>NC_061795.1:20995462-30995462 GCF_021462225.1 Girardinichthys multiradiatus | reverse complement strand
GATAAATGGAAGAGCTAATGGATGGATTTTCCTCCCTCAGAGGTTTGTTTTTTTTCAGTCATACTCTACAGGATATGTCTCACAAAAAGTCCTGGATGGAGGGAAGGTCAGCCCTGATTATTCTCTCTGCATTCCTGATTATTTGTTGCAGTTTGCACCTGTCCTGTTTTGTGGATGAGCCAAACCACACTGAGATGGATGAAGACAGGACAGACTGAATGATGCTAGTGTAGAAGATGACCAACATCTCCTGTGGAAGGTTGAACTTCTTGAGTTGCCTCAGGAAAAAATAACCATATCCAGGTTCTGTTTATTAATTCCATTTGTAACTGTAAAACAGTTTGTAATTCACATAGCAAAGTGTAAATGAATCACTAGGAAGTGCATTTTTGTAGAACTTATGCAACATTCAAGGCTTTTTTTAAGCATTGTAATCATTAGACCCTTGCTCCAACACATCTTTCCCTTTCACAAAGTATCTGCCTTTTTTTGTGCAAAATTTCACACCAATTATATTTTAGCTTATGAACATAACTCAAATGCATTTCCCTAAACCAGAGGTCTTTAATTGTGGTCTTTATGACCCCTATACTGCATGATTTAAATGTTTTCCTGCCTTCACACACCTGATTTCTATAAATGGGTAATTTACAGGCATCTGCAGCACTTGATGGCTAGTAAGGAGGGGATGTCGTGCTCACAAAATGACCAGCCTATTGGTGATACTTGTCAAGTATTTGAGTGTCCAATGACTTACTAGTATAACTGGGGTGTAAAGTCTCCAGGTGCTTTGTTAATTGGTTTGCTTTCATGCTATCCGCTGCCAGTGTTTTCAGAAATGAAACAGTAACGGGCCATTCCTTATTTTCGACTGTATTAACGGTGAATCCAAGAGCAAGGTAGGCTTCATTATATTTTCTGATTTTATGTTTACTCCCATTTCTTGCCACAGACAAATCCTCCGTTTTTCTTTTTACTTCAATGACAAACTCCTCCATCTCTCCTTCATCATTACACCAGTACAGGCTTTGTTTGAGCACTCCTGCCACCTAGTGACTGGAGGTTCAAGTATGAATAAAGACAGTTGAATCCACCTTGCCTCTCACAGACCTCCTGACTCCTAAACATGCCCCTCCAGGGGGGAGCGCTCCACTAATTGAGAAATACTAAACTAACCAAAGATTGTCTTTGTCATTTCAGCCTGAGTGTCTGCATTGTATTGCAGGAAAATAAGCAATGTCACCTTTGGACATTTGAATAGACTAACACTATTCTTTAATTGTGTTTCCATGCCCCATATGTGCAATATACATGGCTTAACTAGAAATCAGCTTGAGTTTGCTACAACGTCAAATGTGTAGAAAGACAATCTGGAGCATTATTTCCTTAAAGTTGTACATCTTCCTATGTCACTGAACCAATTTAAAGTTGATGTGCAACTGGGTGACAGGGGTGTTAGGAAAACTTTCATTTGGTGAATTAGGTGTAGGTGACTTTGTTAAACTTGTTTATGTTAGATCTGTTTTGATGACAGATCACCAGTGAGCAGTGCCTGGGAAATCCATTTGTAATGACATTCATACTGTGGCAGAATTAGATTTCATTCTGCTTGATTTACCTTTCCTCCTTTTCCCAGCTCAGCCATTTTTCCCACTTCAATTTCTCCCACGTGCTCTTTCAGACAATGCCTTGACGTCACGAATCCACACCTAAATAGATGGTTGCTGTTTTATATGCTGATTCACACATGCCTCTCACTTTCGCACACATTCGCAAGCATTTTTACTTGCTCTGACTGTTCCCTGTGGCATGTGATGGAACTGACACAGTGTCTCATTTGATCAATGTGAAACCATTGTCTGACATCTTTAGTGGATCTGGGGGCTTCAGGGTAGTTGGGTGATGGAGGCAATATATGAGCAAAAGTAGATAGAAGAAGAAGAGGGGGAGATAAGGAATACCATTGACCAGAAGTGATCTAAAAGTCCTGAAGATTTCTCGATAAAGCTGAGAGGGTTATTAAAGGGAGGGACTGTGAGTCATAAAACTAACTGGATGTTTCCCTCCCCCAAGGTATTGAATGGTGACATTTACAGCTGTGATACATTTACACACATTAACACAAACATACACAAACACATGGTTGTCTCACCAAGCTTTATTGTCTGATCAGTTTTTCTGCACTGGCCTACAGCTGTGAGGTCTCAGAAATGAGACATGGCTTCAAGTAGTTACAAAAATCAAGTCACATATTTAAATCTCCAAGGACTTATAATAGTGTCTGCCTGCACTATATCTTTGTTCATGCAGTTGTGCTGTACAATGAGCAGTGTGTGCCTGCATGTCAGCATGTGTGAGATAAGGCATTTGTGGGCAACACTCAGCCCAATAATTTGAAGGATATCAAGAACATTTGTCTGTAAAATGTTGCCACACTGACTAGATGCCAGCCATGGTGGGGATTTAAACTTGTTGCCATCCTGTTCATAAAAGCTTTTGTGGGGATGTGGATGTAGCCTTTGGCTACCGACACTTTTTTTTGTCAGGTTGTAAGGCCAAACTTGTACTTTATATGTATTTTATGTGATTAACAACACAAGATACTTTATAATTGTAAAGAGGAAGAACAATTACAAGTTTACATTTTTGTTTGTGTATGTATTCAATCTCCTTCACTCTGATCACCCTAAATAAAACCAATTACCTCCTAAAGTCACTTAATCAGTAAAAAGAACTGTGTGTAATTTCCTTTCATCCATCCATTGTCCTTTACTCATATGACAGGTCGCCGGGCAACAAGTCCAGGCACCAGACATCCCTCTCCCTAGCGATATCCTCCAGCTCATTTTGGGGGCTCCAAGGCATTTCCAGGCCAGACAGGATATATTGTCATAATTTCTAGTGTTAGATTTTTGTTCTTATTTGTGTTTCTTATGATGTTGCTTATTCTTTGCATTGATCAGTGGTTATCTTCATTTAGGTGTTTTCGTGTATGTTCTTTGTGCTTAGTTTCTTAGCTTATTCCATGTGTTTTCTAGTTTGTTTTCCTTCAGGTATATATTTGTCTTTCCCTTCTTTATTTTGTGTTTGTGCATATGTCTGTTTAGTCCCAGTCTCTTCCTACAGTTGCCCAGCATTCCTTTTGCACTTCCACCATGGCAATTAAGTTCATTCTTTCCACCTATGCCTGCCAATTTCCTTGATCTCCCTCACCTGTGTCTCCATGCCTCTTCTCTTTTCCCCTGTATTTAAGCTTGCTGGCTGTCATTTTCCTTTGCTTGATCTTTTCATTTGCTTAATGCTCCCTGTTGCCCCGCTAATCTGCCTTTCGATGACCGATCCACTTCCTGAGCATCGTGTCAGTTTGTTCTTGTGCAAGACCATTTTGTAAGTTCTTTCCATTGTTTACCATTAAAACATTATTCTTCATATCTGCTGTGCATTTGAGTCCCTCTAACATGAACGGTTCCTCCAGCAAGTCCTGGGTCTTCCCTGGGGTCTCCTCCCAATGGGACATGCCTAGAAAACCTTCAAAGAGAGGTGCCCAGGGGGCATCTTGATTAGCCTGAACAACCTCAACTGACTCCTTTTGATAGGGCGAAGGAGTGTCACTACTATGAGCTACCCCCGGATGACGGAGCTCCTCACCCTATCTCTAAAGCTGAGTCCAGCAACCCTTTGAAAGAAGCCCATTGTCCGGCATCTTGTTCTTTTGGTTCTGATCCATATCTCATGACTATAGGTGAGGGGCAGAACATAGACAGACTGGTAATTCGAGAGCTTTGCTTTTTGGCTCAGATCTTTCTTCACCAAAACAGACCAAAATGGTGCCTGCAGCACTGCAGATGAAGCCCCAATCCATCTGTCTATCTGCTGTTCTATCCTACCATCACTCAACAGAATACAAATACATTTAAACTCCTCTGCTTGAAGCAAGACTGACCACAAACCCAGAGGGGGCAGTTCACTTTTTTATGGTTGAGAACCATGGAAGTAGACTTAGAGTAGCTGACTCTTTTCCTAGCGGCTTCACACAGCAGCAAATTGCTCCACTGAAGGTCATGGCCTGAGGAAACCAACAGAAACACATAATTAGCAAAAAGCAAAGACGAGATCGTGAGGTTCCCAAACCAGACACCCTCCTCTCCATGACTACACCTTGAGATGCTGTCCATGAACACCTTAACAGTATTTGTGACAAGGGGCATGCCCTTGCAATGCACACTGGGAACAGGCTAACGTTTGTACCAAGAATGCAGACACGAGTCTTGCTTTGGGTATACAAGGATTGGATAGCCCTTAAAAGTCAACCAGATACCCAATACTCTCGCAGTACCCCCTACAAAATACTGTGGGGGAGATGGCCATAGCCCTTCTTCAGATCTACAGACCGAACACATGTAGACTGTAGAAGCATACTCCTATGACCTTCTTAGCAAATCCGCAAAGGTAAAGATCTGGGGTCTCATGTACGAAAGAGTGCGCACCTTTCATACTAAAAGTTTGCAGAAGGCAGAAATTCTGAAATCAGATGTGCAAAACTGCGCATAGACATGTGACCGTACATGTAGCTTTCATACATCCCAACTTGCGGAGGATTTGACATAGCTGCACATAGCACTTGGTCCCCACCTCTAAATACATATGCAAAGTAGTAAAAGTAGCCGGAAGTCACCCATCACGTGTCCAAACAACCATAGCAACGGTGCTGTGACAGTCAAAGAACCGCTTCCCATTGTCCGATAAACCCTAAGAGAGACTGCGTCTACACATCATGAGGGCTATTTGTAGTCAGTTAAAGCAAACCAACAACTACTTGAATGACATCAGTGACTCAAACCTGGCTGAAAATAAAAGTTTTTTTGGCTCCAATCCGTTTAGTTCTACAATGTGTGAATCTAAACCAAACGGTGCTGTCTAGCTGCAGCACTAAGCTCAATCATAGCGTAATGCTGATCATTATATGACATGAATATGCCTCTCATAATTTTACTAGAAAAACTGTCACCACACACACTGTATGAACACAACTATTATTATTTGATTAATTATAATTATTTTGAGTATAGTATAAAGGAATCATAGAGTTGAGAAGGCCATCGTGCCACTGCATTGGCGCACCACAAAGAGGTTGCACATATATTGAATTACATTTATATTCATAAAAGCATTTTCATTTAGAGCTGGTGTCCCTATAGCAGTATGAGTGCATGAGTGGGATGATTGTTAAATACCCAACCTGTCAGTCAGCTCCATCTGAAAAGCTCCGGTTGACACACGGCGACACACGGTTCCTCTTGGTTTCCTCTGTGACACAGAGGCCAGCTCCATGCAGAGTTCCAAAATAATTGCCCTAGGCAATCTAAACCATCTGATAAGTCATGCATCATCATGTGCCAGCAGATCAGTATGATCTCTGAAAAAAAAAAACACTCTCTCCAACTTCTTCCATTAACAATGTCCTCCAGCTGTGCTAAAGCTGCCAACATTCCACAATAACACGCAACTTTATACAGCTATTTATGGACATGTGTGATTATCTCCAGCCTGTCCACCTTAGGAATCATCAAACCTCACTTATTAGAAATGAATCTGCTGATCCGACCCAGTTTTCTTTTTCAGTGAGAATTAAAGTGCCCCTTAGATGATTCAAATGCCTTTTATGCTCCTTAGCGCACAAAACGATGCCATTTCCATCTACAGGTGACGAAAACTGTAAGTTTCACAGTTTCCATCCAACTGAGGTTGTTTCCATCATCTTCTGAATTGTGTGTCACATTACTTTATGAAGCTAAATGTGATTCAGTTTCTTCCCTCAGGTTTAAATCAAAAAAGCTCAAACTCATGAAAAAGCATCAGGTTTGATGCTCCACGAATTAAATAAAACTGGATGGAGTTAATTTAGGTGAGTTTTAGTCTTCTGTAGTTTATAATTGTTGACTGAAAACGTTTGCGTGGCTTCCACACATTTTCATGGCAGGTCAAACGTTTGTGTGGATTTACGCACATTTTGTCATGATTATGATTATGAATATGAATACATTATTTTTTATTTAATATTAATTCCTTAATAGAGGCTATGTTGTCTGGGGCCCCTGGTAGGGTCTCCCATGGCAAACAGGCTCTAGGTGACGGGTCAGACAAAGAGCGATTCAAGACACGAGGCACGTGACGTCGCCTGGTACGGCGGAGCCGGGGTCCCACCCTGGAGCCAGGCCTTGGGTCGGGACTCGTCGGAGAGTGCCTGGTGGCCAGGTTGCTCCTCGCGGCACCCAGCCGGGCCAAGCCCGAACAAGAGACGTGAGGCCATTCCCCAGTGGGCCCACCACCTGCAGGGGGAACCATGAAGGACCAGTGCAAAGAGATAGGGTGGCAGACGGAGGTGGAGACATCGTCGGCCCGATCCCCGGATGCTTAGGTTGGCTCTAGGGACTTGGAATGTCACCTCGCTGGGGCGGAAGGAGCCTGAGCTTGTGCGGGAGGTCGAGAGATATAAACTAGAAAAAGTCGGGCTCGCCTCCACGCACAGCATGGGCTCTAAAACCCATCTCCTCGAGAGGGGCTGGACTCTCTTCTACTCTGGAGTGGGTTTGCTTGTTGCACCCCAGCTCGTCTCATGTTGGGGTGTACCCCAGTGGATGAGAGGTTTGCATCCCTGCGCCTTCGGGACAGGTCTCTGACTGTCGTTTCAGCCTACAGGCTGAGCGGTAGTGCGGACTACCCGGCCTTCTTAGCATCCCTGTCGGGGGTGCTGGATAGTGCCCCTCCTGGGGACTCCATTATTCTGCTGTGGGACTTTAACACCCACCTCGGAAATGACAGCGACACCTGGAGAGGCGTGAGGAATGGCCTTCCCGATCTGAATCCGAGCGGTTTTGTTATTGGACTTCTTTCCTAGGCATGGATTGTCCATAATGAACACCATGTTCAAGCATAAGGGTGTCCATCAGTGCACTTGGCACCAGGAAACCCCAGGCAGGAGGTCGATGATCGACTTTGTTGTCGTATCATCAGACCTTCGGCCACATGTTTTGGACTCTTGGGTGAAGAGAGGGGCTGAGCTGTCCACTGATCACCACCTGGTGGTGAGTTGGATCCGCTGGAAGAGGAGAAAGCCGGAAAACCTTGGCAGGCCCAAGCGCATAGTGAGGGTCTGCTGGGAACCTCTGGCGGAGCCCTCGGCCAGGGATGTATTCAACTCCCACCTCCGGGAGAGCTTTGACCAGATTCCCGGGGATGTTGGAGACATAGAGTCCGTGTGGACCATGTTCTCCGCATCTATTGTCGATGTTGTTGCCCCTAGCTGCGGCCATAAGGTCTGCGGTGCCTGTCGCGGCGGCAATCCCCGAACCCGGTGGTGGACACCGGCAGTAAGGGACGCTGTCAAGCTGAAGAAGGAGTCCAATCGGCTGTGGTTGGATGTGGGACTCCTGGGGCGGCTGACGGGTACCATGAGGCCAAGCATGCCACTGCCCGGGCTGTGGCAGAGGCAAAAACTCTGGCCTGGGAGGAGTTCGGTGAGGCCATGGAGAAGGACTACCGGTTGGCCTCGAAGCGATTCTGGCAAACCATCCGGCGCTTCAGGAGGGGGAAGCAGTGCTTCACCAACATGGTTTACAGTGGGGGTGGGAGGCTGCTGACATCGACTGAGGACATTATCGGGCGGTGGAAGGAGTACTTCGAGGATCTCCTCAATCCTGCCATCACGCATTCCATGGTGGAAACAGAGACTGGTTACTCGGGGTTAGACTCTTTCAGCACGCAGGCTGAAGTCACTGAAGTGGTTAAAAAGCTCTGCAGTGGCAAGGCTTTGGGGGTGGATGAGATCCGCCCTGAGTACCTCAAGTCTCTGGATGTTGTGGGGCTGTCATGACACGCCTCTTCAACATTGCATGATGGTCGGGGACAGTGGCTCTGGACTGGCAGACTGCGTTGGTGGTCCCCTTCATAAGAAGGGTGACTGGAGGGTGTGTTCTAACTACAGGGGATCACACTCCTCAGCCCCACTGGTAAGGCCTACGCCAGGGCATTGGAGAGGAGAGTCCGGCCAATAGTCGAACCTCAGCTTCAGGAGGAGCAGTGTAGTTTTCATCCCGGCCGTGGAACACTGGACCAGCTCTATACCCTCTAAAGGGTACTCGTTGGTTCATGGGAGTTCGCCCGACTGGTCCACATGTGTTTTGTGGACCTGGAGAAGGCATTCGACTGTGTCCCTCGTGATGCCCTGTGGGGGTTGCTCCAGGAGTATGGAATCGGGGGCCCTTTATTAGTGGCCATCCGGTCTCTGTGCAAGCAAAGCAGGAGTTTCGTCTGCATTGCCGGCACTAAGTCGGACCTGTTCCCGGTGCATGTTGGAATCCGGCAGGGCTGCCCTTTGTCGCCGGTTCTGTTCATACCTTTTATGGACAGGATTTCTAGGTGCAGCCAAGGGCTGGAGGGGGTCTGGTTTGGGGACCAGTGGATTTCGTCTCTTCTTTTTGCAGATGACGTGGTCCTGCTGGACCCCTCTATCCAAGACCTACAGCATGCGCTGGGGCGGTTTGCAGCCAAGTGTGAAGCGGCTGGGATGAAGATCAGCTCCTCCAGGTCCAAGGCCATGGTTCTCGACCGGAAAAGGGTGGCTTATCCTCTTCAGGTTGGAGGGGAGTTCCTTCCTCAAGTGGAGGAGTTCAAGTAACTCGGGGTCTTGTTCAAGAATGAGGGAAGAATGGAGCGGGAGATTGACAGATGGATCGGTGTGGCTGCCGCAGTAATGGGGGCACTGTGCCGGTCTGTTGTGGTGAAGAGAGAGCTGAGCCAAAAAGCGAAGCTCTTGATTTACCGGTCGGTCTACGTTCCTACCCTCACCTATGGCCATGAATTTTGGGTCATGACCGAAAGAACAAGATCCCGGATACAAGCAGTTGAAATGAGCTTCCTCTGTAGGGTGGTCTGGCACTCCCATAGAGATAAGGTGAAGAGCTCAGGCATCTGGGAGGGGCTTGGAGTAGAGCCGCTGCTCCTTTACATCGAGAGGAGCCAGTCGATGTGGATTGGGCATCTATACCGGTTGCCTCCTTGACGCCTTCCTCTGGAGGTTTTCCAGGCTTGTCCCACCGGGAGGAGGCCCGAGGACAGCCCAGTAAACGCTGGAGGGACTATGTCTCTCGGCTGGCCTGGAAACGCCTTGGGCTCCCCCTGGAGGAGGTGTCTAGGGAGAGGGATGTCTGGGTGTCTCTGCTGAGTCTGCTGCCCCCGCGACCCGGTCCCGGATAAAGCAGAAGACGAAGAGTACTTTGATATTTTGTTAAATACTATTTCACTCTGTTAAGGGTTGTCCTGTGAATACGAGCCCAATAATGCGGTGGTATTAGGAAATTGAAAGAGATGAGCCAAGCTCTGGCATTACTAAACAGCAAACCTCTGTATGAATTCACAAAACTTCTTTAAAATACTGAATATATTGGCAAAAATAAGTCAACTCAAAGTCAAACATATTTCAGTCAACAAACTCTTTACTATGCTAAAACAACCCAACTAAACCACCAAGCAGAATGAAAGAATAAGGAAGACTATTGGGCTATGTACAATATATACAACTGAATCAACGATGGTTGAAAATCATGACCAAATGAGTGATGCAACATAACCGTGCAATGTTATTTATGTTTGAGAACCAAGGATTATCTTGAAGAATTTGGAAATGAAGTTAAGTTAGTCTTGGAACTAACTTGGGCTGTAACTTGTATACCTTTATACATTGATTCACAATGCAAGATCAGATAAAATATTATTTTGATAAAACATTTTAAAGAATGATTTGCTGAATAAAACCAACCTTATGGATGACCAATTCTCAACGGTGTTTAATTAGCTGCCTTTATTTAGTAAAATAATATTGAAGGAAATATTAATTTTGAATAAGAACCAAACCTTTCTGAATAAATGGGTATTAATGGTGTTTAATTAGCTGCCTATACTTATTAAAATTATATTTATAGAAACAATATTAAGGAAATATTAAAATAATATTTAAGGAAATATTATTTTGAATAAGAACCAATCCTTTTGGATAGATGGGTCTTAATGGTGTTTAATTAGTTATCATGCTTAGTAAAATAATATTTAAGGACATTTCACTTCCTAGATTGGAAACTAATAAACTTTCTGGGTAAATGATCTTCAGCTGACTCATAAATTGGGCGAGCACGTGTTCTTGGCCGTTAGCGGTTGGAGCTAACAAAAGAAGCTTATAGCTGGTTACCAGAATCAAACACATACCTTTAAAATACTACTAATAAAAGGGTTGAAATGCATAAGCATTGATGGAGCATTATGGCCGATTTTCTGTGTTTAAAAACCACCCTTTAAATAAAGTTTGTCTTAACTTTAAAAACACAACACAGAACACATCCTTCTGAGTGCTGGTCTGCATAGCATTTACTGTAGCTGAGTTTTTCAACACAAACAAAAACAAACGTCATTAAACGGACATCATTTAGCTTAAACTAATCTTCTCTGTTTTTAGGGCCTGGGGGAAAACACCTGACAAAAGGGATGTGTTTATTATTTGTGTTAAATCAGATGTTATTACAGGCAAAGCTTTCTTAAGGAAAGCTGTGGGTAAAAGATCGAGACAGCAGGAAGAAGAGCTTAGTTGCTGTACAATTTCTTCTAAGATTTTGCAGTTTATTTGGTGAAATAAACTGAAAAGGAAAACATTGACTTTGACTAATGTTAATATTGTACTATCTTGCCATGTCTTTTTTGACAGACACAAATGGTGAGGACACAGAGGAGAGGTCCACTCCATCAGAAGCACCTGCTGCCTCATCTGTCCCCGACTCTGCTCCTTCATCCTCTGCTGCTGCCCAACCTCCCGTAGGTGTGTACATGTCAAAGTATACAGGAGTAGACCTGCACATCAGCACAATAGCTCAGTGTGGTATCTAATTTAAGAACTGTTTAATCTTGCAGGAAGGAGGAGGAGGAGGACAGTGCGACCCCGGGAGGAGCCATCTGAGGTTCAACGGGAGCTTCTAGAAGCTCTCCGGAACCGGCCACCACCACCTCCACCCCCGCGGGTCTACTCCTCCATGGAACACTTCCTCCTGGGTTTAGCTCCATCCCTGGAAAGACTGTCACTAGAGAAACAGGAATTAATAAAGCTCAAATTAATGCGGATGATTTTTGAACATAGCACAGTTGGACTAAATTTGGACCATGTGGACCCCGAATAATGTAACATTTTTATGCCTGTGGCAGTTTCTCCAGGGATGAACCTAAACTTCCTCTCGTTCCTTCTCTCCATGCCACTACATTCCTCTTCTCAGTACAAGGTCCTTCTGTGCTTGTCTCCCTCAGTGTTGAGTCATACAACTCAGGCACTTATGTAAATAGTTTTTTAATTGCAATAAATTTTGTTTCTTGCAAATATTGTAGCTCCTATCATTCCTGAAATGCATTGCACTCTTAACGACCTAGGAAAATAATACAGAAACGATAACCATAATATCAATAAAATATATATTACATTTAGGATATTTATATATATATATATATATATATATATATATATATATATATATATATATATATATATATATATATACACAGTTTATATATATATATATATATATATATATACATATACACTGTGCAAACATCTAACATTATGTATAAAGGTGCAGTGTCTCAGCCCCCTCAGGCTCCTCCATTTCCTGGAAATCGAGAAAGAGCAGGACAGTGGCATCAGGCCCCGGTCCCATATCAGGGACATGCTGGTCGTTTTGGGGGACGGGCAAGGCCAAGAGCAAGGGGTTTCCAGAGAGGACCACAGAGGAGACTGGGTAATGCTGATGTGTGTTATTACTGCAATGAGCCTGGACACTGGGCCCGAGATTGCCCCCATAAGAATGGTCCACCCGGAGGGTATGGGTGTTATGGTTCCACCATGGCTCCTCCAGCCCGTCCATACAGAGGCAGAGGTTGCCCAGCACATGGCGCACACGGACCACAACTCCAATTACTGGCCTGGGACGAGCCTAGTCTCTGGCCTGAGCACCACTGAAGGTCCCCACCGACCCCAGAAGACAGTGGGACTGCGGACCCCCTGCTGTCTGTGACTGTGTCCGGAAATAGCCTTTATTTTCTGGTGGACACTGGGGCCACATGTTCAACCATCAAACAGGCTCCTCCAAACACACTCTCCACCAGGACTACAACTGTCATGTGGTTCTCGGGGGCAAAACAGGTCCTGCCATATACCAAGCTTTAAAGACTGAAATTGGTGGACAGACACTGAATCACAGTTATCTAGTCTCCACTGACACACCAGTAAATTTACTGGGTAGAGACATGTTAATAAAACTGGGAGCAACCATTTTATGCGGGACTGATGGACTGCAGGTTCACCTGCCCAATGGCATCCAGTTCTTTTGTGGCAATAACAATTCTTTTTCACATGGACAGTACCTCCTCCAGCCACTGCAGGACTCAATGGCTGACATATACTGGGTTTTGCTGCAACCTGAAACCACCGCCAGTGGAGAAAAAAGGGACAGGTAAATGGCGCATGGCACATGATTTACGGGCCATAAATGCAGCTTTGGCCACCCCTACCGTTCCCGTGCCCAATCCCTATGTTGCTCTGACAAATCTTGACCATTGCTGGTTTACCTGCATTGATCTGGCCAACGCATGTTTCTGCCTTCCTTTAGCTTTAGAATGCAGGGACATTTTCGCATTTACCTATAAATCTCATAGGTATAGATACACTCGTTTGCCGCAGGGATTCGCGCTTTCTCCAGGAATCTTCAATCAGGTTCTAAAAGACTCTCTCCAAGATTGCCTATTACCACCAAACACCACTCTGATTCAGTACGTGGATTACATTCTTCTCACAACACCCACTGTGGCTGAATACCTTGAGGCAACAGCAATTGTCCTGTCACATTTGGCTAAAAAAGGCTACAAGGTTAGCAAAGCCAAACTCCAGATCTGCAGACGCCAGGTTGACTTTCTGGGCAGAGTAGTTTCCCAACCTGGCACGGAGATGTCCCCAGCTCACCAATCTGCAGTTTTGTCCCATCCAAAACCACTCCTGGTTAAGGACATGTTGTCGTTCCTAGGACTCACAGGGTATAGCAGATCTTTTGTGCCCGGCTACACCGACCTCACTGCACCCCTTAGAGATCTTGTCAATAAACAGGGCATGAGAAACCTCACTGCCCCGCTTGAATGGACCAGAGAAGCTGAAGAAGCGTTCATTAACTTAAAAACCAGCCTCTCGCAAGCTGCACATTTGGCACACCCAGATTACACGTTGCCATTTTAGCTGGATGTTTCTGTCACAGCACACACAGCAAATGGTGTGCTGTTTCAGAAAAAAGGGGGGGATAGGACAGTCCTCATGTACATAAGTGTAATGCTGGACAACATGGAACAAAGACATCATGAGTGCACCCGACACGCAGCAGGGATGGCTAAAATAATCCAAAAAACAGCTCATGTAGTGATGGGACATCCTCTTAACATATTGACATCACATGGTGTGGTGACCTTTGTGAACTCTCAGGCTTTCACACTCTCACCACTGAGACAACAGAGGCTGAGTAAGGTGCTGGAGGCCCCAAACATCACATACACATGAAGGAATAAACATGGCAGATAGAATAATTACTAGTACACCACATGTCTGCGCAGAAAAAGTGGAGTTCAATGAAAAAATCAGACCAGATTTACAAAGTACATCCCTAACAGACGCCCAAAACCTGTACACAGACGGGTGCTGCTTCAGACATGACACAGAAGGACTTATGGCAGCATACACGGTGGTGGAAGACACAAGGACAGATTTTGTCACAGTACAGGCAGAGGAACTGACAGATGCACAATCAGCGCAGAGAGCAGATGTTTTGGCAGTAATAGCTGCTCTGGAACTAGGAGCAGGACAGAAGGTTAACATTTACACAGACTGTGCATACGCTACAGGAGCAGTACCTGTAGAACTCAAACAGTGGCTGAGGACAAGATTCAGAACTGCAAGACAGAAACCCATTAAACATGAACAGTAAATGAGAAAGTTGGCTGAAGCTTTGTTGCTCCCTCAAGAAGTAGCCGCCATTAAATGCAGAGGACATGACAGCAGTAACACCAGAGTAGCACAAGGGAATCAGGCAGCTGACCAGTCAGCTAAACAGTGTGCAGGATATCCGCCCAGGCACATAATGCTGTGTTCAGAAGCAGGGTGGACACCAGAACCCACCCTGGAAGAAGTAATGAAATTACAAAAGGGGGCCTCTCCTGAGGAAAAATCTGTTTGGAAGGCCCGAGGGAGATCAGAGGATCAGAGTGGTCTCTGGAGAAGCCCAGACGGACGTCCCATCTTGCCACCAGGTCTTAATAAAGTAGCCCTAGAAGAAGCACACGGAATAGGACATGTGGGAACAACGCAAATGTTGAAAAATCTTGAACACTGGTGGCACCCTTTTTTGAAACCAATGGGAGTGCATTGGATTAATTCATGTGAGATGTGCAGGCAGTTCAATGTTAGACCAACCTTGAAGCCAGCACCTGGAAAGTCCCCAGTAGACCCAATAGCAGGAAAATAGGTTATCATGGATTATACAGACATGATTGAGAGAGTAAATGGGTTCAGATATTTGTTGGTGTGTGTGGATGCATTTACTGGATGGCTGGAGAAATGGCCTACAAAAAAGGAAGACAGCAAATCTGTGGTGAAGTGTTTGATAAATCATTATATCCCTAGACACGGTTTTCCAGCTAAAATAAGGTCTGACAACGGAACACATTTCAAAAATGATGAACTAAAGGAAGTGGAAAAATTCCTGGGACTGAAACACTCATTTGGCACTGTGTATCATCCACAGTCACAGAGGAAGGTTGAAAGAATGAATCAAACCCTTAAAACCAAATTGGCTAAAATCTGTGCACAGACCAAAATGAATTGGGTTACTTCTTTACCATTAGCTCTGATGTCTGTATGGAGTTCTATAAATCAGAAACATGGTTTAACCCCACATGAGCTGCAAACAGGGAGGCCATTTCCAGGCCCCCAAACAAGGTTACCGTTTCTCACTGAGTATTTCTACTTATTCTTAGGACATTTTAGATTGTGAAATCTTTTATGAGAGTTCAAAAGGGGGATTGTAGAATATAAACTATCTATGTGTGTAATGTAGAATATAAACTATCTATGTGTGTAACTGGAATGTGCAAGGTCCTTAGGGAGTGAAGCATAGAAAGTGCAAGGTCATAATTTGGTGAATGACAAGGGAGGGAAGGATAGAGAGAGGGCAAGGTCGTAAATGGATGGAGGACAGGGAAGGCCGGAGACAAGACAAGACAAGCTTGCTAGGAGAAAATAACCAGAAGCACTCCTTATTTGGACCTAAGGAACTGTTATGTTATACATGAGTGACATGATATATGTATATGTTGAACACACCATTGAAGACTGAATAAAATCAACGGACCCGGGGAAGCAGAGATGGCTTCGACAGAAGCAACACTGATTGACAATCAATTTCACATGGTGTTGTACAAATGGAATAGATAACAGGGGGAAATCTTTCGTGATTAACAAGACACACTCAATAAAGGAGTGGTTCTGCAGGTGGGGACCACAGACCACTTCTCAGTACCTATGCTTTCTGGCTGATGTTTTGGTCATTTTGAATGTTGGTGGTGCTTTCACACTCGTGGTAGCATGAGCCTGGAGGGGCTACCAGGAGACCGGCCAGTACACCAGGAGACGTGGAGGGTGGTCATACAGGCACGTGGAAGCCACACAGAATACTGAGCCTCATTTTGACTTGTTTTAAGGACATTACATCAAAGTTGGATCGGCCTGTAGTGTGTTTTTCCACTTTAATTTTGTGTGTGACTCCAAATCCAGGCCTCCATTGGTTAATAAATGTGATTGCCATTGATGATTTTTGTGTGATTTTGTTGTCAGCACATTCATTGTACGGAACAAAGTATTCAATGAGAATATTTCATTCATTCAGATTTAGGATGTGTTATTTGAGAGTTCCCTTTATTTTTTCAAACAGTGTGTGTGTGTGTGTATATATATATATATATATATATATATATATATACAGACAGACAGACAGACAGACAGACAGACAGACAGACAGACAGACAGACAGACAGACAGACAGACAGACAGACAGACAGACAGACAGACAGATAGATAGATAGATAGATAGATAGATAGATAGATAGATAGATAGATAGATAGATAGATAGATAGATAGATAGATAGATAGATAGATAGATAGATAGATAGATAGATAGATAGATAGATAGATAAATATTATTATAATATAATAAATATTAGAATAAATGTTATAATAAGCAGTAGCCAAAGGGAGACACAATAGAGGACGCTTAATTGTCAGGATGTGCGTTGAGTTCCAGAGTAGTCCCTGCAGAGAAAGAAGGGAAAGAAATCTGCAAACATCACAAATACAGAAGCAGTCATGTACACATAGGATGAAGGAAGGTTTGCTTAAGGTTTGTAGGTGGCTTTGGAAAGAGCCGTTTTAATTTAGTCCTGAAAAGGTCTGTTCAATCATGCTGTGGGCTGCCATGGTACTGCTCCCTCCACCATGAAATATTCTTTGAGGGTATCCCTGACACGCCTTACCTCTGTTGAGGAGTTGTTGGCAGCTACCCGACCCAAATCATGCAGGTGGCTCTTCACCCGCTGAAGCATGCATGAAGTTGTGAAGCACACATGTTGCTTTCACACACAGCTCCACAACTTCAGCGTGTACCTCAACAACACGGCGATACCACCTCCACTGTGAGGTCAGGATGCCAAAGGATTCCTCCACCACAAGGTGGGCCCGGGAGAGGCGGTAATTAAAAACCCGCTCCTCGAGGGACAGACGGCCACGTCGGGGGAAGGGCCGCATCATGTTCCTCCTCAGGGGGAATTCCTCATCAGCCATGAAGACATGGGGCTGGGGACCTCTTTGCTCAGCTCCAGGCAGGTGCTGGTCAGGGGGCAGATGGAGTGTGCCAGGCCGCAGAGCCTGACCGAAGGCAGAGTTGGCCAGAATGTCACCGTCACTGGTCCGACCATACCCCCCAACATCGATGACACGGAACCGATATCTTGCGTCCACAACTGCCAGGAGGACAATTGAGAAATCCCCCTGGTAGTGCTGTGGCGCTGTGGACATGCTTGTCGTCCACAGCGCCACAGCACAGAGGGAAGTTCCACCTGTGCAGGAAATCTTCAGCAATGGACCTCCAGTCTTCGGTGGAGGGCACCGCCATGAACTCCTCCACCAGGAGTCCCAGATGGCAGCCACCACCTGAAGGACAATGCTGCAGACAGTGGAGACTCCCACACTCCTGTAGGAGTCCCCTGTGGCAAGGTATCTAAAAGTAAATAGAAAAAATAAAAAACATCTCAATTAGAATTTATAAAACAGTTCTCTCTACAGAAAGTGTGTGATAGATCTAATAACAAACCTGAAAAAATGTAGTAGTTCGTGAGGTTTCTTCACGAAGACACAGTTTTTATACAAAACAATGGAAATAATAAGTTTCAATGTTGAACATGAACGTATTTAATTTAGAATTTAGCACTGAGGATAAATTAATTTGGGTAAATTTAATTAAATTACTTGGTACCAATTGAAGCAATTCATTTAAGTTGGAGAGTGTAGGCCATTATATGATGTATTAAATATAGTGGCTAACTAAAAACTATAGCCCTCTTTTCAGAATCAGAATCAGAATCAGCTTTATTGCCAAGTTCGTACATACAAACAAGGAATTTGACTCCGGTACACTTTGCTCTTTTGTTCTGTTTTTGCATTAAAGAATATACAAATTTACAATTTACAATGTACAATATACACATATCTAATAGAAAAGGTGCATTTGCAACATTTGTATGCTGTTGTTCTGTACTCTATTGAATGTTCATCAGAGAAACAGCCTGGGGGAAGAAACTGTCTTTGTGGCGGCTGGTTTTAGTAAACAGTGCTCTGTAGCGGCGGTCTGAAGGTAAAACAGTTTAAGTGTAGGGTGTGTGGGGTCTGCAGAGATTTTGGCAGCTCTTTTCTTGACCCTAGACCTGTATAAGTCTTGGATGGAGGGAAGGTCAGCTCTGATTATTCTCTCTGCAGACCTGATTATTTGTTGCAGTCTGGACCTGTCCTGTTTTGTGGATGAGCCAAATGACGCTGAGATGGATGAAGACAGGACAGACTGAATGATGGCAGTGTAGAAGATGACCAACACCTCCTGTGGAAGGTTGAACTTCTTGAGTTGCCTCAGGAAGTACAGTCTCTGCTGGGCCTTCTTTCAAACAGTGTCTATGTGCGAAGACCATCTCAGGTCCTCAGAGATGGTGGTTCCTAAGAACCTGAAGTGGTCCACGGCCGATACAGTGTTGTTGAGGATGGTGAGGGGGGTGTATGGGGGTGGTGTTCTCCGAAGGTCCACCACCATTTCCACAGTCTTGAGTGGGTTCAGTTCAAGGTAGTTCTGACCGCACCAGTGTACCAGCCGATCCACCTGCTGTCTGTATGCAGACTCATCACCGTCCTGGATCAGTCCAATGACAGTGGTGTTGTCTGCAAACTTAAGGAGTTTCACGGACGAGTCCGATGAGGTGCAGTCATTTGTGTACAGAGAGAAGAGGAGTGGGGATAGAACACACCCCTGGGGGGCACCAGTACTTATTGATCTGGATCGGGAGAAGATGCTCCCCAGTCTCACCTGCTGCTGTCAGTCTGTCAGGAAGCTGTTGATCCACTGACAGGTGGAGGCTGGGACATTGAGCTGTTTGAGCTTCTGGTGGAGGATGTCTGGTATGATGGTGTTGAAGGCCGAGCTGAAGTCTACAAACACGATCCTGGCATACGTCCCTGGGTGGTCGAGGTGTCGCAGGATGAAGTGTAGACCTAAGTTAACAGCATCATCTGCTGACCTGTTTGCTCGGTAAGCAAATTGCAGGGGCTCCAGCAGGGGGCCTGTGATGTCTTTCAGGTGCTTCAACACCAGCCGCTCAAAGGATTTCATGACCACAGACGTCAGGGCTGCAGGCCTGTAGTCATTTAATCCTACGATGGTGGGTTTCTTGGGCACTGGGATGATGGTGGATCGTTCGAGGCAGGAGGGGACCTCACATTTCTCCAGTGACTTGTTGAAGATCCTTGTGAGGATCGGAGCAAGTTGATGTGCGCAGGCTTTCAGACATGATGGGGAGACGTTATCAGGTCCTTCAGCTTTCTTTGTTTTCATGCGCTGAAAGAGCCTGTTTACCTCTTCCTCGGAGAACTTTAGTGCAGGCAGAGGATCTGATGGTGGGGGGGTTGGTTGCTTTATGGGAGGAATTTGTTCCTGAATGGGATGTAGAGGGGATGATTTGAGGTGTGAATGGCTTCTTGTCATGTCTGCAGTAGAAGCCATTCAGACGGTTGGCCAGGAGACGACAATGTTCAGGATGGGTGGAGGGGCTCTTATAGGCAGTCAGATTTCTCAGACCAGTCCATACAGCTGAAATGTCACCAGTAGAAAGGCTGTTCTTAAGCTTCTCACTATAGCTTCTCTTAGCTGCTTTGATCTCCTTTGTTAGTTTGTTCCTGGCCTGCCTGTACCGCGCCCAATCTCCACTGCTGTGAGCTTCTTCCTTTTCCCTGCGCAGATTCCTGAGGTGTGGAGTAAACCATGGCTTATTGTTCCCAAAGGTGCAGAAGGTCTTGGTCTGCATACACATGTCCTCACAGAAACTGATGTATGATGTCACCACATCAGTTAGTTGGTTTAAGTCAGTGGCTGAGGTTTCAAAAACAGTCCAGTCTGTGCATTCAAAGCAGGCCTGTAGCATCTGCTTTGATTCCTCAGTCCACTTCTTAACAGTGTGAACCGTGGGTTTGGAAGCTCTTAGTTTCTGTCTGTAGGTTGGGATGAGGTGGATTAGATAATGATCCGAAAAACCCAGAGCAGCCCTGGTAACAGCATGATATGAGTCCTTTAAAGCTGTGTAACAATGGTCCAGTGTGTTTTTGTCTCTGGTGGGACACTTAATATGCTGTCTGTATTTGGGGAGTTCATTTGAGAGGTTTGCACTGTTAAATTCTCCCAGTGTTATGATGAAAGAGTCCGTGTATTTTTTCTCCAAGTCTGTAATCAGCTCAGCAAGATGATTTTCCACGGCAGAAGTGCAGCCATGCGGTGGAAAATACGAGTCAATTATGATAAACGATGAAAACTCTCTCGGTGAGTAAAATGGCTTACAGATTATGGAAAATGACTCCAGATCCGGGCTACATGTTTTTCCCAGCACTTTTACGTCTCTGCACCAACTTTCATTTATATAAAAGCAGATTCCGCCACCTTGCTTCTTCCCCGATAGCTCCGCGCTGCGATCCGCTCTGAGCAGCTGGAAGTCCGGCATCAGCTGTGCGCGGTCCGGGATGTTTTCACTCAGCCATGTCTCGGTGAAGCAGAGAACCGCTGATCCGCGGAGGTCCGTGTTTTTACTGGTGAGAAGAGGCAGCTCGTCCATCCTGTTGCAGCTCCACTCGCCAGGAGCTCAGTGAACCTCGGATCAATGAAAGATGGTGAAAAAATCCCAAGAAAGGACTCTTGTTGAGAAGTTCCTCTCTACTGAATGAGATCACAGGATTGTGGCTCGAAAAACTTAAAAACACACAAAATACAAAAACAAAGAGAGAGCGAAGCTCCGAGGCTGCCATCGTCGACGCCATCTTGAATGTCAGCATGAAGGTTGTTCAGTTGCTCAAGGAAAAGTAATGTTCATGTTGGAAATTATATTTTATTCATCAGTATTTAATTTTCAGATATATATGTCAGCAAGCCTGATATCTAGGTCGCCGATCAGCCGTTATCTAAAATACATCAGTACTTATGGCTACCAAGCTACATTATCATATCAGCTGTTGCCCGGTGTATTTTGGCAGTCCTCGTCCATATGTTTAGGCACAAATATCTTATATTTAGGAGATGTGAACATTAAAAAATCGGCTGTTTTTTTATTGAGCTGAGATTTATTTACTCACCGAAGACAGATGGACAGGCATTCAGCAGCGGGGATACAGCGCCGGTAGCTGGTGTCCCGGAGGTCAATTCGTCTCCCAATAGACCATCATCCAGATGCAACTCCTCCTAGGTGGTGGTACTCTCCGAACTGTTCCCGTTGAACCCAGGGACATAGACGGCGTTTTTCGCCATTTTTCGGCTCTCCACAGGTGAAACACCGTAATTAGGCCCGTGAAATCCATGTCTGCCATGTTCCGTTGAAACCAGCAAGCAGCAGATGGAAGCTCCTCCTATTTGATGACGCGGCGAAGAGTTGCCGTTTGTTGCCAAATGCCAACGAGGAGTTCACGCAGAATGTGAAACGGGTAAAAGCACACAAATGAGGCGAAATATTCGCAGAAACTGCGTTCGGTGTGAACGCACCATTACATGAACCGTGCCGAGGAGAAGTTGTCCGGAAGGACGAAGTTGAGGAAAGCATCCATGGTGAACAAGGGGTTAACTTGCAGCTAACCTCCATAGCTGTGGGGTGGGTGGCTAGTTCTGCTGTTTGGAGCGGAACTGCACACAGAGCGGTGTGCTGTGTTGTAGTACCTGTTCCTGGCTGTGCAGGAAGTAGGTTAATGCGATTTATTTTGAAAGATCCAGAAAGGTTCTTACTGGCCTTTAATGTTGTAGCTCATGGCTTGGGTCCCAACACTTTAATGCTACGTTAATGTTTGTACATGCAAAGTTGTGTGTAAAACATTGCACCGCAAGATTTTTCTGCATAAGTACGTTTCGTACATGAGGCCCCTGGTCCACTGTTCCATGTTCAGGACAAAAGCCACAGTGCTCAGAGGTTCAGCTATTAGTCAGAGCCTCATCTCCAACACCCCAGACTAACCTTTACCAGGGAGGCTGAGAAGTGTGATCCCTCAACAATTGGAACAAACTTTCCAGTCAAGAGCCTTCAGGATCTCAGGCCGAATCTCATCCACACCTGGTGCCCTGCCATTGGGGAGCTTTTTAACTACCTTGGCAACCTTTGCTACAGTGATGAAATCACATTTATGCTCTGGCAACTCCGTGGAGGACATGGTGACTGGCTTCCACTCCCCGACAATGTTCTTAGCCTGGGTCCGCAGTTCCCTTCCCAAAGAATACATGGGTTGAAACTAATGTTGTTTCCCCTTTCTGAGTCACCAAAGGGTTTTCCAGAACTTCCTTGAGGCCAAACTAAGGTCTCTCTCCGAAGCCTCTCTGAATTCCTCCCATGCCCAAGTTTTATTTTACACAACCACAGAAGCCACAGTCCTTCTGGCCACCCAGTACCTGTCAGCTGCTTCAGGCATCCCCAGTTACAACTAGGCCCTAAAGGCATCCTCCTTCAGCCTGACAGGCTCCATCACCACGGGTGGCCACCAGTGTGTCTTCTGTCTTCAGTGTGTGACCTTCAGTCCTCATCTCCTGGAAGCCCCATATGCAATGCTTGAACATTACAGGGAAGGAACTGGGAAGCTGTACAGAGTTAATGAGAAAATAGGTAGAGCTAAATACAGGGCGATACTGGGGAAAACCCTTTTAGAGGCCGCAAAGATTTCATCTTCTTGCATGACAACATTCCTAAGAACACAGCCAGATTTACGTAGGTGGTTTTAAAATTTCATAACAAGTACCACCTTTGTAAGTACAAAGCTTTTCCAATACGACCATACTGACAGGAATTTTAAAACACTAGTACAGCACTTGGAAAAACAAACTTTTCTTAAGCACTGACACTGCTTGATTGGTTAAAGGTAGTGGAGTGGTGTAGTGGTGAGTTCTATTTTTACTCAGAATATAATTTTTTTTCAAATTGAAAGAGTTAGGAATAAGGTTAAAAAGCTGGCGATGTGAGTGGGAAAGTCAAAGATTATTTATCAGCCACTTATTACCTGGTATAGAAATAGATAGCAACTAACTTGTTTTCCTGACATTGTTGGGCTTTGTTACAGAGCATATTAATTAGAAGATTCAATGGGTTTTTAAACTTGGAACTGGTAAATGGTTGAGTTGGTTTAAAAGTCCTCAACAAGTTCCAACTTAACAGGCAGGCAGACAATTAGTATTCACCAGTTGCTGTTCCGGGTTCACAATTGTTCACTAATTTACAGCTAATCCGTTTGTATATACCTTGCAAATAACTAATACTGAAACTTTTTTAAGTGCCACTAAAGACCATTAAAGCCCAGGTACCACCTGTGGTACTTGAACCACAGTTTGAGAATCAGGGGTTTAGATAAGAAAAGCTGTAAGTAATAAAATAACCCAAACTCCGGATAAAAATCCTGTTAAGCATCTCTAAACTGATGTTCACAAATACATGCGACAGTTTTCAGAGTGTTCAAAAAAGAAGCTTATTTAAAATGCATTGAAGTCTGTGATTGTCATGTGTATGAACATTCTTTCAAAGCACTGTAAATATGACCTGGTTTTGACTAATTTGATAATTGGATCTTGTTTCAGATTAATATCAATTTATTTATTTTGTATTTAATCTTTTTTTTATTTGGTTACATGGTTCCTATATGTTTTAAGTCACAGTAGACCTTACACATTTCATATTGTAGCTCAGAGGAATCTATTCTTTCACCCTCAACCCTCCTCTATCTAATCTCTACTAACAAGCTTTTTCTCTAAAATGGTAATTGGTAATAAATTGGCATTTAAATATTGTTCCCTCTGTTCTAGCTTTTGATGTTACTAATCTTTAAAAAGACATACTTTAATTGTTTTTTCTTTTCTTGGAAATACAAGAAATGCCAAGCAGCTTTCTACCCAAGAACCAAACCCAATATTTAATTTTACAGCAGATATTTCGTTGTTATTCACAAAGTCTTAGAGCTCAAGGTGAGATTAGCTGTTATGGTACAGAGAGCAGGTAAATAACTCCAGGACATCATGTCACACACACCAGAGGAAAAAGAAGAAAAGGGAGATTTCTTTAATTCCGCCACTAAGGGGTCGATGGTTCATCCACCCGTGTAATGAGGTCTGTTAGCCAAATGAGCAGCCCTTCAAGTGTATGTGCATGTGTGAGTGGGAATAAGAAGACACAGGGGAAGGAGCTCAAACAGGTGCAATTAAATGAATTCTAATTTTATCGAGCCAATGCTTGTCATGTCAGTGTCTTACTCAACATGAAGCCTGCACAGGTGTTCTTCACAGCCACTCTGAGAAATCTTACAGCCCTACCATGTGAAGATTAACTAAACATCTGGCGCTTCTCCTTTGAATAGATAAAGCCAACATTAGTCACAGTGCTTCGCTAACCTGCTTGAAATGTGCTTAGATTTGAAGCCATCGCCTGTAATTTTGGTAGATCCATTAAGGCAAGCTGAGATACAGGCCATTATTTGGCCTAAATTTAAATACCAGCATAATTCTGATGCTGTTATGTTTAAATTATGAAAGCTGCAGATGTTTTTAAAAAAGAGCTAATTGCTGAACCTGACAAAGCTCATTGTGCTACTAAAAACCTTAGAAAGCAAATGTGAATAGATTATCATGCTGCAAAGTGAGAAATCATCCTCATTAAATTTAAAATCCATACACTGTAAACAAAAATATGTGCATGATTATCAGGGCAGACACACAAAACCACATATTTGCTGAGAAGTGAACGAAAGAGGACATATGTTTTAATTAAGTTTCCCAAACCAATGAGAAGTGTTTCAAAAATTACTTCCAAAAGGTACAAAAAGTGTAAAAATTGCAAAACTCTCATGTTCCATTGAGTTTTGTTCTTGTTTTTGCAGTGCGTATCTAGTTGATGTTTTCTTCAACTGGTATATGTTTTCTTGCATGGTGTTTGGAGTTCTGATTTTCACCTTGGCTAATGTAATCGGTTCTGTGCATGCTGGGTTATGTTTGCTGAATATTTCACAAATGCTTAAGACTCTAAAATATTTAGACACTGTCTAAAAATTCCTGTTAAATTCCTCATATGTTTTTATAATACATGTCGAAGGTGTAAAGGGTTAGATCAAATTTCTTGCTGTGAGGCTC
Source organism: Girardinichthys multiradiatus (assembly GCF_021462225.1). Taxonomy (NCBI): domain Eukaryota; kingdom Metazoa; phylum Chordata; class Actinopteri; order Cyprinodontiformes; family Goodeidae; genus Girardinichthys; species Girardinichthys multiradiatus. The sequence continues at coordinate 30,970,400 of NC_061795.1, read as the reverse complement.
TGTGAAGTTATTTTCAAATATAGTAAATATACAGGGGTTGGACAATGAAGTATGGTGTAGGGCCTCCTTTTGCGGCCAATACTGTTATGATTCTGGCACGTCTGCTCTACCCTGTCTCCCTGGCTGCAATCAGCAGATTAGATGCACCTAGTGGCTGCTGCAGTGTAGTGCAGTCTGTGGAATGCCAAGCACCTGTGTCTTCCCTGATATATATTGACTCTGACAAGCAGACGGTGCCAGATGTTTGAAAGCCATTGTGTGAGTAGATATCCAGCATTCCTTCCTGTCTGATCATTGTTCTTGATCATTGTTCTTGACCTAGCCTTGCCTTTTGGATTTATACCTCTGCCTGCTCCCTGTCGGACTATTTGGATTTTGGTTGTCGACCTTGTTTCCTGCATCTGGTTTATGCCTCTGCTTGCCCCTTGCCTGACGCCTCTTGTTCCGATCGTTGACCCTGTTTCTGTCCTTGGATTGTTGAGCCAGCCTAGCCCTCGGATTATTCAGCCTGGAGTCACTTCTTACCTGTGCTGCGGAGATCACCGCCTGCTGCCCACTGAGGTTTCCCTCTCTGGGTTTCAAGTTCCACTCAAGACAAAAGCAGGTTAGTGGCTTTTCTGATCCCTGCAAAATCTGGAGAGACTACAAGACACTAATCCCTCTTTGCCTCGGTGATTCCTGGAAGCTGTGAGGAGTGTTACCTGTGTGACATTTTCCTGTGGCTGACTAAACCTTTTAAACTTTCAGTACTGTGTCTGGCTGAATCTTGGGTCCGCCTTTTTCTGATTCATAGCAAATACAGCGTCAATTCGTCTTGACAATGACATATACAAGTCCTGCACAGTGGTCAGAGGGATTTTAAGCCATTCTTCTTGCAGGATAGTGGCCAGGTCACTACGTGATACTGGTGGAGGAAAACGTTTCCTGACTCGCTCCTTCAAAACACCCCAAAGTGGCTCAATAATATTTAGATCTGGTGACTGTGCAGGCTATGGGAGATGTTCAACTTCACTTTCATGTTCATCAAACCAATCTTTCACCAGTCTTGCTGTGTGTATTTTTGCACTGTCATCCTGATATACGGCACTGCCTTCAGGATACAATGTTTGAACCATTGGATGCACATGGTCCTCAAGAATGGTTCCGTAGTCCTTGGCAGTGACGCGCCCATCTAGCACAGGTTTTGGGCCAAGGGAATGCCATGATGTGGCAGCCCAAACCATCACTGATCCTTGCACCATTGAAATCAACGTTTGGCATTGACATGAGTGACCAAATGGTTGGCTATAGCAGCCCGGCCGTGTATATTGACCCTGTGGAGCTCCCGACGGACAGTTCTGGTGGAAACAGGAGAGTTGAGGTGCACATTTAATTCTGCCGTGATTTGGGCAGCCGTGGTTTTATGTTTTTTGGATACAATCCGGGTTAGCACCGAACATCCCTTTCAGACAGCTTCCTCTTTCGTCCTTTATGGGCTCGTTCAAAGACTGGAAAAACGCCGCCTTTTAACGCATTTGCGTTCCATCCTGAGGATACAGTTAATGTACGAAAATCGATAGAAAAGTCCGCTAAAGGACGATTCTGCTGTTTCAACACCCACAATTTGCGGGCAATACAGGACTGATCTGAAGCTACATCAAACGTTTGTTTAAACTCCTTAATGAAATCCTCATATGACAACCTGAAACCAGTGCAGTTGGAAAACCTTGCCTCCGCCCATCGGAGCGCCTTTCCAGTTAACAAACTCAAAACATAAGAAATCTTACCCTCATCATGTGAAAAAGCTCGAGGTGACCAGTTAAACACCAACCTACACTGAAGTAAAAAACCACGACATCCACCCATCTCTCCGGAAAACCTCTCAGGATGAGGAGAAGAAACATCTCGAAAAGGTGGTGGATGTTGGGCCTCCAGTGGCTCAGCAGCACCCCCAATGGGTGCGGCAGACTCAGAACTACAAGCACCTTGAAACAGTGATGCCAAATGCTCCAGCTGCTGGTTTGTTTGCAGCTGTCTATCTAGTAGGGTTTGGAGAGTAGAACTGTGCTGACTATGTTCAGCTAAAGTTCTCTGAAGGTTCTCCGCTGGGTTAGGCTGGTCTGAGTGTTCTGTCATGATTTTTACAGCCGACTTAACCCACATGCAGAGACTCTCAGAGAACTTTGTAAAAGGAATATGTTTTTATTGAACGATTGATCAGGAACAACAGGAGCGACGAGTCTAATCTTCCTTACTGTGAAAACACAAAGAGAAAAGATAAATAGCTGAACCTCAAAAACATGAACCAACATAAACGTATCTTACTGGAGATTCCAGAATAACCCGCCAGGGAGAGAAATGTCAGGAAAGGAGTTCAGCTTGCCATGCACAGACTAGATCAGGAAGTAGCCTTAGCCACTATGGAGGACTGGAACAGATCAGGTAGGATTCACACCTGGAACAGGTAACAAAGCAAGTTAGAGTTCGCAACAACAGATCCTTCAAAAGATATCCATGGTAAAAATCATGCAAAGATTTCTGAGCTGGCCAGAAATTACCACGGTGGCAAAAACACTCAGGCGCCGAGGTGCTGGCAACCTTCCTCTATATGCTTCCCAGCTGATGAGTAGATGCACAACACCTGTCGCCTCAGGTACACTCCTACTGGCGGCACCTAGTGTCGAAAAGGTGTAAGCAGCAGGCAGCAGAACTCCAAATCCTGACAGTTTATATGCACTTAAAACTTGGTTGGGCCTCCTTTTGTATTAATTACTGCATCAATCTGATGTGGTATGGAGGTGATCAGCCCTGTGGCACTGCTTAGGTGTAATGGAAGCCAAGCTCATCTGCATTGTTGGGTCTGGTGTCTCTCATCCTCCTCCTGACAATACCCCATAGATTTTCTTTGGGTTCAGGTCAGGCCAGCTTGCTGACCAATTATGCACGGTAGCACTGAACTAGCTTTTGGTACCTTAGGCAATATGGGCTGGAAAATGAAATCAGCATCTCCATAAAGCTTCTCAACAATAGGAAGCATAAAATGCTCTAAGATTTCCTGGTACATGGCTGCATTGACTGTATACTTCAGAAAACACAGTAAACCAACACCAGCAGATGACGTGGCACCCCAAATCCTTGCTGACGGTGGAAACTTTAGGCTGGTTTCAAGCAACTTAGATTTTGTGTCTCTCCACTGTTTCTCCAGACCCTGAGACTCTTATTTACAAATGAAATGAAACATTTACTTTCATGTGAAAGAGGACTTTGGACCACTGAGCAGCAATCCAGTTATTTTTCTCCTTTGCCCAGGTAAGACGCTTGTAGCTTATATGTAGGATTTGTATGTATTTAGCAGCTCTTGATGTGCTGATTCCATCCCCAGTCTACACCTTTTGAAGCCCCGCCAAATTCTTGATGGATATTGCTTGAAAATCTTCTCCAGTTATCCCTGTTGCACCATTTCCTACCGCGTTTTCCTTCCATACAACTTTCTATGAATATGCTTAGATACGGCTCTCTGTGAGCAACCAGTGTCTTTAATAATGACCTTTTATGGCTTACCCTCTTTGTGGAGAGTGTCATTGACTGTCTTCTGGACATCTATCAAGTCAGCAGTATCAATGACTGTGTAGCCTACTGACCCAGACTGAGAGACATTTGTTTTGAGTTCATTTGTTGATTATGGTGTGACACCATTTGTTCCCAACTTTTAACTTTTTTATAATATTCAAATTTTTTGAGGCACTGATTTTTGGCACAGGTGACTGTGACAAAATGAATTGCTAAACTGGGCTTAAGCAGAACTAAAGAGCACAGAAAAGCTTCGGAATTCATTTGAACATTTTACTTTCGGAGACTGTACTGAAGAATTTGTGATCTGGCCTTTCTATACAATTAGTATTAAAATAGTGTTTAAAAAAACTGCAAGAAAGCAGCTATTAAAGAAACATCACATCCTCTCGTCACGAAAAATATGTTGTTACTGCCTTTCTTCCTTTCCCCACTAGAAGTCAATACTAGCATTACTCCCCCAAGGCCACTTGATTTCTTTATATTGCACAGTGTTCATTTCCTAAAATAGTAACAAGTTGAGGAACAGGATTATGAATTTTGTAAATGCAAGTGCAGCTTTTTACAATAAAACCAAAATAATATTTTTTAATAAAACTTGACAGAATTGATCTATTCTGAATGTTATGATGCTGGACATTTGGTCTTATTCCAACAAACCATTTTTGACTACTCTCAAATGACATTAGGTGAGGTATTGTCATTAAACCACAGCACGACTGTATGTATTGGTTTTAGACCAGTTTGGGTCTAAGATCATGTAAAGCAAGTAGGGTGTCTGTTGTGAAGTGGGTTTTCCCTGCCTTTTAATAATACCTCTCTGTCCCATTTTCGTTTTGTTGTTTGGTTGGTCAATGCAGCTGTGTGTGTTGCAGAGTATCCTGTTTAGGTTAGCATTTTGTTTTGAGGCAGCTGCAGGGATGCTCACACCTACACTATGTCCTAATAAGGGTTTTACTAAACCCACAGAGTCTACTATATAACCATACCAGCCCCCATGGAAAGCTTGACACTGCAACTACCATTAGGTGTGTGAAAGTGTGTTTGTTTGGATCCTGCAACTGAGAGTTATTGACACTTAAGGGGAAACGGACTGGAGGCAGAAAACCAAAAGAGGGATAGAGTGCAAGATAGGAGGGGATTAGAGAGGAAGAAGTGGGTTCTGTCGAAGAGTAGATGCTACACAGAGCAGGGTTTATTAATATCCATTTGGGGGTAGGGAGGGAGAGTGCAAGGTCCGCTAATGCTTCTCTTGGCATTGACACAGCCCCCCACCCCCTGTCAAAGAAGACTAGAAAGTGATTTGATCTATCCTGAAACTGCTCAGATTTAAGTTTAATGTCATTTTTACCAAAACATCACTTGCAAGCAATCTGTGACAATAATCTACATTACAGAGGCATGCAGCAAATGATGAACATAGAAAGTGTCACATCTAAACCGAATGATGGTGATACAGAAGATACATGTGGCTTGGAATTTGGCCAACAGGACTTCTAAAACCCATTTTATTTTTATCTCTTGAGTGAAGGCATGGATTATATGTATTGTCGAGCAGTAATAGCATAGAGAACGCCAGTAGCACGACAAAGTTAAAGACTACAATTTGTATGCAGCATAAGGAGCATCTGGTCATCCAATTATAATCTAATGGTTGCTCTTCATCCAGTGTTAACATCTCTTATCTGTCTTAATAGCATGACCCTAAAAACCACAAGCAAAAGAAACACTTTTAATGTCTGTCTCTCAACTATTGAACTTACAAGAAATAGCCTCAGCTGATTTATCCATCTTCTTACAGGCAAGTTCCCTTGAATGTTTGCCTTATAATAAATCCTTTTGATGATCTACCCTGTATGTATCATCAGTGGACAATTTGGGTTCCTCTGCTAAGACGAAACTACCTAAATAAAGACAACACACTGGGGATGACTAAAAGAATAAAAAACACATAAAAGATAATTATGGAGATGGAGCAGATTGCTTGCAACTAATGAATTTTCCTGAAGATCAAAAAGGGGAAAAAAAAGGCCTAAACAGATAATTCCCTACCAAAGACACTTAACATTGCATAGCTGGTCTCCCATTCCGTGGCTAATTCACAAGGGGGATAATTAAATAAGAACCAATGGAAAACTCTCAAATATAGGCACACAAGCACACTTTCACAGACGCATAGGCCTGCATTGTGGGAGGCCTGCCACACGTGGCTTTTATAGCATGGGTCCTTTATCCCTTGGGAGTCTCTGGCTAGGGTAAAGCACATTTACAATGTCAATAAAAACCATTTCTAATCATTTGCCAAGCAAGTGAAAATGCACTGCCTAAGGTGCTGTGACTAATAAATTTCCCTTGTACTTCCTACTGCATCCCTAGCCTCTTTTACATACACAGATGATTACATACTCATGAAAATACAAGAAACAGCTATAACAAAAAAGGAGTGCAGAACAAATGCTGCTGCTGTTAAATAGGGTTACAGGGCTGCTCATTGTTTTGTGATGGTAATATGTCTCATGTCTTTTACATAGACATGGATGGAGGTCTTTATTGCTGATTTAATCCATCCAAGGCTGATGGGGGTGTAATGTAGGTGGGAAAGCAAAGATAACACTGGTGAAAAAAATCGTGTAACATATTGATGTTTTTTCCTCTTCAAAAACACCTACACCACAAATCTCATAATCACAAAACTGCAGCCCTAAATAAACACATATGCAGTAGCCTATACTTCTGAAAATGCATGTGGAGAACACACACATAGACAATCCAGCAAGCCATTTGTTCAGGCATAACTCTTCAACTTTTAGTAACAACCTAATCACTTATTGTCCGTGTATGTGTTCGGTTGATGGAAATTCACTTAAGTTCAACCTGCTCTAATCTCATCCAATATTGTGATCTGACTGCCACAGGACTGCTAGCAGCTGTTTGAATGAGTGAGCATGCATATGAGCATGGTCAAAAGGATTTTCTTTTGAGCTTCGTTCCACTCGCCAGTATGAGGTAGGATGGGAAACAGAGTGGGACAGTGCCAGTTCTGCATTAATGCAGGGCTCCACTGTGCCTCAGTCTAAAAGCCAAACAGAAGCTCTGCAGGGGTGCTAAAGGGCCTGGGTGACAGGTGTGTGTGGGTGTGAATGTGTCCTGGAGAGGGAGAGAGAGAGAAGAAGAGAGAGAGAGAGATGGGAAAACACACACACACACAATGCAATAGAGTGTGTATGTTCTCTAACCTTGGAATGGCTCATAGCTGTTCATGGTCTAGTAACCATAATGCCATGGCACATTTACCTAAGTTACTTATTTCAACAAAACATTTTTTCCACACAAAAACTTATGGGACACTGAATTATAAATGTTGTATACTTACAAGTGTGTGATATGTAGTACATTCTACTACGAAATATCAGCTGTGTTTTCACAGATGGGAATCGGTCCTTCATTTGTTTTCACTTAAATCTGGTTCACACAGTCAGTTGTCTAAGACAAAACCTTTCTTCATGACAAAATAGTAAGAGAAACCTTGGTCCTAAGCTTGAGTTTGCAGACTGTGGTCATTTTTTGTAACAGGTTCACCACCAGCAGATTTAGCAACATAATGATAAAACTAATAGTGTCAGAAATGTTCAGAATGAGAATCAGAATCAGCTTTATTGCCAAGTTTGTACAGACAAACAAGGAATTTAACTCCGGTACACTTTGCTCTCAATAATAAAGAATATCTTTTTAATTGTACATATACACACAATTGACTTTACAATAGAATATAATGTGAGATCAGTCCAAGTATGCATGGTGTTGTTCTGGAACTCTGGCTGTCAAGTCCTTATCAGTGAAAGAGCCGGGGGGAAAAAAACTGTCTCTGTGGTGGCTGGTTTTAGCAGATAGAGCTCTGTAGCTCCGACCTGAAGGTAAAAGCTTAAACAGTTTGTGTGCAGGGTCTGTGGGGTATGCAGTGATTTTAAGTGCCCTTTTTCTGACCCTAGACCTGTATAAGTCCTGGAAAGAAGGAAGGTCAGCCATGATGATTCTTTCTGCAGACCTGATTGTTCATTGCAGTCTGAACCTGTCCTGTTTTGTGGATGAGCCAAACCACACTGAGATGGATGAAGACACTCCTCCACTCACTCACACTCCCCATGCATACACTATACTCCCAGTATACTCCCAGGTCCAGGTATTGATACCCTAGAGGGGGAACCAGCCCCCAGACCCAGGAGGTGGTCCTCTTCATTCCCTGGTGGAGACAGGCAGGCCACCCCAGCACCAGCCCAGATTAGTGCTTGCATCGCCCAAACCCAAAAGACCGGCCTAGACCCCTAGAGAGCTGAAATGCTAGCCCCAGCACCAATCGAGCCTCAAAACCCAACTCCCAACTCAGCCCAGACCCCGACCAGAAGGGCAAATTTTTAACGCTTCTCGCCGGAGCAGAACTTGATATGCCCGAAGATCATATGAAAGCATGCTCACAGTACCTCCTGGTGGCGATGTGCAGAATCGAGCTGTGGGCTTGTCAGTGGCAGGGAGGCGCCAATGCTATGGTTCCACAGTCGCAACACAGGCCAAGCGCCGCTAGCTGTGAGGGCTGCCCAATGGTGCTTGCACTCTAATTATATTTATATCCTTTATCGGACATCCTAAAATGCTATAACAATGAGTCATATAATCTGAATGCTGATGACATATTGTTCCTTTAGAACCTCTGAGATCTACAAACTGTCTGAGCTCACTAACTGTCTGTCAGAAATCAAACTATGACTGTATAACAACTATCTGCAGTTAAGTGCAAATGAGACTGAAACTCTTATTTTTCCCCTGATGAAAAATGTCCTTTAATCACACAGTTTCTTGCGTCTTTAACTCCTACCGTGAAATGTAATCCAGTGTCTTCCTTGACAGTTCTTTGTCTTTTGACAATTACTCTAAAATCCTATTTCGCAACTGGTTTTTCGTTTCACTGACTAACCTGGAGATGACTGATTACACTTTAATATACTCTGGTTCAGACTATTGTAGCAGTCTTTTTACTTGTTTAAACAAAACCTCCTTGGCTCAATTTCAGTCTATGCAGAATGCTTCAGTGAGGCTGTTAACAAAGACCAATAGAAGAGCACACATAACTCCCATTTTGGCCTCCCCACATTGGCTCCCTCTGCAACTGAGGAGTAATTTTAAAATTTTAGTTTCGACCCTTAGGGCACTTCATAGCCAGGCCCCCAAATACATAATGGACTTTTGAAACCTCTGTATTGGTATAGGACTTTGTCAAATGCTGTTGTTGGTACCAAGAACCAGTTTAAAAATTTGTGGAGACTGAGCTTTTTAGATGGGTCCTCCAAGACTTTGGAATGCTTTCCGACTGTCTATAGGTTACATAGACTCCACAGACTTTTTAGGGAAAATCTAGACATTTTCATTCAGATAAGCCTTTGCGTCATGTGTTTGCTTTTTTAATTAATTGTTCTTTGCAAAGCACATTGTAATGTTTATGTCTGTTAAATATGCTATAGAAAAATAATTTTAACACTTACTGACTTACTATGGATTTTGCTTTGTGCTTAATTAGTACAAAGTGGGCCTGTACTCTCAATAGGCTGCTTGAATGGGGCTCTCTTAAGTTTTACTGAGTAAACCCATATCAGGATGTCTTACCATGGGGCCAATATAAAACTGTGTAATGTCCCATTTTGGGTTCACTTTTCAAACCATTTACTATCGATGTGGGTCCTTTATGTAAATGTTGGCTGGGCAATTGTAATCAATGCTGCTGAAAAGAAGAATAACATCATAAGGGAAACAAAAATGAGTAAAAAAAAAAAATATGTTCAGAACTACAATGATTCTTTCATATATTATTATTTTTAATTGTGTTTATCCTGTTAGTTCATTTTTTAAGTCTGATTTGTTTTTTAACCAAATGGTTGTAGGAGTCTGCAAGATAAATATAATATGCTGTAAGCCAGGAAGGGTCAATCAGCCTTGACTTAAAAAGGCATGATTCATTTGCATTAAGATATGGAGCAGCAAACATCACATGCTCTAACTGTTTGAAGGGATTTCTGTGTTTTAGGTCAGTTCTCAGACTTCTTATCTGATTTAGTGTTAAATACAGAAAGGGTCATTATAGTCGGGGATTTTAACATTTATGTTTACACTGAAATTGATAGCCATATAGCCTTTAATGCCATCTTGGACTCAACTGGCGTTGCTGAAAACATTAACAAACCTACCCACCTTTGTCTTCATTCTCTGGACCTTGTGCTGACATACTGAGTGTAAAGAAATTATTTTTCCTCATAACCCTGTCCTGTCATTTTTAATAACCTTTAAGTTTAATTTTACTGAGTTCTCCACACCTGAAAGAAAATTTCACTATAGTAGATCATTATCAGACAATGCTGTAACAACCTTTAAAGAATCTGTTCCATTTTAAATTTTCCCATTATCACAGAAAACCACAGATGATGGCTATCATTTTGTTTCTTTCACTTCACAAATGAATTCTCTTGTTCATAGTGTCACTGTGTGGTGCATTAGACAATGAAGCCCACCTGAAAACGAAGGTAATTATTCATAGGAGACTGGCTCCTTGGTTTAATTCAGAGCTGCATACTTTAGAAGCACAATGTTAGAAAATTGGAGAGAAAATTACACTTCGCCAAGTCAGAACAGCTTATTTCTCATCATTAAAAGAAGAGAACAAGAATAATCCTAGGTTTCTCTTTAGTACAGTTGCTAAATTTACACAGAGTCATAGCTCTGTTGAGCCATCCATTCCCCAAGCTCTCAGCAGTAATAACTTGTTGGGATTCTTTTTGAATACAATTGAATCTATTAAAAATAAAATCATTGGCATACTCCCGAACATGATTACTTCAACCTCTGTAAGTGAGACAGCATTGGAGGTAACTGTAGAATCTGATCTATGTTTGGACTGTTTTAATCCTGTGGAGCTTCCTGAGTTATCAGAAATATTAGCTTCATCTAAACCTTCAACTTGTATGTCAAACCCAATCCCAACTAAATTATTTTAGGAAGTGTTCCCTCAGATTAATCATATCTAAAATGGAGCTGGTAATCAATCTTTAGTAAATGGATATGTACCACAGGCTTTTAAGTTAGCTGTAATTAAACATTTACTTGAGAAACCTTCGCTTGATCGAGATGACTTGACATATTACAGACCTATATCCAATCTTCCATTCTTATCTAAAATTCTTGAGAAAATAGTTGCTAATCAAATGTGTGAGCATTTACACAGCAATGACCTGTTTGAAGAGTTTCAGTCAGGTTTCAGAGCTCATCATAGCACTGAAACAGCTCTGCGGAAAATCACTAATGATATTCTTATGGCCTCAAATAATGGACTTGTGTCTGTACTTGTCCTGTTAGATCTCAGTGCTGCATTTGATACAGTCAATCACAATATTCCCTTAGAAAGACTGGAACATGCTGTAGGGATCAGGGGAACAGCGCTAGGCTGGTTTAAATCTTATCTGTCTGACAAATTCCAGTTTGTTCATGTAAATGATAAATCATCTTCAAACTCCAAGGTTAATTGTGGAGTACCACAGGGTTCAGCGCTTGGGCTTCGAATAGGTAAAATTATCAGGCAGCATGTGAAGCATTTTCACTGTCATGTTGATGATCCTCAGCTTTATTTATTTATAAATCCTAATGAGCCCAACCAGTTAGATAGAATACAGGCATGTCTTGAAGACATAAAAACTTGGATGACTTTACATTTTCTGCTTCTAAATTCAGACAAGACAGAAGTTGTCGTCTTTGGACCAGAATATGTGAAAAATAAATTACTTAGTCAATCAATTAAGCTGGATGGCATTAAATTGACCTCAGGTAATAAAATAAAACCCTTTGTGTTATTTTTGATCAGGACATGTCATTTAAATCCCATGTTAAACAAGTTTCTAGGATGTCCTTGTTTTACCTTCAAAATATTGCCAAAATTAGAAATATCCTGTCCAGTAGAATGCTTAAAAACTAGTCCATGCATTTATAACTTCAAGGCTGGACTTACTATCAGGATGTCCACTTCATGCAGTCAAAAGCCTTCAGCTGATCCAAAATGCTGCAGCAAGAGTTCTAATGAAAATTAAAAAGAGAGATCATATTTCTCCCTTTTTAACTTCCCTTCATTGCCTCCCTGTTAAATCCAGAATATAATTTAAAATTCTCCTTCTCACATATGAAGCACTTAATGATCTAGCTCCATCATACATCAGAGATCTGATTGTTCCATATATTCCTAACAGAGCACTTCGTTCTCAGACTGCAGGTTTACTGGTGGTTCCAAGAGTCTCTAGAAGTAGAATAGGAGGCAGATCATTTAGTTATCAGGCTCCACTCTTGTGGAACCAGCTCCCAGTTTTAGTCCGTGAGGCAGACACCCTGTCTACATTTAAGGCTAAGCTTAAAACTTTCCTTTTTGATAAAGCTTATAGTTAGAGTGGCTTAAGTTATCCTGAGCTATCTCTGTAGTTATGCTGCAATAAGCTTAGACTGCTAGAAAACATAATGACCACTTTCACTTTCTCTGCTACACTCTCATACTACTCTCCAATGTTGCGCTTGGAGAGTTGTAACAGTATAATTTGCTGTTATTTCAGCTTTTAACTATATGTTCTCTCTCTGTTTTTTCTAGGAGCTACATCTGACCTAGTTCTGTGTTTAGCTGTGGCACCCTTCTGGAGGGGGACATCGGTCAAACTGCTGCTGCTAACAACTTCATGATCACCTTATACAGATAACACACCTGGCCCTGTCTTTCATCGTTTAACCCTGTCTCTTGTTGGAAAATATTTAACATACTTAATAGGGTCTGCATTGCTATGCTCAAGTTAGGTTTAATAATGTGTGAAATAAAATGTATTGTGTAACTTAGTGGCTTGCTCAAAACAGCTGTGTATGTGTGTCTGACGTGGCTGTGGTCTGCCCGGAACCAGTGAAGATATTTCTGTACATGTCTGAAAATAACAGCCAAAAGTAGAATAACAGGAATGTTGTGAAGGTCGAACAGACAGCTGAATGCCATGTGTAAGAGTTCAACTGACACTCAGCTAAAAATATGTGTTTTTTTTTTGTAATTGTACACGCCTTGCTTTTGAATAAAATCCCTGTTCTGGGGAGGAAAAGTCAGAAGTGTTTCTGGTGACTCAGCTGGAACACCTCTCCCCGGCCAGGCAGAAGAAACTGTGCAGACTCTGTGCTTCCTTTTATTTTATTTAGTTTTTCTAAAACAGTATAGCATATGACTTAGTTTTTCCAAAACAAACGAGCACGCAGGAGTTTCTGGGAACAACTCCATCACTCTCCTAGACATAGCTACTGGCTGAGCTTCTACTGTGATTAACTGTATATGCTCTCTTTCATACTCTAGACTTGAAAATTGGCTCAGAGTTAATCTGCTTAGCTGTCTTTCTCTCCTAGATGAAGCTACTAAAGGAACTATAACTATTAATGTTTCACTTTTCTTTCCTATAGAAAATACTACCCCCAGTCTGTCGTGGCAGATGGATGCTCACACTGAGCCTGGTTTTACTGAATGTTTCGTCCTGTTAAAAAGGAGTTTTCCTCTCCACTGTCACTACATGCATGCTGTGTATGAGGGAGTGCTGCAAAGTCAATGCAAGCCACTGTCCACTGTCTCGACATGCTCATCCAGGAGGAGTGAATGCTGCTTGTCACTGACTCGATGCAATCTGCTGGGTTTGCTTAGATGGACAAACGTTTAACCAATTTAAATAATAAACTGAATCTGACTGCACTGTTTGATAGTTAGGATTAATTGGAATGTATGTAAAAGGCTTGAAATCTGCATGATTTGATGGAATTGACTCTGTAATGGGCCTTGAGATGATATGCGTTGTGAATTGGCACTATTTAAATATAACTGAATTGAATTGAACTGTGTGGGTACTTGCAAGTTAGGGTTTTGGGACACAGAGGGCCCACAGCAATAACTCCTGCTCATTAAGAAGAGTGACAATGTTACATGTTATCTTACCCAAGTCTTCAAAAGTCTCCAGTAACACCAAAAAACATTCCTTGCATATTCACTAAATATAGCGGCAAGCTCATTAATATAGCAACATTGGCTCATCCAACTCTAATAATAACTGTTAACACTGGCAACTTACCATTTTGTTTGTCAGGTATTTATTATGCAATGTTAATGATGCAAGAATGGGTCAATTACCTGTATTATGGTATACCAAGGTTATAAGCAGTCAGGGTTTCAAAACTACTAAAGTTTTATGTCACACTGTTCCTACATTATGTTAAATTATATATGTTAAAGTTAGCTGTTACTGTAGATAATCTTTTACATATTTTTAAAATGCTGTCAAATGGGGCATTTTTACTCAAGGCTATTAATGAGAATATCTAACCTACAAGTGGCTAGCCTTGTGTCTTTTATTGCACAGTGCAAGACAAGGCAAGGCAATGCAAGGCAAGTTTATTCATATAGCACATTTCAGTAGCAAGACAATTGTGCTGTACATGAAAATAACAAAAAGTAACATAATAGGAAAGGTACCTTGCAGTGGTATAAAGGAAATTAAATAATTTAAGAAAAAAAAATTGAATAATTAAAAAGAAGACAATACAAAATAATTAAAATAAAATAAAAATGAATGATACAATGACAGATAAGAAAATGAAAGAAAAGTTGGACTGAAAACTTAACAATGTTTAGATAGCACAGTCAAAGGCCCCTCTAAACAAATACGTTTTTAATCTTGATTAAGAGCAACTTAGGGTTTCAGCGCTTTTACAGTTTTCTGCGAGTTTATTTCAGATTAGTGCAGCATAAGAACTAAAAGCTACTTCTCCATGTTTGATTCTGGTTCTGTGATGTATTTTGGTGCTAAGCCCTTCAGTGATTTAGAGACTAACAGAAGTATTTTAAAGTCTATTATTTGAGATACGGGGAGCCAGTGTAAGGACGTTTATACTGGGGTGATGTGCTTCACTTTCTTAGTTTTAGTGAGGACGTGTGCAGCAGTGTTCTAGATCAACTGCATTTTTCTGATCGACTTTTTAGGCAGACCTGTGAAGACACCGTTGCAGTAATCAATTCTACTAAAGATGAAGGCATTAATTAGTTTTTCAAGGTCCTGCTGAGACATTAGTCCTTTAATCCTGGAAATGTTCTTTAGGCCATAGAAGGCCAACCTTGTAACTGTCTTCATGTGCCTCTGAAGGTTCAGGTCTGAGTCCATCGCTACTCCCATGTTTCGAGCCTGATTGGTGGTTTCAAGCTGTATTAACTGAAGCTGTGTGCTAACTTTTAAACACTCTTCCTTTGGTCCAAAAATTGTTACTTCAGCTTTGTTTTGATTAAATTGAAGAGAATTTTGGCACATCAATGCATTGATTTCTTCTAAGCATTTACCAAGCTCTTGAATGGGTTCATGGTCACCTGGTGATATCGTAATGTATAACTGTGTGTCGTCTGCATAGTTATGATAACTTATGTTGTTGTTTATTATAATCTGAGTTAGGTGGAGCATGAAGATATTGAATAAGAGGGGCCCTAAGATGGACCCTTGTGGAACGCCACATGTGATTTTCGTGGTCTCTGATATAAAGTTACCTACTGACACAAAAAAGTCCCTGTCCTTCAAGTTGGATTTATACCAATCAAATGCTGTTCCAGAAAGGCCGACACAGTTTTCCAGGGACTCTAATAAAATGAGCGATCAACAGTCTATCAACAGGAATGTTGCACTAAGGTCCAATAATACCAGCACTGTGGTTCTTCCACAGTCTGCATTTATACGGATGTCACTGAACACCTTGACAAGGGCAGTCTCTGTACTGTGGTGAGCACGGAAGTCTGACTGGAAGTGACTGGTCAGTGTTAGGGAGTTGTTTAACTACTGAAACACAACTTTTTCAATAATCTTACTGATGAAGGGGATGTTTTAGATAGGCCTGTAGTTCTACAGTAGCAGCTTGTCCAGGTTGCTCTTTTTCAATAGCAGTTTGATAATAGCTGTTTTTAGGCCCTGGGAAAAACAACTGACAAAAGGGATGTGTTTTTAATTTGTGTCAAACACAAGTTGCTGTTGGGACCTACAGCCATGGATTTCCACATTAAAACTCCGGTACATACTTTTCTGGAACTTTTCAAAATAAAGTGCATTAACCTTCTTCCAGCACAGCCAGGAAAGGGGATAGCTGCGGACTTCCTGTGGCGCCATTACCCAAAATAAAGCACAACTCCGAAGGGGGAAGTGGGGTAGCAGAGGACTTCCCAGTGATGCCACTGCCCGTATAAGACCCCCACCCTTCCCACATATCGCTCTCTTCCACACCGATGACCATCAGGATAGGAGGGAACAAAGCGCGCTGATGTCTTTTGCTGGCAAAAAGACATAAACTCTTCATCGGATCCAAGGAAGCCATACGATCATCGATCATATGCACAGTTAAGTAGAATGAAATACTGCCTGTGTATCCGGTATTTTCATTCATGAACGCGGATAATTAAGGTACAAGCATTGCTGACTGTCTCTCCGAGGCCCCGCAGACTCAAACGGTGTTCGAGAGAAGCCCCGGCAAAGACGCAGCCTGAAGGAAGACGGCAGAGACCGCAGCGGACAACGTTTGTTCTTCATCCACAGCTGGAGGTTAGCGGGAAGCTAACCCTTTTGTTCACAGAACGAACGCACCTTCTGATCGGGAGAAACTGAGGAAGTTAGCGGGAAGCTAACCCTTTTGTTCACGGTGGATATCTTCTTCGAACTTCGTCACTTGGACAACATTCCTCACCACAATTCATGAGGTTAAGTGTTTGGGCAGATTAACATATAAGTTTAGGATGAAATGATCTAAACGTTTTCATGTTATGAAGTTTTGTTTTGTGGAACCTGGCTATCTTTAGTGCTAGTAGGCTAGCTACGGCTAGCCGGTTCTGTGTTCTTTGTATGTTTTAAAGTTAAGATAAGCTTTATTTAAAGGGTGGTTTTAACCAGAACATTGCTCATAACGTGCCGTCCGCGCTTATGCATTTTAACCCTTTTATTAATGCTGGTATTTTAAAGGTATGTGTTGATTCTGGTGCTAAGCTCTCCGCTTCTTTGTTAGGTCAACGGCTAGCCGGTAGGGACACATGGTAGCACTAAGACTATTAAACAGAAAGGTGGTTGGTTTTCAAGCTAGTGAATAATCGTCCCTGAACATCATTTACTAGATTTGATAACTAAGTAAACACCATTAAGCCCCATTTCTCCAGAAAGATTTGGCTATTTTCCAAAATACCCCTTTTATAATCTTTCTTCGAATATTATTTCAATAACTAAAGGCAGCTAATTAGACACCGATGTGAAATGGTCATCCAGAAGGTTGGTTTTATTCAGTAGATCATTATTTAAAACATTATTTTATTAAAATAATATTTTATCTGATCTTGCATTGTGAAGGGTGGTCTAAACGTTTGCTGATTATTGCCTAAGTTAGTTCCAAGACTAACTTAACTTCACTTCCAGATTCTTCATGATAATCCTTGGTTCTCAAACATAAACATTGCATGGTAATGTTGCATCACTCTTTTTGGTCATGATTTCCAAACATCTTTAATCAACTTGTTGATATTGTACATAGCCCATTAGTCTTCATTATTCTTTCATTCTGCTTGGTAGTTTAGTTGAATTGTTTTAGCATAGTAAAGAGTTTGTGGATTGAAATATGTTTGACTTTGAGTTGACTTATTTTTGTTAATAAATTCTTGTATTTTAAGAAATTGTGTGAATTCATTCCATATATGTGCAGAGTTTATGCTGTTCAATAATGCCAGAGCTCATCTCACACCTTTCTATTCTGTCCTAATACCATCGCCTTAATGGGGCGGGTATTCACAGGACAATCCTTAACAGACCGAAATATTATTTGATAAAATTTTAAAATATTAATATGAAAATATTAATATTAAATAATATTCTCAGATCTATATTTAAAACATAGCTGTCAGGATTTTATGTCATAATTGATGCACATTGTGACATGTTCAAGTTCTGCAAAATAAATGTAACTAGCCTGCACTTGTATAGTGCTTTATCAGGTCTGAGGACTCTACGTTCAGTTGTAGTGGAATTTTCTTATCAAAGTGGATAGAAGTTGACTCACAACAAGAGAAAATCTGGACTTTGTCTTTATAAGTTTTATTCAAAGGCATTAAGCGTTTGAAGACCCTGTCACTGAGGTTAGTCAGTGAAGCAGGGCCACGAACACCATTTACACACAGTATTTGTACCAAACATGACAGTGTTATCTCAACTTCAAAGAGTCTGTGTTTTATGACCCCAGACCCTTCTCGGGTTCAGAGGTGACAAAGTTATCTAGGAACAGACCCATCTGCACTTCCTGAGATATCACCCTAAATGATGGGTTTTAACCATTAAATTGCTGATAATGGCTTTTACAGCCTCATCCTCTAACACAGATGTTCTGAGGAGTGAGGTAACCTAAAGGTCATGCACTATGGAACACTTACTACAAGAATTTCCATCACACTCCCCCCTTGTGATTACAAGACAATCATACAAAAAATTCTTCAAAACCATCACCCCGCTCAGCTAACAGATAATCCAAAGCCAGTTTATTTTGCAAACTCATCGTTCTAAGAGCTTGCTGCTCCGTGGTCAGAACAGTGAAACCTTCCTCTCTAATAATGGGCTGATTGAATTATAAGTTATGACTGTAGGTAGTAAGTGAGCTAGATAACATACTCCAGACCAATTAGCAGGCAGATACAGATATAATCTATTTCCACACATCCAAACCATGTTTTTAGGACATGAGTACCCATCTCTACTAGGAAAAATAACAAGAACTCTGGTTAATTGACCTGCCATGCCATACAATTGATTTCTATTCGGTAAGGCTGTAAGATTAAGAGTTAACACAAAGGGATCTGGGACCAAAGATCCTGAAATAGTATAAGCAGCAGTTCTGATAGGACATGACTCAAATTTATGTCTGTTGATTAAAGCACATGAAACAGATATAATAGCTTTGCAACCTTCTGTCTTCCCAAGGAAATAAGGTGTGTTTCCCTCCTGTGCAATACAAATATATGTACCTATATCTGGATATCCAATTGATTCCTATTAGCCCAAAATCTATAAATAATTCCTGTAGTAGCACATGTTAAATTAGTTCCACTAGAAAATCCACTAACATTTCTGCTTTCCCTTACAGTATAATTCCTCACCCAAGGAAAAATGCCCTCCACCAACCGCTTATCTGGAAAGAAAGTAGCTAGAGTATAAGCAGTATCAATAGGAACAGGTACCAAAAATGGTTGATCATTAATAGCATGTGGAATCAAACAACAAACATAGCAACTATCATTTCTTATCTTCCTCACAGTTTGATGCATCAGTTGCCACCAGACATTATCAGTATGATCATAGTAGTCAGGAAAATGATGAATCCCTCTTCGAATCCGCTGATGAGTATTATTAGCATAATTCCTCAGATTAGCCATACATTGTCTTTGCTGTACCATTTCCCAAATGAACACAGGAGTAATAAAATACTTGCAATACCAATCATTAGCATCAGAACAGAACATCTTCCATTTAACTGCATCGTAACCCTGAAGTGGAATGTCCTTTCTTCTGGTACTGAAAACAAACAGTTTTTTTCCAAAGAAAACTAATTATAAACACAACTTAAAAAAAGAAAAAAAAATCCTGCTGCCTCTCCTGAGTGGCTTCTGCACTCCAAGCTGCCCTGTTACCAGTCTGGTACAGGTGGGCGGTCATAGGAAGCTCCTCTAGAAATATGTTTAGAAACAGGAACTCTAACCTGCTGGAAGTTAGGCTTCAATAGTCCAACTAAACAACGGTGGAAATGAACACATTTCAAATTTGTAATAATACCAAAATGATAGATATCAAGCAATAAACATGAAAGTTAGATAAAAGCATCCAAGATTTCCTCCTCAGAGTCAGTTTGGGAGAAAAGAATTTGGCTGACCCTTGCTGTCCAGGCAAAGGAGCGCCTAGTAGCTACCAAATGTTAAGAAGTTAAGGAAAATAAGCATCATGGCGCATGTATGACCGTCTCCCTGTTGCAGACGTCGCCAGTCCATCATCCAGAGAAAGGTTATGTGTAGAGGTCTTCCCTGTATGTTTCCTATGTGTCTCTCACTGTGGTGTGTGTGCAGTGAGGCAAATGACCTTATGATTTCTAACTTTCAGGCAATGCGATGGCCTTAAGTGGATTCGGAAATAACGTTGCACTGCCCAAGAGATTATTGTGCCCTTGTAACAGTGTTCTTCAACCACCTCTTCAATCACTCGCCAGTGATCAGCTTACAGTTATTTGTCTTGTGGTGGTCCGCTGTTCTCACACCTTTCAGGCCATGGATGATCCAGTTGGAAGATTACTTGTGTCCTGGAAGCCAGATGAAGCTGGAGGAGCCGGAGCTTTCCTGCAGCTTTCCTGGGTGACTAGTAGAATCTGATATGGGCCATTCCAGCGCCTGGACTTCCAGTGTTTTCTCCTAGATTCTCTGACCAGAATCCAGTCGCCAGGAATAAAGGACTGGAGGGTGGAAGTGGCTGTTTCTGGTAATGCAGCTTTCACCGTCTGTGAAACTTGAGAAAACACAGTGGACAGGTTTTGACAGTAAACAACATCCTATCTTCACACAAAGATGTGGAAGAAAATGATCTTGGCAATATCCCCATGTCCAAATTAGGAGACCTGCCACACAGCACTTTAAAAGGACTGAGATTTGCCTGTGTCCTTTGTCTCAATCTCATGTAAATGAGAACAGAGCCTTCACAACACTTGGCTAATTTTCAATTCAAAGTCCCATTCTCAAGCCTAAGAGCTTAACTACATGAACTTCATCAAAACATCCAACAAAATCAAAAGAATTGATCTTCTGACTTCACCTGGTATTCTAGCAGTGACCATCAGCTAAATATTCTGAATATCAAAAAGGGTGACATGATGTTTGAGGAAGGTCTGATTACAGGTCATTATTTCCATAGTTTCAGAAAACCCAAAGAGAATTTCAAAAATGGTCTAATCAGTGGAGATGTAAAATTTCACAAAAGAATCAACAGCATACTTTCAGAGAGGTTTTCAGAATGTGGTCTTAGGGAGCTATGCACCATTTATATAAACAAAGCACAACGTCTCTTTCGCATTGTCAATAAGTCCTCACTGGAGGTCTGAGCTACCCTTTTTCCCATGAGAGCTAAAACTTTTGGAACCCCATGTTACTTTATTCTGACATTCCCCTCTCCTGGCGCAGGGTCCATGCAACAATCCAGCAAAAAGTTTGTACTAAAATGTTCTAGTAACCAAGATCACATTACATAGAACCAAAGAAATGAATTCTGACATAACTATGTCACTATGAATTTAACGAAAACAACATAAAGAAAATCCAGATGTTTTTAACTGCAATTCAGTTCCATTAACAACAAAACACAAACTTTATTTATTCAGTTCATCAATGTCTCACTTAGAAATTAGTCACATATCCTGATTTGTCTTGTATGAAGATGAGTATTAGATTAATGGACATCTAATGTAATTCGGATGCATAAACCCTACAAATTGAATCTAATAGATAATTCCCACCAAGTATGAAGTCATGACTCACATTCTGTATCAAAAATATATTCCTTACTTTTGGCATATCTTGAAGTGTCAGCTAGCTTAATGGAACCAGGGAAAACTTTCAATCTAATAAATCACCAATGATTCTGCATGCAAAACAAATTCTTCAAACTAGTTTAAACTATTTCATTGACCTTTTAATAGTAAAACACATAAATCTAAAAGTCATGCTACATCCAAAAAAACATGTTATTAAGGCAACAATCACTACAAGCATTTTGATTCTATTGTCTCTTAAACAGTGTTAAAACTCAGGAAGGGAGGTGCTGAGCACTTCGATGAAAGTGAAGGCATGAACCAACCTGGTAGGTGGGCGGAATCAGACAGAACTAACCTCTGATGGGCAGCCTATGGGCGGACCCACAGTTTCTTCATTCAAACCCATCTTAGTGTATCTTAAACTGAAAAACTGTTAACATGCACCTACCTCAGAAACAAGCTGCTTCTTAACTCTCCTGAAAACTCAAAGTTTTAATCAATCTGGGATTTAGAAACATTATTCTAAACATGGATTATTGTGTCATGCAACATATAAACAAACATTGATTCCAACAAAACAAAGACAAAACATCAAAGACAGACAAATGGCCAAATTTGAAGCTTCAAGAATTATAAAGAGATTTTTAACAATCTCTTTTAATGCTATAATTGATCAATTTTGTTATGACAATCTTCAGGATCCTTTTAAGATGAGTGCACATAGTCCAAAGAGATCTGAAACTATTTAGAAGCACAGCAACAGTTTTCATTAACATGAATCCAAATTTACTGATGCTGAAATCTTTTGCCAATTCTTTGTGCTGTAACTTTGTAATAATAATAACTACAATCTTGAGAGTTATTGTTATAATTGTCTTTTTGTTTGGCTCAATTTGATCACAGCTGCATTCCAGAATTTCAGGTTAAATGCAAAGAAGTATTTTAAGTCGGCATTGACGTTTTTATGCAGTGTTAACCTTAACCAGAAATGAAGCTAAGAAGCTTGACTCCAAACTGGACTTTTTCCCACATAGTGTTTCAAAAGGAGAACAAACATAATTTTCTTTAATTTGGGCTATTTAAATTTTGAGAGTTGGGGAGAAACTTATTACTAGAACCCCTCTTTAATAATCCAAATGCTGATAAATGTTCCAATATTTTATCTCTTAGTAATCTGAAATCACCTTGTGTACCTTTGTACTCCTAGGTATTATTTTAATCTTTAAACCCTTAAAAAATCAAACAAGGAGACTGGAGTTTGAGCCGACCATCATCTTACTGTTAAGAGAGCCTTTATTTCTTTTCATTTGCTAAAATGAAGGATTTTACTTGTC
The DNA here is from genome assembly GCF_021462225.1 of Girardinichthys multiradiatus. Taxonomy (NCBI): domain Eukaryota; kingdom Metazoa; phylum Chordata; class Actinopteri; order Cyprinodontiformes; family Goodeidae; genus Girardinichthys; species Girardinichthys multiradiatus. The sequence goes on along the minus strand of NC_061795.1, from coordinate 30,947,865 downwards.
TTGATTCCGTTATAAAAATCCTAACCTTGGTTCTAAAACAAAACTCTTCAGCCCCAATCTGTGTTCCCCAGAGTAGAAATTTTGAGTATTATTGCATTTCAAAGCCACCAAATGACTGGAACCCATCATTGGCTTAGATCTGTTTTAATAGGTAATCGGTCTACCTTTAATTAAGTATTATACTTTTATGGACCCAAAATCTATGGCTTACGGGCTTCAGGAGTACAGGAACCACAAGTTGAGTACTACTGCATTGAACAATGGTGCTAGCTTTCTGCAGAGATTGAAGGATTGGCTAAATATCCCCAGACCTATTAGTGTATTATTTCTGCTTGGACAATAATCAGATTTAAAAATCACTTGTTCACAACTCCTAATTTACCTCAGATCATATTTGCTCCTAACCCTGTTCATAAGAAGCTTCAGACAAACATTATGTTAAAAAGCCAAAAAAAAAAAAAAAAAACACAGATCTGTTTTAAAATAAAGAAAAAGCATGCTTAAAAAACTTTGTACTTTGGTGGAAAATAACTCCATGGTTCTGAAGGCCTTTTCTATGCAGAGTCTTTTAGGGAACATGAGATTAGTTTAATTTTGTGTGGTACCACTGTCCAATCAGAATCTTTCTTACCTTCAAAAATAACCCAATTTTTTCCATTCTCATTTTAAAGGTCTGTTTTACCAAGGAAGATGTGTTTAACAAAACCAATTACTCACAAAAGTTTTAAAAGTTTTAACTGGTGATATCTTAGAAAACAACAAGTGTTTTAAGATTCCTATGCAACACAGAACTGATTAGGTTTCCTTTCCTTCTCCAAAGGGAGAAAAAAGAAACTGCAGAACCAAGCCTTTCATAGTTTGTGTCAGGACTTGATATAAGGTACAGTGTAAATTAACACGCTGCATGAATCAAAAGAGGGAAGAAAAAACCTAATATAACATCTTCCCAGCAGCTGCTGTGAAAAACAATGAATTTGTACCTTCCACAAGCGTCAGTTAGCAGTTGCGGACAAAAACTGCACCCCACTGTAAGTACTGTGTCACAGACTGTATGAAGACCATCTGCAGTAAAACTAAGACTGTTTTCATGAGGTCTCTACCCATTAGATTTATGGGATACAAACTCTGACAACAGAAAATAATACCTGAAGGAGAAGCCCATCAGGTGTTATGCATGCGCTGGGTTTTAAAAATGCTCCTTCGTGAGATCTGTCCTGAGAATAACATAGAAACACATGGTTACTGCTGATTTTTGGAGATGTTGTAACTTCCTCTGCTTTTTAATAACTTTTAATAACTAGAACAATTGACCCTGAATATTCCACGACAAAAGAGAACTTGCTTCTCTAAAAGAATTAACCGGAAAGTATAAAAATGAGCTAAGTTATCACCCTTTTGAAGATACTTTTCTAACCCTAAAATAATATTTTAACCCGCTATATCTGTCAACGTCAAGCAAGCGTGTCACATGAGCAGCAGTTAATAAGCGTTCTTCATTGCAGAAAATAGGAAAAGATTTATGCAAATGTGTGTGTGTTTGTACGTTACCCCCATCGCTCCAGAGTCAGACTGTCACACAGTCCTTTATCAGTCCAAAAAAAAAAAAAAACAGGCCCTTCCCAGGTCTGTTGGTGGGACATTCAATCCTTCTTTGTTCACTTTAACTTCTCCAGGAGGGAGAAAGAAGAAACTTTGCTCCGGCCTGTTTCTCTTCTGCCCGCATAAGATGTGCTTTCAATATAAATCCAGTGTATCGCTCTTCTGGCTCTGCAGCAGCATGGATCGTTGTCCATCTCAGTGGGTTTGGGGCCAGACTTCTTCTGAGTTTCGTTCTGGTGGAAACTCACACTGTGATTTGCAGCAGGCAGGCAGACAGGCAAGCGGGCTCCCTCTCTTTCAGGCCATGCTGAAGAAGCGTCTCTGATGGAGTAGCCATGGGAAGGGCAGGTTTCTAAAGTCCAGACTCAAAAACACAGATGTTGCACTCAAATCCCATATATGTGTATATGTGTGTGTGAGAGAGGCAGAAGAAAAAGTTTAGTATAGGTCCAGATTTTGCACACAGAAATATTATCAGTCAGTCAGTTGTCCACCTGCCTGTCACTTCCTTCCACAACATGAACTATACTCCTTTCTAAAACAACTTTTTTTTCGCATCTCTAATGTCCCTTTTCACTTTTACCTTCTTTTCCGACCGATCGCAATATTTAAGACAAACGAAACTTCCTGCAGGAAAGTTTTAACTCTTTAACTCCTTAATTGATGCACTCTGTGCTTTTTAATCTTTTTCTTATGTTTTTTTTATTTTCACATATCCATCCATCAACTGTTTTACTTGAAACTATTTAAACTATTTTTTTTTTACTATTTAACTTATTTACACTCAAACTTCCACGCTGTGAAAAACCAAACTTATCTTCCAAATTAAAGCACATTTAACACAATCATCCCCACTTTTTCCTTTCATTATTTTATAAATCACAGAGTCTGGAGAAGGAGGCACCCCTGATGCCTCAAGGTTCCGGAACCATTTTTTTTTCCTTTTTACCTGTTCAGCGGCACGTCTGCCATCTGGCTTTTCTCCTTTATGAGGTGTAGAAAATTGCTAAAAACCACCCGCAAAACCCTGTGTTTTGCTTTATCTTATTGTTACCAATAAGAACCTCCCTGTTTTACCTAACAGGGTGACCTGGCCCTCAGCTTATGTCCTCCCACTCGCAACTCCGGAACCTAATTAATTAGTTAGGAGATGATGGTTAATGTGTAATAAAAAAATATATATTATATCATACAGAGCAACTTCTCACCCAGGTATATTTGTAGACAAATAGTTCGGATCCAATCGGCCAGAAGCCGCAGGCACGCACTATAGGACTCCCCACCGTAAAATGGAGGTGGACTGAGAACAATGTCTCAGGCTGGCCAGGCGTCCGTGTCCCCTCCCGCGGTCTTCTCTGGCACATTAAATCCTGTTCGTGACGCCAAAATTGTAGTGGAATTTTCTTATCAAAGTGGATAGAAGTTGACTCACAACAAGAGAAAATCTGGACTTTGTCTTTATAAGTTTTATTCAAAGGCATTAAGCGTTTGGAGACCCTGTCACTGAGGTTAGTCAGTGAAGCAGAGCCACGAACACAATTTACACACAGTATTTATACCAAACATGACAGTGTTATCTCAACTTCAAAGAGTCTGTGTTTTATGACCCCAGACCCTTCTCGGGTTCAGAGGTGACAAAGTTATCTAGGAACAGACCCATCTGCACTTCCTGAGATATCACCCTAAATGATGGGTTTTAACCATTAAACTGCTGATAATGGCTTTTACAGCCTCCTCCTCTAACACAGATGTTCTGAGGAGTGAGGTAACCTAAAGGTCATACACTTTGGAACACTTACTGCAAGAAGTTCCATCACACAGTCATCCACCCATTCATACACATCACCATCAACAGGCAAGGCATGTGACGTGTCTTGCCCAAGGACACATTGACTGAGACGGACAATGCGGTGCTTTTGAACCGACAACCCACCGGTTACAGGACGAACCCCTATCACTTGAGCTACAACACATTGTCTTTACATCTCTGAGCAAAGCTAACATAAATGTTCCCTTTGTTCCCTTTTTACTATATAATTTCCTGTGATTTATTAGTTTCCTTATTCTTATTATTTTTGCTTAGTAGTTTAGTAGAATGTTTAATGGTACAATCTATTACACTGAGTGAGTCTCTTAATTAACATAAATATTGGTAAGGATGTATTGTGCTATTTCTCTGCCCCAGACCCAGCTGCAAACTCAACTCTAGCCTGATATTTGGAGGAGAGACAAGAAGGAACCAGTCTCACCCAGAGTTGATAAGCAAAATGATACAAAGACATAACACAAACCATAAGTTCACTAACCATATGCTCACATTAATAAAATTGTGTAAAATAAAATTCAACTCCATTATGAAATTCTGAGATTCTAGCAATTGTAAACTTTTTACTACTACTGTTACTAGCCTAGGCAAAGAGTTTCTTTATTAAATGAAAGTTACTGAAGGTTTAGGTATTTGTTAATAAATAGTTGAATTTTGGAGATAAATAGTTTGTGTTTATTTTATATATGTGTGCAGGGCTTGTGGTTTAGGAATGCCTATATGCTCGAGGCAGGTATTCCTAACACAATACCTGACGGAGACTGAGAGCCATTTCCCTATTATTTCTTGATAATCAGGTAGTGCCCTAACTTTGTAATTTTGATTATAATGACTAACTTTATTGATAATTGCCTTTGACACTTATCAACCCTTTCATGCATGAATTATGATCAACTCAGTCGGGATTCTTTTACTAAGTGTTTTTATACATCCTTAGGGATGTAAAACAAAGTTTGAAAAAAACATTTTTCTTTATTCTATAAAGAAATATTTATCTGTCCACTCAGGTGTACTTCATGCATTTTGTACTTTAAAAAAACATCAATATAACAACATTGTACTTACATAGGTATAGTTATAATTTAGTTATACGGTTGTAATATGGTATTCTGTTGGAATGGTGGTTCCTCCACTACTCTGTAGGCCTTTCTATTTGAGCTCTATTGATAAATGTAAAAGTTAACATGAACATAGAACTTTTTTTTTTCACTAGGCATTTTTATTTATCTTTAGGGATGTAAAACAAGGTTACAAAATAAAGATATGGTGTCTTTGAACTGAGGAGCATAGTGTGGCACAAGTAACAGTCTATAAACTGTAGATCCTCATAGAATCCTGACTGTAACTGGTGTTTATCATACTGTATTCTTATTAAGTCTCTGAACTGTTAAGTCTCTGAACTGTGCATATTCTCTCATAGTATCTTAAGCATGTATCATATTGACATACTGCCTGAAATTCTTCTGGATCAAGTGCTGAGCAGAAGGTTTCCTTGAGTGCATCCAAGACTGGTATGATTTTGACAAATCTGTCAGCATTTTCGGGATCCAGTGAGTAGTTGTCAACAAAGTGCATGTAACTAAGAATTTGCTCAAGTCTGTTCACTGGCATTGGGTCGGCAATCAGTTCAAGACGAAGTCCTGACTCTCATGACCAGTACATTCTGGATCTAGGATATCTGACATATGTCATTACCATATTAATTCCAAGAAATGTTCTGAACTCCTCTGAGGTCAATGGCAGCTTGTCTTTTCCTTTCTGGACAGCGTACAGGTTTGTATTGTATACAGTGTCATCGATAATATCCTGGGTGAAAAGATGCATGAAGAAATCTTATTGGATTTGCTCCCTCAACAATCATCTTGCTCTTTCCTAACAAAGGAGGCAGGGCTCCCTCAAACCGGTTATCCTTAGCTTTCCAGACATTTCTGACACCCTTTTCTTTTGCATTTTTCCCCTGAGCTCTGGGAAGTGGTGGTCCCTCAGGTTCAACAGCCTCATCTCCTTCATCAGCTTCATCTCCTTTCTCAGTCTCAACTCCCTCAGCAACATTTCCAGATTCCTCACCTTCACTATCACTGCTTGATCCTACTTCTCTGCTTGAACCTGTATGTACTGGCAGCCATTCCTCATCACTGCTACCAGAAGCACAGTCTTCCTCACTTGAGTCTATAACCTCCTCTATTACTCTGTATGTCTGTCTTTTTGAGTTCTACAAAATATAAGGATACATAGAAAAAACTCAAATTACATTATAAAAACATAAAGAAGTTGATTTACAGCCATTATAGGATGTGAATTATTTTCATTATAGGATATTAATTATTTTCAAGAACAACGTTGGTAGTACAGTCAGTCCTAATGACTGTATTAGCTTGGATCTTTGTAAATTTAGTACATTATCAGAAGAGTTACATAAACCTAAAAATACTATACTGATAAGACAGTTTAGCACTAAATATATTGTTTTGTTTTTTTTTACCAAAGGTTTTATGAGGCATCCCAAATGAGACAACAACTCTCAATTAACTTATTCCAATGATCCGGCTTTGTTGACTTATTCTAGAGATTGAAACTGAAAATGCACAGGCCAGCTTGCATATATAGAGGGCGATACACAATAATATACACATAATCTATGTTCTTATGGTTATGGTGTGAATGTTTTACAGTGTTGTAAGTGCTTTGCTATCACCTGCATGTATTTGTATTCCATCTGAGCTTATCAAGTTGCACAGAGTTTACCTGTCACAGTACATTTCACAATAACGTACAAAGCTATAGGGTCAACCATTTCTCCTTTCATGGAAAAGGAAACAGTGCATTTTCTGTATTGAATTGAGCTGAGCTGAATGAACTGTAACAGTCTAGTTATTAAAATCAATAGCAATAACTACAATTCCTCTGTTTCAGACTGGCTTTTGACTCAATCAATGAATATCAAATTATCCAGCCTCCAGAGCACACAATCCCCATCTCAAGGTTCAGGGTTAAGGCCCTGGATATAGATCACAGCAACACAAACAGACCACATAACAAATTTAGCAACACTCTTCAGAAGAACAAAAGCATTCCCTCAGAGCTTAATGATTAGATAACAATGGCATGTGTTCAGCAAGGCAGTTTGTTATTGATTAACAAAGTAAAAAAACCTAACAAAAAACTACTTATAAAGGCTAAGTAAATATAATTGCAAGCTTTTTATTTTCCACATTAAATGTTTATCAACATAATTTTATTTTCACTTCACTGGCTTCAATTCTGTGTTATTATTCATAAGGGTGAACATCAAGCAGAAACTGAACTAACAGCCTCTGGGGAGAAATGTGCAGACTTACATGTATACATTTACACATGCATTTGTGCCATCAGGTCAGTAGTACAGAACATTAGAAATGATACATATAATGTTTGTCAAACCCAAAGTAAACTCAACTGTAAAAGCACTGTATACACACACAAGCTGCAACTATTAATTATTTACATATGAATGTGGGGATTCTTCATCTTCCACCAAAGGGAGATATTGTTTGAATTGCAAGAGAAACCAAAAACATAAACTTTCAAGAGAGTTCATTGATGTCTGCCACAGAACATTATTTACAGTAGAACTGTTGGGGACGGCATGCAATATTCCTAAACACACAGCCACAGAAACTGGTTTTAGAAAAGGAAATTAAAGGTACGGTAAGGTAAGTTTAATTATATAGCGCTTTTCAGTAACGAGACCCTCAAAGCGCTGTACATACAATTACAATACAATCACAAAGAAAATAAACACAGATACAGACACAGAACAACAAAACAAATGATACTAGAATCCTTCTAAGAAATCTAAAAATCTATGAATCCTTCTGAGAAATCTAAAAATCTCTGGCCAACATTACATTGTTACAGATAACATTAATAATCCTTTGGGTTTTACTGGTAAGAGCTGGTTCTAAACCAATCTTCCTAAAGAGGTAATTATATCATTAAGTCCTCTATGTAGCGGAAAGCATCTTGTGCTAAGCGTTTACTGGTACTGAAGTTGAACTAAGTAATAACAGTCCATTGTAGTCTAATTAAGAAAGCTGGGTCATTGGTGTAAGAGCAGCTAAAGTCCAAATTACTAATAATATTTGGTTTTCGCTGGTAATCCTTCTGATAAAACTAAAAATCAACAAAAAAGTAATAAAATACTAATAATAATTGGCTTTTGCTGTTTAATCCTTCTGAGAAATCTGAAAATCTATGAACAGTAATGAAATCACACATTTAGGTAAAGTAAGATAGTAGGAAAAGAAAATCATATTTCAGACTCTATTCTGAGCAGAATAGAGTCTGAAATAGTACAAAAAACCTCAGCAGGGGTAAGCAACACACACATAAGTAAAGATTTAGCAAGGGTACGGTGGAATCTTGAGGGTGCGAATATATATAAGTCTGAGTGTGTTTGCAAGAATTAGACTGTCAACACTGATAGAAGCGCCATTGTCCTTGAGAAGAGAGGTGGAAGTTTTATCAATCGGCAGCATAGTCCTATCAGCACACAGCTGGTAGGGGAGTGCTTGGGAAGAGCGTCATGTTTATATAACATCCAGGAGATATTTTGTCCATAGTCAGTTAGTAGAAGTTGCCAAGGCCACATTGGGGCGCTGGATTTAGAAAAACAATAAATGTTGTGGTTCAGGCAGTTGTGAATTTCCAACTATCTTAAGAGTTTTACTGGTATGTCTCAGTTGCGAATCCAAATAGCCAAATTTCTGGTACTTTCCGCAGATCTCGAGCGTACAACTTCTCCAATATTATATCCTTTAAACTCTGAGTCCAACCGCTGCCAGGCTGCGATTCTGTTGAAGAATCGTGTCCAGCTTGCGATTCTGCTCTCTTAACATTTCAGTCTGAGTGTTGATCGCTCTACAGACTCCATCTAACATCGCAGGCAGCTTTGGAGTGCTTTGAACAGCCGCCCACGTTTTGCGAATCACTCGATAAGCCAGGTAACCACCAACTCCAAAAAGCAGAAATCCTGTTATCAAAAGTCCAAATATGTACACATTTTCTATGTCCTCGACCGACATCATAGTCAGGCACACAATCTTCCACTGCTGCCAAGAATCCATTGTGTATCCAGAGAAGAATGTCTCGTCTGGACAAGAGGGTCTCCTTTACCCTGTCTTCCTGTTGAAAAAAAAAAATTTTTGATCAATTACGTTGAGAGTCCAGCTGACCAAATCCATAATTTAAAAGTTTGGAGGATATGCAAAGTGAGGCTCTGAGAAAAATACAGACAAAAAGCAGAAGCAGGGATCAGCGGGGAGGGAAGGAGAGAAAACGCGTGTGTCTTCCACCGAGAGCAAGAGAAAAAGTGCTACTAGAATGACCCTGCCAATCTCATTTGACTCCAATTTAAAATCTATGGAAACAACTGAAAATCTGAATCCAAAAAAGAGGCCCACAGAACCTTCAAAACTGAGACAGTTTATGTGATAGCATGAGTCATAACCAAACTTGAGCAACACCTGCTACAGGAGACATCTTTAAGTTATATTTACCAGACTAAGCTTTTCTGTTAAGTATTGAATAAATTTCAAATTGCATATTCAATACTTTTTACCTGTGTCAGTTCACTTTAATACACATAGCCTTATTATAATTATATAAAATGTTGAATTTATTTGCATGTGTGAGATTTTTGTTTTGTTCCCAACATATGGTGTGAGTTTTGAATCAACAGCACTATTAGAATTTTTTCATAAGAATGTCTCACTTACTTTCTCCACTTCGTGTGGACCTGTTAGCTAATTTTAGCATATAAGGTCAACATCTTCTTGAGTTGGACACGTCGTTGTACTTAGTGTGACCCAACCATCATGTTTACAAACACTATAATGAGGTAATGTTTAATTATTCCTAATTTTACTCATAGTTATTAATACCAGACCTAAACAGGGTGGGCCTGGTTAAAGTGTATTGTTTAGAAAAGAATAGAAATATTATTTATTTTCCCACAGTGGGGGAATTCAGGTGTATCAGCAACAAAGTGACAGGCAAATACAGGTCCTTCTCAAAATATTAGCATATTGTGATAAAGTTCATTATTTTCCATAATGTCATGATGAAAATTTAACATTCATATATTTTAGATTCATTGCACACTAACTGAAATATTTCAGGTCTTTTATTGTTTTAATACGGATGATTTTGGCATACAGCTCATGAAAACCCAAAATTCCTATCTCACAAAATTAGCATATCATTAAAAGAGTCTCTAAACGAGCTATGAACCTAATTATCTGAATCAATGAGTTAACTCTAAACACCTGCAAAAGATTCCTGAGGCCTTTAAAACTCCCATCCTGGTTCATCAGCCAAAACCCCAATCATGGGTAAGACTGCCGACCTGACTGCTGTCCAGAAGGCCACTATTGACACCCTCAAGCAAGAGGGTAAGACACAGAAAGAAATTTCTGAACGAATAGGCTGTTCCCAGAGTGCTGTATCAAGGCACCTCAGTGGGAAGTCTGTGGGAAGGAAAAAGTGTGGCAGAAAACGCTGCACAACGAGAAGAGGTGACCGGACCCTGAGGAAGATTGTGGAGAAGGGCCGATTCCAGACCTTGGGGGACCTGCGGAAGCAGTGGACTGAGTCTGGAGTAGAAACATCCAGAGCCAGCGTGCACAGGCGTGTGCAGGAAATGGGCTACAGGTGCCGCATTCCCCAGACCTGGGCTACAGAGAAGCAGCACTGGACTGTTGCTCAGTGGTCCAAAGTACTTTTTTCAGATGAAAGCAAATTCTGCATGTCATTCGGAAATCAAGGTGCCAGAGTCTGGAGGAAGACTGCGGAGAAGGAAATGCCAAAATGCCAGAAGTCCAGTGTCAAGTACCCACAGTCAGTGATGGTCTGGGGTGCCGTGTCAGCTGCTGGTGTTGGTCCACTGTGTTTTATCAAGGGCAGGGTCAATGCAGCTAGCTATCAGGAGATTTTGGAGCACTTCATGCTTCCATCTGCTGAAAAGCTTTATGGAGATGAAGATTTCATTTTTCAGCATGACCTGGCACCTGCTCACAGTGCCAAAACCACTGGTAAATGGTTTACTGACCATGGTATCACTGTGCTCAATTGGCCTGCCAACTCTCCTGACCTGAACCCCATAGAGAATCTGTGGGATATTGTGAAGAGAACGTTGAGAGACTCAAGACCCAACACTCTGGATGAGCTAAAGGCCGCTATCGAAGCATCCTGGGCCTCCATAAGACCTCAGCAGTGCCACAGGCTGATTGCCTCCATGCCACGCCGCATTGAAGCAGTAATTTCTGCCAAAGGATTCCCGACCAAGTATTGAGTGCATAACTGTACATGATTATTTGAAGGTGGATGTTTTTTGTATTAAAAACACTTTTCTTTTATTGGTCGGATGAAATATGCTAATTTTGTGAGATAGGAATTTTGGGTTTTCATGAGCTGTATGCCAAAATCATCCGTATTAAGACAATAAAAGACCTGAAATATTTCAGTTAGTGTGCAATGAATCTAAAATATATGAATGTTAAATTTTCATCATGACATTATGGAAAATAATGAACTTTATCACAATATGCTAATATTTTGAGAAGGACCTGTAGATGGATGCAGCTACAGACAAATATAAAAATACAAAACTATATAAAAACAAAATAAGAATAGTAGACTGTACAGTAAGGAAAAATTTACAACATGAGAAAAAATACTGTAAAGTTATTAAATATAACATAATCAGATGGATGATTTTGAAAAAGTACAACAGGTGCGTATTATAGAAAGCAAACTGTTGTCAATTCGTCTGGCTTAATCGAATACAGCTTCACTAAGAGGAGATAAACACACTCACTAAGTAAAAAAGAGCTCCTTCACAATGTTTTAATATCTTCAGGTCGTGTGTTCTACAGAGATGTATGAAAGCTAACTGATGCTGTGCGTAATGTGGCCTTTGATTGCTGGAGTTCCAACAGTCTGCAATTCAAAGATGAAGGGGAGTGATTAGTCTCTCTGCTGTTAAATCCTCTTGTTTCCAAAGAAACAACCTCGCTTCTAAGAAATGTGACCCTGGCAGTTTGCTACAAACAAGCTCACATCCAATTGAGTTCTTTTTAGGAGACGTAGCAATATTTGAATAAGTTATGATTGAGAAAGTGAGTTTTATTTTAAGATATTTGTCTGCTAAACATAAATTATTTAGATTAAAATAAATTCTAGATGCATGTGTATGTAGTACAAGTGAGTGTGGTTTGTGCACACATATGTGGTTTGCACTAATTGTTGGTATGGTTGTAGATAAATGATCAAGTGGTACTGACTTCAGTTGAAAAAGTGCTGCCTGACATTTTTCTTGTGGTAAAACCCAGGGCACTATTAGGGAACTCCAGACTGGTTCTGCTTAACAAAATGTATTACAGAAGGTCTCAGGCTCCAGTTTAGGGGACTTGTTGTACCCCTCACACACCTACATGCACATGAAGCTAAGAGGTTCTTGTCATGACAAACCCTATGATCTGTGTTGAGAACATTCTGCTCCTGCTGGCATTGTTGAAATACAGCGGTGACAGAGTGATTTAGTGTGACGACGAGTGACTGAAGGCTGGCCACAGGCAAATATGTCACAGATAGTTTAGTCTTTGCATCACATCCCTGTACGTGGCTTAGCATGCCATGGATGACTCAACAAAAGATGCAGGTTGTTTACAACAGGCAGAATTGAAAGAGGCCTAGATGTAGATGAATAAAAACTAACAGGTTGATTTTGCAACTCAGAACTCTTCAACTCTTTGACATTTTTTCCTATTACAAGCGTAATCCTTGATATTGGGATTTTGTAGAACCTAAACCAAATCGAATGCATAGCTTGGAGATGTAAGGGAAATAATGCATTGTTTTCAATTGTTTTTACAAATAAACATCTGAAAGGTTTGGCATGTATATATAGTCAGTCACCTTTTCTCTAATATATCTTAATAAAATCTATAGTAATTAAATCCAGTGTGACCTTCAGAAGTCACTTTAATTAATACAGTCCACATCTGTTAATATAAGCTTTGTATAATTACAGCTGTGAAGATCTAGCAGGTTTGTCGGAGAACAATACAACAAACCTACCAAGATAGGGCAGGTTTAAGGCAATTTACCTAAATTGACATGTTTGGCAAGGAGAACATTAATCAGACATGCAGTCAAAAGCACCACAGAAACTCTGGAGAAGCTGTAGAGGTCCACACCTCAGATGTGAGTGCTGTGCACTTCACAAATCAAAGGGTTATGGTTTACCACAGCTCATGTAGGAGAGCTGTGACAAACATTGTAAAGAGGGTGCTCTGGTGAGAAAAATAACACCCTGAATGTACTAAAGAAACCATGCCCGTCATAAGAAATGGTGGTGGCGGCATCAAACTGTGGGGATGCTTTTCTTACACCAGAACAGGAAAGTTGGTCAGAGTTGGTGGGAAGATGGACGGAGCTAAATTACACAGGACAATTCTCTTCTCTTAGAGACTGCAAAAGATAAAATACTGGAGCAGAGTACAAAAACCCTAAAAACATATAGCCATTGCTAGCACTGAATGGCTTAGATAAAAGAATATTCTTGCATTAAAATTCTTAATTCCTAAATCTAATTGAGAATTTTTGACAATTTATGTTCACCGACTCTCTCCCTTCAATCTAAGTGTGAGCTATTTTTAAAAGAGAAATGGGTTCAGTTTTGACTCTAATTGGAGTGAAAGTGGGTTCTCCAAAACATACATACAGGGGTTGGATAATGAAACTGAAAGACTTGTCATTTTAGTGTGGGAGGTTTCATGGCTAAATTGGACCAGCCTGGTAGCCAGTCTTCATTGATTGCACATTGCACCAGTAAGAGCAGAATGTGAAGATTCAATTTGCAGGGTAAGAGCACAGTTTTGCTCAAAATATTGAAATGCACACAACATTATGGGTGACATACCAGAGTTGAAAAGAGGACAAATTGTTGGTGCACGTCTTTCTGGCGCATCTGTGACCAAGACAGCAAGTCTTTGTGATGTATCAAGAGCCACGGTATCCAGGGTAATGTCAGCATACCACCAAGAAGGACGAATTACATCCAACAGGATTAACTGTGGACGCAAGAGGAAGCTGTCTGAAAGGGATGTTCGGGTGCTAACCCGGATTGTATCCAAAAAACATAAAACCACGGCTGCCCAAATCACAGCAGAATTAAATGTGCACCTCAACACTCCTGTTTCCACCAGAACTGTCCGTCGGGAGCTCTACAGGGTCAATATACACGGCCGGGCTGCTATAGCCAAACCTTTGGTCACTCATGCCAATGCCAAACGTCGGTTTCAATGGTGCCAGGAGAGCAAATCTTGGGTTGTGGACAATGTGAAACATGTATTGTTCTCTGATGAGTCCACCTTTACTGTTTTCCCCACATCCGGGAGAGTTACGGTGTGGAGAAGCCTCAAAAAGCGTACCACCCAGACTGTTGCATGCCCAGAGTGAAGCATGAGGGTGGGTCAGTGATGGTTTGGGCTGCCATATCATGGCATTCCCTTGGCCCAATACTTGTGCTAGATGGGCATGTCACTGCCAAGGACTACCGAACCATTCTTGAGGACCATGTGCATCCAATGGTTCAAACATTGTATCCTGAAGGCGGTGCCGTGTATCAGGATGACAATGCACCAATACACACAGCAAGACTGGTAAAAGATTGGTTTGATGAACATGAAAGTGAAGGTGAACATCTCCCATGGCCTGCACAGTCACCAGATCTAAATATTATTGAGCCACTTTGGGGTGTTTTGGAGGAGCGAGTCTGGAAACGTTTTCCTCCACCAGTATCACGTAGTGACCTGGCCACTATCCTGCAAGAAGAATGGCTTAAAATCCCTCTGACCACTGTGCAGGACTTGTATATGTCATTCCCAAGACGAATTAACGCTGTATTGGTCACAAAAGGAGGCCCTACACCATACTAATAAATTATTGTGGTCTAAAAGCAGGTGTTTCAGTTTCATTGTCCAACCCCTGTATACCATGTATTATGCTACTGCTACATCACAGTTATGTAAGTGTTAGTCTTTCACATAAAATCCCTATAACATATGTTAAATGTGAAAAAGTTCAAGCGCCATTCATACTTTTGAAAGCAGTGTACCCGAGCCACTCTGAGTGGAGAGATAGGCTAAAGCCTTCAGCAAGTGTGGCTACTCTACACAGACACTTGAGACTGGGTTTATACACGGGACTTTTTATTATAATCACATTCATAAGAATATGGACACTTCCCACTCAATCTGATGTCAAAGAGAAATAGTGTCTCCTGCTACACAAATTTGTATCTTCTCAGAAAATAGAGACACACACATACTCCCACACCCTCACACACACTGCATCAAATCATGAGACATCAAACATTGACAAAGTGTCTTTTTAGTGCTGCCTGTTGGCACTGTAACTTCAGGCTTACGAAGTCACATGCTAGCAGAATATTAATAACAACAAGCCAATCACAGAGCTGCATGGCAAAAGGTTATTTGCATATGAGAGGAAAGGGAGTCCATCCAGCACTCTGCCTTCATACATTGCCACTGTAGTCCTTGAGTACATGTTTGTCACAAAAAGGCGGTGGGAAGTTCTTCTCTGTGACTTATTTTTGAAAGTAATGAGTGCAGTGATTTATAAATATATTTTTTGTATTGTTATTAAATGCCTATACATTTATAAAAGTAAAATTTACACACACTAATAAGCAGGTCAGAGTTATGATGAGTTCAGTGTCCCAACTAAGGGCGTGTGAGAAAGCCAGAACCAAACAACTTTTAGACTGGCTAATGGATGCTATTAACCATTTACCCAGAGATGCAACAGGTGATTTATTTATTTCTTTTCTAGGATTACTAACTATCCTAGAGAAGGTGAAGGGCAAGCTCTAGTACAAAAATTGCCAGAGAACAAGTAAATGTTTTAGGAGAATTAAATTAGATTTTTTAGTGTTCCTTGAAAAAAAGCTATATGCTCTCTAATGTCCTTTTAGAACATTAGTAAACAAGTAGCATCAAGCAACATCTCATGAAGCATTGTTTAATCCATCATCAAAAAATGGAAAGAGAATAGCATAAATGCAAACCTACCAAGATATGGCTGTTCACCTAAACAGAGAGCTGGCAAAATTAGAGAAGTAGCCATGAGGTATGTGTTAACTCCAATGGAGCTGCAAACATCCACATCTCAGGTAGGAAAATACCCCGTGCCACAAAACTGGCAAACAAGGTCATTGTTAAAAGAAAGCCATATGAGGTCATTTTTGCAGTTTACGACATGCCCTGTGTGGGGATACAGCAAACATATGGGGTGAGGTGCCCCGGTGAGATGAGCACAAAATCAAACATTTTGGATTATGGTGTGTGGAGGAAAACTGACAATGCACATCCTCCTGAACACATTTTTTCTAAGATGAAACATTGTTGGTGGCACCATCATGTTGTGATGATGCTTTTTTTTTTTCACAGGAGTAGAGAAGCTGGTCATGGTTAAGGGGAAGATGGACTAAATGCATGGAAATAGTGGAAGAAAAAAGATATGATACTAAGAAGGTTTAATTTTTCTGCCCCAAAAATATAGCGACAGCTTTAACAAAATGGTTTAGATCATAATCTTTTAGAAAGGCCAGTCAAAGTTCAGACCCATATCTTGGCTTGAAAATTGTTGTTCACAGATGTTCTTTCTCAAATAAGATCTAAGTTATTTTGCAAACAATAATGGACCACATTTGCATTCTCTATATGTCCAATGTTGCTAGAAACACCCCCCAAAAGACTCAAAGCTGTAATTGTAGTGAAATGTGGTTCAGCAACAGTACAGTATTGTCTCAGCTATAAATGCAAATGTGTCCCACATTTTCAGACTTGGTCAGGCAAACAAATATCTTGACAACCAACTATCTTCTTATATATGGAACGAATCGAGGGGTATGAAGGCTCTGCAATCACTTTACCATCATAATGTAACACATGTGCACTTAGCCACCATATAAAAGGAACCTGCAGATGACTGCAGTTAGAAAATAATATAATTTCTGCCAAAACTATTGTCTTTGCGCCTAGACAATTGGAGTAGACATTTGTATTTCAAGTTCACTAAATCTGTAAAACATCAGTAGAATACCCTAATATAATATAATATAATGGATTTGATATAAATAAATACAACCTGCTGAATATTATTTTATAGGGGTGAAAAGGTTCAGGTGCTATTTATTGTAAAGGAGGCATGCTGCTGTGAATTATTACCATTACCATCACAATCCTGCTTCTGTGTTCATCACAACCAAACATCACCTTAAACCCCTGATAAACACCCTTCAAGCAGCCTGTCTGTATTGCTGACAAAATTTATTAAAAGCTGTAAAAGTGTTGTGCAAGGAGTAGGACCTTAGCAGGAGTCTGATCAGAGCAAATGCTATTCTTCACAGTGACTGATTTACTGATCTAAAAAAAATCACTGCTCATCATTTCATTCATCACTCTCTCCCACTGTCTCTCTATTTTCCCCCTGATGTGCTATTTCCCTCTGAGTGGGAGACAAGGGATTAGGGTATTACCCAATTTACTGGTTGTGTGTTTTTGACAACCACCAAACACCTAATGTGTTCTCAGCACAGTAAAATCAATAAAATCCTTTGGGTTGCAGTATTTCTGATAAGAACTGTTTGTAAGACAAGATGTGCCTTTATATGATATATTGATCAAATAAAATGGTCAGCTGTGTGAAGAAGATTGGCCAAGAAAATAGGGAATGAAGTAGTTGAGGTTTTTAATTAAAAGATGCACCAAATTTATTTGGCAGAATTCAATCCTAGGGTCAGCAATAGTTTCATATTTATTTTTTATTTAAATATGTATAAATGAGGTAACAATAAGGCACTCAAAATATTCTGTCAGCTTATTTTCTTGAAATTTATTCTAAATTGGGGAACTCTCAATATACAGTGTAATACATCATGTTGCAATATGTCCATATTCTGGTGCATGGGGCATCCTGCCCTGCTTGATTTTAATCTTTTTCTGCTTTAAAACATATGGCTGTGATTGAAAGGTCATTATCAGGCATTTCAGAATTGATGCCAGGATGTTGGGGGTAGTTCAATTCTCTGAACTCGGCCTGTTGGAGGAGGAACACAGAAACACTACCGTTAAACACCGTACTTGATCAAGTCAATACAGTTGACTTTTTGGAAGTTAAGTCATCATTCTTTTCCATTCTGCATTCCATTTTGACCTTTTCAAAATATGAATTCAGTAGGTGCTTGCTCAAAAAACTACATCAACTGCCAAGAGGGGCCTTTTAAGACACCAACTTTATATAGCAGTTGCTGCTGCCCTGGCTTCTGAGATCATTTATGTTTTTCTTCTTGGCTTCTATAGTTGTCTTACTAGTAACATTGCGAGTTATTAACTCTTGCACACTTGATGTAGAGATGAAAAACAGTTTCTGCACGCTGTTGTGGAGTGACCAAAAACGGCAAACATTAGAAAGAAACAAACATGACAGCATTAGCTGTTGTGTATAAATGAAATGAACTATACCTTTGTCAATTTGTAATTCATTTTAAAAATCAAGAGCAGTTTGTCACTGGAGCTTGTGGCTGGTTTAGCAATTCTATTTGAAAACTTATATAGTCAAATAACTAATAATGTCTTGTCCTACTCTGCAGTTACCTCATATTTTGCTCTTATTATGTAAGAGTATAAATAAATAGAAAACAGAGCTAGTCTGAGTTCCTTCTTCTGCCTCTGACAGTCTTTAAATAGAAATACATGATCATCCCACTTTCTTTAGGATGGATCTTCTTTTAGTTGCAGCTGATCACTAAGTTAAGCCCACAGTGTGGGAATCGGTACATCCTGGTGTGAGTCAACCCTCTTCACATTGTTGGTCGATGTTGCTGACTGGGCCAGGACAACTAATAAATAACCTCCTGCTGTCCTAAAATGGCAGAATGGTGATTGGAGAGGGATAGAAGCTGTGAGCGAGGGTTAATGAATACAGGCCACATTGATCTGCTTCCACCGGCCTGCTCTCTCACACCCTCCACTCTTCTGTTCTCTTCTGTCAGCCAAATGCTGGCCCGGCATTTCGCTGACCTGCCATACTAAGCACAGACTGAGTTTTGAGAGTTCCAAGGCTGAGACAATGTAATATCTGGCGTTATCAACCAATTAGATACATCAGTTCTACACTCACCGGCCACTTTATTAGGTACACCTGTCCAACTGCTCGTTAATACAAATTTCTAATCAG
This sequence comes from Girardinichthys multiradiatus, assembly GCF_021462225.1. Lineage (NCBI taxonomy): Eukaryota > Metazoa > Chordata > Actinopteri > Cyprinodontiformes > Goodeidae > Girardinichthys > Girardinichthys multiradiatus. Next base: position 30,929,138 of record NC_061795.1, on the reverse strand, counting down.
CTAATCACATTGCAGCAACTCAATGCATTTAGGCATGTAGACATGGTCAAGACGATCTGCTGCAGTTCAAACCGAGCATCAGAATGTGGAGGAAAGGTGATTTAAGTGACTTTGGACGTGGCATGGTTGTTGGTGGCAGGCGGGCTGGTCTGAGTATTTCAGAAACTGCTGATCTACTGGGATTTTCACGCACTACCATCTCTAGGGTTTCTAGAGAATAGTCCGAAAAAGAGAAAAAATCCAGTGAGGGCACTTCTGTGGGCGCAAATGCCTAGTTGATGCCAGAGGTCAGAAGAGAACGGCCAGACTGATTCGAGCTGATAGAAAGACAACAGTAACTCAAATAACCACTCGTTACAACCAAGGCATGCAGAAGAGCATCTCTGAATGCACAACACGTCGAACCTTGAGGTGGATGGCCTACAGCAGCACACAGGAAACTGAGGCTACAATTCACACATGCTCACCAAAATTGGACAATAGAAGATTGGAAAAACATTGCCTGGTCTGATGAGTCTCGATTTCTGCTGCGACATTCGGATGGTGGGGTCAGAATTTGACGTCAACAACATGAAAGCATGGATCCAGCCTGCCTTGTATCAACTGTTCAGGCTGGTGGTGGTGGTGTAATGGTGTGGGGGATATTTTCTTGGCACACTTTGGGCCCTTAGTACCAATTGAGCATTGTGTCAACGCCACAGCCTACCTGAGTATTGTTGCTGACCATGTCCATCCCTTTATGACCACAGTGTACCCATCATCTGATGGTTACTTCCAGCAGGATAACGTGCCATGTCATAAAGCACAAATCATCTCAGACTGGTTTCTCGAACATGACAATGAGCTCACTGTACTCAAATGGCCTCCACAGACACCAGATATCAATCCAATAGAGCGCCTTTGGGATGTGTTGGAATGGGAGATTCGCATAATGGATGTGCAGCCGACAAATCTGCAGCATCTGTGTGATGTTATCATGTCAATATGGACCAAACTGTCTGAAGAATGTTTCCAGTACCTTGTTGAATCTTTGCCATGAAAGATTAAGGCAGTTCTGAAGGCAAAAGGGGGCCCAACCCGGTACAACAAGGTCTACCTAATAAAGTGGCCGGTGAGTGTAAATTCTTAATTACTTGAAGTTACACAGGTCAGCTGTCACTTACAGTAACTTCACAAATGTTGCAATATTGGAGGCAGTAATTGAAAGCCATTCAGTGACAACTCTGCACAAAACTCTCTTGTCCAAGACAGACTGTAAAGCCAAATCAAATAAATTTAAACTTTCAGACACAATATACTGCACAAATACCCTTTAAACCTTTTCAAACTGTGCCAAACCACCATAAACCACAAGTTAATGTATTTTTTCAAGATGTAATAGACCAACACAGAGTAGTAAATTACTGTCAAGTGAAAAAAAAATGATACAGGTTTTATTTTTTACAAACAAAAGTTTGTAAAGTGTGGCATGCATTTCCATTCTGTCCCTTTGACTTAATACTTTGTAGAGCCCAGTGAAAGGTATCTCTATCAGCTTTTTTACATTTAGACACTGAAGCTGCTGCTCATTTTTCATTGCTATATATCTCTATCTCAGTCAGATCAGATGAAAAGTATCTGGGAACTTTTCAAGCCTTGCCAACAAGTCTCAAATGGATTTAAGTATGAACTTTGATTTGGCTCTTCTGAAACATAAATTTGCTTAGTATCTCAGAATCTGGGTTTTCTTTTATGTGTATATTTTGATTATTTTCTTGGAGCTATGTCCCTTAGGTCCTGCCTTAGTCAGCTTTTATATTTAGTTATTTCCTTTTAGAGCTTTATTTATCTTTTTTCCATGTTTCCTTGTATATTTTTTCTGCTCTTTTCATGTTAATTGGTCAAGTTCCCTTAGTTCTGTGCTTTGATTCTTCCCCAGCTGTTTGCATTCTGTTAACTGTACTCACCTGGTTTCCATTTCACATCTCCACAGTATTTAAGTTCCTGATTTCCCATTGTTCTTCGCTGAATTATTCCATTCCATTTCCGTGTGTTTATCTGCTTCGTGTCCTGTGCTCCTAGTGTCACACTGTAAGTTTTTCGCCTTTTTCTCATTAAAATTATTTTACTCACCATGCTGTTCCTGACTGCCTGTCTGCATTTTGGTCTGATTTCAATCATTATTACATATTATTCATGTTTAAGATTGTCCTGCTGGAAGGTGAACTTTCTCCCCAGTCCTTATTTAGTTCTGTCCATCTTCCTATCAACTCTGACCATCTTCCCTGTCCCTACTGTAGAAAAGCATCCCAACAGCATAATGCTGCCACCACTATGTTTTACTGTGGGGATGATGTGTTCAGGGTAAACTACATGGCTTGTGACAAACTTTAAACAGACTTTAAACAGACAAACTTTCTTCTGATTTTCTTTTGACAAAGGCTTTCTTCATTTCAATCTTATATAAATGTGAAATTTGTGGAGTGTATAACAAATCGTTGTCTGCAGCTGCTTCAGAGTTACGATAGGGCTCTAAACTGCATTCTCTAATTAATGCTCTCCTTGCCGACCTGTCGGTTTAGATGAAGAGTAATGGTAGGTTTGTAGTCATGCCACACTAACCATTTTCAGATGATGGTCTGAGCCCTGCTCTTTAAGACATCCAATGTCAGGATAAGATATTGTTTTAGAAACTAATCCAAATTTTAAGGTCTCCATAACTTTATCCCAGACCTATCTGCTGTGTTTCTTGGTTTTGATGTTGCTGTTTGTTTACTAATGTTCTCCAGCATACCTCGGAGGCCTTCACAGAAGAGTTGGATTTAATTATTTACACTACACACGAGCAGACTCAGTTTACTAATCAGATGACATCTGTAGTGACCTGATTGAATTTTGTTTAAGGGTATTAAAGTAAATAGGTTTGTATACAAATTAATGCCACACTTTATAGCTTTTTTGTAATGGAAGACCCAGTATAATATCATTCAGCATCACAATTATGCATCACTTCTTTGTTGGCCTACTATTCAAATCCAAAGAAATGCTTTGACGTTTGTGGTTGTAACTTGTAAATGTTTTAAGAGGTAATGATACTTTTGCAAAGAAATCTAGTTGCATGCAATGTGGTAGTTAACATTTAGCTATTATCAGTACTGAGAATGAATAATGTTAATTTGACAGTGGCAGTTACAGTGGTTTTATGAAACACCATAGTCTTGGTCTATCATGATCTTGACATTTATGACATATGTGTTTATGATTGCTCTGTCAGCACAGTCTGCCAGTCTCCAGCCTTCAACAGTTTTGAAAGGAGCAACCAGTATTGGCTATGTTTCAGGACAGATAGCATTCAATAAGAGCAGTGCCACAGATGGTGAAAATAGTAGAACGGCAAGTCTTTTATGAAGCTCAATAAATGACCGCATCCCAACTGCTGACCCAGGCTGTCATCGAGACACCTTTTGACAGAACCTAAATCCCTTAAGAAAAGCTTAAAATTTCAAGACTAGTTTGGCACCAAACATACATGCATACTCACACAAGCAGATATTGTTGCAGATACATACACAAAAAAATTGTCTTTCAAGGTTAAGTTGATTCAGCTTCTTAAAACTTGGAATTGCCTTTTAACCCTGTCTCGGTTTTGTAGGGCAGGATGACAATGAGATTTGCACCATGTGGCCCTAAACCTACAAATATTTACAAGCAATATTTAACAACCTGGCACAACTGCCAACATCTCAGTGACGTATTGACCCCAGCTTTTCAGATAATATGCTGTGTATTTAACCTATCTGAAATACTGAGCATTACATGTTTGTCCTTAAATTTTAGCTTTACCCCTTCTAACTTATGACTTAAGTTAAATTAACAGTTATACTGCTAAATAGAAAACAACAGATGGAAAACTGTAAAACACATTTTCTAAAATGGGATATTTAACTGTGATATTTAACACAGGGTGCGTTATTCAGATTTAATCTATTAAGCCTTCTACTGGAGGAAAGAAAGACACTAAAGTAAATCACTAAAGTAAATCACGTTGGTCAAATATTTTGCAGCTACAGTAACAGCAATATAGGTTTTCAAATATTAAGGCTTCCTTTTCAGTTGATCCCCTCTCTCTTTGCACTTTTCCAATTGGCCCTTGATCCATATAGGATGTGTTTTTCCCTTGTTTTAGTGTCATGCAAACAAAACAAAAATGAAGCACTGTGCTATGAATCAGAAAAAAGCGGACCCAAGATTCAGCCAGACACAGTACTGAAAGTTTAAAAGGTTTATTCAGCCACAGGAAAACGTCACACAGGTAACACTCCTCACAGCTTCCAGGAATCACTGCTTTTGTCTTGAGTGGAATTTGAAACCCAGAGGGGAAACCTCAGTGGGTGGCAGGCGGTGATCTCCACAGCACAGGTAAGAAGTGACTCCAGGCTGAATAATCCGAGGGCTAGGCTGGCTCAATAATCCAAGGACAGAAACAGGTTCAACAATTGGAACATGAGGCGTCAGACAAGGGGGCAAGCAGAGGCATAAACCAGATGCAGGAAACAAGGTCGACAACCAAAATCCAAATAGTCCGACAGGGAGCAGGCAGAGGCATAAATCCAAAAAGCAAGGCAAGGTCAAGAACAAGGATCAGACAGGAAGGAACGCTGGATATCTACTCACACAATGGCTTTCAAAAGAATTTGGCACCATCTGCTTGTCAGAGTCAGTATATATCAGGGAAGACACAGGTGCTTGGCATTCCACAGACTGCACTACACTGCAGCAGCCACCAGGTGCATCTAATTTGCTGATTGCAGCCAGGGAGACAGGGTAGAGCAGACGTGCCAGAATCATAACACACTGATCATAAATGTGAATGTTAGACTTTTAGAGTGCAGCTTTAGTTTCCAAATGTTTTTGAGGATAAAACATTTTAAATAGCTTGCAAAGGTTTATATATAGAGAGGTGGTATTTCATGATTTTGTGCATGAGATTTTGTCTAAATAAAGAAGACCACCTATTGTCTTTATAACTTGTATTGAGCAGGGGAAGAGGAGAAGGGTGACACTCATGCCACACAATTAAAAATTTTCCTTTTTTACACATCTGATACAACAGAATTTGATCTCCAGCTAACCCCCAATTTATACAGCGTCCCTTTCTGCTCCGCTCCATCACAGTACGAACTCTGACGTACACGCATACCAAGACTAACTTAACTTAATTTCCAGATTCTTCAAGATAATCTTTGGTTCTCAAACATAAACATTGCATGGTAATGTTGCATCACTCTTTCGGTCATGGTTTTCAACCAAGACGGGGCTCCACGTAGGGCTTGACCTGAGAAACATGGAACGTTGGGTGAATCCTCATAGAGTTGGGTAATCTCAGCCGTACAGCGACAGGGTTGAATAGCTTGGAAATTGGGAAAGGTCTAACAAATCGGGGTGCCAACTTCCGGGATTCTACCCTTAATGGTAGGTCCTTGGCGGAGAGCCAAACTTTCTGCCCCACCTGGTACTTAGGGGCAGGGGTCCGTCTCCGGTTGGCCGTTCTTGACTGAATCAGTGACATTCTGATCATCGACCTCCTGGCCTTTCTCCATATTCTGTGGCACCTTAGGGCATCGTTCCTGCTCCTGACCTCATTCTCTGCAGTTTTCTTACCTTTCTCCAGTTCATGAATTGTCTTTCCTGTTTCACTAATATGCTCAGTCAAATCACTTATTTCCTGTTGCAGGTTCTTGTTCTCCCTCTTCAGGGTCTCCAGGTGTCCCAGAGCTTCTTCATAAGAGTTTTTCATTTTGAACATCTCTGTGTTCAAAGCACGCGCCTCCTTCAGAGCTCCTTCCAGCTCGACCTGACTCTCTTCATACTTCTGCTTCCAATCTGCAAGAACCTTGTCAAAGTTCCTCTGCTTCTTGTCCAAGTTTGCAGCCAGAGCATTAGCTCTCTCCATGTCAATCATCAAGACCTCCTCGAGCTCCTCAGTGCGCTGAATGGCATCAGTTTCATACATGGTTCTCCACTGAGCCACCTCGCTGTTAGCCTTGGACATAGCACGCTGCAGCTCAGCTTTGGCCTCCTGCTCCTCCTCATACTGCTCTCTGAGCAGATCACAGTCATGACGAGCCGAATGAACAGCATGAGCCAGAGCGTTCTTGGCCTTAATCTTATTGAATACTTCCTTTAGATCATGGTATTCTTGAGGTACCTTGGATAAATCCAGATAGGTCTCCTCAACCTCATTCTCCACAATGACCTCTGTAGCAGCAGACAAAAGGCAGTCAGTGGAACATGACTCAGACCAACCCAGAACTTATTTTCTCTTCCAGTCAATGTGAGGGTTGTGTTTCTGCAACCAGGAAGCCCCTAGGACAACAGGAAGTTCAGGTGAATTTATGATCATGAAGGTTACATTCTCTTGATGATTACCTCCAACTGTTAAGGTAATCTCCTCCGTTCTGAGGTGTGAATTGTTCATGCTGTGACCATCCAATGCTAGCACTTTATGTGTGTCAGCTGACGGAATGAGCTTTATGTTGTTCTTAATGGTGAATGCTTCATCCATAAATTCAGTGTCTGCTCCTGAATCAATAAACACGGCCCCCTGGAGAGACATGGAAGAGGTTCGAAAATGAGCAGGAAACAAGAAGGAGGAAGCAGTTAGCTGACTTCGGCTCAGTAGAAAACTCCCTTCCTCTGCTGAGCTTGTCTTTTTTTAATGGACACCTGAGTGCTAAATGTCCCTTCTCTCCACAACAAAAACAGAGCTTGAATCTTCTCCGACGATCCTTCTCTTCAGGGGTAATCTTGATTCTGCCCAACTGCATGGGCTCACAATCCTCATTTTCCTCAGTGAGAGGTGACCGACGCCTTCTCTCATGCCAGAGTGCAGGACCCTGCGTTAATGAGGAGCGACCCTCCTCATGTCGCTTCCCCCTCCCTCTCTCTGCCAGCCGAATGTCAATGCGAGCAGCCAGGTCCTCGAGTTGTTTCAGGGAAGAGGGGTAGTCACGGGTTGCTAACTCATCCTTGATGTCTTCGTTTAATCCTTTCATGAATGCATCCATTTGTGCTGCCTCATTCCAACGGCTATCTACGGCTAACAAATGAAAGTCAATTATATAAGACGAGACAGACTGATCACCCTGTTTGAGGGACAGTAAGCCTCTTGCGGCTTCACGACTTGGAAGAACAGGGTTAAAAACTCGAATGAGTTCCTTGGAAAACGTTTCATAGAAGGTGCAAGATGCAGACCTGTTCTGCCATTCAGCAGTCCCCCACTGCTTCGCCCTTCCTGCCAGCAGAGATATAACAAAAGCCACCTTAGAACGTTCAGTGGGAAAGGATGACGGCTGAAGCTCAAAATGAATTTCACACTGAGTTCGGAAAGCTCAACACTGGTCTGGGTCTCCCCTGAACATCTCAGGCGGAGATAGGCGTGGCTCCTTTTGTGATGGTGGAGGCTCGGAGACAAGATTGCCAGAACGTAATGTGGAAATTATTTCCTCCAAGCCAGAACCCAACCAGGAAAGGGCCTCATCAATGTGGGTGCACCACTGTTGTGCTGGCGATGGGTCCATTTTTGGCCAGACTTTTCTGCTATGAATCAGAAAAAGGTAGACCCAAGATTCAGCCAGACACAGTACTGAAAGTTTAAAAGGTTTATTCAGCCACAGGAAAACGTCACACAGGTAACACTCCTCACAGCTTCCAGGAATCACTGCTTTTGTCTTGAGTGGAACTTGAAACCCAGAGGGGAAACCTCAGTGGGCGGCAGGCGGTGATCTCCACAGCACAGGTAAGAAGTGACTCCAGGTTGAATAATTCAAGGGCTAGGCTGGCTCAATAATCCAAGGACAGAAACAGGGTCAACGATTGGAACAAGAGGCGTCAGACAAGGGGCAGGCAGAGGCATAAACCAGATGCAGGAAACAAGATCGACAACCAAAATCCAAATAGTCCGACAGGGAGCAGGCAGAGGCATAAATCCAAAAAGCAAGGCAAGGTCAAGAACAATGATCAGACAGGAAGGAACGCTGGATATCTACTCACACAATGGCTTTCAAAAAATCTGGCACCGTCTGCTTGTCAGAGTCAGTATATATCAGGGAAGACACAGGTGCTTGGCATTCCACAGACTGCACTACACTGCAGCAGCCACCAGGTGCATCTAATCTGCTGATTGCGGCCAGGGAGACAGGGTAGAGCAGACGTGCCAGAATCATAACACACTGATCATAAATGTGAATGTTAGACTTTTAGAGTGCAGCTTTAGTTTCCAAATGTTTTTGAGGATAAAACATTTTAAATAGCTTGCAAAGGTTTATATAGAGATAGGTGGTATTTCATGATTTTGTGCATGAGAGTTTGTCTAAATAAAGAAGACCACCTATTGTCTTTATAACTTGTATTGAGCAGGGGAAGAGGAGAAGGGTGACACTCATGCCACACAATTAAAAATTTTCCTTTTTTACACATCTGATACAACAGAATTTGATCTCCAGCTAACCCCCAATTTATACAGCGTCTCTTTCTGCTCCGCTCCATCACAGTACGAACTCTGAAGTACATGCATACCAAGACTAACTTAACTTAATTTCCAGATTCTTCAAGATAATCTTTGGTTCTCAAACATAAACATTGCATGGTAATGTTGCATCACTCTTTCGGTCATGGTTTTCAACCATCTTTAATCAACTTGTTTATATTGTACATAGCCCACTAGTCTTCCCTATTCTTTAATTCTGTTTGGTAGTTTAGTTGGATTGTCTTAGCATGGTGAAGAGTTTATTGATTAAAAAATGTTTGACTTTGAGTTAACTTATTTTTGTTAATAAATTCTTGTATTTTAAGAAATTGTGTGAATTCATTCCATGTGAGTACAGAGTTTTGCTGTTCAATAATGTCAGAGCTTGGCTCATCCCTTTCGATTTTTTCCTACTACCACCGCCTTATTGGCCTGGTATTCACAGGACAACCCTTAACAGACCGAAATATTATTTGATAAAATATGAATATTAAATATTATATTCATATTCATAATCACAACAGTATTGACCTTTCATTCACAGATGATCAGGCAATCATTTAGTATATGTTTTTAGATATGCAGCTAATGGCAAGATATTAAAGTAAAAGTAACCGCAGCTTTAGAAATAGTTGAGTGTGTGCAGCCTACCCATCTTTGCCTGATGACAGCTGGCCTCAACTCTGAATAGGATAAAATTGATATGGAAACATGATTTTCATATTGCAATAAGGGTTTGTTTATTGATATAAATGTCTATAAATTTACATATTTCACTACAAATTAACACCTATATTAGAAGGTATTTGACAACTCTCTTCTTAACTCTCACAACCTGACAGTCAAATATGAACAAATATGACACTAACATAGGCATAATCAGCAGGGTTTTAGGAATAATTCAAAGCAGTTGGGATTAACAGGTGAAGTTGAGTTTATGCTCTTTTAAAACAAGTAGAATTCAGTTTAGGTGGTTTGAGCTTTTGGTTGAGGCAAGGGAAAGATCTCAGGGGAAGTGTTTCGAAAATGTCAGAATGGGAAGAGGCTTCTAGGCAAATCTTTTGGCAGGCATAGTAGCTTCTGTGCTTCTCAGTAAAAGTTGGAGAGTGTTACTAAGGAGAGGGAGTTATGTGAAAAATAGCTAAGATTTTTGCCACTGCAACTCAGTCCCTGACAACCAATTTAAAATAGACAGTGGCCATCTTACTATTTGTTAATATGTGTTTGAACAATATGATTTCTCACTTTTAAGGTGGGGTGGTGTTTAGTACAACCAATTAAGTCTTATTTGTGTCATGCCACAGAGCTGAGCACAGGTTTGTGTTGTGTTTGTGTGTGGGTTCTCTCTCAACTCCTCCTGTAGGGTGCAACCGGCAGGTGCATCCTCAGCTGAAGATCATCAGGGCTAATCAAGAGGAACTTCTTAAGCAGCAGGAACACTGAAGGAGGCATCAGATTGTTAACTCACCTGAGTTGTAATCAGACCAGCTGACTAAGCTCTATCTTGTTCTCTGACCCTATTTCTCACCATTGGTGCTCTGCTTTCTTTAGAGTTTAAAGGACTTTGAAGACCTGTATCTGGATTCTCTCCATTTGCTGTTCCGAGTTCGAGTTTACAGTTAGCTGAAGGTACTTCACTGTGCTTCCCCAGCCAAGAGTGTCCTTCAGCTTCCTGAAACCTGTAAGACTTCTGCCTCTCCACTTAACTTAACATACACCTCCTGGAAGGAAACCCAAAAGAACAATCACCACCTCACCTGTCAAACTCAGTTTCTATGGTGTCACTCACCTTCCCCTGGATACTCCTCATTTTCCTAACAGTAAGATTCATCTACAAACACTTCCAGTCGCACATTACCTCCCTCAACCTGTATTCACTTACCTCTCTTCCTCAGTTCACCGACTAGTGTTGCATTTTCTGGTTTATCAATAAACCAGCTTTACTTGAACTCAGAGTCATCTGGTGTGCCAGTAGGACAGAACAATCTGACCATTCTGACTGGGCACAATTACAATTACTATGGTCCTGAATCAACAAGGCCTTTTGCTCGAGCAGCATGATTATTTCCTCCAGTCACTGAAGCAACAACAACCCACCAGAGTACAAACTTTGCCTGAGATCTCCCATCAGCTTCACTCTCTCAGCTCCAGACTACCTCCCGCACTAACTAATCTTTCTGTTCCTTCTCCTGCCAGTCCCGTTCCCGTAGCAGCAGCTGTCACCTGCCGGGGATAATCTTTAAACCACAATCCATTTCTTTTCGTTTTATGACTTCCTTGATCAATTCAAATTAACATTCTCCCTAAGATGTTGTGATGAGGAAATCCCAAAGAAGCTGTGGAATTTGAAGCAGAACCACAGATCCGTCGTTGAAATGGAGTTTAAACGAAAATTCAACATGGAAGACTCACCATCACCTCCAGCTTCGTCTAATTACTATTCAATGTGGCTCTGCTCCACCAATCAGCCTCAAGTCTGCATTTCTCCCCGGCCAATCATCCTTCAAGGCTCCGCTTTAAAAGATCTTCATCCATGGAACCCTCCGTTCTGCAGCTGAACTTTGATGTTCAGCCACGTCACATTCATGTTCAACTTCAGTCTGACGATCTGGCCGCTCCTCGCGTTGTTCGCAACGGATCTTCGCCCTCCTTCCTCACTCGCAGAACCATTTGCCTGGCCTCCTGCTTTGGCATCCATTCTCCCAGTCCAGACTGTGCTGCATGTCTCCTGACTCCAATCTGGATTTATCCCACCTCGCTCAGCTCTCCGCGCTCCTGCCGCAGCTTAATTCTCTCCTTCCACCTCCTCCACCTTCCACCTCCTCCGGAAGCGCCTTAAAATCCTCCTGCCAAGAGTTGCCGAGGTTGACCTCCTCCACCCTGGCTCCCCCTGCACATTCCTGCCTGTCTTCTGCATGCAGCTTCTCCTCTGATCTTCGTCTCTCGAACCGATCCTCCCGCACCTCAAGCTTCGACGTCTTCTTCTTCTCTAGTCATCCCTCAATCTTCTCTGCTTCATGCATATCATCCATGGATTCATCTCACTCAACATCTCCGGAGTTCGCCTCCAACTTGGCTACGTCAGCATCCTCTTCTCCGCTCTACCGGCGCCCAGGCCGCTCTTCAGCCCCTCCCTCCAGCATTCACCTTGCTAACGCCCAGTCTCGCTTGTCTCTAGGTGAGATGCATCACTCCATTTTTTTTTCCTATTCCTTTTTCAACCTTCAGCTACATTTCAGGCATTCAGTGTTTCTCACTTCTCTTTTTCGCTCAGGCAGATTCTATGTTCCCACACATTCTAACGTCCCAACCTAGGCTCCGTTCCTAGATTCTGCAGGGGCAGCGCATTAATCCAGGCTTCAGAATCACTGTTCACATTGTCAACAAAGCTGATTAATCTTTCACTCTCATCGAAGTTTGCTGTTCTCTCTGTCGGGTTCTGGGAGCCTGTCTGTTTTCTGCTTGCTGCTAACCTTATTCGTCCAGCAGAGGGTGTCGAGCTACAGGAGGAATGTGGACAGGTGTTTCCCATCTTCTGATCGCCGTGTACGCTACTTAAGCCGTGGCTGCCTGCTACTCGTCGCCTGAGTGTTGAGCCTATGTGGTAACCATCTCGAGCCAGTTTTTGGGTTTTGATCTGCTCTGTTCCTTTCTGACATTTGTGTTTTCGCCTTAGGTATCAGTAACCTTGATGTGCATCGATCCTCTAACTATTCCTCAAGCGCTTGGAGCCTTTTGGATTACCTGTCTGGAATTCTACGTACACTCCTGGACTGAGCAATCTTCACCTTTTACTGGATCTGTGTTACATTACGACAAGCGTACTTCTCCTGCAGACCTGTCCACCCTCCTACGTAACTCCTGCTTCACCTTCCACTCGCTTTCCACAGAAAGCACGTTTCGCTGTGAGCTCTACTTCAGTTCTCCTAAACCCCGTCTCCCCTGGCGGATTCCGTTCACTCTCTAGTAAGAGCATTTATCATTATTCATGATATTTATATTTATATATTTATATATACATTGCCGTCCTGTTTTCTTATCAGTTCTTTTTCTCGCACAGTTGGAGAGACCAGATCCCTGTCATCCCCGTGTAGAATTTAGAAATAATAAACTTCTTTTCACCGTTTGATGCTCTCTACTTGTGTTCTTTCTGCATGTGGGTCAGATCAGTGTCAAAAATGATGTCACTCTCAGTAGTTTAAAGAAGGGCTTCATGTTTATATTTTGTAGTTCTACTCCAACAAAAAGTTGGAGATATTAAAAGTTGTCGGACTGCTTGGACAGTCAGTTTTCTCAGTCCAAATCTAAGGAACTGGACGAGTGTCTAATTTAAGGGTCCACTCATCAATGGCCCACACAGCAACCCAGTTTGGAAATTGGTTCATACAGCTTTCAGAATTCCTCAAGGTTCGATCTCCGCTCAAAGTTCTTAGTGTGACTGAAGAGTCACATATAATAGAAGGCTTTAGTAGCGTGAAGAAATAACCATCAGTTTTTTAAAATATTATTTTCTCCACTCAATCCGCATAAAACAAACTGATTTGAGATCCATTGGTTATTTTATCTTGCTGAATTCCTCATTCATATTCATAACATTGGTTTTAAATGTAATAACTCATTTATGTTGGGGATCTGCAACAGTGTAGGAAGCCATATTTGCTCGGTAGAGCAGATCTATCTTTGTGTCTTTTAGAAATGGTGGCACTTGCAAGATTAGGTCTGCACATTTAGCAGCTGCTAACAGCGTTGTGCATCTGCCACTTGGTGAGCCCCTCAGAGAGTCAGAGGTATGGAAGAAGCAATAACTTTTCATGAAATTCATATAAAGGTAAGAGAAACCAGTACAACTCAGAACCTTTAATTAAAATCTTTCAAGTGTATGTCAGGCGCAGCTATTTCTTTTCCTTCTCGCACTCCTTCATACAAGCCGATCCCTCACTCGCTACCTTGTCAGTTACAGTCAGGCCTCCACGCCTTATCAGGATTACATCATTTCCCCTCCATGACTTGTCAGGCACGTCCAAGTCTCATCTTCTGCTCGCCTCGTCAAGTTCTGCAAGTTCTCATCCTCTTGCCTAGTCAGGCTTTCACTATTTTCCCTCTACTCCGTGTCGGGCTCACTCAGGTCTGCCCCCTCTTACCTAGTCAGGTTTGTCTCATCCCCTCCACGCCTTGCCATGCTCGATAGGTCTCACTCTCTGTTCTCCTCGTCAGGCTCAGCTGATTCTACATCCTCCACACCAATCAGGTTATACCATTCCCACTCCAAGCTCAGTCAGCTTCATCCTTTCTCCTCCACGTGTTAGGCTCTGCTTAGCCCTTACACTCATCTTCTTGTTATGTTTCCTTTACCCTCTTAGCTGCATTTCCTTAATGGCATTTCCAGCACTCCACAGCTCTTCTGAAATTTCTTCATTTCAGTTTATTTCCCCTTCTTTTCTTCATGCGGACCCATTTCCTGTTTCATTTAAGCTTCTTCTTCCCTTTAACTACCTCTTTCATTTCCTGCTTTTCTTTATTTATCACCCTATCTATGTATTTCTTTTTCTCGACGGATCTGTTTTTATAGCTTTATTCCATATCTTTATCTGTATAACCTCTGCGGTGTATATATACTGTACATAATTTCGCATTGCCCTCACTATCATCTTGCATTGCCCTCTAGGCATATTATCATCGTGTATTGCCTTCCAGGCATATCTATCATTGTGCATTGCCTTCCAGCCATATCTATCATCGTGTATAGCCTTCTAGGCATATCTTTTATCTTGCATCACCATCTAGGCATATTCATCATCATGCATTGCCTTCCAGGCATATCTATCATCGCGCATTGCCCTCTTGGCATATCTATCATCTGCTTTTCATCCCTATTATTTGCTTGCTTTCATAGCCTATTTATCCTGCCTCAAGTGGAGGAGTTTAAGTATCTCGGAGTCTTGTTCACGAGTGAGGGAAGAATGGAGCGGGAGATTGACAGACGGATCGGTGCGGCTGCTGCAGTAATGGGGGCACTGTGCCGGTCCGTTGTGGTGAAGAGAGAGCTGAGCCGAAAAGCGAAGCTCTCGATTTACCGGTTGGTCTACATTCCTACCCTCACCTATGGCCATGAACTTTGGATCATGACCGAAAGAACGAGATCCCGGATACTAGCGGCTGAAATGAGCTTCCTCCGTAGGGTGGCCGGGCACTCCCTTAGAGATAGGGTGAGGAGCTCGGCCATCTGGGAGGGGCTCGGAGTAGAGCTGCTGCTCCCACATCGAGAGGAGCCAGTTGAGGTGGCTCAGGCATCTATACCGGATGCCTCCTGGACGCCTTCCTCGAGAGGTGTTCCAGGCACGTCCCACCGGGAGGAGGCCCAGGGGACAGCCCAGGACACGCTGGAGGAACTATGTCTCTCGGCTGGCCTGGGAACACCTGGAGGAGCTGGAAGAGGTGTCTGGGGAGAGGGACATCTGGGTGTCTCTGCTGAATCTGCTGCCCCCGCAACCCGGTCCCAGATAAGCGGAAGATGACGAGTACGAGTACTTTATTTCATGTCTTCATCTGGATTTCCTTCATGGCATTTCCAACACTGCATAGCTCTTCTGAAATTTCGTCATCTCACTTTATTTCCCCTTTTCTTTTTGCGGGCCAATTCCCTGTTTAATTTAAGCTTTTTCTTCCCTTTAATTACTTTCACTCATTTCCTGCCTTTCTTCCTCCATTACCCGATCTATCTATTTCTTTGTCCCGGTCAGCGGATCTGTTTTTATAGCTTCATTCCATATCTTTATCTGCATAGCCTTTTAGGCATTTCTATCATCTGCTTTGCATTCCTATTATTTTCCTTGCTTTCGTAGCCTATTTACAAACTATATTTCTCTGCATTATTTATCCTTTCCACGCCTTGCACTTCTTTCGTCCCTTTTATTTCATTCTATTATCCTGATAGATTTCCGTTTTAGTACTCAATTGGGCCTCATCTTCTCAGTCTCTGCCTCATTTTTCTCCTCTACAGGCACCCTCGTTAATTAATTATTTTCTTCTCTTAGATCTTCAGCCCCATCTACGCCTTTTCAGGCTCAGCCCCATCTTCGCCTTGTCAGGCACAGCCCCATCGATGCCTGGTCAGGCACACTAACCCATTCCTTCTCTCTAGGCTCAAATCATTCCTTCTTCACGTTATTCGAATCTTTATGAACCCCGATAACTTCCCTTCCTTTCTCATTTCTGGCCTTGGCCCCAGCCTTGTCCCCCTTTTTTGGGGGGGAAGACATCTCTAAATCTAACCCTAAGATGTTCATTCAAGCGCATGTCATTCTAAGGATTCACGTCTTCCACTGGGGTCAGAGCGCCAAAGAAATAAACATTCACTAAATAACTTTTGTAAATGCATCCCTGTTTTCTCTTTGTGAGTCTGTCCAGGTTGAAATGACAATTGAATTTTGCACTCTGGTGGCAGAATCAGGTTGGAACCTACTAGCTCTTAAAGGGGCATTCAGAAATTTTGTTACTGAGAAATTAAAAGATAAATTAGCTTGTCGTGATGAACCAGAGACACTCGACAAAATAATAAACCTGGCCCTATGCATAGATAATTGTCTTAGGGAAAGAAATACAGAAAAAAGGCAGCTAAAGCCATCCACATTCAGACCAGAAAGCTCAACACCTGTTCTTACTTCAGTAGACCCTGTAGTGCAACCTTCTGTTTCTCCCTGTCAGAATAAGCCCATGCAAACAGGCAGAGCTAGCCTCATACCAAGGGAAAGACAAATGCACCTGACTTCCAGGCAATGCCTTTATTGTGGTAAACTTGGCCACTTCTGATTGCCTTGCCTGGTGCAGCCAAAAGAGACCGCCCATCTGTAGTTCAGGGAGTACTGGAAGGCGCTGTTCACCACCCCAGTTATCCTCGTTTCCAGCTCCATTTCACCATCTGTTAAAACCATGAATAACACTCCTTATTAGCAGTAGTAGATTCTGGCTCTGAACAGAACTTAATCAATCTAGATTTAGTTCACAATTTACAAATACCTGTCCAAGATCTTCCCTTTCCAGTACAAGTTTCTACCCTGGACTGTAAAGCCCTGGAAACAGTTAATTAACAAATACCCATTTCATTTCTATACATTAGGAAACCATCATAAACTAATTTACTTTTTTTTTTATATTCCCCAGCAAAGAAGCCATGTCATTTTGGGACACCCGTGGCTCAAGACCCACGACCTACGCATGAATTGGGCCAAATCACGCAAAGAAGCCTGGAGCCCTCATTGCCTTTGTTTTTGTCTCTGTTCAGCGGTTCCACCTAGCTGCACCAACTCTGACAGCCTTGAGAAGCCACCTGACCTCTCTAATGTACCCTCTGACTATCATGACCTTCAGAAGGTTTTCGATAAGGACCTAGCTCTATCAATTCCTCCTCATCGTCCCCATAATTGTAGCATTGATCTCCTTCCAGGTGTCCTGTTGCCCTCTGGCCGACTATATAAAATTTCCAATTTTGAACGTAAAACCGTGGAGCAGTACATTAACATCTCTCAAGTCTGGAAGGATTTCTCCATAGCCCTTGGGGCACAGTCCAAACTCTCTTCTGGCTTTCATCCACAACGTTTAAACCAAGAAATGGAAAATACACTCAGATGGCTCTGCAATAATAATCCCTCTTTCCATAGTCACCATCTCATTTGGGCTGAGTATTTTCAAAATTTCCATGCCTCTGCAGCATCCGGTTTTTCTCCATTTGAATCCTCTTTAGGTTATCAACCATCACTCTTAAACTCATCCGCCCTAGAGTCTGTCCTGCTATCCGTAACCATTTACTCCACTGCTGTCGATTCTGGAATCAAACCATAACAGCCCTCCAACATTCATCCCATCAAAATAAGAAATATGCAAAAAAGAGGAGAATCCCAACTCCCACTTGCTCACCTGGACAGGAAGTTTGGCTGTCCTCTATAGACTTTCCTCTGAAGGCTTACTCCAGAAAACTAGCACCCAGATACCTCGGCCCATACTCAGTCTCCGTGGCGTTACTCACCTTCCCCTAGATCTCATGCACAATCCTCAAAATCATATTTTAAAAATATAGGTTATCATTTTATTTTATTCCTGCCATATAATTTTCAAAAGAATTTACAATTGTCATATCCAACCATAAAGCAGTTCCATAAAACCCCTTTGAATTTACAGCACCATGTAAAATAATCTGTAGACGGTAATAAATCCTTGCCCTGACCCTCATTTTATTTTTCTTCAAAATAAATCAGCTGTGAGTGTTTTGTCTGTCTCAGTTAGGCTACTGAAGCAGATAAATAGACCAAACCAAGTAGTAAAAAATAGAAAAAACTAAAGCAGGCATAAAGACAGCAAGAGAAATAATTATATATTCAATGCGCTAAGTGACCTTTGCATGCTCATGACTCTGTAATATCATTACCACAAAAGCTACAACCATGGCCATCAATTATTTGACCAACCCTGCACACCCCACCTTAACTAATAGTTTTATTCCCCTCCTCTACTGATTTATCTCAATAGGCTCCCACTCATTTATTAGCTCTCTATTTGTTCAAACTTTAGCATAATGCTCTACAGTTACAAATGATAAAAGTGGGATATGCACTGTAGTTGACTTTTTCCCCCAAGTTCTTCCTCCTTTCCAGTCACCCAACTCAAAGTTTGTCATTAACACTTGTCCCCGTCTTTTCTTTTTCCTTTCAAGGTCATTGTTTGTTGCACAAAAAAAAAACAAAAAAAAAAACACATAGTCGAGTTTTACTATATTTTTTGTTTGAACTATGCTTTAACTCCAAACTTTAAAAAGGCAGTGAAGGACACACTAGCTTATTTATGACACAATGACACCTACCTTTTTTTTTTTTCAAAGTCTTAAATAATGCTGGAAAAATAATTATCAGAAATGTGCTGCTTCATGTAATATTAGCATTTAAACAAATGAAAATACAATTAATAAGGTTTTTCTGTCTTTAAATTGACATTTACAATTGAGCCCAAAATCTTCATGCTGCTGGCAGATGATAATTTGTTTCTGAGAGGAAATTAAACAAGCAAATCTGTATGCATTTTACATTGAAACAAATGTCAAAGAAGTATTAATTTTGAGCTAAAAAATAGCAGCTTTACAGCAGCTTATTTTTATTTTCAACCTTTTATTTCAAGTACTTAGGGAACAATATTACAACTCATGTCAAGAAACGATTCTTGGAGTGGACTCAAGTGCAGGCAGGTATGCAGAGATAAAGTGAATAAAACATGTTTTAATAAAAAAGTAAAAAACTCACAACAGGCAAATGGTAACAGATGCAGACATGAACATAGGCAGGCTTGGCATGGTAACAATCGATGACATGGACAGGCTTGGCTTGGCATAAACAAATGGTCGCCCACAGGAGTGGCAAGGCAAACAGTATTTTCCAGCAAGGAGTAGACAGGACAGAAGAGCATATATGGAGCATGACAGGTGAAAGCAGTGAGACTGGTGACATAAAGCAGGTGGACCAAATACAGATGATTAAGTTGGAAGTGGCTGAGAACAGAAACAAAATATGATAAGAACTAAACAGAGATACAAAGACAAAGTAAGACCAGTGGAAAGTTCTTTCAGTAGTCACAGAACTAAAATGCTCCATAAACAGAATGAATAAGAAACTAAACCAAAAATAAAAGAACTAAAGCATCACCTGGAAAACAAATAATGATGAGCAAGATCCAAAACAAAACTCAAATACCTACAAATCATGACAGTTCTATATTTTATTTATTTATTTAAAATGTTTACCTCTAGAAACACCAATATATTCACTACTTTCTTATAATTCATCTTTTATCCTTTAAAATTTACTTTTTAACTCTTAGGTCAGATTCAACCATTCAGTGTGTACATGTAACATTAGTTTTTCAAATAACATCTTTACATGGCAAAGAATACAATTTCAGTGCTTTGGCATAAGCTTTAATAAACTGAAGCAAAACAACAACAGAGCAAATTTTATTTTATTTTGGTGTGAGTGTAAAGCGTTCTTTTGCATTGTATACAGATCCAAAACCCAATTGCAATCACAACATGGCAGGAGAGGAGGAACACAGGAAAAAAGGCTAGTCATTAACCCGAAGAAGAAGGGGAGGTTTTTCCTCCTGCACTTAAATGATACATAATCCAACAATCTCCAACCGTTCCTCTCAAATCCTCATTTCTCTTCTTTTCTTTTGTTGCGTGCCATTTTACTAAGACAGCCATTCAGTGTTCTCTCTCACTATTTATCAATTTTTTTCTCTTCCTTTTATAGACTAATTTTGCCCGTTTCAGCAAGGACATGGATGTGTCTCCTAACCACCCCAACCCACACACACACACACACACACACACACACACACACACACACACACACACACACACACACACACAATTTCATTTGGTGAGTTTCTTCTCCTCTGTCTTTCTTTCACCTTTCCAGGAAATAACAGTGTGCAATATCTTTCATCTTTCTCCTCCCTGAAGAGAAGACTGCCCAGCAGACACAGAGAAGCAGAGTCAGCGTTTCAGCCCTATATGATGTCACAGACTCCCTGACCTAACCCACCCAGCGAAACACACTCGCACATAACAAATTCTAAACCGCTGAAGAATTAAGGAAATCAAATGCATCTAACAACTCAGTTTTTTTTTTTTTCATCTAGACATACTCCTGCATCAGGCACATTCACTTTAAACTCTGACTTACAGTAGGTGAGAAAGAGCGTCATCGCCACAGAGGAAAACTCTGTTTCACTGCTGAACTCAAGTTTGAGAAAATCACAGAAAATGTAAAGCAACTCTGCAGCTGGCATTCAAAGTCTAACTTTTTTTTTCTGTATGATGCCTTGGAATTTGGGGTTACAATTTTAAAAATTGGCTGTAGAGAGGGAGCTTCCAGACAGACAGCAAGTGAGAATGGTGAGGGACCGGCAGGAAAGAGTTAGAGTGACGAAAGAAGGCAAGGGGGCAGAACATGTGAGAAGCGGAGACAGAAAGAGAGAGCGAAAAAAATAGGTGAAGATAGTTACAGTGACGGGAGGGAAAGGGGGAGATGGGGAGGTTGAATGTGTTAATACACAGGAACACTGCATCAAACCAATGCACTGCTCTGAGGCTGGCTGAGCAGCTGAGAGGAGTGCGTCAGCAGTACATTCACGTTCCCACTGAAGGACAAAGGGAGGGGGCAGAGCAAGCATCTTAGCTGCCTGCAACACCGACACACATTGGGGTGGGGGGAGGTTGAAGGGTGGAAGAGGGAGATTGGAGAATAAACAAGAAGAAGAGATGAGGATAAGAATGCTGCTCCTGCTGTTTCTGTGACGGTGGGCTGGATGTGAGAGTGGCTTGCCATTTCTCTCTTGAAAACTCTGCTTTGCGCACTCTATCTTTCTTTTGCTCTTGATCTATCAGGGATTCTTTCTCTCCTTTTCTTTTAAAGCTCCCTCATGCCCTCTCTCTCTCTGCCACTCCGACTACTGCAGTAGTCCACCAGCCAGCCGCAACTCTGACAGCCACACACATGGCTAACTGCCACAACTTACTCCCTCAGCCCTGGAGAAAGAAATAACAAAAATGCAGGCAAAGGGATATTGCAGGAGACAGTCCGGGAAACAAAACAAACAGCGGAGAAAATAATTCCCAACATCTTTCCTTGTTTAAGGATACAGATACGGAACCCACTTTCACTGCTATCCTCCAGCGTCATCTTTTTCCTTCTCTCTTATTGCAGAGGAGGACAAGAGTGCTCTCTCTCTCGCTTTCCCTCTCTCTTCCATCAGCCTTTTGCAAAGCTCCAACAGTGCAGCGTATCCCCCCTTTCACAAAGCGCCACCATCTCTCCCACCACCTTCTACCCCCCTCCCCCCAGGAGGAATAGACGGATTACTGCTAACTGTGCACACGGCAGCTTGCAGCTGCTCTGACCAGGGCCAGCCCAACGTTAGGAGAAAGCAAGAGGAAAGCAAAGGATGAGCGAAAACAGTGATGACTGTGCCGGGAGTTCTTTGGTCTTTTTTTGTCTCCAAATCTCTGTCACAACAGGGCTAATCAGCGACCGACAAGCCCTTGGCAAAGTCATAGTAAGGGAGGTCTCTCACCCAGACAGGCAACCAACCAACGAGCCAACACATGCACCAAGAGCTGACAGAGAGGGGCATTTTTTTCTTTAATTTCAGTTAGTCCCATCTTTTCTCCTCCTCTGTGGCAATCAGCTACGTAATGGATCATTGTGATTTATCCCCGGTGGAGCTGCATTTTGGAATCTGTAGTCTGGCAAGAGAAGAGTCGGTGGAGAAAGAAAGGATCTAAGCACCTGCTAAGATGTCATGGCCTTACCTTTTGCTGTGAGTGTTTTCTAAGCTGCTTTTTATTTTAAATTTTAAAAAACCATTTTAATCCTCGGCTAATAAAGAGTCACATTACTTTTTCAAAAGAAAAGGACAAGAAAGCATTTATCTTCTATCATTTCATGGAAAGGATTTATCAGTGAATTTGACGCATGGTTGTTCCTTTTAACTTTTTGGAAAAAAAGAGGACCTTTAAACTAATGAGGTAAGTTAGTATTGCTGTTACCTAAAGTAGATTGCTGATTTGCTTTTCCATAGCTTTTATTAGAATAACCTTTCTCGTTCTTTCTCTGCATGTTCCCCCCTTCATTCCTTCACACAAAAACGTTGATGCAGCATCTTCCTGTACTGTCGATGGAACTTGGGAGCCTTCAGCTGCCCCAGCCAGGCTAGGGTGGTCTGTCCTTCGGTGTGTCCCATCTCCCCCCACCATGCAGAATAATGAGCCCTCCACACCATGAGTCCGTTGGCCCAGGTTAATGTGCAGTCTACCTGGAACACAGCCCTGCTCGCCGTGCTTTCCCTCATGGTGCCTGCTCTCAGTATGTGCCAGTCGACAGGCCCTGAGTTGGGCTCAACAATCTCACAGAACTGTCCAGGTGTGTGCTCCTGCACTAACCAGCTCAGCAAGGTGGTGTGCACCCGTAGAGGCCTGATTAGGGTTCCTCCGAACATCCCAGCCAACACCAGGTACCTGAACCTGATGGAGAACAGTATAGAGACCATACAGGCAGATACCTTCAGACATTTGCATCATCTGGAGGTGTTGCAGTTGGGCAGAAATGCAATCAGGCAGATTGAAGTGGGGGCTTTTAATGGTTTGACCAGCCTCAATACCCTGGAGTTGTTTGACAATAGACTAACAGTCATACCAAGTGGAGCTTTTGAGTATCTTTCAAAACTGAGAGAACTGTGGCTCAGAAATAATCCAATTGAGAGCATTCCCTCTTATGCCTTTAACCGAGTTCCCTCACTCATGAGACTAGACCTGGGAGAGCTGAGGAAGTTGGAGTACATCTCTGAAGGGGCTTTTGAGGGCCTTCATAACCTCAAGTACCTGAATTTAGGGATGTGCAGTTTGAGGGAATTTCCAAATTTGTCACCTCTCTTAGGATTGGAGGAGTTGGAGATTTCTGCAAATGTTTTTCCAGAGCTAAAGCCTGGGGCCTTTCATGGGCTTAAGAATTTACGTAAACTTTGGATTATGAACTCTGCCATTACAATCATTGAGAGGAATGCATTTGATGACATCACTGCTTTGGTGGAGCTGAATCTAGCCCATAATAATTTATCATCCCTTCCCCATAACCTATTCACCCCTCTACAGTATCTGGTGGAGCTACATCTACACCACAACCCTTGGCGCTGTGATTGTGATGTAGTTTGGGTCTCCTGGTGGCTCAGAGAAAATATTCCTACAAATTCCACCTGTTGTGGACGCTGCCACACTCCAGCCCAGATGAGAGGAAAATACTTAGTGGAAGTTGATCAAACAACATTTCAGTGTTCAGCACCAGTCATACTCGATGCTCCAAGAGACCTGAACATTTCTGCAGCAAGGGTGGCAGAAATGAAGTGTCGCACAGCAGCTATGAGCTCTGTCCGATGGCTTCTCCCCAATGGGACTGTGTTAACCCATGGCTCAGCTCACCCAAGGATATGTGTTCTCAATGATGGAACACTCAACTTTTCCAATGTTCTCCCATCAGACACGGGGGTGTACACTTGCATGGTGAGCAACATGGCAGGCAATTCCAATGCTTCTGCCTATCTAAATGTTAGCAATGCCGAACTTAACACATCAAACCTATCCTATTTTACCACTGTAACAGTGGAAGTGTTGGAACCCACAGTGGAGGAGACCCCCAAGCCCAAGCCAACTTTACCTGCCTCACCCTCTGTTTTTCAACCTGTCTTTATCTCCACACCAACTGTGCTGTTTCAGAATACCCAAACTCCAAGGCAGGTGTCAGTTCCCACAGCCAGAGTCCCTAGCGGGCCACCTGCCAGTCTGGATGAGATGATGAAAACCACGAAAATCATCATTGGCTGTTTTGTAGCTGTTACCTTACTAGCAGCCGCCATGTTGATAGCATTCTATAAATTGCGTAAGAGGCATCAGCAAAGGAGTACTGTGGCTGCAGCCAGGACCATAGAAATCATACAAATGGAAGAAGAGGTTCCACCTGTTCCACCACCTACATCCGGATCTAGTGGCTCTGACGACACAGGCTTGGTACTGCCAACGTTAGTGGAACACAACAGCAACACATTTAAGCCTGGGTATGTGTCTTCTTCATCACGACAAGGGAGCTATGGGGCCCATTGGACCCAGAACAACTCTCTCCATCGCTCAGTTAGACAGCATCATAGCCACATCAGTGTCATTGCTGATCCCTATGTCATAATGACCTCTAACAGCAAGGAGAAGGTTCAGGAGACCCAAATCTGAATTATACTCCATGTGAATCTATTTATGACTCTGTCCAAACCTCTGCTCTCGAATCTGCTCATACGTCCATGCAATATAATGCACAAAGAAGAAAATGTTAACTTTATTTTGTACAGAAGTGCAAAACAGACTTTTTTCTTGTATATGCCTATACATACATATATAAATATGAAAAAAAAAAAAATATATATATATATGACTGAAACTACAGCCAAGCAGTGGTAAAAAATGCAGAATATATTAAGAAACAAAGTAATTTGAAACTATTTTCTATCTGGTGACTTTTATTTCAAAAGCATAAAAGAAGTTGTTTTTCTGACTGAAAATAGAGTGGCACTGTCTAATGTAAGTAAAGAGGCATTCTGTTTGTTTTCACCATGTTTAGGGAAAAGTAAATCTCATCATAAAGGCACCAGTTTCTGTTTTTACTGTGCCAAATATAATATGCAATAGAATAGAATTCCCTAACTAAAGAACACAAAAAGACATATAAGTAAATATAGAAATAGATATAAACATTTGTCCAATAGCAACAAAATGGCACAGATAGATTGTGCTGTTCAGTAGCTATCAGCCAAATGCTTTTGGTCTGCAGTGAATTCCTGCAGCTAAGGTTTAACCCTGTGTTTGCTGGCGTTAGGTTGTCCTTCTTTGACAGTGCCGGTGCCTTTTTTGTAGCGCATCTAAACATGTTTATTTAAAGTGTACATGATTCCCCACTGGTTTAACTGGCAAAGGTGGCATGCTGTCCAATAACAACTGTTATAAAATATTTATTTTCTGTCATTGGTTGCATTTTGTATTATTTTCCCTTTAGGAACTTGATAGCTTCTTAATGGCTTGTGTAGTGTTTAGGGCTAATTTAGTAATGCATTACAACAGTTGCCTGGCTCGTCTCTGCAAGGGCTCATTCCAACGCTATTTTTTTCAAAAGAACAAATATGTTTTGCATTAAAATGTGGTTTTGCTAATGATTCTAGTTTTGGGGGGAAAACATGCAGAGGATTGAAGTCAAGCAAACGAATGTCTGATACTGGAGCTTTTCTATGGACTAAACTAAAAAATATATTTTGTTTTATTTTTACCTTTGATTTTTAACAACACTATTTTTATGGAGCAACAAAGGAGGCAATGCAAATAATAAAAAAACACCATTTGGTTTGTATTTCTCTAATCTGAAAGATTTTCATCTAATGTTTTTCCTTCTCTCAGTATCTCTATATTTGTGTAAGTTTAGTCTTAAAGGCAGAAGGCAGTAATGTAAATGGTATCTTACCCCACTCCCCTATTGTACGGTCCTATGCATTTACTTAGTGTTTGCATGAATGGGTCTTTAAGTAATTGGTGTACAATGCTGCATTATACCCCACAGTGGGTCTCTATGCAGGTCAGATAGGCTGCTGGTCTTTGATGCCTCAGCTTAGTTCTTAACATTGATTTCTCAGTGACTGAAGGGGAAGCATACATGTCTTTTACATTCCTTTTCTTATGTGCTCATCCTCAGACCTAATTATGTTCTGGATCTGATATTAATTCAGTAAAGAAAAATGTTTATGTTGTGTTATATATTAATTACAGCACAAGGCAACCAATTTGCAATGTCACCTAATAACAGAAAAGCTATTTGTTTTCAATTATATCCTTTTTTTAACAGATGCTATATGTGTCAGTGTATTTCTGAGCAATGATCTTGATGTCATGCAGCTACAAGGCCAGCTACCATTACTGTGGCTTGTTTCTGTGATAATTTAAATGCCTCTTCTATGATGTTAAACTGTTGCCATTTCTACAGTCACTCAGCAGTTTTCCATATATTGTAATGATTTGACACATGCTAGTCAACAATGTAGGTTACTGGTCATTTGAAAGTTTTATATTTTAGTGCAATTTTTCTAATGCTGAAGGAACTTGATATAAGAGATAATTAAAATATGATACCTGTGATAAAAATAAAGCATTGTGAATTGATAGTACCACCAATATTTTATTTAAACACTCTGCACTGCACATGTTATATGACCAAGATGACTGGTATTATTAAACTACAGACAAATTTGTTGGCACCTATGGTAAAGATGTGTAAAAAGAATTAAAAAATATATATATTTTTTATGTCACAATCTCAAACTGAATTAAAGAAAGTAACATTCAATTTGAGTATGTTTTTACAGTGGGAATAAACATATTAGGAAATAATCATTTTAAACAAACTCACTCATGGCACAATTATTTGTATCACCACTGTTCATGGAAGGAAGTTTATTTGTGCCTGAAGAATTTATGGGTTGATTTGACCAGATGTTTTGGATCATTATCCTGCTGAAAGATTCTATAACAGCCAATATGCAGTGTTCTTGAAGAATCCACCCCTTTTTAGAGTTTTAGGGTTGAATCTGAAAACTTTTCTGAAGAGAAACTGGTCCACAGCATCACAGATCATCAACTGTACTTAACACTGGGCATGATATGTTGTTTCACATAGTCATCTTTTGTTTCAAATTTGGATTTTAACAAGATCCCATAACGAAATTAGAATGCCACAATACTTCTCAAAGTGAAGTAATTCCTGCAAAGCACTCCCCAGGTGCTATTGGCATGTGACTAACTCAAATTAAGTAAGTCTTAGCTATTATTATTAGCTCTGAAAATGAGGGTCAGTGCATTATGCTTGACACCTTGTTATTACTATGTTTGAGACTCTTATTTTGAAATAATAAAGTTGCGTTGACAAAATCTGCTTGTGGGGCTTGGAGTGTTGGAGAATCCTTAACCCCTTTAAATAATTTGTCTTGCAGTATTTTGGGTTACCACTAAAAAAAAACAAAAAACAAAAACAAACTGAGACTGATAGATAAAAGGTGCATGATTTGTAAGTACTGTGACAATACCACAACTGGCTTACCATTAGCCTTTAACATGGCTAAAGTTGTTTGCTTTGAAGCAACCACGTTGACTAAACTAAAGGGCTGTTTTACAAATCTTGAATGCATTTGAATAATAGACTAATCAGATCTGAACTTCATAATTATACACTTTATAGACTCCTTAAAACACTTTGAATATTTGTGAAAACACAAAAAGAAAGGATTAGTAATAATTTTTGGTATCATACCCACTATAGAATGATTCTATGAGTAAAACCCTGATATATGCATTTGTCAAATCCGGACTGGAATATTCTATAATGATTACATATTCTTTAAAACACAGTTTGTGATTTGTGAACCTTTGCTCTCTTTGTAAATATAAAAAGAGATTATTAGGTTTTTCCACAAGTATTGCTAAAATCAACTCAATTGTCACTGTACATTATACAACAAAATTATGTTTCTCTAGTGGAGCATTTAAAAACATGACATACGTGATAAAATATCATGTTGTGAATCGGTGTTGTGTATCGGCTTGTTTAAGAGTCTTGAAAGAACTTTCCAAACGTTCATTGAGAGATGGCTAAAGGTTAATATTTCAGTCATTACAGCAAAGGGCGGCTACTTTAAGGATTCTAAAATATAATATATTTAAAGTTATTTTACAATTTTTTGTTTGCTACATCATTGTGCATGTGTTCATTCACTGCTTTGATGCTTGCATTGAGAATCTATGCACAATGTAAATTGTCACAAATTGTCACAAAAAAAATGAAAAAGGCATTCAAAACCTTTTGACCAGTAGTGTATGTACATATACATATATATATATATATATATATATATATATATATATATATATATATATATATATGGTTACTAGAAGTGGTTTTACATTTGCACCTCAGTTAATAACCTCTGTTCTAACATCTAAATGCAGTAGAAAACAGTAAGTATATTTCTGGTGCAACAGAACAAAACGTACGCAGCAATTTGCAGTTTTCTCCAGCATCATTTGCAAAAGGCGATTTGTTTTGTAAAGATATGCAAAACAAATAAAACATCTTCAAATTATTTTCAAGCTTTACTCAGGTCCAAATGAAAGGATAAAAAAAGGAGCCTGTGTTTCCTTCAAGCACAGGTATACCTGTACAAACAGTGAAGACTCAAGAGTTTCCTCATTTTCATCATCTCTTTACACTCAGACAGCCTAACTGGCTACTCTTTGCTTTGGCCAAATTGAATATTCTCGTTTTTTCAGTATGTGTGAGTTGAAAAAAAACAGCAGACTCTTAATATTTCTTCGGCACAGCATGGCTCTGGCTCTGTTAGGCATCCCATATGACGCTACTTGCTGTTTGTGAGGCCTTTAATGTGCTTGATATCCAGATACATGAAATCATTTTGTTTTTTCAGATATTCTTTCTCCTCTTATTCAGTGTTAGCAGCTAAAAAAGGATTAAAGTCTTGAATTAGCATAATACTGTCAACCCACTGATCTAACTCTGCTCCACCACTATCAAGCATTATGAGCTGAAAGGAGTAGAGTGGCCAGCATGTTTACAACTGAAAACAAAGACCTAGATAGTCCTCCCTTGACAACTGTAAGGTTAATATGATTTTTTTCTCTTGGGTGGCTGCTGACTTAACTCCAACAGCTGAGTCACTCTCTTCACTTTGAATTTTACTGGATCTTGCATTGTTGCAAACAAACAATAAGTGCTGCCATCTTCTGTTTCCTCCCACCCCTCGTTTCCCCCATCCCCCTCTTTCACTCTTTTAAGTTAATATTATTTCCTCAGCACCTCAAATAAATAACACTCATAGATTTTCTATTTGCTATCTGTTTGACAAAAAAAAAAAAAAAGATTTGCATTGCTTTTTGCAGCATGCACATAAATTCCCACCTGTTTATAAAATTTTTATAATGTCTTTTTTCATGCCCAGTCAGTGGGTTCCTGATAAGGTTTAAGCTACTTGTCCCGAAATATGCATCATCTGTAAAAACGTATTACATACTAAACATGGGCAAAATAAATGGGTAAAAAAAATTGCTTAGCTGTAGGTTTACTTATTCAGACTTGCAGAGAAAAAAACAACACAAAATGGTTGAGATAAAGTTCTGTAGTTGACATACTATAAGATAGAGCAATGCCCCAAGCTTCTGGATCTGTATCTGCTTATAAAGTCTCTGCAGTAGGAAGCATTTGTTCTATGACTACAAAGGTACTGAAAGAAATAACCCATTCTTAAACATGAGCAGTGGCCAAGACTGGATTCTTATGACCTCAATAAAACTTAATTAAGTATCCTAAACTGGGCAGTACTTTACCAATGTACTATACCTTTTCTGAATCTGTGATCTCCTAAAAGGTTTAATACCTTAAAGGGACACTTTCAATGTTTTAAAGAAAGGTTCTGTGAATACAATTGCCTGCAGAAGAAATATGTCAAACTGAAGCTTGTAGAAAATGAAGAAACTTTGAGAACAGTCCAAGGCTACTAGGCCATCAGATGGAGTGATTCAAAATAACTTGAAATGAAAATGTTTCCTTGAGACACAATGCTGCATTAACAAATTAAACACATGCACTTTCACAATAAACCCTTGTTAGGCTTGCTGCTTTTTTTTTTCAGCTGGACAACTTTTGTGTTAATATGGTAAAGTCTCCAGTTTGTTCTAAACATGACATAAATAGAGCAAACAATCTGATTTTCTCATCAGACTGCACTGTAATCAAATATAGTATGTTCCGTGCTTTTCTAGGTCTTGTAGTTGTTTGGAGATTATCCCAGTGGACTTACAATCAGCTGTGATGAGGTGATGAGGAGGATTGATACAGCTAGCAGCTTCCGCCAATGTTTAGCTTTAGTTAGATATTTAAGACAGAAAAAAAAAAATCAGGCCTGACTCAGTAAAGAAGCTGTTTTTTGCAGGATGCTGCTCTGCAGAACATGAACACACAAACACACATCACCATCATCACATCAGCTAACAGGACAACAAAGTCACACAGATATACACAGCTGAGAGAAGCAACATAAGGTGGAGGCTACATCTCAGTAGCTGC
Organism: Girardinichthys multiradiatus; assembly: GCF_021462225.1. Lineage (NCBI taxonomy): Eukaryota > Metazoa > Chordata > Actinopteri > Cyprinodontiformes > Goodeidae > Girardinichthys > Girardinichthys multiradiatus. The sequence goes on along the minus strand of NC_061795.1, from coordinate 30,898,877 downwards.
AGTGATAGCTGTCCATCAGATAGCAAGCATGGGAAAAGTGTTAATGCTGGAATAGTTATGTGCTGTGGGCTTTCATTCTTGGCTTTAGTGAGCACAGAAGAAAGATTTCCGTCCAAAACTGTTTTTGAAAGCCGGTGATCTGTTTTTGTGCCAGACCTAGTGGTCAACCAGTTCCCAAAATGGGTTTTGGTACCAGAGCAATGAGTGCATCTGATGTGCTGCAATGCAAGATTTGAAAATACAGTTTAATGCCTGTATTCTTGTAACTGTAATGCAGTTTAAGTGAAGTGTCTCAGAATAGAAAACAGAAACAAATCTAATACTTTAAAAACTGTGTAATGACAATTTATATATATACAGGTCCTTCTCAAAATATTAGCATATTGTGATAAAGTTCATTATTTTCCATAATGTCATGATGAAAATTTAACATTCATATATTTTAGATTCATTGCACACTAACTGAAATATTTCAGGTCTTTTATTGTCTTAATACGGATGATTTTGGCATACAGCTCATGAAATCCCCAAATTCCTATCTCACAAAATTAGCATATTTCATCCGACCAATAAAAGAAAAGTGTTTTTAATACAAAAAACGTCAACCTTCAAATAATCATGTACAGTTATACACTCAATACTTGGTCGGGAATCCTTTGGCAGAAATGACTGCTTCAATGCGGCGTGGCATGGAAGCAATCAGCCTGTGGCACTGCTGAGGTCTTATGGAGGCCCAGGATGCTTCGATAGCGGCCTTTAGCTCATCCAGAGTGTTGGGTCTTGAGTCTCTCAACGTTCTCTTCACAATATCTCACAGATTCTCTATGGGGTTCAGGTCAGGAGAGTTGGCAGGCCAATTGAGCACAGTGATACCATGGTCAGTAAACCATTTACCAGTGGTTTTGGCACTGTGAGCAGGTGCCAGGTCATGCTGAAAAATGAAATCTTCATCTCCATAAAGCTTTTCAGCAGATGGAAGAATGAAGTGCTCCAAAATCTCCTGATAGCTAGCTGCATTGACCCTGCCCTTGATAAAACACAGTGGACCAACACCAGCAGCTGACACGGCACCCCAGACCATCACTGACTGTGGGTACTTGACACTGGACTTCTGGCATTTTGGCATTTCCTTCTCCCCAGTCTTCCTCCAGTCTCTGGCACCTTGATTTCCAAATGACATGCAGAATTTGCTTTCATCCGAAAAAAGTACTTTGGACCACTGAGCAACAGTCCAGTGCTGCTTCTCTGTAGCCCAGGTCAGGTGCTTCTGCCGCTGTTTCTGGTTCAAAAGTGGCTTGACCTGGGGAATGCGGCACCTGTAGCCCATTTCCTGCACACGCCTGTGCACGGTGGCTCTGGATGTTTCTACTCCAGACTCAGTCCACTGCTTCCGCAGGTCCCCCAAGGTCTGGAATCGGCCCTTCTCCACAATCTTCCTCAGGGTCCGGTCACCTTTTCTCGTTGTGCAGCGTTTTCTGCCACACTTTTTCCTTCCCACAGACTTCCCACTGAGGTGCCTTGATACAGCACTCTGGGAAAAGCCTATTCGTTCAGAAATTTCTTTCTGTGTCTTACCCTCTTGCTTGAGGGTGTCAATAGTGGCCTTCTGGACAGCAGTCAGGTCGGCAGTCTTACCCATGATTGGGGTTTTGAGTGATGAACCAGGCTGGGAGTTTTAAAGGCCTCAGGAATCTTTTGCAGGTGTTTAGAGTTAACTCGTTGATTCAGATGATTAGGTTCATAGCTCGTTTAGAGACCCTTTTAATGATATGCTAATTTTGTGAGATAGGAATTTTGGGTTTTCATGAGCTGTATGCCAAAATCATCCGTATTAAGACAATAAAAGACCTGAAATATTTCAGTTAGTGTGCAATGAATCTAAAATATATTAATGTTAAATTTTCATCATGACATTATGGAAAATAATGAACAATATGCTAATATTTTGAGAAGGACCTGTATAAACGACCCTGCTTGTTTTGTTCATGGACTATATCTCAAGATGTAATCATTCATATGAGGTTGCCTGATTTGGGAATCTCAAGATCCCATCTTTGCTTTTCGTAGATTATTTGGTTCTCTTGACTTTTTCAGGCCATGACCTCCACCATGCACTGGAGTGGTATGCAGCTAAGTGTGAAGCAGCCAGGATGACAGTCAGCTCCTCTCGACCAGAAAAAGCTGGACTACGTCCTCTGGGTTGGGGGTCAGTCTCTGCTTCAAGAAGAGGAGTTTAAGTATCTTGGTGTGTTGCCCACAAGTGATGGTGGGATGGAACCGCAAATGGGCAGAAAGATTGGAACTTTGTCTCCAGTAATGCGGGTGCTGCTCCTGTCTGTTGTATTGAAAGAAGAGCTGAGACAAAAAGCAAAGCTGTGGATTTACCGGTCTGTCAACGTTCCAACCCTCACCCATAATATAGAGTGAAAACCTTAAACCAGCTATGTTTTCTTAAATATGTAAATTTTTAGTTAGGATTTAAGCAAATTTGAAACAAATTTCCGTCATCTTTGTTTTCTTTTGGTCACATTCTTTGGTCGTTTTTGTTCATTAATTACAACAGAAAATATTGGAGGACAATCATTCTGTCTTAAATGGACGTCAGTATTTCCATTTTCTAGAGTAATACTTAAAGTTTTTCTCTGAAATTCCAATTCAAATCTGCAATATAATGTAAACCATTTTCTACTCTACTGATAATGAAAAACAGACCACTCAATTATCTTGCAACAGACAGTCTAGACAACACTATGTTGTAATGTATAAATATGTCAGTGTCATTGTAATTTAGGCCACAGTGCTTGCTTTCAAACACTGTGGCTCTAAGAGCAGACAGCAACCTTAGGATGTTCCTTCAGGTTCATTTCTATGTCAGTCTGTGTCTGTCTTTTCTGGAGCTCATCTGTGTATGTGTTTGCTCTCCCAGCACTGAGCACACTGTTTTACTATTTTAACATCCCAGACCCATGACTGTAGGTGCAAAAGTAAATAAATGAAAGAATAAATGCTAATAAACAAAATACATAATTGATGCCCCAATATACAATAATACAAAGAATAAGTTAAAATTGTTTACTTAAAAATCCAGACAGCAAAAATGTAGAATTACTTCAATGTAGTTTTTATTATTTTTTTAAATGTATTGTCTATGTAAATTGGTTTGTCTGTAATAGATTGAGTATTTGAGTTGTTATTATAACTGTGGAGGAATTTTGGTCTACTCTTCTTTGCAGAAATATCTTACTTCAGACGCACTGGATAGGATTGTTTTGTCTGGAGTTTATAATTATGTGTTTCCATTTCTCTAATTTGGTTAATTGCGAAATCAACCCAAGCTATGAGTAGGGAGTCATTATCCAAACAATAAACATCTGCTTCTTCTAGGACACATAACCCTTTGCTACAATACCATAAATATTGCGGTCCAACATCAGACCTGGACAGGACCGTGGTTGTTTAAGCAAGGAAAAAATGTCTGACTGCGCTTGGAGGACACTGTTCTTTGTGATAATACCTTACATCCTGGGGTCTATGCTGACTGGGGTACATTCTTAAGTCAGAGTTGTATTTCGAATAATAACACAAAGCAGATTTAGGAGGTGTATGTCTGAAATATTTATAAAAAGCATTTCAGACAGCATTTATAGTCTGAGTCAACAGAGGCTTCTCCTTGGAGTATTCTTACATAGTTTAAAAATGACCAAACCCCTGTTTTACCGAAGCCTTGCTCTGTGAACACCTCCCGAGTATCATATTTCTGATGCTGGGTTTCCAGCTCTTTCAAGCGGGCCGCAGTGAGGAATTTGCTTTTACATAAATGATGTCACTGTGTTACATCCCGCCACAAGCCCACACGTCAGAGGCTGAAAAACATCTCGCTGGCCTCATGCCAGATGTGGAGAAAAAAACACCCAGACTCTCTCATCATTATTAGTAATTTCAACAGTTCAATCATCTCCAATAAACTTCAGAAAAAAAGAAAATATTAAGTGTTCCACCAGGGATTAAAAAAAATAAATAAATAAAAACACTGGAGTACTGCTAAACAGCTTTAAAGCTATCACTAGGGCTGTGTTGGGACTTACTGATCCCTGTCTGCTTTACCTCATTCCAACCTCGTACTCGTACTCGAGGTCTTCCACTTCATCTGCTCCTCTCGATGTGGAGGAGCAGCGGCTCTACTCCGAGCTCCTCTTGGATGGCCGAGCTCCTCACCCTATCTCAAAGGGAGTGCCCAGCCACCCTATGGAGGAGGTTTATTTCAGCTGCATGTTTCCGGGATCTCATTCTTTCGGTCATGACCCAAAGTTCATGGCCATGGGTGAGGGTAGGAACGTAGACCGACCGGTAAATCTAGAGCTTCGCTTTTCGGCTCAGCTCTCTCTTCACCACAACAGACCGGCACAGTGCCCCCATTACTGCGGCAGCCACACCGATCCATCTGTCGATCTCCCGCTCCATTCTTCCCTCACTCTTGAACAAGACCCCGAGTTACTTGAACTCCTCCACTTGAGGCAGGAACTCCCCTCCAACCTGAAGAGGATAAGCCACCCTTTACCGGTCGAGAACCATGGCCTTGGACTTGGAGGAGCTGATCTTCATCCCAGCCGCTTCACACTCGGCTGCAAACCGCCCCAGCGCAGGCTGTAGGTCTTGGATAGAGGGGGCCAGCAGGACCACGCCATCTGCAAAAAGAAGAGACGAAATCCACTGGTCCCCAAACCAGACCCCCTCCAGCCCTTGGCTGCACCTAGAAATCCTGTCCATAAAAGGTATGAACAGAACTGGCGACAAAGGGCAGCTCTGCTGGATTCCAACATGCACCGGGAACAAGTCCGACTTAATGCCAGCAATGTGAACCAAACTCCTGCTCCGCTTGTACAGGGCATCACGAGGGACACAGTCGAATGCTTTCTCCAGGTCCACAAAACACATGTGGACGGGTTGGGCAAACTCCCATGAACCCTCGAGTACCCTGTAGAGGGTATAGAGCTGGTCCAGTGTTCTAAGGCCGGGACGAAAACCACACTGCTCCTCCTGAAGCCGGGGTTCGACTATCGGCCGGACTCTCCTCTCCAATACCCTGGTGTAGGCCTTACCAGGGAGGCTGAGGAGTATGATCCCCTTGTAGTTGGAACACACCCTCCGGTCCCCCTTCTTATGTAGGTGGACCAAACCCCAGTCTGCCAATCCAAAGGCACTGTCCCCGTCCGCCACGCAATGTTGAAGAGGCGTGTCAACCATGACAGCCCTACAACATCCAAAGACTTGAGGTACTCAGGGCGGATCTCTCTTTTTAACCACCTCGGTGACTTCAGCCTGGGTGATGAAAGAGTCCAACCGATAATGTCCCCAGTCGAGGTCAGCAGCTCCCCACCCCTACTGTAAACAGTGTTGGCGAAGCACTGCTTCCCCCTCCTGAGGCGCCGGACGGTTGCCACAATCGCTTCGACGCCAACCGGTAGTCCTTCTCCATGGCCTCACCGAACTCCTCCCAGGTCCGGGTTTTTGCCTCTTCGTTCGTCCGGGCCGCGGCACGCTTGGCCCCATGGTACCCGTCAGCCACCTCAGGAGTCCGACAAGCCAACCACAGCCGATAGATTCAGATCGTGTAGGCCATTCCTCCCGATCATGCCTCTCCAGGTGTCACTGTCATTTCCCACGTGGGCGTTGAAGTCCCCCAGCAGAATAATGGAGTCCCCAGGAGGGGCACTATCCAGCACCCCCGACAGGGACGCCATGAAGGCCGGTTACTCTGCACTACCGCTTGGCCCGTAGGCCGAAATGACAGTCAGAGTTCTGTCCCCAACCCGAAGGCACAGCGATGCGACCCTCTCATCCAGTGGGGTAAACCCCAACACGAGACGGCTGAGCTGGGGGGCGACAAGCAAACCCACCCCAGCCCGCCGCCTCTCCCCGTGGGCCACTCCAGAGTAGAAGAGAGTCCAGCCCCTCTCAAGGAGATGAGTTCCAGAGCCCACGCTGTGCGTGGAGGCGAGCCCGACTATTTCTAGTCGATATCTCTTGACCTCCCGCACCAGCTCAGGTTCCTTGCCCCCCAGCGAGGTGATTTTCCACGTCCCTAGAGCTAGCCTAAGCATTCGGGGATTGGGCCGCCGAGGTCTCCACCTTCGTCCGCCGCCCAATCCTCTTTGCACCGGTCTTGCACGGTTCCCCCTGCAGGTGGTGGGCCTACTGGGGGATGGTCTCGCGTCTCTCGTTCGGGTTTGGCCTGGCCGGGTCCCGCGAGGAGCAACCCAGCCACCAGGCGCTCTCTGACGAGTCCCGACCCCACCCCACCCGGGAGGTTCTATGAATCCCGGATGACCGCCAGAAGCGGGGCTTCAAGCACTGAATAATCATTCTTGCGCATGCGCAGGTCGAGAAATTAATAACAACATGGTCACATGTGACCTACCGGTGGCTCACGTGATTCTATATAGTCACATGACACCGGGAGTCCAGTCCCAACAATCTTCTCGCGAGCAAGCAGAGACCGAGGGACCGAGCGCTCTGGCGGTCATCTGGGAGTCATAGAACCGTAGTTACATACGTAACTTTTGTTCTATTTCATCCCTACTGACCGCCAGAGGCGGTGCTTCAAGCACTGGATGACGCATACCAACAGGGTCCCGAGGGATCCCACGGAGACCCCAAGGAACACAGCAACACCACTAACCTCAGCGGAACGCAGAAGGCGGTTGCTCCAGTATTCCCTGCAGGGGATGCGGCGTGGCGACGTTCACCCTGTAAAACCTGGCAAAGGTGCTTGCCACCGTCCAGGAAGCAGCTTCACAAATAGCCTCCAGAGGCACCCCGGTCATGGCAGCCCACGAGGTGGAGAGGCTCCTAGTGGAGTGACAGTGCACGCCGCTCGGCAGGGGCTGATCCTGCAAGGAGTAAGCCACAGAGATCATCTCCACAATCCAACGTGCCAACCGCTGTCTAGAAAGGGCCTGACCTGTAGAGAGCGTGCGACCAAGCTCACGCGTCATCAGGGCGAAGGCCTGCAGAGAGGCGTCCAACAAGCCCTGAGTTGACTGGTCCAAGGGAACCGACTCCAACGAGGAGGAGAGGCCCAACATCAGATGGGAGAGTGAGTTCCCTATGCGGCCCATCCGGGCACCTGAGTCGTAGGCACTACACAGTAAATTGTCCGTGACACGGCATTGCGGTCGTGGACAACGGGCATTAGTCCTCAACGCCTCATCGGGAGGAACGATGAGGGAGGCAATGGCAGACTCGACAGGGGCATGCAGCCCAACCCAAACTTGGGTGCCTCGTGCATGGCAGCCAGGGCCCTGCCATCCACTGTTGGGCGGCAAAAGGCCCTTGTGTCCGTCCAGCAAGCATGCAGCTCCTGGACGTATTCTGCTTAGGGAGGAACAACAAAGGCAGCCTCGGCATCACGGCGCCAAAAGAAGGCGCTAGATGGAGCAGGCTGGGCCAAGGGAACGTCCAGCTGCAAACGGCCCAGAGCAGTTTTAATAGCTGCAGACACCGGTTCCCCCGCACCTCCCAGGGAGGCACCGGAGCCCGAACCTGAGGTCCGGGAGCCCAATTCCGGAAAGGCCTCTCGAAAGAGGGTGCCCGAGGCCGCAACTGATATAACATCATCCTCGCAATGCGAGGACCTGGCCTGTTCAGGATGGGAAGGCTCACTGCCGTCACCATCCCCCTGGAGAGACTGAAGGAGGGCTTTCATCTGGGCCAGCTCCGTAGAAAGTTGGTCCACTCTAGAGGACAGTCCCGGGGGGCCTCACCGCTTGGCTCTCCTTCCAGACGCCAAGGGCACATCCTCAGCAGACCGTTTCGTGGAGGCCGCACCCTGTCCAAGCGGCAACAGATCCCGCTGGACAGAGACCGTCCAGTCCACAGGCTGCTCCACCGAGGACAGCCGGCCCAACCGCACCGCTCGGGGCAGAACGCTGCAATTAGAGCAGGCATGATCTGAAAGCGCCTCCCTGAGATGGTCAGCACCAAGGCAGGGATGGCACATGTCATGGCCGTCTTCCGGCTGTAGGGGAGCCGAACAGGATGCACAACAAAGATTGTCCATGACCCAGTGGACAGATGGGGTCGAACGAGCAGAAAAAACGCCGTCAAGACCCTGTTACAGCAACAAGCCGTAGGACTCAGCACAAGCAGATAAACGCCACTGGCGAGTTAAATCAAAGCGAGCCGCAATCACTGCCAAAGAAAGTAAATAAACTCAGCACGAGCAGAAAACGCTACTGGCGAGTCAGATAATCAGAAATAGCAACGTATAATTGAATGAACGGACTCAGCACGAGCAGAAAACGCCACTGGCTGGTCGGACAGACAGGAATAAAGAAAAGCGAGCAGTAAACTACTGCTGAAACTAAATGGACTCAGCACGAGCAGAAAACGCCACTGGCGAGTCAAATCAAAGCGAGCAGCAAATCACTGCCGAAGAAAGTAAATAGACTCAGCACAAGCAGAAAATGCTACCTGCGAGTCGGTCAATCAGAAATAGCAACGTATAAATGAATGAACGGACTCAACACGAGCAGAAAACGCTACCGGCGAGCCGAACAAACTTACCAGAAACCCTGGAAGAAAAGGCAGCTTGCGCAGCCTCTGGAGGGCAAAATCATCCGCAGCTGCGATCACAACGATCACGAGGCTCCCAGCAGCAAGCAATAAGAGGAACAAACAAACACCTGCATTCATCAACCTGCACGCAAGAAGAAAGAAGGGACTGGACTCCCGGTGTCATGTGACTATATAGACTCACGTGAGCCACCGGTAGGTCACATGTGACCATGTTAATTAATTAATTAATTGATTTCTCGACCTGCGCATGCGCAAGAATGATCATTCAGTGCTTGAAGCACCGCTTCTGGCGGTCAGTAGGGATGAAATAGAACCTCAGTTCTAGTGAAATAAATGTATTAAACTGTTGAGAAATTTGGAATAGTTCTTTAAATTTAAGTTTGATTTGTGGTCAGAGGTGTTTTGTAGTGCACAGATGTGCTGTGTATATTTAACAGGCCTGCTGAAGTCTAAGTTGATCTGATGCTGCTTTAAGTTTTGTTTGTTTTGTTCATACAATGAGGGATTCTGTTCCTACATATGGGTTAAATGGGTTAAAGCATTATTTTGCTGTGTAAATAGATGGTAAAAGTACTTTATTTGATTTAATAATTTAATTCCAGAGAGCTGAGAGTGATTAATTGGAATAAAGTTGTTAATGGGAGATTTGACCGACACAGTCTAAGTTTAGCTTTCATTGATTGAAATGCTGGTTGTTTTTTTTTTTTTTTAGTAAATAACTTGTTTAATTTACAAAAGTATTTTAAATGGGTATGGTAAATACTTAAATTGATCAGTTTACCAATTGTCATGTACTGTACCAATATATTATAGTAAAAACAGGTTTGAATTAATATTTGGTCAGTGAGATCCAGTTAAAACTATTTTTTGCTTTGTTTATTTGCAAGGTTTTCAACCTGCTGATGCTACTTATGCTACAGCATATATCATCTTTAAATTGAATTAATAAAAATAAGAAGAGTTGAACCAATGTCTGCTTCCTTCTCGATCTTCTCAAGTCGGATCAGCATTTGTGTATAAAGTCTTGACAGAAGCTAACGCCACCTGGCACACAGTTGTTGGCTATAAGACAGTAGTAGAATATCAATTAAAAGTTGTTTATTTTTTTTGACGTTCAGTAAGGTAGATGTTCACTGCTTGAGGCTAACAAATTTATCACATAAACCGGAATAAGTTACGTCGGCTGAAAGGTTGAATACTTAATCTTCTTAGATATTACCACTTACTAAAACAAACTTAAACTGGTTAGTAATACATTGAGCATTAACACACATGCTTCCTGTGTCTGTAATATATCTGCTACCTGTGTAGCGTCAACAGGTCTCTGTTTGCTGTAATTTATTTTGCCTTTGCGATAAACACCGTTGATATTGGCCCAACCTTTATTTTGGCCCATCTTGGTTTGTGTCACTATTGTGGCAAACTAATAGCTTTCTCTGGGCTTTCCTCTTGTGCTCTGATCCAGTGTATTGAACAAACCCTCTATGTGGGCACAAGATCCCGTTGCGTTATAAACAAACAGAAAGCATTAAGCAACTGGCTACAAGCATAATAAATACCGAAATCTAGCTTATAATAGTTAGCTTTCTGGTTGAAACCAGAAAGTTGGCTTATGATAAATTCATATATTTACTTACTTAGGTGGCAGCCCAGGGAGGGGGCTGCCAACTTACCGTGGTGGAGGGGTTGAGTGTCCCAATGATCCTAGGAGCTAGGTTGTCAGGGGCTTTATACCCCTGGTAGGGTCACCCAAGGCAACCAGGTTCTAGGTTAGGGATCAGACAAAGAGCAGTCCACAGACCCCTTATGATGATTACCATAAATGGAAACCGTGTTCCCTTGCCCGGACGCGGGTCACCGGGGCCCCCCTCTGGAGCCAGGCCTGGAGGAGGGGCACACTGGCAAGCGCCTGGTGGCTGGACTTTCACTCATGGAGCCCGGCCTGGCACAGCCTGAAGAGAAAGTGTGGGTACCCCGTCCGATGGGCTCACCACCCATGGGAGGGGCCAAAGGGCGGTGAGCCCATCGGAAGGGTGGCTCACCACCCCCTGGTAAGGTCTATTCAGAGGTTCTGGAGGGTCCGTTGGATAGTCGAACCTTGAATTCAAGAAGAGCAGTGTGGTTTTCGTCCTGGCCATGGAACACTGGACCGGCTCTACACCCTCAGCAGGGTCCTGGAGGGTGCATGGGAGTTTGCCCAACCAGTCTAAATGTGTTTTGTGGACTTGGAGAAGGTGTTCGACCGTGTCTCTCGGAAAATCCTGTGGGGGTACTCCGGGAGTAAGTCAGACTTGTTTCCATTGAAGGTTGGACTCTTCCAAGGTTGCCCTTTGTCACCGATTCTGTTCATAACATTTATGGACAGAATTTCTAGGCGCAGCCAAGGTGTTGAGGGGATCCGTTTTGGTTGCTGTATGATTTTTTTCTGCTTTTTGCGGATGATGTGGTCCTCTTGGCTTTATCAGTTCGTGATCTACAGCCCTCACTGGAGCAGTTTGCAGCTGAATGTGAAGCGGCCAGGATGAGAATCAGTGGCTCCGATGCCATGGTCTTGAGTCGGAAAAGGGTAGAGTGCCTTCTTCGGGTCGGGGCAGCTGTCCTGCCTCAAGTGGAGGAGTTCAAGTATCTTGAGGTCTTCTTCACGAATGAGGGAAAAATGGATTGGTTATGGGATAGACGGATAGGTGTTGTGTCAACAGTGAGGCGGGCACTGTACCAGTCTGTCGTGGTGAAGAGAGAGCTGAGTCAAAAAGCGAAGCTCTCGATTTACCGGTTGATCTACATTCCTACCCTCACCTATAATAATGAGCTTTGTGTCATGACCGAAATAATGAGATCACGGATACAAGCGGCCAAAATGAGTTTCCTCCACAGGGTGTCTGGGCTCTCCCTTAGAGATAGGGTGAGAAGCTCGGTCATCCGGGAGGAACTCATAGTAAAACTGCTGCTTTTCCATATCATAAGGAGCCAGTTGAGGTGGCTCGGGCATCTCGTTACGATGTCTCCTGGACGCCTCCCTGGTTAGGTGTTCCAGGCACATCCCACCGGGAGGAGGCCCAGAGGAAGACCCAGGACATGCTGGAGGGACTATGTTTCTCGGCTGTCCTGGGAATGCCTTGGGATTCCCCCGGACGAGCTGGCCCAAGTGGCTGGGGAGAGGGAAGTCTGGGTCTCTCTGCTTAGGCTGCTGCCCCCGCGACCCAACTCCGGATAAGCGAATGACAATGGATGGATGGAAGGATGGATGGATGGATGGACTTACCCTGCGATGCAAGAACATTGTTGTTCCTCTATATGTTTGTTCTGTACGTGGATTATCAAGACGTGGAATGGCTTGCAAAAGGAATGGTAAGGCCTCGCTACGATTTCTATGTCTTCATCAACATTACTCTGCTCACAAATGATGTTGTGAATATATTTTTCATATGCATTTGCAGTCCTTTCTGTCGAGCCCTCTCCAATATTTCTGAGACAATACTCCAGAAATTTCAGACGTAGTCCTTCGGGATATCTTTCACCGAATCACTGTGAAATCCTTCACAATATGTGGGCGGCTAGCAATGCTTGCCACTCACAGGAACTATGGGGGGCTGGGCTTAGTGAAGAGTCAATTGTGCCCCAGAGCCTTGCTGGTCAGTCTGTTCTTTCATAATGCTGATTTTTACCGACTCTGGGCTTGGGCAACAAGTACTGAGGCAGCAGTTTGGACGACGGCTATGGATGATGGTTTGTTGAAGGAGATAAGTCTTTCCCACAGCGGCTTGGTTTGGCAGGAGGAGTGACTCAGTTGGTCAGGAGGCGAGGCTCGTGTTCTCTCCTTGTGATTCCAGAGTTGTTGTGCTTCAGCAGAGCACACAGTGTTGGAGGGTGGACAGGCAGATGAGCAAAGGTCTAATGTTTCCGCAAGGTGATTTCAGAGGTGCAGGGCTGGAGGTAGGAGAGGAAGGGAGACTCACGGCTGGAGCGGGAGGGAGTTGTTCCAATAACTTGACACAGAGACCAGAATTGGGGAATCAGGACTCGGTCAGCAGATTGAGCAGATCTGTAAGGCAGGACAAGAAACTCTGTTAGAGCAGGCTTAGGAAAATACAGAAAACTGCAGAACACGGTCAGGTTACCATGCTGGTAGAAACAATGGGCTGACACCTCCTTCCAGGTTCCAGCTCCTTAAGAAGCCCTAGAAATTAGGCTCAAGGCAGCTGCACCTGCCAGTCACACCCTGTAGGAGGAGAGAAACACAGCACAAACACAGTGACCTGCACACATCTACTGTAGGTGTGACATGTTGGCCTCATTCAGTTTCCTCCTTTTGCGGTGTTATCTCTGTAGAGTGACTCAGAACTTGCTCTGGTGTTCGACAAAAGTAGACTCAGATTAAATTCTGGTGGATATAGTGCACAGGGCCCTGCAGAAGCAGCGTTAACGTATGTATGTTATTTAAAGTATTTTGTGCAGTGAAATCCAAAGATAAACTTATCAAAGTAGAGAAATTAATTGCCTTATTTGAATTTTTATTCCCAATTAATAATTGAAACTTAAAAGCATGTAGCCTGCATTTACATGAATTAAGGATTTACTTTCTGGATCCTTAGTTAAGGATCCTGAAAATAAATCCATAAAATGAAATTAAGGATTTCATATTTTTTATTTTATTTTTTGCTTTGAGAGAGTTGGTATTGCTCCCTATAACTACCCTGCATAATGTCTTGTTGGATTAAATAAACTTAAATTAAACTTTATTCACACAAAGAATTAAAAAAACATTGCATTTTAATTTCAACCAATTCCCAACAATCCCATAACCTAAGAGTGAGTAATATGATTGATTCCACTGATCAGCTGTGGCATATTGAGGAAGTACATGTGATTGTATCCATCTGTTTAAACAAGAGAGGTTTCATAGAATTTAAGCTGTGTGGATTTTATAACTGTGTCAAGAAAAGAGCCACTTAAACAGCAACCCTTTAAGTTTATTAGTTGTTCAGCTGACTAATTCTTCAGCTATGCAACAGTTTTGGCAGTAGCATGGATTTTTTTCCCTTAACTTCACTTCCGACTCTTTTCTCTTTCATTTCATTGGTTTTGCCAATTAATTTCAAGGCCTCAAAGTTGCTATGGTTTCCCTGAATTCTAGTCCAATGGTGATTGGCTGTTATTATGGTAGCCAAGAAGTGTGAATAGAGAGCTTACTGTGACCCCCCGACAGAATGCACTGTATTCATATTTACTTTAAGGACCTTGGTTAGACAGCCACTCGAAATAAGCATCAATGGGACTATTCACTGAATGGTATGTGCTGAATTCACGCTGCGGCAGATAGAAAATGATAATTGGAAAATGGAAAAAATGCATAATTTACTTTGATAATAAGTCACACAAAGAACACCTAAACTCACTTTATCTGTACCATGGTGCATTATTATACAGCACAAATACTAGTAATTTCAAGCTGGTGTTAATTTTCTTTAATATGTCCAGACAAACCACTGAACTAAATAATTTTTTTAAATGCAACCAAACAGGTCAATTCGCCTCATTTTTTAATGTGTATCTCTATATCACACCCATGTGTTGTCATTTAATCCCTTCCTGCATCGATTTTGTATCCATAAACCGTTTCATACTAGGGTACTTATTTCTCTTTGTATTTAAGGATCTTAATGAATTACGGAGATAAATAGCTCATATGTCACATATAAATTAATTGTATCATCTAAATTGTTCTAAAAATGATTACAACCTATTTCTATTCATTTGGGTTCCGATTGCCTTTTTTGTCCTGGCACTTATGACTTATCACAGATTATCACCCCAGATCAAACCAAAATAACTCTGCACCACCTACTGCTGGTTGACATTACTTACTGGAGTCAAATAACAATTTTTTTTTTAAAGTAAACTGTAAGTAGAATAAGGAAAATAACTTTAAACCATCAATTGTCAAAGTAGGTTCAACTCTTCCTCTGGTGGGTAATAATGCATAACACATTGGCCCCATAATGAGGGTCTGATATTGTTATTCCATCCCCAGGGTACCTATGCATTATAATTTTTTAACTTGTGGGACATTTTTAACCTAATAACCTCAACTTTACATGATATTTTGTGAAGATAATTTAGCATTTGGGGTGTTTAAAGTTTTAATTCCGATGCGTTCCTAACTTTATTTCTAAGGCTATTCAAACACTTAATATTCCTCTCAATCACAACCTTGTCCCTAAATAATAACTAAATACTGGCAGGAAAAGTTTTTTCTCCTTTCACAATATGCTTATTATATAATTGCAGAGATGCGCCTCTCTTTAACCCACCTTCTGATGTTCTCATATAAATGAACGTAGAGCATGGCCGGGGTGAAAACCACCCTGCTCCTCCTGAAGCCAAGGTTTGACTATCGGCCGTACACTCCTCTCCAACACCCTGGCATAAGCCTTACTGTGTGATTCCCCTGCAGTTGGAACACACTCTCCGGACCACCACCCTGGTCTGCCAGTCCAGAGGCAGAGTCCCCGACTGCCATGCAGTGTTGTAGAGGTGTGTCAGCCATGACAGCCCCATAACATCCAGAGACTTGAGGTACTCAGGGCAAATCTTCTTCCTCCCCCGAAGTTGGATAGTTTGCCAGAATTGCTTCAAGGCTGACCGGTAGTCCTTCACCATGGCCTCATGGAATTCCGCCAAGGCCCTAGTTTTTGCTTCTGCTACCACTTGGACTGCGCATTCTTGGCCTCTCGGTACCTGTCAGATGTCCCACATGCCAACCAGAGCAAACAGGACTCCTTCTTTAGCTTGAAGGCATCCCTTACTGCCGGTTTCCACTACCGGTTTTGGGGATTGCAGCAACGACAGGCACCATAGGTCTTATAGCCACAGCTATGGGCAGCAGCATCGACGACAGAGGTAGAGAACATAGTCCACTCAGACTCTATGTCTCAAACATCCCCCGGAATCTGGTCAATGCTCTCCTGGAGGTGGGAATTGAATACATTCCTGGCTGAGTGCTCCACCAGACGTTCCCAGCAGACCCTCATGATACACTTTTGGGCCTGCTAAGTCTCTCCTGCTTCCTCCTCTTCCAGCGGATCCAACTCACTACCAGGTGGTAATTAATGGACAGTTCAGTCACTCTCTTCACCTGAATGTCCAAAACATATGACCGAAAGTCCGAAGACATGACTACAAAGTCCTACAAAGTGCCCTGTGGGGAACACTCCAGAATCAGAATCAGAATCAGAAAAACTTTATTGCCAAGTACGTTTTTGGACATACAAGGAATTTGTTTTGGCGTAGTCGGTGCAATACAGTACAAATTAAACAGTATAAACATATCTACAATATAATATAAATATATGTGCACAGTTTTAAGTGAGTGAGAGTAAATATAGAGCAGTATAAGATGCAAGAGCAATACAACAGTGCAGGTGATCATTGTGCAAGTATGGCAGTGCAAGTAAAGCAGGAGTCCATGCTGAGCGTTAATGTAACGCATAGAGTTACAGGTTACAGGTGTCCTGTCAGCAAAAAAAGGGGGGGTGTGGGGGAAAGGGAGAGTGTCAGGGTGGTCCACATTGTCATATTTAAGGGCATATTGCGGAAAAAATGCCTCATTGATGTCAGGGGCCAGAGGAGAATGGGCAAAGTAGTTAGAGATAATAGAAAGTGAAGAGTAATAAAATTAACCACACTTTACAACCAAGGAATGTGAAATATCATCTCTGAAAAATCAACACCTTGAATTACATGGGTTAGAGCAGAACACTACACAGGGTGCCTGGCAGTTCTGAAAATAAAGCTGAGACTACAATTCCACAGACTCACCACAATTGGACAATCAAAGATAAAAAAAATGCCTTATCCCAACTGAGTTTCAATTTCAATCATAAAAACCAAATTGAGGAGTAAGAATTTGGTATAAATAACATGAAACCATGGATCCATTCTGACTTATCAGTGGTTCAGACTGGCAGTGGTTGCAGTGGTGGTGTAATAGTGTTAGGGATATTTATTTTACATACTTTTGACCCCTTAGTGCCAATTGAAGAGAGAAGAGGCACGGAATCCACATAGCTTGAAGTCTAGTGTTTCCACAGTCCGTGATGATTTTGGGTGCCATGTCATCTGCTGTTGTTGCCCCCCCTGTGTTTTCTGAAGTACACAGTAAATGCAGCCATCTACCAGGAAATTACAGAGCACTTCATGCCCCCTTCTGCTGACAAGCTTTACAGAGATGCTGATTTTCTTTTCCAGCAGGACTTGGCACTTGCCAAAGGTACCAAAAACTGGTTTAATGGCCATGGTGTTACTGTGCTTGAATGGCCAGCAAACTCGCCTGACCCAAACCCCATTGAGAATCTATAGAGTACTTTCAAAAGGAAGATGAGAGACACCAGACCCAATAATACAGATGAACTGAAGGCTGCTTTCAAAGCAGCCTGGGCTTCATCTCAACAGTGCCACAGGCTGATCGTCTCCATGCCACACCGTATTAATGCAGTAATTCATGCAAAATGAAGCCCAACCAAGTATTGAGTGCATAGAAACAAACGTACTTTTCAGAAGCCTGACATTTCTGTTTAAAATATGTTTATTTTTATTGATCCTATGTAATACATTTTATGATCCACTGAATTTATTTCATTATCAGTATGCTATAATGATCAACGTTAACAGGGGAACCAGTTTCTTAAACTGTAAGAGGATGATAGATAGAAGGAATGTATTAACAAAACACACAAAAACCCAAGATTTTCATGACATAAGATATTACTTAAGGTTTCAAAATTTTCAATCGGGACCATTTTGTGCAAACGGAAGCTTTTTTCTTCATCCTGATAGGATTATTCTTCAAATGTCCCTTGAAATTTCTAACTATCAGCTTGTTAACAACAAGCTGACAAGCATCGGTCAGGGAACAAATGTGTTTTATTTTGGCTAATTCTGTTTAAATTGTGCAGGCCATGGGCAAATGTTCTCCAGGCCACTGTTTGCATGCATGTATTTGCTTAGAAATGCCCGAGTTGGAAGCAGGAGTGTTTCATTATGTGTCAGTGGTATTAATCAGGATGAGAAGATGCAGCTGTTTCAAGTTCTGCACGTGCTGCACATTCTCCACCTTATCACTACCAAACACTCTGGCTCAGCTCTGTCAACTCAAATGAGCTAATTTCTTTAGTCTTCAACCCTGACTTATTTTTATTTTGGCTCACTCCATCTACATCTTTCACTCCTCTACCCACACACAATGGCCACCAGTTTTCTCTTCATGTTTTTCCCTTGCTATGTCCAGTGCTCTTTTTTCAAAATGACTCTGTAATTTGGATTTTGTCTAAGAATTGCATGTACTCCTAATAGCATGCTGCATAGTTCCTTTTCTAGACCCTAATGTATGTCACGCCTTTTAAAATCTGTCTTCTATTTTCGTTTGTTGATTAGCTATATCTTCAGATATGTAAAGGGCATTTTGTGTGACTTGGCTTAATCTTGCCCCTTCTCTCTTTCTGAATATCTTCCCGTGCCTCTCAGCAAGTGAGGAGGGATTATACTGTGACAAGACGACATGGTGCAGTAAAGGGGGATTTTGGGACACCGGGTTCTTTGTCATCTCAGAACTCACTAACATGCTTCTGCTCTCTATTATTTTCCCACTGTCACATCTGTCCAACATGGAGCAAGGAAAGAAGTAGAATTATAGGGAAAAAATAATGTATGAATGTACATGTGTGTATGTAGGCGAAGTTGGATGGGCACTAGCTTTAATTGACAGAATAGTCTTGCTGCTCTTGATAGTTTCGCTCATAGCTTAGACAGCAAAGGTTGGAAAGATACATTTTAGACATTTCCATAGCAAAATACATTGGTATTAAATTTTGTCAGATTTAAATAGTCATGGGTGGTGTGCTCCAACCGCAGAAAATAAAAGGTATCTGGGTAGTATGTGCTGAGTAAATGAAATGAACTACACATATCACTGCTGGCTTCATATAGAACCAATCTTCCTTTACTGATTTGATGGTGTGCACATTTATAGCTCAATCTCTGTTGCCCAGGCATCTCACAGAAAACTGTGAGAAATACACTGTGATGGTGATGCTAAATGCATTGATTGTAATTTGAAATTTAAATGAAGATGCAAGAAATCCATATAGACACAGTACCTGTGGTGTACATTATATAAGACTCAAGTCATCTGGGGGGGTAATTCAGAGCTCTGTACCATGTGGCCAGACAGCCACACGTGGCTCTTTACCTCATCAACAGTGGCTCTTCATAACTTTGACCAAAACTGAAGAAGCAAAGGGAGCAAAAAATGCAAATTTTACAATTCAGTTACTCGGAATAAAATGAAAAATTGCTCTTTGAATTGTGAAAGTTGCTGACTCTTGATCTAGAGGGTCAACAGAGTGGTCAAGCTCTATTGGGTCCTCAGACCCCTTTATTTACATAAACAAAAACATACAATGGAAAGTCTTGAATAAAATGTATTATTATTGTTATTATTTTTTGTAAACGTGTTCAATCCGGCAGAATTGCACTCATTATTGTTGTCTGAGTGCAAAAAAGTGGCCCAACAGATTTACTTTTGCAAATGGAGCATTATGGCTAAACGCCAAATTGCTCCGCTGGCATGATGAGTTTTAAGGTAGGACCCAAATACAGGATTGAGTGGAGTAGATGAAAAGATTTAATAGAAAAATGAACTCACAGATGACCAGATACAGGAACTCAGGCAGGTGAAAAACAACATAAACAGGTTGGCAGCAGGTGCATAAAAATCCAGGCAACAGACATGGAAGAATTCAGGACTGGACCAGGGCACAAACACAGGGTAGGTAACGAGGTGTTAACGGAAGGAACCATTGGAGAACAATACAAAACAAAGACCTTATAAACCGAGGGAATTTGAGTGAGAACAATAGAGCAGAGAGAAATGCATCAGGATAAATCTGGAACAGATGTGGATCCGGGCTGCAGGGAGACAGAGGGAGTGTGACCAATTAATCAAGATAAGCACAGAGCAGAAGGTGAACAAGGGACCAGACAGAACCGTGTCCTGTCTGGGAGAGTAGCACTCAGAATTGTTGCCTGAGTGCCAACAAATAGCCTAACATATTTACTTTCACAAGTGGAGAATTACAGCAAACACTTTAAAGCTCTGCTTGATATTTATAAAAAGAAACTTTATTAGAAACTGCTTTTGGATTATTTCAATTGCTACAGAGACAGAAATGAAAAGGAAAAAATACAAAGCACAAGAGACAGAAAGGTGGGGCAAAAAGGAAAGACGGGAGAAGGAGAAAACAATGGAGGAAAGATAGAAGGATCAAGAGAATACAAAATAACACCCTGCTTGCTTCTACACATGCAGAAACATTTATATTACCAGCATTTTTAACAAAAAGTACACAGTACTTTTCAATGCAAGATGTATTTAGTGGTAAATCCGGCTCAATATCGAACATTTGTGTCTCTTTTGACACCTGAATCTAAACACCTGTGGGTCAGTGTGAGCGCGCTTGTGTATACAAGGTTTCTCCATAAAAATATGCAACAGTGAGTGTGAGGAGCCACAGACCTGCCCTCTGGACCCGGGACAGAGACGGAGGTGATCCGAGCCACAGACGTCCAAAGTCCCCCACAGAGCACAGGGACCCCAGGAGAACCACTGCCAGGACTACAGAAAACTCCCCAGAGAAGAGCATGGAAGAGTCTCAGGGGAATCACCCAGCAGCCGCACTGCAGAAGCCCCAGGGAGCAGCAGCGACGAGCCCACAGGCCCCGCCGGCAGCCATCTACGCCCAAGCAGATCCAGCCATGGACCCAGAGACCCCAAACCCTGGGACATAGCACTCCCCAAGCAGAGGCCCAACAGAGCCCAGGTGTGCAGGCCCTGGCAAGCAGCCACAAGGAGTGAGCCAGCACACACCAAAGCACCCAGCCCCGGAAACCGAGAACCACAAGTACACCGGCAGGCAGAGACACCAACTACCGGCAGGTAATATGGTGGGAAGGAAAATGGCCCCACATGTGATGGGGAGCCCAAGACCCAACCTGACACAAAAAACAGGCATACACCGTCACAATCGCACATTGCCACCCTCATGCGTACACGTAAAAACACTCACCCACGAACCCAATATAAAGACAAACAACAATGGATGTCGCAGCTCTGATGTCACAGTGGGCTATATAAGAACACGTGAGATGCCCCACCATTGCTTTTTCTCCCACTGGAAACCGAGACATGTTTACCATGCAATGCGCACATCATTCTGGAGAAGAAACTCATTCAAACTCCTCACTGGCCATACTCATGAGAAGCTCAACCAGCTAAAAGCTTACTGGAACAAGAGGACCAACAAGTTACCTTACCGATTGAAAGCGAGGACTTGACACGCAACTCAAGAAAAACCCAAGGAGGTTTTCCAAGGATTTTCAATTCAATTCAATTCAATTCAATTTTATTTATATAGCGCCAATTCACAACACATGTTGTCTCAAGGCACTTCAGAATCAGAATCAGAATCAGAATCAGAAAAGCTTTATTGCCAAGTACGTTTTTGGACATACAAGGAATTTGTTTTGGCGTAGTCGGTGCAATACAGTACAAATACTGTACTGTATTGCACAATTCACAACAGTCAGGTACATACATTCCAATTAATCCTAACAATTGAACATTGCAGTCGGAGTTAGCTTTTTATTCAAATTGGATAAAAAGTTTTTCTATCTAAGGAAACCCAGCAGATTGCATCCAGTCAGTGACTTGCAACATTCCCTTCTTCCGGATGAGCATGTAGAGACAGTGGACAGTCACTGGCGTTAACTTTGCAGCAATCCCTCATACTGAGCATGCATGTAGCGACAGTGGAGAGGAAAATCTCCCTTTTAACAGGAAGAAACCTCCAGCAGAACCAGGCTCAGTGTGAGCGGCCATCTGCCACGACCGACTGGGGGTTTGAGAGAACAGAGCAGAGACACAAAGAGAACAAAAAAGCACAGATCCAGAAGTACTTTCTATGGGAAGGAAAAGTAAATGTTAATGGATGTAGCTCCTTTAGTCATTTCATCTAGAAAGAAAGAACAGATAAACTTTGAGCCAGTTTTCAAGGATAGAGTCTGAAAGAGAGCACATAGTTAGTCACAGTAAAAGCTCAGTCTAATCTGATTTTACTGATGCAAAAAGTAGTGTGAGAATGTAGCGAAGAGGGTGAAAGTGGTTGTTATGTCCTCCAGCAGCCTAAGCCTATAGCAGCATAACTACACAGATAGTTTCAGATCAGATTATTTAGTTAAACGGCACTTATTTACAACAATGTTGTCTCAAGGCACCTCACAAAGGGTCCCACTGATGGTCATTGTTATACTAAAACCACAATGATTGGGATACCTCCCTCTGTCAGACTGATTATAACCATTGGAAAAGAGAAGGGGTCATACAGGTAGCAGAAATCTTTGTTTTTGCTCCAGTTGACTGCTGACTATTTTTCCCCTTTTGCCAAAGGAGGAGAAGCATAAACATAAACTGCTGGTTTGGCTTTTATAGACACTCAGTGTCGTTTTATCTTGTCAAAGTTTGCCCACCTTCGGTGTAGCGGTTAATTAAACAGTGACAGTGGTTTGGGGTTTTGGTTAATAATTATTACAATTGTTAATGATAATTTACTAATTGTAATTATTAAGGGCTTTGAGCCCATAATTGGATCACCAGAGGACATATCTGATTTCTATTCGTAAGTAATGATTTTTGGTTAAGGAATTATGCCGAGCAGTATAGAGGACCCTCAGAGGAGCTCTGGAGAACCGCATGGAAGCTGGTTGCACCCCCGGTGGGGCTCTGGAGAGCGGTGCAGGAACCCCAAAGATCTGCAGCTGGGCCTTGAAGATCTGTGGCGTAGCCCTGAAGATGTGCGGCGGGGTCCTGAAGAGCAGTGCATGAAGCGCTGGATCCCTAAAGATTTGAAGTGTAGCCCTTGGGGCTCTGAAGACGGAGGCGGTTTGCCTCGAACCCCTCTGGAACAGGAGGGAGAGGCGGTTTGTCCTCGAACCCCTCTGGAACAGAAACAGAAAGTGGAGGAACAGGAAGAGGAACAACAGGAGACTGAGGCGGTCCTCAAACCCCTTCAGAACAAAAACAGGAACAGGAGACTGAGCAGGTGCTGAAGCTCAGGAGCTGACGCAGTAGGTAATCAAGATGGAGGTGATGATCAGGAGCCGACAGCAGTGGTGATGGCTGGTCAGGAGCAGCGAAAGCTGGAAGCTCTAGCTGACCTTCAGTGGAGCCAGCAGCTGAAGCGTCATGCCGACCTTCAGTGGAGCCAGCAGCTGAAGCGTCGTGCCGACCTTCTGTGGAGCCAGCAGCTGAAGCGTCATGCCAACCTTCAGTGGAGCCAGCAGCTGAAGCGTCGTGCCGACCTTCAGTGGAGCCAGCAGCTGAAGCGTCGTGCCGACCTTCAATGGAGCCAGGAGCTGAAGTGTCGTGCAGACCTTCACTGGAGCCAACAGCTGAAGCATCATGCCGACCTTCAATGGAGCAAGGAGCTGAAGCGCCGTGCCGACCTTCAGTGGAGCCAGGAGCTGAAGTGTCGCACAGACCTTCAGTTTAGACAGGGACTGGAGTGTCACACCGAACTTCAGAGTAAACAGGAGCTGAAGCGTCAACCTTAAGATGCCGTCTGCAGCGTGCAGAGGAGGCAGAGATGGGTTGGGTCTTAGCAGTCTGGGGACAGGAAACTGGCTGGACGGAAATGCTCAGGAACCTGGCTGCTGGCTGTGCTGTAGTGCTCTGCAACCCGGCTGCTGGCTGTGCTGCAGTGCTCTGGAGACCTGGTGTGAGCTGTGCATCAGCAATATGAAGACCTGGCAGTGGCGAAGGCAGTAGAGACGGAGGCTGTGCTGAAGGTGAGCTCTGGTAGATCTATAATGTTCATATGCCTCCTCCAACATTTCCTTCAAGCCAAGAGGAGGAAGATGGAGAACTAATGGCTGCAGGAAGTTAAGTGAGAACAATAGAGTAGAGAGACAGGCAATTAGGAGATTTATGGAACAGGTGTGGATCAGGGCTACAGGGAGACAAAGGGAGTGTGACCAGTTAACAAGATAAGCACAGAACAGAAGGTAAACAAGAGACCAGACAGAATGACAAAACTAAAGGAAATCAGATGTAATGGAAATGAAAACAAACACAACCCTAACAGACAGATCCTTTCATTTCTGGAGAGGGTAATCGAGCTTCTGCTGGCAACAACTTAATGCTCATCCTCTACCGATAATCCACATGGCCTTGTCTTTTAGTGTTTAACCCTTTCTCTCTCCTAGACATGGCGATTGACTGAGCTTAACTGTAACTGTGCTCTCTTTCAGACTCTAACCTTGAAAACTGGCTCAAAGTTTATCTGTTCTTTCTTTCTAGGTGAAACGACTAAAGGAGCTAAAGGAGCTCCATTAACATTTACTTTTCCTTCCCATAGAAAGGACTCCTGGATCAGTGCTTCTTTGTTCTCTTTGTGTCTCTGCTCTGTTCTTTCTAACCCCCAGTCGGTTGTGGCAGATGGCCGCTCACACTGAGCCTGGTTCTGCTGGAGGTTTCTTCCTGTTAAAAGGGAGTTTTTCCTCTCCACTGTCGCTACATGCATGCTCAGTATGAGGGATTGCTGCAAAGTCAATGCCAGTGACTGTCCACAGTCTCTACATGCTCATCCCGGAGGAGTGAATGCTGCAAGTCACTGACTGGATGCAATCTGCTGGGTTTCCTTGGACAGAAAAATAAATAAAACTGAATTGAATTGAATTGAATCCTGACATCTGCTTGATATATTTAAAAGAAAACTGAGAAACTGCTTTTGGATTATTTCAAATGCAATTAACATGGAGATGGAAACGAAAGGGAAAATAAAGAAGCAAGAAAGAGAGAGGGAGAGGGGAAAAGGTAATAGGGAGAGGAGAAAAAAAATGAGGAAGAAAGAAGGATAACAGAAGGAAATAAGGTAACAAGGAAAATACAAGATTATACCCTAGAAAATTGCTTCTCCACCTGCAAACAATCTATCTAGCTATCTAGCATATATTAGTATTATATATAAATATATAAATGTATATTATGTACAATATTTACAGTAAAGACCAAAGGTTTGGACACACCCTCTCATTCAAAGAGTTGTCTTTATTTTCATGACTATGAATATTATAGCTTCACACTTAAGGCATCAAAACTATGAATTAGCACATGTGTTATTATATATTGAACAAAAAAGTGTGAAACAACTGAAAATATGTCTTATATTCTAGGTTCTTCAAAATAGCCACCTTTTCGTTTGATTACTGCTACGCACACTCTTGACATTATGTTGATGAGCTTCAAAAGGTAGTCACCTGAAATGGTTTTCACTTCAAAGGTGTGCCCTTTCAGGTTTAATAAGTGGGATTTCAAGCCTTATATATGGGGTTGGGACCATCAGTTGTGTTGTGCAGGAGGTGGATACAGTACATTGCTGATAGTCCTACTAAATAGACTGTTAGAATTTGTATTATGGTGTTGGGGCCATCCATTTTGGTCGCACATTTTGACATGCGCAGCTCAACAGACGTCGCAGCTCTGACGTCACTGGAAGTATAAACCTGCTGAGATGCAGAGTTTCGGGGCCATTTCCCGCCTGTCGCAGGACAGCGAATAGGAGGCGCATTTCTGGTGAGACAAGAGCTCGCAGGCGAACTTTTGCTCCACAAGTCCATTCTCGGAAGAGCTTGAAAGCTGGAAATCTGTCGGATACGAGAAGATCGGAGGATTTATTTGTCGATCGAAGACACAACCGGCGCAACCGGCAACCGGCGCAGGTGAAAAACCTACAGAGGTTCTATGTCCAAGGAGAAGAGTTTCCTCCTTGTGTATGCAGTCGACTAAAGGTTCTTCATATTTTCCCCTCGTGGATGAATGAGAAGTTACTGTTTTTTTTTTTTTTTTCCTTAATTCGATCACGGACGCGTGATCCCCCCCCCCCCCCCCCCCCCCCCCCTTCTTTTCTTCAGACCTGATCCATCCTTCACCGGTGGAGAGCAGAAATCAACTTCAAAGTAAAGTCGTTCTTTTAATTGTAAACCGGATAGGTGCATTTAGAGGTCTGGGCAGGATGAGGCAGTTAAGGTGATGTAGGATCACCTGTAATTAATCTAAGGTATTAACTTGTTACATGCAATACTGATTGAATTATGTTATGCTGAGCTGTATTTTTATGTGCTGCGCAAGTGCTGCTGAATTGTGCTTGGTTAATGTTTGTCCGGCTGATCCCAAATCAGCCAGGAGTTAGAAGTTGGACTTTTAAAACTTTTTCATTCAAGGCAGCTGCGGTCTGGGCCTTGCCCGACCACTCTTTGTTCCAGTTGTATTGCTGGAAATTTTCCACTGGGTCCCGCCTCAGAGTTTTATTACCTTTTGTCAAGATTTGGGGCAATCTGGTTGTCGCTAAAGGGGCGTGGCCCCACCGTTTCATCAGCTGATCGCTGCGATTGAGACATCAACACGATAGGAGGATTTCTTTCCATTTAACCCAAATTACACATTTTGTCCATAAACTGCTGGTTTGATCTTCATAGACACTAAATGCATATATATAGTTTTCTTTTATTATTATTGTTAGGTAGTCATTGTTATTCCCTTTGTGTAGAACGGTGCTTGTTAGTTAGGTGAAGGTTTTTGGACCAGAATAATGGTATATCAGAATTATTTGGCTTCAATAAATCTTCATATATATAATTAAGAGAAGCGTTTGTGTTTGTTTCGTGCAAGAGTGATTTATCTGTCAAAACAAGGTCGAAGTTCCCCCACCTTCGGTGAAGCGGTTGAATAAACAGTGACAGTGTGTGGTTTGGTTAATAATTTGTAATTATTAAAGAGCTTTGAGCCCATAATCACAACACCAGAGGATATCTCTGATTTCTATTCGTAAGTGATGATTTTTGGTAAAGAAATTAATGTTTTTCATTTATTATTTTAAATTATGATTCTTGATGAATATTAATAAATCAATAATCATATTCCTTACAATGGCAAGAAAAAAGCAGCTAAGTAAAGAAAGAAGAGTGGCCATCATTATTTTAAGAAATGAAGGTCAGTCAGTCCGAACTCATGTGAGCCAGAAACTGGCTCACATGAGGACCACCCCAGGAAAGAAAGACCAAGAGTCACCTCTGCTGCGGACGATAAGTTCATCCGAGTCACCAGCCTCAGAAATGGCAGGTTAACAGCAGCTCAGATTAGAGAACAGGTCAATACCACACAGAGTTCTAGCAGCAGACACATCTCTAGAACTGTTAAGAGGAGACTGTGTGAATCAGGCCTTCATGGTAAAATAGCTGCTAGGAAACCACTGCTGAGGACAGGCAACAAGCAGAAGAGACTTGTTTGGGCTAAAGAACACAAGGAATGGACATTAGACCAGTGGGAATCTGTGCTTTGGTCTGATGAATCCAAGTTTGAGATCTTTGGTTCCAACCACCGTGTCTTTGTGCGGTGCAGAAGAGGTGGACGGATGGACTCTACATGCCTGGTTCCCACCGTGAAGCATGGAGGAAGAGGTGTGATGGTGTGGGGGTGCTTTGCTGGTGACACTGTTGGGGATTTATTCAAAATTGAAGGCATACTGAACCGGCATGGCTACCATAGCATCTTGCAGCCGCATGCTATTCCATCCGGTTTGCGTTTAGTTGGACCATCATTTAATTTTCAACAGGACAATAACCCCAAACACACCTCCAGGCTGTGTAAAGGCTATTTGACCAAGAAGGAGAGTGATGGGGTGCTGCGCCAGATGACCTGTCCTCCACAGTCACCGGACCTGAACCCAATCGAGATGGTTTGGGGTGAGCTGGACTGCAGAGTGAAGGCAAAAGGGCCAACAAGTGCTAAGCATCTCTGGGAACTCCTTCAAGACTATTGGAAAACCATTTCAGGTGACTACCTCTTGAAGCTCATCAACAGAATTCCAAGAGTGTGTGGAGCAGTAATCAAAGCAAAAGGTGGCTACTTTGAAGAACCTAGAATATAAGACATATTTTCAGTTGTTTCAGTATATAATTCCACATGTGGTAATTCATAGTTTTGATGCCTTCAGTGTGAAGCTACAATATTCATAGTCATGAAAATAAAGAAAACTCTTTGAATGAGAAGGTGTGTTCAAACTTTGGTTTGTACTGTATATATTTATGTACACACACACACACACACACACACACACACATACAGCATGCATATATATATATATATATATACTAATATGTGCTGAGAAATTACTCGTACTTGTACTCGTACTTGTCGTCTTCCGCTTATCCGGGACCGGGTCGCGGGGGCAGCACACTCAGGAGAGACGCCCAGACGTCCCTCTCTCCAGACACCTCCTCCAGTTCCTCCAGGGGGAGCCCAAGGCGTTCACAGGCCAGCCGAGAGACATAGTCCCTCCAGCGTGTCCTGGGCCGTCCCCTGGGCCTCCTCCCGGTGGGACGTGCCTGGAACAACTGCCTCTCGTGGAGGAGCCAGTTGTGGAGGAGCAGCGGCTCTACTCCGAGCCCCTCCCGGATGGCCGAGCTCCTCACCCTATCTCTAAGGGAGTGCCCGGCCACCCTACGGAGGAAGCTAATTTCAGCCGCTTGTATCCAGGATCTTGTTCTTTCGGTCATGACCCAAAGTTCATGGCCATAGGTGAGGGTAGGAACGTAGACCGACCGGTAAATTGAGAGCTTTGCTTTTGCTTTTGCTGTCGATCTCCCGCTCCATTCTTCCCTCACTCGTGAACAAGACCCCGAGATACTTAAACTCCTCCACTTGAGGCAGGAACTCCCCTTCAACCTGAAGAGGACAAGCCACCCTTTTCCGGTCGAGTACCATGGCCTCGGACTTGGAGGAGCTGATCCACATCCCAGCCGCTTCACACTCGGCTGCGAACCACCACAGCGCATTCTGTAGGTCTTGGCTAGAGGGGGCCAGCAGGACCACGTCATCCGCAAAAAGAAGAGACGAAATCCACTGGTCCCCAAACCAGACCCCCTCCGGCCCTTGGCTGCATCTAGAAATCCTGTCCATAAAAGTTATGAACAGGACCGGTGACAAAGGGCAGCCCTGCCAGAGTCCAACATGCACCGGGAACAGGTCCGACTTAGTGCCGGCAATGCGGACCAAAATCCCGCTCCGCTCGTATAGGGACCGGATGACCCCTAGTAAAGGGCCCCCGATTCCATACTCCTGGAGCAGCCCCCACAGGGCATCACGAGGGACACAGTCGAATGCCTTCTCCAGGTCCACAAAACACATGTGAACCGGTTGGGCAAACTCCCATGAACCCTCGAGCACCCTGTAGAGGGTATAGAGCTGGTCCAGTGTTCTACGGCCGGGATGAAAACCACACTGCTCCTCCTGAAGCCGAGGTTCGACTATCGGTCAGACTCTCCTGTCCAATACCCTGGCGTAGGCCTTACCAGGGAGGCTGAGGAGTGTGATCCCCCTGTAGTGGGAACACACCCTCCGGTCCCCCTTCTTATGAAGGGGGACCACCACCCCAGTCTGCCAGTCCAGAGGCACTGTCCCCGACCGCCAAGCAATGTTGAAAAGGCGTGTCAACCATGACAGCCCTACAACATCCAGAGACTTGAGGTACTCAGGGCGGATCTCATCCACCCCCAAAGCCTTGCCACCGCGGAGCTTTTTAACCACCTCGGTGACTTCAGCCTGGGTGATGAAAGAGTCCAACCCCGAGTCCCCAGCCTCTGTTTCCACCACGGAATGCGTGATGGCAGGATTGAGGAGATCCTTGAAGTACTCCTTCCACCGCCCGATAATGTCCTCAGTCGAGGTCAGCAGTCTCCCGCTCCCACTATAAACAGTGTTGGTGAGGCACTGCTTCCCCCTCCTGAGGCGCCGGACGGTTTGCCAGAATCGCTTCGAAGCCAACCGGTAGTCCTTCTCCATGGCCTCACCAAACTCCTCCCAGGCCCGCGTTTTTGCCTCTGCCACAGCCCGGGCCGCAGCACACTTGGCCTCACGGTATCCGTCAGCCGCCTCAGGAGTCCCACAAGCCAACCACAGCCGATAGGACTCCTTCTTCAGCTTGACAGCATCCCTTACTGCCGTTGTCCACCACCGGGTTCTGGGATTGCCGCCGCGACAGGCACCGCAGACCTTACGGCCGCAGCTACGGGCAGCAGCATCGACAATAGATGCGGAGAACATGGTCCACACGGACTCTATGTCTCCAACATCCCCGGGAATGTCTCCAACATCCCCGGGAATGTCTCCAACATCCCTGGTCAAAGCTCTCCCGGAGGTGGGAGTTGAATACATCCCTGGCCGAGGGCTCTCCCAGATGTTCCCAGCAGACCCTCACTATGCGCCTGGGCCTGCCAAGTCTGTCCGGCTTTGTCCTCCTCCAGCGAATCCAACTCACCACCAGGTGGTGATCAGTGGACAGCTCAGCCCCTCTCTTCACCCGAGTGTCCAAAACATGCATGCCGAAGGTCTGATGATACGACAACAAAGTCAATCATCGACCTCCTGCCTAGGGTGTCCTGGTGCCAAGTGCACTGATGGACACCCTTATGTTTGAACATGTTCTTCGTTATGGACAATCCGTTACTAGCACAGAAGTCCAATAACAAAACACCACTCGGATTCAGATCGGGGAGGCCATTCCTCCTGATCACGCCTCTCCAGGTATCACTGTCGTTCCCCACGTGGGCGTTGAAGTCCTCCAGCAGAATAATGGAGTCCCCGGGAGGGGCACTATCCAGCACCCCCGACAGGGACACCAAGAAGGCCGGGTACTCTGCACTACCACTCGGCCCGTAGGCTGAAATGATAGTCAGAGACCTCTCCCAAACCCGAAGGTGGAGGGATACGACCCTCTCATCCACTGGGGTAAACCCCAACACGAGACGGCTGAGCTGGGGGGCAACAAGCAAACCCACACCAGCCCGCCGCCTCTCCCCATGGGCCACTCCAGAGTAGAAGAAAGTCCAACCCCTCTCAAGGAGATGGGTTCCAGAGCCCATGCTGTGCGTGGAGGCGAGCCCGACTATTTCTAGTCAATATCTCTCGACCTCCCGCACAAGCTCAGGCTCCTTCTCCCCCAGCGAGGTGACATTCCACGTCCTTAGAGCCAGCCTAAGCATCTGGGGATCGGGCCGCTGAGGTTTCCACCTTCGTCCGCCACCCAATCCTCTTTGCACCGGTCCCTCACGGTTCCCCCTGCAGGTGGTGGGCCCACTGGGGGATGGCCTCGCATCTCTCGTTCGGGCTTGGCCCGGCCGGGTCCCGCGAGGAGCAACCCGGCCACCAGGCGCTCTCCGACGAGTCCCGACCCCAGGCCTGGCTCCAGGGTGGGACCCCGGCTCCGCCGTACCGGGCGACGTCACGTGCCTCGATATTTTGTTCTTCATGAGGGATTCTTGCTGAGAAATTAGCAAACAATAAAAACAGAATGTTAAAGACATTCTGAAAACAAGCATTTTCTGAAAAGTACCCAACTGAAGATGAGCGAAAGAGAGCTATTTCACAACTTCTACAGATAGTTGAGCAGAGCAAACATATTTTGAAAAGGTGGATCAACTCTCCAAACTCAACTACAACTGCTAGTTTTTTCACAGTCCATGAGATCGTAAGGAGAGGGAAGCCGTTCACAGGTGGAGAATGTTATGATTTTAGAGTTTTTGTTTTTTTCTTTTATTATGATTATGTTTTCCAGATTGTTGTGTTTTTCAGTGATTCTTGAAATGAGGGACAGAACATATCTGCTGGATAAAGTATGAATTTTGAATAAAATATGCACAAAATGTAATTTCTTCACATAACTGGAAAAACAAACCTGGGCAGTGTCAGCATAACGTCTGCTTTCATGACATTTGATGAATATTTTTGATTTTAAATCATGTAGTATGTGGACGGTGTCTGTAAAAGCCCATGTCCTGGAGCAGAACAATTACAAGAATTCAGAAATAAAATGCCATAACTAATAAATATAAGTATTCAAATAAATAATTTCAAAATTATCAATAAATTCAATAAAATATAATCTTTATGTATTTTCCAACTCAACTGAAATTGTGTCTACCTACATTAAATATTGTTTTTTTAAATCAGGCATTATTGGGGGGCATCAAAAACTCTGAGGACCCCATTACCACTTCCTTTTTCTTCCATTAGCTATGAGGGCTAGCAAGCTCTGGTAAACTTATGTTATTCTTTTGTTTTTTCTTCCTATTTATTCCAAAGTTGTATGTCACAACCAAAGTGTGTCAACACCATAACAGATCATTTAAAAACTTTTTATGAAATTCTATGTAAAAAATGCTTAATTTTGGTATATTGCAAATATTTTAAGGCACTGATGATCTACAAAATGGCCTCCTTCAGAATAACATCCTATAAATGGAAGTAGTATGGCATTCTGTCAACTCCATAAGACATCAACACCGTCAGTTAAAAATCCTGATGGTGTTGACAAATCTCACTTAAGTGTGCAATTTAGTAATTTTAATCTATTTAAACATAAATGGCATTACTTTACATGCATCAAGTATTTCTTTATATACAAATTGTTCATTTTCAGCAACTTGTATACCTTTGTGGTTTAAATTGAATATGATTTTATAAGTCCTTCAACATTAATAAGACATGGTTTCTTTCTGGAGGGAAGTATATGCTTATCCCATGACAAACTGTACTGATTAAAGACTGGTATGTATTTCAGGCTAGAATGGCCAGAGAAACGTTATCAGTGGAGGATCGAAAGAGAAGGAACAGGGAAAGAAAGAGAGATAAAATTAATAGCCAGCCTGAGCGTAAGGAAGAGTTTATAAGAAAGGAAAGAAGAAGATGGAGAAAGAGAGTGGAGGAGGGAAAAAAAAAATCAATGATTTGGGAGAAAGAGATAAGAGGCGTAAGAGAAAAGTTTGGAAGCAAAAACAGGAGTAATGAGAACATAGAAAAAGAGCACAGGAAGGCCATCAAAGTGCAGATACCCCACCACAGAGTCCTGTAGATTCCACTTTTGAAGAGCCAAGGAACAGTAGGCAGCATGCAGCAGGGGAGAGGGAAAGATGTAAAACTATAATCTAACGATGTTCTAGTTGAGCTGAAGGAATCATCATCACCAGTCCGCATATGTGGCACCAGGGGCATATACAGCATATCTGCAGAAGTCATGGATTTCATAAATGGAGAACATGTAACACTTCCGTTGCCTGGAGATTAAATCCACTGACGGTCTTGACAATCAGATTTGATGAGTAGGATTTTGACATCAGTTTTATTATTGTTTTTAAAGATTTCACTTTTCTTTAAGAGATTTGGAAAGATTTGAATTAGTTCACAATGTATTTCAAAGAGTTCTTGCCATTTAGATTGAAATCTACGTTAAGTACGGTTATTTACACATTTTCTCACCATGTTGTACAGCATTTCAGCATTTATATTAGTTCAGTTGTCATTTTGAGTACAGTATTTTCTTTTTACTAACAAGTTTGTCACCACCATCAGTTCTGTGTCACCTCCGTCATATGGCGTCAACTCCATCAGATGGGCTTTATGTTGTTTGAATAATATTTGTTTTGTTTCTTGAGAAGCATTTGTCTGTAAAACAGCAGAATTTCTCAAATTGGTGTATATGTTTTTTCAGTTCTAAGTTCCACTGTTTATTGTTGTGATTAAATGCAAAATTGGTTATTTTGTATTAACTGAACAGGAGTAAATAAATACCAGCTAAATACATTTTTATAAGGTAGTATGATTAACTTAAAAACATGTACATAATTAAAAGAATTAAGAAACGACAGAGTAAAATATCAGTAATAGGTTCATTTAAAAACTAATTCTATATGGATTTATTTTTGCCTGACGGTGTTGATAAAGTTCTAGTTCAGGTCCAGTAAAAATGTAAATTTCTTAAAAATGTTGCAGCTGGGAGCCTGTACCTTAACATGTTTATATTAACAAAACATTATTTGTCATATTTGAATACATAAGCTTTATGAATAATTAGATTATTTTTGGGGGAAATTTGAATCCATTTTCTCCCTTATCTCAAATATCACTGTTTTGATCTTGTCTCTGTTTTTTGTTTTAGAGTTGGTGCTGTAGTTTAGGTTTGTTTTCTTCTGGTTGTTTTCAGTTCATAATACTTTCTGGTTTATGTTCTATTACAGTTATATTTCTTAGGTTTGATTAGATCCTTGAATTTCTGTTTTGTTCCAGCCATGTTTCGTTTTCAATCCCTGCCTCTGTCAGCCAGTAATCAGCTTCATTCGGTCCACCTGCACCATGCTCCATATATACACTGCTGTTCTGTTTACTTGTTGCGGAAACATTATCATTGTTCACAGTTCGTCTGTTTATGCCAATCCTGTTGTGCCAAACTGGTCTTGCTTGCCTGTCCTTGTCTGTTTCTGCCACCACCTGCTGAAGTGAGTTTTATTTATTAAATTTGTTTACTCACTACGTCACGCTTCCCGCCTGTCTGCAACCTGGGGTCCACCACCACACCACGTTCATGACAGAAAATATATGAATGAATTGTGTTTGGAATCGCACTGACATGGGGAAGATCAGCATGAAGCTTCAGAAGCAGAAGTCACATTAAACAGGTATGAACACTAGCATTTAATTGTCTATTACTTAAAACAAGACAGTTTAGGTACGGGGTTGATGTAACTTTTTATTGTATGTTCAGGTGCTTTGCTTGATTGCAGGCCAAGAAAGAAAGCACACTGAAATGGATTTGTCAAAAAAAATTTCTAATTGTGATGTTTACTTTATTAAAACAACTAACCGCAGCTACATTTTTTTATATAAAAGTGGGCTATGTTTTGTTTTAATTTTATACAAATACAAGAAGGAATTACAAAGGCCTGCGTATTTCAGTGCCTAATTTATATTTAAGTAGGCCTACACAAGCACACTGCATTGCTGTTTGTTAAATTCCATTGTTGTAACAGGTAAAATAATACAAATTTAAAAGTTTATTAGTGTTATCTTTTTGTGGCTCCATAGATGGAGCAAAATGGCTCTTTTGGTAAAAAAAAAAAAAAAGGTTGCTGACCCCTGGTTTTAAGACAATAAAAGGGAATCTTAGGATCATGTTAGTGGCTTGGCCTATCAGTGACGTTTTACTTTCTTTCACTAATGAGCCTTAACTACTTTGAGCATTTATTTGGGATTATTGTCTCCTAATTAATGAATGAATCCATTGGATCTCATCATTTTATCATAAGTTGCACAAACAATTTAGAAAGTAAAGTACAGTTTCACAGAAAACTGGATATGGCAGTGAATTTTGAAAAAGGCAAAAAGATTTAATGGTTCAATCCATTCATTATCTATTAGCATTTGAGGAGCCTCCTTGTCTTCCTTGATGGTAGAGCTAAAATATATACTTATCAAGTATCATACATGTCGATTGAACTTTAAATATTCAACATATTCTGTAGAAAAGGTGGGTGGAAGCTTTGATATAAAAAAAAAAAAAACATTGCAGTGGTGTAAGCTGTAAGGTAACAGCATGCAGTCTACAAGTGTGTCTTGAATCTACATTTTCAAACTAAAAATGGATAAAATTGGCAGCAGGGACCTTGCAGCACTGTAACATTATTGCACTGTTATTATCTGAAGTACATATGACACAATGTATTTGCCATATCATAATGGGACCTTTGCTCTTGGACTGGTTGTCAAAGACTCTTGCTTTCTCAGTTCAACCCTGGCAATGAATAAGACATCTTCCTCAGTCCTACAAGCTTCATCAAATCCAACCAACTGCAGATACTCCTGTCACTCCCCCAACTACAAAGCCATTTGATAGTAAGATTAGACATTGCATAATGTTGGCTATGATATATAAAAAGGCCTCATTCCAATCTCTCATTCCCTGTTAACATTGGATTATCCCTGAACTACAGCCATGCAGCACCAAACAAGTCAAGAAAATGTCTTGAAAGCTGGAGTTTGTTCGCTTTGTCTAACTGATTGCAATTCCCTGTCCCTCCCTCTACCTAGGACTCTAGAAAGGAAACTCCTCACCCTCTAGATCTCACCAATGTTCCGAGACAATATCAAGAACCACAGTTGGCTTTAAGTAAGGACAAAGCTATTTCTCTTCCACCACATCGACCCTTACAACTGTGCCATCGATCTGCTCCACAGCACCTCCACTGCCCAAAGACACTCCTACAACTAGTCTTTTCCTGAGTCCAAGGAAATAAAAAAATATATATGTGAGTCTCTGACTGCAAGAATCATTCTCAGTCTTTTCCTGCTAGGATCACATTTTTTTGCAACAAAAAAAGGCAAGATACAACACCGTGTACTGAGTTCCAAGGGCCTACCCAGATTACTGTATAAAAAATATTGCTGTCATTAATCACTTCTGCCTGCCAAGCCTCACATAGTGCTGCTCACAATTGCAATGCTTATTTGGTCAAAATGTGTGAAGGTAATGCATGGAAGTATGGGTTTAATATAACAACTCAAGTTCAGGTTATTGCCATTCGGACATAACTAATGTTGCTGCAGTTTTGCCAAGCCTTAATCAATCAGATGTTGATGGATTTTCCAAACATTTAGTTTTTGATTACACCTCACAAACTATGTTTTCGTTCCAGAGATCTCAAAGAACATGGTTTTAAGATCTGGATTGTGCCACAATGCCAATTAAAAAAAGAGATCGAAGGTAAAATGTGTGAGTTCAGCACAGCATCAGTGGCATTCCATATCGTTACATTTTTGAAGGTAGGCAGGTGATGACAGACCCAGAAAAGATCAGCAAAGTTTTCATATGGTGCATCCCATTCTCCAGAAAACCACTGTAAAGGTTTCACCAACTTTTATACTGCTTTATCTGAAACACTTTGGTTCCTCCCTTGCTTACCAGTCTTACCTCTGTGGTAACCTATGTGTCTTGTCACCTGAGCCCCAAATTGCCTTTCATACTTAAAGGTTTTAGCGATGCACCCATTCTGGGGAAGCCAGGCTGTAAATTCTTATTTTGGTCCATACCCACCTTAAATCCAAGCAATGAACCTCTGCCTTCACCCCAGCAGCCACAATAATTCTCATGTGCAAGCACCTTGATTCAAAATGATTCACAAATCTGTTTTTAGACAAAGATTCTAATTCTAGTGTCTTTGCAGAAACTACAGTGAGTTTGTCAATGTTGCTAATCAGAACTGGCACAAGATTGTATAGCACCCTAAGTAGCATTGCTTATCATAAATTTTCTCATACTCTTCATAAGTAAGTAGCAAGTAAAATTGATATATATAGCACCTTTCACAGCTAAAAATCACAAAGTGCTTTACAGAGTGCAAATAAAATAAATCCAGATATAGGCTTAGTATAGTACAAAGACAATAAGAACAGGTAAAAATCAAGAAGTAGAACATTTAACTAAAAGCTTGTCTAAAAGTGTCTTAAGCTGCTTTTTAAAAGGTATCAACAGAGTTGGCCACACGAAGAGACAAGGGCAAGGCATTTCCCAGCCTGGGGCTACTGCCTGACAGGACAGGTTGCCTCGAGTTTTGAATTGGGTTTTAGGGACCTTTTAGAAAGTTCTAAGCAGAGGACCGAAGAGTGCGACCTGAAGAATAAGGGATCAACATTTCAATGATATATGCGGGGGCCTGTCCATTAAAAGCTCTAAAAGTCAAGACTAAAATTTAAAAATCAATTCTAAATTTGACAGGTAGCCAATTTAAAGAGCCCTTCTGTTGGTTCCTGTTAAAAGCCGTGCTGCAGCCTTGGACAAACTGGAGACGACTAATAGTAGATTTGTTAAAACAAGAAAAAAGGGAATTACAATAATCTAAACGTGAGAAAATAAAAGCATGAATAATAATCTCCATGTCAGTTTTAGGTAACAATGCACTCAATTTAGAAATGTTTCTCAGATGATAAAAGCAACTTTTAACCAAAAGTCTCGAATGTTTGTCCAGAGACATTGACCGGTCAAATAGAACACTAAGGGTTTATTCACACCAGAAAAGTCCTTTGGTCCGCTTTTTTGGTCCAGAGCAAAAGCGGACTTTATTTTTTGTTTTTTGTTTGGTGCAGTTTGCTTTCACATTGTACTTTTTGCAAGTGAACTATTAATTGTAAACAAAGCCATGCGGGTGACAATCATTGCTCCCATTGGACCGAAATGACGGGGGCGGGACAGAGCACAGACCCAGTAATTTAGGAAAACAGCTGTAAACGTGCTGCGTGCAGCACCTCTGTTCTGCATATTTGTGCCGTTATTACAGCTGCAATATTATTGTGAGGGTGAAGAGCAGCTCAGTCAACACATATTTTGTGACGTTCTATTTATAAGTTTGGAACAGCGTTGGAGAATGCATGCTGAACACCGAAGAAGACGGTGTGCTTTGCGTGCCCGGTGTTGCAACAAACAGCTGGCCAGGTATGATTTGAGTATAACGTACACTTTTGCTATCAGCTACGGTGGCTTGTTAAGTCCAAAGAGACGTATGTTTTCTGCAGTTGGTTCGGATCGGGGCCTGTTCGAAGCGGTTGTTTGGTATGGACCAGGGTTCGCTTGAGTGTATTCACACCTGCACAAACCTGACAAATTAAAACACACACAGCAGTGGTCAGTGTCATGAACGTCTACAACACTCAGCTGCTAAATGTTAAGACCAAAGGAGAAAACAAAGTCTAAAGTATGTCCTTTCTTATGTGTAGGACCAGATACATGCTGTTTAAAATTGAACAACTCTGTGAGTGTTAATAACTCCGATGCTACATTGCAAGACGGGTCATCTATATGAATGTTAAAATCTCCAAGAATTAAAACTTTCTCAAGTCTTTTCAAGTCGTCTTCTGCTTTATCCGGGACCGGGTCGCGGGGTCAGCAGACTCAGCAGAGACACCCAGACGTCCCTCTCCCCAGACATCTCCTCCAGCTCCTCCGGGGGGAGCCCAAGGTGTTCCCAAGCCAGCCGAGAGACATAGTCCCTCCAGCGAGTCCTGGGCTGTCCCCTGGGCCTCCCCCCAGTGGGACATGCCTGGAACAATATAGTAACGTATAGGAAGTATAGCGGACCAAAATCCTGCTCCGCTTGTACTGAGACCGGATGGCCCCTAACAAAGGGCCCCCGATTCCATACTCCTGGAGCACCACGAGGGATATAGTCGAATGCCTTCTTCAGGTCCACAAAACACGTGTACCGGTTGGGCAAACCCCATGAACCCTTGAGTACCCTGTAGAGGGTATAGAGGTGGTCCAGTGTTCCACGGCTGGGTGAAAACCACACTGCTACTCCTGAAGCCGAGGTTTGAATTGGCCAAACTCTCCTGTCCAATACTCTGGCATAGGCCTTACCAGGGAGGCTGAGGAGTGTGATCCCGCAGTATTTGGAACACACTCTGGTCATTCTTCTTATGAAGGGGGACCACCACTCCAGTCTGCCAGTCCAGAGGCACTGTCCCCGACTGCCACGCAATGTTGAAGAGGCTGGTCAACCATGACAGTCCCACAACATCCAGAGACTTGAGGTACTCAGCGCGGATCTCATCCACCCCCGAAGCCCTGCCACCACAGAGCTTTTTAACCACAAGAGTCCCAGAAGCCAACCACAGCCGATAGGACTCCTTCTTCAGCTTGACACTGCCGGTGTCCACCACCGGGTTTGGGGGTTGCCGCCACGACAGGCACCGCAGACCTTACGGCCACAGCTATGGGCAGCAGCATCAACAATGGATGCGGAGAACATGGTCCACTCGGACTCTATGTCTCCAACCTTCCCCGGTGGTGGCAGTTGAATACATCCCTGGCCGAGGGCTCTGCCAGACGTTCCCAGCAGACCCTCACTATGCGCCTGGGCCTGCCAAGTCTGTCCGGCTTTCTCCTCTTCCAGCGGATCCAACTCACCACCAGGTGGTGATCAGTGGACAGCTCAGCTACTGTCTTCACCCGAATGTGCAAAAGTTGTGGCCAAAGGTCTGCCGACACGACAACAAAGTCAATCATTGACCTCCTGCCTAGGGTGTCCTGGTGCCAAGTGCACTGATGGACACTCTTATGCTTGAACATGGTGTTCATTATGGACAATCCGTGACTAGAATAGAAGTCCAATAACGAAACACCACTCGGATCGGGGGGGCCATTCCTCCCGATCACGCCTCTCCAGGTGTCACTGTTGTTTCCCACGTGAGCGTTAAAGTCCCCCAGCAGAATAATGCAGTCCCCGGGAGGGTCACTATCCAGCAACCCTGAACAGGATGTGTATAGCGCTTTTCAACAACAAGGCACTCAAAGCACTGTACATGAGGAAAAATATTACAATGATACAGAAAATCAAACAACTGAAAAACAAATCAAATGACATTAATAATCCTTGGGGGTTTACTGGTAAGAGCTGGTTCTAATCCCATCTTTCTAATAGAGGTAATTAGATCATTAAGTCCTCTGTGGTAAGGAATTCATCCTGTGCTAGAAGAAAGGTCCAAACTTTAAAATACAGGTCCTTCTCAAAATATTAGCATTTTGTGATGAAGTTCATTATTTTCCATAATGTCATGATGAAAATTTAACATTCATATATTTTAGATTCATTGCACACTAACTGAAATATTTCAGGTCTTTTATTGTCTTAATACAGATGATTTTGGCATACAGCTCATGAAAACCCAAAATTCCTATCTCACAAAATTAGCATATCATTAAAATGGTCTCTAAACGAGCTATGAACCTAATCATCTGAATCAACGAGTTAACTCTAAACACCTGCAAAAGATTCCTGAGGCCTTTAAAACTCCCAGCCTGGTTCATCACTCAAAACCCCAATCATGGGTAAGACTGCCGACCTGACTGCTGTCCAGAAGGCCACTATTGACACCCTCAAGCAAGAGGGTAAGACACAGAAATAAATTTCTGAATGAATAGGCTGTTCCCAGAGTGCTGTATCAAGGCACCTCAGTGGGAAGTCTGTGGGAAGGAAAAAGTGTGGCAGAAAACGCTGTACAACGAGAAGAGGTGACCGGACCCTGAGAAAGATTGTGGAGAAGGGCCGATTCCAGACCTTGGGGG
The DNA here is from genome assembly GCF_021462225.1 of Girardinichthys multiradiatus. Taxonomy (NCBI): domain Eukaryota; kingdom Metazoa; phylum Chordata; class Actinopteri; order Cyprinodontiformes; family Goodeidae; genus Girardinichthys; species Girardinichthys multiradiatus. The sequence goes on along the minus strand of NC_061795.1, from coordinate 30,858,249 downwards.
ACCTGTGGAAGCAGTGGACTGAGTCTGGAGTAGAAACATCCAGAGCCACCGTGCAGAGGCGTGTGCAGGAAATGGGCTACAGGTGCCGCATTCCCCAGGTCAAGCCACTTTTGAACCAGAAACCGCAGCAGAAGCGCCTGACCTGGGCTACAGAGAAGCAGCACTGGACTGTTGCTCAGTGGTCCAAAGTACTTTTTTTGGATGAAAGCAAATTCTGCATGTCATTCGGAAATCAAGGTGTCAGAGTCTGGAGGAAGACTGGGGAGAAGGAAATGCCAAAATGCCAGAGGTCCAGTGTCAAGTAACCACAGTCAGTGATGGTCTGGGGTGCCGTGTCAGCTGCTGGTGTTGGTCCACTGTGTTTTATCAAGGGCAGGGTCAATGCAGCTAGCTATCAGGAGATTTTGGAGCACTTCATGCTTCCATCTGCTGAAAAGCTTTATGGAGATGAAGATTTCATTTTTCAGCATGACCTGGCACCTGCTCACAGTGCCAAAACCACTGGTAAATGGTTTACTGACCATGGTATCACTGTGCTCAATTGGCCTGCCAACTCTCCTGACCTGAACCCCATAGAAAATCTGTGGGATATTGTGAAGAGAATGTTGAGAGACTCAAGACCCAACACTCTGGATGAGCTAAAGGCCGCTATCGAAGCATCCTGGGCCTCCATAAGACCTCAGCAGTGCCACAGGCTGATTGCCTCCATGCCACGCCGCATTGAAGCAGTCATTTCTGCCAAAGGATTCCCGACCAAGTATTGAGTGCATAACTGTACATGATTATTTGAAGGTTGACGTTTTTTGTATTAAAAACACTTTTTTTTTTTTTTTCGTCGGATGAAATATGCTAATTTTGTGAGATAGGAATTTTGGGTTTTCATGAGCTGTATGCCGAAATCATCCGTATTAAGACAATAAAAGACCTGAAATATTTCAGTTAGTGTGCAATGAATCTAAAATATATGAATGTTAAATTTTCATCATTACATTATGGAAAATAATTAACTTCATCACAATATGCTAATATTTTGAGAAGGACCTGTACTAATAATGTTTGGCTATCACTGCTATGAAATAGTTGTAATACAGTCTTTCTAAGAAATCTAAAAATCTGTGGTCATTGGTGTAAAAACAGCTTTAGTCCAGATTTTCAAATACTAATATTTGGCTTTCGCTGGTAATCTTGAGAAATCTAAAAAGCTATCAAAAGTAATGAAATCACACATTTAGGTAAAGTAAGATAGGGGGTAAAAAATCATATTTCATACTATTCTTAGCAGAATACAGTCTGAAATAGTACAAAAAACCTCAGCAGGGGTGAGCAACACACACATAAGTAAAGATTTAGCAAGGGTACGGTGGAATCTTGAGGGTGCGAATATATAAGTCTGAGTGTGTTTGCAAGAATTAGACTGTCAACACTGATAGAAGTGCCTTTGTCCTAGAGAAGAGAGGTGGAAGTTTTATCAATCGGCTGCATAGTCCTATTAGCACACAGCTGGTAGGGGATTGCTGGGGAAGAGCGTCATGTTTGTATAACATCCAGGAGATATTTTGTCGATTGCCAGTTAGCAGAAGTTGTCAAGGCCACATTGGGGCACCATATTTAGAAAAACAATAAATGTTATGTTTCAGGCAGTTGTGAATTTCCAACCGCCTTAAGAGTTTTACTGGTATGTCTCAATTGCGAATCCAAACAGCCAAATTTCTGGTACTTTCCACAGATCTCGAACGTACAACTTCCCAAAGATTATATCCTTTAACCTCTGAGTCCAACCGCTGCCAGGCAGTTCTAGAATCGTGTCCAGCTTGCGATTCGTATCTCTTAACATTTCAGTCCGAGTGTTGATTGCTCTACAGATTCCATCCAACATCGCAGGCAGTTTTGGAATGGTTTGAACAACCGCCCACATTTTACGAATCACTCGATAAGTCAGGTAACCACCAACTCCAAAAAGCAGAAATCCTGTTATCAAAAGTCCAAATGTGTACACATCTTCTACGTACCGACCGACATCGTAGTCAGGCACACAATCTTCCACTGCTGCCAAGAATCCATTGTGTATCCAGAGAAGAACGACATCTGGACAAGAGGGTTCTTCTTTACACCGTCTTCCCATCAAAAAAAGTTAATCAATTACGTTGAAAAACCAGCTGAACAAATCCATAATTTACAAGTTTGGAGGATTTGCAAAGCGAGGCCCCAAGAAAAACACAGACAAAAAGCAGAAGCAGGGATCCGCAGGGAGGGAAGGAGTGAATACGCGTGTGTCTTCCACCGAGAGCAAGAGAAAAAACCTACATATTCAAGGTGTGAGACATTAGCTTACTTAATAGTTGTGAGAAATAAGCACTTTTTATGATCATGTGCACACTCAAACCTTCATGCATGTTGCAGTCAGTCTTGTCAGTGCTTTGTTTACCATGAGTCTTTGCTCAGTGTGTAATTTAGTCTCAGTGGCACAGTCCTGGGAAGAAGACTCAAGTAAACAATGTAGTGTGTGTTTTGTGCGTGTTTGGGGAGAAAAGGGTAGGGTAGGTGGGTTGGGAAGCGTTCTTATAAGCAGGCGAGGACTCCCAGTAGCATCAATCCTGCTTTGATCAGTTTGTAGTCTCAGTTCAATTCAGGAGCTTGCCAAAAGCAAGAGTGTGGTTATGTGTAATTTTATTTACAGTACAGTACAGTAAAGTGTTGTTGTGGCCTGTAGCAGGCATCTAGGAAGAGTCTGCAGGCAAAAGCAAAGTAATATACATGGTGACACACACACAAGCAAACACACACACACTTATGTGTATGTATACGTATACACACAAAGACAGTCTCCTGGCACTTTTTGCTGTGGGGCTTGATTCCCCACAGCAAAATCATTGATATTCCAAGTTGCTGCTTTCCACTTTCAGGAAATAAGGACCAGCCCATGAAACACAGCCAGCCCTTTGTACCCACTCTGTCGCTCTCAAACACACTAATCTTTACAGCTAATATCCAATCCCTCAGTCTGTTCTAAACAACATACTGTGTTCAATATTTATTATTTCAAATCCGGAGCTGATTAGCAATTTCTTCTACGAAAAAATAAATAAATAATTATAAAACAAATCAAAAAATCATGGAGTAAAATATTCAGTGTCTGGAAGTAGGGAAGGAGCTGAGACTGTTTATTCCTGTAACACCTTGAGAAGACATACAGGAGCAAGTTGGAGAAAACTCTTTACAGTGCACAGCAGAGCTCATCAGCTGGATATATTACCCAGCTCCTGAAGGCAACACCGTTCACTCTGGGCTGCTATGGAGTGAATAGTGCAGATTAGCAGGACACACACTCTCACACACACCAATTCTCTTCGATGTCTTACCCACCTACGCCTTCACCTCTCTTCTCTGGAGCTGCCCTTTCTTCCATCATGTTACTCTACCATAATGTGAAGGAGGAGAGGATGTTAATAGGAAAAAAAAGGTCAAGGACAACCACCAATGTCCTGTTCAGGCCACGAGACAGCTGCTAACAGTAGCGAGGCACCAGCAAGATTTTGTAAGACACTTTTACAAAGAAAGCCTGGCAGATACACAAACGGCTAGTCACCTTGAATAAAACTGGAGCTCGTTTTTCATCCAACGTAAACAGCACTGCAATGTGGCTGTGCACAGTTTCACTCTAAAACGTGTCAGCATTTCCTGATCCATTAATCAAAGCATACACCTAAGTTGTTAGAGCCAGCTCAAAATAGTTTTATCTCATCTTGCCGGCTCCTTCTTCTTCTTCACTCTGATTTCATCCCTCATTTAATTAAATGATTATGTTAAGTGACAGGAATAAAGAAAGAGAGGGGTGGGGTGGCAAACATTACTAACAAGGCTCATGCATTTCAATCACCATGAACAAAATTAGCCTCAAATAGAATATACAAGAACGATACTTCTCACAGTAAGAGTGCCAGGGGCCCCAGTGACTGGCATTTACTGACAAATAGACCAAATTGAGATGTAATCTTGTTTTTGTGTGATTAATTTCTCTCTCACCTTTCTATGCTTTCACACATGCACCAAGGTAAATTCACACATGCATACACTTAAAGCCTTGTTTTATTGTGTTTTTATAAATTATAAGGTTTGGGCTTCCACTAAGAAAACAAACAGTTTTCAACTATCCAAACCTCCCCTTCTACCTTTCCTTGTCCTTCTTTTCTGGATCTTCCCTATGCTCTCATTTGATTCACATCTCTAACGCACAAACAAAATGAGACAATCATGGGGAGATAAGTTGTATGGAAAAAAGAAAAATAAAGCAAAGGAAGGCCTTTTATTGTACATAATGGTTTCAAACTCTTACGACTGAAATTATTATTTTTATATTTAGTAGGTATTGGTGTACACTGTAATACACTTTATTGTATGTCTATTAGCTTAGAAACGAAAGTTCAAAAGCTGCTTTAAAACTATGTGCAATGTAAACTTCAGATTTGCGTAGTCTCAACTCTAACAAGCTTGAAGAGTTTACGACTACAAGTTAAACATTGAAAAACACATAAACTTACATTCTGTGTAAAAAACACATTATAAGGGAATTTTAAGAGATAAAATATGTGCATTTAACTGAAGGGGGCTGTCAGATTTGGCAGTGTATGCTTGGTTGATTCGACAGGTATTCTTTCAATTAAATCTTTCCTCTATAATTATCCAACTTACCTCCAAATGTTTGAAAACAGTCAAACTGATATGCCTGAAAGCCTTTCAAGGTTACATGTTAGAGTCCATTATTGAGCATCTTATGTAATGTGACTGAATATTAAATGTTTAAGTCCTTTGAAGAACATTAAACTTAACATAATGTCTTAAGCAGGTTGAATATTTCAGCAGAATTACAATAAAAATCGCAAAAGCTATTGTACAACTACTTAAATTGTGCAGTAGATGAATACTGTTCCCAAAATTATTTAAAAGGGGTTTTTATATGACAGCCACTGGCCTAAATTAATATGACACAAAAGCACATTAAATCGTATATTTCAAGGTTTGATTCTTTTAATGTAATTCTGTTTTTCCGACAGGAAAATTAACATTTTGTCACAGGTCTTTTTGGCATTTTCTAATTCCAAAAACTCCAAAGTTGTAAATGCTTCCACATATTCAAACTTTTTTTGTGTAACATTAGAAATTGCTCTAATTAGGTTATGAGCTATAGTCTACAGCAATGATGTGCAATGGCGTTCGTGGCTGGTGAGGTACAGACTCCTCTGGTGTCGGATGTACAATTAAACTAAAATAGAGACATATGTTTGAATTTTGACCTTAATTGAAACATAAAATTATTTTAAGAGCTTTTAAGTATACTTTAATCAATTCCACACTATTCAACAATACAATAGCAAGAAAAACAAAATATTATTTTATACAAGGTTCATAAACCGTCCGTAACTTACTCTATCAACATCGATCTGAGGGATAATTCCTTACTTTTCCATTAAGTGATCTTTATTACACATATAAAGAAGAAACATTAGATTTCTCTTTATTTCTCAGATTATATTTTGTTTAGAAATGTCAACACCACATTGCATGTCGGGACCCTCCAGTGAATTGTGAGCCATAATAAAGATGTTTAGATCACAGAATGAAAGGATGATCTAAAGAGGCTCAAGATTCTTAACCAGCTTGGATCAGTCAGCTGCCAGCACCAGAACTGCCAACAAAGAACCCAAAAAAGTCCCTTACGTCAGATGTGGGATATGTATTGTTCACAGAATCCGCTTGTGTTTCAGCATGTGTTGCAAATGCAGTTCCCCCACCTCTCTCTTTCTTAACTTGAGAAATGTTTTCTGGACAGTAGTGGTTCGGTCTGCCAAGGTGGCTCTGAGATTTAAAGGCATTTAGATGTCTGGCAGTACCCCACTATGGATCACCTGTGGAATCTTAATGCTGTCACGAAGAGAAACATGCTTAATGAAGATTGTTAACTGATCGGTTTGAAGTGATTTAACAATAAGTATTTCGGGCACAAATAACAAAGTTGGTAATATTACACCAATTTAACAGCATCTACAAGTCACATCTAAACTCTTTCTTGTAAGAAATAAGCTAATCTTCAAAAATGGAGTTATCAGGTCTGAACAGGAATTTCCTAAGGCTGCAAACTTTCTAGCTAAAGACATGATCCCTTGTAATTGTAACACATAAAGATAAAAATTCAGAAATATAATGTATCTTTCATCTCCTTGCACACATTGTTTAGATTTATGTAAAAAACAGCAGGTGCCTAATAATTACTGAATATTTTAAGTAATTTTATAACAGTTTAAAATAATGACAAATAGTCTTGTGTATAGGTAATAGAGAAAGTGGAGATGTCAATAGTGCTGTGGTGCCCAGTTCCATTCTCAAAATGCTGGTGCTCTGCATGCTTTAGGTGTTTCTTTGTTTCAGCAGAATTGATTCAAGTAGTTGCATTACCTCATCAAGATCTGCAGAGGTCTGCTAAGTACCCATTCATTTTAATCAGGTGTACTGAACCAGGGAAACATCTGAAACATGGACTGCAATTGCACACATTGCATTTAATGCACTTAATGCAGCTCATCTCTTACACAGCAAGCATCTCAATGTGAATAGCACCAAAGATAAGTTTAAAGACAGTAAATGCTTCATACAAAAACATAAGTACACAGCATTCAAATGTCTGAACATGGCCAATGTTAAATTGACAAGAGGAATTTCCACCATGGTGTTCAAAACAATGCTGTCGCAGTTTTTGGATGCTCTGGTGCACTTCAAAACTATATGAAATTTGCAGAGTTCAGTATCATTTAATTGCCTTAAAAGGTCAGTTCAGGAGGAAAAGTGCATCCTAGATTTGAATATTTGATGCCTGCTAAAATGAAACTGATTTTGAAGGAGATTCACATAGCACCCACGTATGTCCTGTACCCAGGGGTGAAAGTAGTTTTAAATTCTTGCAGGCACTTAGGGGCAGAGCTAGAGGTTGGGGGAGCTAGAGGCTGGGGAGGGACTGGGGGCACATGTATATATATATGCATATATATATATATATATATATATATATATATATATATATATATATATATATATATATATATAATGTGCGTGTGTGTGTGTGGGTGTGTTAATTGTTACTCTCATCTATGGCCCCCTCAAGACCTCTCTCTCTCAGCAAAGTCCAAACTCAAAATAATTAAAATGTAAATAGGCTGTCTGAATAAGGCAGAAATTAGAATCACTTGACAATGTAGAATATGTATATATATATATTTCAATTGTTAGAACTGCCATGTATAAAACAATAATAAACCATTTTCTGATGCATAACGTTTCATCTTCAGTTTCCGTCTTTTCGAACGCACCAATCTCCTTGGCAACCGTTGTGTTTTGGAAGTAAGCGCGCATGGGCTCTCGTGTAGTGCATGTGAAATCTCTGGTCATAAGCGGTGTTTTCGAGCTGTACTGTGTTGTTGTAATTCAGCAAAATAACATGAACCACAACTAGTTACTCTCTCTTTGCTTTTAACTGGGGTATTTAGCAGCGAGCAGACAGACATTAAACATAGTGGTGCTCGTTTTAAAGGTTGGCCGTTCACAACAGCCTCGAGCAGAGAAGCAAAGCAAGAGCATTGAGGCTCCAGCATAGCAGAACAGTTCAAAAACAATTTGGAATGAGGAGAAAATAACTATATTTATAAGCAGATTAAGTCGTGTTTTAGACTGCCTATTGGTAACGGATCTGATGTTCTTTCTGTGCTCATGAATTTTTGCAGCCATAACTGGTTCTGGATGACGGCTTCATAGTAGACAGCTGTTCTTCCCTCTTCCCAGTACTGCGTACTGGCGCAGAATCTTTTGGTGGTACGCAGTACCGGACCGTACCGGCTCACTTTCACCCGTTTGTACCTAATTATCATTATTTAGGGTACCACTGTATAAATGTTTCTAAAAGCATTTACATGTAATCATGTGATAGAATAATGTACTGGTGATGGAATTCTATTCTATTTTAGGTGTCCACAAAATTCAGCTTTGTCGACTCTTTGGGGTGATAAAGGCTATAAGGTCTCCAAAACAAGATTAGTACAAAATCTGGTTAATATGTTGTTTGTTCCCTTCAGCACAAAGGGCACAGTTTTGGCTTATTTGGAAAATGCTAACAATACTTTTTAACAAATAATGAATATATAACATGAGTGTTGTTGGACTGTGGTCTTACTAATTTTCCTCTTGGATGACATCCGTTAAAAATTATTTGTGGCCAGCTGGTTTATGTTCTGGCAGAATATTACTTGACATCAGGTGAGTGAAATCAGAGGGGAAGGCTTGTAGGTGCAAGATACTGAAAAACAGGTCAGGAGCAGCTATTGTCATTGTACCCTTTTGTAAAGTGTGCTACACAAGTGTGCTCTTAGCTCAGCTCTTAGATCACTTCTCAGTACTTGTTGGACAATATTTTTTCATGCAGTGTTCTGTATGTTTGCCAATTTTGTTTGGTTTGCTCTTGTGTAATAGTACCATCTCCAGCTACTGACTGTACACTGAGAATCAAGTGTTTACTCTAGGACTTTCTCTCCTCCAGATTTTGATGTGACTTTACTTGTTTATAGCGGCAAAAAGCCATAGCAGCTGTGAAACCCTCCCACACGAAAAGCAAAGCTGTTGAGTATGTGTTTTATTTCTTCATGTGTGCTCGGCAAAACAAAACAAAAAACTTTTGCGGTGTGCGCCATCACACTGAGTTCAGACTTGTGCTGCTGTTTTTCTACTGCACTGCAGAGGCGTGCGTTGCCTTTTGCTCACAACTTTAGATTGGTTTCCATGGCAACCAGGGTGTCTGCACATGGAGAGCAACCATTTTTCCCAGATGACCACTTTTGTTAGTACAGTCACGATCACTAGGAGAGAGAGAGAGAGAGAGACAGAGAGAGAGAGAGAGAGAGAGAGAGAGAGCAATGGTAGACTGTAAGGTAACTTAGCAATTTGCCAGTTATAAATCTTGCTGGGACATAGATAGTAATTTTTCAGCTAGGTAGCTAAACATTCGTAAGGTACTGCAGATCAGCCCCTTACTTTTGAAGACATCGAAAAGACTGGTGTTCACACTAACAAACAGTTTTTTCACTAAAAGATAGGGATCACACACTTAACTGGACCTGCTAAGGGATCACAGACTACAGGATTTTCCAGACCAACTAAAGACAACTGAGCACATCAAACTCTCAGAGCCTCAGTCCGCAACGCAGGCGTCTTGGGTTCGAGTGCTGAACTCTCTCTCCACACCACTTCCTACCTGTCTACGTTGGAAAAATAATAACAATAAAGGCCATTAGTGCCGCAAAAAAACTAATAAGGAGAATTTGGAACATTTATTTGAGGCTGTGATGTTGTTTGTGGGTTTTGGAATGAATGTTAGCTTTAATCTAAAATCGGAAAACAAAAAATAATGTAATGTTTGGGCTGGATTGTGTAAATAAATATTAAGAATATATTAAGAATATATTTCATATTTCCTTCAGAAATGTCAATTTGATAATATTAAATCCAAATACCTTTATGTGCAATATATAAATTGTTGACTTTTGTTTTACACTTAATCTTAAATATCTAAGTTTCTCTCTGTGTTTTTGTTATCCCTACCTGATTGTAATTAGTTAGAAGATAGCTTGTATCATGCCAAGTGCTGTTTTGGGTTTATGTTCAAAATGTTGTACAGTTACAAATAAAGTTTGAAAAAAATTAATCTCAAAGCTGTTATCATGTCCCAGCCTTTATTTTTTATTGACTGTTGGCAACAGGTGTTTAGAGTTGAATTGGAGATCATAAAAGTGCCAAAAGCAATTATTAACACAGTTTGTTTTTAATTAAAATGACCAAGTCGAGAGACCCCCTGGTTATCACAAATTCATAGCCAAACAGCTCTTAGACTCTTTTTGTTTTTATGAATACCTGCCTGGTAGGTGTATTATTATAGAACAATATGTAAAGGAGTGAATTTGTGCCCTAGCATTTTCAAACAGCAAGCCCTGCAACAATATACAGAATAAACACAACGTCTCTCCAAAATACAAGAAGTTATTAATGAAATACTTCAACTTCCAGTTACAATACTTTAGTCAATAAACCATTTAACGTGGATAGTAATCTTCAACTAAACAACAAAGTAAAAAGGAAAAGAATAACAAAACGAATAAACTATGGAAAGAAAATAGTAAAAAGGGACAAATAAGAATACATTTATTCTCATTTGTAACTTTTTACGACTTTTTTTCAGTTTAAACTAAAACATCCATAACCAATAAAACAATGCACAGTTTAGTGCAAATATGTTTTTTGAGAACCAAGTTTGCTTTGAGGAATTTGGAATGAGGCAAAATTATCTTTAAAACTAATTAAAAACAACAGCAAGTGTTAAAACAACCAATTCATGATGACCACAGGCACAATGACATCAAATCCAGAATTAGTCATCCAGCTAACAACAAAGAAAAATAGGTCATAGTGCTAAGCAACCCTTTTAAATCGTACATCTACCTTTAAGTATCACTAACACAAATATTAATGTGTTCATGAGTGCTGGCGGCATGCTACGTTAGATCGCAGTGTAAACAGAATGTGATGTGTTGTAAACACAGCAGAACTAATGGTGGTTACTGTCTTAGCATTAGCAGAGCTTTAGTTTTAACATTAGCAGCTAATGGAGACAGACATATTTTAATGAGAGGAGATAAAGAGGAAAAAACAATAAAACATTGTTCACGTTGCAGGAATAAAGGGACTTTTTTCTGCAGAGGCTCTGCCAGACAGGTTCCAGTAGCTAGTCCTAATTGTGGCTGGAGATCCACAAACAACATACCGTACTTTACTTTGGATCCAATGTTTCTTCAAAGATGCAGTCTTTTCCATATTTCCCAATCTCACACTAATAAATGTTTGTGCCATCTCGTCCTGCCGGCAAGTGTTCTCTAATGTAGTGAGTGGTTTTTGTAGTGTGTCCCCAGCTTAAGACAACTCAGCTGCATATGGTAATTTCTAATTAGAATAAAACAGAGCATCCAGGAATTTAAAATAATTAATTTCCAATATAGATTTCACAAAAACACAAAGTAGTAAAAGAGTCCAAAAAAAAAAACATCTTTTAGAGAAGGTCATAAGGACTGATGCTTGATGGTGACAACATTAACAAACAGCTGTGAGGGAAATAAGTGATCTCAGTGAACACTATGTTAAACAAGCAACTTGTAACATATTACAGCTTTGATTGTAAAGCATTTTCATTTCCAACCTGACAGATTTTTCCCTGAGAAACTCAACTCAAATGAAGAAGACAGAGATGTTCGCATCATTTTTTTGCAAGTCAAGTTTGAAGTTATAGACGTCCAAGTCATTGTCAAGTCTTTGTCCTAGTCAAGTCTCGAGTCTAGTCAAGAGCATCCTTTCACAGTAAAACACGCACAGAAGCTGCAGTCTATAGCTTATACACTGGCTTCCTTTAACTCTATATCACATGACATAAAAATGTTAATAAGACTTGAGACTGAGACAAAGACTCCAAATAAAGTCTCAGGTCTTTTGGGCACAAGTCTAAATTCAGCCTGAAGTAATTTATTATTGCGATTACCAGTTTAAGTTCTGTCACTATCAGTGACTGAACTATATACATGTATTTATATTTTGGAAGGTGTATATTTCAATGATATCTGTTGATATCCACCATTCAAATAGCTATATTCTGCCTGTTTTGCTTCAGCAAGTTATGTAACGTTTCAGTCAACAAAATCTATAAACAGAGTCAAAAACTAAATTTGTTTGACCAACATGAAAAAATATTTTATTTTTCCTTTCCTGTCCTTCTGGTGTTTAGTGGAATGAAGGTGACAGTATAGGCTGAGCTGCAGGTGGAGGCATGGAAGGGCTAAATGGTTTGATTGGACCCGTCATAAGTCTGTCTGCTTCGTGATAATTTAAAAAGATAATGATGCAGTTTTGCGTGCTTTTTCATTCCTAATTATACAGTATGAAAACTGTTCTGGATTTTATTTTCAAAGTGAGAGAGAAGTCAACTCATTAACAAGAGAAAGACCAGACTTTATCTTATAAAGTTTATTCAAAGCCATTGCAGCATTTGAATGACTGTCACTGAGGAAGTCAGAAAGGCAGAGCAACGAACAAGAGTTTACAGACAGTATTTAAACAGTATGTGGGTGTTACCTCAACTTAAAAGAGTTGTAGAATTATGATCCCCAGACCCTCCCCGGGTGAGAGGTAACAAAGTTATTTATGAGGGCACCCATCTACCATCCCTTGAGGCATACATTTCAGGGAGTGTTAACCATAAACCTCCTGATAATTAATTTAGAGTCCATCTCATCTTAAGTAATAAAACACAGAGGTCAGAGGAGAGAGGTAAACTAAAGGTCATAGCACTTTAGAACACTTTAGAGCACTAATAAAATAATTTTCCATTACAAAACCAATGCACCCCACTGAAAAACAAAACGCAGAGAAAAATACTGTAATGCTGTGAGCCCAATAGCTGTAACTAGCAATCTCAGTTCTGTAAACTAACGCCTTGACATCCATTAGTGTTGTATATAGAAGGCAGAAAGTGTGAGCAAATTGAAAAACAAAAATAGATTTTATTTTATAGATTTTTAATACAATGTAATGTGAGTTTGAGTTTTTAAACAGTTTGTTATTTTGGAACATTGCAAGTGTGTGTTTTATTGCAAAGACGTGCAAGAATTACTAATGGATCATTGTAACATTTTTTCAGTACAGAGCAAAAGTGTTGTAAGTCAACAGCAGGCATTTCACATGGAGTTCTTTAAACATATTCTGGTTACCACTTATACATTAATCTGAAAACAAGTTATACAAAAAATATACATTGGATAAGTTGGAAAACACCACTTATCCAATCCTTACTCTATAATCAAGTGTTTGCATTTCTTTAGTTTTGGCATTATGCATTTTATACTAGTATAAAGAAAGAGAAAAGAAGCATTGGGAAGGGTTTTTGTATGAGCAGTACAATAGACTGCTTGTTAAATTAACTTAATTTAGTGACACAGCAAGATTACTGCAATGTGGAATATAGTTTCTAAAACCAATATCAACTTAAGAGAAAACATACATAAAGAATTCCTTGATGAGGCAACTTTCACACACTTTGAGAAATTATACATGTTTTTTTATTATTTTAATAACAGAAGTAAACCAAGTTATCACCACCAACACTATCATAAACCCTCTGTCTTTTTCAAACAGACTTCACGGTTTTTCAAAAGCTTTGTGTATCTCCCGCATGATTCTCAAGCCTATGGGTCAGAAAAAAATATAAAGTAATAACAATCTTAATCAAACTTGCAGTCTGATCCTTGTATCTATGCCACAGCTGAGTGAGTGTATTATTGCAATGTGGTGAAAAAAGTAATAACATTCAATACCATATACAAAGTTGTCAACAATTATTTATGAAAGAGTAGCAAAGTCATTCCCTATTTTTATGCTCATTCGCTGCAAAAATCTAATAAATTATGTTCTGCTCTCTGAAGAAATGCAGATATGTGCAACATTACGTGAAAGTATTGTTTTACAATTTTTTTTAGTACGCTTGAAAAGCACTGTTTGGATAAATGCCATCTAATCGATGGTATTCTAATATATTTTACCTACAGAGTAGTTTTACAATTCTGAAAATTCATGTCTATATATAAGTAAGCAGTACAAATGTCATGTTTCGCTTACAGATTAATACCACACTGTCACTGATGTCATCTTATTTTACATCCACAATCATTCTCTCCTGCTGCCATCGCCTTGCATCTGTTTAGCTTTCAGGTTTTATTGAAAGCTTCCTCACTTTCTGTCTGTCCACAGCTCTCACTATGGATATATTTCTTCAGTGTTTTTTGTCTCAGCTGCCCTCTTTACTTATTAATAATATTAATGAGTTTTCATTCTCTGTTGTTGGTCATTATAATAGGTGTTTATCTGAAGCACTGTCAATTAGTGACCTAATACCACATCAGTATCTTAAGGTTAGACATTTTTGCTATTCACACACTAATATATTTTCATTAATGCCAAAATGATTTGAGAACACAACACCCAACAAATAAGAAATGTTTTTTTTTTTTTTATTGTGTGTGTGTGTGCGCACGCGAGTTGGTAAATGCCAGTTTTGTCTTTAATGTTAGAGGAATTTTATTGTTGTAGTGGACTGTCTGAAACTATTAACATTGTTTCCATGCTCCGGTCTCTGGTTATTTGATGCCAAACTTAACAAGGTTAAACATTAGCTCACTTACATTTCCAAATCTTGGCAAATATCAAGTGTCCTCTGTTCCTTGATCTGTAAATGCAGTTTCAGCCACATTGCCTTCCTGGGCTAAGATAGGCACTATCTCAAATTGTGAGACACAGAGACAATTGGATAGGGATAGATAGGGATTACCTCTCCGGCGTGACCTCTGTCAATGTCGCCACATATACAGACACATGCTCACTAACACAAACACACACACCCCAACTGCAAACACAAAGGTTGTTTGTGATTGTGTTTAATGTTCACATTGTATGAGAAAGACTCCTTGAGAAGACTTAGCAGATGGCAGGAAAGACATATACTGTAGATACGAACACAAGGCAGCTTCAAGCATAGCAACTTGGCATGTCAGGATAAAGATTGCAATTGCAACTGGGTGAATGTGTCTAGGATAAAGTGAGTGGTCGACATGACCGGACAGCTATTTTATATTATTATTATTATTATATTATTTTTCATTTTTGTATTATAAAAAAAAATAAACAGAGTGAAGCAATGTTTATTTTGTCATGTTATATCTCTCAAAAGGTCCAGAATGTGGTATGTGGTAAAAAAATAAACAAATATGTACATATATTTGTACAATGATAAAGATTGCTATGGTGAAACGTTTTATTGTTTTGTGTACTGACTTGTATTCCTTATTATAAGTCATATGAATGGGATAAATCTGTAGATGGCATCAGTTAGGAGAGAGAGTTGCTGCTTGGTTATATGGAGCACTGCAAACTATAATTCTATTGGCTATCTATCTTCCAATTCCCTGGCTCGGCACATTCTCTGGCTTCTTTTAAAACAACATTCTGAGACTTGGCAGTGGTGTTAGATAACACATTATTTTTGACATTGTTTGATGCCTTTAATTTTGACCGTATAACGTATAAAGTTATATTTTTGTCAAATTGTTTTGATTGATGTATGCATATTAATATAAGCAAAGAATAATGTGTCCAGCATGATGTTATGCCTGTATTTATTTTGGAATAATAAGTCTTAAGACTCTTTGTCTTCCCCTGACTACCTGAACCCAGATCTCATCACATCAGTAATCGTATTCGCATCTCTGCTGCTGTCTACAGGCTTATATCTGGTGTGAGACACTATGTCATATTCTCCAGATTTTGCCTCAGACGTTTGGCTCATTTGAATAATAAGTTACCATATCAAAGCTGTTTCTATACTCCACTTCTCATCTTACCATTCACACACTGTTTGCTGGTCAGATTAACCACCAAAAATGATTGTGTAAAATGGGCTAAAGTGAGATTTCTGCCTGAGAATTGTGCACTTGAGTCCCATGTATGAGCATGAGCCCCAGCATAATTATAAATCCCACGTATAGCTGGGTAACTATTTTTCTCTGTGCTGTCAAATACCTAAAAGTTGTAAATGTATTGATACTCTTTTAACTTTTTCGCAGTTTGACACAATTTTAAAGGAAAAAGAAAATGATAAATGTTTTTCAAAATCTTGAATACAAAAATCCAAAAGTTGTGTCATGTATTTGCGTTCTGACTCAATAACTGTGATACCTCTGAACAAAATCTAATACAACCAATTGCATCAGGAGTCACCTAAATATTAAATAGAGTGTGATTTAATCTTAGTATAAATACAGCTGTTCTTTAAAGGCTTCAAAGGTTTGTTGGAGAAATAGGTAAACAAACAGCATCATGAAGACCAAGAAACACAGCTGACAGGTCAAAGATAGAAGTTTAAAGAAAGGCACAGTTGTAAAACAATATCTCACAGAGCAGTGTTCAATTCATCATCCCAAAATTGACACTATGGCTCAACTGCAAAATGACCAAGAAAAGTTGGATTAAATGTAATAGAGCTATTTTGAAAGAAGGTGGTAAACTTTTTTCTATCATACAATGATTTTTAATTTTAATTTCACATCATATTATTATTTCAGGGATGGAAGTCAGCATACACAGCAAGAAAGGAAATAAGCTGCTATAAAGTCAAAATATCACTGTACATTTTATTCGTCAGTAAAAGCAGAGCAATACACTAAAACAATACCAAGCCCAGTGCCAGTGCAACTGGTGATAGCACACAAAATAGTTTAAGCCATATATCTAGCATTAAGTACAATGCCGTTTACTTCTGCCCAGTAAAAATTGTTTTACGTGGGGTAGTATTATTTTAATTACAACTTTTAGTAAATTTGTTACTCATTTGTATTCATAGTTATCTATCTACAATTTGCGCTGAATGGCTAAATACAGCTGCAGACTCTCGATACCACTCTGTGGTTCTATAATCCTAAGAATGGCAGTATTTCCGGTTGGTGCATGCTGAGTCAGAAACAGACAGCGCCCTCTGCTGTACATGCTTACAAATTACCTTCAGATCACAGATAATTCTGCTCCATTTATCGGTGTGACAAATAGTACAAAACAAGAGAGTGCCAAAAAACAAAAAAAAAGGTGTGACTTACATCAGCAGAGTTCTGCAGTTGCATTCATTTATTTGTGTTTGTGTTAGGCAAAACAAAATGATGAACAAAATGTGCCTGTGTTAAGATGTTAATACAGGTGTCTGAATTTGTTATCCTCCTAATTTACTGGATTAAGTGGAACAAATATATTAGAGCAGGAGTTTTATATATTGTGGCTTGTAGGACAGAATCTGTGTATGGAAAGGACTTCATGCAGCACATGGTCGCCGGTTGAATAAGTTGGAAGGTCTCATGTTGGACGCAGAACTTGAACAAAACCAACACTAATTGATTTTTTGAACAAACAATTTTGGATTTTGGATGTGGCAGTTTTTGGCATAAACTGGTATGTGACTGGCTCCGAATGGAAACGCAGGTAGGGGATTATGAGGGTAATATGGATTGTGATGGATGGACACCAGTGGCAGCCAGATAAGTAAATGGGAATTGGAAGGAAGCTGTCATTATTTTTGCAATAGATCTGACCCACATACAGAGAAACACTCTGAAGAACAAAATCAGTAAAAGGTTGTTTATTTAAAGGAAGATCATCAGGAACGTAATGGTCGAAACTCCAACTGTATGGAAAAAGGGGAAGAGAACGAGTGAGAACAGGGAATCGTAAGGTTAATGAAACTAAGAACAAAACACTAATATGATCGAGAGTTCTGCTTACTAAGGAGCTGTGGTCAGGTCGCCAGGGGTAGAGTGACTCAGGATCCAGGTTAGACAAAGGTGAGTCTGTAGGAGGTTCCTTAGGTGCTGTTCAGTGTGAGCTCGGAGCAGACAGGAATGAGTTCGGTGTGCAGGTGTTTACGTTGGAGGGTGGACAGGTTACGCTTACAGTTTTGTCCAGGAGACGACAGGAGCAGGAAACTGCCAGCTTGATGTGAATCCAAACAAAGACAGGAGATAGGATATGAAATCCACAAAGCATAGATAGGCTTGATCATCCAGAGTCCGGAGACATAGTCAGTACACAGCGACATAGATCATAGGTTTTCAAAATCACTGGTGGCAAAACACTCTGGCATCGAAGTGCTGGTAGTCTCCTGCTTAAGTACTCCTCAGAGTAATCAGTGGAATAAGTCGCACCTGTCACCCAGCACACCTGAAAGCTCCAGCACCGGTCTGCAAATGAACACATGTAGCAAGCACAAAAACACAAACACAACCCAGATCCTGACAGAAGCCATTTGGCTCAGGAGAAAGGTAGTAAGGAAGGAGTTTAAAATAATATAAAAAATAAGGAATGAGGAAGAAAAAGGTAACGTAAGACCCACTGTACTATCTAGACAAAAAAAAAACAGGAAATTGGAGATGTAAGAAATGGTGAAGGTGCTCAGAGATGGAAATTTAATATTGACTTGTAAAACTGAAGTACAAAAAAATAAGACTGCATGTTGAAAGCACTTGGAAAAAAATGGTGATAGAGAGGAAGATTATTTGAGAAAATAAAATAATGGTGTGATGTTATTAAAGGCATTCTATTAGATGGGGAAACAAATGTGTCCAAAGTGTGGAGAAGATCATAAAATTGAAATATATAGGGAATAAGTACAGATAAATTTTTAAACTGTGGAGCGCAAGAGTCATATACGGTGACGTGAGGTGAGGAAGAAGGTAGAGGAAATCCAATCCATCTAACTACTCCACTTCATTCTCCGCTCCAACCAATCAGCTTCTGGTCCGCATTCCTTTGCAGCCAATCATCCCTTCATACGCAGAATCTCCTGCTTTTCAGCTGAGCTTCGACCCTCCTCTACCCCATCTCCACCATCAGGCTTCAAG
Source organism: Girardinichthys multiradiatus (assembly GCF_021462225.1). NCBI lineage: Eukaryota > Metazoa > Chordata > Actinopteri > Cyprinodontiformes > Goodeidae > Girardinichthys > Girardinichthys multiradiatus. The sequence continues at coordinate 30,839,686 of NC_061795.1, read as the reverse complement.
CTCCTTCCAACTCCCTTATCTCCTCAGGTGTCCACTACCCCCACCAGTATCAGGATCCCGGGGGGAAGACTTCTCTAATTCTAACCCTAAGATGTTTATTCAAGCTCATGTCATTATCAGCATCCATGTCTTCCACCAGGGTCCGAGCACCGATAGAAAACAAACATCAGCTAATAAACTTCTCTAATTGCCATCTCTGTGTTTCTCTCATTTGTGGGTCTTTTCAGGTTGAATTTGTGTTTAATAAAATAAAAAACAAATTTTTTTGTGCACAGCATAAAATCAATATAATGAAATCAAACAACCCTGTGTCTTATTTTACTACAACTTAAATTCGGGGTAAGCTACAGGCCTACCCCCAATTCGACTAGATTCTATTTCTGCCAGAGAGTCAATCTACGCAACATTACTTGTTCCCAGGCTGTGCTGAAAATGAAGATTCACTTGCTTCGGTGGGTCAAATGCTTGAAGAGGTGGCATATTAGGGAATTTGGCTCGACTCTGATGGATTTAGCTTATAATAATTTGACATCTTAGGGGTACCCAAAGACTGTGTATACATTTTTGAACAATCACTCTGAGATGGTGAGGTACTCATTAGGTATTAAAAAATAAAAAAGATGGTGACATGATGTAGGGCAGGATTAACACCATAAATGTTGCACCCTTCAATCTAATACTCATGAAATATGCATAGCTGAGGCACATCAAAGGCACTACACATACTTCATACATGTTAAGACTTAATGTTTCAGAAATTATGCTTTCTTTCTTCACATTTGAACATTGAAGGATAAGAAACAGTGCAACAGTATTGAACATTATATTGCTATGTCTTGTCTCATTTCAAGAATTCTAACAGCATCTCAGGGTCATCACAATCCAGCAAGTAGCACAAACCTAACTAAGAAAATCAACCTACATACATGACAGAAAGGTAGAGCCTGTTGGAAGCTCTGAAATGACAATGGCATGGAAGTTAGGTGTTTTCCTCCTTTTATTTTCAGCCAAGCAGCTTGAGTGACAGTGACCTTTAGTTTTATGAAACTAATAAAACACAGCTACAGACTGAGAGTATTGCCTGTTTTATCACTTGTAAAAAACAGTGGAGAGTTGTGGTTTTTAAGAAAAGCACCATTTAAATCAGTTAGTCAGCATAACTTATTGCTGGAGCTGTTTGACATTTATTTTGCAAATAGAACATATTTGAGCAATGAGTTGTTGATATTGGATATCTAAAAATATAGAGATTAGGGTCAGATTTCTGATCCATGGTCTTTCAGCAAACAATTAAAAATAAACCCTTAACTTCTTAGGAACCTTTTTCACATTTTAGTGGTTCAACTGGCACATTGTTGTGAAGCACAGTGAAGATTCAGTCATCAGTCATCGACCGTTCCCCCAGCTGGCCCCACTCACAGCCTAAAAGACCACGTGTACACAGATCAACGCTGTTATCAAAGCTGTGTATGTGTTTTTTCCACAAATAATTCCAATTTAATAAACAAAACAAATGTACATCACAGTGATTTTGCCATTTATTTGAAAACCTTCTGAATAGCTGGACTGAAAAAGGGTAATGCATTATTTTTACAAGAGTTGGTGCAATGCCTTGCTGTTAGAAATTGTTAGCTACCTGCCCCTGGGGTTTGTTCCAACACAGTCCTGCTTTAAATCTAGGAACAGGGTTTTTTTTAGGGCAAGTTACCTCAGGTACCAGTCACTTAAGATCCAGAAAGGGCAGTCTAAATGAAGGATCTATTTCATTCCTCAAGGACTGAGATTAGTGCTATTTATAGGAGATTCAGGTTTTTTTTTTTTTTACAAGGATTGCCTCACATCTGAAGAAATACATACTGAAATATACAGTGCCTTGCGAAAGTATTCGGCCCCCTTGAACTTTTCAACCTCTTGCCACATTTCAGGCTTCAAACATAAAGATATAAAATAAATTTTTTTTGTGAAGAATCAACAACAAGTGGGACACAATCGTGAAGTGGAATGAAATTTATTGGATGTGTCAAACTTTTTTAACAAATGAAAAACTGAAAAGTGGGGCATGCAATATTATTCGGCCCCCTTGCGTTAATACTTTGTATCGCCACCCTTTGCTGCAATTACAGCTGCAAGTCGCTTGGGGTTTGTCTCTATCAGTTTTGCACATCGAGAGACTGAAATTCTTGGCTATTCTTCTTTGTAACACAGCTCGAGCTCAGTGAGGTTGGATGGAGAGCGTTCGTGAAAAGTAGTCTTCAGCTCTTTCCACAGATTCTCCATTGGATTCAGGTCTGGACTTTGACCTGGCCATTCCAACTCCTGGATACATTTATTTGTGAACCATTCCATTGTAGATTTGGCTTTATGTTTTGGATCATTTTCTTGTTGGAAGATAAATCTCCGTCCCAGTCTCAGGTCTCTTGCAGACTCCAACGGGTTTTCTTCCAGAATTGTCCTGTATTTGGTCCCATCCATGTTCCCATCAATTTTGACCATCTTCCCTGTCCCTCCTGACGAAAAGCAGGCCCAAACCATGATGCTGCCACCACCATGTTTGACAGTGGGGATGGTGTGGGAATGGTGATGAGCTGTGTTGCTTTTACGCCAAACATATCGTTTTGCATTGTGGCCAAAGAGTTTGATTTTGGTTTCACCTGACCAGAACACCTTTTTCCACATGTTTGGTGTGTCTCCCAGGTGGCTTGTGGCAAACTTTAAACAAGACTTTTTATGGATTTATTTGAGAAATGGCTTTCTTCTTGCCACTCTTTCATAAAGGCCAGATTTGTGCAGTGTACGACTGATTGTTCTCCTATGGACAGACCCTCCCACCTCAGCTGTAGATCTCTGCAGTTCATCCAGAGTGATCATGGGCCTCTTGGCTGCATCTCTAGGTAGATTTGCAGTGGTCTGATACTCCTGCCATTTCAATATGATTGCTTGCACAGTGCTCCTTGGGATGTTTAAAGCTTGGGAAATCTTTTTGTATCCAAATTCAGCTTTAAACTTCTCCACAACAGTATCTCCGACATGCCTGGTGTGTTCCTTGGTTTTCATGATGCTCTCTGCGCTTTGAACAGGACCCTGAGACTATCACAGAGCAGGTGCATTTATAAGGAGACTTGATTACACACAGGTGGATTCTATTTATCATCATCAGTCATTTGGGACAACATTGGATCATTCAGAGATCCTCACTGAACTTCTGGAGCGAATTTGCTGCACTGGAAAGTAAAGGGGCCGAATAATATTGCACGCCCACTTTTCAGTTTTTTATTTGTTAAAAACGTTTGACACATCCAATAAATTTCATTCCACTTCACAATTGTTTCCCACTTGTTGTTGATTATTCACAAAAAATTAGAATTTTATATCTTTATGTTTGAAGCCTGAAATGTGGCAAAAGGTTGAAAAGTTCAAGGTGGCCGAATACTTTTGCAAGGCACTGTAATTGTTACTTAAATCAAACAGTAATATAACAGATTTGCTTTCATATCATTTGTAAAAAAATCTAAAATTTGCTTACTGCTTTTTAATATTTGAATTCAAATCAATTTTGTGTCTTATCTTTTTTTAAAAGAAAAAGAAAAATGTTTATTCTATAATGCTCTTATCTGTGAAAAATGCTCCTATTTATTTTGAAAGAAGCTTTAGGCAAAAATAAACAAAATTTGGTGTAGTGAATGGTTTAAGGGGGTTTATGCCAGAAGAATGAGGCCAACATGAGTCTGCAGGCATCACTCCAAGGAAATAAAAGATCAGATACAGGTCCTTCTCAAAAAATTAGCATATTGTGATAAAGTTCATTATTTTCTATAATGTAATGATGAAAATTTAATATTCATATATTTTAGATTCATTGCACATTAACTGAAATATTTCAGGTCCTTTATTGTCTTAATACGGATGATTTTGGCATACAGCTCATGAAAACCCAAAATTCCTATCTCACAAAATTAGCATATTTCATCCGACCAATAAAAGAAAAGTGTTTTTAATACAAAAAACGTCAACCTTCAAATAATTATGTACAGTTATGCACTCAATACTTGGTCGGGAATCCTTTTGCAGAAATGACTGCTTCAATGCAGCGTGGCATGGAGGCAATCAGCCTGTGGCACTGCTGAGGTCTTATGGAGGCCCAGGATGCTTCAATAGCGGCCTTTAGCTCATCCAGAGGGTTGGGTCTTGAGTCTCTCAACGTTCTCTTCACAATATCCCACATATTCTCTATGGGGTTCAGGTCAGGAGAGTTGGCAGGCCAATTGAGCACAGTGATACCATGGTCAATAAACCATTTACCAGTGGTTTTGGCACTGTGAGCAGGTGCCAGGTCGTGCTGAAAAATGAAATCTTCATCTCCATAAAGCTTTTCAGCAGATGGAAGCATGAAGTGCTCCAAAATCTCCTGATAGCTAGCTGCATTGACCCTGCCCTTGATAAAACACAGTGGACCAACACCAGCAGCTGACACGGCACCCCAGACCATCACTGACTGTGGGTACTTGACACTGGACTTCTGGCATTTTGGCATTTCCTTCTCCCCAGTCTTCCTCCAGACTCTGGCACCTTGATTTCCGAATGACATGCAGAATTTGCTTTCATCCGAAAAAAGTACTTTGGACGACTGAGCAACAGTCCAGTGCTGCTTCTCTGTAGCCCAGGTCAGGCGCTTCTGCCGCTGTTTCTGGTTCAAAAGTGGCTTGACCTGGGGAATGCGGCACCTGTAGCCCATTTCCTGCACACGCCTGTGCCCGGTGGCTCTGGATGTTTCTACTCCAGACTCAGTCCACTGCTTCCGCAAGTCCCCCAAGGTCTGGAATCGGCCCTTCTCCACAATCTTCCTCAGGGTCCGGTCACCTCTTCTCGTTGTGCAGCGTTTTCTGCTACACCTTTTCCTTCCCACAGACTTCCCACTGAGGTGCCTTGATAAAGCACTCTGGGAACAGCCTATTCGTTCAGAAATTTCTTTCTGTGTCTTACCCTCTTGCTTGAGGGTGTCAATAGTGGCCTTCTGGACAGCAGTCAGGTCGGCAGTCTTACCCATGATTGGGGTTTTGAGTGATGAACCAGGCTGGGAGTTTTAAAGGCCTCAGGAATCTTTCGCAGGTGTTTAGAGTTAACTCGTTGATTCAGATGATTAGGTTCATAGCTTATTTAGAGACCCTTTTAATGATATGCTAATTTTGTGAGATAGGAATTTTGGGTTTTCATGAGCTGTATGCCAAAATCATCCGTATTAAGACAATAAAAGACCTGAAATATTTCAGTTAGTGTGCAATGAATCTAAAATATATGAATGTTAAATTTTCATCATGACATTATGGAAAATAATTAACTTCATCACAATATGCTAATTTTTTGAGAAGTACCTGTATACTCATCTGACCATTAGAAAGACCTCTCTTTAGCTTTTCTTTAGCTAAGCCATTGCATCGCATAGTGCACTTGCCAACCGCAGTTTCATTTATAGCCATCCAAATACGTGTGTTACACAGACTAAGCCTAAAATGCATAAGCCAAGTGTCAGATAGTTAACTAACAGGATGGTAAAGCTTCAAGTAATTGAACCAAATAAATCACTGTATTATAATTTACTATGTTTGTGGTTATTAGAATTAGAACATTCTTATATTTTTTGGTGGCAGTCACAATCACTTACTAAATCTATTAAAATCTATTATAAATGACCACACATAGGGAGTTAGTGTATTAACTTAGATTGGAGAGAAATACCAAAATTACAGTACATCTCTACCCTGGCAAGCCTAGCTGACTCAATCATGCAGCACATCCTCCCTGCCTGTTATTCTTTCATGGTCCCTTCTCAGCCAAGTCTCCCTTGAAACGTTTGATCAAAAGGGGCTTCCTGGTACATAAAGATTAAATAAAATATAAAAACATTTCCCCCATTTTCCTTATCCCTCTTTATGAACCATTTTCATACCAATAAACCTCCTCATCCCTTTGCATGACTCCTTTTCATCTAACTCATCCTCTTTATCCTCCTCTCATACCACTCATTATCTTAAAGAGAATGATTAGTATGAAATGGGGTCATAACCTTTTTCATACCCCTCATTTTCCTTATCTCTTTTAACAACGCCTTTTTCATGCTACTCATAATTCTCATCCTTATTTATGACCCATTTTTTTATTTCATTCAAGCCACTTATTCTCGTTATCCTTTTCTAAGACCACTTTTCATACCCTTCCTGCTCATCTATACAACTCATCCCCTTCATGTCATTTTAAGACAACCTTTTATCTTACCTATCCTATTAATCCATCTTTATGACAAATTTGTATTATTCGCATTCATCTTTGTCCATTTTAATCACACTTATCCTCCTCACTCTCCTTTTCTACCCCTTTGTATGCTTTTCATCATCTTCTTTTTTACGACTTATCCTTTGCATGCTCTTCATGCATCTATTTATACTCTTTCGTTCTCCTTATTGCTGTACACAAATTTAGCCTGTTATATTTTAATTTCATCTAACTAAAAAAAATTAAAAACATCCATTATTTATATCTCTTGTGGAACCAACTCCCAGTTTTAGTTCACCCTGTCTACTTTTAAGACTAGGCTTAAGTTATTTTGAGCTATCTATGTAGGTATGCTGCTAGAGGTTTAGGCTGCTGGAGGACATAATTACCTCTTTCTACTACTACTCTCCTGCGATTCCTTATTTTTTGTTATTTCAAATTTGAACTGTTTTTTTCTCTGCCTAGAAGCTTCATCTGTCCTGTGTTTAGCTTTGACACCTTCCTGGAGGGGGGCATCGGGTAAGCTACTGCTGCCAACAACTTTATGTTTTCCTTCTAAAGTTGATACACTTGATACACCAGTGTTTAACCCTGTCTCTCTCCTAGATACAATTATTGGCTGAGCTTTTACTGAGACTAACTTTATGTGCTATTTGTATTTTATTTGTATCCTATAAATTTGAAAACTGGTTCAGATATTATCTACTTAAATGTGTTTCTCTCTTAAGTAACACCACTAAAGGAGCTAGTAGTGTCATTAACATTTTACTGTTCTTTAACATTAAAAAGTACTCCTGGATCATTACTTCTGTGTTTTATTTTTGTGAGTATGTTCTTTCTTCTTAAACCCCCAGCTGGTCATGACAGATGGTCATTCACACTGAGCCTGGTTCTGCTGGAGGTGTTTTCCTGTCAAAGGGGAGTTTTCCTTTCCACTGTCACTACATGTATGCTCAGTTTGAGGCATTGCTGCAAAGTCAACAACACAAAGCAATTGATTCTCCATTGTCACTACCTGCTCATCCAGGAGGAGTGACTGCTGCAAGTCAATGACTTGAAGCAATTTGCTTGCATTGTGTTATGGCTTGCAATTGGTTGAAAGAAAACCTTTTGACCGCATGTATTGGTGCTATATAAATAAACTGAATTAAACTGAGTTATACACAGTATTCCAAATTTCATCATTAAGGTACGTAAGGTACCAGGTATGGAAAAAAAACAATACAGGTCAAGCAAAACCAAGAGACTTCATAAACTGTAAAATCTGTAAGGTGGCAATATATTTTGTTTCAGATATATTTAACAATTTAAAGGGCAGCGAGATCCAGTCTTTCATTTGGGTATGAAACACTTCCAATATTGTAATACTCCATGGATAAGGCCCTCACCACCTCCTATTTACTAAACAAAATTAACAATAGAGGTTTTCATTTAATGTTTTACTACTTCTACACACATATGAAAAGCTAAAAACTGATGATGTCTGAAACAGTTTTGTTCATTTTCAAAATAGTATACTTGTCAAAACTTTAAGGTTTGGGCAAATTGCATGAAACATTGTTTGACCAGGTCATGAATGTTTTGTGCATTTGGTTGGGATTTATGTGTTTGCTGCACAGCCAAAAAGAATAAAATGTTAATTTCTGTTGAAGTTAGCATTATCTACTTGAGCCAACGTGACTCAGCACCCACATAAACACTAGCTTTTACTAAAATTATAAAAGTAAGCACTTTTGTTTAACTAACTTGATGGTGAGTGTAAGAATGCATGGTTGATGCAAAGGGTGGTATTGTACTAAAATATAAAAAACTGAATATTTATTTCTAGGGGTTAAAATGTGGAAATTTGTTACAAGGCATAAAAAGTTTTTTTTTTATATTTACAAATGTGCTACATTATTATTAAACCAGAGGTGGGTAGTAACTAGTAACAGTTATTCTGTAATATTTTAAAGTTTTAAAAAAGAAAATACTTCTAGGAGTAATTTTATTGTACCATACTTTTGCTTTCTTCTGCTTCAGTAAGAATATTCTGAAGTAACACTTCTCCAACTTCAGTAAAATTTCAGGCTACTCTACCACTTTGAGTTACTTCATTAAATGAAGAAGAAGCATGCTTTAACCAAAATTGCAGATACAGACACACATCTTCAGTTTATGTTGAATTGAGACTTCATTGTTCTAATTTTATTTACTATCTGCTGAGCCTGCTGTGTCATTTGGGGGTCAAATGAATACAGTATAGATTAAAAAGTATAGATTATCACTAGAAGTAATTTGCACTGCTGTAATTGAACTTCAAAAGCTCTATCTTGTGAACAAAATTAGATTTGAAAGTGTGTGTTTCTACACCTGAGTTTGTTAATTTGTTTTGAGGTTACCTATTATTACTCATATTTTTATTTTATTATTGAAAATAACAGAATTTGCACTTGGATCCTTTTTTTTCATTAATTGAGATGTTATGGTTAAGTTACTCAGTACTTGAGTAGTCTTTACCAAATACTTTTTTCTCAAATGATTACCTTATAGTACCTTATATTTCTTCTTAGGTAAAAAATATATTGATGATATAATAATGCTGCACGGTGGCACAGTTGGTACCACTTTTGCCTTGCAGCAAGAAGGTCCTGGGTTCAACTCCTGGCCGGGGGTCTTTATACACGGAGTTTCCATGTACTCCCCGTGCATGCAAGGATTCTCACCGCTACTCAGCTTCCTCCCACAGTCCAAAAACACTGTTATGCTAATTGGTCTGTCTAAATTGCCCTTAGGTCTAAATGTGTGTGTGCACGATTGTTTGTCCTGTATGTCTCTGTGTTGCCCTGCATTGGATTGGCGACCTGTCCAGGGTGTACCCTGCCTCTCGCCCGTAGACTGCTGGAGATAGGCACCAGCTCCCCCATGACCCACTATGGAATAAGCGGTATAGAAGATGAATGAATGAATATAATAATGATACATTTACTCAAGTAAAAGCTATTCTACCCACCACAATCGATAACCAGTGAATTAAATATATACAAAACTATATAAAACTGAGCAATTTACAGTCCCAGGCCACCTTACTGGGTACACCTTGCTATTAAATTAGGTCAGATACTAAAATTAACTGCAAAGTTAATTCAGTTTGAGATTGTGGTCGTACACAAAACACAGCCTCTGGAAAAAAAAAGTGTAGCAACTGTCTGGACAGTGAGGTTAACTGAAGTTAAACCAAGTCTCAAGTTATTGCTTACACAGAAGAAACCAGACTGAGTCTGAACATCTAAAATCTTCCCTATGTAGCAGAGTTGATTGTTACTAGCACGGAGATATTGGAGTTATTAATTTGATGAAAGTCTAAAATTGTGAACTCCTGGAATGTCACAAGTCATACTGTACTCTTAAATATGATCAGTGACAACTGATGTTAGAACTCGGATATTTTGAGTCCTACTGTGACCAGTGACAGCAGGTTTTAAGCTAATCACTTGGTACATCAATAATGTGCAGTTGTGGTTTATTCATTCGCATTTATGTACAGTGCAAGCTGTTCATGATAATGCCCACCCAGGGACGCCAATGTTAGGATCATGAATCTGAGAATATTATTTAATATTAATATTTTAATATTTTATCATGTAATATTTCGGCCTGTTAAGGGTTGTCCTGTGAATACCAGCCCAGTAAGGCGGTGGTATTAGGACAAAATAGAAAGGTGTGAGACGAGCTCTGACATTATTGAACAGCAAAAACTCTGCACACACATGGAATGAATTTACACAATTTCTTAAAATACAAGAATTTATTAACAAAAATAAGTCAACTCAAAGTCAAACATATTTCAATCAACAAACTCTTTACTCTGCTAAAACAATCCAACTAAACTACCAAGCAGAATTAAAGAATAACCAAGACTCATGGGCTATGTACAATATAAACAAGTTGATTAAGGATGATTGAAAACCATGATCGAAAGAGTGATGCAATATTACCATGCATTGTTAATTATGTTTGAGAACCAAAAATTATCTTGAAGAATCCGGGGGTGACATGAAGTTAGTCTTGGAACTAACTAAGGCAACCACTCACAATGCAAGATCAGATAAAATATTATTTTAATAAAATAAGATTAAGATTGATCTGCTGAATAAACTAACCTTCTGGATGACTAATTCTCAATGGGGTCTCATTACTACCTTTATTTATTAAAATAATATTTAAAGAAATATTATTAAAGGAAATGGTAAAATATTTAAGGGAATATTTTGAAAAAGAGACAAATCTTTCTGGAGAAATGTGGCTTAATGGTGTTTACTTAGTTATCAAATTTCGTAAAATGATGTTAGGGACACATTATTTACTGGATTGAAAACTAAACCTTTCTGGGTAAATATTATTTGGCAGCAAGCACGTGTCCTTACCTGTTGGCAGTTGAAGCTAAAAAAGGAGGCTGATAGCTTAGCACCTGAATCAAACACACACGTTTAAAAATGCCATCAGTAAAAGAGTTAAAATGCATAAGCGTGGACGGCGCGTTATGGCCAATCTTCTGTGTTTAAAATCACCCTTTAAATAAAGTTTGTCTTAACTTTAAAAAAATACAAACAAAGAACACAACCTGAGCACATGTGCAGCAGATAGCCTGCTAGCACCAAGATAGCTGAGTTCAACACAAAGCCAAACTTCATAAAAATGAAAAACGTTTAGATCATTTCAATCCAAATCCTTCACTATTACTCTCTGACCAAAACCTAACCTCATGAACCATGCTGAGGAGTTGTCCGGGCGACGACGAAGTTTGAAGAGAGCTCTGTGGACAATGGATTAGCTTCCAGCTGACCTCTGGAGCAGTGGCTGGGCGCCCGCTCTGTCGGACCGACCAAACTGCACAATACCATGGTGATGCGACTACTTGTTGTCCTTCTCTCAGGCAGGGAAAACCGCTACACTTGGCTTGTAGAAGCAGTGTCTCTACTGGGGACTTCTCTGGGACAGTTTGCTTTTGCAGGCCTCAGAGAGAAAGTAAGCAATGCTTCTACCTTAATTTACCCCTTCTATGAATGAATACCGGAGTCTTTCAACAGTAATTCATCAGTACTTAACTTAGTGCATATGATCGATGATTGTATGACACCCTTGGATCAAGTTTGAAGAGTTTATGTCTTTTTGCCAGCAAAGAGACATTAGCGCGTTTGCCTCCCCTATCCCAATGATCACTGGTGTGGAAGAGATAGGACCATTGGAAAGGGGGTGCTTTTATACAGCCAGTGGCATCATCGGAGGTTGCTGGAAGTAGGTTACTGCAATTTATTTTGGAAGTTCCAGGAAAGTCTGTACTGGCCTTTCATGTTGTAACCATGGCTGTGGGTCCCATCAAAAGAATCAACATGTGTCTGCAATGTTTTGAAGAGCTACACTGACATTTATTTATCTGTTGTCTGACACCAGCCAGGCATTTCTGTACATTCTACTGCAGCTAGATATTTTCTTTCTTTTCCTGTATACCCGAGAGATAGTTGTACATGAAAATCCAGCAGATTTTTCTTTCCCATTTTCCTTTCTTACCCATTATGATGCTCACTTTGAACTTCAGCAAATTGTCTTCACCACGTATAGATGATGAATTGCAATGGGTCACTGCCATGTGATTGACTAATTTGCTATTTTTTTAGACAATATTTGAAGGAATGTAACTAGTAAAGTGGCCAGTGACTGTAAATACATGTGAGCAGAATGGCTGATGCCATAAAGGTGAGTAGTAAACCTTGACAAAGATATAAAATGTTGCAAATGTCCAAGATGCAAGAGGAAAACAAGTTTTCCAGTACCCTTTATGAATCGTAAAGTATGAACATTGATTTAATTCCATAGGGGATATAAATGATTGTGCCACTTTTTGTAGAGATTGCATTACAATTACTTTTTAAGGATAAAAAAGAATGACAGTTGATCTTATATCAAAACAAAACATACATCAAAAATTAAAAGATAGGGGCGAAGAAAATGATGAGCACCCAAGGGCCTCTAACTTCCTGTGACAAGACATTTTTAAAAAAGGTAGTGAACTTCATGTGAACCAGTCTATAATGGGTCAGACAACAAATAAAGCCAAACTCAGACGTTTTGGTGGATAAAAAAATCAAACCTGGTAGCCTTCTATCAGCAACATACAGCCTAATGACACACTGTCAGGTGTCTGGATTCACTTAAAATGGAAAAGTAAAAAAAAAAAAAGACTGGCATTAGAGTTCAAAACTCCAGCTAAGCAATACCAGCCACAATGTTTTATTAAAATGTAGCACCTTGGGTATAGTTGGACTATATGACAACAAGAAAATTAAATAAAGCTGTTTCAAGCAGAGCTTCATGTCTTGAGAGTCATGTGATTTTCTTACATGAGGGGCGTTAAATATCTTATGAGGAGGTAGATCATTATACAAGACAACAAGCCTTGAGCACAGAAGTTATTCAACCAAGGAATAGCTAAAAAATGAGTTCCTTGCCAAGTATATGATAAAATTCCAACTAAAATAATGTGAACAGACCTGAATACCAAGATGGTGCCGATGATGGCAGCCTCGGAGCTTCGCTCTCTCTTTCTTTGTGTATTTTGTGTTTTATTTGTATGTTTTTCGAGCCACGGTATTGTGGTCTCGGGCCACAATTCTGTGGTCTCATTCAGCAGAGTGGAACTTCTCAACATCAGAGAGTCCTCTCTTGAGATTTTTTCTCCATCATTCGTCAATTCAAGCTTCACTGAGCTTCTGGCAAGCGGAGCCGCGGCACTCTATGGAATATTGCACCGAAAGCGGCGGAGGGGAAAGCATGCTGGCGTGCTGGTAAAGCTCCGCCTAAGAGGACTTCGCACACCACTGCCTTCAATCCATCTGGCAAATGTCCGCTCTCTAGGTAACAAGATATACGAGCTGCTTCTTCTCACCTGTAAAAACACAGACCTCCGTGGATCGGCGGTTCTCTGCTTTACAGAGACATGGCTGAGTGAAAACATCCTGGATTGCGCACTGCTCATGCCGGGCTTCCAGCTGTTCAGAGCGGATCGCAGCGCGGAGCTTTCAGGGAAGAGGCGAGGAGGCGGAATCTGCTTCTATATAAATGAAGGTTGGTGCAGAGACATAAAAGTGTTGGGGAAAACATGTAGTCCTGATCTGGAGTAATTTTCCATAAACTGTATACCGGTTTATTCACCGAGAGAGTTTTCCTCGTTTATAATAATTGGCTCATTTTTTCCACTGCATGGCTGCACCTCTGCCGCTGAAAAACATCCCGCTGAGCTGATTACAGACGTGGAGAAAAAATACATGGACTCTTTCATCATAATACTGGGAGATTTTAACAGTGCAAACCTCTCCAATGCACTCCCCAAATACAGACAGAATAATAAGTGTCCCACCAGAGACAAAAACACACTGGACCATTGTTACACAACTTTAAAGGACTCATATCATGCTGTTACCAGGGCTGCTCTGGGATTTTCAGATCATTCTCTTATCCACCTCATCCCAACCTACAGGCAGAAATTAAGAGCTTCCAAACCCGTGGTTCACACTGTTAAGAAGTGGACTGAGGAATCAAAGCAGATGCTACAGGCCTGCTTTGAATGCACAGACTGGACTGTTTTTGAAACTTCAGCCACTGACTTAAACCAACTAGCTGATGTGGTGACATCATACATCAGTTTCTGTGAGGACATGTGTGTGCAGACCAAGACCTTCTGCACCTTTGGGAATAACAAGCCATGGTTTACTCCACATCTCAGGAACCTGCACAGGGATAAGGAAGAACCTCACAGCAGTGGAGATTGGGCACGTTACAGGCAGGCCAGGAACAAACTAACAAAAGAGATCAAAGCAGCCAAGAGAAGCTACAGTGAGAAGCTAAAGAACAGCCTTGCTACTGGTGATGCTTTGGCTGTATGGACCGGTCTGAGAAACCTGACTGCCTATAGGAGCCCCCCCCCCCCACCCATCCTGAACAGAATCCTTGCCTGGCTAAGCATTTGAATGGCTTCTATTGCAGACATGACAGGAAGCCGTTCACACCTCAAACCATCTCCTCCACACCTCATTCAGGAACATATTCTTACCATAAAGCAACCAACCCCCTACCTTCAGATCCTCTGCCTGCACTAAAGATCTCTGAGGAATATGTAAATAGGCTCTTTCAGCGCATGAAAGCAAAGAAAGCTGGAGGACCTGATAACGTCTCCCCATCATGCCTGAAAGCCTGTGCAAATCAACTCGCCTTGATCTTCACCCGGATCTTCAACAAGTCACTGGAGATGTGTGAGGTCCCCTCCTGCTTCAAGTGATCCATCATCATCCCAGTGCCCAAGAAACCCACCATCCTGGGATTATGGCCTGTTCAATTACTTAATCCTAGGATTAAGGACCGTCCAGGGACGTACGCCAGGATCCTGTTTGTAGACTTCAGCTCGGCCTTCAACACCATCATACCAGACATCCTCCACCAGAAGCTCGCTCAGCTCAACGTCCCAGCTTCCACTTGTCAGTGGACCGACAGAAGCAGGTGAGACTGGGGAGCATCTTCTCCCGCACCAGATCAATAATTGCTGGTGCCCCCCAGGGGTGTGTTCTATCCCCACTCCTCTTCTCCCTGTACACACATGACTGCACCTGATTCTGAATGTACCATTTGATTTGAGGGAAACCTATCATCAACTGTTACGGGCAATACTAAAATATTTATATCACTAATACAACCTATTTCCATTATCTGCATTGCATGTTCAAATTTGAATGTAATTACGTTTTTCTAATTTTAGGACTTTGTTCAAATCTCAGTGATGATTTTGATCTAGTTTTCTTGAAGATATACAGAACATTTGGGACTTTTAAGGATCAGTCTATTTATAGTCATACATGCAGATACATATTGCCCACACTCACATACACAAAAGGATAGGATAGGTCTATTTGTTTGCTGTATAAGTGCATTTAATGTATGCCCAGAAGGATGTAACCATTGAAGAAACACTAAATAAATCATAAAAGCAGAGCACAGTGAAACAGATTGATGTACTTCGCCATCAGAGGTACAATAAATATCTTCCCTGTCTGTGGATGTCTGCTGTTTACAGGACAAGATAATGAGCAGCAGTGGAGATTGACCTGGTTCTCCCTATGCTTTAAAGCACTTAAGCCTCAAAGGACATTCAGACATGAACAGATAAAAACATTTTTTTCTTTTATTTTCATAAGAGCACATTCAATGCCATAGAGAAAGATGGATTCTATATGACATCATAATGAAGGCTGAATAAGAGGAAGACTAATTCAGAGGAGACAAAAAAAAGAGATGTCAGCCCACATGAAGAGCAGTATACACTATGTGGTCCTATTTCCATATCAACGCAATTGTAGATGGAACAGTTCAGGAAAACAATCTTAAAAATTTGGTTTACTTGTCTCAGTTTGGGAAGTACATGTACAACCCATATGTTAGGTCCAGCCCCTCTGTAAAGAAAGCATTTAAACATGCTTCTGGACCAGTCAGCAATTGTAAGCAGGAGGTTCAAAGAAGGCACAGATTTAAATGATTTTACATGTCGTTTTATCCATGGCGACGGCATCAGGAAAGTAGAGAATGTAGAACACTTGTGTAAATGGTATGTTTGTTGCCAATTTAAGCTAACATGCACCATGTGAAAAATTGCAGTTGTGTCCAAGCTCCATGTAACACATGTTGCTCATTCTAGTGGGCAAACATCTGATACGTATGTTGATCTACACAGACAAAAGGAGTTAAGTGCCAGTGCAAGGTAGAGAGAGTTAGAGAGGACATAATACATTTTACTTTGTGTAGCTTTTATACACAGTCTTAGTTGTTGTGATTATGAATATGAATATATTATTTAATATTTAATTTTAATATTTTATCAAATAATATTTCGGCCTGTTCAGGGTTGTCCTGTGAATACCAGCCCAATAAGGCGGTGGTATTAGGACAAAATTGAAAGGGATAAGCCAAGCGCTGACATTGTTGAACAGCAAAACTCTGCACATATATGGAATGAATTCACACAATTTCTTAAAATACAAGAATTTATTTACAAAAATAAGTCAACTCAAGTCAAAAATATTTCAATCAACAAACTCTTTACTATGCTAAAACAATCCAACTAAACTATCAAGCAGAATTAAAGAATAATGAAGACTAATGGGCTATGTACAATATCAACAAGTTGACAACCATCAAAGATGGTTGAAAACCATGACCGAAAGAGTGATGCAACATTACAATGCAATGTTAATTATGTTTGAGAACCAAGGATTTTCTTCAAGAATCTTGAAATGAAGTTAAGTTAGTCTTGGAACCAACTTAGGCAATAATCGGCAACCTTTAGACAACCATTCATAATGCAAGATCAGATAAAATATTATTTTAATAAAATATTGTTTTAAAGAATGACCTGCTGAATAAAACCAACTTTCTGGATGACCAATTCTCAACGGTGTCTCATTAGCTGCCTTTATTTATTAAAATGATATTTAAAGAAATATTATGTAGGAAATACTAAAATATTTAAGGAAATATTTTGAAAAAGAACCAAATCTTTCTGGAGAAATGGGGCTTAATGGTGTTTACTTAGTTATCACGTTTAGCAAAACAATGTTTAGGAAAATATTTTACTTGATTGAAAACTAGCAACCTTTTTTGGGGAAATGATCTTAGTAGGCAAGCACGTGTTCTTAGCTGTTAGCAGTTAAAGCTAACAAAAGAAGCTTATAGCTTATCATCAGAATCGAACACACACCTTTAAAATACCTTTAATAAAAGGGTTAAAATGTATAAGGGCAGACGGCGCGTTATGATAAATCTTCTGTGTTTAAAAATCGCCCTTCAAGTAAAGTTTGTCTTAACTTTAAAAACACACAAACACAGAACACAAAACTGAGCACGTGTTGAGCAGATAGCATGCTAGCACTAAGATAGCGGAGTTCAACACAAACAAAACCAAACTTCAAAAAATGAAAAACGTTTAGATTATTTCTTTCTAAACTATTTCTACCACTCGGCCCAAATCTAACCTCGTATGTGAACTGTGCTGAGGAAAAGTTGTCCGGGCGACGACGAAGTTTGAAGAAAGCTCTGTGAACAAACGTTTAGCTTCAGCTAATCTCTGTAGCTGTTGGGTGGCTCGCTCTGTCTGCTGACCAAACTGCACAGTTACTGCTGTAACCATGGTGATGCGTCCCGTTGTCCTTCCTTTGGGAAACTGCTTCACTAGGCTTGCTGGGAACTCTCTGGAAACAGTTTGCTTCTGTACATCTCAGAGAGAAGGTCAAGCAACGCTTGTACCTTAATTACCCCCTTTCATGAATGAATACCCGATAGACAAACAGCAATTCATTCGTACTTAACTTATTGTATATGACAGCGTGATCTTATGACACTCTTGGATACGGTTTGAAGAGTTATGTCTGTTTGCCTGCAAAGAGAGATTGGCACGCTGTGTCCCTCCTGTCCCAGTCATCACCGGTGTGGAAGAGATCGATTCATTTGAAAGGGGTTGTTTTTATACAGACAGTGACATCACGGGAAGTCCGCTGTTATCCCCTTTCCTGGCTGGCTGGAAGTAGGTTAATGCGATTTATTTTGAAAGTTCCAGAAACGTTCATACTGGCCTTTAATTTTGTAACTCATGGCTGTGGGTCCCAACATAGTGAAAGTTCAGACAGCCAAAAGTGGTAACTAAAGAACAGTGATGTTTCATTGCTGATTATATGCAGTCTTATGCTATTATAAAGGATTCTGGACTGCAAAATCTTACCATAAAGTAAGAGTCACAGCATATTATCTCTTGCTGACACTTTAGAAACATAGTGACCTTCAAACTTTATGTAGAGATGTGACAAGGAATTGTCACAGAGCTGTCTGACACGTTAGATGTAGCCTAAAAATGTTACTCTAAAGATGGCACAGCACTGTATTTTTGTATTAAGAAAACAGATTAGTTTGGTTAAGATTCACAGTAATTGTTTGCAAACTCATGATAGCTATTTGAGTTTTGTTTGGGTTTTTTCTGTATTCTGATGTTCTCCAAGTTGTTGTGTTTTGGATCTTGCTTCTGATCATTGTTTTCCAGGTGGTGCTTTAGTTCAATGCTTAGGTTTAGTTTCTCATGATTCTTGTATTCTGTTTTAAGTGCTTTCAAGTTTATGTTCTGTTATAGCTATGTTTCTTTGGTTTGATTATGTCCTTGTATTAGTGTTTAAGTTCCAGCCATGTTTTGTGTTTACTCCTGCCACAGTTTGTTAATCAGCTTCATTTGGTCCATCTGCACCATGCCAATCAATTTCCCTGCTTCTCCTGCGCCATGCTCATACATACACTGCTATTCTGTTCATTCTTCGCGGAAACATTAACTGTTCATGCCAAGTCTGTTTTCCAAGCCTGTTTTGCCCAGCTTTTCCATGTCTACATCTGCCACCTTCAGCCTGCTGTGAGTTTCTTTTGTTTCATTAAAAAGCTGGTTATGCTGCTTCCTTCCTGTCTGCATAATGAGGTCCACTCCGAACACCACGTCCTGACACAAACAGCAACTACTGAACATTTTGTGAGTGCATTTTTATGAAATAAAAGTATCAACTCAAGTTTTTTTTTGTAATCAAGTCATTTAGTCATTTGAATGACTCAAGCAATCGTTTTAGCCCCACTCTTGACCTTTCCTTTAAACACAACGTCAAAAGTTCAGATCTATTCCCTTTAATTAGTGGTTGTAATCATTCTTCGAAATACGCACATGACAGGATGTTTCTCTTGATTTATACACTTATAGTACAAAGAAATTCAACAGAAGTCAGGTTAGTCCAAGGTAGTAAAGTACATTGAAAAAATATTTAATAGTGTGACGTGATACTACGAAGCACATTTTGAGCAGTGTGTACTTTCTGAATGCACAAAAGACAAAATACCATTGAAAAATAATGCTTATCATGAAGGAATATTCACAGAGTTTGCAGTTACAAAAAATATCTACTTATCGGGTGCTTATTTGCAGTGCTCTGACATAAATGCCAATATTGTTTTCTGCAAAACTTCTCACCCTGTTTTCTTCTCAAACATACATCTCTGCTTTCAACTGTCTTTGTCAGCACACACACACAAGAACACAATCATTCCTCCAAGGGCCTTCACACATTAGCAAGCAAAGACATAATTATGTCATTTCTGCACACATGCTAGCCTTCCACGTGCACATAAAGACACTCACACAGGCAATGACCTCTTGGCGCTGAAATTCGGGTTGCCACAACTGCATGGGCCAATTCTAGCTCTTTGATAAAACTAGAATACTTGCTACCTAAGATGACCCTGAAGAGAAGAAAAACAACTGAACTCTGCCATGAACCCTGGGGCTAAATCCTCCCTAACAAAATAATGCTTCCTTTAACAATTTATCTGGTCTTTCAGTTCAACAATGCAGTTATACTGCATTTGGTTTTGGCCATTAGTTCTGCTACAAGAATAATTGATCATTATATTAAATGCAAAAATCTATAAATTCATTTTTGCTGAGCTTGTGTAGATAGACACGATGCATAATAGTTTTGAGCAGTCTCATCCATAACTTGTCATTTTTGTTTTAGTTGCATATGAAGTCAAAACTGACAGGAAGAAACCTTTTCAGGGGGATTCTAGTCTTTCAGCACAGTTAAGTTATCCAAAATCTTTCTTTACTTTAAAATAAAATTTTGCTCAGAGACTTTTACTGTGGGCTGTGACAGGAGTATTGAACACAGTTTTAATGGAGCTTCAGGAAGAATCTTACAAGAAAAAAAAAATGAAACGTGGTTTCTAGGCTACCATTCAATAAATGAGCAGAACATAAATTACGTGAACTGAGCTAAAGTGGACCATTTCAAAGGGCAGTCATGGGGCAACAGTCTTTAATCCTAACTTATTATACTTAGTGATTCGAGTTTAAATCAGAATACATTGAGTCTTTCCTGAATTTTACATGTTGAAATACTACAAATATACTGTTCATACTACAATTGTGAGGAACTCAAAAGACAGTGCTTCATTGTTATACTTTTTGTTTTTTTATGATTCCTACAGAGCAGGGGTTCTCAAAATTAATGCTTATAGATCCTAATTGCATTTCTAAAGTCAAATGCCTAGAACAACCAATAATAAGGAAATCCCTTTTATTAAGTTTGCTTATACCTTATAAGCATAAGAAATAAAATGTTTGGTGCTCTGTTTTTTTGAGAAATTCTAACTTAAACTTAATCAGCTTAATTATGCTTTATCCCACAACAAATAAAATACTTTTCACAAGAAATAAATAAAATAAATAAACTGAACTAACAAATACAGAAGAGGTTAAACTTTAGATGCCCAGGCCTGTCATGATTCGGGTTTGTTGTTGGACCAAAGTGCAGAGAAGGTTCCAGGAAGATGGAGAATGAAGGTTCGTAGAGTTTTAATTATCCTTATTCACACAACCAGGCACAGAAACAGGAGTATGGCCTACTCCAGCCAGACCAGAATACAGAATTCCAGACATTAGGGTATGGTACAGTTATTGAACCAGACACGACTGAACGACATGGAAGACAACACACAAGGAACTTGTCTGGTGGCTCTCTGTTCTGGTCTGGTTTAGTCTTGTAAGTTCCTGGTTTCCCTGCCTAGCTCTGTGAGTAAGGAAATATTAAAGTCTTCACTTACCTTCATTCGTTGTCTCCTGGCATCCTTCTCTGCACTTTGGTCTTACCACAAACTTAGCTCCATGACTGTAAGTCAATCTAAATTATCAGAGCTAAAAAAAAGAATTAATAGAGGTTCACACAGAACATACAAAAATCAAACACCAGAGCTTAACACAAAGCTCAAAATATTAAGAAATAAACTTAATATGCTGTACAACGAATACAAAAAAAAGATGATTTATACCAAACAAAAACATTATAAATCTGGTGCTAAATTTACAAAACTACTAGCACACAAATTACAAAAGCAACAATACAATATATAAAATTAGGGACCCAAATTCAAAGAAGCCATTCACACCTCAAACCTTCTCCTCCACATCCCATTCAGGAACAAATTCCACCCATAATGTAACAAACCCCCTACCTTCAGATCCTCTGCCTGCACTAAAGATCTCCGAGGATGATGTAAACAGGCTCTTTCAGTGCATGAAAACAAAGAAAGCTGGAGGACCTGATAACGTCTCCCCATCATGCCTGAAAGCCTGTTCAAATCAACTCGCTCCGATCTTCACCCCGATCTTCAACAAATCACTGGAGAAGTGTGAGGTCCCCTCCTGCCTCAAACGATCCACCATCATCCCGGTACCCAAGAAACCCACCATCCTAGTATTAAATGACTAGAGGCCTGTAGCCCTGACTGTTGTCATGAAATCCTTTGAGCGGCTGGTGTTGAAGCACCTGAAAGACATCACAGGCCCACTGCTGGACCCCCTGCAGTTTCCTTACCGAGCAAACAGGTCGGCAGATGATGCTGTCAACTTACAGGGGTTGGACAATGAAACTGAAACACCTGATTTTAGACCACAATAATTTATTAGTATGGTGTAGGGCCTCCTTTTGCGGCCAATACAGCGTCAATTCGTCTTGGGAATGACATATACAAGTCCTGCACAGTGGTCAGAGGGATTTTAAGCCATTCTTCTTGCAGGATAGTGGCCAGGTCACTACGTGATACTGGTGGAGGAAAACGTTTCTGGGTGGTATGCTTCTTTGGGGCTTCTCCACACCGTAACTCTCCCAGATGTGTGGAAAACAGTAAAGGTGGACTCATCAGAGAACAGTACATGTTTCACATTGTCCACAGCCCAAGATTTGCGCTCCTTGCACCATTGAAACCAACGTTTGACATTGGCATGAGTGACCAAAGGTTTGGCTATGGCAGCCTGGCCGTATATTGACCCTGTGGAGCTCCCAATGGACAGTTCTGGTGGAAACAGGAGAGTTGAGGTGCACATTTAATCCTGCCATGATCTGGGCAGCTGTGGTTTTATGTTTTTTGGATACAATCCAGGTTAGCACCCGAACATCCCTTTCAGACAGCTTCCTCTTGCGTCCGCAGTTAATCCTGTTGGATGTGGTTCGTCCTTCTTGGTGGTATGCTGACATTACCCTGGATACCGTGGCTCTTGATACATCGCATAGACTTGCTGTCTTGGTCACAGATGCGCCAGCAAGACGTGCACCAACAATTTGTCCTCTTTTGAACTCTGGTATGTCACCCATAATGTTGTGTGCATTTCAATATTTTGAGCAAAACTGTGCTCTTACCCTGCTAATTGAACCTTCACACTCTGCTCTTACTGGTACAATGTGCAATCAATGAAGAATGGCTACCAGACTGGTCCAATTTAGCCATGAAACCTCCCACACTAAAATGACAGGTGTTTCAGTTTCATTGTCCAACACCTGTAGGTCTACACTTCATCCTGCAACACCTTAACTGTCCAGGGACGTACACCAGGATCCTGTTTATAGACTTCAGCTCGGCCTTCAACACCATCATACCAGACATCCTCCACCAGAAGCTCACCCAGCTCAACGTCCCAGCCTCCACCTGTCAGTGGATCAACAGCTTCCTGACAGACCGACAGCAGCAGGTGAGACTGGGGAGCATCTTCTCCCGAACCAGTTCAATAAGTACTGGTGCCCCCCAGGGGTGTGTTCTATCCCCACTCATCTTCTCCCTGTACACCATGACTGCACCTCAGCGGACCCGTCCGTGAAACTCCTTAAGTTTGCAGATGACACCACTGTGATTAGACTGATCCAGGACGGTGATGAGTCTGCATACAGACAGCAGGTGGATCGGCTGGTACACTGGTGCGGTCAGAACTACCTTGAACTGAACCCACTCAAGACTGTGGAAATGGTGGTGGACCTTCGGAGAACACCACCCCCATACACCCCCGTCACCATCCTCAACAACACTGTATCGGCCGTGGACGACTTCAGGTTCTTAGGAACCACCATCTCTGAGGATCTGAGATGGTCTTCACACATAGACACTGTTCGAAAGAAGGCCCAGCAGAGACTGTACTTCCTGAGGCAACTCAAGAAGTTCAACCTTCCACAGGAGCTGCTGGTCATCTTCTACACTGCCATCATTCAGTCTGTCCTGTCTTCATCCATCTCAGTGTGGTTTGGCTCATTAACAAAACAGGACAGGTGCAGACTGCAACGAATAATCAGGAATGCAGAGAGAATAATCAGGGCTGACCTTCCCTCCATCCAGGACTTATACAAGTCTAGGGTCAGGAAAAGAGCTGCTAAAATCTCTGCAGACCCCACACACCCTGCACATAAATTGTTCAGAGCCTTACCTTCAGGCCGCCGCTACAGAGCACTGTTCACTAAAACCAGCCGCCACAGAGACAGTTTCTTACCCCAGGCTGTTTCTCTGCTGAACATTCAATAGAGTACAAAACAACAGTATATAGATGTTGCAAATGCAACTTTTTATTTATACATGTGTATATTGTACAATGTAAATATTTATATTCTGTAATGCAAAAACAAAACCAAAGAGCAAAGTGTACCGGAGTCAAATTCCTTGTTTGTATGTACAAACTTGGCAATAAAGCTGATTCTGATTCTGATTCATCTTCAAATCTTTAATTTGGCTCTTAAAGAGGGTAAAATGCCACAAACATGGAAACAGGCTACTATATCCCAAAGAAGGGAAAGACCTGCTTAGCTGCAATTCTTTCAGGCCCATTTCATCAATCCTCCCAAAGAGAATAGAGGAGATACTTCGGCAACTCATTTGCACCGACCAAACAGGTTTTATTCCATAGAGACAAACCCATGATAACATAAGGCGTACTCTGCACATATTGATCCATATCCAAAAACTTCAGTCACAAGCTACAGTGATCAGTCTCAACGCTGAAAAAGAATTTGACTCTGTTAGCTGGAGGTTGTTAGATATTTTAATTATGTTCTGACTTTTTAAAAGTAATTGGGGCACTTTACACAAAACGAATTGCACAGATAAAAATAATGGACATTTATCAAGTTCTATTGAAATGGAACATGGAACAAGATAAGGATGTGGACTCTCACCATTACTATTCGCCCTTTAGAGTACCGCTAGCTCAATTAATAAGGAAGATGGATAGGAAAAAAGGTATAACTTTTTTAGGTCATGTACAAAAGCTGGCGCTATACGCTGACGATGTTACTATATATCAGTGAACCAAACACTTCACTCCCTAATTTCTAGCAGAGTTTAAACAGTTTTGGTGAGTTTGCTAGATATTAATTGAATATGAATAAAACACAGACACTGACATTGTATTATAATGCTCCATGATCATTATGTGCTGAATAAAATTTTAAATGGAACCGAACCATATTAAAATACTTTGGGGTCCACGCTTCGGGTGTCTTAATCCCAAAAGCTACAACCACTTTAGCAAAGTGTAATTATGATGTTCTGCTGATCAAAATCAAACTGGACATGCGGAGATGGACTGTCACCTCTTTTATAAACTTAATCCAGAGAATAGAAGCTGTTAAAATGAACCTATTACCAAGATTTCTCTTCTTGTTCCAAGCTCTCCTGGTAGAAATTACTAAAAAATAATTTATAGAGTGGGATACAATTGTTTCTAGATTTGTATGATTAGAAAACAAGGCTAAAATTACAAAGTAAAACAATACAAAGAAATATGTGGTATGGCAGTACCACACTATCTTTATTCTGTACAAATCAAACCCCTGATGGATCTATGTCATACAAAATACCATCCTCAGTGGAAAGACATTGAATTGTCTTATATCAGACCCCCTTTACAAGCAGTTCTTGGGAATAAAGATTTAGAATAGATCCAGCACAAGGCTGGAAATCCCTGGATAAAATCACAATTAAAAATCTGTACAGAAGCCAAACAAGAACACAAACTACATAATAGCTTGAGGATTATAAATGGTGCTCTTATGACCCTAATTTTAAGACCAATCAAACAGATGCAGGATTCGGTAAATGGGTGTCCAAAGGTATAACAACACATTAGTTATTTCACAGGTTGTCATACCCAGCCAGTGACTGAGTTTTGGGTTTAGGTTTTTGTTTTTCATACCTGGTCTGGATCTCTGTTTACTTTTAGTTCTGTGTCTTGCCTTGTTAACTGGTTTCACTCCCTCTGTTTCCCAGTGGTATCACCCACACCTGTTCTGTGTTTTCCTTGATTACATGATCTTGTCGTTTATTGGTTCGCACTGCATTTCAACCTGGAAAGACTCACAAATGAGAGAAACACAGAGATGGAAATTTGAGGAGTTTATTAGCTGATGTTTGATTTCTTTTGGTGCTCGGACCCCGGTGGAAGACATGGATGCTGATAATGACATGAGCTTGAATAAACATCTTAGGGTTAGAATTAGAGAAGTCTTCCTCCCGGGATCCTGATACTGGTGGTGGAGTGGAGGCCTGAGAAGATAAGGGAGTCGAAAGGAGCTTGAAGCCTGATGGTGGAGATGGGGTGGAGGAAGGTCGAAGCTCAGCTGAAGATCAGGAGATTCTGCGTATTAAGGTGTTTTAAAACAAAGCCTAGAGGGATGATTGGCTGAAGAGGAATGTAGATCAGGAGCTCATTGGTAGGAGCGGAGAACGTGTTGGAGTAATTAGACGGAGCTGGAAGTGGAGGTGAGTCTTCCAAGCTGAATTTTCGTCAAAACTCCATTTCAACCTGGAAAGACTCACAATTGAGAGAAACACAGAGATGGGAATTAGAGGAGTTTATTAACTGATGTTTGATTTCGTTTGGCGCTCGGACCCCGGTGGAAGACATGGATGCTGATAATGACATGAGCTTGAATAAACATCTTAGGGTTAGAATTAGAGAAGTCTTCCCCCCAAAAATGGGCCAAGGACAGGGCCGAGGCTGAATATAAACAGAATGTTAGTTAGCATGAATGATGTGAGATTGATAAATGAATGGTAGATGTGATGAGATCAGAATAATAAGTGGAGAATATCAAACTGACTGAATGGAAAGATGTTGAGAGCCTGACAAGTTATGAGAAGGAATAATTTGAACCTGAGGGAGTGAAAGGAGATTGACAGAGTTTAACGAGGCATAGAATGAATGGAATAGCCTGCAAAAGCATAGAAAGTGATGAATGTACCTGCTAAGGCATGATAATGATGAATGGAACCTGCCAAGGCATATTCAGGTTGTGTTGAACCTGCAAGGAAATTGAGAATGATGAGCTGTACCTGCTAAGGAATTGAGAATGTTGAATTGTGCCTGCCAAGGAACTGAGAATGATGATTTGTCCCTGCCAAGGCGTAGAGAGGGATGGACTGTGCCTGCCAAGGCGTGGAGTGGGATGAATTGTGCCTGCCAATGCGTAGAGTGGGATGAACTGTGCCTGCCAAGGCGTAGAGAGGGATGGACTGTGCCTGCCAAGGCGTAGAGTGGGATGGATTGCGCCTGCAAAGGTGTAGAGGGATGAACTGTGCCTCCCAAGGCGTAGAGTGGGATGAACTGTGCCTGCCAAGGCGTAGAGTGGGATGAACTGTGCCTGCCAAGGCGTAGAGTGGGATGAATTGTGCCTGCCAAGGCGTAGAGTGGGATGAATTGTGCCTGCCAAGGCATTGAGAGGGATGAACTGAGCCTGCTAAGATGAAGAGAGGGATGAACTGAGCATACTAAGATGAAGAGAGAGATGGATTGTGCCTGCTAAGGAATAGGAAGAATAGAATGTGCCTGCCAAGGCGTGGAGAGGGACGAACGATGCCTGCCAAGGCTGCTAAGGAGTCTAGAAAAATTTATTAGGCCTGTTAAGCATATAGAAGGATGGATTGAGCCTGCTGAGGCATGGAAAGAGGGATGAACTGAGCCTGCCAAGGCGTAGGTGAGGAATGATTTAGAGAGGAAGCAAATGAAATCATGACTACACAAAAGAGGTTTAAGCAAATATTTATTTCTTTGGCGCTCAGACCCCGGTGGAAGACATGGATGCTAAAAATGACATGAGCTTGAATGAACATCTTAGTATTAGGATAGAGATGTATTGCCCCCAAAATGGGCAGAGGCAAGTAAAACCCATCTTTTATTTTATTCTTTTGTTTCTTTATTAGAAGGCCTGGGCAGGGTCAGAGGTTGTAGTGGGATGAGAATCGGTTAGAATCTAAGGTGTTCTGAATGATATGTGCATGTAACCTTGCTTATTGAACTTTGATGTGATGTGCTGATATCTGAAGTTGCTGCGCTCTCAGCTCGTTGCACGTTTTACCACCTGAGAGCAAGCGCAGGTGTGCTGTGAGACTGGACTGCTGAAATAACCTCATGGTGAAATTCCCCATTTTCTTTGTCTCCAACCGCACTGCTGGCTAGCTGCCGCCAAAAAGTTTTATAACCCTTTGTCTGCTCAGGAGTTGGGGGACGTTTTATGAGTCGGAATAACTGAGTTACAGTTGGAGCTGCGCCCCCCACTCTCCACTCACCACCACACCCCTTCATCATATTCTTAATTTTGCCATAACTGCTGGTTGATTCAATACATACCCACTGCTGTTTGCTTTAATTTTGCTTAGTTAGATGTGTTACCCCTGTTATGTAGACCTTTGCATGTTGAGTAGGTGAAGATTAATAAATATTCACATAGATAAAGAGAAAGCGTTTTGTGTTCATTGTGTGCAAACGTGATTCGTCAGTCAAGATAAGGTTAAAAGTTCCACACGTTTCGGCAGAAACGGTCGATTAGACAGTGATATCTCCGGCAATAGTTATTAATTATTACGGAGTATTTAACAGTTGTAATTGTCAAAGGCGTTGAGCCACAATTACAACACCAGAAACATCTCTGGTCTCGATTCCTAAATGAGGATTTTGGTTAAGAAGTTGATTTTGTCAGGTTATGATTTTTAATTATAATCATTGATCAAGATTAATCAATCAATAATCATAACCCCCAACAATGCTGAAGTTGAGCAGTGGCCGAGTTGTTGTAGGGAAGCTGTGGAAACTCCTTGGGTAGCTGCCCCGATTCAGAATGAGTGACTTTTTTTTTTCTTCTCTCTTTTCTTTTTTATTCACTTAGTCTAAGAAAGCCATAGAAGGTAAGGAGCAAGGTGCTGGAGAGAAGAAATAAAAATGGCCAGAGCGAAGGGTCATAAGGAGATTTTAAGGAGGGAAGGTGTAATACGTCTCTGGGAGTCAGGCTGCGGAATGCGATGTTTTGAGATGACTTTGAGGAAAGGTGTAATGGCTTGATGAGTGAAAAGGCTCGGAGTGGGATCAGAAAAATTATCTTTTGAGAAAAATTGATGCCTGCTAATATTCAATTTTCAATTCAATTCAGTTATTTATATAGCGCCAATTCACAACACCTGTCGTCTCAAGGCATTTCACAAAAGTCAGGTACATACATTCAATTAATCCTAACCATTTAACAGTGTAGTCAGATTCAGTTATTTTTTCAAATTTATAAAAAGTTTCTGTCTAAGGAAACCCAGCAGATTACATCGAGTCAGAGACTTGTGGCAGTCACTCCTCCTGGATGAGCATGTAGCGACAGTGGACAGTCACTGGCATTGACTGTGAAGAAATCCCTCACGGTCCCTAATCCCTAATGGGCTATGGATGTAGGGGAGCTTGAAATGACAGTGTTCAAAACAATGAGTAATGAAAGCTAGGACTGTTTGAATGCGAACCGGGTACGATGGTGTGTTATTAGCAAGGCAAATTTTGCAAAGGTTTGCCATCAATGGAATAGGGTTGAAAGTGAAAGGAGCGAGACCTGAGATACAGCAATGTTTGGCTGATTGCGACGGAGAAAGGAGCGAGAGGAATAATCGGAGTAGGGTGAAAGTATGCTGATGGACAGAGACGCCGGAATACCTGAAAATTTAAAATGAGACAGGGCATCAGCGACTGAATTAGAAAAATCCTGGAAAATGACGGGCAGAAATGATAAACTTATGAGTTACGGCCTGCCAGGATTCAACGGAGGTAAGAGCTACATCCGTGAAATGACCTTAGTAATATTGTCTGTTCATAAATTGTTTAGTAAGAGTTTGTTATTTTTCTGTGGCAGTAATGCAGTTAATGCTTAAATTTGAAAACAGTTAGTCCGGGAAGGCGCTGTAAATCAATTGTCTCAAACTGAACAACGCAGCGCCGACCTGATATGCAGAGAGAAAGTGTGTTTCACGATTAGATGGGAAAAGATATAGTTAAGATGTATATTAAAACAATAAATGGTTCCTTAGTGCCTGGTTAATAAGGGAAGAAGGTTGGTAAAAATGTTCGAATGCGTAAATAAATATTTAGATATTCTACGGAGCAAACAGGTTGCTTTTAAAAGTACATCCACCCAGTAGAGGGAGCCAATACGAAGGTTTACCAATTTCAATATAATAAGCTAAGTAATGTCACAGACAATTAAAATAATTTGCGTTGCATTTATTTTATTGTACAGAGAAAACATAGAAGGCAATGGGTACAAATTTAAGAAATATACGTGGTAAAAGCACTCAAGGGATAGACTGTCAAGGATAAACGGGGATTGTAAAGATTTAAGGTAAATAATTCATTTATGGTAAATAATAAGGCAAAAAGATTTAAAGCAGTATATTGTTAGAGTTACTGAAGGTATTTACGTTCTGTATACTTTTTTGTTATAATGATGTGTTCACATATAAGGCTCTGACAACAAAAGGATTGAGAACCATCCGTTTATGAGACCATCTTTTTTAACCGAGATGGTACAGACCTTAAAGAACTGAAACGAGTCAGCCGAGAGAACGACGTCGCTGTAAAAGGAAGAGATACCATTCCAGTTTGTAAGGAGACTGGAGCGGGATGCCAGCAGTTTGAGTTTGGCCGGCACAGAAATGCAGGAAGAAAGGAAGAGAAGAACAAAGAGTGCTCTGATGGCCGACTGAGCCACAGGAATAAGAGGTGGCTTGCGTCATGACGAAATTTCAGTGGCGAGAATAAACCAGTCTAGGCAGACTCCTGATTGAGCGAGTGTGGATGCATCTTTGGTGGAGAAGGATTTGTAATATTGATAAAAAAATCTGAAAGCCATGTTTGAAATGTAGGTCGACTATAAGAGACGGATAGGTATCGCGCTTATTCTTTGCTCAGTTAACAGAGCAGAAGACGTCTCTGAAATGCTTATAGGCGGCCGGAAGCTTGCCAAAGGGGATTCTTAGAAAGGTGGGGAGTAAATAATTTAAACACAGCATTAAATCCATCAGGGAATGCATTGGCTGAAGAGCAATGTAGATCAGGAGCTCATTGGTTGGAGCCAAGAATGTGGTGGAGTAATTAGACGGGGCTGGAAGTGGAGGTGAGTCTTCCAAGTTGAATTTTTGTAAAAACTCAATTTCACTGTTTGTATTTAAGTTCCTTAGTTGCCTTAGTTCTCTGCCGGATCTTTTGTGTGTTATCCATATCGTTGATACCCTGTGTTGCACCTGGTTATGCCTTGTTACTCTCAGTTCTGGTCTGGCTCTATTTCTGGATACTCCTGGTTTCCCTGCCTGCCTCCATGAGTATGAAAATATTCAATTTAACTTACCTTCATTCATCGTGTTCCTGGCCTCTTCTCTGCACTTTGGTCCTACCTCAAACCGAGCATTATGACACAGGCAGCATCTACTAACAAGTTGTTTGTATGCCCTCAGTCCAAGTATGTATCAGCAATGCTTCTTTTTTTTCTTCTTTTGTTGGTTTTTTAGTGATAAACCCATGTTCTGTTCTTTGTTTTATGTCTTTTTTTTCTTTTTCTGATTTCATAAAAATGAAGATGTTGAAGGTGGAAGAGTTGGACATTGGTTGCAGACTGTAACTGTAACTGTAACCATAAGATGTAAATTCTGCTCTTGTAATGACCTCAATGTTTCAAAAATAAAGAATTGAGAAAAAAAGGTAAAGAAATACATAATGTGAACTGTAACCTTCTCAGCTATGAGACCACAGGGAAATGTTTACTTAATATTACCCTGCTTTCTCTTTGTATTGATATGACTCTCATGACATGTTTTCTTTGTGGTCCCAATTAATAGTGTGGGCAAAACTTACTGGAGGTGTCATAATTACTAATGAGTAGAATTATTATAGTGCCCCTGTAGTTTAGCTTCTCTGTCCTCACAGTCTCTACCTGGTTGAAGCAGAAGGCTGCCAAAACCTGGAGCAGGTTCTGCTGAAGATTTCTTCTTGTTAAAAATGAGCCATTCCTTTTTGCTGTTGCCTCATGCTTGCTAAGGATTTTCAATTGCATTGAATTCATGATAGTTTGCAGTCTGCTGGTTTTATCAAATGCAATTTTTAAATTAACTGGCATATTATGATCCACTTAATCTGACTGGAATTTTTGTAAATATATGCGAATGACTGGAATCTGACTATTTGAAATAAATTCTTATGGCCTGAATGGAATCAATACGATTATAAGAAATTAGATATGGATTGGACTTGTAAAATTGCTTGTGATAACGGTTGATTAGTGCCATGATAGCTAGCTAGCCAGACAGACAGACAGAGAGAGAGAGTACAGTACTACACAGACAGGAGCTGGTAAACATGACTTGAGCAACTGTAAAAGTTGATTGAAACTTCTCAGTATTGGAATTTCAAAGTTCTTTAGATGATAGATAGATAGATAGATAGATAGATAGATAGATAGATAGATAGATAGATAGATAGATAGATAGATAGATAGATAGATAGATAGATAGATAGATAGATAGATAGATAGATAGATAGATAGATAGATAGATAGATAGATAGATAGATAGATAGATAGATAGATAGATAGATAGATAGATAGATAGATAGATAGATAGATAGATAGATAGATAGATAGATAGATAGATAGATAGATAGATAGATAGATAGATAGATAGATGATAGGTAGATAGATAGATAGATTTCATAGAGACCATGGGCAGATTTGACATTTATAAACCTAAACACTTGTAGTTTTATTTGTTTAGTTCTCATGTTTTGATAGATTAATGCAGCTAAATTGAAGCCCTTATAAAACAGAGGACCGTATTTAATTGTGAGTTTGTCTTCAAATAGGATTGTTTAAAGAATGAGAAGGCTGCTTCAAAGTAAGATACTTGTTGCCATCTAAAGTATTTTAATAACTGCTTTATGCTTTTCTCTGTTGGGGTTTTTTCTTTTTAGGGACAGGCAGTTTATTTTTCCTTTTAAAAATTAAAGCAAAGGATCACTGTGACATAAAAATTATTGTTGGTTGCAAATAGCTTTATCTCCGGCTTGTATGCCATGGTTACCATATGGTGAGCACCACTGGGAACCTGAGCTGGAGAACGCTGGGTGACGCACTGGACACACTTACCAGCAGGACAACTGGCACGTAATGCAAAGGCAAACACATTTAGTACACGTGCACCATAATTTCTCTGTGCATGGGTACAGATCTGATGTCTTTCTCTCACAGGGAGTAGTGTTTCTAATTCCATCCAGGGTTAGTGAGAACACAGAAGGCTAATATCTGCAGGATCTCCAACTGGGAGAGGTAACACACCTCTATCCCCATGAGATCATCCTGACAGGGACTGATAGGGAGGCAGGCAGAGAGAAGGAGAGAGATACACACATAAAGGGAAAGACAGACAGCAGGAAGAGGGGAGTATGGAAACAAAGAGACAGAGTCGAAGACAGAGGACAGATAGAAAAAACAGGAAAAACGCAGAGCATTATCTCTGTGCAAAGTCCTAGGAGAAACAGCCTGTTTGTAGAGTGATGCCTATCAGCTCACTGGCTGTCTTGGGAGATGTAACTTCACTGTGATGTACATTACACAGATAAAGCCTTCTATAGTATGATAAAAAAAAAAACTGCCAGATAGTAGCAAGGTGAAAGAACAAGACAAAGAAGGTCTGACTGATGAACAAACTAATGACTGTTGGAATAGTCATCACTTTGATAGAAACAACTTTTAATGGATAAAATGAAGCTAAAAGTAATGTTACATAAGAGAGAAGGATCAGTTTGTCCCTGGAAAAATAATAGCACATATACCATTTTTTTTTACAACTTTTCTTCTTCAGCTGGGTTCAAGTTTGTATTTCAGAATTGTTATATTCTTATCCATGACCGAAACTGAGAAACGTGTCTAAAAAAGAAGCATAAAGAAAAAAAATAAGCACACAGTAGGCCAGAAAGCAGTCACAAGTTGCTAAAAAATTATGACATTAAGTTTTGAAAGTCAAACTCTGGCATCAATGCATAACACTATTTTTGCTCAGGACAAAAGTAGTGATAGCAAAGTCTACTACTTGAATTTGAGTCCAGAAAGTGATGATTTATCAGTTTCAGTGGCAAACAACGGCTTATGACAACATTCTGAAACTCTGAAGCGCATAGACCTGTGTCAGCATGTTTCTACCAATGACCATGTCATCCCAACAGCCAACAGCCTAGGTTTGTCTTGTTCTTTCCCTTACATCCAAGATCTGGAATTTCAGACCCATTTCAGATTTTTGGAGGTGAAGAGAAATCTTTCCTCACCTTTTTCCATATGGAGCTCAGCCAGTTTTGTTTTGTGTCTACAGTTATCCGGCAAGTTGCATTCTTCAGGATTAACGTTATAATTAAACAACTGCAGTGCTCTCAATCAATAAAAAATAAATAAAATCAGACCTAAATATTAAAGAAAGTAAATGTGTGGTTATGGCTGTCTTAGGTGAATTTCTACGTGTGCTCAGTCATTGAGCAACTTGCTCAGAAATCTAATGTAAGTAAACAAAATCTCATTGTTCTTTCATCCTTAAGGTTTTTACCTTAAAAAATAAAAATAGGTCAAACTAAAGTTTCTCTCAGTGTCAATAAACATTTATTTCAGTCCTTATTTATTACACATTTTTATGTTTTGAACATTTTTTGCTTGTTGGTTTTTTTAACGTGTGATGTCCGGCCAACAGATTTACTTTCACAAGTGGGGAATTACGGCTTTTGCTGCAATTTTCCATTTGATGTATATAAAAGACTAGAAATTGCTTTGGGATTATTTTAAATGTAATGGACAGGGAGACAGAAATGGAAGGGGAAAAAAAGAAGAAAGAGAGAGGTGGGGCAAAAAGTTAAAAGGGAGAGCAAAATATAAGAATTGAGAGAAAGAAGGAAAGGAGAATACCAGATATTTGTAACTTGACTGCTAAATCCGCCTTCCATTTTGTAAAAAGCAGGGATATAAATTGATTTCTTTTAGAAACCAAACTTTATTGTTTGATATTCTAAAAATGCATTCTTCTCAATCCCATATTGTATATCAATCTGTTGATGGGATAAAGTGAATTCTGTCAAAAATGTTCCAGGTATTCAATTCCTTTACACCTCCAATCTTGGAGGTTTATCAAATTATTGTTTTGTAGGATGGGTTATCTGCATGGGAATAGTGAAGACACTGTAATTTTTAGAAACTGCTATAATTGTGTTAGAGAGAGGCTGATATTGATTCTTTTAATGTATACATGTTTTTTGTATTTGCGCTAAAAACAAGTTGATCGAAAATCTTAATAATATTCTATATTGTCGGTTGTACGACTAGCCAGGATTCATCCAGGGAAGTAAGTTTAAACCATTTTATGATGTGCAGTAGCCTATTGACTAAGAAGTAATGATGAAAGTTAGGTACGTTTTGTCCTCCTTTATGTTTGGTCTTCTGTAGCCTTTGTAAGCAAACATTTAGGGTTTATCTTTCCAAAGATATTTGGAGATAGAGGAGTCCAAAGATCTAAACCAGTCAGATGACAGTTTGTTCTTTCCACAAATAAGGGAATTGTGAGAAAAACAATTGATTGAAACAACTGTATTTTTTAACTAATTTATAAAATAATTTGAGACTGTTGAGAAATAATTTCTGTTCTATGTTTATGCATTTTATGCCTTTAATATCTTTAGTTTGCCTAAATGCTTGGTTATTTGTCCTGAAACATACTGTTGGGAAACTTTATAATATTTTTAACCAGTTTAAGAAAGAGTTTCCAAAACCAAAATGGTGCAAAGTTGCAAATACGAATTCCCAGTTAACTTTATCAAATACTTTTTCTGCAGCTAGAGACAATAAATTAGTCAATATTTTTACTGTAGGAATAGTCTAATAAATTAAGTCATCTGTGCAAATTTGAAGATGAATCCCTCCCTTTTCCAAAACCACTTTGGTCAGGATGTATTATGAGAAGAGTTATGAGATATAAGACTGTGGTTAGTATTTTAAATGCTTATATGTTTGGCTTAAATTTATTGGCTTGTTTTACCTGAGTTGGACATAGTTGTTTGTTTATCAGTAACCTGCCATATTACATACGCACAGCTCATCACGGTGTTGAAAATGTTTTAAATGTTCACAAACAATATAAGGACCTTAAATATCAGAAATTAGATGGTCATGCTTAAAATTAGTATCCAGAGTTGGGTTTATTATAAATAAAATGACAAGTACCAGCTAAACAACAATCATATCAGTTAAAGCTAACTGTTACACCCAGCAGTGAATAAAAACTGTTTCTTAACAGTCTGGAGCAGCAAAGAAACGTTATTCACCGTATTGAAAACAAGAGCAGGAGGAAGGCTGCTCCATCCATCTTCCTCTGAAGGACATGAAAAGGTTTTACATGAATACCATCTACTGAACATTCAGTTGTGGCCTATCTTTAAACCCTAAACTGTGGGCTCACGAAGTCTCTCACTGTTTATTTTGGTTAGTGTTGGGGACACACACTCGTTCAGGAATATCTACCTTAATTTAACCTTAAGTTAAATTTTAAACAATTGTTTCATTTTTTTGCACAGAGTCATCATGCTAAAACAGTGCTCAGTTTTCACAGAGCCTGCAGCAGCATGGCTACTTTGACCTGAAGAAAAAGATACCTGTCTGCCTGCTCCTCTGTTGAAGACTTTAAGGTGAGTTAAAATAATAGTGTTTCAGCTTCTGTCAAGATAGTTCTGTCATGCCTACAGAATATGTGCAAGTTGGTGTGTGGTTCTTTTCTCTTTCTTACCTACTCTCTACATGATGCGACTGGCAGGTTCAGCTCTGCAGGTGTTGCCCATGAAGGCTAATCAGAAGGTGTTCATTAGGAGCACGAACCATCAGATTGTTAGGTCTTCCAGCATGGATTCCTCTGGTGTATGTGCCCGGATTCCCCTGTGTCAGTATTCTTTATGCTCCGTGGATTCCTCTGAAACTACTCTGTGTGAGCTTTGCTGTTAGTCTCCGTTCTTCTCCTGAAACATAGCTCTTGGGAACAGAGATCCTTTCCACTTTTCTCCTACTCACCTTCCTGTTTACCCTCCAACTTCAATCACTCCACCAAGAACCTCCATCTGGAGCAAACAAATAGTGAGATTCAGTGCAAACAAGCCACCATTTACCACCACCTTTCAGCCTCTGTGAGTATTCTCACCTCCTCCTGAAAAACTTCCATCCTCTTCCAGCAGTAAGATCATTCATTCTTCCCTGAATACTCACGTTTTCTTCAGTTCTCCAGATAATACCCACTTACCTCTCTCCTTCTCTTCTCTGGATGTCCAGACGACCACCCTATTCTTACCTTTTATTAAGTCTGTTAAACAGCTCTCTTCCCTTCATATTTGATGCCCGTGGTCAGTGTCAGCATTATGACAACTTCAGTTATAGTTTTAAAGTGGAATCATTGAAATATTGAATTATAAACACAAGAGAAGACCATTGTGAACATTTATGTTTTCAGTTTCAACTAGTTTTTTTTAAATGTGCAGTAATTATGGTCGTTTCTTGGCTCCATACTTTACTGTCTAGCCATGCAGTTGAGTACTTAGAGGTCCTTCTCAAAATATTAGCATATTGTGATAAAGTTCATTATTTTCCATAATGTCATGATGAAAATTTAACATTCATATATTTTAGATTCATTGCACACTAACTGAAATATTTCAGGTCTTTTATTGTCTTAATACGGATGATTGTGGCATACAGCTCATGAAAACCCAAAATTCCTATCTCACAAAATTAGCATATTTCATCCGACCAATAAAAGAAAAGTGTTTTTAATACAAAAAACGTCAACCTTCAAATAATCATGTACAGTTATGCAATCAATACTTGGTCGGGAATCCTTTTGTAGAAATGACTGCTTCTATGCTGTGTGGCATGGAGACAATCAGCCTGTGGCACTGCTGAGGTCTTATGGAGGCCCAGGATGCTTCGATAGCGGCCTTTAGCTCATCCAGAGTGTTGGGTCTTGAGTCTCTCAACGTTCTCTTCACAATATCCCACATATTCTCTATGGGGTTCAGGTCAGGAGAGTTGGCAGGCCAATTGAGCACAGTGATACCATGGTCAGTAAACCATTTACCAGTGGTTTTGGCACTGTGAGCAGGTGCCAGGTCGTGCTGAAAAATGAAATCTTCATCTCCATAAAGCTTTTCAGCAGATGGAAGCATGAAGTGCTCCAAAATCTCCTGATAGCTAGCTGCATTGACCCTGCCCTTGATAAAACACAGTGGACCAACACCAGCAGCTGACACGGCACCCCAGACCATCACTGACTGTGGGTACTTGACACTGGACTTCTGGCATTTTGGCATTTCCTTCTCCCCAGTCTTCCTCCAGACTCTGGCACCTTGATTTCCGAATGACATGCAGAATTTGCTTTCATCCGAAAAAAGTACTTTGGACCACTGAGCAACAGTCCAGTGCTGCTTCTCTGTAGCCCAGGTCTGGGGAATGCGGCACCTGTAGCCCATTTCCTGCACACGCCTGTGCACGGTGGCTCTGGATGTTTCTACTCCAGACTCAGTCCACTGCTTCCGCAGGTCCCCCAAGGTCTGGAATCGGCCCTTCTCCACAATCTTCCTCAGGGTCCGGTTACCTCTTCTCGTTGTGCAGTGTTTTCTGCCACACGTTTTCCTTCCCACAGACTTCCCACTGAGGTGCCTTGATACAGCACTCTGGGAACAGCCTATTCGTTCAGAAATTTATTTCTGTGTCTTACCCTCTTGCTTGAGGGTGTCAATAGTGGCCTTCTGGACAGCAGTCAGGTCGGCAGTCTTACCCATGATTGGGGTTTTGAGTGATGAACCAGGCTGGGAGTTTTAAAGGCCTCAGGAATCTTTTGCAGGTGTTTAGAGTTAACTTGTTGATTCAGATGATTAGGTTCATAGCTCGTTTAGAGACCCTTTTAATGATATGCTAATTTTGTGAGATAGGAATTTTGGGTTTTC
Organism: Girardinichthys multiradiatus; assembly: GCF_021462225.1. Taxonomy (NCBI): domain Eukaryota; kingdom Metazoa; phylum Chordata; class Actinopteri; order Cyprinodontiformes; family Goodeidae; genus Girardinichthys; species Girardinichthys multiradiatus. The sequence continues at coordinate 30,801,198 of NC_061795.1, read as the reverse complement.
ATGAGCTGTATGCCAAAATCATTCGTATTAAGACAATAAAAGACTTGAAATATTTCAGTTAGTGTGCAATTAATCTAAAATATATGAATGTTAAATTTTCATCATGACATTATGGAAAATAATGAACTTCATCACAATATGATAATATTTTGAGAAGGACCTGTAGATGCATGCAATGGAGCGTTGTCCTGCAAAAAAATCCTGGTCCTCTTGAAAGATGTAGAATTTTTGCTTTACCACTGCTTGAAGACAGTATTTTCTAAAAAATGGCAGTCTGTGGGAGTCAATTTTGAGTTCAGCTTCAACCAGGAAAGGTCTACCTTGCTAATTTTTAACAGAAATATCCCACACCATTTCCTCACCTCCACTTTGCTGGCTGATGAGTTGAAGTGAGGTCACAGAAATATAAGAAGTCAAAGTTGGTCATTCAGCTACTGGCCTATCCATTTGTTCCATCACAAGTCAATCGCATATCAATTCTTTAAAACTTAAGATTTTTTCTTCAGATATTTGTTCCAGTTTCAACGTATGAACTTAGGTGTTTGTTCAGTGAGGGTCAAATTTTAGCCACCCTTACTTTGGCCATGTCTCTGAACATTGAACAGCTTGTACTTCTGGACACTACTAGAGGAGAATGGATCTGTGGTAGCTTGATGTTGGATTCTTCTCAAATCTTTGGCTGTTAATTTGTCCTTTTTTCGGAAAATGTTTCTTGCAACCCTGTGGACCTTTTGCAACAAAACCTTTTATTGGTTCTATGGAAATACCCCAACATTTTTCAAGTTGCAAGAGGGCTTAATCCATCAAAGAGACTATTTAATTTTTGATTTCACTAGCCAGGACCATCCCCCAAAGATGAGTTGAAAGGTTTATTGAAGTAAGGGGTGGATGGGTTGGGTGTAAGGATGGGGCATTTGGGGAAACTTTCTGATGAAGGCTTTGGAGGAGGAGACTCAGCAATGGGGTGCAGTCTTCAGGAAATTACTTTTCCTGAACAAAGAGAAGCGGATATAGATGAAGAATTAGGTTAAGGAAATAGGGAAAAGGATGAAGGTGATGGGATGAGGAGGAGAGAGAGAGAGATGAGGTGAGATCCAGTTTAGGGTAAGGGAGGGTGGGGTTAAAAGAATGTGACGGACTGTGAAGAATGGGTGACCTGGGTATAAACAGACTGCTGGGTAACTTGAGGTGTGGCCTGGCTCCCAGACCTATTAACTTCATTTTACTAGCAAGGATCAGGCTACAAAGCTTTCAAAAAGTAATTATAAAATATCATATTTTGTTCTTTGAGCATGTGATTAACTTTTCTTATGTGTAATTTTAAGGGTGAAATGTTAAACACAAAAACTTGTAATTTATGAATGTCATAGTGTTACATATGGCTCTGACCCACATGCAGAATCACGCTCAAGGGAAACAGGTACAAGTTTGAAAAAAGGTTTATTTAACGAGAATGGATCGGTATGGTGTGCAGGAACAACTGTAAAGAAAAACGACAGGTAAGTGGCACAGTAAACGAAACCAGAACTTAAATGTGAAATGTCTCTTACTAGGAGGGAGTAGGCAATCCGCCAGGAGGAGAGGGATTCGGACTGGAGAAGAAGTGAATGTGGAGACAATGGTAAGTCCGATGATTTCTTAGTTACTTGGGTTAGAGCTTGGAGTGCAGGCCAAGCATCAGCGGAGAGGTGGAGGGTGGACAGGTTGGGTTGAATGGTCTCTGGAGAATCCGGGTCCGGAAGCAGCCAGCCGGGGAAGTTCCAGAGTTTGCCGTCGGGTAGGTGTGTGTGGAAGATCCTTCCTGGGGAGATCCTAGGAGCGAGGCTAGTGCGAAACAAAGCCACCGGGGCCAGCCTGGGTAACCTCCAGGTAGTCACCGGTTAGGTTCACTAAGAAGAACAAAGAACAAGGTAAACGTTGTCGAAGGCAAAGTACACATAAACTTAATTAATACAAGGCTACCACAGACGCTAATACTCGAGCGACGAGATGCTGGCTGCTTCCTGCTTAAGTACTCCAGGACTCAATCACCGAGATGGAAAACACCTGTCTCCACCACTGCTGAGCACTAGCGCCTACTAGGAGTCAAAATACACAGACAAAAACATACAACAGAAACTCCAGGCCCAACAATGAAGTGCTGTATTTGGAAAGTAGGAAGAAGGAAAAACTAATGTCTAAATCTTTGCATTCCTTGCGAAAATTAATTGATCAGTTACATACGTATGAGCATCAGTCTAGCAATACCTTATGATTAATCTTGATTCCAAGAAATTACGCATTTTCTATTTAAACATTCACTTTTGATGTGCAACTCTAAAGCATACAAATGGAGTATAGTTATCACATTAGCACTTTTTGATCTCCCACACCATGCTGTTTCTTTGTTTCACAGCCTTTTTTACCCCCATAAAATGATTCACCTAGTTGGTGCCTGCTTACCAGCCTCCTGCCTGTCTGTATCCTACTCAGTCGAGCTGCCTCCAGTGGTACTGTTCAAATAACAAGTGATTAATATCAGGCATTGCCACAGGAACTGATTTATCACATTTTTGAAACAGTCCTTGAAATGCTTTAAAAATGATTTTGTGAAACAAATATTCCCAGCCTAGCAACCCAAATTCTATGCATCCTTTGAAAAGGGTTGCCAAAGGCAGAACTTTACAAAAGCTTAATTTAAACGTATTTGTTATAAAGAGCGTAACAGTGAGACTTACTTTTAGAAGTTTGCTGCCTACAATGTGTCATATTTTTTTTTAAATAGATACAAGTTACTTTTTTGAAAAACTCACATTTAAGGTTTACATATCATTATTCTCTCATTGATTAATTATTTAAAAAAGGGTTTCAAAATGAATAAAAAACATGGCATTGGTAGCAATGTTTAGCCTAGGTGCATGGGTAAAAAGCAAGACCTACACAAAACATTTCTTTTGACACTTCAGATGAAAGCAATGAAAGCTTAATGTTTGTCAACCATGTTATTGTTGCAAATCCATTACTGCTTACCTTTCATCTCTGCAGATATAATTGAGTCTCACTTGTTATATTCCTTTCTCCTGTCTTCCTGTTTTATCTGATCTAATATTTTATTACACAGCCTTATTAATGGTGAGCATGTTAGAAAGCTCCTGGACATTTACATATTTAATAGCCTTAGCATTCAGTTACTTACTTTGGTCTTTGAAAGTCCATTAGTCTTTTGAAAATGCATCTGTTATTTGTGTCTATATTTGGTATTCCCATCTGTCAACTTCATACATTTATAAAATAATATTAAATTAAGGCCAAAGCCAGGTGAGCAAAGACATGGGGTCTGCAATGATCCTCAACTCTTTGTTATTTTGGTTGTCCATCAAAAAGGTTCCTTGAACTCAAAATTGTGATCTAAAAATATACAAGTTCTCATCAGCTCCTTATTTAAAATATTGCTAATATTGTCATTAACAGCTGACTTAACAATTTGAAACAGATTTTCCTACTTAAATGGAAAAGCACATTTCCACACAACCACTTATAAAGGCCAATTTTCAAGGTAAATGCAGAATGGCATAATAACTGTTATTAGGTTAGCCCTACCAAATGCAGTCTATCTTCCTGCTTGACTGTGCCATGAAACTCTAATTTCATGTACGCAATCCACACTACGTATAAGGATTCTGTATGATAATTTTTTTAAAGTGGAATTTTGTTAACATGTTAATAATAGTTAGTTTTATAGCTACAGCAGAGAGCTCATACTATCTTTATTTTGTTCATATGGAGATTACTGTTTCCAGGAGGCAAAGTCCAAACATGGCCATGACCAAAGTAGATTTTTTAATATTATAAAACATCTCCAATGTCAAATATTTTGTAGCAGTTCACACAGCAGCTATATTACAACGCTTTAAATTGCAATCACATTTACACTAGATGCTTACTTAAACACACTGAAGACTGTGGTAAGTTGTGGCCGATGGCTCATATAAGTGTGCACATCCTTAAACTATAAACTTTTTACATGTCCTTTTCATTTATTCTTTCTTTTTAGGCACAATTGGCACAATTTTTTCACCTTTCTTGAACTCCTGGTGATGTTACTTCTTCATTGATACGGAGATATGCTTGGACTCACAGTTATGCTTATAATAATATCTAAATGTAACAAAACAAAATAATTACACAATAATAAACAACAAATGAACTAAAATGGCAGCAACAAGAGAACACAAGAACAGGCAAGAGACAGAGATAAATAAACTAAGTCTCAAACACAGACGAATCATGCAGTCTGGATGTTCACCCCTTCTCCAGATATATGGAGAATGAATGCATACATGCATACATACATACACACATACACATATACACACACACACACACACACACACATACAAACCAAAAAATGCTGGGTTAAAATTACCCAATTCGTAACTCAGTGCTGGGTCAAATTGGACCAAGCCAACCCTGGGTTAAATTGACCATTGCTTATAGTTAAGATTGCCATAATTTGGGTTGAAACTCATTACCCATCACAAGGGTTATTATACCACCAATCTTTGGGTTAAAGCTTATTTACTTTTAAATTCACTATAATAAAAACCACATCAGACTACCTCAAACCATAGCTAACTGAGCCCTCATCAATTTTATCATATTTGATTCATGACCTGAGATTCCATAGATGACCACTTGAACAAAATCCCTAACCTGTGCACCTGACTTTGGGTAACTTACATCAAAAACAAAAAATGCTTTGAGGCAGCCATCAACAACACCCAAAAGAGATGGGTTTTCCTAAGCAGATCAATTTACAATAAAAAAAGCTTGCGAACAACATCTCCTGTCCCCAAGCATAAGGACATATGGGTACTCTGTTGTTGCACTTTGTAGATACTCCACCATGTTTGTTCCAACCTGAGAGGGAAGAGGCATAAAGTAGGCTATAAGTGAATTTAAAGGTAGAGCTGTATATACCCCTCTACTATTTTTGATTGATTCTTTTTGATACAGAACCTCATTAGCTGCGTTTCCATTGACAATCAAATTGTGCAAATTATTATGAAAAAAAAAATTGCTTAATGGAAACACAGCAATTTCAAAAAAACTCCCGTTTATCAATAAAATGTTTTTATGGTAGGATGAGGTGGTTTTTTTTGGCCGTATCGAAATTGGGGTATTTTGCAAAACTGCAATGGAAACACTTTTTCGCATCACATTAGTCCAGTGATCAAAAACCGGATAGTACTGCTGGCGAAAAAGACAAAGAAGACGACCGGAAGTAGTAGGAGGATGATGGCAAGGCATGGAGACAGAGTGCTTTTTAAATTTAGTTTGTGACAGGGGCATTACCAGCATTTAGATTCCAAAAAGGAACAAATGTGAGCATTTACAACTGTTTACAAGTGTTTGCAAGTGTTTACATCCATCGGCGGCATGTTTTTTAATGAGTTATCGCGTGAACAAACTTATTCAGGTGTGATTTTCATTGTATTTCTGATTTAATGAAAACACCCCAATTGCAAAATAGTTTTTTCGACATTGGCAGAATATCGACAAAGTTTTTGCATACTTTTTGTAATGGAAACACAGTTACTATTGAATATGACACACTCATTTAAACAACAAACACTTTGAGCATGATATCAGAGATGAAGGTTGACATACAGGCTGGATATCAGTGAAGGCCTTCTGAATTTCCAAGTTGCTAGGTCTGTAAACTCTTTTCCCAACTTTGTAAGGTGCAGCAGGGAGGAGTACTGGCAGCAGCTGCAGGGTTTTATCACCTTGTTTGTCTGTCAAACATAAGCTCTGGTTAAAGTGTTACCTTTAAGTAAAAAGAGTCTAAGAATCAGTTCAAGCAACAATGGTAATTGTTTATTATCCCAAAGACATGGCACTTCATCAAGGGAGTTTACAGACTGACATACCCACAGATATAAAGTCGGGCTGTATGATGTGTAATCTAGACTCATCTTTACTGAGTGTGGTAACATACTTTTAGCAGCATAAACTTTAGCGTTGTTAATAACTTTAGCTCAGTCTAAGTCTGAGTGAGAGAATGTGTACGTTTTGTGGAAAGATGTGCAAGTGTGCCTAGTTACTACAATAATGAAATAATGAAATTAACAAGTAATGATATATAAGTGACTTATCGGTTTTATGCTAAAACGAGCGCTGCTTCTATCCTGCAGAAGAGACATTTGTATATGTAGGGTTGACCCATGATTCAGACAACTAAGACGGTGACTCTCGTCTATGAAGTAATGACAGACCCAGCATCACAGGGAGTAGCTAGCTAACACTGCTTCCCTCTGGGTAAAGAAGAGCAGATTACCTGTATTGAACAGGGTCCGAATGCAGTCGACTTTTCACCCCCGCCAGGTTAACCCTTCAACGACTTAGCCTTGTGTGTTAAATGCGAACTAAAATGCTTAACACAATGATATGTAGCAGGAGTTAAATACTGTTTTTTTTTTTACTCTGAAAAATTTGTACTGATAGCTATGGAGGCTGAGTGAAGCTCAGAAACAGAAACGTAAATATTCACTTATGTGTTCTAGCTAAGCGCAGGGGTGCGTGCACCCTTTGCGCGCTCTAGTGAATGAAGCTCGGGAAAACGTGAGGTCAAAGAATTAGTGGCATTTATCTTTTTTTTTTTTACCTAAATCGGATGAACTATCCTTGCATTTGATTTTTAAAATGACAAGATAATACGTTACCAACAAATATGATTTATGTTAAATTAAATAATTAAATTAAATTTATTTGATAGCCTGTGCCCCTTTTCTTCTCATTTTTACCTTTTTATCTACATTTTTCTCAACAAAGGTTGTGGCAACACCTAACCTCATACTCTGTTCTAGATACAATCTCTAAATAGTTTGTCAAACAGAGCAACCTAGGCCACATTTTAAATAACTTTCAAACATGATATCGATATCAAGCATTTTCTCAAAATAGATAATTACTATTGTCCTCTTTATCACAAGCTAGCTGGTGTTATCTCTTAAAAGTTCTTTCATAGGTAATTTTAAAATAGATCAGTAAATTGTAATTTACAAAAAATAACCACATTCTCTTTGAAACTGTTAGAATTCCATTTTTAATTCAATTTAATTCAGTTTATTTATATAGCGCCAATTCACAACACATGTTTTCTCAAGGCACTTCACAAAAGTCAGGTACATACATTACAATTAATCCTAAACATTGAACAGGGCAGTCAGATTGAGTTATTTATTCAAATTGGATAAAAAGGTTTTCTGTCTAAGGAAACCCAGCAGATTGCATCCAGTCAGTGTTTTGCAGCATTTCCCTTTTTACTTACCATGTTTTATTTCATAGTGGAGGAGAAATCCATTGATATCTGATGAGGACACAATTGAAAATGGAGGTTTGTGAGGAGGGAAAAGGCTTCTTCTGAGACTTGTTTTCAACCCAACCAGTTGGGTAAAATTGTGACCCAATATTTGATCAGAGCTACCCAACCTGTGACCCAACAGAATCAATCAAGCTGTGAAGTTCATTACAGAACCCAGCACATCGCTGACCCAACTCCTGAGTCACCATTTGAACCAATATTTGGTCAAACTAACCCAACATACAACCCAACTGCTTTTAACCAGTAGTTGAGTTAAGAAAATAACCCAGCATCTTTTTGTGTATACATACATACATACATACATACATACATACATACATGCATACAGACATGCAGACATACATACAGAGGTAATTAACTACTTACAATTATGTTTATGTGGATGCATTTGTCAGGGCTCCCAACCAAGACAGTAATCTTAAAAGATAAACATTATGAACAGGATTTAGATACCAGCTTTTCAGCTACCAACATTCCTAACTATTCTACCAGGGAATGTACACACAAAATGCATACAGAAAAACGCAATAAGCCTAAATGCATTGTTCAAAAAACCCTATTCCCTAGCTCTATTAACACAAATACAAAAGCCTTTCACATGAATGTATTCATCCTGATTCAATTTTCTAACTGTTATTTTTTTTTTCATTATTACTGTAAGATTTCAATTTCAGTCATTATAACAAAAAGTAGTTGCATCAATTTTAAAGAAAATCCAGCGCCTTGCCCTTGGTAGATAAACCCAATCTTCTACCTCACCGAAGAATTAAAAATATCTTCTTAAACTAAGACATAAATCACTGCACCACGTGTGAGAAACCTAAGGAAAAAGAGTTAAAATACTGTAATTATTATAGATTACCAACTACGATCTAGAGCTGTGGTGAAGTATGCTCATCTCTTACGTGAAAACTTCAGTTTGAGTTTAAGGAATAAGTCAGTTTCTCAATCAGAAGTGTTTTTATTGCATGCAGTTTCCAGTCAGATGTTTTATTAATTAATACTGTAACTGTGTCATTCCCATTTTAAATGTGGGTAAAACAACATATGTCTACACACTTTCCTATGTTACTGTTTTGTTCTCTAACTGAGCAAACCTTAAAAGACTAGCATCATCAAGTACAGTAAGCATTAGGATGAAAAGGTGTGTCAGGTTACAGAATGAAACAGTGCTGGTGGAAGGATACCTTTTAAAAGCTTTGCTATTATCGTACACACTCTGCTCTGCCCCAGTTACTTATACATAACACTCAGGCATATTCACACGCAGACACACACCACCTGCCCAGCAGAGCCTAAAGCTGATGAGACCACAGAGAGACAAGACCGTGTCTAAAAAGAGTTTAAATGACATTACAAACACAACCCAATTAGATTATAAAAGATACTCTCAGCTGAATCTGAAACTCAGTGATCTGTTACAGGAGTCCTGTGGCATATAAAAGCCTTTCCCAGGATTAATCAACCTCTCTAATTTTCCATTTTTCTCAAAATTGTTGTTGCACTTAGCTTCACTGACAACAACTTCTAACACAAAGACAAGGATGGACTGAGAGACCTGTTTTGTGAATGTAGTTATTTATAAGTAGACAACAACGTAACGCCTTCAGATTCAGGTTTATCTCTTGGGAAACAAGCTCCTAATTTGGGTTTGGAATGCGAACTCTTTTTGTTATTACAAGACTAGACTATGAATACTAATTATTTTACACTGTTACACTGAAATAAATAGACTGGCTGTAGTTGGTTTCAATGAACAAAAACATATCTGACTCTATTGAATCAAACTGTACTGCACTTTCATTGTACAGTACTTCATTGAAGTAAACAGTACTATATAGCTGGACTCAAATTAAACCTGTTTACCTCTTCAGTAATAGTATCATGGGAGAATATTTTGAACTACAGCTGGGTGAACAAAGTGAAATGAATATATACATTTGGTAAAACTCTTCTGTTGTGCATATTGAATACCAGTCATCAATCAGCTGTGGTGTAAATGTTAACACACACTGGAATTTTGCAGAACAAACTGTAACTGTCTTAGATCAACAAGTCAGGTGAAATAATCATTATATGTACTTTTCAAGACTGTTTCCTATATCTTCATTTTGTATAGAACAGGCATGCCCTTTCCAATATTGGCCAATTTTGACATCTCTCAGAGAGCAATGAATGACACCATAAATATTATCTATTTTTTCTGATTTCTGAACAAACTAAATATTTCAGTGTGTGATGCCAACCAAAAAACTTTATTTTCTAAAATGGCATTTGATTTCAGAGCTTCCTGTCTGTCACTGCAAATGCAAAACTTAAATGTTTTAGCTTAATGCAATCACAATTAACTTCCATATACACATATGAAATTAAACTCTTCCACATACTATACTCAGAACCTTGCACAAACACTAGTGAAAAGCTCTCACATTTGATGTTGGGACCACAGCCATGGTTACAACGTGAAAGGCCAGTACAGACTTTACTGGAACTTTCAAAATAAATTGCATTAACCTACTTCCAACACAGCCAGGAAACGGGGTAACTGCGGACTTCCGGTGATGTCATTGTTCAAATAAAAGCACCGCTCTTGCTTCATCCTGCCTCTTCCACACCGGTGATCATCGGGATAGGGGAGACAGCGTGCTAATGTCTCTTTGCTGGCAAATAGACATAAACTCTTCAAACTGGATCCAAGGGTGTCATAAGATCATGCGATCATATGCACAAGTTAAGTACTAATGAATTACTGTTGAAAGAATCTGGTATTCATTCATAAAAATGGGAAATTAAGGTATAAGCATTGCTTTACTTTCTCTCTGAGGCCTGCAGAAGCAAGCTGTGTTCCAGGGAAGTCGCCAGTAGAGACGCTGTCTCTACGAAGCCGAGTGGAGCGGTTTTCCCAGTCTGGGAGGAGGACAACAGGATCCGCATCACCGTGGTAACGTACAGTTTGGGTGGCCTGACAGAGCGGCCGCCCAGTCACTGCTCCGGAGGTTAGTTGGAAGCTAACCCTTTGTTTACAGAGCTTTCTTCAAACGTCGTCGTTGCCCGGACAACGCCTCCTCAACACGTTTCAAACGAGGTTAGGGTTTGGGCAGAGAGATTTAGGGTAAAATGAGCTGAACGTTTTCATTTTCTGAAGTTTGGTTTTGATTGTGTGAAACTCTGCTATCTCAGTGCTAGCAGGCTATCTGCAGCACACGTGCTCAGTTTTGTGTTCTGTTTGTGTGGTTTTCAAGTTAAGACAAACTTTATTTAAAGGATGATTTTAAACACAGAAGATGGATCATAATGCGCCGTCTGCACTTATGCATTTTAACCCTTTTATTGACAGTATTTTAAAAGGTGTGTGTTTGATTCTAGTGCTAAGCTATCAGCTTCTTTTGTTAGCTTGAACTGCTAACAGCTTAGAACACGTGGTTGTCTGCTAAAGAATATTTACCCAGAAAGGTTGTTTGTTTTCAATCTAGTAAATAATAGTTCCCTAAAGATTATTTTACTAAACTTGATAACTATGTAAACACCATTAAGCCGCATTTCGCCAGAAAGATTTAGCTCTTTTCCAGAATATTTCCTCTAATATTTTACCACTTCCTTCATTTCAGTGGAAATGGAAGGTGTTTCAGTAGAAACTGTAGGACGTGGCATCCTAAACCTAATCCTAACCCTAAATAAATAATACAGTTTGTAGTTTTACATTTTAATGATGATATTAAAATTTATGTTGAATATAATTTAGCACACCTTTATAATTAAAGATGGGAGTAATCAGCACAAAGCTGTGAAGCCATTAAAACAGAGCAAGAGGATTAAACCCTTTGTCTCCCCTGTAAATATCTGCACATGGTCTTTATTTACCCCTTTTACATATTCCTGATGGCTTATAAGCTTGTTTTCCTTAAAATTTTCTTGTTTTATCTTTTCATTTTATTATAATCGTTATAAATCAGCCATTTAAAATGTTCTAATTACTTTTTTATGTTCATAGATATAAAAAATATATATAACACTGTAAATAAAGTAATAATAATAATAATAATAATCTGATAATAACAGATACCATTTTATTAAATTTATTGGTAAGACTTTTAACAACCTAAACACTACAATTTTAACATTCTGAACAAAGTTTAAAACATTTATTTGTAGATCATAATAATAACACATTAGTGGTTTACCTTGCTTATTTACCTTGCTTATTCTTTGAACCTTTTTCATAACTGTCTGCACCCTACCTGTGTGTTACTAAGAGCTGCAGTAACAAGTTAATTTCTGCATTGTGACATAAATTCAGTCTTATCTTATCTTCATAATAAATAATAATGATAATAATATATAAAAAGACCAAATATTAACCGTTAAATATCATCTGACCGAATTATATCTGTGTTTAACTTCCACTCATTGGCAAAACCCAGCGGGAGTTTGAAAACGATGTGCCAGGCCAGGCTTTCTTCCCCGGTATATTGAGCCTCAGCCGCCCGGTCAGCTGGTGAGGCGAGCCTGCTGTTAGCGCAGCGGGTGCGGACATTTCCGAATACATCGCAGCAACTTTGCAATCATGTGATATCTTGGTAAATGGAGCATATATTTCAGGTTTACACAACTACATTCTGGCCTGAAAGGATTGTAAAAGGTATTTATGTTCCACAGAAAGCATAATATATCCAACTTTATTCACAGCTTCTCTCTCTCCTCTGCCATTACTTTTTCCGTTTCAACAATCTGCTTTGATCCCCAATGAATCATGGGATAGGGTGGGCCACGAAGAACACACTGGACCCATTATTGATATCTGGGGAAAAGTAGCTCGCATTTGTTGGCTCCCTTTGGAGAAGCCTTCGAATGTGAACAGCGTTTGTTGCATTGTTGTGATGTAATCGGCCTGCAAATGCCGCCTTAGAAGGACATAGGCCTTCGTCTCTCTTTTGCTACTCAAACAACCTCCTTTTCTACTGAAATGCCTTCCGTTTCTACTGAAATGATAAAACATTTCAGTAGTGTCTATGAACGCTTTTTACTAGTTTATATGAAAGCTTTTCAGTAGTGTGTATGAACGCTTTTTACTAGTTTGTATGAAAGCTTTTCAGTAGTGTATATGAACGCTTTTTACTAGTTTATATGAAAGCTTTTCAGTAGTGTATATGAACGCTTTTTACTAGTTTATATGAAAGCTTTTCAGTAGTGTATATGAACGCTTTTTACTAGTTTATATGAAAGCTTTTCAGTAGTGTCTATGAATGCTTTTTACTAGTTTGTATGAAAGCTTTTCAGTAGTGTCTATGAACGCTTTTTACTAGTTTATATGAAAGCTTTTCAGTAGTGTCTATGAATGCTTTTTACTAGTTTGTATGAAAGCTTTTCAGTAGTGTCTATGAACGCTTTTTACTAGTTTATATGAAAGCTTTTCAGTAGTGTATATGAACGCTTTTTACTAGTTTATATGAAAGCTTTTCAGTAGTGTCTATGAACGCTTTTTACTAGTTTGTATAAAAGCTTTTCAGTAGTGTCTATGAACGCTTTTTACTAGTTTATATGAAAGCTTTTCAGTAGTGTCTATGAACGCTTTTTACTAGTTTGTATGAAAGCTTTTCAGTAGTGTCTATGAACGCTTTTTACTAGTTTGTACGAAAGCTTTTCAGTAGTGTATATGAACGCTTTTTACTAGTTTATATGAAAGCTTTTCAGTAGTGTCTATGAACGCTTTTTACTAGTTTGTATGAAAGCTTTTCAGTAGTGTATATGAACGCTTTTTACTAGTTTATATGAAAGCTTTTCAGTAGTGTCTATGAACGCTTTTTACTAGTTTGTATGAAAGCTTTTCAGTAGTGTCTATGAACGCTTTTTACTAGTTTGTACGAAAGCTTTTCAGTAGTGTATATGAACGCTTTTTACTAGTTTATATGAAAGCTTTTCAGTAGTGTATATGAACGCTTTTTACTAGTTTATACGAAAGCTTTTCAGTAGTGTATATGAACGCTTTTTATTAGTTTATATGAAAGCTTTTCAGTAGTGTATATGAACGCTTTTTACTAGTTTGTATGAAAGCTTTTCAGTAGTGTATATGAACGCTTTTTACTAGTTTATATGAAAGCTTTTCAGTAGTGTATATGAACGCTTTTTACTAGTTTATATGAAAGCTTTTCAGTAGTGTATATGAACGCTTTTTACTAGTTTGTATGAAAGCTTTTCAGTAGTGTATATGAACGCTTTTTACTAGTTTATATGAAAGCTTTTCAGCAGTGTGTATGAACGCTTTTTACTAGTTTGTATGAAAGCTTTTCAGTAGTGTATATGAACGCTTTTTACTAGTTTATATGAAAGCTTTTCAGTAGTGTATATGAACGCTTTTTACTAGTTTATATGAAAGCTTTTCAGTAGTGTATATGAACGCTTTTTACTAGTTTATATGAAAGCTTTTCAGTAGTGTATATGAACGCTTTTTACTAGTTTGTATGAAAGCTTTTCAGTAGTGTATATGAACGCTTTTTACTAGTTTGTATGAAAGCTTTTCAGTAGTGTATATGAACGCTTTTTACTAGTTTATATGAAAGCTTTTCAGTAGTGTCTATGAACGCTTTTTACTAGTTTGTATGATAGCTTTTCAGTAGTGTATATGAACGCTTTTTACTAGTTTATATGAAAGCTTTTCAGTAGTGTATATGAACGCTTTTTACTAGTTTATATGAAAGCTTTTCAGTAGTGTGTATGAACGCTTTTTACTAGTTTGTATGAAAGCTTTTCAGTAGTGTGTATGAACGCTTTTTACTAGTTTATATGAAAGCTTTTCAGTAGTGTATATGAACGCTTTTTACTAGTTTATATGAAAGCTTTTCAGTAGTGTATATGAACGCTTTTTACTAGTTTATATGAAAGCTTTTCAGTAGTGTCTATGAACGCTTTTTACTAGTTTGTATGAAAGCTTTTCAGTAGTGTCTATGAACGCTTTTTACTAGTTTATATGAAAGCTTTTCAGTAGTGTCTATGAATGCTTTTTACTAGTTTGTATGAAAGCTTTTCAGTAGTGTCTATGAACGCTTTTTACTAGTTTATATGAAAGCTTTTCAGTAGTGTATATGAACGCTTTTTACTAGTTTATATGAAAGCTTTTCAGTAGTGTCTATGAACGCTTTTTACTAGTTTGTATAAAAGCTTTTCAGTAGTGTCTATGAACGCTTTTTACTAGTTTATATGAAAGCTTTTCAGTAGTGTATATGAACGCTTTTTACTAGTTTATATGAAAGCTTTTCAGTAGTGTCTATGAACGCTTTTTACTAGTTTGTATGAAAGCTTTTCAGTAGTGTCTATGAACGCTTTTTACTAGTTTGTACGAAAGCTTTTCAGTAGTGTATATGAACGCTTTTTACTAGTTTATATGAAAGCTTTTCAGTAGTGTATATGAACGCTTTTTACTAGTTTATACGAAAGCTTTTCAGTAGTGTATATGAACGCTTTTTATTAGTTTATATGAAAGCTTTTCAGTAGTGTATATGAACGCTTTTTACTAGTTTGTATGAAAGCTTTTCAGTAGTGTATATGAACGCTTTTTACTAGTTTATATGAAAGCTTTTCAGTAGTGTATATGAACGCTTTTTACTAGTTTATATGAAAGCTTTTCAGTAGTGTATATGAACGCTTTTTACTAGTTTGTATGAAAGCTTTTCAGTAGTGTATATGAACGCTTTTTACTAGTTTATATGAAAGCTTTTCAGCAGTGTGTATGAACGCTTTTTACTAGTTTGTATGAAAGCTTTTCAGTAGTGTATATGAACGCTTTTTACTAGTTTATATGAAAGCTTTTCAGTAGTGTATATGAACGCTTTTTACTAGTTTATATGAAAGCTTTTCAGTAGTGTATATGAACGCTTTTTACTAGTTTATATGAAAGCTTTTCAGTAGTGTATATGAACGCTTTTTACTAGTTTGTATGAAAGCTTTTCAGTAGTGTATATGAACGCTTTTTACTAGTTTGTATGAAAGCTTTTCAGTAGTGTATATGAACGCTTTTTACTAGTTTATATGAAAGCTTTTCAGTAGTGTCTATGAACGCTTTTTACTAGTTTGTATGATAGCTTTTCAGTAGTGTATATGAACGCTTTTTACTAGTTTATATGAAAGCTTTTCAGTAGTGTATATGAACGCTTTTTACTAGTTTATATGAAAGCTTTTCAGTAGTGTGTATGAACGCTTTTTATTAGTTTGTATGAAAGCTTTTCAGTAGTGTGTATGAACGCTTTTTATTAGTTTATATGAAAGCTTTTCAGTAGTGTGTATGAACGCTTTTTACTAGTTTGTATGAAAGCTTTTCAGTAGTGTATATGAACGCTTTTTATTAGTTTATATGAAAGCTTTTCAGTAGTGTATATGAACGCTTTTTATTAGTTTATATGAAAGCTTTTCAGTAGTGTATATGAACGCTTTTTACTAGTTTATATGAAAGCTTTTCAGTAGTGTGTATGAACGCTTTTTACTAGTTTGTATGAAAGCTTTTCAGTAGTGTATATGAACGCTTTTTATTAGTTTATATGAAAGCTTTTCAGTAGTGTATATGAACGCTTTTTACTAGTTTATACGAAAGCTTTTCAGTAGTGTATATGAACGCTTTTTACTAGTTTATATGAAAGCTTTTCAGTAGTGTATATGAACGCTTTTTACTAGTTTATACGAAAGCTTTTCAGTAGTGTATATGAACGCTTTTTATTAGTTTATATGAAAGCTTTTCAGTAGTGTCTATGAATGCTTTTTACTAGTTTATATGAAAGCTTTTCAGTAGTGTATATGAACGCTTTTTACTAGTTTATATGAAAGCTTTTCAGTAGTGTGTATGAACGCTTTTTACTAGTTTATACGAAAGCTTTTCAGTAGTGTGTATGAACGCTTTTTACTAGTTTGTATGAAAGCTTTTCAGTAGTGTGTATGAACGCTTTTTACTAGTTTATATGAAAGCTTTTCAGTAGTGTGTATGAACGCTTTTTACTAGTTTATACGAAAGCTTTTCAGTAGTGTATATGAACGCTTTTTATTAGTTTATATGAAAGCTTTTCAGTAGTGTATATGAACGCTTTTTACTAGTTTATATGAAAGCTTTTCAGTAGTGTATATGAACGCTTTTTATTAGTTTATATGAAAGCTTTTCAGTAGTGTATATGAACGCTTTTTACTAGTTTATATGAAAGCTTTTCAGTAGTGTATATGAACGCTTTTTACTAGTTTATATGAAAGCTTTTCAGTAGTGTGTATGAACGCTTTTTACTAGTTTATATGAAAGCTTTTCAGTAGTGTATATGAACGCTTTTTACTAGTTTATATGAAAGCTTTTCAGTAGTGTGTATGAACGCTTTTTACTAGTTTGTATGAAAGCTTTTCAGTAGTGTATATGAACGCTTTTTACTAGTTTATATGAAAGCTTTTCAGTAGTGTATATGAACGCTTTTTACTAGTTTGTATGAAAGCTTTTCAGTAGTGTATATGAACGCTTTTTACTAGTTTATATGAAAGCTTTTCAGTAGTGTATATGAACGCTTTTTACTAGTTTGTATGAAAGCTTTTCAGTAGTGTGTTTGAACGTTTTTACTAGTTTATATGAAAGCTTTTCAGTAGTGTGTATGAACGTTTTTACTAGTTTATATGAAAGCTTTTCAGTAGTGTGTATGAACGCTTTTTACTAGTTTGTATGAAAGCTTTTCAGTAGTGTATATGAACGCTTTTTACTAGTTTATATGAAAGCTTTTCAGTAGTGTGTATGAACGCTTTTTACTAGTTTATATGAAAGCTTTTCAGTAGTGTGTATGAATGCTTTTTACTAGTTTATATGAAAGCTTTTCAGTAGTGTGTATGAACGCTTGTTACTAATTTGTATGAAAGCTTTTTACTAGTGTTTGTGCAAGGTTTTGAGTTGGTTATATAAGAGGTAAATGTTTTCACTAGTTTATGTGAGAGCTTTTCACTTGTGTTTGTGCAAGGTTTTGAGTATAGTATGTGCAAGAGTTTAATTTCATATGTGTATATGGAAGTTAATTGTGATTTATGTCCCTGGTGGCACCCCATAAGCATTTGTAGAAATTAAATTCAACTGAAAATTAGCTAATGCTTTCCAAAAGCAGTAGAGGGCATAGGATGGCTGGAGAAAAAACAACTCCTTTAAGTCAAAATAAATTCCAACAGTAACATAATATTTCCATAACTGAATAATCATTGTCTTTATTGGCATTTTTTCTTTTGTGCATAGGTCACAAAAACTGTGTGAAAATGCTTCTTTAGGTGAAATGTGTCAATATAAAGGAAATGTTAAGCATGTATAAGGAATCCCTCAAACCAAAGGTACAGCCTACCTATGGTTTTCTCTACAATACACTTTCACCTACTGTCCATTATAGTTGGAGCCTAAACCTAAACATGTCACATAAGCAGCAGAGGTGTGTGACTGGACTCAAGTCAGACTTGAGTCACATATTTGATTTCTCAAGTCACCAAATCCAAGGCTGTACTCCAAATCCAACCAAGAGCTTGGTTATAGAAAAAAAAGACTTGTGACTCGACTTTGACTTGCCATCCTTTCTAGCAGTGCTGAAGCATGTTTTCCTTTGTGTTGACAGAATAGCTGAATTAAAGAATAGTATGTAAAACATACTTTATT
Organism: Girardinichthys multiradiatus; assembly: GCF_021462225.1. Classification (NCBI taxonomy): domain Eukaryota; kingdom Metazoa; phylum Chordata; class Actinopteri; order Cyprinodontiformes; family Goodeidae; genus Girardinichthys; species Girardinichthys multiradiatus. The sequence goes on along the minus strand of NC_061795.1, from coordinate 30,783,193 downwards.
GGATAGATTATAAATGTGAAAAAAAACATCTCTATCTATCTATCTATCTATCTATCTATCTATCTATCTATCTATCTATCTATCTATCTATCTATCTATCTATCTATCTATCTATCTATCTATCTATCTATCTATCTATCTATCTATCTATCTATCTATCTATCTATCTATCTGTCTGTCTGTCTGTCTGTCTGTCTGTCTGTCTGTCTGTCTGTCTGTCTGTCTGTCTGTCTGTCTGTCTGTCTGTCTGTCTGTCTGTCTGTCTGTCTGTCTGTCTGTCTGTCTGTCTGTCTGTCTGTCTGTCTGTCTGTCTGTCTGTCTGTCTGTCTGTCTGTCTGTCTGTCTGTCTGTCATCTAAAGAACTTTGAAATTCCAATACTGAGAAGTTTCAATCAACTTTTACAGTTGCTCAAGTCATGTTTATCAGCTCCTGACTGTGTAGTACTGTACGTTGTAAAATTATTTGTGAACATAGCCTGAGGTTTTCACAGGTTGTCTGTCCTCTTGTCTACATTTCCATCCAGTTGACCTACAGATGAAAGCAAACTTCTAAGACATCATCTCTCTTTGATGCCTCCCAGTCTCAATAACAGCACTTGTTATTGAGACTGCGTCTTGTGTATGTGTGTGTGTATGCTTTTGTTGTGTATGTGTGCATTGTGTCAACATCAGCGCACACATCATTGTTGCAATGAAATTGTTGATTCCACTGTATTTTTCTGCTTGTGTTGTAAGGTCCTTCATATTCAGCATTTAATCTCTAGCTTACAGTTCTAGCTCTTTGACCTGAATGTACAGGTCCTTCTCAAAATATTAGCATATTGTGATGAAGTTCATTATTTTCCATATTGTAATGATGAAAATTTAACATTCGTATATTTTAGATTCATTGCACACTAACTGAAATATTTCAGGTCTTTTATTGTCTTAATAGGGATGATTTTGGCATACAGCTCATGAAAACCCAAAATTCCTATCTCACAAAATTAGCATATCATTAAAAGGGTCTCTAAACGAGCTATGAACCTAATCATCTGAATCAACGAGTTAACTCTAAACACCTGCAAAAGATTCCTGAGGCCTTTAAAACTCCCAGCCTGGTTCATCACTCAAAACCCCAATCATGGGTAAGACTGCCGACCTGACTGCTGTCCAGAAGGCCACTATTGACACCCTCAAGCAAGGGGGTAAGACACAGAAAGAAATTTCTGAACGAATAGGCTGTTCCCAGAGTGCTGTATCAAGGCACCTCAGTGTGAAGTCTGTGGGAAGGAAAAAGTGTGGCAGAAAACGCTGCACAACGAGAAGAGGTAACCGGACCCTGAGGAAGATTGTGGAGAAGGGCCGATTCCAGACCTTGGGGGACCTGCGGAAGCAGTGGACTGAGTCTGGAGTAGAAACATCCAGAGCCACCGTGCACAGGCGTGTGCAGGAAATGGGCTACAGGTGCCGCATTCCCCAGGTCAAGCCACTTTTGAACCAGAAACAGCGGCAGAAGCGCCTGACCTGGGCTACAGAGAAGCAGCACTGGACTGTTGCTCAGTGGTCCAAAGTACTTTTTTCGGATGAAAGCAAATTCTGCATGTCATTCGGAAATCAAGGTGCCAGAGTCTGGAGGAAGACTGGGGAGAAGGAAATGCCAAAATGCCAGAAGTCCAGTGTCAAGTACCCACAGTCAGTGATGGTCTGGGGTGCCGTGTCAGCTGCTGGTGTTGGTCCACTGTGTTTTATCAAGGGCAGGGTCAATGCAGCTAGCTATCAGGAGATTTTGGAGCACTTCATACTTCCATCTGCTGAAAAGCTTTATGGAGATGAAGATTTCATTTTTCAGCACGACCTGGCACCTGCTCACAGTGCCAAAACCCCTGGTAAATGGTTTACTGACCATGGTATCACTGTGCTCAATTGGCCTGTCAACTCTCCTGACCTGAACCCCATAGAGAATCTGTGGGATATTGTGAAGAGAACGTTGAGAGACTCAAGACCCAACACTCTGGATGAGCTAAAGGCTGCTATCGAAGCATCCTGGGCCTCCATAAGACCTCAGCAGTGCCACAGGCTGATTGCCTCCATGCCATGCTGCATTGAAGCAGTCATTTCTGCAATAGGATTCCCGACCAAGTATTGATTGCATAACTGTACATGATTATTTGAAGGTTGACGTTTTTTGTATTAAAAACACTTTTCTTTTATTGATCGGATGAAATATGCTAATTTTGTGAGATAGGAATTTTGGGTTTTCATGAGCTGTATGCCAAAATCATCCGTATTAAGACAATAAAAGACCTGAAATATTTCAGTTAGTGTGCAATGAATCTAAAATATATGAATGTTAAATTTTCATCATTACATTATGGAAAATAATTAACTTTATCACAATATGCTAATATTTTGAGAAGGACCTGTATGTTGTTTCTCACCTACTCTGACAGACACACTCGAGCATATAGTCTTATATGTGTCTTATATCTGCCTATTCTGGTCTGTTAAAATTAACAGGTGGAAAAAGAACATTCCTTCTTTGTTTTAGTATTTGATCAGATACAGCTACAAGGCTAAAGCCATTGGCATGTATCGCACTGTGCATTAGTGCATGTCAGTGGATGAGTGTCTGGCATATATTAGTAGGAATATAAATGTGCTTGCCTGTTTGCTGTGTGTTTGTGCATGTGTGTGTGTGTGTCTGCATGTCAGGGAGAAGAGATTAACAAGATTTCCTACACATTATAACAACACAATGTGCTGCTGTAGTGCCATCTTCTGGGGAAGAAGTGCAACATCTTATTAATTACACACTGAACAAGAAAAAGGGTTAAGATTAAACATATTTGCTTACAGATGTAGGTTATTTAATGAATGTGATATTTAGTAAATTATATAAATTGGTCCCCTGGCATAAAAAGAATGAATGAGAAGAGCCATCATTTAAAATACTTGATGAACTGTGTTTATTCTTTAGCATACTGGTATGTGTAACCTTACGGCAAATGTACATTATACAGAAACACAAGGCAATACTGTACAAAATGTAGAATGTAGCAGCTTGCAGCATATTTCAGTGCCTACACAGTCATATACATTTTACCACACATACAAACATAATGTGGTTCTGATATGTACAAGTTTTATCCATTTGTTTCAATGGTCATTTAGATATCTCAAACTTACTCCTAGTCCACAAAATTGTACCGACTTGGTAACACTAACAAACAGAGATGGACAGGTACTGTAGATCGTATGAGGTCTGACTGTACTGATAAATCAGCCCTGGCGAAACATGGATCCATTCCTACAGTCATATTCAATAAATTGGAAAATGAATTCTGATGAGGCACATTTGTCAGATTAAGTGTCTTTTAAAAATGGCAACTTTAAAAAGGTATTAAACATAAATTTTATTAAGCTAACATTTCTGTATTCAAAATGTCTTTGATTATTGATCTAATGTAATGTTCTAATCTTAAATGTCATGTTTTTATTAAATGTAAGTGAAAATTCATCACAATTAACAAAATAAAAGCTTGAAAACATCAGTCTATTTATTCTATAAAATGTGTTTCACTTATTGAACTGAGTTACTGAAATAAGTTAACTTTCAGTAATATTCTAATGAATTTAATGACTGTACATTCCCTCCTTGTGCAGTATTCTATTTCCTTAATCACTACTGCAAAAATAAACCAACAAACAAACAAAAAAGCAACAACCACAATGGAACAAAACCTAAACTATTAGGAATTGAATAAAACAAGCCTATGTATACACATAATTGATAATTTAAAGTTTAATGGTTAGACCCATATTCATTTCTACACAGAAAGCATCACATATGTACAGTCCATGGTGCTGTGATAACATTATAATGTAGGAATTTATTTTTCAATCTGACATGATTATGAGACAGAACCATGACAGAAAGCTTACACCATAAAAAAGCACTTTAATTTTTTTCTTATATCTGCTTGCCACAACATTCATGTTCTCATTTTGTAGATCTATAAGACCTAAATTACATGTAGAGTGTAATACACTCATAAAAAAAAAAAAACTATTTACATTAAGGACTTATTTTTTAAGCCCCTAGGAAATGGATGGAGTGCTCTTAACAGAATGGTTTTCTAATTGGCCCAAAATTTGAACCACTGCATTTGGTATTCAGATCATTCAAGTAATACCAGGAATTCACATAGATATGTCTACAATGGAAAGGTGGGTGAACCTGTTTATGGCCATGACACAGCATCTCTTAACAGGTTCCAAACTTCACATCAGAGGTCACTCTAAAACCTACATTTTGTTTTCATTAATCAGTTTTGGAATTATTTCCATGCAGCATTACTCAATGGTTCAATGCAAGACATTCTACCACCAGACATTATCTTGCAGAACTTTCTAGTAGAGAACAAAATTCATAGTTTTTTTTTCAGGTACATCAACTTATCCGGGTCCTCAGGAAGCTAAGCAGCTCCAAAAAAATCAAACTAACAACACCATGCACAACTTTCACAAAGTTCTACTTTTGTTTTGGCAGTATACTGAATGTAAGAATATTTTTAGCAATCATGAGATGGACTTATTCATGTACACAGTAGAATGGAGAGGAACAGAATCCATGTTACTTAAAGTCCAGTGTGGAGTTTCCACAGTCGGTGATGATTTGGGGTGCCATGTCATCTACTGGTGCTGGTCCACTATGTTGTCTAAAGTTCACAGTCAACACAGCCATCTACCAAAAGATTTTAGGGCACATTATGCTTCCTTCTGCTCACAAGCTTTATGGAGATGCTGATTTTATTTTCCAACAGGACTTGGCACTTACCAAAGGTACCACAGACTGGTTTAAAGGCCATGCTGTTACTGCGCTTGATTGACCAGCGAACTCGCTTGACCCAAACCCCATAGAGAATCTATGGTGTACTGTCAAGAGGAACATGAGACACACTAGACCCAACAATGCAGATGTCTTGAAGCCTACTATAAAAGCAACCTGGGCTTCCATTACACCTCAGCAACGCCACAGGGCTGTTCGCTGCCAGGCTACATTGGTGCAGTAACTCAAGCCAAAGGAGGCCCAACCAAGTACATAGAAATAAACATACTTTGCGGAAGCCTGACATTTCTGTTTAAGATATCCTTTTTATTGTCCTTATGTAATATTCCTGAGAAACAGAATTATTAGTTTAAGTTTTAGGTTTTCATTATCCATAAGCCATAATTATCAAAATTAAAAGAAATAAAAGCTTTAAATATTTTACTCTGTGTAATAAATCTGGATTATTTATTAGTTTCACTTTCTGAGATCAGTGACATAATATTGAAAAATTTCACGATATTCAAAATTTATTCTGGTGTACCTGTGTGTTCTCCTGGGGTAGCAGTGGTTTTGCATGGGAACTCCCCATGGATGCAATGTTTGCCCATTCTTTTTCATATTGTTGAATTATGCTTCATCACTGAAGCAAATTGGGCCTGTATTGCTTTAGACATTGTTCTAGGTTCTTTGGTAACTTTCAGGATATATGCTTGTAGTAATTATGGTAGGCTGACCACTGTTAGGAAGGTTGTGAATAATAACCCTCACTCTGGGTTGCTTGAGTCCCTAAGTTTTAGAAATATCTTTGTAACCCTTTCCATCATTAACTGATATACGTCAGTGTCTTAGTTCCTCATCTACTCTTGAATTGCTTTAGGTCAGGACATTGTCAGGCAGGTTCTGTTTAAACCAATACTTGATTCTACAGGTCTGGCAGAAATCAGACCTGGCTGTGGCTAGTGAAACTGAACTCAGCTTTCCAAACAATGTCGTATATCAAAGTTAATTCATGATTTAACCAGAGGGATAACTTTTTCACAAAGAGCCAGTGTGGTCTGAAAAGCTTTTTTTTCCTTTTTGTATTGACTTTACTTTTATCTTTGTCTGATATTACTATTTGTTTTTTAATTGAAACAGGCAAGATAAAGTGGGCAAATACTTTTTCACAGCCCTGTGTGTGTTTTCTCTGCTGTGATTCTGACTCAAAGGCATATTTTTTTCATTATGTGACAGATGGCTTTTATTGAATACATTCTCCTACTAGGTGGTTCAAGGGATTGCATGCTATTGCATGTCTATATGAGGAATATCACATTTTTATCTTTGTAACCAACTATCAATGATTCCTGCAGAAAATTCTATATGGTATTTGCTAGAGATTTTAAATCTAACATTATACTGTAAGTGCTTTCTCAGACTTTCATCTTTAGCTGCCGACTCCATAGGTATCCAATTCATGGGAACAAGATGTCCTGAGGGCACCACTGGAGATAAAAAAGAGGCTCTAGCTTTAATATAATCCCTTGGTAGTGATTTGTTTAATTTCAGTTTCTAAGCGATCTAAGAGTCCGGGTAATATCGGAAGACCTTGTAAATCCACTGTGTATAGAAGGGCACATTAATGAAGATGGCAGGCTGGTTGGCTCGAGCACAGCCTCTGCCATGGACACTGATGCCAACAATAACTTTGAGATCACCATCCTGACACACAAGAGGACCCCCATAATCCCTCTGTAAAAGAAAAGACACATTGCCAATTATTCTCCATCTGCAATTGAGAAAGAGCTGTCATCACTGTTTGGATGTCTAACAAAGGTAAATGAAAGACAATTTTATTTAACAGTCTCAGCGACGGGCTGCACCATCATGTTCGGATCTTTTACAAAGTAAAAGACATTAGAGGGCTTTGGATAGCTGATGAAATCTGCAGCAAGTCTCCAGCTGCTCTATTTACAGCAGACTGAAATATAAGCCAGTGGGTTCAAAAAACATTTGTTTGAGATTTAGATCAAGCTTGGCTTAGGAAGAAATGTGTTGGATCGAGGCGCTAAAGTCCATGTAGATTCACAGTGGGAGCAAGTATTTTATCTCCAGATCTTAATGCCTGTTCTCGTTTACCAACATGGTTGCTGTGACACCTTGCTGACTTCATATTTAAATGGTGAAACAGCTCAATGATAAATAATGCAATAAAAATGTTTCCAAAAATGGTTTCTGATGGTGTACCTCACACACTCCCTCGTTCCTTTTCCCTCCTGCACAGATCTTGGTGTTGGTGATGTGGAAGTTCCCTCTGTGCATTTCTCTGCACCTACCACTTCCCACAATGGGCAAGTCCACAGCCTTCAGGATGTCATCATGACCAGTGCCTAAAAGAAAAGATATAAGCTTGTTATTACTGTCAGGTTTTTGTTTCTAACGTACAGTTCAAAGAGCACAACAGGACTGCAATATTACATACACATTTAGCTACACCCTTTTAAATGCCTATTAACATCAATCACAACTAAGCAAACCTCATTGCCGCAACTCAATGCATTTTGATATCTACCCATGGTATAGACAACTTGCTGTGGTCAGAGGAGAATGGGCAGATTGGTTCAAAATGATAAGAATATCAACTCAAATAACCACTCATGCAACCAATGTGTGCAGAATATCTCAATGCAATAACTTGCTCACCAAACTGATACAATAAAAGATAATAAAAAAAAAACAAAAAAAAAAACGTTGACGGATTTGATGAGTCTTGTTTTCAATTGCAAAATGCAACTGGTAGGGTTAAATTTAGTGTACAAACATGATAGCATGGATAAATCCTACATTGTATCAGCAGTTCAGGTTGCTGCTGGTGGTGTGATGGTATGAGGGATATTATCTTGAAAGACTTTGGGCCCCTTAAAAACAGCTGAGCATTGTTCAAATGACCCGGCCTTCAAGAGTGTTTTGCTGACCGTCCCTGTAAGACCACATTTTACCCATCTTCTTCTTTTAGTAGAATAACGCAAAATTTAACAAAGTTCAAATCATCTCATACTGGCTTATAGTACATGACAATGAGTTCACTCTACTAAAATGGCCTCCACAGTTACAAAATATCAATCCAATAGAGTACCTTCACAATGTCACAGGAGATTTGCATCATGTATGTGCAGCTGACAAATCTTCAACCACTACATGATGCTACCATGTCAATATAAACCAAAATCTTTGAAGAATGATTCCAACAACTTATTGAATTTATGACACAAAGAATTATTTTAGTTAAAAAGGCAAAAGAAGCTAAATCTGGTACTAAAAAGGAGTCCCAAAAAGGGGACTGAGTGTACAGTGCCATCCACACTCATCGGCACCCCTGGTAAAGACGTTTAAAAGCCGAACAATTAGAGAGAACCGATCAAGGTTTTCCTAGCCAGTGACTATTTTTTATGTGCTGATTTCAATTTTTACTGATTCAGTTTTTTTTTTTTACTAATGAAAACATCTCATGAAAGAGTAAAACAAACTGTACTCCAGCACATCTGAATACAATGGAAAATTTCAGCTTTATACTCATTAATGCATCAAAGCATATGGCCCCAACCAGATTTTCTTTTCTTTTATTCATTAAAAAGAAAATGAAAGTGCATGGGGTTGGGGTTGGCTGATGCATTTAAAGACAGGAAATGATGGGAGTTTAATGCATTTAATGAACAAGAACGTACATGCATTTGACTTGCTGAATACTGTTTAGAGCCAATTAAAGGTAAACCGGCCGCTACTGATCTCTGGCTGATAGGTTGATGCATTTCTAGTAAAAAGCAACGCAATCTTCTATTGCAAAAACATGATCCCAAACCAAAAACATGTAAATATTCAACCTTTAGTCTGGTTACATTAATTCAGTGTGATAAAAAATCCCACCAAATATTATGATTTTACATCTGTTAAACCACATTTCCCTTGATTTGGACATTCAGACTTTTTAAATTGTTATCTTGCTTAAAGACAATAATGCAACCCATTTTAGTTTAACAGGACTTCCATGACCTTTGGGAGAGAAATGGGCCCACAGCATAACAGATCCTCCCCTATACTTAACAGCACAAATCAGGTGCTTTTCCACATAATATATTCTCTATTTTTGTGTTGTGCACTGTAAATACAACATTCTTTGCAACAAAATCCGTGTATGCATGCATACAACAGCTGTATTACAGCTTGTCTGCTGCCAACAACTTAATGCTCACCTTCTACAAATGATACACTTGGCCCCGTCTGTCAGTGTTTAACCGTATTTTTTTCCTAGATGCAGCTACTGCCTGAGCTTTTACTGTGACTAACTGTATGGGCTCTTTCATACTCTAAACTTGAAAACTGGCTCAGAGTTCATCTGTCTTTCTTTCCTACATGAAGCCATTAAAGGAGCTACACTCAATAACATTTTACTTTTCCTTCCCATAGAAAGTTTCCCTGGATCATTGCTTCTCTGTTCTTTTTGTGTCTCTGCTCTGTTCTCTCAAACCCCAGCTGGTCGTGGCAGATGGCCGCTCACACTGAGCCTGGTTCTGCTGGGGGTTTCTTCCTGTTGAAAGGGAGGTTTCCTCTCCACTGTCGCTACATGCATGCTTAGTATGAGGGATTGCTGCAAAGTCAACGCCAGTGACTGTCCACTGTCGCTACATGCTCATCCAGGAGGAGTGAATGCTACAAGTCACTGACTCAATGCAATCTGCTGGGTTTCCTTAGATAGAAAAACGTTTTAACCAATTTGAATAAATAGCTGAATCTGACTGCACTGTTCGATAGATAGCATTAATTGGAATGTATGTACTTGACTTGAAATCTGTATGATTCGATTGAACAGACTTTTTGAAGTGCCTTGAGACAAAATGTGTTGTGAATTGGCGCTATATAAATAAAACTGAATTGAATTGAATTGCAGTAAATATAATTATTAATACCTTTTGTCTCTCCCCATCCATACATTTTACACATCGTTCCCTCTGGGATAGAACATCCAGCCACAGGCAGCTGAATTGTGTGGACATTGTCTGCAGGACGGGCGGGCCTGGACATAATTAATGCACAAGTGGAATTAAAAACATAAAAAAAATTAAGATACAGGAAATAAAAATTTATGTTTAAATAAAACTGAAAATGGTTGTCTCCAAAGCACCAACTTTGAGAGCCTCAGGAGGGCCAAGCTAGATCCGTCGGGACCACATATCACTTGAGCTATCCTAACTTCCTGTCTCTTAGATCTGTCAGGAGATCCTTCTCGAAGATCAGAGACACCCAGCCACACCCGATACTCACTGAGGTCTGGAATGCTGAAGAGATACATGAAGCAAGCCAAATTTAAATTGAAAAACAGTTATTTTTTATTAGCAGAGAATTAAAAGTGAAAGTAAGCAATAATATGAAATACCAGGAGGAGAAGCATTGTCTGTCAGTAAGTACCCACTCCTCTCGCACAAGCGAACCACCGCACCAGTGCACAGATCTGGGAATAACACAAAACCCAAAAGCTAAATGATACATGAAACCAAGATATCTGTTGCCTTTTGGATTTAATATATGATTAGCACAAAGTACATTATGAAATGAACCTCAAGACAAGCTACAGTCCCCTCCACAATTAGTGGTGCCACTGATAAAGGTTTTATATTCAAGTAACTAAGAATAATTTTTTTTTAAACTTTTTTTCTTCTTTTATATTGTTCTTTTGATAGACACCTATCTCATTTCCTATTTAAAATAAACCTCTTAATTAAATTTTCATTCTGCCAGGGGTTTTGGTGGGAGTTATTAAACCTTGGGTCTACCTGTATACAGTGGCTTGTAAAAGTATTCATGCCACTTGAAATCGTCCATATATTGTCGTATTACAACCACAAACATAAATATATTTTGTTGGACTTTTATGTGAAAGACCAACACAAAGTGGTATACAACTGTGAAGTGGAATGGAAATTATACATGATTTCTTTTTTTGTTTTGTTTTTACAAATAAAAAACTGAAAAGGGCATTGTATAAAAGTATTTAGCCCCTGCGAGTTAATACTTTGTGGAACCACCTTTTGCTGCAATTACACCTGCAAGTGTTTTAGAGTATGTCTCTACCAGCTTTGCACATCTAGTGACTGAAATTTTTGCCCATTCTCCTTTGCAAAACAGCTCAAGCTCAGTCAGATGAGATGGAGAGCATTTGTGAACAGCAGTTTTCAGATCTTGCCACAGATTCTCAATTGGGTTTAGGTCTGGACTTTGACTGGGCCATTCTAACACATTAATATGTTTTGTTTTAAACCATTCCATTGTAGCCCTGGTTTATGTTTACAGTCGTTGTCCTGCTGGAAGGTGAACCTCTGCCCCAATCTCAAGTCTTTTGCAGACTCAAACAGGTTTTCTTCCAAGATTGCCCTGTATTTGGATCCATCCATCTTCCCAACAACTCTGACCACCTTCCCTGTCCCTGCTGAAGAGAAGCACCTCCAGAGCATGATGCTGTCACCACCATATTTGACTGGGGATGGTGTGTTCAGAGTGATGTGCAGTGTTAGTTCCCACACATAGTATTTTGCATTTTGGCCAAAACGTTCAATTTTGGGTTTGTCTGACCAAAGCACCTTCTTCCACATGTTTGCTGTGTCCCCAACATGGCTTCTGGCAAACTGCAAATGGGACTTCTTATGGTTTTCTTTCAACAATGGATTTCTTCTTGTCACTCTTCCATAACGACCTTGTTTGTGCAGTGCACGACCGCAGTTGTCCTGTGGACAGATTCCCCCAGACAGATTTATGAAAAGTTCTAATGGGCCTCTTTTCTGCCTATCTGATGAGTGCTCTCCTTGTTTGGCCTGTAAGTTTAGGTGGACGGCCATGTCTTGGTAGCTTGACAGTTGTGCCATACTCTTTCCATTTCGGGATGATGGACTGAACAGTGCTTCATGAGATGTTAAAGTTTGGGGAATCTTTTTTATAACATAAACCTGCTTTAAACTTCTCCACAACTTTATCCCTGACCTTTCTGGTGTGTTCCTTGGACTTCATGATGGTGTTTGTTCCCCAGTATTCTCTTAACCAACCTATGAGGCCATCACAGAGCTGCCATATTTTTACTGAGATTAGATTACTCTATTTAGTCATTAGCAATCATCAGACAACTAGTGAAGGCAATTGGTTGCATTCAGAGTAAAAGGGGCTGAATACGTTTGCACACTGCACGTTTCAATTTTTATTTGTGAAAAATGTTTTAAATCTTGTATAATTTTCTTTCCACTTCACAATTGTATACCACTTTGTGTGGTTTTTCACATAAAATTCCAATAAAATATATTTATGTTTGTGGTTGTAATGTCACAATATGTGGAAAAGTTCAAGGGGTATGAATACTTTTACAGGCCACTGTATAGTCACAGCAATCACTTCAGTTAAGTGACAAACAAGGCTTGATGAGGTACCAGTTTTATCCTGCAACCACAAAGAGTGAGGAGGATAGTAAGGGAGGTAAAATAAACTCTGCAAATCTAACAGTTGTATTTACACTTACTTTTTTCTTCAAGTGGTCCCTTCATTTTTAACTCTGCAAATTATGATTGCAAATGTTTATTGGCAATGTTACTAAGCTACTAAAATTGTATGGAAATCCTGGACTAAACAATTTGTTTTGTTCTTCCTGATTGTGGGAGCAAAATACAGTATATAAAACTGAAATGCTTTACCCTTTCTGTATGCTGACCATCCAGCTGCCGTCTGATATGCCAACTGGAGCCCCTCCCACGATCCTTGTTCTTTTATGGACAAAACACCTCACAGGGGTTGGCTCAGCTACAAAGACTGAAACACACATACACACAACCATGCAAACACATGAAAACAGTCATTTTATTGTGTCTTTTTTTTTTTTGGAGAATATAGACAATAAATGCAACTTAAATTATAAATGTGAATTCAGTGTCACAGGCTGATTTTAATACTGACATGCTGCTTAAACAGTCGCTATACAAGAGGCACTTCATTCATAATAACATATATCTAGTTCTTCTCATATCAAACGTCTCAAGAACTGGGGATTTATTTGTACTTAAATGTAAAAGAAACAGTCATATAATAAGAACAACTCACAGACACAAATACACATTGAAGGAGGGCAATAGCTGTCACTACAAACACAGCCTCGCCTAATGTACCATGATGGTAGAATATAAAATGGACATCATCGAATTCTGAAGAAATACAACTAGTCTGAGATGCTATCAAACACAGATCACTGGCTTAGCGGCTCATAGAGACACAATCACTCACCAGCTGGAATGGTGTTTTGTAAAGTATCACCTGTGGTGAGGAGAGGAGAGAAACATGTTGTTTTAAGTTAATTAGAAGCAATAACAGGCGGAAGCACTGTCCATTTCATAAAGTTCATACAATTACAGCCATCTCTATGTATTTTAAAAAACATTTACTGGATGTTGTTAAGCTTAATTGGCCACACTGAAGAAAGTTTAAGCTGTTAAAGACTTTAAGTTCTTTATTTGGAGGAAGACAAAGTTACAGGGGCAAATTTTGGTTTAGCTTGTTAGTCTCATATGAAGAATAAGATACACCTGCTTTATTTGAATGGCATGGTCTCATGTATTCACCATTCTGAACAGTTCTCACATTTCCCCATAGTGCTTTGACTGTGAGCTTTGAAGGTTTATTTTGTACCTCCCATAACATCATGTGTGTCTCAAGAAGTCAGGTGAAGAAACAACTAGAAAGACTGAACTGGAATAAGGCTGCAGGTCCAGATGGTGTGAGCACCAGAGTCCTGAAGGCCTGTGCAGAGCAGCTCTGTGGGAATCTGGAGCACCTCTTCAACCTTAGCCTGTCCCAGAGGAAGGTTCCAGTGTTGTGGAAGACCTCTTATCTTGTTTTGGTACCAAAGAAAACTCACCCCTCAATCCTCAATGACTATAGACCTGTTGCCCTAAAATCCCACATCATGAAGGTCCTACAGAGACTCCTGTTGGCCCATCTGAGTAAGCAAACAATAAACGATCAGGAAACTTTTCAGTTTGCTTATCGCTGTGGAGTTGGAGTTGAAGATGCCATCATACACCTGCTTCAACAAACCCACTGTCATCTGGACAAAGCCAGCAGCACTGTGAGGATCATGTTCTTTGATTTCTCCAGAACATTTAACACAATTCAGCCTGATTTGCATTGTCAGAAACTCCAGAAGACTCAGGTGGAGGCCTCAACAATCTCCTGGATCAAAGACTACCTGACAGACAGAACACAGTTTGCGAGACTGAAGGGTTGTGAGTCTAACCAGGTAGTCAGCAGCACAGGAGCACCACAGGGGACTGTACTCTGACCATTTTTTTTCACTATGTACACCTGAGACTTCCAGTACAAGACAGACTCCTGTCATCTGCAGAAATTCTCGGATGATTCTGCAGTTGTAGGGTGGATGGCTCTGTTCCGGGGGACTCATCTGGAACTTCTGGAGATCATTCTAAAGAAGGATTATTCATAAAATGAAGAAAGGTCTGGAGAGCCCTGAGCATCCTCTTCATGAGACTGTTGTACAACAACAGAGTGTCTTCAGTCAGAGTCTTCTTCAGAGGAGCTACAGGAAATCCTTCCTGTCCACAGCCATCAGCATCTACAACAGCTCTTTGGCGAAACCTGCATAATATGAGCTACAACCACATTTAATTTCCCTTTGGAATTCATAAATAATATTTTTGAATTGTATTGAATTCTTCTCACTGTGTGTGCAAGAGCAACACATGCATATATCTGAAAATGTTCTCATGTCTTGCCTTTCTACTGGTAATATTTTTTTTTACTAAAACTGATTATACAATTGTGAAGAGTGGCTCTTTTTAAAAAAAACAATATTTCTCAAAATATATACATATATAAATATACTCAAAGATTGGATCTTTCTAAAATGTTCAGAGTGAGAATATGCTACTCAAAATAAATGTGTTAATATTTAAAGGCTTTTTTATACATCTTTACAAGTGGTTGCCTGTATTTGTGGAGGATTATATGCATTTATAAGTGAGAGCGTACATGAGGCGACAAACTTCTGAGAGAAAAAGCTAATTTTTGTTAGTTTAGTCTTTGATCTAAAAGAATGATAAATCGTCAGTTTGAAGTTTTCTCATAATTTGTCAGTGTAAGGGAGATTGCACATTTTTTATGGTACTGCATGAGTACCCATTCATGTACTTACAAGGCTTTATGTTGCAGTAGTCCCAGCTAATGGCAGAATTGTTGATGAAACACCAGGGACCATGTTTGTCCTTATCAGGATTTCTGCAGAAGTTTCCCTCAAGACCAGCCATCAGCATGCCCCTCTCGCCACTGGACAAACAAAGAGAAAGACCTTACTTAATCTTTAATCAACATCCGGTTCAAGTGTCAAAGATAATGTTCACAACAGACATTATTATTTAGCTCTACCGTGGAAAGTTAAAAAGAGATTTTTCAGTAATAAACAATAGTACCACCTCAAATGCCAAGTGCTACCACTCAGGCACTCATTTTATAAAAACAAGAAGTGAATATCATTTACAGATGATTAGAACAATCTCTGGATTCATGGTGTCCATGGATGTCCATGAATGACCCATTATTTAACATAACATGGAGAGGTTTTCAAAAGAACAGACCTATTAACAGCATACTGTTGAAATGCATGGCTTATTGAACAATTTCTCCCACAAAGAGTGGTCATTTTTATACAACAAAGATGCATGCAAGAAATGCAGGTGAACTCCATGGAAATGAACGAAATAGGAAAGATACCCCAAGTAGGCAGTTACAGCCAGCTCACCAAGATGACCACAACTCTTGTTTGTGAGAATATCAGATAAGATAATGTTTTTTAAAGTGTTTTTTAATCCTCTTTTTGGTCCTCTGTTATTATAATACCTCTGCTGCTGTCTCCAGACCATGCTAAATCAAGAACTGCTTTCTCCTAATGTTCCTACTGTTTATTTAGCCATGATAATTAGCTTTAGCTGATAAAGTTTGAGTGGCATGACAGATGGTGTCCTCAGTATAACTTTTTGGCTGCTACATTACTCTAGTGTAGTTAAACCCTCTCAAGTAAAACATGAAAGGAATATGTGAAGAAAAAGGGAGACTCGCACAACCATTCCAGGGCTTGCTAATGTGAAGCATAGCATAACAAATACATTTGAAATCCCTCCATACGGTTCTGTTTTTTCACTACTTCTGCTACTGCTCTCGAACACATTTCCTCTCAACTTCTTCCTCACCGCAGGATAAATTACCATATATATCTCTTAACTTTATGAACTGAAAATCAAGCTGGAGACTTTGCTATCAGTAATTTTGTCTTGGGTAAACATAGTGTTAAGCATTAATGCAGAGTTCTGTGTTCCAAACATAACCCCATCACTCATTGGTTAATCTTGTCTGTTTTCTCAGCTGCATTCTTGATGTCTTTTGCATATCTGTTTCAGTACTTTGAAATGTTTTGCCAATTTTGACATATAATTACACAATAAACGCCCAATAATATGGCCCAAAGCATTTAAGTCGTTGCTTGATTCCTGTTTATTTAAAGTTTGAAGATCATGACAGCAAGCACAAGGTATGTTAGTTGTTCATTATTATATTATTTGTGGATGTGTACAGGGTTCATGAAAGTAACGTTAAAGGCCTGTTAAGACTGTTTTATTGTAAATACAGCTGCCCAAATTGCCGTGCCAAAAAAATGGTTGCTTTTGCATTCATGTTAAATATCGGGAGGATAGACAGTTTCATATAGTTAAGCTGTTATTTAAATACATTTCTGTTTAAATACGTTTAATAGTACCTAATGCAAATCTAAAAGAAACTTTTGTTTGTTTATGTGTAAGAGCAAAGCAGTAGTTTGATGATTCTGCTTTTTTTGTTTATAGCTTTTAAACATAAAATTGTGTTATGAAGCATCACTGCGACAACCATCATTATTTTTCCTGAATTTCCCCACTGTGGGACAATAAAGCGTATTTCTGTTTTATTCAGCCAGGGATGCTACAAAATGTTTTTAAAATTGATGATACATGGCCTTGAATGAATTCAGCCAAAAAGAATCTGGATACTCGGTCTACTTAATCTATACAGCTGAATAGGCTTTCTCTGTTCAAACGAGATAAGACGATAATCTCAAAAGTAATTACTCACTAAATTCTCCTACATTTACTTTTCATGCAGACTCAAAATACTTTTTCTTCCTCCAAATTTACCAACAATATTAAAACATCAAAACACGGTGAAAGGAAAGTGAGACAAAATTCATGGTTTTCAGTTAAAGCAAGCTTGAGTTCCAAATCTATGTTTATATGTGTTATATTTCTCACACTACGAGTTCCTGACCATGACCTATGACGCATAGGCAGGAGCCAGGCAGGGGATCTGAGTAGCTTTGAAGTTACTACAAAGGGGGGAGTTTGGGGTCAAAGGTGAGGTCTGAAGTGCATATCCCTCCACTAAGTTATCCCAGTTTTTCATTCCTTCTGAGTTAGGTCATCTTCAGTGGAAAACAAAGCTGGTTGTTCTGAGATGCTGGAGAAGCTATAGTCACAGTAGCCAGTTTCTCCTCCTGGAAACAAGAAACTTACTATGGGGGACTTACAACAAAATGACTTATGTAAAGGTCAATATAGGTTGTCTCTCTGCACACCAACATGTTTAAGGTTTGCACAACTGGCTCTTAAATATAAATAAATATTTATCCAATATTTGTCATAAAAATGCTAATCCGATTATCATAGGATTTATTTGATATCACTGAGCTGTTAAAAATCCTATATATGTTCCAAGGCTCTGGTGGTTAACATCCTTTAGAAGTTGTGTTACATCTCTGTTTTAGGCAGAGATGCATGTCTGTGATTTATTAACGGTGCAGGTCTGTGTTTTACATCATAAAGTTTGGAAAAGTTATTAGGCAGGGAAGGAGGAGCGATTCAGTGAACCGACCTGTTGCTGTGGTCTCGCCAGGGAGCACAGGGCAGGTTTGATCTAGTCCTTGACTGCTCTCCTTGGTAATTCTCTCCAAAGCCAAAGAAGCAGTCTGGGTTTGCACACAAAAGTGGGGGACAAAATAAGAAAGACATTTCAGATATGTTTTTTCTATACTGAAAACATACAACGCAGTCTTTAAAAACATGCTTTCTTCACTGAAACCTCTGCTTGTATTTTGCCTGTTCTAGGGTATAATGTCTTGCATTGCAATAAAAAGAAAAAATAAGGGCATTACATTTTTAAACAGCACAAATTTTAGTACAAAATCATGCAAACAACTGAACAAGTATAGTGCCTTGCTAAGTGTTCATACAACGTTAAAGTGGAGGGAGTATGGGAAGAAACTTGTGCCATCAGAAACTGAATTTGAATTGCTCTGACTGAATTTGTATTTGCGTAATTTGAAATTAAATGCATTGGTTTGAAAATGAATTTCACTAAATTGAAACCGAATTTTATGGTTTGAAACTGAATTCATTGGCTTTTGAAATGTATTTCGTTGTATTAAAAAATAATTTTGACTACTTTCACTTTCAGGTCTGTAATTCAATTTCAGTTCCAAAATTCAGTTTTTTGTGTCACACATCCAGGGTCCTTGAGGATAGCCACAGATTAATCAAACAGATTCATCGATTTACATTTCACATCAGGTTAAACTTCCTTTACGGCATGTTGAGCTGGAGCAGTACAGCTTACATGAGCTTAGCGGATGTCAATCACCAAGTCAAATGAACATCTATAAGAAGCGTCATGTAAACAAATGATGGTCAAACAGTAACACTTATGCTACCTGTAGCTATTAGTTAAACATACCAGATTAGCATAGTGTACCGCCGGTGTTACGTCAGTCTGCGTTTCTCTAATTTTCACCTCAGCGTAACTTCTGTTGCCTAGCAACCGTGTTAGTGTGAAGCCGAACAAATGGAGCCTGAAGGTTAATAACGCTATCTCTACTGTAAATAACTACATGGTTTTTATTTACCCTTTTATATATTGCTGATTGCTTATAGTGCTGTTTTGTTTTAAAATGTTATTGTTTTATGAACTTGTTCATTATTCAGCCATTTAAAATGTTGAAAATATTGCTTGCGTTCATAGATATAAAAATCTAACACTAGATAAAATACATTGACAAATACCATTTGATAAATTTATTTGTAAAGCTTTCAACAACTTAAACACTAACATGTTAACTTTAGGAACAAAGTTTAAATCAGTTTATTTGCAGAGCATAATAATAATAATTATCATTATTATAATAAATAAACCAAACATTAATATTAGATTTCATCTGACTGAATTATATCTGTTTAACTTCCACCCATTGGGGAAACCCAGTGGGATTTTGAAAACAATGTGCTAGGAGTCAGCTGTTCTCTCGGGGTTTAGCGCACCTCAACCACCCGGTCAGCTGACAGCTGGCGAGGCGAGCAGCTGCTGGGGCAGCGGACGAACACATCGGCGCATTTGTGTAATTAAGCGATATCTTGATAAACTGATCAGATATTTTAGGTTTACACAACTACATTCTTGTCTAAAAATATAGTAAAAGTTCAGTTTCACAGAATGCGCAATATATGCAATTTTATTCACAACTTTTTTCTGTCCTCTGGCCTTTGCTACTTTGAGCAATCTACTTCGACCTGCAATGAATCATGGGATATGGTGGGACACGGAGGATACACCGGACCCATCCTTCAAATCTGGGGATAAGCAGGACGCATTTGTTGGAACTGGAGATTGGACAGCATTCATCGCCTCATCCAGGACGTTATCGGCCTACAAATGTGTCCTTCAAAGGATGTAGTCCTGAATTTGGACACAGCAATAGTGAATGACATCCGTGAATCAGTAAATCTCTTTGATTAATCTGTGGCTTCAAGAACCCGGATGTGGGACACAAAAACTGAATTTTGGAACTGAAATTGAATTTCAGACCTGAAAGTGAAAGTAATCAAACTGAATTTTCAATACAAACCAAAATAATTTTCAAAGCAAACAAATTCAGTTTTAAACCATTATATTCAGGTTCAGTTCAGTGAAATTCATTTTCAAACCAATGCTTTTAATTTCAAATTACACAAATACAGATTCAGTCTGAGCAATTCAAATGCAGTTTCTGATGGCACAAGTTTCTTCCCATAAGGGAGATATAAAAAAAACTATTTACAAATAAAAGGTTGTGACATGCACTTATCTTCATATCCTTTTAATTTAATAAGAACTTAATTTCAGTTTTGCTTGTGTCTGATAACAGAAGAACCTAAAGGCTATACCACAAGCAGTTCAGTTGAAAGTTTACCACAAGCTGTATAGGGGGCACAGCAAAACATTAAAATCAAATTTCTGGGCCTTTATATAAAACTATATGTGCGAAGGAAAGCTTATACTACATATCATCTTGAAAACAACATCCCTACTCATAATGGTGGAAGCAGCATGGTGTAGGGGCGTGTTTCTTGAGCAGGAACATAGCACATAGATTTCATAGGTAGTTGGATGGAGCTTAATGCATGGCATTCTGGAAGAAGACCTGTTGGAGGCTGCATATTTCTTCAGAATAGGACAGAGGTTCACCTTCCAACAGGATATAGACTCAAAACATGAAGTGGTTTTGATTAAAGCATATTAAGGTGTTAGAATGCCCCAGTTAGACCAGATCTAAATCCAATTGAAACATTATGGCTTACAAAGTGAGAACCCATGCATATACTTTTATAAGTAAGAAATTTTGAGTGTATTGTGTACTGCACCTATTTTTCTTACATCTTCACAATTATGTGCTACTTATGCTGGTCTATCTTTGGCTGTACTGTAACAAACTGTGAAAAACTTCAAGGGGTATGAATATTTTTGCAAGGCACTTTGTTGTAGGCTTGCTACTGGAAGCTAATAATTCAATGCATTAATGGCAAAACTCATATCCTTCTGTCAAACTTCACATTAATGTAAACTTAAGCACTAGAATATACAAATTATTGGAGTAATGTTGAATAATATTTGTAACAAACTGAGCCCCACCAAAAATAAATGGTATAAAAAAAGTATAAAAAACTTTGGTGCTTTAGCTGTCATGGCTGGATCTGAAACCCAAAAGATGGGAACGCAAAATAAGTCATCCAGTAT
This sequence comes from Girardinichthys multiradiatus, assembly GCF_021462225.1. Classification (NCBI taxonomy): domain Eukaryota; kingdom Metazoa; phylum Chordata; class Actinopteri; order Cyprinodontiformes; family Goodeidae; genus Girardinichthys; species Girardinichthys multiradiatus. The sequence goes on along the minus strand of NC_061795.1, from coordinate 30,762,237 downwards.
GACTCCTTAGAGAAATATTGGACATAAATAAGTTATTAAGCTGTCTGTCATCCTACATTTTATTTCTATATGGGAATGTAGTCAACCCTCGAGGGTAAACCACAAAACAACCTCAGAGTCAGTTTTTATGCAAGGCCACAGAAACTAAAAAATATTCCTGAAAATCCCTTGGGAAATTTAAATGTGTGTAATCAGCCACGGATCTATATCTTTCCCTTTCAGAATTCTTCGGTACCCCAGAAAGAATCTGAACCAAGACTAATCCCTCAACTTCATCCTTCACTGTCCAATGAGACCAAGTTATCCCTAACTACTGTCAGATTTTATTTATGTGAGATTTGGTGGTCAGCCCTTCCCACAGTCCTGTAAGATTAGAGTTTTCCACAGGGATGCAGACGACCTTGGTTACAAACCAATATGTGTGGTACAGGGTCTCATATGAACTCTGCAATCTACAAAATATAAAAATACCAAATATTCCTCCATTTAAGGCTGAAAGAATATGCTTTCCCCTTGTTGCTTTCAGCATCAAATAAAGCTGCTGTGTCTCTCACCACTAACAGGACTGTTCTGGGCTCCGCACTGAGGGATGTGGGTGCAGGACATTGTGCGTACTCTTGGGTCTGTAGTGAAGCACCAGGGGAATTCTTGACCATCTGGATTCCGACAGTAGTTCTCTCTCAGGTCCCTGAAAAACAGTGAGGAAAAAAGTCATTGTGTTATTTACTCAGAGTGAACATTGGTGGGTGAGTGAGTGGAAGGCTTTCTCATGCAATTTTCACTCACTTGCAAGGGTAAGCTTCAGGTAAAAATGTGTGGTTATGGGGATACTGAGAATCCCAGCGTTGGCAGGCGAGTCCGCTGGGCGTCATGTCGGCTGTGCCTCTGTAACCCTCTACTGTGCCCTCATAACACTCAGTTGTCTCCACCACAGGACTTTTAGAAGGGGTTTCTGTGTAAGAGCTTAAAATGTTAAGTATGCTTGTCAAGGAAACAAGAACAGGAGGAGCATGATATTAGTTAGACAGGCTATTAAATCAAAATCTCCTGCTGAGTGAAAATCTGCTGTTTTCCTTTTAAGTATTACATGTCAAGTACTTTACCGTAACCTTACCTGAACTGCAATGTGTCATCTTAATCCCAGTTTGTTCACTTAAAACTATAATCTGTTTGATACAGTGAGTCGTGTTGCTGTCACTGATACTGCTCAGAAACACCATGTTTAGTGTTTCTCAGTTGCTTTTCACTCTCAAATGTTTATGTTTTAAATCCAGGGTTCTAAAATTGTGGTCCAAGTACTGGTGGTGGTACTTGGACTGCCTATAGAAGAGCTCTTCTTTAGGCAGTCCAACATACCACAGTGGGCAATCTTCACAATTAAATTTTAATGCCAACTATTTAAGTAGTAAAAAAATTAATGAATCAGCATTAAATCTACAGCTGATAAGCCAGAATATTCAAAAAGAGGAATAGCTGATGCACATTTGCTTCTAACAGATAGTACTGAAAAGGGAAGTATGGAGAACTGAAGCACACAACAGTGAATTGAGAGCAAGAGCTGGTGCCTACCTGCTGTGATCTATTTACATGTAAAGTGTTGGGACCCAGCCATGGATTTCAACATTAAAACTCCGGTCCGAACTCTTCTGGAACTTTTCAAAATAAAGTGCATTAACCTTCTTCCGGCACAGCCAGGAAACGCGATAACTGCGGACTTCCTGTATCGCCACTGCCCAAATAAAAGCACAGCTGTTGCTACATCCGCCCTCTTCCACACGGCTTTCGAAAGGGGCCGGATAGGGGAGACAAGCACGCTGATGTCTCTTTGCTGGCAAAAAGACATAAACTCTTCAACTGGATCCAAGAGTGTCATAAGATCACACGATCATATGCACAGGTTAAGTATGAGTGAATAACTGTTTGTGTACCCAGTATTCATTCATAAACATGGGAATTAAGGTACACGCCTGGCTTGACTTTCTCTCTCTGAGGCCTGCAGAAGCACACTGTCCCAGAGAAGTTCCCTACAGAGAAGCGGTCTCTATGAAGCCGAGCGGACCGGTCTCCCAGTCTGGAAGGAAGACAGCAGAGACACCATCACCGTGGTAACGGTAACGTGCAGTGCGGTTAGCAGGCAAAACGGGCCGTCTTTCATCCAAAGCCATGGAGGTCAGCTAGAAGCTAACCGTTTGATCACAGACCGGCCGACAGAACAGCCGCCACTCCCACAGCTAAGGAGGTTAGCTGGAAGCTAACCCTTTGTTCACAGAGCTCTCTTCAAACTTCAGCGTCGCTTGGACAACGTTCCTCATCACAGTTCATGAGGTTAAGTGTTTGGGCGGAAAAACATAGAAGCCATTTAGATTGAAATGATCTAAACATTTTTCATTTTATGAAGTTTGGTTTTGTTTGTGTTGAACTCAGCTATCTTGGTGCTAGTAGACTATCAGCAGCACACGTGCTCAGGTTCTGTTCTTTGTGCGTTTTTAAAGTTAAGACAAACTTTATTAAAGGGTGATTTTAAACAGAAGATTGATCATAATGCGCCATCCGCGCTTATGCATTTTAACCCTTTTATTAACGGTATTTTTTTAAAGGTGTGTGTTTGAATCTGGTGCTAAGCTAGCAGCTTCTTTGTTAGCTTAACTGCTAACAGCTAAGGACACATCCTTGCTGCCAAGTAATATTTACCTAGAAAGGTTTAGTTTTCAATCCAGTAAATAATGTGTCCCTAACATCATTTTACTAAATTTGATAACTAGAAAACACCATTAAGCCCCATTTCTCCAGAAAGATTTGTCTCTTTTCCAAAATATTCCCTTAATAAGATTTCTTCAAATATTATTTTAATAAATAAAGGCAGCTAATGAGACACCGTTGAGAAAATGGTCATCCAGAAGGTTGGTTTTATTCAGCAGATCATTATTTAAAACATTATTTTATTAAAATAATATTTTGATCTTGCATTGTGAATGGTTGTCTAAACGTTTGCTGATTATTGCCTAAATTGGTTCCAAGAGTAACTTAACTTAATTTCCAGATTCTTGAAGATAATCCTTGGTTCTCAAACATAAACATTGCATGGTAATGTTGCATCACTCTATGGTCATGGTTTCAATCATCTTTAATCAACTTGTTTATATTGTACATAGCCCATTAGTCTTCATTATTCTTTAATTCTGCTTGGTAGTTTAGTTGGATTGTTTTAGCATAGTAAAGGGTTTGTTGATTGAAATATGTTTGACTTTGAGTTGACTTATTTTTGTAAATAAATTCTTGTATTTTAAGAAATTGTGTGAATTAATTCCATGTGTGTGCAGAGTTTTTGCTGTTCAATAATGTCAGAGCTCGTCTCACACCTTTCTATTTTGTCCTAATACCATCGCCTTACTGGGCTGGCATTCACAGGACAAACCTTAACAGACCGAAATATTATTTGATAAAATATTAAAATATTAATATTAAATAATATTCTCAGATTCATAATCCCAACAAAAGTCAGCATTTGCACCTAGGAATTAAATAAACCCAGCTTAACCTTGTTCAGTTTGTAATTGGAGAACCAAAAGGATATGTCAGTTGTCTTCAATGTCCAGACTAGACTGTTCTTTAGCATTGTATCTCTGTATTTTATTAATTTATAAACAACAGGAACATATTCATCAACAGCAGTTATGAATCTGTTTGTGTGTGAAAGATTTAATGAACAGAAACTACCATGTGCAAATAAGAGATTTATCACTGCATCTTTATTATGTTTTAAACATGAGGCAGACGATCATTAGATTTTGAAATCCATCCATGTGTAGTTTTCTCACTTGGAACTTGGAAATATTTACTTCAAACATTCAGTACATATGAATCCGAACAACTTTTTCTCCTATTTATAACATGACACAACAAACAAAAAAGTCCTAATCTTCCTCCCCTCTAAAGTAATAATAATATCTTGACAGTAAATGGGTACTTGGAACATTTTAGGTTTTATCGAGATGATCATCGTAATAATTATATGGACAACCTCTATTTCTAATAGCATCACACCCACACTTAAATCGTGTTCCTGTGTTTGAATTACCTGTATTGGATCTGTATCGTTGTATTCTCTTTAAGTTTTTTTCTGTTTTCTTGTATTGGTTGCTTGTATTTTATGTTGTAATTTCTATAGCACTTTGCCCCCTGGGTTTTAAAATATTCAGTAATAATACCAAATTTTAGATGGTCAGAGTTTTCTACTTAAGTGTAAAAGTAAGGTTCATTAAAGATTATAAAATGTCTGGCATCTCTGTGTCTAATAAATGAACCAAAGTTGAATCCTTAATATGCATTTTATCTAATGCCTATAGGGTCTACTTTTGCGATTGCAAACTAAGGCCAGACTGCATTAAAACAAAAACAGGGTAAGCGTGGTCCTATGTTATGCTTCAGTTCTTTTTTCTGTGGTTCTCAACCAGACGCCCACTTGCTCCATTTTCCAAGGATCAAGACGTTGACAGCTAACATACAAACCACAGCTTTCAACTGGTACTCCACAAACCAGTTTGTGACAGCACAGTGTTTGGGTTGGTCTTGACATCACATCCCAAAAATCAGCCTTTATTTACATTTGCTGGCCATGCCTGCCTGTCCTAAAGCACTTCCTTTCAATGATCTTTGAAACACATGGAAAAAATTTAAATGAAATCCAAAATGAAACAAATGCACGATTCATAGTAGCACCTCTCCTTTTAACTTGGAAAAGAGTACATATAATGGTTAAAAGATTGGTTTAAATTTGCCTGGAGCAAAAGGGTGACTGATGACAACAGATTTCAACACCATGGGAACACAATGTGGGGGGAAATAAATAAAGAAACACAGATTAAAAACATGTCCCATCATCTGCACTGGAATGCCTAATTAGTTTTCGATGGATTTAGTTTTACTGAATAACAAATACATTTCCTTTATTCTTAGGCATGCAAAAATATGGTCAGTCAAACACACTTTACAACATTGACTATTGTATCACTATAAATTGGCCTGGGTCTGTTAAAGGCCAGTATCAAAGTTCATAAAGGTTTTAAAACCACAAATATTTTCCATCATTTCATTCTCACAGTTTAGAGTGTAAAATGTCAGTGCTGTCTCCAGCTTTCTGTTTCTTTAGGCTTTTGCCTTTCAGGAGTCACCACAGCGAGTCATTTGTTTCCATCTAACCCTGTCTTCTGCATCTTGTTTTCTCACACCAACTAACTTAATGTCTTCTTTCACTCCATCCATTATTCTCCTTTTTGGTGTTCCTGTAGGTCTACTGCCTGGCAGTTCCAGCCTCAGTATCCTTTTACCGATGTACTCACTATCCCTCCACTTTCCATGTTCCGACAGTCTCAATCTGGCCTCTCTGGTTTTATCTCCAATACATCAAACATGAGCTGTCCCTCTGATGTACTCATTATTGATCCTATCTATCTTCCTCACTCCCAACCTATGTCTTCTACACCATTCCTTTCATTCAGGCTGATAATCTTTTATCACACAACACACCTGATACTTTTCTCCACCCGTTCCAATCTGCTAGGACAGATTTCTTCACCTCTTTTCCACACTCACCGTTGCTCTGGACGGTTGGCCCTAGGTACTTAAAATCCTCCATCTTCTTTATCTCTCTTTTCTGTAACCTCACAGCTCCGCTTGGGTCTTTGCCATTCAAACACATGTATTCTGATTTGCTCCAGCTAAACTTAATTCCCCTCCTTTTCAAGCCAAACTTCCATCTCTCTAGATTTTCTTCTGCCTGTTCCCTGCTCCCATCAAAGATCCCAATGTCATCTGCAAACATAGTCCATCAAGATTCCTGTCTAACCTCAGCTGTCAAACTGTCCACCACAACAGCAAACAAAAAGGGGCTCAGAGCTGATCCTTGAAGCAGTCCTCCTTCCACCTTAGACTCCTCTTTCACATCTACTGCACACCTAACTACTGTCTTACAGCTCTCATTCATGTCCTGCACCATTCTAACATACTTCTCTGCTACTCCAGACTTCCACATACAATACCACAGCTCCTCTCTCCACTCCTTCTCAAAGAGGATGAAAACATCAATGACTGACTATGGCCTGCTCATTCTTTGACTAATTTGGTCCTCAAATCATTAGCACAGCACCATTAGCACAGAAGGGTAGGGAAATGTGTGAGCAGCACGTACACAAGCGTGACTGATAGCGCTAAGATATTCCTTCGGGCTCTGATTGGTAGTTTCTGATCGGAGCAGAATATTTCTGCAAATGGCAGTTGGACCACTGGAATGAGTCAGAGGAACTTTTTTTTTCACAGATAATCTGTCTCATGTTATACTGTCAGGATATAGTGACATTCTTAACAAATATGTAAAAAATACACATTTACCAAAGTTACCTACTGCAGCTTTAAGGTAATGCTGCTTTAAAATTTGTTGGCAAGTCAAAAACAGCGTGTCTGTTCAGGAGCAGACTAAAGGCTTAATATTCAAGCAAATAGTTGGACTAAATAACCAGCTAGGTATTGGTCGATTCTCAGTGTTACTCAACAAAGAGCAGAATAGCAGAAAGTTATATATCTTTTGCAATAAGGAAGTTTACCCAATTACTAGCACTACATGTAATATGTGTTTATTCAAAATGTTTGCTTTATCCTATTTATCAGAAAAAGAATAAATAAATGTTATATATAACAGTAAGAAAGCTGTAACAATATAATGTCATTGCTGCTGCAGTAGGAATAACTCAAACTCTTCTATTTCAACTAACATTATTTAGATCAGGCTATAATTTTTATCTTATGTCAATAGCATTAAACCGTGATATGTCCATTCAAGGTAATTATAACATGGGAATCTAATAGCTGCCCATCCTTACTGTAGAAAACAACAGAACGCCATAGTTTTATGTGTAATCGTACAAAAAAATTACTTCAAACAAAATTTGTTTAGTTTGATCATTTATGTCCAATTTATCCAAATGGGTGGGTGAGGATATTTTAAAAACAGATACGATGAAATGCATAGAAGCTTAACTTGTTTTAGCAACTAGAATGTACAATATATTGTAAAAAAAAAATCAGTTTTGGTAGGATAACAAAATGCAATGTCAGAACTTTACAAATGAAGAAATATGTTGTGATTACTATTAGCGGAAGGCCATCCAAAAAAGAAATAAAATAGGATGAGTATAAACGTTTTTCTAACCCTAACCCCAACCCGTCTGAATGTACTGAATGTTAATATGGACATCCTTCATACTGCTGAGTACATATTATCAAAAACTAAAGCAGACGGTATTCTAAAAATCCAACAAAATAAATAAATAAATTTTTCAACAATTACACTGTGTCTTCACCTCAGGTCTTCTGTTAACTTGAGTGTTGCACATTATGGTTTTATACTAAAATCCATATTCCTGGATTTAGAATAGGTGGGGATGTTTTGTTTGTGATAGTGTTTAATTGGAGGTTTGTCAGCAACCTAGTTTCAGCAGAATATCTCCCTCTATGGGTCTCTTTTGAGAGCACAATGAGAAAAATAAAGCAGAAACCTCATTTATGTTATCTGTTCACAGAAAGGGCACAGGCAAGTCACAAGTTCAGTAGCCTGTCCACAAGTACATGCAAAAACATCTTCAAGTTTCTCTTTAATGTGCCTAAAAATAGACACACACCAGTTTGACAGTAAACAAAAGAAGGGGCCTTTCAGTGGACCATTTATCCATTTCTGTTTGTCTTGCTTTGTCCTCATGGCCCTGTTTTGATTAAGACTAAATGGATCGTAAACTTGGGCTGTTACCAAAAAACTCCCATATCAATAACCAAGCAGGAGAGATTGAGTGCAAGGGGTGGACGACAGTTTTTACAGGGGAAAAAAGAAGAGAAATAGTGAACCACTAAGTCCATATGGATCATTGCCATCAGGCAAACATGCTGCCAGAACTGCGGATAATTCTTGAAGGTCAGCCGGCCAGTCACATATTTTGAGAGAATAAATCTGAGCCTGATACAATGCTTTACAAAAGTTGTCACGGAGTGACATTTTAGGACTTTGTTTGTGGCTTTGTGTTTGTTTACCTTTTGCTTAGATGTTTTTATTTTGGTTTTCGTATCATGTTTTCTTTTCTCCCTCTTCCGCCTCCTAGTGTTTACTTCTTAAGTTATTTTATGGTTGTTTTCTTATTACTTTGTATGGTTTATTATTATTATTATTATTATTGTAATTATTATAGTTCTTGGTCTTCCCTGGATTCTCTAGTTTTATTTCTCTTTAGTATCTTTGTGTTTTATTGTGTTTTATTATTTGTTCCTTTGCACTCTTCTTGTTTACTAGTTTATTTTCTGTTTCCTTTCCAGTTAATTCAGTCAGTGTGGTTAGGTTTGTTTACTTTTGTATTCAGGTTTTATTTATGGGTTCTTTGTTTGTTCTTAGGTTGTTATTGTTGTTCCTATGTTCTCTCTAGTTTCTCTGTTTACTTTAGTCATGATTATTCTAGTTTTCTTATTCCCCATTTGATCCCCCCATTATCTTTGTCTATAGGTTTGCTTGGTCTGTGTTTCTGTTTGTTACTTTGCCCATGCTCATTCTTCGTATTTGTTTCACCTATTCCTTCTGCCCTCCTGCCTCCTTGTCACACCTGTTCCCTGTTTTCTCTGATTACCTGCCCTTTGTTATCCCTCAGTATATTAGTTGGTTTTTTGTCATTGTTTGTTGCTGTTTCCTTGTGTTTGTCATACCCTGTTCTCAACCCACATATTTGTGCTGAGTTTTTCCATGTTCCTGCAGAACCTATCTTGTAAGTTTTTGAATCTGGACTTTGTATCTGCAGTGCCTTGTTTGGTTTCGTTGATAACTTCTGGAAATAAAGCTGAAAACCTTTTACAACATGTTGCTGCCCAGCTCATGTCTGCACTTCTGTCCGCCCGCAAACCACGTAATGACAAAAGTATGCAAACACCTTGAACATCCTAATGTTTTTCACATGTTAACCACAAACCAATGCATTGAAACTTAAAGATTAAAAATAGGATGTCATCAAAGGTCATGTATAGGGATGGGTACTTTAACATTTGAACCAATACTGTACCGATACTCAACAGTACCAGTTTTTGGTACTTTTGTGTGTGTTTATGAAGTAATAAATGTTAATTCGTTTAATAATACAATCTCAAAAATGTTTTAGCTGCATGTCAGGGGCAGGGCATGAAACACTTGGGCTATTTTGTGTACTTCTACCTTCGCTATATGTACCAGGAGTAGGAGAGTTAGCCCTGCTGCTGCTCGCAGGAGAGTAAGTGCTGCTCAAAACTAAATTTGACGCTTTTTAGAACTGCAGATATTCTTGCCTGCTTTCTAGGTTTTGGCGGGCATGTTTTTCTGTCCGCTGTTTGGAGTGTGTTCAGCTTGTGTGTCAGCGTCAGCGTTGGTGACACAGAGTATAAGTGTGTTTTCGTCCAGCTTTTGTCAAGTTTGGCCATAGAAAGTAGAGTACTGATGACTCAGAGACAGAAATCCTTCACTACGTGATCTATTAAAATGAATGACATTAACTGTTTAAACATACTATTACTACATGTCGTGATCCTCTTGGGGGGGCGGGTGGGCGGTCTGGTTGGCCAGGTGGGGCACCCCTTTAGTGGTAGGAAGCGCTGCAGGTGCTTCCTCATATTAGAAGAATTCCTTCCGCTGGCCTTGCACATTGCATCACAAATATTGCAGCGAGCGTAATCTGCAACGCATTTTGAAAAGTGGAGCCATACTTTTAAGCGCTCTCTATCAGTCATGCTTGCTTTGTTGACAGTACCAGCGGCTACTGACGTCATTACGCTCTTGTGCGTGCAATGCTGTGTTCATGTCCGGTCTGGAAAATCGCACACTCTTCCACTGCCTCAGTGTCACAATGATGCGTTTAGGTACCAAAACATGGTACCGTTTGATTTTACATGAATTGGTACTCAGTAGTACCAACGGAATTCGGTCGGTACCAATAAAAGTACCGAATTCGGTACCCATCCCTAGTCATGTACATGTAAAAGTAGACAGAAAAAACTGATATAGTGTATTTTAATGTAAACCGTAGGTCTTGTACTCCAGTTAGAAGCACCCCTGTTCTCGCACACCTGAATGAAATGATTGGTTTATTTCTAGTCCACTGTAAAACGTCAAGACATACTGGGTTTGATTTAGGTTTGTTTTAATCAGGTCTGACCCAGTTCCCAGCTGAAGAAATGCACCCCCATAGCATGATTCTGCTACCACCATTTTTCATAAGCGCAAAGTGTGTTCAGGATGTTAGATTTCCACCTCGTGGCATTTTGCATGGTCAAAAAGTTCCATGTTAGTGTCATCTGACCAGAGCAGCTTCTTTCAAATGACTGCTCACGGCTGTGAATCTCTACAGGTTCTCCAGAGTTAATAGTGGCCTCTTGTTGTTTCCCTGATTATAGCTCCTTTTGTCTGGCCAGCCGACTTTGGTCATGTTTAAGTTTGCAATTGTATTGCATTCTTTCCACGATTGCACAGTGCTCATTGGGATGTTCAAAGCTTGGAAAATTACTTTATAAGTTATCTGTGTTTTGAATTTCTTCCCTGACCTGCCTGTTGTGTCCCTTGCTCATGATACATGTTGACTAATATTCACTAACTCTAACAACTCTTTAAAGGCTTCAAAAAACCCCTGTGTTAAACCTGAAATTAAACTCATGTAGATTCTATTTGCTAATTAGTTAACCTTTGAGTGCAAATGGTTGCACCTTGGATTTTAGCAAGAGGTATTAAAGTAAAGAGGCCTACACATGTAGATTGATGCAACACTTTTCAAAAACTGTTTAAAGTCAAGGGGTATGTTCACTTCTTGACCTGTTACTGATTGGTTAAGTATACATCGAGTAATCTCTGGTTTACTGTGAATGCAAAAAAAGACAAAGCACAACACCAGCTGCAACATTTGTTCTTAGACATCAATCGGACCTTTTGTATCAGGTGTATGAGGTGTATAAAAACAATCAGCATCCAAGTAAGAACCCTGTGTTTTGTCTGTATGAGTTACTGAAGGTTAATGTTAAGCAGTAACTGAGCTCTGTGCAGACAGAATACCACACCTAAGAGCTGGCATAGAATAATAAACAGCAGGCCCAGGGAGCTGTGAAAACTAAACATTTTGGCTATTGGAGAAGACATAACATAAAGACTAATTTGAGCGGGGGGCTAGCTGCATAGGTGTTCATGTAATGGTGTGTTTCCTAACATCAAGGAATATTCATATCAATATGGGGTAAAACAAATGCTACAGGAAGTTGTACATGTTGGAAAATTCAGTCAGGCATGACTGACAGCAAAAAGCCTCCATTCAAGACAAACACCTAATTTACGTCAAACGCAAATTTTTACTTGGCATTCTTACCTAAGGTTAATCCATTCAACCCCCACAAAAACAAACAAACCCTCATGCTTACCACAGACTTTGATGTCGCAGTACTCCCAGGGTATGTTGGGATCTGTGGTAAAGCACCAGGGTCTGTGACGTCCATCAGGGTTCCTACAGTAGTTATCATGTAGGCCTTTGTCAGGGTACCTACAAATACAATACTTTTAGTATGTAGACAAAGCTAAAAGTTGGATATAAAAGTTCTTTCTCCAGAGTGCACACTGGAATAATTTGAAAGAAAATACAATACTGCATGAATTTGAGGAGATGACTAGTTGTGAGCAGACACCATCTGTTTATCTGTTCAGAGCTCATAGAAATTAGGTGGATAATAAGTTGCATCAGTGCAGATGTTTAACAGTCAGTCATAACAAACTCCTGAGTCCCCTCAGGCCTGTTGCCTCTAGGCATGTAGAGTAAGGCTGTGGGTCCTGGGACCCAGTTTGTACAAATAGTGTGATGATTAGGGATGTGTTAATGAGTGTCAGCTAATCCATATCACCTGCCACTCAACTAGGTGGAACAATTGTGACAGACTCACAAAGCTGGCATGTACATATGTTGATACAAGCTAAGAAGATGCAAGGAATACTTAGACAAGTTGAAGAATATAGATTTCCTAATGCAGAAATGAGGGGACTTCCCAGCAGACCACACTTACAAAACACACATCTATGCTAGATTGTGATTACGTCCTTTGGGGAAGGGAATGTTTTCTTTGGCTGACTCAAAATCACTCAATCTAAAGTGAGCCACAACCTTATAAATCAGTTAAGGCAATATATTGTATATAGAAAACATTATTGCATGAACATATGAGCACTAAAGATAAAGCATGCAATTTGTGAGATGTGTGTGAGTTTGTATGTGTGGAAGGTTCACCTCTTTGGGTGGTAAGTATGCTTGTGAGGTTCATCCAGGTCCCACCGTTGGCATTCTTTCCCATTTTCTGTATAGTCCATTGGTCCTCTGTAATCTTCCCCATTGCAGGTTATACACTCAACTGCACGTTACAGTAACAAAAATATAACATAAAGTCACAAAAATGTTCTATTAGATTAGAAAACATAACTTTAAGAAGTGATCTAGTAATAGCCTGTTAAGGTTTTTCGTCACATGCATAGCTTCGATTTGTAGAAAAATTCTGGCCGTAGCCATCTAATTTTGAGGTGTGCTGGTCCCAGCCATCGATGGAGAAAAAGGGCTGAGCTTCACGCAGAGAACAAACGAGACTATTAGAAAACTCCAAATTCCTGAATGCATAGTATTAACTAATTTTCATGACAGCTCCCAGGAAGGAGGAGTTCTCTAGCTGGAATTCCCTGTGAAGGCGTAGAGGTAAAAAAGGATGAGCAGAGCGGTGTTCTTTCTCCTTCCCCACTGCATTGGGGAGGACACGTGTGAACATCTTGAATTCGCTGGCAAAAGACTGCATCTTTGAAGAAACCTTGGATCCAAAGTGAAGTACGGGCTGCTGTTTGTGTATCTGGCGACAGTACCGCAGCAGAAAATAAGACTAGCCACCTGAACCTGGGTATTTAAATTACCTCAGAACATAATGTAAACGAATTATTATTTCCCCAAAAAGAAACAGTATCTCAAATTATGTTGACGAAATTGCTGTGTGCTACAGTGCACGATCAATTCTGAGGCCCTTAGCATACGACAACAATTCATTGACAACGGGATTGTTTCTCCTTTTCTGGTAACACATCTACATTACAATGTTTTGATTGTGATCGTCGTGCACACGATACTAGTTGAAACATGAAAATGGTGTAATTGCCGTGCCATGACAAGTATGTCATTTGAAACACTGCCTGCTTAAAAACCAGAGTAGACATGAAGTTGTTGCTTGATTTAAAACTAAGTATCAGACTTAAAGCTGAACTGTATGTTTTTGAAAGTTCAACAAATTTGATGCATGGCTCAACATAAGAGAGCCAGCTCATCAGGACACACTCAGCTGTGTACCTACACCTCAAGGATAAGGAACACTCCTTTGAGGACCCAAATGTTCAAATTTTGGTCAGAGAAAATAGATGGTTTAAGAGGAAAGAAGAAAGCCATTTGTGTCAAGTAAGAAAACAGAGGGAGAGGCCTTAGATTTTGTCTTTCAAAAACATACAGTTCAGCTTTAAGCCTGATATCTAGTCAGTTTCAAACCAAGCCACACCTTTTTGCATGTGACCAAAACATCTCTCAGTGAGCCAGGCTAACAAGGTCACTAATGATGCCCTATTGTCAGGAGAGTCTAATTTGCATGTGAATTTAGATGTGCAGAATGCCACATCCCAAACAGCTTACAAGCTTGGAACTTCTCCCTCACTAGCTTTGAATTGAGAAAGCCCTTTGGATGAAGAATGAAACGTCTTCAGCTACAACAACTGAAGTCCAGTTGTTTTCTTTACTTTAGCTTTTTTTGGGTTGTTTGAACACATACCAACTGTTGTTTCTTTGTAAGCTTTTAAAGGTAATTTAGCCTCATTCCAATTCCTCAAAACAAACCTTGGTTGTTAAACTGTGGCGCATTTTTTACTCCTGTCCCAGTGTCCATCAAACAGAAACAATGTCCCGCATTTGACTGGGTCAAATTAAAAGTCAAAAAACTATTCAACTGGAGCTTTTCTGAAATGTAAATAAAGCAAAGCTGCAGTCATCATCACAGAGTCGCCTCAGCTGTCAAAAATACATATCGTCCCATGTCATGACCAACCTGTGCGCCACATTGCAAGCCACCCCTCCAGAGATGTGGTAAGTTGTTCGTTTAGCAAACTAAGCTGAGTTGTCCACATGTCAGTGAAAGCACCTGCCTTTTCCTTGAAATATTAAAAATATTAGAAATACAACTGTGGCAATTTAAATGCTAATTTCCAGTCAGTCTGAAATACAAATTTCTCAAAACAAAACACAAAGTCAGTCATTGGTTTTGATTTCGGTAAGTCATGGGCCCCATGTGGCATCCCCTGTAAAACATTTCTGGGGGTGCCACTTCACTAAACCTTTTCCATGTTGCTGCAGATCAACCAATGACTAATTTTGACCATCTAAAACTAAAGCAAGTACAAAACAGTGAAAATGAGGTTCTCTGAAAGTGAGGATGAACCTGGAAGATAAGAGGAAATCTGCATGACACTGATAATAAAAAGGAACAGAGGTTGTGGCTTTCGTTGGAGAGACTGAACACCTCTTGGCAGATACAGCTGATTGGTGTCAAGATACCTGTGTGCTACAAACACACATGACAGACAATGTTCAGCTGAGTAAATAGTGATAATGTAGCTCACTCTGCCCCTAAGAAGTCCTCAGTGGTGGTTTAAACAGACAGATTCAGAGGACTGTTTATTTTAATGTAAGATATTTATTAGTCAAAAGCACTCCACAAAAAACATCTTTACAAAAATCAGAACCACCCCTTAACAGGGCTCCATTTTATTGTTGTAGTTATGTTAATAGACATTCAATGCACATTGGCACAAAATGTGTCAAAAAAATAAAAATAAGGTTTGTTAAATGGTGAGTGGGATACACTGCATAGTGTAAACAACCAAAAGAATGCCTGTTAAAAACAGATGTTTTTAATAGGCATGACACAGCACATTTATTACTTAGGGCTGCTAGTGTTTATCTGCTTGTACATGCCATGTTTGTATCTGCATGTGTGCTCTCTATTAGTAGCAGTTATTTTTTAGAGAAATCCCCCTAATCTTTTTCTGACAGAGTATGCAATTATTTGTCTTTTGAAGAGCATGAACTGATAGACAGACAGACAGACAGACAGACAGACAGACAGACAGACGAGCATGAACTGATAGATAGACAGACAGACAGACAGACAGACAGATAGATAGATAGATAGATAGATAGATAGATAGATAGATAGATAGATAGATAGATAGATAGATAGATAGATAGATAGATAGATAGATAGATAGATAGATAGATAGATAGATAGATAGATAGATAGATAGATAGATAGATAGATAGATAGATAGATAGATAGATAGATAGATAGATAGATAGATAGATAGACAGACAGTAGTGTGCAAAAGTTTAAACAAGTTAAACAAAGAATGCTTTCAAAAACATAAATGATTATTGTTTATTTTTAGCAATTTACAAAATGCAAAGTAAGTGAACCCAAACATACAGCCAAAGTCATTAAGAACTATCTTCAGCATAAAAAATTAAGATTACATCAAGAGACAGAAGGAGTTGAGAAAGCCTAGGTTTCCAAGATGTTTAGAACAACCTATCAGCCGAGTTCCTCCAAAAACTGTGTGCAAGTGTCCTTAATGATGTTTTGAAGGCAAAGGGTGGTCACACCAAATATTGATTTGATTTAGATTTCTCTTTTGTTCATTCCCTGCATTTTGTTGATTGATGAAAATAAATTATTAACACTTCCATTTTTGAAAGCATTCTTTGTTTACAGTACTGTGCAACTTTTCCACAGTACTGTGTATATATAGACTGAGTTTTGCTTTTGTCACAACCACATGTTTGCTGCAGGGACAAGTTCAGTGGCTAAATCTTTATGTAGATGAAACAACAGAGGTATTAATATCCTCTAATATTTCATGACTTGCTCCTAAGGGGTTTAGACTGCTCATAAAATCTGAACCTGATGAAACAAGAGAGGACGTTAAAAAGTGAACCCCACACCTGGAAACAGCTGCAGCCTGCCTCTGCAAATAAAACCAGTGGGCCCACATGCATTCAAGAACAGAGGTAAGGTAGCACAGCAAGCAGACCCTACTCCAAGTATGTGATTGCCCAATGTGCTGCACCTAATTTCCGATGGTCAAGCTTAAATAACAATTGTAATTATGTAGCAATTTCAATGTGGAATGCTTATTACTTCAAGATGAATGTCCTCATGCAGAGATATATGTGTGTGCACAGCCTACCCTGTGAACACTGTGGTATGCCACACTCCTGGTGTCTAAGGTGTGGCCTGGGGTCAGTAGTAAAGCACCACGGACCAGCAGTGGAGTTGTCTGGGTTGCGGCAAAAATTCTCTCTGAGGTCCTTCTTCCTGTACCTCTTAGACATGAATCTGTGGGAACAAGAACAGCAGCAAAACAAAATGTAAGAAGAGGCATGCAAATAAACGCAGCTCACAACCAGAGCAAAGCTAAGAAAACAAAAGCCAGAAGGTTTATATTGTCTTTAACTAATCCTCAACAAAATGAGGAATAATTTGTCATTTACAAGGCAGTTGCTGCTTGGCTGTTTCAAGACGACAAAATATATATATTTTTTCCATGATATTTCTCTAACAAAGTCTGTTCTTAATGTAGTATAAACACACTGACAAATGACTCATTTCTTTTACATCAGGCGAGCACATGGCTGTGGTTTACCAGAGGCGATGATGGACATGGTAAGTGTAGCTTTTGAGTTAAGATGTATTTTTCCACGATGATGAACCAATAAAGAATGAGAGGTTCATCTTTTGGTGGTTAATAATGACAAAGGAAGAAAGGCAAAACCTTACACTGATAAAAGTCCTATTGGCTTTTGAGCGTCTGTTTGTGTGTTTCCGAGTTCCCTATGCCTACGATCTGACTGATAAAAAAACACACAAAGTTCCTTGGTGTAATTACCTGATCTATAGAGATATTATTAGCAGTTTGACAAAGGAGGTTCACTGAAAGTACAAATATTTACTGCAGGCTTTGATTCATGTAAGTTGAGCTGCTCACTATAAAGCAGTTTCAATATTCTTAACACTGATATATCAGGACAGGAGAGGGACTTTTATTCGTTAATTTGGAAAATATATATATTTTTTATATGACCTTATTTGCTACCCTATACATATTAAACTAATACAATACATTAATTGAACAGGAAATTCAAATGAGGTAAAAACAGATTTGAGAAAAAAGAACTGCCATGCCAGTTGTAGGCTGCATTC
Source organism: Girardinichthys multiradiatus (assembly GCF_021462225.1). NCBI lineage: Eukaryota > Metazoa > Chordata > Actinopteri > Cyprinodontiformes > Goodeidae > Girardinichthys > Girardinichthys multiradiatus. Next base: position 30,744,888 of record NC_061795.1, on the reverse strand, counting down.
AAAATTGAAGAGAATGGAGACTGAATAAGGAGGATGACTTGAGCAGATAAGCCTTGTATTGAGCTCACAATGATGTCTGCTGGCTAACATCAGGTGCACAGTAAACACTGACTTACTTTATTGGTAATTGCTATTTTCACAGTGTTTTTCTAACAAACCCATCCCCTGTGGGAAAAGGTTACACAAGCTACCTTAAATTGAAGCCCTTCAACAGCTTTAATTATATTACGTGATTTGTTAAGGAAGGAAGGAAGGAAGGATGGATGGATGGAAGGAAGGATGGAAGGAAGGAAGGTCCCCTGTGCATGATAGGATTTACACTCTATTTTTGTTCCTTTTAAGCAATTGTGCTCTAGTGTCACTTTCAATTTCTTTCACTTTTGTTTTTTAAGACATTCCCCCAAATAATGAACCCAGCTAACTCATTTGTTGAAAAATGTCCCTTATCTTAGAAGTTAGTTGCAAATTAGATAAGATCCTAATTTCTGCATGAAACTCAGATGTCGCATAAACATACATCTAGATAAACAGACTGGCCATCGCAGGAAATTATGTGTGACTCAGTGAAGTGTTACAATGAGGTCACCTCTGATGAATGATTGTACTCTGGAGCATAATCAGCCACTAATATATCAAACCCACACAAGCTCACAGACTAGCCTCTAGCTACCAGCTAATTGCAGGTCTTACAGGCCAACAGTAACATTAACGGCAGCTTGTAACACCATGCTGGTTGACACTGAGGTGAAAAGTACATTGCATTTCTTACTTGTGCTCATGAGGTATTGGGGAGGCCCAGGCTTGGCACAGGATCCCACTGAGTGTCACTGACCTTGTCCCCCTGTAGCTTTGACCTGTCCCCACAATGCATTCCCTTACATAGTCTGTAGTGAGGCAAACACAAAAGATGGGGAAATGTAATGAAATAACAACCTGATCACAGTTTTTATACATAAACCCTGAGCAGATAATGAAGAAAACAGGGAAAGCGAGTTGTAATGCTGGTCTTAACAAGAATGTGAAACTGCCAAAAGTGGAATCTGTTTTCCTAATCAGGGCTATGTGGATTCACTAACACTGGCTGCAGAGCCTGAATTTTCACTCGTTTGGTGATTTTGACTGAACAGTAGACATGGCTTACATGAACACTATTTTTTAACAGTGAATAAAGCAAGACATCCACTCGCACTGTGAAAAAGACAATTGCCTTTACTCTCCCTCATCTTCCCTCTGCGGACGCCATGATTACCAAAAATAAGCCACTTTGACAATTGGTATCAATAGACTAGTCAAGTTCCAACTATGATTTATACATTAATACAACACAAAGCACCCTTAACGGCAATACGTTTACAGTCCTAATCGACTTGCAGGATGACCAGATGAGCAAGCTTTTGATCCTAATATCAGCTGGCAAACGAAAAACGAAAACTGAAGAGGGCACCTTTCTTTTGATAGAGGTCATAATAGAAGCTCTGATGGCTTTGAACTCCTGGTGAATTTCTGTCAAATGAAAGCCACTGGCATTTCCTGTTCCTGTGATCATAGAGGAAAGCTCTGCGGAAGGAATAGAGACAAAGGCAACAGAGGACAAGTGAAGACTAATATAATTTGTGATTTCGTAAAGCAAAATACAATTAAAACACATGTTTTAATAGCCTGAGGCAGTCAAAATGATGATAATTCTAATCATTGAACAGAGTTAAAGAAGTCACATCAGGTTCTTTGACAACTGAGAATCATTCTTGTAGGGTCACTTTGCATATTTCAAAGAACAAATATGACAGGAACATCACTGACAAACCTGCAGATGAATGGGAGTCTTTTTCCACGGCTGCAAGTTTTTGCACATTTGGTTATGCTCAGTATCCGGCTTTTTGTCAGGTGTGAGGAATCGGGTGACACAACAACCAGTTGGGTGCTATCGGATTTCTGGTAGTCCTGGAGTGCATTTCGTCTGCCCTCTAATGCACAATCACAAAAAATATTAAAGTAATTGCAGCAATATATACAATAAACGAGCATTTTAACACAAAACAGACGTATTTAGGAATAATTGGCTTTCAAGATAAGCAAGCATAGGCAAGATTTAACCAGCTTTTTATCTTGTAGGTCATAAATAACAGCCATAAGGATTTGTGACAGTCTGCAGACCTATGTACTATGCAATTACCAATTCACTTATGAGAATGCTGTTACACTGTTCCTTCACTTTAAATAAAAAGAATCCCTTATTATTCTAACTCAACAAAGCTAAAACAGGCAGTGCAGATGACCTCTTAATACAAACACTGACACACCAGTACTACCAAAAGTGAGTCAGGCTGCTTTGAGGGTGCCAATTTGCCTCAGGTCCTTTACATCTCTGTGAAACTCAGAGCCCACTTAGACTTGAAAAGAAACCCATGTCAAATCCCCCAAACCACATCCCCCTTTCCCTTCTTCCCACACATTTCAATTGTCTGTTTTGAGCACTTCAGTTGACTTGAGTTTTTTCTCTTCTTATTGATGCTGACAAAACTGAAACATTTGACCAATTTTGAAATGATAACTACAGTGATGAGCGCTGCTTTTATGTTCAGTGTTTGAAGTAATTCTGAGATGAGTAAGGTGAGGATCAGAGGTTTAATGTGAGTCACAGAAGGTTATTTTTTTTTACTCCACCGCCAAATATAAATCTGAATCAGTTTGCTAGAACAACCAATGTGGGGTTTATAAAGATTCATTTGTTTTAATAAGACATGCAGTGGGACAGTAGGTTATATTAGGCCACTTTATTGGAATGTTTTCTGACAGGTTAGGTGGTCCTCAGCACAGCAGCATGAGATGAAACGCCAATGTTGCATATTGTTGCATATCATCTTGGGTATATGCAATATAAAAGTTTTTACAAGGTAAAAAAAATAACTAACTTTCAACAAATACAACTTTCAAAACAAAACCACTTAAATATTATTTTGGTAATCGTCTGTTTATTTTATTTTTTTGTTTTGTAATCCGATTAAATAATTTAAAAGGAATATAAAGCTGCTCTTAGCTATTCTGCGCGGAGCGCCAGCCAGTGCAGTAAAACACGACTGCACCCAGTCAGAAACGTTATCTATACAGTTACTAAATAGTTTCCGGAGTGAAAAGACAAGTAAAAGTACTTACCGCAGAAAGAAATGACTGCGAGTCCAAAAAGGAGCCAGTAATTCCACATCGCCTTCGTCACAGAACAACGAGCAGAGAAAACAAATGGAAACGCTGCCTGCTGTGCGCTCTGACAGCTACCAGGAGATGTTGCTTCCACCAGGGCACAAATGATGCGTCTCCACTCTAAGTACTCGGTCGCCCCCCTCCGCCCCCTTCCTCCCTATCCTTCCCTCCTCCTCTCTGGCCGTGTGTATGTGTGTGTGTGTGTGTGTGTGTGTGTGTGCATCTATCTTCCGGCGCTACGTGCTCTTTTTTTTATCTCACTGTTGTTCTTTTTCTTGACTTTATATCTCTATCTCCCGGAAACACATGCAGTGTTACCAGAATTTAAGTTAGCGAATCTACAAATCCCGCACCCTGCAGATCCCATGTGGTCCTGGACGTGTCTCGTTTGTGGTGTTGAGGAGCTGCATGTTTGTTTGTCAAACAAACCATCTAAGCAGGTTAAATATCTCACATGTGTTGCCATTTTTCCCCAACTCTAACTTTCTTTTTATCATCCCGTCAGCCCTAGGGCGATTTGAAATGGGTTTTTGATGTTGTCTTTAAACTGTTTTCTCATAGTCAAAAACACACAGTAATACTAAATAACTACCCGAAACTTAAATATGAATTGTCTGGGGGGTTTATTGGTCTATAGTCATAAAAAAATTTATTAAGTCAAATTGACCCGTATTTAAAAATTTTGGTCCTAAAAGGTTCAGGAACATACGCTGCTCAAAAAAATAAAGGGAACACTTAAACAACACAATATAACTCCAAGTAAATCAAACTTCTGTGAAATCAAACTGTCCACTTAGGAAGCAACACTGATTGACAATCAATTTCACAGCTGTTGTGCAAATGGAATAGACAACACGGGGAAATCTTTGGCGATTAGCAAAACACACTCAATAAATGAGTGGTTCTGCAGGTGGGGACCACAGACCACTTCTCAGTACCGATGCTTTCTGGCTGATGTTTTGGTCACTTTTGAATGTTGGTGGTGCTTTCACACTCATGGTAGCATGAGACAGACTCTACAACCCACACAAGTGGCTCAGGTAGTGCAGCTCATCCAGGATGGCACATCAATGCGAGCTGTGGCAAGAAGGTTTGCTGTGTCTGTCAGCGTAGTGTCCAGAGTCTGGAGGCACTACCAGGAGACAGGCCAGTACACCAGGAGACGTGGAGGAGGCCGTAGGAGGGCAACAACCCAGCAGCAGGACCGCTACCTCCGCCTTTGTGCAAGGAGGAACAGGAGGAGCACTGCCAGAGCCCTGCAAAATGACCTCCAGCAGGTCACAAATGTGCATGTGTCTGCACAAACGGTTAGAAGCCGACTCCATGAGGAGGTATGAGGGCCCGACGTCCACAAGTGGGGGTTGTGCTCACAGCCCAACACCGTGCAGGATGCTTGGCATTTGCCAGAGAACACCAGGATTGGCAAATTCGCCACTGGCGCCCTGTGCTCTTCACAGATGAAAGCAGGTTCACATTGAGCACATGTGACAGACGTGACAGAGTCTGGAGACACCGGGGAGAGCGATCTGCTGCTTGCAACATCCTTCAGCATGACCGGTTTGGCAGTGGGTCAGTAATGGTGTGGGGTGGCATTTCTTTCTGTGTGCTCGCCAGAGGTAGGCTGACTGCCATTAGGTACCGAGATGAGATCCTCAGACCCCTGGTGAGACCATATGCTGGTGCGGTTGGCCCTGGGTTCCTCCTAATGCAGGACAATGCTAGACCTCATGTGGCTGGAGTGTGTCAGTAGTTCCTGGAAGATGAAGACATTGAAGCTATGGACTGGCCCGCCCGTTCCCCAGACCTGAATCCAATTGAGCACATCTGGGACATCATGTCTCGCTCCATCCACCAACATCACGTTGCACCACAGACTGTCCAGGAGTTGGCGAATGCTTTAGTCCAGGTCTGGGAGGAGATCCCTCAGGAGACCATCTGCTGTCTCATCAGGATCATGCCCAGGCGTTGTAGGGAGGTCATACAGGCACATGGAGGCCACACACAATACTGAGCCTCATTTTGACTTGTTTTAAGGACATTACATTAAAGTTGGATTAGCTGTAGTGTGTTTTTCCACTTTAATTTTGTGTGTGACTCCAAATCCAGGCCTTCATTGGTTAATAAATTTGATTTCCATTGATGATTTGTGTGTGATTTTGTTGTCAGCACATTCAACTTTGTACAGAACAAAGTAATCAATGAGAATATTTCATTCATTCAGATCTAGGATGTGTTATTTGAGTGTTCCCTTTATTTTTTTGAGCAGTGTATAATAACTCCTGAGGGAAGGTTTACCTAATCACACTTTCACAAAGAAGTTTATTAAGGAAATAGAATAGAATAGAAATATATTTTATTGTCCCACAGTGGGAAAATTCAGGTGTACCAGCAGCAAAGTGAAAAGCAAATAGAAGCAAGAAATAGTAAAAAAAAAAGTTCAAATAGCAGCAGGGATTTAAACATTTATTGAGGTTTTTGGAGGATGCAACAGTCTTTAACTGAAGGAGCTCTCCAGTTCTGCAAAAGCTTCATGCATGGGGTGGGAGACATTGTCCAACAGTGATGTTATTTTTTCTAGTCCTTCTGTCTCTCAGCACCTGCACTGACCCGAGAGGGCATCCTAGGTCATCGCTAGCTTTTCAGATGAGCTTATCTAACAGCTTCCTCTTATCTGTAGTTAAACTGCTGCTCCAACATACTACACCATAGAATATGATGTCACCACAGAGTCAAAAAGGTCTTCAGGAGCTCCACCTGCACTCCAAAAATCTCCTTAGCATATATAGTCTAGTTTGACCCTTTGAGTAAAGAACATCAGTGTTGTGGCTCCAGTCCAGTCTTATGTCCGGGTAAACACCCAGGTACTTATAAGAGTCCCCTATCTCAATGATCAGTTCCTTGGATTTTCACCAGTGTCATTGTGGTGGGTCTGCACCTGCAGACATTTTCCACCAGCTTCTTTGTTTTCCCCACATCAATAAGGAGGTGGATCTGCTGGCACCGGTGCACAAAGTCCTGTGTTTCACTGTCTGTACTTTGAGCTGTCCTCACTTGGGATGAGGACAACTATGGCAAAGTCATCAGATAACTTTTTTAGATGGCACCCTGAGTTGGTGGAGAAGTCTTCGATGTAGAGGTTGAACAGGAATGGTGCATGCACCGTTTTCTGCAGGGCCTCCGCACTGCAGACCAGCCTGTCAGAGACACAGGCCAGTATCCTTAAATTCTGTGGATAGATAGTGAGGTAGTCCTGTATCCACTGGGACAGGTGGTGGTCCACTCCTTGGCCCTCAGAAGTCCTGCCTGAATGGTATTAAAAGGACTGGAGAAATTAAAGAACATGAACCTCACAGTGCTTCCAAGCTTTTCCAGGTGGGTCAGAGCTTGGTGCAGGAGGTAGATGATGGCATCATCCACCCAAATGCCAGGCTGTTAGGCAAACTGTGGGTTGAGGAACAACCTCTCGTGGGTCTTTATCAGATGTGAAGTCAGTGCTACCATCCCGATGTGTGGTATTTGGCAATTGTATTCACCAATTGTGTTGATGTTTTGTTGTTTTCTTTTGTATGAATGTTTTAGGCAGTAATTTTTTAAGTATATATTATTTTCTGTAATAATTTGAAAGAAGGACTTTTACTCAATGAAAGCTTGCTTCTTGGAAGATACTTGGAGCTATCTTGGACTTAGCTCCTCCACCAAAGGGTAAAAGATGGGTATAGGATTCAGTGTAGCAGGTTTTGAAACCAAATTGTTAAGCGGATACAGGTTTCAGAATTTTAAGTATCAAAATTGATACATTGGGAGAGAGTGTTAAGATGTATGGGTCATTACCACAAACTGGAATGAGGAATAAGACAAATTTACAAGTAATCCTCTTCTGACTTAAAAATCTTGCTCAGTCTCTTGGTCTCTGATTTCCACAGTTTGCAATGGCACAGAAATTTAAATCCTAAATAAATACAAAAACACCTTTGCTGCAGCAGTGTCTTGCTATTGCAACATTTAGAGTGGTGGACTGAAAATAAGCTGATGTACTACTGAAACTACCTAGTATACTATAAAATAGTATAAAATAATGACCTGATCAGACTTCCTTACTAAATCTCTTCCACAGGATGGTATGATGCTAAAATTATGTCGCTTAATAATATTAATGGCTTAGGTTTACACTGTAAAAAAAGTTTGTTAACTTAAGGTAACTTTATCCTTTTACCTGCTAAGAAGTTAATGCAAGTTATGTTTAACATTCACACTTTAACTAAAGAATGTAACATAAAGTCAATGTAGACAGGCAATATTTCATAGTGGTATATAATGATTAAGAATTTTTTATCTGTATCGAATTGTTTGCCTATAAATCTTCTTAGATATGACTTTTTCTTTATTTTTACATAATTTATTTTGGACTACATGCTGGGGTAGTTCTTAGCACTGTTACTCCTAAGCAATGGGATTCTCAGTTCTAATTCTGGAAGATACCCTTGTTTGAAATTTGAACGTTCTCTTTCTGCATGCATGGGTTCTCTGCTGGTATTCCAGTTTCCTCCCACAGTTGAAATACATGCAATTTTGCTTAATAGGCCACTTTAAATTGTCCACTGGGTGTGAGTGTTTACATTGTTTTTTTGTGTTTTGTGTCTGGGATTGACTGGCTCTGTCTAAGGTGTATCCTACCTGTCACCAATTGACCAACGGAGATCCAGCCTCATCATTTAAGTCGATAAAAAATATATTATTAGGAGTAGTAATCCATGCTGTGGGTAATTGTTTTCAACTCACTCTTTGGTAGCTTTAATGTAAATTATTAGTTACTTCAACTCATTGTTTTATATTGTAAACCTTGCTGAATTAAACCTGTAACCCAACTATGTTGTATTAAATCAACCCAGGTACAGGTAAGTCCATATTTGACTCAGGGTTCAGGCATTAAAACAACCCAAATTGGACTTGTTTTTACCCAGCTGTTTTAAGATTGAACAAAGGTTTGTGAAAATGTGAAAATACAATTTGGAAGAATTAGACACCAATATTTGAAAATCCTCAAGTTTTAGAAGTGTGTAGTAATTAACTCAGCCACATAGTAGTCTTCATTTCACACATCCTGTTTTGTTTTCCGTTTTTTTCCATGCTTACTTATCAACAGTGTTGTTAATATGACACCTACTGGAAGCCACTTGTCAGCAACAGGAAATGCAATAGGCTGGAAAGTTGTTTGTACTGCTCTACATGTTCCCTCTTAGATAAGATGAACTCAGTGATGGGGTTGGGGGGTGGGGTGGATGGATGAGTGCCATCTCTATTTCCAGTGATGACAGCGTGAGATAGCATGAAACTTTATGGCAGTGCTTTCCAGCACCTCTGATGTAGCACTCACCCAGCATTCTTAGCCCAGAGGAGAGTATTGATTAGGTATCAAGTTAGTCTAAAGATTTACAGGAATGTGGACATTTCTGGCTATTTTGTGACAATCACGTCATGTGTGCAAAACAAAACAAAGAAATAGCTGGAAAAATTTATAGGAGGAAACAGACTCCATCTCTATATTCTGTCTGGCTTGGTGAGTAATGGTCCTGCAGATTTCCTTGCAATAATAAAGAATCAGCAATGAGTCACATTTTCACTGAAGTAAAACATGTTGCAAACACCCACCTCTTCATCTTTTTCAGTATACATGAACACACATTCACAAACACATAACAAGCAGCAGATGACTAAATAACCTTCACCAGTGTGACCCTGCGACAAAAACTCCTCACTGCCACAATCTCATCACTGACTCCCCTCTCAAGAATCCAGTGTGTGTTTTGACTGCGTCTGCGAGACTTCTGCTAGGAGATGGAAATTAGAGAAACTCAGAAGCCCTCCGCCTTGCTCCACGCGAGTGCCGGCCCGTCACCATTGGAGACTTCACACATCTGTGGCTGGTTACTGCCAGAAAACTTCATATCTGGTAGTGGGGGAGAGAGAGTTCAATGGGAGATTGAAATGATATGGCGGGTGAAGAAGCTGCTACACAGAGAATGCAGATGAAGAGAAGTCTGAAACAATGGATTTTTTGTCTGAAAGGAAGTACATAAATGGAGCAGAGCAGTGATGGCAACTTTATTTGCATGCATACTTGTGGAGTGAGATGAGTATTAATGTACTTCCTCCCTGTCGTTGGGCACTTTTCAACACAAGTTGGTGTACACAAATACATGGCTTCTACATTCTCTACGCAAATTGTTACTTGTGTGTGACCTGAGATTACCCTAGTCTTCTAGACATCAGTAATACAAAATGTATTTAGGTAAAAGTAACTATCTGTTTTAAATATAAATGACAAAAGAAATTTTGAAACCTTGAAATACTTTAAATAAGAGGACTCAGATTGAAGAGACATGGACACAAAGGTGGCTCAGATATGTAAGGGCAATTAGACAAGGAAGATGTACCAGGGGGAGGTAGTTGTGAAATATTTGGGGAAGATGCTGTAAACACAGATACTGTGTCAAGTGATCCTCCTTTAAATAAACACATTTCCTATTATCAGCGCACATGATTGTGGCCACTGTTCATAATGAAGGTTTGCTGACATTTACAGGCAACACAAATAAACTCTGTGTACACACAATATGCTCAGAGAAAACACAGTTTAAAACATGTATTTTAAGGAAAATTCGTCATATACTTTTTTAAAGCCTTTAAACCCTCTGTAGCCTGCTTTTGGGTTACTTCAGGTCAAAAAGTAAACAGAAGTAGAGCAGAAAGACTAAGCAGCAGACTAAAATATTGATGTATATTAAAAAAGAATTTTAAAGAAATTGTACAAATAAAGCTGGGTTGGTTGCACACTATCAACAACCAACAACAACCAAATCTTATTCAGATGACAAATTTTTCCTAGTTTTAAGTAATTGTTCAAGTTGTTTTGTCTGCAGCAGCCCTGTTTCAATTCGATATTTTCTTTGTTATTGGTAAATTCAGTTTTACTTTCATCAGAAGTTTATGTAAAATATATTAAAATGAACAATGAATATCCTGAAGCCCACTTATCAGTAACTTGTCAAACACTAAAACTTGATTAATTTACTTCCTATAGTAAAACATATTAAGTTTTATTACACTAAATATTTAATCTAGCAAAACATTCTCAGTTCTGAAAGAAAAGTCCCTTTTTGCCTTTTGTCTGCCTTTCCTTGTGTGTTTATGGGTGTTGATGTGAACATTTGTATCTGAACACTTGAACAATTCATGAACAAAATAACCTGTACAGTTTGTATATCCACACAAAGCATAACTGTTTAAATGACACGTCCTCTAGCATGGTATACATAAAGTGTGTCCCAAAAACACATCAGCATCCCACAGGCACTCTATTGTGCCGGCTATTTCACAACAGACCCCAGTCTCACAAAAGTGTACAGCATTGAAGTTGAAAATATCAGTCATCTCAAAGTTTGTGAGTTATACACAAGTTATAACTGAATACCTTTGGATGTAAATGTTTGTTTATCACACAAATGTTTTGAACACAGTGACCCACAACCCTCCTAAATTAAACTTTCAATTAACAATTAAAGTGATTTCAAATATGTACAATAAAAACGATAATGTACTACATCGAAGTGTCTCCAATCTACAATTTGAGCCTCAAAAGCCTCTGTGAAATGTCTAAAATAATACAAGAGTAAAACCACTGCATGGCCATTGCACAAATAAAAGGAAACCCAACAATATACACAAAAGGAAAATATGAGAGCAGATCATTAAATAGAACCCAAACTCATGTTTCCTTGATTTCTTGCACATCTGCGAACAGTCAACTTGTCTTGTCTGTTTCTCACTACTAATTTACTCCCACATGATTCACTCAGAAATACTGATGCACAGGGGTAGGGAGAGTGCTGGGTAAAAATCAAAGAGCCGACGCAGGGTAAAAACTGTGTGGAGCTGTAGGTATATTTCATCCCACATGTGTCTTTGTCAGACCTCACACATGTAATTAACATGTTGATGGTGAACATGGTATGGAGCCGGCAGATTGGAAACAGCTTTTCAGAGCCCACCTGAGTGATTTGCCAGACATTCATGCTGGGAAGCTCAGGCAAGAACACACACAGTTGATCGCACGCACATGCAGTGTAAGGTATTTTGGCAGCAGCAGGTAAAGCTGTACCTCCAGCCCACCGAACACAGGATCTGCACATGAAAGGTGCCCTGAGTATCTACATTAACCACCAAGTTAGCATTTTCACTCCCACTGTCTCCCCATCCATTTCCTTTAGCTATTTCCCAATGTTTCTCTTCAGCTTGTGCTGTGCAAGTACCTTAGATAGTTCAGGATGATTTAAATACAATAATGTAGTATGTCTACTAGTGAGCTGAGCTGTTGTTGTGACCACATTCTTCTCTTAAAAATGTAGTGACTCTAAGGATACATTGCGTACAGTTATTGAAGACAGAATAAATGTTCCAAGCATCTGTAGAATACTTGTTATTGTACTACCTTGTGTAATACCAGACTTTTGTGGTAATGAACAACCATTAGTCTGAGGAAGAATTTGGTCTTTTTTTTATCCTTTATCTTCGTCATGTTTTGAACATTACAATACACAGTACACTACATTGCCAACAGTGTTAGCTTAATCCAAACCATTGAACTGAAGGGTTCCGGTCACTGCGTTGACCATAGGTATATAAAATCAACCAATTAGGCAGGCAAAGCCCTTCTACAAACATCTGTTAAAGAATAGGTTGCTCTCAAAATTTCAGGAAATTTTGTGAAACCTGTGAAATAAGTCCAGTGTCTTAACCTTTCAGACAGCCTTCCCAGAAGAGCTGAAGATGTTGTAGGTGCAAAAAGGCCCTACGCCATAATATGGCACTATAATGTTTTTGAATCTAAATGCATACTTTATATTTTTTAATGTAGAGCCCAGTGTAGAAGTTCCAACTGTCCTGGTGAGGTAAAAAAAATGTCAGAACTGAGTCTAGGCAACGGCAGATTTCTAACAACCGAAAACAAGTTGATAAAAAGCTGATAAAAAAAAAGTAAAGCGTTGTATTGTGCTTTAATAAAGTATTGATCCTCTTGAACTTTCTACATTTTATCACATTACGATCACAAACTTCATCATCTGTGTTTATGTGATTGACCAACACAAAGCAGTACATATTTGTGACTGGAATAAGGACAAATGGTTCGGAATAGTTTTTTGTTTTTTTTATCGAAAAAGCGTGATGTGCAACTAGTTGCCTTCTGAAGTCAGATGATAAGTCCACCTGTGTGAAGTTAAATCCCAGAATAAATAGAACTTTTCTAAAAAGGCCTAGGAGGTTTGTTAGAAAACAAACAGCAACATGAAGACCAAGGAACACTGCAGACAGGTCAGGGATGAGGTTGTAAAGTTGCTAAAAGCAGGGTTAGGTTGTAAAACAATAATACAAGCTCTGAATATCCCACTGAGCACTGTTCGACCCATCATCTGGTAAATGAAAGGGTATGGCAGAACTACAAACTTACAAAGTCATGGTTGGCCAGCTAAACTGACAGGTTGGGCAAGGATAGCATTCAGTAAAGAAACAGTTAAGAAGTACATCGGCACTCTCAATAATGTGAAGAGATCAACAGCTCAGCACGTTTGGGTCATGATTATATGTTTTGCATATTCATGAACATGCTAAAATGTTTGCGCCCGCAGTTCTGCCCATTTTAAACACACAATCCGATTAGCACCTGGTTTGGAGATCAGCTTTGCGGATGCAAACAGGTTTGCGTGTTCCAAACCACACGCAAACCTTTTGAAGATCAGGCCCTATGTGTACAGAGAGTCCTGCTAGAACAAAAACCTCTGACCTAATCTGAGCCCTTTTGCAACCTTTAACAGCTTTTCTTTCATGATTGCCCTGTACTTCATTCCTTCCATTGTCCTATTAACTCTGATCAACTTCCCAGTTGTTGAAGATATCCCTGCAGCGTGATGCTTCTATACCATTTCACAGTGGTGTTTTCAGGGTGACGTGAAGTGTTTTTGTTCACTGATCTTCAAAAGGTAGTTTTTGCGTCTGCAAAGATGATCTACAAACCAGGTGTGTAAAATCAGCAGAACAGCTGGCGCAAATTTTTTATCATTTTCGCCTACATGAAAACCATCAAATGAGAACATGTGTCAAAACGTTTTGACTGGTATTGTATATTTATTAGGCCCCACTTGAAACAGAAAATAAAATCCACAAATCTTCCCCAAACATGAACTGGTGTGACACATTGAAACTTTTTATCTGGACAAATTTTAATTTACACACACACACACACACACACACACACTAAACTGCCAGCAGAGAAAGAAAACATAGGTAGAGGGAACAGAGGTGTGTGGTAAATAGTGAGTTTGGAAAGGACTGTGGCATTTCCTGATTTTACATGCCAAGTGTGTTTTTGTTGGTCCATACAAAAGAACACTGTCTTTCTTTCTCTCAGCAATTGCAGATATATTTCGAAGTTCCCTCTAGTGAAGCTGATGACTTGATGAATGATGCTTTGGAACAACAGGTGACAAAAGAATGTCAACAACTAATGCTAATTTTGGGACTTTTTGTGATTTAGAAATGTGCTTTACATTACATTTCTTTATTTTCCTTTAAGGCATACTAAATGTACCTTGACTTCTATAACATTTATATTAAATATTAAAAAAAGATTTGTGCCTGTTACTGGAAAGCATACCATAAATGTACTCATGCACTCACTTTGGCAGCATTGATTTTATTTAAGACTGTTTTCGTAATTTTGTTTACAGGATGTCAGCTTTAACTTTATTGCCCCAGGCGCATCTGTGTTTCATTGTGATGGAAAAATTGTGACCTCTCTCTCACCGCTTACAGGAAACTTTTTCCATAATTAGAAAAAAAGTGCCAATTAAAGACGCTGCGACTAGTGTACGCTGTGTTACATTTACCAGATTTGAAGTGGAGTTTATTCAGACTTGGGTTGATTGTCCTCAGAACATCATGACCTAGAGGCTGATGTGTTTGCTGTAGTATGTCACCGGGTTGCAATACTTTTCCAAAAAAAGCATATTCTGGTAAGACAACACAAAAAAATATTACTATAACAGTCATGTTACTGAACCTCATGGGGGTTCACTAATGTCAAGCTGATTCTTGCAGAGCCAGCCATGGGTCATGCTGTCAATGCAACATTGATATTGTGTGTCACGTCCTGCAGTTGGTGGCAGAAATCCAAAAAGCAACTCTAAGGCTTCAACTTAACTGCCACTGAATCACAAAGTTTTTAGATTGCCGGCAAAAAGGTTCTTCCTTTAGGAACCTAATGCTAAACTGATGTTGCTGTTGGCATGTTGGTTGAGGGGGTAAAACATAACAGAAATAATTTCACTGTTGGTACCCAGCCATGGGGACAACATAAATAGCCAGTATGAGCTTTTCTGGAACTTTCAAAATAAATTGCATTATACTTCCAGCACAGCCAGGAAAAGGGGTAACAGCGGACTTCCCGTGACGTCACTGTCCAAATAAAATTACCGCTTTTGCAACAAGCGGACCTCTTCTACACGGGTCCCCAGAGGAATTGGACGGAGAGCAGAGACCCTGTCTCTACCACGCCGAGTGGAGCAGTTTTCCCGGTCCAAAGGAAGGACAACGGGTACCAACAACCCCACGGCTACGGAGGTTAGCTGCAGTTAACCCTTTGTTCACTGTGGAAGCTTTCTTCAAACTTCGTCGCCCTGGACAACTTTTCCTCAGCACGGTAAGAGGTTAGGTTTGGGCAGAGAGAAGTAATTTAGAATGAAATAACCTAAACATTTTTCGTTTTATAACGTTTGGTTTTGTGTTGAAACTCAGCCATCTTAGTGCTAGCAGATTACCTGTTCAGCACACTTTCTCAGTTTGTGTGTTTTAAACAACCAAATGTTCCAATCTGTGGTCAATCCTGCATTACTTATTCTAACAATTTATTCTAAAATCCTTGTTCTGGACCATGGGAGGAAGCTGAAGTACCCAGAGAACATCCACATATGCAAGTAGAAAACCGGAACAACTAAAATTTGGAGAACGACATTTCTAAGAGAAATTATTGCATGTGTTAAAAATGCAATGCAGTCTGTTTTAATAGCTGGTCGTACCTATTTGGGCAACTACCTGATACGTAGACGGCCGAGAAAGATGATTTTTGCAAGTACTGTTGAACAAGAGGAAAGAAGTAGACTGGGAGAAACTTGGGCAGGAAAGATAAACCTAAGGAAGGGTTTGAACCCTTTCAGTTAGTACATTTAGAAGATACTTTTTCATCACAAAATCAACAAAGTTCAGAAAAGAAGAAAGAAAAATTGTGCAGACATTATGATCTAGCAGTATTACTTGAATCAATTATTAATCAACCCTATTCACAGTGACCAAACAGACCAATCAGTATCTAATAAATATGACTCAGCTATCTCATAAGATTAACATATACATTTGCATGGACTAATTTGTAATCTGGCAGATTTAGGTTTCAAAGAATTTTCCTCAAACAAGAAGTTTGTTTTTGATAAGAAATCAGATCAGCATCTCGCAAAACATTTTAAAACATTGTAAAAGGAGTTTTAATATTTGAGTAAATTTTATTTATCAATACTCATCAATTATCAATGGAAAAATCAATTTGACAATGCAGCAATCAGACCCTTGCAATTGCTGACCAGCTTTGTGCATGTTTTCACTTTGGTGATGAACTCAAAGTCAGGACTCTGGCTAGACCACTCCAAAACATTGTTCTTTTCCAGTCAGAGGAAACATGCTGGTAAAATTTGATTTTGACCTACATCTTCCAGGACATTTAAAAGGTTTGAGCTTACCCACAGGCCGGTTAGAAGAAAAATAAATTTATGTATTTTCTCAGCTGACATTTGTTTAGGCTCTGTGGATATTCTGCCACACTAATATTGTTTTTTTATTATTTTTTTTTATTTCAGTGACTTGATTATTGAAGGACAAACCGATTTTATTAGGCAGTGAGGAAATGATGGCCATTTTCCAGATGTAGTGTTAGTGTAGCACATATCCAATCTTCTTTTCTTTTTCCAGCAAGACGGATGTTTGGGCCTGCTCCCATTTGGAACATGTGGGACAAAAGGTGGAATCTTAGTCATAACAATACAACACTTTTATTGTGAATATATATTTGCACAATAATCAACACAATATTATAAACATTTTTTCTTTTGCATAATTTTTTTTCTTTTATACAGTAAATAGTATTGGTGTACAAATGTATACAAAACTTATTCAGGCTATTGAAGTTCCACAAAAGAGTATTTTCATATACGTTATTAAAGCACAATCAGAAATCAGAGGGACACGCACATGCCTGCACATAGACACGGGACCCCTGGGATAAAACACAAATCAACACGCAAATTTTGATAGACAGCATAACCTGATCACTCAACAGCAGGATGTCACCATGAAGGGAAGGTAGAGAGAATTTAGCAGCTATCAGTAAAATAGCTCAAGAATAAACAGATCCAAACCCACATGTGATCATTGAGACTATTGATAAAGTAAGGCAATGCAAAATTACCACTGGTAGTAGTGTGTTCTGAAAGTTTCTCTCCAGCGGGCCCTGATGCTGATCACAGGCAAATACAGTGTTCAAACACAGACAATCTCATCCCATCACATTGCAGCATTTTGACGCCAAACTTTTAGCGTCTTTCTTCACAGCACTTTTAGAGCAACACTAAAAAAGGAAACAAGCATAGGGAGGAAAGAGCAAGAGGAACGAAACAAATAAAACAGTCTTTGAAATGCTGATCTCATTCACAAGTCATCTTGGCTCCTGAGTCTGGTGATCCAGAAAGGGAACAGGAACATGATTATTAAGGAGAAAGAGAACACAAGGTCAGGTCTGCTTTAGGTTTGTTTTCCCTTCTCCCATAATCAAAATGATTGGTTTATTGAGCTGTAGTGTGGATCTCATGAATTAGAATAAAAGCAGTGTATTTGGCCCATTTCATAAAATATCACTGTAACGGCTGACTTCCCGACTATAGCGAAATGAGCATTAGCCTAGAAGCATACATGGTAAGAATACAACTCTGGTACACTGCTTCATTCATATATCTGAATGTTTTGAGCTACTATGTAGGCACTGGGAATTCAATGCATCAAACCAAAGACAACCAAAACTGCCAGTCCAAGCACAACCATGTTTGAAATTGCCATTTACCTAAAAGGCTCTGCACAGGGTGCAGTCTGGCACACCTAATGCTGTAGCTGAAATACAGATGTACTTTACTCCCATATGTAAGGAATCTTCAAATAAATAGCGTGCACATTCTCTGTGAAAGTTGTGGTCCTTGGTACTGTTTAGGGGCTTTGGTGTCAAAGTGATGGTGTTGTCTTTAGCTCTCTACTGAGCACATGCTGCTACAATGAAAACACTTAGCACATCACTAAACGCTAGTTGATTTTGCAACCAAAACCACCAAATAAATAGGAATGAATATCTTATTTTAAACAAAAACATTAATTATATTTGCAACGCTTGAAAAAAAAAAATCTTGACAGCATATTGCCCTAGATGCAAAAAATATAAGCAACAATGTTGACTTCACAAATCAGTGCTGTCAATGAACATATAGTCTTTTCCAGTTGGCATAGTGGAAGAAATCGTCCATCTTCACTTTATAAATAAATAAAAAAAACAAATGAGGCAGAATTAAAGGGTTTGGTTAGCTCTTACATTTGCACCATAAAGATGATTAAGTTGTAGACGATGAAAATGATTCCAGCTGATCTCAGTAAATATGTTTCCACTTTCAAAAACGATGAGGAGGAAATGGATGAGCACCCTTTGGCATTGGAAAATGGAAACGCTGAGACAGTTTTTTTTTTATGTGTGTTTTTTTAATGTGTCACATGTTTCTGCATACATCCTGTATGGCACAAGTGAAATGTCTTCTGGCCTCCCGTGAAATGTGATGATCATCTGTGTATGAGTGAGAGTCTGAGTGTGTGTCAGGGTCATGACTGTTGTAAAACTTTGGTGAGCCAGAACAGCAGTTGGAGGCCGAGCACAGACCAGAGACTTGGGCTTAGGTAGGTCCCTCGTCCGCAATCAGAATCATCCTCCTGTCAGACAAATCAGTTGGTGAGAAAAAACAACACATTTAATATGTTGGACATTTAATAGATTTGTTAAACTATGACCCCAACTGTTGCTTCTGCTTATTGCATGAGGAAATTGGTGAAAATAAACTTCCTTGAGCATTGCAATTATTTCAATGCTAACCCTAACCTTTTAACTAGAAAGCTGAAAAAATAAAATTAGTATTTGAGGTAGTTTTACTTTCTGTTGGCTTTTAGGACAGAACAGTATAACAAAAAAGCTCTCCAATGAACTGCAGTGCCTTGCAAAAGTAATAAAATGAACATTTTCACACTTTTTGACACTACAACCACAAACTTCAGTACATTTTGTTGGCATTCCATGTAATAGACCAACACAAAATAAGGCATATTTGTGTAGTGAAAAGAAAATGTATTTTTTGTTTTACAAATAAGAGATTTGTGGGCCACTCTAACAAATAATTATGCTTTGTTCTAAACATTTAAAGTTTGATCTGGTTGTATGATTAGGGTAATTTTCTTGTGTGAGCATTCGTCCCAGTCTCAAGTCATTTGCAACCTCTAACATTCATCCAGAAGTCCCATATATTTAGCTCCATCCATTTTTTTTTTTTATCTATTAGCTTCCCTGTTCCTACAGAAGAAAAATATTCTTACAACATGATGCTGCAACCATCATGTTTTACTGTGGGTACAGTGTGCTCAGGGAGATGTGTAGTGGCGGGTTTCCATCACACATAGCAATTCATATGTAGGGCCAAAAGTTAAAATTTCCTCTGAACAAAACACTTTTTCATGTTTGATAGGTCCCCACATCAAACATGAAAGGCCAAACTGCAAAACGGCCTCTTGTGGCTTTCTATCAACAGTGGTTGTATTTTCCTACCCATAAAGGTCAAATTCAACAAACAGCTGTCTTCTCAACAAATTTGCTTACCTAAGTGCTGGATCTCCACTGATCCTGTATAGTTACTATGGATACTTCTCTAATTAAAACTGTCCTTGGCTGACCTGTCAGTTTAGGTGAAGGCATATGTATTTTTCATTTCATTTCACAATTTGTTTTGTACAACTTTCTATTCACATAAAATCCTAGTAAAATATATTGAGGTTTGCAGTTGTCGCATGGCAACATGAAGAAGTTCAAGGGGTGTGAATACTTTTGCAAGGAACTGTAAAATGACCTGTTTGTTTATTTTATTGAAAAACTGAATTAAAAAGTGCAGTTTGTGTGTTTTAACATTTCCTAATGAATCTCAAAGCTACTTCTTGGTGTCTTTTTCTTGTGCAAATCTGTTTTACTGCAAACATAAGCTTCATATCTACAGAATAGAACACTGATTTCTGTAAAGAGAATTAAAATACTGAAACGTTTCAAAACTTCATTATTTTATATTTCATATTGGATATGCATGTCCTTTATGCATCTGTGCACTGTATTGTTTAAAAGCTTTTTCTTGGGGTGTATCCTGGATATCCATACAGGGCAGAAGTCTAGGGAAAAGAGATTACTCTTTTTTATTCAAAGAGCAGGAAAACCATATGAGGCTTCCTCTGTTTAGAGGAAAATGGACTGGCCTCAACACAAACTGTCTTCCTGTGAGGTACTGAGCCAAAATAAAAAAGACAGCTTGAAAATGGAAAAGGGCAAACCCACTTTTACTCTGTTCATCTACTTCCTCTGCCATTCCTCCCCTCCCCTTTGCTTCCCTAGAAGGCCTTTCCATAATATAAACATGCACTCACATGAATCAGTAGCCTGTTGGGTGTATGATTGTTGCAACACAATGAAAGGCAGGATTCACAAAGGTGTGGGAAGCATTTTTTACCAAATATTTAGACATACTATGAATTGTTTAAAGTTGGATTGTGATGCATTTATACAAAACTTGATTTGATCCACCTTGCTCCTTTGTTTAATTGCATCTCCTAAAATGGCACAATACAAAAACCTCCAATAGACTTTTTCAACTGCATCTACATGATCTGAATGTTTTATTTGTTTTGGATTTTACATCAAGACACTTAAACCTGAAAATTCTGATACTGTCCTATTGGCAGAGGCATTAAACAGCAGTTTTACTTTGAATCCCTACTATATAGTTGAGGTGAAACGTTTGAGACTGACAAAAATATTTTTTTCCACAAACTTCACTGTGTCAATTTAAATATTGTAAATTTGGATTGAGTCTAAATTGCTGTGATCAGATAAAATTGAGAAATGTAAAGTAATCAAAAAAACTAATTTGCACTTTGCTTTAGTAATGCAGCAGACTGACCTTATGGCATAATTTCAATGATCCAATTATCAGCTCAGGTAAAAGTGTTAATGAGGCCAGGGAAGCTGATATAATCCAATCAGAATGATTGAATTAGAAGACTAAAGTGGTTACTTAAAAAAACAAGTAAATGTACTATAGTCATCATGTTGCATCAAAAGGGCTACACTGGCAAAACTAGTATTGCTAGTAAGATTCCACCTAAATTCACAACTTATGGAAAATTCAATAACTTTAAGAGGTTTTAAATAAAGCTTAAGGGAAACCAGGAAAGTCCAGAAAGTGCTGCGATTGTCTCCTAAATATGATTTAGCAATATGATCATGTTGCCAACACCCCAAAGCTTGATCAGCAATGGCAGCAGGCAGGTGTAGGTGTTTCTGCTTGCACCGTGAGGCAAGGAAGACATTTTCTCCAAGAAAAAACATAAAGGACAAACTAACATGATGCACAAGGTACAAAGATTAAATTGCTGAGGACTATGGTACAGTAACTTTCTCTTATGAAGTCCCCTTGAGATTGTTTAGGACATATAGAGAAATAACAGTTTTCAAAGCTATTTAGCTTTGAAAATATTGAAATTTTGGGTCCATGATTAGGACGTTTCCCCAATCTTAATCTCTTTTTGAAAAAATGTCTCTAAAAAAAAAGGGCTTTAAAAGCTATTAGATAAGTATAAACACGTATTATAACTGAACTTCAGTATTCCATAGAGACATCATACAAAAAGATCTTATAACAAATCTAATGACAATGATGGAGTAAAATTTGTGAAAAAACTGAATATATATGTCGGCCTTAGACTTCCAAATCCCTGTGACCTTAAACAGAATATGCAAAGAATATTTGAAAGAATATTGTACTGATTAACTACTAGATGAACATTCATTATTTTCAAGTAATAAATCAGATTATTAAGCCAGTAACAGCTTTGTTTGAGGATGGTACCTTCATTACCATGATCTTACAATTATGAGTTAAATATATTTAAGGATCACAAAGCTTGTTCATTGTCATAAAAAGATGATTTATGTGAGTATCTTGACATTTTGTGTACAAGCTGCTTTCTAAAATATATCACCATATTATCTGTAATAACAACTACAAACTACACTTTAATGTCCTTAGTTGGTGTTTGGACATAACTCTTTTATTTTACTTATAAAGCTTTAGCTACAGGGTCTGCTTTCTGCCAAACCTAGTCAGATATTATTTGTCATATAAAGTGATATTCTCTCATGTGTAATATTAAATAATGTGCAAAGAAAATAATTAAGACTAAATATCAAAAGAACAAAAACCTTTTATGATTGAAACAAGTATGCAGCACAAATAGGTCTAACTTGAATCATAATTTATGGTGTATGTGTTATGTATAGTAAGTATAAACCCAAGTAAACAGCCATATCATCAATAAAGAACATCATTAAATAATCATCTTTATTTTTCAGTTGGTAGAGTTGAGAATATGTTGCTAAAATGGCTACAAAGCAAAGATAACATTTTCAGATTTCAAATATTACTCCAATGCGAATAAATCTGCTTCAAACATCAACGTGCAGTTGTTTAACCTGAATGGATAAAGTGTCAGTGATATAGCTTTGTGAGAAAACTGACCCTGCAGTCAGAAAAAGAAACAACAGAAGAGGTGTAGAGCTGAGTGTGGAACCTCGGCTGATTGGGCACAATGGCTCATCCTTCGGATGCAGAATAACAAAACAAGAATGTACAGTGATGAGATGATTCAAGGCAGGAAGAATTAAAAAAAATAAGCATTGGTAAATAAAGAATAACAAAATAATGAAAAATGAGTAAAATGAGGTGAAAATGAAACAGCTAGCAAGTAAGACTACTTGGACTCGCTATAGAAAGTAAATGTGGTTAATCTCGCTATAGAGCTGGTTCTGAAATTATATTTTCTACAGAATGCTGTATGTGTGTTTGTCTCTTACATTTTCATTGTTGTCAAAACACACATCAGGCCCTTTGCGGTATCTGGGGTTCTGAGCTAGCTCACACGGATTTGGTCCTTCAGCTGAATTAACACTTAGGAAAAAACAAGTAACTATCAACATTGCATGTTTACTTCTTTTCACCCACATTGTTTAACTGGAGTGCTTACTTTTCAATGTAACTTCAACTCATCAGTGCTAATGATAGATATTTGTTTTTCCAGATGGTTGCTGATTCACAATAAAACACTTCCATCACTTTGAGGATGTTTAAATTTTGTTCACATGTATCAGATTTTCTGCAATTGGACAGGATATCGTATGGTTGGCCCATGGTACAACCTAACAGGTATCTATAATAACAGATTTTATCAAGTAAGCAGGAGATGAAAAATAAAACATGTTAAATAAAGCCTGATGGTAGCCTAAAGCTAGTCGGGGCTCTGGTTCAAGCATAGTGTGAGACTGTATTTCATATGCTGCACATCTGGTTAACTGTTCATATCTGAAAAGTCAATGGGGAACAACTACACACTCCTTAGGTGTGCATCCTTGTATTGACGGTTTAAAGCTTCACTATCCGGTGGGTGATGGATGTCGAACTGGAAAGCACATAAGAAGTGGAACTCTGGTGAAAATTTACAAGCCAAAAGAAAAGGATACAGGGTTGCTCAGCCTGTCGAAGCGGCCTGGGGTCACAAGATAAACAAGTAGCCTTGGCATCAGTGATCAGAAACACCAGGTTAGTGTTTGGAAGCTTCTCAGCACGGTACATCCTAAAAAACACAGAAGAGAAGCCACAAATTAATCAGTTATTTTATTCATTTATGTTTTTCAAACTACCCCATAAACTCAGTTAGAAAATATTCAACAATAACATTTTCTGCTTGCATGAGCAGTTGTACAGATTCATACAGTGCATTTTACTTAAAATTTTACGTTACATCATTAAAATGTCTATGGGTCTACAGTTGTTAACTTTGTGGAGTAAAGTATCAGACTCATGAGACTAGTAACAGTCAGTAATAGCCGTATTTAACCCCCCCAACCCCCCACACACCCACCCACCCACACACACACACACACACACACTCAGCACTACATCAAACAAAGGGAGGTTAAATCAAAGTAAACGTCCAGTGTTCTAAAAATTAGCGAGTGAGAAATAAGAAGAAAAGCCTAAAAAGTCTTTCTTCTTTCTGGTCATTCTGATCACTAAATGATCAAGTAGTATGCATCTGATCAAGGCTCATCAGCAAACAGCTGCTTAAAATCAGGTTGCAAAATGAAGAGAGGCCAGGAAACTAACAGCTTGTTCTGGCAATCTTCAGGGTTTGCTATACACTGAATGATGTCGGATGAGGGATGAAATGTGGAAATATCTAAACGGCACATCCCATTTAAAGGATGAACACAAAGAATAACTGACATATGAGCAAATCCAGATTTGCACTGATGCTCCATATGCCTATAAATAAACATTACACGTACCTTGAACAGTTTCCACAGTCTAGTACACCTGAGTATGATCTTTCATCATTGTCAAAAAAGTACTGAGTCTGCTCTGTGATGCAGCTTTCTTTGAACATTGCATCGGGTATGTCGTCATCTGCTGACTCCACTGGAAATAAAAATAATTAATAATAAGAGAAGTTGCAAAGATAGAACAGAAAGCAAGTAGTATGACAACCAGGAACCTACAGAATAAAGCTGATGCAAAAATGCTTAAAAGTCCACTTCCTTCAACAGCTTTTTTTTTGATGGAGTTGTTTAAACTGAGGAACCTTGAAGGGCAAAGCCTTTTTGAGTTACAGTTGAATGCATTTTACTGTTGGTTAGGTTAAGGTGGGTTATTATTGTGGTGGGAGCACCTTCAAGGTGAGGTCAACAGGAGTTGTTACCTTATCACAACCCTATCATGTTGACAATGCTCTAAGTAGACCATTATAATGCTCTTCGTACTGAGGCTGCTATGTGCATCCTGTGTGACCACTGCTTTGTCTTCACCCAAAACAATCTGGAGTGAACAAACTAGGCAACCCACACTAAAAAATACAATGCAATGCTCAGGTTCCTTGCACATGAAAATTGATTGGAGGCAATTGAGATGAGCGCATACTGTACATGTCCAACTTGTGTCAAGAATCTGCTGTGCTGGTTGTTGGGAGACTAAAATAAGACTTGTGTTTTTCAAGCTGTAAAATATATATGTGGGGCTGTCAAAGGACAAAGCCTGTACAATGGCTCATAGAGTGTATCATATAACATTACAATAGTTGCAGCCTAACTCATAAAAAAAACTTTGGGCCTTAGAGCCTCTGTTGTCTCATTTCTTCTTACGACATCTGTCTAGGCATTCTTAAAGAGAACTGCAGCTGGTTAAAATGATCGTATGCTTAGCGGTGAAAAGCACTCTGGCCAGAAAGCCCAACCAGCTGCACCCATCTATGATGGTGATAAGCTGTTGAAAACACTAATGACATTTGCTTCTCTAATGCAAAGTTAAAACTAATGGAAGAGGTACAGAAACCTCCCATCCATGTGGGAAATTTATGCAGATTGTGACAAGTTGCACATAACAGCCTAGTGCATAGTGGTAGCATTGTGGTAGTAATACTAAAAAAGCAACAGGGAAAAGCTCTTCAGTAGGTACTGAGAAAGTAGCAGTCATGATTGCCTTCACATTGAGATAAATATCTCGATATTGTCCACAAGTGAACTCACTGAGGTCATGAAAACTGTAGTATAATCTTAAATCTGCCGTGAAGGGGCCTTTAATGGATGTAAATGTTCTTAACTAGATCCAGTTTTGCATGTTAGTTCTTGTGCCATTAAGAAAAAAAAATTGAAAAACAACTGATCGTACCTGTTTCTAAAAGGTTAGGAAACAGAAGACCGAAGAAAAGCTGTTGAAGTATTGACCTAAGACATTGAAAAAGTGAAAACAAAAGGAAACAACATAACTTGTCATTTGTTCACATGTATTTTTAATATCTTTAACTTGTTTAAAACCAATGGCTGGTTGGAAGAAGAAACACATCTGTCTAAAGTTAGTAACTGGTGATGTAAATGTCATGGGAAATATTAGTCAATCTATTGTAAAATGTGGTTATACTGCACTTGGACATATGTGCAGAAAAAGATGCAATGTTGTGTAATTTTCCAAATCTCAGCCAGAATCATCTTCCAACACAATGAAGTCAACTCAACAAGTATATACTCACTCTCAAATGCTAACACAAATAGACAAATAAACAAACAACACAAGTACAGGGACTGAAGACTCACCAAGCAGCACTGGAGGCCCACCACCCTATACTAAGCAAGTCTGCAATAGTAGGCTGAAATAAGAGAATAAAAGGAAATTGACTTTTAGAAGTACTTTGTGATTAATAAAAAATGCATGTGTATGTAAAGAACACTTAACTAACCACATATATGGAGCGGGGTCCTGCTGCTGCCTTGTTGTCTTTCTCTGGGTCACACACAGACTGATAGTCATATGTCTTGTTGAAGGAGTACAGAGATGTGTTGACTAAGCTTATCATCAGCACTGGATCCACCTCACCGAAGAATTGACCAATCTAGATGAGTTTAAATGTGAAAACATATACATGCACGGAAAAATAAAACAGTGTAAGTGCTGTAATTCTCAGCTCATAAAACCAGCCTGCTGCTGTGTCCTATTTTCTCTAAATGTTGTTCACATTGAAAAGTGTGTCTATAAAAGAAAGGAATTCATAAACAGTAACAATGAAAACATAAGAACCAACATAAACCATGTAGTGGAGAATGAGAAATAAAAAGGTGGAATCTGGACGTTAATAGTCAAAAGCCTTCATTGACAGGGCTGCGGCCACTGAATGGATCAAAGACAGTACATGACCTGTCTTGAATGACATGAAATGTTCCCAAGTCCACACTACCATATATTTTGCCACTGACAGACAGGGGCGGAGGGTAGCCATAAAGGAGCAGAGTTAATGTAGTGGAGCAGACCTCTCAAATTCACAGGAGACACACTTCACTGCATCCTCCATTACTGACTAACTCATCTCCCTTCCCTTTGAACCTTTTTCGGTGACTTGTACTTTACTTTAGAAAGGGATGCTGTGCTGTCCTGTTGGATTGAAGATTTGAGTAAAACATTCTAGGCCAGGTCATCCCTATAACTTACTGAAGCCATAAGGCCTCTATTTCTCAACTATATGAAGCTGATTATAACAAAAGCAAAAATGATCAAGTGTATCGAGAAGGTAAACTAAATAAAATCAACAATAATATGATCTTAACGTTCTATTAGACATTTTCCAACTATTGGAAAATACACCTTACTACATACAATAGGCAAGAAATACATGGTCACTTATAAGTGGTTCAATTACAACAGAGAATAAATCACAAGCGAAGAGAGTGAGATAAACTAAGATAAGCTAAGAAACTATGACAAGATAAGTTAAGATGAAAGAAGATAAACTAAACTCTAAGACTATATAAAAAAAGTTAAGATAAAACAGGCTGAAATAAAATAAAACTGATTAGACATTATAAACAGAGATGAAGGAAAATCTAAGATAACGTAAAATTAATTAGGGACAAATACATACTTTGAAAGAAAATACAATTATGTTGTTCAAATGACAAGAACAAGAACAAAGTTCTTTCGGGCCAGGGCATTTCACACTTCACAAGAACCCAAATACAAAATTCCTGAGGAGGCCTCATAGGTCCCTCCTACTGAAACATACATCAATGTAGTAATCAGAACCATTTCTGACCAATAAATTAGTGTCACACCACAAGAGAAAATGTTGTTGCAAAAACAAAATTATTATTATTTTCTGGCATCCCCAAGAGAAAGAAAAAAATTATCTGATCTTGCGGAGTACGTATAGGCCTTAACAGAAGGTAAAATAAACTAAACTAAGATAAACGAGGGATTGCTGCAAAGTCAACGCCAGTGACTGTCCACTGTCTCTACATGCTCATCCGGGAGGAGTGACTGCTACAAATCTCTGACTCGATGCAATCTGCTGGGTTTCCTTGGATAGAAAAACTTTTTATCCAATTTGAATAAATAACTGAATCTGACTGTACTGTTCAATGGTTAGGATTAATTGAAATGTATGTACCTGACTTTTGTGAAGTGCCTTGAGACGACGTGTTGTGAATTGGCGCTATATAAATAAACTGAATTGAATTGAATAAAATAGTATAAATTACGATAAGGTAAAGCGAAATATGATGAGAAATTAAGCTAAGATAAATAAGCTAGGACAAATTAGAATGAAAGGAGCTAAAAATAAGGGGGCTAAAATAAGATTAGTTTTATCTTATCTTGCCTTAGCAAGATAAGATAAAATAAGATAAAAGATAACATAAAATAAGAACAGTTAAAATAAAATAAGACAAGCTAAGATATGCGGAGTTAGGTCAAAATAAGATTACATAAGTGTTAGTGATAAATCACCAGGGAAATATACTCTTCTTGATTTGACATGAGAAGAAATCCTCCATCATCCAATATTACACAATCCACATGCTGCAGAAGACAAAAACATAAATGGTTAAACAAAAAATAGGACCAGATAACACTTATGCTGTTTTATAAACTAATTGGTTCCTTCATTTATTGTAAATTGCTGTACCTTGTCATTCCTGAGACAGCCACAAATCTCGTCCTTGCACTATAAAAGAAAAAATAACAAAGAAAGCAATTGGCTTTTTTATACAGAAATACCCAACAAGACTTAAATATAGCATACATTTCCAAAAATTCTATTCAAAGTACTTACATTAAGTTTCAGTGTTGCATTGATAAAACTGCTCATCCAGAATGATACATTGAGTTTTACTCCCACCACTAAAAAGCAAACCAGAGCACACAAATGAAGTCTGTCTAGTTTGTGTTGCACTGAAAAACAAACACAGTGATTTTTGTAGAACTGACCTGCAGGTTTGAGCATGACCTCATCGATGAAGAGGTCTATTGCTTTGCTCACCAGGATACCCGATTCAGACACAAGCTCCCTGACCTCTGCTACAGTTTTAAACAGTTACACAAGTGAAGATAAACAGTTTTCATTTCAGATTATCTGAACAAATGTATGACAGTATGTGACATTTTATTTTTTGCCCATCATAACAATTAAAAAACCAAATACTGGACTTTTTTGGTAGAACATTCTATGCATTTTTTTCTTCAGTAAGTTACAAACGTGAAGTCTATGAAAACAGAACATGTGTTAATCCAGTCAAGTGGACTGTAGCTGTAGCACTGACGTTTGCCAGTGCTGATGTCTGTTAGAAAGATCAGTGGGGAGGTGACAGGATGTATACAGAGGAAGGGGGAGTGATGATGGGGATGTGCGCTGAAAAATCCAGCAGGAAAAGAACAAGGATAAAGTGAATGATATCAGAGGCCAAACAGTCTAATGGTTGCCAATAATGTTGGGATCATGTCTAAAGGCAGTAAAGCACATCCACAGTGTACCTTATTTAAGATCCTAACACATCCACACTTACTGTTAAAAGATGGAGCTGTGAATATATATATTTCATTATCCAAAGTCCTCTTGTAGAAGCTGGACTCGTATGTCTCAGGATTTTCTGTCCATTCTTCTCCAGCACTGAAAACATTATTATGTTAAACCAATAAAGTTGAATTTAAGGCAAATAAACTCCAAACAATGTATTATGTGGATTTTCATTTAGGTCATGATTCTCACTGTTTGTTTGAATTGAAGCCAGCTAAGCTTTACACTCAAGATAAAGATAAAAGAAGATAAGCTAAACTATAAGATCAGATAACAAAGAGTTAAGACAACACAAGCTAAAATAAAATAAGATTGATTGGACATTATAAACAAAGATCAAGGAAAATCTAAGATGAAGTAAAATTAAGGGCTAATACATTCTCTGAAAGAAAAGAGAATTGTGTTGTTTAAATGACAAGGTCAATTTCTTGCTAACACAAATACTGATTCGGCCAGTTACATGGCAGAAACTCCATGCATTTAGGCATCCAGACATAGTGAAAACAAGTTAAAACTGGCCATCAGAATGGGGAAGAAAAGGAGATTCAAGTGACTTTGAACATTACAGGGTTATAGGTACCAGCCTGGCTGGTCCAAGTATTTCAGATACTGCTGATCTACCGGGATCTCATGCACATGGTTTAAACAGAATGAGCTAAAAAAGAGAAAATAGTACATGAGCATCAGTTCTGTGGATGAAAACGCCCTGTTGATATTAGAGGTGAATGAGCAGACAGGTTTGATGTTGGAAAGGTAACAGTCATTCAAACCAACCATTATTACCAACGTATACAAAATACCATCTCTGAACACACCTCAAGTCAAAACTTGAAGCAGATGGGCTGCAGCTACAGAAGACCACATCTGGTGGCACTCCTGTCAGCTATACACAGGAAAACATTCCCTGCTCTGGTGAGTAATGATTTCAGCAGCCTCATAATTTGGCATAAATACCATGTATGCATGGATCAATTCTACCTTTTTATTAATGATTCAGGAGAGCGGTGGTGGTGTAATGGTATGAGGATATTTTCTTGGCACCCTAATGCCAACTCAGCACCATATAAATAGCATAGCCTTTTTCAAGATTGTTGCTGAGCATGTCAATCCTTTTATGATCACAGTGTACCCATTTCTTCCTATGGCTACATCTAGCGCAATAAAAGGCCCATTCATGCACGTAAATTGGTTCCCCTGTTTCTAACAATGTCAAGTATCACAGGTCTCATGCTTCCATTGAATTTATAAAGTTGGCATGGTTGTAGTTTTAGATGGCCATTAAATACATCAGCCAGAAAGAATGTGGATGCCGATGTCCCCCATCTGTGTCATTGTATTCATCTTCTTGTTAGTTCCTTTTACTGATGGTGCTTGAGCTCTACTGTGCTACACTACCTCAACAATTACTTTTGGAATTGCTTAACTTGTTGCATCTGGATAGGCATTCGCAAACTCTCTGAAGAGAGACTAAAATATGCAGAAAATGAACGCAGAAGATGGACCGACGACTGCATCTGTTTGCATCTGCGTATTTAACGTTGATGCAGAAAAATACCCATAATAAACATGCAAATAATCCACACATAATAACCCAAGAGTTGGCCTCAGCTTTTGCAAGTGCAATCTCATGCTGAGTGTTTGTAAAACACATAGAAGAACTTGTAGTAACCATACAATGTTAAATTTTTAAGTTATTAATAAATAAATAAAACCTATAATTTTCTTATTGTGCTCTTATTTTATTAGCCTTTCGGGCAATGTAGACTCAAACAAGCAATTCTGAAAGTTTGGATGTTTTTAAAAGCAAACTTAACATGCATTCATTCATTTTTGGCTTTTCATGGACAAATGTAGAATTATCTTGAAGTTACTTTCAGGGCCAAATTACATGTTGTTGAGAGAAAGACAATTTTTTCCTAATAGAGCTGTTACAGGTACATACATTTATGTGTAGATTAATCAAGCCCTTTAGAGTAAAACATGAACTGATTGGATTATGTGCATAAAAGTGCAATTTGCACAATCACTGCATGGGTCGCTGATATAACATATTCTGGTAACAACTCTTGAGAGAAATTAAAGGGTTGATGCATTTGGAAACTGAAGTAACAATACAGGTTAGAAGCAAAGGAGAACATTTTTTTTTTTTTTTAACAAGTGGTTATTTATCCCTGTCATGAGTTACACACAGACTGGGCTCACCACAAATCCCTCTGTAGGGTGCCAGTTTCTTAAGTCTCCAAATTGCTGCACTCAGATGACAGTTCTACTAACTTCCGTGTCCTAATAGAAAAAAAAAAATCGCCATTTAAAATTTCACGTTACAAACTCAAAATCGAGCTAGAACATTTCCTCTGACTATTTTTGTGTTGGGCAGATATTTTGTGATGCACTAATGCTCCAGTTCAGTGTTTCACATGTAACATCATTAATCTATGGCAACCTTTGGTTATGTTCTTTGCTGCCTTGGGCCTGCTCTTTACTTGAATCTGACTTACACTTTTGTAAAAGAACGGTTGTAAAACATTATGACCCCTTTAAGGTACAAAATGAAGAATCAGTTGTTTTCGTTTTTGCTATCAATCTCGCATTTGGTTAGTGCGGACTACTTTACATAGCAGCATAATCTACAAATTTTCTGTTGTGCCACTCAACACAGATAAAAAAGAGAAAGAAAAAAAACATACTATTTTGGATAAGAGCGATGATTGCCTGCGACTTTTATGTTGTCCAACTACTTGTACCCCTTACTTCTATTTATATCATGACAGTCTAGTATAGGTACATAAAGGATTACACCCTGAGTCAAAATAAAAAAGAAAGATAGAATAGTACCTTCTCGGATAAACTCTAGTGATCCCTCCATCTGTTGCAACAAATCTCGCTACTGTTCCATCTCTGAAAACAGACAAAAAAACAGCAAAACAAGTGTGTAACCTCTTGAAGTTAAAGATACACATTCATGTTTAAGCCTGGTCACTTGTCTTTGTTTTGTATGTTTTAATGATAAACACATACCCTTTAGAATGTATAAACGTGTGTTGAGATTATTATTTCAGACATATGGCCACGGAATAAAAGGGAACAGACCGATATTATTACTTTATTTTCCCCTCAAAATAGCATGACTTGGCTATGTTCAGTAGGCTGGTGTAATATGGTTTTTTGCTATGCTTTCATCACGTTTCACTAGAAATATTAGACCGAACCATCCATAATAGAGAAAAAATACAAAAACATTTGCTTTGTTTGCCAATAAATGAAGCATGAAACAAGCATTAGCTCTCAAAGTTCAGAGGAAAAAAAAGCACAAATGTAGCATAGAATGGTATACAATAAGATATAACTTCCATTTCACCAAAACTGTTCATAATTCTGCAATGTATAAAAGATTGCATATTGAAATGGCTTAAACCGTATAAAAAAAAGGAATGTCTGGCACTCACACTGACTGCTCTTTCCAAACTTTAACCAGTTCAGCTGTCAGACCTGCATCCAGGATGAGTCGTTTCACTAGGGACTCATTGCCTGTGGATAAAAGACAAGATAAATTACACACATTGCTGATGTTACAACACCATATTACATGGAAAATGATTTATGGTAACAGAAATAAAAGCAGTGTTGATATATATGGGCAGGGAGAATGAACATCCTTTGTATAAGGAATATTAGTCATATGCCACTGATACACTGAACCCAAACCCCACATCTGTTTATTGGCTAAATGTAAGAATACCAGTGATCCAGTATATAAAGTTAATAGTCAGTGGAGAAAGAGCACCTAACTTTTTTTCTTAATATACTGAAAAAATGACTCCATGGTACTTTTCAGAAAATCATCCAGCAGGGTGACCTGAGTAGCCATTACATGTTAAAGATCAGACAGTACTTTGTGAAGGACTGACTGCTAGGATCTAGATGATGACAAGGGATTGAGTTTCAGCCTTCTTGTCGAGGAAAATACTTTTTGAAATGAAACCATCTGAGCCAGTGCCTTTACATTTACTACACACTTCCAACACAGCAACTCTGGTGTTGCTTTAAATTAAGCTCATATATTTTAATGAAGATTCAAAAGAGCAAACTTGGGAGGAACATTAATGCCAAAGTATTTGATTTGACCTTGGGTTAAAATGGATCAAAGATATGGTAATCCATTAGCTGGATAACGGTAAATGATATTCGGGGTGAGATCCATTAGAGGACAACAAGTCGACTCCATGAGTCATTGTGTAGCCTGACTGCATTGCACTTCTAGGACACTCAGTCGATCATTCTGAAGTCACCCTGTTTATATCATATGAGACCCTGAGATCATAGTATCTAAATAAAGATGATTTTATTTCTACTTTAAAAAATAATAAAACGTACTATGTATTTAGTATTTATACACTCTGACAAAAATTTGTTTAGCACTTTGTATGGCAGAATCAGAATCAGAATCAGCTTTATTGCCAAGTTCGTACATACAAACAAGGAATTTGCCTCCAGTACACTTTGCTCTTTTGTTCTGTTTTTGCATTACATAATATACAAATTTACAATGTACAATGCAATATTCTGCATTACAGAATATACAAATTTACAATTTATAATGTACAATATACACATATCTAATAAAAAAGGTGCATTTGCAACATCTGTATGCTGTTGTTTGGTACTCTATTGAATGTTCATCAGAGAAACAGCCTGGGGGAAGAAACTGCCTCTGTGGCAGCTGGTTTTAGTAAACAGTGCTCTGTAGCGGCGGCCTGAAGGTAAAACTAAACAGTTTATGTGCAGGGTATGTGGGGTCGGCAGAGATTTTGGCAGCTCTTTTCTTGACCCTAGACCTGTATAAGTTCTGGATGGAGGGAAGGTCAGCCCTGATTATTCTCTCTGCAGTCCTGATTATTCGTTGCAGTCTGGACCTGTCCTGTTTTGTGGATAAGCCAAACTACACTGAGAGGGATAAAGATAGGACAGATTGAATGATGGCAGTGTAGAAGATGACTAACAGCTCCTGTGGAAGATTGAACTTCTTGAGTTGCCTCAGGAAGTACAGTCTCTGCTGGGCCTTCTTTCGAACAGTGTCTATGTGTGAAGACCATCTCAGATCCTCAGAGATGGTGGTTCCTAAGAACCTGAAGTCGTCCACGGCCGATACAGTGTTGTTGAGGATGGTGACGGGGGTGTATGGGGGTGGTGTTCTCCGAAAGTCCACCACCATTTCCACAGTCTTGAGTGGGTTCAGTTCAAGGTAGTTCTGACCGCACCAGTGTACCAGCCGATCCACCTGCTGTCTGTATGCAGACTCATCACCGTCCTGGATCAGTCCAATGACAGTGGTGTCGTCTGCAAACTTAAGGAGTTTCACGGATGAGTCCGATGAGGTGCAGTCATTTGTGTACAGAGAGAAGAGGAGTGGAGATAGAACACACCCCTGGGGGGCACCAGTACTTATTGATCTGGATCGGGAGAAAATGCTCCCCAGTCTCACCTGCTTCTGTCGGTCTGTCAGGAAGCTGTTGATCCACTGACAGGTGGATGCTGGGACGTTGAGTTGTGTGAGCTTCTGGTGGAGGATGTCTGGTATGATGGTGTTGAAGGCCGAGTTGAAGTCTACAAACAGGATCCTGGCGTATGTCCCTGGGTGGTCGAGGTGTTGCAGGATGACGTGTAGACCTAAGTTAACAGCATCATCTGCCGACCTATTTGCTCGGTAAGCAAATTGCAGGGGGTCCAGCAGGGGGCCTGTGATGTATTTCAGGTGCTTCAACACCAGCCGCTCAAAGGACTTCATGATCACAGACGTCAGGGCTACAGGCCTGTAGTCATTTAATCCTACGATGGTGGGTTTCTTGGGAACCGGGATGATGGTGGATTGTTTGAAGCAGGAGGGGACCTCACATTTCTCCAGTGATTTGTTGAAGATCCTTGTGAAGATCGGAGCGAGTTGATGTGCACAGGCTTTCAGGCATGATGGGGAGACGTTATCAGGTCCTCCAGCTTTCTTTGTTTTCATGCGCTGAAAGAGCCTGTTTACCTCTTCCTCGGAGATCTTTAGTGCAGGCAGAGGATCTGATAGTGGGGGGTTGGTTGCTTTATGGGAGGAATTTGTTCCTGAATGGGATGTAGAGGGGATGATTTGAGGTGTGAATGGCTTCTTGTCATGTCTGCAGTAGAAGCCATTCAGACGGTTGGCTAGGAGACGACTCTGTTCAGGATGGGTGGAGGGGCTCTTGTAGGCAGTCAGGTTTCTCAGACCGGTCCATACAGCTGAAGTGTCACCAGTAGAAAGGCTGTTCCTAAGCTTCTCACTATAGCTTCTCTTAGCTGCTTCGATCTCTTTTGTTAGTTTGTTCCTGGCCTGCCTGTACCGTGCCCAATCTCCACTGCTGTGAGCTTCTTCCTTTTCCCTGTGCAGATTCCTGAGGTGTGGAGTAAACCATGGCTTATTGTTCCCAAAGGTGCAGAAGGTCTTGGTCTGCACACACATGTCCTCACAGAAACTGATGTATGATGTCACCACATCAGTGAGTTGGTTTAGGTCAGTGGTTGAGGTTTCAAAAACAGTCCAGTCTGTGCATTCAAAGCAGGCCTGTAGCGTCTGCTTTGATTCCTCAGTCCACTTCTTAACAGTATGAACCTTGGGTTTGGAAGCTCTTAGTATCTGTCTGTAGGTTGGGATGAGGTGGATTAGATAATGATCCGAAAAACCCAGAGCAGCCCTGGTAACAGCATGATGTGAGTCCTTTAAAGCTGTGCAACAATGGTCCAGTGTGTTTTTGTCTCTGGTGGGACACTTAATATGATGTCTGTATTTGGGGAGTTCATTCGAGAGGTTTGCGCTGTTAAAATCTCCCAGTATTATAATGAAAGAGTCCGTGTATTTTTTCTCCACGTCTGTAATCAGCTCAGCAAGATGTTTTTCCGCGGCAGAAGTGCTGCCATGCGGTGGAAAATATGAGCCGATTATTATAAACGAGGAAAACTCTCTCGGTGAATAAAACGGCTTACAGATTATGGAAAATGACTCCAGATCCGGGCTGCATGTTTTTCCCAGCACTTTTACATCTCTGCACCAACCTTCATTTATATAAAAGCAGATTCCGCCTCCTCGCCTCTTCCCCGATAGCTCCGCGCTGCGATCCGCTCTGAGCAGCTGGAAGTCCGGCATCAGCAGTGCGCGGTCCGGGATGTTTTCACTCCGCCATGTCTCGGTGAAGCAGAGGACCGCTGATCCGTGGAGGTCCGTGTTTTTACCGGAGAGAAGAAGCAGCTCGTCCATCTTGTTGTTGAGAGAGCGGACATTTGCCAGGTGGATTGAAGGCAGTGGTGTGCGAAGTCCTCTTTTGCGGAGCTTTACCAGCACGCTTTCCCCTCTGCCGTTTTCTGCGCAGAATCCCATATAGAGCCGCAGCTCCGCTTGCCAGGAGCTCAGTGAACCTCGGATCGATGAAAGATGGTGAAAAAAACCCAAGAGAGGACTCTCTGATGTTGAGAAGTTCCTCTCTACTGAATGAGACCACAGGATTGTGGATCGACACCACAGAACTGTGGATTGAAAAACATAAAAACACACAAAATACAAAAACAAAGAGAGAGCGAAGCTCCAAGACTGCCATCGTCGGCGCCATCTTCATTTTTAAATGAAACTGAAAAACAATGCATGAAACAAAAAACAAAAAAAAACTGCTACAAACGTGCCACATAAGGTTGCAATGAAAGAGACACATGACTCACATGCATCTGCAGTATTTTTATCAATGTACTGGTTGAAGTCGAGGAGAAACTGGGTGTTGTTGAGTGACAGCTTCAGCTCTTTGCAGTATTCCCTGAAGAGACATTATTTAGTTTAAATAACTTTCCCCTGACTTTTCCTATTGTTTTTTAAATGAGTTGTGCAATAATGAAAAGCCTACTCACCTTGGAGCAATGTAGGTGTAACCAAACTCGTCAAACCTCTCCAGCTGTATAGTCGCAATGGCTTTTGATAACAGGGACAGAGACATATAAAAAAATGTTTTCTCAACTTTGTTCTTGAACATATAATATATGTAGTCTACACAATTATGTAGGGCTACTGTTATGACAAAAGAAAAAAAAAACATTTCTATCTTCTTTTATCTTTATCATGTTCTGTTATTTCCTACAAACACCTCCAGAGGTTTGTTTCCTGGACAGAGTGGTGCTTCCTATGAATGGTTTTCCGCATTGTGGATCAGGATTCCCCTTTGCTAACATGCAAAAGCCTACAAAGGCAAACTGTCCCTAGTATGCTATTAAAGACGCAATGAGGAAATTTAATAGAGTTTTATTGATTTATGTTAAAGTCTATCTGTTGTAACATTAAAGTTCTGTTTACATATTGAATATACAGCAAAAACATAATTTCACAGACTTTTTACTAATTATTTGTAAACTAAAGAGATCATTTGCAACAATTTTTAAGCCCAAATGTTTGGATATGTGTGATGATATGGTGTGATGTAATGTCATTATTGGGTAAGAAATCCATTCAACATGACCAACCAAACATATCATTGAGGGTACAGAGTCTGTTGCTGAAATCATAGCACCACACAGACCAGGATGCCTCTTTTGACAGCTACAATATGTATGCTGAATGGCGAACATTTTCATGGTTGTCTTTTTTATAAAAGATTATGGCCGTTACATGGACACAACATTCTCTAAACGTCTGACATATATGAAACATCTTGAACAGATATGAGGTGATAAATTAAAGTAGAGAGTGAAAGGAGGAGCATAAGGGAGGTATGAGAGAGTAACTGACTGAGAAATACTTACCTTCTTCCACTGTTGTCACCCGAGGGATAAAGTATCAGGCAGGCAAAAGAAAAAAGACAAAGGGTGGTCAAAATGCATTTATCACCTGACAAATTAAGTCATGCAGGTAGAAAGATGCGAAAACGTGTGAATATTTCCCACAGGTAATGAAAAATCAATTCTGCAGTGAGAAAATGTTACTAAGAGAAAAAAATAAAAATGAATGTGTGGTGAAGGCTACAGTAAAGCAGAACAAAACATTTTGAAAGATCATGTTAATGCAAAATAAAATATACAAGGCAGAGTTCTTCTCCAAAGCTTTTCTTTCCCTGACTCAGTATTTCATTTAAAATACTTCCTTGTTATTCTTATCTCATAAATGACATGACAGACATCAATAGTCATCAATCACCGCTCTCTTAAAAGGAAGACTTTTGGACAATGCCTTTAAAATAAATTGACTCATATGGTGCAGTCTGTGAAAGCAATTACTGAGCACTCACTTTCCTTGGGGTCCTGGAAATCTGGTGCAGGATGAAACAACCTCTTTCATATAAAACATAACAAGCAGATTCATTGTCACTCTGTCTCTATAGACTATGCAGAATGTCTATGTTTAATGGCTTTCCATAGAACTTTTCTTTTTTTTTTCATCCTTTTTTCTTGGGCTTTTTGCTTATATGTCATCGTCTCCTCAACCCATGTATTAGGTAATTTATTCTACAAATACAAATGCTCCTCTAATAGTCATGAAAACATATGTTTAATCATTACACCTTGTCAAAAGACTCTTACCAGTGTATGTATTAGGAGAGCAGGAGGCTGCAGAAACCACCTACTGCATGAAACTGATAAGATAGATGGAGCTTTAGGTGGTCTGGTTCCATTGTGAAACCCTATATGGCTGAACAGAGAACTTTAGAGTCCCAAATTGCCATCAGAGTGGTCTGCAGCTGTAAGGCATGGTGTGTTGCTTTCTTTAACAGGCCTGTAAATGTGCTGACAGCGTTTATGGCACAGTGACAGACTCTGCAGAGGAGTAGTGAAATAGAGGCTGAAACTAACCGTCTCTCAAAAATCTAATTTGATGGAATTACTGCACCGTTAGTTGTTTATACTTTGTGGCGTCATGTCAAAGTTTTGAAAATTTAATTGGAGCTAGATCATGGCATGTTGGATTGTTTTCTTATATCTTTGATCAAACTAACAATCCTCCTATTTTATGTCCAATCACAATCTGTATTTATTGAGTAATCCATCCATCCATTTAACCAAATACAGCCAAACATTTTACCGTTCTCTCTAAACTGATCTAGGTAAGGCAAATTTAAAAATAAAAACATTACTTTGACTTCCTAACTTAGCAACTGGCAGTCATACATCTTTCTAAGTAGTTGCTAAGCATTCTAAAATTGTTGTTATAAGCAAAAGGGCAAAGTATTTGGAGACAGACAGGTCTAGTGGTAATGCTAAATGAAAGACAATCAAGATAAATGTATTTTTAATAAAAATGATCTTGAAGAGAAATGAGACCGCACTCACAGATAATTTGAATTTAATTATTGAAATGTTTAAAGGTATTTGTGTAAAGAGGAATTTCTCAACAGCTTACATTACATGTGTTAAGAAATGTGTTCAACTTAAACTATTAACCAATTAGAAATCAGGTATTGATTTTCCAAGTTACATAAACAGATCTTTTCCAAAGGATTAAGCAATCACAGTCTGTGACTGACATGGAACCATGCAAACATATGGGTAATAGAAATAACTCATGCAGTGGTCATCACATGGCCGGGGAAGGACAGAAGAAACAAAATAGGGAGTACTTGCCCCAAGGTGAAGCTTTCAATTTCCAATAGGTAATAAGGTTGGAGAGAAAGGTCCAGTCAAAAATCACAATCAAATGTGCAAGAGTTAGAGACACACCTATTTGATATGTACATTTCCATGATATGGAGCTATCCAATACTTTATATATGTTGTCAGCTTTTACCCAATCCATTCCAGTCCAACCTTAATCATAAAGTATTTTAAACAACTAGCCCAGGACCAAAGTGCAGTACCGTTAGATGGTTTAAATTTTGGTTGGTGTGGCCTAGAACCAAAGAATATTGTTATCCAAATTGAGTTACAAATCATTCTAAACAACATTTTGCCTAAGTTCTCTTGATTTCTTTGCTATCTTCTGGAACTTTTTAAGCTCTTCATTTAAAGAAAAAGTACATTTGTATTTCAGTTGCAATCTATTATTTTTTTCTGTAGTCTGGTTTGAGATTGTTTCTGCATTCAAGTGATTTGATGACCCTTCTCTTTGATTAAAACAGATCAGCCTTCTGTCTGTTGCCACACACTGAATATCTTAAGTATTCTGAGTGATAAAGAATGGTCTTCTTACAACTCGGGGTCAGTGGATCTGCTTATCCACCACCCTTTTTCTTAAAAGTTAAAACAAAAAATTTAAACAAACAATACACAAGTAAACAGCTCTATATTAAAACAATATAAAACAGCATACAATCAACTTAAAACAACTAACATAAAAATATAAATGACCTTAAACCAGTATTTTACAGGGTGTCAAATGTCAGGGAAATAAAGATGGGTTATTAGAGGAGAATTAAAAACAGTTGCTCGTCTGATTTCCAAGGGCAGATCATTCCACAATATGAGAGCTGCTACAGCAAAAGCATGATTTCCTCTATGTTTGCAATCAGACCTAGGTGCAGTAAGGGGCAGCTGATCAGCTGACCTGAGAAAGCAGGTAGGTGTATAAGACTGCAACAGTTCAGAGAGATTGTATTGGGCAAAGCCATTGAAGGCTTAAAAGCAAATAAAATAATTTTAAAACGAATCCTAAAAGGAAACGGCATCCAGTGAAGGGAACGTAAAAAGGGGGAAATGTGCTCAAACTTTGAGTTCCCCTTAAAAGACGAGCTCCAGCATTTTGCACCTTCTGGAGACAACTGATAGACAAAGCACTGACTCCTACATACCGTGCATTACAGTGATCAAGCTGAATGGTAACAAAGGAGTGAATCGCTGATAGAATTTGCTTTAATTTAGTCAGCTGCCTCAACTGAAAATAGTTTGTTTTAACAACTGCCTTAATCTGAATGTCAAATTTAAGATCAGGGTCCACTTTGGACCCCAGATTTGCTACAACCACCTTATTATACAGCTCTAAAAAAAATCTAAAAACACATGTGGGGTTACCAAAAACATTACTCTTGTCTTTTTCTTAATTAATTTTAAAAAGTTAAGTGCCATCCAGGTTTTAATGTCATCAAGACATTAAAAACTGGATGGCTGCTCAGAGTATGTGCCATTTTTCTTTAGAATGATTTAGATCTGACAGTCATCTGCATAAAAATGTAATTTAAAGCCATGTTTTGGGACACCAAACAACAGAGGAGCAGAAGAGGACACATGGTCACCAAGACTGATGCAAAAGGTTTGCTCTGCCAGACAACACAACTTGACTGCATCAATTTGGCAAAGCCTTGGAAGCTGAGGCACAGCAAAGAATAATCAACAAATAGGGATGAAGAAAAAGAATACAAAAGAAAGGGAGAGGGAATTTGTCAGAATAAAAAGGAAAGCGGTCTTGTATACGTATTACACAGTATGACTAAGGCAAAAGAAGTTGAAATGTGGGCTGAAGATAGATTATTGTTGGGTAAAAGTAAAGAAAAAAAGTAATTATTAAAGGCAAAGACAAAAGTGTAAAACTATACAGAAACATAACTATTATTGTAAAGTCAGAAGAAAGAAAAATCACTAAGGAATAAATTTAGCAATGACAAGATTAGGAAACTTTCATTATACTCTAAGCCAGATGAGAGGCAGATGAAGAGGGTAAGGAGGGATAGAGGTGTAAAATGCAGACAAGATCAAACGGTTTAATGCTCCAGTTGTGTACATGAGTGGAAAGGCATGTTGAGGAGTTTTTGTGGGAGTAAAGATCCACTGACCAGTGGGTTAAACTACAAAAGAACAGCACAGTGGGACTTCAGAAATCTGAGCTGAAAATACAAAGGAGTGGTTGTGGTTGCAGCTAGCACTGAAGATTACAGATACTCAGGAGAACAACACAGAGCAAGGCTATCTTTGAGAAACCAACTAGGCTGAATGTTTTTGATCTGTTTTTGTGGATCTCATACTCACAGATGGCTTGTTTTATATCATCCCCAAGTTTAGCTTGAATGAAGTTTTCACTGTATTTAGGTAAAACAAGAGCCAGGCTGCAGAATAGATCAAATTTAAATTAGTTAGGTTTTCTTTATATATGTGTATATAATCAGCTGCAATTTAACTCTTGGATGGCATCATAGAAACAGGAGAGGAGCGCCTGCTTTGTTAAGCAGCATTCTTTATCAATTAAATCATTCTTAATAGTTAGCAGTATTGTAGATTGCATTTAGAAAACCTGGTCACCCAAAATCAGACATCTTAAAAATTGCCTCACCTGTAATCTGTTCCATTGACTGGAGCCCATGTGTAGGTTCTGACCCCTCTGTCAATATATCTCTGCCAAAAGAATATACATACTAGCTAAGTCATTCAGAATTTTTAACAATAAAAAAATCAACAAGCCATGGACAGGATTTTTAATCCAAAACAAGGACATCTATGATTCTTTGGAACCCATAAAGAAAATTTAAAGTTTAAAAAATGTTTCAGTTGAATACTATATAATGTTTGAGTTGAATACTATAAAATGTTGGTCGATGCTAGTAGTGTGTCTACAGCAGGGATGTTAAATGATTGGAGGGAGTACATCCGAGAGGACATAGATGAAGCAGAGTGGAACAAACCTTGTCTGACGACCCAAAAACAAATTATCAGCACAAGACACCAAATACATCAGTACAAATGGGCTAACGAGAATGTATATATCCCCAGTAAAGCTCCATCACATTTCAGCAAACACCCCAGACACACACCCAAAATGCTTTACCAAGAAAGGTACTCTGATCCTCGCAATGGATACTCCCACACTGATCCACTGCATGTGGGAATGCTCCAAGATTAAACTCTTCTGGAAATCATTAGTATTCAAGTGGATTATTTTATACATGAAAAAAGCATATCTTCATTCTTGCATATACAATAATGCAAACATTATATTTTGTTTACTTATGTTTTTATTTTTGATTTATTTATTTTTTATTGTTTCACGCAGATTACATGTTACTACAGATAACTAATTAATGTGACAATGTCGCACAGTAACATTAATAGCGGCACAGCGCACTATATTGACGGCTGGAGGTGGGGCTTCCAGCCATAGCTCCAGCCATCAGTGGGTCCATGAAAACACAACAGGTTCCGTGCCAAGTAAAGCAAGACTAAGTGCAGTGGAGCCAGTGGAATAAGAGAACATCCTGGAGTTTTTTGAAAGTCCCGAAATACTTTAAATACAACAGAATCTTTCACCTTGAGGTTCTTGATCTGGATTCTGTTCTCTAAGGTGGATTATTCTTAGCAGCAGTTTTTTTTTTACATATGAGGTCATTTGGCTGCTCATGTTCCTTTGATGATGACCATTATAAACAAAAGACAGTGATTTCCCACACATCTTTTTCAGAGCAATCAGTGATTTTAGCTGTACTTTTTGACAAAGCTTTACCTGTGCTTATGATAAAACACGTTGTATGCTAAAATTTTTATGCGAAAACATCTCAAAATAACCTTAAAGCAAGAACTGCAAGAACAAACTGAAGTTATTACTGAGACAGTACAAATTGTAACGTACATTTAGCAATATGTAGAAAAAAAACGTATTTTTAGTCTCCGCTGTTTATTGTTGCAAAGGAAATGCAAGTTCATAGATAATATCAAAACAACCAAATATGGCATTAAGACTTTTTATACTAAGCTTCTTCACCATTACATCTTACCTCATCTTGAGTTTTCACCAAAGTGTCAATAGTGCTTTCTCCTATCTCCCCATCAATCATCATTCTTCTAATCTGCGAACCAAAAGATAAAAAGAACAATTAAAAGTGATAAAGAGATAGTATAGTCTATCTATGACCATAATTTGACTCACCTAGTATATTTGGAAATATATTTAAGGACTGAAAAGGTTGGAAATAATATTTTCCTCAGCAAATGTGATTGATTTATGTAGATACACTACCTTCACTTTTATGCCATTTTCAAGCTCTGCATCAAGGAAGTCTAGGGTCACAGGCTCCTGAAATTTAGGATTCTGTACAAGGGATGATAGTTTGTTTTAAAAATGATGCAGTTTCAGACATCTACATACAAATCAAGCTAACAACAACAACAAAAGGATCACAGAAAACAAAGGAATCTTACTTTAGGTTTATGCAAGAAGCAATTTAGCAATTTAAAACTTATAGAGGTGATACAGAAAAAGGGTTACAAAAATATTCTTGCTGTCGGGTAAGCACAGATATGTGCTTCTCTATCAAAATGCATCATAATGCTGCAAAGGCACCTAAATGTTAAATCACAAAATCATAGTTTTCAGCAAACCCTGGGTCATCATCCACCTACCACTGATAT
Organism: Girardinichthys multiradiatus; assembly: GCF_021462225.1. Lineage (NCBI taxonomy): Eukaryota > Metazoa > Chordata > Actinopteri > Cyprinodontiformes > Goodeidae > Girardinichthys > Girardinichthys multiradiatus. Next base: position 30,700,494 of record NC_061795.1, on the reverse strand, counting down.
AGCAAAGATTAAATCACTTTGAAAGAAAGCAGTTGCAAACCTTCTCTGAAAAATATTTTATAGGCTCTAGCTTTTTTTTTTCTATTTTTCAAGTCCAGGTAACTGACCATTTTTGGAGAACAGATTTACGAGTTTGTTAAGCCACCTAATATTCATTATTATGTAGACATTTAAATACTAATACTGTAAGGCCTTTAACTGTTCCCATTTTTTATTAGTTACATCTACAGTTATGTTTGCATGTGCAAATGTCTTCATCAAATTCAAATATTTTCTGATTGAAAAAAAAAAAAATCAGAATACACCATTTATATGGGTGTAAAATCAAACAATCTTATCATGATGTGCTTTTACATGCATCACAATTGATTCAGACTAGAAGCACTTTGACATCCGGAGAATTGTCAAATTTCTCAAAAACAATTGCAGAAGAAGTAGTTGTACTTTTCCCTGTGCTGAAAAAGACAAACAAAAGACAAAAGAAAACAAACACAGAAGTGTGTTGTGTCTGAATGTTTGGAGGCCGAGAGTGGACCCATGGTTTTGAGACCAGCTGAGCCCTTATTGCTTACACAAACTTTGCTTTCTGATTTTTAATGTTTCGGTGTTACTTTTAGCAAAGACAAATAGCCCAAAGCTTTACAGGAACAACACTACAATTATCATGGCAATAAGTCAAATATAAACACACAATAGGTGTGAGAAATTGCCTTACTTATTTTAGCAGCTACCGACCAAGTGGGGTCATACTAATTTATTAGATTAAAATCTTATTTTCCATAACTCCCCATGTTAACAAGTATACTTTAAGGAAAAAGGGTAACCTAAAGTAGTTGAATATAACAGGCTGAAAAAGTTTCAGATTACTAAAAGCCCCCACCCCAACAACTAATCAAACCCAGGACACAAAAAACAAAGGGTATGCAACATATGGCAGTACTGTGTCATTATATATGACACCACACACAGACATGAATCAGACTTGATACAAAGTGACACTGAACTCTATTAATGACCTCTCTTAAAAACCCGAGTGAGTCTGATTGACTCTGAGTGACTTTATAGCGTTATAAAATAGTAGCAGTAATCTAGTTTTTCTCTTTTATAGAGAAGTATGCGAAACCTGATACCAGCCTAAATTCCACTGTATTTTCACTCAGAATATGGCAAAATATGCTAATAGGGTTTGAATAAACACTCTTTTGTTGTGTTTTTTTTCTTTATTATTATTATTGTTACAATGGAAAAAAATAGGACCTCAATTAATATTTGTTTATTATCTAAAAGGTTATTTAACAGTACAAAGACAAAAAAAAAAAAAAAAACATTTACTAAGTGATTACTAAGAGAAAATAAAGTAAGTTTCTTACATGTGATGGTAAGCGAAATAAATTGACACAGCAAAAGATGATGAAGATGAAGAATCTCAACATGGAAAATGAGAAATGACAGAATAAAAGGTTCAACTAATACAAAATGAAACATCATTAATGCATCAAGTCAGGAAAGAAAATGAAGATAAAATTTATAAAAAGTAAGAATAGGTAGGAATAGCCAAAATTGTGAAAATAACTTAAATAATGACGGAGAAGAAAACGAGAGAGAGCATGAGAGAAACTGCTGTATGTCAGCAAGAACTTTAGTGATGTCAGCCACGGAGTGAGATGAAAGTAAAAACAAAGCAGCAACACAGGAGGTTTGAATGACATATTTCATATTCCGATTTTAAACAGGCCTCAAGGTCACAATCAATATTCCTTGACTTGATATTTGACTAGTTCAGTGAGACAATGTGTCTGCCTTAGGGCAGCTCTTTCCTCAATGCAAGATCGGAGTGAGATCATTTAAATGGAGCTTCATTACAACATAAGGTCAAATTGCTTAGTGGAATAAATTGATAGGAAACCTAAAGCACTTATTTTCCCAATACTGAAAAATAATCACACTTGTAAAATAATCCCATGGATAGCTGTACTTCTAAATCTGTGTTTGCTCCTCTGCTATTGATGGTCTGCCTTGTGTTTCTATGACGTATGAAAACATGGGACTTCTGCTCATTCGATTACTACTGTAGGATCAGTAATGTGATCTACAGCCAAGCCAAGCAGTCCCAGATTTGCTGTACATATCAACAAATTCTGTGGCGTGAGTGTCACATCTCAGAGACAGCTAACATATCACACATTTGCTTGACAAGGGCTACGCAAACGTCATAGCAATGATCCAACATTAACAAAAGCTAATCACATGCTACATTACGCAAAAACTCTGTCTGCGTCGATAACGATTCATTCCCCCCTGCATGTCAAATGCTGTAGGCAACTGACAGGAGTTGGCTTTACCTTCTCAATAATTAAGCAAATAATTTGACCACATGGGGGCACTCATATACTGTTTACAGAGCAATTGCCAACGTAATTATTAAGTAAGTGATGAGAGAGCAACAAGTAACCTTTTCAGTCCTTATGCATTAAGTTGATTGTAGTCCCTGGTTTCTCTTCTTAAAATCTATAACAAATCTACCCACATAGATACAAATGGATATTTACAAAGCTTAACATGCTAAGTTAACTAATAGGCAACACATTAATCTGCATGATCAAGCTAAGTTGTGGTTGTACAGAAAGGTTTGCAAAGCACATCACAGGTTAATAATATTGCCACACTGAACATGATGGTCCACTAAAGCAACGGCTGCTCAATCTACAGGACTGGAAAACAGAAAATGTTTCTAAATTGCCATGAAACTACTTTAGCAGTCTATATTGCAAGTGGTTTCTCTCACCTCATGAAATGTGACAGCATACTTATTATTGAGTCTGAGCTTCCTGTTACGAATCCTTTTCTAGAAAAATTATAAAAAGACGTACAATGACGTACTTTATGTTTAAATGTATGAGGAGAAGAGCAGCGGGGGCAAGTGACCTAGGTATACATAAATGTACTGATTATGAATGTACCCTACTCAAATCAATGTCATTTTCAGTTACCTCGACTTGCAGGTCTATTATAATGTAAACTGAGAGAATATGAATGCCCACACCCATGAATGTATTAAACAAATAAATAAAATAATTTGAACCAAAGCTGCTTGGTGTGAAGTGTGTGGGGTCTGCAGTGTCACATCCACTGAGCAGGCTGCTTTAAAATTCTGGGTAACACATGGGCATTATTCAGCCTTTTAGAGTTGGCATGCCTGAGGCTGAAGTTAGGAAGCTGCAATAGGATTTGTTGAAAAGGGCGCTGGAACCTTTTGTGGGATCATGGCTAATTTTACGAGGTCATATCTTAATGTGTGCCAGTGGCTAAATGTCCAGTTGCATTTATCTGACAAATTGTGAGAATACTCAGGGCCTCAGGCAGGCTTGAATATTTTCACATTGAGTACAATTTCATTACCTTACAACATACTGTATGTTTCATTCATAGTTCAAAATTAAGCATTTAAAATCAAATAAAACTATTGCGAGCAAATTCAAAATTAGAAATAAGATGCAAAACTAATTTAATTATTAGTGAAATCAAGAACAAATTATCTCAAAAGATGTGCCATATTGTTTATTTTTATCCCTTTTTTCTAAACATGTATGCCAGTTCACTACCAGGTCCTTATCCCTGAAAGTAAAAGTGACCTTCCAGCCTGATCACATTAAGTTATATTCTAGCTGGGGAATGGATTCTGTTAATGAAAATGGATGCATTGCCAGCACACAAAAAACCTTTAAAAAGAACCTTCACTATCTAATGGGCTGCATAATATTTACTGACAACAATATGTTACAGTGAAGCTCAGTCACAATATTATACATTTCAATAAGACATGGACATGCAGATGTCATACCTTTGGCTGGAGATTGGGATGCAGCAGAACATATCCATTAGGATCAATAGCAAAGTAGTATCCATTGGGACCAATCTGATGTAAAGATGAACAAAAGAGAAATACATAATTTTTCCAGTCACAAATTCCCCATTATGATGTTATTCAAGGCACAGGGAAGGTGGCATTATGGTGTGGTGATGTCATCTAACAGCAAAAATATTTTAGGTTTCAATTTCAGCTAGGATCTATTTTGTGTGAGCAGGAATATATGTTTGGTAAATTTACTCTGTATTGACTCAATGGTGGTCTGACATATTGCATAGAGTATATTCTGCCTCTGACCTCACGACAGCTGGGATAGGCTTCAGAGTACTAACTCTAAACAGGATGGATTTATGGCATAATGGCAGTCTAATGGATTATTAAAAACTTATAGGAGGGATTTACTGGTCCCAGAGCAACAGTCTAAGTTGGAACAAAGATAATGCATTATTAAGAGCATGCCCTGTTTTGTGGATAGTTTTGTATAGAGACTGCCAACACATTTTAGTTTTATCACATAATAACTTCTCCACAAAGAAACAAATTAGTAAATTTTGGACATCTTAACCAGTCACAAGACTTTATATTGTAAATGCATTGTTCTGCATGCATGTGATCCCATTTGGGAGTAGTACACTTACTGTGAAGCGTGGTGTGAGTTTCTTGATGTCATCAAGAGACACGTCAATCGCCATTACACCCAAAATCAACTGATTCTGATGCTTAAGTGAAAAAACAAGATAAAGAAAGTTGAGAAACATTGTATTTATCAAGTTGACTCCACTCATTTATTCACTTTACCTCATCATTCCTGTCATCGACAGTCTTTGTTCTGTTGAAAACAGGCAGTGTTCCAGTGATGACCAGACCCAATTCCTAAAGCAGAATCGGGAGGGAAAACTTATATATTTTTTCCCAGTAAAATATTTTTCATTATTTATTAAAGTACATAAAAAGGTGATGACCTACTAGTGCATCAAGATAAACATTGGTCCACTGGACCTGTTTGGCCCGTTTGTCTGCTAGGACCATTGGCCTTCCCAGGACATCTAGGTATTCCTAAGTTTGATATACAACAATAACAGACTTTCTGTACTTTCATGGCAGGTATGCACTTTTCAAACTCTTAAAGAGGCAAAAAAATATTTTAACATCACCTGTGTGTTTATTCTGATGGCTCCAATGGAAGGAATCTCATAGAAGTAACCTGGGTAAATAATCATACTTTAACTTTAGGGGAAAAAATAAACTTGAATTTACAAACAAGTTTCCTTCTTTCTAAATTGATCCTGTAATTTTACTTCATCCTCTTGCATCTTATAATATTATTTTAATTAAATATTTTTTACTTATGACACTTATAAACCTTTCACATTCTGATCTTGTTGCAAATGTAAATATTTGGTATATATTCTTTCTGATACAACAGAAGTGTAGTAACTTGGATACGAGTGATACCTTTGTTGGAGCAGGCCATCCATTGAATGGGTCCTTTATCATAGTTGTGTTGTCCAACTGAGAAGGTAAAGATTCTCACCTAGAACATAACATTGAAAAGAATAATGAATAACTAAATAGATTTGAAAAATGGCAACTTTATTAGATACATTTCTTTAAACAATAAATAACCCAATCACATTGAAACAACTCAATGCATTTAGGTATCTAGACAAAGTGAAGACCACTTGCTGAAGTTCTGGGAATAGTTCTGACACCTTGCTGAATTCTGTCATAAAGAGTTAGGATCAAGACTAAGAATTAAGGGGTCCAACCAGGTACTAGCTGGGTGTACCTAATAAAGTGACTGATGAGTGTATATTTTCATACGTTGACAGATTCCATTTTATACGTTTCTCATTTCACAAATATTTATTCCACACACCATTACATACATTGTAAGAGTAAGTGAATGTCTGATGATTCATTTACAATCTTCACACTTTTACAATCTTGCGGTCTACGTTAGAGAAACAGGTCCTGTAGCTTTTTTCTTACTTTACACAAACAACTTAGTTGAACTTCATGCCAGTGTAGCACACACTCACATGGCAATACTCACAATGGTGCTAGCACATAAAGAAATAACATCATGCCTTCCTCACATCACATAACTGTTCAGGAACAGCTCAAAGACAGTGGTGGCAAAGTACTAGGTGTTGACACAGTATCCAAACTCAAGATTTCAATCTGACTGAGCATCTGCTGTACAAACAAAAGCCAGCATTCTAGTTCCAGATGCCTAATCACACACATGGGAGTCCTGAGTCCAGACCCTGACTGGTTAGAGATAATTTGATTGCAGGGGAATTACTTACCCAGCTTGACTATTAGACAGGTGGTTAACATGGTGTGGCTGTGCATTATAGTTATCTTTATACTGTCAAACGTAACAGGTTTAACATGTTCAAGCTACAATTCACATATAATATTTTCCATTTATATATATAAAAAACTGTACCAGGCGAAACAACCTTTTTTTTATAAATAGTGTATTTCCTATTTTCAAGTTTTCAAAGGTTTTTCCTTGTTTTCCAATTACGAGGGTGAAGGTACACCAACAAATTAAAAATGCAAACCTCTTTTGTCATATTTTCTGGCGTTCAACCCTAAGGAAATGTAGGAACAACCCCATATGCTTGTGTGCAGTGTGCAGTTGCCTGAATAAAGCTTCTATACTTTTTTTTACTTGCTGGAAAGACATGTTTGGCTGTCTGGAAATATTTCTGATTGTGAAAAACATGAACAGTGTGGGTGTGGAGGCCTTTGTCTAAAACAAATAAATCATGTGGAGCATCTTTGCTTTAAAATTGATTGTGTATAGCCTGAGATCTGGCAAAATCTTTGCAATTTTATATAGGTTTATCATACCTAACTTGCGATTTGTGACTTTTAGTATCAATCCATATTTTTAGAATGTAAATAAAAGTTCATCTTGATCTTGTATCAGCATCAGGGTAAAGCTAATAACATGTGGATATTTCATTTTGGAAAACAAATTTAAACAATGTTTATTCAACAAGTGCTTCTGAAAACTTAAGGTGATTAAGCATATGTTTAGATGATGGTTGCAGAGTAAAAAAGTACAATGTAGATGGCATATTTAAAGTTAAAAAAAGAACCTAGAAGAAATTAATTCAAGGCAATTTAAGGCACTTTGATCCTCACCTGGGTACCGCGGTCTTTATTATTTTTACTATGCTTTTATTTTACTAGAATTACCATTTTTTGCCTTCTTGTATAGTTCATTAGTTTATGTTGTTTTCATATCATGACCTCTGCCCCTCTTTTATACTTCCTGAATATGTTAAGTTGTTTTGTAGGTAGGTCTTCAAATCTAGTGAAACATTTTTTTTTTTCTCATAATTATTTATAACTTATGAAGAATGAAGATCTGAAACTTCAAGGAATGAGCTTTCGTTCTTCCTTCGTCACTTTTCTAACTATATGACACATTAAACATTTTCTTTCTGAAAAGAAAGGACACAATTCCCCCTTAAAGTGCGTTCACACCAATTGCGATTTCCGCGAAAGGAGCGGCCAATTTACATGTTATCCCTATGTAGAGGCACGTTGAAGAGCGGAATGGTGCGGCGCGGTGCGGTGCGAAGGACGCGGAGGGCACGGCAAGCGATGCGGGAGCGGAGCAGCGCGATAGACGAGTTGAAAAATCTGAACTTTTTCCTAAATTTGCGTCACGTCAACCAATCAGGGACTGGATGTGGCTGTGACGTAGGGTGAAGGACCAAAGCGGAGAAGAAGCAGTTGTCAATGATGGATGACCAGATCATAGTGTCGGTGTGCGGCAAGCCAGAGTTGTATGACTCAGCTAATTACTTTTACCAAGACAAGTACAGAAAGGACCTGGCCTTGTTATGTTTAGGCACAAATATCTTAAATTTAGGAGATGTGGACATTAAAAATCGGCTGTTTTTTTTACTGACCTGAAATTTATTTACTCACCGAAGACAGATGGACAGGTGTTCAGCAGCGGGGATACAGCGCTGGTAAACCGCGGTGAAGTTAGTTTGAAGTTGGATGTTCAAGCTCCGCGGAGTTAGCGGCATCTAGCTCAGGGTTGATCCGATTCAGGCACTCAGATTTTCCACGATTGTTTGTTTCAAAAACTTATTGACGGTCCCTAGTGAACCACTGCACGTCAGAAGAGGGAGCAACAGAGAACAGCTAGCCGAAATTTGGGTGCCTGACTCGGATCGGCCGTGGGCTGGATGCCGCTGGCTCCGCGGAGCTTGAGTGTCCGGTGTCCAGCTTCGGGCTGGCTTCACTGCGGTCGCCGGTAGTTGGCGTCCCGGAGGCCGGGCAGCAGATCTTCGAACTGGGTCCTGGATAGACGGAAGTACCGCTGAAATCGACCGTCATCCAGACGCAGCTCATGGAGTAGGTGGTTGTAACCTCCGAACTGTTCCCATCCCTGAAGAATCTGGTGAACCCAGGAACATTGATGTCAGCGGCGTTTGTCGGCTCTCCACAGGTAAAACACCGTGATTATACATGAAATCCATGTCCGCCATGTTCAGTTGAAACCAGCAGATGGAAGCTCCTCCTATTTGATGACGCGGCGAAGCGTTGCCGCTTGTTGCCGAATGCCAACGCGGAGTTCACGCGGAATGTTAAGCGGGCAAAAGCACACAAATGAGGCGAAAAATTAGCAGAAATCGCGTTTGGTGTGAACGCACCATTAGAGTTATACAGTAGTAACTTGGATTTATGTAAATACATTTTAAATCAGCATGATGAGGAAAACCAGCACAGTTCAGCATCTTTAAAATTGGTTGCACTTTATTTTTGATAATAGCAACTTTTAAGGAGTAATACATTTCAAAATGTCTCCAAGAACATCACAAAAAAGATCATAAAAGAACCTAGAACAACATTTAAATGCACTACAGGACTGACTATGCCCAGTTGAAGTCAGTTTATATTATACAACAATAAGAAAGACAGGATAAAAATGGCATCATGGGAGATTTCCAAGGCAAAGACCACAGTTGACTAAAAGCAATACAAAGGTCCATCTCATCCAAAGCTTTAGGGAAAAGATTTAATTGACTGAAAAGTGGAACATTTTGGAATGTATGCATCCGGTCACATCTGGTGAAAAACTCAGCAAAAGAAAATCATACCAACAATCAAATGGCAGCATGGTGGACTGGGGCTGGTTTGCTGCTGCAGGATCTGGATGACTTGATGTGGATGGTGGAATAAAAAAAAACTGGTTTCAAACAGAAAGTTTCAAGACTTTCTGTTTCTGAAAGAGAATGTCCAGCCATCAAGTTTTAACTGTAAGCTATAGTACATTTTGGTTATTCTGCAGGACCATTATACAAAGCACACCAGCAAGTCCATCTCTGAATGACTCAAAATAAAAAACACAAATCAAGGTTCAGGAGTGGCCTTGTCAAAGTTATGACTTAAATTCGACTGAGATGTGAAGGCATATATATATGTATGTATATTTTACATACAGTGTTACTATATGTAAAATATACATTGCCAAGATTGTCAAACCCAGCTGTTAGGTGTAGGAGACAATTATATTTCACATAGTGCTAGATTGGTTTGAATAGCTTCTTTTGCTTAAATATGAAATTATAATTTGAAAACCGCATTTTGAGTTTACTCAGGTTTTTGTTGATACAATCTGAATCATATGCCTCTGACAAAACAGAATATCATGGCACCGTATGCACATGTCCAAATGTTTTCAAACTGAATTAACCTGAAGAGTGTAATTAAATATCCTATGACAGTGCTTCCCTAGCTCTCTGTCAGCTTCTGAACTACTTATCACTTTGTCACTCTTGGATCTTTGTGACTTCCTCCTTTGCATAATATTTGGCTTTATTTTGATAAACCAAACTTTTACTTGCTCCTCCTCCTGCCAGCATTTAGGTCATAATACAAATAACCTCCCACAAATGTATGTGCCACCCACTGTAGTTACCTTTTTGTCCGCATTATATTTTTCCAGTATGGACTGAGCTCGTTCCTCTCCTCCGTCAGTAAATAGCATGATGATCTTGTTGCAATTTGCACTGCTCACATTATTCTATTCAAAAAACAGAAATGGACTTTTGAGTTGATGCACTTTCATTTATCTCCTTGAAAAGAGGTTATAGGTGCTCATATGGCCTGAACCTCTTGCTTGCATATCAATCAAAGGACATTTTCATCTATTCTGGCATTTCAAGTTATCCTCAAAACTTTAAAAATAAACCAAAGTAGTGCTTTCTATAAAAAAGTGTGATCATATGACTTCCTTTGAACCAATATGATGTATTTTGACATAAGCACTAATTCTGCTACTGCTTTGTCAAAACGTAGAAGTGAACAACCATCATTTGAGAATCACTTAGTTTAAGTTTAGACTCTTGAGAATCATTTCAACTTTTGGCTAACTGTAGAGATTAATTATTGCTGCTATTCAACAAGAGACAGCCCATTTCTCTGTAAGACAACTTCATTGTCTGTGCCTTAGCATTACCTTCAACCAGCAGATGGCGGTAAAGACAACAATTTAAAGCTGCTAAACTATGAAGACATAATAGGCAACATTAATTAAAAACTTACATCATGTCCTGTTTTCTTGATATAGACTAAAGTCAGACAAGAAAACATGCTTTACCCACCGTATAAAGCTGCTCAAAAGCAAACTCGAAGCCTTTTGTGTAGTTTGTAATTCCTTTGGCCGTGATATTCTGGACAGCGTCTTTCAGCAGCTTTTTATTCCTCACGTTGGCTTGCACCAGATGGTCGAAACATGCTGTTTTCTTCACCCTAGTGTTAAACTTGGAAACAGAGGCAAGAAGTTGTGACCTGAAAATTATTCATACAATTAAATCATCTGTGCATGTGTAACAAATAGGAATGCACGCACAATAGCAGAAATGCATGCAAGGAAAACGCTCCCACCTGGCCTTGGCTGTTATCAGACAGTGGTAAACAGACACATTCATCAAGCCCCACTAATTGCTTCACATCCTTGGAGCTCAACGATTCGGTACCCATGGAAACAAGATTCTGCTATATAAAAATGAGGAAAGGCTGCAGCACCATATTTTTTCAAAGGTGAGACCTCGTTACAGCCACCCTATAGAACATATATGCAAAAGTACTCCACTCCACAACTTCTAATATATGCAATACCATATATGTAGATTACAAATTACCTAAACATATAGCGCCTAGACTGAGCTGTGCTCCAACTTAAACTTATTGTCCATATTTTGAGTAAATTTCTAATTTAAATAATTTAGCCTAGATTTGAAAAAAAGAAAAATAACTATTAAGAACTATTAATATGAAGGACATGGGACAACAGAGTGACTTGCACTTCTATTGTGTTGCAGAACTGTTATAAAACAATAATGCACCTCATTGATCTAAACTAATCAATATTTCCCTGTGAGATACCCGGTAGGGAAACTGATAACTCTGATCCACACAGACAAGCAGGAAAAAAGTTTTACTGCACTGTTTTACAGCACTAAAGTTTCTATTAGAGGGACAGTAAAATACATGCATATCTCTGGACTAAAATGCATTGTCACAAATGGATCAGGGTGACAACACCTAATTACAACCAAGGCTTAAACACAAACACAAGAACAACAAATGTGCATAAAATTGGCAACAAAAAGCAAGATGAGACTTTGTACCACATTTTCTATTTAAGGCAGACGTGACGAAGGTGAGAGAAGAAGGTGAGAATCAGAGGAAGAGGACACAAAAAGACAGGAGGAGGGGTGTGAACACAGGACTCAAAAGTGGATTTAAAGGCAGAACCTTGAGAATTTCATATAGTAAGCTCATATGACACATGCATCATCTCCTCAGGGAGAAGGATATTAGTTTTCTATTCTGAGATAAACTCATTATACCCAAAGAGAAAAAAAAATGATGTGACGACCGAACAAAATACATGTGAATGAAACTTGAAATTTTACCGTTCTCCTGGGATCCTATTACAACAGCTCTTGTAAGTGTGCGCTGTTGTCTAGGCTTTCAAAATGGATTAGTGATGACTCAGAAAATACGGCTAATCTCCAAACTCTAATCCTGTCGGACTCATTGCATTTCTCCTTTGGAACTCTATGACTTGCTCGCTAGACTGGCACTGGCAAACATGGCTGAACAGGCAGGATGAAAGTTATAAAGGTTGAATAAGGTTAGAAGTTTGGGAAGGGGGGTGGGCGGCCAGGGGCGTGGGGTGGGGGTTTAGTGAGACTAACTCAAAGTATGAAAAAAAATAAACTGAGTGGAGGCGATACATGAAAAGACAGAAAAGCATCCATCAGCAATCTTTGACCTGCACAGCTGTTAAGGCATGAATTGAGGATCTTCCATTATCAAATGCCAGCTTAGTCCCTGGGCTACTGTTAATGAGTTTAATGATTTATGGGTAATATCAAAGACCAGTGATTCAGTGACAGGTAACAACACCCTCAGGGCCAGACACACATCACTCTATGCACATGTGTATAAAAGTAAAGAAAGAAAGGAAAAAAAAAAAGTCTAATAACAGTTTCTGATTAATTATTTTGATAGTCTTATTTATGCACTTTTAGATAGCTTTCCTATAGGTTAAGGTTTTAAATCAGACTGAGAAAATAACAAGGTATCCAAAAACAGCAACCTTATAAGTGCCATAATCATTAAGCTTTATTTTAGGATTTATCACCTTTGCTTTCCATATTCAGTTCATTTACTTTTAAGATTTGTTGTCCCTTTGCTCTGTAATCTAGTATCTCTTATGTATTAATAGTGTGCTCTGAGTTGCAGTCCAAAGTTACATTTGTTCTCTATAGAACTTAGTTACTCATTTCCTGTTTCTTTGTCACCCCTTGGCTCACAGTCTGTAGTACTTGAGTTTTTACTCCTAGGTTTGCATCTCCGCTAGTGTTTACTGCTGTGGTGCCTTGTTAAAGATAGTTTTCTTTGTTCCCTTATCTTCCTTGTAGCTTCCCTCAGTCTCAGCTCCTGGCACCCCCCAGCATTCCACCATCTGTTTGTTAACTCATCTGTCTAGCATTATAGTAATTAAGTTGCACAGTATACATGCTACTTGGTTTTCTCATTCAGTGTCAGATCCTCTGGTTGCTATCACCATCCTGCTTCCTTGTGTTGTTCTCTTGATTTAATACTTTTGATTGTTACTACACTTTGTTTTGGGTTTTCCTATTTGTAAGTAAAATTGTTCATTTTCACCTGCTTGCCTCGTCTATGCATTTGGGTCTAGTTCTTCATTGTTTCATTAAAATTACTTTGAAAATAAAAGAAATGCTGCAAGTTTGATGTTGGCCATGGGCAGACAAGATCCTATGTTTTTTTAAGTGTGTGAAGAGTGTACTTCATCTAAACGCCTCTCATGTCACCATTCTAGCTGTTTAGTAGTATTGTCCTTAAAGACAATATAAGACAATATCACTTAAACACCTTGTATTTCATGTACATTTTATGTACTTAAACCATTGCACATAAACTTATTTCTCTTAAGCTAAGTACAGTCATATGTGATATGAGTGATAGTCATAAAACTGCTCAAATTGTATGTATAATTATATATAAACTAAGACCTTTGAATTACACCCTATTTCCTTTAATTGTGGTCCTTAACCCTGTTTGGGCCAGGTGACCCTGATGAAATATGGCAGAAGATGACTCCTGATAAAACCCAATAACTCTGTGCAACCTGCTGCTGCACATATAATTTATTAGTCATGTGGCCATATTTCCTCAAAGTAGATCGTGGGTGCATTGCAGAAAATTACTGTAAATTCTTGGTTGTTAAAGTTGGTACAAAACTTTGCTATGATGAGTACAAAATGACACATAGTCGCTAGGACACGTCCTGAACTACAAAGGTTTGAGGTAGAGGAATGAAAATGACCAGCAGTCATCAATTTGGTCAATTAATAATGTACAGTAAAGGTTGGTACTAACCTGTTTATTTAATCTAATTAAGATTTTAAAAAGTCTTTATTGACCAAACTTGTGTAAATAAAACTAATAGATTACAAAAGACTTAAGTGCACTTATATATTTGTATTACAACACAATACCAAACAGATGTGGCAACTTTATCATATATGATTTGTTAACATCAAAAACATCTATTACACATATACGATATTGCCGTCTACTTTTACATGTACATGAACTTTGATGACATCATATTCTTAATCTAGGGTCCAATTTGTTGATGGACCCACCATTGCCAGCAATGGCAATTTTAACTATTCTGTAAACATCTTCCACAAGGTTTAGGAGTGTGTTCATAGTTAGATGAGAAAACTAGAACTGCAGCATCGGCACTAATTTATTTTAAGGGTGTTCAAGAAGGTTGAGGTCAGGATTCTGTGCAGGCCAGTCAAGTTTCTCCACACCAAACTTTATACACCTGCAGCCATGGAAGTGATTGTAACATCATTCATTGATTTGGTAGTATGACCCAATACTTTTGGCAATATAGTGTACATATTATTATTGTGCACATTGACATAGTACAGTGTTCTGGATAACACATTACTATATTCTGAGTCCAGTTAGAGATGCTTTGTTCCCCGACATCTGATAGAACTTTGAATCTTGAGCTTATGTCAGAGTATCTTCATTTTTGATTAACCAAATGCCCATGGCTCATAATACTACATAAGTAACCTACTTATTAATAAAATTATTTTACAGCAAAGATTGCTCAATTAAAGCTTTAGAAATGTCTGTCTGTCTGTCTGTCTGTCTGTCTGTCTGTCTGTCTGTCTGTCTGTCTGATATAAAGTTTTGTTTTAAATCATCGTTTTGACACCTTAAATCTTTTTAGGAGCATTTTAGCTCTTTAAAAGTATAATGGAAAAACAAAGACATCAAAAAACTCATCTCTTTTAGTCCCCAACAGATATTCTTGATTGTAAATCTCTGCAAAATCTCAAGCCTGCCATGTAACAGAATGTATTGTTTCAAAGAAGAAAGAGTCCCAATGGAGAGGAGACTGAGCCTGAATGACTGTGCACAGAGAAAACAGACAGCTCTATCTCTGTGAAGACCTATCTCAATAAGGACCACCACAGGTACCAATCAACTAATCTCCTGATTGATTGGTTTGTTCTAAATGTAATCACAAAATGTGATGGCTCTCGAGTGGATGGAAAGGTGTAGTGGGTATATGTTAGGGTTGATTGGTGAGTGAAGAAAAATAAAAATTAAGGAAAAGTAAGTGGACACAGTGATGTGAATGAAGATGCAATGTTGTGCAAAGAGAAAAATGTAGTGTTTAAAGTAACCATGTTTTTAGAAAAGGCAATCTTTGGAGGTATATGGTGAAAACTTGAAAAGAGTTGTATCCTGTACTGATGAAAGGAACAAACAACTTAAAAGCAAGGCAAATGATGGATGGCTGCTTCCTGGGTTCACTGCTGTCACACCACAGCTTTCATTTCTTGAGGAGCAGTGGGATTGTTCAGCCACAGTTGTGTCTACATCCGTGGATTGGGGGATAGTTGGGGGCAAGAAGGGCAGAGTTCTAATCTTTGGTAACCAATAGAGCAGTGGGTATTTCATTAAATGTCTATTTCAAGCCTGCCATAAATCCATATTTCATTATTTGTCTTGATCTCTTTGCCCTGATATATTTTTAGGTCTGTATAGTCATGAATTAAAACATGGGGAACATGGGCAGTTGCAAAAATGCTTAAATTAAGCATTCTCTGCATAAAGTGTATAATAATAAAGGACAATAGTGGACAATTATACATTCAAAATGCATGTTTCCCTCTCTGTCTTATCTGAATATGTAAGACCTATGGCAAAATATAGTTTCACATGTGTGGAAGATGAAACGATACTCACAAAAACGACATTGACATAGTCATCATCAGACAGCGTCTCCAGCATCTCACTGACAGATGTTCTGATTAGTTTGAGAGTTAAACCAGAGACACTCCCACTTCTATAAGAAAAGAAAGAGGAAAATGTATGAACACACCTTAAAGTTTCTCACTCAGTATCAGCTCATTTCTTCAACTATGAGATTGCAGTCTGTGCAATAAAAATTTTAATTTGCCTGAAGAAAAATAGAACATTATGAAGTAGACAAAAAACACAATATTAGAGGAGTGAATGTGAGAAGATAATAGATCTGTGAGGGTATTTCATGTACTCACGCATCCACAAGGATTAGCATATCTTTGGGTGAGGCAGCCCCTTGAATGTACCTTGATGAATGATAAAAAAGAGCATTTCTGGTCTGAGACCTACACATTTTGATTAGAAATTAATATGCTATGCCCAACTGACTTTGTAATAATTTACCTTAAGGTAATATTTAATTGTTAAATTTTTTATGGGCTGAGGGGGAAATTATTATTACAAAGCTAATAAAAAGGTGACGTACTGTTAATGTAGGAAAAATGTTTGCAAAAAACTGTTTCTGATTAGAAACTGTGAAGTTCCTTTTATGATCACAGTCATATCTTTAAACATACTCTAACAACTTGTGTTGAATAAAGACAAATACAGCTTTGCATTTGAAAATGTTTTCAATACATTTTTTGTTTACAGTACATATAACAAAGGTCACCACACCGTATTTCTGGTCTTGAACAGAAACCCACAACCTCAAGAACTGTTGATCTATCAATAAGGATATCAATAAAAGTAAAAGCTTCTGTATGTACATGCACCGGCCACTTTTTTAGGTACACCTAGCTAGTACTAGGATGCTCCCCTGTTTGCATTCAGATCTGCTGTAACTTCTCATAGGATAGATTAAGCAAATTGGAACGAGTCCTCAGATATTTTGGTCAGCAATTACATAATAGCAAGGTCACTTAAATCCTCTTTCTTTCTTACTCTGATGGACTTCTCTAGATGCCTAAATGCATTTAATTGTTAATTGTGGTGATGAGCAATTGAACAGGTATACCTAACAAAATGGCCGATGAGCATACTTCTTCCCAGTTTTATTACCATGGCCTTCTGCGGACATCATACAGATCAATTTTGCTGGGAGTTTTGCGGGCATCCATCCATGGTGAGGCTATAAAAGGAGATCAAATGTAGTTTTATTATAATCTTTATCATAATTAAAGATAATTAACACTAATTCCTATTTTGGTTCAATTTCTGACACATCTGACTGTGAGACTGTTAAAATCTAGCAATATGCAGCAATAAATATGGCTCAACAGTGAGTCACTGTCAAACATGATAAAACACATTTTATAATGACAACTGGCCAGTTGGAAGGATTCCTAAATTCATCACACCCTCTCTGCTCACGTTTTATGCTGTCTAAAAATATTACAAGGACAACATGAGGGAAAAATTGGATCTATCGGCTTTCTGCTTTACAGAACACAACAACAAATATAAGTCTGCTGGAGCATACAGGTCCTTCTCAAAATGTTAGCATATTGTGTTAAAGTTCATTATTTTCCATAATGTCATGATGAAAATTTAACATTCATATATTTTAGATTCATTGCACACTAATTGAAATATTTCAGGTCTTTTATTGTCTTAATACGGATTATTTTGGCATACAGCTCATGAAAACCCAAAATTCCTATCTCACAAAATTAGCATATTTCATCCGACCAATAAAAGAAAAGTGTTTTTAATACAAAAAACGTCAACCTTCAAATAATCATGTACAGTTATGCACTCAATACTTGGTCGGGAATCCTTTGGCAGAAATGACTGCTTCAATGCGGCGTGGCATGGAGGCAATCAGCCTGTGGCACTGCTGAGGTCTTATGGAGGCCCAGGATGCTTCGATAGCGGCCTTTAGCTCATCCAGAGTGTTGGGTCTTGAGTCTCTCAATGTTCTCTTCACAATATCCCACAGATTCTCTATGGGGTTCAGGTCAGGAGAGTTGGCAGGCCAATTGAGCACAGTGATACCATGGTCAGTAAACCATTTACCAGTGGTTTTGGCATTGTGAGCAGGTGCCAGGTCGTGCTGAAAAATGAAATCTTCATCTCCATAAAGCTTTTCAGCAGATGGAAGCATGAAGTGCTCCACAATCTCCTGATAGCTAGCTGCATTGACCCTGCCCTTGATAAAACACAGTGGACCAACACCAGCAGCTGACACGGCACCCCAGACCATCACTGACTGTGGGTACTTGACACTGGACTTCTGGCATTTTGGCATTTCCTTCTCCCCAGTCTTCCTCCAGACTCTGGCACCTTGATTTCCGAATGACATGCAGAATTTGCTTTCATCCGAAAAAAGTACTTTGGACCACTGAGCAACAGTCCAGTGCTGCTTCTCTGTAGCCCAGGTCAGGCGCTTCTGCCGCTGTTTCTGGTTCAAAAGTGGCTTGACCTGGGGAATGCGGCACCTGTAGCCCATTTCCTGCACACGCCTGTGCACGGTGGCTCTGGATGTTTCTACTCCAGACTCAGTCCACTGCTTCCGCAGGTCCCCCAAGGTCTGGAATTGGCCCTTCTCCACAATCTTCCTCAGGGTCCGGTCACCTCTTCTCGTTGTGCAGCGTTTTCTGCCAGACTTTTTCCTTCCCACAGACTTCCCACTGAGGTGCCTTGATACAACACTCTGGGAACAGCCTATTCATTCAGAAATTTCTTTCTGTGTCTTAGCCTCTTGCTTGAGGGTGTCAATAGTGGCCTTCTGGACAGCAGTCAGGTCGGCAGTCTTACCCATGATTGGGGTTTTGAGTGATGAACCAGGCTGGGAGTTTTAAAGGCCTCAGGAATCTTTTGCAGGTGTTTAGAGTTAACTTGTTGATTCAGATGATTAGGTTCATAGCTCGTTTAGAGACCCTTTTAATGATATGCTAATTTTGTGAGATAGGAATTTTGGGTTTTCATGAGCTGTATGCCAAAATCATCTGTATTTAGACAATAAATGACCTGAAATATTTCAGTTAGTGTGCAATGAATCTAAAATATATGAATGTTAAATTTTCATCATGACATTATGGAAAATAATAAACTTTATCACAATATGCTAATATTTTGAGAAGGACCTGTATGTGCAGGTCTGCCATGAATGCTATGAGGTTAAGTTTAAAAAGTAGTTTTTAAAAGACCAAAAATAGCTTTAATTGCATCTATAGAAACTAATGTTTATTTTACAATTAGCTAAACTACACTAACGGAATGGTTAATCTCATGACCAGCTGCTCAATACTATGTTGGTCCTCCTTTTGCTGCCAAATAAGCCTTGACCCAGCAAGGTCCAGACTTCTCTAGGCACCTGGCTGTACTGTTTATTTATACCATTTAATACTGTCTGAATCAATGTGCCAAGCAGATGGAAATTAGCTAATTGTAATTAGTTACAATCCAGTCTATTTTTAAATCTGTTTAAATCTGAAATAGGACTGTGCAATATATCATGAAAGCCATCTCAATGTCAGAAATTAATTTTGCAAAGGACTGTTTAGAATGCAATAATTGTTAGCCAGTATATTCCAAGTGTAATTAGGTTGCTCTTTCCAAGCCAATGTATTATTCAGCCTGTTGGATGGACTGTCATTGTAGTAGTGTCCACACCTAACAGACATTATAGAGCCCAAAATGCTGACAGTGACAGTGAGAGTTTGAACTAATAATGGGAAAGGGAAGAATAATGTGAATGTGGATTTACTGAATTGATATAATGATCCTAAAATTGACTAATTGTAAAATAATCACATGCTTTTCTAATGTTGTGCAGCCCTAATCAGATATCTGAAGGTGTGTGGAATATCTGGTACAAAGATGTTAGCAACAAATCCTTTAAGTCCCCAACTCTTTGTTTTGCTCCTTAAACAATTTATGGACCACTTTTGCTTTGTGGCAACTGGGCTACCTTCATCCATTACTCCTTGGTTCTCAGGTTCTGATGCTCACATGCCCATTCTTGGTTCTTTTGGCAGTAGACAGGTGTCCGCTTGTGTACCCTGACTGGTCTGCATCAGAAAGAGCATTGTCTTCTTCTTCATGTCTGTTAAATAGGATCACGCAGGCCAGTGTTTGCTGCCCACCTGCATCAATGAGTGTTGGTCACCCATAGGCCTGTCACTGGTTGACCACTGTTCCTCCTATAAAGCATTTTTGATACCTCCTGACCAGTGCAAACCTGGGAACACTTCACAACAGCTGCTGTTTTGGAGATGCTCTTACCCAGTTGTCAAGGCATCACAATTTTTGCCCTTGTGATGTACCTTATCTTACATGTGCCAAATGTTTCTGTCTCTAACATCAAGTTAACAATGTTAATTATTATTTGCTTGTTGCCTTGTACATACCACCTACTAACAGGAAGCATGTTAAAGGTCATTATGTTACATCTGATCAGTGTACTATCATATCTACAGTGTGTCATCAAATAAGATTAGTGCAAAATGAAGACTGGGTGATGTCTGTGTCCACAAGCTGTATCTTGGGATAACCAAATAACCATGTATGTCAGCATCTGTGCTTTGTCTGTTTGTTTGGTGCTGTTACTGTGCTTAACCCCTAGATGGCATGGAACCTGGAGGAGAGGTCACAGGTGTTCATCATTCCCTTGATCACCTGCTGAGGAGTATATTAGAAGGAGGCTGCCAGCAACTCACTGCCAGAGTGTTGTCCATTAGTGGTACAGCTCCAGCCACATTACATTGTCTTGTTCTTGCATTGAACTTTTAGTAATTTAAATTTTGTTACCTTGCAGGATTACCAGAACCTGACCTTGCCTTTTTGTGTGGAACTCTGCCTGGATTAACAACTTCTGGAAAGAAGCTGTCCAGCTCTATGAGCAAAGACTCTAACCTCTCGTTACTTCACTGGACCACACCGGTTGGCAGCCTCCTGAATTCTTCGCTCCTTGGATACCATTCAAGAACCCTGTCCACCCTCCTCCTTCCACTGTACCTACTTCTGAAAACCCTGGACCATCTTATCACCCTGGCATTATCCACCATCATCTGTCTCACGGGTAAACAACTATTTGGTCTCTCTGCTCCCCACCCTCTGACGGATCATTCCATCAACCCAGTAAGGCTGAATAATTATTATTTAGTTTAGGCCCTGAGTATTCCCTGCTTACCATCCTGTTTATTTTTACAGTTGGTTTCCCGGTTCCAGTTTCCCTGCACACGTCACTACACTGTAAATAAACACTTTAATGTAAAACTGTCTCCTGAATTGCTTTCTGCATGTGTGTCAAATCTGTTAAAAACAATATGACAATGTATTTTTTTAAATTTACCTGGGTAGTAGCGAGCCAGGCCCGTAGCACTGCCAAACACCTGCCAAAGAAGCGTTGGGTCATCTTCTCTGTTCTTTTTAAAGACCTCTTCCAATGCCTCTGTCCAGTTGAGCTCATTCAGCACAATGGTAGCTGCACACATGCACAAATACACACTTTGCATCAAAAGACAACATACTACAAACTAGACAGTCATATATCAGATGATACATGCATTTTACTGATACACATATTGAGAAATTATGCACTCATTCTTTTTTTCCTTTTTAAATACACAATATCAGTCTGACATTAACAACTGCTGCAAATTTGTTGCAAATGTATGGTTCCATTAATTTAAGCTTATCTTCTATGGGTTTACTAACAAGGAGCAAGTTTTATGATATTAAACAAATCTAATAAATGAAACTAATAGCCCAAATATTGAGTTTATCACTGTGGTTTATTAGCGAGATCTGATTAAATTTTTTGCGCCGTTCTGTAGTTCCGAGATTGTGTTTGCTTGGTCAATACTGTTTAGAGGACACAGCTGAGCCTGTCAGAATGCAACGTGCAATAGTCAAAGACAGCTGGGCTTCCCAGATTAATACATTCATCAAGATTCACAGACTCACTCAGCGTTGGCTCATTTGCTCAGCAGGACATATAAGCAAATGTTTGTCCAGCTCAACAGCAAATGCCCATATGTACCCACTAAAACAAAGTGGTGGCATTCAAGAAGGAATGGCTTTACTATAAGAAAATTAAGCAGTGTTATATTTTAAGAGTGCTTAATATCAGAAACTCACAGTTGCTTGTGTGTTTCTATCCCTTCATGTATGTGATTGATAGTGTGTGTTGTGAGAGGCAACAGACATTATGGATGTAATGGCACAGGACCGAGGCAGCTCACAGCCACATAACCCTGACTATGATGGATGACACGTGCTTTCGCAAGTCAATCTCCTCACTTTCTGTCTACTACTGCTTTTCAGTAACACAATTTTCAACTTCTACCACTGTGTATGTGTGTGTGTGTGTGTGTGTGTATATATATATATATATATATATATATATATATAAATCTAAACATCACATATAAAAAGAGTATGAAATTTACTACACTGGCAGAGATTGAATGCAAAGTGACTATATTATCTGGTTGGATATGCATGTGTGTGCAAAACTTTGGGATCCTGTACAGAGCGTGATTTATCTGTGCATGTCTCATGAGGATAGAATTAATGAAGGCTTGGATGCCGGGAGTGCATGTATGTCATTAGCGAGAAAAAGCATGCAATGTGTGAGTGGGTGTGTAATTAGTAAGGTATTTCTTTAACTATACAATTTCAAAGAAAAAGTAGGAAATGCTGGATATTTGAAATTAGGATAAACCAAAGGAAGGTAGATAATAAATAATGCATCATCGGACAAGCCCAGAAGCCAGAACATTTTGCTGCTGAGATGGCTGAAGTGATCAATAGATTGCCACAACATTGTGTTGTGGTGCTTAAGAGTGCTGTAGTTACGCATGACTTTGGGTGAGAGAATCTGTATGTTCGTACATAAAAAATATATAGAGTTCACCAGTGTGAAATGCAAATAGGATGTGCATGTTGTCTGGATATGTAAAATTCAAAGGGATCTTGCACTTTAAAAAGGATGTACACATGTAAATGCAATCATGACCTCATGCTGCTCAGTAGATGCAAGCAGCTACACTTCAGTGTTCAGGAAATTTTGCATATCTGTTTTTAAACTTTCTTAAGGGCTGGGAGGATAATGTGCTTAGGTTTATGTAAAAGATTCTGGTTAAAAAGTCTACTGCACTCCACAGAGGACATCTCCAAATCTCAACAGGTATGTCGTCTGGACAAACTGCCTCTCCAATCTTCATCCTCTTCATAGTTGCACTCACATTCTCCTTACAATTCATCTGTTCTTCTTTATTCACTGTTTTTTTCTCTTTTCTGTGTCACTTTCTGCATTCATCAGCTGCTCCAGGTTCTCCCTCCATTTTCTCAATGCACTTGTTTGTACATTTCTTTCTTGATCCATAATCATTTTTATATCTTGCACATCCTTTTCAGCACAATCTCTCTGCCTATCCAATCGAAGCAAGTCTTCCAAGAAGTTTCTCTCATCACTTCTTCTCTACCTTCCCAGTTAACTAGTAACTCTTTCCCATCACTGAAAGCCTGGCTCAGCTTCTCCCTTAACAGTCTGCAACATTCTTCCAATTTATCCTAGGCCCTGTCTACATTTGCTTCCTCTTTTTGATTTCCAAAGTCCTCCTACATACAACCATATAAAGCCATCTTTCTAAATTCTTTCCTGGCACTATCCTCCGGACTCCTGTCTCTTTCAGGTTGTATCTTCTACATATTGTCCTCCTATGCGTACATGTCACTTCTCATTTATATCTTTCACACCATTTCTATCCAACCCCTCCTTATTCTTCAATTTCCTTTCACCTACATCTTCAATCACCACTTTTCCCACCCAGGGGATCATGTAACACTACTTCCTCCACCTTACTTCACAAGTCATACTTTCCTCAGTCATCTAACCTTTTTAAAACATTCGGCACCACTTCCATTTACAAACTCAATAACCTGCCAGACGCTCTCTTGACAATAACATCACTGTTGACATAACAGTAAATATATAAATTGAATTTGACTGCATTGTTTTATAAATAGGACCAATTTGGAAGGTATATAATTTAAATCTCTCGATATGACTGGATTGTATTAATTTGAATGTATACATCTGGATATTATTTAGACAGGATAATCTTGTAAAGTATCTTGTAATGATATTATTTTTGTGAATGGGCGCTTTATAAATAAATGGAATTGAAATAGAGAACAAAATCATTATTAGCCCTACTTAATTCCTCCTCCGATCTACACCATTGTAGAACAACTTCAGATCACTTCCAGATTTCTTGTCTTTGCTTCCCTTCCACCTGCCCTTCTACTTCAACAGTCTATTTACTTTTTTCTCTTTATTATATCAGCGAGCTCTCACCATTGACCAGTCATAGCCCCTAGATTTGGAGTACCTACTCTCACTTTCACACTTCTGGCCTCTCTTCTCACTTTGAATCCTAACACATCTTCCCCTTTTCTTTCCCGATGTGATTTTCCTTTTTTTTCCTTTGGATTTTTGTAATACATACTTTGTGTCATAAGACATTATAGTACAAACAAAATAGTCGAATGTCAGATTATTCATGTATCTTACAGATTCACATTTTTAGAAACCATGTACTTCTTATTAAACACACAGCATCAGCCTGACAATAATAATTGGTGCATATTGTTGCTAATGCCTGACCCCAACAATATAGGTTAATATTTTATAGATTTAGCAAAAAAGAGCAAGTTGTTTAAAATTAATTGGTTTTTTTTTGTTGTTTAACTTTTCTTAATAGTTTGTGACTCTATGTCTCAAATAACCTTACTAATAATAAACAAATATACATACAATACATACAATTGCTCAATTGCCACTCATGCTAATTTTGTACTTGGTGTTTAGCTATTTGAGGCAGTTAGTTTTTATCTTTAGAGATTTGGAAAGAGCAACAAATGCAGATATTTCAAGATGCCAACTGATTAAAAATGTCATAAATGTATTTCTTGCTGATAACATTTTGTCAGTGTAAAACCAAAACTTCACAAAATACCTTAAATCATACATTTGTTCTTCTGCAGTGGAAACTGTGAGATACTGAATTTAAATATGCTGGAAATAAAGATTCATTTAAAATAATAGCACTTATAGAAGTTAATATTTTAAACAATGATTTTAAAGGTCAACAAATATCTTGTCACAGCCTAAAAATAAACTTCCAAAGATAAGTCTTCACTAATACTGATTATATATATTGCTTTGTGTTCCTACAAAACCACTCAGTGGGGCTAACACTGCTATAGAAAAGATGATTAGTTTGCAGGTTAACCAATCATATGTTAGGGTTTATTAAGTGAGACAGAGTAGCAGTTTAAATTATTTCTTGATATACTATAGCACAGAAAACAAAAAGGTAAATAAAAAATGATTAGGTTCCTCAATTTATTAAAAATGTTGATTCATTAAATTATCTATATATATATATATATATATCCAATTTTATTCAAATGAACAAATATAGCAATGTATTAAGTAACTTATTAATTCGGGGGATTTGTGTTGTCATTAGCCCTATACTGTAGGAACAGTAGTGGACAAAGCACTTGTTTAATTTTTTCAGTCAAAGTACAGATTCTACTGGCCAAATATTACTTCAGAAAATGTAAAGGTAGCTGTCAAATTCTTATTTAAGTTAAAGTACTGGAGTATGTGTTTTCAAAAATACTTAAATATTTAAAGTACTTTAAAATCTGAAAAGTTTTTCAACAATGCCTTTCAATTGAGTGGAAAATAATTCTGAAACTTTTGTGCTAAACTGGACAGATCAGTAACTCTAAATAATTACAATAATAATAATGCATTATTTTTACATAGTGCTTTTCTAGGTGCTCAAAGATGCTTTACAATTTTATGCATTATTCATTCACTCCTCAGTCACACTCTGTGATGAAAGTATGGCTGCCATTCTGCATCTACATTCCCTCCCGACCCGCACAATCACACAGTCACTGTGTATACTTATTAAGTGCACAAATTACAATTGGAACTACTACATAATTTCACTTTTCCACAATATTTTTAATTTTGAAATAAATTGTTCATGCCCAAGCAATAACTGCCTGGTAGCCGAAATTCACATTTCTTACAGATCAAACAGTGATTAGGAGAAGATTAATACCATTGTCAAGACACATGGGCAGGGTGTAGCAGTTCATGTATGAGCCGCAACAACAAGAAAATAACCTGCCTGCTGAGCAGTCGATACACGCAGAGCAGCCACAACTAATTTACTTAATTATTCTTTTTTCATTGACGTCAATCCTAAAATCTTGTCATAGCCTAAAAATAAACTTCCAAAGATAGGTCTTCACTAATACTGATTATATATATTGTTTTGTGTTCCTACAAACCCAAGTACACACCCAAATCAACAGCTTGGCACATTCTTGTGAGATCAGATTTTAATGCTGCACACGTGTTTGAAGCTTAGAGTACCTATCCATACTTACTACCAGCCAACAATAAAGAGCCTGGATTGCGGTCACAAAGATGTGTGAGGAATTAAAAGTTACAGCACATACAAATATATGCCAAAACAAGACTTGCAGTTTTTAGGAAACAGTCTACCGACATTTACCTACATCTACCAACTAACAATGTCCCTCATTTCTACCTGGGGTTTTCAGGTCAGCAGAAGGATTGCACATGTAACCTTGGAGCCAGCCGGTTCCCCAGCAGGCTGACATCCATGCTGTGGAAGTCGTTCCGTCCTGCTGTCCCTCTAAGTCAGTGCTGACGCACTTCATTCAGCTGCACACAAATAATTTCCTGATCTAAAGACAAACACATAAATCCGGTCTTGTGTAGACACAGAAAAAGTGTTCAAACTGGAGTTAAAAAGCAACACTGTGATTTGGTGGGTAAACCTTCCAGTAACCAGACTCATGTCACTAAAGCTCATTTAGAGGGTGTGTTGTGGTCATTATACGCTTACAACGAGCACTGAAGCCTCCAGCTCAAATAAAAAGATAACATCAAAACATAAATTAAAAAATAAAAAGATTTGTAGAAGAACAGAGAAGCCACAATACATGAGTATACATAGGCTATTGTACTTAGCTAACATATTCAACAATCCACCTTTACATCATTGACATTCAGCTTGATAAGTTCTAATGTCAGAGAGACTCTAGAGAATCCAATTATTCTGAACTACTTAAGGTAAATGTCAACACATGATGATGAAATTATAAGAAACTGACTTTTATTACATGCAGCCCACAAGTGCTTTAACAGTTTACACCAAAATATTCTGTATTGGTTTGCAGACTTTTTTTTTTTTGTTCATTCAAATATAAAAGTTTGTTAAAAAGATTTTAAGTACATCTGCAGAGAGGCAGACACAAAGAAGAAGAATATGAGACAGGATCAATGCACTGAATCACACTATTGAGAAAATGCCCAAATTCTCAAGTCAGTAATGTAATTATTTATTAACCATTTACTGCTCACAAATTGTAGACCTACAGTGTTTCCTGAAACTGCCGTAGGCGTAGCAACCAAATTTGATCAAAATCTGACAGTTATGCTGATTTTTTATATTATAATAGACATTATGCAACAAAACATATACTAATTCAAATGTTTGTTCAAAATCTTTCTTTCTTCTGTGATGATTTTCAGAATAATAAAATGTTGCAACTGTGTGTAGTTGCCATTAGATTTTATGAGCATTCCACATGAAATCTATGGTTGAAATATTTATTTGCGGCACCCAGGTTGATCGTTTTAAAAGGACCTCTACTCACATTCCTTGATTGTTGTGCAATTTGGAGGAACAGTACAGCAGTAAAAATGGGTTTCCTAGAGGTACAAAGTGTTAAGGATAATTGTAAGAATTGAGGTTTAAGATTTGTTCTCTCACACAACTCAAAATATAGTTCTTCTCTTCTCTCTTATTGAGAGCCAGAAGAATTCATGCTTCTGCTGAACTATGTAATCCCGCCTAACCTCCTTGCTGCCGCTTGCTCGCTCCGCAGCTGCTGAGGCCTGATTACTTGTTCGCTTTTCATCTTCCACTGCATCAGTCCCTATTTTTCACCTCTTTTATCAAAACCATCATCATTATTGGGCTTTTTGAAGACACTTCAGACACTCAGACAGAGATGCCTAGGAGGTCACACATCGAGTGAGAAAACAGCTAATTAATATGCTAACTCGCCACCGAGTGGTCAGGGGTATGAATTACAATCTGTCAAAATGACAGATGGCATTCAGATTTTTCAAGTCAAGTGCATAGATTCCAAATTGATTGATAGTTATGAAACAATGCAGTCAAGTTCAGTTTATTATTTTAATTGGTTAAAAAGTTGTCTATCTAAGGAAAGCCTTTATATTTGTTAATTAGATTTTCTGATTACAGCAAATAAAAACATGACATTTAGTTTACAATCACATCAGACCAAATAAAACATATATATACAGAAATGTGGGCTTAATGTTTTACACTTGCTTAAAGGAACTTATTTTCAAAAGGTACGTTAAGTCTGACAAAAAGCCTCATTGGAACACACTTTCTAAATTATTGAATATGACTGTATATGTATACAATTTTTATCAAATAGCAATACTTTACACAATAAGCTGTTTTTTTTTTAAATTAAATACATATTGTTTGATGGCTGAGTTAATAAACAGACACAAAATTACCAAAAATGCACAAATAGAGTAGGACAGAAAAACTGGATAGAAAACATGCTAGCATGACAGGGTGTGATCACATTTTGAGCTTTTTTGCTCCATGTTGTCATGTCTATCATGCCATCATGTCATTCACCAAATATATTCCCTAGCTTTATGTTTGAAGTGTTAGGGCTCTGTAGTATTAATAATCTATAAGGTTTCTCTCAAAAATGCAGTTCCACTTCCACTTCCTGGTATTCTGCACTGTTTAATAATCTAACAGAATCATTGAGCAGTACTGCTTTCATCTCTTCACTGTGCTCCACACCACTGATCAAACCCCAGAGGATGGGCAACGTAAATCATAGATCATTCTATAAGTCATCATTCGGTCATCATTATTTATCAAACAGTCCACAAGGTCCTAAAGAGTTTGGGAGAGCTGTTTCTCACAAATGATTTGAGGCAAGTTGGTATAAAAATCTTAAAAAGTGTGAAATTTGCTAAAAGCACACTTTTCTTAATCTGCTTCTAAATATTAAAACTGAACCTGTGCCATGGGTCATTGCTGTTACAAACAGACTGAAAACATTGACCTTTAAAAGGTGTTCTGACTAAACTGCCTGCTTGTAAAAATATGGACAAAGTCACTGGTTTTCAGCTCATTGCACATTTTTATAAGAAAGGCAAGGCTTCAAGCCTAACCCTTCTTCTGAACAGTGTGTGTTTGTGAGGGCCATTTCAGGTTGTAAATATAAATATGAATGTATTATTTAATATGAATACTTTAATATTTTATTAAATAATATTTTGGTCTGTTAAGGGTTGTCCTGTGAATACCAGCCCAATAAGGCGGTGGTATTAGGACAAAATTGACAGGGATGAGCCAAGCTCTGGCAATATTGAACAGCAAAACTCTGCACACACACAGAATGAATTCACACAATTTCTTAAAATACAAGAATTTATTAACAAAAATAAATCAACTAAAAGTCAAACATATTTCAATCAACAAACTCTTTACTATGCTAAAACAACCCAACTAAACTACCAAGCAGATTGAAAAAATAAGGAAGACTAATGGGTATGTACAATATAAACAAAAATGCATAAGTGTTGTGGCCGAGCTCCTGTGTTAAAAAAAATAAAAAAATCACCTTTTAAATAAAGTTTGTCTTAACTTAAACAAAAACAACACAAACACAGAACACACAAACTGAGCACATGTGCTGAACAGATAATCTGCTAGCACTAAGATGGCTGAGGTTCAACACAAACAAAACCGTCATACAACGAAAAATGTTTAGATTATTTCATTTTAAACTACTTCTCTCTGCCTATATCAAAACCTCTTACGTGAACCGTGCTGAGGAAGTTGTCCGGGGCGACGAAGTTGAAGAAAGCATCCACAGTGAACAAATGATTAATTTGCAGCTAACCTCCATAGCTGTGGGAAAGAGGGGGGCGGCTTGCTCTGCCGGCCGGCCAAACTGCACGTTACTGCTGTAACCACGGTGATTCGGTCCCGTTGTCCTTCCTTCAGTCCGGGACAAACTGCTCCACTCAGCGTTGTAGAGACAGGGTCTCTGCTGGGAACTCTCTATAACACAGTTTGCTTCTGTAGGTCTCAGAGAGAAAAGTCAAGCCATGCTTGTACCTTAATTACCCTTGTTCATGAATGAATACCGGATACACAACAGCAATTCATTCCTAAGTAACTTAGTGCATATGATCGCGGGATCATATGACACTCTTGGATCCAATTTGAAGAGTTATTTCTGTTTGCCTGCAAAGAGACACTAGTGCGCTGTGTCCCTCCGTCCAGTTCCGCTGGGGACCTGTGTGGAAGAGGTCAGTTTGTTGCAAAAGCAGGGTTTTTAATGCGGACAGTGACATCACGGGAAGTCCGCTGTTATACCGTTTCTGGCTGTGCTGGAAGTAGGTTAATGCGATTTATTTTGAAAGTTCCAGAAAAGTTCTTATCATGTTGTACCCATGGCTGTGGTCCCAACAACTTTTAAGAAATAATTCCAACTTTGCTCAATCAAATCCAAACAACATGAACCACTCATATTTTATGTTAAACAAGACATAGTTACAAAAATATATTTTTAATTATATCAGTAAAAGATGACAATGAAAGTGTAACCAGTTTCATTCATGATTAAAGCCTTTTCTTGAATATGAAAATGAGCATAAATACTTTGTATTTTATTATGCACTAAAAATTACAATATCAACACATCTGAGTTAGAGGATCCTCTTTTTACCAATGGCATATAATGGAGCAGGAGCCTCGAGAAGATTGCATTATGCTGTTTCACTTCTTTTAAAAACATTATTTAGCCAAGGGCAAATTTCCTGGAAGCACAATCTGTTGACAAGATTTTATACTGGTTTGGTGTGTCAGCTGTATCCATGGTTACCACTTAGGTTTGTGTGTGTGTATGTGTGTGTGTGTGTGTGTGTGTGTGTGTTTGTGTGTGACTTACAGCCATCATAGATGTCAGTGGGAATGTGGACAGCTGTATGGTTGTGATCAGTCAGCCGTTTGAATGAAGGGTCCTCTTTAAAGTCTGGTCGAATCCTGTATTTTCTCCCCTCTGTCTCATTTGCATCCAGCTGGGGAAAAAAAGAAAAATGAAGATGGATGCAGTAGTTTTGATCTCAGCTTTTAGTACATTTACCAGCCACCTTTATTAGCAGTTAGAAAAAGTAGGTTTATCTCAAAGCAAAGAAGCTGAAAGAAGTCCAGGAGTACATCTTCAGCAAATTCTATCTGACATAATTTTCTTACCACAGTAAATTTCATCCCTGTGGTGGCTGAATGAAAAATGATACAATATGGACTGATAAAAGATGGGTTGCCTATTCCTTTTATACCTTATCCCTCCAAAGGAGAGATAATGTATAAATGTACACTGTCTGTGTGTATACTCAACCTCCCAATTTACATAAAAAGGGAGCTGTAGAGAAAAGCAAAAAATGATGAGATATGAAAGAATGCATAGTAGAGAGAGGTGGGGATGGGTGGATAGTGTGAACACTTGCTTCCTAATAAAGCAACAGTGTAGCCAGCTCATACATCTCATCTGCCAATTAGAGGAGAAGCAGGGACCTCTTCACCTGAAAAAGGGTGGGAGGAAAGATGACTGAAAGGAGGCTTGCCTGGGAAGAAGAGCCCAAGAACTAGGAAAGGAAGAGGAGGGGGTTACTGTAAGCTAGGGGGGAATGATATAGAGTAAGGAAAAAATATGGTGAATAGTAGGAGAACAATAAGAGTTAGCATGGAAAAGCTGTTAAAAGAGATAAGGCCAAGTAGCAAAGCCATCTTCTTGTCCTATCTCCTAGCTGTAACTATGGACTTTAAGAAAAGGGAAGCAAATAGACAGAAAACAAAAAAGGAGCACACTTACATTGTCCTTTGCATTGTAGTAGGCAATTTCATCATCCTGTTAATAAAAAGACAAAAAAACAAACATTTACTACATTTTGAATGTTTTTTGAAAGTTGCACAAAAACTAATTTACTAATTAATGATTTACTTTTTGGGAAATGATTAAAAGCCAAAAGTCACAATATTTTGCAACTAGAAAACCTAAAGATCTTGAAAGTCACATTCAGGCCTTTCATTGCTTTTCAAAGCAGATACTTAATTGCCCTAACACAAAAAAGCCTTTTGAGTCTCAAATGTACACTTCCATTCATGGATGATGACCCAGCGTATGTGACAACAATGTCTGAAAATCTGTCACAGTAATCAGAAAAAGATAAATTCTAATGGGGATGTGTTTATTAGATTTGTGGAGACAGAAAAATAATAAACTGAGCAGTTTTGCTACAAAGATCATCTTTGTAACACATGTGGATGCGCTTTAGGGAAGTAAACACAGCACATCAACATTACGGATTATGAAGCAATTTAATTATTGGATTTAATGGAAAAACAACTCCAAACGTAGGAATGAGGACACAACACACTTTATGCGTTGACTATGACAGATTTTTCAAGCAGTTAGCAGGATGGCAATTGAGACCACTGAAGACATTATTTGTAAGCATAAAGTTTGTAAGGTAAGGGTATGATTTTTATGTATCCGCTCTTAGTAGAAAACAGCTGATGTCTGCAGATTAGATAACTCACTAAATGATGTCTTTAAATGGTCTCCCTACATGTTTACATACAATAATTAGCTGTAGCAGCAGAGAGCATTTTATTGCAGATGTCTAAGTATCTAAGTAGTTTAACTTATCTTCCATTGATGACATGGGCTGTAACATTAGCTAGAGTTTATGTGGTGTGACACATAATGTTTTTATATACTATCAAATTGCTGTAAAACCCTTAGGGGTAAACATAGACTGATTATGTGTAAAAAAGTGAAATGATATATCATAGGCTGTTATGGTGACAGTTGTTGCGTGAAACGGGATGCCTGCATCAGAGCAAAAATGTTGGTCAGAACCCTGGATTAAATGCCCTAGCAAATCTTCCTGTTATTAACTCGCATTTGAGCTGGAGATATCAGTACTTTATTCTGGATGGTCTTTGTGTTTTGGAATGATGCCATAGCATGGGGTTCCATGACTTCTGTGTCATGCTAGCCTTTTTCTGTCACGCTTTTTTTTCCTTTTACATATTTCTTAATTTTGGACATGGATATAATTATTATTTTATTTACAAAAGAATTCCTTTTATTCATTTTCTAACTGAATTTCTTGTTTCTTAACATGTTTGTTTACCTATTTTATGGCAATGATTACATTGGTCAATTAATGTTGCATGAATTATCTTCTAATAATCTTACATGTTTCTCTTTTTACATGTGCGTTTGTGCATGTGTATATCTTTCTGGTGACAGAGAGCACTAGAATCTTTTGTAGCACAAAACCTAAACACTGTGACAACAATATTTTCAGGCCATGGTTAAAACTGTCTGTGTCTGTCATTTGAATTAGGGGCCACAATGTCTCATACCAAGGTGCATAATGTGCAATAAAATATGATTATGCAATAAAGATGTGATTATGGCTCCATTTAGCAATGAAGCTGTGATCTCTATTTATGACAGACAACTGCAAAGAGATTACATCAGGCAAAGGTGTCAATGTAAACCAGATCTTAAGCATGACAATTCGTCTCTTTTTAAAAACCATTGTGTGTGTATGTTGTGTGTGCGTGTTCTGGTGTGTGCATTTTTCTCCTCCTTTTACCTCAAACTCGTCTTTCCACACATGCTCCTTCTGGAATACCTCTGCGGCTGTGGCCAGTTTCTAGGGGACAGAATTGGGAGAGGGCTTTAGATTAGAAACTGCCCAAAGGATGTTTCACAGCATCAATTTAATATTAGAAACTTATACAAACGACAGCCTTTTTGAAAGCATGACGGAGACAATCTGAGATACAGTCACTCACTTGGAGCACTGAAACCACAGAGCTTTCACAGTCCTAACACTTACTGCCCACTAAAGGCCACAGCTCAGAGCATCAGAACATCAGAATGAAAAGGCTGCTGCACCATAGGAAATGCGCATGTGTGTGTGCTTCTCTCTGTTACCTATTTAGGACCTTTTCTGGTATTCACTAACCTTTTGAAGACTGATAGGCCTTATGGAAGAACTAGTAGAGTAACAGGTAAGCGCCTGTCAGGCAAATTAGTGCTGCTTAAAAACAAAGGGATATAAGTTTAATTAAGCTAAGCTCTACCACTTATGCTTCCTGCGTGGATGGTGCCATGGCAAGTCCCTATTCCAATACCATCAACCTCCCACCCCTTACCCGGAAAGTCTTTTACAGATTTGACCACTTTATATAATGTGGTTTCAATGCGTGCCTCAATAGGTTGTCTCAAATTTTAGAAAAAGTATTAAAACAGGTTTTCATTGTATTTTGAGATATACAATAAAGGTTTCATAAATCTTAGCACGTGTTTTAAGAAACAAAATATCTGTTCAGGGTAGAATAATCCAGCTCCAATACCTTTACAAATATTTTTAGATTTTGATAGATGTTAGATTGTTAAAAAAAAAAAAAAAAAAAACTGTGATATATCCCTTTAATTTAGATTCAGAAAGGATGCCTCAAATAATAACTTTAGGGTCACTGTCCAACAGCAGTCTATAGCAAACTTTTCTAACAATGCTTACAGTGTGCACAGCACAGGAGAGCGCCTACACAACAACGGATATGCAAATTAGCAATAGAAAACTTGTTTACAGTGCTTGTGGCACCTCCTAAATCATGCCACCCTGGGAGTTGAGTCATATTCCCTAAATCCAGTGCTGCCACTGTCTGGTATGTCTCTCATATGCATAAAAACAGCTGGAATTTTACAAAGAGTGCTGCTGAAATACTAAAGTAAAATGCAAACAATGCAAACAATCAAAAACTAAATACACTACTCTAAGGACATTTACAGTTAAGTCACCATGACTTTGCAGTATTATATAATTGTGTGTTCTGATATATAAACATATTGTGACCATGAATTTGTCATTAGGACAACTTTACATCTCTCTTAGAACCATTTGAGTGAAGAGGCTATGGAGCTAAATTGGGACCATAAAGTTTATTCAAACGAAAAAAATTTGAACCTGAAAAATAAAAGTTTCTTCAAACGAAAAAAATTTGAACCTGAAAAATAGAAGTTTATTCAAAAGAAACATTTTTGAACCTGAAAAATTATTTTGAACATGCCCCAAATAAATGTGAAAACTGGAAAAAAGTTTTGCAACTGAAAAAAAAAAAAAAACAGATGTGAAACTGGAAAAAAAAAAAAAACGTTTAAAACTACTTTTCTGATTCAAGTTTTTTTTTTTCCAACACAGATTTTTTTTTCGGCCTCAAACTTCTGGCCCTGTTTTGGCATGGGGGGTGGGGCCTCAGATCACGGGGTGCGGAATCATGACTGACAGCTCAACACAGCGGCTGAACAACATATTCCCAGCTGTTGCATTCAGGGACTGTGGGAACTAGAATTATCTGTAATACATCATTGATATTCTATATATATGTGATTGGTTTTGAAAGATAACATGCTTCTCCGATAGAAGCAGCTTATGTGAATGCACGACGCACATCTCAGAGGAGAAAATATGATCTTGAACGATTTGCACAACATTTTAAGTCCGTGTTGGAGATTTCCCATGCTCTCAACATAAAGCAAAAGAACCGCTAGACTAAGCGGCGGGAATGAAACCAGATGCAGGAAATCCCCTGAAAAGTGGTTTTGAACTTTTTTTTTTCCAGTTTCACATTTTTTTGGGGGTGGTTCAAAATAATTTTTCAGGTTCAAATGTTTTTCTTTTGAACAAACTTTTATTTTTCAGGTTCAAATGTTTTTCTTTTGAACAAATGGCCCCAATTTAGTTCCATAAGAGGCTCCATCCTCAAAAAGTAAGCAATAAAAATGTTCTACATTCAACATCCTAATGCTTAGATAGTACTTAGTTTCAGCACTGTACAATACTAAAAATTCATAAAATATGCAGTAATTTTGGTGAATGTCTCGATGCTGATGTGATTTGTGACAAAACATTTTTTTTTGCTAAACAGTGGTAATGTCTTTCTGCTTTGCAACAATTGCAAATATAGACTCAGGATAGTAAGTAGTCCACCAATTAACTGGAAAAAAATATAATTATTGATTTTCTCCTTTTTTATTGAAAAAGCTGCAATGAAACAAGTTAGAGTCAGTTTACACATCAACAATCCATTGGATGGATTATTTTCCTGTTTCTGGTAACTTGTCTACATTACAAAGATTTAATTACAATCTCAGTTCACACGGTGAAAGCTGGGACAAGAAGATGGTGTAATTCTCTCACCATGCCACTAGTTGGCGGTTTGATTTTTAAAGTTAGTAAGTCAAAGTCATGCACAAATACTTGTGCATGACTTTGAAAATTAGCACTTTGATGGAGGACCGTTGTTAGATTAAAAAGAGTCAACAGCACAACTAAATACTCTGCAATCTGCCATTGTTATTGTTGATAACTTCATCTTTTGTGGGTTTTTAGCTGGTCAGCGGCTACTATGTTGTGCGCATGTGCATTAATTTCTACTGATTTCAGTCATAATGAACATAAGCCAGAGCTCTCTGTGAAAAAGACAGAATTTTTCCTGTCTACAGAACAATGGAAACACTCTGGAACTCAATTTCAAAATGTGCCATTTTCAGAGAAAACATGTGCCATTGTACAAACGAACAGTAGAAATGCAACAAAATTTTACCATTTTCACCAGAAAACATTGTCGTGAAAACAGCACATTTGCTACTGTTTCTTATTGACTATATCAGAACATATCAATGCTCTCCTGAAATATTATCTGCTACATTAAACAAAAACAAAGTAAACACACAAATGACTCTTATTGATATCCTAAATGCCTGGTACTTATATGATTAGCTAACGTTTTTACAGTCCAAGGAAATGGATTTGTGATACTGAAATTGCATCCAGTGATAGTAAAATTTAAATAAATTTGGGATATATTGTGTCATTTTAGTGTGGGAGGTTTCATGGCTAAATTGGACCAGCCTGGTAGCCAGTCTTCATTGATTGCACATTGCACCAGTAAGAGCAGAGTGTGAAGGTTCAATTAGCAGGGTAAGAGCACAGTTTTGCTCAAAATATTGAAATGCACACAACATTATGGGTGACATACCAGAGTTCAAAAGAGGACAAATTGTTGGTGCAGGTCTTGCTGGCGCATCTGTTACAAAGACAGCAAGTCTTTGTGATGTATCAAGAGCCACGGTATCCAGGGTAATGTCAGCATACCACCAAGAAGGACGAACCACATCCAACAGGATTAACTGTGGACGCAAGAGGAAGCTGTCTGAAAGGGATGTTCGAGTGCTAACCCGGATTGTATCCAAAAAACATAAAACCACGGCTGCCCAAATCACGGCAGAATTAAATGTGCACCTCAACTCTCCTGTTTCCACCAGAACTATCCGTCGGGAGCTCCGCAGGGTCAATATACACGGCCGGGCTGCTATAGCCAAACCTTTGGTCACTCATGCCAATGCCAAACGTTGGTTTCAATGGTGCAAGGAGCGCAAATCTTGGGTTGTGGACAATGTGAAACATGTGTTGTTCTCTGACGAGTCCAACGTTACTGTTTTCCCCACATCCGGGAGAGTTATGGTGTGGAGAAGCCCCAAAGAAGCGTACCACCCAGACCGTTGCATGCCCAGAGTGAAGCATGGGGGTGGATCAGTGATGGTTTGGGCTGCCATATCATGGCATTCCCTTGGCCCAATACTTGTGCTAGATGGGCGGGTCACTGCCAAGGACTACCGAACCATTCTTGAGGACCATGTGCATCCAATGGTTCAAACATTGTATCCTGAAGGTGGTGCTGTGTATCAGGATGACAATGCACCAATACACACTGCAAGACTGGTGAAAGATTGGTTTGATGAACATGAAAGTGAAGTTGAACATCTCCCATGGCCTCCACAGTCACCAGATCTAAATATTATTGAGCCACTTTGGGGTGTTTTGGAGGAGCGAGTCAGGAAACGTTTTCCTCCACCAGTATCACGTAGTGACCTGGCCACTATCCTGGAAGAAGAATGTCTTAAAATCCCGCTGACCACTGTGCAGGACTTGTATATGTCATTCCCAAGACGAATTGACGCTGTATTGGCCGCAAAAGGATGCCCTACACCATACTGATAAATTATTGTGGTTTAAAACCAGGTGTTTCAGTTTCATTGTCCAACCCCTGTACATGTCTATGTGCATCTATGATCATGAATCTGCTGCTGGCAGGAGTTTCATTTTGATCAACAGTGCCATCTCTTTGGCCTCCAGTTCTGGGCTCTGTTCCAGACCTTTCGGCTGCTAAATATACAGACTAATCCAGTGATAAACAAACATACCCACTCTGGAGACGACACAAAGTAGTGATGGTGAAATTATTGTGGATGATATATTCTATGTGCAAAGATTTTAGATTCTCTCCACTGATTTTTCAGGTGATAATTTTCTGCTGTCTGTCTAAACATTTAAAATTGGTTGATGATATGCCCCTCTGGGATATGTAGCTTTATACCCTTTAAGCAATTGAACATTAATATGTAAAGAAAACATAGGAGGACCTGTGCAAATCTGCACGCATACACAGAGTCCCCAAGAGAGCAGACTGACTGGCTTGTTAAAAATGCATGACAGAGCCTTGACGAGGGTCTTCTTCCCTCTGGGGGATACAGGGGAGGTAAAATTAGGTGTGTGAGGAAAAATACCTAACTTTCCCTCCATTTTTCTCAATTCCTGTATCACCATTTCTACCCATACAAACATGAAAAAACTGTAGGCTTAAAACGTCTGAGTGTCCAAACTGGTGAAAACACAATCTCTCTAAACTAGCATAACATTTCATTGCAGAGCTACTGCTACTTGCTGTTTACACCAATTGATTAGATGTCAGTTGAAAATGCACTTCAGTGTTTTGCTTAATGGGAGTGCATTACAGCTTCTGTAGCATGTTTGATGTAACTTCTCATTACACTCTCTTTCAATTTTTGTGAAAAGTCTACACAATAATGAGTCCACTCGTTCCAAAGATGATTCCTTTTTTCAGCCTCATAAGGTGGTATTCTGGATCATACAATCATACAAGGATCCTGGACATTTGGTCTGTGGCAGTAGGGAAGCGAAGATGTTTAAGGAACGAGGTGTGAAAACAGGTATCACAGGGAGGAATAAATCTGAAATAATAAAGGAATTGTTACAGAAAGGATTGGTGAGCAATATTTTCATCCATGCTAAACATAGAAGGAACCTAAAGAATAAGGAACCAAGAACAGTGAGTAGTTGACAGCACTGATGCTGTAATGTATTGCAAGACCATTAGGCTGCTACCGCAGAACCCAGAGATCAACATTTATGTATAAGTATTGGATAGGTTAAAACCCCACAGAGAGATATTGCTTCAAGACTCTTGCAAGTCTTATTGTCATGCCGCCAGGGCAGCCCACCAGCACCAGCCCACCATGCATTTAGTGAGAAAGCAGTGCACGGCTTAAAGGATAGATAGGGAAGATGAGACAAGCTCTGCTAAACCTCACTGAGCATCTCAGGCTCCCTGTGTGCGGGTGTGTGTACGCGTGTGTGTGTGTGTGTGTGTGGGGGGGGGGTCTCCACATGCCTAAAATCAATGGCCAATTAGAAGCACACCGCCCCACTCCCAGACAACAAAGCGATGCTCACAAAGGTCTAAAAGATCGTTAACACCCACACTCATATCTTTCTGTTTCTGATTCCAGGTTGTCCAATCCAGCATGTCGTTATTCGTGAATGCTGTTGGGAGGCAGTGTGAGAAAACCTTTTAAAAAGGCAATTAAAAGAAAGAGAGAAAACATCACCACCAAGTTATGATCACAATATCATTAAAGAGCTTCCTATAAAACATACAAATCCAAGGCAATGGTAATGGGGTTATGAAAACAAATAATGGAACAATAAGAGGATTGTCCGATAATGCATCAATTTGTGTTGCAGGAAAATGAAATACATATCTGATCTGTGTGAGAAGGATTAACTGTAGAAACAAAACAGAGAAGTAAGTAACAACACCATTAATTAAAAAAGTAACAGCATTTAATGAAAAGGAGATAAAAAATAATTAGCACGATAATAACAGATAGTTTAAAAGATGGATTTCAACTAACAAAATGGGACTAAACTAAAGCAAAACTGTATAAGTTTAGTTTTGAAATCTTGCTTGAGGGTGATGTATCTAAAGGAAAATAGCTGTCATTGTCATTCTTTTTGTAATAGATCTGACCCACATACAGAAGAACACTCCGGAGAAACAGAATAGGTAAAATGATGTTTTATTGTGCCACAAATAATCAGGAACGTGAACGGACGAATCTTCAACTGTACGGTAAGAGGAGAAGAGAACTGGTGAAAACAGGGAACTAAATGAAACTGAGCGAACGACAAGTAATAATGATAATCAAGTGAACGGCTTACTATGTAGCTGCGGTCAGGTCGCCAGGGGTAGAGGGATTCGGGATCCAGGTTGTCGCAGCAGAGTTTGTTCAGATGATTTCTTGGGTGCTGTTTGTGTGAACTTGGAGATATCTGGAGTAAGTTCGTTGTGCAGATACTTGCGTTGGGAGGGTGGACAGGGTACGCCTTGGTCCAGGAGACGGAGGAAGCAGGAAACTGCCACCTTGGTCCAGATGGGAAAAGTAGTTGGAAAACAAAGTCCTGAGAACGTAGATAATCTTGATCATCCAGAAACTTCCGGACACAAAGTC
This sequence comes from Girardinichthys multiradiatus, assembly GCF_021462225.1. Lineage (NCBI taxonomy): Eukaryota > Metazoa > Chordata > Actinopteri > Cyprinodontiformes > Goodeidae > Girardinichthys > Girardinichthys multiradiatus. Next base: position 30,659,828 of record NC_061795.1, on the reverse strand, counting down.
AGTGTTCAGTGATATAAATCCAAGGCTCAGGTTGTCAGCCACAGAAGGCAAACACTCTGGCATCGAAGTGCTGGTATCCTCCTGCTTAAGTACTCCTCCATGCAGTCAGCAGAATAAGTCGCACCTGTCACTCAGCACACCTGAGAACCCCAGCACCATCTGAAACACTGAGACAATGTTGCAAACACAATATACACACACACAACCCAGATCCCGACAGTCATATATATTTTATCTATATTTTACCCTAGGAGCAGAGCAATAGAAAATATGGAAAGAGAGCATTGATCCAAAGAGAGGTAGGTAATACGTATTTTAAGAGAAAGATGCTAAGCCACAGAGGCTGAGTTGAGATTTCTGCAGCTGTTGGAACCCAGGGGAGAACCCTGCTGTTACACATGGCTTCTCTCCAAGGGCATCAAATTATCTGATGGGAATAGTAAATCTACAGCTGCTCGTACTAGTACTCGTCGTCTTCCACTTATCCGGGACCGGGTCGCGGGGACAGCAGACTCAGCAGAGACACCCAGACGTCCCTCTCCCCAGACACCTCCTCCAGCTACTCCGGGGGGAGCCCAAGGCATTCCCAGGCCAGCTGAGAGACATAGTCCATCCAGCGTGTCCTGGGCCGTCCCCTGGGCCTCCTCCCAGTGGGACATGCCTGGAACACCTCCCAAGGAAGGTGTCCAAGAGGCATCCGGTATAGATGCCCGAGACGCCTCAACTGGCTCCTCTTGATGTGGAGGAGCAGCGGCTCTACTCCGAGCCCCTCCCGGAGGGCTGAGCTCCTCACCCTATCTCTAAGGGAGTGCCCGGCTACCCTACAGAGGAAGCTCATTTCAGCCGCTTGTATATGGGATCTCGTTCTTTCGGTCATGACCCCAAGTTTATGGCCATAGGTGAGGGTACGAACGTAGACCGACCGCTAAATTGAGAGCTTCACTTTTTAGCTCAGCTCTCTCTTCACCACAACAGACCGGCACAGCGCCCCCATTACTGCGCACCGATCCGTCTGTCGATCTCCCGCTCCATTCTTCCCTCACTCTCTAACAAGACCCCGAGATACTTGAACTCCTCCACTTGACGCAGGAACTCCCCTCCAACCTGAAGAGGACAAGCCACCCTTTTCCGGTTGAGTACCATGGCCTCTGACTTGGAGGAGCTGATCCTCATCCCAGCCGCTTCACACTCGGCAACGAACCGCCCCAGCGCATGCTGTAGGTCTTGGCTAGAGGGGGCCAGCAGGACTACGTCATCTGCAAAAAGAAGAGACGAAATCCATTGGTCCCCAAACCAGACCCCCTCCGGCCCTTGGATGCGTCTGGAAATCGTGTCCATAAAAGTTATGAACAGGACCAGTGACAAAGGGCAGCCCTGCCAGAGTACAACATGCTCCGGGAACAGGTCCGGCTTAGTGTCCAACTTAGAGTATTCCATACTCCTGGAGCAACCCCCACAGAGCATCACGAGGGACACAGTCGAATGTTTTCTCCAGGTCCACAAAACACATGTGGACCGGTTAGGCAAACTCTCATGAACCCTCAAGTACCCTGTAGAGGGTATAGAGCTTGTCCAGTGTTCCACGGCCGGGACAAAAACCACACTGCTCCTCCTGAAGCCGAGGTTCGACTATCGGCCAGGCTCTCCTCTCCAATACCCTGGCGTAGGCCTTACCAGGGAGGCTGAGGAGTGTGATCTCCCTGTAGTTGGCACACACCCTCCGGTCACCCTTCTCATGAAGAGGAACCACCACCTCAGTCTGCCAGTCCAGAGGTATTGTCCCTGACCGCCACGCAATGTTGAAGAGGCATGTCAACCATGACAGCCCACAACATCCAGAGATTTGAGGTACTCAGAGCGGATCTCATTCACCTCCGAAGCCCTGCCACCACAGAGCTTTTTAACCACCTCGGTGACTTCATCCTGGTGATGAAAGAGTCCAACCCCGAGTCCCCAGTCTCTGTTTCCACCATGGAATGCGTGATGGGAGGATTGAGGAGATCCTCGAAGTACTCCTTCCACCGCCCGATAATGTCCTAAGTCGAGGTCAGCAGCCTTCCACCCCCACTATAAACAGTGTTGGTGAAGCACTGCTTCCCTCTCCTGAGGCGCTGGATGGTTGCCAGAATTGCGTCGAGGCCAACCAGTCGTCCTTCTCCGTGGCCTGACCGAACTCCTCCCAGGCCCGAGTTTTTGCCTCTGCCACAGCCCGGGCCGTGGCATGCTTGGCCTCACGGTACCCGTCAGCCGCCTCAGGAGTCCCACAAGCCAGCCACAGCCAATAGGACTCCTTCTTTAGCTTGACAGCATCCCTTACTGCTGGTCTCCACCACCGGGTTCTTGGATTGCCACCGCGACAGGCACCGCAGACGGGCAGCAGCATCGACAATAGATGCGGAGAACATCTTCCACTCGGATTCTATGTCTCCAACATCCCCCGGAATCTGGTCAAAGCACTCCCGGAGGTGGGAGTTGAATACATCCCTGGCCGAGGGCTCTGCCAGATGTTCCCAGCAGACCCTTACTATGCGTCTGGCCTGCCAAGGCTTTCTCCTCCTCCAGTGGATCCAATTCACCACCAGGTGGTGATCAGTGGACAGCTCAGCCCCTCTCTTCACCCAAGTGTCCAAAACATGCTGCCGAAGGTCTGAAGATACGACAACAAAGTCGATCATCGACCTTCTGCCTTGGGTGTCCTGGTGCCAAGTGCACTTATGGACACCCTTATGTTTGAACATGGTGTTCATTATGGACAATCCGTGACTAGCACAGAAGTCCAATCACAAAGCACCACTCAGATTCAGATCGGGGAGACCATTCCTCCCAATCACGCCTCTCCAGGTGTCACTGTCGTTACCACGTGGGCGTTGAAGTCCCCCAGCAGAATAATGGAGTCCCCGGGAGGGGCACTATCCAGCACCCCCGACAAGGACACCAAGAAGGCTGGGTACTCTGCACTACTGCTTGGCCCGTAGGCCGAAACGACAGTCAGAGACCTATCCCTAATACGAAGGCGCAGGGATGCGACCCTCTCATCCATTGAGGTAAACCCCAACACGAGACGGCTGAGCTGGGGGGCAACAAGCAAACCCACCCAGCCCTCCACCTCTCCCCGTGGGCCACTCCAGAGTAGAAGAGAGTCCAGCCTCTCGAGGAGATGGGTTCCAGAGCCCACACTGTGCATGGAGGTGAGCCCGACTATTTCTAGTCGATATCTCTTGACCTCCCGCACAAGCTCAGGCTCCTTCCCCCCCAGTGAGGTGACATTCTACGTCCCTAGAGCCAGCTTAAGCATCCGGGGATCGGGGTGCTGAGGTCTCCACCTTCATCCGCCACCCAATCCTCTTTGCACCGGTCCCTCATGGTTCCCCCTGCAGGTGGTGGGCCCACTGGGGAATGGCCTTGCATCTCTCGTTTAGGCTTGGCCCGGCCGGGTCCCACGAGGAGCAACCTGGCCAGCAGGTGCTCTCCGGCGAGTCCCGACCCCAGGCCTGGCTCCAGGGTGGGACCCCGGCTCTGCCGTACCAGGCAACATCATGTGCCTCAATGTACTAGTCCTCATGAAGGATTCTTGAACCGCTCTTTGTCTGACCCGTCACCTAGAGCCTGTTTGCCATGAGAGACCCTACCAGGGGCATTTAAGCCCCAGACAACGTAGCCTCTAGGATCATTCGAGGACTCAAACCCCTCCAACACGTTAAGGTGGCAGTTTAAGGAGGGGCGGTTGTTCAAGGACGGGATCTACAGCTGCCTCATATGAAATGTACTTATTTCTAGCAACTCATACATGCATCCCTTACATGCATGCGTGAGTTCCTTTCATGTCCACAGCGTTTTGGGAAGTATATAACCTTATTACATTTGGAAATATTTTTGTTTCTTTAGAGCCAGATATGCACAACCCAATCTTGATTAAGCCGAAAAGAAAATCTATGGATGAATGTAAGTATAATATTAACAACTCTGAAACAATGACAGAAACATGTGATAAACATAAAATGTAAAAAAAAAAAAAGACTAATCGGGTTATATATGAATATTCTACCGATTCTTCAAACATATCACATTGGGAACAGTTCACCCAAAAACTGATGGGTCCTAATTAAAACCAATAAGCTACTTTGTTTTTAAAGAGTGCATTCAGCTGGCACAAAAACAACAAAGTGGATGACATTACATATATGCAATTTAGCAAAAACAACAAGAAAAAAGAAGACACAAGGAATCTCTTTCATCTAATAATATAGATGGAAAGTCCCAGCTACCAGTTTTTTACCCAGAAAGCACAAATGTTTGTCCAGTGACATACACCACCTAATGACACAACAATTTGCTATAAATTTATTCTTACTGCTCTGTCAATTTTATACAGTTAAAAAGCTGGTTAAAGTGGGTTTTGACTTTGGACCCAGATCCTGTAGCAATGTTTTAGTGAAAAATACAATTCTGTTTTGCTACTGCCCAAATATCAGATTCCTTCTCTTTAAATTGGCTTTCCTTAATGGGATTTGAGGATAAGCTTAAGTATTACAGCAATAATTGTTAAGGCAGAGACATATCCAAATAGCACTGTAAACAGCATATGTCACAAAAACAGAAACACGGTCAAAACTCTTAGGAGAGGGAACAGAAAAACACAATATAATCAGAGCAACTGATATATTTTGCAACCGGAGCAGAAATATTCTAGAAAAAAGAAAACAATGTTTTTATGTATTCTTTTTTGCTTTGAACAAACACCTCTGTGATATGGACATAACTTGGTGACCTGCTGGTTGGAAACAAAAAATCTGACCGTTTTCTACTGGGTTCCACTAAAAACAACACTGTCTGGTGTGAAATTTGTTACTTGGGAAAGAAGGCTAAAAGTTAAATAATTTAAAGAAACTAAAGTGTTTAAAATAAAGTTAGAGGAAACACAAAAGGTGTAAGAAGTTTCTAGAAATAAGACTATATTCTATGGAGGATGGTTAACTTCAACCCATGTGGCCACACCTTCAGTTAGATCTCAGCAGATAACAGGAAGATGACTGTAATACAGCAAATTTCATCTATGCTCCTTTTGAAGAGTTCAACTCCTGTAACAGGACATACTGGATTACAAAATTTAGGAAATCTTTTTGAACACCTCAACATTAACTAAGGGTCTAATAACTGCAGGATAGCGACACATAGACTGCATTTAGTTGCAAACTCCACTGGGCTAATAGTACCAATTTTCACTTAACCTTAAACACTATTTTAAGATGCTGAGAAGTTACCATGTCAACTCTGTAATCTTTTTTGAAATTATAGAGCCATGCTGTTTAACTGTAGATCTGCATCAAATACCGGTTTCTGACATGCAGTGCAATTTCGCCTCTGCTCCTGATATAAACATTAATTACTGATAATAAATGCCTCTTAAGGCTTCTGTCTATATACAGTAAATTAATGATTTAACAATGTAACACATAACAGCAAATCAGAGCTTTCAATCTCTTAAATATTAAGCTGGATAATGATGTAAATTATTTTGATATTAGATTGTAGCAAAACAAAAAATATTTTTTATAATATGATGCACATTGCATTTGTATGTCTGCAAAAGCAGAAAAAAGACAAAAAAAAAATAGTGAGCTATTCCATTTAATTGAATAAAAAAGATATTGGATTCTGAGAAGATGAAAGGATTTTTCCAGATGTATAACCATGGCAACAATGTGTTTTTTTTACAACAGGATACAGCTGATTAATTCAAATACAATTTAATTCAAAAATACTTTGTTACATTCAATGTTGTTGTAGGTCATATTATGCAGGTTTCTTCAAAGAGCCAGATGTTCTGTAGCAGTCTTACAGCAGATCTAAAGAAGCCTTTGAGTGAAGACACTCTATTGTTGAACAACAGTCTCATGAAGACGGTGGTCAGGGTTTTCCAAAATGTTCTTAATTTTATGAAGAATCTTTCTTTGCACAATCATCTCCAGAGGTTCTAGAGGAGTCCCCAGAACAGAGCCAGCCTTCTGTATTAGCCTGAGCTTTTTTAAGTCCCTGGCTCTGATGCTGCTACCCCAGCAGATGACGGCAGAAGAGATCACACTCTCCACAACCAACCTATTGAAGTTATGCAGCATGTTTCTGCAAAACAAAATAATCCAAGCTTCCCCAAAGAATACAGTCTCTTCTATCCCTTCTTGTAGATGGCTTCACAGTGGCATCTCCAGTCCAGTCTGTTGTCCCTGTGAACACCAAGGTATTTATAATCCTCCACCACCTCCACTTCTTCTACATTGATGTAAATAGTGTTTGACCTATTTCTGCTTATCTTAAAATCTACTATCATCTCCTTTGTTTTATTTACTTTCAAGATGAGATCAATTTTCTACACCATGCCACAAAGTGGTCCACCAGCTTCCTGTACTCTTCTTGTCCATCTCTGATACATCCTAAAACTGCAGAGTCCTCTGAGCATTTCTGTAGATGACAGGACTCTGTTTCGTACTGGAAGTACTGGAAGTGAAAAGAAATGGTGAGAGTACAGTCCCCTGTGGTGCTCCTGTGCTGCTACCTGGTTAGACACACAACCCTTCAGTCTCACAAACCTCAGTCTGTTTGTCAGGTATTCTTTGATCCAGCTGATTGTTGAGGCCTCCACCTGGGTCTTCTGGAGTTTCAAGTTGAATTGTGTTAATTGCACTGGGGAAATCAAAGAACATGATCCTCACAGTGCTGCTGGTTTTCTCCAGATGACAATGGGTTTGTTGAAGCAGGTGTATGATGGCATCTTCAACTTCAACTCTACAGCAAACTGAAGGGGATCCGGATAGCTTATTGTTTGCTTACTCAGGTGGGCCAATATTAGTCTCTGTTGGACCTTTATGATGTGGGATGTCAGGGCAATAGGTCTATAGTCATTGAGGACTGATGGGTGAGTTTTCTTTGGTACCAGAACAAGTAGGTCTTCAACAACACTGTGATCTTCCCCTGGGTCACGCTACGGATGAAGAGGGGCTGGAAAACCCAACAGAGCTGCTCTGCACAGACCATCAGGACTCTGGGGCTGACACCATCTGGACCTTCAGCTTTTTTCTGGTTGAGTCTCTCCAGATGCCTCTTCATCTGACTTCTAGCCACACACAAGTGGAAGGGGAAGGCAGAAGGGTCCATGTCTGAGTTGAAAGATATAACATTTGAGGAGTGACGGGGAAGCTTTGGATGTCTGTTTGGCTGTGGGCAGGAGAGAAGGATACTAAACCTGTTCCTGAATTGAACCTGTTTAAGAATTTGTTCAGGTTATTTGCTCTTTCCAGAATTCCTCTACTGCAAGCTATAGAGTAAAAATTATAGTGCATGTGGAGTATAAATACTCTTGTCCCATACCCTTAAAGATAATCTTGTATTCTAGACTTTCAGTTGTGGAAAGACTGACTTTTGTAGATTAAGGCTGTTTTTTAAAGATCATTGCCTATTTTCTGTTTAATTTGGACATATCAATTTACAATCTTTCCAAAAGTGAAAAAAAAAAAAAATTGTTGTTTGTTCTTGTAGAACAATCAGAAATCAGCTGGTTTTTGGCATGTCAGAGTTTTCCAAAGTCAGATTGGAAATCAACTATACATTATCTGATCTGTCCACCTGTAGTCATAACTGGATATCTACATGAGGCAGTCAGTAAACATCTAGATAAATAGTTAATATATATTAACCAAAGTTTTCACTCAAAATCAAATCAGCATATGAAATTGTCCTGTTCTGCCTTTAGATAATTTAGCATATTTAGAGTTTATGTACTCATAAAAGCTTGACAGTCAAAATTCCCTATGCCGTAGATGGCTGCCTGCGGGGCCTGTGGGCTCATCACTGCAGCTCCCAAGGGATTCTGCATTGTGGCTGCTGGATGGTTCCCCTGGAACTGTCCCGTGCTCTTCTCTGGGGGGGTTGCAGTAGTCTTGGCAGTGGTTCTCCTGGGGTTCCTGTGTTCTGGGGGCCTTTGGATGTCTGTGGCTCGGATCTCCTCTGTATCCAGGAGGGTCCAGGGGGGCAGGTCTGTGGCTCCTCACACTCACTATTGCATATTTTATAGAGAAACTTTGTGCTCACACTCAGACCCACAGGTGTTTAGATTCAGGTGTTAACAGATACACAAACTTTCTATATTGAGCCGTATTTACCACTGAATACATTTTGCATTGATAAGTACCATGCACGTTTTGGTAAAAATGCTGGTAATATGAACATTTATGCAGGTGTAGAAGCAAGCAGGGTGTTATCTTGTATTCTCTTCATCCTTCTTTCTTTCCTCCATTTATTTTCCTTTCTCTCTTTTGTGCTTCTTTTTTTTTCCTTTTCATTTCTGTCTTTGTGCAACAATTGAAATAATCCTAAAGCACTTTCTAATAAAGTTTCCTTTTATAAATATCAAACAGAGCTCTAAAGCGTTAGCTGTAATGCTCCACGTGTTAAAGTAAATCTGTTGGGCTTTGTCTCGGCATTTAGACAACAATTCTGAGCGCTACTCTGCCGGACAGGACAGGGTAAAAAAATAAACTAAAAAGAAATTCCCCATGCTGTCATAACTAAATGACCCTCAGAGAAGAATACGTATGGTAAGAAAAAAACAAGCATATTTTGCCTTCGTCTAAGACATTGGACTCTGTTGGATTGTAGTTTATTTTTTGTATTGTACACACTGTCTCCTGGCCTACCATAAGTCTAGATAGAATTTCCCATCTGTGCAGCACCCCACTGCTTGCTCTTTCTGTCATAACACCTAAACAAGAATGATAGAGACATATGCAGAAAGCTCTTGTCTGCTTAATATGATGAGCACAGAGCAGAGATGGGAGGTTGGACAACATCTGTTCTTGAGACTGGCATGTCTCTGATCATATCATAGCCTCTGCTCATTAGTGTGTTTCATCTGCACACACACACATGCATGCACACATGTCACATCTTATGTAGAATTTATGACACAAATTGATCAAATATGGTGTAACTAGTAAGTAAAGTCTCAAATCCTATTTTTTTTGTTTTGCGGCACTAGTGTTATTTTTGTTATTTTTCCAAAGTAGGTAGACAGGAAGTGTGGTGGAGAGAAGAGAAAAACATGCAGCACAAGTCTCTCGGCTCACGACTGCATCGAGGAGTGAGGCCTCTGTATATGGGTCACGTACTCTTCCACTACAGCACGCCCCATGCCCAAATAGTCATTTGAACATATGCAGAGATAACACTTGAAACACACCTCTAGATAAATGGGGATTAAAAACTGAATAATTTAGCAACAAGTAGACAATACAATTGCCAACACAACACCAGCACAAAAAGATCTGAGTTGATTTGTATTTGTATAAAATCCCAAAAAATCAGGTAACTGTTTTGTTTTATTACAATTTGCCACTTTTTTAGGTACACCTTACAAGTAGCTACCAGGATGGACCCCTTTTATCTTCAAAAATACCTTATTATTTGTGGCTTAGATTTGATAAGGTGTTGAAAGTATTTCTTATAGTGTTTGGTCCATATTGATATGACAGCATCACACATTTGCTGCAGATTTGTACTTTGCACATCTAGGATGTGAATTTCCTGTTTCACCACATCCCAAAGGTGCTCTATTAGATTGAGAACTAGTGAATGCGGAGGCCACTAGAGTACAGTGAACTTATCGTCAATGTTCAAGAATCCAGTTTGAAAAGATTTGAGCTTTGTCACATGCTGCATTATCCTGCTGGAAGTAGCCATCAGAGGAATGGTATGGTATCATAAATAGAAGGGCATCATCAGCAACAATACTTAGATAGGCTGTGGTGTTTACCTGGTACTAAGGGGTCCAATCACCACCACCAGCTTGAACCACTGATACAAGGCAAGTATAGAACCATGATTTCATGTTCTTTATGGCAAATTCCAACCCTTTATAAATGTTAAATGTCCCTGGATGCTTCACAGTTTTACATGTTGTATTTTCCAAAATGATACTCAAAATATCTGAATTGATATGAACAAGTGGCTATTTAATCTACTGTTGCCTTTTTATCATCTAGAACTTGCCTGCCCATTGTGCTCTGACCTAAAACATCAACGAAGCATTTTTGCCTACATAGCTCCCTCTCACTGGATTTGTTTTTTTTTCCTTGGACAATTTTCTGTAAGCTTGAGAGATGGTTGTGCTTTAAAAACCCAGTAGATCAACAGTTTCTGAAATACTCAGACAATCCCATCTGTCAAAAACCACCATGCCACATTCAAAGTTAATTAAATCCCTTTTCCTCCCCATTCTGATGCTCGGTTTGAACGTCAGAAAGTCCTCTTTGCCACATCTGGAGATCACAAAGCTGTCATGCATTCAACTGATTTGCTGTTTGTGTTAACAAGCAATTGAAGAAAAGTACCTAAACAAAAGTGGCTGGTGAGTATACTGGTCCTTCTCAAAATATTAGCATATTGTGATAAAGTTAATTATTTTCCATAATGTCATGATGAAAATTTAACATTCATATATTTTAGATTCATTGCACACTAACTGAAAAATTTCAGGTCTTTTATTGTCTTAATACGGATGATTTTGGCATACAGCTCATGAAAACCCAAAATTCCTATCTCACAAAATTAGCATATCATTAAAAGGGTCTCTAAACGAGCTATGAACCTAATCATCTGAATCAACGAGTTAACTCTAAACACCTGCAAAAGATTCCTGGGGCCTTTAAAACTCCCAGCCTGGTTCATCACTCAAAACCCCAATCATGGGTAAGACTGCTGACCTGACTGCTGTCCAGAAGACCACTATTGACACCCTCAAGCAAGAGGGTAAGACACAGAAATAAATTTCTGTACGAATAGGCTGTTCCCAGAGTGCTGTATCAAGGCACCTCAGTGGGAAGTCTGTGGGAAGGAAAAAGTGTGGCAGAAAACGCTGCACAACGAGAAGAGGTGACCAGACCCTGAGGAAGATTGTGGAGAAGGGCCGATTCCAGACCTTGGGGGACCTGCGGAAGCAGTGGACTGAGTGTGGAGTAGAAACATCCAGAGCCACCGTGCTCAGGTGTGTGCAGGAAATGGGCTACAGGTGCCGCATTCCCCAGACCTGGGCTACAGAGAAGCAGCACTGGACTGTTGCTCAGTGGTCCAAAGTACTTTTTTCGGATGAAAGCAAATTCTGCATGTCATTCAGAAATCAAGGTGCCAGAGTCTGGAGGAAGACTGGGGAGAAAGAAATGCCAAAATGCCAGAAGTCCAGTGTCAAGTACCCACAGTCAGTGATGGTCTGGGGTGCCGTGTCAGCTGCTGGTGTTGGTCCACTGTGTTTTATCAAGGGCAGGGTCAATGCAGCTAGCTATCAGGAGATTTTGGAGCACTTCATGCTTCCATCTGCTGAAAAGCTTTATGGAGATGAAGATTTCATTTTTCAGCACGACCTGGCACCTGCTCACAGTGCAAAAACCACTGGTAAATGGTTTACTGACCATGGTATCACTGTGCTCAATTGGCCTGCCAACTCTCCTGACCTGAACCCCATATAGAATCTGTGGAATATTGTGAAGAGAACGTTGAGAGACTCAAGACCCAACACTCTGGATGAGCTAAAGGCCGCTATCGAAGCATCCTGGGCCTCCATAAGACCTCAGCAGTGCCACAGGCTGATTGCCTCCATGCCACGCCGCATTGAAGCAGTAATTTCTGCCAAAGGATTCCCGACCAAGTATTGAGTGCATAACTGTACATGATTATTTGAAGGTTGACGTTTTTTGTATTAAAAACACTTTTCTTTTATTGGTCAGATGAAATATGCTAATTTTGTGAGATAGGAATTTTGGGTTTTCATGAGCTGTATGCCAAAATCATCCGTATTAAGACAATAAAAGACCTGAAATATTTCAGTTAGTGTGCAATGAATCTAAAATATATGAATGTAAAATTTTCATCATGACATTATGGAATATAATGAACTTCATCACAATATGCTAATATTTTGAGAAGGACCTGTATTTGTCTTATAATTGTCCTTGTTTTAGCTTATTAAATTTAAAAAGTTTGATTAAAAAACTCAATTTATGCCTAGTTGTCTACCTCACTGCTCTGTTGAATTCGAAATGTGACATTATGTTAGGTCTAAGCTTACTTTGTTTTGGTTGGAGGGCTTCCCACTCTTGTGTGAGAATTTACGATTTGCCCAGCATACTTTTTATGAAATGTTTGGCTTCTATCCTATAAAAAAGAAAAATAAATATGACCCTAACTATAACTGGTTAAAGTGGACAAAGACTTGTAATATGCCAATTATATAAAGACCTAATGGCAACACAGCAGTTCATGCCCAAAAAGTTTTTCATTTATGATGGGTGTGTTTAGTGTCTTGAGGGTAAAAATATAATTTATCACATTGTTTGTTGAATCTTGGATTAGTCAATAAAACTAAAATTAATAATTTTTACAGCTATTTATGCTTTACTAATCATCTACATTTTTCACCAGCAGTAGTGTTCTGTAACATTCTTGTCTGTTGGATTGTCTGAATTGTTTTGTAAGATTTTCCAAGGTTTTTCTTTTATCTCTATTCAGCTCCTCTGTGTTAATTATTCTCCTCCCCTCAGCTCTTCTGCCTTCTTCATCCTCAGCTGTTCCACATTCTCACCTGATTGCTCACACCAGCTTGTCATACCTTTCTCATTTCCCTCTGTGTATAAGTTTGCTGGTTGTCATTACTTATTGCTGGTTTCCTTCATTAATCTGCTTCTTACTCTTTTCCTCTGTTGCCCATTTATTGGATATCTAGTTCTTCTGGTACCACTGCACCTGTAAGTTTTCTTATTTTATTATTAAAGTTCTCTGCTGCCACTGCTTCCCCGGGTCCGTTGATTTGGGTACAGGTTTCAAAAGAGTGAAATAAACACAAGTACAATCAGCTTATGTTCGCCTCTGCAGAGTGAGAGAAAGATGCTCCAGTCAAAACCTGCGAGCCCAACTCTGCTACCCTTTGTTTCCAGCTCGTTTTATTCAGTCTTAAGGATGTGTTCAACATATACATATATCATGTTACTCATGTATATAGCATAACATTTCCTTAGGCCCAAATAAGGAGTGCTTCTGGTTATTCTCTTCTAGCAAACTCATCCTCCCCTCGCTTCTTCAACCCCATCCGGTAATCTCTTGTCATTCACCAATTTATGACCTTGGACTCTAGGCTTCACTCCCTAAGCTTGACTCCCCTATATCTGCACATTCCAGTTACACACATAGATAGTTCATATTCTACATTACACACATAGATAGTTTATATTCTACATTACACACATAGATAGTTTATATTCTACAATACACACATAGATAGTTTATATTCTACACCACCCATAACTACACTTGAGTCCTTCACTCAACCAGCAGTTATGACATTATTCCTTTCTTATCAGGGTGCTAAGCAGTCAAAAACACCAGTAAATAAATAAATCAAATTTAAATCTGATTTTGTCACGTGTGCTATGTCTACAGTGGGAGGAAATATTTGAAAATGTTTTCTTAGAAAAAATTGTAAGGATTAGATTACTGATTAATGAATATTTATCAAAAATTATAAGAGAATTTAAGTACACCCTTTCATCAAACATTTTGACAGGTGGGCGGGACTTCCGGTGAGGGCGGGACTTCCGGTGGGCGCCATGTGGTTGCCATGTGGGCAGGAGGTCACGTGGTCAAGCAGGGGGGGGTGTCCAAGGGGCGTAACAGTGGATGCTGATTGGTTGTCGTCATTAGGGGCGATACCTTAAATGAGTCAATTAAAACACAGGGGTGTGTTTAAGGGTGTTACGGGGAAGGCCTTAAATGAGCCAATTAAAACACACAGGGGTGTGTTTAAGGGTGTTATTAATAATCTGTATGTTTTTTCAGGCGTTAATACATCTAAAAAACAAAAAAAAAGACATGTATACTTTTATATTTTAAAGGTATAATTAACTTAATGTTGACCTATCACATGAAATCCTAATAAATAAACTGTGTAACCTGACAGAATTGTAAGTTCATTTTGCTTTACAGCAGGACCTATTTGTTGAATATATGAGCCAGTCTAAATCAGTTCAAAATAGAAAAGACCTAAAAAGTAAATTAAAAGATTGTGCTTCACTACATCGATGGAACGAGAAAAACCTTCAGCTTCTGCGTCAACATACTGGAAAAGCAGCTGAAAGAGGTAAGACGAATATGAGATTAACAGAAAAAAAAAAGAACTTCAGTATACTGTTTCCAAGTTACAAATTGACTCTAGCAATGATGTGTTTGTTTTTGAATCATGAGAGACTCCATTTTAGGAAAAAGGAATGATAATTTTAGTTACCTGTAGCTTTTCTAAAACATTTACTTTTTCATCTTAGAGTAAAAGGTTATTCAGGGGAGTTACAGTTATACCATATCCAACTGTTAGGGGCGATGTCAGGAAGGGGCAGTTACGTCTGTTTCTTAGATAACCATATCACCTTTGAACTCAAGAAGGGTTTTGGTCTTAAAAACATAGTCTTTGCAGTTGAGATAACACTGTCATGTTCTGGTATAAATACTGTGTGTAAAATGTTGTTCGGGGGCTGTTTCATTGGCTAACCTCAGTGTCAGGGTCTTCAAATGCTGAATGTCTTTGAACCATAACACTTGTTACATTGAAAATACCAGTACTGACAAGAAAAAATGTCGGTAAATATTTCAGGAAACCCGGAAATTGTGGCTTCTACTTCTGATAATTCATAAAAGCACAATTACATCTTTAAACGTAAGTAAGTAAGTAAGTATTCATTTTTAAGAAATCATTAAATGCATGTGAATGTTCTCTAATTTTGTTTATATATATTGTTTATATATATATATATATATATATATATATATATATTTGTTTCTTTGTCATAGAACCCACCGCTGATGACCTTGATGATTTCATCTTGACACAATCAGATTATGGTAAGTAAATGTTAAATGCAATAAAATATATATATATATATATATATATATATATATATATTATAGTTAACCCTTGAAAATGTTTCAATTTATAGATTTGATGAGAGAGGTAAACCCGAATGATCAAGTTGGAGGGTTCAGTGGCTGGAATCGACAGTCAAAATTGAGAAGGTGAATTATTTCCAAACAAGAAAAAACCCCAACCACAACTGAAATTAAAACTAATTCTTTGAATACTCCTCCGTCAATTATCATCATTTCCCCTGAAGACACACCGGATAAGTTACCGGCACCACCACCAGAAAGTAAGTAAGTCCTAGGAACCAGCTATTTTTCTTTGAGAGTGAATGTATTTTAAACCTCAGATAAAAACTGTTTACAGATTCGACTGAGAGCTCTGTGGAAGACACAGCTGTCGAGCAGCAGCAGCAGCAGCAGGGTAGAAAAAATAAATAAAAATTAAATAAAAACAATATATATGTATTTTAAGCATAGTTCAATAAAATGTCATATAAACCTGTTTACAGATACATCCAAAGATGCCACATTGAATCCGCCCACCAGAAGGTCGCTTTTCAAAGATCAAGACAGCTTTCAGCAGAGAGGCACCGTTTCAGTTCAACAAGAAGTGAAATCTGGAGGTTTTACCGCAAAGAATCGCAGTAAGATTAAAAAAAAAAAAAAAAACTTGTGTATTTTAAAAACTATTTTTCGTTTTATTTATGAACGCTGTGCTGCGCAGCGTAAGATAACTTTTATTGTCTTCTGTTTTTACAGAATATTTAACCCCGGCCAAAAGACAGCGACTCTCTGCGCTACAAAGCAGAGCAACGCTAGTGAGTGGATTAATGAACGGTACGTTTTAATTCATACATACATACTGAATTAATTTGAATTCCTTTGTTTTTTTTTCCAGCTTTAATGTGATTATTTCAATATATATATATATATATATATATATTTATTTATTTATTTATTTTTTGTTCATTCTCCTTACAGAGGTAACGTTGATGGTAGGACAGATTGGCCACAGAAACGGACAGCGCAGGAAGACAGTCTCTACAGCCTCACGGAATCTTCGTAATAAGGCCTCATCGTTAACGCTTCTGGCAGCATGTCAGATTCTGTTAAAGAAGCATTTTGGTGACATCAAGGTGATTTTAAACTGAACTGATCACTGTGTTTTGTTTTTGTTTTTTTCTGTAGGTTAGTTTTATTTTATTTTTTTTCTTATGTTCATAGAAATGGATAACCGAATCAGACTTGCCCTGGATGAAATAAGAAATTTAGTTAATGAACTTAACGAAATTCCCGTTAATGCAGAAGTAGCAGATAACATCGTTTTAAATGCATCTCCTGCTAACAGTGAAAATGTAATAAATGAACATCAGCACGGTGACTTTTTAAACGTAATCAATCAGGCTCTTTACGATTTAAATAGCGCATTTTGTCCACTCAGTATTGAGCAAAATGATCCACCTGACACTCATCAGAATCCTTCTACGTCACGTGCCGCAGATCATCACGGGGGTCATTTCAATACGGACGTAGCAGTTAGTTCTGATCAAATAGAGTGAGATCCTCCAGCGGTGGTTGAACGTGAACATTTTAATAACCATGAAATAAGGAGACCTTTTACCATACCGCCGCCCTGTCCAAGTAACGTTCCAGATTTAGCAGCATTCTATACAGACATCATGCGTATTATCATTGAATTAGCCGACGCTGCGAGATCGTTAACCAGACGTAACGACGTTGTGCAGCTGGAATTAGTGGGTGAAAATCTCAATCGTCACATCACATTTACCTTTATAGATGATGGAAATATGATCCTGCCTGCTTTCGAAAACTTCCTCGACGATTTAGTACAATCGAATGCAAATATACCTGTAGATAATAACATGGAATTTGTTCTTCAGGTTGTTAATGACCCAGCAGGAGGTTCTAAGCGTAAAGCTGCAGGAACGTTAGACTGTGAACTGTTTAATAAGAAAATGCGTCATTTGTATATTATAAACAATACCGGTAATCAGTTATGTTTTGCAATCAGCCTCGCACACGTCTCTGATCCTGAGCTCACGGATCACCGTGCTGTAGAACTGGGGAGGAGATGGCAGCATCAGGCAGGCCTCGACAAGCAAACAGCAGTTACTTTTAGTGATATTGGTAAATTTGAAACCATTCTGAAGAGAAAAATTGTAGTGTTTCACAGAACCACAGGCTCTACTGCTCTGTGTAAATTTGAGACCAGTTTCCCTGATCGTTCAAACCCTCTGTTTTTGCTGTTATTTCAAGGTCATTACTATGGGATAAAAAATCTCAAAGGTTTTATGGGGTGCAGATATATTTGTAATTACTGTTACACCAGCTATGATAATGCAAATACACACCATTGTGAAGGTTATTGTCCAGTGTGTTGAACATATACATGTATGCAAGAGATTAGCAATCCAGTAAGCTGTGCAGGCTGTCAAAGAATCTGTCGTAATTCCTCATGTTTCAGTAGACACAGGGAACCGCGCATCAGAAATAGTGCTGAAAGGCCTATGAGTGACTGTGAGTTGGTAAAACTGTGTAAAGTATGCAAACGGATATACGTTATTCCAATCAGTAAACCGAATAAACCACACGTGTGTAATGTAAAATGCAGTATTTGCGGTGAAAATGTACCCCCCAGCCTAGACATTACATGCGATGATCATAAGTGTTACATTCTGCCTTGCAGTGCAATTAATCAGCTTGATGATAAACTGATTTTTTATGATTTCGAATGCCTCGTCAATGAGAGCGGCGTGCATACCCCCTTTCTGGTCTGTGCTAAAACGTTGAAAGGTGATGAATGGTACGCTTATGGACTGAATTGCACCCAAAAATTTATCCTGCATTTCAGGAGGCCGAAGTACAGAGGCTTCACCTTAATAGCGCACAATGCGCGGGAGTATGATGGTTACCTGATTCTCACAGCAATGCTGCAGTTAGGGATTAAACCTCATTTCGTCATGGTAGGGAGTAAACTTCTCTGTTTAACCGACCCTGATTACAGGTTAAAATACATTGATAGCCTGTCCTTCATGTGCATGAAGCTTAGTGCCATGCCGAAAGCGTTAGGCTTTACCGAGCAAAGCAAGGGTTTTTTTCCCCACCTATTTTCCTCTGAACAACGTCTCCAGTATGTGGGGCCTTTTCCTCCTCCATCCTGCTACGCTGTAGAACGCATGAGTCTTCAAGAACAACAGGTGTTTAACAGCTGGTACAGAGATGCGAGCAAAGAGGTCTTTGACTTTAAGAAAGAAGCTATTCGTTATTGTAAAAATGACGTTGAAATTCTTTTTCAAGGATGCTTAAAATTCAGAGACGAGTTCTTTAAGGAGACAAATGTGGATCCGTTTAAAAGTATCACAATAGCATCAGCCTGCATGAAGGTTTTTGTAACCAATTTCCTTCCTCCTCAAACCTTAGCCATTCCATCACCTCTGGACTACAGACGTAGCAGTAAAATGATCTCCAGCGCGTCCATTCAATGGCTCGGCTGGATTGCAGACAGCAGAGCCATATTTATCGAGCATGCATTAAATAGGGGTGAAAAGAAAATCGGGCCATATTCAGTGGATGGGTATGCAGAGATTAACGGTGTCAAAGTTGCGTTTGAATTTTACGGCTGTTTTTCCCACGGCTGTAAAAAGTGTTACATGCCTCATGACAAGTGTCCGTTGAGAGGGGTCGCATTTGAACAGTTTTACGCAGCCACTGTTGAGAGAAGCAAGGTGTTACAAACTGTGTACGGCCTTCGTCTCGAAGTCATATGGGAGCATGAGTGGATTGAAATGAAAAAATCAGACCCAGGGGTGATCAGCTTTATTGAGAAAGTTAATGCACCCGAACCGCTATCCCCCCGGGATGCGCTGTATGGTGGACGCACCTGTCCTATGAAGTTGAGGTACACAGCGGAACCGGATGAAACTGTACACTATGTGGATTACACATCTCTGTACCCTTATGTAAACGCCAACTGCGTTTTTCCCCTCGGACACCCCACCATCATTTACAAAGATTTTGATGACCCCAGCAGCTACTTCGGTATAATCAAAGCTGTGGTCTACCCACCACGTAACCTGTTGTTCCCTGTTTTACCTTACAGAACATCCCAAGGTAAACTTGTGTTCACTCTCTGCTGCACATGCGCTGAATTAAATTACCAGTCAGGTCCCTGCATGCATAATGATCAGGACAGAGCTCTGACGGGAGTTTGGGCGAGTGTAGAACTCTGTAAAGCGTTGGAGTGTAGTTATCGTCTTGCTAAAATCACAGAGGTGTGGCATTTTGAAAAGAGAAGTGATACAATTTTTAAAAGTTACATTCATTGCTTTTTAAAGGGTAAGCAGGAGGCTTCAGGCTATCCGTCTGAAGCAGTGGATCAGGAGAGTTAGTCAAAGTATATAAGCGACTACAAACAGCATCAGGGCATCCAATTAGACCCTGAGAAAATCGAGATGAATCCTGCCAAAAGGCAGGTTGCAAAATTGTGTTTAAACAGTTTTGGGGGAAAATTGCGCAAAGAAGTGATCTGTCTCAGACCACAGTCATCACTAACCCTGAAGACTTTTTCAGCTTCATGTTCTCGAGTAAATACAGGGTTAACTATTTTCATTTTTTCAACCCTGAAATGTGTGTAGTGCAGTGGAACTACAGCAAACGTGTCATATATCCACCAAGTAAGACAAATAATGTGTTTATAGCAGCATTCACCACCGCTTATGCACGTTTAAAACTTCTCAGCAGCATGGAGAAGTTACAGGACAGATTGATTTATATTGACACGGACAGTTTGATTTATGTGACAAAAAGTGGTGAAACTCCTCTGGAATTGGGGAATTATCTGGGTGATCTTACTGACGAGTTAGATGGTGACAGCATTTCGGAGTTTGCATCGACAGGACCCAAGAGTTATGCATACCAAACTAAAAACTGTAAAAAAGTAGTGATACGTGCTAAAGGCATCACTCAGACGCATGAATGCAGCGAGAGGGTCAATTTTGACAGCATCAAAGGGCTGGTCGAGGGCTACTTACAGGGGTCAAGTGAGGGTGTCATTGAAATCCCTCAGCACACGATCAGGAGGGATAAAAAGAGATTCCGTTTGACAAACGCGACATTTCTTAAAAAGTTTCGACTGGTGTATGATAAGAGACGTCTTTTTTCTGACGGGACAACTCTGCCTTTCGGTTATTAGAGTTGAAGAAGAAATCAAATAAAAAGTCACATGGATTTACAGGAGATTGATTTTGATCCTAGATTTAGAGCCCCTTTCTCATGTATGATAGTTGGACCCAGCGGCTGCGGGAAAACTTTCTTTGTAAAAAGTATTTTACAAAATTGTAATCATGTCATGGATATTGTTCCAGAAAATATTGTATGGATTTACACATCTTTTCAACCCATGTATGCTGAATTGCAGAAGATGAATAAAAATATTACCTTTGTGGAAGGATTGCCTCATTCTTTTGAAGATGAAAACCTGTTTCCTCCTGATCAGAATCATCTAATTATTGTAGACGATGTTATTGCTCAAGCCTCAGATGATGAAAACGTGATGAAGGTCTTTAGCCAGTTTCGTCACCATCGTAATATGAGCGTTATGATGTTGACTCAGAATGTTTTTCATCAGGGAAAGTTCAGTCGCACTATTAGTTTGAACTGTAATTATATGGTGTTGTTTAAGAACCCGAGAGATAAACTCCAGCTGAATATACTGGCCCGCCAAATGTTTCCATCTCAAAAGGGTCTCTTCTTGGAGAGTTTTGAAGACGCAACGAGAGAAGCTCATGGATATTTAATCATCGATTTTATGCCTACCTGCCCAGAACATTTCAGACTGAGAACGGGGATACTTCCTCAGCAGTGGCCTGCTGTGTACGTACCCAGAACAAAGTAAGTCATCATGTCTGCGCGTATAAAAAGGAATTTACCATTATTCAGAGCTTTGTACCAGGCCTGTCCACAGAAACGTAAAGATATTCTCGCACACTGCTCTCCCGACTTTATTCAGGCTCTGTGCGAGATTGCACTGAATATCCTAAAAGGTAACATTAAACTATCACCCTCTCAACACCGACAATTGAAGAAACAAAGAAATATCATCAGATTGTTGGGTGATAAAAAAACCAGGATAAAAACTAAACAGTTGGCTCTCAAAAAGCAACGAGGTGGTTTTATTCTCCCCATCTTAACGGCTCTTGCACCCTTGATCGGTGATCTAGTGGGTGGAATCATCAGGAGATAATGTCTCTCAGAACATCGCAGAAGATGTTTCTCATTTCACCTCATCAATTCAAGCGTCTGACCTAGTCAGACACGTCCATCAGACAGACGGCGGAGGAGAATTTGGATGCTGAAATGAGAGCGATATTAAACGAGCCGGGTTTGACTTCTTATGAAAAAATCAAGAGATACGATGCTCTTCTCCAGAGGTATCTGACTTTACTTAAGCAAGGTGTCAAAGAAGAAAAACAGCGGGTCAGTTTAACGCTGCAGCGTGACACAGAGGTTCCTGAACATGAGCGGTCCCAAGAAAAACAAGGCCCAGGGCAGGACGAGGCCCCTAAGGATCAGGTTCTTACGGAAGTACTGAAAAGCCTTCCTAAACACAACCGTAAAAATGCAGAGTACATTATGAAGAAATTATCCGAAAGAAGTGAGAGTTGGACTTCGCGAGGTGAATTTGTATTTAAAGGGAATGTTATAAAAGGGTCCCACATGATTGATTTGTTGAAAAATCTCCTGCTTCCGTTTAAAAAATCTGGAGCATCACAAACCCGAGGATGGTCTGATTTTCTACACTCCATGTCAGAAGTAAACATCCCTATATCTTCAGTCATTAACCCTTATGCACGTGAAGAATATAGACGTTTCAAAACAGAGGGTACATCGATTGAAAATGGGGGTACACCCCCCAGCGTTAAGCAGAGAAGAAAAAGAAGAAGAATGCAGATAACTCATTCTCCCCATTGGTCGAGATCTGAGCTGGAAGATCCAAAAAATGCTGATGGGAGATCAAAAAGGTCTCTTCGTAAGACAACACTACCACCCCGATGGATTACATTTTCACCATAAACCGTTATAAGAAAATGAAACATGTAGCCTATTTCTTTTATTCAATAAAATATTTATTGATTATATTTTTCAAGTCTAATTTCGTTCTCTACTTCACACACTAACATATGATATCATTACACAAATATTAAATCATAAGAAGAAAAAAAACAAACAATGAAAAAAAAAAAAATAAGACATTTTAAATTCCATAACAATCCAGAAACATCTCCAAAGAGCATGTTCCGTGAGTATAAAATGTACAACTTTGATTAATGACACATTTCTGATATTTTTTCACAAAGTTAGATACCATTAAATCATTCTTAATCACATCTCCGGTGTATTTCGACAACACTTGCTGCATTGATAATCCGCACGCTCTATGACATAGATAAAAAATGCAATGGTGACCGCACACAGTGGACAGAGTGTTTTGAAGCTGATTATTATGATACAATATTTTTGAGGATCTGTCTTCTAAAAATGTTACGATGCTTGACGGGTAGAACTCGAAAGCTGGATTGACCATTCTCATCCAATGTCAGAGCTAGCCAGTGTTCTCCCGGCATGTGTGAAGGATGTGTGTTCACAATAAAGTAGGCCGGCCTTGGGAATTTGTCAGCAAGCAGCGGCAGCTGGTCGCACGGCCATACACCACAAAACAAATCTCCCAGCAGATGACGCATCAGGCTCTCAATTTCATGATTATTCATGCCTGATTAGATTAATAATAATCCACCAGCACACGCCTCTTTGAATCAATCTCTAAAATAGAGTCATAACAAGCGTAGATGATCAGCGTGGTGGTATGAGGCAACGGGTTTCTGAAGCGCATTTCCAATCTTAAATTCCCACTGGAAACTGGAGATAGAGCATCTGTGTCCTCGCCCGGGTTAAGATTAAATATGAATAGAGAGTATCCTTGATTAAATTCCTGACGTGTTATACTCAGCGGGAGATCTTTTAGATGTCGTCCTGTAGCCGTAAACAAGTTGTAATACTCTCTCACTGAATGACCTTGGTTAAAATTGGGCTGGAAGGCTTTAGCAGGAATTTGTCTGCCATCCTTACACAAAGCTAAATATTCCATATCAAAATGATTAAAGTCAAACGGATTGAGATTGCGTGTTCCTGTAAAAGCGTCATGATCCAGTAACGCAATCACCACATACTTGGGAAAGACGCCTAAGAAAAGATTCTCTTGGTTGCATACCCTTGAATTTTCAGGGATGGAATATGTTTTTACATTCACACGTGAAAGTGGATACAGAGCATTTGCTTTCATTAAAGCTGAAGCGTGCCCCAGTCGTACAGCTGGAGAGACAGTAACTTTTTTGATAAAAAGAGATGCTCCTAATATCCTGAGTTTGTAAGTGGAGTCTCTTGCTGCCATGAGACAAAAGGCATCGTTGGCTCTTGTAAGTTTAATTTTAAGGTCAACAGAGTTTAAAAGAAGTCTCTCGCAGAAAAATATGTCTGCATGCAGGGGGCCTAGGAGATGTACCTCCCTGGAATTTGCCGTAAAGCCTGCTCTGCTGTTAAGACCTTGGTTAGGGCCGTTAGTTGTAACAATAGAGTTCAGAGCACCTGCAGTGTCTTTATAAAAAAAGACCAGAGCTAAACTGGGTTTTTAAAGAATCCTCAGAAAAGTTTAACAATGTCTCAATCATGGCTCTATATGGATGTGTAGCGCTGGATTGTGAAATCATTCGATCTCCGAGAGTGACGTCACACTGACTGAAGATGGTGTTTAACGGGTAGTTGATGAGCCCTACAGGTGCATCATCTGGCAGGTTTGTTCCATTCTCGTTAGTAATTTTCACTCTGAGATGCAACAGTGTATCGTTGAGATCCAGATACTTTTCTCCGTCTCCCGGAATGAAAAACTCGATCGGCCCTCCATCAGTGATTGCTGATAAAGGCTGGATCTCGGTGTAAATTTTATCTTCAATCGATAGCTGTGTCATTGGGGCAGAAAATAAGTCCAACTCTGCCAGCGTGCACTCTGATGATTTGTTATGTAAAAGAGCCATTATTTAAATATATCAAAACTTGCGGATGACTTCCTTCCTCTTCGTTTGTCAGCTGCGACTGATCTCCTTTTTCGCGTTTGTCGTTGTTTTTTAACCATCCTTAAACGATCACCAGGGGTCTTGTTCTGGGTCTTTTGGATAAAACCATAATTCCTGAACCTTCTTGACCGTCGGTGTGTGTAGAACCACTCATTTTACTCACGGCTCTACCGATGACATCCGAAGCGATATTTGATGCAGCCGTTTTACGATGGGGTTTTGCAATTGCAAATCCTTTTTTAACCAGAGAGGATACGAAGCGGAATAATTTTGAAAATAATGATCCAATTCCGCGTCCGTACATGACCGGGGCCCCATAAAACCCTGGCAGATTACCGCCTGATTGACTTACATAGTAATTTACAAAGCGATTTGGATCACGTCTCAGACTTAACTGTGCCATGTTCTCTCTTGCCTGCTTGATGCAGTGTTGAATGACCAGCGTAATATGAATGATAACCAATCAATCTTAGAGGTTATATACATATCTCTGGAATAGTTTATACAAATAAAATTTATCTCAGGCTACGTTGTGATATCACCGGTCTGAAGTGTAGTCTTATGACGGTCTTTCCATAGACGAAATTTACAGGAACGTTTTGGTCCGATTTAATTTCTATATTGATATTTTCAATATGTCTTCTGGAGACTGGAAGGTAGTGGGCGGGGTTAAACGTCTGAGTAATCATATCACTGAATTTGCCTTGTACTTTGACGGTCCGCAGTAAAGGTGCAAAAGTGTCGCCTACTATTTGAGGGCTGACCACGTCGCTGTAACAGTATAGGTGATAGAAACCAGCCTTTATATCCGCCGGAAAAGGAGCCAGTTTTGGTTCAGAAACATGAATCCATTCCCCTGGTTTCACGCCCATCATATAAGCTAGAGTGCTGAAGAAGCGTATTTCATACGGACTGTTTGCTTGAAATGCAAATCTCTTTTGAACTTTGCTGAATTTAATGCGTAAACCCGATTTCAATTTTTTGAAAAACATTTCCATCTCTGTCTCGAGTTGAATAACGCTGTTATAGTAGCCACTTCTGATCCTTTGCCTATTGATCTCCACATCACCAACCTTCCTCCATTCAAAGTAGGCATCATAATCCGGTAAATTATGCCATGTATGAGGATATGAAATCTCGGCTAATGCAACCATCCATTGGCCTTCTAAATCAATATGTTGAGCTAAATTTACACGGAAACTTGAACTGGTATTATTTTTAAACACTTCCATGCTAGCATTAGATGGAAGAGTAACGTAAAAGCCATCATCCTCTACCTGACGGTTCATGATGCTGTGTCAACTGTGAGGTTTAGTGCAAACCTTTTTTATACGTTTCGAAGTTCATCAAACGTGATCCAACTGTTGAATTTCTCAGGCCAGTTTTTCCACCTTACAAAAACCTGTTTGACTCCCTTGACCATACGTCGTTTTAATATTTTTTCCACTTGATACATCTTGTCGTTAAATATTTTTACTTTTTGAAGTTCCTCAGCGTAAAAGGAACCCTCGATAGGTTCTCCATCCAAATCTTTGAGTTTGTATACAGGAGGAGAACGGGGTATCCGGTCATACACTGTAAACACTTCATCCGTAAAACTCTGTTCGTATTTTTTGTCAAACACTCCACGGACATTGGATATTCTGACAAGATCCCCTTGTTTAAACGTTGTCACTGAGTCCTTGCAATATCTGTTGGACTTGACATCATACAGATTCTGAAACACTTGAAAGGCATTTTCTGGGGTCACTTCCATAGGGCTCATTTTAATGCTGGAGTGGTAGGAATGGTTGTAGCTTCTAGCTAGGTTTTGCAGTACATCAACGTACCGCCAGGTATTGTTAGCTGTAAAATATCTCCACATCCTTGTTTTTAATGTGCGGTTAAATCTCTCGACCACTGAAGCTTTTGCTTCACTCGCTGTGGCAAAATGTTCAATACCGTGTTTCTCCATTAAAACCTTACATTTCTTGTTAAAAAATTATTTACCGGCATCAGTCTGAAGTTTTTTGGGGATCTGACTTTCTGTAAAAACTGATTCAAATGCCTTTACCACCTCAGCGGCTGTTTTCCTCTTCAAAACTCGTACATACGCCCTTTTTGAAAAGATGTCAATGACTGTTAATAAATAATTATAACCATCATTTTCCATGGCCAGAGCTTGCATGTCACAGAGATCAGCCTGGAACTGCCTCAATGGTCTGGTGACAAAAACTCTGTTTCTCGGGAACTTTATTCTTGCAGGTTTATGTAGAGTATAGGTATCTTCTCCTGATAAAAAATCTTTAACTTTTTCAACCGCAACCTTCTTTCCCGTTTCATCTTGCATAACCCTCCTCAGCCTATCTACACCCCCAAAACTTCCCGGATTTGAAGGGCTATAATATACTTTCTTCATCAGCCGTCTTCCTGCCATCTCTGCCTTATGCTCACTCTGCCGATTACTTGTTAAATAATGAGAAAAAACACACAGGAGGGTAGATTTGTCCTTATTTATTTATTTTTTTTTTGTATTTAATATAAACAAAAAACAACCAGAAAACAAAATCAGATAAAATGCAGATGAATTCAAACACTACTAGCTTTTAAACAACACTTTTGGGAAAGGTTACTATGTTCCTACTTTAATTGTATTTAATAGTAAAAAGAAAAAAGAAGAAAAATCATATAATGCAGATTAACTAAAGTACTGGAATACTAAAAAAAAAATGATACAACAAGTCATCAAACATGTGAGATCAGTTTGTCAGTCCATAGCACTCTGAAACTGAGTTAAGTTGTTTGAGATGTTTCTCATCGACCATGCGATCATAAACGTGCGCTATTGCACTGTGGATGCCTTGTACCGATTTCAGTTCATATAAAACCGTCTTGGCAATCGTCTTCACTCTGAAGTCATCCGCTTGTATGCTTCGAAGTACCAGAAGATTCTGAATAGCAGGAACGAGTTTGGGGGTTACGAGTCGTCGTACGATGCGTTGAAAGTTGACTTGGTAATAATCCTCCCCCAGTACCTCCAGGCAATGGTGTTGACGCTGGCTCGGGTAGTTCGGTATACATCCATAGCAGGTTTCTTTGAGATAGTTCAAAGAGGTTATGTTGAATAAATGAAGTATCGCTGTTTTCACCGTATTGATGAGGGTGGTTGAGAACCAACCGTCAATTTCGTCCTCCTGGTTACTCTCATCCTCTGCTGAAGGCTGAGGGTCCTCCATCGGTCCCAGGGTTTGTGTAGGGGCTTCGGTAGAGGGTGAGTAGCCGGTGGCTACCTCCTCCTCCACGACCACCTTCATGTCTTCAGGCAGGACATTCGCGTCTACAGACTCAGCCATGAATAGCGGTGATGGTGAGCAGAGGTCTGGAGAAAGCGGTAGATATTTCATGTTGTATCCTGTAGGTGATGCAGGACTGAAGTGGTTCTCTGAGAATGAGGATGTTGAGGTGGATGGTGAGAAGAGGTCAGGGGAAGGCGGATGATATGGTCCAATGTTGAAGCTTTCATCGTGCTCAGGAGAGAAGTGGATCTCTGCTCGGTGGTTGTAGAGATCCCTGTATGGTGTCGGTCCACTCATTCTCATGATACGATTCTCAGTGTCTGCGAGCTTCCAGTTATCCCCCCGTATATATATCATAGGAAGGGGCGTGTCCTCAGAAGAGGGTTTGTTCTAAACGTAAAACAGGAAACGTCAGCGTTTTTTTCACTGACATGACATCGATCCAACTTCGTGACTTGTGGAAAAGGTCGGAAAGACAATGTCCAATTTCACTCATCTTCTCTGCCCAAGCTTCAAACGGCAGAGCCAGCATTGTCTTGAATACGCCGCAATCCTGATTGAAAGCCTCCAACACAAACAGATCTGAGGGACTCGTCCGGTTGTTCCTGCGTCTGCTTGCCCGAAAAGACCTGCGGCCATTTGCTGTGGTTTTTGACCCCCACACTGCGCTAAAGAGAGGTTCTCTCTCAGCTATTTCAACATCGGATGGTATATGAAACATTCTCGCCCGTTTTACAGGTCGAGGAGACAGTTCATTTTCTTCTTCTTCTTCCTCCCTCTCCTGCCTTGAGACTGTTTCAGGGCTATCATTAAGGTGCGGGATTGCAAGCCTTAACACAGCCCAGTCGCTGTGGGTGAGAGTACACAGAGCCAGTGATCCATTAAATACCTCATCTTGATCCAATTGATACAGGCAAAGCTCTCCTATTTCATACATGAAAATATAACCCCAGCTGCCAACCAGGCTATATGGCTCCAAAGACCATTCTTCCTGCAGAGTGTCGAACGGGGGTCTTTCTACCCTGCAGATGTAGTATGTTGATTTCTTAGGAGCATTCAATTCACGGGATGAATACTGGTAGACGGTCACTGGGGTTTCGCACAGAACTGACATACCTCTTGGCCGAACCGAGGTCTGATTTTCAACCATGGTTGTTGAAGTTGATGTTGGATCCTCATCATTGGTAGAGTGTGTCATGACGGGAATTCCGATAGGTATCTCCGTTGAGGAAGTATATGATGCAGTTGCTTGTTCATCATCGATAGGTATCTCCGTTGAGGAAGTATATGATGCAGTTGCTTGTTCATCATCATCATCTTGGCACGCGTTGAGTTTCTCCTCCGCTTGACGATAAACTCTCTTAACTCTAGCCATTGTTGAACGGGTGTTCTTTTTTCCAACAAATGCTGCATGTAAAGTGCAGAGTTTTATCTCTGTATTTAAAGTAAACACTAAAGCACGCCCTATTGTTTTCATTGGGTTATTCAAGGTTTAACGATGCTTACAAACACACCCCCTCTATTTTTAATTAGTGCTGATGCCAAACAGTTTCCGATAATACCATATTTGTCTTGTTCTATTTATAACAAACACACCCCTGTGTTTTAATTGACTCATTTAAGGTATTGCCCCTAATGACGCCGACCAATCAGCATCCACGGTTACGCCCCCTTGGACACACCACCTGCTTGACCACGTGACCTCCTGCCCACATGACAACCACATGGCGCCCACATGGCGCCAACCGGAAATCCCGCCCTCACCGGAAGTCCCGCCCACCTGTCAACCTGTCAAAAGGTTTGATGAAAGGGTGTACTTAAATTCTCTATTATAATAAAAAATCATAATTCAGAAAAATAATTTTCTTAACCAAAAATCATTGCTTACGAATAAAATTCAGAGATGTCCTCTGGTGTTGTGATTATGGGCTCGAAGCACGTAATAATTACAATTAGTTAATTAACCCTAATAATTGAAAATTATTAACCAAAACCACACTAAATGTCATTGTTTAATCAACTGCTTAACGGAATGGTGGGGGAACTTTGACCTTATTTTGACAGATAAATCACTCTTGTGCGAAATAAACACAAACGCTTCTCTTTTTATATGTGAACATTTATTTAAACCATATAGCCCTGATATAATTACTATTCTGGTCCAAAAATCTTCACCTAACTAACAAACACTATTCTACCAAAAGAGTAAAATGTTTACCAAACTGAAAATAAAACGAAACATATGCGCATTGAGTGTCTATGAAGATCAAACAAACAGTTTTATGGACAAAATGTGCAATTTGGGTTAACTTGGAAAGTGGAGTAGAACGACTGTACATGGAGGCCTTCTTGGTGCGCTGATGCATCTCGATGGCAGCTGGTAGAACCGGCGAGCTGCGCCCTTCGCAACTAACAGGTGATTGTCCCAAAATCTCGAACAAATGGTCATAAAACTCTAAGGCTGGAACTCAGTGGAAAAACCCCAGTTATAAAACTGGGACAAAAGAGTGGTTAGGCCACGAGGCCCGACCGCAGCTGCTTTGAATGAAAAACTTAAAAAAAAAGAGTCCAACTTCTAACTCCTTGCTGATTTGGGATCAGCAGGACAAAAACATGAACATACCCCTTGCTGATCGCATCCACGCTCAGTGATTCAGCACACTTGCACACCAAATCAAAACAGCTCAGCATAAAACACTTCAATCAATATTGCATGCAACAGGTTAATACCCTAGATTAAGATATGCGCCTCGGTTGCATCCTCCTGCGAGACATGTTGGAAATGGCAATGAAAGTTTAGTTTCCCTGGGTTTTATAATCCCGGGTGACGTCAGAGCTGCGACGCTTGTTGAGCTGCGTATGTCGAACTGCGCAGCCTAGTCAGTCTGTCCAACCAAAATGGAAGACTTATGAGATTTATGGTCAGATGGGATGCAGTTGAGCTATTTAGCTATAATGACAGGAATGTTTAGAATCAAAGTAAACTGCACAAACTGTCAAGCAAAGTGTTGGTAACACAATGATGAGTATATGTTTAGCTCCTAGAGGTACTGATGCATTGTAACAAGTGGGAGAAGCAATAAAACAGGGGTGATACCTCAAAAGTGTTCATCTTCACCTCAAATCAGGAGCCTGTAAGTGGGAACTTAGACACAATTTGGTGCTTATACAATACATGACCCAAAATGCACACCAAAAACTGCTTTTGGAATTGGTAAAGCAGGGTACCTTTAAGCTTCAGCACCTGGCTCTGACCTGAACTGTATGCCTACATGAAGGGTCCCTTCACCACCCAGTAAACAACAATTTTTGGTAATAACAATACTTAAACCCCTAATCAGACTTATACCCGAAGCTTGTTTAAGCATACAAAATTTATGTACCTTCTCTGCAACTTGCTAAGGGATATTTAACCAAATATTGTCAGGGAAAATGTATATTTTTGTTGTCCGATGAGCTAACCCCTCCCTCCTACTTCCCCATGTCTAAAGGGATTGCTCAATCCAGCTCTCCATCTAACGGGTCCGGACTTCCCTAAACCTGAAAGATCTTAATAAGCAGGTTTACTGAAAGTTCTGTTTAAGCTGGTGTCGGGAAATGACTCGCCTAGTCTCTGACAGCCTTCATCCGAAAGTCTCGCCCTTCTTCAACTGGAGGTCCGGGCGACCAAGTAGCCTATCACAGTCATCCACACCCCCGACAGTCACTTTTGTTCACGGCTGCTCATTCCCTAATTTTACAACTGGCTCTTGGTATATGGGCTAGGTTAATTTTAGTAGCTCGGCACGAGCCCCAAGGGCGCTGTTTTAACAAACTTGACTAAGGCAACCTATAAAAACCTCCTAAAATATCTTAGAATCAGGCAACAAGACTTTTTACCACCAATGAAAAACCAACAATACGGTGACTCAAATAATTGAATGTTCACGATTTAACTAGAATTTTATATGCTTTCTTTAATTAGTAATGCTTTTGCAGGGGTCAGTAACAGCTTAAATTCGGCAACACAAAACAATTTCAATAATAGAAATGAATCAATCAACTCAACCTGTCTTTCCCTGATGCTGAAACTAGTGAGTTTGGAGAGGCTTTGAAGACAGAGGCTCATCCATGCACCTGATGGAGAAAAATTGTTCTGGTAACAACGAGTGGTTTCTTGAAGGGAATACAACTTAATCTTCAGTTTTCTTCCTTTAAGTAGCAGGCACTGATGCTCCAGGCTTTGATGGTTAAACAGGATCTTTGTTGTTATTTGTCTCCGAAGACAGTAGTTTCCAGAGGATGAAGAGTTGAAGGAGACCCGGGGACATAAATGAGGTTGATTCAGGACTTCCAGAAGCCTGAATCTTAGAGCAATCAGCTGTTCACCGATCAAGTTCATTTTTGTTGTCTGGATAAAAAGGCTTTAGATGAAATCCGATTCTTAATTTTGAGGCAAAGTCCTTTCTGGGCCCACGGGTTGATCCTCTTTTTAATGCAGTCGATCAGTTGGGCTGTGTCTCTGTTCCTTTTCTATCAAAGCCTCTTTTCTCCGTCCGATCTTGTTCGCTGGTCTTCTGCGAGGAAACAACCCCGTTTCTGCTCTCATCATTGTTTTTATAGCGCTTGATGCTTTCACCGGTCAGGCCCTTATTAGGCTTCTTAGTTATTGCGCAACCTATTCAGCTCAGCTTCTTGATTATTGCTCAACACTTTAATCACGGTCACTGTGACCTACTGATTCTGCTTCTCAGCCTTGAAGATGCCGATAATAGCCACGCTGGTCTGTAGTCGCATCCTCTCTTCCTTCCGACGCTGTCAGCATGCAGCTGGCTCTCGTCACTCCTAGTCATCCTACAGTTATTTCCCTAATCTGCTCAGTTTTAAACTTTACACAGTATTACATATTTCATTCTTCAGCTTTCAGCATTTACTTTAAAACACCGTTGCAAAACCATCACTTCATTCTTTTTATTCATGCTTTACAAATGATTGTTATATTTCTTTCATATATAGCTGATTGAAAATGTCAAACCTTAATGTTTCTCCTCTAATTCTCAGTTCTTAACCACATTTCAATCATATATCTTTTAACTTGTTAATAAAATATTACTAGTTTTATTTAATACATGTGATAGAATGTAAAATCATCATACATCATTTCTTTGGATATACTTGTTTATATTTTTGCAAAAGATAAGACAGATAACATGTGGCAGATAATATGTGGCTCCACACAGGCCTCTCCAGTCTCTCAGCTCCAGAATATGAGAACATGCTTGTTTCACTCCCCACTGCTTCATCTGTGTGTTTTAATAATTATTGTATGGATTACACATAAGGATATAAGGATATTTATTGTAACTTTTAAGGAGTTAACTGTGAGAAGTTACTAAATGTTGCATGGATTACATGGAAAGATCTCACCTTATTTTGACAATATGTTAGATTTGTATTTATATTTTGAATTTGTATTGTGGATTAGAGATAATCCACAATACAATACATTTGTGCACCAATTCTTATTTCTAAAATTCACTTAAGTTTTGTGATCATTCAGCCCTAAATAAGAAACTTCTACCCTGAAGGCCCAAAGTTAATATTGCATTTATGCCCATTGTGTGTAAATGCAGTAAAAACTCTTCACCAGCACTGAACTGTGAAGGCTTCACACATACACACACAAAAACAGAAACATATACTTCTTCACATGCAAGCCAATATTATGATCAGAAAATGCAGTTTATACATCCCATCACACCAATTTTACTTGAGATGTCTAAATAAGATAAATTTTTAGTTAGTTTTAGACACATATCAAACCTTCATTGTTCATATTTTTAAAAGATTCTGGTCCATCCTAGATGTTAATTTTAACAATGCCCAGTTGGAAGTTCACCAGCCTGCTGCTGGTAGTCTGAGAAATAAACATTGTGAGCACAGCTGATAATCCTCCATTTAATTCAATCAAAGTTCCTTATGTGGCCATATTTACATACATAACTAAACCAAGTAGGGTGTGAGACAAAATGCCATGTAGCTAAAACTTTGTCACACACAAAATAAAGAAAATTATGCTGGTGCTATCCTATTTTTTTGTTTTGTTCCTTGTGTTGTTTTGCAATGTTGCATAGTGTTTAAATTGAATAAAATCTCAAACTGTAATTAGAGGTGATAAAATATTATGATTTTGTTATATGAAACAAATTAGGGACAATTTAAGAACCTTTTTTTATGCATGGGCTTCATCACAATCTCATCCAACTATAATTAAAATACTTAATTACCAGACTTAATTAGATGCTTTAAAATAGTAAGCCATTTTAATACAGCTGCCTCAAGGTGATTGAGTGATCAGCCTTGAGATATGCTAACATGTTTCCATTTGTTACTTGTGTTATAATTATGATATCTTCATCACTGTAGCGAAAAGAAAAAATCTAATAAAAGCTGTAAAAGCCTTGGCTACCTTTGGAGCAAAATTGACAACTTGCTTTCCACCTTAGGTAACTTTCCCTATTTATCCTTTACCTGTTTAAATTCCCATGAAGCCACATAATAATATTTTTCCTATATTTATGTGTGTGAAAAAACCCACTCAGCAAACAAACTAGGGGAGTGAAGGCACTTCAAGGTGAAAAATTCAAGGGAATTAGTTTTTCTTCTGATTTTGTCTATCAATATGGTAATTATAATGATTTTCTTATTAGTTTTTTTTTTCACAAATAACATGAATAGTCTTAGTTTTGGTTTTAAAAAAATCCAGAAAAAGCTTCCCAGGCAAAATAGTTTTTAGTGTGTGAAATAATGCATTGTGTTAAATGCCACCATAGCCACTAGAAGCTGAAGCATGAACACACCATGGAGGTGGCAAAACATAAAATACTTAATTAAACAATACATAGTTTATGATTCTGGGTTCTAAAAAGTATACAAATATTTTTTATTAGAAAGACAACAGAAATACACATGCTGCTCTTATTGGTCAGCCCCAAAAGGCTGATCTGGTACCAGTGACAGCTCCGCATTAGCTCAAATGACATATTCATAAAAAACATTATAATAATTTAAAGATATGATAAAACCAAAAATTCACATACCTTTATCTTTTTAATTAAGGGCAAATAGCAACAAATACAAGAACCATTTTATTTATATACTGTTGCAAATTTCCTTATTTCTTATATAGCAAGGTTTGCCACATTTCAAGCAGAAATATTTAAGATGTCTCCCAGGGGCCCGGACTGTTGCTCCTCCTATTAGGGAAACAACAACCACATAACAAGTAGGGCATCATTAGTGGTTTAACATACAGAACATACCAAAGGTTAGGACACACCTTCTCATTCAAAGAGTTTTCTTTATTTTCATGATTATGAATATTGTAGCTTCACACTGAAGGCATCAAAACTATGAATTAACACATGTGGAATTATATACTGAACAAAAAAGCATGAAACAACTGAAAATATATCTTATATTCTAGGTTCTTCAAAGTAGCCACCTTTTGCTTTGATTACTGCTACGCACACTCTTGGCATTCTGTTGATGAGCTTCAAGAGGTGGTCACCTGAAATGGGTTTCATTTCACAGGTGTGCCCTGTCAGGTTTAATAAGTGGGATTTCAAGCCTTATAAATGGGGTTGGGACCATCAGTTGTGTTGTGCAGGAGGTGGATACAGTACACAGCTGATAGTCCCACTAAATACACTGTTAGAATTTGTATTATGGCAAGAAAAAAGCAGCTAAGTAAAGAAAAATGAGTGGCCATCATTACTTTAAGAAATGAAGGTCAGTCAGTCCGAACAATTGGGAAAACTTTGAAAGTGTCCCCAAGTGCAGTCGCAAAAACCATCAAGCGCTACAAAGAAACTGGCTCACATGAGGACCACCCCAGGAAAGGAAGACCAAGAGTCACCTCTGCTGCGGACGATAAGTTCATCCGAGTCACCAGCCTCAGAAATCGCAGGTTAACAGCAGCTCAGATTAGAGATCAGGTCAATGCCACACAGAGTTCTAGCAGCAGACACATCTCTAGAACAACTGTTAAGAGGAGATTGTGTGAATCAGGCCTTCATGGTAAAATAGCTGCTAGGAAACCACTGCTGAGGACAGGCAACAAGCAGAAGAGACTTGTTTGGCCAAAGAGCACAAGGAATGGACGTTAGACCAGTGGAAATCTGTGCTTTGGTCTGATGAGTCCAAGTTTGAGATCTCTGGTTCCAACCACCGTGTCTTTGTGCGGCGCAGAAGAGGTGAACCGATGGACTCTACATGCTTGTTCCCACCGTGAAGCATGGAGGAGGAGGTGTGATGGTGTGGGGGTGCTTTGCTGGTGACACTGTTGGGGATTTATTCAAAATGGAAGGCATACTGAACCAGCATGGCTACCACAGCATCTTGCAGCAGCATACTATTCCATCCGGTTTGCATTTAGTTGGACCATCATTTATTTTTCAACAGGACAATGACACCAAACACACCTCCAGGCTGTGTAAGTGCTATTTAACCAAGAAGGAGAGTGATGGGTTGCTGCACCAGATGACCTGGCCTCCACAGTCACCGGGCCTGAACCCAATCGAGATGTTTTGGGTGGAGCTGGACCGCAGAGTGAAGGCAAAATGGCTAACAAGTGCTAAGCATCTCTGGGAACTCCTTCAAGACTGTTGGAAAACCATTTCAGGTGACTACCTCTTGAAGCTCATCAACAGAATGCCAAGAGTGTGCGGAGCAGTAATCAAAGCAAAAGGTGGCTACTTTGAAGAACCTAGAATATAAGACATATTTTCAGTTGTTTCACACTTTTTTGTTCAGTATATAATTCCACATGTGTTAATTCATAGTTTCGATGCCTTCAGTGTGAAGCTACAATATTCATAGTCATGAAAATAAGGACAACTCTGTGAATGAGAAGGTGTGTCCAAACGTTTGGTCTGTACTGTACCTGAAATCAGGTTATAAATAAAGTTTTGAGATTCATGCTTATTATTTTAAATGCTTTGTTAGTGACAAATATGAAAATAGACTTAAATAAACACTTGTCAGCTACAGTGAAAACTCTACACAACCGCTGTTAAAATGGCAGATTTTTGTGATATAAAAAAAGAATACGATTAATCCCATTAAAACATTTTCCATTTTTAAAATGACACATTCTGTACAATTGAGCTCAAAAACAAGCATATCTGTTGCATTCATGGTTACAATGTATTTCAGAAAGTGAAAACTATATATTACATATATATTGCATAGATTCATTACACATAGTTAAATATTTCAAGCCTATTTTTTATTTTATGGCTCATAGCTAATAGAAACCCAAAATTCAGTGTCTCACAAAATTACAGTATTACATAAGTTTTCTAATTCAATTTTGTTTAGATTTAGTTGTACATGGACTCCCTTCAACTAGCACTTTGCCGAAACATTATAGTGCATATGATTAACCTGAAATAAAATTCTGCTGTCCTACTAGCATTTTAGCAATGTTTCAACATTTACATCCTCTAGCTCAAACCATAGTTTGTAGAGACTTCACAAAGAAGTTCAAAGATATGTAGTTATGAATGTAGCTATGCAGTATGTGCATGTGAACATGCGTATGTAATATAACAAGTGATTTGCTATTTCTTTAACCTGTCCTGTTGCAGCATTTCAGGCTTACCATGTGGAGCGCATGGTTGCCTAAATGTGCCAAGGCAGTTTTGCTATACAAAAAGGACATCTCAAGACAGTATCCTACTTAGGTGACCAACTTTATTCATTCCAGATTCAACCCACCATAAAGGTTGCAGGCCACATTGATGATATAGTAAACTATAGTTTGTATGACCTCAATCATTGTGAGTAATCATGTGTTGGTGCGTAGGTCTGTGTATGTGTGTATGATGGTGGGTGGGCATATGTGTAGAAATAAGTGTTTGCGTTGAGTGGGTGTGTGTGAGAGTGCGAGTTTGTCACCTGGAAGTGTACATTTGTAAATGTGGAGAGAACGGTAGAAGGCCTGCAATCCACAGCAAAGGGCAGGTAGATCCGTCTACGGAAGGTTGCAGCATTCCCAAGCAGACAGACATAAAGCATCACCCCGGGCAGCCATATGCCCAGCACAGAAATAGGCCACCAGCATGATTTTTCAGTTTAACAGGACACTAGGCCTGAATAGAGGTTGATAATTTGACATCTAATTACAGTTTTTGTTCACCTTAATGTCTATTCTAGTAGGTTATACTACAGATACACATTCAGATCAGGTATACAAATATATTCCATTTAATAAATTAGAAATGCTCTTGTTTCTTAGTTTGGGAATATTGTTTCTTCTTAAACTGGGGAAAGAAACCAGCCTAGATGAGTCAATTTTTACAAGCTGTAAACCAGTAAATGGATACTTATGGACCTGTGTTAGATGGTTTTTGTGTGTGTGTGTGTGTGTGTGTGTGTGTGTATACAGTTTGGCATTTGCATTAACAATTTTGCAACATCAATAATCCATCCATCATTTTTTTTTATACCAGCTTCTTCTGTACTGGGTTGAAGCTGTACCAGCTGGAGAGCTGTTGCCTATCTCCAGCTGTCTACGGTTGAAAGGGTACACCCCAAACAGGTTGACAATCCATCGCAGGGCAAAACAGAGACACATCGTTCATACCTAAGGGCCGTTCATACCTAAGGGCAAGAAACCCATGCATGCACAGGGAGAACATACAAACTGCATGCAGAAAACCCCAGGCCAGGAGTCAAACCTTCTCGCTGCAAGGCAACAGTGCTACCAACTGTGCCACCATGCGGCCCAATATTAATAATATATTTATCAATTACAATCTGAACCAACAAGACAGAGAAAAAAAACATTTTAGAGATAAGGCAGGAAGAAATGTTTTCAACGTAATGGATCTGCCTGTAAGCACATGGCAAACTTTTTACAACAGACCCAGGACACGCTGGAGGGACTATGTTTCTCGGCTTGCCAGGGAACACCTTGGGATTTTCCCGGACGAGCTGGCCCAAGTGGCTGCAGAGAGGGAAGTCTGCATCTCTCTGCTCAGGCTGCTGCCCCCGCGACCTGACCTCAGATAAGCGGAAGACATTGAGATAAGCGGAAGACATTGGATGGATGGATGGATGGATGGATGGATGGATGGATGGATGGCTATTCCAACTTTAGAATATCCACATTTCAACTGTTGCTGCATGTGAGTCTCTCCATTTACTGATAAAATGTGACTGGTCATTTTCAAATCCATCTAATCCTGCAAAAATAACTGAATTAGCATAACTCAGAAAGTGAAAGCAACATGCTTTTTTGCCAGAAGACTGCATCACCTTCACTGCATAGGGGAGAATATTCTGTTTAGAAAGACTTAGAAATAGTTCAAATGTTGAACTCAGGTGATCTGTGACAGAATATGTCAACAGCCTTTGCATATTGCGACACAGACCATGTTGGATTAAGGAAAAAAGGGAAAAGCTTAACTATTGCATTCCCCTACTGCCTGCAGAGAGGGGGGGGGGGGGGGGGGGGGGGGTTTAAGGGATTTGGGTTACACCCATAGCACACACTGAATCCAATTTGGTATACGATTCAACAAAAAATTGGGTCATAAGATGTCTGTAGTCATTAGAACACGTGGAAGTAAATGGGGCCATGCAGACTGCTCTCTATTCTCCCCGACGGTGCCTCTGACTGTCCGATCGAAATAGACCAGGGGTCTAATTAGGTTGGAAATACACTGCAATTTCATGAGTCAAACAGGAAGTGAGTGACAAAGTAAACACATCCACTTTTGGGAAAATACATGCTAAAATGGTAAAATTGTAACAAATATTACGCAAATTCTGATTGCTTTGGTTCACAAACAATTTCGCCTGGTCGTCGAAGTAGGCATGGTCCTCTTACCCCCCGTCACCTGTGTTGATCACATTATTCTCTAAGAACGGCTGGAATGTGCTGTGGGGATCAGGGGAACAGCACTAGGCTGGTTTAAATCTCATTTCAATTCAATTCCATTCAAAAATACTTTATTAATCCCAAAGGGAAATTAAATGTTGTTATAGCTCATATTATGAAGGTTTCTTCAAAGAGTTGTTGTAGATGTGGGCAGGAAGGATCTCCTGTAGCGCTCCGTCTTACAGCAGATCTGAAGAAGCTTCTGACTGAAGACACTCTGTTGTTGTAGGACAGTCTCATGAAGAGGATGCTCAGGGTTCTCCATAATGTTCTTCATTTTATGAAGAATCCGTCCTTCCACAATCATCTCCAGAGGTTCCAGAGGAGTCCCCAGAACAGAGCCAGCCTTTTTTTATCAGCTTGTTGAGCTTTTTTATGTCCCCGGCTCTGATGCTGCTTCCCCAGCAGATGATGGCAGAAGAGATCACACTCTCCACAACAAACTTATAGAAGATATGCAGCATCTTGCTGCAAACACCAAAGGACCTAAGCTTCCTCACGAAGCACAGTCTGCTCTGTCCCTTCTTGTAGATGGCTTCACAGTTGCATCTCCACTCTAGTCTGTTGTCCAGGTGAACACCGAGGTATTTATACTCCTCCATCACCTCCACTTCTTCTCCCATGATAGAAATAGTTTTTGACTTATTCCTGTTTCTCTTAAAATCTACAATCATCTCCTTTGTTTTAGTCACGTTCAAAATGAGATGATTGTTTCCACACCATGCCACAAAGCGGTCCACCACCTTCCTGTACTCAGCTTCTTGTCCATCTCTGATCCACCCCACGACTGCAGAATCATCCGAGTATTTCTGCAGATGACAGGAGTCTGTCTTGTACTGGAAGTCTGAGGTGTACAGAGTGAAAAGGAATGGTGAGAGTACAGTCCCCTGTGGTGCTCCTGTGCTGCTGACTACCTGGTTAGACTCACAACCCTTCAGTCTCACAAACTGTGGTCTGTTTGTCAGGTAGTCTTTGATCCAGGAGATTGTTGAGGCCTCCACCTGAGTCTTCTGGAGATTCTGACAAAGTAAATCAGGTTGAATTGTGTTAAATGCACTGGAGAAATCAAAGAACATGATCCTCACAGTGCTGCTGGCTTTGTCCAGATGACAGTGGGTTTGTTGAAGCAGGTGTATGATGGCATCTTCAACTCCAACTCCACTGCGATAAGCAAACTGAAGGGGGTCCTGATAGTTTATTGTTTGCTTACTCAGGTGGGCCAACAGGAGTCTCTCTAGGACCTTCATGATGTGAGATGTCAGGGCAACAGGTCTATAGTCATTGAGGACTGATGGGTGAGTTTTCTTTGGTACCGGAACAAGACAGGAGGTCTTCCACAACACTGGAACCTTCTTCTGGGCCAGGCTAAGGTTGAAGAGGTGCTGCAGAACCCCACAGAGCTGCTCTGCACAGGCCTTCAGGACTCTAGGGCTGACATGATCTGGACCTGCAGCCTTATTCCTATTCAGTCTCTCCAGTTGTCTCTTCACCTGACTTCTTGAGACACACAGGTGGAAGGGGGAAGCAAAGGAAGTATCAGCATCTTCTGATATGGTTGAAGGCAAACATGTAGAAGCAGAAGGGTCTAGGGCTGAGGTGGAAGATAAAAAATGTGAGCTGTTACTTGACAGCTGTGAGTCCTGTGGGTCAAAGGAAGGTGGAATGTCTGTTTGGCTGTGAGCAGGAGAGGAGGATGCGAAGCTTGTTTCTGAACTGAACCTATTGAACAATGTGTTCAGTTCATTGGCTCTGTCCAGACCTCCATCGGTCTGATCATCCTTCTGCTTGAAGCCTGTGATCTTCTTCGTCCCTGACCACACATCTCTGATATTGTTTTGCTGGAGCTTGCTCTCCAGCTTCTTCTTGTACACCTCCTTGCTGTCTCTTATTTTGACTTTAAGTTGCTTCTGTATACTCCTCAATAATTCTCTGTCTCCCTCTCTGAAGGCTCTTTCTTTCTTGTTAAGCAGGTCCTTCAAGTCACTGGTGATCCAAGGTTTGGAATCATCTCACGGTTCTGGTGGGGATGATGTTATCCACACAGAAGTTTATATAGTCGCTTACACACTCAGTCATGGCATTGATGTCCTCTCCATGTGGCTGGCACAGTGCATCCCAGTCTGTAGCCTCATAGCAACTTTGCAGAGCTTCTTCAGCTTCCTGTGACAATTTTCTCACAGTCCTCTTTATTACAGGTTGCCTCTGAACAAGGGGCTTATATTTCGAGCAGAGAAAAACAAGATTGTGATCTGATTTGCCTAGAGGAGGTCTTGCTGTAGAGATGTATGAGTCCTTGACATTTGCATAAAACAAATCCAATGTTTTGTTTTCTCTGGTAGAGAAGCTGACAAACTGTTGAAACGTTGGAAGTGTAGCAGAGTGAAGCATGGT
Source organism: Girardinichthys multiradiatus (assembly GCF_021462225.1). Lineage (NCBI taxonomy): Eukaryota > Metazoa > Chordata > Actinopteri > Cyprinodontiformes > Goodeidae > Girardinichthys > Girardinichthys multiradiatus. Next base: position 30,618,144 of record NC_061795.1, on the reverse strand, counting down.
TAAAATCACCAGAAATTGCCACAAAAGCATTGGGGTTTTGTGTCTGTAGCTTAGCAACAACTGAGCTGATGGCATCACATGCAGTGTCGGCAACAGCGGAAGGTGGAACGTAAACTGTTGCCAAAATAACACTGGTGAACTCTCTGGGTAAATAATATGGACAAAAACTTACTGCCAACAGTTCAATATCTGGACTGCAGAGATGACACTTCACAGTAACATGTCCTGGATTACACCATCTGTTGTTCACAAGTACTGCCAGTCCACCTCCTTTACATTTGCCGCTCCTCCTTAAATTTCTGTGTGCTCGTATGGTTAAAAAGCCCGTCAGAGAGACGCTGGAGTCGGGGATATGATCCTGCAGCCATGTCCCAGTAAAACACATGATACTGCATGCCCGGTACTCTGGCTGGTTCCTTTGTAGGGCTTGGAGTTCATCCAACTTGTTTCCCAACGATCTCACATTGCCCATTATAATCGACGGAAGAGATGGTTTGAACTTCCTCCTTCTCTCTCTTCTCTTAGCTCCTGCTCTGCATCCACGGCGTTTCCTTTTCAACTCATCAGGGATGTGGGGTTGTAGCTGAAGTATTATTTGAGCTTTTGAGATATTAATCAGCTGCTCCCGGATGTAAGAAACAACCCCGTTGCCATGGCAATGCATCATAACAAATGTCCAAAAATAGAAAGTATTAAGCAAAAATCCTCCAAGCTGCACAGCATCCGACACTGGAGTGGACAGTCATCCAAAAAAAAAAATCAACTGTATCCACCACAAGAGGAATAGTTCCCAAAAAAGAATAAATCAGAATTAAAAGTAACAGAGCTACTCCAACCTGTTGCCACCTTGAGTGGCGCAATTCTAGAAATTTGTCTGACAGATTCCAGTTTGTTCATGTAAATGATAAACCATCTTCAAACTTACTTGTGAAGTACCGCAGGGTTTAGTGCTTGGGCCAATTCTCTTCACTATATATATTCTTTCAATATCTAAAATCAAGCAGGAATAAATATCCGTTGTTATGCTGATGATACTCAACTTTATTTATCCATAAATCCTGATGAACGCAACCAGTTAGATAGACTACAGACATGTCTTCAAGACATATAAACTTGGATGACTTTACATTTTCAGCTTCTAAATTCAGACGAGACAGAAGTTGTCATCTTCAGACCAGAATCTTCGAAAAAGAAACTGCTTAGTCCATCAATTAATGTGGACAGCATTGAATCCACCTCAGGCAATAAAGTAAAAAACCTTGGTGTTATTTTCGACCAGGACATGTCATTAAAATCCCATATTAAACAGGTTTTAGAATTTCCTTTTTTCACCTCTGGAATATTGCCAAAATTAAAAATATCCTGTCCAGGAGTGATGTCCCCTGGGTCCCCTTAAGGGTTCTAAATATTCAATTAGATAAAAATATTGAAATTAAAACATTTGCATTATGGATTTGCAAATGTGAGTGTTCCTTGTGTAGCTCAAGCCACAGTTTTCATTGTGAAACCTTTGAAAAAGCAATGTCTTTCAACATTGTGCAGCCAAGTAGGCATTAATAATGCATGTTACATTCTGTCACACGCTTATTTATGGAAGCATGAAAAGCAAAGCTAAGTCAAACACTTGTTTTTACAAACCTGTTCTACGTTAACTGTGGCCTCTAAAAGTTATTTATCCTGCATATACTGGGATTGGCGAAAGACAAAGATTTTGGAAGAGAGAAGGACAAAGAATAAAAGGAGAAATAAAGTTTGAAAAAATACCTCAAAGCCAAGTGAAAATTCCTTGAGTGCCTTGGGGTACCGCAAATTATTTTGACATTGCTTGTATTCTCTGACCTTATTTCAAAGATACTCTACTCCAAAGAAAATTCAAGCTCTAATATAAATTATCTTCATGTGTTTAGTAGATATACTTTAGAGTCAAAACCAGGACATTGACATTGGTCCGCAAGAAATGAATTTCAACAAAACAAAATCCTAAGAAAAAAAGTCAATTGCATCTTAAAGTTAAAGTTGGCTGGTGTTTATGATTTTAGACACACAATTATGCCAATTATTAAACCTTTGAATAACAATAATAACTCAAAGCCTTCATCTTTCTTTGTTCCCATTCTTCTTCAACCATAACTGTCTCTGTCCAGATATCTTTCCTGTGTACATTCCTGTGTTACCCAAGTCTTGTTCATCATTTATCTTCCCCTCCACATGCTTCAGGTCAAATAATCCAATACTTGCTTCAAGGTTAGTTGCAAGAGAGGGTGAAGCAAAAAGGTTGTAAATAAACAATGTGCTATGATCAATGTTTCAGGGCTTCAGTCACTAATCAGGCAAACTAATGCCCCACTAACCACGAATGCTTATTGACCCTTCACACCTAAAAATGCACAGCTTAACTCGTACTCCAACCTATTGTTTGCCCACGCTGATACAAACTAATGTTCTGTTTTTTTATGCATGTTATGTTAGCAGTGCTCAAAATAAATGTTGAAACACCAGAGTATTTACTGACAAGACAGACTTGACAAGACAAGACAGAGATGTGTTTGTGAACACTTTTGTTCCATTACTAATGAGACAATTACCACGAGCCCTTATAAAGCTATGGTATGAGGTGTTGTGAATGCAATGTGGGTGCATGGAAAACAGTTTTAATTCATCATAAAGATTTGCATCGCTGACCTACTTCTGAGGGGAAGAAGGGGATGGTGAGGGGAAAACAAAAAGCTCCCCAGGGTCAAGGGTTTCATTATTCCATCTCCCAAAAGAATAGGATGAACCTGAATTTATGAATTCTGCTCTTTAATATGTCTCGCCTTCAGTCTGTACATCCAACAGGTCCCCCATATATAACATATTCCTCAGATGATTACAAAAAGCCTACAAATAAAATACAGACTGTTCATATACAATTAAGTGCATAAAAAGAAGAGTTATAAGTGTTTAAAATGCAACAAAAACTAAAGTATAAAAGCTGTTCGATGGTTTTAACTTTTATTTCACTGACCAACTCCATCCTTTTCATAAACTCAATATGTTCACAAGCCATTTTTTTTAAGTACAAGTAGGGCTTGGCAATATATCAAATATATTTCCCACTTGCAATTTCTAAAATGACAGTTTCATAAAAACTGATTATAAATTTAGAGAAAATTCCATTTTACCATTTACCACGTGAGCTGAGGGGGCATGTGAACAGCGTGGGTGGATGGGGGCACCATCAGAAATGTAAACAGTTCAACAAGAGTAATGCAGTTTTAAGTGGAAGAGATTTTGGATTAATAGACAGACAGTTTGTTGGCAAAGAAAATGACTGGATCTGGAGCTTCTGAACTGAAATTATCAAATGGTTTCTATGGACCTAATTTAATGAATCAACATAAGGCAATTTACTTTTCTTATTAGAATTTCATTCAACATGTAAAGAGACTCTTATGAATTGTTTTGAATTAGTTGAAATATTGCCAACATGAAATGCTCACCTCCTTAGACATTTAAACACTTTTTAATCCTTTTGTATTTTAACTGTCAACTTATGTACTATAGAATACTAAAATATACTGTGCGCTAGTTAAAATCTTAAGGCTTTTTTTCTCCTAACTCTAAATTTGGTGATTTGCATGGTAATCACAGTCAAACGTATTAAATATGAAGTTAAAGCCTTTGTTGTTAAGTTTAAATGGTAAATATATTCTAAGGTACATTTTGATTTTATTTTTTGTAATGTCATACCTTCGTAGTTTTGTACCAAACATTTGTAAATACAATATGTAGCCATGGGATGTTTCATGCTGACCCTCTGTCAATTTCTAACTTCTTTAGAAACGTTTCCTACCTGCTTTGAAAACTGAGGATTGAAACTAACTTTCTATAGTGTTCTCCTAGTGTACACTAAGGAAATTTTACTTTGTGACTCCAATAAATAATATCTTCCAACAGGAGATCACTTGAGAGTTATCTTGGTTTCATCAGCTGTCATTAGAGTCCCCTGATAAAAACAGAGATCAGCATTACAATCAATAAAATTAGGCTGTAATAAAAAGCCTCGAAAAACTAAAACTAAATTATATCAGATGTTTGAGCATTTTAAGAATTTTAATGTTCAATTCATGAAAATACTTAAATATGAAGAGAAATAAATCTATATGCAATTGTTTCATTATTTTGGTATGAAACGATATGTTTACAGGTACTAAATGGAAGTAACAAGGGTTAGTATTTTAACGAATCGGTAGAAAATAGAGGTACAAAGAAGAATTTAAGTAAGAGCAAGGTATAATGCAATGAGTGTTGAATTCAAGAATCTTGAATTCTTGAAAAATTATGACAGGAAGTGCTATTTTTAATAACTAGAAAAAAAAAACTTTCCAGTGCACTTAAATCTCTGTGTGGCCTTTCTGAATGAAGTAGTTTTAAAGAGTTAAACAGACCAATCAGTTCAGCTCAGCAAATGAGTGCATACAATTTCAGGGGACAGAGACAACAAAATTAAAAATACTAAAAGAACCCTTGTACTCGTCGTCTTCCGCTTATCCGGGACTGGGTCGCGGGGGCAGCAGACTCAGCAGAGACACCCAGACGTCCCTTTCCCCAGACACCTCCTCCAGCTCCTCCGGAGGGAGCCCAAGCCGTTCCCAGGCCAGCCGAGAGACATAGTCCCTCCAGCGTGGGCCGTCCCCTGGGCCTCCTCCCGGTGGGACGTGCCTGGAACACCTCCCGAGGAAGGCGTCCAGGAGGCATCCGATAAAGATGCCCGAGCCACCTCAAATGGCTCCTCTTGATGTGGAGGAGCAGCGGTTCTTCTCCAAGCCCCTCCCGGATGGCTGAGCTCCTCAACTTATCTCTAAGGGAGTGCCCGGCCACCCTACGGAGGAAGCTCATTTCAGCCGCTTGTATCCGGGATCTCGTTCTTTCGGTTATGACCCAAAGTTCATGGCCATAGGTGAGGGTAGGAACGTAGACCGACCGGTAAATCGAGAGCTTCGCTTTTCAGCTCAGCTCTCTCTTCACCACAACGGACCGGCACAGTGCTCCCATTACTGCGGCAGCCGCACTGATCCATCTGTCGATCTTCCGCTCCATTCGGCTCGGCTCATAGGCCGAAACGGCAGTCAGAGACCTGTCCCCAACCCGAAGGCATAGGGATGCGACCCTCTCGTCCACTGGGGTAAACCCCAACACGAGACGGCTGAGCTGGGGGGCAACAAGCAAACCCACCCCAGCCCGCCGCCTCTCCCCGTGGGCCACTCCAGAGTAGAAGAGAGTCCAGCCCCTCTCAAGGAGATGGGTTCCAGAGCCCACGCTGTGCATGGAGGTGAGCCCGACTATTTCTAGTCGATATCTCTTGACCTCCCGCACAAGCTCAGGCTCCTTCCCCCCCAGTGAGGTGACATTCTACGTCCCTAGAGCCATCCGGGGATCGAGCCACCTTCATTCGCCACCCAATCCTCTTTGCATCTTTGCACCGGTCCCTCAAAAAAGAACCCTAATTTTGTTTTTGGCATCTCCAGATTTATTTATTTTCCCCAACAATTAAAAAATCACTGGAGTAACTACTGTCACTATCTTACATCTTCAAACCGACACAAATATATTTTACTATGCAAAAGCAAAAGATGGAAAACTGTTATTCAAAATTGTTCCAGCCCTTGTTAATAAAAAAGATTGTTCTGCACAGAATCAACACCTACATAAACTTGCAAAGTGACAGTTGGTTGCCCTGCTTGCAGTGAGTCTTACCTCCAAGGCAGCAGACCTCTTCCGCAGAAGTTGTTCTATGTTTCTGGCCGCTCTGGCCACCAGCTCTTCTGCATCATTTTCCTCAACAGTATATAGATGCTTGTTTCTCAGAAAAATCTAGACAAAACAAACAAACAGAGCAACACGAATACACAAATATGGGAATTGTTTTTGTTAGTTTTTTTAAGCAAATTCTTGAAATATGTATAATTGTGCTTAGAAATGAAGAATAAATAAAAAAAAGAATGAATTTAAATATCAAACAATGACTATTGCCATTGCTTTAACATTTTTTCACTGACATTATACTGCCTTCTTAAGCATTTGGTTTTCACATTTTACCTGAGTGAGGCTCTTCCCAGCTGTGGCTGTGTCTGCCAAGGTGACGAGCTCCCTCTGCATTTGCTCAACCCATTCCTTAATCCTATGGGACAAAGCAAAACATCAAATCAGTCTTGTAACTCAAACATTACCAGTGTAGAAGATACGTTGAAAGCATTTCAAGGCACAATTATACTGTCATTCATTCCATCTTAATCCTATCATTTGGCAGGAACATCCGGTCAAATCGCAAGGAAATAAACAGGAGCAAAAACATTCCCTCCTGCAGGGCAAGCAGAGTGTCATTCAATCTAGCACGAATAACCAGGAACAAATACAAAGTCATTTTTTAAAACACATGTTCCTTGCTGCCTACCATTGTATTTTCTATGAAGGACAAACAAAGTCAAATAATCAAGTAAGAGTCAGTCACCAGGGAGAAATTATGTGTGTGGACAGGTGAGAGATGGGAGAAAGCCAGGATCAACATGTCCTTCTGACAATCAAAGACCTCAGCCCAGTTTTAGCTTCCTGATAACAGCAATGTAGGTCAGACTGAATTATATGTTTCATTTTTATGTTGTTTTATACTGTCATAGCCATGTTTTTAAAAGTACAACACAATACACAAATGTTCTATATTGAGCCGCATTTATCACTAAATACATCTTGCATTCATTCAAGTACCATGCACCTTTTGGTAAAAAAAGCTGTCAATATGAAGGTTTCTGCAGGTGTAGAAGCAACCTGGGTGTTATCTTGTATTCTCTTCATCCTTTCTCTAATCTATTCTTTTCTTCTTCTCTCCCCTTTTCCTTTTTGCCCCACCTCTCTCTCTTCCATGCTTCTTATTTTTTTCCTTTTCATTTCTGTCCATAGCAATTGAAATAATCCCAAAGCAGTTTCTAATAAAGTTTCTTTTAATAAATATCAAACAGAGCTCTAAAGCATTAGCTGTAATGCTCCACTTGTGAAAGTAAATCTGTTGGGCTTTTTCTTGGCACTCAGACAACAATTCTGAGCGTAACTCTGCCTGACAGGACACGGTAAAAAAAAAAAAAAATTCAACACAATATTTCCACAATATGGGTGTATTTCAGATAACTCGAGATACAATTGAAAAGTTTATTTATTTGAGTAATTTAATTTAAAAGGATAAAAGGGAATGGACTGTTGCTCAGTGGTCCAATGTTGTCTTTTCAGATTAAAGTAAATTATGCTTTTCATTTTAAAATGAAACTGCACGGTGGCGCAGTTGGTAGCACTGTTGCCTTGCAGCAAGAAGGTCCTGGGTTCAATTCCTGGCCTGGGGTCTTTCTGCATGGAGTTTGCATGTTCTCCCCGTGCATGCGTGGGTTCTCACCGGGTACTCCGGCTTCCTCCCACAGTCCAAAGACATGCCTGTTAGATTAATTGGTCTCTCTAAATTGACTGTAGGTGTATGAATGAGTGTGTGCATGGTTGTTTGTGTGTTGCCCTGTGATGGACTGGCGATCTGTCCAGGGTGTACCCTGCCTCTTGCCCATAGACTGCTGGAGATAGGCACTAGCTCCCCTGTGACCCACTATGGAATAAGTGGTAGAAAATGACTGACTGACTGATTTTGAAATGAAGGTCCCAGAGGCTGAAGAAAGAGAGGAGTTTTACAGAATCCAAGTTGCATGAGGTGTAGTGTAAAGCTTCCATAGTCATTGATGATTTGACAAGCCACATCATCTACTAGTGTTGGTCTAAAGTCAATGAATTCAGTTCAATTGAAAATATTTTTTTAATCCAAAAAGAAAAAAATTATGTTGTAACACATTGTACAGGTTTCTTCAAAAGGTTCTAGTAGATGCTGATGGCTGTGGGCAGAAGGGATCTCCTGTAGTGGTCTGAAGCCTCTGACTGATAACACTCTGTTGTTGCATGGCAGCCTGATGGAGAGGATGCTCGGGGGTTTCTGTAATGTTCTTCATTTTATAAAGAATCCTTCTTTGCTGAACCTACAGAGGTTTCAGAGCTACCCCAGAACAGAGCCAGCCTTCTTCATTAGCTTGTTGAGTTTTTTAAGTCACAAGCTCTGGTGCTGCTACCCCAACAGATGATGGCAGAAGAGATCTCACTGTCCACATAGGAAGACATGCAGCATCTTGCTGTACCAGATCCAGACCAGGACATGGAGTGACCAGGCATGACGAGGTTAACAACAACATAAACAACACAAGCATCCAGCCCCACACAATGAAAACAAAGTGGCTTAAAGACAAACTGATAGGACAGGGAGAACCAATGAGAAATGTGGACCAGGTAACCAACCACTAGGCCTAGTTGCAATGTATCAAGACTATATGCATGTATGTAATGGTGTAAACTCAAACTGAAATCTTCTCAAAAACTGAGTTCAAAAAGAAATATGCCAAAACTGTGAAATATATTAACAGGGACCCTGTACAGTTGGGAAATGTGGTAAGAGAGTAAGAGTGGTAAGAGAGAGTGGAAAAAAGGATCAAAAATCCAGAAAAACAAAAAAAAACAGACATACAAAATATGTAGTAGATGTGGAAGGTTCAGATGAAGTACACTTAAGGAGAAAGATGAGACACTTTGCAAAGTAGTACCAGAGGGAATAATACAATGTAAAAAGCTGAGTAGATAAAGAATAAAAGTCAAGATATTTTGATATTTGACTTCTAACTCTAAAATCTTGTGGGAGATCATCACTGAAGCAGCACCGGGAAGCATCACTGTAGGAATATTAAGCGAAAGCTCTAAAAGTTGTGAAATAGGTAAAATCCATAATTATTTTCTGTACATATGAAGCTGTCAGATTTTATTCTGATATATGATAGGATGTCTCTTGTTCTGTCAGTTAATTTTATTTAAAAGGTTGTGTTTTTACTTTAATTAGGTTCAGAAATGAAGGATGTTTTTCTTTTGCAACTTTTTGATATTATGTTTTTTCGTATTTTAATAACACCTTGACATACAGTTGTGATCATTTTAAAGATCAAAATTATCAATCAGGCCAATACTAAAAAGTAGCATGCCTGAGTTCAAAGCCTTAGAAGGACTCTGTTGGAAGTACTGGAGGTAGATCAGGTGTACCCTGTAGTTAAGCAGGTAAGAAAAGGTCCTTGTCGCAAAATAGATATCAGCAGTTTTTGTTGATAATTAAAAATCCTAAAGTATTGTTTTATTATTATTAATGATAACCCAAAATCATTATTATTAAAATAATATGAATTACACACCATACAATATATTTAAATAAATGTTTCTCTAAAGATTATAACATAAAATTTCAAAAAAATGACTTGCCCAGTAGGGTCTTCAAGTCTTGAATCATCCCTGTTGTCTGCTGCTACTGCTCCATGCTACTCACTTTGCCTCCAGTTATTTCACTCAGTGCCATATATATACTGTAACCCTGGATTTACACTGTAAGGCCCTGTCCCAATACCCACACTACACCCTACGCCCCTCTATGAAGTGTGTACTTTGTAAAAGTGCATGTATAAGTTGAAGTCCGCAGTTTACAAGCAGGCAGAGTTGTAGAATTGAGAGAGTAGGGGTTACATCATCGACTTGCACATCTGCGTGGTAACTGCGAAGTCAAAAATGGCAGGACCCGTCGCTGTTTTTGCAGTCTTACTGCTAAAAATTATTTTAAAACTGCAACAAGCAATTATTTTGAGGAGAAGACACTGCAGGGATTGAAGGAGGCTTCTACACCAGACTCGAAAGGTAATTTCAGTGTTATGGGCTACTGACTCCCCAGAATCACCCTGAAGCCAGTGGCGTCTTAAAATGTTAAGCCTGGAAAACCAGTAAAAAAAATGTATTGTTGGCTTGCTGTCTGCAGTTCTTTTTATTCTGATTTAAATGTTGATTACACTGGTGGTTGTGATTGCTTTTTGCTTAAAACGTTACATGCAGCAATTAATTGAAATTAACTTCGGTGAAGTCCGCTTAGATGTGTGCTTAGCCAAAGTGTGGATCGAGGGCGCAAAAGGGGCAGGGCAAAGGACTACTCTGGAGAATTGGGACACACTATGCACTTGAACCCATCAACAGAAATGCGCAATTGAGGGACACAAGGGTGGAAGTGAGAGTATTGGGACAGGGCCATATTTGTTCCGTTGCGCTCCGGGCCCTGTCCCAATACTCGCACTTCCACCCTTGTGTCCCTCAATTGCGCATTAAGCATCCTTCGCTTCCTGCACTTTCTTCTCCTCAAAACAATTGCTTGTTGCAGTTTTAAATTGTTTTTTTAGCAGCAAGACTGTGAAACAACGCTGGTTCCCACCCTTTTTGATGTTGCAGTTATGGTGCAAGTCGATGACATAACCCATACTGTCCCAATTCTCCAATTTTGCACGCTTGTAACCTCCGCACTTCCACCCCTACATGCACTTGTACAAAGTAAACACTTCATAGAGGGGCGTAGGGTGTAGTGTGGGAATTGGGACAGGGCCTCAGTCCGGCTGCCAACTTCTCCACCCTTCTGATTTACATCCGCACCACTCAGGTCTGCTGCAAAGTCCGGAGGAGCTCCAAGAACCATACGCAGATAGTGCAATAAAAGCCAGTGTCAAATTCAGTAGCAAGGCCTGAATAACTCATTCTGTGGAAGTTAAACCAGTTAAAACTGCTTCACCTTTTGTTTTATGCATCCAGACATTTTCATGTGTTTTGGTCTAAAATGGGTGAGTACACTGAGTGCAGCAAAGTTATAATTGTTGCTTAGTTTGGTGCATTTAATGTTTAATTGTTTGGTTTAGAATACTTTAGTTAATCTAGGCCAGTAACTGAATTAATTGGTCTACTGTAAACAATTACTAATATATACACATGTATATATGAATATATGCGTGTATTTTTTAATATAGGGAGATCTAGTCCGTCTTTACGTGAATTATTTTGAAAATCTGGATGTTGTGCTTGCTCTGTTTCCTGGTGGTGTGGTATGATTCATGCCTATTGACTCCACCCGTGCTCCTCCAGCATTCGGCAAAAATAGACTCTGGTCGAATGGGATGGTTGTCCGCATGTCACAGCACTCCTACTCTGCCATCTGATGACAGCTGACTGTCTTCTAGTGACTCGGTTGCGTCTCTCTGTGATAATGACTGAAATATATCTAAAGAAATATCAGATTATTTGCTATTGTCTGTGTTATCAGCCATTGTAGCAGAAGTCAGTTTACGTGCCAGCTTTCCCCTTTCACGTCATAAAAGAGTGCAAAGGAGTAGTCTGGAAGTGCCTTTTTAGTGAAAATTATGACCATACATCTCAACAACTATTCATTTAAGCGGTATGAATTTACTTTTTGAAATATTTCATTAATGTTTCCTTTCCATAAATGTAATTGGATTTATCATAAAAATTTGATGATACAGGCACTTTAAATAGTTCAATTGCTGTAAATTTGATTTTAGCGGTAAAAAAAACACACGTTTCTCGCCTAATGACCGCTGGGGATGACAAGTAACCAACAGCCCCACTTTGCCCTGCAAAGATAAGTGGGTATGGATTGATGGATAGATGGATGGAAGGATGACATTTACTGTAATATTTACTTTTAATTTCACTGTATTGTAGTGATGTATGACCACATCACAATTCTCAAATCAAGAAAGTCAAAATAGCCCCTATTCTTCATGCATTACAATAGACACATGTGTGTCTAGCTGCTTAAGGGACATTGAATAAAATTTATAAATCCATACATTTAAACTATCACATAATGTTTGTTAACAAACCTGCGGGTATACCAAAAACCCAAAAACAACAATGGTTAAAGTAATACACCATTTAAAAAAATATAATAATAAATAAAATTATTCTTCTTTTTTTCCTACACCTATTATATGGGCTTCATAATGAGTATGGTCTAATGTCTCCAAAAAGGCAAAAAATAAATTCAGCTTTCATTGCAGTTGCATTTCCTTGGTTGTCCACTGTAAAGGTTTTCTTTGAAATCCTCATCCAGCAGGCCCTCACATTGGCATTTTCTCTTCTGAATGTATCTTTCATTTAAGTTTGTTTTCTTACTATTTGCTGTGGGAATATTGCTACACAATTTTACACGAGTACAAAATAGCCATCCTCAAAGGCCATCTTATTTTCAAACGTCTGATAATTCATTATTGTTTTTACCCTTCACATCTCTCCGTGGTTCCACTGATAAATATCCATTAAGAAAGACAAAAAGAACGTGTTACTTTGACAGTGAATTTACATTTAGAAATTAAAGGTTTTTTTTCTCGTGTCAGGAAAAGGTACGTTTTTAAGATTTATCCCTGAAAGGTACAATCTATAAAATGATTTTAAAAAATCAAGTGTGATGCCATTTTGCAACTATTTTGTAGCATTCCTATTTTTCCACATCACATTTACCTAGATATCATTATTTTGTCTTGGTTGCCTTTAATCTCTCTTACTTCTTATTGCTTCTTGCTTTTCTTTACTTCTCTTCCTTCCCTGCTAAATCCTCCACTTGATCCTCTGAGTCTTCCATCTTTGTCTCCGAATCCACTAACTGCAGGTGTTTTACTGGGCCTTGGACCACTAAGCTTTAAAAGCCTGAGGCCCTAACAATGCAATTTTAAATTATATATAGTGTGTGTGTGTGTGTGTGTGTGTGTTCTTGTACTTATTGCTGAGTGAGAACCATTTTTCCAACTTTTATTGCAAAGTGAGGACATTTTGACAATGTGAGGATATTTTCCTGGTCCTCACTTTTCCAAATTCCTTTCTTGGGACAGAGGTTATGTTTAGGACTAGGGTATGAATTGAGTTATGGTTAGGGTTAGGTATGAACTGGTTAGGGTTAGGGTACTTTTACAGTCAGTGTTAGGCACTAAAAATCAAGGAAAATGAATGGAAGTCAATGGAAGTAGCTGAAAAGTCCTCATAAAGATAGTAAAAAATGGATGTGTGTGTGTGTGTATGTTCTTGTACTTATTGCTGAGTGAGAACCATTTTTCATATTTGTATCGCAAAGTGAAGAAATTTTGACAAAGTGAGAACATTTTTCTGGTCCTCACTTTTCCAAATTTCGTTCTTGGGACAGGGGTTAGGTTTAGGACTAGAGTATGAATTGAGTTATGGTTTTACACAGATATTTGCTATTTATCTGTAATCAATTGACTGGGCAAGCCAGCATCACAAAAACATTTTTTCTACAGTGTTTTATTGTTCAAGATTACAAAACATGGTTTATGATACCTAACGTGAATACAGGATAAAATGGCACTTTTTGTGCCTGTAGGTACCAAGTGAGCATTGCTTAAACACTCCAGCCTACCTGAACATTGTTGCTGAGCATATCTATGCCTTTATGGCCACACTGTACCCTTCTACTGGCTTATTGAAAGAGGTCAGAGAATGGGCAGCCTGGTTTGAGCTTAACCAGTAAGTAGTACAAAAACCACTCACATACAACCAAGGTATGCGGAGTACCTTCTCTGAACACAAATTCAAACCTGAAGCAGATGGGCTACCACAGCAAAAGATCACACGACCTGCCACTCCTGTCAGCTAAATAAAGGAAACTGAAGCTTTAACTCACAGAAGCACGCCAAATTTGGACAATAACAGATCAGTAAAATGAGTCTTGATTTAAGCAGGAACTTTCAGATGTGGTACAAACAACATGGAAGCATGGATCCTTTCTGCCTTGCATTAACGGTTCACATTGGTGATGGTGGTGTAAAGATGTAAAGATTAATTTTGGCACTTTTTGTGCTAGTAGGTACCAAGTGAGCATTGCTTAAACACTCCAGCCTACCTGAACATTGTGGCTGAACATATCTATGCCTTTATGGCCACACTGTACCCTTCTACTGGTGGCTTCTCTTAACAGAATAATTCACTATATCTCAAAGCTCAAATAATCTTAAATTGGTTTCTTTAACACGGCTTTAAAGGCAAACCCATGGTCATACTCCAGTCAAGTCATGCATCATCATTTATTGTTCATTCATTCAAACAAATGACACACTTTAGTTTGTAAAAAAGGTTTATTGATTGATTTAAAATACATTTGTTCTATTAGTAAGCACGCACATTTAGTTCGCCTGTGTTTTTATCAACTAATTTCTTACCTTTGGTTTGTGATATTTACTAATTCTTGTTTATTTTACTGGTTTTGCACATTCCATGATCCATGGGAGTTTGCCGAGACAAAAGATAGTAGCCAGGGCTCAGAACACCTAAATACATGGAGGGGATGACTGAACTGCACCACCAGCTCCTGCTGCAGAGGTGACACTTTTATTTTATTTAGTTTAAGTAGCTTTTTGTATTTACCTAAGGGTTTGTATTTAAAGTTTAATATTTTTTGATTCCCTCTGTGGTGTTTAGTTTATTAACAAATGTAACCCGTACTGTGTTGTTTCCTTGTAGTTAGTAGTTGTATTTTTTAGTTTCCCCTATTGTGTTGCAATGCTCTGACCAGCTGTTTTACTGTATTTACACTTGTGCGTAATTCCTTTGTTAGGTCAGTTATGAGTTGTTTGGGCAGTCAGTTGGTTTGTTATGTTTGCATTTTGTTTTGCCGGTGACCTCTCTTGCTTTTTTTTCCCCTTCACAATGGCAATGGGTTCACTGTTCTCCAGTGTCTTCAACACCCATCAGATCTCAGTCAAGTGGGGCACCTTTTGGATGTGGTGGAATGGGAGATTCAACATTATGGATGTTAAACCTAAATTTGAATAAATTACGTTATCCTCTTTGTGTTTTCACAAATCACAGTGAACCAAAGTGAATTTTTGTGTCAAAATGTATTATTCCAAATTTATATTTATTGCCCATGTATCTTGATAATTCTTGTTGTGAGAGTGAGATAGACATGACTTTTTGTAAAGACATAAACTTTATATGGATAGTTGCAGAAGCACATTTTTCATAGATGTGATGTACTCTATGATGCACTGCTTCATATGTTAGTCATAGTAATGGACTTTCTGAATATTAATTCACTATTTTGCTACCTTCTGTCAAATTTTTTTTGCTTATGATGGCTTGTTTTTAGTAACTTGTGACTGATGGCACATACGATAGCAAACACAACACAGTGATTTTGAAACCTAATAAAAAGTAATGAAGTTGGTGTGGTTGAGCTGAGGTAGCAACATTTTTCTGCTCCGGTTGCTGAGCTTTGATTATTGCAGCCTGTGGTACACGCTGGATAATTAAACACACACACACACCCATATGCACACACACACACAGAGAAACACATCCATATGGCAACTGGGTCAGACATTGCCCCACATTGTTTTTACAGACACGGGAAGAGCAAATGAGTGTGAAAACAGAATGAGAGGCAAAGACAGAATGCAAGACCCAGAGAGACAGATGTTTGTGATTCATTCACACTAGAACCAGGGGGAGTAACGAGCTGGCATGTAGTGTGGGACTGAGACTCTAATTACACCTCATTAAAGAAGCAAAGACAGAGGCTATCCGGTCCAGACAACAAAACAGAATGTGTCATAAAAACACCCACTAATGCCCTAAAACAACCCGAGGTGCTCAGGTCCAACATTATCTGTAGTAACTACCCAGATTTCACATTCAGTTTATACAAAACAGTGCCTTGAAATGCCATGTTTGGATTTAAATAGAGTGTTATGGTTTCAAATTTACAAAATATCAGACTCTTACACTTGATAGACAAGCAGCTGCCAAGTTGCTTGCCAACCCTTTATTGTTTAAACAAAATAATTCAGCAGAGTTCTTTCTTGAAGTTTGAAGAATTTCTTCTTAATCATTCTGTTTACGTATGAAATCAGCATACTTTTTCATATTTTTCACCCATTTCTTCTTTTTCTGCAGTTTCTCACATCTTCTTATAAGTTGACTACAAGGCAAACATATGAAGGACACAATCCTACTCCACTCACGCAGAACATGACCATTGACAGGAACGGTGAATAACACTGACCCCAGTCAGCTTGTAATCAGTTTCCACGACTGTTAGTTTGTGCCAAGTCTGTTCATGTCCTCAACTGTTGCCACGCCAAGCCTGTGAACTTAGAGAGCCCAGTAGTATACAATTTAGTTGTTCTGCAATTTACAGAGTACCGCATAAATAACAAGCTGATATTAGCTGGTTAATAAGTCAGGCTATCTTTTCCAGTGGAGTAGTTGGCTATTTAACATTTCCTGTGTTTAGCCTCTAAACTGAAGGTTTAAAACAGGGTTATCTTATTAAGATTTACAAGTGGCTTTCTTTAGTTTCAACATCATGACTGACAGTGTTGGTCAGGACCACATTTGAGGTTGTCTTTCTTGTAAAGGAGGTAAGGGTACAGGAGCCATTTTCAGCCAGTTTGCTAGCAGTGTTCAGCAACAGTTGGCCAAGTTGTGGCACGCACCATTTGTCTGCCAGATATAATTTGACTCACTCCAGCACTTTCTCCAGCATCTCATTAAAATATTTAGCATTTTTAAAACTATAACTTCTTAAAACCTTTAAATACAGTGACACAGGCAACCAGCCCAGTACAAGTGAGCAGAAACAAAATCTGTGACTCTGTTAAATCTGTTGAACTGGTTAAATTTTCCACAACATTTGCAGTTTTCCAGGCATGATAAATCATAGCTATATTTAATCTATCTGCATTGAAAGAAATATAAAAAAGAATGGTAAATAAAAGTAAGAGTTAAAACTATCCCAGTCTGGCCCAACCTTAATCTGTAAGAAATCACTTTAAATGACTTCTCTATTTTTTGGGGGGCTATCAATATCAAGAATATTATGGTGCTGTTTGAAATAGGACCAGCCTCTGATACCAGATAAATATTTCCTTGTGATTATAAAGCTTTGTTTGTAGCCCTTTGTGCTCAGGAAGTGTTGGTTTTCTATCTGTGAATGACTGTTTTGCAGCCTATGGGCTGTGTCTTGGATTCTTGCCAGATCTGTAGATGTGTAGTGAAAACACTTGCTCCCATTTGCATTTCTACAGCATTTTGTACCTATTGATAAAGAAATAAATAAGTCCACTTGTTCTGATTATGAAAATTAGTAAACGAAGTATTCTTTCAGTTGAAGGTATTAATTGAAATTGTCAAAACAGATTAAGAAGCCTAAAGGAGACATAGCTCACTAAAGACATGTAAGGATCCTGTCATTTTTAGATGCAGCATTAGGCTAGAGGGCAGCGATTGTAACTCCTTTACAACTTCATTGAGGAGCTGTCACGGCTGAGCGTGGCCACCGGCGACAATCTGCTGATTTTGGTGCCCAACATTTATCAACGTCAAGATGCGAGGGGCCCGAGTTGTGATGAAATACTTTCTGCCATCAATGTGTCTCTCTAAAGATGACCGTCGGCGCATGAATGAACCAGTCAGCCGGACACCGGTCCCCACTCTCACACCCACACAGTCAGAGTAGCTCATTAAAAAATATATAAAAATCACAGCCCTTACACCAACTGTGATGGACGGCTAGAACAATGAGCGCTTTCAACAAGCTGCCTGGCAAACCTTAGAGCTCGAAACAGGATTATATGGGGATATACTTACATGAGCTGTGTGGGGAACTGGGATCCCAAACAGCCCTCCTGCCACAACAGGAGCAAGAACACCCAGGTTCGTACCCTGCAGGTATCCATTGTAGGAGACAGAAAAAATAGGGGGAAATTCCCCGATGTGCGTCAGTATCCAATCTGCTTCGCTTCCCCGTCGCGCAGATGAATGGAGCGACGTGCGCAAACGGCGCAGCCTGTTCCTCCGTCACAGATTAACAAACCCTGACACCTTTAATCTGATCACTCGACCATCCTGCGCTCTAACAGGTACCTGAGCCGGAGATCTCAGACTGTCTGTGTCTCACCCGCCCTCCTTCTCTCCGCTGTGTTCGGTGAGAAGAGGGAAAAATAAAACTAATTTGGCGTGTGTTTCCCTTATTTAACCACATACATTTTAGCATTTCTTTTATACAAAATATGGAACTCAAGTATGTAATACTTTCCAAGATAACTTCAAAAACGTATATGTTATGCCTCAAATACAGCAATTGTTACCTTGTTCTCCTGGTGTGTGCCACGGTATCCCAAAATGAGTCTAACTAATTGTGTTTTTTTTTTTTTTTTCGTAGTCCTTTTATTTTTTTATTTTGTATTTGTTTTCCTGTGAAGAAACACCTGACTACCACCCACACTGGCAATCGCATTCTGAATACAGATTCAGGGTTTTGCTTTTTAAAATGCCGTGCAACATTTCAGCATCAGCAACAGACAGAGACAGATGAGATTTTACCGTGGTTTATTTCAAAGCCTTTTGTCGGCAACATGAGAATGAGAGATAAGATGTGTCGATTTGACACATAGCGAAAACGCTTAACAATAACAGCTTGGTGAGTCTCAGTGTCATCCATCAACAGTTTTAGATAATTAGATTTGAAATATTTGCTGCACCTTATCGCTCTTCCTTTTGTGCAGCCTCCTGGGAAAAAAAACAACACAGTTTTAATTGTAAATGTAAACGCTGATAGCAGTCGAAGTAATACAAATATTTTATTAGAAGCAAGTTTACTCCATGTGTGTTGTTGTAGGTGCGTGCCCATGGGTTTATGTGTCTTATTCAGACCTGGAAGGAGGGCAGGGCAGCAGAGGCAAGATGCTTGGGGATTTGGTTATCAATCGTTGCTTGGCAACCACACACCATCCTCTCATGGCCTCTCACCCCGCCCTCCCTTTCCTCCCTATTCTTGCTTTGTCTCTCCCTTGCCACCTATCCATGGCTCCAACTATACACTACAGAGGCATTGCTGTTACCCATCTCGGTTTTTTCCCAGTTCTAATCCTTTCAATCTTGATCACTTCACCTGCTGCACATTTCCTCTGAAAAATCCTCGGAAGCTGTAAAACAGACTGGAGCCCAGGAGGCTCTTCAGACATCCTCTTTCTATGTTTTTTTTTATTTTATAATTTATTTATTAAGTTAAAAACAATACAAACTATTACCCTAAAAAGAAAACGGTTACTTTGTAATCACTACATTGTTGCAAAGTCAGTGCCTTGAGGCAATCAGCTTGAGGCAAGACTGCATTGTTTTATAAAATGGATTGAATTGGAATATACAGTACAGACCAAAAGTTTGGACACACCTTCTCATTCAAAAAGTTGTCCTTATTTTCATGACTATGAATATTGTAGCTTCACACCGAAGGCATCAAAACTATGAATTAACACATGTGGAATTATATACTGAACAAAAAAGTGTGAAACAACTGAAAATATGTCTTATATTCTAGGTTCTTCAAAGTAGCCACCTTTTGCTTTGATTACTGCTCCGCTCACTCTTGGCATTGTGTTGATGAGCTTCAAGAGGTAGTCACTTGAAATGGTTTTCCAACAGTCTTGAAGGAGTTCCCAGAGATGCTTAGCACTTGTTGGCCATTTTGCCTTCACTCTGCGGTCCAGCTCACCCCAAACCATCTCGATTGGGTTCAGGTCTGGTGACTGTGGAGGCCTGGTCATCTGGTGCAGCAACCCATCACTCTCCTTCTTGGTCAAATAGCCCTTACACAGCCTGGAGGTGTGCTCGGAGTCATTGTCCTGTTGAAAAATAAATGATAGTCCAACTAAACGCAAACCGGATGGAATAGCATGCCGCAGCAAGATGCTGTGGTAGCCATGCTGGTTCAGTATGCCTTCAATTTTGAATAAATCCCCAACAGTGTCACCAGCAAAGCACCCCCACACCATCACACCTCCTCCTCCATGCTTCACGGTGGGAACCAGGCATGTGGAGTCCATCTGCTCACCTCTTCTGCGCCGCACAAAGACACGGTGGTTGGAACCAAAGATCTCAAATTTGGACTCATCAGACCAAAGCACAGATTTCCACTGGTCTAATGTCCATTCCTTGTGTTCTTTAGCCCAAACAAGTCTCTTCTGCTTGTTGCCTGTCCTCAGCAGTGGTTTCCTAGCAGCTATTTTACCATGAAGGCCTGATTCACACAATCTCCTCTTAACAGTTGTTCTAGAGATGTGTCTGCTGCTAGAACTCTGTGTAGCATTGACTTGTTCTCTAATCTGAGCTGCTGTTAACCTGCGATTTCTGAGGCTGGTGACTCGGATGAACTTATCGTCCGCAGCAGAGGTGACTCTTGGTCTTCCTTTCCTGGGGCGGTCCTCATGTGAGCCAGTTTCTTTGTAGCGCTTGATGGTTTTTGCGACTGCACTTGGGGACACTTTCAAAGTTTTCCCAATTGTTCGGACTGATTGACCTTAATTTCTTAAAGTAATGATGGCCACTCGTTTTTCTTTACTTAGCTGCTTTTTTCTTGCCATAATACAAATTCTAACAGTGTATTTAGTGGGACTATCAGCTGTGTACTGTATCCACCTCCTGCACAACACAACTGATGGTCCCAACCCCATTTATAAGGCTTGAAATCCTACTTATTAAACCTGACAAGGGACACCTGTGAAGTGAAAACCATTTCAGGTGACTACCTCTTGAAGCTCAGCAACAGAATGCCAAGAGTGTGCGGAGCAGTAATCAAAGCAAAAGGGTGCTACTTTGAAGAACCTAGAATATAAGACATATTTTCACGCTTTTTTGTTCAGTATGTAATTCCACATGTGTTAATTCATAGTTTTTATGCCTTCAGGGTGAAGCTACAATATTCATAATCATGAAAATAAAGACCACTCCTTGAATGAGAAGGTGTGTCCAAACCTTTGGTCTGTACTGTGTGTAATTCACTTTGAATCTGTCTCTATGATTGGACTGAATGAGCCATATATTTCTGTATGATAATTGGATTTGTTATCTTTTGTAAAGTGCCTTGAGACTGCACTTTTGGTGAATTGGAGCAAAATAAATAAACTGAATTAGATTGAACTTAATTGCTACACATTATCTTACCAGAAGACCCCGGAATACATTGTATCCGTGTCTGAATATTAGCATTCTGCATTTCTAACTATTAAATGGCATACATAATACAGTAAATATCACTAAATTCAAAGAAATCTCACAATAAAATTGGGTTGTATCAAACCTACATGCCTTGTACTCAACTAAATCTAAATGTAAAATCAGTGCAAAGATACTGTAGATATGCGACATGTGACCTCTTTTCTACGTTGAGAGCTCAGAAGTTAAATTATCTGACTTTAAAAAATGGAGTAACCATAACAGACTGCTAATGATGATTTCATAAAGTAAATGCAAAAAAAGTCATCACTATTCAATGATTACTTGTGATGTTTTCTGACTGCTTATTTTTCACATAAAATGCTGCTACCTGGAGGTAATACATGCCATTACAAACGTGACGTTGGATTTGAATTTATTGCACATTTGTGGTCAGTGGTTAAAATTCTGGTTGGAACAAGATTTTAGCATTCTGCATGAGATTCTATATGATATGATATATACTACAGAGATCGAGGCAAACACCATCCGATTTCAGGTGTTCCTGAGATTAACTCCATCATCTGATAACCATCCATTTGAGAATATGCTGACAAGAAATTAGCTAAAAGACTTCTACTGCTGTACACGGAAACACCATTGAAAATTGACCCCAAAACATTTTAGGGTATTCTTCTTATCTCAAAAACATCTGCTATCAGAGTTGGAGATCAATTAGATATAAAACTGTTGTCATGGCTTGAAGGGTTTCTTTATTTAATCACAAAGGAAAAAGGGGAGACCCCAAAGCCTTATAACAGTTGTACAAGTCATCTTTATGTGTGCCTGGTACAACAAAAATGGTAGGCCCTTCTGCCTGGGCCTGAATGTATGAACATAGCTAATTACAATGACCAAGTATGACCTGCTTCAAAGTAGAAAAATCTTTAGGCTACTCTTCCT
Source organism: Girardinichthys multiradiatus (assembly GCF_021462225.1). Taxonomy (NCBI): domain Eukaryota; kingdom Metazoa; phylum Chordata; class Actinopteri; order Cyprinodontiformes; family Goodeidae; genus Girardinichthys; species Girardinichthys multiradiatus. Next base: position 30,596,256 of record NC_061795.1, on the reverse strand, counting down.
ATAAGGTTATACAATATTAACTTCTAAATGCCGTTGGGCTCAGATCATTTAGGCTGAATAGGGACAATAATATTAATAATAATATATTGTATTATTATTATTATTAATTGTTATTATTATTGCATTATTATTATTGTTATTAAGTTATCGTTGCAGTATGTTACTGTATTAAGTACATGTACTTCCAAACTAAAATGTGAAACAGTAGATTAATGGTGCCTATTTCCAGTGATCACTGGATGAGAGGCAGGGTACACTCTGGACAGGTCACCAGACATATAGGACAAACAACCATGCACACACACACTCATACCTGAGGACAATTGATGGTAACCAGTTAACCCATCAGTCATGGTTTTGGACTGTGGGAGAAATCACAGGGTACCCAGAGAGGACCCACATATACATGGGGAAAATATGCAAACTAGACACAGAAAGATCCCAGGCAATCAAACTCAGAGCCCTCTTGCTGCAAGGCAGCAGTGCTACCAACTCAGCCACCTAAGGGCGGTGCGTGGTGTAAAGGTAGAGCGTTCGCCCCATATGGGGAGGCTATTTGTCCTCAATGCAGCCGTACGAAGTTCAGTTTCTAATCTTGGGACCTTTGCTCCATGTTTCCTCCTCCTTCTTTCTCTGCCCATTTCCTGGGTCAATAATAAATGAAGGCCAATACTGCCACAAAAACACCTAAATAAAACAGAGTCACCCAAACAGTAAAATAATATTTACTACTTCAACAGTTTAACACATTTAATGTTAAATTGGTGAAATTATATGATTACCATTTTATTGCAAAGAAAATTCTAATTCAAATCAGTTGTGATTTTGGTAAAATACAAATTTTGTTCTAATCTGGATCAATATTATTCTTGTTTAGATTCAATTTTATCATAAATAATTGCATAAACTACTCTTGATATCTTTAAATTTCAATGCAATTTCATTGTTTAAGATTGAATCATGTATGATAAAATAAATACATATACATATATTGTTATTATTAAAAATGAAGCTCCAATATTTTTCACTTCCTTTAAGAATAGTACTCCATACCCATTGAGTAGTTCTGCATCAAGTGGAAGCACAGCAATGTCACCTAATGGTCATATTCTGTAAGTGCAGTTAAATAACATGTCAAGGTCTGCTAATGTATACAGTAGTTTTCATGTTTCACTTGGGAAAAAAAAAAATCCTGACTTAAGGCTATATAAATGATGGACAAACATTTATCAAGTGTTTTGTATGCATCTCAGTACATTAGAAAGTCATAAAACATTATTTCCGTAACTCAGTAAAAAAAAAAAGAAACTCATATTCTGTACATTCATTACACACAGGGTGATATATTTCTGGCACTTATTTCTGTTATTAAGACATTAAGTGTATACAGCTAATGGAAACCACAATTTCAGTTTATCTGATAATTTAAATATATCTTAAGAAAAAATGTCAGCCTTCTGAAAAATACATCATTTGCACTCATTACTTGGTCTGGGCTTCTTTTCCATGAATTACTGCATTAGTAGAGTGTAGCATGGAGGTAATCTGCCTGTGGCACTGCTCAGGGGTTTGGAAGGCGTTAATTATGGCCTTCAACTCATCTGAAATGTTGGTTCTTGATGGTTTAGGCCAGGCAAGTTGGCTGGATAATCCAACACAATGGTACCATGGTCATTAAAGGAGGTACTGGAACGTTTGCCAGTGAGGGCAGGTACCAAGTCCTGCTGGAAAAGGAAGTCAGCATCCCCATAAATAGAGGGACACTTGAAGAACTCTAAAATTTCCTGGTAGATGACTGCACTTACTTTTGATTTGTGAAAACAGTGGGTCAACATCAGCAGATGACATGGCTCCCAAATCCCCTGTGACTGGTGTTGTCTCATGCCCAAGAGCGGCTTGACACAGAGATTGAAATAGTTGTAACACATATCCTGGATGCACTGAGCCCAATCACTTGTGAAATTCTCAAAAACTCCTGAATATGCTTAGCTTTGCAGCCTTCTCATGGCTGTGCAGTGGCTTGTGCAACTTTTTCTGCCACTTTTTCCTTCCACTTTCATTAATATGTGAAGAGACAGTTTTTTTTAGCAGTTTTGTTTTGTTGCATACCCTCTGCCTATAGGGGTCAATGACTGTCAAGTCAGAAGCTTCCTGATGACATTTCTGTATTTAAAAGGCCTTTCTTTATTGGTCTTACTGTATGCAAAATTTTATGCACAGCGTGTATTTTGGGTTCTTATAAGTTGTAAGTCAAAAGGAAACAAAATTACCAGACATTAGCACATCATATATATTCTTTACATGTGCATGGAGTTTATATAATGGATGAGTTTCACTTTTAAAATTTAATTACTGAAATGAATCATGTTTTTGATGATATTGTAATTTATTAAGATGCAAATATAAATAACAATAAAGAGTTTAATAAAAAAACAAAAACAAACACATTGTTGAGGTGACTATGGGAAGAGTAGTTGTCTTACAACTACTCTTGTGGGTTTGATTCTAGCTTCCTCCTGCCTCATGTTGATGTGGCCCCAGGCAAGGCACTTAATCTCAAGTTGTCTACCGATCTGCATATCAGTATGTAAATGTGTGTTTGTGAGTGTGATTGGGTGAATATGACTCTAGTGTAAAGCACTTTGAGTGGTCGGAATGACTGGAAAAGAACTATATAAGTTCAGTCCATTTACTATTTGGGGGTTGAAACTGTTTAAAGAACTTGCAATTAATCTGTGTTTTTGTAAAAGTTATCCTTAATGTAAAACATTTTGAAACATATTGAACAGCCTGCCTAAAGTCTGGCTTTACTAGGAGATGTCTGCCCCTCGTGTTCAAATGTACCATAAACCAAACAGAATAAATTAAAATACCAAACTTTGGATTTGCAATATAGCTCTTAATATTTATTCTTTTAACTCAAGGGACATGTTTTTTACAGCACAATTTGCATATCTTCACACACCCTGTGTACAACCACAAAACCATAACAGTATATGCTTTGTTTTTACACAGAGTGAAAAACAAGACAATTGTACAAGCATATTTCTTTACACTCAGCATACAGATAAATCTATACATATTTTCTCTCTTTTTAAACATAATTTGAAAGCAAAATATACAGACAAACCGTTAACAGAACATGCAACATCCAAAACAAAAAGTTCCAGACAACTACTTAAGTTGAACATATTCTTTTTTCCCACCTTTTAAGTTGTTTCTGCAGGTTAGACGATATCATTTCACTAATGTTCACTAATGTTCATCAGTGGACAGCACATGTTTTGTTAAAGTCTCAGCTCCCCTTATAGAACCCTAGACACCCATTGCTGTACAATTACAACTGTTCTGTGAATGAGATTTATTTATTTTTTAACACTCACATGCTCAAACCTCGGACATATAAACATTCAGTCATTGTAGAAAATAAACACTTTATGTACACATGTCAAACAACTTGAGCACATTCACACCCCTCAGGACAACAACAAATGAATAGGTTCACAATTACAGGCAACAGCTGATCTAAACAAACAGTTTTCAGAAGGAAGTCTAATGAAATACGAGAGGTTTTGACAGTCATGACTGGGCAATAAGATGAGGTCTTACTTACTGCACTGTGTACATAGACTGTTCAGTACACTATGAGCATGGAGTAATTGATTTCACTGAATATTGTGCATCCCTTTTAGGGAACCCCAACATGTTTGTATGTTTATCTTTTGCCACATAGATACAAAATGTACACCACAATAGTTCCTGCCACCAAATACACTGTGACTCATTTAATTTTTAGTGCAGAGACACAAACCATGTAACTTGGAATGTCCCGGCGATTCAAATGAGACAAGAAAACAAACATTGTAATAAAGTGCACAAGCTCCATGTAGATGTTAACAGCGGTTAACATCAATATATACTAAAATAAGTACAAAATAAAGATATTTAATATTATTCTCTCACCAAATGTACAAATCATAATTACTTTTCTAGAAGACATTGTGTGACGACATGTTCACATACTTTAACACAAAGGCTTTCAAATATATATTTTGCATAGAATTACCTTAAAACAACAAATGGGTCTGGGAATAAAAGTAAAAACAATATCATAAATATAGAAATACATTTAACACATAAATAAGGAAATAAATGGCACCACAAATTATTTACCACTTGAAGTATCTTCTGCGCTGCACTATAGGGTATGAGTGACATCTTGCTCTTTGTGTGTTTGTTGATTAAAAGCTGTATCAGCCCTGTTTTGAAATTAAACACACTGACTGTGATTCTCCTGGATTTTTTAAATTGTATCTTCTTTTCTGATTGATGTGTTCACAAACTGTTAAAAGATGAACAAGAACGTACATACATGGGTCCCCTGCATACACATGAGTACTAAGACTTAGTCCCATGTGTTCCTCTGACCCTTATCATGCCTGAGAAAATATTTTGATCACAGGCAGTGAAAAATGCTGGTCCACTGTGTTTAACAGGAGTCACTGAGACAAAACATTTTATTGTTTTACAAGAACAGACACAGAGGAGCATTTGACTTTTTTATCTACATTTTGAAATTATTTTCATGTAAAACCAAAACCAAAGGGCTTTACTAACACACAGACAGCAGAGCAGTCACAGAGCTTTTGGATTTACATAAGGTTTTGACACAACGTCTCTGAATTACATGTCCATAGCAACAGAGTGATAACATGAAGGGAGTTACACAGAGGAAAAAACTACAACCTAAAAGTAAAATGTTTCACAAATGACACAGATGTGTAAACGTCTGTCATTCTGAACAGCTGTAACATTTGTTACATTCAACACAGCATGTGCAAGATGCTGTTCATTTTTCTAGTAAGTCTCCCCCTAAATACGATGCTTGTGTTATAATAATCTGTCCGGTGGTGTTGGCTCAACCCATGATTGCAGGCCTGTTCAACAAAGAGGTGCATCAGTGTGACAATATGGCCAACCTTGAACTCACATAGGTCCACATTCACCTAAAGTTATAAGGACTGCTTATACATTAGATTACTGGATTGTCAGTGCGCTACCCACTGCCTCGACCTAGAACTTTTGTTGGTATTAATTTATGTATAATCTAGTGACAAGAGAACAACTCTTATACTCTATATTGTATTTTGTTATATTCTGCATATGCTAATTTTATTGTTTCATATATATATATATATATATATATATATATATATATATATATATATATATATATATATCACACTGTACAATTGTTTGATATGCTCAGTAACTTGCATGTGGGACAACAGAAATGTTAGAAGTACAGAAGTACTGTACATTTAATCTTCATCCCACTGCAAAAGTTCAACAATCTGATGTTTTTTTCTGCATTGACATAAATTGGAAGTTCTCTACAAAAATTGCTATGCATTCCTTTATCTTTAAATATAAATAATCACCACTGATGTCTGCAAACTCTCATAAGAATTACATACGTTTATTTATTCTAATTTTAAAATGTTTTCCTTGGTTAGTTGGTTAAGTTCTCTCGTGCAATATCAAAATTATAATTATGGATCATACAATGGAACTATGATATCAAAAACATAATTGTCCTATTGTCCTAAGCCATATTGCAGTGGAATATTTGTCAGTAACTGTCTTTGCATGTTTGCATCTAAGCAAAGCATATTAGAGAACTGACATAAAAAGAGGGAAACGTGCGCTGGCAGTGTTGGACTTACAAGACATGCAATGTTATCGTCACATAGTTCCCCATCTTCTAATGATCTTTAAACTCAACACTGATAATTTTTATTAACATTTCTGTAATGTTACTTCTTTGTCTTCTTTTTTTCCTTTGGCCTATGATATCTCTTAATGTATCTTTAGCTTCTTATCGCGTGGCACTCAAGGGTTAGTCAAGTTGGAGCTGACGAACAGTTTGTGCCAGCTGACCACTCTCTTCCTCATGTCCACCTTGTCAAGCCAGATGTAGGCTTCCCCTATCAAGGTCTTCTTCACAAACTTCCCACCGTTGGAAACCAAGAAAAGCTGAAAGTACAATAAAAGAAACTAATTTCTCACCTTTGTGGAAAACACATTTGCATGCAGTCAGGTAAAGTGATTGACTTATTTGTGTTCAGGTGAAAGGTTTTCATGTGTTTCGTATACATTAACATAGCAAGTGTTTCTGTAACTAAACTGCTAAACTATCATCCATTAAAATACCATTTATGTTTTTGGCTGTTAACAACGATTTTGAAAAAGATGTTGGTAAACTAGACAAAACATGTTGTAGACACAGAAGGAGCCTCAAATTGCTCACAAACTATTTAAAGATTTTTCCTCCCATACCTATTTTTAGGATTTAGTTTGCCCATGCTGACCTGTATGGAATGTCCCGTTGGGTTGAGAGGAAATCTGAAGGTCTCATTAAAGGAAGGTTCCCGGTCATGGCGACAAACTCTGGTCTTCTTCTTGATGATCCTCTTCTGAGTGGCTACATTCACCACATACAACTTGACATACAGGTCTGAAAAATGTGTGAATGCAATGTGATTATTAACTGTGAATTTAACTGGTATAATATGATGTTATACAGCAAAACATAATCTAAAGTAATGTAAGAAAACATCACAAAATATATGTTGCATAGTGCAGCTTTAGGTAACGTAGTTCCCACATAATGTAAAAAAAACATAAAGTAGCATAGCACAGGATAGCATAGCAATCCAAAAATGAACATGTTATATTCCTAAAAGAACATGACTGAATGTAAACATGGCATAACAGAACATTTCCAAACGTAATGCAAAACAACATAAAACATTATGTAATGCAACACGACAAATGTAAGACAATGTAACTAAAGTTGGCATAATGCAACACTGTACCTTCATGCAGTGTAGCACGAGACAACATAAAGTAATATAAGGTGAACTACGGTAACATATCACCCATATACCTAAATATATACAGGTCCTTCTCAAAATATTAGCATATTGTGATAAAGTTCATTATTTTCCATAATGTCATGATGAAAATTTAACATTCATATATTTTAGATTCATTGGACACTAACTGAAATATTTCAGGTCTTTTATTGTCTTAATACGGATGATTTTGGCATACAGCTCATGAAAACCCAAAATTCCTATCTCACAAAATTAGCATATCATTAAAAGGGTCTCTAAACGAGCTATGAACCTAATCATCTGAATCAACGAGTTAACTCTAAACACCTACAAAAGATTCCTGAGGCCTTTAAAACTCCCAGCCTGGTTCATCACTCAAAACCCCAATCATGGGTAAGACTGCCGACCTGACTGCTGTCCAGAAGGCCACTATTGACACCCTCAAGCAAGAGGCTAAGACAAAGAAAGAAATTTCTGAACGAATAGGCTGTTCCCAGAGTGCTGTATCAAGGCACCTCAGTGGGAAGTCTGTGGGAAGGAAAAAGTGTGGCAGAAAACGCTGCACAACAAGAAGAGGTGACCGGACCCTGAGGAAGATTGTGGAGAAGGGCCAATTCCAGACCTTGGGGGACCTGCGGAAGCAGTGGACTGAGTCTGGAGTAGAAACATCCAGAGCCACCGTGCACAGGAGTGTGCAGGAAATGGGCTACAGGTGCCGCATTCCCTAGGTCAAGCCACTTTTGAACCAGAAACAGCGGCAGAAGCGCCTGACCTGGGCTACAGAGAAGCAGCACTGGACTGTTGCTCAGTGGTCCAAAGTACTTTTTTCGGATGAAAGCAAATTCTGCATGTCATTCGGAAATCAAGGTGCCAGAGTCTGGAGGAAGACTGGGGAGAAGGAAATGCCAAAATGCCAGAAGTCCAGTGACAAGTACCCACAGTCAGTGATGGTCTGGGGTGCCGTGTCAGCTGCTGGTGTTGGTCCACTGTGTTTTATCAAGGGCAGGGTCAATGCAGCTAGCTATCAGGAGATTGTGGAGCACTTCATGCTTCCATCTGTTGAAAAGCTTTATGGAGATGAAGATTTCATTTTTCAGCACGACCTGGCCCCTGCTCACAATGCCAAAACCACTGGTAAATGGTTTACTGACCATGGTATCACTGTGCTCAATTGGCCTGCCAACTCTCCTGACCTGAACCCCATAGAGAATCTGTGGGATATTGTGAAGAGAACATTGAGAGACTCAAGACCCAACACTCTGGATGAGCTAAAGGCCGCTATCGAAGCATCCTGGGCCTCCATAAGACCTCAGCAGTGCCACAGGCTGATTGCCTCCATGCCACGCCGCATTGAAGCAGTCATTTCTGCAAAAGGATTCCCGACCAAGTATTGAGTGCATAACTGTACATGATTATTTGAAGGTTGACGTTTTTTGTATTAAAAACACTTTTCTTTTATTGGTCAGATGAAATATGCTAATTTTGTGAGATAGGAATTTTGGGTTTTCATGAGCTGTATGCCAAAATCATCCGTATTAAGACAATAAAAGACCTGAAATATTTCAATTAGTGTGCAATGAATCTAAAATATATGAATGTTAAATTTTCATCATGACATTATGGAAAATAATGAACTTTATCACAATATGCTAATATTTTGAGAAGGACCTGTACATACAGTCAGGTCTATACATATTGGGACATCGACTCAATTCGCACGTTTTGGCTCTAAAAACCACAACATTAGATTTGAAATGAAACAAGATCAAGATGTGCTTAAACTGCAGTCTTTCAGGCTTAATTTGGGGGTATTTACGTCCAAATCAGGTGAACGGTGTAGGAATATCAGCTGTTTGAATGTGTGCCTCCAACTTTTCAAGCGACCAAAAGTAATGGGACAATTGGCTGTTCAGCTGTCAGGTGTGTGCTCTTCCCTCATTATCCCATTCATATGGAGCAGATGAGAGAGTGAGATTTGCAATTTGCGTGCTGTTGCTGTTAATTCTCAATATGAGATCCAAAAATCACCACCAGTGAAGCAAGCCTTCTTTAGGCTGAAAAAATCAAAACACACCCATCAGACAAACCCATCAGAAAGAAGACTTCACCAGAGAGAATAAAGAGGATTCACCACAAGATGTAAACCATTGGTGAGCCTCAAAAACAGGAAGGCCAGATTAGAGTTTCCCAAAAAACAAAAAGCCTTTACAGTTCTGGAACAGCATCCTATGGATAGATGAGACAAAGATCAACTTGTACCAGAGTGATAGAAAGCGAAGAGTATGGAGAAAGAAAGGAACTGTCCATGAGTCGAAACATACCACCTCATCAGTGAACCATGGTAGTAACATCATGGCATGGGCTTGTATGGCTGCCAATGGAACAGGTTCATTTGTATTAATTGATGATGTGACTGTCAACAAAAGCAGCAGAATGAATTCTGAAGTGTTGCGGGCAATATTATTTGCTCATATTCAGCCAAATGCCTCCGAACTCATTGGATGCCACTTCACAATGCAGATGGACAGCGACCCAAAGCATACTGCGAAAGCCACCAAAGAGCTTTTTAAGGCAAAGAAGTGGAATGTTATTTAATGGCTAAGTCAATCACCTGACCTGAATCTGATTAAGGATGCATTTCACTTGCTAAGAAAGTACATGAAGGTAAAATGCCCCAAGAACAAGCAGGAACTAAAGACATTTGCAGTAGAGGCCTGGTAGAGAATCACCAGGGATGAACCCCAGCGTCCGGTGAGTTCTATGCCTTCTAGACTTCAGGCTGATTGACCGCAAAGGTTTTGCAAACCGTTCACCTGATTTGGATGTAAATACCTTCAAATTAAAGTTGACAGTCTGCAGTTTAAGCACATCTTTGTTGTTTCATTTCAAATCTATTGTGGTGGTTTATAAAGCCAAAAAGATAAGAACTGAGTCAATGTCCCAATATTTATGGACCTGACTGTAGATTTATACATGCATACAGACATACTTGTATACATACAGTACTTACATAGTTACCTGCATACTTACACACAGCTATATATACTTGAAGTGCATTGCAAAATCCTTTCTAACATTTGAGATTTTGTTGAGTTACGAAGGCCAATTACAGTGTATTCAATTGGGATTTTATGTGATTAACCAACACAAATTAGTGCATAATATTGACGTTAAGGAACGTGACACATGTTCTGCTTAAATAAAATGTGAAAAGCTTGGCATGTATTTGTTTTTAATCCAAATGGCTTAATACTTTGTAGTTTACTTGTGTGGCTTGTCTCCACTAGCTTTGCATTTCTAGAGGCTGAAACATTTGCCCAATCATCTATACAAAGTAACTCAAGATCAGTCAGATTGGATCAAGAGCTTCTATACACAGTTTACACAATTTTTAGGTGTTCCCACAGACTCCCACAGGTACATACATGCATCGTTTTAGATGGCACACAGAAATATAAAGTATTGTCCTACCTGGCAGGTGGTCCGGGCTTTTAAACTTATAAGTGATATTTCTGCACTGAAGGATTTCTAGAACCAGCTGGTCTCCCTCTGTCTTCACCTCCTTCTTAAGAGCAACCTTAATTTCCCCTATTACTTGGGTTTTACCACCTGACAATAAAAGAAAAAGAAAAATTGATGTTTGCAATTTGCACATTTCAATACTCTCGTGGTCTCACTGAATTTTGCATTCACTACCTGAGGGCAGGTTCTCTCTATCACATTGAAAACCCAATTTGACTGAAATCCATGTTAATTATTAAACAATTTTCAGTCACCAGATTCAAGCAACTTAATTTGGTTTCAGAAGACAAGTTAGGTGAGATTTGGAGACATGAGTTAGCCATTCACCATGGTAATGACTTATTGACCCTCACTTGTGTAACAATAACCAGCTTATAGCCTTAAATGACCCTGAGCTTTTTGTTACAAGGGGAAACTGGAGATTGGTGCGCTACATGAAATGTGGATATAGTTATGACAATAGGTAGGATAGTGTGACATCCACTCCCTTTCCACTATTTTAAACCAAGAATTTAGTCATTATATAGTTAATGCTGTTCACTAACAATGAACACTTAACACTTAACAGAACATGTGTTAAGAAAACATCATTCAAATGGGTTCCAACAAGTCTTTAAAAGTTATTTTATAAAGAATTACCCAGCAGGGGGAGACCTACAACCAGAAATAAAAATAAAAGCTTGCCTTCATTTTCTGGAGTAATTTGTTGGTTTTTGTCGGTACCGTTAGGGATAGTCTTACCACTGTAGAAAAAGAACACATCATTTTACCCAAAAGCAACATTTGGTATTGTCAGCCTGTTAAAATTACTGCTGAATTTAAAACTGATAAAAATAAGCAACAAAAAACTCTTACATTCGTGGCACTTGAAAAATGGCACTGTCCACTCCAATGCCCACCCCTTCATCCCCGTCCAGACCACTGTAGGCGTCTCCAACAAGACTTGGGGCCGATAGCACCACTGACCCTGAGACATCACCCAGTCGGTGCCCCGGTCCTGAGAGTGACAAGACACAGTGTGACAGTGAAATTCTATCCATCAGTCTATCCATCAGTCAGTCAGTGGGTCTGTCTGTCGCTCTTCCTATCTGTCTGTACAAAGCGTCACATTTGAAAGCATGTCAAAAAGATAAAACACAACAGGTAACACTGTCACCTTTAACTTAGGCTTAGCATCTCAAAGCTGAAGAGTAGTTCAAATGAGTAAACTGTTAAGTGTTGTCAGTTCATAAAAAGCAAATAAAGTTGTGTTGTAAACAATAGCAGTATGTTTAAAAAAAAACAGTAAATCTTAACATTTTTATAGCTTTTTTTTTCTATAGACACTGATCCATAGGGAAACATACTATTGCAAACAAAACATGAAAAAAACTATCAAATTTGTTATCACTTTACAGAAACAGGGGAAATTGGAATATTGGGTTGTTACAAAAGTTAATAGTGTCTCTATCTTTACAAACTCAAACATTTTCTGTATAAAGTGACAAAGCTAAAGATTTAGCTTTCCTATGAATCACTGAAATAATATTTGTTTAAGCACCTCCGTGAACCTGAGAGCTATGCTGTTGTGGGCTTCAACCCCTGGCAAGGTGTCCCATGGCAAATGGGCTATTGGGATGTGGAATGTAACTTCACTAGCAGGAAAGAAGCTAGAATTAGAATTTGTGGTTGAGTGTGGCCAAATAGCTACAGTTGGACTCTTCACAACACACAGTTTGGACTCTGGAACCTCAGAAGGGCTGGACCTTGTCCTACTTTGGAATTGCCCAGGAAGAAAGGAGTCAGGCAGGTGTATGGATACACACAAACCCCTGCTCAGTGTCCCACCGTTGGAGTTTTCACTGGTGAGCCTGAGGGTAGTCTCTTTGCAGCTCCAAGTTTAAGAGGGAAGGTTCTGACCGTTGCCTGTGCTTGTGAACCAAACAGCAGTTCAGATTTTCTGGTCGATGATCAATTTTGAAATCATATCGTCAGACCTGTGATGCTATTGGATTAAAGGTAGCATCTTGCTGATGTTCCAAATTCAATTTGCAGCTTCTCTCATCTATCAAGGGAAGCTGGGCACCTGCAATCTAATTGAGGTCTTTCCAGGACACCTATTGCAGATGCAGCTTTCAGGAGCTGTGGCCTGATTATCATTGGTGCCTTTCAAAGTGGCAACCAGAGGACCTGTTGGTGTCTGCATTCTCTGCAACAAAGTTAAAATTATTCATGCACCTGGGCTGCGGCTTGCTCCCAATCCTGTTTACAGTTTTCATGGACAGGATGTCAATGCGTATTTGTAGAGAGCAGGGTCTCATGTTTGGGTTTCATCTTTGCTTTTTGCACATTATGTGATAATGTTGCCTTCATCAAGCCATGAACTACAACATGCAATAGACCCATTTGAAGCTCAGTGTGAAATGGCCAGGATGAGAGTCAGGTCCTCTAAATCTGAGGCCATGGGTCAAACCTGTAAAAAACGTGGATTGTTCCCTCTTGGAGGAGGGGGTCAGTCTCTGCCTCAAGTGACAAAGGTTAATTTTCTTGGTGTCTTGTTCATGATTGATGGTAGGATGAAGCAGGAGATGATTAGCTCTGTTCTGTAATGGTGTAAAAAGAGCCAAAAAGAAAAGCTCTTGATTTACCCATCTATCCATCTTCAGACTCTCACGGCTAAAATGAGCTTCCTCTTTAGGGTGGCCTCTGTCTACTTTGGACATTAAGGTGAGGAGCTCTGTCATTCATGTGGGAGCTAAGACTAAAGACACTGCTCCTTCAAACTGAACTGAGTCACTTCCACTGGAGGAGAAAACAGTGCAGACCCAGATAACACTGGAGGGACTACATATCCCATCTTGCCTGAGAACGCCCCAGAATGTGCTGGGGTGAGGGATGTCTGGTTCCCCACCTTGGTCTGTTGCCAGAACATGTGGCTGTCATAATTCTATTGCACATCATCAGCAGCATGAATGTCATTATTGCTGGCACTGTTGGCTTTGTAGTCGACTACAACACCCGCTACAAAATTATTTTCAATGCAGGAACATAATTTCTATTAACACAGGGATTTTTCTTTGGTTAGTGATGTTAGACTGCTATTATTTAGAGCACAGATATCTGTTCACTAAAAACAAACAAAGCAGACACATAAATCTGAACTCAGAGTAAGATTAAATGAATGGTGGTTAAAAGATTCTTTCTTTTTTGAAGCTCTGCATGAAGGAATAGTAGTAGTTTACTACACTATTACCATAGTTTGTTTTTTGGTAGATATATTTCACTTCTCTCTAATTTAGTTTTTACTTTTGCAGCTCTACTTTAGGATTGGGTTTGTTAATCAGTGTGTTTAGACAGTACATTTTTCCCATGTTGCCTCACCTTCCCTTGATAGTTCTGCTGCTCTCATGGGTTAGCCGAAAGCTTTAGCCTCACTGGCCAGTGAGTGTAGAATGAGACTCCAGATGGCTTTTGAAACCTCTTGGTGTTTCTTGGTATGACTTGGTCAGTCTCACGTTTGTGTCCCATTTGTTTAAAGAGGCAGGTATAGGATAGGACCGGATGGGGTAGAAAGACGGTGTTCCATTCGTGCCTCTGTGTGTGTGTGTGTCTTTTGAGACTTTTTTTGGGGGTTCATTCATGTCAGACATGCACATACAGAGCAGTACTGTGATACAATAAAGTAATTAGTAGCCATAAAAGGGTTGCAAGGGAGTCTATAACTGCATGCTCAAAATTTGGCAAACTTATCTTAGAAAGGAATTGCAGTTTAGGTTATGTTTAGGACACAGAGTATAATCACTGAATGGTAATATATTTAGTTTGAGTAACTTTAAGATATAAAGAATAAGACATGTAAGGAGATGCCATTCCAGCATGGTTTCTACATTCGGGTTGGATATCTCCAAAATGGGGTTCTAAAAAGAAACCATAATCTTGGGATTGACACATGCACACTAGTTGCAGACACATGGGTTTGGGAGGTATTAGAGGCCTATTTTAATATTAAATTTATTTTTACTGTAATTTGTTCAACCCTTGACTTGTGTCTCATTTACCTTATTAACAAATGCAATCAAAATATATCTTTTCCCATTTTAGTTATTAACTGAATGCTTATTGTACATGCATTTTTTACCTTAATATAGTTTCTGTTTTTTTAATTTTCAGAGTGTATTAGTAACATATAATAAGTTGTATTCTTTAAGAGAATTTGATTTTAAACTACCATTATCAATTATAACAAAACAGTTTGTGCACAGAAAAAAAATATGACCCAAGCAGAGTTCAAAGGTAAATTTTAAGGAGGTTAATGCAGAGCAATTCAGGTTTAATTAAGGAGTCTCAACAAAACTTGCATGCATGGGTAAAAAAGAGGCATGTCACGGAAGTTGTCATGGGTAGGGGAAGAATTTACTTGGTTGTAGGCGGGACTGCTGCACGGCAGCCTCTGCGGCAGCAATGGCTATCCCAGCATCTTCAAGATGAGCCTGAGTGACACTACTCTTGCTTTGGCTTCGGGAAGGGCCATGGGAACGCAGTTGGCCATCAGAGGAAGACTTGGAGCTGCCTGGGCTGCTGTGAGACTTTTCCAAAGGTAACATTTGCATGTCTGAAGGAAGAGAATTGTTCTTTGGCTGATATGCTTGGGCCATACAACAGTTTTTGTACCAAATTAAGTCCAATCGAGAATGTATACAACTGGCAATAATGTTTATGTCAGTGTTTTATACAAATCATTTAGATATTTAAAAGTTATGTGTGAAATTTATGTATTTTACCTTTGGCTGGATCGGGGAAGATTCCATGGCTTCTGCTCTTGATCACAGAGTTTTTAGGTGAATCATGACTCTGACCTCCCTGTCCTGGTGCTTGACCCTGTCCCATTCCATGTCCCTGTCCAGACCCAGACATATGACCCTGGCCTGTGCTATGTCCCTGACCATGACCCTGTCCTGACCCAGATCCTGGTGGGGCTTGAGTGGCATGCTGAGTTTTGCTGTGTTCAATGCTTTCACTCTGTTCCTTCAAAGTCAGCCAGCGGGGAGTGTTGTCCAGCTGAGATGTGTTTGACAAGTCAATCAGAACCTGAAAGGCAATCAATTTTACGCACAATGTTAAAATTAAAAAGTATAAGCAGACTTATTACACGAGATGATAAAACAACAATATGCACACCCCTTAAATGTTTTCACATTTTGCCACATAGCAGTTACAAACTTCAATGTTTTTATTAAGATTTTATTTGGCAGACCAACATAAAAGTCGTAAATCACTGTGAAGTAGAAGGAAAATGTCACAGGGTTTTTAAAATATACAAATAAAAATCTGTAAAGTTGTCACATACATTCATATTCAGCAAAGCTATAAGTCCTAACTTAGCAAAACCACATTTTGCTGCAATGCAGCTGCATGTGATATTCAGTCTCAGTTGCAAGACTGAATATCACACCTTCTTACCAACTTAACTGTCCCTGCTGAAGAAAGCATTTGGATAACATCATGTTGCTCCCACCATGATTCATAATTGGAGTGTATCCAGTCATTAGTGTTGTATCCAGAGGGATGTTAGATTCAAGACAGTCTCCAAATGTAGCATCTCAAAGTCTTTAAAAAAATGATTTTTTCTTGCCTCCCTTTCAAAACAGCCATGATTGTGGAGTGCATTCAGTGGCTTAAAAAGTATTGAACATGTCAAGGTTTTTCTCAGTAATTTCTAATATTTCTATCGACATAAAATTCACAAACGTTTCGACAGTGTCTCAAGTAACTGACATACAAAGAAATCAAAACAAATTAACCCAAAAATAAAGTTATGGGTAAAAAATGGAAAACACAGGGAATAAGAATTAAAAACATGAAGAGATGGATTTGGAAAAGGGCATAGAAAGCCCTGAAACCAGCAAAAATGGCAGTATTAAAATAACCTTGCTTCTGCAATGTGCAAATCTACATCAGCTGATTTATATTTTTACTGATGGCCTATAAAAGAAGGTCTTTCATTGCAAAAGTATTATATATGATTGATACAAGCAAAGAGACCATCACAAAATATGTCTTACTCTTGCAAAACACACTAATTGCAACGGTCACAGGCATTTGAAAACTTTTAAATGTTTTGATGAGTGTCATTGGAGCCATGATTCAGAAGTAGAAACAACATCATTTTACCATAAACCAGCCAAAGCCAGGTGCCCCTTATAAGATTTTAAACAAAGGAGTCAACAGGATAATCAAAGAAATTGTCCAAGAGCCATGGAGCTCTCACATATAACTTCAGAAAGACATGGAAATAGCAAGTACAGCTTATCCTATGAAAACTGTATGTCACTCAACTTGAATGGCCTCAATGCACATTGCACACTGCTGTTGAAAAAATGAAGAAATGCACCCAGACATTCTTGATAAAGAAAGTTTGGATTTTTGTGTAAGACATACGTACCAAACACACAGCCGAGGAAACTCTTTATTGGACTTGTATTCAATTAAAACATTATGGAAATGACTGAAGATTAGAGTACCTAGAAAGAACCCCAGAACCAACTAGATTTGAAGATGTGAACGAACTAGTCAATACTTATTGCCTGGATTATTCTAATTTTTTACTCATAATTTAATTTGTGGATACATTTACTTTTATTTCTTTGCATGTGTGGATCACTGGGTTTACTGCTAACATATTGTGGTAATTTTATGTCAATTGAAATGTTTGATTCTTATTTTACCTACTATATGCCAATTAATACTCTGCAAAAATAGGGAAATTAGTTCTCTTACCCTGAGCTGAAAGCAAAAAAACAACATAATTATCTTTTTGCAGACATGGTTTGGCAATATTTTGAGCTTGTTCTTAACATATCGGCTGGGCTAGAGCATTATGTTTTTTAAACTGCATGATGCTGTTTGTCCACTAATGTAAATTGACAATCTCCTAAGGCCTTCACACAATCATTGCATTTATTCAAACAATAACTTACACAAAATTGGATTTTATTTACCAGGTGAGATCTGAAGCTTATAAATTGCTCTGAAATTTATTTAGGGGTATCAGAGAAAAATAATAAGTACAAATGCAAATCCTTTTAGATTTTAATTTGCAAAATGTTTCATCTCACAACTTCACAATAATGCTCTAATTTGAGTTGTTCTATCACATACAATCTTAATAAAATAGATAGAAGTTTGTGGTTGAAACATGACAAAATATGAAAGAGTTCAAGGGATATAATCACTTTTGCAAGGCACTTCAGATAGTGTTAGTTATCTTCAGGTGTTTGTAATGTTTTTGTTGTACATTTTTAAGTTTGATCTTATACTTTGGATATCCATGGGTGCCTTTGTTTTTGTGTAATTGGTCACCTAGTTCTTAAATGTTGTAAGCTCATTTGGGTTCACACAAGTATGTATTGCACTTGCAACTGTATAATAATTGTGAAATTGTATTACCCAAAACAATAAATTAAAATCTTAAAACAAAACAACTAGTTGTATACAACTAAGTTTTGGAGCCACTTTTGCACAGTTGTATCTTGTTCTACAAAAATTCCAAAAGCTACATTAGACTTACTGTTTAGACTGAACAAATTTTAGACATGATCTCTTTAAGTTTAATGCGAATAGTTAAGGAGTTCTGATAGAGGTTGTTCTGACAGTGGATACCAGTAAATAAAATATAAGTAAAATTCCAGCAGCACTTACTTCTCCAAGAAAGTCATTGGAGGAGGATCTGTCATAGTCCCACACTGTTACCTCCAATGTTTTTTTCTTTAACTGGATAGGGAGAGGGAAAGAGAAAGAGAACAAATAGTCACAGACTGAAATATACACACTCTGTAAAGAAGTATCAGGAAATAATCTGTATTTAATTGTATAACTATGGTTTTTCTGTCTTGTTAAGAAATCTTGTAAAAAAATGCCAGGTATTGCAAACTAAGCAGAAGTGTATTTATTTAGAAAAGAGAGTGAGTCAGGTTGGATATGTTCCAATGTGCATTTATGTGTCAACATAGATAAACATAATTAAAAGTCACAATCACCGCTAGGCTATTGAGTTTGTGGGAGCTGAAATTTTTGTACTCAAATGTTTTCTAGGAGTTCTAATAAGAGGCTTCGTGGGGTACTGAAGACAGCCCTGAGGCAAAGGCACAAGTACTGAATCCTTGCTGGCTTCATAACAGGCTGAGACATCACTGTCTATCAAAGTAGGCCACAGAAAAGTCTCTAAGGATCTCCATGAGTGTATATGTGTACATGTGCTGAGTACCTGCTCCAAATGGATGTTCTTGTAGATGACAGTCTGGTTCCATTCTGGGTTTGTTGTCTTCTGGGCATACTTGGTTCTTCTCCTGTTATCAGCACTGATGATTCGTGACATACAGCAATAAAAGTTGTGAGAATTGCATCAAAATGAATTACAAGCTAATACATTTCCCAGCTTGGTCCCTTGGCAAACATTTACTGCCACCAATTTACTCAGCTCATGGATTAGATTTGTAAATGTTTGTTAAATTTTCAATACTCAGTGTGACATCAGAAACAAACAAAATTGTTATTTAAATGTTTATTTGAACTAAGATGATTTTATGGAATAAAAAAGTAAAGATAAGAATTTAGGAGTTTTGAAAGTTAGAAGCATGGAGTGGAGAGAGAGTGCAGTGATATGAGTGTTGTCACATAGAGTAAAATAAAGAATATAATTGGACAAACAACAAAGGCCACAACAGAAGGATGTAAAACCACTGGAAGACATCCCCAAAAGAAAAAAGAAACTGAAAAGAAAAGATCAGCACCACACTACCTTGCATTCTGGACAACCATGACTTGGCTGAGGGAGTCCAGAAGAGGAAGAGGAGGGCAGATATCACAAACAAGAAAGGCAAAAAAATACGAAAAACAGTCAGAGAAGCCCAGAGTGCACAAAGAAAAAGCAATAAAGGATAGAGAGCTGAGGCAATCAATATTTTCTGCATTATGCACCACTTGTTTTGTGTCCAAATGAAACATGTTAGAAAAGAGCTGAAAAACTCTGGAAATTTATCTAAATTGATGTTGAGGTACCCTGAATGTGCTCTGTTCTGTATATGACAACAAATGGATTTTAAAATGTTCCTTAAATCAAATAAGGCAAAGGAGCAAAAGTATTCTAACTGAGCTTCCCTTTCCAACTTATGCTGCCTGTAGGTCGAGAGAGTGTAACCTCATAAACAGACCTGATGGGGTCATTATCTAAGAACAGATATTGTTACAGAGCAACTCAAGGCCTTATTGATTCTTTCTTGTTATCCACAAGCTCTTGGGAAGAGAGTGGAGGAGACTTAAGAGGAGGAGCTCTGGAAACATCAGGGCAAAAAATAAAAATAAAAATACTCTGCTATGGCAAATAAACTAGGAAAGAGTTCATCCCCTTTAAACTTTTTCACCACACATCACGTTACAGACAAAAAATATGATGTTTGTTCTGGGGATTTTATGTGGCCAACTCAGTAGTTTATAATTGTGAAGTGGAGGTAATACTATGTTGTGGATATATATTTTTCCAATTAAAATCTGAAAAGTTTAGCATGCATTTGTTCTCGGGTCCAGTCCATATTTTGCAGAATTAACTTTATTACAATTGCAGCTGCATGTTTTTAGTAGTATGTCTGAGATTACATTTTTTTGCATTATTTTGAAAGAGCATCTGTAAACATAAGTTTTTAAGTCTTATCACAAATTCTCAATTGGATTTCAGTCTGAAATTTGAAATTCTAATAAATGAATATGTTTGATCTAAACCAGTCCATTGGAGCTCTGGCTGTATGTTTAGGGTTTATTGTTTTGCTCAATGGTGGGACTGTGCCCCATTCACAAGTTATTTGAAGCCTCTAACAGGTTCTATTTCCTGTATTCAGTTTCTGTAGTTCCACCATTCTTTCCTCAGCTTAGTTTTCCTGTTTCTCTGGAATAAAATGCACAATGTATCTCCATGAATATTGTGTGTTCAGGGTCAGTTTTTGCCTCCACCATGTGTAGAGTTTTGAACACAGGCCAATAATGTTTTTTTCTCATTTAACAGGACCAGCTTCCTCCTCTTCTTTACTATGAGGCTGGTGGCAAACCAAAATGGGACTTCTTGCAACCATGTCTTTTAAAGCCATTTCCATAAAGACCATAATTGGAATGTGTTCTAGTTCTATCAACAGATACTCCCACCTGAGCTGTGGATCACTGCAACTCCTCCAGAGTTAGCATTTTTTCAGTAATATTCTGAACAAACAACTTGGGATTAAATATTGCACATCCAGACTCCTCTTAAATACAAATGTACAACATAGTTTTTTACATCTGTTTTTTTGAAAAGAAATTAAATTGATTAAATCCATAATCCTTTGCAACTTTCTCCTAACCTTTGCACATAAATTTCACATACATTTCCAATAAAAGACATTAAAGTTTGTGGTTGTAATGAAACAAATGTTAAAAAGTTCAAGGTATACAAATGCTGATACCAGGCACTATACATGGCTAGTGTGACAAATTCCAACCTAGATCAAAATACAAATATTTTGGATATTTTTGTAAAATGGAAAATCCAAATAAATCAATAATGCAGTGCAAAAGACTGCCTCATTTCTTCATGTCCTTCTCCCAGACAAACTCAAGGGGTTAGTCAGTGTTATACAGAATACCTACAAAGTCATAAAAAACAGGGGTAGAAAAAATAAGACAGACTTGAAATCAAATAGGTAAACACAGACAAGACCTCAGTGGAACCTGAAGCCCCTTTAGAGCTCACCCTCTCCCTGGTAAAAGGTAGACCTTCACAAAAGGGTCAGAATAACCGTCATTGTCTCGAGCGGCCAAGTTTCTTGCCTGCAGGACGTGAACAATCAGGTTTCCCAGATTTCTATCATAGTTAATCTGGAGCTATGGGGAAAAAGCAGAGGGAAGTGAGAGAAATCACACTGCTGGATTATTTTTTTTTTGTTCGATCTTAGAAGCATACAATAAAAACGTAATGCAAACTTATTTTTCAGAATGTGTTTACTACCTGAATTTCTCCAGTGATAGGATGAGGCGTTTTCATGACCTCTATAGGCTAAAAAAACAGAAAAAAGTAAAAAGTCATCAGCTGCCACCATATATTATCAGAAACTGCCCCAGGAGAGGAAGTGCCAAGATCTCTCACTATATCTAAAAGCCTCTGGACAGATTTTACCATCTGAGCAGTGTAATTTGCAGGAAGAAAAGGGCAGCAAAGTTACAGAAGAGAGACACAGTTGGCTCACAGCAAGAAGCTTCTTACAAAAGAAGTTTTGGATTTTTTTCTCTAGGCATTCACACAACTGAAAAAAATGTTATGTGTTTTACCGCTTAACTTGCAAATGACATCGTAAGCATACACTGCGTCATTCCATCTTAATGTACTAATTACTCACCATACATCTTCACTGATAGCTTTCTTATTGTATCACTATAATTAATCAATGAGACTATAATTCTTACTTTTCTTTCACACAGCGCCATGAAAATGTATTTGCATCTCTACAGATTTCTTCTGTTGTTGCTTTTTTGTCACAGTTAAATGTTTTAGATCCTCAAACAAAATATACTATCAAAAATTAAGGCCAAACAGGGTAAATAGAAATGCTGTTTTCAGATCATTCTGTGATGTAACACATTTTTCAAAAAGTTTAGTTCAGTTTTACTAGCCACATCCAGACCCTATTGTTGCCAGTAGAATCAAGAAGTAACTGTCTCATAGCATGAAGTAGGCCACAAAATCCTAAAAAGCAACAAATAATGCTCATATCTCAACTTAAAAATCAAGATAAAAAAAAACAACAAATGTTGACATATACAGTCTGGAAAAGAGATTTTTAAGTAATTTCTACACTTCTGGGACTTCAGCAAAGTCTTCTAATGGAGAAAAAAAGCACTATGGTGAACCTTTCCAGGAGTGACCAGCTTATCCAACTGACTGAACTCTACTCTACTGACAGCTCATCTAAGAGGTTGCAAAAAATGAACAACATGTAAAGCACTGGCCACCTCACTTGCCTCATTTAAGGTCAGTGTTCCTTATTTAACAACAGGGAAGACTCTGGGCAAAAATGCATTAAATTAAAATCAAATATTTGAAAAAGGTCATATCTATAGT
Source organism: Girardinichthys multiradiatus (assembly GCF_021462225.1). Lineage (NCBI taxonomy): Eukaryota > Metazoa > Chordata > Actinopteri > Cyprinodontiformes > Goodeidae > Girardinichthys > Girardinichthys multiradiatus. The sequence continues at coordinate 30,573,717 of NC_061795.1, read as the reverse complement.
CAAACACAGTGGTGTTTGTGTGATGTTCTAGGGCTGCTTTGCCACTTTGGAACTGGACAACTTGCCTTAATTTGTGAAACCATGAGTTTTGTTCTTGTGCAGAAAATCCTAAAGGAGAATGCCCAGCCATCGATTCATGGCCTAAAGCTCAAGCGCAATAGGATTCAGATTTAGAAAACTTTACTAATCCCAGAGGGTAATTTAATTTCAGTTAGACTCATCCATCACAAGGATTAAATACTATTTAATCTAAAGCATATCAGGAAGTCCATCTCTGAATGGCTCCAGAAAAACCCAAAAGGAAGACATGGCCTACTCAGAGTCTGATTAAAATGCTGTGGTGTGACCTTAAATTGGCCATTTATGTTCAAAAACCCTCCAATGAGGCTTAATTAAACAATTCTGCGGAGAATGTGAAAGACACATTGCCAAATATAGCAAACACCTAATGGCAGTTATTATCGCCAAAAGGCAGGTTGGTTTGGACAGTTTTTTTATTTCAAGAAATGAAATCATCATTTGAAAAATATTTTGTGTATTTTTATTTAGGGTATCGTTGTCTGAAATTAACATTGGTTTTCTAGATCTGAAACAATTAGGTGTGACAAAAACAGTAGTAATCCATAAGGGAATAAATACAGCACTGTAAACTTATTTTGCCTGTTTTGCATTTTCTCATTTAACACATCAGGTCATATCACTGCTACTGTGAGCATCGTTTTAAAATGTGAGCTACCTTGTGTCGCTGTTTCTTGTTGATGGCAGGGGATGCCGGCTGGCCAGGACTTGGGACCCCACTGGAGGCTGCTGACCCGGGGCCAGAGTGAAAGAGAGCAGAATGTTCCAGTGCAGAGAGGATCCCCAAACCCCCCGGTCCTGTTCCCGCTATGCCAGGAGCTTGCTGCTGGGACACCTTCTGGAGCTCTGCAGCTAACTGATTAGGATCCACACCAGGCGATCGCTGGCCACCTGCTGTGAGACATATGTACCATAATCCATGCTGTATTCATGTAGCTAAGGTGAACACATACAATCATGTAGACAAATCAATAAATTTTTACGCATACCAGCCTTAAGCTGGACCTGGTGCTCCAGAGCCTGTGGGTGCTCAGGGTCAGACATCATATTAAGGTCACTGCTTGGATCCACAGAAAAAACAATGGAATTACAAATGGTGTGCCTTAATATCAATACGTCACATATTATAATCTGACAGATGAAGAGGTTAGGAATACATAAAAGGAGCAGGGGGTAGAGAGATTCTGATCAAAGGTGCAATGTTGCCTGATTGCAACAAAATACATGAGTACCGATGAGACTGGGAGATTGACATTGACAGATGTTACTCACAGTCTCACACAGAGCTCCGCCTCTATACAAGGTTTGCCCATAATGCACTGAACTTCTTCGTACGTCTTCCCTGTTAGAGGAACTCCATTCCACTCCAACACCTGCATGCCTGCAACAGGATCAAGTAAGGTGAAACACAAAAGCGAGGTTTTTAGTTTCCATGCTTTATATTTCAAGAGTTTCTTGAGCGTGTTTTATTGCCTGGCCTTTAAAGAAATTATATTTTGGCACAAAATGTTTTTACTGTTTTTAACCAAAACAAACAGCAATCTAAATGGAGTATTAGTCTGAATTTATTAGCTTCACACAACATTTTAGAATCAGAGCGTTAAGAAAAAAAAATTGAGTAGTCTTATTTTTTGACTCATTCTTTAAAACAATCTCACAGTTAAATGTATATGAATATGAAAATTAGAAACATATATTTTATAATGAAATTGGTTTATCAAAAATAGAAAAGAAACAACACACAGTTGTACTTTCAAATCTAAAACCAAGAGAGTCTGCTCTCGTACAACAACACGTAATAGCTCATCTATAACATCACTATAACTGTAACATGCCCATCTAATTTCACAAGGTCAAACAAACATGGTCAAAATGCAAAGTCAAAAAGAGATCCTTTGTGTTATTTGTGTTGCAAGGTGGGGTTTTAGAAATTAATGAGCTTCTAGCACACAAACTCAGATTTTTCAGTCTGGCACCTGCAAACTCCTTAAAACTCACTGGGTGTGTTCCTTGCGCTAACTGTATGTATTTTCTTTATAGGGGTATGCTCTGTTCTAATGAGAAAAGGACTGCAATTTTCATTTTGTTGGTCTGCAAAAATGTAAAATAATCTGGCAATTGTCCCTTATTACATTCATATAAAAAGCCATGTTTTCTCTCCCAAATTCTGGACTGAAGCTGTATAACTATTCTTACTCACTTTACTGTCAGTACGTTGCAGTTAATCTTCATTATTTTCCCTGTGTGATTTCTAATCTTTAAAATGTTACTATTGTAATTTCAGGAGATTTAAAGAAAAATAATGTAGTATTTTGCAGGTTCATTCACAGTGTGAGCATTTTTCAGTGCTGACCTTTGTGTATTTGTTAAGCTAAATATAGTCCAATGACTAACACAGCCCACTAATGTGGGGGAGGAGTTTGCTGCACTTTAATGAGACATACCAGGGAATGAGACATGACAGATCCAGCAACCAAAGCTACTATAACTGTTACAGCAACAACTGTTAGCAAGAGCTTTAAACATAGCTCTTGCAACCTTGGTTGTAAGAGAATTGTAGAAGTACTTTCCCCTAAGATAAGTGTTTGAAAATGTATCTATCAAGTCAAGCTAAGTATGCATAAAGGAACATTCTGCCAGTCTACTGTAGGACATAAGAAATATCAATTGTTTCTAAAATGAAATAAAGGCTCTGATTATACTCAGGCATCTTGTTTCAGATTAGTGATTATTACACCTTTAACTGTTTTTACTTCAACCAAACATATGGGTATTTGTGAAAACAGTTCAGCAAAAACAACATTTACATTAATTAACTGGAAAAATCAGTTAACGGTCAGCATGTAGGAAGAGCTGTTAATCAAACTAAACCAATTTCAAGGGCTTGTGGTTGTATATATGTATAATTAGGGATTTTTATTTCCTATTTATCTAAATTTCATAATGGAGTTTAAACAAAAATTCAACACGGAAGACTCACCATCATCTCCAGCTTCGTCTAATTACTCCTCAATGCAGCTCTGCTCCACCAATCAGCGTCAAGTCTGCATTTCTCCCTGGCCAATCATCCTTCAAGGCTCCACTTTAAAAGATCTTCATCCGTGGATTCTTCCGTTCTGCAACTGAACTTTGACGTTCAGTCACGTCATGTTCGACTTCAGTCTGACAATCTGGCTGCTCCTCGCAACGGATCTTCACCCTCCTTCCTCCTTACTTGCTCGCTGAACCATTCGCCTGGCCTCCCGCTTTGGCGTCCATTCTCCCAGTCAAAACCAAGCTGCATGTTTCCTGACTCCGATCTGGATTTATCCCACCTCGTTCAGCTCTCCGCGCTCCTGCCGCAGTATGATTTTCTCCTTCCACCTCCTACCTCCCCCGGAAGCGCTCTAAAATCCTCCTGCCAAGAGTCGCCGAGGTTGACCTCCTCCACCTTGGCTCCCGCTGCACATTCCTGCCTGTCTTCTGCATGCAGCTTCTCCTCTGATCTTCGTCTCTCAAACCGATCCTCCCGCACCTCAAGCTTCGACGTCTTCTTCTACTCCAGTCATTCCTCAATCTTCTCTGCTTCATGCATATCGTCCATGGATTCTCTCCAGCGCTCCATTAATCTCACTCAACATCTCCGGAGTTCGCTTCCAACTTGGCCACGTCAGCATCCTCTTCTCTGCTCTACCGGCGCCTAGCCCACTCCTCGGCCCCTCCCACCGGCGTTCACTTCTCGCTTGTCTCTAGATGAGATGCATCACTCCATTTTTTTTTAACCTTCAGCCACATTTCAGGCATTCAGTGATTCTCACTTCTCTTTTTCGCTCAGGCAGATTCTATGCTCCCACGCATTCTAACGTCCCACCTAGGCTCCGTTCCTAGATTCTGCAGGGGCAGTGCATTAATCCAGGCTTCAGAATAAGAATCACCATGCACATTGTCAACAAAGCTGATTAATCTTTGACACTCATCGAAGTTTGATGCTCTCTCCGTAGTTTAAAGACGGGCTTCATGTTTATATTTTGTAGTTCTACTCCAACAAAAAGTTGGAGATCTTTAAAGTTGCCGGACTGCTTGGACAGTCAGTTTTCTCAGTCCAAATCTAAAGAACTGGACAAGAGAATGTCCAATTTAAGGGTCCACTCATCGTTGGCCCACTCAGCAAACCAGTTTGGACATTGGTTCATACAGCTTTCAGAGTTCCTCAAAGTTCGATCTCCGCACAAAGCTCTTAGTGTGACTGAAGAGTCACTTATAATGCAAGGCTTTAGTAGCATGAAGATATAACCATCAGTTTTTTTCAAATATTATTTTCTCCACTCAATCCGCATAAAACAAACTGATTTGAGATCGATTAGTTATTCCGTCTGGCTGAATTCCTGAACTATATTCATATCATTGGCAGGTTTTATCTTTAACAACTCATTTATGTTGGGAATCTGCAACTGTGTAGGAAGCCATATTTGCTCAGTAGAGCAGATCTATCTTCGTGTCTTTTAGAATGGTGGCACTTGCAAGATTAGGTCTGCACATTTAGCAACTGCTAACAGCGTTGTGCATCTGCCACTCGGTGAGCCCCTCAGAGAGTCAGAGGTATGGAAGAAACAATAACTTTTCATGAAATTCATATAAAGGTAAGAGAAATCAGTACAACTCAGAACCTTTAATTAAAATCTTTCAAGTGTATGTCAGGCGCAGCTATTTCTTTTCCTTCTCGCACTCCTTCATACAAACCGATCCCTCACTCGCTACCTTGTCAGTTACAGTCAGGCCTCCATGCCTTATCAGGATTACATCATTTCCCCTCCGTGCCTTGTCAGGCTCGTCCAAGTCTCATCTTCTGCTCGCCTCGTCAAGTTCTTCAAGTTCTCATCCTCTTGCCTAGTCAGGCATTCAATATTTTTTCCTCTACTCCGTGTCGGGCTCGCTCAGGTCCGCACCCTCTATACCTAGTCAGGTTTGTCTCACATCACCTCCATGACTTGCCATGCTCGATAGGTCTCACTCTCTGTTCTCCTCGTCAGGCTCAGCTGATTCTATATCCTCCACTCCAATCAAGTTGTACCATTCCCTCTCCAAGCTCAGTCAGCTTCATCCTTTCTCCTCCACGTGTTAGGCTCTGCTTAGCCCTTACACTCATCTTCTTGTTATGTTTCCTTTTCCCTCGTCCCTTAGCCAGTTTCTCATCCTTCCTCTTCTGCGCCTATCAGGCTCTCCACTCTTCTCGCCTCCCTTCTTCCCTTTCATTCGTATAGCTTTCAGCTCGGTCTTACACAGCATTTTTTGGGGGAAGACATATCTAATCTTAACCCTGTGATGTTCAAGCCTTCTATGGGCTTCTCAGGTTAGGTGAATTTACTTCTCCTATCAATTTGTTAGTTCCTTCTAGAAATTTTGCCTTCTCAGACCTCAAGTTCTATCCTGATCATTTCAAACTAAACCTTAACATACCAAAGGGAAAGGCCCATGTTTCATCTCTATTGTTCGCCTCGATGGCCCGTTCTGCCCATCTCAAGCATGCTTAAATCCACTCTTAAAACATTGCAAACTTAGCTCGCCCAGCATGCCCTTCTTTCTCACTCTAGAAGGAGCCCCCCATGTCCGCCTCCTTGTTCTTTAGGTTTTGAGGCATCTTTCGACTAGTACAACCCGCCTCCTAGTCAGGTCTCAAGTCACTTACTTAGAATTAGAGCTGCCTCTACAGCAGCAACCCAAAGCGTTTACAAGTCCTTCTCAAAATATTAGCATATTGTGATAAAGTTCATTATTTTCCATAATGTAATGATGAAAATTTAACATTCATATATTTTAGATTCATTGCACACTAACTGAAATATTTCAGGTCTTTTATTGTCTTAATATGGATGATTTTGGCATACAGCTCATGAAAACCCAAAATTCCTATCTCACAAAATTAGCATATCATTAAAAGGGTCTCTAAACGAGCTATGAATCTAATCATCTGAATCAACGAGTTAACTCTAAACACCTGCAAAAGATTCCTGAGGCCTTTAAAACTCCCAGCCTGGTTCATCACTCAAAACCCCAATCATGGGTAAGACTGCCGACCTGACTGCTGTCCAGAAGGCCACTATTGACACCCTCAAGCAAGAGGCTAAGACACAGAAAGAAATTTCTGAACAAATAGGCTGTTCCCAGAGTGCTGTATCAAGGCACCTCAGTGGGGAGTCTGTGGGAAGGAAAAAGTGTGGCAGAAAACGCTGCACAACGAAAAGAGGTGACCGGACCCTGAGGAAGATTGTGGAAAAGGGCCGATTCCAGACCTTGGGGGACCTGCGGAAGCAGTGGACTGAGTCTAGAGTAGAAACATCCAGAGCCACCGTGCACAGGCGTGTGCAGGAAATGGGCTACAGGTGCCGCATTCCCCAGGTCAAGACACTTTTGAACCAGAAACAGCGGCAGAAGCGCCTGACCTGGGCTACAGAGAAGCAGCACTGGACTGTTGCTCAGTGGTCCAAAGTACTTTTTTTGGATGAAAGCAAATTCTGCATGTCATTCGGAAATCAAGGTGCCAGAGCCTGGAGGAAGACTGGGGAGAAGGAAATGCCAAAATGCCAGAAGTCCAGTGTCAAGTACCCACAGTCAGTGATGGTTTGGGGTGCCGTGTCAGCTGCTGGTGTTGGTCCACTGTGTTTTATCAAGGGCAGGGTCAATGCAGCTAGCTATCAAGAGATTTTGGAGCACTTCATGCTTCCATCTGCTGAAAAGCTTTATGGAGATGAAGATTTCATTTTTCAGCACGACCTGGCACCTGCTCACAGTGCCAAAACCACTGGTAAATGGTTTACTGACCATGGTATCACTGTGCTCAATTGGCCTGCCAACTCTCCTGACCTGAACCCCATAGAGAATCTGTGGGATATTGTGAAGAGAACTTTGAGAGACTCAAGACCCAACACTCTGGATGAGCTAAAGGCCGCTATCGAAGCATCCTGGGCCTCCATAAGACCTCAGCAGTGCCACAGGCTGATTGCCTCCATGCCACGCTGCATTGAAGCAGTAATTTCTGCCAAAGGATTCCCGACCAAGTATTGAGTGCATAACTGTACATGATTATTTGAAGATTGACGTTTTTTGTATTAAAAACACTTTTCTTTTATTGGTCGGATGAAATATGCAAATTTTGTGAGATAGGAATTTTGGGTTTTCATGAGCTGTATGCCAAAATCATCCGTATTAAGACAATAAAAGACCTGAAATATTTCAGTTAGTGTGCAATGAATCTAAAATATATGAATGTTAAATTTTTGTCATGACATTATGGAAAATAATGAACTTTATCACAATATGCTAATATTTTGAGAAGGACCTGTATAGAGCTTCCCTCCATCAACTCAGCCGATCGCCTTCTTCAGCCACGGTCGCCAGACTTCCTCTCTGTGCTAGCTGTTCAACGATCTCCCAGCTCTTAGGTATGAGCTTCCTGCATTTACTGATGGTGGTTGGCCTTTATCCATCATTGGCTTTGTTCAATCTTCATTTTTCCGTTTTGCAGGACTCTTCCTTCAGCACCTGCCAGTCGTGTCCAATTATTCTCCCTCACTCTAGCTCACTTATGTTCTTTTCTGCTTTCACGACCGATTTATCTTCTAACTCCTTATTAATAGATCTGTTTTTATAGCTTTATTCCACATCTTTACCTGTATAACCTCTGCGGTGTATATATACATCATTTCGCATTGCCCTCACTGTATATCTATCATTGTGCATAGCCTTCCAGGCATATCTTTTACCTTGCATCGCCATCTAGGCATATCCATCATCGTGCATTGCCATCTAGGCATATCTATCATCTGCTTTTCATCCCTATTATTTTCCTTGCTTCCAAAGCCTATTTACAAAGTATTACTTTATTTTATGTCTTCATCTGCATTTCCTTCATGGCATTTCCAATACTGCATAACTCTTCTGAAATGTCTTCATCTCACTTTATTTCCCCTTCTTTTCTTTTCTTTCCCGTTTCATTTAAGCTTTTTATTTCCTTTAATTACTTTCACTCATTTCCTGCCTTTCTTCCTCCATTACCTGATCTATCTATTTCTTTTTCCCGCTCGGTGGATCTGTTTTTATAGCTTTATTCCATAGCTTTATCTGCATAGCCTTTTAGGTATTTCTATCATCTGCATAGCCTCCGCGGCATATATACATCATTTCGCATTGCCTTCACGGCATACCTATCATCGAGGATTGCCCTCTAGGTATATCTATCATGTGCTTTGCATCCCTATTATTTTCCTTGTTTTCATAGCCTATTTACAAACTACATTTCTCAGCATTATTTATCCTTTCCACGCCTTGCGCTTCTTTCTTCCATGTTTATTTCATTCTATTTTCCTGATAGATTTCCCTGTTAGTACTCAATTAGGCCTCGTCTTCTCAGTCTCTGCCTCATTTTTCTCCTCTACAGGCACCATCATTAATTAATTATTTTCTTCTCTTAAATCTTCAGCCCCATCTACGCCTTGTCAGGCACACTTACCTATTCCTTCTCTTTAGGCTCAAATCATCCCTTCTTCACACCCTTTATTTGAATCTTTATAAACCTCAATAACTTCCCTTCCGTTCTCATTTCCAGCCGCGGCCCCCTTTTTTTTGGGGGGGGGGACATCTCTAATTCTATCCCTAAGATGTTCATTCAAGCGCATGTCATTCTCAGCATTCACGTCTTCCACTGGGGTCCGAGCGCCAAAGAAATAAACATTCACTAATAAACCTTTCTAATTGCATCCCTGTCTTCTCTTTGTGAGTCTTTCCAGGTTGAAATGGAGTTTAAATGAAAATTCAACATGGAAGACTCACCATCACCTCCAGCTTCATCTAATTACTCCTCCATGCAGCTCTGCTCCACCAATCAGCATCAAGTCTGCATTCCCCCCCGGCCAATCATCCTTCAAGGCTCCGCTTTAAGAGATCTTCATCCATGGATCCCTCTGTTCTGCAGCTGAACTTTGACCCTCCTCCACCCCATCTCCACCATTTGGCTTTCAAACTCCTCCAAATCTCCTCAAGCCTCCACTCCACCGCCAGGATTGGATCTCAGGGGGAAAGATATCTCTAAATCTAACCCTAAGATGTTCATTCAAGCATTCACTTCTTCCACTGGGGTCCGAGCGCCAAAGAAATAAACATTCACTAAACTTTTCTAATTGCATCCCTGTCTTCTCTTTGTGAGTCTTTCCAGGTTGAATTTTCTTTTATAGATTTCTCATATTTACATATACAGAATAATGGTGACTAAAATAATGTGTTCTGGATTGTCCAGAGGTTAACTATACTATGCACCATGAATCCAGATAGGGATTTTTAAACACATTTAACATTAGAAAAGCTTTACCTTGCCTTAACTGTCAAGTGTTTTACTGTTAAAACAATATTAAAGCTATATTCTGAAAGGTATTCTTTTTTATTTTGTTTCAAATTTTAGGGATTTTGATATTTTTTGCTGATCTTGAGATCTTGTTTCATGCAGCAAATTTGTTGTTCCTTACCTCTTTTACATTTCCTGATTGCCTGGAACTATGTAATGTCAGCATTGCTTTGTTGTTTGATGTCTCTGTACAAAGACAGATTACTGTCCTTTTCTGTTCTTCCTAACACACATGGATATCCAGTAAATCTGCTAAATCTGCGGACATAACATTTCTTATCACAATAGTTCTTAACATGTGGTATGTGGAAATGAAGGGGGTTTGGTGGAATATGAAGTCCTGTCACATCTTATACAAATGAAAATATACAGTCATATTCTTTAAAGTAGAGAATATGTGTTCCAATGAGGCTTGTTTGTAGATTAAGAGTATTTTTTGAAAATTTTAGTTTTTAAGCAGGTATGAAACAAACCTTTAAAAAGCCAACATTTCTGTATCAAAACATGTTTTTTTTTACTGGCCTGATAATATTCTAAACTTAAATGTCCTGTTTTCATTAGCTGTAAGCAGAAAATCTGCATAATTAACAAATAGAGGCTTGAAAACATAATTTTGTTTGAAGTTAATTTTATGTGTCACTTAATAAGCTAAGTTACTGAAATAAATGAACTTTTCAACAATATTCTAATATATTGAATGGGTCTGTAGATATGATAAGAAATACATGTCACTTTTGATGTGCTCCTGCTCTAAAAACTGTTTATACTCAAAGTAAAGCTGTAGAATTATTAAAGCCTCTAGATAGATTTTACCACCCATATTCAGTAAACATTGTGAGGGTCGTCATTAATGGACTTTGACATGCCCGACAAATCTGTGGTAATCGGGCTTCTTGCAACATGTAGCAGTTTTGCAGCCACAAAACAATTTGTACTACTTTTGTTTTAAATATGTTCTAGCTATTTTACTAAAGTTTGTCTGGTAAACATATAAATACTTATGAGATTTTAGAGATGTACATTCATATTTCTCTATTAAACACAGTAATGTAAAGATGAGAAACTTTGCATATAAATCTGTACAACTAAGATAGGTTAACAGACAAATAAAATAAACTACAATACATTTTACATGAAAAAAAATTATACAGTTGAACATCAATGACCCTTCCTTGGAGGGTTTAGGTAACTTCATACAGTTTGCATGCAAAGATCAGGCAATATTTGACTCTGAATCTGTCTGTGTTGATTGACAAGGTCTAAAATTTCCCTTGTCTTAATGCGGGCTTTCTCAGGCTTTAGGGTTCTTTTCATTCTCTGCTTACCCTCAACAATTTTTCCTGTTTGTTCCACCATGCCTCCAGGAATGACCTTGGCAATGTAGGTTCCAATCTCACCACGGCTGCCTGGAATCTCCTTACCGCCCACCACACGGACCCCAAGTCCATTGCCTGAGGTAAAAAATAAAGTATAAAAATAGTATATTTTTAGTATATAGTATATAAATAAACTTTACTTGACTAGACTATAAAAAGTAATTTATCATATTAGAGTGTTCATGTGTTTGTGCTTTACCTGAGACGCTGGTGTCTGTCATGTCTCTTTTGATCTTGATGCGAGTGTGAGGGAAGGTGTAAGGAACCAATTTCATCTGAAACAGATTTCATGAATTTTATTGCAAAAAAAAAAAAAATATATTATTGCAAAAATGTGGTATACACAGAAATTTTACATAGGAAACCGAAAACTGATGCTTGGACCATACCTGTCTCCTATCCGACATGTGTCCACTCTGAGGCTGCCCTTCTCTTGGCTTATCAAACCAATCTGTGTCCTCTCTACGCAGGTGGTAGGCTAAACAAGGACAGAACGTTTTTTAAAGTATTACACATTCAGATGCACAGCTAATGACACATTTTCAGCTGGATAAATCTCTGCTGTGAACATGATGACTGTTTGGCAGAGATCTACAAAGCAATCAAGCTGGGAAAATGTTTATTTATTTTTTTCAGTTCTCTATAAGTTGTTTGCACACCAACTCCTATTTGCTAAAATGTAGGAAGATCTCTGATCTGTTCGCTCTAGATAGGTGAAAGGAAAGCTAAGTTCTGTTCCATTCAGTCCAAAATATTTATCTGTGTAATCAAATTAGAATTTCAAATGCTGTGTAAACAGTAAATTAAATACATTTGTTACAACATGCTTCTGATGCCTTACAATGCTTCTGATGTAAAAATTGTTTTAATGTTTTAGAAATTAAAATTATTGTAATGAATAATTTGTCGTAGACTGCTTCTTTTATCAATCTAAAAAAGGGTTTTCTACAGTTTGGAGTTGAAGCATTTAATTATTTGGTAACATTTTATTCCAACTGCTGTGCTTAGATTGCAAATCCTTATAACTGTGACATTTCTGTACTTTGTTGACATAATCCTGACAAACTCTGAGGGTAATGATCTCTAAATCCCCACAAAACCTATCCAACAGACGCTTAATACTTTTTAAGCATAAGGAATAATCGGGAGATTTTGCAGGTTTTACATCTATCATTTTGCAACTCAGAAAAAATTAATATATGTCTACAAAAACTACAAATGTTGGCTAAACCCAGAATGCCTAAGTGTCATCATATGGTCAGAGATTAAGAAGGTGCACCAATAGTGATGACTATGAATGAACTGCCGCATGTCTTGGAGAAAAAAGCCATGGATAGCACTTTCAACATTGTTCCTGTGGACACTTGTGCACATATATACGCATGATTTTGCAATTTACTTTTTGTGCATGAGTATGAAAACTAGAAATGAGTCAGAATGGTTACAGAACCACAGATCACATTCCTTAAAGAAAAAACTTAATTCACCATGGTTCATTCCAAAATAAAACTAAGATGTCAGATACTACAAGTATGCTAAATGATATGCACTATATACTAGTGAAAGGGTGGTTCATTCCAGCATGAGTCTGGTATGTTTACAGAATCAGCCAGAGAAGTGGACCATTCAGAATTATGATGTACAGCATGGAGTCACAGTCTCTACGCAACTACATGGAATTCAAATGCTGTCTCACCTTCTATATTCCAGTTTGGGCCTCCGGCTGGGGTACAAAGTTATATGTTTTTTATCAGAGCTTTTTTCAAAATATGCTTTATCTCACAGACTTTTGCTAAAGTAATATTTGTACTGAAAGTATAGAATAGCACATGCATTGAAAAGCATTAATCAGATACATGCTTGAAATTATTTCTACTACAGTGCCTTGTAAAAGTATTCAAACATATTGAGATGTTCTACATGTCGTCATGTTTCAACCACAAACTTCAATGTATTTTGGGATACGGATGGTTTAGGTGATAGACCGACACAAAGTAGTGTATCCTTCTAAAGTGAAGGGAAAATAATACAAGGTTTTCACTATTGTTTGTACAGATAAAAATCTGAAAAGTGTGGCCTGCATTTAGATTTTTCTCACCAAGGTAATACTTGTAAAACTGCAGCAAGGATAGCTGTAAGTCTTTTGTTGCATGTGCCTACCAGCTTCACACATCTTTGATTAGGGTTGTTGTGTTGTTGGAAGATGAACCTCTGCCCTGTTTTAGGTCTTTTGCAGCCTATAGCAGTTTTTTCTCATGGATTGCTCCACCCATCAGCGCTGACCAGATTTACTGTTCTGGCTGAAGAAAAGCATTCCCTCAGCATGATGCTGCCACCACTATTGTTCACTCTGGGGGTGGAGTGTTCAGGGTGATATGCAGTATTCGTTTTCTGGCATACATAACATTTTGTATATAGGCCAAAACCTTAGGTCCAATCTGACCAAAGCACCTTCTTCCACATGTTTCCTGTATTCAGTTCATTGATTGTTGCACTGGGTTTGTTGTGACATTCTCTCAACAAATACTTTTTCCTTGCCACTCTTTAGTAAGGCCAGATTTGTGGAGTGCACAACTAACAATAGTGCTGTTGACAAATCTTCCCACCTGCACAGTGTTTCTCTACAGCTCCTCCAGAGTTACCATGGGCCTCTTGGCTGCTTGTCTGATTAACATTATTTTTGCATTGTCAGTTTAGAATATATATATATACATATATATATATCCTTCACTGTCCAAAACTGGGAAAATTAATTTGTGTCAGCGACAAAGTTGCAGGCGAACGGAAGGTTGCAGATACACATTAAGATAGCGACAATAAAAAATAATATAGACTGTACACTAAATTTATCGTAATGTGAGATAAAAACTGTAGTCACGGCCTACAATGACTTTTCTTTCTGAATATAAATGTGTCATACTTTTGAAATGTGTATTTGTAAAAAACATTTGAAAAAACATTTTTCATTTCTCTTCCACTTGCTAATTTTTTCTTCATTATTGTGCTATTTTGTGATGGTCATTCACTGAAAATACCATTAAAATACAGTGAATTCTGTGACATGAGAAAATGTGAAAAATACTTCAGCAAAGCACTGTGTAACATTACTAGCCTGAAAGATGAACCCAGGCAGAACAATTTACAAAATGTATTTTCGAGCATTAAAGACATAAGAGATATTGTAAGATTTAGTCTTAGTAATATTAGAATATGTCTAAGAGCTATTGTAGGATACTCTACCGTGTCTGATACTTTCATGAATGATTCTGGCATCACCTCTTTTTAAAGCCAGCATGGACTCACTTAGCACTGCAATGAAGGCAGATAGACTTTTTAATATGGTTTCATGGTAAATACTACATTCTTTAAAATGTGTTTATAGTGAACCACTTAGGTCTCTGTCAAATGCGTTTATGACTATCGTGACATTACACAACCCAGGAATTTGTCTAAATACAATTTCCTGAGCTGTTTTTCTTTCTCTTGGCTGTTGCAATATTAACAGCCTTTCTAACATTTGAGAATTATGGAGATGGATATTCCATGTCAATATTTGCTGTCAATCACTAGAGAACAGGGACATCTCACACCGCAACGAGACATCCACAACAACAAAAAACAAGCCAAAAATATTAATTTTATTAACATGGAAATGGAAAACACCCAATACACAACATGCAAGGATGCAAAAATACAGAAAGAAAGAATCCAAGATTATACAAACACCAACACATATGAGACACACATGACTAAATCACACAAAAATCTATGATATTTAAAAATAGTTACTGCATTACCAGAAAAGCAGTTGTTAATGTTACAAATGTACAAGCCAGCCAGTATATCAGATTACCTCCGTACTATTTCTGTCATTAGCTGAGTAGGGATTATTAAACAGTAGTAGCAAGAGTAATTCTGCCATACTATAAATAATAAAATATTATAAATATTGAAATGATTTAGCAACATTCAAACCTTATAAAAGTGTATGACTGTTGCAAAGAAGTGATGAAGAACTTCATATTACTTTTAAAGACGGTACACTTGTGTGTCCATTTGAAGACATTTCACTTGTCTTGCTTGCAGATAAAGACATAGCTATAACCGATTATTGCGGAAGCAGTTCCATCACAAAAGCCATGATTACGGCTGGATTTTTATTATGTTTGTAAATTATAGGTATTCATGATTTATGTTTACGAGGCAAATTGCATACAACACAACAAATAATTGTACACGCATCACACATGGATCATAGGATATTTGTTTTATTTAATGTCAATATTTAATATATTTAACTAATAATATAGACCGCAAAACTAAAATTGTGTTAAAACCTTTTCATTTTCCATTTTAACTCATTCTTTTAAGATTTAAAAATGCTTAGAAATTTTGCTCCTTCCTGTTTAACATGAATAATTAAAGTGGCTTTAATGTGATGTATTCGCCAAACATTCACTAAATATATCCTGTGTTGCATGTAATTGTAGTACTCTTCATAAGTCTTAATCTTTCATAAAAAATAAGGCAGCAGTAACACAGAAAATATGTATGCATATTAAATTTGCTTTGTTTTAAGAATGTGGGTGACAATTAATTTGTGAAGAAATTAAAACATGCAAATGAAAGCACACATCAAAAGTGGGCAGAATTGAATGGTACTATACATAAACTCAAGTTGAGAGTTTTATGTACATGTGAGTTAGTTTTATAAAAGAAGCAAAGAAAAAAAAAGAAAACCCATGCAAAGTTTAATGTAACTTTTCCGAAGACAGAGGAAAATATAGCAAAGTATTACAAAAAATAATTAATTGAAGCACTGATAATTTTAAAAGAGATGGTTTGCACACAAAGTCAACAAAACCACTAGGCATTAGCATGCATCACAAGCAGGTCCACACAGTCGAACTGCTGCAACAGTCTCAGGCTCCATTTACCTTCGCTGTCAGACATGGCACCTTGCAGATCATCCATGATGAATGCGATGTCTCTATCATAGCCGCGTGTTCGAGATTCCTCCCTCATATGCTGTTGGACTTCTGGCAAGGAATGACTAGACCCAAATTGATCCCTGGAGTCAGCAGAAATGGGAGGCAGAGGACCAGCAGAAGCTCTAGCCATACCCATAGGCTGCCCCACTGGGCTCAGAGGACTTTCCTCCTCGGAGTTCTGAGCCACAATGGGGATACGGCCCCGGCTTTGGCTGATAGGCAAACTAGTAGGTTTTGCTCTAGAGACTCCAGGAGCAAATGCTGCGTCCAGGACCTCCCCCTCTGTCTTAAGTCTGAGTGAGGAACTAGACAGATCCCTTTTGATGGACAGATCTAAACCATATATAGAAGATGGTCGGGAAGAGGGGCGTGAAGAGGGACGGGAACGAGTGCCACTTGGATATGTGCCATCCTCCTGAGTGGTGCCTCTGAAAGTGGATCCTAAGCTGAGAGACTGGCCGAGGTTAAGAGAACCAGAAAGGTTGGCTCCTAAAGAAGACCCCAAATATTTTTGCTGCTCAGACAAGTTTTTCCTTAACCCAAATGTAATTTCGTCCTGAAGTAACCTTGCCCTAACTGCTAGACTAGAAACTGAGGAAGCCCCAGATCCCATGTAGCTACCAAATTCAGGCTCAAGGTCCCTATTCTCCTGAATTGGGGAAAATTTTGTGATGGCCTTGGAGTCTAACAAAGCCTTTTTGTTCTTCATCTGTTTCTGGTAAAGCATAGCAGCGGGAAGATTCTTTGCAGCCTGCTTTTCAAGAGTGAGTCTTCCAATGCTATATTTCTCCCCTTTAGGGAAGTGGCGAAAACTACTATCACTCGAGAGATACTGGGAAAGGCCAAGGCTTGTTAAGTGTTCAAGCCCCTCAGTTCCACGCCTGAACTCTTGCTTGATTTGCTGTTTCAGTAATTTCAGTTCATAGGGCTCCTCCATAGTGTCATCTTCTCCTTTACCATAGCGTGATGAGCCCAAAAATTCGGCCACCTAAATGGAAATAAGGCAATGCATATATAAATACAACAGCCCTAAACAAAAAGCCAAAACAGCAAAGAAATGATTTAGATCCAAGTATATTCCTTTCAAGGATATGTTATATGTAACAGTAAAAGTTCAGATCAAAATCCAATTGCAAATCTGCGGAAAATTGCTGTTCAAAGGTGAACTCCTAACCTAACCGAGGCTGAATTATTTTGCAAAGACATTTACTAAACTTCTTTTGTTTCTAGAAGTGCAAAGTTAGTCTAATAGACCCAGCAAAAGGTGGTGAAAAAAAATTAAAACTATGGGTCCTTTTTTTCACTTTACAATTAATGCCCCCATTTCACACAGCCCACAAATAAAACAAATCGCTGAGAATTGCCAAATTTTAGAATTCTTAGTTAAATCGTAATAAGTTCCCGAATTCATAGCTAATTCTTATTATCCTTACAAGGTTCTTGCTGTTTTTGATTCATCTGTAATATGTGGCAAATGTTTTGAGCTCTTTAAAATATTGTTGCCGAACTCCCATATCCAATAAATCCCAGTTAATCCTTAACAAATTAATAGGTGATTCTAAGTTATAATAACTGATCCCTGATTGATTTTTAGACATTCCTATGTATTCTTTTTATTTTTTTTAGATTTTGTTGCAGCACTAGTGACCTTTATTTTTGTTATTTGGAAAGACAGGAAATAAAGGGGGAAGGGAGGGGGATGGCATGCAGCACAGATCGCTGGGGTTGGGACTCGAATCAGGGATAGCTGCGTCGAGGAAGCCTCCATATATGGGTTACATGCTTTACTGCCATGCCATAAGCTGTGCCGATTTCTATGTACTTATAACTTAATCGTGAAGTATTGTCTTAAGTACTCAGGGCCTTTGAACCCCCATAAACTGCCCAAATCTCTTTTTTGCTTTTGGAAAAAAATAGAGAAAACAAGAAATAAGGAAAATAACTAATACAGAAATGTTAAAAACAAAAGAAAATAATAATTATTTTATTTTAAATACATAAGACATATAAAACAAAGTAAGATTATTTTTTAATTTAGTTTCTTAATACATTTCCTGTCCAAAAACAAGCACTTGAATTTTTGTTTTATTGACTAGAACAATCACTTCACTTAAAACTTAACTTCTAAATATCAACACTCATTATTCAAATAACATTCACTCCTTCTAGTCTCTCATCACTTTTTATTGTATGTTGATGTAAAATTCAACCAACTGTTGAATTTTACTATTATTATTTAAATTTAATCCTACCTGATTCTAAGATGCATTTGGCATTTTGTTAACTGATTCCTAACTGATTTTTAACATGACAAATTGCAAGCCAGTTAAAGTTGTATTAATACTTTTGCAAGGTTGTGGAAAAATTCTGGTAAAGCTAGAGGGTCAAAGATATCTTACCTCATATTAACTAATATTTAACTAATATGGTGATTTCTCAATGATGATAATAGGGTCACAATAAAAACAAAAAATATGTCAAATTTTAATAAAGGAAAACTTTTTACGCACATTTAATTTGCAAATAGAAATGTTGAAACACAAAAAGGTGCAATAATCAAATATAAACATATATAAAGACAACGTTTATATGACATAGAAGATGACACAATAATAAAGTATTTACCTCTGCTGTACGCCTCGCTTCTGCCGCCCTGAGTAGTCTGTCTGCTTTTGATAACTCTTTATCAGGCAGATTAAATCCAGAACCCATGCCAGAACTTCCAAGTCCTGTTGATGCCTTGGTGAGCTCTCCTATGTCCTCTATAAGCACATAGTTCCTGGCATTGTGATGGTCAATATCAGCATAGAAGGAATCAGCAGAAATACTTGACAGTGGACTGGAGGCCATGCTTCTCTCCTCTAACCTTAAATCTAAGTTGCCATACTTGCCCCCCATGTGAGCAACCCCATAGCCACTTTCTGTAGATGTTGGTACAATGAGCAGAGGTTGGTTGCGTATCACCTCATAGTTTGTGGTAATTTTGGGCTCTAAATCAGACAAGGTAGTTTGACGCTGCTTTCCCTGTTGCAAAAGCAAAGCATGTTGGTAGCTGCTAGGCTGGGCCTGAGCATGGGAAAGTGATAGTGTTTGGTAAGGAGATACCTGAGGATGGTATAGGGACTGCTGCTGATATAGATTTTGCTGGGTGTAATGGCTTGTAGTTTGGGTCTGAGGAACATACTGACCATATTGAGAGTAGGGGCTTGTAAGGGTGTTGTATTGGGAATCAGCTTCAGTTTGGGGAGGGACGAATTGATCAAATTCTGACTGAGGAGCGGTCCGTGGTCTCTCCAGGCCTTCCCCCTGGGTTTCTCTTAAGTTGCCAACCTCACTATCTGACATGTAGTCTCTTTCCTCAGCCACCCCTTGGAGATAGGCTCTTTCTCTCTTTTCTCTTTCCTTTAGCAAGACCTCTTTGCGGCGGTTTATACCCATCTCCAGATACCTAGAGCAGCAAAAAAATGTTTTAGATTTAAGGCACCAACAATTCTCAAGACACATTTTCAAATGACCAAACGATGGTCCAGTTTTTCACACATTTGTACCTGTTACTATGTGTAAGAGTGGAGAGGTCTCATTGAGTGTTGTCAAGGCAGTCTTTTAGCCCATAAGCTATTAAGGTAAAAAGGGAATCATGCACATGAACAAAAGAAATATAGTTTGAGACGGATTACTTACATGTTATCTTTTCAAATATTATTAATGATGTGCGAAGTATTCTGTAAATGATTATTCTAACAGGGTCTGAAACTAAACAATCTAAATAACTTGATTATTTGTTTCAATGTATAAATGTGTAGCTCCTTACCGCAACTTGGCATCAATTTCCTTTTCTTCTTCATCAAGCTCAGCTTGCTTTTTTCGCAGTTTAGAAGACTCTCTCTCCACTAGATCAAGCTCCTTATCTATGTCCCGCAGAATCTTTGCCCGGGCCATCGTTGTGCTGCGGGCAAGACGACGACGGGCAGAGTTGGTGCTATAGCCTGATCTTCCTGCCAAAGAATCATCCTCATTAGGGGGGTCCGGGAGGGTTCGCTTTACCTTCTTACCACTACTAGATGAAGAGCTTCGGCCCTACGACACAGAGACAGATCACATCAGATTACATATGATAAAAAAGAAAATTGCAAATGCTATTTTATTTGCAAAACAACTTTTAAAGACTTACAGAATAGCTGTCTGCATAGTATCCCCCAATTCTGTTATCAGTTGAAGGACTAAGAGATTTAGGATCCGACAGAGACTTCTGGCCAACCTTTAAACTCCGAGGGCCAGAGGAGAATCTGTTTGGGTCAGCAGTTAGCATTCTCTGCCCTCCATATGACTTCTCTGGTGATAGGGGAGAGACTTGGCTGTAGAGCACTTTAGCTTTATAGGGGACATCTGCCGTTAGTTGCATGCTATATCCAACCTCAACAGGTGAATGCCCTCTGTCTGTGTCTGTCTGACAGCTCAGACTGCTACCTCTTTGAGAGTTTTCTGGAGCTGATATGTGCTTAATGATTTCTATCTTTGTGTCCATTTGGACGTTGGGTCGCTTGATACTTCCCGAGTGGTCAGTCTGCACAGAAATTTCTGCTACTGTCTGGATGGCAATGCTAGACACCTTAGAGCCGTGTTTCCCATCACCACTATGCTTTCGAGAACGGCGTCGAACTTTGGCGGGAGCATCCCACTCATCTTGATCTTCATCATCAGACTGAACTAAGCTATCAAGGTTTCTTTTAGTTTTCTTTTTCTTTCCCATGTGCTGCTTTTCTGCAGAGTCTTCATCATCTGTTTGTACACCACTGTCTAGGATTTTTTTACCTAGATCCTTGTCAGCTTGAAGCTTTACTATGTTAAGCTGCTCATGATGTTCTGTTTGTGCTCCTGTAGATGGAAGTACAGGCTCATCTTTCACAGGCCAATACTGACCACTGTCCCCTACTCCAGCATACTTAGCTTCTAAAAGGTTTCCTGTCATCCCAGTACTGCTGTAGTGCTCATCTAGCTGCTGCTGGAGTTGAAGTTGGAGTTGTTGGATTTGCTGCAGCTGCTCTTTCTGTTGAGCATAGGTCTCCTGCTGGGCCACCATGTGGGCATGATGCTCCTCTTCTTGCTGAAGAAGAAGCTGTTGTTTCAGAGCTTGAAGTTCTTCAAGTTCCCTTTGCACCATTAGTTGCTCCTGTTCTCTGTAGCGCTGGATTTCTTGTCTTTCCCACTCCAGCTCTTCAGCAAGACATAACTGCTTGAGCTTCTCTAACTCTAAAAACTCCCTTTCCATCTGATACTGTGCCATCTTGGAGTTGTCTAAGCCAGGGAATATTGGTGAAGAAGTTAGAGCATCTAAAGAAGCAGCGATTGCTTCCAGGGTGGTGTCGGAGTACATTTCTGGGTAGCCAGTTATGAGGTCAGCTAAAGCTGTAGGAAAAAACTCTTTAGATAGCTCCGCCTCAAAAGGAACAATCTTTCCTGGGTCTGTTGTAGGAACAAAGCCATATGCATGCAATAAGGACTGATCCTGCACAGTTAATGTAGGTGTCAAAGTAGTACTGAAGATGGAGCCTGGTTGAGTTGTTATTGCATATGTGGATGGAACTGGTGCAGCAACTGAAGAATAAACTATTCCATCTGAGGTTCTTAAAGCACTATTTACACCAAATCCAGCAGCTGGAACCTGGGAGTATGGGGCAGCATTCATTGCAGAGTAGACGCTGTTTGTTTTGCTAGTATAGTCTAGTGCTTCACCTGTCAGAAGACAAAATCAATAAATCATTAGAAGCCATTTGTAATTTTAGAAACCAGGAAGCTGTAAATTATTTTATAAGGATCATGCAATTAGGAAAACGAAAAAAAAAAAGTTCCACTGTACATGCATATATGTAGATATTTTGGTTAACAGGATGCAAAACCAAAATATTGAGGGAGTACACGCAGGCAAACACATGCATCTGTATAAAGAAAAACAAAAACAAACATATTGGGATTATTTGATCATTTGTAAATATTATGCACGTTGCAAAACACATCCAACAAATAAAATATTGTTTATGAACTTAAATGTTTAACATCACAATACAGGAGACATAACATTAATGCAATGTGCTATGTATTGAAAAGGAAAAATAGGCTTTAAATGAAACTTTGTCTAAAAGCTCAATCAAATGATTTCTTAAATACATGCAAGAAAAGTAAAAGAATACTAACACATACAGAAAGGTTTCCATACTTACCAGCTGAAAGTTTTGCAGCAGTTAGGTCAATAGCTGTATCAAAAGATCCACCGAAGTAGTCATTTTTGAGATCATAGAGGGACAGTCCTGTATTTGTCAGATTGGTCTCAGACAATGATGCTTTCATCCCATTAGTCCCTTTAATATTATACAGTCCCGCATGATCTTTGAATCCAAAACTGTTGTCAGGTTGTGTTGTTACTGGAGGTTGTGTTCTGCAACTTCCAGTAAATGGTAGCTTGTAAATTACATCACAGCAGATGCTCCTTCTGCCAGCAGTAAGGTCAACTGGAACCCCATCATCCTCCACAACAGAGGTCACCACTCCTGGGCCTGTCTCAGACAATGCTACCATTGCCCTCACTGGTTTATAGTTTGACAAATCCATGGCTCTTGTAGCCTCAAGAGATACAACAGGACCTACATTGCTGATAAGTGTGGGAGCTGAAGTCAATGGCTTTTTTCCTCCGGAGGAGACAAGAGCTTCAAAGGAAAGATTAATGGGTATGTCTTGAACCATAGATACTACGTCAGTGAATACAGGCTGGGCCTTTACAGGTTTGTAGACTATTTGTGTGAGTGGTTCAAATGGTTTGTGTGTGGATGTAGTGAGAGGCAAGGGCAGTGAAGCAACAGGGCCCTGTAAATCAAGTGGTTTTTCTGCTGGAGTGTTATTATATGAAGCAATGGTTGCTGTACATGTAACTATTGTGATGCTGTCAGTAACAACAGACAGTGTTGTTGTAGGGGTGAATTCTGCACTAAGATTTACAATCTCAGGCTGCACTGCAGTAATATGACGTCCAGTTGAATCACTAGAAACAGACTGACGACATGATTCTGGTGGCGTCAGGTCCATGCCTTGCTCTGTCATTTTTATGCCAGACTTGATCATACGTAAATCAATAACATCACCAGGATAAATAATCCTGCCATTTTGTTTAGGCAATGGTTGAACTTTTGCTATGTCTGGTTGTATAGTGATTGCTATGCTTTGTGGAGGAACTTGTTGAAGTCTTTCGTGGACAACAGAAACAGTGGTCCGTTGCACTTCAGTGGTGACAACTTGAGTGACCCGACTAGATAGGTTTTCAGGAGGCTGACCTGAGGTAGAAATTGAAGACGAAAACATGTGACTCATACTAGATACCACCTTTTCTGGTCCTCTTATCTCTTGACTCTCAATTGACTCTTGTTGAATTTTGGTGATGGTGACTGGAGCCACAGATACACTCTGTTGAATGTCTTGTGCAGAGAGTGTGGAGCTTCTTTTGGTGTGTGCCTCTGGGGTTATTGCCTCCAGTGGATGATCATATTCAGATGAATAAGTCAAGGTTTCTGGTTGCTGTTCTGTTAATGGTATGGCCTCCCTCCTGTAAGGGACCTCAGCTTCATAACCACCTACTGAAACATCCTTTTCAGCTGGCATGTTAATTATTTGTGCAAACTGCTGTGGCTGTTGCATGGTTATGGATTCTTGTCTGGCAGCAGGAAAGGACTCAGCTGTAAGCACCTGAGCAGGCATTTCAAACTCCGCAGGAATTGTAAATAAATCATTAGATGTGTATGGTGCTTGTACTGTGGATGATACAGATGATCTCCTTCTAAAGGTGGTCTCCTCAGCTGTTATGACTGGGAACTCGGCAAGTCTATGGTGTTGTATCTCTGATGAGGGCATGAAACCTATTCTATCATCAAAATCCTTTGATATGAACCTTGTAAGTGTTTCATGACCAGGCTGCAATGGTATTTTCTCCAGTGATGTCACAGGAGGAGACATTGTTGCAATTGTTCCATACCGCTGGACAGTATAACAAATATCTGGGTGTGTTGAAACTTGTTGAATTCCTTTCACAAGATGTGTCTCTGCTGGATAGTCACTTGTGATAGTTACAGTTTCAGCAACTGTAGGTAGTGGCATTACCTCAGACACTTCCGATGCTGGTGTCACAAGCACAGCAACAGTGGGAGGATGAAGTACAGGAGATACTACAGCAATCTCAGGTAACCTAGCACCAGGGTCAGTTGTAACAACCTCGGTGGGGTATTCAAACTTTGCAGGGAGTGTAATGTCTTCAGCCGCCAGATTTGGCTGGAGTGTGAATAGCTGTTCTGTTACCATGGCCATATTTTCTAAAGGCTGATCAGTTTGTTGCATTAATATGAGTTCAGCAAAGGAGTATGCATCTTTTAAACCCCCAGGTATGTCTTCTTCTTTAGAATGAACAACAACTTCAATTGCTGTGTCTGGCTCCTGAGCTGCAATTTCATGATGCTTGTCTGGTATTGTTGATCCTATCAGAACTGCCCCTGTGGCATGATTACCTATATCTTTTTCTGTGTGTCCTATACCTTGCACATCTATTTGCGATAAAGCTTGCTGATCATCAACAATTGAGTGTACTGTAGGTCGTCTACCATGGACAACTACTTCTACGAGCCTAGGCTCCTGTGACACAACTATAGCTTCCCCTAGACACCCTGGTTGCACAGTTGCAATTGGTTTGGTTGATTGAAGAATTGGCTCTTCTAGTTCTTTTACTGGAAAAACTGTTCCCACTTCTGTA
The DNA here is from genome assembly GCF_021462225.1 of Girardinichthys multiradiatus. Classification (NCBI taxonomy): domain Eukaryota; kingdom Metazoa; phylum Chordata; class Actinopteri; order Cyprinodontiformes; family Goodeidae; genus Girardinichthys; species Girardinichthys multiradiatus. Next base: position 30,549,114 of record NC_061795.1, on the reverse strand, counting down.
ACTGCACATGGCTGCTGAGACACAGATGATGCAGATTGCTCACTTACTATGGATTGGTCTGTCAGAATCAGATAAGCCTTTGGCTCTGTGGGTTTTGGAATTAGTTCTGAAGTTGGTTCAAAAGGTGCATGGGGCTGAGTAATTGACTCTTGTTGTGTCACATGTGGTTTCTTGATTGAAGGTGCTATAGCATATGCCATAATGCAGGATTCTTGATCTGATGATACTGTTATCACATCAGCAACAGAACGTAATGGTTGTACAGCAGAGGGCACAGATTCTTCCTCTGCTCGTACCTTGGCAGTTACCACCTCAGAGGTTTTCACTTGCTCTGCCACCACAGTTGATGCTTTGAAAATTGGAGGTGGATGCTTTACAGTAGGTACAGATGCCCTCCTAACTGTGACATGTGCTGAAAAAACCTCAGTTGGTGTTTTCTGCTCTGGTAGTGTAGTTTGGATGCCTAATGCTGTAGAAGACGGAATGGATCCTCGCCTCACAGGTGCTTGAACTGTTATTGTCTCTGTTGGAGAGCCAGGCTCAGATGGTAAGGTAATCACCACATATGTTTGTAAACATTTGGCATGTCTAGGGGACACAGGTGACTTGGGAGATGTTATACCCAATTTAGACTCCAACGGTCTTGCAAGGCTAAGTGGCAGGGCTTTTGGAGGTTCCTTCATTCTGGGCAGTGTTGCTGCTTTGGGTGCCACAGGAGGAGGAGGTGGCTTGATATTCTCTCCTGGCTTGTGGGTGAAAACCAATCCAGCTGGAATTGACATAGGCTTGGGTGGTATGGGCGGGGGAGGCCTAGCGGGATGACTAGGACTAGAAACGGTTACAGAAACAGGGGCAACTGTTGCTATAGTGTTTGTGACTAGAGTGGAAACAGAGCTTCCAGCTGATTTGGATAAAGCAGGTAGAGGTGACAGAGTTGAGTCTACAACAGGAGGTACTTCTACACTTAGTACAGTGTTTGTCCCTGTAGGTTTAAGTGGAAGTGGTGGAGATGAAAGCACTTGCACCGCTGTGCCTGTACAGGGTGTATCATTTGTAGTTGGTTGACTACCACATGCATGAGAAACAACTTTTGGCTCTGCGTCATCTTCATCCTGTTTGGTTTGTTCAAGTAGAGGTATGTTTTCCATACTTGACACAATGATGACTACATGGCCCTGTCTGGTTGGGGTCAAAACTTGAGGAACAGATGCACAACCTGATTGTGCAACTTCCATTCTTGGCTGTATATCTACAACTACGGATTGCATTGGGTGGGCAGTTACTGTGGGTGCAATAGCTGTTGCAGATGGCATGACAGTCTTTACAAAAGGCATTTCAGTGGGAGTCTCGGGAAATGAAACTGAAGTAGATCGAGGAGGGGGAGGTGGAGGGACTTTCTTTTTGACAATAGTAGTTGATGCCAGAGATGATATAGTTCCCTGTTCATGTTGACCTTTTGCTGGGACTACCACTGTCCTCATCAATGGAACAGATGATTGTACCGGGACTGAATGTACTACTTTGGATTGGGCTTGTGCCGGGGTAGTCATAAGGGCTGAGATTGGTTGTGGTGTTTGTAAAATAATTGGAGCTGAGAGATCATTTGTTGAAGCCGAGGTTGTGATAACAGTAGCTGTAGCTGAGACTTGGGCTATAGGCTGAGCTGAGATTACAACAGGTGCTGGACTTGGTGCTGAGACTTGTAAAACAGCTGGAACTTTAATTGGTACTTGCAATGGAGAGGAAACTAAGTGTGGTATTTGGACATTAGGAGTTACTGCAGAGGAAGTCTCAAATAGGGGTGGAGTTGGACTTTTTTCTGTAGAAGACATTCTTTGTAGGTCCTCAGATATTTGAATTTTGGATGGATCAGATACCAAATCTGGAATTGTAACTATAACAGTGGCTGAAGCAGGATGAGGAATTAATGTTTCACTTGATGGTACTGCTTCAAATGTGGTAGACAATGGCAATAAGGTTTCTTCAACTGACTTTTCTTTTATTAAAGTAGGAGGTGTTTGGATGGACAGTGGAGTTGAATCAGATGAAACCGGTGTTCGAGCCTGATATGAGAATGATGATGACACATTCGAAGCCAAACTAGACTCTGGAGAAGTTGGTGAAGTTGGAGGTGAAACTGGTGAAACAGGAGAGGGTGTAGTTGTTAGTTCTGGAGCTGATATTGGAGTTGGAATTGGTTTTGGCTCTGGTATTTCACAAATGACACATATAGGCTCCATCTCATTGGTTTCATACAAAGATGGACTTATGGACCGATCCTCCTTAGTTTCAGAGTCATCACTGGGGGTAATGTCAGAGGAAATACCTATGGCATATTCATCTGCAAGACTATCATCCTCTTCTTCACCAGATGAGCACTGAGTAATCTTAAGGTCTGGTATTGGGAACAGTGCCTTTCTGAGCGCAGGATCTTGAGGAACCATAGGCCTAACAAAAGTTATGGATCCACTGGGAGTACTGGGAACAACTGTTATCTCGGTGCGCCTAGGGGGCTCAGAGGGGCGTGGGGGTGCTGGACGTTTCTTTCTCCTCACCGTTAGTTCACTTAAGGTATCCATATCTGAAGGAGGCAAATCATTTTGTTCAGTGATCAGCATATCTTCAGTAGGTAGGATATCATCAGTAGATATGGTCACCACACAGGTTTCTGCCTCAACAGGAAGCTCGTGGACCAAAGCCTCTAATGAGGAAGAATCCATTGCTGTCCAGGCCTGTTGAAATTCCTGCTCTATCATCATCAGTTCCCTTTTTTTCTGCATCATCTCCTCATAAACCTCTTCTGGGGACCTGAGCTTTTTGAGAGATCGAGAAGCAGTGTTTAATTGGATTTCTTCTTCCTGAGATTCACTAATTATCATTTCTGACTCATCCACTAAAGATTCATATAGATAGTCCTCTATTGCCAATCCTCCATAAAGTGGCTCAATATCAGGGGGACTTTCTCCTGGAATAGCTTTTGTTCTCTGAATAATTTCCTCATATGTTTCTTCAGCACTCTTCAAAGATTTTGCTACTGTGTCTCTTTCTTCAAATTGATCAGATGGGGTGTAAGGTATGACTGTTGGTGAAGGTTTGCGTCCTCTTTGTACAGCTCTCTTAATCTCTGGTTCAGATTCGATACTGGCAGAGTACTCTGAACCAGATGTTTTATGGCCTTCATCGATGACAGTAACCAGCCTAAGATCTTCTGTAGAGGACAAATCACTAGGTGAAGACCGACGTTTTTCATGTGTATTTGTCTTGTCTTCATCAGAGGAGTTTTCCATAGTAGGGAGAGGCTGAGTAGGCTGCTTGTGTCTACCTTTGCGATGCTGTCTTTGCCCGCTAACTTTCTTTTTACAAGGACTACTATCACTATCCTCCTCCAAAGATGAAACTGATGTAGGTGAAGACCCTGGAGTCATGCTTGATGCTTGAACACTTGATGAACCCTTTGACAAGGATTCAGTGATGCTCTCTATTTCTTCATCAGTGCTTTGCCTCTGCCTCATTACAGGAATGGCTTTCTTAAAAGTAGCCTTTGGAACTGTTTCAGGAATATTTTGAGAAGTTTTAGTAACATTTATTAAGGGTAATTCAGTTTGGATTTGAGTGTTAACATCTGTTTCACCCTTGTTCAACAAAGATTCGGCTTTCATACAAGCAGTGTCAAGTGTTTTATCATTGACAGCTTTTGCATTTTCCAAATTATTGTCTTTCTCATCTTCTGATAAAGACATGCCCTTCTCATCCCCCATACCCATAATCTGCTTTCGGATAAACTCATCATCTTCTATGGAAGAATCAGCACCTTCAGTTTTGTCCTCACTGCTGGACGAAAGAGTGCTAACCTTTAAGATCGTCCTTGGAAGTTTAGGGGATGAGGAAGGCGTAAGTTCACTTTGACTGCTCTCCTCCATTGCTTGGAAACTTAGACGCCTTCTCTCTTGTTTAACTTCCTCCTTTTCTGGCATAGAGTGATCATTACTTGGACCACTCTTGCCTCTATCATGAACCTTCCCCTCAGGCTTTTCCTGAAGTATAGATACAATCTGGGGTTGATCGTCATCATGCTCTTCTTTTCCAAAACTTTTATTTGTTGCTTGCTCTGTTTGAGGGAGAACTTTTCTCTTTTCTGCTGACTCTTTAGTGGTTTCACCTGTAGCCTAAAATGTCAAAAGAAATGTATTATGAATATTAGAAGATGTTTAATTAATAACAAAATTCAAAAAAATATGTTGAGGTAAAAATAATACTAATAGTAATAATAATACTTGACCCACATTGATGCAGTAATATCTCGCAAACCACCTAAGAAACATACCGAATGAGTTCTTTTGGAGGATGTTTTTCTATACCTACATAAATGTATTGATTATTTAACCAGAAGTATGATATAAAACAATTTAATCTAACAATATCTGGCTTCGCAAAAATTGGTTGACATTATTATAATTAGTGGTCTATCTTTTTTCCAATTAAGTGCAAGTAAAAAATTTGGAAACACTTAACGTTGAAGAAAATGTCACTGAGTAACCCTGCAAATGGCAATTCCAAATTTAATACTTGCAAAAAGTCTAATTGTGCTAACCTGTCTGTTTGTGCACCTTAATAAGCTATTGCACCTGACCGATGAACAGGAATCCTGACATCAACAACAGAGTATAAAATGAAATGATGGAAAGGGTGATAGAACTCATTCAAAAAGATAAATTAGCATTGAGCATTGAAAAAGATCTCTTTTTTCAAAAACACTGAATTTTGAGGGAGTATCAGGAAATTATAAAGCACAGGAAAAAGCTATAAATCTTGCAGTGAAAGATGCACAGAAGTAAAAATTTGCATTTAAAAATAAAGTAACATTTAACATCAAACTCAGTTTTAATAAGTAAGGGTTAAGTAAAAGAAAAAATGCAATAAGAGCTGTTGGTTGACTTGAGCTATTTGGCACAAATGACTTAAGTATTATTTCGACTACATTATTTCAATAAAAAATATTCACTCTTACTTTTCTTATGATGCTCTCTGTAAATAGTGGCTGGGAAACTTCAGCTGAGGAGATGTCAGTAATCTTTTCAATCATCTTCTCATCCAGCTCCTTGCTGCTAGCTGCTATTATTTGTTCTGATTCCATTGCCAGTTCCTGTTCTTGTAAATATGGTTGCAGTTTTTCCTGTGAAGAATAAGCTGTTTCTATCAAATTGATATGTTCATAAGTCTGCATCTCTGTAATTATGCTCTCTGGTAAAGGGAGAACTGGCTGTCCTTTTTCCTCTGGAACAACTTCAGACACTGTAAGGTTTTTAATATTTTCTCTGTTGGAAACTTCGGTGTTTGACACATCAGGCTTTGTTATGAAAGGTTCTTGAATGGAATCTACAAAAGACTGATTTTCTGGGGCAACAGGTGAAATATCTGTCATGCTGGCTAAGGGTTTCCTTTTCAGTTCATTTGCTATGGAAGTAACAGTAGCTAGGGTTTCCATCTTGGCAGGTTCTACCTTCGGTTTTGTGGTTGGAACAGTTTGTACTCCTTCAGTAGGGGCATGTACAAGTTCTGGTGTTGTTGCACCAGTTGTAGGCCCTACTTTTATGGGTGAAGTTTTGGACTCCTTCATGTCGGAAGCTGATGCTATTTGGATTTCTGGTTTGGTAGGTGCATAAGTAGGTTCGGGCATTTTCCTTGAGTCACCCAACTGTCCTGACAAAGCTCTTTGAGTTTGGCAGCTCAAGCACAGCCATTCCTTCTGTAAAAAAACAAAAAACAAAAAAGAAAACATACGATTAATAAAACACCGTTTACAAATGTTGAGAAACATTACAAAACGTAAAAGTTACTTTTTAAATGAAAAGCATTACTGGTAAAGACATTAACAGTAACTGAAGAAGTTGATCAAAAATATGTATATTGCATATTTTCTATGATAAATCAGTATCCAAACACATTGAAAGACATTTTACTTTGAGGAATCAAAGGGGAATAGGCCTACTGTTGAATGCAAAGCAGCATTCCTAAATAATTCACAATACGTTTATTCCATAGAAATTACCTTACTTGAGCACTTGTGGCCTTTTATTGCATGCTCATAGCACATAGAAACACCTCCAATTTAACCTATTATAATAAATTTAATTTCTTCCACCAAGTGTCCAAGTGTTTTCAAAATAAATGTGCCATGAAATTAGGTCAGACCAAATCAGTCTGCTTTATCTTAGATATTTTTTCTTGATCTTTAAGATTTAATGTTTTAATTCTTTTTCATCTGAAGTGTCATGATAAAATGTTCATTCAAATGCCTGTGGAAGCTTGTCAAAGTGCCCTTTAAAGAATGAAATTCAGAAAGCTTTTTAAATAATCCAACATTAATTCATAATTAGTAACTTTGAATATGGATAAGTCAAACTGTAAGCAGTAAACAGTATGAATGTAAGCTAACTTTATTATTCGTTTATAATTACATTTCTGAGACCTTGAATGGGAGTATTTTACCTAAACCTTTTTTACCTTCCATTATTGTCTCTTTCTGACTGAAAAATGGTGACAACAATTATACAGGCAAGACAAAATTATTCATACACCTGCGATTTATATTTAAAATTATTTTCAGTCAACTGAGAGGTCTCGGGTAGGAAATGGGACAAGTATCTCATAAGATAACAAACAAATGTAGTTGTACTATCAATTTAGAAATATAAATAATACACACACATAAAAAGTACCATCAAAATATTAAAAGACAAGAAAACAATAAATGATTCACCTGTTTTTAGTTTATTATGAAATGCCATATCAAATATTATCCATTTGCTTCTAAATACGTAATGGAAAAATCTTTGTTAGCAATCAGACAACCATTTTAATTGCTGACTAGCTTTTGGTTTGTTTCCCCTGGTATCTTGAGTTATCGTTGGTGATAAGCTCCGAGTAAGGATGGAAGACCTCGTTGCCATCACCCTAATGTTTTGCTCTTTACAGAGATTCACTGTCAGATTTATCTCAGGACTCTGCTTGGGCCACTTAGCAATAGTTTCACTCAGAAAAAACGTGGTGTTAAAAAAAGATGTAAGGGCTATAAACAATTTTGGGCATAATTGTACTTCTCTCTCCTAATTTTGTTTCTACTTTTACTATGTTTTTTACTGTGTAATGTTTCATGAACTAATAATTCAGTTTTAGAATTTATACACTGTTTTTAAATAATGGATTTGTTTGCCAGAACAATCTGCAAGAGGAGCTGAACTTCAAAAAATGTCTGAAAATCTGTGCTTTCTACAGTAAATATTAACTGAATCAAATGAATGAGCAAGAAAAAGCAGACTGATCCATAACAAAAAAAAATAAAATAAAATAAATAAACACCTGGATTTCTTTAGAAAATGTAATTATCTTTTAACCTACTACAATGCAAGTCTAATTTAACAGAATTTGATGAGTAATGTTAGATCATGAAATAAATTAGTCAAACTATTTATGCAACTGTATAAAAGTGAACTTTCTAATCAAGTAGATTTTATAAGACATGATTATGGCACTGTTATTTGAAAAGTTTTTATGCACTGACTTTGTTTTTGGTTCAGGTTCGAAGCACAGAGACTGGATGCACAAACATGACAAACAGAGAAAATCACTCAATTGGAATGATGGAAACTGTATATAACTTTCATATTGCAAAGTGCTAACCATTGGATTTAATAGTCAATTTGTCATCTTTGTAATTGCATACCTTTTTGATGACCTTGTGATTTAAGCAAGCAAATTAATAGATACATATTTTTTCTCATTACATTACCAATTGTTCAGCACAATGACCACACAATTGTGGCAACACTGTCAACTCATACTAAATGTCGATACAACTACTGGCAGCACGTGTGTCACTGTCACTGTCTCTAGGCTTGATTCAGCATGCATGTTGCAGCATTAAGAAATGAAAATATTAACAAATGGCCAAAAGTGCACATCAAGCTGATTTGTGCTCCAGGCACTGTTCCCTTGAAACACATTTTGTTTGGTGCAAGATATCAAGTATTTTCAAATCAAACATTTCAAGTCCAAGTGAATTCATGAGTCATTGGTGTGAAAGCCCAAGTCAAGTCCCAAGTCTTTTGTGATTTTATCAAGTCAAGGTCATTCAATTGATGACTCAAATCTGACTTGATTGCAAGTCACATGGCAGGAATATACACCTCTGGTTAATACTTTTTTTTGCCAAATCCACTAATACTGTACTAACGAAAAAAACTTTTTCTTCACAGGCCACTATATGAAACAAGTAAAAAATAAATGTAAAAGTATGCCTATTTTTCACCATTTAAAAAATAAAACAGACCACAGCCCAGAAGATACTTTTCAGGCCCCAAAACTCTGAGCACACACAACAAATATATGCCACTAACAAGGTTGCCCTGAAGGTGAATTTTATTCAAGCATAAATTCGGATTCAAGATTAGCATTATAACATATTAATAAGACAAGCCTTTGAAGGGAATATTCTTAGTAAAAGACAGGTAAAAAGGAGCTTGTGGAATATAGTGCTAGCATAATCCAGACTTTAAAAATGTTCACATGGAAGGTCAAGTAAAAACATTTTCTTAATTTTCTTGAAATGAAATGAAACAATGATTTTAAGAGATCTTGCCCATAGCACCAGCTCCCCCGTGACCCAGTATGGAAAAAGCGGGATATAGAAAATAGATGGATGGATGGATTTAAGAGATACCAGTTATTTGATTAGAGACCTTTGTTAAGGTTCTGGACCCAATTTGAAAAGTTCAAATTACATAAGACAATAAATATTTAAGAAATACATTATATGATGGTATAACTAGATTTTAAGTCAAAGTGTCTTGCTGTAGAAAACAACAAATAGTTTGTACAGTTCTTAAAGCTAAGGATATATTAAAATGTTTGCATATGTGAGATACATCACATGATATTATGCTGTTTAATAACACTCAAACTAAACATCATTTGTCAGTCCACACAATCATAACCGAAGAGCCAATACATTCTTATCTAAATGGTTCTAAAAACTATGATTACCACTAAAAGCTTGTGGTGAATAATGGGCTACTATCTGCTATGAGATGGGACTGTACATAATAAGTAGCATAGCAATAAAAATCCTTACCTTGCAGAACAGCTAAGTACATTTTCAGATAAATTACATTTGTAAAACCCTGATGACATGTTTTTGGTCCCTCTATGTCTTATGTATCAGCAAATAAAGAAGAGGGAAATGCAAAGGCTGTCAAGAGATGAAGCAGAACGACTGGCAACGTACTGGCAACCTAGCAGATGAAATCACAGCAATGCGCCTGCCTCTGCAGAGCCAGCATGAGTCGTTCTGATACAGGATGGGGGGAGATTACAGTACACACATATTCTGTTGAACACTGTGGAGTTGTTTTTATTTTCAATAATGCAAAGATGTTTTCTGGAATCTTTTATTAACAATGGCCCCAGGTGCATCTTAATGTTCTAACATTTTATCAACACACTTAGTTGGTGGATGTGCTTTTAATCACACATGTCTAAGATTAGGACTGATGAAGGATATGGTAACAGAAATGAGTAACATTATTTTGGTACTGGTGTGTAATATTCTCCTTGTCATCCTCAGTACTGTTCCTATAGTTAAAGTCACCTTAGACTTTGTGTGTATAATACAAGAAGAAAATAATTATTACATGCAAGGCTGCAAATCAAATTCACCAAGTTGTATTGATGAAATGCACAGTTACAGCGAAGATAATTTCCTCTAGTCTTTCATGCATAAAGTCTTAGCTAATGCAAAACATAATTTGACAAGGAGGAAAGCTGGCACTGATGCATCCAGGTTGATTGAGCTAGAAATGGTAGCCCACTCAACTGGGGGTTCAGTTAGCAGTATGATAATCATGTTTACTTTGGCAGCAGGGACACATCATCAGCACAGTCTATGATGCTTATAACTGTGTAAACTCGTAAATTATTTCAATTTGATTATAAACACATGCATGCTTACTCTGTGATGTTTATCTGTCATGTTAAAGAAGCATTATTTTACACAAAGTACTTCAAAGACAGTGGCTTTCCATTTTATTTTTTTAAACTGCTACACATTGAGTCTATACAGACCACAACCAGTTCAAATTACATGAATACATTACAAAACAATTGATATTACTACACAGCAATCAAGTATTTATATGTCAATGCAATCTACTCCATCACATCTATTTTTAGTAAAATCTTCACAACTAAAACTAATGGGTAACACACTCCTTTTGCCTCCGTTTGTTTGCAAATCATCAACAAACTGAGGTTCATGCTACCTCTCCTAAAACCAAAAACAACTGCATTGAATTTGAAGGGAAAACTCATGGACTTATATATAAACAATGGCTTTAAGAAGTGCACACACCCCAGCTAAAATAAAACTTTTTTGTGATGTTACCAAAATCTTGCAAAATATTTTCAAAGTTTTTCCACATGTATTTGTGACATTCACTGTTATTTCAACTGAAAAACTAATCATACTCGTATTTGTCATCTTTCGTTTTATCCCGGACCAGGTTGCGGAGGCAGCAGACTCAGCAGAGACGCCCAGACGTCCCTCTCCCCAGACACCTCCTCCAGCTCCTCCGGGGGGAGCCCAAGCGTTCCCAGGCCAGCCGAGAGACATAGTCCCTCCAGCGTGTCCTGGGCCCTGGGCCGTCCCCTGGGCCTCCACCCGGTAGGATGTGCCTGGAACACCTCACGAGGAAGGTGTACTTCCGGGTACTCTGCAATACCGCCTGGCTCATAGGCTGAAACAACAGTCAGAGACCTGTCCCAAAACCCAATGCGACCCTCTCATCCACTGGGGTAAACCCCAACACGAGATGGCTGAGCTGGGGGGCAACAAGCAAAACCACCCAAGCCCGCCGCCTTTCCCCGTGGGCCACTCCAGAGTAATAGAGAGTCCAGCCCCTCTCAAGGAGAAGGGTTCCAGAGCCCACGCTGTGCGTGGAGGTGAGCCCAACTCTTTATAGTTGATATCTCTCGACCTCCCACACTAGCTCAGGCTCCTTCCCTCCCAGTGAGGTAACATTCCACATCCCTAGAGCCAGCCTAAGCATCCGGGGATCAGGACCGGGAAAAACTAATTTGTCTATCAAATAAAACACTGCATTATATAGTTTAATAAGTGAGAACATCATAAAATGAATACTTTATTGAATCCCGTTTTGAATCATTTTCAGTATTGTTTGGTAGGATCAGTGTCTATCAGAGTCCCAAATCTTCACTTGACAATATTTGCTCATTCAGTCTTGAAAAAGTTCTCCAAATGAGTCGGATTGTAGTGCATCTCCAATCACAACCCTCTTAAGGTGACCCCTGTCAAATTTGGTTTTAAACCTTGGCTAGGCCAGGGCAAACCTTGAATTTCCTCTCACAAAGTCAGTTTTTCATGATTTGGATTTACAGTTGGGCTTACACTGATACTGAAAAGTTAAATCCCTTGTTTTCTAGCAGATTGAAGGTTTTGTATCAAAACTGACGGATATTTAGAACTATCCCTAACTTCATCCACCTTGATGAAAACCTCAGTTCCAATCTAAATAAAAGTAACCCCTCACCATCATGTTACTTCCACCATGTTTCATTGTTAGTATTCTTATGATTATATGGAGTGATGGTTTTGTGACAAAACATACCATTTTGAATTATTGGCAAAATGTTAAAGTTTCCTGGAAGAAGGCCATACTGCTGAGGAACATGGGGTTACTGGTTCCCTCAATGATTTCAGTCTGGCCATGTTTGGTCCAGAAGGCCTGTGGCGGGGTTGTGCAGCTCACTGCTACAAAGCTGTTGGGTTTTCGCTCTACAGCAAATGCTCTACAGCCCTGCGATGGACTGGCGATCTGTCCAGGGTGTACCCTGCCTCTCGCCCATAGACTGCTGGAGATAGGCACCAGCTCCCCCGCGACCCACTATGGAATAAGCGGTAGAAAATGACTGACTGACTGATGTTAAAGTTTTGGTTTCATCAATTCATAACCTAATCAAACCACAAGGTTTTGGAAGATTTTTCTTTGGAAGAAAAGATTTCTGTCCTACAGCCCTACTACTTAGTCCACACATATGGAGAATACAGGAGATTGTTATCACAGGTAGAAAAAAAAACAGTACCTTATGGAAATTCATGCAGCTCTTTCAGTGTTGCTGTCAGCAATATCTCCAGCTATTGGTGCCTTCACTTTGCCACAATGTATTCATAATTCTGTGGAATTATTTTGTCCCCTTCTTCTGACTCCTTAATCTCTCTATAAACTATGGTGTCAGCCAAAGGATGCAAATGAGGTATAAAGAAACATTCTAGAACAGCTAAGCTTTATTTTAGGTTCAGGTTATTTCAGCTTTTTAAATTTAAATATGATTTGGCAATGGTGGTCAGAGTAATTAGACAGAGAGGGGGCTTGGCAACGTGCATCACAGGTCCAAAGTTCAGGAGTCGAACACTGTACAGCTGCGTCAAGGACTAATACCATTTATATATGAATTGCCTGCTCTACCACTCTGCAACATGCCACACCAGCTATTATTTCGTAGACACTAATACTAATACTAATTTGTTTTACATGACTTTTACAGAATATATATCACATTTTAGATGAAAAAAACATTTTAAAAATATTTATCAAAGTCATGTTTTTCTTGCATCAGGCATTCAGGGGTGTGTAGAATGTCGAAAGACGCTGAGAGAGAAATACTGTTTAGAACATGCTGGAATTTCTGGTCCCTGTTCTGTAAGGATATTAGGATATGATTTTATCAGAAAAGCTTTCATGTTTAGGTTGTACTGTAAACTCTCTGTGTTGTATTCCTAGAGAATATATTTTTTTCTACGAGATTTCCAATAATCTACCAACATACTGTATCAAACATTCAGCGTGTTCCTTGACAGACAGAGGGAGAAAGCTCAAAAAGGTAAAAACAATGCAAATTTGCTGTATTCTACTCAGCCTTCCTGTTATCTGCTCTCCCTCACCAACTTGGGCATCTCAACATGTCATGGAAATTAGAATTTCCATTGAAATAGCTTGTTTCCTCTATGAGCTTCCTCAAACGTAATTTTAAATGACTTACTGATACTAAATATAGCTAGTGTAACTTTAGGTCCCCTTCACTCAACAACAGCATCCACAGCTAAGAGTGTTGTCAGCGTGATGTAGTAGTGCTTGAATATGAATTATTTGGCCATTCACCAAATAAATAATAATAATAATAATAGTTATTATTATTATTGTTATCATTATTATTAACACATCCATTCCTGCATCTTAGCTGGTTATCCTAAGAGCCAAGCATTATAGATATGGTTCTTGAAAACTTACCATCACCCTTTTGTGTAATAAAATCTGCTTTATGAGGAGAGAGCATCTGTGAGTATGAATAAATATTACCAATATTAATGATCATTACTAATAAATATCACACATCAGTCGAAGGTACCTTTAAAGTTATTTTTTTTATAATCGCACCAAGATACTTTATTTCACTGAAATTACAAAAATGTGTTTATTGCTATTCATCTACTAATAGAATAATTTCTTAGTCTTTCTCTGGCGCATTTTTGCTCTTTTTAAGGGAGCTCCAGAGGTTCATATTGATTTTCTGGGAAATGCCTTTGTCAAGAGCTAAGGCTGCAAATATACTAGGCTTTTAGCAGCCCCACAGGGCTTTACTTTTTGTATATTAAGCCTTGGAAAAACAAGAATGTTGACCTACTAATCTGTAATAAGCAGAGTGCTTCATTTTCCAAACAAGGAAATACATCCAGTGCAATTTTCCACTCTAACAACTGGTGCATCAGCTACCTTCCCTTACAGCCACATCTTTCAAAATGGCAACATGGTTCGTTCTTAGGTGAGTGACTGCAGTTTGAGGGAAAAATAATTTTACAACCTTAGAATAAAAAAAACACTGTCAAAAGCAAGTTAGAATATTCAGTATCAGTTGAGTGAAATTATTTTAACACATATATTATTGCAGAAGGACGAAACAAAACTAACTTTAGAATAGCATAATTGTGCTACTTTAGGAGACTATGACCTTTAACAGCATTGCAAATTCTACTTGATTCTTACACAACCCACGGCATGCACCATTGCCCATCTCCACTATATAGAGGGACTTGAAATTACCAATTCTGTTACTGAAAGACAAAAGTTAGTATTAGTGTCACTTATTATTAGTATTAGTTTAACCATAAACAAATCATTTAAATCCTTATTGAGACAAAATTTGTTTATATTTGTAAAAGTTTAAATTTGTAAATTTGTTTAAGTAATTGTGGTCCAATTAGTAATGTTTTTTTCACAGATACATTAATTTTGTTGGAATTAACCAGCATAGCAGCTTCACATCTATAAAATTGGGTGTCCGCTTTCTCCCCTTGTCCTTGCAAAGTATTAACCTGCTTGTCAATGCCCATATATGGTGGGATTGAGTGTTTTTACATTGGAACCAGAATTAGAATTGTGACAATTCTTACCAATACTTGCCCACATGTGAACACAAAATAATTTAGATTTGTGTTTATTTTGTTGTTTCTTGTTCATTTATTCAAATAATTTAAGTAGAACAGAAGCAACAGCATCTCCAGCAGTCAAGACAATAGTCTCAAAATTAGGTGCTTATGTAGGAAGAAAAGTGCAAACTCTCTGTTTCTTTTTGAGAATTATTTTCATTACTAATATTTTAAATAAGAATGTAAATTCACATTTTTCACATATCTGTTTTTGACCATAAAACATATTTATATACAATATTTGAAGCTTTAAGATTGGAACCAAATAACCTCTTGTTCCAACGTTTTTTCATAATTTGTTACTAATGAAAATATCCAATTACCAACATACACGGACCTTGCATCAACTTGCATGTTTTAGGTTGTGTTTAAAGACTTCTTTTTTTTTTCTTATTTCTTTTTTTCATGTCAATCTGCTACAGTTAATGTAAGGCAAACAATAGTTTTTTTTTAAATAGTTTTTAAATTTATGTGCCTCTTTTTATGGTTTTTTATTGGTGGACTCCATGTAAACAGTGCAAAGTGATGTCATCCTTTTGCCAGTTGCTGAAATGATTAAATATGTCCTTAGAGATCCATTGCAGCTGCTGTTAGATTTGAAAACTGTAGCTCCAGCTAAACCTATTGCTTTTCCCCCATGATCTTTGCGCAAGTAAAACTGACAGCTAGAATGGGATTTCATCATTTCAAGTCATTTTGTAATTGAAAGATATCCTTCCAGGTGATAATATTTTAGCCTCTTTTCCTGCTTGTTAAACATTTATAGGCATTTCGTATATCAATCCTCTGAATTTATAACCCTGTTTATCAGCTTTTTTGCAAATGTGCTTCAGCATTTTTTTCTTGTCTTTTCACCCAAGTCACAATGATAAACCGTTTAACTAACATGTCAACGTTTTTTGTTTTTGTTTATCTTAGCAGTGTGTCATAGATGAAGTTTTTTATTAAAAAAAAACAAGTGCATCTAAATTCAACATGCATAAACGGACAAACTTAGACAAACTGTCATTCATACTGTCTCATCTGTCATTCCAAAAGCTTTAGCTGGCGAAATATGACACACGTGTGCCCTACTTATCAAACAACAGTCACTCTGAGGGTTTTAATGGCATCAGCTGAAGCTAAACAGGCAATGCAGAGAAATGGATAGACTTTCTTGTGCTTTAGTTGCCTGAAGCAGACTCCTCCTCTTTCAAACATTACAAGTCCTTTTCAAATTGTAAAAGTCCCACATTCTTGACTCTCAGTTCAAAACATTTCCCGAAAGAAAACTGACATCCATAAAGAAGGCCAGTGGAAGAGAGTAAACTTGTTCTTTCTGTCCAGTTGTGCTAGGGCCAGGCAGTACACACAGTCCTCGCAGTATGAACTGTGGTAACCCCTCCCCCAGACTGCCCTCTATTCTTAGGCCCTGGTGTAATTAAAAAAATAATAAAATGAAATGTTTTAAGCACTTGAGATGCACATCTACAAGTTCTATATTGTGAACCTGTGAGAAAGATATGTGCTGGTATATCTTATCCACCTCCATACAAACAAAGGTTAAGGCAACATCCAACCATTCATTTTCTATAGGGGTTGATGCCTTTTCCAGCAGGGATTGGGCAAGAGGCAGGGTACACTCTGTACAAAAAAGCATGCATGCACACGTGCACACACTTATATCTAAGAACAATTTAGAGTAACCGCATAACCAAACAATTATGTTTTTGGACTGTGTGTACAAGCCGGAATACCGGGAGATAACCCACTCATGCATTGGGAGGTCTAACAATTTTCATGCAGAATGCCTCCCAGACCAGAATTTGAAATTTTCTTGCTTCTTGGATGATGTTGCTTAGTGTATGAGACATTATTCTTATTGTCATGACAGTATCTGTCAGTATCTAAGGGGCCTGACTATACAAGAAGGCATGGACACACAGGATTTGATCGAGCATAACCTACCTGTGTAAAAGCCAGCACATGTGTGTTGTTACCAACCACAAACAATTAAGAGCGAACAGCTGAATTACTAGGAACCACAGTTACCAGAGAGGGCAGACTGACTGACAGGAAATGACAGATTCTGTAATGTATCGTGTTGTGACGAGCTTAATCCATTTCACCCCCACTTATTGGCGTATCATAGGGATTTGTTATCTCCAATCTCTCACAGGGTTTGGAGTTTCCCTGGTCCCTGGTCTCCCATGGCAGCAGATCCCATCTCACTAATGCTGTTGCACAACCATCAATCATCACTTTAATTCCTTTCCAGTGCTGCCAGTCTGTCGACAATGCAGTTATGTAACAAATCTGACCTGTCCAGCCAAGAGAGAGAAAGCCACACGATAGCCCCCATGTAACATGTTATCATGAATGTTTTAATCATTAATTCAAAGATTAGGAGAGAATGTCTTAAATCCAGCCAGGATCCTGATTACAGTCATAGCCTGAAAACAAATCTATAAAGCTGTAAAATCACAAATGTTTATCTTAGACAAGAGATTCCAAATGTGTTCTATTTTCAGGAAATTGAGGGATTTTCATGAAATTGAGGCTACATGATTGTCACCCTAATACCAGTGTTGCAGTACCTAGTATCATTGTTTTATTTTAATTGCCTAGAAGGTGATAGATGATGATAGAGAAAAAAAAAGGTCAGGCATTGCCTTTCAAAGCATTTGAAGATATCTCACTCTGCTTGGGATACTGGATGCTGAAATATAAACTGGCATCGCTTATTATGAAACAATTTCAGTTAATAATGATTTGACCAATTGAGGGTGCTTGTAGAGCATTGAAATGTAAATCCCAGATGGACAGGTGATACCAAATTATAAAAATAAATCAACGAGACTGTGGCACAAGTCGCTATAACAGACTCTATCTGTGGTGGACAAATACATATATCAACACTAAAACCTTTTAACCATCTACAAGCACAATCCTGAAATATATTGGTCATCTTACTGACATTGACTTATATACATTGGCCAGGTACGACAATGAGCATTATTTCCTAATTGTAATAAAATAGTTACTGAACATGTGCAGTTTCAGTATTACCTACAGCATGAACTTCTATATAATAATTGTTTTATTACAGCCTAAAAATAGATGTACTTGAATGAGTTATCATTCTCAGCTTTTCTGGAGTATTCATATGCATGCATGGTTAGCAGTAGGAGAACTGTCAAATGAAAACCAGTGCTAATGGAAATGATTTAAGGTTTTTGAATAAATGGAAATGAAAATGAAAACCTCTGCATCATCTTCAAAGAGAAAAGTTTGGCATGCAAAAATAATCTTAATTGTACTTACTTCTGCAGTATGGGGCATGGGATTAAATCCACAGAAGTTGCAGACAGTGTTTTTGCATTCTGTGCAGGTGTTGTAATTCGGATCATCTGTTGAGCCCACATTCAGTTCAACCTTACAAAGAGGACAGGTGGACACAGCTGGTGTGGGAGCAACCTTGTTTACCTCTGTGGATACTGGTAAAACCTTTTCTGATGTTTCTTGTGGTAATGGAGTAGGTCTGGTCTGTTCAGGTGGGGGAGTAGACTTGTCTTGTTTAGTTGCTAGAGTAGGCTTAGCCTGTGGAGGTGGTGAAGTAGGCCTGTCTTGCGAAGGTGGTGAAGTAGGCTTTACTTGGGGAGGTAATGAAGTAGGCTTGGCCTGAGGAGGTGGTGGAGAGGACTTTTCTTGTTGAATTGGTATAGAGGGCTTGTCTTGTTGAGCTGGTAGAGAAGCTTTGTCCTGTTGGGGTGGTGGAGTAGGCTTGGCCTGTGGAGGTGGGGGAGTAGGCTGTACTTGGTGAGGTAATGAAATAGGCTTGGACTGAGGAGGTGGTGGAGAGGGCTTGTCTTGCTGAGGTGGTAGAAAAGCTTTGTCCCGTTGGGGTGGTGGAGTAAACTTGGTCCGTGGAGGTGGTGGAGTAAACTTGTCTTGCAAAGGTGGTGGAATAGCCTTGTCTTGTTGAGGAAGGGGAGTAGGCTTGGCCTGAGGAGGTGGTGGAATAGGCTTGTCTTGCAAAGGTGGTGGCTTAGCTTGCAGAGGGGGCTCTGATCTCTGTGTAGCAGGTGCTTTTGTATCCTTGGCAGAGGTTATCTTAGGAGAAACTGGAGGTGTGGCTTTAGGAGTGTTAGGGGCTGTAGTGGACATCCTCCTTGGAGTAGGTGGTGTAGTTTTAGGTTCATCCTGAACAGCTGAGTTAATCAGTGTAGATGCAGAACTAAGAAAAGATGAACCAAAACCAAACATCTTCCCAGTCACTGATTCAGCAGATTTTGCTGCCACAGCTGGTGTTTTAGGTCCACCAAAGCCAAAGAAGCCTCCAGATTCTTGCTTAGTAGGCTGAACTGGTGGAGTCGGTTTGGCTGGCTGTGTGTCCAACTTTGCAGGCTGTTGCTGTAATTTTTCACCTTCTTGTTTTGACACATCTGGCTTTACTTCTGGTTTTGTAGTTTGAGTAATCTTCGGTTGTTGTTGTTTGTCATCTGGTTGTTGCTGGTCAGAACCTGAAACTACTGGTTCCTTTTGAAAAGACTCTTGCTGGGCTGAAGCAGCAGTTGGCAAAGGGGTTGCAGCTTTCATGGCATCTTTCTGGGTTTTAGGTGTAGGCTTTTCGTTCTGTACAACAGGAGACTGTGAGATCTTGTTTGGTGTCTGTTTTACAACAGGAGATACAGTTGATTCTGATACTTTCAAGGCCCTCTGCATCTGGCAGTTTAGACAAAGCCATTCCTTTGTCTGGAACAAGTGAAATCAAATGAACAGTTGTTGGAAAACAACATACAACACAGTGCAGCCATCATTTCACAGGATACATTTTTTTTTTCATCACAGTCAACTCAGAGAGTGAAAGATAAGTATCACGTGTATTAAGTTATAAAAAAAAACTTCATATACACGTAAATTCAATAAACCATTTCCAAATCTTATAAAAACTAAATACCTGACTATTACTCTTGATTTATAACTAGTTTTACCTGTATTTTTTCATCTTAATTGTGACAGAAGTATTAACATGATGTCTTGGTCTTAAAAAATATCAAATGCCTGATTGTATTTACATTTCCACTGTTGGGATATAAATGTGAAATAATGTGTTTATGTTAAAGCAAATGATGCTTACCTCAGATATATTTGAAATTGCATCAAATCCACACTGGTTGCATACTGTAGTCTTGCATTCTGTGCAAGTGTTGTAGTTTGTAGGATCTTTGGAGTCAAAATTGAGCTTGGTCTTGCAAAGAGGGCACATTGACTGATCTTCTTTTGAAGCAACCTGCCTTTTTGCTGGTACTTTAGAGACTTCTGGTGGTGATTTGGTCAATTTGATTTGCTCTGTTGGATGAATTTCAGTCTGCTGTGGTTTGTCGGATTTCTTGTCCTCAGTTGTCTTGTCCTCAGTTGTCTGCACATAAAGTGCCTTGACATCCTTTGCAGGTAATGTTTTAGGAGAAGCTGGTGGTGTAGGCTTTGGAGATACTCTATCTGTGGTGGACATCTTACGAGGAATAGGCGGTGTAGTTTTAGGTTCATCTTGAACAGCTGAGGTTATCAAATTGGATGCAGAGCTTAGGAAAGATGACCCAAAGCCAAACATCTTTCCTGTCACAGACTCTGCAGGTTTTGCTGCCGTAGGCTGTATTTTAGGGCCACCAAAACCAAAAAGGCTACCTGGCTCTGGTTTTCCAGCCTGAACCGGTGGTGGTGCAGACTTAGGAGAGGCCTCAGGTTTGGGTGGATGTATTGGGGGCTGCTTTGCTTCCTTTTGCTGCAGTGAAGGAGCAGGTTTATCTGAAGGTGGACCAGCTTTTGGAGGCAGTTGGAGTGATGGCTCATCTTTTGGCTGATCTTTTGGAACAACAGGTTTAGAAGAAGTAGGAGCTTTTTGAGTATGTTGCTGTGGTGAACATGGCTCCAGCTGTTGTGAAGGAGCAGGTTTATCTGAAGGTGGACCAGCTTTTGGAGGCAGTTGGAGTGATGGCTCATCTTTTGGAACAGTAGGCTTAGAAGAAGTAGGAGCTTTTTGAGTATGTTGCTGTGGTGAACTTGGCTTCGGTGAAGCTGGTGAAACATCTGCCTTTGTGGTAGTTGATGGACCACTTTTATCAGGGATTGAAACCGATGCATCAGGAACCTCCTTTGTTGGTTCTCTAACAGCACAAGGTTGTGTTTCTCTGGCTGTAATAATGTTGGCAAGGTCACTACTGAAAGTGATTTGCTCAGAAATCTCTTGCTTGGAAGCACCTGCAGCTGGAGTCTCTATTTTCTGTATATTGGCAGGGATGTCTTTCCTTGGTGAAGTTTGTGTTTTCATCATCGGGAGGCCTGGAGGTTCGGAAGCTCCAAGGGCTCTCTGCATCTGACAGTTCAGACACAACCATTCCTTTGCCTGCAAACACAAACAATAATAATAATAGAGTTATACGTAATTAGATAATAATTTGTGTTCTATTGCTTTGAACAAATAAAAGCAGTTTCACAGAAATAGTATTTATTCATTTATTCATGCTGCAGAAAGTGGGACATTTTCAATAGAAGAAAACTTGAAAAAGTTAGTATCGTATTTACCTTAGAGATATTGGTCATTGGACTAAATCCACATTTGTTGCAGACAGTGGTTTTGCAGTCGGTGCAGGTGTTGAAGTTGGGAGGGCTCTTGGAATCAATGTTAAGTTCCAATTTGCAGAGTGGACAAGCAGCTTGAGTCCTTTTGGGTGCATCTCTGGATGCTTCTGGTTTTGGCAGCTCTATCTGACCTTCACCATCTTCATTCTGTCCCTTTGGAGAATCTTTAGGCCCCTGAGGCTGGTCTGGTATCAGTTCCACATGTGTTTTCTGATCATCATCTTCTTTGACCTCAACTGCCGAATTCTTCCTTTGAGGTGTTTTGACTTGGGATTGTAGCACTTCCTCTGTGGATTTGACAAGCTGGTCAGTTGATTTCTTGATTGTTTCAGGTTTCTCCTCTTTCTTTTCTAAAGTGACTTTAGATTGTACAGTTGTTTTGTCTGTGGTAATAGGAGGAGCTTGAGTAGGCATTGGTTGTTTGACATTAGAAACAACAGGTCCTGCCTCTTCACGTTGAGGCACAGAAGACTTCGGAACACCCTCAGCATGGAGTAAATTGGTTTTCACCTCTTTGTTTGGGCTTGAAACTGCATCTGTTGCATCCTTTGAAGCCAGCGAAGTAGGGGTTTTCAAAATGTCTATTTTCTTTCGTGGTGCATCTTGTGTTCTGTCCATATCTCCAGCATCTTCTTTAGGAATACTATATTTCTTTTGAGCAGGCACATCTTTATTGGAAGTACCAGGTGAGGAAACTTTGCTGGGTGGTGCCTGAGCTTTTCTCAGAGGAGGCTGTACTGAGTCAGCTGCTGCCAGAGCTCTTTGCATCTGGCAAGTCAGACACAACCACTCCTTCATCTGTCAGGAAAACAATAGTATTTGTTTTGATTATCTCATATTATGCTGGAAAAAACATACTTGCATGTATTATTTATAAAATATAATCAATAAACATGTGTACATATACCAAACAATATCTTCAAGTGACCTTCAATTAATTAATTTCCATTCTATTCAACTTAACCCAACTTGACTTAATTCAGTTAAATTCAGTTTAGTTCATTTCAATTCAGTAATGCTTTAGTAGTCCCTCTAGAAAATTAAAGGTTGTAGAAACTCTTATTTTGCAACTCAAAGAGTCAGTACAAATGATTATCGATGTAGAAAAGAAAGATCTATTACCTCTAACTGATTTGGCATGGGGTCAAATCCACACTGGTTACAGACTGTGTTCTTGCATTCAGTGCAAGTATTGTAGTTAGGTGGATCTTTGGACTCCATGTTCAGCTCAGCCTTACAGAGCAGACAGCTGGCACCTGGTTTGACAACACCTTGGGAAGCTTCTATAACCTTTGAAGCCACTGGCTGAGCCTTGTCAGCTTTGTCCTGCACCACAGCAGGTGCCTTACGCTGCTGAGATTCTGTTTGCTTCCTCTCCTGGGCAGCAAGAGATTTGACCTCTTTTGCAGGGGATAGCTTGGGAGATACTGGTGGAGTGGTCTTGGATTGTTCTTCAACAGCAGAGGTTATTAAGGTGGAAGCAGAGCTGAAAATAGACGAGCCAAAGCCAAACATTTTTCCAGAGACAGACTCTACTGGTTTGTCCATATTTGGATGGTTTTTACCTCCACCTAATCCAAAGAAGCCTCCTGAATCTTTCTGTGGTGCCGCAGTCATATTGCTCTGCTTATGTTCAGCTTGCCTTTTCTGGCCTGGTGATTTGTTGGGACCTGATGTTTTATGCTGCTCTGATGGGGTTTTCTTAGAAGGAACTGGGCTGGCCTGTTTATTAACCATTTGCTTAGCTACTGTCTCGGATATAATTGGCTGTGTGGGTGAAGACAATTTCTTCTGAGGTGAATGTGGTGCAGATAAGACCTTCTTCTCAGGCCGAGCTGGGCTAGTGATGTCTGTTGTTTGGGGTTTTGCAGGTGTCTGAGGTTTGAGAGAAGCAACTCCCGAAGGCTCTGTTACTTCAAGCATCATCTGCATCTGACAGGTGAGACACAACCACTCCATAACCTAAAAACAGAGGGAAAGCATTTTAATAAAAAATAACTCTTGGTTGGTGTTGACTTGTCCATATTTGTCATTTCGTGTTATATATAATCAAGGAAATTACACTTTTAAAATATGTTGGTCTTTAACAGGCAATAAGGAATAACATTGTGCTATACATTACTATTTTCCACTCTCTTACCATAGTTTTGTTTGGCATCGGGTTAAATCCACACTGGTTACACACTGTATTCTTGCACTTAGTGCAATTATTGTAATTGGGCGGATCCTTGGAGCCTATGTTGAGTTGCATCTTACACAGAGGACAGGTGGACTGTTCTATTTTGACACTTGCTTGGGCACCTGCTTCATGCTTCGAAAGCTCTGGTGGAGTTTTGTCCACTTTGGCCTGTACTAATGGAAGGGTCTTTGTTTGCAATGATGGCTCTGCTTTCCTCTGCTGCTCAAGCTTCTGGGAAGCAGAAGGCTTACTCTCATTTGCTTTTGGTTGTGCAGTTGGTTGACCCTCTGACTGCTGTTGCCTTTCTGACTTCTTCTCCTGTTCTACTTTTGAAGCAGTAGGAGATTTTGCCTCTTTTGAAGGAGACATCTTGGGAGAAACTGGTGGTGTTGTGCTGAGCTGGTCCTTTACCACTGAGGTTATTAAGGTAGAAGCAGAACTAAAGATGGAAGAACGGATGCCTAACATAGCCTTTGCTCCTTCAGGCTGAGCTTTAGATTCAACAAAGCCAAAAAAGCCTCCCGAATCTTGCTCTTTTGCTGAAGGTGTGCTACTCCGTCTTCCGTCACTTTGGTTTGCCTGATCTGATTGTTTCTTTTCATCTGCTTTTAGTATTTCTTCAGATGTTTTTCGATCCGGTGCTGGGCTAGTTTGTTTTAGAGGAGCATCATTAGATGGAGGTTTGCTTAATGGCGTTGACAGTTTTCTCTGTGGTGAGATGTTTCTTGAGAGCTCCTTAGATTGTTCCACAGCATGCAGACCATCCTTCTTTTGAATAGCAGTGAGTTTGGAAGGATCTTTCAGTTGAGCAGAAGTGGGTGATGGAGATTTACTGGGTGAGGTTTGGGACATTAAAGCAGGAGGCCCTGGTGGTTCAGAGGTTCTGACTGCTCTTTTCACCTGACATGTAAGACACAGCCATTCTTTTACCTAAAATACAATAAGCACAAAATGATATTTATTTGAGAAGAAACATTACAATTACTCACAGAAACTAGTTTGTCTACATACAAAAAAAAAACAAGAGTACAGGTGAAATGATAATTTAATTTCTTATCGGAGAGGCTTTGATTCTGTACTTACCTTGCCCAAAGGCATGGGGTTAAATCCACATTGGTTACAAACTACGGTCTTGCATTCAGTGCAGGTGTTGTAATTTGGAGGCTGCTTGGAGCTGATATTGATCTCATCCTTACACAGTGGACAGATAGTCTGACCTCCACCTGAAGATCTTGGAGAGACTGATCCTACATGTTGCTGTGAAGGAGCTTTGTCCTCTTTCTTCAGATGCCTTTCCTCTGGTTTCTTTACTTGCTCTAATTTCTGAGGAAATACCTTTGGCTCTCTTGCTGGTGACATTTTGGGAGAAAGTGTAGGTGTACCTTTTGGTGAAATCTTTGGTGAAACAGACATCTTGCCAAAGATTTGCGGTGGTGCAGACATCTTACGGGAGCCAGGAGATGTGGTCTGTGATTCTTCCTGAACAGCAGATGATATCAAATTTGATGCTGAGCTGAAAATAGATGACCCAAACCCAAACATCTTTCCACCCACAGACTCAGTTGTTTTTGAAGTCTCAGACACTTTTTTAGGATCTATTGACCCAGACTTTTTATCTGCTTCCTGCTGTACATCTGGTTTCACCTCCTTGTGTTTTGGGTCAAGCTCACTTGTCTGGTCAATCTTTTTCTGGGTACCTGTAACCCTTTGGGTATTTGGAGATGTGCGTGGCCTAGGCTGTGTTTTAGCTTCTGGCTCTTTAGCAGCAAGTGGTACAGCTGCATGCTGTGTCTTCTGAGGAGAACCAGGTGTGGAGCTCCCCTTCTTTTGAGGTGAATCAGGCATTGGGGCTTCCATCTTTTTGTCAGATAATTTCTTATTTAGACTTTGCTCTTGTTTAGGAGGTGGGATTTTCTGACTTTCAGTAAAAGGCAAACCTTTGTTTGTTTCAATCTCCGGTTTCATGGACAGTCCAGTGATTTCAGAGGCACCAAGAGCTCTTTGCATCTGACAATTTAGACATAACCATTCTTTGACCTGCAGAAAAACAAAAATCAATAGCAATTAGATGTTGACTGAATCCCAGATTACGTTTGTTTTCAAACTATAAACACATTTTCAGAATATAACTTTTATTACCTCTGTCAGGTTTGGGATTGGGTTAAATCCACACTGGTTGCACACATTGGACTTGCATTCTGTGCATTTGTTATAGTTAGGAGGATCCTTGGAAAAAATGTTGAGTTCAGTCTTACAGAGGGGGCAGATAGACTGGCCAGTCTTCTGACCATCTGAAGCTACTGCATCCTTAACATCTTCTGGTGAGCCTTTTACTATTTTGGCTTGCAGCAATGGAGAGCGTTTGATTTGTTGAACTTGCTCCCCTTTCATCTCTGGGTCATGTTTCTGAACAGGAACAAATTGGGTTCCCTTTGCAATTGGAATTTTGGGAGAAACTGGTGGCGTTGTTTTTGATTCATCTTGAACTGCAGAGGTTATAAAACTAGAAGCAGAGCTCAACATAGACGAACCAAAGCCGAACATTTTGCCTCCAAGTGACTCATTAGGTTTTGCAGCATCAGACTGAGGCTTGGAACTTCCAGATTTTAAGGACCTTCCATCTACCTCTTTAGCCGATGTAATACCACTCTCAATTGACATTTGTGATTTTTGCTGAGGGGGGCATAATGGTGTGGTCTCCTTAGATTTAAAAGGTACTAGAATTTCTTTCTGTTGGGAGGGAGTTTCTTTCTTTAAAGCATCAGCAGACACAGGGGTTTTGTTTGGAGAGGCCCGTAGGTTCATCACAGGTGTTCCTGGAGGCTCAGATGCCCCGAGTGCTCTCTGCACCTGACAGTTGAGACACAACCACTCTTTCATCTGCAATAGAACACATAAACAGACATTTTGATCAATGTTGGCAGAATACAGAGCAAAGCATTATAGTTTATTTAATTTCCCTTTGGGATTAAAAAAGTATGTTTGAATTTGAATTAAATAACTTAATAAATAATTATTAAAAGAGAGGAAATGCTAAAAGTATCCTTTGCAAATATTTTCTTGCTATTTACAAAGCTCTTGATCTTACCTCCTTTACATTTGGCATGGGATTAAATCCACATTGGTTACAGACAATGCTTTTGCACTCTGTGCAAGTGCTGTAGTTTGGAGGGTCCTTGGAGCCCACATTTAGTTTCACTTTACAGAGAGGACATGTTGAATCAGATGCCTTGGAAATAATTGGTGAGGCTGATTCTTTCGTTGGCAGTTCTGAGGAAAGTTTCTCTGCTTTTGGCTGCACTGGTGTGTGACCTGTGACTTGCTGTAGCTGCTGTGGTTTCTTCTCTTGTTCTTGCTTTTTGACAGTGGGGGATTTGAGGTCCTTTGCAGGAGACATCTTGGGGGAAACTGGTGGTGTAAGTTTGGGATCGTCTTGGACGGCTGAAGTAATTAAAGTTGAAGAGCTAAAGATGGAGGTGCCAAAACCAAACATTTTCCCTGGCACTGATTCCGCAGGCTTTGCTGCATCACTTTGACTTTTAGGACCACCAAAACCAAAGAAGCCACCAGACATTGTGGCATTTCCTGTTTTTTGTGGAGGCTGAATGGTCTGGTTGGTTACTTTCTGAGGATCTGTCCTTTGGCTCTGCTGAAGTGTTTTCTGTCCAGGAGCTTGACCAGCCTGCTTATGGCTTACTGGTCCTTCAGTCTTGACTTGTTGTACTGGTGCTGTTGATACTTTATTTTGAGGAGAGCCTGGGGCAGAGGTCGTTCGAGTTGCAGGTTGTGCTGCAGTTGTCTTCTTAAATAAATCGGCCAGGGGCATTTCTTTCTCTGGTTTAATTCCTTCAGCAGCTCGTTTCACCTGGCAATTCAGACAAAGCCATTCGTTTTCCTTAAAAAAACAAAAAAAGCAAGTCAGATAGGAATGAACTCCAGTTAGTACATTTCTCAAACTAAAAATAGCTATGTGTTTGAGGTGTCACATTTTAAACACAATACTACCCACATAGAAATGCTAAATATCATGGAATAAAGGGGATTACACTGACTTAAACAAGGACAAAACTGGGCTTATGATCACTTTTTTATACTGATATAAATAAGAAAAAAACAATGTCACCATTTGAAGTGTACCTTAAGTTTATTTCAGCCAAATGTTGGCTTTATTGTAAAAGTGCCTTAAAACAATAGTAAAACTATAATCATCCATTTATTAAATAAATTAAATATAAAACTAAATCCAAGTAGTAGAACATGTTCTACCCCTAACTTTACTCTAAAAGAAATGTAACTAAAGCATTTTTTAAGTTTATACTTTACTTTTTCAAGTTGCATACTGAAGCCTTTTTTTTTTGTCACTAGCTACTAGGCTAGAAGAGAGCCCATGTTTATCATGATGCTTCATGGCTCTTTGAGGAAACCCTCATAATGAGCTACAACAACATTTAATTTCCCTTTGGGATTAATAAAGTATTTTTGAATTGAATTGAATTGAATTAACGTGCCATCTCTTACCAAAGGGCCTGGAAACTTTGTTGCAGGTCATGGCATCATGAACCTTTTATAATAGCAGTGGATTTTAAATATAAGTTTGTTGAACTCTACTGGTAAAATGAAAATGGGTTGTTACTGAGTCTTTCCAAATAAATACAGAAATATGTCCCCAGTACAAAATCAGCCTTCTTAAATGGCCATCACAGTCCCTAAAACTAGATCGTACAGTAAACCCGTGGAGTGAGCTGAAAGGATAAGAGCATAGGAGAGGACCCAGGACTCTGGATGATTTGGAGAGGTTCTGCAAAGAAGAAAGTTCAAAGGTCCCTCTCTCTATATGCCTCAACCATTTTCTCCCACTGAACAAGTACACTCATTTTACAAAATATTTCAGTGTGATTAATTTATTTTAACTAACCCCTTACCCCAACAAACCTTTACCAGTGGTGCCAAAAAATGTGGCTAACTTTGTATATTGCTTTCAATATGTATAATAATAATAATAATAATATGTATTTTCATTTCAGTTCTGTTCTAGAACTGCTACAGCCATTCTTTTAAGCAGCACAATACGATCATGTAGCCTTGGATTGTCCTTGGTAAGCTAGATACTTACTGTGCATTGAATTACAAAGTCAAGTGTCAGATTCTTTGGGCTTCGAGTGGGCCTAAGGTTGCCATTCTGTTTATGCAGTGCAGTGTAT
This sequence comes from Girardinichthys multiradiatus, assembly GCF_021462225.1. Taxonomy (NCBI): domain Eukaryota; kingdom Metazoa; phylum Chordata; class Actinopteri; order Cyprinodontiformes; family Goodeidae; genus Girardinichthys; species Girardinichthys multiradiatus. The sequence continues at coordinate 30,520,556 of NC_061795.1, read as the reverse complement.
TCCTAATATCAACAGTGTTTGACAGCGGGGACATTCACCCAACATTTTAAACTGTGTAAGGATATTCTCTAAATCCTATATATAATTATACATTAAATTTAGACTCTTTGCAAAAACAAATGCATTACAAACTAAATTTTTACCAGGTGCAAAGCGTAATAAGAATAGGTTACAGTTTTTGATGAATAACTGCTTTAACCAATCAGTTTTTTGTATTTCAGGAAGCAATGACTTGGCTCACAAAACTATAAAATTGTTTAGAGATCAAGTCTTTAAAGAACAAAAGTAAAAAAAGGTATTAATTTGTTTTCCTATTTTACTCTCCAGATATATTCAATTAATAAAATAAGTCTTACCTCTTTTACATTAGGCATAGGGTTGAATCCACATTGATTACAGACAGTGCTTTTGCATTCTGTGCAACAGTTGTAGTTGGGAGGATCCTTTGAGCCAACATTGAGCACCATCTTACAGATTGGACAAGATTGTCCCTTCTTGGGGGGATTGAGGGAGACTGTTGCTGCCTTTGAAGTTTCTGCAGTGGATTTTTCTACTTTCTGCCCCGCTGACTGAGTCTTTGCCTCCTGAGGTTGCTGCTGCTTTTTTTCTAGTTCTAACGATTGGCCAGGAGCCACTTTTGTGTCCTTTGTGGGTTGCATTTTGGGAGAAACTGGTGGTGTAGTTTTGGGTTCATCCTGAACAGCAGAGCCTATTAAAGTAGATGCAGAACTAAAAAGAGAGGAACCAAAACCAAACATCTTCCCAGTCACTGACTCATCTGATTTTGCAGATTCACTTTTAGCACCACCACTAAAGCCAAATAACCCTCCAGTTGCCTGCTGGGGAGCTGGAGTTGTAATGCTTTGCAGTCGGCCAGGTTGACCACTTGGAACCACTTTTGGAGATCCTGATGCTCTTTGAGTCTCTGGTGTCATTTTCTGTGTTTGACCAGAACTGACGTGTTTTGAATTTTCCAGTTCTTTAGGAGGTTCATCCTTAGCTGGCACTTTTATTGGTTTAGACTGCACATTCTGTGATGAACCTTGTGCTGAAATGTTCTTTTTTATCAGTATACCAGGTGATGGTTTCTGGTTTTGAGGAGCAGAGGTTGCATTTGGTGAGGGCTTTTTCTTGGGAGGTCCAGGTGCCTCTGACGTTACTTGAGCTCTCTGTATTTGGCAGGTTAGGCAAAGCCACTCGCGCCCCTATACAAAAAGGAGACACATAGATTCAGCTAAATCTGCACACTAAATTAAAGAAAATAAAAATATCATTCTGAAATCTGCTAAGATCCTCTATCAATTACTGTTAGACCTTACAGTCCTAAACTGTGAAACAAGTGATTCACCAAGGACAAAAGAACAACTGAACAGATAACAGATTTTTTTTTAAACAAATTCAAAGAAAGAATTCAAAAGCAACTGCTTAGGTGCTGTGCCTATGTGGCAGACCAGAAGTGTAATTTTACAAATGCATATTCATGAAAAGTTTTAAACGTATTCAAAGTATATATATATATATATATATATATATATATACACATGTATATATAAATAAAGCCAATACTTACATCAGCATCTGGAGGACTGAAGCCACATAAGCTGCACACCTCTGTTTTACACTGTGTACAGGTTTTATAGTTAGGTGGTTCCTTGGTATGGATATTAAGTTCGGTTGTGTTACACACTGAGCAAAGAGGTTTAGAAACTGTGTCTGCCTTAGGTCTGGCTTTAGTTGCACCCAATGGTGGAGACCCTACAGGTGTCACTTCAGGTGTGCCTGGGCCCATAATGCCTTGGTGCCCAGTGGAGATCTGATTCCTTCCTCCTTTCTGCTGTAGTCCCACCTTAGGTAAGCCCTGATGTTGATATGTAGTTTTTGGTGATGACTGCTGTTGTCTTGACTCTGACCCAGACTTTGTGGGCCCCTGTACCCCAGTCTTTAAAATATCTTGCTTTTGTATGCCGCTCTTTTCAGCGTCCTTTTGCTCTGCCTTGGGTGGAACCTGTTTTGAAGATACTGGTTGTGCTCCATTCTTTGTCGGAACCTGCTGTTGAACTCCAGGCTTGGGTGAACCCTGCTTTAGTGGGTCTTTAGCTTGTTGTCCCACAGGTTTGTTGGTTGGGGGGTCAGTCTGTCCATTGCCACGTAGCTGTGGTGATCCCTGTTTAGGGAGTGGCTGGGACTTTTGCATAGGGGGGCCCTGGCTGGATTTTTGGGGTGTCTGCTCTTGTTGAGTGTCCTTTCCAGGGCCTAGTCCAGGTTGTGGTTCTCCTGATGATTTCCTCCCCTGCTGAGAAGGTGACTTTTTAGCCCCGTCCCCATCATCTCCAAACAAACCAAACTTATTTACAGCTGAAGACATAGCATTCAGAGGGTTTGCCCCACTGAGAAATTTGGAGGAGAACATGGCTGGATCTGCTTCTTCTGCTTCGTCCTTCTCCTCACTGGAACTGGAGTCTATAGGGCTGTCAGAGTCTGAGCAGGAACTGTCCCCTCTTTGATCCAGTTCTCCAGCAGAGGCCTGGGCTGGAGCTGCACCTGAAGAGAGGGCATCTACAGCCCTTCTGCAGTTGCTGCTACTACTGCTGCTGCTGCTGCCAGGGCTCTCCTCTGGCTCAGCATTTACATCAGGCTTCCTAAATGCACAACAGACAAAGATAAATGAAGTGTGAAATGACAAAGAGCAAGACAAGGAGAGAGATAACAAATAGCTTAAGAACTTTTGAACCACACACACATCTGATGCTTTCTGAGCCAATATGCTGCTACTGACAAAACAAAAACACCATAAATATTTTAAACTGAATAATGGAAAAGTAGGTGTGAAGAAAACATAATAACAAAATAACTGACTAAATTGTATGACTTTTTGTATCCTCAGGTAATGAGTCACAATCAGACTTAGTGGACAGACAACATGTTACATAATTCACCATTCAGGCATAACATTATGGCTCTCTTTATGGCAATTATAACATTATATCTACTCAAACTGGTTTATGGCTATTCTGCTCCATACCCAACAACCCTAGATGTACTCTGTATTGTGACAACCTTTCTATCAGAATTTGCAGTGACTTCTTCAGCGATACCTACTTGATCAGACCACAGAGGCTAGCCTTTACCTTCCATGTGCATCAGTGAGACACTGGCTGGTTTTTGATAGACACTGACCCCTGCGGACCAGGAAAACTCCGAAAAAGCTACAGTTTTGGAGATGCTATGACTCAGTCATTTAGCCACCTCTATTTGGCCTTTTGAAATCAGCTCATATCCTTTAGTTTGGCCAGTTTTTCCATTTCTAAAAACAATTGTACTTGCTGCTTGTATTCCACTCACTAATAGGTGCCATGGTGAAGAGATAAAAAGAGTTGTCCAGTTCACCTGTCAGTGCTCTTACAGTTTTTGTTCTAAAAAAGAACATTCTATCATTTCATTAAACACAGTAACATTCAATGAACCAAATTTGATTTTCTCCTTCTATTAAAAATCCCTTTCAAAGATAAACTGTACACATGAAGCCACTCCTAATAATTCCCACTTTGATCTATTAGATTCACTCTGAATCGACCGCTCTTTTCAGCACCACAGACAGTGCCTGAACCGCTCGATGATCACGCGTGATCTCTTTCCTGCAATGTAATAAAGCAGTCGAACGTGCAGCAGCGAAGTAGATCCTACAAACCCGCTTTGATAGGCTCTGCTGTAGCCAGCACAAGTCCAGCTTAAACTGTTATTTCGTCCTTTCCACGAATGAATCTTATCACCCCATGTTCGCCGATTGTCTAGGAGAAGGAAATCTCATCCAGGACATATTTTACAGCAAGACAAGTAAACACGAGTAAATCTAAGTCTCTCTCTCTCTCTCTCTCTCTATGGAAAAACTGCAGGCACATCCGGGTAGGGGCCCACCAAATTAGGCATCTGACTACATTATTTCACTCAAAATTCCCATGCCTGCTGCACTAAAAAGGCAAACATTAAAGGGAGTGTAGGTCGCTGTGGAGAAACGATCTTTCTAAATGGGTGATTATATCTGCTTTTAGCCTGACGTTATGGCTGTTTTGCACTGCCCACAAGCAGCAATACTTCAACTATAGGAGGATCAGATGTTACCACAGTTGATCTGTGTGGAATACACAGCACGCATGACATAAGGTCATTCTAAACGAGATTACTCCTATGGCCTGTCCAAGAGAAATTGAGAAAAACACGTTATCACTGAATGTATATGTCCTTGATCAGGCACCTGTTCAAATCGACAAATTGTCTAAATGTTCCTACTATGTGAGGGTATTTTAAGCCAGTTAAAAAAACAAAACAAAAAAAAAACAAGCGAAATCCTTGCCATCGTTGTAATTTCAAGACATATCATTTAGTATCTGCGCCGTGTTCCCTCCTCCCTACCCCATCCACCATCACCCGCTCATTCCCTCCCATCCTGCAGCCAAGCATCCTTCACCCTCTATGGTCACAATGTCAAACACTAAAGCGCGGCGTTGTTCCGATCATAGCATAGCGAATGCGTACCTTCATCGGTAGCGGATCTGTTTCGCCATCCTCCTCAGACCACGTCGGCAAACTCCTGCTCCGTGCCAGCCCGTCTCAGCAAGAGGGATGGAGGGCACAGGGCAGCAGCAGATTGAGAGCAACAGAGACCCACTCCGCCTCCTGCTCTACTGCGCATGCGCCGCATCTGACAGGTGATCACAATATATATCACGCACGGAATTCAGAATTAAAGGGGACAAGCGATTTATCTCACGCGGAGTCACGTTTGATCGAAGGTGATGTGTTTCACAGTTCCTCTCTTCTTCTCGTGGCTGTGGACACATTTTAAAATATCATCGTGTTAAAGCCGAGTCAATGGAGCAAAGTCGGGAACATTAACGTCACTTTAAAACCCATTCCTCGTGGCTAAGTTTATCATCAAGTCAGGACACTGGAATACTCAAACTATGAAAAAATTAGATATTATGCACTTTTTTCCAAAGTAGATAACAAGTTTCAAAACCATTTTTGTAAACAAAAAGTTTAATGCCTCTTTTAAAAACAATAAGTGAGTACCATATATAGATACATTTTTTAAAAATTGAATTTTGGAGAAAAGTATTATTTTTGGCACTCATTTCAGAAAGTAAAACTGATTAGATTTCAGAATATTGTAAACATCTTAAGTAATTGAAACTCATGGCATCTTCCCTGTGTCTCTCTGTTTTGATCTTGTTCACTTTTCTTTCTCTCCCTCAGCTCTCTGTCTGAATTCTCCTCAGCTATTTCACATTCCCACCTGGTTGCTCTCACCTGCTCATATACATGGTCTCTGGTTCCCTCTGTTAATTGCTGGTTTCTTCTGTTTGCTTGCCTGCCTGCTCCATGTCCATTGTGTCATGGTCCATTGTTTCATTTTACAACAGGAATTGGCACCTACCCACTCTGCCAGTGGTGCCAAAAGCTGGTCTAGTGACAATGGTTTTACTATGCTTGATTGGCCAGCAAACTCACCTGACCTGAACCCTGGGTTTCCTACAAGCATTTATCTTACAAAGCTGAAGTGGTGCAAACATAATACAGTTGTAATTTGATCATGTTCTACAGTCACTTTTAAAGTATAAAATGGTTTTCTATTATTAATTAGATTTGTCTGATACTTGTCCTTAAACGTATATTTAAAGAGTCATGCCATGAACTGGTATAACCAAAGAAAGTTCAGTGCGTTCTGCATATCCACCATTGTTAACACTGAGTGTCCAATTGAGAGGTGAATGGTCTGTGAAAAGCATGAGTGAGATGTGTGGGAATAATACAGAACAAGTGTTGTGTGGGTGTGTGGAAGAGTTACGTCATCAGTGATGCGTGAGCCACAGAATTGCTACGGTCTCCCTTTTGAAAGTGCCAGATTTGGCTATGCTGCAACACACACACACACACAAAAACAAACAGGAAACATTCATCAGTAAAATCTCATCTGAGTCTAGATGCTGTAAATTTGCTGTGTCTCGAACATGGTCTGGAAATCCACCAAACCGTCTAATCTTACATTACTTCTATCTCCCTCATCTTACTGATATGTCCATTTCATTTTTATACCATAAAAAATAATCCTCTTTTTGTTTGTCATGGTTTACTTGTAACAATTGAACAAAGGTCTGGTGAAACATAATGCTTAGAGTTTATACTTGTTGGCAAAAACCTAAACTTTTTGTATTAAAACATATTGTATCAAATGATCTATCCAAACTGCATCTCTTTATTTTGTTCATAGCCTTCCCCATGAGGAATTGTTTGCATCAGTCAACAATTTATTATATAAGATTTTAAGGTAGAAAAAAGTCACCGGATATGTTGCGTGCATGATGTTTTCTTGTGATCTCTTTTTATTTAAATACAGTAATCACAGTCTTGTCTGTAGTCTTTCTATTTATCTTGCATGGTTTTTGACAGCATTTTTCTGCACTAACACTGCTGATACACCATACAATTTATTTATTTGTGTGTCACTGGACCAAAGTATTTTTCCATTTTGATACACAAAATAATGTAGAGGAGAAACAACATGCAAAGCAGTTTAAAAAAATGTTTGGTAAGAAGCTTTTCAGATATTTAATGACATCTATTAGAACAACCACTCTGAGAAACTGAAATCAATAGAGACAGCAGCAACTACCAGAATGATAAAAATATTTTCCAATTTGCATTAAGGTAAGAGCAATATTAAAAAATAAGGCTATGATGTAATATGCAATTTGTATTTTAGCTTCCCTTTATTTGATCCCAGTTAAAGACAAAACAAAATTTTAGTTATTCTTCTTACAAATAAAGCTCTGAATAAAGCTGAATTTTTTTACAAGAAAATGTATTGTTTTTGCTCTTAGGTTGCAGGTTTACTTGTGGTTCTTTAGGTTTCCAAAACGTGGAGTGGGACATCAAGCTTTTTATTATCAAGCCCCTAATTTATCCCTCTCTCATTGAAGGTGTACATGGATCTTCTATGTTTTTTTTTTTTTCATATCTCTGTCCTGACCCCTTGACACTAAGCTAATTGCAGGGGATTGGTGCTTATGCCAAAACTTGTTTCATCTGGTATAATTTAATTTCTTTTTTTCCCCACTTTCATCAGATGCTTACTTAGCATGGAAAATTACTGCAAACTCAACAGCTCGGCTTTGCTGTCTTATATAAATATTCTTTTTTACCAATTAGCATCAAAGGATCAACTGAATTTGAAGTTGTTTTATAATCTGAAATGAACTGGATTCAATGCAGTTTAATCTGAATCTGACTGAATGATTATGTTGTACTGGAATTTCCTTTAAGATGACATGTTGTAAATGAGCACTATATAAATAAGCTGCATTGAAGCTAGATTTACAGTTTTTGTCTGTAGATAAATTTCTATGGTGTTTTATCATATAGAGTGTAGCACATACGTGTTAATCCAGACTTTAAAGGAATGTTATCAGGATATATTACAGCCATGAAAAACTCTGCACAAATTAATATTGTCCCATTTTATTTTGAAATGAAACTCAAATTAACCCCAGTTCTCTCCACACAAAACAAAATGGAAGCTGATCTTCATGGAGAGAAACCTTACCAGATAAGTGATTGAGGCTTGACACTCATAGAGAGTGACAGAGGGCAGAAAGATGATGAGCCATGCAAACAGGTTCACATAGCGGGTAAGTCTGAGGCACAGCTGACCCCAAAGTCTTTTGGCTCATGTAAAACTAAACTGTTTTCCTCAGTTCAAGCAATTAAGCTACTTTCTACCCCTGCATGAACTCGATTTACAAATCATGTTTTATGTTTTTGTGCTCATCTAAAGCTAGATAATGAAGGGTCTGGTGGGAGAGAAACACAGCAGGAGATATGAGTTTTGGTGTCTTGCCAAAGAACAATTTTACATGGACATCGTGGGATCCTGGCCTCCACATTAGCAGAAAATCACTTTGTGTCTGACCATTGACATATTAATGCAAAAAAGAGCAAAATTTCTATTTAAAATAAGAAACGTACAGCAATAGAAAGGTCCTACGAGACAGCTGACTACATATTTCTAAGGTTCTATTTTCTACTGTGCTGCTTTCTTGCTCATTCAATCATATATCATTAAAAGAAGGACTATAGCACATTTTACTACTTTGTCCAAAGCTCTACTTTATGCTGGCACTCAAACAGCCATACTTTTCAGCCTCTACCTTTCCATTTCTTCACCTGACTCTTTCTAAAGTAAACAAACTCAAATCAAGAGAGCGTAAGAGCAGTACTCATCTCACTCATTTTAATTACACAGATATGCTGGAGAATCAGCAGAGAGGAAAAAAAGCTTCAACCATGGCATAAAACAAAGTTTAGCAACAACATCCAATGAATAGTAAAGGGATTAACCCTGAAAAAAAAATAACACACCTCTGACGTTGACCCTTAAGGAAGGCAAAGCATTCTTTCCCCGGCATGGTTTTCTCTGGAGAAGAGCCAGAACACTGTGGAGAAGAAGCCTGCATGTGGGTGTTTCACTGTTCCCTCTTGGTTTAATGCTTGAATTTTCTGCAGGGCCACCAGGTAATCTATACAGTAACCTGATCACGCATGCTTTGTCAGAGTCATTAAATTTACATATGTACCGCAATAAGTGAAGCTATGGACTCACAATACTCTAGATGGAACCAAAGTATAGATGGAATGCACAAAAATGATAACAAAACAAAGAAGGCCTTGCAAAAGTATTCACACCCTTCATACATTGACACTTTTCAAATTAGAACCAGAAATCTCAATATATGTTAGAAGGATTTATGCGGTCACCTAACACATAGAGGTGTACAATTGTAAATGGTAAGTAAAGACTACATGATTTTCACAACTTTTTTTACAAAAATAAATCTTAAATGTGTTGCATGGATTTGTATTCAACTGCCACAATAAATCCTTTGTTGAGACCTTTTGCTGCAATTACACTCGCAGTCCAAAAACAGAAAGAGTATGGCAGAAATACAAACCTACCAACACATCTTATCCCATCCACCTACACTTGCAGAGCAAGAAGAACATTAATCAGAGAAGCATTCAAGTCAAAAGGCCCATGTTAATCTTGGAGGAGCTGCATAGATTCACAGCTCAGGTGGGAGAATGTGTCGACAAACTATTGTACTAGTTATGCTTTCTACAAATATGGCCTTTGTGGAAGAGAGGCTAGAAGAAAGCCTTTGTTGAAATAACATCATCAAAAGTTCTATATGCAGCTTGCCACAAGTTTTGTATGGGCCCCAGCAAACATGCATGACAGAAAGCTAACACTGCAACCCAAACATTTCAAGCCTATAGTAAAACATGGTAGGGGTAGCATCATGTTTTGGGGATGTTTTTCTTCAGCAGGAAAAGTAAAGCTTGTCAGAGTTGATGAGAAGATGAGTGGACCTAAATACATAGCAATCCTAAAAGAATACCTGTTGGAATCTACAGAAGAGTAGATATTGAGGTGGAAGTTGAATTTCCAGAAGGGCAGCGACCCACATTCTCTAAATGGCCCTTTCAAAATTAAGGCCTTTATCTAATTGAAATGCTTTGTGCCATGACCTCAAATTTACTGTTCAAACACACTATCCATAATATCTTACTGAGGCAAAGATTCCAGTCTCTTGGTGTGCAAAGCCAGAAAAGACATTCCACAAAAGAATTGCAGGTGTTACGACAGCTAACACTGATTATGTGAGGTATTGACTTGGGGGGTTGAATACACATACACATAACAGCGTAAAACCCCAAAAAAGTACATTCAAGTCTGTGGTTGTAACATTACAAAATGTGCAAATGTTCGAGAGGTGTGAATGCTTTTGCAAAGCCCTGTAATCTGTATGTAAATAATCCTAAAGAATTTAATACATAAGATTTTCCTTTTCTTTAATAAAGTCAAACTATCTGTATGTAAATCCAAACTATAATCTTTTCTAATGGTTGCTACATTATCTACCTTTTATGAATCAGTTTTGCAAGGTTTCTGCATGGATAATTGTCAGTGAACGGTGCCTAATGTTTAGGAGAATGTGGTCTTTCTTCCTCAATAAGCATCATTCTGGAGCACTGCACAAGTCTCTAAAGCCACTATGTCCTTATTTTGGCTGGTGAATGACCACAGCTATCTCCCATACTAAAAATACTCTTAAAGTAACAGCGTCAACAAGCTCCGCTTTCAGTTCTTTTCTCGGTTTTTTTCTCCCCATTGACCCCACCCCCACCACTTATCATGAGAAAACTCAGAGGATAACAGAGTTCATGTCCACAAGTCCTTCAAATCAGTGAACAGGTTATCACAGCAGATCAGAGTCAGAGTGGCATAGTAAAAAGGATGAGAGGGAATGAAAATGAGAGGGGTTAATACATAAACACATCTGGTCTGACTAGGAGGGATGACACTTAACAAATAAATCTTAAAACGATTTAGAGAAATAGCCGGAAGGCAGACATAATGGCACAGGCAAGAATAGCTGATTCAGTTATACCTTCCATAGGTTGATAGAGCAGATATGCATCTACTGTAATATTGATAGAAACAGTTATTTGAATAGACAAGTGCTTCAACTGAGAACTTTTTTCTAGCTATCATTCCTGCTCTTTTACTCATTTTGTCTATTCTCTGTTAAAATGAAAGTGTATATTGCCCACTATATTTAACTTGTTATTATTTATTTGCAGAATTGGTGTTCCTTTTAAATGCAAAGCAACAACAATGTAAAGAGCAAATTTATGCCACATATCAATAAGAAAACTGAAACTTGCCAAATCTGTTTATCCTTCTACTAAGCGTTATATTGAATCTGCTAATTTGACGTAGGAATGTTTGTGGTGTAGTAATAATGTCTAGACAGCAGGGTGTATATAACTGAAGAGGTGTAAAAGATGACTGGGTTTTGGACTACCAAAAGCCATGATAGCTTACAGTGTCAGATGTAACTTATGGTCAGAATACATGCAAGTGTTACTTCCAAAAGCCTTTTTTTAACTGTCAACAGATGTGTTAATTGAACTTTATGATAATGCAATAGCCTATCAATCAATTATTCAATGGTTTCTTTTAGCATTTTTTTTTCTTTAAAACATGTAACACATGATGGATTTACAGAAACCACAGCAACTAAAAGAATATAAACAGACAAGCCCTGTTCACCACCCAATCAGCCGCATACATAAAACACATGGAGAATACATATAAGCACACACAGATGTACACAGATGACTATTGCAAATAATGAAAGGCTGTCTTAACTGCAACCATCTGTAATAGGCTATCACAAAACAAAATTAAAAAAGATATGTAGAGAATATAATTGATATTTTAACATTGTTTAATTATCTTTTGCCTGTGTATTTTTTGAGCAGAACAACTTTACATATAAATCTACAAGGAGTATGAATAATTGTGGACTTTACTGTAGAATTCAGATTCAGCTAAATGCTTCCCACAAAATATATGGGTTGAATTTGAGTTAAAATAACAATTAACAGTCGCATAAACTCCACTCATAACAATGCTGTCTGATTGTTAAATCCAATTTATTAAAGCCCTTAAACAGGTTTTATTTAAGCATCTCATAAAACATTCCTTATAACTTTTATAAAAAGGATAACAGATTAAGAAATATTCATGTCCTTCTCAACATATACAGGTCCTTCTCAAAATATTAGCATATTGTGATAAAGTTCATTATTTTCTATAATGTAATGATGAAAATTTAACATTCATATATTTTAGATTCATTGCACACTAACTGAAATATTTCAGGTCTTTTATTGTCTTAATACGGATGATTTTGGCATACAGCTCATGAAAACCCAAAATTCCTATCTCACAAAATTAGCATATCATTAAAAGGGTCTCTAAACGAGCTATGAACCTAATCATCTGAATCAACGAGTTAACTCTAAACACCTGCAAAAGATTCCTGAGGCCTTTAAAACTCCCAGCCTGGTTCATCACTCAAAACCCCAATCATGGGTAAGACTGCCGACCTGACTGCTGTCCAGAAGGCCACTATTGACACCCTCAAGCAAGAGGGTAAGACACAGATAGAAATTTCTGAACGAATAGGCTGTTCCCAGAGTGCTGTATCAAGGCACCTCAGTGGGAAGTCTGTGGGAAGGAAAAAGTGTGGCAGAAAACGCTGCACAACGAGAAGAGGTGACCGGACCCTGAGGAAGATTGTGGAGAAGGGCCAATTCCAGACCTTGGGGGACCTGCGGAAGCAGTGAACTGAGTCTGGAGTAGAAACATCCAGAGCCACCGTGCACAGGCGTGTGCAGGAAATGGGCTACAGGTGCCGCATTCCCCAGGTCAAGCCACTTTTGAACCAGAAACAGCTGCAGAAGCGCCTGACCTGGGCTACAGAGAAGCAGCACTGGACTGTTGCTCAGTGGTCCAAAGTACTTTTTTCGGATGAAAGCAAATTCTGCATGTCATTCGGAAATCAAGGTGCCAGAGTCTGGAGGAAGACTGGGGAGAAGGAAATGCCAAAATGCCAGAAGTCCAGTGTCAAGTAACCCACAGTCAGTGATGGTCTGGGGTGCTGTGTCAGCTGCTGGTGTTGGTCCACTGTGTTTTATCAAGGGCAGGGTCAATGCAGCTAGCTATCAGGAGATTTTGGAGCACTTCATGCTTCCATCTGCTGAAAAGCTTTATGGAGATGAAGATTTCATTTTTCAGCACGACCTGGCACCTGCTCACAGTACCAAAACCACTGGTAAATGGTTTACTGACCATGGTATCACTGTGCTCAATTGGCCTGCCAACTCTCCTGACCTGAACCCCATAGAGAATCTGTGGGATATTGTGAAGAGAACGTTGAGAGACTCAAGACCCAACACTCTGGATGAGCCAAAGGCCGCTATCGAAGCATCCTGGGCCTCCATAAGACCTCAGCAGTGCCACAGGCTGATTGCCTCCATGCCACGCCGCATTGAAGCAGTCATTTCTGCCAAAGGATTCCCGACCAACTATTGAGTGCATAACTGTACATGATTATTTGAAGGTTGACGTTTTTTGTATTAAAAACACTTTTCTTTTATTGGTCGGATGAAATATGCTAATTTTGTGAGATAGGAATTTTGGGTTTTCATGAGCTGTATGCCAAAATCATCCGTATTAAGACAATAAAAGACCTGAAATATTTCAGTTAGTGTGCAATGAATCTAAAATATATGAATGTTACATTTTCATCATTACATTATGGAAAATAATGAACTTTATCACAATATGCTAATATTTTGAGAAGGACCTGTATAGTATAATATATATAGGATATATATAGTATAGTATAATAATACAAATGTATTTTAGGACATCTTTGACTCTCTTGTTACCCAGCTGTTGACACAGAAAATCTACTTTTGTAATAGAGAAGATGACCTCCGTAGGGCCATACACTCTCATGAATGTGTGCATGAGTGTGTGATTTCCAAGATGGGGCCTACAGAAGAATGACAAGCATCTCTTTCTGGTGTTCTTTTCATCAGGGAGTAATGTTGTATACTCGAACATCACCTTCACTGGCACCGTCCTGGTGTGTCTGTTCAGCAGCAAAGGAAACTGTTCCATCAGGTCTACCTAAAGTATGTGCACACTCGCACAGAGATGCATGTCTGTATCTGATAGTGCTCATGTGTGATCGTGTATGCACACTGTACTCAACCTGCTCTGGGAGAGGATCCATTCTCTCATCAAATATTCACCAGCAAGCACAGGCACCCAGCTGGCTGCTGCTGTACTGCACACATTGCTGTGTTATGGCTCACCGATATGAAAAGAGGCTTTGTAAAACTGGGGAGCAATCTATTTTGCAAATTATTTTTTACGTTTATGCAGCTCCTGCCCTGTGTTTGTGTGCATTCTAAGAAAAAAAAAATCAAATGGCTAAACAACACTCTTGCAAGAACACATTTTATATCTGCTTTAAAAAATATAATGTCTCAGTCTTTCAGACAGGTTTTTGAGCCACTGTTAGTGTAATGTGTGGATTTCTTATGATTTGAACTGCATTACCTTTCAACTAGCAGGACAACAATCGCTTGCTGTGTTATTATTGATTACAACATCTGCATGTAAGCGCATACACTCTTTCATTTGGCCACTGTTTTGTTTTTGCCAAACTAGGTTCATGATAGTATTATTAATAAGGGAGGCAGTAATTTCATATTTGATTTAGGGAAGCTGCAGCAAATGCAACTGATATGGTCCAGACACAAAAACACAAATAAGCTTAATCTAATACACATGTGTTATTTGCATCTATGGAAACATAGTTAAATAATTTGCTTGCAAACCATTGGAACATTTTCACTAAAGTTAGATTAAATTTGGCTGATAATCAATAATAATATACAAAAAAAAAAAATTAGTGTTGTGTACTATTTGAGACAAAACTAATTTTGTCTCTTACACGGTGTTAAACCTAGAGGACATTTTTAATCTTTCTGCAAATGCTGCAAAGGGTGAGCAATTTGCTTAGGACTTTTAATGTTATCACTCATTTAAATGCTTGCTTTATCTGTGTATAATTCTGTCTTCAGTTGCAACATGTGTTGGCACTGAAGATACCTTTAGTATCTCTCAGTTTTAAGTCACTAATTCCGGATTGGGGAAATTGTTTTCGCCCTGGCCGTGGAACACTGGACCAGCTCTACACCCTCAGCAGGGTCCTGGTGGGTGTATGGGAGTCCTCCCAACCAGTCTACATGTGCTTTTTGAACTTGGGGGAGGCGTTCAACCGTGTCCTCTCTGGGAATCCTGTGGGGGGTACTGCGGGAGTATGGGGTACCAGGCGCTTTGAAACGGGCTGTTAGGTCCCTGTATGACTAGTGTCAGAACTTGGTCTGCATTGCCTGCAGTAAGTCTGACTCGTTTCCGATGAGGGTTGGACTCCGTCAAGGTTGCCCTTTGTCACAGATTCTGTTCAAAACTTTTATGGACACAATTTCTAAGTGCAGCCAAGGTGTTGAGGGGATCTGTTTTGGTTGCTTTTTGCGGATGTGGTCCTATTGGCTTCATCAGCTCATCATCTACAGCTCTCACTCTAGCAGTTTGCAGCCGAGTGTGGGGTGTGTGTGTGTGTGGGGGGGGGAGAGCAGGAGATCAGCAGACCGAATGGTGCTGCGTCAGCAGTGATGCGCGCGCTGTGCCTGTCTGTCGTGGTGAAGAGAGAGCTGAGTCAAAAAGCGAAGCTCTCGATTTACCGGTTGATCTACGTTCCTATCCTCATCCATGGTCATGAGGCTCCTGGACGCCTCCCTGGTGTGGTTTTCCCGGCACATCCCACCGGAAGGAGGCCCAGAGGAAGGCACAGGACACACTGAAGGGACTCTGTTTCTCGGTTGGCCTGGGGAATTGACCTTGGGATTTCCCTGGACGAGCTGGACCAAGTGGCTGGGGAGAGGGAAGTCTGGGTCTCTCTGCTTAGGCTGCTGCCCCCGCGACCCGACCCCAGATAAGCAGAAGACGATAGATGGATGGATGGATGAAAATTGTTTCTCTCACATGACCCCATTCTCATCCGGAGAGGGGGCCATGGTCTACATTGTCCAAACTAGCCCACCAACCACCACAGAATGAAATAGTCCCAACCCCCCAATTAATTCCGATCCTAACTCCATGAGCCCCCCACCCCCAATGAAATCCAACATGAATTTCCCCACAGGGCCACCCCCAACCAGGACACAGATATTGAACACATGCCCCCCAACCCAAACGTCATGAATCCCCTCCCCACAGCACAAGGGCACACCCCCACCAGTGAGCCTCATTTCCGAAAAGCCAATGAAGCAACACCCACACGCTCTAAGCCACACCACACAGCGCGCTGTGATGGCAAGGCACGGGCCCCGTGCAACGCTACCCCAGCCCCCGCCCACAGGCGCAACAGGGCAGACACCATCGAGAACCGAGCTCACAACGGAACTCCCACCCCACACCAAGATGGGACAAACTCACCTGGCAATAACTCCCTGGCCAGCAACAAACACGCGGGTCCGGCGTCCCCCACCACGTTGAGTAATGCTGTCTAATTTCCAAAAATGTTTCCCCCATTAAAAAAGTCTATACCAAAAAGAAAATTAAGTAATTCTCAATATGTAATCTGTTTTGCTCTTCAGTGTCCTTTCTTTCTGAAGGACATATCCTTGCATATCCATGCAGTAAAAATCCATATTAATTTCATTCAAAAATAATATCCCACCTTTAAATAAAATGTGGTTGTCAATAGACAAAGCTTTGATATGTTTGTGCAAATCACATGGGGGCTCCAGATTTTGATAGAAAGGAAGGAAGGAAAGGGATACATAGTTTGATTTTGTCTTTACAAATAAAAACCTAAAAGGTTTGGAGTGCATTTGTGTTCAGTCCCCTGTATGGATGTAAATCTGGGGCAAAATGATTTCTGCATTGCAATTGTGAATTTGTAGCCACAGAAAAATGCTATAGCAATTGTAGATTGTTTCTGTCTTTCACAATTAACAGTTACTCCTTTTCAGATTCTACAACATAGTTCACAAATTGTATTCTGTAAGTCACACATCACAAACCTCTTACATTCATAGTTGTGCTCCAATTGATCCAGAACAAATAGTGCAAAACGAATTCACACACCTGTATTAACATCTTCCCACAACCAATTCTTTTACCTCTTTTTCCTTAACACAAACACAAATGAATTAATACAACTGCATGAATATGCTGCTGTGAGTCACAAATGCTTTACAATTCATACATTCTTTTTATGCCCCAAAGGTACCACAGACAGTGGAGCAAAAAGATCTGTGACTTAAAGGTAATTCCTATGGTCCTACAGTAGAAGGCGCAGCCTGCTCCAGACTCACTAAGTATTTCAGTCAGTCATTTTCTACTGCTTATTCCATAGTGGGTTGTGGGGGAGCTGGTGCCTATCTCCAGCAGTCTATGGGCGAGAGGCAGGGTACACCCTGGACAGGTCACCAGTCCATCACAGGGCAACACACAAACAACCATGCACACACTCATTCATACACCTAAGGGCAATTTAGAGTTACCAATTAACCTAACAGGCATGTCTTTGGACTGTGGGAGGAAGCCGGAGTACCCGGTGAGAACCCATGCATGCACGGGGAGAACATGCAAACTCCAAGCAGAAAGACCCCTGGCTGGGAATCGAACCCAGGACCTTCTTGCTGCAAGGCAACAGTGCTACCAACTGCACCACCGTGCAGCCCCTCACTAAGTATGTGCTAACCAAAAATTCAAATACTGCCATGTTAAGGACTATGGGGACTCAAGAGTCTGCTGCTGGACGTCAGCCATTCAAAACTTGGTATCGAAGCGTTATTTCTCTTAACCAGTTTCTCAAAATGATTTGAAGTCACGTAGAGATAGGTTTATGTAGAGGCCATGCCAATTTTGCTTTGCAGCAAACTGCTCTTGCTGTTGACAATTTCGATGCTAACACATCATTGTTGAGGGCACAACGCTGAGTGTGTTTGTTGTTTTTAAGATGAATACTTATAAGTAATGAATTTACTGGAAGTGTTCATTAAAATAATACTACCACACATAAAACAGTCTCCATTGGGCAGAAGTAAACAGTATTGCACATTGTGCTTAACATGGACTATCACCAGCTGCACTGACTTGCGCTGGGCTTCGCATTGTTATAGTTTATTGCTCTGCTTCCACTGAAACATAAAATGCCAAGTAATATCTTGATTTTTTTAGACAAAATAAATTGTATTAATCTTTACTCAGGCTTGTGATGGGTAATAGCTGTAGTTTTCTGTCAGCGTGCTGCACTTTTAGAGCAGCTGGATGGATGCTTTTTCTGCCTAGTGAAAACATTAGAGGTGTGGAAATTCTGACATAGGTCTCAAAATTTGTAAAAGTGTCATAAAAACGATATTTGTTCTTGTTATTGGTAGGGCTTCTTGTAAATAAACATGGAATTATTTGCTGATTTTCTGTGTTGCTGTGTATGCTGACTTCCATTGCAGGCACCAGTAATGATGATAATGTAAAATTAAGAGTCATTATCAAGCACAACCCATAACATACAGTTAAACATCTGACACAGATATGTACATGACAGTGAAACACTATTACGTTTTCTCATTATCCAAGGTTGAAGATCTATTACCAAAATAATTTACTGGTAAGTGCGTAGAGTTGCATAATAATTGCACTAAACCAGCTGGCAAATAACTTGTTTGATGACTAGCCTGTTTTGTTATTAAACACAAGCACTTATCTTTTTTATTTTAATGATTGCGTTCTTGCATGTTGTAAATTCTAAATATTTTCTTTCAGCTATTTCTTAAACATTTATACAGTTAAAACAATTTTGTCTTTGCTTGTACTTTGCAGGCCAAAACGTTTCCATGCCGCAGTTAGGGTTTCCATGGTAACAATGATTTATCTTCACACCAGGATAGGACAATTATGATCAACTGACCCTGTATTTGTTGCTATATTACATTCCTTCTTTCAGGTCCCATACTATTCCATCAGGACTGGCACCCAGGAGTGGAGGATCTGTGTGGGTGATGACAACACCAGGTGAAGCTTCTACATTAAAGATGCCCAAAATGGGCAATTGTACTAATTTTGTGTTTCCTACTTCATGAAACATACAGTTTATGTGATATAGAACTAAATAGTATGCTGTAATTCTGTATTATAAAATAAAGGGAGGGAATTATGGAGCATTTAATAATGTGTCACTTCCCTGGGCAGCAAACAGGTAAAAAAAGAATAAAGCCTTTCAGGATGTCACATCTTACACACCTTGATAAATATATATCAAGCACTATTTTAGACCTTTGTGGTGTTTAGATCATGTTGGAATTGTGAATCTGAGAATATTATTTAATATGTAATGTTAATATTTTTATATTTTATCAAATAATATTTCGGTCTGTTAAGGGTTGTCCTGTGAATACCAGCCCAGTAAGGCGATGTTATTAGGACAAAATAGAAAGGTGTGAGACGAGCTCTGACATTATTGAACAGCATAAACTCTGCACACACATGGAATGAATTCACACAATTTCTTAAAATACAAGAATTTATTAACAAAAATAAGTCAACTCAAAGTCAAACATATTTCAATCAACAAACTCTTTACTATGCTAAAACAATCCAACTAAACTACCAAGCAGAATTAAAGAATAGGGAAGATTAATGGGCTATGTACAATATAAACAAGTTGATTAAAGATGATTGGAAATTATGACCAAAGGAGTGATGCAATGTTTATGTTTGAGAACCAAGGATTATCTTGAAGAATCTGGAAGTGAAGTTAAGTTAGTCTTGGAACCAACTTAAGCAATAATCAGCAAACGTTTAGACAACCACTCACAATGCAAGATCAGATAAAATATTATTTTAATAAAATAATGTTTTAAATAACGATCTGCTGAATAAAACCAACCTTCTGGATGACCATTTCTCAACGGTGTCTAATTAGCTGCTTTTATTTATTGAAATAATATTTGAAGAAATATTATTAAGGGAGTTATTTGGAAAAGAGCCAAATCTTTCTGGAGAAATGGGGCTTAATGGTGTTTACTTAGTTATCAAATCTAGTAAATGATGTTCAGGGACTATTATTCACTAGCTTGAAAACTAACAACCTTTCTGTTAAATACTCTTTAGTAGCAAGCACGTGTTCTTACCGGTTAGCAGTTGAGCTAACAAAGAAGCAGATAGCTTAGCACAAGAAACAAACACATACCTTTAAAATACCTCGGTTAATATAAGGGTTAAAATGCATAAGTGCAGACTGCACGTTCTGATCAATGTTCTGTTTAAAATCACCCTTTAAATAAAGTTTGTCTTAACTTTAAAAACATACAAAGAACACAAACCGGCACGTGTGCTGCAGATAGCCTGCTAGCACTAAAATAGCCGGGTTTCACACAAACAAAACTTCATAAAATGAAAAACGTTTACATCATTTCATCCTAACTGTTAATCTACCCAAACCTAACCTCTGACCATGGTGAGGAAATGTTGTAAAAGGGGCGATGAAGTTTGAAGAAGGTATCCACAGTGAACCAAGGGTTAGCTTCCCGCTAACCTCCTCAGCTTCTCCCGATCAGAAGGTGCGTTCGTTCTGTGAACAAAAGGGTTAGCTTCCCGGTAACCTCCAGCTGTGGATGAAGAACGGCTCGTTGTCCGCCAATGCCACAGCACGGTGATGGGGTCTCTGTTGTCTTCCTTCCAGACTGGGAGACCGCTCCGCTCAGCTTCATAGAGACTGCGCGTCTCTGTAGGGAACTTCTCTGGGACAATTTGCTTCACAGGCCTCAGAGGAAAAAGTAAGCAACTCTTACACCTTAATTTCCCCGTTCATGAATAAAAATACCGGATACACAGACAGTATTTCATTCATACTTATCGTTGCATATGATCGATGATCGTATGGCTTCCTTAGATCCAGTTGAAGAGTTTATGTCTGTTTGCCAGCAAAGAGACATCAGCGCGCTGGGCATCCCCTGACTGGTCCCACTAGAGACCGCGTGGAAAGAGGTCGGCTTGTTGGAGAGGGGGTGCACTTATTCAGACAGTGGCATCATGGGAAGTCTGCTGCTATCCCCCTTTCCTCAGTTGCTTGAAGTCAGTTGAATGCAATTTATTTTGAAAGTTCCAGAAGAGTCTGTACTAGAGTTTAATGTTGAAATCAATGGCTGTGGGTCCCAACAATCAGTTTACGCTCCCTGACAGCAGCAACAAAATGAATGTGTTTCCAATGAGTTTCTGGCAAGTGACTGGGAAAACATAAGATTTACACTTATATAAAACTGTTCAGATTATGCTAACCACCACCCTATGCAGATTCCGAGAGGTCTTGGCATTTTGTTAAATAGACTATAAATAATATTAATCACAGAAGGCTTTAATTTCTGCTACTTAAGGAGCTATTGGAACTATTTGGCAAATTAATATGCAATGAATGGCTGACGTTCAGCTGCAGACTCCAGACACCCCTCTGAGGCGGCCCCATAATCCTCAATACGACGGTATTTGTGTTTTCAGTCGATGCAAGCACAGTGAGTCTTAGTGAGTATGGAGCAGGCAGAGCCCTCTGCTGTATGGCCATATGAATTACCTTAAAGTCATAGATCGTTTTGCTCTCTGCAGTATGTTTGTGGCATTTTTGATTTGTGACTCTAAGAATAAAATTTGTGCACTTGTACTTAATTGAAGAAGTGTAAATGTTGCTTTGTTTTTGTGAAAGACAGAAAAAAATTCTACAATTAAAAAACTCCTATAGCAATTCTCTAATTAGCTTGAAACTCACAGTTACAATGCAGAAATCCTTTCGCCCCAGATTGACCTCCATATCCATGAGTCAATGCTTTATAGAACCACCTTTCACTGCAATTACAGCTCCAAGTCTTTTCAAGTATGTCTCAACTAACTTTGCAAATCCAGACTATGAAATATTTCCCATGCACCTTTTCTGGCTATAGGTCTGGACTGTGAATGTGCCACTCTAACACATTATTATGATTTAATCTAAAACCCTACATTGCAGCTCTGGCTGTATGTCCTACTGGAAGGTGAAGCTCTGCCTCAGTGTAAAGTATTTTGCAGCTTCTAAAAGGTTTTCTTGCATGATTTCCCTATATTTAGCAACATTCATCTTTTCATCAAGCCTGCCTGGCTTCACGGTTTCCACTGAGGAAGAGCATCCCCACAGCACAAAGGGTCAATGTGGGGGATGTTGCATTCAGGATAATAAGCCCTGTTAGTTTTCTGCTAAATATTGACTTTTCTTTTTCAGTTTAAGTTTAGTCTTATTTAGTCAAAGGACCTTATTCCACATGTTTACTGTGTCCTGGGATTCCCATGGCTTTTATTCATCACTGGTTTTTGTCTTGCTACTCCTCCATAAAGCCCACATTTGTGAGATGCATGACTGATGGTGGTCCTTTTAACTAATTTTCTTTGCCCATCTTGTCAGTTTAGGTGCATGGCAATATCTTGGTAGGTTTCCAGTTGTGTTAGACTCTTTCCATTTTCGGGTGATGGACAGTGCTCCATGAGAAATATAAAGCTTGCTATTAACATCTCCCCACTTTTACTACTGACCTATTGTGTGTGTTCTGTTGTCTTCATAATCCTGTTTGTTCCTAATGTTGTCTAACAAACCCTCACTGTTGGATTTATACTGAGATTAAGTTACACACACCGGTGGACTTTATTTAATAAGTAGGTGAGTTCTGAAAGCAGTTGGTTGCGTTGGATTTTTATATTTAGGGGTAACAGAGCAAATGGGGTTAAATACATACAGAGACAAGGCTTTTATAATTTTGACACACATTTTCACATTTATGTGCTCCATTGTGTTGGGCTATCTCATATACACAATTTCAATAAAACGCTAAAGTTTCTGTTGACAAATTGAGAAAAAAGGCCAAGTTGTATAAATACTTTTGAAAGAAACTGAATTTACTGGATTTTAATCCTGGGATCCTTCTGCACACTTAACTTATATTAATGTACCACTGTTTTTAGAATCTGTGTTTTTCACTCCAGTATAGAGTTAGTGTAGTTTAAACATGTACTGTTGGTTGCTTAACAGCCAGCTGTTGGGACTGAGAGAGCCCAGGGGTCAGAGTGATGTAATAGCAAAGATGCAGGGATAAAGGCAGGGATTAGAGGAAACGACAACCTCAGCAGAGAGACAAATATAATGATTACACCCAAGTTAATAATGCTCCATCAACTGTGTTACACTCATGTGCACCTGTTAATGACCCAAGTATTACTGTCAATGATCATTAAATTCTTTTGCAAATAGAAACATTTGTTGCTTTAATGCATTTGTTGTTTATTACAAAACATTTATTTAAATCACATGAACAAGAAGGATATCTTTGTTAAGTTAGGCAGTCTTTATTATTTATAACCATTTGATATGCAATGTATTTTAAGGAATTTATTAAGATACAGGCAGGAATATAATTCTAAGTTTAGGAGTCCCTGGAAAGGCAAAGCAAAGCGCCAAGGTGATAAAATACAATGCTTTCCATCAGACACTTTCCTGTGAGCATGTTCCTCTTTTTTCACAGTCTTCTCGTCTTTCTTCACTTCTCACTTTTTCCCTCTCACTGGATTATTCTTGGTTTCCTGTTTTCCCTCGGCTCTCAGCGGTAGGAAAAGCCAGATGATCTACACCTCCCATCTTTCTCACTTCCACCCCGTCCTCTTTCTAAAGCCATGTGTGCCTTGTGAGGCATTAGAGCTGTGGAGAACATCATAGGATGATGGGTAGCAGACATCTTTTATACACACTCTCAATAATAGTAAAGAAGCAAATGTACATGCATTTCAATAAATTATAGAGCATAAATTAACTGATTTTTCAGTCTCTCATAAAGGAGGAGAGTGTGAGTTTCTAAGACAAATGAAGAAACGTGGATCATGAACAACAGCTGATTAAACAGATACATACATAAGGGGTCATTGTTACTGCTCCTGCTGCTGATTATCTAACATAGTGGGTGCCAAGGGAAAATATTGTACCTCTGAGACAGCTGTGTCAGCAAGATAACTCGCTGCACATGTTGACACACAGCTGTTTGTCTGCTATGTTTCCATGTCCATATTGTTCCTGATAACCTATGCATATTCTGTTTTGTAAGTATACTGTCCAATGCTACCATTTTTTAGCATCTTAAACAAATTCTACTACTCTCAATATGATTTATGGTGGAAACCGCCTCAGATTTTTTGTATTCCTCTTCTTAAATTATGATAATCACTAGGCACTAAACGCACGTATGTCTCATTGCAGGCAAGCAGACATAACTCTTCAAACTGGATCCAAGAATGTCATACAATCACGCAATCATATGCACAAAGTTAAGTAGGAATGAATTGCTGTTTGTGTATCCAGCATTCATTTACGAACGGGGGTAATTAAAGTGCAAGTGTTGCTTGACTTTTCTTTCTGAGGTCTACAGAAGCAAACTTTGTTCCAGAGAGTTCCCAGCAGAGACCCTGTCTCTACAAGGCCGAGTGGAGCGGTTTTCCCAGGTGAAGGAAAGACAACAGGACCACAGCAAGGTGGCCACAGCAACAACATGCAGTTCGGCGGGTTGGCAGAAAGAGCTGCCCCACCCCACAGCTACGGAGGTTAGTTGCAAGTTAACCCTTTGTTTACCCACACATGGATGTTTTCCTCAAAGTCCAGGACAGCTCCTCCTCAACACAGTTTATGTAAGAGGTGGTGTTTGGGCAGAGAAGATTAGTTTAGAGTTAAATAATCTAAATAATGTTTGTTTAATGATGTTTGTTTTTGTTTGTGTTGAGAAACTCAACTAATGATGTGTTCTGTGTTGTGTTTTTAAAATTAAGATACATTTTATTTAAAGGGTGGTTTTTAAACACAGAATATCTGCCATAACGCGCCGTGCACGCTTATGCATTTCAACCCTTTTATTAAAGGTATTTTAAAGGTATGTGTTTGATTCTGATGACTAGTTGTAAGCTTCTTTTGTTAGCTCCAACCGCTAACAGCTAACACGTGCTCACCCACTTTATGAGTCAGCTTAGATCATTTATCCAGAAAGGTTGTTAGTTCCTAATCTAGGAAATAATATTTCCTTAAATATTATTTTGCTAAACGTGATAACTAATTAAACTCCATTAAGACCCATTTTTGTAAAATGTGTGGTACTTATTCAAAATAATATTTCCTTAAATATTATTTTAATAAATAAAGACAGCTAATTAAACACCATTAAGACCCATTTATCCAAATGTCTGGTTCTTATTCAAAATAATATTTCCTGAAATATTATCTTAATAAATAAAGGCAGCTAAATAAACACAGTTGAGAATTAGTCATCCAGAAGGTTGATTTTATTCTTCAAAATGTTATTAATTAAATTAATTAATTAAAATAATGTTTTATCTGATCTTGCATTGTGAAAGTATACCAATTATTGCCTAAGTTAGTTCCAAGACTAACTTAACTTCATTTCCAGATTCTTCAAGATAATCCTAGGTTCTCAAACATAAATAACATTGCATGGTAATGTTGCATCACTCTTTTGGTCATGGTTTTCAACCATCTTTGATTCACTTGTTTATATTGTACATAGCCCATTAGTCTTCCTTATTCTTCATTTTGCTTGGTAGTTAAGTTGGATTGTTTTAGCATAGTAAATTCAATTCAATTTCAATTCAAGTCAGTTTTATTTATATAGCGCCAATTCACAACACATGTTGTCTCAAGGCACTTCACAAAAGTCAGGTACATACATTCCAATTAGTCCTAACCATTGAACAGTGCAGTCAGTGTTAGTTATTTATTCAAATTGGATAAAAAGTTTTTCTGTCTAAGGAAACCCAGCAGATTGCATCCAGTTAGTGACTTGTAGCATTCACTCCTCCTGGATGAGCATGTAGAGACAGTGGGCAGTCACTGGCGTTGACTTTGCAGCAATCCCTCATACTGAGCATGCATGTAGCGACAGTGGAGAGGAAAAACTCCCTTTTAACAAGAAGAAACCTCTAGCAGAACCAGGCTCAGTGTGAGCGGCCATCTGCCACGACCGACTGGGGGTTTGAGAGAACAGAGCAGAGACACAAAGAGAACAAAGAAGCATTGATCCAGAAGTACTTTCTATGGGAAGGAAAGTAAATGTTAGTGGATGTAGCTCCTTTAGTCTTTTTCATCTAGAAAGAAAGAACAGATAAACTCTGAGCCAGTTTTCAAGGGTAGAGTCTGAAAGAGAGCACATGTAATTAGTTACAGTAAAAGCTCAGTCAATCACCATGTCTAGGAGAGAGAAAGGGTTAAACACTAAAGACCGGGCCATGTGGATCATCTGTAGAGAGTGAGCATTAAGTTGTTGCCAGCATAAGCTTGGACGATGCCCCCCTCGAGAATGGTGTCACCGGTAGGCACAGAGTCATGCCAGGCTTCTAGGTAGAGAAAAAAAAGAGAACATAAAGTTAAAAGCTGAAATAACAGCAAATAATGCAGAATTGGAGAGTAGTGTGAGAATGTAGCGAAGAGGGTGAAAGTGGTCATTATGTCCTCCAGCAGCCTAAGCCTATAGCAGCATAACTACACAGAAAGTTCAACAATGTCGTCTCAAGGAACCCCACAAAGGGTCCCACGGATGGTCATTGTTATACAAAAAACCACAAAGATTGGGATAACTCTCTCTGTCAGACTGATTATAACAATTGCAAAAGAGAAGGGGTCATACAGGTAGCAGAAATGGAGGGTGTGTTTGCACCTCAACCATAACTGAGCCGGTTTAGGCTAAACCTGACTTCCCCTTACTCCATCCAACAGGGAGGGAGGAAGGCCTGATAAACTAAGCCATTCTAAGCTTTATCAAATAGGAAAGTTTTAAGCCTAGCCTTAAAAGTAGACAGGGTGTCTGCCTCACGGACTAAAACTGGGAGCTGGTTCCACAGGAGAGGAGCCTGATAACTAAAGGATCTGCCTCCCATTCTACTTCTAGAGACTCTAGGAACCACCAGTACACCTGCAGTCTGAGAACGAAGTACTCTGTTAGGAACATATGCAACAATAAGATATCTGATGTATGATGGAGCTAGATCATTAAGGGCTTTATATGTGAGGAGGAGAATTTTAAATTCTATTCTGGATTTAACAGGGAGCCAATGAAGGGAAGCTAAAATAGGAGAAATATGATCTCTCTTTTTAATTTTCATCAGAACTCTTGCTGCAGTATTTTGAATCAGCTGAAGGCTTTTAACTACATTTTGTGGACATTCTGATAGTAAAGAATTACAATAGTCCAGCCTTGAAGTAACAAATGCATGGACTAGTTTTTCAGCGTCACTCCTGGATAGGATATTTCTAATTTTGGCAATGTTCCAGAGGTAAAAGAAGGAAATCCTAGAAACCTGTTTAATATGGGATTTAAATGACATGTCCTGGTCAAAAGTAACACCAAGGTTTTTTTACTTTATTATCGGAAGGCAATTTAATGCCATCCAGGTTAAGTGATTGACTAAGCAGTTTCTTTTTTAAAGACTCCGGTCCAACGACAACAACTTCTGGCTTGTCTGAATTTAGAAGCAAAAGATTTAAAGTCATCCAAGTTTTTATATTTTCAAGACATGCTTGTAGTCTATCTAACTGGTTGGGCTCATCAGGATTTATGGATAAGTAAAGCTGAGTATCATCAACGTAACAGTGAAAATTTATCCTATGCTGCCTGATCATTTGACCTATTGGAAGCATATATATAGTAAAGAGAATTGGCCCAAGTACTGAACCCTGTGGTACTCCACAATTAACCCTGGAGTTTAAAGAGGATTTATCATTTACATGAACAAACTGGAATCTGTCAGACAGATAAGATTTAAACCAGCCTAGCGCTGTTCCCCTGGTCCCTACAGCATATTCCAGCCTTTCTAAAAGAATATTGTGATCGACTGTATCAAATGCAGCACTGAGATCTAACAGAACCAGTACAGACACAAGTCCATTATCTGAGGCCACAAGAATATCATTAGTGACTTTCAGCAGAGCTGTTTCAGTGCTATGATGAGCTCTGAAACCTGACTGAAACTCTTCAAACAGGTCATTGCTGTGTAAATGCTCACACATTTGATTAGCAACTATTTTCTCAAGAATTTTAGATAAGAATGGAAGATTGGATATAGGTCGGTAATTTTTCAAGTCATCTCGATCAAGCAAAGGTTTCTTAAGTAAAGGTTTAATTACAGCTACCTTAAAAGCCTGTGGTACATATCCATTTACTAAGGATAGATTAATCATATCTAAAATGGGGCTGGTAATCAGAGGGAACACTTCCTTAAATAATTTGGTTGGGATTGGGTCTAACATACACGTTGAAGGTTTAGATGAAGCTAATATTTCTGATAACTCAGGAACCTCCACAGGATCAAAACAGTACAAACACAGATCAGGTTCTACAGTTATTTCCAATGTTGTCTCACTTGCTGAGGATGAAGTAATCATCTTCAGGAGTATGTCAAAGATTTTATTTTTAATAGAATCAATTTTATTGAAGAAGAATCCCATAAAGTCAGGACTGCTAAGAGCTAAGGGAATGGATGGCTCAACAGAGGTATGACTCTGTGTGAGTTTAGCAACTGTACTAAAGAGAAACCTAGGATTATTCTTGTTCTCTTCTATTAAAAGAGTTTGTTGATTGAAATATGTTTGACTTTGAGTTGACTTATTTGTGTTAATAAATTCTTGTATTTTAAGAGGTTGTGTGAATTCATTCTGTGTGTGTGCAGAGTTTTGCTGTTCAATAATAGCAGACCTTGACTCATCCCTTTCAATTTTTCCTAATACCGCTGCCTTATTGGGCTGGTATCCACAGGATAACCCTTAACAGAACAAAATATTATTTAATAAAATATTAAAGTATTAATATTAAATATTAAATAATATATTTGTATTCATAATCACAACAGTAGATTAACGGAAATGGTACAATATGAATTTAATGTTTTTTTTTGCAAAAGCACATCTTTTCAAAAACATGTGAAATAATTTTAATAATGATAATAGTCAATATAAGTCCATAGAAGATCATTAATCAGGCTTTTATTTGCCTGTGTTACTGACAAACATATGTTAATGTTCTTAAAGCAATCAATCATTGTCATAATTTATCAAAAGCAATCTAAAGACAGAAAACTTCCCTGCAGGGAAGTATATTTGTAATACTAAAAGAATCACAATAAAGATCTACAAATTCCACAGGATTCAAAATATATGTATAATCTGCAAAAAATTTAACACTCCAACAAAAAATACAAAAATTGATGGTAGCTCTGAATCACTAAAATCTAGAATCTTATTTATCTTTATTCAGCCAATATCTGCCTGCTACTCATTAACTAAAACAAAAGAACCATAAACAACTAAATCAAAACGACTTCTAACCTACACAATGCATATGAGAAGTTATTATTAACCAGAAGTTAACACATACAACAATCATAATTAAACTAATAGAAATCTAAGAATTACCAGCAGCTTACCAGTTTCCTAGAAGCCAAAAGTAAATGATTTTTTTGGCCTAATTCTAAATTCTAAAACCTAACTTTAACTTAAAATGAAAACGTAGAAAGAAGATTAAATTAAAATATCAGGAATACTTTTGTAAATTTTGAAAGCTGCTTTTTTAGAGATAAATAATTTTACTCAGGGTCTGACTTAATTGAGTTTAAATGAAAATTCAACATGGAAGACTCACCATCACCTTTAGCTTCGTCTAATTACTCCTCCATGCGGCTCTGCTCCACCAATCAGCGTCAAGTCTGCATTTCTCCCCGGCCAATCATCCTTCAAGGCTCCGCTTTAGAAGATCTTCATCCATGGAGCTCTCTGTTTTGAGGACATCGCAACGTTGGAGAGCCGAAGTGGTTGCACCTGGGTTATTGAACCAACCAGCTTCCTTTTGACTTATTGGATAAACTTGTTTTTCATATTGGAAAAGGCGAAATACGGCATAAACTGGTATGTGAATGGTTCAGTTGGAAGTACAGGTAGGAGATGGGGAAGATATGGATTTTGAGGGATGGACAGCGGTAGGTAGGGGGAGAGGAAGAGGACGTGGGAAAAAGGAGAAAGGAGGGATGTTTGAAAGTCAGGGTAACAAGCGAGAGTTGGAAGGAAGCAGCTCGGATGAAGAGAGAATCGTTAGAAGGTAAACCTGAACAATAATTTGTTCAGATTCAAGCTCAGTATTATTGAGTTTAAAACATAACCATTCAGACAGCAGGCAAGACATTCTACTAGAAACACAGACTACAAATGATGGGTTTATCAATAGTATTTTTATGGGTTCCAGCACATATTGGCGTTAAAGGAAATGAGACTGCAGATAAGATGGCTAAGAAGGCAACACAAAATCAAATCAATTTTACAGTACATTTAAGTAAATCAAAAGCAAAGAGTATCATAAAACAAAAATTTAAGGAAGAATGGCAGAAAAGGTGGGATGGAGAAAGAAAAGGAAGATGGTTTTATAGGATCAAAAAGGCAGTTGATGAAAAAAGAACTGGAAGAAGGAGCAGAAAGGAGGAAAAGGTAATAACAAGACTAAGATTAGGACATACAGGACTTAACTATGCACTTTTTAAAATACATAAACATAATACAGGAAAATGTGACCACTGTGAGATGGATGAAACAATTGAACATATTTTTGTCAGAAATATGAGCTGGAAAGAAGAGTTATGAAGAGAGAATTTGAAAGAATTAAAGAAAGGTTTAGCATAATAGATTCATTACAAAAGAACATAGGGAACAAACATATACAAATTATTTTAAAATTCCTAAGAAGAACAAAATTATTTAATAGAATTTGATTAAATAAGAAAGATATTAACCCATGATGAACCACACGCCATACCAGTGGTGGCGGTAATGCAGACCTACAGATTCTTGCCAACCGCCATTAAACACCAGAAGAAGAAGAAGAACCCTCCGTTCTGCAGCTGAACTTTGACACTTTGAACTTTGACACTTTCAGCCACGTCATGTTCAACTTCAGTCTGACGATCTGGCCGCTCCTCACGTTGTTCTCGAAGGATCTTTGCCCTCCTTCCTCCATATTTGCTCGCAGAACCATTCGCCTGGCCTCCCGCTTTGGCATCCATTCTCCGTCATTCCCAGTCCAGACCGTGCTGCATGTCTCCTGACTCCGATCTGGATTTATCCCACCTCGCTCAGCTCTCCGCACTCCTGCCGCAGCATGATTTTCTCCTTCCACCTCCTACCTCCTCCGGAAGCGCCCTAAAATCCTCCTGCCAAGCGTCGCCGAGGTTGACCTCCTCCACCTTGGCTCCCGCTGCACATTCTTGCCTGTCTTCTGCATGCAGCTTCTCCTCTGATCTCCGTCTTTCAAACCGATCCTCCCGTTCACTTCGCTAACGCCCAGTCTCGCTTGTCTCTAGATGAGATGCATCACTCCATTTTTTTTTTTACCTTCAGCCACATTTCAGGCATTCAGTGATTCTCACTTCTCTTTTTCGCTCAGGCAGATTCTATGCTCCCACGCATTCTAACGTCCCACCTAGGCTCCGTTCCTAGATTCTGCAGGGGCAGTGCATTAATCCAGGCTTCAGAATAAGAATCACCATGCACATTGTCAACAAAGCTGATTAATCTTTGACACTCATCGAAGTTTGATGCTCTCTCCGTAGTTTAAAGACGGGCTTCATGTTTATATTTTGTAGTTCTACTCCAACAAAAAGTTGGAGATCTTTAAAGTTGCTGCTTGGACAGTCAGTTTTCTCAGTCCAAATCTAAAGAACTGGACAAGAGAGTGTCCAATTTAAGGGTCCACTCATCGTTGGCCCACTCAGCAAACCAGTTTGGACATTGGTTCATACAGCTTTCAGAGTTCCTCAAAGTTCGATCTCCGCACAAAGCTCTTAGTGTGACTGAAGAGTCACTTATAATGCAAGACTTTAGTAGCATGAAGATATAACCATCAGTTTTTTTCAAATATTATTTTCTCCACTCAATCCGCATAAAACAAACTGATTTGAGATCGATTAGTTATTCCGTCTGGCTGAATTCCTGAATTATATTCATATCATTGGCAGGTTTTATCTTTAACAACTCATTTATGTTGGGAATCTGCAACAGTGTAGGAAGCCATATTTGCTCAGTAGAGCAGATCTATCTTCGTGTCTTTTAGAACGGTGGCACTTGCAAGATTAGGTCTGCACATTTAGCAACTGCTAACAGCGTTGTGCATCTGCCCCTCAGTGAGCCCCTCAGAGAGTCAGAGGTATGGAAGAAACAATAACTTTTCATGAAATTCATATAAAGGTAAGAGAAACCAGTACAACTCATAACCTTTAATTAAAATCTTTCAAGTGTATGTCAGGCGCAGCTATTTCTTTTCCTTCTCGCACTCCTTCATACAAACCGATCCCTCACTCACTACCTTGTCAGTTACAGTCAGGCCTCCATGCCTTATCAGGATTACATCATTTCCTCTCCGTGCCTTGTCAGGCACGTCCAAGTCTCATCTTCTGCTCGCCTCGTCAGGTTCTTCAAGTTCTCATCCTCTTGCCTAGTCAGGCATTCAATATTTTTCCCTCTACTCCGTGTCGGGCTCGCTCAGGTCCGCACCCTCTATACCTAGTCAGGTTTGTCTCACATCACCTCCATGACTTGCCATGCTCGATAGGTCTCACTCTCTGTTCTCCTCGTCAGGCTCAGCTGATTCTATATCCTCCACTCCAATCAAGTTGTACCATTCCCTCTCCAAGCTCAGTCAGCATCATCCTTTCTCCTCCACATGTTAGGCTCTGCTTAGCCCTTACACTCATCTTCTTGTTATGTTTCCTTTTCCCTCGTCCCTTAGCCAGTTTCTCATCCTTCCTCTTCTGCACCTATCAGGCTCTCCACTCTTCTCGCCTCCCTTCTTCCCCTTCATTCGTATAGCTTTCAGCTCAGTCTTACACTGCATTTTTTGGGGGAAGACATATCTAATCTTAACCCTGTGATGTTCAAGCCTTCTACGGGCTTCTCAGGTTAGGTGAATTTACTTCTCCTATCAATTTGTTAGTTCTTTCTAGAAATTTAGCCTTCTCAGACCTCAAGTTCTATCCTGATCATTTCAAACTCAACCTTAACATACCAAAGGGAAAGGCCCATGTTTCATCTCTATTGTTCGCCTCAATGGCCCGTTCTGCCCATTTCTAGTATGCTTAAAACATACTCTTAAAACATTGCAAACTTAGCTCGCCCAGCATGCCCTTCTTTCTCACTCTAGAAGGAGCCCCCCATGTCCGCCTCCTTGTTCTTTAGGTTTTGAGGCATCTTTAGACTAGTACAACCCGCCTCCTAGTCAGGTCTCAAGTCACTTACTTAGAATTAGAGCTGCCTCTACAGCAGCAACCCAAGCGTTTAAACAGCTTCGCTCCATCAACTCAGCCGTTGGCCTTCTTCAGCCACGGTCGCCAGACTTCCACTCTGTGCTAGCTGTTCAACGATCTCCCAGCTCTTAGATATGAGCTTCCTGCACTAACTGGTGGTGGTTGGCCTTTCAGATCTGTCTCTTCCTTCTAATCAGTTTGCTGATTTAACCTTTTTTAATCCTCCTAGGTCCTCATCCCATGACATCCTTTAGCTACATATCCGTTCTATCTTCACGCCTATTCTTCTCAGTCTCCGCCTCATTTTTCTCTTCTACAGTCACAATCGTAAATTATTTTATTTTCTTAGATCTTCAGCCCCATCTACGCCTTGTCAGGCAGCCTAACTTCTTCCTTCTCTCTAGGCTCAGAACGTTAATTATTTATTTTCCTTTCTTCTTATCTTCAGCCCCATCGACGCCTTGTCAGGCACACTAACCTCTGGGCTCAAATCATCCCTTCTTCACGCCCATTATTCGAATCTCTGTAAACCTCAATAACTTCCCTTCCTTTCTCATTTCCGGCCTCGGCCCCAGCTTCGGCCCCTTTTTTTTGGAGGGGAAGACATCTCTAAATCTAACCCTAAGATGTTCATTCAAGCGCATGTCATTCTCAGCATTCACGTCTTCCACTGGGGTCCGAGTGCCAAAGAAATAAATTTTCACTAATAAACTTTTCTAATTGCATCCCTGTCTTCTCTTTGTGAGTCTTTTCATTTTGAATTGCTGATTCAACACTGATGGAACCAGCATGGATCTTTGTGGATGTATGGTTCCAGCACTCACCTCTAGGTTTGATTGGTGGCTGAGTTTTAGTAAAATAGCTGTTCAATCAGTGTGAAGTTGCTACAAGGATTAAAGACAGCGCTGTTCCTTCTTGTATAGGAGTTAGATGTTTGGCTTTTTACCCAGTCTGGTATAAGAGAAACTTTGACATGAGCTTTTAAACAACTGCACAATACCAACCTAACAAGGTCAAGCCCTCCTCATG
Organism: Girardinichthys multiradiatus; assembly: GCF_021462225.1. Lineage (NCBI taxonomy): Eukaryota > Metazoa > Chordata > Actinopteri > Cyprinodontiformes > Goodeidae > Girardinichthys > Girardinichthys multiradiatus. Next base: position 30,486,634 of record NC_061795.1, on the reverse strand, counting down.
GACACAAGTTTGCTTTGACTATATGTGTACGCTGCAAAGCTGTAACGTGGCAACAGCTGTTATCATTAATTATGTTTTATTGAAACACACTAGAGTTACAACAAACAATTATATTATATGAATATCTCTATTCACAGCATAATATCCTTTTAAAATTAGTATCGTTTTCATAATAACCTTGTGCACCGCCATATTAATCAAGCAGATGACATCATGACTTGAGGAAAATGGAGCAAAATACATATGAGACTGGCATTTTGTAAGGGAGTGTCAATTGTCTTGCCTGGTAATTATCTGAGGCCATACAAAACTTTCTATTGGCACCCCTGCTAGACAAAATATGAAAGTTATTAATAAATAAAGGATTTTACTACTAATGTTTGGATTGTGGTCTAACAGCTGGAGTTGTTAACTGTTTATGCCTTATTTCCAGAAAAGGTGTGCATAAATTCATTTTCCATTTTTCCAGGGTGAAGAAAGTATGTTATGTTTTATTTGACATTATTGGCAGATTTTATCCATTATTTATATAAAAAAGGGCTCAGTTTTAAGGGACTACAAACTAAAATATGGATTGAGTTCTTCTCAGGGGTTTAAGGGACAAAGTAATCCAGGTTAAAAAGGACTGGAGAATTGGGCTAGTTAGTTACTTAGTCAGAAGAGAAATTTTACTATTATTATTATTATTATTTTTTTTTTTTTCAAATATCTTAGCATCTTTAGGTAGTATTTCTGTTCTAAGTTTACCTGATAATGTTGTAATTTTGAATAATTTAGAGTTCTCTTGTGTATTGCTGCTCTGTTTAATTTTGACATGATGTTGGGATAAATTTGGCAATGGTGTTGCAAGCAAGTATGAACGTACTGCCTTTAGCATTTATAGATCGCGTATTTTTGTTCATGTTCTACCACTTCTAATTTCATCTTCCTTCCTTTGTGACATTTTCTCTTGAAATATAGTGTTCTGGTACACAATCTCAGAAACAGCTCTGAGAGGGGGGATAATTTGGCCTTCAGTTACAAAGGAATAATCTTCACAGAGATGAAGAAAAGTGTAAAGACTAGGCAATAAAATGACATTTGATGTTTTAATCTCGTAGTTCAGTTAAAAGGTTAATAGCATTTCATCACATCTTGCTTGCATACTGACCCAGTATTCCTTAAATTGCCTGAAATATGTAGTTACTCTTAGACATTCAAAATGGCCTTTTATTAGTTTGAAAAGCAGGCCATCTGGCATAGCTGTACAGGATCAGAACATCCTCCAAGAAGGCAAATGCCAACTTGAGCCTATCCAAAATAATAAGTCTGCTTGTGCACATTAGAACATGCATATTCAGTGACTACATTGACAGCTGGCTCCAAAGACCTAGGCATCAAACTAACAGTATTTATACTTGATAGAGAGAAAAGAGAGAGCTTTGAGGAGGAAGGTAGTTGAACTGGTTCAGAGCCTGTTGCTATGGTAGCCATGTGGAATATATCAGTAGCATGAATTCCATTCACAGACGCCTTCAGCACCCCGCCGACTCAGGTGGACAAAGACAGAATTTGAATGAGTTATGGAGTCCTAGTAAGGGAGGGAAGAAGAATTCAAACTAGTTGTTGGCTGTTCATATTTTCTCTTCTTTCTTTTATTATAACCCTACGTCAATTCCTTTAAACATGGATTAAACTTATTTACACCAATTCAGTTTCCTATTCAGCTTTGCCAGGGGACTAAAAAGTCTCCAAGTTGTCAGCAGGTGATTAGACCATAACAGAGCCAACACAGAGACAAACTTGACAGAAAGTGTGCATTCTTACTCCTTTGCCTTGAGTCAATTCAGGATTAGCAGCTCACCTAACACGGAGACATCTGAACCTTAGTAAAACTAGAAATTCCTACAGACAAAAAAGGAGAAACTTTCAAATTGAAACTCAACAAACACTATGTATACATTAAGGCTATCGATGCTGGTGAATTATTGCTATAGCTAAAACATGAACAGGAACTTCAGCTGTTTTTGATGACAAAAGCTTCTCCCTTGTTTGTAAATGTATGGTAAAATGACTTTTTATTGTTTTTCAGTTTATTAAATATAATATTGATACTCCTTTTTGTGTATTTTTCAGTGAATGTTTGAATGAACTGCTTCACCTTTTTGAGATTATGTTAGTAAATTATAGAACAGCCACAGATCAACCAGAACTGCTTTAGGTGGTAATGTTCATATCCCATTCTGGTAAGGACTGGTAAACACTTAGACTATCTCTGGAAGACATTACCTGTCAGAAATCTGCCAGAAAGTTGGACATAAGTTACCAGTAGGTATTTCAACAGGATAATGCTCCAAAACATTTGGCCAATTAAACACAGAAATGGTTTGCCAGATGCCAAAATCAACCTTCTTTCGTGGATATCAGTCCTCAGACCTAATTCCTACAGAACATTGTGGTGTGAGGTGAAAAGACGAGAGTATTAGAGATGTCCCAGGACTCAAGAGGTTGTGCAAAGATCCCTTTCTTCATATGTACTGCCCACAAACAGGGTTTGTAAAACATTTGTGCCACAAATCTGCCGCCCTTATGTTAAAACTATATATTTCTTACCCTGGAATTCTATTCGCCCATGGTATCAAGTATTCTTAAATTAAGGGCTTACATTTTCTAAATGTTTCACAGTGAGATTGTGGTGCTGCAATAAAACATGCCAAACTTTATGTTCTTTTTTACCAGTGTGCATCTTTACCAGTTTACATGTGTGTGTGAGCTCAGAATATCATTTATCATTTCTTTCTCTAAGCCACAGAGGTGACAGCAAAAAAGGAAAGTAGTTCTGTTTTAATTGCAGGCATGTTAAGGGTAAAATATACAGAATTTTCACAATACTGAGGTTTTACCTTTGAAATATTTAAGGATTATAATGATTGTATTTCTTGATGGAGATACAACAGACGTCTTAACACAGTATGAATGTGTCTTAGATGCAGTCAAAACAATCAAGGTAGAAATGAATAAATAATGCACAAATGGAAAAAAAGCATACATGACCTTACTGAGTACAGAAATTAGCACAACTAGTACAGTCATTTAACCAAAACATGACTTTAATTCTATCATCTCAGATCCGAATGAATATTCATAACTCTTGCTAAAGACATGCCAGATTGGCTGCTTTAACATTTATTTGTCTCTTATTTTCCCCCAAAAAATGGGATGTTGTATTTTACTGTTCATGATAATTATGCATCACATCTGCAAGATCAGATGGAGGTTTGTCAACTGTAAAGAAGGTGATGTCTGGAATACAAAAAGTCACAGGAGGAGGAAAAAAATTACAAATTGAGTATACGGATGTAACCAGATACAACCAGATCTTTAAGACAAATACAAAACACAATACGCACAACTGTGTCGCTTGATTAAACGTTCAGCTGTAACAGTGGTAAGAATAGATAAGTACAAAACAAGTAATATCCACTGGTAAGACAATTTATCATCTATTGTTTCAGCTTTTACAAGTGCATAAACAGTATTTGCATTTTCTTTACGGGGGACAGGGGTGTTACAGTTGAAACATGCCTCAAAATACCCATGACAGTGGTATTGCAACTTACATTTGAAACCAAATAAATACATACACTGTACAAAGGACACATTACATTTCTTTTCTCACTCTGTTAAATTAATGTTATATTGAATTAGAATAAATGTTTGCTGCTTACTTAGGATTGCCAAAAGTAGTTCTAGCTGCTATATGCAAGAATGATAAAAGAGAGAGAGAGTTTTTAAGCACTTCTTATTACTTTCTTCATATTCAGAAGTTATAGGACATTTTAGTCCAGGTGATGATTTAATGTATTTTACGATTCTGGTACGTTAATTCATAACGTTTGAGTTAACTGGAGATACACCTGTGGATGCATTTTAAGGCATTACTGCTTCCTTATGTGATATCATTGTAACAAAAAAATAAATAAATCAGGCACATCTGGAAAAGAATTCTGGACCTCTGAAATTTTGATTAACCCTTGGGTGCAATCACCACATGCCTGACGGTGTTTTCTTCAACGACTTATACGAAGATACAAACAGCATGAAAATGTCCAACCATCATACCTAAAGAGAAGAGGTTCTGAGTCTCAGAGATTAATTTATTTTTGGTTCAAAATGTGTGCATCAACACCAGAACAAAAGGAAGAGACCTTTTAAAGATGCTGGCTGAAACTGATTAGAGAGCGAGACGAGTCCTGCACTAACATGGAGTAAAATTCCACTCAGCAAACAAGAAGCCATTATTCTAAAACCAACATAAAAAAGCAGATTACAGTTTGCAGATGCACTCACAGACAGAGACCTCTTTTTTTGAAGATACAATGTCTGATCTGATGAAACAAAAATTTGAGTGTTTAGCCATAATGACCATCTTTATATTTGAAGGAAAAATTTGGAAGCTTGCAAGTATGACAACACCTTCTCAACTGTAGGGGTCATTTGCTGCATGAGGGACTGGTGTCCTCAACAAAATAGATGGGACCATGCAAAAAGAACTTTATGTGGAAGTATTTAGGTAAAAACTCAGGACATCGGCTATAAAGTTAAAGCTTGGATGCAGATGGGTTTTCCAAATGGACAATGACCCCAAACATACCAATAAATTAGAGTAAATGGCTTAAGGACAACAAAGTCAGATGTCTTGAAATGGTCATCACAAAGCCCTGATCTCAGACCCTTAGAAAATTTGATGTAGAGTGTAAGCAAGGCTGCCTAAAAACATTACCAGTTCTTTGAGGAGGAATGGGCAATACATTTCAGAAAACTATAGAGAAAAGCTTGTGGAAGGATACCTAAAACATTTGACCGAGGTCATGTAGTTTAAGGGTAATGCTACCTAATACTAAGGACATTTGTGTGAACTTCTGAATTTAAAGAAAGCAATATGAATTCCCTAAGAAAATCACCTCTTCTTTATTCTAACATTTAGCAAATATAAATACCTTTGATAATCCTAACTGACCTAAAACAAAAAAGGTTTAAACTGATTTAATGCCAGACAGTGAGAAAATAAAGTTAAAAGCTTTGTGTACCTTGTTATACTGTGTATGTAAGCATCTTGTTTCAACTCTACATTCTAGTGGCCATTCTAACCACACATACTGCAGCTATCGTTGCAATCTCATTCAATTACCTCATACCCTTCTGACAAACAGAACAACCATCTATCTTCAAGTTTTTGACAATGTTACTTAAAATACCTCAAAGTAAAAACAGGGGAAATAATTTACCATGCTTCTAAAAATTTTGTTTAACACCATTGTTTTTTTTTCTTATATCTTACAGAAAATGTCATTTCCCGCCACTCAGTGAAGGGTGGAGAAAGGCAGAGCTTTAAAGAAGTCTTGCAGGGTTTGAATTGATCCGCTTACATGGCGTCTTTCTGATCGGAGGAAACTTTACACAATCTTGTCCATCTCGTCCCATGACAGTCTCTTTTCTGTATTAACAGTGATGCTTGTGGTGTTCCTCCAAGATCTGCAGCAAATGATAGGTGTAGATCACACAGAAAAAGACAAGATGTGACAGAGTAAGCAGAAAAGACCTCAGTGGTAAATGTAGCTACGATTGTAAGGCAATCTGCTACTGTTTTTCTCTTGCAGCTCTTGTTGAAAATAAAACGAATACCTCTTACATGGTGTGAACACCGAGGGAGTATGAGCTTTAGACAGTGTATGTATGCGTGTGCATATGTGCAGTGAGTCTTTGTTATCATCAGGTGTCAAAGGTGTGCCTGGGAGCTCTGTGGGAGTTCTCCTCTCCCCTTCCTTTTCCTCTCTTCTCACCACCCAAAGAAACATACTTCCTTTTGGTCTTTTTGCGTTTCTTATCAGAGCACCACACTCTCTCGCAATATTCTTCCACTTTCTGAGCATCGCCGTAACCAATTAGTTGAAGGAACTCCTTGTACCAGAGCCTAGAGTTAGGGGCTGGGATTGAGGGTGGTTGCAGAGATCGGGGGCTGACGCTTGGTGCAGATGGAGGGACTAGGATGGAGTGGCATTGAGCCGAAACTCCATCTCGCTCTTCGTCGTTAGCCTTGCGCATTGCCGACTCCAGCCTCTCCGCTTGGAGCACATGGAGGTTAATCCGTAGCAATGTGTGTACATATCCATGTTCCACAGTCTGACACACATACACGCCAGCATCAGAGCTTCTCACGTGTAAGAACAGCAGCCCGTGAGATGTCATGATGACCCATTCATCACCTTGAACCTATACAAAGGCAAAGAAATGTTATTTAAGTAAGGGCATTTAGGAATAAATGGCATCACTGCTGCACTAGCACATCTCTTAGGGAGAATCATAATTGAAAAATCAATTTTACATTTAGACTCAAGGAGGGCTGGCACTTTTAGCTTATTCAAACCAATGACTAGTGCACTTTATGAGTATTATGACCAATAAAGATAAAAGAAAAAAATTCTAACAAAAAACTCGGAAAGATTAGTTTTCACATATTTATGGGAAAAACATTCTCTGCACTCAAAATGCATTTGCAAGAAAACAAATTATATTTTCCACGATTAAAGGCATAAATGTACAATTATGAAACTAGGTTATCCTCTTACATTATAAAGTCAGAAATGTGAGACTAAAATTGTCTGACGTTTTATTTTCCAAAGTGTAAGTGGTACATCCGGACCCTTTTCCTGTATAAGAACATATCCTGGGCGCAGACTCAATGCAGCCATGTTATCCAGACACATTTTTGGAACGTTTAGTGGAGGAAAGATTTTTGTAAAAAAGATGCACTAGCAACAGGGATACTGCATCCTTAAGAGAACAGAAGTAAAGGCCATATAAAGGTTTAGGGGTGATACACAAGTTGTGGATTGTGGCAAAAGTCAGTGCTTTAGGAGCCAACACACACAGATGTAACCAGGGAATGGGCAATGAACATACATATGTCACATTTCTTGTGTTGTAAGGATTATGATTATTGGTTAATGAACATTTATCAAAATTTATAATTGAAAATTGTAATTCAGGAAAATAGTTTTCTCAAACAAAAATCATTGCTTACGAATAGAAATCAGAGATGTCCTCTAGTGTTGTGATTATGGGCTCAGTGCACTTAATAATTACAATTAGTTCATTATTAATAACTGAAATTATTAACCAAAACCACGCTCAATGTCACTGTTTAATCAGCCGCTTCACCAGTCAGTGGGGGAACTTTGACCTTATTTTGACAGATAAATCACTCTTGCACTAAATAAACACAAACGCTTCACTCATATATATGTGAAAATGTATTGAAACCTTATAGCCCTGATATAATTACTACTCTAGTCCAAAAAAACCTTCACCTAACTAACTCAAAGCACAATTCTACACAAAGGGGATAAAATGACTACCTAATAATAATGATAAAATAAAATATATTCGCATTGAGGGTCTATGAAGATCAAACCAGCAGCTTTATAAACAAAATGTGCAATTTGGGTTAACTTGAAAAGAGAAGCCCTCCTGGTGTGCTGATGTCTTGATTTTCGGCGATCAGTTGGTAGATGCCCCAAATCTCGAACAAAGGGTCATAAAACTCTGAGGCGGGAACTCAGTGGAAAAACTGCAGTAATAAAACTAGGACAAAGGAGTGGTCAGGCCACAAGGATCAGACCACAGCTGCTTTGAATGAAACACTTTAGAAGTCCAACTTCTAACTCCTGGCTCATTTGGGATCAGCCGGGAAATAACACACGCACCTTGCTGATCGCATCCACGCTCCACGATCAAACTTCACTTGCACAGCAAATCAAAATCTCAGCATAAAACACTTCAATCAGTATTCCATGCAACAAGTTGATACCTTGGACTAACTACTGGTGATTCTAAATCACCTTAAACTATACTCCACTCTGCCCAGACCTCTACATACACCTATCCAATTTAATATGAAAAAAATGAACTAGATTACTTTGACGTTGATTTCTTCCCTTCACCGGTTGAGGATGGGTAGGTCTGAAAAAAAAAAAAACTAGAGGGAGGGGACCAGAGTGATACGCATCTGTGATCAACTCAAAAATGGTAAACTTCTCATCCATCCAAAATGGGAAAATATGAGGAACCGTTGCAGTCGACTGAATCAAAAAGGAGGAAACTCATCTCCTTGGAAACAAACCTCTGTGGGTTTTCATCTGCGCTGGAGTGTCAGCGGGGTCTTCGATCGGTATATGAATCTCTTGACCTTCTTGTATCAAACAGAATTCCAGCTTTCAAGCTCTTCTGGGAATGGCCGTGTGGAGGAAAAAAGTAACTCGCCTGCAAGTTTCTGTCGCTCCAGATATGCGCCTCTGTTGCATTGTCTCGTGAGACACGCTGAAAATGGCAATTAAAGTTTGGTTTCCATGGGTTCTATAATCCTGGGTGACATCAGAGCTGCGCATGTTGAACTGTGCAACCCAGTCGGTGTATCCGACCAAAATGAATGACAGTGTTAAGCCACGCTGGAACCAGAGACAACATCAGAAAGGAGAAAAAGGACTTGACTGTTGCACAGTACGAAAAAAAAAAACCTCTTTCCAGCAGAAACTAAATTTAGCATTTTAGAGAATTTTTATTTCTTTCTGAAACACTGAATTTTGGATTTCCATTGGCTGTAAGACAAAATCTTCAAAGTTACCAGAAATAAACACTTGAAATACATCATTGTGTGTATAAAACATTTACATATGTAATTCATTTTTAATCCTGAAATTAACTTTTTCAGACATGCCCCTCCCTGTATGCATTACATAAAATTCAGCTCCAAAATTCCACTGCACTGATAGAAAAACAAGTTGTACAAATCTATTGTTATAGAGCTGTTATTATACAAAAATATAAGTGGAAATGATAATAGGAATTTTAACATACCTCATGTTTTTCCCCTTCTTTCTCTAAGAACCAGAGGACCTTGGCTTGAAGTGATCGAGGGACACATTCCAGTAAAGTGGTGTTGCTCTCAATGCTGTATATTAGCCTCTCCTCAGCCCTCTGCCATTGTTCATCTACACACACACACCATTGCAGAAAAAACCATCAGCTTTACATTAGCCACATAACGAAAGGTCACTGCAGTCCATTGCTATCAGTCCTACCACTCAGTCCTTTATTTTGTGTGTGTGTGTGTGTATTAGGGGGTGTGTGTGTGCGCATGTGTGCGTGTGTATGTGCGCATGTGTGCTTGTGTGGGTACAATTGCACGCTGACCTTACAGTAACCTCCAACCAAAATGCCACATGAAGAGATTCTTTTTGCCCCATAGTTTGTTTTGATACTGATACACACATATACATACAACACATTTCAGTCATTTTATATACTAACCATCAATTGACAGTCCATTGCACAGCTGTACGGCGTTGCCATGGCGAACATCCTGTCGTCTGAATCGTCTGCTGCAAAAAGAAACCCAAAGATGGAATCATTTTAACATGTAATAAATGAGCACTAGATGAAAGACACTGAAAGACAAAAATTACAGGTGGGAGAGGGAAGAAGGGAAAGAAGAAAGGAAGGGACAGGGGATCAGATGCATAGTTATAGGTCTTACATAACTCCTGACTGTCATATCTGTGAGTGATAATGATTTGGTAAACCAAGATCGCAGCCTTGTGACTCTTAGGGCAGGAAGATTCACTGATAATGGTGTGAGCAGTTTATGTCATCTGCTGTGCAAGTGTGTGTGCTGTTACCTCTTGGTGTAAACTCCAGCAGGGTAATATCTGGAGCAGGTGAGACCATCCCAGGCACAGTATGGATCTCTTGCCAGGCAACAGTCAGCACATGCTGAACCATAGAGGTCACACTGATGTAGTCTGACCTGAGCAACACCCACTTCTGACCCAACATACAGCTGTTGCTGTGGAGCCAAAGATATAGATCATCATCTAATTAGTTTCTCTGGAAACTCTGTCTAGTTCTCATACAACTGAGACACTTAACCAAAAATAGAACTAAATGCTCAACTAGGCTAGAGTGCATATAAATGTGTCACTGTCTTGTTTCATAAATTGTTCCACTGTTGTCATCTTGTGGCAGAACTGTGAAACTGCATATTCTGTAGATACTTAAGAAATATTTTAAGATTATCTTACCCTTTTTGGTGATATTATGATCTCTCTGATTGGAGCTGGTACCTGTAAAGAAAATGCAGTTTTTGGATTCAAAAATAAAAACTGAATAGGATCACCATGATATAGTATAAATAAACAGAGCTGGCATTTCTAGAATATTATTTCAGTTAAGGCTTTCTGCCAATTTTCTATTCTATTTTAACTTCCCCAATTATCCATACCTGTCATATTTGTTTCTTATTCGTCATGGTGCTGTTTGTTCACTAATGTTCTGTAACAAATTTCTTAGGTATTTACAAGAGTGCTGTATTTATAAGATTAAAGGTCTGCAACCTTTAATCTTACAACAGAGAAATATACTACCAATCAAAGGTTTTAGAAACACTTTCTCATTTAATTGTTTTGTTTTTTTTCATAACCATTTACATTGTATGTACAGGGGTTGGACAATTAAACTGAAACACCTGGTTTTAGACCACAATAATTTATTAGTATGGTGTAGGGCCTCCTTTTGCGGCCAATACAGCGTCAATTTGTCTTGGGAATGACATATACAAGTCCTGCACAGTGGTCAGAGGGATTTTAAGCCATTCTTCTTGCAGGATAGTGGCCAGGTCACTACGTGATACTGGTGGAGGAAAACGTTTCCTGACTCGCTCCTCCAAAACACCCCAAAGTGGCTCAATAATATTTAGATCTGGTGACTGTGCAGGCCATGAGAAATGTTCAACTTCACTTTCATGTTCATCAAACCAATCTTTCACCAGTCTTGTTGTGTGTATTGGTGCATTGTCATCCTGATACACGGCACCGCCTTCAAGATACAATGTTTGAACCATTGGATGCACATGGTCCTCAAGAATGGTTCGGTAGTCCTTGGCAGTGACACGCCCATCTAGCACAAGTATTGGGCCAAGGGAATGCCATGATATGACAGCCCAAACCATCACTGATCCACCCCCATGCTTCACTCTGGGCATGCAACAGTCTGGGTGATACGCTTCTTTGGGGCTTCTCTACACCGTAACTGTCCCGGATGTGGGGAAAACAGTAAAGGTGGACTCATCAGAGAACAATACATGTTTCACATTGTCTACAGCCCAAGATTTGCACTCCTTGCACCACTGAAACCGACATTTGGCATTGGCATGGGTGACCAAAGGTTTGGCTATAGCAGCCCGGCCGTGTATATTGACCCTGTGGAGCTCCCGACGGACAGTTCTGGTGGAAACAGGAGAGTTGAGGTGCACATTTAATTCTGCCGTGATTTGGGCAGCCGTGGTTTTATGTTTTTTGGATACAATCCGGGTTAGCACCCGAACATCCCTTTCAGACAGCTTCCTCTTGCGTCCACAGTTAATCCTGTTGGATGTGGTTCATCCTTCTTGGTGGTATGCTGACATTACCCTGGATACCGTGGCTCTTGATACATCACAAAGACTTGCTGTCTTGGTCACAGATGCGCCAGCAAGTTGTGCACCAACAATTTGTCCTCTTTTGAATTCTGGTATGTCACCCATAATGTTGTGTGCATTTCAATATTTTGAGCAAAACTGTGCTCTTACCCTGCTAATTGAACCTTCACACTCTGCTCTTACTGGTGCAATGTGCAATCAATGAAGACTGGCTACCAGGCTGGTCCAATTTAGCCATGAAACCTCCCACACTAAAATGACAGATGTTTCAGTTTCATTGTCTAACCCCTGTAGATTCTCACTGATGGCGTCAAAACTGTGAATGAACACATATGAAATTATTTAGTAAATGAAAAATTGTGAAAGAACTTTAATTATATTTTATATTTTAGAATACTTAAAGTAGCCACCCTTTGCTGTGATGGCTGAAATAATAACCTTTTGCCATTTCTCATTGCACCTCTGGGAAGTTCTTTCAAGACTCTTTGAAAAACCATTTCAGGTGACCACCTCATGAGGCTCATGGAAAAAATGCAAAGAGAGCAAAGCAGTAACAAAAGCAAATGGTGGCTATTATGAAGAATCTAAAATATAAAAATGTTTACAGTTATTTCACACCTTTTGTTTACTATATAAATCCATGTGAGTTCATTCATAGTTTTGTTGTCTTTTTTGAGAATCTACAATGTAAATAGTCATGAAAATAAGGAAACCCATTAAGTGTATCTACAACTTTTGATCGGTAGTATGTGTTTTCATATTTGAGGTGGTAAGAACAAGAATAATGTTATTTCTGCCCAGGACATTTCATACTGCACATAAACTCAAGGGCAGAACTCCAGGAAATGCATGCTGTTTTTTTCAGATTTTGATTTGTTTATTTTGAAATCTATGTATCTTTTTTTCTTTACACTTCACATTTATGTACTACTTTATTTTGGTCTAAAATCCTAGCAACATATATGTTAAAGTTTCTGTTATGTTGAAGGTCAAGGCAAAACATTGGAAGCCACTAATTATAACTGATTACGGTAAAACTTTTAAATTCAAAACAGGTAAATGCAAAAGTCCAAAAAAGGGTTTTCAATAAATCTCCGCATTTACTTGGATGGTAATTGTCCAGAATTTTAATTGGACTTGAGAAGTGTAATCACCCATTTCATGCATTTCACACAACACACATTTACCTATGGTGAGTTTCTTTCCCCACAGTGGCAAGGCTTCGGGGGTGGATGAGATCTGCCTTAAGTACCTCAAGTCTATGGATGGTCTGGGGCTGCCATGGCCATTTACACGCCTCAACAACATTGCATGGCAGTCGGGGGGCAGTGTCTCTGAACTGGCAGAGCAGGGTTGTGGTCCTCATGCACAAGAAGGGGGACCGGAGGGTGTGTTCCAACTACAGAGGGATCACACTCCTCAGCCTCTCTGGGAAGGCCTTTGCCAGAGTATTGGAGAGGACAGTCCAGCTGATAGTCGAATCTCTGCTTCAGGAGGAACAGTGTGGTTTTTGTTCCACCCATGGAACACTATACCAGATCTACACCTTCTACAGGGTGCTCGATGGTTCATGGGAGTTTTCCCAACCAGTCCACATGTGTTTTTGTGGACATGTAGAAGGCATTCGACCATGTCCCTTGTGGTGCCCTTTGGGGAGCACTCCAGGAGTACAGAGTCAGGAGCCTTTTATTAGGGGCGATCCAGTTTCTGTACAAGCAGAGCAGGAGTTTGGTCTACATTGCCGTCACTATGTTGGACCTGTTCCCGGTGCATGCTGGACTCCGGCAGGGCGGCCCTTTGTCACTGGTCCTGTTCATAACTTTCATGGACAGGGTTTCTAGGCACAACCAAGGGCCGGAGGGGGTCTGGTTTGGGGACCAGTGGATTTCGTTTCTTTTTTTTGCTCCCTCTAGCCAAGACCTACAGCATGCACTGGGGCGGTTCGCAGCCGAGTGTGAAGCGGCTGGGATGAGGATGAGCTCCTCTAAGCATTGCCATGGTTCTCGACGGGAAAAGGGTGGCTTGCCATCTTCTGTTTTGAGAGGAGCTCCTGCCTCAAGTGGAGGAGCTCAAGTATCTCTGGGTCTTGTTCATGAGTGAGGGGAGAATGGAGTGGGAGATCGACAGATGGATCGGTGCAGCTGCCGCAGTAATAAGGACGCTGCATTTGTTCGTTGTGGTGAAGAGAGAGCTAAGTTGAAAAGCGAAGCTCTCGATTTACCGATAAGTCTATGTTTCTACCCTCACCTATGGGCATGAACTTTGGTTCATGACTGAGATCATGACGAGATCCTAGATACAAGCGGCTGAAATGAGCTTCTACTGTAAGGTGGCCGGGCACTCTCTTAGAGATAGGTTCAGGAGTTTGGTCATCCAGGAGGGGCTCAGAGTAGAGCCACTGTTCCTCCTTATCGAGAGGAGTCAGCTGAGGTGGCTTGGATGCCTCCTGGACGCCTCCCCCGGATGGTGTTCCAAGCACGTCCCACCAGGAGGAGGCCCAGGGAAGGCCCAGGAATGCTGGAGGGACTATGTCACTCAGCTGGCCAAGGATTGGGTCCCCCCAGAGTAGCTGGCAGAGTTGTTTGGGGAGAGGGAAGTCTGGGCGTCTCTGCTAAGTATGCCGCCCCTGTGACCCTGTCCCAGATAAATCGGAAGACGACAAGAGTATTTTTTTCCTGTTATGCATGCAGTCAGACACCAATAACAGTTGCTCTCTTGCTAAGGTGAACCTGTCATGTAAGCCAAGCTTGTTGAAGAGGTGGATTTTCAAACCACAGAGTCTCTTTTCAATGTAAAACCTGTTCCATCTTGTAGGTTACAAGTGCCTCAGGAGTTTTTCTAATAGCTGAACTTGTCCAGGAATGTAATTGAATTTGTATGCGCTTTCATCACTTCATAGTTACATTATATTTATAGTCTTTGTGGCAAACAAAATAGAAAACCAGTTTTTGATTTGTAACACAAACACCTAGTCACACATATAAAATAACAATTAAATATTTTCTTTTTAATTGTCTTCCATCACTCAAACCTGTCACATTGTGCCCCTGAAGTAAGAGTTATACCTCCTATGTCAGTAAGCCAAGCAAATACCACAGCCAAGTCCAGTTTATATGTGTTCAGCCTGAAAAGATTTTTATATGAAATACGAAGTACCTTGAAAATTTGCAGCTCCTCCAGCAACACCTCCTCTATAGTGTCTGTGTCTTTGTTGTAGATGGTGATAACTTTCAGAACCACAGAGTCATCTAACAACGGAAAACAGTTAGGCTGCATTGTTGCTCCTTTAAATGATTTATAGACAATGAAATGTTAATGCTCTTGCTATATTGTGCAATCAGTTTGTAAAAATCGAAAAATCTCTTGTTGGTAAATTTACAATATAGCAAATCTGTAGTCTTTAGTCTTTTAATTTCAGACTAACAATTTCTAAATCTTACACTTTTGTATAGCATGATACTTTATGTTTTACCAGTGCCAATGTAAAGAACATGGTAGTGTCCATCTTGTGCTTGGACCCGGTCTACTGCGATTTGGGTCAGCTTTCTTCTGCCTGGCTCTGTCTGCAGGAGAATAGGTCTGTGGTGACGTGGAAGGACTGGACGGTACATCACAGGATGAGAGCGCACAAACCGCAAAACCTCATCTGGAAACTCCTTTGAGCTTGAGAAGCCTCCGCCATTCACTTTACTGGCACACTGTTAACAAGATGGGTTATCAGAAATAAATAGAGATGGGGAGATTTACCAGCAGACAAAAGAATACTAATTACTTCATCAGCACTTGGCAGTGCATGAAGAAAAAAGAAATTCATTAGTCAGATTCAGATTATCCCTGGTGTGAATTGTTGAGCAGCTACAACTGTTTGGGCATTCAGAAAAGCTGCCTAATATTCTTTCAACATTGTTTGCTTGACAGGACATCTATTGTGGATACAAACTGGGTGAAATGGAGAGCGTTGAGAGAGAATAATGTTGGGCAATCTGGTAATTATGTCTATTATATCTTATAAAAGATTAAAGGCTCACAGATCCAGGTCGAGGGTAGGGGACTCTGCCCTCATAGGGCGTCCAGTGATGCTCAAGTCTTTCCCGGTAGGCAAATGGTCCATTGAAGCCTGCTCTTATGTCTTCCATGTGATACATGCACACTGCATAGCCCTTAAACACGGTACTGTAAGAGAAGGTTTAATGATGATTTTAATGGATAAAGAATATACTGTATATGTAATTTTGGAGGCACCCTTCACTCACCTTGTTGTGCTAAAGAGGCCAAAAATCTCTGGGTTCTTTTCATCTTTCTTGGTGAGCACAAACACATCCTCTAAAACAAAACAGACAAAAGTTTTGGCAATTCTTTTGATATTGTGCAACTTAATATCCATTCCTCATAGATAATTATGTGTGCTCGATCTTTGATGGCAGATAAAACATATTGCTATATCCTTACCAAGATCATCAAAGTGTGTATCAATGCCATTTGGTCCAGGCACAGAGCAGATGAGGCGAGTTTTCAGAAAAGAGCTCCATCTGTTCACCAGCATTCTCTGTCCTCCTTGGTCATTCTGAGAGATGAAACCGGTTCAGATTGTGATTTTACCTCTTAGAATTGACCAAATTATGCTTACAGTCATTTTTAATGATATAGGCATTCTCACCGCACACATTCGCCCAATGCGGGTAAGGACTCCCCGGTTCACTCCTTCCCCGTCAGTCTCCCGCTCAGTGAAGAAGAAGTAAACTTTATCATCATCTCTGTCATCGTTGTCGGGGATAACTGCTGAACCCACAAACTTAGGTTCTACAGGAAGAATGTTTCATTAAAAAAGTTAAAAAAACAAAATGAAAAACATTTTCATTGTTGTAAGGACTTAACTATGTTTTTTTTTTATTTAAAGTATAAATACCCCTTGAACCATTTCACATTTTGTTATTTTACATCCACAGACTTCAGTGTGTTTTATTACGAGTTCATGTTACAGACACACATTGGTACATAAGTGTAAAGTGAATGAAAAAAAGATAAACTGTTTTCAAATTTAAACAAAATGTTAACGTCTGGTGTGCATTTGTATACAGCCCATTAACTCTGATATCCCAGAATAAAATCTAGTTAAATTGATATTTTCAGCATACCAGCAAACCCTGAACACACTATCCTCACAGTTAAACGTGGTGATGGCAACATCAAGCTGCAGGGATGCTGTTCTTCAGTGGGGACACTAAAACCTATCAGAGCTGTTAAGATAATACTGAAATCCTGGAAAATTGTGTTAATAGCTGTTAAAAACTTGAAACAAACTTCAAAAAGAACTATAGTTATTGGAGCGAAGGGTGGTTTTGCAAAGATAACTCAGGGGGAGTAAAGATATATGCACACCACACTTTTCAGATTAAAAAAAATGAATCTGCCATTTATATACACATATGCACTACTTTCTATCTATCACATAAAAATGTGGTTGTGATGTGACAAAGTTTGGAAAGTTAAAATTTGTATATTTTTGCGAGGCACTGTATTTAACATTTGAATCTTGTATCAAAGTAGAGACAGTATTCCATTTGCATCCTGTTCTTCAAATTAATCAAACTGATTATTGGTGTTTCCATTAATTTCAGATTTAGGTTCCCATATGAGTAGTTTCTCTTCTGTTGAACTTCTTCTAAGCTTTGCTTAATCCATAGCCCTATCAGCCAGGTCATAACAGCAGTAAGGCCTTTTGAAACCAGTGAGAAATTGCTTATAAGAACTCTGACTGCGACTGACCATAAAAGTCCCTAAATACTAAATATTGGCAAGTCTGCAGGAAACCCCAGATATAGTTTTTACATGCCAAAAATGATCAAATCTGTTTTGTGTGATAAACTGGACTCCCTCAGAATCACTTATTATAATTTAATGGCATTCATGAAGAAATGTAATGTTCTTTTTAAGTCAACCAACCATTGAGCTGCTGCCTGTCGTTTCTTTCTGTGCGTGTGAAAGTGTTGTTGTTGAGTCGACACAAAGCACCATCATTCTCCCAGTAGTCAGTGTACAGGCCAATATAGAGCTCTCCTCCTAAATAACACAGAAAGAAAGAGAAAGAATGCAAACGTTTTCAATAAATTCAAAGTACTGATAGGATATTGGCCACAGGGTGGCAGTATTTACTTTTAAGAAGTGAATTAGTTCTACTTGAAAGTGAACTGAAATGAAGACTACTTTTAGCTCAGCTAATGCTGAAATTTGAAATTGAATGATTAGTTATGTCTTACTGCACATTGTTGACATGCAGGAACTGTTGGGGTCGTACGGACAGCGTCCCTTCCCGCTCATAACACTCTCCTCTTCAAAAGCAAACATTGTTTCCTTGGGGCAAAACACAAACACAATATTAATTTATAATAATTTCCTCACATATTTGCCTGAACATAAATGTCACAGCTGCACTCTGAACAGCAGAGGCTCTAACATAAGAGAGACTAATCACAGAGGAGGGTGTCGGGAACAAGTGACACAAAAGAATTCAAATAAGGATCATAAAGTGATGGGTAGAGAAGGAAAGAAGATAGATGAGAAATGAAGCGAGGGATGACCGAATAAATGACTGCCACATACAAGTGTATATACAGCTTCGCTCTGCTTTTTATTGTTTTGGAATCCTTACTCCCACTCATCTGCACTGCAGGCAGCTGAAGTGCACTCACACACGCACGCGTGCGCGCGCACACACACACACACACACATGCACAGTTACAAAATGAGCTCCATGTAGAACCACAAGTCATATTATGTGGGTCACCACAAAAATCTTGACAGTTACTGGCATTTCAAGGTTGTAATGTCACATTCTGTCTTTATTTATGAGTACCCACAGAATCCAACTCTTCTGTGGCTATATGGCATCAACACAAGTTAGTTTTTATCATAAACACGTCCATCATGGAAGGTGATCTATCAAAAGAAAATGCAAAATTGGCAGATAAAGGTAACTAAATGTTGTTTTGATTTTAAATGATTTAAAAAGTAGGAATATTTTTTCTTTAATTACAATGTCTGATGGATACATATATAATTCATCTGGCAGTGTCTGACATGATCAATAGCAGTTTATCATGATGGAATTTATGGTAATGTAAATATCATTCTTCTCAGTATTTATGCTTACTGTGGGCTAAATGTAATGCCATATGCCACTTGTAAGATTTGTGGAGGGTAGTTAGGTTAAGTGGTTTTCTATACTCCCATTAATCAGCCACATTGATGTAGTTATGCTGACCAATGAGCATTCCTGAACCGAGTGATGGCTCAGTGTTGTTTCTGTCTAAAAGCTGCGGCTGGCCTAGTTGACCTCTTGTAAAAGTGTTAGTGTGCCAGGTAGAAAGCTTTTTACCTCTCCTCTTTCTAAACACAGCACAGATACATACCTAAACTGTCCTACGTTTCACATGTGAAAAATATGTCACACTGTGTCCATACATGCTAGTGTTGATGTATGTAGCCAGTTTTGGTTGTACACCACAGTGCATGAAAGATAAGCAAGTTCAGTCCACATGCTGCATTAAACATGCATTAATCTTTTTTGAGCAAGAAGCCTCCTCCCACCTTCAGAGAGTAGTACCTGTGCTAATCTACTTATTTACAGGAGCAGGAGCGATGCCAGCTTTTTAAAAATATGAACAAGGGATCTGATCCAAATTCCAGTTTGTCTCCTTAAAAGACATAATTCCTGCACTTACTCAGTGCACTTCTTGGTGCAAGGTGCATGAATCCAACAGCAACAGAATTAAAAATGTTGATTACATTTACAATAAAAAACTTAAACGTTTTCTTAAATGGCTAACCTGTTAGTATTTTGCTATAGAAGCAAGCGCAAAATGAAGATATTTAAAAGGGTAATTCAGATTTTAAACAAGCCAGTTTTCTATCATGCTATGTTTGCTGGTGTTAAGAAAAACAGGATGTAAACGTGAAGTCCTGTCCTGACTTTGAAATAAGTGTGTTGCTTTTGTTGCACCCCTGTCCTCAAGCACACATACGCACTTCGCATATGACTATGTGCTTGGGATTCACGGTGTTCAACTGCATCAAGACCAAGTACATTACTTTTGCAGTAATTTCCATGCTCTATAAGTGCCCCCGAATTGTCAAATAAGTATTCCATCCATCCATCCAGCCATCCATCCATCCATCCAGCCAAGAAGTGGGGTACACCCTGGACATGCCAGTAATTATTAGCTGAATTATTCCGAAAATACACTTGCTATAGGTTAGGGTTTCAAGCATCCAGCATCCCAGTGTTGGTGAAACATCTGAATAGCATAGAATGCAATTAGGAATTTTATTACTGAGCTCAAATATTTGAGTTGCAGTTGCATTGATTCTGTAGTAATGGTTCATATATAAGAGAGCCAGTGTGTGTGGTGGAATTTTTCATATTCCTGTCTAGTACAGATGAGGTGAGTATAACTTATAATAACTTCACGGAGCCTCACTCCAAACAGTCCCTTTCATGCCTGGAATAAATAAATCAACAGACAGAACAATCATCTATTCACAGTTTGTATGTAAAAGTATCTTTGGGCAATATCCTTAACCCCAAACTGTTCCTCACTGGTCAGCCACATTAGATAAAAGCAAAGTTGTGTGGATGCACAGGGCAAAAGGGTCTTTTGAAATGTTTTCCCTTTAAATCAAACTTTTTTTTTTTTCCATTTCATCACTCACCTGACCTTTGTGTCCCACTCTGACCAAGGCACATATGGGATTAAAAGCTCCTGTTCCACAGACCAGCAAATGAGTCTGGTTGTATTGTTGCAAAACTTTAATGTAGTTTGCACATTCAGGCTGTTGAGAGAGAGACATGAAACACAGAGTAAACATTGTGGCATGGGTAAGGTGTGGGTTGAGAGGGATATTAATGTAATACTGTGAAAATACTTTAATGGGAAAAGACATATTTCATTGCATTATCACTATAATCAATAACTAAGGTTCAACATATATTGTTGAACTTAGTCATAAGCAAATCTACTCATACTGTTAATATATAGCACATATATGTAAAATATCCAGCAACCCAGGCAGTACATTTATAGATTCCAAGAGGCAGGTTAAAATATTTTATTAATTTCAAATTTGTGTTCAATCATGCTGATGGCTAAACACAGGTGTTATGCCAAGTTCAAAACAAAAACACATGTAGCTATAATTTTTGTTTGGCAACACACAGTTCTTACCTTTTCCCTCCCCTTCATTATACACTCCTCTATCTGAAATTCAGTACTTCCCCAGGTAATCTGAAAGAAAAGCAGTTTCCACATATTTCCAATAGTAGCATTGTAGACAAAATATATAATGCTATGCTTTTCAAGTATACTTCAACAAATATCTTAAATTCTTGCAAATTGTAAATGTTCTGTATGTTTTATAAGCATAAGATATTACTAGCTACATTAATCCTTCAAAATGTCAAGTTCTGTAAAAGTAAATTAAATGCTTATATTAAACACAAACCTAAGAATTCCCTCACACACACAAGTATGTCCTGTTTTGGTTTAATAACTAAAGTTGCCTACCCATCTGTGTATCAATGTATGAATATGTGTATGTTAATGAGTGCAATTGGGTGAATGTGGCAATAGTGTAAAGCGTTTTGAGCGGTTAGTGTGACTGGAAAAGCACTCTATAAATTGAGTCCATTTGCCATTTAAAAATGTTGAAACCTATCAAAAAGAATGGAATAAAGCAAAGCCTACCTGTCTATAGTGAGCACTAACCATGTCCAGGTTAAGGGAGAACAAAGCATTCTGGGCACCAACATAAAGCCTTTGGTGGCCCTCATCCAGCAGCATGGTCTGGGGCTGAAGAGGTACTCCACGTCCCTGGAAGACCCAGGTCCTGTTCATCTGCCAAAGCTCTGCAAAGACATACATATGGAATCATCATGTTCCTTTTTTCATTGCATAAGAGGGTGAATGTGCAGCATACTAAGGAATAGTCAACGACAATTTATGTTGCTAATAAATAACACCCTATCCTTACAGATTACAGATTTCTAAAACAAGTTTACAGATTTTACATCAGGCTGTGGATTGCGTTGTCACGGCACACATTGTTACTCAACTTTGATTAAAAGCATGAAAACAAGAAACTCAAAATTCAATTCAATTCAAAATTCAAAAATACTTTATTAATCCCAAAGGGAAATTAAATGTTGTTGTAGCTCATTGTGAGGGTTTCTTCAAAGAGCCGTTGTAGACGCTGATGGCTGTGGGCAGGAAGGATTTCCTGTAGCGCTCCGTCTTACAGCAGATCTGAAGAAGCCTCTGACTGAAGACACTCTGTTGTTGTAGGACAGTCTCATGAAGAGGATGCTCAGGGTTTTCCATAATGTTCTTCATTTTATGAAGAATCCTTCTTTCCACAATGATCTCCAGAGGTTCCAGAGGAGTCCCCAGAACAGAGCCAGACTTCTTTAGCAGCTTGTTGAGCTTTTTTAAGTCCCTGGCTCTGATGCTGCTTCCCCAGCAGATGATGGCAGAAAAGATCACACTCTCCACAACAGACTTATAGAAGATATGCAGCATCTTGCTGCAAACACCAAAGAACCTAAGCTTCCTCAAGAAGTACAGTCTCCTCTGTCCCTTCTTGTAGATGGCTTCACAGTTGCATCTCCACTCTAGTCTGTTGTCCAGGTGAACACCGAGGTATTTATACTCCTCCACCACTTCCACCTCTTCTCGCATGATGGAAATAGCTTTTGACTTATTCCTGTTTCTCTTAAAATCTACAATCATCTCCTTTGTTTTAGTCACGTTCAAGATGCGATGATTGTTTCCACACCATACCACAAAGCAGTCCACCACCTTCCTGAACTCTGCTTCTTGTCCATCTCTGATCCACCCCACGACTGCTGAATCATCCGAGTATTTCTGCAGATGACAGGAGTCTGTCTTGTACTGGAAGTCTGAGGTGTACAGAGTGAAGAGGAATGGTGAGAGTACAGTCCCCTGTGGTTCTCCTTTGCTGCTTACTACCTGGTTAGACTCACAACCCTTCAGTCTCACAAACTGTGGTCTGTTTGTCAGGTAGTCTTTGATCCAGGAGATTGTTGAGGCCTCCACCTGAGTCTTCTGGGGATTCTGACAAAGTAAATCAGGTTGGATTGTGTTAAATGCACTGGAGAAATCAAAGAACATGATCCTCACAGTGCTGCTGGCTTTGTCCAGATGACAGTGGGTTTGTTGAAGCAGGTGTATGATGGCATCTTCAACTCCAACTCCACAGCGATACGCAAACTGAAGGGCGTCCTGATGGTTTACTGTTTGCTTACTCAGGTGGGCCAACAGGAGTCTCTCTAGGACCTTCATGATGTGGGATGTCAGGGCAACAGGTCTGTAGTCATTGAGGAATGATGGGTGAGTTTTCTTTGGTACCGGAACAAGACAGGAGATCTTCCACAACACCGGAACCTTCTTCTTTGCCAGAGGAGGTCTTGCTGTAGAGATGTATGAGTCCTTGACATTTGCATAAAACAAATCCAATGTTTTGTTTTCTCTGGTAGAGCAGCTGACAAACTGTTGAAACATTGTAAGTGTAGCAGAGAGTGAAGCATGGTTAAAATCACCAGATATTGCCACAAAAGCATTGGGGTTTTGTGTCTGTAGCTTAGCAACAATTAAGCTGATGGCATCACATGCCGTGTCGGCAACAGCGGAAGGTGGAACGTAAACTGTTGCCAAAATAACACTGGTGAACTCTCTGGGTAAATAATATGGTTGGAAACTTACTGCCAAGAGTTCAATATCTGGACTGCAGAGATGACACTTCACAGTTACATGTCCTGGATTACACCATCTGTTGTTCACAAGTACTGCCAGTCCACCTCCTTAAGTGTTACCAATTTTAAATATATATGGAACAGAATATGTCCTGGATATGTAATTCCCCCTTTCCCCTGCATACGCAACAGATACAAAAGCCACAAGACAAATATGGGCATGACTGGCATAATTATATTTTTGGAAAGAACAAGTAAACTTTAAAATCTATTCTAAATGTGTTGCACGTGGCCTGGCAGACATGGGGCAGCATTGTAAAGGTGAATAATACAGTTTTGTAAAAGCACCCAAAGAGTTAAAGAGCTGCACAATCAGCTCCTCACATTCTACACTTAACATCTCTTGAGGCTCAGATGATTAGTCAGCTTTAAATTTTCAGAAATTGCTAATAAATAACATTAGATTTAAAATGTGTGTCCCTATTTATTATTGAAGAACTTTAAATGTACTCATGTTTAAATGCACATACTAACATTTCATAACATTATACTTGAAACTAATTGTCTTATATAAATGTTAATTTTAGATACATGAACATTCATTTCTTGGATAAAAGAGGATTTAATACCATATTAAAAATAATGTACATTTTTATGATAAACAAGTCTTGAAAATTGTGCTTTTTAAATCAATCAACAAACAAAATTTTATATTAAATTAAATAAATGAATGAATGAATAGTTTATTAAATGGCTTAATGGCATAATTGACATTGCAATACTCTACATCCTTTGAAAATGTGAAAATCTGTGACAGCTGACATCATCGTTTTTAATTATTTAGATTTATTATATTTTTCCAATTTCTTGCATTAACAATTTTTAAGCTGAAGTTTAATCATCTAAGAACAATTTTCATTTAATTTTCTTATCATATTAATGACACGCTTCAAATATTAATTATTAATACTTTTTTGGGACAATTATTTCAGTTATGCCAGACCAGGGCCGGTATGTCACTTGACAAATGGTGCTTGACAGGCAGACGGACTGACAGACAGATAGGTGTTTTTTTATTTCTAGCCACTCCAAATGAATGTCAGACTTTAATATCTTTGTTTAATCTTTCTCTTTGAATGTTGCACAAATGTCTCATATTTCTGAATTCAGCTATGCTTTCATCCTTACATGTTAAAGCACACTAAGTTCAAAGCAAACCTTATGAGCACCAATAAATTTCTGAAAGAATGATTACGGACCCGTGTCCACGGCTTTGTCAGAAACGACACTGCAACAGCAGGACGTCGTTCTAGGAAGATGTTGTATATTTGATTTACTCAGGTCTTGTCCTGTGCTCTTTCTAACTGTGAGGAAGCCCTTTTATCAGACAGGAAACTGAACGAGTCTCTTTTTCAGTCATTAGTTTAGATCTACTGCCACTCCAACTTTGAAATGGAAGCAGTTGCCCTTTGGAGACATCTCATTAAATATACACACATACACTTATCAGAACAACAACAGATCAAATAGACATTCTAATGTACCATTGCCACAACCATACACCTACTCCACATTTTCTTTTCATTACTAAATTTGGCAAACTGATCCTCTACTTTCTTTAAGCTTCTGAAAGGTTATAGGTGAAGGATATAAACTAAGCCTTAAACCACAAGTGGTGTGCACCTCCTCTGGGTTGAGACTACTTACAACACGATCAGGTTGGATCAGTCCCCTCATAAAAGAAAAAAGTGGAATCTGGTTTGTGTTAGACGTTTCTGTGAGACCTCAGGCATTTTAAAGCACATAGGACAGGTTAGTTGCAGCTGCTTCAATTTGGCCTGCTTTCATGAACTTAGGAGATTCATGTGATGTTTCAGAAAATAATTTTAAAGCAAACAAAAAGCTGTGAGCTATACATATGTGAATAACGCAAAATTAATCTACTCCTTTAAAAAAAGAGGTTGATGTCATGCTGTGAAAGTTTAAAAGGTGTAATTGCATGATTTGTTTTTCTTGGATTTGTATATTTTTAGTGATACATGATCTGTGGTATAGATGAAGAAAGTACTTATTCTAATTCTGTAGATCATGCATAGCAACATGAACTACAGACGTTTATTTGTTTAGAATGGGATTAGGTATCCACAGTCGAGAAGGTAACTCTGTATATTTCGTTGTTAATAAGATTTCTAAGTTGGAGACTAGCAACTGTTTGTTTGAGTTGCATTAGGTTTTAGGTTGTCAGGAGGTATAGACAGAGGGGTTGTGGCAGTTGTGTTTTGCTAGGGCTCAGAGACGCTTCCTGTAATTATCGAATCCACACACACACACACACACACAAACACACACACACACACACACACAGTCTCAACAGGCACACACAGAACAGTTCTCTGTCTCTCTCACACACAGATGTCTCTGTTTTCTGGTTCCTCTTTGACATGAGCTGAACTTGTATCAAGGACACTGCTCTTAACTTTAGCTCTTTAAACAATCACCTCCTTGTTCATTGGAAATTGAATTTGCTTCCATGAATTCAAATGATGGACACAGATGAGTATTTAAAGTGTTGAAGTAAACGGAACAAAAGTAAAATGTGTTTTTCCAGTTGCTTGTCTTTGTAAGTAAAAATGAGTGGTAGCTGACTAGTGTGGATGCTTTCACACAGCCAAGGAAAGAAGGAAATTAAGAAAATATAGTTGTGCCTTCTATAAAAAAGTGAAAATGTGCTGATTATAATAATTATATGTAATCTTTTTTACTAAAATGCAATAGGTAGATCTCTTAATTACACAGCTATACTCACAGATGGTCCAGAGCAGTATTTACAATTTTTCTCCTCTGTTATTATGCCAGGCAGCCACTGATCTGAGTGAATAAGAAAAAGAGGGTATTTCCAATTTTCCCCATTCTTACAGATCTATTTCCTGTCATTTGTACAATCTGCAGCCAGCCAAGGCTCCTGTGCCATGAGCTGAATAGCCAAGAAAAGGAGGAGGGCATTTATTTTCCCATCAGCCACTGATCCAGGAAGGCAAATGGCCTCAATCTTATCCCATTTCAAAGGGAAATCACAGAGAAAAGGGAATGCCTCAAGAAAGACACTTTCAGCAGTTGTCTGCAGAGCACTGATACATGATGGAGTAGATTTCGTAGTATCTACTACAGTCCCTTGGAGTAAAATAAAAATAAAAATCTCCTTTTTACCCATGTAACAAAACAGTGTCTTGCTGCAATGGGGAAGTAGTATATGTGCACGTGTAAAACAATTGTTGTAAGGGGACTGTTATAACCACCAAACCACTCCACCTCCCTTCATGATTATCATTCCACATACACATTCCAAAGCATGTTAAATTTGCTATCTTAATTCCACCTTTAGGGTGTGGTTAGTTCATAACTGATGCCAAAAATAAAACCTGGATTAGGTGTTCTCACACCAGCAAAATGCGCTTTCAGATATGCTTACCTGTTGAGTGTGTTGGCTCATGCAGGACCACAAGAGATTGAGAGAGGTAATGAAGTGTTTGAAGTTACAAACATTGGTAAGCTGTCCTCGACTTCTGCCGCAAAAGTCTGATTGCAACTGTGAAACTCATGAGGGTGTAGCTAGAGAACTAGGGGCATTGTGCCTAATTGTCATATGGCCTTTTGTTTATGCATTCTCTATGGTGAAGGGGAGATGGTGTCACAATGCAAAATGAAAGCCATATGGAGGATCAGAGAAATGCTATAGTGCTACAATTGTTAAAAATTACCTTACTATTTTATCAAATATTTTGGGTATTCACACATAAAACATGACAGTGTTTTTTTTTACATGCTTTCAGGCTGAGATGGTGTCCTATATATTACTGACTTAGAATAATTCCTCCACTAATTATAAATTCTTCAGTCATCAGTGTAAAGCAGTATTATACTGATACAGGTATTGTTAGTATTGGAATCCCTATTTAAACTCACCTCCTGATCGCTGGCTGTTTCAGTGCCTTCTATGATTTCATTTGAGCTACAGTTAAGCCAAAACCAACTTGCAGATTTTGGTTTAAATTAATATTTTAATTTTAAATACATGTTTCTTCTGACAGGAAGTAGTGTTAATGTTTTGCAGCAGCCTAGCCAGAGTCCTGACGTGGACCTGGTTAGAGAATAAAGATTAGAGTTATGGTGGGCGTGGTGCTGGTGGTGTAGGGCTTAAGCGCGCAACCATGTGTAGAGGCTATAGTCCTCGATGCGGCTGTCCAAGGTTTGAGTCCCAGACCCGACGACCTTTGCCGAATGCCTCCCCTTCTCTTTGTCCTCTTTCCTGTCAACCTACTGTCGAAAAATGAAAAATAAAGGCCTCTAGTGCCACAAAAAAAATTATATAAAAAAAAAAGATTAGGGTTATGGCCAGAAAGCCTTCCAACCCCAAAGACTTGGTTCTCATTATCAACAATAATAATAATTAAATTGTCAAAATACCAGTAGAAATTGGCAGAGGCTGGTTGGACCAGAGGCTGGTCCAACCAGTTTGTAAGATGTGATTTCCTGGAATTATGTATTTGGTTTAAAACAAACATTCCCTTTATTCTGATGTCCTAAACATTCAGTTTTAAAGTCATCTCTGCAAAGAACATTATTCTAGAGGTGTTGGTGTTTGTCTGCATTCTCTGTGGAAAACATGTGTTCGCGTTTTTTTAGAGAGCAAATGTGTTAGCCTGGCATGCTTCCTTAAAAAATGTTACTTTTGCAGTCTCTTTCTGATTGTACAGGCATGCTCTTTCACATCAACAATAAGTCCTACGATGATATTTTAGTTTTTGGAGACTTATCTTAAGGATATTCTCCTACAATGCATCTGATGTGATGTGACTATAGATTTTAAACAAGCCACAGTTTCCTATAATGCCATGTTTGCTGGTGTATGGCAAAACAGGAGTTACAAGATGTAAACGTGAGGTCCTGTCTTGCCTTTGAAATAAGTGTGTTGCTTTTGATGCATCCCTGTCCTGAAGCACATATACGCACTTCGCATATGAGTATGTGCTTGGGATTTACGGTGTTCAACTGCATCAAGACCAAGTACATTACTTTTGCAGTAATTTCAATGCTCTATAAGTGCCCCCAAGTTATCGGATAATTATTCCATCACCCATCCATCCATCCATCCATCCAACAATGAAGAACTGATGCCTGTTGATTGTTGCCTGATGCCTGATGTTCCTTTATCCATTTTCATGCTCTTTCAAATGTATATTACTCAACTTTCTCTCTGAAGGCTTAAATACCCCA
The DNA here is from genome assembly GCF_021462225.1 of Girardinichthys multiradiatus. Lineage (NCBI taxonomy): Eukaryota > Metazoa > Chordata > Actinopteri > Cyprinodontiformes > Goodeidae > Girardinichthys > Girardinichthys multiradiatus. Next base: position 30,458,084 of record NC_061795.1, on the reverse strand, counting down.
CCCCAATACATTCTTTTCTCATGTGAAAAATTTAACTCCTCTCCCTGTTCCCTACACAGAGAAAAGGTCAGAAAAGATATTAGACATTCACCAGCTGCCTTCCCCTCTGGACATCTCATTAACTAACCGCAGAGCACACACATAACATGGGGGGGGGGGGGGGGGGTGACATTAAGATGCAGTCACACAAAATGAGTACGAAAAGAAAGATGAGCTGGGAAGATAGGGGAGGAGGTTAAAAAAATTACTGTCTTTCCTTTCTCCGTCTTAAACGTTGGTATTTACTTAAAAATTTGCCTAACCTCCATTTTCCACTTGTTTGGTGTAGATGTTTGCTCAAACACTTTGTTTTGGCCATGATCCAACATGATACACGTTAAACACAAGTCTCTTCACATGAATAAGAGACAGTTAATGGGACTCCTCTCCCGCCACATTAGAAGAAATAAGTAACAGAAATCCCCACCCTCATTGTATTTCATGCATACTGGTTTTCCCCAAATTACCTACAGCTCCATGGTCTGGAGGTTGTAAAAAATATATAGCGACAGCTTTTTCTTCTCAGAAGAGGGAGGTCTAAAATTACAGTTCAAAGGGAGGCTTCAGACATCCGTAATTGCCACCTGAGTAATCCCTGTGTTTATGTACCTTAGAGTCTTTTTGTCTAACTCACAGTTTTACCAAAAGTGCTGAGAACAAGAAACTCTCAACTACTGCTTTAGTGTTTTTCTACTAACATATTCAGATTAATATTTGTAGCTGTACCACAGTTTATTGATTTTAGAAGAAGAACATGTACTAATAAAATATACAAATTCATACAGTACATGTATGAGTAGATTCAGCCTCAACCAACTTAACCCACATTCTAAAATTTCCAAGAAGTAAATGTAAGTCTAAACAGGTGCATAAACACAAATGCATCTATATATTATATAAGTGAATACATTTATTACAGTGTTAACCCTTTCACAGCCATTCAACATCACAGCCTGATGTTATACATGTATGGGCCTGTAGGAGAAACGATATTTATATTTTACATTGCTTATGTATAACCATGGAAAAAAGATGTCTTTGACAGAAAGCAGAGGAAGAGCATTGGTGATAAAATAATTTTTAAAATGGTGATGTTACTTTAAAAATGCATACATTAAACAGTTATGTTTGATGAAATTCCAGTATATAAACAGAGGTTTCATAATTTCACAAAATTTTTTTTTGGGTGATTTATTGTTGTATTCACAAAAACTAATTAATGAATTAATTAACTGACTAAATAAATGGCTATGGATCAGTCCACCCCTTTGCCAATTCATTCTCAGACTTCGTACCTCCACTGCATACCAACTTGCTGCAATTTCATCACCGCCTACTTCTATTTTGTCTCATTAAACAAACCATTTTAAAGCAATGTACTCAAACCATTGCCTACCATTGCCTAGTTTAGTTTCTTTAGTAGTTCAACATCATGGTCAACTATGGAGATAGATAGTCATGCAACAAAACTAAAATCTAATGTATTAATAAATTTTAATTTAATTACTTTTACCTTTTATTACTTTCTAAAAGCTTTGTAGTACACCCTATATGCATCAATTTTGGTTCTGATCCTCTTTTGGGCAAGTTGACTGATGAAATATCATTAAATATGAGCCATGACCAGGCATTTTAAACCAGCTGTGTGAAACCTTACTGTAAAATTTTGTCATCGCATCCTTTTAATGGTTCGTTCGTTCGTTCGTCGTCTTCCGCTTATCCGGGACCAGGTCGCGGGGGCAGCAGACTCAACAGAGACGCCCAGACATCCCTCTCTCCAGACACCTCCTCCAGTTCCTCCAGGGGGAGCCCAAGGCGTTCCCAGGCCAGCCGAGAGACATAGTCCCTCCAGCGTGTCCTGGGCCGTCCCCTGGGCCTCCTCCCGGTGGGACGTGCCTGGAACACCTCCCGAGGACGGCGTCCAGGAGGCATCCGGTATAGATGCTCGAGCCACCTCAACTGGCTCCTCTCGATGTGGAGGAGCAGCGGCTCTACTCCGAGCCCCTTCCGGATGGCCGAGCTCCTCACCCTATCTCTAAGGGAGTGCCCGGCCACCCTACGGTGGAAACTCATTTCAGCCGCTTGTATCCGGGATCTCATTATTTCGGTCATGACCCAAAGTTCATGGCCATAGGTGAGGGTAGGAACGTAGACCGACCAGTAAATTGAGAGCTTTGCTTTTCGGCTCAGCTCTCTCTTCACCACAACGGACCGGCACAGCGCCCCCTTTACTGTTGCAGCCGCACCGATCCGTCTGTCGATCTCTCGCTCCATTCTTCCCTCACTCGTGAACAAGACCCCGAGATACTTAAACACCTCCACTTGAGGCAGGAACTCCACCTCCAACCTGAAGAGGACAAGCCACCCTTTTCCGGTCGAGTACCATGGCCTCGGACTTGGAGGAGCTGATCCTCATCCCAGCCGCTTCACACTCGGCTGCGAACCGCCACAGCGCATATTGTAGGTCTTGGCTAGAGGGGGCCAGCAGGACCATGTCATCTGCAAAAAGAAGAGACGAAATCCACTGGTCCCCAAACCCGACCCCCTCCGGCCCTTGGCTGCGTCTAGAAATCCTGTCCATAAAAGTTATGAACAGGACCGGTGACAAAGGGCAGCCCTGCCGGAGTCCAACATGCACTGGGAACATGTCCGACTTAGTGCCGGCAATGCGGACCAAACTCCTGCTCCGCTCGTACAGGGACCGGATGGCCCTAGTAAAGGGCCCCCGATTCCATACTCCTGGAGCACCCCCCACAGGGCATCACGAGGGACACAGTTGAATGCTTTTTCCAGGTCCACAAAACACATGTGAACCGGTTGGGCAAACTCCCATGAACCCTCGAGCACCCTGTAGAGGGTATAGAGCTGGTCCAGTGTTCCACGGCCGGGACGAAAACCACACTGCTCCTCCTGAAGCTGAGGTTCGACTATCGGTCAGACTCTCCTCTCCAATACCCTGGCGTAGGCCTTACCAGGGAGGCTGAGGAGTGTGATCCCCCTGTAGTTGGAACACACCCTCCGGTCCCCCTTCTTATAAAGGGGGACCACCACCCCAGTCTGCCAGTCCAGAGGCACTGTCCCCGACCGCCACGCAATGTTGAAGAGACGTGTCAACCATGACAGCCCTACAACATCCAGAGACTTGAGGTACTCAGGGCGGATCTCATCCACCCCCGAAGCCTTGCCACCGTGGAGCTTTTTAACCACCTCGGTGACTTCAGCCTGGGTGATGAAAGAGTTCAACCCTGTGTCCCCAGCCTCTGTTTCCACCACGGAATGCGTGATGGCAGGATTGAGGAGATCCTCGAAGTACTCCTTCCACTGCCCGATAATGTCCTCAGTCGAGGTCAGCAGTCTCCCGCCCCCACTATAAACAGTGTTGGCGAAGCACTGCTTCCCCCTCCTGAGGCGACGGACGGTTTGCCAGAATCGCTTTGAGGCCAACCGGTAGTCCTTCTCCATGGCCTCACCAAACTCCTCCCAGGTCTGAGTTTTTGCCTCTGCCACAGCCCGGGCCGCAGCAGTCTTGGCCTCACGGTACCCGTCAGCCGCCTCAGGAGTCCCACAAGCCAACCATAGCCGATAGGACTCCTTCTTCAGCTTAACAGCATCCCTTACTGCCGGTGTCCACCACCAGGTTCTGGGATTGCCGCCACGACAGGCACCGCAGACCTAACGGCCACAGCTACGGGCAGCAGCGTCGACAATAGATGTGGAGAACATGATCCACTCGGACTCTATGTCTCCAACATCCCCCGGGATCTGGTCGAAGCTCTCCCGGAGGTGGGAGTTGAATACATCCCTGGCCGAGGGCTCTGCCAGGCGTTCCCAGCAGACCCTCACTATGCGCTTGGGCCTGCCAAGTCTGTCCGACTTTCTCCTCCTCCAGCGGATCCAACTCACCACCAGGTGATGATCAGTGGACAGCTCAGCCCCTCTCTTCATCGGATTCAGATCGGGGAGGCCATTCCTCCCGATCACGCCTCTCCAGGTGTCACTGTCGTTCCCCACGTGGGCGTTGAAGTCCCCCAGCAGAATAATGGAGTCCCCGGGAGGGGCACTATCCAGCACCCCCGACAGGGACGCCAAGAAGGCCGGGTACTCTGCACTGCCACTCGGCCCATAGGCTGAAATGATAGTCAGAGACCTCTCCCCAACCCGAAGGCGCAGGGATACGATCCTCTCATCCACTGGGGTAAACCCCAACACGAGACGGCTGAGCTGGGGGGCAACAAGCAAACCCACACCAGCCCGCCGCCTCTCCCCGTGGGCCACTCCAGAGTAAAAACAGAGTCCAACCCCTCTCAAGGAGATGGGTTCCAGAGCCCACGCTGTGCGTGGAGGCGAGCCCGACTATTTCTAGTCGATATCTCTCGACATCCCGCACAAGCTCACGCTCCTTCCCCCCCAGCGAGGTGACATTCCACGTCCCTAGAGCCAGCCTAAGCATCCGGGGATCGGGCCGCTGAGGTCTCCACCTTCGTCCGCCACCCAATCCTCTTTGCACCGGTCCCTCACGGTTCCCCCTGCAGGTGGTGGGCCCACTGGGGGATGGCCTCGCGTCTCTCGTTCGGGCTTGGCCCAGCCGGGTCCCGCGAGGAGCAACCCGGCCACCAGGCGCTCTCCGACGAGTCCCGACCCCAGGCTTGGCTCCAGGGTGGGACCCCGGCTCCGCCGTACCGGGCGACGTCACGTGCCTCGATATTTTATTCTTCATGAGGGATTCTTGAACCACTCTTTGTCTGATCCATCACCTAGAGCCTGTTTGCCATGGGAGACCCTACCAGGGGCATTTAGGCCACAGACAACAAAGCCTCTAGGATCATTTGAGCACTCAAACCCCTCCACCACGTTAAGGTGGTGGTTCAAGGAGGGGTCCTTTTAATGGTATACTAGAAAATGTGTCGCTGTAAACAAAGTTTACTTTTGCTGAATGAAGCACAGCTTAATGCAGTACCGACCTTACCGCAACTGTTACTGTGTTACCGGGTAAAAGAAGGGTGCAACACTTCTCTTAGCTTACAAGAAAGTGAATGTTTGGAAGTTTCAACAGACACAACATTGGAAATACAGGAGCACTATCTACCACTCTGAATAAAGTAACACTTAAAACTGCAGGTAGAAAATTTGGGTGACATGTCATAAAGCATTTTACTGCGGGCTAGCTATGTGATGAGATAGCCTGACTAATTGGCCAATATTAGCTTTTTATAGTTGAGTTACCTCAGAATGACAGGTTATAATATTCTGTGCCATAGGCAGTTACACATATAAATGCTACTAAATATATATGTGGTTAAAAAAAAACTTTTAGATCATATTATATTTTTTGTTTCAAAATTGTTGTGGTAAGAATAATGATGCTGTAGTATTTTTATTGAAGTTTCTTATAATGAGAATTTCGTACCAGCCATACCTAACTTGATCAAAATACAATAACTCTAAGCAAGCTCCAGGTATATTACTTATTGGAGTCATGAAACCACATCTGCTTATATTAGACTCTGATAGGAATAAAGAATATGGTACAAAACGTCTAGCTTACAGGTATAGGTTGTATGAAGTACATAGCACTTTTTTAAGTCAACTGTCTCCATGTTAAACTCTATACATATTTTTATTTAGGGTTAGTGGAATGCACCTATTTATATTTGTCACTGTTTTTGTTGTTTTGGACTACAAATTTTGTATGAAATTAAGTATGTTTCTTGATGAATAAGAAGTGTTGAGAATAATGTTGCAGGAGAAGGGGTGGGTTAATTTTAGTTTATACTTTACTCATTTGAGTGTTTGAATATTGTATGGTAATAATTATTGCTGTAACTATGTGCTGTTCTGATAAATAATAGTTTGAAATGGAGAAAAAAAAGTTCAGATCTCTAGATCATCAACACTGCTATATCACACTTAGTTGCTAAGCACAGGACTGGAGGCAGCAAATTAAATCCAAGCCTGAACATCAACCTGCAGCCTGCTGACACTCAGACACAAACTTAGCTGTGCAACAGCTTCATCAGCAGCAAAATTGATGGCTGTTCTAAAACAAGATTTAATTTCAGTCCTGTAGCCCTGCAATCTCAAATAAGCTGCCAACAGACCTGAATGATGCAAATTAAAATCACACGGAGTTGTATCCAACGGCACAAAAATAATACAAAGCAAACAGTGTCTCTTTATCTCTGCTGGACTGTGAACGTGTCTCCCTGTAGGGGCATTTCAAAGTATAATAACCCATTATTTAAAAAGTCTGATTGGCTAAATGTCCAAGTGGTTGAGCTGTATTAACATCTTTAGGCATGTGTTTAAAGTCTTTGGATGTTGTGCAGCCAAAGCTTAAGGTCAATTATTTCTGAAGACAGCATGGTTTCGGGTTTTGTAATTCAATACTGTGTGTGATTAAGGTAACAGCCATGAGTTAATTAGGAGTGTGAGCAAATAAAGTGGTGGGTGAGATGAAAGTGATTTAAAATGCCCATAAAATAACATTCAATGGTCCAAAAGTCTACACAGAACATGGGAAATGGATTAAAAAGACAATAAAAAAATAATATTACTATTTTGCACATGTGCAAAGTGTGGATCACATCAAAAACAGACAAAGATGCATAGTGAGGTCATTTTAGAAACTATGAGGAGGCTGACCTCATATTTTATTAACCTCACTATTGATCCCAGTCTATAGCAGGCCCTCCTGACGATAAGCGAGTTAAAAATATTTCAGCACTTACAAAATGTACAATACTCTCATTCAAAGGAGATACTTTTCCACATTGCTTTTGGTACCAGATGTTATGGTAATAGTCACACAAGCTTGTGGATGAATTCTTAGAACCACATCCTTCTTCATCTGAACTGAACTGCATCCAACTCGGCCATGTGCAAACAATTCACATGATTCTACCTGTGCTGGTGTCTGTCTCTGTGTGTATGTATGAGTTAGTTTGAATCGGCGGGTTTGTGCAAATATAACTGGTGGAGCCCATAAGGCATTTATTAGGACATAGATGTGTATCATTCCAAAATGATAGGATCCAAGTGCAACCTTTTTCCTGGTGTTCTGTGCTAGCCAGAACCTGTATCAGAGAGGCATGACACAGGCTGGGCAGGGGTGTGAATCATCATGGCAGCTCTGCCCTCGGGTAAGAATGATATACGAAAGTTACAACCACACCTGATATTTATTTTGCAATACTGATTAAGTATGTAGGTAGTTATCTAATTACCTTTGTTGATACGTGAACTGTGAATTTCAACATAAAAAAGCAAAACAAAAGTGTATTTATTTAATAGTTGAATTCCTTAGGTAATTTCATAATTGCGCTGGTTATGTGAAAAAAAAAAAAAGTCTGCAATACATCAAATTACATGGTCAAAATGACTCCCCATTGATGGATAAGACTCGTCAACTCTCATTAATTATCCGAGTGCATATGTATGACTTACAGACCATCCAAATTCCACACCTATTTCCAACCATGACTAACAGGATTATGTGGAATTATTGCCTCCTGTTGCTATAGAGATCAAAGGAAACTGTGAAAAATACAGTGTTTACTCAAGAGTTTTTATCTACAAAGATTGAAAACCCTCATTATTGTCAAATAGATACACTGCAATCAGTCCACATACCAGTACATGCACATCCAAATCATCCACTCCCATACACAAATAAACTCTCACAAGCCCATAGACACTTGCCTCTTACTCTCAGACACATTCCAATTTGAAAAAGAAAAAAAATATATATTTCATCACAAAAACCACATTGTGGAAAACCACATTGTGGATTTCCAGCCACCATAGCTGAGAGACCAAAACAAACAGCAAGAAGGCTTCTGAAGCATCAGTTGTGGGTAAAAAGCAAAAGCCAAATATATATATATATATATATATATATATATATATATATATATATATATGTGTATATATATATATATATATGTATATATATATATATATAGGTTTATATATATAGATATATATAGCTAGATATATGTATATATCTAGATATATATTTATAATTGCTATTGACTTAAAGGTACTAAAAAGCAGCAATGTTCAACCATGTTTTCTCTAGGTTGTTATGCTACACAACACAGGTGGACCACCCAATTAGTATTAAGTTGTCATGAAAATAACAAATAGAAAGCTCTTTTTGGATGCAACTAAGAGATTAGATTTTTTTCTTTAGTGCCTATTTTACTCCCGACTGAAGGGCAACCTGGGTGGTAAACCAAATTGGCAAAAAATCCTTATAGTTACTAATTGTAACCTACAAATTATTTAATAATATTTTTAAATGTCACTTTCTTCATCATCCTATCTAATTTAAAATGTGAATACAGTATTAGTCAGTAACAGAGGCCTATTTAAAATGATGCTTGTTGGCATCCGCTCCACATTCAGTTTGCATTCTGAGGGGGGAAACATTATGCTCAATTTCAATTAAGAGATTCTGTTACTCTTATTTTTTAAGCAGTATAAAAAACATTTTTACCACATACTTATCTGATGTTTAAGGTGAATAAAAAAAACATAAACACACCAGTTATGTGTATTTTTACCTTTGTGGGAGAGCCGTATCCTTGGGTATATGCTGTGTGCAGTGTGAGCCATTCCCAGCAGAATAAAACATAGCAGCATCACTATCAACAGATTTAATGACCGTATCCATCCTGCCATGATCTCTAGGATAAACGTTCTATAGTCATTAGTTTAAAAAGCTTTAAGTCCACGCAGCAAGAGCAGCAAAGTCTGAAAATATTGATACTGGTATTTTTATATATTTCCACTAAACACAGGAGATAGTCCTCAAAATTCAAGAAGAATTTACTTTAAGCTAGCCGAGCATTTTCTCAGAATCACCACAATGTCGATCAGCTATACAGGCAGCCTCTATGCAGTGACTGCTTTCCCCTATAGCAGTCTGCTGAAAGCTGCATCCACCCACTACCTTTGGTGGAAAGGATAGTGCTTTGGCTATTATCCTTGTTTGGTCTTAGCAACCAGAGAGAAGAGAAGTCCAGTTGCTACATTCACGCCGCAGTGCTCACTGCTCTCTGTCCATATGTCAGTTCGTCTGTTTTTTTAGCTGTTAGCAAGTGCAGTGTTTGTTCCACTGTTTCTGATCTAATGAAGTAAAAAAGAGGGAAATCTAGAAGCCAGTCTATGAATCCCATAAAGGTGTTCGAGCTGCTAATTTGTAAAATCCCAGTCTGCAGAGTAAGAACTGCAGCTCTGTGCCTTCAGTGTGTGATCCTCTTCTCAGGTCTGCTGGGGCCAGTCATTCTCTGGACAAGAGCCCAGTAAAAAACAGAGTGGTAGAGGGGAGGAGTAGGGAGCCTCGTGCCTGGCGTGCAGTCTCTCAGCAAAGTGAAGCTTCAGCTCTTAACTCTGTTGACGCTCAAATAATCAGGGAGGATCCAAACCTCTGTCAGTCAGGTAAGATGGTTTCTACCACATCTACTGATTTGAGGCCACCTGCCACAGTATGGTGTGAGTAGGGAAAAGCCTGCTGGAGTAAAGTAACTGATAATGTGGGGGGGTTATATCAGTCAGAAGGGCTAAAATACTCCTCCATCTTCCTTGAGACTGTCTTGAGATCTCCTTCTCCCTCCAGGGCAACTGTGTGCTTAGAGTTCCTCTCCCATTCTGAGAGACTTTTCCCTCCTCTAAAAAACACTACTTCCTATTTCAGTGCACAGACCACCCCCTGCTTTTTCTCCAATGCTCTTCTCCGTCACTACCTTTTCCTTTCTTCAGCTCCTGCCACACTAACATGGACCTCAGCCAAGACTAACTGGCACTTCTTTCACTTTCAATTATGCCTCTTTGTGCTTGTTTCCATGTGGATAGTTATTAACATTGTTTCCACAGATTTTCAAGCGGAAGGTTTCTTTGATTAACATTTTCATCTCCCTGCTTGTTATTTTCCTCTGTTTATTTTCCTTCCCATCATTCACCCTTGTCAGTTCTTTAGGACCTGATTATTGGTTTGCTGTGTCCCACGTGCTCTGTGTTTTCCGTTTCCGATCTGCATGCCACCGGAATCTGTCTTATTGACATTTATTTCTCTTCTTTTTTTATGAATGTTTGCTGGTGCATGTAATAGTTTCAAACTTTCATTTGCAGTTCCACATAAGGTAGACAAAAAAAGTACAAGGTGCAGCTCTTGTCAAAAGACAAGTTGAAGATGCAGTCACACTAGGTTTCAGATGTGGGCGATATTGCTGTTTGTTCAGGGCACCATTCTGTCAAGGAGTGAACCAAACATATGGGGAAAAAAAGGTTTTCTGTTGCATTTGTGATGCTCCGTCAATGGGGATTGGGGGTTGGATAAAAAGATGCCCATAGCAAGTGGCTTGCTAATTATATTGAAGTTAGCATTCAAGATTCCCATTTGTTTTTAAATTAAATGACTTGCATATGATCATCGCTAGTGCAGGTAATTCCTTTTTTTTTTTTTTAAACACTATGGAATTTCTGGAACCTTTGATTTATTTCTGGCAAAAAAGAAACATTGGGGTGAAAACCCCAATTTAGAGACATTCTACAGAAAACAGATCTGAAACATATTCATGAAAATACAATGGATATCCATAGCTTTCTCTAAAATATAGTTAAAATCTCTGCATACCCAATACATTGTGGGTCCAGAAGTATTTAAGCAAGTACCACCACTGGTTACACACAATAATGTCCCCAAGAGGAACATTTTTAAGAGTAGAGCTACGTCTGTTTGCCAAGCAGCTCTTTGGAGTCCATCTGTTTTTCACAGTATTTTTCTATTTCCTGCGGGTGTGTTTAGACATCAAGATTGGTTCATATAGATTCACGCATTTAACACAAAAAAAGAAATCTGGTGTATCTTTCTTTGGAATATTTTCTAGTGATCATCTTTATTTTTAATTGAATTCTTGTCAATCATTAGAGATAAAAAAAAAAAGTAAATACAGTAAATTAAAGAATAATTAGAAAGAAGACATGCAGCTAAAAGACAAACAGATAAGAACATAATGGAAATCACTTCTTATGGAAAAACAGCAAGTTTGTAAATTAAGACACATGAGGTTTATGGAGTTGTAAATGATTGTGTTTCCCTGTGGCAGCTGCACTCACCCCCCCCCCCACCACCCCCCATCCACCCCCCAAACCTCAGCACCACCATGAGATCTGATGTCTGACTGCAACTCCCACTCTCCACCTGTTCCCCTCAAGAACAGAAGGACTTTGTGTGTATGAAGGTCTTGTAGCATATACAATATGTTTTCTATTGCCTGTTGTAATAATAGACTCATCTGTCACCGAGGGTGACAACTGTTCCACATCAGCTTCTATCAGAGTGATTGTGACACACAGATCATCAGTCTTAACCAGGCTACTAATACAAGACCACATTTGGCAGAAAGATCCGCAGTCAGATTCTTGTTTGCGATAGCTTAAGCTCTAACCCCAGATTAATAGCCATTTAAAGCTGCTAATGCACATCGATCAGCGGGTACAGCATTTCCGTCTCTAATTCGTTTGCTCCATTTTACTTGTAGCCATCAGTCAGAACAATGCCTTAGATAAGAAACAGTAACAGCTCAGTTTTTTATGCCCCCTGTTATTTCTTTCATTTCTATTCTGTTTGCAGCTTGAACCAAGGACCCTCCGGTGCAGTACTCCCACTCATAAATACAACAGCAGACATACACACACTTTTTTTTACAGCATCTATTTAAATTCTGTCCTTTTACACGTGTCCTTGGGATTCCACTAATACCTTGAATTCCTATTCTGGATGCAATGCACTGCAGATATACTGAGTTTGCAATATTCTATGCCCTCTGAATGTACCAATATTTTCAGACAAAACATTCATGACCACATTTTAAAGCCCTCTTCCTTTAGTTGCAGTTTTTTCAGAAGCCTTGGTTTCTGAATGTGAGTTTGATTGAGTGCTGGAGACTAGCGTTTGTTTGAACAAGCCATGTCCAAATGTCTAGCAGCCTTCCTTTTCTGCTCGGTGAACACAGAAAATATTTCTGTTCATGGTATTGCTGTGTCAATATTCAACCTGTTTAACAGAGGCCTTTCTCACCTCCTGTTTGACCCGCAGAGAGAGAAACGCAAACTCTTCCTGCCCCCAAGATACGCTTACATGTCCATACATATACAGGCTAGCTAGCTGCATTGAACTGCAGTATGCTTGAGAGAAACAAAGAAATATAAAGATTTAAAGCAGGATATAGGAAAATGACTGAGCATGCATAAATATATTAGTGCTCGGAAGTAACTGAGTGTTAGCGTATTTTGTGTCTGTTGCTGACCACCTGCTGTGCTCTCCCCTGCGAAAGCGAGGTCACGTCTCAGGTCTCCCACGGCAACAAGAGCAGCACTCTGAGGGTCCAGTGTTTCAGAGCCATGAAATACTCCAAGCGTTTACACAGGTGGCTGTCATATGACCAGTTAGGACATATGCATTCATACACACTCTTCTCAGACACCAAACAACATGAAAAATTCAGGCATTGCTGTTTTTATGTGATCATTGATTGCACTAGAGGATGTAGATAAGAAAACCTCAATGTGGATAAATGTTCTGCCTTTTTCCAAACACTGCAGCTTCGCAGTCAGATCACACGTTTCTCTGTGCATGACACCGTAACAACGCAGAGAGATGGAGTGGTAGCTGATGAGCCACAGATGATTGAACAGAGAGAATGACAGGCATTGGGCTGTTTTGACTCTAAAGCCAATTGTGTTATGGTCAACGTCCTAATTTGTTGTGCCAACATAGTGAAAAATCCACACTGCATACCTTTACCCATAAAAACTTAAAATTGTAAGAACATTTTACATGCTTGTAGAAAAATAAGAAAATGTCTGTAAAACTTATTTTGCCACCTAATGTTATCAGCCATCTTGTGTCTGTCTCAGTTGACTGTCAGCAGCAGCAGAGTGTGCTAAACACATTCTCTTTTTGCCACTTATAAAACCAGAGAGCCCAGTGTTTCCCAAGCTCAGTTTAATGTTCGGCTAAGAAGTTAATAGACACTAGTTTGGCTTTCTTTTCTTCCATTCATTCAGCCTTCAGATCATATTTTTGATTCCTGTGGTTAATAATTAGAAATCCAGGCCTGATCACTTCAGTGCTGTCACAGATGGTGAAGAGGATATGTGGATGTTACCATCTGGTTGCATTCATAATGCTAACCATCAAATAAGCTACAGGTAAGTGCAGGAGTTTGTGTACTTGTTAGTGCATGTGTTTTTTGCTTACAGGCATTCATGTTTTAGATATCACTGCTGTCACATTAACGTACTCATTTATCTTACATTGTATTATCATTGCCCATCTCTTGCACTGTTTAAGTTGAAAAGTTTAAGATGGAAAAAACAGGCCTTTCCTCCACTTGTCTTGAACACACTGTGATTACTGCTGGCAGACAAAACAGACATAGATGTTACAATCATAGAAAAGAGGTATAAAGCAGACTAAACATCAGCCTCCAACTTGCACTCAACTGCACTATGTTTCCTAACAATTTATAATCCCACTGAAATGTCACACACACAAACATAGCCTTTAATAGCAAAACACAATGATGGAGATGTGGAAAAGCAGAGGAGGAGGGATCTATCTGGGGAAACAATTCAAACAAAATGCTGGGTTTTACTAGATAAAAACTTTTATTAAACACAAAAGGTATTCATTTGTGTGTGTGTGTGTGTGTGTGTGTGTGTGTGTGTGTGTGTGTGAGAGAGAGACACAGAAAGAGAGAGATACCATGTGTATCATGTGTTAACACGAGCAGAATTAAAGGAAATGTTCAGACTTTTGTGAGGTTCTGTTAAAAGCTCATTTGAAGTTTATGCTTTAGACAATACTTTCCATAGATTATCCCTTTTAGAGTTTTTTTATAAAACCAGATTGTTGTTAGATTGATCGCAGAGAGGCTGAAGTTTACAGCTAATCCGAGGGGGGCCAAGACTAAAGCAAACTTCAGTTGTCTTAAAACCACCTCAGTCTCAAAAACATTATAGTGGTTGTTGCAAACACTATCTTATGAACCTTTAAACCATCATCATGGTTGGTTTCACAATTATTTACAAAGAAGATGATGATATTTTACACGGTAAAAGGAGGTTGATGCCAGAACCTGGCGGAGCATGTAAAGCAGTAAAGACGATCAAGTGGTGAAAAAATAAATAAATAAAATTGTGTTCATTAAACCACTGTAATATTTTCCACTTCCATAGAAATAAAATTTAACCATTGCCCCTCCTGGATTCCATGTCAACTTAAGCCTTCAGAATCAACCAGAGGAAGGATGTTAACTGCTTTCAACCTTTTATGAGATCCAGATTAGTTGGTCCCGGAGGCTGGAGTAAACCACTGTTATGAAAATAGACAAGAAAAAGGCACTCTTGTACTGGCCTATGAAACTCCAATCTGAAACCGGTTTGGTTTATGCAAATACTATTTTTTTTAACATTCAAGCCATCATCTTTTTTGCTGTGAGCAGTTATTTATAAACTCATGACTATTTACTTGAAAATAGGGCCTGCATGTTGTGGTACATCAGTGATCTTCTGCATGAAACACATACTGACAATGAAACATGTAAAGCATTTCCAACTGATGAAAACTGAAAGCAGGATAAAAATCAGTTATATACTGCTCACTAAAACTGCAATAATAGCTTTGCTTTTTACACTACATTATTTTAATATCAGATATTACTCTGGGAAGAAATAATTTACATATTTAGGTATTTCACAGTAAAAGACAATTGGCAGTGCACTGCCTCCAACCTGCATTTTATTAACAGTAAATTATCACCAGCTTCTGTCTTTATGACAGTTTTTGTATACACCATCTTTAATGTATCTTGATAATGAATCTTTAAGGGTTTGAGACACATACCCCTAAATCACAGAAGAAAATAAACATTTTTAATGCATTTGTTTTCAGTTAAGCCTTTTTGGTTTTTATTTTCTGTCTTGTGGATACTTATTTGTCAAATTAATAATACAATTAGTCACAAATCCTCATACCAGACTTTTGAGTCAAAGTAAATGTCCAATAAAAAAGGTAAAGCAGTAGACAGCTCTTAAGGTTCATTTGCTTTATGAACCTTTAAAGGTTTTTAATATAAAGTTTTAAATTATTTGCTATACTTTTTTAGATTTGAGTTATATTTAAGTCTGCTTTGACCTTGGCCCCTCTCAGAAAAGCACTTAGCTACAACCTCCAGTACCAGCTGATCTGGATTTATACTTAACAAACATGCCACAATAGTTATCCACCTCAGGCAAGGTCTTAACTGCTTACAACATTTTAACAGAACTTTGTTTAAACATTTCTGAAACCTTCCATCAAGAGAAAACTGATGCTGAAGTGTTGCTTTCATTCGTAAAATCCTCTGGGATCAAGCTTTATGACAATGTCATGACTTTTGAAATAGGAGCTGGACCAAAGCACAGCCAGGACAGTGGAAGCAGCATGGTGAGTAGAAAGGATTTAAATATACTAAAAGGCACAAAAAGAACAGAGCATGGAGCATGAACAGATAACTGGACTGAACAATGAGGAAAAACAGGCGTAGTAAAGGAAGAATCCAGTGGGGAACAATGAGAATCAGAGAGTCTAAATGCAGTGGCAGGGGTGGAGAAATAAACAAACCAGACGAGGAATCAGAGGAGGATTGAAGCAGCTGTGGCAGAAGGAAGGCCAGGAAGCTGAGGCAGAGAAACTAATTAACACATATAGAGCTGAACGGAGATACAAGAAAACCCAGGGGGAAGAAACACTGCTAACAGATATCTAACAGATATAATTCTAAATAAACAAGGAATAAAACTATAATAACCATGACACAAATGAATAAACTAAAAAGGCAACAACTTACTAACAATAATAAGCACAGGGAAATTAAATGAACAAGGCAAGACCTAAAGAATACAATAAAGGAGCAAGGAGAAGGCCAAAACACAAACCCAATAATTGACACATTAATTGTTTTTCAATTTGACAAGCAAATATCCACCAGATAAAATTGAAAGCTGAATTAGTTTAATTGAAACCAATTCCACAGAAATGTCTTAGATTCTCCTCTGTGAATTAGGACTATGAGTCACACAATGAGTGTTGTTTTTGAGTGTATCTTTGGGCTTAAATATTTTTCTTGGTCGATCACATCTCAGTTGATTGCATTTGAGTGTGTACCTTTCATTTTTGCCCTGTACAAATACATGCACTCCTCAAAGCTCTTCTGTTATCAAAGTAGCAGAGAGTTTCAGCTGACCCCTGAATCCTGACAAGTTTCACCACTTCAGTTTAACTCACCGTGATAGGTAGAATGTGCCTATCATTAACAAAACTAACCAAGAATGAGGGAGGGTAATCAAGAATTTGTTGGCAGATATTGGCCAACTGCTTATCCCAAAGCGGCTGCTCCTTCTGGAAGAGCTCAAACTAATCAGTTAACCTGTGAACCTACACTATATCACTCTTACTGCTTTAACAGACATTATCAGTTGCTTGTGTCAGAGCCTCCTGTTCATCTATTTGTAGATGTCACTAAGTTTACATTTCTTACTAACTCCAATTTATAGCTTCTAGTGGTTATTTAGATAGGAATGAGACGTTCTACAGATGCTTCTAAAACACAAGCGGGCTCAGGCTGCATCTGTGAAAACCTACAATGCTCGCGTATACACAAGAATGTAGAGGAAGGAACAACAAGCTTGAAAAAACAGGATTATGATTAACATATATTTCCCCAGCTGGAATAAATACATGATACTTCAAAGTGATGCATGTACAGGTCCTTCTCAAAATATTAGCATATTGTGATAAAGTTCATTATTTTCCATAATGTCATGATGAAAATTTAACATTCATATATTTTAGATTCATTGCACACTAACTGAAATATTTCAGGTCTTTTATTGTCTTAATACGGATGATTTTGGCATACAGTTCATAAAAACCCAAAATTCCTATCTCACAAAATTAGCATATCTTTAAAAGGGTCTCTAAACGAGCTATGAACCTAATCATCTGAATCAACGAGTTAACTCTAAACACCTGCAAAAAATTCCTGAGGCCTTTAAAACTCCCAGCCTGGTTCATCACTCAAAACCCCAATCATGGGTAAGACTGCCGACCTGACTGCTGTCCAGAAGGCCACTACTGACACCCTCAAGCAAGAGGGTAAAACACAGAAAGAAATTTCTGAACGAATAGGCTGTTCCCAGAGTGCTGTATCAAGGCACCTCAGTGGGAAGTCTGTGGGAAGGAAAAAGTGTGGCAGAAAACGCTGCACAACGAGAAGAGGTGACCGGACCCTGAGGAAGATTGTGGAGAAGGGCCGATTCCAGACCTTGGGGGACCTGCGGAAGCAGTGGACTGAGTCTGGAGTAGAAACATCCAGAGCCACCGTGGAGGCAGACTGGGGAGAAGGAAATGCCAAAATGCCAGAGGTCCAGTGTCAAGTACCCACAGTCAGTGATGGTCTGGGGTGCTGTGTCAGCTGCTGGTGTTGGTCCACTGTGTTTTTATCAAGGGCAGGGTCAATGCAGCTAGCTATCAGGAGATTCTGGAGCACTTCATGCTTCCATCTGCTGAAAAGCTTTATGGAGATGAAAATTTCATTTTTCAGCACGACCTGGCACCTGCTCACAGTGCCAAAAGCACTGGTAAATGGTTTACTGACCATGGTATCACTGTGCTCAATTGGCCTGTCAACTCTCCTGACCTGAACCCCATAGAGAATCTGTGGGATATTGTGAAGAGAACGTTGAGAGACTCAAGACCCAACACTCTGGATGAGCTAAAGGCCGCTATCGAAGCATCCTGGGCCTCCATAAGACCTCAGCAGTGCCACAGGCTGATTGCCTCCATGCCACGCCGCATTGAAGCAGTCATTTCTGCAAAAGGATTCCCGACCAAGTATTGAGTGCATAACTGTACATGATTATTTGAAGGTTGACGTTTTTTGTATTAAAAACACTTTTCTTTTATTGGTCGGATGAAATATGCTAATTTTGTGAGATAGGAATTTTGGGTTTTCATGAGCTGTATGCCAAAATCATCCGTATTAAGACAATAAAAGACCTGAAATATTTCAGTTAGTGTGCAATGAATCTAAAATATATGAATGTTAAATTTTCATCATGACATTATGGAAAATAATGAACTTTATCACAATATGCTAATATTTTGAGAAGGACCTGTAGCTGCAAGAGCATCAAAGTGTGACAAGGCTTAGCTTGTTAAATATTGCTGGCAAATAAAGAAAACTGTAACATTACATATTCATTGTTGAATATTATATTATAAATGTTTAATATAATTACTCTTTAAATTGAATTTGCTATGGATCTCTATGAATGCGGTACTGTATATGTATTTTATAGTTCTAGAAAGGGACTGATGCTTTGATATAAAAACGTCTTCAGTCATTTCTGTATATCATGTTTCCAATGAGCCAGACTTTCTTGTAATCTTCAAAGTAGTCTCCATCATTTCTTTTTTATTATTTAGACATTGGCTGCTTTTAATCTCAAATTAAGTCCATTCAATTTCTAAAAAATAGCTCAACATTTGCAGAGGAATCTTCTTCTGTTTGCTAAACATTTAACAGACACGTAAGCAAAACTCTTATTGTAATTTTTGTCTTTAACTTGCCAGTCTTTCTCAAAGATACAACAAGAATAAGCTGTTTGAGAGACCTAAAATAGTATTTTAGAGCTAACTACCTAATTTCCAAAGTGTTGTTAGCCTAAAACATGGCACACCATGCCTTGCAAAGGTAGTCATGCCGCATTAATTTTTCAGGTTTTGTCACAGTACATCTATAACATTGACTGCATTGTTTTGTTTCTTTTATTGTTCTGGCTTATTGATTGCTGTCAGGATGTGAGGAAACATTTACTGGAAAGTCCAGCTAAAATGGAATCATAATCCCGCAAGAGGCCTCAGAGAACAAATAGAAAACAACACATCTGTTTTGTCCTCTTGCTACATTATCCAATTAGAGGTCAAGGGTATATAAAAATGTTCACCCTACCACACAGTCTTTTTTTCAGTGTACAATCAGGTTTTGTGAGACTGTCCTGATGAGTATTTACTGGTAAATCAAAGTAGGTGACTCAAAACCACTGTGTTTTGTTTCAGGAAAAGTGTTTGTTGGTTGACACTGAGTGTTGATTTTTACTGACAGTGACAAAACCCACTGTTTACCTCCTGCTCTCCTTACAGAGCCAAAACGGATCTTTGCTGGTTTTTATGGAACTGTAAGTCCAGTAATTATGGAGGCTTGAATGACTAACTATAAAAGCTGCCAGGGGTTGCAGATGCATGAAACAGAAAGCAACACAGACGTGTGACCTTCCTGTCATACAAGTGTCAGTCTGACACTTGTAAATGAATAAACAGCATTGATAAAAATCAAATCATAATTTATATTTCTGAAAGCATTCTTTGTTTTGTTTACAGCATTTTTTCACACCTGCGTAAAACTATAATATATATATATATATATATATTCTCATTGTCTTCTGCCTTATCCAGGACCGGGTCGCGGGGGCGGCATACTCAGTAGTGACACCCAGGCGTAACTCTTCCCAGACATCTCCTCCAGCTCCTTTGGGGGCAGCCCAAGACGCTCCCAGGCCACCCAAGAGACATAGTCCCTCCAGCGTGTCCTGGGCCTTCCCCTGGGCCTCCTCCCTGTGGGACGTGCCTGGAACACTTCCCGAGGAAGGTGTCCAGGAGGCATCTGGTATAGATGCCCGAGCCACCTCAACTGGCTCCTCTCGATGTGGAGGAGCAGCATCTCTACTCTGAGCTCCTCCTGGATGGCCGAGCTCCTCCCTCTATCTCTAAGGGAGTGCCCGGCCACCCTACGGAGGAAGCTCATTTCAGCCGGTTGTATCCAGGATCTCGTTCTTTCGGTCATGACCCAAAGTTCATGGCCATAGGTGAGGGTAGGAACGTAGACCGACCGGTAAATCCAGAGCTTCGCTTTTGGGCTCAGCTCTTTCTTCACCACAACGGACCGGCACAGCGCCCCCATTACTGCGGCAGCCGCACCAATCTGTATATATATATATCTATCTATCTATCTATCTAGATAGATAGATAGATAGATAGATAGATAGATAGATAGATAGATAGATAGATAGATAGATAGATAGATAGATAGATAGATAGATAGATAGATAGATAGATAGATAGATAGATAGATAGATAGATAGATAGATAGATAGATAGATAGATAGATAGATAGATAGATAGATAGATAGATAGATAGATAGATAGATAGATAGATAGATAGATAGATTTATATAGATATCTATATATATAGATATATATCTCTATCTCTCTCTCTCTATATATATATATATAGAGTACAGACCAAATGTTTGGACACACCTTCTCATTCAAAGAGTTTTCTTTATTTTCATGACTATGAATATTGTAGCTTCACACTGAAGGAATCAAAACTATGAATTAACACATGTGGAATTATATACTGAACAAAAAAGTGTGAAACAACTGAAAATATGTCTTATATTCTAGGTTCTTCAAAGTAGGCACCTTTTGCTTTGATTACTGCTCCACACACTCTTGGCATTCTGTTGATGAGCTTCAAGAAGTAGTCACCTGAAATGGTTTTCCAACAGTCTTGAAGGAGTTCCCAGAGATGCTTAGCACTTGTTGGGACTTTTGCCTTCACTCTGTGGTCCAGCTCACCCCAAACCATCTCGATTGGGTTCAGGTCCGGTGACTGTGGAGGCCAGGTCATCTGGCGCAGCACCCCATCACTCTCCTTCTTGGTCAAATAGCCCTTACACAGCCTGGAGGTGTGTTTGGGGTCATTGTCCTGTTGAAAAATAAATGATGGTCCAACTAAACGCAAACCGGATGGAATAGCATGCTGCTACAAGATGCTGTGGTAGCCATGCTGGTTCAGTATGCCTTCAATTTTGAATAAATCCCCAAAGGTGTCACCAGCAAAGCACCCCCACACCATCACACCTCCTCCTCCATGCTTCACGGTGGGAACCAGGCATGTAGAGTCCATCGGTTCACCTCTTCTGCGCCGCACAGACACGGTGGTTGGAACCAAAGATCTCAAATTTGGACTCATCAGACCAAAGCACAGATTTCCACTGATCTAATGTCCATTCCTTGTGTTCTTTAGCCCAAACAAGTCTCTTCTGCTTGTTGCCTGTCCTCAGCAGTGGTTTCCTAGCAGCTATTTTACCATGAAGGCCTGATTCACACAGTCTCCTCTTAACAGTTGTTCTAGAGATGTGTCTGCTGCTAGAACTCTGTGTGGCATTGACCTGTTCTCTAATCTGAGCTGCTGTTAACCTGCGATTTCTGAGGCTGGTGACTCAGATGAGCTTATCGTCCGCAGCAGAGGTGACTCTTGGTCTTCCTTTCCTGGGGCGGTCCTCATGTGAGCCAGTTTCTTTGTAGCGCTTGATGGTTTTTGCGACTGCACTTGGGGACACTTTCAAAGTTTTCCCAATTGTTCGGACTGACTGACCTTCATTTCTTAAAGTAACGATGGCCACTTGTTTTTCTTTACTTAGCTGCTTTTTTCTTGCCATTATACAATTTCTAACAGTCTATTTAGTAGGACTATCAGCTGTGTACTGTATCCACCTCCTGCACAACACAACTGATGGTCCCAACCCCATTTATAAGGCTTGAAATCCCACTTATTAAACCTGACAGGGCACACCTGTGAAGTGAAAACCATTTCAGGTGACTACCTCTTGAAGCTAATTCCACATGTGTTAATTCATAGTTTTGATACCTTCAATGTGAAGCTACAATATTCATAGTCATGAAAATAAAGAAAACTCTTTGAATGAGAAGGTGTGTCCAAACTTTTGGTCTGTACTGTATATATACATATATACAGGGGTTGGGCAGCCGTGGTTTTATGTTTTTTGGATACAATCCGGGTTAGCACCCGAACATCCCTTTCAGACAGCTTCCTCTTGCGTCCACAGTTAATCCTGTTGGATGTGGTTCGTCCTTCTTGGTGGTATGCTGACATTAACCTGGATACCGTGGCTCTTGATACATCCCAAAGACTTGCTGTCTTGGTCACAGATGCGCCAGCAAGACGTGCACCAACAATTTGTCTTCTTTTGAACTCTGGTATGTCGCCTATAATGTTGTGTGCATTTCAATATTTTGAGCAAAACTGTGCTCTTACCCTGCTAATTGAACCTTCCCACTCTGCTCTTACTGGTGCAATGTGCAATCAATGAAGACTGGCTACCAGGCTGGTCCAATTTAGCTATGAAGACTCCCACACTAAAATGACAGGTGTTTCAGTTTCATTCTCCAAACCCTGTATATACACACACACATATATATATATATATATATATATATATATATATATATATATATATATATATATATATATATATATATATATATATATACAGATCAAGTTTTTATGCTACTTTTCTACATTGTAGCACTCTCACTAAATTAAAATTTATAATAATTCATGTACACGAAGTTCCGCCTTTTATTTTGGGTTAAATCAGTAAAGGACTGCATGTTAAATGTGTAACAAACCCAATGGCGCTTGACAATACAATGGCAAAAATGTTATTGACAAAAGAAAAAAGACTTGGTATCACTGAAGTGCAAATAAAGGAAATAAGAAAACTTATGGTGGTTTGTAAACAAAATGAAGTTCTGTTTTGCAATTTGGAGCAACATACTTTACTGTATGAACTGTAAATAATTTATTAGCTTGTTTTAGGCTGACGGAGAGGTAAGCCTTCGACTGGATGATGGCTTCCAGGGGTTGCAGTTAAACCTTGCTTTAGTAGATCTCAATCAATTACAGATTAGAAGTGTGGAAGGGATCAGCCGGTCAGCAGTCAAGTAAATGTCAAGACACCCAAACATATTTCTCTTGATGAATTGACCTCTGCTCCTTGGTGCTGCTCTGACTCATCTCTGGATCAACAGAGGTCAAGCCAGAGGACTCATTCGCCCATTGTCTGATCCCTATCTCATCAGTTCCTTTCAGCAACTGTGGTGCTTGTGTTTTCTTTCTACCTTCTCTTGCTTTTTACTTTGGTTTTTGCCAGAAGCATTTTACGTTGATGTCTTTTCAGATAATCAGTCACCATCTTTTCCGCTGAACATTTTCTTACTAAGGACATAGCTTCCTAAAACAAAAACTAAAACTTGTTTATACTCAGAATAATGGCAGATTAGTTAATGGTGAATCTTCTTTCTATTTGAACTCTCAGAACTGATACACTTTGCTAATCTGTGGTAATTTGTGAAAAGAAAATGTTTATTTTGCTTTGTTTAGTATTCAAGCAAAATAATGAATGGCAGCTTGTTACCTTGAACATTTTTACTTTTTCTTTGCTTTCTGCAAAAGAGTTCTATTCAAACACGTGGCACGTGATGAATGGCTGACATGCAGTACTATCGTTGTAAACACACTATGTCATCAGGGTGCATTGCATGAAAGGTTTCAGGAAGTAAAGTTAGGCAAAATAATGACATCACATGTCAAAAAGCTGTACAATTTATACTTGGATGAATCATTGCTGTAGGTTTGGCTCTTGGGAAATTTACAGTTTAGTTGCAGTTTAATTGCATTTTGGCTACATGACTGTTATGGCTGTTTTCATCAAGATAGAGTGGATAACATTTCAGTCACATAGGATGTCTTTCTAGCAAAGCAAACTCCCTCCTTGTTCATAGAAATTTTAGTAAATCTTAGTAAATTACTTCATAACCTTCTCCACCCACTTAACTTTATGCACATTGTCATTCAGCAGTGTTGACTTAATGAACAAAACAAGGCCAAAAACAAAGTTTTCCACATTTTAAGAGGCAACTTGTTACAGAAAAACACAGAAGTTGAAAGTCTCAATCCGAGAGGAATTTATTATGCAATGAATAATCTAAAGAAGTAGTGTGGCTTTACTGATGACGGTCTGAGGAATGTCACACTTATGGGAATTATCCTGTCAGTCTTTGCTTGTGTGTCTTTCTGTTCACCTCAGATTTTACTGCTGCAATAAATGGTCCAATTTGTGGAAATTATATGTTCGTATTGAGAAGTTTGCTTTGTAGTACAAAACTGCAAAAACTTTATATAAGCCTTTATGGCAAACAGGATAAAAACTTTTCTCTGCTTTTCAAAATTTCCTAAATATTTCTAATGAACCAATGTGAAGCAGTACAGAGCAGCTGGAATGCACCTGTGATCCATGCATGTTTTTACGTGTTTTTGGGGTCACAGAAAAATCAACCCACTTGTGTACTGTCACTAAAGTAAAATAAATGCATCTCTGCATCATTTCCAAAGCCTCCTGATGGGGGAATACACATTCATCCTTCTTTCCTACTGTTCCAGTAAACACAGTTGTAGTAAAAGATTACTTTTAAGAGACTAATGTGTGTCTGTGCCCTAACATGTTACATATTCAGTCAGCTGCACACCAGATGACATCTCCACCTTTCTGGGGCCAGATCAGTTTTCGAGATGGAAAAATAAACGATTAGCAATGACGCTTTCTGCAGTTTCTGTGTCTAGATTGTTTGAATTCTGTCAAATATTTTGACTCCTAATGAATTCAGTTAGATAGCCCAGGGTAACTCTAGCCTGTAGCAGCGTTAAAAAATAAACACTGCAAAACAGCTGTAGCAAAAGGAATGTTTTTGATTTGTCTCTATATGTTCCCTTTATCTGTTTTTCACATTACATCTGAGTGTCAAAATGCTCCACACCCTGGGTTAGGGTCAGAGGGAGTTGCTATTTTGCAACAGGCTCATCATGTTGGAGCTAAACAATTATAGAAAGAAGCCTCTTTAGCCACAGGAGGGCAGTGATGCTCTATGGTAAAATTATCATTGCAATACTTGTGATATGGCCATTGACTTCTGTTTACACATTTCTTTGTGAAAGACATCATCACTTTGATAAAAGATTCTGCTAACATTTGCAAACTGTAGAATATTGTTTTATAAAAATATGATTAGCTCGTTTGGAGGGCTTCTGCTCTTTTATCAAGCATTTCTCAGATTTTGTAGTGCTGTCTAGTTTTACATTTTACCTTGCTATTGTTTGCCACCTTGTACTTTTATTTTTTTCACTAGGTGTGCGTGGTTTGTGAGCTCATTTTTTGTGCAGAAGAAGACATGTGCAGCACCAAAACCTCCCAGCAATGTTTCCTTTGAAGAGTCATCTGCGGCTGTTTGGACTTAAACCTCTGGGATCCTATAGCAGTAAATGAAAGGCCCAAAGAGGTCATGAACAAATCCCTGGTGACTCATACACTGACTGACCTTTGACCTTAGTCTTGAGGTGTTAGTGGGAGCACCAGTAACAAAAAAGTAAACTAAGGTATTTTCTAATCATAAAAAGGCACATCTAACTATACAATCTGTGTAAAATGTGAATGAGAATTAGATGATAAATAATCATTTGTCAATTTATACAGCAATGTGTGCTTTGTAATATAACCACCAGAGAGCAGTGCAGCACATTATTTTGTTAAGATATAGTGAAATTAAGTTCTATCATTCTTTTAGAGATAGGCAAATCTTTTGAAAACCCTTGTAATTTAATTGTAATTTAATTAAAAAGAAAAAAGTTACTATTGAATATAATTTTTCATTTTCAACTCCTGAAATTTTAAATCAAAACAGCTATACTTCATTTCAGGGACTGCAGAGCTATGTTAACATCACATTACGCATAAATGTTTTATTACCAAGGAATCACAGTAATCTCTTTACTGCTTAAGGTATACGAAAATAAAAATCTGATTCAATTTTAAGTACAAATTTTAGGATTTTGTTTTTATCCAAACAAATTTTTTCTATACTTTTACAGTGTTTTGCAGAAATATTCATACACAGAAACATTTTTCCCACTTTGTCATGTTCAATCAATATAGTTTGTGTCTTTTTTAGGATTTTATGTGATAGACCAACATAATTTGTTGCATTATTGCAAATAGTACAAAAATTTAAGCAACATTTTTTATGCATTTTACAAACAAGAATCTGAAAGGCATGATGTGTATTTGTATTCAGCTCCCAGACTCAATCTTATGTAAGATCACATTTCACAGCAATAATAGCAATTATCGCTGTGAACAAAACACATTTTTTAAGGAAGAAAAAATTCAAAAAGCCTTAAAAAAAAAAAAAAAACTAAGGTCCAAGGGGGAATACAAAATAATACATCACAAGAGCAACACAGGGATAGAGGCTGGTGAGATTAACAGGATGATCTGACCAAGAGCTGACTTAGAGATTTTTAGACTGCAGCTGATTACTGAACAAGGAGCAAGTGGTTGATTAGAAACTGGGTGCAGCTGTGAGCGATGGCAAGTAACTGAATGAAGTGAGGAAATCTTAGAGATGGCTTATAGAATACACGTGGGACAAGGGAGCAGAATATAAAAACCAAAATAAAGCAAAACACAAAACTCTCATAAGGTGTGTTTGAAGAGTCGGACCAGGATTCAGGAAGACGCTCGGGATCCAAACAGTGTATGAAGCAATAATTTAAAGATGAATGCAAAACAACATACAAACGAATGAAACTCTTGAATCCAGGAAACTAAGGAACAAAACTAAAACATTACAAGACTGATCTAGGAGCAGGCAGGAACAAATAGTAAACAGCAGTATGTGGCGACGGGGAACGAGGAGAACCAGTAAGCTTAAATAAAGGTGAATGTGAATGATAAGACAATAGGAATGAGAGGAGTAGGTAATCACATGAATGCTTACAGGTGTGCTGGCCAGGTGAAGGAAACTGAGGTAATGGAGGTTGCTATGGTGACTAATAGAGCAGGAGGCTGGGAACATGGAGACATGAAACTAGAAATGTAAACGAACTAACCAGGGGCATGGGGGGAAGCTAAACTAATGGGAAACAGACCTAAGGAAACCTACATAAATATAATCCCTAACATAAAACACAAAACTAAATCTAGAAGGAACATTAACTGGACAAAGCAGGGACACGAGGAACTAACTAACTAAAACTTGCACACAAACAATATATAGTAACCAAATCTGGATATGGAACAATAGTAAAGAGCAAGGCTGGGAAAGAATAACTAATATTAAGGGAAACAAGCAAATGGGTAAATTGTAACAAAAAGGGGTCTAAAGCCAGGGGGAAGGAACTAACAAAACTAAGCACAATGGAGGAATCAATAAACCTAGGTAAAACTGCTCAATCAAAACAAACACAAAACCAAAACAAATTCCAAAAAAGCAGATTCTGACAAAAACCAAAGTCCAAAAGATCATGAAAGAACCTTTGTCTCAAGTCTTTTGCAGACTCTAACATGTTGTATTCCTGGATTGCACTATTAAGCTCCATTAATATTCTCATCAACTATGAGGCTTCATTGTCTCTCCTAAGGATCCCTGCAACATGATGCTGCAGTGTAGATGGTGGATTCAAGATGATGTGAAGTTTTTTTTCTACGCATACTATTTTGCATGTAGGGCCTGAAAGTTCCCTTTTGGTCTCATCTGACCAGAGCATGTTCTTCCACATATCTGCTGTGTCACTGGATAGCCTGTGGCAATCTGCAAACAGGACGTCCGATGGCTTCCTTTCAACAATGGCTTTCTTGTTTCTCTTCCATAAATGCCAGATTGTGGAATGCACAAATAAATGTTGTCCTACCAAAAACTTTCCAACTTGAGCTCTGGAGCTTCTCCAGAGTTACCATCGGCCATTGGTTACTTCTGTGATTAATGCCCTCCTTGTCTGCCTTGTTGGTTTAATTGGTCGGCAATGGCTCAGTAGGTTCACAGTTGAGCTCTTTCCTTCTTCAAATTATTGATACACATACATTTCTAAGAGAAAATTCATTTCTAAGAGAAATTCAAAGGATGGGTTATCACCCTAATCTAAACCTGCTTTAAAGTCCTCCACTGTCTACTCTGACCTGTCTGGTGTGTTCCTGGGTCTTGTGATGCTTGCTGTTCTTCACTAATGTTATCTAACAAACATTCAAAGCCTTCACAACAGATGTTTTTATAATTAAATTAAATAATACACAGGTGACCTCTATTTACAAACAAGGCTTCTGAAATGCAATATTTGGCACAGTTTTTTGAGGGGCATCAGAGTATAGAGGGCTGAATATGAAAGCCTGACAATCTTTCAAGATTTTTATTTGTACAATTTTTGCAAACCCATGTGACCCTATTCATTTCACTTCCCAATTTTACAGTATTTTGGGGCTATCACATAAAATCCATTGACATTTTTGGTCATAACATGACAAAGTATGAAAATAAAGAATTATGAATACTTTTGAAAGAGACCTATAAATTATGTCACTAGATACCACTTTTACTGAGTTGGTTCACAATACTTTCATTTACAAAGAAAGGACAAGCATGATATAAATTTACTATAGCTATCAAAACCAGATTTAATGAATTCAGCACTTCATGAAGAGACATTTATTACATCAGTAGAATACATCATGCCAAAAATCAGCAACAGCAGCACTTAATTTCCTCACTCCCACTGTTCATCCGACAGGCCCCATATATTTCCTCCTCATAATGATAATCTTATCATACACACATCCACAACTCTGCTATTCAGCTCGTTTCATTAGACTAAAAATCTCTCAAGGATGCTTCCAGCTGCTTCTCATCTTCCCCCAACATAGCTTCCAAAAACGGTTGAAGTTTGCAGTCACTTGACAAGGCAATGTTTTTGCAAAGCTAAAATGATCATTGTCCATTGTTAGATAAACTGGCATGTGGAAACTAGGATCCATAGGGAAATCTTATTGAGTTCCTGTTTATAACACATGTACACTGTTTGGAGTATTGACAGAAGCAGGAAGAACATTTTTCAAATCGCTCCTATTGTGTACCACAGCATAAACAAGAAACAGCTTAAAGGTGACAACATTAGACTAGTTTATCTTCACTATAGTAGAACAACAACAATACACAATCATTTACATGCACCAGTACATAGTGTCATAGTTGTCAAACATAGACCATAGTAATTATTTTTACATGAAATTAACAGTTACATTCAAGGTTTGTGCTTGTGCAGTGTTCAATGATGGTTTTAGTCAATTTCATTCTTATGTGACATGCAGTGAAATAACTGTTACACTGCACTGTCTGCGCAAAATATGTGTATGTGTTAAAAGTACATTACAGTATACTGGCTTTTTGCCCAGTGCATTTGATATGTAATGCATGTGATAACTGATAAATTACTTAAAATCTTCAACTTGTAATAAAAGTTATCTTTATTTTCACCTAATTGGTCCAGTAAATTAGAAACAGTAAGAAAAAATGTCTGCTTATAACATATCACAATGTACAGAACTGTTTATCAATAAATATGCAAGGATGTAGAAACAAAGCTGACAGACCAAAATAATTAAATAAACATGGAAGAACTCTGCTTGGCATTTTAGAAACTGAGACAATGTGGCTTTCAAAAATTGGACAGATTCCGATGAAAAAACAATAAAATGTCTTTGTCTAGGAAGCTTATCTAGGGCACAGACACACAGACACACACAGTACAAAATTTCCCCGTTAACACATTTTTTGTAAGTAGATTTCTACTTTGGGCAAGTAACACAAACTAGATAATTGCAAGCTATTCCCTTTCTTGTGATAAGATTATTGTGGAATAAAGTATTTACACATTCAAATTACACAAGTGGAGTTAGAGAACAAATGATAACTGGACAACTCAGTTTGTTGCAGTTCCAACATATTTTAACACTGACTAATTTGAAACTGAAAATGTCCACATTGCTATACAACGTTACAACCATCAAATTTAATGTATCACATTGGGATGTTATGAAAGTAGTAAAGAATTGTAATGTAGAAGGAAAAACATACATCATTTTCAAATTTTTTATTAACACAAATCTGAAAAGCTTATCTTGGATTTAAGTTAATAATGTAATAGTGTAATTTAATCTCAGTATATGTAAAAACTGTTCTGTGAAGGCCTCAGAGGTTTGCTTGAGAACATTAGTGAACAAACACCGTCATAAAAAACAAGAAGCATATTAGACAAGTCAGGAATAAAGTTGTGAAGACGTTTTAAGCAGGGTTAGATTATCCAATATGTAAAGTTACCAAGACATGGCTGCCCCCTCCCCTCCCCACAACCTAATAGATCAGGGAAGGAGAGCTTTAATTTTTAAAGCAGCAAAGAGCCCCTTGACAGGTCTGGAGGAGCTGCGGAGATGTACAGCTCAGAAGGACATGCTTAGTCACACACCCACAAATCTGGAATTTATGGATGAGTGGCAAAAAATGGTTGAGAAGAACTCACTGGTTATTTACTAAAAGCCATGTAGGACACTGTAAGACCAAAATAAATTATTTTGGCCTACATGGAAAACGCTGTGTGGCTGAAAACTAACACCACACATCACCCTGAACATATCATCCCCACACTGACACTTGGCAGCAACTTGCTGTAGGGAGAATTTTGCAGGAACAGAACTTGCTAAAACCTGCAATAGACTTGGGACTGAGCCAGAGGTTCATGTTCTAGCAGGAAAATAGCTCCAAGCAATGGGAACTGTTTTTTATATTCTTGGAACTGTTTAGATCGAAGCATATTCATGTGTTACAATGGTTTACTCAAAATCTGGAATTAAATCCAACTGAGAATCTGTGGCAAGACCTAAAAATTGATGGTCACAAACTCTCTCCATCCAATCTGACTCAAGCATTTTTGCCAAGAAGATTGGGTCAAAAAATTCAGTCTCTGCACATGCAATGCTTGTAGAGACATATGTCTAAAGACTTGTAGCTTTAATTGCATTGAAAGGTGGCTATATAAGATACTTGGGGGGCTGAATACAAATGCATACTTTGCTTTCAGATTTTCTTTTGGAAATAATGTTGAAAACCACGTATGCTTTTCTCTATGCATAGTACTGCATAACTTGAAGTGATTTATTGATTACAACAATACCTAATGGCATACATTGAAATTTGTGATTGTAAGATGACTAAATGTGAAAAAGTTATTAGAGTATAAATACATTTGCAATGCACTTTGATCCTCTTCGCCTTTCTGGTCTGTGTGACTTACTTTGTTGATGTAATGAAATTGCAAGTCCATTCGTTCTCATATTCTACAGCATGCTTTTAGTACAATCTCACCCAGTCTCATTGTTGTGTGATATACAAAATAAATGATTAACTATTTTAGGCATTTGCAAACTAAGAAACACCACCTAACTACAATACAATGACCAAATCTCATTGCCAGAATTGTCAGTTATGTCTACAGGATGGGAACATTTGTCCTTTGTTTGTTCGGGGTGGCCCTGTCCCTCTGCATTGTTCATGTCACAGAGGCCAGCAGAGATGATATGCTCCAATGGTCTCCGATGATACAACAGCATCTTTTATCCTGTAGGCAGTAAACAAAACTGCCCACGCTTAGATCACACCAGTTTGCAGATCAGAGCAGCATTTATTTATTTTTTTTTCTGTTCAGTCTTTGTTGCACATGTATGTTTCAAAGAACGAACAGTTTCAGGTATTCAGAATGTGATCTGGGAGCTTCATTGTGAAAGCCAAGCTGCATGGGTCAGACACTGCGAGGGGCCCTATCCAGTTCGTGGGTCCTACGGTTGCGACCCTTCTGTCGTTCTTGAAGGTGCTTCCACGTGGATGCCAGGCTCTGTGCATGCATGTTGCTGTGAGGGCTTGGTGAAACCTTCTGCTGCTGCTGATGGTGTGTTTGCACTTTTTGGACATGGTGAGCTTTCTGCCGCTTGTGCTTTCTCTCTCTTTTCCACACCTGATCACAGAAGTCATCCACACTATTCAGAGTTGGATGATTGACTAAAGACAGAAAGTCCCTGTACCAAAGCTTTTGATTTGGAGTTTCTCTAGACAAGGAATAGTCCTGAGTTGGGACACTGGTAGCTATATCTTCACTGCGATGTAAAAGATCTACCAGCCGCTCTGCGTCAATCACTTCTAGGTGAACCTTTAAAACTGTCTGCATAAAGCCGTGTTCCACTGCCTGGCACAGATAGATTCCTGAATCCTTTTTGTCTAGAGTCCGGATCAGAAGACCTTGCTCTGTCCGAATGAAACGCTCCTCCGATTTGATCTAGGCAGTTAAAAAATTGGACATAAGAAACAGAGTGAATGAGAAAGAGATAAAGCATGAACATTAAAGTTAGCTAATAACATTTACTGTCGCACAAGATTCTAATTAGCCATGCTGCTTATTGCTCTTTTTTACTTTCATAAAATGTATTGTTGGTGGTATTAATTAATGCTAACATTTGATTCTTAATAATCTATTAAAACATCTTAATACCAAAGAGTCATTTATCTGCTCTGGAGACAAAGTGCCTCTGAGGAATTTAAAACAAGAAAAATATTTTAAGTATAAGACGAGTGAAGGTGTTGAGGTGGTGCTTACCTCTTGTTTGCGGTCATCAGTGGAGAGCTGATACTGCCAGTATGTCATGGCTCTTTGGGACTTGGGAGCACATTCAAGGAAGGTGCTGCTGTTCTCCACACCATATACAGTTTTATCGAGTATGGTTGACTGTCCACTGAGTTCATCTGGAAAGAAAGAAAGATCTGATCTAGTTTTACAAATTTAGTAAATCTTTTCTGAATTTTCTTGTATGTACCTCTGGATATGTTAATTGCTGAAAGCAGGTTGGCCATAAAATCTTCACTTTTATGTATTTTTATATTAAAAACAATATTACAATTTTAAAACAATTATACATTATGAATACAATAATTTAAATTAGATGTTTATGACTGTTTGTCCCAACAATTAATGAAAAAACCTAGCTACAAAGAAAATAAACTGATCTGCAGTGATTCAAGTTGATGGCTACAAAATTATTTAATGGTATGAAATAATTGTAGAATGGGGCAAAATGGGGATACGTATTGGCTTAGAGATGAACTGAACTGGAACCATTTTATTTCTATGTACAATTTATGTTGTCCTAAAAAGCTGTCACTGTAAAAGTAGTAGTGGAAATGTAGCCATCTGCCACAAAGCATTTGGCACTGACCATGGGTTGCATTGTTTTTTTTTACCAGCTTAGACAACAAACGTTTCGAGAGGTTACTTTCTATTACCTCCCAGTTCGCTCTATAGTCCACTCGACCACATGGCCTGTGTGATGTAAATTTCCTCAGCAGTAGCCTCCCACTCGGGTCCACTCAGACTCTCCACATACGTATCACCCAGATTTTTGTGACTATACTCACTGTGCATGACAACAGCAACAGTAATATTCCCATTCAAAGGGTGGCGCCAAAGACATGGCAGATGAAGACATCAATGGGTCACAAGATGAGCAAAAAGCAAAAACCACAACTATGCTAACTTTAAGAGAAATACAGTACGAGGAGATCTGCTGTTAACCCTATTAGGATAATTTATCTCACAGGAACCACAAGCATGCACAACTGCATTGGTGTCCTTATAAAACAAAAAAACAAAACTATTTAATTCCTTTTTCTCTTCTAAGTAGACAGTGTATAGACCATCTCATTATTGCACCCTGTAAGGCTGTGGTGAAACTTAACATCTCTGAGTATAAGGTGATGATTCAACTAAGCTGAAAATAGGATGAATACAGCCATAATCCTGTTAGCAAGGTCCAAACAGCTCAAGTTCACAGACGGATGTATTTTTACCATTTTTTCTGTAGAATTGTTTGTTCTAAAAAGGTGTCTCTGTCACTGTAAAACATCGGACATATTTGACATATCCGACATTAAATATTGAAATGGTAATGAATATAACAATACATTTTTCTTGTTTAAGGACCTTGTTGCTGCAGGTCTGAGCACTGTGTTAGTGGGTCTCCATTCCTGATATCTTGTCTTCTTGTTCTCCTGCAGAAACACAAGCATGAACAACTTCATGAGTCAGCAGAGAAACCCACTTCGAAAGTGTAAGAGAGAATGCATGTCTACAGGGAGTGTGTGTGTTTACGTGTGTATTTGAATGAGATTTGGGTGTGCACCAAAACTGCAGGCCAACATAAACAAATAAACAGCAGACAGCCCATGGCTTAGCCTGAAAACTTTAATTAGGGGGTGCGGATGATGGAATCTAATGTTAAACAATCACTCAATGATGTCATCTTTCTGGAGTACAGATGCTAAAGAAGCTGCTGTTTACCATCGGGCAGGAAATCACCAGGATATTTTCTGTAAACAATAACCGAAACAGCTACAGAGACAACAAAACAAAGTCATTTCTGCTGATCTACTTTCTGTTGTTCTGAGCCATAAATTGTATGTTAGTGTTCAAGCTAACATGTTTACCATAATAGCATTAGGTTTTGAATGTTGGAGTTCAACTAACTATGAGACAAGAAAACTGTTCAAGTCAGTAAGTCCAGTGAGGTCATGAGTGGGAGCCTGAATACAAAACAAACTCGCACACACACACACACACGCACCCACACACACTTACTCTGCACCTTAACCTCAGTGCTTATCGAGTTAAACACCCAAAGCACATGGCTAAAATTAATATCTCATTTATAGTAAAACACATAAGATTGGTTGTACTTTTACCTCTCTGGCAGAAAATTGACTATTTATCATTAACGTTTTTTGGAAAGTATAATATGATAGCATGAATTAGCAGCTTAATCATATTCACTATTGTGCAAAAATGTTAAACCATCCCAGATTTCTTTATACATTGCTTGTAAAAAATAGAAAAATGGACAAGCAGAGGACAAAATAATTAATGCAAGGCCTAAAATCTATGCATTGCAAAAACAATGGGTGGGGAATGTTGAAACATTTCACATCTTCATTTGGTTTGGTTCACTCGGACACTGCGCTTTTGAAAACAGACCAAACCACCTGGACAACATCATGCAATTACCTATGAGCAGCTGGGGAGACAGTGAGCTATCCAGTTTGTTGCTCTGTATACAGACACATGCAGCAGTACAGAAAAAGACAGCAAAGAGAGAAGGTCACCGTTGTGATTACAAAGACTGCAAGTGAGGTATTGCAGAGATTTAAAATTTAAATGTAAAGTACTGTGCAAATGTTTTAAGCAGGTGTGAAAAAATGCTGTAAACAAAGAATGCTTTCAAAAATGGAAGTGTTATTCACGTATTTCCATCAATCAACAAAATTCAGTGAACAAACAAAAGATAAATCTAAATCAAATCAATATTTGGTGTGACCAGCCTTTGGCTTCAAAACAGCACCAATTCTTCTAGGTACGCTTGCCCACAGTTTTTGAAGAAACTCGGCTTGTAGATTGTTCCAAATATCTTGGAGAACTAACCACAGATCTGTCGTGAATGTAGGCTTTCTCACATCCTTCTGTCTCTTCGTGTAATCCCAGGCACACTGGATGAGGTTGAGATCAGGGCTCTGAGGGGCCACACCATCACTTCCAGTAATTCTTGTTCTTCTTTACACTGAAGATTCTTAATGACTTTGACTGTCTGTTTGGGTTCACTCACTTAGCATTTTGTAAATTGATTAAAAAAAATAAACAATCATAATTTATATTTCTGAAAGCATTCTTTGTATACAGGATTTTTTCACACCCGCCTAAAACATTTGCACAGTACTGTATATATAATTTTATATAATACCGAACATGTGCAGAATAAGATCATTCTTCCCAAGAAACAATATAATGTTAATGAAATAATGACATTTGTGTCAATGATATCTGTATATCACAACTGGGCTCCATTCCATTTTTTTAACTTATTTTTAGAAATAGATGGACTGAGAATCATTGGCTTTTAGGTATCTTATTGTAATAATAAAGGCATCCGATTTTATTATTTTTCCTAACAACCAGTTTTTAAGTTTTGACTAACTTTACTGAACAAGATTTCCATGAGCTGGAAAAACAAAACAAAAAATGTGTATCTAACAGCTAAAATTATACATATTAGGTTTGTGTTTGCTACCTCTTTGCCATTGGGAAGTATCTGGAGCATTCTGTGCCATCCCATGCACAGTAAGGGTCCCTTGCCAAGCAGCATTCAGCACAGGCCTTTCCGTAAACCTCACAGCGGTGTAGAGGCATCTGGGACACACCAATGTCTGATCCAAGGTAAAGTTGTTGCTATAAAGAGAAAGAAACTAGATAGTCAATATTAGATTATTTATGATTTGGCAAATGAAGTTTGGGTTTCATTGTGCATTTGTAATTGTAAAATAATTTCATCCACATTATTATTTTCATTTAAAATACTATCAGTTTTGAAATAAGTAGTTAGGGTTAAAGTTCTGCTTGGAAACGTTTATATAGATAAAGCCGAGTTCATATGAGCAGTGTAGTGTTCTTTAGGGAACAAAATGTTTCTGAACTATTTAAAGGGAATTGTTCAGCCCCTCCAATCTGTCAATTAGCTGGCTTGATTTCATCTCCCTGTCATTTTAGCTTACAAGCTAACTGTCACTGAAAAGCCAGCAATTGAGGTTTGTTTATGTGATGACACACAAGCTTATCTCAAAGTCTTTAAATAGTGGTAACAAATATCTCTTTGTTCTGTCTTTCTGCCCTTAAGGCATTTCACCTCTGAGAAAAAACCTTCTACAGGCAGGTTTTTTTCAACACCCACTGTGCATAAACACTTGCCAAACTTTATCCACACACAAACTTTCCACATGTTTCTTTCTGCACTAAAATAAGACACACTACAGAACCAATGTCAAAGTCTGTACCTGTTTTGTTGAAAGTTCCATGGCTGTAATTGCAACTGGTTCCTATAAAATAAAAAGGAAAACAGTTATACAGAGATATTTGGTTCTAATGTTACCAAAGAATTATCACCAGGTGACATGGAGAGTAACTTACTCTGAACACAGTCATTTCTTCCAACAACACGTCCTCTAAGTCATGCCAGGAACTTCTGGGGATGGCTACAACTTTCAGAACTGTTCCCATGTCTGGGAAAGCACAGAAAAATCACACATTTTTAACACCGTTATACTGACATTGGTTTAGGTAACTTTGTAGAGTTGTTTTAATAATATATATTTCCATACCTGTGCCTATGAACATAACATCATATAGGCCATCTTCAGCTTCCACCTTATCAACTACCATTTGAGTGAACTTGTAGTCCACATCTGTTTTGACTATTATTGGTTTATCATTAATTGGATAGACAGGATTGAACATGGCTGGGTGGCTTCTTGCAAAAGTGACCACTTCATCAGGAAGGTCCTTGGTTGTGTCAAATCCCCCAAATGTCTTGCTAGGGCACTGCATTACAAAACACAATATTGACTGTTAAGTGAAGAAACATAAACCAAAACCTAAGGGACTCATGTTGAGCTCTTAGCTCAGTAAACAGAGCAATGGACTCACTGTGCCAGGCCGAGGGTAGGGTACGCGTCCCTGAAAAGGGACCCACTGATAGCTGGGTCCATCTCTATGGGCATATGGACCCAAGAATGCTCTTCTTATGTCTGTCATGCTGTACATACACACTGCTGAACCTTTGAAGACGTTGCTAAATAAAAATAGGAATGAGTGAGATAACTATAAAAAACAAATAAAACATGCTTAGAAACTACAATATATGACATCAAATGTCCAGGTCTTCATGATCTAAATTACTCCACCATACCTGGAAGTAGTAAATACTCCATATATTACTGGGCTCTTAGGATCCTTAGTGCTTATGAGAAACACATCCTCTAATGCAAAAAGAGGAGAAATAAATTACAGACATTCTGCACTAAAAAATATTGGATTTTTATATTCAAGAGTTACTGTGGGAAGAAATCACTCACGTAGTTCATCAAAATGTGTGTCTATTCCATTATTTCCTGGCACAGAGCAAATCAGCCGAGCTTTCAAGAAAGTAGTCCACTTATTGACCAGGCTCCTGTGGCCTCCCAGGTCATTCTAATAAATTAAATGTTACATGTTTAGCTGAGTCAGCTTTATATTACAAAAAAAAAAAATCTCTTTTAAATATTGCAACTTTCTTGATATGTATGAAACATTATATCTTGACAAAATGCTTGTGTTGTCTAATTTCTCCACAAAACACCAAAACAAGAATATAATGCAGGATGTATTATCGATTCAATTACTCGATTAAGCCTGATGACTGTCATGTACAGGTTATGCTTTTCTTAACTTATGCGCACCTGTATGGAAAAAGGTGAAAAAGTTAAGTCTTGTCAATGTACTTTGAGAGAAAGAATTTAGAAATATACTTTTAATGTCTTGTACTGTAGTTTTTCTCAAGGAAACTCACAGATAATTTCTAATATAGTGTGCAAGAACCAGTTTAAAATCTGAACTGCTATCCCTGTATTTGTTTTAAACTAGTAAAAGCCTATTTTACGAGCATCTGCTCTCTCACAAGAAATTATGACCACTCAAGGTGAGACGGCTGCAAAAAGTAGCTTCTTAAAGGTGGTCCACAAAGCATATGCTAAACCCATTCATTTTTTAGAATATGATGCATTTAATATTGAATTCTGTTTTAGAGACAAATAGCTTTTTTAGAGGTTTTGTCGTTAGAAGACTACCATTTACAAGAACCTCAGTGTGTGGTGTTTGTTTCCATAAAGCAGCACACATACATAAATTCACAAAGTACTCCATCATACAAACACATTCCATGTAAGCTGATTTATAGCAGAAAATACAAAATGTGTGCAAATATGCATGGCTTCAAATTAATACCACCACTCACATAATGAAATAATTGGCTTGTGTTTAGGACAGCAGATTCCAGACATTCTTGGTGATCAAGCTGTTAAAAAGTAAGGCTGGTCTGCAATTAAACCGGGGGTTAAGGCTGAACATCAGATCTGGAATGAACTGATTTTGTTGGATGCAGACCATGAAATCTGACACTTGAGTTCAGAGGTAGAAGAGTCAGAATTAAGACAACATTGCCGCCATCTCAGTCTGTTTTTTCTCTCTCTCAGGTTTCAGTTCCTTTACTCTGGAAAGCAACTCATTTAAAATGTATGCGTTAAAGCTGAATCTGTTTCACAAAATTATAGAAACTGACTATGCATCTTTGTTTGTTGCATGTGCTAATTTTCAAAATAAATTCTCCTCTTTGAGGGCCTGCCTTGATATCTACGTGACTGTATGCACACTTACTTTGCAGAGTTGTCCAATGCGAGCATATGTGGCCTTTCCAGCATGCTCTCCCTCCATGGCATACTCCCTGAAGAACAGGTAGATTTTATCATCTTCAGGATTGTCATTTTCCGGAATCAGATGAACACCGACAAATCTAGGATCTACAAGAGACAACTTTGTGTCAACGATTTATCCATTTAATATTCTTTTATGAACAACATGCATGGTCATAGGCACCTGAACAATGGATCTAGCCGAACTGCTGCTGTCCCTTCAGTTTTGAAAAAGGAAGTGAAAACTTCAGTTTCTGCTCACTATTTTTAAACTCAAAGAAGTCTTAATTCTCCCTGAACTCCACATTTATAAAGCTTCTGTTAGTTGATGATGATGTTTTAGATGGATTTACAATAACTGATGCAATGAAAGGATTTTATATTAAAATAGAAACTTGGAGAGGCTAAAACAATAAAGAATGTTCTGTGTGCTTTCAAAATGAAAGGTAGTATTCTGAGCCATATGCAGACAGGTTAGTGCTGCTCAGCCAGAATACATATGGTAAACTAATATAACACACAGTGACTAAAATGACAGGTTTTTGTGATGTAACAAAATTACCATTATAAATAGTTTAAAACCTTTTCTCATAATCTGACACATATCCTGTACATTTTAACTTTAAAGCAACCCCGTCTATTTGGGGGAATACATTTTTAAAAAGTCTAATTAATTGGTTGCATAAATGTGCAAACACTTAAACTAATAATTTGTTGAAGCAGCTTTTGATTTGGTTTTATCATTCTGTCTTGTTTGGCAGGAGGCTTTTTGCATCCCATATCTTGACCTAGTAATATCTGGTCACTCTATTAGATTGTAGGGACAACCCACAATGTAATGCCTGTCCTCAGCAATCTTCATGTGACACAACAGAATTTGTATGAAATTCCAAATAATCTTATTTAGATAGAGAGAGAGAGAGAGAGAGAGAGAGAGAGAGAGAGAGAGAGAGAGAGAGAGAGAGAGAGAGAGAGAGAGAGAGAGAGAGAGAGAGAGAGAGAGAGAGAGAGAGAGAGAGAGAGAGAGAGAGAGAGAGAGAGAGAGAGAGAGAGAGAGAGAGAGAGAGAGAGAGAGAGAGAGAGAGAGAGAGAGAGAGAGAGAGAGAGAGAGAGAGAGAGAGAGAGATAGATAGATAGATAGATAGATAGATAGATAGATAGATAGATAGATAGATAGATAGATAGATAGATAGATAGATAGATAGATAGATAGATAGATACCTTTGTACACTTAGATTGTCTTAAAGGACAAAGATGAGAAAATGTGACAAAAATCATAGGACATCTGGGACACCTGAATGTTACTTTAGGTGAACCAGATCTAATATAATGTTGTTATGTCTACTCAAGAAGACTAAATGCTGTATTTGGATCAAAAGGGGTTCAACAAAGTATTAGCTCTAGGGTGTGCACACCTTTGAGAAAATACACACGCCTTTTATATGTTTATTTGATAACTGACAATTTAAATACATTTTCTATATTGTGTTCTGTTTATAGTCTGTAAGAAAGGGTGATTTAACCATCCATCCATTGTGTATACCTGCTTGTCCCTGCAGGGTCGTGGGGCAGGTGGTTTATAACTTCTATAAATAGAATCTGCCAGCAGGAGATTGCTTATGGTTCTTTTGGTTTGTTCAGGGGTAGGGCTACACTATATCATCAAAATATTAGTGTATGTCATAGTAATATTGAAAACTATTGTTTGGAATGATGTAATGGTTAATACATTCACAGTATGATAAAGTTCACTTTTTGTACGACAGTAAGATATTCCGTGTGTTGGGTAGGAGTCTTAGTGCAGTAGATGAACACACCTAAGATGCATTACAGTGCTCATGATTCTAAAGTTAAGAGAGAATTGTGGAAGCACAGGCAAAAAAAGAGGATTGAGGAAGATGTTAAATTTCTGGCAACTGGTATCAGTGCACGATTTTGTGTACCGTGCCTCGGTATTCAGCGGTCATTATCCTAGTTCCCATTTTATAGGAGTCAGCAGACCTAAATGTTAATAAGAAAATAAATGGAAATCGGGTTTCATAGAAAGTTTAGAAAGTAATATACAAATATTGGTTTAAAACTTGAGCAGCAATATCTATTATTTAATTTTAGGACAATTTATCTTCACAATCCAAAAACGTTTACCTACAAATAAACATAAAACAGTCTGAAAAGATTGAGGACATGGGCATGAAGTGGTTTGCTCATGGGTAATAAATTAAAATAAAAACAGATAATTTGTTATCAGTACTATAAAATGGAGGTATGAATTGGTAAAGAGAGGATTTAACCCTCAGTCAAAAATACTTTAGTTTATCAATACTACAGCTAAGAGACAAATCAAAGCAGAGAGTCATCCAGACCTACCATTCAGCCACCTGGAGTCGTGTTGCTCTGTTCTGATTGGGTGATGTTTGCCAAGAGTACGAAAGATGGCAAAGTCCCGCCCCATGAAGTCGGCTGATGTTCCAGCATACAGCTCCCCGTCTGAGAGGGAGAGGATTGATTAGTGTTAGCACAGTAACATGAGATGAGAATCTGTCTGCTTTCCCTCATGGGTTGGCCTCGGGAATCTGAGGAATTGAGCAGGGGCTTAGCAGCATAGGTAGATTTCATGTCCTCCGAGAAGACAAAACAAACATCAGGAGTGTGAAATTGACATTAAAACAGTAGGCGGAGCAAAGAAGGAAGGTGAGGACAGAATGAACGGATGGTCCGTCAGATGCTGAGGGAGAGAACAGAAGTGTGAGACAAGGGGAGTACATAATAATGCTGGTGAGAAAGGAGAGAGAAAGGGGAGAGCATATAAGGGTTGATGGGCTGGAAAATAGCCATCTGCTTGGGTAAATGAGGTGGTATAACACAATATGATCACACATAATTGGGGGTAAAGAGAAATACCATGCCCAAGCACCCATGCTTTATTTGCCAGAAAAAGGGAGGAGAGAGAATTAAAGCAAAATAGACTCAATAAAGTGTCATTGAACACACATGTGCACCATTTAAATGTCGGAGATTCAGACTGAAATAGAGTTTACAGTCCTCCCAATAAGAGGTTCTCAGAGTGTAAATACAAAGCAGGAAAAATGTTACACTCCTGTTCTGTTATTTACATTGACGTCACATGGTGTGTACCCACTGAAATGAAAGAGCAAGGCACAAGGCGTCACAGGGATTTATTGCACACATACGGGTTGCACACCGTGTTTTTCCATAAACTCACCAATTAGCATTGAAGCGGTAAGCAGCTTGGGATCATAGGGGCTCTTCCCTCTGCCATTTTCAACATGGGTCGCCAGTCTGAAAACGCCATCCTGTATGCACAGAAAGAGACAGGAAACCAGAGAGGTATTATAGTCTACTTTTTGACACAAGGAGTGAACATAACTTTCTGCTGACGTAAATTTCACACACGAAACAAGCTCGAGTACAAAGAGAATGTTGTCCCGCCACACATCTATATTTGCTGTCGACACTTCATGACACCCACAGGATATTTCCTGAAAGTTATGTTGAGGGCTTTGACCTTGATTTCAGCATACATATTGCATTATGTAATGTCTTACATTTCTTTTTTACAAAACCTTTTTTGCATAAACTCGTAAGACAATTTAGCTTAATGCGTTGTATATATACAAAGTGTTGCAAAGGTATTTACACCCCCTGAATTTTATCATGTTCCTACCTTCAACTTCAATGAATTTAACTGGAAGTTTACCTGATAGACCAGCACAAAATATGCCATACA
Source organism: Girardinichthys multiradiatus (assembly GCF_021462225.1). Classification (NCBI taxonomy): domain Eukaryota; kingdom Metazoa; phylum Chordata; class Actinopteri; order Cyprinodontiformes; family Goodeidae; genus Girardinichthys; species Girardinichthys multiradiatus. The sequence continues at coordinate 30,415,074 of NC_061795.1, read as the reverse complement.
TTTGTATTCAAGCTCCTTTAGTCAATACTTTGTAAAACCACCTATAACTGGAATTACACCAGAAATGTTTTAAGATATGTTTCTACCACATTTTGCACAACTAGAGAATTTCTTGTCCATTTGTATTTGCAAAATAGATCAAGCTCTGTCAGATTAGATGAAGAGCATTTGTGAGTTTCACATTTCAATTGGATTCAGGTATGACCTTTGACTAGACCATTCTAACGCATGAATATCCCTTGATCTAAACCAGTGGTTCCTAAAATGGGGGGCTTGCCCCCTGGAGAGGTGGGGGTGGGTGGGCTGTAGTGCAATTTGATTGAATTAAATGAATGATGACCTATTTTGCAAAGAGGCTTTTTTTTGAAAAATGTAATAATTGCAATGCTGAACATTACAGTAAAAACACAGTTAAACTTAAAATGCTTACACTGTAAAGGTGGTTTGTTGTTTTGTTATTTATTTTTTATTTTATTCCAATTTGTATTTTATTGAAGTTTACTTTTATTTGTTCAAATGTTCAAAAAAGGTTGAGGTGGAAAGTAAACTGCAATGGAGTTTAAAAACAAAATGTGTGTGTGTGCTGGGAGGCACAGACACTCTTATAAACCAAATGGGGGCACAGCAGAAAAGGTTTGGGAAGCACTGATCTAAATCATTCATTTAGAAAATGAAAGGTGAACCTTCACCCCAGTCTCAAGTCTTTTGCAGCCTCTAGCAGATTAATTTTCTAGTATTCTCCTATATTTAGTTCCACCCGGCTTCCCATGGACTCTGATCAAATTTCCTCCCCCTGCTGATGTAAAACATCCTCACAGCATGATGCTTTCACTTCACCACCATGTTTCATTTTATATTTTTGGGTTGATGTGCAGTTGTAGTTTTTATGGGAAGAAACTTTAGCCATCAGAAACTGAATTTTAATTGCTCAGACTAAATCTGTATTTGCATAATTTGAAATAAAATGCATTGGTTTGAAAATGAATTTCACTGAATCACTGAAAACAACTGAATTCAGGGCTGCACAGCGGCACAGTTGGTAGTACTGCTGCATGTACGTTGCATCAAGAATTTAGGGCTGCACAGTGGCGCAATTGGTAGCACTGTTGCCTTGCATCAAAAAGGTTCTCGGATTGACTCCAGGGCGAGGGTCTTTCTGCATGGAATTTGCATGTCCTACCCGTCCAAAAACATGACTGAAAAATCAAGCTCCTCTGGCTCCTCCCAGTGGTCTTATTGCTATTTGCAGAAATATTCCGCTCCTGGTCAGAAACAACCAATCAGAGGCAGGAGGGCTGCTCACACCAACTCCCCCCAATACACTACGTACCTTCGCTCAAGATTGCCAGTGTCCTAATGATGTGAGGACCAAGTTTGTAGTCAAAGTATGGGCAGGCCATAATGAATGTAAAGCATAATGTTGACGTTTCGTCCTTACCGATGAAATTTCCATAGCCGTTTATCCGCCATCATCGGTGGCCCTGCTTATTAGTCTGCATGTTCACGGCAGGCTCCGCTGTGCAGGGAGGGCTGTAGCACAGCAGAGAGCAAGGGGGAGGGACCTGTAAGCTGTGCTTATTCAAAATGTTAGGCTAAGTCCGTTCTCTGAGAACTCCCTCCTGCAGCTTTAATGTTGTTCTGTCATACAAAATCTAAATACAGTAAAGTTCATCACAATTTGTGGTTGTAAGGGCACATAATATGAAAAGCGTACCACGGGTGGGAATACTTTTGCACGGCACTATATATGATACAAAAGTGTTAGCGAATATGTATGAAACTATACATACCGTTTAAAATTAAACTACCAGCAATTTATTGTCATTGAAGGGAAAAGAAGAAAACATTTCTAACCGCTGTGACTCTGTGACCTCAGAACTAATGAATTACATTTCTACTTTATGATCCACGCAGAGTTGATTGGTTTTCTCAGGGACATTTCCTTTCCCTAATGGTCTGTAAATAGCCACCTAATTAGTGGGCACATTTATAAGTCTGGCATTTAGAGGAGAGAGGAGCAGTTCCCCTTTTTTCAAATTCAAGCGAGCAGCATGCAGATAGTTTCATGTATACATACACAAGCTAAAATCAGTAATTTAGCATAGAAATGAACAGAAACTTAGTGTTTAATCTGTACTCTGTTCTTTTAAACTCCTCTCTTTTTTTTATTGAACCAAACCTGTTTATATTTCTGCATTACCTTTATGTAAACATGGACAATAAGTTCATATGGTGTGAAGTATCACATATTTTGTCTTATCCTAGGTGTAACTGTGTTATTGTATCTGGCATCATAAGGATTGGAACAGAAATGTAAGTTGTACCTCTGGTTTCTTGCCCACCTCCAGGTAGGAACATACAGGGTGGAAAGCTCCCGTCCCACACACATAGAAATGGGTCTGGTTGAATGGTAGCAGTACTTTGATGAAATGTGCACACTCTCTCTTAAAAAGAAAGGACAGAAAACACACAAAAAAGATTCACAATTTTTTTACTGTCTTGTTGTCTCCGAAACTGGCCATTTCAGTGTTTTGTTGTTTCCATATTTCAAATTCATAAGAGCTCCATTTTAGATCCAAAACATATTTGAACGTATTTGCCTCAGAGTTGCAAATGTGACATGGTCATAACAAAGTTTATTTGAAAACGTCTACTAAAAATGTTTGATGATTGCTTTAACATTTCACTTGTCCTTCTGATTTTATTTGTAACAAACAAATGCACCTCAACCCCTTGAAATATTTAGTTCATTATTATTTGAGTATTATAATCATGAAATCAATCACTATAATAAATCATGTTTTGTTTTATTCAAAATCAATCCATCTTAACCTTGAACACATACATGCTTTGATCTTTCTAAACATGGAGTTTTCACATTTAATGAATGAGCTTTGCACTTTTTAGTTGAATGTTGATAAAGTACCTACAGAAGTTAAGAAGTTAATAATACTAAAGACCCAGACAATTTAGGACGTTTGCTTAAATGGGAAATATAAAAAGTTAAACTCTTGTCATTAACTATTCTGATATGAGTTTTTTTAATCGCCCAGTTTTCCTTTTTAAATCTTCTGAGAGAACAGTCAATGTCCTGTCTCAGTTAATATGCCAAAACAGATATTTGAATCCGTTGTTTTCAATGCTTTGCTGTGACATTCTAATATGTTTTGTCAGCACCTGCCTGAGGAAGGTGTTTCCCAGTATATTCTGAACCCGTCAGAGCATATTTATGATCTCCACACACAAAAAACAAAAGTAAAGAAAAATAATTTAATGAGGCGTAATCATGTAGATCTGGCTTATATGCAAACATGTTGGCACCTGCTGGTCGTTGGTTTACATAAGGTTTAGTTTATATGAGGAATTAACTTTATCTTTGTAGGCTGATCATTTTAATGGCCTAATGATGCACAAAAGGGAACCACTGCATGTTCATAGTTTTTTTTTTTTATAAAATCATTTTAATATTTCCATAAAATTAGTCATTTATACTTAAATTTCAACTCTTACAGAATGTGCATGCTGTTTAATTGACAGATTCAAACATTTAAAAATGTATTCTGTTTTGTTAACATTTTACACTGACTTAAAACAGACTCTATTGTGAAACATATAGATTCACTTAAGCTTTTGCCTTCTCTTGCAATTCCTGCAGTGCCTTTAACATCAGTCTATCCTATTTTGATCCTGCCTGCTTTGTAGTGTTTGTTTTAAGATTATCACAGTGTATTTATGGATGCCCTCTCCTGTTCTCCCCACCCCCCTCTCGTCTAGCCCTATAACAGATAACCATCCCTTAGGGTGGGTCTTTATACATTTCGCAATGTTTATAGAAAACACACAGAAGACTTCACTGCTCTTCAGTTGTGCAGCATAGACAAATCGACCGCTAGAGGCACTTGCCCTGTTAGGGTGAAAAAACTGAGCCACAAACAGCATCAACATGGTCTTGCATCCATGCCTTTTGCCCGGGGGCATTTGGAAGGCAAAAAAAAAACATCACTTGAAGGAAACCGATAAAAAACTTGAAGCATGTTTACATTGGATTTCTGCAGACCATGAAACCTCATTTATCAAGAGCCATGAAATTGTGATGCAACCAGTAATTTGTATGAGATTTAACCTTACATTGGGCTCACTGCTTCTTAAATATTAATTATTGCTCTAAAAATAAAAAATATAAAGTAAAGTATAAAGTAAAACGTGATTTTTACAATTCCATTGACTGGATTTGGGCGTGTTTGCTTCTGAAAATATTTAGTCTATTTTGTTTCATAAGTCGAGTGCAGAAAAAAAGCAAATTGTGACTGCAAAACAGCTGTTAAAAAAGGTAGAGATCGCACTGCTTCATGAATTACTCTCAGTATAGTTAAGTATGACCAATGTCTGTCATCCAGTTTATATAGTAATGGTTACTATTTATGCACCTGGATTATAATAGAGTAAGCTAGTAAAAAAGCAAAACAAAAAAAAAGAAAAACGCATTTCAAGAATTGACTTCCGCTAATTTATGATCACAGTAATGGCTCTACATCATAAGTAGACTTATAGTGACTTAGCTGTGTGTAAGACAAAACAGACAAGCAGAAAGAACCGAAAATAGAAAAATAAAATATCATGAATAGCGTAAGAGGGGTGATGGTAAAATCATAAACGAGATCTTCTCTCAGACCTGAAACATTTGTTTGTTGTATGAAAAAAAAAAGTTAAACATCCACGTGATAGCAGGATAGTTTGAACTCTTACCAGGAGATCTTTTCCTGCCCATTTGCATTCATCTCTTCTGGTGGGAGAAGCAGTCCAAGGGATCTGCAACACAAACAGAGTTTCTGCTCAAGACTGAAAAGCATCTCCCTGCACCTAAAATTGTTTCTGTGTCAGTGATAGAGCTGCAGCTTGTGTGCATGGAAGTGTGTTTATGAGAGTAGAAGGGGTCACAAATCAGTTTGTTATCCACTTTGTTTTAGTTTACAACACAATTCACCCAGGTGCACAGAGTGCAGCTAACATGTCTGAAACAGCCCTTGTCTAAAATATACATGAAGCACTTTTTCTTTAGATTCAGAAAAATAAAAAAAATATACCTGAAGCCAGCACTCTGGTTGAAAACAAATGGCTGTGTAAGTCGGTCAGAAACAGATTTAAGGTCATGAATTAATAAAACTGGCAAACACAGAAGCTCCAGATCACATGTTTTACCTGTGCTTTGTCTTTGCTTATATTGAGGAGGTTGAAAGAGAAGATGTGATCCTTGGCACCCACCAGGAGCCTTCCTTTCTCCTCATCCAACAAGAGAGTATGGTAAGCCGAACTGTTAGCCAGGCCTTCAAATGTCACAATATTGTTGGTTTCCAACATCTCTGTGAAGAGAAGATTGAGATCAGCATGCTACAATGATAAAACACATCAGAATATGTTAAGAACAAGAAAGTCAAATCACACTGAATTTAGAGGAGTTCTAAGAACATCTTTGCATACAAGAAGGTTTTGCTTACTTGTAAAAATACCAGACACCAAGGTGCCCCAAGGGTACAATACATATTTGCTGAAGCTTTTTTCACAAAAGGATTTTAGCAGGCAGGCATGCTGTTGTTTTATCCTAACGTGTTGTTTTAATGGCAAAAAAAATGTGCAGACTAGCCAAGTTGACAGATAGGGAGCCCCGGCCAAGTAAATGTGGAAATCACAGGTAAAGCCAGGACTGCAAGCCAAAGTCTACATGGAGATGTGACCATAATCAGAGCTGCCAGGCAGAACTACACGTACTAACATTGGGATATTATTGTATATTATTCTGCTAATCTTTTACAGACTAAACAACAAGCTTTTACTGAAGTACACCAGTTGTCATATGACTTTGTCATACTCTTCAGCTCACGTTTTGGAACCCAATTTTATACTCTGGCAAACCTAGCAAAGTACTGGCTTTCTGCCTGAAAAGACAACAAGACTTGTTTAACAGATCACATCTCTAATACAATTACTAACCCCTAAATGACATTCTGAGACTGGGATTGCAATACTGTTCAATGTAACATCTGAAGGCACACACATATAAACACAATCATTTATTTTCCTTTTCCCCAACACAGTTTTACCAGACTATGAGCCCACCACACCCACCACCCACACCACCACCCCTCCATAGGCCACCACCCCAAAACTGCAGAAAGTACAGAAAACATTGTAAAACAGATCCTCCCTTCAGTGTTCTCTAGTTTTATCTCTTTATTTCTTAGTAAGAAAAAAGAAACAACAGAATCACTCATAAATGTTTTAGCGGAGAATGTTATCTTCTCTGAAGTATGTCAGAGCCCGAGAGAGACAGAGAAGCTGAAGAAAACTTGAAGCGAGACATAAAGAACATCACAGAAGAAAGGATGTCACACTGACTACTTTACTTATTTAGAAGTTTTTCATTCTGATAAACATTTTTAAGTTATAAAGGCAGCAATAAAAGTTTTATAGATGTAAACTAAAACATTTTTAACGTATTCAATGTAGTTTATTATTCATGAGAAGCTGAAAGAAAGGATAAGATTAAACATTTACAAGAACAACATTAATACATTTTTGAATTATTAAAATATTTTTATCATATATTGTTTTTCACAGAAGCCTTCAAAATATGTAAAAAGAACAATGCAGGAGAAAAACTATTATGTCTCCATTGTCTGTGATAGCAGAAGCAGCCAGTTGCTTTACTACCTGATCTGCAATTTACCTTATTCCTGCATGCCAGTGGGTTGCCTCAGTTGAACTGGCTTCTTCAGTTTCTTACAAAAACATTTTTGTTGGACTGAATTCCTGACTTCTACCTGCCTATTCCAAATAACACATTTTGTGTTTGCATTTCATCATCAGAAAGATCTGCTGATGTTATTGATGATTTATACAGACACGCCCAATAGAAGCATCTAAGTTAAATGAAAAACTTTACATCTCTGTCCAAGTAGGAAAAAGTTGCAAGTATGCATAGCCAGCAACAAAAATTTTTTTTTTATTATTAATACCACTAATTCCATGATGAGTTATATTTTATAAGAGACAATAATCTAATTATTTGTCAGTAAACTAAAATAAACAACTAAACAAACAACCACCCACCATCTGATCAAATGAAAAACAACCACGAACCAAAACTACAACAAAACAAAACAAAAAACAACCAGCCAATTAATGAACCAACCATCCAGCCAATGAATCAACAAACCAACCAGGCAACAAAAGTAAAATAAAAAAGTTTTATAAATAAATCAACCAACAAGCAAACAAACATAATCAAATCAATCCGTCTTCTATACCCGCTTCTTCTGTATAGGGTCATGGGGTAGCTGGTGCCTATCTCCAGCGGTCTACAGGTGAAAGGCTGGGTACATCCTGGATAGGTCGCCAGTACATCACAGGGCAACACAGAGGCACACAGGACAAACAACCATGCACACACTAACCCTAACCCATTCACACTTGAGGGTAATTTAGAGAGACCAATTAACCTAACAGTCATGTTTTTGGACTGTGGGAGAAAGCCGGAGTACCCAGAGAGAACCCAAGCATGCAAAGGGAGAACATGCAAACTCCATGCAGAAAGAGTTTGGATAACTGGATATCTCCATGGTGGGAGTTGAACCCAGGGCCTTCTCGCTGCAAGGCAGTGCTGCCAAATACACCACCATGCAGCCCCACAAACAAATCAGTAAACAAAAATAAAAAAAACAACCAACCAATAAGAACTGACATACAACGTTGTGTCCTAATCACTGTCTGTACCTTCACTTGGTATAAAGTTCATTAGTTACTAGTTTACAGTTTGACTTTTGAAGATGCGTGTTTTAGCCTAATTATTGATTTCTTCAAAACACATTTCTTTAATGTTTTTATGTAAAACATTTTCAAATAGATCTGTGGGGGAAAAAAGGTGTTGCATTAGTTATCTGGGTCGAAATCAGTGAATCTCTCATCACATTTTATATGACTTCTTAAATTTTATGATGCTCTCACTTAAGGAGTGATACCATTTTCAAAGTAGTTTATCTGCAGATTCAGATTAAGAAAATAGAGAGAGCATTTTGACACAGATTTAAATTAAACAACACACGCTTTTATCGATGTTCTAAAGTGAACACAAATGTAAAAAAAGCAATCATGAAAGAGCTGTTTTACACACCAGAAACATATATGGCAGATGTAAGGAAATTGTGTGCAAACAAGGACTATACTTTCACATTGTCATGTTAAAACACAGAGAACATCACCATTTCCACCTTCTATACAAATACACACTTCACTGGTTTTTGAAAAATATTCACAAGAGAAGTGTCCATGGCAACAGAGACTACAGCTAAGTTATTAGAACCCAATCAGCCCGAGACAGATGCACTTTGGGAATTGTGTGTGGAACTGTGTAATGTGTGTTTATCAAGCTGACTGGTGGTGTGTTAATGGAAAAACAAAACAAACAAAAAAAAAAAAACAGATGTTTCCATGTCACTCAAGAGGTAGTGGCCTATACATGTCTCAACCAGTGTCCCCTCTGGATAAATGTAACAGGTGCATGCATGAATAAGCAGTTAGTCTGCCGCTGTTTGAGCTACACCTTTAAACCAAAAGCCTGGTTTTATGCTGCTACACATAACCTGTTTAGTTGAGTTTCTTTTCCAACAGATAGTTCCACTACAGCAGACAGAAAGAAATGACAAGACAAGCAGGTGGATGTGCAAATATCTTATCTTTCACATTTTTACTTAAGGGAGAAAAATAAAACTATTAGTAAATAGTTCTACCAATATTTAATCAACAATCCTATTTTATTCAGAGAGAGACAAAGCAAAGTCATAAATAGAAAGCATGAGACAAAGAAAAAGCACAATAATGGGACAGATGGAATGGATGCAATGAACCAACGGTCCCTTGAGAGACTGGTATAAATAAAATCTTTTACCCTACATTCTTCCTGTCTTCCTCTATTCTGCTTTCTCGACTGGAGGGCACAGGGAGTATTATCCAAGTACTTCATAAGACACAGACAATATACTTTCAAATAAAAATCCACAGCTAGTACAGTATATTAAAAAATGCTTTTTGAGGTCAGTTACATACCTTGTAATTATTGTAGAGATATTAAGCTAGGTAAATAATTTTATTTTTTTATAGACCAGACCTGTAATCTAACAAAAGTCAATCTGAAAGGTTCAGGTGATAATTTTCTCATACGAAAAAGAAAGGCCAAGTGGTAATGTGGAGTAACCGGCCTTCTTGGAGTCCCTGTCAGGGGTGCTGCATAGTGACCCTCCTGGGGTCCTGGGGACTTCTGCTGGGGGACTTCAACGCCCATGTGGGAAACGACAGTGACACCTGGAGAGGCGCAATCGGGAGGAATAGCCTCCGAGTGGTGTTTCATTATTGGACTTCTGTGATAATCACGGATTGTCCATAAAGAACACCAAGTTCATGCATAAGGGTGTTTACCAGTGCACTCGGCACCAGGACACCCTAGGCAGGAGGTTGATGATCGACTTTGTTGTCGTGTCTTCAGCCCTTCAGCCACATGTTTTGGACACTCGGGTGAAGAGAGGGGCTGAGCTGTCTAATGATCACCACCTGGTGGTGAGTTGGATCTGCTGGAATAGGAGAAAGCCGGACAGACTTGGCAGGCCCAAGCGCTTAATGAAGGTCTGCTGGGAACGTCTGGCGGAGCCCTCGGCCAGGGATGTATTTAACTCCCACCTCCGGGAGAGCTTTGACCAGATTCCGGGGGAGGCAGGAGACATAGAGTCCGAGTGGACCATACTCTTGCGTCTGACGGGTACCGTAAGGCCAAGGGCTGTGGCAGAGGCAAAAACTCGGCCTGGAAGGAGTTTGGTGAGGCCATGCAGAAGGACTACCGTTTGGCCTCGATTCTGGTAAACCATTTGGCGCCTCAGGAGGGGGAAGCAATGCTTCGCCAACACTGTTTACAGTGGGGGTGGGGAGCTACTGACCTCGACTGGGGACGTTATCGGGCGGTGGAAGGAGTACTTCGGGGATCTCCTCAATCCTGCCATCACGCATTCCCTGGTTGAAGCAGAGGCTGGGGACCCGGGGTTGGACTCTTTTATCACCCAGCCTGAAGTCACCGAGGCGGCTAAAAAGCTCCACGGTGGCAGGGCTTTGGGGGTGGATGATATCCGCCCTGAGTACCTCAAGTCTCTGGATGTTGTGGGACTGTCATGGTTGACACGCCTCTTCAACATTGCGTGGCGGTTGGGGACAGTGCCTCTGGACTGGCAGACCGGGGTGGTGGTCCCCCTTCATAAGAAGAGTGACCGGAGGGTGTGTTTCAACTATAGTGGGATCACACTCCTCAGCCTCCCTGGTAGGGCCTATGCCAGGGTATTGGAGAGGAGAGTCCAGCCAGGTTGGAGGGGAGTTCCTGCCTCAAGTGGAGGAGATCAAGTATCTTGGGGTCTTGTTCACGAGTGAGGGGAGAATGGAGTGGGAGATCAACAGATGGATCGGTGCAGCTGCCGCAGTAATAAGGACGCTGTGCTGGTTCTTTGTGGTGAAGAGAGAGCTAAGCCGAAAAGCGAAGCTCTCGATTTACAGGGTGGTCTATGTTCATGACCGAAAGAACAAGATCCCGGATACAAGCGGCTGAAATTAGCTTCCTCCGTAGGGTGGCCGGGCACTCCCTTAGAGATAGGGTGAGGAGCTCGGCCATCTGGGAGGGGCTCAGAGAAGAGAGGATCAAGAGGAGACAGTCGAGGTGGCTCGGGCATCTATACTGAATGCTTCCTGGACGCCTTCCTCGGAGGTTTTTAAATGACCAAAATAAGGTTATCTATACATTGTCATGCCTTAGCAGGCCTTCATAATAAACTTTTTCAGCATAACAACTGACTAGGTCATATACTCATTTTGTGAGGGACCTTGGGATGACACCTGCATGGAGTGAGAGGTTACTTTGACTAAACCCATGGTTCTAGAAAGACATTTTGAAGGTGCCTGGATACAAGCAGTTCTTGTAGGTTACAGCTCAAATCTCAGGTGTACAAGTGCATTACAACATGTTTAACAAAAATAAAAAATACTAAAACATTTGACTGAGTTACGTTACATAAATTGCCACAGATGCACTCATTCCTCAGGGAAAACTCCACAAAGCTGCAGTGAGGTCATTTTGTCTTTGTGAAGTAGGAAAGCAAACAAATACCTCTTTTCTGTAACACTACCAACTGCTCTTGCTTGATTGTACATTTTCCAAAAAAGGAAACAATGGTGAAAAATTGTGTCCAATATTATCACAGCAATATTCTATAGTTATTCCATATCATTATGGTTTCAGTCAAATTAATTTATTTTATAATTTATTTATAGAAAAATTGGTCAGACTTCTTCCAGCAAGTTTTTGATACCATATTTGAAACTTTAAAATAGAATTAAATTATTATTATAATAATATGTAATTATTTACTTTTTAACAATAATCCATTGTATGATGTTTTAGTCAACTGCTGCTATTTATTTATTTTTTGTCCTATTTGACATATCTCACATTATACACTTACTTTAGAGCCAATATCCTTTTGGCAGTCATCACTGTGTAAGCATTCCTAAACAGACTGTCTCACTATGCAGTATCCATAATTTATATCAAAACTGACCTAATTATTGATCTGAAAGTCTCCAGATATAAATCTAATACAAAAACCATAATACCATGAAAGTAATTCTGACAATGTTTTCAGATTGTTAGGGCAAAATCTGTAGATTGTGAGAAAGTCACAAATCTTACACAGAATATTGTTTCATCTCTCAGAATAATGTACACACCTAGAGAAATCCAACTCCTCCACTGTGATATTCTCGATGTGTGTATGGATTAAGGGTCTTTTTGGAAACTTCTATATACCCCAGTTCTGGTCAAAGGTTACTTCAAACTGCAGTGAAAACAAGGAACCAAAAATGTCTTACTATTACAGAGGAATGTGGTTTCCATTTTCAATTCATTGCTCTTTTTGCCCCCTGGTATTTAAAAGCAAGACTATGCACTTTTTGGTGCAAGCTCTGGGCTCTGCTCAGTTAGAGAGCTGAAAACGATAGAGGAAAAAGAGAAAAAGAGCACTATTGGCAGAACAACTACAACCTACAAACTCAAGTGTCACCCTTTACAGCTAACATGTGCTTTGCTTCTTGTGACCCATAAACCTGAAAACTGTAAATCTCTGTTTGCTCCTCCCAAATCCACCCATAGGGTGTGAGTACACCCCACAAGCAATTTATGCCCAGGCACAACATACAATACATTTCAACATTTTTGATTCTGCAGTGCACATTAGTCCCCAGCTCCCCATGTACATATCCTCTTCATCACCCAGACACCAGTTGTTGATACAGTTGGATTTTATGTTTAAGTAGCAGTGGGTAAAAATATTTTTCATCCTTCTCCCTGGCTTCATGCCCTTTACCTCCAAAGTTCAGTAGGAATCCATAGTTTTAACATGGTGGTTCTTGTTATGCAATAGGGGGTGGTATCTCAGAGGGGGTGGGGTGTGGGTCGGGGGGGTGGGGTGTTTGAAGGTTTGGTCTCACACATACATTCACAATTTTGGGGTGCACTCCCATGTTTTGTTCAGAAGGGTGAACTCTCTCAAGAAAGGAGAAATGTGCAAGTTTCTTCTAACACATACACATACTTCCAACTTCAAATATGTTCCCAGTATTCCCTGTGACCTGTAGGGGTCAGAGTTCCTTCACCTCACCGTCCCATGTGTGATTGATCAGATGCTGCTGCCTCAAGACTAGACGTCCTCTCAGACTGTTTAGGTATGCACGATTTGTAAATCGCCCAAGTGAATAATCTGATTTTCTTTTAAGTATTGTTACTTCATGTTACATTAGTGGAAACTAAATGTTATAGGTATAAAATAAACAACTTACCAGATCATAAGAGATTAGGAAAAATGGAAGACAATCATTCAAACCAGATTTGCACCTAATTGAACACAGGACCATTATACAGTGACATGAAAAAGTATTTGCCCTTTACAGATTTCTTCTGTTTTTGCTTTTTTATGACACTGAAAAAATTCAGATCATCAAACACAATTTACTACAATACAATACATTTCTTTAGGGAAAGAAGCTATCCAAACCAACCTAAATTTATGTGAAAAAACAATAACCCCCCCTATTCGGTGTAGAATGAACAATTTACTCGAACATAAATTGCTTGACCATATAATGTTCGCTTACAAATCTTTAAAAAAGCCCAGATCTGAAACAACCTAAGAACTAAGGAGAAACATGTAATTGGTTACAAAATTGTTTATCAGGCTTTGGGAGTCCAGCAAACCACATTAAAAGCCAATATACACAAAAGGAGAAATCACAGAGCATTGGTGAACCTTCCAGCAATTAGTGGCATACTCAAAAGAGAGCATCAATGACTCACCCAGGAAGAGACCAAAACAACATCTAAGGCACTACAGTTAAGGTCAGTGTTCATGATTCCACAACAAAAAAGAGATTGTGGACAAATGACCTCCCAGAGGTCCAATGCCAAAACCATTGTTAATCAAAAAGAACACAAAGACCTGTCTCACATTTCCTTGAAACATATGTTGATGATCCCTAGGACTTTTGCGAAAATATTCTCTGGACTGACAAAACAAGAGTGGTTTGTGCTTCTCGGAGGGTGTGCATTCCATTACATCTGGTATAAAACTAACACAGCATGTCAGAAAAATTAAATACAAATCATACCAGCAGTCAAACATGGTGGTTGTGTGATGGTCCTGGAAGCCTTTCTGCTTCAGGTTCTGGACAACATGCCGTAAGAGTTGGAATCATAATTTCACTTCTATACCCAAAAATCCCTAAACGTAATGTCAAGAGATTAGCTGCAGTATGCTTGAGTTATGCAGCAAGACAATTGCACACCAGAATGTCCACCTCTGGAAGCCTCAGAAAAAGAGGTTTCGGCATTGTCTAGTTGGATTTTGGACATTAATCCAATTAAGATACACTGGCATGGCCTCAAACTGGCTTTTTATACTAAAAAACCATTCTGTATTAAAACAATTCTGCAAAAGAGAGTGGACCAAAATTCCTCCACAGTGATGCAAAAGAACCCCATAACCAGTAACTTGGTTCAGGGGGTAATTACTTTTTCACATAGAGCCAGGTTAGTTTAGATAGCTTGTTTCCATTAATAAATAAAATCACTTGAAAGCTACATATTATATTTACTCAGGTCTGGATTCAACATTTGTTTAATGTCCTGAAACATTTAAGTGAGATAAAATGGCAAAAACAAAAGAATCTTTAAGGGGGTAAATACTTTTTCACAGTACTGTAGCTACCTGCTGACTACATTTGGATTAAAACTCCCCACTCAGCACAGGGAAGCAAAGTGTTACCCCCTCCAGCCAAAATTCAAATGAAGGCAGATTCAAATATTAAAAGCAGAGACTGCAGCCCAAATAAGCAAGCTAGCCAAATTGCTACCTGAAGGGCTTCCAATAGAGATTTCAGTGTATGGGCGTATTTCACCAAACTGACAGCATGTGGTTTCAAATGACTGATACCCTTGCAGGTATTATTTGCTATCTGCAGATGGCAACGTATTTATGCATGCAAGTGTGTCTGCGTACGGGCACACTTGGGTCTGTAATTATGGATCCCCCAGCACTAAGCGAGAAACATTTCACTTTAATACAGCCATCTGCTGAAACAGACCATTCACCATTCATCTGAGTATAATTACCATGCAGGAGAGAATGGAGCAGAAAAAATGACATTCAGCAAAATAAAATAAAAAAATGTGAGGGAAGGATAAATGACACTTGGCAGCCTGGGAATTCATTTCTGCCAGTTTTTTTAGATTGCTAAACAGACAGTTGATCAAAACAGGAACAAGTTAACAAAAAGAAGGCATCGGTCTTCTATAATGACCTGTTTAGCAGCTTAGAGACACATTAAGTTGGCAGGTCAGGCATGTGAAGGATTTTATTCAGCTAAATAAACATCTTCTTGGGGTGATATGTTAATAATTAATGATCAATATGTGATATATCTTAGTTCCTGATGATTGCTGTGACATAACAAACATTTTGAGCGCAGCAACAAGCTTATCACTGCAACATGGTGAGCTGAATCTAAATATTGTGAATGAAAAAGGGTTTGTACAGATAAGATTAAAACAATATTCACTTACAGTATAAGCATTCAATACAACCTGCATTATTTTGTATAGGACTAATACACACAAATTTAACATATTGGTAAAATAAATTCTTGATTTTATAGACATTATTCACTTTTTCCTACCCAATAGCTGTAATATTTTAATAACGACTAGTTAAACAATTTGACTCTGTTCTAGGCATATCTTGAAATACACCAGGTGGATTTAAAAGATTTAAACAGGAATTTTGTAAAGGTTGAGTTTAAAGTTTAAATATCTTCATAGGTTTTACAAGAAAATAGAAAACAACTAAAACAGGGAAAGGATATTTAAAAACCTCAGACATACCTTTATAGGAGAGTTTTAGCCGGGGCACGTTATTCTTGGTTTGTGGGGGTTCACTACCCTCCGATCTAAGCACAGCTACCACACACAGAAGTATAATGGTACCCCAGAGAATCCCCATGGTCCTGGGGCAAAGAACTCCAGATAAGCCGTTTAAATAAACAACCCCTGGCCAGACAATCTTAGATTTGGTTTAGCAGGAAATAGTGGCGGTGCAAGAAACAGTCCTGTTGTCCAGTAATTATGAAAAAATGCTGGTGAGTCAGTCCAGGTTGCCTCATAACAAGTCCTGCGACCTAACAACAAAAAAAAACTTTTCCTGTTCCACAGGTCAAAGCCAAAATTAGAGTCCAGCTAAAAAGGAGTAAGATCCTGCAAGCAGAGTTAAGGTTATAGACCACTGCAAACTTAACTAAATTAAATGTAATGACTCAGAAAAAGAAAATGAACTAGAGTTAATTTGCTGCTAAATGCTAAGAAAATCAAAATATGTTTGAATTAGCTTTCAGTTTTGGCATCTAAGCAGAGTGTAGCTCTAAAACCCATCCATTATAATGCTCAGTCGCACCTTTAGCCACGAAAAGTAAAACTGGTCCAAATTTTTCAGCTGTTCATCCCATCTGCCGGAAAAGTCCTCAATGGTTGTGCTTCTTTTTGTCTCCCACTCTACTTAGCACTTATTTGAGCTAGTTTAGTCTCACTAAATGCAGCTCAGCTGTGTCACAACACCACAAGGCACCCAGTGCAACTGACAACAGCTGAGGCAAACAGCACAGTCAAAGTGTAGAGATGGTGGGAGAAAAGGAGAGAGAGAGAGAGAGAGAGAGAGAGAGAGAGAGAGAGACACGGGTGACGGCGGGGGATTGAGAAATACGGCAAGTGTAGTGTAGGCGGGAGAAGAGTAAGAGCAAGCAAAGATAGCATGGGTGAAAGGATAACTGAGTTTTCTTGGAAATAAAGGGTGAGGGCAAGTAAAAAGGTTTGAAAGAGTGTGAAAAAAATTAAACAGGGTTAGAAAATGCTGAGATTACTCAGTTTATGCTTTAATTTGACAGGTTTTTGTTTGAGGTATTTGTTTACCCTTTTTTGTACAGTTCTATTTAATTTGTATTAGGTCATGATTATGCAACTAAACATGTAAAAACTGCATTGCACAATTTAACAGAGATACGTATGTTTACTTTGGTCCTATGCACTATAATAGCCTTTTTCTATTGTAGCATAGGACTGAAGTAAACATAGCGACTGCTGTGTTTTTAGTTTTGACCAGATCCAATGTTCAAAATCTCTGAAACCAAGTAGTCATACCAGCAGGAACTGGCAGCTCAAATGCTCTTGTCCAGCTGACAAAATGGCGTGTTTGTTGCAAAACCTATATTTTAATGCAGTGGCACAAACCTGAATTAAAACTGTGGGCATTAATTGAACTGGTGGGGACTACCGCCACCCATTCGGCAATATAAAGGTTGCTATGATGAAGAGACTATAAGCAGGCTGGTAATTACACACTGCTGATGAGGGCAAGTCTGTTTGCTGCTTGACATCCTACACCCGAAACAAGACACTTCTTCAATAATATACTGTAGACAATAAATACATAGTTTTTTGGTTTTTTTTTTCTTTTTTTTTCTCATTTTTGATATACAATAAATGGCAAATTAATTACTTACTTGTTAACACTTTTATATTCCGGCTTTTGCTTTACACATACGGTACTTCTACAAAAACATCACAAAAGTGGATAAATGAGACACACACAGACACACACACACACACACAAAAATATTCCTCAATTTGTATATTTTGTTATTGCATGAAGTTGTGACCACTTTATAAAAGTAAGTACAAAATGAGCAATTTAAGTAGAATTTAAGATTTTACTATTAATCAATGTGGAATACTTAAAAATAATGTTTTGATTGAATAAAAACTGTTATTCATTACAGGATCAAATTAACAAAATTAAATCATTGGTTAGCTATATATTAAAACTTTAAAATTTCTTGTTTAATCAACTGTCAGTGTTTCTGCTTTAAATTATTGCTTTTCCCAATTCTTATAGTTACTGAATGTTAAAAATGTTATAGATTTTACAGTGTTTTTACTCAATGTAGACAAAAAGCTTTCTGTAAAGACTTTCTGTAAACAACTTCAAACTGGACAGCAAGCCCATTTCCTTAAACTCTCAAGAGATACCTTTAATCAGTTTAGATAACATTTTGAATGTGTTTATTATTCAAAAAACTGTCGCTTTTCTCCTGTAGAAGCAGATTGCGGAATTCAGGTCACTCTTTGTTCTATGTTTTACTTAAATCGTTATGAAATACATCTAAGTATAATAAAAATAAAAACAAGTTCTGGTTCCATTTACACAATTTGTTGATGAATATTAATACTTTTATAAATATCCAGACATTACTCACTTCTGGAATGAAATGAATGTGGTGTAATCATGGTGTAATCATCATCAGTTAAATAGCACATGAATAGAAAAATAGTTCTAAAGGTCGAATCCTTTAGAACTATTTTTGATAGGCAATAGTAAATTGTGAAGTTGAATGATATTTACATGCATCAATACAGATTAATTTAACACTGCATCCACTACAAGCAAATGTATCATAACCTTTCCTTACCTAAAATCTTATGTGGCTGGTATTTCAAGACAGGAAAGAACATCAATAATACTGTTGAAAACAAATCTTACTTGAAATGATACTAGTTGAAATATAGATTTTGCTAGTGACTTAAATGTAACTATCTGAATAGGTTAAATCTGTTAGATTCATTGACATTCACTGGGGATGACCTACTTTAGTTTTAACAATTAGTTTGCTAAGTATAATTATTTAACTTTAACCCTCTAGTTAAATAGAGCTTGGACATATTAATGGTTGAAATTTGAGTTTCAAAGAGCTAAATAAGAAGCAATAAGACAAATTCAAGAGCATAACATAAAGAAAATGTAGGTTTGCATAAAATGTAAAAACACCATGCTCAATTAGCAACAGCAATCTTTAGAAAATGAGATACTGGAGTTTTGTAATGATAATAAATGTAGGAAAGTATGTTAACAATAGTCATCTATAAAGTTTTCCAAAAACATTACATTGCCAGATTCCTAATCAGTCTTTGCCACAAAGATGGATCAGCTGGGAATTTACCAGTTACTCCATCGTTATCTGAAGGGGAGACCCTTTTTAAACTGATACAAATGAGATGTCAGTCTCATGCTAAACAGCAGAGCCTCCGTGAGCTGATTCTTGCTTGTGGTGAATGATAATGACTCTAGTAGTAATGGTATAGCGAGGACCCCTAACAGGCTGTGTCGATCTGTATAAAGAGCCATCAGACAGTGGGAGGAGAGCTGAACTAATCCTGTAGAAATGGGATGGGCCCTCATGGTTATGCTAATGTATGCTACGTGGACCTTAGAGGCTTCAGTAAAAGCAAAGAGTTGACATGTCATACAAAAAAATCTTGTTAGTCAGTCAGCCAATTAGTTAGTTGGTAAGAAATTTCTCTAACACAACACCCAAACATCAGACAATTATATCTGTCAATAAAAGTAAACTGGGAAGGTCATTCTACATTTCTAATGATAATAGTTTTTTACATGTTGATTAATATAGTCAGGTATGTTTTGTTAATTTGGTATTCAAGTGTCAAATAAAAGTTGATAACCCTTCTTTGTTGTTTATGACATTTTCATCGCATGCCTTTCAAATTAACCATTTATTTAAACCTTTCCAAAACTTTTTCATTTTCCTCTGACATTTTGTGTTGACTGTTTTGTTGACCTTTTGGAACTCTGCTTGTTAGAACCCTTATTTGAACCTAACAGTGAAGATTAAAAAGTTTATTTATTTTCCAGTTGCATATAGATGTGTAGCTGTGGGTGCTTTCAACTTTACCAACCTACAGTTCATACCAGTACAGCACCAATCCAATGAAAAAAGGGCCCAAATCCTTCAGTATGCATAGGTTCTTACAGAGCCCAAAGAGCTTGTGTACTTAAAGGAGAATGCCCCTTTCTGAAGGGCCAATTCAGCAGTGTCTAAACTCTTCCATTCAGTGAGCAGAGAGCCTAGAGTACTCTGACCATCTCAGAGTTCATCAGCTTATGTGTGTGAGTACACCATGAAAGGGGGACTTCTTCAGCTTGTGGAGAGGTGTGGTATGTTTGCAAGTAGGGTTGATGAGGGCTGTGAAGTGGGGACAACACCAGATCTATCGATACCCCTTTGAAAGCTGCATCCCCCACCTTCACAGTTCACTTAGCTCTCCACATTGTTCCCCCTTACCACCTCACTTCAATTCCTGCCGGCAAAGTAAATCACTAAAGCCCTCCCATTCCTCCACGCAAAATCTGTTGTTTTCTTCTAATTTTCTGACCTGTGGCCTTGTTGACAATGCAGTGATAGCATAAATGCATATTTGTATGTCTATTCATCCATACACTGCCCAGTAGGAAAACTGGTTCTTCACTTTTTTACTTCTTAGACCAACCCCACACCCACCACTACTTTTCTCTGTTTCATCCTCCTTGACCTCCACCTACTCTCTTTAAACCTGTGAATACAATCCCTCAATTGAGACGATTTGGCTCAGCAAAATGAACCACAAGCTAAAGCCTAGGAAATTAAATTAGTTTACCAGCCAACTGCCCTTTACAAGACTGCCCTGAAATACATGTATGAAAAAAAATATAAAGGAAGCAGGCAATGGTGGTATTTGAAGCTTAAGCAAAGTTTTAACGATTTTATCACTAAAGTATATTTCCCACATTGGGGGGAAAAACTACCCAAATATCATACAAGTGTTGCTATGTACAGTGTCAATGCAAAAGGATTCATAATATCCACCTGACCTTTTTCACATTTTGTCATACAACCAAAAACTCATGAATCATGAACACGCAAGACAGGTCAAGAATAAAGTTATAGAGAAGTTTAATGCCAAACTTTAAGCTTCTCAGAGAACACTGTTCAGTCTGTTGTCTAAAAATGGAAAGAGTATGGTACAGCTCAAATATACGACAATGTGGACAAAGCAGTTGTTGAAAGAAAGCCGTAAGAGGTCCTGCTTTCAATTTGGCACAGGCTATGTAGCAGAGTACAGTAAACGTGGGAGAAATGTTCTGGTCAGATGAAAACAGAATAACATTTGTTTGACCTGTATGGAAACTATAAGGTGTGGCAGAAATGAACTCTGCAAATAATCCTAAACGTTTTATCCATATAGTAGCCATAGTGATGGCGGCATGATGCTGTGTGGATGCTTTACATCAGCAGGGACAGAGGTTGATCAATTCCAATCAAATTCATTAAGCTAATTATTATCATATGACAAAATGTGATCAAGCTTAAAGGGTACAAACACTTTTACAAGGAACTGTTTTAAAGATCCATTGTCATTATATTTTTACCATAGGTATAAATATGCATGACCTTTGACTGACACCAGGTACTGCACCCTGAGATTAGTTTTAATCTTTTATATTTCCAAGAAGCCTCTGGTACCTAACAGTAGAATCATACTAGGGAATATTTTTCACCACATACAATGTATGAAGTCATTGTTATACTTAGGGAAGAAGGGTCTTAAAGAAAACTCTTGGTTGTTGGGCACAAATAAAAAAAAAACAGATAATGCACTTTTTATGACCCTATATAGTTGGTGAAACTTTGATGAAAAATAGAGCAGAAAACATGAAACTATAAATAAATTAGTGAGAGCAGTGTAGCATCAACACTGAAAAAGCCACACTCTTATCATAGCAACGAGACAGGCACAATTATACAATTGACAGGTGGGCATTTACTCCAGAATCAGTTGATAAGTGTGTTTAGATTTGCTTCAGTAGTTCATCAACAACATTAATTTATCATCATCCATCAATATTTCAGCCTTTCGGGCCACCTGCATGTCATGTGCCAAAAGAAAAGATAAACACATAGTTGTTATGATTTGGGGTTGTTTGGTTTTTGGTTTCGGGTTTTTTCCTTATATGTTTTTCACTGCTCAAGTTTTGAATCATGCTTCTGTTTATTATTTTCCTGTTTATGCTTTTGTTTCATATTTTTCTAGTTATAGTTCTATTAGTTTGTTTCCTTGGATTTGCGTTCTGTTCAAGCCATGTTCTGCTCCTGTCACATTGTGTTCTCTGTTAATCAACTTTTTTCGGTTCACCTGCACCTAGTTAATCTGTCTTGCTTCACCTGGTTCACACATTTATACACACCTGTTCTGTTTACACATGGCGGAAACATTTTTCAAACCATGTCTTGTCTTTCAAATGATGCTCAAGTATAGTTCTCAAATCAAGTCTTGTTGTTTTTTGATCATGCCATGCCTGTCTCGCCTGCCCTTTTGTTGTTTTGTTCCTTCCTCCTGCTGTGAGTGAGTTTTTGTTATCAAACCATTTTGCACTTACCATCACGCTGCCTGCTCATCTGCATTCTGGGGTCCTATATCTTGCAAACCATAACAATAGTTTGTCTTTGGCTTCTATGTACACTACAATAACGTCCATTTGTCTATTTTCTTTTAACTCTATAGAGTATTTAAAATTGGTCTAACTGGTTAAGGTCCAAATGTTTCAACTTTTCTCAGTTATATTTTTTATAGGTACATGTTGAAAACCCTGATAGTTGAAGTTCTGTGATCAGGACTCACAGCACCATTGGGCAGATATGTTTTATCTTCCTAACATGTGTTCTTGAGAGTCACTTTACAATAATCTGTCATCATAGAGAAGCAGTATGATTGGTAAATTACATTTGTGCTAATCCAGTGTTTGGTTATAACACACAAACTACAATATATGCTACAGAAAAAATTTCAAAACTTCTGATCTTATAATCTGGTATTGGCTGAGGTATAGTTTTAAACTTCCTTCTGTAAACAGCTTGGGAAATGTAATAAAAATGTATCTTGCATACAAGCCTACTGATTGTCATCAGCTCTGAATGTTACAATAATACTTCTTTTTTATTAAACAATATAGATCTTTGACAGCATTATGAGTCAGTACAAAAATGTTGGCAAGTCATTTTAACCGAATAAAACCTAATGTTAATATCGGGTTATGGAGCCTTTAAAAATTAAACAAGAAAATCCAAAACACTGGGAGCAAAAAACAAGAAAGAAAGAAGGAAAACATGAAGAATGGTTTATATTTAATAGTAGGTACACCACTAAAACTGTTTAAACGATTTAACTCCATTATAACATCTGGCTCATAAATTTTATACTTTGTGAGACTTGAGAATAAGTTAGCTTTACAAATTGTAGAAAATATTTTTAAACAAAAAAAACAACATACATTCCAAGCTGATTTGTCAAGAAAGTCTACTTTACTATTTTTTGCCAAACTATCAAGGAAAAAAATGCTTTTCGGGGGAGGTGAAAAGAAATAAGAAATGCCAATTATATGAATACTTGTACTAAAGACAAGCTGATAATGCTGATGGTATAAATAAGAAAATTCTATAAAACACAAAGCTCATTCCTTTTATGAATAACTAATTCAGATTTCACTTTAAGTCCTTCTATTTATTAAAATAAGATCTTCTGAGTAGCTTGCCTTATGATAAAGAAAAGGTGGGAAGAGAAAGAAACAGACAAAGAATTATAACCAACAATGCCTCTTCAAGGCAAGAATTCATGTGGCAGATTAAAAGCACTTTTTTCACAACATTACTGATGTGCCAACAGCAGAGTAGTTCATGAAAGAAACAATATATATTTTATTGTTTTTTACTTTTTTTTTTTTCCCAGTTTTAACTTGCTGGTGCAGAATTCTTAAGACAGAAGCTCTTGACCCATTTACTCTGCTCCTCTAACTCACTCTATAAACAGTGATTCAGAGTTTTTCTTCTTGTTTTCCTCCATTATGAACAAGAGTAGGAATTTTAAAAGAGGCTCGTAACTCTTCAATCTATATTCTATATGATTTTACTCAAGAGTTTAAAGATCACCCAAACGTAGTTGTATTTCTTTCTGGCATTGTCAGAGTGTGCTAAAGCTTACTGATGGTTAGAGGTCAGGATTCATTAAAACTAATACTGAACTCAGAGGATTAAACTTCTGACAAGGCTTTGATCTGAAAAGAATGAGGTCAACTTAGAGCTCTAAAACTTCAGCCTGTGATTTCCAGGAGTGTAGAAATATCTGGCACAACCAAAGTAAGTAAGTGGAGAGCTTTATAAACCTAATGGGGAAACAAAATAATCAGACTGGATCATTTAAAAAATTTCTAAACTTTTCTTTGAATGGTAAGTGGTAGGATTGTTCACTTTACATATCAGACTTGCTTGTGAGATTGTTTTCTGCTTTCGACATTGGTTTGTCAGGTACATTTACAAATGTGTTGATATTTAAATATCAGAAGCAGGTCAGCCAGAGGAAGTAGCCTGAGAGAAATCTTTAGAGCAGTGGCTTTCAAACGTTTTACTTTGTGGGCCAAAATCGGAGAGTTAAAAATACTGACGGGACAGAAATATATTTTTAAATAATATATAAAAATGCAAAAACAAATTTACTTAGATTTCTTTAGCTTTATCTACATTTTAATGAAAGAAAGTAGTTAAATGTATTTAGAGAAGGTAGCGGTAAATTATTTTAAATTAAAATTATATAAAGATATGCTTGCATTATTAAAAGAAAGGCAACTATGTTGAAAACTATGTTAGCAAAAAATAAAAAACAGGATATGGGTCAATCTGTCTTTAAAAATAATTGTTGTAATTAGCCAAATTTAATGATGGGCGAGTCCAAGTCTACTTTTAAATAAAAGTCGCTAGATGTTTCTTGTTCTACTTAATATAAAAATTTTATTTAATCACAAAATATGAATAATAAAAGACAAATAATTTGTGTTGAACCCAACATCTTTTATTTTAAGGTTATTTTTATTTGCCAGTGAAAATCTTGCCCAAAAAATTTGAAAAAGTGTCCCCCTGCATCAACTACCTGTTCTGGCCAGACAACTTTGTACCATTTCTGAATTGGGGTCAGGCAGTGTAAAAAATAATTTCAAGGGTCAAACTTTGGACTCCCCTGATCTACAAAGTCACTTCCATAAGAAGTTTTTTTTTCTGTCTAGATTCATGACTTCCATCAGAACAGTCACACCAGATGATTTTTATTTGGACTTGAACTCTTCTGCTCAACCTGAATACACTCTAGAAGTGGTAATTTACTGCACAAGGCAAAACAAATGGGAAGAGTTGCTTTGAAAAGAGTGACCATGAACACTCAGACTCTGAGGGTATTTAGAAACAGTATGCCAAAAAATGGTGAAAACCATAAAGTTCCTGATAAGATATTTTTTCTTCAGTAGAGAGACATTGTTATTGAGAAGCTACTTTGTACAATTTGTCTGATATTAGCTCACAAACAGACATGACCTCAACTGACGTCAAGACACGCTCCTATTTTTCACACCTGTCTGCCTGTATCTCATCTGTGTCGGTCTCAATCAGACGTCTTCCTTCATTCCGCAACTCATACTAGAAGCTGAGTTCACTGATGCCTCAAGGGGTAATAAAACAGCACCACTTTCAAACAAATTACTCAAGAGGAAATTACACCTGATTTTACATCAGTTGCTCAGAAGCACTGCAGCTGCCAGCGAAGCAAATACATGCAGCAGGATTTAGACAGTGTTATGGAAAATAACAAAAACAAAAGCACAGCAGTTTCTTACTTAAGATAAAAATGGTGTAATTACAACATCAAAATTGTACCTTTTTGGGGGAAAGATATTTTGAGTATGAACTAAAATAGTGAGAAATGTACAGTTACACTATTTTATTTACTATCTTGTCATTTAAAAATTTTGCGTGGAGCCTACATTATGTACAATGTATTTTTACTGGGATGAAGGGTGGTGTAAAATTCATAATGCTTCAGTGTAGGGTATCTTTCTCTTGTTGTGACCATTCCTTGTTTTTATCCCACACTTAACAATTAACATCAGTTACTTAAAGTTTAATGGTCTAGGAGTGTCTCCAAATGGTCAAATAATTATTAGCCCACTTATTCAGAAAGCGGTTCAGTTTAAAAATTTGTTTATATCACCGTTGAAAAAGCAAAGCATTGCATAAGATCTTGTTACTCATTTTATTGTGTCATTGCCATTGTCAGTGTGTTGCTATTACACACCAAGTCCTTGTGCTGACATCAGGGGTACCTTGCAGTGGTTTAACTCAATGGTCAATCTAACAGGAATGCTAGTGGTCCAGAAAATCTGTATTTCCGAATATACAGGTCCTTCTCAAAATATTAGCATATTGTGATAAAGTTCATTATTTTCCATAATGTCATGATGAAAATTTAACATTCATATATTTTAGATTCATTGCACACTAACTGAAATATTTCAGGTCTTTTATTGTCTTAATACGGATGATTTTGGCATACAGCTCTTGAAAACCCAAAATTCCTATCTCACAAAATTAGCATATCATTAAAAGGGTCTCTAAACGAGCTACGAACCTAATCATCTGAATCAACGAGTTAACTCTAAACACCTGCAAAAGATTCCTGAGGCCTTTAAAACTCCCAGCCTGGTTCATCACTCAAAACCCCAATCATGGGTAAGACTGCCGACCTGACTGCTGTCCAGAAGGCCACTATTGACACCCTCAAGCAAGAGGGTAAGACACAGAAAGAAATTTCTGAACGAATAGGCTGTTCCCAGAGTGCTGTATCAAGGCACCTCAGTGGGAAGTCTGTGGGAAGGAAAAAGTGTGGCAGAAAACGCTGCACAACGAGAAGAGGTGACCGGACCCTGAGGAAGATTGTGGAGAAGGGCCAATTCCAGACCTTGGGGGACCTGCGGAAGCAGTGGACTGAGTCTGGAGTAGAAACATCCAGAGCCACCGTGCACAGGCGTGTGCAGGAAATGGGCTACAGGTGCCGCATTCCCCAGGTCAAGCCACTTTTGAACCAGAAACAGCGGCAGAAGCGCCTGACCTGGGCTACAGAGAAGCAGCACTGGACTGTTGCTCAGTGGTCCAAAGTACTTTTTTCAGATGAAAGCAAATTCTGCATGTCATTCGGAAATCAAGGTGCCAGAGTCTGGAGGAAGACTGGGGAGAAGGAAATGCCAAAATGCCAGAAGTCCAGTGTCAAGTACCCAGAGTCAGTGATGGTCTGGGGTGCCGTGTCAGCTGCTGGTGTTGGTCCACTGTGTTTTATCAAGGGCAGGGTCAACGCAGCTAGCTATCAGGAGATTTTGGAGCACTTCATGCTTCCATCTGCTGAAAAGCTTTATGGAGATGAAGATTTCATTTTTCAGCACGACCTGGCACCTGCTCACAGTGCCAAAATCACTGGTAAATGGTTTACTGACCATGGTATCACTGTGCTCAATTGGCCTGCCAACTCTCCTGACCTGAACCCCATAGAGAATCTGTGGGATATTGTGAAGAGAACGTTGAGAGACTCAAGACCCAACACTCTGGATGAGCTAAAGGCCGCTATCGAAGCATCCTGGGCCTCCATAAGACCTCAGCAGTGCCACAGGCTGATTGCCTCCATTCCACGCCGCATTGAAGCAGTCATTTCTGCAAAAGGATTCCCGACCAAGTATTGAGTGCATAACTGTACATGATTATTTGAAGGTTGACGTTTTTTGTATTAAAAACACTTTTCTTTTATTGGTCGGATGAAATATGCTAATTTTGTGAGATAGGAATTTTGGGTTTTCATGAGCTGTATGCCACATTCATCCGTATTAAGACAATAAAAGACCTGGAATATTTCAGTTAGTGTGCAATGAATCTAAAATATATGAATGTAAAATTTTCATCATGACATTATGGAAAATAATGAACTTTATCACAATATGCTAATATTTTGAGAAGGACCTGTACAGACTTTTCTGTCCATCTAAATTCTAATGTTTTATTAACTTTCCCTTATTTCCAAAGATAAATTGGGACAAAGGGCCCTTATTTAACAATTTACTTGAATACTTTAAGTCCAAGGAGAGCAGACAACCCCATTCAACCCCATTCAATGCAATTTTGCGTTTTAACATCGGCATTGTGCTGCGAAAGCACCAATAAACATAATTTTGTTTCAATGTAAACTTGGCTAATTTATTCACATTGAAATACACTCCAAGAGGGGCTCCTGTGTGACTGGCAATTGGCCTTATTCAACATCTGCTGCCACCAGTGTTCTAACTTTTCATAACTTTCAAAACAAAACCTTCAGCTTTGTTCCACCAAAACACTATCTGAGAAGAGTGTTGTTAAAAACAACTTCCCAGCTACGTTTTACCAACTATAAGAGTTTTCTTCTGTGATAAGTATGTAACATTTGGACCTTTTCGGCAACCATCTCACCACAGTCATTCTTGTTATTGTCCATGTTTACCAACACTATTGTGTTACACAAACACTTTTTATGTGATCAAATATCTGAGGACACAGTGTAATTAATACAAATGAAAGACCTTCAGGCAAACGCATGTACGTCATTAGAGAATAATGTGCTTAAGTTTCATTTTTAAGGAAAAAGCCAGCATGTAAGTTTATATAGGGCACTCAGCAACTACAGGTTCGGCTGCCCTTTGTGTGAGGACATCCCCTTGCCCATACATCATGCAGAAAGAGAAGGAGTGTATTATTGTATGACCCCCTTTGGTAAAGGATCATACTACTTAGCTTGTCACTGTTGAGCGAGTAAGACTATTTCCTGAGGGGAACAGAGAAGCAACACATATCCATCTTTCAATCTCTGATTACAGCAGTGATAGTAAGTACTCTCTTTGCGTGTATGCCAAGTCAGTGCTGTGAGAGAATCAAAAAAGCATTCAGTACTGCTAAAACGGAGGAGAGCCGGAGAAAAGAGAAGCTTAGAGCATCCCTTTTTGTGAAAATATGTGGGGAAATGGGTCCAGCTGTCCAATTAAGCTCCAAACCAGATACACATGCCAAGGAAGGAACCCTTGGCCCTGCTTTCAGTAGCCAATGTATCACGCCACATTAGTTGGGCACCAGCCTCTGCCAAGGCATCAAAGACAACAACACAGCGACTGCTCTCCAAGTCTAAATTCTAGTTTATACACTCTTCCCTTTCTTTCCCTAATCCCTTTTTCTCATCCAAGCTTTGTACTGTTCTGGTTGGGTGCATCCTTATGGTTTACTGACTAATGGAACCTTAAGTGACTCCTAAGAAACACGTAATAATGTTGACTTCATACAAGCTTAAAAAAATAAAAAACATTTTTATATGCAAAATAATTTAATTTAGCTTCTGCAGAGTTGGTATTTATATCTAATGGCCCTTACTTTCATTAAGCAGAATTTTAGCATCCATCCTGCCACCCCCGTCCAATCAAAACACAGTATTTATTTCTTTATGTCCTCATCCAATTGGGAAACACTGTTTTCGTTAGCATTTTGGCAGACTGAGTCAATCAGTTTTTTTATCAACATGATTAAATTATTGTTAATTGGGATTTTTATTTGTAGGGTCGCAAGTGCTTCAGGTCTACAGTACCAAATGTTTGTGGACATCTACTTTAAATGAGACAGGGTAGTGTGAAAGATACACTAGCCTCCAGCGAGAGGTGAGGGGACTGTTTTGGAGCAGATATTCTGTATTTACTGAAATACAAGATTTAACAAGAAAATTTGTAAAACAGTAATCACTGCTAAAATTTTTTATTACACCTAATAAAGAATGTTTTAACGCGTAATACTAAAAAAAGTAACCAAATAGATATGATCTCATTGTACTTGGCTCATCTTAGCATGCAGTCTGCCATAAATCTGAATTATGTTTTGCGGTTGCATGTAAGTTAGACTTAAATAACCTTCTGTGATAAAGTGCTTACTGCATTATGCCACACAATAAAGTAATATCGCTGCAATATTATAGACAAAAATACCTTGCTTCATAAAGTCATACTCTGTATGACTGTATATTTCTTGCCACAGTCTTCCCTTGAGGTTTCTCTTAATGTTACTTTCTATCTGTAGAAGAATTGACTGGATGTTGCTTTTTCACCTAGGGAGAATCAATGCAATACCAATAAATACCTTTTTTACCACATTGCCCTCAGGCTGATCTATGTTAGGTATTTATTTAAGTCATCCAAAAACAGAAAAATGTATCTTTCGTTTACTTACTGTTCATGGTCTTTAGCTGTGGCTAAATAGAACAATACAATCTAAAGTCAGTGTTTTAAGTTTGAAGACAATTTGAGGCATATTGAAAATAATCTCCAGCTCGTAGACATAACTGTACTGGGCTGCACGGTGGCGCAGTTGGTAGCACTGTTGCCTTGCAGCAAGAAGGTCCTGGGTTTGATTCCTGGCTGGGGGTCTTTCTGCATGGAGTTTACATGTTCTCACCGTGCATGCGTGAGTTCTCACTGGGTACTCTGGCTTCCTCCCACAGTCCAAAGACATGACTGTTAGGTTAATTGGTAACTCTAAATTGCCCTTAGGTGTATGAATGAGTGTGTGCATGGTTGTTTGTGTGTTGCCCTGCGATGGACTGGCGACCTGTCCAGGGTGTACCCCGCCTCTTGCCCATAGACTGCTGGAGATAGGCACCAGCTCCCCCATGACCCACTATGGAATAAGCAGTAGAAAATGACTGACTGACTGAAAATAATAATATTGTGCCAGTAATATCACTTGTTTACATGAGAACAAATAAACAGACCATTTCATCGCAAAGTTTAATCTAAAAATAAAAGCATAGCAGTTTCTTACTTGAGACAAAAAAAGGTGTAATTACAACATTAAAATTGTGACTTTGGGGAAAGATATTTTGAGTATGAACTAAAATAGAAGAAAGACTTTTGATGAATGTACTGTCACCCTATTTGTTTTTACTATCTTGTCATTTAAAGATTGCTTGTAGGGAGTCCACATTCTGTATAATGTATGTTTACTGGGATGAAGGGTGTAAAATTCATACTCCTTCAGAATCGGGTGCTTTACTCTTGCTGTGATCATACCTTGTTATTATCTCATACTTAACAATTAACTTAGCATCAGAGACTTAAATTTAAGTGGTGTATGAGTGCCCCCAAATGGTAAATAATTATTAGCTGACTAATTCAGAAGGAAGGCTGAGATACCAGCAATCCAGCAAGATGCAATTTTCCTGTTTAGCATGTTGCTCAGACAATGTAAAATGTTGAAAAAAGTTATTGGCAGAAAGAAAAGAATCACATGTAAAAGTGTAATATACCATTCCTGCCAAAATAGGCATATCCATTTTTAAAGTGTTTCCCGTTTACCTGTGTCTACCCCTTGGCCTTCTCTTGAAGTCACAAACAACACTGGTTAAAATATACCACTAATAGGATACCCTTTCAAGACACCAATACTTTGTTAGTTATTAACAGTTACCCTTGTGTCAGCAGGCAGGAGATCCATATCTTCAAACAAAACTGGTTATCAAGCCTGCATGGTATTCTCACAGATTCCAACATTGATACTAGAGCTCAGATGAAGAGGAATACGATGAATATAAAAGAATGAGTTCAAGTTCCACCGCTGTTTACGCTTACTTGTCTGATGTAGCATTTGACACTAAAGATCCCTAAGCCAATAGACACTGCCCTGCACGGTGAAGGTGAAGAAAATGATGATGAGGTTCATGGTCAGTTTCAGAACTGCTGAGGCAGCTTTGGAATATAGAGTTCAATTATAGTATCCAGAACACACAGAATAACTTTATAGCTTCTAATGAATTAAATCCCGGTCAACTCTGAGCACTATTATGGATTACCCACAAACCTTCTCAGAGCGGTGGGACTTTTTTCTAACTTACTCCTTTTGGTGTTGACTGGAATAATGGCAGTGGCACAGGTTGTACTACAGATACAGGCATGAAAAGGCTAACTGGAAGGATTGGGCTCCTCAAAAGGCTTTTTGCCTGCCATATATGTCTTTCTTGGCATTAATAGCAAGTAACGCTGCAATTCTAAGATAGCTAGTGTGCGGTATCATTAGGACTTCAAAATCTCAGTGCTATTGTCTTCACTGAATGGATCAACTAGGCAAAATGCATTTTATAGCAATTTGACTCCAACTGATCATTGCACATTTTCCAATATAACATTCGGAAGTCTAGTCTGCACTCATCTGCTTCATAAGATTGCTTCAGGTATTTTGGTGTTTTGTTGATGAGTGATTGCAGAGAATTGGGAGAGATGGAAAGGCAGATTTGTTCTTTGTCTGCACTAACAATGGTGTTGCTCCAGGGGAAGTGCATGAGCTAAAAGGCAAAGTTCTTTAGTTACTAGGCCATCTACATTCCAACCCCCACCAAGTGTCATGAGATATTAATCATCTGCCATTATTGTCCTGGATGCAAGTAGCCAAATTTAAGTTTTCGGAGCAGAGACACTGGATTGCTGATACTTGGGTGGATGGACGGATGGATGGATTGTGGTCATCTAATTAATTTTTTTTACTATTTATAAATATTTCTAAATGTCGCTTTATGAAGAAAAAAGTATTACAAATACTGATGAACATAAGCATATCCAAAAGAGCAATAAAGCTGATCTGCAGAAGTACCCAGAAGAGTGTTAAAGAAAGCACGAAACTCACCATACTGTTGTGTCAGTCTCAAATAAAATACTCTGATGATTCTTAAATGTCTGATTAGCAGATAAGCATAAGTCAGTAGATTATGTGTAAATAGGTGTGACAGACATGTCAGTTCATCATCTCTTAATTAGTTTTACCTTCATTAACTTTCTCCTAATTACTCTGCACTGAAATTAATGGTATTTTTATAATTATCATAACTCTGTGACTGAAATGGACGGCATTATCATTTTGTGCCTTGGAGAAATTTGCTCAACAAGCATTTTATTAAATTTAATTAAGATTTATCCTTCAAATGTCATAGTTTGGTTTTTTGATGGACCAATATGCGGGGAAGAACTCCTGAAGCTCCAGATTTGAAGGTAAGACGAGTCTTTATTTTCCATGGCAGGACACAGACAGGGTAGCAAGAACACAGCAGGAAACACACATACACAACAAAAGGAACCAGTGGGGAACAAAGGAAACAAACGGGCTTAAATACAAAAACTGAACAGCAGGGTGAACCAATGACAAACGTGACAAGACAATCAGGGGAAAACATAGAACAGGTGTGGGTTTGGGGTGCAGGGACACAGAAAACAAAGGACTAGACCAGGTAATATAACAAAAACATAAGCAGGTATGACATAGCCCCTCCCTTTAAGGGCAGATCCCAGACGCCCACAAAACAAAAACAAAAACAAAACAAACATCCGACCAGGGTGGGCGGAGGGGACCTTGGAAGGAAGGCAAGAACCAAAACAAAACAACCAGACCAGGGTGGGCGGAGGGGGCCCCGGAAGGAGGGCCCGTCCCCGTCAAATCCAGAGTTCAGGTGGCCTGCCCGGAGGCTATCCCCGGCCAATCCGGCGATCAGTAGGCCGACGACGTAGGGGCAAGCAATCAGCAGGCTGGCGACGTAGGGGCCTTCGGTGAGGCCGTGGAGATCTGCGGGGGAGCCGCCGAGGCATAGCGGGCGGAGAGGCTGCGTCCTCGCACCCCTCAGGGACAGAAACAGGAAGTGGAGACAGCTCATCCACGAACTCCTCCGGAACGGGAACCAAGGATGGAGGCAGTTCATCCTCGGAGCCCTCCAGGACAGGGCCAGGAACAGGAGCAGGAACTGGAGGCAGTCCATCCACGAGCCCCTCACGAACAGGAACAGAACGTGAGGGCGGCTCGGCTTGGGACCCCTCCGGAACAGAACTAGGAACAGGATCGGGTGTGGAGGCAGTTCATCCGTGAACCCCTCCGGAACTGGACCAGGAACAGGATTAGGAGTCAGAGGCAGCGGCGATGGCTGATCAGGAGCTAAACCATGAGCTAGAAAGCCGCCTCCAGCTTCAGTGGAGAGGCGAGGGAAGGAGGGGGCAGGAGGCCTCCTCATTGAAGCGGTGATTTCTCCCAGGGCCCTTTGTCGCTCGGCCTCAATGATGTAGTGAATCCGAGGATCTGGACAAAAATCCTTCCTCGCCTCAAGCCAGTCCTGGAGGCTGTCAGCTATTTCCAGCCTCCTCCATGGGGAGCTGGGAGAGGTAGCAAGGTGGGAAAACAATTTGACCAGAATCTCACCCCTTTTGAATTTCCTCAACAATCATCCCGCTTGGTCCCGTTGTCTGGTTCCTTCAAATGTCATAGTTTGGCTTTTTCATGGACCAATATGCGGGGAAGAACTCCTGAAGGTAAGACGAGTCTTTATTTTCCATGGCAGGACACAGACAGGGTAGCAAGCACGCAGCAGGAAACACACATACACATAACAAAAGGAACCAGTGGGGAACAAAGGAAACAAACGGGCTTAAATACAAAAACTGAACAGCAGGGTGAACCAATGACAAACGTGACAAGACAATCAGGGGAAAACACAGAACAGGTGTGGGCTTGGGCTGCAGGGACACAGAAAACAAAGGACTAGACCAGGTAATACAACAAAAACACAAGTAGGTATGACATCAAAGTCATGAAATAACTTTTATCTAGAATGATAGTCCAAATAAACACCATTCTGAGCCTGTCCTGAGAAAATACAAAGTTCAGTTTTCCAATTATGATTACATTCATTATCAGTAAAAATCGTTTATAACCAACCTTACCCAAGGTGAAAAGTAATTGCCCCCTAAACCTAAAAACTGGTTGTACCACACAGACCCTTAGAAATTGCAGGCCCTTCCAGACTGATAGTTGTCAGTAAGTATTCAACCTGTTTTAGGTTTTCTTTTGATTAATGAGGTGTTGCTTTTTGAGATCTCTCTGTCTATTTCATATTTTCAGAATTAGGATGAAGGTTTGTTTTTTTCAGATTCTTTTGGAACATAATAATAAGCCATTGGGGAGAGTAGTTGTCTTGCTATCTGAAAGTTGTGGGTTTAATTCCTGCTCGCTCCTGCCACATGTCGATTTACCCCTGGTCAAAGCAGTTAACAAGTTGCCTACCAATTGGTTTATGAATGTGTGTGTGTTTATAGATGTAATTCAGGTGTGACAGGAAAGATGTGGGTCAAAGGGGCTGGAATGTCTGTTTGTCGTGGGGAGGAGAGGAGGATGCTGAGCTTCTTCCTGAACTTAACCTATTAAAAGTACAATCTATTAGATCCTTTCTGCTTTATTCCTGTGATTTTCTTAATCCCTGACCATACATCTCTTATTTTGTTCTACAGGAGCTTCTTCTCCAGCTTCTTCCTTTTTGCCACCTTGCTGTCTCTAATCTTGACTTGGTTGGTTTTGAATACTCCTAAATAATTCCCTGTCTACCCCCCTGAAGGCTCTGTTTTTCTTGTTCTGCAATTCCGTCAGTATACTTGTGATCCAGAGTTTGTTACTGGAGAACCATCTCACCATTCTGGTGTGGCTGGTGTTGTCCACAGATAAGTTTATATAGGCGGTCACACTCAATCGTGGCATTGATGTGCTCTCCATGTGGCTGGCAGAGTCCACCCTCAAAACAATGCAGAGCCTCTTTACTTCCTGTGACCATCTTCTCACAGTTCTCTTTATTACCAGTTGCCTCTGAACAAGGGGTTTATATTTAAAGCAGAGAAAAACAAGATTGTGATCTGATTTGCCAAGAAGAGGTCTAACTTTGGAGAGGTATGAATCCTTGACATTAGCATAAAACATTTCCAAAGTTTTATTTTTGTTTGTGGAGCTGCTGACAATCTGTTGAAACATTGGAAGTTTAGCAGAAAGTCAGGCATGATTAAAATCGCCGCATATTCTTACAAACACATTGGGGTGTTGTGTCTGTAGCTTAGCAAGAACTGAGCTGATGACCTCATGCAGTGCTGACAACAGCTGATGGTGAAATGTAAAAAGTTGCCAAAATGTCACTGATGAACTCTTGGTAAACATCAACAAAAACTTACCTCTAACAATTCAAACTCTGGGCTGCAGAGACAACACCACAGAGCTCATCCATCTCATTTGTCTTTGCAGCTATACTTCAAATCTCTGTCTGCTCGTGTGATATCAGAAAGCCGTGCAGAGAGATGCTGGAGTCGAGGATATGGTCTTGCACCCATGTCTCAGTGAAACATATTAAACTCCATTCCATTTTTAAAAATTTAAAATGAAAGCAAATAATATAAGTTCTACCATTGTGTGTGATTTTCGGCTGGCCTGTAAACACCTTGGGATTTCTCTGGACGTGCTGGCCCCAGTGGCTGGGGAGAGGGAAGTCTGGGTCTCTCATCTTAGGCTGCTGCCCCCGCAACCTGACCCCGGATAAGCGGAAGACAATGGTTGGATGGATGGAAACAATACCCATACGAGCACATAATAATTCTCCCCGTTAACTATGCATAGGTGTTGTTCACAAAAACATTCAAGATTGCGTTTTGAGATCACATGCCATGTTTTCTCCCCTCCTGCTGAAATATCTAAAGCTTAATGTTGTCTGTATTTGTTACTCAGCCCAGCAACACAGTAACACAAATAAACAGTAATTAACTCCTTACCCTGAAGGCACATTAGTATGATCAAGACAATAGCCCTTTTCTGTTTTCTTCCCATACTATTGGTAGACAAATTAAATATTAAAAGACAACAACAGAAAACTATTGAACCTAACAAAGGTGTGTACACTTACAGTTGCAAATCTAGGAACATGTGGAGAAGTGTGGAGGAGTCCAACTTGGCGTTACAATAGGTGCTGGGGTTACAGCAGCTGAGTTTCTGTGAATAATGATTTCAATCCATCCAGTAAAAATGTCCTTAGCATTTTTCTTTATTTAAATAAAGAAGCTGTTGTGTATTTGCATATGCACACAGTTCTGTCTGTAAGAAAACATGTAATCTGTATGACAATTGAGCTAAAAAGAAAATAAAGTACACTCTATCAAAATACACACAAACAACAGTGTGAAGAAAAAATTAAAAGAAGAGAAATCATTTGAAATGAACTTTCTGTTCCTAAAGCAAATTATTAAGATACTGGCATAATAACTTGGCTTTTTCGTTGTTGCAATGATTTAGCATTTTCTTGAATAAAATTATTTCACTTACTTCACAATGTTGAAAAGAGGGTTGGTCTTTGAAAATCTGCAATTGTAAATAAAAAATGTAGCCTGAAGGATTATTATTGCAAATTGTTTAAATCTTCATAATGGAAGAAGACTAACTTTTTATCATATCAAACGTTAAAAACAGAGTAGATCTCGTAAAAAGTAAAATCCTTCCAAAAACCATTAATAGCATTAACTCATCTTCTTTTTCATTGCCTCTTATTCCATAGTGGGTCACGGGGGAGCTGGTGCCTATCTCCAGCAATCTACGGGCGAGAGGCAGGGCACACCCTGGACAGATCGCCAATCCATCACAGGGCAACACAGAGACATACAGGACAAACAACCACGCACACACTCATTCACACAAAAAGGCAATTTAGAGAGATCAATTAACCTAACAGTCATGTTTTTGGACTATGGGAGGAAGCCGGAGGAACACTCAAAAAGACCCCCGGCCAGAAGTCAAACCCAGGACATTCTTGCAGCAAGGCAACAGTGCTAACAACTTCACCACCATGCAGCCTCATGAACAGCATTGCAAAGAAAAAAAAAGGTTCTGAGCTATGAATGTGTGTATCACAAAACACACAGGAATTATTTGTTGCTCAATTTTTATTTGTATTTATTTATGTTTACAAAGAAGTAAAAATATGCATCTTGGAGAACCGCAGTTATGAATCTGCATTATTTTGTCTTTATTTGTCAGATACACTGTTTAATATGGCTAGCTAGAGGTTAGACACAAAATATGCAAGGAGGAATCTTCTCAGATGCACTGGAAGATCTTTTAACCAGCTGTCAAGAAGAAATCTGGACAGGAAACACTTCTCCTGGAGTGACCCCAACTGTGAAACCAGGGACAAAAATGCTGCACACCCCTGTTGGTTTCAACCTGTTTTTATAGCAAAAGGACCAGTCTGTATTTCATTGCATGTTATATATGTTCAAGATTTTATGGTAGATTCAGGATTGTTTGAGAAGTTACAGGGGTTGGACAATGAAATTGAAACACCTGTCATTTTAGTGTGGGAGGTTTAATGGCTAAATTGGACCAGCCTGGTAGCCAGTCTTCATTGATTGCACATTGCACCAGTAAGAGCAGAGTGTGAAGGTTCAATTACCAGGGTAAGAGCACAGTTTTGCTCAAAAGATTGAAATGCACACAACATTATGGGTGACATACCAGAGTTCACAAGAGGACAAATTGTTGGT
This sequence comes from Girardinichthys multiradiatus, assembly GCF_021462225.1. Taxonomy (NCBI): domain Eukaryota; kingdom Metazoa; phylum Chordata; class Actinopteri; order Cyprinodontiformes; family Goodeidae; genus Girardinichthys; species Girardinichthys multiradiatus. Next base: position 30,377,269 of record NC_061795.1, on the reverse strand, counting down.
GCACGTCTTGCTGGCGCATCTGTGACCAAGACAGCAAGTCTTTGTGATGTATCAAGAGCCACGGTATCCAGGGTAATGTCAGCATACCACCAAGAAGGACAAACCACATCCAACAGGATTAACTGTGGACGCAAGAGAAAGCTGTCTGAAAGGGATGTTCTGGTGCTAACCCGGATTGTATCCAATAAACATAAAATCACAGCTGCCCAAATCACGGCAGAATTAAATGTGCACCTCAACTCTCCTGTTTCCACCAGAACTGTCCGTCGGGAGCTCCGCAGGGTCAATATACACGGCCGGGCTGCTATAGCCAAACCTTTGGTCACTCATGCCAATGCCAAACGTCGGTTTCAATGGTGCAAGGAGCACAAATCTTGGGCTCTGGACAATGTGAAACATGTATTGTTCTCTGATGAGTCCACCTTTACTGTTTCCCCCACATCCGGGAGAGTTATGGTGTGGAGAAGCCCCAAAGAAGCGTACCATCCAGACTGTTGCATGCCCAGAGTGAAGCATGGGGGTGGATCAGTGATGGTTTGGGCTGCCATATCATGGCATTCCCTTGGCCCAATACTTGTGCTAGACGGGTGCGTCACTGCCAAGGACTACCGAACCATTCTTGAGGACCATGTGCATCCAATGGTTCAAACATTGTATCCTGAAGGCAGTCCCATGTATCAGGATGACAATGCACCAATACACACAGCAAGACTGGTGAAAGATTGATTTGATTAACATGAAAGTGAAGTTGAACATCTCCCATGTAGGAGAAATAATGCTGAATATTAGATTTTTCTTAAAGGAAAAACTATTTGCTCATGCATCATACCACAGAGATCCTGTCAACAAAGCCAGATTTATTTGTGAGACTCACAGAGAATCTGTGGGACAGACTGTGTGTTTCAGACACCACAAAAGGCAAAAAGGCAGCAGTCTGCACCATGTGATTCCCCAGTGACAAAGAATTACAGCCTTCTCAAAGGCTACAGCCACATAGAAAATAATGCCTGGTAACCACTCAGAATACTACAGAAGAGCAGCAAATGCTTCCTTCTCAGTACTCCAACATATGACTTCATATGATCTGTTTCTTGTAAGAGCTCATTAGGAAAACACATACATGCATATATAGAGTTTTAAGTTTAAAATGTGTCATGTCAAATAAAAGGGAGTTTACAATCAGAGCACATTTATAACATAAATGTGATTTCAGCTGAGTCTGCACCACCATCCATTCTTTCAAAAGTATTATCATACACTCGTGGCATTGCTTGTGGCTTTCATTTACACAAACTGCGACTACCACCTCAGGAAAATGTAACAGACATATATAAATCCTCTGGGAGATTGCATTGATGATTAGGCATTTTCTAGCAAGGCCACCTTTGCAAAGAACAATTGGTGCATCATTTAATTTCAGTGTTTCTTAAAAACAAGAAACACAGAAATCTCATTTACAGAGGTTTTCCAACAATGCCCATAAACAGATCATGCGGATATGAGATCTCCGTATGTACTGTTACCAAAGCAAGTAAGAAAAGTCTCTGCAGTCATATCTAAAGTTGGGCACTGGAGATAATTATGAGTTGGAAAAAACGATGTGAACTAAAAGGCCAGGATCTCTGCTATCATAATGTTTCAAGGTGTTTCTCAGTGGACCCTTTGCACCGATTCTCTCATCTGGAGATGAGATTTGTTCGAGACTTCTGATGATTAATAAACGGTTTAAAAAAGCATGTGCTACTACATCTGTAAACTTCCAAAACTTTAATATTTTTCGGGAAAAAAGACACCTTTTCTAGCAAAATTGTTTCTGTTTGAACAAGCCTGGTGCCTGATGTTTCACACCTAATCTCTTCTATTCAATAAATAATTTGCCAGCAGCCTCGACCTTCAGCAGAGAACATGGAGTATCAACAACAATGATAATGCTGCCACCAACAACTCCATCAGAGATAGAGCAGTTGGCTGAGAGAGAGAGTTCATCACAAAAGGTCTCCTCGCCGAATTCCACAGGAGAAGTTAAACCCCCCTCACGCCAGACCCCAACCCAGACCGCACAGAACTCGACCAGCTTTTCTGGATTTCACTAACAACATAAAAGAAGTTTTTAAGATCGGGACCCAAATGACTCTGACATCTCCATTCAACACCGCCCCATGCCCCAGGCCGTGCTACTAAATCAACATCTTCCAAAAGCCGTAGAGCTCCACCACCTCCTAATCTATCTCCTTCAAATCAGGACCTTCAAATCTCTTCTCTGTGATACAGTCTGGACCCCAGTGGTAATTATATCATAAATTATCATTTCCAGGAAAAACGTGGGCCTCTGATGGGAGATAGTTGTAAAATCTCTGTGCTTATATGTGACAGCACTTTGAATTGTCTTGCTACTGAAATGTGCTATGTAAATAAACTTGCCTTGCCTTCTCTTCTGAGGCCTACAGAAGTAACTTGTGTTCCAGAAAATTTCCCCACAGCCGCTCTAATCGAAGCAGTTTTCCATGGCCTGACAGTATCAGGAGCAGTGTAGTGGTGAGTAAACTGGTTTAATAAATGAAACTCACTTAAGCAGGTGGTGGCAAAAACAGGCATGGACAGGCAAGCAAGACAGGCATGGCATGAACAGCAAGAACTGCAAACTGTGATAATGTTTCCACAATGAGTAACAGAATGATTGTGAATATAAAGAGCATGGAACAGGTGAAACAGGGAGACTGGTTGCTTACTGCAGGTGGGCTGAATGTAGTTATTACTATGGCTGACAGAGACCGGGAGAACAAGACGGGACTCGAGCAAAACATAAATCCAATAATTCAAACTAATCAGGAGAAAACCTAACGTGCAGAGCATAAACAACAAAACAATACTAAGAAACTAAAACACACCCATGAAAATAATAAACGAAAGCATGATTCAAAACATAGCTGGAAATAATAATAACAAAAACCCCAAAACATTCACAAATCATGACAGACAGAGGATAACGGGACCGCAGCATCGCATGCCTTCCTTGCGTGCACGCCCATGAAATATAAATGCCTTATCATTAGTAGCTAAAGCTAAGATATATTTGGGATTTGCTGCTTATAGATTGATTATTATTAGGAGTTTTTAGTTATGCTTTTGAGAGTTAGAAAAATCCTTAAACAGTAGCTTCTAGTGTGGTCACACAATGAGTGTTTATTATTCAAGGTTAAAGCTTGCAGGTGTTTTCTGTCTGTATCGTGAGAAGCCGGCAGTGTATTAGGGAGTCATGGTACTCCTCTCCCTGAAGATTCCTGAAGATGTGTGAGAAACTGACCATCAGCAAAAGAATGTGTGAGAAAACTGAGAAGGCGCTGCACAACAAATGTAAAATATATATTTCCTGTAGTATGTGTGTGTTCAATAAAAGAACGGTGCAGGGGAGAAAAAAAGTAGAAGTGTTCCTGACTACACAGAGACAGCACTCTCCCCGGCCGGGTGAATCAACTTCAACCACTAGTCCGTGTTTTGTTTTCTTAGACATTTAAGTTTAGTTCTTCTCATGCAGAATTAAGATGCTTTGACCAAATAAACGAACGCGCAGGAGTTTAGAATGACATACTCCAACAGTAGCAAGAGCTAACCAGCCGCACCGCAGCCACTGAGGCAGTCGAACGTGCCTTCGCCGTGCAGTTCGGCTTACCAGCTGACTGCTCCCACAGCAACCCTTTGTTAATGCCAACACGTGGATGACTGGACAGCTCTGCTTCCCTCAACTATTCGCCCAGGAAACCTTTTCTTCAGAATGGTTTATGTAAGAGGTGGTGTTTGGGCAAAGAAGATTAGTTTAGAATGAAATAATCTAAATAATGTTTGCTTAACGTTTTATTTTGTTGTGTTGAGCAAACTCAGCTAAGTGCTAGCAGACTAGCTGCTCAGCTAGTAAGGCTAATAATGATTTATTCTGTGTTGTGTTTTTAAAGTTAAGACAAAATTGGGTGGTTTTTAAACATAGATTGGCCATAACGCGCCGTCAACGCTTATGCATTTTGATCCTTTTATTGATAACATTTAAAAGGTACATGTTTGATTTTAAAGGACTGGCAACAAGCTAGCTTCAACCGCTATCGACTAATGTAACACATGACTTATGACCACCATCTTATGAATCCATTAAGATTCATTTTTCACTTCATTGCTCATAGTTTTTAACAATCTCTGATTCGCTTGTTCATTTTGTATATTGCTGCTCTTCCTTATTCTTTCATTTTGCTTGGTAGTTTAGTTGGATTGTTCTAGTATAGTAAAGAGTTTGTTGATTGAAATATGTTTGACTTTGAGTTTTCTCACTAACATACGCCTAACCCAGCCCAGGAAGAGTCATAGCTGACTCCCCGTGATATCACTGTCTGAACAAAAACATCATGTTCCAACATGGCGGCCTCTTTCCACATGGATCTTAGGCGAGAACCGGACAGGAGAGGCATAGCAAGCGACCGCCACTGAAGTAGCTGCAGTCCACATGTGAATGACTGGACAACTTTACTCCTCAACTCTTCGCTTAGAAGACATTTTGCCTGGTTTTTAGACACAGCCATACCGTGTCCTCAACACTTATGCATTTAATCCTTGTATTAATGGTATTTTAAAGGTACATGCTTGACATTAAAAGAGTGGTAACAAGCTATGAGTTTCCTAACAGCTATGGCTAAGCCTGTGATAAATAGTTAAGGATCATTTATTGATATATGCACATTGAGTACTTTTGTAAGAGACAGTAGTTTCATCACAAAAGAGTCGTTTTCTAAAAGCTCAGAGCCCCATGCACAATACAGTCCTAAGGCTTGTATTAATGTTGACCAGTAAATTTAATATTTGCTTTAAAAAAAAACCTACTAAGGCTTTAGCTTCCAAAACATTTGAAATACTGGATGAATCTAGAACATCATTTTAATATTTAACTAAAAAGTTATTGAATAATACTTTACAACATAAATATTTTTACTGGAATGATTGAATGCTCAACAGTGGTTAAGATCATTTCTCAAATAGCTGAAATTCTAACTTTTTATTAGATAGCCGTCAGCACATTAAATGAAAAACCACAACCACACAGAGTTTAAATTTAGTGTTTTCTGCCCCTAACAGAGTTCGGGACAGTCTGCCGCTGTGATGTCTGTCTATGTGCACAGATGTACGCAAGTGTCCGTTTTTGGTTGGTTTAACAAAGTCCCTTTGTTCTAAGTACTAACCACTGCCCATCTCTGCTGTCCTGCTCTTATAAGGACAAAGTCAGCAAGGCTGGTCCAGTTCTCTAACATTCCACCAAAACTACAGATTAATTATATTTTTTTAAATAATTTTTCATTATAGTAATTTAAATAGGCAAAAATAAAAAATATGAAAGAGATATTTTTTCCATCAGGAAAATTTTATTCATGAATAAAATTGGTCCAAATGAAAAGACCCATTAGCATAACCAAAAAGTATAAAGTATGATATACTTTATGGAACAGAACCCAAAAGGATGTACAAAGCCTATGAGGATAATTGTGTGTCTCACAGATTAGCATACAGTTGGACAACTTTGTAAAGAACAGTAATTTTAGGCTGCATTATGATTAGTGGCTTAACAACAGTAGAGCAGCAGACCATGTTAAAATGTTTGCGAGACTGAAATTAAAGTTAATTAATAACCTGAACTGGGCACTGTTTAATCTAATAAATGCATTTTTCTCTTTTTTAAACTAGAGAGGCTTTGACTAAGGTAAAACTAGCTGTTTTGCAATGTTAAAGAATTAATCAGACTTCTATTAAATAAAAGAATACATGGTAAGGATGCAAAAACGTATATTTAAAGCTACATGTATGCACGTTTATGACCACATATCTGATATTTGGGAAATAATTAAGGAGTTTAAACTTTAGGCATTTTGTTTATATAAAATTTATCTTGCCTCCAGTTTAAGAAGTGGACATGCATGGCCTTTCAATGTAATGAAAAAGTAAAGAGACAAATTTATGCAACTAGGCATTCGGGATAAATGAATAAAAGTTCTAACAATTTCTCTCAGTCTTAAACAAAACATATTTTTGAACAAAAAACAATGGCTTCTAAATGTTTGTAGAAGTGTGACATTGTTTGAAAGCTGCAACATAAAAGTTCAAATCAAAGTCCAAATTGTATATGCGTATACACCAATAAGGCATAATATCATGACCACTGACAGGTGGAGTCAGTAACAATTATTATTTCCTCATCATGGCACATGTTGGTGGGTGGGCTATATTAGGCAGCAAGTGAACATTTTGTACTCAAAGCTTAACTTATGAAGGCTGGAACAAATTTGCAAATGTAGAGATTTAAGTGAGTTCAATAAGGACAGTACCGTGTTTCAGTACCTAAACACCTCATAGTTTCACTGAGGAAGTGGAAGAGTGGGCGATTTTCCATGCCGGACATGAACACAGCATTGCACGTACAAGAGCGTAATGACATCAGTAGCCGCTGGTACCGTCAACAAAGCATGGGTGATAGAAAGCGCTCGAAAGTATAGCTCCACTTTTCAACATGACGTGAAGTGCAAAGCCAGCGACAGGAATACTTCTAATCTGAGGAAGCACCTGGTTAAGCACAAGATTTTCTAAAAGCTGAAGAGTGCACGATTTTCGTCAGCCTCAGATCTACGGCTACAACTACTACATTCGACACCGTTAGCATGCCTGCATCCGTTAGTGACTCGTCGTCTGCAGCTGGCAACATGGGAGACGATATGTTTGAAACAACTGCAATTTTATATTGTGTTGTATATTTAATGTGTTAAATAGAAAGATTTTAAGATTTTGTTACTAAACAAATTAAAAAGTACCGAAAACTGGTACCGTTGAGTACCGGTATCGATTCACAGGTACTAGGTATCTGTACTGTATCGGTTCAAATGTGAAAGGTACCCATCTCTAACTGTAGCTGCATTAGAGACCCTAATGTTCCTTTATAAAAAAAAAGAAAAAGAAAAAGAAACCTTGATGTTCCCAAACAGCTGAGTTTAGTGATAGCTTAGTCTTCTCTGTTTTGTTTTGGTATCACTCTTTAAAGTTGTGCTACAGCTCATGCTGGGACGTTTTCAAACCATTACACTCTGTAACATGTTTTCAGATTTTGCCATTTTTATAGAAAAGGTGCACTGTTATCGTGAACACGAATGGTAGAAACACAACAAAAGGTTCCCGTTTTCATCAAAAAATAATGTCGCGTAAACAGTGCTTTAGAATCGGTCTGTATGATGGGATGAAACTAACCATTTTTGTAGTGCCTGGAGACACCATATGTTGTGACATTATATAAATAAAGTGTACAGCGCTTCGAGTGGTCATATGACTACACATTCTGCATGTGTACTGTATTTGTTTGATACATGGGTACCATTATAAATCATGATGGTAGATAATTTTTCAGATTAATTAATTTTTTGTGCAAATTCGGTAAAAATATTTGTTTCAAAAATGTTTTCTTAATAATAAGGTTATTTGTACAAACAAAAATCAATTGCTATTTTTAAACAGTATCCCTATGTAAATAGTTATTTACTTAGGGATAACATAATACAACTGCTTCATAGATTAAGATGTAGGTGTAACTTTAGAGTTTATCTTACACATTGGTGTGCCTTTTTGCACAACAACTACACCAGTACATCACAAAGACTATTGTCATAGTCCTCATAAGTACTGCTACCATATATACAGACACAGCAGATGTCTGCTCAAGCCTCAACACGTCACATAGCAAAGCTTGAGTAAGGGTGCGTCTTGCAGCGAAGTAGTGAGTGGAACCATATGTATGACATTAGAGTTTCAGTCTGCAGTTTTCCTCTCTAGCTGTGTGAAAATATATAGCAGACTTTCAGATCTGACCTGCCCAGTGCCGCTATTTATTATTTTAACCTGAAGCGGAAATGTTTGGTAACTGAATCCGCACTGCATGAGCAACTGTGTAAACTGTAGGTGACTGTAGAAGATGAATAACTATAGATAGGTGTGTATAAGAGCTCTGCCAGTAATTATGGGTGCATTGAGCACAGTCAGTGTTGACAACAGTGCTTTGCAAAATTATATATACACCTTTATCACACTTTGTCGCAGTAAAGCCACAACCTTTACAATGTTTGCCGTACTTTTTGTGACACAGACTTGTCCATAATTATGAACCACCCTCCCTCGTCTTGTCCGAGTTTATAGACACTTTATAGAAACACCTTTTGCTACATTTACAGCAACAAGACCTTTTTTCTTACACATTTAAAGATTAAACATTTTCCTCATTCTTCTTAGCCAAATAGCTTAAGTAAATTGGATTAGATGGAAAGTGTGTGAATAGTAATTTTGAAGACTGTCATAGATTCTCATTTAGATAAAGATCTAAACATTAATTAGGCCATTGTATAACATGAATATACTGGAAGGTGGATCTCCAGTCTCAGGTATTTTACAGCCTCTACCAGGTTTTCTTCCAGGATTGCCATGTATTTAGCTCCATTGACCTCCCTCTCAGCTCTGACCAGCATCCTTGTCCCTACCAAATATATTTATATCCACAGCATGATGCTGCCACCACTGTGTTTCACTGTTGGGATGGTGTGTTTAGGTGGATTTGCACTTTTAGTTTCAGAACACATCACCTAAAGCTTTAACATTTGTTTCTAAATATATATTGTTAGGTATTATTTAGTCAACTCAGAGGTAAGAACGATACAGGGTCAGTTTTACTTGTGACAAGGGTAGCCCACTTTGCAGTGCAACTACAAAGTTTTTGACACCCTATCTCTTTATTTATATGCACAGTTCAACAGACAGTTCAGACAGGGTGTATGTGTGTGTGTGTGTGTGTGTGTGTGTGTGTGTGGCTGGTAGGAGGCTGGTACTCTTGGGAAATAGATAACGGTGATTTCACACACAGGAGGAAGGACTGCACTCAGAGACAAGCTGCATACCAAAGAGCAGACTGCAGGTGCATTACAGCACAAAGTTTTTACATGAGTGATACAAAGTCCTCGCACCCATCCATCATATATCTTAGTGGACACACACAGCTGCAGTCTGGTAAGCTCACATCATGCAGCACAGTTTGCTGTAGAGCTATACACACATTAGCATGGTTAATTTTTTGTTCTGATATAACTCATTGATCATTTGGCATAATCTTAAAGGATAAAAGGCTTAGATTCAAAGCAGAAACCTTTGATTTGATCTTTTAAATAGCCTGCAAGGCCTCTAACACAGTTTTGCAAGGCATGTACAAAACAGTAGGCCGTGTTTGGCCTTGCTGTGAAAGCAGCTGATATAATGGAGTTTTGACGAAAATTCAGAATCAGTCCCCATCAGTCTACTTCAATTTCTCTTTTAAAGTCTGAGGTTGATTGAATCCATCTCTTCATACTTGCTAATATCAACCTGCATTCTATTATTTATCAAGTTTAACCTTTTTTCTACTTTCAGATCCTTTTCCTTCGCATGCCCCATTTCTCACACTAGAAGGAGCCCCATGTCCGCATCCTGGTTCCTCAAATATTATAGGCATGTCCTAGTTCAATGTATTACGCCCCATCCAGTTTACACGCCATTCCTTCAGAATAGAAGCAGCCACTACTGCAATGACTCAATGTCTCTTCCTCAGCCGCTCTCCAGCAATTGGGTCGTTGGTCTTCTTCATCCTTCTCTTCCTATGTTTGCCCAGATTTCCACTCCGTTCTATCTGCTCAATGTTTTATCAGCTCTCAGGTAAGAGCTCCCAACAATTCCTGGTGGTGGTTGGCCTTTATCCATCATTGGCTTTGTTCTATCATCATGTTGTTTTGTTTCGCACTTCCTTAATTGGAGGCTGATTATTCGTTGTCTTCTCATGCTTTGTGCATTACTTTACTCATCTTCCTGCGTTTACTTTGTCATTCTCTAATTACTCAACCCCGACTCATAAATCTTTATTTTAACCTTATTTCTTATCTTCATCTGCATTTCTTTAATGGCATTTTCAGCACTCCATAGCTTTCTGTAATTTCTTCATCTCATTTTTCTTCATCCTTCATCTTTTTATTCCTTCATTACCCGTTCTATCTGTTCTTTACTAGCTGATCCATTCATAACTTCATATCTTTATTCATCCTCAGCGGAACATACCTCTAATCGCGCATTGCCACACGGCATATCTATCATCTCGCTCTGCTCTCTAAACTTTCATCAAGCATTGCATCGCTTGCATTGCCAACACGGCATATCTATCACCTTGCTCTACTCTCTAAGCATTATCAAGCATTGCTAAAACAGCATATCTATCACCTTGCATTGCCGAAACGGCATATCTATCACCTCCTGAAATGGAGTTTTGACGAAAATTCAGAATGAAAGACTCACCTTCACCGCCTCCACCTTCCAATGACTCTTCGGTGCGTCTCCCGGCCTTTCAATCGGCATCCTGTCCGTCTGATTCTCCATCCAATCGCCTTCCGACGCCCTCCTTTTAAAGGAGCTTCTACCGTGTTCATCTTCGCTTGTCAGCTGAGCTCATCCCTCCTCCACCCCACCTCCACCATCTTCCTTCACATCTACTCCTGGCTTCCTCGCTCCCTGGCCACCAATCCATCACCAGTGTGGGATCAGGGAGAAGACATATTTAAATGTAAGCCTTACAAATGATCATCTTAGCTCATGTCATTCTCAGCATTCATGTCTTCCTCCCAGGTCCGAGTGCCAAAGAAATAACCATGTAATTTCTCATCATTAAAACCTTTCTAATTGCCATCCCTCTCTTTGTGAGTCTTTTCAAACTGAATTGACATACAGTAGACCAATTCCAAGTTGAGTTTTGTCAGGGACTTCCCAAAAACTCCCAAAAAAGTTGTTAAATTAAAAGTGCAGTAATTGGAACATCCAAATAAGCAACATTGTGTGAGCTGATAGGAGCTCACAACATGCACTATGCAACTATTCATTTGTCTTCATATGCAGCAGCCATGGTGGTGTAATGGAGCATTTTCAACCAAACAGGTATAGATCCTGCTCAAATAAATGAGTCATGTGTCCTATAATTCTTTTCCCTGTATTTTCTTTTTTTCTTATTTTTTCTGGCATCACAAAACCAAAATCATTACTGTATTAATTAATCAAAGTAAGTCTTGAAGTATGATTTTACTAATACAGTACTACTTTATTAAAACATTAGAAATTGTTAGTCAAGTCACAAACTTTAAGCAATTACTCACACACGAAGCAGCTCTCCACTGTTTTTATGGGTTTTTTCTGGGTAATTGTGGGCAATGCAAGTTTTTCCAAATAAAAGAATGTAGTCTGTCATGTGAGTGCATTTCTAATTTTATTATCTCTTCATCAGAAGTATAAAAAAAAAAAAAATCCCTTTCCCGTGTTCTTTTGGTTTTGCTTTGTGTTCCCAATTTTACCGCTTTGGTTTATTTGCTTACTACAATGTTTGCCTGTGGCTTTACACAGACGTTAGTCTACCATAGAAACTCGGACCAGTTACCAATGCAGACAAGTCTAGAAGAAAAATATATAGTTTGATGAAGTGAATGAAAAACTGCAACTCTGCTGGTGGTTTTGTACTCAGACTGAATTTTTAATTCTCCAATAAATGTATGTTCAAGTGTTAAATATATTCCCAAAGCAGCAGGTGAGTTGCTTCATTAAAATCTAAATGCTAATTTTGAATTTGAAGCACATTTTTTGTGTTAAAAACAAAATTAACAGCATGTTGAACAGCAATACAAATGCTTACCCGCAGACACATACATACAAGCTCCTTACTGGTCATTCAGGATTTCCAACAAGTCATCTGTCTATGATAAGACTCAATATGCCATCAGGGTTCTCAGGACAATAACTGTAGTGTCCGGTTCTGCTGTGGCCTTTCACACACTCCCTGCCAGTGTGGAGAAAACATTCACAGCTCAGTGGGGGGCCCAGTCAATTGCACTATGACCTTGTTCATGCATCCTGTTGATGCTGTCTTTTTACTGCCTTTTCCCTGCTTGCTTTCAGACTCTCCAATTTTACATTGTTGAATAAATACAGTGATGTGAAAAATTAGAACACCCAAATAAATTATTCAGTTCTTTTTCAAGAAATGTTTACATAAAGATGCCTAATCTTTTTTAATGTCTAAAAAAAAGGTTACATAATTGCAGATAAGCAATTACCTCCTTATAATAAATAAATAAACAATAACAAAATTTGTATTCTAACAGAGAAAAAAGTCAGCACATCCTACCCACTTATAACTAGTGTAACCCCTCTAATGTTTGAAATAACTTCGACAAAACATTTTTTGTACCCATCTACCAGTCTGACATCTGTCTAAGGTAACTTTGCCCCACTCCTCACTTTCAGCTGTGAGAGGTTGAGAGGTTTTTTGCATCCCCATTTCAAGTTACCCAACAGCATCTCAATGAGATCAAGAGCTGAATTTTTCTCAGGACATCCTTGGTGTACTCACTGTGATGGTTTGCGTCAGTGCCGTGTTGTGGGGTCCATTCCTGCTTAGCTTTTTATAGATGGTCTCATTTGTTCCTCAAACACCCTCTGATATATAATAAAATTCATGGTGAATTCTATGATGATGATGTTGGGGATCCACCCCAGCCACATGGAGAACAAAAAGGACTGAACTGCACACAAGATAAAGAACTGATAAAGACTGATAAACTGATAAAGAACTTGGAATCCCATAATGCATCACTCCTGCCAATAAAAGTACTATTTTCCTGAACCTGGCTATCTGAACTTCTACAGAAATAATTTGAGAAGAAATGGTTTATCTCTAATTACGGCAACAGAGCGGTTTTCCCTGCTGCCTGAAGAAGACAGCATTGACACCGCAGCTCCATGTGCTGAACAAGTGTACCAATGCTGTGTAACCACGCACTCCAGCCTGAAGAGCTAGAGCAGCCACAGCGCAACTCAATGACCCATCAGGCATAACCCCATGGTCTTCACTCTTCTCCAGAATGATTCACAGTGAGATATAGTGTCTGGGCTTCCATCCAAACATTGTCTTCCACCTATCCAAGATCAAGTGGTGGGGCCAGTGGGTCCAGGATAGAACCCCACACATCTGCTTCCCCAGCAAAAGCCTCCAGCTGATTGTAGGGGATCTGAAGGTGTTCTCAGGCCGGACAGAATATATAGTCCCACCAGTGAGTTCTGTTTCTTCCTCAGGGTTGCCCCAATGGGATGTGCCAAGAAAACTTCCAAATCAGATGCCCAAACCACCTCAATTAAATCCTTTCGATGTGGAGAAGCAATGGCTCATTTTAGGGCTCTGCCAAGGGTTCCAGCACCACTCTACAGGGCCTCGTAGAGAGTTCCACGGCTGTTCTCCAGAACTCCATCATGGATTCCACAGCTGTTCTCCAGAGTTTCATTGTGGGTTCAAGGCTCCATAGCTCTATTATGGTTTCAAGTCTCCAGAGTTATGTAATGGGTTCAAGTCTGATGAGCTCGTTTGTAGGTTCAAGCCTACAGCTCTTGCCTGGTCAACCTCCAGAAAAGGCTCTCAGAGGGTCCTTCATGCCTCTTGGCAAGCTTCTCCATGGTCAGCCTCTAGAAAAGGTTCTCCAAGGGTCCTCCATGCCTTCAAGCAAGTTCCTCAATGGCTAAGCTCCAGACAAAGTTCCCAGAGGGTACTCTATGCCTCTCGGTTAACTTCCTGACATGGTTCTTCATGGTTGCCCTCCAGACAAGGCTATCTATGGGTTCCCCCCAGTTCCCTGGACAATCTCCAGAATCTCTGCCGGTGCAACCTCCAAGACTCTGTCTCTGCTGCTGTCGACTTCCAAGGCTCTGTTTTGAGCACATGCCTGAACTTTGGTTTGTGTTTTGTTTTTGCTCTCCTTCATAAGCCCCCTCCGCCCACCCTGTTTGGGTTGTTTTGTGTTTTGTTTTCTTTATTTCTTCTATCTCTGATAGGACGTCTTGTATCTCTACGGGTAACTTCAGTCTGGCCTTCAGTCTTGAACTGGGTTGGATGGCCAGACCTGGGCAGTTGTTTTGAACATTCTCCACTTGTAGACTGATTTCTGTAAAGTAGAATGGCTGATGTAAGGCTCCCACAGACTTGGGTATACTTCCGTGTTCGTCCATGCCCAACTAGCTCATCAAACTTACTACTATCCATTCCCTTCTTTGCCTCACTGGCAGAAAGTGTGGGGAATGTAGCAATTTGTCTCACAAAATGTAGGAATTTGTCTCAAAAATTGTAGGAAATTAGTACGCTCAACTATAATTCTTCAAACATCCATGGATAGTGCGTGCGGAGTTGGCTCCCAGAATGTGTAGAGTACGCTCAACTATATGGGAGCCTTTAGAATTCTTGTGTAACCTCTTTAAAACCCTTACCAGACTCATAATGTTCTACAATCATCTTTCTGAAGGCCTCAGAAAAATATTTTAATCTTACCATGTTGTAAAGACTACAACAGTCAAGAGCACACCAAACTGAGACTATATATATTAAAAAATGGCAAACCTTCTTTAAAGTACACAATAACAAAAATAAAAACATAAAAAATTGTCATTTAACATTTTTCAACATTGTTATAATACCTGATATTTTCAATGTTGTTAATGTTGATGTCAATAACCTTATTTTCTCATATATATATTAAAAAAAACACAGACTTTCATGTAGTGTGCTAATACTTTCACATAATTGTGCTAGTTTTTTGTTTTATTTTAAACAAATAATCTGCAATCAAAGGTGATCTATTTAATAAAAGATACATTCCAAGGTGTACATTACTAAGCAGGTGACTCCATGTTTTTATTTTTTCCATTGCACATATATGGTGTTCACATTGAAGGCCTTTTACTTGATGTAGGAGACAAAATTCTCTGTTACCACTTGTTTTTCCTTCAGCTTGCTCATGTGCCAGTGGTAGGAAAAGGCCTGCATCCAAAGACAAAGTTCATATTTTTCAAGATACCCAGTCAAATATTGATTTGTTTTTTAAGCCCCTTAAAACTGACTAAACAGCTGCATTAGGAATATCCCAGAGTATCCGTTTGTAATAATATTAATGATAATTATTATTTATTCAATTTTTATAACGCACTTAACATTTTAAAAGGAAATAAACCAAGCACTAAAATCAACAGAACCAAAAAAGTACTGGCACACACTAAAACACAATGTTACCAAATCTCATTTGTTACCAAATGTTACAAAATTGTGTTTTTCTTTAAAATCACAGGCAGTAAGAAAGGAAAAGAAGTAAAAACTAATCCTAAACAATTATTTAACTCTTTTTAATAATAGCCTTAGCCTCATTCCTAAAGTGCACATTCATAAAATTTTTGTAACGGTGTCAAAGATTACAAAACCCAGTAACTTTGGGTTTCTCAAATGAACAGTAAAGTTAGAGAAGAAGAAGGAAAAAAAAAAAACACTTTTCTCTCCGCATCCCTAATTGAGAGTTCTTGTTTTCAGTATGTTGGGCCAGCCATGGGATGGAACAATAGCTTAACTACAAACACAGACTTAGTGTAATTTTACTTTAATTTGATGAAATTTTATTTGGTATGGGTACTTGGGGCTTAATGCAGTGGCCTGTGTAGGTCACAGGGATGGGGTAGGTTGTTTGGTGATGCTTCTTTTTTTTGAAAATTTGTTTCCCCATTTAACAACATAATCAGGCCCCAGTGGTTGAAGTCTGGGTATGATCTCTGTACTTCTGTTGATTTGTGCTTCATGTTTTTGGATGCTACACAATGGTACAATGAAATAGCTATCATCCATCAGCACCCTAGAAAGCAGTGCAACATTTAATTTTATTTTCTTCTGGACATCCTAGTTTTTGTTCATAGTAAGGGCTTTTCAAAGAGGCATCAAATGATAAAAAAAAAAAAAAAAAAGTGTTTACTCCTGAGACTCTGTCAACAACCCACATGTCTAATCTAGAGAGGTAAAAATCAAAGAGCTCACCAGACAACTATCTAGTTTTCAAGTATGCGCATTTGTGTGTGTTGCAGACAGCCTATGACTGCTCCTAGAAACAAGCTTATCACTAAGGCTAAGAATAATCATATCTGTATCACTTTAGTGCTTTAGTGGAGGTGGATGTCAGCAAAAAGGCAAAGGGGCAAGTGACACTTTGTCTTTTGGAAACTTCTAGGTAGACACAGGATCATTCGTCCTACAGTGGACATCTCTTTTACTTGACATGAATGTATATTGATGACCTAACCACTGACCCCAAAAAGCTCTCAAAGAGAAGAATGTGCTTGTTCTACATTACAAGTTGCTCCTGCACCTTTCATTTCAAATATGCACAATTTGACTGCTTTGGATCTAACCTCTTCTTTTGAGATGTAATAAAGATCTCTGCTGAAGACATCCGTCATCACAGGCTGCCATGTAATAAATTGCCGGAGATGGGTGGCAAAGATGAAGAGCAGGAGGTGGAGAAGACGTGTAAGAGTAAACACTAGAGAGGAGGGAACAGGAGGAGGAGGAGATGGGATAATCATCAGGATGTAGGGTTCCTGTAGTGCTGAGGGGGTTTTCTTGACTTTAGATTCATGAAGATCTAGGGCTATTTTTGCTGATTAGAAGCCAGACCTGGTTACTTAAACAGTAGTTTTGTAGCTTTGACAGACTACTGTGTGCTTGTTGACTCAGGTTTTGGAAGTCTGTGTCTGAGGATGCATGGATGGACAGAGGGGCTGCAAAAACAACATATCAGTTTGATTTATGCTTCTCACTTGTCAAAAATACACGTGTGCACATGTACACTTCTCATATGTCAGGTAATAGGTTGTGACCCTACACCAAGAGCTCTACTGCTTTTGCCACAGAAACTGAATGCTTCATCCAGATCCCTGGCTTAAATAAGGTAAACAGGCTTGCTTGCTCGACTTGTCAAAATAAGCCTGACAACAGGCAATGGACTAAATGTAAGTATGCACAGATTTGAATGTGCTTCTTTGTTTACATATAAAAAATAGAGACATGAGCAGATATTCCAGAGGTAGTGCAGCAGTAGTACCGGTGATGATTACTCATAATTACACATAATTTAAAATAATTGGGTAATTGGTTTTGCTCTGGTCATTTAAGCTTGTCACTACAAGTAGGGATGAGCTCTGGTTTTTATGCCAATCTGGACTGTGGAGAAGGAAACCAGAAGGCATCCAGCACATTTAGGTTCATATCCAAGGAAAAAACAAAATAAAATAAAAAAAAACACTGGCTGACTTTTTAAAAATTGAGCCAGTGTTAAAATGTATATATATTTTTTAAATTACTTTAATTACTTTACTGCTCTGAAATTATTTTTTTTGCAATTTCTATCATTTGATTAAATCAGTCTGTTTAAGAAAAAAACAACTTGATTTGATTTGAGTTTATTATTAAAGTTATTTTGTAAGTAACTACTTTTTGCCTAAAACGTCAATGCAAATTGTCACTTCAACCGTCACTTAAATACTATAACTACAACAACCAATTTCAGATTTCGTCCCAGACAGTTTATACAACTCTGGCAAAGGATAAATGTATGCAGTGCTTTTTTCATGTATTTTCTGATCAAATTTGTCATGATTATTCAAAGAATATTTGGAATAAAGTTAAAGAATTGTTTCCAAGCTATTTAAATAAAACAGAACTTAAAGTGGTTTAAATTTATTTTTAAATGTTGCTGTTTTAGCATGCAATCTAAAACAGCAACTTTTGAATCTAAATAAACAGTTTCAATGAGGACTGGAATTTAATAACATGAATAAAAACAGCTATTATGTCTTACTGTACTTTTTTTACGTTGTACCAGTTTTGAATAAAGGAGCAAAACACATTTTCATCATTATCTTGCAATGTTTTTTAAGAATTTTACAAATGTGTTAAAGTAGCTAACAGACAAAACCTTAATGTCAGGATCTTTGGTTGTTTTGGTTTACTGTGGTGTTTATGTTTTAATCATCTTCTTGTTGTTTTCTCTGTGTTCATTATTGTTAATTTTATTTTCTTACACTATTATATTCTTGTGTTTTGTTCTCCATACTTTTGACATTTTATTTTTCCAGATACTTCCCTTAATCTCTGTGTGTTGCCCTGTTCTTTTCTCTTGCCTCAGCTGCTTCACATATCTTCTTATTGCTCTTCATTCTATCTACCTCAGCTGCAACTCATTCCCTCCGATTAGCTCCTCTGGTTTATCATTTCTCATTTCTCTACCCCTGCCTTGGTGTACATATTTAACAGTTCTCTTTCTTCCTCCTTGGTTCCTTGTGTTGACCTTATGCTTCCTGTTACTCAATTTTTCTCATCCTATTCCAGTGCTTTCATCCTACTTCCTTGTACAAGACTACCTTTGCAAGTTCTTGGTTTCTTTTTTTTAATTAAAGCACTGATTTTGAATGTGCCCGCTCAGCATTTAAGTCTTCTGGAACTAAATCATGATACTTACTAGACTAACTTATCTGGGCTACTTAGTTCTGCATGCTAACATATTATAGCTAGTACAGTTAGCATGTGGAATTTACTTAGTTGCATTCTTATATTATGATTTCTCTGTGCTTGATTGATGCAAAACAATGAAAAAGCACTTCTGTAAGTTTGTTAAAGCCATAAATGAAACTCAGAAAATGCAGCATGTCCCATTCCCCCATCTTGCCTGGTGTAGTGTGGCTGCAAAGAAAGTCCAGGGTTCTATCTTAGTGTTTTAGGTGTGTACATTAGAAAATGAGTCTAATATTTTCCTTTGGTTAAGTGAAAGTAAAACTATTGAAAATCTGCAAATTCCTAAAAGCTCAGTAATAGTCGCGCTTCGGGTTGTCACACAGGACTCCATTTGTCATGATTTGGAGGTAGGACCAAAGTGCAGTAAAGGATGCCAGGATACAACAGATGAAGGTAAGTGCAGATTTAATATTTCCTTGCTCACTGAGCCAGGTAGGGAAACCAGGAACATACAAAACCAAACGAGACCAGAACAGAGAGTCACCAGACTTTAACAGGAACAAGGACAATGACGAGGGTAAGACGAGGATCAAGCGGGGAACAATGAAAACAAAAAGGCATATATACAAAACAGAACAGCAGGGGGAACCAATGAGAGACGAGACCAGACAATCAGGGAGGACTAGGAACAGGTGTGATAATCAAACGAAGGAAGAACAGAGACCAGACCAGGAAATAAACAAAAACACAAACACAGACACAGGACAGCATGACACCACTAAGGGCACGCGAGCCTGAACAAGCGTTGTAGGCATTTATACTTGACCCTGATGTTGGTGCAGTATTCTCCAAAAACAGGGCACAGTATGATAGATAACTAGTGGAAATGTTGTAAAAGAGAGAAGGAACACTTAAAATGACTGTGTGCACTATCAAAAACATTTCTTATTAATGTGATTATGTTTCTGGCAAAGTTTCAGATTCATAAGAGTAAAACAATGAAGAGGAAACTGCTTTTTGACCTCTTTGTGAAGGATCTAAGACCGTACCTAGATACACAAAAAAACGTTATAAATACTTTAGACACTGTTAATCTAACTTTGTAACTCACATATCTCTTGCCTTTTTTGTTTGCAGTTTTTCTTTTCTGTTACTTCTTTCTGTTTATGAAGAAGTGATTTATTTGTGCATGAAATGTTTGCACCTTCAACTTCGTTGATTCTTAATGAGGTGTGGCACGCGCAGTCCGTGCCAAGTTAAAGAAATTTGGATATGCACAACCAGGAGCCGCACCAGAATGCAGGTCCCTCACGCAGGAGTGGGGACGGCACAATTATGTCACTGTTGGTGCATACACCGTCATATCATGTTCAATGCATGAAGTATAAACCTAGCTTTAGTTTAAGTGGTTTTCTTTGTCATTATTTTGACTAACATTTTTACTTAATTCATTACCACAAAATTTATTCATCCTGTAAAGTTAAATTTTTTATCTTGAAAATGCTCTTTAATATAAGGTTTACCAACTAAACCATTGAAGCGTTTTTACACTGTGTGAGAGAAATCCATCTAAAGACAAAGAAAACCATTTTGAAATAAGGGAAAGAATAGAATGGACTATTAGGTTACATTGCACCATATATCAGCATGTGAGATGCAGTACCAGGTGGTTAATAGGTGCCAAGGGTGATGCATGCGGCAAGACAAAGCACATTACTGCAAAAGCCATAACATTAACATCCTACCATCATTATAGAAATAATGACACACTGTTTGGTGCCCAGCTACATTTATCCCACTCATCTGCATAATAGTACTGCCCTTACAAATCATACAGCATAGTAATACCTCTCTGTGACCTATCTCCCCTCATTTCCCCTCATCTGAACACTCACACAGATACAGAGATGAGGATATGACCATACACTTTGCATAAGCAAAGCCAGTTTAAAGAGCACTGAGGACATTTAACATTTTTGGATTCCTCCAGCATTATATGCAATATTTTGTTATTTGTGTTAATGATCTATATTATGAACATTTATCCTACAGGATTACACTGTGCACTATTAATAATAAAAAGCAAATAGCATGTGAGGTATTTGCAGTCAGCTTGGTGTTGTTTTTCACAGTAATAGGGTAGGACACTATGTCAAAAGAAATCCCAAATTGATACAAAATTGTAAGAATGGGATAAATAAACACAATGAGAAGTATTAATCTTCATTGCGTTGGTAATGAAAATATGCAAGTAAATGTCATTAAGCCATCAATACAACCAGCAGGAGAGCCTTAAATCCAGTCAAAATACCAGAAGTACTAGGGACTGATAATAATACATTCTAGGAAATGGCACCTAGCACTGAGAATGTTGTACTATATATCAATATGATCATGACTTTTATGTCTTCATCTTTCTCTTTCCTTCTTTCTCAGTAACAGACACACACACACACACACACACACACACACACACACACACACACACACACATACACACACACACACTCAATATTAGGAAAACCACCATAAAATTCATTGCAAGTTAAATGTGACATCCATATCTGGAATATATTCTCTTCTTATTCCTCCACATATTTTGACATTAAGCATTGCTGAAGGAGCCATAAAGTGACAGTGAGTGTAGTCATCTGTCACCCGCAGAAGGCGACATAGACCGAATATCCTCTGCTCTGATGATACCTGTGCCCTTCGTACTTGCCAAAAGTGGTGGCTGGTGTACCTGTTACCATCCCGGCACTCTGGGTAAAATAAATGCAGTTTACTTTGCATAGTTGCATTGGGAGTTGGCAGGACCCTATGCTGGATAAAACAAATTTTGCACGAGGCAAAATGACAACCCGTCACACATGTGGGAAACGCTTTAAAGACCATGCCATATGGGTTGTCCAAAACCACGGGAAAGAAAAGGCAAGCAGCGGGGATAAGAGAGACAAAAAATAAAGACACTACATAAATATTAAAGGTAATAGAATTTACAACCTAACATAAACAATATTCATAAAAAAGGCTTCCATGTGCCTGGTGACGATTAAGGAAAGTAATTAACTTGCAATGAATGAGGAATGAGCTCATTAAGACAAATGCTAGGAGATGGGGCTTATCACCATGAGAGAGGCATTGGCAGCTTGTCCTTCACAAAAGCACCGAATCATCCATCAGACAAATCTGTTTTCCAAAAGAAGGAATCTATGTGATGACCTTCTGTGATCACCAGGCTGTGGTATCTATTATGAATGATGAAATAATTTATGGGTTGAAGAGCCTTGGAAGTTATTTTTTAGTTACAGCTGTAAACAATAGACCTTTCAGACTTGGCCTTTTGTTCTTTGATTAGCAATCATTTCTTGGCTATAAATGGCCCTGAATATAAAAAGGAATTTCCCTCCTATTTATCTTTAAAACATAAAGTTGAACCTGATTAATGCTGAAAAGTGCCAATTCTCACAGTTTCTGCAATGCCATGCTGCCAGCACTATACTGCTCAAAAAAATAAAGGAAACACTTAAACAACACAATATAACTCCAAATAAATCAAACTTCTGTGAAATCAAACTGTCCACTTAGGAAGCAACACTGATTGACAGTGTTGCTTGACTGATTGACAGTGCCAAGGCCTCTCAAGAAGGGCCTTGGCACCTCCAACCCCCACCCTGAAGCTCCCCCCCACCATCCCCCAACCCATGCCGGGGACGGCTCTTTCCATCCAGGAGAGGGACGTCAACAAACTCTTCAGGAAACAGAACCCCCGCAAAGATGCTGGACTGGATTCTGTCTCCAGTCTTCACAGACACCTCACTGGAGACATGTCATGTGCCAGCCTGCTTCAAGTCCTCCACCATCGTCCCTGTTCCCAAGAAGCCAAGGACCACAGGGCTTAATGACTTCAGACCCGTCGCCCTGACCTCTGTGGTGATGAAGTCCTTTGAGCGTCTTGTGCTCTCACACCTAAAAGACATCACCGACCACCTCCCAGATCCCCTGCAGTTTGCCTACAGAGCCAACAGGTCTGTAGATGATGCAGTCAACCTAGCCCTTCATTTCATCATCCGACACCTGGACTCCACAGGAACACCAGGATCCTGTTTGTGGATTTCAGCTCTGCCTTCAACACCATTATCCCAGCTCTGCTCCAGGAGAAGCTCTCCCAGCTAAGTGTGCCCAACTCCACCTGCAGGTGGATCACTGACTTCCTGTCTGACAGGAAGCAGCGCGTGAGGCTGGGGAAGCACGTCTCTGACTCCCTGACCATCAGCACCGGTTCCCCCCAAGGCTGTGTTCTCTCTCCTCTGCTCTTCTCCCTGTACACCAACAGCTGCACCTCCAGTCACCAGTCTGTCAAGCTTCTGAAGTTTATGGACGACACCACTCTGATCGGACTCATCTCTGATGGTGACGAGTCCGCGTACAGATGGGAGGTGGACCATCTGTTGGACTGGTGCAGCCAGAACAACCTTGAGTTCAATGCTCTAAAGACAGTGGAGATGGTTGTGGACTTCAGGCAGAACCCAGCCCCACCTGCCCCCATCACCCTCTGTGACTCCACAATTGACACTGTGGAATCTTTCTGCTTCCTGAGAACCATCATCTCCTGGGACCTCAAGTGGGAGCCAAACATCAGCTCCCTCATCAAGAAAGCCCAGCAGAGGATGTTCTTCCTGCGGCAGCTGAAGAAATTCAACCTGCCAAAGACTATGATGGTGCACTTCTACACAGCAATCATTGAGTCCATCCTCACCTCCTCCATCACCATCTGGTACGCCGCTGCTACAGCCAAGGATAAGGGCAGGCTGCAGCATGTCATTCGGTCAGCTGAGAAGGTGATTGGCTGCAGTCTACTGTCGCTCCAGGAACTGTACACCTCCAGGACCCTGAAGCGGGCAGGGAAGATTCTGGCTGATCCCTCCCAACCCGGTCACAGACTCTTTGAAACTCTCCCCTCTGGCAGGAGGCTGCGGTCCATCCGGTCCAAAACCTCACGCCACAAGAACAGTTTTTTCCCATCTGCCACCAGCCTTATTAACAAAGCCCGGAAACCACCCTGACACTCTCCCTTTCACCCACACCCCCACTTTTTTTGCTGACAGGACACCTGCAACCTGCAACTCTATGTGTTACATTAACGCTCAGCTTGGACTCCTGCTTTACTCGCACTGCCATACTTGCACACTGATCACCTGCACTGTTGTACCACTCTTGCATCTTATACTGCTCTACATTTACTCTCACTCACTTAAAACAGTGCACATATATTTATATTATATTGTAGATATGTTTATACTGTTTAATTTGTATTGTATTGCACTGACTACGCCAAAACAAATTCCTTGTATGTCCAAAAACGTACTTGGCAATAAAGCTTTTCTGATTCTGAATCTGATTTCACATGCTGTTGTGCAAATGGAATAGACAACAAGGGGAAATCTTTGGCAATTAGCAAGACACACTCAATAAAGGAGTGGTTGTGCAGGTGGGGACCACAGACCTCTTCTCAGTACCTATTAGAGGGTGACACGGGAGTGGATTTTCTCTCCTGTCCAATCCCGCTCCCACAGAAAAATGTCTTGTTCCATCCCAATCCCAGGCCAGCATAACGAAAAAAATCCTGTCCTGTCCCAGTCCTGGTAAATTGACTCCCACTCCCATCCCGCTCCTATTTAGAACGAGTCCCACTCCTGTGCCACTCCCATTTTTGTTTTCTTCATTTAGTCTTTTGGCAATTTCTTTGAAGGACCAGTTAGGTCCCTGTTTTTAGCTGTAGTAAAGGCCAGTTAAAGTAAAAAGAATAATAATGAAGAAATAATAAAATATCAAACAAGGAAACAGACCATGCCTATCTTAGCTGAATAAACAAAATGTACATAGTTATATTTTACTCATTTATTAAGTGATTGTTTCCTTTGAACACTGACATCACTTTTATGTTTCAAGTTTATGTTTCAAGTTGCTGATTATTAGAAACAATAAATGTACCATTATATCAGGAAATGGACTATTATGCAATTAAATGTGCCACTGAATAATTAAGTATAATTTTAAAAACGACATGACGTAATTAGTGGTACACTTAATATTTAATGATGTGTTAAAATAAATTGTACATTTAATGGTACATTCAATTTTTTTTTATTTCACAACATATTTATTTAATATCTCCCCTTGATGAAGCCTTTCAATGAGGTCCGCGAGAGAACATGGGGAATTTTTCTCTTTTTGTGTTCCCACGCAATACTTTTTGCGTTCTCACGCAATAGTATTTGCGTTATTTTGCAATACTTTGTGGGATAGTTTCCAAACATAGATAACTGCAAAAATGAAACAAACACTACACCCGTTTTGAGATTTATTGAGTTTTATTTTGAAATCGGCCTTAAATAAAATTATCTTCAAATCAGACTAAAGACAGTTTTTATCCAGAAGCTGTCAAACTACTGAACTCTGGACTATAATGCTGCACGAAACCACATCTGTGACACTTTGTTTGCTTATTACCGCTGCATGATGTGTACTTTTTTTTTTGCACGCCATTAGTGCTTTTGTTTTTATAGTGATTTGAATGGTTCTTCTTATCCTAAGCATTTAATCGCATTGTTTACTGCGTGTTAACCTGCATATGACAAATAAACCATATCATTGACATATCAGTGCTGTTTGTTTTATGAGCAGTTTGTCATCGGTGCTGCTGTTCCAAAATGCCGAACGCAAAAGTATTGCGTGGGGACGCAAAAAAAAATAAAAAAATCCCCCATGTCCCCCGTACCTTTCCCCTCTACTGTGACAAAGGCTCTTAAATCTTTAGTGCACATGGAGCAGTTTTGTTGGTCAGAGACTTGACACATGATGGTACTTTTGGTTAGATGAATGAAGAGATGCAGGGCTGATTTAATCCAGAATTTGCCTTACAAGTGTCCCTTGATCACTGGTGAACTTGATTACGACTAATCACGTTTTACAAGCAGCATACAGCATGTTAACACCGCTACATTCAACTCTCCTGAAGTTCGGTAATATTTGCGACTTTCCTGTCAGCTCTATGAGTTTAATAGATAAGTCCTTACTTCTGACTTTACATTGCAAATCCAATTTTACCACGTCCAGTTCTCCACCTGCGTTTGCTCCCTCCATCCTAAACGCAGGTGGAAAACATCGAGCAGAAGCACTGTTGGCTTGTGGGTCGTGTAGTTTGTTTGACTCGCATTATAGTATAGGCTTCTTGGAAAAAAAACTACACAATGGCGGCATCGATCCAAGTTTTTTTTTCTTAAAGTTTATAACAAAGTCTCAGTTTTACATTTCCAAGGACAATTGATCCTAGTTTATTTTCCCTCCTATTGCTTAGCTCCCGCTCCCGTCTGGTCCCGTTCATTTTTTATCCTGTACCGTCCCAATCACGTGATCTTTACTGATGCTGTCTCCCGTCCCACGGGATTCCCATGGGAATCCCGTGACCCGTGGAACTCCCGAAAAAATGTCAGCCTCTAGTACCTATGCTGTCTGGCTGATGTTTTGGTCACTTTTGATTGTTGGTGGTGCTTTCACACTCGTGGTAGCATGAGACGGACTCTACAACCCAAACAAGTGGCTCAGGTAGTACAGCTCATCCAGGATGGCACATCAATACGAGCTGTGGCAAGAAGGTTTGCTGTCTGTCAGCATAGTGTCCAGAGCCTGGAGGCGCTACCAGGAGACAAGCCAGTACACCAGGAGACATGGAGGAGGCCGTGGGATGGCAACAACCCAGCAGCAGGACTGCTACCTCCGCCTTTGTGCAAGGAGGAACAGGAGGAGCACTGCCAGAGCCCTGCAAAATGGTTAGAAACCGACTCCATGAGGATAGTATGAGTGCCCAACGTCGACAAATGGGTGTTGTGCTCACAGCCCAACACCGTGCAGGACGCTTGGCATTTGCCAGAGAACACCAGGATTGGCAAATTCGCCATTGGCGCCCTGTGCTCTTCACAGATTAAAGCAGGTTCACACTGAGCACATGTGACAGACGTGACAGTCCGGAGACACCGTGGAGAGCAATCTGCTGCCTGCAACATCCTTCAGTATGACCGGTTTGGCAGTGGGTCAGTAATGGTGTGGGGTGGCATTTCTTTGGAGGGCCAAACAGCCCTCCATGTGCTCGCCAGAGGTAGCCTGACTGCCTTTGGGTACCGAGATGAGATCCTCAAACCCCTGGTGAGACCATATGCTGGTGCGGTTGGCCATGGGTTCCTCCTAATGCAAGACAATGCTAGACCCCATGCAGCTGGAGTGTGTCAGTAGTTCTTGCAAGATGAAGACATTGAAGCTATGGACTGGCCTGCCCGTTCTCCAGACCTGAATCCAATTGAGCACATCTGGGACATCATGTCTCGCTCCATCCACCAAGGTCACGTTGCAACACAGACTGTCCAGGAGTTGGCGGTTGCTTTAGTCCAGGTCTGGGAGGAGATCCCTCAGGAGAATATCCGCCGTCTCATCAGGAGCATGCCCAGGCATTGTAGGGAGGTCGTACAGGCACGTGGAGGCCACGCACAATACTGAGCCTCATTTTGACTTGTTTTAAGGACATTACATCAAAGTTGAATCAGCCTGTAGTGTGTTTTCCACTTTAATTTTGTTTGTGACTCCAAATCCAGGCCTCCATTGGTTAATAATTTTGATTTCCATTGATGATTTTTGTGTGATTTTGTTGTCAGCACATTCACCTTTGTACAGAACAAAGTATTCAATGAGAATATTTCATTCATTCAGATCTAGGATGTGTTATTTGAGTGTTCCCTTTATTTTTTTGAGCAGTGTAGATACAAATAGCATTTTTGAACATACATGGGATGTAAGTCTATAAATGCCCTAGGGCAGTGGCTCCTGAGGTCCCTAAAGATCTCTAGAAAAAGTTTGATAGTCTGATTATTGCCTATATTAGGTCCATTTGTTGTTTCAGGTAAACACTGCCCAGAATTTTTCTTATGTAATGTGTTTGTGAATTTAAGCTGGTGCCTGGGGACTTAAACATACCATAGTTTCAATAAAACAGTTCTGTTTGGAACTCATCTATTGCAAAACGAAGTGGAGCGTTGTTAGTGTGTTTGTGTTATTGCATAGCAACAGCTAATTTTCTTTCCAGTACTGCCAGTGTGGACCTAGTTGCAATTCTAGTCTGGTAATGTGTTACATGAGCCTATAAAACTTTCCCTGAAAATCAAATTGTATTTTCCCACAAAGAAGCTTTTGATATTTAACAAGAGTGTACAGTTGAATCAGTTAGTAAAGATAGTTCCTATTCTTTTAAAATCCTCACAGTAAAACATGCATCTGAGATAAAATATTGTTAAATAAGTTTTAAGTATTTCAATTAAGGTAGAAAATTCACACTTATACTCCACATAAATTATTAGAGCCCTACCAGCATTTACAACAATTTGTTTTTCACAACTAAACTAATATTTAGAGGTATTTGATGTAATAATCGTTTTACTGTATAAACGTTTGGATTGTTTTGTATCTGACACAATAGTTTTCCTAAGCAGTCACTTCACTCTTTGAAATGACACTCAATTTATATTCACCAACCTTGCAGCCACATAAAAAGATAGGAACTTTTGGTCTACAAGCCATGAACGAACAAACACTTGAGTAAAGAACTGGACAGACTGTCTAGAAAGTAGGTAAAATTAACCCCTATAATGTATTACTTGGCTTGATGTCCCTAAACGTGCTCTTAAATTATTTACCCCACCAGGCAATATTGGAACCATGTTAAGAACAATACCTCTTTCAAGGCAAGTATTTTTTGTTTTTCTAAGCAAAAACAGGAGCAAATTAATTATTAGGATATTATCCTTTTCCACTTCATGCTTTTGTGTTGTCTCTGCTCTACTACTTCCTCTACTTTGAACACCTGATAGCAATGATGACTTGCCAAGATCTGCACTCAGTCTTCAAGATCAATATGTGCAAAACTTTCCTGCCTTCCTTTGTAGCTCACCCTTTCCTTTCATTTGCTTCTGCTTTTTAATTGCCCCAATTTTCATTAAAAACAAAAATAATTGTCTTGTGGTTGTATATAAATAACTAATGTTAGGAATATATGATTTTACAAATAAACCACAAGCATGGTGGTTCGGTGGTTGGGAAGGTTAGGCATAAGCGTCTGCTTAAAATCTAATCTGTGTGTTGTTCAGGCACTAAAATTTTTTTTCACAGTCCAGAAAGATACACCTTAGGTTAATTATTGTTTCTAAATTAAGACTATCTGCTTGCATGCATGATTGTGTGTCTCTTTGTTAACTTGTGATTGACTGGTGACCTACAATTAGTACCTGGAATAGACTTATGCACTGAGTTAATGATTGAAAGAACACACAAAAATAAGTTGACTGATATTTGACTGAATGCAAGTGTCAGCCTATGGAAAGTGGCCTTTAGAGTTGATATCTCTTACATAATTTGGGGAAAATGTTTTTTATAAATCCAATTAGGGGAATCTATGCAGGAGAAGAGCAAAATAAAGATACGATAAAGATATGCGACCAATTGCAAAACCAGATTGAAAGGCGAAAGGTCAACAAGGCATCATACTGTTCTGAAAAGCATATCCATTTCATGGATATACTTGCTCCGTTTCCCACTGAGATCTGCAGATGCCAGCAGCAACATGAGACATACACACACACACATACACATACACATACATACACACAGGGAGATATGCAAACTGAAATACTCATACCACTAGACATTTTGGTAAAGGTCTGTCCTCATCTGGCATGTACACAGCTATGCTATTACAGTGTAATTCCACCTTGAAATGTCAGTACATTAAGTGCGTAAATTAACTGTATAATTAGTGCGATGCCTGCGTATTAAGTGTTGTCTGCAGATCACATGAATCATACTGTGACTCTTCATAACCTTCTCCAGCTAGAATTTCAAATGTGGAACAGCAGAAGAATATTTCACCAGCATTCAATGAGTTAGTCAGACAGCCAACCACATGTTTCTCACAGGTTTGCATGTGGTATGCTTACAACATGTATTATTATTATTATTATTAATATTATTATTATTATTATTATTATTATTATTATTATTATTCACCTCTTTCATAAATTACTGCATAATTGCAGTGTGGCATCGGAAAACACTCATCCAGGCCCTCCTCTGAGGTGTCAAGGAAGACCAGGTTGCTTGTCTGCAAACAGGTATTGGTAGTTTATTCAGCTTTTGCAGGTGCAAAGGACTGCTGTTAAAATAGGAATTTGGACCAATGAGCTCCAGTCCAGTCCTTTTATTCTTAAGCCCAGGTAATGCTTCTGATGTTATGTTAGGCTTGGGATTGGCTTAAAACAATAAATCCAACCGTTGTAGCTCTTGTGGTGAATCCCCCTCTTAAATTGCTGAGTGTGTCTGGCTTCACAATACTCTCAGTGCTACAATTTACCCTTTTGTTTGTGTAAATTTTTTTCAACAACTTTCCTTCCACTCAACTTTCATTAATATGGGTTGTTATGGTAACACGCATGGACACACTACAGCAAAGTCGGTAATCCTGAGCCACTTTCATTTACTGCTCTGTAAATTTATGGTTTTCATTCATCCAAAAACAATGACCCCCAGTGGGCCCACCACCTGCAGGGGGAACCTTGAGGGAACGGTGCAAAGAGGATTGGGTGGCGGACAAAGGTGGAGACCTCAGCGGCCCGATCCCCGGATCATGGAATGTTACCTCGCTGGGGGGGAAGGAGCCTGAGCTTGTGCGGGAGGTCGAGAGATATCGATTAGAAATAGTCGGGCTCACCTCCACGCACAGCGTGGGCTCTGGAACCCATCTCCTTGAGAGGGGTTGGACTCTCTTCTACTCTGGAGTGGCCCATGGGGAGAGGTGGCGGGCTGGTGTGGGTTTGCTTGTTGCCCCCCAGCTCAGCCGTCTCGTGTTGGAGTTTACCCCAGTGGATGAGAGGGTCGCATCCCTGCGCCTTCGGGTTGGGGAGAGGTCTCTGACTGTCGTTTCGGCCTACGGGCCGAGCAGTAGTGCGGAGTACCCGGCCTTCTTGGTGTCCCTTTCGGGGGTGCTGGATAGTGCCCCTCCCGGGGACTCCATTATTCTGCTGGGGGACTTCAACGCCCACGTGGGAAACGACATTGACACCTGGAGAGGCGTGATCGGGAGGAATGGGCTCCCCGATCTGAATCCGAGTGGTGTTTTGTTATTGTACATGTTCAAACATAAGGGTGTCCATCAGTGCACTTGGCACCAGGACAACCTAGGCAGGAGGTCAATGATCGACTTTGTTGTCGTATCATCAGTCCTTCGGCCACATGTTTTGGACACTCGGGTGAAGAGAAGGGCTGAGCTGTCCACTGATCACGTCCTGAGGGTGAGTTGGATCCGCTGGAGGAGGAGAAAGCCGGACCGACTTGGCAGGCCCAGGCGCATAGTGAGGGTCTGCTGGGAACGCCTGGAGGAGCCCTCGGCCAGGGATGTATTCAACTCCCACGTCCGGGAGAGCTTTGACCAGATTCCGGGGGTTGTTGGACACATAGAGTCCGAGTGGACCATGTTCTCCGCATCTATTGTCGATGCTGCTGCCCGTAGCTGCGGTCGTAAGGTCTGCAGTGTCTGTCGCGGCGGCAATTCCCGAACCCGGTGATGGACACCGGCAGTAAGGGATGCTGTCAAGCTGAAGAAGGAGTCCTATCGGCTGTGGTTGGCTTGTGGGACGCCTGAGGCGGCTGACGGGTACCGTGAGGCCAAGCGTGCTGCAGCCCGGGCTGTGGCAGAGGCAAAAACACGGGCCAACACTGTTTATAAAAGGGGTGGGAGGCTGCTGACCTCGACTGAGGACATTATCGGGCGGTGGAAGGAGTACTTCGAGGATCTCTTCAATCCTGCCATCACGCAGTCCCTGGTGGAAACAGAGGCTGGGGACTCGGGGCGACTCGGTGACTTCACCCAGGCTGAAGTCACCGAGGTGGTTAAAAAGCTCCACGGTGGCAAGGCTTTGGGGGTGGATGAGATCCGCCCTGAGTACCTCAAATCTCTGAATGTTGTGGGGCTGTCAAGGTTGACACACCTCTTCAATGTTGCGTGGCGGTCGGGGACAGTGCCTCTGGACTGGCAGACTGGGGTGGTGGTCCCCCTTCATAAGAAGGGGGACCAGATGGTGTGTTCTAACTACAGGGGGATCACACTCCTCAGCCTCCCTGGTAAGGCCTACGAGATGGTATTGGAGAGGAGAGTCCGGCCGATAGTCGAACCTCGGCTTCAGGAGGAGCAGTGTGGTTTTTGTCCCGACTGTGGGACATTGGACCAGCTCCATACCCTCCAAAGGGTACTCGAGGGTTCATGGGAGTTTGCCCAAGCAGTTCACGTGTTTTGCGGACCTGGAGAAAGCATTCGACTGTGTCCCTTGTGATGCCCTGTGGGGGGTGCTCCAGGAGTATGGAATCGGGGGCCCTTTATTAGGGGCCATCCGGTCCCTGTATGAGTGGAGCAGGAGTTTGGCCCGCATTGTCGGACCTGTTCCCGGTGCATGTTGGACTCCGGCAGGGCTGCCCTTTGCCACTTGTCCTGTTCATAACTTTTATGGACAGGATTTCTAGGCACAGCCAAGGGCCGGAGGGGGTCTGGTTTGGGGACCAGAGGATTTCGTCTCTTCTTTTTGCAGATGACGTGGTCCTGCTGGCCCCCTCTAGCCAAGACCTACAGCATGCACTCAGGCGGTTCGCAGCCGAGTGTGAAGCAGCTGGTGGCTTGTTCTCTTCAGGTTGGAGGGGAGTTCCTGCCTCAAGTGGAGGAGTTTAAGTATCTCGGGGTCTTGTTCACGAGTGAGGGAAGAATGGAGCAGGAGATCGACAGACGAATCGGTGCGGCTGCCGCAGTAATGGGGGCGCTGTGCCGGTCCGTTGTGGTGAAGAGAGAGCTGAGCCGAAAAGCAAAGCTCTCAATTTACTGGTCGGTCTACGTTCCTACCCTCACCTATGGCCATGAACTTTGGGTCATGAGCGAAAGAACGAGATCCCGGATACAAGCAGCTGAAATGAGCTTCCTCCGTAGGGTGGCCGGGCACTCCCTTAGAGATAGGGTGAGGAGCTCGGCCATCCGGGAGGGGCTCGGAGTAGACCTGAACACTACAAATGATGAGGGCTTGAAAGAGTATTTTTAGGATTAAATTAGAGATGTCTTCCCCCCGGGATCCGGCTGGTGGTGGAGTGGAGGCCTGAAGGATCGGGTTGTTGTGAGTCCAGAAGGAGGAGATGGGGAGGAGGTGGGTCAAAGCTCAGCGGAAGGGCGAGAGAATCTTGCTGATGAGGATCTTTAAAGCAAGGCCTTTGAGAGGACTTGACGCTGATTGGATGGGTGGAGACACATGGAGGAGCCATTGGACCGGCTGCGGTAGGAGGGAGTCTTCCGGATTGAATTTTTGTCACAACTTCATTATATATTTATACCCTTGTGTGGCATTTCTTTGTTAGGTTTTATTTGTGGTGTCAGTTGGTTTGCTAAGTTTTTTTTTTTTTTTTGCCAGAGTTCGGTTTAGTTTCTTTGACCTCTTTTAATGAGCTCAGCATTATTTTGTAAATATAACTTTTGGGTTAAAATGAAAATACTGTTTTTATAATAATTCCTGTGCCTCCTCCTGCTTTTCAACTCAGTCCATCACATGCTTGCTTACAGCAGAGTGCTTAGAGTTAAATCAGTAAATTTTGTTGTGGAAGGTTTTGTATCAGAAAAAATCCTAATAACATTCTGCATACAAGAGCATGGCTTCATAAAAAATGGTGCTGTTGTCCAAGTGGCCTGCCCTCAGTCCAGACCTTTCACCCACTGATAACTTTGCCAGATAATAAAACAAAACAACACAACACACAGGGCCCAAAATCATTCTGTAGCCAAAATTGTATGCCAAGCAGAAATTAAAGACAATCTAGATATTTACAGTGTTTTAGGGATTAAGAGTTTTAACTGATATCAACATGATCTTGTCCAACCTTTTCTGGCCAGGATCTTTATGATAATTGTATTTTTCTTAATCAACAGAATCTCTTGATTTCAACCTCTCATAAATTAAATTTTACATATTTCGAAAAAATATTTTCTTGTGTTTTAAAATTCACAATTATGGATTATTTAGACCCTACTGTTTTCAGAATTTTAATCATCACTAATACCCAGACTAAATTAAACACAGCCCCTTAAATTGCTTTTCCTAAATAAAAAAGTCTCTCTTTTTTGTTTTTTCCCTCTATTTTCACAGCCAGGGCTGGAGCATATTGGTTGAAATTATACTCTCTGTATTATAGCTAAGTACAGAATAAAGTAGGTAGGTGTTAATGTATATAATTGGGGAAATGGGGAAAATGTGTGCTGATGTAAACAATACAGTTTGAAATTTGAGTACTTTCTTTACACACAGGCATGGAAAATAGCTGAAAATCTACCCTGGACCACACAGTTCTGGAAGATATCCATGTTTACTCAGCTCATTAACTTTCATGGCAGTAGATGCTCCCATGTGGTTGTGGGTTTTCACAATACAAGGCAGACACAGGACAGCCACATGGGTTTGCGTTTATGATGTATAACAAAACTTTTCTCAGTCCTATTACTGCCATCATTTCTCTAAGATCTCACTGAGTCTTGCATATTTTTTGGAACAACGCAATAATTATCAGATTATGATGTAGAGACACATAGAAAACACCAGTTTGAGTATGACAACAGGAAAATCCAGAAACCAGAAGGAAAATGCCGAACGTTTGCATAGCACAATTCAAAGTTTACTTGCAGAAAGTTGATTGCCAATACACTTATAATACATCAGACTACCTTTGAACATATTCTTGAGTAACGTTAGTTTCTCCTTTTAAGACAGTGGCACTGCATCAAATCTTTCTTGGAAGTGAAGGGTAAACAGAACCCAGTTCTGTTTAAAGTGCATCTTGCTTGGGAGGCGGAATATTTTTCAGTGGCAACACATTTTTGTTATGATTGAACTGCATTTTTCAACACCACTGAAATAGGAATTAATCAGTGGGGGAGCATGATGGTTTCTGACATTGTTCCGCTCCCTTCACCAAAGACCTGCTTTTGCATCTGCAATACTGTCTCCAGTTACATTTACGCAACAAAAACACTATGGTTACTGTGGCCATTTGTGAGCTGCAACTTGGCACATCTTGTTTTAAACTGGATAGAGAAAAGATTGACTACTTTGATTTTATTCCTACAGTAGGTTGTTACATTTTCAGTGCCATGAATGGTAAACAGGGATTACCCCAGCTGGTTCCAGCAATGAGAGCGGAAGTTCAGTTTATTCAGATACTGATCATTTTAAAATGCCTTGCACATATAAGTTCCATTACTGATACCTGTTTCTGCTGCGTTGTCTGTAATTTTATCTCAGTTGCATCCTCAGCGAGCCACAGCCACAATTTGTTCCTCCTAACACAGATCAGAAATATATGATCAAGTATGGAAATTCAATCAAATTCAATAAAATTTAATTATACCGCTTCAATAAACAACACATGTTGTAATTCATTCCATTCATACAGATTTAAAATTGCATACATTCAAATTTGATTTTAGTCATCAAAAATTGCAGTCAAGTTGAGTTTATCATTCATATTAGTTAAAACGTTTTCTATCTAAGGAAACCAAGCAAACTGCATCGTGTCACTGACTTGCAGCATTCAGGATGAGCATGTAGCAATAGTGTAGACTGTCGGCTGCATTGGGTCGTTGACTTTGCTTCAATCCTTCATTCTGAGCATGCCTGAAGCAACAGCAAAAAGGAAAACTCCCCTTTGGAAAGAAACCTCCAGCAGAACCCAATTCAGTGTGATCGGCCATCTGCCATGACTGACTGGTGGTTTAAGAAGACAGATCATCTACACACAAAAAACACAAACAAGCACTGATCAAGAAGTACTTTCTAAGTTAAAGAAAAGTAAAATGTTAAGGGCAGTACTAGTATCTTTAACGGCTTTATGGGAGTGAAAACCCACAAAGCAAAATGAAAGAGAGTACATACAGTTAATTGCAGTAAAAGCTAGGCCAATGGCTATTTCTAGAAGAGAAAAATAATTAAACACTGAAAGTCAGGGCCAAGTGCATCATTTATAGAGGGAGAACATGAAGTTGTTGGAAGCTGTAACTCAGCCAGTGCTCCCCTCGAGGGAGCAAAAGAGAGAGGAAAAGTGGTTAACTATCCTAACTATAAGCTTTATCAAAAAGAAAAGCCTATTCCTAAAAGTAGACAGGGTGTGCGCCTCACAGACTGAAACTGGGAGCTGTTTCCACAGTAGAGCAGCCTGATAACTAAAAGATCTGCCTCCCAATCTACTTTCAGAGACTCTACGAACCATCAATAAACCTGCAGCCTGAAAGAGAAGTCATGAAAGTAAAGAATTACAATAGTCCAACTATGAAGTACCAGATGCATGGACTGGTTTTTCAGCATCACTCCTGGGCAAAATATTTCTAATATGTGCAATATTCTTGACGTAAAAGAAGGAAATCCTAGGAACTTGTTTATCATGGGCTTTAAAAGACACGTCCTGGTCAAAGATAACACCAAGGTCCTTTGTTTTATTACCGGAGGCCAACTTAATGCCATCCAGATTAAGTGACATTTTTACTTTTCTATAACTTAGAAAGTACTTCTCGATCAGTGCTTGTTTGTGTTTTTTTTTTGTGTAGATGATCTGTCAAAGCAGGTTCTTTTTCAAAGACTCTGGTCCAAAGATGAAAACTTCTGTCTTGTCTTAATTTAAAGAGGACATGTCATGCTTTTAAATCCTTCCCTTTCACACTTTCAGCTGTGGTCTATATAAAGTGGAACTTTGGTCTGAATTCCATGTTATTTAGCTCCACAGGCACCTCTTTTACCCCTGTTCTGAGGTGTGTCTGAGAGCAACTCGTTTTGCACTAGAAGGACCTGGAGGGTCAAAGAGAATTGCACTCCACCCCGTTCAGCAGTTTTGTAGTTTGATTGCAGAGATACAATTATCTAGCGGAGCTGTAACAAGACAAATGTGGCAAAATAGCAGTACAGTTATGTCAGTCAGTCATTTTCTACCGCTTATTCCATAGTGGGTCACGGGGGAGCTGGTGCCTATCTCCAGCAGTCTATGGGCAAGAGGCGGGGTACACCCTGGACAGGTCGCCAGTCCATCGCAGGGCAACACACAAACAACCACGTACACACTCATTCATACACCTAAGGGCAATTTAGAGTTACCAATTAATCTAACAGGCATGTCTTTGGACTGTGGGAGGAAGCCGGAGTACCCGATGAGAACCCACGCATGCACAGGGAGAACATGCAAACTCCATGCAGAAAGACCCCAGGCCGGGAATCAAACCCAGGACCTTCTTGCTGCAAGGCAACAGTGCTACCAACTGCGCCACCATGCAGCCCAGTACAGTTATGTCTATGAGCTAAAAGCGAGCACACAGCACTAATCTAAGCAGAAAGCAAGATGCTACTGCAATGAAAACAATGACCAGGACATCATATCGACACACAATAAATTTGTGTCTAAAATAAAGTTTGTCGTCATTTTAGCATTATTTTTAGCTTACCGATTTGTTGTGTTCGTCCTTTCCATAGACAGAAGGAACTGACCCCTGAATCAGATAAAGTCTTTAGGCAAATCCTTCTTGATACTGGTGGAGGTTGCTGAAGGCACTGGTCCTTGAAGTATTTCGCCCAAACAAAGAGGAATTTTCCCACTGAATTTCCCGAATGATTTCCCTACCTCCTCTTCCGCTGGAAGAGAAGGAAGGCAGACAGACTTCGCAGGCCCAAGCATATAGTCAGGGTCTGCTGGGAACGTCTGGTGGAGCCCTCTGCCAGGGATGTATTTAACTCCCACCTCTGGGAGAGCTTTCACTAGATTCTGAGGGAGGCTGGAGACATGGAGCATAAGTGGACCATGTTCTCACATCTATTGTTGATACAGTTGCCTGGATCTGAGGCCAAGCATGCTGCGGCCCGGGCGTCAGTAGAGGCAAAAATTCAGGCCTGGGAGGAGTTCGGTGAGCCCATGGAGAAGGACTACCGGTCAGCCTCGAAGCGATTCTGGCAAACCGTCCGGCACATCAGGAGAGGCAAACAGTGCTTTGCCCACTGTTTACAGTGGGAGCTGCTAATCTCAACGGGGACATTATCGGGTGGTGGAAGGGCTACTACGAGGATCTTCTCAATTCTGCCATCATGCCTTCCCTGGTAGAAGCAGAGACTGATGATTCAGAGTTGGACTCATTCATCACCAAGGCTGAAGTCACTGAGGTGGTCAAAAAGCTCAGCGGTGGCAAGGCTTCGGGGGTGGATGAGATCTGAGTACCTCAAGTCTCTGGATGTTGTGGGGCTGTCGTGGCTGACACGCCATATTGCATGGAGGTCAGGGACAGTGCCTCTGGACTTGCAGACCAGGGTGGTGATCCCCCTGCACAAGAAGGGGGACCAGAGGGTTCCAACTACAGGGGGATCACTCTTCTCAGCCTACCTGGAGAGGCCTATGCCAGGTTGTTGGAGAGGAGAGTCAGGCAGATAGTTGAACCTTGGCTTCAGGAGAAGCAGTGTGGTTTTTCGTCCCAGCTGTCTCTGTACAAGCGGCGCATGAGTTTTGTTCGCATTGCTGGCACTAAATCGGACCTGTTCCCAGTGCATGTTGGACTCGGGAAGGGCTGCCCTTTGTCACCAGTCCTGTTCATAACTTTCATGGACAGGATTTCTAGTGGTTGGGTTTGGGATGAGTGTCAAATCATCTCTCCTTTTGTTAGATGACATGGCCCTGCTGGCCCCCTATAAAGCAAAGTTCTCGATTTCCCATCCGTTCTTCATTCCGACCCTCACCTATGTGCTTTGGATCATGACCAAAAGAACGAGATCCTAGATACAAGGGGCTGAAATGAGCTTCCTCTGCAGGTGGCTGGGCAGTCCCTTAGAGATAGGGTGAGGAGCTCGGCCATCTGGGAAGAGCTTGGAGTAGAGCCGCTTCTCTTCTACATCAAGAGACATCTGTTTCGGATGCCTCCTGGGAGTTTGAGGCATGTCCTGCTGGGAGGAGGCCCGGGGGATGGCCCAGGACACACTGAAGGGACTATGTCTCTCAGCTGGCTTGGGAACACTTTGGGCTGTCCCCAGAGTAACTGGAGGAGGTGTCTAGGGAGAGGGAAGTCTGGGCTTCTCTGCTTTGTCTGTTAAATGACATTTAACAGTTATCAACAGAGAATTTCAGTTAGCCTCTGTTTTGTAATATTCCCATTTTGATCCAGGGATACTGACAAAACATCAGGGGCTTGAGCCCCATATGACCAGGTCAATGCACTGTTTATTTTAATGAGATTCTAGAGGTCCTTTTAGATAAGTTTTTAATCTTTTTGACTTTGTGAGAGATTGCTGGCGTTCCTATTAAACAATAGTAAAAACTGCAAAAAACAAAAATCTTTTGGATATTGTCGCCTCTAACTGCAACAGTCCTTGGAGTCTTTTTAAAACCATTAACTCTGTTCTTAATGTCCCTCAATCAGCTGATTTGGAGAACTCGACTGAACTGCGTGAGAAATCTTTTGAGCTCTTTTATTAACAAGGTTGCAAGCATTAGAGCCTTCATCAGCCCTCCTTCTCATGACCCTTCCATCTCTTGCACACACACTGCTGTTTTAATCAGTTCAAGTTTGTCACTCTGCCTCTCTTAAAAGAGATCACTGTCTTTATGTAATGGTCTTTATGTTGGGCTGAGTCAGGCTTTATTAATCTACTTCAGCTGGTTCAAGATGCTGCTGCTCGCCTCTTAACTGATACATGGAAACATGAACATATCACTCTTGTTTTGGCATCTCTCCATTGGCTTCCAGTTCATTTGCATATTGATTTTAAAGTTATTTTATTTGTTTTTAAGTGTTTACATGATCTTGCTCCTCAGTATCAAGATCTATGTTCCCTCACGCTCTCTCAGGTCAGTTGATCAGTTACTGTTGTTGTCCCAAAGACAAAAAAGAAGTTGAGAGGTGACCGAGCCTTTTCAGTTGTTGTCCCCAAATTGTGGAATAAGCTGCCATTGCAAATTAGACAGGCAAACTCACTTGCTGTTTTTTAGTCCTCTCTTAAAACACATTTTTTTCTCCTTGGCTTTTATTTGTGTTTATGCTAGATCTGCTAAGTATACATTTATTTTATTAGTGTTATCAGTGTACAGTACTTTGGTCAATGGTGTTGTTTTTAAAGTGCTTTATAAATAAAGTTGTATTGTATGGTCTGGATCCTGGGATTTCAGCATTATGCGGAACTAATAAATTTGCTCTCTCAAAAGTGGCATAGATGCCTTTCCTCCGGATCAGACCAGGTTTTTCCCAAAATGTTTGCCAATAATCAATGTAGTGCACATCATTTTCAGGACACCACCTAGACAACCAGCAGTTGAATGATAGCATGCAGCTTAAATGGTCAGGTCAGGGAGGGAAACAGAGAAAATTACAGAGTCTGACATCATTTTGGCAAAGTTACACATTAAAGCAATACTAATTTTAGTGACCTCTCAATAGCGCAACTGGGAGTCATTACTGCCAGTTGCCCTGGTCATTAAATCATATGATGTAAAAAATTCTGAAGCAGGAAAATATATTTTTCTTTTATGTTTTGCCTTCACACAATTAACTGGAACCACACTGAAAGATGTTACAAACCAAATTGTCATCAAGTCATATTAAGATATTGAGTAAACATGCTAATGTTAATCTAGCCCTTCAGCAAACTGTTAAGTATCAAAACATTAGCAGTAGGAACGAGACATGAGTTTACTGAAGTTTGTCGCTCTATTTGCTGAGTCATGTATAGACTCAGATAAGTAACTAAAGTTAAGTCTACCCTTGAGAAACTTCTGTTGATGTCAAGTAAAACGTAGACTGCAACATCTAGAATGTCACTGGTGAGAACATAATGTTTATTGTAATGTGCACTATGTAATACTGATGAGATGTAGTTGGTTATTTTGTATTTCAAAGCTATTGAGTTTTCAAGCATATACATGGCATTATTTTAATGAAGTATCAGCCTGGGATTCAGCATTGAAACCCTCAGCACAACCTCCTACTTCAATCAGTTTTAGGGACAAAAATCCTGTCTGGGAAATCCCAAATTATACCTCATTTTAATTTTGATCATTACTAAAAGGTACAGTCTGAGTTTAAGGTATGTTCTTTGCAGAAAGGTTTTTGTGTGAAGCATGAAAAAAAGAAAAGCAAATTAAGGACTGCCAAATATTTCTTAAGCAACAACATTTCTTTTTTTCTCTGAGAATTTATGTGTAGAGTGAGACACGTTTCAGTGTTCTCTGGCTGTCATTAGGCTAGATAAATGACATATAAAAAGGTTGTTGCCTTAAATTTGAGAATCTCTCTCTAGGTTTGTGTGACTGACATCTCTATGTTGCATGAAATAAGGAATTTTCTGACGTCCCAGCTGAGACAGATTAAACTGAGGCTAAAAACACAAGCCAAGCAAACATTAACGTTCACAAAGTTAGAGGTTAACCATGTATTTGGACATTTATTTACTCAAGAATACTACTTATCAGAATCTTTATCTGAAATGCATCATAGTCTTTTGATGTTTTTGTGACCTCTGACCCCTTTAAAGATGAGAATGTGCCTAATCAAAATGATTCAGACCAACAATATATACAGCTGTATAAATCAATACTCAAGAGAACAGTAGGTCAACAAAGTATTTTAGGAATTTGTATGGATTTTGAAAGCTGTTCTCCACTTACAGTATATAACACCTAATATGTGGTGGAGGTTATTCACTGTATCCTGCCTGTCCTGCTACAAATCCTGGAATGATGAAAGATGACTTATGTCCATAAATTAGGCAGAAAGGAGCGAAGGTAGTTATTACACTGAGGGAACAACTGTTTCTAGCTCATGCAAAAATACCTCCTCTTCTAAAACCCCCTCAGGCAGCCATTAATACTTCCAAGCCCAACAGACCTCTGCAACACTTGCCTACGCATTGGCCCAGAAGTTAGCTGAAAAAATCATGCCTGCTTTCAATTAAAAAAACTTTTTTCTCTCAAGAATCCTTTTGCACACACCTGCACAGCTGCAGATACCCTTTAATAGAAATGTCGAAACAACTCTGTCGTCTAACATCTCAATCCCCTCTTTTTCCTCCCCCTTTGGCTCAAATGCTCGTGTCATGGCTTTTGATATGTTAAGGCACTGACAAGCCAACACTGAACATTAGTAAAAGAAAAAAAAAAAACACATGAGTGAAAGCATACTGTTGTGGTGCACACAAACATATTAGATCAAAACTTTTACACACAACTAAGTGCTTTCAAATGCCACTCCTGTCCTCTGTGATTTAGCCAACACAACCTCTTATCCCATAACGGTTGGGTCTTGAATCTTCCACATGAATGTTATTTTGATCCTGAAGTGTTATACTCACACAACCTAGTTTGATTGGCTGTTAATACTTGTCAAGTCATTTGTATATAAATAATCTTATTTTACTAACTTAGAATTTTTTTTAAATATTGAGTCATGTGCTTAGCTCAGAAAAAGACCTTATTAATCAATACAACAATTACATGTTAGAAACCTTGAATATGAAAGAGCGCTAGCCTGGGAAAAGTTGTTTTTGTATTTACAATGACCCATTGGATCTATTTTCCGTCTCTAAACAAAGGGGTAGGAAACATTAATAGTATCATTTTTTATTGGCTGTGAAGATGCCACACATTTCCCAAAATCTGTTTCTCATTGACTGATCTTGATCTTATGATGACTCCTGGTTCATTAAGCAGCTGAGTCTTTAGAATCACTCAGAGAGAAACAGTGCCACAGAACTAGCAAAAAGCTGCTCAGCCAAGTCAGAACCAAGTCCTATGACTTGGCCCAATTGGGTCATGATAAATGTTTTGTTACTTTTTCCAGTTTTTGTGTAAGCTTCTTGCTATGTTTTTTGTGTGTATAGGTGATATGTTTAATTCCTCAGTCCTTAATTCTCTCCCAAACACTTATGCTGTAATCAACATTAGTTATTAGAATTCAGAATACAAGGCCATGAAATCCTTTTTGAAAGTCCTGAGGAAGACCAGTACATTTTTGATCAAAGATAAACCTGTAATCAGTCAAAACCTGGATGACCTTACAGGTTTGACCTTGGAGACATGGAAAGTGGGGTGCACACGTAATGAAGAAGGTAGAGTGAGACGCACAGCTAGTGGGTTAATGACCTTGGCAATAGGAAAAGGACCCACAAAACGGGGTGCAAACTTGCGATTCGCGACCTTGATGGGTAAATCCTTAGTGGATAACCAGACCTTCTGACCCACCAGGTATCTTGGAGCTTGGGATCTGTGACGGTTGGCATTACGGGCATAGACAGTTGAGGTCTTGCAGAGAGATGCTCTGGCCTTTCTCCAGACTCTGAGACAACGACGTGCTGTTAAATGGGCAGCAGGAACCTGGGTAACCCCTTCCTGAACAGAGAGAATAGGCGGTTGATAGCCATAAACAACATGAAATGGTGACAGACCTGTGGCACTTGATGGTAATCCATTGATGGCGTACTCCACCCATGGTAAATTCTGTGACCAGCGACTGGGAGCATCCATGCATAGGATGCGTAATTTGGTCTCAACTTCCTGATTCATCCTTTCTGTCTGGCCGTCCGTCTGAGGGTGGAAACCAGAAGAAAGGCTGACGTCAATGCCAAGAAGGGTGCAAAACTCACCCCAGAAATGGGAAATGAACTGAGGTCCTCTATCTGAAACAATGTTACGGGGAATGCCCTGAAGTCTAAACACCTCTCGGGTTATTACATCAGCGAGTACAGGAGCTGAGGGTAACTTGCGGAGAGGAATGAGGTGGGTCATCTTGGAAAATATGTCAACCACAGTGAGGAGTACAGTGTTACCATGAGAAGGAGGTAGGCCGGTGACAAAATCCATAGAGATGTGGGACCATGGTCGGTGTGGAATAGGAAGAGGCCTTAGTAGACCGGCTGGAAGGCGTCTTGAGGGCTTAACTCTGGAGCAGGTGGTACATGCTGACACAAACTCTTGCGTGTCCTTTCTGAGTGTGGGCCACCAGAATCCTGACTGGACCACTGCCAGGGTCCTAGTAATACCTGGGTGACAGAAAAGTTTAGAGCCATGACAGAACTGAAGGACTTTAGACACCATTTCCTCAGGAACATACAGAAGTCCCTTAGGACACTGAACTGGAGGTGGTTGTCTCTGATGACTCCTCTTGAGCAGGCTTTTGATACTGGTAAGAGCTAGCCTGGCTTGGGGGAAAGGATGTAGTCGTGATCAACAGAATCAGAAGGACAGACAGAAAACTGATGAAGTCTAGAAAGTGCATCAGGCTTGATGTTCTTGCTGCCAGGTCGATAGGCTAGGGTGAAGTTAAATCTACTAAAACATAGTGACCATCTAGCCTGGCGTGGGTTAAGTCTCTTGGCAGATTTGAGATATTCCAGGTTCTTATGGTCTATCCACACAGTAAAAGGATGTGTGGACCCCTCAAGCCAGTGCCTCCATTCCTCTAATGCTAGTTTGATAGTCAATAGTTCCCAACATCATAGTTTCTCTCGGAGGTCGAAAGCCGGCGAGAAAAAAAAGCACAAGAATGTAACCTAGCATTGTCTGAAAACCTTTGCGACAGGACTGTGCCGACCCCAGTCTCCGAGGCATCAACCTCCACAATAAAAGGGTTCGATGAATCTGGAAAACGCAGAATAG
Organism: Girardinichthys multiradiatus; assembly: GCF_021462225.1. Lineage (NCBI taxonomy): Eukaryota > Metazoa > Chordata > Actinopteri > Cyprinodontiformes > Goodeidae > Girardinichthys > Girardinichthys multiradiatus. Next base: position 30,333,063 of record NC_061795.1, on the reverse strand, counting down.
GAGCTGAGGTAAAGAGATGTTTTAGTTTGTCAAAGGCCTGTTTGGCTTCTGAGGACCATTTGAACTGAGTCTTTATAGAAGTGAGTTGATAAAGAGGGGCGGCCACAGAACTATAACCCTTGAAAAAACGGCGGTAAAAATTGGCAAACCCAAGAAAACGTTGAAGTTTCTTCAAACTGGATTGGTCAGGCCACTCCAGGACTGCAGCCACCTTTGAGGGGTCCATGTGAATTCTGCCAGGAGCTATGACAAAGCCCAGAAAGGATACAGATGATTGATGGAATGAACATTTCTCGGCCTTAACAAATAGTTTATTTTGGAGAAGCCTGAGAAGAACCTCACGAACATGTTTGATATGGGTAGAAAGATCCTTTGAAAAAATCAAGATGTCATCAAGGTATACAAAAACAAATCTGTTTAGCATGTCCCTTAAAACATCATTAATCAATGCCTGGAAGACGGCTGGGGCATTGGTGAGCCCGAAAGGCATGACCAAGTATTCATAATGACCTGAAGGGGTGTTAAAAGCTGTCTTCCATTCGTCTCCTTCTCTTATGCGGACGAGGTGGTAGGCATTACGCAGATCCAGTTTGGTGAAGACAGTACTACCTTGAAGGAGCTCAAAAGCAGAAGTCATGAGAGGTAGAGGGTATCTGTTCTTAACTGTAATTTCGTTTAGACCTCGATAATCGATACATGGTCTAAGTGAACCATCCTCCTTGCCAACAAAGAAGAATCCTGCACCTGCAGGAGAAGAAGACTTTCTGATAAGTCCTGCCTTGAGGGCATCAGAAATGTATTCCTCCATTGCCTCTCTCTCTGGACCTGTAATGGAATACATTCTCCCTCGAGGAGGGGTAGTACCAGGGAGAAGGTCAATGGCACAGTCATACTCTCTATGGGGTGGTAGAGAAGTGGCCTTAGATTTGTTAAATACCTCACACAAATCATGATAAATCTTAGGGACCTTAGACAAGTCTGGATAAACAAGGTTGATCTCACAGGGAGATGTCATGATAGGGGCTTCCCTCAAACAATTAGTGGAGCATGATGGCCCCCAAGACTGAACCTCACCAGTGAGCCAGTTGATGACTGGACTGTGTTTGATGAGCCAGGGGCATCCCAGAATCACAGGAATCTCTGGAGACCTGGTTAGCAGAAACATGATCCTGTCGTGGTGGTTTCCTGAAATGAGTACAGAAACAGGCTTAGTGCAGCGAGTTACTTGATCAATGAGATGCCCATCAATAGCAAAAATCTCACATGGTCTCTCTGGAAGTTCCAACTCCAGTGCAAGCTTATGAGCTAGGCTGACATCAATAAAGTTAGCATCAGCCCCAGAGTCAATGAAAACAGGTACCTCCTTATTTACAGGAGAGTCGGGAAATCTGATGGTGCACCGATTATGGGGAGGGTTCTGAGACCTGAGGATAGGGCTCAGCAAAGACCTCCCGAACTTTACTGAGCCTGCCCTTTTAACGGACAGTTAAAGGCCCGTTGATTCCTCTCTCCACAATAAAAACATAGTTGATTCCTGAATCTCCTATCCCTCTCTTCAGCGGAGAGTCTGGTCCTGCCCAGTTGCATGGGGTCCTCAGTGTTAACAGGAGGAGGAGTGAAGACTTGGGGCATAGTGCTTGAACTGACCTGGATGGTTGAGACTCGTCTTTGATAGTTAGATGATGACCTCTCCCTCTTATGTTCACGAAGGCGTTGGTCAATCCGTGTGGCCAGCCTTTCTAAGGCCTTGAGGGTCTTGGGAGGGTCACGAGTAGCAATTTCATCCTTGATATCATCTGACAGACCCTGGTAAAATACATCAAACAGGGCTTCACTATTCCAAAAACAACTAGACTTCAAGGCATGGAAATTGATAATGTAGTCAGTAACAGGTCGAGAGCCCTGTCTGAGAGAGAACAGTCTCCTGACAGCCTCTCTCTCAAGTCGAATAGGATCAAAAACCCTCTTCATCTCATCAGAAAACTCTATAAATGAGTCACAGCAGTCAGCATCATTCTCCCACTCAGAAGTTCCCCAAAGCTTAGCTTTACCAGACAGTAGAGAGATTGTATAGGCTACCTTGGCCCGTTCAGAAGGAAAGGCAGAGGGCTGGAGTTCAAATAGCAGAGAACACTGAGTTAAAAAAGGTCTGCATTGTTCAGGATCCCCATTAAAACGCTCAGGGGGGGGAAGCTTAGGCTCGTTGTTTGCGTTAGCCGTCGGAGTAACAGTAGAGGAGAGTGGTTGAGCAACTGAGGAACTAGCTTGGACCAGGGTAATTTTAAGAGAAGAAAGTCCCCGTAAAAGCTCCTGGACATTTCTTTCTAGACCAGTAATAGCCCCCTCTACTTTAGAACACCAATCGGGATTCGGCTGTGGGTTTATACTGGCGAGATCGTACTGTAACGATGAAGCAACTCAACCAGAACCCAAAACGCAGCCAGACAAGAGAATGGTTAACCAAAAGTTTTAATATAAAAAAATAATAATAATAATTGGGTAGAAGAGGTTCCACTGAAGCGGTCAGACAGGAAGGACAGGAATGGAGGTTTATCAGGGAACTGAAATCCAGCCGGGGAGGAAGGGGAAGTGGACAACAGGAGGTCTTGGGGGTTCCAGGAACAAACAGGGAACAGAGAATATTTCCACCAACCAGATGCAGAAGCGGGAGGCAATCCAAGGTAAAGCACTGGAGGGTTTTAGGCAGGGGTAGTCCAGTAATCCAGAGACAGAGTCAGAGACAGGCAGGTTTCAGCAACGTGAGGTCAGGATTTTTCCGAACAGCAGGAGTACTAGGCAGAAATCTGTGGTCAAAAAACAGGCAGGATCAGATAACCAGAAAAAACTCTCTTGAAACATGAATCAAGGCTTGAAAGCTGTGACAGGCAACAGACAATCTCGCACTGAGCTGGTGACGAGCAGCTGATTAAATAGGAGCAGCCCAGTGCAGGTGAAGGCAATGAGTAATCAGCACAGTCAAGGTGGAGCTGAAGGGCTGGAATCATGACAAGTTGTTTCCATTTTGGATTGGGCTTCATGTTTATTAGTTTCTTTTCCTCCCTCTATCATTTCCTAGTATGTATTGTAGTCCTGCTTTAGTTATTGTTTTCATTTGGTTTGTTTATTTTGTAACTTAGATTCTCCTTATGGACTCTTTGTTTATTTCTTAGGTTATTGTTTCTATGTTTCCCTCTAGTTTCTCTGTTTACTTTAGTTTATAGTTATTCTAGTTCTTTATTTCCTCCTCTGATTTATTCTCTTGCTTAATTTGTGTTTTCTGTCCTTTCACTCTTCCTCAGCCTTTGTATTTGTTTCACCTGTTCCTGCTGCTTCCCTGCCTCCTTGTCGCACCTGTTCTCAGTTCCCTTGATTACATGCCTTTGTCTTTCCCCAGTATATTAGTTGGTTTGGTGTCTCTGTTCGTGGCTGGTTCCTTGTGTTCGTCACTACCCCTTTCCCCACCATGACTATGTTTTGTTTATGCTTCGCTTATGCTACGTTTTGCCAAGGTACCTGCAGTGTTTTGGATTTTGTCTCTGATTCATACCTGCAGTGTTTTTGTTACGTTTTTGACCTTTTGAGAATAAACTAAGATGCGGCTGCCAAGCTCTTGTCTGCACTTTGGTCCGACCCAAAGTCCCTCTTCGACATAAGATATTTTTAGGGGTAACATTAGAGAACTGTTGATGTTTATGGAATGAATAAATAATCAATGATTTGGACACAAAAGTCAGATGACAGCAAATCCTAGGTCAAAAAATAACCTTAAGCTGTCACAGAGAAAAAAAGAGGTGATCTTCAATATGATCTTTACGTAAAAGAGTCGGTAAGCTAGATATTTGGTTCAATGGACACATTTTTTTTTTTAACTAAGGTACTAGGTTCTAGGTACTGTGTACATTGGCTGTTGTGTTTGTCTACCTTTATTTCATAGCTCCTCCACAGGGATTCAAAAGCACTCTCATTACTCCAATCACATCAAATTCACCACTTCCTTCTAGAAATCCTGTTTTTTTTGCTTGAATTCAGCCCCTACTGCTTCTATCTAGCCGCCTATCACAGCAAGTCATCTTCTCTCTCTGACTCTTCTGCATCCAAATGTAAAGGTCATGTTAACCCCAAGTTAAGGTGTCTCACAAAACACCCACATAAAGGGAAGTCATTAAGAAGAACCATGACATTTTTCGAGAGAACCTTTCTATTCAGGATTAGGTTACCTCTAAGAAAAAAATATCCCCAAAACAACCTTAAACAAGTACAGTTTTTGCAAGCAAAAAAACTTGAAATTGCTTTTAATAATACTAACTTCTGCATATAAATGTGTCTTACATGCTGTTAACTTACTGAATAGTGACATTAATTCATCCTGATTTCCTTTACTATATTGAAATAAAAACTACTACATTCCAAAGATAGCACATATTTTCCCTCACTGTTTTGCTTACACAATGACGAAAATATTTAAAATTTTATGTTAGGCTAGTAATGAGAAAGAAACGTCGGACGTGCAGTGAGGTGAGCTTTTTTAGACCGTCATTGTCCTGTTCTGGTGTCCCTTTATGGGTTTTTTTTTAGAGAGAGGAGAGTAGTTTGCACTTTGTAGCTGACTGATAAATAAACTATAAACAAGAAGGAAGTGTCTAAAATATTTATTATCTCTGTTGTAACAAGCACGAAATTTCACTGTGGATAAACACAAAGACTAGTGCAAAACCATTCAGATCTTATATTAATGATAATTAAACAATCATAATTAAACCTTATTTAATTAAGATATATTAAAATGGTATGCCCTATATTATGTACAAATGCTCTGTCTGTTTGAATCTTTATTATTATGTAATCTTACAGTTTAAATCAGGTCATGTGCATTTGGTTATACATTGTCTGTTACTTTTTTCACTCTTCAAGCTGCTTTGTAAACCTTTCCTCAAAAAATCATTTTGCTTGCATGTATTTCATAACAAGCTATATTGTTTCACAGGACTATTTCTGAAAATGCCCGCTTCCTATTACCCACGCTCGCAGTGAACAACAGACCAGCTGGTCCTGAATCATTGTGACATCTGCACAGAGCGCAAGGTATTGAGATGCTAAATCAGGAGAGGCTCTGCTGAACGATTCCTAACCCATTTTGTGTGCTGTAACTAAAGGCAATGATTGTGTTTGATTTAATCTCTGTAAGGAATGCAACAAAGAAATGAAAGTAATAAGGAATGTAAGAAAATTTTATTTAAATAACTTTCAGGAACTTTAATAAATGAAAAAAATCAAGTCTACATTGAACACAAGGGAGGAGATTGTAGAAAAATATTAAATTTCTTCAGCCAAACATAATACATCATAATGTTTTAGACATACAAATGGGTATTGGAGAAAAAGAATAATGCTGCAATTACTGTACATGTTACATAAATATTTACATTCATTTAAAATTTATGTCATCAACAATTTTTTTAAGTATTTTTATTTTTTTATTTTTTTTTACCTTTAACACTTCTATTAAACCTAACATTATTTTATTACCATCACCTGTTGCAAAAATTACATTGTCACTAGATGATACAGGAAATCAATTGTATGTATTTACCAGATTAATAGGTGTATCATTGCTATTGGTTTCACATTCCAAGGCATAATCATCTAGGTGAATATGTATATTTATATATAAAAAAAACAATCAAAAGATTAATAAACTTTTAGGAGGGGAAAGTTTCAAATATCAACGTCGCATAGCTTTGTCAAAACCTTACTTGACACTGCAGTTTTACAGTTCTATGTCCCATCAGTTTCATCATCAAACATTACTTCATCATACAAAGTTTATGGTTATGTAAATATTGATATTTTTGACCCTCTTCATCACCTTCACGCTGCCCTAATCACTCTCTCTCTGCCCCTTCGCTCTTTGCTTTCCTCTCTGTCCCTGTGGTGCCTCCTGTTTCTACTCTTCTTCATGTCCTGCATGTGTTTCCATTTGCCAAGTCCTAAACCTTTTCCTCTGATCCTAGATGCCCTCTTATCCAGCCAAAGGGAATCGCAGTACTCTTCCAAAGAGTGGAAGGGAGAGCTCATTACTCTCAAGTAGTCTTTGTAACGCTGACGTGCCTCCGTACTGTGGTGCTGCTCCATGACAGCATCTTCGTCGAGCTTGGGCTTTCTGTCCAGTTGTCCATGTGTGAGAAGCTGCAGCGTGAGACGCAGGAGAGTGTGTGTGAAGTGTGTGTGCTCCTGAGCCACACAGAAGTACATGCCAACATCAGAAGCGTGAAGGGAGCGAATCAGGAGTCCTCTGTCTGTGTGGACAACACGATCGTCCAGTCTGACCTTGGATTCAAAAACAAACATGATAGAGACTCATCAGGGAGAATGAGGACAAAAGATCATTTCTGCTTTCAATTGAAAAAAACTTCTTGAGAATCCTTTTATCAAGCGAAAAATAAAAATGTGCAAATAGAAAAGTTCAGAATCGGCTTTATTGCCAAATTTGTGCACACAAACAAGGAATTTGGCTCCAGCACACTTTGCTCTCAGTAAAGATATTTTTCCTCAATATAAATAGAAATAAAAAAATATTGAATAGCTTTAAAATGTACATATATACACAAGTGACTTTACAGAGAAGATAATGTGAGATCAGTCCAAGCATGCATGGTTTTGTTCTGGAACTCTGTCAAGTGTTCATCAGAGAAACAGCCTGGGAGAAGAAACCGTCTCTGTGGCGGCTGGTGTTAGCAAACAGAGCTCTGTAGTGCCGACCTGAAGGTAAAAATCGAAACAGTTTATGTGCAGGATGTGTGGGGTCTGCAGAGATTTTAGTTGCACTTTTCCTGACCCTAAACCTGTATAAGTCCTGGATGGAGGGAAGGTCAGCCCTGATGATTCTCTGCAGACCTAATTGTTGCATTCTGGACCTGTCCTGTCTTGTGGATGAGACGGATGGACAGAGGACAGACTGAATTATGGCAGAGTAGAAGATGACTAGGAGCTCCCGTGGAAAGTTGAACTTCTGGAGTTGCCTCAATAAGTAAGTCTCTGCTGGCCCTTCTTCCTAACATCGGCTATGTGTGAGCATGGCCGTAGCTGCCATTGAGGACACCGAGGTCCAGACCTTAGTATTTTTCTGCTGTGTATATAATGAAAAATTAATCAAAACAATGCTTTCGAATTAAGTGGTTCCATGAGTAGCTCTACCAGGTTACTGTAGGAGGCGCTACAAATGTGTAAGGCAGCCAAACTCAATGTTTACAAAGAAGAGTGCAGCTTTTCATACCCTACCGCTAAAATAAAGACCAGAAGAAGAGTGCAGCTGACGGTAAAACGTAACAGAGGTAACTTGCTAAAACTATTCGAAATCTGTTCTTCTCCAAATGACAGTTCACCAGTCTTCATCCTTCATAACACTGTTTACGTTTAGTTAGAATAGTTACCGCCCATTGACGACTTTGTTTGATTTCTCTTGCCGCATTTTTTGTGAGCAGCTGTAACAGACCAATGTTTCCATTTCAAGAGCTAATGTTTCTATCCACTAAATTAAAACATAAAGTTTTTTTCTATTTTTTAAGTTTTACTTTTTTTACTGGTTTTAGAAAAGAGAACACTGATCCTGTATTTATTTAATCCAGATGATAAAAAGAAATTAAATAGACAGCTGCTGTCCATCTGCCCCAGCTAGAATACATTGCTGAGACACATGTCTCTGTGTTGTTCAAAACAAACAAAAACTGACTGGCCTTTATTATATTCACTTTAGACTACTACTGACCACGGATAGATGTGTTATTACAGTGATATCCAGGCTAAATTTGACTGCAAAGAATACAGTACAAAATTACAGTTTCACTATTAAATGTGTGCATTACTTAATAAAGCACACTTTATTTATGTTTGTTCTTTCAGAAAAAAATATTTCCATGGGTCAAAACTAAAATGAATTCAGACTTAAAGACAGACTAAGGCAGGTGGATAACTTTAGTCTATGTTTTTGATTTGTCAGGAGAGACAGGTGAGGGTGTGAGTACAGAGGTAAGAAGTATGCTCAAATCTTGTGATTTGAATGTGTTTGTGCAGTGTGAACAATTATCATTCATATAAACTAATATATGTCATTTCAGTGTCATCATGGTAGAGTCCCCTGTTGCCTCAGATGATGTCGCTCCCCATGGATTCACACACACAACCACACACATACAAATACATGTCACATTCAAGTCACTTACGTTTCAAATAAATGCTTCCATTTTAATTAGGTTTTGGTCTTCATTGTAACTAATGTGCAAGGGGATAATGAATGTTGGATCTCTATTTTTAAACTTTAGCTACAGCCCTGTGTGTGAGGACCTTTTCAGGTCTAGATAAATCTTTTTATATATATATTTATATATATATATATATTTCTTTGCAACACAAGATGCCTTTATTTTTAATTTTTTTCTGACAGAAGGCAGACAGGATATAGGGCACAGAGAGGGGGAAGACATTCTGCAAAGGTCTCCGAGTCCAGGACTCAAACCCGGGATGGCCACTTCGAGGACTGTAGCCTCTATATATGGGTCGCGTGCTTAACCCCTACACCACCAGTGCCATGCCCTAGATAAATATTTGTCTTTGTTTAAAAAGTATTTAATTTAAAGAAAATTTCTCATTTTATTTTCATTGGAGTGAAAAATTATTTGGACCTTTATATATTTTTTCTGTATTCTCCTTTTTTGATACACTTAAATGTTTCAGATTATCTAATTATTTTTTAGAACAGACAGCAATAACCTCAAATACAAAATCAAGAAATCACTTGAACCTGTCAGATAACAATTAAGAACAATGCTAAAAGATCTCAGATATAACACATTAGGCCTTGATGTGAAGAACTTCAAGAACAGATTAAAAACAAAGACACTGACATCTATCAGTCGGCAACAGAGCTATTTCTAAGGCTTTGGGACTGATTTGAATTACAGTTAGAGACATTATTCACAAACAGAGAAAACATAAGTACCAAAATTACACCAAGACTGTATCGATAACTCATCCAAGAGGTCACAAAAGAATCCCAGACATTTACATTAGGTCAGTGTTTGTGATTCTACAATTAGAGGGAGACCAGAACAAAATTGCTTCTACTGGAGAGTTCCAAGATGAAAACCACTGCTGACCAAATAACACAAAGGCCAACCTAACATTTGCAACATCAACAACTTCTAATTGCTAAGACGTGTGGGAAAAGATTGCTGTGGACTCATAAAACATAAGTGGAACTTTATGAAAGTTAAGGATCTAGTTAAGTTTGATGTCAAAGTAACATAGTATTTCAGAAAAAGATTGTTATAGCGAGTCAAACATAGAATGTGGTGGTAGTGTGATGGTCTGGGGTTACTTTACTGTTTTGGGATATAAATAACTTGCTGTATGAATTCTGCTCTCTACCAGAAAATCCTGAAGGACTAGGTCTAGTCATCAGCTGGTGATCTTAAGCTCAAGCACAGTTGAGTTATGTAACAGTATAATGATCCAGAGTAGACCAACAGGGCCACCTTTTTATGACTCAAAAAAGAAGGTTTTGAAGTGGCCTAGTTAAAGTCAAAACCCAAAATAGAATGGCATGCTCTTGCAAGGCCTCAAATGATATATTCCGGGAGCATTGTTTGACAATCCTCCAATGTGGCTGGAATTAAAACAATTCTGCAATGTGTGCACAGTGATGTTGAAGATTTTTTGCAAGTCATCAAAGACTCCATGGCAGCTGTTGCTACCAAGGGTGGCACAACCAGTTATTAACTGGTACTTACTTTCTCACAAATGGCAGGATGGTTTGGATACCTTTTGCCCTTAATAAATCATCATCATTTTAACAATCTGTTTTTACTCGGATTTTACTCGGGCTATCTTTGATACTAAAACTTGTTCGATGATCTGGTTGGCAAAAAAACAAAAGCAATCTTTAAGGAACAAATACAGCGCTGCATCTGTTATCCTGGATTATTGTAAAATTACAATTACAATAGGTTTCAATTTAAAATCTTTTTATAGCTCTTAAAGTTTTATTTTAACTGAATGCAAACTGTTGTATTTGGTATTAAATAAAGCAAGTAACGTTCAAGTACTTCCAATTCTTACTTAGTAAATATACATTCCTGAACTGGAAAACTAGACTTAGGAAAATATATGTGCCTTAATTCCCTAATACAAGGAATCAGTTCTAATTCAAACACATGAACTTGACCATGGCTTGTTAACCTCTACTTTTCTCAAAGACAGACATTTTTTATGCAAAAGCTTTTTTCAAGGTGTGTCAAACAAGGTAATGAACCCTGAAACAAGAAACAAATTGAGTTGGGCATGGTAAGTGTCACCCATAGAATTGGGGTTCAAAGGTCATTTTATGGTGTGGAGAGTTCTTTGAATTTATAATGAGCATTCACTCTAGTGGGAAAGCATGAATGCTTGTCTTTAAGGTGTGAAGGAAGCATGTTATTGTTTATGGTCCTCTTTTCTTTAGCCTCCAGAATGATTCATCAGGTGGTATGACCCCTATCTGTGCCTAAAACAACGCAGCTGTGTTAAGATGACAGAGAAGGGGCATGAGAGAGCTTGTGTATGTGTGCAGTGTGTTTGTCCTTGTGTATATCTTGGTTCTTTAAAAGTAAACCTCCCACAGCCTTGCTCTGACCCTCTGTAGGTGTAACTAACAAGAGTTTTGCCAATGTTTGTGACAGATTTGTTTTTCCATGTGAATGTGGGTGTTTACGTTGCCTTGCAAAAGTTTTTGCAATTAAACTTTTTTTTTAAGTTTTCTGTCTCTGCCGAAGAAAGTCAATGACATCGAGAAAGATGACATTAAAGGACAATATCACCTTTTTCCTTCCAATTCAAAAATACTTTATGCACTAATTTGTGCTGGGATATTACACATATCACAATAAAAGACATTGAAGTTGAAGGGGTTTAAATACATTTACAATGCACTGGTGCCATGACACTAATACATGGTTCAGGTTGAGGCAAATTCTGCCATCACATTAGTTATTCTGATATCCATTTTGCTAACAACTCAATCACATTGTTGTTTTCTACACTACACTGGAATGACTTGGCAAAAACGTGTTTTTTCCGGAGATCCGAACAAATAAAATTCCCTGTCAATTTTTCAACCAATTCAATCAGTCTTAATGTGGTCATTTATGGGTCTTTTAAGCCACCCCACAGCCAATCCAAAATAAAGGCATCTGTGAATAAACAACTGCGCCAGATATTTAAACTCAGCCAGATGGTCTGTCTTTATTTGTCTATGTGCGAGCATGCATATGTTTGTATCTTGGAGTGTGATTTAGCAACCATGGCACTCCAAAAGAATGGAATTGCAGCAAATAAAAGTGGCATGAATTCTGAGTTTGAAGCCATATACAGATGCATATTTGTATTTTCTCTTCATTATCCTGATGCCTTAAGTATCAAATTAACTTCACATGCTTTGAAAAAGGGCAAGCCTTTTATCTAATGAACACATAGCATGAAATTCATCATTATCCATGCTTTTCTTATTACTGTAGTTATTTCCTAATGGTAAGCAATTCCAGGCTCCAGGAGGTGAATGCACACACATGCATGCATGTTGTGAGAAGAACAGCTTCATTTCTTCTCATTAACATCTTTAATAATGACTTTTAGTGGTGGGCTAAAAACAAAGGAGCACATAAGGAGAGCTTACATTATGATGCAGGTGCAGTGTGCAGCTGGCTGAGGATGCCTCTATCAAACCCCAAAATACAGAAGGAAAACAAAGAGAAAAGCTGTCTAGACAACATGAAAAGTAGAAAAAAAAAACTGTTCAAACTGAGGAGCATGATGATAAGAAGTGAGAGGCGATTGGAGTGGGATAGGGACATAAGGTAGAAAGTGCAAACTGCCAGAAATACAGAAGGAAACAGAGAAGGAGAGAAAACATGGCAACTGATAGACTGAAATTAGTCATGCATTTAAAACATTACCGGTTGGTCAGGATGGTGAAACAATCTGACTAAAAAATAATGCCTACAGCTATATGGATTTCAGTAGATACAGGCTATTTATTACAGAAATAATAAAAAAAAAAACATCTAATTCTAATTAAAAAAAAACATTTAGCATTTTCCACTGACACTACTGAACATAACTTGAAGAACTGCAATGGCTGTTAAGCTCTGTAACATAATGACAGACTTTATTAGATATCAGTTTTCTCATGTTTCTTCAAATATTCATTTTAGGGAATTCACTTTGAATATGCCAACCATAACTAGACTTAAGCAATATGATTCTAAAATATATGTGTCTTTGATGTAGTTTCTTTTTGTGCTTTTGTCAGGTACATCTGACTGAATGACAATATAATCCATAAGCTAATTTATTTTAGTAATTAAATTTAAAAAGTGAAACTTATATATTATATAGATTCATTGTACACAGAGTGATGTATTGACTCTAACCACAGTCCACATCTTGTTAATTCCCCCAGACTGGTAAATGCACTTCACTTTACAATGCTTTCAAGGATGTAGTTATCCCCATTACTTGTGAACTTCACTTCTTCCTTTTACTCAATTTTCCATTAATATGCTTGGATAAAGTCCTCTGTGAACAGCCAGCTTGTCAAATCAAGTCTTTCCCAAAATGGTTAAATTATAGCCATAGCATTTCTGTGTTAAAAATCATGTTTTACTGGTCCTATGTAATAATAATGTTTTACAAAAAATATTACTGTGATTGATTTTAAATAGAAGCATTAAAAAAAGCAAATTTTAATTATATCCTAATTTATTGAGATGCACCTGTACATCCTTACTTGACAATGAAATAGTATAATATCACATTTTGTGTTTTTAAACAACATATTCTAGAAAATCTTTTAGTAAAACAAAGATGTTATTAAGATGTTATTAAGTACAACCTCTACCCACTTACCCACAAAAAGAACTCAGTACCCCTTTGTATTTTTTGCTGTTCCAATTGAAAACAATTACTGTAATATGTTTCACATTTAAGGACATTTCTGCCACATGATAAGAAATGTAAAGGTCTCTATTTGTCACAGAAAATCTCTATGCATGTCATTTAATGTGATTTTGCACAATGACTCATGAAATTGTTGCTATACATTTAGTTTGAATGTGAAGTTAGCTTTTAGTATTTTATATTTAAAACATCAAGACAGAATTTTTATCACCTTAACTAGTTAAATTGTATGTTGCAAAAAAAAAAAACAAACAGAAAAGAAAAGAAAAGAAACGTATCTATTGCATAACTAACCAATTCTGTATGAATTTTGAATATGTATCTCATTTCTGTTGCATATCTATAACACGACCTATTGAAGAAGAAACCCTTGCATGTACTCCGTCACTTTGTCTAAAGTGCAACAGGTCACATATCACTGCATGCCTAGATACACAAACAAAGAGGCAATGAACGCCCTATTGTGTTCATTACCCCAAAACACATGGCTGTCCATAGGGAGTGCTCTGTTATGGTTTCCGCTGTGGGAGGTGCAAAGAAAAACACAAAGCCACGCAAACACATCTAAAGACAAAAAAACAAGGTGTTTTCCTTAGTAGAAGTCTGTAAAGAAACACAAGTCCTTTGCACCTGTCTGTACTTAGACTCCCTCCTGAGACAAAGGATAGCAGACAGCTGAGTGGTTAAATTAGAAAATAGAGAATTGGGGACAGAGATGAGAAGTGTGTAGGTTCACCATGAAGGCCAAGGTAACAAGGTTTTAAATGTTTGGATAGAGGAAAGGAAGGGCAAGAATCTCTGTTGCTTCATTGAAGAAAATTATGATTAATGAATCTATTTCTACATTTTTAAATCACCTATTCCAACTTGTGTTTTTCTTTGCACATCTGCATATCTTATAGTTTGTATCACCAAACGTTTTACAACATTGCAATAGATAGAAAACAACTGTTGGAGTCCCATTTGAAGCCGTTGACACAAACTCAGAAGTTTAAATACTTTGTATGTAAAGCAGTTTCTGTTAACTTACTTAACCAGGTTCCACGAAGAACATCGACCGTCATGGTTCTCTAAAAAGTCCTATACTAATCTTTCGAAACAGTACATCTTTTGTGTTGTTTACTCGGAAAAAGTTTTGTTTTTTACCTAGAAAAAGATTTAAAGCAGGTTTTCATTCATTTTTTGCTGTATCCTAATTGTCCTTCATCCAGCTCAAAACAATCCAAATGATTTGTTTCTCATCTTCCAGACAGATTTACACATTGACAGCATTAGTAGTGGCAGTTAAATGTTGGTTTAAATTTACCTCCCAAATATTGGTTTGCACTCTTTAGTGCTGCTCCATTTTCCCTTTGGTGAGTCAGGCTTAAAGTAGGTCATTTCTTACCTCCATCAAGGACAGAAAAGGTGCAAAAATCTATGGAAACTTAATGGAAAGTCATGAACACCCATAAACGTCAGCTACACACAGAGCAATGAAATTTGTAGCCAAGTGTTTCAGAGCTAGTGATGTTGAAGTCAAGTATGACGATAGTGGAGGCTGTAACATTCTTTGTAAGAAATTGTTTTCTTTGGCCAATAATGTCCTTACTTTCTGGTCCACCAGTAAAAGGAAAAAAAAAAACTGAGGTACATGAATAAAAGCAAAAACAATGGCTACCTTAAGATATCTTAGATAAAGAGGAGTAAGTTTAGAAGAAATGAAATTGTTTATACCAGTGTGTTTGGCTGGTTTGTGTGTAAACGTGTGGGTTATTAGAAGCACTGACCTCCTCTCTGTGTTCAGATCCGAATCTTTGTATGTACCACCGGATTTGGGCCTGTTGAGACTTTGGGGTACATTCAAGGAAGGTGGAGTTGTTCTGAACTCCAAAAATAACTTTCTCCTCCACTTTGCCACCACCTTGACCTGAAAAAAATTAAACAAAATAAAAATAAAATGGATATTATTCAACTGGCAATCTTTTCATCTATTCCAACTATGGTGTAACATGTACTTCACACAAGTGAGTTATAAAAAATATTCAGAGAAACCTCCTTAAACTGATCTGTAGCATACATCTCCAAGCAGCATAAACTCTACATACTGTCTTCTGTGTCCCAGCAATGAATGGCAGGATCTCCATTTTTAATGTCCTGTCTTCTGGAACGTCTGCAACGTAAACACACATTTGGTGAATACACATCTATATTCTTTAAGATTTATGCAGTCATGTACAAAACCAAATTGCACCCTTCTTGTATTCTAAGGCTTTGTGTAAAAGGAAATAAAAAGAAAAAAAAAAAACATCTAATTCTTATCAGTTCTTACTATTTCAAAAGGAAAGCTACCGTTGAACAACGTAGGACTCAAGCTACAGAAATGGACACATTTGTTGCTAAAGTTATTAAGTGAAATAAATTAACAAAGTCAATGTTCACTAGCCTCTCTTGTTGTTTATTCCATACAAATTAACTGTGCTTTACAAACAGATTTGGTATATCTTTATAAACCAGCTTTCGGAGAAACGTTCAATTAATTGTATCCTGGATTAGTCATGGTTCCATTACTTTACCCTGAACCCTGAAACCCATAAACATAATTAGTATGAACATTCAATCCCTAGCCTTTTAGTTGCCTCAGGTTTGACTGCTGGTGCTGCCTATTTAAATTACATCTGTTGAGAGTGAGAAGGCTTCCCGGTGTCTCTCCCCTCCCTCCTTGTTGCTGAGTAGCTTTGTCAAGTGTGAGAGGAAAAAGGAAAAGTCTCCTCTTGCAAACAAAGGAACCTGTGATTTGCAGAAATTAATTTATAACTAATGATTATTTTCATAGTTAGTCAATTCACCAGTGACTTCGATACTGTTATGAGTTTAAATGTATTTCACGGCTGCAGATATTCATCCTGAGGGGAAAATTCAAAACTGCTACCTTCCTACCAGGGCCATTTTCTGCATATCAGTGTATGAATGTGTGTGCATTTGTGAGTGCGATTGGGTGAATGTGGCTCTAGTGTAAAGCACTTAGAGTGGTCGGTATTACTGTCCATTTACCATGTTAACATGTTAATGAACAAATGACACTGATATTTTTTTAGCAGCAAATTCAGTGGAAAAGGTTGCAGGTAAAGAATTGTCCCAGATAACTACTATCGCTCCAGGATAAGGTTCCTGAAGTGGAAATGCGCCTACATTTGTCACTGCAAATGGAGGAAAGTAAAGCTGTCATCATGTTTTAACTTGGCCTTGTCTGACTTCATCTTTGGAGTGTTAAACAATTCCCTAAACAAAACATTCAGTTTTAGTTATTATTCTGCTGTACCTAAAATGTACTGACATTAGTATAGTTATTTCTGATGGCTCTCTGGCATTACAGAAGCAAAGTCAACAAAGTGCATTTTTCACCTTGAATATAACTCACTTGTGTTTTTCACAAGTCAATTTGCATTTATTTAAAATGAATAAACTAGAAAATATGTAAGATTTCTGCTTATCCCCCACGGCATTTAATATATTTCTACATGATTTATGACTTATTTTAAACATGTTTATTCCTTTTTTTTTCTAAAATCAAACGTCTTCTTTTTTGTCAAACTATTTAACAGGAAACAATTCTGAAATACACAACAGACACAAGATTATTTGTCTCCTTCTGTGGTGTTGCTCACTTGGGCTCCATTAGTTTGTATTGATTTCTGCTCCGCTTCCTCTTGGGACATCTGTAGCTCATAATCACTAAAGATCTACTTTCAAAGATCACCGGAAACCAAAAAAGCAGGGCCTCCACTAGTTTCCAAACAAAAACAGCATCCCCACTGTCTAATAACATGGCGGTGTTACTCATAACTGTTGGGTATTGTTTCTGTTGATCTTAGACACATGCATGAAAGGACAAATAGCAAAAACTTAGGAAATCATACACAGCTTGTTTAACTACAGTAATACTGAGTGGAGGTTTGGATTAACACTAATACCAAAACAAGAAGTCAAACCAT
The DNA here is from genome assembly GCF_021462225.1 of Girardinichthys multiradiatus. Taxonomy (NCBI): domain Eukaryota; kingdom Metazoa; phylum Chordata; class Actinopteri; order Cyprinodontiformes; family Goodeidae; genus Girardinichthys; species Girardinichthys multiradiatus. The sequence goes on along the minus strand of NC_061795.1, from coordinate 30,316,102 downwards.
AGCATTTTTATTCAGTGAATCAAAAAATATAAAATATATAAAATAAATTCTCTCTGACGTAGCACTTTGTAAAACCCTAAATATTAAAGAGCTCCAGAGCTGCAGCTCATTTCCTACCTCTTAGATGCAGGGACGTATCGTGAGCATGTGTGCCCATCCCATGCACAATAGGGGTCTCGAGCAAGGCAGCATTCAGCGCAGGCTTGGCCATACAGGTGACATCTGCTGAGGGAAACTTGAGCAAGCCCTTCTCTGGAACCCACGTAAAGTTGTTGCTAAAATAAAACAGCATTAATATAGTACTTGTTTCAAAAACTACATACAGTTCCTTTGGGATGTTTACATTCACTCATTGTTGGCATGAATGTCATATTATGTTGGGCTGTTGGACCACTTGTTTGCTGAATATTGGACCATTTGCACGTTGCTGGACGCCACTAAGCCTTTCCAACGTCATCGGCCATTTTGTACCGCACAATAGTCTGCTCCTACAATTCCCAGCAGGCACCGCGGCTGATAAGACGGGACCGTCCCAGTTCCGATGTCACAGCAACTTTATAACGGACTATAAGAACTGCCCACCATTGCTTTTCAGTTTGGGACCTACACACAGTTACCGGCATCTGAAGCAGCATTCTGGAGAAGGAGATCCCACGTGGATTTTCATTCAGTCTCCTCATTGGCCAATGATAACTAAGCGAATTAAGCTTACAGGAATAAGAAGGCTTGTAAGTTTTCAACTTTACCGATCGAAGACGTGGGTTTAACATGTAACCAAAAACCCTCAGAGTTTCAAGGAGACGGATTGCCACCCTTGTTTTTGTTCCAGTCGACTGCTAACGGTCAGATCATATTTTCCCCTTTTGCCAAGGAGACCAGAGGACGGAGATTGACCGCTCTTCTTGGAGTTAACTGCAGACGCGCGGTAACTCCTCACTCTGTCCCTCTGCTCAGAGAAGACTTCAACAAGTAAAATCCACCCTTTTATTTTTTATTTCTTTATTAGGAATAGCGTGGGCAGGGTAGAGTATCTTTTAGTGCGAGTTAGAATCGCCACTTATAGTCTAATGTGTTCTGAATTGTATGTGCATGCTATTGTTTTGAAACTTGATTGCTGTTGGACTCTGAAGACGCCGCGCTTCTGAAGTTGTATTTTCACTGTGTGACACCTGGAGCAGCTGCGCTGTTAAAATTGGACTACTATAATAACTTCATGGTGAAAATCAACCATTTTCTTTGTCTTCGACACTTCATGTTTCATTAGTTGCCGCCAAAAGGTTTACAACCCTTTGTGTGCTCGGACATCCCCAGCGGTGGGGGATGTTTTATAGCTCACAGTAACTGAGCTACACTTTCTGGCGGGCCGTTCCCCAAAACTCCGTTCCGCGTCACATTATCACTTGTTTGCCATAACTGCTGGTTTGATTCCATACACACCCACTGCTGTCTGTTTTATTTTGTTTAGTTAGATATTTTACCCTTTTGTGTAGAACTTTGCATGTTTGATTAGGTGAAGATTATTGAATCGGAAAACGTATTGTATCAGTGCTGTTGATTCAATAAATATTCACATAGATAAAGAGAAGGCGTTTGTGTTTATTTTGTGCAAGAGTGATTTGTCAGTCAAAACAAGGTCAAAGTTCCCCAAGTTTCGGCAGAAACGATTGATTAAACAGTGACATCTAATAATAGTTACCAACTATTACCGAGAATTTAATAATTGTAATTATCAAAGGCTTGAGCCACAATTACAACTCCAGGGGACATTTCTGGTTTCGATTCATAAATGAAGATTTTTGGTTAAGAAATTAATTTTCTCAAATTATGATTTTTAATTATAATTCTTGATAAATATTAATTAATCAATAATCATAATCCCATCAGGGGTTTTAATGATTTTTTTAACTGTTGTGTTCCCAGGTTGGAATGTTTAGACAACATTTTATATTTACAAAAAAAAAAAGACCTGAGTAGTGTCAGCTTTTAAGCATAGTCCTTAAATGTTCAACAGCGTTGAAATTGTAGCCTTTCCAGAAGCTCACTGTTCCCTGCTTAAGCCATTCTATGCCAGTTTTAAAGAGCTTCAGATTGTTGACCTGTTGTAACACCCAATGGTGCCCAAGTCTTATTAGGCTTTATTTGTTTTGAGATAAAATTGGAGAATTCAGATGTAATTTTCATTATTCCATCAACTTTGTGCAATGCACCTATAATTCTGACAGCAAAACAGACCTCAGCATGATGCGTCCACCACTATGATTGCCAGCTGGCACACTGTTTTTAGCTTTGAAAGCTTTGTTCTGACTCGCTCAATCACTCTTTCTCTTAGTGTGACCAATCTCTTATCTGACCATAAAGCTTTTCACCAGAACACATTTGGCTTCTCCATATGGGCAGCTGCAAATTTCCGTAATAGTTGATGGAGTTCGTTTAGAAGCAGGGGATCTTCATTCCAGTGTCAGCACCATCTCAGTCCACTGCAATGTTAAACTTGCCTTACTGTGAACAATAACAATGGTGTTAAGTTTCTTCCCGTTTATGAACATCTTAACAAGTTTCATTTTCTCTGAGGGTAATAGTTTGAGTCAAATGAAACTTGAACATAATTGGGTGCTTCATCGGAACTATGATCCAAAAACACACAATCAGGCTGGTTTTGGAATGGATAAAACAGGCAAATATCAAGCTTTGAAAATAAACCCTGATCCCGACCCCAGTATAAATTTTGAACAATGCTTAAGAATCGGTTTTATGGCAGGAAACAACTAATTTAAAAGAGGTCTAACAATTCCGCCGTGTATTTGAGTGATCAGATATCCAACCAGAATCTTACCAGAAGCTTATTAAAAACTACAAAAACCGTGGTCAATATAAAACATACTATTAAACACCACACTGTAAATCATCAAGAAAGCAGACTTTTTCTTCATTCATGTGAATGGCTAATGAGTTATTTCTGAATAAAGCTGGAAATTTGTGTGAAAAAATACTGATTGCAAAAAAAAAAAATAATAACTTCCCTCCTGTTACCTTTTTTAACTAAGCACAACTAAAAAAAACTTTGTATCTAATATTAAGTTGTTCATCAGCCATATATGTGTTACGATTTCTTAGCTTAAAGGATTTTGACAGAAGGAACTCTAAGGATGTGGTCTGAAAAAACAAGCAGGCACATAGTGGCGCAAACAGGTCAAACAGCGCTGAAGATGAATAAAAGTTGTGATTGAGGTTGAAGTGTCTAGTGACACTTTTGACCCCCAATGTAATGAGACGGAAGAGTGAAAGAGCTACAGGAGAATGAGGACAGTCTAACACAGGAAGTAGACCTGAATGCATGTGTAAACAAAAGGCAAATAAAGAAGCACGTCTTGTGACACATCAGGCATGCATCATGAGACATGGTGAATGCATGAGGTGTGAATTAAGGCAGAGAACAGAGATGTTATGTAGACTGTGGGAGCAAAATGGACAAGAGACCTTTTTAGAAGAAATCTCCAACGTGAAGATAGGAGAGGAAACCTGTAGAAACAAGAGAGGAAAATAAAGTTTTGCACCTCAAAAACATTTGCTGCATTGGCATAAGGAAAAATAACAGATGGTGTTGTTGATTATTTGAATTTACAAGAGAATTAAAAAGGCATGGCAGCAACTTTGTGCTTTTATGAGAAAGCTGCCCAACAAACAGCCACAAAATTACTATATCAGGAAGCAAATGTTGCAGCAGTTACTGTATTTGTATTTGTGTGTCCGAGATTGAGCTGTATATCTTACCTGGAAGACCTGAAGCTCCTCAAGAATTACTTCCTCTCTTGACCAGTTCTCTTGGGTGATGCTCACAACCTTCAGAACTGAACCAACATCTACAGCAGTGACAAGAAAAACTTTAAAATTAATAAAATCATCTAGCACAAAGTTTTATTTATTATGTAAACCAAACAAGTTGTGTGCATGATTGTTTTTATATTTGGTAAAAAATATTTTTTTGTCTAGAAATAATCAGGAGTTTAACATCCAAAGAGCTTAAAACTGTAAATATTTTGAGCTGTGAATAACATATATGTGCATTTGTGCTGATCTTCAAAACAGTGCTAGACCAAAGATCAAAATCTGTGGTGGAGGATGACTATGTGATCCACTGCCCTCTAGTGTTTTAAGGGGGAAAAAAGTGTCTTACCTGTTCCCAGGAACATGACCTCGTATTGCCCATCATCTGCCATAACCCTGTCCACTACAATGTGAGTCAGGGAGTAATCCACTCGGACACGTGTGAAGACCGGCCGGCCAGTCAGAGGGTACACTGAGCGGTGCATCAGTGGGTGGAATCGAATGAAACTGATCACCTCATCTGGAAAGTCTTTGGTGGTCTTGATTCTTGGATCATATGTATTGCTGGGGCACTAAGAAACCAAAAAAACAAAAAACAAAAAATCAGTTTCCCTGTTTTTAATTTTCAGAGATTATGTTTTCTGTTTAGGTTTTCAACTAGAACTGCTTCTCTTAACATTTCGTTATGTGTGTCTCCATCTAGTGGTGTAAACGGTAACTGCACCACACAATACAAATATGAAACATCTGTGCCTCTTCGATCCTCAACCCCCTTCCTCTGCTGTATTATTTGCATTAGCTCATGCTGAGCCCTCACTCAGTTTTGCACCTGAGGTTTATAAAGCCCCAGATCCCCCATGCATCCTGTTCACTGCCTTGATTAGAATTCTTAAACAAATTAAATGAGAACCTGATTAACATGTCATGTAACCTCATAAAAGCCAAGGTTAGGTCGTTCATAATGATGCTGAGTGATCAGATGATAGCATACCCTGCAGCTTCTTCAGTATTTTATGCTTTAATCCTCAATGTTTGAATTAGGTCATGTTTATTATTTTGTGATTTGACAGGAAGCTGGGGATTTATTAACTACCTTGTCCAAATAAAATCTGTAGTGAGGAAAGACCCAATTTTTTTCTTTGTAATCATCTATGTGTAGGACAACATACTGTTCCAGGACGAGGGTATGGTATTCTCCCCTCATATTCCACCCATCTGTGGTTGGGGCCCTCTTTGTGGGCGAACGGTCCATTGAACGCTGCCCTTATGTCTGCCATGCTGTATACACATACAGCTGAGCCCTGGAAAATGGAACTTAAAGACAAGGTAAAACACGAAACATTGTAAGCCAACAGTGAATGAAGACAAGGGTGAATGAAGACATTTGTCAACATGAAGGAAAGTTGACTTACCTGGAAGTTGAGAAGACTGCATACACTATGGGGTTTTTGTCATCTCTTGTAGGGAGCAGAAAGATGTCCTCTTCAATAAAGTAGAGAAATTCAAAGGTTATTTTAGAAAAATTCCCCTGTGCAGCCTTCATCAGGAATCTATTATTGGCTACCACGGTGCCTATGTTAATTCAGGTGTGTCTTCAATAAAATGTTCACAGAAGGACTGTTACAAGATAAAAGCCATTTTATAGTCCTGAGTCACTTTTTAATCACATAGTCACTTACGGAGCTCATCAAAGTGTGTGTCCACACCATCTGGTCCTGGAATAGAACATACAAGCCGGGCTTTGAGGAAGGTGGTCCATTTATTGGTTAGACTCCTCAGCCCACCAATATCATTCTGAAACATAACAGCCAAACTCAGTCACAAAACCGCGGACAGGAAAGGGAAGCTGTTCCATATGGCCACAAGAGAACTTTTATTAGAACCACAGTCATTACGTGATCTTTCGAATAGATATGTAAACAGCATCAAAGACTCACAAAACCAATGAATTACATGCCTCGTCTGGAGGGCCAAAATTGTCATAATCCAATAAATATGTACATAATTGTATAACTACTTAAAAATCCAAATTTTTATAATTTTATATAATTTTATACATTTGGAAATAAAAAATATATACTAGGTGCTCATTATTTTTTTAAATGCTAATGAGGCATTGAGTATGTAATAATTAAAATGACAATCAGTAAAAAAAAAATTATTTAGTGTATTCTAAAATTTGACATTTATTTATTTGTTCATTTGCAATTTTATACAGTTTAGGCACCACGGCTATAAATTCATAGCATTCATCAACTACTTATTTTTCAAATAGATTATGCGACAATTTAATCAAAGTTAACACAATCCGGACCATTTTTTTATGCATGTCACCAATTGAAAAGAAAAATCAAAGTAAGAAAAACTAATTAAAGTGCAACTTCTTCACAGGGAGTCCTAATATGAAAGGATATTTCTAAAAAACCATCCATGTTTCATCTTAGCATGTGAATTACTTTCATCAAATTGCGATCTTTAACCAAACTTTGTTAGAAGGGCTCAAGTGGGGCTCGTTGTAATTCATGGAAAGGTAAGTGGACAAGGTATACAAAATGGTTAGGGTTTTATTCATGAAGAAACAAGACCTTGTTTAAGTGTCTCCCTTCAAAAAATGTAAGCACTTACTAAAGATGTTTCACATGGTGATTATTATCAAAGACAATTCATTTTAAGAGCCCTCAACTAGGTCATTTCACATGGAATGAACTAGTCATCCACCAACAAGCAAAGTCAAGGTTAAAAAAGGAAGTGCACTAGGGTAAAATATGGTAGAGGAAAAAAAAATTTAAATGTAATTTAAAGTAATCTCCTTCTGAACTGCCTTACAGATTTCTGCCAAGACATAAACATGCTGAAAGCTTTTCATCCAAAGTCTTAGCAATGGATGTCTAATTGCTAATTGGTAACATGCTGTTAGTAAATTCCATTTGTATTGACAAATGGTACTTCAAGTGCTTTACTAAGGTCCCAGTTGTAGACCTGCCCTGCTTCTGTGGTAATCTAAGCTTACAGTTGTTTTGAGATGACGTTAAATATAATTTTTATTGACTGTTAAAATGACCACCAAAGGTAAATTGTAATATTGTTGTTGCATAATGTTACTTAGATATTTCATTAAAACTAAGTGTTTCATTGGTTTATTGCATTGGTCATTAAATGAGGTATCCTCAGGTGCCAGCTCCATCAAGCAAATAAAAGGTTTTAAAGAAAAAATGCCTGTGTCAAAAGAGCTATATTGCAAATAAGAAGTATTACTGGAGAAAAAAAATACCATAATTTTATAGGGGATGCTTGCAAATATTTTCCTGTAGGGGTAATCTAGTAAATATTTTTTGATAAGGACAAAATTGTTGGTACCCCTCGGTTATTGAAAGAAAAACCCAAAATGGTCACAGAAATAATTTGAATCTGACAAAGTAATAATGAATAAAAATTCTATGAAAATGATCAAATGAAAGTCAGACATTGCTTTTCAAACATGCTTCAACAGAATTATTTAAAAAATACACTCATGAAACAGGCCTGGACAAAAATGATGGTACCCCTGAAAATAATGTGACCAAAGGGACATGTTAAATCAAGGTCTGTCCATTAATTAGCATCACAGGTGTCTACATTCTTGTAATCAGTCAGTGGGCCTATATATAGGGCTACAGGTCGTCACTGTGCTGTTTGGTGACATGGTGTGTACCACACTCAACATGGACCAGAGGAAGCGAAGGAAAGAGTGGCTAAGAGGAAAACATTGGACTATTCTGAAGTGGCCTTCTATGAGCCCTGACCTAAATCCTATTGAGCATCTTTGGAAAGAGCTGAAACATGCCGTCTGGAAAAGGCACCCTTCAAACCTGAGACAAAATACCTGCTGAGAGGTGCAGAAGTCTCACTGACAATCGTTTGATTGCAGTGATCGCCTCAAAAGGTTGTGCAACAAAATATTTAGGTTAAGGGTATCATCATTTTTGTCCAGGCCTGTTTTATGAGTTTATTTTTTTAAATAATTCTGTTGAGGCATGTTTAAAAAGCAATGTCTGACTTTCATTTGTTCATTTTCATAGAATTTTTATTCATTATTACCTTTGACAGATTCAAGTTATTTCTGTGACTATTGTGGGTTTTTCTTTCATTAACCGAGGAGTACCAACAATGTTGTCCACGTGTGTAGGTAGTCAACAACAACATTCTGAGTGGCTCTCTAGTTCCTAAGAACTAGCCTAAAGCAAAGCAAAGAAAGACAAATGTGTTTATAAAGCTTTTTTTTTCCACCAGGGGACATAAAACACTCCTTTAGTGGCAAGCATAAAGTTCCCTATCTGATTGTATCTGAAGGAGTTATGAATTTCTCACGCAAAAGAGATAACTTGTACTCTTAAATGTCTGTCGTAACCACATTTAACCTGAGTTCCGACAGCCATGTACAGCATTATACTCCTCTACCCCTTCTGAGTATGACAAACAATTGCCTTGCAAAAGATTTTCACATTTTGGATGTTCTGGTATAAGATTTTTAGTTTTTTACACTTAATCTGAAAAGTATGCTGTGTATTTGTATTCACCCCAAAATCTTTGTATGATTTTATGTCCATTTTATGTGTTACCTTTCGTTGGTCTATCAAAAAAAATAAAAAATAACATGCATTGAAGTTTGTGGTTGTAACAGAACAAAAGAGACATTTCAAAGGGTAGAAATACTTTTGCAAGGCACTGTACTGCTTTTTCTGAGAACCTCCCACTGTCCACACTGTCTTCGCGTAATATCTCACCTTGCACACTCGAGCCACTCGGGAGAGGATGCTCTTGTCGTTGCCCTCCCGCGACACCTCACGGAAGAAAAAGTATATCTTGTCATCATCAGGATTGTATGTGTCAGCGATGGGATGAGCAGAAATAAACCTGGCCTCTGAAGACACAAAGGAAAAGAGAGAAGGAAGAGTGAATATAAGAGTCAGATAATGGTTTCTCCATTAAATCTGATCTCATGGTGGCTTTAAAACTGAAGTACACCTTATGGTAACAGTAAATTACTGCTTCTCTTTACTTAGCAGAATGTTTGCTGACCTGTACATCAACCTACAAAATGCCCAGTAGTTTGCTGCATGAGCTAATGAAATAATTGGCAGAAGATTTGGATTTTTTAGGGGATATCTCATTTAATATCATATAATTACTTTCCTGTTTAGCATCTTTACACAATACAGGAATATCAGAGATGGTGAAGTAGGTGAAACTCAATTTCAATAGCAACATACCCACAGTTTTCTGACTCTTTTCTTTCTTTACCTTTACATAAGGTCCCAATTGTTCTCCATGAGCATTAGCATCTCAACTCTCCAAGATATGCATTAGGTGTGAGCATTGAGGGCATCCAATTGACCAATTATCGTAGCCACGCAAAGTGCGAATGCATTACAACTGAAATATTGTATCCTACCAATTATTGCTTCCAAGCAGTCCTTTGCAATTTCAGTTGCATTGCTTATGTTTTGCAGTTGATGATTTTTAATGAGAACAGTTGTTTTTATCTCTATAATTTAAGCACATTTTCAGATTTCTTTTTCCCCTTGATATATTTTGTTACATAGTTTTCTTTTGGTTTTGTTCAAAACATAATGTTAATAGTTAAAAATAGTTTTAAAAAACTCGAAAATGTGAGTGTGCATTATCTCAGCAAAGTTTAAGATAAATTTAGGCAATATAGCTTTTATTTTGTCAAATATTATACCAACAGTATGCTTTAACTTGAGGTTTCAGGTTGTTGGAACATATTATTATGCAAACATGACATTGTGTGACAATATTATATATTACATGTAGAGTTTATAATCACTTGATAAAAAATAATTTAATTTAGACTTAAATAGTCTCAATATAAATGTTACGTTTACAGACGTTTATACCTTTGTCACCATTTAGTTGTCGATATCATGCATAACTTACCCATGATCATGCAAAAATATCTCTTGGCACACAACAGTATTTTTCTTACAACTGTCACAGAAGCACAGTAGTGTAAAGAAAAAAACAACACTTTTTTGTGATATCTACTGGTTGAGGCTTCCATTTACTATTTATGACGGCAACTCAGCAATGTTTTTATTCTGAAAATGAAAATGTGATCAGAAGCCAATAAAATATTACACTGAAATTAGTACAAAGTGATTGTACACGATGCAGTACACTTCTGCAGGTTTAGTGACAATAAGTTGTGCTAATACTGCTTTTGTGTATACATAGTATGGACACATGTTGCAAAGATAATTGAAAAGCAATTTTTAAATGTGCAACATTGGTGTTGCAAAGGACTGCTTAGATTGCAATGAATGGTAGGTTATCATATATTAAAATTTACTCTGAGTTGTGTCCTAATAATATATTTGGTAAAGGAGTAGACCCAATTTAGTTGATTGTTAAAGGTCAAAGTAGGTACAAAACACAAAGTCGTGTGAACATTTTGATGACTGATGGGAAAGAGAAGAATAATGGAAATTGAGTTTATGCTTCTTCACCCGAAATATATTGGTCTTATTAATATCACACAGCCTTATGTGAATTGCATAACTGAAATAAATTAAGGTAAATACAAATTTTTAAATACTGATCGGCTTGAACAAAGGTAGTAAGCACTGTGCCAAGAGCAAGAAATTAGGAGCAAAGAGAAATGAACCAGAAACAGCATGTTTCCATCAAGATCTGGATTCAGAGGAAGGACATGACAAAAAATTCAAAAGTTTCAGTGACAGTACATCAACATTTGCTCTACTTCTTTAAGCCAAGCCAAACACCAAAGGGTGATTCCCCAACTGGAACAGCTAAACTGCTATTAACACATTCGACGTAAGGTCATTTAAGTCATGCAACGCTGGGAAGATGTTTCACAGGCTCACAGGAGACACTGAACGAAATTGGGTGCTGTGTGTCTGCCCCACCACCATCACACACTGTTTACACACACCAAGAGACACTGAGCCCAAGACAGACAAAATTTGTCCAAACATCCCTGACCATGTGGTTGTGAAATGTTGAGACCATGTGCAAAGATTTAGATTCCGGAGACAACTGTTGATACACGACAGCCTGTCAGTGGTTGTAAAACACTTAAGACCGAAGACATGAATGCAGAGAGGTCTCCCTGCTCAGCGATGACTGTGTGTGTGTGTGCGTGTGTGTGTGTGTGTGTGTGTGTGTGTTCGTTTGACTCAGACTCTGAACTTTGTGGCACACTGTAAATTCCCCTCTAGGTGTGGCCCCTGTTCAGCTGTGGCATTTATATAAAAGTTCCAGTGAAATGAATAAGTAGACTGTTTCCTTCTCTCTGGAATACCAGTAACTATCCTGTGGGTACAGGCAAGCTCTTTGTGTCTGCAGAGAGGCTGAAAGTGTCATGAAGAAGCAAAACACGTTTTGACTGCTCTTGGCATGTTAATGTGGTGATGTGCAAGCGTGTGTCTACCGTTGATCCAGTAGTCTTCAGAGATGTCTGTGCGTATGTAGTGCTGGTCAGGCGGAGGACCTAAGGAGCGTGTGAATGTAGTGTCTTTGCCCAGGAAGTCTGATGATGTGCCCACATATAGGTACTGATCTGGAAAGATTTTTTATTTATTTATTTTAGAAAAGTAATGGATAGACACAATGAAAAGTTGGACAAACAAGTACAGAAACAGTACCTTTCAAAAACTACAAATAAAAAAAATTATCATACCCTTTGGACTTTTCACATTGTGTAATTACAACCTGCAATTTCAATGTATTTTGTTTTATTTTATATAAACATAGTGCATAGTGATTTGTAAAGTAGAAGGAAAGGTTACATTATTTTTATTTTTTATATAAAAATTTGAAATCTGTTTGATCACAATTTACTCTGTTACTCTTAAATGAAATCCATTGCAACTAATTGCCTTCAGAGGTAATGTAGATTTTAATAAAGTCAATTTGTGTGCAATGTAAAAAGAGTTAAAAAAATATCCCAAGATTTAAACATTTTGGAGAGCACTGTTTGGTCAATCATCCAAATATGGAAAGACCTACCAAGACATTGCTGTCCTCCTAAACTGACAGGTTTGACAAGGAGAGCATTAATCAGAGAAGCAGCTCAATGGTAACTATGGATAAGTTGCAAAAATACACAGTTCAGGGCAGAGATTCTGCCGATATGACAACTATTAGTTGTTAACTCTAAAACCTGGCTTTAATGGAAGAATGGAAGGGAGAAACCCAGTGTTGAAAGAGTTGAAAGAGCAGTTTGCCACAAACCATATACAGGTCCTTCTCAAAATATTAGCATATTGTGATAAAGTTCATTATTTTCCATAATGTCATGATGAAAATTTAACATTCATATATTTTAGATTCATTGCACACTAACTGAAATATTTCAGGTCTTTTATTGTCTTAATACGGATGATTGTGGCATACAGCTCATGAAAACCCAAAATTCCTATCTCACAAAATTAGCATATTTCATCCGACCAATAAAAGAAAAGTGTTTTTAATACAAAAAACGTCAACCTTCAAATAATCATGTACAGTTATGCACTCAATACTTGGTCGGGAATCCTTTTGCAGAAATGACTGCTTCAATGTGGCGTGGCATGGAGGCAATCAGCCTGTGGCACTGCTGAGGTCTTATGGAGGCCCAGGATGCTTCGATAGCGGCCTTTAGCTCATCCAGAGTGTTGGGTCTTGAGTCTCTCAACGTTCTCTTCACAATATCCCACAGATTCTCTATGGGGTTCAGGTCAGGAGAGTTGGCAGGCCAATTGAGCACAGTGATACCATGGTCAGTAAACCATTTACCAGTGGTTTTGGCACTGTGAGCAGGTGCCAGGTCGTGCTGAAAAATGAAATCTTCATCTCCATAAAGCTTTTCAGCAGATGGAAGCATGAAGTGCTCCAAAATCTCCTGATAGCTAGCTGCATTGACCCTGCCCTTGATAAACACAGTGGACCAACACCAGCAGCTGACACGGCACCCCAGACCATCACTGACTGTGGGTACTTGACACTGGACATCTGGCATTTTGGCATTTCCTTCTCCCCAGTCTTCCTCTAGACTCTGGCACCTTGATTTCCGAATGACATGCAGAATTTGCTTTCATCCGAAAAAGGTACTTTGGACCACTGAGCAACAGTCCAGTGCTGCTTCTCTGTAGCCCAGGTCAGGCGCTTCTGCCGCTGTTTCTGGTTCAAAAGTGGCTTGACCTGGGGAATGCGGCACCTGTAGCCCATTTCCTGCACACGCCTGTGCACGGTGGCTCTGGATGTTTCTACTCCAGACTCAGTCCACTGCTTCCGCAGGTCCCCCAAGGTCTGGAATTGGCCCTTCTCCACAATCTTCCTCAGGGTCCGGTCACCTCTTCTCGTTGTGCAGCATTTTCTGCCACACTTTTTCCTTCCCACAGACTTTCCACTGAGGTGCCTTGATACAGCACTCTGGGAACAGCCTATTCGTTCAGAAGTTTCTTTCTGTGTCTTACCCTCTTGCTTGAGGGTGTCAATAGTGGCCTTCTGGACAGCAGTCAGGTCGGCAGTCTTACCCATGATTGGGGTTTTGAGTGATGAACCAGGCTGGGAGTTTTAAAGGCCTCAGGAATCTTTTGCAGGTGTTTAGAGTTAACTCGTTGATTCAGATGATTAGGTTCATAGCTCGTTTAGAGACCCTTTTAACGATATGCTAATTTTGTGAGATAGGAATTTTGGGTTTTCATGAGCTGTATGCCAAAATCATCCATATTAAGACAATAAAAGACCTGAAATATTTCAGTTAGTGTGCAATGAATCTAAAATATATGAATGTTAAATTTTCATAATTACATTATGGAAAATAATGAACTTTATCACAATATGCAAATTTTTTGAGAAGGACCTGTACACACGTGGACAAAATTGTTGGTAGCCCTCGGTTATGGAAAGAAAAACCCAAAATGGTCACAGAAATAACTTGAATCTGACAGGTAATAATGAATAAAAATTCTATGAAAATGGACAAATGAAAGTCAGACACTGCTTTTCAAACATGCTTCAACAGAATTATTTAAAAAATACACTCATGAAACAGGCCTGGACAAAAATGATGGTACCCCTGAAAATAATGTGACCAAAGGGACATGTTAAATCAAGGTCTGTCCATTAATTAGCATCACAGGTGTCTACATTCTTGTAATCAGTCAGTGGGCCTATATATAGGGCTACAGGTCGTCACTGTGCTGTTTGGTGACATGGTGTGTACCACACTCAACATGGACCAGAGGAAGCGAAGGAAAGAGTTGTGTCAAGAGATTAGAAAGAAAATTATAGACAAGAATGTTAAAGGTAAAGGTTATAAGACCAGGCTCTGTTATGTTCTGGAGCTGCTTTGCTACATCTGGCACAGGATGTCTTGAATCTGTGCAGGTATAATGAAATCTCAAGACTATCAAGGGATTCTAGAGAGAAATGTGCTGCCCAGTGTCAGAAAGATTGGTCTCAGTCGCGGGTCATGGGTCTTGCAACAGGATAATGACCCAATACACACAGCTAAAAACACCCAAGAATGGCTAAGTATTCTGAAGTGGCCTTCTATGAGCTCTTACCTAAATCCTATTGAGCATCTTTGGAAGGAGCTGAAACATGCCGTCTGGAAAAGGCACCCTTCAAACTTGAGACAACTGCAGCAGTTTGCTTATGAGGAGTGGGCCAAAATATATCTGCTGAGAGGTGCAGAAGTCTCATTGACAGTTATAGCAATCGTTTGATTGCAGTGATCGCCTCAAAAGGTTGTGCAACAAAATATTAAGTTAAGGGTACCATAATTTTTGTCCAGGCCTGTTTCATGAGTTTATTTTTTTAAATAATTTGGTTGAGGCATGTTTAAAAAGCAATGTCTGACTTTCATTTGTTCATTTTCATAGACTTTTCATTCATTATTACCTTTGTCAGATTCAAGTTATTTCTGTGACTATTGTGGGTTTTTCTTTCATTAACCGAGGACCAACAATTTAGTCCACGTGTGTATGGGACATTCTAAACGTGTGAACATGTTTTAGAACGATTCAGACAAAATACAGACCTAAACCAAATTGAGAATATCCAGCGAGACTTACACATTGCTCTTTACTTACTGGGCTTGAGCTATTTTGCAAATAAAAACATGTGCAAATGTGTTAGTCTTGAGATGTGCAAAGATGCTACAGGCATACCCCAAAACACTTGAAGTTTTTACTGTAGTGAAAGATGGCTCTGAAAACTATTGACTCTGGAGTGCTGAATATAAACACACACCACACTTTTCTGATTGATATTTGCAAGAGATTTTAAAAACCATGCAGTGTTTTCCTTCCATTTCCCAATTACGCACTTATTTGACTTAAAAATAAATAAATAAAAGTACATTGATTCTAACAAAATGTGCAAAACGTCAAGGTATAGCAGGAATACTTTTGCAAGACATTCTAGTGAAATCTTCATGTTTTTACTTTTTTATTGGTATTTAGGTACAACAACAAAAACCCAAGGATTAAATATGATTTATTATAAGTTTCCTTATTTATCTGGTATCTGAATCCAAAAATGCAAATGAACAAGGTTTCTGTCAGCATAGGCAACAAATGGCAGAGAGGCTGCCAAACTCTAGTTGTTCATGACTGTCTGCAAAATTACGTCGTTGTTCCTTGAGAAACATCAACTTGTCTACTAACACAGAAGCATCGTAGGAGGAGAGCTTGGAAAATAAATATAAGAATGCAAATTCAGGTCTGAAAATATATGGCTCTGCAGCAATAAAACACCATATATTATTTTACCTGAAAGGACTGAAGCAAAAGGCTGCAAGGGATCAAAAGGACACTTCAACCTGCCAGAATCTACTGTATTAGGCAACAGCTGGAAAACACCATCCTGTAGGTTAAAGGAAGATAATATTCTAAGAGTATTTAATACTTTCCATGAGATATTGGCAAATAATTTCCATCTGATATTCACTCATTTACACTTCACCTCATTTTGCCCAGCGATTTCAATGAAAGCACAGGTGGGGTGGAAGCCTCCTGTCCCACAGGCATAGACATGTGTCCGGTTGTAATTGTGGAGGACTCTGACAAAGTTAGCACATTCCAACTAGAACAAGTAGGGACAGATAAAAACAAAGGAAAGATGAGATATAGTATGACAATAAATGAACTAAAGAATGTAGATTTTGTTGAAAGGGTGTTTTTTTTATTTTTATAAAAACACTCACATTTGCACTTTTGCCAGCAAGTTTGCATGTTTCAACTCTGTCTCTCGGAGCAGGCCAGAAGATCTAATAATGGATAAATGTATGAGTACTTTTCAGCAATCACAGTGTAGCCAAATATGAAACTTTAGCCCCATGTTAAACATAGTTCGATATTGTCATCTGCATTGCCCTCTGCATGTCTTATTCACAAAAAGTTAGCACTGTATAAATAATGTGCAATGGCATCAAGATTACAACCAAAGTGGACATGATTTCAAAGGAGAATGCAAGATCTCCCTCTATTACTATCTCTATTTTGGGTATTAACGCATTGCAAAGAAAAACGCTTCATGTACCTTGTTAAAATCCAGAACTGAGACTTGACCCCTTAACCTAATGTCAGCTTTAGCACAACCCAAAAGTCTTTTGAAGCCTTTTTGGGAGCATTTTAAGCCTTATAAGAGCAGTCTGAACTCTAGGACCAGACAGGTTAAAGCCAGACCGATGTTTCTTTTTTGCCTGCATAGTTAAAGCCAACATGAAAGACAGCAGAAAGAACCGATTATATGATGTGCAAGGAAAGTTGCAAGCCAGAACCTACTAAAAGATTAAGCTGTTTTCTGAATTACCTTTTAAATAGTGGTGCTCTTGCTAAGTATTGCACTATCCTTGTTTAAAAAATCAGACAAAAAACATCTGACCTATATATCAACATTTTAAGTGCTGGCAGGAGAGAGACCCTTTATCCAATGGTCTTTTAATGTGCCGCACCTTGTTCATACATGTGTTATAACGGGCTTATCTGCTTAGTGTCTTACCTCCTCCACCAAGGAGAGCTATTGCCAAACCTATTCAATGCTAAGGAATTCATACATAAAATACAGTGTTACAATGTAATTGATACATGTGTAAAGGCTTAACTGAGAGGTTAAAATATATGCAGAATGTATGCCCAAGACGCTTTTGCCACTGCATCTATACAATAATTAAAAACTATGGTAAAAACGTTACACCACATCAGAGATCACATGAACAACAAGGCAAAACACCTGGAATGAGCATTGATGTTTGTGTTTCGTTTCTGTTCTTCCCTTTACAGGTATGTCCTCTCATAAACACCATGACTGCATGTAGGAATCACATTCACAGTCTGGGCTGATTATGCAAGCCTCAGAGACTTAACATTTTGGGGAATATCTTCCTCATCATCAGTATTGATGGCCCAAGAGGCAACCAGAAAGGCAACACTTTGAGAGCAAGACTATCAGTTAGAACAACTTGATAAAGATCAAATAAACAGTCCTCCCACTGATGGATCAACCTCAGCTGCATAAACACACGCTCACATCCACAAACTCTAACATATGGCACCCATTTGAATGCATGTGTTTGTGTAAACGCATAATGGCGAGTGTGCATACCCTGCAAATGTTTATGTATGCAGTTGTCGTTGAATGTGTACGTGCAAGTGCCCTCGAACATGACGACCCTGACCTCAGCAGATGGATAGATGCAGACTGCCGCTGACTGAAAGGTGAGCTCTTCTCTAAAACAAAACACGCCTGAGTGCCTTTCAGGCAAATTGGTATGGAAAAAAGTGTCTTACATCAGCCCACTTAATGGTAGGAGAGGTTTACGTGTCATGGGATGAAGGTAAATGACTGAATGTTTCATGTTGCTGCTCACAGCAAATAACTGAGGTCATAGAGATTTAAGTGTCTTTAAGCATGGATCTAAGCTGAGTGGTTCAGGTAATGTGCATTGAGGAATCATACTTAAATTTCCTTTCTAGAACTATTGCTTCATCAAAAGGTGCTTAAAGCTGCACTTACAGACTGAAGTCTTCCTGAATAATGTCTTGAGTACAGGAAATGAGCATCTGTTTATTTTCAGATGAGATTTGAGTCATTCTGTCACCTTCAATGTACATTTTTTTCCTCTTTAACTCTACCTTTCTGGGGTCTTTGCCCAGATTGTTCGGGTCAAGCAGGTAGATGTGATCCCTTGCTCCAAGCAAAAGACGACCCTTCTCCTCATCCAACAGCAGCGAGTGGGAGTGCAGGCCGTCAGCTGGGCCCAAGAACAGATATATGCTTCCTGCTTGAAGCAATTCTGGTCCAAGACAAGAAAGAGACAGACAAACAAACAGGGGGATTAAAATCCTTGCAAGTACATAGCTTACATGTAAAAATGTACCATCTTGGGTCAAATTGCAGCCCATATTTCAGTGGAAGCACAACGTTAAACCTATTAGTTGCAGACAAGTACAAAGTTGCCTGGACTGAAGAAAAACAATGTGCTTGACTTGGTTTGGGTTTACTTAATTTGCTGTGGTTTAACACCTCAGCTACACTTGCTGATAAAGAACAGACATACTGGCAATGGTGATAAGTGCCCTATCAGATGTCTCTACAATTATTTTCTTATTTATCATGTTTTTACAATAAAATTTCAGAATGCAGCACCCAACAGTTTAAATGCAGATGTTTAAAAGCAGATGTCTGAGGGGGCTGTGTATTCCCACTGACTTTTGCTCTACTAACCAACAAGGTCCTCATTTTTAGATGGCTAAGCATCATGATAAACATGAGCGTTTGCTGCTGAGTTGATGAGGGCATGATGAATATATGTTGCTCGCTCATGGTAGGCTTCAACATTTCTACATAATGGAATTGTTTCATGATACCGTCTATTTTGGGTAGTGCACTAGGATAGAGGTCTTTTGCTTCTGTTCTGATGTTTATGTGCACACATCTTACCAAAATATTACTGACATTTTCTGAATTAACAGAAGCTTAAAAAGATATCATAATTTTGGCTTTTCCAGATGATTTAAAGGCCCAATAATCTTAGTGTTTGTAAACTATATTTGAAGAAAATAATTATCCTTAATATCTCTCTTATTATTCTGGCATTCAGCAAATAGAAATCATTTTGGAAATCCTAACTAACCTAAAACAGCAAATATTTAGTATGATTTGGTGTCCGACAGTGAGAAAGATACAACTGATGTAAATATGTTTCAACCCTATAATGTTTTGACTAGTTGGTCTTGGGCTCCCTATGTCTGCAGCCCATTTTAAAGAAGGTTTTCTGAGAGGTGAACACAGCTACATGTTGGACTCGGCACTGATCCTTGATCTCCTTGATCTGAGGAAATCTTTTCTATCACCAGGCTCTTTTTAGTGCACCAGTATAGCAACATGCCTTGAGTAAACACTGGCTCAGAGCAGGGGAGTCCTGTGGGAGTCACTCTGAAAGGATTGACATTGTGATTACCCTCTTGGTGTGAAGGATTTGAGAGGTTAGCAACCTTCAATATTTGAACTTCTGGGAACCCTCCACACCACACAGTCCTGCTTAATACCTCCTCCTCTATACAGGCTCTCACACACAGAACCCCCCACATGGTCATATCGCTCACTCCTACACACCTCATGCCCCCAGTAGACTAAACCTCAAAGAGAGCATATACCCCCTAGCCTTCTGCTAACAGTAATCTGTTCTGTAAACACACGACACTATGAGTCCATTGAAACAGTCTGTGTGGCAGTTGCTCCTCAGTGTTGTGCTCCACACCTAGCCTTCAGCAACCTGATTAACTTTTGTTTGGCTCCCAGACTGGGGCTCAGAGAAGCTGTGATATGGATGTACATTTGAAGTTGAATGGTTAGTGGCCAAGGGCTGATATGATATGATATGCTTGTTGCCGTTGTTTTTTTGTTGTTGTTGTTTTTATTTCAATTTGTTCTTTTCAAATCATATACATTTCTAATGGTAATTAAAACCACTGTTCCACTGCAGGCACGCTGAGAACACTGATTGCACTGGATATGCCTGCAATTATTTGACTGTTTGGCTTTGTGTAATAATCATATGATTATTGTCTGATTATAACAAATAAGCTATGTAATGATGTTTTAGTCATGGGTCAAGTATTTGTCACTTACTGTAAAAGCCATTAATCTTAGCAGTTGATACATCAATTACTATATGAAGAGGAGGTGGATTAATTAAAGTTAAAAACACTATATTGCTAAAAGTATTTGTTTGTCTACTTTTACAAGTACATGAACTCCAATGACATCATATTCTTAATCTATAAGGTCAAATTTGTTGATGAAACCACTGTTGCCAGCAAAAGCATTTAAAAATATTATGTAAACATTTTTCACAAGGTTTAGGAGTGTGTTCATTTTAGATGAAAAAAACAGAATTGTAGCCTCTGCTCTAATTCATCCCAAAGGTGTTCAAGAAGTTTGAGGGCAGGGCTCTGTGATGGCCAGTCAAAATTCTCCACACCAAACTTTATACTCCTGCAGCCATGAAATTGGCTGGACAACAGAATTCATTTGGTGGTGTGACCAAATACTTTTGGTCTTTAGATTTCTGTTTTTTAAACTGAATAAAGTGGCAGTCGAACCATCTCAAAAAACCTGTTACAACTGGCCCATGCATCAGTTCTCCATCCTGCAGCAGACTGATTATTACTGCTTCATCAGCTAATTTCCAGAAATCCCTGTCAGTGTGGCACTTCCTGAATTCACTAGTATATAGAATGGATGAATGCTGAGACAAAAATCTTGTGAAGACCCAGTGGATGAACTTCATCACAGACAATATATTGTTTGCCCTGACTTACTGGGGCAATTTCACTATTCCAATAAAAAAACATGTCCGATATAAAATTTAGACATCTGTTTTTGACTAAATATATGTGGCCGGATGTTGTTAAAAGTGTGGGGAAAGAACACTTCAACAATGTAGCAGGTAAAATCATTAGACACATTGACATCATGGTTAGATGATCTCCCTTTTGATTAGCAGAGAGCCATGCAGGCTTTACTGTGACTCTGGAAGAAACTTGTCCATCAGCATGGGATTTTCATGGTAAGGTTCAAGCAGTTGATGGCACTTGTTTTGAAGGTGATCACTCAAACAGGGATGATTTCTCTGGGATTATTTGACCCTTCACTCATTGAGTCGGTGCTTTCACAGGGGGGAGCGGGGGATGATGTGATGTTTGATGAGTGATCTCTTCTGGTTGGTGTTGTTATTTAATAGTGTGCACTGATGAGATGAGGATTATGTGTGTATGCTGTGAGCGCTGGGTTAAACATTTGCTTTTGATGGATTTCTTTAAGCCTTGGTTTTGCTGGCTAAGAGAGCCAAACATGGACATCTTATTGCCAATTTTGCTCATGGAACAGGAAACCACTTAATAGTCAGATGGCCAGTCGCATGAATGAACACTAAAGTCAGTCATACTCACAAAGCTAAAAAGAAAAAAAGGATACAAATAACAAGTATCTCCATTAAAATGTAATCATATATGAACTACTCTGGAAGAAAGAGAAAATAAGACAAAGTGCAGACTTAAATGCTAGCCCAAAGTACTGAGTAAACACTGTCCATTGCAGTAGTCATTCCTGCAGCTACTTGAATGTATTTATGTTGGACTCTAAAAACACATGTGCATCTTTCTTTTCAGCCACACTGGGGCTTGGAAGCCTTAATGTAAAGAGAGCCTTCAGAGGTTGAAGTCAGGGTGAGTTTACTTTTAGGTCACTGTGGGGATTCAGTTTTGATGGAGCAAGACTGAAATTCATTTGTGTGGTTTTTTTGTGGCCCATACGTTGCATGACAGATGAGGACTTTGAAGTAAAGTTTGTACTGGAGTTTAGAGTGGATTTTAAGACTGCAATCACTTTTTTGGTTTTCCTACGTGGCATAAAGCAAACTGATTTAATTCAAGTTAAAATTTATGAACAGAGTTAAATGGCTGTTGTTACTCAACAGGATCATCAACTTGAACTGTAGGAGCTACCTGTAATATAGATGAAAATGCTCCAGTGACAGTATGTTGCTTCAAAAACAAACATTTAGATTCTGTCAGTTTAACTATATTGGAGTGTTACATGATTAAGTAAAAGTGTTGCATTGGACAAGGCCATTCAGGCTTGAGATCCTAAGCTCTGGAATGTTTGGATGTATGTCGCCACCAAAGACTGTGGCCCCAGAAAAGAACTCAGTCAGGCAGCTGCTTTGAGTGGATTCAACTAGGCCAAGTAAGTGCAGATATTAAGATGTCAGAAAATGCTACTTCCATTTTCTCAATCCATTGAAGGGTATCTCCTGAAGTCTATTCAAGCAGGAAAAGACATTTTCGTCTTCTCGTCTTTAAGGCAAGCTATGTTCTTAATAACAGTATCTAAAAGGCATTCAAAATGTGAATTTGCTAATTGAGTGTTCTTTTATTAACTCTTTGCAGTCCTTTTTTGTTGCCAAATTAGTATGAAACAGACAGAACTTGATCAGTGTATGTAAAAGTGATAACTAACCAGTAAAGAAATCGTGGGACCAAAACAAACCAAACATTTAATCTATAACCCAAAGCCAAAAACTAATTATTCCTATGGCAGATTTAAAATAATCTTTTCATTTTACCAATTTTTTTCTTTTACCTAGAAGTAAAATTTTCATTTTGGAGTGGCCCAGCCAGCGCCCCAATTTGAATCAAATAATTAGGGTGATGGCAAGGAGGGCTTCTAACCTCAAAGACTTGGAGCTCATTACGAAAGAAGAATCCACAGAAATACCAGTGGAAACATGCAAAAACTGGTCCATATTTATAGCTGCAATTGCAACAAAGATTGATATATTTTGAATAAAGATAAATAAAAATAGTTAGACTTATTTTTTTTTCAAAATTAATGCTCTTTACATTTTTATATTAACTATTAAGAGATTCCCATGTCATTTCTTGTCACAAGGAGCTTCTTGGTTGGATGAAAATATTTTTTTATCTAAATCTGCCAGGTGTGGAAATAATTTGAGCTTAATTGATATCTCTGTACATGTTTCTCAAAAAACTGAACACAAAGTACTTTAAGTGACAAAAGTAATAAATGTGATACTTTTAAAGTGTGCCCTCTATATAGTTAATTTTTGACATTGTTCATAAAGCTCATAAAGAAGCTGAAAATAATAGTTTTCAAGTTTCAATTTGCATTGTTTACACTGGGCATAACACATTTAAGTAAAACATTAAGAAATATGCAATAGCATTAAAATTAGAAGACATATGAACAATATTTCACTTCTTACCTCTGTAGCTGAGTTTGACTCTGGGGACACTCTGTTTGATGCTTGCTCCAAAAGGAAGGCTGGCCAACAAGATCAGTCCCACAAACGGAAACACTGGATAGATTAAAACTAAAGTCCTTCTTCCTTCTCTGCCATAATTACAGCCAGGCAAGCAGAACAGAGCCCAAGCTTTATTCTGGCTCTGACAGACAGAGTCTCCTGTTGTCATGGTGTGTGCAGTAGCCTTGTTCTGTTTTCACTCTTCTCAAATCTGAAGAGGAGAGACCAGTGGAAAGAGTCAACAGGGTGGAGCAATCAGAAGCCAGTGTGCTCGAGGATGTGTGCAGTGTAATCTAAGTTCAGAAAGGATGTGTATCTGTTGACCATTCAGCTGTTTCACCATGGAGCCCAGCAGGCATCTCACCTTCCTTTGCTCCTCCCACATAAGCTGTTGTATGTCAATAGCTTTCCTTTTGTGTTCCTTTAAATTTGTTTGCTCAAAACAAAGGTCACACCAACCAAACAGCTACATTCTATCTTGCCACAGGCCATTCCACTTTCAGCTTCTCTCTTCTTCATTTCCTTTGCACACAGATATCTTATTTAAGTCTTTGCTTCTCCTATTCAAGTCGTATAGATTCACCAGTGCCTGAGGACCCCTGTCATTTCGTCTTTTATATTAAGTAAAAGATGAGCCATATCTTGTTGAGGATTCCACAACAAATTAAAGAGCCTAAGGGAGAGACACTTGTTCACACTCGGAGAAGTCAGCAGTAACGACTGTACCATAATGGAACATTTACTTTTTTGGATGCAACGAGGACTTCAGCACTGTGTGCTCAGTGAATATGAATTGTTACAGATCTAAGTGTTTTGATTATGAACAATTTAAAATGCTCGTACTCGTCGTCTTCCGCTTTATCCGGGACCGGGTCGCGGGGGCAGCAGACTCAGCAGAGACGCCCAGACGTCCCGCTCCCCGGACACCTCCTCCAGCTCCTCCGGGGGGAGCCCAAGGCGTTCCCAGGCCAACCAAGAGACATAGTCCCTCCAGCGTGTCCTGGGCCGTCCCCTGGACCTCCTCCCGGTGGGACATGCCTGGAACACCTCCCGAGGAAGGCGTCCAGGAGGTATCCGGTATAGATGCCCGAGCCACCTAAACTGGCTCCTCTCGATGTGGAGGAGCAGCGGCTCTACTCTGAGCCCCTCCCAGATGGCTGAGCTCCTCACCCTATTTCTAAGGGAGTGCCTGGCCACCCTACAGAGGAAGCTCATTTCAGCCGCTTGTATCCGGGATCCCGTTCTTTCGGTCATGACCCAAAGTTCATGGCCATAGGTGAGGGTAGGAACGTAGACCGTAGACAATTTAAAATGTTAGGTTTTAAACACTCTTAACAATAGGCAATTAGTTTGATTTCTTTTTGGGGCTGGAGTTAAATTAAATCTTTTGTATATTATTAGTGACAAAATACTTGCAACTCTAACATCTGTAAATGTATAATAGAGGTGCACAATATCAGGAAAACAGGTAAGTGTGGTGCTAATGGTGTGTATTGTGATGACAATATTGATTCTGATTACTTATATTCTCTGACACTTTTCTTCCTTTTTTTTCATCAGAATGTCCCCACCACGCTTTGTAAACTATCCAACAGGCTAAAAATATTATTGGCCCACATGGCAGTTGAAATATAATATCGTACCAAAAATTGCATCTATTTAATTCTTTGCGACTGCAATGTGGCATGCAAACTGCAATTAAATATATTATGCGTCTCTTAATTTAGGGTAGTATCGCTTATAGATCAACATATGAGAGCTTCCATATCTATCACTAAAGACTTTGTTGAACCATGTTCATGTGAAATTGTTGGTAAACCTAAAACGTCATTATTTTCTCCTAATGAGTGTCAGGATCTGTTCTTCCAGAGCATGCAGTTAACCAGTTTCCCCACTAGATGCCGCGGAAGCCCTGGAGGTCTGGAGGCTGCTCATCAGCCACTGTGCGATAAAAGGGAGGACTGCCAGCACTTCAGCGGCTGACTGTTTTGCCCCAGTGGTATTACTACCAGCCTCTCCTTGTTTCTCACACTTTTGAAAGTTAAGTGTTCTCTAGTCAAGCTTCTTGTTAATCCCTTGTCCCTTCCATGCAGGTGCTGCCTGACGTACTCACTGGCTTTGTTGAAAAGATCTTGGAATCCCACAGACCCTGAACCTCTCTGGACATCTTACCTGGCAGTCCGAACCGATAGTTTTGTCTGGTAATCACAGAGAACTTATTTCCTTACATGTTTTTCCGGTCTCACAACGTTCTCTGGTCCTGGGGTTCCCCTGGCTGCAGGACCACAACCATTGCCTGTCGGGGTGTCTAAGATCTGCTGTTTCCCCTAGAAAACACTGTGAGAAAGTTGAGGGGGTCGAACCAGTGGATTTAGCCCTGGTTCCTCCCGATTATCATGATCTACAACAGGTTTTCAGTAAAACCCGTGCATTATCACTGCCTGGCCACCGCCCTTATGACTGCGCTATTGAGCTCCTGCCTGGAGCCCCGCTGCCTACTAGTCATTTATTTAGACTCTCCCAGCCAGAGCAATTAGTCATGGAAAATTAAATAGCTGACTCCCTGGCTGCTGGCATTATCCGCCCCTCATCTTCACCTCTGGGGGCGGGTTTTTTCTTTGTAGGGAAGAAAGACTGCAGTTTCCGGCCGTGTATTGATTATAGAGGCCTGAATTCCATTACTGTAAAGAACTAATACCCGTTACCATTACTCTCTTCGGCTTTCAAACCTGTTCAGGACGCCACTATCTTTACCAAGTTAGATCTTAGAAACGCCTACCACCTCGTGCGTATCTGCCAGGGCAATGAGTGGAAGACCACCTTCAAGACTCCTTTGGGTCATTTTGAATACCTGGTGATGCCATTCGGCTTATGTAACGCCCCAGCGGTCTTTCAGGCCCTGGTGAACGACGATTTAAGAGACTATTTAAACATCTTTGTTTTTGTTTACTTGAAAGATATTTTAATTTACTCCAGGAACCTGACTGACCATCGCCGGCATGTACGCCAGGTCTTACAACGTTTGCTGGAGAATCAACTTTTTGTGAAGGCTAAGAAATGTGACTTCCACCACTTCCTGGGCCTCGTTCTCGAGGGTGGACAGGTTCGCGCAGATCCAGAGAAGATCATAGCTGCCGTGGACTGGCCTAAGCCTGACTCAAGAAGACAATTACAACGGTTCCTCGGCTTTGCAAACTTTTATAGACGCTTTGTACAGAACTACAGCCAGGTGGCCAGACCACTAACTGCCCTCACATCATCCAAGGTACCGTATTTATGGACCCCTGAGGCCGACGCAGCCTTCTCCAGACGGAAGAGCCGGTTCCCTCAAGCCCCTGTACTCATCCACCTGGATGCCAGTAAGCAGTTTGTCATGGAGGTGGATGCCTCGGACGGAGTAGGAGCGGTGCTCTCCTAGCACTCGCACCTGGATGGGAAGCTTCACCTCTGCGCCTTCTTCTCCCGTCGCTTGTCTGCAGCTGAACAGGACTACGACGTGGGCGACAGGGAACTGCTGGCTATCAAGTTGGCACTGGAGGAATGGCGCCATTGGCTGGAGGGTACCGAACATGCCGTGCTGGTATGGACCGACCACAAAAATTTTGCGTACATCCAATCTGCCAAACGCCTTAATTCACGTCAGTCACGTTGGTCGCTGTTTTTCTCCCGTTTTAATTTATCCAGTTCTTTCAGACCCAGATCTAAGAATACTAAACTTGACGCACTCTCGCACCAGTTCGTCCATGATGACCCGGAAATTGAGGTAGTGTCTATCCTACAGTGCTTAACCTGGGAGATAGAGGAGAGTGTGTGGCGAGCCCTTTCTGATGACCCGGGGCCAGGTAGCATACCAGTAGGCCGCCTCTACGTTCCTGCTGCCGTGCAACCCCGCCTGATTGGTTGGTTCCACTGTCAAATTCGCCACCCATTCTGGGGGCAGCCGAACCATAGCCTCGATCGCTAGGAGGTACTGGTGGCCCACCCTGCATCGAGACGTGAGGGACTACATCAGTGCTTGTGTGCCCTGCGCCAGAAATAAGACCTCCAACCGGCCTCCAGCCGGCCTCTATCAGCCCCTCAGTATCCCTCCATGACCCTGGTCCCACATTGCCATTGACTTCGTGACTGGCCTTCCACGTTCCCATGGCATGACTACCATTTTCACCATTATAGATCGCTTCTCGAAGGCCTGTCACCTCATTCCGCTATGAAAGCTGCCCTCCGCCCTACAAACACCTAAGCTGCTAGTGAAACATGTGTTTCATCTGCATGGAATTCCGCAGGAGATCTTATCTGACCGTGGTCCCCAGTTCACCGCCCTGGTTTAGAAAGAGTTCTGCGCCGCCCTGGGGGCGAAGGTGTCGCTGACCTCCAGATATCATCCCCAGTCTAATGGTCAAGTGGAACGGTTGAACCAGGAACTGGAGACGGCACTGAGGTGCATGACATCATCGGTCACCTTCCTGCCGTGGGTGGAATACTCCCACAACTCCCACATCTTGGCTGCTATGGGCCGTACTCCCTTTGAGGTCTCCTTGGGGTACCAGCTGCCCCTGTTTCCTGCCGACAACAGGGAGACGAGCGTGGCCTCAGTCCAGCACCACATCCGCAGATGCAGGCACATGTGGTCCTCCACCGCCAGGGCGCTCCAGAGATCCACCGTCCTCAATAAGCACGTGTGCAGGCTCCTACCTACCGCCCGGGTCAGAAGGTTTGGCTCTCCGCACGCAACATCCCACTCAAATCCATGTCAAGAAAACTGCCTCCCAGGTTTATTGGTCCGTATGTCATCCACTCTATAGTCACTCCCACCACTGTCCGTATCAATCTGCTGTCCAGTTTATGTAACCATCCGGTCTTTCATGTCTCGCAACTTAAGCCTGTCCATGCCAGTACGCTCTGCCTTCCAGCCGAGCCTCCTCCGCTCGCCTGGGACTTCCAGGGTCACCCCGCTTATTCAGTCCGCATTCAGTCCCATCTCCAGGCTCCTCTAAGCTTTCGCGAGCACCGTTTCCAGATCAGTTCTCAGTCCTGACACACCCTCTCCCTGGCAGATCCTGGCTTCTAATCAGTAAGCTTATATGCAACTAGTATATTCTGTTTGAGTGTTTATTTACTTACCCTCGTTCCTTCTCAGCAGACCTGCCCTGTTAAGGTGTTTCCTGCCCCTCGCTCCAGCATTTCAATAAATGTATTAAACCGTTCTCTGTTCCGAGTGTTCTCTGCATGTGGGTCAAGTCGGCGGTCAAAACTATGACAGTGAGATCCTCAGCTCTGCAGTTCTCACAAAATGTTAACAGCACCTATGTTGACCCAAATACTGCTGGGACGGAAGTTGGATAAATATAATCAGATTTTGAGTCAAAAATTCTGAATTAGTTGGGTTAGAGAAGAAACTAAAAATAGCCATTTTATTACTCACAGACTGACACTAGATAACACATTTGTTTACTTAAGATAACATTTATAACATTTAGAACAAATGATTAATAATAATGTCAATATGAACACACTTATTCAGTGTTGTATGATTTTTTCATCTAAATTCAACTGTTTGTAAACGAAAGTCTTATTAGACATTACAAAGTTGCTACATTTACTACTTTAATCTGATTTTAATGCAAAGATAAATTTCAAACAAAAGTTTTATTTTTTTTAGAAACTAAGTTATGGGTAACTCATTCTATAGTAGACTTTTTTTCTGTCAAAAAAAAACATATAACCCTGCGTGCTTGTTCAAATCCATAACCCCCTGCTAAACTAATCTAGATCTGGATCAATCCATATTTGACCCAGGACTGGGTTATCAAAATAATACATTTTAGGTTGGTTTAACCCATCATCTTTTAAGGTGTGGTGAATCCCTGATTTGTTAGATAAAATGTACATTACAGTCAAGATTTCCCTTTAACTCGTTACAGAGTGTAGGACTCGCATCTGAGTATTGTGAGTTTTTTTAAGAACACAGTTCCCGCAGTTTTAGTCATTAGGCAACCAATCAAGCAGACAATTGATGAAGAAATTAATCAATGTATCACAAGAAAGCCTCCTCCTTTGACCTTCTACCAGCCCTCATTACTTTCTATCCACACCCACCACAGATTGCCCATATCAACCTGTCAAACAAGGGCGTAAACAATGTCAGGTTAAATTAATAGATCTGATGTAAATGTAGCCTACACACCTGAAAGGAAACAAGCTTCTTCCAGATGGACAGGCTGCACAAGGAGCCAATACAAGACACAACTGATTTTTACGACAATAGTTTTTTATGTATACAGCACCTTTTGAAAGATTTATGAGGTATAAAGCACAAATACAGATATTCAGTCCATGATCAAAAGAAAGCAGACATCAAATGAGAAACTAGATCTTATTTTGAGGTATTTTACTTTTGCTCTCCTATTTTGTGATCTGATAATTAAAGTTGAAGTGTAGACACAATAAGGTCACAAGACATGAGTGGAATACATCCAGGTGTTCCGTTGCTTTGACAACTAAGGCTATTTGGTCCTGATAAACACGCTGCAGTTTACTTAAGATGACAAATTCAGACAACCTCCAGGGTTAAAAATACAGATAGAGAGCTATGTGTGATGGATGGGCAATTGGCAAAGAGAGAGAAAAAGATGGAGAAGGGTTCAATCCGTACAGTATTTGCACTTTGTGAGCAATGCTGATAGTGCGGATGGCAGGGCTTATCCCCTCTTCAGTATTTCCAGGACAACAGTGACATGATTTCATCCAAGTGAGGGGAGTTTGAGTAATGTATCTCTTTTGGCAGCTTGAGAACCAACATCCCTCAGCAATACAGACTTGTGCAGCCAACCTCTGCAAGAATGCCTTAACCTAACAAATGGTGACGTATGTAGAAGCTTTTAAAAACAGTTCATCTTTTGAAAAATTAATCACAAAAGATCACAGAATACCAAAAGAAAGGAAAAATCTAATATTATGACTAACAAAGATAAAAAAAAAAATATTAGGAAAGCGAGGGAGAGGTTAGAAAGGAAGAAACAGAGAAGTTGTACCATGTGGGTTAAGCTAACACCCCTGTTTCCTGGCGACTTCATTCCCTGTTGTCTTTGGCAGCATAGCTGGCAGACAGTGCAGGGGGTGATGGGAAACAATCCTGATAGAGATGGTGACAGATTTTTATCCTGCCAGCAAAGTGCTGCTGGCTTCTGATCTCACAACTGTAGTATCTTTTGGAGATACATGTTTTTGTATAGTTTGAGGTTTTACATCATACAAGTAGTCTTTATATACCATAAAATACTACCTAACTAACTTTGATTAATGAACACTTTGGCAGAACCAAATTAGATGCTTTAAGAGAAAATTAGGAAACTTGAACATCTAAGATCAGCTTAGTTGAAGACATAATATTTGTGGCAGAAGTTGCTGGGAGTCACAAGAAAGCAGCAGATGGTCTGGTAATAGGCATTTTCACACAAAGACCCCCTTAATAATGCATTTAGCAACACCCAGGTGCTCTATTTAATACGCTATTATCAAGGCCCTCCATCTCCACAGAACAGAGTGCATTAGCAGAGCTATTTGTCTTTATTCCCTGACCACAGGCACTGACCTGGCAGAACAACATCGATAATTGATAAAAGTTATTTTTCTTGGCAACAGTCAATCATCTTTTTTTAACCTGGCATTTAAGCAAGCATGCAACTCCCCTGTGAGTCTGTGTGAGTTCATGTCTTACTGGAAAAATGTAGGACCACCACTGTGACACAGCCTTTGTGGACATGTACAAGAGGCATTAGGAATAAAAACTAGGTAAAGCTGCATAACACAGCCCATACTTTTAGAGGTTACTTTCTGGATGTAAGAGGTTACATTCCAGGCTATACCAGAGACATTGTGGAACTTACAAGGTAGTTCCCAGGACCTTTTTTCCAGTTAAATGGTTACTGGTTTGTGGAGTCCAGACCCCCTCCTGTCCTCAACTCGTGGGACGATGGCCATAAATGGCTTCCGTGATTTCGAACTGTCGCCAGGGCTTTTGGTTTGACCTGCTTCGGCCATTGTGATCCTTAATACTTTTGTAGTGTTCTTGATTTCTTTTAAGCTTTTCCCAGCACTACCGCGATGTGTGATAAAATACAGGTCCTTCTCAAAAAATTAGCATATTGTGATAAAGTTCATTATTTTCCATAATGTCATGATGAAAATTTAACATTCATATATTTTAGATTCATTGCACACTAACTGAAATATTTCAGGTCTTTTATTGTCTTAATATGGATGATTTTGGCATACAGCTCATGAAAACCCAAAATTCCTATCTCACAAAATTAGCATTTCATTAAAAGGGTCTCTAAACGAGCTATGAACCTAATCATCTGAATCAACGAGTTAACTCTAAACACCTGCAAAAGATTCCTGAGGCCTTTAAAACTCCCAGCCTGGTTCATCACTCAAAACCCCAATCATGGGTAAGACTGTCAACCTGACTGCTGTCCAGAAGGCCACTATTGACACCCTCAAGCAAGAGGGTAAGACACAGAAATACATTTCTGAACGAATAGGCTGTTCCCAGAGTGCTGTTTCAAGGCACCTTAGTGGGAAGTCTGTGGGAAGGAAAAAGTGTGGCAGAAAACGCTGCACAACGAGAAGAGGTGACCGGACCCTGAGGAAGATTGTGGAGAAGGGCCGATTCCAGACCTTGGGGGACCTGCGGAAGCAGTGGACTGAGTCTGGAGTAGAAACATCCAGAGCCACCGTGCACAGGCGTGTGCAGGAAATGGGCTACAGGTGCCGCATTCCCCAGACCTAGGCTACAGAGAAGCAGCACTGGACTGTTGCTCAGTGGTCCAAAGTACTTTTTTCGGATGAAAGCAAATTCTGCATGTCATTCGGAAATCAAGGTGCCAGAGTCTGGAGGAAGACTGGGGAGAAGGAAATGCCAAAATGCCAGAAGTCCAGTGTCAAGTACCCACAGTCAGTGATGGTCTGGGGTGCCGTGTCAGCTGCTGGTGTTGGTCCACTGTGTTTTATCAAGGGCAGGGTCAATGCAGCTAGCTATCAGGAGATTTTGGAGCACTTCATGCTTCCATCTGCTGAAAAGCTTTATGGAGATGAAGATTTCATTTTTCAGCACGACCTGGCACCTGCTCACAGTGCCAAAACCACTGGTAAATGGTTTACTGACCATGGTATAACTGTGCTCAATTGGCCTGCCAACTCTCCTGACCTGAACCCCATAGAGAATCTGTGGAATATTGTGAAGAGAACGTTGAGAGACTCAAGACCCAACACTCTGGATGAGCTAAAGGCCGCTATCGAAGCATCCTGGGCCTCCATAAGACCTCAGCAGTGCCACAGGCTGATTGCCTCCATGCCATGCCGCATTGAAGCAGTCATTTCTGCAAAAGGATTCCCGACCAAGTATTGAGTGCATAACTGTACATGATTATTTGAAAGTTGACGTTTTTTGTATTAAAAACACTTTTTTTTTTATTGGTCGGATGAAATATGCTAATTTTGTGAGATAGGAATTTTGGGTTTTCATGAGCTATATGCCACAATCATCCATATTAAGACAATGAAAGACCTGAAATATTTCAGTTAGTGTGCAATGAATCTAAAATATATGAATGTTAAATTTTCATCATTACATTATGGAAAATAATGAACTTTATAACAATATGCTAATTTTTTGAGAAGGACCTGTATGTGGTGCTGAATATCGCAGTCAAACTCATATGGCTGACAACGTCTGTGGCGACTGTGGCTCAGTAGGAAGAGTAGTTGTCTTGCAATCAGAAGGTTGTGGGTTCGATTCCAGCTTCCTGCCATATGTCGATGTGCCCCTGGGCAAGGCACTTGACCTCAAGTTGCCACCGATCTGCGTATCAGTGTATGAATGTGTGAGCGTTAGTGAGTGCGATTGGGTGAATGTGGCTCTAGTGTAAAGCGCTTTGAGCGGTCTGTATGACTGAAAAGTTCAGTCCATTTATCAGTAAACAGCACTCTGTTCACGTCACATTTCAGCCCTGGTCAGCTGCAGTGGGACTTGCTGCCAAGCAGGTACCAAAAGAACCAGTACCAGGTTAGAAAAACCATTAATGGAAACAGTCACATGGCTGCACAGTGGCGCAGTTTGTAGCAATGTTGACTTGCAGCAAAAAAGTCCTGGGTTCCAAGATCACGACTGTTAGATTAATTGGTCTTTCTACATTGCCCTTAGGTATGCAGGGTTGTTTGTCCTGTGTGTCTCTGTTTGCCCTGCGATCCAGGGTTTAACCTGCCTCTCAACCGTAGACCGCTGCAGATAGGCACCAGCTCCTTTGCAACCCTGTACAGAAGAAGCAGGTATAGAAAATGGATGGATGGATTGATGGATGGAAACGGTCACAAAATGGACTTGGTTGAGTGAAGCCGGCCAAAGTAGAGCCTATGGAAAAGGAACATTGCTTACCAGGTTCCTTACTTGCTTGTTTAACTGCAAGGTTAAAAAAGATGATTTACAGTTGCCAAGAAAAATAACATATCAGTTATAAATTTTATTCAGGTCAGTGCCTGTGTTCAGGGAATAAAGACAAATAATGCACGCTGTCCTTTGGAGGTTACTGGATGCTCTTTCGGAACTGACCAAATACTTTTACAAATCATACTACTTACTTTTGCACAACCTAAATGTTACTTTCCACAACTTACACGAAACTTACAAGGTACTTTCCAGAAACTTGAAATCAAATTGCTGGTTACTTTCCCAAAAAGTGGTTTGTACATTCCTCAATCTGAGAAGTTACTTTTTGTAAGTTACACGTATTTTCCTGGACTTTTTTAAGGGTCTTATTGTTATTCAGAACTTTTTAGATACTTTCTCAGAAATAAGGCGTTACTTTGGAACTTGGCAATTATTTTCTACCTTGTAAGGAAATAACCTGTTCATATAGGTTATTTCTTATTTTTGGATAGGTACCTTTAAATATGGTGAAAGTCACCTCCAAGTCATAAGAAAAACTTTGACTATCACTCTCATTACAGAATGCAGTAAAAGCCATTGTTCTTATAGATAAGTTCTTACTCCTTATTTCGTCACACTTTAAATAAACAGTTTATATCAGAGAAAAGGTCATTTATTTCACTTTGAAAAACAAGCTGAAAGACTGGAAAAGTCTAAAAATAACAGTGTGGGGTTTGTTTCCATAGCTTGTTAATAACATTTATTTAGGGGTGCAGAATTTACATCAGTTCTGTCAAATAAGTGCTCACAACCACAATTTATGTGAAAATTACTGTGTTTGAGTATAGCCTGAGAATTAATTGTCTACAGAGAAGAAGTAAAGATGAAACATGTGATCTCTGTTGCTAAGTATGGTCATTCTGAACTAAACACTCCCACTGGCATTTATTATAATAAAAGTTTTTTTGTACCTTTTGTATCATAATTTGCTTGACCTTTTCTCTTAACTGTCTAGTGAAGACATACCACAAGTCTTTATGGCAATTTACTGTTTTTTATGTTTTGTTTTTTGCTGTTTTAACTAAAAACATTACTCTACCTTATCTGAGAGAAACAAAGTATCTCCCAGGAGAGCATATGCATCTCTCGGGAAATCATGTTTAGGCCCAAAAATTGAATGCAAAATAAATTGCCACAATATCCACTTTCACATAAAAATTAATCACCTAAACATGCAGAGGATGATGAAGACAGGCTTTGAAGTTGAAAACACTGCATTAGTTTAACCTTAAACACTCCTCAAATGCATGAACAAAACATTTGAGGTAAGGAAATCTGATACCTCTCCCAGGAAGACTACAGGAATTATTTTATTCTTATAATCTTATGTGTTTTTAAATATATAAGAAATGTGATTACCTCTCTTATGCAAGGCTATAGACTGTTGAATCAGGATAGTGCACTCTCTGTACAGTCAATAGGTTTATGAGAGTATTTTGAAAGTGATGCCAGATTTGTAGCATGCAAACACATTTATTGAATTACATGGGAATAATCAACCACATATGATATATACATCATTATGCTTGACGATTTGTAGTTGCTAATTCTATGCCACAAGCCCATTCCATTTGAAATCTTTCTTTCCTCCCAGAGTGATGCAGATTTCTGAGGGGAAGCAATATGGATGAAATTCCAACCCTCAGGCTTTGTCTGTGAATGTTTTGTCCATCTCTAAATGTGTTATCTCAAAACAGCTGTAATATAATGCCACAGGAAATTGCTAGTATGATAATCAAATATGCCAAATCTACAGTGATGTATGTGTGCCCTTTATTTGAGACTCAGTTTATGCTTAATGTTGTGATTTATTCCTCCAATCTATATCAAACGTAACTGGGCCAAAGCCAGCTCAAGTCTGCTGTTGCAGAAAGGGGTTAATGAATTTTGGGGGGGTCAGGGGGTGGGAAGTGATACTTGATCTATGAGTCAACTCTTCAGTAGGGAAAATGTAAACAAAAGAAATCCTACTAAGTGGGAAAATAAGTCAAGGGCTAATCAAAACCTAGGTGGAACCATGTAACCGAGCTGACAATATATAGATAAACATGATGGTAGGCTTGCTGGTTGTTGACAATAAATCAAGTAAGTCTTCCCATTCCGAATGGGGTATGACCTAAGCATGCAGGTCTAAATGTGTAGTAGTGTCTGTGTGTTTTGACATTTGCATGCATGTAAGTTAATACCATCTTGAGGAAGGCAGATGGGAGTATTAAGGCACAACAGCAGTGACTGACAGATAGGAATGCCCTCACTTGTCCCCTGATTGCCAGGGGATACAGAGAAACACCCATGCATGTAATGCACCAACTCCCCTCAATAGCCTTACTGTCGTCTACAAACTTCAGATTCAGCTCTGTTGTTATTTCCCAAGCATACTGGCACAGATTATGCTCACACAAGCCTCTGGAAAGTTAATTTACAGACAGCAAATGCAGAGACGCCAAAGAGCTTTGGAGAGCATACTCTGTCAAGATGTCTGTCTGCAAGTCATTGGCACCTAACCGTTACTGTACTCTGTACTCTGCACTCTTTAAACATGCTAAAATCAACGTTGCAGTAAAGGTAGTTTTAGTTGTTTTGTTTGTCGGTTTCTCACCTTTTGTTTGGATCAGTCCAGATATACCATACAAACCAAGAGAAAGCTGAGGGTTGTATTCAAAAACAGAGCATTTATCTTAAACAATTTCCCATTACTTTATGCTATTATAGTGCTGAAATCTCTGCAGCTGATATAAACTGACTCCCTGCCAGCATCAACAGAAGTTTGTGTAAGGTACACCTGGTAACGTCTCACTGACACAACATTTGGATAGAGTGGAGAATACAAAGGAGTACTGTAAAACAAGGAGTTGTCTTCCTGTGGTCTGAAGTTGAATTTCTTTAGTATCTCTGTCATACTGACCGAAAACCCTGAAACACAGCCAGTGAAATCAACATTCGCAAAACACTAAACTCTTCCTTTTGCTGCCTCCTTTCATCCGTTTCTTATCCCTGTGCTCAAAACACTCCCTTTAATACACAGCTCTTTCTAAGTAAGTAAATAGCATTCAGAGACACAGTAAGTGGTGTGACTCACTGAACCCATAAAATATAGACTTCTCTATTTGGTTTGTAAACTATGTATGTCCATTGTTGTGTGTTAATGAGCTCAAATCGCAAGTGTGTTTAATGTGAGAAGTCAGTGCAGGTATTAGTTCAATGTGCCAGTACATATATCTCAAAGTTCAAAAGAACAAAAAAAAGAAATCTTTTTGACATCTATTCTTTATAAAAAGATTGCTGGATAGGTGGACAAACAGATAGACTGAAATAATTTCCTGCTCTGGTTATACCAGTATGTACATTTTATATTGTAAATAAGAAATTACCAAATTCAGGCCAGATTTCTTAAAAAAAAGATAAATATCCATTAAATTTAGGGCTGTTAATCAACATCTCTATAGCCAGCTGTAGTGTTCATATTTTCTTACTACCCTCACTCAACCTGAAAATAAGCAATAGGAAACTTGTGTGAAACACAACTAAAAAATGTTCTTTTTTTCTTATTTTTCTCCTTTTGCCCTCTCATGCCATGCCACCCTGGGTGGTGAGCCATATCACTAATATCAAACAACATCACTGGTAACAGCTGACAGTTGTTTTTGTTTTTTACAGTATTAGAGAAGGACAAAAAACAAAACTGAAAACTAGATTTACATGTCAGATCTAATATTTTTGAATCCTTAAGCTTTTATTAAAAAAAAAGTTTTAGATTGCCTGAAAACCCTTGTCAACTTAGACGACTGATACTTTTTAGATAAAAACTGGATAAAATGTTGATAACTTATTTATAGACACGTCCAAAACAATACCTTCTAAAGTAAATCATCTGGGTTAGCTTATAAACACAGACTGTTAAAACACTAAACAGCATACAAAGCAGCTGAATATAAACGTGCACACTTTGCTCTTCAAATATCACATATTTATGCGTAGTTTGATTTAACAATTTAAAGCATATCTCAGGAAAAATAATGTCTAATAACGTCACACCGCAGTTGAAATGACTCACAGTGATAAACTGTCGATGATTAATATGCTCATGCTGGTTTCATCTCACCTGTTGGCGCACCTAACTTCTCATGCGCAGCAAAAGCCCGCAGAAGCGCGTCTGCGTCTCTTTCTTTTCAAGTTGGCCGACGCACAACAAAATAAATCACCACCAAGGATATGACACTTGCACAAGCTCGCATATGAAAGAGAGTAATACACTAAGTACATCCCCAAGATATTTCCACTCCCCTCAGTGTTTGTTCAAGCGCTCTTGAACTCCTGGTCCTCTGTGAGGGCTGGTGTGTGTTTTGGATGGATGGGTAATATGAGGTTATGTGGCGGCTTGCCCCGAGAAAACTGACGGCAGCCTCCCAGTTATGTAGCCGCTGGAGGGGAGGGGCCTTCGGCATCTGTACTGCTGCCAGCCAGCTCAGTTTGCTGGTGTACTTTTTATATTGAACTTAAAATGAAAACCACATGAGTGCAAAATAATTCCTTTCGTTTTATTATGACTGTTATGAATAACTCTTTAAGTAATTTACTGCGTATGCATTTTAATGAGAACTTTATTAAAGTCTTGCTTACTTGCCCTGGGCAAACCGTTTCAATTTATTTAACTTTACAATAAAGCCAGTCTTACAAGAAGAATTTTCACAAAGCTGTTCCACAATAATAAACACTAAATGATTTGTTGATATTGAGTTTATTAAATGTTAATAAACTCTGAAGTTTTTATTGCTGTGTATTTTTTTTTTGTGATACAACAGCTTGATAAAAACAAAAAACAGAGATACAGCGAGATTAACATACCTAAATAGAACAAACAGTGGTGTATTATACCTGGAAAGATGTATATCCCTGCCTGCCCTAATTTTTACTAACTAGAAACACAAGTCCAGTCTGAGGTATATGTGAAATTTGGTATCCCTGCTTGTGCAACCCTTAGTAGAAACATTTCCCACCAAGTTAGCAATGACTAGCAAGCAGTTTTTTGTATTGCTGTGGAGGATTTTTGGGCTATTCTTTACAGAATTATTTTAATTTAATCATATTAAACGGTTTTCAAGCATAAACAGTCTGCTAAATGCCATGCCAGAGCCTCTTCATCTGATTTATGTCCAGACTTTGACTAGGCCACAACAAAACCTTCACTTTAAAGTTTTTTGTTTGCTTGTTTTTTTACGTAATTCAGAAGTGGATTTGCATGTCTGTTATGGATCACTGTACCAAGGCAATTGAGGCCTGCCACAATGTAGATGTGGTTCTTTTGTGACCTCCTGGATAAGTCATGGATGCTCCCTTGAAGTAATTTCAGTTTACCTCTGGAAAGGTTCACGGCTGGTTCATGTATTCTCCATTTACAGCTAATTATTCTGTGGTTTGCTGGAATCCAAAAGCCTTAGTGATGGCTTTGTAACTCTTTCCAGAGTGATAGATGTCAGTGACTCTGTTTCTTATCTGTTCTTTAATTTATTTAGATCAGGGCATGGTGTACTGTCTTTTGAGATATTTAGCCTGCTCTAAATCGGACAGGTTTTATTTAAGGGATTTCTTGATTCTACAAGTCAGGCAGTAATCAGGCCTGAGAGTCAGGATTAAAACAAAAAAAGGTTAATGACAAGTAATTTAAAAATTAACATTGGACCGATTGCATATTCACTCAGGGGCATGTTGTTTTAGATAGCTTTTTTTCCCATAGTGAAAGAAATCTCCATTTGAAAACTTAATTTTGTATTTACTCGGGTTGTGTATGTCTATTATTTATATTTATGATTTGAAACATTTAAGAGTGACTAAAATTTTAAGTATTAGATCATAGTGAACACAACTTCAAACTTGGCCCCTGTTGTAAAATGTAGAATGAAAAACACAAAATAAATGCATATAACAATATAAACAATATGAATGATTTAAAGTTGAAGGAATTTGTTTCCATTAATGTATTTAAGGCCACTCTTAATCAGTTTGTACATAAGATATGTTTTTGTAAATGCTTTGATTAAGATGTATTTTACTCTTATTTTTTACTTTCATGTCTTTGTTTGATTTTTTTTTTTCTTTTATTATCCATATTGTATATTAATTGGTTTTAATATCTGTGGTTTTGATTTGTAATTGTTGGTATGTTGCTATCGCGTTTGCCCAGGTCTCTCTTGCAAAAGACATTTGTAATCTCAATGAGTTATACCTGATTAAATAAAGGTTACATACATACAAATGTGAGGCCAGTGGTGCTGTCATATCTGGTGCATAACTGGAGGTGGGCCCTAAATTAAATTCTGCATAGAGCCTTTTCTAACCTTGAACCAGCTCTGTAGAATAGTCATATTTCATCAAAACAAATGTCAAGCCCCAAGGATAAATCTTAAATTGCTTTAAAAAGTTGTGATATCGTCCAGTCAAAGATCATAACAATGCAAACCTGAAACTTTGAAGAATGGTGAGAACAGATGAGTTTTAGCTCATGCAACAACTTCCTGCAGGTGGGGATACCTTGCTGACAGAAGATTTAAAGACAGAAGTGTGGATTTGATGGTAGAGCTGATTTTTATGTGAACTTGACTGTGTCATATATTTTCACACACTAACAAGAGCCAGTCCATTCTTTTCTAACCGCAAGCTGTGGAGTGGTCAGAGCCAAGTATGCACAGAGATCCTTTTACATGAGATCAACACTTTGATGTTTAACCAAGAAAAGAGAGTTAGAGTATATACAACTCACATTAAGTCAGATAAAATACTCACCTTTATGATCCACTGTTCTTCCAACTTTGGGTGTGCTTTTTGGCAGACATGACTGCGTCCAAGTTCCTCGAGAGGATTATAGGTTATAGATTATTAAAACACTATCCTCCAACTCGACTGGGAGGACACCATTTTAAGTGTCAGGGTGTGCACTTCCTCAGGATAGCACATGCACGAAAGCAAAACTATTAGTGATGAGCAATACTGATGACATAAATTGTAAAGAGGGGCTTAGGTCTATTTCATCCCCACCCACTCATCTGGGAGTTACATTAAAAGCTGGGGGACTATGTATGAACTTGTATTAATCGTTTTGTAAGGGGAGTTCAACCCATTATTTTAGGATAAAGTAGGATTTTGGTCATGGTCTGCATATGAAAGATAGACTTTGCCACTGTGACTTCATACGATGTTGCCTGTTTTAGACCAACAGAAAGTAGCATATAATTATAAGGTGGAAAGAAAGGGATCCAGGAGTTTCAATTCTTATTGAAATAATAAATATCTGAAAAGTGCGGTGTGCATTCAGCCCCCCTGTGTCACCACTTTGTAGAACCACATGCCACTGGAATTATAGCTACAAGTCTTTTAAGGTATTTCCCTACCAGGTTTGCACATCTAGAGACTGATTTGTTTTAACCTTATTCTTTGCAAAATAGCTCTAGCTCTGTCAATTTTTTTGAAAAGCTCCTTGTGATGAAAAGCTTTCTTACAGCGTAATGTTGCCACTGTCCTTGTCTGACTAATTGCAATGGGTCTTATTTTGGGATATCAGAAAAAAGGGGACTGAATACAAAAAACTAGGAAAACTTTATAACATTTTCTTTCAATTCATGTGTGACTTTGTGTTGTGGATAACATAAAATTATTTAAAGTACAATTGTTTGAGGTTGTAATATGACAACTGTAATTGTTTGAAGACTATGAATGACTGAATGAAGTCAATGTAATCTCTATCGAATCTCAAGCATAAGCAATAAGTATTTTCCATCTATGTCTTTTTGGAAACAAACTGGCCATATTTTACCATGTGGGTGAAGCTGTATACTTCAAACCTGACTGGGCAAAAGTATTATGTCAGAATCAAGACAACAGATGAAACTATATTGATTGAATTTAGTATTTCATGACATTAGCACCAGCAGCTGGTAACAGTCAGGGATCATGTTTAATGCAACTCTTAGCATCACTTTTAACACCAAATGATAATTTTAATACTTTCTATACTTTATGTAATGTGTATTGTTGATTTTACTTTCACAAATGTAGCAGCAAAATGTTGCAGCTTTTAGTATTGCATGTGGAGAAACTGTTTTATGAACCACAATATAGTCCACAAACCTTACTAAATTGTTCTTCTGGGGATCAGTTCTGCTAGAATGGGACAAGTGTCACAGAGATTTGAAAAATTAAATTTCTTTGGTTTCAACTTGTAAGCAATTGTTTATATCAATTTTACTCTCAAAAAATGTTTGTCTTTTTTGCATAATAAAAATATAATTTAACCTAAAAGGCAACTCTTCACATGGCAGGTTCTGTTATGTGAAGAGTAACATGAAAAATACTGATTATGGATTCCTCGCTAAAAATTAGTCTAAGACAACATGATTAAGGTAGCAAACAGAACAGCCAAAGTAATTTTCACAAAGTTTTAAGTGTGTTGATTCTTCTAAATGGAGGATCAGAGGTTATCTTTGG
Source organism: Girardinichthys multiradiatus (assembly GCF_021462225.1). Lineage (NCBI taxonomy): Eukaryota > Metazoa > Chordata > Actinopteri > Cyprinodontiformes > Goodeidae > Girardinichthys > Girardinichthys multiradiatus. The sequence continues at coordinate 30,273,974 of NC_061795.1, read as the reverse complement.
ATTAGGTGGGAAGCTGCAGAGGTTTCCATCTATATTTACCAGTCTGGAAAGCGATGTCTATCCTGTAAAATTAGTGGAGCTAAATTGTAAGCAGGAGATTACAGACATCCAGGGAGTAAAGATTTCTCTGCAATGATGCCCATTTTAAGAGAAATGGACCCACTTTCACTGGGATATATGTGATCTTTTATTAGGAAAAGCTAAAATATCACGCAGTGGTGTGCAGCTTACATTCCACCTCTTGTCAGCTGGTAAAACACTCAGGCTTAACCTATAGTCTTGAGTGGGCTAAAGGGCCTTCTAAAATGGGGTAAGAGTGAATGAATTTATATATCGTTTGCCATAAATTGGTAACATTGCAATACCTTTTTGTTCAAAAAAGGAAACACCTTTTCTAACATGCCTGTGGTATTCATGTGGGAGATGGCATTTTGCAAAGACACACATGTTATGGTGCACATATTATGGTCCAGCATACATGGCAATCTGCGAGTGATTTCCACACTAATCACTCAAGATCTCCGACAAGGGAGCAGTCTTCCAGGCTTGGTCACCCAGGGAGCTCCCACTCAGTTTAACACCCACACACAAACATACATGCAGCCCTCCAAGCATTAATCCTACACTTTAACTGATTGATCTTGATGACAGAAGCTGCCAACAGGCCAGTTGTGCTCTAAACCAACTGGAGCAGAGCTAATTTTCAATGATTGCTAGTTATCAGTGATTAGGGATTAGGATCATTTATTAGCTCACAAGCAGATATATCACCAGGCAATGCGGGAATCTGAATATTTCCAGACAACTGACATGTACAGGAGTGAAGCAGACATACAAAGGTATACATGTCAGCAACTGGTTTATAAGACTATAGGACATGTTATTAATATAAAGGTGTTTTAGGACGATGGTCTCTGTAATTCACTCAATCTTTAGAAGATATCTTCTTGGCTGCTTAATCTTTATTTGTACAGAAACATATTTAATTTGCAGGGTTATACCATTGCTTGATCTATGAGTAACTGAAAAAAATACGTTATATATTCACAGTTTGGAGCCTGCTGCCCAACTGTGGCTGTGTTAACTGATCTGAGTCTTCACAAGATGAGAAATAAAAAAATAAAAAAACAGATGCACATAAACTGAGTAAAGGAAAACAGCACTTACTGCATTTTTTTATCTGGGAGGCAAACAATCAAAGCTTCAAACATCACAATGTTCTTTGAACAATAAACCCGGAGTCCAATTAGGTGCATTCTCACAAACACAAATACACGCACAAATAAACGCACAAACACACACACAAACACACACACATGCTTCAAAAGAAACATTTCAAATTCACTAAATCATTCTGCCAAAGGTAAACACTAAACTTACTTGCCCATTATCCTGAAACTGCAACCAAAACATACACTCAGAGAGTGGGAATGAGAGCGTGGTGAGAAAATGAGTTTGTTTTTTGCACTCCCTAAATTTATTTATTTACATATTTGTTTCAGTATTTGTTAGTGTGCAGTAAGTGTCTGAGCATGGGATTATTTATTTATCTGCATTCAGGTTTGTAGGTTGCATAGCGACAGTCTCAGTAGTTAAGCTGAAAAGACCTGGGGTATCATTTACAAATGTGGTGTATGCACAAAACGGGGCCTGAAACTGGCATACGTCACTTTCCACGTAAAGGTTATGATCTTTAAAAAGCAAACTTCACTCTGACCCATACTTATGATCCTTTTGAAGGAAACTGGCAACACAGATGGTGAGGTGGGGAATTAAAGTCACCTTGCATCATGATTCCTCTCAGACATTCAGTACACTCTGTATAAGCTTTTATTATAGATTGACTTTATCATAAGCATTCAAAACCGCAGTGTAATTTATAGTTGTGCTAGTGAGCCATATCTATACATAAGGACCTTTCAAATAAATAAAAAAAGGCCTATAAGCCAACTTAAATCTTTTTTTTTTTTTTTTTACCATGCCCTGTCTGGCAGTGTGGCACTCAGAATTGTTGTCTGAGTGCCAAGAAGAAGCCCAACAGATTTATTTTCACAAGTGGAGCATTACGGCTGACTCTTTAATGCTCCGCTTTATATCAGGAACTGCTTTCGGATTATTTCAATGGTTATGGACACAGAGACGGAAACAAAAAGGAAAAAATAAGAAGCAAGAAAGAGAGAGAGGTGGGGCAAAAAGGCAAAAAAGAGAGAAGGAGTTCAGAATGGAGGATAGAAAAATTGATGAAGAGATTAGAAGATAACGCCCTAGAAGATTGCTTCTACACCTGCAGAAACATATAATACCAGCAGTGTTACCAAAAGGTGTATGGTACTAATGAATGCAAGATGTATTTAGTGGTAACTGCAGCTCAACATCTGTGTATCTGTTAAAACCTGAATCTAAACACCTGTGGGTTTAAGTGTGAGCGCGCTTGTGCATACAAGGTTTCTCCATAAAAATATGCAATAGCGGATGTGAGGAGCCACAGACCAGCCTCCCTGGACCCGAGATAGACACAAAGGAGAGCCGAGCCACAGACATCCAAAGGCCCCTGCCAGAGCACAGGAAACCCAGGAGAACCATCGCCGGGACAATGTTATACACTTTGACATTCATGAGGTCCTTTGTATTGACCATTTATGGTGCATTCAGACTGAACGCGAATGACGCTATAGGAGCGAGTAATTGACACGTTAACCCAATGTAGAGGCGCGCTCAGAAGCAAAGCGATGCAAAGGACGCGTTGCGAACCGAACAATTAGGGTGAATAGAGCAAAGCGAGAGAGAGAGCAAAGCAAAACCCACGATGGACGCAAAGTGAATTTCACTGGACTTGAAAAATCTGAACTGTTTTGTTAATTCGTGACGCAAATCAGTCAGTGTAGTCCCTGCAAAGAAATAACGGAAAACATTACCTACAATCCGCAAACATCACATATATAAAAAAGACAGAAACATTAATGTACACATAGGATGAAGGAAGGTTTGCTCTGAGAGGTTTGTGGGAGGCTTTGAGAAAGCTGTTGAAATATAGTCCTTAAAAGGACTGTTCAATAAGGCACGCATGATGTTGTGAAGCACACATGTGACCTTCACACACAGCCTTCTATTGAGGTGAGATTTTTTTACTCACTGAAGACAGACTGACATGCATTCTGCAACAGGGATACAACACCTGTAGTTGGTGTCCCCGAGGCTGATTTGTCCCCCCAACGCAGGGCAGCAGGTGCTCAGACTCTGGGAGAATCTGCCCAAAGACATTGACGACGATGGCGTTGTTCGGCTTTCCACAAATGAATTACCGTGACTAGCTCCATAAAATCTAGGTCCGCCATGTTGAGTTTAAACCAGCAATCAGCAGAGAGAAGTTCCTCCTATTTGATGAAGGAGTCAAGGGAGTAAAGGGAGTGGAGCGAGTGGAACGTTGTCAGGCAAGGACAGCACACGAATGAAGCAAATAATTTGCTGAAATTATGGTCGGTCTGAACCCACCATTATGGTTAAATGTGGAGAGGGTGTAGAGGGCAGAATGTGAGGTGGTGCACGCAATTGTTGGGATTTATAATGGAGAAGTTGCTTGCTTGCTGGTGTGCGTGAGAATGGTGTTCTTAAGTCTGGATTTTTTTGCTGTACTCCATTTTTAGCTTTTAGACATACTTACACTTTTAGTATTGTAAGGATTATGATTATTGATCAATTAATATTCATCAAGAATTATAATTTAAAATCATAATTTCTTAACCCACCTGTGTTAATTTTGGTGGGTTCTTAATGACCTGGAGCAATTCCTGTATCCTTGCTTCACAATCCTCAATGCTATAATCATTAAGAGCTTTATGCTCCGCTGATGACAATAAAATCAAAGCTCCAATTGCTTCCTGTGCCTGCATTTCTGTGGGGCCCTCCTGACTCACATCTCCAGCTGCAGTCTGGGATGTTTTCTCCATCTTTGGCCAAAATGCACAACAACAAACAAAGCTGTTCAGCTATGAATGACCACTAAAATTACCAGTAGTGACAATTAGCATTAACACAAACAGACTACGCTGTTTAGTTTTGAATGATCACTAAAATCAATTAGCAGCAACACAAACAGACTAAGCACTGTATGATTCATATATACATATATCTTGCAGATTAATGGGTTTTGCTTAAAATGGGCACACAGGTTTGACCGTTCAAACTGTGGCTTACCCAAGTCTAGGCTTTAATGGAATTGATTAAGCAAAACACACAAAAAAAATTTTTTTAAAACAAAAGCCAAATTTTAAAATAAAATTTTAAAAGTGCGATAAATAAAACTAAAACATTCCAATGCTATTCTTAGCTTCAAATGAATTTTACTGATGCATACTATGGGTTATTTACTTTCTTGTAGGGCCAACCAAGTTAGACAACTAAAGTTAGTTATGCGAGTCTGGTTAAAACATGCTTCACACACACAAGAAAATCCCACAAAAATGCATAAATTTCAGAGTACAAGTGGCAATGAATAATCAATAACTTGATTTTAGCTCAAGCTATGTCCTTTGATCATTGGTGATGGGATTATCTGCCTGTGTTAATAAAACTAATCAAATTAGTTAAATTCTGTCGCAGCAACTGTAATTCTCACTAGTGACCACAAGGTAGCACTAAACACCTGTCTGCAGCGGAGAAAATCCTGTTGCAACTGCAATTCACTCAATGGCCATCAGACTGTAGTGTTGCTTCCTCCCTGACTGGGAGAGTGTTAGTTACAGCTGTGGTTAAACCAGATGCAGATTGGATGCATCCTACTGTGCCAGGAATTTTTGGTTGCTCTGGCAACAAGCTGACTGCGCTACAGCTCTAAGCCAGCAGGGGTTGCTTTGACAAGCTGGCAATTTACTTTGAATTTCACCATAAACTACACAAGACGTCCACCTTGCGTCCACAAACGCACCTTAGAAAAACTATTATTACTATTAGGAGTATATTATTACTTCTCTGCAGTAGAATTGAGCCAATATTAGTCAAGATACATCCTCCAGCTTACAACTGAAAACTTTTACCGAATCTCACCACAGAGTTTCCAGGATCTCACAAATGTGTTACTTCGTGCAACAGTGGTATCTGTCATTTGAAGGACCACCCAGGGACGCCAATTATGCAAGGATTATGATTATTGATTAATTAATATTCATCAAGAATTACAATTTAAAATCATAATTTGAAAAAATATTAATTTCTTAACCAAAAATCATTACTTATGAATAGAAATCAGAGATGTCCTCCGGTGTTGTGATTATGGGCTCAAAGCTCTTTAATAATTACAAATTATTAACCAAACCACAAACTGTCACTGTTTATTCAACCACTTCACTGAAGGTGGAGGATCTTCGACCTTGTTTTGACAGATAAATCGCTGTTGCATGAAATAAACACAAACGCTTCTTTTAATTATATATATATATATATGAAGATTTAATGAAGCCAAATAATCTTGATATACCATTATTCTGGTCCAAAAATCTTCACCTAACTAACAAGCACCATTCTACACAAAGGGAATAAAAATGACTACCTAACAATAATAGTAAAAGAAAAACATATATGCACATTTAGTGTCTATGAAGATCAAACCAGTAGTTTTATGGACAAAATGTGTAATTTGGGTTAAATGGAAAGAAGTCCTGTTGTGCTGATGTCTCAATTGCAGCAATCAGCTGATAAAACGGTGGGGCCATGCCCCTTTAGCCACAACCAGCTGATCCCTCCAAATCTTGACAAAGAGCCATAAAACTCTTAGGTGGGAACTCAGTGGAAAATGTCTAGCAATAAAACTGGAACAAAGAGTGGTCGGGCGAGGCCCAGAGCGCAGTTGCTTTGAATGAAAACTTTTAAAAGTCCAACTTCTAACTCCTGGCTGATTTGAGATCAGCCGGACAAAACATTAACCACGCACAATTCAGCAGCGCTTGCGCACCAAATCAAAACACAGCTCAGCATAACATAATTCAATCGTATTGCATGCAACAAGTTAATACCTGAGATTAACTACTGGTGATTCTAAATCAGTTTCACTATGCCTTATCCTGCCCAGACCTCTAAATGCACCTATCCGATTTAATATGAAAAGAACGAAAATACTTTGATGTTGATTTCTGCTCTCCAGCAGTTGAGGATGGATCAGGTCTGAAGAAAAATGGAGAGTGGGGGGATCACGCATCCGTGATCAAATTAAAGAAAAAAAACGTTAATTTCTCATCCGTCCATGAGGGGAAAAGATGAACCATTAGTTGACTGCATACAGAAGGAGGGAAAACTCATCTCCTTGGACATAGAACCTCTGTGGGTTTCCACCTGCACCAGGTGTGGGCGCGGTCTTCGATCGGTAAATAAATCTCATGATCTTCTCGTATCAGACAGATTTCCAGCTTTCAAGCTCTTCCAGGAATGGCCTTGTGGATCAAAGGTTCGCCTGCAAGCTTTTGTCTCTCCAGATATGCGCCTCCGTTCCGCTGTCCTTTGAGACAGGCGGGAAATGGCACCGAAACTCTCCATCTCAGCCGGTATATACTCCCAGTGACATCAGAGCTGCGCATGTCAAATTGTGCGACCAAAATGGATGGCCCCAACAGTATATATCCTAAGCAGTATTTTATAAATGAGATCCCTGAACTATGATCAGGTAAGATATGGGAGCCAGTATAAGAGAATCATGGTCAATGTGTTAAATGCATAAAGCTTTGTTATTCTAAGAGAAGACAATCCATTTAAGAATATGTATAATGTCACACACTAATGTGTAATCACATAAAATATTTGTATTGGTTAAAGGAGTGAAAAAGTCACTTTGGGGATGACTTTGTTTAAGTTGTAGTTATACCCCATGCCAGAAGGTGGCGTATTGCTCTGTGAGACAGAAAAGCGAGGTTATAGGTCTCCATCTCCAATATGGCAGAAGCGAGGGATTGAGAAACTTCACCAGTTGTGTGTCTCATCATTTCCCTATGTTTTACAGGTTAGTAGCGGTTAAATTCACATGAAAGGAGTTTTAAAATACTTGTGAGAAACACAGCTAAATGTGAATGTAGAAATCAGTTGGTAAACGCTGTATTTTGTTACGTTTAGAGTGAGGTGAAAAGACTAAAGGGCAACACTGTCGGTCCCATTTTGAATAAATTGTGTACTTATTTCAAGCTCCTTTTAGTTAAGCAAGCTCCGTTTTGTATTCTGACGTTGTGTATTAATGTTAACATCATGGCAGTGAGCAACATATGTTTACTAGTCCTAAAGAAGCATACTGAGAATGTTAAAAGTTAAAGCTAAGTCTGCCAGCATACATGTGTTAGTCCCATGCAGTCTGTGAGCTAGTAAACTAGACAGTTCTATACTACACACTGGTGTATGTTAAACAGTCCAGCTGCGAGTATAAAAAGGTATGTGACGGCCATTATCTTTAAGTTCCATAATGGTAAGTGGGTATGCATAGACCCCTTTACTGTCTCAAAATAAGTCAAACATAAGTTATTACTGTGCCTAAGGTCATGCTTTTCCTTACGTCAATTCCAGACACACTGTATAAAATGTGCATCCAGATTAAACAGCTTATCTGTCCAAAATCTTGACAGGTCTTCACATTCCTCCCTTGTGGAATAAACATCTGGGGATATCATCTGGTTAGTCAACAATACTTCCTATAAGGAAGAGAAGACAGAAAAGAACAAGGAAGGATAGAGTGTGAATTAGACCCTTAGGGGGAAGAGGCAGATATGCAACCTCAGATTGTCAGTAAGTCTTTCAACAAAATACATCTAACAACATTCTCCCCTCTGTCGTTTGTGAGTGGAGCCTGTGTGTGTCTGTTTGGATCCTGTGTGGTGCAGCTGTATTCTGTGTTAAATTATCAAGGAGACCTCCTCCCTCCATTAGTAGTTTGGACTCCATAAATCCAGAGTCTTTAGTAATGGTTCAAAAACATGACATTTTTATATTTGATGTTATCTTCGGTGTTCATTAAGAGACAACTATTCAGTAAAAAATAATGGAAGCATGTGAAATATGTTGGCAGAAAATGTATCCCATGACTTTAGCCTCTCAATCACCCTACTATTTGGTTGGATTTGAAAATAGATAAACAAATGTGTTTGTAATAGATCTCAGTAATAATTACATAACCATTTTCAAATCCAAAAAAAACATCTTCTTTTTGTATAAATAGTAACAGGTGTGAAAAATATGGGAACTTTTGGATGTCAAACATGCAACCCCATGTAAAATTTCAAAGTGGAAATGAGACAAAATTCACAATGAGATATTAAAAGAATGTAGTTTTTATTTTCAACAATCACAAAGTTATTTTCTTGCCTAAAGTTATATTAGATGTTTTTACAGCTATGTAATGCATAACCATGACTGCGTTTTCTAACCTTGTTCCCTAAATGCAACTCGTGAAAAGGTGCTTTGGAAACATGATGCTATTGTGGTTTCTAAAGAACCAAAAAACTAAATTAAATAAATCAAATATTTTATAGTGATGTCCTTTCAATCACCCATAATTTTGTGTTTTTTAGCTCTACTTAAATAACACCCTGAAATTAATTTCTGTCTGCTTTTTAGGATTTTTGTGACTTGTTTATGGCTGCATTAGATGAAGTAAAAGACTTCTTACTACACCCTCAACATTTTTCAGCCTTCTGGTGTAAGCCATACAAAAAAACCTTGAGGTCAGGTCTAATAAATCCTATAATATAATCCTATTCAGGCTTTGGCTCGGTGTGTCCAAGCCCTTCACTTTGTATTTTTTTTAGCAGTTCAGAAGGGGACTGGTTTTGGATTATTTTTCTACTGCATAACCTAGGTGTGCTTGTGCTTAAGGCCACAAAACCAATAAGCGTAGAATTCATTGTTCAATCAGTTACACCAAATAATCCAGGTTCTAAAGAAGCAATGAAGCCCCAGACCAAGTTTCAGTTTTATTCTAGAAATAATGAGACACACACCTTCCAAGAAGTTCCAGTTTTGTCTTGTCAATCCACAGAATAGTTCCCTAAAGGTCTTGGAAAACATTAAGATGTTTTTGAGCTTTTCTGTTTCATTAGGTCAAAAGTATTTTTCACCTTGAATCTCTTCTTGCCATTTCTGTCCAGCCTTTCTGTTGTTGAATCACGAATACTGACCTTAACCAAAGCAGAAAGGCCTGCGGTACTCTAGATGTTATTTCGGGTTCTTCTGTGACCTCCTGGATTAGTTATTGACGCACTCTTGAAGTTTCTCATTTTGTAGATGGTATGTTGATGAAACACTTAAAGGGTGCCAAAATAAGCAAAAGCCAAAGACATCTGTAAGGGAGTAGATATGTTTTCACAGCACAGTATGTGTTGATCTTATCTTACAAACCTACCATCAGGGCAATAATTTAAAAGTTTGAAATAACTCAGCAGAGTTCTGATGGCTTATCAAACATCTAAGTTCACTAAGTGAGCGACTCGTCCCCTGAGGTGGGCCCGCATTCACACATACTGAGACCGGTTGCTAGTAAAGACAGAGCTGAGGTTCGGCATAATGCTGTGAACATTTGTTGACCTGATTCCAGGAAGTAAATAGTGTGTGTGGAAACATTTTGGAATTCTCGTACTCGTCGTCTTCCGCTTATCTGGGACCTGGTCGTGGGGGCAGCAGCCTCCTCCCAGTGGGACGTGCCTGGAACACCTCCCGAGGAAGGCATCCAGGAGGCATCCGGTATAGATGCCCGAACCACCTCAACTGGCTCCTCTCGATGTGAAGGAGCAGCAGCTCTACTCCGAGCCATTCCCGGATGGCCGAGCTCCTCACCCTATCTCTAAGGGAGTGTCCGGCCACCCTACGGAGAAAGCTCATTTCAGCCGCTTGTATCCGGGATCTCGTTCTTTCGGTCATGACCCAAAGTTCATGACCATAGGGAGGGTAGGAACGTAGATCCGAGCGGTAAATCGAGACTTCGCTTTTTTGCTCAGCTCTCTCTTCACCACAACGGACCGGCACAGTGCCCCCATTACTGCGGCAGCCACACCGATCCGTCTGTCGATCTCCCGCTCCATTCTTCCCTCACTCGTGAACAAGACCCTGAGATACTTGAACTCCTCCACTTGAGGCAGGAACTCCCCTCCAACTTGAAGAGGATAAGCCACCCTTTTCCGGTCAAGAACCATGGCTTCTGACTTGGAGGAGCTAATCCTCATCCCAGCCACTTCACACTCGACTGCAAACCGCCCCAGCGCATGCTGTAGGTCTTGGCTAGAGGGGGCCAGCAGGACCACGTCATCTGCAAAAACAAGAGACGAAATCCACTGGTCCCCAAACCAGAGCCTCTCCGGCCCTTGGCTGTGTCTAGAAATCCTGTCCATAAAAGTTATGAACAGGACCGGTAACAAAGGGCAGCCCTGCCGGAGTCCAACATGCACCGGGAACAGGTCCGACTTAGTGCCGGCAATGCAGACCAAACTCCTGCTCTGCTTGTACAGAGACCGGATGACCCCTAATAAAAGGCCCCCGATTTTGGAATTCAAGAAAACTAAATCTAATTGTTCTAAATAACCATTTGTGTATACACTCTGTGCCTTTTCAATATTTTTTAAGTCTTGTCAAATACAGTGACCATTAAACAAAAACAGACACAGAACTAACAAAGGATAAACAAAGGAAGAAAAAAACAAAAAACTAGATGCATACAAAATGAAAACTACACATTTTTCATTGATGTGCTGCAAATGTTCAGGTTTGGGGACAATCTAAGGTGCAGATGAAACGTTCCTGTTTAGTAAAGAATACCCCTGTTACTTTTCAGTAATGCTTGTGTAAGCCCTTTAAAGGAAATACCAGAAACTATGTAATTCATTTAACTTAATCAAGCACCAGCTGTCCTCTATTCTAAGCTGCTAACCCTTCACATTAAGTTGGAGGAAACACGCAAACGCTAGAATCAGAGTTGAACTGTGATCAAGTTACTGATTCAAACTAGCATCAACTCCACTGTTACTTTTAATCCTCTTTAGCATTCTACTGATCCCCCACCACTCAGCCTGTTGATATTGGGCTTGTTGTTCTGCACCCATTTATTACAACAATGAGATCCATTTACATGACCTCTCTGAAGGTCTCAGAGGAAAATACTGATGATAATGTGCATGTTCGCTAAAGCGTAACTCATGTCCCCAAAGTCTGCCTCAGGTGTTTTTTTTTTATTTTTATGCTTCACTTTAGGATGTTCAGTGTAGATTTCTGGGGCAGCGTGATTTGCTGGAAGCAATAAATCACTCTATTAGGGTATTTTAAAACAATTGAGCAACATTAAGAGCAGTTAAGTATCCAATTACCAATGCATTCTTATTACTGTGGAGCCCTTGCACTGTTACAGAAAATTCTGGTGCTAATATAGTCACTATTCATTCTGAGGTGACTATAACTCATTCAGCTCCTCTATAAACTGAAGATTTAACTGATCAATTTAAGGAAATTGGAAACAATTTACAGCAGTTAGAATAATTTAAAAAAGTGAAGTCGTTTTATTCATTATTCAGTAGGAGTCCTAGAGGTGGACACATGTTGGTTTGAAGGGCTGTGTGAGCATGTGTCTGGATCTGTAAATAGCTGTGTAAAACGTGAAAGACATTTGTAATAAGGCCCTCATAGAAAGCCATAGATGGCAAATGACTGGTTGAACAGGCCAGACCTGGCCATTAAAACACCTTTACGTCCATTAGGCAATAATGAGTGCTGTGTTAAGCTGCTGTCTGGTACACTCTGACTGCCACCACACAGCTCAAACCTTTGCTGCAGAGGAAATGAGGAATGATCGGTACAATGAGTCACTGTGAAGTAAAAGCAGAAATTGGACAAGCTGGAATAATGCGGTAGGAGTTGTGACAGGGTTTCCCTTAACTGTGGTACTCATTAACCTAAAGGGTGTTGGTGCTGAAACAGGAAATGACCTGTACCGCGTGCATCTCTGAAATAGGGTTGCTGCGTATAGGAAAGATAAAGTTGCAGCCTTCTGCTCTAAGTACAGAGTTTCACTCTCTGTGGTACCAACCTCCCTTTTGCTCCCTGTTAGCACACCTCTCTGTTGCACACGGTCACCGGCTGGTAACACCAAATTGTGTCATGCAACAATAATCTTCAACAGCTCATTGCATGAATGCAGTTGTACTGCTGTGTGGAAAACCATAGCAAATATGTGTTAAGTAAATAAAGAACTGCTAAACCCATGCAACTGCCAAGTTGCAGTACATGGAATAAAAATGAATTCCTCTTGTTATTCTTGGCCAAGATAAGTCTTTAAAAAGTGACAAATTCTATTTCTCTGTAGTTTTACTATTTTATTTAAAATAAATTATCAAAACATGTTTTGTTTTAGCTAGATCTTATATGTGTTTTGCCTGAAGTGCCCACAGTCTATTGTGAGAACATGCTTTTTACTCTTGTTGATTGTATATAAATGTAACTTAGTTGCAGGCTGACTTGTGAGAGGATGTTTTTTTTTAAGATTTAAGAGTGTTGATGGATTTCATTTGTCAGTAGCTTGACAAAGAAGGGCAAAGAGAGGGAGAAGACATGAAGTAAATGGCTCAGAATGGGTCAGAAACCAAACCTGGGACAGCTGTGTTGAGGACTATAGCACCTTTACATGTTGCATCTGCTGTACAGAGCACAAGGGTCCCTGGAAGGTGGATTTTTAGGCCCTAAAGGAAACCATTAACATTTATTGAACCGTTGAAATTGTATTGTAAAAAATTATTAGATACTTTTTGGGTGAAAGGTTTATTGACCTTGTAAAACATGAAATTCAGCAAAATACAAATAGACAAAATGGAATTTAGGAAAATAATTAAAAATATATATGCATACAGCATATTTGTTATTCAACAAGATGGCTGTTTGATATTTTGCAAATTGCAGATTAGTAGACATAAAAATGAATGAAATTATTCCATTTCCCTCCAGTTCATAAGGGTCCACACCCAGTTTATTACATTTCTGGCAGACACAAAACTCTATGATAATATGCCATCTGTCTTTGACACACATACTAAAAGTACAAGGCAATTAAAAGGAAGGAGAAAAACAGGAGAGAGTAAAGAAAGGCAAAATGAGTGATAACGTTTGTCAAAGGAAACCCTTTATCTGCTTTTTGTCCGCAGTAATGGCCATTAGCTGAGTTTGTGCTGGCTTGCAGTAAATTTTTAACCCTTCAAATCACAGGGTCAATTTCAAGATTTAGTTAGGAGGTGGTTATAAATCTAAAGGGTTTTATTTTTTTCCTTCCTCAAGGGATAGCTCATTAGATTGGAGTAGTGCCACCAAAACCAAAACCACATGGCTCTTAAAAGAAGAAACTCTATTAGCAAGCTAACAGGGTTATTTGAGGCCACTAATTTCCAACGATGTCATATATAAAATAGGGATAAAAAGGTTACACACTGTGTAATGAGACTATGCTCTGTTTGTGAAGACTAGTACCACTGTAATGTCTGTACAGCCCAGTGTTATGGCACGTAACAAAATACGAATGTGTATGTCTGTTTCAATTACACAAGCCAATTTTTATACTTATTCATTTACTTGCCATGGTAAAATGATATAAATCTTACACTTGGCTTAGTAGCTCAATCGAATTGTACAGTCCTGAAGATACCCAATTGATTCTCGCCGTCCTTGTCACTTGGAATCTAGACCATATCCCAGGTCTCACCTGATAAAGGTAGGATACACCTTGGACATCTCACCAGTCCATCAGACAGAAAACACAAATGGACACATCACTCACTAATAAGGTTAGTTACCAATCTTGAAATTACCCTTATATACATAATTTGAGGGGCTGCACGGTGGCACAGTTGGTAGCACTTTTGCCATGCAGCAAGAAGGTCCTGGGTTCGATTCCCGGCCTGGGGTTTTTCTGCATGGAGTTTGCATGTTCTCCCCGTGCATGCGTGGGTTCTCACCGGGTACTCCGGCTTCCTCCCACAGTCCAAAGACATGCCTGTTAGGTCAATTGGTCACTCTAAATTGCCCTTAGGTGTATGAATGAGTGTGTGCATGGTTGTTTGTGTATTGTCCTGTGATGGACCCGCCTCTCGCCCATAGACTGCTGGAGATAGGCACCAGCTCCCCCACGACCCACTATGGAATAAGCGGTAGAAAATGACTGACTGACTGATCTAATTTGAGACTCTAGAAGAAAATTGCAGACAAAACATGTAAATTCCACATAGAAAGGCCTACATAAAGTAGTGGCAAAAGTTGGTGTGCAATTTTTAGGACATGATGAAATGTTTTTTGGATTAGAAAAACAAATAATCAGTTTTTGTGCATTTAGCCAAGCAATACAAGTATTTTCAGCATATAATAGGGTGCTAGCTGATAGGCCTCCATAAATCAATAATTATTAGCCAATGTAAATACTTAAAGGCCTCCTGGTGACCTTTGCTTGCAACAGAGCTGATTTTCAGACATGCTTTTAAAAAGGCAAATCTAAAGTCTTTGTAAACTTGTCATTTCTATCTATTTTTGCTCCTCTTTTTCGTCTTCTGTCAGTCAAAGCTGAAAAAAGCATTCATCTTAAGTGAATCCACAGATAGTTTATATTTGCTAGCTTCATGAAGTGTTTCCAGAGCTGACTCTCTACATTCCAAAAGCACAAGTTGTACAGGTGGTTACTCTGAGATAAAAAAGCCTTATGAGACACATCACAAACTGCCAGCCCTCTGGCAGCCTGGGATATGCTTCAAATGATCCCACTACATGACAGAAACTAATATTTCAAGTTACAGAAATTGTACTTTTTTTTATTAGGAATGTTTCTTATTCTCATGCCATGTAAAGGCCACCACTGTTGGGCAATGGATCAAGTAAAAGGTGTGCTTTGTCAGTATGAAACATAATTTCAGAAATGTGTATTTGGGATATATCAATCAGACAAAATTATGAATGAAAATGACAGAACTGATCTGTACAAATAACTTTGCATATCTATGATATAGCCACATTTACAGTGAAGATTAGAAATGAAAGAAGACATTAACACCCCGACAGTGGTTTTCCTGCAGTCTCTTTCACCTTATCTTCTTCTCCACCTCTCCCTAAACCAAATCAGCTAATCTCCTCTCTAGTGGCTGGAGGACCCCAGCATGAATCATGACCTCACACTGGTGAGTTAATTACTACAAAAGAGGCAAAGATTCTTAAAGGAAGCTAGAGTTAAAAAACAGGAAATCCAAAGAAACGGATAGCCTAAGGCTAGTAATCCATCATGAGGTGTCTACCATGGGGTCACCTGAATGCTTATGTATGTGAGTGCATGTGAGTCTTCATTGTTAATACCTAGCTTGAACAAGATTTTTCAGTTTCCAAGACATTGATTTTGATTCATCTTTGGAAAATATGGAGCTGCTAAGTCATGGTTTTTATGCTGCTATCATAATCACTGAACCAAAACTGTGTAAATTCTGATAGAACACTGACATGACCTTTGACTGAAATATTACCCAGAAATATAGTTAATGTTGACCTCTTTCTCTGATCTCATAAAAAATAAGTGTGACATGACATTTCATTCCTGTTGTTATACAATGCAATACATTATGCCCTATTATGCCCAAGGGTAAAATACAGTATGTTACTGTCAGTCGTTTGATTGAAAGCTTAACATTGAGTGACAGATGTCATGCTCTTAATGTCTTCACCCTTTTATCCTTGTGTGGTAATTGAACTTATTGTCTCTCAGCAAAGAACTGCAAAAAAAGTTGGACTAAACTACATGAAATTAGTGGCAATCAATGATTTTTCAAAAGAATGTTTTCAAGGATGTTTTATTTTAATCGCTTTTGAGAGAAGACCAGACGTCAGGAGCAGCTGCACTTTCATGGCAACACAGACTGATCAGCATAGGATGCCTCCCCTCTTCACAGATGACTATGACAAATTTCTCCAGAAAAATAGCGCTAATGGCAATGAGAAAATCCTGGCTTGAAGTGAATGTGAAGGTAAATGCTGGCTACGGAGATGAACTAATCTCTGTTCTGATATAACAGAAGTAACAAAGCTAATTAGATAAGAAACTGTAGACAGCAATTGATCTTGAAATCTATTTTTTGTCAACTACAAATTGCCACAGAAATAATGCCAGCCGCTAAGTCACTTAAACTGGCTTTATTAAACTTCAGAGCTTTATCAGGAAAATAATTTTTACTCAATAACCAAGCATGATTTTGATGTTATGTTTTTAACAGAAACATGGTTAGACACCTACACTGACAGAGTCAATGCCATCCAATTACAATTTATCAGTGAGAGCAGGGAGTATATGTAAGACAGAGTATTAGGACCAGGGTAAGAGATCTTTTAATACAAGAATAAAGTGGTAGCATTACGAGAATAAAGTCATAATTTTTATGAGAATGTGCAGTCTTCCTTTTGTTAAAATGAGAAATGTTGAGCATCTTTTTAAGATATACTGTCGAATCGTTTTCACAAATAAGGGCATTCTTAATCTTTTAGCACATCAGCATCAGATCATTATCAGTATCGGGACTTTGAACCGATTGTGCATATGACTGTGTCTGTTTCGTTAAAAGAGCCACACGGACTTGGATGAAATTGCTTGTTTTGTGGAAGATGAGCTGTCATTACTTTTTCTCGTAATGTTGTAACTTTATTCTCGTAATATCATGACTGTATTCTCATAATAATAGACTATGACTTTATTCTTGTTATGTTACGACTTTAACCTAATATTACCATTTTATTCTCAGAATATTATGACTTTATTCTTGTAATATTACCACTTTATTCTCGTAATATTCATTTATTGATTCATCTTCTATACCGCTTATTGCATAGTGGGCCATGGGGGAGCTGGTGCCTATCTCCATCAGTCTACAGGCGAGAGGCAGAATTCTCATAATTTTACCACTTTAATCTCGTAATATTACCACTTTATTCTCATAATATTAGCCTATGACTTTACTTGTAATGTTACGACTTTATTCTCGTAATATTATGACTTTAGTCTCGTAATAAAAAATAAAAAAAATCTCTTAGCCTGGTCCTAATACTCCATCATACATAGGAGGAGGGGAGGGGTGGCCACCTTGTTTCATGATTAACTAAAACCAGTATTTCAATGACTTCAATTACCTATCTGTGATATGTGTTGATTATGTCTGTTTAATCATTGTGCAAGACTTCAACAACCATGTTGCCAACCCCCAAGACAAAATAACTATTATACACTTTTATTTCCATCGACTCATTTAGCCAAAGAAATATTATAAGAAAATGTTTTTTTCAAGGACAGTACATCTGAAACCTTTAACCAAGTTTACGCTTCCACTTCTACGTTATCTTGTAACTCAGTAAATGAGCTGGCTGATTACTTTCAATCTAATATTTCATACATCCCTCTGTGAATCCCCACCTTGAATCCTCTGTGAGTGCCTGGTGGCCGGGTTACTCCTCACGGAACCCAGCTGGGCAAAGCAGGAATGAGAGGCAAAGCACCATCTGCAGGGGGAACCATGAGGGAAAAAGGATCGGGCAGCGGTCAAAGGGGTAGACCTCGAAGACCTGCTCTCCGGATCCTTAAACTGGTTCTAGGGAAGTGGAATGTCACCTCGCTGGGGGGAAAGGAGCCTGAGCTTTTGCAGGATGTTGAGAGATATTGGCTAAAAATAGTAGGGCTCACCTTCATGCACAGCGTGGGCTCTAGAATCCAGGTCCTTGAGAAAAGTTGGTAATCAATGATCAACTTTGTAGTCATGTATTTGGACCTCCTGCCACATGCCTTGGACACTTGGATGACGAGAGGGGCTAAGTTGTCCACCAATCACCACCTTGTCGTGAGTTGGGTCCACTGGAAGAGGAGGAGGACAGACTTGCCAGGCCCAAGCATATAGTGAGAGGCTGCTAGGGACATCTAGTGGAGCCCTTAGGTGGGGATGTATTCAACTTTCACCCCCAGGAGAGCTTTTCCCAGATCCCAGTGGAGGTTGGAGATCCTCCACTAGGATCTGGGACAGGTCTGCTCTGATAGAGCAGACCATGTTTAACTCTATTGATGTTGCCACCCGTAGCTATGGCCAAAATCTCTGTGGTGCCTACGGCAGCAATCCCTGATAGCAATGCTGTCAAGCTGAAGAAGGAGTCCTATCGGTTCCGGTTGGCATGTGGGACTCCAGGGGCAACTGATGGGTACCATGAGGCCAAGCGGGCCACTGCCTGGGCAGTAGCATAGGCAAAAACCCAGGCCTGGTAGGAGTTTGGTGAGGCCATGGACTAAGACTAGAGAGCAGAGCTGCTGACCTTGAAGGGAGGACTTTATCAGGCAGTGGAAGGAGTCCTTCAAGGATCTCCTCAATCCTGCCGTCAAGCCATCCCTGGTGGAAGTAGAGACTGGGGACTCGGAGGTGGACTCATTCATCACCCAGGTTGAAGTCAGTGAAGTGCTCCAAAAGCTCCACGGTGGCATGGCTTTGGTGGCGGATGAGTATTTGAACCTTGCCTTCAGAAGGAGCTTAGACTGCTGCTCCCGTGACCCATTCTTGGATACACAGAAGACGACAAGTATAAGTATTTCATACCATATCATTGATTCTATTGCTCCCATGAAGATGAAGGTTGCCTCTGGTAAGAAGAAATCTTCGTGGAGAAAGTAAAAAAAGGGAGTATCAAAAGTCGAATGGAGGTGGTGAAAGACTGAACTCCAGGTTCACTTTGACATTCATACAGAGAGAATTCACAGATATAACTTACAACTGAAAAAATCAAGGGACCTTTTTTTTTGTAAAATTAACAAAAACATCAATAATGCTTGTGCCTTTATTGCCACCATCGACAGGTTAGCAAACCCTCCTGCATCTGTAGCATCTGAACTCCACTCTACATGGATCTTGCTAACTTTATACTGAGAAAATTCAGAAGATCCGAAGGGTAATCTGTACAGCAATATCAGGCCCACAGCCAATGTTGTGTAAGATCAAAACAAAATTGTACCACATGACACAATTCTACCAAATAAGCTACAAAAAACTTTATTATGCATTAGCTAAGCTCCTTCTCCAGCTGTCTCGGTATTTTACCCACAGCTTTCTTTAAAAAAGTTTTGCCTGTTATAGCATCTATTAGACTCACAGGGCTGTGTGCAGGTTGGTTGTGTCTGTCTCTTTCTCCTACCTTCTGTGCAGAGCGGATTGGCAGGTGCGGCCCCACAGCTGCAGCTCGTGGGGAGTAATCAGGTGGAGCATAAAGAAGAGCTGGAAGCCAGAGGGAGACACCAGTTTGATTGCTCTTGTAGCCTGGTAACCAGGCCTACATAATTTGAGTCCTGTCCTTATGTGTTCAGATTCCTATCCTCGAAGGTTTCCAGGATTCCTTTCCCCAGGTCCGGTCCTCCGAGACCCACCAGGGAACCCTGAGGAAACCCATTCCGTCTGTCTGCGTCTTGCTCCTCAGATCCTCCTCCTGGCCGTCTCACTTGTCTGTAGCTCCTCTGATATCGCTTACCTGCCTGTCCACCCTCACAGTCCTTCCTGCAACCTCCTCCTGGAGAACAACAACAGAGATATTACATTACTCCACCATCCACAGGATCTCTGCATCTACCTCTCACAGTAAGTGCTCCTCTCTTCATACTCACTCCATTATCATCATCTTTAACCCAGTTTCCCTGCAAGTAACATACCTCTCTGCCTTAGTGTCTGGTCTGAACCCGAACCAAGACCTAGAAAACTCCTCCACCTGTATAATTATTTCAATACACACTTTACATTATTTTACTGTGTCAGTAATTGTCGCTGGCACTAAAGTCCATACTCAAACAAAGATGACAGCGTTTGAGTTGATTTGAAATCATCCCTTTTGTCAGGCACTTTCCCCAGGCCTTGAAATCAGCAATTATCAAACCAGTGTCGAAAAAGAATAATTTGGACATGTTGCTATTGCAAAATTACAGGCCCATCTAAAATCTCCGATTCATCAGTAAGGTTATTGAAAAAGCTGTTAAATACATTCTTAGCATTGACCATCCACTTTGATGTCTTTCAGTCAGGTTTTGAAGGTCACCACAGTACCAAGACTGTGCTTTGAAGGTGTTTAATGATATCTGCTTAAATGCAGACCGTGGAAGAACAACAGTGCTGTTTTTAGTTACAGCATTTGACACTGTTGATCATGATATATTACTGGAGCGACTAGAGAACTGGATTGGTCTTTCTGGTGCAGCACTTCAGTGGATTGAGTCTTACTTGAAGGACAGGGACGTTTTTGTGTCAATAGGTCACTTTACATCGCAGTTGAAAAAAATCACATGTGGGGTTCCCCAAGGTTCTATCCTGGGGCCCCTGAGCTAGGGTGAGAATGTAGATATTAAATAGCAGGATTCAATATCTACATTCTCACCCTAGCTCAGATTATAACAAGCAACAAAATAAGTTACTATAACTACGCAGATGTCACACAGCTCTACATAGGTGACTATGATCTCATTCAAGCATTGAATAAATCAATGTGTGGATGTGCCATAATTTTCTTCAGTGAAAGAAAAATGATAATTACGTAATTATTTTTGAATAAAAGGAGGAATGATCAAAAGTAGGCACACCGCTTCAGTTATTATACCACTGATCAGACCTGAAATCTGAGCATAGTGATTGGCTCATACCTAAACATTCGGACTCAAATACAGGCAACTACTAAGTCGGTCTTCTGTCACCTAAAGAACATTTTCCGGATTAAAGGACCAATATCCAAGCAAGATCTTGAAAAACACATCCATACGTACGGTTACTAAACACAACTACAAATTATAAAACACAACATTTCAAAAAAACGCAACATTTCAAAAAACACATTTCAAAAAACGCAACATTAACTAAACACAACAACAAATTAAAAAACACAACTACAAATTATAAAACACAACATTTCAAAAAAACACATTTCAAAAAAACACAACATTAACCTACCGGAAAAGGTAGGTACCAGTGGAAAACATGAGACATTGCTGATTGGTCGACCGCGCTGTTGGACGGACCACAGTTCTTGTTCCGCCCATATCGAGGATGCATCAATGCATCCTTCTGCGGAATTGGGTAAGCTAGGTTTCCCATAATGCACTCACCAGCAGCAGTCAATGGAGAAGGTGAGTGCAGACATTTATCGTGTTTATACCACTATTATTTTCTGACAAAAAGTAGTTTTAAGGCGAGAAAGTCGACCTCTAAACTTCATCCATGCAGTCAGTTTACCAAGAGTGAGCCTAGTTTGAAAAGTGCTCCGGTATTTTCGGAGCAGCAGATCTCCGCAGACAGGCCGCAGTGGCTGCAGGCTCAGCAAGTGGCTGGAGGCTCAGCAAGTGGCTGGAGTGGGTTTTCCCCACTAACCGCAGACTGACCTCAGCCAGTGACTTTGTGATTTTCTGCTGCCTGTTATTTGTTTGCAGGAGCTGAAAGTTGATATAAAGCATTTTATAATATGTGGTGGATAACTGCAAGTACCAGAATGTAAAATATAATATTTTCTCTTTTGAAAATGTTAACATTTGTCCGAGCTACCGCACTCTGCTGGCGGTCAGAAGCCTCAGAGTCCCTCCGGTCCTTGGTCCCCAGAAGCGATCACACCCTGAATAACACTTTCTCCTAAAGGAACAACTCTCAAACTGTTTCTAACTTTTAGCTGTTTAATCTAAATAAGGCAGAGGAATGTTAACAGAAATCAGCGTTGAGGATCTTGTCTCGGGCCGTTGCGTCTGTACGTGAGGGCCATAGCTAGTGATCAAACAGAGCTCTTTCACTTTTGTCTTGGAAGTGGTGGCCTTGTGGTTACAGTAGGGTATTTGCGTTATAGGCCACAAGTACCCGGGTTCGAAATACAGCCTGCCACTCTGGGTCCCTGAGCAAGACCCTTAGCATGCTCCCTGGGCTGTTCCCTAAGGGATGGTTTAAATGCAGAGGACAATTTCTTCATTGTGAGATCAATAAAGTCTATATATTATTATTACTTTCCTTGTACATAAAACACACATTTTCCCAAGATTGTCTTTTCATGTAAACCTTAGTGAAGTGTGAACTAATTTTTCCTGGTTTTATGCAGACAGCTCTGCAGGAGAGAAAGCACACTTCCAGGTTTGGATGCATTTTCCCACAAGCTCCCAGGGATCTTCACCATCATGTCCGGCTGTGGTCTGCTCCACTGTCTCCTCATCTTATTTTACATTTTAAATTATATTAAATAGGTTATGATTAGACAGTCAACTTACCAACTTCCTGGCTGATTATCTTTTTTTTTTTTTGTTATTCCAATAAAGATTTTACTACAAACATTTTGTCTCTGTTTGTGCTGTAGTTATCTGATGAGTTTACCTGAAGATAATTAAAGTGTGTTGATCAGTGTTTAGTAACTATTGTAAATGAAACATGCAGTAGTAAAAAAAAAACTCTTGCTATAAACAGGTTGGTAAAAAGTTTAATGTAAAGTAATTCTTTAACCCTCCCTAAGCGATAGTACAGAGTGAGCCAGATGTCACGGGGAGGCCCCAGAAAGAACTACACCCGGAGTTGCTCTGACCCCCGCAGGACCAGAAATCTAGAGTAATGGTCGGAAATGTGATGTGGAGGGCTCCCTGTAGCCCAGCGTGTGGGAAAACCATGAAAGAGATGGGGGGGAAACTCGAGTAGCGCACGCGGGGTCCGTGTGACCCCTCCAAGACTGCAGGAGGGTTGCTTATGGATCCAGAGCAACTTAAGAAATAATGGAATTCAAGAATCAACTGTATAACTCTGAAGTTGCTTATTATCTTCTATTATTTGTCAGTTAGGACAAATAATAATAAGTAAAGATTTCAATTTTTTTTAGGAGACAATCATGAAACCACCATTATTCACTCAGTAAAGGTTTTTATGATCAAAAAAATTTAAAACTTTAGCTTATTTTAAAAGATTTCTACTTATGTATTTGATATTTGTCAAATTTAAATTTTTTCTTGATTTTACTATCTGTTATACATATGAAAATACTCACATTCCCAATTAGAACAGTCCCATTTCTTGAAACTCCAGGAAAGATATAGCTGAAACATCAATAAGAAAGCTCTGTTTACCTCAGACCTCCAGTGCTTTGCACAGTAATGCTGTTTTTAGTATTTGACTTTTTTGCAGAAGTTATGCATTTACAGTTTAATAAAGATGCAAAAGAACCTTTTAAATTGTCCATCATTTATTCACACAAGGAAACCAAGGTACACTGCTTTCTGCTTAACACAAGTTTCACAAAGTTGTTAGGGTTTACACTTTCAAAACAATACTGGGAGACATATTGGTCAGATCACAGCACACTGTCACAATTTTGTCCAGTAAAACCACCTCCTCACCTTCACATGGCAGCACCATGCTCAGTGGTATGTTACCCCGCAGCAAGGTGTGTAAACATGACATCTATGGTCTATTTGTGAACATGGTGGACACAGTTGATCGGTCGATGCAGAACAGGTGTGCCATAGGGAAGGGAAGATGCAGCCTCAGGTGCATTAGAGTCAGGAGGAGCATCTGGAAGGGTGAAAGTTTTCGGCCAGTCTGCGGTAAACAGGGAAGGATCTGAGACAGCACACCCATCAAAACAACAACACACAACTTTATATCAACTTTCAGCCGCTGCAAACAAATAACAGGTAGCAGAAAATCACAAAGTGACTGGCTGAGGTCAGTCTGCGGTTAGTGGGGAAAACCCCTTCCAGCCACTTGCTGAGCCTCCAGCCTGTCTACGGAGCTCTGCTGCTCCGAAAATACCGGAACACATTTCAAACTAGGCTCACTCTTGGTAAACTGACTGCATGGGTGAAGTTTTGAGGTCGACTTTCTCGCCTTAAAACTACTTTTTGTCAGAAAATAATAGTGGTATAAACACGATAAATGTCTGCACTCACCTTCTCCATTGACCGCCGCTGGTGAGTGCATTATGGGAAACCTAGCTTACCCAAGTCTGCAGAAGGATGCATCAATTGCATCCTCGATATGGGCGGAACAAGAACTGTGGTCCGTCCAACAGCGCGGTCGACCAATCAGCAATGTCTCATGTCTTCCACTGGTACCTTACCTTTTCCGTTAGGTTGATGTTGTTTTTTAACTGTTGTGTTATTTGAAATGTTGTGATTTTTGATTTTTAGTTGTGTTTTTTAAATTGTTGTTGTGCTTAGTTAATGTTGCGTTTTTTGAAATGTGTTTTTTGAAATGTTGCGTTTTTTGAAATGTTGTGTTTTATAATTTGTAGTTGTGTTTAGTAATTTGTTGATGTAGGTTGCACTTCAGGGCCACCGTACATACGTTTATCTTTAGTCACATTGATTACTGCAACAGCGTCTTTATAGGTCTGCCCTAAAAGTCAATAAAACAGCTGCAGCTGATTCAGAACGATGCTGCCTGCTTTGTCAGTAAAACTAAGAAGGTCGAGCACATCATCCCAGTTTTTATGTTTTTACAATGGTTCCCTGTATCTCAGAGAACAGACTTTAAAATACTCCTGTTAGTTTATAAATCACTGCATGACTTAGCACCAAAATACATTAGAGATGTGTTGTCCTTCTATCAATCTTCCAGCCCACTGAGGTCTTTTGGTTCAAGCCAGAACCAGAACCAAACATAGAGAAAACTCTACAAATGCTGAAAGCCTAAATTGTTTTAAATCACGGTTAAAACCCCATTTGTTCAGAGATGCCTTTGACTGTTCAGCTTGAACTATTAACTGAAACATCATCAGTCTTAGTCTATAGTCCAACCTTTCTTTACTTTCCTTTATTAGAAAACTGCAATGTACTTTATACTATGTGATTCTTTTTATGTTTTCATCATGTGAAACACCTTGAATTGTCTTGCTACTAAAATGTTCTATACAAATAAACATGCCTTGCCTTGCCTTTCTGTTGCTCCCACAGACTTTTTTGTCTTATTCAACATACCATAATCTTTAAATGTACTGCATTCAGTAAATGATTCATTTTGTACTGAAATCTGAGCTTACTCTTACACGTGCTATTCCTATGAGACAATATTTATGCATTATATTTAAACTGAATGAGCAGAAGTTATCTATCCTATAATGACTCAGGGTAAAGCGGAGGACCACAAATATTCAGCATTGGGGTAATACCCTAATCCCTGTAGCATGTCATTAGTTAGAACTGAAGTAGATTAATTCTCTCTACCGACAGTCTACAAGATCAGATTTGCCGTCACACCAGTAATATATCACATTAATATGGAATGTTTTTCAGCTGATTAGCTTCCTGTCTCCATGTGCAAGCATGCAAACCACACAGATGCAAGCCTTCATGCACACCAAAAATAAAGGAAAAGGTTCCTGTTTTTCTCAGGGAATGGGACTTTCAAGTGAAATCATATACAGCCTGGTATATCACACCTGTTCCACTGATGCATGAGTTGAATGAAAGAACAAGGCAGGTCATTAAATGCACAATCTCCTGCTGTTTATCACTTTCTGACTGAAGTTCACCAACTACCTCATGTGTATTTCTTTTTTTCACCAGACTCTTAAAATGAACATAGCTGGCAGCTACAGTGAATGTACCGTATCATTGCATGAGACACGCCCACCTTTCATCTCACCCTTCTACCGTGCAGCAAATATGTTGACATTATTTGCTTATGCAGGAGATTGTTTTCATAATGTTGCCATTACTGTCAGCTTTTGTGCAGGTGTGAGAAAATACATTCAATAGTCTGGAAAAAATTAAGTGAATAACACTTCAGCAGTGCAGGGTTTGTTTCCACTTTCTTGCCTGACATGAATGCAAGTGACATATCTACGAGGAATGTAGATCATAAACTATGCCATTAACTCTATTGGACTGACTTTTTCACCCCGCAAAGATGTTTTCATATAGGCATAGGAAATATGTATCAAAGGTTTTGGCACACCTATAATGCTGAAGACATCAAAATAATAAAATAAGCTAATGTCTTGGTCATGTCTTGTTTATGGACTGAAAATCTTATATGGGTAATAACTTACTCTTTTCATTGTTCAAATTGCCCTTTAACAGAAGGCTTATACGGGACCCACCAGCTACCTTTGGGGGTATGGCTTGATGGAAATATTTGAGTCCACCTTGACTTTCTGACCCCAAATAGAGAGCACCCGGTTAGCACCTTCACCAAGTTCATATAGAGATGCTTTTTTTCTCAGTTGCTAAATACATCCAGTTCTAGTGTCTTACAGATCAAGAGTATCTCACTCTTCTCCTGCCATCTGTCCATCACTACCTGAAAGAGAGGGAACACATATTCATTGTCATCACTCCATTGTGGTCAGTAAAATTACCATTATCAACAAAGGCCCTCAATTGAACACAGAATTCTGGACTTCGTAGACAAACCTCTCCATAAATCTCCATGACTTGATGGATGTGATGTCTGTCAACCTCTCTAATGTGGTTTAAAAAAGATGACCCAGGTTACAATGCAAGCCTTAATAAACTTGGTCTTCACTGTTGCAGAGGCAAACATCGGACTAGAGAGAAAGTCTTCACAAAACAAGGGGTCCTCAAAAAGCCAAAAGTCTGGCTTGCAAACTTCAACCCTCTCAATCTTTAGCGTTTGCCAGACATCAAGCACTGTGGTAGAAACAAGTGAAGCTAGTGAGGTCAGCTTCAGCAGACTTCAAACTAAAAAGTTGCTTATCAAGTCCAAGTCAACCAACCTTCTGCAGAAGCAGCTGTGAAGGACCCAACCAGCAAAAGTCGCAGCAATAAATCATCCTCTGAGCAGTTTGCAGAGAATGATTATACATGTACAAACAGACACGGAGCTCACTTTGACCCAAGTACTGCAGGAGGTTGTCCTGTCTGTGACCAGCAAGAAAAATACAGCATTTGTTTCTCTCTTGTTTAAGGTTAACCACTCTCTTTGAATGTTTAAGCAAATGGTGAGATGTTTCACTCACCTCTTTTTATCCTTGTCCACGGTATACAGCCACAACCAAGCAGTCTGTGGTATTAATTAATTTTATCTTTGGTGTGGCAAAGTTGGCCATTGGAACACTAGGAAGAATAAGATGTGTGCATGGCTGGACTGATCTGCTTCAGTGTTTTAAATGTTCACTGATAGCTACACAAAAAGTTGAGCACACATTTTATACTCTTACACAGACTCTAAGCTAATTTGAAGTCCAGTGGGGTATGAAAAAGGTTTTATGCTCACCTGATGATGGTGGTTCCTTAATCTTGAATTTTTGAGCTTTTCATTATTTTATATTTTTTTTGCTTTCTGCTGTGCATGGTTCTGGTTATGGACTTTGTTGCCTTGTGTATCAATAATGTGTTTTAAAGAAACATAAACAAAATTTCAAAGTCAAATAAAATTAAAAGTCAAAAAGTCTTTCTTTTAACACAAGAGTCCATCAATTTTCTATACCCACTTCTTCCATATAGGGTAGCAGGTACCTATCTCCAGCCGTCTACGAGCAAGAGGCAGGTACATCCTGGCAGAGAACCCATGCATGCACATAGAGAACATGCAAACTCCATGCAGAAAGACCCCCCTGTCGGGAATTGAACCCTGGACCTTCTTGCTGTAAGGCAACAGTGCTACCAACTAAGCCACTGTGCAACCAAACCTAAGCGTCATTTCTTTGTAATGTTGGAGTAAGCAGGTGTACTGGGAGAGAACCCACACAATCATGGGGAGAACATGTAAACTCTATGCAAAAAAGAACCTAAGAGTTCCTTTAGAAACTTCTAAAGTTTCACATAAACAATTACATGTTTTCTAGAGACCATTGTTCATGGGACTTACTGGAATAACTTTGAAGCAACCACTATACACAGAGCCGAAGATTCAAGGTAGCCTTAAAAACAATCTCTGCACTAACTTGAGTATTTGGTGCATTATGTTTAAAGTATCCTATTTCAATTTTATGTGATTGTAGGTTCAACATAACTGCCTCTCCTACTTGTCAATCTTCAGAGGTCATGAGAGAAACAGATGTTTTTTTTTTTTCTTTGTTAACAATATCAACCTTAAATATTCTACATATGGCAAATATAACACATATGGTTCAGATAAACCAACCACAACAAGATAAAGGTTTTATGAGTGTTACTTCAATGTAGCAACAAAAGAAAGAAAAATGCTATCTTCTTCACAGCTTCCTTTCAACAATCACCAGGAAAGAACCTGGCATGACTCCCACTTACTTGTTGTTAACATTATTTCAGGAACTCTGTTTCCCCTTGAGACCACTGGATTTTACTATGACTTTTAAAAGGAAATGGTCTCTTGACTGCCAATCCCAAAAAGGTCCCACTGTCTGGGGAGTGACTAAAAGGAATGAGAGGCCAGATGGAGCAAGAAAAGAACTGAGACCTTTGATGTCTGGTTGGTAGCATAGCCTGATTATGTGTTTGATGTCTCTGAACTGCACACACCTCAAACAATATAAAATATGTATTTCACATATATTACTCTAAATGAGGTGTTTAATAAACACTCAAAATCACTCTACATGTTGTTAATTTTTTATCATAGTTTAATGAATCCCAAAAATATAGTTTATTGGAAGGTCCTTTTATTCATGATAGCTAACATACAGTAGAGAGGTATTATTTTGAGAATACTCCTAAGTTTCATCTCAAGTTTTATGTTGAGCATGGTTTGTCAAACTAATCACACTTCAGGTTCTTGAAAACACCTGGGCCTTAAAGTTCTGATTGGTTTGGATTAAAAAGTACCTCTGGTTCAAGCACTGTGTACAAGTTAAACCCCAAACTGTAAAAAACAAACTGACAGAAGGTATTCTTCTGGTAATTTACTTCAGGATTTTTTTTTTACATTTAAGAAACTAGCAAAGATGGATGATTACAAGTACAAGTTTGGCAAGGCAGTGAAAGAGGCCAAACGACTGTACTCTGAGAAGCTCCAAAACCAGTTCTCAGCCAACGACTCTGCGTCTGTCTGGAAAGGGCTCAAGCAAATCACCAACTACAAGCCGAAAGCCCCCCACTCCATCAACGACCAACGCCTCGCCAACGACCTGAACGAGTTCTACTGCCGCTTTGAAAGACAAAGGGACAGTCCTGCAACCATCTCCCACGACGCCCCCCAACAGCTGCAGCCACAATCCACCACCCCCATCTCTCCAACCTCAAGAGGGGCCTTGGCACCTCCAACCCCCACCCTGAAGTTCCCCCCCACCAGCCCCCTACCCACGCCGAGGACGGCTCTTTCCATCCAGGAGAGGGACGTCAACAAACTCTTCAGGAGACAGAACCCCCGGAAAGCTGCTGGTCCGGATTCTGTCTCACCAGCCAGCCTGAAGCACTGCGCTGATCAGCTGTCTCCAGTCTTCACAGACATTTTTAACACCTCACTGGAGACATGTCATGTGCCAGCCTGCTTCAAGTCCTCCACCATCGTCCCTGTTCCCAAGAAGCCAAGGACCACAGGGCTTAATGACTTCAGACCCGTCGCCCTGACCTCTGTGGTGATGAAGTCCTTTGAGCGCCTTGTGCTCTCACACCTAAAAGACATCACCGACCCCCTCCTTGACCCCCTGCAGTTTGCCTACAGAGCCAACAGGTCTGTAGATGATGCAGTCAACCTAGCCCTTCACTTCATCCTCCGGCACCTGGACTCCACAGGAACCTACGCCAGGATCCTGTTTGTGGATTTCAGCTCTGCCTTCAACACCATCGTCCCAGTTCTGCTACAGGAGAAGCTCTCCCAGCTGAGTGTGCCCGACTCCACCTGCAGGTGGATCACTGACTTCCTGTCTGACAGGAAGCAGCGCGTGAGGCTGGGGAAGCACGTCTCTGACTCCCTGACCATCAGCACCGGTTCCCCCCAAGGCTGTGTTCTCTCTCCTCTGCTCTTCTCCCTGTACACCAACAGCTGCACCTCCAGTCACCAGTCTGTCAAGCTTCTGAAGTTTGCGGACGACACCACCCTGATCGGACTCATCTCTGATGGTGATGAGTCTGCGTACAGATGGGAGGTGGACCATCTGTTGGACTGGTGCAGCCAGAACAACCTTGAGCTCAACGCTCTAAAGACAGTGGAGATGGTTGTGAACTTCAGGCAGAACCCAGCCCCACCTGCCCCCATCACCCTCTGTGACTCCACAATTGACACTGTGGAATCTTTCCGCTTCCTGGGAACCATCATCTCCCAGGATCTCAAGTGGGAGCCAAACATCAGCTCCCTCATCAAGAAAGCCCAGCAGAGGATGTTCTTCCTGCGGCAGCTGAAGAAATTCAACCTGCCAAAGACTATGATGGTGCACTTCTACACAGCCATCATTGAGTCCATCCTCACCTCCTCCATCACCATCTGGTACGCCGCTGCTACAGCCAAGGATAAGGGCAGGCTGCAGCGTGTCATTCGGTCTGCTGAGAAGGTGATTGGCTGCAGTCTACTGTCGCTCCAGGAACTGTACACCTCCAGGACCCTGAAGCGGGCAGGGAAGATTCTGGCTGATCCCTCCCACCCCGGTCACAGACTCTTTGAGACTCTCCCCTCTGGCAGGAGGCTGCGGTCCATCCGGACCAAAACCTCACGCCGCAAGAACAGTTTTTTCCCATCTGCCACCAGCCTGGTTAACAAAGCCCGGAAACCACCCTGACACTGTCCCTTTCCCCCACACCCCCCCTTTTTTTGCTGACAGGACACCTGTAACTTGTAACTCTATGTGTTACATTAACGCTCAGCTTGGACTCCTGCTTTACTTGCACTGCTTTACTTGCACAATGATCACCTGCACTGTTGTATTGCTCTTGCATCTTATACTGCTCTATATTTACTCTCACTCACTTAAAACTGTGCACATATATTTATATTATATTGTAGATATGTTTATACTGTTTAATTTGTACTGTATTGCACCGACTACGCCAAAACAAATTCCTTGTATGTCCAAAAACGTACTTGGCAATAAAGCTTTTCTGATTCTGATTCTGATTCTGATTCTGAAAAAAGCCTGAAGTTTCCTCTTCATGGTTTTCCATTGTAAACATGTGTAAAAAGCTTTCAAACAACTTAATCTTTTATTGCAGTAGCATACAATCAAACAAAGAATGGCCATGCCATTTAATTAAGGCAGATGTGCACTTATCTTTTATATTTTACCAGAAAACAATACATTTAATCTCAAGGCATTTTTAAAAAAAAAACAAATTGGTCCAATTTATATCCAGTTATACAGATTCAAAATTGGTCCAAATGAAGACGGCAGTAAGGGGGTAATAAAAGGCGCAAAGCTTACTGTTAGGGAACTGTAGCTGAATTTTCAGAGTGATGCTTCTGCAAGAAAGATTAATTTATTTCAGGACTTTCACAGACCATTATGAGAGCTGGCAATAATAATGAGGGTGCTGTACGTTTTAGCACTTTAGCAAGTTACACATATGTGTTAGCTAAGATTTTCAAAAATTGACGGGGTGTAACAGTTCCCCTTGGAAATAAAACAGGAACACAACCTTAAGTCAGACTTTTAACTGGGAAAGTCCACAGTGTAATATACACTATAGCTGCTCTGCATCTAAAACTTACTGAAAGTTGCCAGTAAACCATTAGCACCTCAGATGAGTTGTATCAACCTGTTAAGCCCCAGGGGTTTTAGAACTAGGTTCCGCCTGGAATTACATACCTGAAATAAATTAAGTATAGCTCCATAGTTATGTGGTCTACATGCGAATGTTTGGTACCTGTGTAAAGTTAAGACATAAAAGAATATTTCTCATTTATTTGGTGGTGTTTGACCAACTTTTAGAGCTGGCGGGTTCACCGGGCTTAACAGTAATCAGTGGTACACAGAGAGCTGGGAAATACCCAAATGAGTACCTTTCGTGTTTGAAAGCATAAAATGAAAGGATGTGCATTGTTAGGTTCTTGGATTGCTAATAGGCTGTGCCACAAAATTTTGCAAATCCCAGTGGCTTTCCAACTTGCAACTAAAGCGCACTCAGCTCAGTTGTGACATAAATCCCGGATCCAAGCTCCAACTTCTGAGACAAATCAATTTAAGCATAGCATGTATCTCTCTTTTTTAAGTGCACTCCAAACTCACACATGCACACTTTACAAACACACATGTGCACGCACACAAACACACGTACCTGTAAATACAGAGATACATACTAATTTAAACCCCCCCTGATAATACCCCCAATTAAGCAAAACCACATGGAGGCCATTGACTGTGAAATTGAAAACAGGGATAGAGACACCATTTCTATATCAGCACTCTAACTTCATGGCAGCATTTCAGCATGGGATCATATACTACTTATGTGGGCAGTTGGTCCAGGAATATTTTTTTCCCCCGTTTTATCACTCAGCAGTGAAATACCAAAAACATGTTAATGTTTGGAACACTTTAGATCTAATTCCAAAATTAGTTAATACAATAAGAGATACTTGAGTAAATACGTAATTACCCATAAAACCCTGCTTAAATTCCAGTGTTTGCCATAAACTGTGAGAAACATCTGCTACCAAGCTGAAATTAAAGTAGTAAATATCACAGTTTGAAGTTAAATGGAGAATGGAGCAGGCACTGACAGAGTAAAAATAAGTACAAGTAGTGCAATATTTTTTTTTTTTTTCTAGTGTGGCATGCATGTGTATTCATCCCATTTACTGTAAAAAATCCAAACTTAGCAGGTTGTAAGGTGGGGGCTGTTCCTGCTTTGGTTCAGCTCTATCTCATCGAATTCCCTGTCTAAGACACATGTTAGAACTTGTATGAAGTTGTATGAAAGTTCAACATTTACAAATAAATATTTGCGCTATTTGTATAAAATAGGTTAGAATGGTTAGAATGGATAGAAAGGTTAGAATGACCCATTCAAAGCCCAGATCTACAGGGGTAGGACAATGAAACTGAAAGACTTGGTTTTAGACCACAATAATTTATGAGCATGGTGTAGGGCCACCTTTTGCGGCCAATACAGCGTCAATTCATCTTGGGAATGACATATACAAGTCCTGCACAGTGGTAAGAGGGATTTTAAGCCATTCTCCTTGCAGGATAGTGGCCAGGTCACTACGTGATCCTGGTGGAGGAAAACGTTTCCTGACTCGCTCCTCCAAAACACCCCAAAGTGGCTCAATAATATTTAGATCTGGTGACTGTGCAGGCCATGGGAGATGTTCAACTTCACTTTCATGTTCATCAAACCAATCTTTCACCAGTCTTGGTGTGTGTATTGGTGCATTCTCATCCTGATATACGGCACCACCTTCAGGATACAATGTTTGAACCATTGGATGCACATGGTCCTCAAGAATGGTTCGGTAGTCCTTGGCAGTGACGCGCCCATCTGGCACAAGTATTGGGCCAAGGGAATGCCATGATATGGCAGCCCAAACCATCACTGATCCACCCCCATGCTTCACTCTGGGCATGCAACAGTCTGGGTGGTACGCTTCTTTGGGGCTTCTCCACACCGTAACTCTCCCGGATGTGGGGAAAACAGTAAAGGTGGACTCATCAGAGAACAATACATGTTTCACATTGTCCACAGCCCAAGATTTGTGCTCCTTGCACCATTGAAACCGATGTTTGACATTGGCACGAGTGACCAAATGTTTGGCTATAGCAGCCCGGCCGTGTATATTGACCCTGTGGAGCTCCCGACGGACAGTTCTGGTGGAAACAGGAGAGTTGAGGTGCACATTTAATTCTGCCGTGATTTGGGCAGCCGTGGTTTTATGTTTTTTGGATACAATCCGGGTTAGCACCCGAACATCCCTTTCAGACACCTTCCTCTTGCGTCCACAGTTAATCCTGTTGGATGTGGTTCGTCCTTCTTGGTGGTATGCTGACATTACCCTGGATACCGTGGCTCTTGATACATCACAAAGACTTGCTGTCTTGGTCACAGATGCGCCAGCAAGACGTGCACCAACAATTTGTCCTCTTGTGAACTGTGGTATGTCACCCATAATGTTGTGTGCATTTCAATATTTTGAGCGAAACTGTGCTCTTATTCTGCTAATTGAACCTTCACCCTCTGCTCTTACTGGTGTAATGTGCAATCAATGAAGTCCGGCTACCAGGCTGGTCCAATTTAGCCATGAAATTTCCCACACTAAAATGACAGGTGTTTCAGTTTCATTGTCCAACCCCTGTATATCCAGTTGAGAATCTGTATCACAACTTCATCTGTTAACTTCAGGTTAACAGATGCTTTTCATCCGATCTTACTGAGTTTGAGTGTTTTTGCATAGAAGAATGGGCAGCATGTCTGAATCGAAAAGCTAGCTGATAGAGACCTACTGCAAAAGACTTTCAGTCACAATTGCTGTGAAAGGTGATTTTACAAATCTTTAAATTCTGGGACTAAATACAAATGCTCACCAAACTTTGCTGATTTTTTCTTTGTTAAAATGAAAGTTTGAAAACAACTTCAAACCGTAAGAAAGTTATTTGTGCTGGTATCTCGTGTAAAATCTCAATAAAATACATTTCAATTTATGGTTGCAACATGACAAAATGGTTACAAAAGGGATAAGAATACTTTTGCAAGATGCTGTATTTTTCTATAGATTTTAATCCATGTAATGTGACCATCTATTTCATTGTTTCACCAAGTGCTGCCCTATATGAACAACACACAAACATTGTCCCCTTTTCTCTTAATATATAATAAACACACACACACACCTACACACTAAATACCATAAATAGACAACATGATAATCTCTGACCAACCTCTTTTATCTACTGTATTTTGCTTCACTAGTCTTTTCCAGCTCCAAGACTATTTGCTATTTTTGTTACCTGTCCCTGAAGCCTTAAGGCTCTAAAAACAGAGTAGCGACAAATTTTAATCCTCTTTACCCTTTCACCATGTTCGAAAGGTAAGTCAGAAGGAAGGATGCTTCTCAGGGGTTTAGGCTATCCCCTCTGTTTTGGTCTTTAAAGAATACCTCAGAGAACCACATTTTTATCCTATGTGTTTTAATCCTGCTTCCCCTCGTTTGTCACTGAGCCTCCCTGATGACAAGAGGCTCACTGCTATGCTCTCTGTGTCAGCTATGATACACTACACAAAAGGTTTACATTTTGCCACCATCTCCTTTGATGCCTTGTTAATGTCTGAGTTGAGTCCACACATTCTTTGCAAAGTCACTTAAGTGTCAAAACTGGTATCTCTATAGTATTAAACCATGTAGGATTAAACTGAAGGGTGGGACTGGGTAAGTCAGCGCTGTCTGCAGGGATTCATGAGAACTCAGAGGCCCAGTGTTGATATACTGATCTGTCATCTCTCTGTGTCTTGTTCTGTTCTGTCTGCCCTGTAGGGGTTGTGACACCCCCCCCCCCCCCCCCCCCCCCCCCCCCCCCCCCCACCCAATGTGCATTTAATGTCTTGCCTGCCCTGTCAACAAACAGTTAGGATGAGGTTTGCTATGCCTTTCTTTGGCCGTGCTGTTTTGATAAGAGACTAGTGTTTCCGTGGGTGTATGCTCCCCGGGCTCTGTGTCTGTCTGCCTTTTTTGTCCCTCGCATTCATCCTGTTTCTACATTCCATCATCCCTCTTCTACTGGGGTTTACGTCGCCTCACCTCTGCCTTTGTCATTGCTTGTCCTGCTTTTACTTATGCTGCCTGTCTTGTGACACAAGAGCACCATAGAGAAAGTGTGTGTACATTTCGCCCAGTGTCGTCTTATTATAACGTAATCGGAATCAACAGCAGGGAGCAAATCATATTAAGATAATTGGGAAAGACTTCATGCTGGAAAGCTGGAGCTGGTGTTAAATTGATTAAATAAATGTGATGTCACAGAAAAATACAGCTATCCTAGGACTGCATGTTTGTGAGTAGGTGAGTGTCTTCCTGTGTACATATGCATAAAGACAAAAGAGAAAGACTTTTAAAAAGCCTTTAGGCTTCAAACCTAAAAAGATAAAGAGAAATCAAAACACAACAAAGGAAAAATTTCCTGCACTCCCTCTGGGGAAATCATAAACTGGTAAACAAGCAATGAACATTTTTTTTTTTTTTTCTGGAAAACCTTCGTTGCTTAAAAAGGCCACAAGATGTCCCTGTTAACTCTATGGTATTTTTCACACTTTCTGACAAACTGACAAACATGCCGCATAGCATCAGAGTGTACTTTTACCGCAGTTTGATCAGCATTTAAATTAACTTCAAAACTAATTAATTTAAAATGAATTATTAAAAAAAATACTATGTTACTAAATATAGATCTGTTTAGTCATCAAACTGATGCTAGGGTAGAAAAGTAAATGTGTAACTTATTTTTAAACAGCTAAAGGTTCCCCATGAGTTACCCTATTTCTGTTTAACAAAAGACTTATGGGCTTAAACCAAAATTATGCAAATGAGCAGCAAGTAATCAAAGTTCAAACTGAATTGTTTAAGAGTTCACTGAACTGGAATAAAAAGATGTGGAAGAAATTACTTGAGCTTGTCATCACTGAGGCAAATTAGGCAAGGACCAACTAAATGGATCACAAGGAATGTGCGCATTAGGTGCGCATTAGGTTGTGTGTTGGTGGGAAGCATGAGTGTGTGCATTTCTTGTGTATATTTCTCTGCATTCATACAAGCGTGCAATAATTTATCCTGCACATACAGTATATGTTTCTGCCTCTGCACAGCAATGAGAGACTTAGATACACAACATTGCTTCCATCTTTTTAATGGCGTACATTCTACTCCTCCCTGTGTTGTCATGGTGATATGTCCCTTCCCAACCTTTTTTTAGATAGGTATGTGAGGTTTGTTTCTGTTTTGCAATATGCCACACATACAGCAGAGCTACTATGAAGATATAACATATTACTAACTGAAATTGTATGTGGACAAGATGCAGAGCTTTGGATAATAATTCAAAGATAAGCTGCTCTTTATAAAGGATGTTAAACTTACACATACCAGCCACTTTATTAGATACACCAGCTCAATTGCTTGTGAAAACAAATAGTGAATAAACCAATAATATGGAAGCAACTCAATGTATTCAGGTATTCTGAACCTGGTGAAGATGACTTACCGAAGTTCAAGCAGAAATTCACAATAAGCATAAAAAGGAGAATTGACTGCTAATCTGCTGGGATTTTCATATCCAACCAACTCAGGTTAACAAAGAATCAAGTGAACGGCAGCTGTGTGGATGAAAATATCTTGTTAATGTCAAAGGTCAGTGGGTAATGGGCTTCCAAATTATAGAAATGCAACAGTAGCTCCTGTAACTACTTGTTACTACAACCAAAGTATTTGCTTCAACATTTCTGTAACATAGTAGACTGCTACAGCTGCAGAACACCACACTCCCTCCCAATCCTGCCAACTAACAACAGGATACTAAGGCCACAGTTTACACAGTCTCCCTAAAAATGGCACAATAACAGGTTGGAAAAACGATTTGGTGAGTCTTGATTTCAGTGGCAGCATACAGTCATTCAAAATGTGGA
This sequence comes from Girardinichthys multiradiatus, assembly GCF_021462225.1. Lineage (NCBI taxonomy): Eukaryota > Metazoa > Chordata > Actinopteri > Cyprinodontiformes > Goodeidae > Girardinichthys > Girardinichthys multiradiatus. The sequence goes on along the minus strand of NC_061795.1, from coordinate 30,236,524 downwards.
TCCATCCTGCCCTGTAACAACAGTTCTGACCGTTGGTAGTTGGGGATATTTTTGTGGCACACTTTGGGGCCCTTAATACCAAGTGGGTATTGTTTAAATGCCACAGCCTACCAGAGTAGTGTTGGTGATCATATCCACCACTTTATGACTACAGAATATGAATCTTTGGATGACTACAATGTTCCATGTGACAAATTTGAAATTTCCTTAAACATAATAATAGGTTTTCTGCATATCATTGGACCTTACATTCGCAGCACTTTGTTGAGTTTATGCCACAGGAAATATGGAAGTTCTGCAGACAAAAGAGGTTGCAAACTAGAACTAGCAAAGTGTAGCTAAGAAACTGGCTGGGAAGTGTACTCTTATGCTTATGATGCAGCTGATGCCAAATCTAAAGAATCCCTGAAGGGGTTTACATTTTTAAATAACAATCCTCTTTAAGTTATATTGAGATATTCAGCCTTCTTCTACATTTTCTATTTTTTATTTAAACCGTCCATGATCACAAGTCCAAATGCTCCACCACCTAAGTTGCAACCTAACAGAACAAAATGTATGTGTTGACAATCGATTAGGAGGAGATGAGAGGACTAGGCAGCTGAGAGGGCTTTAAACACCCAACTGATCTAATTTAGATTTAGTTTAGGAGAAGAGATGGAAAAAAGCAGAAGTGTGGATAGACAGGCTTGGCTGTCTTATCTGGAGCCTGTGGTCACATCAGCTTTTCACACCTTCTGTTCTATCTTGTGCTCACAAAAGCAGATAAACACACACACACACACACACACACACACACACACAATTCAGGACATTGGAAGTAATAGGAACTGTCGCTGAATGAATAATTATCATCTGTATTGAAAATAATTTCACTGAATTAATACATGCGCTGGTTGTTTGGGGTCCTCTGCACAACACTGATGCAGACAACAGCAAATTTACTTTGCATGTGCAAAATTTAACACACCTGTAACAACTCTATTATCTCCATCTGTAGCCTGTTTCCTGAATTAAATTCCCTGTTGTGTCTTGTTGCTGAATAAAGGCTTTGTTCCATACAAATACACACAGCCACACTGAGCAAAAACCCCCTTTACACATTGTCTGAACGAGTGGTTTCCAATTACATTTCAACAGGAAGCAAATTAGAGAGAGGAGTTTGCTGCTGATGAGAAGTGTGTGTCTGTATGCCAGGTGCAGTTGAGAGCTTGTTTTGCATATCAGAGAAGTGTGATTATGAGTAGAGTCGTGCATACTCTGCATTAGTGGACATAATGACCAAATGAGGGGTGACTAAATGAGAGGTTAGAACACAGACACACACATAAACACAATTAAACTGAATGAACTCACAAAACATACTGTTACTGTACACATGGAGTGCAGGGTCATCAGAAATGGAGAAGAGCATGTAAGTGAAAGCGACAGCGATGGATCCGCATCTAAATAAAACCTGTCCTACCTTTGCAACCTCGTTGCATATTCAGAATGGCCGACTGAAGTCTTGCCACATCGTTAGCAAATGAAAAGTAGTTTAGCATGAGAATGAGCCCAGGGGTCACAGAAAGAGAGTTTGCAGAGAGACAAAACTGATTTCACTCATCCTATAATAGGCACACAAGACGAAATGAGGTAAGGGATGATAAGGCAGAAAAAGAATCACTTCTTTCATCATATTAGTAATCACTGCATTTTACAGTGCTCCCAGTAACTTGATCTCTTTTTGTGAGATCTGTTTGCATAATAAAGGCATTGTTGCTGGATCAAGGTATCTGATATTGAAATCAGACTTGCCCCTTGGTTTGCAGGGTTTGACATTCAGGTTCCATACGATATTTGCATCAAAAAGGGGTTGTGAGCTCTCTTTTAACGCCATTTCTCACCACAGTTGGATCTTTGTCTCGTGCGTTATTTATTTATTTATATTCAATATTAGTTTGCATGTTTGTTCTAATTCAAGCCTAAAAAGCAGTAGATTGAAGGATGATAATTCTGAATAACAATTTACTGTTTATCGTCAAGACACAGCATATTTGTTGTATTTGGTCTGTCAGTCTTAGTGAAGGACTGCTATTTTTCTTTTGAAGTGTATGTCACTAGTCAACAAATTGAAGTCATTGATGCCAATGTATTGTTCTTGTAAAAGGAAATGCTAAAAGATGAACATTAAACTGTTTAATTAAGAAGAATCTCTGTAACGTGAACAGATTATGACGTGACTTTAAGATATTAGTAAAACAGTCTGAAGTAAGAACCTTCATTATATCATTGTGTAAGAATTATGATTGATTAATTAATATTTATCAAGAATTATAATTTAAAATCATAATTTGCAAAAAAACAAATTTCTTAACCAAAAAATAATTACTTACGAATCGAAATCAGAGATATCATCTGGTGTTCTAATTATGGCTCAAAGCCCTTGATAATTACAATTATTAAATTCTCAGTAATAATTGATAACTATTACTAGATGTCATTGTTCAATCAACCGCTTCAAGGTGGGGGAACTTTGACCTTATTTTGACAGACAAATCACTCTTGCTCAAAATAAACACAAATGCTTTATCTACATGAATGTTTATTAAATCAACAGCCCTGATACACCTCAGTATTCTGATTCAATAATCTTCACCTAATCAAGCATGCAAAAATTCTACACAAAAGGGGTAAAATAACTGTCATCGTTTTTTAAGGCCGATTTGACCCACATGCAGAGAACACTCAAACAGAGAAATGTTTAAATAATTTATTAACAATTTGTGAAATGTACAAAGAGTGAAGTTTCCAGGAAGGCCGTCTGACTGGAAGGGAAAACAACAAGGTGAGTTTAGATCGAGATACAGACGTACTAATTCTGTGGTCAGGCTTAGTATTCGTGTGAGGCAATCCACCGGGGGGAGATGGTTGCAAGTCTGGGACAGTGAGGTAGTGCTGATTCCGTTGAGGCTTCTTGATGATCCAGGAGGAACCGTAGGAGGGTGGACAGGGTTCGCTTAACCAGACAGAGAGGTATCCAGGGCGGCCCGCTGCATGGAATGAATCCAGAATCCAGACTGTGATCAGAGGTTTTCTTGAGATCTCCAACAAGGAGCAAGGCTGAGGTGCCTAAGACAAGGTAAACAGACTGTTAGTAAAAATCCTCATAAAACAATCACAAGAAACAAGGTATGTGGCCAGGGAGTACTACCACGAAGGGCAAAAACACTCAGGCGCAGAAGTGCAGGTGAGGTTCCCTCATATAGCCCTCTGAACTGATGAGTCAATGAAGAAGACCTGTCACACCTTCGGTCCTCCAGCTCCGCCGCCCCTACAGGTGGAAAAAGGAAGCAGCAGGCACTGAGACAACCAGACTCTGACACTGCCTCCCCATCAACGGCCGCCACCCAGCGGCCCCAATGGACCGTCCTGGGAAGCCCAGAAGTCCTGGATGAGAGTGGGGTCCAGAATGAATGAACCAGGAACCCAGGAGCGCTCCTCCGGGTTGTAACTTGCCCAGTCGATAAGGTACTGCCATACCCTGCCTCTCCGATGCGGGGACGCATCGTCTGTCCACATAGCGTTTGTTCTGGGCTGCGGTCTGATGGAGAGCCCTGGAGGAAGTGGACCAGATGCGCTTACTTCTCTGGATGTCCTGCTGGACTGATATCACTGCGGTCTTCTTCTCATCGGACGTGAAAAGGGGTGCCTGATACCCCAGCGAGACCTCGAATGGAGAGAAACCAGTAGCAGCCGACACGTGAGAGTTGTGTGAGCATTCGACCCAAGGGAGGTAGGCGCTCCATTCGGTGGGAATGGATGAGGTCACACAGCGGAGAGTAGCCTCTAGCTCCTGGTTGAGCCTCTCTACCTGACCATTGGTCTGTGGGTGGTGACCGGACGTCAGCAAAACTTTAACTCCCAGGGCGTTGCAGAACTCCTTCCAGACTCGGGCGGTGAATTGGGGGCCGCGGTCAGATAGAACATCTTGGGGAATACCATGGAGCCGGAACACATGCTTAACCAGGAGCTTGGAAGTCTGAAGGGCTGAGGGCAACTTCCTGAGAGGAACGAGATGGCATGCTTTAGAAAACCTGTCTATAATAGTCACAATTGTGGTCATACCCTGAGAGGTAGGGAGGCCGGTGACGAAATCCACAGCGATGTGGGACCAAGGTTGGACGATTAGAAGTCCTATTTTGGGCACAGACTGAACAGGCAGAGACGTAGTCCTTAACATCCTTGTGCAGCGTGGGCCACCAGAAGCGTCTGGTAATCGAGGCGATGGTCCGACTGGCTCCTGGATGGACGGCAAACATTGAAGTGTGAAACCAGGTTATAAACCGGGCCCTTACTGCGGCAAGGACAAATATGCCGTTAGGTGGACCCGTTCCAGGACCCGGGTCAGCGAGGATAGCCTGTCGCACACAGTCCTCAAACTTTTTCTCATGAGTTTTGCCCAGTGGGGAGAATTAATGAATTAATGAAAACCCACGTGTGAATTTCTTCTCCAGAAGGATGCGTGCCTCTGTTGCGTGGTAACTGGTCTCGGTTTCCAGTGGGAAAAAGCAAAGGTGGGCGTCTCCCATGTCCTTATATAGCCCACTGTGACATCAGTGCTGCAATGCCCCTTCCTATCAGCTGCAATTCCTGCTGGGAGTTGTGGTTGCAGACGATACTGGGGTATATAGAAGCAGATGACACTGGGGAGGTATAGTAGTGAACAAATGGTCCAACAATTGTAAAAATTCAGACATTGCACTTTTAATGTGCATGTGTTGGAAAACTGTTCTTGGCACATGAGAAAATGAGGGTAGAACTGTTGGTTTGCTACCTAGAAGTCTTATGCCAGTTACAAGAAATTGGGAGGCATTGTAAAAATTATTACTTTGTTTCCAGTCATTTGCAGACTGATGGAGTAGATCTCTTCAATTGTGTCCAACTACTTTTGCCTTGACATTGTTGGTTGTTATTCTGATTAGAGCATTGGGTTTTTCTACTAGGTTATCCCACTTCTCTTTTATCTCTGCCTTAAAATCTTCTAATCTGTCCCATCATATTGTATGTAATGTAATGAAGAAATCCTAATTTCAATTGAGTTCTACCCTGATTCTGCATTGCACCTTCGATCATCCAGGCCTTAATACCAGGATCAACCAAATTAAGCAGACTTGTTTTGATCCATAGTTAAAGAGGTTATTAGAATTTATGAAACACGTTACTTAAATAAATGTTAAAAAATGTTTTTGTCCATCTAAAAAAATAAATAAATAAATTGTTGAAGTCAAATGTTCAGGAACAGCTCTGAAATAATTTACGTCTGTCATGTCTTGCTTTGCAAATAAAAGAGAATATTTATATTTATATTTTCACAAATGCTGCAAATACAGGGGAAATGTTACATTATGAAACACACATTGTTTTCTTCCTTAAGTCATATGACATTTATTGATAGAAAACCAGAATATGGGGATCTGGTATGCATGGATGTTCTTCCAGACCATACTTTCCCAATAAATTTACATCAGCCGGATAGATTTAGTGGCAATACTGAAATATGGTATAGCAGAGCATTTAAATGTTGCTTGAATACTTTGCTCAGTATTTTATATTTGTAATTTGCAAATAAGTTGAAACTGTACAGGGACGTTTGGATTTGAACCATATAGGCTTCTACCTGTGCGACTTTTCCTCTGATGTCACTGATATCGTATCGGCTGTGTTTTGGGATTATTTTCTCTTAAACAACATCTGCTCTTCAGGAAAGGGTCTGCAGTAAGTATATATTTCAAGCACAGAGCTAAAAGCATCTGTTTCTGCACTGTTAAAGCCATCCTTTTTTTAAAACCTTGTTCTAATAGTTTCATGTACATAACATTTGGTGCCCATATATTCACCATTATGTATCTCTTTAATTCTGTTGGTAGTTACCAGTTCTGATGAATTATGAAGAAAAATATTTATAGAAAATCTCCAAATCTGAACCATAATCTAATTTAATTCTCCTTTCCTAAAGACTTTTTTACACCATAATTTCATTTATTGTAGTACTAACCGAACTCAGTGGTAGAAATAGCATATCTTAGTCACATCAACCCATTCTTATACAGTAGAATCTCAGCAAGACACAAGATTACTGTCAAGACCTTAGACGTCCAACTCATTTTCAGTTGAAAAACATAAGTTTTGCATGGTAAAATGTGTTTCAGTAATCTGTCTGATTTCTGAAGTCATTGGCTCTGTGTATATGAGAAAATAGTGAATCAAGTCCTCACCTTAGAGTCAAAATCTTAACTGTTTTTAACTGGACCTGTCTTATATGGCCAACTCTGCAATCATTGGGTGTAAGTATTGATTATGTCAAGAAGCTTAACCAAAAATTGAAGTTAATACATTTCATCTTTGGGTAAAATCAAAGAGAATGGAAAACAATCTCCTTCCAAGTTCGGGTTGGAGGACTTGTTGGACAGAACAGTCGCAAGAGCAATCAGCAATCAAGATCAACACCAGTCTGAACCAATTTACACAGCCTTAGTAGGCCTGCCATGCTCCGCTGCTCACCCCTCACTCTTTCTCCCTGCATTGCTTTTTTGTCTTTTCTGTCCTTTCTCTCTTTGCCTTTTTTTATGTAATCTCTCTTGGCCGGGTTTTTCCATGAAGCAGAAAGTCATTAAGTGAGAGGCGACTTTGCAGTGATGGTTCAGCCTGAGAGAACACCGTCTCTCACCAGGGCTGCACACGGATTAGCTTATTACAGGTCAAACATTTTCCCTCTCAGCAAAAGCAGAGAACAAATCTAAAGGGCAGTCAGGTAAAGTTCTCAACAAGACAATATATGTACACGTGTAAATTGAGGATGAATTTAAGCAGATGCAAACACAAAACCTTCACAGAACTTCCCAGTGTCATGAAATGGTTTAGAACAGGAACCAAATGCAGGGAGAAGGCAGGCAGGTGAAAATAGTGAAAAACAGTTTTACTTAAAAAGGGAATTCAAAATGTGCAAAAACTGAAGTCCAGGGGTGAATCCAAACTAATACATCACAAGAGAAAGACAATAAAACAGGATAGTGTCAGTAAAAAGATGGTCTGACCGAGACCTGACTAACTGAGACACATTTAAGCTGTATAGTTAATTTATGAACAAAGAGCAGGTGGTTGATTAGAAACTGGGTGCAGCTGTGAGGGAAGGCAAGTAACTGACGTTGAGCTAAGGAAGTGAGAGAAACGGCAAATAGAACACACAAACAACATAAATATCAAAATAAAGCAAAACAAAACTAAAGTTTCAAAGATCACGACACCCAGGGAGGGTTTATTGATTATATGCAAGTAGTCTCCCTGATCAACCAGTTATACCAGTTGGCACCTGAAGTTTCATGTGTTGTGTATGTGCCTGTCTCAGTGTATAGAGAGTGGCTCATTAAACCCAATGGAGAGACGGTTGCCTGGCCAGTTATGCTGAATTCTCCCTTTTTTACAGTACCCAAATGTTAAATTTCATCAAACTAAAGACTACGCAACTCCTCCAATTTGTGTGTTGCTCAATGTATTGCTCATCATTCCATAATAAATGTAGTACTTGAAATCCATCTTAGTTTCGGAAATTCAAAAATGGGCAATCTTTTGTAATTTCATTGTTTTAAATTGAGATGTCTGTAACTTTTATAGACAACATGCTACTAGTGTGGACATACTCCTCTTTATAAACACACAAAATGACCCCACACAGGCCAGCTTCCTTCAATCAGGCCTGATCTCAGGCTATTTTGGCAGACACCATATACTCAGAAAATTACACTGAATTATTTTCAGGCCTATTTATCTTGTCTGTTGCTGTCAGAAATTTACATCCACTCATCATGGGTGGAAATGTCATTTGCTTGTTTAAACTTCATCTCTGCTTCAAATGGACAAATGCAAGCATCTTGGTGTCTGAGCTGAACCAAAATGCAAAGCTCTTACCTTTTCAGTCCATCTGTGTCAGGGCTGTCCAATTTGCAGCCCGGGGACCATTTGTAATTTGGAATAATTTTGTGTGGCCCCCAACAACAGTATACAAATGGTTAAAATCTGGCCCTTCCCCAAATGGAACTGTGATGGAAACTTTTTATGAGATTTTGTATCTTCTATAATGGACAATGTAAGACAGAGTATTTTTTTTATTAGTTGTGTTTTTGTTTTTTTAATGCCATAGTAAGTAGGGTTTTTTACTCTGTGACTTTTTGCAAAGAAACAGACTTGAAAACAGCCAGGAGTTTCAATGTTGTTTTTGCTGGTAATTAACTAAAAGCATTTTCTAGACCGACATAATTGAAAACATTTGATGCTGACATTAGGAAACTACACCTATCTTTTATTAAGGTAAGCATCTGATACCTTTTTTTCTGGCCTACAATTCTTCCTGTATTTTTTTCATTTCTACTTTGATCCATTTTAATATTGCATGTTTAATTTTATGTCCTGACCCCTACCTATGCTGGTGAGATAGGGATCATGACTGAAAGAACGAGGTCCTTGATACATCTGACTGAAATGCACTTGCTCACTGGGGTGGCCTTACAGATAGAGTGAGGAGATCTGTCATCGAGGGGTTAATAAAGCCACAGGTCCTCTGCATCAAAAATGAGTCATGAGGTAGTTTCAGCCTCTGGGCAGGATGCAAACTGGGTGCTTTCATTTGGAGTATATGTCTTCTGCCTTGGATCCCACAGAATGAACTTGCTTCGGAACCTGATTTAAGAAAAAAAAAAGATGATGGATGGACAGACGAACATGTGCATGGACAACTGCAATAATAATTTAATAAATGTCACTTGCCAAATTGCAAAGACTTTATCCACTTTTAGCAATTTTGAATATTTGTGAACGATGCCTAAAAACCTTATCTGTGGAAGGAAACTAACAAATTTAAATGAGCTTTTCCATTTCTGACAAGAAGACTGGATCGAATACACATCCTAAATTATGGTGGGACATTGTTGATGGCTACCAAACAGTCTTTGGTTTCTTTGCTTGCTTTCAGACATTAATCCAAATTTAGTAGGCCTACATGCATATTTATATGTGCTACTGTATAAAGTTTTGACCTTGTGGGAAACAAATGCCCCCTGTAGTTTAAAAATAATTATGGCTATTATGTTATCATTCTGCCCCAGAAAAAGAACAATTTGTTAACTTGTTTGTCATACCCTTGATGGATGTCTGTAAATTTCTAAACTCGATTGTAAACACACAGAAACAAATTATGGATCAATTGTATTAGGGCAGTTTGAAAATTCTGTAATAGCAAAGTATTTCAACCCACCAGGACAGCAAATTGAATTAAAAGCAAACAAGTGTCCCACATCCACTAATTCTTTTAACATGCAGTGAAATAAAGTTCAAAGAAACTTTAGAAGATATGTTACATGTCTGGGCAGGCGAATCTTTGACAGAGAAAATCTGTCTCGTCTCACATCTTCTGGGGTTATCATCAGGAATGTGAATATTTATGAGCTCAGAAGAATGAGACACAGTCATATCTAAAATATGAATTTCCTAATCAGAGCTAATAAATATTTGACTTGTGCAGCCTATCGTGTAGATTAATAGATATTCTGGACTAAATTCTTAATGTGAAACATACAGAACAGTTCCCCTTTTGGGCTCGAGTCATTTTTGTCATTTACTCATGACAAAATCATTTCGGAGTTTCCCTATTTCTGTCCAATAAAAAAAAAAAAAAAAGGATGACATGCTTCACCCTTATGAAATCCATGCATTTACATTTTGTGACAAACATGTTTGAGATTTTAATTACGGATTTTTATTTATTTATTACTAATTAGTATTTTGGTTCGACCTAAAATGTATTCATACACATTTCTTTCTCCTGTGGCTATGTTTATCCCCTTATCTATTTCTTTTACTCTCATTAATGATGTCCAAGTACTCCACTTTTGCTTGACAATCTGTTACCTTGTTCATCAGGTATTTAACATTTTATTGTTCTCTGCTTAACATGAAAAAAGGAACAAGAGATCAGTCGTTTTTAACTTGTGTGTATTGGATTTAGATGTTAACGCCCTTAAGTCAATCTAACCACCATTAATAAAATATTGGTGGATGAAATTAACCTTTCCAGACAGGGAATGTTCTTTTTGGCTCATGAACTTTAGGCAGGTTTGAATTGTTTTCAATTTTGTGACTTAACATGAAGAGCCAAAAACCTTTTTCATGTATTATTCCATTAAATTGATTTATGCTCTCATATGTCTCATTTTTTCCTTCTTCATTGTTCCAACACAACCCGTAGCTTATCAGCATCTGGATAAGCTGTTTATCATTACAATAGACAATCATTGGCACCTTCATTAGGTTTATTGTGTTGACACAAATAGTGAGCCAGTTAATCACATGGGAGCAATCGACTGCATTTAGTCATGCAGTGCTGTAATGGTACAGGGGATATTTTTTTAGGAGACTTTGTGCCATCTTGTACCAATTTATTTATTTTATTACACCTCTATTTAACCAGGTAAGTTGGTTGAGGACCAATTGTAATTTGTGACAATGACCAGGTCAAGAGGGAGTGACAAGGCAAATTATACACGCAATCATTTACCAAAACAAAAAGCTCATTAAAACAGTTTTTAAAAAACACACAGACCATTATAATCCCTAAAACAATCAGTACCAGGTGCACTGATCAGAAACTATCATTGTTAATGAGTTTTTAAGGTAGACAATGGGATACAATATTGGTACAAAACTTTGGGGTTTTTTAGAATTTAACTTCAGCACCACCAGTTGTGGGAAATGTTAAGTAGTGAGCAAAGTTAAGAGGGATTTTCCTGCGTTTATAAATAAACTGGGACCGATGCTATTGAATGTTTAAATGCCTTGTAGGACACAATGCAATATCAACATGGTTTTTGAACATGACAATGAATTTGCCATTCTATTACTATTTTTAATAACTGTATGGTATTTTTTTCAGAACCTTTCATATTTTTTTCCTTATATTTTACCTTTGTGTAAATGTGCATGCTTCCATTTGTCTGTCACTTTGCTACTATTACCCTGAATTTCCCCACTGAGGGGCAAAAAATGATATATCTATTCTATTCCATTCTATTCAATTCTATTCTCACAGTGTCCTTCACACTTGCTGAATATCAGTCTAAAGGAGCATCCATGGGATGTTGTGAATGGTGGAACTGCAACATGGTTTTGACACCATGGTAAATCAATGTCATGAATAGGTTCAGCAATCTATAGGTGATGTGGTCTATGAAGCAGATTAATAGGTTGCTGTATGAATTATGCAGAAAAAGACTGTCATGTTCTGCAGTGAAAGACAGCCCAAACACAAAGACTAAACAAGCAGAAGATAAACTAGTAACAGAAACAAAAATGTTTTATACCATGGAGCAAAATGAAAGCCACAAGAAAAATCAGGGAAATGAAAATTTAATCGAAAAGAATTGAACTGAGGAAAAAACTGACAGAAAACGGGAATTTATGACAGAACATCAACAGAAAACCAAGAAGTGTGCAGTCTGTGAGGTGAGATCGGGTAACGTTGTGTATATTAACAAACGAGAAAAATATAAATGTAAATTATCAAGATTAATTTAAACTTTAAAACCTGAAAACGAGGAAAATTAGCCTGGGAGAAGCCCTAAAACAAGAAAAAAACTAACACCAACCAAACAAACAGGAGACAGGCAAACACAGGACTCAATACCAGCTGAAATAAACAAACAAACAGTTTCCAAAATGAAGAAATGACAATAAAAAATCTATACATAGAATTGGGTCAGAGGCCAGCTGAACAGTAGAACAAAAACAAGGCAATAATAATGAAGAAAATTAAAATGTTATAAGAGGACATACATAGAACATGCCCCGTACGCCCAACAGGCTGCAGCATGGACTGAAAGTAACATCAGTTACAATTTAATTTCACCATCCATGTGCTATTACAATCATGGAAAATCCACCACAGTAACACCACAAAAGAATGAACAGCCTCTTTCTGCAAAACTCATATTGCATATTAGACACATCCTAATTTGACATTGTCACTTTTTCATGCAAGCTCTACTTTTTCAATAATTTATGCATTGGATGATCAGGAGTTTTGTTCAAGTTAAGCATTACTTTCTTATTTTTACCCCAACTGTAAAGTGTTACCGTTCGTTCCCCCGAACAAATTTCTTTCAAAATCCTTTTATGAACAGAAAGTAAGGAAGTCTGGCAAGCGGAGAAACTCAAAAAATGTAGTCTAGCATGAAGGGGGAAAAGAAAGGTACTCAATCTTTTTAGGTCTAACAATAGAAAGCTAGAGTCAGAGCCAGAGTGGAGTCAATTTGAATTCCCTCACAGGCTGCCTATAAACAGGACCACATGCTGCTAGTGATAAACAGGTGGAATTTATTCATGTACCTCATTCCATCCACTGTAGCTGTCCATATGTCAACATCAAGCCAATTAAAGGAAATTGTATAAAAAACAGCAGTCAGAGAGACAGATAAAGTAACTCTATTAGTATTTATAAGTGGCTTTCTTTAATGGTGTGTGTGATTGCGTGTTAGTGTGTATGTGCTCAGTTTCACTACCTCTTGGTAGAACCCAAACAGAAAAGCAACCATCTAAAAATAGAGCACACCTGTGCACCTTTTTTTACACACTCATTTTATTCACATTAGGAAGGGTGTGCACAACTTATGGAGGTGCTCTGGCTCCAAGTGAGGGTGTATAAAGAGTACAGCCCAGATCGCAAAAGAGCACCGGACAAGCAACAATATGAAGGGACTTCACCCCTTTGCTCTTATTATCATTACAGACAGATAACCATAACTGCTGTACTTTTATGACAAGATTAGACTCCTGACTGCTGAATGTAAATTAAATTTACCGCTGAGGTTGTGATATGTCTTCTGCATGGCAATCAGCCGCAAAAGGCAAAACTGATCATTTGTCTGTACATTTCAAGGTGAGGTTAGTCCACTGTAAATGACACATGGTTCAAGTTAAAAAGAGTTAGAACCCTGAACTAAAGAGGGAGCACAACGTGAGGTAAAATTGAATAAAGACAGTGCTTGTGTGACACCTTAGGCTCTGACACAGTAGAGTGACGTCAGCCTTCAGTCATGGATCAAGGCCATACAAAAGAAGCCCCACTGCGCGTAAAGGTGCATGGGGCTGCGCAGGAGAGTAAATTAGTTTTATATAAAAGTACACTCCTCTTGGCTGATTTTATTTGTTAGTTTGGAGAATAGTGCATTACTTATTTTTAGGAAACTAAAGTACAAAATACTCTTACATTGTTATATTTCTTTGGGAAAAACGAGATTTTGCTGTATTCCTCATATGTACCTATTAGCAAGGGCTTAAGACTGAATATAGTTTTATTAGAGGGCAACAATTGAATGTTTGGAGTAACTCTAAAGCAAAAAAATATAACAATTTGATGTCAACCCCTGCTCAGTGTAAAAATCTGTGAGATGCATGTTTATTCACCCTCAGTTATGACGTCAAAGCAGAACTTGGACCAAGAAGTCAGATTAGTGCTTGTTCAAGCTGCTGTCATTCTGTTTCCTGTCTTGAAAGGTATACTGGCATTTCTAAAAATGCATTAATGTGGGTCTAAAAATAAAGAAATGAAGCACATTTAAAAAAAATATAAAGTCCTGTCACACATAAAGTGTAAAGTACATGTATCATTTAGGAGGCCCCCCTGTTACATACAGTGCCCTGCAAAGTATTCTCAGTTTAAACTTTTCATATTTTGTCATGGTACAATCACAAACTTCAATGTTTTTTATTCGGAGCTTGTGTGCTAGACCATCACAAAGCACAACAAATTTGTAAGTATTATGAAAAAGAGACGACTTTTTGTGATAATAATAATCTGTGTAAAAGTATGTTGTGCATTTGTATAGAGCCCCCTTGTCTCTCAAACTGCTAAACAGTTGCTTTCAGAAGTTACACTGAGCCAACCTAGGTGTAAATTTGTCACAATAAACATAGCATCTCAATCATGAAACATGGTGGTGACAGAATCATATTTTGGAGGTGATTTTCTTCAGCTGGAAAGAGTTGATGGGAAGATGGATAAAGCTAAAAAAAGGGTAATCCTGGAAGAAAACCTGTAAGCAGCTGCAGAAGACTTGCGACTAGAGCATAGCTTTATTGTCCAGGAGGACAACACTGAACATACAGGCAGAGCTAAATTAAAACAGTTTAGATCAAAGCATATTCGTGTTTTAGAATGGCCCTAAATCAAAGAATCCGTGACAAGACTTCACAGGCACTCTCTATCCGGACTGACTGACATATTTGAGATTCAGTTACACACAGGTGGACTCTATTCACTTATTGAATGACCTTTAAAGACAATATGTACTGCTAGATAAATATAGTCCATTTACCATTTAAATCTATCCATTGCCTTACACTTATCTAAGATTGGATAATGTGGTAACAGGTCAAGTAGAGAAACCTAGACATCCTTTTCCCATCAACCCTTTCCAGCTCCTTCTGAGGTACCCCAAGGCTTTCCCATGCCAGTTTTTATATTTAGTCAATGAAATATATTTTGGGTCTGGGTTGGGATATCCTTCCAGAGAGATTTGGATGTTTTCCAAAGGGAGGTGCCATAACCACCTCAACCTAGTCCGAGGTCAGCCTTAGAGATAATAATTCTGCATCCTATCTTGCTAAGCCCGACCACTATATGGAGCAGGCTTATTTCCGCTTTTTCTTTTGGTCATGATCCAATTCTCATGACCATAGGTGACAGTTGGAATTTACAGAGTGGTAAATCAAGCTGTTTGCTATTTTGCTTAGCCATTTTTTGTATGGCAGATGTGGCCCTAGTCTGTAGATTTATCTCCTGATTCACTCTACCATAACTAGTGAACAAGAAACCAGATTAGCTTAATTCCTCCACTTAGGCCAAAGACTGACTCCCAACCTGGAGTGAGAAACCCACCGTTTTGAAGTAGAGAACCATGGTCGCATACTTAGAGAAGCTAATTCTGGTCTGATCCTAGCTGCTGAACACTTGAACCACTCCACTACATGCTGAAAGCCATGGCTTGAAGATGCCATCAAAACTACACCAGCTGGAAAAAGCAAAGATGAGACCTTGCAATTCCAAACCCACTGCTGTCCTCTCCCCAACTGCACATTTAGATCCTCTCCATAACGACCATCAACAGGATTAGGGACAGGGCAACTTGTTCCCATGAGTGGGAACAAGTTTAACTTCATGCTAAAAATATGGACACAGCTCTTGCTTTGGTTGTACCAGGACTGGATAGCCTTTAACACCATCCTCAGCACCTTGTACTCCCATAGTTGCAGAAGTGTAATTGAAGCACACTCTGGTCCCTTTTCTCAAAGACTGGGGTCATCTCCATTAAGGCTTCTCAACCACTCTTAGTCTGAGCATGCCAGGATGTCTGGCTTCTCAACCAATGTACAAAATAGTCCTCATGGATGGATGGATGGAGGTATGAATATAGACCATCACACTTGAAAAAAAGTTAGATTTCATATGCCAAATTATGGGTACATACATCATCTATACCTTCATGGTGAATCTCCTGCAGTTATGCAAGAGAAGGAAAATGATAAAATATATGAAATTACATAGACTCCTGGTTTCAACAAACTGTGAATGGCAAAAGAAAATTTCTTGGCAGGTCCACTGAAAGACATTGTCTTGTAATACCAACGAGGACCAAAAGTATACTGCATAAAATCATGAACACTACAAAACACACACAGCAGACAGTTTTTGTCAAAGAAACATGATATACCACTGTCATCCAGACATCACGCTGTAGCCATGCATTGCTTGGTAAGTATAACATTTAGCATCACCATCTAACCGAGGTGTTTACCTCAAACTGTAAAGCTACAGAAAATAACTTGCACTTCTATCATGACACAGCTTCACTATTCCACAAAAGTTCAGGTAGCAACATAAAGAAAGTTAAACTTTAGGTAAATTCTTGTTAAATTCAAAGTGTGAGACACTGTAGGAGGGTTACTTCAGTTCAGTGCTGTCTATCAACTCTGTCTCTCTGTTTGTCTCCCACTTTCTGTCTGTTTCATCTGACAACACATCCATCCAGCAGCATGCAACTCTTGGCTTGAGGCTTAGAGCACTTCTATCACACATCACCTACTCCTGTACAAAATGCACAGGAATAAATGAAATATAACAGCTGCAAAACACATACACAAGCCTTAGAGAAATGTACTGACTCGTCTAAAAGCTACACACATTTAGAAATACATATTTTTGTAAAGAAAAACTTGTTGATTATCTAATAGCATTTCAAACTGTGTGGGAGGCAAGGTTTTCAGAAAAATGTTTAACAGTAGGAAATAATGAGGGTTGGTCAAATAGGGAGGTCACGGTCCTGAATACAAACCAAACATGATTTTTTTTTTAAGACAAATTCAAGGACAAATATGAGCTTTGATTTATTCAGCTTTCATACTTAAACCTGAAAGATATCTGTAACCATTCAGTGAAATTAAAGTAAAATGAAAATTATGGCACAGGGATCTTTCAGTGTGATCTTCCTTTTGTCTTTTGTTTTTCCAAGCTGTGATGTAATGGTTTATAGCTTTATTATCTTGCTATGAAATGTATTACATCACCTGAGAAAGGTCCAAGTAAAACACCAATGCAGTAAAAGTATGTAGATATTTGTAGGTAATGAGGTGAGGACTTGTGATGTATATGATTCATCATGACTACAGTTTGAGAGATTTATGAAGGCAAAGCTGCTGCTGTGCAGCTGAAAATTGTAAACTATTCCTGTAGCTTTACTTAGCACAGGTGAGCTGTGTCGAGGCAACAGCTTCATCTAGAATCTAATGTAGACACACATGTGGGCGTCTGCACATTCACATACATAAAGCCAGATTCCCTCAAGCACAGCCAGGTATGCTATCCAGATTCCCCATACTTCCCTGAGATCAAACTGCTCCTCTCTCAAAGAGAAGACAGTTCCCTCTACCCTGCCCTTGACTCAGCAAGGAGAAGAGAGAAGATGGGAGTGAGGAAAGCTGAGGTAGAGGCAAAAACAAATAAATGAAAGGTGGGGAAGAAAGTAAGCAAATGCAAAAGTAAAACATATTTAAAAAAAACACGTAAAAGACGTGAAAAAATACTTAATGATGAACCTGAATGAAAGAAAACATTTTAAGCACCAAGCTGTTAATCACATATATACAAATGCTTAATTATATCAAAACCTTTAGAGCAGAAAAAAACAAGTCTTAAACATTTTAAGGTTTTTCTAGTTTAGTAAGTTATTCATGTGCAATTGACACCAGATGTCAATAACAATCCAAGTAAGTCTCACATACAAGAAAATGAAAACATTGAGTTCTTAAATAACTTATTTGTAATAAGTGGAATGAATCATGGAATCTTTATGATCACATACAGTACAGACCAAAAGTTTGGACACACCTTCTGATTCAAAGAGTTTTCTTTATTTTCATGACGATGAATATTGTAGCTTCACACTGAAGGCATCAAAACTATGAATTAACACATGTGGAATTATATACTGAACAAAAAAGAGTGAAACAACTGAAAATATGCCTTATATTCTAGGTTCTTCAAAGTAGCCACCTTTTGCTTTGATTACTGCTCCGCACACTCTTGGCATTCTGTTGATGAGCTTCAAGAGGTAGTCACCTGAAATGGTTTTCACTTCACAGGTGTGCCCTGTCAGGTTTAATAAGTGGGATTTCAAGCCTTATAAATGGGGTTGGGACCATCAGTTGTGTTGTGCAGGAGGTGGATACAGTACACAGCTGATAGTCCTACTGAGTAGACTGTTAGAATTTGTATTATGGCAAGAAAAAAGCAGCTAAGTAAAGAAAAACGAGTGGCCATCATTCCTTAAGAAATGAAGGTCAGTCAGTCCGAACAATTGGGAAAACTTTGAAACTGTCCCCAAGTGCAGTCGCAAAAACCATCAAGCGCTACAAAGAAACTGGTTCACACGAGGACCGCCCCAGGAAAGGAAGACCAAGAGTCACCTCTGCTGCGGACGATAAGTTCATCCGAGTCACCAGCCTCAGAAATCGCAGGTTAACAGCAGCTCAGATTAGAGAACAGGTCAATGCCACACAGAGTTCTAGCAGCAGACACATCTCTAGAACAACTGTTAAGAGGAGACTGTGTGAATCAGGCCTTCATGGTAAAATAGCTGCTAGGAAACCACTGCTGAGGACAGGCAACAAGCAGAAGAGACTTGTTTGGGCTAAAGAACACAAGGAATGGACATTAGACCAGTGGAAATCTGTGCTTTGGTCTGATGAGTCCAAATTTGACTCTACATGCCTGGTTCCCACCGTGAAGCATGGAGGAGGAGGTGTGATGGTGTGGGGGGGCTTTACTGGTGACACTGTTGGGGATGTATTCAAAATTGAAGGCATAGTGAACCAGCATGGCTACCACAGCATCTTACAGCGGCATGCTATTCCATCTGGTTTGCGTTTATTTGGACCATCATTTATTTTTCAACAGGACAATGTCCCCAAACACACCTCCAGGCTGTGTAAGGGCTATTTGACCAAGAAGGAGAGTGATAGGGTGCTGCGCCAGATGACCTGGCCTCTACAGTCACCGGACCTGAACCCAATCGAGATGGTTTGAGGTGAGCTGGACCGCAGAGTGAAGGCAAAAGGGCCAAAAAGTGCTAAGCATCTCTGAGAACTCCTTCAAGACTGTTGGAAAACCATTTCAGGTGACTACCTCTTGAAGCTCATCAACAGAATTCCAAGAGTGTGCGGAGCAGTAATCAAAGCAAAAGGTGGCTACTTTGAAGAACCTAGAATATAAGACATATTTTCAGTTGTTTCACACTTTTTTGTTCAGTATATAATTCCACATGTGTTAATTCATAGTTTTGATGCCTTCAGTGTGAAGCTACAATATTCATCGTCATGAAAATAAAGGCAACTCTTTGAATGAGAAGGTGTGTCCAAACCTTTGGTCTGTACTGTATGTCTCATAGCATTTAAAATTCATCCTCCTTTCAGTAATATGAAGTCTGCCAGTACCATAAGACTGTAATAATAGCCCCATACCATGACTTTCCAGCCTCCGAGCTTTATTTTTGATATGATGGTTTTGTAAGGGGATGCATAGTGACATTTCTCCTCCAAAAATTGTATACGAAATGACATCCAAGGACTTCAATGGTCTTACCTAAGCAGAATTTATCATCCCAGTATTTCACAGGCTTTTGCAAATGCTTTTAAACAAACGTTAAACGAGATTCAACATGCTTTTTAGCAGGGGAGGCAGGTGAGTGTGCATTTAGGCCATAGCACTTTAATATAATCCAATATTGTCCTTTAAACAACTGCACCTGCTAATTCCAAGTCTCTTCACAAGTGGTCCTGGACTCTTGTACAACTCTACTAGTTATTATTTTGACCCTTTTCTCAGAACTCTTTAGAGAAGAACCTGGTTGTTGTTTGTTTTATGGTTAACTGATGCTCTTTACACTTCTAAATTATGTCTCTAAGGGTGCTGAATGGAACGTTTACAAGTTCAGAAATATCTAATATTTCTAACAATATGGCAGTCAGGTTTTAAGACAGCACTTTACTTTTACCCATCATGAGAGAAACCTTTTACAGGTCATCAGTGGGTACTAAAGCAGTTGATATTATTATAACTTCAAAATGAGAGTCTCAAGCTCAAGCTTGAAGCACATTTCCAGGGCTCATAATAACTTCCACCAGACAACAGCAACTGAATAGTGTTTTGCAAGACAGACAAGTAATACTGTGATGTTTTTTTTTTTCCTGCAATAGTTAATATACAGGTCCTTCTCAAAATATTAGCATATTGTGATAAAGTTCATTATTTTCCATAATGTAATGATGAAAATTTAACATTCATATATTTTAGATTCATTGCACACTAACTGAAATATTTCAGGTCTTTTATTGTCTTAATACGGATGATTTTGGCATACAGCTCATGAAAACCCAAAATTCCTATCTCACAAAATTAGCATATCATTAAAAGGGTCTCTAAATGAGCTATGAACCTAATCATCTGAATCAACGAGTTAACTCTAAACACCTGCAAAAGATTCCTGAGGCCTTTAAAACTCCCAGCCTGGTTCATCACTCAAAACCCCAATCATGGGTAAGACTGCCGACCTGACTGCTGTCCAGAAGGCCACTATTGACACCCTCAAGCAAGAGGGTAAGACACAGAAAGAAATTTCTGAACGAATAGGCTGTTCCCAGAGTGCTGTATCAAGGCACCTCAGTGGGAAGTCTGTGGGAAGAAAAAAGTGTGGCAGAAAACGCTGCACAACGAGAAGAGGTGACCGGACCCTGAGGAAGATTGTGGAGAAGGGCCGATTCCAGACCTTGGGGGACCTGCGGAAGCAGTGGACTGAGTCTGGAGTAGAAACATCCAGAGCCACCGTGCACAGGCGTGTGCAGGAAATGGGCTACAGGTGCCACATTCCCCAGGTCAAGCCACTTTTGAACCAGAAACAGCGGCAGAAGTGCCTGACCTGCGCTACAGAGAAGCAGCACTGGACTGTTGCTCAGTGGTCCAAAGTACTTTTTTCGGATGAAAGCAAATTCTGCATGTCATTTGGAAATCAAGGTGCCAGAGTCTGGAGGAAGACTGGGGAGAAGGAAATGCCAAAATGCCAGAAGTCCAGTGTCAAGTACCCACAGTCAGTGATGGTCTGGGGTGCCGTGTCAGCTGCTGGTGTTGGTCCACTGTGTTTTATCAAGGGCAGGGTCAATGCAGCTAGCTATCAGGAGATTTTGGAGCACTTCATGCTTCCATCTGCTGAAAAGCTTTATGGAGATGAAGATTTCATTTTTCAGCACGACCTGGCACCTGCTCACAGTGCCAAAACCACTGGTAAATGGTTTACTGACCATGGTATCACTGTGCTCAATTGGCCTGCCAACTTTCCGGACCTGAACCCCATAGAGAATCTGTGGGATATTGTGAAGAGAACATTGAGAGACTCAAGACCCAACACTCTGGATGAGCTAAAGGCCGCTATCGAAGCATCCTGGGCCTCCATAAGACCTCAGCAGTGCCACAGGCTGATTGCCTCCATGCCACGCCGCATGGAAGCAGTCATTTCTGCAAAAGGATTCCCAACCAAGTATTGAGTGCATAACTGTACATGATTATTTGAAGGTTGACGTTTTTTGTATAAAAAACACTTTTCTTTTATTGGTCGGATGAAATATGCTAATTTTGTGAGATATTAATTTTGGGTTTTCATGAGCTGTATGCCAAAATCATCCGTATTAAGACAATAAAAGACCTGAAATATTTCAGTTAGTGTGCAATGAATCTAAAATATATGAATGTTAAATTTTCATCATGACATTATGGAAAATAATTAACTTTATCACAATATGCTAATATTTTGAGAAGGACCTGTATATATATAATATGATGCATTTCGTGTCAGCCACTAGCTTCTTGTAAACTTAGAAAGCCTCACATTAATTGGCACACAAATGTATATACATATTTATATATAGTATATGCCTAGAGCATGCAATTACCTGTATGCACGAATGGCCGGTGGCAGTGTCATCATGACGGTTAGAGGATATTAGCCCCAGCAGGAGCAGCAGATATCTCAGCACTGCCATAGGGCTGTCTAATAGTGCAGAAAATAAAGGCTGGGAAACTCATTAAGGCTCATTTACAGTGTGTTGCTACTAAGTGCTCTAATTTAGACATGAGACTGACTTCAGATCTGTTACTTTTATGCCGGCATGAAAAAACGGTTCATGTCCGAGCCTAGCTTTAATCACTAAGCACATATTTGTCTCTTTAACTGTAGAGGAGTGAACATTTTTAATTGTTCTGTTTTCCATCCAGCTAATTCTGCACAACCAATAATAAAATCATAAAAGAAAAGCATTTTTAGGAAGAATTTTAGGTGTTTATGTGTACAAACAACTTAAGGTTTGACTCGGTAGCCATCTTTTCAATACTTGACCTTAATGTCAAAGCATTGCAGCATATGAATCATGATGTTATCTATTTACCCTCGCTCCCCAGGTGCACTGGAGTATCTGGCTTATTTAACTTAATAAGTGAAGAGACCATCTTGAGGCTGTGGTTTAAAATTGTGTCTCCAAGACTTAATGTCACAGTTCACACACTTCCTTTACTCATCTTGCAGATAAATATACACACACACAAACCCAATCATCACAAATGAAAAAAACTCTCTGTTACCAGGCCTATGCATACTTTCATGAACAAATACATTATGAGAGATATGTAGTTTGTCATCTCAGAGATTATGTGAGCAGGAAATGATTTATTATCCACAGAGGGTCACTTGTAGAAGCAATATGCATCTCTGTGTACATGCTGGCTGTAAATGATTGCAGGGATTCATTTAAAAGTATGCATGTAGGAATAGTTTTGTTTGCATTTGTTTTCACTTTTTTTTTTATATAGTGGTGTTGTATATGCAAATAGTTTTGTGCTAGTTTGTGTGTAATAATCGACTTGCTCTGCCTGTTTGGCTTCCTCAAACAATGCATAGGGCCTTCTTCAAGGATACACTAGGACCAGCAAAACAATTCTCAGACAACACTATTCTTGAGTTGCTGTTAAGAACATCAGTTTTAGAAAAAATGTTTTCCACAACCATAGACTTCATGATCATCCATATCTCAGGTAAGAAAAAACGGTTGTACCCGGCGCAAAGCGTCTTTCTCTCATACAAAGAAAAAAAAAAAAAACAGAGGGAGAGAAAAATAAATATTTTGCCCTAAGGTAACATCAGTCCTATACAAGATTTCTCTGATGTATTCAGACTGTTGAGCACCACCTCTTGGAATTACCATTTACTACATTCTGGGTCATCTGTGTGGGTCTGTCAAGAGATTCACCACCATTGTACATACAAAGTTGCTAGGAAAGAAAGAAGCAAATGTGTTTGGATACTAATAATTACACATACACACACAACCACATAGTGTCTCACAATCTGTAATTTCAAAAAAAAAAAAAAAAAGAGAAAAAACTTCGAAAAAAATAAATAATGAGATAAAACAGAAAAGGAAGGGAAGAACTTGTGTCCACAGTGAGAAATAGACTTTCAGGGTGATTGTTATTTTTATTATAATCATTCCAGCCTATTTGAAACAGCCTTGGGGAATGCTATTAAAGCATTTTTCGCGCCCTTCCTCTACAGTTCAACCTTATACTTTAACCTGAGTTTAATTGTGTTCCCTAAATGGTGTGAGTATAGGGAACTCACAAATGGGCTTTTTATGTGCTTGCATGTGTGTTTTGTGTAATTTCCATAGGATTTGAGTATTATCCATTACACTGCAGGGCAATTTGAGTCCCCGAAGGGCATTCTGTGTTGTGAAATAGTGGAAACGCTTTGCCTTTGCCAAGCTCTCACCTGGACACCTCTTCAAAGCCATCCTCTTGGAGCAGCCATCCTGGAGCGACTGGCATGGGCAGAAATAGCAGCTTGATGGCCAGACATGTGCAGCCAGCTCCAACCAAGGCATCCACTCAAAAAGAAGAGAAGTGGGAGTGGTATTCTAATAGCAGAGCTGGAACATTTATCCAGAGTCACTTTCTGCACAGGACTAAAGATTGGCTGAGTCAAATGCCTATTTCAAGATGATTTTAATAATTTTGTTAGAGCTATATTTGTAGCTCATTAAAGGTTTTCTCACTGTGAATGGCTATGTGGAGATGATGCATGGACAACCAAAAACAAAAAATAAAGGGAGTCACAGGCAGAGGAAGCACTTCAGCTAAGAGCTTTGTAATTGGAGACAGTGATAATTAACCAAATGGGAGATTAGTGGAGAGGAATAAAATTATTTTTGTGCAATTTAATCAAACATGCAATGGTATATGAAAATCTCACACTAGATGAAGATGATTAGGAGATATACTAAAAATACAAAAGGGATGTTAAACAGCAAGCCGAATTTTCGAAAGAACAAAAAACAGGACCAACACGTTCAATGACTTCAAAGTATAAAACATTTAAATGATTTCTTAATTAATGGCATCGTTACTGAGCTAACTAATCCTTGTATAAAAATGTTACAAATAAGTCCATAATTTAGGCTCTTTGCAAGAGTAAAATGACATTCTGAATAAGTATTGAACAAATAAAGAAAAGAAGGCATGGAAAACCAAGAATATTTTTGAAATCTGTCAGTATTAATACCAGCTAGTTTAGTTTTAAATGATGGCAAATCGTTTCACATTTGTAACGCATCACACAAAAAGCATCTTTAGATGGGTAAATGGAAAGAGCTCTGTCAAAACACAAGCTTATTGTTGCAAAACATACTGATGGCATTGGTTACAGATTGATTTGGAAACTTCTGAAAGAGCACCATTGGGGCCACAGAGTAAGAACATCACTTTACCACGAAGCAGCCATGACCAGGTGCTCCTCAAAAAGATCACTTCCAGAGAGCTTAAAAAAGCCCTGGAATAGGTAATGCATTCAACAGAAATGGCCTCTATGCCCAGCCATAGACTCCACTGCAGAAGAAAAAACACATTAAAGCTACTTTAAAGTTTGCCCCAGAATATTTAGAAATCCAATAAAATACTGGGAGAATTTTGAGTGGTCAGATGACACCAAACGTAAGTCTTTTGATGTCACTGCACACACCATGTTTGGAGAGGAAATGGCACTGTATATCATCTTAAAAACACCAGAGCAATAATTAAATTTGGAAATGAGAACAGCATAATGTGGGGCTGTTTATCAGCACATACGTAGGAACAGACATACTTCATATAATTAAAAGAAAAATTAATAGATAAACTTGAGACATTATTAATCAGGTTTTGAAGAGGGAACAAGACAATTGTCCCACTCATACTGACATGAAAATTCTCAGTTGGTTTCAGAAAAAAATCTGCTAAAATTTCAGTCACCTGACCTGAACCCAATTGAAAACCTATGGAAAAAACTGTAAAATCTGAGTACATAGCAGAGAACTTGGGAATGTTTAATATCTAAAGAATTGAATTGAAGTTATAAAGTGGAATGTCACAGTGAAAGGTGAAAAACATGCTTACTGAAGTTTATTTAACACTTAGTAGAAAAGTATTTTTCGGCCATGACAACTTGAGGATGTCTCCAGTGAGGATGTGTCGTATACGTTACTCAGATATGATTTTGTCTCGTTATTCCACAAAATCTAACTTCAATTCAATTCAGTTTTATTTATATAGCGCCAATTCACAACACATGTTGTCTCAAGGCACTTCACAACAGTCAGGTACATACATTCCAATTAATCCTAACCATTGAACAGTGCAGTTGGAGTTAGCTTTTTATTCAAATTGGAAAAAAAGTTTTTCTATCTAAGGAAACCCAGCAGATTGCATCCAGTCACTAACTTGCAGCATTCACTCCTCCAGGATGAGCATGTAGAGACAGTGGACAGTCACTGGCGTTGACTTTGCAGCAATCCCTCATACTGAGCATGCATGTAGCGACAGTGGAGAGGAAAAACTCCCTTTTAACAGGAAGAAACCTCCAGCAGAACCAGGCTCAGTATGAGCGGCCATCTGCCACGACCGACTGGGGGTTTGAGAGAACAGAGCAGAGACACAAAGAGAACACAGAAGCACTGATCCAGGAGTACTTTCTATGGGAAGGAAAAGTAAATGTTAATGGATGTAGCTCCTTCAGTCGTTTCACCTAGAAAGAAAGAACAGATAAACTCTGAGCCAGTTTTCAAGGTTAGAGTCTGAAAGAGAGCACATATAATTAGTTACAGTAAAAGCTCAGTCAATTTCCATGTCTAGGAGAGAGAAAGGGTTAAACACTAAAAGACAGGGCCATGTGGATCATCGGTAGAAGGTGAGCATTAAGTTGTTGCCAGCAGAAGCTCGGATGATTCCCCTCTCCAGAAAGGTGCCACAGGCAGACACAGAGCCAGTCCAGGTGTAGCTTCTAGGAAGAGAAAAGAGAGAACAAGGTTAAAAGCTGAAATAACAGCTTTTAACACATCCAGTAGGTTCTTTTCATTTCTTTTTATTAATTTTATTTGTCTTTATTTTTTATTTCTTTGTGCATTTGCCTGTTACTTGGCTGTTGGTACACCTAAATTTTCCCACTGAGGGACAATAAAGGATTTTTCAGTTCTATTTTTCTATTTCTTTAAATGTGTGTTTTACTTGTGTTCTCACCTGATGTGAATTCAATGTCTTTAATAGAAATATGTTTACTCAGAGGAACATTAACAGATTCAATATTTATTTCCCCCACTGTATGGAGACATTCAGTGAAACAGTATAACATAAATACACCACTCTGAGTGAAGTTTTATCACCACTGGTTTTACAAATACCTTACTTCATTATCTCTCTGATCAGGAAGTGTTTGTTCAGATCAATATTTCATTCTATATAGCACAGCCATTGTCCTTATTTTCAATCTTCAGCCTTAAAAGTCACCTCTCCTCTGGGGGAGAAAGCATCAAACTTTTGGTAGTGCATCCATGTTTGGGTAATAAGGGTGGGTATGTCATGCATTGATGAAGTTGGAGACAGTCTACAGGAAAAAAATTTAAGTTATTGAAATGCCATCTGAAGTCAGGGAGTCAAACTGTGTGTTTTTGAGTTCTGTATTATGAATCACATTAACTGGTACCGTTTCATTAAAAGACCATTCCTACCAAGAATGTTGCTGTGTCATCAAAATGCCCCACAATACTTGTAAAGCTGTTGGGTTTGATAACATCCCTGGCAATGTATTCATTCACATGTTAATGTTAGTTTGCATATGTTCACACTCAGTCTTTAAATACCACTGGCACAGAAAAGTGTTCCCACCTGCTTCAACAGAGCCAACATATTCTGATTTACCACTGACATTTGACTTTTTTTTTTTGTACCAAATAAGCATATTATATCAAGCTTCTCAATTCTTTTGAAGAATTGTAAACAGACATCCCTGCAGTGACCATATTTTTCCTATCCACTTCTTTGAGCACACTGTTGTTTCCGAACTCACCACAGCTGGTTTGAAATGATGGGTTTCTGCAGAACTTGATCAGAACCTGTTGGAGTAAGTTATTCTTTTAGGTCAGTCAGTAAGGTGTACTGGAGAAGGTACATGTCATGTTCATGCAGGACTGATGATTAAGATTGGGAAAATCTTACCAATCTATACACATCTTCTGCTCTGTACTGTATTGTTTGACAATAACAGTTTCTGCTTTAGAAGATGGTGCATATTTTCATTCAAGATTCAGTTTCACCTGTCTGAAACATTGTTTATATCTGTGGCTGGATAACCATCAAATAACTCCACTGTCAAGCAGAATCTCAATATCTCTTGAATTTTAAATATGAAGAGGGATTTATTTCAATTGATAACTGTAACATAGAATAGAATAGAATAGAATAGAATTATTTATTTGTCACTGCACAAGCCTGAACAAGCAAATTAAACATAGGTTAACAAAGGTTAATCTGAGCAGATTTTTGCTATCTAAAACAGTTCAAACAGCTCAAATCTCATAATGTGGTAACTGGTCATACAAATGTACTGTTGTAGATTTATCATACATCATTTTCCTACTGATGGTTGCTTTGACTGGGAAGGCTTAACATGGTTCATTGGCAACACAGATTCTGTAGGACCAATAATATTGGCTCACAGAACGTGTTGCAAAGAGTTTTGGCTTGACCATTCATGGTCTGTTTAAATGATGCAAAAGTAGCATTAAATTTTTATGAATGTATTTGTAACTGCTTTTAGATTTTAACATTTATGCTGTTATAGATTTGGAAAATCCTTTATTGAATTGATAATGGTCCAAGTTGCTGTTAGTTTGACTGCAACATGGGAATTCCAAGTGATTGTTAGAACTGTTAGAGGGTGAGGAACTGTTTTATAATTACCTCACCTAAAAACACACACTTCAAAATCTGTAAACTATTCCTTTTAAATATATTAGATATCTATTAAAGTACTGTTTACGTTTCTTAAATCCCCCTTAGACCTAATTTATACCTAACTGTCTGATGTAAAGTTCGTAATTTGCCCATTATCGTCCGTTAAAACATCAGCCAGACTGCCCAGATCATTGATACCACACTGG
Organism: Girardinichthys multiradiatus; assembly: GCF_021462225.1. NCBI lineage: Eukaryota > Metazoa > Chordata > Actinopteri > Cyprinodontiformes > Goodeidae > Girardinichthys > Girardinichthys multiradiatus. The sequence goes on along the minus strand of NC_061795.1, from coordinate 30,208,375 downwards.
TTGAGCACAGCAACAGCAACAAATTTCATTTAAAGTCAACATACAACAGATAAAACTGTCAGTTTTTTAGAGGCAGAAGCAAAAAACAATGAAGCTTGTTTTTAGAAATAAAGTGTTGGGATGTCTGCCTTTTTTTTCCCCCATTTGGATAAGTTATCTTTTAGGAACCAAAAAAAACTAAAATAGTATCCAGGTGAGATATCACTTTATTCCTTCTTTTCTGTTCTTTTCTTCCTTTCTTCTTCTGATCAGAGAGTTTTTAAAGCATTGTATTATTGCCCCCCCCCCCCCCCCCCCCCCCCCATAAAGCTATAATGAAAGCTATAATGAAAGCGATATATGAGTAGAAGTCTGTGGTTCAGTTGGTCCAAGTAGCTCACACTCACAAATGCAGAGAGGGATGTTCAGGCTTTTAGACCTTTGACATGGTTACAATTTTCTATAAGTATTCCTTTTTTGAAGATCCTTTTAGCCATTTGAGGGCAGAACTATCAAGAAGTTAGTGTTTATGTAAGATTAAACCTGGGACCTGATTAATCTGAAAGGCATTTGAGACTCTTTAAAATAAATATAGTCATCTATTGTATAAATGTACCCAAAATATTGGTGCAAAATCCAAAAATATCATAAGTATTTAGATAAATTCTCTGAAAAGTGACTAAATATGTTGTCCTGTTTATTGCACCTGCACCTAATGAGCATCATCTCTGAGAATGTGAGTGACTGTTTCAACTTTAGGAAATGTCTTTTAACGGAGAAAATATTTATGCTTTAAAATAATAATTCAGTGAACTGTTCAGTTTTGCAGTACATTACAGTCTCTACCAAACGTGAAAACTTTACATCTTCTACAAAACTCTACATCTTCCTATCCTCTAATGTTTCATTTCGAATCCTTCTGCAATCACCATAACCAGAAGGTGGGTATTGAAAACATTGTTTGCTTTTGCATTGGGCTTTACTTTAGCAACACACTTTTAATTACGGAAAGATAGCTCACTCAAATTTAGAAAGTATCAGGTAATGGTCCTTTACTAGCATGCAGTTGAACGTTTATGTTTTGTCACAGGAGAGCGGTATACATTTTAACACTAAATGTCTCATATTTTGAGTGAGTGAGTGAGTGAGTGAGTGAGTGAATGAGTGAGTGAGTGAGTGAGTGAGTCAATGAGTGAGTGAGTGAATGAGTGAGTGAGTGAATGAGTGAGTGAATGAGTGAGTGACAGACAGACTGATCAGGTGTTACCGCATGATCTGCTTAGGCCTTTCCTTCAGCTCATCCATGCACTTTTATTGTCAGAATGTTGCTGCAGATCACCTCACATCATTAATCAATTATTCACTAGTAGGCCGTTAATGTTTAATGAGTGAGGCTGCTGCGGTCAATTACTAATGAATTGTGGGTGTGGTGAGAAAGCTCAGAGAAGAGGCCAAAAACATACCATACACAGAATGGGTACATGTGTGACTATGTGAAAAAGGTAAACACATGCCTGTGAACACACATAGATGATTCATGTATTTAAATAAATTACACGTTTTGGGCTTCACATACATTCTGCAATTCAAGCCAACTATACTTTATTGGTTTTGTTAAAAACAACACTTACATATGCTGTTGCCGTATGAAATAAAACAAAATAGAACCATAACTTTCCGAAGCCTGTCAAACTGTTTGGTGTAATTGCAGAGTAAAATAAATTATGTGCTGCCCTTTTCTAAATCAGAATCTGATTTGTTTTCTTCAAAGAAATTAATAAATGTCTTAGATTAGACTAAGCACATCCAAAATCTCATAAGTTTGTGCAAACAATGTTAAAGTGTAGAGCACCCTTGACAGAAGGTGGTACACATGACTCATTTACAAAGTATTTCATTTGTGTGTGCATGGAAGAGTATGTTTGTGTGTGTGTGTGTGTGTGTGTGTACATCCATGTCTGTGTGGGGCTGGTGAGCAGATGAACAGTAGACAGGTCACTGCTCGTCCTGTGAAGTGTGTGTGGCCTCCAGTCTGTTGGCCATGCCTCTGTAACCAAGATAATTAGAGACCAGCCCCCCTGTAAGGAGCTATAAACAGCTTAAACACAATGCACCATCTCAGACACAAATTTGATTTCTTTGACCATTTTCCTTGTCCATTTGATGCATTAGGGGCATTTTAATTCAACATTTTACTAATATATATTGCTTTCAGCTCCAAGCAGAACAATGATACAGTTTTGCTAACAGTACTGAACTCATGATATTCTTGGTTTACTGTTATTATATACCTAAATACAAATATGAAAAAGCAGAAAAATCCATTTGCGCATTTTGAAGCTAGAATATTTATTTATGCGGCGTCCCAAAATCAGAGAAAGGGCCTCTAGTTTTCCAAAACTAGTATAATGTTTGATTTTGTGTGTTGGGCTGTGTCTACAGAATAAAATGTTCACTCATTTCTCTTTTCAAAGAAGGCTAAGTCAGTGGAACACCAGTTTTAATTTTGGGCCACAGATTCCTAATTAAATTTAGGTTTGGACTTTGGCAAGGCCATTCTAACACATCAGTATTTAAACTACTCCATTGTAGCTCTGGCTGTATGGTTTCGGGTTGTTATCCTGCTGGAAGCTGAACTTGTGCCCCAGTCTCAATTCTTTTCCAGCGTCTGAAAGGTTTTCTTCCAGTACTGCCCTCCATCCTCCTTCCCATTAACTCATGCCAACTTCTTTTCTCTGAAGAAAAGAATCCCAACAGCTTGATGCTGCCACCACCATGGTGGTGGCTTTGTATCTAGGCAAAGACATTTAGATGTTTTGTCATTTAAATACATATGTCCTGTAAACCTAGTCTTCATCCGAAAGTGTTGATGAGCAGCTTCTTCAGAGTTAACATAAGTCTCCTGGTCGCTTCTCTGATTAATGATCTCCTTGAACACAGTTTAGCTGATGGCCATGGGAGGTTGTCAGTTGTGCCATCCTCTTTCCATTTGCAGATGCTGGCTTGAACATTGCTCTATTGCAGAGCTTCCCAAAGTAGGGGTGGGGACCCCCGGCGGGGTTGCGAGACACCAAGTGGGGGGGTCGCAAGATACTTTTCAGAATCCTTGTGATGTAACCCCTGAGCTGCATGGAGGGCCAAAAGGGACAAAATTAAATAAACATATCATTGTATAAATAAATGTACCATTAAATGTTCTATTAAATAATTTAATTGTACCTTTTATTTATTTTCACTCTAAATGTATTTATTAATACATTTAGAGTGAAAAATGTATTAATGTATTTATTAATACATTTACGCGGTGGCCCATTTGGTAGCTCTGTTGCCTTGCAGCAAGAAGGTCCTGGGTTCGACTCCCGGCCCCGGGTCTTTCTGCATGGAGTTTGCATGTTCCCCCCGTGCATGTGTGGGTTCTCACTGGGTACTCCGGCTTCCTCCCACAGTCTAAAGACATAACTGTTAGGTTAATTGGTCTCTCTATATTGCCTTAGGTGTGAATTAGTGTGTGCATGGTTGTTTGTCCTGTAAGTCTCTGTGTTGCCCTGCGATGGATTGGCAACCTGTTCAGGGTGTACCCTGCCTCTCGCCCATAGACTGCTGGAGATAGGCACCAGCTCCCCTGTGACCCACTATGGAACAAATAGAAGATGAATGAATGAGTGAATGTATTTATTAAATAAATAAATATAGGGGGTTGCTAGTCTCTGGTACAGTTTTAAACCTCTCCACAACTGTATCTCGGACCTGTCATGTGTTTTCCTTAGTATTCATGATACTGTTCTTTCACAAAGGCTGCTTAACAAACCATTGAAGGCAAGATGTTGCGATGAATTTTATCTGGGTGTATCAATACGAAGGGCGCTGAAATGCGTTCCTTTATAGAAACATTTTTAAAGCTATGTATCCTTTCCCTTATGTTTAAGTGCTACTTGGTTTTGGTCATATAATGTCAATAAGATTAAAGTTTGAGGTTATAACTTGACAGAATGTGAGAAAATCAAGGAGTCTAACTATTCTTGTGAGGCACTACATTTTTTGCCTGTTTAAAATAACTATCATTTCTCATGCCAGAGAAGATACTGAGGCACAGGAATGCGTTCCATGCTGTTTGTCAGCAAGATTACCCAAAAATCCTCTTGCCAGATTTTGTGACCCTTGATGGAGCCATGAGACAGATAAAAGACGAAGCAATTTAACTTTGGAGCTGGTCCAGATAACCTTCTTAAAAAGAGGATATTGGCTTTGATGGAAGCTATTGCCTCAGAATGCACTTTTATTTAGGCTTCTCACAAAATAGTCTGTTTATAAAGAAAAATCATGCAGGAGTAACATTAAGAAACCCAGTCCATTGCTGTGTTGTATACTTTGGGTTTTCTCATGTTTATAAATTTGAGGTATGTTGCTTTTCGTAAAATACTTATAAGTTTTTACAATTACCTCGAAATTCTTCGCTCCCCCACTTTGTTTGTTTGCAGTGCTATTTCTCTTTCTAGATTTTCTCTGTTTCAGCTGTCTGCCTAAACAACATGAAAGGCCAGTGTTGTGATTATGAATCTGAGAATATTATTTAATATTTAATATGAATATTTTAATATTTTATCAAATAATATTTCGGTCTGTTAAGGGTTGTCCTGTGAATACCAGCCCAGTAAGGCGATGGTATTAGGACAAAATAGAAAGGTGTGAGATGAGCTCTGACATTATTGAACAACATAAACTCTGCACACACATGGAATGAATTCACAAAATTTCTTAAAATACAAGAATTTATTAACAAAAATAAGTCAACTCAAAGTCAAACATATTTCAATCAACAAACTCTTTACTATGCTAAAACAATCCAACTAAACTACCAAGCAGAATTAAAGAATAGGGAAGATTAATGGGCTATGTACAATATAAACAAGTTGATTAAAGATGATTGGAAATTATGATCAAAAGAGTGATGCAGCATTACCATGCAATGTTCATGTTTGAGAACCAAGGATTATCTTGAAGAATCTGGAAATGAAGTTAAGTTAGTCTTGGAACCAACTTAAGCAATAATCAGCAAACGTTTAGACAACCATTCACAATGCAAGATCAGATGAAATATTATTTTAATGAAATAATATTTTAAAGAATGATCTGCTGAATAAAACCAACCTTCTGGATGACTAATTCTCAACGGTGTCCAATTAGCTGCCTTCATTTATTCAAATAATATTTGAAGAAATATTATTAAGGGGATATTTTGGAAACGAGCCAAATCTTTCTGGAGAAATGGGCTTAATGGTGTTTACTTAGTTATCAAATCTAGTAAATGATGTTCAGGGACTATTATTCACTAGCTTGAAAACTAACAACCTTTCTGTTAAATACTCTTTAGTAGCAAGCACGTGTTCTTACCGGTTAGCAGTTGAGCTAACAAAGAAGCGGACAGCTTAGCAACAGAAACAAACACATACCTTTAAAATACCTCGGTTAATATAAGGATTAAAATGCATAAGCGGGATGATCAATGTTCTGTTTAAAATCACGCTTTAAATAATAAACCGGCACGTGTGCTGCAGATAGCCTGCTAGCACTAAGATAGCCGAGTTTCACAAAAAACAGAACTTCATCAAATGAAAAACGTTTAGATCATTTCATTCTAAATCTGTCTCTATTATTCTGCCCAAACACTTAACCTCATGAACCGTGGTGAGGAAACGTTGTCCAAGGGCGAAGTTTGAAGAAGGTATCCACAGTCAACAAGCGGTTAGCTCGGTAGCTTCGCAGATGGTTGACGGTGCGTTCGCTCTGAACAAAATGGTTAGCTCCGGAGCTGTAGCTGGGCGGCCCGTCCTGTCCGCTGCGGTCTCTGTTGTCTTCTTCCAGACTGGGAGACCGCGTCTTTGCAGGAGGTTTCTCTCGAACACCGTTTGTGTCTGCGGGGGCTCGGAGAGACAGTGAAGCAATGCTTGTACCTTAATTAACCCCGTTCATGAATGAAAATACCGGATACACAGACAGTATTTCATTCGTAATTATCTTTGCATATGATCGATGATCGTATGACACTTTTGGATCCAGTTTGAAGAGTTTAAGTCTTTTTGCCAGCAAAAGACATCAGCGCGCTGGGCCTCCCCTGACCGGTCCCTCTCGAAGGCCGTGTGGAAAGAGGGCAGATGTAGCAACAGCTGTGCTTTTATTCGGGTAGTGGCGTCACAGGAAGTCCGCAGTTATCCAGTTTTCTGGCTGTGCCGGAAGAAGGTTAATGCACTTTATTTTGAAAGTTCCAGAAAGGTCCGTACCGGAGTTTAATGTTGAGATCCATGGCTGTGGGTCCCAACACCAGCAAGGCATATAGAAGGAGAGAAAACCAACAACAAATGCTGATTACATTGGGGGAGCTGAACTGTAGATAACGACAATTACTTTTGAGCACCCAGGTCAAAGCTACTAACTTAAAATTGCATGAAGGCCTTTGAAATGACCGTGTTTGTCAGTTTTTAAAATTATGTGCCAATTAGAGTTTATCGGTTTGTGAAGCTTTTTAAGACTGAGTCTACCAAGAACTTTGAGAGCGAGAAAAGTGTGTCATACAAGATTTTACTTAAACATTGAACAGCAAAGAGGTTATGGAATTGTCACAAGATTAAAAAGTCTAATTTATTTTGGTTCTTTAAGATAGCTTTTTCCATAAAAGTTGGTGTAGATGAGAAAATATACAGTATACACCTCTTCGGTTTTCTCAACTAGATTTTATTTTTTTAACCTTTTATTGTATTTTACAACAACTATAATATTGGATGTAGTTTATTTTCACTATAACAGAGCAGAAATATAAAAGGAACATAAAATGAACACTCTTCTTTCTGAAAAAATTTGAAAAGGTGAGAAATGTAAATGCCAGCTAAATGCAAACTTGAATAACGGCATTGTTGGAGGTGGAAGTTTAGAGTATTTGCACATACTGAACCAACTGGAGCCAGGCCATAGCAAGTCTGCAAAATGTTAACTTTTTATCAAATGCAAAAACACAAAAAAAGATTCAGAACTCAAACAACATCTTCATACCATCACATATGGTTCTTAAAAGAAACCCTGTTTTCTACAAATGCATGCTTTGTTTTTACTTTTTATTGTGTTAATGTTGACAAACTCAAACATCCAACTTTATTTTTTGTTGAAATTATGTCAAATTGCATAATTTCTCACAGTCTTTTACCTATTGAACATTCATGTATACTTATTCACCAGTTTTCACAACCAAAACATCAAAAATAAACATCAAGAACATAAAAGTTAATCTACCTGTGATATAAGAAATTGCTATGCATAAAATGAATTTCCAGGAACATTAAATGGCATGACTATCTGTTTTGAAAATGTCTTGCCTTTGCAACTTTTATTTGTGGCCTCTAGGTTTATAGCTGTTTTAAGTTGTTCATGTGAAAATTTCAGCTTTCTCCTCTGTAGATCACAAAGAAAACCAAATGAATGCTTCTACCCTGATTTTCTCATAGAAAATCAAAATATGCCTTATACTTTAACTCTAATAAAATATGTTTTGTTTGTGTAATGCAGAAGCAAGTACTTGGATTTATTTTCAGATTTTGGTCAAACTATGTCACAGTTTGGTGTAAAATTAAAATTAAATTAAAATTAAAGACTTGCATTTCAACATCATAAGCCAACAAGAGACCTGCCAAAATACATACAACACCACTAGGCATCAAAGCCCCTCATTATCAGCTGTTTATGTGTGTTTCTGGCTCAAGAATATGTAACTTCACCAACCAAGGTAAATGCTTGTCACTAAACCAATTGTCTGACCAATACTCAGCACACTTCTGAACATGCTCACTCCTCTGTTGCAAGGCTTCATCTGTCGTAAGGCCAAGACAGGACAGAGGACCATGGGAAATGAAGCATGGCTAATTCTATTAACGCAAGGACACAAACAATCTGTGGGGAATCAAAGACGGAGGAAACAAAATCCCAGAGGACTGCTTGGGCCGGGGCAGTTTACCATGATGAGGATAAATGTTAAATTCTTCCACAAGCCCAAAAACACATAAAGTCTCATCAGTGCACATAGTTTCATATCATCAAGATGTCTGTAATAAGCATTTATTACACTGATTTCTGTCCAACTTTTTCTTTCTTTCTTTCTTTCTTTCTTTCTTTCTTTCTTTCTTTCTTTCTTTCTTTCTTTCTTTCTCTATATTTCTGTGGGAAAAGGCACAAAGCTCACTTGCTGAGCAACCCTTATGGAACAAAGCTGGCTTTCTGGGCTTTTTGCATATATGCCTGCCATGCAGACAACAAGGCCTTTCTTAGAGTGGCCAGCATCTCCAAGCTGAAACGGCAGGTCCAGGGATGAGGTCCTGGAAAGCCATGATTGACAGTGGGAACAGTGGGAAGTGTGCATGTCTGCGTGTCTGATTTCCACATCCACTTTCTTGTATGTTTGTGTGAGAGTTTGTCACAGAGGTGTGAAGTGGAAGCTCTTACCCGTCTACTCCTTCAGTAAACCAATCAATATCTTTCCCCGAAGTGTTTTTTCATTCCATATGGTGTCCTGCAAGACATACATGGATAACATCTGAGCCAAAACTTTCTGCCACAAGACATCTGCATGCATAGCAGACAAAACAACACACCGGAGTTTTTGGATGCAATCAAAAAGCAACTCTAAGCAAGTCCATACATGGTGTATGTCTAAGCACTTGACTAACATTTACAATACATAAATCAGGCCTCTAGGCTGATTTCTCAGTCTGTGTGTGTGTGATTGTGACGTGCATTTGTGTTGAGCAGAGAGAAAGAGAGAGAGAGCGGTAAAGAGGATGCACTTTGACTCAGTCATGCGTGAAGAGGATTTTCTGTTCAATAGGAGCTGCAAACTTGCATACTTGCATCCTAATGAATCTGCGTGCGTAATCAGACAAACAATTACAGATGCACAGATGTGTGTTTGTGCATGTACATGCATTCACACGCACCTTTGGATATAGCACCTATAAAGATAACTTAAGCTTCTTGTTTTGGTTCTGATGTATGCCAAAAAGTGGATAGAAAGGAGAAAAGAGCCCCTAACCTATGTTATGTTGCCTTGTAAAATTTGTCAGACCACTTAAGCCTTTTCACATTTTGGCATGTTGTTTCTTCAGCAGGAATTCTGTTCCAAGTTTGAAGAGAAGATAGATGGAGCTAAACACAGTCCAGCTCTGGAAGAAAACTTGTTAGATGAGGCAAAAGGACTTGAGACCAGGGAGGGAGTTCCTTGTTATATATGTTAACGCAAGTTATTCAGTCAAATCTGTAGAGGAGTAATATATATATCAAAACGGTTTCAAATTCAAAGTGGTGCAGTCAAATCTCTGACCGAAATGCAGTTGAGAATCTGTGGCAAGATTTGACAACTGAAGTTCATAGATCCTCTTCATCCAGTCAGACTGAGTTTCAGCTATTTTTCAAAGAAAAACTGGAAAGAAATTTTGGTCTCTGGAAGTGCAAACACTTTCAGGTATTTTTGTAGTGAAAGGTGTTTCCACAAACCCTTGACTCAGGGGTGCTGAATTCAAATGCACAACACATCTTTCTAATTTTGATTAGAAAAAAACCTTTTAAAAACCGTACATGTCCTGTCGCTTTAAAATTGACTTAACTTTGTATAATGAATATCTGAAGCTGAAGCTTCTGTTCCAGCTCTAAAGGTGGATATTCACCACCATTGAGGCACACAACCACCCCTGAGCTCTTGAAACGTGCCTCACCAAGTTGGAGCATGGGCTGCATGCTTAGTGTGGTTCTCCCACTTATTTTTCTACTGACCTCAAAGAGTGTAATAATGTGTTAAAACATTAATGGAGCTTGCTTCAAGCAAAAAGAGGAAAATGAATTTCAAACTCTGTTCTGCTTGACATGATCTGAGTGAGGTTGCAAGGACACAAAGATGCAGTGAATATCTCACACGTAAGACATTCACCTACGGGAGCATCTGTCTACCTCCCCTTCACTTCCCTTCCCCCCTCCTCTCTTCTTTCACACTACATCAGTCTTGGACCTTACTAAGTCTTGAGTTGTTGTTCTGAGAAGTAAACATGTGCTATGGGTGGTGAATGGCTAAGTTATCTTTTTATCCAATAAAAACGTCTCCTCGCCAGATCGATTGTTGTTGCTAGGAGACTGAAGCATCCTTTGGCAAGGGGCTACATCTCTCCACGTCTGTTGTTTCCCTCCAATCTCTCTCTCTCTCGCCCTCTCACTCACTTTCTCTATGTCCCTCGTGCACGCGCGCACGCGCACATCCACGGAGCTGGCGCGCTGAGCAGTGGCGCCCATCCTCTCCTTTAGTGCGACTCCTCCGAGGGATCAGGAGTAGACTAAGTCAAACTTCCAGCGCCATAAGGTTTGTGCGCAACCCATAAAAAAAGATTGAAGTCGCCAAGGTAGGTACAAATATTTTGCACATTACTCACTGGCGGGTTTTTTGGGAACAATGTAAGATTACAGGTTAGGGGCGACAGAGTGCAGAGGAAAAATTGACAGTCCGAGAGCGTTCTAGTGCGCGTCACGCAGCCGTTTGGTGGGGAGCAATTGCTTTGAACTTTGCGCATGGTTTAAACACCCAGCTGTACTGCATGCACGTACTTCTTATGCTTTTCCTTTAATCAGATACAGATCGCGATCTAGAGGTTGTGATAAAGGGGTGGAAAAAAAGCCTCGAAGCTAACATCTGCAGGAGATGGACGATAAAGATTAAAGGGGGGCTGAACAAAGAGTATCTGCAGTTGCGTATTTTAGGTACACCTAGAAGTTTACTTGGATTCAGAGAAACAGCTCTTCGCCATGTCCCTCCGCTTTAGGCGTCCCATAGGAAGACAGGAGAGGGAGAGTGCGCTTCTAAAAGCAGGCGTACAGGTGGATCAGAGAAGCGGATCTGCTGTTTATCAGCAGCATTATTCTCCCAACAGCCACCTCACACCTTGCGCCAGAGCACTGGCGCTTGGACCCAGGCTGCAAAATGTAGCTGTCCAAACGTGATTTTGCTGACTTTAGACAAGGACTCCTTCATGCACGAGCAATTTCATTATTTCCTTATGCAAAATTATTAATGTTGCAAAAACATATAGGCTAGAAGACACATGTAGTCCACTGTGATTCCTCCCATTTTTTTTCCTAATTTAACTAGTAAAATACAAAAATAATAACCCTTATAGTTGTTTACCTGCAGTGAAGTTAATGCTCAAATTTACCTTAAAGAATGCAACTGTTCTAGATGATCCCATTTGTTTGCATTGCACAATTATCTTTAGATGTTTCCTACTTTGTTCCACCCATAAAGACACTAATGCTAATGTTTTAAACAACTGGTGTTTTCCTTGAATCAAAGCTCCAGCTTCGACTGAAAGCACACAATTGTTTTATTTAAACAATTTTGCAGTAAGACTTGCAACAATGTCACTTCATGTTCCAAAATAAGGAGGCTCTTTATGCATTTCTATAGCAAAGAGTGAAAAACATTTACTACTAGGTGGGATGGGCAGCATTCTGTTAATTCCTGAAGCTAGTTTCAATAAAAGACACATGGCAGTAGCCTTTGGAGTGTGTTTTGTAACATCATAAATCAAAATGTTTTGTTATTTTTATTTGAATTTTGAGGGTGGGGTAAGCGAATTGTGCACGTGTTAAATGAACATGTATTCTGATTCAAGATACTTGTATTTCTAGTTTCCTTTTATGTATTTAAATATTAGTTTATTGGTGTACCTCTGATATTATGCTTTGACTCAAGACGTTTCAATATGTAGGGCAGATGTTAAATAAATGTGCTCACCTTGTTTTGTAACTTGTTGAATAATCCATTGTTGTTTTTTTTTTATGTAAAAAATGCTCATTTTGTGAATCCGTAAGGGTCTTGCATGTTTTTTTGTCTTTGCTGGATGGTCAAACATGGTGTGGCACAATGAAGTTGAGCCATGAGTGGGAACCTGGTGCCCTTGTCAAACTCTGACATCTTGGCGACCTCAGTGATACATGTTTCTGTGTGTTCGTGTGTGTGTGTGTGTGTGTGTGTGCGTGCGTCAATTTGTAAGTAAGTTAAAAAAATGCTGTTGCTAAATAAATGTGGCCTTGAGTTTCAGCATTTTCTATTGGTAGCTATTGGTATTCTATTGGTTCATGGTTTTGTGATTGTTCATCTCTGCACATGTGTGTCTGTGATTACATGAGCAGGAATGGCCTTGTAGCTTTGGCACAGCTTCTCTCACTGGTCTGCGTACATCACAGCACCCAGCATTTTGCAGTATTAATAATGTGAGAAGTACGGGTTTTGTAACACTGTTGCTTTTATTTTAAAAGCTTCTTTGCACAAAGAGGGTTTTAGCATTATTTTGTTGAATAGCAGGATAGGTGAGATGGCTTTACCTGAAATGCTTCCGTCACTTACAACTGGAACAATATTAACAATGTCTCTAATCTATTAAGCATAATTAAAGATATGTTCACTTTTAAATTGGTCATCTAGGTTCAAAATGTTTCTGTAAAATGACATGATCACCTTTCAATCAAGTGCTTGTTACACATGCTTGACACCTAACAAAATTGTGAAAAAAAGCACTTGCCTAAAACTAGACTATGTATGAGCATAAGTTTATGTTTATTTTATATAATTATTTTTTTATTAATGTATTCCTTCATTTATTTATTTAAGCCACCTAAATTTATACACGGGACCAAAAACTTGAGCATTTTGCTAAAAACGGATACAAACAACAAATATTATAAATTTTTATGTTTAAGAAATCCTATATGTGAATCACATAAATAAACAATATTAAAAAGTTCACAAAATAATAAGAAAAGGAGTTAGTTTTTTTTTTAGTCCTGTCATCAGAGTTGTATCATCCATCGAGACTCAAAAGTCACACATTTTCATCTATTGAGTTGTATTTCTGTATATTAGGCTGTTTATAACTGTAAACTGATATACGTGTTTCCTACATATTATTTAATTAAATATGTTATGAAACATTTTGTTTAGAAATATCATTACAGGGTAATTGACTTTGTAAGATTTGTAAAGCCTTTTTTAAAAGCCACCCTGACAAAGAAAAGACGACAAACCTGAAAGCACGTATATAATCAATCAGTAGCTGTGCTATTGTATGTATCATTCAATAACAATCCAATTTAAAGGTTAATTGCCACGGAGAAGAGCTGGAGCTCTACAGGTATATGAAAGGACAGAATTATGAGCTGTATATGACGCTGTCCATGGTACTGAAGTCATAAAAGTTTATTTTATAAAATAAAAAAAACACATACATTGTCAGGAAATGTTTATTGGCAAGTAAAATAAAAATAAAAATGTTTTTTTTTTTACTTCTTGTTCTTTTCCTTCAAAGGTTAAAAATTGTAATTTCATGCCAGCTTAACCAAAAAACACAAAAAGAAAACAGGTGGGGGACTCAGTATGATTCTCTTTTCATACAAAGATTAACTTAACCAAACTTGAAATAAAAATAAGCAAAGAAGATTTAATGTTGCCTTTGACACTTCAAACAGATTTGTTAAATGAATTTTAAACTACCATTTGACGTGTAGGGTTTTTTTTTTTTTAGGATTGTTGTAGTTCTGTTATTGACTGACTCCTTGTAACAGAAATAGCTGCTGAGTGATTGGAAATAAAATTATCTATTGTTGAGAACTTCAACCTGTAAAATGAATTAGTTCTTTGTCTTTGAATCAGAGAAAGACCACTTGCTTAAATATTTACATTTAGATTGTTTTTAGCCATATTTTAAGTTCCCGCCTAAAAAGCAGATGCACTCTGACTCTGATTACATGACATTTGCTATGCTAAAATCTTATCAGTGTTCAATCTTTTGTGCATTTTCTTGACTTAATCGGGGCCTTATAATAGCTAGTGTCAAATGTATTTTCTTCAAAACTGATATAAAAAACTCTGCAGGTTGTTTAAGTGTAGGTCTTTGTATTATGATGTCATATTATAGTCACTGGTGCAAAAACAAAAAAAGAGAAAATACATGAAATCAGTCTCTTAAAAGTTAGGATATGTTTTGTATTTTCTTCATACTACTGGAAGATTTGTGCCATAATATTGTCACTTGCAAAACTATTTATACATTTTGTCCCATTATAATCTCAAATCTCTTATTTAATGTGAGACACCTATAACGATCAAGGTCTTTTTATGATGTGGAATGAAAATTATATATCTTTTTACGAAATAAAAACAAAGAAAGTATTGTGTGTATCTGTATTTATCCCCCTTTAAAATCCAGGGCATGCAATTGACCAAAATATTAGTAACTAGAGTCCAGAGGTTTATTTTAATCTCTGGATTAATATAGAATCGAAGCCTTTGCTATAGGAGGTCTCAGAAAGCAATGTTCAGTTATTTTGCAAACATATTAATCAGATATGAAGCTAAGGGGCCCTTGGTAACTCTGGAGGAGTTGCAGAAATCCACAGCTGAGGATGGAGAATTTGTTGAAAGGACATATATAACATATTAATCAATGTCCTGATTATAGTTTAGTCAGTTATGCAGTAACAAATCGGCATTGGATGTGAGGGCGGCAAAAGAAAAAGTTTTCTTAAAAGAAATAAATCTTGTTTTCCACAAATCATATAGGCGACACAAGGACAAACTCGTGGAAGAATGTGCTCTGGTTTGATGAGACCAAAATTGTACTTTTTGCTCAACACTCAAAATGTAATGTGTGCAGAAAATAAAATGTCACCCTAAAAACACCATCCCCTTCATGAAACATTGTGGTTGCAGCATCATCCAATTGGAATACTTTAGTTGAGCGGGAACAGGGAAGCTGGCCCAGGCTGATGAAAAGATGGATAGAGCAAATAACAGGGAAATCCTAGAATTAAACCTGGTAGAGGTTGCAAAAGACTTGAGACTGGGGCATAGGTTCACCTTCCAATAAGACAGTATGACCCTAAAAACACAGCCAGGTCTTTAATGGAATGGTTTAAATCAAAGCATATCTGTCTGTTTGAGGGGTCCAGTCAAAGTTTGGACCTTAAAACAATTAACAATTCGTGTCAAGACTTAAAGGGCCAAAATGTCAGTCTTGATGTGCAAAACTGGTAGAGGCATGTCCCAAAAGAACAAACTTAACTTATCTTTTTGTTTTATCTTTCCCACTATTTTTCCTGCAATAAAGGTTTTGACCTCAGAGGGGCTGATTACTAATGCATACCATACACTTTTAGATTTTATTTGTAAAAATTTGAAAACCATTTGTATTTTCTCCATCCACCTTGCAATTATAAGATTCTTTGTGTTGGTCTTTCACTTAAAATCCCAATAAATACGTTAATAATTGTAATTGTAAGGTTAAACAGGTATGCATACTTTTGCAAGGCGCTGTAAGGTGGACATGATTATGTCCACACTTCAGTTCTTAAGTAGAGGGGGAAGGAATTTTTATACTGAAAAAAGGCTTGTTGAAGTTGTTAGTTTTTTTAAAATACTGTTGCTGTACTGTACATGTTCCTTACACTGTTCTTCTCCAGTAAGGAAACAAGGAGGTGTCTGTTTCCCACAGCTCGTCTCTCATCATTCACTAGTCACAACACACACTGCGCTGCGCACACAAACCCACACAAAACATTCACGCTCCCTGGGTCACACACACACACACACAGCATAAACATCACAATGTCTGTTCGCTGACACCCTCCTGTTGCTTACAAGTATAGACATTCACACATGCATACGTCCACTCGGAGGATGAGGCAGTGAAAGGGCAGTGGGATGTACAGCTGTGATGGTGTGCGTCTACAACAGATCACTCTTTAATAAATGATGACCTGGAGGAGGAAAATGTGTGAGTGTATGTAAGAGTGTATGTGATGGTGAGATGGATAGTGAAAGGTGCTTTTGTGGTCATGCTTTTATTTATTATCAAGACAAAATCTCCCATTAAATGTTATGGTGTGCAGATGTCTTTCCAGTCACAATGTAATTCTCAATTCTTGATAATATTTAGTGGGATAATGTGCAGGCAAGGATCCCACGATTGGCCTCTGTTTAGAAATTTTAAACACAACCAGCACTTAAAATTCACTTCTGAATTTTTATGTTTTCTATTCTTCAGAACGCGATAGTTTGCTACAGTGAACTTTAACACAAGGTACATTAGACACCATTCCTCCCATTTTAAATTTAAAAGAGAAACAAACCACTATAGCATACAATGTGTTCCTAATCAAAGAAAAAAGGATATAAATATATATATGTAAATATGAATATAAACAAACTGTAATTTTTTGTGGAATTCTGAAACATTTTCTGACCATCCAAAGTCTTCTCCCAGCTTTTCCCTAAAATACGCAAACATACTTTCCCCCATGGTATTGATAGATTACAGGCAACAACTGCCAAACTTGCATCTGCTACGGAAACTACCCTGAATATTCACTGCTAATGAACAGGTCACAGCCTCTCCATCAGACTGCTCAGCTTTTACTTGTTCACTGCTATGTGGGCATCTGCTGCACACACAGCCGTCAATGTCACTAGGAAATAATCTATATACTGTAGTTTACAGCGTTAAGCAAAATGCTTAAACTATAATTAGAACTTTTTATTTGGGCTGGGCAGTTATATATAGTCCATATGGCTTTGTACAGAAACTATAATTAGATTTTGATTTCAGTTTTCATTAAAAGAAAAAAGCAATTCAAACCAACCTGGCCCTCTGTGAAAAAGTATTCCTACAAAGTCTGCACAATATATTGCAAATATATCCTTATTAATATTTAATAATATTATTTCAGTCTGTTAAGGGTTTTCTTGTGAATACCAGCCCAGTAAGGCGATGGTATTAGGACAAAATCGAAAGGTGTGAGACAAGCTCTGACATTATTGAACAGCAAAAACTCTGCACACACATGGAATGAATTTACACAATTTCTTAAAATACAAGAATTTATTAACAAAAATAAGTTAACTCAAAGTCAAACACATTTCAATCAACAAACTCTTTACCATGCTAAAACAATCCAACTAAACTACCAAGCAGAATTAAAGAATAACGAAGACTAATGGACTATGTACAATATAAACAAGTTGATTAAAGATGATTGAAAACCATGACCAAAGAGTGATGCAACATTACCATTCAGTGTTTATGTTTGAGAACCAAGGATTATCTTGAAGAATCTGGAAATGAAGTTAAGTTAGTCTTGGAACCAACTTAAGCAATAATCAGCAAACGTTTAGACAACCATTCACAATGCAAGATCAGATAAAATATTATTTTAATAAAATAATGTTTTAAGAATGATCTGCTGAATAAAACCAACCTTCTGGATGACCAATTCTCAACGTGTCTAATTAGCTGCTTTTATTTATTGAAATAATATTTGAAGAAATATTATTAAAGGAAATGGTAAAATATGTAAGGAAATATTTTGGAAAAGAGCCAAATCTTTCTGGAGAAATGGGGCTTAATGGTGTTTACTTAGTTATCAAATTTAGTAAAATTAAGTTAGGGACACATTATTTACTGGATTGAAAACTAAACCTTTCTGGGTAAATATTTGGCAGCAAGCACCACATGTCCTTACCTTACATATTAGCAGTTGAAGCTAACAAAGGAGGCTGATAGCTTAGCACCAGAATCAAACACACACCTTTAAAAATACAGTCAATAAAAGGGTTAAAATGCATAAGCGCGGATGGCGTGTTGTGATTAATCTTCTGTTTAAAATCACCCTTCAAGTAAAGTTTGTCTTAACTTTATAAACACACAAAGAACACAAAACTGAACACATGTGCTGCAGATAGCCTGCTAGCACCAAGATAGCAAAGCTCAACCCAAATAAAACCAAACTTTATAAAATGAAAAACGTTTAGATCATTTCAATCTAAATCCTTCTCTATTATTCTGCCCAAGCCTAACCTCTTATGAACGTGTTGAGGAGTTGTCCGGGCGACAATGAAGTTTGAAGAAACGTCCACAGTCAACAAACGGTTAGCTTTCAGCTAACCTCCGTAGCTGTGTGGGGGTTGATGGTGCGGCTCGCTCTGTGAACAAAGGGTTAGCTTCCAGCTAACCTCTGGAGCAGTGGCTGGAAGACGGCTCGTTCTGTCCGCTGACCAACTGCGCGTTACCGTAACCACGGTGATGTGGGCTGTTCTCCTTCCTTCAGACTCGGCTTCGTAGAGACCGCGTCTCTGCAGGGAACTCTAGAACACAGTTTGCTTCTGCAAGCCTCAGAGAGAAAGTAAAGTAATGCTTATACCTTAATCTCCTTTATACCTTAATCTTTTATGAATGAATACCGGATTCTTTCAACAGTAATTCATCAGTACTTAACTTTTGCATATGATCGCGTGATCTTATGACACCCTTGGATCCAGTTTGAAGAGTTTATGTCTTTTTGCCAGCAAAGAGACATTAGCGCGCTGTCTCACCGGCCAGCCTCGCACAGAGTCCGGATGGTAGAGGCAGGATGTAGCAAGAGCGGTGCTTTTATTTGGCCAGTGACGTCACAGGAAGTCCGCAGTTACCCCGTTTCCTGGCTGTGCCGGAAGTAGGTTAATGCAATTTATTTTGAGAGTTCCAGGAAAGTTTGTACTGGCCTTTCACATTGTAACCATGGCTGTGGTCCCAACACTCAGATGAGGAAGAGAGGAAAGAAGAAAATATGCAAATATCGCACCTGATATTGTCATCACAATATTTACTTATATCACCGCAATTGCAAGATTTTCTAATTATCTGCAGCCCTAAATCCTACTTTTGTTAAATCATGACTAAACTGAGTAACCACATGTGTTTGAAAAGTTAGTTAAGTTTCACTAGCCTCACCTTGACTGAAATACTGCATAACCTCTAAGATCAAGAAATCACTTTAACAGACCCTGTCTGGCAACACGAAGTTGGCTAAAAGATCTTAAAAAGAAAGATGTCATGCCTTGATCTAAGGAAAAGTCATGAACAACTGAGAAACAAAGTTAGTGACACTTTGGGATATCAGGGAATCACAGTGAGAGTCACTATTTTAAATGCATAATGACAAGGAACAGTGGAGAAACTGTTCTGGAGTGGCAAGCCTACCAAGATAAAGCAAAGTACAATGATGACTCTTACAGGAGGTCACAAAACAACCCACAACAAAATCTAATGAACAGCAGACCTGAGTCTGCTCTCTATAAGAAAATCCTGAGATGTCTGGCTATCAATTTACCTGAAGTGCAGCTGGGTTAGGCAGCAGGATAATGAATAAAATCACACCAACAAGTCCACTTCTGAATGGCTCAAAACAGGAGTGGCCTAGCTAAAGTCCAGACATAAATCCAATTGAGATGATGTAGCATGGTTAGTTGAGATAGCATTCTTCCCTGAATAAATGAAATCATTATTTAAAAACTGCAGTTTGCATTTTCTTGTGTTATTTTTGCCTGACATTGAACTAGATATATTTTTTTTGAAACAGTGAAATGTGACAGTAAAGTAAAAACAGAAGGCAATCTGTAAGAACACATCTATATATTTTTTTTAATTACTGTATATTATGTTCTGTTTTTCTCCCTACCTTTCTTATTTTGTTTGGAAGTCATCTATGATGTACAGACTCAACAGAGTCAGAAAGGAGGTCCCAAGTTTACCTAGATGTGCTAAAAGAAACTAGAATAAATTTGCAGTTATCTATTGAGAGTTCTTTACAAAAACGTTACAGTGCACAGTACATATACAAGCAGCAGCTTAAATATGCAACACCTCAATTATTACTTCCTTCCACCCATGAAACATACATGACACTCAAATAACAGCAATTTTCAGCACAGTGAAATACCCTATAATACAATTTTGAGAAAGACTGTTTTGCAAAACATCTCATTTTTATGATACAAACAATTAGCACCAGCTTTGTGCACATTCACCGAGGGGTTGGCGTGTGTGTGTGTGTGTGTGTGTGTGTGCACAGCCTATGCTATTTTATTTTTTTCAAAATTAAGAGAAAGTATAAAGAAATTCAGAAATTTTTAAAATGTCACAAAGAATGTGTGAACTGTGAATGTGGTAGAAACCTAAAAAAAAATCTATGGTAAAATGCATTTTAAATACTGTAGGTCTGGCATTTTGTCTAAGTAAAATAATGTCCATTCAGATTTTCCTCTGCACACAACATGTCTTTCTTTCTTTTTTTTATGGTCACTGCTCGGGATCATAAAGGAAAGAATTTGCAGCACATTACCTACAAAATCTTCAGCAAAAGAACATTTTACAGGAAAGAATAGAAGAACTAACCCTGATTATTTGTGGACTGGAGCTTTAAAGGAAATGTTCATGTTTGGTTGAGAAACAATAAAAGGGTCTCTCATTTACTTTTAAGTACCCAAGAATTTTACAAATACAAAATCGGTTGTAAAAGAACACTTACAGCAGGTTGTTTCTCAGATTTATCTGGAAGTAAAAATACATTAACAAAGTTTCCCAATAAGAGCTGTTGCACTTTGTCAGCTTGAAGGCGGCTGGTCACGACCTAACTGTCAAGGGTGAATATGATGCTGTGTTGGCTTCTTGTTGTCTTCTAGACTAATTATCTGCTCTTCCTTTTATTCCGTCTGGGTTCGTCCTTTGCTACCAACACCACATTATGTTTCATATTCAACCCTACTATAAAAACATTGCTGAAATCATTTAAAGCCTTTTTATATTAAAATGAGTAATACAATTTCGAGTGTCCCAAACAAAAACTAATTTGTATCTATACTCTTTTGCAGGGTAACTTTCTCTCTATTTGAAGAAAGTGTTAAAATTAGGTCAAGCAATTATTAATAAATTTTCTTTGAATAAATGTAACTCTGAAAACTGAAACTACAAACAAAATGCAATCCAAACATAAAGGAAATATATTTTGTGCATGAAAATTTGTTGAACTGAAGTGACAGACATGTTTATCAAACAAAAGGCATTTATCTAGACTGAGATGTTTAAGGAAGCAAAAAGATTTATGCTTTAATGTTTCATTATCATAAAAATGTTTATATAAATACATTTTTAAATGGATACTTTTAAAAAGCAGCCTAAGACATTTTTATTCAGAGAAGCCTTTAATTAGACTTTTATGACTTGCATATATGATTGTTTTGTGTTTTCTTTTCTGCATTGCATATTGCTGGGTATTTTGTTGGGTTACCCTGCTTGTGAAGCACTTTGTGACATCCTGTTTGTGAAAATATGCTATATAAATAAACCTTTACTTACTTTAATGTTTTAAACTCACTTGTTACAAAAATCCACATTATCCATTTTCATCATATAAAATAAATGTTTAGGTAAATGAATAACTGTTAACAGCTGTTTCAGACAAAGGAAACGGTTATATGTCTATAATATCAATATAATTTAATAAACTATAATATCCAAAACTGGAGGCCTTTATGCTGCAGCTTAATAATCAGTCTTACAAGTGAATAACAAGTGAAAAAGTTAAATCCTGGAATCACGTGGAGAGAAAATGGGAGAATACATGATTTGAAGTCTAATAATTAGTGAGCAATGACTACAGTAATTCGATTTTACACATCGCTACCTAACCTGAAAAAACCCAAAACAACCAATATTATTTCTGTCTAAGAGGCTTCTGTGTCCACACAAGCGATTATACACATTTTTGTAACTGCCTCAGATGACTGTGGTCATTATTCTCTGCTTTACCCCGCTTTCATAAGTGTTCATCGCCATATATACAGGTCCTTCTCAAAATATTAGCATATTGTGATAAAGTTCATTATTTTCCATAATGTCATGATGAAAATTTAACATTCGTATATTTTAGATTCATTGCACACTAACTGAAATATTTCAGGTATTTTATTGTCTTAATACAGATGATTTTGGCATACAGCTCATGAAAACCCAAAATTCCTATCTCACAAAATTAGCATATTTCATCCGACCAATAAAAGAAAAGTGTTTTTAATGCAAAAAACGTCAACCTTCAAATAATCATGTACAGTTATGCACTCAATACTTGGTCGGGAATCCTTTTGCAGAAATGACTGCTTCAATGTGGCGTGGCATGGAGGCAATCAGCCTGTGGCACTGCTGAGGTCTTATGGAGGCCCAGGATGCTTCGATAGCGGCCTTTAGCTCATCCAGAGTGTTGGGTCTTGAGTCTCTCAACGTTCTCTTCACAATATTCCACAGATTCTATATGGGGTTCAGGTCAGGAGAGTTGGCAGGCCAATTGAGCACAGTGATACCATGGTCAGTAAACCATTTACCAGTGGTTTTGGCACTGTGAGCAGGTGCCAGGTCGTGCTGAAAAATGAAATCTTCATCTCCATAAAGCTTTTCAGCAGATGGAAGCATGAAGTGCTCCAAAATCTCCTGATAGCTAGCTGCATTGACCCTGCCCTTGATAAAACACAGTGGACCAACACCAGCAGCTGACACGGCACCCCAGACCATCACTGACTGTGGGTACTTGACACTGGACTTCTGGCATTTTGGCATTTCCTTCTCCCCAGTCTTCCTCCAGACTCTGGCATCTTGATTTCCGAATGACATGCAGAATTTGCTTTCATCTGAAAAAAGTGCTTTGGACCACTGAGCAACAGTCCAGTGCTGCTTCTCTGTAGCCAAGGTCAGGCGCTTCTGCCGCTGTTTCTGGTTCAAAAGTGGCTTGACCTGGGGAATGCGGCACCTGCAGCCCATTTCCTGCACACGCCTGTGCACGGTGGCTCTGGATGTTTCTACTCCAGACTCAGTCCACTGCTTCCGCAGGTCCTCCAAGGTCTGGAATCTGCCCTTCTCCACAATCTTCCTCAGGGTCCGGTCACCTCTTCTCGTTGTGCAGCGTTTTCTGCCACACTTTTTCCTTCCCACAGACTTCCCACTGAGGTGCCTTGATACAGCACTCTGGGAACATCCTATTCGTTCAGAAATTTATTTCTGTGTCTTACCCTCTTGCTTGAGGGTGTCAATAGTGGCCTTCTGGACAGCAGTCAGGTCAGCAGTCTTACCCATGATTGGGGTTTTGAGTGATGAACCAGGCTGGGAGTTTTAAAGGCCTCAGGAATCTTTTGCAGGTGTTTAGAGTTAACTTGGTGATTCAGATGATTAGGTTCATAGCTCGTTTAGAGACCCTTTTAATGATATGCTAATTTTGTGAGATAGGAATTTTGGGTTTTCATGAGCTGTATGCCAAAATCATCCATATTAAGACAATAAAAGACCTGAAATATTTCAGTTTGTGTGCAATGAATCTAAAATATATGAATGTTAAATTTTCATCATTACATTATGGAAAA
Source organism: Girardinichthys multiradiatus (assembly GCF_021462225.1). Taxonomy (NCBI): domain Eukaryota; kingdom Metazoa; phylum Chordata; class Actinopteri; order Cyprinodontiformes; family Goodeidae; genus Girardinichthys; species Girardinichthys multiradiatus. Next base: position 30,185,103 of record NC_061795.1, on the reverse strand, counting down.
TAATGAACTTTATCACAATATGCTAATATTTTGAGAAGGACCTGTACACCTAAGAAATGACACACTAGCGTGAGTGTGAACATGAATTAAGTAATATGCAGTGGGACCTGCACCATGGCAAGGTTGACTGATGCGTTGTGATAACTCCCAGGGTCATTACATGACAGTTAAGTTGATAGATTCCACCCACGGAGGGGTAATTCTCCATCTGACAGGCTTGCCGCCTTTTATGATGATGAAATGTGGTCCTGATGAATGTTTCCACACTTTTCCCCACCACTGGTCTGTTTTTAGGCTGAACAGACATTTCTATCCAAGTCATGTCAAATGAGTTGAGGATCATCAAAACTTAGGGAATACACAGTGTGAGAAAAATGAAGACAAACTGTTCTCACTCAGAGATTGTGCCAAACTGTCAACAAGACTGCATAGTTATGCCACTGTGGCTGCACTGTAGTTATTCTTACAAAAGCAAACTTAGCCAACATCTGCTCTGGTGTGGTGCAGAATTATTATCCCCTCATCCCTTTCATTACATAAGGAACAGGCAGTAAAATGAATAGAGTTAAAAAAAAAAGAACAAATCTAAGGAATATACTGTAGGTGCTATTTATTGCTGAACTTTACTTCTGCTATTTTCCACCATATTTTTCACAATATTTTCAGTTGTTATCATATTTTGTTGTTTCAATGTGATGCATTGGGTTTCCAACTAACTCCGTAGCTATGTAGCTATGGGATTGTTGAAGAATTTGCAGAATGCCCTAATTGGTTGAATGCATTCTTTCTGACACATGGTGGTGGTAGTTTGATGGTCTGATGCAGTTCAGCAAATAACAGTGGGCCAAAATTCATCCATCGATGTAAAACACTAATTCTTGGTTATCACAAATCTATGATGGCAGTTGTTGCCATGAAGGGTTGTCACAACCAGTTGTTACTTTAAGTGGCCAATTATTTTTGATATTGGTCCATAATAGACCTCTTTTGGAAACTTTATTTTATGTTTACTCAGCTTATTAAATTTGTTTGCTGATCTAAAACATTTAAGTGTGACAAAAAGCAAAAACTGTAGAAATATAATATTGGGCCGGAAAAGCAAAACAAGTTGAGTGGAGTGGAGCAGACCAAAGTACAGCCTATGGAAAAGGGGCAATAGTAAAATAAGATTTGACTCCAACTAGGGATTGAATCATTCTTTGTGATGGGGCAAAGCGTTGTACAACACTGTATCTTCAAGTGTCAAGGCGTGTAAAGGCATAAATATCATCTGACAATATGGAGTCAGCTCTCTGTGGTCTTATTCAATATCATGGAAAATGTACTGGATTTTCAGTAGAGGTGCACCATTGAAATTTACCAGTTCAATGCCGATTTCCAGGTATCTCTGCTGTCTGACCTGCTGATTCATTTTGTTTTTCAGATTCCAGTTCCTTTTTTTCTAAGGACTACAACACATAAAAGAGAAAAGGTGTGCTGCAGGTTCTAGTAGAGGCAGTGTTTTTAAATCTAACAAAAAATTAAGGAATTGCAAAAAATATACATCAAAACATGTATCTAACTTTTATCTAGTTTTTAAAAAACTTTAAAAAGGCATTAAAGGACATGCTGTTGATTAATGCATTTGTGAACGCAGAATGGTGGGAGTGTTAAGTTTGTATATTTTAAATGAATAGGAAAATAAATCAGTGTTTGGCTTGGCAATTATGATCAGAGCCAGTAGAAAATTGGGAGGTTAATATGTTCATTTCTACTTTTGAGGTAACAATACAATAGTAGTGAGTCACTAATTCAAGATGGGTTTTTCCAAATTGATCCATTTAAGATTAAGAAGTTGCCAAAGCACTTCTAAGTCTCAAATGTTTCACCAGCACACAGTTGCAAAAAACACTCTACAAGTAGCATAAAGGTGTTAAGATCAACATTCCTGTGACCAACATTCAACTTTTGGTTCTGTGAATAAAACAAGTTATAACGTTTGCAATGAAGCCCATGGGTTGTTTCCCCAAATCATCTGATATAATTTCATATTTCTTGCATTATCATGCATAACAATATAGAAATGCTGCTTGATTATTTCCCGGCTGTTTCATATGCACTTGATTGCCTACTTTATGTGTTTTCTTACCAGCTAAATGCTCACATTTTGGACACTACAAGTATGTTAGATTGTTCCCATATTCCACTTGCAATATTTTAGCAAAGCAGACATGTCTCAGTATTGAGCTACAATTTGAATAATTTTGGAAGAATCCGGAACTGAATATTTAAAAGCCTTAATTTATGAAATTGGAAATTGGATTCATAAGACATTTGTGCAGGTTTTTGCTTTAAAGTGTAAACAGGACAAGGCATGGGCTGGTTACTGGTATGAAGGTCGATGAAGATTTTTAAATGTTTAGAAACCACTACAATTTTTGTCATACCATATCAACCATACACTTTTTCAAATGCATGTTTTTTTAATGGTAAAACAAATTGTAATCAGAGCAAACTTTAAAATCTAGTCCAAACATTCCTCTATTGTCTATACCAGCTTATCTGTGTAGGGTCACGGCAGAGCTGGTGCTTATGTTCAGAGTTCATTGGACAAGAGACAGGGCCCACAGGCCACCAGTTCATCACAGGGCAATACAGAGACACAGGACAAGCAGTCATGCAAACACACACCTAAGGGCAATTAAGAGAGACCAAATACCACAACAGTAATGTTATTGGACTGTGGGAGGAAGCAGAGCACTCACACATGCATTGGGGGAACATGCACGCTTCACACAAAAGCTGGGATTTAAACCTAGAACCTTTTGGCTGCAACTAAGCCACCATGCAGCCCTAGTCCAAACATGTTGGATGAAATTATAATTATTATTTCAGAATAATTCAAACTGAGATATTCCACCAATAAAGTATGTGGTGGTTAAATGATATTGACCGAAATGTTATCCCTTCCACAGATTTCTTTCCTGGCTAAATGAGTTACCCCACACTCGCTTCAATAAAAGTTAATAAAATATAAATGGGAAAGTCTTTTGAACAGTTCTTTGAAAGGAACAGATGCACAAGATCTGGCTTCCCTCAAAAAGCCATAAATCCCATCTCAAATGGGAAACAAACTATTGTAGAGTACTGATTTTCATATCTGTTAATTGTAGTATGCCCAGCCATGCCAGATCTTCTCTTTAACAGATACAATCATTTTTGGAAAGATAAGGCTTGACCAATATGCTGCTTCATTCCCCCTTTGAGTCACTGAGTTTGCTGTAATGCAACAAAGTTTGAATGGTTTCATGATGAATACAGAACAAGTACATAGCTAAAAACAGCTCACTGAAAATGAGTGAGAAAGTAATTTACAATTTCATGTTTTTAAGAGGTAGGTTTCAAAGTTAATTAATCATTCTTTTGGTACAAACCATTTTTAACGTGTCTTTTTTGGTCAAAAGTGCTACAAAGTAGTTCACACTAGGTGCTCCCGTGCAGTCTAGATTTTGTGTAGTGCTCAAAAGTCCTTTAGTGGAGAACCCTTCTGGAGCACAACCTGCATATGAGAGCACAGTTTAGCCTCTGTGGCCCTGAAGCACAACACTTCTTGCGGGGGTTGATTATAATTCCATAAAAGCCCTTCTTTATTTATCCCAGCATGTGGATTGAACACTCTGCGGTGATAAATTATGGCAAAGCAAAGCAAAAATGAACGTGGTTTAATATAAATTTCAGTAGTGTGCGAAACCACAAATAGTCAATTTTTATGTTTCTAACATGGCATGGCTTTTAACCTTTGGACATAATTCTGCTCACGGTGCAGACTGATTAATCAATAGAGGAAAAGCTGAGCTCAGAGTACCTGATTATTGACTTTGATTGGTAAATGAAAAGGGCTCTACCTCAAGTAAGCCAGGTGCTAAAACATCCCCCACATACACACTGTCTCACTGCAATAAGGGTGTGCATCATGTCTTGCTAGCCATTTGGTTTTTGTTGTTTTGTTGTATCTTTCTGTCCTATTCATGGATCATCAGGCTTTTCCTCCCTAAAATGTATTTTGTGAATAATTAATGGTCACACCCCATTGCACCCTTTAGACTGAGTGAAGTCTAGGACACCATGTAAATGCTTAGTGAGGGTTAAGTAAAAGTAGTAACATTTTCACAGATTTAACAAGGGATAATAATGTGCTCATTATCATTACCATATATATATATTCATATAAAATGAAAAAAAATTTAAAGATCTAAAATTTCTGTTTTGTTTTCCAAAAACACAGTTTCAGATATTCCACCCTCAATTTCTTTCCTTCAACTCACATTTGAACACTATACTGTATCTTCTCTTACTGTGAGATTCACGTTACTGTTGCAGCTGTGAGTTATGTTAGATTCACAGTAGGCAGATAAACAAGCACACACACATAGTGGAAACAGACCACAAACACATATGAGTAGTGGGGTTATCTCTCCTCTCAGTACTGCGGTCCATCGACCCTGCATAGCTGCTCTCAGCAGGATACATGTCATCCACAGCAGCCGTGCCTGTTAGGGGGAGAGCGAGGGCTGTGAAGGGTGGAAAGGAGGTGGAAATAAATAGGATGAGTTAAAAAGAAGAGAGGATGGAAGAGAGAGTTAAAAGGAGTGCAGGGAGGGTGCCTTGGAGGAAACAAATGTGAGAACCCAAAGATGAGTGCCGTGGCCTGTATGAAGCTGACTCACTGATTTAAGGAGGTCAGAAGGGAATGGGGTTTTCTGTCAGATGTTACTCTGCATAATAACTCCCTGACAGAAGGGTCAGTAGTGCACCCTACTCTTTTCTATTTTTATTTAGAGTTATCAGATCTGTTGCTAACCCACCATGTGTGTCTTTAACATCTCTTTAAGGGGTCTCAGGTGATGCCATGTACCAGCTGCAATCTTCTTCTAATCTTCTCAAATCAGGTAAGGCAAATAATCACTCTACATGTAATCAAACATGTAGAAGCAGAAGTCCATGCACATTGTTCCAACACATTACCTTCCACTAAAATAGAAAAAAGCTAGTTTAAAACTAGTGGAGGCTTTGCCTGATCGATACCAATTTCCAGCTTTCTTTGACATCTGACTTTCAGACTTTTTTTTTTTCCTCAAGACATTACTCAAAAATGAGAAACAGACATACTGCAGGGTCCTTGACAGAGGAAGTACTTTTGAATCAAACTGAAATTAAGAAATTATCCAAGTGTATGCATCACAGGATATGTCCCGAACCTTTGGGATATTTCTCATTAAACTCAAAAAGTATAAAAGGACACTTTGCAGTTTTTTCTCATGTGCACTGGGAATCAGTGCTAATATAACAATGGTTATGTTAGCTAACATCAGCTAATCAGTCAGGCTATCTGCTCCACGCTGTCCAACTGCTGTTTTAAAACAATGTTACTGCAGTCAAAAGTGATAGGTGGCACTCCGTTAGTTTCCACAATGTGGTTGTTCATGTTTCAAAATATCTTTAAACAGCCAAAATTTGCTCTTGAAACTGAGAAAAAAGTAGAAAAACTTCCTTTCCTCTTCCAGAGCAACAGGTGGGGGAGGGCCATCGCCGTGCTTCAAACAGCCTGAGAACAGTCAGATCTCTCTGTCACTCTCTGTGGCTTCACATTAACATAACTAACGGTATTTGAACAGTATTAAAACATTTTTTAACTTTTTTTAAAAACAATGGTTTAACTTGATATTGGAAACCAAGTTTATTATGTCATTTTAAATGTTAACCTGATTAATTTATGTTGCTTCTTAAAGTAAACATTTAGAATTTATAGCCAGAACAAACATTTCTGTAAGGTTTTGACAGATCGTTCAAACAAAAGAGAAAATGTGTATGTAAAAGAGTCCATGGTTTGTGAAGACTTCTCTCAACACAAAGTATTTAAACTTGTTGAACAACACTTTTCTTTGTCAAAATGTCCAAATATGTTAATACTGTATTTCAATAATAAAAAGCAGTGAGTATGTTAACTATATATTTGTTAATAATATTTCTTTTGATCCCAAAATTATTTCAAAAAGCAAGTGAGAAGGCTGAAAACTAATATTTAGGTCCTAAGATAGTTTCAGATAGCTTTTGGTCATTGAACTCCATTCTCCACTACATCCATAAATATGTACCTATCCATCAGAGAATCATTTAGAAATGGCGCCCCACTTACTGGCTCCAGAGGAACTTAGGAGGGACAAAGGCAGATTAAAAAATGATCCTGTGGTCTGGCCAATTATTTTTTAAACTATATTTAAAACTTAAAGATGCTTCCTCTTCTGGGCTAACTGGAGAGAGAGACGACCATTCAAAAAGCTAAAAAGTCAGCAAATGCCATGAGCCTGATCTGCATTAATGGAAATGACAGATTTGAGATCAACATAATTAGAGGCAATCCTTGCTGAATTTCCTGAATCCACCTCTTTAGTTATTTTAAGGAGTTCTTCCTTTAAAGAATATGACTGTCAAAACAATGCTTGTTTTTCTCAGCTAAGTGACTTAGAATTCTCACCATTATGATTTATGTATGTAAGAACATGCTAAATTTTCTCAAAAGTAAAATGTTCCCTTCAACAGAAATTATTAGGTATACTGTTGTCTTTTTTGGTGTTGTCTCGTTATAATTTGTCAGAAAAAATAGATTAGCCTTTTGATGGTCTTGTTTGATTAATAAAGACATACATTTCCTATCAGGAATCGTCACAAGGGCTTTGACACACATGTTTGCAGTTGAAAAAAGAGGTTTGCATAAGCCAAAGCTACTATGATTTATACTCACCTGCACTCACACACATTTTCTGGATCTAAACACAGGGATGTAATGGTTTTCTGTTTCATACAATGTGCTTTGCTTCCTCAGTTGCACTTGTTCTTGCACCTTCAATGAGGTCATAATGAAGCAAATGTTCAATTTCTTTGAAAGCCTGAAAGGCAATGAAAAAAATTATGGAATAAATAGTTTGTCAATTATTTTAGAACATTATGTGGTGGAGATGAAATTTGGAAAAATAATCATAATGCCAAAATAAAGCATTGAATAAAATGGTCATTACTGATACGCATTCACAGGCGATCACGAGTACAGTGCCTTGTGAAAGTACTCGGCCCCCTTGAACTTTTCCACCTCTTGTCTCATTTCAGGCTTCAAACATAAATATATGAAATTCAAATTTTGTGTGAAGAATCAACAACAAGTGGGACACAATGGTGAAGTGGAATGAAATTTATTGGATGTGTCAAACTTGTTTAACAAATAAAAAACTGAAAGTGGGGCGTGCGATATTATTCGGCCCCCTTGTGTTAATACTTTGTAGCACCACCCTTTGCTGCAATTACAGCTGCAATTCGCTTGGGGTATGTCTCTATCAGTTTTGCACATCGAGAGACTGAAATTCTTGCCCATTCTTCCTTCCAAAGCAGCTCGAGCTCAGTGAGGTTGGATGTCCGTCCCAGTCTCAGGTCTCTTGCAGACTCCAACATGTTTTCTTCCAGAATGGTCCTATATTTGGCCCCATCCATCTTTCCATCAATTTTGACCATCTTCCCTGTCCCTGCTGACGAAAAGCAGGCCCAAACCATGATGCTGCCACCACCATGTTTGACAGTGGGGATGGTGTGTTCAGGGTGATGAGCTGTGTTGCTTTTACGCCAAACATCATTTTGCATTGTGGCAAAACAGTTCGATTTTGGTTTCATCTGACCAGAGCACCTTCTTCCACATGTTTGGTGTGTCTCCCAGGTGGCTTGTGGCAAACTTTAAACGAGACTTTTTATGGATATCTTTGAGAAATGGCTTTCTTCTTGCCACTCTTCCATAAAGGCCAGATTTGTGCAGTGTACGACTGATTGTTGTCCTATGGACAGACTCTCCCACCTCAGCTGTAGATCTCTGCAGTTCATCCAGAGTGATCATGGGCCTCTTAGCTGCATCTCTGATCAGTCTTCTCCTTGTTCGAGATGAAAGTTTAGAGGGACGGCCGGGTCTTGGTAGATTTGCAGTGGTCTGATACTCCTTCCATTTCAATATGATTGCTTGCACAGTGCTCCTTGGGATGTTTAAAGCTTGGCAAATCTTTTTGTATCCAAATCTGGCTTTAAACTTCTCCACAACAGTATCTCCGACCTGCCTGGTGTGTTCCTTGGTCTTCATGATGCTCTCTGCGCTTTGAACAGAACCCTGAGACTATCACAGAGCAGGATCATTTATACGGAGACTTGATTACACACAAGTGGATTCTATTTATCATCATCAGTCATTTGGGACAACATTGGATCATTCAGAGATCCTCACTGAACTTCTGGAGTGAGTTTGCTGCAATGAAAGTAAAGGGGCTGAATAATATTGCCCACCCACTTTACAGTTTTTTATTTGTTAAACAAGTTTGACACATCCAATAAATTTCATTCCACTTCACGATTGTGTCCCACTTGTTGTTGATTCTTCACGAAAAATTTGAATTTTATATCTTTATGTTTGAAGCCTGAAATCTGGCAAAAGTTTGACCAGTTCAAGAGGGCTGAGTACTTTCGCAAGACACTGTATATTGCAAAATGCACTTATTGGTGAGCCTGTGCTTGTACCCAAACAGACATAAAGAAAAGAAATAAACAGCTTTAACAATGTTGCAGTGTTGTCACAAAAGCTTACTCTGATGTTTTTTTGTTGTTTTCTTTTTTTTTTAATGACCACTAATCACGAATTTCCACCAACTTCATATTTTCCAGTGACATCTTTTCCCTACTTTGTTTTTTTATCTTTATTGCAAATACAGATATCTCATATATTAAAACATTGAGAATGCACAGAAATCCTTGGTTCAGAGCCAGTACAAGACTGTATGAGGCACTAAGCAATTAATATCAAGCCCCATTTTTAATTAAGCCAGTTACCCACCAGCCATAAATAAGCAAAACTTTTACATGTAATTTAAAACTAAGATAATTCTTCATAAATACAGAAAGACAGGGCAAGTTTCTTTCTGTGTGAGAAATCCAGGACTCTTAAGTCACTCCTGCTGGCCATGGGCCACGTCTCATTGACACCTTCAGTATCATCTTACCAAAACAAAAAAAAACATGTTAATTATAATTTTCAGTGTTTAAAGAAAGCAACATATTTAAGTTTAGTACTGTCAACTAACCCCCAAACGACCATATATCATTTACATATTTAGTTTTTTATATTTAAATTTTTTGTCAGCCATATAGTAGGATAATGTGCATCTTCTTCATGTTTACAAAACATACTCGGATTGGAGGCAGAGAGAAAGAATGCCAAAAACATAGAAATAGTCTCACTTTAGGTCAACCCAGAAAAGCAGACGTTATATGTTTGTGCAAGTGTGTTTGTGTGTGTTGCCATATGTTAGCCATCATGGAGCACCACAGTTGACTGATCAAATAACAAATAAGTCCTAAAAAACTATATGCTAGCCATGGCACTACAAATGCTTTCATTGTGAAAATAGTAATAATTTTACTATTAACGACAACAATGATAATAATAATAATAATAATAACAATAAAATAATAATACAAATGGTAATAATAATAATTATTATTATTATTGGTAAAAAATCAAAAACTATGTATCCCTATCCTTAGACATGAAAAAAAAAAAACTCTACATTGTGCTAGTCTATCAAATAAAATCCCAATAAAATACAGGAAAATTTGAAATTGTATTTTAACAAAATGTTAAAACATTCTGGGGATATGAATACTTTTAACAACAGGTCGCTCAAAATGTAGTTTTGAAAAGAATATATTCTAAAGAAAGAAAAAATATATTTTTTCAATGGAATAATTGAGAACAGAGCTTTTTTTTAAAAGTGAAATAGTTTCTCAACCCCACTAACCTGCAGATTGCTACAGATATTTAGATCGAAAAAGTTTGAAGATAGTAGTGGTTCATTTTCAAATAGCTTGTTATAATCTATAGTGTGGGTTAAATGACCAAAATGCAGGACTGGGAGACATTAGGCTGTCAGGTACATCATACCCAGAACTGAATTTTTACAGGAAAACAACTAAAGTATGCAGAGACTCAGGGGAGTAATTACAATTGGCTACAAGGGGGTTGATTGGAAGCAGAAACCCACCCTGTGTTTATATTGTAGTGATCCTCTGTTCACTATTTGTGACACTATGTGCAGGTTTTAATCTCCTCACTTTAAATCAAGAACTTACAAGAATATATCAAATTAAATAGATCAACCATTTAAATAAGGAAAAATATTCTAATCATTAAAATGAATGACAAAAGAAAACAGGAAACAGGGATGTATTTCCATTCCTCTAAGGTCATGTTATGCCAATTTCTACCTCATCTACTCAATTCCTTAAATCCTTCTGATGGTCATATGCATTTAGAGCTGACTAGCCATTTTGGTACCGATCTAGATTAGATTTACCTGTTGCTGAACAGTACAAGCAAAACATCCAGTGGCAGCAGACAGACGCCTTGATATGTTTAACATCACAAATTAAGTCGTTGAGATTATGGATTCATAAAATGGAAGAAGTTGCACTAAATCAATGGAGTTACCCAGTACATTATGTAGAGTAGCATTATTAGTCAACTTTGCTTTATTTCACTTAAGCAAGCCAAAAAAAAAATAGACCCTCAAATCAAAACAAGAGCAGAGCTGAAACACGTTCTACATCCAATAAGCACAAATCACCTGACAAAGAGGGGGTTGTTCCTACCAAAACAACATTTAGAGCAACTCACCAGCAATAAAGGCAAGGTCCAATAATCTTTCAATAAGCTTTATCTTTCTCTTTTAACACCAAGAAGGTGATAAATAAACAGATTGTTTTGCAAAACATATTTAAAATAACAACAGATAAAAGAGAAGGTGAAAAGCATCTTGAGTATCTGATGCTTTCCAATGACTTAAAACAGGGATCAAATCTTTCGTTTTTTTCCAGTGACACCTATTTCTATGTAAAATAGACAAAACAAAACTGACAGGGAAAAAAAAGCAAAGATATTTCATTTAAGTTAAAACAAGTAACATGTAAAAAAATTTAAATAATAATATTTTGCTTTTTGGGCAACAAAAGGATGCAAACCTACAGTATGTTTAAATGCTGGGCATTTGTTGTTATGTTCAATGACCAATCTGCTTAGTCAGCAGCAGAACTGTTATTACCACGAAGCACGTGAATAACATAAAACCTCACATAACTTGCAGCCTGCCGGGAACCCCCCATGCAGATGCATACATTGTGCTGAAGTACACCCACCAGAACACACACACACTTTCAGGCCTGATCATTGCACAGCATTAAGTAGTGCCGGCAGATTGCCTACATTACATTTGTGACCATAGTAAATTTCGGATATGGAGTAAAAAGATATTTATGAGTTTTTTTGAAAAACAAATATAAATTAATTGTCAACCTGGTATGGCTCTCTCCTTGTCCTGTTCACAGAGGAAATACCCTTCAGCTTCCAAACTCATATAAATCTGTTCTAAGATCAGTTCACAGCTGTTTTAGGTGGAAAACACAAATAGTGAAACAGATCTGCCAGAAGCTATAGATCATATGCTAACTTCAGCTTGTAATAACAGAACCTTCCTGCTAATGTTGTTTGTGTTGAGCGTATTTGATTGACAAGGGTGGGAGGTCCATCAGAATGAGAAACAGCAACGGGGTTGTTTAGATTTTCTCCATTTTTATTCTCAAGACAGAGCATCAGAATACGGTGTCAGACAGGGCTGCACATTGATGCTATTATTCATTTTATTCTGTATTTTGTTTTTCTCCTTTTTGGAGTTGTCACAGTAGCGCCCCCCTCAGTAGTCGGCCCCCTACGCAGGCCTATGCCAAGAACCAGCCCTGTTTGCAATCAAATGTGGATTTCAATATGTCTTTATAGCAGTTGTCCTAGCTGTTTCATTGCAAAGGTTTCCTGTCTTTCTAACACTATAAAAGATATTAAATGAATTAAACGCACAACTCAGCTTCAAAATATATAATATTTGGATTAATACTGTAAATGACTTGGTGGAGTTAAAATGCATCTGTGAAATTGGATCTTTACAATTAGGCTTACATGCATCAAATTTTATTATATTTTAAACTAACCAACTAAAGAAGAGGCGGAGAATGATGGGCAGCAGCACTGTAGAAACTCAGCTTTAATTGAGTCAAAAGCTGTGCTCAGCAGCATCAGATTTTGTTGGCCTTATTGTTGTCAGATAGCGTCTTTCATGGTAAAATCCATTCAGTCCTCACACTCTAATTATGCAGGGGATAGTGGGAGTATGAAATATGAAATACACACGCACGTATTCACAAAAACATACACACATGAACTCTAAAGCATAAAAACTCATGGGCAAGCAGAGAGATGTTGGGAGGGAGATCAGATTAGAGATGCTTCTCTGATCTGTGGAATGAGAAGGCTGGGCTCATGTATCAACCAGCCATCTAAGCTGGCGTATCCTCGTACAACCAGAAGCATACACACAACTAAAATACGCATTCACATACACACATGTACAGTGAGGAAAAGTTTTGTGAGGGATGAAAGAGGGCAGGAGATAGGGAAAATCTCTAGACGATTTCATATCCCTACATGGCTAAGTTTTTTCTGTGAAGCAGAAATGTCTTTGAGTCGTTGTTAACAATATCCCTAAATCCCACCAACAGTCAGATACATCATAGTACAAAAACAAAAGTAATTATTATTATGCAGTCAGTATGTAAAATATGATTTTTTTATGTTGTTTTATCTCCTTTACCTGTTCTCCCTTTTACCTTCAAGGAGAATTGATGCCCAGATGGTTTGCCCCTCCATGTGTGGTTCAGCTCAACATTTCCTGACCATTTCATGGGCCACAAGCAGACTCCAACATCCACGTCCGCAGCTTGACTCAGCCCCTCTGTGTTCTCTGCTCCTCATTATTTGCCCCTCACCCCTAACCTAACCCTCTGCCCCCATTATCTCCTCTTCCTCACCCACTGCTTCAGCTCTCACCTCACATTTTGACAGTTCAAGCCCTCCCTGAGCCCAACATGGTGTCCAGCCTTCCCTCTTTAGTTTTTGTCATGATGTGTCAAGGCGCCCTGCTGGCAGATCCACCTCCATCCCGTCGTGAGATCCGCATCGAGGGCGACCTGGTGCTCGGCGGCCTGTTTCCCGTGCACGAAAAAGGGGCTGGGATGGAGGAGTGCGGACGTGTGAATGAGGACAGAGGGATCCAGAGGCTGGAGGCCATGCTGTTTGCCATTGACAGAATCAACATGGACAACACTGTGCTGCCGGGTGTCTCCCTCGGGGTGCACATTCTTGACACCTGCTCAAAAGATACTTATGCGCTAGAGCAGGTGGGTGAGAACTATCGCTTTTCATAAAATCTGTATCTTCTTAAAATTTGAATGATTCTAGGAATAGTTTGAATACAGTTTCTGCCTTTATGCTAATAATTACTCTGCACACATCCTGTGTGTAGACTGTAGTTTTCAGTTGCGCTGACATTTACAGCTGAAAATAAACAAAAAAAAACAATCTGCTAAACAGTGCGACAATTCTTCTCTGAAGCAACAAAAACCGGGTAAGTTTAATTAGAATTACATTTTCAAGTACTTCTATTACACCCTAGTTTGTATTTTCATTAAAGATGGGCAAAAGATCTTGTCTCTATTGATAAAAGTAAATTGTTGAAAAAGACAAACTAAAACAATTTTGATTTAGGAAAATGAGCCAGATTAAAAGACAAATCACATTGCTCTGCCTCCAAGGATTGTTTTCTTCTTTTTTTCTTTTTTCTTTCTTTAAACGTATTATATATTAGTAATATCACGCTACATGCATCTATTAAAGGAGCTTCAAACTCATTCATGAAAAACCATGGATTCATAGTATTCATACCCGTTGGGCCTTTTAAAAATGAGTAATGTTACAGCCATAAATGTCACTGAGATTCACCTGTGATTTTAGGTCATAGATAAACTCTGTCTTTTACTGGGTCTTGCTAACACATGGGCTTCATGGTGGAGCATTTGTAAGCACTGGTACCTTGTAGATGATCTAGGGTTTAAATCGTGGCCAGGGCTCTTTCTGCATGGAGTTTGCATGTTCTCTCAGTGAGTGAGTTCTCTCTTCAAACATGATTGTTAGGGTAATTGGTCTCTGTGTATGCATGGTTGTTTGTCCTGTGTGTTTCTGATTTTTCCTGTGATAGACTGGCATGCGGGATGGCTGGTGCCTACAGCCATCCCGCAACCCTGCATGGATAAGCGGGAATAGACAACAGCAGAAGGACGAACATACGGACAGACACATGGATTACATTCTTACACGTGCACGTTTTGATCTCCAGCATCCCATCAACTCACAGTTTTCTCTGTCCCTACTGAAAAGCATACCCACAGCATGATGCTGCTGTCACTATGTGTCACAAGGGGGGTGTTATGTTCAGGGTGACTTACATTGTTATTTTTCATCAGTGTTTTGTTTTCTATTTTGGCCTCATCTGGTCAGAGCACTTTCTTTCTCATGTCTGCTATGTCCGCTACATGGCTTGTGGCAAACTTTAAATAGAACGTCTCATGACTATCTTTCAACAGTTGGTTTCTTCTTCACCACTCTTCCATAAAGGCCTGATTTGTGTAGTTCACAACTAATAGTTGTCTTGTCCACATATTTTTTCCCCTGATATGTGGATCTCAGTTGCTCCTCCAGAGTTACCATGGGCATCTTGGCTCCTTCTGCAATTAATGCTGTCCCAGGCCTATCAGTTTAAGTTGACAGCCCTCCCCATTAAACAGTGAGACGCTCAAAGTGTGGGATTTTGTTTTTAAACCTAAGACTGGTTTAAACCTCTCCTCATCTCTATCCCTGAACTGTGTTCTATGTTCGTTTCTCTTCATGAAGCTGTTTGTTCTCTAACATACCTAATTAAGTGACTTCTGAGGGTAGTTGCTTGTACTGAATTTTATTTAGGGGTTAAAGAGTAAAGAGTTAAAGAAGGCTTAACATAACACACATGTGATGGCGATATTGGTTGTGATTAGACCACATTTTCTTCATGCTTGTCTTTTGTTTACGTCATCATCTGATCTACTTTCTATGAGCTTTAGGATATGAGCTTTTATCTCAAAATTCTTTATCAGTGCCCTTGAAGGCAATCAACAGCCCTCCAAGTCCAATCAACTGATCAAATATATATTTTTTTATGGAGACTGTGAATGCACGGCACTGGGATATAAAAGTGTATATTATATTGCATCCCAGCTGTCCTTTTTATTTGCTACATTGCACATGTGATACATTCAATACATTTTGCAACACTACAATCTAATTTGAATCATGGACCTCTGTACTGAAAGCATTAAAATCTCTGAATGTACATTGATAATTGTTCAAGGAGATGAAAACTGGTTTATGAATGTAACTTTCAGGCTCTGGAGTTTGTGAGAGCCTCCCTTACCAAGGTGGATGACACAGAATTCATCTGTCCTGATGGATCTTACGCTCTGCAGGATGACAGCCCACTTGCCATTGCAGGAGTCATCGGAGGATCCTATAGCAGTGTCTCCATACAGGTAAAACTAATATTTGGCACCGGGAAATAATAACAAAATGTTCATCACTGTGCCCCACATTACCTCTTTGTAGGCAACTTTTTTTTTTTTTTTTGTATTCTAACATAAGGTTTTAGAAGGTGATATGTTCCGTTTCCCACGGTTTGATGTTTATGTGATTGTGTGTTAGTACACACATGCGTAATTCTGAGAATCAGAATCAGAATCCGCTTTATTGCCAAGTTTGTACATACAAACAAGGAATTTGCCTCCGGTACACTTTGCTCTTTTGTTCTGTTTTTGCATTACAGAATATACAAATTTACAATTTACAAAATCAATTTACAGAATCAACTTCAGTCAGCATGTTCGTCTGTGTTTCCCTAGCTCCTGTTGCTATTGTCACAGAACTGGTTAATTTACATAGTTTAGCATAAAACCTCTTTCTCTGTGCAGTCACAGAGTCTCCTCTGTGACTGCACAAAAGCCTCCTCCTATCAGTTCTTAAATCCCTAATCTGAGCGACTGTCTTTCAGCCTCCTCATCCTTTTCTTTTTCTATTCCTCTCTCTCTCCTGTTTTATGCATTGATCTTTTCATATACTTCAAATCTGTGCTTTGCTATGTTTCATTCAGGGCTACCTTTATATGTATCCAGAGGCATTCCCCCTGGCTATTAGAGGAGAGATCAGTGTATGCTGACCTCAGCCCCCTTCTCCTCCTCCATCCTGGGGAAGTTATTGTCCTCTTGTCCTTCATTGCCCATTATTATCCTTTGTCTTATTCTCATTTCACCTTATTTTGTCCCCCTTTTTTGCATTTGCCATTTTTTAAACTCTGTGTTCAGGTGTAAGTATGGTTCAGAGGACCTTAATGCGGACCTACTTTCTGATCCCCATCCTTTAAAGCTTATCTAGCCACATCTCTCTACTTGGCCAGTGTGTCTCTTGCTTCTTAATGAAGTCATATGGAATTATTTTATGGTGAACCATGCAATTCAATGCCTGGAAGGCATTTACTGAGCAGTCATCGTTATTTCTTCTAATTTATTTTTGTGAATGTATCTTAGTTTATGTGTGCTTATGTTTGTGTGCAGGTGCTGGAGTCTGATACAGGTCTTACTCATGTTGTATTCCTGAAATGTATTTATATACAGTCCCATCATGTGTATTTTTAATCGCAGAAATATTTAGGCCTCCTTTGCCGAAAGTTATCTACTTTTTAGCATAAAGACATAATGAGTTTTTTAAGTTCAAGTTTAGAACAGGGATTCTCAAGTACTGCTTTATGCAATATCCTCTGAAATCATGATGCCTGGGTTAGTGTATCCGTGTGTGTTTTTATGCCTTATCACCCCTCCACTGCACTAGTTTTCCTCTTTTCAGTTTTCTCACATTCAGCCTATTTCCACGATTACTATCTTCCCTCCGTCTTCGCTCACAGAAATAAAGCCGAGTGACCTCTCCCTGTCTGCTCAGGCAAGCCTTGTTGGTAGCTATGGTCAATGTATGGTGGCACCTTATAGAGCAATCCAATTATACTTCTCAATACGGCCTTTAATGACAATTAAGTCAACACTATTAGTTGCTGTTAAAACCATAAAATCTGCCTAGAAAGCTATAAGCAGACAACAGTGTGACTGTGTGTGTCTCTGTGTGTCTAGGAGCGTTTGTGTGTGTCCCAACCTGTGTGCCTTCTACTGAGCTATGTTATTAGTCTAATAGGATTTTGACATGTTGTCAAAACAGCTCATCAACTGCATTATGAATGAGATATAGAAAAAACCAGAGCAATGTGTTCTGAAGGGATTAAACTGAAGAAAGCACAGAATTTCTGTGTAGTTTGTTCTAATTTGTGCTTGCAGTTTGTTGATGTATATTTACAAGTCTGTGAGCATGACTCTGTGTAGCAGCTGTGTTTGCATTGTTTGTGGGCGATCATGCAGTAGGATTTATGGAGAGAGCAGGACCAGATTCCAATCATCATGAAAGGCAAATGTGATGGACACCGTGAAACTTTTAATGATGCCTGTGTCTTTTTTATGGATGCTGTATGGCAGGGGTGCCCAACTCCAGTCCTCAGGATCTACTATCTTGCAATTTATAAATGCATCCCTTCTCCAACACACCTGAATCAAACATCTGAATTTCCACATCAGTATGTCCTTCAGCTCTACAGAGGTCTGGTAACGAGCCTTTCATTTGATTCAGGTGTCTTGGAGAAGGGATGCATCTAAAATGTTTCAGGATAGTATTTCTGGAGAACAAGTTAGGCACCTTTGCTGTACAGTTGTATTTATATGTCTACACATGAGGGGTGTTTTTATGTACAGAATAAAATGTTATCTAATTTTAAATTTGTAAACAATATTCAGGAAAAAAAGGAAATGATGAAATAAAGCAAAAACATGAAGCAAAATACACAACAATATACCGTACACCCAGCTTCAGTGATTTCATTTACAGATCCAAAAACAAGTGTATAAATGTAGTATACACACCATGACCAGAAGACATCAGCTATTATATTGATTAAACAATATTGATTCCAAAATTTGAGTTACAGGGACATAACAGAAACGTGACAGAAACGTTCATTGAATATATAAAATGCCCTTCATCTTTATAGCTTGCGAAGAACATATTTATATCTTAACCTGATCACTTTGTGGTCCTTACTTTAAATGCAAACACAAACTATTCAACAGCTTTGACTTCAGACATAGAAATGAAAAAAACAGGTTTAGTAGTGCACGCAAATAAGAGTTTTGAGTCTGGAAACACCTCCTTAATTAGAATTCTGTTCCTCTACAGGAAACATGCTTTGAATATTTCACAGCAATTGATTATATTTTGCTCTGAGCATAATTTGTACTATTTGACAGTTTACTTGTTGATGCTTAAAGCTGCTGTCACACTACTACCTGTCTTGTGATGTATGCAGACATGTTTAAAAGCATAGTTTAAATAAGTATAAACATGAGCAAATTAAGGTAATTTTGTAGAACAGAAGGTCCTGTCACATCTTTGAAGTATGTGGCGGGTTTCCATAAGGGCGAAATGGCTTATGACTTAGGGCAGGACAACATGGTGGGTGGCACAAGGAAGCAAAAAAAGAATTTTCATTATTTTTACCAATTAATTGTTTCATTATTTTGGATTTAACTATCTTTGGCACATATCTGGACTAAAATATTTATCAGATAAATATATTGTTTTATTTACCTATTATATATACTCACCGGCCACTTTATCAGCTACACCTTGCTAGTACCGGGTTGGACCCCCTTTTGCCTTCAGAACTGCCTTAATCCTTCGTGGCATAGATTTAACAAGGTACTGGAAACATTCCTCAGAGAGTTTGGTCCATATTGACATGATAGCATCACACAGATGCTGCAGATTTGTCGGCTGCACATCCATGCTGTGAATCTCCCGTTCCACCACATCCCAAAGGTACTCTGTTGGATTGAGATCTGGTGACTGTGGAGGCCATTTGAGTACAGTGAAGTCATTGTCATGTTCAAGAAACCAGTCTGAGATGATTTATGCTTTATGACCTGGTGTGTTATCCTGCTTGAAGTTACCATCAGAAGATGGGTACACAGTGATCATAAAGGGATGGACATGGTCAGCAACAATACTCAGGTAGGCTGTGGCGTTGACACGATGCTCAATTGGTACTAAGGGGCCCAAAGTGTGCCAAGAAAATATTCTCTACACCATTATACCACCACCACCGGCCTGAACAGTTGATACAAGGCAGGATGGATCCATGTTTTCATGTTGTTGACGCCAAATTCTGACCCTACCATCTGAATGTCGCAGCAGAAATCGAGACTCATCAGACCAGGCAACGTTTTTCCAATCTTCTATTGTCCAATTTTGGTGAGCCCGTGTGAATTGTAGCCTCAGTTTCCTGTTCTTAGCTGACAGGAGTGGCACCCGGTGTGGTCTTCTGCTGCTGTAGCTCATCTGCCTCATGGTTTGACGTGTTGTGCGTTCAGAGATGCTCTTCCACATGCCTTGGTTGTAATGAGTGGTTATTTGAGTTACTGTTGGCTTTATATCAGCTCGAACCAGTCTTCTCCTCTGACCTCTGGCATCAACAAGGCATTTGCGCCCGCAGAACTGCCCTCACTGGATTTTTTTCTCTTTTTCGGACTATTCTCTATAAACCCTAGAGATGGTAGTGCATGAAAATCCCAGTAGATCAACAGTTTCTGAAATACTCAGACCAGCCCGTCTGGCACTAACAACCATGCCATGTTCAAACTCCCTCAAATCACCTTTCTTCCCCATTCTGATGCTCGGTTTGAACTGCAGCAGATCATTTTCACCATGTCTACATGCCTAAATTCATTGAGTGGCTGCCATGTGATTGGCTGATTAGAAATTTGCGTTGGACAGGTGTAGCTAATAAAGTGGCCGGTGAGTGTATGTTACGTTGGTGAATATACTATATTCACCAACAATCATCAGTTCTGTAAGCTTTGAGTCATTCTGGAAATCATGCCAAGCAGAGGGAGCAGCGTATTTAAAAGCTCTCTTACGCAGTTCAGTTCTGGCTCTGGAAACAGTCAGGTGATAAAAAGCCTGAGAGCACAGTCCATGATGATTGAGGGGCCTTGTCATTAGGAAGGAAACTAGTCTCACAATTCATTTGTACACAAAAAGCAGCCAGTGTTAATGTCTACGAACAGACAGAGAAGGACGCCCAGCCGCAGCATACAAATGACAATGGTGGATATGACGTCCAGTAATGAAACGTAATGCAGAGTGGTATACTGAGTCTAATTTCTTTAGATTCTGCTCTAAAGAATTTATAGAAAAGTTGCAGAAATTAAAAGACTCTTTTCTAATGAAGAAACCTAATGTGACTTTTATGTGCTCCTTGAAAGTAAGTCCATTATCAATGATAACACCAATGTACATATATGAGTTAACGATATCAGTATCAGGGCGCAGCACGGGTGGCACAGGGGGTTAAGCTCGTGATCCATGTAGGGAGGCCCTTCTCCTCAATGTAGGCTGCAGTCAATGCAAATCCTGGCCTGTCAATGTTTACTGTATCCCCTCCCCCTGCTCTCTCCACCCTAGTTCCTGTCAACTTATTTTTAAAAACTGGAGGCCGCTAATGCCTAAAAAATACCTTTTAAAAAATCTATTTCAGAAATCAATGGGAGCCCCTAGCATTTCAGATAATTCTTAGCTGAATTAATCTGAAACTAGGTCTATTTTTACTTTCTTGTTCCGTTTCACGCATTCTGCATAACGAAGGTGAGCAAATCTTCATCAGTCCATCTCCATTGTGTAGTGTGAGATTAAATAATGTTATAACTAAGCCATTTCTGCAGTATTTGAGCATCAGTTGGTAAAATGCTGGAGCAGAATGTGCACCAAAGGTGATGTTGGAGCATTATTTACCTAAGGCAGTGTATCTTTCTATATTAGTGAATGGCACTGCAGATATGTAATAGTGTGAAAGGGATATTAGTATGAATTTACTGGACTGGATGTGTGCTTTCTAGCCAAGTCTGCCATCTATTATTACCACAAGAAGGGGTGATCTCAACACCATTTATGAATCTTTGCTTGTGTATTTATCTTCTTTTCTCAAATATAATTGTTTTAGTGTTATCCCAATTTAATAAAAAATGCTTTTCTTGGGTCAACCCTTCAATTCTGATAAAATATATATTGTAAATGTTTATTTTCAAGGGGCACTTCAGTAGCCATCTTATCCAATAGATTTTAATACATAAGGAGCAGAAACTGTTTTACTTTGCACAAACTGTTCTCTGTTAACTCAATACTTGTCGGTCCAGTTTGTTTGTGAATGAATTTACAGTCATTCAATAAATTTTAGGAAATGTCATTTAAAGTTCATGAATAACCTAAATATCTTAGGAACTACTGACGTATTCTATAATGCCAGCAGTTTTGACTTTATTATCTGACACCCTTTGTCAATGATTGGATAATGTTTGTCTATAAATATTTCCAGTTGGTCATTAAACCTTTCAAAGGTTTTTTAAAATTGGGACAGTAAAGAAACCGGTCTTTGTTTATGGTGGCTGCTGTCAGATTTATACAAAGGTATAGCTTTAACTATTTTCTTTTTGTTAGGAAATATACCAGTTTGAAATGATAAATTAAAGATGTATGTGTAATTCTTAAGACCATTAACTAACTAAAGCTATATTACTATAAATAATTAATCAATCAACACAAGCACTAACTACAACTTTTAATTGTGGCTGTGCTTGAGCAGATGCGTTGGAGTTTACATTTTTTACCCTGATGCTACAACCCAGAGAAACATTCCCCATAAACTCAGTTTGTAACATCTGCTGCAGTCCCAGAATATACAACCTTAGACTCTTTGTATAAGAGACTATAAGAATTCTGTAGTGCAGTAAGTTTTGCTGTCTTGGTCACCAGAGCAGAGAGACATTTAAAAAATAATGCTCATAAACCAAATAAACCTCATTGCATTGAGTTTTAATACATTTTTTTTAAGATACAGATATTCAAAACAAGGTTACTGTCACATTGTGGTTTTGGGGTGGACCGAAGCGCAGACAAGAACTTGGCAGCAGCATTGTGAATCGTCTTCAGTTTAATTCCCAGGTTTCAGGGCGAAGCAAAACGTAACAAAACTCACTTCAGGTACAAGCATTAAAATGGTTCAGAACTTACTCGGGTATCACTGCAGGAATGTAGTAATGCTGAACTTAATCAGGGGTTGTGATCGGGGGAACCAGCAAAGAATAAATTAACCAAACTAACTAATATACTAAGAGGATACAAAGGGCAGGTAATCAAAGGAACAGGGAACAGGTGAGACATGGAGGCAGAGGAGACAGAAGGAACAGGTGAAACAAATACAAGACTGAGCAAGGCCGAAGTGACTAAAAAACAATAAAGAGAAAACACAGACCAAGCCAACCTATAGACAAAATAATCAAATGAAGCATAAGAAACCATGAACTAAAGTAAACTGAGAAACTGGGGGGTAACACAACAACCTAAGGACTTAGCAAAAGAAACCCTGATTACAGAAGTAAACAAACCTAAACCAACACTGATAGAACAAACTGAGAATGAAGCAGAGGAAACGAGGACAAGAATAAAAGAAAACAATAACTAAAGCTAAACTATAAAGGAGGGACTGGAGAATAGAGATAAACTAGAGGAAACAAAGCTAAGAGGGACAATGACTGTAAAGGGGACTAAAACAGAAATTAATAACTAAAAAAAAGGAAAACTAATGACGAGAGGGGTAACAGAAAAGAAATGAATAAATAGGGGAGAAACACCAAGGGAACTAAGGGCGAGAGGAGAACACACTGGGAGGCAAAAGGAAACTAGAAATGTCAGAAAACAGAAAGTAATAAACAATGAATTCAAAACATCAAACAAGAAACATCTAGCAAAACAAAACACAAAACCACAAAGTCCAAAATGTCACATTCTGACAGTTACATCCGAAATATTGCAAAACAAATTAACCATCTTTTTAAGTCTTAGCAGAATTCAGTTGTTTTTTTTTTATTAAAACACAGAACTTTGTAATATCCAGCATTTCCATTTTTATTATTATTTTCAGATGGGCAAGTGATTGTTTAATACAGCATAAACTGTACCAGCAAAACAACATGAGGTAAAAACATCACCTAGAGCTTTAACTTCAAGATAAAAATCTCATTAATTGTTAGTCATTGAAACTCTACAGTGGCTTTTAGTTCATGAGAAAGAAAGAATTTCATACACAAAAAATTTTATACACAAAAAAGGGTTTATTCTGATGTCACCTTTTCTTTTCTTTCTTTTCTACTGAAATGTTGTTCCAGACAACTGGAGAAAAATCTGGTCGCCCCATAAATGTTTCTAGCATTATATTAAAATGATTATTAATTATAGGAATGGTATTAACTTTTTCATGTTTTGAAACCATAACTTTGAAAACGTTGGTATACCTTGATACTGGTAACTGGCCCATGTTGCTAAAAAGTTTGAAAACAAAACAAATGCTGAGAAATACATTGCTATTAGCAGAAAGTCTGGATATTGAGATTCTATGCAGTTAGCAATTCCTACCCATTTTTAAACTTTGAACTGAAGTAGCATTGAAGCTCTGACCTCAGAGATAATTAAGTTACTACCAGCACTTCATCTTGGATCGCTGCCACTAGCTTCAGTGCATAATGAAGGTTCTAGAAATATTCTCAAACTGGGTTAACTTTTGGATAGTTTGTTTAGAGACATACAAATTCCTTGTATGTCCAAAACTTTACTTGGCAATAAAGCTTTTCTGATTCTGATTCTGATTTAAAGCAAAAATGTGTTTGGTTGAATAACTCATCTTGTTCGGGTCCTGGTGCCCATTAGCTCTGCATCAGTTTATTTGTTCAGATCTGCTTTGCAAATAATTGATGCAAAAACTTCTTCTACATTGTATATTCCACGACTGCTGCTTGTAGTACTGTTTGATAACCATGGAGTTTCCAGTCAAAGTTACTCTATGAAAGAAAGATAAGGCAGTGTAAAAATCAATAAAACATGTAGTGCAAATTCCATTTTGCACTACATGTTTGACACAGGAAAGTCATTGTTATGGAAAATCTAAACTGTTGCTTTAGGATAGCAGAACAAAATTGACTGAAAAAAATGACCCCGTTGTTAAAACCTCACAAAACATTTTTTGATGTAACTGAAAAATGTAAGAAAATTGTTATATTAAACTCTGTTTGTATTGTGTTAGGAATGGTTTTCTATGATTTATGTTTTATTTTACTGTATCTCTCCCTGCAGGTTGCCAATCTTCTCAGGCTCTTTCAGATCCCTCAGATAAGCTATGCTTCAACGAGTGCCAAGCTCAGCGATAAGACCCGCTATGATTACTTTGCCCGCACTGTACCACCTGACTTCTACCAAGCCAAAGCCATGGCAGAGATTCTCCGGTTCTTTAACTGGACATACGTGTCCACCGTGGCATCAGAGGGCGATTATGGTGAAACCGGTATAGAGGCATTCGAACAAGAAGCACGAATGAGGAACATCTGTATTGCTACTTCAGAGAAGGTAATGAAAGAAAAAGAAATCCTTTATAACTTTAATCACCATTGCACCAAAAAGAATCACCAGGGCAGTATTCCAACATGATTTTTGAGTTTGTAATATTTTGTCTTTATGTCTTATCTCCTGTTATTCTGAATTTGGGTTAATATTACTGTGTTATCACTACTGTGGTAAAAAAACAAAAGCTTATCTTTAGAAATTGTTTCAGAGTGCTTTCACTGTCCCATTTATCATGTAATTTTCTATAGAGGTTGATGTTGGTATGAGACTGTTAAACACAGTTTTTTGTTTGTTTTTCCTCATTAAATGATGACGATCATGGAATGCAGATATGTAGCTCACATTAGAGTGGAGGAAGCATTTTTGTTTTTTATTCCATAATCCCCCTTTTTTGTTCAGGTGGGACGTTCAAATGCTAAGAAATCTTATGAGGCTGTGATCCGTCAGCTCCTCCAAAAGCCAAATGCCCACGTGGCCGTCCTTTTCCTGCGCAGTGATGATGCCAGAGAGCTGATTGCGGCTGCTGCCAGGCTTAACACCTCTTTCATTTGGGTGGCTAGTGATGGTTGGGGCGCACAGGAGAGCATTGTCAAGGGAAATGAGATCACTGCCGAAGGAGCTATTACACTTGAACTGGCGGCGAACCCCATACCAGAATTCAACCGCTACTTCCTGAGCCTGGACCCTGTCAAAAACCACCGGAATCCCTGGTTCAGGGACTTCTGGGAGCAGCGGTTCCAGTGCTCTTTGGGAGTCGGAGGCCTAGGATTCGGTGGAACGCCTCTCCCACCGTGTGACAGGAACTTGTCGATGGACAAAAGGTATTTCGAACCAGAGTCCAAGATCATGTTTGTGGTGAATGCAGTGTATGCCATGGCCCGTGCCCTCCACAACATGCAGCGGAGTCTGTGCCTCAACACCACCAAACTGTGTGACAGCATGAAGGCCCTGGATGGGCGCAGACTCTACAGGGATTACATTCTTAATGTCAGCTTCACAGGTAAGTGAGCAAGAGTGTGGTGAAGAGAGTGTCAAGTTCCAGATAAGGTGCTGAGAGTGGATGAAGCGCAAAGAGAAGTAAATGTTGGCTGAGGAAGGGTACAAGATAAGAAGAAATAGACAGGAATGGGAGTGCTATGTCAGCTTAACAGTTTTCTAATGAACACATGGCTGTTGTCCATCTTCTAAGCCACAGAACATGAAAAGTACTGAAACAAATCCTCTTAATTGCTATATATTGTCAGAGCCAGCTTGCCATTGACACCTTTTACCCATGCGTAATTGACATGGCACTACAAAGTTGCTTTGAGGAATGAGAGCTGCAGTTAATCCGTGAGCCATATTCTTCTCTCTTACACTAATGAGATTGTGGTGTGTTATAATAGCTCCTATAGCATGCTGCCTGTCTGTCTGTCAGTCTCTAAAGAGTTGGGAGAGAGGAGACAGAGGATTGGCTTGACTGACAGATCACGCACAAAGGAAGTGTTATAAATAAACTGCTGCATCTCAGGGACTGACACAGGTTTAGAGGTGCTTATTCCTCCTCCAACCGTGACCAAAGGCAGACTTCAAAACACCCAGGCAAACAACATTAACACAGTAGCTTTGCCATGGGACATTGGGGAGAGTGAGCAGGAGGGATGGAAAGAGGACGAGGGAATGGCATCATCCATGAAGGTGGGGGGAGAGAAAGGGGGCTTACAGATAAGACTGACAGGAAGACTAAAATGAGAAGAGAGAGTTTGGGGTAAGGTGAAAGGGAGTAAGTGAGAAAAAAGTAGCATGGAGAGAACACACAAGAGCTGCAGCAGTTCTTGAGTGGGACAGCATGTGTCAGCAGAAGAAAATTATTTTACTTGAAATTTCCCATCTTGAAAATGTGAATAGATAAAATAATTACCCATAACACAGATAAAGTTTACCAGATGTTATAAAAATTAGCAGTACTCTCCACTGTAGAGAGTTGCTGATGATGTTGATGAAATGACCAACGAAAGCTAGACCTAAGGAACATAACAGCAAAGAATTGGTCAAAAACTGTACACAAAAGAAAACACTTTAGGATAGTGACACAACGTGGCTGGATTAAATAAATTCTGCAAAGAAGACTGGGCCAAAATTCCTAAACACAACTTAAAAGTACTCGTACTCGTCGTCTTCCGCTTATCCGGGACCGGGTTGCAGGGGCAGCAGACTCAGCAGAGACGCCCAGACGTCCCTCTCCCCAGACACCTCCTCCAGCTCCTCCGGGTGGAGCCCAAGGCGTTCCCAGGCCAGCCGAGAGACATAGTCCCTCCAGCATGTCCTGGGCCATCCCCTGGGCCTCCTCGCAGTGGGACGTGCCTGGAACACCTCCCGAGGAAGGCGTCCAGGAGGCATCCGGTATAGATGCCAAAGCCACCACAACTGGCTCCTCTCGATGTGGAGGAGCAGCGGCTCTACTCCGAGCCCCTCCCGGATGGCTGAGCTCCTCACCCTATCTCTAAGGGAGTGCCCGGCCACCCTACGGAGGAAGCTCACTTCAGCCGCTTGTATCCGGGATCTCGTTCTTTCGGTCATGACCCAAAATAGGTGAGGGTAGGAACGTAGACCGACCGGTAAATTGAGAGCTTTGCTTTTCGGCTCAGCTCTCTCTTCACCACGGAGCGGCACAGTGCCCCCATTACTGCGGCAGCCGCACCGATCCGTCTGTCGATCTCCCGCTCCATTCTTTCCTCACTCGTGAACAAGACTCTGAGATACTTAAACTCCTCTACTTGAGGCAGGAACTCCCCTCCAACCTGAAGAGGACAAGCCACCCTTTTCCGGTCAAGTACCATGGCCTCGGACTTGGAGGAGCTGATCTTCATCCCAGCCGCTTCACACTCGGCTGCGAACCGCCACAGTGCATGCTGTAGGTCTTGGCTAGAGGGGGCCAGCAGGACCACGTCATCTGCAAAAACAAGAGACGAAATCCACTGGTCCCCAAACCAGACCCCCTCCGGCCCTTGGCTGCATCTAGAAATCCTGTCCATAAAAGTTATGAACAGGACCGGTGACAAAGGGCAGCCCTGCCGGAGTCCAACATGCACCGGGAACAGGTCCGACTTAGTGCCGGCAATGCGGACCAAACTCCTGCTCCGCTCATACAGGGACCGGATGGCCCCTAATAAAGGGCCCCCAATTCCATACTCCTGGAGCACCCCCCACAGGGCATCAGCCGAGGTTCGACTATCGGCCGGACTCTCCTCTCCAATACCCTGGCGTAGGCCTTACCAGGGAGGCTGAGGAGTGTGATTCCCCTGTAGTTGGAACACACTCTCCGGTCACCCTTCTTATGAAGGAGGACCACCACCCCAGTCTGCCAGTCCAGAGGCACTGTCCCCGACTGCCATGCAATTTTGAAGAGGCGTGTCATCCATGACAGCCCAACAACATCCAGAGATTTGAGGTACTCAGGGCGGATCTTATCCACCCCCGAAGCCTTGCCACCGCGGAGCTTTTTAACCACCTCGATGACTTCAGCCTGGGTGATGAAAGAGTCCAACCCCGAGTCCCCAGCCTCTGTTTCCACCAGGGAATGCGTGATGGCAGGATTGAGGAGATCCTCGAAGTACTCCTTCCACCGCCCGATAATGTCCTCAGTCGAGGTCAGCAGCCTCCCACCCCCAGTGTAAACAGTGTTGGCGAAGCACTGCTTCCCCCTCCTGAGACGCCGGACGGTTTGCCGGAATCACTTCGAGGCCAACCGATAGTCCTTCTCCATGGCATCACCGAACTCCTCCCAGGCCCGAGTTTTTGCCATGGGCCATGGGCCTGGGCAACTTAAAAGTCTCATTATCAATAATCACAAATGCTTGCCAACAGTTTTCACATAGGCCACATTGATTTGGATAGCGTTTTTCTCGCATTAAATGAAATCATTTTTTTGAAACTGCTTGCGGTATTTACTCAGGTTATCATTATCGGATATTTAGATTTATCTGATGATTTAAAACATGTAAGTCTGACCAAAAAAAGGGCTTCACGGTGGCGCCATTGGTAGCACTGTTGCCTTGCAGCATGAAGGTCCTGGGTTTGACTCCTGGCCAGGGGTCTTTCTGCATGGAGTTTGCATGTTCTCTCCGTGCATGCGTGGGTTCTGACTCGGTACTCAGGCTTCTTCCCACACACCAAAAACATGACTGTTAGGTTAATCTCTCTAAATTGCCCTTAGGTGTGACTGAGTGTGTGCATGGTTGTTTGTCCTGTATATCTCTGTGTTGCCCAGCAATCGATTGGCGACCTGTCCACGGTGTACCTTGCCTCTTGCCCATAGACTGCTGGAGATAGGCACCAGCTCCCCCGTGACCCACTATGGAATAAACGGTATAGAAGATGAATGAATGAATGAATTTAAAACATGTAAGTCTGACAAAAAACAAAAAAAGTAGCATATCTCACAAAAGTAAGTAGATTTTTCTAAATATTTCATTATACCTTTTCATTGGACAACGCTGAAGATATGACACTATGATATAATGTAAAGTCGTCAGTGTGCAGCTTGTATAAGAGTGTAAATTGCATGTCCCCTAAAAATAACTCAACACACAACCATTAATGTCTAAACTGTTGTCAACAAACGTGAGTACACGCCTAAGCAAAAATGTCCAAATTGTTCCCAATTAGCAATTTTCCTTACCTACTGTCATGTGACTTGTTAGTGTTACAAGGTCTGAAGTCTGAATGAGTAGCAGGTGTGTTAAATTGTGTGTTCTCTCAGCTCTCTCATGCTGGTCAGTGGAAGTTCAACATGGCACCTCATGACAAAGAACAGATGATCTGAAAAACTGTTGCTATACATAAAGGTGACCAAGGCTATAAGAAGATTGCTGACACCTTGAAACTGAGCTGTAGCACGATGACTAAGACCATATAGCGGTTTAACAGGACAAGTTCCACTCAGAACAGTCCTCATCATGGTCGACCAAAGAAGTGGAGTGCAAATGCTCAGTGTCATATCCAGATTTGTCTTTTGAAAATAGACATATGAGTGCTGCCAGCATTGCTGCAGATGTTTAAGGAGTGAGGTTCAGCCTGTCACTGCTCAGACCATACGCTGCGCATTGCATCAAACTGATCTGCATGGCTGTCGTCCCAAAAGGAAATCCCACAAACACTGAAGACAAACAGACTAAGAACATAGATTACTGGAACCATGTCCAGTGGTCTGACGAGACCAAGATAAACTTATTTGGTTCAGATAGTGTCAAGCAAGTGTTGCGGCGACAAGGTGAGGAGCACAGTCTAGCATGGTTGTGGGAGTGTCATAGTTTGGAGCTGCATGAGTGCTGCCAGCTGTGGGGAGCTACAGTTCACTGAGGGAACCATGAAGGCCAACTTTTACTGTAACATATCGAAGCAGAGCATGATTCTCTCCCTTTGGGAACTGGGTTGCAGGGCAGTATTCAAACATGATAAAGACCCTAAACACACCTCCAATACAACCACTGCTTTGCCAATTAAGCTGAGGGTAAAGATGCTGGACTGGCAAGCATGTCTCAAGACTTAATCCCTATTCAGGAGGGCAAGGTCTCTAACATCCACCAGCTCTGTGATGTCGTCATGGAGGAGGATCTCAGTGGTAACCTTTGAAGCTTTAGTGACATCCATACCAAATAGAGTTAAGACAGTGCTGGAAATTTATGGTGGCCACAGAAAATATTGACACATTGGGTAGAATTGGGACATTTTCACTCAGACCTGTATTCACTTTTCTAACCAGATGTTTATTTTGAGGGGACAGCAAAATAACATTGTTATACAAGCTGTACACGGACTACTTTACATTGTATCCTATCAAAGTGTCATCTTCAGTGTTGTCCCATAAAAAGATATTATATACAAGTGTGGAGTGTATTCACTTGTGAGATACTGTAAATACTTTTTCAGAGCACTGAATTGTGTTTTTCACCCTTCTCTCAATCTAAGGTGGTCCTAATGCAAGAAAACTATGAAAATGCCCTTTTCATTTCTTTTCAAATAAAATAAATGTTTCATAAATTTCTAACTGTTTTAACTAGTCTCTTTTGAGTTCAAAATAATCCAACTCATGTTTTACCAGTTTAATGGTTTGTTCAGACCGAACGCGATTTGAGCGTCGGGGGCGCCTGGTTTTCATGCAAAGTCTATCGTGGACGCATGTCTCGGGGCGTCGAGAGGTCCTGCCCTGGCGAGGCGCATTGTGATCCGTTTTGCACGTCGAGCGCTGTGCGTTTTAAGATTTCAAGTGTCTGATGTGAGTTTCGCAAGTCAAAAGCGGCAGATGCTGCAGTTGGGAAATCTGAACTTTGGAGATTGATGCAGCGCTGAAGGCTGATAAAGAAAAAGGACTCAGCTTTCTGACTTACATGCAGGTGGGTGCTGTATTTAACAACATCCTAAACCAGCTGATCACACATAAAATCAGCTGTTCAGATGCACAAACATTTCCCTCAAAACAATACCACCATGAAACAGCGCGTTTTGTTCGGAAATGTATTGATGATCCTTAAGTGGACCTTCGCCTGCAGGAGGAAGGAGCAGGTAGAAAGCAGCTGCCCGTAATCAGACTCTCTGCCTCCTCAAACGGGAGGAAGGCACACTGTATCCGCGGAGCACGAATATCCAATCTAAAACTAAAAGTCCGCAGTTATGCATTTTAAAGTCCGTGTCCTTGTTATTGCCATGGCTGAGACAAAAACCTCCTCATAAAATTGGAACTTCTTCAGGCAAACTCTGGAGCTTCACCAGTCCAAACAGCAGCATCTCTCCTCTCTGCTTCCCCCCCAAGCCCCAAGGGTAGCTCCCCCCAAACGCATGTCTGACCACACTTTGCTCAGACATGTCTAGAGTGTCTGACGTGAGGCATTGGACGCCTTTTTGACGCTCAAATCGCATCATAGAGTTTGAACAACAAATAGCCCTTTAGTTTATCGCCGATTAGCAGCAGCCGATTTAGATCCCAAATTCAGCCAGCTGCAGTGCTAGGCACAATTTACCTACAGTGCATGCAAACAATCTCAATTGTATCTGTTACTCTGTCGCCCTTACTTATTTTACCGGTACTCAAAATGACTCCAGATAATCAATTTAAGAGTTGTTGAAGTTTCTTCTATGTTTTTCTAGCCGAGTGTTGTTAGCCAGCCCCTGAGCAATCTGTATTAGTTAACTCCATCAACACAACAGGGCAACCCAAGAACTACTTCCTTTCATATTTCAAAATAAGAGTCTCACAGATATGTTGAGCTTAAACCCCTCACCATCACACACATGTAAGAATGATTACACTTTAATAAGGATTAACGAAATAACTTTTAATGTGTTATCTTGTGTAAAAAGAGCAATATTTCACTCTAAATTACTATTCACCAAGAAAAGCATAGGTAAGGTATGCTTTATTCTTATAAAGTATGCTTATGATAGATTTGAAAGACAATCAAGAACAGGAAGTGTTATTTTTCCTACTTTTCTGCCAATTTTCTCAGTTACATTCATATTCTGCTGTCGTATCCTTTTGTTAACTTCCAATATATCCATGAGATGCATGTGTTCATTCAGAGAATCTATAACGATAAGACCTTAATCATGATTCAGTTAAAGTGAGTGCAATAGGACAGCATTTATTTTCAATTGTTGGTTGCTCCTGAATGACTCATTCTCACTGCTACGTATGGCTGAAACAGCGAGTGAAAAAGAAGGTGAGGTGTGTTGAAATTTAGCTGCAGCATCAGTATCCGCAGTGCTGGAGAACCAAAAATCTTCTACGCCCATATATCTAATGCATACAAATATGCATGCTTATCACACAGTTTTTATATTGCATATTGCATCCAAGTTTGATTTTAGATATGCTGAAATGGTAGCTGCTTTATTTGCATTTACTCTCACAGCACTGTGGACAATGTATTTTACTGTAGTGAGGTTGTTTTGTTTTGTTTCACTGACAGTGTATGTGACGCACTGATGCAGCATGTTGTTTGGTTAGGAGAGTGTTTTCATTCGCAGCTCTCTTCATCTAGTCTCATCGAGCTAGTTGCTATGGTAATAAAGCCAACTCTATTACCAATTGTTGAGGTGATCTGGTAGATCACAGGAATCGCTCCATAAGAACTAGCAGCAGACAGCGGGGCAGATTGAGCATTTGTGCATCTTTTATGACGACTAGTTACATGGGTCATCCACAAAGACACGGATAAACATGGCCAAAAAAACACATAGAACACACAGGAAGCTGCCAAACAGTCAGTTTTTTTTACAGAGGCAACTTGAAATGCTTTTTTCTGCCAGCATGAAATTGCAGACACCCCCAACCCACACACTTCTCAGAGCCATCATTCAACTCCCACCCAACTCCCCGATCTGCAGCAAACAGATCAGTATATACACACATGCATGCAGTCTCTGTTCAAATAGTGGTGATAGATGTGATATTCCCCCTTCTCTGCTTTATGTTTCTGTGTGTGTGTGTGTGTGTGTGTGTGTGTGTGTGTGTGTGTGTGTGTGTGTGTGTGTGTTCTTGTACTTGTTGCTGAGTGAGAACCATTTTTTGTATTTTTATCGCAAAGTGAGGACATTTTGACAAATTGAGGACATTTTCCTGGTCCTCACTTTTTCAAATTCCGTTCTTGGGACAGGGGTTAGGTTTAGGACTAGGGTATGAATTGAGTTATTGTTAGGGTTAGGGTTAGGTATTAACTGGTTAGGGTTAGGGTTAGTGTTAGGGTCAGGGTTAGGCAATAAAAATCAAGACAAATGAATGGAAGTCAATGGAAGTAACCGAAAAGTCCTCATAAGGATAGTAAAACACGGATGTGTGTGTGTGTGTGTGTGTGATATGTCTGTGTTAGCAGAGGCGGTATGCCTTCAGGGCCATATTGAGCACGGAGCTTACTGCAACGTTCAGATGTTAGTGAACAACCTTCACTCATTCTCTGCCTTGTTTTCACTTGACACTCTGGTTCTTAACCTCCATCTTTTGTGTCACTCTTTCTCTGGCTCTTTAGCCTTCATTTTTCCTTCTATCTATCTATCTATCTATCTATCTATCTATCTATCTATCTATCTATCTATCTATCTATCTATCTATCTATCTATCTATCTATCCATCTATCTATCTATCTATCTATCTATCTATCTATCTATCTATCTATCTATCTATCTATCTATCTATCTATCTATCTATCTATCTATCTATCTATCTATCTATCTATCTATCTATCTATCTATCTATCTATCTATCTATCTATCTATCTATCTATCTATCTATCTATCTATCTATCTATCTATCTATCTATCTATCTATCTATCTATCTATCTATCTTCTCCGTTTCTCACCGAGAAGACATCCCACTTTCTCTACATTCAGAAACGGCATATCCCACACAGACTTCACAAGGTTGCTCTCCTTTCAGCTGTCTCTCCGCACCGCCATGTTCCTCCACCCTCTCTTTTTACTCATCCTTCCACCCTTCCTTCATCTATTCTAGACTGATTCCTGCCTCTAAAGAATTTCCTCCTTCGACCTGTATCTCTACTGGCATGACACTGGTGTTTTGTACTTCCACTGTGCTATTTCCTCTCTTCTACACACACTGCCTTTCCTTCCTTGTCACTTTAATCCTTTTCTTGTGCTTATCTTGTCTCTCGGCCCATCTTCCATCCCAGCACCTCCTGTTTTTGGTTTAGGTTTCTTTCTTTTGTCCCGCCTATCTCACCCAACTTTGTTTCACTCAAGCCTTAGGTCTCCTCTGCTTCCCTCACTCCCTCATTCACTCCAGACTTCCTTTTCTCCCTCCTATCTGTCCTCTGGCATTCCCTTGTGGCCTTTTGCAGTGTGACCCAGGCAACGCCTCCATCCCTCTGGACTCAATCTGCTGGGAGAACAAAAAGCTAATGTGGTCTCTCATTTGTGTTCATTTGTGACATATGAGTGCATCTTTGTGTATTTATTCAAGTGCTGATGGATCCATCTGCGTTAGACTACTCTCTCCAAAACAAAACAGCCTACCTTTTCTCCATGAGTCTCTATAATTCTCTCTTCGCCTATTTAAAATGACTTATTCTAACTTATTCCTCCTAAGACCATTTGCCTTCTTTCTGTCTCCCTGACTTTAACACCAGCATCCACCCTTGGGCCTTGCGTTAGCCCTTCATGGCTGAGGACATAATTAATTTCTCACCTTCTGAATGAAAAGTCTGTCTTCCCCATGATTCTAATTAAGCCAGAATAATAAGATGTCTCCCAAGTAGGCAGAATTGTTAAAGTGTCTCAGAAATTTAGAGATCTTTTTTATGCAGAGGTTTTCCAAACCAACTCTATTTGCTACTTTTTGAAAGAGTCCTAATTTGTTTAGTTATTTTGTTGTAGTTAGGGACTTTTAACTTGTATTCACAAAATGTGTAAATCGTGCTTGTCAAAGCAGGGATTCTTTAATGCTCTCCTTTGTTCATTAATTCATGTCTTGTGGGGTTGTTCTGGATTTGTTTTAGCTCTTTTATATGTTCGTTTTGTTTTGAGTCTCTTCTTTGTTGTGCTACCCCATCTTACCTGGTCATTCTTACTTATCAAAAACACCTGCTCCTCATTTTGTTATTTCCTGCCTTTGTCTCCTGGTTTCTATTCAGGATTATAATTTAGAAGATTAGAAACTGTTCAGTTCAAATATTCTGTACTTCCATATTGTAGACCTTTCACAATTATAATTTTTTTGTCTGACTGCCAAACTTTTATCATTTTGCTAGACCATAATATACTTTGCCTTTTACCTGAATCTCGTGCTCGTACTTGTCGTCTTCCGCTTCATCTGGGACCAGGTTGCGGGGGCAGCAGACTCTCCCCAGACACCCCAGACACAGCTCCTCCAGTGTTATGTGAAATGTGTTATTTTTTTTCAAAATAACACATTTTAATAACTGACATGACTGGAATGACTTGATAGCCATTTCAGCAATTTTAACTTAATGAAAAAAATGTACTGTATGTTGAAAGTAATAGGAACAAACCTTTTGGGGACTTTTGCCCCCTTTATTCAAAACTGGTTTTTAATCTGTTCATAGCATACTTTGCAACAGAGTTTTTGTTTTGTTTAAAAGTACTATTATCAAACTAGGCAATATCTATTACTCTAAAAATAAAACAGTTTTCTTTATGAGTTGGATGGATGCTCAAGTGAGCTTTGTTTCTCTTTGAGTTCAGGGAACTGTGTAAATGAATAATCTAAGCCAGAGGTGTCCAACTCAAGTCCCCATAGACTGGTGTTCTGCATGTTCCAGCTTAGCTGTTTCAAATGGTTGAATTTACTTTGTCTTTTAAAAGAACTCTCTATCATATTTAATTTTTTAACTGTTGAATTTTCCAATTTAACACATCAAGCCCTGGTTTTATAAGTCATTTCTAAGACTTTGGTACTCCAGCATATGAGCCGTTATCCACATCATGAGAAAACAGAACAGCAGTGAACCTTTCCAGGAGTGGGTGGCCAATCAAAATTACTCCAACAGCACGCACACTGATACAAAGGAACATCCACATTTTTCCAGTAATATCCAGATCGGAGCTAACATTAAATTCTGCTAATATTTTATAATATCATAAAGCGGGGTAAACTGCATATTTGCCAATTAAAGATTTTGGCACTTAAACCTAACCAAAATTTGTTTGCCTAAATGTTATTTTATACAATCAAAACAAATAGGATTTGTGATTTCTTGAAATGTAGTTATTTAAATTTTAAAAGTGCTTCCTATGTATATATGTATATTTAATACATTTTTCCCTGATCAGCTCTGGAAAGTGGCGATTACACTTGAATGAACAAATATACGCAAGTGTCAACGGGTAAAAAGAAACAAAGCTGGTGGAAATCCATGCTCACACTTTATTGTGCTCTCGGTTTTGCAATCTGTGCACGCAGATTACTCAGTGACATCCGTCAAGAGTTTGGATGCATGGCCCACACCTGCAAGACAAGTTCAATGGATCTGTTGTTTTATATAAACTTAAAGCACTGCCATGTTTTAATCAGCACACTTCACTGCTTGTAATATGACTTTATTTTTGTTACACTAAGGCATCCGAAAACGTCCAAACTTTTCACAGATGCCACTGAGTAATCTGTGCACATGGATCGCAAAACTGAATGCACAGTTTATCAAACCTTGCAGACAGATTGCAAAAGTGAGAGCACAGTCTTGTAATCCATGCGCACACATTGCAAAATTGAGCACACAGTTTAGTAAAGCATAAGCACGGATTTCCACCAGCTTTGTGTCAATATTTCTTTAAGAAAAATCAAAAAATAGAGTTGTAATATATTTACAAATCTAAGCACACCAGCAGCTACAAAATGATACTGATAAAGCACACTTGACTGATATTTAGTATTATCACTTACATAAAATTTCCCATGTTTGTATTTGAATGTGTTCATGCTAACAAAACATGCCTTTGCAAGTAGAAAAGAATGATTGAGAATGGCAATTCGGGGAATTCTTTTTTCTACACTGCAAATAGCTGCTCGGATTATGTTTGCAAATTTGCATTTAAACTATGTGTAATACTTGGGAATAATTTTCTTAAGGGAGATCAGAGTAATGGGAGAAATTAAATTTTAATGCACGACACCACCTTTGACAAAACCAAACACTGAGTGAATCCCTATTCCCATTTCGTACCTGCACACTTCCATTTCCCTTCTTCCTTGTTCCATTTTGTACTAGTAACCAAAAATGTTTTGGTTATTTAAGTTTAACTGGTTATAATAAAACAACAATTTCACTGGTTATTTAAGAACTTTGATAACTTGTGCTGACAAATAATCATAAACAGCAAGAATTTCAAATACTATACTATTTTCCTTGGACTTCATATTACACCTTATGTACACAGATTGTGATTGTGATCTCCATGAAGGCCAATTGGCTCTTAATAAAAAATATGACAGATCATAACTGCTAAATTCGTTTTGCTGCCAGTGGTATTTGTGCATTGTACAAAATAAGTGGAAAAATGAAGAAGGAGCACTACATATAATGTAAATGTCATCTACAGATTATGAGAAACTCACGGTGAGCTACTAATGGAATCTAACTGTAAAATCATTATTATCCAAGCTAATATAAAGTTCCACCTGGGGTTAAACCAAAAATTATTCATTACCCTCACAGACGAAGGTTTAAAGTATTCTTTTAAGTTAATCCAACATGTTTCTTATGACTGGAAGTCGAACATAACCTTGCCTTAGTGACCTGTTAATGACTGACAATGCTGAAGGACCAATGCTGGTGAGTCTCCCAAACAATGGAGTAAATTATTTAAATTTCTCCGATGTACATAACAAAACCTTTGGCCTTTGGAAAAACCCAAGTTCTAAAATAGGTTCTCTTACCGTACTGACCAGGAGCGCAGGTCGAGTGAAAAACAATCTACGCCAAACAATCAAATCTGGTTTTGGAATGAAGAAAACTAGCCAATGTTAAGCTTCTGAAATGGCCAAGAGCCATTGAAAAGATATGGACAATGCTCAAAAGCTCAAAACCAGCGCATTTGATCAACTTCTGTCATTTCTGATAAGAGAAGTAGTCAACTATCCAGCAATAGTTATGTCAGAAGCTTGTTAAGACACATTTTTATTTTTTTTTCAACTTAGTGAAAGACATTTGTCCAGACAATAGTGGTATTGTGTTTGTATATGCTTAAGCCTACATGTTTAATTTTGGATCATAGAGTGTGCATCAAATAGTACATGAGCATCTACATCTTGTTTTTATAATTCATCTAAGTTGTTTGTAGCATAATCAACAGTTCAAATAATTGACTTAAAGCCCAAAATTAATGACATTCACAATAATGGTGAAAGTATGTAAAATTCTGACCAACAACGTAGGTAGTCATGTTATGATTACAGCGAAAATAAGTATGTTCTGTCTTTAATATGGCAGCTGGATTGAGATTTACCATCACTCTCCAACACGTCTATGCTCTCTTCACTCAGAAGAGTCGTAGAGAATTTTACTGGCTCAAACTTGCACTCGCAGACACTTTCTAAATACGACATTCTGTTAACTCAGCATATCCACCTCCATGCAGTCTAAGAAGTCAGGAGTCCTATCTATTTACTCGCTGAACTTGATTTTGAAATAAATCAAGGACAACACAGAAGAAGCACCATCGGAGCCATCTATAATCTTTTAGGCTGCTGTTATCTCTGTGTTACATGTAATTACCACATACAGCTCATTAGGCTTCAGTACACATTCAAGTTCCTAGCAACACACATTTTTGATAATTGGCTGGTGGCAAAGTCTTTCTAGAAGTATGTTTGTGTGTCTTACTGGCATTCAGTGTAATTTTGAAGACTTTATTATATGGCAGCTGCTGGGATAATGATTTATATCTCATCTCCATCTTTGATATTATCGCCACTTTCTTATTGCAATAATTTAGCGGTCAACTAAGCATTTAGCCCCAAAATTCAAATAAGACTTGACGCTTTGAATTTCCTGTGACAGAGGGGAGGAAGGAGGAAGATAAAGGGTTTTGCTGTCTCTGTGATTTATAGATTTCATAAAAGCTAACCCCCTCTGCTGCCATCTGACATGCCATTCTTCTCCAAACACACTGAGCTTGCACAACAATAGGATGGCTTTAGCTGTTGTCAGCGCTACCCACATGTACATGCCGTGTACAAGCATGCATGCGCAAACTAACAGCAGGGTCAAGGCTTTGGTCCTGTCAGCACAGCCTCCCACTGAGCTCAGAGCAATACCTTAGCCATTGCACTGGGAAGTTCACCCTAATGGGGTTCCCACATGTATTTGTGTGCACATCCTCAAAGGCAATCTGACAGCTTATTTGCAATCTGTGTTCTGATTCATCCAACCGATCTTGTGCTGTATGTATAAAAATTGAATTTGACCTGAAAATTCTTCTGTTAACCCGAGCATAGATTGATACAAGGAAGGCATCACAGTTTTATCAGTGCATCTATCCACTGAGGGGCTGAGAGTATTGTGATATGTTAAAGTTTTGTTATATGGTGAGGAATCAAAAACCTGGCATATCTTGCACCATCCCCAGTCACATCATCATTTGACAGGCAGGACTGTATAACACACAGCTCTGTGTTAGCAACACAGGTTTGATTGCTCTGCTATGGGGACAGACGTGGCATTGTAGAAGAGACACACTTTGTTTGAGTCAAAAGGACCAAGTGTCAGCACTATCAGGCCAGATACTGCCAACAACACGTCAGGTTAGTGTTTTCCCAGTCCACAGTCATTTTCTCCTTCTTTTTATGGCTTCAGCATCATGCCAATTTTACAATCTCCTTTCTTCCCACATCCTCGGGGTAGATGGTAATCCTTTTATAACAACATGTATACAAACCAATTTGGCAGTTTCAGCAGTATGTCTCCCTCACAGAGACACAGGCTAATTCCATCAATGAGTGGGTACTTATTACATTGCCCAGGGTTTTTATTCATGTGCCTTTACAACTATATGGTTTTATAATCCTAATGATACCTTTGGTGATACACATGATCAGATAAGAAATTAGGCCAGTGATTTTATCCCTATGGCACCTTTGAAAGGAATGTGAAGCCAGTGACATGCGTATCATCACGTTTCGCAGGCATTTGCAGCCCATTTGCCAATATATGTGAAACTGTCTGGTTCTCAACAATAAAAACATAATTGGAATGGCCTTCATTTTATGGCCTTCATTTTATTCCAAACTTATAGGCTTGAGATAGCCATTGTTTATTTTCTGGCTGCTTTTAAAAAGCTTTGCTACAGCATCAATGTGTTGTTTGTCTGTGATTCCTTATCTTTTATCTCCTTTTCCCCACTACAGCGCCTTTTTCCCCTCCAGGCAGTGAGACGGTAGTGAAGTTCGATTCCCAGGGGGACGGCATGGGCAGATACAATATCTTCAGCTACCAGCGTTCTGGCGAACGTAATGGTTACGTGCCAGTAGGTGAATGGACAGAGAGTCTGAGTCTGAACAGCGACCTGATTCGCTGGCCCAAAGAGGTGGCGCCAACCTCACAGTGCAGCGACCCCTGTGAGCGCAATGAGATGAAGAAAATGCAGGCAGGTAGGAATGAGAATTATAACTATTTTTTTTGTCAAAGCAAAGCTGCATTTCAATTTAGAGATATGTTCCCACATGTGGCTCATATTACTGTTCCCCAGGCGAGTACTGCTGCTGGATCTGTACAGCATGTGAGCCTCATGAATACCTGGCTGATGAGTTTACCTGCTCACCCTGCACCGCTGGTCAGTGGCCCACTGATGATCTGACGTCCTGCTACGACCTTCCTGAGGACTACATTATGTGGGAAGATGCTTGGGCAATTGGTCCCATTAGTATTGCATGTGTAGGGTGAGTGAAAAACAGATGTATTTAATGAAGGGAGAGATATGTATATCTGCCAGCAGTAAAATTAGCTAATTTGAACAGAGGTTGAGGAAAACAATTAAGAATCAGTTTCGGAAACATTTTTTAGACCAAACTAGTGGGTGTTTCTTTTCATAAACCCGGTTTAAAGAACAGTCGTACCTTTTTGAAACTCAAACCTAGTAATAGTATTTTTTTTAAACTTAGGAATTTCTTTAACAACTTTACAAAACAAGTGATATTTCAGTAATATTTAACTGTGTGTGTAAATAAAATATGACAAATGCCAAATAGAAGATGGACTACAAGATCAAATTGTGTGGCACAACTGCAGCCCTAATAAGACATGGCCATCCATCTAAACTGACAGGCTGGACAAGGAGCACCATAATCCAAGAAGCAGCAGAGGCCCATACTTACTCCAAAGGAGCTGCAAAAACCCACAGCTCAAGTGGCATGATATGTTGCCAGGACAACATATCCTGCAACAAGTCTTTACAGATTGACAAAAGAAAACCAAATTAAAAATAATAAAATAATTAAAGTTTGCCACTTTGCCACAAGCCAAATATCAAACACAGCAAACAGGTGGAAGAACTGACCTGTTCAGATGAGATAAAAACCAAACGCTTTGGCAATATACAAAATGCTATGTGTGGCCAAACACTACACATCACTCTCAACACACCATCCCCACAGTGAAACATGATGGTGGCAGCATTATGATGTCGAGACGCTTTCCTTCCCCAGGAACAATAGAAGCTGGTCAGAGTTTATGGGAAGATGGATAGAGCTAAATACAGGGAAATCCCTAGAGGAAACAAGATAGAGGCTGCAAAGGACATTAGCCTGGGGCGGAGGTTCACCTTCCAGCATCACATAAAATTCAAATAAAAGACATTAAGGTTACAACATAAAAAAAACAATTAACCTAAAGGACAATGTACATTTCTTCTCTAAATGCTGCAGACAGATTGTGTTTGTGTGTATTAGTTTCAACATTTGTAGTCAAACAATACTTACTCAACATGATTTCACACCATTGATTGTTTGATGCATGCTCCCTCTCTGCAGCTTTGTGTGCACTGGTCTGGTGGTTTGGGTGTTCGTCAGACATAACAACACACCACTGGTGAAAGCATCGGGCAGAGAACTCTGCTATATTCTCCTATCTGGGGTCTTTATGTCCTATACCATGACTTTCCTCTTTTTGGCCAAACCCTCTCCTGCCATATGTGCCCTCCGGCGCCTCGGCTTGGGCACGTCATTTGCTGTGTGCTATTCTGCCCTGCTAACCAAAACCAACAGAATCGCCAGAATTTTCAACGGTGTGAAAGATGGAGCAGGAGCAGTGAGGCCGCGCTTCATTAGCCCATCCTCTCAAGTGAGTGAGTGCAGCATGCTGTCCATCAATCTGCATCAGCCAGATGGATGGATTAACACAGAGAAACTCAATGACCTTAGTTCACCTTTCTTTCCTTTCTTTGCCAGGTGTTTATCTGTCTGAGTCTGATCTCAGTCCAGCTAGTGATGGTCTCAGTGTGGCTGTTACTGGAGGTTCCTGGGACACGGCGCTTTACGTTACCAGAACGACGACAGACTGTCATCCTTAAGTGTAATGTGCGAGACTCCAGCATGCTGTTATCACTGGGATACGATGTTCTCCTGGTCATCTTGTGTACTGTGTAAGTTCATGTTGTGCTGGACTCTATAAGAAC
Source organism: Girardinichthys multiradiatus (assembly GCF_021462225.1). NCBI lineage: Eukaryota > Metazoa > Chordata > Actinopteri > Cyprinodontiformes > Goodeidae > Girardinichthys > Girardinichthys multiradiatus. The sequence continues at coordinate 30,142,360 of NC_061795.1, read as the reverse complement.
CACTGGTTACTACATTTTTGTCAGTCCTGTCTGTGTTTCATACATTAGATAATGTGGGTTTGTCTTTTTCTAGGTATGCCTTCAAGACCAGGAAGTGCCCTGAGAACTTCAATGAGGCCAAGTTTATTGGATTCACCATGTATACCACTTGTATAATTTGGCTGGCTTTTCTACCCATCTTCTATGTTACATCCACTGACTACAGGGTATTTGCATGCAAATATGCTGAATATTATAATGATTCAAAACAGGAAACAACAATTAATGTCCAAATTCAAAGTAAGCCAGCTGCAGTTCTTGTGAGCAAGCGGAAAAGGTTTTCATTCCAAAAAGACTAATAAATCACCTACTTTTTGTTGACCACTTCCTTTTCAATTTGTTTTTACACATAGCAGAAAAAGCTTTCTCAAAACCAATTTTTGATATTCAACTGTTGAAGATTTCATTCAAAAAATGTAAACGATTCTATTACTCTCAAAGGAATATTCACAAAGTTATTTGTTGGTGTTAAATGTTGGCAAACCTGACTTTGTATGCTTCTTTTTGAGAGATTATGTGCAACTGCAAAACTGGTCCTGAAATACCTTACTCAAGTGAATAGAGTTTCTCTTCACTAAAGCTGCTTTCCCACATTTAAATGTATTTAGGTATTTATTTATTTATATCTATGTAAATGACAGCTAGAGCCATTGCTTGATATTTTTCAAGACCAGATCTGCTTTCACCATGTACATCTGCAGAAAGCTGGAGGTAACTTTGGTAAAGATAGAGAAAAAGAAGAAAAGTGACCTGCTGTGCTGCTGGCTTTTATAATCCTTGATCAGGGATGTCACAGAAGATAGAATTTATCCTCTCTTCCAGTTCTACCCAATAATTCTGGCAGTAATTTCTCTTATCAAGTAAATTGCATAAATTCTGTTTAAGTCAAGTTTCTTGCTTAAATTCAGAATACAAACCTTAGTATTGTGGACCATTTCAACAGAAGCTCCCAATTAATAAAAAGGACTGAAATAAATTAACTCTGTAAAGAAAATCTATTTTTGGCAAAACTTAGGCACAGTGAGGGATCACTTGCCGAAGTTAAGCTAGTGGACTGCAGTTAAACGCATAGGGAAGTGTTTATTTTTATTGAATCACAGGACTGCAGTTGCAGTTGATTGCACTGTTGCCTTGCAGCAAGAAGGTCCTGGGTTCAACTCCTGGTCTTTCTGCATGGAGTTTGCATGTTCTCCCCATGCATGCATGGGTACTCCGGCTTCCTCCCACAATCCAAAAACATGACTGTTAGGTAAACTGGTCTCTCTAAATTGCCCTTAGGTGTAAATGAGCATGTGAATGGTTGTTTGTCCTGTGTATCTTTGTAATGGATTGGCGACCTGTCCAGGGTGTACCCCACCTCTCGCCCGTAGACTGCTGGAGATAGGCACCAGCTACCCCTGTGACCCACTATGGAATAAGCAGTATAGAAGATGAATGAATAAATGACATCTTAGTGCAGTATATTTACTTAGACATGTAGTAATGTTATAATCAGATACATTTTTAACTTCAGTCTATGAAAGCCAGATGAATTAGCTAAAGGGATGTTCTCTGTCTTAAATAAAAATAAAAATATATTTTCTCTTCATCACTTCTGCACTGTATCTGTGCAGAAAGAGAGGGTAACGGTAACCTGATGCTAAGGTTGCTTATCAGTCTTTATGTCTTTATTACACTCTGCTTTGCCAATCCAGAAAGAAAGAAACAAGCAGTGAAAGCAAGACAGCTACAAAAATGAAGGAGATGACACTGCCTCATAAATGTATCCCCTCATAGAAGAATGACTAGTTATAAAAGTTAAATTACCATAAGAAAAAACAATTAGTTAACATTTGTGATGGCAAAATCTATTGTCATATAACCCAAAAATAATAGAAATTCTGAGAATGGCCTCATTTTGTTTTCTACTTCATTGTTTTCTTATTTGTGCTTAATGATTAAAATATTATTATTTTTAATATTATTGGGCTGTATTTTTTAAATATTTGAAAAAAAAAAAGCTTATAAAAGTAAAAATTTATTTTAAAAGTCACTACTTTCCAGGCATGCATTTTGGCTGCTTCTTTTCCCTCAACTTGATTAACAAAAACAGTCAGCTAACACAGGAAACAAGCAGGTGCAGTGGCAACTTTAATTTATGGCTAATCCCATCAGCAGATGTCTCTATTCCGGAGTTCTTAGGTGACAAACAGGCTGTTAAATTGCTGCCACATGTCCAGACTTACCATCTAAGGTGAACAAGCATCCTCCTGAACCGCAAAAATCCTAAGTGTACACCTACACACCTTAAGTAGACGAGTTCACAAATACAGACTGTGTTTCAAAGGCCACGAGACAGAACTGCTAATGCCTGAGGTGAAGATTTGATCCCTGAAAAAAATTGCTCAAATTTTTTTTGTTCTTCAGGTCTGTCTCTTCAAATTTTTTTTCTCTTGTCTGGAAAAATATTTCCTTCTAAGAAATCTTTCTTAAAGATTAGTCTGTCGCCGACATAATATCCTCCCGCGCTCATAAATATTTACATGAACAGAGATGTTGAATTGTTGATTAATGACGAATGTGCTCAAGTTTGCTGTGATTTTACTTGCTGTACCACTTAGAGCAGTGATTAGGGGAACCTGAACAGAACATGCAACAGACACCTCTGTAGACCTGTGATCAGGAGCGTAGGAAAACACTTAGCATTGATTTACACAGTGAACCACACAGAACAAACTTGAGCAGCGAGAGACTATTAAGTTTGGCTTCTGTGTTCTCTGTTGATTGAGTCTTTATTGATCAGTTCAGTAATTGTTATTCTCCGGACTGTTATAAGGTAAAAAGATCTGAAAACGAGAGTTGTACTCTAGCCTTATGTGTCTCTGTATGCATGATTAGAAGTCAGATACACTTGTATCTCTTAAGCAGAAATTTAATGTTTTGTTTTACAGATTAGTAAATCATAATGATGTAATAATTTTTTCTAAAGACGTTTACAGGGCCTGGCAATATTATTATTACCCCAGAACCTTTTTCACCTTACAACAAGAAACATTGTATTTTCTGCAATAGACCATCACAAAAAACACCATAACTGTGAAGTGGAAGGAACATGCTAGATGGTTTTCAAATTTTACATCCCCTGAGCAAGATATTCTTACCACCAAGGTTCGCCCTTGATACGGTGTTTTCAGGGTAAAGTGCGGCGTAAGTTTTCTACTACACACAACGTTTTAAATGTGAGCCAAAAACATCACGTTTATTTACTTCAAACTTTATTTATATTGCACATTTCAGCAACAAGACAATTCCAAGTGCTTTACGTGATACTTCAGTTTTGTTCCCCACATAGCATTTATTAATTAGGCCACTTCTGAAGGCACTGGATTTCATCTATGGGTATCCAAGTTACAAGGTCTGAATACAAATGCATGCACTTTTCAGGTTTTTATTTACTTGATAATTATGCTTTGTGTTGGTGTTTCACCTAAAATCATAATAAAACACACAGAATTTTGAGGTTATAATGTGACAAAATATAAAACATTTTAAGGGGTGTCAATACTTTTGCAAGGCACTGAGCAGACAACAGGGACTTTGAAATAATCAACTAAATTATTTAAAGCTTTATTAATGAAAGTTTTAAAAGTCTTCAAATCATTTTTTTTTTCACTTATCATTTTTACAGGTTCAGACTACTACCATGTGTATCTCTGTCAGTCTAAGTGGCTTTGTAGTCCTTGGCTGTATGTTTGCTCCCAAAGTCCATATCATCATGTTTCAGCCCCAGAAGAATGTGACCAGTCACCGGCTTAACCTCAACCGCTTCAGTGTCAGCGGGGCTGCCACTACATACGCATCCCATGGTAGGTTATTTTTATTGAGATGGCAGGTTGTCTCTGACAGATGGGCTTGTTTGGCATTCATTGTTCACAAGGATTCCTTGTGCTGAATCCTGAAATCCTTTTTCTCTACCAAGTGTGGCATTCTTGCCAATGATAAGTGCATTTACATTTCTGACTGGAACTGTAGGTACAAACTGTAGGTCATTCTTACAGCTACTTTAATTCGATGACAAGGTAAAAGACCAACAAGAATAAAATAAATATTAAATTACTCCCATTTGTTTGAAAGATGTTGTTTGTCCTGGTATGAGGTTGCATAGTTGCACATGGCAGTGGTGTCATGTGAGGGCAGAAATATTGATCAGCAAATTCTGTACCATTAGCACTTGGAATTACATTTATGTCACTATTAGTTCAAAGGTTACAAATCTGTTAGCACCTTAACGAACCACCAGAGCTTCAGCCACAATTTAATGTTAGTTGTACATCTATAGCTTTATATGTTTAGTTACACTAATACATTTTCTATTGGCCCTATATTTTATTTTTCCACATTCTTGATCACTAGATCCACACTTCTGCTGCAATCATCAAAATACGTTGCCATACGGTAGAACATATGATAATGTTTTGCCTTACTTTTTGTCAAGCCTCGTGCTTTGTTTGTTTTTGTGGAGTTAGATGCAAAAATGTCCTTCAATGGAAAAGAATAAAAATAAAAAAAATCCTGGATCCAGATTGCGGTCAAGATCACCACCAAAATGTAATGAATTCTTCCATGGTCTAGGGCAAACCTCTAGCAAAAAAGATTCATAAGAATCTGTCTGTAACTTTTTCTGTGAAGTTTCTGACTTACACACTCAGAAAAACAGACAAACAAACTCAAATGAAAGCATAACCTCCTTGACCAAGGTAATTAGGTTATGTTACAAATTTTAACAGATGACCAATTAATGTTTGTGTCTCAAAATGATGGTCTCAGATTGTTCTTTAACACAATTTCCAGTTAAGCGTGACATTTCTTATGAAGCACATTGCGAAGTGAATTTCTTTCACAACGTTGGATTTTTTTTAAAGTATTTAACATCATAAACAGAGCACGTATTTATGGTCTGTGCATAACTTTAGGCATGCTACTAAGCCAGCTTATTGCAGGGAAGTCATGTCTATTGTAGCTGTCCCTGAGCAAGAGGAATAGTGAATGTTTTGCCTTTATAAACTGTCTTGTTTGCACAATGAGTTCTGCCATAAACTGTTTGAAATACATTTCTGAAAGTAAGACTTAGTGTTCTATAAGTGCTTTTGATTCTCCGTGCAGATTTTGAGTCTCTTGTCTGACTGCGCGATCTTCGAAGAAAAACATTTGCACATAATCATTGGCACAATTGTTTGCTTACCCTCTTATTGTTACCAACACAAAATGAATTTAGTAAATTCCCTCTTCTTTTGTCAAGCTTAAAACAGATTGTTTATTTTGGCAAAAGTTGCCAAGGCCTTTTAAAATACCTTTCAATTAAGATGTGACATTCTAAAAAAACCTGCACAGTCTGAAAACTGGTTCTTTGCCCCTTCTTGGTTTGTTGTGTCTTTATCTTTATTCGTTCTCACTTTTCCTAAGCTTACTGAAAACAATACCTGGGAAATATAAAGTTTGCTAACAAGATTTAGCATTTAGAAGGAAATGAACAATTTTACAAACGTTTTTACTATTATTTTTCTTCACAAAAGAAGGAAAATGAATGAAGTGGCTGGGTTTCCTCATGTGAACACAGTGAATAAACTGTGCTAAAGTTAAGGCTGACAGAGAGGAGAGAAGAGATAGTGCTGTTTTCTGACCTGCTGTACCTGAGGCTATAAGTAGCTCTTAAATTGATTGGCTCTGGTCTCAGAAGCAGTTAACATTTTTCCTTCAGGTGTTTGTCATAGTTTCTTTGTCAATCAGCCGTCACACATCCCCCGCGACCCTGTACAGAAGAAGCAGATATAGAAAATGGATGGGTGAATGTTAGCTGCATATTGTAGCCTTGTGTCTATGCATGAAAAAACTGTATGATATCACAGGTTTACTTCAAATGAAATCTGTGTCATTTGGGTATTTTTTTTTTTTTTTGCTTTATATTTCTGTGCAACTGACAGAGTATTTTCTGAGTTATTTTGATCATTCTTTTTATCGGGCTTTCTGTACAACAATTTCATCAATATGCACAACACCAAAAGGTAAACCTTGTACTCTTTGGAGCAGTTTTGTCAGTTATAAAGAAGGTTGGGACAGTCGTCATCCTTAGTATTATGTATTGTAAGGTAACAAATTCCTACAGAATCAATGAGAAATTTCATGTTTTTAAGCACATATTTTAAAATTGTTGCATTTCCTTCTAAATTGTGTTTAGGATTTAAGTCCATGGTAGTTATATCCATTTCCACGTCCAAAGCTCAGTAATATCTAAAAAGAAGAGTAAAAAGTAAGAAACCAAGTAGGCAGTCAAGAACGCAGCCAAAACCAGCTTAAAAGTGATGGCATTACAAATAAAATATTGAACTCAGACATTTAAATGTCTGAGTTCAATTGTAAATTGGGATGTAAATTGTAAAGTTGTAAAGTTTCGAGCTTGAATGAGAATTTGTAAGGCAAAAATCTATATGGTGATTCGTTCAGTGAGGAAGAAGAAGTCATGAGAAATGTTGAGCAGTAGCATGGAGCCGTAAAACAAACCAGCACCCTGATCAGTTATCCAAAACAAAATCGTACTAATGAAAAGTAGTACTAGGACAAATAATGAAAAGCACTGCAGTTACATGAGGATCGCTTGTAAGTGGGTTGAAAGGAAACTGTAAAGTGACATGTAATTTTTAATATTTGGTTGCTATTCAGTAAAACATTTTCAACTTTAACTTTTTTACTTGTTGATGATCAGTCTTCATTTTTTAATAATCTTTTTCCTTCTTGTTCCTTCTAGCTTCCGTCAGTGCCCACTTCGTCCCAACAGTGTGCAATGGGAGAGAAATAGTTGACTCCACCACTTCCTCTCTGTGACAACATCCAATCCCCTCTCTAAACCCTTCCCTGCGACTGTTAGCCAAATGACGAACATTTTTCCATTACAGCTGTTTCATCCCCCCTTTTACACACAAACACTCTTTTACATACACACACATGCAAACACATGCACATACTGAACACAAGCAACGCCACCCTTGTGGACTAGAACTGTATTGTTTTACAAATGTAGAAAGTGTGTAACTATAATTAAATTATTTTCTAGGGATGTATATACACGGAATCAACATTGTTGTACGTAGAGAAACAAAAGAACAAAAAAAAACTGTTTTTAGGAGGAAATTTTTGGAGCCTTTGTTTTTGATAGCTTTGTTTCAATGTAAATAGACATGAGCTTAAACGTGGTAGGGGGACTGAGTCCTTCCATCTGGATGCACATTTGTGGCTCTGCTTGCCTCACTGCAATACCCACAGACTTTTGATTATCATGCTTTTTTGTAGTAATTCATTGTAATAACTAACTGTGTAAGCATTTCTAATGTGGATCTGTACATTTGTATATGATACTACTGATGGTTCAAACAGCACAATGTTAAAGGTCTGACACTAGAATGAATGTGGCAAAAAGCTAAAACTGGACAAACTGGAACAGCCAGACAAGAAATTGAAAATGGAAGGAAGGAAGGAAGGAAGGAAGGACTATCAAATTTAGTGATATATTTCAGTTTTAGAATACATTATAATACATCTTAATAGAGGTTTGTTATGTTCTGGGTCTTTGTAAAAACCTGTGGCTGTTTTGGCGGTAAAAAGATGTTTTGCTTTTGATACAATTGTTTTTATTTTCTAATTATAGAATCCCTTTATCTGAATGGCCATAATTCCAGACGTGTGTTCAGCAAAGCAAAGCTTTTTTACTCCCACTCTTAAGCTGCTCTGTCTTTTAAAGACTGCTGTGATGTATTACTAACAATAACGAATAGCTGCACTGAAAAGACAGTACAGCTAACTCTTTGTGAAAGCCCCAAAAAACAAAAATGAATCAGCGCTTTAGCCAGTAATTAAAGTGCCTTGCAAAAGAATTCAGACCCCTTGAACTTTTTCACAATTTGTCATGTTACAACCATAGATTTCAATGTATTTTAGTAGGATTTAATGGGATAGAACAACAAAAAGCTGTATAATTGTGAAGTGAAAAAATTATACAAGCAAAAATCTTTTAAGAATTTTGTCATTTCTATTTAGCCCTGCAGAGTCAGTACTTTGTAAAAACATGTTTAGATGTAATTATAGCTGCAAGATGTTTAGGGTATGTATTTCCCAATTTTGTTCATCAGAAAACTGAAATTATTGCCCATTATTCTTTGCAATGTTGCTCAAGTTTAGTCAGATTGAATGGGTTACTAATAGTTTTTTCTTTAAGATTGCCCTGGAAATACCCCTATTGATCTTACCATTAACTTGACTGGCTTCTTTTTTCCTGCAGAAGGAAGCTTTCCCACATCATAATGCAGCCACCACCTTTTTCACGGTGGGGATGGCGTGTTCCGTGTGATGTGCAATGTTAGTTTTCCACCACAAAATGAGTGTCGCTTGTAGGCCAGAAATTCGATGTTAGTCTGATTTGACCAACGCACCTTGTTGCACATATTTACTGTTTCACATTTATGTCTGGTGTTAAATGGGACTTTTTCTGGCTTTCTTTCCACAATGACTTTCTTCTGGCCATTCTTCCATAAGGGCTGGATTAGAGATGTGCACGAGTTACAGTTATCTCTTGAATAGATTCTCGGTTCCTGAGTTGCAAATATCTGCAGCTCTTCCAGAGTTAGTAATAGTCTCTTGACTGCTTCTATAATTAATGGTCTCCTGTTCCCTTCATGTCTGTTCAGGTGGAAGGACAAGTCTTTGTAGGTTTACTGTTGTGCCATACTTGGTATGATGGATTACACAGTGCTGTATATGATGTCCACATTTTGGGATATTGTTTCATAAGTTCATCCCTAAACTGGTGTGTTCCTTGGTCTTCTGTTTGTTCACTAATGTTGTGTAACAAACCTCTAAAGCTTTCAAGGAACACCTGTATTTATACTGAGACTTAAGTACACACGAGTAGTCTCCATTTACTAATTAATTGCACAGGATTTTGATTGGTAGCATTTTAAGAGGACTGAAAGTATATGCATGCCACATTTTTCAGATTTTATTTTTAAAACATTTTTAAAACCACACATATTTTTCCTTCCATCTCCCAGTAAAGTACTTCTTCGTGTTGCTCTATTACATAAAATCCCAATAAATAAATTGAGTTTGTAACTTTAAAAGAATACATTTGCAAACCACTGTATGATTTTTTTCTTATCTTAATTAACAAATATATATATATATATTTATATATATATATATATAAAGAAAAATGGTATGTTTTGCTGAACACAGGTTGACTTTTTTCATCTATAGGGGAGTAGTAGCCTATGATTTATGCCCCATAGATACCGTCTGTGGTGATACTTTGAATATGGCTATGTGCCTTAATGCGTGTATGATAAATTGATGTTGTTAGAGATCGGTTTTACACTACCAGCTCCAAGTCTTTGTTTGGTAAATGTAAAAAAAAGTTGCCTCAGTATGAAGACTTTGCCTCTAAGGCAGCAGGTTTATTTTATGTGAAGCTACAGGACAACATGGCTTTGTAATAAGTGCCATTGATTGTTTGCCTAAAGTAATAGACAAGTAACTCTTGACAAATCGCAAGCTTAAACTGGCTTCCTCCAGTCTGACGTAAAGCAAGACAAGAATATTTTTAAAACATAACCCCCCCCCCAACCACCCACCCACCCCCACCCCTTTTAAAATCTTAGCAGCTCCAGGTAAAGAAGAGAGGGGATGGGGGAAACAGACAGGCTACATCATTAGGAGGAATTCAGTGAGTATTTGACTTGTTGAAGTGTGCAGTTTACAAGCTCATGTTAAAACGTGTTTACGTTAGGGAGCACAGAGGAGCAGCTGGCTTTGGTAGTCCCACAGAGGCTCATGAGAGGAAGCAGAGCACATTTTGTCAGCTGCTGGCTGATCCCTGCTAACAAAAGATGTTAGAGTAGAACAGATATGCATAACATAAAATAAAAAAAGGATTAGGTCACTCATACAGATGCAAATGTGGCAAGGAAGATTGCAGGCTCTCTGTTGGATGTGATTAGTAATATTACTGAATAAAAACTATATATATAGTTCATAGAAAGAAAATTTAAATAGGTAAAGATAGCGGAGCAATTTCTAAAAATTTTGTTTCAGTCATTTGATTTTTCTGCAAATATTTGTTGAAATTTTGAGATAGTCGTAATTTATTACTAAATTGATCTTAAATGTTTACATATACTATGCTGTCTAAAATAAAGTGTGACTGTTACATTTGATGTTTTCAACAAAATATGATCAGAATCACTTTTTCAAAGCTGCTTTGTCAAAAAAAAAAATTACAACGTAGATGAGGGCAGAACTTTTAGAGATTCCATCTTTTGACTGGTCAGCATGTTTGCACAGCCTCCTGTTAGTACTACTACACTGAAAGATGGATGGAGAGAAATTTCAAAGGATGTGTCAGGAGGAGACGACCTACATTGGGGTGTGTTTGTTAGGTGCAGAGAGCAGCAGGAGAGGGAGCAATGTGGCAGAGAAAAGGGATGCTGCTGCTGCTGCTGCTGCTGCTGCTGCTGCTGCTGGATTATGTAAAGCACTCCCACAGCCCAGAAGTCTGCAGTGCCTCTATAGAAGCTCAAAGCATCTCAGAGATTCACAGTGTTTGTTAGAAGAAGGTTTAGCCATTCACTCTGTGGTCCTGCTCCCACAAGATACAAACCACATGACAGGTTGTTATGGACAACCACAACTAACACATCCAATGCTGGAATGTCTTATTTGTCAGCATGAAGAGAAGGGCTGGGAGAAGGGGTGAGGAGTGGCTGAGTAAAGATGAACAGAAAGAGAGATTTCTTTTAAAAAGGGTTCGTGGTTCTGATCCAAGTTGGCAGAGACCGATGAGATCGGGCTCAGTAGGGCCCTGTACTCACGGCTTTTTAATAGGCACACAAACAGAGCACTTAACCCTGATTCTCCACTCATTTAGTCCAGAGACCAGTCCAAGACAACAGTCTCACACTCTTCTCTGACGGTCTCTCTCACAGTCTGCCTCACCCTTTAACCTTTCCCTTACCACCTTTTGTGCACCCCATTTCCACTCCGTGTGTGAAACTTGTGACTGATTCGGTCTCAGCCAAGAGCACCAAAGCCAAAGCGACAGTCTGGTGGCAAACGCATGAACTGAAGCGCTCTCCTAAAGCACATGCCATGAAGGCTGCTTCGACGAGGTTACAAAAGTGATGAAAGGATGTCAGACAAAGGATTCGGCAAATGAATGTGGGGGGGGATTAAATTGAAAACTCAGATGTAAAGAAATAGCATCACTTTATTTCTCATTTCCTCATGGAAATGATCATCTCACCTCCACAATAAATTAATCTGAAAACTTCTTTAATTGGTTTCCCTCATGAATATTCTATTCAAACAGCCGTCTATTAAGAACACTGTTCCTCTATTCAGGCTTTGCCAACTGTCATGTGCTTTTACAAAGGTCTCCATGCTGTAGCCCCCTTCTATATAACAGAATGTGTCCCTGGCCTCTGGGCTTTGAAACAAGAAGGGATCTCAGAAGACAAAATGAAGCGGATGCGGATCTGAACTCTGGAACTGGCTGGTCACAAAGCAATAGCTCCTGCATTTATGAAATGTGCAATAAAGAGGCTGTGATGACATCATAATAAAGACCATGAAGCAAATATCTGCTGTTGTTCCTTCATCCCTTTCTCTGCCATGTACAGAAACGTCAGCCTATGTGTATAGTCAGTTACCATCTGAATGCTGTAAAAAGTAGGTAGATTTGTCTCATCAGCAGCACCATCACCTACACACACACAGGCTCTATTCACAGTGTTTGTTGGCAAACGTTTAAAGATGGCTCTAACTCTCTGCCTCATCTGTTCCCTCAAGTAATGGCACTCCAATTAAACAATCTACTGGAGAGCTTCAGGACAATGCATGCCAGTGTTGAATACTAGCCTGGTAAAGAAAGAAATTATGATAATTGTTAAAAAAGAAGAATACGAGATAAAGATGAGCAACGTTTTTTTGTGTTTTTTTTCCGGCCTGTTTTTGCAGAATATGTGACTTTTTATATTAGAGCAGGGATTTTCAGAAAAGAAGTGCAGGATGTTCTGTTTGTTTACTTTTATGTTGGGTTAATCATAGGCTTTTCCCCACCAATCTTTAGGGTTAATTTTTAAAGTTCACATAAATAGAGCAGGGTGAGGGGTCTGTCCTTCTATCCTTGCAATGATCTCCCTCTGGTGGTTGGCGTGGATCACTGCACCATTCTTGTGCCCTTAAATGTCCCAGCAGAATTAGAAAGAGAGGCAGCTCATACAGTGCTTTGCAAAACCACAGAGATCCAATGTCATAGACCAACATAGCATGATGTTTTTAAATCTGCAACTTTGAAGAACCACTTTTTGCTGCAATTACAGCAGCAAGTCTTTTTTGGTATGTCTCTCTAGCAACTTTGCAGATCTAGAGATATTTTTACTTAAATACCTCATTCAGATTTGAGTGAGAGCATCTGTGAACATGAGATTTCCAGTCTTATCCCAGATTCTTAGTAAGATCTAGACCTAGATTCTTCTCTCAAATTTGATATGATCCATTCCACTGTAGCTGACTGTAAGTTATGGTCTCTCCATGGTCTTCCATCCATTTTCTCATCTACTCTGAACAAATTCCCTGTCCCTGCAGCAAGGCATGACCACAACATGTTGCTTTAATCACCATGCTTGCCTTATAGTGGAGAGGATGTTTTCAGTGTCAGTGTTAGTTTTTTTTAGTTTTGCAACGCAGAGTTTGCATAAAGGCGAAAAAGTTCAATTCTGGTGAGATCTGACCAGTGCACCCACTTCCACGTTTGACAGGGCCCCTCTAGCTTGTGACAAACTGCAGAGGGAATATTGAATGGCTTTCTTTCAATAATTTCTGATCTGTATTGGGCATGACTAGTAGTTGTCCCGCAATTTGCTAGGGATCTCCCACATTTGCTGTGTCCATTTTATGGCTTGTGGCAAACTGCAAGCAAGACTTTTTATTTTATTTGTTTAAAAATGTCTTTCTTGTTGCCACTCTATGAAGACTAGTTGTTGTCTTGGTGGCAGGTTCTGCCACCTGAGCTGTGGGTCTTTGCAGCTCCTCCAGGATTGAAATGGACATCTGAAAAAATAAATAACTAAATAAAAAAGGAACACACTGGAGGCCCAAAGAAAAGACCAAAAGCATCTTTATTCAAAGCACTGCTACTCCTCCACTCCTACTAGAAACACCTCTGAATAATGTTCTACTCATCCAACTTGTCAGTTTAGGTGGTTGATCAGGTCTGTTTATGAATTTTCAGATGATGGACTGAACAGTGCTCCATACTTTGCATTTAAACATCTCAACATATGACAATGTCATGGCTTTGTTAGCTTGTTTTAATCAGTTCAATTTAAAAATGTATTGTTAACACTTTGGGGAAATAAATTCACATCATTTGAGTTAAATGAAGGCACATATGAGAACTCATTATAAGCAAACACCTCATACTAACTGTTGTCTAGTGTGACAACACGTTTTCCTGTGAAATGTATGAATTAGCTCCAGAACAAAAGCAAAATAGATACTGAAGATGATGGCAAAAAGGCTGCTCAAAAGCCATTATTACAAAAGCAACATAAAAAGCAGATTATAGTTTGCAAATACTCTCAGACACCTTTATTACATCTTGAGGAAAATGGAGGAAGCTTGCAAGCCTGAGAGCAAAATTTAAACCATGAAGTACGAGGATGGCAGCATTTTGCTGTGGGTCCATTTTACAGCAGGAGGCACAGGTGCATTTCACAAAATAGGTGGCATCATGAGGAAAGAACATTACGTGGAAATATTCAAAAAGCTTCTCAGGTGATCAGCCGTGAAGTTAAAACTTGGGCTTGAATTGGTCTTCCAAATGGACAAGGACACCAATCATACAGAAAAATTAGTTGCAAAGTGACTTAAGGAGAGCAAAGTTACTATTTTAGAACAGTCATCACACTAAGCCCTGATCTCGTGCTCATAAAAAACTTGTGGGCAGAGCTGAAAATGTGTGTGAGCAAGGTGGTTCTACAAACCTGACTCAGTTACACCAAATATGTCCAGCAAATTACTTAATGTCTGGCAGAAAAATAAGGTTATGTATCTTTTTATACAGTGCGTGTAAATATCTGATTTTGACTGTAATCCACATTTTCTGGACATTTTCTTCTGCATTTATACTTCTTATCTGCCAGATTAAGATCTTAAAGTAAACAATTATTTTCATTCATTTTTCTGTGGAGCAGAAACCAAGTTTTAATTCATTTAAATTTTCTTTCCATGTTAATCCCATGATGGATTAATTTGTCACAGTTCTTTTTGCTCTAAAGTAAGGCCTACCACATTTTAAATGTAATATTGATCCGTTCATTTGGTGCTAATTGCTTCCCAATGTGACTTCACAGCTGAATCGTGATAAGGTTAAAACACACACACAGCCGCCTGACAGCCATCTCAGTAGCTGATTTCTTAAAGTGACCTTTAAACTTGGCAATTTAATCACACGGATTCGATTTATACATAAATATGTCATTTATTTGAAGCACAATCTCCACTGCTTAACATAGCATGTTCATTTTCAGTCATTCACCCCATCTCCTCACTACAATGACTTCAACAAAGCAAAAGACTCAAAAAATTAGGCCAGAACTAAGCAATCAGACTGAATCTACGGGATATGGAAACACGTCCACAGTCGTCGTATGTCTTGACATCAGTATCTCCACAATAAAAGAAAAAAACATTAACAATTAAATAAATATACACCAAACTGACCAAGAACACACATATTACCTTGTATTGCCCTGAGCTCTCTGAAAACATTTTTCCAACAAAAGGCTGAGTCAGAAAATGTTCGAAGTGTCATACACACCTGTGTCACAGTACTATGGCTCTGTTGTACCAAGCTATAAGGCCACCATGTTATTGTGACTTTTTTAAACCTGGCTTTATATGCGGGATGCGTTTTTAGATGTGTGTATTTGTATACGCACGTTGTATTCCAGGTACCACAAATCAATGCAAGGACCATTTTTAAAGTGGATCACTCAATGGAAAGTGTTTTCCCTCCTTGCAGTTCCTGTTCAACCAGCTCTAACTCCACACCAATGCTTTTGAGTGGGATGAGCTCAGTTGCACATTTTCATAACTCTCTCCATTTCCCTGAAAACAGAAGCAAAAGTGTTTATTCTGCAGCTGTCTAAAGGCTTTTGTCACAGCGAGACATCTCTTTTTGTGATGTGCTGTGACTCTCACCTTGGACGCTATGGCTTTGAGTTTTCTGAGCAGCGAAGGTTTGGTGTACACAACTTCATCCTCCATGTCTCCGTCATTCTCTCCCTCCATCACAGCACAGCTGTCGGCCACTGGCATTTCACACTCCTTATTGGCAGACATAACCAACCGAGAGTACTTGTACTCCAACCTTGCAGAGAGACGAGCAAGAGAATCAATACCAGAAAAGCAAATGTGTCCACTTTAAAAACGAAAAACTGATGCGACAAGAAAGGGAAAATTGAAGCAGGAAAGAAAAAACAAGGAAAGGAAAATGTAAAACAAAAGAAAGAAAGATAAGAAGATTTAATTTTAAAAAGGTCCAAAGAAATGAGAAACTTAAAAAAGGAGAAAATGCAGGTAAATGAAAGAGAAGAAAAGGAAATAAAAAATGAGAGTAAGGAGAAAGGAGAGAAAAAGGAAATGAAAATGAAAACCAAAGAAAACATAAAAGGAGAAGAGAAGAAAAAGGGAAAGAGGAAAGGCATAATGAAAGGAAAATGAAAGGAAAAAATTAAAGGTAAAGGAAATGAAGGATGGAATGAAAGAGAAATAGAAGGGAAAAGGTAATTAAAAAATAAGAAAGAAACAAATTTGAAACTATGTAAAGGGAAAGAAAAGGTGAAAAGGTCAAAGGACAAAAAAAAACTTAGAAGAAAAAGAAAATGAGAAAATGGAAAGAAAGAAGAACAAGAAAAAAGGAATACGAAAAAGAAACAAAACAGAATGGTAAATATAAAAAAGCTGAAAAAGGAAAGAAAAAAGGAGCACATCTAAGGAAAGAGGAAAGGGTTAAGTTAAATCAAGCTCGACAAACTAAACATGAGGAAACCACAATGAACAAAAATAATAATGAATAATAAAAAGCTTTAGGAAGAGGAAAAACAGGGCAGCATTGGAGGAAATGCTGGAAAATAAAGGAATCTGAACAAGAAGAAAGCATAAAGCAGAAAAGTGAAGATGGAAAATCTGGAGATGTACCGTTTATTCTTCTTCCAAAAGTAGCAGGTGATTGAGACGAGCAACACTGCAGTGAAAATCCCCATCCCTGCACCAAGCCGCAACCAGAACTCCATACCCTCACATGGCACAGTTTTCTTTTCAGGCAAAGTTGAGCCCCCTATACACAGCTTTGGTTCAGTCCAAACATAGAGCATGTCCTGAGGTAGAACACATATATATTTACACAATTAAATAAAAACTGTTAAGAAAAATGTTCCATCTATCTATTTAATGCTATGGCTGGATGCACACACACCTGCTGTCCACCTTTGCAGACTCCCTCTATCAGATGGTAGTCTCTCACTGTGCATGTAGGACAAGCCCCAGAGCTCTCCCAAAAGAAATGAAAGGTGCATCCGTCACATGTTCCTTCAGGGCACTGACTGGAATGGCCAAAAAGCACACCTTATTACTTCTTCAACAACATAACAGTAGGAATATTTTATAACCTTTACGCCAACGATAAAGGTCAAATGTATTGTTAGCTGAAGTGACTGCATGAAATGCAGAAACAGAGAAAAGTTATACCTGGGAACTGACAGCAACCCTTTAGTGCTCATATCGGGATTACACCGAAGGGTCACCACTGCACTCCGACCTGACTCACAAGACGAAGTTCCCTCAAAAGATCTTAGAAATAAAATAACACAAGAGTAAACACTCTACATCTCTGACTTTGTTGTCTTTGATAAAAAAAACATCTCTTATAATAGAAATACCTGTAGAAGAAGTTCACATCAGGCACTTTCTTAGACTTCTGGGGAAACAAGTCTGACCTTGCTTTTATTCCTTCAAGACTATTATCTACAGTTGCACCTGGAAAAAACATAAAATTATTCATAATAAGGGCGACAGTGGTATAGGTTCGTTGTGTAACTGGTGGGCTGCCGGTTCGAAAACCCACTTTGTCGGTCTCAGTCGTTGTGTCCTTTGGCAGGACACCTCACCTGCCCTGCCTGCGGATGGTGGTCATGGGGCTCTGTGGCGCCTATGTATGGCAGCCTAACTTCTGTCAGTTTGCCGCAGGGCTACAATGTAGTCTACCACTGTGAATGTGTGTACGAATGGGTGAATGAATGATTGTAGTGTAAAGCGCCTTGGGGTCTCTGGGGACGTGATAAAGCGCTATACAAGTGCAGGGAATTTACCATAATATATATGCACGAAGGAGCCGTACTTAGCACTGTTGCCCTGCAGGAAGAAGGTCCTGGGTACAAATCCCAGCCTAGGGTCTTTCTTGCACGTTGTCCTCATGCATGTGTGGGTTGTCTCCATATAAATATGACTATATAGAATAGGTTGCCCTGCGTGTCTCTGTGTTGCCTTGTAATGGATTGGCGACCTGTCTTCGATGTACCCCACCTCTCACCAAATGACTCCTGGAGAAATGCAACAACACCCCAACAACTGTGCCTGTATAAGAAAGTATAGACAATTGGAATACTAGTGTATATGTGCAGATTCAGTCACTGAGTTTTCAAAAAGCTTTTATCTGTAATCGGATCATACGGACGTATACATGAATGTATTTTTGTTGACTTTTAAAGCAAAAACTTTGTCAGTAAGTGATCCAATGTTCACTTACCAAGAAAGGTGTCAGCCAGGTTAATGGACTGCGAAGACAGTGCAGCATGGAATCCTTGTCTGCTCGCTGGGATTATTGTTGACTGACAGATGAAGGTCTTCACAGCACTGGGACCCTCTGCTTTCTCACTCTGGGAGCTGGAGACTGACACGTCTGTAACATTGTCTGTGCATACTGCCATACGATCCTTAAATGGAGAGAAAATGGCAAAGGGATTACATTTGTGCACAAGAGTCTTTAAAGGATAGTGTTATACACACTTATGTGTGAGAGTTTTTTTGCACACCTGTCCTCCGCACAGACTGATGTTAAACATGTGGAAATACTTGGTTCCCTTGGAGGTAAACTTTGGACCATTCATCAGCGATCCCGCTGAGTTGAGGAGACTGAAGTCAAACGTTAGCGTGACATTGCCCTCTGTGTGGGTAAAGTGGCAGTCACTGTAACACAGTCTGTGGTCCTGGAAAGCAAAAACACAGTTTTATGGTGAGTTTTCCTCTCAAGCAACCTGAAATGAGAAACAGCTTGACCCATAAATCTGCACCGTCTACAAACCTTGTCGCTCTTGCTAGCTGGCCCGCAGGCTTTGCAGGCCTCAGAACCCTGTGTTCCGTGAGGCTCAAGGTAACTGTTGTGAGGACACTCTAAGCACTTGCTGGTGAGTGAGTCTATGTAATGTCCAGGTGGGCAGGGTACACATGCCGAGCCGGAGGGCTGGGTGCTGAGGGCACAAGCCTGGCAGCTGGAGGACACGCCATCCACTGCATTAGTCACAGTGATGGAGAAGATGCGTGCCACATCATTGACCTTCCGACGTACCTGAAGAACCAAAAATCGCCAAACCTCTTCCATTAAACCATACGTATGAAAGAAACTTATACTATTATTATTAATACAAACGTTACTATGAAGAAGTATAACCTCCTTTACAGATTTTTTTCCCGTTTTTGCTTTATTTATCCACACTTACATTGTTTATGTCAAACCAAAACTCAGGCTACATTTTAATTTCAGAAAAAGATAACATGATTAATACAAAAAGTAGTTTGTTTTGAAATGAATCACTTATCAAGACAAAACTGCTATTCAGAGCAGCATAGACCTACGTGAAAAAGTTATTACATTGCTTGTTAAATCCTATATAAAACCTGTGGGGTGAACTAAAGGGAAGAGTTAACTCAGGACTCTGCATGATGTAAAGACATTGTGGAGAGAGAAATTGTCAAAGATTGCTTTCTCTGTATGCTCCAATCTGAAGGTTACTGACAAAAAGGGTTGAATGAAGTATAGACAGCAAAGGCACCAACAATCATGCAGTTTTCTATGGTGAAACTATGTGACTGCAACAATAAATTAATTTATCACACATCCAGACTTTCCAACAAATTTGCCTGTATTTGTTTTGCTTCCAATGTTGTCGTGTCATACCAGATAATGTGTATGCACAAAGGTAAAGTAGCTTAAACACTTCAGAAAGTGTTGATAAAAATGTAAAAAAAACAGGGAGTGTCCTGTGTAACTGTGAATGGGGTTTTACAAGCCACATCGAAGGTATTTCATTGAGTTTTTCCGTACAAAACAACTTCACATCAGGTATGCATATTTGTTGAAGGTTGAAAGTGGAAAATCTCCACTGGCTTTAAGACGGCATTTGGACTTTTAACCCTTTTTTGTCACAGAATGATGCCCAGGCATTTGGACTTTTAAAATCAGTTAAGAGAATTTGCTGTTCCATTAACAACAGCACACATTCTGTCTGAAAAACAGGCCAAAACCACTTTATGAATAAAGAAGATTTTATTGTATGTAAATGCAAGTAAGCAAAGAAGTTGTATTACCTATACCGTTTTCTGCGGAGCCCTAAGGTGACTATGTCTAAAAGTATGTATAAAGCTGTGTACTTGTACATACGTCTGAGGGTTGGTTTGTCCTCTGGAAAGCCCAAGTGTAGGAAACTGGGGCATTTTTCGTCATGACGTGTGTGTAGGTCTGTCTTTTTTGTGTTTTCTCCCAAGATTGCACAACTGTGGTACTCTTTCTATTAATATCCTAAAAAATACATTAAAAATTACTGCATGCATTTCTTTATTTATGTACAGAGCAGCAAAACTGTGTCGGCAGATGTTCTCACCATCATGAAGTAGAACTCACAGTCAGCTGTGCACACAGTTTCAAACTCAAATGTTATGCGACCGAATTCTGTCACCGACTGGCTTGACACTGACGTAGGCAGTCTGATGGTCAAAGCACACAGAAAAAAGTGGAATCAGTCACAACAGAGAAAAACAGAAAACATGACGTGAGTGTACTCACTTGAAGCCAGGAACATGGATGTTAAGGATGAGATAATCATTATCAGACCCGCCTGCTCCACTGTGAATGTGATCTCTCGCTGCTTCCCAACCTGAAAGAGTCAGCAACCAGAGATCTTTTCTGTTATTAAAAACCATTTCAGCAATATTAATTTTGTTTAGTGTGTTGTGTGTGTGTGTGTGTGTGTGTGTGTGTGTGTGTGTGTGTGAGACTAAACAAATATAAAGAAAGCAGACAAAAAATAATGGCCAACAACGATATCAGGTTCAATCAATGTATTTCTCTTGTTGATTAAGTATTTTTAATGAATAATTTAGATTAATTATCATAAAAGTGCTGAAATCTCAGTAATTAAAATTGCACATCATTTTCTAAAGATTTACATTTACACTACTCCCATTTAGCAGGGATTCTAATCCACCTCGGGCCAGTTGACTCTTATAAGAAACAGATTATGACCCAAGATCAAACCAAAAGTCAAAGTATGAAATACCCCCAAGGCAAGTATACATTAAAGCATATTTGGTATAAAACGTCAGAAACGTGGGAGATGGCTTTTCTTTGTAACTTAAAAAGAAAGCAGTAAAATGCCAAAACTGGAAACGCATTACATAGGTTGAAATGACGGGCATCCCTCAATAGTAACTTGGATAGATAAATAAAAACAAAAACCATAAAAAAAACTTAAATAAGTGAAAAACAGATTCAACTATAATGGGAAACTTTAAAAGACCGTTAGCTCCGTCACATCAAGTTCACATAATTGACAAGATCCAACAGATACAACAAAATCAGTATTTTTATAGGACATAAAATTATTAATTTTTTCTTTTTACATTTCAAAACACTCAGGGTTTTATGATTCCACTGGCATTGATTGACCATGTAAAACCCAAGAAAATGTGGGTTTGTTTGGACCAGGTGGGGCGCCAAAAATGCCAAACCAGAAGTAATTTTCCTCGAGTTTATTTTTGGTCATATTTTCCTTTATATATTTATATAGTTTTAAGAGCTGCATCTGATGAGGTCAGCAAAACACCTGTAATAGTTTTTCTTTTTAAGGGGAAATATTGGTATACAGTTTTAGATTCCAATTTTACCTTTATATATGTTTATTTGCAACGTATGTCACTTTCACAAAGTCCAGACCAGTTCATTGAGCATGTTTTCAGTTTTATTGTAAAAATAGTACATTATTTCTATTGAGATTTTGTGATTTTTGGTTCAATATATTAATAAAGTAGGTTAGTATGACAAAAACACCTATTAGATCATATAGATACATTTTTGCTGAAAGAAAGATCCAGACGTCCACTATACTACTGGTTAAAGCTGCACTTAAAACTGGTACTATGTCCTGACAGTACAAGATGGGACAGATGATCTGTGAAAAAAGTCAAGCTCCTCTGGCTCCTCCAAGTGGCCCTACTGCCATATGCAGAAACAACCAGTCAGCCAGGAGGAATGTAAATCACGCTGGTGTACACGATGCTCACACCCCTTCCCCGCACAACGCATACTGCCTTTTAAGCTAAAGATTGCCGGTGTTCTGCAACTGTGCTAATGGTGGAGAAATTCATATTTTAAATTTAAATTTATATTTGTGTTTACTCTTTGAGTCCAATTATGGTATTAACTTTTAATAAAGGAAGGTCAGGATCAACTTTGTTTATATAGCACATTAAAAACAACAATGTTGGACCAAGTGCTTTACAACCCAGACACAAAACTAATTTACAAGATACCTCTGTAAAACATTTTCAAATCAAGTAATCAAGAACCCTTAATAACCAACTTCTACTTAAAAAAACGGCACTGAAAATTCAACTTGTAATAAAAGCCAAAGAAAAGAGGTGAGTATTTTTAAAGAGCTTTGGGTATTTATAGGGGTAGGTTGTTCCTCAGAAGAGGACCAGCTAATGCCTGCAAATGCCCAGTCATCTTTAGTCTTCTTCAGGAAATATTTAGTAGGATCTGCCCAGCTGAATGCAGAGGCCTAATGGGGTTGTGGAGACTGACTAGATCTGCTAAATGCTGTAGAGTTAAAACATTTTAAGACCTTAAAAGTGAGCAGTAAGATTTTAAAGCAATGTAATAAAACAAGTGCAACTTTAAACAAATACAACTAATTTAAAATTTCAACAAAAAGACTAAAATAGTATGTACGACTACCCACCAGTCATACTGTCACATTTAGAGTTGCCCACATTGAAACAGGAGGTCTTCATGTTAGATGGAAGAGCATTCCACCATTTATACTCATAACCCAGGATGGGCTCAGTACCTGCTGGACACTGCTGGCACGCTGGAAAATGAACAACATTAAAAAGCCCAATTAAGATTGCAAAACAGGATAATGGTGTAAAACAAAACTAATGAACATGAGAGTTTACGTTTTAACCCATCAGAGTACGTCCCGGTTGGGCAAGGGGAGCAGGTGGCCGTGTCATTGTTATAGAAACCAGGGTTACAGGGAGGACATTCCTCCTGTTCACCACTCTCAGGCAGTGCTTCAGCTCCAGAGACAACCTCCAGACAGATCTTGGGTTCAATCCACTTATATATGACCTGTGTCTAAAATTTTAAAAAGACAAATATCACAAATTGAGAAAACAACACATCTACTCAGAATGTTTGAAAGATGCCATCATTTCCCTCACCTTGCCTTCATGGTCACATGGTGTGTGGATCTGGAAATAGTCCTTTTTGGAACACGGAGGTCTGTTCTTACACTCAGCCGATCCTTCCTCTGTCAGGCAAAAGGTGATTATCCAGGCACAAAAGAAGCATTAATATGAGAAAAAAAAAATGTAAAAGAACATTTTGTAATATGTCCAAAACAGTTTGCCGGAAATTCAAATTAAATGAAATTAGGATCTTTTGATTAGAATTTTTTAACACCCATCTTGCATAATACATTGCATAAACTCAATTATGTTGCTTATCACTGACAAATACGTTAGTGTGAGGTTATTTTTGGTCCATTATAAAAAATAAAAAAAACACTAAATACTGAGAATTTTGTGATAGAAAATGTGACTGCAGGTAACCCTATCAATTTTATTTTCACCTTAAAGTATTATAGGATCTGCAACCTATACAATAAAAAAGGAAAGTTAAGTGACATCTATGACTTAACTCATTTCAGGAGTCAGGGTTGTTTTCTCTGGCCCTTTATTACCCCCCTGTATTTAGACTGCCTAGACTGTAGTTTCTGTTAACTGTAACTCCAAAAGATTTTAAATAATCAGCCACTGTTTACAGTCATCTGTAGAAAAGAAGGAACAAATCCTTCATTCAAAAAGATAGCTTAGGGTTTTAAACACTTTACAATATGAGGCACAAAAATAAACAACCACAAGCCCCGTAGATTATTAACAAACTGCTGCCAATGTGCGTTGTTAGGGCTACTTTGGAACACAACTCTCAGGTTTTATTTATTAAATATATGTGAATGCTTAAACGTTCTCTTATTTTAAAGGGATTATAATACAGTTTCACAGCATAAAGGCTCTGAAATATCACGTTTATGGCTAGAACACCTTGTTTTAATCAAGATTGCAGCAGTAGCGCCTGTTCGCTCGTCTTAGAAGCGAGAGAACACCGAAATCCATGTAAAGTTTGTTGCAGATGCAGCTTTCCAGGGACCTTTTAGTGTATCAATATAGGTTAGAAAATGTAATCGCTGTGACAGGATCATTGGTTGTAGATTTATTGCTTAAAATAATAGCTTTTAATTCTGAGATTTTAGCATGTTCCACTCGAAATCGCAGAGTGAAAGATGCATCTGCTGATCTAACAGCCTTGGTCTATAGTGAAAACATGACCAGTGAAGCCAAAAGTTTCAGGAAAACGTTTGGCTTGGAAAATATTGCTCCAGGTCCCATAGTCAAAATGTGCCTTCACTTGTGTTCTGTACTTCAAAGTCATTAAGAACAGTAAGTGGTGATGTTTTCTCGTGCACAATAACAAATGCGCTTTTTGTAAATGTTCCAATCACCCTACTCAGTTGCACAATTCATTTAATCAGAGTATGCCATTTTTAATACCTGTACAGTAATTATTTTTCCTATGCTGTAAATTTTCTTGCTTAACTGTACAGTCTACTCTTAATTTTTGATTTTTATAGTTTTTTACGTTTGTGAATACCTGCATGTGTCCATTCTCCTTTTATGTTGCTGTTGACACACCTGAATTTCCCCACTGTGGGACAATAAAGGACATTTCTATTCTATTCTATTCTATTCTATTCTACGTTGCATACTACAATGCAGTAAATTTGTCAGCGTTGTTTTTTGGATATTGAATTCATTTATAAGGCTATACACCTGCATACTGAATGATAGTGTTGCATGGAGTGCATGAACTGGCTCCGTGGCCAGAGTAGGTGTCCCGAGGACAGGGTTCACATGTGGAAGAGCCTGGAATGTGACTGAACGTCCCTGGCTTACAAGGGAAACACTCTGATGTGTAGGCAACACCTTGTGGAGAGAAAAGGCAAGATGAAAAAAAAGTAAATACTGGGCACGTTCCTAAAATCTCATTTAGTTTTTTCACACAAATAAAACTGAACCAACAAAAAAAAATTCACTCTTCTCTGACCTTGAATTTGAATGTTTTTCAGCAGTACAGGCTTCACCACATTGGATCCCATCACAACACCTCCTGTCCTCCAGTATAAGATGTTGGTGCCAGATTTCAAATTCACCTAAAATACATGTTGTTAATCATCAGCTTGCCATAAACTGGTGCTGCAAACACAATTAAGATTTTATATTTGCTTACCTTAGATACAACTGGTTACATTTAGCATCTGAAACTACCTGGAGAAATTAACCTAAATGGTAAATGCACCGAACTTACATAGCACCTTTCCACTCATACGACCACTCAAAGAGCTTCAAACTTAAATATCACAGATAAGCAATATGCAACACAGGTGCATCTGAATTACAATATTATTGAAACGTTTATTTTATTACTTGGTTCAAAAAGTGAAACATATAACTATTCATTGCATATTGATATATTTCAAACATTTATTGCTGTTAATTTTTATTATTATAGTTTGCGCCTAATGGAAACATCTGTTTCTCAGAAAATTATAATATTACATAAACCAGATTAAAGAATGAATTTGATACACAAATATCTACACTAATGGACTACTGAATGGCATTTCCATGTACTGTATTGTATTTGCACTCACTACTTGGTCAGGGCTCCTTGTTGCAATATTTACTGGAAGCTGTTTGCTTTAATAACAGCCTTCAGCTCGTGTGCATGGTGCGATCTGATGTCTATCATCTTCCTTTCTCATAAATTCTCTTTGAGGTTTATGCCAAGCGAGCTTTCTGGTCCACCCAGAACAGAGATACCATGGATATCAAAGCAAGCACTGGTTCTTTTGGCAGTGTGGGTCGGTACCAAGTCCTGCTAAATAAAGAAACCAGCATCTTAAGCAAGCTTGTAAGCAGGAGCAGCACTCAGCCTGAAGTGCTCTACAATGTCTTTGTAGGTGGCTGCACTGACTTTGGACTGAACAAAAGAGTGTGGTCCAACACCAGCATGAGGTGCCTCCTCAAGTCATCACTGGCTGTGGAAACTTCACTGTACCTTAACCAACCTGAATTCCACTCTTCCTCCAGACTCTGATACATTGATTTTCAAATAAAGTGAAAAATTCATTTTTATCTGAAAACAAGACTTTGGATCACCAAACTACAATCTAGTCCTGTGTGCGGTAGCTCTTGAGGCACCGAGTCCTGCCGCACTCTGCACCTCCACCTTCAAGAATTTCCTGTAAATTCTTGAAAGGGTTTGACTTTCAAACCTAGGCTGCAAGTATCAATGATGCATGTGTATGTTCTTCTAACTTTTTCCTTCCACCCAACTTCCCATTAAAAAGATTGGATATAGCGTTCTGTGAACAGCCAGCATCTTTACCAAGATCCTTTTTTTGCCTTACTCTCCTTGTGGAGCGTGACTGTCTCCCAGATGTAAAAGTTATCTGTTAAAAATTATTAATCTATTGATGTTTAATATTGGTATTAGCCAAAATTGGGGATTTCATTAACTGTAAGCCATAATCATCAAAATTAACAGAAATAAATGTTTAAAATATATCACTTTGTGTGTAAGGGATCTATGAGTTTCCCTTTCTGAAAGGAATTACTGAAATACATTGATGTTTTGATGTGATGCCTATGGATTATTGAAAGAACAGAGATCGAAGTTGAACAGTGAATAAGAAAAGAAAACAAATACACATTTGTCAAATTTAATTGATGTATAAAAATGTAAATGACATGCTATGCCACTCCAGAATATTCTCTGTTATACATAGAAATTTAAATAGATGAAATAAAAATAAAAAATAAACTTGTTTAACAGAATTGTCCAAAACAGGTTTAAAACATTTTAGCTCACAAATAACAACATAAACTAAAGAAAAAAGCCTTGTATTTCTTATGAACTATTCATGAACACTATAATAAATCCAAACTAATTATCTGAGTTTATAATCTGGCTGGAAAATTACTGCAAACAGCCTTTTGTAACTCTAGTTTTCTTTGCCAGGCATTTCTTTTGGAAAATCAGGGCAAGCTGCCAAAAATCTGTTCTTTGTTTGTGCTACTCATCACAGAATGTGAAACACCTACCGTGTGGGTTGCCCATTCCCCATGATTGGTGAGCTTGAGCCACTTTGTATCAGCTGACTGATCCATCTCCTGACACTGGTCATTCTGGATCTACACAAAAAAGCAGCAGATTATACTCTGTTCTTTGTATTGTAAAATAGATACATTATTAATACAAACAAAATCAGATTTAGAGCTGCTTGTAACAAAAGAGAATGCCTGTGGGTTACTCACAAAGAATTCAAACAGCAGGCTTTTATCAGGATACTGATACTCAAAGCTGACAGACCCCTGCTTCTTCAAGTGAACAGCATAAATGAGAGAGACCGTACACTCGTCCCTGTTGGACTCCAGATAGTTTCCTTGAGGCTGCCAGGAAGAACTGTAAGAAAAAGAGCAAAGTGAATAAAAGTGTGTTACAGATTGCAATACGATTATCTTTTTTTTAACTCATTAACCTGTTGCAGGTGAGTCTGGCATCTCTGTGGGCGTCATTCCCCAGGGAAGTTGCCAGGCTACTGAATCCTGTAGGCATGGTATCCCATTGGTCAAAGCGGATGCCACTCCCAAGGGAGTAGCTTCCCGCTGCGCACTGAGTACACTCCTGAGCAGACATCTCCAGGAACTCCCCAGCTCTGCATGAGAACGCTAGGGGACACAAAGGAGGACACAAAACGAGACAAAGAGGAAGAATTACACAATAAATAAGTCATTTCTTAGTCTTTTTCTCCTCGCATTCTGTTAGATTCAGACTAAAGCTGACAAACAGCAGTGCAAATCACTGCTACACTGCAGCGATTGGGGAGCTTAATCCTTACATCCTGTTACACACTGTGTGTCTCTGTGCTTTTTTTCCCCAGAGCCATCGACTCGAGGTCCTTGGCTTTGTGTGACGTTGTCAGCTTTTCCTGATACCTGATCTGGCTTACTGAAAAAAAATAAACAAAGGAATCCAGCAACACTTTCAAAAAATGTAAATAATAAATGTCTCCAACTAGCAGGAATGAGTTAAAGGGCTTATAAATAGCATGTTTGGATTTTAAGATGGTAATCATGTTGATGACATACTGGGTGAGAATGATGACTAACATGGGCTCCATGAACTATCTTGGGAACACAAGAGATAGGTGCTCTCTCAGTAAAGTTAATAGAAGGCTCAGAAAGAAAAAGGAAAGAAAAACAAAGAATTATCAAAAGCTGCTTTCAAATGTGGGCTGCACGGTTGGTAGCACTGTTGCCTTGCAGCAAGAAGGTTCTGGGTTCGATTCCCGGCCTGGGGTCTTTCTGCATGGAGTTTGCATGTTCTCCCCGTGCATGCGTGGGTTCTCACCGGAAACCCTGGCTTCCTCCCACAGTCCAAAGACATGCATGTTAGGTTAATTGGTCACTCTAAATTGCCCTTAGGTGTATGAATGAGTGTGTGTGGTTGTTTGTGTGTTGCCCTGCGATGGACTGGCGACCTGTCCAGGGTGTACCCTGCCTCTCGCCCATAGACTGCTGGAGATAGGCACCAGCTCCCCCGTGACCCACTATGGAATAAGCGGTAGAAAATGACTGTCTTGACTGCTTTCAAATGTAAACAGATTGAGTGTGGAGGCAACCCTTAAATCCTTAATCAACTTCCATTTTATACAGTCTGTATAGTTGCAGATGAATAAAGAAAATCATCTCTGCATTTGCAGAGTTCTAAAAGATTAAGCTTGTGATAATTATTGAGACAGTAGGGACGTGATGTAGCAACCTTCTGGAGAAACTAAAAAAATACTTGCAACACCAGCTTGAACAATATCCGCGTTTATTACATAGTTAAACTCCCTCTTCCTGGATTCATTGCCAAAAAGTCGTCATGAGGGCAACCTCCCAATAAACAAAATGATTTATTCATTTTTTTAAACTTCCATGGAAGACTTCTGCCTGGAACATAGAACTATTTTAAGTTGATTCATTCAAAGCATGATTCAAAGTAGTTACATGCCTCTGCGATTAAACAATGCATCTTTTATTTCTGTTTAACAAACAGAAAAACATGTTTGAACCTCAAACCCAGGGAGTAATAAGTCACTAAGTAACAAACTCTCTGTTGTAACATACCTTGAGTTGAAATGTGTCTTTATGACAGAATCTTGACACAAGCAAATTAGCCTTTGTGTACATTTGTGAAGCAAGACAGACATCTGAACATATACTAGCTAATAATAAATGTACATAATTGTGCTGTGCATTTGTATTCTGCCCACTTTACTCAGATATGTATTAAATCCAAAAAATAATTACCTTCAGAAGTATCTTAATCAGTAAACAGAACCTGACTGTGTGTAATTTAATCTCAGTATAAATCTAGTTGTCCAGTGAAGGCCTCAGAGGTTTGTGAGCAAATATTAGTGAACAAACAGCATGAAGACCAAGGAACACATCAGAGAGTTTGGGGATTAAGTTGTGGAAAAGTTTAAAACAGGATTAGTTTATAAAACAATATCCCAAACTTTTAACATCTCCCAAAGTACATCTCAGTCATCTGAAAATGTAGGAAGCACAGCATACACTAAGCCTACTAAGACACAGTCAACCAAGACAATTAGCCACTTAAACTGACAAGAGAGGAACAGAGAAAATTTATAGAGAAAAAAAACTCAGGTGGGAGAAACAGTCAACAGGATAACTATTAGCCAAGCCGTCTGCATTGCTTTATGGCAAGTGGCAAGAAGAAATCCATTGATGAACAAAAGTCATAAAAAGTCCCAGTTCCAGTTTTCCACAAGAAATGTAAGAAAGATGCAAAAGAAGTTACTCTAGTTAGATGAGCCAACATGCGTGTGTCAGAAACCTAACGCTGCAAATCAACCTGAACACACCGTCCCTACATCGAAACATGGTGTTGGCAGCATCGTAATGTAGGGATTCTTCTTTTGCTTATTCTTTCTGCAAAGAAGGATGGGCAACAGTTTCAGTCAATAGACATGCAAAACTGGTAGAGACAAACCCCAGAAGACTCGCAGCTGCAACTGTAGCAAAAGGTAGTTCTACAAACTGTTGACTCATCAGCACTGAATACGTTTTGGTCTATCACATAAAATCACAATGAAATACAATTTACAAGTTTGTGATTGTAACATGGCAAAATGTAGGAAACGTTTACACGGTATGAATACTTTTGCAAGTCACTGAAACTGAAATAAGAGAATTAGCTCGGCATATGGTATAACTATTTCCTGGCTGCTAACACATTGCATGAAATACATTTACTCTGACAAAATAATACACCTGATTTAAGCAGAATATGATATTATAAATAACATAGATATTAAACAATAAAGAAAAAGACTTATGTAATTTCCTTCCTACTAATTTGTTGTTGTTTTTTCTTCTAAAATGATCTGTTTCTGCCACAGGGGGATACTTCTACACAAAAATTATAAGAACTAAACTAAGGTTGTACAGGGTAAATTACATGATTTATGACATGGTTCTGGTGGAAACAACTGAATGCCACTCACTTGAAAACTACTGGCATAGAGAGTACAAATAATATCTTGATTTGATACATTGTTCTTGCAAATGCAACACAGTTATGTGATAGACTCTAATGACAGGGTGGAAGATGTTTATTCTGCAATGAACCAATTTTTTAACCTCATATTAGTCGGAAAATATGCAAAGATATAGTAACAAACAGGTCTCAAGAAACCAGTCATATTCAATAAAATAGAATAATATTGAAACGGTAATTTATTTCACTAACTAAATACACCAAGTGAATTTCTGTTAATTATGATGATTTTCCAGTTACAGCTGATGAAAACACAATATTTAAGATTAGAATGTTACAGACCAAAATAAAATAAATTTTTAATACAGAAATGTGGGCTTCATTAGGTTTTATATCTGCACAAAGGTTTTTATTTTCTGAAAGTACTTTTATTCTGACAAACAATCCTCATTGGAACACATATTCTAATTTATTGAATATGACTGTACACTCTAAATGATTCCAACTTACTGCACTCAGTGCCCTTCACTGGCTGTGGTAGTCCGGTGCAGGACCCAGGACTCTGCGGGATGGCCACTCTCCACCGAGATCCTGTGCTGTCACACTCCGTGTACTCATAGTAGTAGTCCGTCTGCCAAAGATACACAGAGCATTTGCACAGGAGACCACACACCACAACAGTCTTGGTACCAAACCCAGAATCAACGAGAGCCCAAGGCAGGTCAGTAAACACTTCAAGGTGAGGGGGGTCTCCACCAAAGGTAGAGCCCCGATTCATCTAACTGTGGATATCCGGCCAAATCAAAGCAGACTACGTAAAAGTGCAACTGCAGTTGCAACAAACACTGATATCACTTTCCATATCCACTTGACTGAGAAGAAGGCTAATTCCTGCTCTGGTTGTTATCTCTCAAGCTCTGACCCCTTCTTAGGCCAGGACACATAACATACTATCTCCATGGAGATGGCAGTGGGGACAATGGCAGCAGAGGAGGTCATTTTACCAGGAACTGCTTTGCAGAAACATCTACACATTTCCCCACTGAATGCAACAATTTTAGTATTCAACACACAAAGTAAAACCTATTTAATCAATTTTCTTGAGTTGAATTATCCTCAGTCTTTTTGTGTAGAGACAACGGGGGCCTAATATCTGTCTAATTTTTATTTACCACAGCGAATGCAGTCCGTTTAGCCCAGCAAAAGCCAAATTACAGTGACGATAAAGGACATGCAGCACACATCGAAGGCAAGATAACAAAATCAAAACAGGGTCATAGTTGTATTCTATTGATTTGTACTTTTCTGAACCCTAGTCATCTCCCTTTACTTCCACAATAATTGTGAACAATCATGGATATGGTAGTTTTGCAACTTGCTGGTTTTTCATAAAATCACTCAAACTTACTTAAGATGAAGTTTGTCTTCTGTGACAGAGCACATCTTAGTCCATTTTTCTTTTTCTTTTGCTATTTTATTGTAAATCGTCATTAAATGAAGACAAAATTTACCCTCCCAGAAACAAGCCTCCATGCATCTTTGTCTCTGGTGACTTCACATATTGCAACTAATAAGAATACGTTTAACTATGTAAATGTGTAGTTTTCTTGTTGTTTCCTTAATTTTCCCAGGTTTTTAATCAAGGTGCTCCTTTAAAGGTGTTGACTTCGATCTGCATGGAGCAAAACATCTGAGCCAAATGTGACAACACAGCATGAATCTCAGAAGAATATGGCAACAATAAAACACATGGGTGCAATTTGTTTGAGGTGGGCAGATGGGAACAACCAGATTATCAAGGATTTGTTGCTATCACATCAAACAACGTTTCTATAAAAACCATATGGTCAGGTTGGTGCGTTCCATTAAGATGGTTTTTGAGTCCCAATAATGGTTCCTGCAGAACTCCTGAATCACATACAACATTAGATGAAAATAATCACCAAGCAGACCAATACCAAGCCCGATCACCAGTGTCAAATTCTGGCTAAAACATGTAAATTTGAAACCCTTGGAACTCAAATGGATCAGAATCTGTCAGAAATTAAATTTGTCCCCCATCGTCTTTTCTAATTCTAGCTAATTAGCACAATCCATGCCACCTCTTGTGATGTCATCAACCCAAATACACGCAAAGCAGAAAAATAAGCTTTTTTTTTCTTCAGATCACTCTTTAAAAACGTTCTTTTAATTTCCTGCAGAAGAAATCCACACTTTGTAACCCAGCTGAGATGTTATTGCCCCAGTACATTTATTAATAAAAATAAATGAATACACCAATGTATAATGTCTTTAAACACACTAAACAAGTCAAAGTCTAAGTTTGAAAAAGGCATTTGAATTGTGATGTTACCATTCAACATCCCTCAAAAACAAGGTTGCTCCAGAGAACTAAAGGCCATAGAGGAAAGGTTGCCATGATCTCCTGTACTTAGTTGGAGAGAAACATTTAAGCCAATAATTTAGAGGAATGTTACCCCTATCTGGTGCTTGTATGTGTGATTGTGCTGCCAGCCTCTTCTGAGGAGGTGCTGAGGGAAACCAGAGCCACGGGGAAGGAAAGGCCAGTCCATGCAGGAAACTGATAACAGCCTGAACAGCTCTAGGTAGTGAAGTTCAACACACCCCAGACCTCATCATAGATTCATGCTATGTTAACATAACAAAATCATCAGCAATACAGCGGTGGTTCAAGATGCCAGGTTAAAACCCTTTTTGTTAATTTACAAAAAGGGTTTTAACTTAAACACATCACCCTAAAAAAAAACCGGAAATGTATCATCATCATCATTTTTACACGTATTTATGCTCACCACTTGATTTGTTTGTTTGCAGCCACAACAACTATTCGATGCGCCTTTGTTACTAAATGTCAGGTTTGGCATCACTGTAAACACAAGAGGTCCGCTGTTTTCCTCACCTCATTGCACTGCCGCTGTCCTTTAACTCCGTCAATCAAGCAGAGTGTGTTGAGGATGAGAGCGCATCGGACGACGAACCGAGCCGAGGACCGCATTGTGGATCCTCTAGAGAAGCATCAAATTTAATCTTGAAAAGCAAAACGCCAGTCACGATCCAGTAGGACTGTCTGTGTCCTGAACACGGCGAGATAAACGTTTGTTCAGACACCTGCTTCTCTCTATAGATGAGTGTCAACCCGGCCTCTCCACCTGCGATTATCCTCCAGATTGTGTGCGCTCCAGGGGCTGGCTCTCATCTGAGCCGAGGTGGGCTCAGCAGAACGCCACTTCCGCTCGTTTGTCGAAATAAAACCCGGATAAGTGCACAAAGGAAGGATTACTCTTTCGTTGCAAACTAAAACCGTACCGGCCTGCCTCTTTGAATTAATACTGACCATGCATACATTGATGATGATGTTTTGTCCACAATATTTTTAAAGAACTAAAATGATGTTAGTGTATTTTGAAGGAAGAACGATTAAATGTCTTGCCTGAAGCGTGTTTATGCTAACTTGATGCCACAGTAAATGCATGCATTTTCACATTATGAGCACTTCTGGTGGCCGCCTTTGACGCTCTTCCGCAGTCAAAAAAATATAAGCGCTTTAAAAGTTAATAGCTTTAACCCGATCATCTTTAACACTGAAGAAAACACTTCTGCATTGTGCTCCTTCTTTATATGAGCGTCGGACGTCCACAGTGTCAAATTCTTTTTTGCTGTAGTTCAACATACTGGCCTCCAGAGGGAGATAAAACTTCATATCAGCCAGTCAAATAGGGCAGAGCATATTTACACAATCTTTTTTAGTTATTCAGATGCGGACTTGATGGTGAGCTTTAGATCATTGCCCTGCTGCATAACCCAAGTGCGTTCATGCCTGGTTCTATCTATTACCGCATATCAACCAATTCCTGAAGCATCAAAGCAGCCCCAGACCATCACATTACCACGACCATGTTTAACTGCTGAGTGTGCTTTATTCTGAAATACTTATAGTTTTAAAGAAGATGTAACACGCCATTATGCTTGGTAAACAGAGCTTATCACCCCGCACCTCTGCAATGAATGCTCTTCTTGTCCCATATCTTGAATCAGGAACACCGGCCAAAACTTAGGTAAGTGAGGCCTGCAGTGCATGTTGTTCTAGGTTGTTTTGTGACCTCCTGGATGAGTCACTCTTCCAGTAATCAGAAAAAGAATCAGCTTTATTGCCAAGTTTGTACAGACAAACCAGGAAAATGACTCCGGTACACTTTGCTTTCAGTGAGGATTTTAAATTATTTTTGATTTTGGAAGGTCTGCCATTCAAGGGGAGGTTAACCCCTGTTCCGTGTTTACTCCATTTGTGGATAATGGATTTGCATTCATATTCATTGTGGTGTATCTTTTTTCGATGAGCTGAAACATTTAAGTGTGACAAAAGGGCAAAAACTGTATAAAAGTATTACTATTATAAAAATATGTAAACCTGCTAGACATTCATTTTTTATGTGTAACTACGGGACCCAAACATGGCATATCTGAATTATCTTTTAAGTTTTACAAATGAAGCTTTTGAAAAGGATTCTTTAAAAAAAATAAGCAGTTTATGTCAGTTTAGTTCTCTCTAAGACATTTAGTACTAAGCGGAAACAATCTCTGTTTACATCTCAAAACAAAAAAAGCTCTTGAACCATGATGTTTCATTCAAGCATCACGGTTCGGTTTGTCAAGATGAACTACATTCACAACATCAAGTTACGTGAATCACTTAAACACTTCGATTAAGACTAGCAGAGATACAGCTTTGTGCATTTTAAATCATTCATGATCATCTAGGTAAAATTAAGAAAGGACAGAGAATACAAATTGTAAAAGCATTTACAATGGGGTTACGGAAATGTAACCTTCATGGACAAGTTTAATGAACAGAACTTCCCAACTAAAGTAAAGTTCAGTTTAACACCACTTTAACAAACTAGGCAGATTTAAATCCTGCTTTGAAAACACTGTAAGAATGGTTGATGTTACATCTGACATTTCTGTAAACACTATAGACATCTACATCACCCTTTGGATCTTCCCTGTGCTAAAGAGAGCTCTAGTTTCATATAAACTGCCTTGCAAAGATATTTATAGCCTTTGAACATGTTCACATTTTACTGTATTACAACCACAAATTAAAATGTCTTACTGGGATGTTAGACCAACACAAAAATAGTACATACTTTGGAAGTAGAACAAAAATGATGCGTGGTTTTAAAAATGCTTTACAATTGAAAATATGAACAGTGTGTGTCTTGCATTTGAATTCAGTCCTCCTGAGTCTCTACTTTGCCGCTATATTGCTGCTGTCCTAGTTGAAAGCCTTTTGAGGTATCTCTTCACCAGTTTTTAAAATTCAAAGGAAAACATTCAGAGACAATATGTCCGATTTAATTGCTAACAAGACCAGGCTCAGTCAGTTTGGATGGAACGTGTTTGTGAAAAGCAGCCTTGCCCAACATCCCATATTGGATTTAGGTCTAGATTTGACTGGGCTATTCTAACCCATGAATATCCTTATATAAACCATGCTCTGTCAGGTCAGGAGGACAACATTACTTTGGTATGTTTCACAGTTAGATTAAATAATCTTCTGTGAGATGTTGAAAGCTTGGGGCACCTTTATCATGGACCTGTCTGGTGCTGTTTGTTTACCAGTGTTCTTTGACTAATATCTGAGATCTTCACACAACACCTGGATTTAAAACAGCAGTAGGTGATCTCTGTTTACTAAGTAGGTGACATCTCAATATAGTTGGTTATACTTGATTTTATTTAGGTGTATTATAGTAAAAATGGGTTTAATACAAATACATGCCACACTTTTCACTTTTTATTTTTAAAAACTCTAAATCATGTACCTTTTTATTATAATGTGATTAAATGTGAAAGACTTTGGGGTGTATGAATACCTTTCCAAGTCATAGCAAACAAAGTAAAAGTTAGGTGCTCTATATTGTGCCATTATTATATTTAGTCACATATCTTATAAAATATAGATCTAGGCTTGATATACAATAGATGCGGAGCATTTGTATGAATATTTGAGTAGCAGCCACCCAATGGCAGACGAGTTTCTCCTCTCTCACTCTTTCTGCGAGATGTGATGCAGGTCCGCCTATCTACCCCTGTCTCTCCCTCATTCCTCCTTTCTCTTTATCATTGTAGGCCTATCGCTTACATTGTTTTACTGTAACCTGAGATCTCATATTCAACCATCTGTAACTCTCCCATAACCTCTACAGCCCAGGCCACAGCTCTGTGATCAGATCAGCTCATCAATTAATGCTGGTGAAGTGTAAGGCAAGTGTATTAGTAGCTGACCCTGAGTCAGATGGTAACCAGAGTCAAAGCCTGACCCGTATGGGCCAACCCCAGCCTCCAAGCCCACAGCAGCCCAGGGCGCTACCCAGCAGGGTAATGAGACACCCAGCAGCTAACACATAAAAAGTGTCAAGTAATTCAAATGATTGCAGGTTGTCGGGGCAGGACAGAAAAGGGATGTAGAAGAGCTCAAGGGAATTCTTGACTCAAGGATAAGACTGGAATATGGCTATCTGGACAAGAGAGTAACCATAGGTTTCTGAGGATATCAAGCCCACAAAGGAATCTGAATTTAGTTATTTTTTCTATATTTTAATTTTGAATATAACTTTATAAGTTTAAAATGTATTTTGTAGTCCTCGTCTGATGATTTCAGCTATTAGACAGAATCTAATCCCAGCTAACTAACTGTGGCTCTCCATCCAATGTCTCTTGTATCCACCTAATGTTATTGAAAGTAAGATTTACTTTTTTGTTTCTCGTAGTCATTTTTCAATCTGCAAGCATGCACGGGCTTCCTTGCTCATCTTTAGGCCACTGTTTTGGTAACTCTTCTGATGTTAACACTGATTCTGCACCATCTGCTGAGTCGAACGGCTCCACGAACAATAGAAACAATAACGGACTTTCAGCAGCCGACCCAGTTACATCCCAACCTGCCGAAACCACTTTCAGCGGCACACAGGAGGAGCAGCATAAACAGCTTCAAAGGACCTTGACTTGTGTGTCTTCTAACTCCAGAAGAAGCAGGAACCTCAATGCAACCAAGTCAAGCCCGGGTTGCTACACGCAGGAAAAAAGTGAAGACTCAAATTTAGAGTCTCCTCCATTTGGCAGTAACTTTTCTGAGAGCTCAGACAATGAGCTGGGGTTGGAGCATAGTCCAGAACTGGAGCAGAGATACCCTAAAATCTCCAGACCCTCCATAATTATTAGACAACCAAAGGTAAGAAGGTTGCATACTTTAAGTTGTTTTTGCAAAAATAATATGTTAAATCCCTGATCATGATCTAAACAAATACAAACACAGATAAAAATCTTACTTCTTATGATTATGTTTGTTTGTTTCATATTTTGCTTGGCTCTGCATTTTTGCTTACTGCAATAACAAATTTAACCACAAGATGGCATTTGGACCCTACATAAACTATTTTGAAAAATGATACCTTTCAGAATGAAAATCAGTAATTTTTTTAATTGAAATGTAATCATTTTTACCAATGAACTGTAAAACTTCGAATCTCCGTTCTATAGGTAGGGAGCTCAGTGACTGTAGATAGGATGTCACTGAAATGTGTCCTGAGACCTAGTTCAACATGATCTGAGCATCCTGATCTCTGCAAACATCTGTGCCTTGGTGAAATGTGTATTTGTTTGTGGTAAATATTGCTGTTTTGTCAATATTTCACAGTATATGCAGTAATATTCATGGAAAGCAATTTTATAGCAAAAAATGATATTATAAAGATGAAATTATAAGATGAAATTATTAAAGAACATCAGCACAACATGCGTTGATTGACCTTTATGGCAGACATATAAAGCATATAAAACATATACTGTAAAGAGTTTAAAATTTATATTTTAAAAAGCATACATTTTAATCAAAACAATGAGGGGAAAAAAAGCTGTAGTGCCGTTTGAACTTTTTAAATTAAGATTTGATAGACCAACACAAAGTAGCACATAACTGTGAAGTGAAGGGAAAATGATGAATAGGTTATGCCACCATATTTCAATTCTCTGATGTTTTTGTCAATTTTCCCTTTAAAAAAACTCCAACTCTGTCAGAT
Source organism: Girardinichthys multiradiatus (assembly GCF_021462225.1). Taxonomy (NCBI): domain Eukaryota; kingdom Metazoa; phylum Chordata; class Actinopteri; order Cyprinodontiformes; family Goodeidae; genus Girardinichthys; species Girardinichthys multiradiatus. Next base: position 30,103,888 of record NC_061795.1, on the reverse strand, counting down.
TGGAAGAAGATGATCTATGAACAATTATTTTAAGTCTTGCCGCAAATTCTCATTTGTAGCTAGGTCAGAACTATGTATTTGCCATTGAAACCCTTGAATATGTACTGATCTATACAGTATCTTTGTAGTTTTGGCTACATGTTTAGGGTTGTTATTCTGCTGGAACATAAACTGCAGCATTATGTTTAGCAAAGAATCACAGAATAATGTCTACATGCATACTGTCATTTTCAACTCTTGTCCCAGATCTTCAGTTGGATTATTGTCTGTGCTTTGACTGGGCCATTCCTACACATTGAAACGCTGTGATCTAAACTAAGATTTTGTAGCTCTTGCTTCATGCTTAGTGTTACAACCACTGTATTAGGAGTCTAGGAGTAGCAGAGTGTAAGACAAAATTCATCAAATAAATTCATCAACAAACACACTTAAAACTACTGGACAATAGTTAGCTCAGTGTTAAAGAAAGGATTTATTTTCTCAAGTCAGAGTTTATACAGAAATTAAAGAATTGAGAAGCAATAAACATCAGGGTCTCCAAGGCCAAAACAACAAACAAAAATACCCCTTCTGGCTAATAAATAAAAGCAGGTCTCATCTAACCAAAACAAAAGTACAATGCATAAACTACCTAGCTGGCCATAAAACAGGAGAAAACTTAGCCTGAAGAAAATGGCGGAGAATCAAACGTCTTATTTAAACCCAAGATCACTAACATTCAAAAATTCACCAAAACAAGATTAACCACAGCATTATTGTCAGACAATCGCTACACAGAATTGAGTTTCTCAGTCAACCAAAATCAGATGCCCCCAGAGACGCAGCACTGGGTAACTGAAGCTTTTATGCAGTTCACTGATGAGCAAACAAACAAGAGGGAAACAGGAAACTTCCTTATAGGAAGAGAGCCGCCTATAGGTCAGTGGACGTCACACTTAGGGTCGTTCACCAGTTTGACCGTGAACCCCTCCACCCCAGTCTTTTGTGGCCTCTTTTACAATTTCCTTCCATATTTGTCCTAGATTTAGCTATCCTTCTTTCTATCAAATCAGACCAGCTTCCCTGTCCATGCTTAAGAATAGTATCCCGACAGCATAATGCTGCCACCACCATGTGTCACTGCGAGGATGGTATGTTAATGGTGGTGTCTGCCACACAGAGCCTTTTGCATGTAGGCCAAAAGTTCAGCTATAAATACAATAAATACATTATTCTTACCTCTCTTGGGAAGTGCAAGAATTACAGTTGTCTAGTCAACAGATTCACCCACCTGAGTGGGGCTTTTCTGTAGCTCTTCCAGAGTTGCCTTTGCAAATCAGTTGTATTTATACTAAGACAAATTACACACAGGTTTACTTTACTAATTATGTAATGTCTGAAGGCATTTGGCTGCACAGGATTTTATTGAAGGGTGTAAAAAGAGGGTGAATAAAAATGCATATTTTAAGATTTTTGTTTAAACTTATCGGCTACTATGTGTATGTAACTGTAAGGTCTCATGTTTTCCAAAAGATTAGGTGTTCCTTTTTCTTGCTGAGTTGTGTAACAGGGGGTTGAGGTATTTTTTTTTTCCTTTTGTTTATGAACAAGGGATGATGAAGCCATATTTGCTGTGAGTCACATCTTAAGACCAATTAGTCTAGTTGTACTATAGTTTCCTCCACAATCCAGGAGGACGATGACACATTATGCGACCTGTGTCCTCAGACTATGATCAATAATGCTGATCAGCTTTTTAAACAGGGAAATGAGATGTAGGAGATGGGGTAGATTTCAGTTTGAATCCTTCTCTTTAATCTCTGCAATCTTAAACAGAAAAAAACCTTAGCAGTTGTTACTTTACCAAGCAATATTAATCATGGGCAAAACCCAAAATGGCTTCCTCTTAATCTTGACAGCAGTTTTAAAGAAGGCAAATAAGCTGACTGTAACGTGAAACATGATCAAACCATATGCAGCACTCTTTATTAGTTGTCAGCACACAGCCTAAAGCCTTACTAACTCTAACCCAAGGGCAAAAATTAATGACCAATCTGTTGCAGTGCTCGAGGGGGGTTACTGTGACAATAATGGCATTCAATGGCATGCATAAATTACTATATAAGAAATAAATGAGTAGAAACCTATTGCACAGCAGGCATATTTTGAGATATGTAGCTTATCTCAAATCATTTGTCCAGTTTCTGAGTTATTATATAAAGCTTTGATCTTCTGGGCTTGGAGCCTGTCTCTGTGTTTGTCTATCCATATCAGTGAATCATAAATCCACAGCAGGCCTATCCCTTTGCACCCGGACACTTCCTCAATCCGAATCACAGACATACAGACATACAGTAACGATGGTTTTATTGTTCCTGAAAATAAAAATGTTCTTCAATCAACAATCATAAAGGTATTCAATGCTAATTGCACAAAGCTGCACACTGCTGTGACCATGTTATTAGGGGAAGAGAGGCTTTTCTTTATGATAGTAGACGTGCTTTTAAAACCAGTGGCAATCAACAAGTTTTAGCATTAGAAATGAAAGGGCAATAAAGTCATTTGAGTGTTTGCAGAAACATTTTCAAATTTTAAGGAAAATTCACACAAAGATTTTGTCTTGTACAGTTACGGAGGAAATAAAGTTTAAGGAGGAATTTATGAGTAAACTGAATTGAATGTTAATTCTAAAGGATTAAGTTAAATTTCATAAAGTAAACAAATCATTTGTTAAAAAGCATAAAATAAAGAGAACACAGCTTTTGCAAGAGGATATCGATGGGCTCAGAAAATAAATGATAAAGAGAAATGTCCGCGCTCAAACATTCATTTAAACCCAATGGTAAGCATCCAGAAGAGCAGGACAAGCAATATGGAAATTAAGTAGTAAAATACATTTTATATAAAGTCATCATTATATTATGCTGCTGTTTTTTTTACAACAGAAAGGCTCACTCTGTTGCAGTCAACAATATAGAGAGACATAATTAGACAATTTATTTTAAAATAAGCAATGTTAAATTAAAAAAGAAAAATATCAAAATCAGAACATCATTAACTGTCACTGTGCAACAAAACTGAGAAAAAAGCTATCTGGTCTATGCATGAGCCATAAAAAATTGCTAAATAAAAAAAAAAAAAAGAAAGGAAAACAAAACACATGAACACACATTCATACTGATTGCACATACCCAGTATTGCATATGTACAGTTGGTTGTTAGTAGTTACATCTATAAATGATTGTTAGTAATGCTACCTATTGCATCCTACTGAAGATTAGTCATTGATTAGAATGGGAAAGTGAGTGCTGTATAAAGTTGGTTGAAATGGAAACTTACTGGGTATTTCCCTGTTGCATTTGAATTGTATCATTACTCATAGCAAATTTCATAATTATAGTATTCTGTAACCAGCCAGTTTTTTACTAAGCCATTCCCCTGTTTATCAACAAATTTTTACCCAAAATAGCCATCATATAAACAAGATTATGGTAATTACTGAAAATTATATGTAAAATTATTAATATTATTGCCATTTTTGCTGTTGCTGCTAGTTGTTATGTATTTTCCTTTTCTTTTATTCTTTTTATTTGTTTTGGTTTCTACTGTAGCTTAAATAATGAATTTAATGGAATAATGATTGCTCTTGCCAATGCAATTATTATGTTTCAAAAGACAATATATAAATGAGCATTCTGTCTGAAATGCGTGTGCATATGTTTTATTGGATTTATAGGGTTTATATGTAAGATTATGTAAGCACTGAAGGATAAATGGATAAGAAGTGTGAATTTAATTGAACTGAAATAAAACTACATTGAAATTGAATTGAATATCTATATGTTTCTGCCTACTCCCTTAAATATGTCAATCATAAAAGTTCTGACATTAAGTTATATGCTGTAAATATAGTACATATTCCAGAAAATCAATAAATGCTAATGCTACCCAAAATTCCTGCATAGCCCTGAAAAATCTCAGGAAGAATGGAATATGGAATAAGTGAAAATAGAAAAATGTTTCATTTTCCAATTTGTTTTTAATCTTGTTTAATTTTCTACAGGAAATTAAAAAATGCATTTTTTTCCATGGACTCTAGACAAATAAATTCAGGTTTTACATAAACTCTAGAACTTTGCAAACGGAATCAAGGTAGCAAAGTTTACAAATTATGCTTTAGACAATCTGCATCTAGTTTATGATAATCAGTTTCTCTTTTAATTCCAGTAATATATTTCAAAATAGAGGTAACCTAAGTTAGCTCAGAAGCTAAAAAGCTGTGAAATGCCTTTATACCATAGTTAATACCATTCTGAAATTGGAAGCCAGTTTCAGAGTTATGCTGTTTCCTGATTTGTGAAACATACAGATCATAGGACTCAGAAGACTTTACTATTCTAACCGTCTTGTGGGTTAATATGTTTTAACTCAAATTTCCATAATTTTAAAATAAAAAATGTGCTGACACCCTATTTTATTCAAAAGTCAAGGACTTTTTGATGTGTCATGTCCATTAGGTAAATGTGTTTGTTATTCAGTGATGACCTTACAATGACTGACAGTATCCCGTTTTCTTCTCTTCCCACACACTCCCCACAGGAATCAGAATTCCAGGAAACAGAGTCTGACAGGTCGGATAATAGGGAGACACAGGTTGGAGGGTTATCAGGTATGGAAAACAATACAAGCTTCTTCCTTTTAATTTTCCACTCTCTTATCCAACTCTACCTCCATTGTGCTAGAGCTATGGGGTGCAATTCTGAAAATGGAAAAAGTTCTAGCTTCCTGCTGTTGGAAGGGCAACTTAAATTTTTATGTGGTGTGAAAATGATGGGGGAAATGATGGAGTTCACAGAGTTATGCTCCCAGTGAGTCAACATATTATTATGGAACAATTTTTTTCACTCTCGACTGGATCTTTTATGAAGGACTGGGGAAATCTTTTTGTCTGTCTGTGTGTAAATCTTGGTCCAGAGAAAAGAGCAGAAACTCTGTTTGGGTACAGCTTTGCGAGTGTTGCTCTGTGGGTTTGACTGTGCATTCTCCCACCTTGCCTGGATGTCTTGGAGGAGTTGAGTGCTGCGGTTACCTTGGGAATGAGTCTCGGGGCAGAGCAGTGGGAAGAATTGAGAACTATAAATGGGTAAAAAGATGGAGCTGAGTGGCCGATTAATAATCTGATTGAGTGTGTACATTGTTTGTCTGTGTAGGTCTTCATATTCTTAGTGTGAATTTGAGGCAGTGCCCAAAGACTTCCAGTGTGTAATGAGTTTTTTCATCTAAATCCGTTTGACAAACATCGCAATCAAGGAATCTTGAGCTGGAATTAGGAAGATGTATGTACAGTGCCTTGCGAAAGTATTTGCCCCCCTTGAACTTTTCAACCTTTTGCCACATTTCAGGCTTCAAACATAAAGATATAAAATTCAAATTTTTTGTGAAGAATCAACAAGTGGGACACAATCGTGAAGTGGAATGAAATTTATTGGATGTGTCAAACTTTTTTAACAAATAAAAAAGTGAAAAGTGGGGCATGCAATATTATTCAGCCCCTTTACTTTCAGTGCAGCAAACTCACTCCAGACGTTCAGTGAGGATCTCTGAATGATCCAATGTTGTCCCAAATGACTGATGATGATAAACAGAATCCACTTGTGTGTAATCAAGTCTCTATAAATGCACCTGCTCTGTGATAGTCTCAGGGTTCTGTTCAAAGCGCAGAGAGCATCATGAAGACCAAGGAACACACCAGGAGGGTCCGAGATACTGTTGTGGAGAAGTTTAAAGCTGGATTTGGATACAAAAAGATTTCCCAAGCTTTAAACATCCCAAGGAGCACTGTGCAAGCAATCATATTGAAATGGAAGGACTATCAGACCACTGCAAATCTACCAAGACCCGGCCGTCCCTCTAAACTTTCATCTCGAACAAGGAGAAGACTGATCAGAGATGCAGCTAAGAGGCCCATGATCACTCTGGATGAACTGTAGAGATCTACAGCTGAGGTGGGAGAGTCTGTCCATAGGACAACAATCAGTCGTACACTGCACAAATCTGGCCTTTATGGAAGAGTGGCAAGAAGAAAGCCATTTCTCAAAGATATCCATAAAAAGTATCGTTTAAAGTTTGCCACAAGCCACCTGGGAGACACACCAAACATGTGGAAGAAGGTGCTCTGGTCAGATGAAACCAAAATCAAACTGTTTGGCCACAATGCAAAACGATATGTTTGGCGTAAAAGCAACACAGCTCATCACCCTGAACACACCATCCCCACTGTCAAACATGGTGGTGGCAGCATCATGGTTTGGGCCTGCTTTTTGTCAGCAGGGACAGGGAAGATGGTCAAAATTGATGGGAAGATGGATGGGGCCAAATATAGAACCATTCTGGAAGAAAACCTGTTGGAGTCTGCAATAGACCTGAGACTGGGATGGAGATTTATCTTCCAACAAGACAATGATCCAAAACATAAAGCTAAATCTACAATGGAATGGCTCACAAATAAATGTATCCAGGTGTTGGAATGGCCAAGTCAAAGTCCAGACCTGAATCCAATCGAGCATCTGTGGAAAGAGCTGAAGACTGCTGTTCACGAACGCTCTCCATCCAACCTCACTGAGCTCGAGCTGTTTTACAAGGAAGAATGGGCAAGAATTTCAGTCTCTCGATGTGCAAAACTGATAGAGATATACCCCAAGCGACTTGCAGCTGTAATTGCAGCAAAGGGTGGCGCTACAAAGTATTAATGCAAGGGGGCTGAATAATATTGTACGCCCCACTTTCAGTTTTTTATTTGTTAAAAAAGTTTGACACATCCAATAAATTTCATTCCACTTCATGATTGTGTCTCACTTGTTGTTGATTCTTCACAAAAAAGTTTTATTTTACATCTTTATGTTTGAAGCCTGAAATGTGGCAAGAGGTTGAAAAGTTCAAGGGGGCCGAATACGTTCGCAAGTCACTGTATCTCTGAAAATAAAGTCATCCACTTAAAGCTTTTGTAAACATATTATGAAACTTTACAGCAGAAATGTATTTAAAATGTTCAGATGCAAAAAAGGATTGCCTCTACTTCGTTAAATTTTATAATATTTAAAATGTTCTAATTGGATTATTTTTCCACTTTCAAATTAAACGTTTTACTGGTTTAATGGCTGTTGCCCCTAATGATTAATATCTTCTGTAAAAAAGTGTGAATCACTGATATATAGTTTTCAATTATCCAAAAATGGGTTATATAATGATTTTGTCACCACTGAAACTCCAAAATTAGACATTTTTCTAGTTACTTATGCAATAGCAAAAACTTCTACGGTTTTGTTTTCAATAGACAATAGATTTGAAGAAATGCAAAGTTAGGATCAAACATAAAGTTATCAGGAGCTCATTTGTTGCTCTACAGTGGTCAGAGTTGAAGAGGAATCTGCATCTCAGAGACAGAATTAAAAGAAGCCGAAACACCAACACTGCAGAAAAATCTTAGGTTGAAGAGGGAAAAAAACACAAACAAAAAAGTTTTTTCATGAACACGTGTAACCAGCTTGGATTAAAGTTTGGCAACAAAAAGAGGAGACTCCACAGACAAAGCTTAGATTGCTCAATGTCACAAAGAATCTCACATTTAACAAAGAAAGTTACATGTGAGATGAGAAATGGTTATATCAGTGTTGTAAAATGCCCTCTGAGGTGTGAAATTTACTGGAAGGAACAGCTTTGCATCTTCAAGGACAACCAGAAGGAATTCAGTTGCTGCTTTAGAAAAATTCGTATGTGTTTATTAGTGACTGTGAATTTATAATATGGGTGTTATGGGTGTTTTGCATTTTCATCTCATACCAAGAAGTCCTTGCCATGTTTTTTTAAATAGTGTTGTGCGTGTTGTTGCTTTGCCTGTGTGGCTTCCTCTTTCTGTCTAGAAATAAAAGCATTCTGAACAGGATAGAATGAATATTCAGGATAAATGTATACATATAGAACTTTTTATGTAAGCAGTCAGTGGAGTAACAATTTACTAGCATGGAGGAAGGAGGGGAAAAAAACAAAAATGAAGCATGACATCTAAACCACACCACTGAGATTAGTGCCTTACTAGCCTATAACAGTGTTTTAGATGCTTTTAAAGGATTAACGTCCTTAACTGTTGCTCTGTGGTGGGGGCACACATTCACAAGGACAGGCACAGATAGACAAAGATAGAACAGTAGAACATCTGTTACATCTAGCTATCTAAGAGATGTTAAAATGACACAATGAACTCTGGAAAACTGACTAATACAGCCAGCCCCCTTTATTCCAGTGAGAGAATTTTAAACAATACAAGCAGGATTTTTGTGCCCCTCAACCTTCTGAGGATAGAGCAGGGGAGATTATGATGCACTGTGGGGAGCAGAAGTACAAAACCTTCTGTATGTCTCTCTCTCTCTCTCTCTCTCGCTCCTGACACACACACAATTGTCACACTGACCTCGATTTCCTGCAGTCATGGTCTGCCCATGTTGTTGGAAGGGTCTTCCTGCTCTATTTGTTGGAAATCCTGATTCTCCAGCTTGTTCACACAATCACACATAGCTGAGTACAGTGATGTGTGCACAGGGAGGCACAAAAATGTTTTGTGTCTTGGGTTTCTGCAGCCATGCCCTTCTCCAATACAGGCTCACCTGTTTTATTTGCTGTTTCTACTTTGTTTATGGTTGATTAATGAGGTAACAGTGCCAATCCAAGGAACCTGTTTGCTCATGTCAGGCAACAAAAGAGCATGGCACACATTTCTTATCGGGACTAATGTCTAAAACACCTAAAAGTAGTTTTCTGTGGCCTATTTGGTGAAATAAATTACAAAAAGGTTAAGAACAGATAAAGAACAAGCACATTCTCCCTCTGGATTTTGTCCTTTAGATACAACATCAGAGCCATCTGCTTCCATTTCTGGAGGCATTCATTAACTTAAGTGGAACGTCTCTTTGCAGCAAAGTTCAATTAATCTGAATGACTTGATCTGTAATACACAAAGACTGTTAGATTGAGCGTATCCTGATGTTTGCATATGATCATTGGCATGACATCCAAATACATGCAAACACCGGTGGACAAGCAGGCATGCAAATGCAGGAAGGAGTATTTACTGATCCCTGACTTAAACTGTTTTGCATGAATGCAATGAAAATATGTTCAGTCTTGTGTGAAATAATTGATACAAATGTGACAAAAAGAAATAAAAAAAATGCTTGTGGTAGTCGTCCATAATACCACACAATTGCATACATTTTAATTTTTTTGTGCCGAAAACAATGCAACATTGAGAGGCTAGTCTGAAATAGAGAGATAGTGTGCAATACATTCGCCAGCCACTTTTTTAGGACAAATTATTAGGTGTGGCTAAAACTGTATTGGCTTTATTTGATGCATCTTTTTAACTCCTTGTTTTAACACATGAAAGATAATAGGAAGTATAACAAAGGACAGGAAGTATACACTACGACAAAGGATAATAAAAACAGTATTAAATAACACACATGGTGCTGCAATGAGTTCTCTAATTGTGGCATTTCCAAGGTAAAAAAACAAATAGAGGGGAAGGGAGTGCTGTCAGGGAAGCAGACATGCAAAGTGGACCAATTCGGAATGTGGTACTACCCAGATCGAGGCCTGCAAGAACGATGGTTTGCGATGTGCAAGTGGGCTTTTCCACTTGTTCGGGTGGGATGCGAGAATTGTTTCAAAAGCTCTCTTGGCCAATCAACTTCACCTTAGTACAGTTTTTAATAAACAGAGTTTGATGTTGAGCTTTTCAACCCATCCTCTTTTCTTTCCAAAATAAGAACGCGACACAAATAGCGAATCCGTCAGTCACACGGAAAACTCTTTCTGCATTTAGGCATCCGGACATGGGGAAGACCACTTGCTTAATTTTAAACGGAGCATTAGAATGGAAAGTAATAAAGGGGATTTAGGTGACATTATATATGGCACTATATTTGGTACCAAATATTTATTTCCCAAAAGCTTTGTTATATGATTACATTTAAAATGTCTTCATTGAGAGCAAGGAGAAACCGAAGGCAAATTTCTTGTTTGTGCGCACAAACTTAGTTTACCGCTTGGAATTATATCAACAGTTCAGGCTGGTGTGGTGATGTAGGTGATATTTTCATGGCATGGTTTGTGCCCCTTGGCACCAACTGTGCATTGTTTAAAAATCCATAGCCTAACTGAGTATTATTAGTGACAGCAGTGGCACCTGCAGCTGTAGAGCTGTAGGCACTGTGCGTACCTTGAGATTTTATTTTGATAAAAAAAAATCTAATATTATTGTTTGTGTGGGTCAGGACCTGACCTGACCTTTAGGCTGTTTTTGTGTACCACGCGTATCACGTGCAGGTGGCCTGTATTTGTGTGGGTCAGGTGCTGTGATGGTTTTGTGTGTACCGTCCGATAAAATCCTGCAGGTGCCACTGAGTGACAGTACCTACCTTCTGATGGCTACTTGTAGGAGAATACTACACCATGTTACGAAGCTCAAATCATTTCAAACTGGTTTCTGGAAAATGACAATGAGCACACAATAGTCAATGGTATCCATAGTCACCAGATCTCAATCCAGCAAAGCACTTTGAGATGGTGGAACAGGAGATTTCTTTAATGTATGTGCAGACAAGTGTAAGAAGTTGGCTGTACATCCATACATTAATTTGAAGCAACTGTGAGATGGCATTATGTCTGTTTGGTCAAAAAATCGAAGAAATGTTGACACCTTGAATCAAGGCTTTTCTGAGGAGAAAATAGGGTCCAACCCAGTACTGGCAAGATGCACATAAAAAGGGGCCAGTGAGTGAAAACATGCCTCTTAACCGTCCTTAAAAGTCAACAACATTGCTATGTTGAGCCCTGGATTAAAGGGGAATGCAGACAAGTGAGCATGCAGAATGACAAAGCATGTATGCACATCGGTTTATAAAAGAGAAGCAGAGGGGAAGTGGCTAATGAATGTGGAGAAGAAATCGTTTCACAAGTGTACTGAGAGGCTGACGCAGCACTGATCTCACAAACCACTTGGAGCAAGCAGTGTTGGGCGTGTATGTTTGTATGTGTGTGCGTTAGTCTGTCCCTATTCCTCTGTGTATCTGTGGGGAAAGGGACATCGGTGTGAGTCATCCAGCAGTGATTGAATTAGCTGAACCTTGGCTGAACACTCACGTGTAAGAGAGGGAAAGGCAGGAACAGCTGAATATATTACCTCAAGCTTTGGATAGCTTTCAGACAGACTAAGATTCGGAGGGTCATCTAGTTTTATTATTTAAAAAAACAACTTTATCAAAGCAACGTGTAAAGCCTGAACACACCCTCTTCACAGCACACGCTCACAAATAAGGTCGGAAAGACATGAGGTCACTTCTGAAGAACTAATTGGACATTTCTATTAAGCCATATTTTGTGGTTTCCTCCTTTGTGCCCATGTTCCCTCAGCTGTTTTTCTGCCAGATGTGAGAGAAGAAAAAAAGGAATGAATGGATTACATCAGGGTAGGACAGTTGAAAAACCGAAAATACCTTAGCTTATTCTATTAGCGCTTTGAGTGCCTTGTTGCTGAACAGCGCTGACTATTAGAGACAGTCTTGAATTCAGCAGAGAACTTTTGAACATAGCCTGCTTCTACATGTGGCGAGTACACCACTGCTGTAAACCCCTAGTCATTCCTAAGTAGGTCAATCATGTTGGGGATGGTGTTTACGCTCACCACAATTACATGCAAATATTCACAACAACCCCTTTGTTTTACTGCGTGCTTATCAACTTCAAGTACCTACAAAACTGTTCGGAGATTGTTTTAACTTTCTACCTTTCTTGAGTATTTAATATTAATTTTAATAAGTTTTATTGGTGGAAAAAAGCACAAATTAGTTCAGCTTTAAGACTTGCTCCTGTTAAAGAAAGGTGTCTTTGTCGCCATGGTTATTAGGTAACAATATATCCTATTTAGAGTAATAAAACAGGAGAGACCAGTCAAAAGTAAAATAAGTGCACTTGCACACACACTGCTGACTCAATCAATGGGAAAACATGGGCAATGACAGAAATATATGTCTCAGAAAGCAGTGTGAAGATATTTGCACTGTGAGATAGTAAGAAGGGAGCAGTCGGAGTCCACATTAGTTCAACTTTTTGCTGCACAAGAAAAACAAAATCACTCTTTAGAAACATTTTCTGCCAACTAGGCGCTCCAACCAACTAGTAGGAACAGAAGTTCAAAAGGCCAACCACAATAGTACCACAAGTTGTTTACAGTAAACAACATTTACAAATAGGGGTTAAAGTACACAAAAATGTCCCTCGAACAGAAAAAGGTTTTTTTTTTTTCACCCATTCAAATCAGTGTTTGGGTGTGTCACAGCCATGCCGCCGTGGTTCAGAAAAAACACAGAGAAGCTTCCCTGACATTTTAATGCAACCTGCATGTAACCACTTGCTGAAACAAACAGAAACTGACAAATGCAACATCTTTTCTGATCAACTTGTTCCACTTTGCTACGCTTCATACAAGCTTGTTGCCATAGCAGTGTGGAAGTGGTTTGTGCCACCTGTGGCAATAGTTCCACTTTGTGTGATGGTGTTCCGGTATAGATAAAAAAAAGTTACAAACTCAGACGAGATAATGTTAGCTACTTCAAATAAAAGCCAACACGAAGTAGTACATCGTTCTAAAGTGGATGGAAAATTATATATGAGCCTTTTCTTTCTACAAATAAAAATTTAAAAAGTCTAGTGGGCATATCCTTTCAGCCTCCTTTCCTTGCCTGCTCCTAATTAAAAACAGAATTTACAGGTGTGTAATGGGATTTCAGTATAAATGCTTCAGTTTTGTGAAGACGTCAGAAATTTGTCAGACAACTGTAGAAAACAAGCAACATCATGAAGACCAACCAATTAACCAGACAGTTCAGGGATATAGTTGTTAAGAACTTTATAGCAGATTTGGGTTATAAAACAATATTCCAGGTGTTGATGGAAAGAATATGGCACAGCTGCAAACCTAAAAGACATGGCCATCCGCCTAAAGTAATAGGTCAGGCAGTGAAATTGTCTGGAGATGCAGTCAAGAGCCCCTTGATAACTATGAAGGTGGAGAATCTGTCAACAGGACAACTGATAATAGTGTTCTTCACAAATATGGCCTTTATAGTGGTAAAAAGAAAGACATTGTTGAAAATAAGCATTGACATTTGCTGCAAACCTTGTAGGGGACACAGCAAACATGTGGAGGAACATCCTTTTTCAGATGAGACTAAAACTGAAAAGTTGGTGTGGCAAATCACCAACGCTACACATCACCCTGAGCACACCACCCTCACATTGAAACATGGTGGTGGCAGCATTATGCTGTAGGCATGCTTTTGTTAAGAGTGGACAGTGAAACTGGTCAGAGTTGATGAATAGAGCTACATACAGGGCAAATATGGAAGAAGCAAACGGGGTCCAGAAGATTTCAACTTGGGGCGGAGAGTCACCCTCATGTAGGAAAATCAACTTTAACATGCAGCCAGAACAATAATAGAATGGTTAACATCTAAGCATCTCCATGCATTAGAATGGCTCAGTCAATCCATACCTATATACAGCTGAGTTTCTGTGGCAAGACTTGTTTACAGATCCTTGGTTTCAATCTGATTGAGGTTCAGCTATTTTGCAAAGAGGAATGGAAAGAAATGTCTAATAATAGAGACATACACTAAAAGACTTGCAGCTGTTACTGTTATACCTGTATGCCTCACTTTCTAGATTTTTTTTTTAAATTTATAATTTTTAATAATGTTCCCAATTGTGTACTATGTTGTGTTGACTTATCACATAAAATCCCCAAAAATTGCATTGGACTTTCAGGCTGTAACATGACAAAATCTTCATGCGATAAGAATACTTTTACAGGGCGCAGTTTACTTTAGACATCGCTTTGCTCTTGAGTACAGTTCATCAAGTAAGCCTGGGCTATGGTTTGGGCTTTTCAAAGGCTCCACCAAAAGTTTCCACAGTTTAACGGCTGGTGTGTAGATGTTTGTTTATTGTTCAAAAATGAAAGCAGTCCTAATCGAACACTTTCCAAAGCAATAAAACATGTGAACTTCTCCAAGAACATTCCTCAAAGATTGAGTCATGTCGATGATGGCTGTCCTTTCCCACACAAGTTGTGACTCTGCAAACGTCCTCACACATTACACTGTTTTAATAGAAATACTGTTAAACAGCATTGAGAAATTGGCATGTTGACAGTTGATTGTTCTGTTTTTACATTTATGACATCTTTTATTCTCTGGAGCCATGTGCATGCACACACGCTCCCACATTTTTTGCACATCTGTTTCCTGCTTGCGAGTAGTTCTGAGTATGGTGGTCACTGTAGGGAGTATCCTCTGTGTCTGTGATGGCCCTTTCCATGACTCATCCTATTGTTCAGCACAACTCTCTCAGTCAGCCTTCTCCTGAATTATGAGAAGGTACATAGGGATGTTTTACTGCTGTCTTGAACCCCTTCCTCTCTCAGTGTAAAGTTCAATCAGACCCTTTGGTTCTTTTGTCTTTTTAGAATTTCCAGTAAACCTGTTATTGTACTTCCTCCAATAAAACTGATTCGAATATCAATACCTTTCAGGAGGATATCCAGGTCTATTTGCCTCCCAAATAAACAAAGCAATCGGAAGTGACTGATCATGTTGAAACTGGGAGTCTTAGTGAGCCAATTTAACAGAAGGGTGGTGGATAAGCAGATCCACAAACCCCTGAGTTGTAAGAAGATTATTCTTTATCACACAGAATACTTTGGATATTCAGTGTGTGGCAACAATAGACAGAAGGCTTATCTGTTGTAATCAAAGAGAAGGGTGATCAAATCACTTGACTGCAGAAACAATCTCACACCAGACCACAGAAAAAATAATAGATTGCAGCTGAAATACAAATTAAAATTTTCCTGATATGAAGAGCTTTAAGAGTTCCAGAAGACTGCGCAAAATCAAGAAAACTTGGGCAAAATGCTGTTTAGAATGATGTTTAACTTAAATTAGTTTGGATAACAATATTCTTTGGTTCCAGGCCACACCAACCAAAATTGAAACCTGGGAGTTTGTGATGTGCAGACTGAAATGTCTTATTTTCAATAACTAAAAGCTTTTTTAAAGTGTTAAAACATTTAAATGAGAATTTGATAAAAACAAATTTAAAAAAATCTCAAAATCCAGAATGCCCCTCTATTGTCTTGTTGTAATTGTTAAAGTGTAATAGTTTTCTAAAGTTTACCAAGCATGATTTATTGCTATAAAGTAAAAAATTGTGTTCAAAGACTTCTGTAAGGAAATATGGTTATATAATAAATATCTCCATGGAGATTGCTCATATTTTTGTCAGATTACAGGTCATAATCTGTTTTATTTTTTAAATCAGCAGGTCTCGATGGGGATCAGATCCACAATCAATGGTAATAGGGTGTAATAGCAATTTTTTGGGAAATTAATATACAACTAAACTAAATTATCTATTAGATTTAAGCATTTTTAGGACTATATTTTAATAAATCTTTAAAATACAGAATGACAAGGAAAAATAAACTGATACATAATGGTTCAAAAACATGGCTTATTTACAGGTGAAAAAATTGAAGTTATTAAGTTGACAGACTGACGGGACGAAATAGCAACCAATAGCTATGAAATGGGGCTATGAATAATCATCAATTCTGTATATTTACAACTATAATAAGCTTTTTCCATAACACACTTTGTACATAAACTTCTAAACAGAAATTCAGCTTTACAGGGAAATTGTTATGCCTCATAAAAATGCATTCTTCTACGTCTCTATTTCCTCTAATTGTACATTTCATAGAAAATGTTGCTTCATGGAGCTGCACGCGCTCCATCTCCGCCCCGCCCTAAGCTCGTGGGGTCCCCCCTCTGATCTAAACCCGCGGGCGGATGACAGAAAAGAAGCGGTAGAGGAGGAGGGGTCAGCCCATTGCGTCACAGAACCCCTCCCTCCCACTTTAAATTTACAATTTCTATGGGTCCTAGGCTGAGTGTGCGTGTGTGCGGTACGCGCTCGAGCTATTGAACAGTTTTTGCCAAAGGAGACACACCTCGACCCGAAGAAGTGATCCGGAGACGCACTAATGGTGCAAGAACCACTTTGTAATCTTAAATAATAAACGAGCAGAGTTGAAAAAGTCGCGTCAGGTTCTACTTTGAGGTAGGTGTATATGTGTGTATGTGGCTCTTTATTTTTTTTTTCTCTGTCGTGAGGGGTTGTTTCACAAGCGCACTAACAAAAGCAGCTGTCTGTCCCACCCCGCCGCTATACAGTGTAGAAGCTGGGGTGGGGGGCTTTAAAACTGAAAAAGTAACGAGTGCGGATGGAGCAGAGGGAGAATGAGATAGCAAAACACAAACTCTTGCTTCATTGTCTGCTATTGTTGCGGCACAGGACTGTAGGTACGGGACAGCAAACACGTTGGGGTAGTTATTGTTCAGCACGTACAGACAACTAGATCTTGCTCAAAACAGGGTGGCAGACTAATCTTAAGAGGAAAATGGATGAAGGAAAATTAAAATGTTTACTATCTCTGTTTGGCAGATTCAAGGAGATTACATTAATGAACATAAGCAGAATCACTATTGTTTAACTCGATTTCACACATTGAAGAGTTGCTCTGATTAGTTGGAGTTATGAACCAAGTTATATGCAGAAAAAATATCCACGCAAATCAGAAAAGGTGTGTTTTGATTCGTCTCAATCAGAGTCAGCTAATTTGTGTGTGTGTGTGTGTGTGTGTTTGTGTGTGTGTGACTACTGCTCTCTGTGTCAGATCTGACAACCATGTGCTGTCATCTGGCAGACTGACCAACTGTCATGTGAAGTGTTTCTGCATCGTCTTGAAGTTGGGAAATTTCTGTCTGCTTTCTGTCAAACTTTAACACTGAGCAAACAAGAGGGTGGAAAAAAAAAAGGAACCCAGCTGAAGCCAGAGTGTGTGTGTTTGCTGGGTGGAGGCTTTCTTGGGAACAGTGTGTGGTAAACTTATCTTCAGGTTAAGTAGTTCAAATCTGGATCATTAGATGAGAAGTGGCAAAAGCCGGTGGTGGTGGTGGTGTAGGTACGTTGTGGGGCAGCATGGTTGCACTTTGTGTGTGTGTTTAAAAAGAGGGGGGAAATTCTCGCACATGTGTTAGTCATTTGGAGAGGAGTTTGCTGAACGATTTACATCTGTTTTCTGATCTTTGAACACCCTCCTTCCTTCTCGTTTCTCTCGGCGAGCGTCTCTTGCTTGTCCTCAGTTTCCAGTAAAGGCAGACACTGTCACTGTGTGGTGGGTGTTTTTTTGTTTTTACTGAACTGCTCCGTTTTTATCATTATTGCACTCAAAGGAACAACAAATGAACACTTTCCATTTTCAACAAGGAAACTATTCAGTTTCATTCACATTTTCAAATTCCGATAAATGTGTTTGCACAGAATTAGGGTCTATGTTAGGCAGGGTAACCTCAAAAAAAAATGTAGGTTGTTAGGTAGAATATAGATGTGTGTGCAGAGGAGGGGTATAACCAGCAGCCACGTGTGTTAATGCTGTCCACCATAGCCCAGCTGATTTGTCTGTGGGCACAAAATCCTCATTGCTCAGCGGAAGGCCCTGATCTTTACAACCTACAACCGCAGCTCTACTCTATCAATGTTTAGGGGTGAAGCTATGAAATTAGTTTTTTGGTGACATTTTGGCCACTGTCAGTGAAAACTACCCTTTTTTATTTTTAGTGTTCTCTGATTAGTGAATGTGTAAAAGTGGTTTTGGGTTTACCTCACACATCTTCTGCCAGCCCAGTTTTAGTTTGCACAGAAATACTTTGTGTGCAAACTTCATTTCTCTTTCAGCTGTCAAAACTGGGAACCACAAGACAAGATTTGTTTGAAACCATTATATAACACTTGATGCCAAACTATCGCATGTTTTTGCATAATAACAAGGAGTTAAACTTGTCTGCTGATAAACCACTAGGTTCTATTTTTCAGAGACTGTGGTGGCACTTTAAGTCATTGTATATTAAATCATTGAAATTCTGCATATGTTTCCTTAACAGATCGCTCATCGTTGCTCTTTTTCTCCAAAACTGGATAAGCAGGTTTAGTTTAGGTAAAAATGGACATCCTTTTCTTCTATCATATCAACTTTCATATCAAGAAAGGCACCTTTTGATTTCTTCTGCTATTATGGCATCATTTTGGTAGGTCTTGCTAGTTTTCCCACAGATGTGCTGTATCTGTGACCGGGCCCTACTTTGGCGGTAGAGATGGACTGATCAGGCTTGTCCTGCATGGTGCATCACTTGTGATGCAACCCAAACACAAATGATGCAATCACTGAATCCTCTAACAGGCCAAATAATCAGTTTACTGTAGTGCAGTTTTGTTGCTATGGTGTTAGATGATCACAATCCAGGAACTAGTTGACAGACAGCCGGTTACAGGCTTCTCTGTGTGTTTGTTTGAATGGCAATGCAGGGAGTGGGGTAAAACAATTAATGTAAAACGCCAGGCATGCAGTGTTTTGTTCAGCTGATTAATTTATCGAGTACATACTGAGTATGCATACCAAATACTGAAGCCCAGGCATGAATGTGCACACCTAAAGAGAGTGATCTTTCCAGAAGAACTGCATTGATTTTCCTGCTCTTATGTCAAAGCTTCAATCACAATAAAGCACCATTACTGCACTTGCTGGTTGTGCATCGTCTCGGAGATGGATGGCACACGTACCCACACGCAAACTCTGAATGCTTCCCTCTTTGTTGCTTGTTAGGCTGAAGTAAAGTGAGATTGGGAGTAAGCTTGTGTTGGAGTAAGATTCTTGTGGGATAGGATCAAAATGTATGACTCCAAACACAAGCAGGAACACGGAAAAAGATAAGAGACACTCTCTTGTTTATTTTAAGGAGTCTGCGAGGTTTCTAGTATTTATGTTTATAGGAAGGGAAAGTTTAATCTGATTAAAAAAACACTACATTATTTCTTTTTCTTTTAACTACCAGTAGACATCTCGATGTGCTGTACTTTGTATCTTGTGAGGCATCAAATCAGAGTGAACAAAGAGTCTTCATTTTTGGCCTCTTTGTTATCTCAGCCTGTGTGTATGTGTGCACGTGCCCACTACTTGCACCCTGTGTGTGTGTGTGTGTGTGTGTCTGCCGAGCTTGTCTGGTTGCTCAAGGTAACAGTTGTTATTGGGGTTTTCTCTCCTGGCACGTCAACAAAGGATAACCTCCCTGAAACACTCCCTGGTGTGCCCTCCAGCCAATAAGATTTGAGGTACCAGCTGGGCTCAGCCAGTAGACAGCCAGGAGGGGCGGGACTCGGCTCCATGAGGAGAAAAACAGCAGTTAAGCACAAAGCTTTGAATCTGGAACTGGAAGAGACACAGCCATAACAAAGGGTCTTCCCTAAAAATTAAACAGGATTTCACACTGCTAAGCTACACACAACACCTCTGGTTAAAGCTCAGTAGTAGGACACTGCCTTGCAAAAGTATTCATACCTCTTGAACGTCTGCAATTTTCTTTTAAATTACAACCACATTACTTTTCATCTGAAAAGTGTGGCATGCATTTGTTCTCAACCTTCTTAACTCTGCTGATCAAGTGCTACCAATTGTTTAGCGGTCACAGCATTAGTAAATAAACTGTATCTGTGTGTAATGTGACAGCATTAGTTAATACACTGCATCACAACCACAAGGTATAAGACACAGGCCAGAAAAGCAGCAAAGAGGCGTATGGTAACTCTGGATGAGATGCAGAGATCTCAGCTCAGGTGGGAGAATCTCTTTACAGGACAAGTATTAGTTGTGCACTACAGCTTTGGCCTTTATGAGAGGAGTGTAAGGCAGATTTCTCCTCCTGCTTGCTTCATGCTCCATGACTTGCTCTTTGCTCGGATCAAAACTGCGCTTTCAAGTTTCTTCCCTGCTCGCAAATTCTTTTTGCTCTCTCTCAGATTAAAGTCGTATCATCTCCTAGCTAACATATCAGCCAATAGAATGACAATGTGCAAATGCTAGGTCACAGGCTTTTTTGGGGTGCGCTTGCTTATTTGTGTATTTGAAAGAAAGCAGAAGTTTTGAGTGAAAGCATTACTAAGTTTGAGTACAAGCAGAATGAAATCCTGCTCTCAAATTGAAAATATGTGCTCTTGATTTTTGGCCCAAATAAGATGGTCTTTATCCAATCTTAATGAGCTTGAGCAAAGAGAACTGGGCAAAAATATCGGTTTCTGTATAAATATGCCAAGCTTGTAGAAATAAACCTCAAGTCGTGCACCTATAATTTCTACAAAAGGTGGTTCTCAAAATTATTCACCCACCGGAGCTGAGAACAAATTGAAAAAACATGTTTCAAGCCATGTATTTTCCTTCTATTATACTTTTATGTGCTACTTTGTGCTGGTCCTTCACATACAATCCAAATAAAATACATCAAAGTTTGTAGTTTTAATGTGAAAACATTTCAATAAGTTCAATGGGCATAATAACTTTTACATAGCAGCGTATTAGAGCTGTAATTAGATGCCTGATATGTGATATATAAGCACATGCTTACATCAAAAGTCCAACTGTCCTGTGAGTATTGTCCCTGTGTGTCACTAATGTCTGGATTCAAAGCAGTTGTCATGCTCATCTGTCTTCTGATGAATCCACCTGTTCTCAATAGATCTAAGTGCATATACATACAGGAGCATGTGCCAGGGCCAGCTGTGAAATAGTACAGACCTGCTTTTTGTGTTTAGCTGACAGTTGTGACCCTTCACAAGTTATTCAGGACATGTGTTTAAGCCAATAGCATGACTTCACATGAGTGTGTGAGTATATGTAGGTCTATGTGGGTTCCCCTGTTTCTGTCCATGCTTGCTGTTGTGTGCCCAAAGCAATAATCAGTGTGCCGGATCATCACATTCCTGCTGCGTGACTCAAAGTCATGTCTGTGCCTTTTGAATCCATCCCATTCTCTCCATAATCTGCCTGACCCTGGGGCTTGTACAGTCTTTGCACAAGTCCTTGCATGAAATTACTTTAGTCAGCCCTGAATGCAAACTGTCAAACCATCTGACCATGTTTATCAAGCTGTGGATAAAATATGCTGAAAACATCTGAACAAAAGGAGCTAAAGCTGTGGCGTGTGGATCGCACCTGGACACAACATCTGATAGAGCTGCATATTTGCTTATCTAACAATCAACTCTTAAAAGCTACACGCGCTTGCGGTGAAGCTAATCAGATGAGTCAAATTCTTCTAGAGTCGTAGCACCAGAGCAAAAAAGACCCAACAACAAAGTATGTAGAGTAAGGCTGCATCTCCTCTCCTTGTGTTAACCATGTGCCTACACCAGCCTACCCCTGTTCCTTGGCACTTGATACAAAGTTAGGTGTGTCCTCGTTAGGGTTGCAACCTTTCTGGAATTTTCAGTGTTGGAAACCTTGAATGGAAATTAATGGGAATTATTAATCATTCATTTATTTATCCCATTCATGCTCTCACCATTCCTCCATCACATATATTTTAATTTTGCTCCAGATTAACTTCTCATGGGAAGCTTCTTTGAAGTTTTGTGGAAGAGTAATGGGCATCCCTAACAATCCTAGTACCTATCAGGATTTCTTTCGTCCCCGATACCAATCCGAGTCATTTAAGAAATGCATTTGCGGATACCAACTACCAGTCTGATACATTATTAAAGTTAACCCTGTAGCTGCAGAACCCTGTGCAGAAAAATAACAAAAAACGCGCCCCTCAATATTAGATCCTATAGTGACTGTCGGTAGTATCTGGTTTTTTTTTTTGTTAAAGTGACATTTCTTGCCCCAACAGGAGTTTAATCAGTGACACATCTGACCCAACATTAACAGCTTTTAAGTAAAGTTAAGTTCCTGCTGCGTGTGATGTTTTCTTATAGCACAGTTTGCTAAGGAGCTATACTAATATACTCTTTTGCTCTTTGTAAGGACATTTGACCACAGACCAGAGCAGGTCACATGACAAACACCGATTGGAAACAACAGCTACTAATGTAGTCTTTCTTTCAGTGATTGATACAAACTGGAATGTTCCTTTTAGGCAGTATTTACTAGGTGTTGCCAATTCCTAAACAGATGCAGTGTTTATATTCCCATTCAAGCTGTAAAACCGGTTATGAAATTGTTATGTAACTAGCATCGTTAGTGTACTTGCCAGTTAGCTTTTAAAGAGGAACTAAACCCCAAATGAACCCTTTTTTTGCAGATAAACTGTATAAACTGGGCCTTAAGGGTGCTATCTTTATGTTACTGTGCTAATTTTCCTAATCTAGTGTAAAATTGTTTAATTCTGCAATATTTGTTCTAAAACCTTCTTAGTGTTGCCCTCTTAGGGTTGAACAGTGGCTACTGCAGTTTAATTGGTTCAAACAGTACAGCTTGGTACATGCTTACGTCATAGCCCCAACATTCCGGTATGAAACAGTCTCACTCAGACACGCCCCGTAGCGTACCTTTACTGCTGCAGCAGCTCCAGCTTCGGGCATCGCCGAGTCAGTGCCTTGAGCCACCGGATCAAACTAATAATGCTCAGGCCCGCTGGACTCCATAAAGCCTCTCTTAACCTCTAGTGACAAGGGGGGTGAAAAATCCTCCACCTCCAAAGATCTATCTGTGGTGAAACTACCAGTGTCGCTCTGCTCACCTTCCATGTTTTAATATGTCAGATTAAGCTAGCTGCAACGTTCCCTCATCCTCCTGATGACACCCCAACTTAACCCCCTCCGCTCATCCTCATGCTTGGCTTCACCCACTTTGGTGGCATTTTTTTCAAAATTTCTCTGGGGCGGAGTTTATGGGTGTGTCCCAATTCGGGGGCTGGATCCTTCGAAGGCCGTATATGTAGGCCAACTACATCACAGCGCGGCGACGAAGGCTGTCCCAATTCATGAATCCGTCTGAGACTCCTTGAAATGTGGCCGACAAATGTGTCCTTCTTTTGCCCGATTTGAAGGTTGGGTCGTGAGTATCCTTCGTGGTCCATCATTTCCCATGATTCATTGGGGGTCGAAGTGGATTGGTCAAGCAGGGGCAGCCATGGTGGACCACAGCGGCAAAATCTGTGATTAAATTGTGAAAAATTACACTTTCTGTGACACAAATGAACTTCTACAGTGTTTTTAGTGCGGGAATATAACTATGTAGACGTGAAATATCTGTTTGATTTATCAAGACATCGCTTCATTTCAAACGTGCTCCGAAGTGTTAAGAGTTTGCCCCTCCCGCCGTGGTAACTGCCGGCTTGCCTCAACAGCCTTCCTGGCGTTGAGGCTAGACCGTCCTAATCCGCAGCTGCTCACTTCCGGCCTCCGTGATTTTAGCGATCGACGAAGGACCCAGCCCAAGTAGAGCGGGTCCTTCGAAGGATCCAGCCCCTGAATTGGGACATACCCATTAATTTACATGGGGTTTAGTTCCTCTTTAAGCATTCCCCTGAAAACTACGTTTTAAATGTCCAGCCCTTCCATTGCAGCACAAAAACACATGGCAAGCCTTACTGCTGCGTAAACCAATAAAACATCGGTTTAGGAGTTTGATTTAAACCAGAGAGGTGAAATGATATCAGAATCAGAAAAGCTTTATTGCCAGGTACGTTTTTGGACATACAAGGAATTTGTTTTGGCGTAGTCGGTGCAATACAGTACAAATTAAACAGTATAAACATATCTACAATATAATATAAATATATGTGCACAGTTTTAAGTGAGTGAGAGTAAATATAGAGCAGTATTGGGTGCGAGAGCAGTACAGCAGTGCAGATGATCAGTGTGCAAGTATGGCAGTGCAAGTAAAGCAGGAGTCCAAGCTGAGCGTTAATGTAACACATAGAGTTACATTAGGGCTTAAAATAGATGCTAACTATTGCTCCTTTTCCAATGGCTCGTTTTAGGTGGCGCAGCTCCACTCCACTCGGTTTCGCTCTACTCGATACAATACCAGTTGTGTTTCCACTGACCCACTAATGGCTGGAGCTCCGCTTCCAGCAGTCAGTGTAGTGGGCTGTGCTGCTATTCACGTTACTGTGCGACATTGTCTCATTAACATGATCTTGCGTGAAACAATAAAAAATAAATAATTAAATAGAAAATAAAAACATATAAATAAACTAAATACTAATCGTGTTTGTATTATTGTATGTGCAAGAATGTCTTATATATGCATTCTGCGTCTGGTGAAGCTGCAGAGTTTGCCCGAAGAAGTTACAGTTTTGGGCTTTATGAGGAAGTTCTTTACTCAGCCATGGCAAGGACAAGGATATTAAGGACTTTAAAACCGCTGATTTTTGACCACGGTGAAGTTAGTTTTAGGTTGGATTTTGGATATTTGTGCTCTGCGGATTCAGCGGAGACCTCCTTCTGTTTGATCCGATGAAGGCAGTCTGATTACGGGCAGCTGCTCTCTGCCTGCTCCCTTCTCCTGGAGACGGTGGTTCACTTAAGGACCATCAATAAATTTCCAAACCAAACACGCTGTTTCATGGTTGTTTTGTGTGTTTTGCAGGAAATGTTTGTGTGCCTGAACAGCTGATTTTATGTGTGATCAGCTGGTTTAAGAAATTATTCAACACAGCACCCGCCTGCGTGTAATTCAGATATGATGTGTCCTTTTTCTTATTTTTCAGCCTTCAAACATAGTTTATTATTTGTAAATAGTAAAATTATATTTAGATTTGACTCGCTCCAGCCATTGTGGTCCTTAATATTATTGTAGTCGCTTTTGAGTATTATTAACTTTTCGCTTCACTACCTCATTTAAAACCTTCTCATTTCTCCTGGTTCCATGGCCAATCAGCAAACAGCAGTGTGTTCACATCACATGTAGTCCATTCTCAGCCCCGGTCGTACCTGCTCAGGAATAGGGACCAAAAAACTAGGTACCGGTACGAGTAGGGCCAAATCGAGCCAGTGGAAAAGGGGCATATGGTAACAAGCAGGGCTGATCTTCAAATGAAGGTTACACTGTCAACTCACAAACAATTGAAATCGGGTAAACCTCGATTAAACCCGAGAATGGGTCTAACATTTTTCCAGAGTAAATGCGAAAGGTTGTTTCATTGGGGAACATAATTTTATTTGCACGCAATGTTTAAAAACATCAACGGTAAAGGTATTAAGGTTCCTCTATTTGAGTTCAAAATCAGAAGTTACAGATTGTGATGTAGAACAGTGGAGTTTTTATCTCTTACTACTTCTCACATGGTATATAAAGTTCAGCAACCTGTTTTAGCAATGTTCTTGATCTCAGAATAAAGATCACTTCTGACAGTCTACTAATGTCCACTTCGGGGAAAAAAAACTGTATGCTGTTTGTGGAAATCTTATACACAACGTCTATTGTCCTGTTTGCATTTGTGAACTTGTATCATCTGCACAAATGCACAAGAAGAAAAGCAACAGAAGAAAGCAGCAAACCTTTTGCAGATAAAATCACAACACTAAAAAAGTAAGAATGCTTTGTGGACTAACATGGGTTTAAAAAAGGCCAGCATGCAAAATTAGCCATTTTGAATAACACGGGGCAGTAAAACAGTGCTGTGGTTGACTTTTAAAAAAAATAAATAAACAAGCAGTTGGGTTTAAAACAAAAAGGGGAACAAAAGAGCCACATTGAAGTCCCTGCAGCTATTACTGAATTCCTGCTAGTTTTCAATGATCCGTTGTGTTCATGAAGCAGATGTAAAGTTTGGTATTTTAGTAGATGTGTCCCAAACGCTGATACTCCCCTATGACCAGCAGCAAGATTCTTCACATCAAGTCTAGACTTCACAGTTTTGCGATAATCAAAGTAATCATGTTTTTAGTTCAAGTTACTCTCACAATCTAAGTGGATAACCTTTTTCCTTAAATGGGATTTTCTAATGCATCCATTAAGCTTATTGAGATTAAAAAATGTAGATTTATATGGATATGTTCAACTGATTTTGGCCCATACGTGGTTTCGGAGGTTTTGGAGGTGTGTTGGTCAGAAACATTTTAAATGATTTGGGAAACCTGGGCTGACCCAACTTCGTGTATCTGTAAAGCTAATTTATCAGGCATAAAAATGTTCATGTCTTTTTTTTGTAAGTTACGTTTTAAGTCTTTTGCCCCAAGTCAAACTTTAAATCTCTATTTACCAAAATTCAAATTTTACTATTAGATACATGCCATCTGGTCTGCCTAAGATATCATTATTCTTAAGTCCAATTTAACACATAAACTTTATCTTTATTTTTCAGAACATTTGATATTATTTGGGATTACAACTCAACAATGAACTCTACTTGAACAGAAATCCTTTCATGGTCACTTGCCTGCTGCTGGATTTTTAGGTCTGGTTGGTCCGGTCCAAATTCTTTTTATATGCTTTCTTCTGAATCAGAAGCTTCATAAAAAAAATTTTTTTTTTAAAATAAATGATTGAATTTTCTTTCGCTCCGCCATTCTCTCCAGTCATGTTGCTGTTGTCTGACTGTTCCGTTTGCATCCATATGTTTCATTGACGTTCGTGCCTCTGAACTACCAGGGGCGTGACTTTGACTGATAGGTGTCATAAAAGAATCTAATCAGATGAAGAATGACACAAAATGCACTGATTTGCCACGGGAGCAGAGAGCTGCGCCCGGAGGAGAATCCTTAAGTAACCAATTAGAGATCGGGATGAAGTGACATGGAAACCAAAAGTTTAAGAACATACATACACCCTCGTTTGGCCAGCGTCCTTCACTGTATTCGAATGTATTCAGGCCTACACAAAGCAAATAACCCCAAATAAACCCAAAATGCAATGGGAATGGTAAAAAAATCAAAAGTGAGACTCATTGTATGAGTGAACAGATGTGATCATTTGTATTTCATAATTTATGTTTATTGAATCTATAATTTTTTCCCACAATTTTGATGGGGCGGCGCCGTAGCGCCCCCTATTAACAAGCCACCACTGGTTATAAGGTATGTGATAAATTACAAACTAAAGAGCAAGGTGTGATGTAGCGATGGAAAAAGAGAAAATACAGAATTTCTGATGAAACAGAGCTCCTCTCACTGACACATACCCTTGGAAAAACCTGTTCGTATTGTGTGTATTGCAGTTGAATATATGTATAGATTGCATTAACTCCGAGGAGAACACAACTTAGAAATTATGTACACCTACAGACTTAGTTTCACCCATGATTTCATAAAATCTTAAACTAAAATTGGATGTGAAGTCTGAAGCAACAGTTCGCTGTCTAATTTTAGAGTTGCAGAACCTTGCATGCTTTGATCGAATGCTCTTAACCAGCAGGCCATAATGTGACTAGGTTCCATAACACTATAGAGCTGCCTTGTTGGCCCCTAATGACTTCAGTATTTTATGCATCGGCAGACAAAAAACTTTCGGCTTAGCTAGAAACTGAGCTGTCACATGATGCAATGACTTATATCCTCATGTGGGTGTTGGCGCACGTTTGCTGGTCCGACATCAGACTGTAAATTTCCCACACCCCCTTCATCTCCGCGGTGACATTGTTGCATAGTGGGATCAGAGGCTGTTTTGTAGAGGTCAGTACATGAGGCCCACAGAATTTCCCTGTGCTTCTTCTCCGTTGCTGCTTACCCCCAACTTTAAGGTAGGAAATGCCATTTCAATCCCCAAAACTCCCAAGCATGGTTTTGATCAAACATATTTTCCTCACACGTAAACCAGCAACATAAGAGTTACTGAACACAAGAGTTTTGGTACGTCTTTTCACAAGGCAGACCTGTAAACAAGCATGTATGTACACGAGGCTTCTTGGAAATGATCTCATTGTTAGAGCTCGACCTTCCAATCTCCGTCTCTGTGTGACTTTTTACAGGACCCTAACTAGCACACACTATTGCTCTCTTTCCCCGCGTCCCTCCTGAACTGTCAATTAAAAGGCCATCTATGTGTGCGTTTTATTTATGGCTCATTGGCCGCTTCATTAACAGAGAGGCTGGGAGGTGCATAGCCGGATCAGTCCAGCTTGTAGCGCACAGCAAGAGGGAGGGCAGTATGTATGTGACACTTCAGGGAGAGAACGAATTGGGGGTGGGGGTTACTTTCGGGGGGGTATTGATGATGCATCTTTCCCCCGAGGGGTGGACCTCCCATCTGTGAGTGGGCTGACTGATAGATCTGGCCAAGAAGGAGAAGGAATAAGAAGCAAGGGATTGAGAAAGTATAGATAATATAAAACACATGTAAAACATATACCCTGGTTTGTTTACCACTAAGAGTACTGTTACAGAAGCGTTTTAGGCTCTTTTTGTCTCATAAAGGGTCTGTAAATGGATGCTTTGCATCTTAAAATCCTCACGGTTGATGATGTGGGTGTGGTCTCCATGTGTTCACGACCAATGACAGCTGACTGCCCTACCCCACCCTGTGCAGTTCTGTTTGTCCCTGTATCTTTGAGGAAAACTGTAGGCTCAGATGGTGAAGGAGGACACAAACTGCTCTCATTACCTTCATCCTCTCTTTTCTGGAAAGCTGTGGAAGGAAGAGGGGCAATTGTGACTTAAGACCAATAAATGGCCAATATTGAGTTTTTCCAGTCTGCCCATCCTGGCACAGATCTCAACATAAATCTGTCAAATAATTTATTTCTTCTTTCTTCTTGTTCCTAATGACCGACTTTCTAAACTGTTTCTTTCCATATGTCTACATAGGTTCTCCCACCCATTCTCATTAGCCTTCCTTCCTATCTGGGATAATCTGTGAGAGCAGAAAGTATCTTGGATGCAAACGGAAGTCAGTATCTTACTGATTCCTGTTTTGACTGACTATAGCACATAAATGACAAAAATGTGTTGCAGGTACTATGATACAGGTAGTAGTTTTGAATCAAAATTAAAATTAAGAAGGTGTTAGTTGTTTGCTGATGCGCTAATGAATGGAAAAGAGTGGGAGTTCTCAGTTTTGATGCATAATAATAGAAAAAGAAACGGTTAGTGATAATCCATGGAATCAAAGTACAGTTCTCTGATTCCAATCTTTGGTCAATTGATTGGTGTTTTTGATGCACTAGTTTATGTAAAATAACATTGTGTGTGGAGGAATTTTCTCAGTGGATGAAGAACCTGTGAGATTCCCGTTCACCTATAAATCAAAACAAGATTTTATGGTTTTATTTTTGTATCGTTTTACGGCTGAAGCACAAACTAAAGCATCAATACCTCCGCACAACAGTGTAGGAAGGTGCCACATTGACACATTTCCATCGAGTGTATGATTAGGTGCTTCACTTCCCCGTATCTGTGCACTGTTGTCATCCTTGTAGGAGTTTAGAAACACAACAACTTACTCAACTGTATGTTCTCACCTCCCAGTGGAAATTGGTAACCCTTGTTAAAAGAAATGTTTTGGTACCTTTGCTAAAGTTTCCCGAGGCACTAAAAGCTATAAGTGCTTTTCTGACCAACTCCAAGAACATAAACGCCCCAGGGTATTATTTTTTTTTGGCTAAAAGATTATATCAGCTCAGATCGTTTTGCAGTCCCGCTGAAGTTTAATCTGGGTTGTTTAAGCAAATTAAGTCAGCCAAAGTGTCCCTTGCAGATCTCACTGAAGTGTTGGAGCTGCATGGATCAGGCATATAGATTAACCACTAGAAGTAAAGCCCTTAAGCTATTAATATAGCCATATTAAGGTTGTTGTTTCAAAAAACATATTTTAATTTAACATTTAAAAATGTGGGCTGCACGGTGGCGCAGTTGGTAGCACTGTTGCCTTGCAGCAAGAAGGTCGTGGGTTTGACTCCCAGCCCGGGGTCTTTCTGCATGGAGTTTGCCTCTTCTCCTCTTGCATGCGTGGGTTCTCTCCAGATTCCTCCCACAGTCCAAAGACATGTTTGTTAATTGGTCTCTCTAAGTTCCCCATAGGTGTGTAAATGAGTGTGTTCTTGGTTGTTTGTGTGTTGCCCTGCGATGGACAGGGGACATGTCCAGGGTGTACCCCGTCTCCCGCCAATAGACTGCTGGAGATGGGCAACAGCTTCCATGCGACACACTATGGAAGAAGTGGTAGAAAATGACATTTTATAAATGTTTACATTGCATCAGATTCAGCTGCTATCATCAATTCTTCTTCAGAGCTGTTTAACAGATAAAACTGTTAACAGTGGCGTATCTCCACTGCTACTTTGAGAAGAACAGAAATGAGATTGTGTGATAAATGCCCTGCTTGGCTCATGCAGCGACAAATGATGCAATCAGTTGGCACAGCGCGAGCACTCGGCCCCTCTAAGAACAGTCCTGTCTATCATTCGGTACACTTTCACACACGACCACAAGTGCAAACACCACTATTGATTTGCTTCTTTTTAAATCAAACAGCCTTGCTTTTTTATTTAAATTTCATGCAGGAAGTGGAGTAGCATGATGCAGTTTCATCTATGCCCAGATTTAACTTTTTGAACCAGTGTTTTTTTTCCTCCTGTGTGCAGTATTCTTCAAATTAGGATGTTTTCTGTCATTAGGCTCTAAAGTTTCAAACAAGTCTTCAGTCAGACATTCGACAGACTAAAGGAAGGGGTTGAGTCTGCGCTGACCCACTTTTTCTGTTTAGTTTCTGTTGTTTTAAGCTACAAACCATCTGGTTTTATCTCTGAATGCTCGAGCATAGTAAATTATCTGAATGTTAGAGACGTCTTCGTGGATATCTTGGAGAATGTTCCTTTTGAAAGTCTCGTTATCTATGTTTGTCTGTCGTCTCTGTAGTGAGGGTGTGGCTCCAAAACTAATAAACAATCTGTTTTAATGGGATTCCTGAAACTAAACTAATCTTTGACCTACAACTTCTGCACTGTTATTGAAACCCTAAATAGCTTTTTTGATGCACAGATTGAGTGTTCCTGCAGTATTTTACAGTTCAAAACATCACACAGCATAAGCTGTCTGTGTAAGAAGCCATCAAGAAATTGTCAGCATGGCCTTTGCTGTTTTTAGCCGTTAAGGGGCACTATAAGGGACATGAAGTAAAAGATGTTAAACATCTAATTATAAGTCTGGCTTTAAGCAACGCTCCAATTTGAGGGTGCAGGTTGCTTTTGAACTCTCTATGTTACTTCCTCTCTCTCTCCCGGGGGCACAGAGGAAGTAGGAGCAGATGTGTTACGCTAACGGACACAGTGACAGCACTGCTGGTCTTGAAGTTGCCTCTGCATTGACAAACGACCCAGGATGTATTACACAGCTCAATAAACTGCTCCACACCATTTCATAGGCAGCCATGTTTTTTTTAATTAATTACAGGAGGTCTATATGTGCAAAGACCAGCGCATTAGAGTTAAAATGTCTGTTTTTTTGGAAACGGACGTAACATGTTCGAAACATTGTATTAAAAGGTGATAGTCATGCTTTTATGAATTAAAGCTGTGGTTCCTGAAGTTTCTATTAAAAGTACCACCTCGGCACAGAACAAGTTTTCTTAGACTTTTTAGTGTTGTTGTTGTCTAAAGAATAAAGAATAGAAAGAAATGATCTTATCTATTGCTTTTGCTCGATTGGTTCAAGGATACAAATAAAATTTTGTGTTCCTGACAGTTACTGAGAAGTTGAAATTTCCAAGTTTGTAGTTGAAAAAAGTACCAGAAAGGTCCCCAGAAATGTGAATTCTGAGCAGTGAAATCAGAGGTTTCTCACTAACCCACACCCTCAAAATGCAACATGGCTGACGTGCAAAAACTGTAAAAAACTGTTTATTGACATTTCAGACTATTTTGCATCACGTAGAATTGTTGCCAAACAGTCCTATACAACCTAATTCAGGGAACATTAAGTTAATGTTGGCTTGCTTAAACATCTCACTTCTTCTGGCTCAGCTCAACATTAAAGCTAATATATAGCTTTAGAATAATTAATACCCAAATTCCTTCTGATTACCGTTGAAGGCAGCTCAGGTTACACCACTGCTACTTGCAACACAGTTTAAAATATGATAATTGTACTTAAAATGTGTCAGAGGATTTCTGACAGAGGCTTTTAAGACATTTCCGATATAAACCACAAAGGCATCAAGACCAACTGGAAAAAATAATTTCCCCCATGAATACATTCTTCAGAATAATGATATGACAATTTGTCTGGCTTTGTTCTACATGTTCCACTTCTTTGTTATGTAACCAACATAGTTTATTTACTTACTGTGATGCAGTAACCTCGACCTCTAGTGGTGTCTTCTTGTCATTACACTGGTCTTCCAAATCTGTTTTGAATTTGTACCCTTGTTATCAGCACGTGCAGCGAAACGCGTCTTTGGCTGAAACTGGCTGTGATTGGCCCGCTCACTGTTTGTTTTCAGTCCCTATCAGTCATAAACTATGAGCCATCAGGAGCCCTATGACCAGGCAACGCCTTGAAATCATAGGCGCCGGCTGCGAGATTGTTGCTGGTTTAGAGTGATTCCCCAGTCAGTCTGGGAATAGAAATACACAGGACGTTTTCTAATGATAGAAATGAATCCAGCTGATCTATAAATGCACTGTTAGACTACCTAACTGTTCTTTTAAAAACAAGCAGTTTTTCATCTCCATCGTTGTGCTGGCAAACAGGTCTTTGTTACATAAATCCATGGCCGAGTGCAGAAATAGTTCCTGTATTGATGAAGGGTTGGTTGTAATTGATTGATAAAGATTTCTATTGAAAGTGAGAGGGACAGAACAAATGAGGGAGGGAGTAGTGTGTGTGTGTGTGTGTGAGACAGAGAAACCGAGAGAGAGAGATGGCTATAAAACCGACTTTGGACTCCAACCAGCTCAGTCAGAGACAGCTGTGCAGGACGAAGCATTGCTTCTACCCGAGGCTCTGTAACCTACTGACAAACGTGACGCGCTTTAATTCCTTTTTCCTGAAAAACAGATTTCCATCACAATAGCCAGGATGGCGACTATGTTCAGATATCCTGTCTTTCCTCATCTGCAGGGTGAGTTGTTCATAGAGCAGATCTGTATAGTTTGTATACTTTGTTTTTGTAGTATTTATTAGTGGATTACTTAGCTGTTTTGCAGTGATATAACATGTTTTTAAGGAGGAAAAATTACTTTTTTTAGGCTGTTCCATAAGTATGGTTGAGCTCTATCTGTTCAGATTTAGTTTGGAGGAAAATACGCAAACAGTAGCTTAAAAAAAGGTTATATATTATGATGTTAAACAAACTCTGATAAAGGTAACAATCCAGCTTGCAAAATCTTAACCATGATCAGTTATATCATATTTCATGAATAAGTGGATGATAGGCGTTTTCCCACACAACAACTGTGCAAGTAGTTGTTAATTTGGATTTCTAATTCCCACCCCAAAGTGCAAAAATACTTTTATTTCTTTTTCTTTCTTTCTTTTTTTTTTTTTAGAAAACTGTTAATTATGGTCTTTGGCCAAACCGTATGTGTATTAGGGAAATGAATAGCCTTTATTTTGTTCAGTGTTATTAGCCTCTGGGCAAAAAGTCCACAAGCAACATCTGGAGTATTTAAAACCTGTATCAAAATGTATTAATATCTGGTGCTGTGCTGTCTGGGTTAATCTGTTGTATTCCAGATGTTTCTTTTACCAGATGACTGGAGAATGACATGTTCCACTTCACTCAGTCTGGAACTATTATGTAATGTCAGCGCCGAGTCCACTGATGTCAATTCAGAAACTTATGTCAGAGATTTAGGGAGATGCTGCCATTAGGATTTGAAATGAGGGTCGTTTTAAAAAAAAGTGTTTTCCTTTGTTGATGGACTCTGATTTTTGTCTCCAATATTTCCAATATATTATTATTATCATTATTATTATTATTTTAATCACACTAACCACTAATGTCCGGACATTGCAAATATTGTTCTGCTTTTCTTTCTGCACCCAAATCCATTTCCCAGCAGGACTTTTTTTTCCTAGCAGGACTTACTTTTTCTCATTTTCTTCTGTTTCTGCAGATCCTGGGAGGAGTGTCATGGCAGAACCGGACTACCTGGAGGGAGACTGTGATGAGCTCATCCAACCCAAAAAGCTGATCAATCCAGTCAAGGGCTCCCGGAACCACCAAGACTTACACAGAGAGCTTATTATGAACCAGAAGAGGTCAGGAAAAAACGCAAATCTTTCAGTCCCCCCCTAATCGTTGCTTACATTTCCTTATTCTTATCTGTTCCCTTGCAGGTAGCAACGCAACATTTTTTTTAATCGAAGTTTATGACCGAAGTAAAAGAAATCACGGTGTGAATGCAGAGTATTTTAAAGATGGTGATTTATTTATTTATGGGGCAGTGAAACTTTCTAGTTTATCGTTGCTATGCTATAACAGATGCAAAACAGGTTAGACAGAGGAAAAACAAACATTAGACAGTCCAGATCCACAATAATTTGGTTTCATCTTGACTAATAGGGGGCGAGCGAATCCAGTCATCATCTCTCCTGGTGTCCTAATGGTTTGTACAGACTGTCCCGATGCTTCTGCTGTGTGTCACTCTGACTGACCTCTCTGATTCAACCTCCAGCAGCATCAATACTTAGCTTAATACACAAAACTTTCATCAGAAGTATTACATAAAACAGTACAGGGAAAAAAAAAACTGGTTATGTAAATATCCCACACAAATGCAAATCCACCTGATTACATGGTGTTAATAAAAAATAAATCATGCAGCTTTAAGGTGGTATCAGTGGCCATCTGTGCGAGCGTGAATGCACATGTTCCAGCGGCTGTAATCATCCGTTCGGCACTGAATGTTTGTGTTTTCTCTCACCGTGCAGCAGTGGCCACTTTGTGCCTAAGCTATAAATAGCAGTGTAAATACTCATGAAGTTGACAGCTGTTCCCTACTCCGTCTTTAAACAGGTCAAAGACTTGGAACCCTTTGCAACAAGGATATCAAAGTGGGATTTAATGGGAAAACAAATTGAAAAGGTGACTTTCTAAACGCTGGGGAGTATTATTTTTCGGAGGGGTCTAGACAGTCTAAAGGGGGATTTTGGAGGAGGCCAAATTGTTATGATTGGGCTCTTTAGCAATTACTGATATAAAGAAATGTGACTTGATCAGTGGATTAGTCATAGTGATGATGGTGCGGAGGAGAGGCTGGCAGGGAGGGAGGGGTGGGTAGATGGTTGCATGGATGGATAGATGGATAAAAGGAAAAAAGAAACATGTTATGTAATCAAGATTACAAAACAGTCTCCAGCTGAGGGCCTTTCTCTGCCTCTGCTACCTTGGCGACAGTGACCCTTGCCACACACAAACAAAGAAACCGATGTGAAAGAATTTTAGAAATTCACCTACATCACTTATGTAGATGTGTACTGGGGGGAAGAAAAATGACCTAAGCATCTGTCTGTCTGTACTGGATGCCTTAAAGCTGCCCAGACACGTCTGTTATGATCTGTTCTTCCTTTGTGGTGCGTTGCTAAGTGCTTTCATAAGACATAAAAAAAAAAAACAGGCAGTTTTAACTGCAGCAGTGACTGTACCGAAAGTGACGTCTTGCTGTAAATGAACTCCCGCTGCATCTTGGAACATTCTGATCCTGGTTATATAATCTGCAGGATTTAATCATGCATTTAATTAAGATGCTGCTGGTGCTGTACTGTGGGCAGGTAGAAACACTGTCAAGATTCAGCTAGTTGTGTAAAAAAAGCCAGCAGTCATGAGAGAAATTTGATCATTTGAATCAGAAGGATTTTAAATCAGTTTATATGATAGATGGCTTTTCATCAAGCACAGCCTCTCCTAGAATAATTAGTAGCATTGCTGCTTGGGTTTTATGTGTTGCTTTTTCTCTGTTACAGTCAGTCTTGTTTAACAGTTCCAACCCTTCAGCTCTGCTTTTTCTTTTAATTTGGAGGAGGTTTGGTAGATTACGTAACTGTGCTCCTCTTATCTAAACAGTCCTACATTTTACCAGGATGACTCTATTGTCATTCCTAATTGTGCACCAATCCCTCTGGTTCCCCTCAGGCTTATATGGGAGAAATGTATTTTAGGATAGTTTAGAATGTAATATACAAGTAGCCAGCTACAGTGCCCTGCAGAACTATTCATACCCACTGAACCTTTTAGTATTTTAGTATACAAGGATGCATGTTTTTCAAAATCCTTTTTATGAATAAAATCTGAAAATTGTGGTAAGTGAATAAGTGTCTGCCCCACCTCCCTTTGCGCCAATATTCAGAAACACTGAAACAGGGTCATATTTAGGTGTGACAGTTCTTCTATCATTCTAACACGTCAGTATGTTTAGGGATGTCCTCCTGCTGGAAGGTGAGCCTCTGCCCCAGTCTCACAGGTTTTGCAGCCTCTAGCAGGTTTTCTTCCAGGATTGCCCTGATTTAATCTTCATTCATGTTCCCATCAAATCAGACCTGCTTTCTTCAGTGTTGCTACGCAGTCTGGGAAAATATGGAATTTAAGTGTTTTCCATAGAGTAGTAAGTTTCATTTTGGTCACATGTGAATGTACTTATTCACTTTATAGATTTGGAAAGCTAGAGGAGAGGTACCCAAAGGTCATGTACCTGGAGAACAACCTGTCACTCCAATTACACAGTCTTGATTCAGTGGAGCATCTATGCACCTGAAACTTTTCAGATTTTCATTTGTAATGATGTTTGGAAAACCATGTATCCCTTTCCTTCCACTTCTCAATTCTGTACTAGGTTAAGTTATTTATTTTTGTATTTTAATATAATCCCAGAAAAACACATTAAAGTTAGTGGTAATGTGGTCGAATGTGATTAAAATGTGAAGAAGTTCAAGGGCGTGAAAACGTTTGCCCAACACTTTGCTGGTTCAATCCCTTTTTCAGCCTAACAGAGAGTTTGTTACACTGGCGCCATCTCAAATTGGCCTAAATTCAGAACTTTTTTTTGGAAACACGATTGACATGTAATCCAGATGACGTAACACAGAGATACTATACCGACTAGAATGGAGGTCATGGTGTTTATCTGTTCTGAATAAATCGTTCAGAAAAATCATCCTCTAAATGCGGTCTGGAAATCCAATGAGCTTGTAGTACCACAGATTTAAGCTTGGTTCTAGTAACATGTTGTCTCACTGATTTATTGCTCTTTACTTTTCTCTCTCTCTGTTGTAAAGGGGCCTTGCTCCTCAGAACAAACCAGAGCTCCAGAAGGTTCTAGAGAAGAGAAAGAGGGAACAAGTTATCAAGGCCCAAAAGGAGGAGCAGGAGGCTCACAAGAAAAGGAGTGACTTGGAAATAGAGCTCATGAAGAGACAACAGAAACTAGAACAGGTAAACCCATTGATTGATCACTTTTTATTTTCAGTGCTTAGTTTACTTTTTGAACTATACACTGATTCATTTACTTGTTTGTCCATCGTGCAGCTTGAAGTGGAGCAACAGAAAATTCAGGAGGAACAAGAAAACACCCCCGAGTTTGTGAAGATGAAGGGCAACCTGCGCCGGACCAAGCAGGAAGCGGACGGGGAGCAGGGAGCCACCTAAAATCCAGCCGGGGCGGGAGGGGGGTCGGGTCTGGCTGACTGAGATGCAAAGGAGTGTGTGTTGTGTCTGTGGTAACACGGTGGTGACCTGACCAAGATGAACCTGTTGGAGTTCCCTTACCCAGCTGTTCCTTCCTGCAGCGAGGAGAGAGACTGCATAGACAAAAGATCCCTCCTCCGTCTCCCAGCAACGGACTGCCACCTATCCAGGAGCACACAGCGTCCCCCACCCCCTGCACAGGAGGCACCTAACACAGACATGTTACATGCTTTTCAACACAGGCCAGCAAGCTTCCAGTGAGCTCTAGTGGAGGTTCTAAACCCAACCCAATCTTGTTTTCGCTCTTTTTCTCCTCTGCGAGCTGTCGTTTCTATTTACTGTAATCAGTGTTGTCATTGTTGTTTTTGTTCTCAAACTCACAATCATAGAAAAATCAAAAAGTGGACACTGGATGGACTCTTAAAGCTGTGTAAATTAAAAGCCAAACAAATGTGCTTTTTTCTTATTTATGTTAGTAGCTTTTAGCCCAGGTGTAGGGGAGGACACTTTTAGTCATTCTGTGTTTTACTTTGTTTTACAGCATAGCACATAAAGCCAGAACAGGACAAAGGGAGTGTGTGGCTGTGTAAAAATATGCTTTATTGTTTGTTTGGTTTTTTTTATTCTGTACATGATTTTTTCCTCAGCTAATGCAATTTTAGGCAATAGTAGAACTCCCAGGCATGAGAGTGATCTTTGTTCTTTATATATTCTATTGTTTTGTATGAAAAAAATCGGTTACTTAATAAATAATTTACATTTTATTTGGCTTGTTGTTACTGAAGGCCCCTGAAGTGAATAATCAAGGTTTCATCATTGGAGAGCTCATTATGTTTTACTGTAGAAACGTTCAGGATCAAAACAGCCGTTTGCTCGTAAATGGATTACCTCGCCTTTCAACTAATGTAGAAATCAGATATAGATCTTTGAATATCCCAGCTCTAAGTTATCTATATCATTGGAAACAACTGCATTTCCTTCTTGTAGTCTTAAAGACTGTTTCCCTATCAGTTGTTTTGAGTTCTTGGTCAGGTTTATATACTGTAATAACAATTAATGTCCTTATCACAAGACAAATAACCATCCATGCAAACACACATTCCTATTGGCAGTCATTAGTTGGCTAACAGGCATGTTTGTGTAGTGTGGGGGTAAAACTATGTAGGTATTGAGAGAACCTGCTAAGCCAGCACAGAAAGCCCTGCACAACAAAGATTTGATCCAGAGACCTTGCTCTGAGCTGACAGTCTCACCACTCATCTATTGACTGTTTGAGATAGGCACCAATCCCTTGTGACCCTGCAAGGAATAAGTGGGTATTGAAAATGGTTAATTGTAAATACGTATTCCAGTCAAGTCAATGATGAACCCTGGCTTTGAGTGCTTGCTTTGCATTTGATTTTACCCACAAGTGTTCATTATAGTGGTAAAAGAGTTTTTTTTTTCTTAAATATTGCAGCCATTTTACAGATTTGAATCCGTCAATTATGTACACCGTAAAATACTATAGATAGAAAAAAATGCAACCCATGAA
This sequence comes from Girardinichthys multiradiatus, assembly GCF_021462225.1. Taxonomy (NCBI): domain Eukaryota; kingdom Metazoa; phylum Chordata; class Actinopteri; order Cyprinodontiformes; family Goodeidae; genus Girardinichthys; species Girardinichthys multiradiatus. The sequence goes on along the minus strand of NC_061795.1, from coordinate 30,064,808 downwards.
AATGCAGAAAATTTTCAGCATTTAAAACAATAACAAAATACGGTTGTCCGTTTACTTTTTAGGTGTATTAAAATAACACGACTTTAGAAAAATGGCAAAAGAGACGGCCGAAATATTTAAAACAGTTTGGAAGCACACCTCTAGCTCAACCTCCATCTCAACCATGGCCAGTAGATGGCAGCAAAGTGCCCCTGTCGCCTATAAAGCCACCGCAGAATAAGTCGAGCCTCTCGCTCATCAGTTAGCGGCAGAGATGGCCGCCTATGGCTTGTTTCGCTCGTTTTCTTCCGGCTTTTCCACAGTTGCGCCTTTACTTACCCGCTCAGCGCTGTTCTCTCCTCTGAGACTGGCACCCACACCTTATTATGGGAGAACAATAGCTTCTTCGAGCCGATTATCAGCAGGTATTTGGTCCTGAATGTGTTTAGAGTAGCATGTTAGCCTGCAGTCTTCATGGCAGCAGGAGGAGGAAAAGGGCATGGTAGAATGTCAGCTCTGCGACATGTGTGGTTATCACATCCACCAAAGACTACAGAGTCTGTTTTATCTTGCAGCACTTAAATTCACAGACAAGCACGAATGGGTTCGAGTAGAAGATAACGGAACAGGTACAGTCGGCATCAGCAGCTTTGCACAAGTAAGTTTCCAACCTGTAGACACACACTCTCACATGCACTGAAGTAAATGATATCACAGTGACCTTTGACCTTGTTTTCGATCACTTACAGGAGGCTTTGGGAGATGTAGTTTACTGTGGACTACCAGAGGTGGGAACACAGCTTGCCCAGCAGGGTATGGAGTTTCCTACATGGGTTTAGCCTAGTTATATCAGCATTTGTAAACAGTGGGAAGCTTTAACAGTGAAGCTTCTGATTGTTTGATTGGCAGTCGTCGTTATTTTTCAGCATCACGTTACTGCGTTATTAAGAGGAGCAGCCAAATGCTAAAATAGATCATTTTCTGTTAGGGGATGATTTTTCTAGCGAGTTGCTAAAAAACAAACTACCTAGTTTAAAAAGGTTTTGTAAAGAGTTTAGTTTAGCTAAAATCTGAAATATATCAACGGCCTAAAGTGGTAGAGCTGGATATGTGAAGTCCTTAAAAACTTTAAATTTGTTAGTTTAAGTAGAATCGGAAATGTATGTTTCAAATAGAAGCATGTATCTTTAAATCATTTATATACAGTGTATCTATATAATTTTGAATCTGAGTAAAAAAATGTATTCATGATTAGTTACATTTTTTATTTTGTATTTACATTCTTGACATGCATATCAATACAGATTTGTTTTATTTAATGTAATTTAAAACAGTTTTATTTGAGCTAGAGCATATGAATTGAATTAATGACTTATCTGTTGGATTGTGGCATTTTGACCTTCGATACTGGAAACGTGACCTCGTATACTGGTGATCCAGCCATGGACTTATGGTTGAAATGGAAAACCTTTTATGACACCTGGTTTCGTTCCTAGCATCCAGAGTCAGACATTGAGGCAGGTTTTATGTTCGAATTTCACATTGTAGATATATACTGCATCAGTGTTAAATGCTGTGTTTCAATGAAATCAATGTCCACAGTAAATCAGCACCAACATTCTACTACAGCTGAACCGGCCACACTGTCTGCATGGCAAATACATATTCGTCATGTTTTTGCTTACTGTCTTAGCTCTAGTTGGGCATACATCGATGTCAACATCCAATCACAGGGATTTGAAGGCAAAATATTACTAATATGCAGAGATAATATTTTAAAAATAAAACTATCGATTGAAGTATACACTTTGTCTCACAGATGAGTTTGGAGCTCTGGAAAGTGTCAAGGCAGCCAGTGAGCTTTACTCCCCTTTGACCGGAGAAGTTGTAGAGGTCAACTCGCTGCTGGCCGACAACCCTGGTTTGGTCAACAAGTCCTGCTACAAAGATGGTGAGAACGCTCTCAGACTATTACTGCCCTTCAATTTAGTTGGCTCCATTAGCTCTGTGAAAAGGGAGATTAAACAAATAGCTAAAATTGGTTTATAGTAGGTCTATGAACTTGAAAAACCTCTTCTGTTCATTGAAAAAAATATAGTAGATGTTCAGTTGTACAGTTTTCCTAGTATTTACCCTTTCTTCTTTTTTTTTAATACAGTATGTATTATTCCTAAAATGTTACCCATTCATTGCTGTGAAATAAGCTATTCCAAACACAAGAGCATTTGGTTAAAATATAACACTGGTGGAAATAAACAACAAAGATTGGTGGAAATATGTCATCTGAACAGATGAGCCTCCACACCTTTCAATAATTCAATGACTGTTCCTGATTTTTATTACTTTCTACATTTTAGATACATAGCAATGACATCAAAACTATGAAGCAAAGTATATAATATGATGTGCCTATTAAAAAGTTGTGAAATAACTCAAAGCAACTTTCATATTTTAGATTTTCCAAAATAGCTCTGTTTTAGTTTTGATTAGTGCTTTGCCCAGAATTCAACATGAAACTCATTCCTTCAGTGAGCTTCTTGGTTATCCAACAGCGTTGAAGGAGATCCCAAAGGTAGTAATAAAGATAAAGACAGACCATTGAGTGAGGGGCGGTGTCCAGGTTGGTTTTTACTAAATATTGTTTTTTTTAAGAGGCTACAGGATTCTGTTTTTGGACATTAGGGGGCAGTGTTGTACAAGCATATAATTTTACTAAAAATAAAAAACAAAACCTTTGCTGGTCTAAAAAGTTCATTTTTGTACTCATAAGTCTAAATTAACCCAGTTTCACGTACAAATCATACTGTACATTGCTGTAAATCTCAAACAATATTTATTGATCTTATTGGGAAATGCAGAAACAAAACATCTTCTGCCTTTTAAACAAATTGATCCATCCTTATACCTAACATGTTATCCCAAACTGAAACTGTGCAGGCTCTGATCTGTTGAGATCGCAGCAACCCATGTGTTCAGGAAGGATTTCTTGAGTTCTCTTGCTCTTTTGAACTGTATGTTTGGGTCAGTTTTCATGCAGCATTAAAGCACTTGAGTGGCTGCTTTACTGTTTTGCATGATGAAGAAATATTTCATTGAGCTGGATAACAACTCTGTAACTTGTTCATTCTTAAATCACATCTTTCCCCGATTTCCTTTTAGGTTGGCTGATGAAGATGACTATTGTAAACCCTGCTGAGCTTGACGCTCTGATGGATGAGACGGCATATGAGAGATATATCCGCTCCATCGAGGACTAGCCCGAGATTGTTTAACAATTTCTATGCTCCTGCTTTATTTCCAACACCACTGGCAGGAAGATGCACTTGATGTGCCTCTGAGTTCCAACCTAGTGCTTAGCATCCAGCAGCCAATCTTTACAGCTCTGTGCTGCTGATCTGCCTGGGCCGTAGAAATGCAAACTTTAGAAAGTTTTGACTTACTGAAAACGACTGACTTTAGGGGACCCGTCAGTCTGCACCGACTAAACAACCTGACTTCTTACAACTTCAAAATCTTTAAACACGACACATGAATCCAAGCCAGTAGAAAAGCTTCCAAGAATTTCAATCAAACCTGAAATTCTTCTCTAGTATACGTAGACTTAAAAAGCACTTTGCTCTTTATGGTATTGTTAATCAGGTTTGTCTACACTGTGGATATGGGGCCTGTGTAAAGAGAAATAAACATTTCCTTACATGTTCAGTTTGTGCAAAATTTATTTCCCTTCTTACAGACTGTATGTTATAGATAAAATAATTAGTTTATAGTTTATATATATATACAGTATATTCATTTGTCATTGTGGCTTCAATACTCATTATATCCAGACTTCAACATCAAATTATAACAAGCATACATATATAAAACCAATTCTTCCTGTGATTTCACTAGAAAGAGGAAAAAATACTAAATGTATCTCAAACTTTGTCCCATAACTGCGTCCTAGGCTTTGCCATCTTTATTTAGTGCAAAGTTACCATTTGTTTATCAAACGATGTCAAAAGCTTTCAATATATCACACAGCACTGTTCACCTTCCTGGCATAACATCAAACTACCAGTACATGGCCAGCATTAATCAGAGAAGCAACAAAGAGGGCCATGGTAACTTTGGAAGAGCAGCAGCGATTCTTAACTCCGGTGGGGACATGGTTGTGCATTCCAAAAATATGGCCTTTATGGAAGAATGGTGAAAAGAAAGCCAGGCAGCAGGTGGAAGAAGGTGATGTGACCAAACCTGAACTTTGGTCAATATGAACAATGTTATGTGTGGTGGACAGTGTACATCACTCTCAACACACCATCCTCGGGGTGGAAAATGGTGGCGGGAGCTTCATACTATGGGTGCAGTGACTGAGAAGCTGGTTAGAATTGGTGGGAAAGTGAGTGCTAGTCCTGGAAGAAAACCTGTCGGAGGCTACAATAGACTTCAGTGTGGGCGGAGGTGTACCAGAACAATAAGTCTAAATATACAGCAAGAACTGCAGTGGAATGGATTAGATCACAGCATATTCATATGTTAAAATGGGCTAGTCAAAGTCCAACCCTAAATCCAATTAAGAATCTGGCAACCTAAACATTCATGTTCACTTATTTTACAAGGAGCTCAAATCTCAGTCTCTTAATATGCAAAGCTTTCCACAAATTACATGTTGAGCTTTAAATGGTTCTAAAAAGTTTTGATTCAGAGGGATGAAGAACAATCCACAACACCTCAGATATTTATTCCTGAAATATTTCTAAAACTATGCATCATTTTCCTTTCACCTTATGATTAATGCACTACTTTGTGCTGATGTATCACAAAATTCCAATAAAGTACTGTGAACTTTGTGGTTTTAATGTGAAAAAAGTTTTATCAGTATGAATTCTTTTGCAAGGTGCTGTAAATTCAGGATTTTGGAGTAGAATAAGTAGAGCTACTGCTGTCTCAGCAGATAATATTTCTCCAACATGTTTGTGTGAATACAGACTGACGGAAGCTCTTAACATGAGATACATCTGGAGATACCTGTTCACTATTAAAATAAACCACCCAATAAACCTTTTAAAAACCAAACAAAGTAAACTAAATCTCTAGGTTACAGTGTTTAAACATGTTACAATCTTAGAACTTTGATCCTTTATGTTTTTTCTTGCTGATCTCTGGTTCAGCGCATTGAAGTGAAGGCACCACTAGGTACAATAGAGAATTTGTCCTTGGCTGTTGGAGTCCTTCTGACCCTTCTGCGGGGGGAAGGAGACGGATGGAGCCCCTCCATTCTGCGATAATCCTTTTCTAGCCTCTCCTGTCTCTGTGTTCCCTCGTACATCACACTAGCCGTAAAGTCTCTCTCATTAAGGAAGGCGATGGTCTCGTCCCTCTTGCGGCTCACGTATCCTTTTAGGACAGCGTTGTAAGGGTTTGACGCTGCGTCTGCATCTGGGTCTTCTAGCTGGTGTTTGAATTCCATGCGGGTGATAACTGGCAGCAGGAACTGTTTTTCTTCTGTCAACACAACCCCGTCCCAATGGGACAAACCCAGTGCCTCAGACACCAGGCGTCTGGGCAAAGGTACCAAGTCACAGCCTGAGCGCTTGTCAACATACTGTGGAAACTGCTTGCGCACCAGAGCTACATCTTGTAGAGATTTGCTCCTCCGCTCCTCTAAATCGGTAACTATTCGTTCAGGATACGTCTGGCCCAACACCACACCTAAACAGGCAACAGATGTGCAGTAAATGTGAAGGTGAGTTAGGGCTCCTGAATCAGAAGTTGCTGAACCTGAAAACTTTTAATATATTCCTCACCTGTTCTCCGAAGCATGGATGCAGGACATTTCCAGGGTTTGTGAATGAGCTCATCTGGCAAATCTGCAAGCTCGGGACACCATTCCCTGACATAGCTGCCATACGGGTCACAGGTCATCGCTGCATCAACTGGATGCATGACAAAGTTCCAGTGATCCAGGCCGCACATGCCGCCATTCTGCCACATCATAGCATCTATAGCAACATCTGCATCCACCAGGGTGTCCTAAGGATGAATTAATATTTGATACAGTTTAGTAAGTCTTAGACTATCTGCAGCTGTAAGAAGTGGCAGTTCTTGTATGATTGGAGAGTCCCTATTTCATCATAATGTTTTATAAAAATACACTGATTTTAGGTGCAAAGTTAGAAGGTACAAGTCAGGTACGAACTTCAGGGTCATCAGCTGTCTTTGGTGTATAAACAGCAATATTTTTTTGTTACTGTGTTTCCACCACTGGGGGAACTTGATCGGGATCTAACTGAGAGATCACTTCTGTGTGCAAGATTCTTACCTGGAACCAGCGATAGCCCTCTTGCCATGGCAGATGGAGATATGCAATAAGAAAAGATGCCACCACATGTCGCATGTAGTTGTTCATCCAGCCCGTCAGCCACAGCTGCCTCATGGCTGCGTCGACCAGAGGGTAGCCCGTTTTACCTTTCTGCCAAGCCTTCAGATGGCTGCGATCAATGCTCCAACGCAAAGCCTGCAAAAACCCGAAGATTAATAATTCTTTGTATTTAATACACAAGTCATGCCTTGGCCCAGTTTGATAATGTGCTAAAACAACAGTCTATCTTAACCTTGTATGGAGGTCTGAGGGATTCCCAAGGAAGGTCAGGAAACAGTGTCAGCTGCCAGTAAGCCAAATCCCTCCACGCCAGTTTGCGTTGGAACTTGGGAGGTCGACACCGTGCTCCTTTGGCATCCCACAGAAGCCAGCGTGGACTGAGCTGACCAACGTGCAGGTAGGGAGACAGGCAGCTGGTGTTCGGAGCATCTGCCCTGCCTGACTCTTTTTCATACCTATACACGCCTGATAATTGAGGAAATAATCAGCAGCTGTTTAATACATTTTCGAATAAAACTGCAATACAATTTATGTTCAAAGTGCACTGAGAGAGCTCACCATCATGGAGAAAGGCTTCCAGTCGGGCGTGTGCTCCATCTTCACTAATGTCCCAGGACTTGCGAATGTTTGCTGCCCAGTCAATCTGAATGCAACAATAAACAACAATGAAGGAGATAAACTACTCCTTGAGCTCCTTTACATTATGTCACATTATAGCTGCAAACCTCAATGTAGTACGTATATTTAAAGCAGTAGGAAAATGGTACAGGCTTTCCAATATTTTTCCACAAATAACATTATGAAATCTAGAAAGTGTGGTTTGCATTTGATTCAGCCCCCTTTACTTTAATACCCCTAAATAAACTCCAGTGCAACCAATTGCCTTAAGAATGGTAAATGGCGTGTACTTATATAAGCCTGGGGGCCCCAAAGTGCTTTGCACTACAATCAGTCATCCACCCATTCACAGTGGTAGGTTGCAATGTAGCCACAGCTGCCCTGCGGCAGACTGACAGAAGCAAGGCTGCCATACAATCGGCGCCACCGAGCCCTCTGAAAACCATCAGCAGGCAAGGCAGGTGAAGTGTCTTGCCACACAATCACTGAGACAGACAGAGCAGGGGTTTGAACCGGCAACCCCCCAGTTATAGGATGAACCCCTACCACCATCGCCACAGTCGCCCATGGAAGTCACTTAATAAATAGAGTCCACCAGTGTGTCTTTTAATCTCAGCATAAATCCAGCTGTTTTGTGATGGCTTCAGAGGTTTGTTAGAGAACATTAGTGACCAATTATCAGCATGGTGAACAGCAGACGTTTGAAGGACGGTTAGGATTTAAACTACATTTGCCAATCTTTAAAATATCTCAACAAGCAAGCACAGTTCAATTCATCATCTGAAAATGCAAATGGTATGGCACATCTGCAAAGCTCCCAAGACAGAGTGGCTGCGCAAGGAAAGCATTAATAAGAGAAGCAGCCGGGAGGCCCCTGGTAACTCTGGAGTGCTTAACAGGACAACAATAAGTCGTGGACTCCACACATCTCGCCATAATGGAAGACTGACAAGAAGACAGCCATTGTTGAAAGACAGTGGTGACAGGTTCTATTTGCAGTTTGCCACAAGCCATGCAGGAGGCACAGCAAACGTGTGTATGTGTAAAAATGCTCTAGTTGGATGAACTTTGTGGCCAACATGCAAAACCCTATGTGTGACAGAAAACTAACACTGCACATTATCCTAAACACATCATCATCATTGCCATGTTAAAACATGGTGGTGGTAACATCATGCTGTGGGAAATGGTCAGAGATGATGAAAAGATGGATGTGGCTAAACACAGTAATACTTAAGTGAAACCTGTTAAAGGTTGCAAAAGACTTAATAATAATCACCACAACCGAAACACTGAACATGCTGCCAGAGCTATAAGGGGAGGGTTAAGATCAACAGATGTTTATGTCTTGAAACGGTTCAGTCAAAGTTCAGACCTCAGCAAAAATGTCAGTCTCTAGGTGTGCAAAGCTAGTAGAGATATACTCTCAAACTTTTTCTGCAGAAAAAGGTGGTTCTAAATAATACTCGACTCAGAAAGGCTGAATTTAAATGCAAGCAACATTTTCCAGATTATTTTTGAAAAAAACAATAACATCATAATTGTTTTTGCACTTAACAGTTATGCACTCATTTGTGTTGGTCAATCACATAAAATCCCAGTAGAAAACACTGAATCTGCTCTTTATAACACGACCAAACGTAAAAAAGTACAAATACAAATATATTTAATATATTTAAATGAATTGTTAACACGTTAGTTAGCCTTTGGTGACCTTTCCCATGTTCCCACTCACAATTGTGCCATCCTTCCTGCGTGGCATGAGTGCGAGGCCGAGTGCATTCAAAGGGACCCCTTGTGGCCAATGGGCAGGTGAGGGAAGAGACACTGGTGGGTCCAGGGGAACCCCTACAGCAGCCCCTGGGTTCTGTCTGCAGCAGCTCATGAAATGAGACACTGAACCTATTCCTATACATCACAGGGAAAAATAAGTACAGCCTCACAAAAATGTTCACATTTTATTTTACCGTTAAAAGCCAACAACTATTTTGTCATGACAAACCTCTGAGTCCCACACCCTCCGTGCTGACAGAAAAAGGATTTCTGAGACAGTACGAGTGAAACATCTTGCATTCAAAGCCTTCTTTCTGCAGGGATGAGAAGACCACATCATCCCTCTCCTTCAGCCATGGTTCATACAAAGCATTAGCCATCAAAGTTTGTGCCCCGGTCTCCTTTGCTAACACTTTCAGTGTTTGCAGAGAAGATCCAACCTCGTTCCCCTCTCCGCTGGCCTTGAGGAAGACGAGATGACTGCCGATCCTCTCCAGGGATGCACAAAAGCAAGACAAAGCCTGATGAAGCCAGTATTTACCTGTTTAATGACAGGATACCCGGTAAGTAAATATATTGGAGATTAAGATTTTATGAACATTTAGCTGTGTAAAAGTTTTCAGAACAATATTTTTTAGTCTTAGGGCAACTTACAAGCTCCCCCCATTGCCACAGTGACCCCTGGACCCTCCTCCTCTTCAGGACTCCAAATAAAGACAGGGATGACAGGTGCACCTAGCTCCAGAGATCTGATGAGAGCAGGGTTGTCACAAAGTCTAAGATCTCTCCTGAACCAAAGTAAAACAGGTGGTGGTGCTGATGGAGAACGGGTTAAACCTACAATCTGTTGTATAGCCGCTTTTCGCCGCTGCCGCCTATTTTTAGGATGTCTTGGTTTCACTGATAAATTCACATCTCCTTCCTTCATGTTTTGCTCACATATAGGTGCTGTGTTTGGAATGGTAAACGAGGCAGATGATACTGGAACATAAAGAGTCTGACTTGTTCCAAGTGATTGGTTATCACCACTTTCAATATGCAAACTTTTATGAGCCTCTGCCTCTGGGAAGGTTTCCTTACTTCTGGATCTTGACTGTGCTGGGAGGTCGTTTTTTCCTCTGCCAGGTGCATCTTCTTGTTGGGTGCAATTTTTTCCCTGAGACTTTGGTTTTGAATTAAGAAGAACACTGCTTTGATTGTCTCTGACTCCAGGCTGGTGGGGCAGTTGGTTAGGGGTTGACGTCTGGTGATCTTCCATTTCCAGAAGAGAGAGAGCCAAAGCAAGTTCCAGCTCACTGTCCTAAGTCCAGAAAAATGATAGAAAATTACAATTTTCTAAGTTACCACTTCTTCATTTTTCTAAACAAAATGGGTTTTTCTTTAAATTGGAAAGTAAGTTTTCAACTATAATTGCATTAAGGAGGATCTGCGCTACCAAACAAACAACTAATTCAAATCGTGGCAGAAGGTTTATAAAGCCTGAGATGTTTTATGTTCTTTATAAAGGCCTACAAACACTGTACCTTATTTAAGCAAGTTCAAAATGTTGATCGTTGCACAAACAGACATTTTTGCTCTCAGAACCAAATGATGTTTAGATTCTGTTCTGCCAAAAACATCTTAAAAACTTTGATAGCAGCTGCTCCCACAAAAAAGAAAGATATCATCATGATACACACAAAAATAGGTAACGTGTGTATAATTATGTTTTTGATGAGCTGCTAAATTTATTAGATAGACCAACAGCGTATAACTGTTGAGTGGGGGAAAAAAACGCAGGTGTTTTCAGAATTTGCTACAAATAAAAATCTGAGGATTCCATAAGTGTTATTTCACCCCTTTTTACCATGATAGCCCTAAATAAAGAGAGGCTATAGTAAATGGAGGTAAACTGTTGTGTAATTTAACCTCATTATAAATTCAGCTGCTCTGTGACAGCCTCAGAGGATTGTTTGAGAACATTAGAGAGCTTTTTGCATCACGAAAACCAAGGAACACTTCAGACAGGTCAGGGATGAAGTGGCGAAGTTAAAGCAGAACTTAAAAAAAAACAATACTACAATCTGAACAGTTGCACAACTGCAAATGCAAACCTATCAGGACAGAAAAGGCACATGATAACTCTGCATGAGCTTCAGCTCATGATCCACAGCTCATGCAGGACAATCTGAATCAACCCTGGTAGAAGAACATACCATGAAACAGGTTCTGAAAAATACTTACTGGTGGGGGCTGAATGCAAAGGCACACCACAATTTTCAGATTTTCATTTATAAACCCACATTGAAAGTTTAAAATAATGTATAATTTTCTTTCTACTTCCATTATTCATTACTTTGTGTTGAAGTACAAAATACTGTAATGATGAATTAATGGTAGGTGTTCATTAAATCCGTTCCTTAATTTTGGTTGACCGCAAAGAATGTCGGGACGCATCTGGTGCTGAGGGGGCTCTAACCTAACGTCCCAATACGTTGAGGTTTGTGGTTGTAACGTGAGAAAATATGAAACTTATGCGGCTGTACAGGTGTTCATAACCAAAGCCTTAGTTAGTGTTCATTCTTTTAACCCAAATTTTACTATAGTTACCTGCCTTTAAAGTGAAGATATAATTAATAAAGTGGTATTTTACCTCGCTGACCTGTGAGAAATATTCCTGGTAGAGGGAGCTGAGGACGGAGTACAACCGGGTGTTGGCGGTGGACAGCGGCTTGATGATGGACAGAAACTGTGTGCGGGTCTCTTGGTGCCCCAGGACGGACACGCACTTCGCGAAGAAGCCCTCCGGATCTTCCCGACTCACCAGCACTTCCCTTAACATCTGTCTCACCGTAGCTTGGTTACCGTCAGCTGAGGGAGACATCCTAAATGTAAAAAGTATTAGTAAACTATAAGTAAAAGTTTATTATAATAAATTGTTAAAGGCGAACATTACGTTCTCAGCCACCCCAACCGGTTACCAAACACCAGCTGACTTACCTAGTTACAAAACCCATGTTTTATAATCGTTGTAATAAGTCAACCTCTCCAGTAGGGGGAGCAAAAACGTAACGAAAAGCGGACAGAAATAGACAAATGAGTCTGCTTTGCTGGTTTTAATTATGTGAATAACAGCTGGGATTCCTTGTTTACATTTCATTAATTAGATAGAAGGTAGAGCCGCATAGATTAATTCATGCTTTAGAAATGTCAGTGTCTGCAGCATATATGAGACTTCCTTTGTGCTTCAGCCTTTTATCAAAGGTAAAACTACTTAATTTAACAAATTAGGCAGAAGGTTCATCTGGGGGCTCCAGAAACCGAAACCGAATGAAACACAGAGCTGATGAAAGTAAAGGTGGTGTGAGGTCATCTGCTTTGTATTTTATTTTATTATTTTGCGAAGCTTTCATCTTGACAACAATCTGTTCCTTTTTCAATATGCACCCTGTGATGAGAGAGCAAGAAAAAAAAAAAAAAAAAAACACGAAGCCAGGAGACAGTGTACCCAGCAGTGAATTTTTAATCATGTTCTGTATTCCCTGCTGTTTAAGGGTCGCTGAGTAATTGATTTTTCTAATGAGACAACGTGCAAATTTTGAACATACGCAGCAGGGGATGGTGCTTTGCAACACTTGTGGACCAAATGGTAAAAAACAATGCATGGATTAGATGATAAACACTATCAGAAATTGACCTCAGACTTCAACACCAAGGCCCTGCTGTATTTTTTTTTTTTTACTTCTTCATGAAGAGTAGTGACGAGAGCTCTGGTATGTGAGGAAGGCAATCCAGAAAGAGAAGAAGAAGGGAAAGAGATTGAGAGAGAGGGAGAATCAATAGTGTTTAGACAGAGAAGTGGAGTCTAAGTGTGTGATCAATAGAGAGTAGAGAGGAGAGATTAGCTGCTTTTCTCCCTCAAACTAACACTGACAAATTGGTGAATTGGTGTATCGGCCCTTGGGCTAAACGGATTGACCTGCTGTTTCCATGTTCCACCGTGTACTGTCAATAAAGATCTGTGTTCGTCGCAACTCTCAATGAAGAGAGTGAATAAAGCACCAGAGAAAAAGAAAAGGCAAATGGAGAGAAGGAAACAAAATGTAGGAAGTGCAAACCCCATGTAAGGCTGGAATGCTCACAAAATGTCTTCACCTTTGTCTCATTAACACACATGTGCATCCACATGTGCATCCTTCTGCACACTGTTATAAAACCATAATAACATCTCCAGGAAAATTAATGGAAAGACAGATTAAAAACTAAGTGAGGAGAAACGGGGCAGTGGTGTAGCTATTTGCAACTCATAAATCATCCTGACACACCCACGCGCATGTTGACACACACGTATACACACACACACACACACACACGTACTGTAATTAACCACAGGCTATTTACTCTCTCCTGCTGTAAATTAGACATGCAGACACAGTTATTACATTAGGGGAATCTGCCATGCAGAATGCTAACAGGAAGAGCAGGGTGGGGGACACACATGCACACAACAGAAGCAGGTCTTATAAACATAAACACACACTCACACACTTACAAGTACACAATAAAGAAGCTATGGAAGAATCATAGACTGACGGGAGTGAAAATGAAGCTGCCGCACAGAGAATAGGGCCCCCAGCTCTTTGTTCCCTGCTGCATTTCATTATCTGAAACGCCAGCCGACACACACACGACTCACGCACACACAGACACACGCAAACGCACCTCCCCCTCCCTTAAAGCTGTCTGCCTTCCACTCACCTCATACACACATAAAAAAAGAAGAGGAAAATAGAGATACTGCGTCGGTGCCTTCACTGGCATCTGGAGTCGGTCATGACAAGCATGTCTGCATGGTCTTTAAATCAGCAAGCCACAAGCTGCTCTGAGTCTCCCTCATCTGCTCTTTGTAGAAAGCACTGTCCCATAACTTCCAACAAAAGAACATAACCTACAACAAAAGAATATGCGGGCTTGATTGAAGCAAGTATTGATATTCTATCGGGGGGAGCTTTTAGCACTTTTAATTTTATTTTCTTGCAGTCTCTCTGTATGTCCTCTTGTTTCCCCTGCCTCCCTCACCCCTCTCTGTCCCTGTGTTTTCCCACGGTGATCGATAGCTCATTACAATCATTGACTGCAGCTCATCAGCACCTGTTAGAACTGGAGAGACGGAAAAAGGTGCATGAAGTGTCTCGAGATTATCGATAAGTAGTCGGATCTGAATTGAATTTGGCTTATAGTTTCGAATTGGGTATTTTCATATTCACATCCATCGCTGCAGGTGTCTAGTTTGTCTCTGCTTTAGGGTCCTCGGTCTTGGGGAACATCTTATTATGCAACTCACGTGAGTACCGTGGTTTGTTGCTATGGTGATTGCCAAGGGAGCTGGAGTATTATAGGTGTTTATCCTAGACAGGAGAAGCCTACTCTCTGTCTATCAGGACATGCCACACGGTTTGGACCACTCAATAAGATCATCACATGGGGGCAAATGGAAGTGCAGATGTGAACTACAACACAATGTTGTTGTGTTTTTTTATTTATTTCAACCATTAATATTTCAAGGGAAAAAATCCTTGTCCTAACACAAAGTTGTTGGTTTAATGCATCACCCCCAGGTTTGTTTTTGCAGAGAATGCATTGTGAGCTAAAAGAGGAAAACAGAGAAAAATTGTTTGACTCAGAGACAATATAAAAAACTAGACACCCTAGTTAACAGCCTTGAGAAATGTGTTAAAAAAAGACTAAAACCTCCAGTGGTTCCCCATAGATTCATTCCCAGGATGAGGTCTAAGAAAGGAGGAAAATTGGAATAAGAGTGTGAATTTTTAAGGAAAAGTCGATTTAAATGGGGGAACACAATGGCGGCTGGAATAAAGCAGAAGGGTCTCCCTTCATGCATAAATTACACACATCATTTACATATTCATTATGTTTTGTGTTATAATGAGAGTATTTGCTTAATAGCTTCACCACCACTGGCAGCTTTTGTTTGACACAACAGAATTTAAAGAGTGGAGGGGGGGAGGGGGGCAAAGGATCATAGGTCATCTTGGTAAAGTGGGTGAGGTCAATGGTACACAATCAATTTTACTGATAATCGCATCAATCATAATGCCGTACAGTGGGACCGAGCACAACCTACTCAGGGCTCTTAGAGACGTGAAATGAAGCAGGGAGAGGGGGGGGTGGGGGTGGTTGGTAAAAGTTAATTAAAACAACACAGCCTTCACCAAACTTGGGGCTCTGGTTGTCTTTTTCTTGTCTCAGTGGAATAAGTAACCCCAGCTGTAATTACCTGCAGGCCAGCTACCGAGATCTTTCCTTTAGGTGCTAAAATAATACTACAGCTGACAATCGAGACTGATGATTTGTGTTGGTCCTATGAGGAAAGAAAAGTTCCAAATGCGTCAGTGAAGTGATGTTGGCTTTTGGTGTGCCGTAATAATCTAAGAAAGTTAACGATTTAAAAAGTCAATAAATGAAATTAGCAGAAGAAAGTGGGATGGAAATGTAGAGAAAGGGGGAAGGGCAACAGAAGAATGAGCTACAAATGAGAGCGATGGCGGTGGCAGGTTGGCACGGTGCCATCCAGTCAGGACTGAAGCAGGGGCGGGCATGGGCATGGGCGAAGGGGCGAGGAGAATAAGAGTGAAAGACGAAGAGAAACAGACCTTCACACTGCTTCTATGATGCCACCTTGGCACAGGCAGAGTGGGGCGTCATGAACGGGAAACCGGGCAGAGAAAAGGAAGATATGGAAAAGACGCGGATAAAGCAGAGCATTGAAGTAAGTGAGATACCATGATACAGAGGATGACTCAGATGTGAATGAATGACGAACGCAAAAAAGGATGCTGCAGATGTAAATGGATGATTCTTTTAAAGTGACCATCGGTTTTGAGATGTACAATAGATTCTGAAAATACTATGATCTTTTTGACTTATCATTCCTTCTCTCTACCAGCCGCAGTGTGCCAGCCAGCGGGCAGTGTGCCAGTTTGTCTTCGTGGCATACTCGAAGCCCTTAAAGCAGATGGCAAATGGAGAATCGTTGCAGTCAAAGACAAAGGGACTCACCACAGAGGATTTGCCTCTAATTGCTGTTTGTTTGCACGAACAAAGCCAAGAAGAAGTGCCCGGGCAACGATTGCCAGCGATTGCAATGGCATTTTTGGAGGGGCAGCGAGGCAAAGAAAGAAAGGTGGCATGCTGCCAAGGCAACACAGTTGTAAACAGAAACATCCGTATGTTGCGCAGAACATTTTTGGCGAAGACATCCCCTGAAGGGAAAGGCTACAACCATGGATGGCATCATGCCAAACGAAAACTGTGTGGCATTTACAGGCGCAATCAAAAACCATACAAGCAGTTGGAGAACAGTACCCCAAAATAGTAACAACATCTTATAACTAAACTCACAAATGCAGCCTTTAGGTCAAGACGCCCATTGCCTTCATGCCAACTCGACCTTGTGTCAGTTGTTACACTGAAAGGATAGTTTCAGGACATTACAAGGAATGAAGAGGAGTGACTGTACCATTTTTCCTTGTGGTGGAAGAGAAATAATGAGCAACAGAAGTAAAAGATGCGGAAGAATTTTGTGCTTAACGAAGAACAGTGGGAGCTGGTCGACAGAGATGATGAAGTGCCTCTTTCCTGCACTTGCACACATGGGTTCTTAAAAGGGAAATCCCCTCAGAATGCTATACTTGTTAAAGGGAGGTATGTGTTGGCATCATCTCCAAGGTGTCAAGCTGTGTTTCTCCACTGCCATCCAGGGAGGGTGCTGCTGGAGTGTTCAGGGGCGGGCAACAGTCTGGGCATCTCATCTGCAGCTAATTAACAGCCGCACACTAATTCTAACAGCCGATCATAATTAGCGATTTAATCGCTCGTCAAGCCCCCCCCCCCCCCGCAAATTGTGGCTCCTATTAGGACACGTGCGGATAAGCCAAGGAACGCTTGATCCCAGCCCCCACCTCCCTCCCCTCTTCCTCGATCCACCTTTTCTTCATCCTTGGCTCCAGACTCCAGTGGGATCTTAATTAAGCCCTGGCTTCATTATGCAAATGGAGTACAATAAACGACAGCGGAGGTGGAGCTGGATACAGGCTGAAATGGAATGATAGAGGTAGAAAGCTGAAAATGGAAAACGAGATGTGGAAGGCTACCAAAATGTTCTTTTCATGTCACTGCGTTGCAGTAGTTGTGTATTGTTGTAACATGGATGTCTTCAGTGCTCATGCTACGACCACATGTTGTCTGAGAGCAAACACCTCACGCAATGACGCTTCATAGCTGCTGCCACGGGGAAAACATCCCTGAAATAACACTGGATATTCAGAATGTCATCTCTCACAAAGAAAATTCTCAAGGGAATCATGACAATGAACCTCTTAATATCACCAGTTGGCTGGATGCGGAGGGAGATGGTAGAGATAGCGGAAAGAAAAGGAGGCAGACAGAAACACTGACAGTGGCAGCAGCATGGCAGCTAATGTCATCTCAGTTTAATCATCACATAGGATCATGGGGTTCATGAAAATTCATTTGCATATCATTAAATGGAGAGAGGTTATTTGGTGTGGGCCGCTAAAATGGGATTGGAAGAAGGAAGGGGGTTAAAAAAAAGAAAAATGGAGGGGCTCGTTATTAAACTGCAATGTTTTATAGTCTGTCAGCCAATTCATTTAATTTGGGCATAATTAAAATGTGTCAGACTCAATCAATCATGCCAGCAGGGATACTATCAATGTATCAGTCTGAAAAAGGACTAATCAGAGGATATGCACTTGGACACTTTCCAATAACAGTCAATGAGAGTGGGCTATGATCCTCTGGAAGCTTGACCAGTCTTTTCCTTCTTTCCAGTATGCTACAGTGCAAATACTGTGTATCATGTAAAAGCTGTGACTGATGTTGACATTACACTGTTTCTTTCTGACTGTAGTGATAAGATGTCAAAGTAAGGTTTGTCTGCAGAGACCAGTGTGCATTCCTAATTTGCATAAGTGATATAATTAGACCGCCCTTTTTGTATGGAGATCAGTTTGGCAACATGGCAATCACTCTCTCACACATACAGTCCTGCACACATGTAAAGACACGACAACACGCGCCAAGACCACCCCCACACCCCATGCCCAATATCATGGAAGGTCTGTTGTCTGTGAGCAGAGAGTGTAAAGATTAACATAATCCAGCTAATAAGTGTGAGTAATATTCACACAGAGACGCGTGGCATAGACACTCTCCTGCTGATGCGTATTTGTATCTCATTATAGATGTAAAGTTCTGCGGCTGCTCGCCAGTGGGATAATGGGGCGGGGGTTGGTTTAGAGGCAGTGTGGATGGGGCCATGGCAAAGGGTCACAAACTGTGCCACAATAATAAGATGTAGCAAGTTATCCTGCACCACTTTAGAGAGGGACCAGTGTAGTTTACAAACAACTGACAGATTAGTAAAGGAGGACTAGAAATAAAAAATAAAAACATATAAAAAAAACAAATCTTTTTTATTTCCACATAGGTGCAGTGTCAGTTTAAAGGCAGAATGGAGGGTATAAATAGTGTATTTGAGCTTGCAGGCTAGCTCTACAACATGATGGATTAGGATGGTGTGACGGCCATTAAAAAGTCATTTATAAGATGGATAGGGACCACATTTCCAAATAAAAACCACTTCATACCTGATGAAGTGCTGAACAAACTCTTCTGCAAAGACATTTACTGATTACTATTGGGGTATGAGTAAGTGTAACGTGGCAAGCTATGTATCAGCTGTGGGAGACACCAGGGCGATAGTCTGCAACGAATACAGGCGGTAGGTGGTGATGCTGACTTTTATTACAGCCTAAATTTTTATTTTGTTTCGATTAAAAGGGCAGATATGTAAGAAAGAATGGGCAAAAAAAAAATGTCACAAACAGCCCTAACACCTGCACGCTTATTAAAATCTATCTGAAAGCACAGTGTAGCTTCAAATGAAAGCTTATCCTCAGAAGCAGAAGGTGTGTCTGGATGAGCAACTGCATTTGAGCTCTGTCTCTTTAAGTCGGGGCTCCACCACCGCAGCATGCTTTGGGATTCATGCATAAACATGAGCTGGCCTTTCAAGCTCTCTCCTCACATAACCAATCTAAATCTAAATGAGCCCCCACTACAGATACACCAGCAGGCAATGACATTACCTACCCCCCCCCCCCCCCCCCCCCCCCCACCTCAGCTCCGCAGCCCCAACCCCCTATTCTACTCCACTACCCCCAGCGACACATATACAACAGCAGGCAATAATTTCACGCCGTCCCTCAAAGCACCTCCCCACCACCACCACTACAACCTACGCTCCACGCACACACATGCACTTGTACCCCCTTTTTTGCTGCAACCCCACCAGCTGCACAGTGCTCATTTGATTAAGAGGGGAGGACAGGGAGAAGGAGAAATGGTGGGGGATCAGTTTATCACGATGACTTTCTAAGATGGCTATCATCCAATACGAAGCTATCTCAAAGCCCTCATGTGTGTTTGCTTTGCTTTTGTTCTCCACATGTATCCGTTTTGTCTCCCCTCCCTGCAGCCAAAATGAGATCATAACAGCTTCACGGTTACATTTTCCGCTGTTGCATTTCTGTGTAGCGGCAAAATGAATAGCCCTCTTGCAAGAGAATAAGAGTCAGATACTAGTTTGGGTTTGACTAGAATGGGACAGAGAAAATTCCAGTGCTGCTGGAAAGGAAAGTTTCTCATGAGAAAGAAGAAAATAATAAAGTCTTATTCACCTGAATACATTGTGCTCTTTGGAATGTTTCATATGAATATCAGTTTGTCCTAAAGGTGCTGCAGTATGCAGTTTTTCTCCCTTCTCTCCCAGAGTCATAAAACACATTATCATCATCAGCAGCAGGAGCAGCAATGTAATTCATCTGAGGTCATTAATATTCATCATATCATTTAGTCACAAAGGAAACTCATCTGGCTGAATGTCAGAGATGTAATTAATGAAGTGACCCTAGAGGTCAAGGCTCCATTCACCAAACACCTTCCGCACTTAGCACACACACATAATTGCACGCCAAATGCTTTCCAGCCAGATGTACCCCAATACCGAACACACAGCATAAAAGATCCATAAGAGAGCTGATACCATTGCATAGAACAACATTCATAACATGACCTTTCTAAGTTAAACTAAGGGTGCATTCACACTGCTGGTCCGGTCCAGGGATCGATCCAGGAATTGGTAAAAGTGAGAAAATTCCCAACTTCAGTTGGTGCAGTTTGCTTTCATGCAGAGATTTTTAGACTGGACCAAACATCACGCAGTTGGAACAGATTGTTGGGGCAGTATTGCCCCAGTATTGTGCTGATCAAGAAGAAGAGACGAACAAAGAATAAAGTCTGTCTCGTCTGGTTTTCTGTTGCTACTTTGGTGTTCAAATGTAGTTGTGTGCATGCACCTTTTTACTTATTCACGTAGCCACACGAGCCATTTTCAAACTTCCTCGTCTTCAGATTTGCCCTCTTACTATGTTTTTTTTCTTCTTCTTCTACTCAAATGTGCTGCTCTGACATCACATCATATGGTACGCTGGGAATGGCATGCATTCACACTGCAAGCAAACCGCTCCAGGATCCTGATAAATCGTGCCGAGACGGGCAGTTGTAACCGTGCTAGGCTACGGTTCTCTGGTCCGTTTCAGGGTCCGGGATGGGTTCACAACGGCGTGATCTGTTCCAAAAACCAGACTCTAGCACAGTAAAAAGTGCTCCAAAGGTTTGGTGGGAAAGAGATGACGTAAAGGGATGACACCAGAGTGTGCACCAAAGCAGACTTTATTTAGCTCAGTGGAGTAAGGGGGTGGGGGGGGGGAAGAGGGAGAAACACACAACAACAGGGAAAAACTGGGATGAGGATAGAATAGAGACACACTAAACCACTGGAGCAGGACATAAGGACAGGTGCACATCACAGGTATGTTTTTGGTCATCACTATGGCAACAACATATCCAGAAAAAAATTAAAGAACTGTTTTACCTACAGTAAGGTTAATGGAGTCTCTTCATCATTAAAGGACTTCAATATGTACATCTTACAGTCACTACAATCAAGAGAATACGAGAAAAAAATAAAATTGAAATAATCCGTATAGAACAAAAAACTGCCTTAGTGGTATTTGGAATGCACATTTCTGCACAGAAGAAAGCTCATTGGTATTGTCGTAAACATTGGTTAGTTTAAGAGCAAAAACATGACAGAGTTTTTCAGTCCATATCCTTTGGAAACTTGGCTGACCAGAGACATTGCAACAGAGAAAGACACCATACCAGTGTTAGGTTTGGGGCTTAACTCCTTCAAACATCTTTGCAGTATCCTTATATATATTGAGAAGTTAATGCCCAAACAACAGTTGTCTTAAACTGGAAGCCTGAAAAAAAATATTCCTAATAACGTGAAATCCATTTTTGTATTGTGAATTATGGGATACTGATCAAGAAACCTGATGGATTTGAGCCCCACACATACACAGTTAAAGCCAGATGTTCACATGCTGAAAAGACGTGACTTTTTTTTCTCACTGATTGACATTTATTCAGACTAAATGTGTGCTATTTTAGGTCAGTTAGGATTGCACAAATTATTTGTATTAGCCAAATGCAAGAGTAATGAGAAAGAGAATTTCTGGCGTACACCAGCAGATGTTTTTTAGGGCAACACCTCAAGTACATTTTTTGCCTTATGGAAAAATCTAAAGACATAAGCCAAGATACAGGGCAGTTGTGGACCTTCACAGGTCTGGTTCATGCAAGGGGTACACTTTCCACATGCCTGAAGGTGACATGTTCATCTGTTCAAGGAATTACATGTAATACATATCATGTGGTCTGATGAAGCTAAATGTTTTTAGTCATAATGACCATCATTACATTGGGAGAAAATGTAAGCCTAAGAATACCATTCTAACTGTGAATTACAGAGGTGTCATCTTCATGTTATGTGGGTGTTTTGCTGCAGGAGGGACTGATGCGTTCTACAAAAAAATATATACCGTTCTGTGTAAAAAACATGTGGAAATACTGAAGCAACATCTCAAGACATCAGCCAGGAAGTTAAAGCTTGGGCATGAATAGGTATTCCAGATGGATAATGACTCTCATCATACATTAAAATGAGTTACCAAGTGACTTATGTTTGTAACCACTTTAAAAACTTATGAAGTCAATGTTTTAGAGTGGCCACCACAAAGCCCCGATTTCAGCTACAGAAAAAATTTGGGCAGAGCTATAAAGGTTTGAGTAAGCAAGGTGACCTATAAACTGACTCAGTTACAGTAGTTCTGTCAGAAGAAATGGGCCAAAAATTCAGAGAACTATTGTAAAAAGTTAGTGGAAAGGTGTCCAACATGTTTGGCCCAGATCATACAGTTTAAAAGGCAATTCTACCAAATACTACGGAAATGTATGTAAACGTCTGACTTAAAAAATAACAAATATAAGTAATTTTGGAAATCCAAATTGACATAAAATGGGAAAGGTTTAGTCTGATTCAATATCAGTAAGAGAAAACAGTTTTTTACACAGTGTATGTAAACATCTGATTGCAACTGTATTGGTTTTGAACAGAATGAGAGAGGAGCATTTTATCAACAGCATCACAGTTATCATTACAGTTTGTAGTCATTAAAGCCTAGTGGTAAAGCGATTAGAGCATGCATCTTTCTACAATATCATTAGAAACTACAGTACATTAGCAGCAAACTGGACATCCTTAAGGGCTGAAGTTCAACACTATGGTATAAAAGAAAAATAAATGCAACATTTCTTAAGAGAAGTAAAACTCTTCAACCGCTATATTACAGACTGCCATGGCTCTAGTTTGGGGTTTTGGTTACAGTCTCCAGTGTGCTTATGAGAGGCAGAAAACAGTAGCTTAGATACAGGGACTTCTTCCTTCTTTAAAAACAGCAGTACATCATCAAGTAAACAGTAGCGCTTATTTTTGTAGTTCATATGGTTAAAGTATTATCACGTCTTTGGATTTTTGTCTTAAAGCATTAATTATTGTTTAGCTATTATTGTTATATTATTATTATTATTATTACAGGTAGAATAAGGACTGGTAGTAAATGAACAGAGAGAAAAAGCAAAAATCAGGTAAGAAGGGGGAAGAAGGAAAATAAATTAGGAGTACAAAAATAACATTAATAACATCCAAAGTGTTTTCCCCTCAACTTTGCAGAAAAGCTCAGTACATGTGGAAAAGAGAGCTACGTGTCAAACATCCAATGAAGTCTTGAGTCAACCATACAAAAGCTAAATACTGTACATTTACCCCTCACACTATTAAACACTTTAGTTTCAATAAGTTTTTTGTAACAATCTATCACTCACTGGTGAAAAGCTCAGAACTTGAAATGCAGAGATGTCTGTGTATATTTCCTGAAATGCTTAGTCCAAGTTATAACTATAGGCCTCTTTTGTTTTAGAAACAGATTAATACAGTTTGAAGATCACATCTGAAGCAGAGCCATGTTGATCTGAGCATAGAAAGCTTTACATTAATCACATAACATTGTTAAGCCATTGGTATATTCAAATAAAAATGGAAAGGCAGTAATTTACCTTACCTGAACATATGAAAGCTTGTCTTAATCTTTTCATTATCATGACACACTCATATCGAAGCAAGACAGGTTGTGTCAATCCATAAGATTTTATGTTAAGAAACTATTACTAAACACACACAATGTAAATTCGAGTTTGGTTAGAGTTTTCATATACAGTATAATGGTTGAGTGCTATAAAAAATAGTTTACCCCCTTTGGGACAAACTGGCCTTTACATACTGTGCTATTTGGGCTGTTATCCACTAAAGGAGCATACAAGGAGTCACATGTACAGAAGACTCATCATTGGCTTATGGGGGGGGTGAAGTGGTATTCTAGCACCACATCAGTCTGTTGGTACTCAGTTTACCTATGACAGCTGCGGATCTCACCCCCTCACCATACAGACGTCCGCTCTGCAGTTTGTTTGAAACAAACACGTTTAAACTAAATCAACAGACATATAAAATTTTGGTTATGAGCTTTGGAATCTGAGACAGTCTTTACAAAAGCTCTATGCAAATACCCATAGGTATTTCAAGGATATTATTCAGTTTTTTTTCTTCTTCCGTTTCCACTGCTTTGTTTTCTTCAAGTTTATTTATTTATTTTCTTTTTGGAGTTCTCTATATACACTAAAATCTCTTTAACAATTTATTTCCAACCTTGACCAGACTGGATCTACATGCTACACAGCTAGTCATCTAGCAATGTCTGGTGGAGGGCCCACTGTGAGTCTGTCATGCAGACTGAGAGGTAGACTGCAGGTCTAGCTGGGCAGTGAGGTCACATACTTGAAGAATGCTCTTTGGCCTCTGTGGCATGGTGGTTTTTTTGTATAAAGATGGAGTTTGGTGTAGTAAGGATTCTGGAGGAATTGGGAGAAGAGCTTGTTTCAACAAGAAAGGACAGACCCAGGAAATAGTTAAGGAGCAACATGAAAAGAGGAAAGCTCTGGTAAAAAGGACTTGGTTTGGGCTCTCCCGTACTAGTTAAGAGAGTTTCTCTTTGGGCCACTGTGGCTCTGCATCTTTGGGGTGTTCAGGTTATTGGTTTGGCAGCAAGTAGACAGGGTATCTGTAGAGTCAGACAAGAGGAGAGATTTTGGTAGGAACATATCTGAAGCAAGCAGTCTGCCTTTCTAAGCTCTGTCTCTCTCCCCTGCCCTGGCTGAAAGCTCAGCTTGTTCCCTCTCAGCAGTGTCAGAGGTCAGACTCCTGGCTCTTTTCTCCTTAGCTCGGGCATTCTGGAACCATACCTGTAAAAAGTATGTTTATTACAGTGTATCACATATTACCCTTCAAAAGCTTGATTGTTAATCTTTAATGTGGTTTGGTAGCCTTTTTACTTACCTGGACCACACGTGGGGGCAATCCCAACTTCTGGCCCATTGTCTCACACTCTAGGCGGTTTGGTGTGCGGTGGTTCCTGTAGAAGGTTTTTAACTGAAGTACCTGGAAGTGACTCATCTGTGTCCTTTGGCGCTGCTGCTGATGGTGGTGGTGCTGCTGCTGACTTTGTGTCTCACTCCAATCTGAGCTTTGATCACCTGATATTTCAGGACTCGGAGAACCTTGGTCAACCATACTGGAACTCTCCTCACAAGGGTAGTTGTCATCATCATCCTCATATTCATCATCTTCTTCTGGGTTTTTCAGGTTGGTAGATGAAGAGAAAGAAGCAGCTGATAGCTTCAAGCTAAACTCTTTGTTGTTCATGTCATAGCCAGGATTGTGGATTGGAGTAGAGGAGATAGACGGACCTGGTCTCTCTGTGGCAGATGTCATCGCCATCACAGTCTGTCCACTGGATCCATTGCCCATTGAAAGGTTGAAGCCTGCTCTTTCAGCCTCCGCCCAGTGGCGTGATCTCATATGGGCATCAAGAGCACTCTTAACTTTAAAAAGAGCCCTGCAGAATGGGCAGCGAAGGTGGTTCAAACCCAAGGTGAAACTTGATCCTGGTCCCACTGACCGAAACTGTCCTTTTCTTTCTCTTGCACGTGTATTCTGAAACCAGACCTGTAAAAAAACAATGCATTTTTTTTTTTTATTCATCATAGCCAGAGAATCAAAACATTTTACTACTCATCACTGAAATAGTACCTGGACTACACGTCTCGTGAGACCCACATCTCGTGCAATACTCTCAAGGACTCCTCTGGTGGGGTTAGAGTCCAAACTGTACCGCTGACACAACACTTCAAGCTGTTCTGGAGTGATGGTGGTTCTCTGACGTTTATCCCTCCTGTGCTCCTCTTCGACCTCCCTATTGCCTGTTTGGCCTTCAAAACTGGTCTCTGATATATGTTTTGTATTCTGCTTTGTGGGGGTCAAGGAATTGTTAAGAGTATTACTAGAGTGATCAGAGAATGTGTTCTTAATTTGGATGTTGTTCAAGTGTGAAATCATGGGATGTGTGGGATTTGGATGTATCTGGGACATAGCCCCTGAAAGCATTTGGCTTGCCATTAAAGTTGGGTTAGGATGAAGCATCATGTAAGGCATGGGTCGGTCCGTGAATCCAGAGTGTAAAAGCTGTACCTGGGACTGAGCTGCTAGGAAGTGCCTGGTCTGATGTTCTTGCCACAGCTGGAAAGATGGAAAGGATGCTGGGCAGAGAGTACACTGGAATTGAGCCGGGGCTTGAGGCTGCGATGGAGTTTCAGTAGATAGGCAAGCTGTTGTATCAGGTGTCCATGACTGAATTGTTTCTGACTCTGGGGCAGAGGAGGGGCTTGGTGATGGGTCAGCAACCTTTTCAGGTTGGTCTCTTGAAGGACTGTGTGCAATTCCCTGGTCTGATTTAGCCTTAGACAAGATTGCTGTTGAACTATTTTGTGAAGAGGATGCAGCACAATTCTGGGGCGTTTCTGCTGGACTTTCAGGTGACGGATCAGATGCTGTTTTTAAGATCCGAGAGACTTCTTTCTGTTGCATATCTGCATCTAAAATTGTATTTTGACTGTTCCCAGGAGCTGGGCTCACGTTAGCCTGGGGAGAGGTTATTTTATCTTCTCGTTTCTTTGCAGCAGATGTTTGATCACCTTTCGCTGTTTGATGCTCACTTTCTGAGCAGTGAATGGAAGAATCAAGGGAAGGTGAATCAGGGTGGCTGTAATACTCATAAGTGAAATCCATGGAATTGTCATTATGAGGGTCCTCTTGTCCATCATCATAGGCGTTATCCTGATGATCAACATCAGTCATGTAGGAACCATTTCTCTGTTTGCTGATGTTGTCAGCATGGTTCTTCCCCTCTAATCCATCATCTGTTCCACGGTCTTGATTTTTCCGAGCTCTCTGTCTTGCATTTTGGAACCATACAACAATAACTCTGTTAGGAAGGGACAAAAGAGCAGACAACCTGTCGTATTCTTCCTCTCTGGGGTAAGGGGTGGCCTCAAACACCCCCTGCAGAGTCTCCAGTTGTTGCTCTGTAAAACGAGTTCGGGAAGAGCGTCTGCCTCTCTGCGGCTCTTCTATCATCTGAGGTTGTGGGGAAGGGTTGGCGGAGAGCTCTGGGGAAAGTGAACATGGAGAAAGGGTCAAACACTGTTTTTTTATGTCTTCTCTGGAATCATCCAGGGCTATGGTTGGGGGATTATTAAAATTGTAAGGAGAATCCTTGTCTCGTTGGCGCTCTTTAAATAGTGTGTTGCGAAACCAGTGTTTAATTACTTTGTGAGGAAGACCAGACAGAGTAGACATCTTGTTGATCTCTTCATCACTGGGAAGACTATTAATATCAAAGTGTTTCCTTAGAACAGAGAGCTGTTCTTCAGAGATTCTTGTCCTGGTTCTTTTAGCCTGCTGTTGTTCTGATGTGCTTGGACTGGCTTGGCTTTGCTGTGCTGTTTGACTATGTTGTGATGGTTGACTAAGCAAAGCTGTGTTAAGCTGTGGGGAATTACTTAACAAAGCTGAACTGGGTGGATGTTGCTGGGCAAGCAAAGCTGGGCTAAGCTGTGGTTGTTGCCCAAGAATTGCTTGGTTAAGCTGAGACTGGTAAAGTTTTGCCAGGTCAGGGTTAATGCTTGAGTCTAACCATGGTTGAGTCTGGAGAGCCATGGACTGCATCACAACGGGTGGTAGGAGAGGTAGCTCCACGGAAAAAGGAATTGGTGGAAGAGGAAGCTTCGGTATGGACAATGGGGGCATGGAAAGCTGCGGCAAGGAAAGAGGGAGCATGGGTATTTTAGACAATGGCAAAGTGACTGGGGTTGTAGTGTGAGATGTAGCTGTACCAGATGTATCCTGCTGTTTAGGCTCTATTGGGTGAGAAGGGGAAGGCTGAGATAATGCAGGGGGGATAGTTTTTTTCTGATCTTTTGTTGTGGTACTTGCTTTATTAATTGGATCTGAAACAGATGGAATTGGTGAAGATTCCAGTTTTTTTACTTCAGTCTTCACAGAGTCTGTTGGAGGTTCTGGTTCTTTGCATGTGCTTGGCGTAGAAACTGCAGATTGGGTGGAAACGGCTGAATTCTCTGCTAATTTATGCTCGGTGAGGGGGTACATCTGGTCATACTGTAGTCTATATTCTTTGGAAAATTTCTCCAGAGCATCAGTGGGAAACAACATTCTGTGAAGATACTCCTGGTGGCTTTTTAAAATCAATGCATTGGAAAACAACTTACCACAGTCACTGCACTTTTCGCCAGTTTCACAGCATCTTTGCTTTGTGTTTGCAAATTCATAATATTTAGTCTGTTTTTTTAAATCTATGTCTTTGCTGCTTTCCGTTCCTTCACAATGGTTATTACACCCTTCCATTTTTTTATTCTGTGAATGACTACTTTGATCTTTTTCATGCTCTGAATACACTTCCACCTTACTTATGTCAGCAGGTTGTATAATCTGCAGCTGGTGTCTGTGTCTGCTTTGTAAATACTGCAGGGCCAGCTCATAGCCGTAACTCTGGAGTAAAGCTCTCAGAGGCTCCCCATTTGCAGCAGCATAGGGCACTCTTGGAGGGGGGCATTCTAATCCAAGATGAGTAAATGAGGAACAAGAAACTTCCTGTTTCTGACTCTCCTTTTCATCATGAATCTCTGCTGTTTCTTCCTTAACTATGGAATTGTTTTGTTCTGTTTCTGTTTTCTCCTGCTTGTTGGAAGACCCACTGGAGACCACTTCAACCTTGGCTTTACTTTGTGAATGATCAGTTGGCTGACTAACAGTAGAATTTGAACTTTGTTTCTGGGTATGTTTCTCCTCTGACTGGGGGTCCATTTTAGAATCTGTCTTGGTCCTTTCTTCTGGAATGGGTTTGAAAGATACTTCAAGACCAAAATCTGGGTTTGTCACACTTAATTCTGGGTTAAGCTTCACATCTCCTGACAAGTAAAATGGCAGGAGTAGTTGCTGCTGAAGGGAAAGCAAATTATCTGGTGCCAGTGAGAAGTGCTGTTTGAAAAGATTTTCTGGCCCTAAGGGAAGGTGGTGGATTGCCTGGGACTGAAGCAGTGCTGTTTGTTGTTGTAGTTGAGCCTGTGCCTGAGCTAGATGTTGCTGCTGTAGTAACATTAATTGATTTCTTGATGCAAGAAGCTCTGCAACTCTCTTTTTTGCTTGTTGGGACTCTCCTAGGTCAGAGAAGGATGAGGTTGAACCACTTATCCCATCTGGCTTTTTGGTAACAGGCAAACTCTTGGATGTTTCCTCTCTGATGGTAGCAACCTGGGTAGTGGTAGAGGGGACTGACCCTGGAAGAGTTAAAGTTGACTCTGGATTCTGCGGAGCTGAGTTCTGGGCAGCACGAGCCCGAGTCTGATGAAGAACAGAGCGAAGATGTATGTCCAGTGTAGAACTCTGGCTATAACCTACTCCACATAATCGGCAGCGATAGGGTCTAGGATCTGGGCCACGTGGTGCCTCAGGGGCCACAGAATTTGTACCAGAATCTTGCAAGGCTCTTCTGGCCCGATGGAGATGGGATACAGAATTATAGTGGACCAGAAGAATGGTTTTCTGAGTAAAAGACTCTGAGCATATGGTGCACTTATAAGGCCTGGATGGATCTCGATAACGATCCATTGTGGGGTTTGAGCTCTTTTTGACAAGAAGGCTAGAACTAGGTTCTGATACAACCTCCTCTGGAGGTCCTTTCTCAAGCTCAGCTGAATTCTCCTCAACTCCATTAGATTCATGGACAACCTCCTTCTCTTTAGTTTTATCTTCTTTTTGATCCTCTCTCACCTCCATACCTACCGTTACTTCATCTATCTTGTCATCATCACCCTCCCCTGCTTCTTGACCAACTTGTGGTGATAAACTGAAATCTTGCTGAACTGAATCCTTATTATGCTCCATGTATGGCACAGTGTGTGGTGCTAAGAGAGCATTCTGTCCTTGTGTGCTGTCCTGCTGTGAGTGCGTGTTTTGCATGTGTCTCTGCAGGGCCTCCTGACTGCGGCATTGTCTGGAACAGAGGGGGCACTCTGTCGCCGCCCTCATGGCATGGTACTGCCAATGCAGCCTGAGCTTCTCCTGAGTGGGGAATGCCAAACTGCACCTGCTGCAACGGAACCGGTAACCATGGCGATCCGAAAGGGGAGAGGGGTCGCTGGGAGGGGAGGTGGGCGGAGAGGAAGGGGGTGTCTGAGTCGGGGACCGAGGGGCCAGTGTGCCATTGGAGGGGTGAGTGGTGTTGTCTTCTAGGGGTGGGGTGAGCAGTGCTGTGACATCTTTGGGTGCGGCAATGTCTCCCTCTGTGTTCTCCACTAAGATACCTGTGAAATGCACCAAAAAGATAATGGGGAACAATTAGTCCAGAAGACAATTTTGGGAGCAAACATTAAAAGAAATGGTTGTTTCTTCTGCAATTAAGATGTAAATAATGTTCAGTTCTATACATTTGTTTTACCAACCTTTATTTTTCTGTGAACAAACAATGGACTCTGCAGTATGGGAGCAATTTGCATCACTGCTCTTCATAGTTCTAGTGTTCTGAATATTATTAGTAATCAAATCCTGTGGTTCTGACTCCAACTGAGGTTCCAGCTGTTCCATGGATGGTGTCACCTGGGAAAAAAGTAACAAATGGTTAGTTGTTTGGGCATTAAAAAGGCCATTTACCAACTCAAAATAAAATTAGTCTCTGCTATTGCTTTTTATATAGCAATATGAATAAAACAAATTTCATTGTACAGTAAAATAGCAAACAAATACAAAGTTGCAAAAAGACAGACGCATGCGATTACTTTAACGATATCATAAAACATTCAAATGTATTAAGTCTTGCACCTGCCAGTATACCATTGCAAACAGCAAGACACATCAGTTGGTCAATAAGAATACATGGTTGAGATATGTGTCTCTGCCCTTCAGTTCCTACACCACATGCCCCAAGGGTTCAATAAAACTTTACTGAGCTGAATAATTAATTTATTTAAAATAATTCTTCATATTGGAAACCTCCATCCCCACTGCTTCAAGCAGCGTAGGTAAATAGTATATCTATGCAAAAAGCTAGCCACCAGCAAGGACAGAGAGCCAAAGATGAGATTTACATGACAAGAGTCTTCTCTGCGTAACAGCTTCATAGCTGCAAAAGAGAAGAACAACCACACATACACACTGCAGAGAAAACTGAAGGTCATACTTAATCTAGAGAGCGTAATTGGAAAGCAAGGTACATAATGGCCATCATCACCTCAGTCTGAATTAATGAACCTCAATTACTATCAGAGAGAGTGAGGGAGGGGAAGGAGTGGAGGGACGGAGGATTCGGGGGGGATAAAGGGTGTGGAATATGAAAAAGACATAGAGCAAGGAGAGGGAGGAAGTTAAGGGGAAAAGAACACAAAAAAACTGCTCTGGAGAAAGACAGTGAGCAAGGGAGGGGGTAAACCATAAGAAATTGAGAGAGGGCCTGGGAGCGACAGCAGGAAAGGGGCATGATAGAAATTGCAGAAAAAGAGTGATTTGAGAAACTAAAGGGGGGGGGCAGCAGAGGGGAGAAAGGGTGAAAAAAGCAGTCCTGAAGAGGAGGGAAGAGAGCAAGAGACAAAGGCCACTTAGCATACAGGCCAGGGAGATGGAGGATGGTGATGTGGATAGATGACCGGTCATTGTTAGTTGGAGAGACACAGTAAAAAGCACGGGGGCCCCTTTTTAGCTTGACTGCACTTCTGGTAATAGAGGGCTACTTAAACATGCATTATAGAAAGACTGGCTTTTCCTTACACTCACTCACTCAAACCTACTCTCCTTCCACTCTACAAGACGCACACACACATCCGCAGAGAACGCGCGGCTGCATCAAAGATGATAGCGAGGAACTACTTAAACATGCATTAAAAAAAGCGGCTGCCTTTCTCTCTGGTGCCTTCTTAATGGAATTGTCTCCCTACATTTCAATCGTCCCCCACCATCCCCCATTGCTTTGGCTTCTCGCTTTATTTTACTTCCTTATGAATGCAAGCTCAACACATACACAGTTGCACATGCTTACCGCGCTGATGAGCTTATCTACACAGTCTTGCGCCACACTGTGCACGTGTGTTAGATGCTGTCGAAGGTGTGAGCATTGGAGTCTAACCTGGCACAACGGGCATTGGACAGTCTGAAAGAGAAAAATTTGAAAATTTAACAAAAGAAACAAAAATCTATGCTATTAGCGTTAGTAAAAAAAAACATTATGTTACATGAGCGCTGTTAAATTATTAAAATATATTTCAACTGCTTACCTGCTGGTTCTCATTTTGCTGGTGTGTTCTGGGGCGTTTGGTTGGGATGGAGGTTTCCATTTCCTCATGTACGGAGGACGGCCGCTTCACCAGAGGCATTGAGTCTTTTCTTTCTTGTTCTTCTTTTATTTTTACTTGAACTAAAAGTATACACATTTAAAACTTCTTAGATTTGCTATATGTTATATAACTATTCTATAAGCTGAGCTACTTGCATATATGTTGAAGTATTTGTAAGAGCAGCAATACCCGTTTCCTCAGTGATCTTTGCCCCTAAATTACTCGAGTCTTTGGTTGTGTCCAAGGGATCAGTGCTGGTCTCACTGAAAGTCTCCATGTCCTCAATAAGCTCTCCTAGGACAGGACAAGAAAAGTAATTATGAAATGCAAACACAGTGCCTTATGTAATATACTCCAACAAAGAGGCTAATTGCCATTTATATTGTTCTCCTGACAGCATCTTTCAAAAAGACCAATGTATTTAAACCACACTTAATTCTTCTTGCTTGCCTGCAAACCCTATTGATCACACATTGATTCTGCATTAGATTCTCTCATAGGGGTGTAGTGGACCTAAAATGGACTGGCAACACACAAGCTTGTCTCAATGAGTATTAATTTGAAGCGAATCAAATCAAAGGATAAATTAATTTTACAACTGAAACGTTGAACTATGCAGTCCACACACTCCAGACAATATAAAAACAGCATTTTATCTTGAGCAGTCTGTAGAGTAACGACTAATCTCCACCTCCCATAGTCTTTTTCCAGCTGATCTGTTTTAGTTTATTGATTAGCAGGTGCTAGTTATCTGTTGTCAGGGGTGATTGGGGATATAACAAGGATGTGTATTGACTAATCGCTTTGTTTGATCAATATTCCAGCAACAGCCATTGCTCATTTTCTCACTGTTTTCATCTCAATCCTCTGTCAACATGAAATCAAATACAGCCACACAAAGGCGTGAGCGGGTTACCAAAAACAAGGTATACCAAGGTTTTAAAAAAAATCAGGATTTCTCTAAAATTTTCAATCATATGGGTAAAAGGGTTTTTATTGAAGCCAGAGAAAGCGTTGAAACAACTGGAGTTTTCTCTGGCTGTATGGAGCATAAAGTACGGCAGTGTTGTCCTTCCCCCACTTGTTCATGCACACTGCAGGTCAGCTTTCTGAATGATAGCCACTGCACTTTTCACTTGCTTACAAAAAAAATAAATAATTTGGTCTTTTGGAAATATTTCCATCATAAAAAAATGCATACGTTCACAGCATGGAAACTAAAGGATGGCTACCTGCCAAGCTTATTAAGGTAATACTGTTTTAAAGCTACAGTTGACAAACTAGGTGCAACGTGTTTGTAGACCTGCAGGCTTCACTGGAGTAGATAGTCTGACTAATTAACAAGATAATAGCCTGTTAGAGTTACTCCACAAAGAGCAGTATGGCAAAGAAGTTGAATATTCTTCACCATACACACATTTACTTGAAAAACTATCACCAAATTTAAGGAGTAATTATTTTGTATTTTTGCTTAAGTCTGTGTAGAAAAATGAAAACGACAGTAAATAAATGTTATACATACACTATACTGCCAAAGGTA
Organism: Girardinichthys multiradiatus; assembly: GCF_021462225.1. Taxonomy (NCBI): domain Eukaryota; kingdom Metazoa; phylum Chordata; class Actinopteri; order Cyprinodontiformes; family Goodeidae; genus Girardinichthys; species Girardinichthys multiradiatus. The sequence goes on along the minus strand of NC_061795.1, from coordinate 30,031,194 downwards.
TTCGGTCATCTGCCTTTACATGTACATGAATTTTGATGATGATCTATTCTTAATCTATGGGGTCTAATATGTTAATAGACCCCCCTCCCAGCAAAAATAATGTTTGATTATTTTGCAGCAGTTGGAATAAATGTTGCTTTTCTGTTTTAAACAGAAGTTATACTATGTTATACTTTTGTTAAAAAGTTTTGAGTCACTGTGATAGGGTGGAAAACTTCTAGAATTTTTTAAGACGGAAGCTTCACAGGGAAGCTTTTTTGAATTAAAATGAATTACAAATAAACATGGAATTTAAAATATTCAACGTCTGTCCTGGTGAAAATATATTTTAGCATGATCTTTACTAAAACAACTGGATTTCATGCAAGTAGACTTGAGAGTATCTATGCTATTCCTCCACTGCTTATGTGAGACGACACCCCCTATATACAATGTTGTTTCAACTTTTAACTTTATGTTCTCTCTGTTTTTTCTACTTATAGAAACTACATCTGGTCTGTTGTTCAGTTCAGCTGTGACACCTCCCTGGAGGGGAGCATCAGCTGAGCTACTGCTGCCAAGAACTTCACGTTCTCCTTCTACAGATGATACACTTGGCCCTGTCTTTCAGTGTTTAACCCTGTCCTATACATAGCTGTTGGCTGAGCTTTTACTGTGACTAACTGTATGTGTTGTATTTTATCTGTATATAGGCTTGAAAACTGGTTCAAAGATTATCTACGTAGCTGTGTTTCTCTCCTAGATGACGCCCTAAAAGATCTGCTACTTTCATTAACTTTTTACCTTTCTTCAACATGGAAAGTACCCCTGGATCAAGTTTCGTCCGGAGGTGTAAACCAGATTTTTCCTTTCCACTGTCGCTGCATGCTCGCTCAGTATGAGCGATTGCTGCAAAGTCAACAACACAATGCAGCAACTGTCCACTGTTGCTACATGCTTATCCGGGAGGGGCGAATGCTGTGAGTCAATGACTCAATGAATTTTGCTGGGTTTCCTTAGAAAACGTTTTAACCTATTTGAACAATAAACTGAACTTGACCTTATTGTTTCATAACTAGGATCAATTGGAATGTATGACTGAGTTGACTTTTTTTTTTGTAAAGTTCCTTGAGAACAAAAGGTGTTGTGAATCAGCTATATTTAAATAAATTTAATAAACTGAATTGAATTCCTCCATCACATGAACAGATAATTTCTAGACCTCTGGGCTATTGAGACCCCGCATTTAAGCCTGTGGAATCAAATCGCCTCACTCACTGAGTGAAGTAAGTTTTGATACTTTTATTGTGTAAATTCTGATGTACAGTGTGAATGTTTAACTTTAAAATATGAAATTATTAACTTGCAAATATCACATAAAACTGTATTATTAAAGCAGATAGCTAAATGATAAGCTGTAACTGCTAAAATTTAAATGGCCTTTTAAGAGTTAAATGTTATCTTGATGCTAGCTACTGGGATGCAGTTTTTCTGTCTCCTGCAAAATGTTTTCCTGAACTTCATTTTTTATAATATTTTGAAGAACATTCTAGTTTGGCTAGATGTTTGTGTGTGTATGTTACATGTTTATTCCTGTTTCAATTTGCCTATTAATTCTAATTTCTAAAGAAATTTTCCGACTTGGAATATTTCCAAAATTTTCCACCTTAGCTTGCCATGAAAATTAACCAGAAACATCCACCCTTTGCAATTCTACCATGAAACCATTATATTTTTACTGAAAGCTGTAATACAGTGAGAATCTCAGCATATTCATATTCTCACCTTGGATGCCACTTTGGCATTTTCTGATGGTAAAAATGGCTGCCAGCTCCTCTCCACCCATTGGCTGCAGCTGCAGTAATGCTTCTCTTTGTTGATGAGCTGAAGTTTGACTGTGTTTTAGTACTTGCAGTTTAGAAGAGGAAGAGTGGTTGCATAGAAGACAATGGAACAGCCATGAACCTCCATCAACCTCACCATCATACTGCTGCAGGAACTGAAAGGTAAGAAAGGAAAGATAATATGAAACTTTATTATTATTTTCGGAAAACAGCATGCTAATTTTAATTTAACTTAATACAAGATTTGCAAATTCTACCGCAAATTTTGGTAGCAATACAATAAAATTTGTTTTTGTGCCTTACTTTGTACACTCGGAAGCCCGCCTCGTGGTGTGAAGTGAGGGAATGTCCCTGTAGTTTCTCCAGACTGCTTGTTACAAAGTCACATAGGTTGCACCGTAGTTGGACGGGGTTGCCCTTCGTAATGAGGGAAGCTCCCTCCTGACCCCTGTCTCCGCCCTCCTGGAGGTGAGCAGCAAGCTGGTAGCGGGTGCGGTGTCTGTCAGTTTGGCAGTGTAAGGAGAAGTTGGCCCTTAAAGGGGTGGTGTAGCCACACAGTCTGCAGTGGCAACCACCTGCAACAAGGGAGCACCACTCAGACTGAGGCAACGAGCGGGGAGCATTCAGGTGTTTCTCTACAGACTCTAAGCTGTCGGATGAAAAGCACAAGCACACAAGGCATTGGAACACGCCCTGGGAGAGGGGTGCAGTAGGAGACATAGAGGGGGCTGGGGGAGGAGATGGGGAGGGGGAGGGTGACGGAGTGAGCGTAGACCCAAGTGTGACTGGTTGTTCTAGGACCTGCTGACCAGTCAGTCGCATGTTCAAGGTAAGCTCAGCACCTAAAATAAAGAAAAACAATTAACCCATTTTATAGAGTCTTCCCCTTTAAGTAAGTTATGTTAGGATACAAGAAGCGACACATTCCTCACCTGTGTTTTGCAGGTGTTTAAGATGTGGGGCCAGACCCCTGCAGTGAGAAAGGTAGTACCCTCTCTGGAGCCGCAGCATGTTGTGGGTATGTTTCTCACTAGTGGTGTGTATGCGCAGGTTGCGGGCAATGCTGGTTTCATAGTCACATACCTCACATCGCCACCGCTTTCCATGAGAGTGGGAGAGAGCAGGTGATGTGATTTTAGCAGGCTGGGCAGTGGGCGTCGGAATAATGAGCGGGAGCTTGCTTAAAGGCTGCTCATCCACTGAGTGACTGCCGGAGGAGCTACTGTTGTTGCTAATGAGAGCACTTTGCATGTGACTGTTTGCATGTCCCCCATTTTGAACATTGTTGAGATGTTTATCCGACTGCATGTGTATGCTGAGGTTGCCCTTCGACGAGGTAGCATAGTCACACACCTCGCAGCGGTAAGGTTTGTAGCCACAGGCGTATGTTTCACCTCGGGACAAACGGGGATGAGGTTTCCCCGAACTGCAGTACGCACACACACCTCGTGTTGCTCCACCACACACACACTTCCCTCCAGAGGTGCCACACACACACTGGCCACCTGTCTCTGGGTGCTTCTCCTTCATGTGAACTTGTAGTGTATGCTGAGACTTGTAGTGCCAGTTACATTTTGGGCATTTGAGAGTCTTGCAGGAATTGCGTGAGTGCATTACTGTCATGTGACTGGTCAAGGAGTTATTAGCAAGATCTTGGTTAAGGTTTTTAGTGACACTTTCTTTTTGTTCTCCTTCTTTGTCTTTCTCATCATCCACCCCTGTGTCTAAATGACTGTCATTTGGTTCTGGAGCTTTGGCACCATTTCTATTAGAAATGGAAGAGTGAGGAACCCCTGCCAGCATATCATCGTCTGCAGGTGCATTGGCAGGTGCACTGGCAGGCTCCGTATCTGCCAGTGGAAAAGCCATAGAAGACTGCTGGGATCTAAAGCTCTGTGGAAACCCAGAAATACAGCCCTGATCTCCCTTAATGTATTTTACCTCTGTCTCGCTCAGCAGGGCAGAAGAGGATGACGGACAACTGAAGTGCTTTGGAGAGACTGAAGAAAAAGGAAAGGGCTTTGGACAAGAGGAGGGAGTGTGGGAGGGCTTTGGAGAGGCGGCTGTTTTGCTGTCAAGTGTGCCACTGGCCTTTGCAGTCCTGGAAGAAGAGCTGTACTGGCTCTGTTGAGGTAATAAAAAACATTTGGATTTGGTTTGACTTTGGTTTGAAATGGCCTCCTCCTCTTCCTTCCCCTCCTCTCTGCTGCCAAGGGCTGCTGGGAGGCCCCCTGTATGTGACGCCTCTCCCACACCTTCAGGTACCTTCCCTTTGTCTTTCCTTTGCCCTGACATACATCCCTCCCCAAAGTCTTCTTTAAACCCATGCTTTTGATACACTCCTTTCTCCGGTGGATGTCCGCCTGCTTCTTTCTGCTCACTTTCCTGTCCAGCCTTGGACCCCTCTGCACCCTTCTTCCCCTGCTGAGGCGGGGTCAGGGATTCTTTGGCAGGGGCCATGGCTGAGGTATGAGAGGATGACCCCTGGTCAGAAATGATCGCCGGGGTCAGGAGAGGAAGAGATAAAGCCTGGGGACTGAGGTCAGCATCTCTCTCCTCTCCTCCCCCTCCATCCCCTCCTCCTCCTCCCTCACCGCTGTCCATACCAGAGGCTACAGCTGCCACACATTACCAGACCACCTGTTTATTTTGGACAGATAGAAGATAGACAGAAAGAGAAAAAAAGAAAATACATGAGTCATCTAAATGCCATTGCATAACATTGGAGTCACTGATTAGATTCCTTGGATAGCATCTGTTCAATACAACATTCACAGTGCACAATCTAAAGGGTGGTTACCCAGGGGTTAGCATTAGCCCTTAATGGGAAAATCAATAGCATGAGTGCTAAACTGGGTAGAGGAATGCCGGTAAAGGCTACACAGGAGGTCTGTAATATTCCTCAGGGGACAGGATTAAATGAAGAATGGTACGCCGCAGAGCTAGAGGGCTTCCATGGAATTGCCACACGGAAGATTGACGAACATTTTTTAAAACCAGTATATTAGTCTTTGCATGTCTCACTGTGCATCAGGGAAGAGTTACTGTAAAACAACAGGATCTCTTAGAATTAATTACGAAATCATTCATAGATTTCTTGCCTTTCTTTTATGGGCTTTCGCTAAATTTGGCTAGGTTTTGCATTTGGCCTAAATAAAATAAATAAAAATAAATTGAAATACATTCTCAAAACTATTTATGTTTGTGGTCATGCAATTTCATTAGACTTTATTTTGTATGTAACATGTACATGAATACTATACATTAGACTTCATTAGGAAAATGTATCTTTTTTTTAACCTTATTTATATATCTATGAACCATAATAGCATATCTAAGAAATAAAAGTTATTAAAGGTCATTTAAAGAAAACATGATCTGCATAATGTGGCTTTTTAACGGCTAGGTCATGGCTGACATTTTTTGAATACATGATGCTAAATACGTTTTAACAAAAAAAAATTGCTACTTTCATAAAGGTTTTGAAACAATTGATACAAATAATTATTTACTTTACGGGCGCCCGAAAAATATTAGAGGCCTCCACCCTCCTAAGTATCTGACAGACAGGTGAAATACCATTTGAGATAGACACGTCTGTTAGTCCATGTGTCTCTTACAATCCATCACTGACCTTTTTTTAATCAAGGTGAGACCTCCATATACCCTTTCACCTTCTGCTTCAACAAACCATCCCCCTCTTCCTCCTTCTTAAACACCCCCATCCCTCTCTTCTGTGTCCAGCCCCCACCCCCTCATCTCTCTCTGCAGCTCCAAGATATATGGCTCATATCGGCACCGTGATAGTGTTTTAATGCACTGTGTTTATGTCACAGGCCACAGACCCTTGCCCACTGCAGCTGTCCACTCTCCTGCCCAGCTATCGCTGAGGGGGCCCAGTTGGGCCTGCCAGCAGCTGAGAACAGTCTCTAATCTGATAAAGATTTTCATTTACGCTGTAATCAATAACCCGGGGTCTATCGGCAATGTAACTATTTATACAAGCATTCCTGGCTCTGTATTGATCACAAGTGCGGGAAACCATCATTTAACGATGTGTGTGTGTGTGCGTGTTTGTGTGTGTGTGTGACTGTACGTTGGTGTGTGTTAATGAGTGCTCATTCTTTTGTGCTTCTGATTCTGATTATGTCAATTAAGTACACTCACCTGAAATTAAACATGCATGAGTTTATTACAGCCCCATTAAGGCTGTTTTATATCAGGGTTCAAATATTAATGCATATTGCATTGTTATTATAATGCATATGTTAGTTATTGGTTAATAATACAACAATGATGTCAAAACCAGCAACAAAAAATAATAAATGTGTGCCTAGATTTCCCAGCTGGTGTGCGTGTGTGTGTTAATGTGCAGCACAGAGAGAAGAGGCAAGGGTGTGAAGGGGATGAGAACCAGACAGAGAAGAGTTGTGTGGCTATACTTTCTTTTCTTTTTATTATAGGACATGGACTCAAAGCTGCAAAATGACTTTTGTGAAGAGCCTGTTAATCGCATTTACTCCACAAGCCTCAAGGTAAACGACTAATAAAATGTATTCTGTATTTCCTTTTCCCCGGAACTATGGTAGCAGCGGGGGGGGGGTTGCAAAAGAAAAAAAAAAAGGACAGGCAGCAGCATGAACAGTTCACAAACCGAGTATCCGAGTCGTCTACTTCTGCCTTTGTTTACACTATGTTGTACAACACAGTAGCACTTTCTGATTTAACCGAACCGAGCCTGATCGCGTTCAGTGGCTGGTAACAGGTGATTTGATATGCAAACACAAAAACAAAATCTTGATTTGTGGGAATTACAGGCTGCACTGACCAGACGCCTCCCCACCTTCCCGTCCCCACACCACCGGCTCGCTTCCTTCAGCTTCCCCGGAACAGCGTAAACAGGCGGCACACTTACATTTCTGCAGCTACTCCGGCACAAAGCTCCACACGCTGAATGTCTAGTAGTCCAGGAAGCAGTCGCATAGAGTCTCCGCTCATTCCTTATGAATGATCCTTTGCTGTGTTTTAACGAAGCCAAGAAGCGAGAAAATGGGGAAAAAGAGAGGGGGACGAGAGAGAGGGAGCAGCGGGGTCCAAGTTGTTTCCAAACAACAGTGTAATTAAAGCTACATACAGAGGCTGTAGTAAACAGAAGAGATGGGGACGGAGGGGTTTGTGCGAGCTCCAGAGGTAGAATGAGTTCTGATCACTGAAGGGAGGAAAAAACACTTGGCTCTTTATTCCTGCTAATTAGTTTCCTTCAAAAAATGGCTGAGATTATGCGCAGTGCGCATGTGCGTAATTGCGCAGACACTGCTAATTAGCCCGTTTGGATCAATAGGATTCCGCGAGAGAGAGAGAGAGAGAGGCGGAAAGCCTATACCAAAGACTGCTTAGAAAGAAGGAAGAATATGGAAAAGTATGAGATTTTACTGCTTAAATAATCATTTTTTATTTAAAAAACATATATGGATAGCCATTCTGTTTAAGATTCCTCTAAGAAAAGGGACATCCAAATGAAATCTTAATTTAAAAAATCTTTGTCACGCAAACAGAAATACCATAAAACGATACAATGTCTAATGTAAAGTCGAGAAAATAATGACAAACGTAATTCCACTCCACAAAATTAAAATTGCGACACGCAACAAAACGTGCCATTGTCACCGTAATATATTTACTCAAACACACTCAATCTCAGGCCCCGCAGGACGTGTTATCTTTGGATGGCACATTGACATTTATACAAGACGCAATGTTCAAATGAAGGTCCATGTTTTTAGATACACAATAAACCTCATTACTTTCCAGAAAAAAGATGGATATCTAAATTTTTAAGGTCTTATAACAAATTAGAATATTTCACGTATTAAAATCAAATTTGACAAAAGTAACGTTTTATTTAAGAAAAGAGAAAATTAGTGAATTAAAATAAGAAAACAATTAAAACGTGCTTTTATATAAATTACTATTTTTATTTTTTTTTTATTTTGACTTGAGCTGATTGTGCAGGCTGCATCTCTGCTTATTTTTTCCTCTGCCTAAAAATAAAAAATCTTCAACCCAAAACTAACGTGTCGATTCCAATGTTTGTCCTCAGACAAGACCTTTATGCGTCTTTTTTCACCCATCTTCTCGGATCGTCCGTCCTCACAACTCAGCTCCATTGTTATGATAATGCTTTTGTGAATTTCACGCTGGATGTGCAATCTGTCGGTCGTCCATATATTGAAATGGCATAAACTGCGTTTATTTTTAAGATCAGATTGTATGCTATTTTTAAAAATATTTCCTATGTAGACCTAATATATAACCTAATATAAGCATATATCTACATGAGGTTAAAAATACTAATAAACCCAGGGCAATGCACGACCAAATTTAAATATCTAATAAATATTGATATATTATCTTATTTTTTTATTAAAAAAAACTTCCTTGTGCATTTGGAAATGGGTAAAAAAAATAATAATAATAATTTCATTTTTATTAATTTACCGCCAAATGATTTGTCTTGTGCGTCTGTGAAACATCATATAAATATTTTACGATTCGACCACGTTTGAAGTGATTATCTCTAGCAGAGGCCTCTATCAAACACTGCAGGTTATCAAAACCATAAATCACTGCCTGCTCTGTTGTCTTTAGGCATACATGGATTTTTCTCTTGTTATGGCTGCCGTTAAATCCGAGACAATTTGTCATTTTTCGGGACAGAAGACAACAGCAGTGAATAGTGACACGAGTTTCAACGTTGTGGTCCAGACTCTGGCTGTGTGCGTCAGTCCAGTGAAGGGGGTGTCCATGGATGATGGGGGGAAATATGTTATTTTATAGATTTTAATAAAAAGAACAAGAAAAAACATGTCGGTTACAGTAAAGAAAGCCTGATGTTTAGAAGCATTTTGTTTATGTTTGCGTGTGCATGATTTTACTGATTGTTATATTTGTTTTGTAAAAGAATTGGCTTAAATAATTTGGTTTATTAGAATTTCATCAAACATATTGTGCAGAATGACTCAAATGACCATGTATGTTTCGTAGCCCAAGTCTTTTTACACCAAAACGCAGGTGGACATATTCAGACGTCGGGTATGTGGCAGACATGTTTGTTACACATAAATATTCAACATTATTTATACATTTGATGCATTGTCACATGCATTGTGACGCTATTTCCTTACAAATGCATACATTGTTGTGATATGATACCTGAATTAATAAAAAAGTCATCATGTGCAAAAGTATTCATATCCTGGATGTTTTCCCATTTTGTCACATTCCAACAACAAGCTTCACTATATTTCATTTACCTTTATACTGGTGACATGAAAGAAAAAAATTGTTTTCAAATTCACTCCTCAATATAATCATGGAGGTGGCAGCATCATGCTGTGGGTTGGCTTTTCTTCAACATTAAGGCAGGGAAGTAGGTTCAGAGTTTGGGTGGACGGAGCAAAATAACGCACTACTGTTTGACATTGGAGAATATGTTCAGGTCTGAATCTACAGCCTGATCTACAGTGGAATAGTTAAGCATAATGGCCCAGTCAAAGTCCAACCTAATTCCAATTAAGAATCTGTAGAAAGAATTGTTGTTTATATACGCTGTCCAACACGTCTCCTTTAGCTTGAGCTATTTTGAAAATATTGGGCCAAAATTTCTGTCTTTAGAGATGCAAAGCTGATAGAGACATGGCCCCAAACACTTTCTGTGGTCGCAGCAAGAGTTGATTCTACAAAATATTTGTAACAATACCAAATGCACACCACACTTTTCAGATTTTTTTTCTAAAGCAATTGTATTACCATGTGTGATTTATTTTCTACCATTTCACAATTGTGCACTGCTTTGTGGTAGTCTATCAAAAAGATCCCAATGAAATACACTGAAGCTTGTGGCTGTAATGTGACAAAATGGGAAAAAGTTTTAGGTTTCTGAAAACTTTTGCAAGGTGCTGTATTTGCACACATATTGTTTACACAAACATGGATAGGTTGTGCTGTAACATGCACTGTGCTGCCATGCCCTCAGGTGTATGCCAGGGGTTTGTTATTTTCACTGTAATATATAGTTAGCCCTTTCACCAATTCACCCTGTCAGTGCTAATGGGGCAATTTACCTCTTTGATACCCCCCAGGCAGAGAGGGAGAACCAAAAAGCTTCCCAACTCCAAACTTATCTTTATGACATTTATATGACAAAAAGTGGGGGAAACTGGGGACCCATCTGAGACCTTGGAGGGTCCTTAATGTCACTCCCTCCCTTGTTCTCACCCCCCTAACTGCCCCAGGGTATGGTACCAAGCTGGAAGTATAATACATCATGTACAGTAAGAAGCATAGCTCATGTCCAGCCTGGAGAAACTTCTGCAGCTACTTCTGCAGACTTACATGCTGTGTCCTGTTCTGCATTGTTCTAAATGTTAACACCCAAACTAACAGTTAACATCCTCAAGCCTGACCTCTCCCTTCATTTAGCGCCTCTTCAGTGTCTGTAAGTCCTTTTGTCTGAGCTCACATTCCACCTGTCCTTCTTGTTTCCCCAAGGAGGCAATAACCTCACTAGCAAGAGCTTCCCCTTGAGCCGTTGTCATAGTAACTTGTGGGCTGGTCGACATGACAACCCCACCATGGTCCAGAGATAGATGATAGGGCAGAAATGGGAAGGGAGCATGCACATGGGAGATTTGCACCCCCTTTAATTTGGTTTGCCTGATTCTGATTTAAAATGTTTTTTCTGTCTCTTTCTGTCCCTCTCTAAAGGCAGTGTACTGCCTCCATCAACCTGCACTACATTCACACAGGTATTCAAAGGCCGCAAAACATATGCCTGCTAAGCTTTATAGCTTGCACAAAGAGAAATAAGAATTATTTATACATTTTTTTCAACAAAGATATAATAGAAATTGCAAATATATAGTGCTTTATATTTCTTATTTCTTAAAAATACATAAAGGAATGTTTCCCATTATAACAAAAAATTGCACTGTATTTCATTGATATTTTATATAACAAAGTAGTGCAAAATTGAGAAGCAGTAAAATGGAATAGAAAAGGATAGAATAGAAATATCCCTTATTGTGCCTCAGTGGGGAAATCCATGTGTACCAGTAGCAAAGTGAAATGCAAATGGAAGTATACAGAAACACACAAAGGTAAAAATGAAAAAAAAAGAAAAACACATAAATAAATAAGAATAACAGCTTGTACATTAATGGATAATTTACATCATGAGAAGAAAATACTGTGCAACTATTAAAATGAGAATACTCAGATTAGAATAAAGGTGTAAGCAAGTAGGGTCATTTAAAAAAAAATAAAACATGCTTGTAAATTTGTGCATAAAAATCAAAAACAGACTCTTTACAAGAAGTGGAAAAACTGTGCAAATAACAGCAGGGATGTAAACACTTATTGAGTTTGTTGGGAGTAGTGATGGTTTTAAAATCTTACAGCTGCGTTGAGAAGGAATCTGCAATAATGCTGCTTTGTGCACCTAGGATGCAGCAGTCTGTCTCTGAAGGAGCTCTCCAGTTCTGCAAACAGCATCATGCAAGGAGGCCTTGAGACATGGGAGACATTGTTCAAAAGTGATGTTATTTTCCGTAAGCCTCATAGCATAATTGCCTAAGTCACTTCCTCTGACGTGTAGATAAGCTCCTGCTCCAACATACTACACCACAGAAGATGGTGATGCCATCTTCTGTCAAAAAAGCAATCAGGAGTGCCCCCTGCGCTCCAAAAGACCTCTGTCCCCTTAGCAGGTTAGAATCTGCTCTGACTCTTCCTGTAAAAAGCATCTCTGCTGTGAACCCAGTCCAGTTTATTGTTCAAGTGAACATCCAGGTACTTATTAGAGTCCACTATCTCAATGTCAGTTCCCTGGATGTTCACAGGTGTCGGTGTGGTGGTTATGCCCCTGTGGAAATCCACCACCAGCTCCTTGGTTTTCCTCACGTTGATCAGGAGGCACCAGTCCACAGTCTAGTGTCCACTGTACTCTGAGTCGTCCTCACCTTTGATGAGGCCAACTATGACAGAGTCATCTGAAAATTTTTATGGATGGCAGCCTGAGTTGATGAAGAAGGAAAATGACAGCAGGTTTTCAGGTTCTTTTTGAGAAACAATTGTAATTGCAATTACAGCTGCAAAGTAATTTGGGGCGTGTCTTTGCCATTTTTTCCCGATCTGGAGATGCTCATTCTTTACAAAATATCTCAAGCTCAATCTGTTTGGATGGGTAGTGTGAGCGAACATCACATTTCAAGTCTTGTCACAGATTCTCAGTTTGATTTCGCTCTGAACATGACTAGGCCATTCTAAGACATAAATGTAAATGAATTCATTTCGTAGTAGCTTTGGGCCTGGCTGTATCTTTAAGCTGCTGGAAGGGGAACCTTTGCCCCAGTCTCCCGAAGTGTCCCGTATTTAGCCCAGTCCATCTTTTTATCAACTCTGTCCAACTGTTCTGTTTGTGCTGAAGATAAGCACGCCACTACCATCTTTCAGCTTGGAGATATTGTGTTCAGTGTGATGTGCAGTGTTAGTTTTCTACTCCCAGCATATTACTTGTTAGCCCAAATGTTCAATTTTCCTCTCACCTGATCAGAGCACCTTCTTCCACATGTTTTCTATGTCCTCTACATGGCTTTTAGCAAACTGCAAACAGGTTTGTCTTTAGCTTTTTCTTTTCAATGGCTTCTTTTAACAACCCTCAGAGGCCTTCACAGAAATGTCATATTCATACTGAAATGAAAATTAACATGTTTACATTTCAAAACACATTTTTACTCAATAGGAAACTTATGAGCCCAATCAGTTTCTTTCAGATTTTCTTTTATATCCCTTTTCTTCCATTGTTACTCACTACTGTGTTCATCTATCACAGTAAAAAATTACAATAATATAATTTGAAGTTTGTGGTTGTAATGTGAAAAAGTGTACAAAAAAAGCACAGGATTAATGCATTTTGCAAAGCCCTGCTGATGTTCTCCATTTTGGGTAATAAATCCAGACTCGGCTCTTTTCCTGTTTCAGATCATTTCAGAAGAGGAACGTGTAGCTGCATGAAGGAACAGGAGAAGAAGTGCTTCATTTGTTAAACCTCATTGTCAGCACCTGGTGATATGCTGACTGTGTCATAGCATGTTTAAAACAGGTCCAGTGTTACTGCAGTTTGTTCGATCATTACGTCAAGCTTCTTGCTTTTGAATGAAAGTTCATTTTAATGTCTAAAAAATAAATGCAGAAGTGTCGGTTTGTTCATAAGTCCTTGAATGCTTCAAATGTTAAAGAAATATCAGAAGGCTTAGCTCAGCTAACTGCTCCTTTTTTCTGTTTTTTCAAAATAAAGTTGTTTCTGAGCAGGTTTGCTATTATCAACTGGTTTTCCATCAGATAAAAGAAAAAGAATAATGATATTAACCTGCCAATACTCAGCAGAATCTGAAATAAGATATTATAAATGTCTGAATTTCTTTAGAATTTATTAAATGTAAGGTTCTTATTTATATTCGGAAAATGATTTTTCAAAAACATTTCAATATAATACAAAAAATATATATAAATATGCTATTTCATTAAATATTTCTATGTATGGGCTTGTATTTGTTCACAAGAACAATTATCTCTCTTTGAACTTTATTTCTGATTCAAGTTTCTTCCTGATCAGACCTTCTTCTGTTTGTGTGACTGTTTTGCTTTTATTGTTATTATAATTCATTTGTTTATTTTTGAATATGTTTGATGTGTTATTCATTTTATTTTTTGTAGCCTCTGCTTTTGACAGATGAATTTCCCCTTGGGGATCAATAAGAACTATCATCTTATTTCATTTCATCTCATCTCATATCATCTCATCACCACGGCTGTGGGCTGCTGCAGTAGGGGATGAATAATAATGGTGGTTGTACATGCCTACAGCTAGCCAGTATTTAGATGAAGACACATTAAATCCACAGGATAGATAGATAGATAGATAGATAGATAGATAGATAGATAGATAGATAGATAGATAGATAGATAGATAGATAGATAGATAGATAGATAGATAGATAGATAGATAGATAGATAGATAGATAGATAGATAGATAGATAGATAGATAGATAGATAGATAGATAGATAGATAGATAGATAGATAGATAGATAGATAGATAGATAGATAGATAGATAGATAGATAGATAGATAGATAGATAGATAGATAGATGATAGATAGATAGATAGATAGATAGATAGATAGATAGATAGATAGATAGATAGATAGATAGATAGATAGATAGATAGATAGATAGATAGATAGATAGATAGATAGATAGATAGATAGATAGATAGATAGATAGATAGATAGATAGATAGATAGATAGATAGATAGATAGATAGATAGATAGATAGATAGATAGATAGATAGATAGATAGATAGATAGATAGATAGATAGATAGATAGATAGATAGATAGATAGATAGATAGATAGATAGATAGATAGATGTGATACGTAGTTTTTAACGTATTTACTCAGAGGGGACATGCCACACTTTTCAGATTTTTCTTTTTTTTTTGTCATTTGTCTTTTACTTCACGATTATGACCTATTTTATGTTGGTATGTTACGGAACCGTATTGCTGTCACGGAGGAAAATAAATTTTCGTACACTATCACGTTATAACATGGTACCTATATTGTACAAAAATGATAATATATTGTACAAACGTGATAAGTATATTGGATAAACGTGATAATTTCATCCAGAAGGTGGCGGTATTTATGGTTAGCACAATGGCTAATTTACAGGAGTTGGTCAAGTTTTACTTCATGCTCGGTGTAAGACATGGAGAAATATTGATGCTGCTGCGCACTGTGGAGGATATCATAATCAGTATGCGCACTCTGAGAAGGATCCATCACGTTTGTACAATATAATTATCACGTTTATACAATATACTTATCAGGTTGTACAAAATATTACACGTTTGTACAATATAATTATCACGTTTATACAATATATTATCATGTTTGTACAATATAGGTACCACGTTATAACGTGATAGTGTTCGAAAAGTTTTTTTCCTCCGTGACAGCAATACGCTACGCTCCCGTAGTATATCACATTAAATCACAATAATGTAAATTAATGTTCGAGGATCGAGGTATAGGACTTAAGGATAAAGGTATAGAAATACTGAAAAGAAATATTGTTGCAAGACGCTGTGCATATATAGTTTTTATTACATTTTATTTGACTGCCATGAGATATTCCTCAAAAACTAAGCAACGGTGCCCTCTCGTGGATTAAAATGTAACTGGGAGACGCCAGCCTACAAAAGCAATCTCCTCCCGGCTACCATACATTTGTAAAAATTAAGATTGTGGTTGTAAGTAATAATGAAGGCGTGTGATCTGTAATGTGTGGTATTTTTACTCCATTTCAGGTGTTTGGAGATGGAAGATGAATGGGAAGAAGAGGTATTAAAAACAATAATTGTGCTTGCGTTTAGTTTAGGCAGCAGTCGCACTGTTAGCTTTTCCTTTGGCTAACCAGTTAGCCAAAGGTAACTTAAATATATGAGGTTTTCTGAATTATGTATTATGTTATTTCCGGTATTTTGAGCTCATTATGCAAACTGAAGTCGTTTCTATATAAAGATAGAATTGTTCGACCGCCTGTTTCAACTAAACAATGAATGTTTATTAGCAAGTTTTTACATTACAACGCTGAAGTTGACATCCAAGTCGAAGATTCTAATTTAGCACTTAGTTAAAGAGCCAATAATCTGAACTACAGTTAATCCGCTCAAAATGTAAAATACTTGGAATGTTTAAACCTGAACTGGTCTATTATAAACTCATTACACATTCTATAAAACACGACACTTGCAAAACCTTTCACATTGTCAAAATTCAAAAAGTCTGTTTTACTATTTGCGGCCACTTTAGCAAAGCATTCAAATCTCCTTTTTATGAATTCACAAACTGATAAATTGAAAAAAAAGTTTCACAAACTGTATTTTATAGAATTTGTTTAGCAATTTAGTTATTGTAGGTTTAAATCTGGACCCCGTGAAGAAGCCAAACAATGCTTTCAGATCGCCATATTTTATGTTTTCATAAATTCAATAAAGGTTTTGCAAATTACGAACTGTGTTTTAGAGAAAATAAAATGAGTTTCAAATAATTTCAACCATTTTAGACTTTGATCTAAAGTCAATCAAAGGTAGGTAGAGTTGTTAAAGCCACAAATCAGACTCTTACTTAGTCTAACTGTTGTTTTTTCCTGGCTTGATCACTTGATCTCTTTCTATTTTCCAGCATCACTCATTCATCCTGTGTTGTGTTGTGTTCAGGAGCAGCTTGTTGTGGTGGAGCTCTCTGGAATAATCAACAATGACTTTCTGTCCAAATGTCGGACCACTTGTAAGATACTGGTGAGTTTTGGGTTAATAAATATATTTATGATGATAGTAAATATTAATTGGAATCAACTTTGGATCACTCAGGATCACACCTAATCATATTCTTTTTATGTGATGTAGGATATAAATAGTGAAAGGCCCATGATGCAGGTTGGACAATATGTGTTTGCAGGGGAATATGAAGGTAAGAACATGCATAAAAAGACTTTTGCAATTTAAGTGATGTCTGTCTCTCAGATGAGTTTTCATTTAAATTATTTGCAAACTTCATAGAACTTACAGGACAGCTTTTAACTGTTTTTTACCCATTATCCTAAATGTAATGTATAATCAATGTAAAAAGAAAGTGCACTTTTTTTTAAGTCTAGATTTTATGTATTCAATTCAATTCAAAAATACTTTATTAATCCCAAAGGGAAATTCTGGAGAAATTATCTGGAGATAATAAATATCAAATTGTCCTCACCCGGTTTAACATTATTTAAAACTAACCTCTAGTGTACGAACACAAAACTGTTTACGAATTTTACATTAAACTACGATGGAGCCAAAATGGAAAATCTGTGTCAAAAACACCAATGTTTCAGCTGCTTGTACCACCTTTTAGGCAGTATCTTAAAATAGTAATTTTCCGTGTATTTTTATCAGTCTCTCAAGTCATTGTGGAGGAAATTTAGCCCCCATTAGTTTATATTTTTTTGCTTAAATGCTGTGTTTGTTTTTTCACCGAACATGAAGCTGTGTATTATGACCAAGCATCTAAATGATAGACTCATCTGCCAAAAGAATTTAGTTCCAGATATTCTGGGGTTCATTCAGATGCAGCTTATAAAGTCAAAGTTGGGCTGCCATATTCTTTTGAGGAACAAGAGGCTTTCTCCTCCAACCCTTCAAAACACACTGTATTTTTTTCAGTCATGCGAAGTAAGGCATAAAAAATCTGAGATTGAGGTTTTGAGAGATTCTTCGCAAAATTGTGGACCATTGTATGATGTGACCTTGAGGTGAGTAGCTTGGGCGTCTACCAGGAGTGATAGCCGTCTTTTATGTTTACCACCTGTAAATAATGATGGACTTTAAATTTTTAGAAATGGCCTCATAACCAAAAAGGGTGGCTTGTCCTCTTCAGGTTGGAGGGGAGTTCCTGCCTCAAGTGGAGGAGTTCAAGAATCTTGGGGTCTTGTTCACGAGTTAGGGGAGAATGGAGCGGGAGATCGAGAGACGGATCGGTGTGGCTGCCGCAGTAATGGGGATTCTGTGCCGGTCCGTTGTGGTGAAGACAGAGCTGAGCCGAAAAGCGAGGCTCTCAATTTACCAGTCGGTCTACAGGGGTTGGACAATGAAACTGAAACACCTGGTTTTAGACCACAATAATTTAATAGTATGGTGTAGGGCCTCCTTTTGCAGCCAATACAGCGTCAATTCGTCTTGGGAATGACATTTACAAGTCCTGCACAGTGGTCAGAGGGATTTTAAGCCATTCTTCTTGCAGGATAGTGGCCTGGTCACTACGTGATACTGGTGGAGGAAAACGTTTCCTGACTCGCTCCTCCAAAACACCCCAAAGTGGCTCAATAATATTTAGATCTGGTGACTGTGAAGGCCATGGGAGATGTTCAACTTCACTTTCATGTTCATCAAACCAACCTTTCACTAGTCTTGCTGTGTGTATTGGTGCATTGTCATCCTGATACACGGCACCGCCTTCAGGA
The DNA here is from genome assembly GCF_021462225.1 of Girardinichthys multiradiatus. Taxonomy (NCBI): domain Eukaryota; kingdom Metazoa; phylum Chordata; class Actinopteri; order Cyprinodontiformes; family Goodeidae; genus Girardinichthys; species Girardinichthys multiradiatus. Next base: position 30,013,247 of record NC_061795.1, on the reverse strand, counting down.
TACAATGTTTGAACCATTGGATGCACATGGTCCTCAAGAATGGTTCGGTAGTCCTTGGCAGTGACATGCCCATCTAGTGCAAGTATTGGGCCAAGGGAATGCCATGATATGGCAGCCCAAACCATCACTGATCCACCCCCATGCTTCACACTGGGCATGCAACAGTCTGGGTGGTACGCTTCTTTGGGGCTTCTCCACACCGTAACTCTCCCGGATGTGGGGAAAACAGTAAAGGTGGACTCATCAGAGAACAATACATGTTTCACATTGTCCACAGCCCAAGATTTGCGCTCCTTGCACCATTGAAACCGACGTTTGACATTGGCATGAGTGACCAAAGGTTTGGCTATAGCAGCCCGGCCGTGTATATTGACCCTGTGAAGCTCCCGACAGAAGGTTCTGGTGGAAACTGGAGAGTTGAGGTGCACATTTAATTCTGCCGTGATTTGGGCAGTCGTGGTTTAATGTTTTTTGGATACAATCCGGGTTAGCACCCGAACATCCCTTTCAGACAGCTTCCTCTTGCGTCCACAGTTAATCCTGTTGGATGTGGTTCATCCTTCTTGGTGGTATGCTGACATTACCCTGGATACCGTGGCTCTTGATACATCCCAAAGACTTGCTGTCTTGGTCACAGATGCGCCAGCAAGACGTGCACCAACAATTTGTCCTCTTTTGAACTCTGGTATGTCACCCATAATGTTGTGTGCATTTCAATGTTTTGAGCCAAACTGTGCTCTTACCCTGCTAATTGAACCTTCACACTCTGCTCTTACTGGTGCAATGTGCAATCAATGAAGACTGGCTACCAGGCTGGTCCAATTTAGCCATGAAACCTTCCCCACTAAAATGAAAAGTGTTTCAGTTTCATTGTCCAACCCCTGTACGTTCTTACCCTCACCTATGGCCATGAACTTTGAGATAATTGACATCACAAGAAGAAAATACTGTGCAATTATTAAATTGAATATACTCGGATTAAAAGAAATGTGGAAAAAAATGGATACAAGCGGCTAAAATGAGCTTCCTCCGTAGGGTGGCCGGGCACTCCCTTAGAGATAGGGTGAGGAGTTCGGCCATCCGGGAGGAGCCAGTTGAAGTGGCTCGGGCATCTATACCGGATGCCTCTTGGACGCCTCCCTTGGCCTGTGTTCCAGGCACGTCTCACCGGGGGGAGGCCCAGGGGACGCCCCAGGACACGCTGGAGGGACTATGTCTCTTGGCTGGCCTGGGAACTCCTCCAGCTCCCCCTGGAGTAGCTGGAGGAGGTGCCTCTACGGAGTCTGTTGCCCCCATGACCTGGTTCTGGATAAAACGGTACACTAAGTGTACGGGCCTCATAACCCTTCCCAGATTGATGAGCAGCACCAGTTGCTTGTCGTTGCTGATTGCTGATATTTTTGCCTGCGTTTGTTGTAAGGCAAGGTCTGGTCTGGAGCACACAAACCAGCCACAACTCCTGCATTTATAGAGGCGGTTGCACTTGCTGATGATCAGGTAATCAGGTGCATTTGATTAGCAGCACTGGCTACTTACCTCTTAAATATTATGAAAACGACAAAGATGTACTTAGTTTTTTACATGCCGGTTTTCCAATTTGTCTTTGTTTTTGTCAAATAAAACTAATTATATGATGGAATGAGTGTTAAATTTAAGTAATTTTACCACCTGATAGACCTCTTTTGTGTCCTAATACCTAAAACTGTATTGAAAGAAGGTGTACTTTCTTTTTCCTGTGAATATGTCTATTTTTTTTTTTTTTCTAGATTGGGGCTTAAAACGTCTTAAATGGCCTTAATTTTCATTTGTAAATTTCTTTTACTCTGGAAAAAATATATTTTAGTTTACTGCAATTTCTTCTTAAAAATTACTACTCCTTGGTACCATTTTAGTTTAAACCAACATGCTGATCCCATTGCCTGAAGCTGTTTATAGTTTATGTAAGATAAAAATCAGTGAACACACTGTATGCTAAGTCTTGTCAAATATTTTCTTTTAAAAATATAAGCCACTGTAAAGTAAAATACACATATAATTTTACAATTTTTGCTGCAGACGCTTTGGGAACTTGTGTGCTTTTTGAAGAGGTATCAAAAAAAGGTGAGACCCTGCTCCAATAATTTCATTGTTTAGCAGTTAAACTGTGACTCAATAGTGCTCAAAGTCCTCTGGTGCTTCTTTTGTTTTGTAGCTGCAGGAAAAACAGACAGTTGTCCTGGCCTCAAATACATTTGCCACACTGTTAAGAAACTGACGATGCAACGAATCTTTCTCACTGAGAAGAGGGAGGGTGAAATGATAGCAGGTCAGACAGAATATCTTGTTTCTCCTGGAGTTTATATTATGTTTTTTTTTTATTAGTTGATTGACCCATGTTGTTTTTTTCTATCTGCAAAATATCAGAGTATTATCTTTGCGTAACATTGCTAAAAATTCAAATATGAATGTTTTGGTTTTTTTTCCAGCAGAGAAACATGATGACAAGCAGCAGGTCACAACCTGTTTGTCTAATCAAACAGACACTGACAGCACACATGGCATGATAGAAGAAAGTCTGAACAACGCAGATTTGGACGACTCTGCATTCGACTGAGATAGACATTTTATATTATGACTCCTCAATGCGAGGATAAGAAATGTGCCACACAGTCAAGAACTTGGGTTTATTGGTCTTTGCACTTCTACAGCAAAATAGAGATGTTGTTCTTTCTGTGAAATAAAATCAATTATTTTTGTGGAAGATACAGTTATGCCTTCTCTTCACTGAGCCTCAAAAATATCACAATTAGTAGTTATTACACTGTTCAAGTGATTGCATAGTATTTTGTTGATGCCTGTTTTTTTTTCTTTACTGGTCTCAGGATTTGGAGAAAATCTTTAATGCATAACATCAGAAAACTTAAAGCCTTTCTAAATGGAATTCACATACTATCATGGCTTCTTGTAAAGGAAGCCCACTGCCAGATACTGATATGCAAAGTATGAAGCTCATATAATGCACGATGTGTTGCAGACGTATTCAGCTATTTCTCCTCTTCAAGGATTGTTTTACACATTTTTAAGTTGATAGAAAATACAACTAGTTCCACATGCTTTCTCTTTCAGTGGACAGGGAGTCATTTATTCACAAATTTTTTGTCTGTCCTTGTACCAGAATATGACAGCAGTGTGACTCAATACACTGCTGCTTTAAAACTATCTACAGCAAAACAACTGATCTGAATCATCAAAACCTTTTGAAGCTTTGCATCTGTGTGGCAAGCTGTGAGTAATTAAGTTAATTAAAGCTAGATTTGTGCTAAATGGTTAGATATTAGTAGAAACGGAAGCAATAATTCCCAGAATAACAGGTTACAAAGACTGAGCAGTCAATAAAATGCAGCTTGTGTTCAGATAACTGTTCATTACAAAAGGTCTGATGAACTACTGGTCAAAAACAAACTTTGAAGCAGTTCAAGGAAGAAATGTATGTGAATTAGAGCTGCAAAATGTATGGAATCACAGTCATTGAATGTCTGCAAAAGCACAAACTTGGATTCAATATCTGTTTAACACATTTCAAGTCCCATGCATTTATGCTCGGCACAACAATAATATATTTGGCCATTTTAATTCAGTTTCAATTTCCTTGATGCTTACACCCGATGTAGGTTTTAGCAACCAGGAAGCTAAAGTTCATGGACATTAGTGGGGACATTGTGGTGAGGGAAAATATGGAGAATAGATAGAAAAATGTGGGTTAATAGTAACTGATATCATCAGCACAATAGCCCATAATGATGTGACACGTGCATGTATTCCTAATATCATTCAACCCTAATTTGAAGTAAAAAAAATAAACAAATCTGATGGATGTGGGTGAAGTTATTTGCACAACAATGCATAAATTCACTGTATACAATATAAAATAAGCAAACTATTTCCATGCAAATGTACCAAAGCTATTAAATTTTACCTGTTCAAACAAACGTTAACTTTTGTTGTTACAAATATAAATCGGGGTACCTCAGGGTAGAGGATGGAGATCTCATGATAACTTTTTATTGCAAGTTGCCATAATGTTAGCTAGACAGAAAGAGTTGTCTGTTTTGTCATTCGTGTTCCAAGTTTTTCACCCTCAGATGAGCTATGTATTTGAAACAAATACCAGAAAAAACATTAAAAAATAATGATATTTTACTGCAACGTTCATTTTGTAATCTAATTGATTACTTTTACAGACATTTTAATGTGAATATTTTTGGATTTTATTTTACTATATATTTTATACCGATTTCTTTTCACATTTATAAGGTTTATAAATTAAATACATTTAAACTAATTTGTACAAACCCTTTAAACTATTAAAAATGCATGTTTATTAATTTTGTGTTCTTTTTCATTTAATTATGAAGCAATGTGTTTCACTATTCGGAGTACCCTCGGTAAACTTTCAGTTTATGAATGAACTACATGTTGTTGACTTTGAGGACGTGGCGGTTCTCGGCCAATCCAATCAACGGTGCTCCCCTGAAGTGGACCAATCAGCTGGCGACATCACACTCGCCTTCTCGGTGCCTGATTGGTTAGGCTCTCGTTTGTCCACAGGAAGTGCACGGGTGTGTTTCCTAGGGAGGGCCTACAGAGTCAACGACGAACTTCCCTGCAAGACACCGGTGAGTTTTGCTGGTGAATTATTTGAAAAGTGAGGGGAAGTTAAATTATGTAGTTACGATTTTGAAAAGATATATAATGAATTATAATCCGGGGGCTAATTGTCATAGGTCTAAGGCGGGAATTTGCAAGACAGAGGGTGAAACTGACGGTGTTTTGCGTTAGCCAGACTGGGTCAACCTGCATTTGTTTCTAACTGTTCTGATTGAAAATAACGGTCAGCTTTAAACCGCGGTAGTAAAAGATTCAAAAAAGCGACCTGAAGTGCACGAATGAGAACGTTTTAGGTTTCTTGTAGCATTAAAGGTGAAACTAAAGCCTCAACAATAAAGAGCGGGTCGAGAGGAAAATAAACGGGTTTATCATTTAAATAGTCTTATTTTAAATAGTTTTATTTTAGTAACACACCTCAACTAACTTAAAAGCTTAGCTGTTTTTATAAGTTTGAGGATATGGCAGATGCCATTATTGAGATTACATGCCTTTAAAATATTTTTTAAGGAAAGAAATTAGATAAATATAAATATTATTTATTTATTTTATTTAATATTTATTGATGATGTAGAAATATGTTTAATAGCTGTATTGGAAACTCCAGACATCCGAGCAAAGAGTGGGAAACGGTTAACTCTTCTGAATTGATTCTGAAGGGAGATTTCATGCGGACAATAGTCCATAAAGAAATTCACTATCAATCAATTAATATAAAAAAGAAAAATTTCTGACCTTGAAAGGCGTTCGGGTTGAGCTTTGAATTTGCATTACTGTAATCTCAGTGGCTAGTCATGTTTGTGTATGTGGCCAGAACTTCAGGACCTGCTTGGTTTTTTTTAAACCATGTTTTGTTTTGTGTTACTTCGGTACTGAACTTGATCTTGTATAGAAGTCCTTTAAGTGATTTAGTTTTTGTTTAAACCACCAGAACAATGTACAACATTCATCAAACATCACTTGTATGATAAATATATCTGTAGGAAATACAGAAATAATGCCACTTTTTGTAATGAATATTTTTGGTTTGAATTACAGCTTTTTACATATTTTAATGTTAACTGAGAGTAAGCCTTTTCCTAGATTTTCAACATTTTAAATGCTGTATATTTCAAAATTTTTAACCTGATCTTGGTATCATTTGACGTTTCTTTTAAGCTCTGTCAAATGAAATGACATTTGACATTCTTACCAACATGCCTAGTATAATTTTCATCTCTGTTGCATACTTGAAGTAAGCCAAAACCTTTACTGTTTTCACACATATGAAGTGATTACATGGTAGATGCTGTTATTTCTTTGCTTAAAGGTATATGCTTTCCTGTTGCAGTGTTGTCTAAACGTTTAGGCATAAGAGTCAAAAGTTCTCGATTACCAAAAAATTTTATTAAAAAAAAAAATATTTGAACAACAAATAGACTGTAATTCAAGAATACGCTAAGCATTCAGTATTTTAACTAAAGAAAAAAAGTAGCAATTTTTTGTTGAAAAGTAATGCTTTATAATCATTGTAGATCCACCACCTAAAAAAATAACTTGCCTTATTAAAAAGAAAGCCATTTACTGTGTCTTTCAGGCTTGATTGAAAAAGATTTTAAAAAATGTAGTCTGCACTTAGCAACATGATTCTATGTCACTCTTTCTCTGAATATGCTTGCTGTATTAAAGTTCAATAAGTAAATTAAAAGTAGATTTGGATGCACCTAAATCTACTTTTGAGAAAATGTCACTGGATGGACATGGTCCTATATACAATGCCTTACGAACATATTCGGCCCCCTTGAACTTTTCAACCTCTTGCCACATTTCAGGCTTCAAACATAAAGATATAAAATTCTAATTTTTTGTGAAGAATCAACAACAAGTGGGACACATGAAGAGGAATGAAATTTATTGGATGTGTCAAACTTGTTTAACAAATAAAAAACTGAAAGTGGGGCGTACAATATTATTCGGCCCCCTTGCATTAATACTTTGTAGCGCCACCCTTTGCTGCAATTAGAGCTGCAAGTCTCTTGGGGTATGTCTCTATCAGTTTTGCACATCGAGAGACTGAAATTCTTGCCCATTTTTCCTTCCAAAACAGCTCGAGCTCAGTGAGGTTGGATGGAGAGCGTTCGTGAACAGCAGTCTTCAGCTCTTTCCAGAGATGCTTGATTGGAAAGGTCTGGACTTTGACTTGGCCATTCCAACACCTGGATACATTTATTTGTGAGCCATTCCATTGTAGATTTGGCTTTATGTTTTGGATCATTGTCTTGTTGGAAGATAAATCTCCGTCCTAGTCTTAGGTCTCTTGCAGACTCCAACAGGTTTTCTTCCAGAATGGTCCTATATTTGGCCCCATCCATCTTCCCATCAATTTTGACCATCTTCCCTGTCCCTGCTGACAAAAAGCAGGCCCAAACCATGATGCTGCCACCACCATGTTTGACAGTGGGGATGGTGTGGGAATGGTGATGAGCTGTGTTGCTTTTACGCCAAACATATCGTTTTGCATTGTGGCCAAACAGTTTGATTTTGGTTTCATCTGACCAGAACACCTTCTTCCACATGTTTGGTGTGTCTCCCAGGTGGCTTGTGGCAAACTTTAAACAAGACTTTTTATGGATTTATTTGAGAAATGGCTTTCTTCTTGCCACTCTTCCATAAAGGCCACATTTGTGCAGTGTACGACTGATTGTTCTCCTATGGACAGACCCTCCCACCTCAGCTGTAGATCTCTGCAGTTCATCCAGAGTGATCATGGGCCTCTTGGCTGCATCTCTGATCAGTCTTCTCCTTGTTCGAGATTAAAGTTTAGAGGGACGGCCGGGTCTTGGTAGATTTGCAGTGGTCTGATACTCCTTCCATTTCAATATGATTGCTTGCACAGTTCTCCTTGGGATGTTTAAAGCTTGGGAAATCTTTTTGTATCCAAATCCGGCTTTAAACTTCTCCACAACAGTATCTCGGACCTGCCTGGTGTGTTCCTTGGTCTTTATGATGCTCTCTGCGCTTTGAACAGAACCCTGAGACTATCACAGAGCAGGTGCATTTATACAGAGACTTGATTACACACAAGTGGATTCTGTTTATCATCATCAGTCATTTGGGACAACATTGGATCATTCAGAGATCCTCACTGAACGTCTGGAGTGAGTTTGCTGCAATGAAAGTAAAGGGGCCAAATAATATTGCATGCCCCACTTTTCACTTTTTTATTTGTTAAAAAAGTTTGACTCATCCAATAAATGTCATTCCACTTCACGATTGTGTCCCACTTGTTGATTCTTCACAAAAAGTTAGAATTTTATATCTTTATGTTTGAAGCCTGAAATGTGGCAAAAGGTTGACCAGTTCAAGGGGGCCGAGTACTTTCGCAAGACACTGTACTATGACACAAAAGGGAATGTAAAACAAATGTATTGGGTCAATCTGCATGAAATTTGTATCATTCTTGAATTGCAGTTGGGGACTCACAAAATCAGTCCAGGGGCCGCAAATGTCCCCTGAGCCGCATTTGGACATCCCCCATGCAGTGGATACTTTGTCCAATTGCGTAGCTCAATATTAGCGTTGGAAGCAGCAAATAAGAGCACAACGACTATTAGGGGTGTTATTTATTTTTAATTTTATTTATTTTTTATTTACAAGAAGCAACATTCTGAAATATTATTTATCAACCATAAGACACCTTTTCTGTGCTTTTCCTGCATTGTTTGTCAGTGCCAAAATTATTTGCGTTGTGCATCTAGTATTATTAGCTATATACTCGGTTCTAAAAGTAGAACAAATGGGAATTGCATTCGCCCAAAAGATTTGCAATAGCTTTGGTATTTGTGTGAAGTCTGAGTCATACACTTCTGCCTTCAGCGGTGTTAGGCTAAAGGTTGTGATCAGTGCAGGCAGATTGGGTATTATCTTTTAAAAGTACAATGTAAACCAAAATAAGCCATGATGCTCAGATGCTTTTATCAGGCTGAACCCTGACTAGTTCTCATTGTGACTTCTGTTTTATTTTCTGCCGCAGAGAGTGTTTGAACAAACTCAGAATGGAGCTGCGGCCGCTTGTGATGTGCTTCGCTCTCTGCGTGGTTTATGCCACCAGCAAACCCACAGAGAAGAAGGACCGCGTCCACCATGATGACCCTCTGAGCAACAAGGAGCACGATGATGCCGAGAACTTTGATTATGACCACGAAGCCTTTCTGGGACAAGAAGAGGCAAAGACCTTTGACCAACTCACACCCGAAGAAAGCAAAGAGAGGCTTGGGTAAGATCATCACAAACCTTTTTTCTTTTCTTTTTTTTTTTTTACATTTAATTTATTTGAGCAGTCATAACGATCACTTTTAATTAAAGAAAAACTTTTTACAGAGTTCCTTTAATATTATTTTTGCTCTTTATAATGGCGTTATAAACTTATTAAAGTGTAATTGTTTTGTTAAAAACTCCGCAGCATGTTAGTAGATCGCATAGATGAAGATAAAGATGGCTTCGTGACAATTGAGGAGATGAAGAGGTGGATTAAGCACGCACAGAAGAGGTGGATCTACGACGATGTGGATCGACAGTGGAAGAGCCACGACCTCAACGGGGATGGAATGGTGTCCTGGGAAGAGTACAAGAATGCTACCTATGGATACGTTCTTGGTATGGCTTTAGAACTGATTCATTTCATAGGTTTTATATATCCCAGGTATTTCATATCGAAACTCTTTTAATTAAGCATTCGCTTTGCCGAAGTTGGACACTCACTTAAAAAAATCACTGCTTTTCGACCTGCAGATGATTCCGATCCTGAAGATGGCTTCAGCTACAGGCAGATGATGGCTCGTGACGAAAGGAGATTCAAGATGGCCGACCTTGACAAGAACCTGAAAGCCAACAAGGAGGAGTTCACAGCTTTCCTTCACCCTGAGGAGTATGATCACATGAAAGACATTGTGGTGTTGGTGAGTGATGCACTGGAACGGGTCTTAACCGATGACTGGTGGTGTATTTTCTACACGCTCAAATCTCTTTATTTTTCTGTAGGAAACTATGGAAGACATTGATAAGAATGGCGATGGTTTGATTGACTTGGATGAATACATAGGTGAGTTCTTACAGCCTGTTTACCTCGTAGGGCTGCCCCAAAACCATTTTTCCAGAGCCTCGAAAAAGCATTCATACCCTTTGACCTTTGCCACATTTTTTCATGTTTCAACCACAAATTTCATATTTTTTGGGGGAATGGATTGTGATAGATCAGCACAAAGTTGCTAGTAATTATACAGTGGGAGGAAAAATATACAAGATGATTTCTACATGTAAAAGGTGTGGCAGTTATTGTTATTCAGCTCACTTAAGTCAGTACTTTGTAGAACCATCATTCACATTTAAAGCTGCAAGTCTTTTTGGGTAGGACTCTTAAAGATTTGCACAATTAGAGGTTGAAGTTTTTGGCCCTTTGTTTTATTGATAATAGCTCTAGCTCAGTCATTTGGATTTAGATCTGGACTTTGATTAGACCATTTTAATACATGAATATGCTTTGATATAACCCATTTCAACATAGCTCTGTCTTTATATATAGGGTCATTGCACTTTTGGAAGGCAAACCTCTGTTCTAGCCTCAAGTCTTTTACAACCTCTAACAGGTTTTCTTCAGAGATTGCCCTGCATTTAGCTCCATCCATCTTCATATTAACTCTGAGTGGCTTCCCCGTCCCCGTTAGCTTGCCACTCCACTGGGTTTTGCATGTAGTCCAAAAAGTTTTCTCTTTCCTGTGTCCCTTGCTTGTAGCAAAGTTGAGACCAAACATTTTGTGGCTTTCTTTCTAATGTAAAGTGCTGTGAGTGGTCAGTATGACTAAAACAGCACTGTATAAATGTTGTCCATTTAGGTTAACTGGAGCTGCATGAAATGCACACCACACTTTTAGAATTTTTATTTAGGGAAACCTTTTGGAAAAATGTTTAATTTTTTTCCCTCGTGACAATGATGCACTACTTTGCTTTGGTTTGTCACATCAATGAAATATGTTGAAGTTTCATGTTCTGTTGTTTCGTTTTCTAGGTGACATGTACAACCAGGATGGAGACAACACAGAACCAGAATGGGTGAAGACCGAACGGGAGCAGTTCACTGAATTCAGAGACAAAAACAAAGATGGAAAGATGGACAAGGAGGAGACCAGAGACTGGATCCTACCCAGTGACTACGACCATGCTGAGGCCGAGGCCAAGCATCTCGTATATGAGTCGGACGCAGACAAAGTATGTCAAATAGAAGCCCTCTACAGTATGGGATTGATTTTAAGAAATAGATCAAAGGGCAAACTGTGATTTACAGAAAGGGGTGAAAAAAGAAAAGAGACTGCTAACCGTGACTGTTACTCTTCCTCAGGATGGCCATCTGACGAAGGAAGAAATCGTCGACAAGTACGACCTGTTCGTCGGCAGCCAGGCAACCGACTTCGGGGAGGCTCTGACTCGACATGATGAGTTCTAACACCCAGCTGCCTCCACAGACTGTGTGCTTATCTTGTATTTTCACCACACTGATGACTCCTTCCACAGTGCACAGAGGATGGGATGAGCTCACCTGATCCTACGCCACGGCCAATAATTTATTTAATTTCCTGAATGTGTCTCATTGTGAACACACTAACATTCTACATGTATGAACTTGGTCAATACGTTCCTATTGGACTCTTTACTATTTGATTTGCTTTCACACAGTCTGTTGTTTCTGGAGAGACTTGGCAAGGAATTGATCTTCTCTTTTTTTTTGTTGGACTTGCAGTTTTTTTTACAACCAGTTTGTGTGTTTTTTTTTTTTTTTTTTCAAATTAACAGAGTTTACAGTCTGCAGAAGAGTTTATTTTCGGAGTGCACTTGGCTGTGTAATTTGGTCCAAACAGAGAACACTAGTTTCTAGTTCAAATGTCCTTTAGTATTTCAAGTTATTATAAAACAGGTGGTTATCTGTAAAATTGGAATCAGAACTATATATTAAATTCTAGCAACTGCACAGAACAATATGTCTTTAGTGCAATAGAACATTTCAGTGACACTTTGCAGTTTTTGCTTTCTGGTCCATCTTGACACAAACTCTGTTCTACAGATAGACAAGAACCATTTGTAATAGATGAAGGAGTCGAGCTGAATTTGAGGCACAGTTGGTTCTGGATTGGATCACCTCTGCCGTCTTACCTCAGAACTTAAAGACAACAGGTTGTATTTGTGGGTGATCCAGTCTAAAACTAGCCTAACAGACTGTTGGTGACATCATCAAAGCTGCTTCCTCTCTTTTATTTGTATCATGATCATTTTAATTGTGTGTGTGTACATATGTTACTTGTATTTTTGATGACTGATTTAACTGTATTTTATGTTAAACCTTTGTTTGATTTAGCTGAATTACCAACTCACTTGTGTGTCAAGCAAAAATCTTTGAACAGTTTAGGGAAAGAAGTTCTCTTCCCAGAAAGTTTTCCTTTCTCGCATGTTTGTTATGCTTGCATCATCACTACCAACATTTATAACCACTGGTAATAACTTCTGTGTTTGCATAATTTCTGTGAGGTTTGGGTTTTTGTTTTTTACAGGCTCACTGCAGCAACAGGCCATTGACTTGTGAATTTACTGTAAATAAGTCAGTTTCCTGCAAACCGAGCACTCTAACAATCAGGTCAAGTTTTTTCGACTGAGAACAAAGTCTAAATAAAACTATAAAACTTTGACTTTTATTTGTTTTAGTTTTGTTATCCTGTCAAGAAGGTTATCTAAAAACCTCTAGATAATTAGAATTTGTAACTAGAATTTGTGTTTATATACATGTTTGATGTATATAAAAGATAGCCAGCTTCAGGTCACCTTTTAGTCTTGAGTTAAATATTTTACTCATCAATGCCTACAATTAGTGAACCTTGCTAGATTTAAAATGTGTCATACAAGTTCAGACATTTTCCTATATGTTCCATTTACTACATGCAACTTCTCAGTCATAGGTTCGCCGTTCCCTGAAGCATGCAGGCCCTGTCCACACAGAAGACAAAAACGATTTAGAAAAAGTGTGCGTCCACATGAGAGCACGCACCACTGAAAACGTACAGGGGTTGGACAATGAAACTGAAACACCTGTCATTTTAGTGTGGGAGGTTTCATGGCTAAATTGGACCAGCCTGGTAGCCAGTCTTCATTGATTGCACATTGCACCAGTAAGAGCAGAGTGTGAAGGTTCAATTACCAGGGTAAGAGCACAGTTTTGCTCAAAATATTGAAATGCACACAACATTATGGGTGACATACCAGAGTTCAAAAGAGGACAAATTGTTGGTGCACGTCTTGCTGGCGCATCTGTGACCAAGACAGCAAGTCTTTGTGATGTATCAAGAGCCACGATATCCAGGGTAATGTCAGCATACCACCAAGAAGGACGAACCACATCCAACAGGATTAACTGTAGACGCAAGAGGAAGCTGTCTGAAAGGGATGTTCGGGTGCTAACCCAGATTGTATCCAAAAAACATAAAACCACGGCTGCCCAAATCACGGCAGAATTAAATGTGCACCTCAACTCTCCAGTTTCCACCAGAACCTTCTGTCGGGAGCTCCACAGGGTCAATATACACGGCCGGGCTGTTATAGCCAAACCTTTGGTCACTCATGCCAATGCCCAATGTCGGTTTCAATGGTGCAAGGAGCGCAAATCTTGGGCTGTGGACAATGTGAAACATGTATTGTTCTCTGATGAGTCCACCTTTACTGTTTTCCCCACATCTGGGAGAGTTACGGTGTGGAGAAGCCCCAAAGAATCGTACCACCCAGACTGTTGCATGCCCAGAGTGAAGCATGGGGGTGGATCAGTGATGGTTTAGGCTGCCATATTATGGCATTCCCTTGGCCCAATACTTGTGCTAGATGGGCGCGTCACTGCCAAGGACTACCAAACCATTCTTGAGGACCATGTGCATCCAATGGTTCAAACATTGTATCCTGAAGGCGGCGCCTTGTATCAGGATGACAATGCACCAATACACACAGCAAGACTGGTGAAAGGTTGGTTTGATGAACATGAAAGTGAAGTTGAACATCTCCCATGCCTTGCACAGTCACCAGATCTAAATATTATTGAGCCACTTTGGGGTGTTTTGGAGGAGCGAGTCAGGAAACGTTTTCCTCCACCAGTATCACGTAGTGACCTGGCTACTATCCTGCAAGAAGAATGGCTTAAAATCCCTCTGACCACTGTGCAGGACTTGTATGTCATTCTCAAGACGAATTGACGCTGTATTGGCCGCAAAAGGAGGCCCTATACCATACTATTAAATTATTGTGGTCTAAAACCAGGTGTTTCAGTTTCATTGTCCAACCCCTGTAGAACGTACGCTGGGCCCATTGGTGGGACACTGCCACAGAAGCGCACCAAAAACAGTTCACAAAAACACCAGACATGCGCAGACAATCCCAAGCGAGGTAAATGTAGCAACATGCCAGCAAAGCGGGGCATGCGGGTTACAGAGAGAGGTGGAGCTACAACGTTATCATTTCAGAAAAGATGTGTTTTGGATGTACACATGGAACCGACGCTTTGAAAACTTGATCCCCCTTTTGCCTCCAGAACTCAGCATAGATTCAACAAGGTTTCAAAAACAGCCTTGGTTTTGGTCCACATTGACAAGATCTATAGGCTGAACATCCATGATGCAAATCTTCAGTTCCACCACATCCCAACGCTGCTCTTGCTCAACTGAGTGGTTGTGAAAGCTACTGAAGTACATTGAGCTCATTTTCAAGAAACCAGTTTGAGATTGCTTGAGCTATAGGACATGTTGCATTATCCTGCTGGAAGTAGCCATCGGACGATGGGTCACTGTGGCCATAAAGGGATGGAAATGGGCACCAACAATACTCAGGTATGCTGTTGTGTTTCTGTGATGTTTGGTTGATACTAAGGAGCTCAAAGTGTGCCAAGAAAATATTACCCACACCTTTACACTGCCCACCACAAGCCTGAAACGATGATCAACGGCAGGATGGATCCATGCTTTGTGTTGTTTAAACAAAATTCAGATTGTACCATCTGAATGTTACAGCTGAAATTGAGTCTTATTGGACAAGGCAACATCCGAATCTCTTTATTGTCCATCTTTAGTGAGCCTGTGTGAATTGTTTCCTCAGATTCCTCTTCTTAGCTATCACGAGTGGCATTCGGTGTGGTCTTCTGCTGCTGTAGGCTATCTGCTCCAAGGTGTAACGTGTTGTGTGTTCACATCTGGTTTTCTGTGTTCCTTGGTTGTAACCTGGTCATCTGAGCAACTGTTGCCTTTCTATCATTTCGAATAAGCCTTTCTAATCTCATATGACCTTTGACTTAAACAGGGCAACCCCGACAGATGTTTCTGACAATCTGAGTAGGACAGCAGATTCTGAAATACTCAGACCAACCCACCTGGTGTCAACAATCGGGCCACGATCAAATGCATTTAAATACTGTTTCTTCTCCCTTCTGCCTTGCTGATAATCTTCAGCAAGTCGTCTTTACCATGTCTAGATGCCTAAATGGGTTGAGTTGCTGCCATATCATCGGATTAATTCACAACTTGTGTTAACAAGCAGTTCAGCAGTTTCACCCACTAAAGTGGCCAGTTTTTGTTAAACAACCGCCTTACAGAGTCATTCATTTTCTCTTCTTTTTTTTCTTTGCTGTTTTGACATATTGCAATTCCTTTAAACTGACATGTTTTGAGGATTGATTTAATGTGTCTACTCCACATGATCTAAACGTGAGGAGTTAGTCAAATAAAAAGTATTTTTAATATCAGCTTTTGACATGTGCCTTCACACGTTACAGGAATACTTAAATTAATTCTGGCTGTGTGAATGTATTTACTGTGTTATCTCATTCATGTGGGCATGAGATAACAGTAATTACATTACATTAGGTCAGAGAAAGTGTTTCAACAGCTAGTATCATGTAAATATCAGGAAATGAACTAGCACATTTGTTTAAATGCTCAAGATAAGATTGGTAAATCTGATTTTGCTTTGGGTTTAACCAAAAGTATAACTCGCTTCAAAGAGGGTTAAAGAACAACCTCTCATGCGTTGATTAAAATCCACAAATTGCACAAATTTCCTTTTGCATTGGTAAAGTAAATATTTCCTTGGACTTCATGGCTTTATTTATATCATGAAACTAAATGTATAATACAAATCCTTTCACAGCAGTGGTGAACTGGTGACCATAGTTTACAAAGTAGTTTAAAGAAGAGAAAACAATTATAACCTTAGAACAGCTAAATGCAGATGTTTATACCTAATCTCTCTCAGAATATACCAAAACCAACCTTGTGTGCACAATGTTGCAGTCACAGAACCCCCTTTCATTAACCAGTGGAATACCTGTAATTTAGATGTAATAATTTGTGCACAATGTTTGAGTCAATCCTTTAAAAATGCAGTTGGCCAAATTTTTCTATTTATTGAATACTTTGCTCACTTTTAAAGATTTGAACAACAAAACACAGAGAAAAATTGTTATATCCAGCCCGTGACTGTGTTTTGAGTTTGTGTTTTTGATTATTTCTCCTGGTCTGGTCCTTAGTTTACCCTTAGTGTTTTTGACTTGTTAATTGGTTTCACTCCCTCTGTCTCCCTGCAGTCTGACCAACACCTATTCCTAGTTCCCCTGATTACCTCGTCCCTCTATTCATTGGTTCACCCTGCTTTCCCTGTTTGTATTTAAGCTCTTTAGTTTCCATTGTTCCTTGTTGTATTAGTCCTGTCTTTCTTGTCGTTCCGTCGTGTCTGGTATTATGACCTGTATCCTACCCTGATGTCTGGTGTTCTGTATTCTGGTCTGGTTGGAGCATGTCATGCTCTTGGTCTCCCTGTCCAAGTTCTGAGTGAGATGAGTTAAAACTTGACTTACTTTCATTCCACTGGCTCCTGGCATTTTTTCTCTGCACTTTGGTCTTAACCACAACCCTCAATGATGACAAAATTAGGCTTTACTTTCCCATGTGGCTTTAAATGTGGAGCGTTTTCCTTCCTTCTGCCATGTTACAGCAGGACACAAAGTTTAGAAACCGTACTACATGGAAACAGGTCAGTAGTCATTGAATGACAGTTATGGATGTTTGGTGCTGCTTTGAAAAAAAAAATCTGTCACAATGAATATATAATGTTTATTCAAATTACTGCTGTCAACTGCATTGGGTGTTTACTCGTTCCTTCTACTAAAGCAACTGTAACATGTGGAGTCAACATTGTGCGTATTCTCAACTTTATTGTGTGCTGCTGAATGTTTTTTCTGCTTGTATTAACATGCTACCTCACATGCACTGAGTGCATCCTTATCCATGCTTTGGCAGAATCAGTCCAGTGTTTCCCTTTTGCTTGATGTAGTCTCAGCCATTTTTATTTTACCTGCTCCATCTTCTGAACTCTGATCGGTCACTCTCAGTGTCTGTAATAAAATGAATATATGAACTACTGACTGGGAATATAATTGCGAGCACAAGAAGCAGTCACTGTCAGCAGCTTCTCACCTTCACTGTTTTTGTCCACATCATCGTCACCAAGAAAACCCTCCTCATCCTCCTCTTCACGACTGTTTAGGGTATTTCCTGAGTTTGTCGAAGGTCTCCTGTCCGGAGATGGGCTTTCAACATCCACCACCCCTTCTTCTGACTCTGATGGTTCTACATGATCCAGGGAAGTGGAAGGTTGGTCTACCTCAGCATTCAGAGTCAATCCTGTTCCCATTGGTGATTCTGGAAGGGTGTCTGTAGGGGACATATCTAAATGCACCAAGGTGGCTTTTAAAGGGCCGTACTCTGGGGTGGGTTTAGGTGTTCCTGTCTCTCTGGGGAGCGATGGGGACAAGGATGGTGAATGTGAGGGGGTCGGTTTAGTAGTTTTCAGAAGTGGGTTGTCCATTTCTGCTGACATCAGTTCACTACTAGATGGACATGAGGGGCTGGGGGCTGACTCAGCAAGGTTGTTAGAGGGGGTTGTTTTCAATATTTGCTCATTTAAAGGAGAAGACATGATGTCATCCTTGGTTGCTGGGTCTAAAGCAGTGTTAGACTGTTCTTTAGTAGGGTCTGGGGTCACGTCACAAGGTAGGCCAGCATTTTCCTTATGCAGCCTGTCAGCATCTACCATATGCACAGGGCTCAGATCCTGCTTGGCGGGGTGACAGTCGGGTGAGCTACAGGAAATTTTGGTTGGTGTAGAAACATTGTTATTTAGGATCGTAGGGCTTTGCACTGTTTCATTGGGAAAGGGGGTGGTGGTCTCGATACCAGCAGCTGTTGTGGATAAAGAGGGTACTGTGCTGATGGGAATGTCCTCCATAGTGGTAATACCTGCTTTGTCTGGGAAGCTAAAGGAAGGATTGTAGATGCCATATTCCTCATTTTGGAAGGATACCTCCTCCATGTGTTGCATAGCAGTACGATGATTCACCTGAGGAGGAACCGCAAGGAGGAGTGTCAGCAGCCTGTGTTGAGATGTTGAATTCATTCCTGCCAGTGGGATGATTCATTCTCAATTAAGTCATTTTCGATTTTCTAATCATAGCCTGCTGTACGAAAATGTGGTTTTCCGAGTCCAGTAAGTAATATCTACCAGCAGGAGATGGTTATTTTGGGCTCATAATCTTCTTTTTTTCATAATGTTAAAGCCTAAATGTGGACCAGAACCCCAACAAATAAAATAGGGTATAAGTATTCAAGTTTCAGAAAATAATATGCTATTAAATAAAATTATACGGAATATTTGAGCATTTCTAATGAGTATTTATTGCCATAATTCATGAAAATACCTGACTACAGAGACTAAAAAATAGATACAGTATACAAAGGTGTAAGTACATGGGTACAAAAATAAAAGTAGAAAGGGACAAAATAGGATATGAACTGAAAAGGGTTTGGCAGGGGTTGTTTAAGGGAAGGGAAGGATTAGGATTAGCTTAAATCAAAAACTCACCAGTTGGAACCAGCGTAAACTCTGTGGAGGCATAATACAACAAATGTTCAGAACGTATTGACACTTTTATTGAATTTAACCAACAGTATTACATTAATATAGCTGACAACTTAATTGAAAAGCTTGAACTTCCAATTCTGTGAGAAATTATTCTGTAGACCGTTGTGGATCGAATTGCTGGAGTCTTACGGTCTGAATATCAGGGTTCAATCACAAGCACCAATTCCACGGGTCTTATGAAGGGCTTCCACAGTTTTTAATTTTTCTTTTCAAGTTTTTGCCTTTTGGTCCTCCATAAAAGTGACGAGATGCTTGGCATCCATTCCCTCCCACAGCCATTGTGTTACTCATCACTTGGACAACAGGAAATAAAATCATCTCACCACATTGGGGTGTTTGCCCTGGGCCACACAGCCTCTCTCCAGTGGGTCTCTCATTCCTTTGTGTTTCCTCTTGAGCCACGTCAAGACAGACAAGATACATCCAAGCACACTCATGAGCAGCATGCTCAGGAAAAGTGCTTTGCCCACCGTGCAGCCTGTCAGACGTTCTTTTCCCAGGGGACTTTGAGGGACTGCAGTGGACATGAAGAAACAACTGTAGTTTTTTTCTGTCTTAAGCAACATCAGAAATGTTGTCAGTGTTTCTTTAGTGTGGGAGCTTACTTGATTGTCCTTCAGGTAACACTTCCACCACTACAGTAGCAAAAGCTGAGTCACCGGATTCCTGGTCCACAGCTGAAACCTGGAAAAATTTTTATGTTTTTGAAACATGAATATTGACAATATATTTGTGAGATTCTGATGAGATTTGGCTGTACAAAACAGAGGAAAGCTTTATT
The DNA here is from genome assembly GCF_021462225.1 of Girardinichthys multiradiatus. Classification (NCBI taxonomy): domain Eukaryota; kingdom Metazoa; phylum Chordata; class Actinopteri; order Cyprinodontiformes; family Goodeidae; genus Girardinichthys; species Girardinichthys multiradiatus. The sequence goes on along the minus strand of NC_061795.1, from coordinate 29,993,794 downwards.
TCAATTTAAAAGATAAGCAATATTTGAGCTTTTTTCACTTTTTTCTGCATTAAAGTCAAGCAAGGACTACCTCCAGAATGTGCTTCTGCTTCGGCTTTAGATGACTGGTCCTTGCGATCACGAGCCCCCCATGTGTGACTTGATAGATGTCAGGGTAGTTGGTTGTAGCACCAATGGTCAAGTAGATCATTGGATTGAAACCCTGTGAGTTTTGTTTTAGGAAAAAAGCCCATTGGTCACAGAAATAAAAATAGAATGTCATCAAGCATTTTTGACTATGTGTGCACAGTTGGTAGGGTGCCTTGCAAAAGTATTGAAACTTCCAGGACACTTTCTGTCCTGCTAAAAACTTCAACATAATAAATTGGGATATTTTGTGGTAAACCAACTTAAAGTAATGTGTATTCAATATACTAAAAGGTTCATTACAGAATTGTTTTAAAATAAAAAAGTGTGGCATACATATGTATTCACCCTCATGATTTAATAGTTTCCAGAACCACTTTTTGCTGCAATTAAAGCCCCCAGTGATTTAAGGTATGTCTCTAACAGCTTTGCAGATCTAGCATTATTTGTTTTTAGAAAATCCTGCTTTTGAAACTAGCCTAAGCTCAGTCACATTGGATGGAGATTGTCTGTGAAAAGATCTTGCCAAAGATTCTCATTTAGATCAAAGCTGTTCTAACACATAAATATTCTTTGATATCAAACACTGAAGTGTAGCTCTGGCTGTATGATTTGGCTCTATCTCCTGCTGGAAGGGGAACCTCTGCCCCAGTCTTAAGTCTTTTGCAGCCTCTAACAGATTTTCTATCAGGATAGCCCTGTGTTTAGCTCCATCCATCTAACCAACAACTCTGACCAGATTCCGTGTCCCTGCTGAAGAAAAGTAGCCCCACAGCATGATGCTGCCACCATATTTTTTACTGCAAAAAAAGTTTGTTGAGGGAACTAGTTTCTGCCCCACATGTTTTGCATATACGATAAAAGGTTTAATTTTAGTCTCCCTCAGACAAGAACATTTTCTTTTATGTGTTTGCTGTGTCCTCTACATAACTTCTGGCAACTTTTAATAGTTTATTTTTTTTGACTTTCTGACAGCAGTTGTTTTCTTTCTGCCACTCTTCATAGAAGATTTTTGGAGTGGCTGGCTAATTATCCCATCTATAGATTCTCCCATGTGAGCTGTCTCTGCAAGACATCCAACGTTTAAAGGGGCTTTTAGCTGCTTCTCTGGTTATTGGTGTCCGTGCCTGGCCTGTCAGTTTAGGTGCACAGACGTATCTGTTAAGATTTGTAGTTGTTCCATACTCTTTGCTATGTTCTTTGGTTTCATGATGCTGTTTGTTAACTCATATAGACATCTGAGGCATATATTTATACTAAGATGTAATTACACACAGTTACATTATATTTTAAAATCTTTTGAAGACCGTTTTTATTGCTCTTGATTTTATTTAAGGATAAAAGAGTAAAGGGGTGTATACATATGCATGTGATAAATAAATTGAGAACCATTGGTCATTGCCAGTACCTTTATGTTGGTCTATCACAAAATGTGCCAATAAAATACGAAAAGTTTAGATTGTAACAAAATGTGAAAAAGTTAAAGGATGTGAGTTGTTTTGCAATGCATTGTGTACATGCTTTAGAGCTCACATTATCAAAGTCTTGGTCGTGGACATTTAAAATCAGAGCTCTGCTGCCATACGTATTGACCAGAGAGACTGCACTCTTTCCAGCTGTGACGAAACCACAATATTGAGGTAGCTCAAACTCAGGGTGGAACCGGTTCACTGCCAGAACTCGGACCAAAGCTGTCGCAACAGAGTACTTCCTGGGATCGTCGTCCTGGTATGCCTGCACACAACATGCAAAACCATGGTAGAATCCTGAGACACTGGGAGAAGCTTTAACAAACTGCCCATTTCCAGAGGACACGAGTCTTACCATCACCTGAAGACGCAGCACTGGAGTTACGTGTCTGTCTTTCACACCCTTCATTAGTCTCAACTCACCAGTCTCTCTGTTGATACTGAAATGCTCATCTTTATCTCCTAACATGAACCCAAACACAGTTACAGGGGCGCTTATGTAAAATCTACATATCTCATAATTGTACTTATTTTGTCTTGTGTATTGTACCAGAAAGAATGGCATAGCTGATGGAAGAACTGAGACCTCTGTCTCCATCCACTGCATGAATGGGACCCGGAAAAAAGTCCAGCACAACATCCTGTAACATGGTGTACACGTGTTACTCTGTGAATCAGATATATCTGAGATCTATCATTTGATTTGAAAAGAGTGAGTTACGGAGTGCTTAGATGTTTGAACGTGTATTACGAACACTGATAAAAGTTGCGATATATTTCAAGGAAGGTGAACTAGCTGACCTCTTCTCCCTCTGTGACATTGACCCTGTACACAGGGCTAGTGCAGATTTGACTGGTCTCATCCTGGAACAGCAAGTCACAGGGCAGGAACTGTGGGTACTGGTCATCTCCATCTTGGACCGCGATGGTGACGTTGGCGCTGATGTTGTAGTGCTCAGCAGTGTTCATTTCCTGACATAATGACAAACCAGTGTGGTATTCAAGGAAGACATAGATAGTCAAACGTACAGTGCTGGGCATAGGTTTACAAGCATTTATCATTGGCATGATGTCATATTTATTTTGGACTTTTAATGATACATTGAAACTATTCTGTTACGGGGTGGACTAAGACAAAGTGAATTTCAGACCACAGATTTGGGTGCACAAATTAGAACTTATTCTGGATTTTCTCTGTGGATTTGAAAACCAAATGTAGGGTCAAATCGGAAGGCCTGTTTATTTCCCTTTAAAAGGTGCCACATCAGTAAGGAGAATGCTTTTGAGGGTTTAGCTGCACAGTTAAGTATGTTGGTGGTGCCCATTAAAAACTTTCTGCCGACCAGATTCTATGGATGGAATGGCCTGCCTGCAGTCCTGACCTCAACTCCACTGAACACTTGTGGGATCAGCAAAAAAAACAGAAAAAAGTGGTAATAGTATTGTTACGAACGGAAGCATAGATGGTGACAATAAGCCAAGTTTTGGTCTCATAGTCCAGAGGTTTGGAAAGGATCACCTCACCACTGTTCGGTCGATCAATCCTGAAATACTCAGCATCAGGCTGTAACAAAGAAACAGAATCTACAACCAAGTACTGGTTTCTCTTGTATTTATTAATTTTAGTGGTTTAAATGTCAAACTTACGGATGTTTGGTCAATTGAATAAAGGATCTTATCATCATCAGCATCCAAGGCTTGGACAGTAAAAGCCACAGTATTCACTGGGGTCAGCTGAATAAAACACAGATAAGCAGAAAAACAGACATGAGCTGAGAGATAGATTTAAATACAAGGTTAAATTTGTGTCACTGCATTTTTGAAAATGTCATACCTCGCTCAAATTGAGTGATTGAGCACTTTTTTCCGAAAACATGGGTAAATTATCATTTTCATTGAGAATCTCCACTATGATTCTGTAAACAGTCTGCAACAAAACCAAAACACATTCAGGTTTTAATTAGGATTCATTTGGATAGGAGTATCACAGGGCAGGAAAAAGGTTTGAAATATACCTGAAACATGTCTTCCTCATAACATGAAAGCTCAGCCATTAGGATTGGACCAAGTTTCTGGAAGAGAGAGGACGAACATTTAAAATATATGTTTACGGCAAAATATCTGTGACATTTACATCAAGGAGTTGAAAATCCGTGTGCAAAATAAAATATAGCAGTTAACCTAAACCATAGGTTAACTAAACACAGTTACAATGTCAAATCAGACACCTGCTACACATTAAAGGAAGTTACAAGTTGGGAGAATATGGGACATTGGATCTAAAACACGTACACACCACAGTTAAAATGGCAGGTTTTTGTGACAAAAAGAAACTATGCTAAATTCTATCAAAATAATTCCCTCATTTAAGGAAACATGTAAAATCAAAAAAAGGTGCATTGATTAGAATATGCAGTGCCTTGCGAAAATTTTCGGCCCCCTTGAACCTTTCAACCTCTTGCCACATTTCAGGCTTCAAACATAAAGATATAAAATTCTAATTTTTTGTGAAGAATCAACAACAAGTGAGACACAATCATGAAGTGGAATGAAATTTATTGGATGTGTCAAACTTGTTTAACAAATAAAAAACTGAAAGTGGGGCGTGCAATATTATTCAGCCCCCTTGCGTTAATACTTTGTAGCGCCACCCTTTGCTGTAATTACAGCTGCAAGTCTCTTGGGGTTTGTCTCTATCAGTTTTGCACATCGAGAGACTGAAATTCTTGCCCATTTTTCCTTGCAAAACAGCTCGAGCTCAGTGAGGTTGGATGGAGAGCGTTCGTGAACAGCAGTCTTCAGCTCTTTCCACAGATTCTCGTTTGGATTCAGATCTGGACTTTGACTTGGCCATTCCAACACCTGGATACATTTATTTGTGAGCCATTCCATTGTAGATTTGGCTTTATGTTTTGGATCATTGTCTTGTTGGAAGATAAATCTCCATCCCAGTCTTAGGTCTCTTGCAGACTCCAACATGTTTTCTTCCAGAATGGTCCTGTATTTGGCCCCATCCATCTTCCTATCCATTTTGACCATCTTCCCTGCTGACAAAAAGCAGGCCCAAACCATGATGCTGCCACCACTATGTTTGACAGTGGGGGTGGTGTGTTCAGGGTGATGAGCTGTGTTGCTTTTACGCCAAACATATCGTTTTGCATTGTGGCCAAACAGTTTGATTTTGGTTTCATCTGACCAGAGCACCTTTTTCCACATGTTTGGTGTGTCTCCCAGGTGGCTTGTGGCAAACTTTAAACGAGACTTTTTATGGATTTATTTGAGAAATGGCTTTCTTCTTGCCACTCTTCCATAAAGGCCAGATTTGTGCAGTGTACGACTGATTGTTGTCCTATGGACAGACTCTCCCACCTCAGCTGTAGATCTCTGCAGTTCATCCAGAGTGATCATGGGCCTCTTGGCTGCATCTCTGATCAGTCTTCTCCTTGTTCGAGATGAAAGTTTAGAGGGACGGCCGGGTCTTGGTAGATTTGCAGTGGTCTGATACTCCTTCCATTTCAATATGATTGCTTGCACAGTTCTCTTTGGGATGTTTAAAGCTTGGGAAATCTTTTTGTATCCAAATCTGGCTTTAAACTTCTCCACAACAGTGTCTCGGACCTGCCTGGTGTGTTCCTTGGTCTTCATGATGCTCTCTGCGCTTCGAACAGAACCCTGTGACTATCACAGAGCAGGTGCATTTATATAGACTTGATTACACACAAGTGGATTCTGTTTATCATCATCAGTCATTTGGGACAACATTGGATCATTCAGAGATCCTCACTGAACTTCTGGAGTGAGTTTGCTGCACTGAAAGTAAAGGGGCCAAATAATATTGCACGCCCCACTTTTCACTTTTTTATTTGTTAAAAAAGTTTGACACATCCAATAAATTTCATTCCACTTCACGATTGTGTCCCACTTGTTGATTCTTCACAAAAAATTAGAATTTTATATCTTTATGTTTGAAGCCTGAAATCTGGCAAGAGATTGAAAAGTTCAAGGGGGCCGAATACTTTCGCAAGGCACTGTACATCAGAGTGGACCCTTAAAACAGTTCACCTTCTGATTCAGTTGCAGCATTCACTCTTCTGTAGTTAATACCTACCATCAGTTACAGTGACTCGCAATAACCTGAAATCAAGCTCAGGCCTAAAAGGATTTTCCTGGGATTGATTAATTTGCAACCTTCAGCCAACCTTCAGCTAAAGCTGGCCAAAGGTTAAAAGGAATGAAAAGAACCTTGTTTTTCAAAGGTATTGGTCAGGAGAAGGGCAAAAAAAGTTATGTTTTTACATCATAGCACAGTGAAGAGAGACATCATTAGCTAAAGACAATATGGGACAACAGTGACCTACAACCACAAAACCTTTCTCCAAAACAGATGAAAAGACAACATTGAGGCTGTGAAGCAAAAATACAAACTGAAAAAACACATAAAAGATGACTTGGCCTTCTGTCTAAACACTTTGAAAATGTGGTTCAAAACTAAAAAGTGAAAAGACCACATAAATATGTCTATTGATGTCTAAATCAATAGCCTGACATTCAACATCTTGGTTTAGTCTAAATTTAGGCAGAAACCAAACAACTTCATTTTATTTAGGCTAAATAAAGACAAGGACTGGCCAACCTCAAATAGTCACAAAAATATGTCCATCCAGTGTTTGAAGAGAACCCTATACAGTGAAACATGGTGGTGGCAGGACAAGGATGTGGGGTTACTTTTATTCAAATGAGACAGGGGTTTTCTCAGTGCAGACGATTTTATGAACAGTTCCAAATTCCAATCAGTCTTGACCCAAATCCTTCAAATGTGTGGTACAAAGGTGAAGGATTTCATTTTCAAGAATCGACAATTAAACAACAGCAAGAAAATAAATAAAAGTTAGGAAATTAACTAAAGAAGGAGGTTTGCAACAACCTACCTAAGGTCCAGAACTAAATCTGTACCATCATTTGAAGAGGGTCTGTGGATAAGAGATTTCCGCATTGGACATATTTGAAGAGTTTTTTAATGCAGATTTGGCAAATATTGCAAAAGCAAGATGGCAGACTTTAAGATTCCTTACTGAAAGACTGAATTCAGACATTCAACGAAAAGGTGCTTCAGCAGAGTTTTAGTATGAATGTGTGCAAACTTACAAAACCAGACTGTTGTAGCTTTTACATTTTTATATTCCATTTTTATATTCTTCCAACAAAAGTGTAGGTTTTTTAGTTCAGGTTTTACAGGATACACTTCAAATTAATGTTAGAAAAATGACCTTCCCAGCTATGTGTAGTCTTTTAAAAATCACTGCACAGCCTTTTCATATTTGAAACGTGTAATACGAACACCAGTATTTTCAGTATTTTAGAACTGAAAAGACGCATTTGCAAAAAAAACATTAGTACCTACTTTTGACATGGGTTTTCAGTAGGTTTTCATTCACTTTGAAGGAGCTTAACTGTGCGCAGACCAGTTTAGTACAGAAGCATGCTATTTTACAACATGCTGAATCTACCATCGTTAGCATCTGAGGCCTGTAAATATTGCTCTGCCCTTTATAACAAACACAATGTCACCCTCACAGATGTGCAAGTTGCCAATGAAACATGCATTTAAAGTCCCAAAACAATATTATATACTGATTTAACATTTTCAGTGTTCCTTCCAGTTTCCAAAGGGTTAGAGGTTCAAGATTAAAAATATGAAAAGAGAGCTGACCATGTTTTTGTTTTTAATGTTTCTTATTTCTGTCTTGCTAATATTTTCTTTAGTTGTGTGATTAATTTTAATTTGCTTTTGTTGACAATCCATGTTCACTTTTTGAAGAGATTTCAACCAACAGGTCATGTCTATTTTTAATGCAGCCTGAAAGTTCAGACATTTTGGTCATTCTGTACCTGCTTTCAGCCTTGCTCTTAAAAACAGTTAAGTAATTCAAGCAAGCAGTCTGATTAAGAAGGACAAGCCTTCCCCATTTTGTTTCAGAACCACTCATCTGTTTGAGATTCTGAACTTTTGCCTAATTTTAGCCTAATTTAAAATGCAATTATCTATTACATATTGTCTACTATTACAAGTTTTTTTTTTCATTTCAATAAATGTCTTTTTAGTTTACATTTATTTTTGCCTTTGTCATTACATTTTGATATAGGATTTACTTTTTTTATTCAAGATTCTCTGCTTTTTTTGGTGTTAAAAAGTAGTGGCTGCATGTCACTAAACAGTGCAGTCAATACAGTAATGCAACAATAATTTAAAATCTAGTCATAGTGTTGCCAATCAAAAATCAGGCATGAAAATTAAATTTATTTAACATAGTAATACTGTTATGTACAAAAGTAATATTGCTGTAAAATTCGAAAAATTGTACTAATACTGTAACTTGAAATACCAGTACTGTAAAAATATATTTTAGCTTTAACAAAACTGTAAATACTTTTACTGGTAGTACTGTAAATCCAACTACCAATAAGATGCTGTAAAATGTACAGAAACATTTTTAGATTGCATCTAAACAACTAAACCTGGAAGAAAGCAACATGTCTCAAGTGAAGGTGATGACAATACAACCTTTTTCAAGCTCACACTGAAAGTTTTTAGGCTGCAACTTTTATTTATCATGCATTTTTAAGATAACGTGACAAATGTTAACAGACTGAATCCCAGAAAGAAAAGGTTAATCTGGTTGACCTTGAACTGTGACCACTTCAAGGCAGCTGGCTCACAACAATTTGACAAGATAAAATGTGAAATTTTAGGACAAGGTTGGAGGGGTTTGTAAGTTTGCTCCATTGTGACAACAGACTATCACAAATGCCAGTACTTAGATTACATTGATAAAAAAAATATTATCTTTTAAGTCTATTTCCTGTTGAGGCAGTTCAAAAACTGCTGGAGTACTGCAAAAGAGAGCGCATCTTTATTACCTCTCGGTCAAGGATCTTTTCAGCTGACGTGTTCAGCCGGATGTCTCTTCCGTCTAAGTAGAACCAGTGAGCATCCCTCCCAGACAGACTCCACCGAACCCTTTGCAGGTCGGAGTTCCCTACGAACTCACCGACAATGTTCCCGGAGAGGCTATTTTCGTGTATTTTTGCAAACACATCCCAGCCATCTGAGCATTCAGACCAGCCGGACATACCTGACAAAACACACACGAAAGCAATGCGTCAGGAAAAGCATTCTTATGAGACATCTACTGAGATCTCTGAAAGAGTGTGAAGAGGTTATACCTTCAACTGTGTTCAGATATAAGAGGACCAGCACTGTGTGCAACAGAGTTGAAAGACTCATCTGAGTGAGGGCCATTCCTCAGGAGCCAGGTCTTGTCGAGTAAAAAGAGAGGAGACTGCAAATGCAAATAACTAAACAATGTTATGTTTCCATCTTTTGTCTATGAGCTTTACTAAATGGACTCATTGACACATGTTTAAACAATAATCTACAGATTAGGAGACCAAAAGAACAAAAACACAGACTTCAATGTTATATAATTATTTCAAATCCTCTCTAAGTGGGTTTTTGTTGGGCTTTGCAGTCTATTTTGCTCTGACTTTACAACTCTTGCTGCTTCCCTTTCTTAGACCTTTTCATTCGTAAATACTAACCACAGCCACAATATCTGTTGATGATTTCTAAAGATTGCATTCTTCAGATTCTTGGTATTTATTTTCTATTCTTGAAGTCTTAATTCTCCTCCTGGTTTAACCAACTATATCAGGAATTTGTATAGCATATTTATCGGTGTTCCTTCCATCCAGCTTGTTTCAGTAAGTTCCATTTACAAAATTGGCAATCACATTCGGATCACCTAGAAAACACCTCTTCAGCATGCCGTTACATGCTCAACTTATCGGAGTCTGATGCGCCTTTGTCTACACTGTTTATAACACTTCAGCTGACTGACCTGTTCTTGTCAAACCCTTTGCAGCTTCCCTGTCAGCCTCCATCTTCTTCTGATTTCCGATGGACACAACATCTTTGATTCCTGAAATGCTAAAATGCCAGTAAATACAGGAAACAAAGGTAGGAAGATGCTTTCGGGAATAAACAATGGCCAGTCCTAGATCAGACCACAAACACTCAAGCTAAGCACCTGCCACCCCGCCACCCCCACCCCTACACATTAAAGAGCAGACAACAGCTTATGCTGCATGTCCTTGGATCAACGTCAGCTCAGAGGCAGAAAACCAATGGTGGGGCTTTATCTGGCCAAGACTCCAATCAGATTAGAGGTGGCAAGAACCTGACTGTAGGTTCAAAGACCAGGTCAGGGATGAATGCAGGAGATTTCTCTGTCACTTTGACTTATTATAGGCCAGATGGGAAACTTTTCACATCTGGCTCCGTAATAAAGCATAGTTTCATATTGTTTAGTAGTGGTGTACGGCACAAGTTATAACTTGTTACAAGAGTCTAATCATGTACTTTACACAGCCTTTGCCTGCTGGGTTTATTCAATTAGCAGCGTGTGACAAACTAATGGAGCCTGACAAGGGATTATCTATCAAATGGCGGCTGTTTATCTTGTGAAAATTAACCTACATCCCTTTACACTCTTGTCACAGCATGCACAGGCATGCAAACACAAAGGCACAAAGCACATGTCTGTACATATCTTTAGGAATCCTGTGATAAATGCCTGTTGTCTGGCTCCATAGAAGTGTTTTGGTCATTAGAGGCTTGTAGGAGGGGAAAACTCAAGTGTCTGGAGAATTTAAGTTTGCCAGAGGGGGAAAAAGGTTGAACGTTGACTTCTGTGTGTCTTATTTCTATACGAGGATTTCCTAGATTGGTCTATTTTCATGTTATATCAACAATTTTTGGTGATTGCGTCAAACGAGTGAAAAAGAGATGCATATCGATTTACTGTGACCACACATGACCACTGGATGTCAGCAGAGATGTTGCTAAAAGATGTGAGATGGTATGAATGACAGCCATTTTTAGTGCCTTGCAAAAGTATTCATACCTCTTGAATTTATTCACATTTTGTCACATTAAGTCACAAACTTTAATCTACTTTATCGTAATTACACAGTGGTGACAGTGGTAAGGGTTTGTCCTGTAACCGGTTTAAACCCTCACTCTGTCTGTCTGAGTCCTTGTGTCCTTGGGCAAGACACTTCTGCTGATTGTGGTCAGAGGGTTCGGTGGCGCCATATGTACGGCAGTCTCTCTTCTGTCAGTCTGCCCCTGTGGCTACAATGTAGCTTACCACCATCAGTGTGTGAATGCGTGTATGAATAGGTGGCTGACTGATTGTAGTGTAAAGTGCGTAGGGGTCCTTGGACTTGATAAAGTGCTATACAAGTATAGGTCATTTGCCATTTAATTTGATAGATCAACACAAATGGTGAATAATTGTGAAATGGGCAGTTAAAAATGCATTACTGTAAAAGTCCAGCTGTTCTGTGAAGTCCTCAGAGGACTGCTAGAGAACATTAGTAAAAAACAACACCATGAAGACCAAGGAACACACCTGACAGTTTAGGTATAAAAATGTGGTGAAGTTTAAAGCAGAGTTATTTTAGAAAATATTATCTCAATCCTTGAACATCCCATGGAAAACTTCCATTTATCATCTAAAAAAATGGAAAGACTATGGAATATCTCCAAGCCAACAAAGATATCACTGCCCACCCAAATGACAAGGCATTAATCAGAGAGGTAGCCAAAAGGGTAATGGTAACTCTGGAGGAACTACAACAGTCCACAGTTCAGGTAGTTTTTGCAAACTCTCTATTTGTTGTGCACTCTAAAACTGGCTTTTATGGAAGGGTGACAAGAAGAAATCCACTGTTGACAGAAAGCCACAAGAAGTCCCATTTACAGTTTAACAAAAACCATGTATGTGGCAGAAAGTGATCTAATCAGTGTAGACCAGAATTGAGGTTTTCATGAAAAATGTTGTGTTGTGGAAAACTAACATAGCACTCCTTTAAATGTGCTTTTACTCCTGCTCCTTCAAATACCTGCATGTTCCTCTTCTGAAATGACCTTTAACAGCAATGAATAGGCTCTGGATTTATTAACCAAAATGGATAAAGTGTGAAATCACACAAGCTTTATTTAAAACATGTACTGTGCTTTGGAAAATGCATACATCTCACAATTTGTCACATAACAGCCACAAGACTCACGAGACCAACACAAAGTTGCACAGACATGGTTTTCATAATTGTTTATAATTTAAAATCTGAAAAGAGATGTATGCATTTACATTCAGCCTATTTTATTTTAGTACCCATACGTAAAATCCATTGCCATGCCATAGGGAGACGTCTCTTCAGTAGGGTCAGGAAAGCTAGTCAGAGTTGATGGCAAAATGGAGGGAGCTACACAGGGAGCCTTGGTATATTGTAGATTCTACTGTAAGGAACTTCCCATGCTACATTATCTGTACTCTCTGCCTCTTTATTTAAATTCTCAATCAGCCCCCATGGCCTGGAAGCATTAAGATCTTAAAAGGATGTATATTGAAAAACATACACCCTCTGGAGCCCATTGAGGGGGGTTATTACAGATAAAGAGGTATGAGTCACAGATTAGGTTTTGTTGGTATGTGGAATAATAGTGGGAAGATCTCATATCAAAATTAACCATCTTGTATGGATCTCCTGCAGTGAATGTTGTGAGAAAATAATCAGACAACACAGCAATGACTGAACCTCTAGTCTAGCGAAGCCAAAAGGAAACACCTGGGTGTTTTAAACATACTATCCTCACACCATACCTAATCAAGACATATGGTGTCTTTACCACCATATGTCGTTTTTTGTGCTGAAAGTGCTGCTTGATGCTCTAATTTAACATCAGGAAGACCTGAGAGAATTTATGTGAAGACAGAGAAGGGTGGGGTTCAGTGAACAGTGGGATGCACTTTTGTAAAAGCAGTGAAATGTGGCTGTGTTTATCTCCGCCCTCTGTCTTTTCTCTGCCTATGCACACATTCACTCAACATGTCCTTAGCAGTTCCAGCTTGGCTCCCCTCCAGGGTCCAGACCAGATTTTAGCTGATTTCCATAACTGGGGTCTTATAGGAAATCAACACCACTGAATAGTGGCGACTGGAGTTGTTTTTCCCCCTAGCAAAAAAAAAAAAGAAAAGAAGAGAAAACAAAGGAAAAAAAGGGAAGAAAAAAATTGTACCGAGAGACATCCCTGTTTGAGAGAAGCATAGAGAAGAGTTGGTGACCTCCCGCAGACTAAGCACCTGAACTTTTGATGTAAATGCCTGAATTTGAACCCCCGTTTATTAGATTCATTTTACTGATTAAATTTACTGCAAATGGTAAAGCAGACGCCCTGAGGGGATTCAGAGTGTAAGATTGCAGAGAAGTGACGCCCTGTGTGTATCCAGATGTTTCATGTTTCCCCCCTGCGCGCTCTGTGGAGACGTCAGACCGCCGCGGAGGAGCGCTGAGGACTGCGAGCTTGCAGTCTGTAGCATCAGATCGGATTAAACGCACCACAATCTTCATATAAACTGTTTGGACTTTGATCCATGTTCTTGGTTCTGAAGAATGGGGAGCAGCAAACTGAGAAGAGTGCTGCTTCTGCTCCACTTGCATTTGCTGTGGTTGTTTGCGATGTCTATGCACGGACACTCTGCCCCGAAACGGGAGAATGGTGAGATTTCTGCGATACTGCATGGGTCAGAACCAGATAGCAACACTTCATTTTATCTAAGTCAATTCATATTTGACCATTTACCAGAGGAAACTTGTAAGTTGAATACATGAGGTGTTTAAATAGAAACTTTAACATCTGAAAATAAGTTAAACTAAAGTGGTCTCTGCAAACCTATGTAATGCATGTTGTAATAATTAAGCATGCACAGCAGATTCATCAAAAGAGGATAATCTTAATTTATATAAAAAATGAATTATTGCGATATGTATTTTTATACATAGAATGTTTATATGCAATCATCATTTCCAATATTGCTGTTAAGGTCAACATCTATTAAATTACTAAAATTTTATAGTAAGACATGCACTAATGGGCCATTAAATATCACTACAGTCGCACCTCAGTCAATAAGGAAATCATCATAATGTCAATTTATTTCAATGATTCCATTCGAAAAGTGAAACTCATCTTTGCGGAGATTAATTGCAAACATATAGATTTATATAAACTATTTCTGTACATTTTAATGAACAGGACTTACAAGAAATAAAAATCCCAAATTTACTTTATCAGAGAATTTGAATATTATATGAGACCAGTTGAAATGGACTTTTAATAAAAAAATGCTATTTTTCCACCGGGAAGACTGCTGATTTGACAGCTGTCAGGATTTTATGGTCCAAAACGTGTTAATCTGCTACTATGTTGGAAGCAGATGTATGTATTGTATGTAGTATATCAGGTTTCTTAAGTAGGAACAATTTTTGACCGGTTTCCTACATATGCTTCAGACATACTGATCAAACTGATAGCATCATGATGACGTCTGTGAAGCAACCATGAGTAAATGACTGACACTCACTAACATCCATGATTCAGGACTCTACCCTGATGCTGCATTGATTCATGTTTTATTCTCTCCTTTCTCCTTTTTAGCAATTGACCTTCTAGCAGCTCTAAACCTATCTCAGCAGAGAAGTGGTGTTTCCAGACTACACAGTCCAAACGGCATGATTTATAAAATACGTCCCACAGCAGCTTACCTGATCCTCCCTCAGGAATACTCCAGCTTTTTGCACTCCAACTTTCAGGGCAGCATTGGAGTGCATTTGGTTGGACGTCAGGCATCAGGATCCAGTGCTACCCTCTTTTCTCTCTCCTCAGTGTCCTCACCTATCCTCCAAATCATCTCCTCCTCCATCAATAAGTCCTTGCATTTGGACTGCCACTCTGCTGAAGAATCACTTGCCAGCTTTCATTTTCCGATGAGAAATCCTGTCTCTGGGGGTGAATGGGCACAGCTGGCCGTGAGCCTGGAGCCAGACAGATTGGTGTTTTATGCTGATTGCCAAGAAGCGTTTGTTGTAGAAATAAAAAATGAAAAGAGGATCAACTTGGACATTCCACATGATGTTGTCATTGCTCTTGGGAGCACACCAGCAATAAAAGGCAGCAAATTTAATGTGAGTTTCATGTACATGAATTAAAGAGCCTGTCAAAAATATTTCTTTTGAACCTTGTCACAGTTTTGTCCATCACAATCATACACTTCAGTGATTTTCTTTGGAATATTATGTGATAAAGCAATACAACGTAGAGGGTGTTACTTAGATTTAGGTCTGGGCTTTGACTGGGCCATTCTAAGACACAGATATGTATTGATCTAAAAAATTATGTTGTACCTCTGGCTTTATGCTTAGTGTCATTGTCCAGTTCCTAGGTCAATCTCCTCCTCAGCCTCAAGACTTTTGCAGGCTTGTTACAGGTTTTCTTCTAGAAATGCCCTGTATGTCACTTCATAGCAGCCAGCTTCCTTATGCCTGCTAAAGACAAAATATTCCCACAGCAAAAGGCTGCCACCACCACGGGCCACCATGTGTCACCGTGGGTATTTAGTGTTAAGGGTGCGCAGTGCTCCTCATGTCTGCTGTATCCCCTACATGACATGTAGCCAACCTCTCATCGCTTTCTTTCAACAATGGCTCCCTTATTTGCACCCTTCCAAAAAGGCCAGTATTGTAGATCTCACAATTAATAGTTGTCCTGTTAAAACACTCTCCTACCTGAGCCGTGGAACATTATCAATTTGTTTCTGTTTCTATGCAGGGATATCTAAGGATGGCCAAACTATCATTGAAAGCATATGTGAGGCGTCCGTGGAGCTGTGACAACATTACAGGTGAAAAATATAAAAATCCAGAATGTATATCTGTTTCCAAGATTTGGTTGCCTCTGGCTGCTGTGGGTCCTCCTGTTTGTTTTTTATACCTTTATTTTTTTCTCTCACTTGTTCAGCCTGTTAATTTGCTCTACTTGTGTTGTCGTGTCAGGATTATAACGAGAGAATCCCAGAACAGCTTGTTTGTTATTCCTCAGTGTGGGTCTTCATTTCATGATCTCCAGGATGTTTGTTTAGTATCCAGAGTTCTCCTACTGTTCATTTAAAAAAATTATTCAGCAATTTGTTGGTTTCTTACTATCCCACAAACGGCCCGTTTCCTCTTCTAGATAACCTGCCTCTGTCTCATTACCAAGACACACATGGTCCAAATTTCCCAGCTGACCCCAGTCAAATGTTCCACCATGATGCTTCACCCAGTAAACAAGAAACTAACCACAGGCCACAGGAGCAAACCGACTATTATCCCAGGGACATCCATGGAGACCAACAGCAGAGAATTGCAGAGCTGGGGCCTCCAGAATCTCCTCATGGGATAAAATCCGTCTCTCAGAAGCAGACAACCGACAGGATGGAGAAGCTAGAAAAGAGACTGGAGGAGTTGGCTCATATGCTGGGCATGGTCAAAGCTCAGGTGATGATTGCAGCCAAAATATTTTCCTTCTATAAAAATATTAAACCTAATACAATTTTCTCTTTCTGGTCTGTAAAAGAATATGGATCTACAATCCCGTGTGAAATACCTGGAAGGTTGTGAGTGCGTGAGGCGACAATGCGTATGGGAGGGCCGTGAAGTGGAGGAGGGCCAGCACTGGGAGACCGACCCCAACACTGTGTGTTTGTGTTCATCTGGAAAGGTCACGTGCCAATCCAGCAGCAGAAATAAAGGTGACTCAAATTTGTTCATCTCAGTCTTGGTTTTCTTTATTTATCATTTTCTGCCAAAGATACACATTAAACTTTTTATTTTTATTTTAGTCTTAGCAGTGCTGATTAAAACTGCTGTTGAGTTGCAAATTTAGAGGATTGTCCCTTTACCATACACCTATATCTCTGTTAGAATGGAAGCACGTGTTTCGCCTTGACCTTTTGACCCCAAAACCATGTTCCATCACTCCTAATGTCCTCAATCCAAGGAGACTCAAACACCTGACATAGTTATTCAATTTCTTTTTGCCCACTGCATTAAATAGCTACACTTAGGTCAATGGATTTATTAATCACACTGGCTTGCTCTCAGACCAACACAGTATTTGGTATGCAACTAAAATCCTATTAATCCAGTCATTTTCTGACTAATCAAAAAATTTTACCGGGCAAAACATGTATGATGTATTGCCCTGCTTCAGTCTGTTATTTTGCAAGAGATTGATTGAATAGTGGAAATCAAACATTTTGGCATTGTCCCCAACATGTTTTAACACAGCATAAATTATTATTGAATAAATTATATGAGCTATTTAAATTAACATTAAAGCAACTTAAAGCATGCTTCACATGCTTTTATCACTGTTGAAATATTTTTTTAAAAGTTCCTTTTTAGGATTTGGAATAGAAAAATGAAACCTTAAACTTTACTATACAGTTCACTTAGACGTGCCAGCTTTGCCTCTTTACATATTTAACACTGCAGCAAAAATTGTTTGATCAACGTTTAAGCTGTATGAAAACTGGGGCTCTCACACACCATGCATACCACACATGCAGTCATATTCAATGAATTAGAATGTGACGCTTGTTCATCAGAAAGTACCTATTGAAAATAATAATAATAATAATAATAATGTAACTCTAAATATTCCTTTTCCAGCTGTGCTATTATGTGGAGATTTGGATCTGGGTGGGAGATGACCATGGTTCTATGGAGTTAAAAGGCCTCTCGGTCACTATCTCTTACCCTTCATCTTTTTGCTAAATTTCCTCCTTCTAGAGGACTCGAGTGGCACCAAACTGATAAGACACACAGACTCACACTCACATTTCCTTTGATCTCATGCATGCTCCTGTTGAGAAAATGTCTGTTGGCTACAGGCACAGTAGGGAGCCCCACTAACCCATGTCTCACTCTGTTATTACTGCCTGCTCAAATACACAAACACATTGTTTCTATCCTCTGGAGGGCTTTCATTAAAGTCATTAACTGCTGAAATGTCCATGCTGAGTGAAATGAGTTGATGAGGGTATGGTGCTGCAGTATGTTCCTTAAAAAGATTGATTTTCTCAACCCCCTTATTAGAGTCTTATCAATTTATAGGTATCCTCTAGAAATGTTTCCTTGGGCCTGTTTCACCTATAGCAAATCTACAGTATTTAAATGCTAAGAGTCCTTTACATCCTGTCTCTAGTGGCTAACTTTATGCTTGTACCTGAAGACTGTTGCCAACAATGTGGAGGTGACTCAGAAAAAAAATGGAAACAGAAATGCATCCAGAGAGCAACAAAAATAACACACTTTTTTTATAATGTGGTTTTTATTTTATAACAAGCTGAAGTTTTAGTTCTGCTGAAACATATTTGTAGTGAAAAGTGCATATAGAAGCATGTTTTTTCAACTTAATGAAATGTACTAAATGATGGTTTACTGGTTTAAGAGTCAGTAGGTTTAATCCCATCGTTCTGCCCCCTGTTTTCTGATTCTCTAAAACATAAACATTGCAAAACCATCTATAGAGCCTTGAAAAAGTACTCAACTCTGTTTAGTTTGATGGCACTCAATAAACTCAAGTGCAACCAAATGCCTCAAGAAGTTACCTAAATAGGAAAGGACCTACATATTTGTAAAAACATACATCAGTGTCCTTCAATGCCATAATAGTTTGTTAATTTATATAAGTCTATCACTTAAAATCCCAGCAAAATATATTAAAGTTATCAGTTTTAACATCAAATAATGCAAAAATGTTAAAGTTAATGATACAACTGACATACTATAATAATACTGTGCACATAATTACTAATAATATAGCATTTAAAAAATATATTACTATTACAAAACAACATTTTTGTCATGTCAGAAAACATCCTTTCGCTGACTGGAATGAAAGACGCCACTTTAATCCCAGGACCAGAATAATTTTGAATGATTATTTTTATCAAACCTAATGCTTGGGAGCAGAAGAGCCATAACCTAAAGGTTTCCTTGCAGGTTGTACCCATTCTGGTGTCGGGTATGACCATGGAGCCAAATGGAGGTCAGCAGAGAATGCCTGTGATGTGTGCTCCTGTTTGGTGAGGTTAAAACAACTGCCTGGAGTAAGCTTGTTTTCAGTCTTTCGCTTTTTCTTTAGTAATTCTATTTCTTTGTGGGATCAGGAGGGTCACGTTTGCTGTGAGAGGGAGCAGTGCAGCACCCTTTGTAAATACCCTGCTGCTCCTCCCCTTAACACCTGTTGTCCAGTTTGTCAAGGTGGGTTTCTCCGTTTACCTGTAGCTGTAAACTGAGAAAGGAGGGTCCATGTGTGTCTGTGTGCATATGTGTCATGTAGGCTGTGGTGTAAATGGACATGACTTCCCTAATGGAGCTGTGATTCCTACTGATGACCCCTGTCAGGAGTGTACATGTGAGGTACGTTTATCAGTATTCATGAACTGTGTTTTTTTTTTTTAAATGAATCTATTAAATGAGCATCATGATCTCAAGGTATATGTGTTCTTTACCTGCTAGAATGGAAATGTGGTGTGTTCACCACTTCGATGCCCTACCTTCTCTTGTCGCAGCCCTGCGCATCATCCTGGTGAATGTTGCCCTAGGTAACAAGCATTTAAAATCTCATGCACATTACTTAAATCTGATTTCAGTATTAGTTCATCTATTGATTTTAAATGTTCAGGTAAATAGGCTTGTGACAATTTTTCAACAATTTCTTTATTTTTATTTTTATACCTAAGCGTGGATGTTGTATAATTTGTAGATGTGAAGAGTGTGAATTTGAGTCAGAGGTCTATGTGAATGGTCAGAAGTTCCCATCTGTGTCCAACCCCTGCCTCCTCTGCCACTGCTCAGTGAGTAGAAAGAGATTTTTTTTTTGCTATGTGATGCTTATGAAGTTGGATAAACACTTTTTCCAAAAACCGAAGTGAGCAGTGATTTTTCCACAATACAACATCTCACCTTCAGGTAGAAACCAGAGTCTCAGTCACTGTTTAAACTTTGCTAGAAAGCTAAATAAAAGAGGAGATAATATATTTTTATCTGTTTTAATGATTAGGGTAAAAAATGTTATTAGCCCTCTAAATGTATTTCTAAACTTATTTAATTCTTAATTTATTGTAAATCCTAGTTAGACTGGAGTGATGGTTAGTGAATGTTTTATTCTTTATATTATTGCTTTATTATCAGTATTGGCAGCAGCAAGAAACTACAAACACTCAAAATAGTTTTCTATGCAGTGATTTCCAATACTTTAATTCATCCTTAAAGTTCTGTGTGACGGCAGAGAGGACAAAGCATTTCAAACTGTTTTTGAGTTAAATACTTTCTATATGTTAATATCTTTTAATATAACTTTTTGTTTAACTTTATTAACATTTTTTTTAACTAAATTAACTTTATTATAGATTACAGATATATCTGACAACATGCTGCAGCAATTGATCCTATTTCAAATCTGTCCCTTAGGAAGGTGAGGTGTCTTGTGAGCGAATGGAGGCCTCTTGTCCCACACCACACTGCAGTCATCCAGCTAAGAAGAAAGGAGAGTGCTGTCCCACATGCAAAAGTCAGTATTAAAAAATGTTTTTGTCATATTTCTTCTTTTTTGGTTTGTAAGCGTTGTCTTTTTATGGTTTAAACTCTGTTCCTGCAGAGTGTGAGTTTGACAGAAGGGTGTATGCTGATGGAACAGTGTTTGTCCCCGCTGGGAGTGGACCCTGCCTGCAGTGCAGGTGTAAGGCAAGTCTGTACAGTATCCACCACAACACAGGGGAAAACACAGTTTTGAATTTTATACAAAATATGTCATCTAAGACAGACTTTTTACAACTGTTTTCATGTGTATTCCCTTAAAAATGATACTCATATTTGATTTATTATATATGTATGAATGCAGTTAAAAACATTTAAGTAACACTTTTTAGTTAGAGTATAATTTTATGTCAGTTAAACTTCTGGAATATTGATCTGGTCAGTTCAGTTGTAGAGGGGGTTGTTCATCATTGTCAGTTGTTTGGTGTTAATGAAACTAACAGGTGCACTAAAGGGGCAACAGTGAAATGACCCAAAAACAGGAATGATTTTGCAAATAGAGGCCACAGATAGTTTTCCCTCCTAATTTTTTTTACTGCTTTTCAGTACTTTTGCATTTGACCAGGGTCAGTGTCAATACTGGTAGCGTGAGGCGATACCTGGACCCTACAGAGGTTGCATAGGCAGTCCAACTTCACCAGGATGGCACGTTGATACGTGTGATTGCCCGAACGTTTGCTGTGTCTCTCAAAACAGCCTCAAGAGAATGGAGGAGATTCTAGAAGATAGGAAGGTACTCTATGAGAGTTGGACAGGGCCGTTGGAGATCCTTAACCCATCAGCAGGACTGGCATCTGCTCCTTTGTGCAAGGAAGAACAGGATGAGTACTGCCAAAGTCCTATCTCCACTGGCATGAATGTCTCTGACCAGACCAGTAGAAACAGACTTCATGAGGGTGGCCTGAGGGCCCGGCGTCCTCTAGTGGGCCCTGTGCTTATTGCCCAGCACCGTGGAGTTCGACTAGCATTTGCCAGAGAACACAGGAATTGTCAGATTTGGCGCTGGCACCCTGTTCTTTCATAAATGATAGCAGGTTCACTCTGAGCTCATGTGACAGATGTGAAAAGGTCTGAAGAAGCTACGATAAACGTTGTGCTATATATTGAGTCTGTATGTATAATTTAGACCCTGTGTGGATTAGAGAAAATTCACACCAAGCTCAAACCTCTGAATCCAGCATAAAAAGAAATACATCATTAAAAGACCCTAATTCATATGACATTAATGCTGATGATGAATGGGTGTGAACCTCTGACAGGAAATTGAGAAATATTTTTCAGATTTTCACACTATGGTTCAAAGCACACTTTTATTCAAAGTATCTGATATATAAAATGGCTGCCACAATGCGTATACCATATAAAACAAGACGTACACTAATTTTATGTGTTTTTTTGTAGGCCGGGAACGTAGTTTGCTCTAAAGAAAAATGCCCTCCTGTACAGTGTTCCAAACCTGTCATTGATCCTCATCTTTGTTGTCCAGTCTGCAAGGGTAATTATGCACAAGCACACAGTCTCACACACACACACACACAAAGCCACAGCTCATCAGTACAAAGCCTGTATGACAACACTTCCTCCTTGTTGCAGCATGTGTGCTGGAGGGGGTAGAATATGAAAACGGTTCCAGTTGGCAACCAGAGGGTCCCTGTTCCAGTTGCACCTGCGTCAATGGGGAGACTTTATGTACACACATGCAGTGCCCACCCACTGAGTGTTTGCATCCAAGCAAGATCACAGGTAAGACTTTGCATGTTAGTGATAGTTTACTTTTGATGCATGCATGTACAACATTTCCTTCTCTCAGGTTCCTGCTGCAAAATTTGTGATAGCTGCACTTACAACCATCGAGTTTACAGCAATGGACAGAGATTTACAACCCCCGACCAGCCCTGCCACATATGTACTTGTTTGGTTAGTGTTTAACCACAGAACAGAACAATTTGTACCTTTACTTCTGCTGACACATTTTCTGCATCTCCTCAGCATGGCAGCATTCACTGTGAGAGACGAACATGTCCTCCACTAAATTGCACCAATTCCTACACCCCTCCTGGAGAGTGCTGTCCTAAATGTCCAGGTATTCATTCTTAGATTGTGGTTAATGTTAAAAGAGCCTGATCTGCAGCTGTTTCTCTTTTTTTTTTAATCGCCAGACTGCTCCTTTGAAAACCGTGTGTTTATAAATGGAGAGGCTTTTCCTAACCCTGTGAGTGTGTGTGAGGAGTGTACGTGTAAAAACGGAAGGATTGACTGTCATCAAATGCACTGCCCTTATCCTCGATGTAATGCCCCTCTACCTGGGACATGCTGCCAGAATAACTGCAATGGTAAGAAAAATATAATATTGTTTTTATCAAAAAAATAAATAAATAAAACCTATAAGATTTCATCCAGTTTCTTCTATTTCCTAGGCTGCAGCTACGCTGGGAAAGAGTATCCCAATGGACAGGACTTTCCCCATCCAACAGACCAATGCAGGACATGCAGCTGCATAGTAAAAATCAACACACACATACACATGTAGTGTTTTCATATCCTTATAGGGACCTTCCATTGACTTCTATTCATTGCTATAGCCTAACCCTGACCCTTACCTAAACTTACCTAAACTCAATTCATATCTTAGTCCTAAACTTAACCATTAACCCAGATTTCCCCTGGTGTGGACCAGACAAAATGTCCACACAATGTTGGTGTCCCTTCAGGGATGGATCCACACAATGTTACATATACACGCACGCATGCACACACACAAACTTAGAACCATGCTTTCTATTTTGTGTTTCAGAATGGGAATGTCCAATGTCTAATGAGGAGGTGTTCACCTCTACAATGCTCCAGTCCTAATATCATCCCTGGACACTGCTGCCCCCAGTGTCCCGGTAAGGATGTGGAACAAACAGAGTTCTTACCACAGAACAGACATTTTTACTTAGAAAAGCTTGAAAGCTTAAACTCTGTTATATTTCATACGCTGTAGTGATTGGAGAAAATGGTAAAGTTGGGTAGAAGTTAAAGAAGCGAGGTCAAGATGTTTTGGAAATGTTCTAAGAAAAGATACATTGGAGAGAAGATGTTGGAGATGGAGCTGCTGGGCAGAAGGAAAAGAGGTAGACCTCAGAGAAGATTTATGGATGTAGTGAAGGTGGACATGGAGATGGTTGGTTTAAACAGTTGCAGAGGCGAAGGATAGGGTTAAATGGAGGCAAGTAATCTGCTGTTGCAACCCCTGATGGAAGCAGCTGAAAGAAGAACAAATTATAGTTGTAGATACATTGCAAAGAAGAACTGCTGACAATGCATCAGTAATGATACATTCATACAATCATCAGCCACCACATTTGAGCGCCTGCCTACTATTGCTGTCAAAGAATATTTAAATAAACATGTGTTCCAGCATATTTAGAGCAAGATTTGAGGACCTACAGTAACTTCTACAATTATAGACACCCCTAGGAAAGATAGGTGAAGAAAAAAAAAATTATCTTCTCTTGCGTTGTCTCACACTGCTAAAAATCATATATATGTTTTACATATATTCACATATATTTGATGAGGAACAAATTCCACATTGAGAAGTTATTGTTTTTAACAAAATCATCAGTGTTATGGTTACTGACACCCTTAACAAGTCCTATAAAATACTTGCAGCTGAAGCAAGTCACAAAATGTAATTAGCGATACAGTACGTGTGACATGCCTCAGAGGCCATTTCTTTCGTTCAAAGAAATCATTCTATTCAAGTGAGGCAGATGTTTCTTCATTTTTAGATTTTTAGGAAGAAAAACAGACCTCCAAAGCTCATTGTTGGAGAACTGCAGCAAACATCTTGGGGGTTACTAACTCTTTGCACTATCTAATAGATACTATTCTCTCCTACCACCAGAAATGTAAACATGTGGAGTTAGCAAAACTCTGCTGGGAATTTAGTTTTCCATAAGGATGCATATGTGGAAAAGCACCTCATTCCCTCTGTTAAGCTCGGTGGAGGATCTGTAATGCTATGGGCCTGTTTTTCTCCCAAAGGTCCTAGGAACTTTGATAGAGTTGTTGGACAGGATAATGATCCAAAACACTCAGCCAAATTAATACAAAAGATTCAACAACAGCAACCGTCACCTAACTATGCCAATCTCTAGACCTAATCTCTATAGAAAACCTGTGGGGTGGACTCAAGAAATAAAGGCATAATAGAGAAGCCAGGAGATTATGAAAAGAGGAACGGTCCAAGATCCCTCTGTTCTGTATGCTCCAACCTTGATATGTTATAAGTGAGAAGTGCTGCCCTACTAAAAAAAGAGGTTGTATAAAATACAAACAGCAGGTGTTGTCAATAGGTGTTATTGAAAACACATATGGATTATTCCTTTAGCTGGCATCATTTAGTCTTTTAATTACATTTCTCATCACTTTTATACAGATGAGATTCAACTCTACATGTCTTTTAAGTCTCATCAGCTGGATAGGTTGTCCACCCAGTCCAATGTCTATCCCAGATTATTGATTAGCTCTCCAGCAATTACCTTGTTTTAAACACTAAAAAGACTGAATTCATAATTATAGCTCCTCCTGAACTATGTACAAAAATCAGTCAGACTCTTGCTTCTTTTTTTCCAACTCCTAAGTCCAGTATTCAAAATTTTGGTGTAATGTTTGGCTCCTCTCAGGGCTTTGACTCACATATAAAATCTTTGTCTCGTTCCTGTTTCTTTCATTTAAGGAGTATTTCTAAACTGCGACATATGGTCTCTTTAGCTGAACTGGAAAGAATATTCCACCCATTTGTACCATCGCGTTTAGAGTATTGTAATGCCCTGTTTATTGGTATGTAGAAATCATCCCTTTTATGCCTCCAAGCCATACAAAATGGTGCGGCCAGACCTCTCGGATACTCTAGCAAGCGAGCTCACATTACCCCCGTTTTATACTCTTCACATTGGCTACCAATAGATTTTAAAGTTTGTTTTAAAATTCTCATGCTAACATTCAAAGCACTAAGCCCGGCCCCAGATTACTTATCTGATCTGCGCACAAAATATACTGCTGCTCGCCGTCTTCGTTCAGAGGTTCAACATTTTCTAGTTGTCCTGTGCACCAGACTGAAGACCAAGGGGAACCGAGCTTTCCAGTCTGCGACACCAAGGCTGTGGAATAGTCTCCCTCTACAGATACGTTTAGTTGACTCTGCGGACTCTTTTAAAAAGCAGTTAAAAACGTTCCTGCTTAAACAGACTTTCTGTTGAATGTTTACTTTTATTGTATGTTCCATTGTATAATTTTTTTTAATCTTATTTATGGAACTTATTTTATTGGTTTTCTGTACAGCCCTTTGTGACCGCTGTCATCTGGACAAAGCCAGCAGCACTGTGCTTGCAATGTTCTTTGATTTCTCCAGTGCATTTAACACAATTCAACCTGATTTGCTTTGTCAGAAACTCCTGAAGACTCAGGTGGAGGCCTCAACAATCTCCTGGATCAAAGACTACCTGACAAACAGACCACAGTTTTTGAGACTGAAAGGTTATGAGTCTAACCAGGTAGTCAGCAGCACAGGAGCACCACAGGGGACTGTACTCTCACCATTCCTTTTCACTCTGTACACCTCAGACTTCCAGTACAAGACAGACTCTTGTCATCTGCAGAAATACTCGGATGATTCTGCAGTCGTGGGGTTGATCAGAGATGGACAAGAAGCTGAGTACAGGAAGGTGGTGGACCGCTTTGTGGCATGTTGTGAAAACAATCATCTCATCTTGAACGTAAATAAAACAAAGGAGATGATTGTAGATTTGAAAAGAAACAGGAATAAGTCAAAAGCTTTTTCCATCATGGGAGAAGAGGTGGAGGTGGTGGAGGAGTATAAATACCTCGCTGTTCACCTGGACAACAGACTGGAGTGGAGATGCAACTGTGAAGCCGTCTACAAGAAGGGACAGAGCAGACTGTACTTCTTGAGGAAGTTTAGGACCTTTGGTGTTTGCAGCAAGATGCTGCATATCTTCTATAAGTCTGTTGTGGAGAGTGTGATCTCTTCTACCATCATCTGCTGGAGAAGCAGCATCAGAGCCAGGTACTTAAAAAAGCTCAACAAGCTGATAAAAAGGCTGGCTCTGTTCTGGGGACTCCTCTGGAACCTCTGGAGATCATTGTGCAAAGACGGATTCTTCATAAAATGAAGAACATTATGGAGGACCCTGAGCATCTTCTTCATGAGACTGTCCTACAACAACAGAGTGTCTTCAGTCAGAGGCTTCTTCAGATGTGCTGGGAGGCAGAGCGCTACAGGAGATCCTTCCTTCGCCCAGCCATCAGCATCTACAACGGCTCTTTGAAGAAACCCTCATAATGAGCTACAACAACATTTAATTTCCCTTTGGGATTAATAAAGTATTTTTGAATTAAATTAAATTGAATTGAATTGAATTGATGGTTTTATCTGAGAAAGGCACTTAACATATAAACTTTACTTACTGTACTTACTTATATTGTTCAAAAATAACTATTTCCTAATATGGCATTTTTCCTTGCATAATAAATGTAATAAAATTAAAGGTTCAATGAATTTATTTTAAAGGGGTTTTATAAATCCTCACCAGGGTAGCTTATAATTGTAGAAGAAAGCTTACTGTACACTCAAGACCACATTAAAACATGAAAAAGACATTTGCTTTGGAATGACACCATTTAGACGAACATTTGTAAAACCTTTGCACAATAATTTACACACCAAGTGGATTTGTCTTTGTGGCTCATCTGTTTGCATAAATTATTACGTTTTTGCTTTGAGAAAATGTATAATTTAATTGTATCTCAATTTTCTTTTTTTTTTTTTGGTTTATCATCCATATTGTAATTCACAACAAGCACATATATTATCAAAGTGTGAAAGTTTTTTTGTTATTTATTTTTATGGATGTCGCTTCAGATCCTCCATCCGACTGCATGTTCGAGCAAAGGCCCTTCAGGCACACAGAGCATTTCTACCACCCGAGTGACAGCTGCCGAACATGCGTCTGCAACAACGGGACAGTTCGCTGTCAGCATAAACCCTGCCCCTTTGCTCAGTGCTCTCACCCCATCACACAGGACTGCTGCCGGACCTGCGAAGGTACACATTCACATGTCCCGGCACCACATCATAGGAAGATTTGTTTATTCACGGCATCTTTCCTGCAGGCTGCTTGTACCAGGGTCGAGAGCGAGTCAGTGGTGAGACGTGGGATAATCCCTCAGACCCGTGTGGGTACTGTGTTTGTCACGAAGGTTCTGTGCAGTGTGAGAGGAAACTCTGTCCACCATCCAACTGCAACCACCCAGTACCAACAGAGTGCTGCATGTCTTGTGATGGTGAAAGAATAAACCTGCTTTAACAACAATAAGGCACCACAGAGGGAACAACCTTTACAAAAACGTCTTTATTCCCTTCTTGCAGGATGCACATTTCATGGTAAAAAATATCCTGATGGCGTTGAATTTGCTGACGACAAAGACCCCTGTGGTGTGTGTTACTGTTATGGAGGAGATATCACCTGCACTAAGTTACCTTGTTATGAAGATTGCAGCCACCCTTACAAACCAGCTGGGCAATGCTGTGGAGAATGTAAACGTATGTTTTTTTTTCTTCCAAACTCACCAATTTATAAATCTAAACTTTGTTTCCTTGGTCATAAATTTGACCAAATCTGCCTGCTTTTATTTGTCAGGCTGCTTCTATAATAGTGTGGTCCTCATCAATGGACAGTCAATTCCTGACCCAGGAAACCCTTGCTCTGAATGTACATGCCAGGTACCAATGACACTAACAGAAAATCTGGTTGTTTTTTTCCCTTGTATTAATGAGCTTTTTTTTAACTTAAAGAGTGGTTCAGTGAGATGTTCGAAGAAGCCATGTCCAGCAGCTTTCTGTTCTTATCCGGTCACCAACCCATGTGGATGCCACGTCTGTGAAGGTAACCAACTTATAAGAACATCAAAGCTCATGTTATGTAGCGTTGCTCAGTGACGGATGCATCACTATGTGTGTTTGGAGGTTGTCTTTTCCAGGGTGTTACGTATTCTGACGAGCAGATTTTTCCAGGAGGAGAACAAGGGTGTCAGGACTGCACATGCTCAGTGAGTGGGAGAATGACATCCGTTAGACAAAGCACTCTGGGATCTTTTTACGTGTTTTCTTTTTGTAGAGAGGTGAGGTGCTGTGCACAACCCGAAAATGTCCTTCTGCACCATGTGCACACCCGGCTCTGGATGACTGTGCATGTGGAGTGTGTGATGGGTGTAACTTCAACGGGCGGGACTGTTACAATGGAGAGCGATTCCCACATCCTGAAGATCATTGTCAGATCTGCTCCTGTCTGGTACTATCACATATGCATACTTTCAGTTGTTCGTACACCTTGGATTAGATTCCTGGAGGAATTCAACTAAAACACATTATTATCATTTTAGCCATGTTTCAACCACTTATACAATATTTGATAAACTAATAAAATTGCTTCCATAATGCATTATTCGCACAAGAACTTTAAGAGTCATTCTCTATACAACTCCATCTTCTATTTATTCTAATTTTTACAGGATGAAGAAATATATAACAAGCTGACGTAGTAATTGATTTCACTGTATAAGAACTTTAATGACAGCTTTTCTGCAACATGAGCTAAGTTTGAACTCTCAGCAAACTTTGTGATTGACCCGGTTTGAGGAGAAGAGTACCATTACATCATGCGAAGAAATGCAGACTGTATATTTTTTGCATGCCCGTATTAGGGAGGTTTCTGCTTGGCGCACTAAAATTTATTTTGTAGCTTCACGTTTTCTGGAAGTCACTGAAATAAGAGAGAAGCTCTACAATTGGAATGATTTTTTGCATATGAAAAGGATCTAAATCAGTCTGAAACTCAGTTTTCTCCAACAGAAGTCATTGATTTTTGCCAAGGTACATACATGTTATTTAGTTTTGAATGTAGCTTGGTATGGGCAGCGGTCTTGGTTGATCTTGAGTGTCCCCCATGTTAATCCCCACATATTTTCCTTTGACGATGTTTGGCCATTTGTTTTGGGGTTTACCATGAGGTCTTTTTCACTCTGCACCTTTCTGATTAACTGAGCAGATGACACTTGTGGGTGTTTATGAAGAAATTCAGAAGGTGTGCCCAAAACCATTGGATGTAATGCTGGGTGGCAAGCAGGGTTGCGGGTAGCTGGTGGGTACGTTCCCGCAAGTCATTGTTAGTAATTGTGTGATACTATCTTATGTTCTCGATGGTTCTGAGGTCCCTGCTGTCAAATTCTTCAATTCTCTTGGCCAGTGTGTTGTGCAAAAGTCAGCAAGGTTCAGGTTGGTAGGGATAAACAGTGAGGACCACCATTTTATATATGCACAGCTTTTTTTTGCAGGACCCAAGGTGGTCTGTAAAAATCTTTGGGCCATGCCAAGATCTAGTCCTGGGTTGGGCAGTCTGTTTTCCTATGATCTGGGTCATAACAAGATGAGGTTCTCCTGAGTGGGTTATTGACCCTCTTTTTGATAGTCAGATGATGGGATTGTCATCATAGCAACGTACTGACTTGTCTACGAATCCCTGTTGGTCTGGAACCTCCATGTGTAGGGGCAGATTAAAATCCTTTGTTCCATCAAATTCTGATCTGCCATCTGAGTTTTTGTCATAATGCATGGCCTTTTAAGTTTGCTCTGCTGTGGCTTCCTTTTTGCTTTAACCTCTGAGATTTTTCCTGCAAGCATTCCAAATCTTTTTGTAGATTTTTGTCAAGCTACAGAAAAAAAACATTCTCAGACATCTGACAACAAAGAAACTATACCACTTCAAGCATTGTTTCTAAATTTGAATGTATTGAAATTATTCTTTATCTATTTGTACAGAATGGTGGTGTGGTGTGTGCCAAAACCTCTTGTCCAAGCATTGCTTGCAGGCACCCAGTGACGCCTCCAGAAAAGTGCTGTCCTGTCTGCACGGGGAGGTGTTTCCATCAGGGCGCGGAGCATCAATCCGGCTCCACCTTTACGTCACCCTCTGATCCCTGCTCAACATGTTCCTGTCTTGTCAGTTTGACATTTTCCAAAGAATTAAAAATTAGGCCATCTTGTTTTTTTTTTTTAATAAATTCATCTTTCTGTCTTTCTTTTCTCCTTCATCCTTTTCCTCCTGATCAGAATGAAATGGTGACCTGTCAAAGGAGACCCTGTCCAGTTCAGTGTTTGCATCCCATCCCTTATGATACCTGTTGTCCTGCTTGTGATTCCTGTCTCTATGAGGGTGTTGTGCATACTCATGGTCACACCTTTCCATCATTATCCAATCCCTGTGAGCGCTGCACTTGTGTCAGAGGAACAGTTTCCTGTGTCCCTCTTATCTGTCCATCGACACCATGCGATCACCCCGTTACCGAGCCAGGACGGTGCTGTCCCGAGTGCACAGGTGATTTTTTTTATCTTACTATAAATACAGTTGCATCTGTGTCCTGACATGCTGAGCTTGAAAAATAGGCAAAGATTTTAGTCTGTAAAGGTGCAAAGCTGGTAGAGAAATAACCCCCAAAGACTTGCACCTTTACCTGCTGCAAAATAAAGTTTTACAAAGCATTGAATTCAACTGTATGCCACACTTTTCATATTTAACAAAAAATTTAAAACCATCTATTATTTTCCCTCCACTTTACAATACAGTATATGTAAACATCCACTAGATGTTTACATATACTGTATAAAAAGACACAACTTTTTTTCTCACTGTCTGACATCAGACTAAAGGTTTCCTGTTATTGGTCAGTTAGCCAAACATAACCTCACCTTGAAAAAATACTATTTCCTGTTTGCCAGAATAATGAGAGATATAATCATTGGGATAATTTGTAAAAACTTACTTCAAAGTCTGAAGTTTATGGTTTCTTAGTATTTGTTAGTAGTATCTGCCTTTATAATCTGCATGAATTGGGTCAAATGTTTTGGGTGTCCTTCCATATGTTTCTGACTGGAACTGGTGTAACTGAATCTGTTTTGTAAGCTGCCTTGCTCACATACATAATTTTTTACTGGTTTCCAGTTTTCTATGGGACTGAGATGATGGTGACTCCAAAACATTGACTTTTCTGTCTTTAAGCCATTTTATAACTAATTTGGCATCTTGCTGATGTCCTAGAGGTTTCTTCAATGTTTTCACAGCCATCTGCTTTATGAAATGCACAACTCCCCGCTGTAGCAAAACACTCACATAACATGATGCTGCCACCTCATACTTTACGGTTGGGATTAGCAAGCTTTCCCCTTTTCCCCCCAAATGTAACAGTTTTTATGACCAAACCCTTCAATTCTCATTTCATCAGCCCACAACATGAAAGTACAGGTCCTTCTCAAAATATTAGCATATTGTGATAAAGTTCATTATTTTCCATAATGTAATGATGAAAATTTAACATTCATATATTTTAGATTCATTGCACACTAACTGAAATATTTCAGGTCTTTTATTGTCTTGATACGGATGATTGTGGCATACAGCTCATGAAAACCCAAAATTCCTAGCTCACACAATTAGCATATTTCATCCGACCAATAAAAGAAAAGTGTTTTTAATACAAAAAACGTCAACCTTCAAATAATCATGTACAGTTATGCACTCAATACTTGGTCGGGAATCCTTTTGCAGAAATGACTGCTTCAATGTGGCGTGGCATGGAGGCAATCAACCTGTGGCACTGCTGAGGTCTTATGGAGGCCCAGGATGCTTCGATAGCAACCTTTAGCTCATCCAGTGTTGGGTCTTGAGTCTCTCAACGTTCTCTTCACAATATCCCACAGATTCTCTATGGGGTTCAGGTCAGGAGAGTTGGCAGGCCAATTGAGCACAGTGATACCATGGTCAGTAAACCATTTACCAGTGGTTTTGGCACTGTGAGCAGGTGCCAGGTCGTGCTGAAAAATGAAATCTTCATCTTCATAAAGCTTTTCAGCAGATGGAAGCATGAAGTGCTCCAAAATCTCCTGATAGCTAGCTGCATTGACCCTGCCCTTGATAAAACACAATGGACCAACACCAGCAGCTGACACGGCACCCCAGACCATCACTGACTGTGGGTACTTGACACTGGACTTCTGGCATTTTGGCATTTCCTTCTCCCCAGTCTTCCTCCAGACTCTGGCACCTTGATTTCCGAATGACATGCAGAATTTGCTTTCCTCCGAAAAAAGTACTTTGGACCACTGAGCAACAGTCCAGTGCTGCTTCTCTGTAGCCCAGGTCAGGCGCTTCTGCCGCTGTTTCTGGTTCAAAAGTGGCTTGACCTGGGGAATGCGGCACCTGTAGTCCATTTCCTGCACATGCCTGTGCACGGTGGCTCTGGATGTTTCTACTCCAGACTCAGTCCACTGCTTCCGCAGGTCCCCCAAGGTCTGGAATTGGCCCTTCTCCACAATCTTCCTCAGGGTCCGGTCACCTCTTCTCGTTGTGCAGCGTTTTCTGCCACACTTTTTCCTTCCCACAGACTTCCCACTAAGGTGCCTTGATACAGCACTCTGGGAACAGCCTATATGTTCAGAAATTTCTTTCTGTGTCTTACCCTCTTGCTTGAGGGTGTCAATAGTGGCCTTCTGGACAGCAGTCAGGTCGGCAGTCTTACCCATGATTGGGGTTTTGAGTGATGAACCAGGCTGGGAGTTTTAAAGGCCTCAAGAATCTTTTGCAGGTGTTTAGAGTTAACTCGTTGATTCAGATGATTAGGTTCATAGCTCGTTTAGAGACCCTTTTAATGATATGCTAATTTTGTGAGATAGGAATTTGGGGTTTTCATGAGCTGTATGCCAAAATCATCCGTATTAAGACAATAAAAGACCTGAAATATTTCAGTTAGTGTGCAATGAATCTAAAATATATGAATGTTAAATTTTCATCATTACATTATGGAAAATAATGAACTTTATCACAATATGCTAATATTTTGAGAAGGACCTGTATGTCTGGCTTGTTATGTTAATTTGAAGTCATGGCTTCTTCATTTCTAAGTGGCCTTTTAGCCCATGCTGATACAGAATTCACTCTTACCAGCTTCAGCTAGCATCACAAGTTTTTTTTGTTTTTTTTGTTCTGAGGCCGATTTATACCTTTCGCATCCAAACATTCTCATTTCCAGAACACAGAACCCATCTCCTTCCTGAACAGAATGATGGCTTGAATTTCCCATACTGTTTATACCTGCACATACTTTTTTGAACAGATGAATGTGGTCCTTCAGGGATTTGGAAATTGTTCCCAAAGATGAACAAGAGTTGTGAAGGTCAACAACTCTCTTCCTGGTATCTTGACTGATTCTTTTGATTTTTCAATTATTTCAAACAAGGAAGCACTGTGTTTGAGATGTTGTTGCTTTACAATATACACTCACCAGCTACGTTATTAGGAACACCATACTAATACTGTGTTTGACCCCCTTTTGCCTTCAGAACTGCCTTAATTCTTCGTGGCATTGATTCAACAAGGTGTTGGAAACATTCCTCGGAGAGTTTGGTCCATATTGACATGATAGCATCACACAGATGCTGCAGATTTGTCGGCTGCACGTCCATGATGCAAATCTCCCGTTCCACCACATCCCAAAGGTACTCTATTGGATTGAGATCTGATGACTGTGGAGGCCATTTGAGTACAGTGAACTCATTGTCATGTTCAAGAAACCAGTCTGAGATGATTTGTGCTTTATGACATGGCGCTTTATCCTGCTGGAAGTAACCATCAGAAGATGGGTAAACTGTGGTCATAAAGGGATGGACATGGTCAGCAACAATACTCAGGTAGGCTGTGGCGTTGACACGATGCTCAATTGGTACTAAGGGGCCCAAAGTGTGCCAAGAAAATATCCTCCACACCATTACACCACCACCACCAGCCTGAACCGTTGATACAAGGCAGGATGGATCCATGCTTTCATGTTGTTGACAGCAAATTCTGACACTACCATCCGAATGTCGCAGCAGAAATCGAGACTCATCAGAACAGGCAACATTTTTCCAATCTTCTATTGTCCAATTTTGGTGAGCCTGTGTGAATTGTAGCGTCAGTTTCCTGTTCTTAGCTGACAGGAGTGGCACCCGGTGTGGTCTTCTGCTGCTGTAGCCCATCTGCTTCAAAGTTCGACATGTTGTGCGTTCAGAGATGCTCTTCTGCAAGCCTTGGTTGTAATGAGTGGTTATTTGAGTTACTATTGTCTTTCTTTCAGCTCGAACCAGTCTGGCCATTCTCCTCTGACCTCTGGCATCAACAAGACATTTTCTCTTTTTCGGGCCATTCTTTGTAAACCCTAGAGATGGTAGTGCGTGAAAATCCCAGTAGATCAGCAGTTTCTGAAATACTCAAACCACCCCGTCTGGCACCAACAACCATGCCACGTTCAAAGTCACTTAAATCACCTTGCTTTCTCATTGTGATGCTCGGTTTGAACTGCAGCAGATCGTCTTGACCATGTCTACATGCCTAAATGCATTGAGTTGCTGCCATGTGATTGGCTGAATAGACATTTGCGTTAACGAGCAGTTAGACAGGTGTACCTAATAAAGTGGCCGGTGAGTGTATCTGCATGTGTGCCTCCATTTAACTCAGATGTTAGGAATGAATGTATCAGAGGCTTACAAAGCCATCACATCATCATCTGGGCTCATGATAAATTGTTTGAAGGCATAGTTATCTTATTGTATGTAAAAGTCTGACCTTGAAGAAAGTTACAGAAATTGTCTGAAAGAATATCTCTTGGAATTTGTGGCATTTTGCAAATAAAAGTAATAGCAGCAAAATGTGAAAAACCTCAATGTGTAGAATTACCTTTGTGAGGCATTATATATGCATATTTTTGTATTTGTATTTATGAAGCAAAGCAAAGAATTGGTAATGCTACAATATTGTGCTACAATAAATTACTTTTAAATAGTTTTTAAATGTAATTTACTAAGTCTCCCTACAAATACAAGCATTTCCTATTGTTTTTATGAATTGATTTAAACATTGCTACAGGGCAAAAACAAATATCTGCTCTTTTAGATTTAACTTTAAAGAGTTTTAATCAGCTGCTGTGGTTTAGCTTTTAAAGCTCTTCAAGAAGTGATTTTTAAATCACAGTCCAAAAGCTGCTTTGATCAGCAAAACTCTCTTGTTGTTGTATTGCATGTCTTTGTCTTCTCTCTGTCTCTGGTCTTAGTGTGTGTGCTGAATGGACACAAGTATAATGATGGACAGACATGGTCCCTAAGTTCAAATTACTGCTCCACCTGTACCTGCCAGGTTTCTATTTACAGTTTTGCTTCTAATACTTTATTTACTTGGTAGATGTTAATATCCTTGCATTTAAATGCTATTCTGTATCAATCTTGCAGAAAGGTAAGGTGCAGTGTGCACCTCTGGAATGTCCCAAGATGCCGTGCCCTCACCTGGTGACAGATCCTGGTTTCTGCTGTCCGCACTGTAGAGGTACATAAAGACAGTGTCATAAAGACAATGGGTGTTGTAAGAAAGACTTTGTGGTGAAACTATATAATACAGTCCTGTCTTTCCCAGAGCTTAGAGGTTACTTTCCCAGAATTTACCAGGTCATTTTATGGTCCTATTCAGATACTTTTCTAGACCTCATCAGGTACTTTCCCAGAAGTTAGAGGTTAGTTTCTGGAACTCACCAGGCATTTTCACAATCTATCTTGTATTTTCTGGAACCTTGAGGTTACCTTGCAGAACTTAACAGGTACTTTCTATAACATACCTGGTATTATCTGGAATTTAGAGGTTGCTTTCTGGAACTTAACAGATACTTTTATGCTATTTTCATGGAGCTTACTGGTTGCTTTCCCAGAACTTACAGGGTATTTTTCCAGAATTAAAATGTTATGTTCCTGGAATTTCCCACCTAACTTAGCTGGTACTTTCCAGAACTTACAGGGTGCTTTTCTGAATACTTTCCAACATTTCCTAGAAGTACCAGGTTAATATGAAATCTCTGTGTTCCAGGAAAATATCCAGTAAGTTCCATGAAAGTTCAAGGAAAGTACCTAGTAAGTTTCAGAAGGTGTATTTTTTAAAGTAATCTCAATGTTCCGGAAAAGTATGGAATGTACTGTGAAGTTTTTTATTTTTCAGGTTGTGTGTATAGAGGACACGAGCACGCAGAGGGCAGTAGCTGGTTTGCGGATTCTTCCCACTGTATGACTTGTATGTGTGTGAATGGAGTGACCACCTGCTCTGAGGTGCGTTGTGTATCTCCATGTGTCGACTTCATTATGATGTCTGGGGAGTGCTGCCCAGTGTGTGCTGGTGAGCAAATTCCCTTAACTTCTTTCTGATCCAAACATTTGTTTTAGCTTTAGTTTATTACAGGTAATGTTGTATTTTTGTTTATTTGTGAGAAGATTGCACATTTGACGGCAGAGTGTACAGTCCAGGGGACAGTTTCCATCCAGCCAATGATCCCTGTCAGATCTGCACATGTGAGGTATTAAACCATTATGGGATGTTTTAGTAAAAGTCGCATCCATCCATCCATCCATCCATCCATCCATCCATCCATCCATCCATCCATCCGTGTTCTAATTTCTTTGCCCTGTAGATGATGCAAGATGGAAACCAATACCTAAAGTGTTATAGGAAGCAGTGTCCAAGTCTGGTGGACTGTCCCAAGAGCAAGATCCTATTTCCCGGACCAGATTCCTGCTGTCCCGTCTGTGCACGTCAGTACCCACCTGCTGTAACAAAACATGTTATTTCCACACTCTTCCACCTCTGACATGTTATTTATGTTTAGAGCCTCTCACTAATTGTACAAGCACACTGATTGGCAACGAGATGCTGGCACAAGATGACCCCTGCTTTACCTGCCAGTGCAAGGTAAAACAGCCTCAACGCTTTAGTCTGTTGTGTTAGAGAAACAGTATTTGGAAAGAAATTCAGTCGGATCTTTAGAAACTAATTTACACCAGTTTTTTTTTTTTCACTGCTTAAAAACATTTTACTACCTAACACCTTGAACCTTTTCACATTTTGCCATGTTGCAACCATAAAGCTCAGTGTATTTTATTGGAAATGTATGTGACCGACCAACACAAAGTAACACAAAATTGTGAATTGGAAGGGAAGTGATATATAGTTCACATTTGTTTCCAATAAAAATGTAAAAAAAAAAAAACTGTCAACATTTCAATTCAACCCCCTGAGTCCCCCCTGAGTCTCTGTGGAGTCACATTTCATTGCAATAATACCTACAGGTCCTTTGGAGTATATCTCTACTAGCTTTGCACATCTAGAGAGCTTTGTTCAGTCTCAGTTAAAGTGGATGGAGAGTATCTGTGCAGTTTTCAAGTCTTGACACAGATTCTCAATTAGTTTGCTGCCTCTCATAGGTTTTCATCCAAGATTGCCCTGTACCTACATTTTCCCACCAACTTTGGCCAGCTTCTCTGCCCCTCTGGAAGAAAAGCATCCCCACAGCATAGTGCTGCAACAACCATGCTTTCCTGTGGGGAGGAGGTTCATGGTGATGTGCTTTGTTGGTTTTCCATCAAAGACAGTGTTTTGTATGTTGGCCAACAAGTTCAGTTTTAGTTTGATCTGACCAGAACACATTCTTCTCTTGGCTGTGTCACCTATGTGACTTGAGGATAGCAGCAAACAGAAATACTTTTGGTTTTCTAACAACGTGTTGCCACATTTCTGTGTGAACAGTTTCTCCCAAATGAGCTGCAGATCTCCACAGCTCCTCCAGAGTTACCATTGACATATTTACTGCTTCTGCTTTACAATTTGGTTGGAAGGCCATCTATGGCTATGTTTGCAGTTGTGGCATTCTGTTTCTGTTTTCCATAGATGGATTGAGCAGTGCTCTGTAAGATGTTCAAAGCTTGGGATGTTGTTTGACAACATATCTCTCTCTAAACTTATCCACAACTTCATCCCTGACCTTTTGTGTGTTCCTTTGTCTTCATAAAAGTGTTTGTTTACTAATGTTCTCCAACCTTTGAGGCCTTCTTAGAACAGCTGTATTTACTGTGGGACTTAATTACACACAAGGGTTAGGTGATTTATTTAAGTCTGACTACCTTATATTGAGCCAAAAAAGTCTTTTTGATCTTGTTTTATGACTGACACACCAAGCAAAAGCAGAATGTGTAATATTATTAATTTTGTTTTGAGAATATATGTCTTTTATTTCTTACTTAAAAATAGTTACTATACATGCATAATGGGGTAAATTATTTCTCCAAGACGTGTTTGAGATCACATTGAATCTTTCAGAAATTTTTTTTAACTGTGAACATTTATTGTAAGACCTCCCAGTAACAATTCACACGCATAGACTTTTGTTGTTACAACTTTAACACATTTATTTACAATATTTACAAAGCTGCAGTGTAACATCATATGTAGTATCAATTCTTACAGTGCAACGAATTGCCTGGATTTTATTTGTGAGTTTCAGTGGAAAGTGGACTACAATACAAATGAACTCTTTGCACACTTTTATGATTTTTATTTATGCAACAAAAAACTGCATGCTTCATAATTATGTTGGTCTCACAGAAAATCCCAATAAAATATATTTAAGTTTGAGGTTGTAATTTGACACAATGGGAAAAAGTTCCAGGGGTTGAAACATTTTTGCAAGTAACCGTTAGTTGCTTCAACATACAGTAAAATATATTAATGAAATGCTCTAGTAAACTTATAGAGCAAGTTTTCATTTCATTTTAGATATTTCAGGAAATCTGTTGAATATTTGACACAGTTTAAGGTAGTGCAATCATTTCTGTGTAGGATCTGACATGGACGTGCCTGGAACAAACATGTCCAGTGCTCAGTTGCCCTCATGATGAACAATTCACTCCCCTTGATTCATGCTGCCCTGTGTGCAAAGGTGAGAGGTCATGTTATAAATTGACCACACCAGACATCTTAACTGGACACAACATTTACATATTTTTATTATCTTGCAGGTATTGACTCATTCTTTCTCTTGTTATCCTGCAGAATGCGTGATTGAGGGTAAGGATAGGCGCGTAGCTAGTGGCACCAGCTGGAAAGACAGTCATGATGATTGTGTCACATGTACATGTAATGTAAGTCAGACACAATACTTAAACTTCTCACTGTATGTTAACATTTCCTTAGAAATATAATGTATGGCAGATCACAGCAATTAACCAATTCAGGAAAGTTTTCACAACAGTGGTTCTCGAAAAGATAGAGTGGGAGACCCCTGGTCCAGAAACTAAAAGTCATTAAACTTATCGTTGAGCAGCTATTAAGTTACTTGCTTCTTGAATTTCAGAGCATGAATGTAGAAAAAAAAAGTTCCAATAC
This sequence comes from Girardinichthys multiradiatus, assembly GCF_021462225.1. Taxonomy (NCBI): domain Eukaryota; kingdom Metazoa; phylum Chordata; class Actinopteri; order Cyprinodontiformes; family Goodeidae; genus Girardinichthys; species Girardinichthys multiradiatus. Next base: position 29,954,304 of record NC_061795.1, on the reverse strand, counting down.
AATGTAGAGAAACAACAGTTTGATGTTGAATGATGTTTTTCTTGTGATGTATTTAACTTTTCCGAGAGCTTGTATGTGATGATTTGATAAATCAATGTCATGATTTTACATGGATCTTCAGTTGGGCCACACTGAGTGCAGCATTGAGGAGTGCCCTCCTGCAGTTTGTGCGAATTGGCAAGCACAAGTAAAGCTTCCAGGAAAATGCTGCAACGAATGCCAAGGTATCTGAGGCAGCAAACAAAATAAGCTCCCGCTGCTACCCTGCATGCTGATGGCTAATTTTCTTTTTCTTTTCTGAGTTTGCATTTTTAAAATCTTTTTTTCATGTGTGCCTATGTTACAGATTCAAAGGAGTCCTGTTTGTACCAAGGAACCATGTATCACTCTGACGAACAGTGGGAGGTGGATGAATGTACCAGTTGCACGTGTGTGTCGGGAGACGTCCACTGTCGGAGTGAACGTTGTCCTCCTCTCACCTGTGCAGCAGTGAGTATACAGTTTTAGCTTATCCCTATAAAACAAACTGTTGTTACTGCATCAATGAAACTGCATGCTTTTTTATTAATATTTCTAAGTAGAAATTATGTAAAGTTAAAAGTTAAAAGACACATAAATTAGTCAAATTTCAACCAAAATAAGCTAAATTTAAAAAAACCAATCATTTTCCCCAAATCCTTTTATTTAAGTAAAGTAATTTATAACTGTTCTGTTTATATTCACATGAACTTTAGACACAGCAGGCAATATATTTAAATTTATATTTTATTTATCAAATAAAAGCACAGATCATCTGAGAAAGTCACCTTAAAGGTACTTGAAAATTACTTGAATTTCAACATATCAAAGGTGCAGAAACCTGAGTGTTGATTTATCGAATATGGTCACCAGTGAAACCCAATCTATCTCTGTTTGCTTACAGGACGAGATGCCTGCAGTCATTCCAGGGCTGTGCTGTCCACATTGCCTTTCTAGTCCAGCTACTTGCATCACCTTTGGTGACCCTCACTACCGCACCTTCGATGGACGCATGTTTCACTTCCAGGGGACGTGCACGTATATCCTGGCGATGGATTGTAAAGGTGAAGACTTCCGGTGAGAGAGTCAGGTTTTTTAACTTATAAACCCATATCCCAAGTTTTGAACATATTACAGAGCACTGTGTAATTCATTATTTGAAATTTCAATTATACAATTGACATCTTAAAATATTCCAAGACATAACTGTCCACATATAAGCTGGGCAAAATGAGCGAAATCAGAGAAGTAGGCGAAAGGTCTGCTCCTATGGTAACTCTAGAGGACCTGCAGAAATCCACAGCTTGGGTGGGAAGGTCTGTCAACAGGACAACATTTAGTAATACTCCCTACAAATATGGCTTTTATGGAAGAGTGGCAAGAAGATAGCTATTGTTGAAAGGAAGCAATGAGATGCCATCTTTGCAGTTTCCCGTGAGCCATGTCAGGCACACAAACATGTGGAAAAAGTGGCTCTGATCATATGAGATTGGAGACCAGTCATCTAGATTGTAATATGTAAGACCACTGCAAATCTACCAAGACCCGGTCGTCCCTCTAAACTCTCATCTCGAACAAGGAGAAGACTGATCAGAGATGCAGCTAAGAGGCCCATGATCACTCTAAATGAACTGCAGAGATCTACAGCTGAGGTGGGAGAGTCTGTCCATAGGACAACAATCAGTCGTACACTGCACAAATCTGGCCTTTATGGAAGAGTGGCAAGAAGAAAGCCATTTAGGCCTGAGCTTGATTTCAGGTTATTGCGAGTAACTGTAACTGATGGTAGGTGTTAACTACAGAAGAGTGAATGCTGCAACTGAATCAGAAGGTGAACTATTTTAAGGGTCCACTCTGATGTACAGTGCCTTGCGAAAGTATTCGGCCCCCTTGAACTTTTCAATCTCTTGCCAGATTTCAGGCTTCAAACATAAAGATATAAAATTCAAATTTTTTGTGAAGAATCAACAACAAGTGGAACACAATCGTGAAGAGGAATGAAATTTATTGGATGTGTCAAACTTTTTTAACAAATAAAAAACTGAAAAGTGGTGCAATATTATTCGGCCCCTTTACTTTCATTGCAGCAAACTCACTCCAGACGTTCAGTGAGGATCTCTGAATGATCCAATGTTGTCCCAAATGACTGATGATGATAAATAGAATCCATTTGTGTGTAATCAAGTCTCCGTATAAATGCACCTGCTTTGTGATAGTCTCAGGGTTCTGTTCAAAGCACAGAGAGCATCATGAAGACCAAGGAACAAACCAGGCAGGTCGGAGATACTGTTGTGGAGAAGTTTAAAGCCAGATTTGGATACAAAAAGATTTCCCAAGCTTTAAACATCCCAAAGAGAACTGTGCAAGCAATCATATTGAAATGGAAGGAGTATCAGACCACTGCAAATCTACCAAGACCCGGCCGTCCCTCTAAACTTTAATCTCGAACAAGGAGAAGACTGATCAGAGATGCAGCCAAGAGGCCCATGATCACTCTGGATGAACTGTAGAGATCTACAGCTGAGGTGGGAGAGTCTGTCCATAGGAGAACAATCAGTCATACACTGCACAAATCTGGCCTTTATGGAAGAGTGGCAAGAAGAAAGCCATTTCTCAAAGATATCTATAAAAAGACTCGTTGAAAGTTTGCCACAAGCCACCTGGGAGACACACCAAACATGTGGAAGAAGGTGCTCTGGTCAGATGAAACCAAAATCAAACTGTTTGGCCACAATGCAAAACGATATGTTTGGCGTAAAAGCAACACAGCTCATCACCCTGAACACACCATCCCCACTGTCAAACATGGTGGTGGCAGCATCATGGTTTGGGCCTGCTTTTTGTCAGCAGGGACAGGGAAGATGGTCAAAATTGATGGGAAGATGGATGGGGCCAAATACAGGACCATTCTGGAAGAAAACCTGTTGGAGTCTGCAAGAGACCTAAGACTGGGACGGAGATTTATCTTCCAGCAAGACAATGATCCAAAACATAAAGCTAAATCTACAATGGAATGGCTCACAAATAAATGTATCCAGGTGTTGGAATGGCCAAGTCAAAGTCCAGACCTGAATCCAATTGAGAATCTGTGGAAAGAGCTGAAGACTGCTGTTCACGAACGCTCTCCATCCAACCTCACTGAGCTCGAGCTGTTTTGCAAGGAAGAATGGGCAAGAATTTCAGTCTCTCGATGTGCAAAACTGATAGAGACAAACCCCAAGAGACTTGCAGCTGTAATTACAGCAAAGGGTGGCGCTACAAAGTATTAACGCAAGGGGGCCGAATAATATTGCACGCCCCACTTTCAGTTTTTTATTTGTTAAACATGTTTTACACATCCAATAAATTTCATTCCACTTCACGATTGTGTCCCACTTGTTGTTGATTCTTCACAAAAAATTAGAATTTTATATCTTCATGTTTGAAGCCTGAAATGTGCCAAGAGGTTGAAAGGTTCAAGGGGGCCGAGTACTTTCACAAGGCACTGTACATCCCGCAAAACACACCATCCCCACCATGCCACCATGATGTGGGGACCCTTTTCTTCATTAGAGACAGGGAAGCTGGTCAGGAGCTCATAGAAAGATGGATGGAGCTCAATACAGGACAAAATAATAAGAAAACCTGTTTGAGGTTTTGAAAGACTTAAGATTGTGGTGGAGATTCACCTTTAAGCAGGACAACAACCCTAAACATACAATCAGAGCTGTAATGTAATAGTTTAGATCAAAGCATGTCTGTATGTTAAAAACCAGAACTAAATCCCATTTTTTCATGGCACAATTCAAAAATTGATGGTCACAAATGCTGTCCGTTCAATCTGACTGAGGTTGAGCTATTTTGCAAAGATGAAATTACAAAAATGTCCATGTCTACCGGTGCAATGCCTGTAACGACATACCCCAAAACACTTACAGCTGTTACTGCAGCAAAGGGTGGTTCTGCAGTGCATTGACACTGATTTTTATTTGCAACATTTAGAAAATAATGTGTCATTTTGCAATTGTTAAATTATGTTGGCATGAAATAATAAAATATATTACTGTTTGCAATGTGACAAGGTTTAAGGGGGGGGATCCTTTTGCAAGTCGCTGTTTATGCTTGCTGATGATTTAAGCATTTTTATTTTCCTTGTTTTTTTTTATTTTGTGGCTCAATTGGTCTTTATTGACAGTAATCTGTCAGGAAATGTGCAGAGAGATAAAGGAGGAAGGCTTGCAGCAACGTTCTCAAGTTTGAGAATTGAAGTTAATTATGAAAACATTAATAGCTCATCTCCGTTTGTGCAGCGTTCTTGTAACAAATGATGATCGTGGGCGTAAAGGGGTGTCCTGGACCAAGGAGGTTACCATCTCCATAAGAGATGTTGCCATACAGCTGCTCCAAGAATTTGTTGTGAAGGTTTGTGTGTTTAAAAAGCTGAAGATGAAGTTAAACCATTCTGTGTAACATGTCCACTAAACAGTTTTTCTGTTCTTCAGGTGAATGAAGAAGTTGTGACATTGCCTTTTCTAAGAGAACCATATATCTTTATAGAACGGCAAGCCAACACTGTCCTACTCAACACTAACATTGGATTAAAGGTGCGAGACTACCTCAGATCTAGTGTAAAGTTCATTAAAATGACACATTTACATGTCTCTTGGTTCACCTCCAGTTGTTGTGGAGACCCCGTTCACACCTGGAAGTGAGCCTTCCAGGCTCCTACAAGGGCCGCACCTGTGGCCTTTGTGGAAACTTCAACAAGTATCCCCAGGATGACCTCAAAATGTCCACCGGCCAACTTACCCCATCAGAGGCTGAATTTGGCAACAGTTGGAGGGTATGTTTTAAAATACCAAATGAGAAGGACCAAAAAAGAAGGTTGTTTAATGTTGTTTCATGCTTATAAAACTCTCTCATTTAAGATGACAACCAGAAACCATTCAGTCTCATCCTGTCTTCCCGGAGAAGATGTTGATCCCTGTAAAAGTGCAGGATACCAGGCCAGGAAGGGGGCCAATGCCCACTGTAAAGTTCTCAAGTCTGCCGTCTTCAAGCCCTGTCACCGCGTTGTTCCACCTGAACCATGGTACGGCGCCTGCGTCTATGACCTCTGTGCTTGTGGGGCCAATGCTGACGAGTGCCTGTGTGACGCATTGGAGGCCTATGCCAGCCAGTGCAGAGAAGCAGGGGTCATCCTACAGTGGAGGAGCACATCACTGTGTGGTAAGTAAAATGTATTCATCAAATCATTTTTACTAAGTCTTAAAAATGGTTTGCGACTGCTTTCAGGATCCTTCCAACAACCAAAATTGGACTGTAAATCAGTAAATAAGGTGTCCACAAGATACAGTATTGTTCAAACCGTTTAAACCACCACTGATCTCTCCATACTGACAATCAAACATAGAGAATGGTGATGATCTGGATATGCTTTGCTGCTTTAGGACCTGGGCAACTTGCTGTAATTGATGGAACAATTAATTCTGTTCTCTACCAGAAACTTTTGAAGAAGTGTCTCATCATCAGTTCATGACCCTAACCTCAAGTGCACATGTGATGTGCCTCAGAACAATGAGCACACCAGTGATGTACAGTTTTGGAGTTGGTATAAGTCCTCACTTATATCCTGTTGAGATGATGACATGACCTTAAACAGGGCGTTCATGCTTGAAAACCCTATATTGTGGCTGAATTTTAAACATTCTGCAAAAACAAGTGGGTAATCATTCCTCTATGGCAATTTAAAAGACTCATCACCAGTCTTCGCAAATGTTTCATGGCAGTTGTTGCACTTATTTGGTTTAGGATCATTTTTTTTCTACATAGAAACAGCCTGATTTGGATTGTTTTTATCCCCTTAATTAATTCATTATCATTTATTATCATTTAGAATATGCTTTTGGAATTTCATCAGGTTATATTTATCTGATATTATAATTTGTTTGATGATCTGAAACAAATAACGTGACCAAAATAAAATACAGACAAGAATTCTGTAAGGGAGTGCATACTTTTTACATACATGTTGCTCAAGACCACTTCAAAGGGATACAGGAAAGTCTGATTCATTGAAAATAAAAAATGACTAATTATTGCACATGTTTTGTCTACCCTTGTTCCATAAGGGTGCACAGAAATGTAGCCCTTCTCCTTTAAACAACATAGCCGAAGGTTCTCCTGAGCCTTTGCACAGCCCAGGATATCCTTCCCTTAAAACAACAGACTTCTCTATGTTCAACGTTTCTCAATATTTTGTTTCTTTCCATCTTTTTTCACCAGCTGTGGGCTGTCCTGTGGAGAGGGGTTTTGTATTTGACGAGTGTGGCCCACCGTGCCCCGTAACATGCTTTAATGTTGACGTACCACTGGGGGTGATAGAGAGTCACTGCTTCAAGCCCTGCGTGCCGGGCTGCCAGTGTCCTGCTGGTCTGGTTCTCCATAACAACTACTGCATTCAGCCAGAAAAGTGCCCCAAGATCATTCACGACAGCACTTTGTAATGCTCAGACTGCTCGGTTACAGAGGAATGCCCGCCCATATGCACAAAGGCACATTCTGCTGTTTCTGTGTTGACCTTAAATCATATGTGACAAAATGTATGGGTGCTTTGTCAAAGGATGTAAACAAAATGGCTGAAGATAAAATGTTTTTATAACCAGCACTGAGTATTTAAACCACGAATATTTTCCCTACTTATGGTCACACATCTATGAGGTATTTTCAGTGAGTATGCAAAAGTATTTTTAACAATAATAAAAGCACTTGTTTACGATGAGGTTAAAAATGTGCAATGTCTGACTGTATGTACAATAGGCTGCATAATCTCAGATTCACTTTGTTTTATAATTCTCAAATAAATAAAATTTCTATTATTATTTTTGTTCCATTTTCTGTTCAATTTCCTGTTTAATGATCAATGTATCCTGATATTCTGCATCTCAAATGTTACTGAGTAAAGATCCTATTAGATAAAAGGAATGAAATGTATGAGGTTTTAGGAGGTATTTAGAATTAGTTACATTAATGAGACCATGTCCTTTTGTTTCCTTCTAAAGAGGAGAGACTGAAAACAGCAGATAAACAGAAACCGGTAGCTCGAAGTTGTTATTTTTTCTCATGTCCTGTCTTGGTATTTTAGACATACCATGTAGAGAAGCTGGTTGCCTATATGTGCCAAGGCAGTTTTGCTCTACAACAAAGAACATATCAAGATGGAATCCTTTTGCATGATTAGCTTTATTAAATTGAAATGATTAAAATTAAACTCTGACAGAAATGTGTGTTTCCATTGGATGCTACAGCATAAAAATAATAATTTTTACCATCTTTATTTTTATTAATTTGAGTTTAATGTAAACAATACAGAAGAAGCGGCTCTCTCTTGAAGTTACATGAGAATCAAACAACCTTCACTTCAGTTTCTGTGTTTTTGTGTGACATTTCACTCCCCTGTGTCTGCCTCTGCCATAAACGTGGACACTTTGTTTTCTGGTAAACTGATCTGGCTGCTGTAACCTTAGCGATATTCTGTATAATTCATCAGCCCAGAGTGGGAAAAACATGGAGGAGGTAAGATGTTTTGAGAATGTGTTGCTACTATGTTTGTTTTTCCTGCAAATGTCTAAGCCTAACTGAGTGTGCGCTTGCAGGATTTTATTGCTGCTCTTTACCAGTGTCTGGGCATGCCTGCTGGAGCAGAGTTTTCCACTGAAGACGTGAGTCTCCTCTTCTGCAAAGTGTTTCATGTGTCCTCCAACAGAGGCGAAGCTGAAGCAGCCATGAAAAAGGTAACAGCAGCAGCAGTTTATTTATTCATATATCTCAGGAGAATACTATAAACCCTGGGCAGCAGAATTAAAATAATCATTGTGGGAAAATGTTCAAGCCTTTTACTTTGCAGCAGAAAAGGAAGGACGAATAAAGAGAACAATTTTGAATTACTTATTCATGAGGAATAATTTCAGGGATTAACCCTTTCATGCATTAATTATAACTTCACTCCATTTGTTCCCCCAGAGTGTTTTCAATAATCTTTGGGCATGAACCTTTTTTTCTTCAGACTTTAAGAAGGGTTTTTCACACGTCCACTCAGGTGGACAACATGCGTTTAGAGGTAGAAACATGTATGTGACAGACAGACATACCATACAGCATATACACTGAAAACTATGCTGTCAAAATATAGCCAATAAACTGCCATTTTACCATTTTTATGTTCAGTAAAATCAAGAAAAAAAAATTAAGCTTGTCCTTGACTCTTCACCCTGTTGTGTCCACATGCTCCTATCTCATATGACTTTCACTCAGCTCTTTGTTCAGGGCTCTTCAATCCTCCTTGTTGAACTGTACATTTTATCAACAGCTATTATATAAACACAATAAATGTATATTCAGACCACTGAATTAAATTGCCAAAACATATTTTGTTTAGTTAATTGTTTAGTTAATTGCTAGTTAGACTAGAAAACAAAAATGGATTTTGTTATACTACTCTTGAAGTATTTCAAGAACAGAGATTTGTAGTATTGGTAAAATCATGTAAAATGTAGGCAGAGATGCATGATTTGCACTTTAATAGAAAGATGAATAAATGCAATTTCCTCACAGCAAAAAATCTATACTTCAGCATTTCAAAAATTAAGCTTCGTTTCGTCGTCTTCTACCTCATCCGGGACCAGGTCTCAGGGGCAGAATACTCAGTAGAGAGACCCAGACGTCCCTCTCCCCAGAACCTCCTCCAACTCCTCCGGGAGGAGCCCAAGGCGTTCCCGGGCCAGCCAAGAGTCATAGTCCCTCCAGCGTGTCCTGCAGCAGCTCTTCACCTGGGCACTCCTCCAACCAGGAGGAGGCCCAGGGGAAGGGCCAATTTTAATTTCAAAAATTAACTTGGTCCTTATTACCTCTGCCAAGGAGGTTATGTTTTCAGTTGCGTTTGTTTATCTATCTGTGTGTGTGTTAGCAACTTTGTGGATTAAGTTGCAGGCAAATTCTTATGAATTTATTACCAGAGGTGTGTCTTAGCCAATGGAAGATTCCATCCAATTTTGGTAGTGATTTTTTCTTTTTTAGTCATCAGTGACCCTACGTTGGGTGGTGGAGTTATGCAATCTCTGACTGTCTTATGTGTTAACTGATTTTACCAACATTGCTAACCTGTAGGGGGTTCATACCACAGAACTAGAATTGTGTAGCGTTTCTGTCCCGCTAAATTTTACAAACAACTGCAGCTGCCTCTCATTTCAACAAGAAATTTAAAGCAGAGGGTTTAAAAAAGTGGTTGTTTATATTCAGCTTAAGCAAGTGAAAATGAAATGTAGGCTCCAGCAGAGTGTGTTTAAATGAAACATACAAGAAGACAACAGAAACAATGTGTCTTTATTATGTTGTCAATGTAGTGTGGAAATATGTGAATGTTTATGTTATAGTTGATAAATTCTCAAAATTATTGGTTCTCTTTTCGAGTTTGTTTTAGCATAAAATAGACAAAACAACATAATTAACATGCAGCAATAACAGTGGTACTTTTTTGTCAGAACTGTTTGTGTTTCAGGTTGCAGGAGGTGATGAAGCCTGGTCCTGTGTTGGTGCAAATGTTTTGGATGTGCTCTTGGAAATGGAAAGGGCGAAGGAAAGGAAGGAAATGGTACAATAATTCTGCTGTATTATAATAAATTTGTTACTTAATACTTTGCATTTAATGCTAAGAAAATGTGCTATTTTGCAGCTTTACTGGGACTGCCAGCTTCTAAATAGTGGGAATCTTCATCACATGTTGCAAAATGTGTTCCAAAGAAAAGACTCTGAGTTTTTTAGAAACGCTTACAACTCTGAGTCAGGACTCTTGCTGCCTCAAACAGCTGAAACAGACATTTTCCTGGTAAGTGGTTGGATGTAGCCAGGGAAACAAAGCTTTTTGGTTTGACTCTTATCAACTTTCACCGTCTATATACAGGCAGAGAAAGTGCTGGGAAAAAAGCAGCTCTGTGACACAATGACAAACATGAAGAGGCTCCATAAAGCAGCCAAGCAGTGCTGGGCAAGGTAAGCATGTAATAGTATGATTTGAAAATATTCCCTTTGGCAATAACATTAGAAGCATGGCACAATGTTGATATCCCACATTTTTTACCTTTAGTCTTCATTTTAGGTAATTTCCTGAGTAGTCTACCCTGAGCAACACAATATTAAAGCCTTTTGTCTATAACGTAATTCAGAGAAGCAATCTCTTCAGTGATGTGCTTTTTTATGTATTTATGTTGTTTATGTGTCTTTGTTTCTCTTCAGACTGGCATCAGAGGGTGTTCATAGCATTTTGCCCTCCGCCTGGTGTAATCGAAGGTTGGGCCTCAGGGGTCAGACATGGGGCTCCATCTCCTTGTCAGATGTCCTCTTTCTAGTGGAAGGGAAATATGATGTGGTGACTCACTTGCTTTATACAGAAATGCTTCAGGAGCACCACAGTAAGGGCATGTCAATCTGACTTGTGCTCACAACACCAAATAATGCATTGTGCTTCAGATGTGTTCCCGCTTCACGTGTTTCTGGTGATTCCTCAGCCCCGAGCGTTTGGGAGGCGCTGCTTCCCTGGCAACAGTTAAAGGAAGTGGAGGCACTGGAAACTATGGCAGAGGAAGCTTTGCATTCTGCTGACTTACTGGGCTTGGCTTTCCTGCCTGGAGCATTCAGAATATACAAGTAACACACAGCAAATTTGCAAATACGCCATTCTCCTTTGAACCAAAGATTTGGTATTGTATGTGTGTTCAGTACATGTAAAACTATACAAAAGTCTGTGCAAAAAATACAGAATCTTTTATTAATCTAATGAGGCCTCTTTCTGTTGAGGATATGGACAGTTTTCAATGAATTTCTAGTTGCCTGCTGCAAGCTTTGTATGGTTACAACAATTCAACTTTAAATTTTACTTGGAAAATTTAAACTTGAATTTTACTTGGAAAAGCTAACTTTGCAAACATAGGAAAAACGTGTTACATTGTTGTGATAGATTTCACAATTATTCTGATTGTCACGTAATTGTAATGCTTGTTCACATACGATTTTTTTTGCTTGGAGAGATACAAAAAATGTTCATTTATTGTTTTATAACAGACATTTTGGCTATTCTTAGATTATTAAAACAGAACAGAAGATAGTAAAAATACAAGTTAAAAACATACATTTTTAAGCAATGTCATTTTGCTAATATATATATTTTCAGAACAAGCTGTTCACAGTTGAGGGAACAGTCCTGGTCTGCTGTTGCTTTCCTGAATGAGTTACACACTTTTTGTCAACAAGAACAAAATGAGTTGATGTTCCTGGGTCCAAGGTAATTACAGGCTATACATTCTTGTGCTTCTATTTTGAGAAGGAGTCGCTAAAAAATAAACTGCTCCCGTATTGTACATTGCATTGCAAAAGTCTTCATACACCTTAAACTTGTTTTACATTTGTCGTAATACAACCATATGGCAACACAAAGAAGTGCATAATTGTGAAGTGGAAGGACAATGACACATGGTTCTCTATGTTTTTAAAGAATAAATGTCTAAAAACTGTAAACTGTATTTGTATTTAGCCCCACAGAGTCCAGGTTTGCAGTTGTGCCTTAAATATAATGAACATGGTGCTGGACAAAGCTCTAAGCAGGATAGGAGTAAATTAACTTATTTTCTTTCAGACTGTGCAATGACAGTTTGAGATTGGTGTATCTCCACGTCATTCTGGCCATTTATAGAGCTCAGAGGGAGAAAACGTCCTACAGCGCTCTGCTAGCATCTCGTCTATCCTGGGAGTTATGGTGAGTTTACAAAATTGTTGAACCAAACTTCATACATCTAAAACTGTGAGAGGTGCGTAGGGAAAAAAAAGAGGCCAAACCCCAAAACCAGAAAAAAAAAGGGTGAAACTCCAACATTTCCTCCTTATGTGAAATGTTGCTTATAAAAAGTTTGCAAGTTTAACAATATACAGGAGTTTCGCCTTTTTTTTAGTTGACAAAACTAACAGCTGAAAAGGATTTGGATTCTCAACAGCGTTTTTGCACATTCACTCTAACTTTATCCTAATCTTTAGGCCGCAGGTTTTCAGTCCATGCAGAGAGGAACAGGTCACTCTGTGGCTACAAAATGAAGACAAAGGAGAGGAAGGAAAGGAGCACTTTGAGACTCTTCAGCAGGTACTGTAAATATAACAATGGAGAACTGCCTTCACCTCTCTACTGCTTACCTCAGGCAACTTGTAGAGGACAATTGTTGCTTTATTTGCACCTTTAATATAAGCTAAAGATCCATGTTTTTTAGGGTTTTGTTCAACATTGATGGTAAAAGCAAGATGTGGATGCATTTTCTAGACATTGAAAGACTTTAATCCCAGTTATCAGACAGCCTGTAATGCTTTTTATGTAGCTTAAAATCTTTATTAAAGAGCACAGCAGATTCTTTTCTTATTTTTAACCAAACTAAAACTTTGTCAGAAGACAGAACTGCAGCTACTCATGCTGACTCAAGAAATGGAGAGGAAGCACCTGCTCAAGTTGGTGCACGGGATCTCCCCGGAAGATTTACAAGAGTCAGGTTGCACGATGCCTCCAAATGACAGTACGTTTTTTGTTTTTTTACTCTGATACCTGCTCATTGCTGCAGTCAGTTTCCATTCTGGTCAGATATTTACACAGACTCCTCAAGGGCTGAAACAATTAATCGGATTAATCGTGATTAATCGATTATTGAAATAACCGTCAAATAATTAAGTAATCGAATAATCGTTAACTATAACATACAAACTCTAAAATGTCATTTCCTGAATGAACAACCTACTCAGAGCTGTAATCAGGCCAAAACTGTACAAATAATATATACATTTTGCATTTCTGTCCAGAACTCGCCAAGTGGCATAGCTTTTGCTTCACCTGGTTCAAATCTGAAAAAAAAAGACATCCTATTAAGCACCTTTTGCTATCCGATTATTAATCGTAACTCCAGAAAAAAAAGTCAACAGATTAATGGATTAGCAATATTATCGTTAGTTGCAGCCCTATACTCTTCATTGACAAGAATATTAAGAGGAATGCTATTTTTAGGCTTTTAATGATGACTGATGTTATCAGAACCACCTCTAATGAATATTTGGTGCACAACTTAAAATATTTTGTGGATATTCTCTAATTTACATAGGCTCCACATATAAACACCCACACTAATATGAAGATATGTCTACCTTGACACATTGCAAAGAAACCATACAGTTTTGTAATCATCAACAAGGTCCTGGTATTATTCTGTCCAATATTTTATCCTTTCTCTTATCAGAAATGTTAGAGCTCATTTCAATACATTGGTCTCCTGGCACAGGCCTTGATTTTAGGCATTGTCCAAAATTTTTCTATAGGGTTGAGGTTGGTGACCTATAGCTCAAACACTGTCTGAAAATAAAACCTCTCCAGAAGGCATTTGACTTTTTTATGAATTTATAATGACATTTCAGTTAACAGCCCTTCTTTCCTGTCTAAAATCCTCTGAGTTCACGTTGACCTGCTTCAGCGTCTTCCAGTTTACAACTGACTTGAGTCTTTATAGTTCCTGGGTTCCCCCTGGAACTATAACATAACTAATTTCATTTTATCTCAGGATGAGTTTGGGTCAGATGTTTGAAACTTGTACACAGCTGGGTGTTCTGACAGGAAATGATCTTGGAAGGTCTTAAACAGACGTCCTAAAGTCCTCATCTGAACTCATCTTTTTGCTTAAAAGTCAGGTCCATACGAAGAAACCAACAAATTAAAATGAACTTTACAAATTCTGCCAGGAAGAGTGGTCAAATATCCAACCAAAATTATGCCAGATGTTTTTTGATGGCTACAAAAACTGTGATCAAGTTGATCAAAGTGCAACTCGCTAAGGAATATGTGTGCAAATATTGATGGAGGAGTATATGTATGAAAATCCACAATAAATGTAAAAGTTCTGCATCTGATTCTTGTTTTCAGAAATGACTGAAATCACTCTTGTGTTATCATTTTACCCTGGAAGAATAAGTGTTCAAATGTGTAATTCAAGGCCAAAAATGAAGTTTGCTTTCATGTCTATGATGACGGTATATAAACTGCTGACTGGAACAACATCTTGTTTACGGTTTCTAGATGATCGCTTTGATGCAGAGCAAACCTCCCTGAGGGCTGGCTGTATAAAAAGGCTAAAACAAATCCATGCTCAGCTCCAGAGACAAAATGGAAGTGAGAACAGCTCAAAGCAAACCAGCATTCAGATCAATATACAGGAACAGTGGTCACAAACTCTGCTGGCAGACTGCACCCTGGTACTTCTGACGCATCTCAAGGAACTTCAGGAGGTCCAAGCTTTAGCATTACTGCAAGTTCTTCTGCACCGGGTGAGTAAACCTTCTATTCAGTGCAGGGTTAAATATTAATGCACATGGGTGTAGGGGCAATAATGTGTGTTTTTTCCAGGATTCACAGGCTGCCAAAGCTCTGAGAGACAAATATGAAGTTGAAATAAAAATGCAATGCTTCACCAATCTGCTCCATCTACTAATCTCAGATGACCCTCTCAGCCTTGGCTCCATGTTGGCTGAAAACATCAACAATGATCAGATCGGACCTGAATCTTCTTCCACAGCAGAAGTTGAAAACATCTGTGCAGGATCAGTTCCTGCTACAGTCGCTGACTTAATCAATAGAGCCAACAGGGAATGTGTTGAAGTCCGACCTGCTGATGCTTCTGCTAAACAGGAAGTTTGCTCAGGTACTTGCATTGCAAGCACAATCAAAAACAGAAGGCCCACTGCTACAGCTGAGGCTATAACCTGCTTTGGATTATCTTAGGTTGTGGGGCAGTTACGGAGGAGCTACCCTACTTGGAGATCCTGTGTGTGCCGGATGCACAGTCCAATGTTCTCGCTCCAGAGGCTGGAGACTGTAAGGAAGAAGACAGCAGTGAAACAAAAAGCCTCGATAGCTTTGAGAAACAGGGATCCTTGATCCCCCTTGCTTGGAGCAAACCCCCCGAGGATGATGCAGACTATAAGGCAGAGGATGAAGATGGGGAAGCAGAACAGTATCAGGATATCCTGAGCAGCATAGGAATCCATCTCAAGTCCTCACAATGTGAAAAGACTATTCAGGAGAGAGACAGCGAAGAGGTAGATGCTTTAGCTCACCATGATGCGCAGTTTTGCAGATCAGCTGTGGAAGAAAGTAGAAGAGGCACTGCATTAGCAGCATGCCACATTACATTTTCACTGTCATTAATTTGGGTTTCTCCTCCTTTGTTTTAATTAGTTGTCCCTGAACCGGAATCAAATAAGAGACCAACCAAATGAAGGAGAAGCTGCTCCTGAAAATGATCCACACTCACTTCCAGAAAACCTGCTGGATGTATGGCCACATGTTTCAAGGGATTCCTTTGAGTATAGTGCCGATGGAGCATCCAATCACACAGCCAGCACCAGCAGAGAGACGACCGAGTCTGAACTCTGGGACCTCAGAGGGTCAGAACTCTCCAACCATGAGGATCTGATTCCTTCTCAAGAATCAACAGTTAAAAATTTTGTTTTTGTCAACATTGCATTACTTTGTGTCACTTCTGCAGTTCCATTCAAAGGTTTACATACGCTAATCATCGGCGCAAATAGCATATGAATTTGAGGCTGTTAAAGATTCATTTGGAACCATTCCGTTTTAGGATGGACTGCTTAGACATCTAACATAATCAATCATCTTTTTAAAGATTTTTAGGGCTCTGGTGGGCTTTATTTAATTTTAACTTGTCAAGAAAGTGGGTGGAGAGAGAACAAATGGCCCTAGAACAGAGATCAAACTTGGGACTACAAACTACATTGAGTACCTAAGCCTCTGCAGATGCTTTACCACCTGAGCCAAACAGACCCCCGTCCATAGGCTTTTCAAAACAACACTTGGGTGCACAAGTTTGGGTATTTTCTCTAATCCACACATCAAAATGGCAATTTTAAATATACAGGTAAATCTAAAAACATAGGAATATTGTGAAAAGACTCAATATTTTATGTCCCTCATTTCCACAAAGTGAAACTCATATATCACACAGCGTGAGCTACTTGAGACCTTTATTTCTTCTAATTATGATAATAATGGCTTAGAGATAATGAAAACTCAAAGTTTCATTTCCTCCAAGGTTCAAAAAGATGTACACTACCGATCAAAAGCTTTAGAATGTCTTTCTCACTTAATGGGTGTCTTTATTTTCATGACTATTTAAATTGTAGATTCTCCCCAGAGGCAACAAACCTGTGAATGAACACACATAGAATTATGTAGTAAAAAAAAAAAAGTGTGAAATAACTAAACATTTTTATATTTTAGATTATTACAATGTAAATAGTCATAAAGAAAACCATTAAATGAGAAAGGTGTTCAAAAACGTTTGACCGGTGTAATTTGAGCACAGTGTATTCCAAAAGGACAATAAGCCCAAGCAGTAACAAATGGGACTTGAATGAATAAAGCAAGCTAACATTAGGTTTTGTGTATGGCCTTCCTGAAGTCTTACTCAGTCGTATCAAAAATGTGGACTATAGTCAAGAGCTTAGTCAGAATTTGGAAAACAAGAAATCTAGCAAATGTGTGGGTGTGTATTGTGTTGTGCACTCAATTCTTATTTTGTTTTTGGATCAGGAAAAAGAAGTGCTTAAGTGCATCATTAAAAGACCCTAAATTAACATGACAGCTCTGCCCATAATATGTGTGAGTAAAGTTCTGACCAACAATATTTATTCCTTATTAAAATACCTATTTTTATCTATTTATTTGTTTAGCAGATAGAGTCCAGTCTCTCTGGGAGAACCACATTGTTGGAAACTACTCAATTGGAGAGGGAAGAAGTAATGAGAGTTCAAGCAGTGGAACGAGAGAGAACGATGCGCAACCTGGTAGACATGCAAAGAAAGTTTGAACAGAGGCATCAAAGAGATAAAAAGAGACAAATGTTTAGGGTGAGAACGATGAACAGGACACAAAAAGTACTTCCAGACAAAGATGTGCACTGATACCGTTTGTTTCTCAGGTTCAGGAGCGCCTTTCAATCATCCAGAACAGAAAGGCAGAAGAGGACCTGCTTGGTCTTAAACATACAGACAGGCTGAAGCATCTCACACAAGATTTACCACCGGTAACAAAATAACTCAAAAAGTACCATAAAATATGTTATGTTCTGTGTAATTATGATGTGACATATTGTGTTAAAGGAGGACAAGACCCAGCAGAAGACTGTTGTTAGAGAGCGACTGGAGCAGCTCAGAAGAGAGCGCTCCTATATCATGCAGTCGAAAAGAGACAGGTAAACTGCACCACTTCAGAGTAAAAATAAAGCAAATTCATTGGTTTTAAACCTCTACGCTCTTGTATCCTTTAGGAATACGGCAGGATTTAAGGAACTTCTAGTTCCCATTGCTCTGCGCGAGACAGAAGATGGAGCAACCTGAGATGCGACTGGTTTAAGATGTCTGCTCCCAGTGTCCCAACTGTTAATGCAAGACATGAACATATTTCCAGTGCTGTAAATAAGCAGTTGCCACTCACAAAATTTATAATATTGTTAGAACAGTTGCATGTTTCAGATTATCAAAGTTTAATATCAGACCAAGATAACCTGAGTAAAATGCAAAATAGTTTTCAATTCATTTATTTTAGGGAAAAAAGGGACCATAACCAACCGGGGCACTATGTGAAAAAGTCCCCCTAAAAAAAACCCTGGACTGCTTTTCCAACCTTGAAAGCAACAACTCCTATGAAATGTTACTAACTGGCAATTTATCTGTTTCATCCCTGTAAAGACATTTGAGTCCTCCCTTCTCTGCAGAATTATTTTAAGTAAGCCACATTGGACATTTTTTGAGTAATGCTTCCAGTAGTTCACTTCCATGATTGGCCTTTTTTTTAGTAAGGACTTACTGGTGTACTTTGGATAATTATCCTGCTGCATAACCTGAGGTTGAGCTTGAGGTCACAAAGGGTAGCCCAGACATTCTTCTGGATTGTCTGATAGAGAGCAGAAATGTTCTACTGTTACGTGAAATCCTCCAGGTCCGGGCAGCGCTCAATGGCTCAGTGGAGGAGCAGGCTTACCGTGTGCGGGGGCTGCAGTCCTCTGTGCAGCTGTCCCCAGTTCAATTCCATGCCCTGGGCAATTAGCTGCATGTATTCCCCTTCTCACTATACTATTTTTTTCCAAAATCCTGTCCTAGTTCCTTACCAGACACAACAGGAGAGCCACATTCCAAAAATATCCACTTTTGTCTCGTTAGACCACCAAATATTTTTTCCAAGTCTTAGGGATCATTAAGATGTTTTTTGGTAAACATGAGACGGGACTTTATGGTTTTTTTGGCCAGCAGTGTTTTTTACCATTTAATGTTGTCCTCAATAAATAAAATTATTTGAGGTTTTGTATTTATTCAGAGTAACTGATAAATGATCTGAAACATTTAAGCCTAACCAAAAAAAAAAAAAAAAAGCAGGAAAAAAAAAACAGCAAAGCATTAACAAGTTTTCAAATAACATTACATTTTGGTGTAATTCTATTGATTTAATGCTAGTTTTGTTCCTTTTTCTTTGTGGCACTAATTTAGCCGATAGGTTATGACTGAATAGACTGAGATTCACATATGCTGGTGTTTAATATACAGTTTAATTATCTTGACAACCATAAGCATCAACAATAATGAAATTTCACTAGAACCCCCCTCAACAGTGCACATTATCCAGAGAAGCCAAAGTTACATACACAATGAGTCACAGAGGTGCATGTAAACATCCAAGAGTGGCTCGAGTTAAATTTCTTCATGGGAACATTTACATTTGTATGTTGACCATTGCTCGATTGGGTCAAAGTGTTGTAGCTGCAAACTGATGCCGCTGTAAATGTTAAATGCACCCATTGACTGGTTTTTAATTTACAGATATGAGGATGGAAATATTGTAACATGTGAAGGGAAGTAGGTTTGGCTAATAACCATACGACAGGAAGAAGTCTATATAGAAGGATTGAGTGTGTGCCAAGCAGGTTTCCTACAATACAATTCAAGTAAGAAGTGAAATAAGTACATCTGAAATTCTCTGCAAACATTTAGGTTGTTCATCCTTATCTCACTTTATTTGGTATCCAATTTCACCGCAGTTTACCACAAAGCAGCAACACCAACCAGACTAATAAGCTAGAACATTCTGCAAAAGCTCAAAAACACTGAGCCACCGCATGTAAAACATAAAGTGTGTCGTTAACTCCAATAAAACCCATAACTGCAAGGCTTGTGATTTCAAACACACAAAACATTCATGCCACGATAAGGACGTTTATATTCCAGGCTAAGGAAAAAAAAAACATCAGGTGTTCAGGGCTTTCGAATCGTTTGTAATAGCTAGAAACTCAAAAAAAAAAAAAAAAAAAGAACGACAAGTAAATTACATTATTACTTTACAATAGTACAACCTAAAGTTGAACTATCATAGGAATTAGATGTTGGTTAAATATTTGGGAAGCTATGTAAAAGTATAATCAGATTAGCTTATGTGGCAACAGGCCACATGACTATAACTTTAAAAAGTATGGTGATTTCTCATGTCACTCTGGAAATGCATAACCAAGAACATTAGCAAGAAGCGACATGCACTCCTTTGTGACTGAATTACATCGCAACTCAAAATAGTCAATATTTGCAGTTTGTAGACTAGACTAGTTGTTTTACACAGAAAAAGATAAAGCTAAGGATAAAGACAGACTTCCTTGCTGGAGACATTTACAAACTCAAAACAAAAACCTTTCATCACTCAACCACGATCTCTCTGAGGTGTTGGAACAATGGAACTGAGGAGGGAGGCTTATTAACCTTTTTTTCATTAGGATTTTGTGCATTACCTTGTCACTGGAGGCATGGAAAGAGAAATATGTGTATATGTGCATCAGGTCTTGACTGGTGCTAGCAATGGAACTTGAAGGGTGTTTATGTGAAAGTCTATATATGAGTCTTTCTACTGGTGCGCGCATTGCACCCCTGGGCCGTGATGGCCGCCTTCATCATCAGAACTATCGTTATACGCCTCTCTCCTGCCTCCACTGCCAGAACCTTGACTTCTGTCAAATTCTGCAAGATCAACTTCTTCAGCATCTGCAGCGATGTCGGGATTGTCAGCACGGGCTGGAAGAAGGTTCTCCAAGTCCTTTAAGAGAAACCAAAAATTAAATATATATAAAAACACTAAATTAATTTAATTATTAATTGCAAAAATTTAGAAGTTCTTCAAAAGGAAGCTCACATTCAATTTTTCAGGACTAATCCAGTTGCTTTCTGGGAACTGAACATCAAACTTGATGTAAAGATCTCCTTTCTCAAATGGATTTCTGTATTGGGGCATTCCCTCTCCTTTCACCACTCGGACACAACCTGCCACAAAAATATAGATTTAAAGTCAAGCAGAAAGTAAAGATATAAAGATTTAGAATCATATATAATACATACACTTTAGAGTAAGGTTTGAATATACAAGGATAAGATGTTCTCGTCAAATTGACAAAACAGCAGATGTACCCGGAAGCAACTTTTCAATATAACCTTGTTGATACAAATTGGAAATGTCATTTTATTTAAGCTGGATACCTGAGATCTATGTTTGCAATGAGCCCAGAGCTGAAAGACATTTCTCTTTGGTAAGCATTTGATAATTTATAAGTCATGTCATTATTGTGAATTCACCAACATTGTGACATATGTCACACGGTTTCAGGCGTGCAGGCCAGTTCTCGGTTGATTTAAATTTGACTGGGCCCATTCTGACATGAATATGATTTGATCTAAACCATTTCATTAGAACTCTGGCTGAATGTTTAGTCATTGTTGTGCAGGGAGGTGAACCTCTGCCCCAGTCTTAAATCCTTTTTACAGCTTCTATTATTGCCCTGTATGTAGCTCCACTCATCTTTTCGTTAACCCTGAGCAGCTTCCCCTTCCTTGCTGAAGAAAAGTATTCCCAAAGCACGATGCTGCCTCCGACATGTTTGACCCTGAGTATAGTGTGTTTAAGGTTACATGTGTTTTGGACAATAAATATTTACCTGGTTCAATGACTTTGCCAGGTGGGTATTTGACCAGCAGCTGACGTCCATCCAAGTGTGTGATGGTGATCTGGAAGCCACACAGAGCCTCAACAAGGCCAATGCGCTGGACCATGTGAAGGTCGCTGCCATCACGTCGGAATTCCTGTTTAAATTCAAAACAAACGTTTTTTTTATTCATTTTCAAAGATTTGTCAAAACTAGAAACAATTAATTATAGAAAATGTAGCAATACAGAAGTCAGCTTTAATTTGTTCTGGATCACCTCATGGTCTTTCTCTTGAAGAACCAGAACTATGTCTCCTGGTTCAACACCTGGTGCTTGGTCAGCTTCACCAGAGAATGTGATCTTCTGTCCGTGCTTCATGCCTTTGTCCACATGAACCTCCAGAAGTTTTGTCTCCTTACAAACCTTCTGACCCTCACACTTTCTGCAGCGGTCCTTCTCATTTATCACCTCACCTGGACAAAGATAAACACACAAGACTTTTTACAAAACGCTGTTCTGATTTTTATTTGACATCATTTGTGTTTTTCAGTGTTGGGATGTGCGTTTGCTTGAAAGCGTTACCCTCTCCGTTGCAGTCGGTGCAGACAGACTGCATTTGCTGAACCATCCCTGGGGCCAGCTGCCTGATCATGATTTTCATTCCTCTTCCTCTGCATGTCACACATTTCTGTACCGCTCCTGCCTTGCCCCCTTGACTGCAAGTAAATAGGTACAAATAAGCATTGTTATCATCAGTACTCCACACATTACACACTCTTAAAACACAAATCATCTGTAAAAAAAAAACTGAAATTTTATTTTATTTCAGCCTGCAGGAAAAAAAAATAAAAATGAAAATAAAAATCAATATCGGCTCATTCTACACCTGAAAAGACACATTCAAAAAGGACGATTAAGCCTCAAAAGCAATGGCTATTGCTTATCAGTTTCATATAAAAGAGTGATAACACTATATTGTAAATTTTTGCTTTAAACTTGTGTATTAATCGTGCTTTATTGTTTTTCTCAAGGTTATCAAGGTTACCGGATATTCCTAACAATAATGATTCTCTCACTTCCATAGTATTGACCAACGTTATCATAATAATGAAGGCATTACTGTCTTACTGGAGCCATGTTTTCATCAAAGACATGTTTAGAAAGACCAGAGAGGTTTAAGACTCAATCCAATTTACAAACTGAAATTAAAACAGCTGGACTCACCCGTTGCAGGAGCTACACAACACATTCTTACTAAGCTGCAGTTTTGTAGTTTTGCCGTTGTACAGGTCATCGAGGGAAACTCTGGGACAAAAAGGTTTTCAGAAATTACCAGGTTATTAATGAACAACCCTCTGGAGCTGTTAAAATATTTGGAAAAGGTAAAATACGTACTTCAGAGGGTGCACCATATCATCTCCTCTCCTCTTGCCCCCATTACTCCGACTGCCCCGACCCCCCATGAACCCGAAGAGTCCTCCACCAAAAATGTGAGAGAAGATATCATCCATGCCAGGGCCGCCGCCTCCTCCCTCCCGAAGCCCCTGCTCTCCATAGCGATCATAAAGCTCCTTCTTCTCTGGGTTTGTCAACACCTCATAAGCGAAACTTATTTCTTTGAACTGCAAAACGAAAAATCAACTAGGAACGAGAGAACTAGATGCACAACAAGACTAACATAAATGCAAAACTTAAGAGGCTCTTCAAGAAGTAAAAATCTAAATACAGTTCATTTTGAAATGTGTGTTGATTTATTTGTAAAACAATATAAAAAAAAAAAAGGAGGAACACAACTTAATATGTTTTATTGTGATCATCATCCAGTATTACAATTTGAGATCCTAAGAAATCTTGAAAATTTAAATGAGGTTTTACATCTTGGTCCCAGTCTTTAGGGGAATACTTTGCTACTGGCAGTTTGTTGGCTACACCCAAATATAACATTGACACTTAAATGTTTTGGAGGCTCATACCTTGTCGCCAGCATCAGGATTCTTGTCAGGATGGTACTCTTTGGCCAATTTGCGATAAGCCTGTAACAAAAGAAAGAAATTTGGGACTCTTTGTACTAAACGTTTAATAGTTTTAAAAGGAAATCGCTTCAATGCATTTACAGTTCTTAAACCTAATCTCCCGTAGTCAAAAACAGACAGAAGCTCGGTTACAAACAAATGGTAAAAAAAAAATACAAAGCTTCTGAAACCTTTGTATTTACAATATACATCAATTGATTAAGTGGGTTTCAAATGTGATGTGTGTGTACAATGCATAGATTTATGCATTTACAAGAAAGGTACAATTAAAATGAAACTGTCCAGCTTCTTGTTTCTAAATCTGTAGCTTTTATGCTCTTACTGACAGATACAGATTTTTGGTTTTCTTTAAGATCTGATCTGCCAATTCTGATGCTGAGTGGACTAAAACACATACCAACTGCTTTGTGTAAACTTAATTTAACAAATAAATATAACAAAAACTGACCATAAGCTGTGGCTGTGATTGAGAAATATTAACAGAAATATTGACAGTCACTACGTTGATTGAGCCGGCTATACGAACTCATCTAATCAGCTCTGACTCGTCAATCCAGCACCAGCAACAATGGTGTACAATTTTGGCTTTTACGTCAGACTGCCAGTTGTGCAACAGCGCCAAAGATGTATGTTCTTGTGCTTTTCAGGTATCGTAGTTGTTTAAAACTATCTGGGAATTCACGGTCAGCTGGTCTGCTAAATTCAGAACTATGAGCTAACAAGGTGGACTAAATCAGCTATGTCTGAATACCCTGTTAGCTTCCACCAGTCCAAGAATTTATTTACTTTTTCAACCAGTGATATCTACAGGTATGGAAACCATTACTGATAAAATAAACTCTTTAATTACCATATTCTTCAAACTGTTCTTTTAGAAAACCTGTGAAACATTGCTGTCAATATAACTATTCATTCTAATGGTTGTAACTGTAAGATATTTTAAACTGGGAAGTATTTTATCTTTTTTTTGTGTTGATCAATAATTAAGTCATATGAAATCTACTATGTTAATGTTTCAAAACTAAAAGTCATTGTGCAATAAAAATTATGTAACAGTTTATATAGATTTGTGTGTATACACTGTAACCCAAAAAAATCTGCTTTTAAAGGCCAAAAAGCCGTTTCCCTTTGCCCTCTTCCTAATTCGCAGAAACAACTGGGGCAACCTACCACCCTAAAATATTTGGGATTGTGGACCTAAAATGAGGGGAAGGGGTGAACAGGGATTCTGCCAAAGTTAAAGCATTTGTAGCCAACTTTTATCAGATTTTTACTAAACAATTTTTTTTGACGCATTTAAGGCCCAAGAAAAGTTGGAGATTTTCATTCTGATGCATACTATTAATCATGCAACATAAAATGGCAGGTATTTTGGCAACTAACCTGCTGATCACAGGCCAGACTTGATCAACTGAAAATTGGCCGACTTTGAACATTGGCCAACAGAAAAAGGGAAATTCAAACTACAATCTTGAAAAGATCTTTGTTATAGATTTCAAGAGGAAAATACAAAAAAATTCAAAGTAACTGTCTAAGGTTCTGCTTTCTCTTACCTAAATTTATGTCAAATAGTGCCAAACTATTAAACCAAAAACGTGTAAAAGAAAAGTACACAGTGTATGTTCTGGTTGCTACAGTTACACGAGGTTTTCTAGAAGGCCGAGAAGTATCCACAGCTTCTTCTTTATATCCATTTACAGAACCTGCATTAGTCACCTCACAAGTTTTTCTACGTTATTTACTTAGGTTAACTAACTGCCAGTCAATCCAATTGAAATAAATATTATTTATACATAATTTGACTAGATTAGCCGACCAAACGTCGCTTGGTTAACTGGTTCAACCGGCAACCTCTAGCAGTCCAGAGCATTTCTTTCTTTGTTTTTAGGGAAGGCCCTATAACCATAAAATACAGGTGCGATTGATAATATAAACGGTTTTAATTGTAATTCTTTGTCGTTTTCGTGATGGTTCGTGTTTTAAAGCGCGATGCAGAGGAGTATTCCAGTTAGCTAGCATGCTAGGAAGCTTCGAGACTAGCTTGAAATCAGTAAACTAACTAGCTTACCCCCAATGGTTGTTGGTTCTTATTTAGGCCAAATTACGCTCTGAACACGTCGACCTCACCTTTCCCCCTGGGTCCCAGTTATTTGTTTTTCGATTTTAGAAGACACATACCTTTTTTAGTTCGTTTTCAGAGGAAGAAGGTGAAACTCCGAGGATGTCGTATAGCCTGGTGTCCGCAACGTTCGCCATAGTGCTAACCGGCTACCAGAGAGAGAGCTTCTGCGGAGAATCAAGTGAGCTACACAAGGTTCGCCGGTTGGGGCTGTCCGACCATTCTAACACACACGAACCGCGTTTTTTGCTGTTTTATCTGGAGTTGGAACCAGTGTTAACCCGTTCATGTATGAATTATGATTACCTCGCTCAGGATTTTTAATTGTTTTCAATTATCCTTTGGCGTAAAAAAAAAAATGACATCTATTGTTTTTGAAATATTTGTTTACAGTCTAACTTGCTTTTAGACTGAAATATATAACTGACAATATACTGTAGATATAAATGTCTGGACACCACTGGGAAAATGTCAGGATTGTATGATGTAAAAAGAATGAGACTAAGATAAACCATTCAAGATGTTTTTAACACTTTAAATGACCTAACCTGTATAATTCAATTGAAAAACAAACCGAAACCTTTTAAATAAATAAAAAATAACTACGAGAATGTGGTTGCATATGTGGCTTTGTTCAGAGTTATTGTTAAATATGAGTCAGTAGTACACACCTGTCTCTGGCATGATGATCGCAGTGGTCTCTGAACACATCCACACATCTGTTTTATGATATGATAAAACCGAGGTTGGGCCATAGACCCAGAGGTAGCCTTCAATCCCAACTCAAATGAAGTTGGGACTTTGGGTAAACCATAAATAAAAACAGAATACAATGATTTGAAAATCCCGTTCGACCTATCTGCAATTGAAAACACTACAAAGACAATTTATTTAATTTTCCAACTGCTTTTTCAAATATTCCATTATGTTAAATTTGATGCTTGCAACACATTCCCAAAAACCTGAGACAGGGGCATGTTTACCACTGTATTACATCACCTTTCCTTTTAACA
Organism: Girardinichthys multiradiatus; assembly: GCF_021462225.1. Lineage (NCBI taxonomy): Eukaryota > Metazoa > Chordata > Actinopteri > Cyprinodontiformes > Goodeidae > Girardinichthys > Girardinichthys multiradiatus. The sequence goes on along the minus strand of NC_061795.1, from coordinate 29,928,043 downwards.
ACACTCGATGAGCATTTGAACTCTAATTGTAGAAGCTTTATAGGTGGAATTTCTTCCCATTCTTGCTCAATGTATAGCTTCAGTTGATCCACAGTCCATGGTCTCCGTTGTCGTATTTTGTGCTTCATAATGTGCCACACATTTTCAAACAGGGGAGACAGTCTGCCTGCTGTCCAGACCTGGGAGACATGCCTGGACTGCAGGCAGGCCCGCCTACAGGCACTCTTTTACTACGAAGCCCCACTGTTGTAATACGTGCAAAATGTGGCTTTGCATTGTTTTGCAGAAATAAGCGGAGACGTCCCTGAAAAAGGTGTTGTTTGGATGGCAGCATATGTTGCGCCAAAACCAGTAGTAATGGTCCCTTTACAGATGTGCAAGTAACCCATGCCATGGGCACTAACACACCCCCAAACAATTACAGATGCTAGCTTTTGAACTTTGCACTGATAACAATACAGATAGTTCTTTTCCTCTTTGGCCCGGAGGACACAACATCCATGATTTCCAAAAATAAACTGAAGTGTGAACTTGTCAGACCACAGCAGACTTTTCCACTTTGCTTCAGTCCATCTCAGATGACACTTACCAAGATAAACTGATAAGTAGTCTAAGTTCAGTTAGTACAAGTTATGTTTGAATTTATTTGTGTTCTATCAAAGATTGTGTATTTAAAACTGTCCTTTATGAATATCTAACTTTATGTTTTGCCAAAATTAGTGAAAGTGAATTAGTGAATTCATTGTATTTACGAATCTATATGAACCAAAACTGGATTTCTTCTTGACTGATATACATTCATATTGTCCAACAACTTGTCAAAATGGAAGCACAGCAGAGAACATTTCGAAAGCTGAAGACAATGAACCAGTAACAGATGCAGGTGACTTGTAAATTGAAAATGTCTTCTGAGTAAAACTTAAATATGTCATTAAGCCCTGTCTTTCAATAAAGATTGTAGAAAATTAGACCATTCAAGGTCAAGCCCATAAGGTTTTACAGTGTCGCTAAAGTTTCATTTTACAAGCTTTGTAGCTTTGGATGGTATGGTAATATGTTTTTTAGATTATTGTGCATAGAGATCAAACAGGTACCGTGAGGCCAAGCGTGCCACTGCCCGGGCTGTGGCAGAGGCAAAAACCCGGGCCTGGGAGGAGTTTGGTGAGGGCATGGAGAAGGACAACCAGTTGGCCTCGAAGCGATTCTGACAAACCGTCCGGTGCCTCAGGAGGGGAAAGCAGCGCTTCGCCAGCACTGTTTACAGTGGGGGTGAGAGGCTGCTGACCTCGACTGGGGACATCATCGGGTGGTGGAAGAAGTACTTCGAGGATCTCCTCAATCTTGCCATCACGCATTCCCTGGTGGAAACAGGCTGGGGACTCTGGGTTGGACTCTTTCAACACCCAGGCTGAAGTCACCGAGGTGGTTAAACAGCTCCGCGGTGGCAGGGCTTCAGGGGTGGATGAGATCCGCCGAGTACCTGAAGTCTCTGGATGTTGTGGGGCTGTCATGGTTGGCACGCCTCTTCAACATCATGTGGCTGTCGGGGACAGTGCCTCTGGACTGGCAGACTGGGGTGGTGGTCCCCCTTCATAAGAAGGGTGAGAGTGTGTTCCAACTACAGGGGAATCACACTCCTCAGCCTCCCTGGTAAGGCCTACGCCAGGGTACTGGAGAGGAGAGTCCGGCCAATAGTCGAACCTCGGCTTCAGGAGGAGCAGTGTGGTTTTTGTCCCGGCCGTGGAACACTGGACCAGCTCTATACCCTCTACAGGGTACTCGACGGTTAATGGGAGTTTGCCCAACCGGTCCACATGTGTTTTGTGGACCTGGAGAAAGCATTCGACTGTGTCCTTCATGGTGCCCTGTGGGGGGTGCTCCAGGAGTATGGAATCGGGGGCCCTTTACTAGGGGCCATCCGGTCTCTGTACAAGCGGAGCAGGAGTTTGGTTCGCATTGCCGGCACTAAGTCGGACCTGTTCCCGGTGCATGTTGGACTCCGGCAGGGCTGCCCTTTGTCACCGGTCCTGTTCATAGGCGCAGGATTTCTAGGACTAGTGGATTTTGTCTCTTCTTTTTGCAGATGATGTGGTCCTTCTGGCCCTCTCTAGCCAAGACCTACAGCATGCACTGGGGCAGTTCGCAGCCGAGTGTGAAGCGGCTGGGATGAAGATCAGCTCCTCCAAGTCCGAGGCCATGGTTCTCAACCAGAAAAGGGTGGCTTGTCCTCTTCAGGTTGGAGGGGACTTCCTGCCACAAGTGGAGGAGTTCGAGTATCTTGGGGTCTTGTTCACGAGTGAGGGAAGAATTGACGGGAGATCGACAGACAGATCGGTGCGGCTGCCGCAGTAATGGGGGCACTGTGCCTGTCCGTTGTGGTGAAGAGAGAGCCGGTCGGTCTACGTTCCTACCCTCACCTATGGCCATGAACTTTGGGTCATGACCGAAAGAACGAGATCCCAGATACAAGCGGCTGAAATGAGCTTCCTCTGTAGGGTTGCCGGGCGCCCCCTTAGAGATAGGGTGAGGAGCTCGGCCATCCAGAAGGGGCTCCGAGTAGAGCTGCTGCCCCTCCACATCGAGAGGAGCCAGTTGAGGTGGCTCGGGCATCTATATTGGATGCCTCCTGGACGCCTTCCTCAGGAGGTGTTCCAGGCACGTCCCACTGGGAGGAGGCCCAGGGGACGGCCCAGGACACGCTGGAGGGACTATGTCTCTTGGCTGGCCTGGGAATGCCTTGGGCTCCCCCCGGAGGAGGTGTCTGAGGAGAGGGACGTCTGGACATCTCTGCTGAGTCGGCTGCCCCCGCGACCCGGTCCCGGAAAACGACGAGTACGAGATCAGATACATATTAATATTGTTGCAAATAGCCTAGTTAGCATAACAAGAACAATGCATTTTGCCCTGACACGCGAGGTAGCTGTGGTTACCTCCAAACACAAACATGCAGCCATTATTGCGTTGCAATAAAATGTCCTTACATGTTAGCAGTTTACTGCAAAAATGTTGCACTTGATAATCAAAATCTTCATAACGTTTATTTGCAACAAAGACGACTTAAGAATTTCTAAAAGTGACCAGCAAATTCCAGGACCATCTTTTTCCAAGAGAATTTTCAAGGATATTGTTATGCCACCAGAGCAGAACATGCTCAATATCGTCAACAATTAAGTGTGAATGAATTACACAGACGTTTTGATTTTTTTAAGCCATAAAAGAACCTATTAAATTGTCCATTTTCTATTCTGTTAACCATCAATGGTACAGTGAATCTCGAAGGTATACTTAAAGATGTTGAAAAATGTATTCATTTTATTTCACTTTTTCCAGCTTCAATGTGACATATATTCTATACATTTCAACTGGAAAACAAGCAGAAAAAAAAGATGCAATAACCGGTTAACATAAGTAAGCACATCCTTAAGCTAATTCTTTGTTGAGCCACCTTTTCATTAACTGTATGTGATCAGTTTTCTCACATTTTGAAAGACTTTAGTCAGGCCTATTCTTCTTTGGGTGAAGAGAGCTCAACCCTGCCTCCTAGACCAGAACACAAAAATTAGGAAAACAAGAGATTGTTGTCACATATAGAACAAATATTGTCGGTTTTTGTAATATCTCTGTGGCTCCATATTTCCTTATATTATCGATGACTGTCTTTACTGTGCCATGGTGTAACCCTAAATATAATGGTGTGGAGTTTAGTTTTTCTTGTCGTACCTGAAATGTCTTTATTTACCTAGGGATCTGTAAATGTGATGACAAACATGGCAATCACTTTACAAAAAACAAACAAACAAAAAAAACACTCAATACAAGAACCTTAAATACCTATTTAAAACAGTCACATAAAAACGTAATTATATATCATAGGCAAAGTTTTGTTTCTCTTTTCTAGTAAGCTAACATATTTGTTATTTCAAATAAAAAAAAACACATTTGTAGGTTTTTGATTACTGGATTCTATACAGAGAAACAAATTGCATGTGCTTACCTGTATTAAAATGGTTTTTTTTTTTCCCCCTTTATCAAGTTTATTTAGATGTTTTTTTCCACATTGCTACTTAAAAAGGAAGGGGGCTTTCTTCGTTACACCAAACTACTAGCAACGCCCCTGGAGATAGTAACATTTAAAAAATACATTTATGTTTACAGTTGACTTACAGCTAACCATTTGATAACACATTAGGCAGTCGCCATTTTTTTTTTTATTTCAAACAACAGATTCGCTTTCTGCCTGCCGTGTGTCAACACAACCCCAGCCGCCGTGTAACGGTGGCGTAAATGACACTGCAGCCAGGAAAGGGGTAGTAGTATGTTAGGCTAACAACGCAGTCAGAAATAGGCTGCTATGGGCCTTCGGGTGACCTGACAGCCGAAGTAGCCAAATCCCGTAGTCCAGCCTGCATATAACGACCGATGAAAGGATGATACAGAGGTAAGAATCGCCTTTGTTTTTGAAGGAACACACTCCGCTATAATAAAAGCTGTTTGAGCTGCCTCGCTGCGTTAACTTGACGGCTGAAGACACCGAGGCTAGGTCTGAATGAGGAGGACGTTGTCTCACAGCCCGCAGCTGTGATAAATAACAGCTCTGTCTTAGCTGAGGGTTTAAATGCACCATGTCTTCACCGTACTAAATTAGTTTGTAGCGTCAGCAGAGCGAATGAGGTTGTGCTAGCGGGCTGCTGTTTTATTTGGATGAAAGGTAAGTGTGGAAGGCACCGTGGCTAAGCGCATGGATCACGCTTAAAAATATCTGTTTTATGATTAGCTTACGGACATTTTCCCTGATATATTTTTTACTCAGATTTAGTTAAGTGTTTTCGGCGAACATTAAGCATTTACAGCAGCACTCAGGACGTTTAAAAGGCCTCTGAAAGCTGCCCATGGTCGAGCTGTTGTCGTCTGAGCTACATTAATAAAGCCTTTTGTACCTTTTGGGAAAAGCTTGATTTCTAATGTCAGATCAGATAAAGCTACCTGGCTGATCTTTCTGTAAAATCAATCAGACTCAGTTTAGATATGGACTTTCAACTATAGAACAACATGACATGGTCAATTTTAATATTTGTTTTGGTATTTTTTTTTTTTTTTTTGTGGGAACTTGTTCAAGCTATGAACTCCACTCAACAAACAACGTTTGTTGAACATGCACCTGGTGACGTCATATAAGGTTGTTGTCTGTATTGGCAGTTTCCATTTTAAACAATCCTTAAGTTAAAAATAAAAAGATGGTGTTATGAACAAATTCAAACAGAAACCAAACTATGTCAAATTAAACTCTGCATCCTATATATGTTTGCAATACTTTGCAAAAATTGCATTAGTGTGCATGACAGTCTAATATATTTGTGCTTATAATGAGGAGTTATATGGTCTGATGGCCAGGGTAGGAAGGATTTCCTGAGGCGTTATGTAGTGCATCATGAATAAGTCTTGCACTGACCACGGTCTTTTGCTTGGCAAGCACATCATCCAGGTAATGTAGATATTGTCCTCATATTGTTCTTAGACTTGACTACATCTTTCTCTGTGACCCCATCATCAGAGCATCCATCGCCATACCCACAGTGTTACAGGCTTTGCGGATCAGTTTGTTGCCTCTGTATGTCCACACGGGATTACACTACAGACTCATAAAACACGCTGAAAATCATTAGCCAGATGTTAAATGACCTCAGCCCAATGGTGCTCATTATTATAGATATTCAGCAACTATTTTGAACCTCTACCTGGTTCCTATATCATCACTGTTGTAGTCAACATCAGCTGGAAAGAGTAAGAAAAAAGTACTGTATGCAGTGCTACTGGGTAGAAGTGGGTAATAAGGAGTTACCTTTATTTGAGGTACTCAAAAAAAAATCAGTATTTCTAAGAGATGTTCAGTCAGCGTCCATTAACAATTCTTCCTCTTTCTGTTTTTAGCTGAGATACGCAAGTTTGCACTTTGTAATGACAAAGGTCTCAGCTGGCCCAACCCATCTAAATCAGTCCTGAGCCCAGTTAGTATTTGCTGATGTACCTACAGGTCTCAGACAAACACCAAAGCAAGCTGTGTGCTATCAATACATAATTAGGCACTAGTAATTCAACTATACACTCATTACTTCCTGCTCCTCCCTCAGAAGAATGCACAGTCGTGATTCAGCTTCAGTTTGAAGACAGACAGAACATCTGTCTGATTTTATAATATTTCCTGTCTCTTAAATTCTTCTCTTTCCTCACCAGGTTAGAGAATATCTCCTGGGCTTGTGTGTTTGCTGTGGATGTGAGTGACTTGGGCGCGTGAATCTGCAGATGTTGATTGATGTCCGGGCTCTGATGATAAGGCAGATGGCTGTTTAGCGAGAGCGCCTCCTTGTTCATCCGTAAGACTTTCAAACTTAGTACTTAGTTTGTTTCTAAAATGTATTCAAGTGCAGGGTTTTGTGCTAGCCAATAAACTATGTTTCTAAGCTTCATACCTCATCCCTCTCTAAACAACAGCCAAGTATTAGATCCGCAGACGTCAACAATGTTTTGGAAGTTTGACTTGCACACGTCCTCTCATCTGGAGGCTTTGCTTGACAAGGAGGATGTCACCCTCGCCGAGCTCATGGATGAGGAAGACGTGCTGCAGGAGTGCAAGGCCCAAAACAGGAGGTATAATAATTTTTAATGTAAATGCATTAGCACTCTAAAGTGAATTTTGAGCCTACGTGTTTTGCCTCTGCTTACTTGAGCCTTTTGTGCTGTGATGGATTTACAGACTCCTCCAGTTCTTTTGCCAGGACCAGTGCATGCAAGAGCTAGTTCATTTGATTACGACAGAGCCCCCTGCTGGCACAGAGGAGACCAAGCGCTTCAAGTGAGTTTTTATGTGAGGCAGTGAACTGCATTCATGGAAAGATGAGTTTTGCTTGCTGTGCACAATATTGTATTGCGTACCTGCCACTTTATAGTTGGTCCTAGAGGTTAACAGGGTTGGAAAAAAAAACTAAATTCAACTAACCTTTTCACACTCATTTTAAAGGGGGAAATAGTTTTATTAATCAAAGTCAACTTATTAAAAGCAGTATGCCCCACATTTCTTTAGGTGCACTAAAGTGAGTTCTCCCCAATTGATTTACTTCAATATTTTTTTTTTTTTCCAGATATTCAAACATAGCATGTGAGCTGCTGACATGTGATGTAGGGGTGATCAATGATAAGCTTGGTAATGAGGAGCCTCTGCTAGAAAATCTGTATGCTTTCCTGGAGCAGCCGTCCCCACTTAACCCCCTCCTGGCCTCCTTCTTCAGCAAGACAATTGGGAACCTAATAGCACGGAAGACTGAGCAGGTAATTACACACACTCTGACTGCAACAATGACGCAGAAAATCATAGAAAGCTACGTCTAAATTTCTACATTCTAGTGATTGAATTCAGGTTGGATTTAAAGGAAAATGCTCACCAATAGATTAACTTTCACCTAGGATGGCTTTAAAGTTTTCTTCTGTTGAAATGTGAACATCCAGATGAGCCAGCCTACAAATTATTCTTCATGATTTTGTAAAAGCCCAGTTGTTTAAAGGTTTGTTGGGTAAATTATTCAGCAGTTTTAATGAAACGTGGCTAAACAAAACTGTATGGAAAGTTGTAACATTTGACATGGATTTGTGTTTACATTAATAAAAGCACATCTGAAATTCCTGATGACTGGATTGGCTGTGGCCTTTGACTGGATCAGTGACACATTTGGAATGCTTATAGGTTAATGAAGTCACAGAGTCAAACATGATACACCACCTGTGCCATTTGTTTATGTGCACTTTCAATGCAGGACCTCGTAGAAGTATTAAAAACCATTGAACGTTTTCAAATTTTGTCACATTACAACCACACGCTTCATTATAGTTTGCTCTGATTTTATTTATTTGATTACTGCAGCACGTAATTGTTAAATGTGAATGAAGAATATATGGTTTACAAACTAAAAACTGAAAGTGGTGCTTATTTGTATTCAAAGCAATTCAATTTAAATTCAAAAATACTTTATTCATCCCAAAGGGAAATTAAATGTTGTAGCTCATATTACAACATCATTCCTTTCAACTCTGATCAGCCTCCCTGTTCCTCTCTAAAAAAACAACAAAAAGAAGCACCACATCATTACACTACCACCACCATGTTTCAAGATGGCATTTTTGTGTTCAGGGTGATGTGCAGCATTATTTTTCTGCCACACAGTGTTTTGCACGTTTTGCATCTGAGCAGTGCTTATTCTTCCAGATGTTGGCTTTATCCCCCTACATGACTTGTGGAAGACTGGAAAATGACATCTTTCAACAATTGCTTCATTCTTGCTACCCTAAAGATCAGATTTGTGGAATGCAAAAACTATTAAGTGTACTACCAACCGATTCTCCTGCCTGAGTTGTGGATCTCTGCAATTCCTCCAGGGTTACTATGTGCTTCCTGGTTGCTTCTTTGAGTACTCATTGTGCTCTAGGTTGTGCTTTACTCTTCCAGTTTCAGATTATTGCTTGATTGAACCGTACAAAGCTTATGATACTGTTTTGGAACGCAATCCTACTTTCTCGTACTCGTACTTGTACTCGTCGTCTTCCGCTTATCCGAGACCGGGTCGCGGGGGCAGCAGACTCAGCAGAGACGCCCAGACGTCCCTCTCTCCAGACACCTCCTCCAGTTCCTCCAGGGGGAGCCCAAGGCGTTCCCAGGCCAGCCGAGAGACATAGTCCCTCCAGCATGTCCTCGGCCGTCCCCTGGGCCTCCTCCCGGTGGGACGTGCCTGGAACACCTCCCGAGGAAGGCGTCCAGGAGGCATCCGGTATAGATGGCCGAGCCAGCTCAACTGGCTCCTCTCGATGTGGAGGAGCAGCAGCTCTACTCCGAGCCCCTCCTGGATGGCTGAGCTCCTCACCCTATCTCTAAGGGAGTGCCCGGCCACCCTACGGTGGAAACTCATTTCAGCCGCTTGTATCCGTGATCTCGTTCTTTCGGTCATGACCCAAAGTTCATGGCCATAGGTGAGGGTAGGAACGTAGACCGATCGGTAAATTGAGAGCTTTGCTTTTCGGCTCAGCTCTCTCTTCACCACAACGGACCGGAACAGTGCCCCCATTACTGCGGCAGCCGCACCGATCCGTCTGTCGATCTCCCGCTCCATTCTTCCCTCACTCGTGAACAAGACCCCGAGATACTTAAACTCCTCCACTTGAGGCAGGAACTCCCCTCCAACCTGAAGAGGACAAGCCACCCTTTTCCGGTCGAGTACCATGGCCTCGGACTTGGAGGAGCTGATCCTCATCCCAGCCGCTTCACACTCGGCTGCGAACCGCCACAGCGCATGCTGTAGGTCTTGGCTAGAGGGGGCCAGCAGGACCACGTCATCTGCAAAAAGAAGAGACGAAATTCACTGGTCCCCAAACCAGACCCCCTCCGGCCCTTGGCTGCGTCTAGAAATCCTGTCCATAAAAGTTATGAACAGGACCGGCAACAAAGGACAGCCCTGCCGGAGTCCAACATGCAGCAGGAACAGGTCCGACTTAGTGCCGGCAATGCGGACCAAACTCCTGCTCCGCTTGTACAGGGACCGGATGGCCCCTAATAAAGGGCCCCCGATTCCATACTCCTGGAGCACCCCCCACAGGGCATCACGAGGGACATACTGTAGTCATGACATGCTTTCTCCAGGTCCACAAAACACATGAACCGGTTGGGCAAACTCCCATGAACCCTCGAGCACCCTGTAGAGGGTATAGAGCTGGTCCAGTGTTCCACGGCCGGGACGAAAACCACACTGCTCCTCTTGAAGCCGAGGTTCGACTATCGGTCAGACTCTCCTCTCCAATACCCTGGCGTAGGCCTTACCATGGAGGCTGAGGAGTGTGATCCCCCTGTAGTTGGAACACACCCTCCGGTCACCCTTCTTATGAAGGGGGACCACCACCCCAGTCTGCCAGTCCAGAGGCACTGTCCCCGACCGCCACGCAACGTTGAAGAGGCGTGTCTCATCCACCCCCAAAGCCTTGCCACCGCGGAGCTTTTTAACCACCTCGGTGACTTCAGCCTGGGCGATGAAAGAGTCCAACCCCGAGTCCCCAGCCTGTTTCCACCAGGGAATGCGTGATGGCAGGATTGAGGAGATCCTCGAAGTACTCCTTCCACCGGCCGATAATGTCCCCAGTCGAGGTCAGCAGCTCCCCACCCCCACTGTAAACAGTGTTGGCGAAGCACTGCTTCCCCCTTCTGAGGCGCCGGGCGGTTTGCCAGAATCGCTTCGAGGCCAACCGGTAGTCCTTCTCCATGGCCTCACCCAACTCCTCCCAGGCCCGAGTTTTTGCCTCTGCCACAGCCCGGGCCGCAGCACGCTTTCTCTTTCTCCACAACTTTATTGCTGACTTGTCTGCTGTGTTCTTTAGTCTTGATGAAGCTGTTTGTTCACAAATGTTTTAACAAACCTCTGAGACCTTAACACTATACTGTGTTTAGTGTATATATATTGTGTGTATATATACTATAATAAATAACACACAGGTGGGCTATATTTAGTTGACTGCTGTGAATTTTTTTAGTGGCATCAGAGGAACGGGGCTAAATACAAATACTTTGCATACTCAGAATCTTTATTTGTTAAAAAAAATGATCATCAAAGTTTCTGTGACGTCTGTGCTGCACAGGTGATTAGTTTCCTGCGAAAAAAGGAGGGATTCCTTTCACTCGTCCTGAAGCATATAGATACGTCTGCCATGATGGATGTGCTGCTACGCCTTATCAGCTGTGTGGAGCCACCTCCACTTCGACTGGAAACTCTTACTGTACGCAATACATTCCAGTTTCTCCAATCATTTTCCATGTAAATTTTCTCTTAGGTGTGATTTAATGTAATATTTGTTCTTGTTAGTGGCTGAACGAACAGAAACTGGCGCAGAGACTCATAGAGCTCATTCACCCTGAGAGAGATGAAGAGGTAGATGAGAAAAGTTGTTTATATGATTTTTGTGGCTAAAACATAAAATCATTTGTCAGGCAACCAAAGTTTTAGAAAAAGTTAATGTCTTTGTCTTTTTTTTTTCTATTCTACATAGAGGCAGACCAATGCTTCCCAGACGTTGTGCGACATCATTCGTCTCAGCAGAGATCAGGCCAGTCAGCTGCAGGAGATCTCCCAGCCCGACCCTCTGCTGACTGTGCTAGAATCGTAAGTCGCACACTTTCAGCAGTTCACTCGGTTGTAGAGACGATGACGTACTCTGCTGTGGTTTTTACAGGCAGGAGTGTGTGGAGCAGCTGCTGCAGAACATGTTTTCAGGAGAGACGACTGAAAGCTGCATCGTCAGTGGGATTCAAGTTCTACTGACCCTGTTGGAAATCCGTAGGCCAGTGTGAGTGAGAAGTTTTGAATTAATTTGAAGCAAAGTAAAAATAAGATTCTCGGATGATGATTTCAAATGATTGCTTATCTTTTGACCAATGTTTTCATCTGTGTTTTATTTATTTTTTTGTCATACCCACTGGCTTTCACTTATAGATCTGTCTATACTCTGTTTTTATGACAGGGTGGACGGTGTAATGGATGCTCAGGGATTTGAAAGAAGTTACACTGTTAACAGCAGTATTTTATTGGCTATTCAGCCACACCTGATACACTTCCACCAGCTCCTTCTGGAGCCACCTAAGGTACAGAAACAAAGATAATATGATTCATAGGTCATACAGAAAACCAAAACAGTATACATGTTATGTAAAGGATCTGAAATTGTGTGCTGTTTATTTGTGCGTTGCATAGCGAGATCCCATGCTGACTACTTTGGGTGTGCTGGAGGAACCACTGGGGAACACGCGGCTGCATGTGGCCAGACTGGTGGCCTCTCTGCTTTACACCAGCTCTGCCAGCCACGCAGTCGTAGCACAGGAGCTCTGCAGGCTTAATACGATGGACCTTCTTCTAGTGAGACACACATTTGTTATATTTTTACCATTTCCTTTTTTTAAATTGTGGAGACCAGGCATGAGCCGGTAGGAGATTCATATAATTTGATAACCTCCAATAAAAACATAGGGCTTTAACAGCATCATGACATATACACTAAGATTTTAATAAAATGGTACCTAATCTGTTTTTTTTTTTTTTTATTTAAACAAAAAATCAACAATTAACCCAACGTCTGCTAAAATAACATGATTGTTACAGTTAGACTAATGTTATTCATGACATTTATTTATTCTTATTTTGATCTTGATGCATAGACTAAAACAAAAATAGAAAATAAACAATCCATTTAGTGGTGTTATGCCTTCATGTATTACAGGTCCAAAGTGCTACAGTTTAACAAATGATATGTAAAATAAATAATTTTGTATGTGATAACTTAAATAAAATTGTAATAACATTACATTCAATAAATCCAAAAGTGTTTCCATATTTATTGAAATGTGTTAACATTAAATGTAGAATTTAATAAATGTCAGTCAGAAATTAAAGTTGTTAAAGTTGTTAAAATCAAATATTGGTATGTATTTAATAATTTCATATTTCCTGTACTTCAGACCTTGAAATGATTTAAAACAAAAGTTACGTATGTAACTACGGTTCTATGAGTCCCGGATGACCGCTAGAGGGCAGCGCTGCATGCGCAGTTCGAGTAATTATACCAACAGAGTCACACCTGTGACACCAGATGACCACAGAGGCTATAAATGCCTACGTCATCCGAGGCTCTGTTCCTACAGAATCCTCTCGCGGAAGCAAGGATTCTGAGTGACACAGAATCTCTGGCGGTCATCCGGGATTCATAGAACCTGAATGACTAATACCAACCATGTCACGAGGAATCTTGAGCACATACCTCACTGAGAGGGCCCAGCGGAGCCTCGCAAAAGAACCTGGCCCAGGGGATGAGGCGCGACCACATTGACATTGTAGAACCTGGCAAACGTGCTTGGTGAAGCCCACGATGCAGCAGCACATATGGCCTCCAGCGGAACCCCCCTCATAGCAACCCAGGAAGCAGAGATGCTCCAGGTAGAGTGGGCCTTCATATGGACCGGCAGTGGACGGTGTCCTGCACTGTAGGCGTGGCAGATTACATTCACAATCCAGTGGGACAGAGGTTGTCTAGAAAGGCGACAACCCAGCCTGGGACTGCCATAGCACAGGAAAAGCTGGTCTGAGCGTCTAACAGCTTCAGTGGCAGCAACATATGCCTCCAGCGCCCGTACTGAGCACAATAACTCAGACCCATCCGCCGTTGCACCTGACTGAGGCCGAAACTGAGCCAATCTCAATGGCTGGTTATGGTGCGAACTGGACAACACCTTAGGCACAAACGCAGTGTTAGGCCGCAAGGCAACACCAGAATCATCTGGACCCCATCGGAAACATGAGGGGCTGACAGAAAGAGCATGCAGCTCGCCCACCCTCTTAGCCAAAACAATAGCCAACAAAAAGGCAGTCTTATAAAAGAGCCACTTGAGGTCCGCCTGCACCAAAGGCTCGAAAGGGGAGCAGCACAAAGCTTCGAGAACCAAGGGCAGATCCCAATCGGGCACTCTCTGAACCAGCGGCGGGCGCAACCTACACGCACCGCGCAGAAAAAGAGAGACCATATTGTGGCTCCCCACCGTTCGGTCGTCAACAGATGCATGATGACATGAAATTGCTGCGACGTATACCTTGAGGGTTGAAGGAGAGCGGCCCTCATCAAACAGGGACTGGAGAAACTCCAGAATAGTGGGCACCGGACAAGAAACCGGATCTTCATTGCGGCCAGAACACCACTGAGAAAAAAGACGCCATCTGTTGGCATACTGGTGACAAGTAGAGAGTGGCCTAACACTCAATATGGTGCGCCTGACAGGGTCCCAACACCCAGTCAGCCTCCCAGTGGCCATGCCCACAGCCGGAGACGTTGAGGGTCGGGGTGCCATATCCGTCCGCCCAACTGGGACAGCAGATCCCTCCTGGGTGGAAGACACCATGGGGTGCCGTGACACAGGCTCCGAAGCAGCGGGAACCACGGTCTCTCTGGCCATAATGGAGCCACCAGCAACAATCTGTGGCCCTCTCCATGAACCCTCCATAGAGTAGGCCAAATCAGCGAGAGGGACGGAAAAGCGTACAGGAGAACCCGAGGCCAGGGATGAGCTAGCGTGTCCTAGCCCAGTGCGCCTAATGCCCCTGTTAGGGAATACCAAAGGAGCAATGGGTTGACTCCTCCGTGGCAAACAGATCCACCTCCGCCTGACCAAAGCAGTCCCAGATCATGCGCACCACATCGCAGTGAAGGGACCACTCTCCCGGAGCAGGGGCCTGGCGAGAGAGATAGCCCACGACCTGATTGCGCACCCCAGGTAAATACATCGCTCGTAGGGTGGACAGATGAAGAGAGGCCCACTCCAGAAGATCCCTGGACACCTCCAGAAGGTGCGCCGATCTGGTGCCTCCCTGATGGTTGATGTGGTAAACGACAGAGGTGTTGTCTGTTCGAGCTAGGACATGCCATCCCTCTAGGTGGGGCAGAAAGCGCCAGAGGGCCATGTGTACAGCCTGCAGCTCCAGCACATTTATGTGTTGGGAGCGCTCCCACTGACGCCAGAGACCCTGGACCACTCTGTGTTGCCACACAGCGCCCCAGCCCATGGGGCTGGCATCTGTTGTGACCACCTCCCTGCGACACACCACTAACCCCATAAGGACAAATAAGTCCCGTCTCGCCATGGAGCTAGGGCACAAATGCAAGTCCACGTCACCATGAGCCTGCGTCCAGGCGAAAGCTGTTGAGCCACCTCTGCAAAAAACGCAGAAGGAGCAAACCCAAGGGCACAACAAGAGTGACTGAAGTCAGTTTGCCTAGCAGCTGTAGGAAGGTGATGTAGGGAAACCGCCTGTCCAGCCTGAATTGACTGACCAACTGGAGTATGTCGGCCACCCTGAGAACAGGTGGACGAGCCCTCATAGTTGTCGAGTCCAAAAGTACCCTAAGAAAAGTGGTCGTCTGGGACGGAACCAGGCAACTCTTCGCCAAGTTGACTTTGAGGCCCAACTGCGACACATGAGCAAGAAGGCGGCACGTATCTTGGATGGCACCTGCCCAAGAGGGGGCGCAAAGGAGCGTCCAGATATGGAAGAATCCTGACTCCGGTGGCCTGCAGAGGAGAGGGGGCCGCCACAGACACAGTAACAAGAAGCCGTGAGCTGGGAAAGGGTGTGCGAACACTACCGTCACCAACAAACAGCAAACTTACCTGCAGAAATCCTCCACGAAGATCAACCGGTTGCTGCCCTAGGAGGGCGAAAATACTGCAACTCCAGCCAGCAAGCAACAGGGCGTCCAGGCAACGGGGAAGCAAAGCTCATAAAAACAGCACGCGAGAAGAAATAAGGAACAGAACCTCAGATGCCGTAGGCATATATAGCCTCTGTGGTCATCCGGTGTCACAGATGTGACTCTGTTGGTATAATTACTTGAAATGCGCGAAGGGAACATTCAGTGCTTTCAGCACCGCCCTCTGGCGGTCAGTAGGAATGAAATCGAACTCTCCTAATGACTCATCACATATTCCCATGAATCTGATTGGTTAACCTCAACAGCAACTCATCTGCAGGCCAATCACTTTGTCTGTAGCAGTGATGTTGCCACCAGCTGGCTAAAATAATAACATGTTGCAACTCTGTGCTATGAAATAATTTGAGAAAATAAATACTTAAAACCTCTTGAATTTTGAAGTGAATTATTTTCGCGTTTAATTGCTTAACTATGTATTTATGAAATGATTTGAACTTTTTAACAATTGTCAGATTTGTTTATTTATTGTTTGCATGCCCACTTATATTTAAATTATCCCATATATTAATATTTATTTAACAACGTTTTGATGTATTAAATTGTGGCACAATTGAACATTTGCCTTTCTGCTCTTCATTGATTAATATAAGTGTAATTAGCAGATATTAGCTTGTTTAGTCAGGCTATCTGCTCCAGTGGCCACCCTGGAGTTGGCTCTTTTACTGACATGAAGCTCGTAGCTTGCCAACTGTGTTTTCAAATCAGCGTTATCTTAACGGGAGTGATGGGTGATGCTCTTCTAGTTTCCACACAGCAACTTTCTTAGGTTTCTTAGGTTGGAAAATATTTCCAACCAGCCAGATTTGCCTTTCTTGTGAGCATAGGATAAGTATATGAGTTGTCTTTCAGCCAGCTGATGAGCAGTCTACAGCAACAGGTAGGGTAGGGACTCTTTGCCCCATACAGCTGGAGAAAACACTTGTCACTCCGGAACTTTTTCTGGCATTTCCTTAGAAAGACTTTAAGCCGTAGGGGCGTTATGGCAATCAAATTTAAAAGATTAGAAATCTCTGCATATCTTTTTATCATAGTAAGCAGCCCATGCCAATGGAGGTAGAAGTGCATTTTATTTTGAATTTAGTGCAGTTTGTTTATTTATGGCCAAATTACAACAAATTACATCCAAAGGTCCAATTCATATTCAGTTATATAGAAACCAATTCAATTCCAATTCAATCACATAGTTACATTTGGTTCTATTTACATACAGTGCATTTTAATCCTAACTATAATATAGTGCAATTAAAGGCAGATGTTAATATGTGTAATATGTCTGCTTTTTTCAGGACTTGTTCTTTAAGTACAACTGGAACAACTTTCTGCACCTCCAAGTGGAGCTTTGTGTTGCTGCCATTGTCCGGCCATGTGCCCATGAAATGAGACTGCAGCCT
This sequence comes from Girardinichthys multiradiatus, assembly GCF_021462225.1. Lineage (NCBI taxonomy): Eukaryota > Metazoa > Chordata > Actinopteri > Cyprinodontiformes > Goodeidae > Girardinichthys > Girardinichthys multiradiatus. The sequence continues at coordinate 29,911,319 of NC_061795.1, read as the reverse complement.
GGCTTAGCTTCCCAGGATAAACCCAATCCGTATCAAGACATACCTCAAGAGCAGAATATAAGCGAGACCCCAACCTCCGAACCTTCAGTCACCTCTGAAAACTCAACCCACAACTTAATGGTGACTCATGTAAGTTTAATGTTTCCAGATATCATCCAGTGGAGACAAATGACCTGACCTTTTCAGAATTTTGTTAACCAAGTCATTCTTTCTCTTGAAAGTTGTTCCAACACTGCCACCTTGTCCAGAGGATTCTGGAGGCTTGGGAAGAGAATGATAAAATCCAGTAAGGATTATCTTTGGGATCATAATGTGATGTTTTGTCATGAGGATAAAACCAGATTCTAAAAGCGTAATGCGTTTGGTCAGGTCGGAGGGTGGCATGAGAAGAGGGTACATGGGACATTTGACCAGGATTGCTAACACCGTGGTGCACAACCTGGAAAAAGGCCCAGTTCACACCCAGATCAGTAACCTCCTCTCAGGTGCATTTGACAGTAATGCAAGGCAATTATAGAAAAAGCTTTAATTGTAATTTTACACACAGAAGCATCAAAATTATTTGTGCTTTTCTATGCAGAGCTGCCAGACGACTACAGAGGCCGCTGGGAAACCTTTGTGGAACACACACTATCGGAGACCAACAGAAAAAACACCATAGACCTGGTAATCTCATGCACCTCGACAGCTTTTTTTTGTTGTTGTTTGTTTAAACAAAGAAAGTTAAATCGGTAATGTGTTCAGGTTGGAACTGGAAACCCTCGATCTTCTTCAGAGGATGACATGGAGAGCCCCTTCCCTAAAGAGCTGACAACACAGCAGGTCTGAGCGAATAAGGTGACAGAATATTTAGTTTTTGTTTCAAACACGCTCTGATCATTGTGGTTATGTGTTTAAGGCCTTTTCAGACTATCAGATCCAGCAGATGACCGCTAACTTTGTGGATCAGTTTGGCTTTAATGACGATGAGTTTACAGACCACGACGACAGCATTGGGTAAATTACCTGACAATGTTCTTTCCGCTCCAATGGGCTCACTAATTTCTGTGCTGACCGGGTGATTCTTGCTCTTGTTTCAGGGCAACGTTTGACCGGATCGCAGAGATCAATATCAACATTGATGCAGGCCATGACACTGTGAGTTTATTTATGTCTATCGTGCGTTTTATGTTTTGAGTTTTTTTTTTTCTTATTTTCTAAAAGACCATTCGTGTGGGGGTTGTTTTTAGACCTCGGGATAAAAGAGAATGCTTTCTCCCGGCACTATATCTGAAATATAGCCGTTTTTTGCAGGCCAACACAGCTGTGTTTGAGGCCTGTTCTAAGGAAAGGATTCAGCCGTTTGATGATGATGAAGAGGACATATGGGAGGAAAAGGAAATCAACTATGCAACACAAACCAAGTCAAGAAACAGGTTGACAAAATCGTCTCTTAATTGGAGTATTATGCCTCACATATGCAATTTCTTGCAAAAGTATTCACACCCCTCGAATTCTTCTCCCATTTTGCAACATTATAGCCACAAACGTCAGAGGGTTTTGTAATAGCTGAGCAAATAATGTATAATTGTGGAGTTGCCGAAAAAATGATAAAAGGATTTCAAAATGTTTTTTTCAAAACAATGCAGATGCTTTGAGCTGCTTTCACTCTGAGACTTCTAAATAAAATCCGACGAACAAACAACCTTCAGATGTTCCCTAATTAGCTGGTAGAGTGTGATTTCATCTTGGTGTAAAATCAGCTGTTCTATGAAGGCGTCAGAGGTTTGTTAGAGAACAGTTGGGAACAAACAGCATCATGAAGACCAAGGAACACAACAGGCTGGTCATGGAGAAAGTTGAGGAGATGCTTAAAGCAGGGTTAGGTTATCAGACGATCACCTTCAACATCTAACAGAGCACTTTTGAATCTATCGTCCTATAATTGTAAGAGCATGGCAAATCTGCAAACCCACCAAGGTGTGGCCGTCCCCTTAGAATCAAAGCAGCACGTGGGCGAGAATCGGTCGACACTCAACAAATCTGGCCTTTTAAAGTAAAGGGGTCAAAAGAAAGTCATAAGAAGTCCTGTTTGAATGTAAATAGGACTTCCATGTAGGGAACACAGCAAACATGTGGAAGAAGGTCCACTCTCCAGAATTAAAACAAAAGTAAACTTTCTGGCCTACATACAAAGCTCTGTGTGGTAAAAAACTAACACTGCACATCACTCAGAAAATACCATCTCCCCTGGTGGTGACAGCATCATGATCCTGGGATGCTTTTCTTCAGCTAGTCATACCCGATGACATAAAATTCAATTGAAATCTATCGTTTGTTGTTGTAACCTGACAAAATGTGCAAAAGTTCAAATACTTTTGCATGTCTGTGTATTTGCATGTATTGACATATTAAAGTATATTGTTTTGTTTGAAGGTTCGGTGGCTCGCCTTCCTCCCAGAGCCAAGACGCCAGTCAGACGTGTGAGAGGACAGCAGCTTCCAGCACCGAGGTTCCTGACAGACCTGCAGACTCTGATTCTGAGGAGGAAGACAATAAAGATGACTTTGGTCCGTTTTCAAACCAGGGCCAGACAGACGTGCCTCCAAGTAAGATATGTGTGCATGTTTTAACATGTATACAGTATGGCTTAATCCCAGAATTTGTGTGTTTAAGGTTTCACTCAGGTTTGTTTGATGTTTTTGTTGTTAGGCTCTGACTGGGTTGCAGACTTTGGAGAGGTGAACTCAACGGCTCCTGCGGCTGGAGCAGCGCTTTCCCCCTGGGACGCTCCGGTCTCCCAGCCAGCTGCAACAGAGGCGAAGGACAAAGGGTGGGCCAAGTTCACAGATTTTCAGCCTTTCTGTTGGTGAGTTTGGGCTCTGTTAAAATATAGTTGAAACATTAAGAAAAGTACCTTTATTTTGTTTTATTTTGCTTGTGTCTTGTAACAAGTCACCCCAGTATCGTTGTTATGGACCAACTGTTTTGGACATTTATATGCACTGTCAAAAATGTTACAAAACTTATTGGGAACTGCAACAAGGTTATAAATGATGCAGGTTTACTCCTCATTTTAAATGTCTGTGAGTGATCAAGTATATAATCTAGGTTTTCATATTTGTGTGGTTAAATGTCCAGCAGCTCTGAGACAGGTCCCAGATGCAGCTCTCCTGTGGACTCGGAGCTCAGTGGATCAGACGGCACCAAACCAAACCCAAACCGTAAGTTGATGCAGATTTCAAATGATAAATTGAAATATGTAATCCGTGACGAGTACCTGGCATGTGCAGCATTTGTTTTTTACAACTCTGCATGTAGTTACATACTTTCTGGTCCCAACATTACATTGTGTAGGCCCTGTGTATGCAGAGCAGCTACCTATACAACTACCCACCCTTAGGCATACACCAAACGCGACTCCTAAGAAACCTCATCAACCCTCTTACTGATTGTAGTGTGCTCCAGCAACCTTCTGTAGCTCTGCAGTTGTGACCAAAGGTTTAAAGAATGTCAAAAATGACCTGATGCCAACATTAGCCCAGCTATCTAGAGGCAGTTTGGTGATAAACCACGCTTTTTACAGCATGATGGCGCATCAAGTCAGAAGGGAGAAGTAAAAGCTAATGCCTCTTTTCCGTTCACTATTCCAGTGCCGCACAGCTCCACTCTGCTCTACCTCGCACTACAAAACCTGTTGTTTCCATTGACGGCTAGAGGTTTGGCTTGAAGCCCCACCTTCAGTCATCAGCTCAATATGCTGTGCAAAATAAAATAAACACTCAGCATCGCACATGTTGTCTTCTCCAGCCATTGTGCTTCTTAATATTTTAGTAGTCGCTCTTGAATATTTTTACCTTTTCCCGGCACTGCGGTGTGCAGTAAGATCTGTGGCTTGTCATTCCCTCTTGGCAAATACCTTCTCATGCTACTGACATATGACTGACTACTCTCATGGCCAATCAGTGAACAGCAGTCTGTTTGCGTCACATTTTGCCCCTGCTCAGCCCCGATGGAACAAGCTGACAAGCAGGTACCAAGAAAGCCAGTACCTGGCCAGAAAAGCTAGTAATAGAAACGGTTGCAAAACGGGCTGAGTGGAGCCGGCCAAAGTAGAGCCCATGGGAAAGGGGCATTGCCATCTGACAAAAGGATCTAACATCACTGAAGCAGTAGAGTTGGTGAAAAATCACATTTCTGTCAGCCTCAAACGGTTTGGCACACAGCTACACTACATTGATTGATTCACACCCTCTAGTTCTTTGTCTCAACACCCTAGCTCCGTGCACATTGAATCCTGTACGTCGCTGTCGTTTTGCATGTGGATCAGACTTTGTCCAAACCGGAACATTTAATTTCAGACTATGCAAAGCTTGCCAAACAATAACAATATGAACTAAAACCTAAAGACCCAGGAATATATTTTATATTCTGTGATTATATTTATTTATTTCAAATCAACCCACTCCAAGTCAAAGCCCAAGTCAAGATCTGGGCTTTGACTAGGCCGAGACCTTTCCATTCTTTTAATCCTCAACCAGTCCTTGGTGGATTTGCTAGTCTGTTTTGGATCATCGTCATGTTGCGAAGTTCAGTTCGGCATCAGCTTTATGGCTTTTATAGGCAATCTCGCGTTCTCCTCAAGCAATCTACACAGCAGAAGACATTGTGGAGTGTATGAATGTGACCGAGCCATGTCCTGCTCGAGCAAAACATCCCCAAGCCATGAAACCTCCAGCTCTGTGCTTTACATGTGGTGTGAGGTTCTTTTCAGAAATGCTGTATTTGGATTATGCCAAACATGTCCTCCATTCTGGGGTCCAAATTGAAGACTTACTATTCCACAAATTGTGGTCTTTGTCTACATTCTCTCTGGCAAACCTTACTCTGGCCTTCATGATTCCCTTATAATTCAGTGGTTTCCTCCTTGCACAGCTCCCATAAAAGCCAAACATTTGCAGTGTCCTTCTGATTGTGCAGGCATGCACTTTCTTATGAACAACAGCATAAGTTGGTCCCCTGATGACTTCCTAAGATTTTTGGAGACTTATTTTAGCTTCTGCATTCAGGTTGAATGTGCTTAGATGGGATGTTGGCAGATGTTTTGAGTGTCTTTCACTGGTAGGTGGTTTTCTGTACAGTGGAATGGCAGCTTTTAAATCTTTTTTTCAGACCTTTTCAAATCTATTTCCAGATTCATAAGCTGCTACACTCTTAATTCTGAAGGCCTCAGGTGGCTCTTTGGATCGTATTATGGTGTTTACTCTCACTGCAGTAGTCACACCAGACTAAACGCCTACGTCCGAGGTATAAACAGAGCAAATCTCCTTCAAAATGCTGAGTAATGATGTTCTAACCATGTGCACCTAATGTGACACGTATAATTTTAGCTAGGAAAATCTGTTAGCTGGGAAAAGTTGAGGTGGTGTATCAGTAGGACCCATATAGGTGTTTAAAATCACCATCTCTGTTAAACATTTTTAACTCCATCCTTCCTCCCCAGCATGTGTGTGGAGCGCCTGCGTGGCAAGAAAAGCTCCACTTGTCGCGTCGGACAGTTCCTCCTCCAGCAGCTCAGACAGTGATGAAGAGGAAGGAAAGACAGAGTCCACTTCCAGTGAGACGGTCACCACAGGTGCAGGGAAGGAGACTATCCGGCTGACTGTGGATGCCAAAAATGAGAGGGCAGTCTTCACAAGGTACTCATTCTCATGCACAAAGAAGAAGCATTCGCTCTGTCCAGTGTGTCTGCCTTGCCTTACTGTTTTTTCCCCCCCAGAGACCTTCTCTCCCTCTTTTCTAAAAGTTTTTTTTCTTTACAATTTTACCTCTTTATCCTCCATTTTTACCGTTATCATTCTCCTACCTTGTATTCCCTCCATTCTCGTTTACCCTTCGTTCCAGAGTTTTCCGACCTGCATTCAGACGGTATGTTTTACTTTGGGGGCCTCTGCGGCGTATGGAATGTTGTGCGGATCGGTTTTTAAAATGCCCTTGTTTGCTCGTTGCATATCACAGGATGTGGAGTAATATTTTCATTTTGTCATTATTCTTATTAATTGTAGTTCATGAAAAACATTCACTAACCTACAATTTCTTATTCAGGACACTTCTTAATTGAGGATTCCACCAGAACATGATAGAAGCTTACTGCCGTGGGAGATTATGAGATTGTGCTAGATTTAATATGAAGTTGGTGTTTTTGTGTAGATCTGCACACAACTAACAGTCTGTCAGATAGCATGCTATGAACAAAGATTGCAACCATTTCAATTGATTGACATTCTAACAGACTGTTTCATCGGGAAATGACTAACAGTGCACTGAAGAGCATGCTACAGTTCATTATATGCAAGTTTAAACTGAAGAACATCAGCACAAGCCCTTTCCTAGCTGACTTTGACTGATCAGTGTGAGCCCCCCTGTGTACAGGTTGCTGTAAGCACATGAGAGGAAAGTGTCCAGTGTATTAAGCAATCATGACCCTTTTACCTTTTCCACATTTTGTTTACAACCACAAACTTTGATGTATTTTATATGCTTGGCAAACGCAAAATAGCGCATAATTGTAAAGTGGAAAATCCATTGGACAAATTCCCTCCAGAAGTCAACTAATTAGTAACCAGTCTACTTGTGTGTAATTTATTCTCAGCATAAATACATCTGTTATGAGAAAGTCTCAGATGTTTGTTAGAGAACATTAGTGAAGAACCGAACGCACAAAGACCAGGGAGCACAGCGGACATGTCGGGGATGAAGTTTCGAAAACGTTTAAAGTAAGGTTTATGATATAAAACAGCATCCAAAGATTTTTAACATCTCGGGGAGCAATGTTCAATCCATCATTTGAAAAATGGAACCAGTATGGGAAACCTACCAATACAAGGAGGCAAGGAGAGCCATGAGGTGGAATGCAGAGATTCACAGCTCTGGTGAGGGAATTTGTTGGACAGTAATATGTTCATGCAGGCTCCACAAATATGGCCTCAAGCTGTAGGAAATCCTGTTTAAAGTTTGCCTCAAGCCATGGAAGAGGGTGGTCTCCTTAGATGAGACCAGCATTGTACTTATTGGCCTGTCTACATAAAAGTGCTGTATCACTGCACATCATTCTAAACACATCATCCTGACAGTCAAACGTGGTGGTGGCAGCATCATGCTGTGGGGACGCTTTTCTTTTGCAGGGACAGGGCTGCTGGTCAGAGTTGGTGGATGATCACTTTTGAGAATGACAGCGACACAGAGCTAGAGCTACAATAAATGGTTTATTTCAAATCATATTGATGCATTAGAATGGTCTAGTCAAAGTCCAGACTTAAATCCAATTGGGACTTGGAAAATGAAATTTCTCAGATGCTCTCCATCCATTCTGAGTGAGCATGAGCTGTTTATTCATACAAATTCAGAAAGCCTTGTATCATTTTCCTTCCATGTCACAATTATGCACTTCTTTGTCATTGTCTGTCACATAAAATCCAAACAAGCACATCCAGTTTTGTGGTTAGGGTAAAATATGGCAAAGTATTAAAAGGTCAAAGAGGCATGACTAGTGTTCTGATCATACTTCTTTTTTTATTCATACAATTATGATTTTGTTGTTTGTTTTCAGTGAAGTAGATAAGGTGCCTATAGATGGACTCACAATCAAGGAAAAAGAGAAAGACGGAGACAAAGAAGATGACAAAGAAAAGAAACATGGAAACGGTTCCAGCACAGTTACTGCCAGTCCAGCTAACCAGTCGGCTGCTGTCACACAGTGAGTGTTTGCTCTTTGTTTGGGTGTTTTGTATAAAGATCCATCAGGTGGAGGTGAGATCAACAAACACAAGGTTAAATCCTGTCACAGGTGCAGATTGTAGAAGCAAAAGGAGAATAGTTGCTGTCTGTGTGTCAGGCTAAAGACAGTTTTATCTTGATGTGGAGGTATTTCAATCAGCAGGCTGGGCAGGAAATCATTTTCTGACTTCTTGTTATTTATTGACTTCGTGTCCGTGACAGAACTTTAGACTAGCAGTCTGTTAAAAAGTTGCAGTCAAAGTTAATACATTAATGAAAAACAATCACTGGTTATATTAATCAGCTAAGAATCCAGAGTCCTAACTGATACTGGAAATTCAGCGTTTAGGTATTTGTCAGCCTGAATAAATATAAACAACATTCTCTGGGAGCTTTTATTTTAAATGAAAGCTTCTAGCATTTTAGCAGCATCCTCACTGGAAGCGTGTGGACACGGTAGCTACCGACCTCACCGTCTGAACCAGCTACTGTCATGTTGTGCAACACGATCTGCGTTGCTTAGTGAAAACACAGCAATGCACCAACCTCACCCACCAACAGTGGTGCATATTTCCAGAATCTGTAGTCTCAACGGATGGATGATTGGGAGTGATTTGATCATGTCGGTCTGGACACATTTCTCAGCTGCAACCTGCCTACCTTAGAGAAGAAATCACTGAACTCCATATGCGACCTTCTCAAAGGTAAAAGCTTAACTGAGAGCGTTATCTTTATATGAGACATAATTTAAAAATCTGTCTTTGGAAATCTTAACAATTTTTTAAAAAAGGATTTGTAAGTTAATTTTAATTGGTTAGACATGATTAAATTAGTTTGAATTCCTTAACTTCAATTGAAAACTGTCCATTGTACCATTTCATGAACAGTTTAAGGTCTTGATACTAGATTGGTTTGACCTGTGACTGTGGAAGAATACTCCATGAATACTCTAATCTCTTTCCAGGAATCAGATAACAGATATGGGTAGTAGGTTTGTATTACATTTAAAATTTGGCTTATTTTCCATCTTGCATGTGGGAAAATAACTTTTTAAAAAAAGAGGACTCTTAATACAGGTCCTTCTCAAAATATTAGCATATTGTGATAAAGTTCATTATTTTCCATAATGTAATGATGAAAATTTAACATTCATATATTTTAGATTCATTGTACACTAACTGAAATATTTCAGGTCTTTTATTGTCTTAATACAGATGATTTTGGCATACAACTCATGAAAACCCAAAATTCCTATCTCACAAAATTAGCATATTTCATCCGACCAATAAAAGAAAAGTGTTTTTAATACAAAAAACGTCAACCTTCAAATAATCATGTACAGTTATGCACTCAATACTTGGTCGGGAATCCTTTTGCAGAAATGACTGCTTCAATGCGGCGTGGCATGGAGGCAATCAGCCTGTGGCACTGCTGAGGTCTTATGGAGGCCCAGGATGCTTCGATAGCAGCCTTTAGCTCATCCAGAGTGTTGGGTCTTGAGTCTCTCAACATTCTCTTCACAATATCCCACAGATTCTCTATGGGGTTCAGGTCAGGAGAGTTGGCAGGCCAATTGAGCACAGTGATACCATGGTCAGTAAACCATTTACCAGTGGTTTTGACACTGTGAGCAGGTGCCAGGGCGTGCTGAAAAATTAAATCTTCATCTCCATAAAGCTTTTCAGCAGATGGAAGCATAAAGTGCTCCAAAATCTCCTGATAGCTAGCTGCATTGACCCTGCCCTTGATAAAACACAGTGGACCAACACCAGCAGCTGACACGGCACCCCAGACCATCACTGACTGTGGGTATTTGGCACTGGACTTCTGGCATTTTGGCATTTCCTTCTCCCCAGTCTTCCTCCAGACTCTGGCACCTTGATTTCCGAATGACATGCAGAATTAGCTTTCATTCGAAAAAAGTACTTTGGACCACTGAGCAACAGTCCAGTGCTGCTTCTCTGTAGCCCAGGTCTGGGGAATGCGGCACCTGTAGCCCATTTCCTGCACACGCCTGTGCACGGTGGCTCTGGATGTTTCTACTCCAGACTCAGTCCACTGCTTCCGCAGGTCCCCCAAGGTCTGGAATCGGCCCTTCTCCACAATCTTCCTCAGGGTCCGGTCACCTCTTATCGTTGTGCAGCGTTTTCTGCCACACTTTTTCCTTCCCACAGACTTCCCACTGAGGTGCCTTGATACAGCACTCTGGGAACAGCCTATTCGTTCAGAAATTTCTTTCTGTGTCTTACCCTCTTGCTTGAGGGTGTCAATAGTGGCCTTCTGGACAGCAGTCAGGTCGGCAGTCTTACCCATGATTGGGGTTTTGAGTGATGAACCAGGCTGGGAGTTTTAAAGGCCTCAGGAATCTTTTGCAGGTGTTTAGAGTTAACTCGTTGATTCAGATGATTAGGTTCATAGCTCATTTAGAGACCATTTTAATGATATGCTAATTTTGTGAGATAGGAATTTTGGGTTTTCATGAGCTGTATGCCAAAATCATCCGTATTAAGACAATAAAAGACCTGAAATATTTCAGTTAGTGTGCAATGAATCTAAAATATATGAATGTTAAATTTTCATCATGACATTATGGAAAATAATGAACTTTATCACAATATGCTAATATTTTGAGAAGGACCTGTACATTTGATTAGTATGCTATATGAAAATAGGACTTGATACCCTCTTGGAGCACATTCTTAATTTGTTAATAAATACTTGTAAACCTTGCTTGTTGCTCCAAATGGGATAGTTCTTCCACCGCTGTGCTTTAGTTTACACATAAGACTTGATACAGGAGCCGATCTGCCTGTTGGTCTCATTGTAAAGAGTAAATATATCAGCAGGGAATGTTGTTTTCATCAGAAACGTACCTATTTATGGTTTATATACCGCTTTTGGCATAACAATGTCTATTCAGAGTAAGGACCTGATCTGGCACATAACAAATTATTGGTATGTGTGTAAATATGCCTCCCAATTTATTCGTGTTATGTATTATTTGCTTTGCCTGCCTTGTCTGACTTATTGCTAAATTAAACTATGCGGTATCCTTGCAAAACAATTTTACTTATTCCACGATTCAAAGAAAAGCCTCTACAGATAGTTTTGTTGCTTTTTTTTTCTGATGTCCTACTTGGATGCAAATTTCCAGTAAAACATCCGGTTTAAATGTTTAGTTTTTGGGGGCTTAGATGTTGTGAGCTAAATTCAGATAACTAATTCAGATTTACTCCATTTGGTTGATACGAAGTGGCTCATTAGAGTAAAGATTTCTAAATTAATGTTCTCATTGCTTTTCTTGTGTTGCAGAGAGATGCAGTCCCCTGCTAATGGACCGGCCTAGCAGCGCAGCACAGGCCATGTTTTTGTTCAACGTGCAGCCATGCCCACCCCCCCTTTTTTTTTTTTTTTTTGCTTCCAGTTAGCAGCACCCAATGCCCCTTTGTTGTGTCTGAAGACATGTGAGTAAAGAGTAAAGATCCTCTGTTCTGGTGTCCAATGGCATTTATGCAGGAAAGCAGGCACACATGGGTAATATTGAGGTCTCCTACGCGCCTTCATGGCCTAATTACAACTGAAGTGCTTCTCAGAGGCCAAATGTGTTTTGTAGAGCCATTTCATTGTGCCAGACATCCAAGTCAACTTCTTTTATCCCAGAATCTCCCATTATTTGGGTCTATTTTCTGCTCATAAAATCAAGCCACCGTGATTTTTTTGTTTCTAGCACAGGATTTGACTGTTTACTCTTTAGTAATGAGAGCTGCATTGGAATAATCAGCCAAGATGCTTGGCTAGTTGCCATTTTCATGACCACTGACTTTAGCACGTCATGCCCGGACATGTTATAAGAAATGTAAGCGATAATTATTAGGTTTTTTGTTTTGCTGCTTTACTTATTCTCAGTCTGTTTTCATTAACTGTAATCACTAAGGAAAGAAATGGTCTTTGTTTGCATTTAATTATTGGATTTTGAGAGAATCACAATTCACTTCTAAAAGACTCATAATTTAGATGTGTGTGTGTGTGTGTGTGTGTGTGTGTGTGTGTGTGTGTGTGTGTGTGCGTGCGTGCGTGCGTGCGTGTGTGTGCGTGCTTTGCATACATGTGTTTGTAGACATGTGTTTGTGTGTGTGCCAAGCTCTGTCTCTGTTACAGAGTGTATTCTCAGGTCTAAGGAGAGGTATGCGGATACAAAGAAAGCACACCTGTGTGACACACACTTTACACACAGTTCCATACACACATGTATAAACAGCCACATCCACTAACACATGCAAAAAAAAAAAAAACTAAACAAAAAGAAAAGCAAATCAAAAAAAGAACACACAGTGATGATGTGCATATACCCGTTCATACCACCCCTCAGAGGTGTTTCAATGTAATATTGTGAATTTTGAACCTGTATTAGGTTGTGGCTATTCTTGGTAATATGTAAACGTAACATAAATGTAAACATTATATATAAACATTATTATATCTATTTTTGGAATAAATCCGATGTATGGAAATGAGGTTGTGTTGCAGGATGCCGTGTGCGCGAGTGTATTTATGTGTGCGTGTTCTGTTGAAAGGCAATAATGACGTCTGTTTTTCTTTCTGTTGACGGGCCAGCATCAGTTACTACTTCTTTGCTACTTGCTTCCTATATGGAAGTACAGGACTTAGCATGTTGTGAATGTATGTCGGTAGTCTGCAGGATGTCTTCCGCAAAAATCTTAAATAAAAGATCATTCTGGTTAATTACAACTCAGGTTCTTAGCTTTATCATTTGTCAAAGTGAAACTTTTGCTCTTGCTCTCACTGTAAAAGATTAATAATAATGAGTAAAACAAAATACAACTATTGCTCAATTTGCTTTTAATATCTTTGGGTACGTGACCAAAAATCAGCTTCTGGTCTTTTCTGTCCTTTTGTACCAGACTATTAGGTGTGAAATCTTGCCTTCTAGGGTGGGGCATTTTGTACGCTCTATGCGTCAATTTGTACCCGTCGGGGGTTCTTTCATACCCCCTTTGACAACTGACTATTTAAAATAATGTTCTGTACTCATTGTCTACAGTAAGGAAAACGGGCTGCAGGACTCAAAACAAATCATATGTCTCTTTTTTTGTTTCATCATGTGTCGTAATCTGTCATATTGTATATTTCAATTAAAATAAATTAAAATAGTTGAATACATAGGTTTCATGTATTATACAGTTGAATTAAATGATTGATGATGAGATTTGAGCAGTTTTTTATCACTTATTTTCACATTTCTTCCAAATACTTTGCTACAACTAAAAAATAAAGTAGTTTGCCATGGCGTAAATAGGATAAATTACAATGTGTTTGTTCAAAATGGGGATACAAAGTGGAGCAAATTGACCTGGAGCCAAGAAAATAACAGGTTTTCGGCCAGTTGCGTAAATAAAGCGAACTAGGGTTGTCCTAATCTGAATGTTTCATCCCAGATCCCATGTTTATTCTTGAAACCTCAGCAGCTTTAAAGTGTATTAAAGAGTAGATCTCAACAGTATTGCACCTACCTGACCACCAGTGTTGTTGCGAACACTCAAACCGCCCTGCAGTGTGTGTGGACATAATCAAACAGAAGCAGCGTCTGTACTCAAACATCACGTGTGAGTTGCTAGAAATGTCCATATGTGTGTGTGTATGCTCAGATTTACAATAAAGATTTTCTTTGAAAGGAAATATGGTCCCATTTTACAAGCTTTTATGCAGAGGCCACCTAATCAAACAAAATCATGAGTGCTGTGCCTTTTACACACCATAGAGAACATACAATATCAGTAGCATCATCATCGCTACCTATAAATGTCAAGGCATCTATGTTTTTCATAAGTGGTTAATCCTGACCAGAAGAAATCATGACCAGAACTACAGAAACTTGACCTGAGTTGCTCTAAACCAGAATAATCCATTAAATTAGCCATTCTTCAGTTTCTTCTTGTTTTTCCTCTTTCTCAGGGCAGGAGTTGACTTTAATTACATAAATGTCTCCTGAGTGATGGACAAAAATCGTTGTATTTATGTAAAGAGGCATGTCTGAGTTGTATTTGATGGTGGCACCTCGTTATCCCCTCCTCAAAGAGGCAGGGAAAGTTGGACTTGAAAAAGCGAACCGTGTAGATACTGTAGTCTATTTAGTTTCTTTTCTTCAGTGCTTTCTGCCAAAGTGTGTCTTCCCTCCAGTGTTGCAGCTGGGCCTCGTATCTGTGAAGTAGCCTGCTTTCTTGCAGCCTCGTTTTCATTCTCCTCTTGTGCGTTTTGATTTTTCTCCTAAGTCATGCGGTGGAGTTGGGAGCAGAGGATAGACTTGAGTCAGAAAGAACGTCTTTGAAGAATCATCTTCGATTACAGCTTTTCGCTTATCTGTCCAAGACCTTCGAACCGTTTGAAGTTCTCAGAGAGAGTGAGGGTTTGCTTCATGTCAGGGTTGAAAAGGAATAGCTGTGTACATATATTTCAAACCGTCTTTAATCAAACTTAAGCACCACATCAGACCCAAAGTGTCTGTGTGTGTGTTCCAGTATAACGGGTATGTTGCAGTGTTATGCATAGAGGCATTTGGTACAATATGGTTAACTTGAAATGCCATTAGGTTTGCACATCAGCCTCATTCACCACCTTGGGTATGTGTCCTGAAGTTTAACAAAAGGAAAAAAATCTAAATTTTTCTTTTTAATCTACCCATTGTCCAGTATTAACAGTGCCTTGCAAAAGTATTTGTACACATTAAACTTTCTCGTGTTCACATTTCACAAAACTTCAATGTATTTTCCTGGGTTTTTATGACAGAACCACACAATGTGTTGGATATTTGAAAAGCTGAAGAAAAGTTTATCCTTTTTTTTTTTTTTTTTTTTTTAAACAGAATAACTGAAAAGTGTTGTGTGCATTTATATACAGCCTATCGGAATCATTACTTTGCAGAATCTCCTCTTTTTGCTGCCATTACAGCTGCACGACTTTTCTAGGTTTGCGCCACAGATTCTCAACTGGATTTAGAGCTAAACCTTTACTAGGCCATTGTAGGTTTGACTGTGTGTCTAGAGTCGTTATACTGTTGGAAAACAGTCTCAAGTCTTCTGCTCACTCAAAAAAGTTTTTCTTTTAGGATTGACCTGCATTTAGATTCTTCTTCTTCTCTACTCTGAACAGCTGCCCTGTCCCACAGCATGGCTCTGCCACCACCATGGATCAAAATGGCGATGTTGTATTTAGTTTTAGTTTTCTATCACACACATGGTTTTGCATATTGGCCTAATAGTTCAGCTTTTTTTGCTCATCTGACCAGAACACCTTTTTCGCCATGTTTTCTGTGTCTAGTATGGTTTGTAGCAAACTAGAAGCATGACGTTCATTGGAGTGCACAACTAATAGTTGTCCTGTCCATGGATTTTTTGCTAGTAAAGGGGGCCAAGTACATATGCATGCTATGGTTTTCAGATTTTTATTTGCTAAGTAGATTTTATACCAGGCATAATTTTCCCTGCATTTCACAATTATGCAACATTGTGTTGATGTGTCCCATAAAATTCCATTAAGTGCATCGAAGTTTGCAGTTATAACACGATAAAGGTTGAAGCAATATGAACACTTTTGCACGGTGTTGATAGATTGAGGCCATTTTCAAGTTTTTCTTGCACTCTAGCTTAATTTTGTGTGTGTGTGTGTAAATGTGGGGGAAAGTGTTGGGAAAGACCACTTATTGTTAAATGCCTTTCTTTCGTAAAGTGAACTGATGCTGGGGGTTTTCTTTTTTTCTTTCTTTTCCTAAGTAATGTGTCTGTTACCTGTCGTCTATTTAGCTTGTACATTCAGATATGAACCTAATAAACATGTCAAGAAAAAAAGGAAGAAACTTGAGTGTCTGTTTGTCCCAGACTCACCACTCG
Source organism: Girardinichthys multiradiatus (assembly GCF_021462225.1). Taxonomy (NCBI): domain Eukaryota; kingdom Metazoa; phylum Chordata; class Actinopteri; order Cyprinodontiformes; family Goodeidae; genus Girardinichthys; species Girardinichthys multiradiatus. The sequence goes on along the minus strand of NC_061795.1, from coordinate 29,895,660 downwards.
GGTCCTGTTGGTAAGACTCATTCACAGAGCAAACAAAGCAGGAAGATGAACAACAGGACTACCATATTGTTGTTTACCTCAGGGGCAGGTGGATCGGGTTGCTTCTCATCCACGTGTGCTACACCCTCATTTCATCTCCAACCTAAAGCTGCTTCTCACTTATTCCAGGCTGTGCTTTAGAGCAGGAGTTCAAGACCCCTTTTCTGTGCTCCTACACGTCTCCTATTAGCTATTTTCATCTTGTAATCTTATCTAGATATCACCCGCAGGCGTGTGTCTCCATTCCACCGCATGTCATCGCATTCCTACATAGCTCCCAACACATGTACCGATCACACCTTCAGCTGCTCCGCACGTCTCTTCCTTCTCCTTTTCTCCAGCAGTTTTCCAAAGTTTTTCTTGTTTTGCAAAGTTTTTGCACCTTTAATTCATTGTCTTTACCTGCCTGCTCCTTTCTGTGAAGCATCCAAACGTAAAGCGTGTGGGTGGGAAAGAAGGAGAGGAAGGCGGAGTTGTTTTTTTTGTTGTTTTTTTATTTTATTTTATGGGTTGTAGAGAAACCTGCCTGTCTGCTTCGAACGAAGAGAGAAGAGGAGGAGGAGCCTACTGGGTGTGGGATTCCAGACAAAGGAGACATAAACACACTGACACTAGATCAGTGGTGCAAAAAAGGAGAGAGACAGCTGGAAAGCTTCATTTTTCAACTCCAACTATAACTCGGGGAAAAGTCTTTTAAAAAAGGGATTTGTTGGAGTGCATGTAAGAGCTGTGTGAGCCTTTTTGCGAACTGCTGAGGTATGTTTGTGTTGGATCTGGGCTTCACGTATGCTGCCCACAGTGTGCAGAGGCGTGTGGATTAGTGTGTTTGGGATGGAAAAGTGGGGCTGGCTCAGCAAACAGCTCTGCTCTTAGCTTTACGCCATGGGGGGCTGCCACAGTTACCCCTCGGCTACGAAGGTAGACACCAAGACTCCTCAGCCATCAGACATCCACAATGAGAAACTGTAAGTTGCATTTTTTTTCTTTCCTAGCTCTTTGTTTACAGTCTCAAAAAGAAGTAGTCTTATTTACTGTCCCTTTTTCTAATGCTGCCCTCATCTTCTCTAATGAACCCAAATGTTGAACAGGAAATTGAAACTATTGCTATTAATGATGTAGAAACCTGGTTCCACACGGTTAAAAAGAATGTTCTCCAGATAAAAGCTAAGTGTGTGTATGTGTGTGTGTTACATATTTGTCTGATGTCATCAGTGATTGTGGGTTTTTCTTACACCAGTGACACATTAGTGAGAAAATGATTGCTCTTATTTTTCCAGCCAGCTCTCTGTGCTGAAGAACTCTGTTTATTTCAGCCCCGCGGCCGAGGTAAAGGTGACCAGATGGCGAGGGTGCAGCGTTTGCGTTGAAGAATCTGTTTACACACTAAACATTACGAATGTCCTCCGGGTTCAATGTGTTTGTGTGTGCTAACGACCGGTAGCCAGGAGGCTGGTAATTGAGTTAACACCATGACCCTGCCGAAGAACAGGATGTTAGTAGAAGTAGTTCCTGTAGACATTAGGGAAGTTTGGCATAGAGTTGCGCTACTGTACCGAGCACAGCTAATGTTTACGTTCTTCGCTGTCACTATTCATCCCTGTCTTCCCCGAGCTTTACCTTTAGACAAAGACCTCCTGTTTAAACCATTAAACAAATTTTCGCTCCCCAGCCGCCTCTCTCCCACGCATATTTATACGAGGAAAGAGGAGGAGGAAGAAGAGGAGGGTGCGGAACCTCATACAGAGAGCAGAGTTTTCCTTATCAGAATAGGCAAGGTCACTCTGTGTAAACCTTCAGCTGCTGCTTGTGTGTGTGGACATTGGAAAACTGCATGACAGCTGCGTAATCCACTGCACTCTGAAAAAGATATCCTAAAAAAGACATTCATACTGAACTTTTTAACATTTCTGTCACTTTTCAACCACAAACCACTTTTCTTTCCTCCTTCTTTTTGTCCTTCCCAGTGCCCTTCTTTCCTACCTATGGTCCTTCCAACCTTCCTTCCCATCTTCTTTCCTTCCAACCTTGTGTTTTTCTTTACCATCTACTTTGCGGTGTGTTTTATTTTGTTCCTCATGTCCTTCCCTCTTTTTCCTTTCTTGTATCCTATAATTTCCTTCAATAAGTTCTTCTTTTCAACCTTCCTGTCTTCCTTGTGTACTTTCTCATTGCCTATCTCTCCTTATTTGTGTCATTTCTTTCTTCCTTTCTTATGTCATTTCTTGTTTCCTTCTTCCTTTGCCTTGTCTCTCCTTCTTCCCTAATGTTTTTTCTTTTCTTGTGTCTTACCTCCTTCTCTTACTACCCTTCCTTTGTTCCTTCCTTTTATTTTCTATAAATGTGTAGGAATCCTGGTAATTTAAACTCAGTAAACGTACTGAGATTGTTTTGTGAAGATATTTTAGAAAACGCATTTGAAAAAAACAGCTTTACGAGGACAAAGCAACTCATCAAACAGGTCAGGGATAAAGTGGTGTGCCAGTTTAAACCAGGGTTAAGTTGCAGAAAATGTATCTGAACCTTTGGAAATCTCTGAGTGCTGTTCATGCATCATCTGAAAAGGAGAATAACGCAACTGCAAAACGGCTCCGGTGGGAGAATCTATTTTCAGGATAACTAGCCATGAAGTCCAAAAACCTGCCCTTAATGGAGGAATGGGGAGGAGAAAGGAGTTTGTCAAAGGAAGCACTAAGATATTTCGCCTGCAGTTTGTCCCAAGACACAGTTGAAATACAAAACATCTTCAGGAAGATGCTTCAAGGCCCCAAAATGTACATTTCTGGGCTACATGGAAAACTAACACCGCACATCTCCCTGAACACACCTTACCAAAAGCGAAACATGCTGGTGGCAGCATCATGATGTGTGAAGGCTATTCCTAAGCAGGGACGGGGAAGCTGGTCAGAATTGGAAGATTACTGCAGCTAAATTCAGAGATGAGAATCTGCCATTTACAGATGCTCTCTGTCCAATCTAAGTGAGCCCGAGTCATACTTTTTTAGATTTTTATTAGTTAAAACTGGGCTGCACGGTGGTGCAGTTGGTAGCACTGTTGCCTTGCAGCAAGAAGGTCCTGGGTTCGACTACCAGCCAGGGGTCTTTCTGCATGGAGTTTGTATTTTCTCCCCGTGCATGCATGGCTTCTGACCGGGTACTCCGGCTTCCTCCCACAGTCCAAAAAAAAAAAACATGACTGTTAGGTTAATTGGTCACTCTAAATTGCCCTTAGGTGTGAATGAGTGTGTGCATGGTTGTTTGTCCTGCGATGAAATGGTGACCTGTCCAGGGTGTACCCTGCCTCTCGCCCGTAGACTGCTGGAGATAGGCACCAGCTCCCCCGTGACCCACTATGGAATGAGCGGTATAGAAGAAGAATGAATAGTTAAAAATTTCCTAAACCATCTAACATCACAAAATGTAAAAGAGTGTTTTTAAATACTGAGAGAGAATCTCTTTAGTGAGTCTCTTCAGACAGAGTAAAGTATCCATTCTCAACAGAGAGGTCAGCCCTACCGTCCTACTTTAAATACTCAAATTATGTTGCCATGTTTGATGTTTTGGCATTTGCATGAATCACTCCCTGTAGACACTCTAAATATTTCACAATATCATCCCCAACACAGCATGGAGGTTCTACCTTGTAACTGCGAAGTGTTGCATGGTGTGAATCCTCACAGCTTTACTCCTTGCAGTTATTTGCTCTGCTGCACTGACCTCTGCAGCAGTCAGCCTCATAACAGTAATTACTTTAGCTCTGCATTGACTGGCTTTATGCATTAACTGCTGAATTATTGCTGTTATTGCAGTATTTTTTTATGTTTTTGCTGATGTGTGAGCCATCTACAAAAGGCACCAGACAGATGAGTACGTTATCTCCAAGCGGCAGTAGGAATAATTTATCCGCCAGCCGGCTTGTTTTACAGGGCTGTATTTCCCCATTCTGCAGCTTTGCTTTTTCTTTTTTCCTTTGCTTCATTAACTTTATACCTTATTCCCAAGCGGAGTCAACAACAATAACCAGGAGCAGCCTCCATATCTGCAGCAGCGAAATGTTTGCCAGAGGATCACAAACGCTGACATGTTTGCCCTCACGTCGCTGCCGCCTGGCGTGGACAAAGCGGAGTGGCTGGCCAGCAACAGTGAGTATCAGCTGATGTTTGTCTTCCACGATGGACTGTTGGGGAATGTAAAATAGCCACTGGCATTCTTGTCTGATCTGTTTCAGCTGTGGCTTTTTTCAAGCACATAAACCTGTTCTCCAGCGCTCTGTCAGAGTTCTGCAGTCCCAGCACCTGCCCATTCGCCTGTGGGCCAGGCAACGTGTAAGTTACTGAGCTTTACACTTCAACCAAGCAGTGGGTGATGGAGCCAGAAAGGTTGTACTCAAATAAGAGTATTATGACTTTGATATACTGTTACTGAAGTAGAAGGGAAGAGTAGAAATCTAAAAAAATGTTAATGTTTTGGTAAAATGGCAACACCAGTACAGAGCAGCCATTTGATCATAACTGATTTAATTTGTGAAAATTATCAAGTGACAGATAAAAATGTAAAGGTATGTTCATATGGTTTAAATGACAAAAAAATTGTAAAAATAAATAACTACATAATGAAATAACTAATGAAGGCAGTAGAAACACGTTTCTGAATCCCCAATAATTAAGGGGTAATGTATGTGTTAGAACAGTATCTCCACTGAAAATGCGTGCTGTTTATTATAAGTTCTCGATTTAAGTTGAACTGTGAATGTGTGTTTGGTGCATTTTTGGTAAAACGTTTTTGTTCTTCATTCAGTGGCATAACCAGAGGTGGGTAGTGTAGCCATATATTGTAGTCACATAATTACCTTCTTTGCACAGTATAAGAAGGCCATTAGGTTAGTGTTGCATTACATAATATTACTCAAGCAAAAGTAAATACTCAAGTAAATGTAATGGAGTAAAAGTAACTAGTTACTACCCACCTCTGCAACCAAGTGATTTCAACACAGCAATGGGGCTCTATCTCATAGTGGTAATTCTACATGTTTCCTTTTCTATGCAGTGTTAAGAACAGAACCCATATAAGCTATTAAGGCTGAATTCAATCAAAATTCAAGAGTTTGGCCATTCTGACCATTACATTTCGAGTAAAATCATTTTGTGAAGTGCAGGGAAGACTGTATGATGATGTGGGGTTATTTTGCTGTGTGAGGCACTAGTTTAAAATTGCATTATACAGGAAGAACATTATGTGGGAAAATTTAAGCAACATCTCAATACATCAGCCAGGAAGGTAAAACATGGATAGAAATGGACAGTGACCCCAAGCATAGCCCCCAAATTTGTTACAAAGTGGCTCTAGGACAACAAAAGCAATGTTTTGGAGCAGCCACCACTGATGTCAATGTCCTGGTGTCAATGCCATAGAACATTTGTGGGCATGGCTGACCACAAACCTGCCTTGGTTACACTAGTTCTATGAGAACGAATGGGTCAATATTTCAGTAAACTATTGTGAAAAGCTTGAAGAACATGTGATCCAAGTCATATAGCTTTAAAAGCAATTCTACTAAAGAGAAAGGGAATGTAAGCTTCTAACTTTGAAAAAAGTTGTAAAAATGTTCTAAAAAATGCTCTTTCTCATTATTCTGCCATTTAGCTAGTATAAATAGTTTTGTACTCTTAATTTACCTAAAAAAAAAAAAAAAAAATTTTGTTTGATTTAATGTCAGACAGAAAAAATGTACGTCTCATCTTATGCAGTATATGTAAATATCTGGTTTTACCTGTATGTATGTATGTATGTATGTATGTTTGATATGAATGATAAGTACAATGTGCATCATCATGTCTTTTGATGTCATCCTAATCTCCTACTAAAACTATACAGCTGAAAGGAATATCTATCTTTTGTGACCTTTAAATCCCAGCGCATGTCTAATCTAATTTGAAGTTTGACTTTTTAAACAGAAGTTTGAGACATGAGGGAAACATTCTACCTTGTTCATTTTATCCTTGAGATGATCTTCCTTTTTTGCAAGACTCGAGCTTCCATCATAATTCAGAGATGCAAACTCAGTCTTCTAGAGTGACCATTAAGCTTTTCCTTCTCTGTCTCACTCCACTCAATCCATTTTCTTATCCTACGTCTACTAAGGGCCAGTATGATTTTTTATGGAACATTGAACAGGAGATAATTGAGCATTTATTTAACTAGCCAGCAGTAAAAGATAATCTCCTAGTAGTGCCTACATCTGTACACTGGTATATACTGTTGTTTCCAGGTACATTAAGATAATTATGAACCATGTACACAAAAAGTTATCAAAACAAAATGACTGATAACCATCAATATAAGAAATCCAGTAAAGTTTTTATTCGCTCTATTGCATGACACACAGTTCTGTTCTGGTTTAATTTTGTCCATCCAACCCCACTGAGATCCTGTTCGCACTCAAAGGACCATTTAAAAGTTGACAACCCTACATAACTGCATAAATCATTACATGTAGTATAAGTGTACTTTGAAACATTATTTAAACATTATTTTACATGCACACGGAAATTAGACGTCTCTACCAAAGCAAACTTATGAACTAATTGGAGTGCTGTCATTTTAGATTAAGCATGCTAGTTTCTTGAAGCTTCACAGTGAAATACAATGGCAGCAGAATAATTGTTGCGTTTCCTGTTGAGCTTTCTATCAAATTTAGTGTGTTTGTATTTTTATGAAATAGTTTGCTAGAATTGACAACAAAAATTGCCGAACTGTTATTGGAACAAAACAACTGCTAACCTTCCATATCAGTTGCACTTTTGTGCTTAAGGTCCGTTTTGAAGACGTCTTCCTTCTGGTAAATAATGACATGACAATATTGGTAGCAAGAAACTACTTTTTTCTTAACTCTTGTTTTTCATTATAAAAATATCCCCACCACTTCCAGTGAGCTTTTGGATTTTTGTCATTTAAAATCTGCAATTACATGTTGGCATCAAGAGCAAATATATAATTCCATGGAGAGCCTGAATACATAAAGAAATAAAATATATAACATAATACAAACAGTCCTTTGCAGCATTTCAGACTTAGGTCCTGCGATTCAATATATTTTGTGGCTCATGTCAATAACAGGGAGGAAACATCTGACAAAATGTGTTGTTTCCTCTCTGAGGGTCTGTGTTCCCATTTCCAGGGTCTACTTTTGGACTGACGACCACGGCAGGAAGCTGAAATGCTCTGCTCCACTTTACTTTGATTACGCCATGTCGTACATTCAGGAGCTTCTGACTGATGAAGATGTCTTCCCCACAAAAGCAGGTAGATTGCAAAAATATCTTTGTGTTATTCTGCCACACGCCCTCATCCAGATGGAACTTAAAATCTTTGTTTCCTCTCCTTACCTCAGGCACAGCGTTTCCGACAGGATTCATCTTCCTTGTCCAGAAGGTCTTTTTGCTGTTGTTCAGGACTCTGGCTCACATTTACTGGTCTCACTATAGTGAGGTCCTTGCTCTTGGCCTGCATCCATACCTAAACACTCTCTTTTTCCACCTAATGCTTTTCTGCCAGCAGCATTCACTGCTGGAGCCTGAAGACATGAAGCCTCTGCAGGATCTCATAACCGCTCTGGAACGGCACAAATAAAACGCTCAGATTGCCCCGTTCTTGCTTATTTATTGGTTAAAGTCTGTAATATCGGACTTTTTTTTGTGCAAAACTCCAAATTATATTATAGTTAATTTTTTTTAAAGACAGGTCCGGGAGATGTAAAATGCCAAAGAAGATGTGGGAGCCTCTGCTTCCACTTGTGAGCTCAGTTATTCAATTAATGTCATTTTTATCATTAAACCTATATTGCATGTTTGTTTTTATTTCTATAACTGCATATTGTTTTTTGCAAAAGGCATCATCCATGTCTTCTTCCATGTAAGATTCAAAATAAACGCTACTTCAAGAAGACATCTAGGCGAAACAAACAGCTTATGCTGTAATGGGATTCTGGGGGTCCCGCAATACTAATATGTGGCTGCAGTTACTATAAAAGTTTATAAGTGCAGAAAGTTTGCTTTTTCTTTTTAGAAAGATTTGTGATAAACCATTGTTACAAGATCAGAGACTGAATGCTTATTATTAAATGTAATTTGTATGTGAAATTAAGACTTGTAACAAGTTTGGTGCAGTCTTTTAGTTGAACAACAGCACTACCTGCTGCCAGGAGTGAAGTTTACTATATCTGATTTTTTTTTTTTCTGCACTCTTTCTGTTTCTTTAATGTTGGATTTTTGCATTAAAACAATGCAAAATGGTACCACTCATATTTTATGTAAATGTGCACAAACCACTTTATCCTAACTTTGAGACATTTCAGTATGCAACCTTGATTCATTAGCACAAACAGATTTCCAACAAGTGAAGACAATGGAAAAAAGTTTTTTTTTTTTTTTTTTTTAAGCCCTTATCAACTTTTTCTCCTATTTTCTTCTTTCTCTCTTTTAGTAGTGGAGCCAAAACAAAAGGAAGCAAACATGTCTTTTTTTCTATATGTAAAGTCTTTTTATCCTATCAATGTATTTTTAAAAAATAAATATTTTCTCTGGTGTTATGATGGTTATAAAACCTATCCACAAGACCTATAAGTTTCGAGCTCATACTTTTTGTCTAATTCTTGCGATCTTGCAAAGGTTGTTTATATATGCCTGTCTTCAGCACAACTATGTGTATTTCTGCAAAACTAAATGTATGAACATGTTTACCATAGGTAAGATACTGACTGCTGACAGTTGACTGCTTTTAAAACTTTATAAGTATGCAAAAAATAAATTACAAAACAAATTAAGCAAATGCAACACTTTTGGCAACTCCAGTTTTGACAGTGATTATGGTTAAAAAATAACCAGCAAAGGACACAAGACCACATCTGGCGCCACTCATGTTCGCTTGGAAAAACAAACCGATGCTGTGATTCTTACAGGTTCAGTTAGACGGTAATGTTGATGCCTAAATGCCTGATGCGATGAGTCTCCATTTCATCCTTCAGATGAGATTAAACAACATGAAAGCATGAATGGAACCTGCCTTGTATCAAAGGTTCAGCACGGTGCTGGTGGGGTCATGATGTAAGGGCTTTTTTTTCTCAGCCCACTTTGGGCTCATAAGTACTAAATGAGGATTATTTATAGAGCATTGCTGATGACCATGTCCATCCCTTTATGACCACAGTGTACCCATCCACTGGTAGCTACTCCAAGCAGGATAATGCACCATATTCCAAAGGTCAAAGCAACTTAAACGGTTTTCTTGAACGGTTTTCTTCACGGTGCTCTATTGGCCTCCACAAATACAGGTCCTTCTCAAAATATTAGCATATTGTGATAAAGTTCATTATTTTCCATAATGTAATGATGAAAATTTAACATTCATATATTTTAGATTCATTGCACACTAACTGAAATATTTCAGGTCTTTTATTGTCTTAATACGGATGATTGTGGCATACAGCTCATGAAAACCCAAAATTCCTATCTCACAAAATTAGCATATTTCATCCGACCAATAAAAGAAAAGTGTTTTTAATGCAAAAAACGTCAACCTTCAAATAATCATGTACAGTTATGCACTCAATACTTGGTCGGGAATCCTTTGGCAGAAATGACTGCTTCAATGCGGCGTGGCATGGAGGCAATCAGCCTGTGACACTGCAGAGGTCTTATGGAGGCCCAGGATGCTTCGATAGCGGCCTTTAGCTCATCCAGAGTGTTGGGTCTTGAGTCTCTCAACGTTCTCTTCACAATATCCCACAGATTCTCTATGGGGTTCAGGTCAGGAGAGTTGGCAGGCCAATTGAGCACAGTGATACCATGGTCAGTAAACCATTTACCAGTGGTTTTGGCACTGTGAGCAGGTGCCAGGTCGTGCTGAAAAATGAAATCTTCATCTCCATAAAGCTTTTCAGCAGATGGAAGCATGAAATGCTCCAAAATCTCCTGATAGCTAGCTGCATTGACCCTGCCCTTGATAAAACACAGTGGACCAACACCAGCAGCTGACACGGCACCCCAGACCATCACTGACTGTGGGTACTTGACACTGGACTTCTGGCATTTTGGCATTTCCTTCTCCCCAGTCTTCCTCCAGACTCTGGCACCTTGATTTCCGAATGACATGCAGAATTTGCTTTCATCTGAAAAAAGTACTTTGGACCACTGAGCAACAGTCCAGTGCTGCTTCTCTGTAGCCCAGGTCAGGCGCTTCTGCTGCTGTTTCTGGTTCTAAAGTGGCTTGACCTGGGGAATGCGGCACCTGTAGCCCATTTCCTGCACACGCCTGTGCACGGTGGCTCTGGATGTTTCTACTCCAGACTCAGTCCACTGCTTCCGCAGGTCCCCCAAGGTCTGGAATTGGCCCTTCTCCACAATCTTCCTCAGGGTCCGGTCACCTCTTCTCGTTGTGCAGCGTTTTCTGCCACACTTTTTCCTTCCCACAGACTTCCCACTGAGGTGCCTTGATACAGCACTCTGGGAACAGCCTATTCGTTCAGAAATTTCTTTCTGTGTCTTACCCTCTTGCTTGAGGGTGTCAATAGTGGCCTTCTGGACAGCAGTCAGGTCGGCAGTCTTACCCATGATTGGGGTTTTGAGTGATGAACCAGGCTGGGAGTTTTAAAGGCCTCAGGAATCTTTTGCAGGTGTTTAGAGTTAACTCGTTGATTCAGATGATTAGGTTCATAGCTCGTTTAGAGACCCTTTTAATGATATGCTAATTTTGTGAGATAGGAATTTTGGGTTTTCATGAGCTGTATGCCAAAATCATCCGTATTAAGACAATAAAAGACCTGATATATTTCAGTTGGTGTGCAATGAATCTAAAATATATGAATGTTAAATTTTCATCATTACATTATGGAAAATAATGAACTTTATCACAATATGCTAATATTTTGAGAAGGACCTGTACCAGAGATCAGTCCAATAGAAAATATTTGGAACATGGCAGAATTAACATCATGGATGTGCAGCCGACAAATCTGTTGCAACTGCTTGATCCTATCATGTCAATATGGAAAAGAATCTCGGAAGAATGATTCTCATACATTACTGAAGTTGTACCATAGAGATTAAAGATGTTCTGACAAAGGGGTACCAGCAATGTGTAGCTATTAAAAAAGCCAGTGACTGTATTAGCCAATAATTAATGTGTTCCAAACAGTCTTTTAGAATGTCATCATTACGTACACCGATGTATGTTTTGCAACCCTAACTGATCTAAAAGCAACATTTGTTACAGGTTTCCTCCATTATTTGTGAAATTTAACTAGTTAACTATAAAGTCAAAAAACCAAATGTGTTTCATCCGAACTTCTTAAACTCCATGTTTATACAAAGTAAATAACACACTGACTTGTAACCTTTTTCCTTTCATCTTGAAAAACTACTGTTATTACATTATTTGTAAAAAGAAAATATACACCCATTTAAATTGATATATTTTGTACTTGATTAGGGTTTTGGGGATTTACGCAGTGTTGCACAAAGCTTTTTGTCTTGGCTTCATCTTTGTTTATTAAATTAGGACACAGTAGGATCTGGCATGTGTTTTTTTTTTACACTTGATAGGTTTGAATCATTTTAAACCCTGGTAAACTGAAAAAGGGTGTACTTTTTTTTACATAGACAGTTCTTTGGACTTTTTACTGCTCCGATGAACACATTTCAAATTGATTAAGTTTAATTTATTTATTCTGAACAAAACTACAAGAAGAAATGAGTGAAGCAAGCAAACTAACAGACATCTATAAATCCCCAACATAAAATCCACACACCCCAGCAGCCAATAAATCTTTAGGGAACCTACAAGGAATATTCCCTTAGGATCCAAAAAGGTTCAAATCCTCGGATAGTTTTCCCTGATTGTTCCCTTGTTTGCGGGGACATCAGTTCTTGGTACTGGACTAACTTTATCTCACAGCAGACTGAAAAGATGAAGTGTGAGTGAAGGACCACGACTCATCCCTGCATCAGCTGTTGCTTAGCCGGGTTGTTATATGTTCATGCAGGCTACAAGATATCTGGGGTTGTCTGAAGGGAGGCCTAAAAGTGCAAAAATTCTGTTACTAAATTACAAAACTGTCATCTATATATGAGAGTATTAAAAAGAAAAAAAAAGAAATAAGTGCAATTATTAATATTTAACTGCATGAAAAATGTAAATGTTGAATTCATTCTTTGAAATTCTTAGTTATTTGTTTCATGGTTCCTTTTTGGTTAAATCAAAAATGAAATCTTAAATTGTCACTGTGGCTCTTTAAATAGACCCTTGTATCTGATTGGTTCAAATCTGTCACAGCAGATCTACTTCAGAACAATCTTCTTGGCTAGAAAATGTTTTGCCATACTCAATCATTTTGATTGGTAAGGCTGAAAGATAAAATGAATGAATGTGAGTGACTTTAAAATAATTAGTGAAACATTTATTTTTTGATTTTACAGATTTCATGTTTTTAATTTTCACTAATTCATGTTACATTAAACTATTTAATTGTTGGTTGATAAAATCATCTTTAAAGTACTAAGGTAGTTTAAAAGAAAATTGGATCTCTAAAGTCCAGTAGAAACTGTTAACAGTATTATTATTTTTGATTAATTTAACACAGCGTTAAAAAAATTAAATGTAACCATTTCTAACATTGTGTTAATTTTAGCTGTTGTGTCAATTATGTTGCATGTCAGTCTTTCAATTCATGTTTTAAGGTTGTATTTTTCTCACATTTTCTGTTAATTATTCTATAAATAAAAATGCAGCGGTTTTCTTCCGCTATTAGCGAGAATTTCTGAATAAAACCCTTTCAAACACAGAAAAACAGAACAAATAATGCAATCAGATGTACATTATAAGTGTGTGTGCTTATAACAATGAGAGGCAGCAGTTTTGCACCGTTCAACTTAATACCCTGCAATTCCTTATATCAACACAGGGATGGCACCAAAACCACGCAGCCGCAACCTCCGACCAAAACAAGTCGTCATCAAAACAGGACCAATTAGGGGGCGTGTTGGTGGCGCAAGGCTAACTAATGTGGCCCATCTGCGGAGTCTTCAGCCCTCGACTCAGCCGTCACGGTCCGATTCCCGGTCCTGTGATCGTTGCTGCATGTCTTCTTCTCTCTCTCCACCCCATTTCCTGTCCGTCAACTTACAAAATAAAGGTCCGTAGTGCCACAAAAAAGCAAAACGAACTGGATCAATTAAACCAAGACATAACCCCATGAAAAAATGAGGAGGTCAATTCACTTCAAACAAGTGTATTTTTGAGAACCCCACACATCATTCTGGTATCATTATGAATTTATTTCTGTATGTTTCTGCTATACTCAGCTCTCATTCAGCTAAGAACAGGAAATTGAGGCTACAATTCGCACAGGCTCACCAAAATTGGATAGAAGATTAGAAAAACCTTGCCTGGTCTGATGAGTCTCGATTTCTGCTGCGACATTCGGATGGTAGGGTCAGAACTTGGCGTCAACAACATGAAAGCATGGATCCATCCTGCCTTGTATCAACTGTTCAGGCTGCTGGTGGTGGTGTAATGGTGTGGGGGATATTTTCTTGGCACACTTTGGGCCCCTTAGTACCAATTGAGTATCGTGTCAACGCCACAGCCTACCTGAATATTGTTGCTGACCATGTCCATCCCTTTATGACCACAGTGTACCCATCTTCTGATGGTTACTTCCAGCAGGATAACGTGCCATGTCATAAAGCACAAATCATCTCAGACTGGTTTCTTGAACATGACAATGAGTTCACTGTACTCAAATAGCCTCCACAGTCACCAGATCTCAATCCAACAGAGTACCTTTGGGATGTGGTGGAACGGGAGATTTGCATCATGGATGTGCAGCCGACAAATCAGCAGCATCTGTGTGATGTTATCATGTCAATATGGACCAAACTGTCTGAAGAATGTTTCCAGTACCTTGTTGAATCTATGCCACGAAGGATTAAGGCAGTTCTGAAGGCAAAAGTGGGTCCAACCCAGTGCTAGCAAGGTGTACCTAATAAAGTGGCCGGTGAGTGTATATGCCACATAAATGCAGTATAAAAATTATTCATCATATGGTGGCCACATTTGTTCAATTCAATTCAAATTCAAAAATACTTTATTAATCCCAAAGGGAAATTAAATGTTGTTGTAGCTCATTATGAGGGTTTCTTCAAAGAGCCGTTGTAGATGCTGATGGCTGGGGGAAGGAAGGATCTCCTGTAGCGCTCTGCCTCCCAGCAGATCTGAAGAAGCCTCTGACTGAAGACACTCTGTTGTTGTAGGACAGTCTCATGAAGAGGATGCTCAGGGTTCTCCATAATGTTCTTCATTTTATGAAGAATCGGTCTTTGCACAATGATCTCCAGAGGTTCCAGAGGAGTCCCCAGAACAGAGCCAGTCTTTTTTTATCAGCTTGTTGAGCTTTTTTATGTCCCTGGCTCTGATGCTGCTTCTCCAGCAGATGATGGCAGAAGAGATCACACTCTCCACAACAGACTTATAGAAGATATGCAGCATCTTGCTGCAAACACTAAAGGACCTAAGCTTCCTCAAGAAGTACAGTCTGCTCTGTCCCTTCTTGTAGACGGCTTCACAGTTGCGTCTCCACTCTAGTCTGTTGTCCAGGTGAACACCGAGGTATTTATACTCCTCCACCACCTCCACCTCTTCTCCCATGATGGAAATAGTTTTCGACTTATTCCTGTTTCTTTTAAAATCTACAATAATCTCCTTTGTTTTATTTACATTCAAGATGAGATGATTGTTTCCACACCATGCCACAAAGCGGTCCACCACCTTCCTGTACTCAACTTCTTGTCCATCTCTGATCCACCCCACGACTGCAGAATCATCCGAGTATTTCTGCAGATGACAAGAGTCTGTCTTGTACTGGAAATCTGAGGTGTACAGAGTGAAAAGGAATGGTGAGAGTACAGTCCCTTTGTGGTGCTCCTAGGACCTTCATGGTGTGGGTTGTCAGGGCAACAAGTCATTGAGAACTGATGGGTGAGTTTTCTTTGGTACCGGAACAAGACAGGAGGTCTTCCACAACACTGGAACCTTCTTCTGGGCCAAGCTAAGATTGAAGTGGTGCTGCAGAATCCCACAGAGCTGCTCTGCACAGCCCTTCAGGACTCTAGGGCTGACACCATCTGGACCTGCAGCCTTATTCCGATTCAGACACCCCTGGTAAAGATGTATAAAAAGCTTCACAACTAATGCATCTTTCATTGTAACAGTCCAACCTGCAATTTAAGTGCAAAGAAAAATCTCACATTTACATTTATTTTCACAAAATTCCCAGTTGCGCAACAATTGGTTGCTCCAACTAGCCCTTTAAAATAAATGGAACTTAATAATTATTTTTATTTATACTTACCTTTTTGCTGATCAGAATTTGTTTTGGAACTTTTAACTAGTTACATGACTTTTTGTTGCCATGGGATGTAAATATGGCATGATACACAGGCCCAGTTCGTTCAGCCATTGGCCACAAGGCTGGACAAGGAGCCAAGCTTGTCACTATGCAAAGTAAGCAGGATAGTAATGCAGGTAAAATAAACAAACAAACAAACAAAATCTTTTAGGCTCGTTGTTAGAGAACTGCTGATAAAAGAGGAATTTTGGGGTCTCCTTAACAACCATTAGATGCTATCTAAATGCTAACCAGTTATTTGGGAGAAATCTGAGAAAAAATGTTTTTATGTCCCACCATGAATGCAAACATGTGGAGTTTGTCAGAAACAACTGGTACATTCATTGAAACTATTTGATTTGTTTTAGATGAGAAACCCATTTGGGTTTTGCATGAAACAAAGGATGTACAACTGGTAGGGTCAGTTGTGACTTTTTGTTGAGTGTAATCAGCCTTCATCTTTATGACCTCCTTCATCTTTATGACCTCCTCAACTGGACTGCTTCCTTCTCTGCTAGTTCAGCTCCATTTATGATCTTTGCCTGCAGACAAACTCACACATCCTTTACTCACACATACATCATGAAAGGTTATATAATCAAATAGTTAAGTTAAAGAATAGGAGAAAATATAAGATAAATCTATATTCAATTATTCCAACAAATATGTGGAAAGACACCTCATACCCTCTCTAAAGTATGATGGAGGCCCTCTGATGCTGTTGTAATCAAATTGATTTTACTGCTATTTTAAATACCTCTCAAACTAAGATATTTGTACACAAATTCACTGAATATAAATACAACTAATAAACCACACATACAACAAATATAAAGACTAACAACAAAAAACAGCTACTCCTACTGATAAGAATTAAAGGGTAAATGTTTGAAACAATGAAACTAATTCAGCAGGTTTATTTTTTCACTGATTCATCTCAAAGGGTTATTCAGAACTTGTTAGATTTATAGACACAATGCCTAAGAAGGTCTCTAATCTAATCTGATTACCATCTGCAGTAAGAGGAAGAGGGAAAAATGGCTTCCAGTCCATCCTCCGTGACCACATTTACAGCAGGCACTAAAACAGGCTTTTTTCATTTTGTATCCTGCCAGAAAACTCACTCACATCTCTCTTTCTCTCTCTCTCTCTCCCTTGGGAACCGGGTTACATCACAGAGAACCAGCATTCTTGGGACAGGTAACAGGTAGTGTCAAACAGGAACACAGTGCAGAACAAGTTCTTTTCTCAGGAATTTGGAGGAATAGACAAGCAGGCTGTGTTAAAAAGAATAATAGGAAGGATCGTCTAAAAACAGGTAATCAATCTTTTACAATGTTGAAGTGTCAAACCTCAGACGTGTATCCCTCTATCAGAAGATTCACTAGGAAGTTGTGGACCTGTAACATGCAAACATAAGAATGATGCAATACCAGAATAATGTGTAGGATCCACATATTCACCATTGAGCGACATACTTCAGCTAAATTTAAAAAAACAAACAAAAAAATGCCTAAGAACAATTTAAAGGCTCCAAAATCAATCAAAACAAAACAAATGGGAAAACTATCATTTTAATAATAGTTGAGCATAAGGATTTATTATAATTCAAGCTACGAGTTTACATCCTCAAAACAAATCATATAGAGAAATGCTCAGATATTTGTCTCTCTGTATGTTCCAGCCTTGTAAAATGTTGTTGAAGACTGAGTGCTGTCTTACTGGTAGAAGGGAGCGGTGGAACGTTTTTGCCCCTTCTAGACAGTTTCTATCAAAATACAGCAAACTGCTTCTTGTCTTGATGCAGCCAAGGGAGTATAAAGTATCCAATAAATGACAGTTGATGCCTATTCAACACAAACCATGGATTGTCCTAATTCTTCCTAATTTTGCCTGTTTTTTAAATACAGTATAGCATGTGCTATATTAAAACGGACATATTTTGCTTAATATATCATCTGCTTGGCAGTAAAAATTAAAATATATTTTTCTTTCTATAGTTGACAAGAAATTCAAGAAGTAATTAGTTTCCACAGCAATTTGGTTGAAGTTTTCAAAAAAACAATTTAGGCTGAGATTGAACAATTGCAATAAAAGGTTAACTTCTTCTTTTATGTTTTACTTCTTTAGTAGGGGGGCCAATTAGTGTGGCCAACATTATACTTGGCATTATTAAAATCAGAGCTAAAATAATCTCAAAGTGAAAAGGTCAAAGTAAAAATAGAGAGAAAAAAGACATCTAAAGAATGTTCTCTGATTTCAGTCTGAGGTATCCAGTTGACACAAAGATTGAAACTGTATCTTTGCAACGTATTTCACCTGCAAAGGACTCAGAGGTGGAGAGAGGATAAGTGTGAGTAATCTGGAAATGAAGGCACACACCTGCAGTCACACACACTCCAAGGTTTGTTCTCTAGGCGGGTTGAAGGTGAGCTAATGCACTGGCTGGACTGAGTCAAGGCTCGAGGTACTGCAAACTGAGCTTAGATTTTAATACCTGCTGAGTCACAGACAAGAGCACATTCATCACACAGTCCTTTAATTAAGAACTGAAGCCACCTTGAAATACAGAAAAGTCCTTTAATTAGGCTTAGACGTTCTCATCGGTGTGTCCTCCTTTGCAGAAAAGAAAAGTTATTTTATGGCAAAAAACTGAGAACAGAATCGCTGCAGTGGATTCTTGGACAACTACAGTACCTCCATGTATCTTTTCCTTTCCTTACTTCTTTGCATTCTCTTCAGACCTTTAATGTCTGGAGCTCTTTATTAAAACAAGAACCGCTGGTTGGTCATATCTTACATGAACAGTTAGTTTATCACAATCAAATAAAGCTAAAACCTTCTCTGCTGTTTTGATGTATAGACTTCCAATTTCTTTCATTCTGAGACAGTTCCAAGTTAGTCTTCAGGTTAAGTGCACGTGAGTAACAAACAGATTATCTGAAAACATCATCAGCTGAGTGCTGGTCTTACCAAAATAAATCCTAATGCTACTGTACTTAATGAGCTTATAAAGCAGAAAATGATATGTTATTTAAAATATTGAACATGTTTTTAACTAGGCACTGCAAAAGAAGAGTTTTCATAAATGGATGTGTTTTAAATGACTTAATAAAATTTTTATCAGCTCTAAAGCACACAGACGGAAAAAGATAAATGTCAGTTTTTGCAGCTGACCTTATAAATGTCGAAAAGTATGTCCCTCTGAGACAAAACATTGTAAAAAGGCAAGTGGTTGTGAAGGAACATCTTAGTTTTTAGACTTGTGGTACATGTGATTCATTGGAAGATTGTCTTTCATTCCAGATCTGCTTTCATAGCAATCAAGACCCTATTTTAAAAATGAACGTTTGTTGTGAACAATATCTCACAAAAAAATCAGTTGAAAGGCAATTTTCAACAGTCCTCTGAATATTTTAAGCCATTTCGTCTATTAATATAGGCTTTCATTTTAACTCTTGCCTTCTGGGGATTTGTTTAGTTGTAGATAAATTAACATCTCTTACAAAGAAAAACTGATACAAAATTAAAAAAAATATTTAGTGTAGGAGAAAAACAGTTTAGAGCGTAAATATGTAAGAAGTGAAGGAACTATGATGTTCAGTAAGTATTCATGAGCCTTAAACCTTATCTGCCACAAACGTCAATGTACTCTTTTCAGATTTTATATAATAGAATAACAAAAGTAGATCATAGTTGTGAAGCAGAATTAAATAATAAAATCTGAAAAGTGTGGCATGAATTTGTATTGAGCCCCCCTTAGTCAACACTGAGCAGAACCACCTTTCACTGCACTTCCTGCAGCAAGTCTTTCGGAGTACGTCTCTATCAGCTTTGCACATCTGACATTTTGTTAATTTTCCCTTTACTTCATTAATTCTCACTAGATCTTACTACCCAAGAAAGGTATTCCCATAGCTTGATGCTTTCCCCATCTATATTGTTAGTGTTGTGCCACTGTATATAAAATCAGTTAATGAAAAGGAAGTTTTCTTACATTTCTGTGAAAATAATAGGTTCAATAGCTCCTATAGTCAAAGTATTCTGTTCCTGTGGGAAGCAATACATTCAATGGGGAAAGAATAAATCTAGGACAACCTTTAGGGGTTCTCTTGCTCACATTTACACAATTATAATCAACACATACATACACAATGCAACAAATAGAAAGCAGTTTCCTGCTCCAACCAATATCACATGAGGAGACTGGAGCTTTAAGGGAAGTTTAATTAGGTTATTGGAGGTTTTAGTTGTTAAGGAGGAAAGAAAATAAGCCTTCCATCTCCCTCCTCCTCCTCCTGCTTCTACAGAGTGCGTTTATAAATGAGAAACCCTCCAGTTGTTCCCAAAGAGCACTCGATTGAAGTACCGAGTTCTCACATCAGATAACAGGTCAGTGTTCAGAGGATGCAGCAGACATGCCTAATGATGCTGGCCTTCATTAAGGCCTATCTTGGACTCTTTATCTGTTAGAAAGGACTCACAATCTGCAGTTTTGTTTTTATGTAGCTGTTACTCTTAGCCATTTTCTCTGTTGTTTTAAAATTCAATTAAGTAAAGTTTTGATAGTATTTGGCTCTACTGAGATCTGCTTCCTCCAGCAAGGTTTGTCTCCTCTCTGCTGCCATGAGCGGCCTCCCTCTGGTTTGGATGTGCTTGCTGCTCAGCCTCCTGACTGTGGAGATCCAGTCCCGGGATCTGAGAACTCACAGACACAGGTAACCCTCTGCTTTCTGAAAACATGAGCTCCTAATAAAATTCAGAATAATGTTTGCACACAAACGCAATTAAACATGATTCATCTTTATTTGCTAAAGTATTTAGTGTTTTCAACACTGAGCTGATTGGAGATTGGTAAAGGACAGATGTTATGTAACAGGCTGTCTGTGTACATTTCACATGTGGCAACATCAGTAAAAGCAGCAGAACATTCAACATAGGATGATAGCTGGTGTTCATTAATAATAATAACATTTATTATTATTGTAGTTTTAATTTAGTTTTATTTACTATCTTTTGGGCTGGTAACAGCATGGAAACCTGTCTGAGCTTTTAGAATTGGAGTTATAAAGGTAAAGTAAATACTCATGATTAGAGTTTAGAGCAGCAGTTGGTAAAAAATGAAGCCTGTCTGTGCTTTCTGGCATTCATTTATGTGGGAAAAAGGTCCACCAGTAGAACTAGGCGATTTGTCTCTGCAGCAGGAGGTTGCGAAGGAGGTGAGGGCTATTTAGTGGGATTTGAGACAGGAATACATTCACATACCGAGGGGCCAAGCTGCCCCCAGGCAGCAACAATGAGGGAAACTACAACAATATAAACACAAAGAGTAAAGATAATGTGGAAGGCAGACATGAGAATTCAAAGGAAATTAGTTTAACACTTAACAGAAAATCCTAAATATAGAGGAGCAAGAGAAAGACCATCTAACTGTTATTCAACTCAGACCGATGTTGCGTCACACTGCCACTGCCACTTATCCAAAATGCCAAAAGAGAACAGGAAGCTAATAATGAGAGAAAGACAGGAGAGGAGGACATTGTTGTGAAACAGCAGGAACCTGATGGAGACTCAAAGTTTTGCCCATGCCAAAAGGTTTCGAGGAGTTGTGGAAGGAAGGTGTGTAAGCATCTGGATGTGTGTTAATTTTGTCTGCGGACAACCCCTCGCTGCGCCAGACCATGGGAGGAATGTTGGAGAAGCTCCTTCTGATGTCAGCTCTGTACTGGTTCACATTATTTATTATACAACACACACAAAAAAGGAGACGGAGAAAGGTCATGTTTAACAGTGCTGAGTGCCGGAGATTAGCTTAAGACATACTTTTATTAAGCAGTGCTTATTCTGGATAACATATTTAAACATACAAACTGATCTTCCCTGTAAAATATGACTTGACATGATCTCTGTGAATGGTTAGTATAATATTTCCTGGTTTCCATTCAGCATAAAATTATAATACTTTGATGTTACATCACTATAAGTATAGATCACAGTTCATAAATATTATCTTAAAACATTTGTTTAAGGGATTTTCACCCATTCATTCTGTCTTTATGTTTTGTTGTGAAATAGTGAACTCAGTGATTGCAAGAGGCCTGGTTGTCTGACCATGACATCCCAAATCATCAACTCTCTTCCACCATGCTTGAAAGTTGGGATCAGTTGTTTACGTTAATTTCCTCTGTTTTTCTCTAAACTCAACTGGGGCACTCTTGTCTCCTTTGAGTAAATGAAATAGATCCAAAAGAGACTTGGTTTATTTTCATTTCTATGTAAGCCATGTGATATAGCTTACATTGGAGTCTCAACTGTATCCAATGCGTTTCTTTTGCTTTCTCTTACTGTGTGCATGTTCTGACCTGAGAGTAAATATGCTTTGGCATAAACTTCCAGACACAATTGGCAACTGACTGTTTTCCACTACAATATGCCAAATGTTGCAATTTTCTGGCTCTGGTAAAGATCGAAGTGTATCAAAGAAAATGCTTCTAGAAGATCTTTGCTAGCGTCTTTTGTTCGTGGCAGTCACACACTGTACCTGAATCCTTTAGATTCAGTGGGGAAAACTGCTGAAACATACCCTCTTAATAATTCACAGTTGGTAAAGGCGTGCTTAGTTTTTCACACACTATCTGTCAAATTTTAGCTACGTTTTTCTGTTCCTTTTTTAAAATAATTTGTCACAGCGCTGTTAAACTAAGGTTGGATCTGTCCAATTTTAGACTTGGATGTAAAAAAAAAAGAGTAATAACGTTATGTTTGGAATGTCAGTGTCTTCATCTCAAAATTTAATTTATAAAGTGAATATTATTACAGTGATTAGTCCAGTAAGGACAAAGAAGTCAGGGAAAGTGTTGTCTAACTGAGTATCTTGACTAAACATGCAGGACAATTTGGAGAGAGAGTTTACATTTTTCATTGACACAGAACACATACAAAGTAAGAACGCTTAAATAAAAAACAAAAACAGTTGTTTTTCACCTTATCAACTTTATGCTCACAAACAACAGCTATGGTGACTTTGGTGGTCTGCCTGTTGCCTGTTTAGATGTTCTTTGTCAAAATAGTTCTCACTCGATCCTTTTTCATTGTTTCCAATAAGTGGGCACATATCTATTTGACATATTTCCATTATAAATGTCTTTAATCCTGCAGATCCAGACGAGACGCCATAATCAATACATTATGATATTTCCTTTTTTCAAGAGAGGTGGCTACAAAGGTTTTTCGCTTTCATATTGCTTTTGAAATTGCTTTTTCTCTTTGAAAAACAATGACAAGGCCAAAAATGATTTATCTCTGTTACATTATTTCAATATTTATAGGTTTTATAGTTCTCAAAAATGATATTTGCTCTTAAAGTGGCGAGTTCTCAAATGGACATTTAAAGTCTTGAACACTTATGCCACTAAATCCATTCAGTTGTTCCTGTGAAGCTTGTTTTCCTACAAATGTTTTGTACTTTAAAGAAAACTACTTAAAAATGGACAACTCAGTTCGTTGCGTTCGTTGTGCCTGGAACAAGAATAAGAAGAGCTTATAAATAACTCAGATAGATCAAAAGATCAAGAGCAGTGAGCTCATACTCATGATTTTAATGACACTTTATTTATCCTGGAGAACAGTGTTTCCCACAAACTTAAAAGTGGTGAACACTCAGAAACTAAGGTTTCTTTCGTTTATTAGTTAATGGTGACATCCTAACCGTTCATGTTTTTAAACTGATAATTTTAGATTTATTTCAATGATTCATTTTTATTTATTCTTAACAATAAAGTAAATATATTAAATTTAAACCAGCTTTATTTCCTTTTAGCTTGCATAACTCCTGCAAAGCTCACACAGCAAATACACACAATTTTTTAAAAATCTCACCACATAATGCTGTGCGTGGAAGGGTGTTTAAGTTGGGAGGAAAGAAGATGACATCTTTCTGGTATGAGCATTAAGAAACATTAAGATAATACAGTAGTTTGTATGTCTATAAAGTGAGGACATCTGTTACCTTTATGAGCAGTTTAACAATATAACTATCTTCCAAGTAATGCTACTGTGTGTTTAATTTAGCCAGCATCCATTAAAACATCTCATGCTTTTGGCCACCAGTAAAATACACGGTGAGTGATTGCACTTGCGTTATCAGTGAGAGGGCCCGGTGTCCACCCAGAGGGATGATCCGGATACCACTCAGGATTAGTCGCAGGATAGTGAATATATTGCATTCTGTCCCACTTTTCATAACAAACAAAAAACTTTAGCTTTCCATTTCACAAATACAAAAGAATGCCACAGTTTTCAGATTATTATTTATATTAAAAAAAACATTAAAAAAATGTATTATTTCCTTCTACTTTCCACTGTGCTTCTTCATGCTGGTCAATTCCAAAAAATCAAAAGATGTGGTAACATGAGAAAATATTTAAAGTTCAAGGGGTGTGCTTACATTTGCATGCCATTTTACATGAATTAATGAGTTAAACCTACATTACTCCTAATTCAGTTGTGAACACAGCACAGAAGCAAAACTTTGTCATGTCATTCATTTGAGTTATGCCCTGCTTTTATTCTTCATGCATACAGGATGTTGCATAATATCTGAAGATGGTCATATGACCTTCTGTATTTGAACTCTTGAACATCTAATAAAAAATAATAAAATGAACAAAAGGAGTATTGTAATGACTGAAGACAAAAACTCTGCAAGTCAGCAGGGAGGTGAAAAAGGAGAGTGCTTTAAACACACTCGAGACGGAACAATGCAGGAGCCTCTCAGCAACATCTATAACTTCCATTCTTGGCTTTAGCTTCACTGTTCTCTCCCTCTGTGCTCCCCTGAGATACATCAGCTTACATGCTGTTGTTGATTAACTCGAAATAATATCTTCTTTAAGCTATGTTGATGACAGAGCAAACAGAAGCGTCAGCTGCTTCTCAGCCCTGTCGGTTTGAACCAATCCAGTCTTGTTTGGTGCGGAAAGGAGAGCAAACTTCAGGGGTTGCTGGTCTATGTTTGAGACTCTGGGAAATTTCCATTATTAACCGAGAAATTGTAAAGGAAGCAAATTATCACTATTTAGCTATGTGTAAGCATTGAAATTGTTTCAACGAACACATTACATTTCCTCTGTCCAACTATTTTCATGTTTCACTGCTTGAAGAAAAAGATCAAATCCACAGTCTTAAAATATAGACTATTACCCTTTCATCATTATTAAAACCTTTGTTTTTAATTGTGGTCCGGTTTGTGGCTCATGGTAATCTGCCCTCTTCACCAATTTACTTTGACAAATCTCACTCTCTTTTTCTGAGGAGCTTTATCGTTGGGAAAAGTAAGAGTGCTCACTCCATCATTTTTTTCATCTTTCATCATGTCCGAAAAGTGTGATCAAGAAATGCTTATATGCTTTGAAAAGGTGTGAAAAGCTTGATTGTGAATTGTTTATGTCAGTTCTGTCATTATTTATAGTTTTTGCAAAAAACTTAAATAGTACCTGAATTAAATAGTAATTTAGGTGTTTCATAAGCCAAAGCAATGAATACATTCCCCTAATCATTTGTAAAAACCCACATTATATTTAAATCTTCTTTTGTGTATTATTTCCTCTTTTTTCAGGTTGAGCATATCCAGAATCTATAAAGAGTTGTCTTACCCCAACTCTCCACCTATTGTGTCTGATCTCTCTGCTGCCATCACTAATCAAATCCTCCAGGAAGACACACAAAACATCTGGAGGGACCCACCGCACAGAGATCCATCATCAGAGTTGTCTGACATGTTGCTTTACGGAAACAACAACGCGCTGTCGGTGGTGCCAGTGTGGCAGCATGGGTCACGGGGTCGCCGTCATGCCCACAGGGGCGGTGCAAGGGGCCATGGCCACCTGATGAGGGTGGGATGCGTCCTTGGCACCTGTCAAGTGCAGAACCTCAGCCACCGTCTCTACCAGCTTATTGGACAGAATGGGAGAGAGGACTCCTCCCCCATTAACCCCCGCAGCCCCCACAGCTACGGCTAGCATCACACCTCTAATCCAGCAACTTCTCCAAACCATTAAATTCAGTTGGACCAGATAGAAAAATCAACAGTGATGTTAATTTTAAAAAAAAACTAGTATGTTTACCCGAAGCATGTGTTTTTTTTAATAGTTGTGACAGCAATTTGTATTACTTTACAATACCAATATTCCCACTGAGGATTTGTTTTTAAATTTGTGAATTTTGCAGCATTTCTGAAGAAAAAGAAAAAAAGAGGGGGGGGGGAGAGATGCTGAGGCTATCAACTCAATTTGCAACTTCCTAATTTGTCCCTGAGAGGAAAAGTGCCAATTGGTGGTATTTGTGACACATGCTTTGCTATCCTTTCTCCTTGGTGAGAAGTAGCAAATCAGCAAGGAGAGAGGCAACTCCAGAGTACTGCTTGTGCCAAGGACATGAGAACATGTATATTTATTTATATTTAGTTTGTTAAATACAGTTTAAAGGTCAAAATAGATATTAGATATTGCCTAACAATAATGCAGATCTCACAGAATGTGCTTGAACATATAACATTTCAGCGTCTAATACATACAGTTCATCTAATTGTATTTGTTACAGTTACAGCCGTATTTCACCCTGATGGATGTCAGAATATGTCTCTGGACATGTGAGTGACATGACTGTCCATTCAGCCACAGCTGAATTATTCAAAGGGATAAAGTATTGTTGGGGGGGTGGGGTACACCCTGGACAGGTCGCCAGTCCATGACAGGGCGACACAGAGGCACACGGGACGAACTCTGATTCTGTATGACCCGTCACTAAAACTAACTACATAAAGCAAAAGCCTACAAAGAAATTTGGGAAATGCCATTTTTTGTACGGTGTTGTTTATTCTAAACATTATTTTATGGGTTCATAGATTTAGTTTTTCTGCTTGCTTTAAAAGTTAAAGTTAATTTAATGACATTGACCTCTTATTTCAGCTGTGATAAATACTGATTTCCCAGATATTCACAATCATTAACCTTATTTGTAACAGACAAATCTATGAACATACATTGTAATCAACTAGATTTGACAAATAACACCTGACTTATCTTGACCATCCTTTTACTACAAATAATAGATTACCACAATGAAACTAGAATTCTGTGAGTTCTTGCACAAACCGTACAACGAACATCTTAACTGTAGACTGCTTTTCTCAAACTTAGCTACCTTCCTTATTTCTGCTTTCAGCATAAATGCTGTTTCTGTTGTCTGAACTTAACTGAGCTTAGTGCTAATTCCCAGAGAGCAGATTAATCTCCGTGTGCAAACAAGTTGCTTTAAGACCTTTAAGCTACAGAGAACCTAGGACAACCTCTGGCCAAACTGACCCCTAACCCAAACGCTCACAGCAATCAGCCGAAATAAATGTTAATCCATGATCTGTCTGCACACAAGCTGAAGCTTGTTTTAGTGCTCAGAACTGAAAGGACAGTGGATGTATTAAGGTGCATCTGACTGGAAAATATGTCTTTTTGTAGATGCACAAATTCGAGGTCTCTTTATGGGAGCTCAGTCTCTTTAGTTTTAAGTCAGTTCTGCAATGAACTGTAAGAGAAAGGCATGAAAGCACTTTGTAAGCATGACTTGAATTTTAATGGTTTGTTATTATTTCTATGTGAATAAATTACTGAACCAAATCTTCCCTCTTCTAAGAGGCCCAAGTGTCCATCTGTGAGCCATCCTTGCTTGGTTTTACATACTGCAGAGCCGTGTAATAACATTTTCCAATTTCTTCTTATCTACCAAACGGGGTTGAAGGATGTTTGGCCTCATGCTTTGTTATAACACCTCATTATTGTATTAAAATTAGGAAGAAAAGCACCTACTTGGAGCTCCTGTAGACTCCACGCTAGGAAGATTTTTTTTTACCTTTTTTGTATTAGAAACCTTCTCAAAAACTGGAAGAACTGCCTTGACAGGTAGTTATTAGTAAATAAACAGCAGATTGAAGACCAAGGAGCATACCAGGTCAGGGATAAAGTTGTGAAGACAGTAAAAGCAAGGTCAGGTTAAAAAACTGTTTTTGAAGCTTGTAACATCTCACACAACACTGTTCAGCCATTATCCAAGAATGATAGAACTACACATCTACCTATTATTGTTGTTCGGCTAAGGTGATGGGGTAAGGTGAGGTGAGTTTTAATCAGAGAAGCAGCACATGGTAACTTTGGAGGAGCTGCAGAAATTTACAGCTCAGGGGAGCTATTAGATATGCACTTTACATGTCTGGCTTTTGAGAAATGGTAGGTTATTTGAATTACTCAAAGAAAGTCTAA
Source organism: Girardinichthys multiradiatus (assembly GCF_021462225.1). Classification (NCBI taxonomy): domain Eukaryota; kingdom Metazoa; phylum Chordata; class Actinopteri; order Cyprinodontiformes; family Goodeidae; genus Girardinichthys; species Girardinichthys multiradiatus. Next base: position 29,867,874 of record NC_061795.1, on the reverse strand, counting down.
ATTATTTCCCTCTACAGTTTGTCACGAGCTATGTTGCAAAAGCATAACATTTTGACCTACAGGGAAAATGCTATGTGTCACGGAAAGCTAACACTGCACATCATCATGAACACAAAAACCCGCACCATGAAACATGGTGATGGAAACATCATGCTGTGGGGATGTTTTTCTTCAGCAGGGAGAGAAACGTTTGTCGGAGTTGATAGGAAGATGGATGGAGCAAAATACAAAGCCATCAAGGAAGAAAACCTGTTAGATGTTGCAAAAGACCTGAGACTGGGACAGTGGGTCGACCTTCAGGACGGCAGCAACCCTAAATACACAGTCAGGGCATAAACAATCTTGAGCACAACACATTTGTAAGAAAAGCATATTCCTATGTTAGAATGGCTAAGACAAGATCCAAACCGAACTCAGGGCTTTTGAGATTGTTTATGAAGTGTCCAATTAGACAGATTTAATTTGCTCAAACCACTAACACACTGACAGCATGAAAAAAGAAAAATACTTTTAGAAGGTTCTCCTGTTTATATATTTCATCTTTACCATTTATTTGTAGTGTGATAAGTCATAACTATAACTCATACGTTTTTTATGGTAACTGGTAAATTATAATATTTTTAGGTAATATGAATTATTTGTTATTTCCAAGATGATAAAGTGAAAACCTCTCTTGCCTCACAGAAACATGACCTCCAGATTTGCAGGTCAGTTTGTGTGCATGCAAGAGTTCTTCCCTCTGGGTCCAGAGCTGGAATGGTAGTATGTCTCTTTGTCTGCCTTGTGTTGGACTGGTGACCTGTCCTGAGTGTACCCCACTGTCTGCAGAAATAGGCTCCAGTCCACCATGACCCAAAAAACAGAATGTTTTTATCAGGAGCAGAAAAAACACAAAATGATACCAAACTTCAAATATTTGTCGATGCTATTTGCATATCTGATCTGACCCCTAAAAGAGGAGCAGAGAACCAGCTGTTATGTCCATATAAATTACAAAAACATCAATTTATCATCACAAAGTTCCTCACACCTGTTAAGCATTTATTTAAGTGCCTGGTGACTAATATGAACCGGAGCCAAACAGGATGTTTGGGGGCCAGACAACAAACTGCAAACACTGTGGGTCTGCTGACTGAGATAACTAAGACATGTGATACAGGCAAATGCCGTCAGAGGCATCTGTGTACATAACTGGGTCAATACCTAGAAATTAAACTCAGCAGGAAAAAGGAGGGGGTCTTTGTTTTATTCAAGTAAATATTTTATTATTTGATGGCAGACAGAATACATTCTGGTAAATGGAATCAAGATCGATTAATTAATTGAAATGAACAACTTTTTAACTTGTAAATGTACGATCAAAAAAATGAGATGTGCATCTGAAAATTGCTGATTCATTCTCCATGTATCTAAGCACGTACTGTGCTGATTCCTGAAAAACTCTTCCTGTAATGGACGCTGTGTTGAACGCACAAACAAGGCCAACGTTCAACACACAGGGTACCCCGTTAGGTAAGGGTTGGTTAAATTGTGACTGGACATGGGTGTACACCTAATGGTAGTTTTTAAAAGGAATTCATAGGTCAGACACTTTGTAGTCAGATTCTGGAGGATATATATATATGAGCAAGAAGGAAAGTAACCATCTCCAGAGGACCAACACACCCGAACACATTTAGTGAGATTACTGTTCATCCTAACCAGCCATGAGGGTGGTCAACATTGTGAGTGTTATCCCTTCTGAAATAATTGTAGGTAAAAAAAAATCTTTAAGCATGTCTGCTTTGCTTTTTTAACTGCAGGGACCAGATCCATCTTTGGCATATCGGCCAAACTTGGAAAACTCCAAAGAAAAAGAAGATTACAGAAACTTTGTGGTGGGTTCAAGCTTCTCTTCAGCTTGTAACTTCTATTTAATGCTGCATTTATGAAAAGATCAAAGAAATGTTTACGTAATTTCATATTTCTATCATTAGCTGTAGTTTACATTTACATTAGCTGTAGCAAGTAATTAAATAGTGTAGGTTTTGTTTTTAAGATTTATGTTTAACTAGCTCCAGTTAAAAACGCTGTAATTCAGCTTTTTGTTTAGATTCAAAAAATCCAAGTTGTATTTAACATTAATTTAATTTAGGATAGGGATTGTATTGCAAAAATAAGAATACACCATACAGCTTTTTATATTTCAAAAAAGACCTTGCAGTATATATTGTACTCCAATCAATCTACAAATACTATTTTGGTTGGTGCCAAAGCTTTAACATTTAATGAAACCAAAGGTTTGGATTAGAAGTTAAATGGACGTTGAGTAATTATTGGTCAAACTGTCAGATGATTAACAGGTACAGACTGTAAGGTCTATAGATTATTTACTGCAAAACTGTTTTTCAGAAACGTGTCAGGTCGATATCTATTTACTTGAGAAGTTGTGCATCATATTTTGTATATACAAGGAAACAATAAAAGGCACATATTATAATTTCACAGCTTTTCATTTCCAATTGTTTTCAGGCTTGAAGCTGATGTTGGTTATGTTTATTCCCATGTCTGAATGTTTAAAATATATAAAAAATATGAAAGACAGCAACTGACTTCATGGCAGCCGAGATCACAGCTAAAAATTACAGAAGAGTGATGACATTTCAACAGACCATCAAACCTGGCATGAATGCATAACACAATGGCCACCCACAACTAAAGGAGCGATAGCAAAATCTAGGACTTAAAGAAGAGTTCATAAGGTTCATAACATTTCTAATGGTGATTTGTCCAGCAGGGAGGAGGAATGTTGTCTGAGAGACAGTAACTTTGAAACCTAACAAACAAGCACTCTACCTAAGGATTTAAAAGCATGCTGTGGTGAACTCAGCTCACCTGTAATTCGTCACAGTGGCAAAGAGAAACCGTTTCCAAAAAAACTGAAATGCTGGCAGGATTCAGGTTGACGCTGAAATGTTTGCTTCAATTCTGACCAGCATTCTTCAACATGTGCCACAGCGAAATGCTATGTGTCGCAACTGTGGCATGAACTTTGTTGTGCCCTCATCCCTCAGCCTTTGATCGTTCCCTTCTTTTAATCCAAGGTTCAGTTTTCCTGCTCCACTCACAGGGTCTTATTGTACCAGAAAAGTGTTTAATTTACACATATGGTTTCAAAAGCAATGGAAAAGCTGATTATAATATTTTTATGCTCTATAATTTCAAGAGTTTTCTGGCTTTGAAATCTGGTAAAATCAGCTCTTTAAAGCAACTTCTAGTTAAAGCTGAGAAGAACAACTATTTAACCATTTTTTTATAATTGGATACATTTGTAAATATAAAAACAATATTTTCATACTTTGCGTTGGCTGGCAACATATTTTAATTGTCCTATAAAGTAACAGTTTAAGACTTAGGACAAAACTGAAGCAATTTTGTTATTAAAACAGATGTTTCAGTTTAGCTGTTGATGTCAAACGAATTAAAAACAGTAATATTGCATTTGCTCAAAAATCTCTTCAGTACCTATTTTTGCAATATGGTGTATTGGTGTTATAACACATACTGAGGAGATGTTTCCTTGCTTTTTAGGATGGAAGTCTCTTCAACAGAGTCTTTAAAACTTACAGTGTGATGCACACCAATCAGACAGTGAACTTTGTTCAGCAAAAGGTGAGAAAATCAGAAGCAAACAGCAATAATGGATTATTATATTATTTACAAATTTGAACTAAAAAGCATCATTTCTTTTATTTCATAGTCTTGCTTTGTTTCAACAGTCCTGCAAGTTGCAAACTTTCTGTCAATCACTCTGTATTTGCCCATTCCGACTAAATCACACAATTTAAACGAATCTCATCTGTCTGAAAATTAATCCAAAGCTGAAGAGCCAGTGAATACTGTGCCTGAAATAAACTTTGTTTAACTTTTTTTTTTTTTTTTTATATTACTAGTTTATAAACGCCCCTCCTTGAACCGCCACCTTAATGTGGTGGACGGGTTTGAGTGCTCGAATGATCCTAGAGGCTATGTTGTCTGGGGCTTAAATGCTCCTGGTAGGGTCTCCCATGGCAAACAGGCTCTAGGTGACGGGTCAGACAAAGAGCGGTTCAAGAATCCTTCATGAGGACTAGTAGATCGAGGCACGTGACGTCGCCCGGTACGGCGGACCCCGGGGTCCCACCCTGGAGTCAGGCCTGGGGTCGGGAGTCGCCGGAGAGGGCCTGGTGGCCGGGTTGCTCCTCGCGGGACCCGGCCGGGCCAAGCCCAAATGAGAGACGCGAGGCCATCCCCCAGTGGGCCCACCACCTGCAGGGGGAACCGTGAGGGACCGGTGCAGTGAGGGACCGGTGCAAAGAGGATTGGGTGGCAGATGAAGGTGGAGACCTCAGCGGCTCGATCCCCAGATGCTTAGGCTGGCTCTAGGGACATGGAATGTCACCTCGCTGGTGGGGAAGGAGCCTGAGCCTGTGCGGGAGGTCGAGAGACATCGACTAGAAATAGTCGGGCTCGCCTCCACGCACAGCGTGGGCTCTGGAACCCATCTTCTTGAGAGGGGCTGGACTCTCTTCTACTCTGGAGTGGCCCACGGGGAGAGGCGGCAGGCTGGGGTGGATTTGATTGTTGCCCCCAGCTCAGCCGTCTCATGTTGGGGTTTACCCCAGTAAATGAGAGGGTCGCATTCCTGCGGCTTCGGGTTGGGGACAGGTCTCTGACTGTTGTTTCGGCCTACGGGCCGAGCGGTAGTGCGGAGTACCCAGCCTTCTTGGCGTCCTTTTCGGGGGTGCTGGATAGTGCCCCTCCCGGCAGTCCCCCATTATTCTGCTGGGGGACTTTAACGCCCACGTGGGAAACGACAGTGACACCCGGAGAGGCGTGATCTGGAGGAATGGCCTCCCCGATCTGAATCTGAATGGTGCTTTGTGATTGGACTTCTGTGCTAGTCACGGATTGTCCATAAATAACACCATGTTCAAACATAAGGGTGTCCATCAGTGCACTTGGCACCAGGACACCCTAGGCAGGAGGTCAATGATCGACTTTGTTGTCGTATCATCAGACCTTCGGCCGCATGTTTTGGACACTAGGGTGAAGAGAGGGGCTGAGCTGTCCACTGATCATCACCTGGTGGTGAGTTGGATCCGCTGGAGGAGGAGAAAGCCAGACAGACTTGGAAGGCCCAAGCGCATAGGGAGGTACTGCTGGGAACGTCTGGCGGAGCCCTCGGCCAGGGATGTATTCAACTCAAACCTCCGGGAGAGCTTCGACCAGATTCCGGGGGAAGTTGGACACACAGAGTCCGAGTGGACCATGTTCTCCACATCTATTGTCGATGCTGCTGCCCGTAGCTGCGGCCGTAAGGTCTGTGGTGCCTATTGCGGTGGCAATCCCAGAACCCGGTGGTGGACACCGGCAGTAAGGGATGCTGTCAAGTTGAAGAAGGAGTCCTATCGGCTGTAGTTGGCTTGTGGGACATTTGAGGCGGTTGACGGGTACCGTGAGGTCAAGCGTACCACAGCCCGGGCTGTGGCAGAGGCAAAAACTCGGGCCTGGGAGGAGTTCGGAGAGGCCATGGAGAAGGACTACCGGTTGGCCTCGAAGCGATTCTGGCAAACCGTCCGGCGCCTCAGGAGGGGGAAGCAGTGCTTTGCCAACACTGTTTACAGTGGGGTGGGGAGCTGCTGACCTCAACTGGGGACATTATCGGGCAGTGGAAGAAGTACTTCAAGGATCTCCTCAATCCTGCCATTACGCATTCCTTGGTGGAAACAGAGGCTGGGGACTCGGGGTTGGACTCTTTCATCACCCAGGCTGAAGTCACCGAGGTGGTTAAAAAGCTCCGCGGTGGCAGGGATGAGATCCGCCCTGAGTAGCTCAAATCTCTGGATGTTGTGGGGCTGTCATGGTTGACACGCCTCTTCAACGTTGCGTGGTGGTCGGGGACAGTGCCTCTGGACTGGCAGACTGGGGTGGTGGTCCCCCTCCTTAAGAAGGGTGACCGGAGGGTGTGTTCCAACTACAGGGGAATCACACTCCTCAGCCTCCCTGGTAAGGCCTACGCCAGGGTATTGGAGAGGAGAGTCCGGCCGATAGTCGAACCTCGGCTTCAGGAGGAGCAGTGCGGTTTTTGTCCAGTCTGTGGAACACTGGACCACCTTCTATACCCTCTACAGGGTACTCAAGGGTTCGTGGGAGTTTGCCCAACCAGTCCACATGTGTTTTGTGGACCTGGGGAAAGCATTCAACTGTGTCCTTCATGGTGCCCTGTGGGGGGTGCTCCAGGAGTATGGAATCGGGGGCCCTTTACTAGGGGCCATCCGGTCTCTGTACAAGCGGAGCAGGAGTTTGGTTCGCATTGCCGGCACTAAGTCGGACCTGTTCCCAGTGCATGTTGGACTCCGGCAGGGCTGCCCTTTGTCACCGGTCCTGTTCATAGGCGCAGGATTTCTAGATGCAGCCAAGGGCCAGAGGGGGTCTGGTTTGGGGACAAGTGGATTTCGTCTCTTCTTTTTGCAGATGAGGTGGTCCTGCTGGCCCCCACTAGCCAAGACCTAGAGCATGCGCCGGGGCGGTTCGCAGCCGAGTGTGAAGCAGCTGGGATGAAGATCAGCTCCTCCAGGTCAGAGGCCATGGCACTCGACCGGAAAAGGGTGGCTTGTCCTCTTCAGGTTGGAGGAGAGTTCCTACCTCAAGTGGAGGAGTTCAAGTATCTCGGGGTCTTGTTCACGAGTGAGGGAAGAATGGAGCGAGAGATCGACAGACGGATCGGTGCGGCTGCTGCAGTAATGGGGGCACTGTGCCGATCCGTTGTGGTGAAAAGAGAGCTGAGCCGAAAAGCGAAGCTCTCGATTTACCGGTCGGTCTACGACTTTGGGTCATGACCGAAAGAACAAGATCCGTAGGGTGGCTGGGCACTCCCTTAGAGATAGGGTGAGGAGCTCGGAGTAGAGCCTCTGCTCCTCCACATTGAGAGGAGCCAGTTGAGGTGGCTCGGGCATCTATACCGGATGCCTCCTGGACGCCTTCCTCGGTAGGTGTTCCCGGCACGTCCCACCGGGAGGAGGCCCAGGGGACGGCCGAGGACACGCTGGAGGGACTATGTCTCTCGGCTGGCCTGGGAACGCCTTGGGCTCCACCCAGAGAAGTTGTCTGGGGAGAGGGACGTCTGGGTGTCTCTGCTGAGACTGCTGCCCCCGCGACTGGAATCCGGATAAGCGGAAGACGACGAGTACGAGAACAAGTAGTTTATAAACATCTCCTAAGAGTAATTATGAATATAATTTCTATATTTCTGAAAAGTCAAAAGAGGACAAAAACTATTTTAAGTGGTTTAGGAGTCCTTAGACATGAAAGGAAAAGCCTTCCCTATAGTCACACTGCACCCTCTCTGCAGCACTCTGAATGGACCCACTGCAGCCACTCTCAGATGGGAATGATGGACGCCATTATGTCTCTGGACCAGCTGGTGGACGAATCTGATCCCGACGTCGACTTTCCCAACTCCTTCCACGCTTTCCAGACTGCTGAGGGCATCCGCAAAGAACATCCAGATAAAGGTACCGCCTGAAGACACTTAAGCAAGAATAGTTACATCCCAAAAACCAGTAAATAACTTACAAACTAACCTGTTTCACCTCAGTCTGGTTCCAGCTAGTGGGGCTGATCCATGATGTTGGGAAAATCTTGGCCCTGTGGGATGAGCCGCAGGTATGATACAGAGCCTTTTGACTTTATCCTCATTTCAAGACTTCAGTATTATGTTGTAACTTGTTTGATTTAATGAAACCTGTTGGTTTAATATGTTGTAGAGGTAAATGGGATTTTACTTAAATGTACACAACATACAAAGCCTTGTAAAGTTTTTCACATTTTGCCACATCCCCAAACTTCAATGTGTTTCATTAGGATTTCTTGAGATAGATCAAAACAAAAGTTCTGCATAATTATATAGTTGAAGGAAAGTGATGGATGGCTTTCAGAACTTTTTACAATAAAAATCGCAAGTGTGGCGCAAATTAGTCTTTGGCTGCCTTCATTTCAATACCACTTAATAAAAGTCACTTAATTAGTAATTAGAGTCTGTGTAATTTCATCTCAGAATAAATCCAGCTGTTCTGTAAAGACCACAAAGGTGTATTAGAGAACACTGGTGAACAAACAGCAAGATGAAGACCAAGGAACACAGCCGACAGGTCAGGGATAATGTTGTGGATAAGAGCAAAGCAGGGTTAGGGTACATCAATCTATGAATATCTCACAAAACATTTTTCAGTCCATCATCCTAAAATGAAAAGAGGCACTTCGACAAACCTACCAAGACAGGTGGGGAAGAAGAATCCACCTAGACACTAAGGATAAGTCAGAAGCTGCAGAGATTCCCAAATCTGACCTTTATCGAAGTTTGTCAAAAAGTGAGCCAGAATAGACAGAAAGTGATAAATCCAACTCAAATTTTGCCACTAGCCAAAGAGGAAAATGCTCTATTCAGATAACAGACTTTTATTTTACATTTTGTAACCTACATGCAACTTTGTGGAGTAAAACACTGCACAGCACCCTCAACAAACCATGAACACCATAAAACATGGTGAAGGCAATATCATGCTTTGGGCAGCTATAATAGAAAGGTTTAGATCAAAAAACATTAGTGTTTTAGGAATGGCCCAGTCAAAGTCAGGACCTGATTTCAATTGAGAATCAGTGGCAAAACTTGAGAGGTGATGTTCACAGATGTTCTCAGAAAAAAAGCACAGAGCTTTTTCACAAAGCAGAACGGACAAAATCCGTCCTCTCCACATAACCCAGAAGACTTAAAGCTGCAAAACACAAAGTGTTGACTGAGATACGAGCTCAACATTTCAGGTTTTTATCTGTAAATAAATGTTAAAATCACATTTCATTCTTTCCACTTCACAATTATGTAGTACTGGTCTATCACAGAACATCTCAAATAAGACACGTAGAAAGTGGTGGCTGTAAATTGACAAAATGTAAAAAGCTATATTGCAAGTCAATATACTATGAAACATAAAGGTAATATTGTTTTCTTTGGAGCCTACACCAAAGAGTAAATCATTTTGTGGTAGTTAGGTGTGTGGGTGTGTTTCACAGTGGGCTGTAGTGGGAGACACGTTCCCTGTGGGTTGCAAGTTTCAAAACTCGATAGTGTTCAGAGACAGCACCTTCCAGGACAACCCAGATGAGAAAAACCCAAGATACAAGTAAGTATCCTCAGCCTAAAGGCTCACTGCTTTATGAAGGAAGTCTTACTGTTTGATGCACACCAGACCAGCTTTAAAATGCACCTTTAATAGAAACTAAATGCATTTATATTTTTTCACAGATTAAATATAAACAATACAAAGAGTCATGTGGCATTTTTAATTGCATTTTTCAGCACAACTATGTTCAGGTCTTAATGGTGTGATTGTCAACTGGGTGGTAGTGAAGAATAATAGCCATATGTAGTGGAAGTTCTTGCATAACGTTGCAATCGGTGAGCCCTTTCTTAGCCTACTAGCCAAGTATTTTATATTTTCAACTAGAAATGATGAGTGCAGTCCAGATTTAAGTGAAAACCATAAAACAGAATCACAAAGCAAAACAAAATGGAACCAGATACAGAATTCAGTAGGGCCTTTTTTTATTATTATTTTTATCTCCGTGCCTCTCCCATTGACTGGCCAATTAACAGCTAAAAAAAACAAAACAAAAACTTTTTTCCAATTGCTGTGGTGCCCCCAGCCTGAGGGCACATAGGCAGTGACCCATAACCCCCATATATAGAACCACCACTGGTCAAACCAAATGTAATACAGCAGCACGGTGAAACTACACATTACATTAGTTATGGTGAAGTTAAAAACCCACCGACAAAAGAAAAAATTGTTTTATCTGAAAGTATTTGCAAGCACAGCTCCTAAACTCTTTGCTTCAAAGTGTCCTGCTAAATACTGTTTTAAAGAGCAAGAATGCCGTGGTCCTTCACCCACTCTACACCAAAGAAACAACTGAGACATCCTACCTCTTTCAAACAGAAAACTAGCACTAAGAATGAGGGAAATTGGAGGAAATAGCATTAAAAATTTGCATTTTCTTCCCTTTTCTAGGACTGAATACGGGATCTATGAACCCAACTGCGGTCTTGATAATGTGCTTATGTCCTGGGGCCATGATGGTAGGGGGAAATGATCATATTTAGCCCAATATAGGTTCTGCTGAATTAGGGCTGCATGATTTTATCATCATTGCAATTCTATCAAATGCTGTATAAATATTGCAAAGAACTGCTTTGACAAAGCTGTTAATTTTATTAGTACCATGCATTTAATGCTAGTAATATTTGGTGATGCTCCTAGCAGCTACAGCCTCAATTCTTTCTAGAAAACCACATTGCTGGAATAGAAACATTAGATTTCCTTTCCCCCTCAGTATCTAGACAGATCACTTACTGTCTGGGCTCCTGTTTCTGTTTTTACATTGTGCTTTATTCTTTCAGAGTATCTCTACAGAGTTATGAAGTTCAACAACTGCCCCATCCCAGAGGAGGTGTGCAAATTATTAAATGAAGTGGTTTAAATGCATGTTTTCTGCAATTACCCTCACAGTTAGCAGACAGATCAGTTTATATCAATTCTAAGGTCTCAATTTAAAGGTGATGTTTTTGTTGTTGAAAGATCCCGTGTTTTTGTGCGTTTCTCCACAGGGGCTTTACATGATTCGATTCCACTCCTTCTACCCCTGGCACTCCCACGGAGATTACACCCACCTGTGCAACGACAAAGACCTGCAGATGCTGCCCTGGGTCAAAGAGTTCAAGTTGGTATCTTCTTAACTTTCAGATCCGCTCTCGCACACAGACAAGGCTTTGACCAGAGATCTAACCCTTAACTGTGTTTCGGCAGCAAATTCGACCTGTACACAAAAACCACAGATTTGCCCAACATGGACGAGCTAAGGCCTTACTACCAGTCTCTGATTGACAAATACTGCCCCGGAGTCCTGCAGTGGTGAACCAGCAGCGGCGTGATTACAAAGTGGAAATATCAGCGACTCAATGTTTTATCAACACTTAAGCAGGACTAAGTGCTTTTTGGACACCCAGGTCATCATTATTTGCTTAAACGTTTAGTTTCTGCAGCAGTCATAAAAGGAAACTCTTCAATTCTTGCAGTTACAGGCTGTAAAAAACTTATTTTTGACAAGTTAGAAATCAATATGGAACTACTACAATGCTTCCTGTGGTGTTTCATTTCTAATAATACCTAAATATTTACAGAAAAAACAGTTGCTGGATATAGGTCAGTACACAGACAGAGCTGCAAGTGCAAAAACACAGAAAACATCAGCGATATTCATTTACTCCCATGATAAACAGACCTAAGCTCAGTACTTTGAATTCTACACTCTGGTTTCCTCAACCAGGAATGTTTTCTTTCTCAACATTAGAGGAAATACAGATGAAGTAAATTGGGGCAGAAGACAGGCTGGCTGATGAGGAAGAAGAGATGTTATTTGGCTTTTTTAAGGCAGGTTGTGATTAAAGTCTTAAACTCCTTCAAAAACGTTTGTCTGGAATCTCCTCCTCCTCCTCATTCTCATTGATGACCTCTTGCTCATTTTCCTCATCATCCTCCTCTTCATCTTCATCTTCAGTGTTCTTTTCATCATCTTCCTCCTCTTTTGCCTGCTGCTCCTGTTTTTCCTCTGGATCTGACAAGTCTTCATTAACACCTTCAGTGTGATCGTTCACCTTCTCAGCCATCTTATGGGTGACTGCAGTCTGTTCAGCATGTTTATTCTTGCTGCGCAAACCCGGAAGAAGACAAAAGGTGGCGCAGCAGGCAATGAGGGTCCAGATTAGCGTGTGGGCTGGAACGCCTCTGACCTGAGTGCGCACCCACCTCACCGCCTGGGCAACAGTGGCGTTAGAAACCCGACGTGGGGCCGATTTGTCCTGCAGAACAGAGAAAAAAATGAAGTTTAACCCATTAAAAATCAGCCTCATATCCAAGGCTTTGTGGGGTTTTTTTTTTATGAAATCTGTTTCTTTTTAACTGAACAGCACAGAAAGCATGGAAGTCTGCGTTATGTGAAGACTATGATGCTTGGTCTTAATAGAAAAATACAATAGACCCAAATAACTAGCGTCCTCTTAATAGGCTTTCTGCACGATCCATTAAGTAAAATTCAAGAACAAAATAATTTATGCAAAATAAGATTATTACTTTTTTCAAAAATGTTTATTCAAATTATTTAACAGCTTATGTTGTTTTAAACTGGTGTTTTTCAGTTCTGGTGTGACTCAAGTATTTGTTTACTCATAAAATTACCTAAATTCAACACCTTCCCCATGATGATTAGCTAGAAGTGGAAAACATACCCAGAAGGTCTTAATTGACCAAACAAACAGTAAGCCAATGTCCAAAGCTGGATTCTTGGGCGGGTTTACAGCAAAGTTGAAGGTTGGGGGGTAAATTCCTTTCAATGGTGCTTTTTGCAGGGTTTCAACACTTTATTCCTGACCTGACTCTACTTTCCAGAGTTATTTATTTTTGTTTAGTGATACTCTGAATTTATGACCCGTATTTACAAAGCGGATGTGCCATTATTATAAAAAAGACTCTGAGAAAAACTGATGAATGCGGGCAAAGGATACAAGAAAGAAAGTAAGGTAGGACAAAAGGCAGGAAGTAAAGGAGGTACGACACAAGGAAAGAAAGGAAAGACGAAAAGCCACAAGGAAGGAAGGAAGATAAGACGAGGAGTGAAAGCAGAAAGGTTACTAGGAAGAGAGGGAGGGATAAGGAAATAAGGACGCAAGAAAAGAAGAAAGGGCCGAAGTGAGGGAGGCGGGAAGGGTGCATGGACACAAGGAAGGAAAGAACGGAACAACAACGTGGAATGAAAGGGAAGCAGGAAGAATCGAAAGACAGATGGAAGGATAAAAGACAGGAAAGAAACAAGGAATGAAGAACAAAATCTGAACAGAATGATGAGAAATAAAATCCGGAAATACAAATATCTTCTCCAAACTCCTGTCGCGACACTGAAGACTTTCCCAGACTGGGCAGGAACCCCGTTTATGCTTCCCTGCATTATAGGATCGGTAGTTACTGCCACAGGGTAATAAAACCAGAATTCCTCAGTGAGCCAGCACATCAACTGAATGGAAACTGGGTGCATTTAAATACTTTTTACTGCCTGAAATTAAGAACGATAAATTTTAAGCTTTTTAGGATTTCTTTAGGCCCTGCATAAATGCTATCTTAAATCTGCCATTTTAGATAAATATGGAGCACCAAATAAATAGTTTTTAATCAGAATAAATGTGAAAAAAATGTTAAGAGATATTTATACAGTTAAAAGAGTGAGCATGAAATCCAAGATGGCATTAGTCTAATATCAACATGTTCGCCGACACAGAGAACATTCAGACAGGCCCATTTGACTGAACAGAGAGAGGGATCTTTGACAATTCCTCTGTAACATTATCTTTCAAAATTGTCTTAGGTCCTCTTTTTTTCTCTCTTCAGCTCATCCCAAAGAGTTTTCTCAAGGATTCAGGTCTAGGCACTGAAGAAGTTGATTTTCTGTGTTGACTTGGCAAATATTTCGAATCACTATCCTGCTGAAAGACGACTATTTTCTGGGGTCCATTTTTTCTATGGCCTCTAGGCATTACAGTAGTCAAAGGAAAAGTCTGATGCTTTCTGCAAAAAGTGAACAACTGTAGTGAAAAACATTGCTTAAGGTCCTTTGCTGTTTGTGCCCCCATGTGCAGTTCAAGCTCAATATCACTGTCACCTGCTCGTCCAACATGGATATTTCAGCATTTGTTCTACTGTTTCTATCCTTGTCTGGTGGTGATATATATATTTTTGAAAACAAAAAAGGGAAAAAATAAATTCAAATGAGGGGCGTAGTTAAAACTACTTCCTCATTTTTAAATGTTTCTGCAGCCAATAACAACCAGAGGGAAGCTTACAGAAGATGGTTAAAAAGGAAAAATGCTTCTGCACACACACACACACACACACACACACACACACACACAAATATGCAACGGATCTTATCACCAAGATCCAGCACAGACAAAATGACTGAGAACAGTAGTAGTGGAAACAGTCCTTTTTTTGTCATTTTATTAGCACCAACTTTCTCACAGAAAGAAAATTGGGAAGGCATGGATTATTTGTCATTCCTTGGCAATCATAACAAGCATTTAAGGACAGATTTACCTTTAGGCCAAACTGGCTGAGCATGCCATCCAGGAAGGTGTTGCCCAAGTGCACTCTGGGATAGAACTCCTCATCATAGACCCTCCTCCACCAGCGCTCTGGATAAGATCTGCAAGGATCCAAACAAAAATAGTTATGCATGTGAGGCATGGATCAAAGTTCGTTAAGCTATTTCATACATGTAAGGCAAAGATTTAAAAGAGGACAAGTTGGTATAGAAAAAATTTTCAAGAAACTCGTTTTTCATTTGAAAATCTGCACTTCTTCATTTACAGCTAAAGCTTTTTCTAGGATGTTGCACTTTCAGACATGCCTGATGATGTTTTTAAGTTTTTCCAATTGTGAAACGCAAGAACTGAAATAATATGCGTTGCAAAAGCTTTCTTACTTGTTTCAGTGTATTTTAGTGGGATTTTATGCGAAAGACCAACACAAAATGATATAATCGGCTTCATAATTGCACTGGCTTTTATTTTGAGGTATCAGACTAAAGGGGGCTGTGTACGCCACGATTTTTATTTGCATGGTTGCTACACATTTTTTCATGCAAAAAATTCCCTTTCCAGAATCGACTTTCTAGTCATTTAAGTTAATTTTATAATATTATCTACAAACTGAGATATTTCCACAGTGGGTTGGCTTTGAATAAAGATCCAGAAACTGCAGGGAAGTAAGAGAGGAGGTGAAGATAGAAGGAAAAGGCGGTATGGCACAAGGAAGGAAGGAAGGAACATTAAAGCGATGGAATAGAAAATGAAGTCTATACTTCCAGACCAGGAAAATACTGAAATCAAATTCCAGAATGTATAGGAACCCTAAACCTGTGAAAATATGTGCTACCGTGTTTTGGTCTATCATATTAAATCTCAATTAAAAACTTTAAAGTTTGTCGTTGTAGCGTGACAAAGTTCAAAGAGTTTAGTTACTTTTTTAAGAAACATGTACATCTGGCTCAAAAAGTGGCTGTAATGTTTCAGCGCAGGCGGAGAATCGAAATACCAGTGAGCACTGACCCATCGGCCTTCGGTTCAGTAAACCAGTATCTGTAGCGGTGAGCTCGGAGGTAGGCGGGCGGCTCCTCGTGAAATGGATACTTGGAGACATCCGTCTGGATCAGTTCAATCACTGTAGGAGCAAAAGGAAAACTTTAAGAGACCCATTTGTTCCTTGTTCCTCGTTTTACAGGAAATTCACCACAGCTTTCAGTGGATTAACGTGTTTTATGGATTTCATCTGAGAATAAAATCTACTGGAAAGGGGCAGAAGCTCAGAATCTGACCCCATTTTACATAGGTTCGATAGGTTTTGCACCTTCTCTTTTGCCTTGTAGGAGTCGGTACATCAGACTGGTAAACCATGGACTCTGGGTTTGAGGCCCCAAAGCGGCAAACCACATCTGCCAGTCCAACCGGGGCTGATGTGGCGTCACCACAGGAGGAGATGCACTTAGGTTCCCTGGCTTGTACATGAACTCAATCTCCTGCGAGGACAAAACAGAAACATACTGTATGATGTAAACAACTCTCATGTAGGGCTGAAACAATTCGGATTAAGCGTGAACAATCGATTATTGAAATATTCGTCAACTAATTTAGTAATCAAATAATCGTTAACTGGAGTATACAGGCTCTAAAACGTGCCATTTGGTGAAAGAACAGCCCATTCAGAGCAGTAATTAAGCCAAAATTGTACAACAAATATATTAATTTTGCATTTAAAAAGAAAAACCTTTGTCTATAAATATGTTCTATCCAGAACTCCTCAAGTGGGTATAGTTTAAGCTTCACCTGGTTCAAATTCTGTATAAAATATCCTATTAAGCACCTTTTGCTATTTGATTATTAAGCGATTAGCAAAATAATCATTAGTTGCAGCCGTACTCTCATGCAGTGAACAGATCCGGTTAAAACCATTATCTCACCGTCCATGTGTTCCCATCCTTGCTCCCTTCAATGACCACCTCCGGCCTCCCACCGACTCCTGTCATCCTTCTGAACAGGCCGTAGGAGTTGGCCAGCTGGTAGCGATTCACTAGTCCGAACGCCTGACGCACTCCCGGCCACAACCTGGCGTGAGAGTCGTACTCTACGAAGCTAAACGGCACCTGAAGCAGAGAGAAAACGGCAATGAGTCGCTGTTGGTCATTTGTAAACAATTGATCATGCAGCTCTCTGATTTCCCAGCACCCACCAGACTGACTGCAAACATGGATACAGCAGCAGCTGCGAACACGGTCCACTGGATCATCCCCAAAAACCTCTTCAGGAAGCCAGAGACGCACGCACACCTGTGTATGATTTCACATTAAAGTGGAGATTAACAACTTAAATGTTATGCATCTGCAGCAGAGAACATATAAGATACCTGAACATGGAAGTGACCAACTCCCAGGTAAGCGAGAGGACGCCGATCCAGATGATGGGGAAGGTGACAGTCTTCAGAAACTGGTTAAACTGGTGGTATGTGAATGCTGCAAACGTCAAACGAAAACAAAAGCAATGAAGTACACGTTTTTCCGATGGTTTTTGGCAACTGAAGCAGAATTACCAACCTGTGCGAGATGAGATGGCATTCTTGGCTGAATCCACCTGCAGATCGAAGCAGATAATTGTTCCAATGATCAAGAGAGCCCACACCACCAGCTCCACTAAGTAACAAAGCCACGGCAGCAGCTTGGAGTCTGAGGAGAAAAACAAAAACAAAACAAACAATGCAGATTTGTATGAATGCGTTTCCGCACACAAGAATCTTTTTAAATCCTCTGATCATCACAAAAGAGAAAAAGCTTGGAGACTTGCTAGATGTGCTGATGTATCCAAAAGGGCTGTGCAGCTGTCCTTTAAAACAATACTGGAGTTATATCAAGGTTCCTACACAGTTTTTATTTCATACTTTTCCAGAATCAAAATTGTAAATTTTTTCTGGATTTTGTAAAACATTTGAATAGATAATATTAACCCTTAACTGCTTGAATACTAATTAAGTCTAATCTGACAAAACAAAACATTGACAAATCAACTTCTAATTTTAGGAATGTGGTCAGGGAGGGAGTTCCCTTTCATTTTGTTTTGATTTTTTATTTTATTTAACTTTTATCACTTTTTACTTTATTAAGGTGACCTTGTGTGCCCTGAAAGGTGCCTTTAAATAAAATGTATTATTATTATGTCGGCAGTGTTTTTTCACGTTGTCATAAGGGTAGAGAAACATACAGGTCCTTCTCAAAATATTAGCATATTGTGATAAAGTTCATTATTTTCCATAATGTCGTGATGAAAATTTAACATTCATATATTTTAGATTCATTGCACACTAACTGAAATATTTCAGGTCTTTTATTGTCTTAATACAGATGATTTTGGCATACAGCTCATGAAAACCCAAAATTCCTATCTCACAAAATTAGCATATCATTAAAAGGGTCTCTAAACGAGCTATGAACCTAATCATCTGAATCAACGAGTTAACTCTAAACACCTGCAAAAGATTCCTGAGGCCTTTAAAACTCCCAGCCTGGTTCATCACTCAAAACCCCAATCATGGGTAAGACTGCCGACCTGACTGCTGTCCAGAAGGCCACTATTGACACCCTCAAGCAAGAGGGTAAGACACAGAAAGACATTTCTGAACGAATAGGCTGTTCCCAGAGTGCTGTATCAAGGCACCTCAGTGGGAAGGAAAAAGTGTGGCAGAAAACGCTGCACAACAAGAAGAGGTAACCGGACCCTGAGGAAGATTGTGGAGAAGGGCCGATTCCAGACCTTGGGGGACCTGCGGAAGCAGTGGACTGAGTCTGGAGTAGAAACATCCAGAGCCACCGTGCACAGGCGTGTGCAGGAAATGGGCTACAGGTGCCGCATTCCCCAGGTCAAACCACTTTTGAACCAGAAACAGCTGCAGAAGCGCCTGACCTGGGCTACAGAGAAGCAGCACTGGACTGTTGCTCAGTGGTCCAAAGTACTTTTTTCGGATGAAAGCAAATTCTGCAAGTCATTCGGAAATCAAGGTGCCAGAGTCTGGAGGAAGACTGGGGAGAAGGAAATGCCAGAAGTCCAGTGTCAAGTACCCACAGTCAGTGATGGTCTGGGGTGCCGTGTCAGCTGCTGGTGTTGGTCCACTGTGTTTTATCAAGGGCAGGGTCAATGCAGCTAGCTATCAGGAGATTTTGGAGCACTTCATGCTTCCATCTGCTGAAAAGCTTTATGGAGATGAAGATTTCATTTTTCAGCACGACCTGGCACCTGCTCACAGTGCCAAAACCACTGGTAAATGGTTTACTGACCATGGTATCACTGTGCTCAATTGGCCTGCCAACTCTCCTGACCTGAACCCCATAGAGAATCTGTGGGATATTGTGAAGAGAACGTTGAGAGACTCAAGACCCAACACTCTGGATGAGCTAAAGGCCGCTATCGAAGCATCCTGGGCCTCCATAAGACCTCAGCAGTGCCACAGGCTGATTGCCTCCATGCCACGCCGCATTGAAGCAGTCATTTCTGCCAAAGGATTCCCGACCAAGTATTGAGTGCATAACTGTACATGATTATTTGAAGGTTGATGTTTTTTGTATTAAAAACACTTTTCTTTTATTGGTCGGATGAAATATGCTAATTTTGTGAGATAGGAATTTTGGGTTTTCATGAGCTGTATGCCAAAATCATCTGTATTAAGACAATAAAAGACCTGAAATATTTCAGTTAGTGTGCAATGAATCTAAAACATATGAATGTTAAATTTTCATCATGACATTATGGAAAATAATGAACTTTATCACAATATGCTAATATTTTGAGAAGGACCTGTACATATAATATTGGTTATCAGCCTAAACAGTAATATTAAGATGGGATATTGGCCCAAATTTTCATACTGGTGCATCCCCAGTGTGCAGTCATTTAGTAAATCAGAAACCAAAATACGATGTGTAAAATGTCAACATCAAGTTGCAGGGGTTCACGGATCAATCGGCCGGCCAATCAGTCGATTTAGTTAATTTTGGGCGATCGCCCGTTACTTACATGTGAAACTGATGTTATCCACCAATCTGATCTACTTGTTTAACCTGTTGTGCAAGTTTGTTTTGTATTTAAAATGTGAAATATTACAGACTGAAGGAACTGCAACGCTCTAAACTCATTTATATTTGAGAGAACCACTTCATGGGTATTGTTCAATGTTCAGGCCTTTTAAATAAGATAATAGGGTTGCAGCAATTGCAGTTAAGTTGTGTTGAAGCCAATCAATCAGAAACCTTGCCATTTAGACATAAATCAATGTAATCATCATTCGATTTTTGTCTTTTACAAAGCAGAAAAAGAAAAAAAAGGCCAGAAAACAGTTTTTCATACCCTTAATGTTTTCCATCCTCATCCAGACCTGGAAAAAGGCTTTTAATTGTTCTGAAATGCTGTTCATTCTTAATTATTGTGCCATTATATTAGCTAAATAGGCAGTTAATTTAACTGCTTAATTTGTTATTAGTCTTGTTATAAAATACATTTTTTCAGCATTTTTTTCAACCTCGTTCATTACAATGGACAATAATTTACATGGAAGTAAATACAGCAGCGTGTACTAAATGTGTTTCTAAAGAACCTTACATAAAGCAGCACCTATAATTTAGTTACATATATGTTTTTGTACCATGACAATAAATGATTACCCTAAAACCAACCATACTTTTCCAGACTGCGTAGGAACCTTGTATTTTAATTTCCTAGAACTTGAACAACTTGGTTATAAATTCTGAAGACTCATACAAACGTGCACCAACAAGGAACGTCTTCCTGCCAAATGCGCCACATCGACTCTAAGTGTAAAACAAACACTGCTCTGCAGCCACAGTTTTACGGTAGCAGGACACCCCATCGAAAGATTCGCTGGATCGTACCGTTGTTCTCGTCGTCAAACTTGTTTGCTTTGCGGAGCCAAAAGTTTACGTGCCGATCGTCCAGGAGGGACAGACAGAGTGTCAGCGTCAGCAGGTTGAAAACGTTGTAGTTGCCCGACAGAACGATCAGCACCTGAAGAAGCACCTACACAAAGAACAAAACAACGTCATTTACAAACAAAAGTTAGTTTCTAATAAAGCTCCGTCATGAAGTCTGCTGTTTTGGAACTGACCCATTTTCACCTTGAGTGGTCAGACTGGTGGCTGGCCAGAAGGCCATAAATCTGATCTTTGTCTTATACGGAAACAATCCATTGTGCACTGACAACAACACTCTTCGGTATAAAAGTTGTTACGGAGTGAAGAAGGCTCAAAGCTAGCTCTTTCAGTGGTTGCCTGTTTCCTGGACTCTACAGTAGAGATGGGGGACAGGAGGATGTTGGCCAAACCGACATCCATCATGAACAACGCCTCTCACCTGCTCTAAGACACGGTGGGCGCTATGGGCTGCTCCTTCAGCAGCAGGCTGCGGCTGCCACAGTGCAGGAAGGAACACTTCAGAAGGTCCTTCCTCCAATCAGCAATAAAACTCTACAATCAAAGCCAATAAATGTTTCACCTCATTTATGTCTCTTCTTTCTATGTATATAGTGTACATATTTGTTGTAACTTTATTTAGATAAAGTGTTCCATTTTTGCACCTTTGCTTTTATTAATCATTTTCTTTAGGTTATCTTTTTAGATGTGCACCTTTTATTTAGTTTCAGCTCACACTATTTTATGAGAAAGACATTTTTGTTGGTTAAGCTGCTGATCAATGACTTGCATTAAATCTCCCAAAACCACCAAATTAGCACAAAACAAAAATGTAACTTTGTGCACTTTTGTTACTGGCGGCCGATCACAAAGGCACAATTTGTTCTCATTGCTTTAGCTCAACCAATAAAAAAAAAAAAACACAAAACACCAAAGGCATAACTGTTTGACACGCTGAAAAATTACATGAAATGGAAGATTAAGTGAAGGATGACGCATCGCTCAGATCCTGCATCAGGTGTTTGCTGGAAAACATGTGAAACATGTGACTTTGTATCTGCTAAGTAGTGGCTTTAGGCCTGACATTCGTTTTTATCTCAGCACAAATATGCAGTCATGGTCAACGACAGAGACTGGGACCAAAACAGTGGGAAAGTCTGAAGGAGTCAGGAGAAAATCTGGGTCCTTGAAAAGTACTCAAACATACTGAAAACAAATTGGGTTCTTTTAAAATAAGTGGTAAATTAGATTACTTCTAATGTGAAGTTTTCTCACCTGCAAATAAAAGGCACCAAGCCGCAGCCGACGCAGAGGACTGAAGAAGAGTAAAGGTACAGGAATCTCTATAACAAATGTTCCCACTACGCTGAGCTTATGCCACCAGACTGGCAACTGGTGGGCAAACCAGGCCAGTGGAGTGGGGATGCACTGGGTTTCATAGTGATACGTCAGCGCTGCTCAACACAGACAGAAGAAACCTAATCAGTCAGAAGTTCCAAAAAGAAACTTGCAAACATCTGCAGCGTTTTGGGCAACAAAGTTGTGCGTTTGTACCTGTGAGGCCCCACCATGTGGGACAACGTGAGGTGAGCTTCACCACTCCAGAGGCAAACATCAGCCTGAAGAGCAACCAACGAATCAGCCAGAAGGTCACACGATCGTGCTCCCTGGCTGCTCGAGATCCCCTGACTGATGTCAGGGGTGCGACAAGGATACAGAGGAACCCTGTCTCAAGCAGCAAGTTGTCCCTGAAGGGCAGAAAAATAAAAGGCTATGAAAGAAGGGAACGTTACAAGTAAAGAGGAGACTAGTGGATGATGGCTTCATAGGAGTGTTATCTGCAGTGCTGTTGCACAGAAACAAAGACAAACATCACTATGATGATAAAACAGAGTCCAGCTGTTGTTTCTAGAAGCTGTTTAAAAATAAAACCTGCAGCGCTCTGCACAAATAATCATCCTCCTAGAACATTCTTACAGTTTTTCATATTACAACCACAAGCTTCAGTGTATTTTATTGGGATTTTCTACAAATAAAATTATAATGCATTTGTGTTTATCCCCTTCAACTTTGATACCCCTAAATAAAACCCACTGCAACATAGGCAAATGTTCCCCTACCAGCAGGACAAGCCCTGAACATACAGCCAGAACTGCAGTGCATATTTGATTAAAGCATATTTAGGTATTTGAATGGCCCAGTCAAAGTCCAGACTTATATCTAATTGAGGATTTGTAGCAAGACTTCAAAATGGATGTTCACAGACGCTCTCCGTTGTATCTCAGCTTGAAAACCCATGTATCCTTTTCCTCCCACTTCACAAGTATGCAAAGACGTCTGCTGATCTAGCACATAAAACCTATTAGTTTATGGTTGTAACCAGACAAAATAAGAGTTTAATGGGTAGGAATACCCCTGTAAGTTGCTGTGTATATATTTCTAGTTTTTACATTGACAAAAACACTTACCACTGAAAGTAGAGGAACACCTGGCCCACCTGTAATAAGAAAACACTTTAAAGTAAATAAAAACAAATAAAAAAGGAACACTGTGTCAGAGATAAAAAAAAAAAAAACGTTAAGGCCATCACAAACTCACTTGGTACATGGATAGGTACAAGGCCCAGAGGCAGAAGAAGACCAGGCTGTCCCTGAGAGCTTCCACCAGCATGGCTGCCAGGCTCAGAGCAGCTCCGGTGAGACACAGCAGCTCCATGGAGGTTTGAGTGTCCAGGCCCAGGTGGGGACCCAGCCACAGGAGAGAGGGAGAGGACAGCAGCTGGTCCAGCAGAGGCTTCCCAGTGTACCGCAGCTGCCAGCGGGCAGGGAGCAGCCCATCATTCCCATACAGACCTGCACATAAAGAATGAAAGGAATGTTGATTAGTTTGGAATGGACTTTTTCATTTTCCATGATAATACATGCAGATCTTTGCATTTTTATCTATCCTTTAGATGGCAGACCCATTATATGCAAATAAGGGATGTAGGTTTCCAATACAGCTCAAAATGCATAATGGAATATAGAGACTTCATCTAAAGGCTACATTCGTGCTTTCTTAGTAAAACATTGTGTTTTGGATGTGCGTAGGGACAAAAGAACATATATATCATGTCACCATATTGTCCAGGTTGCATTTATCTCTGCAGTTCATAAAGTTACCTCAGTGCGCAGACAAGCAGAACTTTCCAGGCACTTCTTCACCACGTAAACACAACAGCACAGGAACACTGAATGAGCAGCAAGTTTCCAGCTAACAAAGCTAACGCTGACCGTGGAGCAGAGAGAGAGAGAGATGGCTTCTTTCAGTCTTACCTGGTATCTGCACGTAGAGGGAAACAAAAGCTACCATGTAGATGAGCGCCATGCACCAGAGGAACAGGCGGGGAGGCAGGATAATGTCCCCCATCGTTCACCACCCGGGATCTTTCTGTCACAAACACTGCTGGTCCCTGAGCAGAAGGAAGGAAGCTGCAAGCAGGATTTGACGTGGACGAAGCGGGAGCCACGCCACCCAGGCGGCCACAAGATGTCGCTGCTGCTCGTTTCAATCGCATGCAGCGTTTAAGTACCGCTGGGTAAAAGTGGTTAACTTGTGATCGCAGTAGTTTAACAGTTTTCCTACAGATCATGCCTGGAATTATGATTCAAAAGAAGTTTTTGGAAATAAAAAAAATAAAAAAAACCAGTGACATTCCTTCAGGAAAAATACTTTGATGTTAGAATTTGGTGTATTATAGGGGTTCCCGTAAACCTTTAAAAAATAAAATAAAAGAGGACTGTAGCAAACAGATGTCTAGTAACTATCTGTTCTAGAAGTACAAAGGTGTGAAGCCCAAAAATATCTTTTGTTGGCAAAGTGAACGCCATTTTATAGATTTTTTTCACAATGACTTTCTTTCCTAATGGGTGGCTTCTCTGACAGGAAACATATACAAGTTTCGTCACAGTACCTGCTTCACACAGGAAGGTTGTTAATGTTACACCACCTCCAACCTCCATTTCCTTTGTAAAGAGACATCGACGTCGTCTCTGTAAATAACAGCCCAAGCAAGAGTGACAATAGCTTAAAGGTTTATTAAATAGCGTTTGCATAACCAGCTGTTTTTGAGACTCCAGTTGTTTTCGTACTCGAGAAATGTTTGTAGGTTTTGGCCCAGTTTTCATTTGACATTAGCTGTTCCAACTAATTTAAATTTATACAAAACCACTGAGTTGTCTGCTGATGCTATTACTTGTAACATTGGAACAGAATCGCTCTTTTAATGTTTTTATCTCGTGTAAAAATATGGCATTGAAAATTTGTTTTGTACTTTAAGATCTCCCTCCTGGCAATGATCCCTTGACCAACTATGGAAATCACAGGTTTATCATTTATTATGTAGTTAATTTAATTTCCTTTGGGCATTAATAAAGTATCTTTGAAATAAATATTGCATTTAATTATATTATATATTTATGTTTGCATCTAAACCAGTGTATTTGTGTCAGTTAAATTAGTGGACGAAATTCTAAAGACAGACGTTTCTTAAAATTCATCTTTCAAAATTTTGTTTCCAAACTTGTAACATCGATTGTCCACTATTCATGTCTTGAAATGTAATGTAAATAGAAACATGCTCACAGATTAAATTTGACTAGTTCTATCTTTAAGTTAAACTATTTCAGTGAAATAAATAGCTGAGGTTTGATTTCATATGAATTACAAGACATACTAAATGGCAAATAATCATAGTTAATGTTTTAATACAGTTAAAATTATTACTAGAATATGTTCTCCAGTCATTACATTTTGAACATGAAGACCTTGATGCAAAATGGTATGTTTACTGTAAATTAGTAATTCCCATCACCCAAAACATGCCATTCCCACTGTAAAACATGGTAGTGGCAACATTGTACTGGGGAGATGTTTTGGATAAAAACATATTGTTGAAAATTGCTGTTCAGACACTCTGTCCAATCTAAGCATAAGCTACTTTTGCAAAGAATGGAAGACAACATTCGGTCTCTTAAAAAATACAAAAGACTAGCAGCTATATGAAGCAGTTACCCATCCTCTTCACTTTAACTTTACAATTACTTTGTCTGTCACGTAAAATCCAAATAAGGTTTGCAGTTCTAACGTGTCAGAGCATGGAAAATATAAATGGCTATGGAAACTTTTGCAAAGTAATGTATATTAAGGAAAACACATATTTGGTTTGACATGAGTTTATTGTGCAACTTACCAGGCAAGCATACAGATTCATGACAATAAAAAGATGCTCTGCATGCTGCTAATCCAAGAGCAAAAGCATCCATGTATATACATTCAAGTTTTAGTCAAAAACACTGAAAAATAATAAACTACTGATGACACATAAGAGTACCACTAAGCCTCTGACAGAATGATTAAAATCAGGAATGCCCTGCACAGGCATCAGGATTTATTCACTGATGCTATAAAAATACAATAACAAAAACAGATCTGATTGTTCGTAACATTTTACAGTTTATTTTTAGGTGGCACCAACACTAGGAGATGCTTTTTCAGGTGTTGGACAGATCAGCAGTGAGACTCCTACAACGACAAGTGCTAAATCAGCAGAGATGAAACTTGCAAATGTGATATTTGACACAGGTGCTACACAAAGAGAACATGGTTGGATTAGATCTCAGAGTTTGACAGTCATTTTGTAGATCCCAACTGCCCACTTTATATTAAGTTCTTTAAATATAAATCTCAATTTGCCCACTAGTAAATCTGGTTGTAGATAAAATCATACTTGCTGTGCTACTTGATTTTTAAATTTCAAAGTAAATGAGCACTTATAAATCAAAAGGTCATTAGAAAAGATGTTCTGCGAGATATTCTTACTCTTGGCTCCAGATGCCTATCCAGGCTGGATTGTATTTTCCTTACAGGCACCACCTCTATTGAAATGGAAACACTTGACTTGCACGACAAGTTAGATAATACGCAGCATAACACTGCAAGAATCCAGCTGCTTATAAATGGTTTGCTTAAAAACGTGTGCATCCCTTTTTAGCATGGCTACTGAAAGTCAGTGGTTTGCAGAAGGACAAATTCATTATAGCTGCCTCATGTGTGCAAAACCCAAGGAGATGGCCGATACAGTGTAGCGGTGCTTGAACACCAGGGTGGACGGCTTAAGTAAAAAGAGAAGCTTCAATTAAGCTCTTTGGCTGGTTTTAACCAATAACAGCCACATCAGCCCCCGTTCAAACATAAAAGACATTGCACTCCTATGTTTACACATAATACACAGTTTTGAGCATATTAGTAATTGTTGTTTTTCTTATTATATGTCCAGACCTTTGAATCTTTGAGAATTTTAAGGCAAATATTAATTCACACAGTTTTGGATGGCTAGACTTTAGGAGTGCATGTTCACTCAGACAGTGCCTCCTGCTGGTAAAAATCAGATCAAGCGTCGAAGAGTCATGTAGCTCCTTCAGCTGCACAAGTCTCTCCGATATTCGTCGTTGAGGTCATGGGCTCCTGATCGGTTTCCCTGACGTAGATGACCGCATCCCCGCTCACGTTAATGAGGCACTGAGCCTAAAGGGGGATCAAACATTAATTCTGCATTATATGTGCAGCTGCATCTCAGTGAATGAGAATATCATCAAATAGGTGTTTTATTATAGTATTTATAATGCAGTCATTACCCACAGAGTGATTCATTTCAAGTGTTTCTGCTTATCACAGAAAAGTAAACAGAAAAGTTTACATTTCCTGTTAATTAAGAAACGAAAAATGTATTTTTTTTCCCTCCAAAAATCGAAAAAAAGGACTGGTAAATATCCCTACTAAAAACATGATCATGACCCTTTCTGCACCATTTACTGCATCAGTGCGGCGTGGCATGGAGGCAATCAGCCTGTGGCTCTGCTGAGGTGTTAAGGAAGCCCAGGTTTCTTTAAGAGTCCCTCAACTCGTCAGCATCGTTGGGTTTGTCGTCTCTCACCTTCCCCTTGACAATAGATTCTCTGTGGAGTTTAGGTCAGGCCAATTAAAGCACAGAGACACACTGGTCATTGAGTGTGGGCGAATGCCAAGTCCTGCTGGAAACTGAAATCAGTATCTCCATCGAGCTTGTTAGCAAAGGGAAGCATGCAGTGCTCAAACTTCTTTTCATAAGCAGCTGGTCTGACTTTGGACTTGTTAAAACACAGTGGACCAACACCAGCAGATGGCCTGGCTCTCTAAATCCTAACTGACTGTGGATACCTCACACTGGACCTCAAGCAACTTAGATTCTGTGCCATTCCACTCTGGAACCATTATTTCCTAATGAAATGTAAAATTCACCTTTATTAATCGTTTGTCTCCTTAGACTAGGTAGGATGCTAATGATATCTCTGGGCCAGAAGTGACTTAACAGCTATAGCTCAGGTCCTGAATATATGTCAGTGTGGTTACTCTTGAAGCACTGACTCCAGTCACTGTACACACCTTGTGAATCTCCCCCAAAGATTGCTCCACAGTCCTCTCAAGGACGCATTTATACCCATTTCTTGTGTCCCTTTTTCTGCCACACTTTTTCCTTCCATGAAATGTTCTATTAATATGCTTGGATACAGCGCTCTGTGAAAAGCCAGCTTCTTTGGCAATTGCTAATTCACTGAGACGCATCTGTAAAAATAAAAGGTTTTCAGCATGTTAGCAAAAAATGTGTATTAGTGTGGGTACCTGGTTCTTGTTTGGATTTTCCATTAAAACGCAGTCTTTCATGCTGTAGGACACCACTGCATTGCCACCCAGAGCTGCCACATGGGCTCGAACCATCGCAAACACCTCTGCAATGAACGAATGAAGGAAGCCACTAACCCCACCTTCCTGGAGAGAACAAACATGTTTCATGTAACAAAAAGCACACCTGGTGAGCAAACAACACAAAGGGTTCCTGTAGCCTTAACCACACCTCTCGTAGAGATGTCGTCTCTCTGATGAAGAACATGTTGATGATTCCCAGGTATTTCACGTTGCGCGTCCCAGGGAGAAAAGAGAGCGGCGTCATCTTCACCATGGTCACTGAACTGCCTCCAAAGGAGCGGCTGGAGCGGAGTGAACGGGTGCGTCCCTCCGTCAGTGGACTGCACTGCTCCAAAGACGAGACTGAAGGTCCAGAGAGAAAAAGAGGCCAAGCAGAGGTGCAAGAGAAGGATGACAAGAGGAGGGGACAGGAGGGCAAACTGAGACACCAACAACCACTTATAAACAGTGGAAAAATAAAGAAGCAGATATGAACTTTGAAGCTCAAGTGAAGGATGTCATGCAAAAATGAAATCGGTTTAGTGTTTGTACAGCAGGGCATGTACACTCATACAAAGCAGAGCAAAAAAAGATTCAAACCCATGGAAAAATTCTGATTTATATTACTACTTTACATCAATCTTTAAATCTTTCAGGCTGAAAATGTAAAAAAAAAAAAGCACAAAAGACATTGTGTTAAAAATAATATGAGCCAAAATTTCCTTTCTTAGGAATAAATAATAGGCCTTCTTTGTCAGCGCAGCAGGCAAACAATGTTTTGCAATTGGTCCTCTTCTGTAAGTATCTCTAGACCTTTGAGGCTGGACAGCATCATTGCCACCTTTTAGATGTTCTGGATCAGATTCTGGTTTGGACCCTGGAAAGACCACCCTAAGATTTTGATGCTTTCACCACTTTAGCTGAATGTTTTCCTTTGCTATTTTGTAACTTTATTTTTTCGGTCGTTTCACGTCGATAAAGAAGCAGTCAGCTACAGTACCTTTTATGCCGACCAGGCATCAAATCCGTACCCGCCAAAAGCCCATTTTGTACCCACTTAAAACAACTGATGATCTGAAGTAATGGATCCCAGAGGTGTCCACATCGCTGTTAAAATGAAAGGTTTTGGTGTTGTTAAACAAGAGCCGATATAAAATTAGTTTAAGGCATTTTCCACATATGTTATCTTGCGCAATCCAACAGAAAAGTAAAAATCTGTAAGAAAAAAATATCTTCAAGCTAATAATTGGTTGGAGCCCTTTCTGACTCAATTTCAGCATCGAATCTTCTTGACCTCCCAGCTTCCATCAATTACAGTAAATCTGATTAACCCGAATCCAGAGAATTCAGCCGTCCTAGTTAAATTTCCCTGACTTTGCCACATTTGCATCCTTTAACAAAAGCCGTAGTTTAACAGAAAGGTTACACAGGATCAAACTGACCTCAATATACAAAGGTATCACTCAGGAGAAGGACACAAAAAATATTTACATTTCATGTCACAGTAAAGAAAATCACCAATAATTGGGGAAAAATTGGGAAACAGACATTACAGGAGCTGAATGTTTCTCCGAAACTGTTGAAAACAGAAGATAGTCTAAGGGTGTGCACAGTTCTCTTCCAACTGATTTCTTTTCCAAGTGAACAGAATATATGTCACAGTATATGCTGATAAAATCTGAAAATGATTTATCACGGATTATTTTACACCCCAAAAACCTAGCATGTTAATAGGAATGTGTACACTTTTTTGTGGGTATGAATTGGCAAAGGAACAAACCGTTTCAAAACACTGTCTTGGTTATGTGTCAAATGCAGCCAAGAATCATGTTTTCTTACTGAATCTAAGTGAAGTTCTATTTTCTCCTGATGCAGTTTGCTTTTGAACATGTTATCTTACCAAAAATCTACGAAGCATAAGAGCCCAAAGCACAACGGTTCTATCCATATGTTTGATGACAAGATGTCCATTCAGGTCACAAAATTGCTCAAATGAATCAAACTTGCCTTGGAGGTATTTAGCAATAAGAGGTAAAATATAATTCTGGACAATGACCTCAGGCAGGCAAGCTGAAGAACGAACTTCACCAGGTGCCACACTGAACCCTCTTTCAAAACAATACAGCAAGAAAGGTTAATATTTTCAGTCCAAAACCAGAATCCATCCAGAATGAGAATAGGGCTGGAAGAGCTGGAAATAAATGCGGAAAAAGAACAAAGTAAAGGACTATGTTCAAAACATTTTGTAATTAATTGTAACTATGCAGACGAGAAAAGTGGTAAACAGAGAACAAACCACAACTTTGCATGGGTATGAACAATTTTGAGCTCACCTGCATTGCTAGAAAGACATAACTTTAAATGCAGCTTTGTATGTGTTCGGTGCACGGTGTGAAGACAATCACTTGAAAAGCGTGTGCTGCCATGCATGTCATGCAACTGAGGTAAAAACAGGCAGAAAATGTCTGCAGACAGACAGACAGACCTGGGCACAGCTGTTTACAGGTGTGAATACAGTGTTTACAGTGAAATACATGAGAGAAGATTTCTAATTCTTTGGCATTTGTGAACGAGGCTTGAGACATGGAAACAGACAAAGACAGCTATGAGCTGAGCTGGGCACATGTACACAAACCAGAGAGTGAAAGGTGCTTCACTGTATAGCGCAAAGTTACCTGATGCAGTTTCCATCCGTCAAACCAGGAACCTTCAGAGCCAAACATTACACATACTGTGCACAGGACTGAAAATCAAACTAGCTCTCGTAGAAAAGAACTGCCCCAACCACCCCCCACCCTACCGTGATGATTTGTTCAAACGTTCTCACCTACAGGTACATCTCATTAAATTAACATATTGTCAAAAGGTTATTTTATTTCAATGAAACTCATGTAGATTAAATACACTTCTGTTAATTTTGATGATTTTGGCTAACAGCTGATTTAAACACAAAATGTTTCTCAGACAATATGAATATGACATAAGACCAACAAAAACATTGATACAAAAATCTTATGTAATGACCTACGCATAATGGAGAAGACTGCTGAGTTATCAGCTGTCCAGCAGATAGGGACATCCTCCATGAGGAGCATAAGTCACAGAAGTTCATTGCTGAGGAAGCTGGCTCTACAGAGTGCTGTATCCGTGCATATTCATTGAAGGCTAAGTGGAAGGAAAACGTGTGGTAGAAAAAAAAGGTACACAAGCAACAGAGATAATCAGCAGCCTTGAGAGGATTGTAAGGCGAAGCCCATTCAAGACTTTGGGACAATCAATCCGAGACAATATTTTTCACAACACTTCTTCCTTTCACTCAATTTTCCAATAATATGCTTGTATACAGCATGCTGTGAACAACAACCTTTATTAGCAATGGCCTTTTTATGTCTTGCCTTACTTGTGGAGGGTGTCAGTGACAAAACATGGGACAAAACATGAGTATAACATTACATTTTTTAAGCAGAAATAACTTTTTTATAGCTCTTATGTAATGTTCAAATCTGCATAGAAGCTGAATCTTAGGATATCTTGAGGTGTAACTTATAATCATCAAAATTAACAATAATAAAGGCTTGAAATATACTCAGTATGTAGCAAATTTTTTATATTTATTAATTTCACATTTTAAACCAAATGAAGTATCTGAAATAAAGTAACTTTGGATGATACCCTAATTTATTGAGATGCACCTGTATATCCAATAAAGCATGTCATATTTCCTCAATTTCAGAAGATTTGTTTATGCAAATGCAAAGTGAAATCAAAGGAAATTTTCATGCAGATTTTACACGAGTGCAAAGAGGGGGGGAGAAAGCTGCATACTGTGTGCAAAAAGATAACTGCCCTCTGATTTAAAAAAGGTTGACATGGCTACAGGCATTTTCAAGCTAAGCAGCTGACTGGGATCCCTTCGAAGAGCTAGGTGTGATCTTTTGAACTCTAAAAAGCCACTGATTGATTTGGGGGAAGAAAAAAAAAGCTACGTCTCCCTCAACGGCATGCATCAAGGGGTGTGTGTGAGTGTAAGTCGGTATGTGGAAGACTGCTCGTGAAACCATGTTTTGTATTCGTGGGTATGATCACCAGAGTGTGCTAGAGACTGTGTCCTCCTACTTGTCTTAACTGATCCTCGTCTTATGGTGTGAGCTTTCAGCCTAAGCAGCTCTAGCCAGGTGCTGCATCTGTCTGCAAAGGAACCGTAATCAACGGAGGCAGCTGGAGAGAACACACAACACACACGCAAACAAACACACACACACACACGCAACCCCCACCCGAACCACAAACGACAACGAGAAAAAAGAACAAAAAAAAAAAAACAAAACAAAAAAAACATACAAGACACAAGAAAACAAACGAACAGAAAAGAACAAAACTGAATGAGGTTTTTCGAGAGCGGTTCAACTGTCCGAGACAAAAGGATGAAAGGTCAAAACATGACAGTATAGTAGTTTCGGTAGCTGGGAGGAGGGGAAGGGGGTAGAAAGAAAACAAGGAGGGAGCTTACCTCTGGATGAGACAATGGTATTTTCTGGGACACCTGTCACACACACACACACACACACACACACACACACACACACACACACACACACACACACACACAAACAAAAACCTGTACTTGGTAGACAGAAATCAGTATATTTCCTTCTCCTCTTTCAATCAAGTCAAGTTCTACCTCTACAGCTTGATCTCAATGCTAGGATTGTTTGGTGTAAATAACAGCCACAATGTCTCACAGCTCTGACACATTTACAGCTACAAAACCTCAGTGCTGTTGTCTAGTTTTATGGCTAAACAAAGCGCGGTGAGGTGCTACTGTTCTTTTACCTGTTGAATGAACCACAACCAGCTGATTCTGGCAGAGTTTTGCAGCTGGGGTGAATAAAGAAACTGTACCTGAAGTGTTAAAGCAGTACAGTAGAAGAGGAGCTCCAATAGCAATAAAGAAACCTCAAGAAGATAAAATAATACCTGAAATTTTGGAAGAAGTCTGAGAGTTGGTGGACGACGAGTCAGCGCACAACTCCAGAGGAAATTGCAGTTGCTCATCAGTCTCACTCCCACCTGAAAAGATATGCATCAATGTATCGCCTGGGTTTATAAATATGTTGCAATCATCCTTTAATGTCAGAATTGGCCATGCATTTTATGCAGGAACAGACGCAGCTTCGCAGTCATATGTTGTCAGCAGCTCCTTCAGAGTCAATATTAAAAATCGGGCCACAATATTTAGATTTTTAATTGTAAAGCATTTTGCTGTATAACCATTTCCCATCATCTTCATAATTATACACTACTTTGTGTTGGTCTATCACATACAATTCCAATGAAATTCAATGAGATGTGTGGTTTTAGCATGATAGAATGTGGAAAATTCAATGGATATGAATACTTTTATAATGCACGGTATGTTTAGACAGACCTTTGATAATAAACCTCTCAACTGGCCTCTCCTGAGTCTGGTCCTTGTCAAACGTCATGGCAACTGCTGTCACTGAAACCTATCAGAAGACAGATAAAAATAACTGTATTCATAATCATTTTGTTTGGAAACCAAGTTAGGTGAGATAATTTCCTTTGATAAACGAGAGATGGCCAACAACATTTCACCTGAATGAGCTCTTCTTCTGGCACCGCTACATTGAAGTTGAGATGACAAAGACAGCAGGGAATCATGGAGCGTAACTTGAAGTAAAAACTCTGAAACAAACCAGAGATTAGCAAAGAGTTAACATAACTCACCAGACAGGCTTGACCGGTGGTCCAGATCAGGGGTTTAAAACCTTCAGTGCCAGAGCAACAGTGGCTCTTTAGACCGTTCACTGTGGGTAAACTTATACTCAAGAAGGGCCAAAAATGCTAAAGAATTGAGCAATGTTTTTAAATGTGAAGGAAATAAAAAATGCTAGCTTTAGCAGTTTTTCCTAGGGGTTTTCATGCAATATCTGCAAAACATTTCCACAAAGAATGACACCAATAGTGCAAGGATTCTTTTGCCAATAGGATGTAAACAGGGTTCAGTACTTGGCCCAATTCTCTTTGCTATATGTATGCTTTCATTAGGTAAAATTATCAAGCAGCATTGGATACAATTTCACTGTTATGCTGATGATACTCTGCTATATTTATCCATAAATCCTGATGAATCCAACCAGTTAGATAGACTTGTCTTGAAGACATAAAAACCTGGATGACTTTACATTTTTGCTTCTAAATTCAGACAAGACAGAAGTTGTTGTATTTGGACCGGAGTCTTGGAAAAAGAAACTGCTTAGTCAATCAATTAATGTGGATTAAATTGACCTCCGGTAATAATGTAAAAAACCGTGGTGTTATTTTTGACCAGGACATGTCATTTAAATCCCATTTTAAACAGGTTTGTAGGATTTCCTTCTTTCACCTCCGGAATATTGCTAAAATCAGAAACAGCCTGTCCTGGAGTGACTTTAAAAAAAAAACTAGTCCATGCATTTGTTACTTCAAGGCTGGACTATTGTAATTCTTTACTATCAGGATGTCCACAAAATGCAGTTAAAAGTCTTCAGATGATCCAAAATGCTGCAGCAAGAGTTCTGATGAAAATTAAAAAGAGAGATCATGTTTCTCCTATTTTAGCTTCCCTTCATTGGCTCCCTGTTAAATCCAGAATATAATTTAAAATTCTTCTCCTCACATATAAAGCCCTGAATGATCTAGCTCCATCATACATCAGAGATCTGATTGTTTCATACGTTCCTAACAGAGCACTTTGTTCTCAGACTGCAGGTTTACTGGTGGTTCCTAGAGTCTCTAGAAGTAGAATGGGAGGCAGATCCTTTAGTTATCAACTTCCTCTCCTGTGGAACCAGCTCCCAGTTTTAGTCCGTGAGGCAGACACCCTGTCTACTTTTAAGGCTAGGCTTAAAACCTTCCTTTTTGATAAAGCTTATAGTTAGAGTGGCTTAGTTTATCCTGAGCTATCTCTGTAGTTATGCTGCTATAGGCTTAGGCTGCTGGAGGACATAATGACCACTTTCATTCTCATACTACTCTCCCATTTTGGGTTATTTGCCGTTATTTCAGCTTTTAACTTCTCTTAAATCTTACTTTGTGTCTCTGCTCTGTTCTCTCAAACCCCCAGTCGGTCGTGGCAGACGGCCGCTCACACTGAGACTAATTCTGCTGGAGGTTTCTTCCTGTTAAAAGGCAGCTTTCCACTGTCGCTACATGCATGCTCAGTATGAGGGATTGCTGCAAAGTCAATGCAAGAGACTGTCCACTGTCACTACATGCTCATCCAGGAACAGTGAATGCTGCAAGTCACTGACTGGATGCAATCTGATGGGTTTCCTTGGATAGAAAAACCTTTTAACCAATTTGAACCATAAACTGAATTTGACTGTATTGTTTGATAACTAGGATCAATTAGAATGTATGTACAGTACTTGTCTCGGAAACTGTATGATTTGATTGAATTGACTTTGTAAAGTGCCTTGAGATGACATGCTGTGAATTGGCGGCATATAAATAAACTAAATAGAATTTCTTTTTAAAACGTGCTTTTTTCAACGTAATTTTCTATAAACTTGAAATGTCCTATTAAAGAAAATTAAATTAAATCTACAAACAAAACCAAAAGGTAAAAGGGCTGTTTACCTTTAGCAGATTCTCACAAAGGTCAGTGAAGATCTTGTTCAGGCTTTGGTTAGAAAGGTTGGCATTGCTCAACCTTAGGACCCTAACTGATGTAAACATCTGTAACATAATATTAAAAGAAACATGGCAATATTACAAGAACAGCTAGATTATTGTCAAGAGTCACTTGTAGGTCCAGACTGAGCTTACCTGTACTGCTGTAGTCCAGTTAAAAATCCCAGGCATGGTCTCAGTGTTGCAGCTGTAGAAACCTGAAAAACAGAGTAGAGACAAACATGCGTTTGAATCATAAACTCTTTCAGGGCATGAACAAAGTGCAACTGCAACAGAAACTGATGGGACAAACCCGAGGGGAGAGATGCATCCATTAGGAGAGAGTGGATGTCCTCCACAGCATCAGTGTCATCAATCTACGAGTAAAACAATACAGTTACCGCTCACCACAAAGATACATCCACACAGGACCGACGATTTCTCCGTTTACCCACCTCCAGAACAAAAGCATCCTTTTTGCCGTGCGATAGATCCAACTCTGACACTTCATCTGAACTTTCCGAGTGGGAGCGAAAAAGTCTGGATCTGTGCCTGGGCTCAGGGATCGGAGAGCCCACCCCTTCTTCTGTCAGCTCCTGTAAGCAAACACGACAGGATGTTGATGAACACTAAACCACTATCTGCAGGACACATCTTTTCTCACTGTACACGTATTACTGTTAGTGACATTTCACATGCTTACCCTGTGCAGCATTGCTGATACAAAACACACAAACAGACTTTGTGTAAAATATCACAAAGCCAAGAAAACAGTGAGAGGACTTGGAAGACCTGGCGGGGGTTACTCATCATTTGGTTCACAAATCTCCAGTTAAGGTTAAGGTTGTTACACGGTTACAGCACAGGTGCTCTAGTAATGTGATTAAACGAGTGAAATGTTGCTCATGCTGAAAATCCAGAGCTGAAAATCCAGCATGCTTAGTACCATGTTTGTGCCGCAGAACACCTCAGGGTCCAGAGCAAATAATTTCTTTAATGGTCAGAGAGAGACAAGAAATTTATCATGATTTACAAAAACAAAACAGAGCAGACACACACAGACAAATATTTATTGGCTCAAAAGTGACAAAAGATAAGAATCGCCTCGTATTTTATATCTGGTGTGATGTGTAATTTATCATTTACACATCAAATATATTTTCAACCTAAATGCATGTAGTTGTGAAATTTAGGTTCAAATTTTTTTTTTTTGGATGAAATATTATTGGATTGAAGATTTTTATGTTCCATATTGAAGCTAAATTTGGGTTGCACGTGTATTGAAATAATGCTAGAAATCTACTTTGCCAAAGCGGAGGAGAATTTGGACACTTATACACAAAGGTCACTTTCCACAGACTCCTATAACCTACAGCCAAAATGATGCTATCTCACCGGTGGGTTTATTTGATAGAGCTCTTTGTTCTTGGCGATGGTGTCGTTGATCCTTTTCTGGATAGATAGGATGTGCTGCTCGTTGGTCAGGTCGCCGGGGGTCTTCCCAGCTATCTGGATCCCTCCTGGAGCAGGCAGAGCTGACAAGTACACTCCTGTAGCAGACTGGAGAATCATAAAGAACATATATTCTACAATGGACTGAGTTCAACCTTACACGTAGATAATTGGCTTTTAAATTCTAAGTTGTTTTCTTACAGCAAGACCCAGCAGCATGTTCTCGCCAACACTGATCTGTATGTGCAGACCAAACAGAGCATTCATGCTCCGGAGCTTCAGCTTATTCATCAGCTGAGTGTGCAGCTCGTATTCCATGAAAGGCAGCAGGTTTGAGATGGCGGTTGCGTTCACTTCTCCCTGAGCTTTCTTTTTCAGACGACACAGTCTGGAAGGTGAGAATAAGTGACATTTTAAGTGCCCTTACAGACTTATATTTCACTTATCTTATTATAAAAAGAAATGTTTGCATTTATGTTCTTCCACATTGTGTAGAGAACTGAACTAGATGGCTACCATCTGTCTTTAATAACTTATAATCTTGATATCCTGCATTTGGCTTATTTTTATTTTTTTTTCAGACAACCACCCTAAAGTTGTTCTATTGGAGTAAATCTAGATGAACCTAAAGAGGATTGAATAAAAACCAAATAAAAAAAAAAACATAAATTGGCATTTATGTGTGGCTTAAATGTAATTCAGACCAGAAATACTGAGAAGGTGTTGCAGGCTGGGCCCTCGGAAATGAAAATGATTTCTTAAAGTCTCTGGTGCTTCTGAACCTGTTTCCTCTCTTCTGCAATAAAACACTGAATCCCAGCATGAATGCATACAGACCGCTGAAAATGATGTAAATAAATCTGATGCAGCCTGCACCCAAGGCATAGTCTCTGTTAGCACATCGTAGTTTTTAGTGGAGCACTGCTTTATCAGCACAAGCAGGACAGCACAGAGAAGCCAAAAGAGAACAGGGACACCAGGTTCTGATGAGCCGGGTTGTTCAGCACAAAAAATATATTAAATGATATTGGTGGAAAGGCTGAGTTTAACTCACACATAAGTTACCCTATCCAATATATTTTATATAACTGCCTTAATGCCTGATTTTATTCACTTTAAATGATGTATTCTTTAAAGATGGCCATAAATTTACTAGAAATATTTAGGTTTACACGTGTAGAGGACACACCTTCTCATTCAAAGAGCTTTCTTTATTTTCATGACTATGAATATTGTAGCATGAATTAATGAGTTAAACCTACATTACTCCTAATTCAGTTGTGAACACGGCACAGAAGCAAAACTTTGTCATGTCATTCATTTGAGTTATGCCCTGCTTTTATTCTTCATGCATACAGGATGTTGCATAATCTCTGAAGATGGTCATATGACCTTCTGTATTTGAACTCTTGAACATCTAATAAAAAATAATAAAATGAACAAAAGGAGTATTGTAATGACTGAAGACAAAAGCTCTGCAAGTCAGCAGGGAGGTGAAAAAGGAGAGTGCTTTAAACACACTCGAGACGGAACAATGCAGGAGCCTCTCAGCAACATCTATAACTTCCATTCTTGGCTTTAGCTTCACTGTTCTCTCCCTCTGTGCTCCCCTGAGATACATCAGCTTACATGCTGTTGTTGATTAACTCGAAATAATATCTTCTTTAAGCTATGTTGATGACAGAGCAAACAGAAGCGCCAGCTGCTTCTCAGCCCTGTCGGTTTGAACCAATCCAGTCTTGTTTGGTGCGGAAAGGAGAGCAAACTTCAGGGGTTGCTGGTCTATGTTTGAGACTCTGGGAAATTTCCATTATTAACCGAGAAATTGTAAAGGAAGCAAATTATCACTATTTAGCTATGTGTAAGCATTGAAATTGTTTCAACGAACACATTACATTTCCTCTGTCCAACGATTTTCATGTTTCAGTGCTTGAAGAAAAAGATCAAATCCACAGTCTTAAAATATAGACTATTACCCTTTCATCATTATTAAAACCTTTGTTTTTAATTGTGGTCCAGTTTGTGGCTCATGGTAATCTGCCCTCTTCACCAATTTACTTTGACAAATCTCACTCTCTTTTTCTGAGGAGCTTTATCGTTGGGAAAAGTAAGAGTGCTCACTCCATCATTTTTCAGCACAAAAGAAGTCAAAGTTGCAGTCGCTCTCTTCAAATGCAGGTTAACTCATCATCTCTTCATACAGTACAGATCAAAAGTTTGGACACACCTTCTCATTCAAAGAGTTTTCTCTATTTTCATGACTATGAATATTGTAGCTTCACACTGAAGGCATCAAAACTATGAATTAACACAAGTGGAATTATATACTGAACAAAAAAATGTGAAACAACTGAAAATATGTCTTATATTCTAGGTTCTTCAAAGTAGCCACCTTTTGCTTTGATTACTGCTCCACACACTCTTGGCATTCTGTTGATGAGCTTCAAGAAGTAGTCACTTGAAATGGTTTTCCAACAGTCTTGAAGGAGTTCCCAGAGATGCTTAGCACTTGTTGGCCCTTTTGCCTTCACTCTGTGGTCCAGCTCACCCCAAACCATCTCGATTGGGTTCAGGTCCGGTGACTGTGGAGGCCAGGTCATCTGGCGCAGCACCCCATCACTCTCCTTCTTAGTCAAATAGCCCTTACACAGCCTGGAGGTGTGTTTGGGGTCATTGTCCTGTTGAAAAATAAATGATGGTCCAACTAAACGCAAACGGGATGTAATAGCATGCCGCTGCAAGATGCTGTGGTAGCCATGCTGGTTCAGTATGCTTTCAATTTTGAATAAATCCTCAACAGTGTCACCAGCAAAGCACCCCCACACCATCACATCTCCTCCTCCTCCATGCTTCACGGTGGGAATCAAGCATGCGGAGTCCATCCATTCACCTCTTCTGCGCTGCACAAAGACACGGTGGTTGGAACCAAAGATTTAAAACTTGGACTCATCAGACCAAAGCACAGATTTCCACTGGTCTAATGTCCATTCCTTGTGTTCTTTAGCCCAAACAAGTCTCTTCTGCTTGTTGCCTGTCCTTAGCAGTGGTTTCTTAGCAGCTATTTTACCATGAAGGCCTGATTCACACAGTCTCCTCTTAACAGTTGTTCTAGAGATGTGTCTGCTGCTAGAACTCTGTGTGGCATTGACCTGTTCTCTAATCTGAGCTCCTGTTAACCTGCGATTTCTGAGGCTGGTGACTCGGATGAACTTATCGTCCGCAGCATAGGTGACTCTTGGTCTTCCTTTCCTGGGGCGGTCCTCATGTGAACCAGTTTCTTTGTAGCGCTTGATGGTTTTTGCGACTACACTTGGGGACACTTTCAAAGTTTTCCCAGTCCATCGGACTGACTGACCTTCATTTCTTAAAGTAATGATGGCCACTCGTTTTTCTTTACTTAGCTGCTTTTTTCTGGCCATAATACAAATTCTAACAGTCTATTCAGTAGGACTATCAGCTGTGTACTGTATCCACCTCCTGCAAAACACAACTGATGGTCCCAACCCCATTTATAAGGCTTGAAATCCCACTTATTAAACCTGACAGGGCACACCTGTGAAGTGAAAACCATTTCAGGTGACTACCTCTTGAAGCTCATCAACAGAATGCCAAGAGTGTGTGGAGCAGTAATCAAAGCAAAAGGTGGCTACTTTGAAGAACCTAGAATATAAGACATATTTTCAGTTGTTTCACACTTTTTTGTTCAGTATATAATTCCACATGTGTTAATTCATAGTTTTGATGCCTTCAGTGTGAAGATACAATATTCATAGTCATGAAAATAAAGAAAACTCTTTGAATGAGAAGGTGTGTCCAAACCTTTGGTCTGTACTCTACAGGTCCTTCTCAAAACATTAACATATTGTGATAAAGTTCATTATTTTCCATAATGTCATGATGAAAATTTAACATTCATATATTTTAGATTCATTGCACACTAACTGAAATATTTCAGGTCTTTTATTGTCTTAATACGGATGATTTTGGCATACAGCTCATGAAAACCCAAAATTCCTATCTCACAAAATTAGCATTTCATTAAAAGGGTCTCTAAACGAGCTATGAACCTAATCATCTGAATCAACGAGTTAACTCTAAACACCTGCAAAAGATTCCTGAGGCCTTTAAAACTCCCAGCCTGGTTCATCACTCAAAACCCCAATCATGGGTAAGACTGCCGACCTGACTGCTGTCCAGAAGGCCACTATTGACACCCTCAAGCAAGAAGGTAAGACACAGAAAGAAATTTCTGAACGAATAGGCTGTTCCCAGAGTGCTGTATCAAGGCACCTTAGTGGGAAGTCTGTGGGAAGGAAAAAGTGTGGCAGAAAACGCTCCACAACGAGAAGAGGTGACCGGACCCTGAGGAAGATTGTGGAGAAGGGCCGATTCCAGACCTTGGGGGACTTGCGGAAGCAGTGGACTGAGTCTGGAGTAGAAACATCCAGAGCCACCGTGCACAGGCGTGTGCAGGAAATGGACTACAGGTGCCGCATTCCCAGGTCAAGCCACTTTTGAACCAGAAACAGCGGCAGAAGCGCCTGACCTGGGCTACAGAGAAGCAGCACTGGACCAAAGTACTTTTTTCGGAGGAAAGCAAATTCTGCATGTCATTCGGAAATCAAGGTGCCAGAGTCTGGAGGAAGACTGGGGAGAAGGAAATGCCAAAATGCCAGAAGTCCAGTGTCAAGTACCCACAGTCAGTGATGGTCTGGGGTGCCGTGTCAGCTGCTGGTGTTGGTCCACTGTGTTTTATCAAGGGCAGGGTCAATGCAGCTAGCTATCAGGAGATTTTGGAGCACTTCATGCTTCCATCTGCTGAAAAGCTTTATGGAGATGAAGATTTCATTTTTCAGCATGACCTGGCACCTGCTCACAGTGCCAAAACCACTGGTAAATGGTTTACTGACCATGGTATCACTGTGCTCAATTGGCCTGCCAACTCTCCTGACCTGAACCCCATAGAGAATCTGTGGGATATTGTGAAGAGAACGTTGAGAGACTCAAGACCCAACACTCTGGATGAGCTAAAGGCCGCTATCGAAGCATCCTGGGCCTCCATAAGACCTCAGCAGTGCCACAGGCTGATTGCCTCCATGCCACGCCGCATTGAAGCAGTCATTTCTGCCAAAGGATTCCCGACCAAGTATTGAGTGCATAACTGTACATGATTATTTGAAGGTTGACGTTTTTTGTATTAAAAACACTTTTCTTTTATTGGTCGGATGAAATATGCTAATTTTGTGAGATAGGAATTTTGGGTTTTCATGAGCTGTATGCCAAAATCATCCGTATTAAGACAATAAAAGACCTGAAATATTTCAGTTAGTGTGCAATGAATCTAAAATATATGAATGTTAAATTTTCATCATTACATTATGGAAAATAATGAACTTTATCACAATATGCTAATATTTTGAGAAGGACCAGTATATAGATTCTCTGTGGGGTTTAGGTCAGACCCCAATCAAGCACAGCAACACCTTGGTCAATAAAGCAGGTTTTGGTGCTTTTGGTAGCGTGAGCAGAAGCGAAGTCCTCCTGGAAAATGAAATCAGCATCTCCATAAAGCTTCTAAGTAAAGGGAAGCATTAAGTGAATCAAAATGTTCTGGTAGAAAGCTGTGCTGACTTTGGACCTGATAAAAAAAACAGTTGACCGACACTGTTTAGTTTCTGTGCTTCTCCACCCTCCATCCAGATTCTAGGATCTCAACTTTCATCTGCAACGAAGACTTTGGACTATTGAGCAACAGTTCAGTCCATTTTTTCTTCTTATTGCAGACGAGACACTCCTCACATTGTCTCTGGTTAAGGAGGAGCTTAACACAAGAAGTGTGACAGTTGTAGCCCATGTTCTGAACACAACCCGGAGTGGTGCCTCTTAAAGTTCTGGTTCCAGATACAGTCCACATCTTGTAAACCTCTAAACTCTTAAAGGAGCTTTGATTCACAATCATCTCAATGCTGTGATTTTTCTGCTCAACTTTCGATCAATATGCTTGGATTCAGCACCCTGTGCATCCAGCAACCTTCTTGTGGAGGGTGTTAGTGACTGCCTGATGGAAACTGTGCATCTTCCCCATGAGTGGGTAGCCCAACATTTCTGTGTCAAAAATCCTTTTCTTTTGGCCTTCTGTAATATTTCAATTTTCTGAGAAGCGGAAGTTTAGGTTTTCATTATCTGTGCGCCCTAAACATCTTAATTAACAGAAATAAATGCTTGAAATTAATGAATCAAGCCAAATATAATATCGATTGTTTTTAAATTCTAACTTAAGATAAACCTATTTAACTAAAGAAATTTATTTTGGGAAAAACTAAGTTAGTAAAAAATGTGTCTTTTTAAGTCCATTTAGCCTAATGTTTCAATAAAAGCATCTGGCCCCTTTACAATGCCATAAAAATACAAATGGTGGCAGTTTCTCTGCAGTTTTACCTGGCTTGAATGAGGCAGCCTTTCCCTGTAACAGGTGCCTCTGATGGCAAGTCGATTGTTGTGAATAACACATCAGGAACCTTAAAACAAATAATAATTTGGGTTTCATCCATTTTTTATCCTCTGACCAGGTTAAACAAAACACATGCCTGTAAACAAGGAAGGCGTTTGCTACCTTTTGCCGCCTGCAGTAGTAACAGTAGGTGAGCTGGGCAGGAAATGGCATGCTGAGCTCATCGTATGGGATGTGACAGAAGCCACAGCTCGGAGGTGATGGATCCTCGAACCTGTGGTCGCTGCTGCCAATGTCAAGGCAGCCTTCACGCATATACCGAGGATTCAGGATGGCAGCTGTGCCAGATGCTGACAGAATACAAACCTCTTCGCTGTAATGAGGAAAGAGAGAGATTGGTTTAAAGGTAAATATGACGGATATGAAAAATAAAACGACAGTATTTTTCTTATTTCACACGTGTTCAGAGGTACAACATACCATATGCTTGTGTTTTCACTGTAACCTACAACAGCATGGCAACCAAGAGCTTTGGCATGAGATTTAATTTCCTGGCGTATCTCTTCCCACCATGCATCACGGGTCTCAGGTTCATCTGCAAAACACAAAATTGTGACTCGGTGAGCTTTCATAGAACATGTCAAAATTTGCTGATTTAATTT
Source organism: Girardinichthys multiradiatus (assembly GCF_021462225.1). Lineage (NCBI taxonomy): Eukaryota > Metazoa > Chordata > Actinopteri > Cyprinodontiformes > Goodeidae > Girardinichthys > Girardinichthys multiradiatus. The sequence continues at coordinate 29,823,729 of NC_061795.1, read as the reverse complement.
TCAAACCCTAACTATACGCAGGGATTGAAACTGAGTTTACTCCTGCTTTCATTTACAGAAAATATTCATCCAGCCAACAGAAACTAGTTTTTTCTTATGTCGATTTATGAGTAAAACTATGTATCAAAACAAGCAAAAACCAAGTTATTTTGTAAAACGAAGTGGAAGTGAAAATGGTTGCTGAAAATTTGGAGATGATGAAGGTGCTGTCAATGTCAAGACCAGGAAACAAAAGTGCTTCACGTCATGTGTGGAAATAGACCTTATTGCTTTCTTCTACTTTTCAGGACAAACACGTAATAAAAGGTAGAGATGCACTGAACCTCTGCGAGGAAACAGAGTGGTTTTCTGGGGCCATTTTCTAATTCCTCTCCTTTTCCACTGCATCTGCCATTGTAAAAACAAAAACCTTAGATTATCCAGCTAGAACGTGACCCCAGAAAACCACCCTGGTAGGGGTGTATTACTCTGGTATTACCCTGAACCTTTGAGAAAAAGCTTTGTGGAGAGAGGTTGCTAATCAGGCATGGTCTGGTCATCTGTATCAAGGTATACAAAGATTTTAAAAAGTTGCCTTTTTAAAAACTGATGTCACAAAGGTTCTAAGGTTTAAAGTCATTTTTATAGGATGCCAGAGAAAGTGATGGCGTGGCTAACATTTGCTTTAGGAGTATACACTAAGGCAGGGCTGCTCCTTCCCCATCTAATTCTGCCCACTGCCAGTCAGCTGGCTGCAGGATAATGACAACTTCTTCCTCGCCTACAAATCCAGACGTTTAGAAATATGTATGGCTGCAAAAACACAGTCGTGGCATTGAAGCTAAAAATTATTGCACATTGCTTTTATAAAGGTAACGCCGTTTTAAAACAGACACACAGCTTGTCGTTAGCAAACGACAAGCTGTGTGTCTGTTAAGCAGCTGACTGCTGGGCAGCTACCTGAGCAGCAAGCCTGACTAAGTAATTAGTCAATATCGGCCTGTTATTCTCAGATGTTTACTGCATAAAGTTCAGAATGACAAAAATGGAAGATAATCTGTGGAATAACATTTACATAAAGCCTTCTACTAGTTTAATCAGGTGTCTAGTGTTTTCTTTTTTTGCTTCAGTGCAAGAATGATTTTGTTCTTATTAAATTATGATGACTGTAATAATTATTATTCTAATATGGTAACTGCTTTAGAAAAAACATCACGTTCTAGATGATGTTTTATATTTGTACTTAAAATGTTTGTGTGAATACTGTGAAATTATTTTTTTACTCAAGGTAACCGTATATACCTGGCTGAAATCCACAGGTGAGACTGAAGGTTCAGGGTAAATTTGTTTCTGGGGAGAAATGTTTAGGGGAGCTTGAAAAAAAAAAATACACCTCAAACAGAATGGAGTAAAAGAATTTGGCTTTTTAAGCTTTTTAATTTATACTGATAGGTAGTAAGCATATATCATGCAAAAGGTATTTATAATGATTTTTATGAGTTTTTCTTCCACACTTATATTTTCAATACTTTATGTCAGTCTAACACAGAGATTGTTTTCACACACATGTTTTGCATGAACACAGAAGACATGAGGAAACCTTTGTTAAAGTACTGAGCCATACAACATCACTCCCTGGGAGGGCAACATGCTGATGAAACTTATTAAGATAAAGGAGAGGAATGAGTGAGGGCAGGAGAGCGAGTGCTCAAAGTAAAGATGAGGAATAATGACTGATGGTCAGGCATCAGACCCACACTGTGGGTTCTTTCAGACCAGCAGCTGCATGTCATACAGGTACAGGCTCACCAACGTGCACGCTTATGGTCATGTGCACGTTCATGGCCAGAGAAGGGCCATATTCATTCACTAGAGTCCATTGAATCTGATCGAGTTTCCCCCAGGCTCATAGTTTCCTTCCTTCCATCCGTCCATCCATCCGTCCATCCATCCATAGTTCCATCCATCCATCCATCCATCCGTCCATCCATCCATCCATCCATCCATCCATAGTTCCATCCATCCATAGTTCCATCCATCCGTCCATCCATCCGTCCATCCATCCATCCATCCGTCCATCCATCCATAGTTCCATCCATCCATCCATCCATCCATCCGTCCATCCATCCGTCCATCCATCCATCCATCCATCCATCCGTCCGTCCATCCATCCATCCATCCATCCATCCATCCATAGTTCCATCCATCCATAGTTCCATCCATCCGTCCATCCATCCGTCCATCCATCCATCCATCCATCCATCTGTCCATCCATCCATCCATCCGTCCATCCATCCATCCATCCATCCATCATGAATACAGCCCAGTGAGTTAGGGATGCACATGCCCAGTAGATGGCTCTTTATCACAGAGTAAACCTCCTAAACCTCCTCTGGTCTAGACAGGTTTGACCACAATGTCAATTCAGGAAGCATCACAAACGCGCCAGGCAAAACAACGCCAGGGAAGAGCTCTAATGTGCAGAACGATGAGTTGGGTGGGTGGGTGGGTGTGTGTGTGGAGTGGGGTAGCCAGGCCAGGCTGGATGGGGTGGGTTGACAACACGGAGCATGCTCAGCTCAGCACACACTCACAAAGAATCAAGAGAGAAGGAGGGCAGCTCAGTGAATTCAATTTCTAGCTATTAGGCAATGTTTTCTATTGAATCATTTGTAGACAGTTAGGCTAGCTAGTCTTCAAAGTTCAATGATTGCTTAGAAGACACAACAGGTTTAACTTCACTGAGCTACCATCACTCTGGTGGGGTGAGAGCAGTAAAAGGGGGGGAAATACCTGCGGTGACACTATTCCAGTCTAGCAGTTTGTACGAGCGCGTGTTACCCAAGGCTGGGCCAGAACACACCGTTAGTACAGAGAGAGAGAGAGAGAACAGAAGAGACAGTCTAACAAACAAGCACAGCACATCAGCAGCACTCCACAATCACTAATGCAAAGACAAACTAACGACAGGGCTACTGAATCTCCCTGAAGGGAGACTCGTGAGGAACGGAGATGTTACAAAGCTTCAGAACTGGCTGGAATTATAAAGAGGCGAAAAACAGAAGCAATAAGATACAAAACAAAGCATGCAACACAAGTCAGCTCTATTATAGGTCACATTGCTCAGGTTAGATGCCCTGTGGAGTTTTTCTTACAAACAAGGGTGGTTAATGAGAACTTTTTATTTAGATGAAATGTGTGTTGAGAAACTAAGATCAAAGCATAACACTGATAGGTAAAAGGTCAGAGCCTTAACGTACCAACAGGAATTTATATCCGTCTTAGATCATTATGGGGGATAATGGTTTGAGGGATATTTTCTTGGCACACTTTGGGTCCTTTACCAATTGAGCATCGCCTAAATACCACTACCTGCCAGAGTATTGTTGCTGATCATGTCCCTGCATTTATGACCATAGTGTGCTCATCTTTTAATGGCTTCCAGCAGGATAATGCACCATTTCGCAAAGCTTAGACAATCTAAAACTGTTTTCATGGACTAAAATCGGAGGACTGCTTTGTCAACTTGTTGAATTAATGCTACAAAGAGTTAATGCAGTTCCAAGGGCAAAAGGTGGTCGAACCCCTGTACTGCCAAGGCATACCTTCTAAAGTGGGTGATGAGAGTATATATGTGACCCAACAGGTAATACATGTGTTTACAATGAATCTAAGCCAAGTCAAATGAACTCCCAACAGTGTTGAGGCTTGTACGTAGTCCCCCAGTGATCTCGTAATGCCTGGATTTAATTTTGCCACATGAAAGAGTTAAATTTCCTAAATTTGATCCAACACTTTAAGCTATCAGCGCTTTTTAAACAGTGCTCTAAAAATCAAACAGGTTGGGGTTTGGATAGCTTTTTGTCCTTAATGAAATCATCATTTGAAAATTGCTTTTTGTATTAATTCAGGTTATCTTAATCCAATATTAAAATTTGTTTGTTGATCTAATACATTTAGGTGTGACCAAAATAAAACAAAAAAAGAAACTGTAAGGGGGGGCGGGGGGGGGGGGGGGCAAACACTTTCTCATTGAACTGTATTTGTTTCTATTAGGGAAAAAAAAGGAAACTTTAAGAAAAGGTAAGTATTGAGAAAACATTTTCTCAGAAACTTGAAATCTAGAGTTGTTTTTGTACGAAAAACAGATTTTACTAGATATCATTATCAATACTAGTCCTTAGCGGCATAGAAACGATACAATGTGCATTTTTCAGAGAGTTTTTTAAATGGCATTCAAAGTTTGCTTAAGAAAAATACTAAACTCTAGGTTTAGTCTATATAAAACAAAACCAGGACACATTTTCAGCTCTCCTGTGAACTTCTTAAAACAAATACCCAGCGTATCAGAACCCCATTCACATCTACGAGCTGTTCACTTTTTAGAATCACCGACGTATTCATTCAGAGTGATCAAAGGCGAACTGGGCAATAGATAAAAATATCTGTCATCAACCCAATGCTCATTTAGGTATGTTGTCGTATGAACAGTCAAGGTTTTTTCCTTGTCCTGATTATATGTGTAAAATATAGAAATGTAAACATCTGGTCCTTGTCACATTCTAAAATTATGTAAATACAAACCCAACAGAAAATCAGCACATTAAGTACACTGTGTCATTATTTAAACAAAATAAACTCCACAGGGCCGATAACCCACATGGCCCTGTCTTTTAGTGTTTAACCCTTTCTCTCTCCTAGACATGGCGATTGACTGAGCTTAACTATAACTAACTCTATGTGCTCTCTTTCATATTCTAACCTTGAAAACTGGCTCAGAGTTTATCTGTTCTTTCTTTCTAGGTGAAACGACTAAAGGAGCTACATCCATTAACATTTACTTTTCCTTCCCATAGAAAGTACTCCTGGATCAGTGCTTCTGTATTATTTGTGTGTCTCTGCTCTGTTGTCTCAAACCCCCAGTCGGTCGTGACAGATGGCCGCTCACACTGAGCCTGGTTCTGCTGGAGGTTTCTTCCTGTTAAAAGGGAGTTTTTCCTCTCCACTGTCGCTACTTGCATGCTCAGTATGAGGGATTGCTGCAAAGATAACGCCAGTGACTGTCCACTGTCTCTACATTCTCATCCAGGAGGAGTGAATGCTACAAATCTCTGACTCGATGCAATCTGCTGGGTTTCCTTTGGTAGAAAACCTTTTTATCCAATTTGAATAAATAACTGAATCTGACTGCACTGTTCAATGGTTAGGATTAATTGGATTGTATGTACCTGACTTTGTAAAGTGCCTTGAGACGACATGTGTTGTGAATTGGCGCTATATAAATAAACTGAATTGAATAAACTAAGAAAAGAAAACAGCAAGATATTCTTAGTATTTACAGCAAGAACAAAAACAGAAATGTTTAGCAGTTTGCTGCTCTACAGTATTTACGCGATGCCAAAAAAAAAAAAGAAAGACAGCAATGATTTTACATTTGCTGCGCATAACTATTGAGAGGCCGTTTTCAGGTATTCACAGAGTTCATTACTCTGCAGTAAGAAAAATAATCCACAAGGTAAAAGGTACTTAGGAAAGCTGGAGTGAACTCTACAACAAGTTCACGTAAAAGTCACACTAAGCAATGTCTGGAGTAAATGGGATAAAAAAAAACAAAAAAAAACACATTACTGTTAAAATTTTAAATGTGGAATTAAGAATGGGTTGGATCAAAATAAATAAGAAGACTTCAGTGTTCTTCTTCCTGCAGAAGAACACAGAGTAGAGATGTTTGATCATAACAATCTGCGACACACTTGGCAAAAAGGTCGCAGGAAAACAGCTGTCAAGCACGGTGGCGAGAGTACGATGATGCGGGCTTGTTTGGCAGCTGACATTGTTGAATTGTTGATGCGGGCATATATTGTGTGACAAATCCTCACTTCATTTGGCCTAGTTAAACTTAAGACTTAATGTGATTTGCTGTGCAAAAATAAATGCCAAAGAAAGCAAGTGAAACCTAAACTGAACTGAAGCAATTCAAACAAGACTGATCCAATATTTCAGCAAACAATGATAAACTGGGTCATACAGCAAACAAATATTAAAAGTTATCGCCCTTAATGATGTTTCTACAAATTACTGGTACACATATTCTCTACAGATTTCCTGTGGTTTTTTTGGTTACTTTTGTAAATAAACTATGACACTTTAATATATAACATGCAGAAGGTTTATCCAATGTGTTATTTCCCACATTTTAAGACCTGATAAGGACCAGAATGTTTTCTTTTATGTTTTGCAACATGAATCACTACAATTGAATAAGTATGCCTTAATTGTTCTTCAGTGCCAAATATATACTGAGTTAAGTACAAATAATAAACCCATTTAAACACTCAAGGCAGCACGCCATAAAGAGACAATTCACTCTATTGCAACTTGCAGCCGACACCAATATACAACACAGAATCTGGAGCCATGCACCACTACTGTATGTCAAGCGGGCTAAAAGTACAGCCACTAGAGCATGTGGACACACAGAAACACACCCATCACCCAACCGACACATAAAACATACCAGTCCGGTCAAACAAGAAAAAACAAACAATGAGGTGAAAGTTGTCCACATACATAAACTGTGTGACACATGTGGCAATGCTTTACACTCATGTATTGATACTTGTAGCATTCACACCCAGAGGAGCAACTTTCACCTGTTTCAGAGCTCAAACATTTCTTTCTTGCAACACATTGACTATCAGCCAGGTAAAACACGACCAAACACTCAACATGACACCCCCGGTCAATGGAGAACTGCACTCACACCCTGTTATAGGACAACAGTCAAGCCACATTAGGATTCATGTGCGTTTCCTGCGAACTCACCAGGGTTGTGTATGCGATCCAGTAATTTAACAGAACGAGCACTGACCACTCCGCCAACATGAACCAGAAAACCCGGCGGGAAAGAGGTCAGGGTGAAGAAGGGGAACTCCTGTTGATTAAGAAAAAAGAAAAACAGCTCTGTGAATTTTGGAAAAGGAAAATACACAGAGTTTTACTATCATCCCATGGATTATACCATTTTTATACCAATTTTTAAGGCAGTTTTATAAACCTGAGCGACATTTAAACCCCATATCTACCAGAAAACAGAACAAAAAACGTGACATTGATTTACATAGTATTTTGCACAACTTAAATGAATTGATAGCAACATATACAACTTTTTATATGATATGTGGCTCGCTGACAATTAGTTGTAGAAATCACTATAGGCCTAAGCATATTATAAAAAACCAATATAAAAAAAAAACGTTTTCTGTTGTGAAGGGTAAAATTAAACAAGATTCAGAAACAATCCCTCCTTTTGTGGATCTTCTGGTTTTAAAGATGGATTTAGACAAAGTTGAAAACTGGTATGCAGCTTAAACACAAAATACTTTAAACTTATAGATGTTGATTCTGTTGCTGATTCTGCTGATTATGTTGAGAGAAGAGATCTGCATACTTTTAAAGGTGGTGTGAACAAAAATTCAATATAAACAAATTTTCATCAAACTGATCCTACTGTAGGATTAAACATCATTTTTGTTCCATTTTCAATTAGGTACAGGGTTTAAATTGTTAGCAAATCATGTGACCAGGTTTTTACTTGTGTTCTTTGGAGCTACAATTATTTTTGAAACCACACTTTAAGTGCTGTGTTTAGACTTTGGTAAAGGCAGTGTTGGTTCATGTGTGAACATGCAGTGTGTTAGGACATGCACATTTTAATCCCAGAGGATCAATTTACAGCCTCGAAGACAAATAAAACTCATTTGGAAAGGATTGAGAAACTGTTATTAAAGTCGAGAAATCTAAAACGTTTGGTGTCGAGAGCGAATAACACACACAGTGTTGTTTTTGGCTGAGGATCAATACTGCTTGATTCTGACCATAACCAGGACATCTGGTACTCTGCCTCCAGTTAAAGACGATGCAAATTCATGCACTTACACACAAAGGAAGCTGGGAAAACGTACTTCCCATTTGCATTCTCCATCATTAAAAATGGGGAAAGTTGTAATTTTCAACCATGCAGGATCGGTATGAGATGTATGGCTTTGGCGGGCAGGTGTCAGGCGGGACTACAACTAATTTCTTTTTTGACCAAAAAAAGAAAATCTTAAAATAACAACAAAATTGGCTGATGTTATCTCCCACTCAGAGAAATAAGTTAAGTATGAGGTGAATAATAGAGATGCACCGAAATATGTGCAGCTGACCGGAATTGGCCGTCTTTCAACTTAATCGGCCCTGACCTAGGACCGATCGGTCGGAAAATCAAAAATTCTAGATTTTTCCGACCAGTGAACGCAACTAAAACACTAGCAGACAGTTGTGGGACTCTTCAGTGTGGATGCTGTTACCGAGGGAAGCTTCACAGCTGGTCTAAGGTCCTTTTTCTAAAATGCTGAGGCCACAAATGTCCTCTGTTTTTGTGTCCAAATAATTCAATCTTAAACACATCTGTCCATAGAGCAAAAGTCTTGGTCTTTGTCTACATTCATTTTGGCAAACTTTAGTCTGGCCTTCATGCTTTTCTTGGAGAGCAAAGGTTTCATCCATGTGCACCTCCCATGAAATATAAACATGCAGGATCTTTTTCTGTTTACAGAGGCTTCACCTTTATATCAGCAGTAGAAAGAGCCTGCTGAAGGTCTCTTGATGACATTTTAGGGTTTTCTGGGTAATTCTTTTAGCAATTGCTTGGACAACCAGACCCGAGCATGTTGCCAGTTGTTTTGAATGTACTCCACTTGCAAACTATATTCCGCACAGAGGGTTTATTTATAAAGCTATTTTCTTGAATTTTTATTATTTAAATGTTTCTTTGTATAACTTTTCGATTGTTAAAATTGATATTAAATATCCATACGAACAAAAATATCTTATTGGCTAGGTAATACACACGGAGGATGCTGTGTTAGTAATGCTAGCCATAATAAATGCTAAAGCCGGTTTAAAATGTCATTCCTATCATACAAATTTTTTTGTTTTAGAGTATTAATAAAACTTTGTTTTACAGCGCCCACTCTCTCACACATGGGATGACGTTGACCCTGCACAGAATTTAAATGTTAATGAGCACTCACGCCAGAAAGGCCAAACTATATTTTTAAAGCTGTTCTTCTGTCTCCTAATATTCCTAAAGAATTGGAAACGATATCAGCAGGTCAATCCGGCCACAGATTCTGATCGGTGCATCTCTAGTAGTTAGGGTTAGTGACGTCACTGTTCTTGCTAACAAAAAAAAAATAAAATCAATTAGACTCGGGATAATTAAAAAAGACAGAAAAATGCAATGTGTTCAACAAGAAGATTACAAAAATGACACAAACACACAGTCTGACACACCCCATCAGACTTGAAAAGAATGCAACTCTTAGCTTCTGGCCCTCTGCCCAACATGCTTGTGGCTATTTGGGGGTGGTGGGAACGAACAAATACGGCAAACTCGGATTTTGCTCAGCCCACAACTACCCTGGAAAGATCTACAAACAGCAGAGGAGGGTCAGGTTAAGAGTTGACTGAGACTGGTTGGTGGTGGCCATCAGCTTAGTCAAGGTGTTTGAGGGATAAGGTGAAGAGTGAGCAAGCGTCACACTGATGGGACATACCCTGGCGTTAAACAATAACCCAGAGGAGGATGCTCCCTGAGATGCACGAGTAGTCAAGAGGACAGAAAAGGGAACATTATTTGGTCTCAAACAGGGCACACCACTTATATATTTTACCGGTGCAATGTGTCGTGTGACCCAGCACATCTGAAGCAGATTTGCAACACAAACTCAATGTAAAAGCATCAACTGTCCAAACGGTCATGCTTAGCTTGCTACAGTATAAAAGGAAATCTCAGAGAGGAAGCGTGAGTGTTAAGGATCACTGTACCCTCTGCTCGAGAGCAGTCTGCGTCTGCTGTCTGAGTAGTGTCTTCAAGGGCCCGGCCTCCTTCCCTGCGCTGCCACCGCTGCCCATTCCTGATCAAAGAAAGCAAACTGGATTCAGTTTTCACACAATACACATGTGAACACACCAGAAAGTAAACCAAGTTGTCAGACGATTACTGCAATGTTGATTTTATGGCAAGAGTAACTGTTTATCTTTTGCTTTTTTTACCGAATGTTCTGGGCATGCTGGGGTATTGTTTCTGATAACGCCACAAAAATCAGATTGTGACCTGTAGCTGCTGCTGACCCATTTCTATAAGTAACTCTTTGACACACAGCAGTCCTACTATACCGGAGGCTGCCAGCAGCAGGTCCTCGGTGAAAGACACGCTCTTTCTCAGCAAGGCAGAGTCTGAGTGGGTGAAGGAGGGAGGGGGCGGAGTGGTCGCTCTGGGGCCAGAGCCATGACCACACTTCGCTGAGCCCAAACCAGGAAGGGACAATGAGTCTGGAGAAAAGACGGGGGAGCTGGGGCAGAGGAAGATCCCTGGCCTGCGTCTCCCTGACTGGGGCTCCTCTATCCAACAGAAAAAAAAAGATGGAGGGGTGCACAGAGAAAAACAGATACAGTGAGAATGGACAGGCAGAGAGGAATGATAGTGGACGGAAGCATCACCACAGAGCGGCCAGGCAAAAGTGAATATAGGCAGAGAAAAAGAGAGATGAAACATAAAAAGTCGGGACGCAGCAGCTCCTAAACTGGGGCACTAGACTGGAACCACTGACATTGACCTGGTTGGGTGGATCAGTTAAAATCGTGACTGGACTGATCCAGTTTTACAGAAGTCAATACGTTATTTTCATATCAATTCTAAACTAGATTTCAATTCAATCTTTTGTAATTTCTCGAATTAAATGTGATTAACAACAATAATTTACTATAATGATGTCAATTCAGAACACAGATTACTGATTCATCTGCATATCATCTACATATATATGACTTCAGTATTATTGAGCTCTCTGCATTCAGGCAGTGGTTCTGAGAACAGGAAATGATGAAGCTGGAAGGATGATACAATAAGGTTTTGAAATATTTGGACACTGACTAAAGTCATAATGAATATGTTCAGGGGACAATGATTACAGACCTTAACGTTCAGTATACTGCTTTAATTTAGGACTATTTATAACTAATATAAATGAACAGCAGAGGATACTGAACTATTTAAATGATGTAGTTTTAGATAAAGGACTAAGATCTAAGTGGGAAAAGAAGCTACACCTGGCCTGACTCTGTGTCTACCAGTGACACCTTTCTGGAGAGGAAATCGTCCAAGCTTCTGCTGGCAACAACTTAATGCTCACCCTCTACCGATGATCCACATGGCCCTGTCTTTTAGTGTTTAACCCTTTCTCTCTCCTAGACATGGAAATTGACTGAGCTTTACTGTAACTAATTATAAGTGCTCTCTTTCAGACTCTAACCTTGAAAACTGGCTCAGAGTTTATCTGTTCTTTCTTTCTAGGTGAAACGACTAAAGGAGCTACATCCATTAACATTTACTTTTCCTTCCCATAGAAAGTACTCCTGGATCAGTGCTTCTTTATTCTTTGTGTGTCTCTGCTCTGTTCTCTCAAACCCCCAGTCGGTTGTGGCAGATGGCCGCTCACACTGAGCCTGGTTCTGCTGGAGGTTTCTTCGTGTTAAAAGGGAGTGGCACATACTGTACAAACTGTTAGGCTTAGTGGTGGAGAGGGGATGAGTTAGCCCTGATTTGCAGCCAAAGGAACATTTTACTGAGCTGATCAATACAACCATTACGTATTCATGCATAAAACCATAGACAAGAGGGTATATATCCTTTTTTTTCCTTAATTTAATGTGTATACACTTTCTTGGTCTGTCTGAATCTTTCACAAAAAGGATTAACTACTGGGTCACAAAATGTGCAAGAAGAGATATTTAAACGCTAATAAATCTATAACTCAACAGCACCTTCAATTTTACTCAGCATACAGAAGTGAAGGGTGACACTTTTGCACAGCAGAGTAAAAACGTGTATATAAAACTTATTATTTTAGGGTGTCCAAATATATCTGGGCCGAAGTGAATACTAACTGAGGACAACAGGGAAAAGGAGCAACAAAAAGGAAGAGGTTTCAGAGGAGAAAGAAGAAGTATGAATTAAAAAAAACAAATAATAATGAAAAAAATGGAGAAAAGAGGAGGAGAGAAGGTTGAAGGACTGCTGGCCCACTCCTGAAGGGTCTGGAGGCAGCTGTGGTGAGAGGGTTCTTCAGACTAAATGCTGTACATCGTTTAATCATTTCATTAACTGAAATTGTAGCAGCGTCTGAGCTGGTATAACCTATGATAGTATGATTACCTTTATCAGAAATACCTGGGTAATGTGGCATCATCAAAAAGAAAAGATTTAGTTTTATCCGAAAACGAAATTGTGACCATTATTCATACTGCTGCTAATGTATATATTACACTGTTATGATATCATTCTTATAGCTTTATAATCATATTTAGAACATCATGGTTATTTCTTGTTTTGACAGTAAAATGGAACAAGTAAAAAAGCGAGTGAATGTGTTTAACTTTGTTTAAAATCAGATTTACCCATTTCATGTTTTTATAACTCAGATTTTAAAGCTATGGGTTTTTTTAAAGACCAGGGTCTAAACTCTAATCAAGTCTTGGAGGGAAAAGCCGGTGCATGCTAAAGAATCAGGGAGCCAGAAGGGTGTCATAACATGATTTGTAACCGTTAATGGACAGAATTTTGAATAATAACTAGATTACCACTAGTTAGAAGTATTCTAAAGTAAACCGGCTAAATGCTTAGACTACTGTGCTAGTGTTACAGGCTTCAGCTGTGAGCTTGTGCTGGGCTGTTTATTTTACCAGCAGACATCCCAACTGGTCTTTTCAAACATAATTAGCCTAGAGAAAGTGATGGTAGCCAAGCCATAACTGTCTGTGGTTTTTGCAACTAAATAGTCTTCATCAACCCCATTTTTTATTTTTAAATAATATGACAGATTTATGGGAATTCCTCTCCCAGTGACACAAAGCTGATTGACAGCTCCTAGCAACAGGCGGGGGACGGGGAGTACTACTGTGACCCCGCTCCTGCCTGGCACTAGCATCTGCGCTGCGAAATCGGACCGTGTCCCGACAGTGCTAAGTCCAGACGCTCAATAAGCACTGAGGAAAGCTTTTATCAACTAATGTATCTGTAGTTGTCTGAAGACTGCCCACTACCCTAATGCGTCTCCCCTCAAGCAGGTCTAAACCTGGCCCACCCCACGTAGAAATACGAAAACATGCACCATTCTCTGGTGTTTTATAAAAGAAGTGGAAACTCCTGGACTGGTGCAACACAAAATACAATTGCTTTTGAGATTCTGAACGTATTAAACCTTGAAAACTGGAATCAGGCCCATGTTTAATGGTTGCTGATGAGAAAACAGCCCTCTCGTGAGACACAGTGCTTCTAACACCATACAATAAGTGGGGAAAAGCTAAAAACAGAGATCTGGTGCATCTTAAAACAGCAAATACATTTTCCTTAGAGCAAAACAAAAAGATACACCAGGCCACTGAGGATGGGTGGGTAGCAGGGTATGGCCAAATATTCACAAACACAAATCACAACAAAAGTGTTAATAACAAAAATCAAGTATAAAAAATGTGGAAATAAATACGAATAAACAAAATAAACAAAAACCATTACCATAGCAACACCAGAAGTTGGTGTTAGGAGTACAGAGTGATGAGAATGAAGGAGGGGTATGGGCAGAGTGTTCTTACCCGTCTTGGGCGTCAAACTGAGGTCAGTGTCTGATGATGAGGACTGACGGCTGCATGGCTTGCTGGGAGAGAAAGGGGGAGGAGAGGAGGAGGAGGTGGGGAGGGCTCGGAAAGGGGTAGGCGGGCCGGAGGACGAGGTCAGATCCTCACCAAAAACCGGCCTGCCAGGAGAACATGACACACACGAACACTCGTCAGTCACCGCCTCACCCTCGGAGTGTTCCTCCGTGTGTGATCATATGTGCAATGTTCCTCCTAAGTGGGGAAGGTTTCAAATGTGTGACATGTTTGCTTTGGGTGAGGTGCGTTTTCGATGTGCTATGGATGGCTGGGAAAACTAAAAAGCAAGCATAGAAAACAAAAGGAGAACTCACAGAGAAAGGCACGCAGACACACAACAATAAAAGCAAGGTGGCAAAACATAAAAAAAGGGTCAAAAATCTACAGGATGACAAGCTGAAGCATGTGTCCCATTAGAGTGGAGCAAAGGTCAGGGGAATGTAGGGACACAGTATGCCTTTCCTCCGAAAATCAATAAGATGCTGCTGCTCATGATGAACAATTGAAAAAAAAAAGACACTAGTATCACCATTTAGCATTTTATCAAATGAAGACTATTTTCCTGCCTTTTCTGGCACTGATCTGCCTTGTAAACTACTCTCACTCCAAATATAAACTCCCCTTTTTCTTAACATTCAGTAAACACATTTTTTATTTAAAGTTTGTCTTGTTCCAGCGAACTGCTTTCCTTCGCTGCCTCTGCGTACCAGTGAAGATGAGAGTGGGAACAGAAACAGAGAAGTTCTGGGACAGTCTCTGGGAGCTGCAGGCTGAATGCACTGGGCTGTTGTGGGTGGAGCGACATCCATGGGCAAGGGGAGACCTGGGCCGACCAACACACAAAGAGAAAGGGAGAAAGAAAGAAAGACGCAAGACCGATTTGGACATAGGTGAGAAATGTCCCAATCCAAATGTAGGTAGAGAGGAATTTTTTTTAAAAAGCACACAAGAACCAACACAACATTGCAGCTACGTAAAAACGTAGGCCAAAAAGAAATGAAAAGCAAGAAACCAGCTTACCTCACTCACACAGACACTGTGTGCCCAGTTTTCTGACTTAAAGTCATGTAAAAGCAACAGGAAACTCATGCACTGCAGTCATCTTTACAGACCATGAATGCAAACAACATAAAATGGCCAAAACAAACTCTTATAAGACATTTTTTTTACTATCCACATTAATCCAATACTGATATTAAGTCGGGTAAAGAGCAAATTTCATCACATTTTAGATCCAGCCTCTTTATTGGTTTTGAAAGTAGAAGCAGAAGCAGCACCTCCCTAAAACAGAAAAGCACAACTATTTATAGGTTTCATGCCAAAAAAAAAAAAAAGACCTTAAAGGGAATATGTCGAATTGATGTGTAGCTGCTTAGTGCCAACACAGAAAATGAGGGAGTCGGCGCTCGTACTTTCCTATGCAGGAAAGGTTTGTGATATTCATGAAAATAAATAGGGGAATATTTCTCCACACCAATCAAAAACTGCACAGTGGCGCAGTTGGTAGCACTGTTGCCTTGCAGCAAGAAGATCCTGGGTTCGATTCCCGGCCTGGGGTCTTTCTGCATGGAGTTTGCATGTTCTCCCTGTGCATGCGTGGGTTCTCACCGGGTACTCCGGCTTCCTCCCACAGTCCAAAGACATGCCTGTTAGGTTAATTGGTCACTCTAAATTGACCTTAGGTGTATGAATGAGTGTGTGCATGGTTGTTTGTGTGTTACCCTGCGATGGACTGGCGATCTGTCCAGGGTGTACCCCGCCTCTCGCCCATAGACTGCTGGAGATAGGCACCAGCTCCCCCGCGACCCACTATGGAATAAGCGGTAGAAAATGACTGACTGACTGACTATAACCATTTGATTTAAATGTATTACCTATTTAATTGTATTGTGCAAGAACTGCATGTGTGCACTCACTTTTGAACTATGCATCTAGCATTAATTAATTAGCATTAATCCCAGATCTAACATCTGCAGTAGTGTAGAGTTTAAACAGCTGTACACCAAGTCACTGTACCAAAGCTGCAGGGGTAGTTGAAAACTCACTGTAAAAACCAAATTATTCACTGTAAGGTATTGTGATCACCTCTGGCTTCTGATGGTGTACTGCCACAGTCCAGTCTATGGAATAGCGGTAGAAAATGACTGACTGACCAATCAAAAACAGACTACATTGTAAAGGCTTTTGATCCCAGTTATGCGATAACTGGAAACTTGAATTTAGGGGCAGAAACATAAACACAGTTTATGCCACAGTGACAACAAATAGGCAGTGAGTAAACAAGTAGACCATTAAGGCAAACATGGGTGTCGTTTGTGAGCATAAAGTTACTAAGGTAAGAAAATGTGCTGCATTTTATTTTAGGTGTCCTGTCTATTTGTTTGATTTTGATAAAACAATTAAATTCTTGACCAATGTTCCTGATACATGTTTATCCACTATAACCAAACCACAATATGGTGTCCCTAAAATAATATTTTGACCGCTACATTACTGTAATTTAGTTTGGTCATCACATATAAAACACAGTCTGATTATGTGTAAAAAGTGAGACTTTCATCGGCTCCCATTCACTGTTGATAAGTTTTTACACAACTAGTAAATGTCTGTTTAATATAATGTTGTTATATATGGTATCAGTTAGGAGAAAATGGAGAGCTGACGCCTGTGTGCAGAACCGGAGCAGAAATTACAGTGTCTACTGGAAGGTTGCCACTATTTCTGCTTTTTTTAATTACAATGTTCGTAAAAAGCCGTCATTCACAACTAAGGTGAATTGTAGGCAGACTCAATGTCCTGCTCCTTACTTTACAAATCACCAGATAAATCTCCATTTGAGCTCACGAGTGAGTGAATAATTTGCGATCACTACTTGTGTTTCCGGTGACCAGTATGTTATACATTGCTAGAAGCAAACAAGTTTAGTGTTCTGTACATAATAAACACTGTTTGGCAACTTTCGGCTGCGTAATCAGCTGCCTTGTTCTTGTTTTCTTTCTTTTTATTTTTTTAATGGATTATTTAACTTTGAACATAAAAATTAACATTACTATAAGGATAGAAGAAAACTATAATATATCCCCTTAAAACTGTAATACGTTTAAGATGTGTTTATTTAATTGTTCCGTCTAAAAATAAAAAAGCATATAAGCCATCAAATGTTTTCAGGTTTCCAACACTTAGATACGACCTGAGCCTTGGACCATCTTACATCAGCCTTTTGAAGAGCTTGTTTTTCCCTTTGGATGTGTCATTTTCATGTTGCTCAAGGCTGGCGTATCCTGATGAAACCATTTTAAGTAGAGATGCACCAATCAGGATTTTCCTGGCGGACAAACATTTCCATTTTTATCCATGATCTGACCAATTCGGATTTTGATGGAAGTACAAAATTTGCCTCATTGTCCCTGACCTTCAGCTCATTTTAATTATGCACTAAAAAAAAAAAAGGGCATCAAAATCAATTTAGATGCATTTTAGTTGATTTTTCAGACTACCAATCGGGGCTGATCAAAGAAAAATGGCTGATTCCAAACTCTATCAAGCTGATTGGGGCATCTCTTATTTTAGACACATGAAACTTGGGTCATCTGCTCCAAAACAATAAATGATAAGCAGAAGCCAACAAAGAGACAGAACAGCATTAAAAGCAGAGCCAAACAAAGGTGCTAAATACTCATCGCAGCGTTGAGCACTGAAACATGCAGAAGCAGAGCAGAAGGCCAAGCAAGTGCAGCTTAAAAGGAGAGAACAAGGCGAGGAGAGGGGCTGAGGATGGCTTTATGTGTACTGAATGTGTGTGTCTCAGGTTATGTTCTGTGCCATTATTTCCATGATGCAATACAAAAAAGACACAACACACATAAAAGAGACAGACAAATTCTTAACACTGAGACACACACAGGGCTGTAAACAAAAAAAGGGACGGTAAAAGATAGCATACAGTACATTTTGTCCACACTGTCTCCCTCTCATGCACACACAGCTCTTCCTCATTCTCACAACCATGATCTGCAGTAAGATCTGCACATCGACGGAGGAAAGGTCCATGCCTGTGTTCTCAGTCTATACTCACTCCTTTCCATCTTTAGACGGGGAATTGCAGGCATTGGAAGCAGGCGCTGTGTTAGGGTGCGTGTTCACGAGGCTGCCGGAGCTGATTTTTTCCAGAGTGCAGGCGGTACCTATGGCCCGGACCACCAGACCAGACTCTCCCTCCAAGTCAAAGCACTGCAGGTAGCCAATCACTGCATTCCCACCCATCTCCAGAACTTTTAGCCCTATTTTCCTCTGCAGCTCTCCTGAATAAGGAGAAACGCACAGTCATGTTAACAAGTCACAAGTGAAACAAGTTCCAAATCAGAGGATTAGTATTAGGCCTTCATACCAGACATAAGAGAGATGAGTCTCTGACGTGCTTCGTTGGAAGCCCGAGGAGTTCTAATGCGGTCTATCCACTGGTATTCTGGGTCCTCATTCACCACCAGTTCCTCTACAAACCCGTGGACCATGGCTGCCCGGTTGCCCCGAGGAATAGATGTGGCTGCGAGTAAAATTCAGACAAACAGCCCGCCAAGTGAAATTAAGTTTCAATTCAAAGCTTTACCTCAGCCACAACTCCATATTTGCACATTTCTAACACTGACAGCACTCGTAAGTTGAAGTTTCATTGATAGAAAGAAATGACATCTTTTGATGTATTGTGAATTAAAGGACATACTACAGAAAAACTTGACCCCACAAGACGACTGCCTGAAACGGTTCAAGTCGTTGAAAAGCTCCACTTTTACAAGGACGTTGATCTCTCCTCTGATGCCTAGAGAAAAATAACATGGACACTGTAACAAAAGGCAGCACATATTATAGTTTTGTATCTGTTCATCACTCAAGTTGAGTCTTATACCATGGATGGTGTCATAGATGGGAAACCAGCCAGAAATGACAGAGGCAGCCTCAGTACATAGCAGAGGATCAATGTCAATGTAAACTTTCCCTATGGCATCATTAGCGCTGTATGTATCATGGTCCAACACAGTGATCTGCAAGGGTTCATCCTGCAAGTCCTCATCATCAACCTACACAGTAACAGAGGGAAAAGGACAAAGGTTAAAATAAATATGGACTATTTAGGTTTACATAAGCCATGCTGAAGCAGTGATGTGCATTAATTATACCACAAAGTCCCCCTTAAATGCAAATCCATTTTACCTCAAACTTGAACCATTCTGAGTTCCACTGTGGATTAAGGGACTTGGGACAAACATCTGTTTTGAAGGTTGTGTTTCCAAACTTGACCTGGGAAATTAAAGAAATCTTTTAACATTTTAGTTAACTCATTCCAACGTGAAATCTTTTGTCCAGTTAGCGCAGAATGTTGTTCAAAACTCACACAGTAAAGAGTGCAACGATATTAATATGCAGTTAAATTATAAAGTCAAAACAACTGTTATCCCAAGGTACTTTACAAAACGAATGGGTCCCATTCATATCCGGAAGGACAGTATATCATCACATCATATAGTCAGATTCAGGTCCAAAAAAACACATTCTAAATCAAAGCTGCAGACAACTGAGTTCAGAGTGCCCATTGGTAAAAGGTTATCCGTCTAGAGGCAGCCAACTGCATCAAGCCATTGGCTTCGCAGCTTTTCTTTATCCTGACCAAGCATGTGGTTTCAGTGGAAAAGAAGAACTCCCTTTTAATTTCTCTCAAAACGTGCTGCATAGATGTCCTGACATCTCAGCAGCTCTGCAACACATTAAAGAAAACAAACTTTTTTTTTTAAACTACACTAAAATTATTATTTATAATAATTCCCAAAATATTCTGTTATATGGCTGAAATTCTTTTATTTTAAAATGAAATGGGATATTATAAAAGCAAATATTTTTTACAATATTATTACTGAAGGTGGTGCATAAAATAAGTTGTATTTTTAGCAAATAGTTGTTGTTTTTTTAACTGCCGTTGCTGTAGTTTTTAAAGTTGCTGTTAGAAAAATAACTAAAGAAAGCCGTGATGTTTTAATCATGTCAGGAGAAAAACCTAATACGCAAATAGCTCCAGGGATCTATTTTTGGAGTTGTTCTTGCATTGCTCCACTGATATGTTAAAGAGCCGAAGTAATGAAGTTCAATGCAGTCATCCTGATGGTGATTAATCAAAACACAACTTAATAACACCTAACCAGGATTTCTTTTATTTAATCCCTATATTGATTTTACAAGCACGCTTTAATGCCAACAAAATTGTACATTTGCAACTAGAGCTACAGACGTTGATGGGCAAAACCTAATTTCATCATTTATTGAAAATAATGCCATGAAGTGATTAGGAAAAGTAGATATATCATCTGCAACATATTGTACATATACAATAGATCAGATAAAAGGGAATTACGTATAACATACCACATACAAAAACCAAAATATCCAAAGAAACAAATATGAATAAATCTTAAAACGTTGCCATCTTTTATCCTAATCATTGATGTCCAAGTAACCAAAATCTGAACATACTTTTTGTAATTTAGGTGTTTTGCTGTTTGATATTGAAAGACTAAGTGAATCGCACCTTATTAACACACCTAAAAAGCCACAGTGTGTGAATGTGTGTGATCTGTAACTATCTTTAAACAAAATACAGGTCCTTCTCAAAATATTAGCATATTGTGATAAAGTTCATTATTTTCCATAATGTCATGATGAAAATTTAACATTCATATATTTTAGATTCATTGCACACTAACTGAAATATTTCAGGTCTTTTATTGTCTTATTACGGATGATTTTGGCATACAGCTCATGAAAACCCAAAATTCCTATCTCACAAAATTAGCATATCATTAAAAGGGTCTCTAAACGAGCTATGAACCTAATCATTTGAATCAACGAGTTAACTCTAAACACCTGCAAAAGATTCCTGAGGCCTTTAAAACTCCCAGCCTGGTTCATCACTCAAAACGCCAATCATGGGTAAGACTGCCGACCTGACTGCTGTCCAGAAGGCCACTATTGACACCCTCAAGCAAGAAGGTAAGACACAGAAATAAGTTTCTGAACGAATAGGCTGTTCCCAGAGTGCTGTATCAAGGCACCTCAGTGGGAAGTCTGTGGGAAGGAAAAAGTGTGGCAGAAAACGCTGCACAACAAGAAGAGGTGACCGGACCCTGAGGAAGATTGTGGAGAAGGGCCGATTCCAGACCTTGGGGGACCTGCGGAAGCAGTGGACTGAGTCTGGAGTAGAAACATCCAGAGCCACCGTGCACAGGCGTGTGCAGGAAATGGGCTACAGGTGCCGCATTCCCCAGGTCAAGCCACTTTGAACCAGAAACAGCGGCAGAAGCGCCTGACCTGGGCTACAGAGAAGCAGCACTGGACTGTTGCTCAGTGGTCCACAGTACTTTTTTCGGATGAAAGCAAATTCTGCACGTCATTCGGAAATCAAGGTGCCAGAGTCTGGAGGAAGACTGGGGAGAAGGAAATGCCAAAATGCCAGAAGTCCAGTGTCAAGTACCCACAGTCAGTGATGGTCTGGGGTGCCGTGTCAGCTGCTGGTGTTGGTCCACTGTGTTTTATCAAGGGCAGGGTCAATGCAGCTAGCTATCAGGAGATTTTGGAGCACTTCATGCTTCCATCTGCTGAAAAGCTTTATGGAGATGAAGATTTCATTTTTCAGCACGACCTGGCACCTGCTCACAGTGCCAAAACCACTGGTAAATGGTTTACTGACCATGGTATCACTGTGCTCAATTGGCCTGCCAACTCTCCTGACCTGAACCCCATAGAGAATCTGTGGGATATTGTGAAGAGAACGTTGAGAGACTCAAGACCCAACACTCTAGATGAGCTAAAGGCCGCTATCGAAGCATCCTGGGCCTCCATAAGACCTCAGCAGTGCCACAGGCTGATTGCCTCCATGCCACGCCGCATTGAAGCAGTCATTTCTGCAAAAGGATTCCCGACCAAGTATTGAGTGCATAACTATACATGATTATTTGAAGGTTGACGTTTTTTGTATTAAAAACACTTTTCTTTTATTGGTCGGATGAAATATGCTAATTTTGTGAGATAGGAATTTTGGGTTTTCATGAGCTGTATGCCACAATCATCCGTATTAAGACAATAAAATACCTAAAATATTTCAGTTAGTGTGCAATGAATCTAAAATATATGAATGTTAAATTTTCATCATGACATTATGGAAAATAATGAACTTTATCACAATATGCTAATATTTTGAGAAGGACCTGTATTTGTTCTGAATAATTTATACATATTTTCATGCATCACCAGCAGCTATGCAGATTACGCTTTTCAAGAAACAAACTACTATCAGTTTCAGGTTTTTGTATTTTGTTTAATTCTGGATGTTTTCTAATGTAAACAGAGCTTCATGGAGAGTGTCCAGTGTATACATTTTTGATGGTGTTAAGATTTAAAAGCTTTGAATAAAAATAGAAAATCATTGCAGTGAAATTATCTCCTACCTCCACAAAGGCATCCGTTAGATCACTTGCTCTGTCCATAACAGGTAAGTGGCGCCCTGCCACAATTTTGGCCTTCAGTTTCCCAGGCATGGTCTAGTTTAACCTGTGAACGTATGTCAATAACAATAAATGTAGGCACAAGCCTACAGCTAACAAGTTTATTAACCAATGCTGCTGTCCTCAAGTTAACGGTGGTAAAACTGATGCCTAGTTATTACAAAACATGTCTAGTATAGAGAGATTTGTGCTCAAATTTCTATCTCATAAGTAAATAAGTTCACTTTTCTAACCTATTCCAAGAACGCAGTGATTAAACTGAGTCGGAACATGAATACCAAGTAGCCCTATATTACCATGACGGCGCCAACAAGTTAGCTAGATTATGTTAGCAAAGAAGGCTATGCTGAAAGCCACTTAGGTTAACTGCATTGCAGTCAAAATCTCGTTAGCTTTTGGTTACCTGATCGGCCATGTTTTTATGACCATCCCTGCAGAGCAACATATTTTACAAAACAAACCTCCTACTACCACTGTGAACAATAATATCCTTACCCGTGCTACAATATAAAGAAACCATTAGCCGTTGGAGCGATAGTAGGGTCGTTTCACACGGACATTATTGATGCCTGACCTCCGTGTTTCTCCCATAACACGACACGTTGGTTCCCAGTCCCCACACAGGAAAGTGTTAGGAGATATCCACTGGCTGATATAACGTGTTACATGTGAGTGAATCACAGTACATTTCAATAGTAGTAACAATATTACTTCAGCGCGTGATGCCGACGGCCAGCTTGATAAGGATCGTGATGAATGAGTTTTCCGACTGTTCAGTGTGCTGCGTTCACGTAGGTTTGTAAATCGTACTACACACTTAAAATGAAGCAAACAAAAACTAATTCAAATATGTCGATAGAGATATATTTACTGAAAATATGTGATCGCACGTCTTGAATAATACTCAGTGTTGAAATTATTTTTAATGGACGTTTTATATATGTATATCTTCGTCACAACGTTTCAACCCAGTTCATTAAACACAGCGTTAAGGTTTGGAGTGGGCATGCGCAACATTCAGAGAGAGTTCAGACTTCCATGGGACGCTTACGTGAAGGAGGCAGTTTTGCTGTCTTTTTTTCCTTACATGACTAATGCTCTCTGTCTCAACAACTTCTTGCCCCTGGTTATTTATAATGAAAAAAACATATATATATATATGTTGTTGTTCATTGTACTGTAGAAGAAAAAAGATACATAATTTTATTTTATAAAAAAATCTGAAAGTATGATGTGCATTTGTATTTAGCCCCTTTACTCAAATACCAATAAAATGCATTCCAGCCAACAGCCTCAAACATCAGACCAAAGAACACAGAAGAGAACAACAACCCTAAAAATACAGCCAGAGCTAAAATGATTGGGTGTAAATCAAAGAAGGTTATTGTTTTAGATTGGCCCAAAGTTCCGCTTTGCTCTCAATGAAGACATTTAAATTATAAATATATACAAATGTCATAATGTGTGGATTTGGAGAAGGGCCCAAGTGCAGACAGGAATGTGGGATGAGCATAATGAATAATAATTGAATAAAAGGCATACAGGTGAGCACAAGGAGAACAGAACCAGGAACACCGGCAGGGTAATGGGAGCAATGGAGAACCAGGCTGCGAACGGGTAGTAACGGGCATGGTAACGGAAGATGAACAAATGAAAAGCACAACCTCAAAAACTGAGGGAGGCGTGGAGAATGACATTGGATCCAGGTAAATCAGAGGATAATGTAGAGCAGCTGGGGCAGAATGGAAGCAGGGAAACTGAGGGAGGGAGACTAATTAACACAGAGGGAGCTGAGACACAAAGAAACTACTAGACAAGGGGAAACGAATAATACTGACAAACAAAATAAACTAGAATACACAGGGAACAGAACTCAAGAAAAAAATAAGAACCTAAACCTAAAGGAATTAACTAATATGGCACTGACAAAGATAAAATAGACTTTTGTTCAATTCAAAATTTAAAATCACATTTTACAAATTTGGATTATTTCAAAAAGACTTAGGAAGAAAAACAGCCCTTACGTTGTTAGCACTGTCCTGTTTCCCAATTTTAGTCCTTGGCAATGCTGCCCTGCATGTTTTGTGTGTTCCTGCTCCAACTCACCATTTCAAAGGAAATAATTACCTAAACTTGTAATCAGGTTTAGCAGAGGCCTGTTAAAGAGCTGTTATTTCAAATCAAGTATGAAGGAGGACACAATCTGAAACATGAGAATTTGCCCTGAGGGGCTGATAAACAGTGCCTTAGGCTCGAAATTGAACAAAGAAAGGGTGAATGTTGCATAATAAAAAAAATAATTCTTAAGTAATGCTCTGTGGTATTATATATTTAGATTTTTCTTTCAAAAGGTTTTTAAGCTAAATTAATCACATACAGCATTATGTACACGCCGTGGTTGGCATGTTATTAGTTACAGCAAATCAGTTACAACGACCTTATTACTTGGCCTGTTTAAAAGTGTTGTTTTAGCACTTAACCAACATAGAATTAAAAATGCATGTTCTGCCAACATTGTGTATACAGGCAGACCTCATTAAAAAAATATTATTGTAAAGGTTATTTCGCTTTAGTAATTCAATTCTCCAACTGAAAAACATCATTTAGATTAATTACACACATACTATACTGATGTTTTTAAGCCTTTATTTCTGTTAATTATGATGATTTTCTGTTTATATGTAACAGCAACACAAGATTTAATTTCTTAGAAGATTAGAAAATTACTCCAGACCAATAAATATAATTTGCATTACAGAAATGTGGGATTAATGAAAAGTATGTTTAATACCTCTTTAAGGTTGCTATTTTTAAAAAGTATGTTTAATCTGACAAACGATCCTCATCAGAATGTCTATTCTAAATCACTAAGATCTACCTGTATGTCCTTTTTCAAAACTAGCTCTTAACTCATATTCATGAGTCCTCTGTTGTCATGATCCACAGGTGTTTGGGTTTTGGTTTTCTTTTGAATCTGTTTCATAATTTCCTTGTTTCTTTGTTCCTTAGTTGCTCAGTTAATTTCCCTGTGTTCATTAATGTTAGAAAGGAATTGCAGTGGAAGTGAAGTATTTCATTCTATGAGTATGTATAATATAGGAGCTCACTTTCTGAAAAGAGTGACAAAAAATATTGAACCTTTTCATGATATTCAAATTTTTTGAGCCATACTTGTTTGAGGATTATGTTGATTTTTTCAGTGCATATAATACACTTACTATGTTAGAACCTCCAGAAGCCACTGGTGGAGGCCTCCACAATCTGACAAACCATAATTTGAGGCTAAAAGGTTGCGTCTCTGACCAGGTGGACAGCAGTACAGGAACACCACAGGGGACTGTGTTGTCACCACTGCTTTTCATTATGTACACCTCAGACTTCCAGTACAAGTCAGAGTTTTGTAATGTGCAAAAATACTCAGATGACTGGAGTTGTATGAGATACATAAGACACTATGTACAGAGAAACGGTGGACCACTTAGTGGCATGCTGTGGGAACAATCAGCTCATATTGAATGTGAAAAAATGAGAGATGACCGTCGGAAGACCTATAAAGGGACACAACAGACTATTTCTTGAGGAAGCTTAGGTCCTTCAATATCTCCTACAGGATGTTGCATATCTACAAGTAATTGTGAAGAGTGTGATGTCATCTCCAGTCATCTATTTGGGTCGCAGAATCAGAGCCAGTCACTTAAAAAAAGCTGAACAAGCTGATAAAAAAAGGCTGGCTCTGTTCTGGAACCTCTACAGATGATTGTACAAAGAAGGATGCTTAATACGATGAAGAATACAATGGACAACCCTCAGCACCTTCTTCACAAGGCAGTAATTACACTGTGTCTTCAGTCAATGGCCACTTGAGATTCACTCTAATACAGACCGCCACAGCAGATTCTTCCTTCCCACAGTCATTCTCATCTGTAACGACGCTTTAAAAAAATTAATTACTGAGAGCTCTGTGTTAAAACAATTTTTTAGTTGACTAAAATTAAAACTTTAGAAAATTAGAGAAAGGTTTTATTACCATCTCTTGATCAATGAGTTGAAAGAGAAGGTGTGAAACCTTTAAGGATATTTCAAGAAACCGACTCAGTGGAAGGTTACAGTGTGAGAAGTAACTGTGTCAAACTAAGAAATAGAGTACATGCCCCAATACCAAATCATGATTCTAACTTTAGTTATATATTTTCTAAAATACAAAATTGAAATAACTTGACCTTGGAAGGTCTGGATAAATTATTAAACCTTCAGCAGCAGGTATGTCAGATGAATTAGCATTAGAAATAATGAAAGCTCAGAGCTGGTGCTCAACTTAAAAAAAAACAAAAACGGAGAATTAGACCCATAAAGGTGAGGCCATATGCAAGCAGAGAATATGTTGTGTAAGACCTGAAATTATTCAGTCACAATATCATCTTTTTCAAAGTTTACCTTAGTGTTAAAAAGTTTCAGAAATACAACAATGACACAGAGCTACCTGAAACTTAATTCTTTATTTTGTAAAATTTTCCTTGAGTTTGTCAAGGCAGTGTGACACGTCCCTGAGAGAAGAGACAGTAGAAGAAGAAAATTACCATAAGGCAGAGATGCATTTCCAGCATACAGAAAAATTAACTACATCTAAACCATGAATTTTTAAAACAGTTAGCCATGATTAGCAACGAGAAGGAAAATGTCAACCTTTAAGGTTGAGATAACTTCAAAAACAAAAGCTGACAGTACCTTCTGTATAATAAAATAAAATCTCTGGCCTCAGCCAATAAAAGTCACCTTTACTGGCCAAAAGACGAGCTTAACAGTTTCATGCCCATCAGATTCCAGTGACTGATGTGAATGGAACAAAAATACAAAGTTTCCCACATATATTTCTATACCAAAAATTACATGCTTTTCCTGAATCAAACTAAAGAATCTTTAATATTTTATTGGACAATATTCAAAGCACAAATACAAAAGTTCACAAAAAGTGAGACAGCTCAGACAGCTAATTCTACACTGATCAGGCTTTAAGTGTGGAACCGGATGGATGGGACGGCAAGTTTTAATTGCACAACAGAATGATTAATGAAAAATAACTTCATCTGTCACCAACATTATAACCTTAAATCTGCTGTTTTTTTCGTGTGCTTTTTAATAGACTGTCCTAACTGTCATGATGAAAATCAAATGCTACTTTTTATTTAATGTTTAGAACTAAATATTGTAATCTCTCAGAAGTTATCTTTGGTGAGAAGCAGTGTCCATAAAGTAATCTGAAATGCTTTTACAGCCAATGATCCCATCAATAGCCTCTACTTATAGATGACAGTTATCTTTGCATTGCATAAAACAAAACAATGTGACTTCCACATTTCAAGAATGAAATAATAAAACAAAAATATTGGGGTTTAAATACGAAGTGACTTGCAAACAATTATAAGTTCAATTTTCAATTCAAACTGAGGTATACGGCTGAGTCTGGAACAAAAACTTAATGCAAAAACAGGTGCCAATGAAAATTAAACTAGAAACTGATTTAATAAATATGGCATCTGTCATTTACAAAATAAAGGTTGATTGAAGATATACACAAACTAAACATGAATTTTCCCATCTTATTCCCCAGTTCAGACTTATGTGCCATGCTGATCATTCCAAAAAAGAACACTTGTGTGTTTTTGCATACATTCTTGGAGTGTGTATATAGGTTCAGTTTCATCTTTGGACTGAGTTACTTCTTTCTTCCCTCCTGTGATGCTGATGGCTTCTCCAGCATGGTGAACGGCAGGAACTGACAGTCGGTGCCATTCATCATCCACTACAGTCGTCGTAGTCAGCAGCAAATCCAGTGAATAAACTCTGTGCAGTAACATCTCAGTAACAATAAGCTCCACTGCCACCACATTCATCACACAGCCTGAGGGAATGAAGTTAGCAACTGATCTAATGTCCCTTTCTCCGGTGGTCAGCAGGTTTAACACAGACACAGCAGGAGGCGTGGTCCAGTCCTAAAGTGCTTTGGTTGCCACGGCTGTATGCGTGGCAATGTCAAGGCAGGGTTGCAGTTTGGTGGGTTATGTTTGGCTTGTTGACATCTTCCGGTTCCACATGCCTCGTTTGGAGTGATAGTAGTGGTAAAAGTTCCTCAAATAGATCCTTTCCACTTCTATCCCACCTTGGAGGATTCTGGAGTAGAGAACAGCAGAGTGGGAACTTTAAAACTATTATGTAAATAAAAATAATGCCAGTTGAGATAACTGCTGTCTACAGTTCAGCCAGCACAGAGTAATTTAGTCACTTGTAAGCAAAAAACAACAAATAATATTTTTTTTATTTTTTGTTTTTTTTACACAACACCTTTTAAAAGCACTCACACAACTCAAAACCTCACATCTCTACATATTTTATTGGGATTTTATGCGATAGACAAAAACAAAGTAGTGCATGCTTGTGCATGTGTGTCAAGTGGAGGGCAAAAAACCACCTTGCACTGAGATTACAGTTGTTCTTTTGGTGTATGTCTCTTCCAGTGTTGCAAGTCTGGATACTGACGTTTTAGCTCACTCTTCTTTGCAAACTAGTTTAAGATCAGTCAAACCAGACAGAGAGCATTTGAACAGCAATCTTCAAATTAATTGAATTTTGTTGTGGGCTTTGAAGATGCTTTGATCTAAATCGTTCTATTGTCTAAGGTCCTTGTCCTGCTGGAAGTTTAACCCCTGCCCCAGTTTCAAGTCTTTTGCAGTATCTAACCAATTTTATTCCCACATTGCACTGTATACAGGGCACCTTGTATACAATTAGAGCTACAGAGCACCAGTTGAAAAGAACAGCTTGCCACAAAGACAGCTTTTGTATTTACACAATTTTAACTTGTCTTAAAAAAAATTTAAATTGAGCACACGTGCACATATTTGCACATTTTGTTTTTCCATTATATCTCCTCTAAAGTTGATATGTTTATACTTAATATCAGAACGCTGTAAGAGTCTGAAGGAGAAGTCAAATTCCTTGTTTGTGCTTGGCCAATAAAGTTGATTCAATCCTTTCATCAACTTTGATCAGCTTCCCTTTTCCTCCTGAAGAAAAATTATCCCCACAGCATAACATAGCATAACATCTGCCACCACCATATTTCACTGTGGGGATGGTGTGTTCAAGGTACTCGTACTTGTCGTCTTCCGCTTTATCCGGGACCGGGTCGCGGGGGCAGCAGCCTCAGCAGAGACGCCCAGACGTCCCTCTCTCCAGACACCTCCTCCAGCTCCTCCGGGTGGAGCCCAAGGCGTTCCCAGGCCAGCCGAGAGACATAGTCCCTCCAGTGTGTCCTGGGCCGTCCCCTGGGCCTCCTCCCGGTGGGACGTGCCTGGAACACCTCCCGAGGAAGGTGTCCAGGAGGCATCCGGAATAGATGCCCGAGCCACCTCAACTGGCTCCTCTCGATGTGGAGGAGCAGCGACTCTACTCCGAGCCCCTCCCGGATGGCCGAGCTCCTAACCCTATCTCTAAGGGAGTGCCCGGCCACCCTACGAAGGAAGCTCATTTCAGCCGCTTGTATCCGGGATCTTGTTCTATCGGTCATGACCCAAAGTTCATGGCCATAGGTGAAAGTAGGAACGTAGACCGACCGGTAAATTGAGAGCTTCGCTTCTCGGCTCAGCTCTCTCTTCACCACAACGGACCGGCACAGCGCCCCCATTACTGTGGCAGCCGCACCGATCCGTCTGTCGATCTCCCGCTCCATTCTTCCTTCACTCGTGAACAAGACCCCGAGATACTTAAACTCCTCCACTTGAGGCAGGAACTCTGCTCCAACCTGATGAGGACAAGCCACCCTTTTCCGGTCGAGAACCATGGCCTCGGACTTGGGGGAGCTGATTTTCATCCCTGCCGCTTCAAGGTCTCATCTCGTAATGTTCAAAGAATGGGGCACTTTAACCCTTCCTTACTCATTCTCCACAACATTATCCCTGACCCGTCTGCTGTGTTCCCTGGTCTTCATGATGCTGTTTGTTCAATAATGTTCTCTAACAAACCTCTGAGGCTTTCACAGATCAGCTGTGGTTTAGGAGTAAATTACACACAGGTAGACTCCATTTACTAATTAGCTCATTCAGGGAAACCAGTTGCCTTCAGGAGTCCCATGGAATCTCATTAAGATATTCTTACATTTGTGGTTGTATTGTGGAAAAGTGTGAAATGAGCATCAATACTTTTGCAAGGCACTGTAATGATTTTTGGGTAAGCAAAATGTCCATATTGGGGTCAATATGAAGAGAGAAAAACTAAAAGTTGGTTAGTTACCTCATTTAAATTTTTTACAGAAACGTAATAGCAGAACGTCTACATATCTACTTTATATCTCAGTGGGAAACACAAGCAAATAGGCAATTAGTGTTTAGAGTTACAGTAATAGAGAGTTTTCTTCTCCACATATCTTTAAATAAATATCTTTGATCTCTCACTACAAGAGTGTTCACCACATTATGTAGTTTTATTCTCACAATATTTTTATGTAACATAATTGTCTCAAATTTGCCTCAAACCACCACACAGCCATCCCATAAAAACCTGTGGATTCATTCCAAGGTTCACATTGGAAATACTTAGTCTCCGTTCTAGCAGTCAAAGTTATACCAAACTCTGCCTAATTTCTGTAATCTACATACTGATTATCTTTTGTG
Organism: Girardinichthys multiradiatus; assembly: GCF_021462225.1. Lineage (NCBI taxonomy): Eukaryota > Metazoa > Chordata > Actinopteri > Cyprinodontiformes > Goodeidae > Girardinichthys > Girardinichthys multiradiatus. The sequence continues at coordinate 29,792,780 of NC_061795.1, read as the reverse complement.
AATGCCATATTCAAATTACCATTCTCTACCTAATTTACAATCAGTTAGACAGCAAAACACCCATATGAAAAAGAAATAAAAAGTGAGGACAATACATTACAAAGCATTAAAAAACTCTTGATGTTTTATTCAATTTTTATCTTAAACAATCCTACAGAATAATTGTAATAATGGTAATTAAAGTCTAACAAAATAGAATAATCATAGAGTGAAGATCAGACCTGTCAAGGAGCTCCCAGTCTTCTCCTCCCCATCGTTCTTTGAACTCCCTGGTGTTCATTCCTCCAATAGCATCCAGGTCAGATTTATAGATTCCCAACAAACCAAAGCCGTTCACTTCCCAGTAACCTGCATGTACAAAGATTGCATTCATTAGTGGATAGGTCTTCCGTTTTCCAGTTAAGACCTGTATGATCCATATATCATTAGCTACGACGACTCATTTAATAGTTTTACCCTGTGCACTTCATACTGATCTCACCGTGAGAGAAAACATGCAGCAACTTTCTAAAGGACGTAATGCAAAGAGGCAATATACAGGTCCTTCTCAAAATATTAGCATATTGTGATAAAGTTCATTATTTTCCATAATGTCATGATGAAAATTTAACATTCATATATTTTAGATTAATTGCACACTAACTGAAATATTTCAGGTATTTTATTGTCTTAATACGGATGATTTTGGCATACAGCTCATGAAAACCCAAAATTCCTATCTCACAAAATTAGCATATCATTAAAAGGGTCTCTAAACGAGCTATGAACCTAATCATCTGAATCAACGAGTTAACTCTAAACACCTGCAAAAGATTCCTGAGGCCTTTAAAACTCCCAGCCTGGTTCATCACTCAAAACCCCAATCATGGGTAAGACTGCCGACCTGACTGCTGTCCAGAAGGCCACTATTGACACCCTCAAGCAAGAGGGTAAGACACAGAAAGAAATTTCTGAATGAATAGGCTGTTCCCAGAGTGCTGTATCAAGGCACCTCAGTGGGAAGTCTGTGGGAAGGAAAAAGTGTGGCAGAAAACGCTGCACAACGAGAAGAGGTGACCGGACCCTGAGGAAGATTGTGGAGAAGGGCCGATTCCAGACCTTGGGGGACCTGTGGAAGCAGTGGACTGAGTCTGGAGTAGAAACATCCAGAGCCACCGTGCACAGGTGTGTGCAGGAAATGGGCTACAGGTGCCGCATTCCCCAGGTCAAGCCACTTTGAACCAGAAACAGCAGCAGAAGCGCCTGACCTTGGCTACAGAGAAGCAGCACTGGACTGTTGCTCAGTGGTCCAAAGTACTTTTTTCGGATGAAAGCAAATTCTGCATGTCATTCGGAAATCAAGGTGCCAGAGTCTGGAGGAAGACTGGGGAGAAGGAAATGCCAAAATGCCTGAAGTCCAGTGTCAAGTAACCACAGTCAGTGATGGTCTGGGGTGCCGTGTCAGCTGCTGGTGTTGGTCCACTGTGTTTTATCAAGGGCAGGGTCAATGCAGCTAGCTATCAGGAGATTTTGGAGCATTTCATGCTTCCATCTGCTGAAAAGCTTTATGGAGATGAAGATTTCATTTTTCAGCACGACCTAGCACCTGCTCACAGTGCCAAAACAGTAAATGGTTTACTGACCATGGTATCACTGTGCTCAATTGGCCTGCCAACTCTCCTGACCTGAACCCCATAGAGAATCTGTGAGATATTGTGAAGAGAACGTTGAGAGACTCAAGACCCAACACTCTGGATGAGCTAAAGGCCGCTATCGAAGCATCCTGGGCCTCCATAAGACCTCAGCAGTGCCACAGGCTGATTGCCTCCATGCCATGCCGCATTGAAGCAGTCATTTCTGCAAAAGGATTCCCGACCAAGTATTGAGTGCATAACTGTACATGATTATTTGAAGGTTGACGTTTTTTGTATTAAAACCACTTTTCTTTTATTGGTCGGATGAAATATGCTAATTTTGTGAGATAGGAATTTTGGGTTTTCATGAGCTGTATGCCAAAATCATCCGTATTAAGACAATAAAAGACCTGAAATATTTCAGTTAGTGTGCAATGAATCTAAAATATATGAATGTTAAATTTTCATCATGACATTATGGAAAATAATGAACTTTATCACAATATGCTAATATTTTGAGAAGGACCTGTATATGCCACAATGTGAAGCAAAGAGATTTACATTTCTTCGCTCTAAATTTAAATCAGGTTTTTTATTCACTTGGGTGACACGAAAATATATAAATTCTAACTTCGATTGTCTGTTTCTAAAACTCTAAAACTAAAAGCATTGCATTTAAAGATCTAATTTAATACTAGTACTATACTGCTCTGATCTTCACACTTTTATTGAAAGTCTGATGACCTAAAAAGATAAACCACTTTGACAATTTGCTGATCAACTTTGAACTTTGTGATATAAAGAAATAATGAGACCAAGTGTGTCAGGAGTGGAAGTTCTAATTTAATCAACATGAAAGAAATATTGGACCTATAAAGAGAATTTAGTTTTAGTTTGTTTGACACCAGAAACAATATTGGGAACAATAACAGGTCATATTTTTATTGGCTGACAAGAATGCCACGAACATCATATTCAGCCCTAAAGCTAAATGGAAACAAAAACTATGATTTAAAGAGAATGTACTTTTCTAAGTATTGGAGCCTAAAAAGTAGCAATTGTTGCTAGTTAGTTTCTTAAAATTAGGTAAAATCAGCATTCATAAGTGAAAACACAAAATTTTACACGGTTTAATAAGTCTAACTTAAAAACTAAGGAAAAATGTGAAAAAGTGTTTAAAGAAACAAATCCATCCTTACTGCTTCAATAGTTAGGATTAGTAATGTTTGATCGTTAAGTGATAATCTCCTCATCATATGTAAAGGTTTCCATTAAAGCAGAAGTTTCAACAGCTTTTCTGGGGTATTAAGATGTTTCAAGACAGATCCAATGATCCCAGTGACACATCTTACGCTGTGCATTAATCCAGTAGGAATTACAAAGTTGTTTTCAAACTTTATACACAGAGAGATAGAAATCATTAAATACTGATCAAGTAAATAACCCACAATGCATATAGACAGCAGTCATCCAGGGTTGATGACTATTCAAAGCACCTTTCAGAATCAGAATCAGAATAGCTTTATTGCCAAGTACGTTTTTGGACATACAAGGAATTTGTTTTGGCGTAGTCGGTGCAATACAGTACAAATTAAACAGTATAAACATATCTACAATATAATATAAATATATGTGCACAGTTTTAAGTGAGTGAGAGTAAATATAGAGCAGTATAGGATGCAAGAGCAATACAACAGTGCAGGTGATCAGTGTGCAAGTAAAGCAGGAGTCCAAGTTGAGCGTTAATGTAACACATAGAGTTACAGGTTACAGGTGTCCTGTCAGCAAAAAAGGGGGGGTGTGGGGGAAAGGGAGAGTGTCAGGGTGGTTTCCGGGCTTTGTTAACCAGGCTGGTGGCAGATGGTACCCTTTACACTACATGCGACATTCAGTCTGTTAATGCAGACTTGTACAAGTCACAAAATGCTTTTTCTAACATATTACACCAATTTGCTGATTACAGTGTGGGTGTTTACCCATAAAGGAGTCATGTAGAGTCAAAGATTAATCTTCCCATACCCCAAGTGCTGAAGTAGCATCTGGTAAAATCCTAAATGAATTTAAAATTGTTCTCACTTACAAAGCTCTCACTAACCTGGTCCCAATAATATCTAGTCCCATGTAATCAGAATAAAATATGTTGCTTTTAAAATTTAGGTGTACCTCTGGTTCCTTGAGTTTTTAGGAAGACATCTGTAGACTTTAGGTAAATAATTGGTTCAAGAGGCCAACATGTTATTCTTTAAGATTTGGCTTTTTGTTTAAGCTTGTGGCTAGGGGTAATTCAAATTTGCATTTACATTTACATACCGAGACACTGTGCTGTAGGAGCTGTGAGTTTTCTTCCCATGTTTTTGTGAATTAGCATATTTTGATTTTTAACTCAGCAAACTGTTTATTATTCCAATTATCCATTCCCCAGGCACATCTAAATTTAAAGTAGGGGTTTAATTTTACCAACATCACTTCTCACTGGAAGTCATATTAAGGCTTTGGAGTGGCCCAATATAAAAAAATTCAAGTCAAGTAAGCGAAAGATTCGGTTGATGGCCTGGACACCTTCTAATCTCAACGACTATTAAAACACAAGTGGAAATGTGCAAAAAGCTGGTCAGCAATTATATAAAAAACTTGTTTGCTGTAATACAAATTTTTTTTCTTCTATTGACTATTGTGATCATAAAAATTATGTGAATTAAATAAAAACAGAACATATTTTTAGTGATTTTGTATTAAAAAGGAACTAAACATCATATATTATATTACCTTAAGAGTAGGTGGGTAACAGGTAGAAAATGTTATGTTTAAATATGATTTTGTTTTCTGTAAAAGAGATGTGTTATTTATATGTCGGAAATAAACTGAAATAAAATAAAACTAAAAACTATAACCATGGGCTGCCCGGTGGCACAGTTGGTAGCACTGTTGCCTTGCAGCAAGAAGGTCCTGGGTTCGGTTCCCAGCCTGGGGTCTTTCTGCATGGAGTTTGCATGTTCTCCCCGTGCACGTGTGGGTTCTCACCGGGTACTCCGGCTTCCTCCCACAGTCCAAAGACATGCCTGTTAGGTTAATTGGTCACTCTAAATTGCCCTTAGGTGTATGAATGAGTGTGTGCATGGTTGTTTGTGTGTTGCCCTGCGATGGACTGGCGACCTGTCCAGGGTGTACCCTGCCTCCCGCCCATAGACTGCTGGAGATAGGCACCAGCTCCCCCGCGACCCACTATGGAATAAGCGGTAGAAAATGACTGACTGACTATAACCATTTGATTTAAATGTATTACCTATTTAATTGTATTGTGCAAGAACTGCATGTGTGCACTCACTTTTGAACTATGCATCTAGCATTAATTAATTAGCATTAATCCCAGATCTAACATCTGCAGTAGTGTAGAGTTTAAACAGCTGTACACCAAGTCACTGTACCAAAGCTGCAGGGGTAGTTGAAAACTCACTGTAAAAACCAAATTATTCACTGTAAGGTATTGTGATCACCTCTGGCTTCTGATGGTGTACTGCCACAGTCCAGTCTGAGGACTATGGGAGCAAACGCCATGTATCCCTCCACACAATGTTTCCTGATTGTATCAGTGATTGAAGAAGGGAAGTGGATATGGAGATCACAAAGAAACACAATGCTGTGGTCATCCTGAGAAAGAACCATAACAGGAAAATTACAATCATAATAATTCTATTTAGACATTTGAAGTTGTGTTTCATTTGTTGTATTGCTGCAATTCTCACATCTATTAGATCAACTCCTGCTTGCAGACCAGCTGAGCGTTCAAAGTTCCCATTCAGCTTCACATATTGGTACCTGTTAAACCAGCAATAGCATGCTACACCTGCTGCAAAACAGATTTTGTGCAGAAAAAAGACCCACAAAACAACACAGACAAGCACAGACCTGGGGAGCGAGGATTTCTGCAGTGCCTGCTCCACATCCATGTCTGTGCTGCCGTAGTCCGTGATGATCAGGTTGAAGTTTGAATCCCCGGTTTCTCTGAACACTTCCTCCATATCTGTAATCAGCTGCTGCACCCACCGAGCCTGGTTTTTAACTGGAAGATCACATAAAAAAAACAAAATAATCATTTCTTAAATAAACACAGAGCATGTGCTCTAAAACTGACCAAAATTACAATTGTGTAACAAAATTTTGGTAAACAGAATATTAGAAAAGAACTCCTAATGACAAACATGAAAACTTGGAGAGAATCAGTCTCAAATAAATCAACTTATACTTCCTCAAGTTGTGTTAAAAGAAAACTACTGACAGTAAAAAATCATGCCTGGCTCTTATAATAGCTGACAATATGCTACCACTAGAGCAACAGTCTTTATCATGTACCGTATTTTCCGCACTATAAGGTGCACTTAAAAACCATTAATTTTCTCAACAAATGACAGTGCGCCTTGTAATCCGGAGCGCCTTATATATGGATCAATTGGTTAATTGGTTGATCCATACTGGTTGTACACGGCGCTCTGTCAAAATGTTTCAGTACGACTGGTAAACTACAAAGCCGCACCGCTTGCAGCATTACGGCTACCGTAGTCAGGGGTGTCGCCGAAGTAATAGCGGTAAACACCTGTACTGTGCTTACTCCTAGTCCAACACCACTTGTGTGTGTATAACGACCCCAAAATTGCACCTTTCAAGAGACACGCTTACGATGCTGAATTCAAACTCAAGGCTGTCAGCTACGCAGTCGAACATGGGAATAGAGCAGCAGCGAGAGAATTAAACAGTTAACGCTACTATAATGTATAAATGTACTAACGTTTGATTTAGTGCATCAAACTGTTTCTTTTACGTGTTTACTGAATCAGGGAAAAGTTCCCTTTCACGTTTTAACTAACGTTTGATTTCAACTTCAACTTCATAGACTCCAATGCATTCCTAACGTGCGGTTGGCTCTATTCAATAGAATTCTATGTAGAGGAGACCTTACCATGAGAGTGAATGGAGTTATCAGAACGCTGGTTTGTATTGTATTAATAAAGTTTGACTGACTGACTTATCTGACTGTTTTGTTGACATTCTCTTTAGCACAGCTCCATCTAGTGGATGCATAACGCAATCCCAGTCAAACGTTTGACTGCAGTAGCTTCTATTCTATGCGCCTTATAATCCGGTGCGCCCTATATATGAAAAAAGTTCTAAAATAGGCCATTCATTGAAGGTGCGCCTTATAATCCGGTGCGCCTTATAGTGCGGAAAATACGGTACACTATATTACATTAAGCTATATATTTATTTGGATTTCGAGGCAATTTACGTTGTTGCAAAGCAGTAAATGTTTAGCATTAGCTTGAAGTTACCTTTTAGAGCCAAACAACATGTAAGAAAACAGTTTGGACAAATAGAGTTTAGTGGCATGGTAGCTAGATTGCTGTAATGCAATAAACCCTCAGAAGTTAAACAAGGACAGAGTAAATGTAGAAATGTGACACTTTCTGATACTTCCTTTCACGGCTGCTATGTTTTAAGCGATCGCTGGTCAGCTGGCAAACATGACTAATTTTGGTGACACAGTTGCTGGTAGAAATGGAAGTGCAGACGCAAACCATGAGCCTTAGAGTAACAATGCTGGTCCAAACTGCAACAGAAATGATCTATTTTAATTTTGAACTTATACTTTAGCTGAAGATTGTGCTGCCACTGTTGGTATCTTTGGTCACCGTTGTGGTTTGCAGCAATGCCCAAGTTCAGTGTTCCTCACGTGACATCATCACATAAGTCTATTTTCATATTTTCAGCTGACTTGTACTAAATTTTCTTTTCTTTTTGTTAATTTTGGACATGGAAAAAAAAATATAACTACAATAAGCTACAAGCCCCTCCCCAACTACAAGCTAAGTTGTAAAATCTATAATATATGCCCTTTAAGGAAGGAGGTTTTAAGACTTACTGGCAGTTAATATCCATTAATATATTAGTATTTTTTACAAGTGAAAACAAAATAAGTCCACATTTTTAAAGGGCAGCTCTTATGAGTCTTGGAATAAGATGAGCTTGGAAGATAGGGTTTACCAGGCACTATGAAATGAACCGTGGCGTCGGGATTCCAGCGGAATCCCACTGGGTTGCACAGAACCAGCTCAGGTTGCGAGCGCTGGAAGATAAAATCTCGGTTGCGCTGCGCTTTGTGGCGCATCAGAACATAGATGTAGTGCGTCAGACGCAGTAGCTTTCCATTGGCATCCTTCAGCTCCAGCTCCAGGAGGTAACGGCTGCCCCTGTACCCGTCGACACGTTTCACAATGTTGATCACACGAACCAGCGTGAATCGTCTGCATGCACAATCAAAGACAAAGTAAAAATAAATACGTAAATGAAAATACATGAACAAAGTAAAGCATGAGTAATTCAAGTCAAAATATCAAATAAGGATTAAATTATAGTGAATTACAGGCTACATGGTCATTTCTCATTATTAATTTATTATTAATTCAACTAGAGAAGTGAAACTCATTCATTAAACTAACAATTTCAAACAGGACCCCAAGCACCTTGGTTTCTAATTCAATTCAATTCAGTTTTATTTACAGGTCCTTCTCAAAATATTAGCATATTGTGATAAAGTTCATTATTTTCCATAATGTCATGATGAAAATTTAACATTCATATATTTTAGATTCATTGCACACTAACTGAAATATTTCAGGTCTTTTATTGTCTTAATACGGATGATTGTGGCATACAGCTCATGAAAACCCAAAATTCCTATCTCACAAAATTAGCATATTTCATCCGACCAATAAAAGAAAAGTGTTTTTAATACAAAAAACGTCAACCTTCAAATAATCATGTACAGTTATGCACTCAATACTTGGTCGGGAATCCTTTTGCAGAAATGACTGCTTCAATGCGGCGTGGCATGGAGGCAATCAGCCTGTGGCACTGCTGAGGTCTTATGGAGGCCCAGGATGCTTCGATAGCGGCCTTTAGCTTATCCAGAGTGTTGGGTCTTGAGTCTCTCAACGTTCTCTTCACAATATCCCACAGATTCTCTATGGGGTTCAGGTCAGGAGAGTTGGCAGGCCAATTGAGCACAGTGATACCATGGTCAGTAAACCATTTACCAGTGGTTTTGGCACTGTGAGCAGGTGCCAGGTCGTGCTGAAAAATGAAATCTTCATCTCCATAAAGCTTTTCAGCAGATGGAAGCATGAAGTGCTCCAAAATCTCCTGATAGCTAGCTGCATTGACCCTGCCCTTGATAAAACACAGTGGACCAACACCAGCAGCTGACACGGCACCCCAGACCATCACTGACTGTGGGTACTTGACACTGGACTTCTGGCATTTCCTTCTCCCCAGTCTTCCTCCAGACTCTGGCACCTTGATTTCCGAATGACATGCAGAATTTGCTTTCATCTGAAAAAAGTACTTTGGACCACTGAGCAACAGTCCAGTGCTGCTTCTCTGTAGCACAGGTCAGGCGCTTCTGCCGCTGTTTCTGGTTCAAAAGTGGCTTGACCTGGGGAATGCGGCACCTGTAGCCCATTTCCTGCACACGCCTGTGCACGGTGGCTCTGGATGTTTCTACTCCAGACTCAGTCCACTGCTTCCACAGGTCCCCCAAGGTCTGGAATCGGCCCTTCTCCACAATCTTCCTCAGGGTCCGGTCACCTCTTCTCATTGTGCAGCGTTTTCTGCCACACTTTTTCCTTCCCACAGACTTCCCACTGAGGTGCCTTGATACAGCACTCTGGGAACAGCCTATTCGTTCAGAAATTTCTTTGTGTCTTACCCTCTTGCTTGAGGGTGTCAATAGTGGCCTTCTGGACAGCAGTCAGGTCGGCAGTCTTACCCATGATTGGGGTTTTGAGTGATGAACCAGGCTGGGAGTTTTAAAGGCCTCAGGAATCTTTTGCAGGTGTTTAGAGTTAACTCGTTGATTCAGATGATTAGGTTCATAGCTCGTTTAGAGACCCTTTTAATGATATGCTAATTTTGTGAGATAGGAATTTTGGGTTTTCATGAGCTGTATGCCAAAATCATCTGTATTAAGACAATAAAAGACCTGAAATATTTCAGTTAGTGTGCAATGAATCTAAAATATATGAATGTTAAATTTTCATCATTACATTATGGAAAATAATGAACTTTTTCACAATATGCTAATATTTTGAGAAGGACCTGTATATAGCGCGAATTCACAACACATGTTGTCTCAAGGCACTTCACAACAGTCAGGTACATACATTCCAATTTATCCTAACCATTCTGTCCCTTTCCACTCTGTCTCCAGACTTTGGGATCTTGATTTCCAAAGAAAAAGCAAACTTTACTTTCATCTGAAAAGGGGACTTTGGACCAGAGGAACAGCCCTGTCCTTTTTCACCTTAAACCAGGTAAGACACTTTGGATGTGTCTGATTCAGGAGTGGCTTAACACAAATTAATGCAACAGCTGGAGCCCATGTTCTGGGTACATCTGTGTGTGGTGGCTCTGGAAGCACAGACTCCAGCTGTGCTCCACACCTTTTTATTCTCCCACAATTTCTTTAAAGGGATTTGCTTTACAATCTTCTCATGGCTGAGCTTATCCCTTTATGCTTGTGCATTTTATAAACCACAAATTTTCCTCCAGTCAATTTTCCATGAATATGCACACATATAGCACTCTGAAGACCCAGCTTTAGCTGAATTACCCTGAATCCTTATTACTCTAACCTGACTGACCATTTTAATAACCTTTAAGTTAAAATTATCCAAGTACTCTGCCTCTGAAATAAATTTTCATTGTAGTAGATCTTTCTCAGACTATGCTGCAACATTTTTTTAGGGATCTGCTCCATCTTTAATTTCCTCAGTATCACAGAAAAACAGCAGAGGGCAGTAGTTTAATTTCTACCCTTTCACAAACTTATGTGCTTGTTCGTAGTGTTACTTCCTCATGGCTTGGTGCATTAGACAATGCAGCCCCCTTGAAAAAGAAGGTAATCACTAATAGGAGGCTAGCTCCCTGGTCTAATTTAGAGCTGTGTACTTTAAAGCACAATGTTAGAAAATTGGAGAGAAAATGGCACTCTACACACCAGGAGGATTCCTACTTAATCTGGAAAAATAGCCTACTGTTGTATAAAAAGACACTTCGCCAAGCCAGAACAGCTTATTTCTCATCATTAATAGAAGAGAACAAGAATAATCCTAGGTTTCTCTTTAGTACAGTTGCTAAACTCACACAGAGTCATAGCTCTGTTGAGCCATCCATTCCCTTAGCTCTCAGCAGTCATGACTTTATGGGATTCTTCTTCAATAAAATTGATTCTATTAAAAATAAAATCTTTGACATTCTCCCGAAGATGATTACTTCATCCTCACAAGAGAGACAACATTGGAAATAACTGTAGAACCTGATTTGTGTTTGGACTGTTTTGATCCTGTGGAGGTTCCTGAGTTATCAGAAATATTAGCTTCATCTAAACCTTCAACTTGTATGTTAGACCCAATCCCAACAAAATTATTTAAGGAAGTGTTCCCTCTGATTACCAGCCCCATTTTAGATATTATTAATCTATCCTTAGTAAATGGATATGTACCACAGGCTTTTAAAGTAGGTGTAATTAAAATACCTTTACTTAAAAAACATTTGCTTGATCAAGATGATTTAATAAATTACAGACCTATATCCAATCTTCCGTTCTTATCTAAAATTCGTGAGAAAATAGTTGCTAATCAAATGTGTGTGCGTTTACACAGCAATGACCAGTTTGAAGAGTTTCAGTCAGGCTTCAGAGCTCATCATAGCACTGAAACAGCTCTGCTGAAAGTCACTAATGATATTCTTATGGCCTCAGATAAAGGACTTGTGTCTGTACTGGTTCTGTTAGATCTCAGTGCTGCATTTGATACAGTCGACCATAATGTTCTCTTAAAAAGGCTGGAATATGCTGTAGAGATCAGGGGAACAGCGCTAGGCTGGTTTAAATCTTATTTGTCTGACAGATTACAATTTATTCATGTAAGTGATAAATTGTCTTCAAAATCCAGGGTTAATTGTGGGGTACCACAGGGTTCAGTACTTGGGCCAATTCTCTTCACTATATGCTTCCCATTGCTAAAATTATCAGACAGCATGGGATCAATTTTCACTGTTACGCTGATGATACTCAGCTTTACGTATCCTGATGAACCCAACCAGTTAAATAGACTACAAACATGTCTTGAAGACATGAAAACTTGGATGAATTAAAATTTTCTGCTTCTAAATTCAGACAAGACAGAAGTTGTTGTCTTTGGACCAGAGTCTTTGAAAAATAAATTGCTTAGTCAATCACTTAACCTGGATGACAATAAATTGACCTCCGGTAATAAAGTAAAAAACCTTGGTGTTATTATTGACCAGGACATGTCATTTGAATCCCGTATTAAACAGGTTTCTAGGATTTCTTTCTTTCACCTCGAGAACATTGCCAAAATTAGAAATATGCTACCCAGGAGTGACGCTGCAAAACTAGTCCATGCATTTGTTACTTCAAGGCTGGACTATTATAATTCTTTATCAGGATGTCCACAAAAATGCAGTTAAAAGTCTTCAGCTATTCAAAATGCTGCAGCAAGAGTTTTGATGAAAATTAAAAAGAGAGATCATATTTCTCCTATTTTAGCTTCTCTTCATTGGCTCCCTGTTAAATCCAGAAAATAATTTAAAATTCTCCTCCTCACATATAAAGCCCTTAATGATCTAGCTCCATCATACATCAGAGATCTGATTGTTCCATATGTTCCTAACAGAGCACTTCGTTCTCAGACTGCAGGTTTACTGGTGGTTCCTAGAGTCTCCAGAAGTAGAATGGGAGGCAGATCCTTTATTTATCAGGTTCCTCTCCTGTGGAACCAGCTCCCAGTTTTAGTCCCTGAGGCAGACAGTCCGTCTACTTTTAAGGCTAGGCTTAAAACCTTCCTTTTTGATAAAGCTTATAGTTAGAGTTGCTTAGGTTATCCTGAGCTATCTCTGTAGTTATGCTGCTATAGGCTTAGGCTGCTGGAGGACATAATGACCCCTTTCACTCTCTACATTCTCGTACTACTCTCCCATTTTGTATTATTTGCTGTTATTTCAGCTTTTAACTTTATGTTCTCTCTTTTCTCTTCCTAGAAGCTACACCTGGCCGGACTCTGTATCTACCTGTGACACCTTCCTGGAGGTGGGCATCGTCCAGGTTTCTGCTGCCAACAACTTAATGCTCACCTTCTACTGATGATGCACTTGGTCCTGTCTCTCAGTGATTAACCCTATTTTTATCCTAGACATAGCTACTGAATGAGCTTTTACTATGACTAACTGTACGTGCTCTCTCTCATACTCTAAACTTGAAAACTGGCTCAGAGTTTATCTGTTTTTTCTTCCTAGATGAAACGACTAAAGGAGCTACATCCAATAACATTTACTTTTCCTTCCCATAGAAAGTACTCGTGGATCAGTGCTTCTGTGTCTTTTTCCTTCTCTGTTCTGTTCTCTCAAATCCGCAGTCAGTCGTGGCAGATGGCTGCTAACACTGAGCCTGGTTCTGCTGGAGGTTTCTTCCTGTTAAAAGGGAGTTCTATTGCATTCCTACTGACCGCCAGAGGGTGATGCTTAAAGCACTGAATGTTCCCTTCGCGCATGCGCAGTTCAAGTAATTATACCAACAGAGTCACACATGTGACATGCCTGGACGCCCTGTCGCTTGCTGGCTGGAGTTGCAGTATTTTTGCCCTCCTAGGGCTGCAACGGGTTGATCTTAGTGAAGGATTTCTGCAGGTAAGTCTGCTGTTTGTTGGTGACGGCAGCGTTCACGCCCCCTCTCCCAGCTCACGGCTTCTTGTTACTGTGTCTGTGGTGTTATTACAGCTTGGCTGCTGTTAATTTGCCTCTATACCTGGTGACGGCAGCGGTGTTTGCCCTCTCTCCCAGTGTGCTCGACTGTGTGGTCCCTTTCGGCTCACGGCGTTAAGCCTTCCTTAGAATTGTTTGATTTTTACACCTGGTGATGGCAGCGGTGTTCGCCCCCTCTCCCAGTGTAACCGACTGTGTGGCCTGTTAGGGTTACCACCGTAAGCTGCTTTTAGTTTTGCTTTTTATACCTGGTGACGGCAGCTGTGTTCGCACCCTCTCCCAGTGTAACCTGTAACCTTAGTTGTGCCCGACCTCTTTTCGTTGCCTGCTCTGCTATAATTGGTGATGGCAGCGTTAGTGCCCCCTCTCCCGATTTTAGCTTATTTATTTTCCCATCTGAATTGGGGTGAGCCTTGTTTTCAATCTTGGACATGGATGGCTCCCACTGCTACATGGATTGTGGGGCTGTGCTTCAGGCAGACGATGGACATGACCTGTGTCCTACCTGCCTTGGACTTGATCACCTGGTGGTGGCGCTGTCTGAGAACCCCTGCATTAATTGTAGTTTCATGCCCCGTGCATTGAGAGTGGCTCGGTTGGTCCAGTTGTGCCCTCAGGATGATGCTGAACTCCCACCCTCTGGGCAGGTGGCCCCCTCAGGCGTTCAAAGCGCTGTGGTGAGACCACAGTGTCTGTGCCCCCCTCTAGGAGGAAGTGAGCCAAGTCTGACCAGGGCCTGGCCACAAGGGTTGAGCAGTTGTCGACGGAGTTAGCAGAGAAGTCGTTGTTGCAAACATTTTGATGCCTCACTTCCAACCGCTGGGCTCTCTTCCCCACGCATGCCTGATTTGTCTGTGGAGGAGGATGTTTTGTCTCTGGCCGCGTCGGCCTCTCAGTTTAGAGATGAGGAGGAGACGCAGTCCCCCCCAAGCCTCTGAGACTGGCTCATTTTCTTCGCAAAGTGCAGTTAGTGAGCCCAGTGACGGCTCTATGCGGGAGGTCGTGTGTATGGCCTTGAGGCAGCTGCAGCTGGAACTCCCACTAGGAGAGCTGTCTGCTTCAAGGCAGGCCCGGACCGTATGCCAGCAGTTGAACCCGTTTTTGCTTCACTGATCATGTCACCAGATGAAGCTCTGCATCCTGATGTCCAATGCCCACGCACTCAATGTCGAGTTACGGATGACCTCCTGTGTAAAGCAGACAATGCAGGAGCGCGTGCTGGCTGCCTTGACAATTCCATGGCACATCTCGTTTGCCCTCTCTGCATCCCTTCAGGACGCTGGTGGTGCAACTGCAGCAGTTGGGTTTAGCGACGGAGCATTGCAGGCCTTTGCACTGATGACCAGAGAGCTGGGCCGTGTCATGTCTTTTCTCGTCCAAGCTCGTCAACAGGTCTGGCTGGCGTCGACAGGTTTCCTCTGACCGAAGCATGCCGTCGGACCCTCAAGGGTGTCCCAGTCGTGCCGGGGGAGTTGTTCGGATCAGCAGCTGTGGAGGCGCTGGATCGAACTGTTCAGGTGCGCCAGACTAGCCAGCAGCTTTCTGGCCTCTGCAGGAGTATGGCCCCTCTTCAGCGCTCGAGGCGCCCTTCCGTTAGCCCCAGTGCTCGGCGCCCCCCTCCCTGAGGGCTCCCAGGGGCAGTGGGGATCGAAGATGGTGCCACCGGGCCAGCCGTCAGACATTTTTCCCATCAGCAGCTAAGTTTCTGGGCTGCTCATACTGTAGATCCGTGGGTGGTTGCCACTTTGACCCACGGTTACAGGCTACAGTTCCGACGGCGGCCCCCCTTTTCACGCGAGGTCAACATGACCCGGTGAAAGCACTGGACCAGGAGCTTTCCGCCCTCCTGGCCAAGGTTGCAATCAAGGTTGTAGACCTTCTGCGGCAACCCAAGGGCTACTATTTGATGTACTTTGTCGTGCTGAGGAAAACAGGCGGTTTTTGCCCCATTTTAGATCTGAGGGGATCTGAGGGGACTCAATCAGTTCTTGAGGGTGCTTCCCTTCCACATGCTTACGACGTCGGAAGCGTTTCAGGTTGTTGCAAAGGGAGACTGGTTTACGTCAATAATTCTGACGGATGCCTACTTTCATGTGCCTATTGTGGCAGAACATCGTCGTTTTCTCAGGTTTGCTTATCGGGGTCGCCATTGGCAATTCCGGGTGCTCCCTTTCGGCCTCTCCCTTTCCCCAATGGGTGTTTACTTTGTGCGTGAAAGCGGCCCTCTCTCTTCTGCAGGCCTCAGGCGTCAGGATTCTTCCATACCTGGACGACTGGCTCCTTTGCACCCCATCTCAGGCAGGTGCCTCTGAAGATACGTCCCGCCTTCTTGCTCATATGTTGCAGTTGGGCCTCAAAGTCAACTTGGCGAAGAGTTGCCTGGTTCCGTTCCAGAGGACGACTTTTCTTGGGATGCTTTTGGACCCGACTACTATGAGGGCTCGTCCATCAGTTCTCAGGGTGGCCGACATACTCCAGTTGGTCTGTCAATTCAGGCTGGGCAGGCGGTTTTCCTCCATCACCTTCCTGCAGCTGCTAGGCAAACTGACTTCAGTCACTCTTGTTGTGCCCTTGGGTTTGCTCCTTCTGCGTCCTTTGCAGAGGTGGCTCAACAGCTTTCGCCTAGACACCAAGCTGCACAGGCATCGCAGGCTCACAGTGAACTGGACTTGCCTTTGTGGCCTAGCTCCATGGCGAGACAAGACTTATTTGTTCAAGGGCGTCCCTATGGGGTTAGTGGTGTGTCGCAGGGTGGTGGTCACAACAGATGCCAGCCCCACGGGCTGGTGCGCTGTGTGGCAACACAGAGTGGTCCAGGGCCTTTGGTGTCAGCGGGAGCGCTCCGAACAGATAAACGTGCTGGAGCTGCGGGCTGTAAACATGGCCCTCAGGCGCTTTCTGCTCCACCTAGAGGGACGGCATGCTAGTTCGAACAGACAACACCTCTGTCATTTACCACATCAACCATCGGGGATCAGGGAGGCACCAGATGGGCACGCCTTCTAGAGGTGTCCAGGGATCTTCTGGAGTGGGCCTCTCTTCATCTGTCCACCCTACAAGCAATGTATTTACCGGGGGAGCGTAATCAGGTCACAGACTCTCTCTCTTGCCAGGCCCCTGCTCCGGGAGAGTGGTGTGCATGATCTGGGGCCGCTTTGGTCAGGCGGAGGTGGATCTGTTTGTCATGGAGGAGTCAACTCATTGCCACCTGTGGTATTCCCTAACAGGCGCACTGGCCCAGGACGCGCGAGCTCATCCATGGCTTCGGGTTCTCTTGTACGCTTTTCCGCCCCTCTCGCAGATTTGGCTTACTCTATGGAGGGTTCTCGGAGAGGGCCGCAGGTTGTTGCTGGTGGCTCCGTTATGACCAACGCAGCTGTGGTTCCCGCTGCTTCGGAGTCTGTGTCACGGCACCCCATGGTGTCTTCCAACCAGGAGGGATCTGCTGTCTCAGCTGAGGGGATGGATATGGCACCTCGACCCTCAACATCTCCAGCTGAGGGCATGGCCGCTGGGAGGCTGACTGGGTTTTCAGACCCTGTCACGCGCACCATATTGAGTGTTAGGGCCCCCTCCACTCGTCAGCAATATGACAACAGATGGCGTCTTTTTTCTCAGTGGTGTTCTGCCCGCAATGAAAATCCGGTTTCTTGTCCAGTGCCCACTATTCTGGAGTTTCTCCAGTCTCAGCTTGATAAGGGCCGCTCTCCTTCGACCCTCAAGGTATATGTCGCAGCAATTTCATGTCATCATGCATCTGTTGACGACCACACGGTAGGGAGCCATGATATGGTCTCTCTTTTTCTGCGCGGTGCGCGTAGGTTGCACCCGCCGCTGGTTCGGAGAGTGCCCGATTGGGATCTGCCCTTGGTTCTCGAAGCTTTGTGCTGCTCCCCTTTCGAGCCTTTGGTGCAGGCGGACCTTAAGTGGCTTTTTGTTGGGTATTGTTTCGGCTAAGAGGATTGGAGAGCTGCATGCTCTTTCTGTCATCCCCTCATCTCTCCGATGGGGTCCAGATGATTCTGGTGTTGCCTTGTGGCCTAACACTGCGTTTGTGCCTAAGGTGTTGTCCAGTTCGCACCATAACCAGCCACTGAGGTTGGCTCGGTTTCGGCCTCAGTCAGGTGCAACGGCGGATGGGTCTGAGTTATTGTGCCCAGTACGGGCGCTGGAGGCATATGTTGCGGCCACTGAAGCCGTTAGACGCTCAGACCAGCTTTTCTTGTGCTATGGCGGTCCCAGGCTGGGTTTTCCTCTTTCTAGGCAACATCTCTCCCACTGGATTGTGAATGTCATCTGCGTGTCCGTGTCAAGGCCCACTCTACCAGGAGCATCTCTGCTTCCTGGGCTGCTATGAGGGGGGTTCCACTGGAGGCCATATGTACTGCTGCTTAATAGGCTTCCCCAAGCACGTTTGCCAGGTTCTACAATGTTAATGTGGCCGCCCCTCATCCCCTGGGCTAGGTTCTTTTGCAAGGGTCCGCTGGGCCCTCTCAGTGAGGTATGTGCTCAGGATTCCTCGTGACATGGTTGGTATTAGTCATTCAGTGCTTTCAGCACCGCCTTCTGGCGGTCAGTAGGGATGAAATAGAATTAAAGTTGCAAATGTAACTACGGTTCTATGAATCCCAGATGACTGCCAGAGATTCTCTGTCACTCAGAATCCTTGCTTCCGCGAGAAGATTCTGTAGGAACAGAGCCTCGGATGACATATAGCCTCTGTGGTCATCCGGTGTGTCACAGGTGTGACTCTGTTGGTATAATTACTCGAAATGCGCATGTGCGAAGGGAACATTCAGTGCTTTCAGCACCGCCCTCTGGCAGTCATCCGGGATTCATAAAACCGTAGTTACATACGTAACTTTTGTTTTTCCTCTCCACTGTCGCTACATGCATGCTCAGTATGAGGGAATGCTTCAAAGTCAAAGCCAGTGACTGTCCACTGTCACTACATGCTCATCCAGGAGGAATAACTGCTACAAGTCAGTGTCTCGATGCAATCTGCTGGGTTTCCTTAGATAGAAAAACTTTTTAACCAATTTGAATAAATAACTGAATCTGACTGCACTGTTCAATGGTTAGGATTAATTGGAATGTATGTACCTGACATGAAATCTATATGATTCGATTGAATTGACTTTGCCCATTTTAAAGTTACCCACCTTTCACACAATGCAACAGGAAACAACACTCTCCAATTATTTGTACCTCTGCCTTCCTCCCTCCTTGTTGGATGGAGTAAGAGGGAGTCAGGTTTAGCCTAAACCGGCTCAGTTATGGTTGAGGTGCAAATACACTCTCCATTTCTGCTACCTGTGCGACCCCTTCTCTTTTCCAATGGTTATAATCAGTCTAACAGAGACAGGTACCCCAAACCCCTTGTGCCTTTTAGTATAACAATGGCCACCAGTGGGCTCTACATGGACCCCTACACATAGCCCATTCTAAAATGGCCAAACTCTAAAACTCAGTAGTTTATTCTAACTTCCCCAACAATCCTACACCATTCCAAACCTTTTGTGAAGTGCCTTGAGATGACGTGTTGTGAATTGGCGCTATATAAATAAAATTGAATTGAATCCTGGAGGATTGAAGAACTGAATGATGCTAGTCACTGACTCGATGCAATCTGCTGAGTTTAATTAGATAGAAAACTTTTCAACCAATTTGAATAAATAACTGAATTTGACTGCATTGTTTAATACTTAGGATCAATTGGAATTTAGTTACTTGACTTGGAGTCTGTATGATTCGATTAAATTTACTTATTTTTTTGGTCAAGAGACTATAGATAATATGTGTTGTGAATTGGTGCTATTTAAATAAACTTAATAAACCATCCTTGTGGAATCAGCAGGACAACTGTCAAGTCAGCGGTCCTCTCCATGATTGTCCGGGCCGCTGAATTTTATGTGATAATGCCATAATCATCAAAATGACTGAAACATATATCACTCAGTGCGTAATAAATCTTAATAATTTAAAGGTTCAATTTGCATCTCATTTAGAGCTGGGGTACACAAGTATTTTAGTTTGTTGAAAGTGCTGGCAAACAATGTATAAACACAGTCAAACGCTCACCTATTGTGTTTCTCATTAAGATGATCCATGAAGGCGTAAACCACATTCAGAGCATCGCTGGGGTTCAGTAGCATGTTTCCGGAGACATTGCACTGTAGGTCAATCCAGTCGGAACGCTGCGACTGGAGGTCTAGCTCGTTCACCTGGAAGGTTTGGTTCCAGTTGACCTGAGTATCGAAAACCGGTGCTGAAGTGATATTCTCCTCCTCAGGATTAATAGGCAAATCTCGTTGTTGGCCCCACATGGAGTCTGAATCTCTCGGTTTTGCATTTGTTCTGCTCTCAGTCCTGTTCTGACTACTGTCTTCTTCCCTTGCAGGATCCCCCTTTTCCCTCAAATATGACTTTTTCTTTTTTTCTTGAGCATTCATTTTATCTCTATTGATGTGATTATCCAGGTCTTGTTGTAGAGGCTTATTCAGCCCTATCTCCTTTTCCCTGAGAGCTTTTCTGGGATCAGTTTCCACTTCATTTGATTTTACGATAAAGCGGCTGCCACCTCTGCTAGGAGTGGTAAAACGGCTGTTGACGCCTGGATTAAGGACCTTTTCTCTCTCTGGAGGTTTTCGCTTATTGGCTACTGTGTTTTTTTGAGGCACAGTGGCATGCCTGTCCTGGTTTTGAAGCAGAGAACCTTTAAGTGTCTGGACCAGAGTATGGTTTGTTTTCTGAGATCTCAGGATTGGATGCTGTTTGGAGGTGTGTTTCTGTGGCAGAACGGCTGGTTGTGGCTTTGCTATAATGTCCCCTTCACCAACAAGCATTGATGAATTAGTATGCTTTGGTTTGACAGTGGCTATGACTTCATTTGCTGGTCTAATCTTTGGTTCTACTTTTTCAATTGAGCCGTCTTGTTTTACCCCCGTCCTGTTTTGATGTGAATCTTGTTTTAAGACCTCCTTAGCTTCTTTTCCTGGCTCTTTTAGAGGTTGTGGAATGCCATCCTTTTCTTTTCCATTCTGAAAATTCTTTACATGTTGTCTTTTATTAGGGGGTTTGTCCAGTGTATCGTTAGCATCTGGTGCAACAAAGGAGAAGAGTTTGCGCTTACGGTTCTGCACATAATCATCATAATCATCTCCATAGTCTGCGTCAGCGTTGTTATTCATCGGGTCTGCCCACGTTTCTTTCTTTTTCTTGTTGGCGTCATTGCCAAAGCCATCCTCCTCCTCCTCCTCCTCCTCCTGGACCGACTTCATATTCTGCAAACCAAAATCTGGAATTCACCAAAAGCTGGGTCAGAAACTGAGAATAAAATATTCTGAGTATGCAAGCAATTTGCTGGCAAAAAATGAAAGTACCTCTGTATGCGTTTCCTTTTTTATGCGTACCTAGGCGGTCAAACCTCATGTATCTAGAGAAACCATACCTGGTGGGAACAAAAAAAGAGTTTAGAGTTGAACGACTGAAACATCACCATATATTGTAGATCGACTTTCTGCTGAGGTTTACATTTTTCCTTTCACCTCGGGAATATTGCCAAACTTTGAAATATCGTGTCCAGGAATGAAACTGAAAAACTAGTGCATGCAATTGTTACTTCAAGGCTGGACTATTGTAATTCTTTACTATCAGGATGTCCAAAAAATGCAGTTAAAAGTCTTCAGCTGATCCAAAACCCCGCTGGAGGACATAATGACCACTTTCCCTCACTGCTACATTCTCATACTACTCTCCCATTTTGGAATATTTGCTGATATTTTAGCTTTTAACTTTATGTTCTCTCTCTGCTTTTTCTCTTCCTAGAAGCTACGTCTGGCCTGGCTCTGTGTTTAGCTCTGACACCTTCCTGGAGGGGGTCGTCGGCTGGGCTACTGCTGCCAACTTAAAGTTCTCCTTCTATAGATGATACAGTCGGCCCTGTTGTTTGACTTTCACATCCAAGATGGCTGTAACTCGCATCAACAGTTGTAAAACGTTTTTACCTTGACTGTTCTTTATTATTTATATAAACTTTTGTATACATACCACTTTTCATGCTTTATAAAACAAGATGTTTTAACACTGTTTATTTGCACAAAACAATGTACAGAGCAGTGTAAATTTTTCCTTAGAAACATATTTTAGGTGTAGAAACTACATGCAGCCCCACATGAACAGGTGAGTCTCAATACATCAGAAAATCGCTGAAAAGCCTATTTATTTGAGTAATTATAAATAATATCATATTGTATAGATTGATTCCACATGGAGTGATGCATTTCAAACTTATTTCTGTAAATGCTGATATGCTGATTTTTGATATAGAAATGCTATGTTCTGGCCTACTCAATCATGAAGAAGGCTCTTGACTAGACAGTTGTCCTGCAGACAGTCACTGACACCTCCCAAAAGGAGATTAAGCCACAAAAGCACATTGTTGAAGAAGCTGGCTCTTCACAGAGTGCTGTATCAGAGCGTATTATTGGAAAGTTAAGTAGAAGGAAAAAGCAATGGGGATAGTCAAAGCCTTGAGAAGATCATGAAGTAAAGTCCATTCAAGAATGGGGGAGATTTACTAGGTGAAGCAAATCATCAAGAACCACCACACAGATATATCCGAGACATGCATTATCACTGTCATTTTGTTTGTGTTAAGTCTGTCCTGAACCAGACAGTAGCGTCTGACCTGGACTAAAGAAAAATATTAACAGACTGTTGCTCAGTGGTTCAAAGTCTTCTTATCACATGTGAGTAACTTTTGCATTCAAATTGGAAATCAAGGTCCCAGAATCTGGAGGAAGAGTGGATAAGCACAAAATCAAGTTGTGCGACATGCAGTGTGACATTTCCACAGGCAGATGAGTTGGAGAGCC
The DNA here is from genome assembly GCF_021462225.1 of Girardinichthys multiradiatus. Classification (NCBI taxonomy): domain Eukaryota; kingdom Metazoa; phylum Chordata; class Actinopteri; order Cyprinodontiformes; family Goodeidae; genus Girardinichthys; species Girardinichthys multiradiatus. Next base: position 29,770,459 of record NC_061795.1, on the reverse strand, counting down.
ATGTCATCTGTTGGTGTTGGTCCACTAAGTTTTTTCAAATCCAAAGTCAGCTCAGTGGTCTCCTAGGATATTTTACAGCACTACCTCACGCTACCCTCTGCTCAAAAGCTTTATATAGTTGTTGATTTGATTATCCAGCAGGACTTGGCACCTGTCTACGCTGCCAAAAGTAGTAACACCTGGTTTAATGACCATGGTGCCTAATTGACAAGCAAACAGGCCTGACCAAAGAGAATCTATGGATTATTGTCAAGAGGAAGATGATTGACAACATACCTAACAGTGCAGATGAACTGAAGGCTACAATGAAAGCAACCTAGGTTTTTCTAATACAGCCTGATAGCTGCAGTGATGCAGTGATTCATGACAAAGATGCGCTACTGTAACTAATTAGTCTTGAGACTGCAGCACTGAATTTTGGATTTTCATTTGCTGTAACCCACAATCATCAAAATGAACAGAAATAAACATTTGATGCATAACACTCAGTGCGTAATGAATCTTTATTTGATATTGTGATTAACTGAGATGGACATGTGTCATGATGTTGTACAAGGGTCTTACATCTTCTTGTAGTAGGAGCTCTCAGGGTAGAAGCAGGTGTTTTCTCTCTCCATGTGTGTGAGCCGGGTGTAGTCGTTTGGATAGATGTAGGACATCTGGACCTATGGAAACGAAAGAGAATTACTGTATGAACCGTAAAACCTACCAGATGAGCGTATATGATGAAAAAGACTTGGGTTTAGATTAGAACTTAAAATCCAAAAATATAGCCAAACTAAACAAAACAGTTTGGAGTATTTAAAAATTTGGAGTGGAACCAAAGTTCTTATTAAGAGTTTTTACAATAAAGCATAGAGCAAGGTTTAAAGAGAAAACTTCAAAATGTGCTTCAGCTAGTTTGCCAAAGCATTCAGATTTTTGAAAGAGGTGTTGAAACTTATTGGAGAAGAAGCCATTTAAGAAATTACTTGTACCAGTGTGGTAGGTGAAAAAACATTAGAACAGAATAACAGTTTTTTGAGAATGTATTCACACCCCTTGAACCTCTTCAATGATTTTCAAGTTATAAACTCCAATTTTAATGTATTGGGATTTTATGTGAAGGAACAAAACAGGTTACCTGGAACGTATCTGGACAGTAAACCTGTAAACATCTGCCTCACTTTCAAGTGTTTTTTAGCTTCTAAAGTCAGGTTCATGCTGTGCGATTATCGGCTGTCTTAACTAAAATAATTTTTTGTGAGCCTGAACCTGTAGTGACCTACAATAAACATCAAGCAGTGTCCGACATATTTTGCGTGATTCTCCTATTGCTGTCTCCTTTCCATCCTCATTCTCTCCCTGTTTTTAGCCTCTGACTAGTATTTTTTGTTTTTATATATTTTTTTTGTGGCACTAGAGGTTTTTATTTTTAAATTTTTCTGATAGTAGGCAGACAGGAAAGAGGGGCAGAGAAAGGGGGAAATCATTCGGCAAAGGTCTCCAGGTCCGGGAATTGAACCCGGGTCGCATGCTTAAACCACCAGCGCCGCGCCCCAGCCTCTGACTACGGGGCTCAACAGTTTGTCTTGCTCAGGATTGCCCTGTATTTAGCTCCATCTATTTTTCCCTTAACTCTGACCGGCTTTACTGTCCCTGCTGAGAAAAACAAAAGCATTCCTAAAGCATGATGCTACCACCTCCATGTTTCACAATGGTGATATATCCAGGATGATATGCCGTTTTAGTTTTCTCTCCCACATGGCATTTGGCTTGTAGGCCAAGATGTAACATTTTGGTCTCATCTGACCAGAGCAAGTTTTTCCTACATGTTTGCAGTGTCTCCTACATGTTTCTTTAAAAAACGTTTAATCATGGGACTTCTCAGGGCTTTCTTCGACAGTAGACTTGTTCATGTCACTCCTTGAATCTCCTTCAGTCACTATGCGCCTCTTGGCAGTTTCCATGATTAATGCTTTTTGTTCTCAGCCTGTTAAGTTTACGTGGACAGCCATGTCCTGTTAGGCCTGCAGTTGTGCCATACCCTTTCCCTTTTCAGACAATAAATTCAGCAGTACTCTGTAGGATGTTCAAAGCTTCAGAGTCTGCTGTGTTCTTCCGGCTTCATAATCCTGTTTGTCACTAATATTCTCTAGCAAACCTTTGAGGCCTTCACATATCAGATGTCTTTATACTGAGATGAACGTACACAAAGGTGGTCTCTGACAATTAATTAGGCGACTTCTGAGGAGATTAAATTGTACTGGGTTTGTATTTAGGCATATCAGAGTGAAGGGGACCTGAATAAAAAGAAATTCTTTAAAACTAGGGATATTTTTCTTTACACTTCACAACTCTATCACATAAAACTCCAGTAAATGAATCAAAGTTTGTATTTGTGACAAACAAAATGAAGCAACAATATTCAGTACCAATACTTTGGCAAGGCATTGCAAGTAGTATAATGTGCACACAACTACAACTATCTACATAAGAACATACAAACTGCAGTCCTTGGTAACGACTCAGAGGGAAGTCTTTAATAGTGTAGGAGGGGCTGTATGTGCAGTCAGGAAGAACGCCTTGTAGGAACTTTCTGTTAATCAGATGCACTGCAAAACACACAACATGCACATTTGTATCATGATCAAGTTTTGCTTTGTTGGTGAGAGTATACAACTTGCTTAGCACTTACATCCGGGACAATGGGAAATGAGGCCATTTAGAAACGTCTCTCACCTTGGTAGAGTGTGTCCCTCGGGTCTTCCCTCAGCATGTCTGCTGCGGCGCTGTGCTGCTTTGTGGGGGTGTGCTGGTGACTTGCAGCTGTCTGTGGTATTTGGACAACATCGTTCATCATCAAGTCAGACTCATCTGCAGGATGAATGAGAGAAGTGGGTCATGTTTGCTGTGACTTGCAGTTTTCAGTCACTATGCAAGCATTTGGCGCCGTTTTTTTCATGATGCACAAACATTCAGTGTCAGAATTAAGTAGTCATGCACCTAGAGTCTTGGGTTACTTACCAACATAGAGAGAGATGTGCTTGGATTCAATAACTGTGAATCTGAAGCTGTGGTCCAACAGCTGCCACTTCAAAGAAAAAAAAACAATTATTTTCTACTGCATGCCTGCATACAAGGGAACCAGTTTGTCTTGATTCTCGGAAAGTACCACTTGATCTGAGTGTGGCGTACTTACAGCCACCTCCACATGGTCAGTTCCTCTGTCATTTTGCTTGTGAAGAACTTCAAAAAAGTATCTCTTTTGTGTCAAAAGCCTGTAAGACAGGATTGTTTTTATTTTTTGGTAATAAAAATCACAAGAGATCCTCTATCTTAAAGCTTTAGCTGCAAGATCCAATTTCTAATAAAATCCAACCCCAGTTATCAGGTCAGATTAAAATTTGTTGCTCTGTTTCCGTCATGACTTCTTGGAGCCAATCTAGACGGTGTCATCTTTTCTGCATGAATCAAGCGACGTGTCTAAAATAGTAACAATGTAAAAACCTTTGAGATCAGTTTTATCACCATATTTTTTCTGGATTTTAAGCTATTATTTTTCTTGAAACTAATGCTACTATAAAATGAATATCCAATCTTATACAGTCATTGGAAACAATGAATACACCCCATGACTCAGTAGCTCATAGAACCATCTTTGGCAGAAATAGCTTGAAGTAGTTTCCGCATGACTTTGAGTCCCTCTCGTTACAACATTGTTTTAGTTTACTAAAGTTTTAGGTCACCTGTTTCTGCACAGTTCTCTTCATGTGGCACCACAGTTTTTCAGTCATGTTGAGGTCTGGACTTTGACTGGATTACCACACCCCTTGGATTATTTTCGCTAGTCTGTTGTGGTTTTTTCCTTGTTTTGGGATCATTGTGCTGTTTCCTGGATTACTTTGGCCAAACTTAAGTTGCCAAACAGCTAACTCCCTACATGACTCTATAACACTTTGGCATGGAGAGAGGTTTGTGGTTCACTCACTGACTGCAAAGATCATTATCCCTCTACCATCATGCTTGACAGCTGACATAAACTGTTTGTGCAGGTATTTAATATGAGTCTTATGATCAAACATTTCCAAGCTTTGCAAACCTAAGTCATGAGGTCTTCTTCTTTAGATGTTTGGACTGGTTTCTCCAGTTTTCAACTGTACTATAACAAACTTTATATTTAAACATGCCAAGTAAAACCTGGAGAGCCTGAAATGTAGCCTTTTATTGTTTCCTTTTAATTTTGCAATTTCTGTAAACATCTCATGGCCTCAGGTAAGATCTGCTGGGATGGGTACCTCTGAGAAGATCATCAAATGTCTGAGATGTTTTTCACTTATGGCCAACGGATTGTTTAGAAATGGCCTTCTTACCTTTCTCTCAGCGGAAACATGATTACTTTTTAAAACCTGGATTAAATCCACTGGTCATGTGAAACATATGTTTGCAACAACCTACCCTGTGGAATATTGAGGCTTTTATTTTGAGGAGTATTGGTCGTCTTTAGTTAGACGGATGTATTAATCTCTTTTGCAATGCCGATTTGAGCCCATTAGGTACGTTGATCCTTCTTAAGAAAAAGATGGCTTTATTTTTAAGACTTTCTGATAGCTTTACTGTGGAAGTCCATTACAAACCACCTCCTGTCTGGGGCACACTCAGCACCTGCAATATGGATGTGCTGCTCTCTATTCATTGCAACAGCGGGTAACAGTTAAAACTACTCCTTACTCACAATTTAAACCTGATTCATTAAAAGTGTTGTGCAATTCTGGTCCAATTATTTAAACATAAAACGTGGTTAAGAAGTTTATTTTAGGTGTACACCCAATGACAAATGTTGAAACTTTGCCATCTGTGTGCATATATGAAACACAAAAGGTTCTGTTAACATTGCCACACCACCACCGGGATTCTGTTTAAGTTGTGCTGTGGGGACATTAGCTTACATTGAGGCTTCGCTGCAGGCTGGATATGAGTCACATCTAAACTGCGAGAAGGCAGATAGATCGAGCACTGCTTGAAAAGCAGACCACAAAATCTCTCAAGCCATTGCAGCGCTGGTAGAAATATTCTCAACACAACCGACCTAATTGCAAAATTTGGTTTGCTGTACAACAAAATAAAAATACTTTCTGTCTGGTGTACTTAGCACTTTGAGATTTTACAAAAAAGTGCTTTACAAATAATAGCACTATTATTATTATTTGAGTAACTTAAAATTACTTTACACTTGTGAGTTTGGAGTAACACTTGCAACACCTCTCATTCTGCGTTTAGTTAACAGTCAGGATGATCGTGCCGTTATTACTGATTTTTATGTTCTCTGCCGCTTGTGTCAACCCACCAAACTGGTTCTGATTTTACATTTCCTGCAAAGACACACTACACCTACAACGGGTGATACATTTCCAGCAAATTTCCTGTCAGCAACAGCCTAGGTAACAGTCATGCAAAATTTATGCTGCACACAGAAAGAAATTAGGAAATGCTTAAATGAAATGAGCATTGAGTTTTGTAGTTCTGTTTTTAAGGATTTTTGATGCAACAAGTGATCTGATAATGTAAATACCTGAATCAGAAGTTCAATCAGGCTATCTGGGGACAGCCTACAAGCTGGCTGAAAATGTCACTGGACAGAGAGAATGTTGATAATAAAATCTGTTCAAAACACCCTCGTAAAGTTCTAATAAAAAAATGTGAAAAAGGTCCAAACTAATACCAAAAGGTTCAACTTGGAAAGCTAAATCTATGTAACTCGTACTGTTGCCCTTTCGATAGACACCGTTTTTAGTCAAAAGCAAGTGAAACATACACTTGCATCCTGATTTTTATGATAATTTCATATCAGATGAAGACTAGACTGGTACATAAGAAATATGGAATGATTTGAGTGCAGACTTAATTTTATAATTTCCTGTCAGAGTTTGTCTCCTCTTTCAGCTGTAAGGATTTAAACATTAAAACATGTCGAGATCCTTTTACCAGACCTTAAAAGCCTAGTAATAAAACTTCATACAACAGGTATATAAAAGAAATTGAACTGAACAGAAGGAGAAAACCTTCACTTTAAACCAACACATCAATACAACCTGGATCGGTGTTGGCCAAAGGTCACTATTCAGACAACCTCTGTAAAATTAGTCTTTCAAATTTTATAATATTCTCAATTTAACAGTCAAGTTATTGGAACCGTTTCAAAGTGCCCTGTGATGGATGTCATTAGTAAATAGTACTGCAAAAGTACTGCGTTCAATTAAATTTTATAATTGCCTATATTTCAATTTTTTAAACACCAATTCTGTATTTAGCTTTGTTTTTGTTACAGAAATCAGAATATAAAAATAAAATGTTATGTTGATTAGCAGTAAATTCGGTTTAAGATCGGTAAGGATCAGATGCTGATACTACTAGTTTTTTGATACGTAAAGCCTTAAAATGTATCTTCACTCTTCCTGGTTTCATTTGATAACATTAAGTTATTGAGTCATTTCAGGTCCTTTTGCACCATTAGAGTCCCAATTTAAAAAAAAGATTAAGTAATGAGTAGATAACTGACTGTTAGTGCTGACACAGATTTACCTACCTTAAGTACTGCAAACAAAATTAAATTTAACAAAAACTACTGAGCAATTGTACTGATGCAAAGAATGCGGATGATAAACTTTGGGGAAACCTCTGTATTAAACAAACTTATTTAATGCAGAATGACTAAAATGTTTGAAAATGAGGAACAGATAAACAAAACAAACAAAGTGCAAAAAAAAAGCAACATTTGGGATGTTTTCTGTAAACTGTTAAATCAACAAAAGAGCTACACAAGGTGTGGAAGTGGAACAAGTGAGTGTGAAATAACGGTGAAAGAAATTAGTGTTTGTTACGTCATAGTCCAGAGCATGAAGAAACACACTGTATTCTGGACTCACCTAATTGGTTTTGAGGTCTGACTGGCATATTTCTCGAACTCCCCTGGGGCCGTCCATTCTGCTCCAGTCTGGGGAAAAAAAGGCACATTTGCCTTTGCAAACACACATCATGGGGACTACTGTGATGAAAACAACCATAAAAACTAAGAGGTATCAAACAATTATACCTTTCCAACCCAGGCCAACAACTGCATGTTGAGTGGGGAGTGGTCTGTGCTGAGCCAAAACTCAGAGTTGTCATCAGAGCTCACTGCAAACACATAGTCTCCTGACAGAAGAAGAAAAATGAAAGGATTAAGAGGGTGATGTTAATACAGTATGCCTGCATGGGTTGTAAAAGGAAGGAGAAAAATGTTACTATAAAGGCTGTACCATCAGTATATGGATGTAAATAACCAAATATCCTGAGCCCATAGTTGGTCCACTGAGGAGAAACGGCAAGTTTCTGGACTGTAATCCTAGCCTAAAAAAAAAGAATGACAAGGAAACAGTAAGTCAGATTTGTTGTTGGCTCAAAGTAGGACGAGAAGTCCAGGACCAGGAGGACTTTGCATGTAGATGTAGAATGCACCCTGATGGAAAACATGAGTGTGTTTGCCCACACTTGTGTATTCAGGAATCATATGTGTCCCACTTAAACACCAAGGAATTGAAGAACACATTAACAATGTGCACTGAAGAGTCTTGTAATCTATTAAAATCATCTTATTTATTACTTCTTCTTGTTTTCTGAAGCCTTTAATAGTTTTTATTTGGACTTTGGATGCTTTTCACAGCTTTTTTCCTAGAGATGCAACTAAAACAAATTTTAGGTTTTCTTTTGAGATCTGAACGCGATTATTGCGATTTACTTTCAAATGTCTAAGTCATTTGTGTAAACTTGGTTTTAATTCAATGATTGAGTTTAACAACTCTTGACCAGAAATGATAAAAATGCGCTCCAGGTTCTTTGATAGAGGTAGTAGTTTTGAATCTTACAGAAAGTAGGTGAATTACAAGAATATCCCCCACTGATGTATAAAAGCATGCCCCTATGTTTTATCTGATTTTATTCAACTCAAAACAAAGTCTCAAAAAACTGTACATAGGTTTACTGTGTGACAGTTTTTAGATTTGGTAAATTTAATGAAAACAAAAAAACATTTATATTCTATTTTAGTTGTTACTGATTGATTTTTTTTTTTAAACAGAATCAGAAACAACTTTATTCACCAAGTTTGTGACACAAACAAGGCTCATCTTTGCTCTCAATGGAGACATTTTAAATATAAATGTATAAACAATAGCATATAAAAACATTTTTTTGTAAATAGGCATATATAAGGGGGTTTTTGCTTAAGAGAATTACATGGTTGAATACGCATGGTATTGATCTGGGCACTTTGTTCTATGCTGAGATTGTCTGAAAACACTGACTAAACCTTAAAAACTATCCGCTTATTGGCTTTGTATTTAGAAATATTATTTCGTTTTTCGTTATTTTTGGCCAAAGTTATTAAGAGCCACAATAGAGGGTCATGTGGCTCTAGAGCTGCATGTTGCAGATTCATGGTCAATGACATCAAACCCTAATAATGATATAATGAGGTGTGAGGTTTTAGTGGTTTTGGACGACACCTGAGCCACGACTCTGGACTTTTGTGCAGCGCTTTGCATGCATGAAAACGGCAGTGACACATTAAACACAGAAATATATCAGCAGAACTACAGCCACATTAATTTAGGAGATGTTCCTCGAACGTTTATTCCAAACAGGAACTCACATTTTACACATCTAAAAGGGGAAAACATGTTTAGAAGGTTTAACTGGTATTGTCACATGAAACTGAATGAGGGTAATTAATAACGACTCACATGGGGATACAACGGGTAGTGCAGGTTCTTGCGCAGGTCTGTAGTAGAAGTACCGCACCAGTCTTCAAACACATGCAGATTGGCCCTTCCCTTAAACTGCAGGACGAGACAAGAGAGAGGCGACAGTGATATGAAGACAGCATTGTGTTTGCTGCAGCAGCACAGATCATCATCAGGCCTCGGAGATTCAGCAAACTAAAACTAACAAATGCACCCTTCCTTAAAAAGGTGCTCGACAGCACAATGGAAGTGGAATTCAATCTGCATATAAACTGTATTATTCAAAGAGTGAGCCAAACAAAACAATTAAAAACAGGATGTAAGAAACCCCCCTCCCCCCCAACAAAATACAAAGCTATGGTTATAAATGGCTTTTAATGTTACAATGAGAATTTCAGCCTTTGAGTGAGATGTATTAATGTATAGCCAGGTAAAAGAAAAGACAATAAGAGAGAACATGGGTGAGGGATGATTTCTCAAATTTCTCTTTTCACCATTTCTATTCAAAGTCAGTTGGAAGAAAAAGTAATATATAATGAAGCTGTTGGGTTTCAGTAGAGGCCCAGATGTCTAGTAAATATACACCTCTGTGACATCGGCCAAATGGGCCATGTTATCTGATATGTGTGTTGATCACAGCACAAGGACAGGGCACTGGGACTTAGAGCCAAATCAGAGTATGTAGATAATCCGGTTTCATTAATGCAGACAAACAATTTGCTGCCACCAGCAGAGTTTGATAGAGGTTAGCATGAGGTTCGGGCTTTAAAATTATTAATATACTACTGATGCAGATTGTTTTTGGTTGCATATTTCTTGGTAAGGATCAGAGGACTATGCACTCAGAGTACACGGGATCATTCTTTGAAGCGTGAAGCTCAGCATTAAAGTTTGCCAGCTACAACTGTGTTAAAGCCTCTCTTCTACTCTAACGTGCTAGTTCTGCTGCTTTCATCTCACAACAAGCTCCTCTACATGAACTGAAAACAAAACCTCCTGTTCGATTGACCTTCTAAACCTGCAGAGTTTACAATAATGGCTTACAGTAACCAGACTAACACTGATCAATGAAAGGCATGTTTAGAGACATTTAGATAAAATCAGTTATGGACAGTCTGAAATATACAGGGGTTGGACACCTGGTTTTAGACCACAATAATTTATTAGTATGGTGTAGGGCCTCCTTTTGCGGCCAATCCAGCGTCAATTCGTCTTGGGAATGACATATACAAGTCCTGCACAGTGGTCAGAGGGATTTTAAGCCATTCTTCTTGCAGGATAGTGGCCAGGTCACTATGTGATACTGGTGGAGGAAAACGTTTCCTGACTCGCTCCTCCAAAACACCCCAAAGTGGCTCAATAATATTTAGATCTGGTGACTGTGCAGGCCATGGGAGATGTTCAACTTCACTTTCATGTTCATCAAACCAATCTTTCACCAGCCTTGCTGTGTGTATTGGTGCATTGTCATCCTGATACATGGCACCACCTTCAGGATACAATGTTTGAACCATTGGATGCACATGGTCCTCAAGAATGGTTCGGTAGTCCTTGGCAGTGACGCGCCCATCTAGCACAAGTATTGGGCCAAGGGAATGCCATGATATGGCAGCCCAAACCATCACTGATCCACCCCCATGCTTCACTCTGGGCATGCAACAGTCTGGGTGGTACGCTTCTTTGGGGCTTCTCCACACCATAACTCTGCCGGATGTGGAGAAAACAGTAAAGGTGGACTCATCAGAGAACAATACATGTTTCACATTGTCCACAGCCCAAGATTTGCGCTCCTTGCACCATTGAAACCGACGTTTGGCATTGGCATGAGTGACCAAAGGTTTGGCTATAGCAGCCCGCCGTGTATATTGACCCTGTGGAGCTCCCGACAGACAGTTCTGGTGGAAACAGGAGAGTTGAGGTGCACATTTAATTCTGCCGTGATTTGGGCAGCCGTGGTTTTATGTTTTTTGGATACAATCCGGGTTAGCACCCGAACATCCCTTTCAGACAGCTTCCTCTTGCGTCCACAGTTAATCCTGTTGGATGTGGTTCGTCCTTCTTGGTGGTATGCTGACATTACCCTGGATACCGTGGCTCTTGATACATCACAAAGACTTGCTATCTTGGTCACAGATGCGCCAGCAAGACGTGCACCAACAATTTGTCCTCTTTTGAACTCCGGTACACATAATGTTGTGTGCATTTCAATATTTTGAGCAAAACTGTGCTCTTACCCTGCTAATTGAACCTTCACACTGTTCTTACTGGTGCAATGTGCAATCAATGAAGTCCGGCTACCAGGCTGGTCCAATTTAGCCATGAAACCTTCCCCACTAAAATGACAGGTGTTTCAGTTTCATTGTCCAACCCCTGTATGTGTAATTATTGTTGTGGAAGGTTTGTTCGGGGATAGGTTCCACTATGATCTATGTATACTAGGATAAAGACTTGGAAAATTGTGTTGGGTTTGGGGGTGTTTTTAATTTTTCCACACAGTTTTTGATTAACATTTTTTTTAAATAAATAAAATGGTAGAATCTGTGCTTTGTGATTTCAAACTTGAATTTCCAATAATTTTAAAACCTGGTGCAGGTGAGGTCATGCAAATGTAAAAACCCTAGAATTACCAGAGAGTGTACTTTCTTATTACAATGAATTCTGAAAAACAATATATCTTTTAACTTGCAATAAATAGTTGACGATTTTTGTCTTAGATCCACTTGTTCAAGCTTCTAAACTGTCCCATACCTTATACTTTACATGGACCTATGTAACTAAATGACTCAATATCTTTAATTATTTACTTAAACATAATAAACACAATCTTAAGTGTTGTTTACTTTAATAATAATAATTTAGATTTAAAAACTGAATCAAAAACAAATAACCTAATACATGATCAACCATTAAAAGCAATGCAATTCTAAAAAGGAGTTTTCATGTACACAGTATTGTAGCTCAGTCTCATTCAGTCAAGCAAAAAATGAATCTGTCTTACCCAATAGTCTTCAATAAGTCACAATTAGGGCAGCACAACATTAGGAAAACATGTAATTGCTAAACTTGTCATGACAATACTGTGGCTGAAAACTGCGATGACTATATTGATTACAACCAACCCATAACATTACCTGACCGTTTTCCTTTTTTTCCCTATTCATCACATTATCTCCTCCATTCTTTGTAATCTCAAACATTTTCCCCACTAAATGTGTACACTGCTCAAACAAAAAAAAAAAAAATAAACAAACATGTTTTAATCAGAGTGTAATATTAGTCAGTCAGTTAAATTTCTGGAATATTGATCTGGTCATTTAGGTAGTAGAGGGGGTTGATCATCAGTGTCAGCTGTGCAGGTGTTAATGAACTTAACAACAGGTGCACTAAAGGGGCAACAATGAGATTACCCCAAAAGGTGGGGGCCACCGACATTTGGAGTTAACCTGCATAAACAGTCCCAACTCCCCAGGATGGAACATCAATACATGCCATTGCTCAGTGTTTTGCTGTCTTCCAGCACAATCTCAGGAGCATGGAGGAGATTCCAGGAGACAGGTGGTTACTGTAGAAGAGCTGGACAGGGCAGTTAAAGGTCCTTAACCCCTCAGCAGTTGTTCCTTTCTCCTTTGTGCAAGGGAGAACGGGATGAGTACCACCAGAGCCCTACAAAGTGACCTCCAGCTGGACACTGACATAAATGCCTCTGTTCAAACCATTAGAAACAGACTTAATGAGGCTGGCCTGAGGGCCCGACATCCACAAGGAGGTCCTGTGCTCAATGCCCAGAATACCATTTGCCAGAGAACACCAGAAACACCAGGTTTGGAACTGGTGCCCTCTTCTTGTCACAGATGAGAGCAGGTTCCCTCTGAGCTCATGTGGCAGACGTGAAAAGGTCTGGAGAAGCTACGGTGAACATAATGCTGCCTGCAACATTGTCCAGCATAATCAGTTTGGCGGTGGGTCCGTGTTGGTCTAGGGAGGCATAACTATGGAGGGATGCACAGACATGTACAGGATAAATGATGGCACACTGAATCCCATTAGGGATTGGATGAAATCCTTCAACCAGTTGTTAGACTCTTCGCTGGTGCAGTGGGTCCTAGGTTCCTCCTGATGCCTAGCCTCATGTGGCAAGAGTATGCAGGCAGTTCCTGGAGAATGAAGAAATTGATAATATTGACTGGCCTCCACACCCCTGAGCTGAATCCAATAGAACATCTTTGGGGCATCATCTTTATGTCCATCCGATGCCACAAGGTTGCATCTCAGACTGTCCAGGATCTTGACTGTCCTAGATCTTGACCAGGGCATCACTGCTCAGTGATGCCCTGGTCAAGATCTCGGAGGATATACCCCAGCACACCATCCATCATCTCATAAGGAGCATGCCCTGACATTATCAGGCATGCATAAAAGCACATGAGGGCCATACAAACTACTATGTTAAAAACTACGTTTTGAGTTGCTGTAATGACATTTCAGCAAACTTGACTAGTCTGCCTGCATCAGTTTTCTGTTTAAATTTCTCGGTAACTTCAGATAAAGCCCTCTGTGGGTTGATCATGTTTATTTTCATCAAACGATGTGGCATTCTTTTGTTCCTAACACATTACCAATTCCATATCAGTATAGGTATCCAGCATGTTTTTTTTCAAATCAAGATTTGATGTGTTTTCAGAGTGTTTCTTAAATTTTTTTTTAGCAGTGTATATTAGTTGTGAGAATTCAAGGGAAGGTACAGTGTATCCAACAGGCCAAATATAATACTGGCACACAGAATTTGTCTGCATACCACAATATAATATCCTATTAAATACTGCATCCAAGGAGTCCTCTGGGATTGCTTTATCGGAACTATTGGTAATGCGATGATAGCGATCATGATTCGGTATATTGTGTAGCTCTAGTTACAATATATTTTAATTTGCACAAAAGCAAACTGTAAGTGAAGAGGCAGAATAAATGTGGAAGGGCTTTAGGGAAGCTGGGTTTAATTGGACTTAAACTTAACATCAGCAGCCACCTCCTCGTCACAAGCCTTTTAGTTGATGTTAAACAGGGAAGACATTACTTCTTCACTTTAAATATAGGCATGAACAAACCACTGAAATGAAAACAATGGTACATGAGAATTAAGACATCACAGACATTTTGTGTTTTTAAAAAAAAAAAAAGTTAATTTAGAAAGCTATATTTCTGTGCTGTTAATCAAAATAGCAATTGTAAGTTCTAGGAAAAAAAAGATCAAGTGTGCCACAGTCTATTTCAATAGTTTACCCACAACAATCACTGTGATACAAGGCTCTCAAAGAGCTGGAATTTTCTTAGCTAAAATACCAGTTTAGGGAGTTTTTATCCACAGCTCATCCAATTTACTCTGAAAACAAACGTGCTGCTGGTCTTTCTGAAAAATATCCTTCTCAAGCAGTTATTAAAACTTAAACAAAGGTTTTTCTGTTTAATCGAATGCCGAATGAGACATTTTACAGTACCAGCAGTTTAAAGCATGAAGAAAGTTTCGTTTGTTGTCACTTCTCTTCAACACTGAAGCAACTGTGACAAAAGTGGGAACAATGATGACTCAAGGCATCATTTCGATCTATCTGTCGATCTGTAATGCAGAATTATTACCTCATCGTTTCCAGATCAACCAGTTAGTGTCATAACAGCAACAGAAAATTATGCTGCAAATAAAGTAAAAAAGCTTGTCTTTTGCCGAATTTGGATACCAAAATAAATTAAACTAGGAAACATACAAGCCACATCGAGAAGAGCCAGTTGAGGTGGCTCGGGCATCTATACCGGATACCTCCAGGACTCCTTCCTCGGGAGGTGTTCCAGGCACGTCCCACTGGGAGGAGGCCCAGGGGACGGCCCAGGACACGCTGGAGGGACTATGTCTCTCGGCTGGCCTGGGAACGCCTTGGGTTCCACCCGGAGGAGCTGGAGGAGGTGTCTGGGGAGAGGGACGTCTGGGCGTCTCTGCTGAGTCTGCTGCCCCCGCGACCCGGTCCCGGATAAGCGGAAGACGACGAGTATGAGGAAACATACACTTTAAGTATTTTTTTATTTTTGAAAAGTATCAGAACATTTTTATGTTTTACTCATCTTTAAAACCAGATGTCTACAGTATCAAAGATTGTATTGTGGAGGATTAACTACTCACCAATCCCCAATTCTTAACTGATGTTTAAAACTTGCAATAAATAAAAAATGGAAACAACATTTTAGAACTTAGTTTTGCTAATTGAGACATTTGTTTTATTGCTGAGCCAAACATTCAATTCCAACTGCTTTTTGCTAAAAGAGTTTTTAGTTTGGGTATCAAAATGCAAGAACTATTACAATTGTGGTTGTGTTAGCAAGTAAAGTCTGAAATGACAACAGCTGTTGACATGAAACATGAGGTGATGCAACAGGCTAAAGCTTTGTCCTGTTTAAAATACAGGAAATCTGATAGGCATCATAATACAAAGCAGTGGAAGCTGCTGTGGATCCTTGCAGAAATGACGCTATAAACAGGGAAATGCACTGAGCTGGGAGTAAAGTAAGCAAGTCCGGGCAGGTGATTTAGAGTTCAAAGGAGGTGAGGTGGAACACTGAAGCATGCAAGTAGTGTGCAGACATGTACACACACACAAATACACCAACCTCAGGTTTCCATGTTTGTGGAGTGAAGCTGGACATCCAAGCAGTCGAGTCCTCCACCCAATCTGGCCAACCATCTCTTCCCACCTAGAAAACACATTAAGCCTGATTTAACTTTAGCTTGCTTTCTTCCATTCTCCTCTTTATACAAACACACAGTCTTGTATCAGCGTTATTTCTGTGATCCTTTTTTTTCCCCCCATTCACTTCACTTACCTTCTGGTTTAGCATGGCTCTCTTCCAGTTACTGCTGTCGGGATTCACCCCTAAAGAAATTATGCGACAATTTATTTTTGTCACTTAAAAGTGGTTTGAAATTTATGAATATCATCAAGCAGGCTCTTTTTAAACATCATGCATGCTTTTCAAAGACTGTTTAGCAATACAGAAAGACTGCAACAGTTACAGACATCAAGCTTAGTATTTGAAGCAGATTTACATTTAAAGTCTGTTATATGTTAGGCTTCACTTCTTGAGTATTATCTCAGGCAAGTCTTGCCATTTTCATATTTACAGCTGAGAACATCTGAATGACACTCATTGTGGTCCCAAACTACAAACATATGTCTTAGCAAAGGTTTCGGTGCTTTTGGCAAGTTGGATACAAGGAACTGTCCCACACTGTCCTCCTCCATCATTTTGGAAATTATACGGTGGAGTGATTTTCAAAATAGAACCTCACTGTTTGGATTTTTTTATGACTTTGTGGTAACAGAGACTGAACTGGGACTAAAGTCGCTGTGAAGCTCTGTCATTATCATCAGGGTGGAGATCTCAGGACACACACCCTTACAATGTGAAAAGGAGATCCCGTCAGTTAAGTAGTAGAAGGACGTTTTTCCATGTAGACTTATACTGACCTAAACCTGCTTCATAAATAGTGATACTTTCTCCATGATGCTGTCTTATATAGCACTGAAGTATTCCCGTTATAAGTTTGTGTTAAACATTCAGCCAAAGTCAAAAGGCTATCGACAAAAACAGCTGTAGGTGTATAAGCAAGCAGGGTGTAATCTTTTATTCTCTTCATCCTTCTTTCTCTCCTCCACTCTTTCCTTCTTTTCTCCCCTTTTTCCCTTTTGCCGCATCTCTCTTTTTCAAGCTTCTGTTTTCCTTCTCATTTCAGTCTCTGTGTCCGTAACAATTGAAATATTTCCAAAGAAGTTTATAATGAAGTTTCTTTTATAAATGTCAAGCAGAGCTTTAAAGCATTAGCTGTGATGCTCCGCCTGTGAAAGTAAATCTGTTGGGCAATTTCTTGGCACTCAGACAACAATTCTGAGCGATACTCTGCCGGACAGGACACGGTAAAAAAAAAAAGACATGTAGTATTGTAATGGTGCCATGCAGGGTTTTAAAGGTGTGGTTATGCAAAACACATACTGAAAAGAGTCTAGCACCTTTTTACTTTCACTGTTTTACTCTTTAGGTTTGAGTTTTAGCACATTCAATTTCAAATATTAGTTTAAAATGCCAAGAATCCAGATTAATTTATTATACATCAACATCTCATTTATTAGCACCTCTAGTAAAAATGTATAAATTCCTTAAATACATCCATCTTTCATTGCAGTAATGTCTGCAATCTTTAACAGTGAACACTGGAGATTTGGTTTCAGGAATGTGGTGGTGGAAACATACTTTTAAGCTTTTCAATTATTGCTCTGAGTGTAGATATTGGTCATTTCAGTCAAGTGGCTATTTTCATGCAGCAATTTCCTGACTAATAAAGATCAACATCATCTACCTTAAAATATATACCATTTTCACTTGACTTTCTCATTTTGAAGACTGTGGCATCATATTTATACAGGTTTAGGCATTTGTGTAACAATGAAGAGCTAACATTATTCAGTAAGCTAGCATTAGCCAATTAGACAACCTTATACCAACATTAGCATGTTAGCTTGGATTAGCTAACACTAGCTAATATGCTAAAGATAGCCTATGTGCTAACATCAGCCCAAATGTTAACGTTAACTAAACTGCTAACATATTAGCTTACAATGACAGAAATTAACTAATGGTATGTATTATGCGAACATTAGCTAATATGCCAACACCAATATATTAGAATATAAGCTATCTTTAACCATCATTTTATAGAAATGGCAAAAGCTGATGCGTATTTAACATATTAAAAACCAGTAGATAGAGCCCAATGTCTTTTGACCCATTTATATTTTGAAAAGGTGTTTTCAGGTGAAAACAGGGGGAGGTAGTTATGATGTGTATGAATGATTTGAAAGCTGTCCCCATTAATTTTGATGCGAAACAGAATAATTATTAACCTTATACAAATGACAAAATAAATAAAGATGTCATACAATCATATCTTGAAAGAGATTAGAGTTTCTATTTTTCCCCATCTTTACCAGATGAGCTAATAAATGTTGAGGGTGCTGTAAAATATGGATTAAAAAAGTATTAAGTGTGTAAACCAAAGAATAGAGCTGCTGCTGGCTGCAAAATGTTTCTGGAAAGGTGTAGTCCATGTCCTCTTTTGCAGTGGAAAACTGGCTACACCTTTGTTTGAGTAAACAAGCCTTGTGGAAAAGTCTATGCATGGTGAAGAAGAAAATCCTGTTATTAAATGCACAGGAAGCCAAGTGAGCTGAGATGCACGTATGCATGTTTGCTGGTTAATGATCATACCCACAGTCTCAATTTACCACAAGAGGCAAATCTTTGATACACCTTAAGAACAGATCAAATCAAACCGGTTACAGACCCACACAAATGCAGTGGCTTTCTCATTTACGGGCACCCTTGGTTAGGATGTGTAAAAAGCCTAAGTATAATCCCAACCCGCACATTTTAGAAAAAACATAACCTATAATTGAAGTATATTTATTGATTGTGGGAATGAAAAAACTGTTTTTGCAAAATCACCAGTCTCACAAGTAGCAGTACACCAAAGACCTTCTGTAGAATCAATGTATTTGAACCCTTTTTAATATATTTTTTACTCGTTCGAGCTGATAATTCTGTTGAGGAACCACTATTTTACTTTACATATGTAACAAAGCAAGTTCAAGACAGCACACCTTTGTCCGCTTCTATTTCAATCAACAGAGAAGCAGAGCTTCAACTGGTGCCACTGGTTACCTATTAGTGCTTGTTTCCCTGGGGTCTAAATATGATGTAACAGAGAGCTCATTTCTCCTCACCACTCTTCAAAATGAGAGAGACAAGAGAATCTGTCATTCTAATAAAGATTATGTGTGTTGATCCTCATAGGTTAGGACAGTGCTAAGTTAAAATAGCCATTTTGCAAAATTGGTCCATATGGACAATCAGAGCAATGATTAAAAAGGTTTAAGTTAACTATAAAACAGATGACCCAAAGAATTTCACCTTTTCTGTTAAACATGTTGAATGTATGGCTTGGCTAACTGTCAGTGAAACTATCTTACTGGCATTTATTCTAACCTTTAGTGCAAAAAAGTAAAAGCGATACAATTCAGAACTCACTGTGCACAAACTCAGCTGAAATGGCTTTTAAAACACACCATCCTTAATCTGCAGTCAAATAATGTAGTCATCTCACTGAAGGAGAAGTTAGCAGTGAGAAGATGCTAAAACAGGAATGTATGGAACACAAGCTCCTAAAAATATTGACATGTATAGATTGGAATTAACTTTTAACAATTTTTTATTTTTACTTTATTACTGTGTGTCCATTTACTTTTGAGCCACAAAGATTTCAATGGCATTTACTAAAACTACTAAATCTGCATCACAAATGTCTACTTTATTAGAGACTAGGCTCTTAAAACTGCCTGAAACTGTAAACTATACAGTTTACACTGTTCATTCTGTCTGCAGAATATTAAAAACTACAGACAGTAAATGTCAAGATATTCTCCAAGGAAAAAAGAAAATACCAAAATGATAGAAGACCATGGAGACAGAGTGGCACACTGTTTTTAACATAACCTTCACAATGACCCTCCCTATTTATCTAATATGAATTAAAAAATAAAACCAGTAATGTTAGATAGAGACTTCGTGCATAGAAATCTTCCACCTACAGCTTCCTTATCGGGACATTTATTAACTCCAGCACTGTTAACTTATCTATGCTAAGCGCCAGTGTGATCCACATGAGGGAAAACAAACTATTCCTTAAAGACCCATATCTTAAACCCCAAACATGTGTGATCCCTGAGCAACCTGCGCTGCCAGTCTGCGTCAGTTTGTTCTCTGGGGTAGAGGCGATGAACATGTGATTGACCTGCTGCACAAGGAAAATAAAAACAGTACTGTAGCTAATATCAGAGGTATAAAGTCTCTTTTGTTAGAATTTTATGGCATCCATGCAGAGTGGTTATTGTTGACTTCAGGATATATTTATCTGTCTACTTGGTAAAGGATGTGTGTTTCACTGCTTATATAGCGTTGCCTAATCTGGGTTTCTGAATAGCTTAATCTATTTATCTTGAGTCATGCAGTGAAGAAAAACCTTTTGTACAGGTATGAATAGGTCATTCTCAGGTCTGGTCAGAGTTTGCAAACACTGGTCCTTGGCAGGAATGTCAATGACTGGTGGCTTTTAAAGATGCATTTGAACCATTTTTCCAGGGATGATTTTTGGCTTGGATCCAGCCTTAAAATTTTTGGATTGAGCTTTCATTTCATGTTGAAGGCTTTGTAGCCGTTCCTACGGTCAAGAAACCTTGAGTTATCAAAAGTCAAGCTGAAGCAATATTATGATTACTACTGAAAAGCCAGGGGCATTGATGAAGTCCATTCTCACTTTTAAACATGAGTGGGGAAAAAAACTTTTAGTTTGTGTTGTAAAGATTTATCTGCATGCATCAGCTTAATCCATAACTGTACATGTCCATATGTTCCCTAGTGCTTCACAGTGACCACGTTCTGAAAGTGAACAGACTATTGTCTCATTTCGAGGCTGTGGGGGCTTCTGTTTCTGACCAAAAACTTAATTGCAGTTTAACTGGTGATTCTAAACTGGCTGTTGTCTCGAGTGTGTATCCGTCTTTGTGTTAGGCCTGTAATTAGACTGGCTGTCTGTCCAGCATACACCACATGTATTGTTTATTTGTCAGTTGGGGGAAAACCTCTAATCTTGGAGGAAAATTACCAGATTGTTTTTGTTAACTAAATTTATTTACCAAAAATTTGTAAAAGTCTCAATTTCCATGTACAAAAACAGCTGGGTGCAAAGAACTGAGATAACATTAGCACGCGTATTCTGTGCACCGTTTCCCATCCTTTGACTGGTGTTATAGTAATGTTACTTTCTCATTCCATCCTAATTCCTTGCAATGGATTATCAGCTGTCAAATGTAGAGTTGGAGCCTAAAACTGTTAATCTGATTCTCAACATTAGAAAAAACAAATTTCCTGTAAGCATCAGCATCAACATCTATTCACAATGGAAAGCACTTATTTTAGTTTAATCCTAAGAGCAAAAAATGGTCTAATGAGGAAACAGTTTGACTTAATTAAAAAGAAAACCAAACCTATGACTCCACACACAATATGCCTCATTTCAAGCACATGCTTTCTTGAAAACCTAACAGAAAATCCCAAATATATCCGTTTATGATACTATGAAAAAACCCTAAGTCATTTGCCATTTCTTTTTTATATGCCTTCCAAAGAATCATGTCGCCTTAATAACCATTATGGTAATTAAGGCTATATATCCATACTGGCCAGGAAGGATATACAGGTCCTTCTCAAAATATTAGCATATTATGATAAAGTTCATTATTTTCCATAATGTCATGATGAAAATTTAACATTCATATATTTTAGATTCATTGCACACTAACTGAAATATTTCAGGTCTTTTATTGTCTTAATACGGATACAGCTCATGAAAACCCAAAATTCCTATCTCACAAAATTAGCATATTTCATCCAACCAATAAAATAAAAGTGTTTTTAATACAAAAAACGTCAACCTTCAAATAATCATGTACAGTTATGCACTCAATACTTGGTCGGGAATCCTTTTGCAGAAATGACTGCTTCAATGCGGCGTGGCATGGAGGCAATCAACCTGTGGCACTGCTGAGGTCTTATGGAGGCCCAGGATGCTTCGATAGCAGACTTTAGCTCATCCAGAGTGTTGGGTCTTGAGTCTCTCAACGTTCTCTTCACAATATCCCACAGATTCTCTATGGGGTTCAGGTCAGGAGAGTTGGCAGGCCAATTGAGCACAGTGATACCATGGTCAGTAAACCATTTACCAGTGGTTTTGGCACTGTGAGCAGGTGCCAGGTCGTGCTGAAAAATGAAATCTTCATCTCCATAAAGCTTTTCAGCAGATGGAAGCATGAAGTGCTCCAAAATCTCCTGATAGCTAGCTGCATTGACCCTGCCCTTGATAAAACACAGTGGACCAACACCAGCAGCTGACACGACACCCCAGACCATCACTGACTGTGGGTACTTGACACTGGACTTCTGGCATTTTGGCATTTCCTTCTCCCCAGTCTTCCTCCAGACTCTGGCACCTTGATTTCCGAATGACATGCAGAATTTGCTTTCATCTGAAAAAAGTACTTTGGACCACTGAGCAACAGTCCAGTGCTGCTTCTCTGTAGCCCAGGTCAGGCGCTTCTGCCGCTGTTTCTGGTTCAAAAATGGCTTGACCTGGGGAATGCGGCACCTGTAGCCCATTTCCTGCACACGCCTGTGCATGGTGGCTCTGGATGTTTCTACTCCAGACTCAGTCCACTGGTTCCGCAGGTCCCCCAAGGTCTGGAATCGGCCCTTCTCCACAATCTTCCTCAGGGTCCGGTCACCTCTTCTCATTGTGCAGCGTTTTCTGCCACACTTTTTCCTTCCCACAGACTTCCCACTGAGGTGCCTTGATACAGCACTCTGGGAACAGCCTATTCGTTCAGAAATTTCTTTCTGTGTCTTACCCTCTTGCTTGAGGGTGTCAATATTGGCCTTCTGGACAGCAGTCAGGTCGGCAGTCTTACCCATGATTGGGGTTTTGAGTGATGAACCAGGCTGGGAGTTTTAAAGGCCTCAGGAATCTTTTGCAGGTGTTTAGAGTTAACTTGTTGATTCAGATGATTAGGTTCATAGCTCGTTTAGAGACCCTTTTAATGATATGCTAATTTTGTGAGATAGGAATTTTGGGTTTTCATGAGCTGTATGCCAAAATCATCCGTATTAAGACAATAAAAGACCTGAAATATTTCAGTTAGTGTGCAATGAATCTAAAATATATGAATGTTAAATTTTCATCATGACATTATGGAAAATAATGAACTTTATCACAATATGCTAATATTTTGAGAAGGACCTGTAATATTGTCCCTCCAGCAAGTTTAGGATCTACCCTGCAGTCTCCTTTCAGTGGGACATGCCAAGAAAACATCCGAAGGGAGGCATCTAGAAGGCATTAGGATCAAACACTCAAAACACCTCAGCTGACTCCTTTCCATGCACAGAAGCAGGGGCTCAGTGTAGAGCCCCTGCTTCTGAGCTTGCTACCCTCAGGATAAACAACACTCATTTTACCAGCTTGATCAAATTCTTTCATTCAATATATCTCATGACCTAAGGTGAGTGTCAGAATTAACAAAAAACAAAATGTAATCAGTACTCCGTGTACTTTACCATTTGTCTTTTGCAAAGACAAAACTCGATTGTTTTATTTTAATTCTATAAAACAATAAAAATACTAACAATAACGCAGTTTGACCTGTAATTTGTTTACTGTTTATCTTGGCACCAATGAGGTAAAAGCCAAAAAGTTATTACTGAGTAGATGATATAACTTCCTCTGTTTTCATTTTGTTTTTTTGCTGTCCTAATTTTGAGCATATAGAATTTAATATTCCATTGTGCTTAGGTGCAAGATCTGGACAGAGCAAAGAAAAATTCTGAAAGAAAACTTTAGAAGGCCTGGAGAACTATTGGTCAAAACCACGTTGAATCTTAGAAAACATGTGTGTAATCCTTGTTTAAATTGTGAAGATATTACAGATAGTTTAAAACTATTGAACCGTATTGTGAAATGTTATCTCCTCTACTTCATCGTAAGGTTTTAGCAGGAGGTTTACATTTTAACTGCCCCGTAAAAGAGAAGTAAAAGACTGTAATTGCAAACATCACTTCAAGGAGCAAAGGTTAAGATGATTTTAGAGATAGATGGATAGACGAAGGAATGAACATTAATGGCTATAATCTATGTTCAAATCCAGGTAACTCTGGCCTCCAATAAAAAAAAGTGCTTTGCCTAACTGTGATCACTTAAATTGAGTTATAACTTCACAGCCCACATAACTGAAAGACGCCTTGCCTTCATCTTAAAGCCATTAAAGTAATTACTAACACTGTTCTCCTAGCAGATGATTAAACTTCAGCCAAATCACAAGAATTTCCATCACACTTCCTGACGAGAGAATTGTAACTGTGTTTCTGTAAAGGAACGTACTGTACGTGCGGCCCGACAAGCCCCATTTCATACGCTGATGAGTTGGTAAAAACATGAGGATCATGCATTTCTGTTTGTGTGGTGGGCAGATGCCACATTGACAGCTGTAGCTGTTTTCATCTCCATCCACTCTGTAGTCGCAGCCACATCTTTGAGTCAGTTTGCAGACTGTGACAGGCAGAAAATGGTGACATGAAGTGTAAATAAAGAAGAGGGCAGGAAATGTGGTTTCTTTGTGTGAGACAAGGTTTCCTTCTGAGCTCCGACTGACATCCTGACCTCTTTGTCGCCCTTTTACTCCTTACCGTCTATGAAGCTTCAAAACACACACTTCTTTGTAATCCTGTTGTTTCACCTGCCTTAGGCTTTGGTTTCCTTTGCACACTAATGACAGGTTTGAGTTGCTCTAAGCAGTATTTTGATTAAAGGAAACTTGCATTTAAAGTTACGAAGCGAATGATCTGAAAACCAATTTTGAAACTGATTACCAAACTCAAAGTCTATAAGCTTTAACCTTATTAAAATGCTTCACTTTTATAACTGTGGACATTTGGTTTTATCAATCACTGCAGTTTGCTGTGTCCTTAGAAACACTTGGACCACTTTAGAACCACAAACCTCAATGTATTCTATTGGGATTTTATGTAACAGACCAACACAAATTAGCTCCGTGGAAGGAAATTAAACGTGTTCAGGTTGAGGTGTACTGTTTTCCTTTACACATAGCATTTTGCATGTTGGATAGAGAGTTACATTTTGGTTCCATCTAAGCAAAGTGCAATCTTTCGCATGTTTGCTGTGACTTCTCTGGCAAACTTCAAACAGAACTTCTTACACTATGGGTTTCTTCTAACAGAACTAACATATGTCCTCTTGACAGATTCTCCCAGGTGGGCTGTGGAGTTCTGCAGCTCCTCTAGAGTTAACTGGGTCCTCTTCTTCTTTGATTAATGTTCATGTTGTCCGCCTGTCAGTTCAGGTGCTGGGCCATTTTTTGGTATGTCTGCACTTTTGCTGTACTCTTGATATTTTTGTATTAAACCTTAGTATACTATTTTCTAATCTAGCATTCTCCAAAACTCTCTTCCTGGCCATCTGCTGTGTACCTTGGTCATCATAATGCCGTTTGTTCACCAGTGTTCTAACAAATCTCTGAGGCCAAAACAGATGTATTTATATTGAAACTAAATTACACACAAGTGGACTCTCTTCACTAATCAGGTGACTTCTGACTGCAATCAGTTGCACTGGACTTTATATAGGGGTACCCGAGTAAAGAAGACTGAATAGAAATGTTTGCCACACTTTTTGTTTGACAAAAAAAGGAAAATTAAACCACACTACTATGTGTTGCTCTGTCAAGTACAGGTTAAGGTTTGTGGTTGCAACATGATAAAAGGTGGACATGTTCAATGGGTATGAGTAATTTTGTAAGGCACTGCAATTCAGCTTCATGAAATTAATAAAGCTGTCATGTGTATTCTGCAAAGTCGGAGCTCCTTCAGAAATGAGGTGACTCAGTTCCAAGAACAGCTCAACACAGAAATGTGCAGTGGCGATAATAAAACGCACAGCTGTTATTTAGGAGGTTTCCGCAGTCATTCTTATTTGACCTTTTCTGCATTCTTCTCGTGCAACATAACATTTTATATTTAGGTATCCAGATTTAGTTTGCAGCATGGTGAAAAAAACACAAAAACCCAAAAGTTTAAGAGACAAACACTTGTTGAGTCCTAACTTACCGACTTCACTGCTCCACGCTCTTGCAGCAACCATCTCATGGTAAACTGCCAACGCTCCAACCAGGAGAACCGCCGCAAACAGAAAATACTTGCCATTCCGCCGCAGCTTTTTCAAGGGGAAAAAACCCGTGATCATGTTGTCTGCGGGACGAATCTGGCTCTCGAACAGTCGCTCATTCGTCCGATCACCTTGCTTTGTTATCAGCGGGAGACCCCGGGACACACCGCGAGTCCGCCCGCCAGAGAGCGGAGGCAGCCAGGCGCACACAGCTGCTCCTGGCGGGTGCGCTGCGACTTTACTGCTCCTGGGAGCCCGAGCGATCCCGGTGCGAGAGTCCCCTGGCGGCTCTTATCCAAGAAAGAAACCCATCCTGACCTGTGCCACCCGGTAATCTGCACGGACCTCTCCTGATCATCAAAATATTTCTAAAAGTTTCTTGTAGGTCTAACTCCCGCTGGCGTGCTGACCTCTGCTCCCTCCACGCAGCGCACAATGAAACAAACGAGTGAAATATCACACCAGCTTCATCACCGTCTCAATTTAATCAAGTCAGACAGGACAGAAGCAGACAGGAAGTTGGGCCAGTTCGACCTCTGCGTGAGGCATGCGTGCAATGATGCCAAACAAAATGAAATAATTTAGTTTTGTGTGTGCTTCATTTTGAGAGCGTCGACATATAACTTCAGTTCATTCACACGATGTTACATTTGCAACTTTATTTTGAGTTTTCTAACGTGTGTGTCTAACATTTTATTATTTTGAAATGCCAAACCTGAGGTGCTACATTCTTGCTTAACGTTAACTTGATTTCAGTGCCTTAGGGAGGAGTAAACATGAGCAGAAGCCAACCAGGTGGACAACCCCCACTCAGTAAATCAGGATCTACCTGTTACAGGTAGAGCAACTGTTTTCCTGTCAGAATCCACGTCTTCATCCCCAAGGGTAATCATGAGTGACCTGAGGCTGGGGCACTGGGTTTGATAGTGGAGCAACTGGTATAACTGGTTTTATTAGAAAGCCACAGCACACTTAGATTAAGAATGGACACATTCAAAACAGATAAACACCACAATGGTGACACATAGTCTACTGATAATCACTGAGGGAGGGCACATCCATTGCATTGGAGAGCCAGATATAAAACATGTGACCTTCTATCGAGGCTCTTCGTCATCTTCTAACAGATGGCGACGGTCCGAGACGAGAGCCTCAGCGCTGATCTCTGTAATCATTCATCTGCCTTAATTTAGATGCAAAGCAGCTAAAAGTTTGAAACTGTTTGAGAATCGATCCTTTAAAGTCTTTAGATAAAGTGTGAGATCGCTTCTGGGGTCCAAGGACCGGAGGAGCTCCGAGGGGTGCGGTAGCTCTGACATGACCTTGTCTTTTTCTTTGTCTTACTGTAAAACAAAAAAAAACAGAAATAGGATCAATCAGACTCTCCCAACAGGCACAGCATTTACCTTCATTACCTAATGAACAAAGCAAGTGTCTTATCATCAGCAGTAAACAACGCTTCCGAAAGATGAGACTAGCGTCCCTGAGTTAAAGCTGGGGGATCAAATGACTTCTTGCTCGTCCATGGAAAAGAAGATTCTGACCTGCCAACTAAAGCAGGCGCAACCTTGGAAAGAATCATTAACCAGCCCCTGGTTTTAACAAAACTAAACAGGTTAAAGCCTTGTGCTGACAAAAACAATACCAGAGTGATTCGTTTGGCAGTAAGCTGGCAGCAAGTTAATAACTCTGACCAGAGCATTAGGAGGTTCTTACAAAATGCTGACAGCTTAAGCCAGGGGTGTCCAAACTTTTTGCACTGAGGGCCAAACTCACCAAACACAAAATTATTTTATTGTGATTTTTCTTCTTTTTGCCTACTCAACAATAAACTAAATATGCAATATTTTATTGAAGTAGAAAAGAACAAAAAGAATGAGAACTGTCCCCGAAAACCCTTGTTGTATTCAGCCAAGTCCAATGACTGGGTGTGCCCAAGTCTGCTTTAGGTTAAAAAGTCGCTGTTTGTTTGTGGCCCTACATACCATATTGAAATTAAAGCAAAATAAGATGGCTAATAAAAGAAAACACTTTGTTTTGTACCTATGACACTCTCCATTTAAGAAAATAGTAATTTGACGTTGAAAATTTCAGTCTTCAAAAATGAGAAAAAGTGTCCATCTGCATCAGCTCCTTTTGCTGCAGGACCAAATTGGTATCATTCTTGAACTATGTTCAAAAGCCACAAATGGCCCTATGGACATACCTGGCTTAAGGCAATATTTCTTAATAAATCAAGAACTTACGGAATGCGGTGTGCCGACCTTCAGGAAACAAGTGCACCACCGCTTTAATATTTCCAGCATTAGTGTGGGTTACGCACATACGCAGAATGAACACCTCTAAAGACAGTGCATCCACCGGGACACACTGGTGGGCGGCTAACATCTTCTGTTCTTATGCTGTGGTGAATTATTTAAATCCCCTTATAGTGATAAGAGCTTCTGTACCTCCCATCAACACATAAAAATCCAGGATGAATTACAGCAGAGGCTGCAACTCTGGTTTTCTCATCTAACTATGAACACACTCCTAAACCTTGAGGAAGATGTCTACATTAGAAAGTTGGTATTGCTGGCAAAGGTGCGTCCATCAACAAATTGGACCTTATAGATTAAAAATAGTATGTCAAAGTTAATGTACATATGAAAGTAGACAAAAAGATACTAAATTACTTGTTAAACCAATTATAGATAGGAAATAAGACAGATTAGTCCAAGTATCTGCACTGCAACTACAACCCAACATAAAAGCTAAATGTGAGAAACCAGGATCTCAGCTAATCTGCCATCTTGATTTGCTTTTTTAAACTGCCTCTTTCTGGTCAAATTTCCAAAACCATATTTCCCCATTTATCTCCTCATTTTAAGCTTTGAGTAAACGCACCCTGTGGTGAAGAATTCTTGGTGTTGTTGATTTTACAGCTTCTCACGGTTCTTTTGAGTAAGAAAAGATACCAAACAAGCAGAGATGGGAAAGGAAAGTACTATAGGAAACCTCAAAAGTGAGATGCGAAGATTAAAATGGACACAAAAAAGGTACAAATGCAATTAGTTTGTAGTGAACCGTTTATTGTAAATCTGTCAGGACACACCACGCAGTGACTTCCCAACAAAGATAAACTAAAAAAAAAAAAGCTTATCTTACATTACTCAAGCTTTTGTCCCTGTAGGCACTGACTAGAATGCAAAGGGCTTATGCACAGATTCCAGTTGCTTAATCAGTTCTACTTTATAAATTTTTGTTGAAAACAATACAGTAATCACAAGCACAACACTAGAAAAAAACTAAAGTACAAACTCAATATTTCTAAAGGAAAAGTGAACAGTCCTGTACCCAAGGGATTTTAAGGGAACCCCATAATATGCTGAGAGAAGATCAAAGTGGGGGAACTATTCCAGACTAACGTTTCATCACGCTGCCAATCCACAGTGCTGCTACGTACATACTTAAGGACACAGGCCAGCAACATTCAAACCACACCAGTTCTGTGCAGTCATCCTTGCTCCAACAATTGATCAGTAGGCCCATGAGGACGCTGGGATGGACAGTTGAGAATACAGGACTAGAAATGGTGCAGGATAAATGGCGGAGCCCTTGATGGGTTGTAAAACTCTGCACTCAATAACTGGGATGCACTTTTTTCCCTACCCACGTTTCTTCAAAAATCACATGCACAATTCAGAGTTGTGTGCTGAAAGTGTTCAAAACCAGGGGTCATGGCACACAATTCACCAAATAAATCCATTTCCCACAGTGCCGTCAGCCGAGGAAGCCCCACTCAGCTAGCTGCCACACCAAAGAGCATGGACACAGCGAAATGCCAAAGACACGCCCGAGGTCGGCGCCCTCAGTGACACTCATTCTCATTCACATACATATACATACAATCACACCTTAAACACTAATGGCCGGTTACAAAAGTCTTAAGTACAATTGAACCATAATAGTTGCATCTTCATCTATGCTTTTGCTTCACTCTGAGTTTCCTTTTCAACCTCCATTGCGTCCTGGCAGTTCTCCTTGCCCTCAGGTTTCACCTTCTCTGCTTCTTTCTGCTCAAAAAGGAAAACAAAAACCAAATCAGCACCCTTTCAAGTTAGTCTCTGGTGATTTATGCTGCCCTCTAGTGGCTCGAGCCCTTACCTTTGAATCCCTTTCTGCAAATTTCTGGAACATGTTGGCATAGATGCGTTTGTCCTTTTCATGCTGCTCCTTAATGCGTTTCTGACACAGGACCACCTAATGGGAAAAGCATAGGTTAAGCACCAACAAGGAAACTAGTTTTATTTGAAAGAATGTTCTTTTATTACTTTATCATAACGTTGATATGAAATCGGCAATGACTTTTCAACTATTTGGGGGAAAATTTGGCATGTTGAAAATAGTAAGATAAAACCCAAGCAGAAGTCAAAAGTATTCATACCCCCTGAACCTTTTCAAGTTACAATCTTAAACTGCAATTTATTTTATTGTGATTTTATGTCGTCTTCTGCTCAGCCAAGATCAGGTGGCGGCACCAACAGGTCCAGGAGGGAAACCCAGACACCCCTCTCCTTGGCTCCAGCTTATTCTGAGGAATCCAAAGGCGTTCCCAGGCCAGATGGTATAAAAAGTCCTTCCGGGATCTCCTCCAAGTGGGAAGTGGCCAAAAATCCTCTAAAGTTAGGCGCCCAGGAGGCATCCTGATCAAATACCCCAAACAACCTCAAATAACTCCTTCCAATACAGAGAAGCAGCAGTTCTACATCAAGCTCTGTCTATGGGTCTCATGCTTTACCACTGCACCACCACCACACCCCAGAAAAGTTATTTTTAAAAGAAGGCTCATAAGAAGTCCTGTTTGCAGTTTGACACAAGTCATGAAGGGAAGACGGCAAACATGTAGACTTAGGTGCTCTGGTCAGAGGAGACCAAAATGTAACTATTTGACCTTAATATGAAAACTGTATTTGTAGTAGAAATCTAAATCTGCACATCCCCCTGAACATACCACCCTCACAGTCAAACATGGTGGTGGCAGCAATATGCTGTGATGGATGTTTTTCTTCACCAGGGACAGGGAAGCTGTTCAGAGTAGATGTGGCCATCGAAGGAGCTAAATACAGAGCAATCCAAAAGAAAACCCGTTAAGAGGATGCAAAAGACCTGAGACTGGCACTAAAGTTCATCTTCCAGTGGGGGCAACAACTCTAAAGATAAATTTAGAGCTACAATTAATTGTTTCAGGTCAAAGTATATTCAAATGTTGGAATAGCCAGACCTAATAAACACCATTGGCCTTGGAAACTGATGATCACAGACACTCTCCCACCTGTATAATCAAGGTTAAACTATTTTGCAAATAATGGATACAAATCTCAATCTCAAAAAAATCTAAAAGCAAAGCTAGTAGGTGCTTTCACAAAACATTCATTCAGGGTGGCTGAATACAAATTCTTGCTAGGCTTTTCCTTCTACTTTAAATTACAAAATCCCAATAAAAATCAAATAACTGATTTTAATTTTGAAAAAAAAAAAAAAAAAGTGTCAAACTCCAATACTTTTGCATGACACAGAATATAAAAACGATTGTTAACACATGGTGTTATACCTGAGTCTTTGCAGCTTTGTTGGAAGGATACAGCTGAACAACTCGCTGGAAATCATCTCTTGCCTTGTCAAATTCATTTATCTCGAACAGCGCCTCTCCTCGACGGAACAAAGCCTTCTCGCTTGTAGAGTCCATTTCCAGTGCCTGAAAACAGGAAACACTGTCTTTTTGAGATTTGAACAAGTAATCTTTCCTTTAATCAAACAAACCTCATCTGAAAGACATCTGTCCAGTCTACCACTTTAAGATTAACGGAGAAAGAGGACAATACCTTGTCGCAGTTTTCCGAGGCTTTACTTGGCTCATGCATTTTAAGGAAGCACATGGCCAGGTTCAGATGTGCAGCCAGTCGCAGGGCTACTGCCTTCTTTTCATCCTCATCCGACAAGCTGGACTCGTGCTCCAGCCATGAAACAATCTTTTTGTACTGCACAGATGCCTGCTTGTATTTTCCCTCCTGTAACAAAGAATCCATGGGTCAGAAAACATGACAAGGAAGCGGACAGCATAAAAATCACTTGGCTTTTTAACATGTACCTTAAAACACTGTGTTCCCTTCTCTTTGACAAAACCGCTTTGCTCCAGCTTTTCTGCTGTGTTCATTTCCCATGACTCCTTAGCCTATTAGATCAAAATAAGTAATCAGTTAAAAAACAAACAAAAAAAAAACAAGCTAAGCAATTTACCAACTTGTCACAGAGCTCTGTGATATGCTTACCTTCTCAAAGGCTGTCAGCGTAATCTTATACTGCAATGTTGCTCCACTGGGAATATCATACTTTTCATTTCCAGCATTCCCAAAGCCGTATCTACAAATCAAACACACAGGATTTGCCTTTAGTGTATGGGGACACATTGCTGTCTAACTTTAAACTCTGCTGTACCAAAAAGGTTTTGTGCGACTTGGGAGAAAAGATGAGATCGACTAATGGACATAATCATACTTAGGCTTCATGGTGAAGAATGCCTCTTCTCCCTGTTCCATAGCCATGATGGCTTTCTCCACACCACTGGGCAAGCCAAAACTCTCTCCATCCCCAATCTCAAACTTCAGTTCTCTCTCGTCAAACACACGTCCACCACAGGTACCCTGCACATAGACTGAAACAGAAACACTGGGATTAACTGGAGCCAAACCTTGGTGCTATGTACTATAAAGCTGGGTTCTTTTTGAGGGACCAACAATAAAAACTGTGTTTAGGTGGTGCAACGAAGCTGGCTACCAACTCTGGAAGTCAACCCAGTCTTCAGTTGGGTCTAAACCTTTTGTCATGCAGCCTTTCAAGTTGAAAGGGTCACATTTTGTTTTTTTTATTAAAACAAAAATATTGTAAAAACAAAAACTTTACCTGCTCAAAAATAAAATTAACAAAACAAACAAAGTAGTCTGATCTTTATAGAAAAGCATCAATACGCCCTAACTTTTTGGCGTCGATTGTTTTCCATTTTAGTCCATTCGAAAAATGAAAAGGACACGGACCTCTCAGAGTATTGCAAAACCTGCGTTAGAGGCAAAACTTGCAGGATGTTTGTGGTTTAATTTAACTAAGGAAAACATTATGTGTTGTACCTTTTTTCCCTATAAAAACATCTAACATGTCACTGAAAATCTCTCCCTAAATAATTTTTTTTTTAAGTGTCCATCTGCATTAACAGCCTGTGCTGGCAGGGTAGAATATATATTTCTAGATAAATTGCATTATGGTTGGCTTGTGATTTTAAAACAGTAAAGTACACTTGCAATGCAAGGATAAACATATATTTATAAACAAGTATGATGCGCTCAGCACTCATACGGTCTTGACAAATGAGCTCTTTTCAGATGGATGCATTTTCAATAACAAAAGCAGTAATGTTAGGAACTAGTCTACAACTTCAACCTGGTACCTTTTGAGCCATCGCCCTCTTTTTTTTCTTCTTCTTTTTAGGTAAATAAGGCTCAAAATCTGCTGAAAACTGGCACTACTTAAATATATACAGGTCCTTCTCAAAATATTAGCATATTGTGATAAAGTTCATTATTTTCCATAATGTCATGATGAAAATTTAACATTCATATATTTTAGATTCATTGCACACTAACTGAAATATTTCAGGTCTTTTATTGTCTTAATACGGATGATTTTGGCATACAGCTCATGAAAACCCAAAATTCCTATCTCACAAAATTAGCATATTTCATCCGACCAATAAAAGAAAAGTGTTTTTAATGCAAAAAACGTCAACCTTCAAATAATCATGTACAGTTATGCACTCAATACTTGGTCGGGAATCTTTTGGCAGAAATGACTGCTTCAATGCGGCGTGGCATGGAGGCAATCAGCCTGTGGCAATGCTGAGGTCTTATGGAGGCCCAGGATGCTTCGATAGCGGCCTTTAGCTCATCCAGAGTGTTGGGTCTTGAGTCTCTCAACGTTCTCTTCACAATATCCCACAGATTCTCTATGGGGTTCAGGTCAGGAGAGTTGGCAGGCCAATTGAGCACAGTGATACCATGGTCAGTAAACCATTTACCAGTGGTTTTGGCACTGTGAGCAGGTGCCAGGTCGTGCTGAAAAATGAAATCTTCATCTCCATAAAGCTTTTCAGCAGATGGAAGTATGAAGTGCTCCAAAATCTCCCGATAGCTAGCTGCATTGACCCTGCCCTTGATAAAACACAGTGGACCAACACCAGCAGCTGACACGGCACCCCAGACCATCACTGACTGTGGGTACTTGACACTGGACTTCTGGCATTTTGGCATTTCCTTCTTCCCAGTCTTCCTCCAGACTCTGGCACCTTGATTTCCGAATGACATGCAGAATTTGCTTTCATCTGAAAAAAGTACTTTGGACCACTGAGCAACAGTCCAGTGCTGCTTCTCTGTAGCCCAGGTCAGGCGCTTCTGCTGCTGTTTCTGGTTCAAAAGTGGCTCGACCTGGGGAATGCGGCACCTGTAGCCCATTTCCTGCACACGCCTGTGCACGGTGGCTCTGGATGTTTCTACTCCAGACTCAGTCCACTGCTTCCGCAGGTCCCCCAAGGTCTGGAATTGGCCCTTCTCCACAATCTTCCTCAGGGTCCGGTCACCTCTTCTCGTTGTGGAGCGTTTTCTGCCACACTTTTTCCTTCCCACAGACTTCCCACTGAGGTGCCTTGATACAGCACTCTGGGAACAGCCTATTCGTTCAGAAATTTCTTTCTGTGTCTTACCCTCTTGCTTGAGGGTGTCAATAGTGGCCTTCTGGACAGCAGTCAGGTCGGCAGTCTTACCCATGATTGGGGTTTTGAGTGATGAACCAGGCTGGGAGTTTTAAAGGCCTCAGGAATCTTTTGCAGGTGTTTAGAGTTAACTCGTTGATTCAGATGATTAGGTTCATAGCTCGTTTAGAGACCCTTTTAATGATATGCTAATTTTGTGAGATAGGAATTTGGGGTTTTCATGAGCCGTATGCCAAAATCATCCGTATTAAGACAATAAAAGACCTGAAATATTTCAGTTAGTGTGCAATGAATCTAAAATATATGAATGTTAAATTTTCATCATGACATTATGGAAAATAATGAACTTTATCACAATATGCTAATTTTTTGAGAAGGACCTGTACAACCCAGAGCACTTCACCCTGGTCTAACAAGTGTAGCTAAACATGTTTTGCAACCTACTCTTGAGTGATTTAACATTCAGGTATAGACTGTGGAATTTTTTACCCGAGCTAACTATCAGCTAACCTTTAAAATATGCCCCTGCACGTACTCACTTCTACATGCAGTCAACTGCTGCCATGGTTTATCGCTTTGATCAAAACTAGCTTCAAGCTTCCATCTCAAGGTATAATTTGGACACTTCTTAAAAAAAGAAAAAAATCTGATCGGCTTTTAAGTACGTTCTCTTTCACAAATGATTCCCTAGATGGCTCGGCTGTCATGTCAAAGCTATTTAGCATATTGTCTGAAATATTACAATAAGACAGAAATGCAAAAATGCTAATAAGCGTCATCTTAAAAAGATTTTGATTGATGTTCCTTGTTATGTTTGTTTTACAACACTGCATCCCGCCTATAATATGGCTGACAGCTGTAACTCCATAGAATACCTTCCACAACAGCTCCTTCATTGGGCTTGGAATATCCCTCTCCTTTAGTGATGATACGCCGGATGATTCCTCCGTCTTCATCATCCGTTATGTCTTCCCCTCGAAATTCAAACAGTTCCACCTACATTTACGTAAACCAATAAATTAACATCTTGACTTTTCCAGGCTAACAATAAGCATTCACATGAATATGAGTTTCAGTTTGGAATAGGCATGGGCCAGTTTAATGAGATGCCAGCAAAGGTGAGGAGTAACCAGAGTTTTCTCTCGGTTTAAGGAGCACAGAGCAATGAAGTGCTGCCCCAACCCCCTAAACTATTCCTGTGCACTGCTGGCCAGCTGTCTGTGCAGATAGCGCAAATAATAAACCAGCTAATATGCCCTAAATATACTCCCAGTGTTACTTTAGTAAGAGTAGTATTAGTAGTTTAGGTGTAATGTCATAACAG
Source organism: Girardinichthys multiradiatus (assembly GCF_021462225.1). NCBI lineage: Eukaryota > Metazoa > Chordata > Actinopteri > Cyprinodontiformes > Goodeidae > Girardinichthys > Girardinichthys multiradiatus. The sequence continues at coordinate 29,734,697 of NC_061795.1, read as the reverse complement.
CAACAATGATCAAAATTACTAGATTACAACAAAGAGTACAACCAATTAAAATGAGATTTGTTTAAATAATATCTGGTCAATAACATATAATTTATTTTTGTTTTAATATATTACAATGGAGCTTTGAGATCTGGTAGGGATTTTACATGAAGGGATCATTAAGGGCTCTCTTTGAAGCACTGTTTGCTTTCTCATTACCAGGAATACTCAGATGTACTTGGACCGAAGAAATCAATATTTCAACTCTGAAGCTTTAAAAGCTCCATCGCTGCAGAAGAACAAAACTAATTTTACTAAGTTTAGTTGCTATTTATGTAATTTGTTTTGTTAATGAAACCTATATATCAAAATCAAAATAACAGTACATATACATGTTATGGTCAACATTTTTTTAACCCACCCTTATCTGCTCCTTACTTTAGCAGTATCATGGATACATTCTTATTTTCTGTTTTAGATCCTGTTTAACATTTTTATTTGAAATACCATGTGTTTTTTTTGTGTGTTTTACTCCAGATTATCATACCAAGAAAAAAACCTCATCCCGGCCCATGCCTAGTTTTGTTCTGATTATAGAGGGGTCGATTAAAATACACTCAAACGTACCTCAAAAACAAGAGTGGCGTTGGGAGGTATCTTGGGTGGGCTGCCTGCAGATCCATAAGCATACTCGGGCTTGCAGATGAGCTGACACAGCTCTCCCATTCTCATTGTAGCTATTCCGATGTCCCATGCCTTAATTACTTGTCCTGAAGGGAGAAAGAACCTAAATAACCCTGGTCGTTGTGCAACTAGGGCCGAGAAAATGTGATGTCTTTTAGATAGGAGACCAACCTTTGCCCAGCTCAAAGGAAAATGTATCCCCTCTGTCCCTGCTTGAGTCAAAATGTGTCCCATCCAAGAGAGTACCCACATAATGGACAAACACCTTATCACCAGTCATAGGGAGCTCTGCGCCTGTACCTTCCCTTTTCACCAGCTGTAAGGAGAGACATAAGAAAAAGTTAAGGAATGCTGTCATGAAAAGCCAACCTGTGTCCTGCATAGCCTCAATACAGTTAAGATTCCGTGCATCAAGAAATATTATTTTAAATGCAGCCCATTCGAAATTGTTTTCCTATATAGGGCATAAATAGCTCAGTGCAGAAGTCATAGCCGTTTCTCTACAGATCTTTCTGGAAATGCACGGTGTTGCGCTGCAAGTATTACATTTCACCCTCATCCGAGAGTCAAATTACACCAAATGCAAAAGCAATCCAAAAGGATTGGAATATACAGCTTTGTTTTCACCACTGCTGTTAGCTTCTACACTTTAATCACGTTGAAAATCCGTTCGTCATACAAGCTAAAGGCAGTTAACGTTAGCCTAGCTTTCACTAGCACAAGTAAAGAGCACCAGTTCGTTCACCTTTAAAACACCTCCATCTTTCTTTGATGTGATGTCTTCTCCCTCGGTGGGGATGATGTGTTGCCCTTCGCCGGTCTGTTCCTCCGCAGTCATCGTTGTTTTAGGTCAGATTCCCCCCTATCCCTACAACGCAGCACTAACTGACACTTGCTACCAACCACGCCAAATGCAGCAAGCAACAACTAACGTCAACACAAGTCGCAGCAAGACGTCGTTTAGCTCCCCCGCTGTCTGTTCAACTCTCCCCTTTCTTGCTGTTGGAATTTGGAGACGAAATAGACAGACAGAGTTGATAAAAAGCTGACCAATATCCCAGTTATATCTGTTGTTAAGAGAAACGGCTTCCAGTTCACGCTGTGCAGCCTGACAGGCAACAGAGAACTTTCCAGACAGTCGAGCTGGATCGACAGTAACGGACGCGCGTTGGTGGCGTTTCATAATTATACAAGCATGCACCAGAAAGGCGGTGCAACGCTGAAGGAATTGAGTAATCGCACGGGTTAGAAACAATGTATACCAATAGTTTCAATGCGACATTATCAATAGTTTTTATATTCTATAAATATGAAATAAAGTTTACGAAGAAAACAAGATTAAGCTTGTTTTAAACATGCTCCGCTCACATAAAATGTTTTATACGATAAAACATGCGCCTCTTTTTTCATCTTCCTGCCTATTGGTCACAGTTTGTGACCACCTCAGTTTGTTGGCGCGGTTGTTGAAAACCCGGGAGTTGAACAGAGGTCGTTTTAATACTTCATCTCTGCGGTGAGTTTACTACTTAGCATGTATGTATGTATATATCTAACAAATGCGAGAAGGTCAAACATTTCAGATACCAATAAAACATACTTTGTATTTAAGCTCATCCCGACTTTTGCTTTTAAAGTGATAATCTTTCTTTGGGTTGCACTGAAAAATGTCCCAGTGACACAGGCTCCGGATAAACTGGCGTAACAGCCCATTTAATGGTAGCAGGGAAATGTCTTCATTGACATGGCAGTGTAACTTACAGCAGTCATTTATCTTTCTTTACGAGCATGTGAACCAGGGCCGTTGCTAGGTTTTTAGCCATTTGATGGGCTAGCCCCCAGACGTGAAATGTCCTTATATTGTAATCAACAGGTGTATCTCAATAAACTTGAATAGAACTAAAAAGATTCTTTTATATCAGGAATAGAATTGAAAACGTGTTAGTCGTTTTATTAATTCATTAAACAAAGAGTAATATATTTCAAGTGCTTTTCTTCTGTTAATTTGATGATTCTGTCTTACAGCTAATGAAACTCAGAAATTAGTTATTCAGAAAATGTAAAATATTATAACCCACACAAGAGAGTAAGACTTGACAGTTGTTCGGCAGACTGTCATTGATACCTTCTAAAAGTAGGTTAAGTCACAAAAGGTCAACTGGCTATTTTCAGACAGATTCATTCAAATATATTAATGGAAAACTGAGTGGAAGGAAAAGGTGTGATAGCAAAAGCTGCACAGCAGTGATAACCGCAGCCCTGAGAGGACTGTGAAGTAAAATCCATTCAAGGAGATTCATGGTGGGGCACTTCAACTGGAGTCAGTGCTTCAAGAGCAAGCACCCGGACCCTGAAACCGACCAGAGAACTGGACCTTAGCATGGTTTTAATTGCCGGTCTCGGTATGGTTTATCTGGACTCTGGAGCTGTTTGGTTGCTGAGTGAATGCTTGCTGGACCAGCGTTCCAAAAGCAGGAAGAGAGGTTGTAAGTAAAAGAAGAGGAAAAACAAAGAAATAAGGCGAATCCGAAGATAAAAGAGTTTGAAAATGTCTCGTGGGGTGACGTGAAGTAGTGAAGGGGCGCAGCCACACAACTACATTTGAACACCTAAGCAGCAACAGAAACCCCTGCGACTGACTTTTTACTTCATGCTTCTTCTTCTTCCGATAATGGAGCAACACTCCCTTGTTTGCAACTGCAAGATGCTATTTGGCCTGATCTAAAAACCTCTTGTGTGAAAGCCAACCGGGCCAACTGAAGGTGTGAATTGTCTCACTTTTACCAATCCCGGGACCCGACCAGCAGTGTGAATGCGCCCTTAGACGTTTCCAGGACAAGGGTTACAACTGTCATATTTCTTGTGTTAAGCCACTCCTGACCCAGAGACGACATCAGAAGCATCTTACTGAGGAGAAAAGCACTGGACTGTTGCTAAGTGCTCCAAAGTCCTTTTTATGGGTAAAGTAAAGGTTGCATTTATTTGGAAAATTAAGGAGGAAAAGTGGGGAAGAAGTTCTGCACAATTTATTGAAAATGTCATCTCAAAGAACTGTTTGGATTGCAGTTACTGTGATTCAGTCACACTTTACAAGCTATTGTCACTGAGTGTAGTCTCCCTGCAGCAGATGATCTCAGAGCCCGAGATGTCAAAGATCACAAAAAGGTCTGGAAGCGCAGATGAATAACAAAGGAATGAAGAACATTTTTACTTTTTACATGTGATATTCAAAGCAGTATTTATCAATAATATAGTCATAGTATGATTTTCAAATGTTGTTTCATCACATTTGTGTGTGTTTCGTAACACCCAAGTAGGGTGAAAATATTAATTTTTTCACAACTATCTGCACCCTACTTTTGTGTCACTAAGAGCTGCTGTAACAAGTTCGATTCTCCATTGTGAGATCAATAAAGTCTATCTTATCTTGTCTTATCAAGTCCAAAGTCGGACCAGCCTTTTACCGGTAAGTTTCAGAGCGCTCCATGTTTCCTCTCCTCTGACGAGCCTTCTGAAAATACTGGTTTCATGTTCCAGCACCTGCCCACACCGCCAAAAGTATCAATACCTGCATTAATGACCATGGTTTCACTACGCTTGACCCAGCCACGCAGATGACTTACGTGAAACGCAACCATGGCTCACTTAAAACCTCAGCGGAGCTGCAGGCAGGTTGCCTCATGGAGGCGATCACAGTAATTCATACAAAACGAGGCCCGAACAAGTGTTGAATGCGTATACTTTGCAGTAAATGAATGTTGTATTTGTCCTATGTAAAATTTTGAAATGCTAAGAAACTGAATTTTAGGTTTTCATCAGCTGTAAGCCATAAGCATCAAAAATAACAGAAATAAAAAAAAATTATCTTTTGAAATGACATTTTATTAAAGTCATCGAGAAATAATATACATTAAACTGTACATTTGAGAATGTGTTTGACTTTATATGTGATTTATCTCTATAGTTCATCAAAATACTCTACAAAGAGAAATAAACTGGTTTTGTAAAGAGTGGGAGTACCGAGGGATAAAAAGAGGGCGAATGTGTCTGTGTACACAGGCCAGCTTATGTGTCTATCTTGTCTTTATGTTTTTCTTTCAGGCACTTCGGGAGCATGGAAAATGGAAGGGACTCGTTTCCCTTTCCCTACAAGCCCTACGGGATCCAGGAGCAGTTCATGAAAGCTCTCTACGGCGCCCTGGACCAAGGCAAAGTGGGCATCTTTGAGAGTCCTACTGGAACGGTGTGTATATGTTGAGAAGCATTATTAGAGGGGAGTCAGATTGAATCTTCTGTTAAACATCAGGAACTATTGGATGCATGTATTTATTACTTCAGGGAAAGTCTTTAAGTCTCATATGTGGAGCCCTGAGCTGGCTGACAGACTATGAGGAGAAGAGAAGACAGGAGGCAGCTGCTCTGCTGCAGGAAGAAGAAGCTTCTCTCTCCACCTCTGCTGCTCCGTCATCTACCACCAGCTTGTCGTCAGCAGAGCCGGACTGGATCACTGACTTTGTCCAGAAGAAGGCTGAACGTGACCTGGTGTCGAAGTTTAAGGTGGGTGTGAGGGGAACCTACAGATGTGAGCTTAGCTTTTTTTTTTGTGTGTGCTTTTCAATATGACTCTAAGCTTTTTGTTTCAGGAGGAGGAGCTGAAGAGAAAGAAAAGAGAAGAACGACTAGAGATGATCAGAAATAATGTTCATCTAAAATATGCAAGTAAAAGAAAGGTAAGAGTGCAGAAGCCTGTTTGGAGAGCACAATGTACAGAATTCACCATGAACCACTTCATGCAGGCCGATAAAAGTGTTTGACCCTGAACTCACCTCAGAGCTGCGAAGACGACGAGGCATTCAAGCTGCTTCAGCTCAGTAAAGAGGAAGAAACTGAGACACCAGGAGATCAAGAGGATGAGGAGCTTATTGTTGCAGAGTATGAGAGTGATGATGAATGGAAGAGTAAGAGCAGGTGAGTGCTTTCATCAACTTGGACCATCTGTCTAAAACTTTATCATTAATGGCGTGAAAAATAGGAGGATTACAACAAGTTGTGTTCGTTAACCTGTTCAGATTCTTTGGAGGTGAGGATGAGGACGACGAGGAGCTAGTTGAAGAGCATGTGACTAAGGTGTGTGCGTCGATGAAAGTTAACACAAACATGACCTTAAAATACATGATCCTGATCCTAACATGTGCCGTCCTTCAATGTACCTGTTTGTAGATTTACTACTGCAGTCGCACTCACTCCCAGTTGGCCCAGTTTGTCCACGAGGTTCAGAAGAGCCCCTTCAGTAAGAGCATCAGTCTGGTCCCCCTGGGATCCCGGCAGGTATGGGTGCACGCACACACCTTTTTATAAAAACGATACTAAAAAAAAAGACATTAAACTTGATCCACTGTGTTCCGATACAAGTTTTAACTTGTTAAATACAATCAGCGTTACCAGTATGAGCAGATCAGATGACCATGCATGACCAGATAAATGTATAGATCTTCCTGTGGACTGAAAAAGGCAATATGTGATATCTGGTATTTTGCATTTGAAGTACAGTTAGCTTTTCATCCCATTACGACTTGAGATCTTTTTGGCCGGCTAGTTGTAGGGCAGTCTTTTTATTCTTTACTGGAACTGATACTGTAGCTTGTTATAGTCTGACATTTGAGGACAGTCACTGTTGGAGTCTCTTTACAGTACAGCACCACATACTAACTACAGTGCCTTGCAAAGGTTTTCATTCCTCTTGACCTTTTTCCCATTCTGTCAAATTATAGCCACAAACCTCAACATATTTTATTGGGACTAAATGTAAGTGACCAATTGAAAAAGGTGCATAATTGTGAAGTGGAAGGCAAAGAATTCATGGTTTTCACTTTTTTATTTATTTGCAAAGAAGAATCTGATACTTGGTTGAACTACGTGTCTCTACCAGTTGTTTACATCGAGGGGCTGAACATTTTGAATCAGAATCAGCTTTATTGCCAAGTTTGTACGGACAAACAAAGAATTAGACTCTGGTAAACTTTGCTTTCAATAATAAAGAATATCTTTTAAAATGTAAATATATAAACAGTTGACTTTACAATAGAATATAATGTGACATCAGTCCAAGTATGCTTGGTGTTGTTCTGGAACTCTGACTGTCAAGTGTTCATCAGAGAAACAGCCTGGGGGAAGAAGCTGTCTATGTGGCGGATGGTTTTAGCAGACTATAGCACCGACCTGAAGGTAGAAGCATAAACAGTTTGTGTGCAGGGTGTGTGGGGTCTGCAGAGACACACACCTTTCCTTTCCCTGACCCTAGACCTGTATAAGTCCTGGATGGAGGGAAAGTCAGCCCTGATGATTCTCTCTGCAGACCTGATTGTTAGTTGCAGTCTGGACCTGTCCTGTTTTGTGGATGAGCCAAACCACACTGAGATGGATGAAGACAGGACAGACTGAATGATGGTGTGAGGACCATCTCAGGTCTAGAGGAATGGTGGTTCCTAGGAACCAGAAGTGGCCCACAGCAGGCAAAGTGTTGTTGAGGATGGTGAGGGGGGGTGTTCTCCAAAAGTCCACCATCGTCTCCACAGGCTTGAGTGGGTTACGTTCCAGGTGGTTCTGACCACACCAGCGTACCAGCCGATCCACTTCCTGTTTGTATGCAGACTCATCACTGTCCTGATCAGTCCAATTACAGTGGTGTCATCTGCAAACTTCAGGAGTTTCACAGACAGGTCCATTCTTCTTTGCAAAAAAAAAGCTCAATCTTAGACTGAATGGACACCAACCCTGGAAAACAATTCTCCAGTCAATAGGTTTGGATTGGAAGGTGAACCTTCTCACACTCAAGGCTTTTTCAACCTAGAGGTAAAGGTTTTCTTCCTGGATCGCCATGTATTTAGCTCCATCCATCTTTCCATCAGCTCTGACCAGCTTCCCTAACCCGACAACATGATGTTGCCACCACCATATTCACCGTCAGGATGGTGTGTTCAGGGTTGATGTGCAGTTAGTTTTTTGTTGTTTTTTCCTGTCACAATTATGCTCACTGTTTTCTGTGCTGGATTTTTAACCGTTTAGCCATCATGAAGGTCATTTTTTAGAAGCATGTTTCAGCCTGTTAAGTTAAAACTGACTGCTTTCTTTAATCGCAATTACAAAACAGGAACTAGATAGATCCATATGTTCAAAAAACATGTGAATGGACCAGGGACACCATGTAGGTGTATCTTTACGTGCAGAGTCTTTATGACCGACACAATTTACAAGTTCATACAGTAGAAAAAAACCCCAGTCAGGTTACCAATGAGTCTGCTCCTGTTTTCCCTGCTGCTACATTCTGCACTTTGCAGAATCTGTGTGTGAACGAAGAGGTGCGGCGGCTGGGGAGCATCCAGCGAATTAACGACCGCTGCATGGAGATGCAGAAAAACAAGAACGGTGAGAGGCATTTAGCAGCAACATTACTCTTATCCCAACGTGAGGCCAGCTTTCCCTGGGCTTACGGCTCGTTCTTGTTATTTTCTTTGCAGAGAAGCAGCACCACGAAGACGGCGCAAAACGTAAGAGAGGTCCGGCGAAGAGCGTGTGTCCTTACAACAAAGCTGTGGCACTGCAACAGATGAGGGATGAAGTTCTGGGGACGGTCCAGGATATAGAGCAACTGCTGAAGCTGGGCAAGGAATCACAAGCATGTCCTTATTATTCCACACGTCTTGCTGTCCCACCTGCACAGGTAAATCTACTCATTTATACGCTCTCTGCTAGTTCTTTGACACTGCTAAAGGTGGAGTTGTATACAGCATTTTAGGTGATTCAGTTCCTTCCATTTAAGGAAGTGTCCTTGTTGTCTTTATTGGTTTTCTGTAGCTGGTCGTTTTGCCCTATCAGATGGTTCTTCATGAGGCTACAAGAAGGGCAGCAGGTGTCCAGCTGAAGGGACAGGTACAATTACACGTCATTTCCGATATATAGTTTAATTAATTTCAGTGTAAGTGGCATTTAAAATGCTCACAGTGCTGTTAAAAACTCACAAAAATAATAAACCATGCTAACATAATTCAGGGAACAAAATTCTTTGTCGAATTAGTTTTTATTTAATATTTACAGGCTATTCGCAGATTATCCCATGGTAAAGATGTGTAGAAATAATTGAATGTTTTAGTGCTGCAGCAAAAACTCCCACTGAAAAAAATGTAAAACTTCATACTCTATCTAACTTGTGTTTAGGTTTTAGATCAGGGGTCTGCAACTCCAGTCCGGGAGTGCCGGTGTCCTCCAATGTTTGCTCCAACACACCGGAATCAAAAGGCTGAATTACCTCCATGGTTGTTTTGCAAAGGCCTGGTCATTAACCATTTATTTCAATCCGGCTGCGTTGGAGCAGGGATGAACCTAAACGTTGCAGGACGTCGGCACACGAGGACTGGAGTTGCAGACCCCTGTTTTATATCATTATCCACCTGGCAGACCCGATGGTGACCCATTTTTAGTTTACTGGTAGAGCCCACCACATTTTTATTGGAAATCTAGTATTTCAAAAGTCCCTTTCAGAAAACACCTCAAAGTGGGATTGATTTACTTTCTTGCACTTGTTTAGCAAACTCCACACATGTAAGTTGGACAATGGTAGGACAGAAAAGGTTTTTTCTGGCATCACTCCTAAATAACCAGTTTGCATGTAGATATCCCCTTCCCCAAGAGTGAAATTTGGAGATTTCGTTTTTGAATCCAACATCATCTACCCTACTCTTGCTTGTTTCAATTCTAGCTGATTTATCTCTGACTGAAGATACGGTCTAGTTAAATCCATTTCCTGACTTGTGGATATCGGCGTGCATTTTAGTGAATCAAGTAGCATGTTATCTTGTATTTCCCACTTGGAGGAGGGCCTCATAATTATACCGCAGGGACAAATAATGTCGTGGATGAGTAATTAAAAGTACCTGGACACTAGATAAATTTGTGACGTTATGAAAGGATGGAATAAAAGCTAAAATGTTCAGTGTGGGGGTTATGCAACTGTAAGAAAAGATTCATTTATTCTAAGGCTTGAATAAGTTTGGAGGGTGCCGCATCTGGGATGTAACTGACCTCTGACCTCATATTTTAAACAGGTGGTGATCATAGATGAAGCCCACAACCTCAGTGACACTCTCTCCTGTATACACAGCGCAGAGCTCAACGGAGCGCAGGTAAACTCTTCTCTGAGTCTGAATTATCTTCGTTCTCAGCTTAGACTTCCTAACATCGTGAACTCTCTGCAGCTTTGCCGCGCCCAGTCCCAGCTCACTCAGTACGCCGACCGCTACAAGTGAGTGTCAAGACAGACCTAAATCGCAGATTCAGTTTTATCTCACATTGTTCTTACTTCGTATGCACGTGTCTTAAACACCAGGAGCAGACTGAAGGCAAAGAACTTGATGTACATCAAACAGATTCTGTTTGTGATAGAGGGGCTGATCCGTGCGCTGGGAGGTGAGTCTCTGCAGCACGTTTCAGTGGAAGGACACCCAACATTGCACCGTAGGGTTTCCTAACAAACCTCTTAGGTGGGTTTATAATAATTTTGGCACTGCTCACTGTTTTCCTCTTCCAGGTAAAGTTGGACAGAATCCACAGAGTCAGACAACACAAGCAGGTTAGTCAGGGCTAAAGGTGTGTTCCCTCATGAAGCGAAAAAACCTCAAAAAGTTGTTAACTAGTAAAAGGTTTTCTTTTTACCCCCCCAGGGACTGAGCTGTATACCATTAATAACTTTCTCTTCAAGGCTCAGATTGACAATATCAACTTGTTTAAGGTAGTTCTTCTCATTATCTAGTCAAAAATCATGTCAGCTGTTCTGTTTTACCAAAATTATAGACATTAATGTCTAAAGGTCTTGTTTTCCAACCTTAGCTACAAAGGTACATTGAAAAGAGCATGATCAGCAGGAAGGTACGTATTTCATTCGTTTGCATGATTAGAATGATGCATATAAAACATGCGGTGCCGTGCAAAAAGTATTAAGAGCTTTTTAAACTTTTTCACATTTTGTAGCGCTGTAACCATCAACCGGATGGTATTTTAGTGGGATTTTATGTGACAAAGTAGAAGTGGAAGAATATGCGGTTTTCAGAGCTCTTCACAAATAAGATTCTGCAAAGCTTGGCTGGCAGTTGTTTTCAGTCTTTTGCTGCAAGTGCAGCTGCCAGCCTTTTAGGGTATGTTTCTATCAGCTTTGCACATCTAGAGACTAAAACTTTTGCCAAATCTGCTTTTGTGAAACAGCTCAAGCTCAGTCAGATTGGATAAAGACTCTGTGTGGACGTCATGCTCACACCGCTGGGGGATAATGTGTGTGCAGAGTTTTTTTTTTTTTTTCCTTTTCACCACATGTAATGTTTGGCCATAAAGTAAAATTTGGTCTCATCTGACCAGCGTGCCTTCTTCCACTTGTTTGCTGTGTCCACTACATGACCCGTGACTCATGTGGACCAATAGGCTACAGAACTGGTTGCATTGAACCTTATTTAGTAGTATCGGAGTAAAAGGAGCTGTATACAAATCCACATTTTTCAGATCTTTCATTGTAAAATAATGTGCAACCATCTATCATTTCCCCTACGCCTTCACAGTTAATGCACTAGATTAAAGGTTGTGGTTGTAACGTGACAGAAAGCTGAAAAATTACAAGAATTCTGTAGACTTTTGCAAAACTGTATTTCTGAACACGGTGTAATCAGAGACTGAATGCACCTCCTCTGTTGGCAGCTGGGTGGATTCGTGGAGAAGTACAGTGGATCTGGTGTAACGCTGCATGTCCAGAACAGCTCCAACAAGGAGAACCGTCGCACAGAAGGCCTAAGTCGTTACCTTCAGGCCCTAAAGACCAACTCCACTTCCACAATAGGTCAGCCCTCAGATGCCTTCTGCCATGCAGTCACTTCATGGACATTAAGAAAAAATACACACGTGATAATCTGGATCTTCTTTTGGGGGAAAAAAATTGTAGAGATTAGATCTTATTTTTTTCATCTGACTACGGCATCCAGCCATGTATCAGACTGTGATATTGCACAGAAAATAGCTACAAGGTCAGTGATTTTGATTTACTGTATGCTCTCCTGTGTGCAGTTCCCACAACAGACCAGCAGGGGGCTGCTGAAACAGACAAAGTGCTGTCAGCATCTCCTATGATGCAGGTGGAGGGTTTCTTCCTGGCTCTCACCAACAGTAACACTGATGGCAGAGTGGTGTTACAAAAACAAGGTACCTTTTTTTATTCTTACGAATGCACATCAAAGACAAATGATCAACTGCTCTTGTGTGAAACGGTCCATTTCTTATGCAGCCACTTTGTCTGAGAGCAGCGTCAAGTTCCTTCTTTTGAATCCAGCGGTCCATTTTGCCCAGGTGTTGAAGGATTGCAGAGCAGTCATCATTACTGGGGGAACAATGCAGCCTGTGAGTTGATTCTGAGAGAATTAGACGAAAAATGTGTTGTATCATCATTTTACAATGAGACAAAAATAAAACATATATATATTATAGGTTTCAGACTTCAAACAGGAGCTACTGTTTTCTGCTGGAGTGAAGGAGGAACGTATCGCAGAGTTTTCCTGTGGTGAGTGGCCCATTTTCTCACACAACCGTAGCTTTTGGAGTCTTCCTTTACAATGCTCTTTATGTTAAGGCTTCTGTTTATCAATATTTCTGATTATGATAAATATACAAGACTTCTCCCAAAAAGTACTATGATTTTATATTGTATAATGTAGATTTATGAGCTCATGCATGTTTAAGTTAAAGTTGGAACATATGGATTGGTGTAGACAAACGGCAAAAGGAATACAAGACATGTTTCAGGAATTACAAATACGGATTTCCAAGATGTAGCGCTTACAGGTTTAAAACATAGGGGCAGCTATATTTTAGGAGGCAGAGCTGAAAGATTGCTGCTTAAATCCTAATTTTATCACACAATAAGATGTGCCAATTTATAGCAGAGAATACAGGGTAAAAGTCAGTACTAGCTTCCATCCATCCATTGTCTGAATTATGGAGGAAAATTCATTCCTTACACTCACACAGAGATATTTTCCACCTCATTGTGGGAGATGCCAAGGAGTTCCCAAAACAGAATGGATACGGAGTCATTCCAGACCTAAAATTCCTCAAATCTAACACAAACTGTGTCAAACCTTTGTGGTGCCTTTGCACTGCTAAAATGTTTGGGTCATTGTCCTGAGAGTATAAAAGAAAAACACAAAACCCGTATTTGACCTTTTTGGATAACCTTTATTCTTAAAAATGTCTGTTAAGTTATGGTGACACAAACCATTTTACATTTTTTATTTGATTTGAAGAATATGTGTGATTGTAATGAGATGCCTGAACCACCTCAGCTGACGTCTTTCAAAGAGCTGCCACTATTTTGTTTTTTGTTCAATTTATTCTCTTTTACAATCACCTTTCACAGTTATTTCATACTACAAAATAAGATATAAACAAAGAGTTGCACTCTATACAGCAAATAAAAAAGGGACGGTTTTAAAGTGCTACGCTCAGCATGAAAACATAAAACAATTTAGGCCCCATCATTATTTATGCATTTACAAATTAAAACCCCTTTTTTTAAAACTCATTCAATTGTATCATGTCAAAAAACGTTTATTATTTAAACAGATTATTATAATCGACAAATGATGGCAGCCCTACCTTAGTTACGGCTGAGCAGCAGCTCTACTCTGAGCTTCTCTCACCGCAGAAACCTCATCGGTAGTTTTCTGGGGTACATTTTCTCCACCCTGCGTTTCCATTACAGGAACCAGGATCGGTTGCATCGGTAATCTGGTTCTTTTGGTCATCCATATCTCTACTACAGTTGAGTGTTTGGAGGAAATATGGTTCAGTAAGCCCGAGAACTGCGCTTTGTGGCTCAGACGTGACCACACCCCTCATTACATCCCATCACTTTGCAGCTAGACACCAAAATACTGAAACTGCTCCGCTTGAAGCAAAATTATTGGTTGAGGACAGTGGCCTTAGACTTCAACCCATATTCAACTGTTTCTAAATCACTAAAGTCAAACTGGTTTGGACAGTCCTGGTTTATAACTAGTGCTATTAAGAGAGATGACATTGGGTATAAACCCAGTGAAATTGGTTTTCATTGTAAATTAAAAGTGGTTCAGATTACAATAAATACATTTTTTTTCCATAACAAATGATGAATGTCTTAACAAATGGTGAGTTACCTTTCTCACCACTGATAATCCGTAAAACCTTTCTAGAACTGACTTTAATTTGTATCTTTAAAATGATTTTTTTTTTTTTTTCCACTTCTGGTGAAATCTGCAGGCCATGTGATTCCTCCAGAGAACATTCTTCCCCTCGTCTTAAGTGCCGGTCCGTCCGGTCAGGAGCTGGATTTTACCTTTCAAAAGAGAGACTCTCCTCGAATGGTACAGAGAAATTTCAACAATTTAACAACCTTTAACAGCTTAAGTTGGGATTTTTTTCTTCTTTTTAATAGTACATTTTTTCCAAAGACATTCCAATAAGTAGGATCATGTATGTTTCAAAAAGCATTACCAGTAGAGTCTCCTGTTAACAGATGGATGAAACGGGACGCATTCTCTCCAACATCTGCAACGTCGTTCCAGGCGGCGTTGTGTGTTTCTTTCCCTCGTACGAGTACTCGAGGAGAATCATTTCCCACTGGGAGGCCAGTGGTGTGCTTGACCGGTTTGGGAGTAAGAAAAAGGTGCAAACCAGCAAGATATAAAAATAAAGAGTGCAAGAAACATTTGGATCATACATGACTTTCTAAAATGCCTAAATCTGTCCCATATCGCTGTCACTCCTCTTTAGATCTTCCAGGAGCCAAAGAAGGCCAACCAGGTAGAGCAGGTGCTAGGCGAGTTTTCCCGCTGTATCCAGGTAACATCAACACTGCTGCCCTGCCAGATACCTGGTTGTCAGTCATTGTGGCTGGACCTCGCAAGCAATTATTCCTTTTCATTTCAGAGGTGCGTCGTGGAAAGCAGTGGAGGAGTCACAGGAGCAATATTGTTCTCTGTAGTCGGCGGAAAGATGAGTGAAGGCATTAATTTCTCCGATGACCTGGGCAGGTCCGTGTTAACCAAAAAAAGAAAAGAAAAAACAATGGTTCCCCAGCTGCTGCACGCTGCCTAGAATATTAAAAGCTAATTATGTGCGTTTGTGCATATGATTACAGGTGTGTGGTGATGGTTGGAATGCCATATCCCAACATCAAATCTCCAGAGCTTCAGGAAAAGATGACATATCTGGACACACACCTGGTCAGATTCTTCCTCAAACATCTGAAGTCCATTATTGTAAGTGAAATGTTGTAAGAGATGAACGATTTTACTTCCCTCTGCTGCAGCTTCACAGTCATGGAAGAAGTCCTGGACAAGCGTTGGTAGAAAACCTCTGCATGAAGGCCGTCAACCAGTCAATAGGTTGGGATTACAGACGATAAATTAAAACCAATGTTGGTTCATCAGGAGGCGTTAACATGCCTGTTCCTTGTTCTCAATAAAGGAAGAGCCATCCGACACAGAGGCGACTATTCCTCCATTGTCCTTTGCGACAGGCGCTACGCTCGGCCCGCTACGCTCTCTAAACTCCCCGCTTGGATCAGGAATCGCACCAGCACACACTCCAGCTTCGGCTCTGCTTTTGCTTCGATGCGGAAGGTGAGAAACGAGCCCAGTAACTCCTGGCTAAAAAGTCCTTTGCATAATGACTGAAAGAAGACGTTATCTCTTTCTCTTTTTTCTTTCCCAGTTCTTCCTAGAGAAGAAGCACAAGCAAGAGTAGTTTGTTTGCCAAAGAGCTCGTTGGTAAAACTGTTCACCTTGGATGAGGATGAAACTGCTCAACAAGTAAACTGCAAAGTAATAGTTTAATTGGACTGAGAAATCTTCAAAACCAAAGGGTCCTGTCTTCTTCAGGGAGTTCCACTGTCACTACCAGCCATGTTTTTCTTTTGTTTCTCTTTTATTTTCAATTTAAAAAATGTAAAGTTTTCCATTTTTCATGATGCGTTCTCAGTTGTCCTCAGGTTTAAGTCGGGTTTAAGTGATTTTAAAGTGATTAAAGCTATTTTCTATGTTAACTGCTACTGAAGTAATTACTAGACCAACGTTGGCCACAGCTCTGATGGAGAAACATCTGACTTCTTAACAGAAAAATGTAAATATTTCCACAGCTGTTATGTAATTCCGTTTTTTACAACAAGGCTTCTCTAGAAATGTGGAATTTATTAAAAATATCAAGTTATTAAAATTTTTGTGGCTGTTCTATGTTTTCTTGGCTATTCGCTTATTCTGTATTTTGCAACTTCTTCAATAAAAAGCTATCCCCGTGTTGCTCATTGTCCGTCAATGTTATGCTTCCCAGTCGTCGTCATCCATTGTTGAGTGTGGGGTGGGAGGGGGTGGGATGACGTCTGACATCCGTGCGAATGCGCCTCCGGTACCAGCGGGGGTTTCCCCAGACTCTCCACCTGCTGGACCCTTCCCTGATATTCCTGGACAGAGAGGACATCAACATTGGTAAACCTGTCCGTTAGAGCTAAAATATTTGAATCCCATGAATTAACAAGTGAAATCGTTTTTAAGCCATGGAGAATCAGGTTTTAGATTAAACCACAGCACAATAACTGGCATGAGAGTTGTTACAAATAACATTATTGCTGTGTTGGATAACAAAAAGAAATCTTGCTTTCTGTATCTCTAAAGTGTTTGTTTTAATCATGAACTTCTCATACAAAGTCAGCTAAATACAAGCTGTATTGATTTTGTTTTCAAACTGGGAGAACCCACTGTGTTAGGATAATTTTAGCTCTGCAGCTCCAGGTGAAGAGGGGTGTTCCACCAGGTGTAAATCTGGGACCAACTCTTTTTCTATTTTTATTTATCTTGGGAAAGACATTTTTAAATAGATCTGAGAACACTTTTCTTGTCAGACCGACCGCCCAAAGTGCTTCTACTCTACAATCACCCAGCCGCACTCAGTCCTCATTTAATCACCTAAATGCAGACTGGTAAGCAGCTTGTGGTAAAGTGCCTTACCCAAGGGGCATTGTTAAGTGGTGAGTGAAGCTGGAATTGGACTCGCAACCTTGCAATTACTCTTCCCACCTTCATACCAGCTTATGGTTTTACAAGTAACAATGGACTCTCAGTATGAATTTAATCTTGGTACTTAATGCCAAAGTAACTAAAAATATGGTTTTCACATGTTCCTGTTCATTAACTGCTAACCTGTTACTAGAAACATGGAATTCAACCTGGAGAAATTTAGGTTTTAAAAGCAACGCAGCATGACTTGTACATATGGATAACTGAAAACATCTTGACCTAAGTTGGGGTTTTTTTCTTGGAAAAAAAAAAATGGGTTCGCTGCTGGCAGAAGATTAGTCCAGAAGACGTTTTTCATCATGGTGACATCATTTACATTAATGCACAAATTTTATCTAAGCGCATATGTTATATTACGTTTTGAGTTGCTTCATCAGACCAGTGTTTTTTCAACCCTGGTCCTCAAAGTACACTATCCTGCTTGTTTTAGATGTTTCCCTGCCTAAAGCCTTTATTATAAAAAATACATATAATTATATAAATTGTTTGTCCATGTACTGCGACATTTTGCATTTTTATCTTGATCAGGACACCTTGGCAGAAGTAATATTATATCTTAATGGGACATTCCTGGGTAAATAAAATACAGTAATACCATTAAATGTGACCCGGATTTCTCACCTTTCCTGCGCATGGCAAGTTTATTGAAGAGATCAGACATAAAGTCTCCACCACTAGATGCTGCTCCAACTGCTGAAAAAACAAGAAGATGCTTAAAAGTCAATGCGGTCAAGTAGGGCATTTAAGCAAAATGCATATTATTTTTAGGAGCTAAATAAATAGGACAAAATTAAGGGGACATAAAGTTGAGCCCAAAATTATCTCTGGTGCATTAGATTTAAAATAATCTTTCATTTGCCAACTGAAAGCAATATTGAAGCGGCCGAGCCAGAGTTCTCAAATGAATCCAATAGAGAATCCAGGGAGGGAGCTAAATATTAGAGTGATGGCAAGGAGGCCTTCCAAACATTTGGTTACTGTGATGCCAATACAGGGTTTTTCACAGATAATTGAACAGGGAATAAATCATTTTCAACACGACATTTTTTGGTAAAATGAAAATGTGTCTTATTTCCTCAGAAATTGAATAAATGATTGAATAAAAATGAAATCCAAATCTTATTTTGGGCTCAACTGTCACTTTGAACTATGACGATACAGGAGCATTCAATCCCAAGACTGCATCCTGAAGCCATTGATGAAACATGTAGACCCCCGTCTCAGTCCCTCACCTTGCTCTTGCTCTTTTTGTTTCTTCTTCTCCATCTTGCGCTCTTTAACGTTGCGTAGCTTGGCTTTGCCGATGCCCCCGGCGTTGCGGATGGACTCCAGCAGGCTGGCGCGACCGTCTGATGCCTGGACTACCTCACTCGGAGCGCCAGATACCGGGCCTGTTGTCAGAGGAAGCAGTCAGGACAGCCAGTTAAGTCTCACTCACTGATGTCAATTAGCTTAGTTAGATGTAGAGAACAAATTAGGTTCTTCTATTGCAGTAGAAGTGGAGGGTTTCAGCACTTAAATAGAGATTACTTATAGTCAAGAGTTTGGAAGTAACTAACCTGAGCTTGGCGTCGGAGCAGCCTCTGTTAGGCTGTCTGTGGTAGGAGGAGGTGGAGGTGGGGGAGGAGGAGGAGGAGCTCCCGCAGGAGTAATGGCAGGGAGGGTAAGCGCAGGGGGAGGGGGTGGGGGAGGAGGTGGGAGTGGTGGGAGATTATTTTGCAGGCCAGTACCTGAAACAAAAACACAATATTTTCTTGTTATGAGTGAAAAAAAAACATGACAAAATAAAAAAAAAAGAGAGAAGATGCCAATAAATAACTAATTAAAGATGCAGGTGAGCAAGCGTTCAAAGGGCAGGTTCTGCACCTGGCGCAACGCTCTCCTCGGTGAAGGAGGGCAGCTCTGGGATGTTGAGGGTGGGTCCTGACGGGGCGAATCCAGGTCCAAGATCTGCGCTGTATGACAGATCGTCTGCAATACCTGGAAGGTCAGGCAAGTAGGACGGTACATCTATCTCAGGCACCTGACCCAGGTCTGGCACGTAAAAATAACTTTCTGCTGTCTGTTAGAGAGGGACAAAATCATCGAAATTAGGCAAACCTGCATTTAAAAAAGTCAAACTAACGGTGCTTTTACTTTGACTTGAAGTATTTATAACCTAGAACCTTTTTATATTTTACCACCTTACAACCACAAACCTCAATGTGTTCTTGTGGATTTTCAAGAAAGATCATCACAAAGTAATGCATAATCATGAAGTTGAAAGAAGAAAATATATGGGTGTCTTAAATATTAAGTGTGGCATTCATTTGTATCCAGCCCCACTGAATAGAGACTTTGTAGAACCACCTGTCCCTGCAATTTGGTAGAAATCATATTACCACATATCAGATAATTTACTAGTAGATGTAGCGGTCATAGGAAACCAACAGAACCAACATTAATTATATGCAGGCTCCTAAGTCTAATTGAATAATCCATTGAAAGAGATAATAGCAAGAGAATAGCAACTTACTGAGGTCATCCATTCGGTGAAAAAGACATGTATTTTTCTCTGAAAACCAGACAAATATGGGTTGTTCCAGGCATTGTTCAGAAGAACAGTGTACTTGGATTTAGATATTGAATGGAGAGGGGAAAAATATAAAGAAGTGCAGAAAACGATAGGCTGCTTGGCTAAAATGATCTCCAATGCTTTAAAATGGAAAGCAAAACCAGAGAGACATGGAAGAAAACGAAAGACATCCCATCGAATGGATCGAAGAATATCCAGAATGGCAAAGACTCGGCCAATAATCAGCTCCAGGGTGATGAAAGAAGGTCCGAAGTTAACGATCCCCAAACACTGAATTGAAGCCACAGTCCACTCTGAAGACACGGCGGTTCAAGTATCCTGATACGGGGATGTTTCTCTTACTGTGGTGTTGGGCCTAATTAAAGCACACAACGGATCAAGGATAAGTTTGCATATATCAAAATACGTGAAAAGGGTCATGTTGCCTTTTGCCGAAGAGGAAAGGAAACAGGTGTTTGAACAAGATAACATCCCCAAAAACACAACTAAGTTAGCAGAATCTTGGTTCTAGACCAACGACATCACAGTTCTGGAGTGACCAACCCAATCCATGGACTTTAATCCGATTAAAAACTTGTTGGCTGACATCAAAAATGCTGTTTTTGATGTCAGATGAGAGATTGTGGAATATTGTCAAATCATCCGGGGCTGGGGTACCTGTTCACAGGTGCCAGAAGGTGGACAACTCCATGCAACACAGATCTGAGGCAATTCTTAGAAACAGTGGTTATACAACTAAATATTAGTTCGGTGATTCACAGGAATGATAAATCAGTTTATCCGGGAAATAATTGAGTTTGTAAAGAAATATGCAGACACTGTTATTTTATTTAACATCCCAATGTTCATTTTTCTTCATTTTCTGTAATGTGATGAAAAGATTGATACATGTTCCTTCAAGGTTTGATTTACAATATAAGGTGCAGGGTTCCTAATGCGTGAAAAAAAACTACTCTTAAGGACTTTAAGCTTTACTAACATTTTTAAACACACTGCCTAATGTTCTCCAACAACCTTCTGATGCCTGTCCAGAACAACTGTATTCAGAACGAGATTTACAGTACACATAGCTGGACTCTATGTATTAAACAAGTCACTTTCTTGAGGCATTTGGTTACAATAGATTTTATTTAAGGTATCAAAGTAAAGAGCGCTGAATAAAAAATGCACAGCCTACTTGTCAGATTTCTGGCATTAAGGCTTGTGGCTGTAGCGTGCCAAAGAGGGGGTATGAGCATTTCTCCAAACCACTGTAAGTCAACATATACCTGTCTCTCCAGCTGCTCCCTCGTTGTGATGGACAAAGGAGCATCAAATGGTTTCTGGTCTTTCTCTGTCTCCAGAGTTTGGTGCGTTTTTGTCACTGCCCCAGCCAGAGGGTCAAGGAACACATACTTTTTATATCTATGACAAACAAAAGACAAGTTAAAAGATACAGAGTCAAAGATTGAAGTCCTTGCAGAAGGAGGCATGTGTTCACTCACAAGTTCTCTGTGGTGTTAAAGAGCAACAGAGAGCTGACGGACGAGATGTTCCGCGGCAGACTTCCCAATCCTTCCTCTGTCTCGTCCTCAGGCTTCTTCTTATTGCTCACGCACACTGGGAAATGCGTTAACTTCTCCTGAAGGGGACAGATCCATACAAAGTGTGTGCATGGGAAAGAATCTGTAAATGTTCTGCACCGGGAATCACAAATGCCACTACAATGCTTGTGCAAAATAGACGCACACGCCCTCAATCAGTGAGAATTATAAGACCGGTGACGCTGCAAATACACAGATGTCCCTCACACAAACAAAAATCTACACTCCTGCAAGAGCGAGCACACGCAGCAGAAAATATGCACCTTTCTGTAAAGGTTGCTGAGATGATGCAGGAAAAGCTGTGCGGCTCGCCATAAATTATTCAAGAGCTTCTACTGAGCAGAGCGCAAACAGACACACAAACTCTCAAGCATTTCCAGTGGATTTTCCGTCTGTCAAATGATGTACTGCATATAACAGCACGTGACAAATGTAACGACATGGCATGCAGAATAATCTGCTTTAAAGGCCCTGACAAGGAAAGATCTGGCGTTAGATGGGGATGTCAAATAGCAGATATTTGGGGTGTTTTTACCCCCTCTTTTCCAAACCTTCTGATCAGAAATCGCTTATAAAAGAGAAAAATGACAAAGATAGAAATCTGGATTAGAGGAAGAGGGAATGAAACTAGAATAAAGTTAAATTAATTTGGGGAATATACAGAAGGTTAAATTAAAAAAGATAAAGAAATAAATAAGCATTTCTAATTTCTTTTTATGTTTTTAGTTTGAAAATATCTGAGCTGACAGTTAAATATTCCCCAATCTCACATTTTTGAATCTTGATTAGGAGTCAGAGAAGTTTTGCCCTGCAGCCCGCATAAATATGAGAAGGTGAGATTCACCCCAGCAATCTTCTTCCTCCATGTGGCCAGAACTCCTCAGAACCAATACCAAGATCCAGGCGCGTAGTTAGATCTGGGCTTCTGAACAGCCCTGGACTTCTTGATAGAAGAAATTTAGAAGTATTAAAAAGATGCAGCCACTAAATGGTATAGGAACTTCACATTTTTATTTAAAAACAATCAGATTTTTTCAAGTGTATTCCATATAATCACGTCCCGCTCCACCTAACCTGACAATGAGTTAAAAGGAGAAGACAAAAAATAATTATTTGCCCACTCACGGCACCACGATTGCACAACTACGCTCACAGCCAGAGACGGACTCCATTCTGGAGAAGTCCAGAACAGCAGTTTACTCCAGGTCGACCTGCCTCCTTCATGACCTGAAAAGTTACACTGAGCGGCTCAAACAGGACTCATTTCAGAGCAACCGTGGAGCCAACCGAAGAGAGGGAGCCTGGAGGGTTTGTGTTCAGGAACAGGTGGACGCAGAGCGGTATAACCCAGACGAATATATCGGTAAAACCTGAATGCTGACTCGGAAAGAGCTAATTATAAGTTACAGCTAATCACTGATTCATCCAACAAGACATGAGGTAGAGGTTCACTCTAATGAGCATCTTCAGGGTCATGATGAGGGACTTTCACCTGAGCTACAGGTGAAGTTAAATGATCTGTGATAGAAAACAGTAGTAACCTTCTCTGAGAGCTTCTAGCGGGATTTGCATCATAATGTGAAAATATCTGGTCCTTTACTTCAGTCAAAATAAAGGCATTTAATCCTAACGTAGCTGAACTCATTAAAAGGTCCTTCAGATCAACACATTGATCTCATTACAGCAGCCAGTCGTATAGTCTAGTTCTACATGTAGACAGAAAAAAGTGTTCTTCAATAAACCAGGAAAATATCTCCTAGTTCCAATAAGACGTAGCAGAAAGTGCAAAAGTAAGCCTCTCTCTTCTCTTTCATATCTTCTGTGCTGATTCTAAACATAAAGCTCTGGCTTTAAAGATGCAGTATAATTAAGAAATAAATCATAGCAATTAATCACAGGTGGACCATTGATTAGTTAACTATTTTATTTTTCTGAATTACACATGTAATATTATATAAACTAAACTAATTAAACAAGGATACAGTTTTACTGAAGGTGAGACATACATACCATATGTATACAGTTATTAATAACTGTAATATTAGTACTGATAAGGTCCAGGATGAGGCTCTATGCTATATTTTAAACACCACAACTTAACACCCTTTCCTCTCAAAGTGTTTAATAGTGAGAACTGCATTAATGTCTCACATGTTCAGTGCAAAATAAAAGACTGTGTTGAAAAATGTTTCTTTTATTATTTTTGGCAGGCCAGATTTCTCCAGAAGTGGAATGAAGGGCTGAAAAGATTCATAAAAGAAGGAACAATTTTAATAAAATGTTTCGAAAGTTCCTGGCATAATAAAATAAATGTGTTTTAGGATTTTACCATTTGACTAAGATTTAGGAAAATCAACTTTATACCACTTTCCTTTTTTGAAATATAAGAATAAAGACAATGGATCCTCAGGAGTGGAACACTTTGATGAAAATGTAACGTTTAAAAAATGTAATTTATGTTGATGACAAAAGAAGCACATTTATCTGGCCCAAAGTAAACATCTCTGAGTTTAAGAAAAACTTTTGTCAGCAAAAATTCAGATTAAGTTATTTTCTAAATACCTCAAAATGTGTCATTATTTGCTTCAGCAAAATGGTTCTTCATCAGGTCTAAACTCTGTTTCTCCTCAACTTCTAATAAAAATAAAAAGTTAAATTATTGCAAACCTTTTTTGTTTGATTCACAAGAATTTACATTCAGTCTAAAACCAGCCGAGACAGAGAACTGGTACAATATGTCCTATATTATTTAAATTTTATTTTAAATTACCTATAAATTGTCTTATTGAAATCTATATATTTTGGATTTGGGCTAAAGCCCCCAATGTTTAGAGACCCTAACAACGCCCCTGCCAAGATCTACAAACATAAAAGCATTTACACCTCCTTGTATTGGTTACATACTATAAACATTTTGACCACTAAAAGTAGTATGATGTACATAATACTGTATATTTCTACATTGTATGAAGTCGATTTGTTAAAGACAGAAAGAAAGGGGCAAGACCTACTCTCGTATAGACTAAATAAGAGCAGAAGCGAAGACATCAGCACAAATACAGCTCTTTTGGCACAGCCAGGGTTCCTACAAATTTTGTTTTACAAAATTACATTTACCTCGATCCGTTGGCTTTCAATCCGATGAAGTGATCTTTTTTGGGCATTTGGACTAACTTAGATCATTTACTTCTCTAAATCAGCAATGCAAAGACTTGTCACATTTGGACTGGGTTGTTTTACACTAAATGCAAATTCTTTAAAGCACTTTTATTTTGTCAACGCTTTGTTTGGGATCAAAATCAGACCAGCTTTAGGAACCAGCGGTGCAGTTAAAACCAGCGACCTAAGAGGGTCATGATGGCAATAAACTGCAGTGAAATGGCCCTTTTTTTCTGATGATCATTAATTTTTTCTGTGTATTTCCTGTTAGTAACTTAAAAACCAAAACTATCAATAAGTTTATTTAAAAACATTCATTTTATTGCGGCAAACAAAAGATGACAAAATTATTATAAAAAGCTAGTATTTTCAAGAATGTCTGGCTTATATTTTAGATACTAGAATAACATTTTTTCAATTTACTTTTTCCATACTTATCAAGACTTAGATAATAAAATCGTTAATAAAATCAAACCCCAAACTATTCAAGACTTTGTAGGTGTAGGGTTCATTTTGGCTGTTAAAAAGGGACAATACTGGAGATTTTTTGTTATTTCAAAAAAATGGGTATTCCTCACCTGCCAGGCTTTCTCATCAAAAGGTCGAAGTTTATTCTGCATCTTGTGGCGAGGCCGGGTTAGAGAGGAAGGGTCAGTGGCCCCGGTAAAGATAGAGGAGTAGTCCTGAAGCCGATCAGGAGCAGGGTACTTGGCACTGGAGAAAACCTTTACACACACACGGATTTAAAAGGTTTTTAGTTTGTGTTTTCTCATGAATCTGTATGTTGCCTTGAAGCACAGTGTTACCTTTGTGGCCTTTTTACTCCCTTTAATCTTGTCGACGCGGGCCTGAGCTAGTCTGATCCGGTCAGAGACACTCTGTAGCTGGCGCCGGTTCTTCTCTACGCTTTCCGAGACCCTGGAAGCACCGTCAACACAAATATGTGAATGTGCACGCAACAGGAAAAATGTGTCTGGAATATTGCAAAAGGTTGGATCACTGGAGATGATCATTTTTAGAACTGTTCTGGTAGAAGAATGTTTCTGCATATTTTCTATTTCACAGTCCGATACCTTCGCAGAGTTAGACCCTGTCTGCATGGATGTTTTCCAAAGGGAACATTTTCTGCTCCATTTGCACATATCTCCCATGTTCAAACTAAAGATACATCAATCAATCAGCCTGATTTTAGTATTGGTACATTTTTCCCTGCACGGTGGCACAGTTGGTTGCACTGTTGCCTTGCAGCAAGAAGGTCCTGGGTTCAATTCCCAGCCTGGGGTCTTTCTACATGGAGTTTGCATGTTCTCCCCATGTATGCGTGGGTTCTCACCGGGTACCCTGGCTTCCTCCCACAGTCCAAAGACAGGCCTGTTAGGTTAATTGGTGACTCTAAATTGACCTTAGGTGTATGAATGAGTGTGTGCTTGGTTGTTTGTGTGTTGCCCTGCGATGGACTGGCGACTTGTCCAGGGTGTACCCCGCCTCTCGCCCATAGACTGCTGGAGATAGGCACCAGCTCCCCCGTGACCCACTGTGGAATAAGCGGTAGAAAATGAATGAATGAATGAATGACATTTTTCCCTTGATCAGATAGGATTTTTCTCTGTTCCTTAAATGCATCAAAACTACAAACTTACCCTATTTTCAATCTATAAATACATCAATTAACAGCACATACTATTGTCTTTTTTTTACTTAAAAAATACAGATAACAGAGATAATTATGTTTTGATGTATAAATTGGGATTAATGTTATATTCCTTGATTTTCTGTTAGATTAAAAAGGACTACATCCATCACAAGAACCTGCAATAAATTTTCTCTTTTCTGTGTTACTGTCCTCAAAACTGGAATCAATCAAAATTAAAATTGGCGGATCAGACTTCAAACCAAACTAGAAATCGGTACTGGCCAGGAAATCACCTGATCGGTAATTCAAACTGTTTTTTTTGTGTGAAAAAAGATGTCGTTAAAGTTAAGATTTTTATGAACACAGGTTGTCGTTTATCTGTGGAGACTGAACACACAAATGGTTTCTGTTGTCAAAGAAGTAGTGGTCTACTTCTGGTGTGTCTAATGTCGCTTTTTCTGTGTCCTCAGCTGTCCTCTTGTCTGTCCTGCTTAAATTCGACATTTTAGGAATAAATCAGAAGCATCCTTGTTAGAATATATACTCAGAGTAATGAAATGTACTGTTCATTCCTACGGTTTATCAATTTCTTTCGGTCATTTTCCTGGTAATGTTTGTGCCCTAAACATCCAACATTGAAATAATTACTGTAATTTTTATTACACGCTTGCAGAGAGTTTCTGCCTTACACCTGTGTTCAAAAAAGAACCAAAAACCCAATCCATCACTGCATGCATGACCACTGTTGGTTCTTGGTGTTTTAGAAAGCAAAGCTACTGATGGCTGAAACCTTTAAACTTAAAGTGTGATGTGGATCACATGGAAGCAACATCGCTGAGTTTACATTCAATGTGCCAATAATTATTTTCACAGAAAAACATCTAGAGGTCCAAATGCTTTTCCACACTTATACAGACCTGGCACCTGCCAAAATAAATGTCAGTACTATGCCATAACTCATAGGACGCTGTAGGAACACTGGTAGCAGAAATCAAATACACATAAGAAGTCACCAAACGTCTAACCGTGAACATGTCGTATTTTAAGAGATGGTAGAGTTTCATGACTGTTCCAGCTAGAAATATCTGTTTTATTAAAATTACAGGAGAAACCTGTAGTTGCAGTATGCCAAACAGGACCATCTCATGTAAATCATATGCTGCTTAATAACTGTGCAATCTGGTAAAAAAGACAACCTGATCCATCACTGTTTAATTTTAGCAGATGCTGTGATGTTTAATATCAGTCCATTCAGTACGCTGATGAGACCTTTCTGAGAGCTGTTTATTGCTTAAAATGTTTCCCCCCTTCTCTTCTTACAGAAAAACAATACTTGTTCTGCTTTAAATCAGTTGCCCCTGAGAAAATGGATCATTAGCTGGTTTAAAAATAAAATAAAACAGACATAAAACACTCAGGATATGACCCAGCCGTCCTCTTTCCCCCTGGGACGTGCTTCTGAATTCAAATGTCGTCTCTCATTTTTATTGCATTCATCAAAATATCATAAAAAATAATAAAATATGGATCTTGTTGGAAAAGAATTAAAAAAGAATGACCAGAATAATTAGGGCAAAGGTGTCTGACAACTTGCCAGGAAAATTGTGACATTGTAGACATGTGCTTTAGGAACTGTTGCCATGTTTGTAGTGTGTGTGTGTTTTGCTTGCCTTCTGAAAATGTCTGTTGAAATAACCTCCAAGTACAGGAGAGCATCTGCAATCTGAAGAACAGCCTCCTCCCGCCTCAGCTCAGGCTGAATGAGAGGCACCGAGTATACCTGGCCCTCCAGGCAGTGCCTCTGTGTCATCCTACGAAACGGCAGCAAACGGCAAAACTTGTTATTTTTGTAGGAAAACCAAACTGTGCACTGCTGTTGTTTTTGCTTCACATTTTAAGAGCTATTAAACTAGACAGATGCGCCAGGAAAAATGGCCACAACAAGAGAGGTGTCAATTAAAGCAGCAGAAAAAGATTACACAGCTGCTTCAGAGCGGCAGTTCGTTGTGACCGGAGGAACAACCAGACATTGCTTTGTTAGCTGTGTGTGAAATCTGGAGCAACTAAAAGCAACATGAGATAAAAATGAACAGCGAAACTGGCCAATGGAAGGAGGGTTTACATGAAGAAAAAAGTAAAACCAACATTAAGAGAAGAAAACCGATGGGCTAAAAGGCGAAGCAGACAATGGGCTACAGATGATCAGGAATTAATCCCAAATCTGTATTGGGCAAAGGGGTGAAACTTTTGTTCAGTGGAGAGATAAAATAACAGGTCATCATGGCGGCCTGAAGAAAATAAGCAGATTTCTACAGACATTGATGAGATGGGAATGCACAGCTGAAATCTCATTTTATGGAGAGCATCCCACTCAATTTTTTGAAAAGCAAGTTTGTTGAGATTGAATGGCCGTTGGTAATAAGAAAATATGTTATTATTTCCCTTTTGTGTTGTCACTTGGTTATGCATGTGAAAAATCTTATAAGACTGAATCTTTCGTTTTATGCCTGTGGGTACATAACTGATTGTACTAATCTGTTGGGTGAAAATGTCTTATGTGGAATATGTTTCCGTGCATCTATTAAGAGATTTCTTGGTGAGGATCAGCTTGCAGAAGATATGCACTAAACAAAAAAAAAAAGATCCTAAAATGATGTAATCTGACCTTCACAGAGATATGCACGTGTTAGACAGTCTTATGGAAATTGTCCTTTCATTAATTAGTTGATGGCGGTTTGATAAACCCAAGCACGATATTAGGAAAACATGACCTTGATTGGGATTAACACACATTTTCTCACGACTCTTTCTTTTCCATCATCATAATGTTTCTTTCCCTTAGCTCTATGATCTCAGCCAGTAACATTTAAATCAGGTGGGGGCATTAAAGACAACTTGCCAAATACAGAATTGGTGACGCCGAGTTTAAAAAGCACGGCTCCTGAAATATTACAGGCAATGAAATATAGCATCCAGACACTGATTTAGGATTGTGACATTGCACACACTGATCCTGCCAATCAGGATGATGACTGCAATTTGAAATATCGCAGAGCCAGACGATAAAGACTAGACATGATTGCACCTTTTGTGTATTATGTTTGGTGTGACCAGACTTCTTTAACAGTTGTTACAGCACTTCCTCTTTCCAGAGCTCAAAAGGCATTAATACTTTTCACCACACTAAACAAAAATGTTTTTATGTCTCGTTTTAAAAAGGTCTACAATCACACTTTTCTATTATGCAAAGCTGATATCTTTATTGCGACAAAAAGCTGAAGACTGGCGGAAAACATTATACAGTATAGATTTTCAGCAGTGAATTCAAGTTCAGCTGATTGCAAGTGTTTTGAAAGTGATAATAACACTGGCTCTGTTTTGGTTTGTGATTTCATTTCTTTATCTTAATTTATAAGAGAAATCGCATTGTAATCGTTTTCTTTATTTAACGTTACAGAGTTGTTGTTTTTTTTTCCAGAAATAATCCAAGATATTGAATCTACAGTGCATTAGTATTCACAACCCTTGAAATTGTTGTCACATTACAATGCAACTTGGATTTAAAATAACGGGGTTTTATGTGAAGGCTTTTTTTTTTTGCAGCTGGAAAACTGATCCGAACAGGACAGCGATACAGTCAGAGCGCTAATGGGATGCTTTCGATCAAAGCATATCCATGTGTAAGAACAGCCTAACCAAAGTCCAGACCTAAAACCAATTGAGAATCTGTGGCAAGACTTCAAAATCTGATGCTTGCAGATTCTCTCCATGCAATCAGACTGAGCTTCAGTTATTTAGCAAAGAATGGGCACAAACTCTATAGTTCAATAATGTGTCATGAAGTATAGATTTTTGGTGGCCAATTACATAAAATCCTAATGAATACATATTGACGTTTGTGGTTATAACGTGAATAAAAACAACATTGAGGAATTTTAGGTGAATTAGAATAAATGAGATCCCAATGTAACTGTGTGACGACCTCTAGTTTTCAGTCAGTAGGTTCCCTCTGAAACATTACTGGACTCTTCCTTTACTGGTTTCATTTAATCGATTTTTCTGGACTCTGCTGACTCTCACATGACATCTAACTACATAGCAGTCCTGAAGCCGATTTGTTGCCGTCATGCCACACATTTATCTTGCGATTTACTATTTCGGTCGCCCAAGATGATTCTACAAACAATGTTTCGTAGCCAATGAACCCAAAATGTCTCGCTTTTCTTGCATAGAACACAGTTACAAACTGATTAAAGGTAACCCTGGTCTTGCCAGAACAGCAGGACCCATAAGCAGCACAGTGACCGTTTAATGGCTTTAATGCTGAACTGAAAATAGCATTCTTACCTGACCATAAGTTGTTGTTAAGGACGACAAAAGATATATTTGATAATTAGCTTAAGCTTTCGGTTATTCTCACACAGCTACTTGTTAAACAAGACGTTTGGTCTGGACTTCCGCAATATTGTATCACATGACCGCGTAAAACTGCCGTGCTGGCTTCAGGCTAACTCGGATTTTCTTAATGAAAGCAGTGCTTTGGTAACTTCCTTACTTTGACGTGTTTTGTATTTTTTTTTAAATGTGAAATTAATATCCTCATCTTTTAGATTTCAGATTCATTTACATTTTTCAACAATAGTTTTTCTTTTTGCTCTTAGATCAGAAGGTAAAATGTATTCTCCTTTACACCGCAAACCAAGTGAATGTAACATTTTAGTTCCATGAATAAAACGTATCATAATATTTTAATATAAGCAAGTAAATGTTGGCCCACAATGCCCACGACTCGTGAGGATCCGCTCACTATTACCAGCGACAGATTGGGTATCCTGGACAGGTCACCAATCCATTACGAGGCAGCACAAAGACAGGGCAATTTAGAGTGACCAGTTAGCCTAACATGCATATTTTTGGACTGTTTGAGGAAGCTGGAGAACCTGGAGATAACCCATGCATCCTCAAGGAGGACATACAAACTCCAAGGAGAATTTTTAAGGAGTCAGGATTTTAACCCAAAACCTTCCTGCTGAAAGGCAACAGAGCTAACAACTATACTTTTTCATTATTTAGTGTGGTAGACCCATGCCATGTTTAAATCTGATTGAAGTCCTGTTCAATTTCATGGAACCTGTTGTTTTCCTATCCCTTTTCAACTCTGGTAGTATACAGTGGTGGGAGATAACTACAGTCTTCAACAGTGGTTTGATTATTGCTGTTTTTGAGACCTGGGGGAAGACAACTGACAAAAGAGATGAGTTCATTATTTCAATCAAATACGACGCAAAGAGAGGCAAAACGTTCTTAAAGAAATATTAGTAGTATAGCTACCACTTTACTGTTGTTACACTGGAAATATTCTATTCAATTCTATTCTATTCTATTCTATTCTATATGATGAGTTCCTCGATGGAGAAATTTCAAATGTATCAAAAGCAAAAATATCAACATGCAAATAGAAACAGACAGATTCACACGTTAAAACGATATATTATATTATATTATATTATATTATATTATATTATATTACATTATATTACATTATATTATATTATATTATAACTTGTCTTCTTGTACCTACAGGGTGCGTCCTTGCTCTGGCTTGTTCTCATGTCTTCGTGCGTAATGACGCATCCGCATCCTAGCGCCACCCCTCCCTCCTGTCACATCTGGATCTGGCTCCTCTCATCAGCACCACTCAGTGCAGTGGGAGCGAGTCGTAGTGAGGGAGGGAGGGAAACGACCGGAGAAGAGGAGACTGGTTCGGTCGGTACAGCCTCATCTACAACCGAGCAGAACCAAAAGAAGAGTGGAAGGGCATTCACCTTCTCATTCGCACACAATAATCTCCATCTCCGTCCCTCCATCTGCCAGTCCAGCTTCTCTTTTTTTTTCTTCCGTCCACTTACCTCGGATATTATGAGCTCCAGCTTGCTAGAAAACCCGGTGCAGGCGATTCTGTACCTTCGGGAACTCACCACGATCGTCCAGAACCAGCAGAGTCTCATCCAGACGCAGCGCGCCCGGATAGAGGAGCTGGACAGGCGGGTGGACGAGCTCATCGGTGAGAACAGGCACCTGCGGGACATCAGGGTGCAACAGCAGCTCCCTTACCTTCATCACCATCCCCATCATACTCTGCCGGACCCCAGCTGCCTTCATCATCACCACTACCCGCAGGACCCCCAGCACAAAACTACGCATGAGTCTCTGCCAGAACATGCGGCAACACCGACGGAGGTTGAGGTGGCTCCGGGCGTCCGGCCCCCGCCTGCCCAACCTATGGACCCAGGGGATATGCAATTGGTCCCAGCGGACCCATCTATGATTTCCCCCGTTGAGAGTGAGTCAGAAAGCGGTGGAAGTTGTCCTAGTTGCAGATCTTTGGTTCCGATGACCCCAACAACTCTTTGTCGATCCTTGACCCTGGCGAGAAAATCCGAGTAAGTAAACATGATGGTTGTTTGCGTTTATCTCGCCTGTTCCAGTAGGGATCATGAATTCAGAAAAAAGGCAGGTATTTTAACTTTATATCTCCTGGTTTTTTGAGTTCTCTGAATTCAATGTCTTATTTGCATTGAGTATTTTACAACAGTATGTGTGCAGCATCGGCTTTAAACTATGCAACCAGGAGCGTGCGTGCGCGCGCGCGCGCGCACACCAGATTGAGAGGCGTTTAATTAACGAAGGTTTCCGTTTCTCGGCTGTGTGTCGGTCAGAGGAAATATGTGGATTATTTAAATGAGAACTGGATCACGATCACTCAATCATTACATAACAAACAGCTGTAGGCCTTAACGTTTGCGCGCGTGCATGTGCATCCCAGACTGTGTGCGCGCGCGTGTGTAAAACTCAGTGGTTGCTGTCAGTTTGAGACAGGACCGTGGGGTGATCTCTCACGTGATCTTGGGGGACGAGGTGGTGGGGGGGGGGGGGGGGGGGGGGGGGGGGGGGGGCGTGTAGTCTCTGATGTTGCTGAGACACACATAAACAAAGCAATACATACACTCATCTCCATCCTGCCTGGCACCAGGGCTTCAGAGAGCAACAGCACATCATCTAATGAGATAAAACCCATGTTTCTTTTTTTCTCTTATGTATCTTCATGTGTACTGCTGGTATCCCACCAGGAGCCCTGATTGGTCTCTCTGGGACACCCCCCACCACTGAGGGAAATCAGATCAGGGCACTATGTGAGAGGACAAACTTTAAAAAGAAGTTAGCAATTTTTATATATGATTGTCTATAACAACACCCCTCAAATTGCTCTAATCCATTGTAATGTATGCCTGCACCATGAGTTGTGTTTTCTTTCAGTAGTGATTTCCAGAATTGGAGTCAGGACTCCACTATGGGTCAAAAAACACCAAGAGCAGAATCTGAGATGTAAATCAGACCTATACAGATATGGACACATTTTTTGGTACCCGTGGCATAGAGCTTTAAAAATAAATTCATATTTTTTAAATGCAGCATAAGACTTATATACAACAGAGCAGAACCAAAATTATAACAATATCACTAGTGGCATAATCATTGGTAATTTTTTTTTTCTACCTCTAATACTTAGTTTCCTTCAGCCAATAGGACACCATTTTGTCTTGTATAACAGCTCACACAGTTTGCATGTTTAGAGAGAGGGATCTTTGACCTGTGGGGCTGCACAGTGGCTCAGTTGATAGCACTGTTGCCTTGCAGAGAGAAGGTCCTGGGTTCAACTCCCAGCCTGTGGTCTTTCTGCATGGAGTTTGCATGTCCTTCCTGTGCATGTGTGGCTTCTCTCCAGGTACTCTGGCTTCCTCCCACTGTCCAAAAACATGACTGTGTGGTTATTTGGTCTATCTAAAGTTTCCCTTAGATATGAATGAAAAGATTATATTAATAATTAGCCACAATGTTATAAAAATTCCAGCTGTTATCCAAAATGAATAAAAAACATGGAAGATGCTGTTGAGCATGCTTTGCTGTCATTATGCCCTTGTTTAATTGAATGATTTTTTGATGACTGTGCTTCAGCCAGTGTTGGGTCAGAGGTTCAAAGGTTTAGGTAACCACTGCTTACTCTGCCACAACTGTTACTGTAGACAGTGGCAGCTGTTAAACCCTGAACATGTGTTCCATTGTTTTTATGCATGCATGTGGAGTGCAGTAGGCCTTCCCTGCTTGATGTGGGTAATGGGGAGGCAAGGTTATGTGTTTTCTGCAGGATGGCAGAAGGAGGGGCTTGCCATTCATGCACCACAATCACCCACCAGTCCCATCCCTTACCTGATGGCCTTCATCCCTTACCTACGGCATCAGGTAAGGAATGGCGATGGGGGAGTAGTCGGATTCCCCTCATCTTGCCAGCTATGTCCTGTGCAGATCTGAGGATCAGATTTGCCCACTGTTATTCCTGTTGTCAGTTTGTCTCAGCATGTTCCTTTTGCTACTCCTGGATGTATCAGTGGGCTTTTGCGCAACCCCTATGTGGGAGCATGTCTCAGACATCTTACGGTACCTATTTATTTGATGCCTTCTATCTCTATAGATTGCTGTGTTTTTTAGCATTACAAAAGGCTGACATGTAGAGTGGTGAGCGACGTTCAGGCTCGGCAGTGAGTGCGCTTTGCATCTTTGTCAGTGTTGTCAGCGCACATGAACATGAGGAAGGGAGAGGAGATGCTCTCTTCTGCTCGGTCTCGCTCTCTGTCTCTCTCTCTCTGTCTCTTTCCAGCTGAGCCTTCTATCTGCCCCACTTAGCCCATGGAGCGAACAGTAATCAGCCATTCTCAGGAGGGAAAAAAGGCAGAGAGATTGAAAGTGAAAGAGAGTAAGAGAAGGAGAGATGCACGCTCAGCCGTTGTCTTTGATGGATCCCTTGGAGGTGTGTACAAGAGGAAGCTTGAGGCCGATGCTGGGGTGGACCAACGCTAGAGAAAACAACTGAGAGAGAGACAGATGAATAGAAACGAGAATGGGAGGTGGGGGTGGGGTACACACTACACAGGGATTGAAACAGGTACCGGGGGACCAAACCACAGGGAAGTGAAATAAAAAAAAAAAGGGTGCATTTAGGGTGGCTGTCTCCACCATTTGCAATGCCTACAAACAAGTGTGGACAATGTAGGCTGTGGCAGCCTGTGGCACAGTGAAAAGGGCACACAACCTTTTTTTCAGTCCAAGTACAGCTAGTCTTTTTGCAACACCACTCTTTTTCTTTAACTTCCCTTGCTCTCTCTCCTTGACCCTTGCTGGTAAAAGCATTGTGTTCAAAGCTCGGCGACAAAATAGCAGAGGAGAGTGATGAAGCAGAGAGGACGGGTCTCTGAGAGGAAGAGGACATGAGCCAAAAGCAGGATGCATGTAGTGTTAAAATATTCACCTGTTCTCTTTGTAAGTGTTTGAGGTGAATGTGCTAAGTGTGTATGTGTGTGTGTTTCTTATGCAGACAGATGGGCCCGGTGAAAGTGTGTGTTTGTGTGTTCAGCTTGGCATCTTTAGAAAGAGTTGTCATACTGATGGTGAACAGGGGCTGATTTTTGGAGTTCAGTTTTTTTATTCTCTCTCTAAATTTTTATTCAAACACGTCACAAAAGTACAGCTAAACAGGAGAGTTTAGTTTATTACCAGAAATTTGTCAAAAAGACAGATGCCACTCTTATGTCTATTTGTGATTAATTCAATTTCATTATAATTACAGCTGTTCTGTGAAGGCCTTGGGATGTTTTTAAAGGAAATCAGTGAACAGTCAGCATAATGAAGACCAACGAACATCCAGACAAGTCAGGAATAAAGTTGGAGAGAAGTTTAAGGCAGGATTGAGTTATAAAACAATATCCAAAGCTTTCAACATTTAAACATTTCAGCACTGTTCAATCAATAATCTGAAAATGGAAAAAGCATTGCCCAACTTTACACCTACCAAAACATGACCATTCACCTAAACTTACAAGGGAGAATTCGTCAGAGAAACCCCCAAGTGGCCAATTTTAACTTTGGAGGAGCTGCAAAGATTCACAACTTAGATGAAAGAATATATTGACAGAACATCTATTAGTTGTGTGTGCCAAATGATCGGCTCTCAATGGAATAAAGCCTTAATAAGCTCGATTTCTGGATGGACACAAGCCATGAAGGAGACACAGCAAACATGTGGAAGAATGTGCTCTGGTCCGATGATACCACCATGAAACATTTTGGCTTGCAAGCAAAATGCTATGTGCGGCAAAAAACTGATATTACACATTACCTTAAACACATCGTCCCCATTGTGAAACATGGTGGTGGCAGCATCATGCTCTGGAGATGTTGGGGATTCTCGTTAGCAAGGACATGGAAGCTTTTGAATTTGAAGGTAAGCATCCACCTTCAAATTGAACAATGACTCCAACCATTCAGCCAGAGCTGCAATAAATGGTTTAGATCAATCTTTCACATAAAAACCCATTAGAATTCCATGAGATTTGTGGTGGTAATGTCACAAATGTGAAAGATTTCTGGGGTTTGAACACTTTTGCAAAGCACTGTGGACTAAAACCCAACTGATATGCTAAACCTGTAATAAATATTGTCAAAAGGGGAGAAAACAGCTACACCGATTACACACTAAGGTCACAAACTCCACCTGGCAGCAGTTTTTAAAGCATACAAATTATCTCTTGAATCTGAAAGAACAAAGCATAAAAATAAGATGGATAAATCTTTGGAGCATATATCTTTTTAAAAAATGTGCTTAGCTGTACTTATTAATTTGTTTTTGCACACTGACAATACTTCAGTCATTTGTATTTTTACATCAATAAGCATACTGGTGGCATTAACAGGGTAGAATGTCTTGCGTTGGGAAGCTTTGCCACCTTGCAGGGTGTAAGGATTTTTTGACCACATTGTGTTTCCATAGAAAACATTCAAAAAGGTAAATGAGCTCTTTTTTTTTTTTTTACCACCTGCAGCATTATTGCATTACTTCTGGCACAAGTATCCCATGTCTGCAGGGGTGGAGATAATAAGTAATCATAAGGTCTCTTGTGAGTTTCCACTTCATAGAGCAAAAGGGAGACTAGGTGCACAAATGAAAGAAAAAAAAATGCAAACTTCATTATTTTAATGTACTCTGTTTCTGCTGGAGAAGAGGAAGAATAACAAACCCCAGAATACCAGTGGATAAATAAAACCCTCACACATGCACAAGATACGCTGCAGCCCTGGCTCTCACTCTGACATATCTCACTCAAAATGAACAAGTTTGCATGTAGGATTAAAATAGCTCCCTGCAACAAAGAACAAATATGAAACATCCACAAGAAACAAAGCAAGTATGCAGTGGTTCAAGAATATAAGTTGGGTTTTCTTATGTTCAGCAACATGAAGTTGAACTAGCACACGGAAGTCTGAACTAACACACTGAAAACATGTCAAGACCCCTTAAGGAGCTATAAAAAGTAAAACCCATACAGCACAGAGGTGCAGGAGGGTTGGACCTTTTTAGATGAAAGTCTCTGCTTCAAAAGAACCTCCACATATACAGTACAAGGCCTGTTTTTTTAAGTGTCACTGCACAAAAGACAGCCGTCAAAATTCAACTTTAAAGAGAAATAATTCACTTTCCCCCACAATGTCAAACTGTGACAAACATATTTCCCATCAATCACTAATGTGACAGAGTCTTGTTTAGATTACAGCATGCAGCTTTACTACACGCACATCATCTCAGCATAAGATATTGTATGGCTGATTTTGGTTTGTTTGTGAGCAGTTAAAAATGGAGGGATTTTTGTAAAGTATAGCCTTGGGCAGGGATTGACTGAGCATGGAGATAATTAGCTTTGATGTAGAACTGTGTTGTGGAAGTGTTTCCAGACTAGGTGAAGATGTTTAATCTTGGACTTGATCTTGATATCTGGCTTGACTTGTATACCTTTAATACACTCAAAATTGTTTTTTTTTTGTACAATTTCAACAATGGAAAAAAACAGACATGCAGTGCTTCTACAGCCACAAACGGCACCGTATTATTAGGATTTTATTTTATGTGGTAGACAAAAGTAGGGCACAAATAAGAAGAGCAAGGACAATGATATAAAGTTTATAGATTTCTTTAATAATAAAAATATAAAATGTGCATATTGTCAGGCTCCCAGAATTTATAGTTTGTAAACCTATAAATCTGTACAATTATTGCACATCTAGAAACTCAAAGATTTGCCCCTTCTCATTTGCAAAACGGCTCTAACTCACTCATATTGAATGGAGAGCATCTGTGAGCATTATTTTTTTAGGTCTTGATATGGATTCTCAGTTGGATTTATATTTGAGGTTTGACTGGGCCATCCTAACACATGAATATTGCTTGATCTAAATCATTCCTTTATAGTTCTGATTGTATGTTTAGCTTTGCTGTCCTGTTAAAAGATGAACGTCCGCTTTAGACTCAAATCTTTGGCAGCCTCTGAAAGGTTTTCTTTCAAAATAGCCCTGGAATTAGCTCCATAAATCTTCCTGTCAATTCTGATTAGCTTTCTTATGCCTGCTGAAGAATAGCCTCCCCACTGCATAATACTGTTACCACCATGTTTTCAACATGGCGACTGTATTTGTTCTGGTTTATACAGGTGGAATTCTTTTTACTACATGACTTAGGTGACTTTTGAAGTCGCACTGGAGTTTTTTTTGGGGGGCATTAGGGTAAATCTGGCCAAATACCAATGCAAGACACCCTGTTCAGACATTTGTTTGTCACATGAAAACCATGTGTAATTTATTCCCCTATTAATTAGTCAGTCAGTCAGTCAGTCAGTCATTTTCTACCGCTTATTCCATAGTGGGTCACGGGGAAGCTGATGCCTATCTCCAGCAGTCTATGGGCAAGAGGCGGGATACACCCTGGACAGGTCGCCAGTCCATCGCAAGGCCCTATTAATCACTGTTTTAAAAAAATAACAAAAATACATTAAAGTGCATAGTTGAAAAATAACAAAATGTGAAAATGTTCAAGAGGTATAATAACTTACACAAGTCACTGTAATTATTTAGTTAGACATAGTAAATATCACGCAGAAGAGCAGCTGGATTGATTCTCGTTCTTTGAATCCCCGTGAGGAAGAAAAACTTCAGTGACATTACCTGAATGTGCTAAAGGAAGCTTGTTTGATAAGCTTTCATTTCGGATAGATCACAAATGAGCAGCTGTTCTTGTGTCTTTAAAGATAGAAGGTAGTATAGTATCAGCTTTTCTGGATGTTTTTAGGCAGTGATCAACACAATATTTAAAAGCAACTGCATTGAAAATCTAACCTTGAGATGTAACATATTTGTTTCGGCAATTTCTGTAAGCTCTCAGACAGAAAGCTGATAACAGAAGGGAGGGGCTTCAAGAAAATTACAAAAATGAGTTGAGAATTAATGATTGAAATTTATGAAAGCCCATGTGTGTGTGTTCTGATGTTGGATCAGGTAGCTGATCACAGAATCGGAGTGTGAGCAATGTTGACCAAACAACTTTAAGGAAAAAAATCAGGGTCCCTTTAAGTCTGTGGAAGTCGTTGTGAAAAGGTGGCTTTTTATAGCTCAAACTGTCACTCCTGGTTTTGTGCCGATTCTCACTGCCTGTCACTGTTACTCTATGTCATGAGCTTTAATCTGAACCTAGGTCAGGAAACCAACTGTAGCATAGCCAAAGATGTTCTTCTCTGCTGTATTTTCAAATCCAGAAGTACCTAATGTTCTTGACAATCAGATAGACACCTATAAAAAAGCCATAAATGCTGAGTATCACAGCCATTTTTTGTCTGTAGAAATGGAAACTGTACTGCATTCAGAATTTAAATGATGTCAATCTATACAGCTGCTTATGAGTGCATTTTCTCCTTTCTTGTTCCAGATAAGAGCTCTAGCACAATGCCTAAAATATGAATGCTAATGTAAAATGTATGAGAGACAAATGAGAAAGGCCAGCTTAAGAGGAGGAAGTGGGAAGCAGAGCTGGAGCAAGCATCTTTCCAGATTGGGTTCAGGGATTTTTGCTAAATCGCAGCTGATCTGACACATACACACAAACATATAAATACACCCGTTCTAAGCGTTCTCAGTCTGGAATTGACCTACATAGGGTATTTGCCCTGGGATCAGCCACAAACTGTAAAATGTAATGATACAATAATCCAAAACGCAAGAAGAGAGACTCTCTAGGATCTTTTTTTTTTGTTTGTTAAAAGTGAT
Source organism: Girardinichthys multiradiatus (assembly GCF_021462225.1). NCBI lineage: Eukaryota > Metazoa > Chordata > Actinopteri > Cyprinodontiformes > Goodeidae > Girardinichthys > Girardinichthys multiradiatus. Next base: position 29,694,749 of record NC_061795.1, on the reverse strand, counting down.
CATCTTGTGCACTATGGAGGCATGTTAAAAATGCATCAACAGCAGACAGAATGACAACCTGTCCTTTCAGATCTGTCTGCCCTGTTCATTTTCTTCCTTCTTTTGCTGAGCTCTGCTTTTTTCCTCTGTCCTTCTGTCCTGCAGGAGTGAGACCGTGCTGCATCAGTTTTGCTGCCCCGCCCCTGAACATCCAGAGACTGATACCTCTGGATCATCAAGGTGAGAAAAGCTGCCTAAAAAAGGCACTTTTACATTTTTCTTTCTTAAAGATTGTTTAAGAACAGCCGGGCGTTTTTAAACTCACAGTAAAAACACAACTGTGTAATGATTTATGGATTTCCGCTGCAGGATTTGCAAAATACAAAGGCATTAAAAAGGACATCTAGCAAAAGATGCAGCAAAGGTCATGTCATTGACCTTTGCTGCATGTCTTCCCCTCTCTCTCCACCTCAAATTACAAAAGAAAGACCACTAGTGCCATTGTATGCAATAGTTGTATCTGAGTTGAAGTGGTTTAACTTTATGTGACTGAGTGCCTGAGTTTTACTCTAATGGATACAAAGCCATGAAGGATACTGGCATGAACAATGAAGCTAATTGCATTTAGAGCTTGAATTTGTTATAATTTTTCCTTCTTATTTGTTGTTGTGGTTGTTCGCCACTCAGAATGAGTTTAACGCTGTATTCAGCTTGCATCACCTTAAATAGTTAGATGATTTCCCAGTGCATTCGCAGTCTGAATGAGGTGCTTTAGCTTATGATCTCTGAGATGAGTTTTGGCAGAAGTAGCCGCTGATGCAACAGTTTTAGAAAACATAAAGAAAAAATAAAATGGATATACAGTAAAGAACTGATTGGTTGCTTTACAACTTATGCACCCAGTTCCAACCTGGGGGCTCTGGTGTGGAGACTTTAATGCCAAAGAAACTATCAACACACTGCAGGATGATCCATACTCTAGATGAATGTTTAACAGCACCAAACCCTGCATCAAACAAGCCCTACCTTATGCCCAGTGTGTTCATAAAATTAGAATATAAAATAGTTATAAAAAAGCTTCAATAACATATTTTTTAGATGTATTTATGAAAATCTCAGCATTTTTACAGATATAAATAACTTTTTACTCAGCTCACTGTGCAACCTTGATGGTCGCACAATGGCTTTTATGTGGCAAATAAAATAAAAAGTTGGGGAGCTCTTCCTTATGGGGTGTCAATAGAGATGTTTGTTTGCGAAAGTTTGTTTGACAGTTTTACAACAAAACAGCATAAAAATAGCAAATCTGTTCATAACATGTTGTTCTATTGATGACAAGCTTTATATGAAGCAAAAAAGACCTAAAACCTTCAATGAACCTTTTCAACAACATCCAACACCATGCAACTGCCATGCTAAAGTGGACAATATGTCAGTGTAAAGTAATGTACTGTAATTCTGAGGGTTAAGCAATGCAGCTAGATGACTAAATGTTTAGCAAACCTATAGCTCCATTGTCTTCAAGAGCAACTCACAAAAAGACAACAGCGGTGGAGATGGGATAATGTATGAAATGCTGACGCCGCTATCATAGCGACCATGGCAACCCTGAAACGACGCAACAGTTATCTCTACCATAGTAACTAGAGAATCTACAGTGGCCATTTTAACAACATGTTTCTGAGTGGGCTATGCATAGAGAGTGTGAATGCATAAACTTTCACTTAAAGGCTTGAAAGAGCATGTTTTTTTTTTAATCTCCTATGCTTTGCTTCATCTTCATCTGCAGCAGAGTCTATTGATGTTTATTTCTTCTCGTCTTTTGTTTTTCTGCCTGCTTTTTGGAAAACCACCTCTTGTGCATTCATTATATTGCAATTATTTCCATCTCATCCCACCCCATGAAGTTTATCTCTTTTCTTAATATCATATCTGTCTGTCTGTCTGGAATTCCTCTCTTTTCTGTTACGATCTAAGGACTTAACCCCTCACCCACATGGTCCTGATTAGATGGGCTAATGGCAGAGAGGCGACCAGCTGAGATGATAAGACCTGGCGTGGATGTGTAATGCCAATGCAGCTCATTATTATCACCACTCTCATCATCATCACATGAAGTTGTGTGTTGCTTGCAACCCTTCACCACCTCTACAGTTGCTACACGCTCTTAATCCATCAGTGCACACTCACCTCCCAAGAGATACCATGAGACCTGCCAACAGCCTGACCTGCCGTACTCTTCCCTCTCGCCCCAACCTTTAAATGTCTAGGTGTGTGTGTTCCCCCCCCGGGTGTGCAGGGCTTTTAACGATATGATTTGACAAACTTTCTTCTATCTTGCCCTCTGATGATGCCTGTGCAGGCATGTGTACTTGCTGTGTTTGTTGCTGCTGCATATGCTTTGCAAGAGAAAGCGTGCACAGTGCCCCTATCATTGCAGAAGCTCTTGCCCGGCCAGATGCATTAATAGCTCAGGTGTAGCTTTAAAACCTTCTAATGTATTCCAATGTACTCTAATGTATTCTGATCCAGCGCTGGAGCATGGCAGTGTTTTAATAGAGTTTTTGATAGAGACAGCCTCCAGCGTGCATACACCAACATCCAGCCTGTAACTATCTTCCTGTTTCCCCCTTCCATGTAGTTATCTCAGTCTCTCCTCGCCTCCTACTGGCTCTTTTCACCGACTCTATCTCAGAGGATACAGCCAACCTAGCCTCCCTGGCTCCGTCTCCGACTCTTAGAGATAGAGTCTGCAGTATATTTCATTTCACATCAATCGGAGGAAACAAAGAGGGGTTTAAGTGATGCACTCATTATTTAAGCATGAGCTGGCTTTTAATTCTCCCCTGTTGTTTTTAGCTCTGGTTCTGTTCGTGTAAAAATTATCAGAGTATGCAGTATTCGGCCAGCACAGAGATTCCACGAGCATTGCACTCACACACTGATAAGTGCACAGAATTATAAAACCTTGAAGGTGTGATCATAAATCTGTCTACGACAGTGCTGTTCTGTGCTGAAAGTTAGTTTTTCAAACCCCTTTTTAGTTGTTGGTAAGACGTTCGCAAAGATGAAGGGAAGCTTTGTGTGTGAGAACATCTGGATTACTGGAAGGCCTAAGAGAATAAGGGCATTGGCTGTGTTATGCCAGCAAATTACTTAAGCCTTACATGGCTTTCACAGAATTTCGATAATGCTACCATGTAAAAGAACGTTGTACCATCTGTGTCTGGGATTAAAAATGGAGGATGGGACACTCTGACCTCAGGGAACAGCCTCCTCCACCCTTGATACTTTTGAATTGTGGGTCTCTGGACTCTTCTGGTTGTCTGTCTGTTAGGAATCTTGGGATGATCCTTGATTCAGATTTTAAACTCAATAAACAGGTTAGTGCAGTAGTCCAGGCTAGCTTTTATCATCGGATGCTTATTTCTTCTAGACTGGACTACAGCAACTCCCTGTAATGTGGGATTAACCACCACTCCTTTGCGGTCTTCAGCTGGTTCAGAATTCAGCTGCCCGTCTACTGATAGAGACAAGACGACATGAGCACATCACTCTGGTTTTGTTTTTCCTCCACTGGCTGCCTGTTTCTTTTAGAATAGTTTTTGAGATTTCATTTTTCGTTTTTTAAATGTCTAAATTGTATGGCAGCTCTTTGTCTTAATAAGCTTTTACATCCACATATCCCCAGTAGATCTCTAAGATCTCAAGACCAGAATGTCTTAGTTGTCCTGAGGACTCGGCTCGTGACCAGGGTGCAAAAGAGCTTTTTTCAGCTGCAAGTCCTAGACTCTGGAACTGTCTCCCTCTTTCTGTGAGGTCTGCTGGAACTTTAGATGGTTTTACATCTCTTTCAAAATCTCATCTTTTTCAGTTGGCTTTTAAATCCAGAGAGCACGACCATTAACCCAGTCCTTGTTTCTTCTTTACTTTTTATTGCTGATTGTGTTACTAATATTTTTAACCTTGTATTTTATTGCTTTTTTGCTTTTATTATCTTTATCTTCCTTTTAGTTGTTATTCACATTCACAACACTTTGGTTGCCTTTTGGTTTGTAAAGTGCTTTATAAATTAATATATAATGAATGATGATGAGGATAAAGTATTCATACTGCTCAAACCATTTCAGATTTTGTCAAGTCACAAGCAAAAACTAAATATTTTTGGGGGATTGTTTTGGAGATAAAATAAAATAAAGCTTTATTGTAAAGGAAAATAATGCATGTTTTTAATATTTTACACATTTCTTCTGAAAAGTGTGGCATGCCTCACTAAGTGCATATTTTGCAGAACCACCTTCTGTTTTGGCCGTTTGTTTCTGCTTTGCAAAATAGCTCAAGTTCAGTCATTTTGGTAGGATCAGGGTTCTGAACATTTATTTTAATGTCTTGTCATAGTTTTTCAACTTTAATGAAAATACATTTTAATCTATAGCTGCCAGGGGTTGTATGTCTTGAGCTGAAACATCCTATTGTAGCACTAATCGTATGTTTAGGGTTGGTTTCCTGTTGGTAGTTGAACTTTTGCCCCCGTTTTAAGTTTTGAAGTTTGAAGCCTTTGACTGATTTTCCTCAAGGATTTGTCTGGGTTTAGCACATCCATCAACACTGATGATCTTCAGTGTCATTGCTTAAGACAAGCAACCCTACAGCAACATGCTACCACCACCATGTCTCACTCTGAGATGGTGTTTTTGGCTAATTTGCAGTGTTAGTTTTCTTCCCCATATAGCATTTTACATGCTTGCCAAAAAGTTAAGTTTCAGTCTCACCTGACCAGAACAGCTTTTTCCATGTGTTTGCTTTTGTTGACATATTCTCCCACCTGACCTGTCTGACTACTGAAGGCAATTGGTTGCACTGGATTGTATTTGGGGTCATATTAAAAATCCATATTGTTTTTTTTCTTCCACTTTTTAATTATTCCCTCTTTTATGTTTTCATCTACCCGTATAATAAATTCTTAATAAAATATGATGTGACAAATAGTGGAAAAATTAAAATGGTATAAATACCTGAAAAACCCAACTGGATCTCTGCAGGGGTGCAGTTCTGACTTCATGTCTCTCAGTTTAGCTGACGAGGAAACACAAGCAGTTCAATTCAGAAAGTTGTTTTGAGGCAGGCAGGTGGAACCAGTGTCTTCTCTTCTTGGTTTTAACATGTATGAAGGTTCCCCACTCTGGATCATGATGAATTGGACTGCTGAAAACAAGGGGTATAAATATGAAGTACCCATATGTATGGAGTCAGATTGGTGTTTCCCTTAACTTGATTTCTGAGTCATGTCTGACTGTACTGGCATGAGATTCCTGCAGTATTTTTGACAGCTTAATCCTAGCAGTGGAACATGGGGAAGAGCCTGCCTAATAATCTTTTCATTTCAACGCAGCACAGAAAGAACAAAATACTCATCCAAATGATGTCATTGCCATGGAAACACATTAGCTTTTAGAGGGTCATACATGAATCCATCCTTGATCTTAACAGTAAAAACTGAGAGTGGAGCTATGCTTGTCTTGCAACAGTGCAAAAAAAAAGAATACAAATGTGAGCAACAAGTCTCAGCTCCTCCAGAGATAGACTATTTGTCTAAATTTCTTATAAAAGATAAGGGTAACAGTTTATATTTGATTCAATGGTGGAGCAGACTGACACTTGCTGGATTCTTGTAGCATAATGTTGGCACTATATGAAAGAGATCCAATCCTTTGCCATAACAATATTGTGGGAAAAACATGTCTTTTCAGTGCAGCAATATGCCACATATGGCTCTGTTTGTTGAATGTTCTTTTATCTACAGCATCTCTAAGCTTTTAAATTATCCTGGCACAAGCCAAAAACACATACGGAAACATCAGAAGAAACATTGAAGGTTTTGCACAGCTAAACAGGAGATTTACTTTTCTACAGGTCCTTCTCAAAATATTAGCATATTGTGATGAAGTTCATTATTTTCCATAATGTCATGATGAAAATTTAACATTCATATATTTTAGATTCATTGCACACTAACTGAAATATTTCAGGTCTTTTATTGTCTTAATACGGATGATTGTGGCATACAGCTCATGAAAACCCAAAATTCCTATCTCACAAAATTAGCATATTTCATCCGACCAATAAAAGAAAAGTGTTTTTAATACAAACAACGTCAACCTTCAAATAATCATGTACAGTTATGCACTCAATACTTGGTCAGGAATCCTTTTGCAGAAATGACTGCTTCAATGCAGCGTGGCATGGAGGCAATCAGCCTGTGGCACTGCTGAGGTCTTATGGAGGCCCAGGATGCTTCAATAGCGGCCTTTAGCTCATCCAGAGTGTTGGGTCTTGAGTCTCTCAACGTTCTCTTCACAATATCCCACAGATTCTCTATGGGGTTCAGGTCAGGAGAGTCGGCAGGCCAATTGAGCACAGTGATACCATGGTCAGTAAACCATTTACCAGTGGTTTTGGCACTGTGAGCAGGTGCCAGGTCGTGCTGAAAAATGAAATCTTCATCTCCATAAAGCTTTTCAGCAGATGGAAGCATGAAGTGCTCCAAAATCTCCTGATAGCTAGCTGCATTGACCCTGCCCTTGATAAAACACAGTGGACCAACACCAGCAGCTGACACGGCACCCCAGACCATCACTGACTGTGGGTACTTGACACTGGACTTCTGGCATTTTGGCATTTCCTTCTCCCCAGTCTTCCTCCAGACTCTGGCACCTTGATTTCCGAATGACATGCAGAATTTGCTTTCATCTGAAAAAAGTACTTTGGACCACTGAGCAACAGTCCAGTGCTGCTTCTCTGTAGCCCAGGTCAGGCGCTTCTGCCGCTGTTTCTGGTTCAAAAGTGGCTTGACCTGGGGAATGCGGCACCTGTAGCCCATTTCCTGCACACGCCTGTGCACGGTGGCTCTGGATGTTTCTACTCCAGACTCAGTCCACTGCTTCCGCAGGTCCCCCAAGGTCTGGAATCGGCCCTTCTCCACAATCTTCCTCAGGGTCCAGTCACCTCTTCTCGTTGTGGAGCGTTTTCTGCCACACTTTTTCCTTTCCACAGACTTCCCACTGAGGTGCCTTGATACAGCACTCTGGGAACAGCCTATTCGTTCAGAAATGTCTTTCTGTGTCTTACCCTCTTGCTTGAGGGTGTCAATAGTGGCCTTCTGGACAGCAGACAGGTCGGCAGTCTTACCCATGATTGGGGTTTTGAGTGATGAACCAGGCTGGGAGTTTTAAAGGCCTCAGGAATCTTTTGCAGGTGTTTAGAGTTAACTCGTTGATTCAGATGATTAGGTTCATAGCTCGTTTAGAGACCCTTTTAATGATATGCTAATTTGTGAGATAGGAATTTTGGGTTTTCATGAGCTGTATGCCAAAATCATCCGTATTAAGACAATAAAAGACCTGAAATATTTCAGTTAGTGTGCAATGAATCTAAAATATATGAATGTTAAATTTTCATCATGACATTATGGAAAATAATGAACTTTATCACAATATGCTAATATTTTGAGAAGGACCTGTATTTGTGCATGCCAGTCTCATATAATAAAGCTGGGAACCTTGGTCCTGTGAGCAGAGGGCACATGCAACCCCATAAAAATCTGACATGAACTCTGCAAGCCTCTGTTTACACAACAGTATGCCCCCCAACAAACCACAACAAGTTATGATTTATCAGTTTTTGAATCTGTGTTTTATTGTTGTCACGAGGAATAATTAATGAAAAGTGAAAGGTCATTTTCAACATTTACGAAAAATGTAGCTGAAAACCCTTAAAAAAGATGAGTTTGCCCTTGTTCTTAATAACCTGTAAATGGTTCTGAAAAGGGAAAGGTGAAAAGCTGGTCACAGAAATGTAATCAAATGGGCTAGCCAACCCTGAATTTCAGTATTTTTTGTTCAGTCTAAATAGGGACAGAATACGGCGTGTCGAAAAATATTACCTCCTATTTCATCTTGTCATATTACAAGCACAAACTCTGTAAATAAGCTCAAGCTCAGTCAAAATGGATAGAGAATATCCATCCATTGTTGAGTCTTTTCTCAAATTCCCAACTGGATTTTAGTCTAGGCTTTGGGCCATTCAAGCACATGGATATACTTGAATGTAACCATTCTATTGTAGCTCTGGCTATATGTTTAGGTCCTTCTGGAATATAAACCTCCATCCAAACCAGCAAAGTCTTTTGTAATCTCTATCATTCCAGGTTTGCCTTGGATTTAGCTCCATCCATTTCCCCATGGATGGCTTCTCTGTCCCTGCTGAAGAAAAGCATCCCCACAGTATGATGCTCTCACCACCATGTATAACCATGATGTGATGTGCAGTGTCACCTCTCCTCCACACATATTGTTTTGCATGTGTGCGAAGGAGTTCAGTTTTGGTCAGTTTTCAGTCTCATCCAACTAGAGCCATTTCTTCAACATGTTTGCCTTGCCTCCTACATGGTGACAAACTTTAAACACTGAACTTCTTTTGGTTTTCTTTCAAAAATAGCTTTCTTCTTGCCATTCTTCCATAAAAGGCCGATTTGTGGAGTTCACGACTTTTAGTCGATCTCTCAACATACAGGGATTGGACAATGAAACTGCAACACCTGGTTTTAGACCACAATAATTTATTAGTATGGTGTAGGGCCTCCTTTTGCGGCCAATACAGCGTCAATTCGTCTTGGGAATGACATATACAAGTCCTGCACAGTGGTCAGAGGGATTTTAAGCCATTCTTCTTGCAGGATAGTGGCCAGGTCACTACGTGATACTGGTGGAGGAAAACGTTTCCTGACTCGCTCCTCCAAAACACCCCAAAGTGGCTCAATAATATTTAGATCTGGTGACTGTGCAGGCCATGGGAGATGTTCAACTTCATTTTCATGTTCATCAAACCAATCTTTCACTAGTCTTGCTGTGTGTATTGGTGCATTGTCATCCTGATACACGGCACCACCTTCAGGATACAATGTTTGAACCATTGGATGCACATGGTCCTCAAGAATGGTTCGGTAGTCCTTGGCAGTGACGCGCCCATCTAGCACAAGTATTGGGCCAAGGGAATGCCATGATATGGCAGCCCAAACCATCACTGATCCACCCCCATGCTTCACACTGGGCATGCAACATGCTCTTACTGGTGCAATGTGCAATCAATGAAGACTGGCTACCAGGCTGGTCCAATTTAGCCATTAAACCTCCCACACTAAAATGACAGGTGTTTCAGTTTCATTGTCCAACCCCTGTACTTCCCGACTTGAAGGTGTGATCTGTAGCTCCTCCAGAGTTACCATGGGCGTCTTGATGGATGATGGACTGAACAGCACTCTGTATAGGAGATGTTCAAAGCTTAGGATATTTTTTAATAATAATATTTTTTAATAACCTAATCCCACTTTAAACCTCTGCACAACTTTCACCCCAACATGTATGCTTGGTCTTGATAATTGTTCGCTAATGTTCTCCAACAAACCTCTGAAGCCTTCACAGAACAGCTGGATTTATACTGTGATTAAATTAAACAAAATGAAGACCAAGTATCATTTCTATTCCACTTTGTAGTTATGCTCAACTTCATAAAATCCCAAGAAAGTACATTGAAGTTTCTGGTTACAACATGACAACATGTGGAAAAGTTTAATGGGTATGAATACTTTTGCAAAGTACTGTATGCGGGCTAAAAGAAGTCACATTGTATTTTTCTAGGCTACATATAGAGAATGACAAAGGGATTCATGGAGATGCAGTGTTTTACTGTTTCCTCATGTGCAATCTGTAAAAGGATAGAGGTTTCTAGTCACTGTGGGGGCATAAATAAATTAATCAACATTAAATATAAAGATTGATCTAGGTTGTATGAGTTAAAAGTGAATACATTTTAGGGAAAAGCTGCAGTTTTACTGTTTTGGAGGTCTGACATAGAGAGATTTGCTATTTTGCTTGTTTTGTACCATAGTGATTATTTGATTACAAGTACAATTTTATCTTTTTCTTAATCTGATTCTTTTTTTGTTCCTCTCTATGAATGTGTATGTGTGTGTGTGCTGTCATCCCAGAAAACTGCTTTGTGTTTGTAGTGCTTTTGACGTGCACAACCACGCCAACCCTTGTGTAAACTAATTTAGGTTAGTCACCACCTTTTTAACTGTGCCAATAATTCATACTGATTTGGGAAAAATATACACTAAAGTATGCTACCCTGCACTGAGAGACTTCTCTCCAAAATCAGTTCACCTCGCTGAGTAAGTTGGAATAATTTTTAATCTTTTTAAAAGCTTAAACTTCTGGAGGTAAATGTTTTAACTGTTGATTTTGCTGATGTCACTATTGTACATATTACACTTGTTTTACTTTTTAGTTTTTGTTCATTTTTATATTGCTGTTTTGAGCTACAGTGGACAATGTTAGGTCACTTAATAAATGCACTGTGAGTAAATCCTAACATATAAATGAATGAATATGTGACATTTTGAGTTCCACATTGTGTAGATTCTTTCTTGTCTGCTATTTTAATATGCATCGTATTTAAAAAAAACTAGACTTTTCTTAAGGACTACTTACCTTGTTTACATCATTATTTTTAATATGTACTATGTACCAAAAACTGATAAGCACACACATCATCATGCACAATTACTGCCTCCCCCTTAAGATGTCTAAAAAAAAAAGCAAAATAATTTAATATTTGAGTGCAGTTGTATGATCTCAGATGTATGGATTTGTTGAAGTTCTTCAACAGCGAGCTTTGGAGATTTTTTGTACAGTCCCCTTAAGTTTGTCCTCATTGTATGTGTTGGCAGAATAAACTTTGGTCATCTTGCAGCATTGTTTGTCAAAGTTGGTGTTAGCCTAATCTTTTATTTTAGCTCTGAGTGTATCATGTTTAGGTTTAGGCAACCAGCTATTTTCTTTTGGCCATTTCTTAATGAATGAATATGAATACACATGTGCCTTAACAAAAAGGGCATGCTCTTCTGCCTTTCCTGTTTTGAAGAGTGATTAGAAGATGTGTCTGTGTTATATCATATTTAAAGATATGTCATTGATTACTAATTTATTGTGCGTAACACACAATCAACTTAAAAAAGTACAGTTTTAAAAACATTTTCTGAGGCATATATTTTATCTAGATTGCTATGGGTGGCAGTGAGTGTACGATGATTATGTAATCACTGGGCACAGTTATTTCCCTGCATAAGAATTTAACGCCCGGACAAAACTGAACCTACTAAGTTAAAGACTTAATTTTTCAATATACTTCTGTTAGTTAATTTAAGGCTTTCAGACACTCATCCTATTTATCAGTTTAAACATCTTAAAAGATGTAATTAAAATAATTTGAGCTATGTGTGTATAATATGTTCAGTTAGTGAAGAAGAAAGTGCTTCTGGACGCTATTTACTGTCAACATTTTTGTATTCAGCCGTTGCATTCAGTGCGTTACTCCTTGCAATGGAACCACAAGTCTGACCAAATAGGAGTAGACATGGAAAGTCAGTCATCTGCCCCTCAGGCCATCACAGTCCACATTCTGCCTCATTTATGAACCTCCTACCACTCTGCAGAGCCGATGGCAAGGCCCCCATAATGAGTGCAGAGTTTTGGTTGTTGGGGGGAGGAACTGATATCTCTCTACGGCTATTTCCCCTGCAGTGGACAGATCCTGAGCTTGGAGGATGGAACGTCCTCTGGTGGAGGACAGGAAGTGAAGGGGATCAAGAGGGAGGGACCCAGCGAGTATGAGATCAGCCTGGAGAACAAAAACAAACAGGTATGGCTTTTTTTCTAAATGGCCCAGTGTGCACATTAATGGTAGGGTGGAGTAAAACCTGCTGGCAGGTTTACCTGGCTTAACATGAGCAGGTGTGTGTGTGAGGGAAGATTTCTTGACAAAAAAGATTTCCATTTAAATCTATTTCCGTCTCTGTTGACATGAAAAAGAACACCCAGGATACAGAGAGCCACAGCGACAAAACAGAGGAGAGGGAGATACTAGGTTGTCATGGTAACAGCTAATAACTGCTTGTGTTGGCTGAAGATGTCTTTATTTCTCATAGCAAGCAATTGAAGGGTCTGCTGTTGCTTCTCACTGGTGCTGCTGCAGTGCACTAGTGCATGCATCCACTCTTGGTGTGACCGGACGCACAACAGCCACATGAGAGGCTGTCCTCTGTTTTCCTCCCTCGCCTGCCTCCCACTCCTCCTCTGGGAATATTAGAGGGTGAAATTCTGAAAGATTTCTGGGTGGAGTTGGCGACAAATAGGCTTACTTTTCTTTTCATTTATTCAGTGGCACCTGTGTCACGGTCCATCTATCTTTCCTCACATTCAGTATTACCAGTTGAATGATGATAGAAGATTTTCTTTTTTGTGATACCATAAACCATCACTACTGTTGGCTAGAGCCACAGATAATTAAGAAGGATATCTCTAAGAAGTGTATTTATTTCAGGACTCCTCTTGGCTCTTTTGATCTTTTTGCTCAAAAATGACAGCATGTTTGATTGCTGATAAATGATTAAAGCATGTTTCAGTGGGTTTATCACTCTTGCAGTGTTTTTCAGGGACTCTCAAAGGAAATTAAAGGTGTTTGATGCGTTCACTCCCACTAACCGCCTTCCTGTGCCCTCAGATAGAGGAGCTGGAGCAGAAGTACGGAGGCCATCTGATCGCAAGGCGGGCAGCACGCCGCATCCAGACAGCTTTCCGCCAGTACCAGCTCAGCAAGAACTTTCAGAAGATCCGTAACTCGCTGTCAGAGAGCAAACTGCCTCGCCGGATCTCGCTGCGACATCCCAGTCCCTCGTCCCGGAACAGGAACGCGGCCCAGAGACACAGCTACACTCTGCATCCGGGGGGAGGACAGATACCCTTACGATCTAAAACTCCCCCTCCACCTCCATGTCGCTCCACATCTCTTCCCCCATCACCTGCGTCAGCCCCTGCAAATGCCCCCTCATCAGTTTCAAGCCAGACTCCACCTCAGACATCTGGACCCACGCTCACACAGCTGGAAGACTGCTTCTCTGAACAGGTCAGTGTATTTTGCATCTCATAATGTGGAGACGCAGACAAAATGACATTGTCACAGATTTGTTTAACATCTGTGGTTCACTAAAAAAAGATCTCAGTAACTCAGATACTTGCATACATGCTTCTAGGAGTTGAGCATTCTTATTTCTTTTGTTTGTGTCCTTTAAAAACACAGTGCCTTGAATTTTTCTGCACATTAGACAAAATTTGTCGTGTTTCAAATGCCACTTTATTTTATTGGAATTTTATGAGATAGACCAACATAAAACCAAAGTGCCCTTCTGTTCTTCCCTGTTTGCTCTGATATCTCTAAATAAAATCAAGTTCTCCCCATTACTTTTAGAAGTCGGCTAGTAAATAGAGTCCACAGCTTTTCTGCTTCGCTGTCCTTAAATGTGGCCTTTAAGGAAGAAGTAACAGTTCACTTTTCTTTAGCGGGGACAGAGTTGATGGGAAGATAGATAAAGCTAAATATAGGGCAAACTTGGACAAAAACCAGTTAGAAGCTGCAAAAGCCAACAATCCTAAAAATAGATCAAAACATGTTTTTGTGATAGAATGAACCATTCCAAGTCCAGCCATAGAGAATCTGAGGCAAGAGCTAAAAATGTATTATCACTGACAATGTCTATCCAGTGTGGCTACGTTTCAGCTATTTTGTAAAGACGAATAGGTGAAAACATCAAAATCTAGATGCGCAAAGCTGTTAGAGGCATACCCCAAAAGACCTAAAACATTGTGGTGGCAGCAACATGACGTGGCAAAGAATACATATGCACAACACCCTTCTAATTTTTATTTATAAAAAAATGTATATACCTTATTCCTTCTACTTAAAAATTATGCCTTACTCTGTGTTGGTCTATTACAAAAACTCCTAGTAAAATACATTGACGTTTGTGGTTGTAACATGACAAAATTAAATAAAAAAGTGGTAATACTTATTAGACTATTTAATCTCTCTTGTTTGGTATTAAAATTTCAGCTGCACTTTGGGACCTGCTCCTTGAAATTCATACAGTGTTTCACATACAGAACCTGAACTGTACGTGGTACACTGAGACAGCTGCAGTACAACACAGATCCAAACTGTTTTAATGTGTTCAGACAGTTTGTGGTAAATGTTTACTTTTGCTCCAAAGCTTGTATGTGATGTTCAGTCATAGTGATCCCTTCACATAGTGCACCCTGGGCTAGGAGAGTGTCTTTTACACATTTTTGTTTTTGTGTTTTGTATGGGGGAGTTCCCGTGTGTTTAAAGATGCATCAGAAGCAAGTAATGCAGCAATGTCAAGTTTAACAAGCTACAAATTAACCTTTAGTATACCAGAAGTCTTGGTTATATCAGAGCATCTTCATCACTTGGAATCTACTCTGACGTTAGTCATTAATTATCAGTTCGAACTTATTAACCTTTCTGCAGTGCAACACAGATAACATCACAGTGACTTAATTTAGTTGTGGATTTATTGTGGATTTTTTATTGTGGTACTTGCAGCTTCACTCCTTGGCTCAGTCCATCGATGAGGCTCTTCGTGGTTGGAGCTTGTCAGAGGGAGGAGAGGGGAAAGGACTTCTGATGGATCCCGGGGCCCTTCGTGCAGCTGCAGAAAGTGCTGGCCTGCCCCGCAGTGCGAGCTCCTTGCTCATGGCCTTCAGAGACGTAACTGTTCACATAGACAGCAATAGCTCCTACACCATTTCATCTGCAACCACCACAACCACCACCTCTCTGGGAAATGCAAGCGGAGGAGAGCCAGGCAGCAGGAAACCCTCTGTTAGTGGGACAGGTGGAGTAGGAGACAGACAGTCGATGGAGGAACCTGAATTTCCTGCACCTCCTCCCAGCGAGGAGCTGGAAATGGTCGATCCAGGTTCCAGGAGGGGTTCAGCGGTGCCGGCTGCACCTGTGGTTGGCATGGAGGCCGAAAACAGCTTGGACAGATTGGGTTCCTCCACTTCCACCTCTACCTCCACTTCAATCTCCACCTCAGTCCAGTCTAATCAGCAGCCTGCTCAAATATACACCCAGTACCAGCAGTACCACTACACTCATCCTCAGCAGATCCCCGGTGGGCCGAGCCC
The DNA here is from genome assembly GCF_021462225.1 of Girardinichthys multiradiatus. Lineage (NCBI taxonomy): Eukaryota > Metazoa > Chordata > Actinopteri > Cyprinodontiformes > Goodeidae > Girardinichthys > Girardinichthys multiradiatus. The sequence goes on along the minus strand of NC_061795.1, from coordinate 29,679,663 downwards.
CGAAGCCCTGCAGGCCCTGGTTGTCTCTCTGCCAAGGGACCGCTGCCAGGACCCAGCCTCCTGCCGCTCCCCAACCCTGTCCACTGACACCCATCGCAAACGCCTCTACAGGATCGGACTGAACCTGTTCAACGTGTGAGTGGGCTGGCAGTTCATATAAAGCTCTTTGACAAAATAAAAACACATTAAATGTTTCTGCATCCTCTGGCGTAGATATTAAAGCATTGCTGTTTGTTTTGAATACATTTCTCCCAACAACTCTTTAAAATACTCATAAGCAGCAGCTTATTGTTGCTTGTAATTGCCAGGGGGAAGTGTCTGTTTAGTGCCATCTTGTGATTGTGGGATGTCTGTGAAAAAAAAAAAGATCAAGAGAAAGGTGGAGATGAAGAGGAGAGAAGAGTGCAAAATGCAGCAGAATAGTAGAGACAGTGGAGGAGGCCATGAACAATGCAAGAGCTGCTCAGGTTCTATAATTAGAGTCCACGGTCGGCCTTCGTTTAATATTAGTTAATACAAATGAAAGTAAATGAACTCAGTGACAGGCGAGCTGATCCCAAAGTCTTGAGCTAACGGCTTTTCTGCATGAGTGCACGCTTCTTTTCCCTGTTTGTACTCCTATATATTCACACTCTCTAACACTCATACACACACATATTAAGTTAATTTACTCCCAAATACATCTTCTGTCTCACCCCACACACACACACACAAACTCTCACACACACACACTCCAAGAACATACATACTTGAATGCACAAAATTAAACCACACGTTGCCATTGCTCACACTGCTACTTCTCTGTGTTTGGCGGGGCCAGGAACCCAGAGAGAGGCATCCACTTCCTGATCACACGTGGTTTTGTCCCGGACACGGCCATAGGGGTGGCTCACTTCCTGCTGCAGAGGAAAGGCCTGAGCCGGCAGATGATTGGAGAGTTCCTGGGGAACAGCAAGCTGCAGTTCAACAGAGATGTCCTGGAGTGAGTGCACTGTATTCATTTAACGTTTCTATATATATATATGTGGGAAAACACAAGGGGGAAAACTGAATTTTAATAAATATGAAAACAAACAAAAAGAGGGAGGGGATTGAAAAGGAAGTGATGTATGTGGATACATTTGAAAAGGGTGAACAAACCCTGCTGTATTTCAAATCCATTCACTGTGAGCAACCACAGTGTTTTAAAATTAACCTGCATCAAACTCACTGCTCAACAATAGTCTTGGAAACAACCGTAGATAAAATCCATCTCAACCTTTGGCCCATTTAAAGCTTTTAAACTTTCACATCACATGAAAAGTAAAGGCAGATTTTAATTCATTATTTTTTTTATTCTTGACTGGGTTTAAACTGGGACAGTAAAAGACTCGTTAAATGATTTGTTTTTTTCTCTTTGATCGATCAAGTAATTTTATGAATTATTAAAAGTGTCATCCACGGATACACATAAACGTATGCTGGCATGGTCTCTGAATGCATGGATTTACCTAGTGTTTGCTCATCCACCCTTTCTGCATCCAATCATTGCTCAGGGATCCAGGATGGGGGGGCTTTTTGCTGAGGTTGTTGTACAGATTGCAGAAATAGGTCACTGCATCGAACACACTCAGCCTCATTTTTCGTTCACTGAGTCAAATAGACATGTGTGATGTGCACAAGCTTACAAATGTAAACTTAGTCTCTGGTATATACTTCTGTTATTGCCACAGCCTGCCTTCAGCCTTTCATGTGCCGCCCCTTTGTCCCTTCACTCTTTGGATTTCTTTATTTTTCTTCCTTTTCCTTTTTTCTTCCTTGCTTATCTTCCACTGTCACCTGAGACTTTCTTCTCCATTTCATATGTGTGTGTTGACATGTGCATCCTCCAGGTCAGAAGCTCTAATTGAAATATGACTCTAAAGAGAGAGATATAGCATCTGCACCAACACAGTTTGCTGCAAATTTAAAACACTCCTTTGACTCACAACAACCAAGCCCAGCCTCCTGCTTTTTTCTCTCCTTCTTTCCTCTTGATAGCTGTGTAGTGGACGAGATGGATTTCTCAGGGATGGAACTTGACGAAGCCCTAAGAAAGTTCCAGGCTCACGTTCGAGTTCAAGGTGAAGCACAGAAAGTGGAGAGACTCATCGAAGCCTTCAGGTAAGAACTGTCAGTCCCTCTCACAGTCAGGGCTCTCTTACAAACAAGTTGTGCTTTTTAATTGACCAAAAATTCAACATGTGACACAATGGGGCTTTTTAAGGGCTCTCTTAGCTTCACATAATGAATCAACCTTTAGCCTGCAGCACCGTATGCAGAACAAGAAAACAGTGACATGTAACACAGCTTGCATATTTTGCAATATTGCGTGCAGCCTTGAGGATGCCTTGAGTATCCAGAGTGAAAAACTAAGAGGCCAACTGCTTAGACTTACAAAGTACTTAACTAGTTCTGCTGTCTCATTACGGCAAGCTCTGATGACACCAAAGCGGCGTATCATTAGCAAATTACAATGATTGCCTGTAACCTTTGACTAAACACGGCAGTGTTTTGTGATTGAATGCCAATCACAACATAGACCCACACTGCAGGCAATCAGTGTGTGTGTTCCATCAGGACAAAAATAGATGCTCTGTTTTAGCAACGTTCTCTCCTGGATCACACCTTCAGTCCACATCCTCGTGTTTAGCAGATAGTTTTAGATACTGAAGATTCATTGACATTTTATTGCTCTGCCTTGCAAATATCTTTTGTTGGAATTTTGTGCTACAGACCAACACAAACTAGTGCATACTTGTGAAGCATTTGTATTCCCCTACTTAATACTTTGTAGAACCACCTATTGCTACAATTACAGGGGCCTGAAGGCCCCTTTGGGGTATAGATTTACAGGTCTTCACTGTACAGGTGGATGTATTTTAGGCTGCATGATATCAGGAGGAAAACAGGCAATTGCGATACTTTTGCTGGATGCCTTACCACTCTGTGTGAGCTTTAGCATCTCGACCACTAATAGTATACATCAGGTAACAATGACAGTGAATGTCAGACCACACAGACCAAAAATATTAATGGCAGAATTTGCATACATGGCCCTGCAAAACATAATATCATACTAAATAGTTCATTCAAGCAGTACTTTGCAGTTGCAGTTTTTGCACACTGATGTCGCAATGACAACTGTGATTTGATATATTTGTGCAGGTCTATTTTACACTAGAATTAAATTACACATGTGGATTTTAATGAGCAATTCAATGACTTCTGAAGGCAGTTTCTTGCATTTGATTTTATTTAGGGGCATCTGAGTAAGGAGGAAAGATTTTTTAAGAAAACATTTTAAAAACCATGTATCCTTTACTTTGTACTTTACAATTATGTGTAACTTTGCATTGATCTATCACATAAAGCTCCAATAAACTACATTGAGGTGGAAAGTTAAAGGTGTCACAATACATTATCAAGGCATTGTAGAGCGAGGGGTTTTGTTTTTGCTTAATTTGGCTTTCTGCTTCTTTTGTCACTCCTGACACCAGATCTGCAGTCACGAAAAAATGAACATTTCAACTGAGGTGACTCATCGATGACCACCAGAGACCTACACCACATTGTCCTCTCTTTTCTCCTTTCTGTGGACAGTCTAGTTTTCCCTCTAACAAACTCCTGGGTGGATTTTTTGTTTTGTGGTCTGCACACTATTTAGCCCAAAAACAGATAAGCAGAAGATGCAATTGGTGTTTCATCCCCTGGCTTTAACTGTCCTTGAAGTGTACCTGTGATATCCACAGATTGTCCTCGGGATTGAAAATGCAATAAAAAACCGATTGTTTTCTTTTGCAGAGTAATAGCTTGACGTTGCTGTGAACAATTAATGTGTCTCTGCTGACGTGCTGCTGTTTTCCCTCAGGAATATGTCACCAGTGTGACATGACTTGAGTCATTGTTCATTTGAACTCAGTACCTAAGATGGTATTTTCCATGACAGAGGCATATGATCACCATCAGAACTGCCCTGCCCCTTTAGCAGGCTGGACCTGTCTGCATCTGCGTTGTGCTGCACTTGTTTTTTTTCCGGAAAAACAAGTGTTTGCGTTCTCATTTTCTTGCTGATTTTACTTCTCAGTCTTTAGGACTCAAAATCTTGTTTAATTATTGGTAGGTTTGTTCATATAATGACAGTAATGAGAGTTCAAGCATGATGTTTTGCACACAATTTTTATCAGGTTACCACTTTAGTATGTAGAACCAATTATCACATAATACAAACAGATGGAAGAGCAGTTGGTAAATGTCGGTTTTGCAGATATTGGTTTGCCTCAGAATCATAGAAATCCGACGTTCTTACCCTGCATTTTCTCCACGCTCCCTAAGTCCAGCATCCACTCAACCTTTTGTTTTCAGGCCAATTTATAACTGTTTGACAATTGAGGTGCAGGTATGATGTAGCATGACCATTTAAGTCTATTACTTTTTTTCTGAATGAAAAGACACCATGCAGTACTACAAAAAGGATTAACCTCTTATGGATTTCTTCTGATTTTTACTTTGTTGTCATACTTAAATGTTTGAAATAATCAACCTAATTTTAACAACCAACAAAGATACCTAGGGTACAAATTTTAAATGATTTCATGTATTTTATTGTCTTTTTCCTATTTATCTTTTCCATTTTTTTTTTTATGATTTAATGTATTATCGAAGGAAAGCGATCCAAGGCAACCTATCCCTTTGCAAAAATATAATTGCCCCTCTTGTTAAATCATGAATTCACTGTGATTAACCTTTTTAGTTCAGTTTCACTGGCCATAACCAGGCCTGATTACTGCTAGAAATGTAGAATGAATAAATTACATTAATAGGGTTGTGATTATGAATCTGAGAATATTATTTAATATTAATATCTTATCAAATAATATTTCGGTCTGTTAAGGGTTGTCCTATGAATACCAGCCCAGTAAGGCGATGGTATTAGGAACAAATCAAAAGGTGTGAGACAAGCTCTGACATTATTGAACAGCATAAACTCTGCACATATATGGAATGAATTCACACAATTTCTTAAAATATAAGAATTTATTAACAAAAATAAGTTAACTCAAAGTCAAACATATTTCAATCAACAAACCCTTTACTATGCTAAAACAATCCAACTAAACTACCAAGCAGAATTAAAGAATAACAAAGACTAATGGGCTATGTACAATATAAACAAGTTGATTAAAGATGATTGAAAACCATGACCAAAAGAGTGATGCAACATTACCATGCAATGTTTATGTCTGAGAACCAAGGATTATCTTAAAAGAATCTGGAAATGAAGTTAAGTTAGTCTTGGAACCAACTTAAGCAATAATCAGCAAACCTTTAGACAACCATTCACAATGCAAGATCAGATAAAATATTATTTTAATAAAATAATGTTTTAAAGAACGATCTGCTGAATAAAACCAACCTTATGGATGACTATTTCTCAACGGTGTCTCATTAGCTGCTTTTATTTATTAAAATAATATTTAAAGAAAGATTATTTAGGGAATATTTTGGAAAAGAGACAAAGCTTTCTGGAAAAATGGGGCTTAATGGTTTTAGTTATCAAATTTAGTAAAATTATGTTAGGGACACATTTACTGGATTGAAAACTAAACCTTTCTGGGTAAATATTTGGCAGCAAGCACCACATGTCCTTACCTTACATGTTAGCAGTTGAAGCTAACAAAGGAGGCTGATAGCTTAGCACCAGAATCAAACACACACCTTTAAAAATACAGTCAATAAAAGGGTTAAAATGCATAAGCGCGGACGGCGTGTTATGATTAATCTTCTGTTTAAAATCACCCTTCAAGTAAAGTTTGTCTTAACTTTATAAACACACAAAGAACACAAAACTGAACACATGTGCTGCAGATAGCCTGCTAGCACCAAGATAGCAAAGTTCAACCCAAATAAAACCAAACTTTATAAAATGAAAAACGTTTAGAACATTTCAATCTAAATCTCTTCTCTATTATTCTGCCCAAACACTAAACCTCAGGAACTGTGGTGAGGAACGTTGTCCAGGGCGGCGAAGTTTGAAGAAACGTCCACAGTCTTTAAACGGTTAGCTACAGCTAACCTCCTTAGCTGTGGGGAGTAGCAGCTGTCCTTCTCTCAGGGAGGGAAAACCGCTTCACTCGGCTTGTAGAGACCGTTTGCTTCTGCAGGCCTCAGAAAGAAAGTCAAGCCAGGCATGTTCCTTAATTGCCTTTCATGAATGAATCTACCGAATACACAGAGTGATTCATTTGTACTTATCTTAGTGCATATGATCGATGATCGTATGACACCCAGTTTGAAGAGTTTATGTCTTTTTGCCAGCAAAGAGACATTAGCGCGCTTGTCTCCTATCCCAGTCTCTCAGCGGAGTCCCGGGTGGTAGAGATCGGACCATTGGAAAGGGGGTGCTCTTATACAGACAGTGGCATCATGGGAACCAGTGTTACCAGGTGAGAAATGTAGGATTATCGTACTAGAGACATGAAATTATCGTATTTTGACGGAAATTATCGTACACTCGTCATAACCAAAATAACAAGTCTGTTGAATAGCGTCTAACAGGCACTCGCAGCTTTGTGGCGTCAGTACGGAATGGATTTATCAACATCTGCAGCCCCACAGTGTCGGGCTCTGCTTCTTCTTCTTTTCTTTTTTTATTTTCCTCAATCATGGGTGGGCGCAGGGGACTATTCAGCCAATCATGGCCGTTGTTCTGAGGCCAACGCATCACGTCACTCGTAGGTCACATTTAGAAAAGCACGATTGGCTGGAATTTCCAGCATCTGTTCCCGAATACGGACACAGATGCCTTCAGGGTTCACAAAAAAACTCCGATAGACTTTGGCATAGGCTGATGACAACTGATTACAACCACACATTGACGGAATGGTCAAATTATTGTACATTTGGCCTTTTTTAGGAATATTGATCGTACATCGTACAGAGAGCAAAATTATCATACAAATACGATAATTATTGTACACCTGGCAACAATGATGGCAACTCTGCTGTTACAGTTTGCTTGGCTGTGCTGGAAGTAGGTTAATGCAGTTTATTTTGAAAGTTCCAGAAATGTTTGTACCGGAGTTTAATGTTGAAATCCATGGCTGGGTCCCAACAATAGAACCTGTCTGAAAAAACGAAGTAGGGTCAAAAGATCTCAAAAATCCACATACTATACCTCAATCTAAGCAACTTCAGGAACCTGTAAGAAACAAAATCTCTGACGTCTATCAGTTTGGAAAGAGTTACAAAACCATTTCTAAGGCTTTTGGGTCTCCAGCAAATCCAAGCGTTATCTATTATCTATAAATGCAGAAAACATCGAACAGTGGTGAACCTTCCAATGAGTGGCTGGCCTACCAAAATTATTCCAAAAGTGAATAAACAAGTTAAAGACACCCTCAGTTAAAGTCAGTGTTCATGATTTAACTTTAAGAAACTGGACAAAAATGGCATAATGGGAAAATAATGTGTAGAATTATAGAACAAGAGTTAAACTGTTTGAAAAGTGAGTGTTAGTTACATATGGCACAAAAAAAATATCTTCAGAGGATGACCATCCAGACAAACATGGTGGTGGTAGTGTGATGGTCTAGGACTGCTTTGCTGCTTCAGGCTCTGTATGACATTACATGGATTCTACCCTATACCTGAAACACCTGAAAGAAACCTTAAGGTCAAGAGGTCTTGGGTTATGCACCAGGACAATAGGCTAAATCACACCAACAGGTGTCCTCTATAGGGCTCAAAAATACTTCTAAAAAATAACTACTTAAATCTGATTGAGAACGTGACCTTAAACAGACCAGTCGTGCTATAAAACCCTCCAATGTGGCTGAATTTAAACTATTCTGCTCAGAAGAATGAATCGCTGTTGCTCCACAATGATGTAAAAGACTATTGCCGGTTGTTGCAAATGCTTGATGGCAGATGTTGATGCCAAGGGTGACAATAACAGTAATAGGGTATGGTGGGGTTGTAGGTTATAGATGATTATGGCCAAAAATGGATGGTCTCGATCAGATTTTTAAGCAATCTATTCTGCTAGACTAAAGCCAGGGGACATATTAGGTACAGCCATTTTTTCTTTAAGAAAATTCCTGCAGGATTGTTGTAGTTTGTTTGGAATCATTGCTATGTTGCAACATACTTCTTCCCTTCCTGGGAGTCATCTTTTTTGTTCAGTATTTGTGTGAAGAAGCATGAATTTATAGAACCATCTCTAAATGTCATCTCTGCATCCTTGTGCGCTCGAGCCCTCGCTAATCATCGCACGCCCACCTCCTCGTTTCACAGTCTGCATTGTGTATAACACACTTAAACCCAGCTGATCCACACAAATTTGTTTATTTTAGGTTTTAACTAACCAAAGTATGAGCTGTTATTGTTCACCCTGCTTATTTTTACATTCTCTGGTAAAGATTGATTATGAGCTTAGTGCTGTTTTGCGACCACAGATTGGTTTTCCTTATAAATGAGTTTGAGCAGGGTATTTTGTGCTGTGTGAAGATCAGGCATAAATGTGTGCAAAGCATCATTTCTGGAGGACTGCATGTTTTGTTTTGGGTGGCTCCTTCTGTGCCTCTTACTCATTGCTGTCTTTGTGCTGCATCTGACTGTACTTATTGACAAAGTCCCAGTGTCTGGCGTCTTACATGTTTAAGTAATTTCTTATAAAACAACTGCTAAAGAAAGGTAACTATTTCCTTCTTAAATTTACCTTTTTAAGACGTGTAATGTTTTTCTTTTTGCCTTAAATAGCCGAATATGGTGCTTTTTAACATGGACAGGGAAATAGTTTGATGGCTCATTTTCTACTTTGAAACTAATCCAATATGGTGAACTAATAGATTTCTCTGCCACTATGTTTACAGGGCCTTGCCAAGATATTCATATCCTTAACCTTTTGTCCCCTTTTGTTATGGTACAACCACAGACTTCAGTGTATTTTAAAAGTATATTTGTACTCTGATATCCCTAAATAAACTCCAACACAAGCAACTGTCTTTAATAGTTGCCCAATTTTTAAATAGAGTTAACCTGGGTGTAATTTAATCTCAGTATAGATACAGCTGTTCTGTGGCCTTAAGGCATTTGTTAAAAAAACTAAACTGAAGTCAACAAACAGAATAATCACGATTTGTTAGGACTTGAGTAACGGTGGAACCAAGAATGCAGGCTAGCAGGCAGCATGACGGTAAGTGAAGAAAGGATTTAATAAGCAAAAAACAAAAACTCACTCACAGGAGGAGGCAGGAACCAAAACAATATACATGCTGGTGAGACAAGCATGGCATGATCTAGAAAACAAGGTATGAGCATGATCCAGAAAATGATTCCGCAAGGAATAAACAGAACGGAGGTGTATATATGGAACGTGAACCAGGTGAAGAAAGGAGCCAGATTAGCTTGGAGCAGGTGAAATGAATAAAATTAATTGACAGGAGAACAAAACGTGGCTGGAGCAAAACAGAGACTCTTGAACACAAACTAACAGAAACTAGAAAAACATGAAACAATAGCATAACCAGATCCGAAAACCAAACTTGACAAAACACGAACAAGATGACAAAACTAAAGCATGACCAGAAGCATGATTCAAAATCTAACAAGAATAATAATAATAATAATAATAAACAGAAGAACGATTCAAAACCTTAACTGTGAAAAACATATAAAGAAAAAACCCGAAACCAAAACCAAACAACCCCAAATCATAACAAGATTGGGAACACAGCAGACACGTCAGTTTTGGAGAAGATTTAAGCAGGATTTGGTCATAAAACAATATCCATCATCTAATAATGGAAAGAGTATGGTATATAGGGAGGCTTTTCTTTGGTGGAGCCATGGAAGCTGCTCAAAGTATTTCCAAGAGGGATTGAGATAAATAACTGTTAGAACAACTGTTAAAGTAGTCCATCCAAAGTCCAGACATAAAATGAAGTATATCTGGCAACACGGAAAAATTCATTCTTGTTTGCTCTTGCAAACAAGAATGAACAAGAATAAATCTATCTTTAGATGTGAGATCCTTTAATGCCCCAAAATACTTGCTGATATAATTGCAGCAAAAGGGGCTTCCACAAACTACTGATTCAGGAGGTCTAAACATTAATGCATGCAGCCCTTTTCAGATTTATATTTGTATTAGATTATGCACAACTTTATGTTTATTTATCAGATAAAATCCAAATAAAATAGAATATAGTTTATAATTATAATGTCACAAACTGAAAACGTTAAAGAGGCATAAAAATTGTTGCAAGGCACTGTACTTTCAGTGAACTCAAAGCTAATGTTTGCCAACGTCTAAAAATGAGATTAATTGAGATTTTTTTAAACAGAGAACTGAACCAGCATCCAGCATCCTACAAGCTACTTGATTGAGACTTCAAGGGCAACAATTTGTTGCATAGAAGTTGGTTTAAACTAAAACTTAAAGAACCAATTATTGTTCGTCTCGTACTTTTTCTCTGCTGTAATATGAAAACACTAGCTGCTTGTATTTATTCTCTAAAATGAAATCTTCCTCCTATAAAATGGAGGGAATGATCTCCAATTCCCATTTGATGGCCAATCAGAACACCCACTGCCGCCATCAGTTAATCACATCGCACTCAATCATGTGCCCTGAGCCTCTTGGCGCAAATTACAAAGCCATCAGTGATGTAAAATCACACTTCCCAGGCTGCAGCTGGGAGTCGTGAGTTCAGGTCAGAAACACAGTTGGGTATTTCTTTAATCAGGAAAGCCAGACGTCCGATGCGACGTCAGTTTCGTAACTGTTGTTATGTCATCTGTTTGCGGCGTGTTGTGCTCTTGTTGGGAGAAGTTCTTTTATATCAAGTGGTATTTGTGCCAGTTGGCATGCAACTTTTATATGCAGATATGAAGCTAAGAGATCAGGAGCTTGAGTTTAAATAAACTGGTTACATAAGATGGAGAACTGTGTGAATGAAACACGAATCCATGCACAGACTGCACTTACCACTTAATTTATCCTCTTCAAGTTTGCCCTCACACATGCTCCTATACATCTGTGCACATGTCTTTTCGCATACAGCACACTCCTCCAGAATTGCTGCAGAATTACATCAACATCAAATCGGGAGTTTTGTTCGCGGCTCTGCACGCACCCTTGTTATAACTGCAGGGTTGTTTGAGCCTGGCAACTGCTCCCTTAGAACAAAGAGGGGAGCAGGACTGGTTGATTGATATCCTATAAGTTCCCTAGCCTTAGATCTAGTATAGGATGTGGGAAATTGCTTTGTGGTTATAGAGGTCTCAGATGCAGGCTTTTAGTTGCACATGCTTTGACAGGTACATAGTTCTTTGGAGCAGAGCGTCTTTGTCCATTTCTGCATCCTGTTTGCCTGCAAAGATAAAAGCCTCCCACTACTGAGATGGCCCACTGTGTAAGTTATTGTGACAATAAGGAGAGGGAGCTGTGGGCAGGCAGGGGGTGTAGAGGTGGGAATGAGTTTGTGAAGCCTGTGGGCAGCAGTGGGGTAAAAGAAAGTCCAAATTCAGCCTCAGTGCCTCCAAACAGCATTGCCTAACTTGGGGCACATCTCTTCTATACTGTCAATGCCTCCTCTGTCCTGTTGCCTCATGACTCCTCCTTCCATGAGAGCAGAAGTTACAAGCTTAGCACTTAACTCTTCTCGTAGAGTGTGCAACTTCCAATCAGATAATTTAGTAAATACTAATAAAACTCAATTTAAAGGAAAACACATCTTCCTGAGGAATGTGTGACTCACAGGCCTGCTGTTTCGTACATATTTTTTTAGTGTTTCTTGATAAATGGAACACACATGTTGGATCTCACACCATCCTAGCATCACTGCGTTTGATTTGAACATATTGCTATTTATGTTTTTTGTTTATCACATATTAAAACAAACATAATCATAATACAAACAACAGATGGAAGAGCAGAATAGACAATCTCATATTAACTAATTAAAAGCGTAGTATGTTTTGATGTAAAATTAAGTTAAACAAACATGGTGCCAATGTGTTAAAGAACAAGAATTTGCACAGCAGGAAAGGTCAGATATTTCAAATAAAATGTATATGTTCGGTGGATGTAAGTCCGAGATTTTAAAATACCTTCTTTATAATGTATTACAATAAACAGTGATTAAGCTTGTTAATCTTTTTATCAGTTTATGGTCACAATAAAAACAAAGTGTCCCATTTTACTTATAATGTTCCTGCTAAATACTTAATTTTTTCACAGACTTGGGCATTTCAGAGCAGATCAGCCATGCAACTTTCCATTCTTTATACCAGCTTCATCTCAGGGACAGGGGCGGCATGGTACCCAGACGTTACTTGTTAAGAGGACATGCATATACTTTAAATATACTCTAAATGCATATACTATGAAAAACCTTGTTCTGGGCATCTCTTAAGTCATACCACCCAGGGCAGTGAGCCATATCATTTATATCAGAAATCACCAATGGACAAGCCACTAGTAAGACAAGATCATTTAGATGGTGTGCCTTCTTTTTACCATCACTGTAACTTAGCAGGTAGAACCGTTTTTACATTAATTAAAACAACTGATATATGAATTTGCCATTTCACCACTTTTAGATCAGTTTTATTATTTTAGTTTGATTGTTTCTCAGTCAATAAACATGGCTCACATATGTAACACAAACACAAGGTACATTTATTTACACTTTTTAAATTATGCAGAGCGTACTAATAAAAAAAAAAAAGGAAACAAAAAAAAAAAAGCATTTATCAAAGAACAATAAAATGAAAACATCCCAGCCCTGGTAAAACCTTTTATTTCTGCTGTCTGATGTATTGTAAAGATGTATAAAGTTCTGATAACGACGTTGTTTTATTGTCAAATTATTGCGTGGGAAAGACGGCCAACATTTAAATGTTTACTCATAAATTGTTTTGTTAGTCTAATTTGTTGTTTTAATTAGGACATTGTATTGCAGGTAGATAAAGCCAAACAGTGTGAAATTTCCAGGATGCAATAAATGTCCAAATCTGCATTTAAGTTTGTTGCATCGTATTTTGCTTTTGCATCTTCGCATGTTTTTCTCATCTATTACAATTAGTAATATCCTTTAGGTTTGAGTTTCAGTCATCAGTCAGATTTATCTGAAGCATGTCTATTTGTACTTTACTTTCTCCACCTATGCCTGCGATAAACTGTAATTTTCAAATATTAATAATACTATATACCTTTTCTCTGCTCTTTGTGCTCCACAGTCAGAGGTATTGCATGTGCAACCCTGATGTGGTGCAGCAGTTTCACAACCCAGACACCATCTTCATCCTGGCCTTCGCTGTGGTCCTCCTCAACACAGACATGTACTCGCCAAATATTAAACCCCACCGCAAAATGGGCCTTGACGACTTCATACGCAATCTGAGGGGTCAGTGTTTGATTTTTGCACCTGTGTGTGTGTGTGTGTGTGTGCATACTGTGGGAGAGATGGCATGATGAGCAGTGTGCAGGTTTTACTCTTTATGACAGATGGTTTTATGAGTGGGATTTTTTTTTCATAGCGGAAATAAAAATATATACAGTATATATAGAAACCAGATGCTCACACATGTACAGCTGAAACACTCGACTGCTGACGGAGAGGAGATTCATTAGGCTGAAATGGCAAAGGAATGATGCGGAAGATTAAGAAAATAGAAGAGGGCAGGGCAGGTCAAAGCTTTACAACAAGCTGCCTCATTTCAACCTCAGTTTTCTGAATGACAGCCTCTTGAACTGAAGTAAATTACTCAAAGAGGCTGTGGATGCCTGCCTCTTCTTGCTATCGTCAGAAAAACATCAGCACTGCGAGATGAGATTCCTGATATCCTCCTCTGCTCCACAGATTGTGGCGTTGGCGCAGTTAATTGAGGTTCGCTCAGTGTCAGATTTAATGATGTTGATCCTTGGTTTTCCAGAAACATCTTATCACTTTTTTTGAGTTACCAGAAACTCCTAATGCTGTTTATTCATACACGCATCACCAGTTGCCTAATGAAGAGAAGGGTTTTGTACCATAAAAATGTCTATGTGAGAAGACTCCACAGAAGACACACGGTTGACATGGACCTAGTTGAACGAAGGAGGATTTTATTTCAACGAGGCCCATATCAAAAACGATAGATCACTGATCTGGAGGAATCTTGTGAAATGTAGAAGAATTCCCCAAGAACTATTAACACATCCCCTCTTTGTAGGCACACACACAGTTTCCCATATTTGGCTTTGTGACCTCTAAAGATACAGCTCCAACTGTTAGCACAGTTAGGGAGATATTTTTCTTTCAGGGTGAAAAACAAACAGCAAGGATTTTGAAAGTTGTGGATATTCTCCAATCCCCTCAAGATCTCAAGTATAGTACAGCTCCGATCATTAACATATCATGTTAATGATGTCTTAAATATTTGCCGTCAGTCATTTCAGAAAGTGAAACTCATATTCTATAGATTAATTACACATAGACGGAAATTTGTCAACCCTTTATTTCTTGTAATTATGATTATTATGATTTCCAGACAAGGAAATTCCATAATTGAGGGTCTTGGAAAATTTTAATATCACATAAGATCAGTAAAAATGTATTTAAATAGAAATATCAGGGTTCTGTAAAGTGTTCACCTATGCACATAATACGTCCCTGGGCTCCTTTTGCTTAAACATTGCATCAATGCTCTCCCAAATTCTTGAATGGCTTTTTGCTTGACAGTCCTCTTAAGGCTGTGATTATCCCTGTTGCTGGTGCACATTTTCCTACCACATTTTGTCCTGCCACTCAACTTTCTATGAACATGCTTGGACACAGAACTCTGTGACCAACCAGCTTCTTTAGCAACGATGTTTTGTGGGCTACCCTCCTTGTGGAGGGTGTGAATGACTGTCTTCTGGACATCCGTCAAGTCAGCAGTGTTCTCCATGATTGTGTGGCCTCCTGAACTAGACTGAGAGACTAAAGGTTTAGGAAACATTTGCAGGTTTTTCGAGCAAATTAGCGTTTTCACAATATTCCAGTTTTCTGTAACACAATATTTTGGGTTATCTGAATAAGACATAATCATTAAAATGACAAGAAATGAAGGCTTGAAATATTTCTATATATGTGTAATGTATCTACAGAATAGTCAAGAGCTTCACTTTCTGAAATAAGTTACAAAAAATTGTAGTATTCCAATTTTTGGAGCCGAGATTGTAAATCCTCAAATAATACTCCCCCACTTTCATTTGGTTAAATGTCCTTTTAACAAATTGGAGAGAAATCACGCACATTTTTTAGATGTCAGCAAGTTCTTGGCTAGACATTTAAAAACTCTTCTTGACAGAATTGGTAGAGTTAATTTAAATTGGTCAGTTTTCTCTGACCGATCTCGCTTTTAAGCATAATCTATAAATTTCTAATAAGGTTGAGGTTTGGCCATTCCAGAGCCTGTATGTTAGCCTGTTTAGATATTACAAAACAAGTTTTGATGTGTATTTTGGTCAGAAGCAGAATTTGGAGGTGGTCAACCTTCATTACAAAATCTGCTATTACAATATACCATATTGTCAATATACAATATTGTCTCTCGGCCAGTGGTGCTAGAAAGCTTCAGTGTGGGCTATGATTGGTGAACTGGTGTTCCAACAGGTGGCAGTTTGTGGAAGATTTGATCCTTAGTGTTTCTTAAATTAATTTTTGGGCTCGCAAGTCTAATTTTAAAATGGGCAAAACAGGCTAACTATAAAGCCCTGATCTTAGTCCTAATGAGATTTTTTGGGTTTTGCTTAAAAACCAAGTCTGTGTCAGAAATACAATCAATTTAAAATAATAATAATAATAATAGAAGTTAAATATTCAGTCATAATTATGCCAGCAACTTTGTAGAGGCCCCAAAAGTTGTCTGAAGATTCTGAAGGGGGTGAATGTATATGTTGAACCTGTATATATAATTTTGAATTAGAGAATTTACACATTAAATTCAAACCCATGCACCCACATCTTGTTTTACTTTTTTGTTTTTCCATAAAAATAACTATTTAAATAAACCACTGCCCCAAATTACAACCACATTCATGCCCATGACTTGGCGTATGTAATATGGCAGCACCCTTACAGGAATAACAACATATTTGCAAACATAGCTACAAAGAAATAAAACTAACATCCTTAATCACTTTAAAAAATGATAGTATCAGACAGCAAGTCTCAAATTCAGATTATCAAGTGTCATAATGGCTGTTGCTTCCTGTGAGTCACCGGTGATTCACAGTCAACATTTATGAATAATCAAAACTTACAGACATGGACAAATATTAATGCGGAGATGAGCGCTAAGATGAAGATGGAGAACCTAAAGAGAGGAGGTGATGCAGCAGCTGTGAAAAAAACATTCAACTTTATTCCGTTTAAAAAAGGAAACCAACAGTGCTGCTGAAGGAAAATCAAGGGAATCTTTGAACAGACGGTTAATCCAAAATGTGTCAGACATTAAACAGGGAAAGAAAGAATTACAGCTATCTGGCAATGAGCCCAGGACGTTGGCCAGAATTTGTATAGAGAGAATTAAAAATAAATGAAGAACGGCTGAGTGGCAATCAGCAAACAACAGCCAGGTGTGTGAAGGGCAGAAGTTAAATTAAATTAACAGAGGAAAGGTAAAACAAAAGCAGCCAGAGTAACAAAAGCAAGATTAAACTAAGTAGAATACTAACAGAAGACATAGCAGAAAACAAATAGAGAAATCCATTGCTTAGTGCAGCAATTCCTGTAGACCATGCAGTCGACTGCCACAAATCATGAATTTCAATTCAGTATCATTTAGTTTACTTCAATAGCTCCCTATATTTGAAAAAAAGATTTTTCTTTATAATTAGTTATTCAAACCCCTGTTTTGCTTGATTGCAATCACAACAAATTTCTACTAAAAACTGCTGAACAGAGTGGAATATTTGTGATATTTTTGGTCATGTTTATATTGAACTAATTTGCATTTTTCTCAATTCTCCTTCCTCCAATATGGAACATAGTGGTGTGCACAATACAAGAAACCTAAAACCATTTAGAATCATATAGCTCAGCAAAAAAATTATACCTTTATTTTAGAAGCTAACAATATAGATCAGGCTAAAGTTTTATATATGCTAGGTAGCACAATGTTTGTATTTAATGCATATTGTGATGCTAATATTCATTTACATTAGAAGAATCCCGTAGGATTTATTGTTGTATTTCTACTGAGTAAAATTGACATTTTCAGTTAAACACACAATCTGAATTTTTCTTTCCCTGATGCATTTGTCCACACCAGAACACTAACAGTGCACATATATCTAAAACTTCTAGCTTTGCTTTAATCAATATTAGTGCAGCATTTGACACAGTTGATCATAACATATGGAGTGGTTGACCCGAAAGATGCATACGATTATCTGGTACTGTGCAGTATTGGATCAGATTTTATTTGGCAGACCAGGAACACAGTGTGTAGTTTGGCAAGTATACATCTGAGCAAACAAAGATTACATTTCGGGTTCCTCAAGGTTTTTTCTTGGTCCACTTCAATATAATGATAATAATAATAATAATAATAATCATCATAATAACAACAACAACAAACATAATAAAAATATTAATAATAATAATAAGTCATCGTTTTTGGCCCAAAAATGCAAGGTTGGAACTCAACACTCAGCTAGACTCAATTAGGGTAAAAACCCCGGCGCATGCAAGAAACTTAGTTGTTGTAATTTAAAAGTTAAGCTTGAAACAGTCTATAACTAAATCAACCTGTAGTGTCTTTCCAGAATAAAGGATTTCATATCTACAGAAAAGACGTTGCAAACTTCCTGTAGGTTAAATTATTGTAATGGTGTTTTTACAAGAAGGTATAAAAAAGAACAAGGCAAACGGCAGTTCATCAAAAATGTGGCTAAGAAAGTCCCGACCAACACCAGGAAAATGCACCATGTCACACCTAAACTTGAAACACTGCACTGGGTCTCTGTTTGTAAAAGGATAGATTTTAAAATCTTGGTAATGGTCGATAAATAACTAAATGGTGTTGGGATGAATGCATTTCACAGTTGCTTGTCAGGTATGAACCATCTACAGCCTTTAGATCATCAGGGTTGCTGTTCCCAAGACCAAAACTAAATAAGAGGAGGCAGCATTTAGTTTCCCTCAGCTCTGGAAATCAACGGCTTGAAAACATAAGATGTATAGAAACTGCTGGTTCTTTTAAATGAGAACTGAAAACATTATTTTTATTGCAACTCTCCTATAAAGGTCAAATGTTATTTTAGCATTTTTGTCTCACGTCCTAGCTATTTATTTGCTTCAAATCTGCAGTATACAGTTTTTTCTTTTTTTGTAATACTTAAATTATTCTACTAATCTAACTGATTTCTTGTTTTTCTTGTAATTTCCTTTAACCTTGATTCTTTATTCTCCCCTAAAGCAATATTAATGACCTTGCCTTTAATCATTAATGATTCTATACAAAAATATCACCTTGGCTTCATTAAACTGTTGCTATATATAATTCTTCAGTAAAACACTAAACTGTGCAGTTGCAACAGAAAAGGAGCATGGACATACTGGATATTCGAGAGGTGCACAAAAGTTTCCCACAGATAGAAACAGAATAATTATTTATCACTTTAGAGGGTTTCAGAAGATCTAAAATACATTTAAAATACTACAATATTTATTGCTTTTGATTTGATGCTTTAAAGCTTTTTATGCTCCAGAGCAGAGGTATCAGCACCATGTGTTTTTTTTTATGACAACCACTTCAGCATTGAATGAACCTTTGAATTGTCTCAGGTGTGGATGATGGAGCAGACATCCCCAGGGAGATGGTTGCAGGCATTTATGAAAGAATTCAGCAGAGAGAGCTGCGCTCCAACGAGGACCACGTCACCTACGTGAGCCGCGTGGAGCAGTCGATCCTGGGCCTGAAAACGGTGAGTAACAGACTTTCCTCTCTCCCCCTCAGTTTAACCCTTCCTCCTTTGATATGAATTGTCTCAGAGCAGTCTAACATTGTTTTATAGCAGCTACCATCTTCTTGTTGTTCTTGCAGGTCCTCGCTGTGCCCCACAGACGGCTGGTGTGCTGCTGCCGTCTGTTTGAGGTGCCTGACGCCAACAAGCCTCACAAACAGAAACTCTCCGCTCTCCAAAGGGAGGTGTTCCTCTTTAATGACCTGCTGCTGGTAAGGATTAACCTTTAAATAGATATACTGGTGTGCAATAACATGCATGCTGTCACATGCACAACAAAAAGTATGGTTTGACACCCAGTATGTGGCTTGGGAGAGGTTAACGCTCTTTGTGTCTGCAGATTCTGAAGCTTTGTCCCAAGAAGAAAAGCTCAGCTTCATACACTTTCTGTAAAGCTATGGGTCTTCTGGGAATGCAGTTTCACCTCTTCAGCAATGAGTGTAAGAGGCTACTCTACTTTGCAGCAATTTATTCCCATTACCAGCTTCAGCTTTGAGCTCAAAAAGTGCTGAGCTTGCCAAGTCTTCCATATTACTGTTGTTCTGTCAAGGTCAGTGTCAGGACTCAGGCACTGCAATAATGGCACATATTGCCCTGAAATTGTGGTAAATATCCTATTTTAAATGTGCTGTGCTCTAACTGCTTCCAGCATTACATTCAGACTTAAGATTAGTTCAACTAACCTTTCTGAAGCTGTAAAAACCTAACAAATACCATTTATTGATTCTAATGGATCAAAGAAAAATCAACAAAAGGACTAAATATCCTTACTGCTTTGTATTAAAGCAGTTTAGTTCCTTTAGTTCTAATTTCTGATTGAAAGAGCTTATGATTCGATTAATATGTTAGTTGGAGAAGCGGCCCAGTCTATGAAGCAGAAAAGATTTTAATCTTAAATACAAAAATGTATAAATGGGAAACTGAAAACATGCATGAGAGTAATAAAACATGCTTATGACAACAGGGTTACAATAAGGGAGACAAAGTCCACAGATATTTGGATAACGAGTGACAGAAGGCTACAGAAATCCAGGTAACAGTGAGTATTGGTTTTGCTGTGGTGGTACTTCAGAATTTACACCTGACAAAAACAAGCTTTATCTTCAAACATCTTAAAACAATGGACATATTTCTTAGCTTGTGCTTTTAGGCACCTAGGTACCTTTTTACCAAAAAAAATCCTCTTTATACATTAGCATGTTTGTCTGAAAAATGTAGTGTTCATTATTTTAAAATATTAGAATTTAAAAATTTTATACATTTTACCCTAGATTAGATCGATTTTTTAAGCTCTTCAATTAAAATTATTTATTATCCTGTAAACATGTATAAACCTGCAAGAATGCAAAACATTAGATTTGTTTTGGGCACTACAGTATCAATAACCTATAGTGCCTTCCCAAGGTATTCATACCCAATTAAGTACTGTATTGTAGGTTTTCTTCCAGGATAACCATGTATTCAGCTCCAACCATCTTCCCATCAACTCTGACCAGCTTCCCTGTCCCTGCTACATAAGAACATCTCCACATCATGGTGATACCACCACGATGCTTCAACATGGAGTTGGTGTGTTGGGAGTAATGTTCATAGTTAGTTTTCCATAACACATAGCATTTTCCATGTGTCAACCTCTTTCACGTTTCCTGTTTCTACATGACTTGTGGCAAAGTGCATATTAGACATCTGTCTGTCTGTCTGTCTGTCTGTCTCTTTCTTTCTTTCTTTCTTTCTTTCTTTCTTTCTTTCTTTCTTTCTTTCTTTCTTTCTTTCTTTCTTTCAGCCACCCATACATAGAATCTATATTTGTGAAATACACAACTAATAGTTGTGCATGTGCACAACAAATCAAGTGAGCGGATTTCACAAATAAATTATAGGCTCTCAGTTACCCACAGAAAAAGTAAATAATGACATCTTTTAAAAAAGCATGCCAACATCCTTTTAAGCCAGAGTCCAATACACCAAGGTTCAAAAACCACAGGTTACAAAGAAAGTATAATTCAAATCCAGATCGCTGCATAATCAGAATCAGAATCAGCTTTATTGCCAAGTTTTTACATACAAACATGGAATTTGACTCCGGTACACTTTGCTCTCTGGTTTTTTTTTTTTTTTATGCGTTATAAAATATATTATGCATATATCTTTCTGTCCTTAAATATACATATATACAAATATACACATATACAAAGGTACATTTTCAACTTTAGTATGCAGTTGTTTGGCACTCTATTAAATGTTCATCAGAGAAACAGCCTGGGGGAAGAAACTGTCTGTGTGGCGGCTGGTTTTAGTAAACAGTGCTCTGCAGCGACGGCCTGAAGGTAAAGCTCTGAACAGTTTATGTGCAGGGTGTGTGGGGTCTGCAGAGATTTTAGCAGCTCTTTTCCTGACCCTAGACCTGTATAAGTCCTGGATGGAGGGAAGGTCAGCTCTGATTATTCTCTCTGCAGACCTGATTGTTCATTGCAGTCTGGACCTGTCCTGTTTTGTGGATGAGCCAAACCACACTGAGATGGATGAAGACAGGACAGACTGAATGATGGCAATGTAGAAGATGACCAGCAATGTAGAAGATGACCAGGAAGATGACCTTCCTGTGGAAGGTTGTACTTCTTGACTTGCCTCAGGAAGTACAGTCTCTGCTCGGCCTTCTCCCGAACAGTGTCTATGTGTGAGGACCATCTCAGGTCCTCAGAGATGGTGGTTCCTAGGAACCTGAAGTGGTCCACAGCCGATACAGTGTTGTTGAGGATGGTGAGGGGGGTGTATGGAGGTGGTGTTCTCCGAAGGTCCACCACCATTTCCACAGTCCTGAGTGGGTTGAGTTCAAGGTAGTTCTGATAACACCAGTGTACCAGCCAATCCACCTCCTGTCTGTATGCAGACTCATCACCTTCCTGGATCAGACCAATAACAGTGGTGTCATCTGCAAACTTCAGGAGTTTCATGGATGAGTCCGCTGAGGTGCAGACATTTGTGTACAGGGAGAAGAGGAGTGGGGATAGAACACACCCCTGGGGGGTACTAGTACTTATTGATCTGGTGCGGGAGAAGATGCTCCCAGGTCTCGCCTGCTGCTGTCGGTCCGTCATGAAGCTGTTGATCCACTGACAAGTGGAGGCTGGGATGTTGAGCTGGGTGAACTTCTGGTAGAGGATGTCTGGTATGATGGTGTTGAAGGCCGAGCTGAAGTCTACAAACAGGATCCTGGTGTATGTCCCTGGACGGTCAAGGTGTTGCAGGATGAAGTGTAGACCTAAGTTAACAGCATCATCTGCCGACCTATTTGCTTGGTAAGCAAATTGCAGGGGGCCTGTGATGTCTTTCAGGTGCTTCAACACGAGCCGCTCAAAGGATTTCATGACCACAGACATCAGGGCTACAGGCCTGTAGTCATTTAATGCTAGGATGGTAGGTTTCTTGGGCACTGGGATGATGGTGGATCATTTGAAGCAGGAGGGGACCTCACATTTCTCCAGTGACTTGTTGAAGATCCGGATGAAGATCGGGGCGAGTTGATTTGCACAGGCTTTCAGGCATGATGGGGAGACATTATCAGGTCCTCCAGCTTTCTTTGTTTTCATGTGCTGAAATAGCCTGTTTACCTCTTCCTTGGAGATCTTTAGTGCAGGCACATCTGAAGGTAGGGCGTTGGTTGCTTTATGGGAGGAATTTGTTCCTGAATGGTATGTAGAGGAGGTGGTTTGAGGTGTGAACGACTTCCTGTCATGTCTGCAGTAGAAGCCATTCAGACGGTTGGCCAGGCAAGGATTCTGTTCAGGATTGGGGGGGGGGGGGCTTCTATAGGCAGTCAGGTTTCTCAGACCGGTCCATACAACCGAAGCATCACCAGTAGAAAGGCTGTTCTTTAGCTTCTCACTGTAGCTTCTCTTGGTTGCTTTGATCTTCTTTGTTAGTTTGCTCCTGGCCTGCCTGTACCGCGCCCAATTACCACTGCTGTGAGCTTCTTCCTTATCCCTGCGCAGGATCCTGAGATGTGGAGTAAACCATGGCTTGTTATTCCCAAAGGTGCAGAAGGTCTTGGTGTGCACACACATGTCCTCACAGAAACTGATGTATGATGTCACCACATCAGTTAGTTGGTTTAAGTCAGTGGCTGAAGTTTCAAAAACAGTCCAGTCTGTGCAGTCAAAGCAGGCCTATAGCATCTGCTTTGATTCCTCAGTCCACTTCTTAACAGTATGAACCGTGGGTTTGGATGCTCTTAATTTCTGCCTGTAGGTTGGGATGAGGTGGATAAGAGAATGATCTGAAAATCCTAGAGCAGCCCAGCCCAGCCCAGCATGATATGAGTCCTTTAAAGCTGTGTAACAATGGTCCAATGTGTTTTTGTCTCTGGTGGGACACCTAATATGCTGTCTGTATTTGGGGAGTTCATTGGAGAGGTTTGCACTGTTAAAATCTCCCAGTATTATGATGAAAGAGTCCATGTATTTTTTCGCCACATCTGTAATCAGCTCAGCGAGATGTTTTTCAGCGGCAGAGGTGCTGCCATGCGGTGGAAAATTTGAGCCAATTATTATAAACAAGGAAAACTCTCTCGGTGAATAAAACAGTTTACAGTTTATGGAAAATGACTCCAGATCAGGACAACATGTTTTCCCCAGCACTTTTATGTCTCTGCACCAACCTTCATTTATATAAAAGCAGATTTCGCCTCCTCGCTTCTTCCCCGACAGCTCCGTGCTGCGATCCGCTCTGAACAGCTGGAAGCCCGGCATCAGCAGTGCGCGGTCTGGGATGTTTTCACTCAGCCATGTCTCGTTAAAGCAGAGAACCACTTGTTGGGACCCACAGTCATAGTTACAACATGAAGTCCAGTACGAACTTTTCTGGAACTTTCAAAATATATCGCATTAACCTACTTCCTGCACAGCCAGGAAAAGGGTAATGGTGGACTCCCCGTGATGTCACTGTTTTGAATAAAACCACCACCTTTCCAATGAATCGATCTCTTACACACTGATCTCAAGAGGATCTGGATAGGAGAGACAACGCGCTAATGTCTCTTTGCAGGCAAACAGACATAACTCTTCAAACTGGATCCAAGAGTGTCATACAATCAGCGGATCATATGCACTAAGTTAAGTACGAATAAATTGCTGTTTGTGTATCCGGTATTCATTCATGAACGGGGGTAATTAAGGTACAAGCATTGCTTGACTTTCTCTCTGAGATCTACAGAATCAAACTGTTTCCAGAGAGTTTCCAGCAAGCCGAGTGAAGCAGTTTCCCAAAGGAAGGACAATGGGACGCATCACATTGGTTACGGCAGTAACTGTGCAGTTTGGTCGGCGGACAGAGCGAGCCACCCCACCGCTACGGAGATTAGCTGAAGCTAATCTTTTGTTTACAGAGCATTCTTCAAACTTCGTCGTCGCCCGGACAACTTTTCCTCAACACGGTTCACATACGAGATTAAGTTTGGGCAGAGTGGTAGAAATAGTTTAGAATGAAATAAACGTTTTTCATTTTATGAAGTTTGGTTTTGTTTGTGTTGAACTCAGCTATCTTAGTGCTAGCAGGCAATCTGCTCAGCACGTGCTCAGTTTTGTGTTCAAACTTTAGTTGAAGGGTGATTTTAAACACTGAAGATTGATCATAACTCGCCGTCCGCGCTTATGCATTTTAACCCTTTTTTTAACGGTATTTTAAAGGTGTGTGTTTGATTCTGATGATAAGCTATAAGCTTCTTTTGTTAGCTTTAACTGCTAACAGCTAAGAACACGTGTGCTTACAGCTAATCTACTAAGATCATTTACCCAAAAAGGTTGCTATTTTTTAATCCAGTAAAATAATATTTCCCTAAACATTGTTTTGCTAAACTTGATAATTAGGTAAACAACATTAAGCCCCACTTCTCCAGGAAGCTTTGGTTCTTTTTCAAAATGTTTCCTTAAATATGTTTCTAAATAATATTTCTTTAAATATTCATTTAATAAACAAAGGCAGCTTATGAGACACTGTTGAGAATTGGTCATCCAGGAGGTTGGGTTTGTTCAGTAGATAACTTTTTAAAACATTATTTCATTAAAATAATATTTTATCTGATCTTGCATTGTGAGTGGTTGTCTAAAGGTATGCTGATTATTGCCTAAGTTGGTTCCAAGACTAACTTAACTTCACTTCACATAAACATTGAATGGTAATGTTGCATCACTCTTTCGGTCATGGTTTTCAACCATCTTTAATCAACTTGTTTATATTGTACATAGCCCATTAGTCTTCGTTATTCTTTAATTCTGTTTGGTAGTTTAGTTGGATTGTTTTAGCTTGGTGAAGAGTTTGTTGATTGAAATATGTTTGACTTTGAGTTGACTTATTTTTGTTAATAAATTCTTATATTTTAAGAAATTGTGTGAATTCATTGCATGTGTGTGCAGAGTTTTTGCTGTTCAATAATGTCAGAGCTTGGCTCATCCCTTTCGATTTTGTCCTAATACCATCGCCTTACAGGGCTGGTATTCACAAGACAACCCTTAACAGACCGAAATATTATTTGATAAAATATTAAAATATTAATATTAAATATTAAATAATATATTCATAATTACAACACACTGATCCGTGGTGGTCCATGTTTTTACAGGTGAGAAGAAGCAGCTCGTCCATCTTGTTACTTAGAGAGCGGACATTTGCCAGATAGATTGAAGGCAGTGGTGTGCGAAGTCCTCTTTGGCGGAGCTTTACCAGCATGCCAGCACGCTTTCCCCTCCGACGCTTTCGTCACAGTATCCCATGGAGTGCCGCGGCTCCACTCGCCAGAAGCTCAGTAAAGCTCGGATTGATGAATTTCTGTCGTTTAAGATGAATTTCAAACCCTGGGTTTAAAGTTTATTTTCCTTTTGTGTAAATAATTTCTACTTTACCTTTGGATAATCTGGGTAAAAAGGAAATTATCTGCCTTATTCAAATTCAAGACTACAGGTCCTTCTCAAAATATTAGCATATTGTGATAAAGTTCATTATTTTCCATAATGTCATGATGAAAATTTAACATTCATATATTTTAGATTCATTGCACACTAACTGAAATATTTCAGGTCTTTTATTGTCTTAATATGGATGATTACAGCTCATGAAAACCCAAAATTCCTATCTCACAAAATTAGCATATTTCATTTGACCAATAAAAGAAAAGTGTTTTTAATACAAAAAACGTCAACCTTCAAATAATCATGTACAGTTATGCACTCAATACTTGGTCGGGAATCCTTTTGCAGAAATGACTGCTTCAATGCGGCGAGGCATGGAGGCAATCAGCCTGTGGCACTGCTGAGGTCTTATGGAGGCCCAAGATGCTTCGATTGCGGCCTTTAGCTCATCCAGAGTGTTGGGTCTTGAGTCTCTCAACGTTCTCTTCACAATATCCCACAGATTCTCTATGGGGTTCAGGTCAGGAAAGTTGGCAGGCCAATTGAGCACTGTGATACCATAGTCAGTAAACCATTTACCAGTGGTTTTGGCACTGTGAGCAGGTGCCAGGCCGTGCTGAAAAATGAAATCTTCATCTTCATAAAGCTTTTCAGCAGATGGAAGCATGAAGTGCTCCAAAATCTCCTGATAGCTAGCTGCATTGACCCTGCCCTTGATAAAACACAGTGGACCAACACCAGCAGCTGACACGGCACCCCAGACCATCACTGACTGTGGGTACTTGACACTGGACTTCTGGCATTTTGGCATTTCCTTCTCCCCAGTCTTCCTCCAGACTCTGGCACCTTGATTTCCGAATGACATGCAGAATTTGCTTTCATCCAAAAAAAGTACTTTGGACCACTGAGCAACAGTCCAGTGCTGCTTCTCTGTAGCCCAGGTCAGGCCCTTCTGCCGCTGTTTCTGGTTCAAAAGTGGCTTGACCTGGGGAATGCCTTCTGGACAGCAGTCAGGTCGGCAGTCTTACCCATGATTGGGGTTTTGAGTGATGAACCAGGCTGGGAGTTTTAAAGGCCTCAGGAATCTTTTGCAGGTGTTTAGAGTTAACTCATTGATTCAGATGATTAGGTTCATAGCTCGTTTAGAGACCCTTTTAATGATATGCTAATTTTGTGAGATAGGAATTTTGGGTTTTCATGAGCTGTATGCCAAAATCATCCGTATTAAGACAATAAAAGACCTGAAATATTTCAGTTAGTGTGCAATGAATCTAAAATATATGAATGTTAAATTTTCATCATGACATTATGCAAAATAATGAACTTTATCACAATATGCTAATATTTTGAGAAGGACCTGTAGTGATTTACAGTCACAGTGTTTCAGATAGCGTGCTTTACAGGAACACGTTTGACAATCACGTTAGCACCAAATTATTCTCAGCGTGTTATTAGCTGCAGTCTTAACAGGAGCCAACAGAGCTGAATTTAGTTTTATAGGTCCACATGATGCATATTTCTTCAGCTCAAAGATATAATTAAAGTTTGTTCCTTTTTCTCTCTCTTTGGGTATTTGCTCAGATTATGCTCACGGTATTACGATGATGAGCCCTTTTACCTCAGAGAAGAAGCAGCTGGTTAGTTTCTGCTCTCCGAGCGGAGAGGAACTCAGGAAGTTTGCAGAGGAGCTCAGGGAAGCCATCGCAGAGGTCAACGAGATGGAGCAGATACACATTCAGTGTAAGGACACAAGCACACCACCCTGAATATATGCAAATGTGATAAAAACCATCTCACGTTATTACCTGTTTTGTCTTTTAGGGGAACTGGAGAGGCAGCAAGGCATCCAGTCACATGGTTTACACACCAATGGTGGGCAAATAGACACACACACAGGACATGTCTCTCCCTCAGGTGCTGGTTTGTCTTCTGTAGTATAATGAAGCATACATTAACTAAATGCCAGGCCCCTATATGATATTCTGTCTCTGGTTTTTAGTATATGTATATGCCCAATGACTGAAAAAGATGGGTTTTCTTCCCACAGGCCAACAGGATGCGTATGATAAAACAGGAAATAACAACACAGTAGAGGTGAGTGCCTAAGCTGCTCTCATCTCCCTCAGGTAAGTATCTGCATGTTCGGCTCTGAGAATGTTTGTGTGTGTATATGCAGTTAGACAGGGACTGTGGCTCATCCTAAAAAGAGAGTGCTTTTTGCTTTGCTTTAAAAGAGCACCGCCTGCAGCACATCCCTACTATGCAGACAAACGTACAAAGGCTGCTAAGAGGTGGCTCTGTAGTAGTGCTGCAAACAGCCTCATTCTGTATCTCATAAGTGGACCAGCATCCACTTCTTACAAAACATCCCCTCAAACATCTCAACTAAAGCCTGCCAAACTTATCATTTGAACCAGCAAGAGACTGGTTAGCTCCAAGAATACCATCTACAAAGCTTGATAAGTTTGATACTGTTAACAGTCAAAAGGTGGATGTGTTGATTTGTTGTTGGGTCTCATGTGAATTCAGCCCCTCCTTTAAAGTGATAATCCTGGATTTTGGAAGTTATGTTCTGGTAAAAGGTTATAAACAGCTGGAGTGTCTGGAGTCTAGACTGCCATGCTTTCATTCCTTCATATGGCTCATCATGAGTTCAACCCGAACTCATACAGGGAGCGTTTGTCTAAATTCTGCAGAACTGTTAGGAGACATGATTGTTTGTAATAACACATTCCTAAAACCCTCCTTCATTCAACTAAATCTGTATCAGGAGAGTGCTTTTTCTGGAGCATCCTCTTGGTGTCCTAATTTAATAAAAATCCAGACTAGTTGGTCTTGGAGGGTAAAGCTAATGGATAGTCCAACAGGTGACATGGCAAAAATCGTTTCAAAATCGGCATAGCTTTTTATGATAATGGTTTTTAATGTACCTTTGAACTGTTGTCATGTTTTCATTGGGCAGTCATTTATATTGAAGCTGATGATAATTCACAAAGGGAATGGAGAAGGTGCACCACCAGTGGTGGTCCTGTGAACAGAACATTTAAGACATTTTTGGTCAGAGTAGCTTTCAAACAGAAAAGTATGGCTGTGAAAAAAAATCTAAAAAATTGTGTTGCCGTTAAACCCCCTTTTTCTGCGTAAATAGTTATCAACTTCTGTGTAAATAATCATTTAATGCAAATGACAAGAGTTTAAAAGTTCACAAAGCAGAAAATATCATAAAGCTCTGTCATTTTCAAGATTAAGGTTTCTTTTTAAGGAATTATGTGATGCCAGTGGCTTTCATTCAAAGTAACCAGACAAGAAATAGGCAGAGAAAATGGGGGAAAACATATATAAAAGTTCCCAAGGTCTGGAATTAAACTCCAGACAACTGTGTCAAGGACTAATGGCCTCTGTATATGAGCCTCCCACTCTACTGCTATGCCCTGCACAGCCCCAAAAACATCGGAGCTGTTTTTGAAACTTTCGTCTTTTGCCATTTGCTTTTTATTTAAATCCAGGTAAGATCATCCAGAGGACTCAAGCCAACATTTAGCCTGAGAACTTAGTAGGTCCCAGGGTTGAAGTGCATGGAAATTTCAATAGGCGCCAAACCAAACATGACTTCTACCATCTTTAAACAAGTCCAGGCCTAAAAATGTCTTAGCAATTTTTTGCGAACGGTATTTTCAGGGCCTTTAAACTTAAGTTGGAAATACGCGAGTGAATACATACTGAGAAGAGAAAATGTACAACATTTCTAGTTAGGCTAACTGTGTGACATATCATTAAAGCAGCGTAAAAAGCAAGAATATTATCATAGTTTACGTGAAAGTGTCACAGTGGGGTTTTGGGGTGGACCGAAGCGCAGGCAAGAGGTTGGCAGCAGCATTTCAAGCAGTCTTCAGCTTTATTCAAACAGTTATGAACGTAGCAAAAATCTCAGCAAGTTCAAGCATGAGAAAATTCAAAACTTACTTGAGTTTACCCTGCAGGACGTAGCAAAAACTGAACCTTATCAGCAGTCGTGAACGGGTGTGAAATGAGGAACCAGCAAAGGACAATAAAACAAAACCAACTAATATACAGAGCGAGAACAAAGACAGGTAATCAAGGAACTAAGAACAGGTGTGACAAGGAGGCAGGAAGGCTGAGGGAACATGTGAAAACAATACATAGATTAAAACATGACGCGGGACTAATAGACACTGAAACGAAGCTATAAACAAATCACCAAATGAGAGTAGAGAATAATCATGAACAGAGAAACTAGAGGGAACATAAGAAACACCATAACCTAAGAACGAACAAGGAACCCACAAAGCAAACCAGACTACAGGGTAACAAAACCTAACACCGCATAGACTGAACTGACAGGAAGGGAAGCAGAGAACATGAGGACTAGGATGTAAACAAGCAAAATGTAAACAATAAGTAAACACAACCTAACCAGAGGGGCTGGAGAAGATAAATAGAGCACAATAATAATAATCATGATAATAATAGCAATAATGACAACAAAGAGAAAACCATACTAAGTCATAACTAAGAAAGATAACACTAACTAAAGGAGCTATGAACAAAGAGGGAGAGAAACACAACCTAAGACTCAAAATAACTGAGGAGAAAACAAAACACAAAGCCAACACAGAGTCCAAAAGGTGACACACCCTGACAGAAAGCTATTTTAAACATTTTTGTGGCAATGCCATTTTTGAGATCTGAGTTATTTGGGCCTCTTGGATTAGATGTTAGCTTCAGCCTGTGGGACTAACCAATCTGGATTTTTACTACATAAAGATGCCAGGAGTTACCTACTATAGGTAACATTAACTTTGTATAACATTTTAACAGAACATCATTTTAAAAATCCTTTTCTCTTTAAATATAGGCATATAGATGAATCTGTTTTTTCTTTTTCAGTTCTGTCCTCATTTTACTTGTTTTACTCATTTATCCCTCTTACCCCTGCCTTTCGCTTAGCCCCTTAGAGTTGTAACTTATTGTGTTAGGGAGACACTACGCCCTCGGTGTCACCTCTCTCCTCTCCTGATACTCCTTTATCTTTAAGCCTATCTTACTGCCACTCATTTTATATTTCGGCACACCCACACACATTGTATAAAACCCAAATGGTTCCCGCTAAAATTTCTGCCTTAAATCTTTTTCTATCCCACAACCCCTTTTTTCCCCTTCTGGGCTGGTGTTTGCATACATTCTGACTGGAAAATAAATGTGAATGTAGATTTAGCAAAGAGATTAGGGATAGCAAGTAAGAGTGTGAATTTTACATGCACTCGCACTGCACGGTACTACCTGCATGCCTGCATGCCCATGTGCGTTAACTCACCAGAGGGCTGCATACAGGCTGCGTTCAGGTTGGTAACTCCTCATGCGTTCTCTGACTGTTCCTAAACTAGGTGTCAATTCACAACAGGCTGCAGACCTATCAGCTGAGCCACCCCAGCATTGAGTCCACGCCCCTCGCCCTGGCTGCGCCACCCACCCTGCTTAGCTCCGTCCCGGCTGGAGAGCTCCGTCCAGAGACCCTCATCCAGTGCCAGCAGATTGTCAAGGTGATTGTCATGGACCAGAGTGGACGAGGGAGGATGGAGGCCTTTCTCAGTCAAGGCCCGGCCACCCATCAGCTCATCCAGTCTGCCATGTCAACGCCCGTCCGGGCCAGAGAGGGAGATGGACCCCAACCGCCACTGCCGCCCCCCCCTCCACCTTACAACCATCCTCACCAGTTCTGTCCACCTGACTCCCCCATGCCCTTCCACCACACCATGCCCCTCACCCGCCGACGCAACTCCAGTGGCTCCCGCAGCATTGTTTGAAAAAACGTTGACCCTCACACTTGCACCTTGCACGAAGTTGGTGTAGCACAAGTCAACGCAAAAAAATTATGAAAATAGTACATAGATAGAATGAAAATGAAATCAAGAATATATTCATATGACTTGACTAATGTGTGGTTTTTGAATATGGACGAGCTTTGATGGTGTTTCTGAAAGACATTTCTTTCTTCTTTTGTCTCCAAAATGTCACTCAGTATTAACTGATGTAGCCTGTCTACATTTCACAGAAATATGGTTTGTTTGCATTTTTAAATGTCCGCAATCCAGCAAACATCTCAGCAAGCTTGGATTGAGAATTCAAGTCAGAGTGAAAAAAAATCTGCCCTAAAAGGACAGAAATGCAAGACTACATCATATTCTGTTCCAGATATTGATGTTGGGGGTTTTCATTGGTGTGGGTCTTTACTAGAGTGAATGTGAGGAAGTCTTTCAGTGATAATGCATAATGTGAAAAAAATACAAGTTATAGGGGCTTGAAAAAGTATTTATATCACCTAAATTTCTATATATGTTGTACGGTTACATCCACAAGCTTTAATCTATGTTTTTGGGATTTCAGGTGATTGACTAACATTCCAAGCTCATTCACATTGGATGGAACATCTGTAATTGTCAGCTTTAAAATCTTGCCAAAGATTCCCACTTGGATTTAGATTTGGACTTTGACTAGGCCATTCTAAGACACTAATGGTTCTAGTTGTGTGTCAGGGTCATTTTGTGCTGGAAGATGAACCTCTACCCAAGTCATGAGTCTTTTGCAGCCTCTAATACTGTAGATTTTTCTTCTAGCATTTCCCTGTGTTTAGCTACATCTATCTTCCTATCAACTCTGACCAGCTTCTCTGTTCCTGAAAAAGAAATGCATCTCCACAGCAAAATGCTGCCACTACCATATTTCATTGTGAGGATGGGATTATTTGAGTGAGGCGCTTTTCGCACATAATTTTGGATGCAGGCCAAAAAGTTCAGTTTTGGTCACATCCGACCAGAGCATCTCCCTCCACATATGAGCTGTCCCGCTCTTCTGGCACACAGATGTTCTCACTAATGATCTCTAACAAACCTCTGAGGCCTTCAACAAAATGGCTGTATTCATGCTGAGTAAAAATCATTTTACTTTCACTTCACAATTATGCAGTACTTTGTGTTTGCCTACGATGCAAAATCCCAATAAAACACATTGAAGTTTGTGGTTGTAAAGAAATGTGAAAAGGTTTTGGCATGAATACTTTCGCAAGGTGCTCTATTTGGTTTTGTATTCTTGATTTTCTGGGAAACAGAACAGATCCATGAAAGAGAATGGAAATGTGAGGGAAAATATACAATATCACCTGAGGTTTAGTGTCAGAAGCAAAGGTGTTCCCACTCACCCCACCCCCACCCAAAAAAAAAACCTAATGTATTTCCCAATGACAATCATAATTTCTTGCTTCATTACGTGTTTTGCAAAACCGTTGTTTCTCGCTGCTCTGATTCAGTAGATTGTTGCTCTAAAAGAGCTCAGGAAAGACTGCAGCAACATGTAGTTTATCTGCACCTCACAGAGAGCAGAGTGTATGTGCACCATGTGTGTTCAAACTGCTTACTCATGAGCCTTTGGGATTCGGGGCCGATAATTCATTCAAAACAAGGCTAAAACAGGCACAGAAAGCCTTATTTCTTCTCCTGTACATTCACTCCTATGAATACTTAGTGTGAATACCCATGTTTCCTTTGGATTTAGACTATATCTTGTAAAAGCCCAGAAGAAAGCTATTGTTAAACCTTAAAATTATGCTACACAGGGTAGATACCTCAGAAGTTTCACTGTTATATTTACCTTAAAGAAACAGAGATGAATTTCTGTGAATGTTTAGCTGGGGGGGGGGGGGGAGGGGGAGGGGGGGGACTGAGGATGTCTCAGAAATGGTTCTTCATTTCATCCCTGAGTTGTTTGCTCAGCATAGATGGTGTCTGACTTGAGCCGGTATTTATAGCACATCACTAAGTCTTTTTGCACCACAGAATATATTGGATATATTGTAAATAGATGAAATAGATTTATTCTGAAAAAAATGATCAGTTTACTCAATGTGTGTATCTACGTATGTATTTGTACAGAGAAAAATCTAGTTTAAAAGAAAAAAGATTATAGTTATTATTATAGTTACTATCTACAATCATTACTAAGGGTGTCCTAAATGCAAACCCCCTTAGGAGAGTCGGGAAACAAACCGATTGTTTTTGTAGCGAACACAGTTCAGTTACTGATCTAGATCCATTATTAAAGCATCATATCATATTATAACAGCGTTATTAAAAGATGGCTGTGTCACCTGTTAAGGTGTGTAAAGGGCTATGCTGTTTTGGTGAATACATGGAGTAAAATGTAAGTCAAGCACACAAATACACACCCACACACACACATGCGTACATGCACATTGACAAACAACACATAGCTGCTGAAACAACAAATTCTGGTTCAGTTTACTGCTTCATTTATCAAGTCATCAACCCCACTTTGTTTACTACGAACTCTGACTGACTTGTACAAAAACGCATGATAATTTTTATTTATTTATTTTTAAATTTACAGCAAGAGCAGCTTGATGCTATGTTTGTTTCATTATTGTCAGGGCATGTTGGGTTTGATTGATGTCATTTTCTCCTCCCTCTTTCCCGTTCTTTTGCCTTCTCTCCTCTCTGTGGCTGTCACCGAGACGCACCAAATCTGCATCCTCCCTGCACAGCACCGTCAGTTAATCTTGGTATCTTCACTGTATTTCTAACAAGGAAATTTCTTAAAGACCAACGTGTTTCCTATTGGAATTTCTAAGCTTTTCTGTTTGGAGAAAATTAAAGAATAAAGTAGTTTTTACTCTCGGCCATCGGATTGTTTGTTTGCTTCATGGGTCTCCCTGCTTTTCTGAAAGATAAATTCGCGCCCAGGTGTGGAAGAAGATTGCTGGAATAAAGGAGGTAATGGGAAATCGGTCTGCACCGGTGTTCCTGTGTCATCCCGGTGCAACAGGTAAACTAATTCATTAGAGAACACATCCAGTATAACAGCAAATCTTAGTCAGACAGGTCTGAATAACTCTACTAAATCCTGCATCACATGGCTCTGAGTTTTTGTTTTTATGTGAGTGAGTGTGTGAAAGGGCGAGTTAAATTAAAGACACAAATTTCAGTTTTATTGTTATTCCACAATTCTACAAATGCATTTATTGCATAATATACCAAATATGAGCCAATGAGTACTACATTTACTTTAATGACAACATTAATGAAATTCCTACTTCAAAAAGCCACAGCAATTTGCTTCAGAAGGAAGAAGGGAATATTTTATCAATAGGTTGGTCCTGGTAGCCTGGTAATCTAATGCAAAAGGCATAAACCTGCATAAACCCTAACATATATTTTGAAAAATTTAGCATGATCACCTCACCTATTATGCTTAATTTCAGAGCGTGCAGGAAAACTGGGATACCTGTAAAAAACCATGCATGCACAGGGAAAAGTCCACACAGTTGAACCCTGAAACAACAGTAAACTCTCAACTGTGGGACAATGGTGCTTATCCCACATCCACAGAAGAATGTATCCACGCAAAATAATACTAATACTATAGATTATAGTAACTGCACTGATAAAAGCTGTTAATTAAGATGGTCAATTTAATTGTTAAATCATTATGCATTGGACTGAGCTGAGTCCAAGCTGACTCAGCTTGGACTCCTGCTTTACTTGCACTGCCATACTTGCACACTGATCACCTGCACTGTTGTACCGCTCTGGCATCCTATACTGCTCTACATTTACTCTCACTCACTTAAAACTGTGCACATATATTTATATTATATTGTAGATATGTTTATACTGTTTAATTTGTACTGTATTGCACCGACTACGCCAAAACAAATTCCTTGTATGTCCAAAAACGTACTTGGCAATAAAGCTTTTCTGACTATATAGATTCATAATACACAGAATATTGTATTGAAAGTGATCATTTAAATTAATTGGAACAATTATAGCCTCCTTTACAGAAATCTGAAAAATTCTGTGTCTCAGAAAATTTGAATATTAAATAGGACCACTAAAAAATTATTTTTATTACAGGAATGATGACCTACTGAGCAGTCTATCCACAAATTCCTTAATATGGTGTGACACAGAGTGGCTCGACCGTATTGCTGGGTCATCTTTTTTTGACAATACTCCATAGAAACTCTATGAGGTTTAAAACAAGCAGGTTAACCAGCAAGTCAAGGACAGTGATACCATGGAGATTTTGGCAGTGTGGGAGGGAAACATCCTCATTATGCTTTCTCCAGACTCTGGTAACTTGATTTTTAAATGAAAGCAAAATTTACTTTTATCTGAACTTTGCACCACTGACTAACAATCTAGACTTTTTTTCTCCTTTGCCCAGGTAATTATCTTCTGATGTCTCTGGTTCAGGATTGGCTTTACCCAATGAAAGTGACTGTTGTAGCCTGTACTTCTGTACTGAGTCCATGCCTTGTGAATCTCCCTCAAACTCTTTGATGGGCTTTTTTCAATCCTCTCAAGGCTGTTGTTATCATTCTTGGTGTGCACCTTTCCTACCACACTTTTTCCTTCCACTCAACTTTCGTTTACTATGTTTGTATAGGGCAATTTGTGAACAGCCACAACATTTTTTGTGGCTTACCCTCCTGAGGGTGTCAGTAACTGTCTGTTGAACAACTGTCAAGTCAGCAGCCTTAACTATGGTTGCATAGGTCATAATTTCAATCAAGTAAACTTTTGCAGACTGTGTAGGAGCCATGTGGTATTGTTCTTAAAATAATACTTTTCAGGCTCAGTCCCAGGGGTAAAAACACCCAACTTAAGTTTGGTGTAGATTTTTGACTGTTATTTTTCAAATTATTAAAGTTTAAATAAATTTGTTCAGCTGTCTGAAAAGATGACCTCTTTTAGCACTCAGCAAAAGTAGACAGCACTGGCAGGTTTTTCCTTTTATAATTTTAATTACAACAGCTAATAAACATTTGATGCACTTGATGCAAGCCCATAGGCAAGAAAAATGCTTTAATTTTCGCAAATCGCTATTGAGAAAGGATAAACAACCAAAGTTACAAAGAGACTCAAAAAATACCATTTTGGCTGAATAAATTATCTAAAAAACAGATAACATATTAAAGTAATGGAATAGCTTGCTGAAATACCTGAAGACATACAGATAAGTTAGATGTCTCACAGCTCACACTCTCCTTTCTGTCCTTTAAGTTCCTGAAAGGCATAGCTCCACCAAAGGTTTCTCTTCCTGTTTTTGGAAACTAGTGGACAAGATGTGCCATAAAGTAAGAACTGGGCAGACAAAGTGTTTGAAGTAGAGCAACCAAGTCTTTTTTACTTCCAGCTCTTCTTTACTGATCGGCTAAATGTTTTTACATGGTGGAGATCCACTTGTCCCATTGTTCCAGGAAACCTGCTACAAATCTTCTTCCTGCCAGTGGTTTACATGGTGGTCTCTTCCCATTCCAGCTCAACATCACCTGAAAACCAGCACAAATCTGTGGTTTGAACACTGCACTGCTGTGTGAAGTTTGTATTCCTAGATTTGTGTATGTTGTTTACCCTCCATGGCGTCCAGGGAGTCCATCTTCTCCAGAGCAGAGTAGCTAACAAACCAGATGGACTGGCTGTTACCTTTGTTGTTTAGAAGTTCCAGCGTACTTTGGTGGAGGAAGATGTACTGAGCCTGACAGCACAACACAGACAGATATTGATATTTCAGACCAGATTCTAAAGAGATGTTGAAAACAATATTCTTTTGACAAAAGAGTGATCCAAGAAGCTTGAATTGTGCTTGCTTAAATCTGATTGTGTTGCCCAAATTGGTTTTTTGGGACCCAAATCTGTCAGAGCTTATTTGTGCAGCGTTGGCGACTTTCTTAATAAAACTGTTAAAAAAACAATACCCATGCAGTATCACTAACCAGATCAACCACTGTTTTTGGCAGAAAGTATATAGTTACATGGTAAACAATACACTAGTAGGTGTACTGAAGTAACAGAAAAGATCCAACAGTCACATAACATGCATGCTGCTGATTTTATGAAATTAAATCCTTAACTAAAAGGTCTATGCCCAAAATAATAGCAAAGTGGAGTTCAGTCAGTGAGTTAATTCATTCTGTGTCAAACAGGTTGGCTTTATTTAAGGACAACGTATCAAGTGTTTTACATTCTGATTATAGGGCACCCTTCTTTGAAAATATGACTAAAATTAATAATTCCAAACACTGTTCAGAAGAACATTGTACTTTGATTAAAAAGTTAAATTGAGAGGCAAAAACATGTAAAGAATTTGAGAAAATGATCTGAAATGCAATTCAATGAAAACCAGAACCAGAGAGACATTGAAGAAAATGGAAAACTACCCTTTGAACGGATCAAAGAACAGCCACAATGGCAAAGACTCTGCCAATGATCAGTTTCAAGGTGATTAAAGAAGGTGTACAGTAAGTTGTGAAGACTGTAACAATTATATGTTGCCTTTGTGAAGCCAAGCTATTGTTACAAGAAGTCCATGCAAAATAGACAATAAAAAAAAAAAATGAAAAAGACAACATGTGCTGCAGAGGTTACAATTTAACAAAAGCACAATGACTATCCTATGAGAAATGGTTTATCGTTTTACAGAATGAGGAAAGCTACAATGTTTTTCGGGGGGTCTAGGGGGTTGCACACAGTTTGTTATGAACCCCTAAACACTGAATTCAAGCCACAGTACACTGAAGCATGGTGGCTTCAGCATTATGCTATGTGGTTGTTTCTCATACTATGGTGTTGTACCTATTTATTGCATACCGGAAATCATGGATCAGTTGAATGCATCAAAGTACTTGAAGTGGTTTAGTTGCCTTATGCCGGAGAGGAACTGGCCTTGAAATGGAGGTAGCAGCCTAATATTTGTTTTTGCTCACTTTCTGTTGATTGATAACAAATGTGTTAATTTTTCTTGATGTTGATTTGCAATTGAATATGCAGTGTTCCCACTGCACTTGTGTTTCTGTAAATGAAAGCTGCAATGAGATATGTCCAGGTTAAAATGCATTGGAATTTGTTGCATTGTGATAAAGGTCCAGGTGTATGAATACTTTTGCAAGGCACTGTACAACACTACATATAAGAGCCATATGTACCGTTCTATTTTGGCAGGCACTGTAGGTCT
The DNA here is from genome assembly GCF_021462225.1 of Girardinichthys multiradiatus. NCBI lineage: Eukaryota > Metazoa > Chordata > Actinopteri > Cyprinodontiformes > Goodeidae > Girardinichthys > Girardinichthys multiradiatus. The sequence goes on along the minus strand of NC_061795.1, from coordinate 29,640,693 downwards.
TAAACCACTATCTAAATATTGTAAAATGTAGAAAATATAGACATGAGAAAACGATGACGAGAGGAAGAAAACAAGCACAGGATCCCACATTAGGGACAGTGCCAATCCTGGCAATCACTTAAGTAATCACTGAGGTGATTTCCGGACGGGTTCATGCTGTTTCAAGAAGGCGATTGCTGTTTTGCATTAACACCTAAACTACTGGCAGATCATTCTCTTAGTTACAAAAAAAATTAAATACTAAAATGAACTTTTATTTTTGTTTTTTTAATAAGGAGAACACCACGGAATGGATTTTAATTTGGAATGGAGCCAACCAGATGTGGATCTGCTTCTTTTTCTATTTGAATCTTTGCGTCACTTTTTATGTAATCATAGTAGTGTGTGGCATTCATGTGGTAGATCATGTCTGATTAATTTAGTTCAGAGACAACTCTATTTCGGCAGAATCCGCTCAGACAGAGCCTCTTAACTCTTTTAGGGTTTTGAAACTGAATTTTGTAAACTTGAGGGTGGATTCAAAAAGTCATGCTTAGCAGAGAAGTTTAAACATTTCTGTGGTCTGCCAAACTCAAAAAACATGTGGTTATTTAGACTTTAAGATAAAACAAACTTTTGCCATTTGTTTTATTTCTGTCGTAGAATCTAAAATCAAAAAGAGGAAAATTAGCTTTTTTCTCCTGAAAACTCACCAGATTCTGCACCATACACATCCTCTCACTGCGCAGCTCAGCCACCAGCCCATAAATATCCACAAAGTCATGATCTCTGACGTGCTGATTGAGGTGATCGAGAGCAACGAACACGCCTGTTCTTCCCACACCCGCACTGAGGGAACAGCAAGAGAGCAACCATAATCACACTTACTTCAGAATTTGGCAACAAGCTACTATTTATAATCACAATATAGGATATTCAAACTAGTCATTTACCATACCTGCAGTGAACCACTATAGTGGCGTTGTCATGACGATGTGCTCGGACAGCTTTGACAAACTTAATCAAGGTGCTGCAGGACTCTGGGACCCCGTGCTCAGGCCACGATGTGTAGTTGAAGTGTTTGACTAAAATGTAGTGACCATGCTGCAGAGAGAAATAGATGCGGTCAAGTTAAAAAAATTGGGACAGTCCATTAAATATTTTGTTCTTTATTAGGAAATGTTCACATACAAATATCTCATCTTTATTTATGCTTTATCTAAAAAAAGCAACTAATTTACTGGTAAACAGCAAAAGTTTACTTTTTATCATTTTACTCATTAACAAAAGATAAACAAAAATGTGTTTTCTACCTGAGGAAAAGTTAGGACACCCTACCGCCAAATGGCTAGCTTTAGCCCCTTTGGCTGAAATAATTTCAGTGAGACCCTTTTTGCAGCCATTTATCAGCTCATGCATGAGTCTGATGAATATTTGAGAGGTTTCTCGCACGTAAAGTCAGTTTCAAGACACTCCAGAGCATCTTAATGAGATCAAGATCTGGGCTTTGACTCGGCCAGGCAGTTGCATTTTTTAATTCTCTATCAGTCCTTGGACGATTTACTGATATGTTTTAGGTCATTGTCATGTTGTTCTGCTTTAGCTTATATTTTTTTGCAGATGTTCTCAGAAACCATGATCTTTACAGCTCCATGTTTCACAGTTTGAGTTTGGTTATTTTCCTGAAATGCTATATTTGGCTTCTGTCAAACATGTCATAGGCTCTGGGGTCCAAATAATTCGGATTTACACTATACTTGTTTTACAGTGCAAAGATCGTTATTCCAGAAGTTATGGTCTTGATCTGTGTTCTCTTTGGCAAATTTTTATCTGAACTGGATGTTTTTCTTAGAGAGCAAGGGTTTGTCCGTGTACACCTCCTATTAGATAATGACATATGTTGACATTTTAGGGCTTTTGGAGATCACTCTGGGCATGTTTCAGTCTGTTTTTAGTATAAACTTGCTTGGATGGCCAGACCTGGGCATGAAGGAAGTTGTCTCGAATGTTCTCCACTTGTACACTATTTTCCACACACTGAAGAGGCTGATTTCAAATTCTTTCGAGACATGTCCAAATCCCTTACCAGGCTCACAAGCTGCTACAATCTAGGCTGGTAATCATTTGTCTTACTGATGTTTTTAAGTGTTTGATTCAAGAATGCTTGAAGAGTCAAGGTGAGCAATTCAAAAATTGAGAACACTGAACCAACCGTCCAGCATGGTGGTGGCAGCATTATGATTAGGGTCTTTTTTGCTGCCAGTGGTACATAAAAGGGAGTGTATAGCTGATTTTTCTCTTTTTACAGGATCGAGATTATAAGGGAAATTTTGATCTTCAAGAAAATTGGGTCTGTTCACATCAATATATGGTTTTTAACATTAGAATTTAAATCATATTTATTAAGGTTCAAAGAATAATTTAAGAAACTGGTACTATTAATTTCATCCTGTATGACAGTCTTTAAGGAGTGTGATTATATTTAATATTTAGGAGATGTAGCTGTCTGCATATGGTGTTGTAAGCTGAATGCATAAGCAAACATGTTGGGTCATACATTTCAGAAGCCTATAGCCTCTGTGGGAACTCACTTTTTAAAGTACTTTGTATACTTCCTATTCATGGCAGAGAAACAAAAGAAAACGTTTTTATTTACATCTTTATGTCTTATATTGAAAGTTTGAAATTACTGGTGAAAGTCCTTTGCCGAATAGTGTAATCATAGGAGGTGATGAAAAACAGTTAGTTTAAAAAATAAAGCAATGCAGATGCATTAGGTAAAAAGATCTGAGGTACTTTTAAATAAATGTGAAACATAAAGAGAAGCATTTGCACACATACACAGGAAACAGTAAGTAGGATGTAACGAGACAAAATAAAGACTTGCAGGTTACTATAGATAGTGTGGGGGATAATGACATAAAGCAGGTGTGGACAATAGAAAGCACAAACAAGTGTGAAGTAGAGCAGAACTGAGGAATAAAACATGTAGGAGGAAAAACTAAGGATGATTTCCACAAAATCCAACAGAACACATTAACTAAATCAGAACAAGACAACTGGAAACTTAATGAAAGATTAACTAAATAAAGGCATTGACACAAAAACACTTAACAAAACCAGATTAAAGACTAAAACATCCCAAGAGGTTGATGCTTAACATTTATACCTATTATTTTACATTGTATAGATCCCCTGAGCTGAAAATATAAGTTGCTGTCACACTGCTTTCATATCTGTTAAAATATTTTGTTGTGTGTAAAAGCATATTTAGTTTGTGAAACATTAAAGATATAGAGTCCGAGTGGACCATGTTCTCCGCATCTATTGTCGATGCTGCTGCCCGTAGCTGTGGCCGTAAGGTCTGCAGTGCCTGTCGCGGAGGCAATCCCAGAACCCGGTGGTGGACACCGGCAGTAAGGGATGCTGTTAAGCTGAAGAAGGAGTCCTATCGGCTGTGGTTGGCTTGTGGGACTCCTGAGGCGGCTGACGAGTACCGTGAGGCCAAGCGTGCTGCGGCCCGGGCTGTGGCGGAGGCAAAAACTCGGGCCTGGGAGGAGTTCGGTGAGGCCATGGAGAAGGACTACCGGTTGGCCTCGAAGCGATTCTGGCAAACCGTCCGTCGCCTCAGGAGGGGGAAGCAGTGCTTCGCCAACACTGTTTATAGTGGGGGCGGGAGACTGCTGACCTCGACTGAGGACATTATCGGGCGGTGGAAGGAGTACTTCGAGGATCTCCACAATCCTGCCATCATGCATTCCGTGGTGGAAACAGAGGCAGGGGACTCGGGGTTGGACTCTTTCATCACCCAGGCTGAAGTCACCGAGGTGGTTAAAAAGCTCCGCGGTGGCAAGGCTTCGGGGGTGGATGAGATCCGCCCTGAGTACCTCAAGTCTCTGGATGTTGTAGGGCTGTCATGGTTGACACGTCTCTTCAACATTGCGTGGCGGTCGGGGACAGTGCCTCTGGACTGGCAGACTGAGGTGGTGGTCCCCCTTCAAAGAAGGGTGACCGGAGGGTGTGTTCCAACTACAGGGGGATCACACTCCTCGGCCTCCTTGGTAAGGCCTACGCCAGGGTATTGGAGAGGAGAGTCCGACCGATAGTCGAACCTCGGCTTCAGGAGGAGCAGTGTGGTTTTCGTCCCGGCCGTGGAACACCGGACCAGCTCTATACCCTCTACAGGGTGCTCGAGGGTTCATGGGAGTTTGCCCAACCGGTTCACATGTGTTTTGTGGACCTGGAGAAGGCATTCGACTGTGTCCCTCGTGATGCCCTGTGGGGTGTGCTCCAGGAGTATGGAATCGGGGGCCCTTTACTAGGGGCCATCCGGTCCCTGTACGAGCGGAGCAGGAGTTTGGTCTGCATTGCCGGCACTAAGTCGGACCTGTTCCCAGTGCATGTTGGACTCCGGCAGGGCTGCCCTTTGTCACCGGTCCTGTTCATAACTTTTATGGACAGGATTTCTAGACGCAGCCAAGGGCCGGAGGGGGTCTGGTTTGGGGACCAGTGGATTTCGTCTCTTCTTTTTGCAGATGACGTGGTCCTGCTGGCCCCCTCTAGCCAAGACCTACAGCATGCGCTGTGGCGGTTCGCAGCCGAGTGTGAAGCGGCTGGGATGAGGATCAGCTCCTACAAGTCCGAGGCCATGGTACTCGACCGGAAAAGGGTGGCTTGTCCTCTTCAGGTTGGAGGGGAGTTCCTGCCTCAAGTGGAGGAGTTTAAGTATCTTGCGGTCTTGTTCACGAGTGAGAGAAGAATGGAGCGGGAGATCGACAGACGGATCGGTGCGGCTGCCACAGTAATGGGGGCGCTGTGCCGGTCCGTTGTGGTGAAGAGAGAGCTGAGCCGAAAAGCAAAGCTCTCAATTTACTGGTCGGTCTACGTTCCTACCCTCACCTATGGCCATGAACTTTGGGTCATGACCGAAAGAACGAGATCCCGGATACAAGCGGCTGAAATGAGCTTCCTCCGTAGGGTGGCCGGGCACTCCCTTAGAGATAGGGTCAGGAGCTCGGCCATCCGGGAGGGGCTCGGAGTAGAGCCGCTGCTCCTCCACATCGAGAGGAGCCAGTTGAGGTGGCTCGGGCATCTATACCGGATGCCTCCTGGACGCCTTCCTCGGGAGGTGTTCCAGGCACGTCCCACCGGGAAGAGGCCCAGGGGACGGCCCAGGACACGCTGGAGGGACTATGTCTCTCGGCTGGCCTGGGAACGCCTTGGGCTCCCCCTGGAGGAACTGGAGGAGGTGTCTGGAGAGAGGGACGTCTGGGCGTCTCTGTTGAGTCTGCTGCCCCCGCGACCCGGTCCCGGATAAGCAGAAGACGACGACGACGAAACATTAAATCCTTCATAAACCATGTCTCTTTTTAGTCAGTTAAGATTACCAGAATTATTTGCTAAATGTAAGGATAGTGAGAGAGAGAACCTTCATACTCTTAAGATTACTATCCCTTTAAACAATTTTGGGAAAGCCCAGATAATGATGATGATGATGATGATGATGTAAATTTCTGTTTGGTTAATTCACAACTTTTGAGGTAAATGGAGGGACACTTGCATGCATTTTAGACAACCCCTCATACCCACTGCTTTCTTGTGTGCCAGCATAGAAAAAATAATTCAAAGATAAAAAATAAATTCTAAAGAATCTTCTTTCCCATTATTCTTGTATTAAATACATTTTTATCAGTGCAACTGGGGCATCTGCATGGCATACCATGAAGTTTAACAATGTTTTTAATTGGGTCATTGCTGCAACATTTGGGTGGCATATGACTCTCTTGGAGCCTGGTCTGGCTGGAGATACAATAAGGTGCAGTACAGTATCAAATTCATAGAAAGGGTATGCTGGATTGTTATCATTACTTGACATTACGTTTCATTATTTACAATAATGAGAACATCTTAAGCTGTAAAAACACAATGCAGATACAAAATAGAGTAAGAGAGGTTTCATGGTAGCTGTCTTTGGTTCTATCTCTATTGACAGCACTCTGCATCCATCTCTGCAATGTTTAACTTTGCAGAGATGTCGCAAAGGCACAAAGCATCTAACATCTGAATTTGAAGCCAGCTGGCCTAGCTTTATAGCTAGGATTACAAAATATTGCAGAAAGCCAAAATTAAAATATTTTGAATAGTTTTTCAAGCAACATAAAATAAAAAAAAATAAAAAACACCTAATTAAAATGAAGATAATTATGTGTGATATTCAAATTAGAAAAACATTATTTGCAGCAACATGTACAGTAAGGGCAATAAACACTCTATAGAGAACCAGGCACATTTACTGGCGCCACTGTTAAAGATGTGTGTAAAGTCTTAAAATAAATTCAGCAGATTTTGCAGATGCAAAATCTCACAATGCAAAAATAAAAAAAAATCCATTCTTTCATTTCAGTAAATTTGTTCATCAGCAGAAAAAACAACACGTTGCAAAAACAAATATTGTAACTTATGGGTTCAAGGTCCTATGTGACTTTATTTGTACCCATAGTTAGAATGATTTGCAGCAGAAATGGGAGAATAGCATCTGCGCTGACAAGAAATTTAAAAACTGGAAAAACACATGAAGACCCAAAAGGAACATAAAAATAAGACATAAATGCCCATGTAAGAACAACAACAAAACAAGCTAAAATTGAGCTAAAAGCCAAAATTCTGCTAAATGTCAGATAGTACACTAGACTATGAAACCCTCCAGAAAATACAAACAATGAAGAAATAAATACTAACAATGTGTAAACTATTTATTTAGGGTTTGTTTAAGCAGATAGATAGAGCTGAGATGAGGCTGTTCCTGTCATGGTACAAGAGCAAACATTTCTCAGAAAGAGGGTGAGAATCATCTGTGTTTGGCTGATCACCAGTATAGTATACTGGTTCTTTTTAATCACTCCGAACATCCATCCATTTTCTATACCTGCTTATCTGTGCAGCAAAGGAGCCAGCTGGTGCCTGTCTCCAGCAATCATAGGGTCGAACTGCTAATAAATTAGTCTCGCTAAAAGCATTTTTGTAAATTTATCTTAGAATCTCTTTAAAATGGAAAAGACGAGAACACGTAAAACCGATACATATTGTTATTCTTTATAATCCAGGAGATATCTAAAAGGAAACATTTACTCGCTTGAAATTGCCCATATCAACGGTCAGAACTGTAATTGAAAAGTGACAAATAAAGCTTATTGAGCACTTGAGTTTATCTCGGCACCACTCACAGTAAGAAGGACGGTAAGGGAAGTAAAAAAAATCTCCAAAGCTAGGTGGAGAACTCCAACAAAAGTTTCAATGTGAAGTCATGGTACTGCATGAAGGACAAAATGCTTTAAGGCTTCTTACAAATGATCTTTAGGTGTGCTTATAAATCTGGTGAACTCTGCATATGCGTGTGCAACGTTGTGTATTTGTCTGCAAGAGGTTTTACTACCTTTTCTACTTTCAGTGTTCTGACAGTCCAATCGGGAAGCACTTCCTCTGACACTTTAGAGATGAGAATGTCACTAAACACTGTCATCGGTTTGTTGTCCTCTGGCCAGTACTTCTGACACCGAATCTGAAATGCCACAAACACCGCACATGAAGCATTTGTTAGCTCTCCAGAAAAGAGTTTATTCCTTCATGGAGAGAAGTCCTGAAATGTAACTTGTACTCTGAATTCTGTCACGTCTGTAACGACGCACCCTGCCTTTCTCATAACATTGCGTGAGCATAGCAATGGTGCGGGTTCCTGTCTCCCAGATCATCCTCCAAAAGTCAGCCACGGTGCTTGGCAGAGGACCCTGAGTGGCTATGAACTCATTGGGACACAAGTAACCCTGTAAAGAGTAAACAAGAAAGACAGTAAGCCTCAGATACAGCCTTAGAATAAACCTAAGATCAGAGCTTGTATCAGTTTTTTAGGAGTGATAACTCACTGAGACAAAGCTTGCGTTGATATAGTCTGATCCTGCCATGCCCGGTTCTGACAGCAGCTTCACTCGGTTGTTATTGTCTAAATGCAGAAGAACCAGGAGAAAACTGTTCAGTGAAAGGGTGTGAAATGCAGCTCTTTGAGTTTGAAATGGTGCCATAAGACAGAAAATATAAGGTTGCCTTTATAAGGCTCATTTTTAGTCCAACCACATACAGGGTTTGATGTTGAGGAAGCGGTTCTTGGATTTATTCCATGGCAGGTCGGCGTCTGTGGTGGCGAGGTCTGGCAGCAGCTTTGGGAGCTCCTGGGAGAAAAAAAAAAAAATCAAACACATTTACATTAGCATTCACATAAACTTTCAGAGTCTTAACTATGAACATAACAAAACTAACGTGACATTTCTCATAAAAAATTATCACACTAATTTAAACATCAAAAATGGAAAATCTATGAGAGCTTCAGAGGTTTGTGCAGATGGTTAAGATGAATGTGTTTGGGGTTTTGTTGCTGCTGGGGAATAGAAGCATACACAAACATTTATGCAGGGTGGAACAAAGCAATATGTGAAAATCTAAAATATTTTCTCCTAAAAACATATTTCATTCATACCTGTTTTTTGAGGTCCAGCAGAAAGATTCCATCACCCATTTTGTTTGCAGTTTCTGGATTATTTTTATTATTTAAATTCATTTTACACAGTGCCTTATGAGTGCACTGCTTTGTGTTCTATCACATAAAATCAATTAAAATTCATAGACATTTGAGTTAGTAACATGAGAAAATGAGGAAAAGTCTGAGACATATGAACACTTTTCCAAGGCACTGCAGATGCAGCGTTCTGGCCATTCTGGGTTTTAGGCAAACATTTACCGAAAACTCCTCCTGGAACTTTGCATTGTCGTTGGCACACAGATCTTCTACGTGCTGCAGGAAGGATTTCTTGTTGACAGGCCTGACAGAGAGGATGGTAGAAAAAGGCACTGACTGTGAGCCACAGAGAGAGAGTCAACAATGTGCTATTTTATGTCAACTTTTTTTAGGTTACGAGCGGCACGGAGCCATGAAGAACGTGCGGATTTCTCCAGCAGCTGCTGTGTGCATGCTCGCATCATTTATAAAAGATGACTTACTTGAGCGACTTCCTGTAGCTGAGCAGCCTGGATGAAAATAGAAGCAAAATAAACAAATTAATGCAATGATCGCAACCCACACTTTGGCATTGCTGTCCATGAAAATTTAACTAATCCTCCCAGCAGAAAGTACACTGAGATATGGTTTAAGAAAAGCGGGTTAAACCATTTTGCAATCACATCCACTCTGATTAAACACTGATGCAGGCCTTGATTTTCATTCTAATGAGAAAAAGGGGGACAATCGATTGCATGAAACAGCTCCTGTGGAATCTCCTCAGATCTTCAACAATTGATAAAGCTTACCATTTACGCCCCCTGTCTTCCAAGCAATTTGAGAGCGGGTAAACAAATTAAAAGGGTCTTAAACAGAGGAGCTTCAGCAAAACTGTTCATCTCTGCTAGGGATGGAGGAAAATATGCAGGCAGTTGGTAAAACATTGATGTCACTGATTCACTCAACTACCAGCCTCCACAAAAGCTTTCCTAAAAGTGCACAGATGGAGGGTTTGACGTAAGCCTTTATAGGAAAGATAATGACACACACACACAAACAGGGGGAATTAAAAAAAGCAAAACAATACAAACACGTCAAAATAAGCCACACACACACACACACTAAACGTCCAACTTACTGGATGACATAAATCTCTTTCCGCTTAAAGAAGAAGGAAGAATACCTGGTGGGAGACAAATGTTCAGTGAGAGAAAGACAGCTTATGTGAGTGGAGGTAAACGTCTGCGCGGAAGTAGAGTTGGGAAGTGACAAGGAAAGGTGTGTTACTTTAACTGCAAGACAAGTCGTGTTTAAACAGCTCTCACTGTGCTGTCAGAGCTAGGATGATATTCTGGTCATATCAGAGAGTAGGAGACAAGAGATGCTGCCCAAATGACTACAGTGAAATGTCTTTGGTATGAAAAGTGAGTGGTCAGTCAGTGTAGAGGAGGGACTGTCATTCTAAATGTTTTATTAGGCAGAAGATTTAAAGATCTCTGGTTACAACCCTCAAAGTAAGGTTAGTATTTAATTTTTGCTTTGTTCAATTTGAAAAGGAAATAGCAAGTGAAAATATCGTTCTGATTTCTGACTGTGATAATTCTATGACGATGTACATTCTGGTAATCACCTCTCACAGGAAATGTTCTGATCTTAAATGAACTTATTTTTCAAATGAGGTTTTAGAGTACTGGACTAAACTAAAGATTTAAATTCTGGTGCTGTTTTACTAATGTGATTCTATGTCAATGGCACTCTCAGCAAGCCTGATTTTATTTAAGTTCTGAGCAGGACAGACATTCCCTTACTGCGCCTTACATTGGCCTGTACAGACAGATCGTGTCAGTTTATTAGCCTCTGCATTTGAAACATCTGTTAAAAAATCCCACATTCAGAGGGTTTGGATTCTGTATTTTAATAGAGTGCATCAGTTCTTCATTCTCTGTCCTTCACTCTTTGAAAAGCCAGCAGTGCAGCTGATCCCCACACCACTTTTTTTCCTTTCACAGAATTATCAACATTTTTCAATGGATGGTATTCTTTTCAACACAAATACCTTGAAGGAACAGCACCTAAGTGATTCCAACCATTTACAATTACAAGCACAGTGATAGAGACACTGCATTGGCTGCTACAGCTTCCCATCTGTTTTTGTCAAGCAACCTGCTCCTCAGCCAGCTTTTAGTGTAGTGGGCAGCAGTGAAAACACTAGTAATGACCTTTTATGATGTTCAAAACAATGCGTTGAAGTTTATTAAGCAGGAGAATAACTTTTTTATGTACGTATGTTGTGTCTAAATATGAATGACTGAAACTGCACTTCAATATGCTTCGAGCTGACTTATCAAGGAGTGATATCAAAACAGCATATAGCCTTGCACTTTACCAAACTGCTCCATAAAAACATTCTCAGTAATAGCAAGAGATGAGTTTACTGTAGACTGTAGCTGTTTGATATCGAGAGACAGATGACAAGGCCATCCAAGGTTTGGGCAACTCATGGTAACTTTCTTAACCAAGTTAACCCATGTTGGAGTAGCTTATTAACGCTAACCTGCAGAAACTATGGCTAGGACAAACTATCTGTCTCTGCCCAGAAAAACAGACACAAAGTCGCAGAGTCTGAAACATTGTTGTTTGAGCTGTTTGCGATTTAACCGGGACACAATCCCAATACTACTTTAGATCATGTACAACTGTGTTATCTTGCTCCGCTTTTCAGCTATTATGCTGTCAGGGAAGCAGGAAATGTAAAAGTTAAGTGGGAATGGTGAGAATTTTCCTTAAAGAAAAGATCCTCAGCTTGACTGAGATGCAAATCAAAGCCTACTTTTTACTGGATTAAATTAAGGTGACACTTGAGTGGAGGTATACTGATCTAATGTACTGTACTGCAAAGGTAAATATGACCTTCATGGAAAGGTCAGACATTTCTCTACAGCTTTCTCAACAAAATAAAAGATTTAATGAAGCAGAAACCAATACAGTGAAAATAGACATTTTTTGGGATAATGAGCAAGTGTAAGCTGAATATAACAGAAAAAAAAAAATCTCTTTAATAATGAAGTGTGTTAATTCTTCATCCTTTGAGCCAGTGTGTTAGCTTGAATCAAAAGAATATTTCACGGGACATATTCAATAAATAACAGAAAATCCTGGAAGCCAAAAACACATGGAATGTAACAGAAGATAAAACAGTGTGGCTTCCACAGCAGAATAAAAATCAAACTATTGGCTTTGCCTTTTCATCTGACCTAAGCATAATTGAAAATGTGTAGACAGACCTCCACATGAATACATGTGAGACAGCTCATAAATCACACTGAAATACAGTAGGAGCCTTTTGCAAGAAGAAAATATTTCCCACAGGAGACCTAATAGGCTTTATAGAAACAGAAGTTTTTTATTTATTCTAATGGCTTAGGAGGGTATGACTGTTATCATGCAAGGTTTAAAACTTAAGGTTCAGAAAGTCGATGATTTAAAGAACATATATATTCAAAAACATTTTCACATGTTAAAGCTACAAAAACACAAGTTTAGTTCCCATGATTTTTTTTACCAAGCTGTGGGGCCATTTGTTATCTACGTGTAAAGAAAAGCCGGAAAGTTAGATGCTGTATTTTGAAGCACAGATTGGTTGGGATTAAAACAGACAGAATGATTTCTCTGTTCTGCAGAGAACTGACGAGAAGAGAAATTACAAAGTCACAATGCTGTATTGTATGCTGTTGCCACTGCTGCTTCTGTTTCTATTTTTTGCACAGACTCTACACTGCTAGATAATTTTTGTGCTGACAGGATCTGCACATCAAGTTGGCTGCAGCAAAGAGGGTTTTCACCTTGTTCACACATATTTGGAGTCTTGTCTTGCACATCTGAATCAAGTCTGATGTCAAAAAGGTTACTTCTACAAAAGTTGGCAAAATGATAGTTCTATATTTAAACTAACAAAGACTTACCGATTTAGTTTTTCTTGTTTCAGCTCCATATCTGCCACAGCAATCAGTTGATCCAGCTTACATTTTGTCTCAATGATCTCTGCCTCTCGGGGTGAATATGTTCCACCCTCCTTCTTACGCTGATGGATCCTGGGAACAAAAGAGGATGAAGCAGTTACTATCATTAAAAACATGATGCATTTAAAATCAGTAGTAATATTACACATGGTTGTTTTAAATGCTTTGAGTATTGATCTCACTTGACTGAGCAACAGATGAGCAGGATGAGAAATACAGCCAGAAAGAATGACAGCAAAACACCCAGGATGATTTGTTCCTCCTTGGTCAGCAGTCCGTCTGCTGCAAAGTGAGAGAGAAATCATTTAATTCAAGTTAAAGCAAACTAATGACCAGCAAGGATAACATACACTTCCAGTAAGAACATACACCCATCATCAGCATGAATATCGGAACAATGTAGTGCATCAGATATATACATACACCCTCACTAATATTTAGATACATTTTCTTTGGAATGCCATTTTTGAAGCCATGGTAGTGCATAGATTTTTTGTTGATAGTCTGCTTTATTGATTCCAACACCAGTTTTGCTGTGTTTATGATCTTAGTTCTATTGGAACACCAAACTGTCTCCAAGTTTTAACTGTCTTCCTGTGGATTAGATGTGAAGTTGAAGACATTAGAGGTAGTTCTCTGAGTTCGTTATTCAATCTGTTTTATGCAACGCACCAGTACCTCTGGCAGTAACCAGCCAGATGCTGTCACCACCATGCTTGACAGCTGCAAACAATATTTTTAAGTTGGAACGCCTAATGTTGACTCCTCCAAACATACATGTGTGGTCAAACAGCTCATTACCTTTCTTATCAGACCATGAAACTTTCTCCAGAATATGTTTGGCTTGTCCATATGGGCAGCCGCAAATTTAACGCCTCGTCCATTTTTAAACCAAGGCTTCTTTTTGGGTTGGCACTGTTTCAGTCAATGATGATATTAAATTTGCTTCATTGTGAACAGCAAATTTACTTAATAATTTGTTTGAGTCTTAGTTTTTGAGCATCTCTAACAATTGTGACAGTTTGCTTGAGATTGTTCAAACAGTTTGCGGGGTTCCTTAGTCTTTGAGATTAGTGAGTCAGTTTGGTTTAGTTCTGTGCTCTCCTTGTATTTCTGTTCTTACTTTAGGTTTTGGTATTTTGATTACCTCAGTGTTTGACCATGTTTAATTTGTCTAGTTAAGTTACCTTGGTCATAGTTTCATTTGTATTATTTTTGTGTCACTTTCCTTCAACTCCTCCAGTCATGCTTCCCACAAAGCTGTCATATATTCTGGTAATTAGGATTCACATGTTCTTTGCTCCACCAATCAATGCTATTTAGTATTTAGCCCTCCAATTTCATTTGAGCTTTCTACTGTTGTTCTCTATGGTCTCTGGGTTCCTGTTATTTATATTTCTGACTTCTGTTATTTACTAAATTCACTCATCATAATTCTGCCTTCCTCCTGCCTGCATCTAGGTCCTATCACACAACAATTAATAACACTGTTGGAGTTTTCAACTGAATAACGATCACAAGCACACCTCCTAACTAGTTTGGAAATGGCTAAAGCAGGCTAATATTAAGTTTCTGGAATAGCTCATACAACACATCAATTGGAAATTCACGGACTATTGTTAAAAACTGGATCTGTGCCAGGAAACAAACCCTTTTAAACATGCTCTGCTCTGGGTGTTCAGCAGCAGTTCCTGTCTCCATTCAGTTGTTAAAAGTTGCTGCTTAAGTCAGACAGAATGTTGGTAGTTGCAGATGTTCGCTGAGGCAAATATTTTTAATGTTTGTTGTATGTTTGCTGTGATTTAAAAGCATTAAAAAAAGTATTTTCTATTCTATTCTTTTCTAAATAAAATAGAAAAGACTTTTGGCACATGCTTGTTAAAGGCTGCAAAAGGTATGTGAATTACCTGCAAGTTGAAGGACATGTAACCAAGTATTATTGGGGATGTATGTGTATATTTGAGGTGGTATGTATGTTTTGGCCTTGTGCACATTATAGAAAATTCACAAAATATTAACATTTCTGCACTCAAGTTTTTAAAAAAAAATCCATTAAAGATGACCTTCATGCTTATGGTACATATACCGTATGTAAACTTGTGAGCGGAACCACGTGTACAGCTTTCTGTAAGGTACTGGTAAAAGGTGTTGAATCATTTCTCATTTCTTTATATTTTGCTTTTAGGGTCTAATCTCTCAAAGCAGCCTTGAGCAAATATTTGAGCTGGTTTTCAGAAAGTCGTTTGAGGTCATTTTGGACATTGGCTGCTTTTTTATGTTATTGGAAGCAAACTATAAAGAAATTGGGGTTGGTTTAAAACTTCTACACAGTACTGTAAGTTTTTCATTTTTTAAGCTGAATAATGTTTGCTTGCTCCTTCCTTTAAGACATACCTGCAGTTCTGATATGCTCTGAGAATTTAGAGTCTGTGTATTGGCCATTAATGTTAGTGGCTCTGAATTTAAACCTGTCAACAAAAAACAACAGCAGAACAACAGGAGTTTTTGTGTTATTCTTTCAATACCTGTTTGAATTTTTCAAAGAATTTCATGGTTCAGAATGCTTCCAGTGCACTCACACATAGACGGTGTTGGGCTTTAGAGGCCCGTTGCAGAAATAATTAGTGTTGTTCTCCTCCAAGCAGTTGTCATTCTCTCCAATCGTGTAGGTTCCTGCAGTGGTGTGGTTGTAGCTCAGCAGTGACGGGTCATCCCCAGATACGCTACGACCGCCTCTTTTGAGCACATCCACACCTGCTGCCCCGCCCCTCGCTAAGCATGTGGGATTGGGGAACCCTGTGTCAGTGAGGTAGGGAGCGGGACGGTGAAAATAGGCTCCCCTCCAGTTGGTCAGGTTCTCGTTGTCCCTCACTGTGACAGAATAAAAGTTGGAGGGAACAAATTAGGAATGCTTGAGTTTAGTCTTTTATGAGCTCAGGGCAAGATGGTGCACTGTAAAAATATCACACATACACACAAAAGATGTACATATTTAAGTATATTTATCTAAAAAGTGATTACTGTCATACCCCCTGACTCGGCCACAATGACCTGGATTTTTGCGATTGGTCCGTTGTCGTCACTATAGTAACAGGCAGGCATATTTATGGTTATGCTCCTGTGGGTTACCATGGCAACCCCTCCTTGGCCCAGCACTGCTTGGGGTCTTTGGGTTGGCTGGGATGGAGCTTAAACACACACGCACACACACACGCACACACACACACACACACACACACACACACACATACAGTTATCATAGGATACAATGTGTTTGAGAGGATTTTACCTGCTACATCCAAAGATAAAACATATAATATTTTAATTGCCTTCATTGTACAACTGATGACATTGATAACTGATGGTGTCAGAACAGGTCTGCTTCTGTAAAGCTACAATTTTGCAAGGTAATTATGCTTAATCACTGCAGCAACAAGGAAATAAATACTGTTGAGCATTGCTGAGAACAGGGGCTTGTACCTTTAATCCCTGTAGTTATCTGGACAGGTGGACTGAGTGGGCTCCTGCCCGCACCATTTCTTGCTGCAGTCTACAAACAGAACAGATATGTGAAATCAAGGAAGACAGCAGAAAGAGAATAGGCACAGGAAGCAATTTTAAAGTAAGAAAAATGTCAAAGCATTTCTAAATTAAGTCTCAAAACATTTCAAGAAGTGGAAAACATGATTGCTTGGATTTTGTTACTTCATGAAAGCATGAGTGTCCAGACCCGTGATATCCCATTCACTGTTGGAAACGTACCGTGGTCTGGAAGAAGAATGAAGGGGTTCTGGTGTGCTACAGACAAAAAACCTTTGAATATATTCTCTCTGCTCTCAGTTGAAAACTGATGTATTCACACATCAGAGCAGAGCATTGTAACTAGTTTAACCTTTTTAATCCCATACCCAGCACTGGTCACTCAGGCAGGAGTTCGTGAAGCAATCTAATTACTTCTATTTTGCTCTGGTTCTGCAACAGATTCACAAAGGAGATTGAACTAAATACATGTAGACGCAAAGATGGGAGCACTTACGTACTATTTTTGAATCAGATAATAAAAACTCTAAACTCAGTGGCTCAGAAAATTGGAACTATGTGAAAAAGGTAAAAACTGGAAACTCATGGTATCACCTTAATCAACTAATTCACTCTAAAAACCTGCAAACGTTTCATGAGCCTCAAAATGGTCTCTAAATCTCGGTCAGAAGGTTACACAGTCATGAAAACAGCTGACCTGACACGTCCAGAAGACCCTCATTGACACCCTTCACAGAGCATGTAAGCCCATTTTGACACCAATTTTGTTTGATTTGAAGAAGTTGGGTGGAGCAACTTCACTTAGGTCACAAAAGGTCACTGCTAAAGAAGCTGGTTGTTCACAGAGTGCTGTATTCAAGCATATTTATAGAAAGGTGGGTGGAAGGAGAGGCTGGTCCAGCAACAGGAAAAACGATAACTGCAGCCTTGAGAGGATTGTCAATCAAAACCCATTTAGGCCACCATTGGTTAATAAATTTGATTTCCATTGAGGATTTTTGTCTGATTTTGTTGTCATCACATTCAACTTTGTACAGAACAAAGTATTCAATGAGAATATTTCATTCATTCAGATCTAGGATGTGTTATTTGAGTGTTCCCTTTATTTTTTTGAGCAGTGTAGATAAAATTAAAGTTTGATTTTCATGTGGAAATCAAGGTCTCAGACTCTGGAGGAATGGTGGAGAAGCAGAGATTCCACGTTGCTTAAAGTCAGTGAGGATTTGGGGTGCTATATGTTCTGCTGATGTTGATTCACTGTGCTTTCTTAAGTCCACAGTCAACACCATCAACCAGGACATTTAGAGCACTTCATGCTTCTTTCTGCTGACAAACTTTATAGAGATGCTGATTTAATTTTCCAGCAGGACTTGGTACCTGCCCACACTGCCAAAAGTACCAAAAGTTGGTTTAATGACCATAGTGTGACTGTGTATGATTGGTCAGCAAAGTAGCCTGACCTGAACCTCAAAGAATCTATAGAGTATTGAAAGGAGGAAGATAAGAGACACCACACCCAATTTTGCAGATGACCTGAAGGCCACTATCAAAGCAACCTGGGCTTCCATTACACCTCAGGAGGCATTTTCTGAAACACAAGTTTTTTTTCATGATCTGTATCCCATAATCATCTAAATTACAAGTAATAAACACTTGGAATATGTTATTCTATGTGTAATGAATCTGTATAACATATGAGCTTCACTTTCTAAAAGGGGTAATAAAAAGTTTTTGTTTTTTTCTCACAATATTCAAACTTTTTTAGGTGTACCTGTATTGGCAGAGTTTGCTCTAAATCCATGAATACTACCTCTAAAAAAATTCTGTGTCAGCGGAAAAAGACACTATTTGCCCTGTAGAACTATTTTAGGAGCAGATTAGGTTTTAAAATAAGAAGTTGGTGCGAACTCAGTTGTGCAAACATTCAGCATTTGCAACAAGCTTTGCAATAAGAGATTGATATCTTTCTGAAGATGACAATCTTGATTTTCATGCTCTCATAAAGTGTGTGGATCTGTTTGTCTATGCGGTATTTGAGTGTTTCTCACCTGTATACTGTAGGTGTGCCCTCCTTTAAGGCCATCTATGAAAGCAACAAGCATTTGGGATTCTCTGAGGATGTTATCAAGGCTTATATTTTTCACCAGCTGGTCCTTCTCATACACAAGGATGTAATAGGCTGTGATGTTTCCATTAGGCTCTTCAGGGGGACTAAAGCTCACCCTGACCTTGTTCACTTCTTCTGGGACACCAGAGACAGTGACGTTCTTGGGAGGGTCTTTCGGCTCTGTAAAAAAAGAAAGAATGATGCAAAAGCAGAGAACTAAGGTAAGTAAGGTCAGGGGACAGAATTTAAACCTACCCTCCTCTAGCGTCTGGATGAAAAGACCAATGGCTTTCCCATCACTGCCAACATTGTCTAATGAACCAGTGAAGGCGGTGACAGTCACGGCATAATGGCTGAAAGCTCTTAAGTTAGTCACAAAGACCGTAGTCAGTTCTCCTGGGCCCCGGACTATTGAGATGTTCATATCAGGACCATCCACCTGTGGTAACAGCAAAGTTCCTGATGAATATTGTTAATTAATTTTCATTTAATGCAAAGTACAATAAGCTGGGCTTCATTTGTAGGTTTAAACCCCTGACCAAGGCAAAATAACAATGATCTTTCCAAATATCATTAAATACTGACTAGATACATGTTTTTATCTTATAGAGGTTGTGGCTCAGCAAGGTGACCTGCACTAGATACGACGTTGGTCCCGAGAGAACAGCCGGGACCTCCCATGCAATCCGAAGGCTGGTGGAAGTTGGGGTCAGTTTAAGGTTACGAGGAGGAGCATCAGGGCCTATAGAGAGGAGATGAACAAAAATATGTGATTATCTGACATGCAGCAGTACAATATAAGCCTGGGAGAGACATTAATCACACAGAACAAAACAAAATCCAAGACATTTAGGTTATTTATTTATTTTTTGATTCTTTTTTGCATTAGTGCCTTTAGGGGAGGTAGGTTATTCAATTCTGTCAGTATTTATTAGGTAGTAAAGTCATT
Organism: Girardinichthys multiradiatus; assembly: GCF_021462225.1. Classification (NCBI taxonomy): domain Eukaryota; kingdom Metazoa; phylum Chordata; class Actinopteri; order Cyprinodontiformes; family Goodeidae; genus Girardinichthys; species Girardinichthys multiradiatus. Next base: position 29,621,554 of record NC_061795.1, on the reverse strand, counting down.
ATAGAAATGCAGGTTGTGACACTGAACGTGTTTGCCAAAACAAGACAACTAAATCATGGTTTCCTTATCACCAAAAGCCTTGTAAAAGTATTTATACCTCTTAAACTTTTCAACATTTTGTAATGTCATAACCACAACCTTTGTTCCATTTTACTGGTATTTTAAGTGATAGACTAACACAAAATACTGTATAACGTTGAAGTGGAAACACTTGGTTTTTACAATAGTTTTACATATGAAATTGTGAAAAGGTTGGCATGCATTTATATTCAGACCTATTTACTCTTATACCCATAAATAAAATCCAGGGCCACCAATTGCTTTCAGAAATCATAAAATTAGTAAATAAAGACCACTTATGTTTAATTTAATCTCAGTCTAAATTTAGCTGTGCTGGGAAGGCCAGTTTTAGGTCTCAAACAATATCCAAGGTTTTTAACATCTTACAGACCAATGTTAAATCCATAATCTGAAAATGGAAACAGTGTGGCACAACCACAAATCTATAAAAATATGGCTGTTCATCTAAACTGGTAGGTCAGGTAAGGAGACTATTAATCAGAACTGCAGAGCTGCCGAGATCCACAACTTAGAAGAGTGGAGAATCTGTTGACAGGACTACTATTATTGAGGAACTCAACAAATATTGCTTTTTGGGAAAGGAAGCATATTTTTTGGGAAAATAGCCATTGTAGAAAGAAAGCAATAAGAAATCCTGTTTGCAGTTTGACACAAGTTTTATAGTAGACACAGCCAACATGTGAAGAAAAATGCTCTGATCTTATCAGACCAAAATTGCACCTTTTGGCCTACAAGCAAAATGTTGTGTGTGTCAGAAAAGTAACAATGCACATCTCTCTGAACATTTATGGGTATAAATTCTAAATTCAGATTAAAGTAGTCTCACTTCTTTACCTGCATGGTTATCTTGTATCTGCTATATATTTATACTGTTATGTCCTACACTGTTCAAAGTAATTATGTTTTTTTTGGCTTTATGATAGATGGATTGTGTCTCTTTAAATGGATTATTTATGATGGTTTTGTAAAATATGATGTTTTAGGTTTCTTTTTGTATATCTGTATATGTTAACCTGATAAGCCCTAAGGCTTTAGAAACAATTTCCACCTGGAATTACATAACTGAAATAAATCAAGAATAGCTTCATGGTCAAAAAGTCTCAACACAAACTGTTTGTACCTGTGTAAAGGTAAGAAATGAAGGAATAAATTTCCAATGGAACCACTATTGCAACTCTGATTTATTTGTGATTAAACAATGACAAAATCCATTTTTTGAACCCCTGCATGTGTGGTATCTAAGGATACTGGACATGGAGGTTTGGTGCAAAAAGAAAGGGGTTTTATGTAGCGTTTTTTTTTAGAGTCACCCTTCTCTGAACGACCTTTAAACGTGATCTTAGGTGTTTAAATTGCTGTAAAACCAAAAGTATTTGTTTTATTAATATTCAAGCCAAAGATTCAGGGAAACAAAATCCCAGCTGTGTCCAATGTGATTTTAGAGGCGGACCCACTGGCGGTCTGACTTAAGAGGTTAATGATTCTGCTGTGAAAGACATTTATTTTAAAGTTCTGGTGATATGTGGAATTTTTGGCAGTTTATTTTTTCAGATGTGACTTCTAATTTTCTATTCTTTATAGGCCTGACATTTCTATGTACAGGTCCTTCTCATAATATTAGCATATTGTGATAAAGTTCATTATTTTCCATAATGTAATGATGAAAATTTAACATTCATATATTTTAGATTCATTGCACACTAACTGAAATATTTCAGGTCTTTTATTGTCTTAATACAGATGATTTTGGCATACAGCTCATGAAAATCCAAAATTCCTATCTCACAAAATTAGCATATCATTAAAAGGGTCTCTAAACGAGCTATGAACCTAATCATCTGAATCAACGAGTTAACTCTAAACACCTGCAAAAGATTCCTGAGGCCTTTAAAACTCCCAGCCTGGTTCATCACTCAAAACCCCAATCATGGGTAAGACTGCCGACCTGACTGCTGTCCAGAAGGCCACTATTGACACCCTCAAGCAAGAGGGTAAGACACAGAAAGAAATTTCTGAACGAATAGGCTGTTCCCAGAGTGCTGTATCAAGGCACCTCAGTGGGAAGTCTGTGGGAAGGAAAAAGTGTGGCAGAAAACGCTGCACAACGAGAAGAGGACCCTGAGGAAGATTGTGGAGAAGGGCCGATTCCAGACCTTGGGGGACCTGCGGAAGCAGTGGACTGAGTCTGGAGTAGAAACATCCAGAGCCACCGTGCACAGGCGTGTGCAGGAAATGGGCTACAGGTGCTGCATTCCCCAGGTCAAGCCACTTTTGAACCAGAAACAGCGGCAGAAGCGCCTGACCTGGGCTACAGAGAAGCAGCACTGGACTGTTGCTCAGTGGTCCAAAGTACTTTTTTCGGATGAAAGCAATTTCTGCATGTCATTCGGAAATCAAGGTGCCAGAGTCTGGAGGAAGACTGGGGAGAAGGAAATGCCAAAATGCCAGAAGTCTAGTGTCAAGTACCCACAGTCAGTGATGGTCTGGGGTGCCGTGTCAGCTGCTGGTGTTGGTCCACTGTGTTTTATCAAGGGCAGGGTCAATGCAGCTAGCTATCAGGAGATTTTGGAGCACTTCATGCTTCCATCTGCTGAAAAGCTTTATGGAGATGAAGATTTCATTTTTCAGCACGACCTGGCACCTGCTCACAGTGCCAAAACCACTGGTAAATGGTTTACTGACCATGGTATCACTGTGCTCAATTGGCCTGCCAACTCTCCTGACCTGAACCCCATAGAGAATCTGTGGGATATTGTGAAGAGAACGTTGAGAGACTCAAGACCCAACACTCTGGATGAGCTAAAGGCCGCTATCGAAGCATCCTGGGCCTCCATAAGACCTCAGCAGTGCCACAGGCTGATTGCCTCCATGCCACGCCGCATTGAAGCAGTCATTTCTGCCAAAGGATTCCCGACCAAGTATTGAGTGCATAACTGTACATGATTATTTGAAGGTTGACGTTTTTTGTATTAAAAACACTTTTCTTTTATTGGTCGGATGAAATATGCTAATTTTGTGAGATAGGAATTTTGGGTTTTCATGAGCTGTATGCTAAAATCATCCGTATTAAGACAATAACAGACCTGAAATATTTCAGTTAGTGTGCAATGAATCTAAAATATATGAATGTTAAATTTTCATCATGACATTATGGAAAATAATGAACTTTATCACAATATGCTAATATTTTGAGAAGGACCTGTAAAGAGTTTTACATGGGATTAGTGATACTAGGGCATCTAAATATAGCAACTGTGCTTACAAAACTTTTGTCAGTCTAAGGAAGGGCAGCGTCTCCACAACATTACCATGTTTAATAAAGAATCTTTGGGAGCTTAGTGTGCAGTGCAGATCCACTTTTATGCTTTCCGTCATTTATACTTGTTGTTCCAGCAACCTGTTTAGTCTCCAGACTTAAATACAATCTAAAATTGTTTTAAAGACTCTATCCAATCTGACCAAGCTTGACATGTTTCTTGAAGATGAATGGACAAACAGTTTCAGTCTGAATATGCAAAGCTAGTGGAGACATACTCCAAAGCTGTAGCTCAGGGGGAGCTGAATGCGAATGCACAAAGCATAATATAATTTTTTTTATTGTAATAAGCTTTGCACCCTTTTCCTACACTTCACAATAAAGATAATGGAGATATCAGCTCAGCTGTGTAATATCTCTAATAACAGTCTACCACTGAACCTAGTGAGGGCATCTTGAGAGCAATGTGAAGATGGGTCCTTTCAGGATTACAACCTCTTGGAAAGTAACTGACATTATGCTACCCCGCTTTAATATTTTTAGGTGTGACCTTTTGATGGGAGAAAAATTCTACTTACTGGGTTGCTGTTTTAATGGAAAATAACACATCCTATGTGATCTAACTCATTAATCTGTTAACAAACCAAAAATGTATTGGTCTGTAGTACCTGATGGCTTGACTAGCTGCCAAATTTAATTAGACGACACATAACAGTTACATTGATATTGTAGTGTTCCTACTTCCAGCCAGGGTGAATGCATAGCTCCACAGTGCATATTCTCCAGGTCCGGCGTTGGTCACAGCAGCCACTTTGAAGCGATAGTATCTGTATTTAGCCAGGGATTGGAGGGTGACACTGCTTCCTTCTGCGCTATCTGAGGCATTCACTGACACAGTAAAACTGTCCTCCACACAATGCGAGGCTATGTCGTCCTCTGTGGTTGGCAGGGCAGCAGCTTGTGTGTTTGGTTCGCAAACAGTGGAAATCAGCTGTGCAACGACATGATACTCTTTCAGCAGGCCAGGAACAGAGACTGGTGTTGCCCACTGAAGGGTCACATTGGTAGCTGTGACCTCAGAGATGTAGAAGAAGCGAGGAGCAGTTGGAACTGTTAGGAGATGAAGTTGAGTTAGTATTGATTAAAAACGCTATTATGAGCAGAGCCAAACACTTAACATGGCTAACCTGATTCAGAAAGAGTGAAGGCTGTGCAGTTCAGGCTGTCTCCTGGTCCTGCAGAGTTCACTGCAGCTACAGCGAATGCAAACTCCTGGTCTGGTGACAGGCCAGTCACTGTGTACTCTGGTGCGTTGGCCTGATGTGTGAAGGTTTGCATGTCGACTTCTACTGTGATCTCATAAAACAGAATTTGTCCATTTGGGTTGGCTGGAACTTCCCAGGACAGTTGGACAGAATCCCAGCTCAATCCTGAGCAGGACAGATTCCCCACAGCATCTGAGACTGAAGACATGGGCAAAATGAGAGCAAGTGGTACTCCTCAGAGCTAAATTTAATTTAAATACATATTAGTAAGAAGTAATCTAACAGGAATCTGCATTAGTCTTACATTTGAAAATGGTAAAAGACTGCATGCAGACTCCTTTAAATAATAAACGATTCAATGAATTTATCAACCATGAACCTAAAGAAAAATGATGTAAAATAGGAAGCTTTTTAATGATTGCAATCTATTTAGTGTTTTGAAGTTTAGCTTTTTATCTCCTTTAACATATTTACATTACAATTACACAACAATGCCATGGTGCGATGGTGGACTCTTGGCTATGTAGATCTTTCTATGTGTAGTTTGTATTCTCCTCGTGATGGGAAGGTTTTCTCAGGATGGTCTGAGTTTTCCCCCGCTTTAAAAACATGCATGTTTGTAGTGCCTATCAAAAGTATGTGTAGCTCTGGCAAAGCCACATTTAGTCATATAACAACAAAAAACTTCAAGGTACTTCACTGAACAATGTTTTCCTCTCAGTTTAGTTGGACACGTCTTGGTAGGTTGGCCATAGTCTTTTTGAATGTTGGATGTTCAAAGCTTGGAACACTGTTCAAGAACGTAACCCTGCCTTTAATTTATCAATATCTTTATCTCTAACCTGTTAAATGAAGTCTGTCGTTGTAATGTGTCAAAAAAAATTCAAAGGTTGTGGAGTATTAATTCTTTTTAAGGCACAATATTTGTGATTCCTTGTTTACTGAGACCAGGTATGCGTTGTGTGTATCTTTGTTTGACACTGTGATGGACTTCTAATCTTCCCTGGTTGTACACCGCTCACAGTGACATCTGGGATAGGCTGTCATCATCATTACACATCAGCTCTGCATACAGAAAATTATTAAATGTCAAAGTGAGAATAATTACATTTTTATGGAAAACGTTTAGATTTGTCTTTAATCTTTTTTAATCTGACACATTGTCCAACAACCAGAAGCCGTTTCCACTTGTTGCTAACCACTGAATTTTTTCCAGTTATAGTGAATGTCAGACACTTTTGGCTATTTTTGGGTAGGCCTTTTTTTCTCTTCATCTAAAGAGCCAGGAGTATGCCTTTTGACCAGGTTTCCTTCAATAAAACAATCTGCCCTTCAGTGGCAAGTGTCAGAGCAATCTCAGTAGGAAAAAGTGGAGAGGATTTATCAGAGGGTTTCAAATACCAGCTGCCGAACGTCCAAGCCACAGAAGCGCAAATTTGTGCTGCCAAAAAGGACTCAAATGTCTCTATGAGCTTTGAGCAATCACTTTATCACATCTTTATGAGAGAGATGTTGTCAAGCATTTTCCTCGTATAAACTTTGTGATCCTCTGCGACATTGCATGAATATTGGAGCGGCGTCAGACCTGTTGAAAAGATAACTGATAGAAGTAAGATCCGGGTTTTTGCTGGCTCTATTAGCACATTTCTTGTCCATCAAATATATAGACACAAATGTCACATACAGCACTCTATGCAACCATTAGGACCCTAGAAAGTATTCATTGTTTTGTGGCCTGCTATGCAGATGATATTTAGGTATAAATCTATTTTAAGCCTCACCAGATCTCTAAGTTGCATGTCTTACATAAATGCTTCTTAGACTCTGCTTGAGGGTGAAAACTTTCTCCGGCCAAATAAAGAAAAAACAGAGGTACTTGTTTTTCTTCTAGAGAAAACTGTACCTCTAGCAATGGAAACTCTCGGTACTCTAGGATTTTTTTTCAAGCTCTTTTTGGGAAGGTTGGGCTACACTTTGACTCTCGTTTTACATTAGATGTTCCATGTTTTACGGTCTCATGGTCAGAATTGGAAATTATAAATCTTTAATTTATTTGTTTGAGATTGGATTTTTGTAACTCATTATTCACCTGCCTTAACAAAACATCCTTGGATGGTCTGCAGGTTTTTCCAAACACTCCTGCCAGGCTTGTGACAAAATCACAAATGTTTTGTCATGCCAAACTGCTCCTTGTCCAGCATCACTGGCTCTTCTTCTGGATGGACAGGCACAGGTGAACATCTCAGGAACTCTCCCGAATTGATATTGAGGACTGTGGACCCTGTTAAGAGTTTTTAAACAACAACAAATCCAGAAGAGGTAGTCACTCCAGTGAGTTTTGTGTCTGCTCCAGGGTCTCCTCCTAATGGGTAGTGCCTAGAAAACCCTCCCAATGATAGAACTCCTCACCTGAGTACGGTCATTCTATGGAGGAAGCTCACTTTAGCCCCCTGTATTTAGTATCTTGTTCTTTTGGTCGTGGTTCATATCTCATGACTGTAGGTGAAGTGTAGAATGAGGAAAGGCCGATAAATCGAGAGCATTACTGATCAGGCCCTAATCTGTCTATTTATCTCCCACTTGACCTCACCATCACCTGTGAACGGCTGAAAACCATGGTCTTAAAATTAGAAAAGCTAGTCTTTGCATTTCTCAAGCAGTGTGCTTTAAAGATTTTCTATTTACCTTACTTGCCACCCTTCTCACTGTGTTTGTTGAAAAGATAAATAGGTTCTAATCCAGCCTTGTTTGCAACTGTTCCAGTTCCTTTAAGTTTTTTAATTATTGCCCTGACTCTAGATAAAGGTAAGTTTAAGCAAATTCATATATTATTGTAGCCATGCCCTTTGTTTATGAACATTCCACATTTTTTGACACAGATATACATAAAAAAGTTTATTATAAATGTTTTAGTTGGAGATTAGTTGGAGTTATATTTTCATCTGGTGTGTTTCTTCATTTTTGGACTGTTTTTATTGCAATAATCATTCTTGCCCTTATATGTCCTTTTAAAAACATCTTTAATTTGCCCCTTAAAAGACACTTTAACACTAAGCTAGACTTGAAACATAAATCTGTGCGACTTTCCAAAGTGTATGTTTTACCTGACTCATTGGTTGTGAAGGTCACAGGGCTGCTGAATTGATTCCCATGGCCCACTCTGGTGTAACTGTACACACTGATCTCATAGGAGCTATGAGGCCTGAACCCTGACAGATGCTCCATGGCTGACGGACCAGAGGAATTCTACATTTGTTCCAACACACAGCCAAATAAAACACACAAACAAGATTAAGTTATCTAGACTTCACTGACGGAGTGGATAAGATCAGTGTATCAGCACACAAATGCGCATGTGCGTTTAAGGATAATATTACCGCAGGGCAATAAGTGGAGTGTGAAATTATTCTCCCGTTTGTGCGTATTCTTACTGAATGGTTCTGTGGAGTGTGTGTGTGTTGGGCTGGGTGTGTACTGTTGTTATTGTGAAGGAGCTTTCAGTGTGTGAAATTAACAGTACCCGATGTGTGACGGTTTGTGTGATGAGGTCTTGGATCCGGAATCCGTACTTTATCACCACTCCATTAGGCTCCAGAGGAGGCTCCCAGGTCAGCCACACGGAAACTGCTGTGTGGTTGTATAAAGTCAGGTTACGGGGAGGGGAGGAGGGGCCTAGAAGGAAAGGTTAGGAAGGCAAAGTACAGAAAAAAAAGAAAACTGAAAATAATTCGCTTCAGGGTCATAGAAATCTGAAAGATCTGCTTTCTAACTGACCGCTTTCATCTGTGTGAAGATGCACAAGCAGGCTGGGCCCTGCGCCTTTACGTGTTGACGCTATGATGGTGAGGTTGTAAGCTGTGTATGACACTAGGTTAGTGAGGATGATCGAGGTGTTGGGGGTCTGTGTTGTGTTGGTGCTCCCATGCCCAGACATAGTTAGGGTGTACTCTGTTATCTCCCCATTAGCCTCCAGAGGGCGTTGCCAGACCACAGCGATTGAGGACGAGGACAGGTTTCTGGTGGACATCAGCAATGGAGGAGAACTGGGACCTAAACAGAGAACAATCATCAGTGCTGCAATACAAACAAACAGTGGTTGGAAAAGTGAAGTTTTTTACATTTTGTCATTAGAATCACAAATTTGAAGGTATTTTATTGGGATGTGTCATGTGAAGCAACACAATGTAGCACATGAATGTGAAGTGGAGGAAAAAAAATGGCTTAAGATTTTTACTAATAAAATTCTAAAAAGTGTGGTGAACATTGCCTTCAAACCCCCGTGTAAATACTTATTAGAACTTTTTGGTGCAATTTCAGCTGCAATTCTTTGGGGGGTAAGTCTACCAGCTTTGCATGATTGTCCTCTATTAATCCATTTTCCTAATTACTCTAATTACCAGCCTCCCTATCCCTGCTGAAAAAAAGAATTACCAAATCATGATGTTGCCTCCATGACAGGGTGTGTTTAGGACAGTGCTAGTTTTCCCCCACACATCGTGATTTACTTTAAACTGATCTACAACTTTGTCCCTGAGCTGTCTGCTGTGCACCTTAGTCTTCATGATACTGTTTGTTCATTAATGTTGTCGAACAAGCTTTTGAGGCCTTCACAGAACAGCTGGATTTCTACTCATATCTATGATTTTATTTTGGGATATCACAGTAAAAGGGGGGTCAATGCAAAAATATGCTAAATGTTTTGTATATTTATTTTTATTTAACGGTTTGCTGCTTTGTATTGGTCTAAATCATAATCAAACTACATTAAAGTCAGTTTTTGTACTGTGCCAAAATGTAAAAAAGTTCAAATGGTTAGAACACTTTTGCAAGACACTGTATACAGTAAAAGACAACCAGCTCCACTTGGCAGACCTAAATGAGTACTGTAAATGAGAATGCATTACAGTGAATTTGGATGTTGAAATAATCAAATAAAATAGACTCACTGTCATCATCTGTTCTCAGGTACATGGTGCTTGTTTGGTTGTAGGCAGGACCAGCACCGGTTGCTGGAGTAACAGTCAGTACATATGGGAAATACTTCCTGAGTTTGGTAAATAGTGAAACATTGTCTGTTGTGGTTTGCTTGATAGTCTTGTTGACAGCCAGAATCCCTGGGCTGGTCATGTTTGGGAATATGCCGGCCTCCTGTAAGGTGAGTATGTAGTAGGGACGGCCGTTTGGCTCCATTGGAGGATCCCAGCTCACAATGATGGCTGTGGAGCTGAAGATCTGAGCCGTCAGGTTTGAGACCGAGTCACTCGGTACTGTAAAAGGAGAGAAGTAAAATAGTGTTACTGTTATTGAACACCACTAAAAAGTCAGGACAAAACTAAGACTTATAAGGGAAAATTTTACAATGAGGGCATCGGTCATTAAAACAAAGTTTAACAGTTTATTGGAAATACACAGCAAACTGCATCTACTGTAGGTCTTTCATGTTCATAGTCATAATTAAATGGACATTAAATCGAACAACTGAAAATCGCATTAACAGTACAGAAATGCAGCAGAAAAACAGAAAACAGCTCTATTATTGTAAAACATCAGCAGCACAATGTGAAATGCACATAGCAATATGGAAGTGAAAGTTGCACAATGAAAATCTAGTATAGTAAGAAGGAAAGGTAAAGAGAAATACTCATCCTGTTTTCAGCTCTTTTGGAAATACTTTTTGATACACAGAGTAGAAAAAATGTAAACAAAGGGGAAAGTTGGATATTGAGCTCTGGATAGCCATAAGAAAAAAAAGGTTATAAAGGGTCATGAGTCTATGACCCGGTGAGTGAGCCCCTGGTGGGTTTGGCTGTGCAGGAGTGACAAGTTGCCCTGGAGATCCGATGTTTGGCTGATATTGGAGCAACTGGAGCACAGGCAGAGATACAGGGTCAGTATGAACATACAGAGACAGATACTTCACAAACAAAACGGCAACATTACAAAATAGCAACAGAATTTGTTTGCTACAAAGTCTGGTGGAAGTCTGCACCATTTTTCCCAAAATCACATAAAAACCTGGAGAGTAATTTTATATTATTTATGACAACAAGCCAAAAAAGAAGCACAATTAAATATTAATATGGAAGATTAAAGATTTTAATATTAAAGATTTTATCGGCCATGGAAGCACTATCTTTTAGCACAAACCTGAATACACTTTCACACAGCTTGTCAGCTCTGTGTTTCTTTTCCTTATTTTTGCTGGTTTCTTTTAATCCCTCATGTTTTTTGTCATGCATAAAATGTTATTCTGTCATAGACAACAAGTGCAACCCACTGACAGTTTTCTCCTATTCCTGCCAGCCTGAAAACTGCTTTATTGCAGGGCTTTTATGTAATTTTATTTCAAGATAAGAGGAGATGTGGAAAAAGGGTGCAGACTTGCCCTCCAGTAATGCTCTGAATTATTACTTGTATTATCTATCCTTCAATGGAATATAAAATATATTTTTAGATTTTCTTTTATAATTGTATGTAGATATTTGCAGTCTGGTGTTTGTTGGTGCTTCTAACTGACCATCTTCCGGCAAGAGCAGGTTTATAGGCTCCGACTGGACCCCTCCATCGCCCTGTTCAGTGCTCGAAGTCATCCACATGGTGTAGTTACTGCCTCCAATCAGCTGAGTCAGGGTGTAGATGAAGGGCGAGTCGAGGAAGTAACGGACAGGTAAGTCTGACACAAGAACTCTCTGGGGGCAAAAACAGTTCTGTTGTTATTTTCACAAACAGAGTCAGGCAATTATGGAACTGCACAGTTGACTCTGGGTAAAGAAACACGTGTGAAATAAGCCAGGAAGGTACTGATCTGACGCAAGCCGCTGAGACGCGATATGTCTTAGAGGAAGATGTGTGCGATTGAATCTCAGTATAAATCTAGATGGTCTGTGAAAGCCTCAGAGGCTTGTCACAGAAGCATCCAAATGTCTGAAGTACAAACTGGATGAGTCGAGGAAAAGGTTTTAAAGCAGAGTTAGGTTACAAAACTAAATCTCAAGCTTTGGACATCTCACAGACTAGCTCTTATCCAAAGAACAGCAATATGTTAAAACTGCATGCCTACGAAGAAATGGCCGCCCAGCATAAGGCTGGGAATGTAACAATTAATTAAGAGGCCAGTGGAAACTCTGGAGGAGCTGCAGAGCTCCACAGCTCAGGTGGGGTAATCTGGATGAAACACTACATTCATTCCACAAATGTGGTCTTTGTAGAACAGTGGCAAAAAAGTAGTATAGTTGAAAGAAAGCTAAGGGACGTTTCTTTTAAAGTTTGCAACAGGCAATATAATAAAAAATAAACATATTAGGAAAAACAAAGACAAGCCAATCATTAAAATTCTACAGCAGCCAAAGAGCTATGCAGGGGAGAACTGTGAATTTAAGCTACCCAACCCAAAGCCTGAAAAGTTGTGATTTACCTTTTCCATCACAGTGCTGTTCTCAGCATAGTAAATAGTGTAGTGCACAATGATTCCATTTGGTTCTGTCGGAGGTTGCCACATCAAGGTGACAGAGGAAGCAGTCACATTGACAACTGTCACATTCTGTGGTGGGTCTAATGGCTCTGGAAGACGAGACGGGAGACTGAAACAACATTTTGCAGAAATGCACAAAGAAAACATAATTTTGTATGTGAGGCAACAAATAAAGCCAGCTGCCAAAGTCTGTAGTACCTGCTTCAGAAGTGCTAAAGCGGATAATGTTTTGCACTCCTCCATCTCCTAGTCTGGTAAAGCTGGAGACAGAGGCATTGTAGCTACTCATTGAGTCCACATTAATAACCACAGAGGTCTCGGTTACATTCTGCCAAGTCTCAGCAGATTCATTCCTAAAAAAATGCAAAAACAACCCATGCTGCACTGTCAGGTTTTGTTTTTCTAACCAATTTTCTCACTTTCAAATAGAAGAGTATTATGATTTCCAAACTCACCAAACTCTGACAATGTAATACAATATTTCTGAGTTGGCATTAAGTGATGGCTCCCATGACAGTTCTACCTCATAGTCGGACAACTTCCTGGCTTGAAAGAAGTGAGGGGGGGTGTCTGGAGCTGAGATGCAAGAGATAAAACTTTCCACTAATGTACAACAAACAAGAACTGAAAAGTTAGGTGCATCAACTTGTCAAAGAATTGGGGTGCAAGGCCGTAAAATGTGACTGCTCCAAGAAAAATGCAGAGAGGAATGAATTAGTCTCCTGAAACAGAAAAAAACAGTTAGGTTTTTGCTCTTGTTGTGAGAATGACTCTGGACGAGACACATGAGGATCACGTAGGCTGGGAAACCTGTGATGTAACATCATTAGCATTAGCTGAAACACAGAGATGCAACCGAAGAGAGAACCCTTGTTGGGAGGTCAGATTTGATCAGATGCCCTCTGAGCTAATCATTCAGAGAAGATGTAATTAAACGAAGACCTGAAAGTGAACCATAACCCCTCCCTTTTTCTTATTCCATGCCCCATGCCCATCCCTCTCACCATCCTCAAGTGTGGTGATGTTGAGTGGCTCGCTGCTGAAGTTTCCTGACCCCGCCCGAGTGTGCGCTTGGACCACAATGCGGTACTGTGCGTACTTCCTCAGGTGCGTGATGTGGAGGAAGTTGGTCGGTGAGGTGAGGTTTAAGTAGTGGGTGGAGTTCCACAGCTCCAGGCTGTAGTGAGTAACAACGCCGTTTGGCTGCAGAGGAGCATTCCACGTCACATTCACCTCACTGGGACTGACCGACTCGTAGGAAAGCCCATATGGAGGACTGCCTGGAACTGCAGATGGAATAGAAATATGGTCTGATATAGCTTGAAGTGCTCCTGTCATGTGTGTATTTGTGAAGGCTCTCTTGCAAACGTATCATGGACTTTTACACATTTTGTCATGTTACAATCACAAATGTCAATTTCTAATTATGAATTTATGTGATAGTAGAGAATATAAAAAAACCTGTTAGAGGCTGCAAAAGACATGGATGGAGCCAGAGCTAAAATGGAATAGTTTAGATCAGGGGTCTGCAGCCTGCAGGCCTGGAGCCACATGTTGCTCTTTAGGCCCTCTGCAGTGTCTCCATATAGCTTTGATAAAATGATGTACAATAATAATAAAGAAAGGATTAACAAAAATGAAGGTGTTAAGCTCTATTTGATTCAAGAGCCAAAGAATAGAGGTGAATCTTTAAAAGCTTCATAAAACAGGTTAGTAGCTGAGCTGAACGGAGCAGTGTTTTTAAACAAAAAGGTAATTTAAAAAGCCAGTTATGGCAAATTTCTCTGGATTTTTCAAGCTTAATTTGCATTGAATTTACACAATAGAATTGCCTGAGAGCATTTTGTTAAGGTTTTTCTTTTTGTAATTGGAAATTAAAATATGTTTTCAAGAAAATATTTTCCTTCCCTTCCTGTAAACATTTGATATTTGTGTAAAAGTAGCGGACACCTGGTTTAGACCAATGGTGTCAAAACGTCTTGCCACTTGGACCAAAATCATCAAGTTAATAGTAATTATGTGTCACAAAAATTAGACTTTTTTTTATTAGAAATACAAAAATAATACAATTGTAATTTCTTTTAAGACATTTTTGGGCTTGTTTTTTTCCCATAACTAACTGTCTCTTCTTTTTTTCATAGTTTAGAAAAAAAATGTTTCTGGTCTCCTTTCTCCAACAAGAACATTATGTGGGTCCCTCTTCGTCCTGAAAAAACACTTGTTGTACTCGACCAAGTTTAATGAATCTGTACTAGAAAATTAAAAATGTCCATTTTAACATTTAGTTTGTCAAAAATAATCTTGCTCTTTGTACAATTTTTGAACCGCAAGTTGCAGACCATGCTAATTTCTTCTGAAGGCTGCAAATAGCCCACGAGCCAGACTGAGCATTATTTAGGTCAAAGCATATCCATGTGTTAGAATGACCCAGTCAAAGTCCAGACCTAATTGGACATCTGTGACAAACCCACAAAAGATGCTTTCCATCCAATCTGACTGAGCCTGATCTATTTTGCAAAGAAGAATCAACACACATTTCCAGTTTTTTTCTATTTTTTCTATCAAATAACATCCTAATGAAATGCATTTAATTTTGAAGTTATAGCATGACAAAATGTGATCAAGTTCAAAGGGGTTATACAGGTCCTTCTCAAAATATTAACATATTGTGATAAAGTTAATTATTTTCCATAATGTAATGATGAAAATTTTACATTCATATATTTTAGATTCATTGCACACTAACTGAAATATTTCAGGTCTTTTATTGTCTTAATACAGATGATTTTGGCATACAGCTCATGAAAACCCAAAATTCATATCTCACAAAATTAGCATATCATTAAAAGGGTCTCTAAACGAGCTATGAACCTAATCATCTGAATCAACGAGTTAACTCTAAACACCTACAAAAGATTCCTGAGGCCTTTAAAACTCCCAGCCTGGTTCATCACTCAAAACCCCAATCATGGGTAAGATTGCCGACCTGACTGCTGTCCAGAAGACCACTATTGACACCCTCAAGCAAGAGGGTAAGACACAGAAAGAAACTTCTGAACGAATAGGCTGTTCCCAGAGTGCTGTATCAAGGCACCTCAGTGGAAAGTCTGTGGGAAGGAAAAAGTGTGGCAGAAAACGCTGCACAACGAGAAGAGGTGACCGGACCCTGAGGAAGATTGTGGAGAAGGGCTGATTCCAGACCTTGGGGGACCTGCGGAAGCAGTGGACTGAGTCTGGAGTAGAAACATCCAGAGCCATTGTGCACAGGCGTGTGCAGGAAATGGGCTACAGGTGCCGCATTCCCCAGGTCAAGCCACTTTTGAACCAGAAACAGTGGCAGAAGCGCCTGACCTGGGCTACAGAGAAGCAGCACTGGACTGTTGCTCAGTGGTCCAAAGTACTTTTTTCAGATGAAAGCAAATTCTGCATGTCATTTGGAAATCAAGGTGCCAGAGTCTGGAGGAAGACTGGGGAGAAGGAAATGCCAAAATGCCAGAGGTCCAGTGTCAAGTACCCACAGTCAGTGATGGTCTGGGGTGCCGTGTCAGCTGCTGGTGTTGGTCCACTGTGTTTTATCAAGGGCAGGGTCAATGCAGCTAGCTATCAGGAGATTTTGGAGCACTTCATGCTTCCATCTGCTGAAAAGCTTTATGGAGATGGAGATTTAATTTTTCAGCACGACCTGGCACCTGCTCACAGTGCCAAAACCACTGGTAAATGGTTTACTGACCATGGTATCACTGTGCTCAATTGGCCTGCCAACTCTCCTGACCTGAACCCCATAGAGAATCTGTGGGATATTGTGAAGAGAACGTTGAGAGACTCAAGACCCAACACTCTGGATGAGCTAAAGGCCGCTATCGAAGCATCCTGGGCCTCCATAAGACCTCAGCAGTGCCACAGGCTGATTGCCTCCATGCCACGCCGCATTGAAGCAGTCATTTCTGCCAAAGGATTCCCGACCAAGTATTGAGTGCATAACTGTACATGATTATTTGAAGGTTGACATTTTTTGTATTAAAAACACTTTTCTTCTATTGGTCGGAAGGAATATGCTAATTTTGTGAGATAGGAATTTTGGGTTTTCATGAGCTGTATGCCAAAATCATCCGTATTAAGACAATAAAAGACCTGAAATATTTCAGTTAGTGTGCAATGAATCTAAAATATATGAATGTTAAATTTTCATCATGACATTATGGAAAATAATTAACTTTATCACAATATGCTAATATTTTGAGAAGGACCTGTATACTATTATACATTCTTCAACACACCATCTTCTCCAGACAGCAGGTACAACGTTTCAGATGTTTGGTTGCCATTGCCATAGCGTGTGTATGCCCTCACAGACACGTTGTAAAATGAGAACGGCTTCAAACTAATCAGAGTGACTCTGTTAGAAGTGCTGTTCGTCATCGCAGAGTAGGACTCGTTTTCATAGAAGACCTCGTAGTACTGGATCACTCCATTAGCTTTCTCTGGAGCAGACCAGGTCAGAGTGGCTGTAGAGGGGCTCGTTTCAAGCACAGAAATATTTTCAGGTGGGGAGTCGGGCTCTGTAAAGAAGATGGACAGCATATATCCCAGGGGTTTTTCAGGATTTCAGATAAAATGCCAAACACAAAAACAGACACTTAATCAGACACTCATGTATGAAACTTTCAGAAGGGAAAGCTTGGCAATCTTTTTCTAATTTCTGCAGCAATAGTTTAATCATCCTTCCACACTGGAAGTCAGATAAATGCCTAAACATTTGTATGTGTATGTTCAGTGATCATTCCATACCATCCTCTAAAGTAAAAGCAAAAACATCATCCTCCTCTGACAGAGAGCTCTCTCCCACAGCGGTAGATGCAGCTACGCGTAGTTTATAGCCAGTGTACTTATCCAGATCTACACATCAAAGCAGACATAAAAAACATGCATCAACACATCTTCTGTAGACTGCAAAGAACATAGTTTCAAAAAAGGAAATCAGTGATATGTGTTGATATTTTTCCAATGAATGAACTCCGGATTAACTCTCTACCTGATATTAATATGCTGGTGGTGTTGGTAACCCAATTCAGGGCTCGATTGCTCCGCAGATTAAGACCGTATACGCTGTAATGTGTGATCCGCCCATTGGGATTGAGTGGTGGCACCCAGTTCACTAGAATTGATGTGGAGCTGATATTTTGATAGGACACTTTGAGCACTGAGCTAGGGACTGGAAACAAAATGCAGGATATTATTGCAGATAAAGAAACTCTGAGTGATTTAGCTCCTATTCCCAACAACATTCGTTTCGTTCATACCCTGCTCACTGGTCTTCTCAGTGATATCTGCAGCAGGTCCCTCTCCTGCAGTGGTGGAAGCAGTGACTCTGAATGTGTACTCAGTAAAAGGATTCAGATCTGACACCAGGTAGGAAAGTTTCTCAGACAAAACATCCACCACTTCTTCTTTCACTGTTACACCTTGACCAGGATTAAAACCACATGTTGTTCATGAGGGTTTATACTAATTAAAGCAAAGCATACAGTATAAGCAGTAGTGTTGAAAGTTAATGCACCTGTAGTTCCTGTTACTCCAGCGTTGCGTGTTGAAATGTGTCCTGTAAATGAAGCGTCACGTGTGGACAGGCGCTGCTGACCTGGAGTCAGACGCAAGGCTGAGGTGGTTGAGGTCACCGCCTCTGTGTGTGACTGCTGCATGAGCCAGGGTGGAAGCGTATTAAGTGACACAGAAATCATAGACAGTGCAGACGTCCTAGAGTTGACGTTGTCAGAAGACTGAGTAATGCTTTCTGAATCATAACCCGGGGTGGACTCATCCGCAAGTGCAGGGTGCAGGGTAGGCTGAAAATCTGTGTTGGCAGTGTGACCAGTGCTTCTACTTTCTGAGCGAGCAAAGCTGGAAGCAGTCATTGCAGTGGGTGGAGTGCGGGCTGAAACCGTAGCCGTGAAAGTTGGTGGTGACGTGACCAGACTGAGCTCATCAGATCTCTTTATCCGTCTCAGACTGTTGCTGACATTAGGAGGAAGTGTTTGAGTCTTGTTTAAATCAGTTATATTCTGAGAGAAGAAAGGAAAGCAGGGGATAAAAGGTAAATCTTACTTAGGTAGCAGTGAATAATTGCTGTAAAATGTAAATGAGGTTTTGGGATAATAGCGCTGATTTTCTAATTCTGCCTCTTATATTAGTTATGCTCAAGTAAAATACCAACCAGAAAGAGGAAAGTGTAGGTAGGTTGGAACGTAAAATACAAGTATACACAAAGAAACATCTGCTAGATATCAGGTTATGTCAGACTAAAAAATCTTTAAAGGTAAAACACAAACAAACAAAAAAAAAATCAAATGCACCAGGTTTTTGTAAGTCTTCTCCACATTACATTATTCAACCATTTATAAGAATTAAACTATCTAAACTGTCATATGTTTAAAGATAAAAATTCATCATATGAGCATTCAATACTTCACTAAAATCTGAAATGTCAGTGCCTTTGGTTAACAGGTAAAAAGCGAAACATGTTTATAAGCTGCTGATTTTATCTTTATCTTAAAAGAAACTGAAGCAGTACAACAAAAACAGTGCTCTGGCAGATTCATTATTTCTTTATGGGGATTTGCTGGTGTAAAGAAAGTATAAAGTTTGTACTGGTAGATGCATACAGTGAAATAACAGATACAAAAGTTGATTATTCACACTACTTTTCCATGTTTTTTCATGTTACACAAACTAAAATGTACAGTTAAAATTTCATGTGACACACCAACACAAGTGGTGCACAATTGTGAAGTGTGAGGAAAACTATGTGTGTTTTTGAAAATGTACGAACGCAAATCAGTAAGATTTAGCATGACTATGCATTTATTGTCCTTTAATGTCCCTAAATAAAATTCACTGACTTCTGAAGTCATCTAATCAGTAAACATGGTCCACTGCTGTGTAAGTTAATCTCAGTATAAATGCAACTGTTCTGTGAAGGCCTCAAAGGTTTGTTAGAGAACAATACTGAACAAACAGCATCATGAAGACTAAGAAACACACCAGACAGGTAAGAGATAAGGTGTTGGAGATGTTTTTACTGAGTGTTAGTGGTCAGAGGAGATTTATGGAAGAGGGGCAAAACGAAAACCATGGTTGAAAGAAACCCAGAAGAAGTCCTTTTGGCAGATTGTCACAAGGCATGTAGGAGACAGCAAACATGGTGGTGTCATTTTGTGAGTGTCATAAGGCACTGTTAGAAGCTGCACATTTCTTGCAGCGTTTAACAGGTTCTAGCAGGTTGAGTCTATTGTGAGGCCCAGTCTCACAATAGATTATACACTGGGTCAGCGGTTCATCTTCTAGCAGGACAATGAACCTTAACATACAGCCAGAGCTACAATGGAATGCTTTAGGTCAAAGCCTATTCTTATATTATTATGGTCAAAAGTCCAGATCCGAATCTATTTGAATTTGTAGCAAGACTTTAAAACTGATGTTCACAGACTGTCTTACTAACTTTGAGCTATTATGCAAAGAAGAAAAGGGAAAGGTGTAGATATGCAAAGCTGGTAGAGACATACCAGTAAAGACCTGCAGCTGTAACTATGGTGAATGATGATTATACAAGGTATTGCCTCAGGGGGACTTAAAATATATGTGCTCACTACACTTTTCAGATTATAATTTCTTATGAAATGTTACAATTTTTTCCTCTTTCACTTGACAGTTACATTTGTTTTTTTGTGTTTGTGAAAAATTTTGAAAACAATGTATCCTTATTCTTCCAGTTCCCAATTATGGACCACCTTTTGTTTGACTGTCACATAAACTCCAAAGGACAAACACTAAGGTTTGTGGTTGTAATGTGGTAAATCTTGAAAAAGTTTGAAATGTAAGAACACTTTTGCAAGGCGCTGCAAATATTAATACAATTTTTATGAAACTTCTTTTCCCCGTTAACATCTAGACTCCACCGGGTCAAAACAGATGTTAACCTATGAGGTTACCTTTTTAAGCTAAAGCTACGATGTTATAGTTTAGCATTATTTAACAACCTTCATTCCTTGTTGCGGGTGTTTACTGAATTATCATGCATAGGGTAAAACTGAAGCTTCATGCTTTTTATGCACAATGTGCACTACAAGATCATGTCAACAGGGACACTTTACAATAAATAACATGTTATCAAACCTCTTTTTACTAGTATGAGTTGGATTAACAAAGCTGTGGAGACTTTGTCGAGCGTATTAGTTGCTTTACCCCTGATATGAGGGTGATATCCTGCAGCAGAGTGTCATCAGCCAGGACCTGCAGTCTGTACTGAGTTATTAGACCATTGGGCTGGGCAGGGCTTCTCCAGCTAACGCGAATTGAAATTGAATCCTCAGCCACTGCCTCCAGGTTTTGCACTGTGCTTGGTGCTACCAACAGAAATAAAAGTTTATCCACTTATTTCTCTAAAAGCTTTCATGAAGATGCAAAAAACATGAGGCATTTGTAATTATCTTACCTTCAGCAGGTGTTATTACAACCTTCTCAGCTGCTGGTCCCACTTCTCCTGCAGCTTTTGCTCGGACAGCTACTCTGTACTTTGTGTAGGGAGTCAACCCGGTAAAAAGAAAACGCGTATCCAATGTACTGTTGTCATACAAAAAACCTGAAAAAGAGACAAAACTTAATATTTGTGGTATATTATTATTGCAACTGTGAATTCTCTGGAATACTTTAAATATTAAATAACCTGTAGGTCCATAAAGATAAAGCACATAGGTGAACTTTCCAGTGATGATGTTCGGAGAGTTCCACGACACGGAAATCAATCTAGATGTCATGTTCAACACTGAAACGTTTTGAGGTGGATCCTCAGGTGCTGCCATGAACAAACACAAAGCGACAGAAATTGCTGTGAAACTCTGATAATCTTTAAAAGCACAAATGAAATAAAAAGGCTGTTTGGTTGTTTGTCCACACCTGATTCTGGCATTCGAACCATGGTGGAAGCTACCTGTCCCTCTCCATCAGAGGTGAAGGCAGAAACCTCAAACAGATAGGCAGTGTAAGGGCGCAGCTGATCTACTCCTACTGATATGGGCACGTTCCAAGAGGCTGCAGGAGGGACGGCAGAGAGGGTGATGGCTGGAGATGATGCAGTTATTTCAAAGGGGCTGGGAGTTGCTCGTGACAAAATATCAGCCGCATCCTGGAGATGTGAAATTATGAAGAAATAAAGCAGAAGGAAAAGGGTTTGAGAATATCTGGAAAAAAAAAATCAGGCTTTTTGACAGAGTGATCTAGTACATTGCAGTGAGGGAGAGCTCCAGTCATGATTTCCTCCGCGTTGACTTCCAGCGTGCGGACCGTCTGCCCTGTTCGAGCATGTTTTGCCTTAACAGCAAACTTGGTGATGAGGCCGTTTATGCGTTGCGGCAGGAACCAGGTGACCATGACAAAGGTGTGGTTCTGAGCATACGCGGTCAAATTGGTCACCAGGCCAGGGGCTGCAGGAAATGCATGAAAACACAAGTTTGACTGCACAAGTTTTATTTTGAATGTATAAGTTATGTTCTATCACTCACGTGACTCAGATGTCTTTATGTACAAAGGTTTGCTGAAGGACCCTATTCCTGCTGGAGACATAGCTGCTACCTACATATAAAGAGAGTGGTAGTTGTTAGATATCCTTCTGTTTATTGGATACTTCATTCAGTAGAGCACTAACATTTTCCCTCTGAGATGCTAATATCAGCTCATGTAGACACATTGCTACCATAAACTAACTTGAAACCAGACAGAATTAAAGATGTAGCTGTACCATGTTCAAGAACATGTATGAAGAAGCATTGCCCTGCAAAAATTTTTCATACCTTTGGAAATGTTTAACGTCCTCTTAGAACCAAAACTTTAATTACTATAATTAGGATTTTGCGTAGTAGACACAAAAACACGAATTAATGCATAATAATAAAGTGCAAAAAATAAATTGGGTATACATATGCATTCCACTCCTGTGGGGCAACACTTCTTTCATTGAATTTAGAGGTGCAAGTCTTTTGGGGTATGTCTCTATTAGTTTTACACATGCAGAGATTTATTTGGTAAAATAGTTTAAGCTCAATAAGATTAGAAAGACAGTGTATTAAACAAAATGAATAGCTACCAGGGTTCTACAGAACGTGATTCCATACTGAGAAGGTATATTATCAGCCATTAATTCCGCTTTGAAGGAGCATGGACACATGTACAACATATGGGATACCACTTCTTGAAGACTGGAGTTGGCATCTACTCTAATCCATCTATTAATCTAAGCCATTTCATTGCACCTCTGGCTGTATGTTTACAATCATAATCCTGCTGTAAGGTGAACCTCCACACCAGTGTTAAACCTTTTGAAGCCTCTAACATGTTTCCATCCATGACTGCCTTGTATTTTACTCCACTCATCATTAATTCTGTCCCACAGCATTATGCTCCCACCATATACACCATGCTGTGTGTTTGCTTTTTTCTGTTTTAAGCTGTGGATCTCTGCAGCTCCTCCAGTTGTTCCATCCAGTGATGAATGTTCAAAGTTTGGGATATTGCAAACCCTGCTTTGAACTCTAAACTTGGTCTTCATAGTGCTGTTTGTTCACTAATGTTCTCTAACAAAACCTTTGAAGCCTTTACAGAGGCCTTCAGTGGCATTTGCTTGGTAACTGGTTTCACTGTATTCCACTATAGTGTTTCAGAGTTAAGGGAGCTGAGTGCAAATACATGCCACACAAAAATTTTTTGAAAACTGTTTCTGAAAACTATCATTTTCTTTTCATTTTACAATTATGCATGCAATCTCATAAAATAAAATGACATTGGGGGCTTTAACATGACAAAAAGTAAAGAAGGTATAGAGAGTATGAATACTTTGCAAGGCGGTGCGCTATTTCTGCTTACATAAACAAAAGAATGGTTTAATGGACCTCTAGCAAGATTTCTTCTAGTAGCACAGGTAAAACACTTTCAGAGATCCAGTAGGGATTGTTTGCAGCTGCATTCATAAACTGGAGAGCCATCATAAATGCTGGGGAGGTATAGTAATCGGATACAAGAACACACTTTCATAATCCCGTAAGAACCCTCAAACAAATCCTGTGTGTGCAGGTATAATCGGCAAGTGTGTCAGTCTCTGAGTCCATTTGCATGAAGGTCATGGTGGGTTAATGTATTCTGAAAACTAATAACCATGATCGCATTCAAGCTCAGTGACAACAGGCAGTGGAAAGAGCCTTGGCTTATCCATAGATCTGTTTACCTGATTAATAATGTAATCAGGATCAGTTACCTGCATTCTGCCATATCAAGAGGATAGCCTGGTTCTTTTGTGATCTCTGTCACAGCCACATGACAAGACAGGGGAACAATTTCCAGGAATGTTTACTCAGAGGCAACAAGGACCACTTCACCATGCACATCTTTAAAATAACTAGGCCAATCCACATTTATATCTAACTCTTAAATTAGTTTTGTGTTGTTGGGACCCACAGCCATGGATTTCAACATTAAACTCCGGTACGGACTTTTCTGGAACTTTCAAAATAAAGTGCATTAACCTTCTTCCGGCACAGCCAGGAAACGGGATAACCACGGACTTCCTGTGACGCCGCTACCCAAATAAAAGCACAGCTGTTGCTACATCCGCCCTCTTTCCACACCAGTGTTCATCGGGATAGGAGGGGAACAAAGCGCGCTGATGTCTCTTTGCTGGCAAACAGACATAAACTCTTCAAACTGGATCCAATAATGTCATACGATCATCGATAATATGCAAAGATAAGTACGAATGAAATACTGTCTGTATCCGGTATTTTCATTCATGAATGGGGTAATTAAGATACAAGCATTGCTTGACTCTCTCCGAGCCCTGTAGGAGCAAACGGTGTTCGAGAGAAACCTCCTGCAAAGATGCGGTCTCCCAGTCTGGAAGAAGACAACAGAGACCGCAGCGGACAGGACGAGCCGCCCAGCTACAGCTCCGGAGCTAACCCTTTTGTTTAGAGCGAACGCACCTTCAACCATCCGCGAAGCTACCGAGCTAACCGCTTGTTGACTGTGGATACCTTCTTCAAACTTCATCATCTTTTGGACAACATTCCTTACCACAGTTCATGAGGTTAGGTTGGGGCAGATTAACAGTCAGGATGACATAATCTAAACGTTTTTCATTTTATGAAGTTTTGTTTGTGTGAAACTCGGCTATTTTAGTGCTAGCAGGCTATCTGTAGCACACCCGGTTTGTGTTCTTTGTATGTTTTTAAAGTTAAGACAAACTTTATTTAAAGCGTGATTTTAAACAGAACATTGATCATCCCGCTTATGCATTTTAACCCTTATATTAACCGAGGTATTTTAAAGGTATGTGTTTGTTTCTGTTGCTAAGCTATCGGCTTCTTTGTTAGCTCAACTGCTAACCGGTAAGAACTCGTGCTTGCTACTAAAGAGTATTTAACAGAAAGGTTGTTAGTTTTCAAGCTAGTGAATAATAGTCCCTGAACATCATTTACTAGATTTGATAACTAAGTACTCCTCCTTGAACTGTCACCTTAACGTGGTGGAGGGGTTTGAGTGCTCAAATGATCCTAGAGGCTATGTTGTCTGGGGCCTAAATGCCCCTGGTAGGGTCTCCCATGGCAAACAGGCTCTAGGTGATGAGTCAGACAAAGAATGGTTCAAGAACCCCTCATGAAGAACAAAATATCGAGGCACGTTACGTCGCCCGGTACGGCGGAGCCGGGGTCCCACCCTGGAGCCAGGCCTGGGGTTGCTCCTCGCGGGACCCGGCCGGGCCAAGCCCGAATGAGAGACGCGAGGCCATCCTCCAGTGGGCCCACCACCTGCAGGGGGAACCGTGAGGGACCAGTGCAAAGAGGATTGGGTGGCGGACGAAGGTGGAGACCTCAGCGGCCCGATCCCCGGATGCTTAGGCTGGCTCTAGGGACGTGGAATGTCACCTCGCTGGGGGGGAAGGAGCCTGAGCTTGTGCGGGAGGTCGAGAGATATCGACTAGAAATAGTCGGGCTTGCCTCCACGCACAGCGTGGGCTCTGGAACCCATCTCCTTGAGAGGGGTTGGACTCTGTTCTACTCTGGAGTGGCCCACGGGGAGAGGCGGCGGGCTGGTGTGGGTTTGCTTGTTGCCCCCCAGCTCAGCCGTCTCGTGTTGGGGTTTACCCCAGTGGATGAGAGGGTCGTATCCCTGCGCCTTCGGGTTGGGGAGAGGTCTCTGACTAACATTTCAGCCTACGGGCCGAGTGGTAGTGCAGAGTACCCGGCCTTCTTGGCGTCCCTGTCGGGGGTGCTGGATAGTGCCCCTCCTGGGGACTCCATTATTCTGCTGGGGCACTTCAACGCCCACGTGGGGAACGACAGTGACACCTGGAGAGGCGTGATCGGGAGGAATGGCCTCCCCGATCTGAATCCGAGTGGTGTTTTGTTATTGGACTTCTGTGCTAGTCACGGATTGTCCATAACGAACACCATGTTCAAACATAAGGGTGTCCATCAGTGCACTTGGCACCAGGACACCCTAGGCAGGAGGTCGACGATCGACTTTGTTGTCGTATCATCAGACCTTCGGCCGCATGTTTTGGACACTCGGGTGAAGAGAGGGGCTGAGCTGTCCACTGATCATCACCTGGTGGTGAGTTGGATCCGCTGGAGGAGGAGAAAGCCAGACAAACTTGGCAGGCCCAAGCGCATAGTGAGGGTCTGCTGGGAACGCCTGGCGGAGCCCTCGGCCAGGGATGTATTCAACTCCCACCTCTGGGAGAGCTTCGACCAGATCCCGGGGGATGTTGGAGACATAGAGTCCGAGTGGACCATGTTCTCCGCATCTATTGTCGATGCTGCTGCCCATAGCTGCGGCCGTAAGGTCTGCGGTGCCTGTCGTGGCGGCAATCCCAGAACCTGGTGGTGGACACTGGCAGTAAGGGATGCTGTTAAGCTGAAGAAGGAGTCCTATCGGCTGTGGTTGGCTTGTGGGACTCCTGAGGCGGCTGACGGGTACCGTGAGGCCAAGCGTGCTGCGGCCCGGGCTGTGGCAGAGGCAAAAACTTGGGCCTGGGAAGAGTTCGGTGAGGCCATGGAGAAGGACTACCGGTTGGCCTCGAAGCGATTCTGGCAAACCGTCCGGCGCCTCAGGAGGGGGAAGCAGTGCTTTGCCAACACTGTTTATAGTGGGGGCAGGAGACTGCTGACCTCGACTGAGGACATTATCGGGCAGTGAAAGGAGTACTTCGAGGATCTCCTCAATCCTGCCATCACGCATTCCGTGGTGGAAACAGAGGCTGGGGACTCGGGGTTGGACTCTTTCATCAGCCAGGCTGAAGTCACCGAGGTGGTTAAAAAGCTCCGCGGTGGCAGGGCTTCGGGGGTGGATGAGATCCACCCTGAGTACCTCAAGTCTCTGGATGTTGTAGGGCTGTCATGGAGGAACAGTGTGGTTTTCGTCCCAGCCGTGGAACACTGGACCAGCTCTATACCCTCTACAGGGTGCTCGAGGGTTCATGGGAGTTTGCCCAACCGGTTCACATGTGTTTTGTGGACCTGGAGAAGGCATTCGACTGTGTCCCTCGTGATGCCCTGTTGGGGGTGCTCCAGGAGTATGGAATCGGGGGCCCTTTATTAGGGGCCATCCGGTCCCTGTACGAGCGGAGCAGGAGTTTGGTCCGCATTGCCGGCACTAAGTCGGACCTGTTCCCAGTGCATGTTGGACTCCAGCAGGGCTGCCCTTTGTCGCCGGTCCTGTTCATAACTTTTATGGACAGGATTTCTAGACGCAGCCAAGGGCCGGAGGGGGTCTGGTTTGGGGACCAGTGGATTTCGTCTCTTCTTTTTGCGGATGACGTGGTCCTGCTGGCCCCCTCTAGCCAAGACCTACAGCATGCGCTGTGGCGGTTCGCAGCCGAGTGTGAAGCGGCTGGGATGAGGATCAGCTCCTCCAAGTCCGAGGCCATGGTACTCGACCGGAAAAGGGTGGCTTGTCCTCTTCAGGTTGGAGGGGAGTTCCTGCCTCAAGTGGAGGAGTTTAAGTATCTCGGGGTCTTGTTCATGAGTGAGGGAAGAATGGAGCGGGAGATCGACAGACGGATCGGTGCGGCTGCCGCAGTAATGGGGGCGCTGTGCCGGTCCATTGTGGTGAAGAGAGAGCTGAGCCGAAAAGCAAAGCTCTCAATTTACTGGTCGGTCTACGTTCCTACCCTCACCTATGGCCATGAACTTTGGGTCATGACCGAAAGAACGAGATCACGGATACAAGCGGCTGAAATGAGCTTCTTCCGTAGGGTGGCCGGGCACTCCCTTAGAGATAGGGTGAGGAGCTCGGCCATACGGGAGGAGCTCGGAGTAGAGCCGCTGCTCCTCCACATCGAGAGGAGCCAGTTGAGGTGGCTCGGGCATCGATACCGGATGCCTCCTGGACGCCTTCCTCGGGAGGTGTTCCAGGCACGTCCAACCGGGAGGATGCCCAGAGGACGGCCCGGGACACGCTGGAGGGACTATGTCTCTCGGCTGGCCTGGGAACGCCTTGGAGGAACTGGAGGAGGTGTCTGGAGAGAGGGACGTCTGGGCGTCTCTGCTGAGTCTACTGCCCCTGCGACCCGGTCCTGGATAAGCGGAAGACGACGAACGAACGAACGATAACTAAATAAACACCATTAAGCCCATTTTTCCAGAAAGATTTGGCTCTTTTCCAAAATACTCCCTTAATAATATTTCTTCAAATATTATTTCAATAAATAAAAGCAGCTAATTAGACACCGTTGAGAAATGGTCACCCAGAAGGTTGGTTTTATTCAGCAGATCGTTATCTAAAACATTATTTTATTAAAATAATATTTTATCTGATCTTGCATTGTGAAGGGTTGTCTAAATGTTTGCTTATTATTGCCTAAGTTGGTTCCAAGACTAACTTAACTTCACTTCCAGATTCTTCAAGATAATCTTTGGTTCTCAAACATAAACATTGAATGATAATGTTGCATCACTCCTTTGGTCATGATTTCCAATCATCTTTAATCAACTTGTTTATATTGTACATATCCCATTAGTCTTCGTTATTCTTTAATTCTGCTTGGTAGTTTAGTTGGATTGTTTTAGCATGGTGAAGAGTTTGTTGATTGAAACATGTTTGACTTTGAGTTGACTTATTTGTGTTAATAAATTCTTGTATTTTGAGAAATTGTGTGAATTCATTCCATATATGTGCAGAGTTTATGCTGTTCAATAATGTCAGAGCTCGTCTCACACCTTTCTATTTTGTCCTAATACCATCGCCTTACTGGGATGGTATTCACAGGACAACCCTTAACAGACCGAAATATTATTTGATAAAATATTAATATTAAATATGAATATTTTCAGATTAATAATCCTAACAGTGTATAGCTATTATTGATTTCGAATACCTTACTCATTTTTAATGAAGCCCATCAAAGAAAATTCCTTGTAGGCAAAAATTGCTCATCCTACCTGGATGTGGTATGTTGAACCTGAGGTGAAGTCGGTGATCAGAGTCTCCGGTACATCCAGATACTTGGTCACCTGTGTGAAAGAGGGAGCCGGGTATGGGCAAACCTCTTTGTACCTACAAAAAAATATATCATTTTAGGAGTGAAATATTTCTGGAGTTATTTGTAAACTGTTTGGCCGCAAACCAACCATACTCATAAATTATTGTGGTCTAAAACAAGGTGTTTCAGTTTCATTTTCCAACCTCTGTATGTGTAAGTGACCACAGCTGCATTTATTTTAACCTGTCATTTAATGTAGGCCCATTAAGGTCACAAGTGTTAATGAAAAGGAGAAACATTAATCAAGATACTCCTGAAGTTAGACATTCGAAAGTCTGTCCTTGGGTAACTGAAGCTATATATTGAAGCTAGATATTGTCACAAAATCGAACGCATGTGGAATGCATCCAAGCTTGAAGTGCACAGACTAAATCTGAAAGAGTCAATTTTCTCACCAAATGACATTGAAAAAGGCTCAGGCTAATTATTTTGCAAACATCATAGCTTCTAAATAGAGAAAACCTAAAGCCCTTTTTGATATAATTAATGTTTTGGCTCCTGATGTTCCTCAGGTTTCAGCCAATACTAAGGCTGATTGCAATCAGTTTTGACATTCTTTTCAAACAAGGTTGCTGACCTAAGATTGAGCATTTCTCCTTCACCCTTGCCTTATCAAGAATATAGTGGGCCCCGTCCTTTTTAACTGGTCTGTTTTTGATCCTGTCACTTCTTTTACCCATGTCACTTCCACAAGCCCTCTTGTTGTCGTAGTTTATTTAGGAATGTGTTTGATTCTATTGGGCTTTGTATTGTGAAGATTCTTAATCTCTCGCTTCAAACGGGCATTGTCCCTGATCTTTATAAACAAGGAGTTGTTAATCTAATTTTAAAGAATTGGATCTTGATCCCTCTTTATCCAGCAGTTATAAGCCAATATCTAAATCCCATTAGTGTCCAAACTTCTAGAAAAGGTTGTAGCGCAACAGCTTACTTATTTTCTGAAGAGAAGTGAAATATTGGACAATTTTCAGTTTGGTTTTCACGGTTTTAGTTCTCTTGAACCTTACCTCTGCTTTTGACTTGGTTGATCATGTCATCCTGATTAACAGACTCAAAGATTTTGGATTTTCTGGTGTTGTTTTACAATGGTTTATATCTTACTCTTCAAAGAGATAATTTAGGGTTTGCATAAATGAAGTGCTGTCTGATATTTCTGCCATGTGGTGTATCCCAGGGATCTGTTCTTGGCCCAACCCAGTTCTCATTGTACAGGTCCTTCTCAAAAAATTAGCATATTGTGATGAAGTTCATTATTTTCCATAATGTCATGATGAAAATTTAACATTCATATATTTTAGATTCATTGCACACTAACTGAAATATTTCAGGTCTTTTATTGTCTTAATACGGATGATTTTGGCACACAGCTCATGAAAACCTAAAATTCCTATCTCACAAAATTAGCATATCATTAAAAGGGTCTATAAACGAGCTATGAACCTAATCATCTGAATCAACGAGTTAACTCTAAACATCTGCAAAAGATTCCTGAGGCCTTTAAAACTTCCAGCCTGGTTCATCACTCAAAACCCCAATCATGGGTAAGACTGCCGACCTGACTGCTGTCCAGAAGGCCACTATTGACACCCTCAAGCAAGAGGGTAAGACACAGAAAGAAATTTCTGAACGAATAGGCTGTTCCCAGAGTGCTGTATCAAGGCACCTCAGTGGGAAGTCTGTGGGAAGGAAAAAGTGTGGCAGAAAACGCTGCACAACGAGAAGAGGTGACCGGACCCTGAGGAAGATTGTGGAGAAGGGCCGATTCCAGACCTTGGGGGACCTGCGGAAGCAGTGGACTGAGTCTGGAGTAGAAACATCCAGAGCCACCGTGCACAGGCGTGTGCAGGAAATGGGCTACAGGTGCCGCATTCCCCAGACCTGGGCTACAGAGAAGCAGCACTGGACTGTTGCTCAGTGGTCCAAAGTACTTTTTTCGGATGAAAGCAAATTCTGCATGTCATTCGGAAATCAAGGTGCCAGAGTCTGGAGGAAGACTGGGGAGAAGGAAATGCCAAAATGCCAGAAGTCCAGTGTCAAGTACCCACAGTCAGTGATGGTCTGGGGTGCCGTGTCAGCTGCTGGTGTTGGTCCACTGTGTTTTATCAAGGGCAGGGTCAATGCAGCTAGCTATCAGGAGATTTTGGAGCACTTCATGCTTCCATCTGCTGAAAAGCTTTATGGAGATGAAGATTTCATTTTTCAGCACAACCTGGCACCTGCTCACAGTGCCAAAACCACTGGTAAATGGTTTACTGACCATGGTATAACTGTACTCAATTGGCCTGCCAACTCTCCTGACCTGAACCCCATAGAGAATCTGTGGGATATTGTGAAGAGAACGTTGAGAGACTCAAGACCCAACACTCTGGATGAGCTAAAGGCTGCTATCGAAGCATCCTGGGCCTCCATAAGACCTCAGCAGTGCCACAGGCTGATTGCCTCCATGCCACGCCGCATTGAAGCAGTCATTTCTGCCAAATGATTCCCGACCAAGTATTGAGAGCATAACTGTACATGATTATTTGAAGGTTGACGTTTTTTGTATTAAAAACACTTTTCTTTTATTGGTCGGATGAAATATGCTAATTTTGTGAGATAGGAATTTTGGGTTTTCATGAGCTATATGCCAAAATCCTCCATATTAACACAATGAAAGACCTGAAATATTTCAGTTAGTGTGCAATGAATCTAAAATATATGAATGTTAAATTTTCATCATGACATTATGGAAAATAATGAACTTCATCACAATATGCTAATTTTTTGATAAGGACCTGTATATTACTCCTTTAGGCCAGATCATCTGCTGTTTTAATCATGTTTCTTATCATTTTGATGCTAATGACATACAGTTATACTGTTTCCTTTTAACTATCAAGTCTAAGTGATTGCTTGGTAGAGATTAGAAAAAATAGTTCAATTTGAATTGCTTACAGCTGAATACCAACAAAACTGAAACATTGATTATAACACCTGATGAAAACATTTGTGAAATTGGAAAGCACATCAGTTTCCTGAGATCCTCTGTTCAGTCGAATCTCAGAAATCTGGGTGTGACCTTTGACAGTTGTATTTCTCTTGATCACCATTCTAAGCAATTGGCTCGAAATAGTTTTTATCATTTAAGAAATGTTGCTGGCTCAAATCTATGGTGTCTAGGTGTGCATTAGAAATTATTTGAAATTCCTTTAATTCATCTTGGGTTATTGTAATGGACTTTTTACCTGCTTTAACAAATCTGCTGTACATCGCATTCAGATGGTGCAGATTGCTGCGGCAAGACTCTTAACAGAGATAAGCAGAAGAGCTCACATTACCCCGATTCTGGAATTCCCTTCCATTGTTTTTACATCGTGTCGACTCCGTTGACCAATTCAAAATGCAGCTAAAAATATATTTGTACTGCCAGACTTTTAATTAATGTGATGTTTATAAATGTGATGTTTATATTTGCTTTGCTTTTCTTTGCTGTGTTTTGTGAAGCACTTTGTGATTTTATCAGTGAAAGGTGCTATACAAATAAAATGTTACTTACTTTACTCACTTACAACTGCAAACCTAGTGAAACATGGTCATTAAACTAAACTAAAAGGCCATGCAAGGATAACATTATTCAGAGAAGAAGCCAAAAAACCAGTGGTAATTCTGGAGGATCTACAAAGATCCACAGCAAAGATGAAAGAAACGGTGTTAGGACAACTATTAGTCATGTACTTCACAAATCTGGTCTTTAGGGAAATTTGGAACATTCTTGAATTGTTAAAAAGAATTCATAAAATGTGTCCTGTCCAGTTTATCACCAGGAATGTACAGCATTCAGCAAACACATATTAGAAGATGTTCTGGTCAGATGAGACCAAAACTGTTTTGCAAAGAATGGCCTATAAGTTCCGACCCTAGATGTAGAAAATATTGCAGTGAAGATCTTTGAGCATTTGAAGGGGGTGGCTTACTTTAAAATTCAGCGCACACTATTTAATCTGTTTAACTGTTTGAAAACTGTGTTATCATTTTCCTTTCAAAATTATACATTACCTTTGAGTTGATCTAGCTGCATAAAATTCAAATGAAGTTTTTACTTTTTACATAAGAAAATGTGAAAAATCCAATGCTTTTGGAAGCACTTGTAACCTTTGTTTGGTCTCATAAGTTCAAGGGAGCAAGGAAGAACATTATATTTTTCAAATCAACCAAGAAAATTAAGAGAGGTCTTAGTTTTTAAATAATCTCCATCGACAATTTGGCAATAGTAATTAGTTAAACTCATGTAAAGTTGTTCTAGCTTTGCCAGTATATTACCTTAAACACAAACGTGGACTTGATCCATACATTTAGCAATTTTCACATTTTAGATCTTTGTTAAAGAAAATGGATGCCCAGTAAATGCTGAGAGGCTTAAAAAGTGCATAACACAGAAGGAAAAACTACCTGATTACATATCCATCTATATTGTTTGCATCGGGTTGCATCCATGACAGGAGAATCCCATTAGAACCAACAGCTTCTCCTTCAAGGGCCTGTGGGGGACCAGGAACTACAAAAAATGAGGGGAGAGGGTGTAAAGTGGGGAACACCAGCAACCAGAATATTTCAAGCTCGGCAAAGTTTCAAAGTAAAACATGTTATTTGAGTGACGCAATCTTTTCAGTTTTCCCAAATAATTACGATCCATACAAAGAGTTTGGTACAACTTTTATAGATCATTTTCATGATTGGAAAGCCTGCAGACAAAGTTTATTTAAAGAGCAGTGAAGCTGGCTTTAATAGAGGGTGTGTATATGTGAGAGTTTAAATGTACACACTGTATGTGGCCGAAGCCTGATGAATAAGGCTTCACACAGCAGTGGCATTTCACTGACATTCACTCCAGACGCATTCGTCCAGGGGTTCAAAAGTTCCGGATAAAGTTACCTAAAAGGAATTAAACAGTGATGGAAGTATACACACGCGCGCTCCCACTCAAGTTCATCTTCTTCCCTCGTGTGTGTGCCATGTGCAGTGAACCAGTGAAGAAGCAGGGCAAAAACCAGAGGAGAGCCTGATTGTACTTGAAACCATTTTAATAAATCGGACAAATCCAACAACATTGATTGTTAAACCATCTCACCACTTGGGTTGGTAAAGATAATGCGACTGACTCCAGGGCTGCTTTTGGAAGAGGTGACTGCAGAGACCGTCACAATGTACTGTGTCCCAGGACTAACATCCACCACGTTAGCCTGTGGAAACAACAAAACACACCTGGTTCAGTACCGTCTGTTCATGCACACACCATGTGTACAGCTGAGGTGCCATCTGGGTTCTATTCAGGGTTGTATTGCTGTGAAAAAGCTTTTGACATAATTGAGTAAATACAAAATGCACATTTCAAATTATTTTACTTGTTAAGTTAGTAAAGTATGAGTTATCTGTGATTAGTCCAAGCTGAGTTCAGTGTCACTATCTGGTTCTGATTACACCCTGTACCCTGTACAATTAAGTAATCAGTAAACAATACCTGTAAGACAACATGAAGTAGGCTGAAAGATGTCACAAAAGCAACGGTTAATGAAAATAGGTTTGAAAACAGATAAACAAAACCATTAACCTCAATCAGCCCAGGAAGGGTTGTAAAGTCATTTCTAAGGTCTTGAGACTCCACTAAACCACAGTGTGAGTCATTATCCACAAATGGAGAAAAAATGGAATAGTGGAAACCTTCCCAAGATTGTACAACCTACCAAAATTACTCCAAGAGTGCATGAAGGAGGTCACAGAAGACCCCGGAAGACCCCGGAACAAAATGAAGGCCTTGAAGGCCTTGTTTGCCTCAGTTCAGGTCAGTGTTCATAATATAACAGTAAAAAAATGACTGGGCAAAAAAGGCCTCCATGTGAGAGTTTTAAGGCCCAAACCACAGCTGACCAAAAACAGCATAACGGAGGCTCATCTAACATTTGCCAAACAAAAATATATAAAATAAATCCTGATAATCCACAACAATTTTATAGAAAATATTGTGACTTTAGACTGTTATGACAATAGTGAAACATTTTGGAACACGTGTGTCATTTTACACCTACTGTAAAATACCAACATTTCAAAAAAAGAAAATGAAGATGATGTAGAAGGTAATAAATATGATTGAGATACTATGGCATGACCTTAAACAAACCATTCATGAACATAAACTGTACAAGTTGGCTGAATTGAAACATTTCTGCCAAGAAAGGTGGGAAAAATAAATTCTGTCTAAAACATTTATTGCCAGCTATCACAAGCTCTTGATACCAGTTGTTGCCACTAAGTGTCACACAACCAGCTTTTAGGTTTGGGAGCAATTACTTTTTCATTTGGGTCAAGATGGTTAGGCTGCGTTTTTACCTTAATAAATTAAATTGAAGTTTGAAAATTACATTTGAATTTTTAATGTTAGTATTATTTGATATTAACATTTGTTTGATGATATTTAAACATTTAAGCGTATATTTAAGGAAAAACGGAAGAAATGTGTAAGGGGCAAAACTGCAGTTTAAGTGGGAGGTGAAGAAGGTTTAGCAAGAGTGGCATTGAAGGACGTTGAAAGTGACAGCTAGTCAAGTTTTAAAGCCAGGTTGGTCAGTGTCCTCTTGCTGCTGGTGCTCTCTTCTTGTACTTTCTCCACTGTTGAAAAAAAAAAACCTTACAAAAACTTTAAAAATGTGTACCTCAGTGAAGTTGGTTGATTCATTGTGTTCAGTGTTCCCAACTCCTTCCCAGCTCCACAAACCATTTGCTGCATGCCATTCCTGTACTGTATGATTTTATAAGAATAAAAGCCAGAAAGATTTGAAAAAAGTAATAATTCACAGGATACTTTTGGTTTCACTATTTTCTATGATTTTGTCAGATCCATGTTTACACTAAGTTTTAAAACCTTAAGGTTTTGGTTTGCTTTTAAATATTTGAAAACTGCAGTTGACTGTCATGCATTCTCACTTACAGTAGTCAGTACACACTTAGGCCAGTTTAGTATGGAGGGCCAAAATTAAATAAAGATAATATGAAATACATGTAAATGTAACATGAAATGAATAAATGTGCCATTTAATTATCTAATACATCATTAAATAACTGAATATAGTATGAAATTATTAAATGCACAGTTAAATAGGTAAATGTCCCATTAAATAATTAAATACAGGGGTTGGACAATGAAACTGAAACACCTGGTTTTAGACCAGAATAATTTATTAGTATGGTGTAGGGCCTCCTTTTGCGGCCAATCCAGCGTCAATTGGTCTTGGGAATGACATATACAAGTCCTGCACAGTGGTCAGAGTAAGCCATTCTTCTTGCAGGATAGTGGCCAGGTCACTACATGATACTGGTGGAGGAAAACGTTTCCTGACTCGCTCCCAAAGTGGCTCAATAATATTTAGATCTGGTGACTGTGCAAGGCATGGGAGATGTTCAACTTCACTTTCATGTTCATCAAACCAATCTTTTACCAGTCTTGCTGTGTGTATTGGTGCATTGTCATCCTGATACATGGCACCACCTTCAGGATACAATGTTTGAACCATTGGATGCACATGGTCCTCAAGAATGGTTCGGTAGTCCTTGGCAGTGATGTGCCCATCTAGCACAAGTATTGGGCCAAGGGAATGCCATGATATGGCAGCCCAAACCATCACTGATCCACCCCCATGCTTCACTCTGGGCATGCAACAGTCTGGGTGGTACGCTTCTTTGGGGCTTCTCCACACCGTAACTCTCCCGGATGTGGGGAAAACAGTAAAGGTGGACTCATCAGAGAACAATACATGTTTCACAGTGTCCACAGCCCAAGATTTGCGCTCCTTGCACCATTGAAACCGACGTTTGGCATTGGCATGAGTGACCAAAGGTTTGGTTAGAGCAGCCCGGCCGTGTATATTGACCCTGTGGAGCTCCCGACGGACAGTTCTGGTGGAAACAGGGGAGTTGAGGTTCACATTTAATTCTGCCGTGATTTGGGCAGTCGTGGTTTTATGTTTTTTGGATACAATCCGGGTTAGCACCTGAACATCCCTTTCAGACAGCTTCCTCTTGCGTCCACAGTTAATCCTGTTGGATGTGGTTCGTCCTTCTTGGAGGTATGCTGACATTACCCTGGATACCGTGGCTCTTGATACATCACAAAGACTTGCTGTCTTGGTCACAGATGCGCCAGCAAGACGTGCACCAACAATTTGTCCTCTTTTGAACTTTGGTATGTCACCCATAATGTTGTGTGCATTTCAATACTTTGAACAAAACTGTGCTCTTACTCTGCTAATTGAACCTTCACACTCTGCTCTTACTGGTGCAATGTGCAATCAATGAAGACTGGCTATAAGGCTGGTCCAATTTAGCCATGAAACCTCCCACACTAAAATGACAGGTGTTTCAGTTTCATTGTCCAACCCCTGTATATCTTGGACATAATTAAATTAAATGATTAACTGTCATATTTTTATAAATTTATAACAGAAAATAAATATAATTATTACACTATATTTATGTATTTCTTGGCTCCCTGCAGCAGCGTCATTATGAATTAATTTAATCTGTCAACTTGACCCATCAAACTCAATGAGCGGGGCTAACATAGATTCTGTGATTCTGTGGCAGCTTCTTCCATGCAGCTTCTCATTGATCGTTGAATAAAATAAACTTTAAAATATTCTGACATTAGCATGATCTATAGTAGGTAAAAGAAGGACTGCAAGCCAGGACTGGAATGTCTGAAGAATGTAAAACCATAAAAGGATAATCATTTAAAAAAAGTGAAACCAAGGGCTTTGCAGAGAAGAAAAGACAAAATCTGGGGAATCAGAACAGATACAGAAAATCATTAGAATCTTTCAAGGACCCATAGAAACCGGACTTTATACATACTGAGGAAGTGTTTAACTAATGCATGGCAGGATTGACCTTTAACCAAACAAGAACTTGGTGGGAAGCAGAAAGCAAAGGAAATGGAAATAAAAAATGTAAGAAGAAACATGGGGGAACGGGCTCTGTGATGCAGCATAGGTACCAGTCGTGTAAAGCCAAGACAAAATTGCTCCTATGCTATGCTTTAAGGATGAAGTACAGGGAAAAAACCCTGCCTTCAAAATAAAAGCCTTCCAATATCCAAATGGTTAAACCTAAGACAAATCAAAAGCTGTATCAGTGGTTAGCAATTTAGTGAAAGATATTTTAAAGGGCCATTTACATTCCCACGAAATAGTTCCTGTTAGAAGGCTGGTAGCTTTGCCCAATGGATAGCTATGCTTCATCATTGTACCAAACCCCTAGAATTCAAAGCACAAAATGTTGTTGTTGCTATCCTCATTATTTGAGTTAAGTCAAAGAGATTAGTATTTTTATTTAATTGAAACTTCAAATCAAGGACCAAAAATCGCGTTTATGTCAACATTTCTTTGATTCTGAAATGATTCCACATGTCCAACAAATTATCATAACAAAATCTAAAAAAACAAATTGCAGCAGAAAAGAAATAAAATAAATGGTCTGGAGCTTAACCAGCACTGGTTGTATTCCTCAAATACACAAAGCCATGTACAATCAATGAGTACTCTACTCTTACTCTAACTCTACTCTTACTCTAAATGGGAATGGCGGTTATATAAATTCTTCGCTGTTAATAATTTATACAACAAACAATTTAAATGATTAAAAAAAACAAGGACTGAGTGCACTAGTTTGAAATTATTGTGGATTTTCTATAATCTGAACTGGGTCAAATTTATACATCAAATGCATACATATGTTGC
Source organism: Girardinichthys multiradiatus (assembly GCF_021462225.1). NCBI lineage: Eukaryota > Metazoa > Chordata > Actinopteri > Cyprinodontiformes > Goodeidae > Girardinichthys > Girardinichthys multiradiatus. The sequence continues at coordinate 29,583,135 of NC_061795.1, read as the reverse complement.
AGCAGAGACCTGGCTTTCAAAGATAGTCCACAATGTTTTCAGGTAGGGATGAGCTTCATTCTAGAAACATATTGGTACCCTGGTTTTGATGTTTGGGATTGTTGTCCCTTTAGAAGAAGTTGTGTTCAACTTTAAACCATCTAGATATTGATTTGAGGTAATGTTGAAGAATTATGATGTACTACATCTTCATTCTTTGTGCACCAAAGTGAATACCAGCCCCACAGCATGATGCCGCCCATACCATGCTTGACAGTTGATACTTAGGTGTGCTAAACTCACCTTGCCTCCTCAATCCTTGTCATGTCTGACCATAAGAGTTTTCTCTAAAAAGCACTTTGCTTATCTGATTGCCCTTTTAAGTTGTGCTGAAGATTTTCTAGAAGATTTAGGTTCGGATGTTGACCGACCCATTCTTAGAAATGAATTTGCTTTAATGTAAAACAGAGGTTCCCAAAGTGGGGGTGGACGCCAGGTGGGGGGCCTTGAGGTGATTTTCAAAATCATCATGTTATGATCACTGAGAGTATGGAGGGCCAAAAGGGATAAAATTATATAAATATAACCTGAAATAAATGTGAATGTCCCATTAAATAAATATCTTTCTGCTCTCGGTGGAGGAGGACACTTTTTTTCTGTCTCCCGCACCCCTCCCATATCTGCCCTGCTTCAGCTCTGTGTCTTGTCTTCTTTTTGGAGCCTCTTTTTGCATATCTTCCAAATTCTGAGTTATGGATTTGGTCAGCTGGTCTCTCAATGCAATTGATCAAATTTTCTCGACGAGAAGACAGGGTGAAGGAGAGCCCAACTTGTCCGGACTGGACGTTTTTCTCTGGATACACAATGGACTCCTGGCAGAAGTGGAGGATTGTGTGTTTGTCGATAATGTCAATCGAGGATGTTGAAGATGTGCATATAATTGGATGTTTGATATCAGGATTTCTGCTTTTTGGAGTCAGCGGTTACCTGGCATATCGAGAAATTCTGAGAATGTCAGCAGCTGTTCTGGCAATTGTGAGGCTGCCTGGCATGTGTGATGGGATCTTCAGAGCGATCAACACTCAGACTGAGATGTTACGTGAGCTGAATCGCAGACTGGATGTGATCCTTACACAGGATCGCAGGCAGGTTGCGGTTCTTGGACTCAGGGGTGAAATGGGATAAATCTTGGAGAAAGTTGTTCGCTCGGATCTGGCGAAAGACCAGGAATTTGACTGTTTGGATTTGCCATTGAGAAGCACCAGCGAGACTCTCAAGGCTGACGGAAAATTAAGAGTCAGCCTAACCCAAATACAGGTCCTTCTCAAAATATTAGCATATTGTGATAAAGTTCATTATTTTCCATAATGTAATGATGAAAATGTAACATTCATATATTTTATATTCATTGCACACTAACTGAAATATTTCAGGTCTTTTATTGTCTTAATACGGATGATTTTGGCATACAGCTCATGAAAACCTAAAATTCCTATCTCACAAAATTAGCATATCATTAAAAGGGTCTATAAACGAGCTATGAACCTAATCATCTGAATCAACGAGTTAACTCTAAACACCTGCAAAAGATTCCTGAGGCCTTTAAAACTCCCAGCCTGGTTCATCACTCAAAACCCCAATCATGGGTAAGACTGCCGACCTGACTGCTGTCCAGAAGGCCACTATTGACACCCTCAAGCAAGAGGCTAAGACACAGAAAGAAATTTCTGAATGAATAGGCTGTTCCCAGAGTGCTGTATCAAGGCACCTCAGTGGGAAGTCTGTGGGAAGGAAAAAGTGTGGCAGAAAACGCTGCACAACGAGAAGAGGTGACTGGACCCTGAGGAAGATTGTGGAGAAGGGCCAATTCCAGACCTTGGGGGACCTGCGGAAGCAGTGGACTGAGTCTGGAGTAGAAACATCCAGAGCCACCGTGCACAGGCGTGTGCAGGAAATGGGCTACAGGTGCCGCATTCCCCAGGTCAAGCCACTTTTGAACCAGAAACAGTGGCAGAAGCGCCTGACCTGGGCTACAGAGAAGCAGCACTGGACTGTTGCTCAGTGGTCCAAAGTACTTTTTTTGGATGAAAGCAAATTCTGCATGTCATTCGGAAATCAAGGTGCCAGAGTCTGGAGGAAGACTGGGGAGAAGGAAATGCCAAAATGCCAGAAGTCCAGTGTCAAGTACCCACAGTCAGTGATGGTCTGGGGTGCTGTGTCAGCTGCTGGTGTTGGTCCACTGTGTATTATCAAGGGCAGGGTCAATGCAGCTAGCTATCAGGAGATTTTGGAGCATTTCATGCTTCCATCTGCTGAAACGTTTTATGGAGATGAAGATTTCATTTTTCAGCACAACCTGGCATCTGCTCACAGTGCCAAAACCACTGGTACATGGTTTACTGACCATGGTATCACTGTGCTCAATTGGCCTGCCAACTCTCCTGACCTGAACCCCATAGAGAATCTGTGGGATATTGTGAAGAGAACGTTGAGAGACTCAAGACCCAACACTCTGGATGAGCTAAAGGCCGCTATCGAAGCATCCTGGGCCTCCATAAGACCTCAGCAGTGCCACAGGCTGATTGCCTCCATGCCACGCCACATTGAAGCAGTCATTTCTGCCAAAGGATTCCCGACCAAGTATTGAGTGCATAACTGTACATGATTATTTGAAGGTTGTCGTTTTTTGTATTAAAAACACTTTTCTTGTTTTTGGTCGGATGAAATATGCTAATTTTGTGAGATAGAATTTTGGGTTTTCATGAGCTGTATGCCACAATCATCCGTATTAAGACAATAAAAGACCTGAAATATTTCAGTTAGTGTGCAATGAATGTAAAATATATGAATGTTAAATTTTCATCATTACATTATGGAAAATAATGAACTTTATCACAATATGCTAATATTTTGAGAAGGACCTGTAATTGTTGTTTTTCTGAATCTGGCTCCCCTGCACGGCCTTGATGGCTGGCTATCTTCAACTTCTCCTGGAAGTTATGTAAACATGAGGCTCTGCTCCCTCTGCCCCCTCCCTTCACTGAGGACATCTGTGGACCTGCTCAGAACTTTGTGGCCGGTTGATGAACATTCCAACGTACCATCAAGGACAATGGCCTCTGTGACAGTGCTTCATGGACTTATTTGCACACACACACATGCTCAAGATAAACATATGCACTCCTCACACCACCTTCACCGTTCCCGGCATGATGTTGTTTTGTAAACTTGTTGCTTCTTTGTGCTGAGGTTTTTTGCAATCTCAAACTGTATCCTGCTAAGGATAAAGTGTGAAATATGATTTTTTTCCCTCTACTTACCTAATGTGGCCTCATTTCTCATCTAGCAAGGGCAGCGCCTGTGAGTGGGCAGCAAAGCCTCGGTGACCCGTCCCCCCTTTGTCTTGTGTCATGATGTATGTTTGGATGGGTTGTACTGGAATTCTAATTTCCCCTCGGGGATCAATAAAGTATCTTTGAATTGAATTGAATTGAAATAAATAAATGTGCCATTAAATGACAAAATGTACCATTAAATAATTAAATGTATAATTTTTTTATTTAATACATTCTTGAATAATAAAATATACCTTTTAAATTATGAAATCCGCAAGTGAATTATATCCCATTAAAAAATTAAACAACTTTTAAATGATGAAATAAAAAATAAATAAACGTTGATTAAAAAAAATAAATTCATTAAAAAATACGTTTCACTATTTCACTTTATACACAGTGAAATAATGAAATGTATTTTGAAATGAATTCATTTTTAGGGGACTCCAGGTGGTCAGTAAGGGGTCCCCAGTTTCTGGCACTGATTTTGGAGATCACAGGCTGAAATGTTTGGGAACCCCTGATCTAAAACATCAGACTGTAGCTCTGGGTGTATGATTCAGGTGATTGTCCTGCTGGAAGGTTAACCTCTGACCCAGTCTTTTGCAGCCTTTAACAAGTTTTTTCTTGGATTAATTTATAAACTTTAATCTGCTGGAGGGAGATTAAAGTTGGCACCATGGCAGCTGCATGCTGCCATCACCATGTTTCACCATGGAACTGCAAGACATTTAGTGTTTTATACGTAGGCATAACATAACCCTGTATTAAACTACTCCATTATTTCATCTGTGACCTGTCTGTTGCATTTCATGGTTTTCATGGTGCTGTTTGTGAGTGACATTTTTGGACTTTGTCGCTTTGTGTTTGTTTACCTTTTGCTTAGATGTTTCTATTTTGATTTTTGTATCATGTTTTCTTTTCTCCCTCTTCCGCCTCCTAGTGTTTACTACTTAAGTTCTTTTATGGTTGTTTTCTTATTACTCTGTATGGTTTATTATTATTATTATTATTATTATTATTATTGTAAATATTATAGTTCTTGGTCTTCCCTGGATTCTCTAGTTTTATTTCTCTTTAGTATCTTTGTGTTTTATTGTGTTTTATTATTTGTTCCTTTGCACTCTTCTTGTTTACTAGTTTATTTTCTGTTTCCTTTCCAGTTAATTCAGTCAGTGTGGTTAGGTTTGTTTACTTTTGTATTCAGGTTTTCTTTATGGGTTCTTTGTTTGTTCTTAGGTTGTTATTGTTGTTCCTATGTTCTCTCTAGTTTCTCTGTTTACTTTAGTCATGATTATTCTAATTTTCTTATTCCCCATTTGATTATTTATCTTTGTCTATAGGTTTGCTTGGTCTGTGTTTCTGTTTATTGTTTATTAGTTACTTTGCCCATCCTCAGTCTTTGTTATCCCTCAGTATATTAGTTGGTTTTGTTTCATTGCTTGTTGCTGGTTCCTTGTGTTCGTCTCACCCCGTTCTCGTCCATGATTATGCTTTATTTTTTGCCACGCCTTGCCTTGGGAAACCTGCAGTGATTTTGCTACGTTGTTTTGACCTGGTAAATAAATCTTTGAATTACAAAGATGATCCTGCCGAGCTCTTGTCTGCACTTTGGTCCGATCCAAAACCACATCGTGACAGTTTGCTTTACAAACTAAAAAGACCTCTGAGGCTACTTTCAGGTTTATTAGAGATAAATGCTGTATAAATCCAGCTGGATATATACTGAGAATAAACTACACACAGGTGGATTCTGTTTTTCAGGTAGGTGACTTCTAAAAGGAGTTGGTTATATACTGAACATACTATATTTAAGGCTATCAAAGTAAAGGGTTTGAATTTGAATGCATGCCACACTTGCAGATTTTTATTATGAAAGCATGTCAAAAACCATTTTTCTTCCTCTTCCGTCTACTTATTCTTCATCTATAACTTAAAATCTCAGTAAAACTCAATGAAGGTTGTAGATGTAATGTGAAAAAGTTCAATAGGTATACATACTTTTTAAAGGGGATGTACATGAATTATGTACAACTAAGAGGTAAATTCTTACCTGTGAGTGTACGTTTACGAGGTTGACTGTGAGAATTAGGATTGCTGAACAGAGGGACATGCTGCTGAGTAGTGGAGTTAGTTTAAGTTTAGTCACAGCAGGTTAGAGGCCTCCCCAGTATATCTGTGTCCAGTCACGATGCACAAAAGTTAGCAGCACAAAACCAGTTAAAGGATTAGTCGTCCGAACCTTGGGCAAAAAACAATAAAATCTTGATCCTGAGGTATTCCAAAATGTTTGTGAATCCTTTGACTAGCACAAGACTAAAGCTCTACCTTTTGTCTCTCTGCCTCTCTTGGGAGAACTGCTTAAGCAAATGAATGATTCAGAGCTGAGCTCATGAAGCCAACTTAATAAATAATACGATCCATTACTCAACCCTGTGCTGTGTTTTGTCTGTGTGTGTGTGCATGGTGTGTAAGGTTACATTTTGGAAGATATTGGACACCTGGCAGCCAGTATGGGGTGGGACTTGGTTGAATGGGAGGAGAAATACTTTACTGTATCTAAGGATGTGCTTGTGTGCATTAAATCCTAACTATTAAAACATTCAGTGCAGCGACCGTGCAGACACTGCCCTGTTGGCCTCCGATTTGGAAAACCCCATGCATTTCCTATGATTTCATCTAAACTGTGTGTGTACCTGAATGCATCCATCATTTACAGGGTGAAATATGACTGTTCCTTGGTTTGGCAGCAGGCTCACTTGGTAGCGATCTACGCATCCCTCTGCTTGCAGCCAGCGTAGTGAGAATGCACGTGCAGAAACAAAGACCAAATGCACACCTCTCACATGTTTTGGCTCTAATAAGGAACAGAAAGGGAAGACACAGGGTCAGAGAGGAGGAGAAAGTTACTGTAATTTAATGTAGACTCAATGTGGTCAGGTGTGATTAACTGAGCCACTGATCGCTGAAGCTCTTGAAATATCATCTACCTGTGGTGATAGTCAGAAAAGAAGCACTTCCTGCTCTCACTCCTCTCACTCTCTCGACACTCACATTGTAGCTGCAACCGTCCAGCAGGTCTGTAACCACAGCAACCAGTTCCTCTTTTGGTATTGTGAGTGTTTTTGTGACCGAGGTGTTGGCCACAGTCACTCTGTGAAAGTCATACCCTCCAAGCGCCCCATTCCAGTTCACAGAAAAGGACGAAGAATCCACTTTATCTAAACGGAGGCTGCATAATCCTGCAGGAACTGGAGAAACAAAATCAGAAATGATGCAAATAATTAAAAAAATATTTGAGGGAAATCCTGAATAAAATGTAGTTGTGCGTTACTTTTGCTTACATGTGATGAACTCTTTGTTTGCTGCATGGCTGCAGTCTGAGCCCAGCACACTCTGAATGCTGACAGCATAGTCTGACCCTGGGATCAGTTCTCCAATCTCATAGCTTGTGCTATTGACAAACACCTCAGTCCATGATTTCCTGGCCACGGAAAGCAGACCAAAACCAAGCTGCCGAAGCATAACATTCAGACATTTGACAATAGAATTTTATGAAAATTGACAGTGAAAATATTAGTTTTGTGTATTCTTTGTACAAGAGCTTTTGATTGTTCCTCCTTTAGTTTCACTGGAAATATTGTTTGAAAAAGTGTGCAAATGCTTCGTCATTGTTCCTGGCTAAATGTCTAAGGAGGTCATGTATCTTTAAAGGGCTGTAACCAGATCCTTAGTGTGCCAACAACGGTCACCAGGCAACCACTAAATGGATCCATGTTACAACCTAGAACTATATTTTGAGATAGATGACAAACACAGCAGGGTGGATTTATGTCTTGAAGTCATGAAAGTAGGATTGTATTCTGTAAACCGCTTTTCTTTGTGAGTTCTTGAACGGATACAGCAGATTCCACATCTTACCTTATACTTGTCCACCTGTCCTGCTGGTGGCCTCCAGGTCAGAAATACAGACGTCACTGGTTGCTCTGATGTAACCACTTGGCTTGGCATCCCTGGTTCTGGAGATGGGAAACTTGTTAGGCCTTATAGGTGGTTGAGAATATTTTGCTATTTTTAATCACTGGTTCACTTTGAACCAACAAAGGAAAATACCGGAGATGGTGGAGTAACCATTTTAAAATATAAAGCTAACATGGCTAATTCTGTGTTTTGGTGTCTTGTTTACGAGTGATGGTATGATGGAACAGGAGATGGACAGATGGATTTGTTTTTGTCTGCAGTAATGCTGGTGCTGCTATGGTTTGTTGTGGTAAAGACAGAGTTAAGTCTAAAATAAAAGCTATTGATTCAACTTTCTGTCTACATTCTGAGCCTTACCTATGGTCATGAGATTTGGATCATGTATGAAAGAGCAAGACCCTTGATACAAGCTGCCGAAATGAGCTTCCCCCGTAGTGTGGCCAGACTCTGCCTAATAAATAATGCCCCTTTTCCACTGGCTTGACTGGCTCGACTCCACTCGGCTCATTTTGCGAGCGTTTCTAATACTGTTTATTCCATACTGGTACCTAATTTTTTCGACTGGGGGGGTGAGTAGAGGCTACATGTGACATGAACAGACTGCTGTTAACTGATTCGCCTTGGGACCAGGAGAAATGAGAAGGTTTTCATTGAGGTAGTGCAGTGAAAAGTTAATACAACTACACTAATATTAAGGACCAATACCCTCTCCACAATCGAGGGGGTCAAACTGAAATATAAATTTACTATTTACAAATCATAAACCATGCCTGAAGGCTGAAAGCTAAGAAAAAGGACACATCAGCTTTCTGAATTACAGTCAGTAGTGGCGTTGTATTTAATAACATCCTAAACCAGCTGATCACACATAAAATCAGCTGTTCAGACCCACAAACATTTCCCCCAAAGGACACAAAACAATACCTCCATGAAACAGCGTGTTTTGTTCAAAAATGTATTGATGGTCCTTTCGTGGACCACTGTCTGCAGGAGGAGGGAGCAGGTAGAGAGCAGCTGCCCGTAATCAGACTGCCTTCATCTGCTGAATCCGCGGAGCACAAATATCCAAAAGCCAACCTGAAACTGACTTCACCGTGGTTAAAAGGCTGCAGTTTTACGCTTTAAAGTCCTTGCTGAGTAAAGAACTTCATCATAAAGCCCTTCTTCAGGCAAACTTTGGAGCTTCACCAGACCAGATGGCAGCATTTCTCCTCACTACTTTTCCTGCCACACCCCCCTCACACCAGGACCCTTGAGCCTTATTTTATATGTTCTGGCTGGGCTGTGGTCCTGATAATTATCCCAGTGGATCATTTAATACATGAGAAATACATACAGGGGTTGGACGATGAAACTGAAACACCTGTCATTTTAGTGTGGGAGGTTTCATGGCTAAATTGGACCAGCCTGGTAGCCAGTCTTCATTGATTGCACATTGCACCAGTAAGAGCAGAGTGTGAAGGTTCAATTAGCAGGGTAAGAGCACAGTTCTGCTCAAAATATTGAAATGCACACATTATGGGTGACATACCAGAGTTCAAAAGAGGACAAATTGTTGGTGAACGTCTTGCTGGCGCATCTGTGACCAAACCTTTGGTCACTCATGCCAATGCCAAACGTCGGTTTCAATGGTGCAAGGAGCGCAAATCTTGGGCTGTGGACAATGTGAAACATGTATTGTTCTCTGATGAGTCCACCTTTACAGTTTTCCCCACATCCGGGAGAGTTACAGTGTGGAGAAGCCCCAAAGAAGCGTACCACCCAGACTGTGGCATGCCCAGAGTGAAGCTTGGAGGTGGATCAGTGATGGTTTGGGCTGCCATATCATGGCATTCCCTTGGCCTAATACTTGTGCTAGATGGGCGCGTCACTGCCAAGGACTACCGAACCATTCTTGAGGACCATGTGCATCCAATGGTTCAAACATTGTATCCTGAGGGCAGTGCCGAGTATCAGGATGACAATGCACCAATACACATAGCAAGACTGGTGAAAGATTGGTTTGATGAACATGAAAGTGAAGTTGAACATCTCCCATGGCCTGCACAGTCACCAGATCTAAATATTATTGAGCCACTTTGGGGTGTTTTGGAGGAGCGAATCAGGAAACGTTTTCCTCCACCAGTATTACGTAGTGACCTGGCCACTATCCTGCAAGAAGAATGTCTTAAAATCCCTCTGACCACTGTGCAGGACTTGTATATGTCATTCCCAAGACGAATTGATGCTGTATTGGCCTCAAAAGGAGGCCCTACACCATACAAATAAATTATTGTGGTCTAAAACCAGGTGTTTCAGTTTCATTGTCCAACCCCTGTATATAAAGGTGTATTCACACCAGGAAAGTCCTTTGGTCCGCTTGTTTGGTCCAGAGCAAAAGCGGACTTAATTGTTTTTGTTTGGTGCGGTTTGTTTTCACATTGTACTTTTTGCAAGTGAACTATTACTTGTAAACAAAGCCAGGCGGGTGACGATCATTGCTCCCATCGGACAGAAATGACGGGGGCGGGACAGAGCACAGACCCGGGAATTTAGGAAAACAGCTGTAGATGAGCGTGCAGCACCTCTGTTCTGCATATTTGTGTTGTTATTACAGCTGCAATATTATTGTGAGGGTGAAGAGCAGCTCATTCAACACACACTTTGAGACGTTCTATTTATAAGTTTGGAACAGCGTTGGAGAATACATGCTGAACGCCGAAGAAGACAGTGTGCTCTGCGTGCCAAGTCCCACATGCCCAGTGTTGCAACAATCAGCTGGCCAGGTATGATTTGAGTATAACGTACACCTTTGCTATTGGCTACGGTGGCTTGTTAAGTCCAAAGAGACGTACGTTTTCTGCAGTTGGTTCGGATCGGGGTCGGTTCGTATTCAGACCATAAGCGAACCGCACCAGAGTCCGTTTGGAAGTGGACCAAGACCACCTTGAAAAGTGGGTCTCGGTCTGGTTGTTTGGGTTTGCTTGAGTGTATTCACACCTGCACAAAAGGTCCGAACCAAGGGGGGAAACGAACTCTGGTCCGTTTAAAGCGGACCAAAAGTGACAAGTGTGAATACACCCTAAGACATTCTTGCATATACAATAATACAAACATTATTAGTATTTAGTTTATTTATTTTTTCTATTTCATTATTTATTGGTTCACGCAGATTTATTTAATGTGACAGTCACACAGTAATGTTAATAGCAGCCCAGCGCACTTCACTGAAGGCTGGAGGCAGGGCTTCAAGCCACAGCTCAGTGGGTTAGTGGAAACACTACTGGTACCGTACGGAGCAAAACCGAGTGGAGCGGAGCCACACCACCTAAATTGAGCAAATGGAAAAGAGGCATAAGTTCATGGGGGAGAGCTCAAAGTAGAGCGACTGTTTCTCCGCATCAAGTCAGTTGAGGTGGTTTGGGCATCCGATCAGGATGCCTCCTAGGAGGTTTTCCGGGCAAATTCCAAGAAGAGACCCCGGGGAAGACCAGAACTTGCTAGGGTGACACTCTCCATGTCTGGCTTTCCCTCTTGGACCTTTTACTCTTGCAACCCCATCTCGGAAAATTGAACGAAAATGGATGGATGGATGGATGGATGGACGGATGGATGGTTGTTAGTTATGCACATGAATGCACATCAGCTAGCTAATATACATAATCACAAATGTAAATAACGACCGAGTAAAGGTTTTAGTTCAGCATATAGTTTAGCACTAATTTATTCATACGCAAAGCTGCAAAACTTTAGGAAAACATGGTATAAGCAGATGATCTTGGTGAATGTTACCTGATGTGATGATATGGCTTGCAATAAATACATACTTAGCAAAAAAGTATTTATGTCTGTCTGCTTTGAGTTCATTACAAACACACAGCCCAGATAGTGAGAAGAGCAGTGAATCCAACTACTGAAAAACAATGACGGACAATTATTACCTTGCCAACAACATGGTTTTACTAAAAAGGCTGCAGCTAGATACATCTGCAGTTTTAGCAGTGAAAAAATGTACCCATGGTACCTTAATAAACTTGCATAGACAGTTTGAATGCATGCTACCTGTATAAAAAACATTTATTGCAGTCTGAGCAGAATCAGCTTGATTGCCAAATTTGCGCACACAAACAAGGAATTTGACTCCGGTACACTTTCCTCTTAGTGAAGATTTTTTTTCAATATAAATGGAAATAAAAAATATAAAATATCTTTAAAATGTACATATATACAGAAATGACTTTACAGAGAGGATAAAGTGAGATCAGTCCAGGTGTGCATGTTGTAGCTCTGGAACTCTGACTGTCAAGTGTTCATCTGAGAAACAGCCTGGTTTTAGCAGACAACACTCTGTAGCACCGACCTGAAGGTAAAAGCCTAAACAGTTTGTGTGCAGGGTGTGTGGGGTCTGCACAGATTTTAGCTGCCCTTTTCCTAAACCCAGACCTGTATAAGTCCTGGAAAGAGAGAAGATAAGACCTGATGATTCTCTCTGCAGACCTGATTGTTCATTGCAGTCTTGACCTGTCCTGTTTTGTGGATGAGCCAAATCACAATGAGATGGATGGAGAAAGGACAGACTAAATGATGGCAGTGTAGAAGATGACCAGCAGCTCCTGTGGAAGGTTGTACTTCTTGAGTTGCCTCAGGAAGTACAGTCCCTGCTGAGCCGTCTTTCAAACATTGTCTATGTGTGAAGACCATCTCAGGTCTTGAGAAATGGTGGTTCCTAGGAACCGGAAGTGGTTCACACCAGATACAGTGTTGCAATTCTGATCTTGCAGATCGTGAATATGCAAAAATGATATGTTATAAATGTGCAGCTAGATTCATATACCTGGCGAATATAGTCTAGAATGACTGCAGTTCAACCAAGAAGTTTGTTTTTGATAGGATATCAGAGAAATATTTCAAAGGTTAAGAAAAAAGGTAAAAAGAGTATTGTTTAAAAAAAGTGCCTTAATTTAAAGCACTTTTTTTAAAAGTATAGAAATGTTAATATTACGTTCAGTCAGAGGAAACATGTTGTTGAAATCAGAAGACTACTTTGAACCAAAATCTGCCAGGGGCATAAATAATATTGTGCTTAACTGTACATCTGCAAACTTTTACAGATGTATTTTAACTCACGAGTGTATAGGATCGCAATGGAAGGTTTACTTCTTCTCTCCAAATTGGTGGTAATAACTTCAACAGTATACTGGCTACCAGGAGCAAGGCCTTGGAAATTGTATGATCTGTGAATACACAAAGACACACACACACACAGAGCTTTGGCAGTTAGTCTTTTCAGGAACAGGTTTCAGTCAGCAAAAATAACTCTGGGTTCATATTAATTTGGATGGTGACAGAATGAGAAGCGACTTGCCTGCGTTCCTGATGAGAAACGATCAGCTCCTGAATGGATGTTGTGTTTTTGATAGACAGAATGAATGAGCTCACCAGTCCTCTGGCTGCGCTCCATCTAATGCATATGGATGATGTTGTTTTATTGACGAGTGAAACCTCTACTTGGTCAGGAGCTGCCACATAAAAAAGAAATGCGTGTGGCTATTAAAGAAAAAAATGGAGAAGTGTTACAGTGTGTGTGTGTGAATGTGTGTGTATTTACCTGCAGTGATATTGATTGAGACAGGTGAACTGTCAGTGAAGGACTCCTTCTCTGTCCATACAGCAAAGTGATAGAGTGAGCCTGGAGTCAGAATAGAAAACACTGCACTCTGACTGAACACCTTCTGCACCTTTAACACACAAATAAGATAGGCAAAAAGGGGCACTGCTATAATAATTACAGTATGAACATTAATAAGTGAGAAGTAAAAATAGCTTTTGCGTACATATTAATATGTTTTACATAAAAGCATGCAATCACAGGATCATAACAATCCAACTACTGAAGGAGTCTTGCATAATGCAGGTAATGATCCATTCCAACAGATCTACTTCCAAACGAGAGAAAACATGTACACTTTCTATTTGCTCATTAATTTATTTATTGACCTTGAGTGCGTGACCACAGTTGAAGCAGACGACCTCGTAGCCCTGACCCTGTCCTGATGTTGGATCCCAAAGCAGCTGTATGGATGAGTCCGTCACCACTCCTTCCCTCACTCTGCTGGGTGGAGCCAGACCTAAAATCAAACACCTCATCACAAAACATGCACCTCAGCCCATTTTGCAAGTTTTCCTTTAACACACTAAAAAACATTACAAGCCTTTGTCTCTGACACCAGAAATTCCTTGGAATAATGTCGAAATGACTTAAAACAGATCTTCAGTCAATATTAAAAGGATAATTATTTTTGTAATTACATTTTAAGCAAAAAGAGTAATTTAAAACACCTTTTTTTAAATTTACGCTCAAAGAAAAGGGATCCTTTCGTCAAGGAAAGAGCCCCAGAGTTTATAATAAGACATATAATATATTTTACTGTTAAGTCCTACTCCCCTTAGTAATACCTAAAAACGTTCAGACTTTTATCATTCCAAAATCCTCTTTTTTATCATTTCACTCCAAATCTTCAAAGATATAAAGTACACATGATCTCCTGCCAAGTTTAAAGCAGATTATTTTAAATCCGGTTAGTAAAAAATGCATGAAAAGACTTTTAACTGATGCCAAATAAGGATGGTAACATGCATTTGTTACTTCAAGGCTGGACTATTGTAATTCGTTACTATCAGGATGGCCACAAAATGCAGTTAAAGCCTTCAGCTGATTCAAAATGCTGCAGCAAGAGTTCTGATGAAAATTAAAAAGATAGATCATATTTCTCCTATTTTAGCTTCCCTTCATTGGCTCCCTGTTAAATCCATAATATAATTTAAAATTCTTCTCCTCACATATAAAGCCCTTAATGATGTAGCTCCATCATACATCAGAGATCTGATTGTTCCATATATTCCTAACAGAGCACTTTGTTCTCAGACTAAAAGGTTTACTGGTGGTTCCTAGAGTCTCTAGAAGTAGAATGGGAGGCAGATCCTTTAGTTATCGAGCTCCTCTCCCGTGGAACCAGCTCCCAGTTTTAGTCCATGAGGCAGACACCCTGTCTACTTTTAAGGCTAGGCTTAAAACTTTCCTTTTTGATAAACCTATAGTTAGAGTGGCTTAGGTTATCCTGAGCTATCTTCCTTATTTTTTACCTCTGTCTTCTTCCCTCCCTGTTGGATGGAGTAAGGGGGAGTCAGGTTTAGCCTAAACCGGCTCAGTTATGGTTGAGGTGCAAATACACCCTCCATTTCTGCTACCTGTATGACCCCCTCTCTTTTCCAATAGTTATGGTCAATCTGACAGAGAGAGGTATCCCAATTGTTGTGGTTTTTAGCACAACAATGGCCAAACCTTTTACTTTTAAGGCTAGGCTTAAAACTTTCCTTTTTAATAAACCTATAGTTAGAGTGGCTTAGGTTATCCTGAGCCATCTGTGTAGTTATGCTGCTATAGGCTTAGGCTGCTGGAGTACATAATGACCACTTTCACCCTCTTCGCTACATTCTCACGCTACTCTCCAATTTTGCATTATTTGCTGTTATTTCAGCTTTTAACTTTATGTTCTCTCTCTTTTCTCTTCCTAGAAGCTACACCTGGCCTGACTCTGTGTCTACCTGTGACACCTTTCTGGAGAGGGGCATCGTCCAAGCTTCTGCTGGCAACAACTTAATGCTCACCCTCTACCGATGATCCACATGACCCTGTCTTTCAGTGTTTAACCCTTTCTCTCTCCTAGACATGGCAATTGACTGAGCTTCTACTGAGACTAACTCTATCTGCTCTCTTTCAGACTCTAACCTTGAAAACTGGCTCAAAGTTTATCTGTTCTTTCTTTCTAGGTGAAACGACTCAAGGAGCTACATCCGTTGACATTTACTTTTCCTTCCCATAGAAAGGACTCCTGGATCAGTGCTTCTTTGCTCTCTTTTGTCTCTGCTCTGTTCTCTCAAACCCCCAGTCGGTCGTGGCAGATGGCCGCTCACACTGAGCCTGATTCTGTTGGAGGTTTCTTCCTGTTAAAAGGGAGTTTTTTCTCTCCACTGTCGCTACATGCATGCTCAGTATGAGGGATTGCTGCAAAGTCAACGCCAGTGACTGTCCACTGTCTCTACATGCTCATCCAGGAGGAGTGAATGCTACAAGTCTCTGACTCGATTCGATGCAATCTGCTGGGTTTCCTTAGACAGAAAAACCTTTTATCCAATTTGAATAAAAAGCTAACTCCGACTGCACTGTTCAATGGTTAGGATTAATTGGAATGTATGTACCTGACTTTTGTGAAGTGTCTTGAGACGACGTGTTGTGAATTGGTGCTATATAAATAAACTGAATTGAAACTGAATTGAATTGAACAACAGTGGTACTGTGTGTAATTTACTTTCCTTTTTTTGCTGACATTAAAGCAAACTAAGAGAGTATGAAACAGATTTGGATTAGACACCCAGTCTCAGTCATATCTAGCCACATACCAATTAGTCTTATGTGATATGAGCCTTCATTTTAATTGGATCAGGATCGGAGAGATTTTTAAGTTTGATGGCACTAACAAATATTGCGACAACTGGTCACTGTGACAACAGGAGCCTTACGTGTTAACTCAAAAAAGATATACAGCTGGTTTCCAAAAGCTTCATCCCTAGGGAGTTCTGTTGGGTTGAGTTGACCAACCTTGCTCACCAATGTCTTTATGGATGTTGATTTGTGCATTGGTACACTATTATATTGGAAGAGGAAGGAGCCATCCTCAAAATTGTCCAGAATGTAGCGGTATACTAAACTAAGGAGCCAAATCCAACCCCTAAAATATAGCCCCACACCATATTTTGCCTTCATTTCCACTGAAAAAAACTTTACACTTGACACATTGGAATCAGGTAAGCACAATACTCCTGGCTACAACCAAATCCAGATTTGTCCATTGGATTGACAAATAGGCATAATTTCTCACTCCAGAAAACATGTCTTCACAGCTATAGAGCCCAGTGCAGCATACTTTATACCGCTGCATCTGATGTTTTGCATTGCACTTGGAGATAGAGGGTTTGGATACACCTTGTTGGTCATGAAAAGCCATTCCTGTTTTGATCCTTAGGTGTTTGGGTTTTGGGAGTTTTTGTGTGTCCTTTATCTTCCACTTATTTATTATGTTCTATAATGTTTTGCCATAGAATTTTAAAGTCTCAGTGTTCATTATTGTTCATTCATTTGTGTTTCTTAGTTTATTTTTGTGTTCTGTTCTTTGTACATTTGAAATTATTTCTGTTAATTCTCTGTTGGACTTTGCCCCCTTGGTTTGATCTTTTCTTTGTGTGTTACGTCAGCTACACTTGTGTTAATTAGTCTCCCTCCCTCAGTCTCCCTGCTAACTTTCTGTCTCAGATGCTCCACATTACCTCCTGATTAACATAATTTGTCTTCTCCCCACTTCCCTCAGTAATTAAGTTCAGTTTTGATTATAGTTTGTCGCTGGATCCTTCCGTTAAACTACATCGCCTGATCCTCTGCTCATTCTCTATGCCCTGTTTCTTCTCGTGCTACTTCTGTATGTTTTCTGTTTTATTATTATTAAACTATTATTATCCCATGTTCCTGTCTGCAGTTTGGTTCATGTCACAAGTCACAAAACTTGACAATTCCATCACAACACAGAAAGAAAGTTTTCTTGAACTAATTTGAAGGCCACATGTGGTTTGGAGCTCTGTAGCTATCGATAGTTGCCGACCTCAGCATCCACTCACTCACTCTTTGATTTTACATGACCTACTATTTCATGGCTGAGTTGCAATTGTTCCCGAACACTTCCACTTTGAATAATACCTGTTAAAAACAGTTGACTGTGGACTATTTTGTATCAGGGAAATTTCACGACAGGATTTATTGCAGAGTTAGCATTCTATCACGTTACCAAGCTGGAATTCGCAGAGTTCCTGATAGTGACTAATTCATTCACAAATGGTTGTAGAATGGGTGTCGTATCTGTTACAATGGAAGACATGGGAACACCTAAATTCAATAATTTTGATATGTGAGCAAATACGTTTGAAAATTTTGATTTTGTCCTGTGCCTTTCAAACTAGGCATGCCTGGTGATAATGTGTAAAAAACCTTAAAATACATTTATTTTCTGCATTATTATCATATAATCGCATTAAAAAAATGCTAAGAAATAAGTATTAAAAATCCAACCTTTAATTCCAGTACATCTATTCAGGGGAATGCATTGCATGTGACCCTCTTTTGCCAGTAGAACAGTACTGAGACCTCTACTGTATCATTTTAGAAAGATTAGACATACTTCTCAGTTGTACATGAGTCTTCTTTTGAGTTCTCTTCTCTTCAGCTCAACCCCACAGCTTATTATAGGACTTAAGTCAGGGGACTCAGATAAAAAAAAAAATTGCATTCAATAAACATATTTAGTATCTTAACCTTAATTTTTGAATCAATATCCCAATAAAACGCAGTTTTCAGTTTTATTTTATTGTATTCCAAATTTCCTGATATTTCGAATATTTCACGATGCCATGCATTCTAACAAGGTTCCCAGGTGATTTGGAAGATAAACATGCCCACAGTATCACAAGTCCTCCACCGTACTTAACAGTGGGCTTGAGGCACTTTTGCCATTGTTCCTACTTTTTTAACCACCATAACCACCTAGAGTGTTTATTGTTGAAAAGCTCAATCTCGGTCTCATCTCACTAAAGCACAAAATTACAGTTTAATTCCTAGTATCATATCGACGTGTTTGCATATTTGCATTTGCGATGGCAGAACACAAAGGGTTTTCCATGGCATGCAATTTGACTCTACATATTATCTAATAGTTGTTCTGGAGCCTTGGTGGCCCCAAGGAAGCATTCTTTGCTGCAGTTCTCCGACGGTGAGACTTTTATTATCCCCTTCTTATTCTGTCTGGTGGCAAAATAAACATGCAACCAGCCTATTAGCAAAACAAAATGGGCCTGTGTATCATGTCATATTTATACCTTAGGGAAGCAGGAAGGCTTTGGCTGCTAATTAAAAGTACCTAGACATGTGATCAACTCAAAAAATATAAACAATTTAAAAAACGATTAAGCTACATTTATTTTATTGTTAGGAGTGTGAATAGGTATAGAAACAGTAAAAAATTAATTAATAATTAAATAATTATTAACAAAAAAGTTGATCTACTCTGAATAAATATAGTAAAATAAAGGTTGGAATTTTTAATGTTTCACAATGCGATAATGCTACTGTAACGCAGGCTGAATTTATTTTAACAATATTTAAGAATATTAGGTGCGGTTAAAACGCTATGCTTTTATAAAAGCCCACAGAATCCTAATAAATGGAGTCAGGAAGCTGAAAGGGGGTTGTTGTTAATGATGGAACTTACTTGTTCTTATAGGATGAGTGTAGAATGGTGGTCCCACCCTCCCTTTAATGGTACTGTACACACTGAGCTGGTACTGTGATCCCGGAGTAAGGCTGATGGTTGCAATATAAATGCCAGCAGGAAGGGAATGCCAGTCACAAGTGTATTCACACAATCCTTTACATGTCCTGTTGCAAACTCCTAGACATGCGCACACTTTGACCCCATCAATCATACCCACCCGTGGAGGCTGAACATACAGCTGTGTGTAGTTTGTGCCCACAGAAAATGGGACTGCCACTTGCACAGGCATTGGAGCTGCATGTACAAAGACAAATACAAGAGTCAAAAACCCAATTCCAAAATGGCTTGTATTATCATGGGCTGTATTTCTATTCCTCTCACCTGTGGTGTGGATAATAGTGGACCTCTCACTCCTGTCATTTCCCCTCATTGCAACAACCGCTACTTCATATGTGTGACCAGGAGTAAATGTGCCCAAGTTCACGCAAATAAATTCATCTTTCCTGAGTCCACCAAAGCTGGAGTCGTTTATCCTCAACGAAGAAGCGGTTGGACTATTAAATGATTGGGTTGTCACATAATAGGCATCTGGAGGATCACTAGGTGGAACTATCCAGCAGACTGACAGGCTGTCATTCACACTAATCATATCCAGATCAGCAGGAGGCTTTACCGCTAAGGGACACAAACAAGGCGTTATTCGTGTTCTCTAGCAGTTTATTTTTATTTAGTATATACTATATTGCCCAAAGTATTGACTCACCTGCCTTGACATCCATATTAACTTAACTGACATCCCATTTTTAATCCCTGGGGTTGAATATGACAACGGTCCACCCATTGTAGCTATAATAGCTTCAACTCTTGAGGGAATGCTGTTCAAAAGGTTTAGGAGTGTGTTCATGGGAATTTTTGACCATTCTTCCAGAAGCACATTTGTGAGGTCAGACACTGATGTTGGTCGAGAAAGCCTGACTCTCAGTCTCCACTCTAATTCATCCCAAAGGTGTTCTGTCGGGTTGAGGTCAGGACTCTGTGCAGGCCAGTCAAGCTCATCCACACCAAACTCTCTCATCCATGTCTTAATGGACCTTGCTTTGTGCACTGGTGCACAGTCATGCTGAAAGACGAAGGGACCGTCTCCAAACAAGTGTTTTTAAGCTGAAGCATAACCTTTCACTGGAACTAAGGGGCCAAACCCAACTAAAGAAAAACAACCCCATAGCATAACTTCCACCAAACTTTACATTTGGCACAAAACCTCCAAACCCAGACTCATCCATCAGATTGCCAGATAGAGAAGCATGATTTACCACTCCAGAAAACGCACCTCCACTGCTCTAGAGTCCAGTGGCGCTGTGCTTTACATCACTGCATCCAGCGCTTTGCATTGCACTTGGCTTGGATGCAGCTGCCTGGCCATTGAAACCCATTCCATGAAGCTCTCTACACACTGTTCTTGAGCTAATCTCAAGGCCACATGAAGTGTGGAGGTCTGTAGCATTTGGTGACTTTTGCACACTATGAGCATCAGCATCCCCTGCCGCTCTCTGCCAGTTTATGTGGCCTACCGCTGCATGGCTCAGTCGCTCTCATTTCCAATCACTCCGCCTTTCTTGAATACTACTAACAGTTGTCAAATATTGTTGTTGTGGAATATTTAGGAATGAGGAAATCACGGCTGGACTTGCACAGGTGACATCCTATCACAGTACCATGCTGGAATTCACTGAGCCCCTGAGAGTGACCCATTCTTTCACAAATGTTTCTAGAAACAGTCTGCATGCCTAGGTGCTGTGTCCATGAAAGTGATTGAACACCTAATTTCAATTATTTGGATGGGTGAGGGAATACTTTTGGCAATATAGTGTATCGATAACCTCATAAGCATTAGGAAATGTAAATATCTAGAAGACAACTATATTTGAAAATTTTATTAATAGAATAATACAGTGACCACCCCAATTATTGGCACCACTGGTATATGTGCACTGACTAAAGAAAAACAACACACATCTTGATTGATGTTCTCTTGTCCTTCACATTTCAAGGAGTAGCTTAAACAAACTAGCCCATGTGTCACTTTATTTTGTTTCACAGAAACAACAAGTCAAAGATTACTAAGAAAATGTTTTAAGACACTAAAGTCAACAGTAAAATAGAAATTCCAAAAGGATTCACGTAGATTTTTTTTATCTGGACTGCAAAGAATACCACGTTTGGCAAAAGTGGTTTTGTAAAAGACAATCATTTTTTTTAATGTGGGAATCCCCCATCTCAATCAATGTACTGAAATTAAGGGTAGGGTTTTTATAACCTTTTATTGTGAGATTATACTACTGTAATAAAAAGACTATTTTATAATAAACATTTGTGCTCATCTTTACCAGTCGTACCAATGGGGTGTGCTGTACATAAGAATAATCAAAATATTACCATTCTGATAATAAAGTTCATTTTTCATATTTTTGAATAGCAAAGTGCTGTTTTGACAAAACATTAGAATAATTAAAATTATAAAGTGGTTTTCTAAAACACTCAATATCCTAGAAAAATAATAGGTTTATTTGAAATGAGTAATATTTTTGAAAGAGCTGAGATAACCACATTACTTTGTGATACTAGAGACAAATATGTCTCCAAGAAATTCTCTGGGGACCGATATGGGCCGAGTTTCAGCCCAAATGGTCCTAATTGGGGGCCTGCTGGTCAGACACTCAAAAAGTCAATCTTATTCTGACCAGTAAACTCTCCATACCTAAACACAAGCAGGTTGCACTGGTAAATCACTTTTCAGTATGGATGTCATTACCGAGTGAAGAAGACTCAAATTAGTGTTTTTTTTTTTTTGTTGGTGTTGCTGAGGTGTTTAAAAATTGATTACGAGAAAGCACAGAGATGACAGAAAATACTCAAAAGTTAAAACATCTCTGTGGTACATTCAGGCTGTGAAAGTGCAACAGAGAGAGAAACTTTCATACAGTCATTAATTTTTCAGACAATAGGAAGGTTGCAGGTAATACAGGGGCTTTTTACATTACGGCTTTCAACCTCTGTTGTGAAACATGATGAATTTGCAAAAATGTTGGCAGCCTTTTAACGTCTTAGAGTTACAGTAAGGTTCTACATTCTCTAAAGGAATTTATATAAAGCCAGATATTTTAGTAATGCCAACCATGCTAGGGTAAACAGAAATTTTATGTACACTGTTTTTATATCTTCCAACATTATAGTACTTAAAGAAAAAATCTGGGTCGACTAAACTCTGCAGGTCAAAACTTTACAAAAACCCAAGATCAGAAATTAGCCACAAAATTCTGACAACTGTATCTCCAACATGGACCTTTATAAACGCAACAAATTCAAAAGTATAGAAATTTTATATAAATACAATTCTGTGCAAAAGTCTTCAATCATCCCTCATTTCCTTATAATTTACTTCCAAGAATAAAGATATAATATGCTGAAGTGGGTGCAGAATTGTTTCTTTGGTTATTCATTTGCCAGTATCTGGAAAAAGCTCTCAGCTTTCAAGGTTATAAGTAATGCCATTTTTTTTAATACATGCTTACCAGTTTGAACAGACAGAGGTGCTTGTCCACAGCTCCATATTCCAAATTGTGCGATTGTGAAGACTTCAAATTTGTATCTAGTGTAGGACTTCAATCCTCCAATCATGGCGGTGTAGAACCACTTCCTGTTGGTCCCAAACACCCTGGAAATGTTGCCAACTACTCTCTCCTGTCTCAAGGACACATCTTCACAGTGTACAGAAAATGTCCACCCAGCTGCACACTGAGTATCTGGCAGCATCCAGTGTACAGTAATCTGACTTGATGTTGTGGAACCAACAGTGATGTTTTGAGGAGGAAGTGGTCCTGTAGGCATAAACATTCCATTTTAGCACATATTTGCATAATTTGTTAGTTGCCTGTGTATGCGATAAGTTTTCTGCAGACTTACTCATGTATGCAGTCTGTGTTTGTCCCAAGTTCCAGCTGGAGCCAGAATGGTGGGAGACTTGAAGGGTGAAAAAGTAAATGCTCCCCGGGGATAAATCTGTCACAGTTACCCCTCTGGAGGAGAGAAAAATTGGGACTCTGAATGTTTTTGTGAATCTTGGTTGGCTCGTCCTTCTATTTTCCTCCTCTGACTCCTTGCATTCGTCTTCTTTGCCATGACCTGAAAGGGCATTTTCACTTTCTCTGTACTGCAAGAATATCTCAAAGGATGAAAAATGAGAAGAGCTGAGGGGCGAAAGATCACTCCAGCGAAGCTCTACCTGCTGGTCTGTCACCTGAGCCAGTTTGAATGAAAATGGCACAGGGGTTGAAGGAGCTGTTAGATGAAAAATTAAATACTTGATTGACTAAAAAGGCACATAAGGGAAATAAATGTTTATGATTTTACAACTTATTCTTGTTCTTACTTCTTATTAAATGTGAGTTATACAAGCATATAAAGTTTATACACCATCATGTTTTACATACCAAAAGAATGTAAAATAAATATGAAATGTAACTAAATTAAAGCTGGCCAGTTTAATTTTTTAAGCCAGATAAGTAATTTTAAAACTAACTTTCTGAAAGAAAACAAAACAAAACATTTGAACCAAATGAGAATAATAATGCTGGTGCTTTTAGATGCCTCTACAGGTGTCAGTTTGTTATGTCTCCAAGCTACTGTTCTCAGAAAGTTTTTCCTTTAATCCCCCTTTTCATTGAATATATTAAAATACAAATGCTAATTTTCTGTACTGATGCCTAAGTTTGAGGTTCCAACAACTTTTTTCTTGCCTTGTTCTGCATTTTTCTCAATTACATGGGCAACAAGTATGAACAAAATTCTGAAAGAAAAGCGGTACAAACTATGATACATGCCCTTTAATCAATGGTCAAAAAGATCACTGCAGGATCTGGTCAATAGAGATGTACTGTAATTTACTTTGGTATTGGCAGATGAATGGTAGAGGGATGTCACAGAAGAATGGAGTCAGAAAGTATCCTGGTCCTGTAGCATTCCTCTGAAAGGCAAAACAGTCCGTCTGGCTGGCTGGCAGTAGAGTCATCCTAGCGTTTGTTTGATTATACGGAGAGCCATCAGACCAAAGTGGGTGGCCTTCCTCCTGTAGGGAGAGGAGGGTAGACATTATATGCTGAATGGACCTAACCGCTAATTAATGCATCAAATAACAACCTCCTCTTTATGGAAGAACTGCTTTCATGAAGCTTTTTCAGATTGTAAAGTAACCTAATTTTGCCTGCCTATTAAAACTTGGGTGACAGCTTGGATGGTTTTATCGTGCTAGCATCTATTATTCATTTTTATATACTTGATGAAAAAAGTGCTAAAACACTATTCTTTTGTGTTTAAAGTGTCTAGAATTAAATATTGGGGACAATAAATTGTATTACATTATTGTGAAGGGAAAGAAGGGCTAAAAATCTTTGAGAACATTTGGAAACAAACCGCATCATGAAGACCAAGAACCACACCAGCCAGATCAGGTATAAAGTTGTGGAGAAGTTATAAAGGAGCAGAAATAATCTTGAAAATAACATTTCAAAGTTTGAAAACTTCACAGAGCGCTGTTTAATCCATCATCTGAAACTCAAAATGCGACACAACTGGGACAGGTTTGTCCCCGTGGCACATCTACTGTATGACCTACATACAAAAGGATGGGTGTGGAAAACATACACAGCACATCATCCTGAACACACCATCCTTATAGGAAAACATGGTGGTGGCAGCATTATGCTGTAGGGAGGCTTCTCTTCAGCAGGCACAGGAAATATGATTAAAGTTTATTAGAAGATGGAAGGAGTCAAATACAATCCTGAAATAAAACCTGCTAGAACCAGCAAATAACCTGACACTAAGGTTCACCTCTCAGGAGGACAAAGTCACTAAACTAACAGCAAGAAAGAAAGCAAGCAAGAAAGAAAGAAAGCAAGCAAGCAAGCAAGCAAGAAAGAAAGAAAGAAAGAATGCTTTGGACCGAGTCACATTTATGTGTTGGAATGGCCTAGTCAAAGTCTAGACCTAAGTCCAATTGAGAGTGTTTAGAGAGCTTCATCCACTCTGACTTTATTTTTATTTTTGTAGATGTATTTATGTTGTATATTTGTGTCCTAAATTTCATCTCTTAAGGCAAAACATTAACTTCATAATGTGTTTTTGTACTATTTTTGTAAATTCGATTTCCAGAACCATGTTTATGTAGAAAAGGTCACCTGTTGGTCATTAAGCCCTGTCCACAGCAGCAGCAGGTTGTCGTCGCTCTGGAGGTAAGAAGATACAAAGAGCAGCTCTTCCAGAGTCTTCATGTCAGCCAAGTGGCTTCCACCCACCAGCTGTTTGCAGCTGCTCATCGCATCACCCCAACTCAAACCTGATCTCCTCACAGTGTAGCAGCTTCTCCCATTGGCCAACCAGCCACGTGGACACTGATCTGCAGCCAGACATTATCATCAGCTTGGAACGAAGTTTCAAGCCTCCAACTAGTCAGTCTGGCTATAGATTAATATCCTGTCTTGTGATTCTTGGAGAGTACAATACCTGATTCCAGAAACATTCTGAGTTTTTGCATCAGTGTGATGCCAGGTTGAGTGAGGAAAGTTGCCACCATGACTTCAACCATGTAACGTGTGCCAGGCTGGAGGTTTTTCATTGTGAACCTGGACTGGATCCCTGAGGAGCTTATGTTGTAGATGCCAGTGACAGACTGTGTGTGCATGTTGTATAGAGTCAAATGGGATATGCTCTGCTGCCTGTGAAGTAGTTCCCATTTCAGGTGGGCAGTAGTGGTAGTGCTGGATACGTTAAAGGAGGAAAGGGACACTGGAACTGGGGAGACAAACAAGATGATTAACTACATGTTTAAAGAAAACTGGACTGATTTAATAGGAAGAGGGGAAAACCGTCCAATATCTGTTTAGAAACCAAATAAATATAACAGAAACAGGTGTTCAGATTTACAGTTTAGAGACACTCACTAAAGTGAAAGGTCTTTGTCTCGAGCACTGAATTATTCCTGCTTGCTCTCAGTATGATACTATACCCCCTATGGTCCTCACTCATATGCAATCGTATCCTGCAGTCAGGAGAGCATGTTGAGCGGTCAATGCGCTTTGAAAAGATCTGCCAAAATGTTGAGACAGAAGTTGAAAAATTAAACACAAATCAAAATAAAAACAACCCTTAAACAAGTAAATATGAAGGAACAGAGCTGAAGGAATCCATGTTTAAAGGGTTCTTCTAACCAGCGGGTTACTTGCAGGTCTGCAGGTGGCTGTGTAGCTGTCTGCCTCTGGGTTAGAGGGAAAGGAACCAAATCCAACTTCAACCTCAAAAGGATGTGAACGCTGGTCACAGGTCAGCAAAACCACCTGTAATTTTCATGATGTAATTATTGGTACAATGCCTTGGTAAAGTTTTCATAAGCCTTTAACTGTTCCCCCTTTTTGTCACATTGCAACCAACTACATTACAATAACTTCATAGTATTTATGTGTATTTGATGTGACAGCCCACACAAAGTAGTGCATAATCATGGAGTGGAAGGAAAATTATGCATTTAACGTTTTTCATGAAGATTTTTGTGGCACTAGCGGCCTCTATTGACAGTCATCAGACAGGTAATGAGAGAGAGAAGAGAGGAAGACACATAGCAAAGGTCCCATGGTTGGACTCAAACCTCGGACAGCTGCATCAACAACTGATCCTCTGTATTTGGGGCACTCCTTCTACATGCCACCATTTGAATCTCAGCTTTTTTTTTTTGTCAGCCTCAGAGGTTTGTTAGAAAAAACAATATCATGAAGTCCAAGGATCAAGCCAGACAGGTTAGGGACACAGTTGTGGAGATGTTTGAAGCAGGATTACGCTATAAAACAATATTCCAAGCTTTAAAGATTTCACAGAGTTTTTTGATATACCATCTGAAAATGGAAATAGGATGACACAGTTGCAAACCCAGCAAGACATAGCTGTCCATCTAAACTGTCTAAAGCTAAAGATTAAGGGAATGGCTAATAGATTAAGAGCTCAACAACAAAGATAAATCATCACAATGCCGATGGAAACATACAAAAAGCCAGACAGCAACTAAAAGTGGTTTGACTGCTGTAATGCTAATAAAGATTTGCTTTCTATTGATTAGTGGGAAGGGTCTGAATAATTTCTGACATGGCATTTTTAAATAAACTTTAAATAAAAACATACATTTTCTTTTAAACATGAACTTCTTTTATATTATTTCATTATCATTTGAAAGATGATTGTCTTCTTTCATATTAGAAACAAACTTCTTGGTTGAAAGAAAATCATTTTAAACCTAACTGCCTAGAGTATAAATAATTTAGGTTTTAACCATAAATTGGACCTTCCTGGGAGTAAATGTGTTTAGAAGTTAAAAGACTTGCAAAAGATTTTAGTTCCCACTGTAAACATTTAGCCAGAGCTAAAATGTATTGGTTTAGATTAAAACATATTCCTGTATTAGAACACTCCAGTCAAAGTCCATAATTAAATCCTATTGAAAATCTGTGGCATAACTTGAAAAGTGCTGTTCACGATGCTCTCCATTCAATCTCAGTGAGCATGAGCTGTTTTGCAAAAATAGGCAAGATTTCTTAATTGTTTTGTAAAAAGTTTATACAATTTTCCTTCTACTTGCAAATTAAGCAATATTTTGTCAATGAAATATATCCTCAAAATACATAAGGAATTTGTAACTTGACAACTTGTGAAAAAAAATTAGAAATGCAATCTCATTTTTTGACTTGAGAAAAAATAGTGATAAACAAAATATTAATCTTACCTGCCACAAACTGCACAGCAACCACAAATGCTCTGTTTGCATCATTGCGGACCTCCTTTCATCAGTCGCCTGTCACAGGATACATGTGGTCACTTCATCAGTCCAATCCAAACTGATAGCCTTTATATGAAAACCCAAAGCTGTTGTATGTCAGCATCTGCCATGGAAAGTCTCATGCTATTTAAGTTGCTGAAACAGTGAAACAAGTGAAACAAGTTCACTGGTTGGAATTATTTTTTTTTTAAACTGTCTGGAAGCCAAATAGCTTTTACGCATTGCCTAAGCTTTAAATTTAGCGCGCACAAGAAGTGAAGGTTTAACCTGAGAAGCAAAAAGCTTCACGTTAGCAGGAAGAGGAGGAGGACCAGGCTTTTGGTGTGTGAAAGAGGGAGTCTGACAATATGTTAGTCTCAACCAATTTGCTCTGCCTCTGAGTGGAGATTAAAAACACTTCACCATGACAACCAGGGCAACTCCAGTGCTAAGGTCCTGACATGCAGAAAAAAAAAGAGGCAGAGGGGATGAGGACTGAGATGTATTCAGTGGATAAAAAGCCATACACTCAGTCCAGATTTTATCATGACATCATTATTCTTCTAAATCAGATATTTGCTGCACTTATTTGTCACCCTATTCGGGGTATGAATTAATTGGCTCAGGATTTGGTTGTGGTGGAAGCACTGCACTTTATAGAATGACAGGAATGTGAAAAGAAGAAGAGATGATTGAAGGACAAAAATGCACAACTGAAGGGTTCTGTTGTTAAGAGGTGACTCCCACTTAGCAATGACCTCTCAGAAGTGAAATATAAACACATGTCAGCACTGCTGGTGCTGAGGTGGAACATATATGTTTGTATAATAACTACAAAAACACCTGAAAATAAGTGTGAGGTGAAAAGTGTTATTTGGGTTCATAATAACTGCATCATAGTCATTATTAAATCCTTTATTACACTGATTCACTTATGTAAAAAAAAATTCTAAGGAACCAAACCACAAACTACATTTATTAGATAATACAAATGCCAATTAATAGTCTGAACACAGCAGCTGTTTTACAGTGTCTTCCAAAAGCATTCACCCCCCTGACATTTTTCATGTTTTGTTACTTCACAACCTGGATTTAAAATTGATTGTTTAAGAGTTTGCACCATGTCATTTACAGAATATACTTACAACTTCGGAGATTATGTATTTTATTTTTATTGTGAAACAAACAACAAATAGGACAAAATAACAGAAAACATCAGCATGCATAACTGGTCACCCCCCAAAGTCAGTATTTTTTAGAGTCACCTTTTGTGACAATTAGAGATTAAGTCATTTTGGAAAAGTCACTATGAGCTTGCCACTGGGATTTTTATCCATTTCTCAAGGCAAAACTGCTCCAGCTCCTTCATGTTGGATGGTTTTCGCTTGTGAACAATGATCTTTAAGTCAAACCGCAGATCCTAAATTGAATTCAGGTCTAGACTTTGACTAGGCCTATCTAACGCATTTAAATGTTTTCTCTTAAACCGCTCTAGTGTTGCTTTAGCAGTATGCTTCAGGTCTTTGTCCTGCTGGAAGGTGAACCTCCGTCCCAGTCTCAAACCACAGGCAGACTGACAGAGGTTTTGCTCCAGAATATCCCTGTATTTAGCACTATCCATTTTTCCCTCGTCCCAGACCAGTTTCCCAGTCCCTGCTGCTGAAAAACATCCCACAACATGATTCTGCCACCACGTTTTACTGTGTGGATGGTGTTGTTGGGGTGATGAGATGTGTTGGGTTTGTGCCAGACATATCTCCCAAAAGCGATTTTAGTCTCATCTAACCAGAGCACCTTCCTCCACTCCTTTTGGGGACTCACCCCCATTCCTTTTGGCAAACTCAAAATGTGCCTTTTTTTTTTTTTAACCAAGTAATGTTTTTATTCTGGCCACTCTTCCATAAAGCCCAGCTCTATGTAGAGAACGGCTTATGTGGACAGATCCTCCAGTCTCTCTGTTTTAGTGGGCGAGCCTCTCTTGGCAGGTTTGTTGTGGTACCATGTGCTTTCCATTTAAGATTATGGATTTGATGGTGCCCTTGGGAACATCAAAGATTTGGATTTTTTTTAACTACCATCCAGACTTGTACTTCTCAACAACTTTGGCCCTGACTTGTTTGGAGAGATCCATTGTCTTCACGGTGTAATGCCTCTGGGACCTTTCAGAAAACGTGTGTTTATACTGAGAGATCATGTGACACTTAGATTGCACACAGGTGGAGTTCTTTTAATTAATTATGTGAATGTAACTGGTTACACCAGAACTTTTAAGGGCTTCACAGCAAAGGGGTGGATACATATTCACATGCCAATTTTCTTTTTTTTTTTTTTTCCAAAGTCCTTTTTGTTTACTTTTTCTTATTTCACTTCACTAACGTAAACTATTTTATAAAATAAGACTAGCAAACATTGAAACTACACGTTGGAAATTAAAACAATAGATAAAAAGCCAAGGGGCGTGAATGCTTTTGCAAGGCACTACATATAAAAAGCAGAAATGGCAGTTTCAATTGGCTGTTTATATACAGAAGAATAAAAGTGATAAAAGGTACCAACAGCTGGAAGCCCTAGTAAGCTGACAGGGTTGGCACAGCAGGTCTTAATAAAATAGACAGCTAAAGTGCAGAAAAAACTATCAACTCAAGGTCAATGTTTTCCAGTCTACTTTTGTAAAAACAACAAAAAGAACATGGCTGTGTTTTAATGCTTGGCCATTTTTACAATAATAATCCAAATGCACCCCCATAAAAAAAACCCTTATGATTACATTCTCCTAATTTGTCATTCTCGTATTTGTATTTCTAGTTCCACTGGCAGGAACAGTCCAAAGGCTCCTGGAAGTTGTAGTCCACCATGCTGGCATTACGAGAGCAGTACAGCGAGACGGTTCGCGTTTGTAGTCCATTCTCGCGGCAACACTTACAGAACCTTGCATGACTGTTGATGTTAAAGTTGAATATGGTGGCAGACGGACATTTACCGTCGCATGAATAAACTGTAACCTAGAAGAAGAGGAGCAGGACATGATGAGGACAGGAGTGGAATGTTGGAAACACAAGGCTGTAAAATACTTTTTACAGATGAGTCTCATTTTATATTTGCATGCTTCATTCTTCATCTCTTACTGGTGTGTTGCTCCTGCAGTCATCTTTTCTAATGGTGGTCCGGATGGCCACACGCTTACATGTCTTCCCGTCCTCTTTACCTGAATGTTTTTACAAAGAGTTAACATTGATACACCAAAAAGCATTGAAAACCATTCACATAAAAAGGACTGGCTTAATTAAAAACCACAGAGATGTAGACATGGGCCAGTTATGGGTATATTGGTTTTAAAAGTTACAGATTCAAAGTTGTGAAAATGTTTCTTGTGTTTTGTACCTATGGTTTAAAGTTTTTCTATTAAATGTCAGATAAAGTGCTGGAGTGGGCAAAGTTTTCTCCAGCTTTATAGAGCATAGAGTAAAGCAACGGTGCCCAGATGGGAATATTTTGAGTCATAAAAATCAAACAAGTGTGGTGTGGAAATCAAAGTAACATTCCCATCATTCTTAATAAAGGCCACTCTGCACCTCTTTTCAATGCACTTTGTATTTTTGCCCCAGAATACAACTCTGACACATGTTAAACACATATGAAAATAGCTACCCATGACGTGCATAAAGTTGCTGGAGAAGGGGTGCAAAGTGAGGTGAATTCACACCCACAGCGTAATGGCTTTCAGCAATCAATATAGTGAGGAATGAGCATTATAGGAGCAGTAATTCAGAGTACTGTGAAGATTTCTGCAAAGATTTGACAAGTGTGGTGGGGGGGAGAATGTTAAAGGCTGTTTCTCACCAATGGTGAACACAACAGCATAATGGTTTCTTGTTAAGCCTAATTCAGGCAGAATATGGCCAGGATTTAAACAGAAGCAGACTGGTGAGTGATGAGGAGAGTGTTAATACTGTTGTCAGGACACATTCGGGGGTGCAGCAGTACATTTATGATCCGCAAAACAGGAAGATTGAACTGACAGACTGGCCAAGTTACTGGCCTCATGGCCGACCCCGATGGGCATGTTGTGTTATTTGTCGTAATTTTGGTTATGTGACATTTGTAGGTGTTGAGCAGATAAATAATTTTTCCCTTAGCAGCTTTATGTTTTGCCACTTCATTTTTAATTTTCAAACCTGCTAATGTAAACAATCACCATGGGCTCTCTCAAAGCCCCGGTGGCATTTATAACATGCTCCTAAGCTTTGTCCTCTAGGACTACACATATAAAAAAAAAAAAGGCTGGAAATAAATATTGACATTTTATCAACTCTAAAAAATATGCATTAAAGTGATTGTGAAAAAATGTACAAGATAGTGTTGCATTTAGCTGACTGCAGCTAATTTTACAGAACCACCCCAGCACTGCAAATATTCTCTCAGCATGTGTATCTGTGTAAAATGGATTTGTGGTGCCTCTTTGAGCTAAAGCTGGAATTGGCAGTGAAAGCATCAGAAGATGTGACTAATACCGTTTGGGTTTGTGTATATTCACATCATCTTTTAGTGTGTTTCTACAAAATTTGGCTACATAAAGCTTTGGCATATTTCAGAAAAAAAAAGAAAGAAGAAAAAACTAACAAGCAAACAAAAAAAAGCCCCTTATATTGTTGTCCATATATCATAGGTATTTCAACATCTTGCTCTACATTTTACACATGAGCATTTTATTTAGTCATGTTCAATTATGTTTGTGTTGTGGTGAAGAAATTAGGTAGGACAGCTCCTTTAAACAGCTGGAAAGCTACAACCAGGAATGTCAGTTAACCAGTCAACTGCAGTACAGCAATGTTCTGTGCAGCATCACTACTAAATTTAGCTGATTTTTAGTCTACACTTTTGCTTAAGTGTATGTTTAAAAAATTAAACTAACAATAAATGAACAATTGTGTTTGAATAACTGTAATAATCTGCTACATGATTCTGACAGCAGTAGGAATAATTGCTGCTTTTTTGTTTTAATTGAAAGTAGTTAGATCAGGGGTGTCCAACTCCAGTTCTCAACAGCCACTGCATCCATGCTCCAACTCACGAGTTAAACAACCGAATTGCCTCCTCAGCAGGTCTTCAAGTTCATTTCAGAGTTTTTTTAAGTACTATGATACTTAAGGTTATCATATAGTGGGATTTGAATCCCATACCAGCCCATGCCTACAAAAATGTCATTTTTCAAAAAAAACAAAAAAACAAAACTATTCATTCATTTTAATTTTTTCACCTAATTAAAACCAAACATCCTGACTCTGTCGATGCAGAAGGGCTCTTTGTTGCCCAGCAGTAGGTGTTTGTTTTAATCACACTTGGCTAGTGGGGAGGCAACATTTTCGTGACAAATGAGCACTGAATAGCTTTTGGCCAATCTTACCTATACTTCTAAAACAATCATAGATAATTAAATGATTAAGACTAGGACTTTAATTACTGCAGAAAAATGTTTGCAATTTAATTCATTGAAACCTTTTTTGTGACAAATATGAAAAAATAAATTGTCAAAGAGATTAAAAGTAGAAAACAGTATGTCAAAGACACATCTGTAAGTCACTGTAAGTGGAATAGTGCAAAGTAGCGGTACCTGTGTCACAGTTAGTACTACCAGTAGGTGTTATGGGGTTAACAGTAAACGGTAAAACACCCACTCCAGAACCTGGGAGCATCGTCGGGAACGCAGTCATCCGGTTCAAAAAGTGTCAGGAGAACACAAGTTATGATTGATTTAAACAAAGGCAGTTTCATGTCACACACAAGCACACCATGGATCAAATCAGAGCCGCTGGCATGCACATGAATGTAATTTTTTGCCCTTATTTTCGGGGTTACTCTGGGCAGCCAGCCAAGTAACACAGTAACACTGTATGAACTACAAAGCTCCGCAGGGCAAACCCTAACCCCTGCACCAACGCACATCCTCATTGGAAAAAACACTCACCGTTGAACAGCCCGATACACAAAGCTGCAAGGACACTGCAACAGAAGGCAAGCAGCTGAAAGTGCAATGCTGAACAAAATAAGAGTGAGAAACTGACACCACCTTTCTTTAAGGTTAGAGGTTAAATCCACACAAGGTAGTCAAAACATTTTTATGGGGCAGATAGTTTGTTTCAGGAAGATTTATCCTAATTTTTCTAACATTTCCACCCATTTCTTTTTTATCCTGAGCCA
The DNA here is from genome assembly GCF_021462225.1 of Girardinichthys multiradiatus. Taxonomy (NCBI): domain Eukaryota; kingdom Metazoa; phylum Chordata; class Actinopteri; order Cyprinodontiformes; family Goodeidae; genus Girardinichthys; species Girardinichthys multiradiatus. The sequence continues at coordinate 29,549,431 of NC_061795.1, read as the reverse complement.
TGCTGCCACTTGAAAACATAAGCAGATGTTTCTGAGGACACCTGAGGAAGCCAAGGGGATTTTCAAATGTAGTCACAGGCTGTCAGGCTTTATCTCCACCCTCTACAAAACACCAAACACCAACCATTCAGCCATAAAGCCCATCCACTGCCAGGCAACAAAGCGCTCAGCCTTCTAATCAGCTACACAAAGCATTGCCAGCAGCCCCAAATAAATCTGGAGACTCACATGTCTTGCAGCAGCCGTCTACATAGCTCTGAACTACGCCCCCACTCTGCAAGAAAAGAGCAAGATAAAAAAAAGTTTCAGTTAAAAAACAAATCTTATTCAAAAGGGAAGCTACTGCGACAGCCACTTTTATTGGTACCTCTGGTGTAAAAGACCTAAAATAAACTAACCTTTTTTAATCATAGCATAATCGCATTCTGAAAAATTGCAGGAAAAAACAATCTTTAATTTGATTCAATTTATTCATAATTATTTTTTATAAATCACTGACAGCACAATTATTGGAATCCCTGCTGTCAATTACTCATACAACTTACTTTTGCCAACGATACATTTCTCATCTTCATGTATAACATTGTATGAAGTTGGGACATACAGGATGAGCGAACTTTGATTATTTCTGTTTGCAAATTCTCTGTATATCATTCTGATTTTGGGTCTCATTTTATGCACACTTTTCTTCATCTCACCCTTCAGGTTTTCTATTGGATTTAGGTCTGTGGACTGAGATGGCCATAGAAGAAGGGTTTTGTGATTTTTTGGCAACTTCTGTGTTGAGAACATTTAATTAACACAGAAGTGGTTTTACTGGTAGAGGCCACCAAAGTTTCAGACTCTATGATGTCATGCACTCTAAGGAGGTTTCCAGGGTCTCTGGAAGAAAAACGGGCCCACAGCATTACAGATCCTCCACTGTTCTTTACAGTGGCACTCAAATGCTTTTTCTACATATTCATCATTTTATTTCTTAGGTCTAAGTAGCAATTTGCTAAGTCCATACATTTATGTTTGTGATGGTAGGACAAAAGGCTTTTTCCATGCATTAATGCCAACGAACCACTTGAAGTGTAGATAGCATCTAATGGTTGTTATTGAGACTTATTGAGCCCAAGATGCTACTCTGTGGGCAGCTTAAGGGTAGTAGCTATTCTCTGTTGTAGCCGTTAGAATTCAATGTATTATTAAAAAACTCAGAGACCATACAGATGTATGATGATGTTTCAGCCATCTGGGATTTTATTCTGACAAAAATCATTGATTGAGACACAGGGCTTTTACTGATGACAAATCTTGTGTATCCAGAGGTCAGTTGGGATAATGAGAATATTTTATCGAACCAACTCACTCCCACAGGAACTCTTGTGCTTTGTGAATAAAAACAGACTTTGCTTTGGGTCTGCTGCTTTGGAAACCACATCTGCTGTTTCTTTTCCACAACATAACCACTTCCTGACCAATAAAGATCAACACACATGTGATTGCTTGAATGTTTTTTTCTCTTGTCCTTCCAATTTTGAATTTTAAGTGTCTAAAGCCAATTGGCTTTTCGGTCAAGTCTTGGTTAGAAGGTAGAAAGTCATCGATTATTAATTTTAAGGTTGGTAGGGGTACAAATAATTATAACATCTGTGATTTTGTTAAATGTAATAATTTCTAAACTTAATTTTTTTCCTCAATTAATATTTTTTTTTCTAAGTGAGATTATGCAACTGCAATATAATATGAGTTCTTACACACCTTTACTAGAGGTGCCAGTAAATGTGGCTGTACCTGCAACTAGTACAAAGCAATGACTCGTCTTTAAAAGAATCATTCAGTAACATGTAGATGTAAATTTAGAGGATCTGACCTGAATACATTCTGAATCATTAAAAGGAGGGCAGATGACACCAGATGCAAGTATCACCGCTCCGACTGCTGTCTCCACGCAGTCGTAACGTGTACAGTTTTCCACCCAGGAGCTCCCTGCCTGCACATACACACACAAGCAATTTTAAAAGCCTTTCACTGAATGATTTGTGAGCATAAGTGATTGTGTTTGTTCTTACGGTGAAAAGTTCTACTGTCCCATTTTCATTGGTGAAAGTACAAGAGATGTTTTTACAGGAGCCACAGCACACCTGAGGATCTATGGAAGGGACATAGGCCTGGTGCTAAGACCAGAAGGTGAATCCAAAGTCAAACAGAAGAACTTTTAAATACCACAGCTTAGATAAAAATCACATAAATGCTGCTAATACTGATGTGATACATTATATTATGGCAGCATGAATAATGCATACCGATCCACACTTTTGGGAACAGTTAACAGAGGTGATCTCCATTGCATAGAAGCCAGTTTGTGGGTCTTTGTAAGGCAGACACTGGACAGTGTAGCACAGTTCTCCCTCAAAGTACTGAACCAGAGACTGGCCCGGACCCAGTATTGTCAGCCCTTGGAAAACACACACCTCTGCCTTTTCTACAAATTAGCACAGTTAAACAAGCAATATATCAACATAATGCATATGGTAAAAGTATATATTTAAATCTTGTGACCCATGGAGCAGAGGTTATGCGTACGACATGTATGCTGAAGACATCCACAGTTGGTGCTGCTGTCTGGAACTTCAACCAGCACCTCCCCCTGAGTAAAGAACAAAGTGCTTACTTAACTGAATTTGCTTGCTTTCTGGGGCAGAGTGACTTCTGATGCAGCGTTTTGCTTACTTACCAGCTGACATATGGGGAGAGCGCGGTCTTCACATTGACATTCTATGCATATGGGAAACAAAGTTAAAGAGAGCAGTGGTGTGAAACTTTGTGACTACATGACAGGCATAGAAACTCCTCCGACAATTGCACACATCAGCCAAGTAAGAAATAACGTGCATATGTAGGGATGCATTTACCACAGTGATGCTGGGGACAGCAGTCACTGGGAGCCACAGTTTCAACCAAAGAGAGACCAGGTGCACAGCTCAGAGATGATTTAGGGCATTGATTAACATCACACACTGCAGAAAAATGGGGGAAAACGCTGTATTGAAAACACAGACAAAAACACACAGAGTCACACAAGCCAAAACGCTTACCACAGTGGTACTGGGGACAGCAGCTGTTGGTAGAGTTTGGATCGACAGCCAGAAATTCTCCATGTGAGCAAGTTGGAATGGGTTCAATGCATGACTCACACACTGCTCATACAGAAAATGGACATTTACATAGCTCTGATTTATAGAACGATAATGACAAGTCATTTTAGCAAACCTGACACAGGGTTCAAGCAATTACAACTTACCACAAAGATAAGAGTAGCAGCAGGATTTTTGCCCCCTGACCTCAACAAGGAACTGATCTTCCCTGCAGTCAGGAGCAAAGACAGGAGGGCATGCCATAGGGTCACACTCTGAGGAAGATAAGTCAATGTTGAAGAAGGTTTGACCATTAAATGTTTCATTTGTTGAAATATTTGCTACCATTGCTGCCAATAATGTTTAGCTATCTCTGAGTTTTTGTCTTTCCACATAATGTATGCCTGGTCTGGTGTTTCAGTGTTAGGCTGTCAGTCTCCTGGAAGAGGCCACTAAGTTATTAAACTTTTCATTTACTTTCTTTGGTATTTCCTCACACTAAAGAAACACTTGGCCAAGTGATTCTGTGCTTAGCTGTGTCACTTTTCTCTCTTTTACCCATTTAGCTGGCTCTCTTTAAAGGACAAAGCCAATGAAGCAGCTTTTGCTGCCATTAATTATGTGTACTCTGTTTTACTTTTTTCTGTGCACTTATCCCACAGAAAGTGAATCTGGCTCAGCGCTTCTTGGTTTAGCTGTCTCTCGTTCTACACAGAACCGCTGAAGGAGCAAATGTTTACTCTGTTTTTCTTTCCCATAGAAAGAATACCTGGTGTAAGGATTATGATTCTTGATTAATTAATATTTATAAAAAATTATAATTAAAAATAATTATTCAGAAAAATACTTTCTTAACCAACAATCATTGCTTACATATAGAAATCAGAGATGCACTCTGGTGTTGTGATTATGGGCTGAGAAGCACTTAATAATTACAATTAGCTATTTCTCATTAATAATTGATGATTATTAACCAAAACCACACTTAAAGTCACTGTTTAATCAGTTGCTCTACCGATTGGTGGGGGAACTTTGACCTTATTTTGACAGATAAATCACTCTTGCACTAAAACACAAAATGGATGACCCCCAACACTGACTCAGTGCTTTAATTTAGCTGTCTCTCTTTCTAGGCAAAGCGCTTAAATGATCTAAGGCTTCCACAAACGGTGGACCTTTTTTTGTATTTCCTATAGAGTGTTCCTAGCATGGTGCTGTGTCTCTTTTCCGGACAAAATCTGTTAACTCAGATATTGCTGCAATTACCCATGCATATACTCTGTAATTGTGTCTCTCAGAGAAAGTACTCATAGCTTAGTGCTTACCTGTCCTAGCTGTGTTACTTATCTGAATGAAGCCATTGCCTTGAGTACTGTTGCTATTAACTCCTGGACCAGTCCTGTGTTGTAGTGTTTGTTTTTAGTTCTCTCAACCACTAGCCTGTTGTAGCAGAAAACTACACATACAGAACCTGGTTCTGCTGGAGGTTTCTTGCTGTTAAAAGTTAGTGATTCCTATCCACTGCAGCAATATATCATAATAAACAATCGTGTGGTGACAAAGTCAATGACTCCCTGCATTTAGATGGGCTTCCTCAGACATCTTTTACTCTCTGGCCTTAAATGATAAACTGATTTCACCTGTATGGTTTTCTAATTAAGATTTAAGAAAACTGCATATAATTTGATAAGAATCCGACTAAATAAATGGATTGATCTGAAATACATTTGACTTTGATTCTACATACCAGTGTATCACTATTAGTAATGGGATGACATTTGTTATGAGGCCGTGATATACAAATAAACTGAACTGAATTAATATGAATTAAAATTATATTTTTTCAAGAGAAGTCTGCATTAAAGTTTTCTTATTACCACATCGGTACTCTGGGCAGCAGGACAGGGCGCTGTAACCAATGACCAGCCTGTTTCCATTATCACAAGGGGGAGCTTCACTGTCACAGATGGTCATGTTGCACTCTGAGAAGCAAAGAAAAAAGTTTGGGATAATAGTATAATACAAAAATATTGGAATTTGCTTAAAAATGGTCTCTGATAACCAAAGGTTGTTAAGAAGGACATTAACCTTTCTTGACTTATATGATAAACTCACCACAGATCTTCTTGGGGCAACAGGATCCTTCTTCCAGTACATCCAGCACATACTCTCCCTCTCTCTCACACAGAGGCGTCGGGACAGCACTGCAGTCTGGCTCGACAGCCACCACAGAGCCGTTCTCCATACATTTGTACAGACAACAGCTTCGAGCAGAGCCATTCCACACCTCTTCTGGGGCCCGGGGGTTACCTTCATTGTCTGTGCAGACTGAACGAACCACAACTCATTAAATACAACATGTTGACTCAGTAAGAGTTTATGAAACCCAAAACTAGGCCGTGCATTTTGTTGTAAAAGGTATGCTTTTAAAAGCCTCTTCATTCACCACAGAGATCTTCGGTGACACAGTAGGGAGAGTCAGCTCTGTGTAGGATGGTTCCACTGCGACACACACACTCCTCCCTGATGAAAGAGCAGGTGGTTTCCTCATAGTAGTCTCTGTTCAGACAGGTGCGGCTGGTGCAGGTGCTCACACATGGCTGATACTCTTTTCCAGGTGGACACCTTAATGCTGCAACACGACAGGAATGTTAGCAATTAGGGAAACACAAGTGAGCACATATTTACAGTGCCTTGCAAAAGTATTCATACCAATTGAATGTTTCCACATTGTATCACAGTAAAACCTCACAAACAAATATATTTTATCAGGATTTTTGTCATAGATCTTCCACAGACCAAAACAATATAGGTTTTTAAGTAGCCCAGTGTGCCATGCATATTTTTTATCAGCCTCCCTGAGTCAATAGTTGGTCAGGCCAAATTCTCCTGCAATCACAACTTCAAGACTTTTTTAGTATGTGTCTACCAGCTCTACACATCTAGAGACTAAAACGTTTGCCCAATCTTCATTGCAAAATGCCTCAAGCTCAGTCTGACTGAATAGCCACACGTGTTTCTGAAGATCAAATTTCTTACCACAAACTCTTTACTAGATTATTCCATATCTGGTCCATTCTAACACATGAAAATGCTCAGACTTAAATTATTTCATTGTAGCTCTGTATGTTTACGGTCATTGGGAGGTGAACCTCCACCCCCTTCAAGTCTTTTGCAGCTTCAAAATGTTTACTTTTAAGATTACCCGGTATTTAGATCCATCCATCTTCCCATCAACACTGAGCAGCTTTACTGTTCCTACCGAAGTAACTTTATCCCCACAGCATGATGCATCCACCAGCATATTTCACCTTGGGAATGGTGCATTCAAGATGATGTCCAGTGATAGTTTTCTACCACGAATAGCGTTTTCTATGTGGGAAATCTCGTGGCTTTTTTATCAACAGCTGCTTTCTTTGTGCCACCCTTCCATATATGCCAGTCTTTGACAAATAGTTGTGTCAACATAACTTTGTGAGTAGTTTGGTGTATTTATTAGATTTTACTTTTGTTTCCCCTTTTCATTGTTTTATTTTTGTCATGGTATATTTCTTTTTAACTCTTAATATTTCAGTTTGAGTTTTTCACTGTTAAAAAAAGAATGTATTTGTGTGAAGTTTATAATAATGACTTTAGGTTTTTTTAATCATCTCCATTGAACATTTTGTTAATTTCCTAGTGGATCTGTTTTTATTGTGCAAATAAAGAACTAACTAGAGCTAACCAACTACTCCCACTTAAGCAGTGCTCCTCCGTAGCTCCTCCATAGTCATCATGTCCCTCTTGGCTGCTTCTCTGATTTGCCTGGTGTGCTCAATTAAGATGGAGGGCCATGTCTTAGTAGCTTTGAAGTTTTCTTATGCTGCTTTCATTTTTGGAAGACAGATTGAATGTGCTTTGTTAGATGTTTAAAGAGTGAGATACCCCTGACCTAACTGGTGTGTGCCTTAGCCTCCACGATTCTGTTTGTTTACGATGGTTTTCAAACAAGCTTCCGAGATTTTCACAGAACAGCTGGATTTATACTGAGATTAATTTACACACCGGCCAACTTTAGTTACTAATTATGTGACCTCTGAAGGCAGCTGTCTGCACTGAACTTTATTAGGGATTATTATATAGGAGCTGAGCACAGAGCACAAACACTGAAAACCTTTCACTTAACATTTATGTGCTACTTTGTGTTGGTTTATCACATAAAATCCTAATAAAATTAATTTACGTTTATCGTTGTAACTGGACAAAATGTGAGTTAAAGAGTAAAGGTTAAAGAGGTAGGAACACTTTTGAAATTTACTGTGTATGACTTCTTTGCCTGTGTGTTCTTACGACAAAAATTGTGCCGTCTCCAGCTGATGCAGACTTGGTGTGTGTAGCAAACTGCCACATAAGCGGCCAGAAAGTCGCACTGGTGATCCTTGTAATGCAGGTCTCCTGCCCACATGATGTCACAGAATTGCTCTGGAGGCACCTGCAAATTTGTAACATATTTTAATATATTGCATTTATAATTTATTTATATTAATCTCAATAAAAAAGCAAACACGTTTCAATTAGGTAGGTAAAAGAATGAACTCAATTGTCAGCTGATCAGTTTATAAATCAACCAGAATCCATTTTTATTCCTGAGATGATGCTTCAAAACAAAGTGTGTAAAATACTGTGTGGAGCCTTGATAGTACCTTGCTATGACATGGTGTGAAGGCTCTTTGGGTAAGCATAGAAAGACAGGTGGTACAGTCCCCTGTGGTGCAGTTGTCTCCCACCCTGCGTGTGTGTTCAGTCTCATCCGTCAAATGGACTCTCCACGCCTGCAGAAAGAGCATCATGTCTCCCACCTCTTTGACCACCGTACCGTTCGGCAGTTTAAGGTCATCTTCTGGATTCCCATCACAGCAACCTGGCAGATGGGGCAGACAGCTGTTTTTGTGCTGTTGGTGCATTCAAGCTTCATTGCTGCTTAGACAGTGAGCAATACAAAGCTATGGGTGAGATAATTGGCTGTCTGAAACTGCGTAATGTGACTAAATGGCTTTTAGAATCTCAAACTGTCACATCTCATAATGGCTCGAGTCAAAGTGATCCAGACGTGCAGACGTTAAGCCTTCAGGTGCTGAAACACAGCACTTAGATAAATGAGGCTGGTGCTGATGAGCATGGTGTGTGTGCATGTGTGTTATGGACTCACCACACAGGCCATGAGTGGGCACGAATGCATGAGTAGGAGCATTATACTGCAGCACCATAATCCCTGTGCTATGATACCACTGTATACTGATGCTGCCAGGTGTGTGGATCAGGTACATGGTGCCTGTATCTTCCACATAAAGGGAGTGACGTGAGAAAGGGAGCTTAACAGGTCTGTAGTTCACAGTCACCTTTAGACACATAAAAACAATATATCATTTATGAATGCAAATTACATTTTTGCTTCTATGATAAATAGGGCAAAGAGGGGCACCTTGCGATCAAGTCTGTTGATAATGATTCTGTAGTTGGAAGTAGTGATGTTGAGCTTCTTGAAACAAAGACCAGATGTTCCACCTGTAGGACTCTGTGGATAATGGATATTATAGACTGCAATTACTCTAACAGTGCTTTGCAAAAGTATCTATACCTCTTGAAACATTTTCCCATTTTTATGTTAGATCCAGATAGTTCAATAAATTTTATTCAGATTTATGTGATACAAACACAAAGGGTATTGGAAATGGTGGGAAATTATGCATAGTTGTCAAATGTTTTTATTAAAAAAATACACCTGAAAAGTGAGGCTTGTATTTGTACTCCGCCTCCCCCTGAGGCAGTACGGTACAGAACCACCTTTTACTCTAATTACAGCTTTACATTTGTTGGGGTATGTCTCTACCAGCTTTAGAGATCATGAAGAGCACCTGAGCAAGAAAAGGTTTTAGGTCTTGCCACAGATTCTCAGTTGTTTTTTATCCCTGAACTTTGACTGGGCCATCCCAACATATTAAAACCTTGTTGAAGCTTTGAAAAATGTTTAGAATCGTCTTCCTGCTAGAAGGTGAACCTCCACTCAGGTCTCAAGTATTGTCCTGTATTTATCTAAATTCATGTTTTTATCAACTCTGACCAGCTTTGTCACAGCATGATGCTGCCCCCACCATATGTAACAGCAGGGATGGAGTATTTAGGATTATATGCAGTTACAGTTTGCTGAAACACATTTCGTTTTCTATGTAGGGTCTAAAAACCCTCTTAGGCATCCCCAGAACGGTTCTATGTATATTGAAATCAAGTTACACAAAGGTGGCCTCTATTTCCCAAACAGGTGACTACTGAAGTAGCTTTTATATAGGAGTATTAGAGTAAAGGCAGCTGAATACAAATACACCCCACATTCTTCAGATTTGTATTTAAAAATAAATTTGAAAATCATTTTCATTTCAAATCAAAATTACGCCTTACTTTGTGTTGGTTTGTCAAACAACAATGACATCACTTACGTTTGTGGTTGTAATGTGACACAAAGTGAAAATGTTCAAAGGGTATGAAAACGTTTGCATGGCCCTCGTGACTATTTCTGCAGAGGGAAATCAACTGCTTTTTCCCAGATGCAACATATACATGTAAGTGATTGTTGGCAGAAAAGGGAGTGCACTTACAGTTCGTCTGATGGAGTTTACACTCTAGAAACAAAACAAAAGATTAACCTGAAGGCATTATTAAAATTTCCTCTCTTTCTTGATAAATGTATTTATTTTTGCATTTTACCTGACTTGTTGGACATTTCTCCACTGTGCCTATAATGGTCTCTCTGGGCAGGTTAACCAAGATGTAAGAGCCATTGTCGTACAGTGCTACATTATTACCATCAAATGTGATCACGCGTAGGTCTGACATCACAGTACAGCGACCTGGCACAAGCAAACATGAGTGCTTTTAGTAAAAGGTTATTCAATCATTATTACTTTCAGGTTTATAACAAAACTTACATGGGCACTGCCACAGTGGACAGCAGGGGTCTGTGTTGATGAGGATAGGCAGACCCAGCAGACTGCACTGAGGTGGGGAGGTGTTGTAGCGACAGTGGAGAGAGGAGTTGTGAAAGAGCAGCTCTCCATTGAAACAAATCAGCTCAGCGCACTCGTCAATACGATAGGAGAATGGAGGCTGGGGATACAATTTACACATTTGGGGTTTTTGTTTTGCATTTAATTGTTCCATTTTTAATCAACGATCAGCTTTATTCCCATCTGTGTGTCAACATGATATCACACGAGACATTCCTATGTATGCAGGTTCATAGTCCATAGGTGTTCACTTTGCATTATGTTTCTGAAAGAAATAATTAAATGATCGAATTATGGCAACGATGTCGGTCTTTGTGAAATCACAACTGCTGGTCTTTAAACGGTTTTTCCCAACCAGCAAGCGGTCCGCTTACAGTGTGAATGTTTGCCGTTCCCAGTGAACCATACGATGTGACGAAAGAGCAGCGCAGAGTTGTGAAGAGGTGCAGGCACACAACTACATTTGAACATCAAAGTAGCAACAGAAACCCTGATGAAACAGACTTTCCTCTTTGTGCTTTTGTTCTTGATCAGCGCAATACTGGAGCTATACTGCCTCCGAAACAGTCCGTGCAACTGCATGACGTTATTTGTGTGAAAGCAAATTGCGACAACTGATGGTGTGAATTTTCTAATTTTTACCAATCCCTGGACTGGACCCGCAGTGTGAATGTGCTTTAGTAATGCTAGGTGCCCTAGCCACACCGACCAATGACACAAGCTTAAAATTTCTAATCAGTATATTCTTGTATTGAAATATTAATAAATCCCTATGTTTGCCTCTGCTCCAGATTTGCTATTTGTCTACAGCTATAAACTCTACTTACAGAAGTAACACTTACTGTGCATGGACCAGTTGGCCAGGTAGATACTTCAGTTACGGGGGAGGTTTCAGGGCTTGAGATTATTTCTGTGCTGGGAACAGTAGTGGGCTCGGTTGAAGGAAGGGCTGTGGTTGTTTCCACTGGGGTGAAAATCTCGGTGGTGGTTGCCGGTTGCGAAGTAGTTGAGATTGTGGTGGTGGTTTCAGGTACAGTTGTGGTTGGGACAGTTGTAATGACAGTGGTCGTTGGTGGCAGGGTGGTCGGGGACGTCAGAAGAGGTGGAGTAGGTGTGGTAACCTCGGGAGTAGTTGAAGGGACTGTGGTGGAGGGAGTAGCTGAGCTGACCTCTGTGGTTGGAGTGGGGGTCATTATGGTTGTACTTAGGGTGGAAGTGTCAGGTGTAGTTGTGGAAACAACAGTGGTTGTAGAAGCAGGTGGTGATGTGGTTGGAGATGTAAGAGTAGTGACTGCTTTAGTGGGTAACGTTGTGGTGGGAATGGTGGTTGTGGTGGTGGTGGGTGCAGTTGTTGTGGGACTGACAGTAGTGGAGGAGGTTGTTGTTGCTCTTGTGGTCGTAGTAGTTGGAGTTGTAGAGAATGGTGGTGGTGTAGTGGTTCTGTTGGGCTGAGTCACAAACGCAAAAGGTGTCGGAGTTGGAGGAAGGTTAACACCTACATGAGACAATTTAATACACATTACTGTACCATAAACTATAACGTTTTATATCATTTAAAGTCAAAATCATGTTTACACTCACAGTCCTCTGTGTAGACACAGCGTCTTGTGACTTCGTCCAGCACCATGTTCTTTGGACAGCGAGGGATGCAGCCTTCCACCCTATAACACACACAAACATTTTCATTGCCAGATCTAAGCGTAGATTACGTTGGCTGTACAGCAAAGGCCCGTGTTGGGCCAAACTTCTTACGGAGGCAGGAACTGGCAGCGTGTCGCATCTGGATCACTGCAGGTGTGGACGCAGGGACTCGCACAAGCCTGATAACGCCACTCGCACATCATGCGGTACGGTATTATAAAAAGACTGACTGCAGTAACAAATGAAATGCATATTAGTTAGCCTTTCTGTGCCCAGCATGCACATGTGCACATACAGTGACCCCAAAGCCATTTGAATATGTAAGCTAGAATAAGATCCACAGAATACGGCAATAAGATTTGCAAAGCATCCCAATTAATAGAAATGAGACATTCAGGTCATTAACAAATGTAAAAGAGTAAAGTGAGAATATGGTACAATAATATATTCCATTGTTACCACACAAGATAGAATTGAGTGTATCTTTAAAAATGGCTTTTACTGTGGACAGGGGGTAAAAGTGTGATGCTTGGGACATTTTAATCACTTGCTGGATGCTTTCTTTCCTCTCTGCTTCTTTGTAATGTGCATATCATGCTGTTATATTGCATATCAAAACACTCTGCACAGAGCAGTGCTAAAATGAAAATGACTCATCAAAAAATGGGCTCTGCAACAACTGTGGTTGTTTTATTTGCTTTTAGCCAGCTATACTTTCAATTATTCCTGCAAAAACATGATACCATTTATATCGCACTCTGCTATAATATATATATATACTGACACATATTAGATGTTATTTCAAATCAAGTGGAGGGAGATGATGTAGTTAGAGTATTTTGCTGGTTTCTAAAACAATATTTGATTAACTTTGCAAAGGACTTCCTTTCATATACAATCTGCTGCTACATTGTGTGCCAGCTTAATCAGGTTCTCAGTTGCAAGTGACCCCTTTTTAGTTGTTTGTACTCTGTTTAGCGAAAACAATTGTTTTCTGACATTTCAGTGTGAGAAGAAAATCAGAGTAAATTGTTATTTAAGACGTTTTAAGGCAATTTAGATTAATTGCTCTTAGATGTATAGAGCTGCATTGAGCCAGCCAAAAATCTGTTCAGTACATCAAGAGGACATTAAGTTTGATCTCCTGTTATAATGCTGTGTGCAGCTTTCTCCAGGAATTGAATTATCTTAGCAGGAAATAATTCCTTGCAATTGTTTAATCAGGATTTATTTTGGAACAAATACTGTAAAACGAACTACTTGTATCACTGTACACACCAATTAAACTTATCATTTAACGAATAATGCATCAAATGAAGACTTCTAAGAAAAGAAAAGGTCGGTCTTTGAATGCAAAAACACATTCAGATTAATAAAAGGTAATAAGAAACACAGCCACTATGAAATCTAAATTATAATTACATTAAAAACACTCAAGATGAACCAATTTAAGCTCTGACTAAATGTAAAAATAAAGTGCAAATCTATTTTTCTTTGTCTGTGCTAGTAATTTACAAAAACTTGTTATAATGTATAAAGATTAACTTTCAAACGAATCCATACACCGTTGACATTTATTCACAGTAAACCCAGAAACTGCCATGCCTTTTATTAGAACTTTATGTGATTGAGCAGCACAAAGTAGCATGAAAGTGTAAAGTAAAAAGAAAACTTTTTTGTAATCTGGAAATAAAAATCTGATAATGGATGTGTGCCTTTGTATTCAACACCCCTTTCTCTACTCAATCTGACTGAATATTGTTTGTGTTATTTCTGCTTCGAAAATAGCTCTAACTCAAATGTAATCGCAGTGTGACACACACTATGCTATTCCTCTACAAAGTATTGGCTCAGGGCGCTGAACACAAATACATGCCTCACCTCTTGGATTTTGTATGCAACACTTCAAAATGCCCTATTTTGTGTTTGTGTATCACATAAAATGCCAATAAAATAGATTGAAGTTTGTGACTATAACATGATGAGATGTGAAAAAGTTCATGGTATTTACTACCGTGGATATGAAGTAATTCCCCTTTGACTGTGGTAATGAACATTTGGGAAAGTGAATAACCTTCCAAAAGGTGAATTAACATTTGCAGTTAGTTCCTTAAACAGATCTCCGGATTGACGTTTATGACAATAATTTGAATGGAGTAAAGGTTTGCTGACTCTGTTGATTGGGGCCTCTATATGAAAGTTGGATACATGCTTGTGTTTCTGACCCTCCAGCGTGAAGCTGCTGCTGGCCTTGAAGCCCTCAGAGGTGCCGTATCTCTGCGCTCGAGCCGCTCCACGTGTGAGCGACAGAAAGATTCCAGGTTGGCTGACCAGTTCGAATGAGGAGTAACCTGGTAGAAACAGACCCTGGTGCTGGATGAAAGTGGCTTTGCGACCAAACTCTGCCCCCCGATTCCACTGCTCCAACTGAAGACGGCTGCGCCCTGACACTGTGAGGAAGTAGTTTGGCCTCTCTGCAGACTCCAGAGAAACTACAGGAACACCTGAAAAATCAAGAAATGTCTAATTAATTTACTCCAAACCAAAAAACAACTGATGAGTGCATGTTTATGTGATACTGGACGCTCACGTGATGTCCTGTTCCTCCACAAGCCTGCAGTGATCATAAAGTTGAACAGAATGCCTGGGGCTGGCAACTGTCCTAGTCTTTCTCTCGGAAGGGGAAACACTGAGCTGCTGGTACGATTCACTCCAAACATGGTGTCATTAAAGACAGCACTCACCAAGGAAAATGGGCCATCGCCAAGCTCTTTGGGGAAATGACATGGCATAACAGGAAATGAGTCTGACGACAATCCCACTGGGAATTAAAATAAACCCAAAAAACAAAAGTAGAAAAGAAGATCCTCACTTGTACACACCTTGATTATAGTATTCACAGTCATAGGCTGAAAGAGACAGTTCAGAATTTTTCAAAATCTCAGAAGTAATAACATCCAGAATTCACAGTGTCAAGTATTCATACCCTTTGAACGTTTCACATTTTTACAGTATAACATCAAACTTCAATGTGTTTTATTAAGATTTTAGGTTATAGAGCAGGTGTACTAGAAGGAAAATGATACATGAGTTTCCAGAAAAGTAAAAATCTGCAAAGTTTGTTTCCATTTGTATTCAGCCTCTTCAACTCTGATACTTCAATAAAATCCAGTCCAACCAGTCACCTTCAGAAGTAAATAGAGTCCAGCTGTGTGTCATTTTATCTGAGTATTAATCCAGCTGTTTTGAAGGCCTCAGATGTTTGTTAGAAAACAGCATTATGAAGACAATGCAAACATGTCAGATGGGTAAAATTAACGCTATGAAGTAGTAAAGGCAGGGATACATTTCGCCTTGGGGACGTCATAAATTCACACTATGCATATTTTTGTCTATTGACTGTGAGATAGTTCAAATTCAGTCAGATCAGGTCCAGAGAATCTGTGAACATATATTTTCATGTCCAACCATAGATTATATATTGGCTTTAGATCTATACTTTGAGTGGGACATTCTAGCACATGATTATGCTTTGATCTCAAACAGCCCATTGTAGCTCTGGCTGTATGTTTAGGGTCACTGTGCTGTTGGAAGATGAATCTCCACCCCAGTGTCAAGTCTTTTGTTGCCTTTAACTGTTTTATCTTCCATAATTGGTATGTTTTTAGCTCAACACATCTATCCATCAACTCTGACCAGCTTCCCTGTACCTGCTGAGGAAAGGCATCCCCACGGCACAATGCTGACACCACCATGTTTTTACCACGGGAATGGTGTTCTCAGAATGTTACTTTTGTACCACACATGGCGTTTTGCATGTACGTCAAAATTGTGATTTTTCATATTATGTGACCAGAGCAAGTTGTCAGAGTTCTTCCCTTCCTATTAATAATTATGTTGTGTCTTGTCTATTACATAAAATCCAAACAAAACACATTGATGTTTTAATTGTAAAACTACAAACTGTAAAAACTTCAAGAAGAACGGCATTAAATGCTTGCATGTTTCAGTCCGTCTCTGTGAGCATACTCACGGCACACAGAGGGAGACCTCCAGTGTATCGTGACCCCCAGTTGGCAGCATTTGTGTGCATATGCAGCGATGGACGTACAGAGACACTCACAGTCTCCCCCGCGGTTACAGTTGCAGGTATCTGTCAAGCAGTTCCTATAAAACCAGGCCACATCAACCTGAAGGGTACGCACAACATGTATACATGGTCACAAACACAGAAACACACACATAATCATAGACTGAACCAGGCCAATGCTCGCTGGGAGAGGCTGGGGGAGGTCTTGTTTACGGGATGAGTAGTTTTTGTTTTTTTTTTTATAATTTAGTGGGGAAGGATTGATGTGATGTCAGGACAAAAGGAATGTGGGTCGGATTCTCGTGCAATATATCAGATGAGTGCTAAGATGAACAGCCAAAATACCCCAGGAGAGATTAACTGGATTCTTTGACATAAAGTATTATAATTCACTTAAGCAGCACATTGCATTTCAATACTACTTTAATTTGGTAGTTTCCAAACTTTTCAGTGTCTGAGCCACAAAAACAAGAAGAGGAGGCTTGGAAGACAACCATTACTGACTGAAGCATTCATTTTCTGCAAGTAATCCAATTAAACAACCTAATAAAAACAGAACGAAACCAATATGTTTTATTCATTTATGACCCAGTGCTGCATGGTCTACCTTTGTATTCTGATTGGGTCTCACTTTACTCATCAATCAATGACGTTACAAATGCGGCAGGGCTTTTCTGACATCGACCGATATTTTGTCCTTTCATCTACTGAGTCGCAATACAGTTGGAACCAAATGTTTACATACACTGTATGAAAATACACCTTTATTTTATCACTGTCTCATGACATGTCAGACTAAACCTTTAGTTAGGATTACAAAAGTTATTTATGTTTGCAAATGCAAGAATAATGCATTTTTCAGAGATTCTTAAAAGTTTGAAGTTTATATGTACCAAGATAACTATGCATTTAAACCTGGGTGGACAATAATGGGTGTTATGGCCTGGTGTCCTGCATGTTTTAGTTATGTGCCTCCTCCAAGATACTAAAATGAAATAGCTGACTTATGTTCTTATGTCCAATTCTACCGGAGCCTTCTTAAAACCAGTTCACGTTATCCAGGTGTGTTCAAGCAGATAAACATCTAAAACATACAGGACCAGCCCTGCTTTAGATGATTTGGGGAAGCATAGAAGATTATTTTATGGGTTTGTAAGCCTATATGATATGTTAATTCACAGCAGCTGAGCAGAATGGAGGTGCACATGTGGAGGTATCTTAGGGCGACACCACAAACATGCTGCTTCCTCGTGTGACGTAAAAAAACCAAAATAAATCTGCCGAGGCATCAGAACAAAAATTGTGGATTTTCAATAGTCTGGTTCATTCTTGTGCACAATTTCCAGATGTGTGAATGTGCCATGTTCATCTGTTGATCAATTGCATGCATGTAGAAACAGCATCATAATGTTCAAGAAGGAGATGGGTTCAATGCCACAAAGATTAATGTGCTTTGGTGATAAATGTGCCAAACACCTAAAGAGAAAACGTGAAGGACGTTGTGTAGATGCTGGCTAAAGCTGGTTAGACAGTGTCATTATTACCAGTGAAACAAGTCTAGTACCACTATGGGCTAACGGGCAACCAGAGGAGAAGAAGCCTTCACCTTCAAAAGCCACATCAAAAGATGGTTTGTAAAAGGACATGAACCTTAACTTTTTGCGACATACCGTGGGGTTTTGCCCCTACTGACCTTCATTACATTTGGAGGAAAAAGCGGGCGGCTTGCAAGTCTGAGAACACCATCCCGACCTCCTGTGAAGTACGGAGGTGGTAGCATCATGTTGTGTGGGTGTTTAGTTTTTTGGGCAGGAAGGACTAGTGCAATTCAGGGTTATTGGTAGTGGAAATAATGAAGATCAGAACTTCAGCCAGGAAGGTAAAGCCAAGGGAGCAAATGGGTCTTCCAAAGGTCCCACAGAAAATTTGCAGACAGAGCTGAAAAGCGGCCTACAAACCTGCCTTGGGTACACCAGTTGTGTCACGAGGAATGGGGCAAAATTCCAGCAAACTATTGTGAGAAGGTGTAAAAGGACAGGTTTGACCCAAGTAATTAACTTTATAAGCAATTCTGCCAAATATTAAGGACATGTATGTAAACTCTGGAATTTGAAGAAAGTTGTGAAATATTCTGTCAAAAAGTCTCTCTCTATTCTTGTTCTTGAATTTATTTTTTCTTTATTCCAGCTGATTTAAAACAAGAAAAAGTTTAGTCCAATTTAAAGTTAGGCACAAGAATAAAGGTGTTATGTGTCATTTTTAACTATTATGGACAGTTTACACCTTGGTTATGTGTATTTTAAACCAAAAAATGCTCACTTAGGAATTTCATGACCTGGATGGCTGAGAATCCACATGGATTTTATAGATAAGAAGTTCTAACACTAACAGGAGCTTCCACTTTCAAATGATCCGGATTTTCTATCATATTCTAAAAGACATACTCCTATATATATTATTTGTTTGCATTTAATTGGTTGATTATCTATGTAACATAGGTTACCACACTCACATCAATGGTCCAGAGACTATTTCTGTGAAAGCAAACACGGCTCCATCTACTGGTAATAAACAGATAAACAGTACTTCAATTTAAGAAAAAACACTAAGTTTGTGTGTTTGTGGAGCCTAGCATCTGGTGTGCAGTTTATCAAACAAAAAGTGTATGTGCTGGGGATCAGTTAAGAAGAGTTCCCATAACCCCTCTCCAACCCCTTCTCCCCTGTTAAAAGCAGGATAACCTTTCCATGGCAGCATTTACTCTGTATGAATGTGTGTGTTGGCGACTGTGTGTCCATTTTAGTGGCACTTACCACGTTGTGACAGGGTGCAAAGACATCGCTGTAGAGGAGAGCACACTCCCTCTTAGCGTACGGCTGTCTCCCCAAGTCCCTTTCACACGGTCGCTCAACTATGTAGTCACTTTCACACTAAAACACACACACACACACACACACACACACACACACACACACACACACACACACACACAGAGGGAGATCAAGTGTCTGATTACTCTTAAATATCACAGCGTACTCGAGGGAGACCAGCTCAAGAGCAACAGGGAACGGAAGAGGAGTGAGTGAGTGAGTGAGTGCGGGAGACGTTTATAGACAAAGACACAGAGAAGAAAGGAGATGGAGGAAAGATCAATGCAGTAAGGCTAAGCTGAGTCATACCTGTCCCAGAGCCCAGCTGTTTCCAAATGTCTGTGCATTACTGACCTCCATGTGGCTGGATGTGGTCATATCATTCACTGTCACACTGTCGAAATTTCCACACAGGCCACTGAGGAGACCCTGGAGGAAAAAACAGAGAAATAAGTCACATAAAAATGTTTATGCTGATTTAATTTTTTTGCATTACAGCAAACTTCTATGTATTTTGCTTGGATTTTATGAGAATGTCTATTAAAAAGTAGTGCATAATTATAAAGTGAAAGGAAAATAACACTTGGTTTTCAGATTTCTTTTTTTACAAATCTAAAAATCTATTTGGTGTGCATACATATTCAACCCTCCCTCAGTCATTTGGAACTACAGAACCAGCTTTTGCCCTAAATACAGCTGCACATCTTTTAGAGTATGTCTCTAAAGAAGGAGATCCTTGTTCATTCTTCTTTGTTAAAAGCTCATGCTCAGATTAAATGGAGAACATCTGCAAACAGCAATACTCAGGTCCAATTAGATTTATGTCTGGACTTTAACTAGTCTATTCTTTAGCTCTGGCTGCAAGTTAAAGGTTATTGTCCTGCTGGAAGGTGAACTACAGATGACTGTGGCTCAGTGGGAAGAGCAGTTGTCTTGCAATCTGAAAGTTGTGGGTTAGATCCCAGCTTCCTCTTGATAGCACTTGAGCTGCTCACTGATCTGCATATTGGTTAATGAATGTCTGTGCAACTGGGTAAATGTGGCTCTAGTGTAAAGCACTTTGTATGGTCGATATAACTGTAAAAATGCTATATACACTCAATCTGTTTATCATTCTGTCTTGGTGAAAATCTCCCTGTATTTAGCTCCATCCATATTTCCATCAGCTCAGATCAGCTCTGTCCCTGATAGAGAAAACCATCCTAACAGCATGATTCTGCCAACACCATTCAAGCTGACGTGAAATTAGTTTGCATAGTTTTTGGCGAGTAGGCCAAAGTGCTTTGGTCCCATCTGACCTGAGCACCTTCTTACACATGTTTGCTGTGGCTTGTAGCAAACTTTAAATGAATTTCCTTATAACTTTTATTTTAACAATAGTTTTCTTCTTGCCACTCCTCCATAATTGCTAGATTTGAGGAGTACAAGGCTAACAGCTGTGCTATCAACAGAGTCTTCTAGCTGCAGCTCCTCTAGAGCTAGCATGCTCTTTCTCAGATTAATACTTTCCTTGCTTTAAACTGCTCCATCACTTTATCCCTGACCTGTCTAGTGTGTCTTGATGATGCTGTTTGTGCTCCAAGATTTCTAACAAAGCTTCACAACCATCACAGGGCAGCTGCATTTATTCTGTGATTAAATAACTTAAAGGTAAACTGCAAATTAGATGACCTCAGAAGGCAATTAGTTGCACTGGATTTTATTTAGGGGTATCAAATTAAACGAGGCCCTAAACAAATGAATGCCACATTTTTTAGGTTTGCATTTGACAGATATTTTAAAGACAATTTGTAATGTTCCTTTCACCTCACAGTTTCCCATTACTTTGGGTTCACATAGATCCACTAAGAACACACAGAAATTTGTGGTTTATAATGTGACAAATTGTGAAAATGTTCCAGGAGTATGAAACTATACAAGGCTCTATTTTTTTTAAATTCTTTAGACCACACTTTTATAAATTTGAGAAAATGATGCTCTTTGTTCGCACCTTCCAGCAGGGTCCAGCTCTGATATGTACAGTAGTCTTGCGGTCCCAGAGGATGGTCAGATCCTGACTGGAGAAATGGACCACGGTGTAGTAGCCTGCGTTCCACAGCTCAAACTCCGAACCCCGACCCACAACAGTAGAAGGACTCTAAGCAGGGAGTACAAGTGAAAAGTATGGGATAGATGTTTTTATTAAAAAATGAACATGTTTATGACTTGCTGTGGAAATATTTATAGTGTAACTCTGTGTGTAGATCCTGTACAGGATTGCCAGAGTTGTCAGTGAAGTAAATTTTGGTAAGTCCCACGTGAACGACCAGTATTTTCATGCACACAATGCCGCTCTCATAGCAGTCCTTGTTTTGGGCAACAATGGACACTTCGGTTTCTCCAGCACTCTGGTGAGAGAGGAAGAAATATATTACTTTCGCTCCTGTCCGACTGTATGTAAAGAGCAGCTGTAGCTAAAATATTTTCATTTGTATGTTAAGAATTACAGAAATGCCAGAAACATCTATCCAGCGTAAATATACTCGAGCTGACTAAACAAGGAAGTAGAGTTGAGATGTTAAGAAGAAACTCTGACTTATTTCCCCTATTCTTTTTCAGGCCTGCGCGTTGGCCAGCAGTCGGCTGGGTCTGAACCAGAATGTCTGCACTGCTAATTCTAATTCTATATCCCTGGGAGCGCAGGAGCCCAGGGGTTTGATGCGAACACTGGTTTCTTTGTACCACTTTCAGCTTTGCTCAACGTCTGCTTGCGTTACTGTGGCCCACACCCAGCTGTGCTCTCGCTAACACACACAATAATCTGCTCTAATTAAAACCAACTCCCTTTTTCGAGATTAGAAATGACCTTAGATCTTGTTTCCCAGATTTAAATCAATCATTCTAGGGCCTGGAAATGTTAAGAAGACGTTCCTCTTCAAACGCTGACCCACAGAGAGAATCCCTTTTTATCATGCATGATGCAAGCAGAATCGACTCACTTTAAGCAGGTAAACCTGGCAGTCGGTTTGGTAGTCGTATTCAAGTCCATCAAAGGTGTGGTAGTGCCTGTCGCTGTACACAGTACATACAGCTGGACATGGAGAGTAGCTGCAGTTAAAATAGCCCCGATGGCACAAACTTGGAGGACAGGTGCACAAGAGATTAGCAGAGAGAAAAAAAAGATGGAGTAGTGTGAATTTAATTACTTTGTTTTGCTTATAAAGTTTAAACCACTACTGCAGAACTATACCTTTATTGATTCATGTATACGGTACTATATAAAAGAAAGAAAATAATGAGGACAGGAGACA
Source organism: Girardinichthys multiradiatus (assembly GCF_021462225.1). Classification (NCBI taxonomy): domain Eukaryota; kingdom Metazoa; phylum Chordata; class Actinopteri; order Cyprinodontiformes; family Goodeidae; genus Girardinichthys; species Girardinichthys multiradiatus. The sequence goes on along the minus strand of NC_061795.1, from coordinate 29,527,378 downwards.
CATTTACCATCGGTAGCAAGATGTTTCCACAACTTGTCCAGGCAGGTATTCAAGTCCAAGCCAAGCGCAGGGGCAGTTCTCTGGATAGTAACACTCGCCCTGGTGCAGCACGAGCCTTTAAACAGATAAAACACAGGTGGAACACACACACCTTTCAAGTAAATACATAACATCTTAATGCTTCACTCATTAATTAAAACTGATTAGAGATTCAGACAAGCTTCCAGGCAGCCAGTGCTTTAATTAATGCTAGTTGGTTAAGCCGTTTAAATCCAGGAAATCTAATAGAGGTCAAAATCCCTGTTGGTTGAGAGTAATGAACAAATTCAATTCAGTTGTGACTAATCAGTAGTCATTAGGACAAATGACTGCCATGACTGTAAACTGAAATTGTTCAAACTAAAGGTAATAATGTTTCATACATACATTGACTTGCAAGCATTTTCATACCCCCTTGACCTTTGTCACATTCTGTATTAAAGCAACCACAAACCTTAATGTATTTTATTTGGATTTAATGGGATATAGCCCCCAATGTACATATAATTGTGAATTAAAAGTTTAAATGGGTTTTCATTTACAAAAAAAAAAAAAATGAAAACATGAAAAAGCATGGCTTGCCTTTTATATTAGCCCTCCGTTACTTCAATAGCTCTAAATAAAATCTAGCGCAACCAGAAGTCACCCAATAGCTAAACAGTCTGTCAGTAAGTAGTATCTAGATAAATACAGCTTTTCTCAGATTGTGCCAGAAGTCAGGTAGAAGCATTAATGAACAAACAGCATCATGAAGATCATTGAAACAAAGAAAGTCCGCATTTTGGTACATAGCAACCATGCAGAAAAAAGGTGTTGTGGTCAGATGAGACCAGAACTGAACCTTACACCACGACATCCCAACATGGTAGTGGCGGTATCATACTGTGAGAATACTTTTCCTAAACAGGGACAGAAAAACTGGTCAGAACTGATGGGAAAATGGATGAAGCTAAGAACAGAGGTCCCAAAAAATATGAGATTGGGTGGAGGTCCAAGTTCCAGGAGGACAACGACCCCAACCATTCAGCCAAAGCCACAAAGGATTGGATTAGATCAGTGGTTGAAAGACTTTTTACAACAAGTACCACCTCGGTAAATACCAAGTTTTTCAAGTAGCACCATTTTTACTCAGAAGCTGAAACATCCAATTTTACTTAAAAATAACAGAACGCCCCCCCAGCTGTCAAACGTCTGATTCAGGAAGTTGTGGGTTCTCATCAACTCTGACTTCAAAATCCAATAAGGCTGCCTTGAAACTATCTGATTAATAGCACTTTGATTATTTGTATCTCATTAAATCTTTAACAATCACAGTTATACAACCTCATTGAGTAAACATGCTGCTGTGATGTACAAAAGTACAAATACAAAGAAATATATACATATTAAGTTGTACTGCTAAGAGTAGTTAGCCTGATCAGTGAGCCCATAATCAACAAATCCCACTGGTTTTCAAACTCGAAACCAGAACATAGTGAAGTTGGTTATTCCAAGATCCAAGTTCCAACTAGAAATGAATAGAACATAATGTGTAGACATCATCATTTGTTCCTGTATTCACTGTCATCCACTTAATCACTTTGAGAATTGAGATTTGATCAAAGCATATTTATCTGCTAGAATGGCCCATTAACAGTCCACACTTAAATCCAAGACTAATGAAAGGGAAAATTCAAAAATAAGAAAGCAAAGATGGCAGCCTCTAGATGGGCAAAGCTGGTTAAGACATAACCTAAAAGACTTGCAGCTGCAATTGAAGCAAAATGTGGCTCAAGAAAGTAATGCGTACAAATACATGTCACATTTTTAACACTTTGTCCCGAAAGCCTGAAAACCAAGTGTAATTTTCCTTCAACAATTATAGACTACTTTATGATGGTCTATCACATAAAATCCCAAGAAAATGAAATATGTGTTTGTAAAGTGACAAAAAAGAGAAATAGTTCTGGGGTAAAAGATAGCTTGCAAGTCCCTGTCTGTAAAATAAATAGTGCAAAAACAATGGAAGAAGGAAAGTCCTTATATTACCCTGGAGGACAGACACAGCCTGATATGCACGGTGTATTGGGTGGGCACGTGAGGTTCAACATCAGGTTACGGCAGGTCGGTGCACAAGCCACGCCTTTGCTCTGCTCCGTGCAGCTGTGATACACTTTTCCCTCCGGACATTCTCCCACCTCTACGCTATCTGGTTCTGCAACATTCAGACACCCATGCACTCAGCAAAATCATTGCACCAGTCGCTTAAAATATCAACAGCAGCTGCGAGTCATGAGAAACCATTTCCAACTTCAGAAATGAAGCTCTTGATTTCAATGAGCGGGATACAGTCTGGAAGGGCACTTTGTTGGAACGAACAAGAGAAGGAGCTAACGGGAGAGAGCAGAGGGGAGCAGAGAGATTACCTTTTTCTTCTGGCTCACACTCCATCTTCCCATTTCTGCACAGGCTGGTGAAGTAGACATGAGAGAGAAAGCGTCAAGTGTTTGTGAAAAGGAATGATGCCATCAAACACAATCTGAGTTTGAGAGCTTTACGTCTCATATGACAATAACTCAAGCTTTTATTCCTTCTCAAATGAATCAAATCGTGTGTTTCGGAATGGCAGAGTGTAGTTAGGAGAGCAGGAGAAGAACGTTATAAATTTTAAGACCTAGACAGAGCAGCTGTGACCTACCAAGGGCCAGATGCACTGAAGGTCACTTCTCCTGGCTGCGACACACCACCCATGGAGTAGCAATGACACTGTGACCTGACGAGAAACTCATTGCATTATTTTGATGCTTTCTATGTTGATTTGCAGAAAAATGATTCATGAAAGCCTTTTTCAGTTGCGCTCAAAGCCACTTGTTTTTTAAGGATAAAATAGGAAATGCATCTTTCTTACAACTGCACACAACGCCTGCGCACGTCGTCGTAGTAACTGCCATCTGGACAGCCGCAACCCTCTGCGCAGTCAGTCGGGTCGCAGGTCTCGGTGTTGGCAAGTGCACGACAGGATCGGCCACAGGATGACACACATGAGTGAAACAGCATTCCTCCAAGGCATACAACTCCTAAACCAGCAACATCCAACAAAAATCAGACAATACAATATAACTGAAAATGTTATTTATTTAACTAATTTCAGTAAAATAATGAACATTTCTATTAATGTTGATGATTATGGCTTACAGCTAAATAAAACCCCAAAATTTAGTTTCTCAGAAAATCATAAAACTCCAATAAAATTATTTTTAATATAGAAATGTAATGGCCTAGACAAGGCCATAAGGAAGACAGTTGTCCAGCAGTGATTGACACCTTCCATAAAAAAAGCCACAACAGGTCATTCCTACAAAAAAAAAAAAAATAGGTGGGTAAAGCGTGCTGGATCTTAGCATATTAATGGGAAATTGAGTGGAAGAAAAAGATGTTGTAGAAAAGGGGCAAAACCAGTAGGCATAACGGTAGCCTTGAGATGATTGTGAAATAAAGCCTATCCAAGAGTTTGGGGAAATTCACAAGATGGGGACTGCCACTAGAGTTTGTGCTTCAAATGCCACCAAACACAAATACAATGTGAATACATGGGCATTCATATTCATTGTGCTAAGCCACTGCTAAGTTATTTAGCATTTTATTTGAAGATGAGCGACACCAGATCTAAAAAGGAAGACGAGCTGTTAAAGCAATTAAAGCAGCCTTGGCTTCCTTAAGACCTCAGCAGATCCACAAGCTGATCGCTGTGATATTTTGCTGCAGTGATGTATTAATTCATGCAGAAGGAGCCCCAACCAAGTATGGAGTGCATATACAGGGGTTGGACAATGAAACTGAAACACCTGGTTTTAGACCACAATAATTTATTAGTATGGTGTAGGGCCTCCTTTTGAGGCCAATCCAGCATCAATTCATCTTGGGAATGACATATACAAGTCCTGCACAGTGGTCAGAGGGATTTTAAGCCATTCTTCTTGCAGGATAGTGGCCAGGTCACTACGTGATACTGGTGGAGGAAAACGTTTCCTGACTCGCTCCTCCAAAACACCCCATAGTGGCTCAATAATATTTAGATGTGGTGACTGTGCAGGCCATGGGAGATGTTCAACTTCACTTTCATGTTCATCAAACCAATCTTTCACCAGTCTTGCTATGTGTATTGGTGCATTGTCATCCTGATACTCGGCACCGCCTTCAGGATACAATGTTTGAACCATTGGATGCACATGGTCCTCAAGAATGGTTCGGTAGTCCTTGGCAGTGACCCGCCCATCCAAGTATTGGGCCAAGGGAATGCCATGATATGGCAGCCCAAACCATCACTGATCCACCCCCATGCTTCACTCTGGGCATGCAACAGTCTGGGTGGTACGCTTCTTTGGGGCTTCTCCACACCGTAACTCTCCCAGATGTGGGGAAAACAGTAAAGGTGGACTCATCAGAGAACAATACATGTTTCACATTGTCCACAGCCCAAGATTTGCGCTCCTTGCACCATTGAAACCGACATTTGGCATTGGCATGTGTGACCAAAGGTTTGGCTATAGCAACCCGGCCGTGTATATTGACCCTGTGGAGTTCTGGTGGAAACAAGAGAGTTGAGGTTCACATTTAATTCTGCCGTAATTTGGGCAGCCGTGGTTTTATGTTTTTTGGATACAATCCGGGTTAGCACCCGAACATCCCTTTCAGACAGCTTCCTCTTGCGTCCACAGTTAATCCTGTTGGATGTGGTTCGTCCTTCTTGGTGGTATGCTGACATTACCCTGGATACCGTGGCTCTTGATACATCACAAAGACTTGCTGTCTTGGTCACAGATGCGCCAGCAAGACGTGCACCAACAATTTGTCCTCTTTTGAACTCTGGTATGTCACCCATAATGTTGTGTGCATTTCAATATTTTGAGCAAAACTGTGCTCTTACCCTGCTAATTGAACCTTCACACTCTGCTCTTACTGGTGCAATGTGCAATCAATGAAGACTGGCTACCAGGCTGGTCCAATTTAGCCATGAAACCTCCCACACTAAAATGACAGGTGTTTCAGTTTCATTGTTCAACCCCTGTACTTTATAGCGCATCTAGGACATGTATGTATTAAGTCTCTTTTATTTAATTTGATGTAATATTCTGTTTTTCTGAGATTTGGGTTTCAATTAGCTTTAAGCCATAATTATCAATATTAACACAAATAAAGACTTGAAATGACTCACTCTGGGGGTAATGAATTAATATAATGTGTTTCACACCTTGTATTACTGAAATAAATACCTTTTTGATAATATTTCTATTTAGTGTGACACATCTGCATAAATGATCTCAGGGTGTATATAAAAAGGTATTTTGACACGCGTTCCACAAACCAGATGCTTACTTACCGCACTCAGAGACGTGCGATCTGAAATTAACGTCGACTCCATGTTTGGAGCAGAGGTAAGTGTAGTGAGCCAGCGCAGTGCACAGACAGCTGCTCCCACAGCGACAGGCCTGGTATCGGCACTGTTGCTGGTAGCTGATTGGACTGATGTGGCCATGACATGGAGAAAACACACTCTCCAAAAGCACATCACACTGCGAAGCATAGTAAACTGGCACACAGGCAAAATGATCACCATGGACTGACCGAGCCAAGACACTGAAGATCTAATGGTAAAATTCATTAAAATAATTACCATTGTGCTGATTCATCTCACATGGGTCTATAATGGGAAGATTAACTGGAGCGACACAAGCAGACGACACTTTCCAAGCATTGGCATGAAGCTGAGGAGTACCTTCTATCATCCCTGCTGGAGACCTGCAAAACAGAAAAAGCAGTCAACAAAAACATTTTCAACCTTTATGTTTGAGTGGAAGGAATGTGCTTACAGGAAATCGTCTCTTAGGTTTCCGTTAAAAGTTCCACAAAGTCCCAACGTTTGTCCACGCCACTGGCTGATGAGCTGCAAATACACCCGCCCTCCTTGACCGTCATAATGCAGGCGTAAACCAATGCCTGCTTTCAGCTGTGTGAACACAGAGGTCAGTCTGTTCACCTCCACCGCATCTGTACATCCAGAGAAAATGGTGCACTTTTTAAAGTTATGTTCTCCAACAAGAAAAAAACTAATGTTTGAAATGCTTTTGTTCTAGAGTCTAATTGTGCTATAAACTATGAAGTATAATCATTTGTAGCCTCTACCATCAACATAGGGCAGGGCAGGTGCTGGGTTGACGCCAATTATCACCTCCCCTTCTCTTGTCAAGGTGATCTGATGAGTCCCATCTTCATCCAAAACCACAGTCACTGACTGAATACACACCTGCTGCTGCCATTAAACAGAATTACAGAATACCCATCATGTCATGGAAATACACACAAAATACATATACTGTACATCAACAGGGCATTGAATGATCAGTAATTAAAGGACAAAACAAAGGATAGTGCATCTATTGCATTTTAAATTGTTAAAATATCTTTCACCCATCAATGTTTGCAGTGGTTGTCAGGTCAGAAGAGGAGTTTTTCCCAATATGTAAAAATCTATGTATTTACAGTGTCTTCCACAAGAATTTGTATCATCTTACCTTTTTCATAGAGTTTAATACATTGTATGGGAATTTTGATGTACCAGACAAACACAAAGTACCACACAAGTGTAAGGGGGAAGGAAAAATACTACATGGTTTCCCTTTTTTTTTAACATATAAGAATCTGAAAATTGTAGCATGCATTTGTGTTAACCCCCGGGGTTCAATACTTTGTAGACCTACCATTTACTGCAATAGCAGCTGTAATCCAACTGTACACATGAAAAGACTGAAATTCACCCATTCTTTGCAAAATACCACAAGCTAAATCAGATTGGATTGATGTGTCTGTGAACATAAACGTTCCAAAATTTCCCAACTTTAGGTCTGGGCTTTGACTGGGCCATTGTAACACATGGATTTGCTTTTATTTAAACCATTTCATTGTAGTTTTGGCTCTAAGCTTCTAGATGTCCTGTGGAAAGGTCCTGCTGCCCCTGTTTCAAGTCTTTTGAAGCCTCTAACAGGTATTCTTCCAGGATTAAAGTTTACTGCAACACTAAGCTATCAGTTTTAGTTTGCAGTAATTCCAATTTTAGATGCTGCATTAAACAGTGCTCTGTGAGATGTCCAAAGCTGTGGGTATTGTTTTGTAATCTACCCCTGCTGTATGGTTCTCCAGCACTTTTTCCACAACATGTCTGCTTTGTTTTTTGGTCTTCATGATGCTGTTTGCTCACCAATATTTTCAAACCAATAAATGGAAGCTATGTACCAATTAAGTGGATTCTAAAGACTATTAGTTTCTATGGATTTCTTTAAGGAGTACCAGCTTAAAGGGAATATTAACAAACTCCACATGAAAACAAAATAATTAAAACTGTGCATCATCTTCCTTTCCCTTCACAATTATCCACTACTTTGTGGTGTTCTATCACAAAAAAATCTAATTAAAGACAATTTAATCTGTTGTGAAAATGTGACAAGGTTTATGTAACATTTCTGCAAGGCTCTGTACACAAACTAGACAAAACACATGTCTATCTGAAGGTAAACATATATCTTCGAACACAATAACAGTCAGGTTTAGAAACTGGTTTGAGTCTATTAGTAGAATAAAACCAAAGGGTGTCTGCAGAAAGATTGATTAGGAAAAAATATAAAGAGTCATTATGAACAAACTTAGATTAAATGATACAAAAACCCATTTCTTATAGCTGAGATAATGTCCACTGTGTCTGTAAAAGAAATTTCTGACGATAAAGCACAGGTGTGGAAGTGCTAACACAGGACTCTAGAATCAAACAGGAAAAGAAAAACACTTTTTTTTTAATATATAAAACTATAAAAACTCTAATCTAATCAGGCACCTAATCAGGCACCACATCAACTGTATATGTTTAGACCAGAAGTATAAGAAAAACAAACCCTTCAACCAAGAACAGCTAAGAAACAAAGCATGGTGGAACATCTCAGAAAGGTGCATTTAAAAATTAGATTAAAACAAGATAAGAAAGATACAAAAACAAATACCACGCAGTCTAACTTAAACGTAATGCTGTCACCATGACAATAACATTGACTCACTCAACGCCTGGATTATATTTCTCGGCATTTTACTTCTGTCTGTGTAAGGAACAGGGTGCTACCTCTTCACAGGTGGTATACTGCAGCGTGACAGTGAATTTGGTGCTGCCTCGGCTCTTTGCCAGCACATACTGACACGCACCCGGCTGGAGAAACATCCTGCCATCAAACGTTGTCACAAACACGTCTCCTACGACTGAACACTCAGCTGTGACGTAAAAAAGAGACAAGGAGATTTTTCCACCTCCATTAGTTATCTTCAATCGTGAAAAAATTAGGACACCCCAAATTGAACAATACTGTAAGTTTCTAGCAATATAAATAAACAATAAAAGAAAAGAAAATACCTTCTAAAATTTCCCTAAAATTTAATAAAGACATGAAATTTCTACATAAGAATAAATTAGGATTCTGTGACATTTAGTCCCACATTAAATGGCTAACAAGAGCATTTTCAAGAATGTTTGCCCTGTTTAAACGTCTGAAATTATAATTTGGTGTTCACCTGAGTGTTGAAAAGATTTAACTTTATGCAGTATTACACAAACTATCTGAGGACTTCAGAGAAGAAAAAAAAAAAAGACAGTGGAGTCTGGTAAGGGATTCCTCAAAACAATTTCATATCAGCCAAAAAGCCCATATTTGGCTGTTCAAGCAAGCTCACCCTGAAAGCAGAACACAAGATGCCTCCAAAAACCCTAAAATGTTCTCATGGGACCTAAAGCAAGCTCTTGCTACCATTGGTATAAAGTGCAGGTAACTACAGTCAGAAAGAAACTGCACAAGTTTAACTTTCATGGGAGCTATGCAAGGAGGAAACATTTGTTCTCTAAGGAAAATATTATGGCCAGACAACAGTTTGCTGGAGAAAATGTCATGAAGATGCTGCTGGGTGACCTGAAACAGGATGAACATGCAGCTAAACCCTCAAACATCTAACAGCTGAAAATGAGGAGAGGAGAAAAGTTTCCTCAAACTGATGTCTGAGCTGGTAGATGGCCACAAGAACAGTCTCAATAAAATAATTTAAAATAAAGTGCGTGGGCAAATACATATAAAAATACATATAAAAAAATGAAATTAGTCATTGATATGCAAACATTCCTTTATAAAGAACTAAATACTTTTTAGGGTGTACTAATTTTTTATGTCTGTATCATATTTCCTAAAAAGGAGAGTCACCTGTGCAGTTATTCTCAGTGCAGTTCCATACGCCTCCCATGCAAACACTGAAAACGAAAAACAGGTAATGAGCAGGTCAATTTTCTCATATGTTCAAACAGAATAGGGTTCATACATACCAAACACTGCAGCCCTGTTGAATCACTTGTCCTTGCACATATGATGTTCCATGATAAACACAAGGACACTGAGTAGCAGGAATGCATGTTCCGTTCTGTAAGATAAGACCTGTGTGCAGAGAGCACTTGAATTCAGTCATCTTGACTCATTTTAACAAAAATGGCTAACTATCTTCTTGTTTGGTTTAAATACCATCGGGACAGTAGCAACCATCCAGACAGTGCAGGTTGGTTCCTAGACACTCTTTCTCAAATGTACAGGTGGGAGGACAACAACTGATACAGTCCCTATAAACAAAACTCTCCTCACAGCCGTCATCTGTGAAAGCAGAAACAGGAAACTTAAACATTAAACATAAGAGCTGCCTTGACAACACAGAAGCCTCTTTAACAGGTGTGCATGTGTGTGAAGAGCTGTGGGGGACCCTTACTACATGATGGAAAGCTGTCTCTCCACTCTCTTACAGGATATCCGACATGCGAGCAGGCTCTGGTATATTCAACCAAAGCACGACAAAATGTTTCCTCATCATCGGTCCTAAAAGAAGAACATTTTTGGAAGAACGTGGTGCCTCAAATGGAAGACTATAATCAAACAAACGTTTTGAATGTATACAGTTGTCTGCGATCATGTTACGACTTACCCACAGAGGTCGGAAACACAGCTGGCAACAAAGGGATTTGGGTCGATGTTTTCATGGCAGGACAGAAATGGAAAGAAAAGAAGAGCGCTGCATTTCTCGATGGCGTCCTGCAGGTTTGCCAAAAAATTAAAAGGTAGGAATGAACATAGGAAACAACACATCATTGAAAATATACTGTAGTTCCATGCAAACGTTTATATACACTCGTCATGGAAATGAATATCAAATAAATGTTGGTGTTTTAATATTGCATTAGAACTGTTCTCTTTCCAGGGCGGAATAATTAGAGCTTCAATTTTGTTCAAAAACAAAAGCTGGTAGTACAAGTTGATATAGGATCATTGTCTTTCTGGAACACTTAATTGTGTCCAGGTTTAAACCATCTGACCCACAGGGTCACCCTCAGATGAAGCAAAATTGGTCAGGATGTTCAAGAACAACCAGCTGCCTTTATGAGCAAGCCAAAGTCCTTCTCAATAAAATTTTTAAGGTCAGATGAGACAAAGATAAAGCTCTTTGGACACAATAACAAAACCTAAGCTTGGAATACTCAATGTGAGACTTTAAAAATCTAAGACATCTATACAAACAATCAGGCATGGTGGTGGCAGCATCATACTGAGGGTCAGTTTCACTCCCACTGAAACAATAATGGATGAGGAACATCTCCATATTCTTCAACAAATCAGCAGCTAGATGGCTGAACCTTGGACACAGTTGGGTGTTCTTAAAGGACAAACATACATCCCAAACATACAGGGGTTGGACAATGAAACTGAAACACCTGGTTTTAGACCACAATAATTTATTAGTATGGTGTAGGGCCTCCTTTTGAGGCCAATACAGCCTCAATTCGTCTTGGGAATGACATATACAAGTCCTGCACAGTGGTCAGAGGGATTTTAAGCCATTCTTCTTGCAGGATAGTGGCCAGGTCAATACGTGATACTGGTGGAGGAAAACATTTCCTGACTCGCTCCTCCAAAACACCCCAAAGTGGCTCAATAATATTTAGATCTGGTGACTGTGCAGGCCATGGGAGATGTTCAACTTCACTTTCATGTTCATCAAACCAACCTTTCACCAGTCTTGCTGTGTGTATTGGTGCATTGTCATCCTGATACTCGGCACCGCCTTCAGGATACAATGTTTGAACCATTGGATGCACATGGTCCTCAAGAATGGTTCGGTAGTCCTTGGCAGTGACCCGCCCATCCAAGTATTGAGCCAAGGGAATGCCATGATATGGCAGCCCAAACCATCACTGATCCACCCCCATGCTTCACTCTGGGCATGCAACAATCTGGGTGGTATGCTTCTTTGGGGCTTCTCCACACCGTAACTCTCCCGGATGTGGGGAAAACAATAAAAGGTGGACTCATCAGAGAACAATACATGTTTCACATTGTCCACAGCCCAAGATTTGCGCTCCTTGCACCACTGAAACCGACATTTGGCATTGGCATGGGTGACCAAAGGTTTGGCTATAGCAGCCCAGCCGTGTATATTGACCCTGTGGAGCTCCCGACGGACAGTTCTGGTGGAAACAGGAGAGTTGAGGTGCACATTTAATTCTGCCGTGATTTGGGCAGCCGTGGTTTTATGTTTTTTGGATACAATCCGGGTTAGCACCCAAACATCCCTTTCAGACAGCTTCCTCTTGCATCCACAGTTAATCCTGTTGGATGTGGTTCGTCCTTCTTGGAGGTATGCTGACATTATCCTGGATACCGTGGCCAGCAAGACGTGCACCAACAATTTGTCCTCTTTTGAACTCTGGTATGTCACCCATAATGTTGTGTGCATTTCAATATTTTGAGTAAAACTGTGCTCTTACCCTGCTAATTGAACCTTCACACTCTGCTCTTACTGGTGCAATGTGCAATCAATGAAGACTGGCTACCAGGCTGGTCCAATTTAGCCATGAAACCTCCCACACTAAAATGACAGGTGTTTCAGTTTCATTGTCCAACCCCTGTACATCCCAAAATACCTTAAAACTGCTGTTGGAAAAGGTAAAGCAGGCAAACTGACATCAGTCCCTGGAAATTCATGGAATATGCTGAAAAGCCAAGTTTGTGTCAGTGAATCAATAAATTTAAATTTGCTTTGCTATTTCTGAAAACAAGATAGGTCAAATATTAAGCCAGAAAGATGCCAAGACAATGGCTACAAAAAGCAGGTGGATTTTCTACAACTTGATGGAGACATTTACACAATTATTATACATACAAGCTCAAATCCATTCGAGCCTGTATGTATAATTTCGATCCTGTGTAGATTAGATAAAACCCACAAATACTTTCTTTTTTTCTTTCTCACCAGTTTGTTGTTTTTAATAATGCTAAGGTTGTCTGTTGAATCATTATTCTAACTTTGAAAAAGAACAGTAAAAATAAATCATTAAAATCCACAAATTAATGACAGTCTTGCAGATGAGCAGTGCATCTACATTTGGAACTGTGTAACTGAAAAGTAAACTAAGTTTACAGTGCACAGCAAATGTAATCATGAAATCTAATGTAACATGTAATTTTTAACCAACTAGGCGTGGGCCGGTTACCTACATCATTCGATTTTGCATCATACCAGTTCTGCGATTGAAGTTATTTTCCTGAGAAGCCAGGGAAAGTGCTGGAGTGACCAGTTTTTTCCAAGTTTTTGGAGCGTAGCTTCTCTGCGCTTGCCCCCCCCCCCTCACCTCTTATGGCGCACTACCTCACATTGTTAGTTTGCAACAAAGATAGTCGGCTGTTTGGAGAGGCATGGTGCGGAGTATAAGGGAACACCTTAATGCACTGCTATTATCAAGGTCAGGCTTTTTTTGAATGTGTAGTAGATAAGCTGAGTGCCAGAGCAGCATGTGTGATAGGCAGCAGAGTGCATGCTAGTTAGGCAAGACTTTAACCCACGTGAATAACCAGCCAATATTGACTTGTTAGGCTCGCAGTGTTATTCTAAAAACAGCAAGAAGCGGTAATATTCTGCTCAATTAAAACATTTTCCTAAAAATGTCTACAAATTTAGCATGTGCTTATTATTATTATCATCATTTGTATATTTTGCTCCAGTTTTCCATCTCTGGGTACATCTGTTTAAAAAAAATGTACAATCCTCTGTATTACTTCTCATTACATAACTAAACATATTTAGCAGAAAAAAGATTGAGTCAACTTGCACATCCATGTTCTCAATATAACACTAAATAAACATTAGACAACATTACAATTGTTATCAATAAATATTTTATCATTTCAATATCATTCTATTTTAAATTAACAAAAATTAGGTTATACACTTTTGTTCAAATGTTTGTGTTAATATTATGATACTGTTTGCTCAGGATTATCATATGATGAAAATCTCAGCCCATGTCCTAATCTCAACATGTTTTTTTTTTTGCCAATTTCCATACAAAAAGGAAATAAAATGCATCATAACGAAAATGCAAATACGGAGCAGGAGCATTTTTTTTATGGTTCTTACATCCATGTCTGACTCAGAACGGCAAGGACCATTAAAGTCAAGATCTACGGAGGGACAAGCTCTCTCATGAGGGAGGTCCACCGTCCAGCTGTTGGCAAACAGTGCAGGCTCATCTGTCCGAATGCCTTAAACAGAGTGAACACATGACAGTATGTTACCACCAGGCTCATATAAACAGATTACAAAAGGATAAACAAGTACACTTTTATTTCTCATAAGTGAAAAACACAAGAAGTTAATTTAAACAAACTTGGCATTACAAGAACATTTACATACAGCTTTTAATATTTAGGCTTTGATCTCATTATTCTGGATAGCTTTCTGCCAAAACAACAGATATCATAATGAATATTACTGGCTAAATGAGTTTTCATGCTACTTCCATGCCTTTATAAGAAAAGAGCCAGTTCTCTTCTTTCTGCTCTGATGTGTGCTAGTCCCACCCCTTTTATAACTGGCCAGAATCAGCGCTGAGTGTATAATAGCAATAATTGCAGTGAGTGGGTGCTGAGTGAAGAGAAAAAAAGATGAGGGGCCAGTTTGGCCAGTCTTACCGCGAGCAGTGTTGAGGTCATCACCAGCTATGTGGTTGAAGTTCCCACACAAGCCACATGGGGCCCCCTGGTGCTCCTCACTCATCTTCAGGTAAACACCTGAGTCTCCATCCCAGGCCAAAGAGAAGCCAAACACACTCTTCACAAGCAAGTAATCAGCCAGTCGCTCAATAAACACCCCACCTACAGTCTGAGGCAAACTTAGCCTGACATTTCACAGACACAGACAAAACAGAAGAGTTACAAATGATAATGTCCAGAGAGATTTTGATGTTTTGCCGTTTAATAGTGGCAAAACATTTATTTATAAGGTCAGTTTGTTCCCTTCACACCTGCGACCTCCCTGGTGGACCTGATATCCAGAGATATGGATCTCCTCCTCATTAGGGAAGAATAGACTGAGAGCTCTCGGACATGAATACACATTCCCCTCGCACGCTCTGCTGTTGTGAATCTGAGAAAGCAAGAAAGACAAGGGGAAGTAAAAGGACATCTAAATGTATTCGATTATCATCAAAAACTTAATTTCTTTTAGTTATACAAATAAAAAGGTGAAACTCATATTATATAGATAGAATTATTATACTATTACAGATTATTTCTGTTACTTTTGATGATTAGGTCTTGCATGTAATAAAAAACCAAAAACCAATGTTTTCTCAGAAAATTATACTATTATGTAAGATCCATAAATTCACTTCATTAACACAGAAATATCAGCCTGCTGGTGTCCATGTACTGAACAGTGTACGCACTCAATACTAGATCAATGCAGCATGGCATTGAGGCGATCAGTCTGTGGCTCTGCTGAGGTGTTATAAAAAGAGGATGTTGCTGAATAATGCTGGTTTTTGGCCTTACCCACACTGTGTATTCTGGTGTAGCTGAGTGGCAGTCCTGAGCCAGAATATAAGAGCAGGTTCCAGGGAAGTAGAAGTAGATTCCATCAAATGTTTCAAAGTGGTGTTGACCCCACGACCTGCAAATCCCGTCTCTATCCTGGCCCTGGTTAGGTACTACCAGGAAAAAGGTTAAACTACTTTAGAAATAATTACAATAAAAAGCTTTTTTTTTTTTTTTTTTACTAAACTGACTGAAAGGGCAAACATCTGATCTCAGTTATCATCTTCATATCTTTCATCATTTTGTGTTTAATTAAACTTATCAGTTGAAAATGAATACCTGAATTTTCTAAAAGCCCTTTGTTGCTGGAAAATCCCCACGGCTTGCTTTGCCAAGATGCTGCTCGAGACCCTTCCCAAAATCTGAGAGCATGGGTGGCGATTACAGTGAATAACATCCCGTCATTTTATCAGTGAGTGGAATTTCATGCACTCATCTGTGCCTCGATCAAAAAGGTATCCTAAGCATGTTAACTATTTTTAAGCTTGATAATATTTAAATTAAACTTTTACAAATTTAAAAAAATACTTGTTTTTTGCCAACCGTTCTCATAGGACACATCAGAACCACTTTATTAACCACTTTATGTCAAAACTATATTTTTTCATACCCAGATTTTTAGAATTCTCATTCTTTTTTTATCCGAAGTACGAATATAAAGGTTTCCAATAGGTAAAATTATCAGGGAGCATAGGATAAATTTTCACTGTTACGCTGATGATACTCAGCTTTACTTACCCATAAATCCTGATGAACCCAACCAGTTAGATAGACATAGATATAAAAACTTGGATGACTTTAAATTTTTTTCTTCTAAATTCAGACAAGACAGAAGTTGTCATCTTTGGACCGGAGTCTTTAAAAAAGAAACTGCTTAATCAATCACTTAACCTGGATGCCATTAAATTGACCTCCGGTAATAAAGTAAAAAAACCTTGGTGTTATTTTTGACCAGGACATGTCATTTAAATCCCATATTAAACAGGTTTCTAGGATTTCCTTCTTTCATCTCCGGAACATTGCCAAAATTAGAAATATCCTATCTAGGAGTGACGCTGAAAAACTAGTCCATGCATTTGTTACTTCAAGGCTGGACTATTGTAATTCTTTACTATCAGGATGTCCACAAAATGCAGTTAAAAGCCTTCAGCTGATTCAAAATGCTGCAGCAAGAGTTCTGATGAAAATTAAAAAGAGAGATCATATTTCTCCTATTTTAGCTTCTCTTCATTGGCTCCCTGTTAAATCCAGAATAGAATTTGAAATTCTCCTCCTCACATATAAAGCCCTTAATGATTTAGCTCAATCATACATCAGAGATCTGATGGTTCCATATGTTCCTAACAGAGCACTTTGTTCTCAGACTGCAGGTTTACTGGTGGTTCCTAGAGTCTCTAGAAGTAGAATGGGAGGCAGATCTTTTAGTTATCGAGCTCCTCTCCTGTGGAACCAACTCCCAGTTTTAGTCCGTGAGGCAGACACCCTGTCTACTTTTAAGGCTTGGCTTAAAACTTTCCTTTTTGATAAAGCTTATAGTTAGAGTGGCTTAGGTTATCAGGGAGGGAGCCTTCCTCCCTCCCTGTTGGTTGGAGTAAGGGGGAGTCAGGTTTAGCCTAAACCAGCTCAGTTATGGTTGAGGTGCAAACACACCCTCCATTTCTGCTACCTGTATGACCCCTTCTCTTTTTCAATAGTTATGGTCAATCTGACAAAGGGAGGTATCCCAATCATTGTGGTATTTAGTATAAATACCACAACAAGGACCCTTTGTGGGGTTCCTTGAGACGGCATTGTTGTAAATAAGCGCCGTTTAACTAAATAATCTGAACTGAAACTATCTGTGTAGTTATGCTGCTATAGGCTTAGGCTGCTGGAGGACATAACGACCACTTTCACCCTCTTCACTACATTCTCACACTACTCTCCAATTTTGCATTGTTTGCTGTTATTTCAGCTTTTAACCTTGTTCTCTCTTTTCTCTTCCTAGAAGCTACACCTGGCCTGACTCTGTGTCTACCTGTGACACCTTTCTGGAGAGGGGAATCGTCCGAGCTTCTGCTGGCAACAACTTAATGCTCACCCTCTACCGATGGCCCACATAGCCCTGTCTTTTTGTGTTTAACCCTTTCTCTCTCCTAGACATGGAAATTGACTGAGCTTTTACTGTAACTAATTATATGTGCTCTCTTTCAGACTCTAACCTTGAAAACTGGCTCAGAGTTTATCTGTTCTTTCTTTCTAGGTGAAACGACTAAAGGAGCTACATCCATTAACATTTACTTTTCCTTCCCATAGAAAGTACTCCTGGATCAGTGCTTCTTTGTTCTCTTTGTGTCTCTGCTCTGTTTTCTCAAACCCCCAGTCGGTCGTGGCAGATGGCCGCTCACACTGAGCCTGGTTCTGCTGGAGGTTTCTTCCTGTTAAAAGGGAGTTTTTCCTCTCCGCTGTCGCTACTTGCATGCTCAGTATGAGGGATTGCTGCAAAGTCAACGCCAGTGACTGTCCACTGTCTCTACATGCTCATCCGGGAGGAGTGAATGCTACAAGTCACTGACTCGATGCAATCTGCTGGGTTTCCTTAGACAGAAAAACTTATTATCCAATTTGAATAAATAACTAACTTTGACTGCACTGTTCAATGGTTAGGATTAATAGGAATGTATGTACCTGACTGTTGTGAAGTGCCTTGAGATGACATGTGTTGTGAATTGGCGCTATATAAATAAAACTGAATTGAATTGAAAAGATCATGGCAGATGTTTTGTAGGTTGTGAGGCTTTAAATGGATGGATAACTTTTAGAGAGCTCAGTTATGAAATAAAGTATTCAACTGCAATTGTTTTTTTCTTTTATCTTCCCTATTGGAATCTGGAACATACTTAAATCAAATTTAAAGACTTTTTTTTCAGAATTTAGTACTATGAAGTAAAAATGTATTCACAACCTCATATCCTGATAGACTACTGCAGGACAGGAACATATATTCTGTTAAAAATGTAAAAACTAGAAACTCTGTCACTTATCCCTTGGCTGACCTTAGCTCCATACTCAATGGTCATATCTGTCCGTGGAAGTCTGTGAGAGTGGGTGTGTTTGAGCGGGGTTGGGATTTGTGTCAACAAATAAGAAGACCAGGAAACTAAGAAACATTTGCTAATTAAAACTGTAGTGTGTTCAGGTTATCAGTGTTCGGTAAACAACCGGACTGTCTGAATCTGTTAAGCAAAGTTTATTACTCACGAGAAAGAAATGAACATGAGCTGACACAAAAGGATGAAATGGACACATGCACATGTGAGTAAATGACTTACTGATCTGGCAGCGGTCTCCCAATGCCTGAAACTGGGAGCAGTCACACACACCGTCCTCATGACACCAACCTCCATTAAGACAGCCACAATATTCTGAGACAGACGGACAATTTCAAATCCTTGCCTCACAGAGTTTTATGTTTTGCAAATGTGGAGTGATTTTCTAGATCATATTTACCTGAAGATTCATCTCTTGCTGTGTAGTTGTGCAAAATGCTGCGTGAGAGTGTATTTTCTGACAGCAATGGCCTATATGTCTTTAAGAAAGACACACACACACACAATAGACACTTAGATCCTGCAATAATTTTCAAGATCTAACAACCTCGCTGACTCAGTACAACATCGGTTGTGTACCTGCTGTTGTAGGTTAAAAGTTGCATCAGACTGAGTGGGTGAAATGTGTACGTGTTAGTGACTGTGTCTTGTTGGTTACAAAGATGGCTTTGTGTCGTATGAGGTGTTTTGCGCATGTGGGCGCCCTGACCTCCTCTGGTTCTCTTAGGTGTAGTGTACGAACCTCCTCCCCAAGGAGATCCCGTTTCTTCCGAAGTGCATTAGCCCTCCTGTGCACACACAAACATCCACATTACTGGGAAGAAACAGTCAGAGGGGAGACTTAAGTGCACTTTACACCACTTGAATCTGGACTCCTAACTGCTTTTCACTAAAGCATCGCACACAAAAAATTCAAGTTAACATTCAATCAGTCTCTGTCACACACATTGTCTAGATTGAGAGCATGCACTGGGTCATCCTATGAGCTTGAATGAGAATAATTTGTGAAATTCACATTTCTTGCTTTCATTTACCTCTGTGATCTTCCCTCTGCCACTGAAAGTCGGCTCTGACCTCCTAAATAAAATGTCACAGCATCAGGATTAGAGTTTAGGGTTTAGAGTTCTTAAAAAATGTGGTTTCTTTATAAATACAATCATGTTTGAAGCCATAAATGGGTCCACCTGTTTTCAGGACAAAGCCGTTTTGATCTTTATAATTAAAAACTTTTCTAATGTCAGAATTATTACTATCTTTGTCATATTTAGATTTTAATCTTTTAATTTTGACAAAATACTTTCCTTCTAACAGGAAGTAACAGTATTGTTTTGGAGTGCCCCAGCCACTGTCCTGATTTATAGAGAATCTGTGGAGGGAGCAAACAATTAGGGTAATGGCAAGGAGGCCTTCCAACCTCATAGACTTGGAGCAAAAAATGATTAACAGAAACCCAACGCTGAGGCATGCCAGAAGCATATCAGCACTTATAAAAATACAAGAAGGGGTTTATTGATGTTTAATAAATAGCTGCTTTTCCATTGATTATTGAGAATTGTATTACCAGCCCATGCCTAGTTGCGATGTTGGCTAAAAAAAAAAAGACAAGTTACATTAAGTTTCATGATTACATTTGCTGTGCACTGTAAACTTACTTTACTTTTCAGTTATATAGTTCCAAATGTAAATGCACTGCTCATCTGCAGGAGTGTCATTACTTTGTGGATTTTAATTATTTATTTTAACTGTTCTTTTTCAAGGTTAGAATAATGATACAACAGACAAAAAGATTATCTTTAAAAAAAAAAAAGAAAATTACACCTCTTATCTTTTTGTAGGTTACTGTGTCATTTTCTATCAGGAACAAACTTCTAAGTTCAATCAGGATAACTTTAAATCTTAATTTGCAACGGACACAAATAATTTGGACTTAACTGTTTATGTCAGAAGAGAACAATAGGAGGAAGAAGGGGAAGCAGTTTTTTATGGTCGGTGGTGCTTTGACAGGATGTTTCTAAATTAGATTTTTTTTTTATATTATTTCAACGTAGAAGAGATATAACAGTCTTATATAAGGAAATAAGTTTAAACCATCAAAAATGTTGTGACCTAATTGCATAAAAAAACAAAAAAAAAACTCGCATGCTCGTTGATGCCATTTTGGACAAGCAAAACTCTGACTTACCCACAAGTAACAGCAAGTGGGAGACTGAAAACGATAGAAGAAGAAATCGTCTCACTGTGCACTTCACGTTCATCTCAGAGTCCGAAAGGAAGTCCTACCGAAACGTTAACGTGGCATCTCAGCTGTCCCGAGAGGAAAGGATTTGGGATATCTGGCCGCACCTGTAAAGCCACCTGGAGGAGGCGACCGCCCCTCCCGAAGAAGATGACGAGCTGTTTGTCCACACCTGTGTGCGCAGGTGAGCCTGCAGTGAGCTCTGTTTCACCAGCACCCCCAGTGTGAGCCCACAGCTCTGCCTCCTGGTGATTTAGTGGGGAGTGTGGGGGGCGTTTCTGAGGAGGCCTTACCTGTCCGTGATACTGTGGCCAAAACACCAACAGAGCGGCTGTTTACCGATCTTGGACAGAATATAAACACTAATTGACAACTACATTATAACCATGATGAAATTTACCTGATCGGGTAAATACATTTTTTTTTAGAGATTAACATTGAACTAGTAAGTTGTGTAATAAAAAAACAGTCTTAGTTTAACCTCTCCTGCTAGACTGTTCTCATCTTTGTACGGGTGCATCCCACAAATTACCCAAAATTATGTTCTCTGGAAAATTGAAATAATTTACAAAAACAATAAAAAACATGTCCACGTACTGTGCAGTCTGGCTAGGGCCAGAAATGGGGTGCATGAATATTGCATCAATGCAACTGGAGAAAATCATCCTGTTGCTCCACTGAGGTGTTAAGGGAGGCAAGGTTGCTTTAATAGAGGCAAGATAGATAGAAGGCAAATTTAGGCAAGTAAATATTTTTGTAGCCATTTCCTCACTGTGAAGATCAAGACACATCTGCTTTACATAAAGGGTATGTTTTCTTATTCCCCCCCCATTTTGTTAATAAAGGAATGGTCCTCAATGTCAAATCATAGGGAAATAAACATGTATTTTATTACTAATTTTTTTGTTACTAATTAAAGATTCAGTTTTTCAGAGTTTAATTTATTTTTGCCAGGAATGTAAATACATTTGGAAGGCACTGCAGATGCGTCCTAACAACCTTACATGTTTCATTATTCTTTCATAAAAGAATTCCCTTACATTCAGTCGATTTAAGTTATAGTAATTGTTGTATTTATGAATTAGCGTTCTTTTCAAACATGGTTTATGAGGTTTTAATAGATAGCACTTTGCTCTTTCTTGTGTTATAAACATTATACTTACATAGGCTACTGGAAGCTTTGGATTTTGGGTTTTTTTGGGACTGCACTTTTTTGAGATTAAAACACACACACACACACACATATATATATATACTGTATGTCAAAGTAATTTGACATAAATGTATGCTTAAATAGGCTATGTGTGATTGTTTAATGCCACTCTAAAGTATAACGGGCTGATATTAATAGCTTAATATTTAATGTAACATTTCAGTGTATTATAAACAGTTTTTACTAATCTGATGGAGCCTGCAGTGCACAAAACGTTTTGATTAGAAATCAAGTAATCAAATTATTCAAAATTAAGGTAAGACATTGATGGGGCCATAAATATATGAGAATGTACAATATTTATTACATTTAACAAGTGTTTTGAATTATTGTGGCATCAACTCGCCTAATCCAATTATGCAAAGCAGCAAGATAAAATAAATGTCAAGCGATCACAGACGAATTGTGATTTGTCTCCCTCTGCTGGTGATTTGTGTTTGGTGGTGTAGGATGTACAGAACAACCATATTACATAATCCTTTGGGTTTTATTGCACTTTACAGAGTCGTGTCGTTTTAAAATAATGTTTAAGATGAAGCATAAAGATGTAACTTGGTGGAAAGCTTATATTTACTAATATTTTAACATAAATTGTTAATCAAAAATATTTACATGGTTAATATAGCTAAACATTTGTATAGGGAAAATAGTAAAAAGGAAAGCTGGTAAATACACCTTAGGTAAATCTTTGATTTTCTTGCAAGCTGGTTTATTTCTTCTTGGAAATTAATAACTTGACTTCATCCTGTGTTTTGAGGCTGTGCCACTGGGCTATTGGACGTCGTGGGTTGGCTAGCATGTCTGACCAGTGGCGTAGCTCTGTCCCAGTGCTGTTGCCACCCAGCAGCAACTTCCCAATGGCATCGTTCTTCCCAATCTTATCATAGTCCAGCACAGTCACGGCTACTTGCACCTTCTGCGAAAAAAAACCCATGCAGAAAAAAGGATTAAAGATGGTCATAATCATGTGCATGTATGCCCAAGTACCTATTTTGTGTACCTCTATTTGTTCGGTTGGCACTTCAAAGCTGAATGACTCATTGTAGTAAGGGTTCAAAGTGTTTTTCTTGATAGTAGTTTTCTTTTTCTTCAGTCTTTTTCCATTCTGTATTAAGTGGATCTTTACGTATGGGTCTGGAAGAGAGAACAAGGATGTTTTATGTTAAAGCAGCAGACCAAAAGCTTGGCATCAGTGCTGTAACTCTATCAATGAAAAGCAACATTAGTTGTAGTGATTCCTTATTTATGGTCCAAATGAACTGAACGGACCCACACCAGCTACTTTAAACTTTAAAGTATTGTGGTGACAGGGATCAGAGATGACCGTAAGGTTCCTATGAAGTCTTAAAAAAAAGAAAAAGTCTAGAAAAGTCTGCAATTGTAGTTTTTTCCCCCAGTCCGAATAAGTATGGCAAAACATTTTCAGTGGGTAAAATATAAAAATATTAATTTCTGAAAAGGCTTATGTATAGATTATGACATTTATTTTTGTTTTGCTACAACTTCAACTTTGTTCATCTTATTGATCCATTGATTTTTTTTCTTTTTTTTGAGCTACTAGCACAGTAACACAATTTTTTCAAAAAAGCAATTTCATTACTTTTTGGCCTATGGATTAGTTTATTTCTGGGCTTTAAATTGGACCCAAGGTTTTTGACCAGGGTTTAGATACCAAACAAAGGACTGCACTTCCTATTTTTGAGAATTTTCTGGTGTCATTGATCATAAACTGCTATTGAAAGGATCTTTAGTTAATAGCCAATTCTGGATTTTTCTAAATATTATAGATTTTAACCAATTTAAGTTTGTCCAGTTGCTAAAAAACAGTGGAGTAACACTGAAAAAGAAGAGTTTCAACATTGTGTTGTATAATGATTTTTTGGGGAAAAAGAGCCAACCGGGTGAATGTTTTGAACTCAAAAAGCATTGTTTCCATAAAGCTCGTACAGAAAAATCATGAAAATTGAATCTGGAAAAGTATGGAATTTTGAAATGGAAAATCTGTATCATGTGGATTTGCAGTGTCGTTCACCTGATAATCCACCCACATCCATTTTTTTCAGGTTCTTGGCCTCCAGGACAACCACCGTCAGCTTCCCTGCGGTCGGTACAAACCTCAAGGACAAACATATGTCTCCAAGCCGCTCACTCTGATACACAAACATGAAGACCATGTTGGAAGAATGTCTAATAAAGAGTCATGTTAATTTAATAGAATGGTCACAGTGAGTTGCTTCACAGCCGCTGAATTTCAAATAATCTGAAAAAGCAGCATTTTTGCCTGATAACAGTTTTGAAAACCCGGAGGCTTTTTATTATGCATCATTTTAACTTCTCTCTGTCTCTCTCGCTCTGAAGTTATCCTCCCACCTCCTCCTTCTCAGCCTTCTGCAGATCTCGCCACTCTTGCAGAGACTGGCTGAAGTCCACACTGCTCATTGGTATCTTAATGGTCCCGATTGCGTCATGCTTTGAGAACCGGTCAAAGTCGTAAACAGTCATCATAAGTGTCTTTCCGCCCAGGTCTGTGTATGGTACCTTTAGAGGAGAACAAAACCTCGCAGACAGTTAAAGTGCTGTGAACAAGTATTTACACCCTTTCCTCTGTTTTTGGTTTTTTGATGCACTTGAATGTTTCAGATCATTAGACAAATGTAATGTCTGAGAAAGATAACCGGAGTAAATATTAAATAGGTTTTTCAAAAGATGATTGCATTTATTAAAAGAAAAACAAACCTGGCCATATGTAAAAAAGTAATTGATCCCCACCCAGGTAAAATAATAAATTAACTGATTAACAAAATCTTTTGTAAATATGATTTCAATTTCTTAATCCACACCCAGGCCTACAGACGTGCAGTCAAGAGATCACTTAAATAGATCCTGTCCAACAAGACGAAGTAGGCTGAAATATGTAAAAAACGGCTGAAACAAATCATGCCCTCATCTGACTGACATCAGTCAGTCTGGAAAGGGATAAGCCATTTCCAAGGCTTTGGGGCAAACAACTAGAGACATTGTACACAAGTGAAGAAAACATTGAACAGTGATTAAGGTTTCCAGCCTGCCAAAATTATACAAAGACAGCCTCAGCGACTCCTCCAGGAGGTCACAAAACAAACCAAACAACATCTAAAGCTCTACAGGTCTCACCAGCCTCAGTTAAGGTCGGTGTTCATGATTCAACAATAAGGAAGAGACGGCTAAAATGGCATCATCGTAGAGTTCCAAGGAAAAAAAATAATCCTGACCCTGATTTTCCAAAAAAAGGGTTTTTATGATTCCCTTTGAGAAAATAAGACTGACGAGGACACAATAGTTTTTAGGTTTAGGGGCCAATTACTCTTTCACATAGGATCAGGTTGATTTGGAAAGCTTAATGACAACCTCATGTAAAAGCTAAATTTGGTATTTACTCAGATCATCTGTGGTTATTATTAACATTTGTGAGATGGTCCCGAACATTAAGTTTGACAAAAAAGCAAAAACGGAAAACATCTGCTTGAGGCCAAATACTTCAGCTCTGTATTTACAAGCCGGTCCTTTTTATAGGCTGCCCATTCTACTGTTAAATTTACCTTAAATAAAAAGGTCTCATTGAAGTTTGGTTCCAGCGTCTTCCTGTGGACTTTGGTTTCAAACTTTTTCTTCTTGTCTGGGAGCAGGTAGAGTTTAACATAAGGGTCAGAACTACCTCCCACATCCATTGCAGGAAGCTCTGAAGCCTGCAGAATGCCGACCACCAGCTGAGTGTAACCACAGAGGACAGCAACAGAAATAAAGACATGGCTGATAAACAGTTGGCAGAGGGTTGTTAAAACATACTGAGCAGCTGCAGGAACTCACCGTGTTTTCCGTGAAGTTGTAGTCTAATGTGAAGTGAAGTTGGCCGAGCTTCACGTCCTCCCTGGGGTCATGTTTTGGAAGCTCTGTTTCTTTGTCTGTTTCATCTTTTATGGGCTGCAGACAGACACGGATCCAAAGCAAGTGCTGAATATGCCTTTAAAGTATGCCCTGCCTTTAACCTGGTGAGGAAAACGTTGGTGCTATTTTTCTGCACTAACCTACAGGGGTTGGACAATGAAACTGAAACACCTGTCATTTTAGTGTGGGAGGTTTCATGGCTAAATTGGACCAGCCTGGTAGCCAGTCTTCATTGATTGCACATTGCACCAGTAAGAGCAGAGTGTGAAGGTTCAATTAGCAGGGTAAGAGCACAGTTTTACTCAAAATATTGAAATGCACACAACATTATGGGTGACATACCAAAGTTCAAAAGAGGACAAATTGTTGGTGCACGTCTTGCTGGCGCATCTGTGACCAAGACAGCAAGTCTTTGTGATGTATCAAGAGCCACGGTGTCCAGGGTAATGTCAGCATACCATCAAGAAGGACGAACCACATCCAACAGGATTAACTGGACGCAAGAGGAAGCTGTCTGAAAGGGATGTTCGGGTGCTAACCTGGATTGTATCCAAAAAACATAAAACCACGGCTGCCCAAATCACGGCAGAATTAAATGTGCACCTCAACTCTCCTGTTTCCACCAGAACTGTCCGTCTGGAGCTCCACAGGGTCAATATACACGGCCGGGCTGCTATAGCCAAACCTTTGGTCACTCATGCCAATGTCAAGCATCGGTTTCAATGGTGCAAGGAGCGCAAATCTTGGGCTGTGGACAATGTGAAACATGTATTGTTCTCTGATGAGTCCACCTTTACTGTTTTCCCCACATCTGGGAGAGTTACGGTGTGGAGAAGCCCCAAAGAAGCGTACCACCCAGACTGTTGCATGCCCAGAGTGAAGCATGGGGGTGGATCAGTGATGGTTTGGGCTGCCATATCATGGCATTCCCTTGGCCCAATACTTGTGCTAGATGGGTGCGTCACTGCCAAGGACTACCGAACCATTCTTGAGGACCATGTGCATCCAATGGTTCAAACATTGTATCCTGAAGGCGGTGCTGTGTATCAGGATGACAATGCACCAATACACACAGCAAGACTGGTGAAAGATTGGTTTGATGAACATGAAAGTGAAGTTGAACATCTCCCATGGCCTGCACAGTCACCAGATCTAAATATTATTGAGCCACTTTGGGGTGTTTTGGAGGAGCGAGTCAGGAAATGTTTTCCACCACCAGTATCACGTAGTGACCTGGCCACTATCCTGCAAGAAGAATGGCTTAAAATCCCTTTGACCACTGTGCAGGACTTGTATATGTCATTCCCAAGACGAATTGACGCTGTATTGGCCGCAAAAGGAGGCCCTACACCATACTAATAAATTATTGTGGTCTAAAACCAGGTGTTTCAGTTTCATTGTCCAACCCCTGTAAATAACAGTAGAAGTTTGTTCTTCAGATGTGACAGGCATTTGCTTCAAAACAACTTTTGTCACCTCACCCTAACTTTTAATTTAACATGAGCGATGAGGAGCATGTCCATTAGTCTTAGAGTGCACTGATAGTTTTACTCGTCCTGGGTGACCCAGATGTCAGGACTGTGATACATTACAAGGACAATATGTCTGCAGGAGGTGACATGTCCGTGAATGTGTCTGGTGTGCATGTGCATCTGTGCGGTAGCTTACCTCATTGTAACCCCCATCCATTTCAGTGTCAAAACCTCCCTTGCTTTGCTCTTTTCCCCTTTTCTTGTCTTTTTCCTTGTCCTTTTTTATCAAGCACTTTTTCCAGATGCAAAGAACAAACGACAGCACCATGCACAAACTGACGATGCAAAAGGCGGCTGCAGCCCAGGATGGTTCTATAAAATCACAAGCATAAAATACATGGGAGAAAAATATAATGCATTTGCATTTGGTCCAGTTTCAGTAATGTTATCTTTTTATTATTTTATAAATTTCGTTTACAGTGCCTCCACATTTATTGGCACCCCTGGAAAAAATATGTAAAATGCCTCAAAACAAATTCACCTTTAGTTGCAGTTGAATAATCTAATACCTTCCATCCATTTTGTGAATTATAAAGTGGAGCAGACATCAGCCTGATTTGAATAGTAAGTTCTTCTGTCTTTTCCAGTTTTAAGAGTGCTTAAGAGAAACTTATGTGTCTATTACATAATTTTATTCCTCAAAGAAACAGGAATGTTCCTGGAAAAATTTAAAAAATAAAGTCTGGATTAAAAAGGCTTTAGTCATATTTACCTTACATGAATTAAAAATTTTCCACTCACTGAATAAATGTACTCAAATAAAAGGATGGATTTTGTTGCTGACCTGGGATATTTTATTTTAAGGCATTTTACAATTCTTTATTGTGGGAATGGAGGAAGCAATAAATGTGTAGGAAACTGTGCAACAATTTTTGATCAGTTTAAATATTTTACTGAATTTGTTAACGGGCACAATTCTGTAGTTGATTTTTGCAATTTTACAAGCCAAGTCTGTCAGTTTTTGCTTACCAAAACCTTTGATCAGCTTAAGTTTGATCAGCTTTGATCAGTTTAAGTTTTCTCATTTTTGTTCTAATCCACAACCACTCCATAAGTTGTTCTGAGATCTGCAAAACTAGGGTTAGTTCTGCCATGCTAAAACCTTATACTAAAACAGAAGTAGTATTCAAAATCCTGCCCAAATGTGGATGTATCAGACCACAGGACTTCTTTCTCTGTCTGTCTGCACCCAAAGCAATTATCCATGGCTTTATATTTATATAACACAGATGGCATTTATGGAAGAAGCAACAAACACTATTAATTAATAATGGGTCTCCAAGGTACTCCTAATCTCAAGTGTCTGTATTGATCACGGTCGCATAATGTTTTTCTCATGCTGTGCAACTTCAGGGCTTGAAGGTCATGCACATGCAAAAAGGGGTTTCCACTATTTGTCTTTACACTCTGAGACTTCCCCATACTCCCTCAATCTTTCACTCGAGCAAACACTGTCTAAGACCTCAGAGTTGCTCATTTACACTCTATCCTGACACCCTAACCTTTTTATCTACTAATAGTTTATTAAATAACTAGAAATCATTTCCATTGTTTCCGGAAAAGGGCGCAGTACATGCACACATTGGGCCTAATATAATTTGCCTAATGTGTCTGTCAATCAATTATCACATCAAAACATGAAATAGATTGAAGTTTTGCAAAGATGGAAAGTTTTCCATGAAGCACAAATCTTTTGATTATTTTCATTTGAATAACTAATATACAGCTATTTGAAAACAATCATATAGCAGCACCTCTGATCTAAGTCTCGACCGTGAGCACGCCAGACTTGCTTTTGGTGTGCTTTATGTATAGGGACTGCTTTACATTGTTAGTTAAATGCCTGGAAATGTTACATGAGCAATTGGGGAACATTTTTTCCTGTATGATTTAAGATCTTAGAAAAAATGTCATATTTATAAGCAACTTTATGGAAAAGACAGAGAACTTTGAAATGCCCTGTCCTCATAGACAGGGCCTACAATTAACATTAAAACTGAGCTGTATATTTAAATATCTACCCTCTGTAATTTGCATGTGTAAAAAATGACATTGCCCCCCTCCCCCAGACAGACAGTTTGTGTTAGTTTTCATTATTTATCTGTTGATCATTATGTTCCCTCTTCTTGTCATAATCTATTCATTTCTCCGTGTTGTTTAGTGTCAGTTAGTTCTTGCCTTATTAGTTTTCCTTTTGAGCGTTGTTTCCTATTTGTCTTTTCTTCTCGTCTTAGTGTTTCTGTGTATCTCTGTTCAGCTTTACTCTTGTTCATGAGTCTCCCTTCCTCAGCTAATCTGCCTGCCTTCTGCCTCAGCTGATCCACATATCCCACTGATTACTCACACCTGTATTCTATCCTTTCTCCACTCATCCCTCAGTATTTAGGCTCACCTGTAGTCACTGCTCCCCTCTGGATCCTTCCGTCTCACTCCCCGTCTAATGTGATTCTCCCAGTGTTACTTGTCCTGTTCTTGTTGTGCATTCCTGTAAGCTTTCCGTGTTCATCAGTAAATCATTATGTTCATCCAACATTCCTGTCTGCTCCTGGGTCCTTCTCCACAACCACACCTCCTGACACTATCGCTCATTCCCTGCTCTTCCCCCAACCCTTTAAAAAATACAGCTGCATCATCCATTTCCTATCATTTTGTTCTGGCTTCGGATTTTGGTGTGCTACACCCAAGTTTTGACAACTGTCAGCATGGTACCACCCAAAATGTCTCTTTCTCCCAGGGATCCTCATCCTCTTTAACCCAGCCCTGTGTTTACGTTTTGAATTAAATATTTACCACACTGGCAAAAAGGCAATAATCTCAAGTGTTTTTTTTTTTTTCAACAAGCACTGACATACAACAATGGTTTTGAATTATGATTGAGGTTAAATGGAAGTCCATTCTGTGTCCAACTTACTCTGGATGCTCCGTAGTTCATTCATGAACTTGTTGGCACTGTGGATTCCAGTTTGGTTTTGGGCTGGTGTAGTTGCTGCATTTGGGATCTTAGTGGGGCTGAATGAGGTACTCTGTGCAGCTCGATGGTTCATTGTAGCTCAAAGTGACAGATCAGGGATTTAACTGTCAGAAAAATAGAAACAGAGCAAAAAGAGTTTCAACACAACTCTTCAACATCACCCTTCAAACTAAGCAGAAACTGCCTTAAAACAGCTTTAAATCTCATAAAGTGTGCAGTTTTATTTAATGTAATTTGTAGAGCCCTTCAGAGCAAAGCGCATGAAGATTTCTTATAGTCTGTTGATCAAATATGTGATGCAATAATGTGCATGGAGTATATACATACATTAGTGTCAAATAACTTCTCCTGTTTCTGCTGGCATCACAAAAACACTTGAACACAGGATATGAAAGCTGCTGTCTTTGCCAAAACTGCTGAAATGCAGTTAAAGGAGTATGGATGGGGGGGGGGGGGAGTGGGTAGGGTTAGGAGTGTGTGAAGCACCATGTGTGGATCTGCGCTGTTCCACGCTTAGCTGCCAGAGGTCAGAATCATGTGCCAAGGTCACGCCAGCGCAATAAATGATGCCAAAACCTGACTCTTGAACACAGGAAATGTTTTTGGTTGTTTTTTTCAATTCTGCAGACATCACACGTATTAAGTATCTGATGCTGAATCAGCACATCTATGCAGACACTTATCTCAGTTTATGCCTCACTTTTAAGCTTTTTTAGTGCTTTAAAGCAGTGATGAGGGACAGTAAATTCTACTTTTATCTAAGGCACAAATAATGGAGTTGGTTCTGATGCTAAACTGCATTTTTATAATAATGCAATTTACAATATTGCCTCTGTAATTTCTGCATGAAATAAAAAATATTTTTATTAAAAACTTTATACAATTAGCACTGTTGCCTTGCAGCAAGAAGGTCCTGGGTTCGATTCCCAGCCGTGGGTCTTTCTGCATGGAGTTTGCATGTTCTCCCCGTGCATGCGTGGGTTCTCACCGGGTACTCCAGCTTCCTCCCACAATCCAAAGACATGCCTGTTAGGTTAATTGGTCAATCTAAATTGCCCTTAGGTGTATGAATGAGTGTGTGCTTGGTTGTTTGTGTGTTGCCCTGCGACGGACTGGCGACCTGTCCAGGGTGTACCCCGCCTTTCGCCCATAGACTGCTGGAGATAGGCACCAGCTCCCCCGCGATCCACTATGGAATAAGCGGTAGAAAATGACTGACTGACTTTATATAATTGACGTAACTGTACCTCCACTTCATTGTGGTGAAAATAATGCAAGTTTTCAGCTCATCTTTGGCAGTTTTATCAGGATTTTTTTAAGCCATTTTAATATTTGGTAAAGACATGCTAAGGACTGATTAATGCAGCTTTTAAACAAAATCTGTGAGTTTTCCTGCAATTACAGTTAAAATGTATTTTCTAATGATGTAGAAATGGAAAAAATGAAGAAAAACATACCTGTTAAAAGATATCCCAACAGCAGATTTTTCTCTTCCTTTAAGATTTGAAGAGGAGGAGAGAAGGAACCAGAGAAGCAAAAAGAAGAGTGTGGATGTGTGGATCAGTTTGTTGCCCTGTAGTTTTACATCCCACCAGTCTTCAGACATCAAGCGAAGCAGAGCAGGTGTATGAAGCTGGGACAAGAGGCAACAACAGAGAGGGTGGGGCAAGATAGGGTTGAGTGTGTGTGTTTATTTGTGTATGTGTGTGTGTGTGTGTGTGTGTGTGAGAGAGATAGTGGGCTTTCTGTTGGGGTGAATGTGTTGTTTTTCTGTCCAATCAGGTCTCGTGAGAGCTGTGGTCTTCATTCCTGACACCCCACTTCCCGAGACCTCTTGTCCCATTCCTACAGGTCACCCTCACCGAGCCTCTGATGCATATTCATTAGTGTAGTGACATGGCTTTTCACAAGCTCGTTAGCATACTGAGAGTTCAGCAGCAGAGGACATCTTCATTCATAGTGGACAGCTCTGTGTGTGTGTGTGTGTGTGTTAATGTGTACATCTGGCAGAAGCTGCAGAACTGTCTCGTATTGTCTATGTATAGATGATGTTGCCTGATTTAGAATCCTAGGATGTGGTTCCTGCTGTAACATAGGGATCAGGTTCCTGCTCTGTCCAGTTCACCTTGATGTTCCAGTGCTACTGTATGGAAGAATGATACAAAGGTCGGAGGGGGGTGGCTGAGTGAGATACGTACATTCTCTGCATGTTCTTTACCATATTTTCTATAACTTAGCATGTCCTTTCTCTTTTCTGTCAAGTCTGCAGTGCATTTTAATAATGGGAAAAGCTTTGAACATACACTTAGACATTTGAAATATCTCTTTGATATATCACTTATCCCGAAACATTGCGTTTCGTTGTTCCAAATTATTTAGATTAAGAAAATATCTTTATTTAAATATCTGGAATTGAAAAGTGAATTTTGTGTGAAAAGTTTGCATTGTATAAAATGTATTTTGTTGACTTTCTGCAAGGAAAGCAAAGAATTGCAATATCACACAACTGACTTTTGTAATAAGTCAGCATGTTGTGACAGCAAATCATAGTCAATGTACAGTAAAAAGTCTTTATATCCCCTAAACTTTTTTACATTCTCTCCCTTTTCCAGCATATATTTCAGGGGTTTCTATGATAGACCCAACACAAACTACCACATAATTGTAAGTGGTAGCACATGTATTCAGTATAACCTTGTAGAACTACCTTTTGCTGCAATATCTGCTAGCTTTGCACATCTAAAACTACAAACGTTGCCGACTCTTCGAAAAATAGCTCAAGTTCGGTGAGATTGAATGAATAGCGTCTGTGAAAATTGACTTTCAAACCTTGTCACCAATTTTAGCTCTGGCTTTATGTTTATGGTTGTTGTCCTGCTGGAAGGTAGCAGTCCTAGTTGTAAGTCTTTTTAAGCCTCTAATGTATTTTCTTACAGGGTTGCCCAGTATTCAGCTTTGGCCATTTCTCTTTAACTGTGACCAGCTTCCCTGTTCCTGCTGTGGAAAAGGATCCCCACAGCATGATGCTGCCGCTATCACGTTTCACTCTGGTGATGGTGTGTTCACTAAAGCACTTTCTTTTACATGTTTGCTGTGTCCACTATATGGCTTGTGTCAGACTGAACACAGTATTCGTTGCGTTGTTTTAACAATGCCAATATTTAGTGTCAATATCAACTTTATTTATACAGCACTTTAATCAAACAGAGGTTACACTAAAGTGCTGCACAGCAAAAGTACGGCACAACTATGAGAAATAAAATAAAACAACATTTTTGCCATTCTTCCATGAAGGCCAGAGTGCACAACTAATAGATCTTGCGTCTTGTATGAGGTACATGGTAACCTCCTCCAGTGTTACCATGTGCCTTATGGCTGCTTCACTGATTGATACTAATCTCGCCTGACCGATGCGTTTAGTTGGATGGCCATTTCTTGGTAGGTCTGCAGTTGTGCCATACTCCTTCCTTTTTTGAATAATAGGCTCAACAGTGCCTGGTGAGATGTTTGGAGCTTGGAGTATAGCTTTATAGGCCAAACCGGCTTCTCTACAATTTGATCAGTGTTCCTTACGAGGCTGTTTATTCACTAATATTCTCTAATCTAATATTCTCACCTAACTTATTCTCTAGTTAGGTGACTTCTGATGTAATTCAGTTGCAATTCAATTCACTTTTATTTATATAGCGCCAATTCACAACACATGTCGTCTCAAGGCACTTCACAAAGAGTTTGGAATGGTGCAGGGTTGTTGGGGAGGTTAGAATAAACTAGAGTGTTAGAGTTTGGCCATTTTAGAATTGGCAATGTGTAGGGGTAATAAGAAAAATAATAAACTGATAAAGTTTGTCCATCTAGAGCCCACTGGTGGCCATTGTTATACTAAAAATCACAAGGATTGGGGGTACCTCTGTCAGACTGATTGTAACACTCCTCCTGGATGAGCATGTAGAGACAGTGGACAGTCACTGGCGTTGACTTTGCAGCAATCCCTCATACTGAGCATGCATGTAGCGACAGTGGAGAGGAAAAACTCCCTTTTAACAGGAAGAAACCTCCAGCAGAACCAGGTGGAAGGTGAGCATTAAGTTGTTGGCAGCAGAAGCTTGGATGATGCCTCCCTCCAGGAAGGTGTCACAGGTAGATACAAAGTCAGGCCAGGTGTAGCTTCTAGGAAGAAAAAAGAGAGAGAACATAAAGTTAAAAGCTGAAATAACAGCAATTGTACTGGATTTTATTTGGGGGTATCAGAATAAAGTGGGTTAAACACCAGTGCACATCATGTTTTTCATATTTTAGTTGTAAAATATTTAGAAAACCATGTACAATTGTCCTTCCACCAAAAATGTACGCCATACTTTACAATACTCAATCACACAAGTCTGAATAAAATAAAATAAAATAAAATTTGTTTAAAAAAAAAAAGGTTCAATGGGTATGGCTATG
This sequence comes from Girardinichthys multiradiatus, assembly GCF_021462225.1. Taxonomy (NCBI): domain Eukaryota; kingdom Metazoa; phylum Chordata; class Actinopteri; order Cyprinodontiformes; family Goodeidae; genus Girardinichthys; species Girardinichthys multiradiatus. The sequence continues at coordinate 29,492,959 of NC_061795.1, read as the reverse complement.
TTGCAAGGCACTGCAAATCCTGATAAAAATGAAGCCGCTACGTTAAAACCACCATTGAATGCAGATAACTAATAAATTAAATATTAGTAATTTCAAACAACTAATTGCTACACTATAAAAACCTCTCCCTAAAAAGTTGCTGTGTTCCTCTATATAAACAAGGGAGGTGTATGACTACTATAAATTTGTTACAGGTTTGCAGGACACCTGGATTTACACATTAGTAATGCTATTATCATTAAATGATATTCTAAAACGTACAGAAAATTTGCAAATACAGAACATATCGACTTCACGAGTCACGCTGTACCTCATCAAGACGCTAGATGGCAACCATTTACTCTGAGATAAGATTCATCAATCGAAGAGGAAGTCTTGTTTCTAGGCAACACAGGAAGCCTTCCTGTTGTACTATAGTGTGAGTTTGTCATTCATTTTGCTTTGTTTTTCCCTGATATTGAGGTTTTGTCCATGTTATTTGCTGTAGTTTGTATAATATAAGGTCGTTTATATCACTTTTCTGCTGCTACATATGAAGAGCTAGCTTCTAAATGCCACCATGTAGCCGTTGGTTCTTTGTTGTTGTCGGGTTTTCATCATTCAAGCTAAACTGCATTAGATTACGCGCTTTTCGAGGCAGCAGGGCAGGCTACTTAACCATTCGCCAAGCCAATAGTCGTTTTTCGTTCATGGCTGTGCCTTTGTTAAAGACAGACAAACATCGTGTTCTTTGTCGAACTTAGATCTCAATATTAAAACAAACGCGAGCAGATTATACCCTTGTTCTTTTTTATTTATCGACAAATTGTGTAAAAAAAAAAAAAAAAAAAAAACTCGTTAAAATTGTATTTGTAATCGTAAAGCTACGTTTTTCTTCAGTAAAAATCAAAGTAACTATAATCCCTCAATATCTTAAAACTTCACGTTGGCCTAGCTCTAAATCACATTGGTTAGCTCTAAATTATTCTGACCAATATTCTGTATAACACAAGTATTTCCTAGTAACTCATAATATGGTATGTTTTACCATTCAGAACGGCAGTACCTTGCCCTTTTATTGGCACTCTTGATAAAGATGAGTAAAACTCCTAAGAAATAACTTCACCTTTGAGCAGCACGGTGAAACAATCATTAACACTGTTACCTTGCAGCAAGCAAGTGCTGGGTTTGAACCCTTACGGGACCCTTTGTTGTCGCATATTCTGCCCATCCAAGTGTGGACTCTTTCCGGTTCTGCCCACAGCCCAAAGACATGCATGTTAAATTACCTGGTCTCTTTGGTTGCTTGTCCTGTGGTGCCCTTTAATGGCAACCTGTCAGGGCCCCTGTGACCCTGAGTGGGTACGTATGGATGGAAGTTCATCTTTTATAGCAGAATATTCTTTCACAGAAAAGGCATCTGCAGTTCTCAAACAGTGAGTTTTGGAGATTTTTTTTTTTTTTTTTTTACCACACCATCGTTGTTACTGTGACTGGTGGCAAGATAAAATTGGGTCCTTGTCCAGTCTTGTTTGGCAAGATGCTATTTTTGTTGCTATTTCTTAAGTTGTAAAGATCAACACACATCTGCCTCATATGAATGAACTGTACTGTCTCATTTTGGGGAGTCGATATGATAAATGGCCGTCAATGTCAAATCATATTTAAACATTAGGGAAACTGGAAGTCGTATATTGCTAATTTAAAGTTAATTGAAATACTGACTAACTTAAAAAAGCATGACATATAATAGGAAAAGGCTTCAGGTACATTAATTTTATACAAGTTGTGGTGGCAGTAATTGTGGCTCTGTTGATTTAGTAAAAGAGCAATTATTCATTTATGTTGTGAAATTTTCCCTCGTTGAATAAATGTACTCATATTAAAGGTACTGTCAAACAGTGCTAGTGTGAGATTATGCCTCTGCAATGAAAAAGTCATTGATTTTAAAGCTTTTTACACATCTTGAGCAGGGGTGCCAGAAAATCTGTGGAGGGTTCTGTGTATGTATGTAAGTATTATAATATAATATTATCATATTATAATATAATATAGTCTGGTGTGTTTCTTGCTTTTCGCTTTAGTCTGTGTCAATCTAAGATGCTAGTGAAAAGTTACCTCATGAAGAAAACCCTTATGCTGATTTAAAGTTTTCTTTAATGACATCGTGTTTTTCTTACGTCATTAGTCTCTGCTGCCTTTAATATCTTCCCATTCATCCTGATTTGTCGTACTACTGTCTCACTAAGGCGAAATTCAACTCCTTCCAGAGTAGTGGCCTCAAGTTTCCTTCCAGAGCTGGCAGATCAACTGTCTTGGAGGAAGTCCCAGATCCTTTGATTAAATCATGTCCCACAAACTGTTCTCAGCCCTACTCACTATATGTTGGATTTGTTGTGATTTTGCTGTACCCAGTGCAGATTTCTACTTGATCTGTTCACTACATATTGTGTTATATCTAAAAAAGACAACATTTTAAGGCTATCTTTTTAGGCAAATCTGAATGTTTTTCCTTTGATTTCCTGGAAAGCCCTTGTCCTGAGTTGCCTAGTTGCCTACGTTGACTAATGTTTGACTGGATGCAAATCCAAGGTCTAAAACTATGAAATATTTCCCTTTTTAAAGTTTTCAGTAAATACAACACATTCCAAGGTTTAAAGATGCTGGAGTTGGAGCACCTACACCTCAAACACGTCGTCCAGTTAGTGTCTGCCCTGGAGTCCATCGTCCTTCGCAGTTTTGGCCCTGAAGGAGGACAGGTGCTGTTCACCCGAGACACGGGACAGGTGATGTTGAGCCGCAGTGGAAAACGCATCCTCTCTGCGCTACATCTGGAACATCCACTGGCCAGGTTTGGACAAATACAATACATTTTAATATTTTGCACCTTTTTTTTCATGTCAGTTCTTCTGCGATGTCATTTGGTTTTGTCTTTTTAGGATGGTGGTGGAGTGCGTTTGGAAGCACAGCACAATAACGGGTGATGGATCTAAAACCTTTGTCCTACTGCTTGCATCATTACTGCGAATGATTCATGCGTCAGCCACTAAGGAGCCTCATATGTCTCAGCCTTATAATTCCACAGAAACAACAGAAGCTGCCTGTGCCAGGCACTTGGCTGACAGGCTGCTAGATTTTGCACTGACAGAGTTGGATGCACTCATTGCACTGAATGTGCTGCCACATGGATTCTGTGTTTCATTAGAGGATTCCACAGGGAAAACAGAACAGAGTTTCCAAACCTTTCTGTTAACCTTTTTTAACACACGGCTTGGTAATGTGTATTGTGACTTTTTCAGGGACCTCATGTGTGAACTGCTCAGTCACTGGAAGATAAAAAATGACCAACCTTCATTCTCCATTCGGTTTTTAAACAATAACTTCCCAGCGCTGCGTACCCAAGTATCAGGATTCCCTGTCGGCTCCTCGCGTTTGATTGAGGGGCAGGTGATTCACAGAGATTTTGCTACACCGTGCCCGCAAGTGAACGAGCAGTCAGTCAAAGCTGTAGTTTTCAGTGGATACCTACAGCCTAAATTACTCACTGCAGGGGATGTGCTTGAGTTAGGCTGTGGAAATAGAGCGACAGAGGACAGCAGTATTGTGCATTTTAGTTCCTGGACAGGAAGATCACTGGAGAACATAATTGCAACTCTGCAGAGTTTTGGTGTCTCTGTCCTTTTGTGTGCACTGAAACAGTCCTCTGCTGCCTTGGCTTTAGCAACACAAACAGGAATGTGCCTTGTGGAGTGTGTCAGTGAAGAAGAAATTTCTCTCTTTGCCCAGCTAAGTGGGGTAACACCGATATCAGACTGCTGGAGGATTTGTCCAGAGGACATTGCAACACTGACTTTCTGTAAACCGATACTGCTTGGAGCCCACAGGTAGGTGCACATATTTTACCTATAAAGTGCCACACTGCACACAGACCTATTGAATTTTCTTCAGCCATTACACCAACCATTAAAAATAGTCAGAAGTCTTGTGTGCATTTGTATTCATACCGTCTGAATTTATACCATCTACATACTAGATTTTTGGCTGCGGTTAAAGCTGCACGTTTTTTCAGGTATGTCTTTACCAGCTTTGTGCATCTAAATTTTTGGCCATTCTTTGCAAAATAGCCTAAGCCCAGTCAGACTGAATGAAGAGTGTTTGTGAACAGCAATCTTAAAGTCTTGACACAAATTCTCAATTGGATTTCAGGCTGGACTTTGACTGGACTGTTATGACTCATAAATAAGCTTTGTTTTACACAGGTCCATTGTAGTTCTGGTTGTATTTCTAGGGTCTCCGTACTGTTGGACGTTGACCCTTCACCCCAGTCTCAAGTCTTTTGTAGTCTCTAACAGGTTTTCTTCCAGTATTGCCCTGTATTTCGCTCTGTTCCAATCAACTCTGACCAGTTTCCGTGTCCCTACTGTAGAAAAATATTCCCACAGCATGATGCTGCCGAACATGTTACATGGTGTTTTTGGTTGATGTGTAAGATTTCCTTTAGATATAGTGCCTTAAATGTTTCGCAGAAAGTTCGTTTCTTGGTCTGATCTGTCCTGTTTCTTCGACATGTTTACTGCATTGGTCCATCTTTTAAAACCCCATACATTGACATTTTGTGGATATAACAACGTAAAATATGAAAAGGCTCAAGGCGCTGTAGTCTAGCGTACAACATTCTGATTAATAAGTGTGTTTTTTTGTTTTTAACAGGTATGTTCATGTGGACTTCCATGATTCTGAAGAAAGGCTCAACGTTAAACCCTGTAGTCTGGTGATATGTGCCCCAGGGGAAGGGCAAACTGATCAGTATGCATGTGCATTTCAAGATGCGATTCGAATGCTACTGACAGCATGGGAGCCCATGCACAAGAGTAACATAACAGCTCTAATGAGAACCTTTCCATCAAATAAATTCACGTCTGTGCATAAAGACAATATGGGTGATGAAACAGCATACGCATCCTGCAGTATGAATCTCCATGAGACGTGTGTGATAGAACCAGGTTGTGTATTACCTGCAGGTGGGACATTTGAGTTTCTGCTGCACCATGGCCTTCATCAATATGGACACAGTTGCTCAGTTTCTGTTAACACAAGTGCAGTTGTTCCAGTTTCCGAGCTCTTAGCAAATGCCCTGTTGAGCTTGCCTCGGCATATTTACTCTCACAATCCAAAATCTTTCTTGCAGGCACAAACCAGGGTCATGGCTTTAATTCCAAAACATTCCCACACCCTGAGCTCAAACGTTATACAGACTGAAGGTCTTCTTGAAGATGGTAAACTAAGCTTACACTCTTGTAAAAAGGGTAGCATGGCATTAACACTTTTGGACTTAGGCCTTGAATCTGTCTCTTGTAAGTACCATCTGGTCCTGGCAGTGCTGCAGTGTCTCACAAGCCTACTTCGAGTGAACAAGGTGCTGAGGACACACACTGTTTTACACACAAAATCCCACAAACTCCTGAACGCTCGCTCAGAGAGCACAGAGGATGAGGACGAAGACGAAGTTGTGTCGCTCTAAGAGGAAACCAGGAATTTAGTTTATCTTAGATGAAATGAATGATAGATGGATGGATAATTTGCACTTCGATTATGTTTTTCAATCCTTGTTTTTCTTGATGTTCCATTGCAGTGTTGTCAGATCATTATGCTTTTGGTCTTTGTAGATTTATTAAATTTAAATAAAAAAAATGAGAGTACTGTGTAGTGATGTTTATAGGCAAATAAATGAATTAAGGCAAGGTTTGCCCAGATCAATAAATGGAGAAAATCTTGTAATCTCACATTGTACAGAATACAGTGACATGAAAATGATTTGGCCCCATTCTAGTTTTTTGTCACAGTTTTTACGAATCATTAAAATAATTTTGATATTAAATATAACCAGACTAAATACAAAAGTAATGATTTTGCATTTTAAAGGAAAAAAGCTATCCAAAACCAACATTGGCCAATGGAAAACATAAATCCCACCAATAAGTCCAATAGCTGATTGTGTCAAACATGGCGGCAACATGTAAAGCCAGTCATCCAGGTCCTGAAAACGCAAAGACCTTAAGACTATGGTTGACTGTTGACATGATGTTCTTTTTCTGAAATGCTGCGTTAGTTTTATATCAGAAGTAACGACCCACAAGTTTCACTTGTGTCTTGTTTCTTCACAGAATATTTTGGTCCTGTCTTGTTTTTTATAGTTGAATAATGAACTGAGGTAAGCAATGTCTGTACTGGGTTGTATATTGTTCTGGGTTCTTTTGTGATTCGAGGGTTGTAAAGTCTTTCTTGAAATTATTTTGGAGGCTGGCCTCTCCTGGGAAGGTTCACCACTATTCCATGCTTGCTCCGTTTGAAGAGAACGTGTCTCCATCTGTGGTTTGCTGGATACCCAAAGTCTTAGAAATGGTGTTGTAACCCTTTCCAGACTGATATATGTTAATAAATTTTGCTTTTTGATATAGTTTAACCCACTTCATGTTGCTCGGCAGATTCTGTTTAAGTAATGTCTTGATTTTACAGGCCTTGCAGTTACCAAACCTCGGTGTGGGTACTGAATTTGAACTGAAACGTGTGTTAAATCACACTAAATTCAAGACTGAGCAAGAAGGCAACTGTGTTTTCATATAAGGCCAAGTTGGTTTGCCTTCTTCTCTTAATAAATTACATCATTTGAAAGCTGCATTTTACATTTATTCAGATTTTCCTTGATAATAAAATTTGCTTGATGACCTAAAATATCTAGGTGTGACAAAATAGCAAAAGCAGAAGAAATCTTTTTCAGAGCACTACATGACTATGGAATGATTACTCTTGGGAACAGCTAAATGCTGATGTTTTTTTGCTTCATCTTTCCATCATTTGTTTTCCAAAATGCCTCTTTCTTATCTTTGTTTTCCTGCCATATTCCTTTGAGCAGCACTGTTTGGTGTGCATAAAAGAAACTTGGTCTTACAAATAGTTGCACTTCTTTTTGCAATCAGCCTTATCTGCATAGTGGGGATTTGGCATTTTAGAGGTCAGCCCAACCCAACTTTCAACAACCAAATCATAGTCTGCTTCCTTGTGCTGTAATCAGAGAAAAGCTACTGCTATTTTCACCTCTGTTTTTGGCAGAAAATGTGAGTCATCTGGATATGAAATAGACTCCCAATCTATTACACAGCCCTCTGTTTACTGTAACTTCTGCATCCTTAGTTTTAGAGGCTCATTTGTCACAACTTGATTAAAACAAAGTGACTCAGAATCAAAGGCAGCTCTTTTCTTTGTTTCTGATCTCCATGAGTCACAGTTGATTGTCACCAAAATCAAAGCAGGAAAAGATGGGAGGGTGGGGGATGTTTTGTTCCTCTGCACACCAGGGAACAAACCAAAGTATTTTTTTCAGTCGTATCAGGACACATCCCTTCTATCGCTGGCACACCATTTTGTAGTTCACACCAGGTAAACTCAGTCAAATAGTAAATCATTCAGTTGCGATATTTTTGGTCTGAAAAAAGTATGGAATTGGATTTCACTATTTTCCAGCTCTGGAAAAGTATAGAACAGGCTAATAACAGGCTTGAATAATATCGGTATTGCTAGACCTTATTCTTTTTCCTATTGTCTAAAAGTTGTGTACTTCCTTCTTTTTGTTCTTAATTTTTGGCCCATGTGCTTTCTGTAATCCCTTTGTGTCTATCATTTTTTACATCCTTGTGCCCTTCTTACCTTCCTTTCTTTCTTGTGTCCTTTATTCCTTCTTTTCCTTTGTTCCTTCCTTTATTGTGCCCATCCTTTTTTTTCTTATCTCTGTCCTTCTTTTCTTATGCCCTTCTGTCCAGCCTCCCTCTTGTCCTTCCTTCCTTCAGTCTCTCTTTTCCTTCTGGTGTCTTCCTAAATGTCCTGTGCCATTCTAGCCTTGCATTATATGCCCTAACAACATTTCTCTTCCCACCTTCCGTCCTTTTTGTGTCTCTTTTTTCTGTCCCTCTTTTGGTCCTCGTTCCTTCCAGTTTCTCGTTTTTACAGATTACATATTTAAAGCATGTGCACTGTAGAAATATTTGCTAAAGGTATATAGTAAACTTTTAAATAGGAACACAAACTGTAAGACTGTGGAAAGACAAGTCTGGAAAGTATGGGATTTTTACATGTTAAATGTTTAGAAAACCTGATTAGGTGCAACCTATGAAAAGGCCAAGTTAAAGATTAAACCTTCACAGTCAGTGTCCGTCTGGAATGTGTGTATGTGAGTCCAGGACAGATCTCAAAATCCTAAAGTTCAACTTGAATCTCTTTAATTTATTTGGCTCTTGTTAACCTTTGACATAGTGTGACATAGTGCATAATGTGTAAATGAAATCTTTCTATCAAACCAAGAGGACACTGCAACATATTTAATAAAACTGTATGTGCCATATACACAGTAAACATCAGAAATCTTACAAATAGAAAAAAATAAAACATACAAAATGTGAAAAAAACTAAAAGGCTTCAAACAAGGGCAAATGACAAAAGAAATGCTAGAAACAAATGCAACTGAGATGTTACCGTAATGCCAAGCTTGGCATTTATTGGGCTGGCAGCTATAGTTTTGTTGCAGCCATCATTAGTTTACTGCTGTTCTGCACTGAGGTGGTTGTGATTACCATTTCCATTAGTTGGAGATCGAAAGCAATTTTAATGGAAATCAATATCATCAATACACACTGACATGCTGTTTCGCTTAGATAGTTAGAAGCTCACAAATGCCGATTTCAGTCTAATAACCACAAATTTACACATTTCAGTACTACACTGCCAATGAATCAGATGGCACCTACTCTATTCAAGGGCATGGTGACGAAATCACATCTATCCCAGGAGTAAAGTCATAGCTGATGTACTGATACACTGTAGAGAGCATGTGAAGATATGTTGGAACATAAGCTCTGTCTTATGAGGTAACCTCCTCTGGCATCTGTCTAGCTTTGGTCTCATTTGGGTAAAGGTTTTATGGAGCTAAACAATAAAAAGCTCACAAACAAACAAGCATTCTGCCAAAATTTGTTACCTGGCAAAATTCTGGCTCTTTCTTTTTGGGCCAATTTGATAAATTGAACCTAATGTAATGTTTTTAATACATTTATCTCAGTCGATGTTGGTTTTCTAAATTTCTAGATGTTAAAAATGATTTAGCTTAATGCTGGAACTTGATAATTACTTTGTCAGAAAAGCCAGTCTGTAACATAAAAGTAAAAAAATAGACCTGGGGCTTAGTATGAAGGGTTTTGAGCACACATTATGCTCTTTGGTAGCACTATTTGTAAAACTGTGCATAAATAACCCAGATTAACCAAATTTCAGTGCATCGTACCTTCACGTTTTCTACAGTCAGAATTATGTTCACCCTTCCTAGCTCTCTTTAAACAAGCAGTGATTTATTTTTGCTGGCAGTGGACAGTCGGTTGACTCTGAGAATGACATCATGCAACAATAACAATAACTTCCAGTGGGTGTCACACCACCTCCCGAGATTTCCTGATGGCACAGCATAGGAGCATGCTAAAGATCAACCCGAACACCTGTTGGAGAGATACACAGGGGGCATTACTGGTGTGGCAATCTGTTTCTCTTCCTAGGGTAAGTATCCGCTACCTTTGCAATACTCAGAAACATTTTGCTCCCTCTTATACCAACTAAAAATAGTCTAAAACTGCAAACAAGCCATAAAGTAAAGATACAATCTAGAGACAGATATTTTTGGCTATTCTTTGCAGAACACCTGAAGCTCTGTCAGACTGGATGGAAAGAATGTGACAATATTTGCGTGTCTGTGAATGGCTGTATGTTTAATGTCATTTTCCTGCAGGAAGGTAAGCCTCCAACCCTGCCTTCAGTCTTTCCTCTGCCCACAATCAGTTTCCATGTTTTCTGTTGAAGAAAAGCATACCCACAACATAATGCTGCCACTACCAAGTTTCACACTCGGCATGATGTATTAAACGTGAGGGTCAGTGTTAGTTTTCTGACACATGTTTTCTGACATGTGTCTTGCATGTGAACCAAAAGGTCCATCTGACCAGAGCAGATTTTTCCATATGTTTTCTGTGTCCCCAACATGCCTTATTACCAAATGCAAAGGGACCTTCTTATAGCTTTCTTCTTCTTTTTCCATAAAGGTCTCACACCTAACTCTTGCCCTGCCAATGTATTAACTTAGCTGGGCAGGGGTTTTCTGCAGCACATCCAAAGTTAACTTTTACCTCTTGACTGCTTCTCTGATTGATACTCTTCTTGCCCAGCCTCTCTGCTTAGGTGGACGGCCAGATCTTTGTAGGTTTTTCAGTTGTGTCATACTCTTTTCATTTGTGCTCTGTGAGAATTTTTAAGCTTGAAATATTGTTTTATACCTCTGCTTTAGCTTCTCAACGGACCTTTCTGATGTATTCCTTAATCTTCATGAAGCTGTTTGAACAATAATGCTTTTAAACACACATCTGAGGCTTTCGTAGAACTGCTGTATTCATACTAAAGTAAAATTACACATTCTTGCATGTATTTACTAATTAGGTGGCCTCCGAAGACATCTACTTTTGCTGGATTTTATTTAGGACAACAACTAAGGAGGCTGAACATAAATGCAAGCCACACTTTTTAAAGTTGTATTTGGAAAATAAATAAAACTATTTATCTCTTCCTTTACATGCTACTTTCTTCTAGTGTGGTCACACAATGAGTGTTTATTATTCAAGGTTAAAGCTTGCAGGTGTTTTCTCTCTGTATCGTGAGAAGCCGGCAGTGTATTAGGAAGTCATGGTACTCCTCTCCCTGAAGATTCCTGAAGATGTGTGAGAAACTGACTTTCAGCAAAAGAATGTGAGAAAACTGAGAAGGGCTGCACAACAAATGTAGAATGTATATTTCCTGTAGTATGTGTGTGTTCAATAAAAGAACGGTGCAGGGGAGAGAAAAACAGATGTGTTCCTGACTACGTAGATGCAGCACCTCTCTCCCCGGCCGGGTGAACAACTTTATTACTTAGTCCGTGTTTTTCTTTCTTAGAAATTCAAGTCTAGTTTCTCATATAGAATTAAGATGGTTTGACCAAATAAACGAACGCGCAGGAGTTTAGAAGAAGAACTCCAACAGTGGCCTCCGAAGACATCTAGTTTTGCTGGATTTTATTTAGGACAACAACTAAGGAGACTGAACATAAATGCAAGCCACACTTTTTAAAGTTGTATTTGGAAAATAAATAAAACGATTTATCTCTTCCTTTACATGCTACTTTGTAATGGTCTACCACAAAAACCTGAGAAAGTTTCTGGGGTGACAAAATGTTCAAGTGGTTCAAGTGGTACTTTTGCATGCCACTATAAACTTAACACAACTACGAAGACCTCTTTCACTTTCCATATAAATGAAAAAACTACTTTGAAATATATTAAATAAAAGCTACTCTTCCCTAAAGCTCCTATATGAAAGCTTCAGTCAAAACAACAGATGGCCAATGCATAGGGACCCCTGAGCCATGAGTTGCAGACCTCCACCTTTCTGAAACAAGTGACTAAAATCTGATTGGTCAAGACTGTATGCCAGCTGCACACTCACCATAACAACTCCAATGGTGATTCCTACTCCTCCAATAATGTGTAACTTAGAGTCAAACACCTCGTCGATGGCATCAGGACAGCTCTGCAACAAATAAGCGTAACTAAATTCCCTTTCTTTACGCTCAACAGTGGAGAGGTACAGATAAAAATAACAGACTGCCAGAGCAAACCCTTGTAAACAGTGGTTGTCATAGTAGCAATGCATGGGCAGTCATAACACACATAACAGTCACAACTGTGACTTCATGTAAATGTCAAGTGATTACAGACATAAAACATTTGTTAGAATAATTTTAGTCATGGTTGTACCTTCATAATGAACCTGTCAAGACCTTTGTCCCCTGCATGGGGACAAAGGTCTGGTTCAGTTTCTTTTATGATACCGTTGGGGCCACAGCAGTTCAACTGGAAATAGGTGAAAAACATAATTAGTCTGTGTTTTAAAGAAATAATCCAACATACTGGCTTGTTCTTTAGTTCTCAAAATCTTAGAGTGACAGGGATGTTCTCAGCCAAGCTGAGCTAAGGTTCTGTACGATGAATGTAACATTTCTAGCTTCTGTAGCAGAATTTCCATATTTATGCAAAGCTGTGCAAACTTGCTCGCAGATTAAGCTCCATGCTTTACAAAGAGTAAAGACATGACACGAATGCAGTATGCGCTCATAAAAGTTAGATGAACATTTAGTTCTCCCTGTGATGAATTACTATTGGATCAAATGTCTCTCAGTAAAGAAGCAGCAGTAATGTCCAAGATGTCTCACCCCGTTTTGGATCAAACGCAGTGTATCTTTGAGACGCTCATCTCTTGTTTTTTTGTACTCATCGTATGTCTGTCTGTAGAACGCACTGATGTCATTCACCACCTGCAACACAACCACAAGCATAGAGAAGAAAAAAATTACATAACTTAAGTCCACAATTTATTTTTCATAATGCCTTTAAAATAATTTGTATAATGTTAACCACTTTGTTTATTTCATCTTTCTTATTTTGTGACATGGTTTTCTAAGGTTGTCTCTTTTATAGGTATATCTATAATAGAATATATAAAAGAATCTTAAATTAGAGTATTGTGCTCGTGTTTGTCGTCTTCCGCTTTATCCGGGACCAGGTCGCGAGGCAGCAGACTCAGCAGTGACACCCATATGTCCCTCTCCCCAGACACCTCCTCCAGCTCCTCCAGGGGGAGCCCATGGCGTTCCCAGGCCAGCCGAGAAACATAGTCCCTCCAGCGTGTCCTGGGCCGTCCCCTGGGCCTCCTCCCGGTGGGACGTTCCCGGAACACCTCCCGAGGAAGGCGTCCAGAAGGCATCCGATATAGATGCCCGAGCCACCTCAGCTGGCTCCTCTTGATGTATCCAGGATCTCGTTGTTTCGGTCCTGACCCAACATTCATGGCCATAGGTGAGGGTAGGAACGTAGACCGACCAAATCGAGAGTTCGCTTTTCGGCTCAGCTCTCTCTTCACCACAACGGACCTGCACAGTGCCCCCATTACTGCGGCAGCCGCACTGATCCGTCTGTCGATCTCCCGCTCCATTCTTCCCTCACTCGTGAACAAGACCTCAAGATACTTGAACTGCTCCATTTGAGGCAGGAACTCCCCTCCAACCTGAAGAGGACAAGCCACCCTTTTCTAGTCAAGAACCATGGCATTGGACTTGGAGGAGCTGATCCTCATCCCAGCCGCTTCACACTCGGCTGCGAACCGCCCCAGTGCATGCTGTAGATCTTGGCTAGAGGGGGCCAGCAGGACCATGCCATCTGCAAAAAGAAGAGACAAAATCCACAGGTCCCCAAACCAGACCCCCTCCGGCCCTTGGCAGCGCCTAGAAATCCTGTCCATAAAAGTTATGAATAGGACCGGTGACAAAGGGCAGCCCTGCCGGAGTCCAACATGCACAGGGAACAGGTCCGACAGTGCCGGTAATGCGGACCAAAACTCCTGCGCTGCTTGTACAGAGACCGGATGGCCCCTAATAAAGGGCTCCCGATTCCATACTCCTGGAGCAACCCCACAGGGCACCACAAGGGACACAGTCGAATGCCTTCTCCGGGTCCACAAAACACATGTGGACAGGTTGGGCAAACTCCCATGAACCCTCAAGTACCCTGTAGAGGGTATAGAGCTGGTCCAGTGTTCTACGGCCGGGACGAAAACCACACTGCTCCTCCTGAAGCTGAGGTTTGATTATCAGCCAGACTCTCCTCTCCAATACCCTGCCATAGGCCTTACCAGGGAGGCTGAGGAGTGTGATCCCCCTGAAGTTGGAACAGCTCCTCTGGTCACCCTTCTTATGAAGGGGGACCACCACCCCAGTCTGCCAGTCCAGAGGCACTGTAGCCCAACGACCACGCAATGTTGAAGAGGCATGTCAACCATGACAGCCCTACAACATCCAGAGACTTGAGGTACTCAGGGTGGATATCATCAACGCCCGAAGTCCTGCCACAGCGGAGCTTTTTAACCACCTTGGTGACTTCAGCCTGGGTGATGAAAGAGTCTAACCCCGAGTCCCCAGCCTCTGTTTCCACCATGGAATGCGTGATGGCAGGATTGAGGAGAGCCTCGAAGTACTCCTTCCACCCCCCGATAATGTCCCCAGTCGAGGTCAGCAGCCTCCCACCCACACAGTAAACAGTGTTGGCGAAGCACTGCTTCCCCCTCCTGAGGCGCCGGACGGTTTGCCAGAATAGCTTCGAGGCCAACCAGTAGTCCTTCTCCATGGCCTCACCGAACTCCTTCCAGGCCCGGTTTTTTTGCCTCTGCCACAGCCCGGGCCGCGGCACACTTGGCCTCACGGAACCTGCCAGCCGGCTCAGGAGTCCCACAAGCCAACCACAGCCGATAGGACTCCTTCTTCAGCTTGACAGTGTCCCTTACTGCCGGTGTCCACCACCGGGTTCGGGGATTGCCACCGCGACAGGCTAGGCAGACCTTACAGCCACAGCTACGGGCAGCAGCATCGACAATAGATCCAGAGAAAATGGTCCACTCGGATTCTATGTCTCCAACATCCCACGGAATCTGGTCAAAGCTCTCCTAGAGGTGGGAGTTGAATACATCCCTGGCCGAGGGCTCTGCCAGACGTTCCCAGCAGACCCTCACTATGTGCTTGGGCCTGCCAAGTCTGTCCGGCTTTCTCCTCTTCCAGCTGATCCAACTCACCACCAGGTGGTGATCAGTGGACAACTCAGCCCCTCTCTTCACCCGAGTGTCCAAAACATGCGGCCGAAGGTGTGACGATACGACAACAAAGTCGATGATCGAACTCCTGCCTAGGGTGTCCTGGTGCCAAGTGCACTGATGGACACCCTTATGCTTGAACATGGTGTTCATTATGGACAATCCGTGACTAGCACAGAAGTCCAATAATGAAACACCACTCGGATTCAGATCGGGGAGGCCATTCCTCCCGATCACGCCTCTCCAGGTGTCACTGTCGTTTCCCACGTGGTCGTTGAAGTCCCCCAGCAGAATAATGGAGTCCCTGGGAGGGGCACTATCCAGCACCCCCGACAGGGACGCCAAGAAGGCCGGGTACTCCGCACTACCCCTTTGCCCGTAGGTGGAAACGACAGTCAGAGACCTGTCCCCAACCCAAAAGTGCAGGGATGCGACCCTCTCATCCACTGGGGTAAACCCCAACATGAGACAGCTGAGCTGGGGGGCAACAAGCAAACCCACCCCAGCCCGCCGCCTCTCCCCGTGGGCCACTCCAGAATATAAGAGAGTCCAACCCCTCTCGAGGAGATGGGTTCCAGAGCCCACGCTGAGCACTCAAACCCCTCCACCGCGTTCAAGGAGGGGTAGAGTATCATTGAAAAGCTAATTTATTTTTGTAATTAAACTTAAAATTGAAACTCATAGTATATAGATTTATTACACAGACAGAGATATATTTTTAACATTTGTTCCTGTAAATTTAGAGGATTAAGGCTTATAGTTAATGAAAACCTAAAATTCATCTCCCTTTGAAAATGTGATTCTTACATTCTTGCATAATTTTGTTTTAACTCAGAAAGGTCAGCCTGCTGAAAATTATGCCCATGTACTTCAGTAAAGAAGTATTCATATTTGGTTGGGGCCCTTTACTGCATGAGTTTCTGCATCAAGGCAGTGTGACATGATCGACCTGTTGCTCTGCTGACGTGTTAATGTAGCCCAGGTTGCTTTTGCTGCAGCTTTCAGCTTGTCTGCATTGTTGGGTCTCATGTCTCATCTTCTTCTTGACAATATCCCAATTCTCTGTAGGGTTTAGATCAAGCAAGTTTTCTGTCCACTCGAGCTTAGTGGCCATGATCGTTAAAACAAGTATTGGTACACTGGCAACGTGAGCAGGTACCATGTTTTTCTAAGAAATGAAATCAGCATATGCATAAAGCTTGTTAGCAGAGGGAAGCATGAAGTGCACCAAAGTTTCCTGGTAGACAGTTACATTGACTTTAAACCTGATAAAACACAGTGGACCAACACCAGATTATGGCATGCCTCCCCAAGTCATCACTGACTGTGGAAACTTCACACTGGATCTCAAGAAACTGTCTCCATATGCTGGCACCTTGATTTCCAAACAAATTGGGAGATTTACTTTCATCTGAAATGAGGAGTTAGGGCCACTGAGTAACAGTCCAGTCCTTTTCTCCTTTGCCCTAAGACATTTCTGATGCTGTATGAGGTTAGTGGCTTAACAAACGGAGTGTGACAGATATACCCCATGTACTGGAAACATCTGTGGTTGGTGGCTCTTGAAGCACTGTCTCCAGCGGCACTCCACACCTTGTGAATCACCCCAAACCTTTGAATGGGTTTCGTCACAATGTTTTAAAGACCACCTGTTCAATGTGCACTTTTTTCTCCAGCATGTTTTCTTTCTACTCAATTTCCCATTAATATGAGATTATTTTCATGCATCACCAAGGACCATGTTGGAAATAAGTGTTTAGGTATACTTTTATTTGTTATTCTTTGGTTTGTGGTATTTAATTGTACTTTTACCCCAAAATGAAGATCTAGCATTCAGTCAGCTGGTTGCTGCATTGATACAGCAGCCAGCTTCTTTAGCCATCAGCGTTTTTTGGCCTACCCTCCTTATTGAGGGTGTCAGTGACTGCTGGACAACTGTAAAGTCAGCAGTCTTCCTGTTTTGTGGGCCATAACGTCTGCATTAGAAATCATTCTGCATTGGTTTTATCTAGTATTCCAATTTTCTGGAAAAGTAAATTTGGGGTTTAGTTTAATTTGCTGGAAGCCATAATCATCCAAATAAACAGAATTAAATACTTGAAATAGATCCATGGGTCTGATGTGAATCTATATAATGTGTGAGTTTCACTTTTTGAACTGAACTACTGAAATAAATTAAGTTTTTAATGATATCCTAATGTACTGTATGTGAAGTGCTTCTATTTTTGTTATTCTCTATTCAAGCGTTATAGCGTCCATATTGAGAACACATAATAATTTGTTTACCTTGCTCTGGTTTGAAAATCCCCAGAATCCAGCTGCTATCTCAATGGCAAATATGATCAGCAGGAAGAAGAAGAACTGCAGAGAAATACAAAATAAATTCAGCTGATGATTCCCTGCATGAATGCTTGTGTGCAGGGAATCATCAAATGTGCGAAATGCAAGGTCAGGGGAGTGTAGCCAAACCCAGTTTTTATTGGCCCCTCCCCCAGGAAGATTTAGTGCAAGAAGATTATGGCCAGACTGGGCAGAATGGGGGAGCAAGTGCTGAAAATGTAGACACTCCCTTGTGGCCTTGAGGCTGTTCAGCAATGAAAAGCAGACAGCTCATTTTAAATAGGGAGTTCACAAGCTATTGATACTTAAGAGAATTTAAATGAAAAGAAATATATAAAATCCTACATGGATATAAATGTCTATGAACATGTGTATCTGCAAATATTAGAAAAATATGGTTTGAATGCCCTGGTATTTTTTTATTATTTATTTATTTATTTAAATTATTGCCATGGTATTTTAATTAGTTATGGAATAGGAAAGTAGAAATGTTTATGCTTCTTTTTTCTTGAGTAACAAGTATCTCATCAACTCACCTTCACCCAAGCATGACAGATAGCGTTCTATTGCAATCTAACACTATATGACTGGACTTATGCACAATATAGAAAATAAACAGATAGAAATCCATTCACATGGGTAACAAACAACCTGGAAAATATCCAATATACTAGGTGTCCAATTTAGCCTTAGGGGCAATTAGAACAAGTATAATAAGTTACAAACCAGCCCCAGCATCCATGGTGACTCCTGGATTGCCCCACAACATCCCAGGAAGCCCACCACCATCATAAGCACTCCAGCTCCAATTAGGATATAAACACCTACACAGAAAATAACATACAACAATACATATATTAGCTCACATAATGTAAATGTCAAATGATAATGGAAGGCATGGCTGAAGTCTTACCTGTGTAAAACATATATGGAGAATCTGGTCCTTCAAACAGGGCTTTGGTTTTTGAGTCCAGTCTCAACCACAGACCTATAGCCATTACAGCAGTGCCTGCAAGCTAAGACACATAACATACCCTAGTTTACACAATGCTACAATTAGCACCAGGGGTGAAAGTAGTTTTAAATTCTTGCTGGTACTTAGGGGCAGAGCTGGGAGATATATATATATATATATATATATATATTTTTTTTTTTTTTTTTTTTTTTTTTTTCAATTGTTAAAGAACCATGTATGAAACAATGATAAACCATTTTCTAATTCATAACGTTTCATCATCAGTTTCCGTATTTTCTTTTAAATAAAAAATTTGACAGTTCGGTTGTTTCCTGTAGATGGTAAGTGATTTATTGTTCGTCCTGTCCTAATGCAAGCGGCGTTTTTTTTATGTCTGTGCCCCACCTGTGTAAAATCTCCCAGTCCGTTAAATCGAACACACCGACACACCTCTGTTTTGGAGGTAAGCGCGCATGCGCTCTCGTGTAGTGCATGTGAAATCTCGGGTCATAAGCGGTGTTTTCGAGCTGTACTGTGTTGTTGTAATTCAGCAAAATAACATGAACCACAACTAGTTACTCTTTCTTTGCTTTTAACTGGAGTATTTAGCAGCGAGCAGACAGACTTTAAACGTAGCGGTGCTCGTTTTAAAGGTTGGCCGTTCACAACAGCCTCGAGCTCCGAGGGGAGAGAAGGAAAGCAAGAGCATTGAGGCTCCAGCATAGCAGAACAATTCAGAAACTATTTGGAATGGGGGGGAATAACTATATTTATAAACAGATTAAGTCGTGTTTTAGACTGCCTGTTGATAGCGGATCTGATGTTCTTTTTGTGCTCGGGAATTGTTGCAGCCATAACTGGTTCTGGATGACGGCTTCATAGCAGGCAGCCGTTCTGCGTACCGGCGCAGAATCTTTTAGGGATACGCAGTACCGGACCGTACCGACTCACTTTCACCCCTGCTTAGCACTAAATAAACACTGTATGCTCTCCTCTACGTTAGCTTTTTAATTTATTGGTTGAATCCATAATTATGCACAATAGGCTCCGACCTGTGTCAGCAACTCCTCTTAAATCTGCACACACATGCTCCTCTAAAGTCTGTCTCATTCTCTATTTTTCCTTTTTAGGCTTCAGGAATGTTTTTGCAGTGGTGATTTACAGGTATGCATACACGTTTGATTCCTAACTTATCGCACATATTTAATGAACGTGCCAAACCCCTGAAGACTCCTATTATTTAACTGGCGTATGTATTATGGGACAAACAATGAAAACAACAGAAAATTACACTTACATTAAGGATCATATATTATAAGTAGAAAATAATTATTTATTATTTGCATGGTCAAAATCTAATAAATGCTACAATAACAGTAAATCTGCATAAAAACGTCAGTCAGTCAGTCATTTTCTACCGCTTATTCCATAGTGGGTCGCGGGGGAGCTGGTGCCTATCTCCAGCAGTCTATGGGCGAGAGGCAGGGTACACCCTGGACAGATCGCCAGTCCATCGCAGGGCAAAAACGTTTTATTTCTTAATCTGTGAAAACAAAGGTCTGAAATTGTCCTTGAAGGAATATATGTTTGTTATTCTGTGATGACCAATCTGTTGTGAATTATTAAGCATTGTAAACACACACTGACAGGTCAATTTTTTACTTTTGCAAGACCCGTTTGAGTGTGACACCCTGTGTCTTATTCAGTGAAGAAAGTGCTGCTTTGTGAGGTTTACCCTTTTCCACCTCATTTTCATGTATTGCTCCTACCTCTTCTCAGGTTCTTTCAGGTCTCCCTATAGTGCAGCAAAATGGCTGACTTTCAAATGGTACACATTTAGGATGAATTTATAACAGCTTTTCCTTCCTCTCTAACTCTCACAGGATAGAAAAAACAAAGCACACCTACCCAGAAGAAAACGTTGAAGATAAAAATGAGATATTTTAAACACTTCATCCCCCCAGGAAGAGCCATGCTGATTCAGTGTGCACAAGTCCACCGTTCTTGGCAGGAAGCTTCTTCCAAGGAGGAAGCAGAATTGTATTATGATGTAAAACAAAATAACATTTGGGACACCACGCCTTCAATCACCTGATTACAGCTGGGAGTGGCAAAAGAATGCTGATGCACAAGCTAACCTTCACACTGTTTCTTTACAATATGCCGAGCCCTAGTCCCTGTTGGCGTTTTGGTCCAAAACAACCTGAGACCGTGACACTCTACTTTTCCAGAGTGTCAATCTAGGTCTTGCCTGTGTTTTTTCTTTCCATAGTTTTGTGTTTTTACATGTGCTTCCACTGTGTTGTCTGAAACTTGTTGTTTGTACTTGAGTCACACAGGCGTTTCATAGTCCCACAGCAGCTCAGAGGGTTCCTGTTCGGACATGTTGACATGTTCTGAGCATTTGCTAAGATGCCTGCTTAGCAGCATATTTATTGTTCCATTGTCCAAACTGAGCATGACTACTTTTCAGGTTTGGGAAACTTGATCATTATGCTCTGGCGCCAGAGATAGCCTGAGGTAAATCAAACAAAGCAGCTGCCCCACACCAGCAAATGGCCCCAAAAACTGACCATTCTGGTTTTTTTTTTTTTGTCCTCCACTAAGTTAGCATTAGGTCCTGAGCTATAGAAGCTCATAGTTTCACTAGAAGCCAAAATATCCATTTTTAAAAATATAAAAATGTTTACATTGTTTGTGCTACCAGCACACAGTGCTGTGAGAAAGTATTTGTTCCCTCACATATTGTCGTAGGTCATCTTTGATCGGGAGAGTGCCATGTCGGCCCTCATACCCTGAACGCCAACAGACCACTGCCTTAAGCCTGCAACAGGGGTTTTTCTTTCATAGCAAAAATGTTATCCAAGAATGGCAATTATTATTACAGTGTGAAACTGGCTGTAGATATCTAATATACACAAATTCAAACATGCATGACATAAAGAAAAAATCAGCTGAGCTGCAGTGAGCAATGGAACCATTCTGGTGTGTGCCCCATATAACCTGACAGGCACAAAAAGCTGCACATATAAACTTTTTTGAAACGGATTATGTGATTAAATGTCGAAAAACCTTAAGCCATTTTGTAACATCCCTTCTTCAACTTCCTCCTGTATGAAGCATCTGGAGTCACTTGAGGATCTGTGGTTTTAAAGTAACTATGTTGTAAATTCAATTTAACCACGTGTTGCACTATACAGCAGCATAATTAACGTGTTAAACTGTATCAATGCTTTGCTTTTATAATGTTTTTTTTTCCCCTTAACGTGTGCAAGAACACAAGCAGCAGACTCGCATGCACTCGCACGGTGCACGATGGGAAATCCCTGTCTGCCCTGTAATGAATGGCTATTCCCAGCTCTATACATAGCTACACAAATTAGAAACGATCCTAAAAGGGCAAAACATCTATCTGCAACCACAAATGCATTCACATCAAACACAACACGACACACCCTCCAGGCTCAGTGGGACACAAATATTTTATAAAGGAAACCCACGACCCACGCGCAGACTCACAAGGAATGTAGTCATAAATTCAAAAGGATGAATAATAAATGAATCTATCAACTCTTCATAGCGCTCCATCTTTATTTGGTTTCATTTTGCACGCATATCATGCGTGCAAACTCTAGAGTATACTCCGCGCCGTGGAACTGGGTCACTTGGCCACTGGGGATTAGTCTCCAGACCGAACCACAAACACAGAGGGCACGTTTGTGCGCGTGTGTGTGTATATGTGTGTGTGTGGCGGTCATGGCTTTGAATCATCCGAACCATAGCGATAAGACCCGCTTTACACGATTCGGGACACCCGTATTATTTCATTTACAATCTAGTAACCTGCTCAAACACGCCTGCGCGCGCACGAGGGGCCCCGACACGTCCGCGTCCCAACACGCACCGTGTGAGAATAAACATGTTCTTACCCAGAAGACCAGGTTGAAGGCGAACATCAGAAACTTGATGCACCGCTCTCCGCCCGACAGCGCTGCCATGGCGATATTTCAGCTACAGATCTCACTACTGTCTGACCAGGTCGGCGTTGTATTAGCGGAGAAGTGCCTCCTCCAAATAACAGACAGTGTGATGAACGGGTATTCGCCGACGCGCTGGCGCTGTTACGCCGTGCAGTGCGCGCATGTAGTGGTCCGCCCCCACACGGCTGCACTTCTAAAACCTTTTCGTTCCCATTTCCTAAAAAATGAAACTCAATGAAAGAAAACAGCTGCAGCAAATGCTTTTTATTATAGAAATGACATTTTTTAAAACAATTTAATAGCGATATTGCAGTGTTGTTCTATTGCAAACGGTAGCTTAAAACCATCGTTCAACCTATATAAAGCGAGGAATGCACTGAATGACTCCCTGCTTTTTTGAATTTAGGGAACAAAATGCCGCTGCAGCTTTGACAGTACGGTGACGTAATTCTCTCAAAATAAGAAAATGCGCGTTCATGCATTAAATATACTGCACATGAATAAACACGGTGTACGAGCATGTTATTTTCTTCAAACCTTGAGGTTTATGTTGTGCTTTCTGCATTATGCCTCATCAGAAGTCCTCCGGAAAATTGTAAAAAACGGAATTGGATCACTTTTTACAGAATAAATAAAACAACGAAAATGTATTTTAACATCATTTGCCATAAAATAAAATAGTACAGAGCCTTAAAATAAAAATTGCATGCTAAAATTTTAACAGCTTTTCATAGTTTACTCATTTAGTCCCTTGGTTAAAATACACCACTTCACACTTATCAGTTCCGTTTCCATAACTAAAAACTTTAAAATGTAACTTTAATTTCACAAGATAAAACAATATTTGATTTTTGTTACCGTTTCCTTTGGAGATTCATTTTACCTCCACCATACCCAGTTCACATTATCTTGGTTCTTCCTTTTGTTTAAGTGGTGTAAAATGATAGGCTGTCTTAGATAAATGATTCAATAATGCCTTCCTAAGCATTTCAAACTGTCACATACATAATTTGATCACTAAATATGCCAGGCTGCCACAGATGTTTCTGGACATATGAACAGATTTGTGGCAAGAGACCTCTGCTCTTGCACACCATGTATATTGCAGATGTGCACCACTACTATAGAATCAACACAACTGTGACACAAATGTAGCAGCAATTGCTGAATGGCCATACTTAATCCCATGGAAAACCATGCAGATGTTTTATCTGTGCTGGTGAAGAATTAAACACCTCAGGACCCCAATGATTAAAACGGAAACATAAACTTTTGGTGTGATCTACTTTCTACTAAAACTCAATGCAATCACAGCAGAATAATAATTGCGAGATCTCGTAAATATGAGAAAAGATCTTATGATTACTAGATTGCAGCTTCCGATTAAGGAAACAGCCATTTTCAGCCTCCTTTTTCATTATCTTGAGCATCTTCAATATGCTCCAACTCAAACAGTACTTAGACACTTCAAACCTGGACTAGATTGTTCTACACTAATAGCAGAATCTTAAACATATAATTATGGATTTGTGAAAGCTTTATTTGATTTGTGAAAGTTTAAAAAGACAACCATATTAGTGCTTTTATGGATCTTGAACTGAACCAGCTCAATAGTTACAGTACTTAGACTCTTCAAACCTGGACTAAATTATTCTACACCAATAGCAGAATGTCTAAAACCCAGGTTGGGATTTGTGAAACTGTTATGTGATTTGAAAAAGATCCATGAAGGGCCATATTATGCTTTTTTTGGCATTTGGACCACATTAGAACTGGTTATTCTCTAAAAATATAGTTCTTGCATTAAGCACCCGTGTGCTTGCCTGGTGTGGCCGCTCCGGGGACAGGGGTAGGTGGGGAGTGTGGCCTTTATTCATTTGTAGCCTAGCAGGAAGAACAATAGAAAGGGAAGGGTAAGACATGCAGTAAATGCCTTGGGAACTGAACTCAGAACTGCTTCATCAAGGACTAGAACCTCTTGCTATGGTGCACCTATTTTCTACTGAGTCACTCATTTCTTCATGACTTTGCTTTGTATTATTGCCCCATGCCTACTTCTCAGATTGTTCTGTTGATTTTGTTAATTTAACAGGGTTCACCATTACACTTCCTGTAAGTTCTGACATATCCCCAGACATGAGCTTTAAAAAAAGACTCAGTTGTGGGACCAAAGGAACTGTTAAGTGGAAGACCACGCTAATGATTTGGAGGACTACACAAAATATCAGTCACAGATGTTTCTTATTCTGCTCTGTGAGCAATAAGATGTACATTTTATTTACTTGCATTAAAATGAAAAATGTGTTGGTAAGACATTTCTCGATGTCTCTGCAGTTGTTTCTGCAGCCTGCTGGTGTCATAGACTGAATGTGCTCACTTCATCAAAGGCCATGTTACTCTGTCTTAGAGCAGGACCGGTTTTAATATGGCCCAAATACCTAGAAAGCACTAATATGACCATATATGGAACTTTCACTAATCAAATGAAGCTTTCACAAATCCCAAATTGAGTTTATATGAAGTAGGAGCAGATTGAGTTGGAGCAGATTTAAAATGCTCAAGGTAATGGAAAGGTGGAATTGCCATTTAACTGTTTCCCAAATCAAAAACTGCAATCTCGCAATCAGGAGATCTTTTCTCATAACTATGACATCTTTTCTCATAATTACGAGATCAGGAAATCATAATTATGAGAAAAAATGTCTATTTTTTTTTCCTTTGGTGAATGCAATGAGCTTCCGTAACTTTCTAATTATCCTGACAAATAATAAGGCTGTCTGACCACTTGGGGACATTCATAGAGCTTTGAAAATTAATTATCGGATGGTCCATAAATATGTAAAAATATATGTATACAAAAATACACTGAGCTGGTGTTGTCACAAAAGAAGTAACATGCACAGTTGAACCATGATCATAAACCCCTGACACAGTTGAACATTGTAAATTCAACAACCTTGAGTCTAATAGACACACACTATTCAAACTGGTACTTGTCCAGCCTTGTTTTCCACAGTTCTAGTTGTTTAAAACTTTTCAGCCAATGCTCTGACTGTAAGGATGGGTAAGTATGCTATTTTATTGTTGTCATTTCCTGACGTATAAATATAAACATGCTGGCATGCTACCCTGTCTTTCCAATTTAAATACTGGCTGGTCGATGTCAGACTCAATCTCATGTTGTAGTATTTTTATGACAGGAACGCAGGAAGCCATGTATTATTAACTAAAAGTTCTTAAATACTCTGATCAACTTTAAAAGGTGTATATAATGTATCAGTTGGATTTATTTTATGGGTATTGTTGGCATGCTAAAAAGTGTGGCCTTAGTAAATTTCTAAACTTGTATTTCCCCCACATCATCATACACAGCTCAAAAAATAAAGGGAAAACTCAAATAACACATCCTAGATCTGAATGAATGAAATATTCTCATTGAATACTTTGTTCTGTACAAAGTTGAATGTGTGACAACAAAATCACACAAAAATCATCAATGTAATTCAAATTTATTAACCAATGGAGACCTGGATTTGAAGTCAAACACAAAATTAAAGTGGAAAAACACACTACAGGCTGATCCAACTTTGATGTAATGTCCTTAAGACAAGTCAAAATGAGGCTCAGTATTGTGTATGGCCTCCACGTGTCTGTATGACCCCCCTACAACACCTGGGCATGCTCCTGATGAGACGGCAGAAGGTCTCCTGAGGGATCTCCTCCCAGACCTGGACTAAAGCATCCGCCAACTCCTGGACAGTCTGTGGTGCAACGTGACGTTGGTAGATGGAGCGAGACATGATGTCCCAGATGTGCTCAATCGGATTCAGGTCTGGGGAACGGGCGGGTCAGTCCATGGCTTCAATGTCTTCATCTTGCAGGAACTGCTGACACACTCCAGCCACATGAGGTCTAGCATCGTCCTGCATTAGGAGGAACCCAGGGCCAACCGCACCAGCATGTGGTCTCACAAGGGGTCTGAGGATCTCATGTTGGTACCTAATGGCAGTCAGGCTACCTCTGGCGAGCACATGAAGGGCCATGCGGCCCTCCAAATAAATGCCACCCCACACCATTACTGACTCACTGCCAAACTGGTCATGCTGAAGGATGTTGCAGGCAGCAGATTGCTCTCCACGGTGTCTCCAGACTCTGTCACATCTGTCACATGTGCTCAGTGTGAACCTGATTTCATCTGTGAAGAGCACAGGGCGCCAGTGGCGAATTTGCCAATCCTGGTGTTTTCTGGCAAATGCCAAGCATCCTGCACTGTGTTGGGCTGTGAGCACAACCCCCATTTGTGGACGTCGGGCCCTCATACCATCTTCATGGAGTCGGCTTCTAACCGTTTGTGCAGACACATGCACATTTGTGGCCTGCTGGAGGTCATTTTGCAGGGCTCTGGCAGTGCTCCTCCTGTTCCTCCTTGCACAAAGGTGGAGGTAGGGGTCCTGCTGCTGGGTTGTTGCCCTCCTACGGCCTCCTCCACGTCTCCTGGTGTACTGGCCTGTCTCCTGCTAGCGCCTCCAGGCTCTGGACACTACGCTGACAGACACAGCAAACCTTGCCACAGCTTGCATTGATGTGGCATCCTGGATGAGCTGCACTACCTGAGCCACTTGTGTGGGTTGTAGAGTCCGTCTCATGCTACCACGAGTGTGAAAGCACCACCAACATTCAAAAGTGACCAAATCCTCAGCCAGAAAGCATAGGTACTGAGAAGAAATCTGTGGTCCCACCTGCAGAACCATTCCTTTATTGAGTGTGTCTTGCTAATTGCCAAAGATTTCCCCCTGTTGTCTATTTCATTTGCACGACATGTGAAATTGATTGTCAATCAGTGTCGCTTCCTAAGTGGACAGTTTGATTTCTCAGAGGTTTGATTTACTTGGAGTTATATTGTGTTGTTTAAGTGTTCCCTTTATTTTTTTGAGCAGTGTATGTGCTCAAATAAAAGGGTTGATTTGAAATTAATTTAGCGTGAGATTATGGGACTAATATAAAAAAATGGGTTTATTGTATTATTTTATAATGTGAAGGGCATGGTAGAACAAAACCCACTATGCCAGTACCACACTTCCTACTATAGAAACATGAGTCCTGTTTTTTTTTTATATCTAAAAGAGACTAGTCACATATTAGAAAATCTGTTGCTTTTTGCAATGTTACCAATATGTTATTGCATATTTTAGGTTTGTACACACCCTTCCTGTCATTTCTTTCTGTTTTATAATCAGTCAAGCATTAGTTGTTCAAATCAATTAAATGCCCAGATAGCATGAAGCTTATGTCAACATCAGTGAATTTTGTAAGGTACGCCATAATAACTAAAGTGCTGGAGGAAGGAAACACAGTAAGCGAAGACGGTGCAACTAGTAAGAGAAAATACATTAAACTGATGTAAAAACAGACAGATGATGGTACAATTTTATCTCTCCAGAATATTTAATGCAATATCTAAAATAAGGATTTTAAGCTGGTACTCATAGATAAATGTGCATATAAAACAGATGGTTTAGCAATCAAATAACTGTATTTGTTTACATCTGCGACATTGTGACAGATCTATATATTCCTAGTTTATCCTTCTTTGTCTGAATTCCAGACCAGGGTTTTGAGCTGAGAGCGTTTATCAGCACTGGTTCTCAGTATGTGTGTGTGGGATTTTGGTGCAACCACGTCAGGTGTCCGTGCATGGGGCAACACAGACAGTGTTATTGCGTGAGATATCTCTGGTGAGAGTGTTTTCCACTGGATTTGTTTGGGTTGGCGCTGGTACAAATACGTTATGTGTGGACTAATCACTCAGACTGGTGATCAGTGGGCATATCCTGGCATTGTCCTGCTGAGTTGTGTTTGATAGTGTCAGTCTGCAGGCACCATGTTGTGGACAGAATGATATTCCTTCTGGACATAACCTGCTGAGGGGAGTGCCCTTCAAGGAAACCCCTCAAGAGCTGGGTGGGGGTGCAGTCTGAGCTATAAAAGAGAGCTTCTACCGTAGCTGCAGATTTTTATGTGCTCACCAAAGCAGTTCTGGACCATCACAGTACTTCTCGAATATGTAAGGTCTAGATGTGGATTTCCTAAGTGTTCTGTTTGTTTTCTTCCTTTCTGGCATCTGAAGTGATGGAGGTAAGACTAAAAACAGTTTGGAGAACTGTGGAAGGACTTTTTAATCAAACAGAGTATTCCACGTTTATTATGCATAAGAGGATAGCTATAAAGCAAATAATGGTGAGGCTAAAATTTATGTGTTTATTTCAGGTACGCATGAAGAGGATTCTGCGAGAAATTTTTGTTTTCCTGCAGCTTACAGGTGGGTGTCATATCCCACAGTTTCACATTTCTCCCAACAGTCACTTTCTATAAAACCATGTATTAAATCTTTCACATTTTTATTTTTCACTCATTTGGTTTTTGTTGTGTTCAGCTTGTGTGGCAGGCATCACTGGGCGATGCAGTCTTTTCGGACGACATCATATTCACACCTTTGATGGGGTTATATACGAGTTTCCTGGAGACTGCAGCTACCTTCTGGCTGGGGACTGTAACCATCAATCCTTCACATTGCTGGGTGAGTCACAGAAAAAAATAATTCATTTAAGAGACAAATAGTGAAGTCTAATGTTTATTCTATGTGGTCTAATTTATACATAGTCTTATATTGGTATGGTACGGAATATGAGAAGACAAATATAGATTTTTTATGTTAGTGTCCCTCATCGTTAGCAGTTAAATCCCAGTGTTTTTTTATGCAGATCTAGCTGTATCACTGATGTAAACATTTGCTTTGGATCCCTAGGTGACTTTCAAAATGGCAAAAGAACAGGGATCACATTGTTTCTGGCTGATGTGTTCGAGTTGCACCTGTCTGTAGATGGACAGCTTTCAGAAGGGGGAAAAAGGTGCTAAAATGATTTTTTTTAAAAAGGCAAAAATCATCAATTAAGGCACTGATAATGACAGAAATATCAGCTTCTTCTTCATCTTTCTATTTACAGATCTTCCCTTCCGTACGCGTCTCATACTGTGTTTGCCGGTTCAGAGCTTGGGTTTTTTAAACTCTGGAGTGTAGAGTTTGGCTTCTCTGTCACCATTGATAATGCTGCCAACATTGCCCTGACTCTGACCAAACGCCACTCCAATCGCACCTGCGGCCTCTGCGGCAACTTCAATGCAGTCCCAGCTGACGAATATACTGCTCAGGAAGGTAGGTGCATAAAAGAAATACTTTGGAGGTGCATCTCAGTCATTTTATGTAATATATTAATTTTCTGAGAAGCTAAATTTGTTTTCATAAGCTGTAAATCAAAAACAGCAAAATTAACAGAAATAAATACATGAAAAATGTCACTCTATGTGTAATGAATCTATATATTATATGAGTTTTACTTTAAAACTGAATTACTGACATAAGCACATTTTTATTAATGTTGTATTTAATTGGGAGTCACCTTTATTTTGTTTGGAGTTTGGAGCTGAACAAAGGAGAGTTCAATACGACTGGAATTTAGGAAATGATTTGAGTCACCAGCAGTCAGCAACAGGAAGAGTAGCGACTGAGTACAGGAAAAGATAACATAGTAAAAGCAAGCAAAGACATGGTGGTAGGATGAGATTAAGGAGAAAATCTGTCAACTCTTATGTCTGTCAGTGTGCACGTTTGTGTGCTTTCAGGATTCCTAACAGAGGACAGTTATGATTTTGCAAACTCCTGGGCTGTGAAGGGAGCTGACCAGGCTTGTCGACGTGTCTCAGATCCCACCCAATCCTGTAACAGCACAAAAGAGACCGAAGCGGTAACAGACAATTAACACTAACATGAACAGTTTGTTAAAGTTATTCTTGTTTTAAATCTTGATTTAAAAGGAATGTCTAAAGACAACATGTGAAGTCATTTTGCTTGCACGTGTCTATTTGTGCAGGTTTTGTCCAGCTGCAGCATGCTGCAGAGCTCTAGTGTGTTTCTTCACTGCTCCCACCTGATTTCTCCCGATGCGTTCCTGTCACTGTGTCAGGCGGAGGCCTGTCACTGTGACCAGAAAAATGCAGAAGACTGCTCCTGTCCTTTTCTGCTGGAGTATGCTCGCACATGCCGTGCTCATGAGATACTTCTGCATGGCTGGGTGGAGGAGAGCCAGTGCTGTAAGTTTGTTTAATCTAAAAAAAAAAAAAACAATACAAAAGACTGTGAAGTAAAATTTGCTATGTGTTTTGAAGTTCCCAAGTGTCCAATTGGCATGCAGTACAGTGAATGCACCAAGCCATGTTCTACAACCTGCCATAGTCTAAACATACAGGAGGTCTGTAAGGAGGAATGTGTGGATGGCTGCACATGCCCCAGTAAGCTCTCACCACTAAATATAACTCTTGCCTCTGTTGTAGTGCTGCCAGCAGTGACATGACATGTGCATGTGTTTCAGCTGGAAAGGTTTTGGATGGGAATCGCTGTGTGGAGGTATCTCAGTGTTCCTGCACACACATGGGACGACATTTCCCTCCAGGATCCACCATCTCTCAGGACTGTAATACATGGTAAGAAGCAATAAGCATGCTCAAATATGCAAAGTACACAAACAGATAAGAATCATAATGAGCTCGCTTACAAATATTTCCTCTGCTACTGAAGTGTGTGTCGCCACGGGTCCTGGGAATGCACCAATGAAGGCTGCCCTGGTGAGACACGTGTCCAGCATCACATTCATTCATGTTGTTGACATCATCATTTTGTGCGTTATATCTCCTTTGTTTGTGTGTAGGTGAGTGCTTAGTTGTTGGCCAGTCTCACTTCAAGACTTTTGACAACAACTTTTTCACCTTCACTGGCCACTGTCAGTATCTCTTGGCGAAGGACTGCACAAATAACGAGTTTTCTGTCATAATTGAGAACGTACAGGTAATTCATTTTTTGATGCTTTTTATTTCATATGTTTAGCTGTCCCGCAAAATTTGCTTGATAAAAACAAGGTTGAATAGTTTGAAAGCTTTTTTGGCTGTGTTAATGTCCTAGTGTGCAGACAATCAGGATGCTGTGTGCACACGCTCAGTGACATTCAGTCTGCCCTCTCTGGAGAACATGACAGTGAAGCTGAAGCATGGAGGAGTTGTGTCTGTCAACAATATGGACATCCAGACTCCAATGAATCACGGTGTGTATTTTTAGCATATGGGTGGAGAGCTGCAATTCAAAATCAATCAAAGTAAATTATAGTGTTCCGTGCTGTGAAAAAGTATTTGCCACCTTACAGATTTCTTTTGTTTTTACTTTTTTTGTCACACTGAAATGTTTCAGATTATCAAACAAATTAATAGCAGACAAAGAATGAGTCTGTTATATCACTGTGGAGGAATTGTGGCCCACTCTTTGTAAAATTGTTTTAACAGTAAGATGTTTTTGGTAAATGTGAGACTTTTCTTTGTGTTCTTTTTAAAAAGCTGTGTTTTTGCCTCTGAGCTCTTTCGAAGATGCGATTGTATGCCTAATGTCTTTCTTATTGGTGAATCAGGAATAGTGACTTTAACTGATTGAAGTGAAACCTGTAAAGCTGTAGATGATGTTTGTGTTTCTATTGTGACTTTATGAATGGGTGCCCCTGGAGTAATTTTGGTTATCTTCTACTAATGTTAAAAATTGTTGGATGATTTGAGACATGCAAGTATAACAAAAAAGTAAAAACAGAAGAAATATATACAGAGCAATAATTTTTTCACAGCACTGTATAGACAATTGTTTTTACTATGTACTCACATTTAAATCTAGCTCAACACATACTAGAAAAACTGTACTTGAACTTTTAAATACTATAAAATTGAATTGCCCACCAAATCTCTGTTTACTCTTTTTTCTAATTAAAATTAAACTTATTTTGAATTAACATATACACCTTCTTATGTATGAAATCTTACAGGCCAGCTGCATATTGCGAGATCAGCTCAGTCTTCTGTTTGGGTAAAGTTCGGTGTTGACCTCCGTCTGGACTGGGACGGTCAGGGTCGCGTTCTTCTAAAGGTTGGAATATGTATGGTTTTGGGGATTATACTGATATAAAGTGCAAAGCAGGCAATAGTAATAAATCCTGTAAACCTTTCCCAGCTGGGACCACGATGGGCTGGGCAGACCTGTGGTCTCTGTGGGAACTACAATGGGAATCAAGGTGATGACTTCTTGTCTAGTTCTGGGCTTGTCGAAGCGAGTTCCCAGGCTTTTGGGCAGGCCTGGAGGATCAACGGAGATTGTGAATCCACTCACAAGCATGACACTGATCCATGTGCAACAAATCCCAAAAGAGGTACCATCTGCACACCTGTTGAGTCCTATTATATTGAAAATAGTAAATATCAACATATGTTTATCTACCTCTTTCAGTGCGTTTCGCAGAAGAGAAGTGTGCGGTGATCATGTCAGACGTGTTCGTCCCGTGCCATTTTCTGGTGAATCCCGCTCCGTTCCAGCGGTTTTGTCGGTATGATGTGTGTGCTTGTGGAAACGGCGAGGAATGCCTTTGCTCAGCTCTGTCTGCTTATGCAGCTGCCTGCTCTGCAAGAGGAGTGCTGCTCAACTGGAGATCCCCTTCACTCTGTGGTAACTTTCATTTTGAACTCAGTTATAGCTGAGATTCAAACATACATCTAATAGAAACATTTTATATCATTTTGAGAATACACATTTAATACTGGTTTTGCATCAGTTTTGGAACGCAAACTATTATATAGTAGCCTCTTTGTCAGAAAGATACATATCACCACTTGTAAACTGGGTTTTTATATCTTTTCATCTGTTGCTTTTCTCTTCTTCAATTCTTAAAAGTCACACAACCACAAATTATATTTTCATCTCGCACTATTTCACTCATTTTTTTAAAAAAAACAAACATATTTGCAGTCAAATGCTCTAACAGCTGAGACTGCAGTTTGATCCATTTTTCATTAATTAACAACCTCAATCTCTGACACAATATGTGTTAACAATAACTGTGTTTGATTTCATTGTAACAATATTTAAAATGAAGTCAAACAACAACAAAAAAAACTAATTGATTCTTCATATTTGAAATAAAGTCAGTTCGAGTTGCATGCCCTTGTTTGCTCTATGAACATTCAAAAATGCTAAGGTTAGCTAAACATGAGCGTACATCTTCATAAAAATAAAGCTTGTAACATATAAGTTCTGTCTGTGTATATAGCCCTGTACAACTGTTATATTAGAGAGACTGTAAAAAACATAACTGAGAATTTATGATACATTTTACTTTGATGTGATGTTCTCAGAGATGGAGTGCCGTGGAGGCCAGGTATATGAGGCCTGTGGGAGTACATGTGAGCGAACTTGCCGCTCTCTCTCTGGTGCTGAGCCTGGTTGTGAGGGGGAGAGGGTGTGTGAGGAGGGATGTTTCTGTCCTGCCGGGAAGTACCTGAGCACCTCTGGAGAATGTGTGACTGCTGACATATGCTCCTGCCTGCACGATGGACAGCTGTATCAGCCTAGTGACGTCTATGCAGATCACAACAGCATTTGGTATGACTCCACCGACATATGCAGAAAATGGTCTGAAAAGATGCAGGCTTTAATGCATCATTGTCATTGGCTTTTCTATTTGTCCCTGTAGCTACTGCGAGAACGGTGCTATGCGTTGCAGCTCCACAGAGATAACATCGTTTCTTTCTGACCTTTTCTATGATGATGACTTAGTCCCATCCAGAGGTGTAGTCCTGAAATGTATCTGTTTTTGCAATTTACATTCATGCATTTCCTTCTCAGTCAACATGTTTTCTGGCTTCACTTCTTTATTTTTCCTCATGATGCAGAAAATTTGAATACATCTGAGTATGATCCCCCATTTATTAAGTCTAAATAACACTTGTTCACAGAGCGACGGTCAGCCCAGTGCCCTCCACCCCTTGTTCATGCAGAGTGTAATTCGGGTGAAAAGGGGCTGGAGTGTGCCAGGACCTGCCAGAATCTGGACCTGCCATGTGTCAGTCTTGCCTGCATCCCTGGCTGCCTCTGTCCACAAGGCACAGTAAGTGGTGTGTTTGCTTTTTGTCCGTTAAACACTTGAAATTGAGCAATGAGATTGATTGGTGGATCGATTTCAGGTACGCCACCGCAGAGACTGCATCACACCAGAGCAGTGTCCCTGTTACCATAACAACAGGCCGTACGCAGCAGGACAGAGCATCACCGTTGACTGCAACACCTGG
The DNA here is from genome assembly GCF_021462225.1 of Girardinichthys multiradiatus. Classification (NCBI taxonomy): domain Eukaryota; kingdom Metazoa; phylum Chordata; class Actinopteri; order Cyprinodontiformes; family Goodeidae; genus Girardinichthys; species Girardinichthys multiradiatus. The sequence continues at coordinate 29,458,741 of NC_061795.1, read as the reverse complement.
TAAAACGATGGTTTGCATATAAAAAGGAAAACCTATACCAGATTTGCGTAACATGTTTCTTTTCTGTTTTGCAGTGTGTGTGAAAACAGGAAGTGGCTCTGCACACAGAAACTGTGTGATGGTGTGTGCCGCACTGTGGGGGAGGGGCATTACATCACATTTGATGGGCTCAAGTACTCCTTCCCTGGCCTATGCCAGTATGTCCTGGTCCAGGTATGAAATAAAAAAGATCTATAGAGAGTCCCAGTCCAGATTGCAGTGTAAACTGGTACTGAGTAAATTTGTATTGAATAGCATGTTTTCTCTACTCATCTTATGAAAAGGATATGTGTAACGCAGAAGAAGGCTCCTTCAGAGTGCTGGTGGAAAATGAGGCATGTGGAATTGTAGGGCATCGCTGTGCAAAAACTGTCACAATCTTCTACCAGGGTGGCATGATTGTAATGCAGGATGGAGAGGTAACATACAAGCAGATGTCACCAACATAATTAAGTGAACTCACATGCATTAAGCTTCATTTAGGGTGTTATTAACTGTAATTTGGAAAATAAACTGAAAACAAACTTCTTTGAAATATGATACAAACCAAAAATATTTTCTTTTTTTTTTGTTGACAATATTGATGGGTATTGTCACACAGTGCCTTGCAAAAGTATTTAGAGCCCATAAACGTTTTCACATTTTATAGCATTGCAACCACAAACTTTAATGTACTTCATTGAGATTTCAGGTTTACAAATGAAAATCTGAAAAGTGCTGTGTACATTTGCATTAAGGGCCATTATGTCAATACTTTGTAAAACCACAAACAGGACTTTAAAAAACTTAAGTGCATGTTGAGGAGTTATGTGTTGGACCCCACCTCCTGAACTTGAGCTTGACATTGCTATACTAAATCATCCCACAGTAGGGTCTCTCTTTAGTCACTTAGAAAAGCAACCAATGATGCTGCCACCGTGTTTCACTGTGCAGATGGTGTGTTTAGGGTGATCTGCTAGTTTCCAGGCACATACTGCATTTTGCAAGTAAGCCTTTAAGTTCAATTTTGATTTCATCTGACCAGAGCGCCTTCTTCCAGAAGTTGGCTCTGTCCCTTACATCAATGGTCCCTAGCAACAAGGCCACAGACTGGTATCGGTCCCCTTCTTAAGACTTTGTTTCAGCAAATTTCTTTTTTCTTGCCACTCTTCCATAAAGGCAGTCTTTGTGGAGTGCAAAGGTAATACTTGTCTTGTTAACAGATCTCCCCACCAGTGTTAATATTAGTCTCTTGGTTATTTCTCTGATTGATACTCTCTTTGCACGGCCTGTACCAAATGTACCCTTTTATTTTCTCTACACGATAATGTGTCACTTTATGTTAGTCTATCATAAAAAATCCCAGTAAAATACTTTTAATTGTGTGTTTTTTCAATGTGAGATGTAAAATATGTAAAACTGATAAGAACAATTTTGTATGGTATTGCACATGCAAACACACAAACCATACAGTGTGCTTTCCAAAACCACCACATACATACCCACCTTATTAGATTAAACTTTTAGGTTACATTTCATTACATTTATTTCTGAAAATTTATTATTTACTTATTTTCTAATATACTCCAGCCCTTGCAGAATATCCTAACCAAAAAAACTTCAAACATGACCTCTGAGTGTCTTATATGCATCCATCTAGGTGAAGATGAAGAGGCCTGTACTGCAGAATTCCCAGGTGGAGATTGTCAGATCTGGTCAGTTTTACACTATCATGTTGGGGAAACACATCTCCATCAGCTGGGACAGAGGGACTCGCCTCCTTGTTCATATCTCAGCTTCCTACAGGGTACTGCTTTAGTCTAATACCAGTTTTAATTGATTTATTCACACTTATTCAAACAACATATATTCTCTTTGTTACGACTACTTCATCATGTGAAGGGTCGTCTTTGCGGTCTGTGTGGGAACTTTGACGGGAATGTCAACAATGATTTGATGAGCAGCAACAACCAGCTGGAGGTGGACGCCTCACACTTCGGCAACTCCTGGAAGGTCATTCCCAGCTGTGCTGATGTAAATGAGGTAATATCGAAGGGTCTTAGAATCTTTCTGTACATGCACAGTCTATATGTTGATAACTAAATGATTTACAATCCATTTAAATCCCCTGGTATGCAAATGAGCATACTAAACTTCTTAAATTACCTACTGTTGTGTTGCAAACCTGCAAGAAATTTAATACATAAACCAAGCAATTCATGTTGCTGATGTTTGTCTTTCTGGATGTCCAGGTGCCAGCTCCTTGCAGTGACAACATTGCAAAGTTGGTTACAGTGGAGCAATCATGTCGTGTGATTACTGGTCCCCTCTTCGAAGAATGCAAGAGCCAGGTATATAAAACTGATAGCTCCAAAAATGCCCATTCACTCTTCCTCCCTCTAACGTTTATTCTGTGGTCTTCAGGTGGATGCAGAGCCATATGTAGAGATGTGTGTGGAGGCAGCATGCTCGTGTTCATCAGTGGGTGATTGTTCATGTTTCTGTGATGTCATTGCGGCTTACGCGCAGGCTTGCTCGGAGAAGGATGTGTCTGTCATGTGGAGATCCAATGATCTTTGCCGTGAGTGGTCAAGCTGAACTGATTTTAGGATTAAAATGAAGTTTCTAATAGAAGATGTCAAAAGATTTTGTAAGCTGAATTGAAACACTTTTATTCACCTCTAATCTTTTTTGTTATGCTTTTGTTTCACTGCTTTTCATTTTTGCTGTCCTTGTTGGCATAACTGCATCTGTATAAGTAACAGATTTTGTGGGGTTTTTTGTAGACTTCATCTGTCAAAAATAGATATCGAAGTTTTCATTCTCTTTAAGCTTGAATATCAAATTTAGAATCCTATATTTTGCCAATGTCACTAAAATGAATTTGTTTAACTTTCACTAAACCCTAGCTATGAGCTGTGAAGAGCTGAACCCTAAGATCCCAGGTACTGGGGAGGAGTTGTGCCAGTGGAGGTATAACACCTGCGGACCTGCCTGTCCAGTCACTTGCCAGCACCCTGATCCCCTCCACTGTTCACTGACGTGTGTGGAAGGATGTCATGCTTTCTGCCCACCAGGTGTCAAGACAGGACAGAAAATTGATTGCATGCAAATATATGACAGTTTAGACTAAAGTGGATGCATTTTCAAAGAAATATAGAAATGGTGTGGATTAGTGTAATTTTAAACTTAATCTGTTAAGGTCAACTTCTGGATGAGGTGGATATGCGATGCGTAGATCCTTCTCACTGTCAGGTATGTATCCATGAGGGTCAGAAGATATCCCACGGGAACAAGGTCATCCTGAACCACAACGACCCAATCCACTGCAAGATTTGGTAATGCTCAGAATAGCAAGTATATTTGATTTTTTAAATTGAACCCACATGTAATCAGATTTAAAGCCAATGTATTTTTCTCTTACAAAAGCCACTGTGAGAACAACACCCCCAGCTGTGAAGATTGTACCTCCCTCAGCATGTTTTCCACTCCCACACCAACACCAAGTTACGGCACTTTCACCACGCTACCTTTTACCACCCTGATGCCCGCGGGCATGTGTGATCGTGCAATGGATCTGGCTTTCTTACTGGATGGTTCACAAGCGCTGACTGAAGATGAATTTCTGGCTAGCAAGGAGTTTATATTTCGAGTGGTCGAACGTTTCCGTATGGGCTCGGCTCACACTAGAGCCACAGTGCTGCTTTACCACTCTGGAGTTAAAACATATGATCTGCAGGTACTGTAGGAGATTATGATAATGTGAGACCTAAACAACTTAATCAGTTTGTCTTTAGAAATGAAAAAAGCTGTATTAACATATTGTATCAAATGCTGAAACTGAAAGACTGCTAAAGTAGCTGAAGTCAAAGCAGACTGACCATCTCAACATTTAGTTTAGGTAGTTTAACCTCTCAATGTCAGTCAGTCATGTTCTATACCGCTTTTTCCATAGTGGGTCGCGGGGAAGCTGGTGCCTATCTCCAGCAGCCTACGGGCGGGAGGCAGGGTACACCCTGGACAGGTCGCCAGTCCACGACAGGGCAACCTTTTAATGTGTGAATAGATAAGATCTTAATAGCATAAAACCTTTTAGCTATCTTTCTGCTATTGCCTCCCATTGTGTGTTACTGATTCCTTAGCTCTTTAAAAGATTAACCACCAAATACCTTGTTTTAGCACTACCGAAGGTCATGACCTAAACCCCACAGAGAATCTATGGAGTGTTGTCAACTAGCTCAAGATTGCTATTAAAGTAAACTGGACTTCTCTAAATACCTCATAAAAACCACAGGCTGATTGTCTCCATGCCCTGCTGCAGTAATTCATGCACAAAGACACCCAACCATGTATGAGGGCATATGCTTAACAGTGCATGGATATACTTCTTAGTATGATGACATTCAAGAATAAAAATCTTGTTTTTACCTCTTATACTATATTCTAATTATCTAGGAAATACTAAAATGAATGCAAATAAGCAATTGAAATCACTTTGTTTAATTAATCTACAGTATATTATATAGGAATTTCACTTTTTTAATTTACTTACTGAAATACTTTTCACAAATATTCCAATTTATTGAGATGAATCTGAATAATAAAAATGTAATACACAATGCATCTGTGGAGAAGCTCAAGGTATCGATAAAGCTTCGGACCTGGTTGACTTATTGCTTTGTTCCTTATGCTTTTTATTACCTGCAGGTTCAGAAAAGGCTGTTTAAGAAGATTTTGCATGACCTTCATTACACTGGGGGACATGCTGGCTTCTTGGATGAAGCTGTCAAGTATCTTGCCATCAACATCTATGACAAGAACAAGCGTGAGCATGCTGGTCGTGTAGCCATTATCCTGACCGCCAGTGGTAACCCTCGTCCTGTCCGTGCCATGGTGAAGATGCTGCGTAAGAAGGCCATCACCACCTTAACAGTGGCGCTCGGTCCTGGTGTCAACATGGGGCAGATTAATGACATCACCAAGGCAAACCCGGATAACAGGGCCTACGTGCTGAGCAGTACAGGGGAGCTGCCTGATCGTCTTTTGGAAGTTACAGATTACCTTTGCACCTTAGGGATGGAGCCTGAGGTGCCGAAACCTCCAGGATTAAAACCTACACCAGGTAGAGCCCGCAAGGTCTCACCTATCACTTCCCCAGCTACTTATGTGGAAACAAAACCAAGACTTCTACCCAGCACTCCTGCATCCACTCCACCCTCTGGCCTTTCTCTCGTCACCACAGTACCACCGTACCACCCTCCAGCCACAGAAGTGACATTCATCATAGAAGGCTCTGATGCTGTTGGTGAGGCCAACTTTAACAAGTCTCTTATCTTCGTGGAGGAAGTCATCTCTCAGCTGACAGAAGAGGAAGAGTTTATCCGCATCACTGTGATCCAATACTCTGTAACAGTCACTGTGGAGATCAATCGCTGGGAGCTGAGGCAGCAGAGAGACCACCTCCTGCAAAGACTGCGAGAGATTCGTTGGAGAGGGGGAAGCAAAACAAACACCGGAGAGGCCGTCACTATGACTCTTCAGGAAATGACTGCAAGCCATCCTCCTCAAGGCCCCACCCCTCCTCAGCTCGTTTTTCTTGTGACTGAAAATCCCCCTACTGATACAGTAACACGTCCACCAACTACAAGCACCCAAACACGAGTGTATCCAATTGGTGTTGGACCAAAGGTGCATGAAACAGACTTGGTACAATTTAGCCATCCTCAGCGTCCAATGATGGTGGAGGACTGTAACCATCTGACATCCCTGGTCCATCGTGTTGTTAATATCACACAGACCACAGTCAGGCCCCGCTATCCTACGCTGCCACCCCTCATCATCCCAACTCACTCCACTCTGCCACTAACAGGTTGTTACATAAACTGTCTAATTTTCATGTTTCTGTCCAATAGCAGTCCATAAGCCATAGTAATATCAAAATGTCTTCACACAGTGCCATGCAAGAAACCTGTTGATGTTATGTTCCTGTTAAAGGCCGGAGAACAGTTCGAGGACATGAAGACATTTGTGAAAACTTTCATTAGTAATGCTGATATAGGTAGGTGTGACACCCTGCAAATGGTGCAAAGGTAACTGTGTTGTTATAATGACATTATTACAATCTGCTATCAATAAGTTTGCCTTCTGTAGAGACAGTTTAAAAAGTTTGATTACATTTACCTAAGGTTTAGAAGGGTTAGAGATATTAAAGCTTAAAGTTATTACTATACCTTTGAATACTGATGTTTTATTAATCAAATTGTATTTGAATTAATAAATTATTTGTGTAAAGATTTGTTGTCATTTGACAACAGTTGAAAAATTATGAAGGGTTGTGTGCTTCCAGAATGTCATACAATGATAAATATACAATTACTCAATCTTACTTTCTTACACTGTTTTCTTCTGTATATTTAGTTTTTCAGTCAGATTTAAAGAAAGATTACACATTTTATAAATATACATTTCTCCAGTTATTTATTTATGGTCAGCTATGTCTTGTGATCATATTATTAGGAGTTTTTTTTTTTTAAAGAAATGACACCCAAAATGTTTTATATAATTATTATGTATTTTTATTACTATTATTATGTACTTATGTAATACTCATCATCATGCAATTTCATTTTTCCACCTTATTTAATAATTTGGTAAAAGCACAGGTGGTGATACCTGCTTGGCATATCTGCCTGTCACACCTCTGACAGTGCCACTGTGCGGCTGCAGGGTCATCAGCCGGGGGACAACCCTTCATCAATGTTTTGCTCTATTATCCCCGAACCTCTCAAGATGGAGGAGCCACGGTAGAGCTGTCTCCCTACTGTTCCTTGCAGCCTGCCTAGAACCCTTCTTTTCCCCACGCCTTGTCCTTTCTTTGGAGCCAAAGCCATCTCCCTTGCTGGGCCTCCTCAGCAAGGTCATGGGGAGCTTGCTTCCTAATTGGGCCTCTGATTCTAAGGGTTTTCAGGAGCTGCTGTACAGGTTCCCTGATGAAGCCTCTACATCTAACTTCCACTGGAAATGTGAATGCTGTCCATCCAGATTGTGAGCACATTGCTGAGATGTCCGTATCCTTGTCCTTATTTCGCTCGTATGCGGCCTCTATTTGTTCTTCTCATGGGACCTCCAGGGGACCTCTGTGCGGGCCTTCAGGATCTCTGCTAACTTGTGCACGACCCTGTCATGCCGCCACCATTTTTATTTATTTTAATCATTCTTGTTGTTCAGCACTTTGTTTAGTATTTGCTATTTTTAAAGTGCTTTGTAAAAAAAAAAAAAAAACTGGCATGGCACCTGAATGTGCCCTGAGACAGAGGAGATGTGCTTCAAGTTTAGGTTTGGGGAGCTTCACAGGTGCCATGGCTCTTCGGTGCTTCTGTACCCGGTGTTTAAGGTGTCATAGGTGGCCCTAATCTGGAAGCTTAGTCTCGCATTGCGTGTTCTCCACGTCGTCCCAAGTGATGGTCCTATTAGTCACGGCCTCCCATGTGATCTACCTGCCTTGCTGTTGCTGGCTCACCGCTGTGATCTTGAAATTTTCCTTGTCTATTTTTGGCAACTTCAGAGATTACAAGATCTTTTTCTCTCCCTCTTTAGACCCGAAAAGCTAAATTGCTATAAGATCAAACATCTCCACACACACAAAATATAATCATGCTGTTATTTCATTTATTTACTTTTTTTATCACTTCAAATTGTAAGTCTAAATTCTAGTATTGGGTTATTTCTCTCATTTCTTTTTTTATTATCATTGAATCTTTTCTAATTTAAATGAAACCTTTAGCCCTTAGCACAAACTGTACTGTGCCTAAGCAAAAAAAAAAAAGTGTACCTATGTAGATATCTAATTGTGTTTTTATGTTCACAGGGCCGGCTGGCACTCAGGTGAGCCTATTTCAGTACGGAGACACAAACACAGCTGAGTTCATGTGGAACAATCATCAAAGCAAGTCAGGTCTTCTGAAGCTGGTGGAGAGCATCCCAAGGAGGACCACTGGAGCTCCTGCTTTAGGTAGTGAACTCTAAACTAACCAGCACAGAAGTCAAGCTAGATCTACACTCACTGTTCCTTCCATCTTCAGGTTCAGCCGTACGATTTGCTGTGCAGGCGTCCATCTCATCTATCAGCGGTGGAAGAGTGGGTGTCCCCAAGGTAGTGGTGGTGGTGGTGACAGAAAAATCAACTGATAATGTTAAAGAGGCAGCTAATGAGGCCCTGGCAGCAGGTAACCTGGCTACTATTAAAAACTGTTAAAATCTTCCTGATGTGACAAAGTCTCACTGTTAAGAGTTTGTTCCCTCAGGTGTGTCGGTGTTCCCCATTGGGGTCGGACCGAACTATGACAGTAATGAGCTTAGTGAGCTAGGTCACTACGGCAACCAAGACAATACTCTACATCTAAACAACATGGACCAGTTACGAATGTTTTTAACCCTGGACAACAGCTACGCAGAGAGAATCTGCAGAGGTGACTGCTAAACATGAGCACTTTTATCCTCTTAGTGGAAAATAAGCCCATATTTTAGACTACAATGATAGATGAGTACAGTAATAAAATGTGTGCTTTGCTTTTTTTTAGCCGGTCCACCAGGAGTGTGTGTTGATGATAAAGGAAATGAGAGAACGGTTTGTAATATTGCCCGATTACTTTAAAGTCAATTTACAATTAAAATTTCTGTAATTCGTTGTCTGTTTGTTGCAGCCTGGTGAAACATGGCTGCTGGATGATGGCTGCCACTCTCTCTTGTGCCATCCCAGTGGAGCAGTGACGGTTCAGAATCACAAAATCAGCTGTGACAGACTGGAGCCGCCGGCATGCAGAAACAACATGCTCCCTGTCAGAGTGGAGGAGGCCTGCGGCTGCCGCTGGGAATGTCCTTGTATGCGCAATAATTAACTTCCACCTGCTAATAGTTAATAATAGGGGCAAGCATCGCAGGCCAGTAATTTACCTTGTTTCTGGCTCCTCCCTCCCTTTTTGCCTTGTGTGTGTTGGCAGGCATGTGTATGGGCAGCTCCACCAACCATGTTGTGAGGTTCGATGAACTGCCTCTTAGGCTGGATGGAGAGGGACTGTGCTCCTACACACTTCTTATGGTCAGTAAAGGCAACAGAGAAGGCTCAGAGGTCAAGCTTCACACTGGGCCATGTCAAGACTCAGCAAAATACAGCCAGATCTGCATGACAGCCATGGAGGTGACCCATGGACCATACACGCTGTTGCTGAAGGATGACATTACGGTAATCCGTATATGTGTTTGAAATAGGTAGTCACAGCTAGATACAGCAACTTTTTTTTTTCCACATGTTTTTTCATGTTACAACAGCAAACTTTGATTCATTTTATGAGGATTTATGTGTATTCTCAACACATAGAAACATAATTGGGTAGTGGGTGAAAATAAATACATTGCATTCAACATGAGCCCTCCCTGTCTTTCCTTTATACATGACCAGGATAACTGTCCCTTCTGAAGAGAAGCATCCCCACATCATCTTGCTGCCACCACCATGTCTCACAGTGGGAATGGTGTGCTCAGGCTGAAATCGTAGTTTTTTGCCACTCAAAGCATATTGCATGTGGCCAAAAGGTTCAGTTTAGGTCTAATCTGACCATAGTACCTATTTCCACATGTTTGCTGTGTCCCCTGCTTGACTTCTTGCAAACTACAAACTGAGCTTCTCGTAATTTCTTTTAAAAATAACCAATCATCTCCGGAACAGATGATTCCACATGAAGATGTACAGGGGTTGGACAATAAACTGAAACACCTGTCATTTTAGTGTGGGAGGTTTCATGGCTAAATTGGACCAGCCTGGTAGCCAGTCTTGATTGATTGCACATTGCACCAATAAAAGCAGAGTGTGAAGGTTCAATTAGCAGGGTAAGAGCACAGTTTTGCTCAAAATATTGAAATGCACACAACATTATGGATGACATACCAGAGTTCAAAAGAGGACAATTTGTTGGTGCACGTCTTGCTGGCGCATCTGTGACCAAGACAGCAAGTCTTTGTGATGTATCAAGAGCCACGGTATCCAGGGTAATGTCAGCATACCACCAAGAAGGATGAACCACATCCAACAGGATTAACTGTGGACGCAAGAGGAAGCTGTCTGAAAGGGATGTCCGGGTGCTAACCCGGATTGTATCCAAAAAACATAAAAGCACGGCTGCCCAAATCACAGCAGAATTAAATGTGCACCTCAACTCTCCTGTTTCCACCAGAACTGTCCGTCGGGAGCTCCACAGGGTCAATATACACGGCTGGGCTGCTATAGCCAAACCTTTGGTCACTTATGCCAATGCCAAATGTTGGTTTCAATGGTGCAAGGAGCGCAAGTCTTGGGCTGTGGACAATGTGAAACATGTACTGTTCTCTGATGAGTCCACCTTTACTGTTTTCCCCACATCCGGCAGAGTTACGGTGTGGAGAAGCCCCAAAGAAGCGTACCACCCAGACTGTTGCATGCCCAGAGTGAAGCATGGGGGTGGATCAGTGATGGTTTGGGCTGCCATATCATGGCATTCCCTTGGCCCAATACTTGTGCTAGATGGGCGCGTCACTGCCAAGGACTACCGAACCATTCTTGAGGTCCATGTGCATCCAATGGTTCAAACATTGTATCCTGAAGGCGGTGCCGTGTATCAGGATGACAATGCACCAATACACACAGCAAGACTGGTGAAAGATTGGTTTGATGAACATGAAAGTGAAGTTGAACATCTCCCATGGCCTGCACAGTCACCACATCTAAATATTATTGAGCCACTTTGGGGTGTTTTGGAGGAGCGAGTCAGGAAACGTTTTCCTCCACCAATATCACGTAGTGACCTGGCCACTATCCTGCAAGAAGAATAGCTTAAAATCCCTCTGACCACTGTGCAGAACTTGTATATGTCATTCCCAAGACGAATTGAAGCTGTATTGGCCGCAAAAGGAGGCCCTACACCATACTAATAAATGATTGTGGTCTAAAACCAGGTGTTGCAGTTTCATTGTCCAACACCTGTAGATCTCCACAACTCCTTCAGAGTTACCATAGGCCTCTTTACTACTTCTCTGATGAATGCTTACATTGCCCAATCAGCTTAGCCGGATGACCATGTCTTGTCAATTTAGCACTTTCCTTTTTGGAATGAACAGTGATATGTTCAAAGCTTGGGATTTTGTTTTTATTAACTAACTCTGTTTTAAACGTCTATACAACTTTGTCCCTGACCTTTTTGTTATATTCCTTGGTCCTCAAAGGGTCCTCAAAGGGCCCTCACAGAACCGTAGATTTTATACAGATTAATTTACACACCGGCGGGCTCTACAGTATTTACTAGAGGGTGACCTCTGAAGGCCGTTGCTGCAAAGCATTTTATTTGGGGTGTCAGAGTAAAGAAGGCTGCAATTCAAATTCATACCACACTTTTCAGATTTGTAAAAAAAGACATTTAATATCCTGCATAATTGTTTTCCACTTCACAATTCTTTGCTACTGTGTTGGTAAATCACTTTAAATTACATGTGGTTCAAATAGTTTTTAGTTGTAATTTAGCAAAAAGTTTAAACTTTCTACAATAGCTTTTATTTGCTCTCTCCCCAAACAGGCCGTGATTGATCGAGAAGAGCTTGCCTTGCCTTGGCGATATGCTGGCCTGGAGGTGGTGCGCTACGGAGGAGTGATGCTGCAGCTGAAATCAGATCAAGGCTACGTTTTGACTTTTACCCCTCAGAGCAATGAGTTTACCATCACATTGCTCAGCTCGGAAACCAGTGGGCACACTGCTGGACTCTGCGGTAACAGAACCCGCGAGCTGTTTGATTACAGCTTTATACAAACGATCGGAAGCGAAAAGTGTGTCTTCGTGGCCCTTTTTGCTTTAGCCGTTTTTATTTTGAGCTGTGTTCTCTATACCTTTCTCACAGGTGCATGTGGGGAGGAGAAGGTTAATGTCCTGTCTTTGCGTAATGGCGACACAACCACCGACCAGCCGGCCTTCATCTCAGACTGGACTGTGGTCCCAGATGGTGGTGTGTGTTTGCCCAAACGGAAGGCAGTGTGCATGTCTGGAGTGGCAATGGGATGTCAGGCCCTGCGAACTGAGGTGTTTGAAAAATGCCACGCCTATATTGCTGTCCAGGTTTTCCTTGTCAAGTGCGAGGAGCAAGCGTGTGACGAATCAGATGTTTGTGAGTTGATATCGGCCTATGCACGACTCTGTAGACAAAGGGGTGTGTGTGTGGACTGGAGGAGCCCCCATCTGTGCCGTAAGTCACTGTGCATATCCTTCAGTTGATTACAAACATCTTAACTCATGGAGCGTCTGGATCCTAACTTTCTCATGTCCTGTGGTGCAGCTCTGCATTGTCCAAACTCCATGGAATATGATGCATGTCGGACAGGGTGCGTGGAGGACTGTGGCAGCATACAGGCATTGCCAGGCGACTGGTCGGTTACTGGGCGTAACGTGTCATCATGTATGGAAACACCTACTGAAGGCTGTTTCTGCACTGGAGGGATGGTTTTGTATCATGGAAGATGCGTCTCCCCTGAGTCATGTGGACAGTGTGTGGATCAACAGGGACACACACATGAGGTAAGACATGCAGCAGAACGAAATAAATGAAAGCCCCGAAAAAATAAAACAATTTTACAATATTATAGTATAGCTTTACAGTTTGAATGTGTGCAATATTAGAATTGTAAAGGCCTGCTCAAACTCAAGTTACAGAGAATATAATTGCCCAGTTGCATGGACTTTTTTGCTGCCTTTCGTGCCCTAAGCTTCAAGGAGAGTGGTGGAGACATTGAGAAGAAAGACAAGAATAAGAGTACTGACAAAAATGTTGGTTAACTGTACACAATATAATGATCGGAATATTCATCAACGATATTGTAACTGTATCTTTTTCTAACATTTTGCAGCCCTGAATCATGGGGTAGTGCAGTGCAACAAACGTGTGACCCTGCTGCCCTCTGGTGTTTATTTGTAAATGGAAAGGAAACATTCTTTGCCTTTGTTTGAACAGTATATGCAGAGTTGGGTACCAGATGACAATCCATGTTTGATTTGCATGTGTTTGGACCAACAACGCATCAACTGCACAGTCAGACCCTGCAATGACATCAAAGGTTTTTATTTACTTTACTTTCACTTGCTTCATCGGCCACAAAACTACTGTCAGTTTTTATAATTGGTTATCTGGACGTGTGTTTAGCTCCAGTGTGTGGACCCTGCGAGATTCTGCAGGAGAAGAAGGAATCCAAGTGCTGCCCAGAGTATGAATGTGGTATGTATAAATATATTTATGTATATAATAATAGCATTAAAGTGTTTTTATTTCAGTTTGGGATGTTACAGTAGCCTTAACAAACTAGAGATGTAGAGCAGACTAATTCTTGAACACAGAATGGATTCCCAAAAAGATCAAACTCTTCTTGATTCTCAAAGTGTGAAGTGAATAAAGAGTTAAGACAATTTTGGAAAACACAGACTGATTAAAGTTTAATGAATAATTAATCATAAAAGAAATACTAATTGATGCTTTGATAACAAATCATTATAACTGCTTGTTTTTTTTAAATAATGAATACAAATATCAGCATAATTAACTACGGGGTTCCTACACAGTGTGGAGAAGTAGAGAAATAGGCTGGAGTGTTTCCCAGGTCTGGATAAGGAAGGGAAGAGTTAATAGATTTTTACTTCCACTCTTAATTTTCTACTACTTATTTACTGCTGACCCGACTCTCACCTTGTGACCTCAGTGTGTAATCTGGTGGGCTGTGATCTGCCTGATGTCCCCCGCTGTGAGGATGGTGAGACTGTGGTGCTGAAAAACCCTGGCGAATGCCAGCCTGTTCACGAATGTGGTAGGCTAATGGTCTCTCTTATGGTACACACAAGCATAAAACAGATGACTCTTGTGGTGTCTTATATGCTACTCCTCCTATTTTTCTGACCTAGTGTGCAAAAAGGAAGAGTGTTCCCAGCAAGCCCACCCTAAATGTCCAGCCCACCGCCATATGTCTGTGAAAAAGACAAAGTGCTGTGATTTCTTTGAATGTACATGTAACTGCCAGAACTCCACCCACACCTGCCCCATTGGGTTTATCACGTCGTTCTTTACCAACGACTGCGGCTGCACAGAAACCCTCTGCCAGCCTGATCAGGTGAGTGTCCTGAATGCAGAACGTCTGCATGTGCTGGAAGACTCATTTCCTGTGTGACAAATCTGTGTCTCCAGGTGTGTGTGGTTGGTGGAGTGGTTCACCCAGTGGGCAGCGAGTGGGAGGATGGATGCGAGAAGTGTCGATGCACAGAGCTGCAGGACAGAAGCACATCACTCCATGTTGCCCAGTGTAACCCACCTGTCTGCGAACGGAACTGTCCTCTGGTGAGGCAACACTAACGGTGAACATTTGCACAGTTAATTAATATTTTCTCACATATGTTTAACACAAATTTCAGGGCTCAACATATACTCAAAGAAAAGGGAATTGCTGTGGAGAATGTACACCAATCAGCTGTCTAGAGACTGAGGAAGAGATGCGAGGGGATGTGCTCACTGGAGGAAAGCTCAGACAGGTATGCGTTTACAAGAAATGTAGCTTTTTAAGTACTTTTTTGAATTGTTTCTTCTTTGTCTTCCTGCAAAAAAGCACCCATGGCTTAATTCACTTTCTCTGTCTCTATCATTAGGTGGGAGAGAAGTGGCTGTCCGCACATGATAAATGTGTCGAACATGAGTGTAAGAAAGTGAAAGACGAGGTGTTTATCTCCACAACAAATGTGAGCTGTGCCAGTATGGAGACTCCAAACTGCCCGCTGGGAAGTGAGCTTCGCTGTGACACTCAAGACTGCTGCCCCCGCTGCCACTGCGGTAAACACACACACACACACACACACACACACACACACACACACACACACACCTTTATCGAAACAGGAAAATATCAGCAGAAAACATGAGTTAGAACATCGATAATCTATAAAACTGTAAATGTATGACTCATCTTGCTCTATTGTTTAAAACAGAATTTCTGTGGGGTCTTAAAAGTCTTACATTTATTTGTCCCAAATTAAGCCCTTAAGAACTCTTTGGAAACTCATGTTTTCAGGTCTTAAATTACAGTGCAGTGAAAAAGCAAATGCCCCTTAAATATGAACTTCTTGTACAAATCTCGGCAACCGCTTCTGCACTGAAGCAATTGCAATAACTGGCAATGACTAACATTCATGTAGAATGTAACAGACTCTTCTTTGTAGTATTATTTTAAAATCAGCCACATTGGAGGGTGTTAAATCTTGAACAGCCAGTTTAGAGCCACTTCACAGTTTCTTAACACGATTTAAATCCGAACTTTGACAAGGACACTACAAAGCCTTAATTTTTTTTGTTTTTAAGCAATTCAGAGATGGACTTGCCGGTGTGCTTTGGATCACTATCCTGGCCATAACCCAAGTGTGCTTGAGTTTAAGGTCATGACTCGAAGACAGACATTCTCTTCAGGATTTTCTGATAAAACCTGAATTCATACTATTATCAGATATGTCAGGTTGTCCAGGTCTTGAAGCAGCAAAGCAGCCCCAGACCATCACACTACAACCACCATGTTTGACTGACTGTAATGTTCTTTTTTATGCTGTGTTGGTTTTACTACTCATGTAACGGGACGTATACCTGGCTACGTTTGTCTTATCAGTGCACAAAATATTTCCCCAATATTAGGCAAAGGCAAATTGGACTTTGTGTGTGTTTTTGGCCTTGGAAGTTTTCCATGGAAGCCATTTTTTTCCCAATCTCTGTCTAACATTTAAACCAAGATTGCTGATCTTAACTGAGACAAGTGAGGCCTGCGGTGCTTTTGTCATCTTCTGGAAAAGTTGTTGATGTACTCTTGGGAGTAATTTTTGTGGGCTGGTTCACCACTGTTCCCTGCTTTCTCCATTTGTGGATAGTGGGTCTCACTTTGGTTTTCTGTAGCCCTTAAGCCTTAGACAAGGCCTTTGTAACCTTCTGTAGACTGATAGATGTCAGTTACGCCGTTTCTTATCTCTTAAATGTGTTAGTTTTTAACTTATTTAAGCCCAGGCAATAATCAGTTCTGTGTGACACAAAAGAATCACAGCTAATTTATTATATGTACATATATATATATAATTATATATATATAGCATTAAAGTAACTAAAAAAGGACTTCTTCATTGTCTGTATAACAGAATTTTCAAGTGACTGAGTTAACTCAAGTTTTTTATTGTAATTCATGAATGTCAAAAATGTAAATGTTAATGATCTTCAGGACTTAAAAAGTCTTAAACTGAAGCTTGCCAAAACCCTATTTCCACTTTGAATTGCAGTTGCTCACTGTGTCCAGCAGATGTCTTTGTTACATTGCTGAGATCTTAAAGCAAGTTATCCTGATTTGACCTTTTAAATAGCTTTTAAAGGGCATGTTAGGTTACTCAGACTCCTTGTTAATTTTAGAGGGTCAATTGAACTAAAATGTGTTTCTGCTCTTTTCTCGACAGTGTCGATGGATGTCTGTGTTCTCAATCACACTGTGATAGGGGTAAGTCATCCATAAATCAGCACTGAGCTCTGCACAGCAATAAAATGTGAATATTGCTTTCTGTATTCAGGTTTTAAATGCTGTATGTGTCTTTATGCAGGCAGGCGAGAGAGTGATGGTGGATGTGTGCACACACTGTGAGTGCACAGTGGAGAACGGAGCAGTGAATAAATACAAACTATTGTGCAAGCGAACCAGCTGTCCATCATGCCCCCGGGTAACTCCTTACTTCATCATTTTCCATATTGGCCCTCACCCTTTCCCATCCTCTCCATAACTTATTAATAAACTGAAACGTGCATCGTTTTTATAAGAATCTATAAGTGCTCTTAGGCTCTGACTACATTTCCTGTCTGCTCATCATTGAACAGAGGCTGCCATGAACATTGTTTTTATGATTCACTCAGATAATTATCTGTTGGTAGGAAATAATTCAGAGAAATCTGTCTGTTTTTTAAATTTACGTTAATGGCCATGTGATGTCTTTCTATATAAAAGCTAACAATTAAAAGTCACCTGTATTTTTTCTAAGGGATACACAGTGCAGAAGGAGGGAGACAGTTGCTGTGGTCGCTGTGTTGCCACTGCCTGCTTCATACAGACGCCAGATGGAAAACTCACCAGTGTGCAAGTGGGTACTGTACAGAAAATATAGAGTTGTTGCCTACATAGCATATAATAAAAAATTAATTGTTTGGATATAGATGTCTGTATTAAAAAATCACAATTTTCTCTTAAGCACATTTTCAATTCCATTTTTTTCCCACTTTTTTGTCACTCACACTTGTAAAATACAACCTAAAGAGAAGAATGAAAGAGACATGATTGTAATGATGTTTCCAATATGCTGTCTGAAATTTTCATACCCAGAGCTCTTGATCTTTCCTGGACCGTTTGTTGTGTGCGTTTCCTCTGCCATACACAGCAGTGCTCTTTATGTAAATAACATCTACAGACTCCTAGAGGTTCACTCCTCCTCATTAGCTGCTGTTTGCATCAGTTTTACAACTTCTACCAAAAACATAGTGCAGCTAAAAGTAGCACTGCAACCCCTATAAATATTCCACAGCCTGTTTATTGGTTAACTTTTGCTTGACCAAAGACAACTTGTAGTAATTGGTGGAGCCATAATTTCTGCATTTTAGTAAAAAATCCAGAGGGTAGAATGTCCGGCCATCAGTTTGTGACCCTAAAACTGTAGCGTGTTTGTGTTATGCAGCAGGACAATGCAATGATCCAAAACCTTTGGAAGGTTTTGGAATGGCCTAGTCAAGGTTCGGACTTAAGTCCACCTGAGATGTTGCGGCATTTCTAAACAAGCTGTTCATGATCAAAAAAACTCCAATATGGGTGAAATAAAACAATACTGCAAAAAAGAGTGGGCCACCATGGGTGGCACAAGCACTTATTTGGTTGAAGAGGCAATTACATTTTAAACAGGACTATTTTGGTTTGAGCAGCCTATTACCCTAACAAATTAAATCATCATTTGACAACTGCTTTTTGTGTTTACTGTGGTTTTCTTTGTCTGATATGAAGATTTGTTTGATGATCTGAAAACTTTACCTCTGACAAAAATACTAAAAACCAAGAAATATAGAGGGACAAATACTATTTTCGTGACACTGTGGCTCCACCCACAAGCCTCCTTTCTTCTTATTCATTCTTTAGATAAATTAAAGAAATAAGACATCTTTAAAGGTGTAGGCAACAAGTAGGGGGTTTGATGAAAAGAAAGGACCTGAAGAGGCACAGGGCAGCAAAATCAAAACACCTATTCTTATATGCATATGTGGTCTACTTATCAGGTCAACTCAACCCTTGAGGATGGCTGTTACATGTATACTTGTGGTGTGAACAGCAGGGGAGACCTTGTCCTGGAGACCAAAGTGACCACCTGCCCTCCTTTTAACCGTAAAGCCTGCCTAGATCAAGAGGTACAACCTCCTGGCCTTTCACTGTATTCACAAAATTGCTCCTCTTTTCTTAACACAAAGTTACATTTAGATGTTTCTTTTGTGTGGTGTTTTTAACAGGGCAAAATTAGCCGAATTGGAAAAACCTGCTGTGAGACTTGTAAGTGATTCATTTTCAAGACTGGAGTCATATTAAGAAAATAATTTGAATGATCAGATTTTTTTTTTTAAACAAATACATGTGTACAGGTACTGAGCCGGAGTGCCGCAGGACGGCGGGAATGCTCAACTACATTAAAGTGGATGACTGCCAATCAGAGCAACAGATTGAGCTGCACTACTGTGAGGTGAGACAGCATAGACAGATTTAACATTTTGCCCTTTGTTTGGCCTTTAAAGTTACATTTTTTTCATCATCATCCCACCTGTTCAGTGCTTATGTATGAGTCAAACCTGTTTTTCTGTCTGTCTGTCTGTCTGTCTGTCTGTCTGTCTGTCTGTCTGTCTGTCTGTCTGTCTGTCTGTCTGTCTGTCTGTCTGTCTGTCTGTCTGTCTGTCTGTCTTGCAGGGCAAATGTCGCAGCAAATCTATGTACTCCCTGCAGAGCGCTGCTGTAGAGCAGGACTGTGTGTGTTGTGCTGCTTTGAAGACAGAACCTCTCAGCGTGCCCGTCCTGTGTGCCAACGGCACACGCAACCACCACACTGTCCAGTCCGTAACTACATGCGACTGTGTGTCCAAACACTGCAACTAGAGAGACAATAACAGTTTTCTAAATGTAGATGCTTTGTGTGTAACCAAGCGAAATATAGCCATCCAGCCAGAAAAATACTAATAAAACAAACCTTACAGTTTCTGCAATTTCAGCTTGTGTTGTGCATTCGTTTCAGCTTGTAAAAGTTTGTAAGAGTGGATGTTTAAAATAAGTTTAAATAGTGTGAAGGCGCATGCCTTGTCATTCATCCATTGGATATATGAGTTTGTCCTTGCAGGGTCACACGGGGGGATCATTGGCGGGGTACTGCCTGGAATGGTTGCCAGTCCATCACAGGGCAACACAGAGACACACTGGACAAACATCCATGCATGCACAAACTCACATCAAAGGAAATTTTTGAGTAACCATACAGTTGTGTTTTTGTATCTATGGGAAGAAGCCAAAGTACAGGTCCTTCTCAAAATATTAGCATATTGTAATAAAGTTCATTATTTTCCATAATGTCATGATGAAAATTTAACATTCATATATTTTAGATTCATGGCACACTAACTGAAATATTTCAGGTCTTTTATTGTCTTAATACGGATGATTTTGGCATACAGCTCATGAAAACCCAAAATTCCTATCTCACAAAATTAGCATATTTCATCCGACCAATAAAAGAAAAGTGTTTTTAATACAAAAAACGTCGACCTTCAAATAATCATGTACAGTTATGCACTCAATACTTGGTCGGGAATCCTTTTGCAGAAATGACTGCTTCAATGCGGCGTGGCATGGAGGCAATCAGCCTGTGGCACTGCTGAGGTCTTATGGAGGCCCAGGATGCTTCGATAGGCACTGTGAGCAGGTGCCAGGTCGTGCTGAAAAATGAAATCTTCATCTCCATAAAGCTTTTCAGCAGATGGAAGCATGAAGTGCTCCAAAATCTCCTGATAGCTAGCTGCATTGACCCTGCCCTTGATAAAACACAGTGGACCAACACCAGCAGCTGACACGGCACCCCAGACCATCACTGACTGTGGGTGCTTGACACTGGACTTCTGGCATTTTGGCATTTCCTTCTCCCCAGTCTTCCTCCAGACTCTGGCACCTTGATTTCCGAATGACATGCAGAATTTGCTTTCATCCGAAAAAAGTACTTTGGACCACTGAGCAACAGTCCAGTGCTGCTTCTCTGTAGCCCAGGTCAGGCGCTTCTGCCGCTGTTTCTGGTTCAAAAGTGGCTTGACCTGGGGAATGCGGCACCTGTAGCCCATTTCCTGCACACGCCTGTGCACGGTGGCTCTGGATGTTTCTACTCCAGACTCAGTCCACTGCTTCCGCAGGTCCCCCAAGGTCTGGAATCGGCCCTTCTCCACTATCTTCCTCAGGGTCCGGTCACCTCTTCTCGTTGTGCAGCGTTTTCTGCCACACTTTTTCCTTCCCACAGACTTCCCACTGAGGTGCCTTGATACAGCACTCTGGGAACAGCCTATTCGTTCAGAAATTTCTTTCTGTGTCTTACCCTCTTGCTTGAGGGTGTCAATAGTGGCCTTCTGGACAGCAGTCAGGTCGGCAGTCTTACCCATGATTGGGGTTTTGAGTGATGAACCAGGCTGGGAGTTTTAAAGGCCTCAGGAATCTTTTGCAGGTGTTTAGAGTTAACTCGTTGATTCAGATGATTAGGTTCATAGCTCGTTTAGAGACCCTTTTAATGATATGCTAATTTTGTGAGATAGGAATTTTGGGTTTTCATGAGCTGTATGCCAAAATCATCCGTATTAAGACAATAAAAGACCTGAAATATTTCAGTTAGTGTGCAATGAATCCAAAATATATGAATGTTAAATTTTCATCATGACATTATGGGAAATAATTAACTTTATCACAATATGCTAATATTTTGAGAAGGACCTGTACATGGAGAGAACCCTTTCATGGACTGGGAGAACCTATAAACTCAATGCAGAAAGATGTGAGCCTGGGATTCAAAACCAGGATCTTTTTGCTGCAAGACAACAGTGCTACCAACTGTGCCACCACGCAGCCCCATGTCTGATATTTATTTAATTTAATCTTGATTTTATTTTAGGCAAATGAACACTCCAACACACAACTGTTAAAGGCTTACTGCAACTTTTAAACTTAGGTTTTTACATTCAAGTATATTGTATGGATACACTACCATCTGCTTTCAATAGAAATTCTTGTGAAGATGTGTAAAAGGCCTTTAAATAAATTCAGTTGTTATTGCAGTAGCCTGATCTCTTAATGAAATATTTAGAAGAATACAACATGCTTGCCATAAAAAAACATTATTTGTCTTACCATCTCTGACATAGATATGCAGGGTTTGCTGAACCCTACTAGAACTTTTACCAGAACCCTGTGCTTTGGTCAAATAGGCCTGAGCTTGTTGAAAACACTTGAAGCTGGTTTTGTGTAAAACAAATTATGTATATGTGGAAAAGCACCTCCTGGCCACTGTTGGGTGCAGTGGAGGATGCGTGATGCTGTGGGCCTGTGGATGGAATAGTGAAACATACCTCTCTCTGTATGCTCCAACCTTTTTAAATGTTATACAACACTAACTGCTGTGGGTTGTACAAACGTTAACAGTAGCAGGAGATAGATAGATAGATAGATAGATAGATAGATAGATAGATAGATAGATAGATAGATAGATAGATAGATAGATAGATAGATAGATAGATAGATAGATAGATAGATAGATAGATAGATAGATAGATAGATAGATAGATAGATAGATAGATAGATAGATAGATAGATAGATAGATAGATAGATAGATAGATAGATAGATAGATAGATAGATAGATAGATAGATAGATAGATGGCTGCAGAAGGGAGCCGAGGAAGAGTCTGATCACCTGTAAGCTTTTCGTTCTTCACACACACACATGCACGGCTCAATAATATGCCCCACTCCTTCCTTCTTCTCTGCGTGGACGGCTCGGGGAATTAGCCGCCCTGTTCGCGCGCAATAAGCCAGTGGTTCCGAGAGCGCGCGCGGATTGTCCACCATCTCAGCGCTTCGGGCGGTGTCACGTCTTATCATTTATCCCCCTAACAAACAACTATTTACCAGTGGATACTGGTGAGTTTCCTGTTTACTTTCCTTTAGTATTAGGTGCGTTTAAATTTTCTTTTTATCTCTTTTGGAGTTTTATTCTTCCTCTTGTGCTCTTGCAGCGTCATTTACGCGTAGACTTCACTTTCTTTAATGTTACTAGTCTGTATTTAGCCAGAGAGAAAAATATAACTTATCCAGAGTTTTTAATGTTCATTCCATGCTGCCTCTAAAGCGGTGTAACGGGATGCTGAGGGTGTTTTTTTGTCCAGCCATGCGTGCGCACAACTGTTGCTTTTAATTAATCTCACAGCCTGATAAGCAGTGAGATCCATCTACCTTGGGTCTAATTAGCCAAGGTGGAAATTATGTACTGTGGAGTATGCCTAGCGGTGTTTTTGTCAGCCTTTTCAAAAACCTGATTTAAAAGTAAAGAGCTTAATATCACAAAGTGTCATTTCTAACAAATATTTCTACATAAATGCATTTGTATGATTGTTTTGGCGGCATAATACAATAGTTAGTTTAAAAAAAAAATTGGGATGTGTAATCCGTTATGATTTGGAGATGTGGCTCCTGTTTGCATCGGTATGAGGGGGCAGTCCGGTCTCTGTGATTGCGCTGACTGCAGGCTTACATGCATTTAAGCCCCGCGCTGAGGCGCACTCGTCTCTGTGTCTTCTCCAAAATTATTTGAAAAGCCAAATAAATGGTAGAAATGTTAGATTGGTAAATGTGAAGAGCATTACAGAAGATATTTCTAAAGAGAGCAACTCTGCAGGATATGTTATTGACAGGAGAGATTTTGTTTCACCTCTTCATCAGAGCCAGACCTAGCACGAGGACAGTTACTCACTGATGTACATATAAACATTTACAGTTGGCATAAATTGTGACTCAGTGCAGCTGAGACAAAACCCACAACCATTACTAAATTAGCACTAAAATGTCTTTGTTAACATAACTCACTTTTTATGAAGGGTTTCCATAGCTTGTATACAACTGGTGCATTTGTAGATCTGTGCTTAAAGCTTGCTTATGCTTAGCCGACTCTGGCCAACTCATTTAATCTAAAGTGAAAGAAAAAAAGGGGTACCATTATAAAAGAGTATCCAACTACAGTACATGAAAGATCAGGTATGGGCTTGGAGATACAATGTGAAAAAATGTAAATTTAGCTTGACACCCTTTCAAAGAATTCAATGCAATGTTATTTACGTTATCAGTGTAAACAGTCCTGGGAACAGTAAAAGCATCTAATGCCTGAAGTATCATGAATTCTGGGACAATCACCCCTGGTCTCCACGGGGAATGTGTTGCAGATGTGTTAAACCTAGATCTTGCTCTTTTACAAAAGCAACACATTATCGCATGAGAGTTACTAAGTATGTATGTATTTGCATATGTACGTATTATAGTTTTATGTTTAAACCATCTTCTCCCTGAATTTGCTGAATCTTACCCTTGAATTCATTTAACAGTATTTATTCTCAGAATGCATTGAAGGTTCAAAGCTATTTATCATGTATCACAATCAGAAAGCAACCTAAACACGTGCAGACAAACACACTAAGAAACAAATTTCATTAAAACCGAGTAATGTCAATACATGTAATGAACACAGAATCAATGTGGTGTGAAACCATGGAGAGGACCCAAATGCAAAACTCTCACCAGGTGGTCAAATTGACATTTTTACTAAACAAACTCAAAACTGAAGGTATCACTGTGTTTGTAATGTGAAGGAAATAAAACAAAGCAGGTATCAAATATACAAAACAACAGAAATCGAACAAAACCAATGCATATGGCAGAATAAATACTACAGGTCAACTGACTTGAACCAGGAAGTGGAGTGAGATGGAACCATAAGTGAAAACTAAATCAAAGTTCACAGATACAAAGTTACTATAAGCTAGATAATTAGAAGCAAATAATGATAAACAAAAACAAAATTAAAAAAAACAATACAAACTCAGTTTGAATTCTAAGCAGATAAGTAAACAAAAATCTGAGCGTTAATTCAGAAATATCAGGTTGTCATATAGCAGGGAAGTTTCACTATGTTGTGAATTGTTTGCATTTTAAAGGTCGGTAAAGTCAGAAAGTCTACAGGGTACTCAGGCCGTCATTCCACATGGTATGTGAGCTGGATGTTGTTGCTTTTGGGCAAAACTTGGCCTATCTGAGACTTTTTTTACTAACAAGAAAATGATCTTCTGTAGGACAAAGCAACCATTTAGGAAAAAAATTACATTAAACCAATCTTGGAAAAAAAAAGAAGAGAGTATTGTTGGGGATGACTTTGAGACAACATTGCTGTAATTTTCATACTGGACACAAAGCTAAAGGACATACTTAGGAGGTAAACATCTGGGTATTAAAGGAGATACTTTGTCAAAAAAAATCTATTGTAGGTTTCTCACTGTTTCTATTGGAAGTTAAGGTGATCACATCTAGTGCCTCTACTGGTGTCCTTCTGCAATATCAATGAATGCATAATTTCCTGCCACTTAAATGTTCAGATGCTATCATTGGGTGACAACAAATCCTAAGTTGGAACAGAGTGAGTCACACGCGAGCAGGTTTGTAATCACTGCTGCAGCCATCTCAGTACACTGAGGTGAGAAGGATAGAACCTAAAGTATTAAACAGTCTCCACTTGCACCTTGGCTCTGCGCTTGCCAATGCTTGGTTAACTGGGACCAACTGCAAGTTGGTGCACATGTGTAGAAGCACTGAGAGTTAAAGGAGTGTGGATGCTGTCTGCATGCAGTTTGGTTAACAGTCGCAGTGCTTACATGTCTCACAGCTTTCCCTGGTTTGTCAAGAGGACGGACAGATTATCCTCATCTCTGTCCTGGGTGTGGATTACTGAGCATTTCCAGTTTGTAACTTCTTCTCACCATCTATCATTTTAAGTAAGTGATTCTGCATACCTCATACTGAGTGAAAGTTCTATCTTTGGGTTTTTAGTATTTATTGGTTTTCAGGTAAAACTTCCAAAGGACACAATAACAAAACAGAAAAAGCCAAATGCAACAAATGAAACCCCAACCACAGTGACAAAAAATATGTTTTATAAAGATATGCGTATTTCAGAAAATAAACCAAAAAAAGAAAACTGTTTCACAGAACAAAAACAGTAGATGTAAATATTTATTTCCTAAACTGTTGCATTTTTCAGAAATTATTTATTTGTAGTTTTTGTTGTGCTCCATAAAACACATTTAATAAATAGAAATATAGTATTTATACTTTTCATCTTTACAATCATTTAACACTTAAAAAGAGGTATTAATATTCTCACTTGTGATGTAAAATATGCAAAGCCACTATTTTAAAGCTAGTCTTTACAGATGCACTGATCGGCTCTTCGTTTTGATGTAGTTAATGAACAGAAACAAAGGAAAGCAGATTTGTTTGTATATTGCCAGTCAGACGTCATGATTATAAAATTGGCCGGATGATTGGTGTATCTCTACTAGTCTTTTTACTACCTCACATTATACTTAGATTGTTTCCATTTATGTTAAAAGCATTTTAAGACCTTGTTTATTTGCACAATGTCAATAGACTATAAGAGCCTTTAAATAATTAATCAATAAACACAGAATGGCTGCTTCGAATGACATTACACTGTCATTCACACAGTAAAATATGTCTGGTGTTACAATATTTCTGATCTTTAAAAATATTGGAGAAACCAAACTGAAAATTTTAGGTTGTTTAATTGTGCCATGTTGTAACCATGCTCCATGTTTTTATTCTGGGGATTCCCATCTCCTTCTTACAGTATAATGCTGAAGAACTTCTCAGCGTATTTCATTCCTTGTACCCAAAGAATGAGCCCACTGACCAAATTACCCTAACAGACTGAAGCTGTGCCGTCTGGGTTTTACTCTGCTGCACTGCTTAATCTGAGCCTGTGGCTTCAAATTAGTGACAGACATGGACAGGACAGATTACATTTGCTTTAGAGTTTTTATGGAAGCCTAAACAGATTTTTGCAGATGCCATTTTATGCCATTTTAATTAATTGTCCCATGACCCACAAGAAATGTAAAGACACTTAAAATGACTGTTTCACCACCAAATATGCAATGGAAGAGGCCTTGCTTTTGCAGCTCAACCATCCTTCCACATTCTAAGACAGAAAATCATTTGGCCTTTGCATTCGGGGGCCGTGACAGTGTGAATGCCTGACAGAAAATGAAATATAAGCCAGATTTAAACAGAGATTTTAACTGTAAGCAATATTATTGTGTTGAAGTGGCCCAGCCAGAGTCCTGATTTAAATATGATAAAGAATTTGTCAAAGTTAAAGATCTTCAAAGATAAATGGTCAAAAACATCAGCGGAAACATGCAAAAAGCTGTTCAGCAATTTTAAAAATGGTTTAACTGTTTTATTGCCAATTTCCATTGATAAACGGTATATTATATGATATTATTATATTATATTATTATTTTCTTTTCTTTACAGCTACAATACCAAAAATAAAATTCCAATTTGGTAGTTAAACCTTTGGCTACTAGGTCACGCATCCAAAGGAAACAATATTCAGATTTAGCCTTTCTCCTTTGAACAGAGGGATGAAACGGAAAAGAGCATATATCCTTCACCAAAGCAATGAGTGAGTCATCGGCCTTTCACTCAGCAAAGCTTGTGTCATTGGCGCGATCTCTCTCTGGGTTTGGACTCGATGCCGCCAATGGAGGACCTGTCACCCCCCCTGACAGCAATGAGCCCCCACCTCCGGTAAGATCATTGCTGAGGATAAACACTTAACAGATTGTCTTTGTTGACTTTAAAAAATGTTTTCATGGCTTTTTTTCCTATCTCTGGGTTTCATATATAATTCTTTACTAATCATGCATCTAATATGTAACTTTTTGTTTGTTAGGAATCTGGTATTGATCTTGGACCTGGACTGTTTTTTGCCGATGGCAAGAGAAAAGTGGACTATGTACTTTGTTACAAATACAAAAAGAGGCGGAGTTCTAAGCCCCGTTTGTCCATTTCATCCAACGGGCATTTGCCAATAATTCTACCAATTCGACTGGAGCCAGAAGCAGAATCTGGGGAGGCAAGTGGAGCAGCAGGAGATGCAGAAGACTCAAAGCTCTCTGAGGAGGAGAAGGCTCTGATGAGGGAGGAGTTTGAAGCAGGACTGCTGGAAGCTGGACTACAGATTGAACGTGACAAAGAAGTAGGTACCACCTTTTATCCCTGCACCGATAAACTAACTTGTTGCATTATGTTTTCTTGTATTTTGCAGCATGTGTAAATGAATGTTTTTTCTCTATATGTTAATGTCTGTGTCTGAAGGATTGTATGTGATTTGTGTGTTGGTCTCTGCACACTATTTACTGGTGTGTTAAATCAGCTGCTGTTTTGGTTGTGGATTAAAAACGTTGTCTGTAAGTAACTCAAGCCAAGGGCTGGATTACAGGACCTTCTTAGAGAGTGATTCACTACTGAAAAAATGTGTGTGCTGGAGGACTGTAACATTTAGGGGTTGCTTTCGGATTCCTGTATTTTAAGTTTTTAAGTGGTTACAAAGATTGTATATAATGAATACTATGCATGGAGTATTTGGACATCAAATCAAATATTATTTTGGATATTTAGGTGTTAAGTTTTAAAATGAGCTGTAACCACCAGAAACAATGTGTTTAATGTATTTTATCTAATGTTAGAACGTCTTAAATACTCAATTTGCCTATATGTTGTGAAAACATTTTGCCCCAACAGATTTCTATTTATTTTTTGCTTTTTCTGTTTCCTGTCCTACAAATTTTAATGTCAGACAAAGATAACCTGAGCAAAA
Source organism: Girardinichthys multiradiatus (assembly GCF_021462225.1). Lineage (NCBI taxonomy): Eukaryota > Metazoa > Chordata > Actinopteri > Cyprinodontiformes > Goodeidae > Girardinichthys > Girardinichthys multiradiatus. The sequence goes on along the minus strand of NC_061795.1, from coordinate 29,430,615 downwards.
AAAAAACTGTTATCGAATAAGAATTTCATTTATTAAAGGGAAAAGCTATCCAAACCTAGTCTAACCCTATGTGAAATATAAATCTCCCCCAGTAAACTATGAAATAACTAACCACATTCTTTGGTTCAGTTTGGTTCAGTACCTGTCTGACAACATGAAGAAGGATAAAAAATCACAGAAAGCAACACATTATGCCCCAAACAACGCCATTTAAAAAGTATCAGTCTGGAAAGAGTTACAAAGCCATTTCTAAGGCCTTGGAACTCCAGCGGGCCACAGTGAGTGACATTATCCATAAAAGGAGAAAAAAAGCAAGCAGGGGTGAACCTTTCCAGTAGTGGCCGGCCAACCAAAATTAATCTAAGAGCACATCAACGACTCATTATGGAAGGCACTGAAGAACAGAATAACAGCTAAAACACTGCAAGTCTTTCTTGCTTCAGGTAAGGTCAGTGTTCATACTTTAATAATAAGAAAGACTGAGTAAAAAAGAATATCCAAGGCCGAAACCACTGCTGGTGGTAGTGGGATGCTGATCTGCTACTTGCACACTACTTTCATGCATTTACTCAGGTGATTAAATACACCTAAAATTAAAATTTGTTTAACGATCTAAAACACTGAAATGTAATTAAAAAGCAAAGCAAAAACTGAAAAATCTGTAAGGGGGCAAATACTTCTCAGCAATGTGTATTTAGGGCAAAAAGGAAAACCTCTTATAGATGCAAAATTGCTTAAAGCCTTTAATTACAGTTATGAGGAAAAGATAGCTCCATGAATGTCCGTACCATCAAGGCAAAAACTAAGTTCACGCAAGCATTCAACAGCTTGTGTAGCTAATTGTGGCAGCAATAACGTGACGTATTTGTTTTCTGTATAACTTTTCCCATCTCTTATTGTGAGGAGGTTTGGTACACTCTTTACAACGTTGTTTGAGTTCATTGAGGTTTATGCACAGCTCTCTTAATCCCCAACAACAGCATTTCAATCGGGTTAATGTCTGGACTTGGGCTGAGCCATTCCAACATCTTTATTCCTTTTTTAGCCAGTCTGTAGATTTACTGCTGTGTTTTAGGATCATTGTTGTTAATGACTCACCGTTCCCCAAGCTTTAGATGACATGTTACATGTGGTCTCCCCTCCAACTCCAATATACTTTGGTAAACAGATGACTTTTTGGTTGACTTAATGACTGCAAGGTACCTGGTTCCTGTGGCTGTAAAGAAGCCTAAATCATCTCCCTCCCACCACCATACTTTGCAGTTGAAATGGTGTATTTGCACTGATAATCTGTTTGTTTTTGTTTTTTGTTTTGTTGTTTTTTACTGGCAAACTGCCATCAGACATCTCAAATTTAGATTAATTTGTCCAAAGAACAATCTTCAGGAAGTCTTGCTGTTCACTCAGCTGCAACGTATGTTGTCCTGCTAAGTTTTTGGAGAAAAAAATTAAATTTTTTGGAAAATCTTCCAAACAAGATATTCTTTTTTCATTGTGATGTCATGATGTCAGGTTTTGTAGGTTGTTTCTCGGACCAACGGAAATGGCAAAGGAAGCAAATACGCTAATCAGGGGAATTGTGGACCAACTGTGGCAGATTGAAAGCAGGGAAGCTGAGGGAGGGAGACTAATTATCATGAATGGAAACAAAGAAACACAAGGTCAAGGGGAAAAGACAAACACAAACCTAAGGAAATAAACTGGAATACACAGGCAACTGAACACAATAAATAAGTAAGAAACTATACACAAGGAATGATCTAGTATGGAAACACATAACTAACAATAATGGATATGGAGAAATTAACTGAATATGGCAAGACAATATAGAACATAATAAATAAAAAGGAAATGGTGAAAACACAGACGAAAACCAAAATGTAACATCCAAGGATCATGACGCATGGACTTTAAATTCTGACATTCTGTAGATTCTGAGTTTGAGGTCTGTGTCTTTTGCAATTCCTTAGAGCATTGCTTGGTTTGACTTTGGAATGAATTTGCAGGGATGTCCAGTACCGGAAAGATTAGCAACTGTCCTAAATATTTTTTGCTCATGAATAAACTTTCTTCCTGAAATGATTGACTTAAAATTGATCTGAAATAGTTTTTTTAACCTGTTCCAGATTCATTGGAAGTTTTCTCTTTTAGGGTATTGCTGATGCTTCTCCTTGGCATTGGGGTGTGCTCCAGACCAGCAAACTGTCAAAACATTTGCTCTTTTGTGATGGTCAATCTTCCACTCCTACAACCAATGTGGAAAATTCCTTTTTCCCATGATTTTGTACTTAACAAAAATGTAAAATGAATGCCCTTTGATGCCAAATTAGGCTCAATCTGTGATAAATATGCCTTTTCTCATTTCTTATTACTTCATTTCCCTGTGTGTCTTCATGTGCAGAAGTTAAATGGCATCAGCTTTATTCGACTGCACATCCCGTGGTCAATTCTCAGTCGTGAAGCAGAGTTACAGAAGATTAAGGTTGCTGTGAAAAAGGTAAGCCTGTTTTCCTCTTTGAATGGTGAATATTTTGGTTTATTCAACACGTTTCCATACTTTGAATAGGAGATATACACTGAGAGATGAAGTAAGCAACACTGCACAGTTTGCTAAAATATAATGTTCTTCTGAGAAAGCCTGCATTCTGACCTGGAAATACAGCTCTGACACCTAACTGAATGTTTCTGAAAATAAATCCACATAGGTGGAAACACTTCATAATAGAGCTGCACAATATTAAAAAAAACCTTGTAATGAAAATTGGTCAAATTTGTGATGCCTGTTTTCTTCTTCCCTCTCTTTCTCATTGGTGCTTCCTACTCTCTGTGACCTTTATTATTTTAAGTATTGCCATTTGTATCCGTTGTGAACGTCTGCTGTCACGAGACCCTGTCAAACTGGCTAAACATTACATTTTCATGTAAAATACAAGTTCATAACACTTGCAATATATTAGTCAACAATTACAGCACTCAAAATAGTCCTTTGTGATATGAATACTGCAAACACTGATATTGTTATGACGATATATTCACAATATATTGTGCATCCTAGTTCTTAACCAAACACGATAAATGTTCACAAACTTATTGCTAATCAGCATCCACTTTTTAGAGAGCTATGAAATGCAGTTGACTAGCTGTGATCAGTTTTTTCATTCATGTTTCTTTTAAGCAGAAATGTGAATTGCGGAAAAGGACAGGCATCGCTGGAATTTGGGATACTGTCATCACCCAACTGAACAGACCATTTCAGCCAGATGTTCCCGACAAGGACATCCACAAAGACTCGCAGTCACGTGTCCATTTCAAAACCCTCAAACACTCATTCATCAGAGATAAGCTCCACCTGTGAGTACACAGGGTACATCTTGTAGGTTTGACCTGCCTTTTATGGTTCAATGAACTATACTGATTTAGATAATGTAAGGATTATGATTATTGATTAATTAATATTTATCAAGAATTATAATTTAAAATCATAATTAGGAAAACTAATTTCTTAACCAAAAATCATTACTTACGAATCGAAATCAGAGATGACCTCCGGTGTTGCAATTATGGCTCAAGGCCTTTGATAATTACAATTATTAAATTCTCAGTAATAATTGATAACTATTACTAGATGTCACTGTTTAATCAACCGCTTCACCGAAGGTGGGGAACTTTGACTTCATTTTGACAGACAAATCACTCTTGCTCAAAATAAACACAAACGCTTTCTCTTTATCTATTTGAATATTTATTAAATCAACAGCCCTGATACATCTCACTATTCCGATTAAATAATCTTCATGTAATCAAGCATGCAAAAGTTCTACACAAAAAGGGTAAAATAACTAACTAAACAAGATAAAACAACATTGAGTGTGTATGAAGTCAAATCAGCGGTTATGGCAAAACAATAGAAAATTTGGTACTGAGCAAAGCTTTGGGAGGGGCCTCCACCAAGCTGCAGTCATAAAACCCCCAAAGTTGGAGCTCAGTGAAACACACAAAGGGTCATAAAACTTTAGGCGGCAACCAGTGGAAAAACACAAAGAGTGCAGACAAAGGAATAGTGAGTTTTCACCATGAGGTTCTAGCAGTCCAATTTTAAGTTCACCTGAGTCTGCGCTCAGGTGTTCAAACACAGTTAGACACTCACAGCTTCAAACCGCGGCGGCTTTCAAAGTCCAACAGCAATCAAAGTTTCAATAAGACATTGCATGCACATACAACTTAGAACACATTGGACTATAAGTGGCGATTCTAAATCGCCCTAAAATCCTAGTCTATCCTGCCCAAGCTATTTCTAATAGAAATAAAACAAAACAGGATTACTTGGTGTCGTCTCCTTTGAGCAGGGGGAGAGAGGGGGGAGTTGTTATGCGTCCGTAACTAACTCAGAGGAAAGCGGTCAGTCTTCGTCCTTTGGCCTCCTTTGGCAAACGGGAAAAATATGATGGACCATCAGCAGTCGACTGGAACAAAACAAGGATGAAAATTTCAGATCTTTGAAACCTCGGTGGGTTTTTTGGTCACGTGTTAAATCCACGCCTTCGATCAATAAAGTAAAGTTTCCTGGTCTTCTTATCCCAGGAACCTCTTTCATGAATTTGGCCAGTGGGAGAATGCATGAAACCCACGTGTGAGCTTCTTCTCTAGACGGATGCGTGCTCCCGTTGCGTGGTAACCGTTTCCAGTTTCCAGCATGAAAAGCAATGGTGGGCGTCTCTGGTGCCCTTATATAGTCCACTGTGATATCAGAGCTGCGACACCCCTTCCTATCAGTTGCAATGCGTGCTGGGAGTTGTGGTAGCAGCTGCAATTCCTGCTGGGAATTGTGGTAGCAGCTGCAATTCCTGCTGGAGAGTTGTGGTAGCAGACCATACTGGGGTATGTAGTAACAAACAAATGGTCCAACAATAACACACTTATTTAAAAATTATTCACTGGTCATTTGATTTATCTGCCATTGTCACATGCTCCACGACTTGTAAATGCCAAATCTAAATTAAACATTTACTTTCACTTCAAATGGTTGCAGTTGCTTGTAACATTGTAATTTCCTGCAGGTATGACATCAAGTCAACATCATCTTTATTTGACAATGCAACACGGAGCAGAATAGTGAGTCTATGACTTGATTTTATCCAAATGTCTTCCATAAAAATATTTGGTTGAACTACATAATATTGCCTATATTTTGTTGGAATTAAGATGTGACTTTTTAGGACTTTTTCCTGAACTCTCCAAGTATTTTCTACTACTTTAATGCAACTTTTATGGAACTTACCAAGAACTTTCCTCGAACTTACAAGGCACTTTTCCAGGACTACCATGCTTACTTGTTACTTTCCTAGAACTTACTAGGTACTCTCAGAAACTGGGAGTTTGTATTTTGAGTATTGTATTTTGAGGTAACTTTTCTGGAACTTTTTAAAGGAAAACTTACCAGGTACTTTCTAAAACTATAATGGAACTTAGTGTATCTAAACTTTCCAGACACCAATGTGGTACTTTCATGAAACTTACCAAATACTTTACTGAACTTACTAGATTCTTTCTGGAACTTTTCTGGAACTTTCCAGATCACTTTGGGGAACTTTTTAATGGAACCTCCCACAGCATGTCAGCTACTTTCATGTGACTTACAAGGTACATTACAGAACCTGTGTAAGTTTCACGGAGGTTCCAAATACTAGCAAAATTCCAGATAAGCTTCTATGAATGTTCGGTGAAAGTAATGGAAAGTCTCTGGTGAGTTCAAGAAAAGTTTCAAGAATGGTCCAGGAAGTTTCTGTTAACTTCTGGTAATGTTCATTGAAAGTTCTGGGAAGTATTTGGTAAGTTCCATGAAGGTTTTTAAAGGACCTGGTAACCTCTGGAAAATAACTAGTAAGTTCTGTGTAGGTAACCAGTAATCTACATGAAAGTTTCTTAACGTACCTGCTAAGTTATGGGAGAGTTCATGGAAAATTGCCTCTAAATTCTGGGACATTATGGGCATCATTATGCTGTGCCAAGAAGTATTTTTGTTAATTTTAACAAAATTAAACAAAAATTAACTGATGCTATGTTTGCTTCTAGGTTTCTGAGATTATTTCACGCACTACCTGCACGCGCACCTGCCAAACCACAGGTGAGTTTAAGCTTTTTATAGAAGGTGCCTGGAAATGTTGGCTTTCTGAGTTCCCATGGCAATATAATTCAGTGTCGTCTTGCTTTAATGTTTAGATGCAGTTCAGCTTTGAACTTTAGAAAAAAAAAGTTGTCTCTTCAATGGTGAAGATCGCTTCTTAATATCTCATAGGGTGTTTCCAAAATGTATCATTTAAGTCGAACAGGGGTTTTGAAAAATTAGACTTGTTTGCCTGTGGAATAGGCACCAAACCTTGTTTTCAGTCACAGTTTCAAAGGGTTGACAGGAAATGGTTTACACTTGGACTTTCAAAATAAAGGTCACAAATACAACCCGTGTTAAATGTGATGGATTATAAGAAGGGTAGGTTTCTGATTCCTAATATGCTCTCACCAGCAAAAAGGAATTAATTTGGACTTTTTCAAAGAGACTCATTCTATATATGCTGAAATGTTACTCAAGTAGGTTTACAATTTCTACTGGCATGACACCAGTGATCAATGAAAAGATGGGCAAAAAGCTAAGAGGTACTTGTCAAAATATGAGTCTTAATCTTTCATAGGCTACATTATTGCAAAACTAGCTTCCTCATTACTGATGAACCTAAAACAGGCATGCGAAAAGTGAGTCTGTGGCCCTTTCAAAATATAGCAAACACCTACTTTTCAAAATCTCTCACTTTTTCATGCTTCAGTTATTACAAAACTAATGTTTAAAAGGCTTTAAATCCCACAGAAATAATTGTTTATTGGGTGTAAACCAGCAAGAAAACCGACATTATGGTTGTAGACTATATGTACCAGGTGCAGACACTTAAATTTTTTTTAGGAATATTCTGTTCTTTCTTTGTCCATTCATAAGGGTCATAAAACAGATTTTGTGTTACCCTCTGTTTTTGTGTCACAAGGCATCAACTCATTACTGGCTCAAGGTGTTTACATTTCTGCATTCCCTCTGCACGATGTGAGTAAAACTGAAAACAGAACAGTTTAACTGTTCTTTCTTTTTTTTACGTAAAGTATTCACAGCAAATGTTACCGACACCTCAAATTTAAGTACATACAGTTCAGTTAATTTCAGTTCAGTACAATCAAAGTCATCACAGTCAAATACCTAGAGCTTATCCATCTGTCCCACCCATGAAGAACAAGCACACTTTGCAGATGTTTACCAGAGGAAATCCAACACCGTTTGCTGACTGACACAAAGACATTGATATATCGTACTCGTACTCGTCGTCTTCCGGGTCGCGGGTGCAGCAGACTCAGTAGAGACGCCCAGACGTCCCTCTCCCCAGACACCTCCTCCAGCTCTTCCAGGGGGAGCACAAGGCGTTCCCAGGCCATTCGGGAGATATAGTACCTCCAGCATGTCCTGGGCCGTCCCCTGGGCCTCCTCCAGGTGAGATGTGCCTGGAACACCTCCCGAGGAAGGCGTCCAGGAGGCATCCGGTATTAATTGCCCGATCCACCTCAACTGGCTCCTCTCGATGTATCCGGAATCTTGTTCTTTCGGTCATTACCCAAAGTTTATGGCCATAGGTGAGGGTAGGAATGTAGACCGACCAAATCGAGAACTTCGCTTTTCGGCTCAGCTCTCTTCACCACAACGAACCGGTACAGTGCCCCATTACTGCGGCAGCCGCACCGATCCATCTGTCGATCTCCCGCTCCATTCTTCCCTCACTCGTGAACAAGACCCCAAGGTACTTGAACTGGTCCATTTCAGGAGGGAACTCCCCTCCAACCTGAAGAGGACAAGCCACCCTTTTCCGGTCAAGAACCATGGCATCGGACTTGGAAGAGCTGATCCTCATCCCAGCCGCTTCACACTCAGCTGCAAACCGCCCCAGCGCATGCTGTAGGTCTTGGCTAGAGGGGGCCAACAGGACCACGTCATCTGCAAAAAGAAGAGACGAAATCCACTGGTCCCCAAACCAGACCCCCTCCGGCCCTTGGCTGCACCTAGAAATTCTGTCCATAAAAGTTATGAACAGGACCGGTGACAAAGGGCAGCCCTGCCGGAGTCCAACATGCACCGGGAACAGGTCCGACTTAGTTCCGGCAATGTGAACCAAACTCCTGCTCCGCTTGTACAGAGACCGGATTCCATACTCCTGGAGCACCCCCCACAGGGCATCACGAGGGACACAGTCGAAGTCCACAAAACACATGTGGACCGGTTGGGCAAACTCCCATGAACCCTCGAGCACCCTGTAGAGGGTATAGAGCTGGTCCAGTGTTCCACGGCCGGGACGAAAACCACACTGCTCCTCCTGAAGCCAAGGTTCGACTATCGGCCGGACTCTCCTCTCCAATACCCTGGCGTAGGCCTCACCAGGGAGGCTGAGGAGTGTGATCCCCCTGTAGTTGGAACACACCCTCCGGCCACCCTTCTTATGAAGGGGGACCACCACCCCAGTCTGCCAGTCCAGAGGCACTGTCCCCGACCGCCACGCAATGTTGAAGAGGCATGTCAACCATGACAGCCCCACAACATCCAGAGACTTGAGGTACTCAGGGCGGATCTCATCCACCCCCGAAGCCCTGCCACCACGGAGCTTTTTAACCACCTCAGTGACTTCAGCCTGGGCGATGAAAGAGTCCAACCCCGAGTCCCCAGCCTCTGTTTCACCAGGGACTGCGTGATGGCAGGATTGAGGAGGTCCTTGAAATACTCCTTCCACCCCCCGATAATGTCCCCAGTCGAGGTCAGCAGCTCCCCACCCCCACTGTAAACAGTGTTGGCGAAGCACTGCTTCCCCCTCCTGAGGCACCGGACGGTTTGCCAGAATCGCTTTGAGACCAACCGATAGTCCTTCTCCATGGCCTCACTGAACTCCTCCCAGGCCCGAGTTTTTGCCTCTGCCACTGCCCGGGCCGTGGCATGCTTGGCCTCACGGTACCCGTCAGCCACCTCAGGAGTTCCACAAGCCAACCACAGCCAATAGGACTCCTTCTTCAGCTTGACAGCGTCCCTTACTGCTGGTCTCCACCACCGGGTTTGGGGACTGCCGCCGCCACAGGCATCACAGACCTTACGGCCGCAGCTACGGGCGGCAGGATTGACAATAGATGCGGAGAACATGGTCCACTCGGACTCTATGTCTCCAACATCCCCAACAAGCAAACCCACTCCAACCCACCGCCTCTCCTCGTGGGCCACTCCAGAGTAGAAGAGAGTCCAGGCCCTCTGAAGTAGATGGGTTCCAGAGCCCACGCTGTGCGTGGAGGCGAGCCCGACTATTTCTAGTCGATATCTCTCCACATCCCGCACAAGCTCAGGCTCCTTCCCCCCCAGCGAGGTGACATTCCACGTCCCTAGAGGCAGCCTAAGCATCCGGGGATCTGGCCGCCGAGGTCTCCACCTTCGTCCGCCGCCCAATCCTCTTTGCACCGGTCCCTCACAATTCTCCCTGCAGGTGGTGGGCCTGCTGGGGGATGGCCTCGCATCTCTTATTCGGGCTTGGCCCGGCCGGGTCCCGTGAGGAGCAACCCAGCCACCAGGTGCTCTCGGACAAGTCCCGACCCCAGGCCTGGGACCCTGGCTCCTCCGTACCGGGCGACGTCACGTGCCTTGATTTAGTAGTCGTCATGAGGGGTTCTTGAATTTCAGTTTAGTACAATCATTTTATGCATTATATAAAATTGTGGTCCTACTTTTCTTTAGGGTTCATTCACACGGAGAGGAGGAAAAGATCAACGAAATGACAGACAGGTGAGTTACAGTAGTATTGATGGTGTTTTGAAAAAACTTTCTTCAAATACTGCAAGAAGCTCAATATCTGTAAATAAACCTTTTGAGGTATTTGAAGAAGAGCAGTTCTTGTCTCTGAAACGTCAGATCCTGTTTGAGAACACTACATTAAAACCATGTTATTCTCATGAAAGCTATTTGTCATAATTAAAACTAATGCATCTTTGAAAAAAAAAAAAACATTTGAAACGTCAAGCAACATGCATGATGTTTTTTTAGCATTATGATTATTATATATATATATATATATATATATATGTGAAGGACTAACATCCTCTGTGTATGTGGCGCCCACTCGACTAGCACATTAATTACTTTGTCTTGTCCCTCTTTCAATAAATCTCAATAGGGTGTTAAGATAAATACATATCTATATGGTTTTCTAACTGACTTGAATATGTCTCTTTTTCGTTTAGCTGCTCCATGAAGAATGGGCCAACTATGGAGCCATGTTCAAATATCAGCCTGTTGACCTGATCAGGTACTGAGAAGTTTAAACAAACCCCAATTAATTTTCTCTAGTTGGTTTTGGCTGCACTTTACAGCATAGTCACACAAACTGAGGTCTGCTTGTGATGAAGCAAGCATTCAGATAATAGAAAACAAATATTTCAAATGTCCTTGATTATGACTTTTCATTAAAAAGATGATGTAATTTAAGTCTAAACGAACAATTAGGTATGATTTATGATCATACCTTTATGATTTATAGCTACATTTTAGCTAAGATACTATTAGATTGGTTTATAAATTCAAAGTTTATCAATTGTTTGATGATGGTGAAAGGAATGATTTATGGCTTTAGCCAGTTGAATCCTGCAAACACAGGCAGCTAATTTATCTTCTGTTTCCGTATTTACAGGAAGTACTTTGGAGAGCAAATTGGGTTATATTTTACCTGGCTGGGTGTTTATACCCAGCTTCTCATTCCACCCTCTGTGCTGGGCATCATTGTCTTTCTGTACGGCATATTTACCGTAGATACCAATGTGCCAAGGTAGGCAGACACATGTTCATGAAAGCTAATCAGTACCAATCAGTGAAAGAGAAATAAAATAACTTTCTATGTGTTTCACCTGCATATTTCAGTCAGGAGACATGTGATGACAACCTGAACATCACAATGTGTCCACTGTGTGATGCAGTGTGTGATTACTGGCGTCTAAGTTCAGTGTGTTCACTGGCCCGAGCCTCATACCTGTTCGACAATGGAGCTACTGTTCTCTTTGCTATCTTCATGTCCCTGTGGGGTAATTATATCCACCAACTATACACTTTGCTCTGAATGCTACGACAAATGACATTCAGTTACATTTCAACATTATCTCTAGCCAGACAAAGACAAGAAAACTACCACACCTTAAATCAGTAAATCACCCATCCTTTCACCAAGATGACAACTGTGGCTTGAATTAAAATGACTTTTGCAACACATAATTAGAAAAGCAGAGTCGGGACAGAAAAAGTCTGCTCCTTTTAGCTTTATGTTGGCTGGGAAGCAGAGAGGAGGTGTTAAGAGGATAATGTAATTACTCTTTACCACTGCATAGACACACTTTGTGGAACACTATTGTAGTATACATATACGGTATATATATATATATATATATATATATATATATATATATATATATATATATGTATTTTTTTTTTTTTATAATAGTGGCAAAATCAGATGCCTTGAATTGGACCTTTTTTTCTTAATGCCAAATTAATTTCTCACATCTATTGAAAACAGAGCCTCACTCAGTTTAAGCTGCAACAACAGATCTGATGTGTGCTGCTCTCTTTGATTAGATTAGATGTTCAATACGTTAGCACTAAGTGCAGTGACCTGTCTATACCATATAGTATCCAATTAATGCAGCTGTTGAGATTTTTTTATTAGATCGTTCTCCAAGTTCCAAAAGTCTAATTCTGCCAAAATGATCAGGTAAGGGTTCCTGTAAAGACCTGTTACAATCCGTAGAGGAAAAACATATTGGACAAAAATTAAATAAACTGCATTAGTAAATGGCATTTTTTTTACTGTTGGGACAAGATACTTAGTCAGATCAACTTTAGTGTAATGTTAAAATATCAAAAATAGTATTCAGGCTCCTTGAGTTTTTTCACAAATTTAAAAGCAGTTTATTGGGATTTCATGTGATAAACACAAAGGAAAATGGATGGAGCTAATAAACAGGCAATCCTGGAAGAAAGGTTGTTAGACAATGTAAAAACATTTAGACTGGAACAGAGGTACAACTTTCAGCACAACAACAACCACAAACATACAGTCAGAGCTGCAATGGACTGGTTTAGATCAAACTATATTTATAGTTTAAAGCCGTTTAATCAAATTCCAGACCTAAATATAAGTAGGAATCTGTGACAAGTCTTGAAATCTGTTGTTCACAAAAATTCTCCATCCAGTCTAACAGGTTGAGCTTGTACTTGTCTTCTGCTTATCCAGGACTGGGTCAGAGGGACAGCTGTCTCAGCAGAGACGCCAGGCCTTCCCTCTCCCCAGAACCCTCCTGCAGCTCTTCTGAGGAGAGCCCAAGACATTCGCAGGCCAGCCAAGAGACATAGTCACTCCAGCGTGTCTTGGGCCGTTCAACGGACCTCCTCCTTGTGGGACATGTCTGAAACACCTCCTGAGGGAGGCGTACAAGGGTCATTCAAAATAAATTCCCGAGCCACCTCAGCTGACTCCTCTCGGTGTGGGGGAGCAGTGGCTCTACCCCGAACTCCTCGCGGATGGCCGAGCTCCTCACCCTATTTCTACAGGAGTGCCTGGTCACCCTGCAGAGGAAGGTCATTTCTGCCGCTTGTGTCCGGAATCTCGTTCTTTCGGTCATGACCCAGAGTTCATGATCATAGGTGAGGGTAGAAACGTAGACCAACCAATAAATTGAGAGCTTCGCCTTTAAGTTCAGCTTTCTCTTCACCAGAACGGACTGGCACAGCATCCGCATTACCGCACCGATCCGTCTGTCGATTTCTTGCAACATTCTCCCCTCACTCATGAACAAGACTCCGAGATACTTAAACTCCAACACTTGAGGCAGGAATTCCCCTCTGACTTGGAGAGGGCAAGCCACCCTTTTCTAGTAGAGAACCATGGCCTCAGACTTGGAGGAACTGATTCTTATCCCCGCCTCTTCACACTCATCTGTGAACCGCAGTTTGAAGTTGAGCAGTTTTCACAAAAGAACTGGACACAATTTGCAGATATTCGTTTGTAAACAAAATTAAAACTACATATTTATTCTCAAATTATGTCTATGCCTTGCCTTGTGTTGTACTATCATAAAATCCTAATAGAAGTGTTAGAAACACTGGCATCTAATTAGGGTTTAAATTGTTGGTTTAGTTTTGTTTGCTGATTTCTTATTAGAACTGAACAGAGCAAGCTGCCTCCTAAAGCTTTTAAAAGCATCATTCCTGTAAAAACCTTTTAAGCTTCAGGTTCATTTGCTTGATGTAGATGACAAAATTTTCCGATTCACTTTTGTCTCTTTCTAAAAATTATTCCTTGTGTGTATCATCTTGCAGCTGCTTGTTTCCTTGAGCACTGGAAGAGGAGACAGATGTGTCTGAAACATTCATGGGATCTGACAAGCTTGGAGCATGAGGAGGTAATGAAGTGGGCTCAAGAAAAGCATGTATGGACACCCACACACACACACACACACACACACACACACACACACATACACACACACACACACAATCACACAGACACAAAAATAGATTTTTTGTATGAAGTTATGGTATCACATAAGAATAAATAGAAATACATGTGTTTCTGCCTTCGGAAGAAACACATGTATTGTAAAGGAAGCCAGCAATGCCCTTAGGGATTACTTTACAGCCCAGGCGATACACAAAAGTAATGCTAGTTTTCCTAAGGCTCTCAGTAGTTCTTGACCTTTAAGTTCCCCTAACAAAGCAAAATGCTTGCTGGCAGACAGTTACATTGAGAAGATCAGTAATGGGATTGGTCCTGGCCTTAAAGGGCAGTTGGTGGATAAAATGACACAGCAAGGTCACAACACAAACAATCAGAGCCTAACGCACCTGTTCTCTCTGTCTTTCATGTGTCTCCTTGTCTGCTGCCTGAAGGAGCGAGTTCAGGTAGGAAGCTGTGTATACCAGCCTAACTCTTTAGAAATCAAGGAAAACAAAATTATAGAATAGAACAGAATAGAATTGAATGTATAAAAACAACACAAATAACAAGATAGTCACTGAAAAAGTGAATAAGCAGAAAGTAAAAATGTACGCACATGTCTATGGAAAGTTGGGGGGCACAAAAACTATTCCATATGACAGTCATAACAGTAACAAAGCTAATATATTTCATTATTGATATATTTTATTTTAAATCTTTAATTAGAATGTAAATCAGACATTTATTGGAAGCTGCTATGTAGATGCTGAAAATGCCTTTTTGCCCTGCCATATTCTTATAATCTTAAACAGGTTTTTGTTATTTTCCACCAAGGAAGCATATTTCGCTCAGGTAACTGTCTTTATTCACACCTAAAATGTAACCCCCTCAAAATAAGTTAAAAAGACAGATTAAGTTAATCCCATTACATACAATATAAATGTTTTGGTTACACGTGGTGCTTGTGTTTTATTTTGCATATACTTTGTATGTGTACTCCAGGATGAACTGAGACCGGAATATGAAGAAGCTCTTCAGGAGAAGAAAGCTAAATTGAAAGCACAGGCTAAAAAGAAGGTATGTTTACATGAATGCGTTCAGATCCCTTTTTAGTGTTGAACTGTCAATGCAAGTTTTGTTTTATCTCACGCTCTACTTTTTGTCCTCTGTTTTAGCTGGCTCCAGCTGGAGAAGGTGTAGATGGAGAAACTGACCAGATGCTGGCGTCCCAGGTACCACTGCACTCCACAATAAATGAATGGGCCTGCAGATGAAGCACATAAATGCGAGACATTATGTGTGTACATAATGAACTCCCCTTCCCGTAATGTGTGTGGTTGAGTCCAAAGCAGATTAGCTGCCTGAGATTAGCCCAGATTACTGACAGAGACATACAGGGGGGGGGAGGAAGGGGAGGAGATTTCTGTCCTTTCAGATGGCAAACATACACCCTCCCCACTGTTAACATAGTGTGTGTGTGTGTCTGTGGACAACATTTCAACCCATCGCACGTCATAACGTGAAGGATGCTTGTATGTTTATATGTGTTGTTCTTCTGTGCGCCCAAGTAACACTCACCTTTGCCTTGACAGCCAGAGCCTGAGTCCTTGGACATTGAGGATCACCTGTCAGGTTATTTCATCAATGTGTCCACCTTACTGCTGCTGGTACTGCACTCAGACTGTCTTCATGTTCTCACTTTTCCATTTGCCATCTGTCTCTTTGTCGATCCTGTGGTTAATCTTTTGATCAACAGAAGGATCAGGTGGATTAACAGATTGAGGGTCATTATGGTTATTTTTCATGACGTAGGAGGTAGTTCACAGAAATCAGATGTATTTATTTCTCAGTGCTCACAATCTCTATTTGTTTGTCTGCCTAAAATTCTGGATTTCTCCAAATTCATCCACTTAAATGGTCAAGGCTTGGTCAGTCCTCGTTTGTTGGCTTCCAAGGAGCTGTCCTTTCTTATAATCTTTTAAATTGATACTGAGCAATATTTCTTTAATCTTTCTTTGGGATTTTGCTGGATTTTCATTTCATTTTCAGTCCAGTTTCAGTACCTAAACAGATCTATTCCATACCAAACCATACCAACTTAATTTATAAAGCGCTTTAAAACAACCAGTTTTTAAAAAAAAGTACAAATTATAAACATACATTAAAAGATAAAATATTTTATGACATAAGAACAAGAAAACTGTATACAAAATGAAAACATTTAAAACAAGCAAGGTCAAACTAAGTCTCGCTGATGTTAAAAGCCAAAGAATAAAAGTGGGTTTTAAGATGGATTTTATAAGTAGGCAGTGAGGGAGCCTCTCTAATGTGCAGGGGTAGGTTTTTCCACAGTTGAGGAGCAACAGAGAAAGTTCTGCCCTCCTCTGAGCTTCCTCCTAGACCTTGATACCTGCAGAAGCTGCTGTTCAGTCAACCTGAGGGACCAAGAAGGTAAGTATGGGTGAAGAAGCTTGGAGAGGTATGTCAGGACAAGATCATTGAAATATTTAAAACAAAATTAAGAATTTTAAAATTGACTCTAAAAAACGCAGGCAACCAGTGGAGTGAGGCCAGAACAGGGGTGATGTGTTCTGTTTTTTGACTAGCAGTGAAAAGACGTTCAGCAGCATTTTGAACCAGCTGCAGATGAGAGGGCAAGGACTGACTCATTCCAGCATAAAGTCCATTACAGAAATCTAAGCGGGATAAAATAAAAAGCATAAATCACTGTTTCAGAGAGTTGCCTGTTGCCAGTTCCCTTAAATAATAAAAGCAGGACTTTGCAACTGCTCTAATTTGACTGTCCAATTTAAAATCACTTTCTAACTTTAAACCCAGATCGTTAACAGTTGGCTTAAAATATGCCATCAGGGATCCCAAATCTACAGTGGTGGACTCACAGCGCCCACTTGGTCCAAACACTGTATCCTTTGTTTTATTTTTGCTAAATGTAAGAAGTTTAGGGCCAGCCAAGATTTAATATCCTCTAAGCAATCCGATAGTGCTTTGATTAAAAAGCTGTCATCCTGTGGTAAGAGCAGATAGATCTGACAATCGTCAAAATAAAGGTGGAATGCCATTCCACACTTTTTAAGTATGGAAACTAGAGGCAATTAACACAGGGAAAAAAAGCTGTGGCCCCAGAACTAAGCCCTGTGGGACCCCACATGCCAGAGGAGTGGAGGATGATTCTGAGGATGTGTTCTGAATGCCCACTAAGTGATTTAAACTTGGAAATGAAAATGTTGTGGTCAATTTAGGGAATGTTTTCTTTTGTTGGAAAAAAAATGCCGCTAAACTCAATAGATGAACCGATGTTTTTTTCTACTAAGTATGGACTAAAATACATTTTTTAAGAGAAAAAGCAGCCAATGTCCAAATTAAGTTTAAAGACCCTTCAGAAAACCTGACCCCTTTAAAAGATTACAGCAAAGTTTGGCTCCTTGAATGGAAAGTTTGAAGAAGCCAGAACGTGTCTACAATCTTTGAACAATACAGAATGAACAAGTTAAAATGCACATGAACTATTCATGCATTCTCCTTCAGAATCCATACTTTTAACCTTGTATTTTTCATTTTATTTTGTTTTAGATTTTTGTCACCTTTTCTGCAGTGTTTGGAGTAGTAGTTTATCGCATTTGCATGCTAAGTGTGTGGTCCATGAACCCTGATCCTGAAGCCAAGGCCAGTGTGAGGATGACCGTCACCACCACAGGCATCATCCTCAACATGCTGGTTGTTCTGGTATTGGAAGAGGTCTATGGAGCAATCGCTGTGTGGCTGACCGAGCTTGGTATTGTGTTTAATTATAGAGTTATAGAGTAAACCACCAAACAAGGATGGTCAATAATTCACAATGTTTTTTCCTAGAGGACAAATGTTGAAGTGGAGACACATTTCTAGATGAGAACAATGAATATAATACTATGTGCAGTTCAGCATATTTTAACGATTTTAATCAATTTCATGTAACAGTTATATTTAATTAAGTTTATTACAGATTTAGTGTCGATTGTAGAGTTGATGTATTTATAGTTCTTTTGTCCAATTTGCAACAGAACTTCCTAAGACAGAGGAAGAGTTTGAAGAGAGGTTAATCTTTAAGTCTTTCTTTTTGAAATCCATGAACGCCTTTGCTCCTATTTTTTATGTTGCCTTTTTCAAGGGCAGGTGGGTTTGTTTTGTTTTTTTCAGCAATTTAAAAACTGTTGTATTCCTTCGATCCAAGTCGTATGACCTGGTCCTGTCTTCGTACAGGTTTGCTGGGCGGCCCGGTGATTATGTTTACGTCTTTGGAGACTATCGCATGGAGGAGGTAGGTCTAGATTTGCATATACCTGATTTTTTGATTTTTGGAGACAAATGTTGCCACATACTCACAAAACAGGAATTTTCCAGAATAGAAAGCATGTAACTGAAACAGCCATAACACATTCGTGGCGTACATTTAAATAGTTTTAGGCTTAATTTGCACAAAGCTTTATAAAGACACTTTTTATAGAAAATTAAATGTTTTTTATTTTATTCTTTTTTTTAAAAATGACTCAAAAATGAAAATGCATTCAAAGAATTAAGTGAAGCTATTGTGTCGGCTTCATTCAATTGTGTCTCTGTCATACGTTTCAATGACTTCCAAAGATACGCAGCTTTAAGTGAAGAACACTTTAGCAGCGCTTTTCTACACATCTGATTCTGTAGCATACATAATGATATCCAGCTAAGCCAGGCTATCACAGGCTTTTGAAAGTAGATTGAAAGTTGTTTTCATTCAACCAAGAATAATGTACGAAATGAGACAGGCACCTTACAAAATAAAATACAACCATGTACAAGGGGTATGAGTTTAAAAAAAAATGGTTTCTCTGTTTTATCTTACATTTTAACCCAAAAGAATTGGATGTTTTAAATTATTTATACCTCAATAATTCTCAATAATCAATAGAAAAGCTTTCATCATCAAATGGAATGCTTCTTATAATTGCTGATAAGCTTTTTGCATGTTTTCCTGGTATTTTTGGCCATTCTGAGATCCAAGACTTAGAGTTTGGAAGGTCTCCTTGCCATCACCCTAATCTTTAGCTCCCTCTTTAGATATATTTATACCGATTGCACTCTTAAAATACTAAGAAATCTAAGCTAACTTACTTTATAGTTTATTTTTAAATCCATTTTAATTTAACAGTTCAAATGGGACCTTTCCTTTAACATTGCTCTGGAGCTATATGTATATATACAGTATATATATACATAGGTATAGATATATATCTAAATACATATAATGCAACTACAGAGTACATTTAAAATAAACTACCCAGGTGAAATGAGTGTTTTCATTCTCCACAGTGCGCTCCTCCAGGCTGCCTCATTGAGCTGTGCATCCAGCTCAGCATGATCATGCTTGGAAAACAGCTCATTCAAAACAACGTCTTTGAGATTCTCATTCCGTACGTATGCCTCAGTGTCTTCTCATGCCGTATTTAGAGTAATAATTTGCATCATGTTTTAATTTACAAATTAGAATTCAGACTATTGCAAAAACCGGCTTTCTTTTCATTCTTTGACATATTTATGCTCTTTGTTAGTAAAATGAAAAAGATGTACAGAACGATACAAGAAGAAAAAGGAAAGAAAAGAGCTGCGGAATATCAGGAGAATGAAACTGAAGAGATAAGACCGAAACAACAGTTTGACAAAGATTTTGCTCTTGAACCATTTGAGGGTGTTAGTCCAGAGTACATGGAGATGAGTGAGTCTAATTTAATCTCTTTGTCACTCTTTAAGATACTGATTCACCCTCTATTGCAGCCACACAATGTGATTTTAATTATGCATGCTTGTGTCTCAATTTTTCAGTTATCCAGTATGGATTTGTGTCTTTGTTTGTGGCTTCCTTCCCGCTGGCACCAGCATTTGCTCTGCTCAACAATGTCATTGAGATTCGCCTCGATGCCTCAAAATTTGTCAGTGAGATCCGCCGGCCCGATGCAGTCAGGTGTAAAGACATAGGTACAAAATCATTTCATATGAGGAACGTTTATTCAATTTCTTTTCCTTTTTCCATGCTGAACCTTTAATTCTTTTTCATACCATAAAAACCTCAACAACCTACACACACTCATATGGATGGACACTCTTCCATTTCCCTATTTGTCTCTTTGTTCCTGCTGTCTTCAGGGATTTGGTACAACATTCTCTGTGGAATCAGCAAGTTCTCTGTCATTACCAATGTAAGTCTGCATGTGTCTGTCCTGACCGCTCTGCCTGTAACATTTCATTGGGGGCAATGTTAAAAGATGTTTATTTAAATGCATATTTTTCATAACAACTACCATATTTATGTAAAGTTTTGGTCCACATTTCCTTAATATGTAAAAAATTCTTTAAAACAACTGGAATTTAAGCAATTTTCTTTGCTGCTGATTTTAGTTGGTAATAGTAAACACTTGACTCCACTCCCATTCTCCCTTATGTTTTGTTTTTTCCCATTATCTACCCTGACAGATAACACACACAGCAAAACAAACTCAGATTCTCACTTTGTAAATTGTTAGAAAGCAATTGTTCTTTAGGGGTAATAATCCATCTTTTAAGCCCAAATTAAATGTGTCATATGTTTAACAGGCAGAAATGGAGATGAGTGAGTGAGAATTTTTTACCCGAAAAGGTCGGGTACAGAACAACAAAAACGTATTAAATGTTGAACAGGCTAAATGACCATCACCTGATTTTAACACTCACATACATGTCCTTAAAAGTCATAGACTCCTGAACAAAGTTTTAAGATAAGTGGATAAACTACAAGCATTGGTATTTCATGCTGCTGGATCATAACCAGGGTATGAGTCCAAAAAGAAGAAACAAAAGCAACAGGCTATAAATAGACTAAGCAAGTTATTAACAACTACATTTAAAATAATTGTAGCATTTGTATCAAGGAGATCACTCCGGAGATGTTTTTTACATTGTTTCCTTCATTGGAACAATGGAGCTTCAGGTGAACTTGCAGTTGGCAATGTGGAGATACAGCAGCTGACATCCCTCGTAAATTAGGCCTGTTGTTTGTTAGGGAATGACCTGGTCTTTCAACATGACAGCAATGCAACAACAACGTCTTACAGTAGAACATAATTTCCAGGATGTGGACGCCCTTTGTGAATTCATGTTCACCACATGGAGTCCCCACCAGTCTACTGGAAACATAACACACAGGTTTTTGAAGTGATCAACCAGAGCAGCAGGGCTACTCACACTTCTTTTTATACTTTAGTATCAGTTTTGTTGTTTGGTCTGGGAGGGGGGCTTTAGCCAGGGGTTCTCGACTTTTTATCCTCTGATAAAAAGCTGTTTGAATTTTTTTAAATAATTTTTAACAAATTGCCTACTCTATTTGTTTTTGTCTCTTGCTCCTTTTTCTTCTGGTTTGCATTTTAAAGTTCAACTTACAACGTGGTTATGATCCAGCACCTCTAAATGGCAATACTTTCAACATTTTTCTTTGTCTTAGAGTTTTTGCTTAACAGTGTGTA
The DNA here is from genome assembly GCF_021462225.1 of Girardinichthys multiradiatus. Classification (NCBI taxonomy): domain Eukaryota; kingdom Metazoa; phylum Chordata; class Actinopteri; order Cyprinodontiformes; family Goodeidae; genus Girardinichthys; species Girardinichthys multiradiatus. The sequence goes on along the minus strand of NC_061795.1, from coordinate 29,409,551 downwards.
ACTCTCATTTAGGATCAAGCTGTTTAATAAATGTATTGTCTTTCTCATTAAATCATTTTAAGCATTAAACCCTTTAAGCATAATGACAAAAGGTTTTCAAAGAAATGAAAAATCTAAACTAAGAGGTCTGGTGGTTCTATGGTTCATTTTGCTGGCATGGCTGTGCTCCACCAGACACAATGTTAAGAAACAATTTAGTAAGCATAATATAAATGATGGGATACAGCCGATCTAAGGCTAATGTTGAATTGATATTCCTTGTTTGAAAGGTTTTGAGATTATTTTGACCCAGCTTTAGGTGTAGCCGTATCTTTATAAGACTGTTGTACCTATCGTCCATGTTTATCTTTAAAGGCATTCGTCATCTCCTTCACATCAGAGTTTGTTCCAAGAATGGTCTACCAATACATGTACAGTGGAAACAGCACCATGAGTGGCTACACAGCGCACTCGCTGTCTTACTTCAACGTCAGCAACTTCCCTCCTGGCACAGCACCAACCACCACACTCATCACCGGTGTCACCATGTGCAGGTCAGAACGACTCTCCTAACCTTGAACTACATTGATCTTCCTTTAAATCCCTTAGCCAGCAGCTTAAGGCTTCCTTTGGTGCAAAATTTGGCAAGGATTTCAGGGTCCTGCTGAGAGCAAAGCGCTATTACCAATATTAATTTGCATTCAGGTATATTGAGCTGAGATTCTCCTTGTTTGCTTCCTCTCTCTTTTTTAGATACAAGGACTACAGAGATCCACCATGGGCACCAGATGCCTACACCTTTTCCAAACAGTACTGGTCTGTCCTTGCTGCCCGACTGGCCTTTGTAATATTCTTCCAGGTATCAAAAATCATTTTTGCTAAATTTGTTATTTTTTAATGTAATAGACCTGGCATCAGACTTCCAATGCCATTTTTTTTATTTAGAAATGCATTGCCATTTATTTGATATGGGGTTTTCTTGGGATGTCTGGTGCCAGCCAGGTTACTTAAAAATACAGCTAAGAAAATGTTTCTTTTCATCTTACTGTTTATTCTTACATGTAGTATTAATTCTATACTGAAGGAATGAACTGTTTAAGTATCTTTGGCAGCAATGCCAGCCTGAGGTCTGGGGAATGATCCTACAACATTGGCAGACTTCCTTTGGGAGATTCTTCATCTTCTTGGCAGAGACATACACGATTAACCAGGTTGGACTGAGAGTGTCAGTCATTTTCTCAACAGAAATGCTCTACTAGGGTCAGATCCAGGACCTAACTGGATCAATCCAGAGCTTTTGCATTTTTTTTTTTTTTTATAAAGCCGCTCTTTTGTTTTCCTAACTGTACATCTCCAGTTGTTGTGAAACTGTGCTTGATTTGAATGATTGCATCAACGTTGTGCAATTAATGCTTTTCTCCAGACACACTTTTTTGAATTGTGGCCAATGGTTAATAGTCCAGTCTTTGGCTCCCATCTGACTATAGGAGCCAAGTTACTCTAAGGATATGATAGTGTTTGTGCAAGATTTTACTGGCACATGATTTTATTCTGCTTAACTCTCTTTGACCAGTTTAACAAAATACAATCAATGAGATAGAGGGAATTCATGCAGGGTCTTATACTGTATTTACTGAACAATTCCATGGTATGCCATGTTATACTTGTATGTATTGTATTGCAAAATGTATTCTCATGCAATCTTATTTGATAGACCAACACAAAGTAGTGTATAATTGAGATGAGGAAGAAAGTTATATATGTTTTTCTTATGGATAAAATTCTGAAAACTGTGACATGCATTTTCTATTCAGAACCTACAAGTCAACCCTTTGTAGAACCACCTTTTGCTGGAATTACACCCGCAAGTTTATAGGATCATGTCTCGGCTTTATGCACATATTGAAAATAACCTTTTCTCCCTTTCTACTTCGCAATGTCGCTCATACTCACTCAGATTAGATGGAGAGCTTTTGTGTCATTTTTCAAGCCTTGCCACAGATTCTGAATTGAATATAGGTCTAGGTTTAGACTGGGCCATTCCAACCCATGAATATGCTGTGATCTAAACCCCTCCATTGTTACACTGTCTGTATGAAGGTGAACCAGCTCAATTTTAAACATTTTGCAGCCTCTTTCTGGGTTTTCTTGCAAGATTGCCATGTTTTTAGCTCCTTTCATCTTCCTATTAAGTCTTACCAGCTTACCCACAGCATGATGCTGCCACCACCATTTTTTATGATGAGAATGGTTTGTCGATGGTGATGTATAATGCTGGTTTTTCGACACATGTATCATTTGCATCTATGCCATTAAGTTCCATTTTGGTCTCATCTTACAAGAGCACCTTCTCCCACATGTTTGTTGTGTCTCCTAGATGGCTAACCACAAAACTCCAACTGAACCTCTCATAGCTTTTTATTAACAATAGCTTTCATTCTTCTTTAGAGGTCCTGTGGTTATCATGTACCCTTTGACTGTTTCTCTGATTATTGCTCTCCTTACCCAGCCTTTTAGTTTAGGTGGATGTGTCTTGGTTTGAAGGTATGTCATTCTCTTTCTGTTTGCAGATGATGGAATGAACAGTGTTCATTGAGATGTTCAAAGCTTGGAATATTTTCTTATAATCTTACCCGACCTTATCCATGACCTGTCTGCAGTGTCCCTTATTCCTTATTGAGCTGTTTGTTCACTGATGTTCTCTAACAAACCCCTGAGGCCTTTAAAAAGTAACTGAATGTTTTCTTAGATAAAATTACACACAGTTGCTCTCTATTTGCAAATTAGGTGTCTTCTAAAGGCAGTTGGTTTCACTGGAGTCTATTTAAGCGTTTCAGAGTAAAAGGAGCTGATGACCCTCACACTTTTCAGATTTTTATTTATGAAAAGGTTTGAAAACCATGTTTCATTTTCATTCCACTATAATAGGCACTACTTTGCCTATCATATAAACATGACAAAAAAAGGCTAAAAACAGCTTTGTTTCCTCTTTTTTGTCTCCCCGACAGAACCTTGCCATGTTCCTCAGCATGCTGGTAGCTTGGATGATCCCAGATGTGCCACGATCGCTGCGGGAACAGCTGAAAAAAGAGAACATGGCGTTGATGGAGTTCTTGCTTGAACAAGACCAAGAAGCCTGTGCCAAAACTCTCTCCCAAAAACGCTCAACCCCCTGCTTTCCAGCCAAAATAGACATTGTAGTGGAGGAGGCACCAGAGGAGGAGGACGTGTGCCAAGTGGGGGAGAAAGAGGAAGAAGTGCGTGTTGAGATCAGTCTGGATGAACCCACTGGGTTTGATACCAACCCAGAGGTTTATAAGTCATTTGAAGAAGCTGAAAATAACAAGGATGATGGGCCAAGAGGTCAGGAGTGTGAGGAAGTTGGCCAGGAGGAAAGCAAAGAAAAGGTAGAACATGGAGAAGTGAGTGAAGAGGTTGCAGGAGAAAAAGAGGAAAGTATAAAGAGCAATGAAGGTGATGTTTATGAAGCAAAGGCAGCTGAGGAGACCTTTACTGTAGATCTGGACGCTTTTATGAGTGAGCTGGGTCTGTTAGGTAAGAGGAGACATCGCTCAGTTTTTGATTATTCTTTACATGAAATCTCATATGATGTCATCTGATCCTCTTCTCTTTTTCTATCCATCTAGATGACGAGCCTTCATCAAGCATGGCTGTGGAAAAGGAGCTTCCCCGCTCAGAATCCAAAAAAGGTCAACAGAAAGACAGGGAACCTCCTTCCCGTCCCTCATCCCAAAAAGGCTCGTCCCAGAGTCTTAAAGGCTCTAGGCCAGACATTGCAACACAGAATCTTGATACTAGGATGTTGACTCTAATTGCTCCTCCTCCCAGAGAGCCAGACTCGAGAGTAAAAACCCGCTGCTCCACCCTTCCTTCCCATTACAGAGGGGCTGAGGCTTGCTACAGCCTGCCCCGGCCCAGCCAATCCACCAGCCTCACAAAGCTCCAGCAGCATCCCTCGCTTACTCCCCTGGTTCCTTTGGGCTCCATATCCCCCAAACCATCCTCTCCCTCACGCAGCCCCGTGTCCCTGTCATCTCCACAGTCAGTATTGACCCAACAGCCCCAAGCCATAAGTGAATTTTACATGCTGAAAGGCCCTCCACCTCAGCTGCCACGTTCCAGGGGCAAAACACGCTGCTCCACTCTGCCTCCCCGACAGAAAGTACCCGGTCCCGGGGAGGCAGCCTCAAAGCCAAGCCATTCTTCCAGCTGTGCTAAACTTGGAGACCATATCCCACCTTCATCCAGTGAACTGAAGCGCAGTGACACTCCAGTGTAAGGAGCTCTGCAGAGCAACGAATGGAGGCTGTAGACTGCAGAGGGAGGGGGAACCAGATTAGCTTCTCCTGTTTGTGCCTGAGGCTGCATCCCTTCTACTGTTCTCACCTGCATACAGCTGGGCTTTAAAGAGAGACCATTCAGATCAAATAGACTTCCTTTTTATTGTTTCAATCTTCACACATGTAACACTATTTATATCAATTTTATATCAATAACAGTTTTAGTGCTGAAGAGTTAAGAGAAAAGCTCCTCAGACTTTTTTTTTGCCATGACCAATAAAGACTCAGATTGTTTTCTTTCAATTTTACTTCATTTGTGAATGTTTGTTCATTTTCATAACACGCATATTTCAAAAGGCACTACAGTGTTGTTATTTGCATTCATTTTGTATTGTAACTGTTTTACACACATGCAGCAATGCTGCCGCGTAAAGATGACAGCTAGAATCCAGAGCTCCGCTTGTAGCTTTTGTTTATTTTCAGTGGTTTTGATATTTGAGAGATGTAAAATTCTAATTAAACAGCCACCTATTTTTGATGTTTGTGCTTCCTTTTGTTTCCTTTTTGCCATTGCTTATTTTATTTTACATTTAGATCATATGAGACTTTTTCTAAAATGCAGTTTTACAAAATACCAAGACTCGTCTTCTTGAAGAGCTTAAACATAACACAGTATAGCAGTACTTTACTTACGGGTCCATCTCAATAAATAAGAAAGTCATCAAATGTTCATTTCAGTGTTTCAATTCAAAAGGTTAAACTCATACAGTACTTTACATTGATTCATTAGTCACAGGGTTGACATATTTTAGACACTTATCTCTGTCTCACAACTAATGAAAATCCCAATTTCTGTTTCTCAGAAAATTACAATACTACAGTTGAACAATTGAAAAAAAGGCTATAGATTTCAATGTGGTGCAGTAGTGACACCTGGAGAGGCATGATCGGGAGGAATGGCCTCCCCGATCTGAATCCGAGTGGTGTTTTGTTGTTGGACTTCTGTGCTAGTCACGGATTGTCCATAATGAACACCATGTTCAAGCATAAGGGTGTCCATCAGTGCATTTGGCACCAGGACACCCTAGGCAGGAGGTCGATCATCGACTTTGTTGTCGTATCGTCACACCTTCGGCCGCATGTTTTGGACACTCGGGTGAAGAGAGGGGCTGAGTTGTCCACTGATCACCACCTGGTGGTGAGTTGGATCAGCTGGAAGAGGATAAAGCCGGACAGACTTGGCAGGCCCAAGCACATAGTGAGGGTCTGCTGGGAACGTCTGGCAGAGCCCTCGGCCAGGGATGTATTCAACTCCCACCTCCAGGAGAGTTTTGACCAGATTCCGGGGGATGTTGGAGACATAGAGTCCGAGTGGACCATGTTCTCCGCATCTATTGTCGATCCTGCCGCCCGTAGCTGCGGCCGTGAAGTCTGTGGTGCCTGTCGCGGTGGCAATCCCAGAACCTGGTGGTGGACACCGGCAGTAAGGGATGCTGTCAAGCTGAAGAAGGAGTCCTATCGGCTGTGGTTGGCTTGTGGGACTCCTGAGGCGGCTGACGGGTACCGTGAGGCCAAGAGTACTGCGGCCCGGGCTGCGTCAGAGGTAAAAACGCGGGCCTGGGAGGAGTTCGGTGAGGCCATGGAGAAGGACTACCAGTTGGCCTCGAAGTGATTCTGGCAAACTGTCCGGCGCCTCAGGAGGGGGAAGCAGTGCTTCGCCAACACTGTTTATAGTGGGGGTGGGACCCTGCTGACCTCGACTGAGGACATTATCGGGCGGTGGAAGGAGTACTTCGAGGATCTCCTCAATCCTGCCATCACGCATTCCCTGGTGGAAACAGAGGCTGGGGACTCGGGGTTGGACTCTTTCATCACCTAGGCTGAAGTCACCGAGGTGGTTAAAAAGCTCAGCAGTGGCAAGGCTTCGGGGGTGGATGAGATCCGCCCTGAGTAACTCAAATCTCTGGATGTTGTGGGGCTGTCATGGTTGACACGCCTCTTCAACATTGCGTGGCGGTCGGGGACAGTGCCTCTGGACTGGCAGACTGGGGTGGTATTCCAACTACAGGGGGATCACACTCCTCAGCCTCCCTGGTAAGGCTTACGCCAGGGTATTGGAGAGGAGAGTCCGGCCGATAGTCGAACCTCGGCTTCAGGAGGAGCAGTGTGGTTTTTGTCCCGGCCATGGAACACTGGACCAGCTCTATACCCTCTGCAGGGTACTCGAGGGTTCATGGGAGTTTGCTCAACCGGTTCACATGTGTTTTGTGGACCTGGAGAAAGCATTTTTAGTTTAGGTCAGGCCAGTTTGATGGTCAATAAAGCACAGTGATACCATGGTCATTAAAGCACTCTTTGATACTTTTTGCACTGTGGGCGGTGACTCATAGCTAATGCAAACCCGGCCCAGGTAAGATGGGCAAAGAAGATTGGTAAGATCAGTTTAGGATAAGCTTAACACAAGGAATGTGACAGTAGTAACCCACATCCTGGATACATCTCTCTGTGGTAGCTCTTGAATCTCTGACTCCAGCTGTAGTTCCCACCTTCTGAATCGCCCCCCAAACTCTTGGAAGGACCATACTCCATAGATCACATTCTTCTTGCATGTGCACCTTTTTCTACCACACTTTTTTCTTCCACTCAACTTTCCATTAATATGAGATTATTTTAATGTTTTTTATGACCAAAGACCACATTGTAAATGGTAAATGGACTGAATTTATATAAATGTTTTTCTTGTCATACTGACCACTCAAAGCACTTCACACTAGAGCCACATTCACCCAATCACACTCACAAACATGCACACATCCTTACACTGAGTAGGCAACTTGCCTTGCCCAGGGGCACATCAACATGTGGCAGAAGATGGCTGAAATCAAACCCACAACTATCTGATTGAAAGACAACTACTCTTCCCACTGGTCCACTGTTGCCAAATAGTACAAAATGATCAACCATATCTCCCTCAAACTTTTGAATTAACTTTGCTTCATTATTATCTTAAGAATGCAGCTATCCATGGTGCTTGTGCAACCTTTTCTACTATTCTTTGTCCTCCACTGAACGTTCCATTAATGGCTTTTTGCAGCTTACCCTCTTTGTGGAAGATGCCAATGGCTGTCAAGCCAGTCTTCCCCATGGTTGTGTAGTTCATAACATAACTATAATACATTTTAGCTTTAGAAACTCTTCAAATTTATTTTTGTGTAATATACTCTTATTTTCAAGGAAATTAATTTTAGGTTTTCATTAGTTTTGAGATAATCATTCAAATGAATGAAAATAAACTCTTAAATTGCATTACATCGTATCATACTAGTGTGTATGTTTAAATGCAATGAACAGCAACACAGCTTTTTTGAGATTCAGCCACTAATACATTGTAATAGATGTGGTGCTAGTAATTTTGTTGTCTCTGTTGCCCTCTTCTGGTGCATGATGTAACATGACAAAATTTGCCTCATATTTAAAAAGACTCTCAGAAATGTGTTGCTTTCCTTTTATGTCCCACCTAAAGCTACAATCTTCAAGACTTTATCACTACCTTCCTAAATAAAACCACTAGACATTTACAACTGGTTCCTGGAAATAACTTTTGCCTTGAGAAAAACAAAAAAACTTGAGATTATTTGCCGCACCCAGAGTTGCTCAGTCTGTGTTTATATGTTTATTATTAACTCAGGTAGCTATCTCCGCAGCATGATGTTTCACTCTTTGTTCTTGTGTGAGAGAGTTCCTCTTTCTCACTTGGCTCCTCCTCCTCTTCTGCCCCACTAGTGAATGGGGCCTTTGTGGGGCTGCTTTGGCATTCCAAAGGAATTCTTGCAGGTGAGGGTATGAAAACGATCCCACCTGCACTTCAGATGACTGTTGTAGAGCTTACTCTTTACAGGCTAAAAGAAAATATTGGCAAAATGCTCCAGTGGCACTAAGCTATTTGCAGTCCATTATCTTTAAAGATTTGTAACCACTACGAGTGTGTGATCAGAGAGCAGACAAAGTGGGAGGGAAGGATTCAGGACTTTTTTACCAGGTTAGCGACTACAGGCAAGGCTTTAAATCTTGACTGGAGACTGTTTAAACACAGTCATGTACATTGCGCCAGTCAGGAAGCTCACTGACTTACAAACAAAACCTTTTCACTTTAACTTTTTTCCTCTCCTTGAAGAGACTTCTTAAAAGCCACAATGCATCCAAGAGTGTCCAGGATCTAACAGAACTGTTATCTGGTGTGATTAAGTGCCCTATATGGGTGGTATGAGTAATAGACTGATCTCACTCAGACAGATCCCCAGACAACACCCAGCATTACTTACACCGGGCGCACCGTAAGGGTAAGTGTGTGAATGTTGAGCTTATTATTTATTACGCTGTACATTTATTTTCACTGTTGTTTTCCCAAAGCAGCCTTTTTAGTGAAGAGAACAATAATGTCAAAGACTGAAGGCATGAATGAAAGGGTTTATTGTGAAAGACACTATTAATTTGAAGTTAATATGACTTGCGTAGTGTTTTACTTTGCTTTCCTGAGACCTGGTAACACATTCTCATCTGCTTCAGCTTTTCTCCCCGCTGCTGAAACTTGTCAAGACAACACTGCCTGGAGGTATGTCTGCCTTTTCCCATGCTGACTTATTAACAACCTTTGAGCTTCAGGGACACACTCATTTGACCTATACTGCCTTGGTAAATTAATTTAATTAAAAATAGGTTGATTGTCTTCTGTATTTATTCAAACAGCCCAGATAAAAATGCCAGTTTATATCAGCCCAAGATATAAAGGTCAGTTTCTTAGTGGTCAAGTATCATATTTTATCTGCACATGGGCAGAGTCCATAAGAGGAAGGACTTTACTTCTCTTTAATTTCTGCTTCCATGAATTGTTCCTCACCTTTCTTTATCTTTATTGCCCTTTGATATCTGCTGGAGTTTTCCATTTCCAGTGTGCTGGTTTTCTTTACAACTTCAAGGCCTTACAGCATAGATTTGGTTACATATTCTAGATCTCTAGATGCATCAACAATAGTTAATTGCAGGCTCACATCTGGTTCTTAATGAGTAGTGATAACAGCGATGAATGTAAAATGTCTGCATTGGTAATACTGGATCACAGTCCTGTGTTTGGCAGAGCCGATCATAACATACAGGTTGGTAGACTGGAAAAGTTTTTTATAGGTTAGATTATTGTAATGGCGTCTTTACCACAGTCATCAGGCAGCTGCCGCTCATACAAAATGTTGCTGTGAGAGTCCTGACAAACTCAAGAGAAATGGATCATATCACACCAGTCCTGTACTGACTGTACTGGGCTGGCTCCCTGTTTGTTAAAGGAGTTACTATGTCTCATATAAACCCAACAGCTCATCAGAGACTTGTACATTCAGTGTTCCCTGGACCAGAACTAAACATGCAAGGCAGTATTTAGGTTCTCTGGTTCGGAGCTCTGGAAACAATTTCCTGAAAACTTGAGTTGTGCAGAAACAGTGGGCTCATGTAGATCAAGACTAAAAACATTACTGTTTACTGCAGCTTTTCCATAAAGGTAAAATATTACTTTATCAGTTCATTTCTATTTTGTCATAGCTATTGTTTTTGTTTGCCTAGCACAGTTTCTTTATTTTTTGTGTGATGTGAGTGTTTTAAACTTAACACTTATCTTTAATGTAATTCTCATCACTTCTTATTCTTTATTTTTTTGTGAAGTAGTTTGAATTACCTTGCGTACAAATGGCACTGTACAAATAAACATAGCTTACCATGTATAGATTCGAAATAAACCTTCTGGTTTATGGACAAAAACACAAGGCCATAAATCTATTTGGACCAAAGTATGCTAAATAAGAACAAAAACATACTCAAATTGAAACTGACCTTTTTTAATTATTGATAAAATTCTTAGGTCCGACTTTGTATAGAGACAAATAAAATGGGGTAGTTATAACAAAATAATTGTTAGTCCACTACAATTCTCTTCCTAAAATGGTTTCCATTCACTTTTTTATATTTAAGGAGACTATAAAACAGATGGTTTCAATTGTTTTAACCTAAATGGGTTTGTTTCACATTTTAGCATCATGTTGCAGACAATCAAAGAGTGGCTGTGGTGGGAACGTCTGTGGCTTCCAAAAAGAGTCTCCTGGGCAGATCTCGAGGACAAAGATGATCGCATTTATGCCAAAGCCTCTCAACTTTATGATGCGGTGCCTTGTGCCCTCTGCCTGCTGGTGGTCAGATATCTGTTTGAAAGGCAAGATTAGACAGCATAATAGTAAATGTGGCTGAGAGTTCAGCTATTCAATAATCAGATTTGAGTATATTGGGATTATGTTGCACAAGTTTGAAGCAGTGTTAAGAAATTCCAAAGAGTTGTGTTATGAGGGAGTTTTACAGAGCTCTGTATGCTGTTTCAGATACTTAGCCATGCCGCTGGCTAATGCTCTTGGGATCAGAGACAAGGTGCGTCTCACAGCTGAGGAAAACTCAATCCTAGAAAAGCACTTCTGTAGACAAGCCAGGAATCCATCACGGGTATGTTAAAAGAGTCCATTCATGAAGAAACAAAGGCATTTTTTTTCTTTCTTACACACTTTATTCCCAGGCAGCAATGTGTTGTGCTTTCTAGGAGTTTAGCTTTTATATTTTTTTATTATAATTTTTTATTATAAATCTTTATAATAAATAAAGAGACCAATAATAGAACAAAATAAGGAGAACATTTATTTAAACAACAAATTAAGAATTAGATTGATGTGTTTTAAAATAAACTTACAGTGCTGTGGAAAGGTATTTACCCCCTTTTATATTTCCTGTTTTTTACGCACTTTAAGGTTTCAGATTAACAAAAACAAAATTCATATAATTATAACCTGAGTAAATGTAAAATGCAGTTAATAAATGACAATGTCATTTATGGGCTGAAGGGCTGAGTAGTAGGAAGATTGTAGGTTCAAATATCTGCCTGTGGCTCTGTGTCTCTGTGTTGCACCCTCAAACCTAATAACTCTGATTTGGACCATTTTCCTCCTGCATAACCCAAGTGTACTGAAGGTGATGAACTGATAGCTGGACATTGTCCTCCAGAATTTTCTACTAGAGAGTAAAATTCATGGTTCCATCATTTATAGAAAGTCTTCCAAATCCTCGAAGCAGGCCTACACCATTACACTACCACCACCATGTTTTTCTGTCTGCGTGACGCTCCTATTCTGAAAAGCTCTGTTAGCTTCACACATTATTAGGCATCCTGTTACATAACTGTAACAGTTTTTGTAAAAGTTTTTGTAAAAGTCTTGAAGATCATCAAAATGTTTTCGCCAATGTAAGACGTTTCTTTGTTTTTTGTTTTTCTTTTGGTCAGCAATGGTTCTGGCCTTGCAACTCTCCCATGGATGCCATTTTAGCCCACTATCTTTCTTATTGTTGAATTCTGAACACTAATCTTAACTAAGGTGAGATAAACCTGCAGTGCTTAAGATGTTGTTCTGGATTACGTCAGCCACTTCTGGAAAGGTTCCCCACTGTTACGTGTTTTCTTCATTTGGGGATAATGGCTCTCTGTAGTGCGCTGGCATCCCAAAGCCTTAGAAATGGCTTCAAAACAGCTTCCAGACAGATAGATGTCAATATCTTTGTTTCCTATCTGTTGTTGTTTTGATGATGTGTTGATTTTTGTCCTACTTCATGTTGTATGATAGGTTCTTTTTAAGTGGTTTCGTGATTCTGCAGGTTTGGCAATAATCAGGCCAGGAGTTTCCAGTGAAATTGAACTCTGCTTTCTACAACACATGGTTAATCCCAATGAACACTTTTAATTCAATTTTTTTTTTAACAATGGTGTAATTACTTTTTTTTACATAGGGTGAGGTTTGTTTTGGTAGCTTTTTAACCTTGACAAATAGTTATAAATTTAAAAACTACTTTTCATTCAACAAAAGAGGAAAACAGAAGAAGATCTGTAAGAAACCACATATTTGTTCACACACTGTATCTGCAGGCTTAAAATGCAGGTTAAAAATGATGGAAATCACCTGGTTTTGTTGGTGCAAACACAACTGAAATTAGACATGCTGCACTATATACTGTAGGTACAAAAACCTAATTCCAGCGTAAAATGTGTAAATTTGCAGAGTGTCTATAGCGGTGTGCTTTAACACCAGAGTTGTTTGCTTTGTGTTTCAGGCTGATGTTTGGTCTCTGAGTAAGAAGACCGGTTGGCCAGAGAGGAGAGTAGAGGTGTGGTTCAGGAGGAGGAGGAACCAGGATCGACCTGGACTTCAAAAGAGGTTCTGCGAGGCCAGGTGCGTGTATTTGGATATGAAGACTTTGCATTAGTGGGAGAATAAGGCTGTTTGTGTAAACATTTGACTTGTTTGCTCTTGTGTTCCACCAGTTGGAGATGTGTGTTTTATCTTTGTGCATTCCTTGGAGGACTGTTGGCCCTTTATGATGTAGGTTTTCAGGAAATGTATTTTCTTATTTCCTCTTTCTGCCTTTAATGTGTATTTATTTGTTATATTCTTGCAGCTGCTCTGGCAAAAAAAAAAAAAAAAAAAAAAAAAAAAAACATCTGTGTGCCCAATTTCCCCAATCACTTTCCTCTTGTTTCCTTCGTTTCTTTAGAAACCCTGGTTTTATGATCTAAGGGAGGTTTGGACAGAATTTCCTAAACAGGTAAGTCTATTCCATTCTTTGTGTTAGGATAGGCTGCACAAGAGTTCAACCACTGTGATTCACGAAAATGTGCCATGTTTTGTTAAATGTTCCTTCAGTCCATGCTCCCATCGCAGTACTGGTATTACATATTGGAAATGGGCTTCTACCTTTCTCTGCTCCTCAGCCTAACGTTTGATGTGAAAAGGAAAGTGAGTGTACAGCATTGCTGAAGTATAAAATGCATCAATAATCTTAAATTGTTTCAATCTAATTGTAATTGCTTACTATATTTTATTAGATCTTATATTAAAATATTGAAGAGCATTTCTCGTTGTATTCACCAACTGTTAGTTTTGCAAGAAAGTATGACTTAATAAAGAGAAAAAAGATTATTTACAGTAACAAGTACCAATTGTTTTACAAAATGCAGTAATGTTAACCTATGATTTGCATGCTGGCAGGACTTTCAAGAGCAGGTCATTCACCATGTAGCTACATTGATACTTCTGAGCTTTTCCTGGATTTCTAACTATATTCGTATCGGAACCCTTGTGATGGCAGTTCATGACTCTTCTGACATAGTCCTTGAGGTCAGTGCTGTTATGCTCAGGTCAGTGTGATTCTGTATGATGGTTATTGCTGAAAGAAAGCTTGTTTGCTGATAAATAGAGGGTTATTCAGTGTTGAAATCAAAAACAAATTCCTGGAGAAAACATCTTTAGATGTATCACAAAGAAATAATTAAGTGAGCCATTGCTAAGGTGAACAGGAGGACCAAAGAGGGTATGAAAAACAGATCCTCATTCTGTCTTGCGCTGTAATTTGCATCAACTTTCCATAACAGATATCTCCAGACTGAATAATACCAGTATATTTACATAACTACATTGTATTGACATTTTAAAGTCAAAATGTTTTCATCTATTTTTACATTATTACTTTAAATCTGAGAATATTCAATAAATAAGCAAAAAGCTGTTAAATATATGTTTACTGTCTAAATACCTAAAATGTCTCAGTAAAACTTGTTAGAAGCAGATTATATCAGGATATGTTGGGTGTATGTAAGAGCTATAAACATCAAGCTTTTCAGCCCCGTGTACAAATAGGTGACTTAGTGGAAGTCAGTTGCTAAAGTGAGGTGAAATAAAGAAATTAAGCTAAAACTGAATGAAGCATATTTGAAACAAAAGTCTGTACTACACACAAATTTACATTAAGGATAATATATATGACCAGCAGTTACTTGTCCTCTTCAAGAGACTTGAAAATACTCCCTGGAACCCCTCCAGGTTCACTAAAATGCGTAAAACGTTTTACAGAATAGATTTAATCATGAAATGTCAGTTACTTCATATATACTTTAATCCACACAACAAATAAATTTTTCCAATGCTTTTCCAGTAGAATAACAACCCTGGCCATAAAGCCAGAAGTACGTTAGCTTAATAGGACTATGTGTTTAGCACATTCCTGTGTCAGTCTGTCCCTGTCATACAGATCTAAATCTAAGTGAGAATCTTTGACAAGACCTAAAAATTCTGCTCATAGAGCTATATTGCAAAGGGGAATGGGCAAAGATGTTAGTCTAGGTATGCAAACTGGTGAGGAAATACCACCAAGACTTTTATTTATTAAAAAAATATACTAGGATAGTGTTGTATAACAACTAATAATAAAAGCTTAGGCTAAATACAGGTCCTTCTCACAATATTAGCATATTGTGATAAAGTTCATTATTTTCCATAATGTCATGATGAAAATTTAACATTCATATATTTTAGATTCATTGCACACTAACTGAAATATTTCAGGTCTTTTATTGTCTTAATACGGATGATTTTGGCATACAGCTCATGAAAACCCAAAATTCCTATCTCACAAAATTAGCATATCATTAAAAGGGTCTCTAAACGAGCTATGAACCTAATCATCTGAATCAACGAGTTAACTCTAAACACCTGCAAAAGATTCCTGAGGCCTTTAAAACTCCCAGCCTGGTTCATCACTCAAAACCCCAATCATGGGTAAGACTGCCGACCTGACTGCTGTCCAGAAGGCCACTA
This sequence comes from Girardinichthys multiradiatus, assembly GCF_021462225.1. Classification (NCBI taxonomy): domain Eukaryota; kingdom Metazoa; phylum Chordata; class Actinopteri; order Cyprinodontiformes; family Goodeidae; genus Girardinichthys; species Girardinichthys multiradiatus. The sequence continues at coordinate 29,394,547 of NC_061795.1, read as the reverse complement.
TTGACACCCTCAAGCAAGAGGGTAAGACACAGAAAGAAATTTCTGAATGAATAGGCTGTTCCCAGAGTGTTGTATCAAGGCACCTCAGTGGGAAGTCTGTGGGAAGGAAAAAGTGTGGCAGAAAACGTTGCACAACGAGAAGAGGTGAACGGACCCTGAGGAAGATTGTGGAGAAGGGCCGATTCCAGACCTTGGGGGACCTGAGGAAGCAGTGGACTGAGTCTGGAGTAGAAACATCCAGAGCCACCGTGCACAGGCGTGTGCAGGAAATGGGCTACAGGTGCCGCATTCCCCAGACCTGGGCTACAGAGAAGCAGCACTGGACTGTTGCTCAGTGGTCCAAAGTACTTTTTTCGGATGAAAGCAAATTCTGCATGTCATTCGGAAATCAAGGTGCCAGAGTCTGGAGGAAGACTGGGGAGAAGGAAATGCCAAAATGCCAGAAGTCCAGTGTCAAGTACCCACAGTCAGTGATGGTCTGGGGTGCCGTGTCAGCTGCTGGTGTTGGTCCACTGTGTTTTATCAAGGGCAGGGTCAATGCAGCTAGCTATCAGGAGATTTTGGAGCACTTCATGCTTCCATCTGCTGAAAAGCTTTATGGAGATGAAGATTTCATTTTTCAGCACGACCTGGCACCTGCTCACAGTGCCAAAACCACTGGTAAATGGTTTACTGACCATGGTATCACTGTGCTCAATTGGCCAGCCAACTCTCCTGACCTGAACCCCATAGAGAATCTGTGGGATATTGTGAAGAGAACGTTGAGAGACTCAAGACCCAACACTCTGGATGAGCTAAAGGCCGCTATCGAAGCATCCTGGGCCTCCATAAGACCTCAGCAGTGCCACAGGCTGATTGCCTCCATGCCACGCCGCATTGAAGCAGTCATTTCTGCCAAAGGATTCCCGACCAAGTATTGAGTGCATAACTGTACATGATTATTTGAAAGTTGACGTTTTTTGTATTAAAAACACTTTTCTTTTATTGGTTGGATGAAATATGCTAATTTTGTGAGATAGGAATTTTGGGTGTTTCATGAGCTGTATGCCACAATCATCCGTATTAAGACAATAAAAGACATGAAATATTTCAGTTAGTGTGCAATGAATCTAAAATATATGAATGTTAAATTTTCATCATTACATTATGGAAAATAATTAACTTTATCACAATATGCTAATATTTTGAGAAGGACCTGTACACTGTCACATATGTTGTAGTTTTACCTTTTCAGCTTTTTTAATTCCCCTGGTGTATCAGTATAATTGCTTTTCAGTTGATTATGCTTTTTTAAAGAGAAACAAGACTCTTATCTTTGTCTTTGCTCCTTTTACAGGGGGGGAAATTGTTTAACTACGCCAAATGGAAGAAGACTGCTAATGTCATGTTTGTGGTGTTTACACTTGTCTTTATGATGACAAGGATTGTTATTTTTCCCTTCTGGTTAGTAATTAAGACTAAAGAAGGTTATATAAAGCATCACAAATTGCAGTAAAGAGAATTTAACAATTGTGCCCATCTACAGGCTCATTCACTGTACATGGGTGTACCCACTGGATCACTATGACCCCTTCTTTGGCTACTATTTCTTCAACTTGATGTTGCTGGTTCTGCAGATTCTTCACATCTACTGGGCTTTTCTAATATCGAGAATGGCTTACACGTTTATCTTCAACAAGGTGTGTTCAGAAAGATTTCTGTGTATGTGCCATAATCCTACGCCAAATATGTGCCTCTTTGTTCTAAATCTTCTCTTTGGCATGTTTTCATCCAGCAACTGGATGGCGATGTCCGGAGCGACCATGAAGAGGATGACAGTGACTCGCCAAAGGATATAAAACCCAAACTGAGTCACATGAATGGTGCCATAAATGGTGCCAGAGGTCGAACTAACGGTCACTGACTCGTACAGAGAAAAAAGGATGTCCACTGCAGATAGATGTACTTGAGTTAAATTTAAAAAAATTTAATAGAGTGAAATTGTTTTGATAGAACTGTGAAGGAACCTAAATACTGTGATCTTCTATTAGCCCTAGTTAAAATATAGGATTAACAGTTTATTGTCTTTACTTGTATTTTTATGTTAGGGTTACAAACTGGCATGATCATAAAAAAACAAGGGTGATTTTGCATCTTGAAATCACATGTTTCTGTTTATGCTGCAGCATTTGATCAGACTTTATGTATTTATAACATTTTATGACTGTGTTCGTGTCTTTAGGGCACTGTATATCAGTATTTATTTTGGTCCTGTTAATAATGTGGGAGGCAAGCTATGAAAGATTGGATGCTCACTGTAGCACCACCACGCCCTCTAGTGACAGCTAGAAACCCGGTCAGAGCTCGTATCCAGGGAAACCGTCTCTATAGAAACCGCTACGCAAACCATGCGTTGTAGCTTTAACTGAAGCTGTCGACGTCTGTTAGATTATTGGCGGATATATTTATTTACTTTTCCCAGTCAAAATGGCTTGTAAGAGAATATTTCGGCCTAAAGTGAAAACAGGAAACTGGAATGAAGACCTGGTCCTAGAGGAGGTTTGTTGAAAAGAAATGGGAACATTTTATCTGAGCTAGCCGTCACGTTAACATATCTTAGCTAAATCAATTTAAAGGATGCAGAAACATGAATAATCGTCTAGAATTTACAGTAATTTGAAAAGGTTTTAATGAATTTAAAAAAAATTACATTTAGCTTTTTCTTAATCTGAAATCAACCTCATAGACACTGTTATGTAGAGCTGCATTTTAGATGTACACATTTATGCATCTAATCTTTTACAGCATAAATAAAAGATAAGTAGAATGATAATTTAATGAAGACAGCTATGCAAATTATGCATGATCAAACTTTGTCTTAAATGTTGCATTTTTTTTTTACTGATTTAAAATGATGCGTAGTTTTTGAAAATAAAAAATAAAGATCTGAAAAAGTGTTGTGAACATTTGTCTACTTTAAAAGATCGCCTTCAGAAGTCGCCTTATTTTAAGTATAATCCACCTGTGTTGCTTGTATGAGAATTTATTAACCCAAGGTGAAAACAGGAAGTTCTACAATAGCTTTTTTAAAGGAAATTAGGACATATAATCTCCCCTGTTAACAAATCTTGGCTAAATAATTTATAATAATTTCATAACAATGTGAAAACCTGTCTGTAATTAGGCTAACCTAATCTATTAAAACAAAATATTATTTAATTCTTGTAGTTTTTGTATTCTGAAATCAATTTTATATCCAGGTTTCTTTATAGTTCCACATGAGATGTTTTTTCATCTTTCAGATGATACAGATGCTGTTCAGCCCAAAGTTAAGGTTCATACTCCTTTCAGATTTAAATATAAAATCATTTTCATTCAACCAAGAAGTTTGTTTCTGATAGAAAATAAAATGAAATAATAAAACATAGGAAATTCATTTTTGAAAAAAAAGAAATTCTGTTTTTATGAACATTTTATTTTAACATGGCAAGTTGAAAATAGTTTAGACCCTTCTCAATCATCAGTAAAAAAATCTTTATTGACATTGCAGCAATCAGACCCTTATAACCGCTGATGATCAGTTATAAGATTGTATGTTTCCACTGGTATTTTTATGATTTATGTTTGGTGAAAACAGACGTTGGAGGGCCTCCCTGACATCACCCTGATCTTTAGCTCCCTGCACAGATTTTCTATTGGCTGGACGAATGTTACTTTTAGTCAGAAAAAACATGTTGATCAAATTGAAAAAAAACTTTATACCTATATCTGCCAGAGGAATGAATAATTTTAGGCTTCACAGTAAATAATGACTAAGGACTTTAACTATAGGACTTTAATATAATCATCAGTTTGAGTCACTCCAAAGTCACTTTTTTGTGACTTTGGAGAAAGAATAGTGAATCAATGTTAAGTTCATTGTTCTTTCCCTCCTCACATTTCAGCGTTTTAATGAGTTGTTTTATTCCTGTGGGAAATGCATGTCATGTCATTTAATGTTTTACCTAATGCTCATTTATCTGAAAGTCAAGTCATGTAAAATAAAATTTTTCAACGTTTGAGTCATCTCTGCAATTTAAAATAAATTAATGTGGTTATGAGCAGCTAACCTTTCACCACAACTTAAAGTTTAAACCGACATTAGCCTGCAAAAATTATTAGTAAGCATGGTTACCACTATCAAGTAATTCTGATGTTAAAGTTCTTTCAATGAAATGACAGACTGACCATGGGCAGGAATTCCTCTCCTCTCCTCCTGCCAGTCAGCTGGCTGAAGAAAGGCTACCACACTTTTCCCTAACAACAAAGACAAACTTATCTTTTTGGAAACATTTATGGTCATGATAAACATGGAGCCCAAACAAACATAACTTTCTTGGCATTTATCATACTATCTATCATATTTTGAGAGCTTGTAATGACGATAAAAAAAACTTGAATAGTTTGCCATCTCAAGTAACATGACCTTGTATAGAAACACCAGAAATGTCATTGTTTTTTCCAGGAAACAATGAAACACTATTTTGAAAAGAAGGAGAAGGGAGAACTTCTTGTCCAGAAAGTGGACTTCCTCAAACGAAACATTTTGGAGCCGGTAACATGAATTTAAGCTCGTTTAAAAGCTCTGATAATGACCCACAGGCAGCAGTGGTGATGGGGGTGTCTGTCTACATGTGCAGGTGAATCTCTCTGTGCCAAACGATGGACAGCTGCGTTTTGGGGATGTAGTGATGTTGGTGAATGTGGGAGGAGAAAACAGGCAGCTCAGCGCTGTCGGCATCAACGTCGATGTCAACAGTCTCACGAAGACACCATCGCCGGGCATTCAGACACCATGTGGGGTCAGCGCAGCAAGAGGTATTCAGCCCTGCATTCGCACTGCTTTTATCATCACCAGGTAAGCACCCTGAAAATGGCTTCAACAGAAACCTTAGATCAAGCACCTGTTTGGCAGTATCTAACATGGTCTACGTTGGTACAGTGTTGATGGCAGCCCTGAAGGATCCAATCTGCATTTTGACCAAAGTTTTGCTCTGAGAACAACAGATGGCTTTGCCAGAGGGGTAAGTGAAACCTTTTAGTGAAGCTTTATTTCTTTTATTGTTGATTTCTACACCCAGTCCAGGTGTATTGGAACTGATGCAGAATCATATTGCTTTGATGGGATAATAACGTTTTTGCCAAGGCTTCAGAATCTCATCCAGCCATAAATGTAAAACCAAAACCTTTCAAACTGACTGAAAGCTGTACTAAAATGTGTTACACTGTAAATCCTTACAGAAAAATGATTCAGTTGACTTATAATGTAGTCACAAGGCAGTTTATAAGACAATTTTAATGGAGAATTACATAGTCATTTCAGTCCATTCATATAGACAGATTCAAAGTCAATTACATACGTTCCAATTTAACCCTAGTTATAAATGCAGTCAAGTTTTTACCAATTGGTAGAAGTTTTCTGTTCATGGAAGCCCAGTTGATTGCATTTAGTCGCTGAGTCTGCAGCAATCCCTCCTACTGAACAAGCATGTAGCGACAGTCGGAAGGAAAACTTCTTTTACCAGTATGAAGCTTTCAGCAACTGGCTCAGTGTTAACTCAAAGGTTAGGTTAGATACTGGAAACTTAAGATGAATTATGAACATTTTTGAGCAAACAAAAGCAGCTCACATCTATCATTTCACTGAGTCTATTTATAATGTGTCAATCTTGACCTTCTAAATCAGGCATGTGAGCTTTGGAAAATAGCATATTTGACCACATTAAGATTTCCTGTATTTCCTGCTTTCATTACACCACGACTAGATTACTGTAATGTTCTGAATGTTGGTCTGGACTCATCGGTAACAAACTGTTCTAAATGCCGCAGCTCGTCTTTTATATGGCACTAAAAAGAAAATTAGGGCGCGGCGCTGTTGGTGTAGGGGTTAGCGCGCGACCATATATACAGGTCCTTCTCAAAATATTAGCATATTGTGATAAAGTTCATTATTTTCCATAATGTCATGATGAAAATTTAACATTCATATATTTTAGATTCATTGCACACTAACTGAAATATTTTAGGTCTTTTATTGTCTTAATATGGATGATTTTGGCATACAGCTCATGAAAACCCAAAATTCCTATCTCACAAAATTAGCATATTTCATCCGACCAATAAAAGAAAAGTGTTTTTAATACAAAAAACGTCAACCTTCAAATAATCATGTACAGTTATGCACTCAATACTTGGTCGGGAATCCTTTGGCAGAAATGACTGCTTCAATGCGGCGTGGCATGGAGGCAATCAGCCTGTGGCACTGCTGAGGTCTTATGGAGGCCCAGGATGCTTCGATAGCGGCCTTTAGCTCATCCAGAGTGTTGGGTCTTGAGTCTCTCAACGTTCTCTTCACAATATCCCACAGATTCTCTATGGGGTTCAGATCAGGAGAGTTGGCAGGCCAATTGAGCACAGTGATACCATGGTCAGTAATCCATTTACCAGTGATTTTGGCACTGTGAGCAGGTGCCAGGTCATGCTGAAAAATGAAATCTTCATCTCCATAAAGCTTTTCAGCAGATGGAAGCATGAAGTGCTCCAAAATCTCCTGATAGCTAGCTGCATTGACCCTGCCCTTGATAAAACACAGTGGACCAACACCAGCAGCTGACACGGCACCCCAGACCATAACTGACTGTGGGTACTTGACACTGGACTTCTGGCATTTTGGCATTTCCTTTTCCCCAGTCTTCCTCCAGACTCTGGCACCTTGATTTCCGAATGACATGCAGAATTTGCTTTCATCCAAAAAAAGTACTTTGGACCACTGAGCAACAGTCCAGTGCTGCTTCTCTGTAGCCCAGGTCAGGCGCTTCTGCCGCTGTTTCTGGTTCAAAAGTGGCTTGACCTGGGGAATGCGGCACCTGTAGCCCATTTCCTGCACACGCCTGTGCACGGTGGCTCTGGATGTTTCTACTCCAGACTCAGTCCACTGCTTCAGCAGTCAGGTCGGCAGTCTTACCCATGATTGGGGTTTTGAGTGATGAACCAGGCTGGGAGTTTTAAAGGCCTCAAGAATCTTTTGCAGGTGTTTAGAGTTAACTCGTTGATTCAGATGATTAGGTTCATAGCTCGTTTAGAGACCCTTTTAATGATATGCTAATTTTGTGAGATAGGAATTTTGGGTTTTCATGAGCTGTATGCCAAAATCATCCGTATTAAGACAATAAAAGACCTGAAATATTTCAGTTAGTGTGCAATGAATCTAAAATATATGAATGTTAAGTTTTCATCATGACATTATGGAAAATAATGAACTTTATCACAATATGCTAATATTTTGAGAAGGACCTGTAGAGGCTATAGTCCTCGAAGGGGCCCTCCCGGGTTCGAGTCCCGGACCTGGCGACCTTAGCCGAATGTCTCCCCCTCTCTTTGCCCCTCCTTCCTGTCTGACTACTATCAAAAAAAAATAAAGGCCTCTAGTGTTGAAAAAAATTCAAAAAAAAAAAATGAAAACATTACTCCTGTCCTGTCATCTCTGCACTGGCTTTCCATTTCTGGATCAGTTTTAAAGGGTTTTTGTTAACTTTTAAAGTATTAAATGGTCTAGACTGGCTTATTTATTGAATATCCTCTACATTCTCACACCAGTAGGAGCGCTCTGTTCAACCAGACAGTTTCTCTTAGATGTCCCAAGATCCAGCCTGAAATATAAAGGTAAAGGGTCCTTTTCAGGAGCTGTGCCAAAGCTAAGGAACAGTGTATCTATTTCTGTACACAGTGCTCAGACCACAGAGATATTTAAATCACTGCTCAACATTCATCTTTATACCGTGGCATTTGATTCCAATAGACCAGGACATTTTAGTAGATATTGTGTATTTTCTGTTGCGTTTTTAGTCTATTTTTGTTTTTCTGTGCATATTTGTTTTCATTTTAAATTGACTTAGGTATGTTTATTTTTCTTATTTTGTTTAAGCTTCACTGTAAAGGTCTTTTCTGATTTTTAAAATGTGCAATATAAATAAGCTTGACATTTATTATCCAAATCAGAATTATCCAATTCTGTACAAATACAAGAAAAACAAAAACATAAATGGAAGAATTCTACATTTAAATTAAAAGCTGTATGTGTATTTTTAAAAAACAAGTTTACATTTTAGTCCTCTAAGCATTATAAAAACAGTAATATATTAGCAAGGTAACAATAAATACAACCAAACCAAAAACAGACATGAAATGCAAACAATTAAGAAGGCAGTAAAATTATATATTGCTAAGAGAAAAAAAAACACTGTCACAGTTTAAATTACATAGTAGAGAACATATTTATTTCAAGCTTTGTTTTCTCACAAGTAAGCTGCAAAAACAATTTGGTTTCATTCTTTTTTGGTTTCAAACATACCAACATTAATCAAGAAAAAGGCCATGCCTAAAAATAAGTCTCTTTGGATTCTTGGAAAAACACACACTTTGTGAACTAATTTATTAGGAATGTGTCTAATGTGATTATAGTCTTTTTAATAATTTACACCTGGAGTCAGGTGAAATTTCTATTAACCTTCAGTTCACCGGCAAATGGCCATAGTTGCACTTAAATGTGTTTATCATTTAATTGGTTATACACCACCAACAGGATGACCTTAAGACTTCTCACATAATCCAGAGTCAGGTGCAAAGGTCGGAGTTTACTCGGCCTTATAAAGATTGGTAGTGTTGGGTTTTGTGTTAACAGCATAAGCTCTGTATAGAGTAAGTGTAAGTTGATTTACCTTCTAAGAGGGCACTGGTACATTAAAGGTCAGGTTTGAAGGAGTGTTCCAGGAGGCTTTGTAAGCTTTTGGGAGCCTCCATGGGGAATCGTTAACCAAAAATCCAGAATAAATTAACATCTACACACTGGAATTGTCTTATTACAGCTAGAAATGTGCTTTGCAAAATCCTTTTACACCAAAAAAAGAACACCAGAAAAAAACATTAAAGGAGACCTTTGCTGTAAAAAGTGAATGCATGCACTGAGTGCACGTCAACTTCCTGAACACAATCTTTAATCCGTCATTTGACCACTGCTGACCTTTTATCTCTGTTAATGTTTTGCCTCAGCTTTACTTAACCAGTGATCTACAAAGTTTCCAAAAGGTACGTCAACCTTTTTTTACAAAATGTTAACTGAAAATCACAAAGGCAAAAGCATCTGCTACTATCAAGTATTGTAATATTGTGTTTAATTTAAAGTGTGCAAAGAAGTCTGGGCTCCAAGAAGTGTATCTGGATAACAGCACATGCTTCTTGTCATGGTGGAGGATAGTGCACTTTGACCCCCAGGAAAGACTTGAATATGAGGGTCAGCCAGTTCCCGTAAGTCATTTACTGTGTCTCCATGGTTCAGATGCTTGCACTACTTAGGAAAACATATGAAATGTTATGTTAACAAAAACTATGGGGTGAGAACGTTGTCAAAAACAACGTGTATGTAAAGACGGAAATGTGTGCATATTAGTCAATAGTGGTGCAGAAGTAAAATCCAAAAGAGGTATTCTATATTTTCTCTATAAGAATACAAAATAAAATGTTACTACTTCAAGAAATTACAAACACAAAGTTCAAGTTTACAGTTGTGGTTTATTCTTTATGAATACAATATGCTATAACAGTTTGTGAATACGATTTCTTTTCTATGAGAATACGAATTTACATCAGCGACTCGGTGTCACGTGATCTCAGGCTGGTTGGTGGAGCACAGAGTTAGTCGATTCGCATTGCGCATACGCTGTCACACTCCTCACCGCCAGTAAACGGATGACGGAAAACGGTAATGGGAGATAATTCAGTCTAAAAGGAATATTAGGGGAGAAAATATAGAATACCTCTTTTGGATTTTACTTATGCACAACTATTGACTAATATGCACACATTTACGTCTTTACATACACGTTGTTTTTGACAGCGTTCTCACCCCATACAAAAACTATCCTCCATGTTTTACAGGCTAACGAGAAGGTGCTGATCATGCACTGCAAGACAAACCAAGCCCTTGCTGTTCTGGGTGATCAGCTTCTTTGGTATTTTTTTTAAATCTTTATTATGAACTCTAACTAAACAAGATGTTGTTTCAAAGGCTGCAATTTTACAGTCCATCGTGTAATAGTCTAGCTTTAACTACAGTAGCATCATCTTGCACTGAAAAAGAAAACAGAAGTTTACAGCCTTTAGCATATTATTGTTTTAACAATCGTCTTCGCACAATTTCTGCTGACTGTCATTGGAAGTGAGTGCAGCCCCAAGGCAACGCCAAAGCTGGCGTACGCACATTTCTACAGATACTTTGGTGACCCCAAGAGAGTATGCAGCAAAACTGTTGAGATAGTCAAAACATTACTGCAAACTGCAGAGACACATGATGAGAAATGAATATGTCCAAGTGTTTGCTATTACATGAATGCATACTAAACTTCGCACATATTAGTATTATTATTAGCAGAGAGTATTGCAAATGTGACGAAGAGAACATGTATTTTTTTGGCCTAAGATGAAGAGCTGTCTGTTACCCATAGGGTTGATTCAGGTTTATGTGACATCAGGTAATTTGGGACTGGATAAGTAAAATGATATTTTATCTTTGCCTTGTAAAGTGTATACCAAAGTTAAATATACCCATAAAGCATATCAACAAAATCATGCCATATAAATGGTAAATGGAAAATGGCCTGCGCTTGTATAGCGCTTTATCAACTCAGAGGACCCCAAATGTCTTTACACTTTGGGGTCCTCCTTACACTATCAGTCATGCACCCATTCACACACTGACAGAGACAGGCTACATTGTAGCCACAGCTGCCCTGAAGCAGACTGAAGTGAGGCTGCCATATAATCAGCGCCATGTGGCCCTCTAACCACCATCAGCACGCAAGGCGGGTGAAGTGTCCTGGCCAAGGACACAATGATTGAGGACTGAGACGGACAGAGCGGGGGTTTGAACTGGCAACTCACCGGTCACAGGATGAACCCCTACCACCCTCGCCCTATATTATTTAAGGCAAGGATGAAATTACTTTTTACTTGTACCTAATGTCCTAGCGTACCTGAATTCATGAGCAGATAGACCACATTGGGGTTCCTAACAACATTGGCATTTCAGAGGGAGCAGTCAGTAACATACCATTCGATCCTTAACCCAGCAATGCCTTCTGTGTTGAAAGAATATCCATATGGCATGCAGGTTTTTAAATTCCCATATCATGCAGCTGAATAGGTCAACAGAGAGCGCACAGGCTTGATGTGCATGAAGACATCATCTTATCTGACATCATTCCTTGTAAATGGTTAAACTGAGTGGTTTCTTGTTTTTGTTGGACAAACTAGAATTTCAAAGCATTGTGCTAAGTTCCTGAGTGCCTCTAGGTTTATAGAGGTTATTTAAATAATCACATGCATGAAGTTTCAAATACAGCAGTCTCACTCTTTCTGTCGCACTTTTCTGCATTCATTAACAGTAACACTGTGTGATCCTTGTGTGGTACACATGGACATCAGATTTTGCACGTAAAATATGACTTGCTGCTGAGTGTCTGTATTCACATGCCCCATTTAGAACTGTCTCCAGTTCAAAATTTTATCATTTTGCATGTTTGCAGGATTTTTGATTGCACATGGCAATCAAAAATCTGCTAGTACATAATTTATTTACATCTGCATCTGCAGATGTAAATCAAGGCATGTCCAAAGTAGTAGCTGGGGATTCCCTCTTGTGTTCCACGTTGATTGGGATTTACAAAGGAAACGTGCTTTAATCAATGTTTATGCACAGTTTCATACATCAGGATTGTTTGTGCTTTGGTAGATAATTGATGCAAGCACACTGTACCAGTTAAACTCCCAGAAGAGTTTGAGCAAACTCCGCATGTTTACATTTGTGATGGTAGGACAAATAAATGTCTTCTATCTGGCATCCCTCCCAAACAACAAGTTGGCATGTAGATAGTGTCTAATGGTTGTCATGGAGATTTGAAGACCCCCGTGTTCCTCAAATTTTTTGTGTGTATTATGCTATTGCAATAAAATATTAACTTATTTTAAAGCTTTTTAGACACCTCTGCAAGAGGTGCTAATGCAGTGAGCATGTTGAATTGCTGAAGAACTTTCAGGGGCAGAAATTTGTCTGTAAAGTTGTCTTACTCATGCTATTATTTTTTTTACTTTATTTCCACCTAGGTAATGTCTCTTAATGGTATTGAGCAAGTTGTGGTACAACAAAATCCTACTACACTTTAATTAAGTGGTTTTACTATTATGGTGTCACTATGAAGTCACTGGCACAAACGATAGTCAAATACAGTATGTCATTTAGATAAGGTAGCGTGTAAGTCCAAAATCTGCATTAGTCAGTTTCTTTCCTACTTGAGTTCAGGTGATAGATGGTCTACTGCCTTTGCTTAAAAAGTAGCTGCAAGTTAAAGGTTGGCAACAATTAGGTATTTTCGTTGCTCTCAAGTGTGTGAAATTTGTTCTTTTTACAGGACTGCTTACGGCAAAGAATATGAAGTCACAGCTCACACATTCCTTGACTCCCATAAAGCTGAACAAGATGTCAATCACTGGATCCTGTGCACCTCTGATCCTGCTGGGGACGGACTTGTTTTACTGAGACGCTTGCAGCCAGCAGCTAGCGACCAGCAGCTCACCTAGGCATATCCAGGCTTTTAAACCTACTGCATCCAATTTATTTTAACACCATTAACAATTCCTGAAATTCTCACAAATAAAAACCATCTTTTCTAACTGGATCACAGCTTTTACTTTATACACAAGGAGATTCTTGGCTGAACTGCTGTGGGAGAAAATATCTTTGCTTATTGAAATGAAGTAGTTGAACATTTTGATTACTCTTAGACAATCATGTGAAGTGCCGACTACTGACTAATGATAGATAAAGCCACTAAGAAATTGCTTAACTCAGTATAAGCTGAAATACCCTAATGCTAACTTAATAGATAACTTTTGCAATTTTTACATCTTATTGCAAATAAAAACAGCCTCTGCATTGGAACATACTCAAGAGCTATCTAACTAGCTTCCCCAATCAGCTGCGCCCATTCCTGGAACAGCAATACCCACAGCATCCATAAGGAAAATGGCAAAAAACACACACAAAAAAATTTGTACATAATGTTTGAGGGAAATTAAATATTAAAAGTGTGTTCAATTCAAAATTCAAGATCTACCAACGAAGTGCCGGACTGTTGTCAAATTGTCCACAGTCCTCTTTCCACGTGAAAGGTCATTTGGACCTTCTTTTGAAAATGAAGTTCCCATAGCTTGGTGGAAGAGTGGAGAGGCAAAAAAAGTTGGTTTTGGTCCAATTCAAAGTTTGCAAGGTCGGTGATGATTTTCAGAGCAATGATATTCGCTGCTGTTAACACTGTTATAAAGTCCAAAGTCAGTACAGCCATCAGTCAGGAAATGTTAGAGTACTTCATGCTTCCCTCTGCTGACAAGCTGTGTGTAGAGAATGTTTAATTTCCCAGCAGGACCTGACACCTGCCTACACTGCCAAATGTACCTTCTTTAATGACAATGGTCTCACTGGGCTGGATTGGCCAGCAAACGTACCTGACCTAAAGCCCATAACCGAGATCCAACAATGCATACTCGCTTCGGCTCCTATTCAGGCGACGTGGGCTTCCTTAACACATCACCAGTGCCACAGGCCCATCTCCTCCATGCCACTCCACACTGAAACAGTAATTAATGCAAAAGGAGCATAGACGAAGTCCAGGGGTTGGACAATGAAACTGAAACACCTGTCATTTTAGTGTGGGAGGTTTCATGGCTAAATTGGACCAGCCTGGTAGCCAGTCTTCATTGATTGCACATTGCACCAGTAAGAGCAGAGTGTGAAGGTTCAATTAGCAGGGTAAGAGCACAGTTTTGCTCAAAATATTGAAATGCACACAACATTATGGGTGACATACCAGAGTTCAAAAGAGGACAAATTGTTGGTGCAGGTCTTGCTGGTGTATCTGTGACCAAGACAGCAAGTCTTTGGGATCTATCAAGAGCCACGGTATCCAGAGTAATGTCAGCATACCACCAAGAAGGACGAACCACATCCAACAGGATTAACTGTGGACGCAAGAGGAAGCTGTCTGAAAGGGATGTTCGGGTGCTAACCCGAATTGTATCCAAAAAACATAAAACCACGGCTGCCCAAATTACGGCAGAATTAAATGTGCACCTCAACTCTCCTGTTTCCACCAGAACTGTCCGTCGGGAGCTCCACAGGGTCAATATACACGGCCGGGCTGCTATAGACAAACCTTTGGTCACGCATGCCAATGCCAAACATCGGTTTCAATGGTGCAAGGAGCGCAAATCTTGGGCTGTGGACAATGTGAAACATGTATTGTTCTCTGATGAGTCCACCTTTATTGTTTTCCCCACATCCGGGAGAGTTACGGTGTGGAGAAGCCCCAAAGAAGCGTACCACCCAGACTGTTGCATGCCCAGAGTGAAGCATGGGGGTGGATCAGTGATGGTTTGGGCTGCCATATCATGGCATTCCCTTGGCCCAATACTTGTGCCAGATGGGCGCGTCACTGCCAAGGACTACCGAACCATTCTTGAGGACCATGTGCATCCAATGGTTCAAACATTGTATCCTGAAGGTGGTACCGTGTATCAAGATGACAATGCACCAATACACACAGCAAGACTGGTGGAAGATTGGTTTGATGAACATGAAAGTGAAGTGGAACATCTCTCATGGCCTGCACAGTCACCAGATCTAAATATTATTGAGCCACTTTGGGGTGTTTTGGAGGAGCGAGTCAGGAAACGTTTTCCTCCACCAGTATCACGTAGTGACCTGGCTGGCCACTATCCTGCAAGAAGAATGGCTTAAAATCCCTCTGACCACTGTGCAGGACTTGTATATGTCATTCCCAAGACGAATTGAAGCTGTATTGGAATCAAAAGGAGGCCCTACACCATATTAATAAATTATTGTGATCTAAAACCAGGTGTTTCAGTTTCATTGTCCAACCCCTGTATTTACTGCATAAACTGTGGAGTAAAAATGTTTTTATAGTGTAATAGTATTTCAATTTACAAAGGTAGACCTGTTTTTCAGGTACTCACAATACAATGACGGGTAAATTGATTTGCCTTGCTCTTCACCTTGAGCTGTGCTTGTTCTTTCCTGCCTCATCGCTCATGTTTGGGGTTTTAAGGACATATTATGAAGTTGCATCCACACATGGCCTTGTTGTCGCTTTTGACACAGCCTCACTCATTCACATCCCTGTGCCGCTCTGAGACCGTGGATGCGGTTTGACCTATCGAGAAGCATCATTGTCCAATCAGTCCAGACTCAGGGTTAAATTTGTATGCGTGACCTGAAACTGAAACTGCAGCTCTGTACTAGACTACCCTACTCTTTGTCTCTCATGGGTTAAAAAGGACTATAATCATAAACGTATAGAAGGTTGCAGTCTTACCGGTGTGTTGCCTCCAGCCACGAGGTGCGTTCAAGTGAAATAAACTTTTACCCTTGCTTGGTGTGATTTCATTAACATTTACTTTTCCTTCCCATAGAAAGTACTCCTGGATCAGTACTTCTTTGTTCTCTTTGTGTCTCTGCTCTGTTCTCTCTAACCCCCAGTCGGTCGTGGCAGATGGCCGCTCACACTGAGCCTGGTTCTGCTGGAGGTTTCTTCCTGTTAAAAGGGAGTTTTTTCTCTCCACTGTCGCTACATGCATGCTCAGTATGAGGGATTGCTGCAAAGTCAACGCCAGTGACTGTCCACTGTCTCTACATGCTCATCCAGGAGGAGTGAATGCTACAAGTCACTGACTGGATGCAATCTGCTGGGTTTCCTTAGATAGAAAAACTTTTTATCCAATTTGAATAAAAAGCTAACTCCGACTGCACTGTTCAATGGTTAGGATTAATTGGAATGTATGTACCTGACTGTTGTGATGTGCCTTGAGACGACATGTGTTGTGAATTGGCGCTTTATAAATAAACTGAATTGAAATGGAATTGAATTCCCAAAAAAGCCGTTTTATAGGGATTTTGTGTAGTTTAGCAACTCAGCTCTTCATAAACTATTAGATATTTTGTCCATACAAATTTTTATATATATAAAGACGAACTGAAATGCTTCCAGAAATTATGAACACAGGGACTGAATAAAAACGTTGTGTGACGGGGTAGCTACTGAACGCATCCCGCCCAGCCAGTTATATAATTTAACCATGCTCGGTAAAGTGCCTAACTAAAAGCAAGGTCTCGGCGAGGAAGCATATCTTTGAGAGGTGAGACAAACACAATTTGTTTTCAAACGTATTTTAGGTTAAATGTTTTTTGCATCTGACGGAGGACAGCGGCGAGAAGCCAAACAATAACAGTCACGGAAAATACTCCCACATAAATAATCATACATAACTGGCAACAGTGTTAGGTGGCTTGTTGGTGCGATTTTTCCTTTCTAGGGAGAGCTGGTTTGTTATTACTCACTGTAATTTCACGTTGTGCTATATAACAACATGGGCTTCTTAATATGATTCTCTTTCATTGCTGCTTGATAAAACGCATGGGAATAGAAATAAAAAAATGAGATAAGAGTGCCCACCAAATGCACGGGCTGCAGTTTTTCTTCTTCCTCCTCGCTGCGCTCGTATCCCCCCATTGGGCTTTTACATACTGGGTAAACCAATTCTTCTTTAAAGGGAAAAGAAAAAAATTTTATGGAGAAAAATGTTTTACTTTGACTCTGTTATTATGTTAATTAACAAAGACTTCCAGGTCCGGACCTCAAAACCTTAATTAACAACATCGGACTGGAGGAACCATGTCTGAATGGCGTTTCTAAATCAATAAATGGTCCTGCAGATTGTTTAAGACAATGGAAATATGCACTTATTCATTTGGAAATCTGAATAAAAAATGTATTAGGTTGTAAAATATAATATGTGCAACAAATCTACAAACTGTATTTATGTTAGAATAGACAAGAAACTCAATAGCAAGAGTTTCTGATTTCTGTTGCACAGCGGTGCAGGTGTGCTTGCTTGGCACCTCCTGCATCCAAACTATATTGTGACTCCTTTCAGGCATGTACCTGTTAGCTTTCAACTTTGTGATGTGCGCTAACACAACTACTGTTCCTGAAATGAAATGAAACAATTAATGTGCTGTGTGACAAGCAGTGTGCCTATCAGAATGCTACACTATTCCATTTTCTAAGCTATACGTACTTTCCTGTGGCATACAGTCAAACCACATATGCATGTCACTCCTTGCCTTGCAGTAATGAAGGAAAAAGGAAGACTTCTAAAATTGCCATTGCCCTATAACTAGCATTCTTCGAGTAAAAAGCCCTCATAAGGGAGAGGCGAAACATCAGAGTCACCCATGTGCTTGTTTTTCTAAAAATATAGGCATCTACACTGATCAGGCATAACATCATAGCCTTATAGTGTGTTGGCTCCTACTTGTGCTGCCAAAGCTGCTTGGACCTGATAGTGTGTTGTGGTGTCTGGTATCAAGATGGAGCAGATCCTTGAAGACCTTGACGTTGTGAGGTGGGGTCTACTTAGATCAGGCTGGTTTGTTCAGCACATCCCACAGATCCTTACTCGATTGAGATCTGGAGAAAAAAGAGGCTAAGTCAACAATTCAAACAATTTTTTACTCTTTGGTTATGCACATTACCTGCTGAAAGACCAGTTCTAGCATGAAGACCCTGGCAGGTCTGTAGCCAAGCAGCCTCTTGCTCAACTAACTGTAAGGCACATTGTACTGTGTCACCTTTCTGTCAGAACCATCATCAGCTTCTTCAGCCATCTGAGTTATAGTAGTTTGTATGTTGGATCATGGTCGACTGCTTGAATACGAAGTGCTTAGGTCCTGTGGCTTTAAAACAAGCCCAAATCATCACTCCTCCAACACAGTGCTTAACAGCTGATGTTGAGTATTTGTGCTGATGTGGTGTTTGATTTTTACCAAGCACACTAATGTGCATAATGATCCGAAATCTCTGTTTTGCTATTGTGTGTGTAAGAAACATTGTTTCAGAAGTCTTCACTCAGATCTAACTTTGCAAATCCAATCATGATGTCATGTTTATTCAGAAGAAAATAGGTGTTTTCATGGCAATCCTCCATATTGACAGCCCCCCCCCAAATAGTTTTTGGTAATTAATGTATCCTGCAACAGAACCTTACATTATACTATCTGTGTCTTGCAGTGAACATTTGGTATAAAATAACCAGTGTACCATGCATTGAAACCTGAAAGTAACTGGATTGTGGTGTAAGGCCAGGGAAAGATTACAGACAGCCTCTGTTAAGTGAGACGGGTGCACTGACCTTATCTTTGTTAAGTCAAAGTTCACTTTTGACTGAGATGGTATATGTAGACACATCAGGCATTGTGGAACATGGCATTGTGGAACATAGACTTGAACACCATGTTATTGAAGCATTCCATAGGATTTGAGGTGAATTTATGCAGAAATACAAGATTGAGTTTTTCTACATTAAAAGCTCCTGGATAGGTTGTTGTTGACAAAGGGTGAATATGAGGAAATGCTCCTTATACCCACTGCTACTTATGGTTGAGGATCTGTGTTGCTGAGGGCTTCTTTCTCTTCCTGGGAACCTTGTTGGAATACATAGCATCATATACTTTTTGATTTTACTTAGTGACCTCTGTCAGAAAGCTGAAACCTTTCATGAAGGGTGACAACGAGTGTGAACAAATGGGAACATAACCAAATATGTAAATATATTTTTGAACATGTGAGTAGGTGTTTCTGCTGTCGTAAGAGACAGACAAACACACCCCTGCTTAATATCATTTCACCAAATATGGCTGCTCTCACCGTCTTCGTGTTAGATTACCGAGGCTTTGTCCTGTATAACATCACTTATGTAAAACACGGTTTAGCAGTGATATTTCAGTTGCAATCAATGACAAATAACATTGTGTTTAGCCATTTATTAGCTCTCCAAAACACTTTTGACAGCTTAACAGCTAGTTCTAAAAGCCAGAACTAAACAGCTTTTTTACTGAGGATTGTTGCCATTTTCCTTAACAAATGGAGTTAAAAATACTAATTAAATTTTCATTCCTGTGCAGTATGAGGTTGGTGTTTTGGCCAATTAATTCAAAATTTGAAAAAAACAAAACAACATCAGTAAAAGTTGCAATGTAAGTGACAGATTGTGGATAAGGACCAAGAATACTTCCAGTCCATTTTTAGTCAGTCACTTCTAAAAGAGACAGGTCGGTTGCAAAAAATTCAACTTATGGTATAATAATTCATAGTGCGCATGCCAATGGTGATTTTATTATCCTTATTGAGAAATAAATGTAATAGCTTGCTTGACTAAGCTAGCCCCTAAATTTACTTGGTGCTCATTTAAGGAATGAAAATTATTTAAAACTGCCTAACTCAGAAGCAAAGAGGAAAGGAACTCATTTGTTTGAGGATATAATTAAAACCTGTCAGAGTGTACTAACAACCATCTGCTTTCTCAGCCTTTAAATAATGTTAATAGCATGTTGGAGTCAAGCTAACGGGTAAATGGCTGAAAGGAGTATGTCTTTTCTACAATAACTTCATCAATATGTCAAAAAAAGAAAAAACAAGTGGTAACTGTCTCAGGGAATTATTATTTATCTGTATTTTAAACTAGTTCAAACTAAAAATTGAATGGCCCCTTGGGTGATTCCTTCCCTGTGGGCACTGACCCACATCCCCAATCAACACTATTCTGAAAAAAAGACGTCCCCTTTTATTATGTGACTTATCAGAAACATTAACAATCACAAAATGATTGATATGATTCATTCAATACTAGTCTTGTGCTTCATAAAAAAAGAAGTTCACAGATGATACAACTATATCTGTAAGTATTTTGGATTTTAAAGTGGGGATGATCAAATGGAGGCAAAATTGTTTGAAATAAACAGTGAACTAGACATTAAATTTAGAACTGACTTGGGCACAACAGAGAGGATACCAATTTTAGCCTCATTAGCCAGCTGCGATGAACAGCTACATTTTCTCAGTGCTTATGCATTTCAAAACGCTAGTATGCTGTTTTTCATTGACATGCAAGTAAAAGTTTTTCTTTTACGGTGCAACTGACATGTTTTTTTTTACTATTAATGGTCACCTCAGGAAATACCACCAAAGTCATGTTTTGCTATTTATTTTGTTTTACATATTAAATCACGAGTGTAAATAGTGGACTTTATATTTGTATCATAACCAGAATCATCATGGCAGTGGATGTCCCTGGACTGGTCTCTGTGGTAGTTTTTTATGTTTGCGTCCTGGCAATTGGAGTGTGGGGGTCTCAAAAATCCAAGAAAGTGGAGAAAGAATGCACTGGCCCAAAGAGCGAAATTTCCATCATTGGCGGCCGCAACATCCGCATCCTGGTTGGGATTTTTACGATGACAGGTGGGGAGCGTTTGATTTTATATGTGAATGCAGTGACAGTTGTCTGTGCTTAATGCAGCTTTATATTTAATTCATATTTTTTCTTTGCTTTGCTTTTAGCAACATGGGTCGGTGGAGGTTACATTATGGGAACTGCTGAGTCTGTTTATTCTCCCACTCAAGGCCTTGTCTGGGCTCTGGGCCCCCCTTCTTATGCTATATGTTTTTTTGTGGGTAAGTAAACAAAACAAATTCTGTATGTTGATGCACAGATTAAGGTTAGATGTTTTGTCATAGGCATCAGTGGCGTGCACAGACATTATGGGGGGCAAGTGCTCAAGTGGAAAACAAGGGCACCTTGTGCGGCACATGGAGCTGTTGCCTTTGTAGTGTGAGATTTATTACAGGCACAACATGAACATAATTTATATGTATTACTAAGAACCCCCAAAACAAATGACCACCCAGGAAAAAAAAACTCAAAACAAGAATGCATTTGACAAAATTCTTAAGATTAATAAAGCAACAAAATTATCATAGATTTATTTAAAGTTTGATTACTTATTCACAACCTGAACTTCTTGAGTCAAATTTGAAACTTACGTTATCCTTCATTTTTTTTCTTTTTACACACTGACCACAACGTGTTTGTCTTGACTATATCATTCTGTCCTTTTATCACAAAATGTCTTCTGCACCAAATAACCGTATGTTGTAGCAAAGCAAGTTACACTTCCAAATTTACCTGGTAGGTCACACTAAATGAGTTATCTTCAGTAACCAGTGACCATTATAAAGTGTGAATCAACTATACCCAGAAAATGAGTTATAAAATCTTTATAGTCAAAATGAAACCAACAGCAGAGAATATGATCATAAGAAGAATCATCTATACTTCTGCATGTAGCCAGTGTGATTTATGACAGAAATTATTCTTAGAGAATAAAAATTTATGAGATTACAAGTCCTGAGAACTGATAAGATGTCTGCTATATAGAAATTCAAAACGTGGGGCACTGGTATTATAGGGTTTTAAATTCAGAAATCTTACCTTGGGCCCCACACTATACACTGTAAAAAAACAAATAAATAAATAAAAGATTTCAGGAGGGCACTTTTTTCTCCAAAGGATAAAAGGGCAGGTGCTCTAGCACTATGGAGTTAAATTTGTCTCAACATTATTCAATCAAACAAAAAACTAATCTCAATCAAAAAAATAATATTCAATCAAAACAAACTAATCTCAATCAAAAAATATTAAGTTGTGATCAAATCTTTCAGAGTTTTTTCTCACAAAGAGAAAAAAGTTATTTGCAAAACATAAACTTTTATTTGCGCAGGTCAAAAATCTTTGGTTACGAGTCTCGCTCTTTTGGTTTTGACGCTCTCTGTTTTTGGCTGAACTCAACGAATTTTGAGTGCTGGAAACAATGAACATCCTGGGCGGGGCCTAAAGACGAACGATGTAAGACGTTTCCCTATTGGTTAGTGCTGACTAAAGCAGCAGACTCTGATCCCCCACATCTCTGAACTTCTGCTCCAACTGCAGGGCTTGCAGCGTCGCTTCAGTGAGGAGACATCAACTCTACAGAAGAAAACTGCGGTCAAGTGAGCCGAAAGTCAGAAATACGCGGTCACGCCAGCCGACATTAGTTCTCTCTTAAAGATTAGCATCGCGCATACAAGGCGCATTACGGTAATGGAGCAGAAAGGACGCCGATCCTGGCAACGGTTGAGAAAATAAGAGGAAAACAAAAATAAGAGGAAAACAGAAAAGTAACCTTCAGAACATTTATATTAATCCCATTTTTACAACTTTCACATTCATGTTTTATGTAAAAGAATAAATATTTTATATTTTACTGTACAGTTTTGGAGAAATATCTTGGCAAAATACCTCAAAATGCTCAACCATTATATGCATTTGTCCCACTTTTAGGAATTTATTTCTCCAAAACCATGACAGGTGACAACACTATCTCTTCAGATTATATTAGAGGGTCATCTATATTATAACCAGAATTAGTATTTCATAATTTTACTGTAAAAGTTTGGAGAAATACACAACTACCCCAAGTGTAGTATAAAACAGAGTCCATGTCAGGCAGACGGCATCTCATAATCCTGTGTGTTGTCCTCACAACCCGTGATACTTCCTCTCCTGTGCAGTTCCCACACCACACTGTCATGCTGAGACACAGAGTGCTTTCCCCCGTGGCCCTGCAGACATCTGTAAGCAGCTGAGGAGATGAAGAAGAGCTGTTGTTGTACCTTCTTCAACAGGCGAGGGGCGTTTCCAGTCCAGGAGAGGTCAGAGGAGATCTGGATGCTCTTGCACTTTAAGCTGTCCAGACCACTTCCCAGGATCTCAATGACCTCACCAAAAAGAAGCGTTTGTGGTACTTTGTTGGGGTAGTTGTGTATTTCTCCAGAAACCTACAGTGAAATTATGAAATGCTAATTCTGGTTATAATATAGATGACCCTCTAATATAATCTGAAGAGATTGTGTTGTCACCTCTCATGGTTTTGGAGAAATAAATTCCTGAAAGTGGGACAAATGCATATAATGGTTGAGCATTTTGAGGTATTTTGCCAAGATATTTCTCCAAAACTGTACAGTAAAATATAAAATATTTATTCTTTTACATAAAACATGAATGTGAAAGTTGTAAAAATGTAATTAATATAAATGTTCTGCAGGTTACTTTTCTGTTTTCCTCTTATTTTCTCAACCGTTGCCAGGATCAGCGTCCTTTCTGCTCCATTACCGTAATGCGCCTTGTATGCGCGATGCTAATCTTTAAGAGAGAGCTAGTGTCAGCTGGCAGGACCGCGTATTTCTGACTTTCGGCTCACTTGACCGCAGTTTTCTTCTGTAGAGTTGATGTCTCCTCACTGAAGCGACGCTGCAAGCCCTGCAGTTGGAGCAGAAGTTCAGAGATGTGGGGGATCAGAGTCTGCTGCTTTAGTCAGCACTAACCAATAGGGAAACGTCTTACATCGTTCGTCTTTAGGCCCCGCCCAGGATGTTCATGTTTCCAGCACTCAAAACTTTGAGTTCAACCAAAAACAGAGAGCGTCAAAACCAAAAAAGCAAGACTCATAACCAAAGATTTTTGACCTGCGCAAATAAAAGTTTATGTTTTGCAAATAACTTTTTTCTCTTTGTGAGAAAAAACTCTGAAAGTTTTGATCACAACTTAATATTTTTTGATTGAGATTAATTTTTTTGGATTGAATATTATTTTTTTGATTGAGATTAGTTTTTTTTTAATTGAGATTAATTGTTTGTTTGATTGAATAATATTGAGACAAATTTAACTCCATATAGCACCACCTAGCGTCTATCTGTGCACGTCCCTGATAGGCATAATATACTACGTCAAATATTTATCAGACAAGTTTGTAATTTTTTATCGGGTCACATAAAGGTCTTCACGTTGTCCATGCACATGACTGAATGGTACCTAAAATTCTGTCCACACAGCATAAAAAATCATGCATTGGAATGAAATCTAAACCTGTCAGAAAAAAAAAAGCTTTTTGGTAATTAGAGAATCACATGTATTCATAATTCAGAAATTAGTTTAGTTTCAGTGTTTGTAACGACACCATTCCAAAAACACCAGCCAAATCAAGGAGAGCTAAATGATAATAACTTAATTTTAGATGTACACAATTGATGCCTTAATCTTGCATTAAAAAAAAACTTGGACTTTTAAGAATTTCTAAAACACAAACAACATAAACAAAGACTTAGATTTTTACATTCAGACGTTGCTGAACCAATGAATTAATCAGGAAATGCTAAACTGATGCCTTTTATTTCTTACAGATTGGATTTACTTTTCTTCGGTTTTCAGTTGCAGAGCTTTAGAGTTTATTGTGCATTTCTGGACTAAATTATT
The DNA here is from genome assembly GCF_021462225.1 of Girardinichthys multiradiatus. Lineage (NCBI taxonomy): Eukaryota > Metazoa > Chordata > Actinopteri > Cyprinodontiformes > Goodeidae > Girardinichthys > Girardinichthys multiradiatus. The sequence goes on along the minus strand of NC_061795.1, from coordinate 29,370,220 downwards.
CTAAACTTAAAGGACTTTCATTGTGTGTCATATTGGCTCAAGACTGTCAATCGTGATATGGCACCAATAATACATAACCACAGAGGATAATTTTTAGTTATCACTGTGATTAAGTGTCCTGTTTTGTCTATGCTAGCATCACCCTTGATGCCTGTCAGATGAATTGCCTTTTACGAATGTAATTTAAAAAAAAACTCACACTAATTAGAGGGATCACGATGGAGACCGGACGTTGAAGTTGAAGCCATGCCCTTCCCCAAAATATATAATGTGTGCCTCTGTATCCGGTTTTAGGTGGACTATTCTTTGCAAAACCTATGAGGTCAAAGCGTTATGTGACAATGTTGGACCCGTTTCAGAATCGCTATGGCAAAGTATTCACTGTGACCCTCCTGCTTCCTGCCTTGGTCAGCGACATATTATGGGTTGCCTGCATCCTTGCTGCTCTTGGTAAATAAAGCTTTCTCTCAAACTTTATAACTTTGTAACTTGTAAATAAAATTGTTATGTGATAATTCTGTCTATTCATTCTAATAACAGTTTAAAAAGGCACCACTTTTTGTTTTCAGCTTACATTTCTTATGTAATTTGGCCAATAATCTTCTAACATTCTGTTACTGTTACCATCTATATACCATATACACAGTATATACAGTATTTTGATCGGTAAGGATGAAGTAAGGTGGAGGTAGTAGAGATGAAGATGTCAAGGTTTTCTAAGGGAGTGATGAGGATGTATAGAATCAGGAATAATTGGATCAGAGGGACAGCTCATGTTAGATGTGTTGGAGATTAAACTAGAGAGGCCAGACTGAGATGGTTTGGACATGTACAGATAAGGATAGTGAGTACATCGGTAGAGGGATGCTGAGGCTGGAACTGCCAGGCAAGAGGCCTACAGGAAGACCAAAGATAAGATGTATGGATGGAGTGAAAGAGATTATGAAGGTAGTGGGTGTGGTGTGAGAGAAGAAGATGCAGAAGATGGGGTTAGATGGAGACAGATAACTCACTACGGTGACCCTTGAAATGCAAAAGCCGAAAGAAAAATAAGAAGACAATACAGTATTTCTAAGTGTTTTTTGAGAGCAAATGCTACTTGGAAACAAAATTCTGGATTAAAACATCTCTGATTCTCATTTTCAGGTGGAACAATGAGCATAATTCTTGGGTTGTCTTCTACCATCTCCATCATCATCTCAGCAGCTGTCTCCATTGTCTACACATTTCTAGGGGGCCTCTACTCAGTTGCATACACTGATATTATCCAGCTTTGTTTTATTTTTATAAGCCTGGTAAGAATTATGAGCATGGATAGAGATAAAAAGTGAACTTAGATCTAGGGTATGGCAGAAGGAAAGGCGGAACTGGAGATTTAAAGATGGATGCTCTATTTTAGGAAAGTCAGTAATTTAAACTTATCATTTTTTCTCTCTTTCAGTGGCTCTGTGTTCCATTTATGATACTAAGTCCAGCAGTTACTGCTATCTCACAAACACTCCCACTCAACCAGTCATATGAACATGCATGGGTCGGACACCTGGAGCTGGCGGACGCAGGAAAGTGGGTCGATGAGATGCTGCTGCTGGTAAAAACAAAATAAAAAGATAATTATGTTTCTATCTGTTTGACAAAGGAAATGCAACTCAATTTTTAAAGAAGTTAAGACAGAGTAAGATTGAAAAAAATATCATGATTTTCATAAATAACCAGAGTGTTTAAATATGATGTAAAGACAATTTATAGGATGTATAGTAATCTCTGGCTCTTTCAACTTCCATACATTTTGTCATCAAAACACTTCTGCCATTTTTTAATGCTTTTTAGCAGCCCTCTGGTCTTTTAGGAAGTCATGGTTGTGATTTATACCATTTAGGAATGTGACACTTTTTGAACTTTTAAATCCAAAATAAATGAATAGGAGGCAAATCAAAACATGAAACGAATCAAAACATTAAAACACCAGAAAATCTGCCTTCTTTCAGGTTCATCCTGATGAAGATCCCAGTGGAATCGAAGGTTAATAAATGCTGTGAAGCTCCAGATCAAAGTTATCTCTGCCTACTTTGCATCTTGACCCATTTTTCTAGTGTGTTTGCTTTAGAAAACACGACATGTGTTGGGTTTGTGACAGGTTTGGACTCTAGACTGGTTAGTTGGACACCCAGACACTGTTACATCTTGGTATGCATTGTTTGGTTAAGATTTACAAGACTGTAAAGAAAATCTGCACTAGATGGCAGCAAAATGTTAAACAACCAGAGCATTATGGGTCATTATTAAAAGTGCTTTGCTTATCTGGACGTTCTCAAAGCCATGACCACACAGTATGGCAATGCAAGTACAGACATATTCAATATATTAGATTATTGAAAGTTTCATTTATTTTAGTAACTCAATTCACAACGTAAAACACATAATATAGATTAATTACACACACAGAGAATGATGTTTTCAAGCCTTTATTTTTGTTAAAAAATAATTATTTTTCTTTTACAGCTAATAAAAACTCGACATATAAAAATTACAAGATTACATCAGAACAATTAAAAAACATTGTTAATATAAAAATGTGGGCTCGATAAAAATATGATTAATACCTGCCCTTGTTATATTAAAAGGCACTTTTAATATGACAAGTGTGCCTCGTCAGAGCACTTGTTGTAATTTATTGAAAATAACTGTATAATAATTGCACTGCACCTGAACCCTAACCAGCTTTACTGGAATCTTAAAATGTTTGCGTAAAATCTATAAAGCATTCACACTATTAAAATCATCCAACTGATAACACCTCTAATCTTTGTGCAATTGTAACCATTTAAATATCATAATGCTCTCTCAGGCCATGACAGTTATGAATTGTCCTATGTAAAAGTATAACTTTTTAAAGTCTTAAACATTTTCTAACCAAATAATCCCATAGATTTGCACAGGGGAAGCTTTCACATCATTCCTACACATAGTGCTTTTTTAACTATTTCTCTATTTAAACTTAAACGTTTCAGTATCTTTTAGCATTCTCATAAAAATCACAGTTTATGTTTTACGAACCTTAACCCTAGCTGACTGCTTCTATTATTTTGCTCATCTAAGTTTTCATCTAAATTTTATACTTCACATTGTATTTCTCTGTCAGTTCTTGTTCTTCCTTTGATAGTCTAGCTTGATAGTCTTCCATGCTCAGACCTAACGTGTCCTCTTAAACATCTGGCACAGCAGTTTGCAATAATACATCTGCTTAAATTTACTCTTCTACAGCATTTTTCAGTAAAACATTTACTATTTCATTTGATGAGGGAACTTTTGACTTCTCATTTGTGGAAAAGCACAGTACCACAGAGTTCGGATCAAGGTCTGTTTGATGACATATGAAGTGAGAAACAGTCCTTGTGATAACTGCAAAGCAATTTGACTGTAATCCTGTTTTGCGTGTGTTTCAGGCTTTAGGTGGACTGTCATATCAAGCTCTGTACCAAAGGATTCTCTCTGCAGCCTCCTCTGCTCAGGCTCAGATCACCTGTTTTGCTGCTGCTGGGACAGTTTTTATCATGGGAATCCCCTCAGTTGTCATTGGAGTCATGGCTGCTGCTGCAGGTAATCTGTCACACCAAGACATCAGAGAAGATTACGTGTTTTACAGGTTTAAGCCATTAACATGGTAAATTGTATATTACTGTCTTTATGTATTTCTTTTGTATTGTTTAAAGATAACCAAAATCTCAGAAACAGTTTTGCTTTGTACATCTCTGTATCCTGCTTTCCTTTTCCCCAAGACTGGAACCAGACTACGTACGGTCTTCCCACTCCTTTTGAACGTGGAGATGCAGGGAAGATCCTGCCTCTTGCTCTCCAACACCTCACACCCACTTGGGTGGCAGTGTTAGGCATTGGTTCTGTGGCTGCAGCTGTTATGTCCTCCATGGACTCAGCACTGCTGTCCTCAGCATCCATGTTTACACAAAACATATACAAGACAACATTGAGGAAAAAGGTGTGTGTAAGCACAGCTTCATCCTACCTCAAATAAAGCAACTCAGTTGTTATTATCTGCTTGTCTTTCCTCCGCTGCAGGCCTCAGAAAGGGAGCTGCAGTGGGTGATCCGTATCAGTGTGTTGCTCGTTGGTCTGGCTGGAACAAGCCTGGCTTTTGGGGACGACAGCGTGGCCGCTCTTTGGATTCTAAGCGGAGACCTCCTCTACTGCATAATTTTCCCACAGCTGGTCTGTGTTCTGCACTTTCAACGTGCGAACACCTATGGTGCTATTTGCGGCTTCGTGGTGGGTTTGTTGCTGCGGGGACTGAGTGGGGAGCCCGTATTGGGGATCCCTCCTCTGCTCCTGTACCCTTGTTGTAGGGAAGAGAATGAACAGATCAGACAATGCTTTCCTTACAGAACTGTTGCTATGCTGTCTTCTTTGATAAGTATTATGGCAGTATCATGGCTGCTGGACTTGATCTTTCATCGCCAACTTATCCCTGAGTCCTGGGATTTTCTGCACGTTTTTAAAAAGAAGAATAAGGTAGATGATGATGAAATACCTGACCCTTGTGAGGAAATTAACCAAGTTTTCAATACTAAATTCTGAGCTAAATAACAGTGCGACCCAAGGAGTAAGCCTAAACTGCACAGTTTGTGGTCAGAAGTTGGTTTTGTGATTTGTCAAGGTAGCTGCGTCACTGTGATAACTTTTTTTTTGATGAAAACGGTATTGCAGTCATTTAAAGACTAGATGGTTCCAATTTCTTGTTTACTGGTGTGCCCCAACCATGGGATGAAACATGGACTGAACTGTGCGCAAACAGAGACTGGTAAAAACTCTGAATCATTACATGCACCTCATTAACCTATCTTTACTACAGCCCAGGAGGAAGGCCTGACGAACACCTGAATGTCTTTGTAACTCACTGGCAAGTAAGACTAATACATCAAAGATTTCTTGGATCCAAAGTTGATTACAATCTGATGCTAGTGTATCTGTCGATCGAAGAACAACCAAAAGTTAAGTTATGATCTTGCTGAATATGTTGATTCAGCAAGTCATGGGGGTAATTAATACAAGCTGCCTTAAACCTTCCTTTTTACACTACCCTGAGAGAGGACAGCCTACGAACCACAAGCATCGCATGCCTTCCCCTTTGCCGGTCTGGGGAGTGGAATCTACCCCAAGCTACTACCGAAACCATTTTTCTTTGTTGATCACCTTCGCCATCTTTTCCCCTCCTGTTCATTCAGTTTAATTAAATTAAATTCAGTATTATTTATATAGCACCACTTCACAACACAATGCTAAAGGCACTTTACAAAGTCAGTACAATTGAATCATACAGATTTTAATTCAGGTACATACATTCCAATTACCATTCATCAGAATGGTTCACATTAGAGGTGGGGTCTGGGCAGAAAAAATTAGTTTAGGATAAAACAACCTAAATGTTGTTTATTACATGGTGTTTTGCTTTTTTTGTGGTGCTAAAAGCTAAACCATTCAAGCAGGTTACCTACTGAACTAATGCAAATAGGCCTCTATGCCTTGAAGCTAGTTTATTTGTTCTGAGTTGTGTTTTAAAGTTACACCAAACGTTATTTCAATGCGGTTTAAACACAGATCGGCCAAAACGCACCGCCAAACTAATAGTTGTATTAATGGTAGTTTTAGGTGCATGTGTGACTTTAAGGAGTGGTGAATAAGCTACAAGCTTTCCTTTGTTAGCTAAAACCGCTAACTGCTAATGCTAGCGCCAAGAAGGTCAAATATTTATATCTAGCTCACTGCCATTTTGTGAGAGTTCATACATTTTCCTCTCGGTCATTATAGAACGCCATGACTCCATGTGATGGCTAGTTAACAACATAAAAATCAATTGTCTAAAAGATTACTGATTTCTAATTTGAAAAATAATATTTACTCAAATATTATTTTACTAAAATAATAGTGGCTAATTAAAACATCATTAATAATCAATTGTCCAAAAAAGCTATTGATTTCTAATTCAGCAAGTCATTCTTTAAAATATTATCTTATTAAAATAATGTTTTACTTACCCTTCTGATCTCCATTGTAACTGGTTCTTTGAACACATACCAGTTGTTCCTAAATTAGTTTTAAAACTAATTTGACCCAATTTCCATATTCTTCCAAAATAAATATGGGTTTTCAAACATAAATATCCACACTGAACTGTGATATCATTGCATCATTTTTAGTGGTCCACTTTTTCTTTTTTGTATATGATTTATTAGTTTCTTTATTCTTTCAGGTGTGCTTGGTAGTTTTAGGTCAATTTTACTAGCCTAGTTAAAGAGTTATTGACTGCATATGTTTAACTTGGAGTTGAATTATTTTGTTAATAAATTCTTATACTTTGTAGAGAAGTTGTTGTGAATTTACTCCATATGTGTGAGCTTGCTGTTTTGAAAATGTCAGTGCTCAAATCACTCTTTCATTTATTGTTCCAAAACCCCCGCTTTCTTGGGTTGGTATTCAGAGGACAATATTTGACAGACTGACAGTTGTGTGGTTAAATATTAAATAACCAAACTTAAATATATTTTTGCACAACGCTACGATGCATGGCAAAAGTATTTATACCCTTGAATTTGTTTCATATTTTTGCAACTTACAGTCACAAGCTTCAATATATGGTTTAGGAGATAGTACATAATTGTGAATTAAAAAGAAAGGATAGAATGTTTACATTTTTAAATGAAATAAAAATAAAGGTGTAACATACATTTGTGTTCAGCCAATGTCTGCCCATTCTTCTTTGCAAACAGTCTAGTTTAATCTTAGTCAGACAGGTCAGAGAGCAACTGTGAACAACAATGTTCAAGTTTTGCAACAGATTCTTGGTTGGTTTTATGGCTAGTGATTCTACTGTAGCTGTGACTGTATGTTAAGGGTCATTGTTTAGCTGGAACATGAACATCTGCCCCAGTCTCAAGTCTTCCATATAGCTTCTGACAAGTTTCAAACTTCCACTTACGTCTTTTCGAGTGAGTTAAATAAGTTTTTGTTGTTTTTTTACCATGATAACATTGCAGTAAAGATAATACATTTGTAAAGAACCAATGATATAAAGATAGAAGGATGTAAGTAAAATAAAGAATTCACAAAGATATGAATAGACAAACAGATAAATATGTGTCAAAGAATTCATCCTACAGCAGCCTAATTATGTGAACATGTGGATAATTAATATCAATTTTTACAATACTGAAAAATTCAAGTAGTATAAATAATAAAAATAAATGCAATTACTGCTGAGGAAGAAATTATGCGGCCCTCACATTTATTCCCTCTTAACATGACTAAAAATCCCACACGGATGTATCACATCATATGCACATGATTAAAAAACCATTACTTGGTATTTTAAAGGAGGTTTGCCATGTTTAAACCCCAGACATTTCATTTGAAGTACTCCTGACTGAGCGTGAACACCATGTTGAGCTTTTGGTAAAGGATTCTAATAGGTCTCAAAAGAATTTGAAATCAGCTGCTTATTGTATAGAAAAATGTTCTACAAATGGAGGACATTAGATGGCTCAGGTCTGGCTGTCTAAGCAAATTCACTCTCAAAACAGACCACATGATCATCATAGGCCCACAGCAGTCTTTGGCTACAGATCTGAAAGAGCATGCCTGTACAATCAAAAAGGGACTAGAAAAGTACAGCTCAGCATGTTGACCCAAAACATACCAGTAAATACAGTATGGACTGGGTAAGAATTAAGAGATGGAAAGTCCTGCACCGAGTCAAAGCCCAGCTTCTGACTTAAAACTGTCTAAATATACTAGAAACCCCTCAAATATCTCACAGTTGTAAGTAAAGAGTGGGGCAGACTGTTTTGGGGAGAGCTTTTTATGTGGCTTCAATATTTGGCATACATGTCATACCAAATGGGAGGACCTGCGATATGTAGACAGTGGGTGGTTTATCCATCTTCAGGAATCAGTCTGACTTGAAGAAACATCTTATATCACTGCTAATGGAGACTGGGTGTTCTCTAAACGCAGCAGTATGCCCAACAGACTGGAGGTGAGGGTGGGGCCCGGCAACAGTAGTTCATTTAGGTTGTCTCCTTTATATTGCAAAGAACAATTGAAGACGATTTAATCCTTCCCATTATGACTTACCATGTGATGTGAGATAAACCAGGACTCTAACATCTTGTTGGACTGTGTGAAGAGCAAACTCTTCTGGCTGCCTGGTGAGTTTAAGGCTTTGCGCTGTTGCAGGGAGAAGAATGGTCCGTTCCGATCCGTCATCCAGTATTGCATAGGTCTCTAATGAGTGCTCCCTATTGCGCAGTAGTACTTTGCTGAGCTTTCACAAATACTCGGTTGCAGCCAGAGCGTCTGTCCAGGTACAGCATTTCATTAGCATCCAGGGCTTGATGGGTTATCAGCTGGATGCCTTTTGTTTACATCATGTAGGGTCTGCAAGTTGGACAGATGACTTTCAGACAATACTGTGCAACTTGATGGGAATGAACACAGCGCCAGCATTTTCTGTTTGAGTTTATCCATGCTGCTTTCTGTTCCCCTGTCAGTTGAGCAAAATTGGCACACTGGTCAAGATAGTGCAATGTATTGAGACAGAATGAATAATATTTTGTTTTCTCTGATTTATTGGTACTGGAAAGTGTCAACTTTGCAAGGGGGCTATTGCTCGGCTTATTTACAGTGTGGATGCTAGTGTTCTTTCCCTTGCTGTCATAATGACATGCTGACTTTGCTTGACTGCCACTTTTCAACTCACTGTGAAATGACTCATACACTGTCTCTTGTATCTGTAGCTCATAATTAAGCCAGTCTGAGAAGTATGAAAGGCTTGGGGTGGTGACACGCGTAGGATACAGGAACTGCTTAAACTCTGCTTGCATGTCCTGTTACAACTTTGACAGCAACCATGTCACATGTGACCCATAACAGAGCTCAGTCTGTCCACTGTCTCCCAACAGCTTCAATAACCCTACCAGTGCCCTCACTCTCAATGCAAATCACCATGAGCAATATTTGAGGCCTCCAATATGTCGCAATCTTTCTGAGTGCCAGCTGGTGCGGCTGTCCATACTGTTCATTTAAATTGTCCATTGTGTCTGTATATGGCTGTGGTGAGCTAGTATACGAGTAGGGCATCTTCATGTTTTTAATGGTCAACCAGGATCTGATATTTAAAGCACTCTGTAGCATCTTGGGGCAGAGGGCTTACTAGAGCAACTTTAAGTCTGGCAAACTCTCTTGGATCTCACTTTGAGAGGTTAGGGATTGTCCTTGGACCATGATACACTGTCTCATGCTGTACGAGAGGGAGCTCCCTGCTGGGCTCTAATTCACATCTGTTTGGGGTGTAAGAGGTACAGTACCCTGGTGTCTGCACACAGGTGGTTAGGGGGTGTGGTTCTGCTTGATAACTTGGCTGCTGCTGCGTAGCTCTCATGTCAGAATCAGAATCAGAAAAGCTTTATTGCCAAGTACGTTTTTGGACATACAAGGAATTTGTTTTGGCGCAGTCGGTGCAATACAGCACAAATTAAACAGTATAAACATATCTACAATATAATATAAATATATGTGCACAGTTTTAAGTGAGTGAGAGTAAATATAGAGCAGTATAAGATGCAAGAGCAATACAACAGTGCAGGTGATCATTGTGCAAGTATGGCAGTGCAAATAAAGCAGGAGTCCATGCTGAGCGTTAATGTAACGCATAGAGTTACAGGTTACAGGTGTCCTGTCAGCAAAAAAAGGGGGGGTGTGGGGGAAAGGGAGAGTGTCAGGGTGGTTTCCGGGCTTTGTTAACTAGGCTGGTGGCAGATGGGAAAAAACTGTTCTTGTGGCGTGAGGTTTTGGTCCGGATGGACCGCAGCCTCCTGCCAGAGGGGAGAGTCAAAGAGTCTGTGACCGGGGTGGGAGGGATCAGCCAGAATCTTCCCTGCCCGCTTCAGGGTCCTGGAGGTGTACAGTTCCTGGAGCGACAGTAGACTGCAGCCAATCACCTTCTCAGCAGACCGAATGACACGCTGCAGCCTGCCCTTATCCTTGGCTGTAGCAGCAGCGTACCAGATGGTGATGGAGGAGGTGAGGATGGACTCAATGATGGCTGTGTAGAAGTGCACCATCATAGTCTTTGGCAGGTTGAATTTCTTCAGCTGCCGCAGGAAGAACATCCTCTGCTGGGCTTTCTTGATGAGGGAGCTGATGTTTGGCTCCCACTTGAGATCCTGGGAGATGATGGTTCCCAGGAAGCGGAACGATTCCACAGTGTCAATTGTGGAGTCACAGAGGGTGATGGGGGCAGGTGGGGCTGGGTTCTGCCTGAAGTCCACAACCATCTCTACTGTCTTTAGAGCGTTGAGCTCAAGGTTGTTCTGGCTGCACCAGTCCAACAGATGGTGCAACCTCCCATCTGTACGCAGACTCGTCACCATCAGAGATGAGTCCGATCAGGGTGGTGTCATCTGCAAACTTCAGAAGCTTGACAGACTGGTGACTGGAGGTGCAGCTGTTGGTGTACAGGGAGAAGAGCAGAGGAGAGAGAACACAGCCTTGGGGGGAACCGGTGCTGATGGTCAGGGAGTCAGAGACGTGCTTCCACAGCCTCACGCGCTGCTTCCTGTCAGACAGGAAGTCAGTGATCCACCTGCAGGTGGAGTCGGGCACACTCAGCTGGGAGAGCTTCTCCTGTAGCAGAACTGGGACGATGGTGTTGAAGGCAGAGCTGAAATCCACAAACAGGATCCTGGCATAGGTTCCTGTGGAGTCCAGGTGCCGGAGGATGAAGTGAAGGGCTAGGTTGACTGCATCATCTACAGACCTGTTGGCTCTGTAGGCAAACTGCAGGGGGTCCAGGAAGGGGTCGGTGATGTCTTTTAGGTGTGAGAGCACAAGGTGCTCAAAGGACTTCATCACCACAGAGGTCAGGACGACGGGTCTGAAGTCATTAAGCTCTGTGGTCCTTGGCTTCTTGGGAACAGGGACGATGGTGGAGGACTTGAAGCAAGCTGGCACATGACATGTCTCCAGTGAGGTGTTAAAAATGTCTGTGAAGACTGGAGACAGCTGATCAGCGCAGTGCTTCAGGCTGGCTGGTGAGACAGAATCCGGACCAGCAGCTTTCCGGGGGTTCTGTCTCCTGAAGAGTTTGTTGACGTCCCTCTCCTGGATGGAAAGAGCCGTCCTCGGCGTGGGTAGGGGGCTGGTGGGGGGGAACTTCAGGGTGGGGGTTGGAGGTGCCAAGGCCCCTCTTGAGGTTGGGGAGGTGGGGGTGGTGGATTGTGGCTGCAGCTGTTGGGGGCGTCGTGGGGGATGGTTGCAGGACTGTCCCTTTGTCTTTCAAAGCGGCAGTAGAACTCGTTCAGGTCGTTGGCGAGGCGTCGGTCGTTGATGGAGTGGGGGGCTTTCGGCTTGTAGTTGGTGATTTGCTTGAGCCCTTTCCAGACAGACGCAGAGTCGTTGGCTGAGAACTGGATTTGGAGCTTCTCAGCCCGTGAGTTCAGCTACCATGTCTGGTGATAGTGGTGGCAGAAGTTGATCCAGAAAATCGTTTGTTACAGGGGGAGGAAGCCTCCTTTGGAGGTAGCATCAAGGTGTCCCCTTGTATAGATAAAGGAGGGAGCTGACCATGGTCCTGATTTGCATTTAGGTAATGTGCTTGTATGGGAACAGAAGCTGGCTTGGGCAGGGGGGGTAGGTTATGGGGCTAGGGGTGTTGTTGCTGTTGCTGCATTCTCTGATAGTCCTCAAGCATCCTATGTAAAACTGCAAGGATTTGAGATGATTCTTCTGGAGCTGGCCTTGGTCTAGGGAAGACTGGTGTACTTACTGGCAAGGGAGGGTAAATGCTCATTTACCCTCCTGTTGGACCACTTGTTTGCTGAGTATTGGATTATCTGCCCGTTGTTGGACGTCACTGTGCCCCTCCAATGGCATCGGCCATTTTGTACCCAGGACAGCCCGCTCCTACATATCCCATCGAGCATTGCGACTGATATGACTGGGCGTCCCCAGTCTGACGTCACAGGATGCTATATAGAAGGCGCTCATGTTTGAAAAGCTGCCTTCCGCTGGAACGACCTGGTGATTGAAGAGCGCCACTTTAAGAGAAGAACTCTGTGAAGAGTTTCATTCATTCTCTCTCGTTGGACAACGAACTATTCATAACTGAAGTTTTTGGACTAAGAAGGCCAGAGATTTCACTTTTGCCGATCGAAGACGTGAGTTAACACGTAACTGGAGACACGGAGTTTCGGAGAGACGAACCGCTACCGTGTTTCATTTCCAAGTCGACTTTGATGGTCAGATCATATTTTTCCTTTTTGTCAAGAAGACCGAAGGACAAAGACTGACCGTTCCCCTGAAGTTAATTGTGGACGCACAATTAACTCAACCCCACGTTTCCTCGCTCGAATTCCCTCGCTCAGGAAGAAGACGGCACAAGTAAAACCCATTTCTTTTTTATTTCTTTATTAGAAGGCCTGGGCAGGGTCAGAGGTTGTAGAAGCGATCAGAATCGCTGGTTAGGATCTCATGTGTTCTGAATAATATGTGCATGTAACCTTGCTTGTTGAAACTTTGATGTGTTATGTAATATCGGGATCCGCCGTGTTCCTAGAGCTGTTTGTGTTTACTATCTAAACGCGGGTGCGTTGCAAAACTGGACTGTTAAAACGACCTCATGGTAAAATTCTCCATTTTACCTTTGTCTTCAATCTCACTGTGCTAGCTTGCCACCAAAAGTTATCAATCCTTTGTGTTCAGGAGTAAAGGGGGAAGTTTTATGATCAGAAGATCATAAAAGACACTCTAAGCTGCGCTCCAACCCCCCACCAGTCATCACCACACCCCCCTTTTCATATCCTCTCCTTTCCTCTGTTGTGCCATAAACTGCTGGTTGACTCGATACATACCCACTACCGTTTGTTGATTTTGCTTATTCAGATGTGTTTACCCCTGTGTGTGTAGAATTTTGCATGTTGAGTAGGTGACAATTAATAAATATTCACATAGATAAAGAGAGAGCGTTTGGTGTTTCATTGTGTGCAAAAAGTGATGTGTCAGTCAAAATTAGGTTCAAGTTCCACACGTTTCGGCAGAAACGGTCGATTAAACAGTGACATCTCCGGCAATAGTTATTAACTATTACGGGGAATTTAACGGTTGTAATTGTCAGAGGCGTTGAGCCACAATTACAACACCAGAAACCTCTCTGGTCTCGATTCGTAAATGAGGATTTATGGTTAAGAAATTGATTTTGTCAGATTATGATTTGTAATTATAATTATTGATCTTGATCGAGATTATTCAATCAATAATCATACTCCCAACACTCCGGAGTTTCTTTCTGCTCTCGGTAGAGGAGGACGCTTTTTCTCTGTCTCCCACCCCCTCCCATATCTGCCTTGCTTCAGCTCTGTGTCTTGTCTTTGGAGCCTCTTTTTGCAAATTCTTCTTCCAAATTCTTAGTTATGGATTTGGTCAGCTGGTCTCTCAATGCAATTGATCAAATTTTCTTGAGGAGAAGACAGGGTGAAGGAGAGCCCAACTTGTCCAGACTGGACGTTTTTCTCTGGATACACAATGGACTCCTGGCAGAAGTGGAGGATTGTGTGTCTATCGATAATGTCAGTCGAGGATGTGGAAGATGTGTATATAATTGGATGTTTGATATCAGGATTTCTGCTTTTTGGAGTTAGCGGTTACCTGGCATATCGAGAAATTCGGAGTGTCAGCAGCTGTTCTGGCTATTGTAAGGCTGCCTGGCACGTGTGATGGGATCTTCAGGGCGATCAGCACTCAGACTGAGATGTTACGTGAGCTGAATCGCAGACTGGATGTGATCCTTAGGATCGCGGCAGGTTGCGGTTCCTGGACTCAGGGGTGAAATGGGATAAATCTTGGAGAAAGTTGTTCGCTCGGATCTGGCAGAAAGACCAGGAATTTGGCTGTTTGGATTCGCCTTTGAGAAGCACCAGCGAGACTCTCAAGGCTGACGGAATATTAAGAGTCAGCCTAACCCAAATAATTATTGTTTTTCTGAATCTGGCTCCCCTGCACGGCCTTGATGGCTGGCTATCTTCAACTTCTCCTGGAAGTTATGTAAACATGATGCTCTGCTCCCTCTGCTCCCTCCCTTCCCTGAGGACACCTGTGGACCTGCTCAGAACTGTGTGGCCGGTTGATGAACATTCCAACGAACCATCAAGGACAATGGCCTCTGTGACAGTGCTTCGTGGACTTACTTGCACACAATCACTTGCACACACACACATGCTCAAGATAAACATATGCACCCCCTCACACCACCTTCACCGTTCCCGGCATGATGTTGTTTTGTCAACTTGTTGCTTCTTTGTGCTGAGGTTTTTTGCAATCTCAAACTGTATCCTGCTAAGGATAAAGTGTGAAATATGATTTTTTTCCTCTACTTACCTAATGTGGCCTCTTTTCTCATCTAGCAAGGGCAGCACCTGTGAGTGGGCAGCAAAGCCTCAGTGACCCGTCCCCCTTGTCTTGTGTCATGATGTATGTTTGGATGGGTTGTACTGGAATTCTAATTTCCCCTCGGGGATCAATAAAGTATCTTTGAATTGAATTGAATTGATATCCATATAGTTTCATAGGTCTTGCTCCTTGTGTTGTACTCCAGTCTTCAATTAGATGTGGGGATGTTATTTTCATACCTGCTTTTGTTTTGAGTTCTTGAGTTTGTGTTTTTGTTAAATTACCTGGTCTAGTCTTTCGTTTTGTCTCCCTGCAACCCTAACCCACACCTCTTCTGTGTTTTCCCCTGATTGTCTGGTCACGTTTGTCATTGGTTCCCCCTGCTGTTCAGTTTTGTATGTAAGCCCGTTTGTTTCCTTTGTTCCCCGCTGGTTCCTTATGTTATGTTATGTATATGTGCAATTACGTGTGTGTACGCTTGCTACCCTGTCTGTGTCCTGGCCTGAACATTAAAGACGTTGCTTACCTGCAAAAGGAGTTCTTCTCTGCACATTGGTCTGACCACAAAACCTCATTATGACAGTAATAGATATCATCCTGCCATCCACACTGGGGTAGGGTGGCTGCTGCTCACACGTATTATCGACTGACCAGTGCTGTGCAGGTAATGAGGAAACATAGTCCTGCATTCAGGTAGGTGGTTGTGGTCGCTGGGTACCTACTTCCCGCGGAGTGCGACTTTGGTCCGAATGCATCAGCCTTTAATCCCACGGTGACCACATCATCCCGGGTTTCAGTACCAATGTTTTGGTGAGAGATTATTATGTGGCTTTATTATTTGTGGTCGCCAGGGGGCACTGGCAAAAATGCACAGCAGAGATGATTCAGTATTCTTTGTTAAAGTTGGTTAATTTCGGTGTGGTTTTAATTATGACGCACACTGACACAACCACAAGGTCTGCACCACACCTCTAGGACGTATGCAACTTAGCATGTGCTGTCAACCAAGCTGCAAACAGTGTTCTCTCAAACAATCTTAGCAACACTAGCTTCTAATAAGCTAAAATGGCTGTCAATCAAACCGCACAGTTGAAATGGTTCAAATCCTTTGTCACATAGACTTTCTTCAGACAGATGTCAGAAATGGATAGATGGACTCAAGAACTGTCTCACTGGAGTCATTTCAACAAGAGGGAAACACTAACTTTTAGAATGTTAGGGTGTCCTAAGTTCAGAATCAAGTGGAAATGTTTTTATGTCCTGCAAATGAGGGTTTTTTATGTTTTCATTTATTATAATAGGAGGTTACCAAATTAACAAAATGGGTCAAATTATGAATATACAGTACTCAAAAACCCCTAATTTTTGAAGTCCAACAGTGCATACCGTTACAAATAAGAGCATGAACATACATAGTTGGGCATTGAATAATATTCTATTTTCCAGTTAACTATATTTTTCTGGCTTCTGTTTCTATTTTATTCACTTTTGTATTTAACCCATGTATTGTATGTACCCATCTCTGTGTCAGATGTTCAGTTACTCTGCCTCCTTTAGTGATAATGGGACGTGTAATAAATGTAGCATTTTTGTAGCTTTGGAGGCGAGGGTGTCGGAATTGGAGGACCAGCTCCGCGCTGTTGAAAAACCAGCAGATAGCCGAGGCCCCTTAGCCAGCACGGAGCCACCGAGGGTAGCTCCCCGTAGCAGTCCTTCAGCAGAACCTGCGCAGCTGGGACCTCAGGCCGGCTGGGTGACGGTACGTAGAAAACCTAGATCCTAGATCCCAGCCCACAGGTCAACACCAACCCATCTGCATTTCTAACAGATTTTCCCCACTCAGCGACACACCCGCTGAGAAGCCAACTCTGGTAATTGGCAGCTCCATAGTCAGAAACGTGGCACTAGAGACACCAGCGACCATAGTCAAATGTTTGCCAGGGGCCAGAACAGGTGACATCAAATCCTACCTGAAACTGCTTGCTAAGCATAAGCGTAAATACAGTAAGATTGTTATTCACGCTGGCGTAATGACAGACAGTTACGCCAATCGGAGGTCACCAAAGTTAGTGTTGCTTCGGTGTGTAAGTTTGCCAAAACAATGTCGGACTCCATAATTTTCTCTAGTCCCCTCCCCGATCTGACCAGTGACGACATGTTTAGCCACATGCTGTCATTCAACCGCTGGCTGTCTAGGTGGTGTCCAGAAAACGATGTGGGCTACATTGATAATTGGCAAACATTTTGGGGAAAACCTGGTCTGATCCGGAGAGACGGCATCCATCCCACTTTGGATGGAGCAGCTCTTCTTTTTAGGAATCTGGCCGAATTTATTAGTTCTCCAAAACTCTAACAACCCAGGGTTCAGACCAGGAAGCAGGGTCATAGTTTAACACTCCTTCTGCAGCTTCTGTACTGCTACCCACCCATTGCCCTATTAAGACAGTGTCTCGCCCACGGCAAAAATTGAATAGATTAAAAAATAATCTAAAAGGAGGAAATCAGGAAAATCTCATAAAAATAAACACAACTCAGACTGAAAAGAAAAATAAAACAATTAAATGTGGTTTACTGAACATAGGATCTCTCTCTTCAAAGACTTTGCTAGTTAGTGACCTGATTTGTGACAATCAGATTGACTTATTTTGCCTCACAGAAACATGGCTGCAGTAAGAGGATTATGTAACTAAAAATGAGTCAACTCCTACTAAATATTTAAATTTTCACATTCCTTGAAATACTGGGCGAGGAGGAGGAGTAGCAACCATCTTTCAGTCCGATTTATTGATTAGTCCCAGACCAATCAATAGCTGCAACTCTTTGAATATTTAATCCTTAGTTTGCCTCATCCAAATTGCAAAGCACTAAAACCACTTCTGTTTGTTGTTTTGTACCGTCCACCAGGCCCTTACTCTCAATTTTTAGATCAGTTTTCAGACCTTTTATCTGAGTTAGTGTTAAATACAGATGAGGTTATTTTAGTGGGGGATTTTAACAGTCATGTTGACTCTGAAAGTGATAGCCTAAATATAGCCTTTAATGCTATCTTAGACTCAATTGGCTCTGCTCAAAACATTAACAAACGTACCCACCTTTGTCTTCATTCTCTGGACCTTGTGCTGACATATGGCATTGAGTGTAAAGACATAACAATATTTTCTCATAACCCTGTCCTGTCTGACCATTTCTTAATAACCTTTGAGTTTAATTTAACCGAGTACTCCACACCTGAAAGAAAATTTCATTATAGTAGATCATTATCAGAAAATGCTGTAACAACCTTCAAAGAATCTGTTCCACTTTTGATTTCCTCATTATCACAGAAAAACACAGTGGAGGGCAATAATTTTGTTTCTTCCCCTTCACAAATTGATTATCTTGTTCATAGTGTTTCTTCATCAATGCGTGGTCCATTAGACAATGCAGCCCCTTTGAAAAAGAAGGTAATTATTCATAGGAGGCTGGCTCCCTGGTTTAATTCAGAGCTGCATACTTTAAAGCACAATGTTAGAAAATTGGAGAGAAAATGGCACTCTACACACCTAGAGGATTCCTACTTAATCTGGAAAAATAGCCTACTGTTGTGTAAAAAGACACTTTGCCAAGCCAGAACAGCTTATTTCTCATCAATAATAGAAGAGGACAAGAATAATCCTAGGTTTCTCTTTAGTACAGTTGCTAAACTTACACAGAGTCATAGCTATGTTGAGCCATCCATTCCCTTAGCTCTCAGCAGTCATGACTTTATGGGATTCTTCTTAAATAAAATTGATTCTATTAAAAATAAAATGTTTGACACACTCCCAAAGATGATTACATCATCCTCAGCAAGTGAGACAACATTGGAAATAACTGTAGAACCTGATTTGTGTTTGGACTGTTTTGATCCTGTGGAGCTTCCTGAGTTATCAGAAATATTAGCTTCATCTAAACCTTCAACTTGTATATTAGACCCAATCCCAACCAAATTATTTAAGGAAGTGTTCCCTCTGATTACCAGCCCCATTTTAGATATGATTAATCTATCCTTAGTAAATGGATATGTATCACATGCTTTTAAGGTAGCTGTAATTAAACCTTTACTTAAGAAACCCTCATTTGATCAAGATGACTTAATAAATTACAGACCTATATCCAATCTTCCATTCTTATCTAAAATTCTTGAGAAAATAGTTGCTAATCAAATGTGTGAGCATTTACACTGCAATGACCTGTTTGAAGAGTTTCAGTCAGGTTTCAGAGCTCATCATAGCACTGAAACAGCTCTGCTGAAAATCACTAATGATATTCTTATGGCCTCAGATAATGGACTTGTGTCTGTTCTGGTTCTATTAGATCTCAGTGCTGCATTTGATACAGTCGACCATAATGTTCTCTTAAAAAGGCTGGAATATGCTGTAGAGATCAGGGGAACAGTGCTAGGCTGGTTTAAATCCTATTTGTCTGACAGATTCCAGTTTGTTCATGTAAATGATAAATCATCTTCAAACTCCAGGGTTAATTGTGGAGTACCACAGTGATCAGTACTTGGGCCAATTCTCTTTACTATATACAGGGGTTGGACAATGAAACTGAAACACCTGTCATTTTAGTGTGGGAGGTTTCATGGCTAAATTGGACCAGCCTGGTAGCCAGTCTTCATTGATTGCACATTGCACCAGTAAGAGCAGAATGTGAAGGTTCAATTAGCAGGGTAAGAGCAAAGTTTTGCTCAAAATATTGAAATGCATACAACATTATGGGTGACATACCAGAGTTCAAAAGAGGACAAATTGCTGGTGCACGTCTTGCTGGCGCATCTGTGACCAAGACAGCAAGTCTTTGTGATGTATCAAGAGCCATGGTATCCAGGGTAATGTCAGCATACCACCAAGAAGGACGAACCACATCCAACAGGATTAACTGTGGACGCAAGAGGAAGCTGTCTGAAAGGGATGTTCGGGTGCTAACCTGGATTGTATCCGAAAAACATAAAACCACGGCTGCCCAAATCACGGCAGAATTAAATGTGCACCTCAACTATCCGGTTTCCACCAGGACTGTCGGTCGGGAGCACCACAAGGTCAATATACACGGCCAGGCTGCTATAGCCAAACCTTTGGTCACTCATCCAATGCCAAACGTTGGTTTCAATGGTGCAAGGAGCGCAAATCTTGGGCTGTGGACAATGTGAAACATGTATTGTTCTCTGATGAGTCCACCTTTACTGTTTTCCCCACATCCGGGAGAGTTACGGTGTGGAGAAGCCCCAAAGAAGCATACCACCAAGACTGTTGCATGCCCAGAGTGAAGCATGGGGGTGGATCAGTGATGGTTTGGGCTGCCATATCATGGCATTCCCTTACCCCAATACTTGTGCTAGATGGGCATGTCACTGCCAAGTACTGCCGAACCATTCTTTAGGACCATGTGCATCCAATGGTTCAAACATTGTATCCTGAAGGCGGTGCCGTGTATCAGGATGACGACTGGTGAAAGATTGGTTTGATGAACATGAAAGTGAAGTTGAACATCTCCCATGGCCTGCACAGTCACCAGATCTAAATATTATTGAGCCACTTTGGGATGATTTGGAGGAGCGAGTCAGGAAACGTTTTCCTCAACCAGTATCACGTAGTGACCTGGCCACTATCCTGCAAGAAGAATGGCTTAAAATCCCTCTGACCACTGTGCAGGAGGCCCTACACCATACTAATAAATTATTGTGGTCTAAAACCAGGTGTTTCAGTTTCATTGTCCAACCCCTGTATATGCTTCCAATAGGTCAAATTATCAGGCAGCATAGGATAGATTTTCACTGTTACGCTGATGGTAATCAGCTTTACTTATCCATAAATCCTGATGAACCCAACCAGTTAAATAGACTACAAGCATGTCTTAAAGACATAAAAACTTGGATGACTTTAAATTTTCTGCTTCTAAATTCAGACAAGACAGAAGTTGTTGTCTTTGGACCGGAGTCTTTAAAAAAGAAACTGTTTAGTCAATCACTTAACCTGGATGACATTAAATTGACCTCCGGTAATAAAGTAAAAAACCTTGGTGTTATTTTTGACCAGGACATGTCATTTAAATCTCATATTAAACAAGTTTCTAGGATTTCCTTCTTTCACCTCCGGAACATTGCCAAAATTAGAAATATCCCATCCAGGATTGACCCTGAAAAACTAGTCCATGCATTTGTTACTTCAAGGCTGGACTGTTGTAATTCTTTACTATCAGGATGTCCACAAAATGCAGTTAAAAGCCTTCAGCTGATTCAAATGCTGCAGCAAGAGTTCTGATGAAAATTAAAAAGAGAGATCATATTTCTCCTATTTTAGCTTCCCTTCATTGGCTCCCTGTTAAATCCAGAATATAATTTAAAATTATCCTCCTCACATATAAAGCCCTTAATGATCACTTTGATTGTTCCATATGTTCCTAACAGGGCACTTCGTTCTCAGACTGCAGGTTTACTTGTGGTTCCTAGAGTCTCTAGAAGTAGAATGGGAGGCAGATCCTTTATTTATCAGGTTCCTCTCCTGTGGAACCAGCTCCCAGTTTTAGTCCCCGAGGCAGACACCCTGTCTACTTTTAAGGCTAGGCTTAAAACTTTCCTTTTTGATAAAGCTTATAGTTAGAGTGGCTTAGGTTATCCTGAGCTATCTCTGTAGTTCTGCTGCTATAGGCTTAGGTTGCTGGAGGACATAATGACCATTCTCAACCTCTTCGCTACATTTTCACACTACTCTCCAATTTTGCATTATTTGCTGTTATTTCAGCTTCTAACTTTATGTTCTCTCTCTTTTCTCTTCCTAGAAGCTACACCTGGCCTGACTCTGTGTCTACCTGTGACACCTTTTTGGAGGGGGGCATCGTCCAAGCTTCTGCTGGCAACAACTTAATGCTCACCCTCTACCGATGATCCACATGGCCATGTCTTTCAGTATTTAACGCTTTCTCTCTCTTAGACATAGCTACTGACTGAGCTTCTACTGTGACTAACTCTATGTGCTTTCTTTCAGACTCTAACCTTGAAAACTGGCTCAGAGTTTTTCTGTCCTTTAGTCGTTTCATCTAGAAAGAAAGAACAGATAAACTCTGTGCCAGTTTTCAAGGTCAGACTCTAACTGGCTCGGAGTTTATCTGTTCTTTCTTTCTAGATTAATCGACTAAAGGAGCTACATCCATTAACATTTACTTTTCCTTCCCTTAGAAAGTACTCCTAGATCAGTCCTTCTTCGGTCGTGGCAGATGGCCGCTCAGACTGAGCCTGGTTCTGCTGGAGGTTTCAACAAAACTCCCTTGTAACAGAAGAAGTCCAACTTTGATAAAAAAAATATTATTATAAGCATTGAGAGGATCTACAATTGATACAAAAATTCTTAAGGCAAGAGCTGAAAGGATGATGTAAATTTTCTTTACAATAAAAATAAAGAAGGTCATGAAGGATTCACTCCTGAGAGTTTATTTGGAAAAACAGACTTTTGACTCTTTGTCAGTATGGCAACTGCTCAAGTTTATTTGGAATCTGGGCGTTTCTTCATCTGTTTCTGATGATTAAGAAACAGTTTTGTCTTCATAAGGGTCTTTGTTTACAGACTAAATAGACTTCTTTTAAGTTAGAGGAATGTTATGTCCCTTCCAAGTTCCTCCATCTATTCTGCTTTAAATATACAGCCAGTAGCAGTTGTGGGCATTCTTCCCACTGTCCAAAAACATGCATGCAGGGTTAATTTGTGGTTCTGACAACTTTAGGAGTGAGTGTGTATCAAGGCCACCCCACCCAAAGTGGTTTGAATATAATTTCTACTAATCATACTAAGATTTCTCCATTACCTTCCAATAATCTGTGTTGCTTATGTTGCTAATTATTAATTTTATAATGTTATTATTAATATTAATCTTACTGCATTAACTTTTTGTCAGCAGTTTTTGTTTGAAGCTGTCCACTCAGACCTTTGATCAAATTATTTAGGTAAGACGATCCTGAGTTTCAGACATTATTTTGTGGCTGCAGTCCCAAATATTTTCTGGGTAGCACAGGATAGTAATAGAAAAAAAAAAAAACTCCAAACAACTAAGTTGTAGCTTCTTAAAGACTAGATCACCTTGCCACCTCTTTACTTGCAAAAGATTGTTATTGTGCATTAACCATTAAGTGTCAACTTATGTATTTTAATCATAGATCCTCATTGCATGGTACTTCAATTGTTAGCTAGCACTTATTGCAGTCCAAGTAGCTCTTTGTTCAATGCGGATTGCATACCCATATTGACATCCTAATAAACTTGCGATAAATTGTGCGGCCCCAATTTTAAGCCTGCATTAACCCACCAGAAAAAAATAACTATTAAATGAATATTTTGGTTACAAAATAGTAGCACCTTTATAATTAGCGAACGTTTTACCAGCAGGATCTGCTTCTTACTTCCTCAACCTACATGTTCCTAGGATTTGGGACCAAAGACACGAGAAATCAAATCAGATTTTAGATATGTTTATGTGCAGAAATGAGGAGAGGGGGAAACCACATGAGGAGAAGATACGGCAAAAACATGAACCAACCAATAGGGCATTGTATAAAATGGAGGAAGAAGATAATTTAAGATATGTAACAGTGGGCCCTAGGTATTTTCCATATATTCATCCTTCCTTTCATCATTGAACGAAAGGATGTGATTACAGTTAAAAACTAGAGTTTAACAAACTCTGCATGTTTATATTTGTGATGGTAGGACAGAAAAAGGTTTCTTCTTGCACCCCTACAAAACAACTAGATGACACGTAGATGGTGTTTAATGGTTGTTATGGAGGCTTAGCAACCCCAAGAAACGACTTTTTGCAGCAGTTCTCTAACACTGAGCTTTGGAGATTTTTGTTTTACCTCATTATCATCTTACTCACTGTGAGTGGTGGCCAGATAAATATGGTTTCTTGTTCAGCCTAGTGACCCGTGGCTAAAAGAAATTAGTCTCTATGTTTTAGTTCCTAGAAACTATAATGAATGTTATAAACTAAATAAATGCTTCAGTTACAGTTATTTTTAAAGGATTGTGGATTAAGTTAATTTGAGCAGACCACATCTTGACCAGAGGCGCCATTAAATATGACTTAAATATAACTGCATGTTTTACCTTAATTTGAAGGTCCATTTAGCACTACAAGCATGATGAACTGTTGATAAATTTTCAGCAGGAGAAATGTAATTATCTTCTGCATGTTTGGCAATATGCATGCATTTTCTTTTCTTTTAACTTGTATTTTTATCTATGTAATGTACCTTAGTAGAACAAAGTGAACTGTGGTACAAAGCTCAAAGTAAAGAATGCCCCACTTATGATAACGTGTCAATAAACTGTGATGGTGTTCTCGCACATATGAAGTAAGGAGCAAGTCATTGGCACAAATGATACACAAATACAATATGCAATTTAGATAAGGGGTCATATATTGAGTCAAAAATTTTGCATAACCTGCTTAGGCAGTTAGGCAGTTAGGCAGTTTTCCTTCAAACATGGTTCAGGTGATAGCTGTTCTACTGCCTTTATGAAGTAGATGCAACTTGTAGCTTGACAACGGTGTGTATTTCCTGTTGCTCTGCTGTTGGTAAAACGTGATTAACCCGCAGGACTGCAAATAGCAAATGTTATGGAGTCAAGGCTGACACTTTGTGCTCCCATAAAGCTGAATAAGTTGTCTATCACTGGATCTTGTATACCTCTGATCCCGCTGGGGACAGACTTTTACTCCTGAGTACTCCTTGCAGCCAGCAGCTAAAGACCAGCAGCTCACTTAGGCATATCCAGGCTTTTAAATCTAGAGCCTCCTATTTAGATTCCAACAAGCACAAACAGCATAAACAATGCCTGACATTTTTACAAGGAAAACTACCATTTCTAACTATACACAAGACAATTGTTGGCTGGACACTCACCATAGTGGCAAGGATTATGATAAAACAACCAGTAGAATGCTTTGCAGAAATAATCTTTGCTTATTAAAATTAAGGAGCTGGATATTTCAGTGCCTCTTAGAAACATGACATAACATGACATAATGTGATTTTTTTGACCCATAGAAGTGTTTATGATATAGTGACTAATAATAGGCAAAGCCAAAATACTATAATGGACACATTCCTTTTAAACGACTTTTACGGCTAAACAGTGCATCTAAGAACAGCTTGTGCATGGATACACACACAAAGGCTGTACTAATTATATCCCCCAATCACCTTCACCCCTTTCCTGGAAAGTTAAAACACTTTTTTGCCCACACACACTTAAAATACATTTAAGATATCTGGAATGATGAGGTCATTTAAGATATCTTTAATTGTAATTATGACTAGTCAGAACAAAAAGCGAAATATCTCAAATTTACTTTGTGACTAGTAATTATTGTTGATGTCTGAAATATACGTTTCAGATAGTAATTTATTGCAGATAATTTGAATTGGAGCCTTCATACAACTTAATGGTAAATGTGATTAAATTTATACTAGTTTGAATGTAATTAGAGATATCTTATTTAACTAATATGCCTAGTCATAAATCAATTTCAGAGATCTGGAATGTAGTAAGTGTAGTGAAACCGATTTTATTTTAATTCGGCTTGCCAAAGCGGAAGGGAGACGCACATGAGGGAGAACAGAAGCTACGAAATAACACGCCGGAAAGATGAGAAAATGATTGACAAAAATGTACTCCTAAAGTTACCAAACTTTAGGAGTAAATGCTTTAATTTTGACTGAATTAAAGGAACAGCTATTTTTCATATCATGATGCAAATCAAGTTTTTGAGCGGAGGAAAGGGGGTTATTACTAGATGATTAAACATACTAATATTTTGCAGGCAAATAAACAAAATCAAAAAGTTATTCATGGAAGATATTTTTGTAAATCGAAATGATGTGACTGATGTGAAAAGGGGGGGTGGGGGGGGGGTAGGTTTATATTGACTGGATCAGACTTATGGGTGGAGTCTTAACCCCCCTTATCCCCACGCAAATTACGCCCTTGCTGCGGTGAGCACGGAAACCTGACTGAAAGAACTCAAAGCGGCTGGTTATTAAGATTTAAGCTGGCTTATTAGCCTTCTTTATTTATTTGAAAGGTCAGTCAGTCAGTCAGTCATTTTCTACCGCTTATTCCATAGTGGGTCGCGGGGAAGCACTTATCTCCAGCAGTCTATGGGCGAGAGGCGGGGTACACCCTGGACAGTATTTGAAAGGTCCTTATGTAAATTTATGGCTTGCCAGCGCAAGCATTAATAACACTGCAGTTTTGAATGCTTTTGACGTCAATATGGTTAAAGTTTGATATGGAGTGAAAGTGAGCGTCTGAGAGGAATCATTATGCAGTGTGGCTTCAATTCACCACCTCTCCACTTGCGTCGCCAACTTCCCCTGTCCCCAAAACCAGCGTATGTATGGGTCAGAGTTTGCGTGAGGGACCCCACATTCTCCTGTCAAGTTTGGGTTCTTTTTGGATCATTACCTTTGCGTAGAAAGTGTCGTACGGCAGTTTCAGGCACCGTTTTGTGCTCATGCCACGTTTTTAAATGAGACCCCTTTAAGACCACTTTGGAATATGCAAGGACATACCAACAGAACAACCTCTTGAAGAGGTTTTTTTTTTTGCTTTTGTTATGAAACGTGAACTTGTAGTAGGTAGGAATTGTATCTAATGCCTCTTTTAATGTGAGTCCATATCTTTAGCCTGCCATGTACAGTTACATAAAAACTAACAAAATAAATATCCAATGTAATCCAACTTTAATAACTACAATATACGGTTACAACAGGTAGACTGGTCAGGTTAAATATTCAGAGGGTTGCCCTTAAAAAACAGACCAAGCTTCTGCATGTGCCCCAAAGGGTTGAAGAAGAACTGCATCCAATTTAATTTGGATATGCCTTTTTCAGGCATTTTTAGATGATTTTGGGAGGAATGTTAAGAGGTTGCTGTGCACTTTAGCGTTTGTAGCTGAAGCTAATGCAATGCCTGTCCCTATTTGGGTCTTTTAAAATCCAAAAACACAAAATAATGTAATAAATAATAAAGGAACATACTTTCAAATTAAATAGAAAATAGTGGGCTAGAATACTGACAGCCCAGAGATTGTCAGTAGTCTAGATCAGGAAAATTATAATTAAATCCATGAAATTATTTGCAGCATTAAAATGGTAGATAGCCTCTGATTAGTCTGAAGGTACAGGTCCTTCTCAAAATATTAGCATATTGTGATAAAGTTCATTATTTTCTATAATGTCATGATGAAAATTTAACATTCATATATTTTAGATTCATTGCACACTAACTGAAATATTTCAGGTCTTTTATTGTCTTAATACGGATGATTTTGGCATACAGCTCATGAAAACCCAAAATTCCTATCTCACAAAATTAGCATATTTCATCCGACCAATAAAAGAAAAGTGTTTTTAATACAAACAACGTCAACCTTCAAATAATCATGTACAGTTATGCACTCAATACTTGGTCGGGAATCCTTTTGCAGAAATGACTGCTTCAATGCGGCGTGGCATGGAGGCAATCAGCCTGTGGCACTGCCAAGGTCTTATGGAGGCCCAGGATGCTTCGATAGCGGCCTTTAGCTCATCCAGAGTGTTGGGTCTTGAGTCTCTCAACGTTCTCTTCACAATATCCCACAGATTCTCTATGGGGTTCAGGTCAGGAGAGTTGGCAGGCCAATTGAGCACAGTGATACCATGGTCTGTAAACCATTTACCAGTGGTTTTGGCACTGTGAGCAGGTGCCAGGTCGTGCTGAAAAACGAAATCTTCATCTCCATAAAGATTTTCAGCAGATGGAAGCATGAAGTGCTCCAAAATCTCCTGATAGCTAGCTGCATTGACCCTGCCCTTGATAAAACACAGTGGACCAACACCAGCAGCTGACACGGCACCCCAGACCATCACTGACTGTGGGTACTTGACACTGGACTTCTGGCATTTTGGCATTTCCTTCTCCCCAGTCTTCCTCCAGACTCTGGCACCTTGATTTCCGAATGACATGCAGAATTTTCTTTCATCCGAAAAAAGTACTTTGGACCACTGAGCAACAGTCCAGTGCTGCTTCTCTGTAGCCCAGGTCTGGGGAATGCGGCACCTGTAGCCCATTTCCTGCACACGCCTGTGCACGGTGGCTCTGGATGTTTCTACTCCAGACTCAGTCCACTGCTTCCGCAGGTCCCCCAAGGTCTGGAATCGGCACTTCTCCACAATCTTCCTCAGGGTCCGGTCACCTCTTCTCGTTGTGCAGCGTTTTCTGCCACACTTTTTCCTTCCCACAGACTTCCCACTGAGGTGCCTTGGTACAGCACTCTGGGAACAGCCTATTTGTTCAGAAATTTCTTTCTGTGTCTTACCCTCTTGCTTGAGGGTGTCAATAGGGGCCTTCTGGACAGCAGTCAGGTCGGCAGTCTTACCCATGATTGGGGTTTTGAGTGATGAACCAGGCTGGGAGTTTTAAAGGCCTCAGGAATCTTTTGCAGGTGTTTAGAGTTAACTCGTTGATTCAGATGATTATGTTCATAGCTCGTTTAGAGACCCTTTTAATAATATGCTAATTTTGTGAGATAGGAATTTTGGGTTTTCATGAGCTGTATGCCAAAATCATCTGTATTAAGACAATAAAAGACCTGAAATATTTCAGTTAGTGGGCAATGAATCTAAAATATATGAATGTTAAATTTTCATCATGACATTATGGAAAATAATGAACTTTTTCAGAATATGCTAATGTTTTGAGAAGGACCTGTAGGCAACTTTGCCTAACATCCTGACATGCTTTCTAAATCTTAAATGAGAATCCAACTTGACACCAACTTGACACCAGATTATTGGTGGCCCTCCCATCTTTAGATGTAAATCAGTGCTGCCAGTCCTGAAATAAAGCATACTCACACTGTTTTGTTTTTCACATTAAACATGAAACTTGAGTTTTAATCTCATGCTGCAATAGACTACATACATACAGTTGTGTTGAAACAGATGCAATGTCCTTACCAGCTTTATACAAAATTGTATCGCAGCATATATCTGGAAATCTGTCCCACGATGCGTATATGACAAATCATTATACGCAGTTTATGCTAACAAAAAGTGGGCTAAGAACTGAGCCTTGGGGAACACCTGTAATACATTTTCAACACAGTGATTTTTTTAATTTTTTTTTATTTACAAGATATGATGAAACTCACTCTAACCGTATCCTAGAAAAACACTCTTGCTTGATCATCTCTGAATAAGAATATTATAGTTTAATGATATTTTTTTTAAATCTAAAAAACCTGCTCCAACTATGGAATGATGATTTGGTCTGTTGAATAATAAACAATTATCAGTCTTTTAACAATATTTTGGATGAAAACCAAATTGTGAAGCATATGAGTAATTGATTCTAGGTTGCTTTATTAATTGATGGACCACAGTCCTCTCCAAAATCTTGGAAATGCGGGAAAATGAAGATAAAAATAAATGAAGATGAAATTGTTTAATTAGGTAACTAATTATGGAAAATAGAAAGAGTATGCTTTAGAAATGGGTATAAGAAATTTGGAACAAGATTGGTGCACTAATCTGGAAATGTTGGAAATATTTCTATGTTAAGATAAGCCTATCTCTTCTTTTTTTAGCGGCTCTGTGTTCCGTTTATGTCACGTAGTTCAGCATTTACTGCCATCTCACAAACACTCCCACTCAACCAGTCACATGAACATGCATGGATCGGACACCTGGGGCTGGCGGACACAGGAAAGTGGGTCAATGAGATGCTGCTGCTGGTAAAAACAAACAAATAAACAAAGAAAAACATCTATTACGAACAGTTTCATGATGGAAATGCAACTCGATTTCCTAAGTATTTTAGACCCTATACGATCTAAATAAGCAGTGATTAGCCAGTGATAAAGGACCCCAAATTTCTGTTTTTAGGTTGTGACATATTTGGACTCCAAGCTAGTTACTTCAGCATCCTATTTTCAGCAGTGCTTTAAATGTGTGGCATGGCCATTAATAATGCTTATACTAGATGGCAGCATATAATCAAACAAATTGGTTTTGAGCAATAATGGTGCCTTTAGAGATATGCACATCCCCTGTGAAATGATGCCCAGAACAATGAAACTGGACCAGTTGTCATGGAATTTCAAAATGTTTATTGTATTAAGACATTTGTCCTCACTAACAAATCAAAACGCATAAACAACAAAAAACAAAAAAAGCATTTTGAAATACACTTAATAGGATAAGTTGTAAAAAGAATTGTTGAATACTGTCCCAGGACAAACCGCAATTGTTTCAGTCACAGTACCACAGACATGGACCTGACATATGCAAACACTTTCTTCATACTTTTAGCTGCAGTTCAGTTTGATGACATTGTTCGTTCGTTCGTCGTCTTCCGCTTATCCAGGACCGGGTCGCGGGGGCAGCAGACTCAGCAGAGACGCCCAGACGTCCCTCTCTCCAGACACCTCCTCCAGCTCCTCCAGGGGGAGCCCAAGGCGTTCCCAGGCCAGCCGAGAGACATAGTCCCTCCAGCGTGTCCTGGGCCGTCCCCTGGGCCTCCTCCCGGTGGGACGTGCCTGGAACACCTCCCGAGGAAGGCGTCCAGGAGGCATCCGGTATAGATGCCTGAGCCACCTCAACTGGCTCCTCTCAATGTGGAGGAGCAGCGGCTCTACTCTGAGCTCCTCCCGGATGGCCGAGCTCCTCACCCTATCTCTAAGGGAGTGCCCGGCCACCCTACGGAGGAAGCTCATTTCAGCCGCTTGTATCCGTGATCTCGTTCTTTCGGTCATGACCCAAAGTTCATGGCCATAGGTGAGGGTAGGAACGTAGACCGACCAGTAAATTGAGAGCTTTGCTTTTCGGCTCAGCTCTCTCTTCACCACAATGGACCGGCACAGTGCCCCCATTACTGTGGCAGCTGCACCGATCCGTCTGTCGATCTCCCGCTCCATTCTTCCCTCACTCGTGAACAAGACCCCGAGATACTTAAACTCCTCCACTTGAGGCAGGAACTCCCCTCCAACCTGAAGAGGACAAGCCACCCTTTTCCGGTCGAGTACCATGGCCTCGGACTTGGAGGAGCTGATCCTCATCCCAGCCGCTTCACACTCGGCTGCGAACCGCCACAGCGCATGCTGTAGGTCTTGGCTAGAGGGGGCCAGCAGGACCACGTCATCCGCAAAAACAAGAGACGAAATCCACTGGTCCCCAAACCAGACCCTCTCCGGCCCTTGGCTGCGTCTAGAAATCCTGTCCATAAAAGTTATGAACAGGGCCGGCGACAAAGGGCAGCCCTGCCGGAGTCCAACATGCACTGGGAACAGGTCCGACTTAGTGCCGGCAATGCGGACCAAACTCCTGCTCCGCTCGTACAGGGACCGGATGGCCCCTAATAAAGGGCCCCCGATTCCATACTCCTGGAGCACCCCCCATAGGGCATCACGAGGGACACAGTCGAATGCCTTCTCCAGGTCCACAAAACACATGTGAACCGGTTGGGCAAACTCCCATGAACCCTCGAGCACCCTGTAGAGGGTATAGAGCTGGTCCAGTGTTCCACAGCTGGGACAAAAACCACACTGTTCCTCCTGAAGCCGAGGTTCGACTATCGGTCGGACTCTCCTCTCCAATACCCTGGCGTAGGCCTTACCAGGGAGGCTGAGGAGTGTGATCCCCCTGTAGTTGGAACACACCCTCCGGTCCCCCTTCTTATAAAGGGGGACCACCACCCCAGTCTGCCAGTCCAGAGGCACTGTCCCCGACCGCCACGCAATGTTGAAGAGGCGTGTCAACCATGACAGCCCTACAACATCCAGACACTTGAGGTACTCAGGGCGGATCTCATCCACCCCCGAAGCCTTGCCACCGTGGAGCTTTTTAACCACCTCGGTGACTTCAGCCTGGGTGATGAAAGAATACAACCCCGAGTCCCCAGCCTCTGTTTCCACCACGGAATGCGTGATGGCAGGATTGAGGAGATCCTCGAAGTACTCCTTCCACCGCCCGATAATGTCCTCAGTCGAGGTCAGCAGTCTCCCGCCCCCACTATAAACAGTGTTGGCAAAGCACTGCTTCCCCCTCCTGAGGCGCCGGACGGTTTGCCAGAATCGCTTCGAGGCCAACTGGTAGTCCTTCTCCATGGCCTCACCGAACTCTTCCCAGGCCCGAGTTTTTGCCTCTGCCACAGCCCGGGCCGCAGCACGCTTGGCCTCACGGTACCCGTCAGCCGCCTCAGGAGTCCCACAAGCCAACCACAGCCGATAGGACTCCTTCTTCAGCTTAACAGCATCCCTTACTGCCGGTGTCCACCACCGGGTTCTGGGATTGCCGCCACGACAGGCACCGCAGACCTTACGGCCGCAGCTATGGGCAGCAGCATCGACAATAGATGCAGAGAACATGGTCCACTCGGACTCTATGTCTCCAACATCCCCCGGGATCTGGTCGAAGCTCTCCCGGAGGTGGGAGTTGAATACATCCCTGGCCGAGGGCTCCGCCAGGCGTTCCCAGCAGACCCTCACTATGCGCTTGGGCCTGCCGAGTCTGTCCGGCTTTCTCCTCCTCCAGCGGATCCAACTCACCACCAGGTGATGGTCAGTGGATAGCTCAGCCCCTCTCTTCACCCGAGTGTCCAAAACATGCGGCCGAAGGTCTGATGATACGACAACAAAGTCGATCATCGACCTCCTGCCTAGGGTGTCCTGGTGCCAAGTGCACTGATGGACACCCTTATGTTTGAACATGGTGTTCGTTATGGACAATCCGTGACTAGCACAGAAGTCCAATAACAAAACACCACTCGGATTCAGATCGGGGAGGCCATTCCACCCGATCACGCCTCTCCAGGTGTCACTGTCGTTCCCCACGTGGGCGTTGAAGTCCCCCAGCAGAATAATGGAGTCCCCGGGAGGGGCACTATCCAGCACCCCCGACAGGGACGCCAAGAAGGCAGGGTACTCTGCACTACCACTCGGCCCGTAGGCTGAAATGATAGTCAGAGACCTCTCCCCAACCCGAAGGCGCAGGGATACAACCCTCTCATCCACTGGGGTAAACCCCAAAACGAGACGGCTGAGCTGGGGGGCAACAAGCAAACCCACACCAGCCCGCCGCCTCTCCCCGTGGGCCACTCCAGAGTAGAAGAGAGTCCAACCCCTCTCAAGGAGATGGGTTCCAGAGCCCATGCTGTGCGTGGAGGCGAGCCCGACTATTTCTAGTCGATATCTCTCGACCTCCCGCACAAGCTCAAGCTCCTTCCCCCCCAGCGAGGTGACATTCCACGTCCCTAGAGCCAGCCTAAGCATCCGGGGATCGGGCCGTTGAGGTCTCCACCTTCGTCCGCCACCCAATCCTCTTTGCACCGGTCCCTCACGGTTCCACCTGCAGGTGGTGGGCCCACTGGGGGATGGCCTCGCGTCTCTCGTTCGGGCTTGGCCCGGCCGGGTCCCACGAGGAGCAACCCGGCCACCAGGCGCTCTCCGACGAGTCCTGACCCCAGGCCTGGCTCCAGGGTGGGACCCCGGCTCCGCCATACCGGGCGACGTCACGTGCCTCGATATTGTTCAGTTTGATGACATTGTCTGAAGTGAAAAAAAGCTATATTTGATATTTGCAAACTAATCTAATTACCTAATCCTTTTTTGCATGTGTTTCGGGTTTTAGGTGGACTGTCATATCAAGCTCTGTACCAAAGGATTCTCTCTGCAGCCTCCTCTGCTCAGGCTCAGATCACCTGCTTTGCTGCTGCTGGGACAGTTTTTATCATTGGAATCCACTCAGTTGTCATTGGAGTCATGGCTGCTGCTGCAGGTAATCCGTCACACCAAGACATCAGAGAAGATTACATGTTTTACAGATTTAAGCCATTAACATTCTGAATATTAAAGCATTGCAAGTTTTTTCTTTGTTGTTTAATAATTTTCTAATGCCGTGATCAAACTCGGTTTTCCATTCCTATCATATTTTTGTACAGCTCCTTATCCTCCTTTCCTTTTCCCTAAGACATGAACCAGACTCCCTACACCTTTTGAATGTGGAGATGCAGGAAAGATCCTGGCCTTTGCTCTCTAACACCTCATATCTACCTGGGGGGCAGTGTTGGTTCTGTGGCGGCAGCTGTTATGCTTCAATGCTTCTGTCCTCAGCATCCATGTTTAGACAAAACATATACAAGACAACTTTGAGGAAAAAGGTGTGTGTAGGATCCCATCTCAAAAAAGCTCCTTAGTTTTTATTATCTGCTTGTCTTTCCTCTGCCTCAGAAAGGAAGCTGAAGTGGGTGATCCGTATCAGTGTGTTGCTCGGTGGTCTGGCTGGAACAAGCCTGGCTTTTGGGGACGACAGCGTGGCCGCTCTTTGGATTCTAAGCGGAGACCTCCTCTACTGCGTAATTTTCCCACAGCTGGTCTGTGTTCTGCACTTCCAACGTGCGAACCCCTATGGTGCTATTTGCGGCTTCGTGGTGGGTTTGTTGCTGCCCCACTAAGAGGGGAGCCCGTATTGGGGATCCCTTCTCTGATCCTGTACCCTGGTTGTAGGGAAGAGAATGATCAGATCAGATAATACTTTCCTTACAGAACTGTTGCCATGCTGTCTTCTGTGATGAGTATTAAAGCTGTCATGGCTGCTGGACTTGATTTTTCATCACTAACTTATCCTTGAGTCCTGGGATTTTCTGCACGTTTTTAAAAAGAAGAATAAGGTAGATGAGGATGAAACACCTGACCCTTGTTAGGAAATCAACCAAGTTCTCAATACTAAGTTCTGAGCTAAACATCAATGCAACCCCAAGAGTAAGCTTAAACATCCAGTTTATGAACAGCAGTTGATTTTGTCATTTGCCAAGACAGCTGCACTGAGATAACTTTTTTTTGAAAATAAATAAATAAATAGGATTTTACTCACTGGAAGGCCATATATTTAAAGTTTCTGTTTTGTAGTGCCTTGCAAAGGAATCCATATCCATAAACTATTTCCAGTTTCTTCATATAGCAATCACAAACTTTAATATATTTTGTTATGACTTTATGTGATGGACAAGTACAGAGTAGTGCCTAATTGTAAAGTGGAAAGAAGGTATTAGATGGTTGTCGGATTGGATGCAGGGCATTGGGGAACATACATTTTCAAGTTGGTATGGATTTTGACAGGGCCTTTCCAACACATCAATATGCTTTGATTTAATCCATTCCATTGTAGTTCTAAATGTAAGTTCAGAGTTATCGTCATGCTGGAAGGTGCACTTCTGTCCCAGTCTAAAGTCTTATGGAGACTTTCTTCAAGGATTGCCCAAGAATTTAGCCACATTCATCTTCCATAAACTATGACCAGCTTCCCTGGTTCTGCTAAAGTAAAGCTGTGAGGATGGTTTGTTTAGTGTGGTGCCACATATAATGTTTTTGCTCTAGGCCACAAAGTAAAGATTTAGTCTAATCTAAACTGAGGACCTTATTTCACATGTTTGCTGTGTTCCCAATTGATTTTGGTCAATTTGACTTCTTATGGCTTTCTTTCAGGAATGGCTTTCTTCTTCGCAGTCTTTCAGAAAGGTCAGATTTGTTGAGTCCACAGCCAGCTCTCCTGTCAACAGATTGTTTCACCTGCGTTGTGGATCTCTGCAGCTCTTCCAGAGATACCATGGACACTTGGCTGCTCTCCCTGTCTAGCCTGTCTGTTTACGTAGACAGAGATGTCTTAGTTTGCAGTTGTGCCATACTCCTTCCTTTTTGGGATGATGATGATAGATTGAACGGTGCTCTGTGAAATTTCAAAAGCTTAGAGATTGTTTTATAACTTAACCCTGCTTTAAACATCTCCACAGGTTTATCTCTAACCTGTCTGCTGTGTTCCTTGGTCTTTATGATGGTGTTTGTTCACTAATGTTCTCTAAGAAACCTCTGAGACCTTCACAGAAAAGATGGATTTAAATGGAGATTACGTTGCACGCAGGTGGACTCTACTTACTGATTTGGTGACTTCTTAAGGCAATTGGTTGCACTGGACTTCTTTAGAAGTACAGGTCCTTCTCAAAATATTAGCATATTGTGATAAAGTTCATTATTTTCCATAATGTCATGATGAAAATTTCAACATTCATATATTTTAGATTCATTGCACACTAACTGAAATATTTCAGGTCTTTTATTGTCTTAATACGGATGATTTTGGCATACAGCTCATGAAAACCCAAAATTCCTATCTCACAAAATTAGCATATCATTAAAAGGGTCTCTAAACGAGCTATGAACCTAATCATCTGAATCAACCAGTTAACTCTAAATACCTGCAAACGATTCCTGGGGCCTTTAAAACTCCCAGCCTGGTTCATCACTCAAAACCTCAATCATGGGTAAGACTGCCGACCTGACTGCTGTCCAGAAGGCCACTATTGACACCCTCAAGCAAGAGGGTAAGACACAGAAATAAATTTCTGTACGAATAGGCTGTTCCCAGAGTGCTGTATCAAGGCACCTCAGTGGGAAGTCTGTGGGAAGGAAAAAGTGTGGCAGAAAACGGTGCACAACGAGAAGAGGTGACCAGACCCTGAGGAAGATTGTGGATAAGGGCCGATTCCAGACCTTGGGGGACCTGCGGAAGCAGTTGACTGAGTGTGGAGTAGAAACATCCAGAGCCACCGTGCACAGGTGTGTGCAGGAAATGGGCTACAGGTGCCGCATTCCCCAGACCTGGGCTACAGAGAAGCAGCACTGGACTGTTGCTCAGTGGTCCAAAGTACTTTTTTCGGATGAAAGCAAATTCTGCATGTCATTCAGAAATCAAGGTGCCAGAGTCTGGAGGAAGACTGGGGAGAAGGAAATGCCAAAATGCCAGAAGTCCAGTGTCAAGTACCCACAGTCAGTGATGGTCCGGGGTGCCGTGTCAGCTGCTGGTGTTGGTCCACTGTGTTTTATCAAGGGCAGGGTCAATGCAGCTAGCTATCAGGAGATTTTGGAGCACTTCATGCTTCCATCTGCTGAAAAGCTTTATGGAGATGAAAATTTCATTTTTCAGCACGACCTGGCACCTGCTCACAGTGCCAAAACCACTGGTAAATGGTTTACTGACCATGGTATCACTGTGCTCAATTGGCCTGCCAACTCTCCTGACCTGAACCCCATAGAGAATCTGTGGGATATTATGAAGAGAACATTGAGAGACTCAAGACCCAACACTCTGGATGAGCTAAAGGCAGCTATCGAAGCATCCTGGGCCTCCATAAGACCTCAGCAGTGCCACAGGCTGATTGCCTCCATGCCACGCCGCATTGAAGCAGTCATTTCTGCAAAAGGATTCCCAACCAAGTATTGAGTGCATAACTGTACATGATTATTTGAAGGTTGACGTTTTTTGTATTAAAAACACTTTTCTTTTATTGGTCAGATGCAATATGCTAATTTTGTGAGATAGGAATTTTGGGTTTTCATGAGCTGTATGCCAAAATCATCTGTATTAAGACAATAAAAGACCTGAAATATTTCAGTTAGTGTGCAATGAATCTAAAATATATGAATGTTAAATTTTCATCATTACATTATGGAAAATAATGAACTTTATCACAATATGCTAATATTTTGAGAAGGACCTGTATTTAAAGAGGGATGAATGCAACTACACACACCCCCTTTCAGATTAATTCAGAGATTATGTGTCCTTTTGCTTACACTTTAAAAATATGTACTACTCTGTGTTGGTCTATCATACAAAATCAGAATAAAACAGACGTTTGTGATTTAAACCAAACACAATGTAAAGAAATTGAAGGGGTTCCACTGTAGAGTTTGTGTTTTCCAAATCCTTTTTACCCAAACATCTACTTTGTTCATCATTGTTCCACTTAGGACATTTCAAGTGAATTAAAATATAGTGCAATAAAAGGCATACATAGGTAGAGAAATACTTACAGGTCCTTCTCAAAATATTAGCATATTGTGATAAAGTTCATTATTTTCCATAATGTCATGATGAAAATTTAACATTCATATATTTTAGATTCATTGCACACTAACTGAAATATTTCAGGTCTTTTATTGTCTTAATATGGATGATTTTGGCATACAGCTCATGAAAACCCAAAATTCCTATCTCACAAAATTAGCATATCATTAAAAGGGTCTCTAAACGAGCTATGAACCTAATCATCTGAATCAATGAGTTAACTCTAAACACCTGCAAAAGATTCTTGAGGCCTTTAAAACTCCCAGCCTGGTTCATCACTCAAAACCCCAATCATGGGTAAGACTGCCGACCTGACTGCTGTCCAGAAGGCCACTATTGACACCCTCAAGCAAGAGGGTAAGACACAGAAATAAATTTCTGAACGAATAGGCTGTTCCCAGAGTGCTGTATCAAGGCACCTCAGTGGGAAGTCTGTGGGAAGGAAAAAGTGTGGCAGAAAACGCTGCACAACGAGAAGAGGTGACCGGACCCTGAGGAAGATAGTGGAGAAGGGCCGATTCCAGACCTTGGGGGACCTGCGGAAGCAGTGGACTGAGTCTGGAGTAGAAACATCCAGAGCCACCGTGCACAGGCGTGTGCAGGAAATGGGCTGCAGGTGCCGCATTCCCCAGGTCAAGCCACTTTTGAACCAGAAACAGTGGCAGAAGCGCCTGACCTGGGCTACAGAGAAGCAGCACTGGACTGTTGCTCATTGGTCCAAAGTACCTTTTTCGGATGAAAGCAAATTCTGCATGTCATTTGGAAATCAAGGTGCCAGAGTCTGGAGGAAGACTGGGGAGTAGGAAATGCCAAAATGCCAGAAGTCCAGTGTCAAGTACCCACAGTCAGTGATGGTCTGGGGTGCCGTGTCAGCTGCTGGTGTTGGTCCACTGTGTTTTATCAAGGGCAGGGTCAATGCAGCTAGCTATCAGGAGATTTTGGAGCACTTCATGCTTCCATCTGCTGAAAAGCTTTATGGAGATGAAGATTTCATTTTTCAGCACGACCTGGCACCTGCTCACAGTGCCAAAACCACTGGTAAATGGTTTACTGACCATGGTATCACTGTGCTCAATTGGCCTGCCAACTCTCCTGACCTGAACCCCATAGAGAATCTGTGGGATATTGTGAAGAGAACGTTGAGAGACTCAAGACCCAACACTCTGGATGAGCTAAAGGCCGCTATCGAAGCATCTTGGGCCTCCATAAGACCTCAGCAGTGCCACGGGCTGATTGCCTCCATGCCACGCCGCATTGAAGCAGTCATTTCTGCAAAAGGATTCCCGACCAAGTATTGAGTGCATAACTGTACATGATTATTTGAAGGTTGACGTTTTTTGTATTAAAAACACTTTTCTTTTATTGGTTGGATGAAATATGCTAATTTTGTGAGATAGGAATTTTGGGTTTTCATGAGCTGTATGCCAAAATCATCCGTATTAAGACAATAAAATACCTGAAATATTTCAGTTAGTGTGCAATGAATCTAAAATATATGAATGTTAAATTTTCATCATGACATTATGGAAAATAATGAACTTTATCACAATATGCTAATATTTTGAGAAGGACCTGTATATAAAGATAGGGAAAGGTAAGTAAAATAATAAATCGATAAAATTATAAAAGTAGTATAACGACTGGATTTTACACAGAAGCAAAAATAAGCTCAGTATTTAGACTTATTTTTGTACATTGAAAATGTTTTAGATTTTTTATGTTTCAATTTTGTTTTATTGGAGGTTCTCATATAAAAAGAAATAGTTCTAAAATAGACTAAAACAATGATTATTACACACTATACAAAACGTTCTGATTTTAAGGTAAATGGGGCGACTGTAGCTCAGGTGGTCCGTTATCTAGTCCTCGAACTAGATAAAGCGCTAAGAAAGTACAGACCATTTACCATTTATATTTAAGGTAACATCATGTAGAACAAAGAAAATGAAAATTGTTTCTAATTATAATTTTATAGTTTTCTTATTTCAGTTTGTATAGTATTCACTTTACATGTAACCCCTTCTGTTAATTGTCACATCCGTTTTCATCTTTTGTGGAGCACTTGAATATTTACGTGTCTCAGTTTATCTGTAATGTGTCTGTTGGAGCAGCAGGGGGCAGAACCGAAACACTAATGGGAGCTGTGACAGTTATGTTTTAACTAGGCTCAATGTAAGACCTTAAAAATCAATCTAAAAAAAAACCCTACTCGGGATAAAAAGAAGTTGTTTTATTTATTTATTTTATTTATTTATTTTTTAGGAAAATTGTAGTTTTGCTTGGTAAAACACATCTCACCTTACTTTAGGTTTTCAGGAGAGAATATATACATTCCCATTCTAAAGTTTTTTAACGTTTACATCCAACTTCAAATCATCCATTTCAATATAATTTCTAAATTATTCAGTCCCTAGATTTTATAAATTCCATCGTCATGTGGCTTGACGGATGAAAAATACATATCCATAACGTGAGAGGGATTTCCAATTTATAGTTTTCTTCTAATAAAATGCATTTCTATTCTAGTAAGATGTAACATAAAATAATACTGACACATACTGACCAAAACATCTATGTACGAAGAAAACGGTAAGAAACTTAAAATACTTTCACCTAAAAGTCGTTCTTTAAATTGTTCTGCTCCACATTTAAGTAAACTTCTTGTTTTTGAAAGTAGCATTGATGCGCAAATTTGTAATGCGGATGGAGGCATCAGAATGAGCACAGCGGGCTGTCTCTGCTGCTTGTGTGGGAGATTAAATGAGAGATAAAGGCAGAGCTGCCCAGCCCAACACTGCTGAAGCTCCATGCCAGATTTTCCTTCAGGCCTATCACCGGGGTTTGTAGTGTGGACTGTATAGCTTGCTGTGCATTAAAGATTATTCAGGTTGTAAAACATTGTTCAGATTATTACAACAACAAATGGCTGTGATTTTCCACTTTGCTTTGACTGTAAAATTATCTTGTATATAAAATTTATATAATAAAAATAGAAATGTTCCTGCAAACTATTGCAAAGAAATCAACATTCTTTAAAATTTCAAACAATCTTTTCCAAAGATGTTAATAATTTGCAGCAAGACATCTCTGCAATGTCTAAGGTATTACATATAAAATGTTTCATCTCATTTGTATATATAGGCATGAGCTGACAGTAGAGTTCCCCTATAAGATATAATGTGTATCTAAAGCTGAGTATGTTTCACCATCATCTTACACTGAAGAACTTCAGCTGTGATTAACAATTATCAGGGAACCTGTACTGTGTGTTCAAGATAGCTGTGGATCAAACCAAATTTACAAAATCTTTTTGTTTGTGATATCAAAAAGAAATATTAAGAAGGAAATAAAAATAAAATAAGAATGTTGTTTTATTATTCCTTTTTTGCCCTCCAACACACCTTTAGCAAACAGCAATATTATCTACTTAAAGCTTTATATGAATATTAATTTATTCATGTTTTCTGATTATGTTTTTGCTGTTGTAGAAGACTATATTATATTATTTTTATAAAACACCTGATCAAGTCTTTTTTTTTTGTAACACATGAAAACTACATTTTTTCAGGGTAGTAAACTCTCAAATTCATTGTAGTTGATGCAATCTTATGTTCACTTCAGGAAATCCGAACTATGAACAAAACCCGATATGATGATAACAAAATAGGTTGGAAGAAGAAACAAAAATGTCTAAAAAACTACATTGACTTTTTAGATGAGTTTATTTTTTACACAATTAATCATCTTTTCTAACAGCTAGAAAGTTACTGGTATTACAGGATATGATAAATATGACTTTTTAAGAGAGTTTCCTAAAATAAATTCACAACTAAAGTCATCTAGGGACACTATGAAGGCCACTATAGTTTCAGTCAAATTGAATCCAATACTGTCCAGTTGAGTATGGTTGCAATTCGCCATGAAGTAGTTGATAATGAGAGTGGAAAATATCCTTTGCCTTTTGTGTGAGTCTCTTTAAAATTGTTTGTGTTAGACCAGATCACTTGGATCGATAAGTAAGCCGGCCACTTTTACTACTTGTTTTATGATATGTTTTTTCTTCTTTTGATAGGTTGCTGAACCAAGTGATAAAAGTTAATTTGAGGACAGAATTGTAATAAATGGTCCAGAGGAAGTGCAATCTTTCAAGCGTGATCTTTTTGCTGACCTTAGAGTTTTTACTAAATGTCAGCTTATTATCAATAACAAGACCCATAACACTACTTATAACTTGAACGTGCTCCACTGGTCACCTTTTAATGAAAGTTAAAGGTGGTGCACTTGGCGTCTTTCTAAAATCTATACAAATCTTTAGTTTTGGTGATATTTAGGATTTGGAGAATACAAACTCTACAGTGCCACAAGTAGTAATTGTCACACAATACAGTAAAATCCTCCCACCACCTGACCAGGTGATTTGATGCTGGTACTATTACTCCAGCTCAGCGGGCCAGAAAAAGTCAAATTAAATTCGGTTTTACAATTATTTAAAAAAAATGCTTTACTTGATGTTGTATTACAAGCAGTAGTTGAAAGAAGGCCTTAAATTGTCTTTACAATACGTGAATAAACAGATTTCTGACTGCCAATTATAGCTGGGTTTGATTCTGGGAGTTCCTTGTTCTGTTATTCATGAAACAAACGCAGTCCTGTCTTTATAAGGAGCTTTGTTTACAGACCAAATAAACGTATTTTAAGTTAGAGGAATGCCACCTCCCTTCCAAGTTTCTCCATGTATTCTGTTTTAAATTACGCAGCCAGTAGCGGCTGTGGGGCTTCCTCCCACTGTCCAAAACCATGCTGGGTTCATTAGTGGTTCTGAAATGACTTTAGGAGGGAGTGTGTATGAGGACTGCCCCGCCCGAAGTTTCTACTAATCTCTAATAATCATACCAACATTTCTCCCTAACTATCTTTGTTGCTCACATAGCTTCCTGGACTCAAACTAGACGTCCAGTGGCTGAAGGACAACATGCAGCAAATTAACGGTGAACACGCTGATTTGGCTATTTGCAAAGCTACACAAAGATGCAACACTCATTTTAGTTACCTCTGATTAATGTACGGTAAATAATAATATTACTGTGTTCACTTGAACCTGACTACTCTGGCTTTTGATCAAATAAATCATTGTGGTGAGAATATCCTGAATCTCACGTTATTTTGTGAGTTAAACCAGCGTTAGATAATAAATAATCAAACACTTTAGGGACAAAAATGCAGCCAGTCTACAATTTGTTTTTGTAATTCATATTAGCGGGATCTGCTTCTTACCACAATACACCTGGGGTTTTGCTATGCATAAAGCTGTACTGGGGCACTAGCTTGAAAATAATTTACGTTGATTGTGAATTATTGATTGCATATTATTTTCCACTGGTTTCTCATCTGCTGACGGCCAGTCTACTCTTATAAAATATGTCAGATGACCCTTGATTAATCCAAAATATTTTTGAGTGTCCTTCTATGGGTAGATATAATTTATTTGAGTCACATACCAACAATTTCTTACTGTAGAGCATGACCAGAGTGCAACGATCAATCTGTAAATCAGTCTGTTAGCTGGGAAATGTTTACACGGTGGATATGAATCGGAGCATGTTTGGTACGGCACATCCCGCAGTAGGTTTCTCCCCTTTGTTTTAAAAAAAAAGTGGTAGACAGTGATCAAAATTGAACTGATTTAAAGCACTTTTCTTTATTTTTCAGTGATTTTGTCATAGGAAATGTGGTTAAGTGACTCTCTTAAATATCAATGAGCAGGAGGCCTCCTAGTAATATTGGTTTGATCAGGGCTCATTTTTCTCATATAGGAGATCATGGGTCCTAACGGAGATTAGAACCAAAATAAATGAAAACAGGGTATAAACCTTCAGAAATCTACAATTAAATTAAAGTATATGTGAGATTTAAATGCCAACTTCTCACAGGGTTAATTGAAAACCTAAAGAAAATGGTTTAAGCACAGGGTTACAAAATAGAAAAAGGGCGAGACAAAATGCCAATACACGGGTAAAATTCCTGATCAAATTCCAACAAAAGGATCCACTACAAAAGATTAAAAGACAGTCTGAGGTCTTGAAAGGGAAAAAAATAAAAAAAGCTTAAAGAATTGTTCCCAGAAATCTGCTGTCACACTGTAATACAGATAATGTTGTAAGTTCAGGACATTTCAAATGTCCCATATACAGGTTTCAAACTCAAGTAATAAGTTAACATACATGTGGTTTAAAAAAGGATTATGATGTACTAACAAAGACTTGGAGTTAGTGATTTCAGCCGTAAATTCAGGAAATCCTGACAGAGTTGTCAGAGCGGTAGAAAATGACTGACTGACAGAGTTGATATATATAGTTGTTTATCTTGTGAAGGGCCTTGAAATGAACTTGGATTTTGTTCCGTGGATCTAAACAACGCCTCTGCCGAGATGCCG
Source organism: Girardinichthys multiradiatus (assembly GCF_021462225.1). Lineage (NCBI taxonomy): Eukaryota > Metazoa > Chordata > Actinopteri > Cyprinodontiformes > Goodeidae > Girardinichthys > Girardinichthys multiradiatus. Next base: position 29,326,379 of record NC_061795.1, on the reverse strand, counting down.
AGCTGGAAGTATACAAGCACATCTGAAAAAAATTTAATATCATGAAAAAGTTAAATATTTTTTGGCACTTATTTCAGAAAGTGAAACTAATATATAGATTTATTACACATGAAGTGAAAGATTTAAGGCTTTTTTTTTCCTCATAATTTTGCTAATTATGACTTTTAGATAATAAAAAGCCAAAATTTTGTGTCTCAGAAAATCAGAATATTGCACATGATTGATAAAAAAAGGATATGCAGAACAGAAAAGTCAGGTTTCTGAAAGGTTTGTTCATTTCTATGCACCTAATACTTGGTCTGGCCTCCTTTTGCATAAATTACTGAACCAATGGCATGGCATGGAGATGATTAGCCTGTGGGGTGTGAGGTCTAATGAAGCCCAGGCTGATAGTGGTCTTCAGTTCATCTGCATTGGTGGGTTTGGTGTCTGTCATCTTTGTCTTGACAATACTATGTGGTTCAGGTCAGGTGAGTTTGCTGGCCAATCAAGAACAGTAACACCATGGTCATTAAACCACCTTTTGGTACCTTTGGCATGAAAGGCCCATGTCCTGCTGGAAAATTAAATCAGCATCTCCATAAAGCTTATCAGCAGAAGGAAGCATGAAATGCTACAATGTCCTGGTAGATGACAGAGTTGACTGTGGACTTCAGAAAACACTGTGCACCACTGTGCCCAAATCATCAGTGACTGTGGAAACTTCAAGCAAAGTGGATTCTGTGCTTCTCCACTCTTCTTTCAGACTCTGGGATCTTGATTTCCATATGAAATTCTTAATTTAATCTGAAAAGAGGTCCAGTTCTTCTCCTAAGACCAGGTAAGACGCTTGTAGCCCCTGGGCATGATTTGTCTGTGTGTAGTGGCTCTTGATGCATTGACTCCAGCCTCAGTCCACTCCTTGTAAAGCTCCCCCAAATTCTTTAATGGATTTTGCTTGATAATCCTCTCAAGGCTGTAGTTATCTGTTGATGGTGCACCTTTTCCTACAACACTTCACCTTCCACTCAACTCTCTATAAATATGCTTGGGTACAACCAGCTTCTTTAGCAATGCCGTTTTGTGGCTTACACTCCTTGTGGGGGGGGCGGGGGTGGCAATGACTGTCTTATGAACATCGGTGAAGTCAGCAGTCCTCCCCATGATTATGTGGCCTACTGACCCAGACAAGGCTCAGGAAACCTTTGCAAGTGTTTAGAGTTAATTAGCTGGTTAGGATTTGACACCATGAGTTTCCAATATTAAACTTTTTCACAATATTCTAATTTTCTGTAACACAGATTTTTGGGTTATCATTATCTGTAAGCCCTAATCATCAAATAACAAGAAATAAAGGCTTGAAATATTTCAAGTCTGTGCAACGAATCTATTTATATAAGTTTAATTTTCTGAAATGATCGACAAGGAATATTGAACTTTTTTACGATATTCTAATTTTGTGAGATGTAGGCCTACCTGTATGCGTTCCTTCTGTCGTGTTTTGTTCTTCGAGAACTGGAGCTGACTCCACTCCGGTTTTTACCCGCCACTCCCAGCCACTTTACCCGTACAGCTACGCGTTTTCTCTGTGCGTGAGACGCCGACTTGTTTGGAGCAGCTATTCCACGGAGGGGCTGAGACCCGCAGCAGCCTGCGCTCATCGAGGGCGAGCCAGAACCATTTCATCCTCTGGATTTTACGCGCAACCGGACTGTTTTTCTTTCTTGCTTACACGTTCCTTACACGTTCGTGCGGGGATAAGAGGGGAAACAGAAGACTCTCTCGTAAAAGGCAACTGCGTGGCCACACTCTCCCTCCCACCCCAGCCGAGGTCGTCTAGCTGGAGATCCATTCTCTTGCGTGGCACAAGTCTGGTATTTTCTTTCAGCTGCGAACCCAGAGTAACGGCAGGGATCAGTCTGAGAGGAGCCAGGGGAGAGGGGGTGGGGGGGTGGGGGAGATATTTGGTATTAAAACAGAACCGGGACTGCTCTGCGAGGATCTTCTATAGCTTGTCCTGGCTGGATGGCATAGGCAAAAAAAAGGAGGTGGTGGTGGTGGGGAGGGGAGGGGGGGTGGGGGGTGGGGGGGGGGAGTTCATTCATTTTTCAGCCCCTCTCAGCCACCACCCCTGTGGATCTGTCCGTGTTTTTTTTTTTTCACTCCCCTCTTCATCATTCAGCCTTTATCACGAGTGGATTCTTGTGAACGATTTATTTGGCTCCTGGTGGAATTATAAATAAAAAATCTAAGCAGACTTGTGTTTTTATTGCCAACACCAGGGCTCTACACACTGGAGGCGCACTGCTGTTTTTAAGAGATGGAGAATGAAGATGGGGATTACCATCATTTATCCAGGAAAATCACTGGCCTGTGTGCCACACCAGCCAAAGTGTACAGTGATCGGCAGAAATAGCAGACTGCATTTTCGGGATTTTTTCGATCAAAAACGCCTTCCCTCCCCAATCAAGTCGCATTTATTTATATTTTAAATAGATCTACATAATAAAGCGACCACGCATTTGGAGGCTACCAAAGAGTAGCCTTGCAGGCTACAGACATTTATCATTCCTTTTCTTATATTTTAAATTTTTGTATTCATTTTTTTTTTAAATGTACAGGCTCCCTTGTGAAAGGTGGACGACTACGAGCCTGTTATTTTATTACAGTTTTTGTGTTTTTTGAAAGGAAAATAATGAACGTGGGAGCAGAAACATCGATGGGTAGCCTGACCTTGTTTTGGGGTTTGCTGCTGTTTGTTTCTTCTATCTGCGGGCGATCCACTCATGGAGAGAGTAAGTATTTTATTATAGTGTTTATGCCCGAATTTCTTTCTTTTGGCGAAAATATGTCTGAAAGCTTGCAATCTTTGTGATCAACCTATTGCAAACAGTTTTTTATTTATTTTTATATGTAAACAGTAAAAGTATTAATAATAATATTTTGGATTATTTTAAATTTAATGCCCCAGTGTTGCCGTGTGGCTTGCGCCCGTTATTAAAACTGAACATTAGGACCAGGTGTTTCTGACTGTTAGTGTCAGTGAGCGACCATAGTTAACCGTAAATATGCAACATTGTTTTATTTGCATTGCTATTATTTTGAGGCAATCCAGTAGCAGGAGCATCCAACGCGTTGTTTTGAACGCGCAGAAGTCCAAGGGATGGATCCAGGGAGCAGAGCTGGAGGTTACTACGTTACTACCATGTGGCCATTTTGCATTTCGTAGTGTGGCGTCGCTGCGCACGAAAACAGCCAAATTCAGACAAGCTTTTATTATTATTATTTTTTCAGTAAAACGCTCACTTACGTGGCTGATTTAGATGTAGATTGATTTTCAAAAAAAAAAAAAAAATGTCTAAAAGCTGTTCAGCCGTTTGTTTTTGTGCGTGAGTCAATGAAATCCTTAAAATAGAGCAGCTTCAGAGCGCAGCTTGTTTTCCAACTCGACTTTAACACTGTGTGCTCTGTGCTAATTAAGCTTAAGAGACGGTAGGTGGTTCTCAGTCGGAGAGACATGGACATATGAAAACATTTTAGAACACTACGTAACACTGCTAATTGACAGCGCAAGAAACCACTGGGTAATTCCACGTACATTGGAAGAAACAGCTTTATTGGCCAAGTTTGTGCGCACAAGAACTTCGGTTCCACTTTGCTCTCAGTTAAGACATTTTTAAATAGAAATATAAAAAAAAATATATAAAAAATTTAATGTATGTATACGGTGTAAAATGTATTAATAAAATAATTTTCTCAGCCCAATTTTGCTTGCAAATTTAAAACAAAATGTAGGTACCCAACGCGTAACTCATTTTTAAATTCTTCAAGTTGGTGCCTCAATTCATGTGAAAAGAACATGTATGTCTGATATTTTCTAAAAGTAGGGCTCACAATTTTATAGTAGTTAACACAAAGCTTTTATGTGGCACAGGGACACTGGAAAAGTCTGGAATCTGATTTAAGTTCTTTCCAGGTTATTATTTTTTGCCGTGTCTCCTTCCTTTTGTCCTTCCTTGCTTGTGTCATCGTTTCCTTCCTTTCCTGTTGGGTCTTTTTCCATGCATCCTTTTCTTTTTAAATGTGTCCTTCATAATTTTTCCTTTCTTCCTCGTGTCTTTCCTTGCTTCTTTCTTTGTGTCCTACCTCCCTTCCTTCAGTTTCTGATCTCCCACCATCAGGACCGCACAGCATAAAGGAGAAAAAAAAACAGTTATATTTTGTAATTATTAGAGTCGATGCAGCTAATAGAATATTCCTGGCCAATATCAATTTCCAGTTTTGTTTGCTGTTCGACACAATGGTTCAGATTTTGATAAATTACAGTTTTTCTTTTCTAAAGAATGTGATGGAGATAAAATGTCCTGCAGCTTGTTTGATAAACATTGTAGACAATGTTGGAATGACGAGTAGTATATTTACCTAACATTCCTGATTCTTTGTTTAACTAAAAACAAAGTGCATACTGTTGGGACATGTGTTTATAGGGTAAAAATGGTGGTCATTCTTGGTATAGATCCATTTCTTGAAAAGGAAAAAACAAATCAGAATTTTCAGTGTTTAACTGATCAGAGACAATCAAGAGAAAACTGGCCTATTCCAATCTCTGGCTGACGGACTGGCGCATCTGTTTCTGTCTTTGAGTAGAACAGCGAGTTGTCGTTTCTGAGGCTTACGGTCTGCAATCAGGATTTCCCTCCTTCTTTCCCTTATGTTTCATCTGTTATTATAACAACAAGCATTACTCATTCATTAAACACCTTTCTGGGTGGATTGTTCTGCCTTGAACTCAGAAATTGTGCTTGTGTCCATAACATGGACACCAGCGTCACATCCTTTTTTCCCCCCCTTATCAATCCCTTTATAACTTAAGTTCGAATCATCTTTGCATGTGAAGGAGACATGCAGACTGACCTCTATTAGCATCCAAATAGGTGAGAAAAAACTGGTTTTGTCCCTGCTGAGCGGTGACTCGACCTCAGCTATGTTCTTTGAACCATTCTGAGCTCCCTTAAAGGCTTCTGAGTGCAGCTGGGAGGTCTGAGAGCAAGGGAGTCACTCTCAGATCTCCAGTCTCTGTGCTGTATAGTACATCAGGCTTTCCAGAACACAGAAACTCAGTGACAAAAGCCTGCACAGAATATAAGGATCCGTGTCACTAATTCACCACTTGTAGATGGTGTTTACTTTACTCGGGCTGGAGAGCGTCAGAATTTCCAGCTGCTGTCATCACTTAGTGGAAAATCACAAACCTCTTAGAGCTCTATTTGGGGTTCAAATTCTTCTGTTCGTTTTGATAATCTGTCTGCACCAATAAAATGTAATTAAGCCCCGTTTTAACTGTCACCACAACAGACTTTCCATGCCACAGCTTTCAAGTATGCAGCTTTTTTTTAAAGAGAGAGAGAGAGTGATGGGAAAATAGTTGGTGTTTGGAAATCATACATAAAACACTTGCAGGAGAGACAAATTTGGTGTTATAAATTTGAGGAGTTTGTAAGCTGGCTTCTGCTCTAACCTCATCACTGGGGAGCTTTACCTGCAGCTCTTGAACTGTCACCAGTAGCATTAGTGCAGAGGTTGTGTGAGCACAAGCGCTTTCTGTCCTGTCTCATGAGGCCAAGGCAATGTTCCTGTTCCTGTCGCCTTGGAACATTGGATTGGCGGGGACAAATGATCAAACGTCAGTGGGCATCGTGTTTGACAGCTACTCTTCCTGTCCGACCCTCTACCTCTTGGATTGGGCTTGTTGTGGGGCAGCTCTCCTTGTCGTGACAGGGCACGTATCTCATCTATGACTGCTGTCGCTGCCATCCAAGGTGCCCTGCTTTGCCTCATGACAGAGGTGACAGAAGACCTCCATTTGGGCTGGATGGCCTTGTCTCATCCCCAACAAAAGTGCAGCAAATGCTTCTACCTCTGCGATTATTGTGTATAACTCGGTGTGCTAGTCTGAGTCAGTGGCCTGCCCCTGGGTAAAGATGCGAGTGTGTCACTGGGGCAGTTTATGAGCATCCCGTGAAAATGCTGTCCTGTAGAACGTCCTGGCTGCCAGCAGAGGTTTGCAACGCTTTAATGAAACACTTTATTTCAAATGGCAAGTCAGTGGATTTGTCCCGTTATAGTCTTTCCATCCAACCGTTTGTGTATCATCATTTGCTGCGAGTTTAATGGCCCGTAGAGTGTTTTACAATTTGTGTGATGATTGTAAATGTTAGCTCCTCTACTGTAGGCCACCTGTCTTATCAGATAAGAGCTGTTTGTGCATACGACATTTTATAGACATTGCTGTATGGTGTTTCCAAACAAGAGATGCATCAATTGCAGTGTGTTGGCCTGATTTCAGATTGTTCTATGAAAAATATTCTTGACAACATTTTTCTGCTTTCTGGTTAAATTGAAATGTTATATATATAGAGATGAGAAGTACAGAAACTAAATTCTGCCCCCACTTGTTTAGGTCTGGTCCTCGGAACACTGAGTGAAGAGGTCTCTGCAGCTGTAGACACGTAGATAGAGAAGTTGGAATTATAGATATATATTATTATGATTATATATTATTATTAGTTTTAAAGTCTATTCTTTGACAATCAGGGAGCCAGTGCAGTGTTTTAAGGAATGTTGTGACATGATCCAAATTCTTGGTGCTGCTCAGGACTCTGGCAGCTATTTTTCTGCTTTTATATGATGCGTTCACAGGCTGGTTCAGGTAAAAAAAAAAGGGATGTTTGTGCATTTGATCTGCCTGTCACAAGCCAACCTGATTTGGTGAAACCTTACCACAAATCTTTTTCATTGCATCCTGTAAGTCAGACCGGCGGTGGTTTGGAGTTGTTGTAATAAGGATAAACGGCGGCAAGTAAATTTGTTTATATAGTTCTAGATTAAAGGATCCCGAGTAATTCCATTTGTCTAATAGTTATAAACTAGCTTATTCAGGGGATTATACCACCTTTATATTTATTTAATAGCTTGTTTGACTTAGTGTTTTTTTTAGGCTTTTCACAAATAGCTTCTTTTTTTACAAGAGTATTATATTTCTTGATTATCTCAAAGTTATTGCCTAAATGTGCTAATTAACTTCAAATTCAAAATAATAATAATAATAATTATGATGGTAATGAATAAAACACTTCAGTTTTTATTTCCTCATGTTGTTTAACTTCTGTCAGCCTCAATGCATTCTCCTTATCGATCCATTTTTAAAGCTACTATTACATAGAAATCAGGTCATTGCAGCTTGTAATGCTGCTCACCTCCTGCTCACTTGAGTAAGAGGGAGTCTTTGTGTGGGAGTTGTTATGATGAGGAGTGTAGAGTTACTATTTGGGGTTTTGGTGATATTTGAGCTGCAGTGTTTGAAGTTGGGTCCGCTGAGGGGAAGTGACCCTCCAGAACGCTGGTCAGATGACTTCCAGTATGCGGCGGATTAGGGCCGGTTGATGTGGCAGGTGCGAGTTGATGTGACATGCACAGCAAGTGTTCTCAGGCTCAGTTTAAACTTAAATTGCTGCTTGTAAATGCAGTAGGGATTACCCTGGTAAAAAGTTATCCTGTGATAATATATTGATATAATATATCAATATTGATCCTGTGCAATTGTGTACTTTTGCAATGCGTAATTTTACCAGTGTAAATTGTATACAATTGTATAGCATTATTTGTGTTGTTTTATAATTTACAGAGGAGAAATCTTACAGCCAAAAAGATAGTGATGTTTTTAATTGTTTTATCATCATCACAAAAAACAATAAAAATTGTGGTAGTATTATGTTCATATCCTTATAATACTTAGAATGACGGGTTCAATATGGATCAAAATCTCTTTGCTTTTTACAGGATTGAACAAAATGTTCGGTCCTTTTTAACATGAAGAAACTGGAATGAACTTAAAAAAATGAAGATTGTTTGCTAAATAATATACAATATATACAATGTGCATATATTTATTTTTTCATTTATTATTATTATTTATTTCATTTATTGTTTTGTCTGTGTTTCCTTGCAGCTTAGTCAAAGACTATTGTGGATCTGGTTGCCTTGCAGTGTCAGTGACAGATTTGCTCAAAAAAGGGGGAAAAATATGCAGATATTTAGATTTGATGATGCATTGATTTGATGTGTAATAAGTAAGGGTTTCACATGTCTTCTTCATAGGGGTTTTAAAATATTCAATATCTGAGAATAAAAAGGTCCTCAGGCTTTATATTGAAGAAGAATCTTACTAAACATTTCTGGAATAAACAGATGTCCATATGTAAAAAAATTCACCTTAGTGCTTCCTCGGATTGCTCAGTCTGTGGATTTAAAAAAAAGGAAAAGTAATTGTCCAGATTTGTTGTCAGGTTAAAGTGAAACACACCCCCGCCCCCACTCCAAATGTCATGTTTTTCCATTTCTATTTTTTCTAAATTCTGTGTTTAACAGAAAAATGCACATTATGTCAGCTAAAAAGTTTCTATGAGCTGAAAAAGAACCAGAATTTAATAGGATGAGTTGGTATTTTTCTGAGAATAAAAAAAAAGCACGTTATAATGAACATACAAGTGTGAAATAAAGTTTATTATTTACAAGCAGGAGGTGCTCTGTGGATTGTACAAGGGTTGGTCGTTAGCCGTGGTTTAATTTTAACAGAGGGGCCCGAGGTCATGTTTGCCTGTGTTTGTGTGCTGGTGCAGGTGTACGTGTGCATGTGTTTGTTTGTCGACATCTCCACAGAGGGCCGGGGCAGGGTTTATCAATCATAAACATGAGCCCATGGATCTTGTTACGCTGTAGAGATATGTGCGTTTACTCAGCAGTGTGAAAAGCAAAGAGACCCAGGAGGAAGAGACAAATACATGTGTGCAGGATATCAGTCCTTGTGGACAGGGCCCCTGAATTGTCTTCATGTAATGTAATCATGGTAACTACATTATATTTAAGTGCTTTTTTTTTTTTTTTTGCAACAAGTGAATTGGCTGAAGTCAGAGAGCCTACAGGTTTAGTTGGAAACAAAATTTTTCTCAAGCTTTTGTTTGAGGAAATGATTGGAATTCCTGCTACTTAAAATACCTAATGAGCAGAATCAGAGCGTCACGAAAAACAGGGCTGTGTCATTCCTCTCCCTTCTTGTATTCCCATGCAAGCCTCTGCTTTTTGGAGCCTTCACAACTTCAAGAAAAACATTTAGAAGGTAACGGTTTCTTTTTGAAGGAATTCTGCACCCCTGTGGCCTCGCCATAGCTTGGCTTGGCTGAAATCTTATCTTCCGCTGGCCAGACGCCCCCTGATTTTATTAATGCCCTCATCAGGAAGTGGCGCCCAGAGCTTCTCTTTACTAACAAACAAATTAGTCTTTGTATTGGAGTGGCTCCACCCCTCCTCCCTGCTTCCCGGCTGCTAGAGAAGCTGGAAGAAAATTCTCAATGAAACAAAGAAGACATGCAGCTTGATGGCTCACATGTGGAGCCTAGGGGCATTGGTGTTGATTGGAGAAAGCAAATACTATTTTCTACGGGAGTAATTGTTTCCGATCTAAATTTGGACAAGTGACACACCCCACCGGGGGCAAATATAACCCATTCATCCCCTCCATAAACAATGAGACTTCTATTTTTAACCAGAAAAATATAAACAGAGCACATCAAACAGTGAGTTTGAGTGCTTGTAGATTTAACGCATGCATTTTTCACAGGAGAGTTCATTCCTTAGTGACTTGCATTACTGTTCTTGTGCAGAAAAACTATCTGGTGGCACAATATTTGTTTGGGACTGAAAAAGCTCTGTTATCTGCTTTACTGCTCTCTATGACTACTGTTTTGACAATGATCAGAGTCATACATTAAAGACTTGCCTGTCTTATTGGACAGGCGGTGCAGCAGTGTCACTGTGGCTGCTTCCTAAGCTTCTGTAAGAACATAACAGGTTTAACCAAGGAGCTCATATGTCAAGGCGTTTCCTGTTCCAATCATTAAGCCTTCTTTTTGACAACAATTAACAACATGTTATCTGTAATATTCACACCTTCCCTTATCAGATAAGCCACTTAAGATCTTGTGTATATTTACTGTGGAAAAAAAGAGGTTAGGACAGATTAATGTAATCTTTCCAGCTTTTGAGTTTAAGAGACTGAAGTAGCCCTAAAATCTTTTTATAAACAAATTATGTTAAAATTAACCTGGTTATGAGTGAAAAAATGTTTGAGGTAAGTAAATGAAAGTGTCCTAAATATTGTGAGAGAACTTTGAAAACAGGAATTTACATGTAGTAGATAAATAGAATAAAGTGAAAAAATAACATATAATAACATAAAAGACTTAATCATGGTAAAAAGTTATTAATAATGGCAATGATAATAATCATTAGAAATAATTTGATAAAGTTGTAATCATCTAAAAAAAAGTCAATAAAATGTTTCAAAGCTAAATGTTTCTACTAAAGAGTTAAAGATTCAAAACCAGTACAATTCTCTGTTAGGACTTCCCTTCTCATACCTGCTGCTGAGCCCTGTCGGTCAGCTGGTTGAAAGAAGGCTGCTACATTTTTTTCTTCACTTGCAAGTCACATAATAGGCTGTTTGGAAATATTTCTGGTGAAACAAAACTTGGAACAGTCATTGTGTGGTCAAAAAAGAAGCTCCAGTCATCCCTCAGTTTAGAGTAACTTTTAAAACTACAGCTAGCAAGCTTAAAGCGTCTGTTAAGCAGCTGACTGCAGGCTGGCCACCCGAGTATCCAGGCTGACTGACTAACCAGCTAATATCAGCTAGTGACATGTCACCCTATAAAGAGCAGATAACCACGTTTGCTTAAAATGCTAGCTCTAAATTCAACAGACGTTTATTTGTTGTTTACTCTTGAAGCAATGTGAATAATTTTTAAAAGCATAAATGTTACAGATTTTGTTTTTACTTTTGTGTTAATATCGTAAAACTAAAGTATTTGAATTCAAAGCTGTTACCCTATACAAATCTGTTGCCTGCAGCAGATGCATAATTAGATGACTATGGTCATTAATAAACGTTACCTTATTATACATAACAGCCAAGTTAACAACCCATTAAGGGATTTTTGTCCAAATTAGCACCCTGATCAGAAATTAAAATGTGTGTTATTTAGAGTGGCTCTGGATTATTACAAGCAAGGAAAAGAAAATTATCAACATTTCCAAAGTTTTTAAAAATGTCTTAAGAATTGTTGACATTAAATAAAGTGTAAAGAGAAAGCTGTGGTTTGGTAGCTATTTAAATTGTATTTCTCATTTAAAATACAAACATGACGTTTAATGTTACTGTCAAGCTAATTAGCTAAATAGTTGTCCTGTCAACTCTTTCCAGATTCAGTTGTAAACACCTGGACCTTATTTTTGAATTGGGTAACTTCTTAAAGCAGGTGCAGTGGATTTTAGTGAGGCTATTAGAGTAAAAAGGGAGTCTGAATATAGATTGAAAATGATTGGAAAATGATGTGTCTGTACCTTCTCTGGGTGCGACGCCTGATGCTGGTCCTGCATCTTTTCCTCCTCACCTCGCAGGTAATATTGGGTCGTGGGAGGTGGCAATGCACCGCTACGGAGAGCTAACAGTCGATCTCTGGTGTAAACAACGGGACTTTGGACTCTTACGTGGTCTCTAAACACAAGTACCATTAAAAAAAGTGAATAAAAACTAAGTTGTTCACAAAATATTCAGCCTTATTGTGTGAACAAGCCAGACGGAACAAACAAAAACACACAAGCCATCTAAAAAATTAATTTAAAAAGAGAAAAAACATAGGATTGAGTAGGAGGTGGTGAAATAGGCTGCCTGCACTTGGAGCACCGGAAGTATGGAGTATATGTAACCAAATGTGAACAGGTTTAAGCGTTGCTAATCATTTTGCAAGACACCGTATGTTAATTAGTAATTCATTGGCTTCTCTGGAAACCACAGGGATGGCTCATACTGTTGGAACAGATCAAAAAGCAGCCACCCACAGAAGAGATCTGAATAAGCCAAGGGAAACCATTCACAAAGTTTACTTAAAATAAATTACAACAAACTTTGCTGGAAAAGTGCTATCTGTGTAACAAAGCTAGACATTTAAGCACTTTACAAACTCTGTTGTTGCTCTACATACTGTATTTCCAAATTACACCTTTCAGTGAATAATGCACCTTTTTCCTAACCAAATCTAAGGAAATGAGAGATAACTCAAACCATACAGTCCCAGCAAGGCCATCACTTACTTTGAAGGAAACAATTATGATGGACTTTGGTCAATGGAAAACGTGGTTTTACTAATTAAAATGTTGTAAGCATGGATACCACATCCTCCACGCTCAGCAGAGGAAGGGTCCTCCTGTTAGTTATCAAGATACATTTTGAAAGCCAGTCATTGCAGTAATATTGCTTTGAAGCACATTTGTGGATAAACCATTAATGCTGAGCCATTCTGATTTTAAATATAGGGTTTAAATAATTTGCAGATCATCTGCTTTTATTTATATAAATGCAGTCATAGCATTTTTGGAAATAACATTAAAAGGAAAGTCACATGGATATGGCAAAAACGTGTGGATCACTATTGTGGGTATGCTAAGCAAACCACAAGATGTCACTACATCAGATTGATAAATCAAACATCTTTTGGATCCCCAATTGTTAAAGAGTTTTTTGTTGCACTTTTTTATTATTAAGGGACTTGTGGCATAAAGTTTGTCACTGTTTCCCTGTCAAAACATGTTCACACATGGCTGCATGCTTGGAAGGTAGCATCAAAAGCGATCAAGTCACAGTCTGGCACCTCTGAGCTCAACCAAAACTTGGCTGGCAGTTTGAGACAGGTTTAGGTTTTATGGATAAGAATTCTGTTTATTTAAGTGTAAAAGTTACAGATTAGCATTTGATGTCTTGGTGCATAGTTACATTTACTAGCAGAGCTGATTGTCATCAATGATAAAAGGTTTATGTGAATGCTGTCAGTGGGCGCTCCCAGCACTGTGGTTTCAGATGTTGTTTTCCGAGCTCAGAGAATTGGCTCACGTACATGCCAAGGTTATCTAAGGTGACAGACAAAACATTTTAAAGAGAAAGCCAGGGGTTGCTTAAAAGGTTATACAAAAAGGAGTTTGAACATGTTAACCTTTGCATCTCAGTGGGTAAATACATAGTTTCTGTACTCTAGTGATACTTTCTTGTTACTTTTAGAAATACCTTCCAGTGAGAGCACTAAGAACAAACTAACCTAAGAGTGTAGCAACATGGTGTCCTAGTGCAGCACACAGGCTTCCAGATCATGGGAAAACATTCTGCCAGGCTCACCATCTTGATTAAAAGGATTATATGCTTCAAGAAGATTGTTATAATTATTCATTTTGGCCAAAGCATATATGCACATTTAAATTCAGGCCAAACATCCATACTACCTTTTTGTTGAGGGTTTCTATAAAGTCTGGAAATGTACAGTTTGTATTAAGTATGCTCCAGATCTGGATTAAGTATGGAAAAGGCTGAGTTTACACAGACAGGGGAGTTCAAAAAAATATTTGTTACCTATATACGTTAGTGCCTATCCAATACCACATCCATCCGTCCATCCATCAATTATCATTTATCCATCCACCCCTTTGCTTATCATTCAATCATCCTTCTGTTAGTTCATCATCCAAATATCCATTAATTCATCTGTCATCATCAATTTATCAATCCATCAAATAATTCATCATCCATTTATATTTTCATCTATCTATCTATCTATCTATCTATCTATCTATCTATCTATCTATCTATCTATCTATCTATCTATCTATCTATCTATCTATCTATCTATCTATCTATCTATCTATCTATCTATCTATCTATCTATCTATCTATCTATCTATCTATCTATCTATCTATCTATCTATCTATCTATCTATCTATCTATCTATCTATCTATCTATCTATCTATCTATCTATCTATCTATCTATCTATCTATAGGGACCCTGTTGTTTTTTCTGTTACAAATGTAAAATACTTACACTTTAACATAAGTTATGTAAATGTCAGTTAAGAAATGTGTTTTGTTTCTCTTTCTTCCAGTCTGTAGCCCGAGTATTGACATCCGGAATGACATAAGTGAATTCAAGCGTCTTGAAAACTGCACGGTGTTGGAAGGTTACCTACAAATTGTTCTAATCAATGAAAAGACGAGCAACATCAACCAGGAGGACTTCCGCACCCTCAGCTTTCCGAAGCTGACCGTCATCACCGACTATCTGCTGCTGTTTCGCATCCCTGGCCTGGATAGCCTCAACACGCTCTTCCCCAATTTGAGTGTCATTCGGGGGCTTAACCTCTTCTTCGGCAATGCTTTGGTGATCTACGAGATGACCAGCTTGAAGGACCTTGGCCTGTACAACCTGATGAACATCACCCGTGGAACTGTGCAGATTGAAAAGAACCCAGAGCTCTGTTACCTGGACTCAGTGGACTGGTCTCTGATCATGGACAGCAACGTTAATAATGTTATAACACGGAACAAGAAGTCAAAGGAGTGTGATGATGTTTGCCCAGGCATCATGGAGGATAACCCTATCTGTCAGAGGACATTGTTCAAAGACAACAATGACTACCGCTGCTGGACATCGAATCATTGTCAGAAAGGTAATCTGATTTCAGTTTTTCCTCTATAGCAGATGGTAATTGTTGCTTAGGCTTGTGAAATGAGCAAGGATTATCCATTTTGTGCACCACAAGCATGGTAAATGTAGACAGTTTGAAGTTGACAGCCCTACAAACATTTTAAAATTGTATGTAACTTTGACACTTTGCAAATGCCATGAATCTATGTATAGTTTTTCCCTTGTTTTGGTCAGGCAGTTCAAACATTTTCCACCGTGTTCATCACACAGACCTGTTCTTTAGATTGGGCTGTTTATAAAAGGAAGGATGGCGAAGCAATATGCAGCACCAGGTATTTCAGTGAGACATACCCGGTTGAGGTTAAAGCAGCTCTGCCAAGAAATGAGGTAGTCTAGCAGTCTGGAACATGTCAGCTAAATATTTGCCAGAGGGACATTTTGAAATCTGTGAAAAAGGGGTTTATTGAAGAATCTGGGGGAGCATTGTCCTCGTTGAACTTTAGCCCTGTGGTAGGGTTGGGCTTTTTTTGCTGAAACAGTTCAGAGGAGGGTCATAAATCATCAAATAAGGTAAAAAAGATAACATATTTGGATAGTAATATACACTGATAGCATTTTTATAAGGAAAGTGAAGGAAAACCTCTATCCTATGCCTTGAGTTCAGCAAAACGTGTTGAATCAGTGTGAAAGTTCATGGAAGCCATTTGTTGCGCAAGGTAATAAATGTGGACATACGTCTCTGGCACTGTTATGTTAGATTTGACATTCAGCACCACATGTGGAGTCAAAACAGACATTTTGTGCCGTAACTAAAACAGAGAGACAGAGAAATTTATATTGTAAAAATATCAAATTCAATTCAGTTTTATTTATTTAGCGCCTATTCATAACACGTCTCAAGGCACTTTACAAAGTCAATTCAGTCGAATCATACAGATTTCAAGTCGGGTACGTACATTCCAATTAATCCAAAATATCAAATAGTGCAGTCAGATGCAGTTTATTCTTCAAATTGGTTAAAAGGTTTTTCTACCTAAGGAAACCCAGCAGATTGCATCAAGTCATTGACTTGCAACATTCAGTCCTCCTAGTCCTCCCATCGCATGTAGCGATGTAGTGGTGTAAAATTATGTAAATTTCTGCTTTCATTTTGTTTCTCAGCTATAGTCGATTGCAAAAGTATTAATATCCTTTGCAATATTCCAGAGTTTGCAATGAGAATTTTATTTGCATTATATGTGGTAGACCAGCACAAAGTAGCCCATAGTTGTCACCTAAAAGTAAAAAGATACATAGTTATTTCTAAGTAAACATCTATAAAGTGTGACATGTTCAGCCCATTTTACTCTTATACTCTGAAATAAAATCAAATGCAATCAATTACCTTACAAAGTCACCTAATTAGTAAATTGAGGTCAGTTGTGTATTATGTTATCTCTGTATAAATCCAGCTGTTCTTAGAGTTTTGTTGCATCTTGAGGACCAAGAAATACACTAGACAAAACACTAAACAAAAACCAACAAAAACTGGATAAAGGAAATCACAAAATTGTTAAATATTGTTGAAATGTTGAACTAAAGCCAATACATTAACAAAAGTGTTTTGTAAGGCACTATTTGTCAAATAATTGTGGGAATAGGTTGCCTCAGCCACCAAAGCCCCCACCCCTATTCTTCTTTTTTAATTGTCCTCAAGACCTGTGTGCAGCTCCCATGGTCAGTTCAGATTTACAAACAAACTCGGGGTCTCTGTGGGAACCTGCAGAACAAATAGTGGAAATAAAACATGCGTTTTTCCCCTTGAGACCACATCTTTTTCTGCTGCATTTATTGTTTGTCTGTGTTTATTCTTGGATAGGTTGACCTGTCGGGAGTTTCCCGCAATTTTATCAACCGCTTAATTCGTTCACAACTGGCCGTATAAAATAAATGTTTAAATCCCTTTGTTAAAGGACAAAAAGGGTTTTAAGAGATAACCACATTGTAAACGGTGCAATGACACAATTTTATTCTTTGCACCATTGATGCTTATGTGGTGTTTTTGCTGAGTTGCTCTTACACAGCAGACCTGAGAGAAGGAGTGTTGTTTAGAGCAGTTTGCCTCTCTCAGAGGCCCTGGCCAAGGTCAGGGTAAACGTATTCATCTGAAGGGCCTTGAAGTATCAAGACTGCAGATACACTTTGGTTTAAAAAGAGTTGATAAGCAGTGTTTGGGTGAGATGTTTTTCAAGCAATAATAAGGCAGAATGAAGGTAAAACAGACCGGGGTTGTGCTTTGATATACCAGGAGTTGGGTTTCAAGGTATGAGGTGTTTTTCTCCTATCCCCCCCCCCCCCACCACCTCTATGCATAATGCATAATTGCCTTGTTTTTCTCCAGTACAGATGTTCCTTCAAGGGCATGCGGTGGTTTTCTAGTCAATACTGCTCAGTATTCTCTTTAATTACACTACATGAGGAGGAGCGCTGTCTGCTAGCTGACTACTGTAGCCTCTGGGCCTTCAAGTTCTCTTCAGAGCTGAAAAAAAGCTTTTTTTCTTGTTCCTTTGTTTGTTTGTTTGTTTTGTTTGGATATGTACATGTTATCAACATTATAACAACATTGTATACATTATAGAATAGTTTTGCATATTTAAAGGAGTTGGTGGAAGTATAAACTTATTTATTCCAACTCATTCTCCATCCATCACCATTTTCATGCCTAACTGTCTTAATTTATATGGCACAGACATTAAAAATGAGTATATTACAATATACATTCAATAAATATTTACATATTTATCATTCTTATACATCTTGCAGTAGTCTTAACATTTAAATACATATGCTCCTGTAAAGAGTACTTAACTAAAATGTATACTAATGACTACAACAGCAATACCAATAATCATTCCTTGTATTATGATAAACATATTTATGTAATGAAACAATGATAATACTTGTATTACCTTTAATAATAGTACTAATAAGATTTAAACAATTATTACTCATTGTATTCTTTATTGCCCCTATTCTTTTATAATGATTTGAAGTGTTTCATGTAGGTGCAGGCAACATGGACTTCAAATTGTATCTTGACATTGCTGTGGTATGAAAACGATAAAAGTGATGATAAATATTATTATTAACTTCCTTTCAGTCTTTTTTTAGGTAGCTGTGTGGCTTTGACTTCATGTCACAGCAATCTTAGAGCCACAAAACACAAATATGCCTATTTTGACATGGGCTTTTTAAGAACACCAGTTACATAAAGAAAGAAGTCTGATTTATATCACTAAACTGCACCCAGTAACTGCATTTATTGTATTTATTGATATTTATTGATGCTCTCGTGAAACAAACGGTGGAAAAAATGTAAAAGTAACAATCCCAACAATACAGACAGTTTTTGGTGTTTTTAAATATTATTATTTGGAATTTATCGTTGTCACGATAATTCAAAATTCTTACCATGATAAGAAATTTGTCTCGATAAATGATACGATAAATGCCCACCCCTAGTTTTATTTTGGACACCACATTCAGACTGTTCCACAGTTTTATTTCATTTACTGTAACAGAAGTTTGTTTTGGTGGTTCAACTTAAAAAAAGTTAGAAATTTATATCCACCCTTGTTCAGGAGAAACCCCTCCCTTCTTCTAAAAAGTTTTTTAATGTCTTATTATATTAGTTTATTTTTTGATTTAAACTAATAATAATTGTAATTTTACTGTCAATAAGTTTAAAAAATTTAGATTTTTTAAAATGTGTGTCAGTATCCCCCTGATAACCAACCTTATTAATTACTTACTAATGTTTTTTTGTAATGTTATTAGTGACTGTAGTAAAGTTTTGTAATTGTTGCCCCAAAGCTCTGCACAATAACTTGTATTTGGTAAAACTGGAGAACAGTACAGAATGTGGAGTGCCTTTTGTTCTAGTGTGAGTTTTGCTTAATTTGGCAGAGATGCTTTTTGATACTTTACCTTAAACAGATTTAATATGAGGTTCCCAGTTCGTTTGTTACATCCAACAGTTGTTCGACATCATCTCCAGCACAGAAAATGTTGGTCGTCAGCAAATGGTACAATTTTCATCATGTCAAATATTTTACATAAACCTTTTACATACATTATAAAAAGTTTTGGCCAAGCACAGACCTTGGAGAACCCCGCAAGCCATGTTCAAGCATTCAGAACAAACATCTCCAAACTTCACATACTCATGTCTTCAAATAACTTTGGACCCAATACAAGGCACTTCCCCTAATCACATTTTGTTCCAGATTATTTATCAGAAACTCATGATTGATTGTGTCAAATGCCTTCTTGATGTCCACAAACACTCCAGTAGTAGTTTTCTTGTTATCAATAGCAGCTAATATTTATTCTACCATTTCTAAAATGGCTAGAATTGCTGAATGTCCTGATCTGAAACCACACACACTTTCATTATTCAATGTATTTAATTTTTGTTCAGTGTTTAGACATTGGTTTGCTATGTATTAGATCAGGGAATGTTGATGGTAATGTGAAACTGAATTGAATATTCACGGTAAATGTTGGATAAAGATGAGTGGGAGTCAGTTGTGTTGCTAAATGGAGACTGGAGCAATGGGTGCTTCTTAGAGGCAGGTAGTGATGCAGAAAAAGGAAGTTCTGAGAGGTTCTACACAGGGCAGACTCATATACAGACTCAACAGCAATCTGTGAGTGAAAGGCATTTCTATGTGTTGAATATAATCTCTCTCTCAACTTGTTTTCCTCCTCTTCTTTAAACATCTTCTCCTTTGGCTTCAATGTCATTGTTTCTCCCCACTATTTCTGTTCATTTTCCTCCTTTCCACTTCACTTAGCCTCAACTCTGAGTGTCCTTGACAGAGGTTCTGCTGGTGTTTCCTGCTCTATTTTCACCTCCCTCTTTCTGCAGGGCTTATCAAACGCCATTAACAACCTCGGTTGTCCGATATCTCCACTGTGTATTTGTTGGAGACCTTTTCTTACTCGCTCTTATTTGACCAGACCCTGGATCTTTTGACATTATCCAAAGGACTTAAAAGATGTCTGGGCTGGGTCTGTGTTTTGCCCTCTGCTGATGGGCCTCAGCAGAAACCAAGCTAAAAAGAAAGACCTGTGATGGTTAGTCAGATGAGCAGACAGTTCTTGTATGCCTGCCCCACTTCAGGTGTCGTTGGTCTTCTTAGTTCCACAGGGAGGCACATGTTCCTCGACTCGCGAGTTCTCACAGAGCTCACTTTTCTTCTTTATGCCATCAAATATTAACTTATGGTATGCTGGGGGCCACATTCAGTTTAGCCTATCTGATCCAAAATAATACCAGTGATGTAATGTTTATTTTGTTCAACGATCAAGATGTTTGTATGTTAACAGACTTCCTGATAATGAAAGCAGACAACATGCCTGACTCATGGCTTGTTTTTGTCATTGTTTCTGCTGCCCTGAATTTAACTATATCAGCATGAGTGGGATACAGTTTGTTGAGCTTGGCTTGAAAAGTAAGAATGTTGGAATGAAGCAACCTTTTTACAGGCAAGAAACACAGTGATGGCTAGCTTTGTTTTAATATAGTGGCTGACAGAAATGACAGTTGATGCTACTTTTGTTAAGAGTAAAAAATACTGCATACATACAAACCCCTGGCAAAAAAGTCAGCACATCTGTTGGAATGTCACGTGTTTCTGTGTCTATAAATTGTGCAGATTGGATTTTGACAATGTTTCTTGGAAAAGTAACAACTGAATTGCTTTTACTAACAGTGTAATAGTTTTATAAATCATAAACCGTGTTTGAAAGAATCTATAATTATAAGTCTATATATTTTTTTATTTTTTATTTTTTGCGGCAGTAGTGGGCTTTATTTTTGTTATTTAAAAGTAGGCAGACCGGAAGTGGGGTGAAGAGAGGGGAAAGACATGCACCACAGGTCAACGGGGTCAGGACTCGAACTTTGGGACAGGAACAGGACTGAAGCCTCGGTATATGAGTCGCGCGCTCTTCCACTTCGCCACACGCCGCTCCCATAAAGTCTATTTTTGACTGGTCCATATATTGTTTTAATTCTTGTCCCAATCGAAATTGGTTCCAGTCCCAAAAAACACTGAAATTGCTCATTTAAAAAAAAATTTTTTTTATTAGTTTTTATGAATCATAAACTGTGCTCAGTTGAATGTAGAATTATTCAGTTCAGGGTCAACCAGTAAAGCTACTTTAGATTTTGAACTAGAGATGAATAATTACCATCCTTAAAGCACAGGACTTGGCAACTTCACTGTTTTTGTGTTGATCAGAAGCTAATGCTAACTTTAGTGTTAGTAGCCAGTAGCGATGTTCTTACAGAGCTTTCAAACTGTTTGTATCTTTAAGTTTTAATTTTTTTCTCTGTGTCCAAAATTAAATTTAAAGATGGTGGGAGCTTCTTCAGTGCTTATACAACCGAGAGTTATCAGTTAGGCACTTTAAGACAGATGAGTCTTCAGGGATTCACATTTTGCATATTGATCGTATAGTTGGCTTCGTTGGACAGCTCAAAATGTCCTTTTTGCCCACAAATCATGTGGCTGAAATGAAAAAAACTCATAGAGAGTGGTGGGGACAATGTTTAATTGTAAAAGAAAAAGAAAATGTGGGTTACCCACAACTTACATTGTCATAGTGATTTTCAGCACATTACACATTTTTGAGTTTCTGATCAGCCTGCTACAGGTTAGAGTTTATCAAACGTATCTCCTGCCATTTTCTTGATGCATCTCTCATGATACGAATGTGTTGATAAGAAAAACAAGGTCTTTCACTGCACCAGGGTCTGCTGTTTTCCATCTTTTGCTGTCCAGTGTATGCAAGAAGAGAGGCTGCAGCTGTTTACTGAAACCTGTAAAAACCCCTCATCAAGTTGTTTCTTTATTTCTTTCAGTTACTTCATTGTCTCAGAATAAAAATAGAAAATAAAAACCCCTTGTTGTTGCATGCAGTATAATTAATTTAATAACGCCAAAGAAGTACCCAGCAGTATTCCCTAATGCACATCTTGCAAAGTGACCTGTGAAATGCGCTGTGCCGAACCCTGTGCTGTTACCCTAATGCTGCGAATTCCAAGGCTCTCATTTGCTGTTATGAACATTCAGAAATCGAAGAAAAACATTCAGTTTCAAAGAAAGAGTTGTTTCTTTGTCCCCTTATTTCAATATGTATTCTGGGTTTTAATGGTGGCCTACTGTGGTATTTTATTTTAATAACACCTTCTTCATTGGGTGAAAACACTTTGAAAAGATAATATTATTCAGGAAAATAATAAAAGTAATTAAGAAAATATCCCAAACTATAAGACCTTTGCTTGAAAATAGATTTCTGAGGGCATGAGTCTCTTCTGTTTTCCTTCTGTTAAGATTTATCCCACAAAGATTAAGCTGCATAGAAACAGTGCAGAATGTGTACTTGCTGAAGGCCAGATTGATATTTACACATAGAGCATGTATGTTGGATAAAACGTCTCTGCCCCTTTAAGTATATAAGGCAGAAATTCCTGTTGGCTTACTCATTGCACGTGTGAGGGGATAAAGAGGGGGAAATGCACCGCACAGACGGTATGTGTAGACTGTCTGTGCTAGGTCATACAGAGACTGTTTGTGTCTTATTTGCTTTTATGAATAAAAACGATCGATCTGAGGTCTATTCTTTGTTTTTGGGCTTGTTGTTGCTGTAAAAGAACTGGGGTGGGCCCTGTTCACAGATAAAGAAGAGCTTCAAAATATTTAGTGGAATCTCTGGACCTTATCAAAGTCCTGCGGTTTCAGGGACAGGAAACTCAAAAGAGCTCAGATTCCAGACTTTGTAGTACAGTGCTTTCCTCAGGGCACATTTAGTGCCATGACTCAGTGTCCGTATGTCCGCTGTTTTTGCTCGCCTGCTTTTGCTTTTATAAAGCAGTGGCAGGGTGCCAGTGTTAATACTTAAAAGGTGTCACGCATGTTGATCAAACTCTGTCATACCTTAACCACAATACAAACATTGCAATAACAGTCATGCCCTTTTTTACTCTTCATTACATGACTACAGCTCTGTGTGGAAAAAGGAAAGTGGACAGGCATTATTACTGCAAAGGCTCTTCATCATGGAGACCTGAACTAGGGATTTATGCAACTCATGAATCCACAAGAGTCTCGTTTAATTAACTTTTAACCTGCATTGTTTCTGTTTAATTTAGTTTTATTTCAATAGCGCCGTTCAAAATTGAAGTCATTTCAGGTCTCTACAAAACAAGTATGTTCAGTTATTTTTAATTATACACCATCCACATGAATCTAGTGTAGTCGGATTCAGATTCAAATCTAGTTCAGTTGTTTAAACATTTCATCTCCATGCAGTTGCATTACAGTTCAATTCCATTATAATGAGTGCCTTTATTCTTGTAGGTAAAATATTACTATAAACATTGCCCCCATATTCTCTTTTCTAAGTTTTAATGGCTCTTAAAGATGTGCCTTTACCCTGTGGGTTTAAAACGTTACCATATACATGTGACTCCAACAGACAAAGACACATTCCACCATGCTTATTTGTGTAAAGACATTGGTCAAAATGCATTGTAAGTAACATGTAAGCGTTGCACTTGTTAATCCACAGAAAAGCAAATACTTTAAGCTTTTACCAACATACTTTGATGGGTGAAATATTCTTCTGTTTGTTGATGACTTCATGTGATTCAGTTCACATTCGTCGCATTGTTTTTTGTGTAGTTATCCTATCCCCATTCACTATCCACCATTCCTGCCATTCCTCTTCAAGGGTTTTGCTGCATTTGTCCCCTTTGGATCCCTTTCACAAATGATATTCATGGTATTTGCTGGCAGAGGTTCGTCACACATGCTCTAAATCAAAACCTTCCTGACCGAGTTCTCAGAACCTGAGCTCTCTTAAAATAAGGGGAAAACATAGTTTGGTTACAAATAGTTTTTCTGCTCAGTTGTTTTTATTGGTTGCATTTTAACTTCTTGAGCTGCCGGGGGTGGATATTTTTTTGCTTGCCTCATACCTCTAATGTGTTTTCAGTTTCTTGCAAATGCAAGTAACTGAAAACAAATGCAAATGCCAATAATACTTATATTCAATGTTGATAGCAGTGTCCTTTCTTGGGAGAATTTAAACTTGTGAGCTGGCACAATTTTACCAAATCGTTATGACATGGCTGCACAGTGTGTTACTGTCCATGTATGAACAGCAGACTGTATTGTTCATTGATAGCTGGGCTGTGCAAGTTTATCCAACTCATGTCCTCTGTGGCCTATAAAGATCTTCTCTCTAAGCACCGACAGATTAGCCCCTTTTTTCCTGAGGGTTGCTCTAATCAACTCAGTTGACCAAATTAGGACTCATGTGACTTGTTGCCAACACCCAAAGAGACTGAGCAACACTTGTGCTAAAATCCAGATACCCAGAGAATCCCACTGACAAATAAAAGTTTCTTCTTCTGCTTAAATCTCTACCCAGGTACATCAGTTCTTGCCAGCCTATCACTTGGTGGCACAAACATATTACACACACATCCAATGCTTACAAAGGCTTCCCTATATTCACACATACACACATTGAAGGCTGGCAAAATGAAGTAACCAGATATTTAACATGCTGTATTAAAAGAGACAGCTGTTATTTTTTTTTTTTTTTTTTTACCACTAACAATACTGGTGTAATTGAATCAGGTTTGTAAGCTGCTTTGTCATGTACACCTTTTCAGGTCAGCCCATGAGTTTCTAGGGGACTGATATCAAGGCTTTGTGATGGCCACTCCAAAACATTGACATTGTTGTCCTTAAGCCATTTTGTAACTAATTTGGGGGTATTTGTTCCCAATCTTTGACCCTTACCAGCTGATATCTTGCTTCAATATTTTCACACAGTGTTGTTTCCTTTTATTTGAAGTCCTTCAGTCGCTCCTGCAGCGAAATACCCAAACAACGTGATCCTGTCATCCCTGCACTTCACAGTTGGGATGGTGTTCTCAGGCTTGCAAGAGCCCACGTTTTTCCTCAAAATGTAACTATGGTCATTATGGACAAATACTTCAATTTTAGCAATGTCTTTAAAAATTATGGTGTTTGTCCCAGAGTGCATTTGCAAACTGTAATCTGGCTTCTTCCTCTATGGTCTTTCAGTCCATGAAGGTACAGGACTTGATTCATGATGGATGATGATGCTCTTTTGATAGACATATTTCCCACCAAAATGCTGTAGTCTCTGGGACACAGAACCTATCTCCTTACTAAACTTTATGAAGACTGGACATTCCCATGCTCCCATGCTGTTTAGATTTGCTTACTATTGCTTAAAAAAGATGGGCCAGACCAGTTCTCTTTCTGATATCTTGGCTGATTTATTTAATTATTTTTTATTCTATTTATTTATTCTTTTTTGTCAAACAAGAAAGTTGTTGAAAGTTTACTTATTTGAAGCCAGGACATCATCAGTTGAGCTTTTACTTAAAATTTTAAAGGCAAATTAATCTAATAAAAAGTTTTCTCATTACTCTGGCATTTAGCAAATACATATTTAGTTGATTCCGAGTGGCCTAAAACATGAATAAGTCTAATTGAGGATAATTTAATGTCAGATAACAAGGAAAAAAGTTGTATCTTTTAATAGAATGTATGTAAATATCTGTTTGCAGCTGTATGCATTCATTTTGCCAACCTGCACTTTGTGTATGTGTGAATGCATGTAAGCTTGTGTACGCATAAGTTGTGTGTGTAATATGTTTAGGCCACCCAGTGCCTCTGGTGATAGGCTGCCTGCTGCTTCCTGGCTGTGCAGTGCGGAAGCTGTGACTCATCCTTTACTCTCACCACTCATTCATAAATCTGCATGAATACTATAACTTCCGTGCAACACCACTCCTTCTCCAGCTCAGGCTGTGTTATGGCTTCCTCTTAGTCCTGGCTTACACTGCAGGAAGGGTGAAGTCTGTTGCTGCCTCTCTGTGATGCCCCCCCAAAGAGGTGAAACAGAAATGTGCCTCCTGCGCCTGCCCTTGGCACCTTGCTGCCTACCCCGGCTCTTTTTTTCTCTCTCTCTCTATAGAGCTCAGGCCAGAGCAGCCATTTACTCACAGCTTGGCTGCCTTGGCAGAGACTCCTGGGAGATAATATGCCATGCCTGCAAGTAAGCTCTGAGAGCACGGGTTAATACCACAGCGGAAAAAAGAAATCCCATGCTGACAAATCTCTCCTGCAGAAGTGAGGATGTACGCTGGGGTGCCACAGAGAGAGGAGCGTATTCTGCTCTGCCAGAATACTTTGTCAGGTTCACTGAGGTCATAGAAACACTGCTCCTTATTATCTCCCAGTTATGTGTGTGATAAAGGCATCTGAGCTTCAACCCTATACCTATTCCTTCACACATGCCTGAAAGGCACACTGTGCCTTGCAAACGTATAGAACTTCTTCACATTTAGTCTCTTTGCTACCACCAGCTTTTAATTGAAATTTTATGTGATAAACCAACAAGACGTAGTGCAAATTGTAAAGTGAAAGGAAATGATACATAATCTCCAGGTTTCTTTTTTTTTTTTTTTCAGATTTTTATTTTTACAAATGAAAATCTGAAAAGTGTGCCAGCTGTTTGTATCCAGCCCCTCTGAGTCAAAACAATGTAAGACCACACTTTCCTCCAATTATAGTTGCAAGTCTGTTGGGCTTTGTATCTTCCTATTTTGTACATAAAGGGACCATTAATTTCACACATTCTTGCAAAAGAGCTAAAGCTCAGTCAGATTGGAAGACGTATCCCTGTCTTGCCACTGATTGTCAATTGGATTTAGGCCTGAACTTTGACTGGACCATTCTATCGCATTATGTGCTTTGTGAAAAATCTTTCCATTGCAGCTCTGGTTGTATGTTAAGTCATTGTCTTGCTGGAAGGTGACTCTCTACCCCAGACTTTAGTCTTGCAGCCTCTAATGTTTCCCTGTATTTCTATCCATCCATCTTCCCATCAATTCTGACCTGCCTAACTGTCCTTCCTGAGTCTCTGTAGCTCCTCCAAAGTTACCATGGACCTCCTGGCTTCTTCTCTAAATAATGCTCTATTTTATAAGGTGGACAATGATGCCTTAATATGTTTGTAGTTGTTCCAGTCTTACTCTTTTCATCATAGATATTAATAAATTCTTTGTAGGATGTTCAGAGCTTGGGACATTGTCATAGAACATCCCCAACATTTTTTCTGGCATTTCTCGTGTGTTCCTTGGTCCTCATGACGATGTGTGTTCTCTAATATTCTGTAACAAAGCTCGGAGGCCTTTTTAGATCTGCTGTATGTAAACGGAGATTAAACTGTACAGTGGTGGACTCTGCTTACTCACGAGAGGCAGTTGGTTACACTGGATTTCATGTATGGTCATCCGAGTAAAAGATGTCACATTTTTCAGAATTTTCAGATTTTAAGTAGAGTTGTATCAACATCTGCTTCCCAAGTATGTGCACCTTTGTACTGGTCATAAATCCCAGTAAAATGCATTGAATTTTGTGGCAGTAGCGTGATTAAATTTGAAACATTCAAAGGCTCTATATTACGATATGCCAGCATTAACATTGGTATCAGGCAATTTTAGTAATTTTTTAACATATCAGTATCAGTCCCATAAGTAAAACTGGACCAAGATTAATAACCAGTGTTTATTTCCATCTTGTTGCCAAATGTGTATGTGTTTCGGGAGGGGGTTGGCCATGTGGTATTTGTTTGGATATGTGGCATGTGACAGTGATAGTGATACAGCGCAGTGTTGCAGGCTGTTTAACTGAAGCAGAGAAGTCATGTCAGGGTGTAGTCATTTTCACAGCTTTATCATATATTGATATATAATTAATATATAACTTTCATATTGGTGCATCCCTACGTTGTATGTGAATATTCACGCTTAAAGCTGGTAAAAGGTCCTGTTTTTGTTTCTGAGATCTTCTCCTATAGAGAGGACAGCGGTGTGGTCCTATTGATGTTCTGCAGAAGGTTGAATTTCTGTAAAATACAATAAAGTTCATGGTTGTAATGTGAGGGATATGGAATACTTAAAGGGTGAATACTTTTCTCAATCCTGATGTCATGGGAAGTCATGATTCTTATGGCTCCGGTGATAAAAAAGGCAGCTCATTCACACCAAGTAAGGATATGTCCTTACAACGTACATAAGACACAGGAAAAAATAATTGCATAGTAACTCATAGTCATTGCTTCTTGCAGCTGCTCAGAAAAGGGTGAATTGTGGTTTTAATACTTGTGTCTGTTCATGCTTTTTGAGTGTGCTTTTTTCTATAACAGATATACTGAACACGCCTCAGCGTGCCAGCAGTGATCTGCTGTCTTTTCTTCTTTGTAGCATGTGCACAATGAGGAGATGAAAGGGCATCATAAAATTACAAAGGAAACCTCATGAATTACACAGCTAGATGAAATGCCTTTGACAACCACGCACTTCCCCTCAAATACTTTCCTTTTTGTCCTTTATCCTAGCTTGAGGACTTGCATTATGTTTCTCCAAGCAAAGTTTGAATCATGTCAGCTTTGTTTAATTTGTCCTTCAAGTTGTTTTTTTTGTGTCAGTAATTAATAAAGTTACCATACCCACTCAAGGACTAAAATAAGCAAAGTTTAAAGTTCATTTCATAAAACACTATAACACTGCTAGGTGCGATTTGTGTAATGACTGGGGCAGGTCGGTGGGAGTTGGCCAGCCGCTATTTCAGCCAGCTAGGCTCAGAGCCATAATAGCAAATCGGACACTGGACTTCAAAAACATTAACAATAATCTAACAAAATCAATAAAGAGGAGAAGAGAGAGCATGTAAAAACATCCCTACACCGTGTTCTTTGGTCATTTAATTTTAAAATGGTATAGGGCGTGTTGTCCAACACATTTTATGTGTAGTGCTTCTATAGAGCCTCTGTGCTCCAATCTGTGCTTTCTTGGCTGCATGATGATTCATTTATAAACGCTCAAATTGAAGTTGGAAGTGATCGGGGCATTTATGGACGGTTGGAGGCAGTATGAAGAGTGGCATGTCTTTGAGGTCATATTGAGAATTTTTTGTGAAAATACCCTATGACTCATGCAGAAGTAATCCCTCTGATTCATCGCTGCTATCCTACTCAAAATACGTTGTGGCATGTTTAACTTTGTAGAGGTCCTGCTGTTGGTATTTCATGGAGCTGAAGATGTTTCTGTTGACGGGAGCAGGCATGCTGCCACCAGCTGTAAATGGATTTGTCCGGACCATAATTTTCTCTACTTCCTGGGAAGATCTGGAACAGTTAAATTAGGATGGGGCTCTGGAGCTGTGTCTTGTGATAAATGCTTTCTTGTCATGGTAGGACTGTAGTGAGTAGTGAATATAGTCGATGATGTTGGCTCTAATAATCCGTCAGTATTAATATTTGTAATTGATTATTTCTTATTTTTCTAAACTTTTAGACGAGAGTTGCAACTGTTTTCATCCAAATAGCCGTGCGTGCGCTGAGGCCTCTGTCTGTGCACCATATACACAATTAGTTTTTTCGTCATTCGATGGTTCTCTATGAGCATCACTTTCAAATCAAACATGTCAGATGCACTGGTATTCAATGTCAAGCTGAGCTAAAAATGTTTTTTCAAAGTTCTTAGAGGCCGAAGTGGTCTATAGTATGGGAGTACTTCAAGTTGGCCAACAACAAACAGGAGTTTGGATGCTCTGTAACGTTTCATTGCATCACCACAGCAGAACAACTTGATGCATGATAAGCGTCTAGAAAGAAAACCTCTACGGGCTTCTCTTGAGCCAGAAAAAAACAAAGCTAACGTGTTTTTTTTTTCCTAAAGCTGGGACATATTGCTTACTGCATTTTACAGTGAACGAGTGTTAAATGTATATTATATATTGATTGATATATTCTGTGCCTGCATGTGTTTATGTGCAGACGATCAAATTAATTGAACTTTATTTGAACTATTAATCACATTTAGCTGCATAGATAATTATGTTTATAAGAATGAATCAGAGTTACACTAGATACACACATAAATAATACATACAGATGTTAAATGTAACTTTATAAGGTTATTCTAAAGTTAAAAACTCCATAATTACATTTGATATACATTGTTTTTTCTTGTTCAGTCCTATTATAAACGGTATTTTCATTCATTTATTCATATATATATATATATACCATTTTGACTTTCCCTAATATAACAGACATACTGATATACTCCTTACCCATGGCGTGAATGTACAAACAGTTTCAGACTGTTTTGGGGTATTATTCCTAGTCTAGTACGTCTGCTTTCTGTCAGTAACAATAATGATGACTTGAGCCTTCCTTTCCTCTGCTTATCTTGTTTGGGTCGGATCTCGAAGGCCAGCGTAGCTGTCAGCGCGTGGCCTAACAGGCACAGGTGGCTGGGTCTTCTCTGACTTTGCCTGCCCTCTTGGCATGGCTCTCTTGGCAGACCAGTGGCTCCTTGGCTGCTCGCCTCCATGGGCCACTCCAACTCTGTAATCACCAGTTGGTGCTTTGTTAACATCGGGTTGGCCCATGATGAATTATGGCTCTCAGCTTTGAAATATGGCTCCTCCTGTGGAGAAATCCAATGGAGTGTGAAGTGGCGATCAGAATCCCGCGTATGTCTCTCCCTCTTAGCCGTGGACGTAAATACAGTGTTATTCATGACAACTCTCATAGTGATGACATCTTACTGGGTCAGTGCTGGTCGCCTCGTGATTGGCCACAGTGGAGGAGAGGAAAAGTAAAGTTAACGGGGATGGAGAGGAGGAATTGGAGGTGGGGTTGATGAAGACAAACCGTACCGCACCATGCATCAGTCAGACAGCAGCTTGTTACTGTGTCAGATAAATATAGAGCTCTCTGGAGCTCTCCTCTGCTGCTCTGTATTTTGCTTGAGGGGAGAGGAAGGCCGTGTCACCTGAGAGCTGTTGCTATCCTCACTCATCCTCACTAAATTGGCTTTAGATTTGCTGGGCATTAAAGATTTTGGCATCTTTGACGTGACAGATGGTGTAAAGTAAGGTGACCGTACAGTTTTGTCACTCCTGTTCTGTAACCTCCCTGGGTCGCCTGGATGACAACGCAGTGCTGACCCCATAATGAGATCAGCACAGAGATTTGTTGTTTTGGCAAGCTTTGAGTCTAGACAAGGGATATTGGTAATTTATTTAGAAAAAAAATTTATTTGGTGCTATAAAAAGCACCAACTTTCACGCCCACTAATGTGGTGTGAAAGAGATGAATCACAACAAAACATCTGTCTTATTTCATTCATACTTCAAATTTGTTGCATGGTACATTTTGGCAGTTACCCAAAGAGTAGAGTGGCAATAGATTTTTTTGGGCCAAAACTGATATCTGGTACTGACCTGGCAGAGCTGTTATTGAGACCCATTTGATATTGGTAATATTCGAAGGTTTCTGATGTAAAACATCAGGTCTGACTGTGTATTTGTAACTGTGCATCCTGTGTCGGCTAGGCTCTGCTGATGGAGCAAAAAAGGATGACTTGATGTGGGTCGGTGGAGAGGAGAGCTACATTGGTACAGCTTTCATCTGTTCAAGCCTCACGGGATTGATGAGAGGACATTCTCTGATAAGAATCCATTAAGACTTTTAAGTCCCAGTCTGGACTCACCCCTCCCGCATAGGTTCGGTGTGAATCACCCCCACCAGCCCGCTCCTAGTGCATCAGTTACCGAAAACAAAGCTTACTAGGCTTGTATGTGCTTGACTGTGAATCAGAAACCTGCTCTTTCTCTCTCAGGCTGTCTGATAAACACAAAAGGCCCTGGCCCCCTGCCTGCATGTAAACATCATCCTTCACATTTTATTACTCAAACTTGTTCAGGATACTCTTTTACTCCATCAGCATAGGTACCAGTTTTTTTTTTTTTGTGAACTTTCTGCTTTTAAAAATGACCGCTTCAACATTGTGAGCGAATGAAAAGTTGGATTTTCTGAACCTTTACCCTTCTTAGACGCTCTATCTGGTCTTCTATGCCCTGTTGTTGTTAGCAGATTTCCAGACCAGACATGTGCTCGCTTGTTAGAGGTTTGTTGTTACATTCCACCTTCCTCCCTGCATAATAAATGGTGTTATCTTGCAACCCTTTTCTCTTTTCTGCTACCTCCCTGTGTATGGGGAAATAACACCGATGATCCTGCTCAGGAAAAAAAAAACTAACTTTGTCCTGCTTTGACTTTCTCTTGCTAGTTTTGTAGTGCCTCTAGCTTTAGTTCCAAAATTTAATAAAAGTAACCACCCAGTAATATTGCCTTAGTGTTGTAAGGTAGCCAGAATGTAAAGCCCAAAGACCAACCTGTTTCAAAATTTTTTTTACAGTCTTTGTTTCTTCTTACTTTCTTTCATGAGATATCTGTTTGTCACTTCCTTCTTTTTTGTACCTTCAAATTGTTTCCTGTTCTGGTCGATGACATTTCTTTTGCAAAAATACAAAGGCTGATTTGAGTCTCAGTTTGTTTTTTCAAATATGAACCTAAGTTTTATTTTTCTTTTTCTTTTGAGAGCCCCAACACAAAAGGTTGGGACTTTTTTCCGTCATTAAGGTACAGCCCTCAGTCAACAGTGCCTTTTTAAAGAGATGGAGATTAACTTAAAACTCTCAGCTTAGTTTCCAGGAAAAAATAAAAACAAAACCCTGCGCCATTTATATTAGCCTGAACATCAGTCATCAGCTGGAAGGTGCATGAGCAGACATGTGCATCACCTCCTTTTAGTGTATATTACTCATACCAATATACTGTATGTATCTGCTGTTTCACAGGTCGCAAAGAAGCATTTATTCAACAAGCTGTGGCATCGTGATGCTCTTGTATTTGCTGTGCATGTGCAGCTTATTTATTTGCGTGGTACAGTGTTTTCCAAGGCTCTAATTGAAACATTTTTTTTTTTTTCAAATCTTTTCTGCTGCTAAATGTTTCTTCATTATAAAGACCTTATTTTTAAACCAGTGGTCATCTGCATTGCTGCATGTTATATAATATACAATTTCTATGTTTTTTATTTTATTTTTAAATTGTTCTCTGATTTTTTTTCCCGTTTTTTTCCTGTGTTTTTTTCATCTTTATTTCTAATTTCATTTAGTTTTGTCATAGATATTGTGGTGCTAGTGGCCTTTATTCACAGTATTTTAAACAGGAAAGGCACAGAGAGAGAATGAGAGAGAAGGGGGGAAGTCATGCAGCGAAGATCCGTGTTAAGGTAGTACAAATACTGACTGTTGTTTCGGGAACTCCAACTACTACACCTCAATGCCACCTTACACCTCACTTTTATTCTTAATCTTCTCTCTCTCTCTCTCTCTCACACACACATACACACTTTTCATCTTCATTTTTTAAATATATTTTTTTGGTATAATTTATGTATTTCTTTAATTTATATATGTATATATATTAGAACCTTATTTCACAATGTGATTACATGTCATCACTAGTGAGTTTTCTGGTTGGTGGAGGGTTGTTCATTCAATCAGTTCTGGACTGCATGCTGCAGCAGATTATGATCCAGATCTGGACCCAGTTTGGTTTTAACAACTGCAGTGTAGATTTTATTAGGATTGCCGTGGCAAACAAAAGGAACTTTAAATATATTTTTTACTTACTTCATAGTGTGTCTTGGTTCATTTTGTGCCCACTTGCTCTTTCTACACTAGCAGGTTTTTGAACCGATAACGAAAAGCCTGATGCAAGACCCAAAGAAACCAGTATACCTAAAACCTGAACAGAGCATGTATGCAAGACTATAACAAGAACCAAACTCCTTGTCTTCAGCATACGCATTGTTTAGTTTTTTTCTAAGACAATCTTTATATTTGCCAAACTATTAAAGATGCACATTCTGTTGTGCAATATTAGTATTGCACAGTATTTATATTTCAAGTGCAGTGCATTCCCACTTTGGTCATATGGATAAACTAAATGAAATCTTCATCACAGTTGCATGTTTTCTTAATATCTTGCAATCCTATTCGCTACAGTTAATTTAAAGCTATTTTACCGTATGACACATGTGTGTTTTAAATTTAGTTTAGGTACTAATTTTCAGTTATTATCAAGTGCAACTACAGTCGCTATAATATGCCTCAATCGGGTCCCCATTCAGAAAAAACAACTTGCTAGACAAACCACACAATGAGCAGAAGGAAAACACAGGAGCTTGCCATTATCAACGCATCTACAATGCTTCATTGAAAAACTACAGCAGACTTAATCAAGACAGCAGACTGATTACATCCAGACCCCAAAGTGGTTATGGAAGTAGCATCCTAGATTCCCATTTGTTTTAGCCATTTAGATACTGAAGCCATGAACTGACCCATAATTTATTTCCTGTACTCAAACAGGAGCCACATAAAGTGGAACTGCAACATGATGACATTTCTGGGAATATGGGCAGCCAGGGATAGAAAGCTGGAGTACAACAGCATGATATCTCCTGGTGTTGCGATAGTGATTTGCAGATACTGTCAAAACATGATCCGTCTATTTTGATAGTAAATTCAGATAAATTTGTATATCAAACCGAATCCAACTCTGTAGATAAATGTAGTTTTTTATAAGGCCCCCTATTTTGTGTGGAAAACTGTGTAAAAGATTGCTTACTTGATAGTGTGGATGCTGGAAATCAAATTTTGTGTCAGTTTAAAATTTCACAACCAAGTAACTTGTTTCAGAAAGCACAGATTTTCTTTGGTTTTCTGTCCTTCAGTCTCAAACAATTGCTCTTCATTTGGGGGGATACTGGATGATGGCTCACATGAACAGACATTCCTTTTGCTGCTTTCTGACAATATCTGCAAAGAAGCAATAGATTCTGAAGCCACTTTATTTTATCACTTACGTCTGAGAAAAGCCTGAAAACAAGGACCAAAGAACTCTTGATTTATCTCGACGCACTGTGAAGAGGATGCTGGACATAGTGAACGTTCTCCTTTCTGTCACTTTGGATTCCTGCTAGAAAACTGTCTCCATTGCTGATTTTTGCATTCGCAGAACATCAGCAGCACTCTGGTGTGTCAGTTGTGGGATAGTCGTAGGTTTACCTATTGTTTTGGTTTGCCAGTTTGGCTGCTGGGCTGGGATAAAAGCCACAAAGATGGAACAACTCTGTGGAGCTGTCGTGTTTTTTAACATTCACCGTTCCTGATCATAGAAACACTGCCCAGCTATATACCTTAGCTGTGTGAGAGGATAAAAGATCAAATGCAGCCTTAAAGAAGAATTTTTTCTTTGCATTAATAGATAAAGTAGAATAAATATTTCAGAGACCTATGTGGCATTTTTCCTCCAATGTATCCTGGAATTAATTAATATTATTTAATTAGCACTGAATATTCTAATAATAATGTTTTGAGTTGATAATGATTTTTATCTCTGTGAATTTTAGTTCAGCAATTTTTATTTTCAAGCTCTTCATAAAGGCCATTTAAAATTCAATTTTAATGTCTTGCAAAATTATTCATACCCCTGGACGTTTTCTACATTTGTCATATTACTGCCACACACTTTAATGTTGATGAGCACATAAAGTACATAATTAGGACAGTCAAGAGGAATGTTACCTTATAAAGTACACATAAAAATCTAAAAATGAGGCAAGCATTTTTCAATGATATTCATAAATGTTCTCCATCTAATCCCCTTGAGCTATTCTGCAGAGAAGAATGGGCAAACACTTTTTTGAAGCACCAAGCTGGAAGAGAAAACCCACAAAGAACTTGTGACAGTAATCACAGCGAAAAAGGTCTAGAGGATATTAAAACTGTAGCTGAATACAAAAGCATGCCACACTTTTCAGATTTGTACTTGTAAAAAAATAGAAAATGATTAATCCTTTTTCTTCCACTTTACAATTTTGCCTTACTTTTAAAAACGAATTCAAATGAAATATACAGAACTTTATGGTTGTTGCATGACAGGATGTGAAAAGTTCAAGGTGTTATTACTTTAACAAGGCACTGCAACTATATTTTCTCCTTACGATTTTTACATGATAATATTCTCCAGCAAACTCAATCTGTGTCGGAACAATTCTTCACATTGTCTTGAAAATCTATGTTTCACGTAGTATTGTAAGAAAATGTAAAAGTGTTTTTACTGAATTCCAGGTTGCTTGTATAGGTGCTCTCTCCGGCATGCTCTCTGGTGCTGCCATGGAGACAGACACCTCTGCATTCAGAGCTATCACTTACTGCCTGCGGCTGTCAAGAAAACGCTACACACAGGCATGTGTTTAAAACTCCTGGCTCCAAGGCAGTGGGAGGAAGCGGCCTCTCGGAATACAGCTAAATCCTCCTCCGCCGCCACCATCGTCTCTTTTTTTTTTTCAAATGCAACGACGGAGATGAAGCTCTTGATTTATGGAGTGAATAATAGCTAGGCGGGGGATGGCTTGCCAGACAGGCCAGCTACTGGAAGAAGAGAAGGATAAGGGTGAAAGTGAAGTCTAGGAAGAAGCAACTAGGGTTCAAAATTGTCCACCCAGCTTCAGGGTCCCACCTTACCACATGGTTAAGCTAAGAATCAAGTGATCAGCTGCAG
The DNA here is from genome assembly GCF_021462225.1 of Girardinichthys multiradiatus. Lineage (NCBI taxonomy): Eukaryota > Metazoa > Chordata > Actinopteri > Cyprinodontiformes > Goodeidae > Girardinichthys > Girardinichthys multiradiatus. The sequence continues at coordinate 29,290,225 of NC_061795.1, read as the reverse complement.
TTGAAGTACAAAGAGAACATGTTTCTCAAAGCACAAGCAGCCAAAGTCATTAGTTGGCTGTATTTAATTTCCTGGGCACAGCATGCATTTGTATATATTTGTTTGTGTTTAAAAGACTGAACTGGAGTAAAGGGCCGCTGTCTGAGCATGAAACGCAGGCGGATCTTGCTGGGAAGTGTGCTTTTTTGTGATTTGTTTTTTTTTTGTGTTTTTTTTTTGCTTTTGCACTTCTTTTTATTTTTTTTTCTTCCTGTCAACTAACTGACACACCCATTCCAAGAATCTCTGGTGGTTTTACTAATTTAAACTTTCTCATGTAAATGTTGAACCTCTAAATGGCCCAAATTAACTTTATCATCCTGCAGACTGATTCGGGAAAGAGACTAGACGGGCCAGTTTTGGGAATATTGTGCAGCCTAAATGTTCGACAGAGGAGGTCTTGCATGTCTGCTTTTGTGGTGGAAAAGGCTGTGTTTGTGTGTAAAGAGGTGGAGCAGTAGGTGGGGTCTGAAGAAGCAGCGGCGACTACTCTTAAGAGAGTCGCCTGCTCTCTGCCTCTTGGCAGCAAACTTGATCAGCGAAGGAAAATACATGCTCTGCCTTTACAATGCAGGTCTTTGTCTCTGTTCGGCATCAGAACCATCAACTATTTTGGAAATAGTTTCCAGCTTATTAAAACGGTTCCAGACCGTGACTTTTGAACCAGTGAGTTTCCACTTAATGTCTTGGCATACTTCCCCATCTTAGGTCTGCTGCGGGCATCTTCAGAGAGTTGAGGCTTTCTGGTAGAAATTTATCTACCGGTGTTGTTTTTTGTTCTTTTTTTCTCCCTGCTCTCCTTCCTGATGGCCCCTGACTTTGATCAACTGTGAGGATCATAGGCTTCTGGCCTCATACCCTCGCTGCCTTGTGTCATTGTTCTGAATGAGCTTCTCTCTTCAGCAGAAATGAATTAGGCTTTTTGTGCCACTGCCCTCTTACAAGTGTCATCAACAGTGTGTTAGTGTACTTTGGACTCTATCTAAGCTAAATCACAGTGGCTGTTAAGGAATTCAATGACATTTAACTCACTGTGACCCTTAAATAGGAATCACATTATTCTCTAAAACTGTCTGTGGATTTGAACTCACATTAAAAGATTAGATTGGCTGGATTTCTTTCATGGAATGTTCCTTCATCTGTGTTTTATTTAACCAGATTATCTTTCTCTGCTATCATTCTTGAATTGATATCTTTGGAGGTATTAGGAGCGTAAACCCCCCTGTGTTATTAGATCCAGAATCTTTTATTGCCTTTCCTGTCCATTAACTTTGTGTCTGTAAATACTGAATAAATGACCATAAATCTGCTAACTTAGTTTTCTCAAGTTGGCTTCTCCGTGAAACTGTTCAGCTTCTCTTGGCAGATCATCTCGATTCAATTCAGTTACGATTCTTCAGTTCATGATTCGATTCATATGTGCTGCCCCTGACCTGTTTAGAATATGTAATAAAACTCTTCTAATTACTTCTGGTCTCTTTTCCAGTCTCTGAATGTCCAACAGTTCCCTCTTAGGTCCACAAAAATATACATTATAGCACTTCAACGTGCAGTGGAGGAAAGCAGTAGGGTTCTGTGACTTGCAAATGTATCCATACTTCTTTTTCTTATTCTGTCAAGTTAAAACCACAAACCTCAATATATTTTATTGCAGTTTTATGTGCTTGACTAACATACAGGTGAAAATAATTTTACAGTTGAAAGAAAATCATTTCTTGTTTTTATTTAATTTCTTTTTTTTTTTGCATATAAAAATATGCAATCAGAATCAGCTTTATTGCCAAGTTCATACATACAAACAAGGAATTTGACTCCGGTACACATTGCTCTTTGGTTTTGTTTTTGCATTACAGAATATACATATTTACAATGTACAATATACACATGTGTAAATAAAAAGGTGCATTTGCAACATCTGTATGCTGTTGTTTGGTACTATATTAAATGTTGAACAGAGAAACAGCCTGGGGGAAGAAACTGTCTCTGTGGCGGCTGGTTTTAGTGAACAGTGCTCTGTAGCGGCGGCCTGAAGGTAAAACTAAACAGTTTATGTGCAGGGTGTGTGGGGTCTGCAGAGATTTTAGCAGCTCTTTTCCTGACCCTAGACCTGTATAAGTTCTGGATGGAGGGAAGGTCAGCCCTGATTATTCTCTCTGCATTCCTGATTATCCGTTGCAGTCTTGGGTTATGTCTCGACCAGAACAATTTTTTACAGCCATTCCTCTTCATCAAATAGCTCAGGCTCAGTCAGTTGGAACAGAAAGCATCTGTGAACAAGAAGTTTCAAGTTTTGTCACTGTTTCATAATTTGATTTAGCTTTCACTGGACAATTGTAAAACAGATATTCTTTGATATAAACCTTTTTATTTTAGCATTGGCTGCATATTTAGGGTCATTGTCTTGCTGGAAGGGGAACCTCTGTCCCTGTCTTAAGTCTTTTGCAGACTCTTAGCAGGCTATGTTTATCCGGGATTGCCCTTTGCCTGCTTAAAGAAAAGCATCCCCATACCATGGTGCTGCCACCACCATATTTCATAGCTGGAATGCTGTTTTACTGTGATGCGTAGGGTTAGCTTTTCAACTCTGCACTCAAATCGTTAAGAAACTAATAAGGACCTCGTCAACAGAGGTTGTGGAGTCCTCTTTACCGGATGTGCGGAGTACAAATAAGCAAATTATTCCTACAACTTTCATTTCATTTTAGCATCTTGTTGAACTAGAACTATGCATTAGATGGATGCATCTAACTTTTTGAATCAGAACTCTGACAACATCTGACATTGAAATTGCATATTCCAATTTATTCTGATCGTTATAGTTCGTTGGTGTTTTGAAACCAAATTACCATAGCAACATCCCCTTCTTTAGTCTTCAGGATGGCAGTTGGGCATTTTTAAACTGACTGTGCTGTGTTGGCAACAAACTCTTCATTATAGCCCGTCCTTGCATTTATTCAGAAGCATTAACAAAGAGATGCAACTTAGAATCAAAAGATTTCCACCCATCTACTAAACTGACAATAATGGATTTCATATAAATGATTATACTTGAATACCACTTATGAAAGTTTAGCATGTAGATGATACTGGAAAGGAAATGCATAATTTCATTAGGCTCATGTCTTTTATTCCTCTGATATTTTTAGAGCCCTGATCACCCACTTGTGGTTTGATGTGCTGCCAGTGTTGCGCAGGTTTACACAAGAACAAGTTCTAAATTCAGCTCATACAGATTAAAACTGATCTAGTTCATGTTCATTGCTTTACATTTTAACATTTCTGGGCTAAATTTACAGCCCAAACACAAACTAGGCTGTCTATTTGTACGTATGTACACAGATAAGTCTGAAATTATTCATTCCCCGGGGCAGATTTTTATTTTAAATGATTTTACATTCAGTCAAGAGGAATTTCTAATAGGAAATGAGACGGGTATCTCTTAAAACTCAAAAGACAATAATACAATTTAGAAGGAGTATCACTTTAGAGAAAAATAACTCAGCAATTTCTAACTTACAAATTTTAATAAAATATTTACACTCTTCTCAGTGATCAGCACAAACAATTTTATTGGCATTACAACATCAAACCTCTCTTATAATTGCTGAACAACGTTTTGCACGTTTCCTTTGCTATTTCGGCTATTTCTCTTGTGCAATGAGCTTTGAGGTTGGACAGCCTCCTTGTCATCACCCTAATCCTTCGACCTTTCTAGAGATTCTCTACTAGATTTAAGTTGGGATTTGGAGCCATCCCCAAATGTTAATATGAGTTCTAGTCAGAAGGAACGTGTCAGGAAAGTTAAAACATAGTTTTTAACCTAAATGTGCCAGGGATGTGAATCATTTTGATTCTATGTATGGTCACTTTTAAAGCATTACAAGCTTTATGATCTTGTTTATTGAAATCCAAAAATGTTTATTTGCCTGTCGGTTGAAGAAAAGGTAAATAAAAAATGTTTTTCCAAGGATTTTAGCAATAATAAAACATTATGATAAGAAAGAGGGACATTTCACAGATGTTTGTGTAAGCTCTGACCCCATGTCACAAACACAGCAGACTGTACCCGAGGGAAATATTGGCAACTATTTTCTACATAGAGCAGCAAAAGTTTGTTAAATTCTCTCAGTTGACAGTAGCTGTAAACTCTTGAATAAGAAAGTGTCTAATGTCACATCAGTGACCTTTGTTTAGTTCAAGTTTCTCATGTAAAAAACAACCTTTTTATGATCAAAGTTAAAAAAATAAATGTTTCAACCACATATCAACATGGTCTTTTGTTTGCACACCTCTGTGTAGCAAATAAACTGAATGGTCCTTTATTTGAGCTCCAAAGCACATCAGAATTTAAACTATAACACAACATCTTACAAAGAGAAAACAGTTTCCTTGAACTTTACCACTTTTATTTTGCTTGTGTAATATTTTGCAATTACTTTTAGGTTAATTCTGCTGACCGACTTTCCTATTGGCAGTCTTGTTGCATGCTGAAGATTCCTCTGACAATGAGACGCATACAAGAAATGGTATCTAGGAATGAAGGGTGCCACAGAGAACAGACAATGGGCAGATTCTGGTCAATAAGCCAGTTGATTATTGACTCAGACTTAATCCATTCCGCATATTGTCACAGCATTGGTATTGTTTTTTTGATGATGTCATGTCTGCCTCATGAAATTGTTCTCCCTGATGCCTGATAGTTAAAGCTTGTGCAAAACACAGACAGGGCTTTTATAGGACACAGCATGTGGGGGGCGTTGTTCTTTTCACTGTCTGTCCCTCGCAGGGAGATCTGGAAGAATGCCTATTGTTTCCTCATTGCATGCTTTGTCTGATAAACTCTGACCGACTCTATAGCTCCCTAAAAACGTGTTGGCACTCACCAGCTCTCTTTCGTTCTCACTTTCTCCCTCATGGGCTTGCCTCTTTCTTAGTGTCTTTCTTATCCTTCTCAAGATTCTAGCTCAGCTACTGAGCTGGAAGACCATCTCTTGATTCCCACTGCTTATTAATAATCAAAATGATCAACTACATTTGGACACTTGAGTTCCCTTTAAGCTATTTTGAACATATGTTTGTGGGGTTACATAGGGGGATCTACAGGGATACAGCCCAAATAAAGAATGGACGAAGGTGCATGATCTGCTCACATGTCAGTGGCGTTCTGCCAACAGCAGGTGTTTAGCCAGTAAAACTCTAGCAAATTGGGTATTTTTAGAAAAATCTGCTTCTTAGTCCTTTTAACCCCGATTAGGCAGTGACGTCACTTTTTCCCCTCTAGTTTCTCTTGGTCTTAGATAATATTTTTGAGTTGTATTTTAGTTTTTTATGTTCTGACATAATTCCTTCAAGTTTGAACCAGTTACAGCTGAACACGTCAGTTGATTGTGTTAAGGCTCGTGTTAGATGTTATAGAGCTGCTATTGGTTTCTATGAAGGTGTATCTCAAAAAAATAGAATATCACTAAATTATTTTTATACTATATATATTCATTACACACAGAATGATGTATTTTGAGTGATTAAAATGTACAAATGGTTTTTCTATACAGAGATGTGATGTTATTGGCCTGCCCAATCATAGGCAAGACTGTTGACCTGACGGTTGTCCAGCAGACAGTCATTGACACTCCACAGGGATGGCAAGCTACAAAATATTTTGGCTACAGAAACTGGCTGTATAAAGAGTCCTGTATCCAAGCGTTTGGAAAGTTAAGTGAAAGGAAAAAGTTTGGTTACAAAAAGGTGCCTTGAAAGCCTGGGCATGTTTCCTGGGTTAAGGAGGAAAAAAACAGTGGATTGTTGCTCAGTGTCCTCTAATCAGATGAAAGCATTTTGTTTTATTTTATTTTTTTATTTGGAGATCCAAGGTCCCAGAGTCTAGAGACTGGAGGAGAACATAACCCACGTTTCCACAGTGAGTGATGACATGGCATGTCATCTGCTGGTGGTGGTCTACAGTGTTAGATCAAGTTCAAGCTCAGCGCAGCCCGACCAAGTATTGAGTGTATATACCATAGTGCATGGACATCCTTTCAGTAGGCCAACATTTCTGTATTGAAAATCAGTTTTTTTGGTCTAGTATAATTCAAATGTTTTGAGAATCTACATTTTGGGTTTTCATCAGCTGTAAAATGATCAGTAATAAATGCTTGAAATGTATAACTGCTCTCATGGTTAATCTATAAAACAGTTTCCCTTTTTGAACTAAATTACTGTAATAGTATGTTTTCAAAGACATCATGATTCATTGAGATGCACCTGGTTTGTTTCACCTTATTAAAGTGCTAACACTGTCTTTTTTTATTATTGTTTTTTGCTTTTTCATATATTCCTCCCTATATTTTTGAGATGTGGCATCATGCTATTCTTCAGACAAATATGTCACACAGCATTTACTGATAATCCCACCCACTTGGTAGCTGTTTTAGCCTTTTATTACATTTAGTTGAGTAGTTGGAACATTGCTCTTTTTATCAGTGATACATAAATTAGTGTTAAATTTCAATTGTGGAACCCTCTTAAGTCCCTGCTGGATCACAAAAAGCTTTTCAGTTTTACCTGAGATTAGAAGACATGTCCGATTGATGCATTAAAACCTTTCTTTTCTGCTTTACTGGATCAAAAGAAAGGTGCCATAATGACGCAGCACTACCCCCTCCGACATCTTTACTGTACAAGTCTCTAACATCCTTGCTGATTGTTTTGATGATAGAACACTTTCTTAGTTTTAAGAGCTCCCGCTTCTGGACCCCTGTGGCTGTTTTGACGCAGTTATTCACTGACCCGCATGTAACATTACAGCTTCACAGCTTACCCTCATGCATGCAAGCAAAATATGTCTGAGAGAAATAGTCAGAGAAGTGTCTTCTCAGTGTGGTCCTTTGGGCCTGCCCTGACAGCTGCAGCAATCTGAGAACATGGGGGTCACCTCTGACCAAAAACAGTCATGTGCCCATCTGACAAAGTGGGGTTAAGAGCTCACTGCCATGTTCTATTATGCATTTCACTCGTAAGAATAGATGCTGACTGTACTGGGGCAAATTGTCCATCAAGAAGTTTGAACTGCCTTAGTCCCTGTTCTCATTTTCAGATAGGCATGCTTGCAGTGCTGCAGCCAATAACTGTAGTTAATGCATTCTGTGCACAAGGCGGATCCCCGAGCTATCAAAGACAATTAATGTAGTCATTTATCTCTCAGTGAATATGAGAAAAATGTAAAGGGAAGGATGGAGGCAAAACAAGTGAATTACCAGAGTGGGACTTAATCAGACTTTGCATCACTGACTGAAACTGTTTTTGCATTTGGAGAAACTGCACTGTTGCTCAGGTAGTAGCTTTTTTCATGCTCCAGTTTGACAATAAAGGAGCAAAGATAATTCTCATTTTCATTCAAACAAACCCACCAAGCAGAGCAGCGATGATCATCTTAACAATGCAATCACGGCTTCAAATGAAGCATGGCTTATACATCAGCCTGTTTGACATGTCATATAATCACTGATGTGTGTTAGTAATTTCTTCCAAGTCTGTTGAGTCTCTAAAAACTGAAATGAACCTTCTGTCATCAGATTCATGCCATCCAGTCTGCCTCTATCCTCGCATTGCTATAGATAAATATTCAAAGCTTGTACCGTTTTGTAATCATTTTGTTTTAATATCATCTGGATTATTTTCCAGATATGAACATTTAAACAATCTTTGTCTTTTCAGAACATTTCCTCCAGTTTGTCTTGCTCTGTTATGAACTGTTTTTAATCATGTTTAATATTAATAAGTGGGCTGAGCAATATGGAGTATTTGGATCCTCTTTGGCAACCAATAATTTTAAATAATTTTCTATATTCTATTCATAGTCTACAATAAGGAAATGTGCATATGTAACCTCAATAAATAATATTACCAGCAGTAAGTTGGTACGCTATTTTAGTTTGATCAGGGCTCATAATATGTCATGCAAGTCAAAAATGGATCGAAGCCAGAATAAATAAAAAAAAGGTCCTTGGTTCGACTCCCAGCTGGGGGTCTTTCTGCATGGAGTTTGCATATTCTCCCTGTGCATGCGTGGGTCCTCACCGGGTACTCCGGCTTCCTCCCACAGTCCAAAAACATGACTGTTAGGTCTCTCTAAATTGTCCTTTGTTATGAGTGTGTGTCTGCATAGTTGTTTGTTCTGTGTGCCTCTGTGTTGCCCTGTGATGGACCGGCGACCTGTTCAGTGCACCACACCTCTTGCCCGTAGACCGCTGGAGATGGGCAGCAGCTCCCCCATGAGCTTGCAAGGATAATTGGATGGATGGATGGATGTTCCCTATTCCATTTTATTATATAAATGGGGATCATCTTAATAAGACCCTTTTGCTGGCCATTCAAACAATGCTTCAAGTGAAAACCAACTTGCTATGTGTAAGTGGGTATCAAACATTTGTGCTTAAAGTTCTGTGGCTGGCTGACCATAAATCATTACTGTATCACATCATTGTGTAAAGATAACAAATCAACCTTGGATACAAACAACGTTCCAGCTCTGTGACAACTTTCTCTTTCTGGGTCAGTAATATCAGTATTGGATCAATTTTACATCCTATTTCACCTTAGTAGTTTTACACTTTTTACTTAAAAAATCTTTTAGTAGTAGCCTCTAGTCTGAAAGAATATTCAACTTTCAGAAAATTCACAATAACACATAACACAAGAGAAACAGTTTGAATTCTACTTAAACCATGAATTATAAAAGATAAAATACATATTTTCATCCTAAGATTTTAATGAGTGAAGCCAAGTATTTTGTTATTTGATTTTGGCAGTTGGTGCAGAATATGGGAGGGGAGGGCTGGAGGTCTCCACTGCTCCCTCCCTGAACTGTGTAAAGCATGTGAACCCAAGCCTTAAGCAGACGGACAGGTGGCCACACAGGCTTAGGAGAGGAGTGGGCTGTCTGGTTACTGCCTTAAGCCCATTAGACCCACATCATTCCTTACTGGTCAATAGTCCCAACGTCCAGAACTGTGATGTTGTTCTGGATATGTTTCCAGGTTCAGGGGCCTTTTTTGGTCAAACAGTAGCAGCAGATCTTCCAAAGAAACCACAGAGTATTTTTAATTTTCATACACTGTGCCAAAGCGTGTTGTCTTCAAATCTGTGTGTGTTGTTGTCATTGAATATGACAGGGTGTACTCTGAGGGTAAACCCCCCTCCGCCCCTCTATGCACACTGTTGTGTGGTTGTGTCGTGTTGCATGTAGGCTTGTGGAATGTCGGACCATGCTCTGCTTCTTTCGTGGCGGGTGGCCTCAGCGTCGGGAGCCAGCAGAGTGGGTACCAGGAGGCTTCGGGGGACAGCTCATGGGGATCAGTGGAATGGGCTTTAGAAGTAGCATTTTTGTGTTTTGGAGACAGAAGGGAAGATTCGGTTTTCTGGACAAACCTGCTTACTCTTTTTTTTTGTCCTATCTTTGAAGCATTCCTGTGTTGTGATTATGAATCTGAAAATATTATTTAATATTTAATATTCATATTTTTATATTTTATCAAATAATATTTTGGTCTGTTAAGGGTTGTCCTGTAAATACCAACCCAGTAAGGCGATGGTATTAGGACAAAATAGAAAAGTGTGAGACGAGCTCTGACATTATTGAACAGCATAAACTCTGCACACACATGGAATGAATTCACACAATTTCTTAAAATACAAGAATTTATTAACAAAGTCGAACATATTTCGACTTTGTTAATAAACTCAAAGTCGAACATATTTCAATCAACAAACTCTTCACTATGCTAAAACAATCCAATTAAACTACCAAGCAGAATTAAAGAATAACGAAGACTCATGGTCTATGTACAATATAAATAAGTTGATTAAAGGTTATTGAAAATCATGACTGAAAGAGTGATGCAACATTACCATGCAATGTTTATGTTTGAGAACCAAGGATTATCTTGAAGAATCTGGAAGTGAAGTCAAGTTAGTCTTGGAACCAACTTAGGCAATAATCAGCATACCTTTAGACAACCATTCACAATGCAAGATCAAATAAAATATTATTTTAATAAAATAATGTTTTAAAGAATGATCTGTTGAATAAAACCAACCTTCTGGATGACCAATTCTCAACGGTGTCTCATTAGCTGCCTTTGTTTATTAAAATAAATGTTATTAAGGAAATGGTAAAATATTCAAGGAAGTATTTTGGAAAAGAGCCACATCTTTCTGGAGAAATGGGGCTTAGTGGTGTAAAATAATGTTAGGGAAATATTATTTACTGGATTGAAAAATGACAACCTTTCTGGGTAAATATTCTTTAGCAGGCAAACACGTGTTTTTAGCTGTTAGCAGTTAAAGCTAACAAAAGAAGCTTATAGCTTAGCACCAGAATCAAACACACACCTTTAAAATACGTTAATAAAAGGGTTAAAATGCATAAGCGCGGACGGCGTGTTATGGCCGATCTTCTGTTTAAAATCACCCTTTAAATAAAGTTTGTCTTAACTTTAAAAACACACAAACACAGAACACAAAACTGAGCACGTGGTGAGCAGATAGCCTGCTAGCACTAAGATAGCTGAGTTCAACACAAACAAAACCAAACTTCATAAAATGAAAAACGTTCAGATCATTTCATCCTAAATGAGGAGGAGTTGTCCGGGCGACAACGAAGTTTGAGGAAACATCCACAGTCAACAAACAGTTAGCTACAGCTAACCTCCTTAGCTGTGGTGAGTTGTTCGTTCTATCGGCCACCAAACTGCACGTTACCGTTACCACGGTGATGCGGCTCCTGTTGTCCTTCTTTCAGACCAGGAAACTGCTTCACTTGGCTTCGTAGAGACAGCATCTCTACCGGGAATTCTCTATAACACAGCTTGATTCTGTAGGCCTCAGAGAGAAAAGTCAAGCCAGACTTGTACCTTAATTATTATCCTGTTATGAATGAATCTACCAGATACACATACAGTGATTCATTTGTACTTATCTTAGTGCATACAATCGATGATCGTATGACACTCTCGGATCCAGTTGAAGAGTTGTGTCTGTTTGCCAGCAAAGAGACATTAGCGTGCTGGGTCTCTCTGTCCAGGTCCCTGTGTGACCCGCGTAGAAGAGATCGGACCTTTGGAAAGGTGGGGGTTTTATATATGTCCAGTGGCATGTCCGCCCCTTCCTCAGTTGCAGGAAGTCGGTTAAATGTAATTTATTTTGAAAGTTCCAGAACAGTCTGTACCGGATTTTAATGTTGTAATCCAGCAATCCGTGGATGTGGGTCCCAACACCTGCTAACACTTTTGCCAAACAGACAACACTGTTATTATAGGATCAGGATGTCATTTATTAGATAGTATAATACAAGACCAGTCTAACTTAAAAGTAAAAAGAGAAACACAGTTTTAAATCATTGAATGTAGAAGAATCTATACACAAAGCTTTGATTTTATTCCCAGGAACCTGTTTATACAATCTGACATGACATTATGGCCTTCTTTTAAATGAAATAATTTACATGTGTTGCTCTCTTCTTTGCCATCCATATCACTTTTCTTTAAATATGGTACAAGCCAGCAACTGCTGGTCAACCAGTCAGTGCTATTTTATTTGAACACTGGCCTTACTGTGAACATCAGGAATTCCTCAGAGTTATTTGAGGGCAGACATATAATTATACCATTAGCCTGACAGCGAATACCCGCTGTAAAATGCAAAGGTTTTCTTAAAAGCCTATCTCAGTTTCCATTTTTAGGGTCTGTGTGACATCAGTAGCATGTTCTCCTCCCGTTTTGTTCTTCCATGCATTCGCTGCGTAAAGCCAACTCATGTAGGCTATGGTCAAAACACACACATACACTGATGTCGCACAAGCTGCTTGTGGGCTGACGTCGGTGTACAAACTTGAGCAATATCAGGGGGGCGAGAGGAGCCCCCAGCCAACGCGGCTGCCTGGTTGCGCAGTCCACAATGGCTTCTGTTCAGACCTTATGACCCAAAACCGCAAACAACCCTTGAGTGGGTGAGTAAGCGTGTGTCTTGCATCAGCCGCTTCATGCCAGCTTTATCTAACGCAATAGCAGATCAAGTGATCAGTATGTAATTTCTCAGAATAGCCATCCCTATCCATATCCCATTCACTGTGCAGAGGGCGTTAGAACCAGATGTGGCAGTATTAGCAGTTGCTTACATCCTTGGAAACTGATAGGAACAGTAATTCTGTCATTTTAACCTATTTAAGAGGACAATATTTAAAGCTTTCCTCCCTATCCTCCTACACATTATCTTCAGCTATACATCTCAGGCAGTTCAGCCCAAATGTCCATTTATGGATCTTCAAGCAGATCAGAGGGTTCATAGCTGACTGGTGACCGACTACCACTCATCCAATTACAGAGACCGTGACCTCCGTTTGTCAGAAGAGTGCTTTACCTTCCCCACTCCATCCCACGTCTCACCAACACACTTCCACCTGAGCCAGTGAAACATTTTTATGCAAATATAGTTTCAAAAGCAGATTCCTACATAGTTATTTTATCTGACCTACATTCATACTTTTTACAATGTGGCTATTTTAAAGCCTGTTGAAGTTCAAATAAATTCCGTTTTTTCATAGAAATGCCTGGTGAATTGCTAGTTTTTAGTAAGAATTGATATTATTTCTAATAAAGAAAAACTAGACATGCACTGATCAGAACTTTGTAGCTTATTTTAATAGTGATTTTGCCCTTTTCTTATTTCTACTATATTATAAAAGGATAAAAGTATGGCATTGAAAATATTTTTTTCTAGCTTTTCTGCCATTAGCAGTCATTAATTATTTATACCTGGAGCAGTCAAATATTTTAAAAACAGGAGTTTACTAATATTTTAAAACAAAGACAAAATAATTACAAAGTTAGTATTTTAATTGTGTTTAAGATCGTTTATTAGTGCGTAACACAATATGATTAGCATAGCTAACAATCCTTAAACTTTGCTGTACTCTGCCCAGCCTTAGTGTTATATAGTGAAACTCTTGCTCTCTCTCAAAGCTTGAATGAACCGTAAACATAATCTAACTGATAACAGTTTATTTTCTTTTACTCAATAACAGTGTCCACACTGAAGAGTATTGTTGTCAGAAATCTGGTAGCCCTTACTGATTGAAAAAGATCAGATCTTTTAGTTTCTGACCTGCTGATCACTGTTTGAGGCCTATCAGGCTTACAGTTGTCAAGTTTTGGTAATTTTTTAAACTTTTGGATGGGAATTGTAATGACAAAATTAAAAAATGGATAAATGCAAGATGCTGTTATAAAAAAATCCCCCAAAATAACATTTGTTTTTTGCTGCCATGACAGCTAGTTTCCTTTCCTTTCAAAGGCCTTCAATCTTATCTTTGTCTATCTCATAGTAAACATAGCTGAATACCGTGCAACATTATGGTAGCATTACAAGAGCAGAGCCTGTATTGCATCCCTGCAGTTACCTTTCACTTCACTTTTTCCTCTGACATCTGGATTCAATAGGAGCAGCTTCCTTCTCTAAAGGAGGGACACATTAAAATAGCCAGGCAGCCATAACCACACCAAGCAGGGCAGCCTGGATGTTAGCTAATTTGTTTACCGCTAGCCCTCTTTTGCACTGCCGGCTAAAGATACAGCATTTCCCCTTGCACAAACCCCATCTCCGGTGTCCCTCGGCTCCACCTCAGATGCTTTGATCACCAAGTTGTGGTGTGACTGACGCACGTACACAAAATGTGAACGTGCGTCCACACAGCTCCTGTGCCCATCTGTGGAAATGTTGAGTGAAATAAGGCCACGATAGAAATGCAAGCAAGCGAGTGGAGGATGGCTGGTGGGTGGGCTGAGGGTGGCTTGCGTGGGCTGGGACATGTGGGCTGATGAGGTGGAATGCAATATCCTGCTTGTAGCTAAACAACTAAATGGGCTTTTGTGAGATGGGAGGAATAGTAGTAATCACGTTGCTAGTTCACTGATGATGTAACCGCAGCTTAACTAAATCATAACGATATGTTTATTCACCTTGTTATCATTTTCTCACCAAAAAAGTTTTTGTACTTTGACAGATACTTTACCTCTTACTGATTTGACTTATTACATTTATAAAAATAACAATTTAAATGGAAATTGTTGGTTCACTTTTAGCACAATTATACATTATGCATATTATAGATAATAGTGAAAGTGCTTCCAATACGATCCTTCATATGTTGTCAGGCTGTGTGCAGCGTAGTAACCCAGAATGCAGACTAGCAGGCAGCATGACGGTAAGTGAAAAAATATGTAATAAAAAACTCACTCACAGGAGGAGGCAGGAACAAAACAATAAACGGGCAGGTGAGACAGGCATGGCATGATTCGAAAAAACAAAACATGAGCATGATCGAGAGAACTAGACATGAGCATGATTTGAAAATGTTTCCGCTAGGAATAAACAGAACAGGTGTGTATACATGGAATGTTAACCAGGTGGAGCAAGGAGACAGATTAGCTTGGAGCAGGTGAACCGAATAAAGATAATTAACAGAGAGAACACAACATGACAGGTGCAAAACAGAACTTCAAGGATACAAACAAATAGAAATCTAACTAGAAAAACATGAAACCAAAGCATAACCAGAAGCCCAATCCATGAACGCAACTTAGCAAAACATGAATACAAAAACTAAAGCATGACCAGGAAAACAAATAGAAACATGATTCAAAAACTGTGAGAAGTATATATGAAAAAAACAGAAACCAAACAACCCCAAATCATAACATATGTATACAAAATACATCAGCAGGCACAGAGTTCAGGCGGGCGACCAGGAGGTCATCCCGAGCAGGCACAGAGTTCAGGGGGGCAGCAGGACCTGCAACACAGAGTCCTGGGCGGTCGGCTGCGAAGGCATGGAGACTGAGACATGGAGGCCAGCAGAGGCGCAGAGACCATGGCGGCCAGCAACGGGAACCTGCAGGTTGGTCAGGAGGCCGACCGAGCAGCGTAGAGGACCCTCGGTCTGGAGGCCGGCGCCGAATCCAGAGAGACCCACGAAGCAGAGCGTCCGGCTTGGACCCAGGCAGGGACCGTAGAGTCTTGGACCAGGCGTCCGACTTGGACTCAGGCGGGAACCCTTGGGAACTGGATCGTGTGTCAGGCTGTGGTGTGTCAGGCTTGGAGTCTGGCATGAGTTCCATGAACACCCCCCAGAGGAAACCAAGAAGGTGCTCAGGACCTGGTCGTGGAGGCAGCCCGCCTCAACACAACTTAGCAAAACATGAATACAGAAACTAATGCATGACCAGGAAAACAAACAGAAACATGATTCAAAAACTGTGAGAAGCATATATGAAAAAAAAAAAACAGAAACCAAACAACGCCAAATCATAACATATGTATACAAAATACATCAGCAGGCATTATTGGTACACCTACACCACCGTGGATGTGAATTCAGGACATTAGCCTATAAGGGGTATATCTTCATAAATGTTCCTTTTTTGTTTTGTTCAGGGTGGTGTGACAGCTAGTCATAGCTAGAATTCCATGACTGAAATCTAGAAATTAGTAAAAGAGCAATCAAAAAAACATTACGTTTGGAAACCCAAACTTGATTGTCAATGTATGCCACAGTGTTTACTTAAGAGAAAAGTAGTTGTTGCTGCAGTCATAATTTGAGTTCATAAAGCCAAGATACACTTTATTGGCAAGAGTATTTGTCTACTTTTACATGTACATGCACTTTGATGACATCCTATTCTTAATCTATAAAGTCCAGTTTGTTGATGGACCCACCATTGCCAGCAAAAGCAACTTAAACTATTCTGTAAACACCTTCCACAAGGTTTAGCAGTGTGTTCATAGTCAGATGAGAAAAGCAGAATTGCAGCCTCTGGTCTAAGTCATGTTAAAGGTGTTCAAGAAGATTGTGGTCAGGACTCTGTGCAGGCCAGTCACGTTTCACCACACCAAACTTTATGCACCTGCAGCCATGGAAGTGATTGGAACACTGGAGTTCATTCATTTGGTGGTGTGATAATTTTGGCAATATACTGTGCATGTGGTGTTTTATATAGTGGTGAGGAAGTGGAAGTAAGTAGCATGAAGACCTAACAAACCAGCACCCTATTGAGGGATTTCAAAGCACTCTGTGGTGGTCCCTGTCTGTCCATAATAAACCATAGTAGCAAGAGACTGCTTTTAACAAAAACTATAACTCAAAACATTAAAATTGTGGCAGCCTTCTGGTAGACATTATGATTCTAACAAGCATTGTTGTTCTGATAGGCACAGGCACCATTAGTATGTTCCTCATAACGGCTGTGTCACCAAAATAGCCTACTTTATATTATTGAACTATGAAGTGGCTGTTCATGTCTCACTTTTAGCCACATAATCAGTCTAAGCTATTCTCGTGAACGTTTAACTACACTACATACTATATAACTACTGTAATGGCTGTTTGTCCTCAGCCTTTAACAAAACAAATCAAATTGCCATTCTGGCACCATCAGGATTTAGGCTTTACACAGGTCAAATAAAACAATCAATGTCCATACTAAGGGATGCGTTTCAGTTGATTTTTTTCACCATTGTTGGCAACCATACAGACAGCCATGACCATCTGCAGCCTCTCCTCACCCTGGTTAAAAAAAAAAAAAAAAAAAAAAAACGTATGCCCCATGGTGCCCTCTCAGACCCATCCCACCTGACCTATTTATGCAAATTCGCACCTGACGACCCCAAACATAAACCCCATTTAACATTAACTAAAAAATAATAACAACAATAAAATAAACTAAAAATGTTTATGCTAAAGAAAATTAAACTACAAATAGCCCAAACTACACTGTCAAACATTTACAACAAGAACACCGCCTGTCCCACTACTCAAACTCTTTAAGTTAGTTTTCCCACAGCATTTTTTTTGGCTCAAAAAATACGCTTTACACTTATGCTACACACTGAATGGAAAGGAAGTTAAAATACTGATTTACAGTCAGACTGCAGTTACAGTGAAACACTTTATTTCATTTGCCTGAGACACAGAGAAATGGAGGATCATGTGGAAGGAGCGGCTATTGATTTAATGTAGTCTGCTGACATCAGCATATGTTTTGTACTGACAGAGAACATATTAAAAGTAATAACTACTGTAGGAACAAAAGCTTTTTCTTACCTGATAAACTTTATACTCACAAACAACAGCTATTGAGGTATAGACGTTATGTCATCATCATTTATGAAGGTATCTGGATATTTTAGACTTAGTGTTCTTAGATTTATAACAATTTTCAAATATCTTACATACCTCCGTTTTTTTATATGAGGGGCTGATCTCTCTAAAAACCTTTAAGGGGCTTTTAAAGAACTTGAAAATATGTGTATCTCATTATCAATGCTTTTAAAATGTGAGCTTACTTTAGTTGTATGAGTTGATTTTTGAAATTGTGTCTAAAACTGTTGTGCTGCTGTCTTGGCCAAGTCACTGAAATAAAAGTGATTATTAACCTCAATGAGTGTTTTCAAGTTAAATAAAGGTGAGGCACGTGTTTTTTTCATGATGTTTACAACACAAATCAAGATCTAGTCCCAGTTTCTTAAATTAAAACTAATTACAGCATGAGGTGACTCCAGGTCTTGTTCTCCCACCCCTTCGCCCTTGTCCCCTCATCTGCTTGGAGCTGCTGGAGGAGGAGGAGTAGGAAGAAGGAGGTGCGTGCACATGTGCGTAAGGGGCAGCTGCAGTGCTTGCTTGAGTGGGTTTTAATTTGTGTACTGCAGAAGACGGGGCAGGGTCATGTGGCTGGGGGACCAGATGCACATGTCTTTGTCACATTCAAATGCATAAACATTCACACCTCTTGTTAAAC
Organism: Girardinichthys multiradiatus; assembly: GCF_021462225.1. Lineage (NCBI taxonomy): Eukaryota > Metazoa > Chordata > Actinopteri > Cyprinodontiformes > Goodeidae > Girardinichthys > Girardinichthys multiradiatus. The sequence continues at coordinate 29,272,340 of NC_061795.1, read as the reverse complement.
TGTGCTGTGATTTTGAACTCTCAGTTCTTTGTTTCTGTCCGGTCTGATTGACCCGCTTCATAAACAGACTTCAAAATGTTTCTGCATTAGAGGACAAAAGATTTCTTTTAAGAAAGTTATAAACGACGAAAAGGAACGTCATGCCACTTGAAAAAGCTTGGCACATGAGTCTGCATGCCAGTCTGTGTGATGTGGTAAAACTGCAGAAACACTGAGTTCGTGTTCAAGGGATAGAACTTGAGAATGTCCTTGTACCCCCTCTCCCTGGCCTCTGAGGAGGAGTCGCCAGCGCTTTACTCCTGCCCCCAAACTGCTTTTCGCCAGCCTTTTTCTGTCAAACACATAGCTTTAGTTTCTCTCCCAGGCCACCAGGGTATCAGATTATTGTTTGAGGAAGGCAGAGGGAAGGGAACAGAGATGAGAAAGGCTAGCATATATGAAGAACAAGAATTAGGCACACAAATCTTGGGATAAGGCAGGCAGAGAGGGGGTGAGAGGGAAAAGATTGTAGCTAAATGAAAAAACAAAAAAGAAGAAACAAGTCCCTCCTGGCCTGTTGCTGCCCTTGACCCTTTATCCATAAATTCCATGCCAGCAGCTGGAATTGCAAAGCGGCCATTTTATGAATGAGGGTGTGAAGGAGAGTGTGAGAGACGGGAAGGAAGAAGGAAGAAGAGGGTGAGAGGGGAGGCGGGTCAGGTTGTGTGTGGAGTATATGTGTGGGTGGATAAAAAGCATCTCGGAGGTGCTTGTGATGGAGTTGTGTGTAGCTGTTCGTGTTTATGTGCGTTTGTGTTTTGTTCGTGCCTCTGCTGTGAAACGTTTGCGGTCTGGAACAAAAGGCCTAGTTTTGGTTGTTCTTCCACCTGAGGCTGCTCGCATAGCAGCCACCGCAGAGCAGCTGAGAGGTCGGTGAGAAACAGGAGAACTTCAATGCTTTTTTTAACGTCTTCGAAGATTTCAGTTAAGCGACTTCCTGATCCTGCTTTGTGTTGTCATACTGATCTTCTGTTGTTCCATCGCACAACAAAATCCACTGCTACTTCAAACCAGACTAAACATTTCCCTCTTTCTCCTTCACTAAAATACCCAGGTTTCTCTTATAAATAAAGTAAATCTAATTTTTAATTAGATTGAATATTTTTTAGAGCTGTTCCTTGGAAGTGATTAGAATTGCACTGGGACCCGTCATGGCTGGTGACTAGTTGACTGGAAAAGCAACCATCCAATCTTTTTCCAGTCAGTGAATGCACCATATAGCCTGCCAGGTCACAGTAGCAACAACACTGTTCAGTTTGGATGCTGATACTTATGCCCCTTTTCCAATGGCTCGTTTTAGGCGGTGCAGCTCCACTCCACTCGGTTTTGCTTTACTTGGTACAACACCAGATACTTCCACAGACCCACTGACTGCTGGAGTTATGGCGGCTGAAGCTCCACCTCCTGCCATCAGTCCAGTCACTGTGCCGCTAATAACGTTACTCTGTGACTGTTACAGAAGTAATCAGCATGAAATTAAAAAAATAATAATAATTAAATAGAAAATAAAAACAGAAATTAACTAAATACTAATAATGTTTGTATTATTTTATAGGCAAGAATGTCTTACATATGTTTTTTCATGTATAAAATGATCCACTGGGATAATTATCTGGACCACAGTCCAGCCAGAACTTATTAAATAAGGCTCAGGGGTTCTGATGTGAAGGGGGTGTGGCAGGAGAAGCGGAGAAGAGAGATGATGCCGTCTAGTCTGGTGAAGCTCCAAAGTTTGCCTGAAGAAGTTACAATTTTGGACTTTATGAAAAGTTTTTGTCTCAGCCACGACATGAAGTTGGTATTAGGTTGGATTTTGGATATTTGTGCTCCGCGGATTCAGTGGAGACTTCCTCCCAATGATTCGATGAAGGCAGTCTGATTACGGGCAGCTGCTCTCTGCCTGCTCCCTCCTCCTGCAGACGGTGGTTCGCTTAAGGACCGTCAATAAATTTCCGAATCAAACACGCTTTTTCATGGTGGTATTGTTTTGTGTATTTTGGGGGAAATATGTATGTACGTCTGAACATCTGATTATATATGTGATCATCTGGTTTAGGATGCTATTAAATACAGTGTCCCGCTTGCGAGTAAATCAGATAGCTAATGTGTCTTTTTTCTTTGCTTTCAGCCTTCAGACATGGCTTATGATTTGTAAATAAATATTATATTTCACCTGGACCTGCTCCAGCAAATATGGTCCTTAGTGTTATTTTAGTTGCTCTTGATTTTTGTCAACTTTTCCCTGCACTACCACAATGAAAACCTTCTCATTTCTCCTGGTTCCATGGCCAATCCGTTAACAGCAGTCTGTTCACGTCACATCGAGTCCCTACTCAGCCCCGGTCATACCTGGTCAGGAGAAGGGATGAAAAAAGTAGGTACCGGTACTGAAAAAATAGTAATGGAAACGTTTGCAAAGCAAGATGAGTGGAGTCAAGTAGATCCAAATCAAGCCAGTGGAAAAGGGGCATTTGTCAAGGACTCAAAAGCCCTTTCAGATCCTCGTTTCCATCAACCTCCCCTTTTTGTTCTGAATCATTGTGTGAATTATATTGGCTAAAATTGTTATCAGCAGATCAAAGCTTTATAAAACAAGAGTTTGCTACAAAATTCAGACAGGTGCCTCTCTATTTGTCTAAGAAACTGCATCCTTAGATGTATGTTAATTGATTAATCAGTGCTCAAGTTTGCATTTTGTGGATCCTTGAGTGTATCTTTTGTCTCCTTTTCAAAGGAGGAACATGGATGCTTTTGACAGGAGACATTGAGTTGCCAACACACAATGATTGTTAGAGTTCATTGTCAGCCGACCCACGTCGACCCTTTTGCCACAGACACAATTGTGGCATGGCTGTCCTTCAGTCCCTATGGACAGTTGAGAAGCTTGCAGCATGCGTACTATCATGCATCTTTTTGTTGCAAGGTGAATGATAGAGGGTCCAAGGACAAGGGTTAACTCTTTCATTTATTGTGTAACACTTCTGTGCAACCAGCTTTTGCCAGTAGATTAATTATTTGGTGATATTTGTGCAACACACTGGTGTAAGCTTGTTACTTTTACAGAGGTTATTAATAGATTACAAACAGCATTTTTCATCTGATGTAAAAGAGGTCAAGGATAGTTCATCTTCTGTGTCACCATGGTGATCCCACCATCTTACTATTATTATGAAGCAGTAGGTTGGAAGTGCCATGCGTCAGTGAGTGAGCGCAGGTCGTCCAGCTCTGTAGGTAATGAGAGCTGACACACAGTGACAGTGAAGACAAAAGGACATGCTGTCCCTGCAGCTCAGGGCAGTGAGGATGTCCTTTGTGTTTATTACACATCAATGTGTGCATTAACTCTGCCGTTCACCTTTTTGCTGCAATGATCTATGCACACTTCTTGTGCTCTGCATTTAAAATAAATCTTTCCATCCCTGAGATCTTGCAACACCCTAGTTTCAGGTGAACCAAATGATCCCTAAATGTGACATGAATGTTTTCTAGGAGGCATAACAAGGCTATAAATAAATGATCCGGTACTGAAACACCTCATCTTAGTTATTTATGTTTTTGAAATTTTACTAAAAAGATAAAATAGTAGAATAATTTCATATTGTAAATTCCTATATACAGTTCTTATTGTATATTCATTTTTCATTTTATGTATTTATTTTTTTTATTTTTTAAAGAATACAATAAAAAAAAAAAAGATCACCTAGTTTGTTTTAAGCCTATTTTCCCATTTGTATCCAGGGCAATATACATGTTTACTAAAACATTGCTCTTTATAACCACTAGGGGCATTGCCCTCATTTAATTTGTTTTCAGGCAAAACCTCAGTGTTTAAATTAGTTAATTGAATATAGAGTAATCTGAGCCATTTCTGCCTTCATGACAGCTTTTGTTAAATATGCAGCTAACTTATGGGTGGCCCCACTACTGTGGCTGAAAGCTGCTGTTGCCATTGCTTCAACAGTTTGTCACATAGTACTATGACTAACTTCAGAGTACCCTTCTTTGAATGTATTAGTTTTTTTTATATAGATACAACAAAAACAGACAGCGTAATGCTTGTGTAAAAAAGAAGTATTAATTAGAGAAAAGCACAACTCAGAATTTTGTGGCCAATTTTTACTAATTGACTTTTGTATGTCTGATTGCCCGTCGCTGGTCCGGGCCAATCCAGCTGAAGAATTCTATGATGCTGGTCACCAGCTGATTTCTTGAGCATCTGTTAAATAAAATAAGACCAACTGTAAATAAAAGCTCTGCTTAAATTTGTTATATAGATATCATTAACTAAGCATGCTTTTAAAAATATTAAGTATAGCAAAGAAGGATAGAAACTCTAAAAACAAACTAGAACAGAAACATATACAAAACTGGTCATGTTACAATAGAGTATGCATGCTCACATTGACACAGAAAAATATAGAAATGACCAAAAAACACACACGGCAATCATTTCTGGAGCCAATGGTAGGCAGCCATTAGTCATTTGATGCGGATCTTTTCTTTTTCTTTTCGGTCTTTTCTAAAACGTGTCTGGGTGGTCTCACATGCCTGAAACAAATGCATTACAGTTTTCTTTAGAGTCCGCTTCTTCATTTTTTTTTTATTAAACTCTTATTTAAGTGGTAAACAGCTGTGACAATTGTGTTTACATAGCCTGAAACAACTGAGGCAATCTGAGATGCTAACTGAGAAAAAAAATGTGTACTTATTCTCTCTCTCTGAATTTTCGGACCAAAAACAAGTATCTCTGTTTTGTCTTTGCTTGGCTCTAAAGAGTTTCTTGGGACTCAGTAGCAACAGATTGCAGTGGACACACACACAGAAACACAGACAGCTCCTCTGAGAGGGGTGATAATAAGAGTAATAGTTGGCTGTGGAAAAAAGCCTGGAGTCAGAGCCGGCACTTTGATGGCTTTCCTTTGAGAGGTAGTTAAAGGATATGGCCTCCTGTTTCCTGTGTTTGCTCCTTCTTGCTGTGTGTGATTGATTTCTCATTGATTGAGCTGTGTGCTTCCATTCCCTCTCTCAGTCAGCTATCTGTCCCCTAACTACATGTAGCCAGTCGGTCCAGCGCCAGCTGTTGGGAAGCGTGTGACTGTGTATGTTTATCAAAGTGCAGCCTGCTGGAAATCACCGAGCTAACAGGTGTGATTCCTCCTCTCTATGGCATGTTATTGTACCATTGTTCAAAATTGACGACAAGAAATGTTCAACTCAATATTTATTGCAGCCACTTAATATACGGCTCTATTTTTAAGTTAAAGAGGAAATGTAGTTTTAAATTTTACATTAAATTGTAGTTTGTATTTCTGTCCTTATATTTTTATTTAGTTTGGTAACTTATTTTATTTGAATGATAAAAAGGGGCTGCACGGTGGAGGAGTTGGCAGCACTGTTGCCTTGCAGCACACCGGTCCTGAGTTTGAATCCCAGCCAGGGGTCGTTTTGCATGGAGTTCCTCCCTGTGCAGTTGTGGGTTCTCTCCGGGAACACCAGCTTCCTCACACAGTCCAAATGTTCCTGCACATGTGAGCCCCACTCAGACCCAAATACGAGAAAGGCAAACCTGCAGCATGTTCTTCCCCACTAAAACAGCTCTCAGACCCTCAGGCTGTCCACTGGCAACTTAAAATGATCAGTTTTTCTTTGTTTCAGTTTTTTTCTTTACAATGATTCTACTTAATGTTTAGTTTATTTGTTTTAGAATTTTTTTTGCTATACATTTTGAGGTAGGTTGAGAATTGATGCTATTTCCACATGCTGCGATTTCCCCCACAGTAAACCTGTTTGTTCAACTCCATACTCATGAGTCACTAATGGCAGAGCAAAGAACAATACAGTTTCACTGCATACATACTTATTTATATATTGGTAAAACTGACTAGAGGTTATCATTTTATCATTTCAGTAATGCCATGAAACAGAAAATGCCTCCAGCTATTTATTTGACTTCATCATATGCAGTTTAGCTGCTTCAAAGGCATTTACAGTTGACAACAAACCTATAAAATGGCTCTAATAGAAGCTTGAGCTGAGGACAGCAGGGACTCTACAGCTCTGCTTATTCTGGTTATATAGTGCTGCTGTAGTGTCCTCTTTTTGACCACATGTACATCTGCATAATAGTTATTTCTTAGAAAAAGAACATAAAACATACAGTGAAATTTGCACCAGAACAATTGTTAGTGCTGTTTTTGTTAAATATTGTTGATATCTTTATATGTAATAAAATGTGTTGTTTTTTTTTTGGTATTGCTCACATTGTTGGTGTCCTAGAGTTGTTTTGGGGTTTGTAACAACAGCAGGGGGTAAAAAAGCACCAGATGAATGGGAGGGTTGTCTGCAGCCTTCAGAGGAATTTGAAAGCCCACTGTTTTTAAACTGTCTTTATGTCTCCCCTCACTGTGAGTATGCCATAACATTTTACAATGAAGGCCATTGTTTGTCTGGGGGGAAGAGCGTGTGGGCATTTTGTTTCGATCATTTTTGGAAGTCATATGTTTGACATGGTGGGGGAATAGCACTTCCTGTAGTTGGAGGCGAGCTTGTTCTTTGTGCTTGTTTTCCTGCCTCCATGTTGGTGTTTGTTTTCTCTGGCCTCTGTGCTGTTTCTCTGAATGCCCTTATTCTCTTTGGGTGCTCACACAGGTAGTTATTAATTTAATGAATTATCGTCATGATAGGACAAGCTGCACCTGCACAACTTTTCTGCGCAGCTTTGTTGGTTTGAGCTTTGCACACAATACAGCAGATCCGTTCTCTGCGGTCGGCCCATTCCTCCTGAGAGATCCACCCGTCAACCTGTGCTTCGTCTCCTGCAGTGCGGGGATGACATTTTACCTGTCCTGCATACCATGACTCCTCCTTAATCCGACTAAGAGCTAATCTCCTACGGAGGGATGCGATCATGGAGCAAACACTATCTGATTGTGGCAGAGAAGAGGAAGGTGAGCTGACTGACCGAATTATACACTTCTATCTCTTGGCCTCTGGACTCTTTAGACATGAGGAACTATGTGGCACAGGAAAATGATGCAATCTCTTTAAAACAACTCCTGTAATGATTCCACTCCTATCTGAATTTGAATTGGCCAGGGGTCTGCACCCATTAGCACTGGATCCACATGCTGCTCCTAAAGCTCTCTGGAGCTTAATCTAAGAGTAAAACTAAAGGCCTTGAAAAAGGCTAAATGTTATCATCTGGAACTCTTCGCTTGGCTTCCCATGATTTCCACCCCAGTGTTGACTAAATACAAAATTGTACGCTGAAAGTGTCAAGCTGTTAGATTATTTGTTTATTTCTTTCCAACCATAAAAATGTAGTCTCTTATCAAAATCTGTTACAAAATAAATAGTCTTTTAAGCACAATATACTCCTAGGAAACCATGGCAGAGGAGTTGGCATCAAAATACTGCATTGTAGAAATTTAAGGGCCCAATTAAATCAGTTTTATTATTTGTACTATGTATCTAATAGATGATGATTGCATCTGAAAAAATGAGAAATTGGCATGATCTAAATTTAAAAAGATTTTTTTAAAGTAATACAAAATCTAGCAGGTGTTTGTTTTATGTTTGTGTAGGTCAATGCATCTAAATAAAAAAATAAAAAATCAGGTTTACCGATATTATTATTATTAAGGCTGTAACATTCAATATGTTTTCGTCAGCATTAGTAATAAATGATACTCTTCTTTCTTAATTAAAAGCAAGTAAAACTTTTTAGGAATTTTGTTTTCATCTTTTGTCTGTCCCCATCTGCTATTTGTTCAAGTAAAGACAAAAGAAAACGTTCATGCTCTGAAACTCCATTACTGGGCTCTGGTCTGCAGCTTCTGACTCCTAAATCATGGACCTGTCCAAATCCTGCCGACCCCCAACCTCACAGTTTATGCCTGGCGTTTGAAGCTCTTGAGTCCAGCTCATAGTTGTTACTGTAGTGGTTCTGTATCTTTCCCAAACCAAATATGGTAGAGATTAGATTGGGGCCTGCCGTTCATCACTCCTATGGTTTCAGCTTTCTGTTTAGTGACTGCAGTGTTTGTCTTTGGGGCCAGAAAAGAATTGGAGACTTGCGTCATGGTAAAATCTCATTAACACTATAACTTAGGTTGAAAATTTGTAGCTGTGTCCATGCTGAGCCTATGTGTAAAACTTACGAAAGGTTGATGTAACTCACAGTTTCCTCAAGGACTCGTAAACAGTGACTTTTCTAAGACTCTAAGCTTTGTTCAGCCATATTACGTGCTGCTGTTACTTGATTTATAATAAGGATAAACTGTTTCCAAGTTCATTGTTTGCTGTGCTTTATTGGCTTTCTGTTGAATAAAAGGGATGTTTAAGGTCACTTTGCCCCCACAGTTGATTTTCAGGCTTGCTCTTTGATGTTAAGGGATCAAATAAAAGCCAGGTCATTGCTAAAGGCTGCCAGGTATTTTCCATCACCAATTACTCCTTTTTGGCCTTATCGGTGTGCATGTCGGCATTGAGTGCCTCTTTCATTTAGCTGCCTATCTAGTGCCTGCAAGCTTTTTGAGGTTTTGTCAGGAGCAGAAATTGGCAAAACTAGGAACAGTGTGTAATAAAAGAAATATTTAAAATCTCTTCAATATAAAAATAAGCTTTTAGCAGTTCTTTTTTCAAAATACAGTTTTGTTTTATACTGCCCGGTTCTCTCTTATCAGGCTAATGGACTTGGAAGTGATAGCCTAATGTTTCACTACAGGCTCTCCAGCTAAAGAGAATAATCTCAACGGTCTGTTGTAACAGATGGCAACTCTTGTTGCATCTCAATAAATTAAAATATCTTAAGGTTTTGTACGGTTATTTTATTGTTAGAGTTATTTTTATAATAATAATACTTATTATTATTATTAGTGAAATTAAGAAAGTCCAACTTATACTATATAGAGCCATTGCACACATACTGATAAATATATATATATATATATATATATATATATATATATATATATATATATATATATATATATATATATATATATATATATTTATGTTTATTTAAACAAATTCAATTAGAAATTAAATAAAATGAATTACAAAAATGTAAAAAGTGGCTATGGCTTAAAGCATTTAAGGAACACCTACAATTAATAAGAAAATAACTTCCTATACAGAAACAGCCTATTGAGCAGAATTGTCTATGTATTGAATCGTATTATTTGGACACAATTATTGGTTGGGCCTCCTATTGCATTAATTAATTAAGGAGGCCTAGCTTGCTTTAATAGCAGGATTGAGCTTGTTTGGTGTGTTGACAATATGTTATAGGTTCTCCTTGGGATTCAGGTCAGGCAAGTTTGCTTGCAACTCAAGCAGAGTAATACGATGATCATTGAACCAGGTGTGATCAGGTGCCAAGTCCTGCTAGAAAATGAAATCACCATCTCCTTAAAGCATGTCAACAACAGGAAGCATGAAGTGCTCTAAATGTTCCTGGCTGACTTTGGACATGATAATACACAGGGGACCAACACCATGGATTCCTTAATCCTGGACTGGAAAATTCACACTTTACCTTAGGGAACTTGGACATGTACCTTTCCATTCTTTCTTTAAACTCTGGGTCCTCGATTTGCGAATCAAATGCAAAATTTACTTTCATCTGAAAAGGGGACTTTGGGCCACTGAGCAACAGTCCGGTTCCATTTCTCCTTAGCCCATAAGACGCTTCTAACTTGGTCCATGCTTCAGGAATGGTTTTCACATGTAATGCTACCACTGTAGCCCATGACCTGGCTATGTTTGTGTGTGGTTGTTCTTGAATCACTGACTCCAGCTGCAGTCCATGCCATGAATGGGCTTCGCTTCACAGTCCTGTTAAAGCTGCAGTTATCCCCGCTGTTTATGTATCGTTTTCTACCGCACTCTTTCCTTCCACTCTACTTTACCATTGATATACTAGGACATCGCTCTCAGTGAACACCCGGCTGCTTTAGCAATGATATTTTGTTGCTTACCCATCTTGTGGAGGCTGTCAATAACTGTCTGCTGGACAAGGGCCAAGTCAACAGTCTGATTGTGTGGCCATAACATAATATTCTTATATTTAAAATCTTTTTTTATTTGTCTTATGCAGTATTCAGCTGTTCTAATAAATTGAATTTAGGTTTTTCATTAGCTGTAAGTTATAACTATGGCAAATAACAAATAAACACTTGACATTTTTCAAGTTTCATGTTATCTACAATAATTATTTTAGTTTTGACTGAAATACTAAAATGAATTAACTATATGATATTCTAATTTACAGAGATGCAAATTATTTCTCTTCTCATGGGTCAGCTTAACCCCTACATATACCAGATTCCTTGTCTGAGCAGAGGAATTTTTACTCTTATTTTCATGAGAGAACAAGAGAGCAAAAATATTTCACTGTGCTCTGTGTGTACCAACGGCCAACTGCTGTTACTTGAAAAACATAAAAAATGCATTCAGACAGAAATTACAATGTAGATTGTGTTTGAGGTGCAGCTTGCTTGGCAACATTTACATACTTAAGTATATAAAATGCTTTATTTATTAAGATATCAACTCAGTTCTAAAATGCAATAAATGGCAGGATAAAACTATCTTTTTATTTTGCTTAAGGCAAAATGCCGCTATTTTTAATCACAACTAGAACCTCCTTGAAGTCCATGTTAAAGAAAGATGTGTGTCATTATAACTCCAGACGTCGTGCCAGCAGGGAGGATATGTGCCAGACAGCTTGCCAGGATAAAATCTGGGCAACATTTGTTGCAAATTTGTACATGATCATTTACAAAAATAGGCCCTGGCATCTGAGCCACCACTATTCTGATGCTCTGACGATTATAGGCTGGCTTTAAGACGGAGTAAAAATGTAAAACAGAGTAATGCATGTGGTCTCCTGAAACATTTCGCCTGGAAAAAAAAGAGCCAAAAATATGTTTGTTGAAGTTCTGTGGTAGTTGAGAAATTAGTGTTTGTTAATAGAGGCTGATGGTTCCCTCTGAGCTGCTTCACTGCATCTCCAAATATCCGGAACTAAAGCCAAGCTGAGCGATAAGTTGTTAATTTTATGCTTTTCTGCAGTGAGGTCCTTTTACGCTCTCTCTCATAACTTCTCAACCCAGTTACCCAGCTAACAGAACAAGAGAGAACAACCAAGCCAACACAACACTGCCAGGAAAACATGTTGCATTTAATAAAGCAAATATGGGAAGTTAGGTATTTTTAAAAGCATTTTTCAAGAAAAGAAACACCTGAAAATGCACACATGAAAATGAAGACATGAAGAAAATACTTTGCAAAGCTTGTTTCCAACTTGCTTTTCTTGTACTTCTTTGATTGCAGCTGCAATTCGGACATTTCTGTGTCACCCTCAGTGACTTCATGTGGCAAGGAAGCAACTTTATAGCCTGATTAACTTACGGAGTAACTTACGGAGCAAATCCCTTTATTAAAACTCGGTTAGCATATGTCACTATGTTTAATGCATCTTATAACCCCCATTGGCCCATGATGTTATATTTTTAGCTCTGTATGTCAGAACTAAGAAGAAACTATGGTTTGAAGGTGCAGTCAGCAAGTGAAAAGGCTTACATGTTATTAAAAACAAAATCATGCAATGGCGGTATTGAAGTTAAATATTGACGTTATCAGTTGAAATGAATCAAAATTTTTCTCAGCCCTCTGTTTCTTTTGTGTCATTACAATTCTTTCAAAGCTTTTAGTTATGTTTACTCTCCTTGGCACTACCATCTTTGTCAGGTGTGAGCATCTACCACAGTGAGACTCCATGCCACAGACTAAATATATTTCTGGTCTGCAAAGTGTTAATTCATTAAATTTGGAATATACCAGTTTACAAATATTGCATCTGAAACAGTCCTGTGTTTAATAAGTGTGGAAACACTGATGTTGTGATGATTATATATTTGGGGATATACTGCATGGTGCTGTTTTGCCACCCAGAGGGAAAACTGACACAACAGCTGCTTGTGACTCCATGCTGCAATAGGTCCATACTATAGCCCGTGTAAATCTTCAAAATAAGTCGGAAAGATTCCTGGTTTAGCAAAGTGTTTTGCTGCAGAGAGCAATGTCAGCTACAAGTGAGGCTCCATGGAGAGATGTACTAGGACTGAGGCACTTCCAGCATACAAAACGTCAAGTCCAAATAGAATTACACCTTGGTCCAGTCTAAATCCTCTGAACACCATCTTGTGGATTTCACCTGATATTTTTCTGTAAATGATACAGATTCTACATAAAAACTATCAATTTTTCCCCTGCTGTTTGATTTTTACTTAGTCTTTGGTGCCAAAAATTATGAGAACATTTATTAGAATTGTATTTCTCAGCATGTTTGTAACACGCTATTTCAAATGGATGCTCTTAGTCACATTTTCCAGTGTTTTAACAATACTGCTTAAGTTTTCCGGCCTCTGCAGAGACAAAAGTTCAAAGGGTATTGCAGATGTAAAGGTGCTGCATACCTGTGCCCTTTTAGTAAGTACAATCAATCAACAGCAGCTGCACTTTGGGCCGAGCCCTGAGGGCCAAAAGGAAGCTGTGCGTGTGTTGTTGTTGTGACTGAACTCGAGTGAGGGGGGGAAATGCCATGCATGCCTGAACACACAGACCTGCACATAGTTGTGTGAAAAACACGTTGCTGCTCTTTACAGGGCACAGAATTGGAAGAGACTGAGAAACAGACTCACGCATATTTCTGTGCAACAGAATCACATCCCATCTCATCTCAGCCAGCTGTTCGCAAGAGAGAATCACGTTTAGTTTACGCCTTCCAAACAAAACCCACTCCAGTCAGTAGAACGGTCAATCTTGCTGAACTTGTTCAGGCAGGCGAACACAGGCATAAATGTGGAAAACACAGCCTTAGATTAGATTAGCCCATCCCAGCACTTGAAACCATTATCACTGCAGCAGTAGTAGGAGTTTGTGATGCGGTTTGGCTTGGGCTGCAAGTTGGAGGAAGCATCTTTTTTTTCATTCATCTGGGCTGATGTGGTTTAAACAAGTGTCTGGATTGATGGGTGGAGGGTTGCTCCCGGGGAAGATTGGGTTGCCGGATGAGGATGTGGATGATGCAGTTCTGGGAGCTGGGCTTGGAGTGAGATATAGGAGTCAGCCCACAATTCCTTCTACAGTGGCGTGTGATGGACTTGATGTCCTCACAGAGCAGTGTGTAGCAGAGTGAATAGATTGTGAAGTGGGAATAAATTTGATTAAAGCCTAATGGGGCTATAGTGCTGTGAAATAGAATCTTCCTCCTTACAGAATTATTCTGTTTTTTAGTCACGCTTAAATGTTTCAGATAATCAATCAAAATTTCATTTTAGACAATGAAGTAAAACCAAAATGCAGTTTCCAAATGATGAATCTAAACTAATCTGACTCTATGTGCGAAAGTAATTGTTATTAATCACTTTTGTTTGGTTCAATTTTACTAGCCAAAGTCATGCTTGATTACTTCCTGTATAATCAACAAATTCCTGTAATAGAATCTTACTGACAACTTGAAGTAGAAAAAGAGATCTTAAAAAGCGATACATCATGTCCTGATCTAAAGACATCCAAGCACAAGTTACAACACAAAGTAATTCACATCTATCTGCCTGGAAATGGTTAAAAATTCATTTCTAAGGCTTTGGGACTCCAGTGAACCACAGTGAGAGCCAATTTTCCAAATGGAGAAAACACAGAACCGCAGTTGAAGGCTCATCCAGGAGGTCATAAAGGAACCCAGAACAACATCTAAAGCACTGTAGGTTTTTCTGGCCTCAGTTGAGCTCAGTGTTCATGATTCAACATGAAAAGAGATGGCCCATGGAAGAGTTCCTTAAAAAAACACTACTGATCATAAAGAATACAAGACATATATTCTGTAATTTAACAATTCGGCAAAGAAGAGAGGGTCAAAAGTTTGTCACAGCGATGTAAAAGACTTACTGCCAGTTGTTTGCAAATGTTTATTGGAAGTTGCTGCCATCAAGGGTGGCACTGCCAGTTAGCTTTAGGGAGCAACTACTTTTTCACAAAAGGACTTTATTTTTTAATTAATAATTGTTTTGTCTGATAATAACATTTGTTATGTTGATGATCTGAAACATGTAAGTGTGACAAAAAAACAAAAACAGGAGAAATCCACAATGGGGGAGATACCTTTTCACAAAATTTATTTTTTTTTAATGCAAAGCAAGTCCAAGCAGTGGTTTTCCATTCATGTAAACTACAGTATTCTAATGACTTATCAACTGAAATGTAGATTAATTATTCTGTAATTTTTTTATGAGACCCAATTGAAGTCCTGTATATAAATAAAGTTAATTAATTAATCCTCATGAAAATGTCAGCCCTGTTTACAGAAATAATAGCAGACAAGCTTGTTGTGACATGAGCTTGGACTATTCAAGGTTTTCCGTAAGTTATGGTTCCTCGGAATCCGTGGAAAAGCAATTCTTAATCACTATGGTTACGACTCCCCCTCCCAACGCCTGCTCAAGAGACGACTTGTTTACCATCTCTGCTTCAGACTCAATAACATATCAATCACCGGGATTAGTACCTCCCCTGCCTGGCTGCTATTGGTCCAACAGAGAGCAATCAGTTGAACCCTCCTCCTCCGTCTCTGCCTCTCAGACCACCAGTCCTACACCCCTTCACTCTTTTTCTCTCCTCTCTTCCAGAGCTCCAATGTGAATAATGAATGACTTCCCAACATTCTGTCATGCTTCCTACTTATCTTCTATGACTCTGGGAAAACATGCTGCGCTTTGATATGTGGCAAAGAATGAAACATTTAATCCATTTTTGTGTTTTACTGTGACTGACAGCTTTAACTGATTGGTTAGAGGAAAAGCTGTAATTTCGAGCATCTTTTCTATTTCCACATCACACCTCGCTTGCAGATGTGGCAGTGGCATGCTGGCAGTAAACATCTCGCCACCATCTAAGTGAAAGCAGTGTGTAGCAGTCTACTTAAAACAGCATGCACTTAAGCAAACAGAACATGACTTGAATTTCGATGACATTCTTTACTGTATTGGTATTTTCATCTGTTCATCTGCTGCTATTTAATAGAAAGTGCACACTTCAATTCAACAAGGGATAGAACCTCTATATAAAGGCAATTTTTGGCAGATTGTTCATTTGGAGCTTCGGAGTGTATGTTAATACAAAGCCACTGACCATAAGCTGTCCTGGACTGGTCTTACAATATATGTGTCACCACTGTCACTTGTCTGACTGGCCCCTTTTTTTGTACGTTTTCTTTGATGTAGAGTTTTGAGGGAAAAAAATCAAAAAGTAAGTACTTGTTTTTCTTTTGATTTGTACACTGCCTTGCCTTTCTAGAAGGTACCCTGCTTTGCTAATGCTTTACATATTTCGTTCTCAGAACCGGTTTCAGACAGGAAGTTTATTGGCTGCACTCTGCCTCCTACCACCGTTTGTGTGTAAATAATCATTGGTCACAATGGTTTAAATGTTCATAAAATAGTATTTGCATAAATCACTGAGGTTTTTGAAATTGGAGTTGCTTTAAAATGAAGAAAATGCAGAAGTCTATTTTTTAGCTTCAACCTCCACGACCAACAAATCAGAATGTACACTAACATAAAATAAATCTCACTTCTGAAATCATGAAGGATCCCATTAAGCCCATTTTGAAATGTTTTGAATTCCACATTTTACAGCGAGAAAGATAATTCTTGCATAAAAGTTATTCGGGCGCGGTGCTGATGGTGTAGGGGTTAAGCGCGCAATCATATACAGAGGCTACAGTCCTCGAATGGCAGCTGTCCCGGGTCTCCCCCTCTCTCTACCCCTCTTTCCTGTCTACCTACTGTCAAAAATGGAAAAAATAAAGGCCACTAGTGCCGAAAAAATATCTTAAAAAAAAAAAAAAGTTATTCAAGACTGTTAGAGCCTTCCCAGGAGAGGACATCCCAGCAAGTTCACTTCAGACCCTTTAACGCTTAGAAACGTTGTGGAAACCCTAAGAGCGCGCGCTCACACTTACACCCAGATGTTCTATATTGAGATACAGTTACCACCAAATACATCTTGCACTCATTAGTACCGTGCATTTTTTGGTAACATTGTTGTTATTATATATGTTTCTCCAGGTGTAGAAGCAATCTTTTAGGATGTTATGTTGTATTCTCTTCATCCTTCTTTCTCTCCTCTATTCTTTTCTCCTTCTCTCCCTTCTTCCTTTTTGCCTGACCTCTCTCTCTTTCTTGCTTCTTTTTTTTCTTTTTCGTTTCCATCTCTGTGTCCATAACAATTGAAATAATCCCAAAGCAGTTTCTGTTGGGCTTCTTCTGGACACGTAAAAAAAAAACAAAAAAACCCAAGAGCTCCATCTTAAGCTCTGCCGTCCTCAGTTTGCATGTCAAATGTTAAAGTTAATGACAGCACAACTAGAGAAACGTCTGCCAGAAGAAAGGCTCTTCTCTTTAAGAGACAGCTTTGTTTTGATTTACAGTTGCATCTGAATAATATGCAGGACTCCTGTGACAGTTTCCGGAGACCAAAGTAGACGTGAAAAATTTTAAACAATTGAGCGGTCTAATGGCCGTCAGCGTTGAAATCTTGCCCCCCTGTGCTAAGGAGTCATAAGTCGTAGGACCCATGAACCACCTTCTTATTTTATACATAAAGAGCTCAAGCTTAGTCTGGTGGAGTGTTGGGGGGAAAAGGTGCTTCCTTTTATTTTGGGTTTGTTTAAAAATTTTGGCAATTCCTGTTTTTCTTGTTCTGTTTCTTCTGTAATCTTGTTCGTAGCTAAAATATCCTCCTAAGGTTTCCGTAGCATTTACTGAAGTTGTCCTAGGGATTAACATTCTCTCTGTTTAGTCCTCTGTGGCCTCTGACATTCTGGAGATTCTTCACATATTCCTGAAACTAGACAACACCTTTTGGAATAACAGCCACTGATTCCATAGACTTGTCTGTGCATCGGTTGCTTTTTGACACTTTTATATTTCATGGCGGCTGCAGAAGTGCTGCAGCAGACCAGAGATGGGGATTAGGATGAGGCTGGGGGACTTCAGCTTCTCTGTTTTGACTGTTGTCTCGTTTACTATGGGTGAAATGTACCCAGTCAATTCTCGTGTTGCAGCGCTCCAGTAAACAGCGGGGGCGGGCTGACGCTTGGGTTTTGGTGTCTGACCTGGCTGTGTTTGCTCAGGGAGAGAGCAGGAGGGAGAGGAGTTGTGTAACTACTGTATGAGGAGAACAACATGCTGAACCTCTCTACCCCCACTCTCTGCAGTTTGACGTATTTGGCTCAGATTATAGTGACCGTTTCTTTTTCCACTGCTTGTGTCTAAGGTCCGATCTCTCAGCAGTTGTTAAATGTAACACCATGTGAACTTACTCATGGTCTAGATTCCAGCCTTCTGATACATCACGTTTAATTTTGGTCATCTATTGAGAGAGCAACCAGGATGGTGACATCTTATGTTCAGAGGAACCCCTTGTTAGGAAGTCTCTCTCCTTTAAAGAGGTGGAAACCTATAAAGCCCTGCATAGCTATGCGTAGTGAGCAGAAGTGTGGAAATAGGCCTGCATTAGGAGCATCTATAAATAGGAGATTGTATCCTTGATACCAGGGGTTGTTTGGTCGTGCAGTGAAACCCGCTCGACTTATATGGATTTAAGACAGTAATCCCCCACCCCCTCTCGTCCCCCCCCCCCCCCCCTCTTCTGGCAGAAGACATGCATGTTTGGAATTTTTCCGCTTTGAGGAATCTGTTAAAATGATACAGAGGATGCAGACATCCTTCTAAAAGGAAGCTCATTAAAGTTTGCCTTGGCTGCCCCCTTTTGGTAGGTTTCCAAGAAAAGGAACCCCATACTGTCTTTTTTTTTTTCTTCAGTGTTTGCAAATGTGCAGCATACTTCCTGAGCCAACCACACTAACGTCAGAAGAGTAATTCCAATCAGATCCCAGCTGTTATGTGAGAACCAGTGTGTGTTGGTATCTGATGCTGTAGTTAAAAAAAAAAAAGATCTTTGGCTTTGCTGTGGATCTAACCCAGAATAAATGGACAGAACCAAACAAGTCAACCTGGTCTTTCCATAACTCAACTTTTAAGACCAAGAAGGCAAAAAAACCTTTTAATTGCTTATAGAAAATAAGGAGTAAATTTTTCCTTTTTTTTTAGAACCGTGAAGTAGTTCCACCTCAGCACTGTTAGATTTGACCAAATGTAAGGAAAAGCAGTGTATTTGGGAATCTGGGTGGAAGTGATCTTTATCTTTCACTTGTAAAGTAAAACTCCAGTATAGTTGGCTCTGTTGTCTTGTGCAGTTGTTCTGCTGCATTGCTGTAGTGCACGATACTTCAAATACACAGATGGTTGGTTAAAAAAAAAAAACAAGTTAAAACACATGTTGGTCTAATAACAGACTCCGTTCTTTGAAGTAATTCCTAGTTTGAACTAAAATATGAAGTGTATGAAGTGCTGCAAAACATATGTCACACACATGCCCATCACAATTCACCTTGTGGAGTCCAGCAATAAAATGGCTGAAATGACAGAAATAAAAGGAGGTAGCAACAACGTACATAGGCAAGAGTAGAAAAAAGTGTTTGTCTGTTTCCCTTCAGCTACAGCCAGCACATGGAGGCAGTTGCTAATGAACCAGAAAAGCCATCCCTCCTATTTCAGTGTTGTTTAGTCTTATTGCCCACGTGGAGAATTTGATCTTGCAGCACAATAAATAGTACACATTTAAGAAAAGAGTAACAGGGTTCCTAAAGAAGCATCTTTAACCTCCAAGGGTATATATTATGATAAAACCTTTCCGCTGTGTTCAGGCTAGTAGCTCCCAGTATCAATCTCCATGACTCAAATAAAATAATATATACAAATAAAATAAAAGAGAGATAGAAAGCTAGGACACAGCAGCAGAGAATATGTTAAAAGTTGCTGGAGAGCGATGATGGAAAATTTGGAATGACGAACTTAGGCATCAATACATAACACAAAGGCCAGCTAAGATGATAGTAGTGATGGACAAGTCTCCAAATCAAATTTTTATTCATAAAGTGATGATTTGCATAGTTATTTATCCATTGAGAAGGAAATCAGGAGAGGACTTGTCTGAGAGCAGGAGCTTAGAGACCTTAAAAGGCAGACCCCTATGAAGGGACATAAAGTACTCATGATATGCACAAACATCTGTCGGCATGTTTCCCCCTCACAACTGTGTTATCACAACAGCCTACTTTATATTGGCGAGTTATGCAGTGGTTGTGCAGATCTTACTTTCCTCCACATAATCGGTCCATGTTTTTTTCTCATGAGGGTTTAACTATAGTGATATACATTTTAAACTATTATTCCGAGGACACTGTCAGACCACCAAAAATCTACAAATCCGACTGCAGTGAGTTTATCCTTCAAGCACAAGTTGTTTGCTTCTAAAAAGTACTTTTTGACTCATAGCTACACTCGTAGCTGTGGTTTAATGGATGGGAAAATAACATGCTGATAAACAACTACTGTTTTAGTTGTAGTCAAACACACCATCAATTGGCACAGGCAGAGAAAAAAATCAGTGGCAACTTGAGCCAGTTATCACAGCTAAACATGCAGGAGCATGTTTGGAGAGAGCAGCTGTTGATTTAATGTGATATGCAGACATCAGAAGATGTTTTGTACTGACAGATGACAATAACATTTTAAAAACTCCATTAAAATAATTATATTTTTTCCCTGATAAACTTTATGTTCACAAAAAAAGCTGCAGTCATGTCAGCATTCCCTGCTCAAGCTCTCTGCAGTCGCCATAGGACAAACTTCGCTATGCTGCACAGGGTTCCCAGGATTCCCATTCCTGGGGCAAAAACTTGTTTCAGCTGAAAAGCTATAATAATTCATCCTCCCTACCTGGGTTTACCTTCATGTAGCTCATCCATGTCTCCATTGACAATCTTTAGCAAAAGAGCTCACTCCATCATTGTTCTGTGTTGCCATTATGCGGCCACAATCGGGCTGCACAATGTTAGAAAATCTTGCGATGGCAATAATATTGGTAAATATTGCAATGCAATATATGTCTACAATGTTTCCCATCTATGCTTCCCTCACTCTGTAAGCTTTAGTATTTTGGGCAATGTCATATGTGTCTTGTGTACGCATCTGCTGCTGTGAGACTCTGGTCCACTGGCGACATCTTACATTAGCATGTAAAATGCAACCTCATAACACCTGGAATTTATTAGCCAACTATGTTTGCTCTCCAAACAGTGCTTTGGAATATTGTGTTACCGTGTATTGACGATATATTTTGTGATTATGGTGTGAGATAGACAGAGCGTTCTGTTCTGTATGGATCTTTTTGTGCCATACACCTGCATTTTGAAATTACTTATCCGCTTTGAAAAACATTGGAAAGGCTGAGTATAATTTATGTATGCTTCATGGTTTCATAATTTTTAGATTTGCTGGCTCTAATGTATGATGAAAAATTGACTTTTTTTTGTGTGTGTAGGCTTTTTTTAAACAGAAAACATATTGCCAGTCACATGCTATAGCTTTATATGCGCGTAATCCAGCTGTTTTTTCTCTAGTATGGACTCTTCTGAATGTGGGACATCCCTGCATGCAGAGGCTTAAGATTTACCATCACATGGAATATGATGCGTTCTCTGGGTTTCATCTGTATTTACTCTTTATTTTTTAAAGCTTTTCTGTAAAAAGAGGTCAAGACTTCTCACTTTAAAATGCAAGACAAACATATTTAACGTAAGTTGTTAAGAAGAATGTAGACAAGTTCTTGTCCTCTACTTTAAGTTGGATTTTAAAATCTTTTGAAGACTGGTTATTGATCATGTTAGATCTGCCAAATTGTCAGCAGGCACTGCCAGTCAGATACCCTGTTCATTTCCAGGTGATATTAAAATGCTGCATGATATTGGACAACACATTGTTCTGTGTTTGTGTTTCTCAGTGATGCTCAGCAAACAGTGAGGAGCATCTAGTTCTGTTGCTCAAACCTAATTTGAAACAGCCCACACTTATTTTTTTCTCTAAACCTAGAAAGATGTCGTTATTCTTGCTTTAAAGAAAGAGTTTGAATTCGGCTGCAACTAGTCTTTCTCCCTGTATAGCTGAATATCATTAACGGTAATAGGAAAAAATAGTAGATTGTTGATATTTCTGATTAGATAACAGAAATAAATGTACAATATTTCTGTTATGTAAACCTTGATTGCTTGAAAGCTGATATATACCACACTTGTATCAGCTTTCAGGCAATATCAGGAGGACTCATTACTCACAAGGAACTGATGATACGTTTCAACCTTATTGTGTTAAGTTCTAAATGAAGCTTTATTAAAATGTCTCCCTTTTTATACTCTTAGTGGTTTTCCATTTCATTTGCACTGTAAACATCGACATTTAAAGTTCTGATCATTTCAACTGACGAAGCCATTTTACTTGCTGTGTCCCTTTCCACCAAACAATATGTTGTAGAGAGAGTTGTTATTACAGGGTAAGGTTGTCCTCATGCAAGGAATATGCATGTACAAGAAAATTTACAGTTGTGACAGTGAAACGGTTCCAGCGAGGAGTGTTTTTGATTAGTTTCCCTCCCTTCATGTTTGTAAAAGGAATGAGCCAAACATCAGAAATGCACTCATAATAGTGGCAGTACAGCTGCACTACAAACTAGAAATTTAGTAACAAACTGGCTGAGGTAACTTTTCTGTAATTGTTTTTACATATTGTAACTATAAATAATGTCATAAATTAGATTTTACAGGCATAATGTCATACAAAGTATAATAATGATATTAATAACAGATTAGGTGTGTTTTTGTCCTACAACAGACTAATTCAAGGTAATTTAAAGATATTTTACAGGTTTTTCTATTTTTTGAGATTTATTGGACTGTTGACAATGTTGGAACATCAACAGGTATAATACATGCCATTTAATGTAAAAGCTTTATAAGAGAAAGTCTTTGATGTAGTTTCTTTCCTGAATGTTGCCTGTAGGGAAAAAATAAAGGCTAAATTCATCCTGTAAACTGAGGAAAATGTGCAGAAATTTTAAGCAGGTAAAACAAGCAAAATCACTTAAATAGTACAGAGAATAGTAATAGTCTAAACTTTACGTTAATGCAACTAACATCAAATTTATCTTCAATAAATTGTAAAGATCAAACAAACAAACTCTTAACAGGCACTACCCAAATTTTAGACTGCCATGGTGACACCACAATGTTTAACTTTTGCCTGAAGGCAACATGTGCAATTTTCCATAATATTATGGTGTTGCCTTAGGCCAATATGTGCATTTTAATTTGCATTATTTAATTAGCAAATTAGAACAAAATCAGCAAAAAAGTTAAAAAATCTTTCTGATGGCTTCCTGGAAGTGGAGATCCAAATTAAAGTACTGGTATTGGTTCCTTATTTTGTAACTTTTTTTAAATGTTGCATTTATAAAAGGATGCTTTGTTGAAATGTGATAACCAAAAATGTGTTGCCTGAGGCCAGCATGGTACCACTGAGCATTAAGATAACATTGAGAGGAAGCTATGAGCTTATCTAAAATGTGTTATAATTTTAGATAGAAAATAAGATTAAATGGGGAGGAAAAATGTTGAAAAAATGTCACAAACACTCAATTGACTGAGCAGCTGATTTGTTCTTTTTACAAGGGGTTATTGTGTCTCTGACTATTTTCTCCCAAAAATATAGGTTATTTAGATTACAGTGAAGTAAAGCCAGTTAAATGATACCCAACATAGATGTGCATGATAGTAGCATGTCCTGAGGTTTGTTACACTTTGTCTGACATTGTCTATAGGTTCTTTATCTTTGTGCAAACTTTTTATTTTTACTCTCATGTGACACTGACGTCCTTCCCATGTGTGTCTCTCTCCATCCCAGTGTGTCCTCGGCAGTGCAAGTTGGCCTGTACGGACAAGGGGGAGTGTTGCCACAGCCAGTGCTTGGGGGGCTGCTCCAAACCCAACGACGACATGGCCTGCTCGGCGTGCATCCATTACAACCATGAGGGTCGCTGCGTGCCGGACTGCCCCAATGGCACCTTCATGTTTGAGGGCTGGCGGTGCATCACCATTAGGGAGTGCTCTGAGGTGCACCTGCCCAATGACAATCTCTTTGTCATCCATAACAGAGAATGTATGAATGACTGTCCCTCCGGGTTCACACGCAGTGACACTGATCGGTAAGGTCGCACACCTCAGATATGATGCTTACTACGTGGTAATGCCATATGAGCTGACATATTTAATATCATGTTTAAAGAGATGAAACACTAATGTTGAATGACTTTTAAGGGTGTAACAACTATCTTTATTGCTCTTTATTTGACTCTCATGCTGAACTGCATGTCTTGGTGAAATTTCAGTGAACAGATGTTGGTTTACACCAAAGTATTCACAGACATTAAAGCTGTTTGTATCCAGAATGCACTAATGCATTATGCATTCTTTTGCATAAGGCATCCTTGACTTGAACTTTACCCGACCTTAACGCTTCACATGGATCTTTTACTAAACTTCTTGACACAGGAAGTCGAAGAGGTTAAGAGCGTGATTTTGTTTTATTATGACTTTAATGTGACCAACAAAAAGTAGCCTAACATTGTAAAGTGGAAGGAAAATTATACATGGTTTCAAACATTTTTACAAATGAAAGTCAGAAAACTGGCACTTGCATTTATGTTAACCCCTCTTTACTTTGATACCCTGAAATAAAAGTGTGTATCCATTTTGCCCCAAACATAGACATGGTTGTCCATCTCGTCTGAGTGACTCAACTGGGCAAAGAGGGTAACCATCAGAGATCTGAGAAAGAAGCTGCAGAGACCCACAGCTCAGATGTAAAGATTTGTAGATAAGGACAACTATTATTCAAGGACTCTACAAATCTGGCCTTAATGGTAGTGATAAGAAGAAAGTAATTCTGAAAGAAAGCCATAAAAAGTCCTGTTTGCACTTTGCTACAAGCCAAGTAGGGGGACACAGCAAACATGTGGACGAATGTGTGCCGGTCAGATAATATGAAAACAATATTTTGGCCTACGTGAAAATGCTATGTGTGTGGGAGGGAAACTAACTTTGCACATCACCCAGAACTAACCAGACCTGCTATAACTCGTGGTGGAAGCATCATGCTGTGGAGATGCTTTTCTTCGGCAGAGACATGGAAGTGGGTCAGAGTCAATGGATGGACCTAAATCCGTTTGAGATTCTTTTGCAAGACTTAAGAATTGATTAATAGGCAGGCAGGCCTTAAAATTTAAGGCATTTGCCTTTTTCCTTCCACTTCACAATTAAACATTACTTTTTGTTGGTCTGTCACATAAAACCCAGATAAAATACATTGAAGGTTGTTGTTATGATGTGATAAAATGAGAAAGGTCAAAGAGGTATCAATATTTTTGCAAGGTGCTGTAATTAACACTTTTTCACAGTTTCTCCTTCAGATTTATCTTATCACAAACTCAAGGTGTGGATCTGTTTCTTAGTTGCTGAATGTGTTTCTAGCCATTGCATGTGCTTTGTCTCAGAGGTCAAAATAATGAGTCACTCTCTCACGAAACAGTTCAGCTGAAGCCCCATAAAAGATTAAACTGTCCATGTGAGAAGTGACCTTTTATCATGCCCTGAATTTATCTGTCTGAATCCTCTGGAATGCTTATGGGCTACAAGAAGACAAACTATGTCTTAGCAAGGCAGAAGATGTCACCAAAAATGTTTTGTTTTATTTTCTCTTATAAGAATACATTTTTCCCCCCACCCCTATTTTTCTCTCGTTGGCTGTGATGTATGCAGCATGCTGTGCATCGCTTGCAATGGTCTGTGCGACAAGTTCTGCAGGTCTCCTGTCATTGATTCTGTGGATGCTGCTCAGTCCCTGAAGGAATGCACCGTCATCGAAGGCAATCTGGTCATCAACATCCGCAGTGGAAGTGAGTGCTTCTAACACCACATGCTCTTTTACACAACAGCACTGTTTGACAATAGATTATATCATAATATTAACATATTGTCACATAGAGTAATGTTTAGTAATGCTTCACTGCATTAACTGTCCTAATATTATTATTCTTAGAGAATTTGTGGTATTGATCAACTTAAAGTAATGCATAATTGGGAATTGTATGAATTGGATACATAGATTCAGATTTAAAAAAAATCTGAAATATGTGGTGTGCATTTGTCTTCAGCCTTCCCCAAGTCAATACTTTGTATTTTGAGGTATGTCTCTACCAGCTTTGTTCATCAAAAGACCAAAATCTTTAGTCAGATTAGAGTCTTACCATAGATTATCAATTGCATTTAGATCTGGACTTTTACCAGCCCATTCTAAAAGCTATACTTATAGCTGTATGTTTAGGGTTATGGGCCTACTGTCCCAGTCTTAAGGTTTTTTGTTTTTTTTAGCTCTTAAAGAGGTTTTCTTTTAAGATTGCCCTGTATTTAGTTCCATGTTTCCATCAGCTCCAACCTGAGCTGCTCCTGCTACAAACAGGATGTCTTATGGCTTTATTTCAAGCAAGGGCTTTCTTCATCCCATTCTTCCAGAAAGGGCAGATAAGTGGAGTAAACAGCTAAATGTGGTCCTGTAGACTAATTTCCAGACCTGAGCTGTGGATCTCTACAGAGTCTCCAGAGTTAACATGGGCTTCTTGATTGCTTGTTGTTGTTCTGAGATTGAACTGCACACAGGCGGATCCTTTTTAATTAGGTACCTTTGCAATACAATAGGTTATACAGGATTTTATTTAGTAGCATCAGAGTATAGGGGGCTGACTACAAATACTAACACTGTTCAGATTTTAATTTGCAAAAATGTTGAAAACCAGACATCATCTTCCTTCTGCTTTACTGATATTTGCTACTTTGTGTTGATCTGTCATATAAAATCCCTGTAAAATACATAGAAATGTGTTGTTGTAATGGGACAAAATCAGAAAATGTTCAAGATATATTTAATATTATATAATAGGTTAAATAAATTACCTAATCAAGCTCATACGGTTTATTATACGTTTTTATTGCTTCTTGGGGGGTTTGCATTAGGAGCTCCTCTGGGTGTCTTAGTTGCAGTAGTGGTAGATTTGGGAATAATTTATTTTCTTATCTCCTTTTTACAGTTAATATAGCCTCAGAGCTGGAGACGTTCATGGGACTGATCCAGACAGTAACGGGCTACGTGAAGATTCGACACTCCCACTCTCTCAGCTCGCTGTCCTTCCTCAAAAGCCTCCGATACATCAACGGACAAGAGCTTATCGAGAAGTGAGGCTCATCTGTGTGAACCTGGCCATGCACATGTGCAATTTGAGAAATTATGAGATGCAAGAATGTTCCTCATCGTCTAGTTTAGGGGCCAGCAAATCTTACTATCCAAGAGCCATTTTTACTTTTGCCCTAAACAAAATTTGTGTGGTGCCCCCTAAACAGGATTATTTAATAAATTCTTTAAATGGCTACTATTCAAATATTTTTATGTTTTATGGAAAAATAACAATGAAATCACATTTTTTTAAAGTTATAAAACCAAGAAAGAAATTTAAGATTGCATAATTAGAACGGAAACAGAATAGTTTTTTCACATTTACGGATTAGTAAGAAGCATAACACATATTGTTGGCATCCTAATGACATTAATGGACTGAACAAAAAAAGCATTTATTCCTTGTACCATATTGTCATTCTGTTGTTCTGTCAGTGCAGATATAGCAGGAAAACAAATAGCAGAAGATCTGAAACTAGCCTATTTAATTCCCTTTGTATATTAAAATTTTCTCAATATCCTTACCACTTTGGTAGGAGTTATCAACAGTTGGCCAAGGAACCACTAGTTGTAGACTCTTGGTCTAGGCTCTATCCTTGTATCCTGTATGTAAACAGGGTTAGATACATCTTAACTTAACCTGTTTGTGTTGGTTTCCAGATAATGCAGTGTGTTTTTAATTTTAAAAGTGGCAACAACACAGACTGGAAAGGCTCAGGTCTGCTAATGCCATCACTTGGATATCAGCAGCAGTCTTAGATGTGAGGCAGAGTTTTTATTTTTTTTGGCTGAGGGGGTCATGGGAAAGCCTTGTGTCCTTCTTGTTATCATTTATCCCAGTGTTAAGTTTCACTCAGAGGAATGCTGTTGAGGATGGCAGACATTCCCTTCTCTCTGGAAGCTTTCTGCTTGGACTGCTGGCGCTAATGGCGTTGACATGACTGTGTTTCATACCAACCCTCATTGTCAGGCAGACACACAATTCAGAACCCACCTTTTTTAGTGCAAAACACTGCCACCTTTAACAATATTTAACCAACATTTGCATTTCCGTTACCACACACTTAAAGAAAACAACTTGCTGCAACATGTTTGTAACCATCTGCCTATCTTCTCCCATTATCAGCATGTATTCATTCTCCGCCGTCAACAACCAGAATCTGCAGTCCTTGTGGAATTGGACCCAGCACAACCTGACTATTCAGGCAGGGCGTCTCTTCTTCCGTGGAAACCCGAAGCTCTGCATGTCTGAGATTCATGCCATGTGGGACAACACGGGCATAACCGTGAGCCCAGAGGAGGGAGATTTCCGTTACAACGGTGAAAGAGCAAGCTGTGAGTAAACCTTTTGTTGGAGCCATGAAATGTTGTTAAAAATGTAATTTTGTGCCTATTTACATAGCCACATATTTTCCTTTTGGGAGGTTTACTGAAAAGAGGTTTGCATGATAGGATGTTTCAAGGTTTCTGCACATTTGTGTAGTATCTTTTCTTACCCTCTGTCTGAAATGCAGCATAGCTATCTAGATGGCCTAAGAATAGTCCATATGAGGTCAACAAGAACGCCAGAGATTAGGCTTCTGGCTTGTTTCACATCAGCTAATTATTAGAACTGAAAAGCTAAGACAAAAGGATTTTAGGTGGGATTTATAACCACGATGAGCTGCCTTAGGGCTGTGCAATTAATCAAATTTGTATTTCAGTTTCAATTTCAGCGCTTAACAGTTAAAGAAAAATTTGAAAAACATTATTATTGTTAATAATTATTTTGTGGCATTTTCCTTTGTAATCCCCTTATTGTATGGTTCCTAACTTTCAATTCAATGTTTTTTAACATGGTGAGAATCATGATAACTAACTGGTGATTTTAATACTGAATAACATTTTTGTAAATAAGCCTTTTTTCATTATCAATCGGCTTTAAGGTGATTTACATTTCTCTCAAGAAGGTTCTACTCTGAGAGCTTTTCCCTGAACCTCGTCTTTAAGGATTCTGAGATGAAAGTGCTAGATCCTTCTTCAAAACCACACAATAACAATAATAATTCTTTCTTTTAGTTTAAATAGTACATTAAGATGTAATGTTTGGATGTATTTGTGAAAGTAATTAGCAAATTATTTCAACTGGTTATCCAAAGGAGAATACTTTTGTATTTTCCTTAAAATCAAAAACTTGAGCTACTTGATGCTACTCATCATTCATTTTTTCTTTTTAATTAATTTGTTCTCTTGTGATAAAATGCTTCACCTTGTTCTGTTTGCCTTGGTTTTAACTAAAATGAGATTATTGTACTTTTTTCAGGGCATGGTTCTTGTTAAGTTTGCATCAGGTGAATTATTTTGTGTCCAGTTTTATTCATTCCTGTTTTAAAGAAGAACAGAACAGTGTAAAGAATCTTGCATCGTACAACAACCTGTCAACAACCATGGTTTAGCTGAAATGCAGCCTAGCTCATTACAAGTCTTTCAGCTGTTTGAAACAGAAAACACATCATTTTAGATGGTTTCTCCCAAATTATTAGATATCACATGTTTTCTTCTTGGTGTTGTTTTATCAGCTAGAGTTAATGCTGAAGGAAATCCAATACAGTTCACATCAGCTGCAATTTTATTTTACTTGGTTGCTTAGTTCTAATTTGGAGAGCTGATGTAATATATTCCTTATTTGCAAATGCAACAATTGCCATCGCTCCAGTCTTTTTAAAGCTCCTCTAACAAAGCCCCAGTTTACTCTGGCTATTTAAAAATGGTGGAGTGTGAGGCAGCAGCTTAATCTTTCTCTGAATCCTGTCCAACTAGCTACCACGCAGACCTTATGTAAATGTTTTGAAGCTTTCTGCAGATAAGTGATGAGTCTGAGCCACAAACAGTGTTTCAATCAGATGGAGAGTTCTTTCTTTCAGTGTGAAGTTCTGGCTTTTTGATTTTGTTGCTTTCTGAGACTTATTTTCCTTTTAAGTTGTTTAACCCACAGGGGATCTGCTCTGTCATTGCAGGTGAAAGTGACATCTTGAAGTTTAAGTCAAACTTTACAACAAGCAACACGATCACACTGACATGGGAACGCTACCAAGTCCCTAACCGTGGAGACCTCCTAAGCTTCATAGTCTACTACAAGGAGTCGTAAGTTCTTAGCCATCACTAACAATCTAAAAACTGTGCTGACTGATAACAAATAAAACCCTCATCACACTGTGTGCCAGTGTTGTGAAAGACAGTATGTGACTTTAAGTACAGTCACATCTTAATAAATTTAAATTTCTTCAAAAAGGTCATTTGTTTTAATACTTGGTCAGTGCTCTTTAGATTAATTATTGGGTTTACGTCCGGCTAGATTGTTGGCCAATCAAGCACAGTAATACAATGGTCATTAAAGCATGTATTGTTACTATCGGTACTTTTCCACACATTTAACTTCCACTCGACTTTCTGATAATATGCTTGAATACAGCTCTGTGTGAATAGCCAGCTTCTTATTATAATGCAATTACCTTTTGTGGCTTACACTACTGGTGAAGGGTGTCAATGACTGTCTGTTGGAAGACTGTCTAGTCAGCAGTACTCCCCATGATTGCATAGACCAAACCTTGACCATGGTATAACATTTCTGTATTAAAACATGTTTCTATTTATGCTATCTTATATTCGAAATTTCTGAGGAACAAATTGAATTTTTAGTAGCTGTAAACAAAAATAATCATTATTACCAGAAAAAAAAGCTCAAACTATCTCAGTCTGTGTAATAATCTATATATGAGTTTGTCTTCCTATTCACTAATAAAGGAGTATATGTATTTTGATTTCCAGCTAACCAAGTATGTTTGCCCAGGTTAAATATGCCATGTAAATCGCGAATAGGTGCCAGCCGATGCTTGTATATAGTTTAGGAAGTGCTACTCAGATGTCACAGCATTGTCCCGATAATAGCATTCAATCTTTTTTTTCGTTATTCAGACGCTGTGTGCTTTGATGAAGATTTGCTTTCCTCAGCATGCTGAATGGTTGCAGCGGCTCCAACTGGAGTCTAGTGTTATTAATTTTCTAAAATGATACAGCTATTAAACATTTAAGTATTTAGGGGCACTAAGTATAGGGCATTAAACTTTCATCCCTAGATGGACAGATGATGATTAAGCAAGGAAACCAAATGGGACTGTAATGACATGCCTGCCTTAACAGTAGTTTGATTAATACAGACTTTATACAAAATAGGGATGCATCATAAGTGACACATATACTTAGTGAATGGAAAATGACTTGTTTCACAATATTTACTTCTTTATATTATTAGACATACACATAGTGTGTTGTTTGATATGGCAACATACCCAGCTGGATAAGTAACATTGTGAGCTAGATAGTGTTTCATTTGATTGTTTCTCTTTACAGTGCACATGTGGATTGGAAATGAAGCCTTTTGTTTGAATGGATTCTCTTTCAGGCCTTTCCAAAACATCACAGAGTTTGATGGCCAGGATGGCTGTGGCTCCAATAGCTGGCACATGGTGGATGTAGACCTTCCTCAGAACAAAAACACTGATCCCATATTTACTCTTCAATATCTCAAGCCCTGGACCCAGTATGCTATTTATGTGAAGGCCACCACCCTGCAGGTGAAGGACGAACACATTTCTGTGGCAAAGAGCGACATCATTTATATTCGCACCCGACCATCATGTGAGTCTGAATGTTGATCTTCCTGCTTTTATTCAGTGTTTACTGATGTCTAACACATCATAGCTTTGGTTTGTTACAGTGCCGTCCGTGCCCAAAGATGCCCGTGCATTTGCTAACTCTTCAACCAAGTTGGTAGTGAAGTGGTCATCTCCAGTGTTTCCAAACGGCAATCAGATTTACTACCTGGTGCGCTGGCAGCGGCAGCCTGAAGACAGGGAGCTCTACCAGTATAACTACTGCTCGAAAGGTTATTAGATGAAATCCTGTAAAACGTCCAAATTTTTTGCCATTTGAACTTTAATATATTTGATAACTGTCTTTTACTAAAGTCTATGTTGGTCCACACTGGGGTTTGTTTTTCAAACAGGGTTGAAATTACCAATCCGGAGCTCGTCATTATGTCCCACAGAGGAGAAGGATAGCCCAAACCCACCCAAGATTACCCAGCCTGGGGAAAAAAAGGGTCTGTGTTGTACTTGCCAGAAAACACCCGAAGAAAAGGACCGGGAGAAGCACGATCGCCACTTCTTAAACGTTTTTGAGAACTTCCTCCATAATGCCATCTTTCGTCCAAGGTACGATCACATCATTGTTTTTTTATGGTTCGAAGCAAAGCTTTTCACTAGCCAACCATAACCAGATCCAGCCATTTAACACAAGGATTTATGCTCACATTCTTAAAGCTGGTGTCGCTGAACCAGTGAGTGACAATGGACCATTAATCATAATGGAGACCTGCTCATGCCATCTTTCCCCCACTTCACACTTACTTGACAACTCTGCTCTGTAACAGCTTACTAACAATGGAGGGTTATATTTTTCCACACCCCATAATGCCTCGATCATTTCACAGACCACTCTTGTATAGAAACCAAGGCATCTGAGACCTGACTTGTGAAAGGGGTGGGAATGAGATGTTGGAAAATCAAAGATAAAGCAGATATAACCAATCATCTAGGCTATTTTTTGTATGTCTTCCAAAATGTAAAGCAAAGAAAGCCAGGTGGATTACTGCAATTCATAAAGATTAGAATTCACCGTCTGAAATATGGATTTGCTGTGAACTCAGGACAGTAGCTCTTGAGGACTGGGGTTGGAGACCCCTTGACAAGATTATGCACTCAGAACAACTATACCAGCTCTTGTAATGCTTCGCTGCTTTTTAAATTTTTACAGCCAGAACGGGTCATTTATACTGTGCTTTGCAAAAGCAATCATAACCCTTGAACATTTCCACATTTTGTCATGATGCAAAAACAAATTTGATTGGATTTTATGTAATAGACTAACACAAAGTAGGACATCACTGTAAAAAGAAAGGAAAAGGACACATCATTTGCATTCAACCCCCTATGTTAATACTTAGAATCCTGTAGAACCATGTTTTGCTACAATTACAGCTGCAAGGCTTTTGGAGTATGTCTCTACCACCTTTGTACATCTGAAAAACTGCCCAAATTTAATGCTCATACCTCTCTGCAAACTAGCACAATTCAGATTGTATGAAGAGATTTTGTGAGCACAAATTTTCAAGTCCTGCAACAGATTATTGTATGGATTTCGGCCTGGACTTTGACTGGGCCATTTTTACACGTGAATATTCTTTGATCTAAAGCGCTACATTGTAGGTCTGGCTTTATGTTTAGGGTCTTGTCCTGCTGGAAGGTGAACCTCTGCCAAGGTCTCAAGACCATTGCTGCTTCTTTCCATTGACTCTGACCAGCTTTCCTGCCCCTGCTAAAGAAAGGCATGATGTTGCCACCACTTTTGGTTTTCCTTCCCTGCATGGTGTTTTGTATGAAGGCTAAAAGGTTTAGTTTTATCTCATTCTGGCCAGAGCACCTTCTTCCACATTTGTCATGTCCCCTACATGAGTTGTGGGAGATACTGAGTTCAAATTACACATAGATGGAGTCTGTATGCTAAAGAGGTGATATCTGAAGACAACTGGTTGAACTGGATTTCACTAAGGGGTATCAGAGTAAAAGTGGCTCTGAGTAAGTAGGCAGGCTGAGCAAACATGCTGGGATTGAGCAGATCTGATGAAGTGAACTTTAACACACTTCGGGCTTTTTGCTGTTTTGGTTGGAAATTGTGATATAGGGGGTGTTAGGACATGGAGCAGTTATGACATTTTTGTTATATTTATATAGTTTTAAAGTTATAAGAATCAATGATGGCCTTTAGCAGCCAAACTTTGTACAGACTCCCTTCTGTAACAGGGCCAGCATTATTTTACACCAAATCTGGGAGGATTTGTTTTCACTCAAAAGTTCATTGTTTAGACGCCAGGCGAGAGGAATGAGTGTCCACAGAAACAGAAAAGAGAGGAAATGTTTTCCATTTTTTTTGTCTCTCTCCCCCCCCCCCCCCCCCCCCCCCCCCCCTCCTCCTCCTTCTCCTCCACTCCACGGCTCCTCTTGCATGCTCGCTTTGTTTAAGACGCTTTTTTCTGGAGCGAGACAGCTGCCAGGAAATGTACAGTGAGTCCATCTGGAATTTAAATGAAAGGAGGAAGAGCCCCACCAGTACTGCAAGGAAGATGTACAGTGAGCAAAGTAGCATTAGCAGACTAATTTACTGGAGGAGAGATGGGCAGGAAGAAAAAGAGAAACGCTTTGGCAGGGTCTGCTTCAGAGACCTCAAAGACCTGTCATCGGCAGACGGGAGTGTTTAGTTACTGCACACACCTGCTGTTGTTGGTAACGATGAATGGATACAGATGAATTAATAGGGATTTCCTGGATGCTGTCACATCTAATTTGCTTTACTCACTGGAGCTTTAATGTCTAGTCATGACAGCCTTGTCTGTACTTTGTTGTTTAAATTTCTCTTTTATTTTATTTCAATCAGCTGAAGTGGAAGAAGGCAACTAATTTATTTCTACTGCATTAGTCAGCTGAGAATATTTGCCTTAGTCATTATGGTTCATACAGTTCTCTTATGACTTATCATTTTACTTTTTGTCTGCTTTTAAAACCGAGTGTCAATCAGTGCCAGTCAGACTCTTTTATCTGGGCTTTTATTTGTTCTCTAATATCAGTTTATTTATATTTATAATGTGTTATAAATAGAGTATTGTCTGCTGCTTGCTTTGCTTCGCTGCTCAAGACACATCAGTCAGAGAGGACTGTTGTCTTGTAAGGGAGGCTGTCCTTACACACCTCATGTAAAACCACTTACAATGTCCAGCAAAAAGTATTTGTAGTCTTCAGACCTTTTCATATTTCTTGCAACCCCCAACTTTCATTTTACAATTGTCTGTTTTGTATTCTATTACATACAATCTTAGTAAAAGCATTCAACTCTGTGGTTGTAACATGACAAAATTTGGAAACGTTCAAGGAGTTTAAAGGGTCAAACGTGTAAAGATCTCTTAACAGGCTTTGTTGTTTCAGTTTATCTGATCTCTAAAATGATACATTTTTAAAAAGTGTAAAATTTTAAGATTTGTGTTTTTTTCTGTGACGTGGTAAAATTAACTTCCTGAGTTTGTCATGTTTGGTAGATACAAAACTAAACATTCTTTGACCGATGATTTGGCTTTTAGCCACACTCACTATTTTCTTTCCGGACGTTTTTTGAACTTAATAAACATTTGGTGCTAAAAACGTTAGATACATCAATCTGAAGCTCTCCCTTTTTTGCTCACTCAAACTTTGCTCCATCTCTACTGACACCATTGAAAGCTTAACATGTTGACTCGATGCCCTGTTGTGTCTCTTGTACGACTGCTAGTGCTGCATTCACAGCTGTCAGTGTCTCCCCGCCCTCAGTGGTGATGATGTGCAGTTCCAGGAGGCTCTGCTGCTGCAGCTTATCATCTGCATTCTGACACCAAGAGCCAAAAATCTCCAACATCCTGTGTATTACTGAGCTCTGGTCATGTGTGGAGACATTTTTTCTGTCATGCAAATGTCTTTAGACTTTTTTTATTGTCTATTGTAATATACCTCACAGCGGGTTTTCCCTCTTTTATTTTTTTCTGTGTAATGTGTAAAAAAATTATTTTTTTCTTCCACTGTCTTTGTCTGTCCACTTTGATCCGTCTGAGCTCATTCTTTTACAGAGCAGTGCTGGGAGTGCTCTGCAGCATCTGGACTCATGGCACACACAAACAAATACCTGCACACTCAGCCTGCAACGCTTTCTTTCAACTTTGAGCAAAAAGATTGTTAGATAACGACATACAATTACATAATGAGAATTTTAAGCCAAATGGTGTCCTTTTTTGTTGCCAAATTAGCATTCTATTGCACACATTTTGTGCTTTTGTTTCAGACCCCCTGACCGTCGTCGCAGAGACCTTTTTGGTTTTGCTAACAACACTCATGACAGCGGTCAGGGCAATACCACCTTTAGCTCAAGGGATAACAGCACAGACAGCATCCCTCCTTTCATCGAGTATCCCTTCAATCATGAAAGAACCTCAGCAGAATATTTAGAAATGCCTGACCTGTGGCCTTTCACCATGTACCTTATTGAAATCCATGCCTGCAACGAGGAGCTGGGCTACAACTGCAGCGTTGGAGCTTTCATCTTCTCTAGGACTAAACCTGCTGGTAAGGAGAAAACAATATTTGTGTTTCTTTTTTTTTTTTCTTTTTTTTAAAGATATTTATGTTGTTATTTTGTGTGTGTAAATGTGTTTGGCAGCCAAAGCAGATGACATCCCTGGGAAGGTTGTGTATGAAATGTGTGACAAGACTGAGGGGTGTGTGGTGCTGCACTGGCCAAAGCCTGTCATGCCTAACGGACTTATACTGATGTATGAGATCAAGTACCGTCTGGGGAATGAGGTAATTCTGGCAGGGTAAAATTACAGATTCTCTTTAACACCTTTAAAGATGTCTACACTTAATTTACTGTATGCGCATTGCTAGCCACATTTAGTGGCACCTTTTGTTAAGAATGTGTAAAAAGCCTTTAAACAAAGCTCTTAGTCTTCTCCTATAACATTTCACAAGGTTGCAGCTTACAGAGTGAGTCATTTCTGACCATTTCTCTTTGCAAAATGTTTTTTCTAAATCATCCAGAGTGCTGGGATTTAAGTTCAAATCTCGCTATATTTTAAAGTGTTTGTATCACAGATCGTCCACGGTACTTAACAGTGGGCATAAAATGCGTTTCCACGAATATATCCTTTGTTTATGCAAAACCCACCTGAATCTTTGTTTTATCTGACCATAGTACACTTTTCCAGGTAAAGTCCAACTGGAATTTAGTTATGTTTGACATGTGTGGAGGCAAGACAATAGATTTTTGTCTGACCTCTGTGCCCAAAAGTGGTAGGCATGGAGATGGTCTCTGATGATTGTTATAGAGACTTGGTTAGAGAACTCCAGCAAAAAGTGGCATTCTGGGCCACTTTTTGCTATAGTTCTGAAAGAAACCCCTTCTCTGAAACATCATATTTATACTCCAGGAAGCCATTAGAAGTAATTAGAAGTACCTAAAACCTCGAATTACCTTAAATTTTACTTGTTAAGGCTTAAAGAAGGTAAGAATAAATTGTTTCTCTTTTATTTCAAATCAATTTTATTTATTTTATGGGTACTGTGAGCACTGCAAATAATTGTGTGGCATTTTATACCCACAGGATATGTGTACTTAAAATTGGATTTTTCAACATTTTTTGGTGTTAGATTATACGATTCCAATTCAAGCTGCCTTCCTTTAAGGTATTTTACACGTCTTTAACTGGATTGACTATAAATATGATAATGTGTATAGATAAAACAATAATTAGTTTAATTTATTTTTTCAATATTTACAAATGTAGAGAAAATGATTTGGGATGTCAATTGTAGCTTAAACCAGATGCTTAGGTTGAAATTTGTTGTGTTTTTCCAAATCAGTCTGACACAACCTAAACTTTGATTTAAGTAGAAACTTTGCAGCTTTTTGTCGCAGGCACAGCAGAGGAGAAAATAATGGTCAAAAAAAAATTTTTGTTGAGGAACATTTGTAAAAACGTATTCACAAAGCAGTTATCAAAGCTTTGAAGACTTGGAAAAGCTAAAGCTCTGTTTTACAAGCATTAACCACTGTTAATTTCTTTTCTCCCAGGCTGAGAAACACAACTGTGTGTCACGTCAGCAGTACCATAAATACAAAGGAGTTCGCCTGACCATCCTGAGCTCAGGAAACTACTCTGCTCGCGTGAGAGCTACTTCTCTGGCAGGAAACGGCTCATGGACGGAGAGCATCTCCTTCTATGTGCCACCGCCTAAACGTAAAGCAAAACTACATTTTTAGATTATGTGGAGAGAGATTAAATGTACAAATGCATCTCAAATGTAGAAAATGTATTTAATGTTAGTAATTTCAAATGAGAAACTGAAATTATTTATTATTTTTGGTAATGTATATGATTTTATGGCCTAACACTAATGAAAACCCAAAATTCAGTTTTTCTAAAATTAGACCATCCAAAAAAAGAATTTTAATTTAGAAATGTTCTGACCTGCACAATTATGGAGGTGACAGTCAATTCAATTCAGTTTTATTTATATCACCTTTCACGAAGAGCATAAGCCATAAAAGGTCATTTTTGTTTGCCAAGGGCTTTATCCAGGTAGAATAATAAAAGGTTTTGTGGAAGGAAAAGGTTTGGCAAAAAAGCCTTGAAAGGATGGTGAAGCAAATCCCATTTAAGAGTTTGGGGGAGATTCACAAAGTGTGAGTTACAACTGGAGTCAGTGCTTCAAGAGCCAACACATCCAGACATGTATGTATGAAAATGGGCAACAACTGCGGCATTCCTTGTGTTAAGCCACTCCTGAACTAGTGACACCACCAGGAGTGTCTTACCTGAGCTATTCAGCAATTCAGTTAGACGTTTCCAGAGTCAGTAAAGATTTGTCATCTGCTACTGTTGGTCCACTCTGTGTTCTAATTACGGCTTAGCTGCATGGTACACAAAATTGATGCAGTAATTCATGCGCAGGGAGACCCAATCAAGTAAGGACATTAATTTTGAGTAGGACCTTTCTAAATTAAAATCTTTTTTTAATTGGTCTTCTGCAATGTTTGCTTTTTTTTTGCATGAAATGTATAACTTTGTGTAATTAATAAGGTTTAATGTTTTTTAATTGAATTACTGAAATAAATTGAGAATTTATTGAGACGCACTTGAAAATTTGTCGTTTTCAGTCAACCGTTTTTTGTTTTCTTTGTTATTCTGTCTCCCAGGAGATGATTTTGCGACGCTCTACTTGGCCATTATCCTTCCCATCATAGTGACACTTTTCATTGCCAGCCTTACCACCATTCTCATCTTCATCAACAAAAAGAGGCAAGTGCTCCCACTGATTAAGCTGCAATGCTCATGAAGCTTAATGATGAGTGTGATGTTATTTAGACTTAATAGGTGTTTTCATTTAGATCCCCCTTTGGGGGAGAACAGACATCCTATCGAGGTCTTAATATTGCATCTGAAACCACAGCTTGCTTGTCAGCTCACTGAGCTGGGCTTGTGTTTCCAGGAACAACAACAGACTTGGGAATGGAGTTCTTTATGCATCTGTCAACCCAGAGTACATCAGTGCGGCTGAAAGTAAGAATGTCAAATAACTTTTCCCCTTTTCCTTGCTGTTCTTTGCTCTTGCTCTTGCTCTTGTGCATGCTGGGTTGACCCGGTGTTTGTTTTTGCTGCGGCAGTGTACACTCCGGATGAGTGGGAGGTAGGCAGAGAAAAGATCACAATGCACAAGGAGCTGGGGCAGGGCTCCTTCGGGATGGTGTACGAAGGCACGGCGAAAGGTGTCATCAAGGATGAACCCGAGACTCGGGTGGCGATCAAAACGGTGAACGAGTCAGCAAGCATGCGGGAGCGGATAGAGTTTCTGAACGAGGCGTCCGTGATGAAAGAGTTCAACTGTCATCACGTGGTAAGATGGATTTATGATAAAGCAGCTGAAAAAAACACCTACAAATGGTTAAGAATAACTTCATAACGGAACGAGAAATGACAGTGCTCACCATTATTATCACTTCCTAATTATTCTCCGCATACACAAACAGAGAGAAGGTGCCAGCAAGCCATGAGGGCTTGGAGCTTTTTGTTCACTGCAGTTGTCTTAACGCAGGCAGCTGTAGCCAGAGGCATAGATATTGCCTCCTGGAGATTCTTTACATTCTCACATCAATGTGATCACGGCCTCATTAACTGCGTTTAATGGCGCTTCTCCTACAGCTCTTCCTTCACGTCTCACTGATAAAAAGTCAAGCACTCCGTAATTAAATTCACTTTGAATAATTGAAAATCTTGTTTTTCTTTTGTGATCTTCAGACCAAGTTAAAGATAGTGTGCTTTTTAGTTTACATTACGATTCCAGCACAATATTATGAATGTTGTATCTTTATAAAATTATGTTAGTTTCTCTGTATATATGCAGCCGACTCATTTCCTGTCACTATTGATGTAGGTGCGGCTGCTGGGTGTGGTCTCTCAGGGACAGCCAACCTTGGTTATCATGGAGCTGATGACCCGCGGAGATCTCAAGAGCCACCTGCGCTCTCTGCGCAATGAAGTAAACAACTTCTCCTGACAAAAACACACACGCACACGGCTTAGCTTTGTTTCACGTACAAACACAAAAGAGTAACAACAATAGCTTGTTTTCTTTGTTGCTTTTAACTACATGTTTACCAAGGTCAAAATAAATGCAAAAACCAGATGTCAGAGGCATAAGGTAATCTGCACTAGCTCATTGGTTAAGACATCACAATCATGCAGATTTGCTGAGGCAGTTGGGGGGTTTAATGAAACTGAAAATGGTATTTTACAGATGATACTCTACAAAATTATTCATAGCTCTTTAACTGTTTCACATTTTGCCACCATACAGTCACAGTCATCAATGGATTTTACTGAGTTCACTGTATATGATAAACAAATAAAGTGAAGTTTATTATTTATATTATTTATATTATTATTTATATATTATTTATATTATTTATATAAACCTACACAGACATGGCGGTTCACTTAGGCAGGACAACATTAATCAGAAAAGCAGCCTAGAGGCCCATGTAAACTCTGGAGGAGCTGCAACGACCCAGAGCTCAGGGGGAGAAATCTGTTGACGGGACAGCTATTATTTGTGTCATCAACACTGGCCTTTGTGGAAGAATTGCAAGAAGGAAGACATTTTTGAAAGAGAGCATAGGAAGTTTGATTTACTTTTTATTAGGCCCGAGCAGGAAGCCTTCAAGGGCCTATTGTAATCGTAGGATTTTTCATTATTATTCCGGTGCCTCTTTACGGTGTAATTTGGGGACTTTGCCATGCCCCTAGATGCACACACTTTTACCCAAAATTGTCCCCCGCGTGAAATTTTTGTTGTTTAATGTCTTCGTCAGTGGGCGTGACTAAGAGGTTTGGCCCCAAATGTGAGATAGGCCAAACTGTAAGTCGTAGAGATCTGAAATTTGGCACAGTGGTCAAGCTCCCCAAACCAAGAAAAATAGTTTCTTGGGGGTATGCCCTAAAACGCACAGGAAGTCGGCCATTTTGGATTAAAGGCAAATTTTT
Source organism: Girardinichthys multiradiatus (assembly GCF_021462225.1). Classification (NCBI taxonomy): domain Eukaryota; kingdom Metazoa; phylum Chordata; class Actinopteri; order Cyprinodontiformes; family Goodeidae; genus Girardinichthys; species Girardinichthys multiradiatus. The sequence goes on along the minus strand of NC_061795.1, from coordinate 29,231,780 downwards.
GGCCGTTTTTCACTTTAACTCACCTTGAACTTTAACGAACTCCTCCTAGGGATTTTGAGCTATCGGGTTCATGTTTAGTCAATATGCAGTTAAGGCATGGGGGATTAAAAGTTATCAAAATCGTGAGTTTTCGGCCATGTTTAGGGGGCGTGGCCAGGGCACGAACTTTGCGTTCATGCTGAAAGTGAAAAATTGGCTGTCTAAACACAATGCTCTTCAATCTGTATCAGATGACTGACAGATGACTAGTGGGTCTAACTTCGTTTGAAGCATAGTGACTTTTCATAAAAGGGCGTGGCCGTGGTGATGCGGTGAAGTCAGAAGTCACGCCATGGCCGCCATACATTTCGTTTTAATTTCCACATAGATCATCCGATCTGCACCAAACTGAATCTGATTGATCCTAGTCCAGTCCCCCAAAGAGATCTGATGAGATATTTGGTGGGCGTGGCCTAATTCTTCCACAGCGCCCCCTAGACAATTTTAAAAAATCAGCCCCAAGCCATGCTTTGACCGAGGATTGTGAAACTTGGTGCACTTATGTAACTTCTCAGGCCCTACAAAAAAGTATCTTGGAGCATTGGTCCGAACCCCACAGGAAGTAGGCCATTTTGGATTGAAGTTGCGACTTTGACCCCGATTTCACCGTTTCTAGCCCTCATATCTGAGGGAACTCCTCCTACAGCTTTTCACTTAGAGATTTCAAAATCACACAGTATACTCTTAAGGCACTGGGAATCAAGTTATCAAAGGCTTTTTGATACATGAAAGCGTGTGGGTGTGGCCAAGCCTCAAAGTATGACTTCTCGCCACTAAAGACAAAATTGACATAGCTCCTACAAGGAAAGTCACAGAGACCTGAAACCTTCCGAGACTGATCTCCCTCTGGCCTCGAACAATATTCAAGGATTTGATGCTGACATCATCAAAGCCCAGGAAGTGTCATGTTTTCCTTTTGATAGTCCATATTTGGTGTCCTTCACCTAATCAATGTGAAACTGTCCCAAGTGACAGATAACACGATGGTCTAAGACATTCTCCATTATTGACTGGTTTTGCTGGAGGGTGTGGCTGTGGCGGCGTGGCAAATTCTGATGTCACGCCACTGCCATACGTTTGGCTCTAAATTACACATACATGGTCCGATTCACTCCAAAATAAATATTGTTGAACTTTGTCAGCCCCCAAAACAGCTCTATTGGATTACATTGGAATGTGGATCAACAGCGCCCCTTAGGGCATTTCAAGTGCTCCATCTCCCTCATACATCATCAGATCCACTTCAAATTTAGTATACATCATCAGGGATCAATGCTGAACATGTTGCCACTATCAGTTCATGATATCATTTCAGCTCTGCCCACTAATAAACAACTGAGTGCAGCTTCCATCAGGAAGGTCGGATTTCCCCCAAATTTTAAATGCTTCTCGCCAGACCAGAACTCTGCATGACTGAAGATCATATGACATGTCGCTCACTGTCCCCCTTGGTGGCGATGTTCGGAATTGAACGGCAGCTTTGTCACTGGCGTGCACGGGGCAATACCAGGCTCCTGCGGTTGCTGCACAGGCTGAGTTGCGCTGAGCTGTGAGGGCCTTCAATGCTGCTTGCAGCTTTCATTTCCATTTGTAGTTTTTTTTTTTTTTTTAGATTTTTTTAAATATCTGTTATCAGTGCATCATAACAAAAAAAAATTTTATAAAATAAAAAGAGCAGTTAAAACAAGCAGATACATCAACATTTTAATATGCCTGTTTTATCATTCTCATCAGAATTACATTTCTATAAAAGTAGGTGTTGTGTATGCATGTATGAAATGTATTTTATGTTTCTCCAATCAGTCTAATTAAATGGATAAAACTAGTTCAGTTAAAAACAAAGGGACAACATATGAAGGCTCCTCATCTTCTCATCTTGCTGTGCAACAGAACACCACCTCTCAGGTCTTACCCCCTCTGAAAAAGATGATCCAGATGACAGGGGAGATTGCAGACGGCATGGCTTACCTAAACGCCAACAAGTTTGTCCACAGGGACCTGGCTGCCAGAAACTGCATGGTAGCAGAGGACTTCACTGTGAAGATTGGAGGTGGGTCTCATAAATGTTCTGCCCTCAGCCTGTTCCAGGTTGCTTAAGGCTTAACTAACTCTATAACAGTTTCAGCAAATGCCTAAGGTGGTGCAGTCTTGATGTAGATAGAGGGAAAAATTTGAGCTTTCAGTAGTTTCCTCTCCCACACAGTTTTTAATTGACCCCCCGCCCCCCAACTTGTTTTCGTTTTTTTCCGTCAGATTTTGGCATGACCAGAGATATTTATGAGACGGATTACTATCGAAAAGGAGGGAAGGGCCTGCTACCAGTTCGCTGGATGTCTCCAGAGTCGCTGAAAGATGGTGTCTTCACTATAATGTCTGATGTCTGGTATGGAAACAAACTACTCACAAAACAACAGAGAAGCATGCTATACATGTATAAACCTGCTTCAATCCGGGGGCTTAAAACTGCCTGCCTATTTTCTCTTTGTGTTGGATAATACTCAGTTTACGCTGTTGGGTCACAACTGTATAAACCTACAGATCACTTCACAGCCAAGATTCTTTTTAAGATTTTCACTGAACAGCTTAAGCATGAGTTTTCTGCCATGACAGCCAGTATTTCCAAAACATCAAAATAATTTTTTCGTTTGGGTTGCAAATCCCTTCCCCTTTTTCCTAGTATCTCTAAGCCTAAAGCAGTCTAACATTTTTCCCTACCACCATAGCAGTCTCACTGTTTACTAGCTCCCCTGCAAGTTTTTGTTCCACAACTCAGTGTCCCACGGATTAGTTTGCAAGAGTGAGTTTAAACTGCTCCAGATGTTCACAAATGAGAGCTTGTGTTTACACCACAAACCCACCTTCACATCTTGTGTACTACATCCGGTTTTTCTTTGATGTTATAGTTTAGTGTGAGACAAACCAATTATGGGCTTCATGAGTAGTGTGTTAATCAGGCAAAAAAACAGTTCCTCAAACATATGGAGTGTAATTAGGTTGATTTAAAAGAATTCTGTGAAAATAAGGCTCAACAAAGGTAAATAAACAGAAGTCAATGCAAACATTTTCTTTCATAAAGAGTAACATTTATTTATATAGCACTTATTACAGATTTAAATCAAAGTATTTCACAAAATAAAGCCTAAAAACAAATTAAACAACAATTAAAACAGCATAAAAACATGCTAAAAAAAACTTCATAAGATGAGATTAAAACAGAAAAAACATAGCACAACAGCAATAATCTTACTGTAAAGATTAATTTCTTGTGAGATTTAGTTGTAGGCAGTTTTCACCGAAACAATGCTTGATGCTAATCAAGCAATTTGTCACAAAAGATAATTGGTAGAAGTGTTTCTCCTTGGGACAGCAGAAAAGCTAAATGTCGTCACCATAAAGAAGATAAGAAACTCGATGAACCCAACTGAATATCTTTCATAAAATATATATTTGTTTTAGATAAAACTAACAAAATGAGCCCTAAGGGTCCTTAGGGCTGTTGACTTAGTGGTACTCTACAGGTCCTTCTCAAAATATTAGCATATTGTGATAAAGTTCATTATTTTCCATAATGTCATGATGAAAATTTAACATTCATATATTTTAGATTCATTGCACACTAACTGAAATATTTCAGGTCTTTTATTGTCTTAATACGGATGATTGTGGCATACAGCTCATGAAAACCCAAAATTCCTATCTCACAAAATTAGCATATTTCATCCGACCAATAAAAGAAAAGTGTTTTTAATACAAAAAATGTCAACCTTCAAATAATCATGTACAGTTATGCACTCAATACTTGGTCGGGAATCCTTTTGCAGAAATGACTGCTTCAATGCGACGTGGCATGGAGGCAATCAGCCCGTGGCACTGCTGAGGTCTTATGGAGGCCCAAGATGCTTCGATAGCGGCCTTTAGCTCATCCAGAGTGTTGGGTCTTGAGTCTCTCAACGTTCTCTTCACAATATCCCACAGATTCTCTATGGGGTTCAGGTCAGGAGAGTTGGCAGGCCAATTGAGCACAGTGATACCATGGTCAGTAAACCATTTACCAGTGGTTTTGGCACTGTGAGCAGGTGCCAGGTCGTGCTGAAAAATGAAATCTTCATCTCCATAACGCTTTTCAGCAGATGGAAGCATGAAGTGCTCCAAAATCTCCTGATAGCTAGCTGCATTGACCCTGCCCTTGATAAAACACAGTGGACCAACACCAGCAGCTGACACGGCACCCCAGACCATCACTGACTGTGGGTACTTGACACTGGACTTCTGGCATTTTGGCATTTCCTTCTCCCCAGTCTTCCTCCAGACTCTGGCACCTTGATTTCCGAATGACATGCAGAATTTGCTTTCATCTGAAAAAAGTACTTTGGACCACTGAGCAACAGTCCAGTGCTGCTTCTCTGTAGCCCAGGTCAGGCGCTTCTGCCGCGGTTTCTGGTTCAAAAGTGGCTTGACCTGGGGAATGCGGCACCTGTAGCCCATTTCCTGCACACGCCTGTGCATGGTGGCTCTGGATGTTTCTACTCCAGACTCAGTCCACTGCTTCCGCAGGTCCCCCAAGGTCTGGAATTGGCCCTTCTCCACAATCTTCCTCAGGGTCCGGTCACCTCTTCTCGTTGTGCAGCGTTTTCTGCCACACTTTTTCCTTCCCACAGACTTCCCACTGAGGTGCCTTGATACAGCACTCTGGGAACAGCCTATTCGTTCAGAAATGTCTTTCTGTGTCTTACCCTCTTGCTTGAGGGTGTCAATAGTGGCCTTCTGGACAGCAGTCAGGTCGGCAGTCTTACCCATGATTGGGGTTTTGAGTGATGAACCAGGCTGGGAGTTTTAAAGGCCTCAGGAATCTTTTGCAGGTGTTTAGAGTTAACTCGTTGATTCAGATGATTAGGTTCAAAGCTCGTTTAGAGACCCTTTTAATGATATGCTAATTTTGTGAGATAGGAATTTTGGGTTTTCATGAGCTGTATGCCAAAATCATCCGTATTAAGACAATAAAAGACCTGAAATATTTCAGTTAGTGTGCAATGAATCTAAAATATATGAATGTTAAATTTTCATCATGACATTATGGAAAATAATGAACTTTATCACAATATGCTAATATTTTGAGAAGGACCTGTATATGTCACCCCTGTAGACATCAGTTTATTTATGTTTCCATTTTTTCATACATTTCGTACATGGAGTTCAATAGGGCTAAAAATGCTAAAACACCATGTATAATTAAATTTTATTTAAAAAAAATACTGAAGACTTTGTATTACTTATATATTCATTTGTTTCTCCATTTGGAGCTTGAGAAATATTACGGATCGTGACACTTGTTCAAACTAAAATAATCAAAATGATAGTAATTAAAAAAATCATGCTGATAGGTTTAAATAGTAACCAAGAAATAGGTTCAAAAGAACTAAAACAGGGTGCTTTCTAGTGTCCACACACATTATTAGTAACACGGCTAGTGTTTTATTTTTTTTTCAGAAACCTTGACTAAATTTGTCAGACACATCAACAATAAGATTTACTCAAATATAACTTTCTTGTACTCAGTCTATATTTAGGCTCGTCTTGCAGTTTACCCATGCGTACACCTGTTGACATATTTTGGACATGCAGGTATCTTAGATTGTCTGTCTGATACACATTCTCACAATCAAAAGAGAAAGGTTATGAGCAGTCAGTATCTTACACCAAATAACTACCATCTTAACTTTGAACAGAGATTAGTTGATAGAATCAGATTTCTGGTAAAAACAAAAGCTTCGACTAATTAAAAAAAGTTTTACAGCTATTTATGGGAATTTTACCGAGGATGTGGAGAATTTAAAAGCTTTTCGTAGTGATGTTAATTGTAGAATACAAGCCTTCCTATGCCACACTTTTATTTAAAATCCATTAACAAGATCTTCAGTTTCATGTTGGTTTTCTGTTGTAACTCTGCAGGTCATTTGGTGTCGTGCTGTGGGAGATCGCCACCTTAGCTGAACAGCCTTACCAGGGCTTGTCTAATGAACAAGTGCTGCGCTTTGTCATGGAAGGAGGACTCCTGGACAAACCTGACAACTGCCCAGACATGCTGTAAGTCTTGTGATTGAAAGAATGAAGTGCACTGTCCTCTGCGCCTCTTCTGTCCTGTCAATATTTTACCACGCATCTATTTTAGGTTGAGGTTTTAAGGGTAAGAGATACCGCGTGCGCACGCCACAGTAAGGACTGACATTGACGTCACCGGTTAAATGCAGTCGGGTGATGCCACGACTAAGACGGTCAGCTGGCAGCGGGGAGCCTCCTCACTCGTCGATATCAGCCCATAGAAGGGATGTCACAACCTATGTGTGAAAGATGCCACTCGTACCGACTGTGGAAATCGTTATCGACAGGGAGAAGCCACAAAAATAAGCATGTCACAAGTCATTAATATATCTGTAATTTATTCATGCAAACATTATGGCTGTTTGAGAGGGAAAATAGAAGACAGATGACTTGTCAGTATTTAGAGCTCCATGTACTGTATGTGTTTCTTTGACCTCAATAAGAAGGCATTCTGCGCTTTCCCGTCCCACTCCACATGGCTGACCTCACCTTAGAAAGAGTGCAAGCAGAACAAAAAATAGGGCTGAGTGTTGTGCAGGCACAAACCTCTGGTTTCTATGGCAGCCCCAACAGTTTTGTCCTGATTACAGGAGTGTGAGGATTGTGTTACAGTGGTGGTGCAGGAGTAAGGGCTTAGCTTTTTCCTACTTTGAGCGGCATGCAGTGGAGTCAGGCTGCTGCTGCTGAAGCCTGCCTTTGCTGTGGTGATTTAAAGGAGACTTCAGGAAGACTGCTAAAGCCAGACATTCAGACAAAGAGTGATTAATAGAGGGGATAACACAAAGTGGAAGTAGGGAGGAAAACACAAAACGAGATGAGTCATATTTATATGGTTTTCAGTGTCTCCTTGCAAAGTACTGGTATTCCTCAGGTAGCTGTGATTCACAAAGCTTCCCTAAAGTTGTTTATTTCTTGCAAGGTTAAAAAATACAAAAGCAATACACTTTAATTTGAGCATTCGGTGAGAAAAAAATCCAATGTTAATTAACAAATGTTTTTGACAAAATTACCAGCAGCAAGATTATTTGAACCTCCAATAATATCCATCCATCCATTGTCGATTCTCACTTGCAGGATCGTGGGGCTAATATGTTTAAAACAAATGTAAGTGAAGGACTTTTTAAATATTTCTTTCAGTTTTTTAGGTTTATGGGTAACTATGAAGTTCTAATTGGCAGTCTATGACTTTCTGTTTTCCTGGGGTATAAATATGACACAATAGGGCAGCTGATTTCTCTTAGCAACTGGACCTTCAGGCTGCAGGAAGGCGCATAATTATCTTGCAACCATGCAGAGTGAAGAATGGTCAAGGAGGTAACAAAAAAACCATAACAACCATTAAATACCATGTGGACGCCAACTGGGTGTTGAGGAGTAATGCTTGAAAAAAAAAAGGCTTTTCTGTCCTACCATCAAAAATGTTAACAAATTTTGCAAAGTATGCTAAACCAGACCTTTGGGCTTTGGGCAGCAACAAACAATCTAGGTGAGTTTGACATGAAAGAAATTATGAAAATATGCCAAATATCCTCATTGTTGGGTAAGGTGGGGGATCTGTGAGGCTGTGGGTCTGTTTCTCTTTTGAATACCCAGGGTGTTACAGTGCATGGAACAAAACTTGTTGGCTGAGCTGAAGAGAAGAGAGCATAGGAGAAGACTCTGGACTCGGGACAACCTGGGGAGACATTTATAAAGAGGAATGGCCAAAGACCCCTCTCTGTATGCTCCAACCTTGTAGGAGAAGGCTACATGATGTTGTGCTGGCAAACGGGTGTTGTACAGTGTAATAATAGCAGGGGCAGAAATAAATGGGATAAATGCACTCAAATTTCAAGGAGGATTTTCCTATATACTTTTTTTTTTTTGTGGGAGAATTCTACGGCAATAAAAGATGAATTTACATTAACACTTTTCACATATTTTTACCAGGAGTAACAAAAAATGTAACCTTACATTTTTCGGCAAGTACTGTGCAATACCTCTACAGCATTTGCTTGTAACACTCAGCCTTTTATTGGTCAGTCTAAAAAACCTGCATCACTGACACCGTGTTATTTGACCAGCACCTGAAATTTAACACCAACTCAGATGAGCGCAGTTAAACCTTGGTGAGGAATTTCAGGACGGTAATGGATACCGGCCTAATCCTAAATGAAACATTGACAGAAGGAATAAAACAGCAAAGTATAAGGTAGCAGAGTTGAGGCTATATTTGCGTGACATATACAGTCGAAACACATCTCTAGTTGTGACAGGTTAGAAGTGAGTTCCCACTAATAGCATGAATGACAAGATGCTGACAAGAAGTCAGTTTTTTACCCTGTTTTGTAAATTAGCATCAACAAGTGTACTGGACACCAGATGTTGGACAAAGCAGAAGACAGGTTACTGTGGTGTGTCAGCACAGCTGAAAGTATTAGATTTCTTTTCATTAGAACTCTCTGCTGTGTGGGTTTGGACATCATACGTCAACTATGAGACACTTCCTGCAATTCTGGGAAAACACAAAAAAAAAAAAAGTCAGCCACCCCCTCTGCTGCTCCAGAATAAGTGAGACCTGCACTTAGACAAGCACTACCTCAAATTTCTCTGGGAGGAGGAGAACAGCTGGCACCTAGTTGCAGGGCTGATTCTGAACGCCAAAGAGGCCTCAAAGAGAGAAGAAAAACAAGACTGAGGGGGAACAGCGGTAACGGAGTCTGAGATGGCCGAGGTGTTTATGTCAATGAGCCTTAGAGAGTATTTTTAGCTTGTTTGTGTATAATTGAAGTTGCGGCATGTGGTGCAGAACCACACAAAACTGTAATAATTCTCTCTTTTTATGGTGTTGTTTTGACATTCCCAAAGCTCGGTTGCTGGCCTGGCACAGTAACCTGGAGGAAGACTTACTGCTCTACTGAGTGCATTTTACATAGCTGATCTAACTGCACGCATTGTGCTGTGGTAAAAAAACATCAAAATTTCAAATCTTTGATCAAGTTATAAATTTACGACCAGTGGGTTAGTACGTTTCCACGCCAGAGATTAGTCTTTGTTCACATTGGATTTAAATTAGACATTTATTGGGAGAGGAGACAGAGTCATTACCCTATTTGAAGTTATTGAGTGTATTAAAAAAGCCCAGATTTACAACAGATATAACATCCTTTTTGCATTCACACCAAACATGAATGTAAAAGGAGATGGAAAGACAGCTAAGCCTATTAAGGTAAATCTAAAGCTTCATTCTGTAATTTACAACTGTAATATGTTCTTTTAACATAACTTTAGAGTCAAAAGACTTCAGTAAATTAAGCCTAAATGTCAAAAGAGCACAAAAATTGTTATAAACTTTGTCTCTTCTGCCACCTGCTGGTCCGAAACAGAGGTTTTACAATGTTTAAACGCTGTATGCAGGCATGCATCCAAACTGCTTAAGCTATTGCAGTGCAAGTTTTCACTTAACAAGAAGTAGATCCAAGTTCAGTTTACACAGGCTGAAACTTAAATAATTCATAGTTCACCATCTAAAACCTTCTGTAGGGAAATCACAGTCCCAGCATGACCTAGATCAGTTTCATTAATCGTTTTTATTTATTTTTTTTATTACAGAACATGTGGTGATGAGCTGTTTAGCATACTGATTATTTCATTGTGCAGCATTTACAACCTTGGCTTTTGTCATGGTAATTTAAATCAGTTTACCTCCTGTTGTTTTGAACTGCATTTTAATTTGGCCAAATTCTCCATAAAGCTGCCTGCGTTCACATTTCTTCCTGCTTTGGTTGTCAGAAAACAAAATGAGTTTTAACTTTGATTGAAAATTTATTTATTATTTCAGAGCTGTGAAAATGTATTTGGCCTATTACAGATTCCCTTCCGCTTTGCCTTTTTTGTCACAGTTGTATATAATCAGTCTTTCAGTATCGGTCAAAAACATCCTGTATATATATATATAATTAATTCAGTTTTTAAATGATTGTGTTTATTGTGGGGAAATAAGGTATCCAAACCAACAGGGGCAGATGTGAAAAAGTAATCGCATCCCTAAAACTAATACCTGGTTTTGCCAACTTTGGCAGAAACAGTTGGGAGCAAAGTTCATGCTCGAGTCAACTGCAGCAAGTTGTTAAAGTCCTGAAGCAGCAAAGCAGGCCCAAACCATCACTCTACCACCACCATGTTTGACTGATGGAATGACGGTTGGTTGTTTTACACCAGATGTAACAAGATGCACACCTTCAGGAAGTTCCACTTTTGTCTGGACTACTTTTCCAAAAGTGTTGGGGGGTAATTAGGATACTTTTTAGGAAATGGGAGAAGGGTCTGAGTTCTTTTTCGCCAGCAGACCTTTTGGCCTAGAAAATCCACTCAGGATGACATTGTTGCCTAGTGTATTTCTTATTGTTGATTCTCTTGGATCAGTTGTATGACATGAAACCTTTTAAATGTGACAAAAACAAACAGAAGAAACTGTAATATGTCAGTTTGAAATAATCCAAAGTGGTGTAGCCAGGGCCCAAATTATTTTTCTTTATTCAAAGTTCCAAATTTAAAGTGCTAATACTTTGTGTAACCCTCAGGTTTGAGCTGATGAGGATGTGCTGGCAGTACAACCCCAAGATGCGTCCGTCCTTCCTGGAGATCATCAGCAGCATCAAAGAGGACCTGGATCCCCACTTCCGGGAAGTGAGCTTCTTCTACAGTGAGGAGAACAAGCCGCCGGATATGGAGGAACTCGACATGGAGGTGGAGAACATGGAGAACATTCCACTGGACCCTGTTTCTACAAGGCAGCCATCAGCTGCTGGTGTTCCCCCGTCTGGGTGCACCGGAAGCACATCGCCTCCTTCCGCGCAGCAGTTATCCCCCTTGCAAGGCCCAAGTACTCCCTTACTAGGATCTGTGTCCCATTCGCCACCGGGCCCTCTAGCCTCAGCCATGATGTCTTTGGGACAGGGCTCGGACAAGCACTCAGGACACGCTTTGGCAAATGGGCCTGTGGTGGCCCTTCGGCCCAACTTTGATGAGTTGGAGGCGTACGCACACATGAACGGAGGCAGAAAGAACGAGCGAGCGTTATCGCTGCCCCAGTCATCGGCCTGCTGATATCAGTCCAGCACCTCGTCTTCCGCTCACACAGGGTAACTAAAACCTCTCTCAGTCTCTTAAGGAGGGATGGGTGAGGTAAGAACATTACTTTGTTTCTACTGTGTGCCAGTAGATGGGCTCTCCATTCCATGTAAGGCGTGGAAAGACCAGAGAATACAAACTCTGAGAACTGTAAAACAGCACAGAAACCTGCTGAGGCATGTGGAATTTGGTGGCTCAGACATACTTGGGGGCTCCTTCCTGCGCGGCCTACTTTGTTACATACAAGCCCTTCAAGAAGGAAAACAACAAACAACATAAGGATGTATATGCACACAGACTTATATGTGAACTCTAAGAAAAAAATCTTTTTAGCATATCTGCCAGCAAAACCAACAGAAGAGCACTTTTGTCCTGAGGATTTCAGAGAGGATGTGATGGATATATTGAGCGTCTATTTATAGAATCCCATCATTCTCTCCATATTATGGTAAAGCTCCTTCTTTTTGTGAGCTAGCCAGGTTCATATTGTGTGGCAACACCTCCTTTAAAAAATAAGACTTTTTTAAATATTATTATTTCTATGTGATCCTGTCAGGTGTGGGTTAAATTGGTAGGCCTGCTTTGTATCTGCCAAACTTTTGCCAAATCAAGCTTTTCCTCCAGTCTCCTAAAGGTGTCCTCTTTTTTTTGTTAAAAACTGTGATTCAGAGTTAATAATAAAGCAAATCCTTCTGTGCAATAAAGCAAAATTAGTTACTACGTAATTTAGGGCGTTTTTGCAAAATTTAAACGCGAGGTGTACCAGATTATGCTGGGCCATCACTTTGTGTGGGGTGGAATAAATGTTTAAGGAAAAGAACACATTTATTTGTACAAAGAGAAGCAAGTAAAATGCTCTATTTAGAAGAAATGACTGTTAAATAATAAGTAGGCATTACATTGTAATTTGAGATGGCCAATGCGTGCTATTTATGGTGATAATAATAAATAAATAAATAAAGTTAAAATAAAAAAAATCCTTTTGGCTATAAATCTGTTACTGCCTACAGTCAAATCCTCAAAATTATAAACATTGTCCCAAAACTAAAATGTAATTATCTGAAGGCCTTCTTTACTTTACCAGATTAAGTAGTAACACTGATGAACTGTGTACAATTATGATTCTAATCAATCATATTTTTAAAGATAATGCCGATAATTCATGCACTGGAAAAATAGTTAAGAGAAAACAAAATAAAATTTAAAAAAATGGATTGATCTTTATTTTTAAACTGCTACATGAAAAACATGTACAGCAAAGTTTTAAAAATCCATATTTGAGGAGTAAAACATAAATTGATAGTCTATACAGAGTGATTCATTCTTAATCATTTTAATTATGTTAAGCCTCATACTTCAATGGCAAACCAAACAGCCAAAACTGTCCTCCCAGATAATCCATCATTAGAAGTAACTTCTAACTTGTCCAGTTCCAAAAATTCAGGTACAGTCTGGGTGCTCATTTTGAAAAGATTATGATAGACTGACAACCATATTTGCAAAAAAAAACAACTGATATTATGGGGAAAATACAAACAACTGTGACCAACAATCAGATCAGAACTGGAACTCATTATATAATCAATATGTAAGGCAACATGAGAAATATAAGACTGTTCTAAATTTAAGTCTGATACAGTCTAAGACACAGCAGCACAAAAATCAAAGAAAAGCTGTTTTTCAAAGTTGTGTAAGTGGGTCTTTGTGCTGCAGGCCTAAATTTCTCTTTCTTTTTTTGTAAGATCATCAGCCAAAATGTAGCTTTCACAAAACCTGAGCAATTTCTGTGACGATGAGCTGACAGCTCTCTTGTCCGGAATGACGAGTGGCAAAAAGCCATAGTTGTTTAAAGTTTCTTCCTTCTCCACAAGTCCTAGAGCTGTTTTCCTTTGTAAATGAGTTTGTTTATTAATTTCACATCTGCCATTAAACATTGTAATTCTGGTTGGGCTGTTTTTTTCCCCCTCTGTCACAATATGTAAACAGTCTGAATTATAGGAGTTTTTCAGATGGACGGGGGAGGAGTGAGTGAGGGATTTCATTAGGAGCATTAAGGAAAAAATATATTCTATTTTTCCCCCAGCCCTAAATCTAATTAACTGACACCACTTAAACCTAAAACAATCAGTTCAAAGAGATGCCGATCCCAGACAAGCCCCCAAAAATACTATGGCCAAAATTCAGTGATGAGACAGAAATGCCAAGCTTGGTTGTTTTTAAAGAATTTATTGTAAAAAGAAGAGAAAAGGGCTCACACTGCTGTCCCAGTAGTATGATCATGCCAGATACTCGCATAGTAATGAGCAAGAGTTATACAGCATAGCTGGTGGTCCTCAACTAAGAGACAGCACAGGTGTCACATTGCTTTGCTCATCTAATAATTTGTTTTGTTTTTTTTGCAAAATGAACCAGAATATATAACATATCAACATTATACAGATGCACTTAAATCATTTCATAAAACGCAGCCCAATTAAATCCTAATTTCTTCATGACATTGAACCACCAGTAGTACCTGCATTTTATAAATCCAGATCAAATGTGAAGTCCCTGCAGTAATTTTAATAGGGTACAATTTAAAAAATGAAATGTTGCATCCTACACAATTAACGAACATTTATTCCACCTCATAAAATCTGTTTTCCCCATACATCATTTTGACCAACAACAACAAAAAGCAACAACTCTGAATCACAGCCTAAGTCTGTTCTTTAGTTTAAAACAAGTCTCATTGCAAATCATTGATCTTCAGTATTTGGCAATACAACTCGTTATTCTGCTTCAGATCCAATGGTATCAAACACACCACAACAAATTGGAAACATCAATCGAGATCAGATTTAGTAGCCTAGAGGCAAACTTTCAAGTCTATAAAAATGGTCATTATTGGTATCTCTTGCATTTCAAACACAAAGGAAAGGTCTTAAAGTTGCATTTTAGACTGCAGGATCATTTTTATACACATCATTGGTTTTTGTCACTTTAAAAAAAAAGAAAACTAAACTTTTGTATACTTTTAAACATGTTTGCCTCTATGTCTGTACAGAACAAAGCTGCTATTTTATTCTTTTTCTCTTTTTGGATGTTATATATAAATATATCTATATATAAAGAAATCCTTCAGGTTTGCTATTTTATGATCTCTACAGCAGTCCCTTTTTATATCTTTAAGCTCTGTTTAAAAAAATAAAATAAAACAGATCGTTACCCCTCAAGATTTTGAGTAACAAAAAATTTAATTCATTGCCTTTTATTTTTATAAAATGATTATTTCTCTATTTGTTTTGTCAACATCTATTATTATTATTGTTTTATTATTATTATTAGAGATGAGCATCTTAGCTCGACGTGTGAGCTTGTACTTGTGCACCCTTCTATTTTATTGTTTAGCACTGTGCCTAGTGTTGTCCCCTAGGTGCGATTTAATCTCAGGTTAAAGTAAAGGCTTTGCTTTCCCCACACATTCTCCATTCCTTTACTTGCCTAAACTTTTGCCCCCTCCTTTACCGCCACTCTCATGTTTTGTAAAGTGACCCCCCCATGCCTCGGATTAGCTCCGATGTAAGAGACGACACTTCAGACTCATCCATCTCATGCCTGTTCTCCAGTAAATAGGGCTAACTGGGTTCTCTTGTTTGCCTTAATTATGCCAACCATATTCTAAGCATTTAAATTTCTCTATTATAATTTTGTCCTCTCAAGCACAAAACGACACCACTTCTGCTAAAATCAAATTTTCAAGATGAGATTTCCAAAATCTGAAAAGTCTGAAAGCCAAATACAGGATGGGTTAGACTCCAGGGAAGGGAACAAGTTTCAATGTCACAAATGAAACTAAAAGGTCTTAAAATGGCTGAATAGTGAAACGTGTTTTGAAGGATTTCTAATGTTGCCTGGTGATTTTTTTTCTTAAACGTATTTTCCTTGTAGGTGTGTTTATTTATTTATTATTGTATTTTCCTTTTGAATACCAGTAAAAATCACTGTAAAAATGCCCCATTAATAAGTACAAACTTGGTTTATTATTTTTATTATTTTATGTATGCATTGTCCTTGGCGTAATGACGAGGGCACTTAGTTTTTTTTGTTTCAGGCATATATCTACCTCACTCTTTTTAAATATGTGTATACGCAAAACAAAGACATCTCACTTTTAAATTTTAGTTGAAACCTCACCTAATTAAATAAAAAACACCCATAGGAATCTAGGTAAACTTCATATAAAGTGGACTAAGACAGATGGTGGAATAAGTTCGGCCCATGAACACCCAAACAACTGGTTTTATTAAAAAGTACGTTTCTGTTTCAGATTTGGAACAAATAAGAAAAAGAAATGCAGCTTACACCACAGCTTGCTTTAGTTCAATCAGTGTCAAATGGTATAAGAGCGGATAAAGCGGCAGTTTTACAGCTGGATCACAAACAACCAGCGTGGATCAGCATGTGATGAAATGGAGCCAAACATTCCATCTCCATTGAGTCCCAACCTGTCGTCACAACCTTCAAATCCTCAAAGCACAACCATTACCTTCTCACCTAAAACGTATTTATAAAGAACTCTAAGATAACATGGGAAATATTAAAGAAAGGGAAATGTATTATTTACCTCCAAGAACAAAAACATCTCTAAATATATATGCGGTTTTACTTGCCATTTTAAAAACTTTATTTTATTCCAAAACCGACAGCAATTAGTTTTTGCATGAATTATGGATCAGTGTTGTGAATGTAACAAGGACAAATATGTAGTTTTCACACAAAAATGGAAAAACTCACCTCGAACATCTTTCTACCTTCAGTTAGAATAAAGAAACCCTTAATCTTTTAATTAAATGTGGCCGAGAACTAAAAAGCCACTAGTTTTATGATTTGTGTAGACTCCATGTGGTTCTCTGATTGTCATTTATCGATTAGAAATATTCTACTCACTTGTGTCCATGTGATTTTCTTGCTTACTAGTTTTGTTTAACTTTTTGACATTACAGTGGATATAAAAAGTCTACACACCCTGGGTAAAATGCCAAGTTTCTGTCATGGTGAAGACTTAAACCAAGAAAAACTATTTCAGAACTTTACCCCTCTTTAATGTGACCTACAACTTGTACAACTAAAAAAAAATGAAACGTAAAAACTAAAATAGTGTCGTTGCATACGTATTCCCCCATTAAACTAATGCAATGCTGAAGTGCCTTCTGATAATATTACAGAACATAGTCTTTTAGGCCAGCCCATCAGTTTGCCCATTTTGACTTGGTAGTATTTTCCTATTTTTCTTTGCAGAAACACGAGGTCATCCTCTGTGCAATGTTCTTCTCAGGTGACATCACAGATTTTTGGGCCTTTCCAAACCCTTCACCTTCTTTTGGTGAAGTCATTCTTTTGTTGGTTTGGATACACACTTTGGGTTGTTGTTGTGCTGAAACATTAAGTACACTTTAGCCTTTGATTCTTAGCAGAGGCCTGAACGTTTTGTGCCAGCATTGAGTCTGTATTTGACACTTTTCATACGTAACTCCTTCAACCTAAATTAAGGCCACAGTTCCATCTGAAGAAAATCATCCCCAAAGCATGATGCTTCCACCACCTTGCTCCACTGTGTGTATGATGTCCTTTTACTGCTGTGGAATGTTTTTTTAGGCCAAACACCTTTTGGAAACATGGCCAACAAATTCATCCTAGGTTTTGGCGGACCAAAACACAGTTTCACACCATGCTTCTGGGAAACTTCAAATGTGTGTTTTTGTTTTTGCTCAATTGGATGCCTTTCTCCATAAGAAAAGGCTTCCAGCTTACCACCATACCCCTTAGCCCAGACATATAAAGAACATGGGGCACAGCTAGAGCTTGCCAGACATCCTGACCAGTTTTCCTCTCATCTTTCCACCATTTTCAACAGTTGTCCAGTTCTTGATCTCATTTTTGCGACCCATTTTCTCGATGATGACTGTCTTAACTGTGTTCCATGGAATATCTAATGCCTTGGAAATGCTTTGGTACACTTCTCCTTACTAATACTTTTTTTAACAGTGAGATCCCTCTGATGGCTTTTGCTGCCAGATGCAACTGAGAAAATGTCAGAACAAACATACTAGGACTGCTGAAATTTATTTTGGGTTCGTCAGAGGCACTTTAAATAATGGCAGTGGTTCATTCTCAACACACCTGCATCCCCAGTATTGCAAAAGTAAGCAGACTAATGCAACCACATAATTTTCGCGTGAGTTGTACATGTAATAGTTCACATTAAAGGTGGAACGACTTCTGAAATGGTTTATAATAGTTTAACTTTTTACATAAAAAACATTATATCATGGTGGTGTATTTCCACTGTATCTATACACACCACTTTTACTGCTGCCAGTTCAGTCACCACAGTGGATCTTACAGCATCACCAAAAATATTCTCTGTACAAGGAAGCAAAGCAGCTCCTACACCTCATAAACCTCTTTCAAAGCCTCAGCTGTACTTTTTACTCATGGCCATTGACGTGCTGATGGACTTGAAGGAAAGTAATAAAACATTTTCAAAAACAGTTAATTAGAAATTAGCCACAATGTTACCTTTAATATGAAAGTTTGGTGCTCAGTCCTCTTTAATCATGCAACTGAACAATCTTTTTTTTTTAAAGAGCCAGGCTGCTGCTGAATTTCTTTACAGAAACCACCACCGACAAGCAAAAAAGTTCAAGAAGTTAACATATCTGTGTGTTTGTTTGTCCAGAATCGTCAAATATTTTCGTTTTTCAGTTCTTAGCTGTCACTGATCTGCCAAGGGATGAGCTATCAGTTACCATTAGATCCTAAACCTGTCAAACGTGCAACATTTCCAACATGGACACACCTATGACAGGGATGTTGCACAGATTATGGGTAAGTCAGGTAACAAATGAGCAGCGTAGTTAGAAAAAGATAAAGTTTTAATTTACTGTAGACATTAAGCATAATCATACTCACATTCTTTCAATTCTTCATAAAACCGTCAGGTTTATGGGGAGTGCATCGCAGCATTCTCCTGCAATAATTAGGATTGAGGTGTATTGATTCACTCATGTCTCCTTTTATTTTTAAACATCTACATCAGCTTCAGAGGGGCCTTGGTCTTCTACTGCTACTACTCTTGTTATAATGCTTTTGCAAAATCTGTGTGTTCATAACTTGATTGGGGGAAGAATAATCAAACAGTTTTCTCTAGTCTCTGTCTTTTCAAGTTCTGCATCTGAGGCCTCAAAGTTGTTTTTTCACACGTATAGCTGAGATTGTGTATTTTTGACAAGCCGTCTCAAAAATGTGTATCAGAGAATTTCTTGTATTTTACTTTTTTCTGAAATTTTGAATAAATAAGTACATGAGAACTATACTTGTTTATTCATTTTATATTCCTGCTTGTTGCATGTTTTAGATTGATTATTTTGCAGTGTTTCCCTACCATTATCCATTCACAGTTAGTCATTCATTTTATCAGATCACATCGAGAGCGATTTCTCTCCCTGCATCCTCGCTACTCTACTTTCTATGGCCAAACACACTCCTGATACTCTGCGTCACCGACGCTGACACACTGAGTTAGGTGCGCTCACATGCAGGTGAACACACGCTCCCGACAGCGGACAGAGAGCGCACAGAAAAACATGCCAATAAAACGTGGAAAGCATACAAGGATATCTGGGGTTTTTAAAAGCGCCAAATTTCATTTTGATGGCAGAACCTTCTCTCCTGCGACTAGGCAAGGCAATGCAAGTTTATTTATAGAGTGGTAAAAAGACATTTACTGCTGAAAGGAAGTCCTGTTTCCAAAAGCCATATAAAGAATACAGTAAATAAGTGAAAGAAGAACGTTTGGTGAGATGAGACCAAAATGAAACGTTTAGGCCTACCTGTACATCACACTATCTCTAGTGTGTAACATGGTGGTGGCAGCATCATGCTGTGGGGATGCTTTTCTTTAGCAGGGACAAGGGAGGTGTATGGATAAAGCTAAGTATGGGACAATCTTTGAAGAAAACCCATTACAGGCTGTAAAACACTTGAGACTATGGCAGGGTTTCACTGCCCAGCAGTACATGATCCTAAACATGCCGTCAAAGCTACAAGGAGATAGTTTAGATCAAACCACATTCATGTACTGAGATGGCTCACTTAATGTCCAGAGCTCAATCAAATCAAATTGAGAATCTGTGACAAAACTTCAACATTAGAGTTTATAGATGCTTTGTGTTGACCTGTCATTTCAAATCTCAGTGAAATAGTCAAAACATTTATAGTTGGAACTTGACTCAAAGTGGAAATATTCAAAGCAAGTCAGTGAATGCTAGGCGAATATCTACCTAAGTATTTGGAGTCGTCCAGTTGTTCAAGCATTGTGACAATGATGTCGTGAAGAAGAGGCACCAGTCTCTCGGCTGAGGCTAAGCGGCCAGATGAGGGTATATGGATGAAGGCTGCTCTCCGCTGACCGTGATACAGTGAGCAGTAATAAGCAAAATCACACAGGTATCTGAAAAGAACAAAGAAAGCATGACCTCATACTGGTGTTGGTTAATGTAGAGCAGAAAAGTGATGGTTACCTTCCAGCATCTCTTGAATGAATCACATCCATCCCTGCTTGATGAAAGTGCTTGGAGATGGCCCTCACATTAATTACAGAGTCCAGTTTCTCCAGCCCACCTTCAATGCAGCGGTGACCTGTGGGGCAGAAGCCGCGCACGTCTCTGTCTCTGTATCCACTGTTCTTACCGGTTTGCTCCAAAATGACAAGACTGGAAGCTCTGGCAATACCCAGGTGAACAGCAAACTGGGAAGGCATGCATGCAAACACACAATTCACGTTCTTGTGTTTCAACAATTGGTACCTCTACAGATATGGCAACAAACGCTACACACAGTGATGTCATGTAATTTTTATAGGTATTGTGTGGCTACTCTGAGGAGCACAACAACAAGGGGAAATATGTCAACTATTTTATCCTTTTTTGTTAAAAAAAAAAAAAAAAAAAAAAAAACCACCAATTTACAAAAAATGGATAATACAAAATATGCACCTTGAATTCACATGTTGGATACGTTGCACGATAATATCTCTAAGTTTGCATGTTTTTTCTTTTTTTTGAGTGGGGGGGAGGGGTCATGTATCAAAACCAAGCCCTCATGTCTACCTTTGGTTTAAGGGTATGCCAGAGTTCAGTGATAATCTGCTGAGTTACATCGTAGCTAACTGGCAGCTCCTTGATGTAAACATCGATGCTCTCTCCCAACCCGGTCAACTTTAATCCCTGCGGTAAATAAGACACAACTAAAATTACCAAGAGAGGCAAACAAGAGTGTGTCATCCAAACATAAGACCTTACCTGGGCTGTTATCCAGCTGGGGTTTACCAAGAACTGTCTGAACGGTCCAAACCCTTAAAGGTGTATTCAAACTGTTTTTAAAATATACTTTAAGAGTTTACATACCGACTAATGCTTATTTCACCTGTAATAAGGACAGTTTCCCGTTTGCTCATAGCTTGTCCAAGCTAGCAGTGAACAGAGAAAAACATATTTTTAAACCTCTTGTAATTCAAGTTTTTAGTTTATCCGCTTGGAGGAGCGCTTGTCTAAAAAACCTTAAGGCTACGTAGACGTGGTGCGTTCATGTGCTCTAGGTAAACTGATCATTTAGCCGGTCATCAGAGAAGCCTATAAACTATAAATAGACAGAAATGTGACATGATTCGATCTCACTTCATACGTTTACTAATATACTTACATTCTGAGAAAGTTTAGGTTTATTAAAAATACATTACATTACCAGAAATAATACCTTATTTCTTAGGGATTAGGGTTTAACAGTACTTTACTAAACTTATACGAGAAAGTATTTCCCATCAGTTACACACAATAAACATTTTATTCTGAAAATATATGCTTTTGTGAAAAAAGCTGTATCTTTGTTCAAGTTCTTGGGATTTAGATATAAGGATATAATGAAAATGCCAACACAAGGTTCCAAATTTATTTAAATATCAAACATTGGGTGTACAAAAACAGAGCATAAACTAAACTGAAATTACTTATTAAACATATATGAAGCCAAAATGGAAAGACTGTGTGAAAAAAAATAAGTACACCCCTTAATCCAACAGCTTGTAGACCCACATTCAGCAGCAGTAACTCTCAGTAGTTATGCTGTGTCTGATTTTGAGTCTCTCACATCAACATGGGTGATCTTTGGTCCTCTCTGAGTAGTTCCTCCAAGGTCCAACCACATGGTGGGACTCTGAACTTTGACAGTTTGCCAGAGTGGCCCACTTTAGCAACCGTAAACTTGCTGGTGATTTGTAAATCTGTGCACTTGATAAGCAGCACCTGCTACTTTTCCTGATTCTAATTGAAGCAGCAAGGATGTATCTATTTTTTCCCCTCACAATGTTTTTACATAAGCTTTATATTGATTTAATAAATAATAACAATGTGGAATCTGTTTTTGTACTCTTGAAGTTAGATTTAAATTTTAGGACCAGATATTTACTCACTTTTGAGACCAGACCATATTTATCATGTCTTATTATTATTATGGCTGTATTTGTTTGTATCCTTTTTCATGACTGGGACCCCGAAAATTAGATTTCAAAAAAATATTACCCCATGAACTTGTATTGACTTTTCATATGTAATATGGAGAGGAAAAGCAGCTCTTCCAGTGAAAGACAAAATTGTTAACACAATAACATGTCCTTATAAACGCTCCCAAACTAATTGAAAATATACAACTGAATCCTATTTAGATACGACAATTATTGCCATGCTGCCCAGACATAACCAATGGGTCTTTTAATAATGGCAATATGGCTTTCTAACCAGAGTGGCAGAACCTTAGAGGGACACCATGAAGCACAAAGTATTTGTATTACTTATTCAGATGTGTATCCAGTCAATGTTAATATTAATGAAGATTTGAACAGGACCCCTCCACCTGACTGATTCTCTTCTAAAGAGTGATTTCAATGCTTTTTATTGCATTTTAATCACTTTTAAAGGAGTGAGCTTGTGTTTGACTGTAAGGATGCAAAAGCAGAGGCTTACCAATCACTGTGCTAAATATTTATTTGTCAAACTGGACTTTAAGCTATTCTGTACAGATAAAAAAAAAAAAAAAAAAAATTAACAAAAGCGTTTCTTTGTATGTTCTGTTTATACAACATTGATTTGTCACAATTTCTCAAAAAATTGCCAAGTATGAGACAATTTTAAAAAAAGCTAACAAAAGAAAAAGGAAAACATCCGAAGACTTTCACAACAAATCTGTTAAAAACGTTAAAGTTTTAAAGTGATACTTTTTGTCAGCAGTGTGGCGTATATTTGCAAGAAAGTCCTATATTCCAAGTGATTTAGCTAAAACTGCGATCATAAGAAATAGGAGAAGGCATTGAATGGACGACTGTAAAAACAATTAAGCAAAATATATTTGGTTCTATGATACATTTTGCAATACGGTAATACAAGTTAAAATGCTCTGTCCATTGCACATTTTCTGACTGCACCTAAATGCAGCAAAACATCTGCCATGGCCACAGCCGGAGGTTGGGACGCTCCTGTAACTGTGATGCATTCAGGACCCGCCCTCTTCCTCCTGCACTTGTCAAGGGGCACCGCTCGCAAATTACATCACACTTCAGCCCACCGACGCACACGCAAATAACCCCGGGACAATCCGAACAATTATTAAGCACGCAACATTTTTTTTACACCGACTTTTAATTATTACAGATCAAAATGCTTCCTTTCAAGAGAACTTTTGATACCGAAAAACAGCAACTGCATGAGCTGAACAGCAGACTTGCCCAGTATCTGTCCAGAACCAAGCAGCTGGAGCAAGAAAACGCGCAGCTTATAGCTGAAATTAACAAACTCAGACGCGGCAGCGGGACAGCGGAATGGGAGCAGAAGTACAAAGCGGAGATGAAGGATCTTAGGAGAATGGTGGGGCAGATCTCTTTCGAAAAGTCCCAGGCGGAGATGGAGAGGGAGAAGCTATGGCGTGAGTTGCAGACGGTCCAGTCTGTGTGCAGCGAGCAGACCGAGGCGTGCAGGGACATCAGCGGCGAGCTGAAGGGCTGCGCACAGGAGCTGCAGCAGGCGCACAAAATAAACAGCGAGCTGCAGCAGCGGCTCCTTCAGCTGGATAGTGAGTACAAGCGCTTAGAAGACGCACGCAGGCATGAGACGGCCCAGCTCCGGCATCAGGTGGAGTCCAGGGTGGTGCCCATCATCACGAAAACGTTTCCCGGGCCCCCGACGGTCTCTGTTGAGGAGGTGCAGCAGTACGCCCGCGGGCTGTCCGAGAGATGGATAGAGACGTTTGAAATGTACCAGCAGAAGGTGGAGGAGATGGAGCAGTCGATCAAAGCGGACCAGGCGAGGCTGTGTGACCTGCAGAAAGAGAAGATGCTGTACGCATCCGAGCTTGGCAAACTGCGCACAGAGGCGGAAAAACAGGGTCACGTTCAAAGGCGCCTAGAGGAGCAACTCATGCACATGCAGGAGAAATTCCAAGTGGATTTGAGTGACCATCAGGTGAGGAAGTCTGTTTACACGCTATCAACATGATAAAGTCCCTAACATGTACATTATAAAACTATCAAAATAACTTTTCAAACAATGTTTTTCAGAGAATACAAACTGGACAAACTGTTAATTATCCCGTTGAGCCATGGGAGAGGGGTGAGGCTGCATGGTCCCTCTCTCCCCAGCCACACCCACAGTCCATATTGGCTCTGATGCAGCTGCGCTTTCAATGGCTGCAACAAATAAATTATACATCAGTGTGACCCTTAAGCATGAATATCTCCAAAATAGTAGTCATACCCAAATAAATACATAAGCAAAGCAAAATGGATGCGACGGAGACTCTTAATATCTGACTCAGTGAAATAAGGTTTGAGTTTACATATCTGCAAGAAGCATGAATCCGACATGCAACATTTGACCTTGGTAAAAGCCTTAAAAGGTTGGAAGACAATCTACCTCCCAAGAACTTATCAGTTGTCAGATGACTTCAGCCACTTAAACCAATTAGCTGTCAGACTGATAAATCCTTATAAGCCTCCTAAAGGCACTGAAGACTAAAACAGGATGGCCATATTGTGATTAAGTCCCTTCAGTATTACAGTAATAAATAAATCTTGGTTTAACAAAATTAAGACAAATTTGAACAACCCATGTTTTGGATGAAGTCACTGTGTTTTGATTTGCTTTTCCTCAGCTCCATTGCAAGATAAACATAAAAAAAGATATCAATAACATTAACAAAATATAACTTTGTGAAAACGTAACAATTTTCTCCTTCAGATGATAATTGAGCAGTTGGAGCATGAGAGAAACACGTTGGCTGAGGCTATGGAAGATAAAATGACGGAACATCAGCACCTTCTCCAAGTGAAGATGGACCTGGGCATGGAGGTGGCAGCCTACAGGTGATAAATCAGTTTTTATTCCGTTTTCAAATTATAAACAAATAATGACTTTATATAAAAAAAAAAAAATAACAGTATAGGGGGCTTCTTCAATTAAACGTTTTGTCTTTTCACTGATATAAAGACCAGGTTCACGAGTGGCTCAAGACATAACTCCAGCAGGCATAGCCACCACAGTAGCAATTTGCATACATGCACAACACCAGCATAATTCATAGAAGCATTTTTTTTTCTAAAGGAAGGATAAGCAATGTGATCTTTATTAAAAGCAAGACCTGTGTTCTCTGTGAGTGTAAAAGGGTTGTTCAAGAAATATGTCTCCTTCAGGTAAGATTTTTCAGATCCAAATATACTACAGAGTATAAATATATGTGAACAAAAACTCAGTTTGAAAATAAATGTCTGCCTTTAGACAGCAAGTTTTGTGCTTATCAGAAATTTTGGGAAAATGTGCTTTTGCCTTAAGTTTCACCGTTTTTAGACTAGAGGTGTATCCAGCTTGCATAAACAGATGACTCACAGAGGGCTGCATGCTGGAATAGTGGTTACCACCATTGCTTCAAAACTAGAAGCATTTCTTGGTATTTTTTTCATTTTCCTGGCCAGTCAGAGAGTATGCATATTATGTTTTGTTTGATGAATCAGAATTGCCTTTGTTTGTGAGAGAGAGAGTGTGTGTGTGTGTGTGTGTGTGTGTGTGTGTGTGTGTGTGTGTGTGTGTGTGCATGATTGGTTGTCTCTGTGTCTCTAGATGCTGACATTAGAAACGTTATAAAAAATGTCATTATTTAATTGCTTTCTCCCAAGTAGCACAAAGTTTTGATTTTTTTATCCACAAATAAACAAAAAAAATAATTTTTGGCTTTTTCTTTATTATCTTCTTTATGCTAAACACATATTTACATGCCACTTTATTAGGTACTCCTTAAAGGTACTGGGTTGGACCTATATCCACCTTAAGAACGTCCTTAATCCTTTGTGCAATAGATTCAACAAGATGTCAGAAACCTTCTAGAGGTATTGCTTCTTATTACCATGAAATTTATCAGCTGGTCAGTCATGATGCGAATCTTCCATACCATTACATCCTAAAAGTGTGTTATTAAACCAAGATCTGCTGACTGTGGAAACCACTGGAGTAAAGTCAATTCATTGTCACGTTCTAGAAACCATTTTAAGATGAGCTGAGCTTTCTGACATGGTGCAACAGTACACAGGTTTACCACGGTGTTTAAACCTCAATCCTCAATAAGTAAATAAGGAATTAAAGTGTGCCAAGTCAAGATCTCCTACACCATTACACCACCACCAGCCCGTACCATTAAAACATGGCAGGATAGATTAATGTTTATTTCATGTTGTTCAAATTCTGACCCAACCAGCTGAATGTCTTATCTGAAAAAGAGACTCATTGATATCACAATCTGGTATTGTTTTGGTAAACCTTTGCAAATTCTAGCCTCGGTTTCCCGTTCTTAACTGACAGGATAGACACCAGACGCCGCAGTCCATCTGTTTCAAGATTTGACATGCAATGCAGTGACGGTATAACACATACTTTGATTTTAACAAGTGGTTATTTGAACTAGTGATTTGATGCTTGATTTGAACTTCATCACATTTAGATGCCAAAATACATTAAGCTGTGGCCATGTGATTAGATGATTAGCTAACAAAACAAAATGCCTGGTGAGTGTATTTTCTGTAAATATTCAAGTGTTATTGTTCGAATGTTCTCTGTTTACAAACCTGGACAAATTATATATGACATCTTCCTGTGATAGTTTTGCCTTATTGATACTGATGCATTACAACGGATGCATACACAAGTGTAATGACAACACTTGCTCTACTCAGTCTGCGTGACTATATTTGGATCTCAGCTGGCAAATCTAGATTGTTTAAAATTTTGGATAACAAAGGACACTCCCTTAGAGATGTGGCAGCAGCACCATGTGTTTTTGTAAGCATCATGAGTCTGCTTTTGCTGTGGGATTTATAGGGAACAGCATGGACAGCCCAACATTGTAGTCGTATTTTTAGGTCAGTCTATTGAAAGGCAAGCTCTGGAGAGGTTGTTCTTTTCAGAAACCCTTTGGTTTGCTTATCTACTGAAGGATGGCCAAGGAAAGGTGAGCCGTTTCAGCTAGCTTTTTTAACACCGTAAATAACATTGGCTTAACATGGTAATTTTATATTACATGTTATAATTCTATATGGGCAGGTACAGGATTCATATCGTCTTGTAACTCTTAAATTCAGTACAAAGGGGATGAAATGGCAGACCTGAATGATGTGCATCGTTTTGTGAGGTATTCATCTTGAAGTTTGGCAAATATCCATGAGGAACACCTTGCCATCCCTCATTGATATAATTTGCATCCATGTAAGATATTTATTCTTGTCTTTGTTCAGGGCTCTCCTAGAAAGTGAAAGAGTTGGCCTGCAAGATGCTCACAGGAAGATGACTCAACATCAGAAAGAGAGAATAATAGGTATTGTACTGAGAAGCATTTCTAATTAATAATTGTACACAATTTTACCAGGATAATTGAGTTTGATTGCAAATATGAAGTTAATAAGGGAATTATTTGCAGTTATTTCTTATCTGGCTTAGATGTCAAGGTGCCTGCCCAAACATACACTCCAAGAGCTTCAACCTTAACCTCGAGAAGACATATGGATATGAGGTTTACATCACAAACAAACCTGAGAAGACCCCCCATGCCCTCCTCTGGGTCCATAAGTCCCTCCAGGGTCATTCCCATTTCAGCTGCAGGAATGGCTCGCCATCAGAGTCCAGCATCCAGAAGGGATATGATCTCATTCAACAAAGCTCAGGCTGCTGCTTCTATGCCTGCTACCAGTACCAAATTTGGCCAGACTGAAAACAAAATGAGTAAACCTGCACAGAAAATGGTAGCAGATGAGAAAACAGTGAGAGTCAAACAGGCTCCTTATGAAAGCAAAGCCAGCTTTACATCAGAGACAAAGTCGGTAAGAGTAGTGTCATCCCCAGCAAAAAGTCTCACCACCAAAACTGTCATAGAAAGCAAACAGGACGTGTCAAGTGAGAAAGAGAAAGGTCATGCTCAAGATGAGTCCAAAGACAAAGGGAAGGCAGAGTCTACAATTGGCTTCACTGAAAAAAAGATACTGGACTCTGTGTCTGTTGAAGAGATTATTGAGAAAGTGATTAAACCTGCAGGTTTAGAAGCAAAAGTCTGCTCATCAGGAGACTCTAAGGTCAGGTATCATGTGGAGAAAAGTGAGCAGGAAGACGGCACCACTAAAACACAGATTGTGCTGGAATCCAAAGTCGAAGAGGAGTTGAATGTTTCTGAGGACTCTGCACTGGAGGAACTCCTGAGCCAGGGTGTGAAGAAGGTATCACTGGAGGACATAGAAGATACAGCAACAGGAAACATGATTAGGAACCTTTTAAGTAGCCTTCAAGGGGGAGAAAACATGGAAAATAAGTCAGTTAATGTGGAAATTATCGAGGAACCTATCGAATCTCTCAATGATGAGGAGGTTAAGATTGAAATAAAGAGCAAATCGAGTTTTTATGAGCCTTCAACATATTTCCAAATTGAGGAGCCTGAAGAAGAAAAGACTGAAGATGATGACATAATATCCTCTGAAAGAGGCACAGACCAGCCCAGTGGTGGATCTGTGCATGTTCAGGAGCTCTCTAGGGAAAGCGAATCTCCTCATTTCTCCCATGAGCAAGAATTCCATGAGTACTTTGTGTCCACACCAGATGAAAACCTTTCTGAACCTGAGGAGGGTGGAGGAATAATGTCATATGGCCATTATGGCATTGTTGATGATCTGTCAGATGAGAGGTATTATCAAGATGAAAATCTTCCCCAGAGAAAAGTGATTGTAGAGGAAAGTGATGAATACAAGTACAAGTCAAGCGATCGGTCATTCGCCAAGGAGAGTTTTCCAGAGTGCATCATTGAAGAAGAGGTTCGAGTCTCGCCTGTAGTACAGGAATCCGTTCTTGAGTTCCTGAGAGAGGACTCTTTGGAGCCCAAAGAGCAGCTGAAGGGAGCCTTGGATACACTACAGAGCTCAGTCTCTGGTCGTCTGAGGGAAGAGTTGGCTTTCCTCACAAAAGTGAGCAGTGAAAGTCCACAAAACGTGGCAATCAAAAAAGTTGAGCAGTCAAGTGATAATGGAACCATGACTATAGTTGCAGAGCTAAACGTCTCACAAACCCTTGAAGACTCTGGGCTGCTGGAAGAAGGAAATGATGTTTCCGAAGAGCAGATAATGAAAGCTCTCAGATCTTCTAACCTGGAACTTGAAAAGGCTTTCCAAGGAGCATCAGGATCAGGGCACAGCATCAGGGTTTCCAAAGATTACGGGGTTGCATTTGATGAGGGTTCTGAAGGCTTTGGCAGCACAGGGGAACCTGCACCTAAAATAATTGAGAAACACGTACAACTGGAGCCATCAGAAAAGTCCTTTAGCTTCCATATGGAGGTGCAGAGTGATCATAGTGAAGAGAGCTCAGAGCAGAAGTTGCAGTCCCAACTCTTCGAATCCCCAGGGAAGATTTCTACTGAAAAAAGAGTTGCTACAGTTTACCTTGAAAGCCCCTTAGAGGACTGACAGGGAAATCTATTAGAAATTGTATCACATTCATACAGAAGATATTATGCAACATGGCAGTGAAACTGTTAACAGACAATTTAATGTTGACATACTGACAAACTAATGTGGGCAAGATGAAGTTAGTACTACAAACTGCAGCAATTTATAGCAACAAATATGGATGTTGTTTACAATCTTTGCATTAACTTCATTTTATCTTTATATAGCTTTGCTTATTCACTTTGCATTTCTATGGTATTAAACTGTTCCGTGGAGCTTTAAAAAGCCTATTCCACAGTTTACAGCAGACCACTAACTCAGTCATCATATGCAATATTGTTGAGTCTTTTGGATCAACATTTATTAGATCAACACAGGGCACTGGGAGTTATGAGGTGCTGTGCACCGTTTGCAGATCGGGGCTTCTTATGCTTTGAGCACTTCAACAAAATAGAGTGATGGTGGTAAATATTACATTTGGAGGCCAGAGGTTAAATTTAAGGTGAAATTACTGACATATTAAGAATGGATTTACACTTGCGGGGTAGGATTTAATGTGGAAAACGTCTGGTGATGGTGACTTAAAAAAAAACATATATATTTAGATTATCTACCTTTATTCCTTACTAATAAATTGCATTTGTTTTAGGAGGTAAAACCTATAGTGATCAATAAACATAATCTAGATACAGAGAAAAAAATGTTTGTTTTAAAAATATCCTAGCATGTTATTTTGCACGGCTGTGAATTATTGAATTGCAGGTAAACATTCAGGATCAAGCCGAAATCTTAAACCGTAACTTTAAAGAAGTTTTATTTACACAAATAAAAAATGTAAATTCAAAAGCAATAATTAGAAGAGGCAGGATAAATTCAAAACTTCAAAAGCTACACCATTGGTGAGTGTATGGTTGTGAAGCATGTTGTGTATGACACTTTCTGTTGGTGCATATTTGTTGGGTATCACAGTGTTGGCACGATGGATTCAACTTTGCTCTGACCTAAGTGTGTTCATGACTATTTTTGGATCATCAGCTTAGTGGCATTGAGTGTTCACCAGGGTTTGTTGTCTTGTGAGCTGTTTGCAAAGGCAGAATTAGTGTGCAGTGCATTCAGTCTGTTTATTTGTTTAGGACAGGTTCAGCATATTTGAGTTACATTGTGTTGTAAAACACAGAAATGCATATATTTAGTATAAACAAAAGTCTTCTGTTAAAACTCTTCACACAGAAAGGATGTGTTGTGTTTAAGTTACTTTATTAACATTTATAAAGTTGTGTCTTTATACAAACTGGTACATAGATAACATGTGCCAACACATTGCATTCACCAAGATATAGAAAATCTATTGATTTTTAGAGAACATATGAGTCAATGTTTAATGAATGTGGAATAGACAAATTATATCTGATGTCTCTTCTTTTATTGATTTCTGGTGAACAAATGACATAACTGCTTTGGCTGATGTTGCGTTCAGCATTCAATTCATACTTGATGAATATCATAACAATATTAAAAATATATATATTGTTGAAATGTTTTGTGTGAGTATTTTTCTCAGTTAATCTACATAATGGGCAACACAACCTGAGTATCTACACAATAATAGCAAATGAAATGTTGATGATCATAAATCTGCATTATCTTTTGGCTCTAACCTTTAGGCGTATTATAGTAACAAATGTTTTTGACAAAAAGTACAGAAGTGAGGAAAAATTACATTTCAAATGTCAAACATCTTTAGCACTGGACGGTATCTGGAAATGTGTCAAGTTTTTGTCTTTTCCTCTGCTTTGCCTCTGTTGTCTTTCAGCTACTTCCGGTGCCCTGAAAAGCAAACATTCTGTTCTGTAGTTCATTCACTAACATCTAAAATTATTAAAGGGCATATATCATCATACTTTAGAGTCAGAAGACATAAATAAATCACAAATGAACTTTCTATTAATTTTTGAAGTGAGAGTTTGAAATGCAGAGCCTACTGAGTCATGACCACTAAAACAAGAAGTCCAATTAGGACTCCACATTAATTATTTGGTACCTTATTAGGAATTTCCACATACTGAGGTCTAACCTTACTTTTGAAAATAAAGTGAATAATTGACAGGGCTGACGCACATTACAGTTACAATGCTGGTCAGAATAGGAGCCTAAATTACATCTATCGGAATGCAAGTTTTTCAAATGATAGTTTGTGTCACAAGCAGTCATTCCCCACTGTAATAAATCAAAAGCAGACTGGGCTCACCATAGCGCACTTTTAAATCCCTTTGAAGGTTGCTGGTTTCTAAAGTCTCAAACCTACTGCACTCATACAACATTTCTCCGACTTCCTTGCTCTGGTCATTGGATTATACACCATATTTATTTTCAATTTATAAATTTACATTTAAGCTGGGCACTTTGCTCTCAGTATTTTTGTCTTAGGTGCCCATGGTGTTATGTTTGCCCACATTCGGTATTTCAAATATAACACCATCTCTCTCTGGCAACTTCCGTCTGCATTCTCAGCTAGCCGTTTTCCTCCCATGCTTTTTTAGATTTTTCTTAATTTTGGCCAGGGAGATCAAAATTATCATCAGGAGTTTAAAGGCAAAATACAGTTAAAAAGCAAAAGTTGTAAAAATGACGATACATGCCCTTTAACCCTACTCATTTTCAGGTTTTGTGAAACTTCTTAATACAATTTAGTAGTAAATTCACATCTTTTCTGATGAGTTACCTTGCCAAAATGTCCACAGCTTTCTGGACAACTTTGGTTTTCTTTTGCTGAGGACCATACAACACGCTCTGAACAATGACAGTGATATAGGGAGGTGAAAGATTAAAAGTGCAACTCAGTCTAGATGGGAATAAATCAACATCCTAGCAACATACTGGCAGCACTAAACATACCAAAACACATAACACCTGTGCTGACCATACAGAGACTCAAATAAGACAAGAAGGATCTGCCAGAGATTTGATAGCACCTCAGCAATCTGAGGGTTAGAAAGAGTAAAGGGCGATATAGTGGCATTTTTTCATTCTGTACACAATCTGGCTGAACAAGTAATGAAAAAAAGGACTATTGTTGAAATCCATGATGTCATGATCATTTTGAAAATTGAAAGTAGAAAAAAGTTAAAACATCTGAATATGAT
Organism: Girardinichthys multiradiatus; assembly: GCF_021462225.1. NCBI lineage: Eukaryota > Metazoa > Chordata > Actinopteri > Cyprinodontiformes > Goodeidae > Girardinichthys > Girardinichthys multiradiatus. The sequence goes on along the minus strand of NC_061795.1, from coordinate 29,199,332 downwards.
TATCAACATTGACACAACGCATGATAAAAACATGCCTCTATTTACTGCAATCATCTTAAATAACAAGAAGCAAATGTTTGAAACCAGGAAAGATGGAGGGAAAAGCTCCTCTCTGCACTGGGGAAAGCAAAACACAGTAAATCTGGAAGAGGTCCATCTGGCCTCTTGAATGTTTTAACGGTTGCTAAGGTTGATGTAATGGAAGGCTGTTTTCTTTCAGCGAAACTGCAGAGGAGGAAGGGGGTGGATTCAACTTTGTCTGTATGAACCATTGTTCTATGTTTTTAAAAGCTCTTTTGCGATCTATCTACTGTATAGGCCAGGGTTCTTTCAGGAAAGCAAGTTACTCAATCGGACTGCAAGCGGTTTCATGATGACAGCAGGAGAAAAGAATCCCTGCTGACATTTCCGCTCTGGTTTATGGCGCAACAGAAAGGTTACAACTCCGACGTGGGGGAGATAGAGTGAGCCCTGATCTACCCTGTCATTTTTGGGCCTCTATGCTCAGACAGAAACAACAAAACAACATAGCAACCAGGGAGCTTCACTGACTTCTGACAAGAATCATATAAGGCCCTTTAGAGAGTTTTACCATGATGGTACAAGTGAGCTCATAGGGCAAATGTACAGTCATGCAGTATGTGAAAAACAACACTACTCATTACATAATATATACAAAATTTTACAATTGTACATATAACTGGACATTGATTAAAAGGGGTTAGTTTAATGGGAATGTGCTTAAAGACAGAGGAATGTTATTTTGCTTTAGGGGACTGTTGGGGTCAATGTCCCTTTAATCTGCCGCAGTTAGCAAACTGTCATTTAACATCTGTTGCCCATCTGTCAATTTCTATCCAGGCTGAAGAAACACAAAGTAGCTCTGTGTGATATTTTACACCAGGGAGGTTGGCTCTGCACACTGCCCTCTTCCAAGATTAGCCTGTAACTCTGATAACATTCAGCTCTTCAGAGAGGGTGGAAATAGCTTGTCTCAAAATGACAGGGACTCATTGTGTGTATTCTGGATCTGGACGGATTTGCTATCATCTCACTGGTTTAAATGTATACGAACATGCAGACTCCAGATCTTCCATTAAACGTCCCATAATAATTTTGTTGTGAATTTGTCGTATTTGATGACTACAAGAAACTATAAGTTTTTCGTGCAACACTCCTATGTTATCCTCTCCTATTCTAACCAGAAGAAACAATTCTACACAATTTGTATGTATTCTGTCATATAAATATCTTTGTCATGGTCCTGTGAGCTTGGTTCATCCTCCGCTCCGTCATCTCCACACTTCCAATCAGCTGAAGAGTCTCTGCTACCTCAGAGCTCAGGTCACCAAATGTGGATCTTTTAGACTTAAAAGAGGCTCTCTGGATCTCTATACATTTCTGTTAATATACAAATTGTATATGGCTAGAAAATATACAGAACTGTGTAAAAGTATTTGCCCCTTTACAGATTTAATCTGTTTTTGTTTTTCAGATCATCAACAAATTTTATTATCAGGCGAAGCTAATCTGGGTATAGACAAAAATTATGATTCAATTTATTAAGAAAAAAAACTGAAGGAAACGCTATCTAAACCAACTCCTCTTGTCGAATAATGGATTAACTGTGATTAATTAATTTCACTACCCACACACAGGCCTAATTCCTGCGTGACCTTTAGAATCAATAAATCACTTAAATAAAACTTGTCTGATAACATTAAGAAGTCTAAAACATCTCAGAAAGTAACACATCATGCCCCAATTTAAACTCAAGAATAGATGAGAAACAAAGGCATTCACATCTTTTAGTCTGGAAATGGTTAGAAAGCCATTTATAAGACCTCAGGAAACCACAGTGAGAGCTAAATGGAGGAAACAGGGATGAGGAACCTTCCTTGGAGTAGCTGGCCTACCAGAGTTACTCCAGGAGTCCATCAAAGATTTACAAAGGAGGTCACAAAAGATCCTAGAACCACATCTAAAGCACTGCGAACCCCACTTGCCTCAGTCTGTTGATAATTCAACAATAAGAAAGAGACTGGGTAAAAATGGCCTCCAGGGAGATTTCTAAGTCCAAAACTACTATATATGTCTCCCATTTGCCAAAATAAATATCTCGAAGATGCCCAAGATATATTCTCTGGACAGATTAGACAAAAGTTTAACTAGAAGGTGTTCCGATAAATCTGGCGCAAAACTTACACAGCCTTTCAAAAAAGAGCATCATCCCAACAGTCAAAAATCATGGTAGAGTGATGGTGTGGGTTTGCTTTGCTGCTTTAGGATTGGCTTCCTATAACGGATCAACCATGAATTCTGCTCTACAACAGACAGTTCTGAGGAAGAATGTCCGATCATCACTTCTTGACCTTTCAGCTCAAGAGCATGTAGAGATTGCAGTGGCACAAAGATTTTGACACACAACAAAAGTTATTAAATTAATGTTTTGGAGTGGCCTAATCTAGGTCTGCAAGTAAGATGCTCCTTGCTTGTTCATGCTCGAAAACTCTCTAATGTGGCTAAATTCCGCAAAGCAGACTGCACCAAAGCTCTTCCACAACTATGTCAAAAACTCATTGCCAGTTATCGCAAAAACCACATGGCAGTTGTCGCTGGATAGTGTGGCACAACCAGTTATCAGGGTTACAGAGCAAGAGCCTGGTTGGTTTGGATACCTTTCTCTCTTAATAAATGACACAATCAATTGAAAAACTACATTTTGAACTTACTTAGATTATCTGTTTGATAATAAAATTTGTTTGATGTCCAAAAACATATATGTGTGACAAAAAAGCAGAAAAACCAAAGAAATCTGTAACGAGCAAATACCTTTCACGGCATTGGTTGAATCAAAATTACATGTTGGTGATTATTCTGCGTTTTTTACAAAGGAGTTGTGATTGTATTGTACTATAAGGAATTTATATTGCGAGACTGTCTCTAACCTCCTGCTGTCCATTAATCAAGACGTAGCGACAGAAGTTATCCTGGGCAGCAAGAAAAGCTGGATCATGTGGACCTAGAGTTCCTGTAAACATGTAGACTTCGCTCAAAATAGTGACCCGAAGTTTCTAAAGCAACATGTAGTGAACAGGACAATCGAGGTATCAGTTTGGAGAATCCCTGATTTGTAGGTTACATCCTACTTTATGCATCCAATATTGTTGTATCAAAAAGAAGATGATCATTATGTAATAATTATAATTAGCATTTCATTGCATTTGCCTTGAAGTCAGTAGCAAACCATGCATCTCACAGGTGGGTCCTCTCAAGACAAACAACAAAGAAATGTTCAAAGAGTGAGTGCCATCTGAAATATATTGGCTGATCAAATCGCATGTCAGAATTTACTCTATTCAGTTTAAGGCTGAAGGTATTCAGAGCAGGATATAGAATACCCAAAGTGGACAAACAGTTTAACAGCATTGTGTGATAGAGAAGCATCCTTATAAATTTTCAAATATATTTTTTTATATTTTTGAGATAAAAGTATTTGATTTTCTATTTCTGGGTCCACTTAGAACCTTCTTCAAATACCTTGTAGGCCCGCTCCTACTTGAAGTTCATTACAAGCTGTTGCTAGATTCTATAAACCTATCTTAAAGAACTTGACATGTAGGGAAATAACTGATATTCAAATCCTAATTAACCTTTTTTGAGTTTTGCACCGGCCTAACCAGCTTCTATGAACACTCTCACCATTGTGATGTTGGTCTGGTGCAGCAGAAAGGATAAAGGCCAGGCTGTGGGAGATCTGAGCCCCTTCTGGACCCTTTGGACTGTGAATCATAGCTATGGCAGGAGCCTAGCAGAAATAACCATGTGAAACAAGACAAAAACAAACCACCAAATGAGAATGACTATTACCTAACACAAGTTCTAACAGTGACCAAAGAAAGTTTACCAACCTTGGAGAGATATTCTATGGTTCTGTCCAAGTGATCTCTGTTATGTTCAATGGCAGCCATGGTTGATTAGGTCAAAACAAGTGAATGTGCTGGTGTGCTTTGGATCATTGTCCTTCTTCATAACCCAAGTGCACTTAATTTTAAGGTCACAAGCTGATGGACGGAAATTCTTCTTCATAATGACAACAGAAATCGTGGTTTGATCAATTACAACAAGATGTAGACGGGATGCAAGAACAAGACGGGATGCACCTCTAAAGACTCACTCATCAGTGCACAGAATATTTTTTCAAGTCTTGAGGATCATCAAGATGTTTTAGAAAAAGATGAGACAGATCGCCAAAACAAATTCCTTGTATGTCCAAAAACGTACTTGGCAATAAAGCTTTTCTGATTCTGATTCTGATTCTGATTCTGATCTTTACGTTCTTTTTGGTCAGTGTACATGATGAATCATGAACATTGACTTTAACTGAGACAAGTCAGGCCTGCAGTGTTTCTGATGTTGCTTTAGGATATTTTGTGACATGCTAGGTAATTTGATGATCTACTCTTGGATTAATTTTGGTAGCTTTGCCATTCATGGGAAGGTTCACTGCTGTTCCATGCTTTCTCTATTTGTAAAGAACTGCTCCTGTTCGGTCCAAAAGTCTTAGAAGTAGCTTCGTCACCTTTTCCAGGCTGATTGGTATCAATGACTTTGTTTCCATTTTTTTACCTGAATTTCATTAGATTGGGCATGTGTTGCTTTTTTGAGATTTTTTTTAAACCTTTTCTTGTTGTCAAACAGATTCTGATAAAGTGGTTTCGGAACTTTACAACTCTGGAGGTTTCCAGGCCAGGGTGTGGCAGTGTGATAGTGTGAAAAACTGGAGGAATTTGTAGGGAGGCAACTGCCTTTTCACTGCACAGTATTTAATAAAAGCAATCAGAATATAAATTCACATTCTGCTCTGCTTTATTTAGTTGAGAGTACACAATCGCATATATTTTGTTACTGTAAATCCATATCGTTTTCCTACAGTTACTAGAGTCTAGAAAAGTTGAAGCCTTGCACAGTAGTAATCTGCAGTTAATTACTGATGCGGTAAAGACTACAGTAAGGAAACAAGCCTCTATACTTTTTTATCCCATCAATCCAAGTTTTGCAGTTGTTTCCTCTAAAAATTAGATTTGCACAGCTCCTAAATGTACATGGTTACTTTCTTCTTCCAGGATATCTATATTAGGGGACATTCTTGGTGAGTCAATGGAAACCACCTAAGCACAACTGGAACTGGACCTAATGACACAAGAGAAATTGTGGATGCATCTATAATAATCCATGATTTATTTTGTTATTCTAAAGCTTCCAGTGTTTGTCTTTCTTTTTAGAGTAATTTCCTGTTACACTGGGATATATCAAGGCTGCATTAACCGAGAGAAGGACAGCGGATCCACAAGGTTGCAGTGTTAACAGCTTCAAACCAACTAATGGACTAAATTTTATTTACAGTAGCTCTAGTGCAGGGGATGGGCAAAAGACTCAGAGCAGAAGAGTCTTTAGCTTTATTAATAACATAAGCATTACAGAAACTCAGTTTCTCTTGGTAACCTGATAGAAAAGTGAAAGTTTAGACTAAAATTAATTTGTATGTGACTTATTTAAAGTATTTGATCAAAGGTGCCTTGATCAGTAGGAGCAGAATGTGTCGGGACCACATTTTCAAGCTTGCCAGTGTTGACATAGTTCTGGCATATTCACATCTCTGGAGAGGATAAATTTGGACCCATTCAAGAATTTGTGGTTCAGGGTTTATAAATGAACATCACAAGTTATGGAAACATCATGAAAGCCAATTTCTTCAGATTTTCCCATGGATCTTTGAATACACTAACATGATGAACAGCAGAAGGTCCCCACCCATAAAAGTTAACTTCAGATCCATTTATGGCAGAATTGTGGCTGAAGTTACAGCTACATTCTCACATTATTTGAGTCCTGTGTTTCTGTCGACATGGGCAGAGTAAAACAAGGCCTCTCTATCCTCTCATTCACTCTGCATCCTTCCAGACTTCCTGACCTAAGGGCAAGATGACAAATTCTATTGAAACATACCAAGAGTCCACAAGGCAGAGAGTTAGGGTTATGCGGATGTGCTGCCAAGCAAGCCACAGAGTGTTCTTTTTGTAAATGTTTCCAGAACTTGGTTGACGTGAGTTTTCCTGCTCTTCTTTTAGGAAACTAAAACAGATAGGCCATCCCTAAGTGAAAACAGAGGGAAATAAACACACAAAAAGCTTGCTCCAGTAAACCTGAAGATCTTCAAAGCATAGGCACCCTGACTGATGAACTTTTTATGTGTTGTTAAATAGTATAGGTGAGAATCACTGATGGGAGAACCAATGGATATATCCTGTTGTTTAAAAAAAGGTTATTTAAATTAGTTACTGTACTAAACAGTCAGGAAAAATATTTATGTTATGGACATCTTATGGTCTATGCAACCATGGGGCAGACTGCTGACTTGACAGTTGTCTAGCAGACAATCACTGGCACACATAGTATTCTACAGCAATTACTAAAGCAATTGCTAAAGAAGTTGGCTGTCCATACAAACATATTAAGGGACAGTTGAGTGGAAGAAAAAAATACTAAAATACATTTGCTTTTAAATGATAATCAAATTTATTGAGATGCATCTTAATGTGACACAGTCTATTCAACAGTCTTAAACGGAACTTATGGAGGTTTAGGGATACCTATACAAAAGAAATTAAATTATTATTTTTTTAAATGCCAAAAATGGCACACCTGGATTCTTTTGTATTTTCTTCCATTCTGTAGTTTTTCTTGCTTCCAGACACTGGACAGTTTGTCAACCACTGCTTTCACTGACTGTTATGGGTTGATTAAACTATGAAGCAATGACGTCGCTATCTAACAATGCTTTGCTATCTTCTAATGTGGGGGTCTGCAACCTATGGTTCCAGAGCGGCATGCAGCCTCTTAGACCCTCCACTGTGGCTCTTAACTTTGGCCAAAAATGCTACATGTCTTAACATGTAAAAGGTAATTTCAGAAATGCTACCATAGCAGTTTTTAATATGTCTTTTCATGTAGTATATGAATATTTTCAGAAAGAATGAGACAAAAAATATATTTGTTGCAAACTACGTGCTTTTTTTAAAAGTCATTCTGTATAGTCGTTGAATGTCCCATTGAAAAAGGTATAACACCTAAAACCAAAAAATAAAATAGTTGTTCTTTAATAAAAAATTGTCTATAGTATGCATTATAAAAACAAGCTTTTTTGTTTACGAAAAGTCATCTTGCTTTTGTGGCTCTAAATATGTTAAGCTGGACCAAAGGCAAAAATGGTTATTATGGTTATTATTACGGTAAAGGTTGCTGACCCCTGTTCTAATGACTTGTATAACATTTTACACATTAATGATGTAAGCATTGTGAATTATAGGAAGTTGGTAAAGACAACTAGTTGCAGCTAATTATGGACACAAACTTTGAAGAGGTTCTATAATGTAGTGTAAACCAATATAGTGCTTTAATAATAACACTAAAAATTGTGCATGGCACTCAAATCCCTACTTCAACCACTTGTTTGGAAGTTAATCAGAAAGAAAATTTTAAGGTGTACTTTATCTAGTTAGGAACATATGAGCATACTTTAGGCTTTTAAGCCTGGATCAAAGCATATTTCACGTGAACATTTTGAAGAAACAAAATGTCATGGTGAATAACCAGGTGACTAGTGCAGGCAACAATTACAGAGGAGGAGTTCAGGTTTAACTGGTTTATTGACAAACAGGAAATTACAGTGGGGTCGTTGAGGAGTCCGGTTTGTGCTGGTTGGTTCACTGAGGGAGAGAAGTGAGTGAGTACAGATGACAGGAGGGAGTATGCCATCTTGAACTGAGAGATAAATCGTCTTATTATTTGATGGAGATGTTTCCAGGGAGGGAGGCGAGTTTTGCCACGGAGACTGAGGTTGACAGAGGAGGTTGTAGTGCAACACCGGTGGTTTTCTCTGATTGTTGTTCAGGTGGTGATGTGTGGAGTTGGAGTGTGGACAGGCAGGAGTTTACAAGGTTGGTTTACTAGAGAAGTGGTAAGTACTTTCCTTTGTATGCAGGTTCCAAGAAAACTGAAGGAGGCTCTTGATTGGGTAAGCACAATGAAGTACTGCAAACTTGGACACGGACCATCGGCTTGGGAAATTCCAGGTCTGGATCTTCAGGGTAAAAATCCACTCTGGGAGAGAGGAGCAAAAATACTCAGGTAAGAGACACGGTCAAGAAAACAACAGTAACAGAGTTAGTCTGCTAGTCCAATTGCCACTCAGGTGAGTTAACAATCTGTCGCCTCCTTTAGGGTTCCTGCTGCTTTAAGAGCTCTTCCTTGATTAGCCCTGATGATCCTCAGCTGTGTGATTGGGCGCGAAACTTCGATCTGAAAACGTTGGTCTACTAAGAACCCCACAGTGGTAGAAATTATTTACTTTTGGAAGTGGCAGTAAAAGGCATAAACTGGTATGTGAATGGTTCAGAATGGATACACAGGAGGATAATATGGACTTTGATGAATGGACGCCAGTAAGTAGAGGGAGAGGACGCGGAAGAGGTAAAGCAGAAGAAGGAAAAATGTTAGACAGCCAAAGGAATAAAAGAGAGTTGGAAGAAAACAGTTCTGAAGAAGAGAGAGTAGTTAGGAGGAAAATCGGAAGGGAAGAATGTAAAATAATATTAAAGATAAAAAATGAAGAAGAAAAAGAGAACCTGAGTCCTATTTCACTATCTAGAGAAATTAAAAAAAAGATAGGAGATGTTGAAATGGTGAAGGTCTTGAGAGATGGAAATATACTGGTGGTGTGTAAAACTGAAGAACAAAGAAGAAAGGCTTTACAAGTGGAAAACATTTGCAAGAAAACAGTGACAGAGAGGAAGATTATAGGAGAAGATAAAATCATTCGGGGGGTAATTTATGGCATTCCTATGGAGGAAGATATAGACAAGTTAAAAAAAAGCATTGTTGGTGCAAAGGTAAAAAATCTCAAAAGACTGACAAAAAATGTAAATGGTGAAAGAGTAGGAAGCCTGTCAATTTTAATAGATTTTGAAGAAAAGGTGTTGCCACAAAATGTTAAAATAGGATATCTGAGTTTTTCTGTGAGGCCTTTCATTCCTCCACCACTAAGATGTTTTAAATGTCAGAGATATGGTCATATAGCAGCTGTCTGTAAAGGAAAACAAAGATGTCCAAAGTGTGGAGAAGATCACAGAATTGAAGATTGTGGGGAAGAAGTGCAGGAAAAATGTTGCAATTGTGGAGGGCAACATAGAGTTACATTCGGGGGATGTGAGGTAAGGAAGAAAGCAAAAGAAATCCAACAAATTAAAATGACTAAAAACATAAGCTATGCCGAAGCAGTCAAAAATGTATAGAAAGAAAGATCAAGGGATGAAGGTCAAATTAGGATTCAAGATTATCAACAAAGAAAAGTAGAATCAGAGGAAAATGTTACAATGTCTGTGGAAAAACTGATATTATTCATAGCTTATGTCATTAACTGCACTGAACAGGCTAAACACAAAACAGAAAAGATTAAAATAATAGTCAGAGGAGCAGAAAAGTTCTTAGGGTTTAAAGAAGGATCTTGGGAAAACATTAATAAAAAGTTGGAAACAGATGGAAGGCAAGGAGGAACCCCAGCTGATAGAAATATATGATAATATTACAGTGGAATGCAAGAAGTTTAATCGCTAATGGACAGGAATTTAAAGGGTATATAGATGGAATTGAAGAAAAACCAGAAATTATATGTATACAGGAGACATGGTTAAAACCAAACCTAGATTTTGTGTTTAAAGGGTATAATAGTATCAGAAGGGATAGAATAGAAGGAAGTGGAGGAGGATGTGGAATATTTATAAAAGAAGGGATACAATATCAGATATTAGGAAAAGGCAAAGAGTTAGAATATATAGTAGTTGAAATTTACAATAAAAAGGAAAAGTGTAAAATAATAAATTTTTATAATCCATTTAAAATATTATCATTTGAGTTGATGGATGAATTAATGGGATACTTAGAAGGAAAAGTAATCTGGTGTGGAGATTTTAATGCTAACAGCACATTATGGGGAAAATGTAATGATAAAAATGGACAAGTTATTGAAGAAATAATGGAAATAAAAAATTTGGTATGTATAAATGATGGAAAAGGAACAAGAATTAATGTAAAAACAGGTACAGAATCTGTGATTGATTTAACAATAGTATCAAATTGTTTAGCCAATAACTGTGAGTGGGACATTGACAAAGATACAACAGTAGGCAGTGATCATTACCCCATTAAAATCATAACAGGAATATTAATAAATAACAGGAATACAGGATTATATAAAAGATGGAACTTTAATAAGGCTGATTGGGAAAAATTTAAATATTTAAGTCAAAAGAAATTGGAAGAAATAGATGAGTCAATTGATATAAATAGTTTAAATATAAATATCTGTAAAAAAATATTACAGGCTGCAGAAGAATCAATAAAAAAAGGAGGAAGAAAGAACGATAAAAAAATTGTGCCATGGTGGACAAAAGAATGTAGTGAAGTAATAAAATTAAGAAATAAAGCATTTAAAATGTTAAAAAGTAACCCAATTTATCAGAATTTAATTGAGTACAAAAGAAAGCAGGCAAAGGTAAGAAAGATTATTAAACATGCAAAAAGAGAATATTGGAGAAACTTTTGTAATACCGTAGGGAGAGAAACAAAAATTGATCAAATTTGGAAAACGATTAAAAGAATGAAGGGTATTAGAAAAGAATATGGATATCCTATATTAAAAATAGATAATATAACTATAACGGAAGATAAAGAAAAAGCAGAAATATTAGCTAAAACATTTAGTAAAATTCATAGTTCAAATAATATTAGTGAAGAGGGAAAGAAAGGTAGGGAAATCACAAAGATGAAATATAAAGAATTAATGCAAAATAATGTAGATACAAATAAATTAATAAATGAACCATTTACACAAGGAGAATTGAACTTTGTAACCAGGAAAACAAAAAATACATCACCTGGAAAAGATCAAATTTACTATACGATGATAGAACATCTTAATGACAAAGCAAAAGACAAAATATTAGAATTATACAATAAAGTCTGGGAGGAGGGAGAGCTGCCACAGAGCTGGAAGGAAGCAATAATTATTCCAATAACTAAACCAGGAAAAGATAAAACAAAACCAGAAAATTATAGACCAATCGCATTAACATCAAATATTTGTAAAATAATGGAAAAAATGATTAATAATAGATTAACATATTATTTAAATATTAATGGATATATATCTAGAAATCAAAATGGGTTTAGAAAAGGGAGAAGCACAAATGACTCTGCATTATATTTAGAATATGAAATTAGGAGAGCACAAATAAACAAAGAAAATGTAGTAGCTGTATTTTTTGATATAGAAAAAGCATATGACATGATGTGGGTTGAAGGATTATTAATTAAATTAAATAAAATGGGTATTACTGGAAAAATGTTTAACTGGATTAAATATTTTTTATCAAATAGAACAATACAAGTAAGAATTGGTCAAGAATTGTCAGATAAATATATAATAGATAATGGTACTCCTCAAGGAAGTATTATAAGTCCGTTATTGTTTTCTATAATGATAAATGATGTATTTAAAAATATTGGTAAGGACGTCGGTTGCTCACTATTTGCAGATGATGGAGCTATATGGAAAAGGGGTCGTAATATCAAACTTATTGAAAAGAAAATACAGGATGAGATTATTAGAATAGAACAATGGGCAAATCAATGGGGATTTAAATTCTCAGTGGAAAAAACAAAACTAATGGTGTTTACACAGAAAAGGAAAAGAGAAAATATCAAACTAAAATTATACAATCAAGTTTTAGAACAAGTAAAAAATATAAAATTTTTAGGTATATGGTTTGATGAAAAAATTATATGGAAAGTACATATAGAAAAAATCATAGATAAATGCAAAAGAATATTAAACATTATGAGATGTATGGCTGGTATTGATTGGGGAGCAGATCGAACATCATTAAAAAGAATTTATACAGGATTAATTAGATCAAATATTGATTATGGAAGTATAATTTATGGATCAGCAGCAAACACTCATCTTATAAAATTAGACAATATACAACATCAAGCTTTAAGAATTTGTACAGGAGCAATCAGAACCAGTCCAATAGCAGCACTTCAGGTAGAGATGGGAGAGATGCCATTAGATCTACGAAGGAAACAGTTAGCAATAAATTACTGGATAAACTTACAAAGCAATAATCCGGATCATCCCACACGTGATATTTTAAAACCATGCTGGGAAAAAGAAAAAAAACAAGTTAAGAGTTTTGGTTGGATTATCAATAATATAGCAGAAAAATTTCAAATATATGAAAAAGAAATAAGTTTAATGTTGCCTTTGCCAGTAGTGCCACCGTGGCTGTTACCAGAAGCAGTGGTGGATATGGCATTGATGGAAAAGAAAAAGGATCCAAAATGTAGATTAGATTCAAGTATAATACAAGAATATATAAACAATTACTATCATTATGTCCAGATTTACACAGACGCATCAAAAACAGATGAAAAAATAGGAGTAGCATTTGTAATACCAGAATTTAAAATAAAAGTAGGAAAAAGAATTACAGATGGATTATCAGTATATTCAGGAGAATTATTAGCAATATTGTTAGCAGTGCAGTGGGTGGAGGATATAAAACCATTAAAAACAATCATTTGTTCAGACTCAAGTTCAGCATTATTAAGTTTAAAACATAATCATTCAGAGGGTAGACCAGACATTTTGTTGGAAATAAAACTTACTTTATTTAGAATACAAAGAATGGGATTAATATTAGTGTTTTTATGGGTACCAGCACATGTAGGAGTTGGAGGGAATGAGAAGGCGGACAGGATAGCAAAGAAGGCAACACAAAACAACATTAGCTTTATAATAAATATTAGTAGGTCAGAGGCAAGAAATATAATTAAACAGAGAATCAGGAAAGAGTGGCAAAAAAGGTGGGATGAAGAAAAGAAAGGAAGATGGTTTTACAGAATCAACAAGATAGTAGGAGAAGTAAGAACAGGAAGAAGGAGTAGAAAAGAGGAAAGATTAATTACAAGATTAAGACTAGGACATACAGGACTTAATTCTACATTGTTCAAGATAAAGAAACATAATACAGGAAAATGTGATTATTGTGGAGAGGAGGAAACAATAGAACATGTAATATTGAAGTGTCAGAAATATGAACAAGAAAGAACAATTTTAAGGAGAGAATTTGTAGGTATTAAAGAAAATTTTATATTGAGAGATACTTTGCAAAGAAGTTTAGGTAGCAAACATATTCAAATTATAATTAGATTTTTCAAAAGCACTAAATTAATAAATAAAATTTGATTGTTGTAATAGTAAATAAGATTTAAAACCATGAAGAACCACACTCCATACCAGTTGGTGGCGGTAATGCACATCTTCAAGTTATTTGCCAACTGCCAAAAAACAACACAGAAGAAGAAGAAGAACCTGTGCTCAGCTCCATGACATGACAAAAAAAGTCCATGATGAGCATAGGATCGGGGAATGAAACTGCGGGGTACCCAGGAATGATCTTCAGGACCATACCTCTCCCAGTCAACAAGGTACTACATGCCACGTCCACTATGACGGGCGTCCACAACATGACGAACACTGAAGGCAGAATGGCTGTTGACTTCATGGGCAGGTGAAGGGGGTCTGGCTGGAGGGCACAAAGCACTGGTTTGGACCAGTTTGATCTGAGAGATTTGGAAAGTGAGACTCAGGCCATACAAGACGATGAATCCAGAAGTAGGATTGTTAGTACAGAGACATCGGAGGTTGTTGTCCAGGTAAACCAATACAAAGATGTTTATAAATTCCCTAAGCGTGTCGTTGAAGAGGGCTTGAAAGATGGCAGGGACGCTGGTGAGACTGATGGGCATAACAAGATGCTCACGGTGGCCGATAGGTGATTTAAATGACATCTTACATTCATCACCTTCATGAATGCGGACCAGATGGTATGCGTTGCGGAGATCTAATTTGGTGAAGATGGTGGCGCCATGAACAGATTCAAAGCTGAAGGCTAAAAAAGGAAGTAAATACTTGTTCTTAATACAGATCTGATTTAGTCCTCTGTGGTCCATGCAGGGTCTTAAGGTCTTATCTTTCTTTTAAACAAAGAAAAAACCTGCACCAACTGCAGAGAAAGATGGACAGATTGTACCTGCTTTGAGGGAGACAATAATATACTGCTCCATGGTTTCTTGTTCAGAGTTGGAGATGTTGTAAGGCCTGAGGATAATGGAGGAGATCAATACAGCAGTCGTAAGGGCAGGAGGAAGTGAGAATGCAAAGTCCTTGCTGAATACTTTCTAAAGGTCATGGTAATCTGAAGGAACATGAGATAGATCAGGAGGCAATTCAGGGTTACCATGGTTAATGTGCCAGAAAAAACTGCTGAGCGGAGACAGGAACTATGGCAATGTGAACTCCAGGCTTTGAGATGGGAATCAGGCCAATTGATGTGTGGGTTGTGGGCTTTGAGCCAGGGGTGTCCCAGGATGACATGTGCTTCTTTGCTAGGAAACGCAAAAAAAAGAGATAGGTTCATGGTGATTGCCAGAGGAAATAAGACAGAGTGGGTGTTTTTGTTGGTGCATGGTTTGCGTTGCCCTACCATCCAGAGCGAAAACTTGCGCAGGAGCAGGGAGGTTCTGAACAGGTATCTGTAGTTTGTGTACAAGATCTGGATTGATGAGGTTTTGTTTCTGAACCAGAATTTACCAGGGCTAACACAGGGTGTTGTTCTTGATCAATGCAGATAGTGTCTGATGCCTCTTTCAGGGTTCCTGTTGCAAGCTCTTCCTTGATTAGCCCTGATGATCCTCAGCTGTGTGATTGCACCTGCCTGTCGCACCTTGCAGGAAGAGGTGAGAAAGAGAAAATTGCACACACAACGCAAACTTGCGCTCAGCTCTGTGACATGACAGAAAAAGCAATTCTATTTTTTTAAACAGAAGTCTGTAATTTAGTGCTACTAGTATTTATATTCTCAGGAGAAAGCAGGGGATGCTTACACAACAATCAACTGACTGCACATGCATATAAGCAAACATATTTAGGCCACAACTAACAGATGTTACCTTATTTATTTGGGGCATGTGCTCCCCCCACCCCCTTTTCTAATACCACCCTGGGCAAATGCCCATATGGACCATATCAAAAACTGACAACGGTTCTGACTTACTACTAGAGGTAACTGAAAGCTCAAATTTCTTTGAGTGTTCAGACTTCTGGCAGGTACTTATTTTGTTGATGATACAGTTATATTTGAAATATTTCACAATTAACTTTGTCCTTTGTAAATCAGTTTCCACCAACCCTTTCTTGGAAAGTTCATTCATTCATCTTCTATACCGCTTATTTCATAGTGGGTCACAGGGGAGCTGGTGCCCATTTTCAGCAGTCTACGGGCGAGAGGCGGGGTACACCCTGGACAAGTCGCTAATCCATCGCAGGGCAACACAGAGACATACAGGACAAACAACCATGCACACACTCATTCACACCTAAGGGCAATTTAAAGAGACCAATTAACCTAACAGTCATGTTTTTGGACTAGGAAAGAAATTCCCAAAATTTAAGATGACGAGAAAAGCACAACTTAAAAATCAAAAGCTTACCAAATATTAGCGAAAGTCTTGTAAAGAGTGTGTTTTATTTCAACACAAGGGCTGGACAGAGGTTTTCTCAATTTATCATCTAACCAGCAATAGTTAATGAAATATACCACAACATGTATTTAATTAACATGTTTAGACAAAATAAATTCATTTAGGACTGGCGACCTGTCCAGGGTGTACCCTCTTGCCCGTTAACAGCTGGAAATAGGCACCAGCTCCCCCACGACCCAGTATGGAAGAAGCAGATATAGAAAGTAAATGTATGAATGGAAGTTGATTTATGGCAGGGGTGACAAAAATCTACAAAAAGGCCAAATTGTAAGGACAAACAAATACATTTTGACACAATAACAGAGCCTCCATCCTTTTGAAAGATAAATTCCATCCTAATGATTGAACGAGCACACCTTGAGGCTGAATCTAAAATTTTGTGGAATGTTTGGAATCAGGATCCATAACTAGAGCAGAGCTCACTTCATTGTTGCAGGCTTTAGTTCCCCTCCATAACAACAGTGTTGACTAAGCGCTTTTAGCAGGATGCCAAATTCGTAGTCATCATCAAACAAAGGAGATTTAGCCAGCTTACACACACCAGCCAGAGTCTGCACATTTTTTTCAACCACACGCATGTCAACAAACACTGACTCTCAGAAACAGATACAGATGGTATCTTTTACAAATTCCTACAGGGAAACCTCATCCAGTTTCACTGCTTTTGAAGTGGGGATTTCCATGAAATACTAGGATAGATGTACAGGTCCTTCTCAAAATATTAGCATATTTTGATAAAGTTCATTATTTTCCATAATGTCATGATGAAAATTTAACATTCATATATTTTAGATTCATTGCACACTAACTGAAATATTTCAGGTCTTTTATTGTCTTAATATGGATGATTTTGGCATACAGCTCATGAAAACCCAAAATTCCTATCTCACAAAATTAGCATATCATTAAAAGGGTCTCTAAACGAGCTATGAACCTAATCATCTGAATCAACGAGTTAACTCTAAACACCTGCAAAAGATTCCTGAGGCCTTTAAAACTTCCAGCCTGGTTCATCACTCAAAACCCCAATCATGGGTAAGACTGCCGACCTGACTGCTGTCCAGAAGGCCACTATTGACACCCTCAAGCAAGAGGGTAAGACACAGAAAGACATTTCTGAACGAATAGGCTGTTCCCAGAGTGCTGTATCAAGGCACCTCAGTGGGAAGTCTGTGGGAAGGAAAAAGTGTGGCAGAAAACGCTGCAAAACGAGAAGAGGTGACCGGACCCTGAGGAAGATTGTGGAGAAGGGCCGATTCCAGACCTTGGGGGACCTGCGGAAGCAGTGGACTGAGTCTGGAGTAGAAACATCCAGAGCCACCGTGCACAGGCGTGTGCAGGAAATGGGCTACAGGTGCCGCATTCCCCAGGTCAAGCCACTTTTGAACCAGAAACAGCGGCAGAAGCGCCTGACCTGGGCTACAGAGAAGCAGCACTGGACTGTTGCTCAGTGGTCCAAAGTACTTTTTTCGGAGGAAAGCAAATTCTGCATGTCATTCGGAAATCAAGGTGCCAGAGTCTGGAGGAAGACTGGGGAGAAGGAAATGCCAAAATGCCTGAAGTCCAGTGTCGAGTACCCACAGTCAGTGATGGTCTGGGGTGTCGTGTCAGCTGTTGGTGTTGGTCCACTGTGTTTTATCAAGGGCAGGGTCAATGCAGCTAGCTATCAGGAGATTTTGGAGCATTTCATGCTTCCATCTGCTGAAAAGCTTTATGGAGAGGAAGATTTCATTTTTCAGCACAACCTGGCACCTGCTCACAGTGCCAAAACCACTGGTAAATGGTTTACTGACCATGGTATCACTGTGCTCAATTGGCCTGCCAACTCTCCTGACCTGAACCCCATAGAGAATCTGTGGGATATTGTGAAGAGAACGTTGAGAGACTCAAGACCCAACACTCTGGATGAGCTAAAGGCCGCTATCGAAGCATCCTGGGCCTCCATAAGACCTCAGCTGTGCCACAGGCTGATTGCCTCCATGCCACGCTGCATTGAAGCAGTCATTTCTGCCAAAGGATTCCCGACCAAGTATTGAATGCATAACTGTACATGATTATTTGAAGGTTGACGTTTTTTGTATTAAAAACACTTTTCTTTTATTGGTCAGATGAAATATGCTAATTTTGTGAGATAGAAATTTTGGGTTTTCATGAGCTGTATGCCAAAATCATCCGTATTAAGACAATAAAAGACCTGAAATATTTCAGTTAGTGTGCAATGAATCTAAAATATATGAATGTTAAATTTTCATCATGACATTATGGAAAATAATGAACTTTATCACAATATGCTAATATTTTGAGAAGGACCTGTAAATCTTTTAACAAATAAAGTCATCACAAAAAGAAAGACCACATTCTCTGACTTCCAAATTTTACACAACAGATTGTATTGGGTAATTCATATATTCCTCCATGAGTTTTAAAAATGATATGAACACAGCTTGCAAAATTGCACAATAACCTAAAAAATATATTGGATGCACTATGGAGGTTATTTAGGATTTAAAATGTTTAAAATTATGACAGTAAATTTACAAAGAGACTAAACAAATGGGGTTTGTTTAGAAGGATTCTCAGAAAAAAAGCCTCTTGTCTCTAAACAGAACTTCAAGGAAGAATTTTAATTTCACAAAGAATAATCTGAATAATCTGAATAAACCTTCAGTTCAGAACAGATTCTTTTGGACAGATTTATCTAGAGTAAAGATCTTCGTCCATAAAGAAAAGTGTTAAGCGAGAGAAGACCAATTGGCCTACAGGATACAGAGATGCAAAAATGTGACATTTCTAATCCAATACTGATATTTGGTGTTTTGAGACCTGCTGATTCTGATTTTCTATTCTCCAAACACTATAATGCCTAAAAGTGGAAACAAAATGCTGCATGTCGTTTGATAGAGGTAGTAGTTTTAAATACAATACAAAATGTACACACCAAAGCGTATGTTCCAAACCCTTAACTGATTGTTTTAACTCAAAGAAAGTGCAGAATTTGTAGAATGCATGCAGAGCGAGAGACTAATCATAGGTGTATTTAGTTTTCCACACCAGTCTTATTGTTCTTCGAAGGTTGTCTACTGATGAGGACCAGATGAATATTTCAGAACATTGGGGCATATAAAACTTAGAATTGATTAAAACAGAGTCTGCTGTTTTAACGCAGTTGGTGTAAAGACAAGATACACTGGATCAAAATAAACATTGACATGTTGTATCCCTTTCCAGTTGTGCTGCTAATTTCATCCCGGAGGTGAACTATGACAAGTGGTTGCCAGTTCTTATGTTACCATAAAAGACTATCACACTGTGCAGCTCATGATGTACATGCTAGCTGTCTCCACCATGATTCTTTAATGCTTTAATCTTTTCCTGAGCATGTAATTCCAGCTTTGGTAACCCCCTGTTGCCATTCCCAGGAAAACTAAAATAAAACAGATTGAAATAAAACAAGAAAATGTAAATTCAAAATTTGTTGGAGTAAAATAAAGTACACAGATCGAAATAATAGAAGAGCTTTACAAGGTTTAAAAGACCCTCAAAATTGAAGAATAAAGATAACAAACAGAACCCAACTAAAAGCATAAGCAAACATAAGGGACCAAAGCTTGTTGAGGAAAAATTTAAGCTGATTTTCAAGAGAGATACCAACGTTTATGCCAGATAAACAACTCACCAACACCCCCCCCCCCTTTGAAACTTGCAGGAAAATACTGACACCTTGTGGCTGAACAAACTACCAATAAAGTTATTTTTTCTTTTGCCAAAAACTTTACATTACAATTAGATGCAACAAAAAACTAATGATTTTTTTTTTCTTTTACCTATGATGACCTAAAATTTCCACTGGATTTAATATGATTTTTTTTTTTTTGTATTAATAATGCTGTGAGGTTTAACGTAACTTAAATGACTCAGCTCATAGAGCATAGGCAACTGATTATTTTTCAGGATAGCTATCAAAAATGCAGAAGTACATATTAAATACAAAGTTGGGTGTTAATCTTAGAAAAAGCTTTTAATAATATCAAATACACATATTATTTTAAAGCTAAAGCTAAAACACGAAGTGATGACTTTTTGTGTTCTGCTGCAAAAAAAAAAAAACCCATATGACTCTTTTCATATGGGTCTATACAGGCACATCTTGTACCTGTATAGACCACTGGCGATTTCCAGCTGAGTCTTTATCTTTTCCTGGTTCAGGACCTCATGTCGATAAAGCTCCCCCAGATATTTCTCTGCCTTCAGGAAAGACGAGTCTGCTTCCTCCAAGGTTAGAAGGTCAAGTCTTTTTCAGCTTTTAATTTGAGTTTACATTTAATGTACAGTCTGAATTACTATCATCCCAGAACGTTATTAAAGGATATGTGTCTGTGATAAGTAAAGCCCAACTGTGTGTGGTGTATACTCAGGAGACATGCAAGAGACTCCAGCTTTTCACCTTCACAGGCAGAGACAGAGGATCGAGAATGGAGCAACTCTCCGGCAAGGGCTAAGTGCTCAACTGTTTGGAGTCCCCAACCTAAAAATAAAGAAAAGTAATGCTGGTATTAAAAAATAAACTGCTATGATTGCTTATAATTAATTTGTAGTGATTATAAGAAGAAGAAAAAATGTTTCATTCATTCACTATGTTGAGGTAGGAAAACTTTACTGGCCGTCAGTTAACTCTTACATTACTCCTCACCTCTCATCGATTCTTTTATTTGGCATCCAAAGGACAATCCTCAGTCAGAGATCAGTTGTACGCTTCCACAAGTTTATAAAAAAACCAATCTGAATTCAGAGGGGACACACACTCACACTGGTACCTAGAAACGTCTGTGTGTTGTCCGTTTTGGAGGGGCCACAAATACCTTTATATACCCCTTGCTGCTATGCAGTACACATACACAATCATTCTATCTGTGGATATCTCCCCAGCAACCATATAACCTCATATCCAAATAAGGAGTACTTCTGGTTCTTCTCTTATAACAAACTTATCGTGTCTGGCCCAATTTATGACCTTGCCCTCTCTGTGCGCTGTTCTCCCCTGTCTTCTTCTCCCCCATCAGTGATTCCTTGTCCTTCACTAATTTATGACTTTGGACTCTCTACTTCACTCCCTAAGCTTGACCCCCCCTATGCTCTATGTACACATGCCAGTTACACACAGATAGTTAATATTACACACATAAATAGTTTATATTCTACAATCCCCCTTTTGAACTCTAATAAAAGAGTTCATAATCTAAAATGTCCTTCTAAAAATAAGTAGAAATAAGTAAAAATATTACTGTACTACCTGTAAAAGAGAAAATCATTAAGAAAACATGCATCCATCATATTATGCATCCATGAATTCACACACTGAGTCTTCATCCACACAAAGTTAACTCATAACTTGAAAAAGATACAGAAACATCAAAATGTAATATAAAATATCAAATGTTTGCCAAACGGTGTCTTCTGGGGGGAAGGAAGTTCCACCACTCCCAGTGAGAGAAACTCAATCATTCCGCCTCTTCTTCTGTCTTTGGGTTCAGTGTGGTGTCAACATTTACACACAGTATTTAAAGAGTATGTGGGTGTTATCTCCACTTAAAAGAGTTTATGCTTTATGGCCCTGAACCGTCCTCGGGTCAGGGGTAACAACGTTATCTATGAGCAGACCCAGCTGCTCCTGGTTTTGACAGCTTCCTCCACTAACACAGAGAGGTAACCTAAAGGTCATACACTTTGGAACACCTTAGAGCACTTGATACAAGAATTTACATTAGAACTCCTTTCATCTGGTACTGAAAACAAATGATCACAACGGTGGAAATGAACACATTTTAAATTAGTACCATAATGATAGATATCAAGCAATAAACATGAAAGTTAGATAAAAGCATCTGAGATTTCCTTCTCAGAGTCAGTTTCGCTGTCAAAGTGGGAGAAAAGAATTTGGCTGACCCTCGCTGTCCAGGCAAAGGAGCCTAGTAGCCACCAAATGTTAAGAAATTAAGGAGAATAAGCATCATGGCGCATGTTTGACTGTCTCTCTGTTGCAGACGTTGCCAGTCCATCATCCAGAGAAAGGTTATGTGCAAATGTGTAGAGGTCTTCCCTGTATGTTTCCTATGTGTCTCTCAATGTGGTGTGTGTGCAGTGAGACCTTATGATTTCTAACTTTCAGGCAATGCGATGGCCTTAAGTAGATTCTGAAATAACGTTGCACTGCCCAAGAGATTATTGTGCCCTTGTAAGAACAGTGTTCTTCAACCACCTCTTCAATCACTCGCCAGTGATCCGCTTACAGTTCTTTGTCTTGTGGTGGTCCGCTGTCCTCACACCTTTCAGGCCGTGGATGATCCAGTTGGAAGATGACTTGTGTCCTGGAAGCCAGATGAAGCTGGGGAGCTTTCCTGCAGCTTTCCTGGGTGTCTAGTAGGATCTGATATGGGCCATTCCAGCGCCTGTGGCTTCCAGTGTTTTCTCCTAAATTCTCTGATCAGAATCCAGTCGCCAGGGATAAAGGACTGGAGGGCGGAAGTGGCTGTTTCTGTTAATGCAGCCTTCACCATCTGTGAAACTTGAGAAAACACAGTGGACAGGTTTTGACAGTAAAACAACACCCTATCTTCACACAAAGATGTGGAAGAAAATGATCTTGGCAATAACTCCATGTTACTTTATTCTGACACTTCCCCCCTTTTGGCGCAGGGTCCAACCCCTGCGACAATCCAGCAAAAGGTTTAAACAGGAATGTTCTAGTAATCAAGATCACATTACATAGAACCAAAGAAATGAATTCTGACATAACTATGTGTCTCTATGAATTTAATGAGATCAACAGAAATAAAATCCAGATGTTTTTAACCATAACTCAGTTCCATTAACAACAAAACACAAACTTCAGTCGTTGTACAGTTCACTTAGAAATAAGTCACATATCATCCTGATTTGTCTAGCATGAAGATACGTTTTAGATTAATGTAAATCCAATGTAATTTTGATACATACACTCTACAAATTTAATCTAATAAATAATTCCCACCAAATATCAAGTCATGACTCAGATTCTTTATCAAAAATATATTCCTTACTTTTGGCATATCTTGAACTGTCAGTTAGCTTAATGGCACCAGGGAAAACTTTCAATCTAATAAATCACCAATGATTCTGCATGCAAAACTAATTCTTCAAACTAGTGTAAACTATTTCATTAACCTTTTCATAGTAAAACACATAAATCTAAATGTCATGCTACATCCTTAATTATTATACAAAAAAACATGTTATTAAGGCAACAATCACTACAAGCATTTTGATTCTATTGTCTCATAAACAGTGTTAAAACTCAGGAAGGGAGGTACTGAGCGTTTCCATGGGAGCAAAGGCATGAACAAACCTGGTAGGTGGGCGGAGTCAGGCAGAACTAACCTATGATGGACAGCCTATGGGCGGACCCACAGTTTCTTCATTCCAACCCATCTTAGTGAACCTTAAACTGCAAAACTGTTAACATGCACCTACCTCAGAAACAAGCTGCTTCTTAACTCTCCTGAAAACTCAAAGTTTTAATCAATCTGGGATTTAGAAACATTATTCTAAACATGGATTATTGTTTCATGCAACATATAAACATTAATTCATTCCAACAAAACAAAGACAAAACATCAAAGACAAACAAATGGCCAAATTTGATGCTTCAAGAATTCAAATAAATTTTTAACAGCGATCCTGTGTAAGGATCACATCCAGTCTGATTCAGCTCACGTAACATCTCAGTCTGAGTGTTGATCGCTCTGAAGATCCCATCACACATGCCAGGCAGCCTCACAATTGCCAGAACAGCTGCTGACATTCTCCAAATTTCCCGATATGCCAGGTAACCGCTGACTCCAAAAAGCAGAAATCCTGATATCAAACATCCAATTATATACACATCTTCCACATCCTCGACTAACATTATAGACAGACACACAATCCTCCACTTCTGCCAGGAGTCCATCATGTATCCGGAGAAAAATGTCCCGTCCGGGCAAGTGGGCTCTCCCGACCCCTGTCTTCTCGTCGAGAAAATTTGATCAATTGCATTGAGAGACCAGCTGACCAAATCCATATTTTGGAAGAATTTGGAAGATGTGCAAAAAGAGGCTCCAAAAAAAGACAAGACACAGAGCTGAAGCAGGGCAGATATGGGAGGGGTGCGGGAGACAGAGAAAAAGTGTCCACCTCCACCGAGAGCAGGAAAAAAAAAAAAAAAAAAAGTTCTTTCTCCAGGAGGGAGAAAGAACTTTGCTCCGGCCTGTTTCTCCGCATAAGATGTGCTTCCAATATAAATCCAGTGTATCGCTCTTCTGGCTCTGCAGCAGCATGGATCGTTGTCCACTTCAGTGGGTTTGGGCCAGACTACTTCTGAGTTTCGTTCTGTGGAAACTCACACTGTGATTTACAGCAGACAGGCAGGCAGGCAGGCTCCCTCTCTTTCAGGCTGTGCTGGAGAAGCGTCGAGTAGCCATGAGAAGGGCAGATTACTAAAGTCCAGACTCAAAAACGCAGACTCAAATCCCATACATGTATGTATGTGTGTATGTGTGTGTGAGAGAGGCAGATGAAAAGTTTAGTATAGGTTCAGATTTTGCACACAGAAATATTATCAGTCAGTCAGTCAGTTGTCCACCATAACATGCACTATAATCCTTTCTTTTCCGACTGATCGCAATATTTAAGACAAACGAAACTTCCTGCAGAAAAGTTTAGCTCTTTAACACCTTAATTGATGTACTCTGTGCTTTTTAATCTTTTTCTTATGTTTTTTTATTTTTCTCATCTCCATCCATCAACTGTTTTACTTGAAACTATCTAAACTATTTAACTTATTTACCCTAAAACGTCCACTCTGTGAAAAACCAAACTTATCTTCCCAAATTAAAGCATATTTAACACAATCACAGAGGGCCTTGAACCCTTCCACTCAGCGGGACTTTTTCAATCTCTCCTGGTCCGACCGCTGTGATGCCAAACCCAGTTTGACACCTAGGAATCAACCCTCCGTTGACTCCCTGGAATTCCTTTTACTTAATCTTATTATTACAGTTTCACCATTTAAGTATCTCAACTGTCTTCCCTCACCTGCCAGTTCAGGGTCTCGGGGTCCTATCCCTGGCCACTTTGAGGTGTCCCAATCCCTCGGGGAGGCTCTTATTAACCCCAACCTAAATACCCCAGTCCTCGTCAGGACTGAGTTTAGATTGCCAAATCCGGAACTTATTTGCTTCCACACCGTCACCATTTAAGTATCTTCGGTGAAAAGTATGTTACAGCCTCAACATTCTAGTATCTCGGCTAAAATTTATCTTGTCTCAATCAACAAAGATTTTTACGCAATATATCATTTCTTTACCGTAATCCATTATTTCAACCAACAAATATTTTACGCAAAACTGATTAAGACTGTAAATTTAAGAGAAAACAGATATCTATTCCACAACACCACCACTATTAGCAGGCAAAAGGAGAATAAATAGAGAATCTCCTTACCATTTTGGTTTTGGGTCAACCCTGCGGTGTTGTAGAACGACGTCTGCCTCGTAGTCAATTAATTATCCTTTAGTTAGTGCCAATCCGGGTCACGGCACCAATTGTTGAGGTAGGAAAACTTTACTGGCCGTCAGTTAACTCTTACATTACTCCTCACCTCTCATCGATTCTTTTATTTGGCATCCAAAGGAGAATCCTCAGTCAGAGATCAGTTGTACGCTTCCACAAGTTTATAAAAAACCAATCTGAATTCTGTGAGTTGTCCGTTTTGGAGGGGCCACAAATACCTTTATATACTCCTCGCTGCTATGCAGTACACATACACAATCATTCTATCTGTGGATATCTCCCCAGCAACCATATAACCTCATATCCAAATAAGGAGTACTTCTGGTTCTTCTCTTATAACAAACTTATTGTGTCTGGCCCAATTTATGACCTTGCCCTCTCTGTGTGCTGTTCTCCCCTGTCTTCTTCTCCCCCATCAGTGATTCCTTGTCCTTCACTAATTTATGACTTTGGACTCTCTACTTCACTCCCTAAGCTTGACCCCCCCTATGCTCTATGTACACATGCCAGTTACACACAGAGATAGTTAATATTACACACATAAATAGTTTATATTCTACAACTATAACGCTTATTCCACAGTGGGTCATGGGGGGCAGCTGGTTCCTATCTCCAGCAGTCTACGGGCAAGAGGCAGGGTACACCCTGGACAGGTCGCCAATCCATCGCAGGGCAACAGAGAGACATACAGGACAAACAACCACGCACACATTCATTCACACCTAAGGGCAATTTAGAGTGACCAATTAACCTAACAGTCATGTTTTTGGACTTTGGGAGGAAGCCGGAGTACCCGGTGAGACCCCACGCATGCACGAGGAGAACATACAAACTCCATGCAGAAAGACCCCCGGCCGGGAGTCGAACCCAGGACCTTCTTGCTGCAAGGCGACAGTGCTACCAACTGAGCCACAAAAAAACACAAATATGACAATCAGGCAGGAACATCATTATACTGATGTGAAAAACATGTAAAAAAAAAAAAAGTTAGATGTGAAGAGCATATTCACCCCTGTACGTTTTCTTCTGTTTTTGCTTTTGGTCACAGTTAAAAAAAAAAAAAAAAAGCTAAAACAATTAAATTTAAGACTGTGGCTGAATTTAAACAATTCAGGAAAGAAGAGTGGATGTAAACTCCTTCACAGCGATGTAAAAAGCTGATGGCCTATGCTTGATAGTAGCTGTTGCCCCTAAAGGTGGAGCAATCTGTTATTTGGTTTAGGGAGGAATTACTTCACAAGTGCTGGTTCAAGTTTGTTTAGATAGCTTTTCCCTTAATAAATGAAATTATTCTTCTTAAACAGTTTTTTGTATTTACTCATGTAATCGTAGTCTGATATTAAAATGTGTTTAATATTTCGAATCATTTCAGTGTGACAATACAAAAACAGAAGAAATATGTAAGGGGTAAACACTTTTTGTTGCACTGTAGATACAAAAAGTATCTTTCTAAATTACTTTTAAACTGAAAGTATGCTTTAGCTTTAATTAGAGGAAATTTAAGAAATCAGAAATTGTCCATACTTGATGAGTAATCGACTTAATTCATGTCATTCCATCTGTAAACAAAACGTTAAGCAGGTTTAACATGTACGGACAAAGTTGGATATCAAATTTCACATTTAACATGTTGCTGTTAAAAGTACTTCACCAAGCTTCTAATTTTATTAGATTTTTAGATTGAGGTTAGCTGTGATGTTTTAATGTAATAATTGAAATATTCTGTTTTGGTACCTCCTGATCGTCCTCGTTGACCTGAGCTCGACAGTTAGTGTTTGAGTTTTTCTTCTGGAGGCATCATCAAGTATTCATCCTTATCATATTTTACTTCTGCAGAACTGCGGACATCTGAGCATCGGTCACCCTTGTTGGTACCTCCAGTACTCTCAATGGACCTGAATGTTTGTTGTAATAAGAGTGGGAGTAAACACATTTTGACTACAACACTATTTCTGGAGTTGTTTTTTTTTTTACGTGCAACGTTTTTATGTTAACACCGTTTTATGTGCTATGAAGTAGCTACGTAAGAAACGTAGGAAGAATACTTACGCACTCGAAACTCTGAAGAGTGACTCTGTTCTTTCACCTCTGCTTAATCGCCGTCCATTTTTTGATTTGAATGTTGAATACGTGGTTGTCGTGGTTACGCTGCGCGTGCAACTGAAGCTGAACTGCTGTCGACCAGAAGCTGTTGTTCACCGAGATAAAACAGTCGGTTTAAACGAACCAACAGCATAACTTGCCCTTGAATTTTGGAATATGATAACAGAAAGGGCCCGTTGTTATTTTAGCCGCTTGCTAGCCTACTGAAACTATATTAAGTTTTCTAACTCACTGCTAGAGAAGCCTTAAATATGATGGAATGCTAAGGAAGTGGGCTACATTCAAGAACAGAGACCTTTGAAAACTGTTATACATGCTTAAAGGGTTTTGGTACATTTGAAACCAAATACGCGTGGTTAATGCTCCGCTGGATTATATTTATTTATCAATAAATACCATAATCCATGACCGTCTGTTTTGTCTTGGAAAAGCGTACCGGAGTCAAATTCCTTGTTTGTCTGTACAAACTGTTAGGAATAACCTTTATCAATATGCTCATAACTGTTTTTCCCATCTATACTATAGTAAAATAAAATATAAGTTCTAATGTTTCCCTTTCGTTACAAATAGGATAAGAATGCTCATCGACACACAGTACAAGGAGAAATGGCCCAAGGTTTGTCATAAATGACCTGAAGCTGGGGCACTGGGGTAGATAGTGGAGCAGCCGGTATAACTGGTTTGATTAGAAAGCTACAGCACACTTAGATTAAGTATGGACACCCGCTACTACACAATCTAACAGATAGACACCACAATGGTGACACATAGTCTACTGATAATCACTGAGGGAGGGCACATCCATTGCATTGGAGTGCCAGATATAAAAACTGTATGCGACCTTCTATCGAGGCTCTTCGTCATCCTCTAACAGACGGTCCGAGACGAGAGCCTCAGCGCTGATCTCTGTAATCATTCCTCTGCCTTAATTTAGATTAAAAGAGCTAAAAGTTAGAAACAGTTTGATAGTCGTTCCTTTAAGAGTCTTTAGATAGAGTGGTGACTGTTTCCGGGGTCCAAGGACCGGTGGAGCTCCAAGGCGTCTGACCGCCAACAGGGTGCGGTAGCTCTGGACAAATTGGTGTTTCCGCCCGCGCCCCGGGAGCGGAAACCACTTTTGGATAGGGTTACCACGGAAGGACAACACATCACAGCTGCGGTCGCAACAGGTAAGGAGATACTTATTAAAAATCTCCAGTGTTTTTCCTGTAAAAACACTGTGGCTGTGTTGTTGGTCCTGAGTGAGCTGTTTTTGTAATTCTTGGAGGCAGAGAAATGGTTCAGAATAATTGTTGCGTACGTATTAATAAGTGATAAGACGTGTTAATAGGCAGTGCGATTTTAACGGTGACAGCCCGGGAAGAACTGTACACTCTAAAAGACAGCTAAAATCTAAGGAAGTAGGTTTTGAGTTCCTTTGTTGTATGCAAGGGAAGATCTTTCCCTCGCACACAACATAAAAGCTACCTTCCCGAATGAGGCACGCAATACTTGGCTAAGGTTTGAACGGGTCCTGAGTTCCGCTTAATGGAATTCAAAAGCGCCACCAAGGGGGATGTATTAGGTTTTGATAGCTCCTTGGACTTCTTAAAAGTCCTAAAAGCCGCTTACTTCCTTTTGAGTAAAACACGTAGAGATAAATGCGCATCCTCGGTTTAGGTTTCGATGGTTCCTGTTTGCTCTCATAAAGAGCACAAAAGCCACCACCGAGAGGGAGTCTTGAGTTTCGATAGCTCTCTAATTTTTCCATAAGAAAATTTTAAAAGCCGCTGGCTCCTTTGTGAATGTACAGCTGTATAAATATAAAAGTGTAACATCAACTGGCCAGTGTGGATGTGTGTGAGTCATAACAGTGAGCAGACAGAAGTGACGGCGGACGCATTAGACTGACGGACCTTGATTGCTAAATGCCAAGCTAACAGACCCTAGCTTACTGAATAAACTCTATTGTGAATAAACTTTGGTGTCTGAGAGATAACAAAATAAGCTCTCATTTGGACCAGGAAACGGTGCTGTACCGCCTGGTTGGCCAGAGTGTGTGAAAGTGTGTGTGAGGGAGAGAATGTCTGAGACGTCACTAGAAAATGAACTCCCTACTTGTTCTGTAGGAGCAATGCTTGGAGACAGGGAGGATAAATATATTAGCAAGTTTCAACCACAAAGATGTTTTAACAAGTTAACAGTTTGATGGACCTTGTTTGGGTCCCGGAAATAATTGTCGACTCACCAGAAAAGGGTAAGAAATACTGGTCCTTCTCAAAATATTAGCATATTGTGATAAAGTTCATTATTTTCCATAATGTCATGATGAAAATTTAACATTCATATATTTTAGATTCATTGCACACTAACTGAAATATTTCAGGTCTTTTATTGTCTTAATACGGATGATTTTGGCATACAGCTCATGAAAACCCAAAATTCCTATCTCACAAAATTAGCATATCATTAAAAGGGTCTCTAAACGAGCTATGAACCTAATCATCTGAATCAACAAGTTAACTCTAAACACCTGCAAAAGATTCCTGGGGCCTTTAAAACTCCCAGCCTGGTTCATCACTCAAAACCCCAATCATGGGTAAGACTGCCGACCTGACTGCTGTCCAGAAGGCCCCTATTGACACCCTCAAGCAAGAGGGTAAGACACAGAAAGAAATTTCTGTATGAATAGGCTGTTCCCAGAGTGCTGTATCAAGGCACCTCAGTGGGAAGTCTGTGGGAAGGAAAAAGTGTGGCAGAAAGCGGTGCACAACGAGAAGAGGTGACCAGACCCTGAGGAAGATTGTGGAGAAGGGCCGATTCCAGACCTTGGGGGACCTGCGGAAGCAGTGGACTGAGTCTGGAGTAGAAACATCCAGAGCCACCGTGCACAGGTGTGTGCAGGAAATGGGCTACAGGTGCCGCATTCCCCAGACCTGGGCTACAGAGAAGCAGCACTGGACTGTTGCTCAGTGGTCCAAAGTACTTTTTTCGGATGAAAGCAAATTCTGCATGTCATTCAGAAATCAAGTTTGCCAGAGTCTGGAGGAAGACTGGGGAGAAGGAAATGCCAAAATGCCAGAAGTCTAGTGTCAAGTACCCACAGTCAGTGATGGTCCGGGGTGCCGTGTCAGCTGCTGGTGTTGGTCCACTGTGTTTTATCAAGGGCAGGGTCAATGCAGCTAGCTATCAGGAGATTTTGGAGCACTTCATGCTTCCATCTGCTGAAAAGCTTTATGGAGATGAAGATTTCATTTTTCAGCACGACCTGGCACCTGCTCACAGTGCCAAAACTACTGGTAAATGGTTTACTGACCATGGTATCACTGTGCTCAATTGGCCTGCCAACTCTCCTGACCTGAACCCCACAGAGAATCTGTGGGATATTGTGAAGAGAACGTTGAGAGACTCAAGACCCAACACTCTGGGCACTATATGTGGCAGGATACATTTAATTTAAATTGTTTTCTGATATAAAACTAATTGGAATTTTGAGTTTTTAGGTCTGGAGAAGCAGTCCTGGACATGTACCGCCTGCTTGAAAGGTCAAAACATTTTAAACTATCTGACGGTCAGTGTTAGTTATTAAATAAGGTATCACAATAATAATTAGAGGCTACAAGAGCAGGTCTGATCCAACAGTAGCATAATAATATTAGGTCAGTTCTTTATGATAACACGAAAGGAAGCGCCAGAAAAGGACAATCTCACCCCTCAAAACATGATTTTAATAGATGGTTTGACTTTTTCCAGTCAGAATGATCAAATTAGATTCAAATTTAACACAAGATGAAATGCACTTTAACAGAATTACTGGACTGGACTAAATGAATAAAACTTTAGCTAAATGAAACAAACTTTATTTACTTGAAATAAATACAAAGTGTGATTAAAAAGGAAACTGTACAGTGTGTTTATAAAACTGGGTAAGACAAACTAAGATTATAAGACATAATATGCGCTCCATTTTTGTGTTCATCAAATTCATTAAGCCTTCTAAACGGATGAGGAGTGAGTTTTTTCCACAGGACTCAGTTACAGTTAAATGTAAGTGAACAAGATTTTTTAAAAATGGTATCTATGGTTCAGATTTATTACTTACATTCACAATTAAATGAACACAATACTCTGACCCTTTTTGATGGCTACACTACACACAGAAAGAGACCAATCGAGGTATGGAAAGAGCTTAAAAGAAGCACAAGAACTAATGAAATTAGCACTTCGCATTATTAAAAGTAACCCCACTCTTAAATATAATAAGGACTTACTGCATTAAAAAATATAGATAGATCTAAATGAAGCTAGATTAGAATAGAACATTCAGAGCCGTTATAATCTTGCTCACGAATACCACAAACATTGTTATGGAACCAGATGGTTACGAAGGAGCAGCTTTATCAGGGCCAAAGAGAAACATTTGCAGGAAAGATCCAATGGCCTTCAACCTGATTTTGACTTTATTTAACCCTATCATGACACATATTATGTATGGAAAGAAATAATAGGTATAATTGGCAGCACTGACACCTGATTATTTCAAGGGTAACCCCTTGAAATGTACCATCTAATTTTTGACAGGGTCCTTGCAGAACAGAAGATAAACAACAGTAAAACGTATCAAACAAATATGAAAAAAAATCACACAGGAATACCCACATCATTCTCAAGGACCCACAAACACACACTCTCACAAACATATAGTCACACACAACCAAAATCACAAACACCAGCATAACAACTGCATGACACATAGACTTAACACCGAGACACAAAATAAGACAACACATACAGATGCAGAGTTTATGCGCACATCTCTGTGAGGATTAAGTCCAGAATAAATGAACCTTTGTTTTTACTGAAAGCAAGAGAAAGACGTTTTACAATAAAGTAAATATGAATAACAGTGATACAGTAAGTAAGTGAGGCAAAGTATTCAAGCTGATGAAACTTTAAACTGAAATGCAAAACGTCTAATTTTCCTAATTCTTGGTGTAAAACACAAAAAGATAACTGATCAGTATTTCTCAGGCCATATTGTGAATTAAATTGGATTAAGTATTTCTAAATACGCAGTATTTCAAAGTTTGAGGGGATGAAGATTAGTTTCTGTGGCATGGCCATAAATAACATCAGCGTGTTCTAGGATTGGCAGCACCAGTTGTGGAAAACTCTTTTACAAGCTGAAAGGGAACAACATTCTCAGAACGATAATGTGACAATTTTAAGGCAACAGGCTTTCAACCAATTTTAAATTTAGAATTTTAACTCGACCAGTTAGACTCAGATTTTATCTGACTCCAAAGGATGATTTGTCGAAAACTTTACAACAATTAATTGCAGTGATTAAACTATCACTCATTTAAGACTTACAGCAGGAGGAAAAATGCTGTTATTTTTATATAATTTGTACAGAATAAATCTACCACTGTCTTCTGACAAGATTAAAATTAATGTCATATGTTTAAAACTTGGTTTTCACCAAAAGTAGTAGTTGCATTAAATGATAGTTGATTTAATTGATGGAATTAAAAGCAATAAAATGCCAGGCGAATTATACATACTGATTTATGTCAAGTCAAATTTATTTATATAGCACTTTCCAGCAACAAGGCACTCAGGACGCTGTGCATAAGGAGGAGCATTGCAGTGATGCAAAATCAAATAACAGAGGTAAGAATAGAAGGATGGATAAGAAAATGAAAAGGAAAGTTGGACTGAAAACTTAACTAATAATGTTTAGATGTCAGAGTCATTATTTATGCATAAATAGGTTTATTGAGGTAGGCAGAAGTACAAATTAATTTTTTAACTTTCACTACTTGATGCTGCAAAAAGGGTAACAAGAGGCCAAGTATCAATAGTTTGTGTGTCAGACCACCAGGTGCTACAAAGGTAGGCTATACTTTCCTTTTTCTGAATGAAATGATTCTATGTATAACTAATCTATTTGCTTTTTATCTTCTTTCAATTCACTTCAATTCAATTCAAAAATACTTTATTAATCCCAAAGGGAAATTAAATGTTGTTATAGCTCATATTACGAAGGTTTCCTCAAAGAGCCGTTGTAGATGCTGATGGCTGTGGGCAGGAAGGATCTCCTGTAGCGCTCCGTCTTACAGCAGATCTGAAGAAGCCTCTGACTGAAGACACTCTGTTGTTGTAGGACAGTCTCATGAAGAGGATGCTCAGGGTTCTCCATAATGTTCTCCATTTTATGAAGAATCCGTCTTTCCACAATGATCTCCAGAGGTTCCAGAGGAGTCCCCAGAATAGAGCCAGCCTTTTTTATCAGCTTGTTGAGCTTTTTTAAGTCCCTGGCTCTGGTGCTGCTTCCCCAGCAGATGATGGTAGAAGAGATCACACTTTCCACAACAGACTTATAGAAGATATGCAGCATCTTGCTGCAAACACCAAAGGTGTTCACTCCTTCATAAGCTTGTACACAGCAAGACTGCAATGTTGTTTATTTTTGTCTTCTTTGTATATAATAATAATGGAAATAACATTGTACAAATGTGATTATGTGTTGTGAAATGAAGATGGCAAACGAAAAATGCTGATTTCACTACCCAAGTTTGTGATTTCTTGTTTGTGTTAATTTGTTGTACTGGGCTGGCTGTATTATCAAACTGTTTATTTTCAGGCATTGCCGGTCAAAATACCCATGATTTATCTTGAAAGGTTGATGAAGAGTCGTCCCACTATATTGCCTGATGATGTGAGTGATAACCCTAAACATTTATTTTTCTCCTAGGGGAAGAAGGCCTGAAAAGGTGGCTGGGACCAGCCTGACAAATGGGTCCATTGACACATTATTAATTAGGATATAAGATCTCTGGCGTTCAGGAACAACAGGAATCTAAAAGTTGTGTTTGAGGGTTGAAAACGTGTGGATGAGAAGAGTGCGACAGGAATGAATGAAGGCCCAAGGTATGAATGATGAATGATGTGGGCCACATGAGTGAAAGGTTCATGAATCGAATGGTATGTTTTAGTTTCTGTGAGCTCATTATTTGTTCTGGGTTTTGATTCATAGTTGTGTTCGGACAACTAATGAACGTTTTGGAGCGCACCAAGTTTGTTTTTCATTAGTTTTTCTCTAATGTCGGTGTTCCCTATATGTGTTCAGATGCTCGCAAGTTGGAACAATTTCTGGGTTTTAGTTTTTAGTGAAAACTTAAATGTCTTTTGAATTTTCTTGAGGTGAAATTGGATCTAAATTCTCTTTGGGATGGGAACAGAACCAAATAGAACCTGTCATTCTGCAATAAGGTTCTGGTTGAACAATTTGATGGTAAAAGATTTGGCAGCAAACTTCCTTAAGAGGGGAGGCTGAAGCCGGCATGTGTTGTGTGTCTTAAGTGTTTGTCTAAATTTCTGTTTCAATGTTTGTCTCAAATGTTTGTCTGACTAACCTTTAGACTTCAGAGAAAACAAAAAGAAATAATAATAATCATAGGATGGAAAAATGGAAATGAATTTATTGGGAAAAAAATGACTGGTTATAGTGATCAAATGTTTAACAGGAATGAATAACTAAATGGTATGATTAAGGGTGTACAGAATATGCAAATTACCTTTATCTAGTATTGGGGGTAGAGGTTACGGGGAAGGACCCTAAAGGTCTAATTTAGGTAGATATAATCAAATTATCAACGTGCTTGAAAAGTAGGTTGTCAAAAACACTGGACACCTTCATGGTAAATGATGTGAATACTTTGTTCTGGGGATGATTTCAAAATTTTTTTATGGAAAGTAACAGTTTGTACATATCTTGGCTACTAGTTAACGGACAATAAAGAAGCAACTAACTGGGTTACAATATAAATATGATTTTTGGTTAAAGGTGAGAAGATGACTCTATTACATCTACATATAAGATTTTCTTGAAACCAGGTACTGGAACATTTCCTGTTCCCAACAAGCCCTGAAAGAAACTGTTATTAAATTTATGGGTTCTGACAACAGAGTGAAAGGATGTAGAGATGTGCTTGACACTTTCACCAGGTCGGCTGAGAGAGCTAATCACACAATAAAAAATCGATTGGC
The DNA here is from genome assembly GCF_021462225.1 of Girardinichthys multiradiatus. Classification (NCBI taxonomy): domain Eukaryota; kingdom Metazoa; phylum Chordata; class Actinopteri; order Cyprinodontiformes; family Goodeidae; genus Girardinichthys; species Girardinichthys multiradiatus. Next base: position 29,163,887 of record NC_061795.1, on the reverse strand, counting down.
TAAAGTTTGCGCTGATACAAAAATGAAGTGCGCTGAAGATGCGCTGCCCTTGGTAATGTTTTACGTCAGATCATCACCCACTGAGCTCATGGGTTTAACTCCACATGAGGAAGAACCATACCCTGACCTTTCACCTCCTCTCTTCAGTCGGGGTGTGCACCCAGTCTGGATTCAGAGAGAGCAACTTACATATGCTCAATGATTTCAATCTGCTGTGAAGTTTTTGTCTCATAACACACAGGAGGCTCTAACCAAAGAACCAACAGGAGAAACAAATGGAACTCTGAATGAGGGCAAAACTAAGGTAAGCAGATTATATTGCAGGAAGGGAGAGACGTCCTCCGAAGGAAACCACAGAGAAATCAGAAAGCACCTGAGGAAGAACACACAAAAAGGTTCGATTGGATATCTTTTGACTTAACATTTCATTTCCAGCTAACACATGAAAAATGTGCTTGTGAAACTAAATTTATTTATTCCAGAAACCATAACGTCAAAAGGTAAGATTAACTCATCTTTTTGCTATCAACTAACAAAATACAATTATGTGGAACCTGTTTCATAAATTTTGAGTGGGCTGTGTTACTTCAACAGAGGGAACGTGATAATAATGAAACAATAAAAATTCTATTTGTTGGATTAAAGCTTGAAGGAGTATGTCCTGGTAAATTTGAAACAAGGACACAAAATCAAAAATCACAAAGAGGGAAGAAGGATTTCTAAAGTAAAACTGTGTGAATAATGAACAAACAAATGTTTACTTCTGTGAATGTGGGAAATTGTGGAATAATTTGCATGAAGGGTTAAAGGAGTGTTCAACTATTTAATCAATTTAAATAACTTCATGAATAGAAATTATAACTTCCTGTGTGCTTCTGAGTTATTTATTTATAGAGGATGTCGTTTGCAACTTAGATTGTAAATTAACTTGATACAAGGCCTTTAAAGTTTACTTGCTGCTGAACAGAACTGATTTATGGGGAATAATTGCTTTAATAATTAATAATGATTGCTATTGACTGGACAGGAAAGCGTTGCCCTGGTTTCCCTCCCCATCCAGGATGCCCTGACACCGATTGGCCCACTTCGTCAGGGGGAACCTTTCAGAAAATGTGTTTTTGAATTTGATTTGTCTGCTAGAATACAAACTGCTCCCTGTTAGAACCGATTCTAATCTTTTAAATGACACCAAGGCAAAAGAGGAGAGACAGCTGAAGGCTGTGTAAACGGGATGTTGAAATTATTTCTTGTTAAATTACAATAGCTATGGATATGATCCTAGCAAACAGAAAAAAAATAAGGGTTGTGTGATGTTTTTGGAGAGGCTTGTTGTTCTTTTATTCCCAACAATTACAGCACCTGATGGATCTCTAACGAAGGCCCTAAATGACTTGCAATCATAGTCCATTGAATTAAAATCGCACTCAGGAATCGATGAACAATTCACAAAAATGTTTGAGACGTGGTTTGGAAAATGGGGAAACCTACTGGTGAGTATATTCACTTCGCAGTTTATGTATGCTGTTGTGCAACATGTATTCCAGCGCTCATCCTCAGGTGTATTGATTGTGCGATTGGTTCCAGTGATACCAGAGGTTTGAGATTACCAGAATATCAAATGGATGTGGTGCCAGAGCACACACTGATGTTGTCCACTGAATATTTAAGCACAAGTGATGATGTGGATCTCATGGAACCAAACCAAAGCGCTGGAGAAATTATGATACTGTGCTAGGAGGAGAGGGACCGGACCAAATGACTGCAATAGATAATTGAACAGGGTTTACGATTCAGGGTCTACAATATACTGATACACATTGTGCTGCTCATTTCCGCTGTGCTTCTAGCTATTTATTATTTTTGTTGTTTTAAATTTTTCAACAGGGCATTATTATCTATTTGCGATGTTTTAATCATTTAAATTTCAGACACACATCAGCATAGGTCTGTTCTATGGGAAACAGAGGGGGTGCACACACTGAGGGCTGCAGGCAATTACCAGAGATATGGCACTCCGTTTAGGGGACAGAGTTATGCGACGGACGGAAGGAACTGCCTCCCATATTCTAGTTTAGGTCCATATGCACTAGACACGTTGATTGATGTGAGGTGGGTTTTTCCCACCTCAACAGGGGGATTGTTATGGATGTATGATTCTGTGGCCTTTTCTAATTGTCTCTTTGCTGCCTTAATTAAATATATCTGCCCTTGTTGCTTATCATATCACCGCTCACTGCTACAGCTTACACAACATAACTGTTGATTTCACATAAGATGCAACACATAGTCAAAGATAAACTGATACAAGTGGATGACACCCTTCAGGCTCTCATCCTTAGGAGCATGACTACAACCATGGACTCAGGGGGACTGAGAGTGACAACCGCCTGTCAGATGCAAACACTTAGGCGGGCCCCTCAAATCAAGGATGTAAGAAAGAGGGGGCTGTGATCAGGCTCACTGGATTGACGGAGGATAACCCATAAGTGAAAAGGGGGCCCCCCGTCTGACCCGATATCCTTTACAGTGATTTCTGTAACTTAATGAATAATGTTGATATTATAGGAATCAGAATATTTGATTTATTGGTATGAATGCTGTACAGATAATCAGATAAGTTAATGACAGATTGATTAAATGAAATTAGTTGAACACGTCATGAATGAAAGTATTAATAGGACCTCGCAGGTTATTTTTAGTTATGTGTTCACCTCTCCATAGGTTGATTTTTAGGACATGTTAAGTAATAAATGGAGGCTGCTTTAAAGTAAAAAGTTTTCTAATTGTGCTAAACAGGTACATTGTTTTTGATAATGATGAAATATTTTTGACTAAGATCCATTTGATTAAGCCACTATGTGGCCTGCCTTAATAATGATAATAGTAGTTGATAATTACCTACAATCGGCCCGGTATGAACATATGATTTTATATTCCATTTTAAGACTCACCTTTTCAGGTAGCTGAACCTGCCAAAAGACGCTTGGGGATGGATGTCGCTCAGGGTGCAGAGAAGACAGACGAGGACAATCAACACTTAGGGTCTACATTAACTGATTCACATGATGTTAGACAGAATTTTCTGCTGTGCTTCAGGCTGTTGTCCTTTCTCTCTTTTCTTTAAATCATACACATACAGGTTTGATCGGGTTAGACTTGTCTCCACTAGGTTTATCAACTGTTGCTTAGACACAACCAGGGGTCTACCGGAGAGATGGCATTCCTCCTTGCGGGGGAGGAACCACGTGACAGCTGGAAGGAGATTCCCTGGTCATATATAGTTTTAACACACACATACAGGGTTAGGGTTGACTGATTGTTTCGGGGGGTGGGTACCCAGTTGCAGGTGGTCCACTACCCAGTGCCAAGGGGGTTAACTGATCTAAATTAGTGAGGTGCCTTTAAATGACACCTCATCAGGGGGGTTGTTAGGAATAACCTCTACTAATATGCTCATAGCTGTTTTCCCATCTATACTATAGTGAAATAAAATATAAGTTCTAATGTTTCCCTTTTGTTACAATAGAATAAGAATGCTCATCGACACACAGTACAAGGAGAAATGGCCCAAGGTTTGTCATAAATGACCTGAAGCTGGCGCACTGGGTTAGATAGTGGAGCAGCTGGTATAACCCGTTTGATTAGAAAGCTACAGCACACTTAGATTAAGGATGGACACCCGCTACTACACAATCTAACAAATAGACACCACAATGGTGACACATAGTCTACTGATAATCACTGAGGGAGGGCACATCCATTGCATTTGAGTGCCAGATTTTAAAACTAGATGTGACCTTCTATCGAGGCTCTTCGTCATCCTCTAACAGACGGCGACGGTCCGAGACGAGAGCCTCAGCGCTGATCTCTGTAATCATTCCTCTGCCTTAATTTAGATTAAAAGAGCTAAAAGTTAGAAACTGTTTGAGAATCGATCCTTTAAGAGTCTTTAGATAGAGTGGTGACTGTTTCCGGGGTCCAAGGACCGGTAGAGCTCCAAGGCGTCTGACCGCCAACAGGGTGCGGTAGCTCTGGACAAAACGTATTCTGTTTCTGATTCTGAAAGATATGACTGAGAAGAGCTTTCCTCTCAGCCACTCATAAAAATGGGAAAGGCAAGAGAGCAAGCACGTTTTGATCTTCACAGGTCAGAAAATGACAAAAAACAAGCAGCATGCTTAAAATGTGCCTAACTTAACAGTGCAGCAGTTAAATTGTTTAAACAACTTGGAATTGTGACAACAAAGGTTGGGCAATGGCCAAAGTTTATTTTCCCACAATGGTAAAAGGGACAAATAAATTAATAAATCTTCAAGCCCACTGTTATATCACTGCAGCAGAGCCTGCATCCAATATGCTTGTATTGAGTGACTTTGGACTTTATTTATTTAGGGAATTTTTTCATGAACGATGTACTATTAGGCCTATGACTGTTTTGCTCTGTGTTCTACATTTGCGTTTTTACTACTTTTTAACTGCACAGTTACACATTCCAGGACCCCCTTGAAATCTATCTAATTTTTAAAATCAAAACTGCTTTTTTCTTTTAGTTTTTTTTTTGTTCTAACCACGTTTATTTTTCAATTATAAAAACAACAAAATGTCGGGGAGAAAAGTGAGGAATTTAGGCTGGTATTTAGTTGTCTTGTATTATGAAAACAAGAACAGACTATAAAGAAAAGAAATTATAATAAACAAATAGTAATTTGTCCAAGGCTGATTTCTAAACAAAATTTTAGTGTGACCAGTGTGACAAACTCCAAAGAGGTCAAAGGTCCTTTATAAAGAGATGTTTGAAATGAGAAACTGAAAGTAAAAGAAAAATTATTTTACCCCGTATTCATCACACATTGACTAGCAATACCAAAGTTGTTGTCTAATTTGTAGCTTCATTTGCTAAAATACTTATAATAGTGAAACCTAAACTGAATTGTTCGACTGCAGTAATAATACAAAAATTAAAAAAACCTTTTCTCTTGTTAGTTTTAATGCTTTTCTGGCAATAGGGCCACTTTAGTTTGAGACAAGCACAAAGACAACTAGTTTCGCCCCAAATTATTCAGATGCCTGGCAGATTTAAATTTAAGGTTATTTTCATTCAACCAAGAAGTGGAAATGACAAAGACATCTCACAAAAGATAAGAATACAACTTACAGAGTTTGTCAGTTTGTCAAAAATCATTTATATACTTAACAATGCTCAGTGGAATGGAAAACCATTTGTTTTAATTGCTGGCAAGCTTTTTAAATGTCCCCACTCACCATTCATAATTTGCAATGAGCACCAAGTCTTTGAGATCGAAAGGACTCCTTGCCATCACCCTTATCTTAGCTTCCTCCAAAGATTCTCCATCAGATTCAAGTCAGGACTCCTCCTAGGCCACTCCAAATTGTTATTGATACTTCCAGCTTCAGGACAGCTATCATGGAGAAAGTCCTGCAAGACCCTAAAAGATTGTTAGAACTGTTCTGGTGATATTTCAACAGTGTCATTGTAATGTTACAAAGACCAGATGACCAGTTGGACCATCCTTAATGCCTGTCTGGGTCTAAAGAATTGGACAGTAAGTATTTTAGGGCAACACTAATAGTCAGACAGCTTAGTTTCCAGAGATGAGTGAACTGCCCAAAAATTGCACCCAAGTAAGAGTAGTACTACTGAAACATTTTTTCACTCAAGTAAAATTAAAATGTAATCATTCAAAAAATTACTCAAGTTAGAGTAATAAAGTATTTAGTAATAACGCTTCTTAAGTACTGAGCAACTGATCATAACATCTAGTTAAAAAAAAACAAATTTATGTGCTAATTCAAGTGTTTAAAAGACTAAAATGAATATAAAATAAATAACAAAACAACTAATTCAGGCAGATAAAACACTTTTCCAAATAAAGTTCTTTCAATCTAAAATTATGAACCCAATATATATATAAATATTAGATTAGGGTAAGGTACTTCCAATAATAATATCTACTGTTTGTTGTGTGTTCACTTAAATTTTGAAATGGCACAGCAGGCTTTAGCAGATAGAAAGTAACATAAGAACAATAAAGCTTCTTCAAAGTTCCTTTAAAGCATCTCACTTGAACATAAACTTTGTAGGTTTGCATCTGGTGCATTTTTGGTTAAAACCTGCTTGTTTTTCATTCAGTAGCCAGAAATTGTAGCAAGAATAATATTACAAAAGTGAAAAGTAGGGTTCAGTTAAACTATTCTTCAAAGTACTTAACAGTTACTTAAGTAAATTTACCCGAGTAAATGTATCTGGTTACTACCCACCTCTGTTAGTTACCCAAAATCCCCATATCTGCACCAAAAGGTGAGACTAGATGTATTTTGGAAGAAACCCTAAAGAAAAGAAGAGAAATTGAGGAGTATTCTTGGGTAAAGTGTAATTCTGTGACATTCTGTGATATTGATGTCACACTGACATAAATACTGACTGACCTTTCAACGTGTTCAAGTGCTGTACAAATATTCATTGAGTAAAATTTGGTTGAGTTGAAATTTGTTTTTTTTTCCAGAGTTTTTGTTGGTAAGGCTGTTGTATAATTTATCTCCACAAGATGTCAGTATAGTTATGCAAGCGGACTGTCGGGCGACGGTTTCTCAATGAGAAGAGTAGTCATCTTGCAATCCGAAAGTTGTGGTATCGATTCCAGCTTCCTCCTGCCACATGTTGATGTAACCCTAGGCAAGGCACTTAACGACACATTGCCTACCGATCTGCATATCTGCCCAGTGTGCAGATTTGCGAGCCTGATTGGGTGAATGTGTCTGTAGTGTAAAAACCCTTTGAGTGGTCAGTACAACCACTATATAAATTCAGTCTATTTACAAAAGCAACTTCCCCCTGCACATTTTACATATGTACTCACTGGATTATTATATCAATGTTGTGATTTTTATGAAGTAATGGTTTTATTTGATTCCTATTTGGTAGTTTTAAACTAATAATGCTCTCTAAAGTCATTTTTATTGTATCAGCACTTTTAGGACCACTATGTTTTTACACCCCTTCACTTTTCCTACATTTTGTTATGCGACAGACTTGTAATATACGTAGTTTTCTTTCAAAACAACTCTAGCCCATAATGACAAAGGGAAATTTGTTTTTGGACATTTGTTTTTGTTTTTGTTTTTTTGTTATTGGGGATCTTCCTTCTCTACAAAATTATAGGTGTTTCCTAGGAATTTCAACTGAATTTTCTGTCCAAGCTCTAGGTGCACCACTCAAAGATTTTCAGACTGCTCCTTAAACCACTCCTTTGTTATCTTCTGCTTTGGGCCATTGTTATGTGGCTAGACGAATCGTTGCCATCTTTATCTTTGGCTGCTGTCATTTTGCACTCTTTGAGAACTGTTCACCTAGTTCCTGCCCCAGAAAAACTATTTCACAGCATGATGCTGCCACCACCATACTTCACAGTGCAGATGGGGTTTGTCCCGTAAAGAGCAGTGCTTGTTTTATCCAGACAAGATGTTTGAAGTTTAGGCTAACAAGTACTATTGTGACTTCATCTGACTCAATAATTTTCTTTCTTCTCTCTCTAAGGTGCTGTTTGGCAAAAGTGGAATAGCCTGCCATGTCTGTTGGCCTCTCTATCATAAAGGCCTAATTGATGGAATGCAATGGTTGACATTCCAGTGTTCCCTCTGCAAAGGCACATGGGAGTTTCGCTTTAGTAACCGTTTTGGTTTTTGCTGACCTCTCAAGGTCCTTCTTCCCCAATAAGTCCATCCGTTCATGTTGTAAGATCTAGGGATGGTTTTGTTGGTTTCAAACTTCTTCCATTTCAGAATAATGGGGGGAAAAACACTGCTTTGCAGGGTGGGGCGTTAAGTGAAAAAATTGTTTTGTATCCTTCTTCAAATTTGAGCCTGGAAGGACCTTAGAAAATTCCTCTAACTTTATTGTTGTGTTTCCTCTCTGATTATGTAGACAAGTGTGTTCCATTCTGAATCACGTTCAATTGAAAATTTGTCTGAATCTTACAAGTCGGCTCCAATTAAATTGCGGGAACATCTCTAGGATGATCAAAGGAAATCTGAAACATTTGAGCTCTATTTTGAGTGTCATAGGTTTTAATGTTTTAAATTAGCCAATAAATTATTTTACAATCCATTTTAGAACAAGTCCATAATTTACACTTAAGGCCAATTATAATTTATGATTTATATCTTGTTTTTCTTGATAAAAATAGGGTTTACTATCATGACAAAAATTGAAAAAAAAATGTAAAAAATACTGTGTTTCACAGTAAAACATTTTTAGTTCTGATTAGGACTCAATAAAATATTTAATATTTTAAAGTGAAAAAAAAAAAATATTTATATGACTTTTAGAATTTGGATCTCAAGGGTCCTAAGAGCAAGTTATGTTGAGGGTACACTGGATGTTAATGTAGCTTTTTGCCTGTTTCCACTAGTATGTTTCGACAATTCATCTTTTGTGGTTAGCTCCAATTATTTTAGACTGGAAGGCCTCCTAGCCATCACCTTAATTTTTAGCTCAGTGTACAGATTTATGTTGGGACTCCGTCTGGGCCACTCCAAAGCATTAATATTACATCTATTAGAAGAAACATGTTGGTCAAATTAAAAGATAAAGATTAAATTTAAATTTGCCAGGGATGTGAATAAATATGGGCCTATTTATAACTAAATGTGGAAAAGGTAAAATCTGTGTGAACACTCTATAGTGAACCTTTATAATATTAGCCTATCCACATCCTAAATAAATATGTGGGAAAAGCAATATGGTCACTTATTTTGCTGAAAGCCACCAGGTTTATATATTATTATAGAGTGAGGATGTTAAATAGGAAATACTCAGTGTAGAGCCAAGAATATCACTCAAATGAGAAGGTAAACAATGATGCGTAAATACAGTTATTACTATTTTTACATTTAAAAATCTTATTTTCTTCAACTGTTTTCTAATTGTATGTTTATTTCTGAAATGCACTAACAGACACAAGTCAAATTTGGAAATGTTTTGCTAAATATATTATTAGTTCAATAAGTTTCTTGTGTTTTGCAGAGAAATGTAAAATGCTGCAAGCACAAATAAATGACAGCTTTTCAGAATGAAACAAATATGAGGAACTTCTTAGTATAAAACCATTTTTAGTTTTCACAGAAGGGCTGCAGTGCATTCACACAGCAAGTACAGGAAATGTACATTTACTTGTGAAAATATTCTTTGTCACATCAGTGCCCAATATCCACGCCATATAAACAAGAAGTTACGTCTCTGTGGCCGCTTTGAAAAATTGGTCTCGGGAGACTGTTTTCTAGGTTAATTTATTCTGTACTTGGTTGGCAGAGTACGCAGCATCACCACTTTTAAACTCAGGGCATACATTTTGTGTGCAAGACTGCCTAAGATAACTTCTACTGGCTCCTCGGGATGGCTACTGCTGGTTGATTCTGGCAGGCCATGAGACAACCCGTTTATTTGTTTGTTTGTCCCATGAGTTTTTTGGCTGGCCATCCAGGGATCTGTTTGGCCCTGGTCCCCATTGGGCTTCTATTTCTGAAACCCAAGTGGCTCTTAATGAAGCTGGTCGGATTGGCATGGGCCCCTCAGCAAACCCAGGCCTGATCAGACCCTTCTTCTTCTAACTTGGCAGCCACACTCAATTTGCTCCCTCTGGCTTCCTAATTTAGTAACGGTGGGTAAAAATATGCGCTAACGAACAAGGTCTGGTATGTCAGGCTGGCATCCAGAGTGGAGGGAGACAGAGAAGGGAGGGGAGTGAGAAGAGTGGGGTGGTGCTGTTTTCTCAGCAGGCAACCGGTGACAGGAATCGAGTCACTCAGACTTCACTGACATCTGAGTGTTTGTGTGTATGTGGAGACATTCAAGAGGAGTGTGTGTATGTGTGGGTGGGTGATGAGAGGTGCAGGTTGAGTGGTAGTGCTTAAAATTTTTCTCCCCTGCCAAGCTCCAGTCTGACACTTATAAGCACAATTTCCTGCTGTATTCTGAGCACATTGAGAGATTACTGTACACAACATGGTTTTCAGAGAAAATAAAATTGTTTCAGTGGTGATTTGTCTTTTTCTTGCACTCTTGTTTTAAACTACAGTGCACAGCATCTTACAAAAAGCATTAATACCTCTCAACATGTTCAGATTTTTTCACCTAGCATCTCCTCTTCAGTGTGTTCAATTGCCATTTTGAGATTTACCAACAGAGTAATGTAAGTATGAAGTTTGAGAAAAAAAATCCTACATACTCACTAAACTTTTAGCAAATACAAATCTGAAAAGTGTGGCAAGTATAAGCATTCAGTCCAGCCAAGTTACTACTTTGTAGAACTGGCTTTCACTTCAATTATAGCTGCAAGTCTTTTTAAGGTATGTCTCTATCAGCTTTGCAAATCTCGAAACAATTTTGCCCATTCTTTGGAAAATTGCTCAAACTCAGTCAGATTGTGTGGACGTACTTCCTTAGACTAAATTAGATTCAGGTCTCATCGCTGTTTTACCAAATAAAACAATCTTTTGATCTAAACCATTCCATTGAAGCTCTGGCCTTATGTTCTGGGTTGTTCTTCTACTGGAATGTGAACCCTTTACCCTCGTCTGAAGTCTTCAGCTACTTCAGGTAGATTTTCTTCCAGAATTGCCCTGTATTTAGCTCCACTCACCCTCCAGTCAAATCTGGCCATCTTCCTTGTCCCTGCTAAACATAAACATTCCCACAGCATGATGTTGAAACATCCATGTTTTTTGGTGAGTTTGGTGTGTTTAGTTTGTTGCCTGAAAGATTTTGGTCTCATCTGACCAAAGCACATTGTTTGACATGTTTGTTGTATCTTCTCCATTGCTTGTGACAAAGTGCAAACAAGACATCCTATTGCATTCTTCCAATAAACCAACAATTTTGCGATTGTTCCATGATGTCCAGATTTGTGAAGTGCATAACTAATAGTTGTCTCTCAACAGATTCTCCCACCTGAGCAGAGCCATTTAATAATAAAATATTATTGAAAAGTTCTTTTATTTCAATAACTCAGTTCACCAAGTGAAACACAGTTCTGTTAATTATGATGATTTTCTGCTCACAACATTTAAGATTATAATATTACATCAGATCAATAAAAAACATTTTAATATCGAAATGTGGACCTCCTAAAAAGTATATTTAATACCTCCTTAAAGGTTGTTACTTTCAAATGGTACTTTTGATCAGACAAATGAGCCTCATCAGAATGCATATTCTAATTTGAATATGACTGTATTTACTAATTAGGAGACTTTTGAAAGCAAATGGTTGCACTGGATTTTATTCAGCTGTAAAGGACAAGAAATGGCTAAATACAAATGCAAACCACACTTTACAGATCTTTAAGTTACCCTCCACTTTATAATTATGTATTTCTTCCTGTTGCTTTATCCCAAACATAACTCAAATATGACTTGCCATTAAAACAAAAATGGAATAAAAATGTAAAATGTATTTCAGATATAACTTTAAACTTTGCAGTGTCTGTACTCTGGACATTGTCACTGCATTTTCTACAGTATATGATGTTTTCTTATTCTGGGTATACCTTTACATGAGCTCCCTGCTCACTGATAGGTGTAGTTAAATTACAGACACTGCAAGCAGTGGAAGACAAACATGTCTTTCATGTATGTTTACTCTAAAAATATCTGCTTTTCCAAGTTCACAATTTTCCGTAGACCTTTTCCAGAGGCATCTGTCACTAATTCAAAATGTTTTGTGTTCAAATACCTGAACAATGTTTATTTTTCTTTCACTGACTTATGTCTGAAAGGTTTTGGAAAATATCTCAGTAGTGGGGTTTTATAGCATTGAATACATTTTTCCTAGAACAGTGGTTGTCAAATCTTTCATGACAAGTACCATCCCAATGAATACCAGATTCCCCATGTATCTCTGTAATTTTATAACAGTGATACAACTAGACTATTTAAACATGTTGCTTTTTTATCTTAAAAGTGAAAAAATCTACAAAAAATTATTTCTGTTGACACTACATGTTGGGTTAAAGGATGTAGTTTTATTTGATGTTTCATTTATGCCCAGAAGTCAAAATGTCCAGGGTCAAAGTGTACATGAAGCACAATTATATTGCAAGTTAGTGCAGTCACAGAGCACAGCAATGAAGAAACTCAACTTGTTTTCCATCTTGCAACTGGAACATGATTTTCTCGGATGTGACGTCAGACCCAGATCTAAGTTTTGACTTCAGGCGTAAATGTAAAGCAAAAATGTAAAGCAACATAAAGAGCCACCAGCCCTAGTTCCTCATGGCACACTGTCATCCAATTAGTTTTTTGTTTTTTTTCCGGGGTTCTCAAAATGGTCTCTGGGATTCTCAAGATGTATTTAAAGTACATTTAGTAATTGATTGATTGTTGATTGAGATCAGTTTGCTTAAACTCATCTTTTCGCCTGTTTGTGCTTTAGGCTCCGCTTGCAGTGGAGAAGACACTCGTACATTTACTCCATATTCACCTAGATGATGGCAAAAGTTCTTCAGTGTACCAATAAAGGCTGTCCAAATACCATTTGTAGTACTTGTACCACAATTTTTGAACCATGGGTCTAGAACAAATTCAACTTTCAACTATCTCAATTAAATCTGTCAAGACTTTTCACTGTGGAAAACTGTCATTGAACACTTTAGTACTAGCATTTCCTGTTTCAACCCACAGACCCCTTGGCAACACCAGAACTGTTTGTCTGTTGAATGGCAGCTGAAACCTCTGACTTTTAACTCGGATGGATTCCCTCCAGTTGCAAAGTGAACTTTAGACACACAACTGTGCGATCACCAGTACACACAAACACACATTTATGTCAGCATGTGAAAGAAAATCTCCACATGCATGATAAATCCCATAACTAATGATGATAATCTCCTACTGAGCCTATTTTAAATGAATGGATGCACAACATTGTAATTGTAAAGTTATCAGGTATTGTTTAAAGCATGATGTTCTGTAATGTGTTTTTTTTTTAGAACATAACAGCAAAAATAGCTAAATCTATCATTTTGCAACAGTATTAACCAACCTCATGAAAAGATAGTTGATTATTTAATTGGACTAACCAATCAAGTAGGATTATTTATCAGCATGTCTCAATTTACAGCTTTTTCTCAGCTTCAGCTTTCAACACAGGAACGTGTATGTATTTACCAAACGATGAGCAAATTACAGGGCCAAATTGCAGTAGAACGAAGCCATACAAAGTTTTATTGCAGTTAAACTCAATCGGCCATGAGCCTCAATCATTTTTGTGCTTGTGTTTGGCAAATATGTCACAGTTATTTGTTGAAACCACAAACTAGCACCTATCTTTTAGACAGCTGTCCCCACTTCCTGTGTTAGTTAACCCACAGGCAGCCACCCCTCGGCAATGAACATGAGCCCAGTGTGTCGTAAATGGTGTTTAGAGCCGCTCCATATCAGCCACACAGTATTTCTGTCTCTGTCTCATGGTTAAATGTGTCCAAGTATTTGGAATCGTAGGCTTCTTTTGCAACAGTTGATTCCATTTTAAATGGAATGTAAAAATCTCTGGCAATAATTGTTGAAATCCTAATCATAACGATTCAACTGCACAAGTAGTACACACTACTCTCTCCTGACTCACCACAAATATGCAAATGTCTTCACAGCTGGTACATTTTAGATAAAGCTAGGTTTGTTGCGAGGATGAGAGCCGATACAATAATCAAAGTATTTGTGCAAGTAATGCCATTGTTAGGGAGGCAAAAACAAAACCAGACACTTAAGCTAGGCACCCGTTCCTTTGAGCTGACTGAAGCCGTTCACAGCACAGACGTGATAGTTGCATTACAACGAGATAAGCTCTCTTTCGCTCAGCTTCTCCCACTTCCAAATGCTTTGTGCAACAACAGCTTCGTATTAAAACGTGAATTGTTTTCCCAAAACTTGGAATGTCTCAAAGTTGGGTTTATCCTTAGCTAAACACTTGAAGGATATGCAGACAACAAATCCAACATTGTTCCGGTGCTAAAGAGCTTCTCTTTTCTATTCAATGTCAAATTCAAAAAGATTATGGACCGCTTTGGAGGTGATGTTTGCATTCTTTGTTCAGACAATGGCATGCTAAAACCAATAACTGTGTTTTATGTGCTGATAGGACATATATTCCTCTTTATAATTGCAGTTTTAGCTGTATTGTAGGAAGGAAATATGCATAGTGAGGGGTTTCATCTAATTCCACTGCCTGCAATCAAGCTTCAGGTGCTAAAACAAGGATCTGAAGCTGTTTGCACGACATCAACAAGAGAGGGAATTGTTTGTGTCACTGTCACTCTGAACCATGTGAACATAAACTTGTGCACATACACACAGCAATGTGTATAAATGTGGCAGTGCCAATAATGTAGCTTCCTGCACTGAGGTCCAGTCTTGTAACTCTTCTACTCTGCCTACTATCTCTCTTTGAATTGTTTTTATTTTTAATTTTTCATCTGTTTGTCACCATACGAACGTAAAATGTTTGTCATCTCTGTCAAAATATAATTCACGACAAAAGTATACTGAATTAAGGTCACAAGTATTGCCTTCAAAAAGCTGTTGGATTTTGTTTAGGCTGTCAAAGTAAAGAGTGCAAATTGCAAATGCCATATCACACGTTTTAGTTTTTAAAATATTGAAAACAACACTTGACAATCATGTTTCACATACCTTCCACTAAATTCAAAAGTATTTCTTCTGAAAGGAATTTGGTTGTGCTGCATTTTATTTAAGGGTTTCTGTCTATCTCACAATTATTAACTGCTTTTTGCTGATTTATCACATAAAATTGTTTTAAGTTACATACATTTGAGGCTGTAACATGACAAAATGTAGTCAAGTTCAAGCGGAATGGATACTTTTGCAAGGTACTGCTTATTGCTTTTTGCCAACTCATCAACATCTTAAATTTAAGCTTACTCAGTCAGCAAGTTTCAGAGGAACTATTTATGTGTATAGATATGATTCTTCTCATCTTTAGGACACTTTGGGACTCATGTTAACTTGCATGAGGACTGATTCCCCCTGGTTGTTGATTTTGCTTCAGACTTGAGTGCATCAGAAGTTTAGGAGATGTTTATATACAGTAGGAGTAAGTGACAGACTAAATGTGTACCTGTGGCTTTTTAACCTCATGTGACACCTGGACTGACTTGGCTCAATTAAGTTTCAGCTTGTGTTGCAGTGGTATGAAAGAAAGTCAGCCTCTTTCCTGTTGCTGTGTTATGTGGGTCAGGAGAAGCTGGTGGTGTAAGGGCGAGATTGATGAAGCGTACCAGGGAGAGTATAGGAGAGCTTGTACTTCACAGCAGTGCAAGCCATGCATCTCCCTTTGCATTTGTTCATAAGCCCCCCTCCTGCGCTGCACCACCTGGGTGCTCTTTATATGACCTTCAAATTAGTCTTATTTTTCAGGACTCCAAGCCCTTCTGGTTCTTTATAGAGTGATGGTGGTTCTTGATCTTTTTCTTGTCCTTCTGTTGATGACAGACAGAGGGAAAACAGTCTGGGAGAGGATTTGGTACAGGAAAGGTGACTTTTTTTCATTCTAACCAGACAACTGAGCTGATAGGCGTCACACCATTTCCGCCCTTACAGTACCTCTACCCATCCTCAAGTCAGCATCTGTAAAGAATGATTCATATGGTGCTATAAGGTGCATGGAGGTGGAGGGGAGCCACTACTACAATACAGAATAGCCCTCTGTAAAGAGTAATTGCTCCCCATATCAAGCCTCCAGGCCTGATCCAGGACACCTATTTACTGCAAGAAAGGTGTGTTTACACAAAATGAATTGGACAGTCACTTGTAATGTAAAGTAAGGCATCCAGTAAGTTACCAGACAAAATAAAATAGACTGTAATTTGCCATTATTGTTGATTTTTACAAATTTAAGCTGTTTAGGTCATTTCCTAAGGTTACAATCTGTGTGTCCCCCTGTCGAAGGAACCACTTGAACTTCTCAAGGCAGTGCGTTTTTTAATGTTGTTTATGATGTCATGACTGGATGAAGCCTCAACCCATAATTAATCCCATCACAAGTAAAATTCTATAAATAAAAAAAAACCCTAAAGTTTGTTTCAAAAATACCACATAAAACAACAAAAATACTGTTTGGATTGTATAAATCCCTCTGTGGTGGTGTAGCGTGCTAGGTCAGCATCATTAATATGAGGCCCGGGTTCGAATCCTGGTGGTGTCAGGCAGGGCAATGGGCATAAAAGCTCTGCCAAGTCTGTATACAAGTTATAATGACTTGCCGATGCGACCCCTGAATAACGGAGCAGCTGAAAAAGACCTCATGCAGTGAGAGAGCTGAACAATACAACTTCAAGGGGACTCTCATCTAAACATGGTAAGTCCTTGTTTTTGTGGAATAACAGAGATGCCATGAAAGAGGACATAGAGAGGTGGTGCATGAGTGATGGCTGGAAGGCATGGGGGCTTATTGCTCCAGAAGGGCAAATCTGACCTGATTGATTGGTTGTTTCTTCAGAGGGGGCCCCATGTTGGTGCATGCTAGGAGCATATTGTTAATATAATCAAGAACCAATGTGAATGACGAAAAGAGAAGGATGAAACTATGAACCTCATAGTTTTTGTTTGAACTGGTTACGCAGTTTGGTCTCCACCCAGTAGGAAATGCATGCTGGTAAAAACAATTTCATACATTTTATCTTTAATTCTGTTTGCACATAGAAAATGTATTTGCAATGAAACAGTAAAGTCTTCAGTTCTGCTGACAGCTCTGTGTGGCTGCAGCAAATCTGACATATACCCTAAAATGTACCTTCCATTGTTTACAATATGCAGGGAATAATTTCCCCTAAAATGTAACAATACACAACATTTATACACAAAGTAATAAAAATCTAATTTATTCCCAATGTATGTTACACGTTAGTGTAAAGATTTAGCTCAAATGTTGCTGATGCTTATTTTTCCTTCATGATCTTCCTGGTTTTGTTTGACATTTCTACATTGTACCTATAGAATAGAATAGAATAGAATAGAATAGAATAGAATAATCTTTCATGGTCCTACAGTGGGGAAATCCAGATGTACCAGTAGCAAAGTGAAAGGCAAACAGAAGCTTGTAAATTCACAAGGTAAAAAAAACAAAAACAGAAATAAAAATAATAATAATACTGTACAATTAATGAAAATAGCATACTCAGATTAAAAGAAATATGCAACTGAGCAGGATAATTAAAAAACATGTAAAAGCAGCCTATATATTTTATTGCTTATGTCAAGTCATACTTTTTTGTTACTGTACTACAAGTTCAGCCTTATGGCAAATATGTCCACGAACCCCTTCCCTCAGGAACAGGGTCGCCATACAGAATCAACTGAAATATTTACGTTTGCAACTCTGCTTGACTGAAAATCTGTCATTCATCTGGATGAAGAAATTGCTATTTTTTGATTGCCTGTTGTCTGTCTTGATAAGTTATTGCACAGAGCAAGGTTTTTATGATCCACAGATGTAGGTTAAAAACAATCATGGACTCTTTGTGAGAGCACAGCCAGCTGTTTGGCTGTTTTAAATAAGAAAAGAGGATACAGGCTGGATCCACATTGCTCTTTTCCTCTCCTTTTGCCTCTTTGAACAGACTTCAAACATTAGTCAGTGTGTGTTTAGTGTCATGCCAGCCATGTGGATGGCATATGCTAACACTGTAAATGAGCTAACTGGTTTTAAGTTCTATGGATTGACCAGTAGCTCGTATCATTATGTCCCTGAGCTGTAACTTTAATAATTGATGGATGTTACGAATGGAAAGGAGATGGCCAAGGTGAATGTAAGTATGGAAACAACTCAGGTGCAAGCAGAGAGTATTACAGTAACCACATGAAAGGCCCCTCTGTGGGGCTCTGCTTCCTTTCTGATGGTCATCTTCCCTGGTCCATTAAATAATAACTGCTTTATGTCTCCTTGGAACAAATGAGCTAAATAGGTACATTGCGAAATGGAAACAAATCTTTTGGGTTTTTGCTTTTAATAGGTCACTAGTATGTTTAATTTCTGGAGACTGTCATAAAAGACCCCAAAATTCCCATAAAACACCACTAAGATGGCAGATTAGCCCATTTAGCATCTCTAGACAGTAACTTTCACATGAGACTTAAGTCTTAAGTGCTGTTCTGCTGGTGGCAAGACTTCCACGTGGGACTGGCCATGTCTTTAGTCTTATTTCTGCTCTGTGATCTTGCACTAAGAGGCACCTCGTGTAAAAGCAACAGTCGCAGGGAGGTCGACCTGACGTCTTTATCATAATTGCCCTAAATACCCCCATTAGAGAGGCTAGCCAGTATCTTCAATAACACAAGTCATCCCTGGTAGCAGTGGTGCATCTAATTGCCTGGGCCTTTTTTTTTTGAAAGATTGCCTGACATCAGCTTGGTTCCCCATGGGCCAGCCCTCTTCATTCTCTGCCCAGCAAAGCATATCGTTATCTCAGCCAGCAAAGAGACCTGGCCTCCCCACTATTGGATAATTAACTGTCTGGTTTAACTGTAGAACGAAAAAAGGAACATTGGAGGTATGGTAGTTATTGCAGCAAGCCATGAAGTGGAGAGGAATAAGACAATATCAGGGCCATACCTGCTCTCTATTTTTCAGCTGGGTGGTGATAATTTAGATGGATAGACAGTCTTATTGGAGGCCAAAGCTGGTTATGGAGGCTTGGTTTCATATGTTAATTAGGCCCATATGCTAATATCTGTGAAGGCTTGATGATTTTTCTCCTTCAGTTAGGCTCTCCACTCCAGCACTGCATCTGCTATGAGCTGTCCCCAATGTCCCCAACTTCAAAGGCTGTAACCATCTTTACATAGCGCTACATTTGCTTTTTATTTCTGTATTACAGCTCCCCCAGCCCCCCACTGTACCAACAAAGTGGATGAAACTAAACAAAGAAAAGAAAAACAGCAGAAAAAAGTAGAGGGGCATCTGCAGTTGTGTGACATTTCCTTTTCTGTTACTGAAGTGTATGATGCACATCCTTGTGAGCGTCTGCACGCAGCAGTGTAATTAGAACATGGCGGGCATGTGTTTGTCTTTGCGTTGTTGTATGGTGGAGCTATCAAGGACAAGTGCATTAATGAGCACCTGGAGAGGAACAGCTTGTGTCTCCTGGTTGGTGTGACCGCGAGCAGGGCACAGACTCCTTCACTGACTCAGATGACGTGACTAATGGAGGAGGAGGTTTCTGTCAGATCTGGGGCACTCCCAGGAGCTGCAGTTTGTCTCCGACTGACAACAGCGCTCACCAAAGGGGCTCACATCCTATAGTTTAGTAGAAATAAAGGGTGTTGCCCTTCCCTCTAAATCACGTTCCTTTTTTCAAAAGTTTTCATGTATGATTTTTTTTCTATTTCTCAACAGTTTATGGAAGAAAAGAGAGAGCAAGAGTGCCCAGCTTGTAAGAAAATGTGCAATATACAGAGCTGAATTTCTTGATGTCACATGTAAAAGATGGTTAATATACAGTGAAATCTGTATTTGACATTTTTGTTTAAATTAAGCAGGTGTCCAACAGTTAAAATGCAACATTGTTCAAATAATAAATAAGTTATGATAAAAAACGGTTTTCATCAAGGTTTTAAATATATGGGCATAAAAAAAAAAATCTGATCCTACAAGAGCTCAGGTAAATAAAAATTATATTATATATTCACTATAACTTTTCACCAAAAGCTAACTCAATTTGCTTGAAAAACTAAGCAGCATCACTCATAAAATAAACAACAGCTGAATGTGAACAACAGTACACAGTAACATTTTATCAGACAGAATGGTAGCAACAAAAAGGATGTGCATGATATTAATGATTCCTTTGATAAATCATGAATTAACTGTCATTAACCACATCTTTTCATTATCCAAGCCCAGGCCTGATGATTGACCTGTCTGACAGCATAAAACACGCTAAAATATCTCAAAGAGCAGCTGATCCTGTCCAGATCTAAAAGAAATTAAGTACAAATGAGAAACAAAGTTGATTCAATTCAGTTTTATATAGCGCCAGTTCACAACACATGTCGTCTCAAGGCACTTTAAAACGTTAATTCAATCAAATCATACAGATTCCAAGTCAAGTGCATACATTCCAATTAATCCTAGTTATCAAACAATGCAGTCAAATTCAGTTTATTATTCGAATTGGTTAAATAGTTTTCTAAGGAAACCCAGCAGATTGCATCGAGTCACTGAGTTGCAGCATTCACTCCTCCTGGATGAGCATGTAGTGGCAGTCACATCCTAGACTCAAGCGAAACACAGTAAGAACCCTTATCCACAACTGGAAAAAACATGGAACAGTAATGCCTCTAACCAGAATGCCTGGCTTTTAGTAGCCAGGCATTCTGGTTGTGGTGAAAAGCTAAAAGCATTTCAGAAAATGAACGTTATACTAAAAGTCAAACATGGTGGTTATGGTGTGATGGTTTGGATCTGTTTTAATGCACCAGGACCTAGATGTCATGGTTTGAGGAATTAGTCTGACCCACATGTGTAGTCACACTTCTGATGCAGGTTAAAAGATTTAGTTTACTTAAGGTTTCTTAAAGAATGAAATGTGCAAAGGAACACTAGGTGTCTTCTCAGGGTCTGGTTCATCAACGTCTGGAAATAGAGAGGAGTAGTTACTGGGAGGTGAATATTGGAGGTAATAACAAAACGTGAAACCGGCTTACTGCGAGAAGGGAAACTGGCAGCATCGAGGGAGCACTGGGGATCCTCGGGGTGGATTGGTAATGGCGACATCTTGGAGAAGGTTTGTGTCACAGGGGGTTTCTGTAGGAGTGACAGCAGGGTAGGAAAGTAATCTGAATGGAGAGGGGAAGCAACCGGTGGAGAGCGAGCAGGTAGATGGAAACTGGTGGATGATGGAGCTTGCTGAACTACTGTAGCTTGAATAAGGTTCTGGGAAAGATCTGTTATCCAAAAGGTTCTGATGGAGGAATCCAAAGATGATGCAAGTCCTAAACTGCAGCTTCAACCTGGAAGCACAAAGAGCACAAAGGTAAGCCACAAGGAGGTATATTTCTTTAGAAAAACTTTTCATCAAAAGCATGAAGAAAATCAATAGGGTGACTAGGATGATCATGATACTGGGTGACTTGTCGTATTTGATGTAATCATGAATTTTGACCTCTAGCAGAAAACCCTAAAGGAGAATATCTGGCAATCAGTTTGTGACGTCAAGCTCAAATGCACTGCGGTTATGCAGTGGCATGATGATCCAAAGTGTATCAGTAAGTGTACTGAAAGGCTTAGAAAATGGCCATCAGAGTCTAACTAACTAACTAGATCTAACTGGAACTACACATACTGTGGCTGCACCACATACTCATTACAGAACACCCGCAAAGCTTTATGTTGACCTTAACTCACCCTTACGAAACAAAAGTATATGGCAATATACTAGAATTTATATTGCCATACATCAGGAAATATATTTCAATATATCAAAAACTTTGTCATATATTAGAAAATATATAGCAATAAAAGGATGGACAACTAATCGCTCTATATTGATTTATATGTTTTAGGATACATTGCTGTGCAAACAAAACTGGATTACATTACTGCATGTATGTTTATTACAACAAAGTACTTGTTTGGGTCAAGCAAGCTCAAAATTACATTTTGCATCACATTCATTGTATTTTACATTTTAAAGCCTATGGACCATATATGTCTACGTATTGATTCATATATTGTGAAATGTAGATTACAGAACATAAGTTAAATCATTAACAGCAGCAAAAAATAAAGCAAACATTTCTTTGAGTCCACTTCCCTATATAACATGTCATCCTCAACATGACATTTCAGTCCTCCACACTTAAACGTGGAGGTATACATGCATATACATGCATGAACAGAACTTAAAAAACCCAGAATCCTATAGTGTAAAAGCAACGTCTCCGATTGGTCAAGCTACTTCTTACCATGGACACATTGAACTATGGGTAGGATAGGCGCGAACGACAAGCCACCGCCAGAGACATTTTTAAGTGCATTTTTGTAACGATCAGTTAAAAACATAAAACATTCATTCACTGGTTGTTGTGTTTTTTTTTGTTTTTTTTGTATTCCTGTTTGTCTTTCTTACAATTAATAAGGTGCAACTAGGGAATGATGACTCCACCAGAGTGTCTGCCCATTGTTGGGAGACTGCAAAAGCACAACCCACAGCGAAAGGAATGGCCCGCACCCTTTTGCTGGGCCTGTTCAGCGTTGATGTCCTGCTGAAGTCCAACCTGACGGGAGGGGTCAACAAGGTCAATCCATCTGCAGAGCGACGTCAGCCTCTGGACCCCAAAAAGCTTAAAGCTTTACTCGGTAAGAATAAATATTTAATAGAATAATATATTTAGCAGTTATTGTAAATGGGAACACAAATAATAGCGAAACAAATGGATGAATAGAAAGCTTTAACAGTTTTGATATTGTTTTAGATATAAAGTGATTTTTATATCTTGTTACAATACATTACACATTTTATCAGCATTAAAATAGATCCCTTGTTGTAGCATTAAAATCCCAGCACCAATTCACCTCCTATAGGCAGATGCCAGGCTAGGGCAAAGTACATTTGCTCTCACTGACCACAATGCTTCCTGGAAAACAAAGTAGAAACATTTATAAAACCTCCTCACTATAAAAGCCAATTGGAGAATCTAAGTCCTTCCTGAGTTCCTTTAGAAGGTAGTTCTGATTTCAGACTTTAGTAATTTTAGGTAACCCACTGAGGAGCAAGTACTAGGCATACAACAAAAATATTACCTTGTCTTTGCTCTTGCAACAATGTCTTTGTGTCATTATCTTTTACAGAGGCAGTTGTTCAGCAACACCCAGGGGCGAAGATTCCGGATATACGAACGGCCATAAACAAAAGGATCTGTGAGTTAAGAGACCAGGAGAAGAAAAAGACCATGGACAGCTGAAGGACTGACCAAGGCTGCACAACGAGCCTTGATAACTTAACATGTTAGAACCAAAACAGCGTGCATTGTTGTTCTGTTCTTTCCAGTGAGTGATTGCTCTGTTTTCTGTTGCACTAAAGACATTTTTTTTTTATTACAATGACAGTTGTCCTATTGGAAATGTTTCGTTTTTTTGAAAGTATTTTTGTTAATTTATAGTTTTTTCCACGTATTGAATCACATAAAATATAACATCTGTAAAAGAAAATATGTTTTAGCTTGGAACTGCTGATGTTGACATGGTACATCCCTACCTGCAAACAGTTTGCCATTTGCTAAGCACATTATGCACAACCATGGAGACATGCCTTTCGTTTTGTTTGTTGGTCAATGTCCCTTCAGCTGCTGCTTTTAAAATAAACTCATTTAGTTTATGTGAACTATATTCATGTATTGTTCAATATGTTATATTTGACAATATATGACAGTGTACATAAGACTATTTCATATTTACCATGCATACAATATATAATTATATGAAATATATTATTTAATTTAAATCAATATATTTTTCAACATAGGTAAGACATATCTTCCCATATATATGTGATTGCATTATCTTGTATGTTGAGGTACATTGTCTCATATAATTTTACATACATTTACAATACATCTTCCAATATATAATCTCATACAATTTAGGATATATTTAAAATATATCCAACAATATATTAAATAATATAGGAATATATTTACTCAATATATGAAAACGGCAATAATTGCAGTATTTTCCCATATATTGCAATATATCACTTTATACATATAGTATAATTTAATATATCCTGATATATCACTATGTACATTTCACAATACATGAACACACATGAAATATATTGTAACATAATATATTGAGAAATATATTTTTGTTGCGTAAGGGCAGTGAACAATGTTCCAACGATGTGCCAAAGTGAGGTAGAACAATGTTTCCTCAAAAAGATGCGAGTTCATTTTAAAACAACCTAAACTATTAACTAAACCTTCTACAGATTTATTTTGTGAATGGCAAAAGAACAAAGAGTTGGAATCACATCCTCAGTTACATATGGATTGAACTGCATGCATATGGAACCAAAGCTTAGAGAGAACAGCATTATTTTGGGATTTTGGCATTGCTTGAAAGTGTGCTTTGGTGTCCAGGCCCAGTTTGAACAAAGACATACATCATCACTCCTGTCTGTGTGGTGTGACATAGATAACAGTGAAAATGCCCACCGCTGGTTTTAACAGGAGAACTATAGTTGCACAAGTTTTCACATTAACCATTACATTAATAATTGAGACCTGTTTAGTGTTATCATGTTGTCTTGACAACAAACTGGGTGTCATGAGGACCACAGTTTTCAGAACAGATAATTGATTTTTCACAGTGAAAAGAGAAGGCAGACAAGCATGATCCATGTCAAATGCTTATGGCTGATGCATTGTAGGAGCTAATCATAAACATTACAAACTGTGGTCAGTAATTGCACTGAACTATTTCTACTGTAACCCTGTAATAATTATGACTTTATGACCTGACTGGTGTAACTACAGGTGAAAACGGTCATTTATTGGGTGCTTGTGCACCCGATACGAAGGTATAACTAGGTATTTATCTCTATCCAGAAATTTAAGTTGATTTCCTGGATTTTGATTTGTTAAGGAGGAGCTTGCCCAGGGCGCAATTAATGAAAGAACTAAGAAATAATGTGTTTGGACTAAACAGTCTCTATGAGCGCACAAGAGACCACAAGTTAAGACGCTGCTGCACTAAAATGGCTCATAGTATTCTGAAAGCTGACCTTCCCTACATTTAATAAAATTATTGATAAATGCCTTCTCCAAGGAGCTCCTGTGCATTAAAACCTCCAGTCAATAATATACATGCGACATGTGCTTGGGTTAAAGCTGGGCATGTTTGCCATCCTCCTCCTCAGGCTCTTTCCATTGAGAGGAAGATGCTGGCTAGAGTGCAACTCTGCAAATCCCACCTGGATGTGGCATTTGTAATAAACAGCCTAGGGGCATGGCTGCCACCCTTTCTTTTCACTCCTAGCACTCCTCCTCGGGCTCCTTCAGCACTATCCACAGGTTCTCCAAACAACCGCTAATTTGTCTCTTGATTAGTGGCTTATAAATTGTGGTGTGTTGTTTCCAAAATAGCTCTATGGATTGTTTCCTGCATATTCCCTTTTTTTCCCCTGCATCCCATTTACACACACGTAGACTATTACATTTCATCATTGTGATAGCACACACGGGGGAAGATATAGTTATTCAGGGAATTATCTGCCTCATTGGTGCCATATCTCATCCCCTGCCTTTGTGCCAAATGGCCGTGTTTCCATAGAGTCTGCCTCTGTTTACTGTGACGTGCAATGGCAAGGCCTTTCCTGCTACACAGGGACTTACTGCACAGCAGTGGAGGGTATTTCAGTCCCTGCTTGGAGTTTGGGGCTTACTTCTGCAGCTCTCTCTGCTTCT
Organism: Girardinichthys multiradiatus; assembly: GCF_021462225.1. Lineage (NCBI taxonomy): Eukaryota > Metazoa > Chordata > Actinopteri > Cyprinodontiformes > Goodeidae > Girardinichthys > Girardinichthys multiradiatus. The sequence goes on along the minus strand of NC_061795.1, from coordinate 29,138,393 downwards.
CCCACCTGTTCTTGCTGTTTCTTCGACTGGCAGCCCATGTGGATGTGTGTTGGTGCTCCTGGCCCTGTTCTTGGACAGGCTAGGCTAATTGAAAGGGAAGGTTGCTCTCTGCTGATCAGGTCTGACAGCAGTGTCTTGCCAGAGGTAGGTGTGCCATCCCATGTTGAGATTGTTCACTGAAAAAAACAGCTCTGTTGTGAAAAACAGTCTGCACCACAACTACCCATGCAGTTTGCCAAAGGAACCAGATGATTTCTGTTCTTATAAGGAAAGAGAAACCCATTTTGTATGCTTTATGACTTTGGGGCAATAGCTGTAGAAGCATCTAGTGAAGATCCAAAAGGATTTTATCAGACAGGATGAAATCAACAACCAATAATTATGCTTGATCACATCAATTATATTGTGTTTAAATGTAAACAAATTGTCAGCCACAATTAAATGGTTCTTATTTGTTCTTAAACTCTTTCTTATTTTAAGGAACAAATAAAGCTGTAAAGCATGTTTCACATTGTCCACAGCCCAAAATTTGCGCTCCTTGCACCATTGAAACCGACGTTTGGCATTGGCATGAGTGACCAAAGGTTTGGCTATAGCAGCCCGGCCGTGTATATTGACCCTGTGGAGCTCCTGACGGACAGTTCTGGTGGAAACAGGAGAGTTGAGGTGCACATTTAATTCTGCCGTGATTTGGGCAGCCGTGGTTTTATGTTTTTTGGATACAATTCGGGTTAGCACCCGAACATCCCTTTCAGACAGCTTCCTCTTGCGTCCACAGTTAATCCTGTTGGATGTGGTTCGTCCTACTTGGTGGTATGCTGACATTACCCTGGATACCGTGGCTCTTGATACATCACAAAGACTTGCTGTCTTGGTCACAGATGCGCCAGCAAGACGTGCACCAACAATTTGTCCTCTTTTGAACTCTGGTATGTCACCCATAATGTTGTGTGCATTTCAATATTTTGAGCAAAACTGTGATCTTACCCTGCTAATTGAACCTTCACACTCTGCTCTTACTGGTGCAATGTGCAATCAATGAAGACTGGCTACCAGGCTGGTCCAATTTAGCCATGAAACCTCCCACATTAAAATGACAGGTGTTTCAGTTTCATTGTCCAACCCCTGTACATACAAATAAAAGTTGATAGTATAGAAATATCCTGCAGATAAGATGGGACCACACAATTAAGACAATAAAATCCTAACATCATACCTGTAATTAGCAGAAGGCTGGTGAAGGGATGACTTGCATCCTCATATGTAAGTATAATAATAATCTGTTGTGACAAAAACGCGAATGATTTTCTTTAAATCTTTAGCAAAGAAATAGGGCCTATCTTGGCTAAAATATATAACAAAAATTTCACCACCAAGGTAAAATTCTAACGGGCCAAGAACAGTATTTGGCTGCCTTAAACATCTAAGCCTCCCAAACACAAAGGTTTATTTCTTTGTTTTCATTAAGATTAGGGAAATTTAAATGTATCAATGCTTCAATTTCAGGTTGATATCAAAATGGCCCAAACTTTCATATTTATAAATAAACAAATCTGAAAATCATAGTGGTCCTGTGGTCCTAAAGATGGAACCCAAATGCAAGACACATAAGGATCTCCACAAATGAGGTGCTGCAGCTGATAATATTCACAATATTCACCCATGGGGGTTAAGAAACTCCAGATGTCAGATGCATAGGACCTAAACATTTGCATAACATTTACTTAGATACCTACAAACTGTTGAAGCTGTGACTTTTACTATTACTACTACTACCATTACTTTCCAATATGTCAGTGTTGTGTTCACACAGTTGATCATAAAGTTATCATTTATTGGAAAAATTGATGGGATTGCCTGAATACTGTGCTAGATTGGTTTAGATATCATTCTCGAGACTGAGACTTTTTTGTGTCCTTTATGGTTAAATGGGGTTAGGTGACATTTTGGGTTCAGACCAAAATTTTAACAACCACATAAAGTCCATTACTAAATCAGCCTACTACTACTTAAGCCTTGGGCAAGCTTTAAAAAATCCCTGCAGTAGCTCTCTCTTTCTCAAAGGATAGTTTATAAAATCTCGTTAGTGATCAGGGACTTCACTGATTTGGACATAAATATAATTCCGTGTTGCTTGTCAGGTATGAACCATCTAGACCTTTTAGAAGAACCAAATTACTCTGTGTTTCGAGGATCAGAAAAAGCAAAAGAAGGCAACATTTACTTTCTATGCTCCACAGCTCCAAAAACCAACTCCCTAAGACCACGAGATGTGTAGAAACTGTTGCTGTAATGTTTGAAAACATTGCTGTGTTGTGTAGCTTTTACATAAAGGCAACACTGTTAAAATTAACACGTTAGGATTTTTCTTTTTATACAATGCTTACATTTTGTGGTCATTGTTTTGATATTTGTCATGTTCCTAATGGTGCTAAACAAAAAAAAACCTTGCCCTTTCTTCAAAAGAGACATATCAATTTTAATACATTGTTTAAAGCTAGTATGAAACTCTCTGTAAATCTATATCTTTATTCAGAATGTCTTTGTATGTCTGCAAAACATCCATACATTATAACTGTGACACTCATGAGCATAATTGTGCTTTTTTTTAAAACTGCCACTGATGTCTCTGAAGTTGTCATTTTCTTATGAATTAAGCTTTTTTAAAACCCATTCTAATTATTTCCACCCTACAGATCATCAGTACTATAGATACTTCTTGGAACTTCCGCTCAACTTTTGTCATGTGTCTAAGCTGGCTAGCAGGTCCATCTCACTGCCCATATCAGAGGTGCCACCATCTAGCATGACTTAATGTACCAGGACAGGCTGGGAGCCCTCAGCTGGCCCACAATAGACAGCTGTGATTACCGCTGACAATAATTTATGGTTCCCTTTGATTGAAAAGAAACGGAGAAGGAAAGACTGGTTTGGAGTCAAGGCACCACCTTAAGATATAAAACTGAGGCCGCAGCTGCTGTCAGATGCAGGACTCCTGCCAAGCTCTGCAGGCCTTCTGCCCATCCGGACAAACACAAGCACCCACTTCTCGCTCCCTTCTTGTCTTGCTTTATATTCTTCTTCCGACTTTTATTTGCCTCTAGTCTCAGCTTTCATACAGATTGTTTTCTGAGAACATTCTTAAAATTTGCTTCTTGATTTTTCTGTTGGAATTTCACAAAAAGTTCTCATTTACAAAAAACCTCCATCAAATCAAGGAATGCAGAGATAACATATGAAATAAATGTAATATTGAAGATCACTGCTTCCAATTACAGTGCAGAATTAAAGAGGAACTCGTACTTATCCACTCTCTGATCAGGTATCTCCACTGTGAGCTTTTCCAGCCCAGAGATTACCCCACTAATCCCAACAATAGCACTTTGTTGCTGGTTTGAACAACTAGTGGCACCATTGTTTATATTGTTATCCCTGCTGAATTGTACTCATGAGGAGTAACCATTTTACTGGATTTGCATTTACTATTTCAGGGCCTTATACAAGGGATGAAGACCCCCTCCTCCAAGTGATGTATGCAATGGGTATTATGTTCTATTTCTGAAAGAGGAAGGCAATGAGACGGTTGACAAAAGCTTGTATGGATATAAGGCAGAAAAAAAAACAGTTTACAGAATGAAATGAAATTAGAAAAATGGACTTAAAAGTAAATATATTAAATATTGGATGCACTTTTTAAATGAAAACACCACATAAGCTTTTAGAATATATGAAAATATGTTACCATTATAAAGATATTAACTTAATATAGATAGTAAAGGCCTACTAAATTACCACATATTGATAATATTCAAATTATGAAGTAAACAGTGATTTTTTTCCTACGCAATTACACCAATACAAGTGTTTGCTACCTGTTTTGAAAAAAATATGAACTAACAAATTAGTTTATTCAAATAATAAAGTAAAGAAACAGGAAATGCATTTGCTACTAAAATGATGGAAACAATACTTTCCCGTTTTTCAGAGGAAGTGTTTACTCATAGTGCTAATTATAAAAGAATAAAATAGGCAAGTATTGAGTTCATATAAGTAATAAATAAATCTGCTATACCTCTTCTGTAAATGACATTTAAAAAAATTAAACAACTGCAAGGTTAGGGGTGGAGTGGGCATTACAACAAACATCGAAGCTATCAAATGAATGAAAACATACATACTGTAATCAAGTCAAAGCTATTTCTGCCATTTGGTTGGTAACCTAAGAGCGCAAATAAAGACCATCTTCCTTTTTAATTAAAAGTAACTTGTTCTGCTGACAGGATTTAGACACTGCTTTTGTATGGTGCCATGACAAGGGATTATTAACATGCATCTTTTTTTACCCTAGAGATGTTGTTTACCTCCCCTACCACCCTTCTTCCTGTGTGTGCTGGGAGAATAAACATGGATCCTCATTCAACCTTGTTTGACACAGTTAAAGCTTTTCAATTATTGCTGTAAATGAATTTGGGCAATCTGGGGCAAGCAGCTTCTTGACTTATGAAAATCATTACACATCTTACTCAAATGGCATCTTTTCTTCTCTTTCCCCGTTTGAAAGGCGGCTAAGAAGAGCGAACACTGTGTCACTCCATATTTATTCCTAAGGGAAAAAAAAAAAGTTATAGATTAACATTAAAAAGTATTAAAAATTTCCATCTATCTATGGTCTATCCCATTTATCCTCGCAGATTTTTGACTTTTTGATGGGGAGAATATACAAACACCATGCAGAAAGACGCATCTGGAATTTTAACCTGGATCCTCTTGCTGCAAGGCAAAAGTGCTAACAACTGTCCCACTGTGCAGCTGTATTAAGAGGTCATTTATTGAATAAAACTGATTAATTTAATAACAAATAGCTTGCATGGAAACCAAGGCAAATAAACAGATACCAATTTTTAGAAAACAAAGAAGCTAGATTTAAAACATTCCTATGGTAGGGACAGAGTGCACATGAAGAGGTAGGTTGTTTCATAATTTTGACCATCCTGTTTATTGTGGTATTGTTGGGTACAAAACAAAGACAATTTTCCCCATGCATGGACGACAAAGTATTGGTATTCATTTGTATTTGTATCTAACAGAAACAAATACAAATCTCCCGTTTCTGCCTTAAACGAGTTGTTGGAACAGAGAGCAGCAGCTGATCAGCTGACCTAAGAGCTCATGGTTGGCAGTAAGGATGAATGACAATTTAGACCTGCATCGTTTCACAGAAAGTAACAGTTTAAATTTGACTCTAAACCTTACAAGCAACCAGTGTAATGAAGCTAAATGGAGGATATTTTTGTTGACATTTTTTATTTCAGCAACTGTTGGTGCTTAACTGCAAAGCCTTTTGCCCACTAAATGAATTCAGTCAAAGTTTTTCAAATTCTTTAAACTTTTTTTATGGGAAGGTTATAAATTATTTACATATTGATTGAGTATAAATGTTGAACCTGGACAGTCTTCAGGTAGTCATTATTGTATTGCATTTCACAAAAAAACATTCGGGCAATCAGTTTATCCTTTATAAAATCTCTGAGATACGCATGTATCTATGCCAAATAAACTGAGAAAAGGGCAGCTCCTCCCACAACTAAACCTCACAATTTAACTCTTTCACATCATAAAAACTAATAAATATCTAAAAGCACACCTCTTTGACAACAATAAAGAAGTTAAACTTAACCTTATGGTGGTGCAGCTGTTTTTTTGTCTGTTTAAAGTGCAGCTGTTATAATGTTCTTGATATTTTATTGCTCTCAGAAGGCAGATACCATCAAGTCACTGTATTGTTTTCTCTCACATCTCCTTTTCTCCGTTGTCTTCACTCACATTCACTCTCTTTTACCTGCACACGCTCACACACATGCACACTTCCATGACACAAAAAGACTGCTTTCTGATGAATAAATTTGTATATATTAGAACCTATCCCCATTTCAGGAAGTATCCTCCAGAGGCCCCTGCCTTCTTCTCTCATGAGCTCCCCTGCAACCCAGTGGAGTCATTAGTCTGCTTGCTGTGTTGAACTCTTTAATCATATGTGTGTTACATAAAAAGGAGACTATTCCTCAGTGACACACCACGGCACTCTCAGTTAGGTTGGGGCTCACTTTGATGTGCACTGGCTGTTGTGTTGTGTCTGTTTTGTAGGCTTCTTCTCTTTCACTTTTTCCATTACTTTGTGGATGTCAGTCTTCCTCTCCTTACAGAAAGGTTGTAGTGCAGTTTTCTACTAAAAAGAGCACCATTTAATAGCACTTAGATTGTCACTTTCTGTGTAATAAACACATAAATCAAGTACTTGTCAATATCCTGATTAAGGCCTCTGTTACACTAATGTGGGTATTTAAAAAAGAAAAAAAAAAAAAAATGTTGTCAGTTATTGACCAAATCGGGTCTGTGGGATTACACCAAAATATCCATGACAAGGCAGTAGGGGGTGATAATATGACAACAACATCAAAATAAAGTTAAAAAAAAATGTTTTCCATTCATCAAAGTAGGTGGCACCAGAGTGTTCTAGTCACAACTTTGGAAAAGCAGCGGGATTGGCTAATTGTTGCCGAGCTAACTGTTAGTACAAATACAAGCCAACAGTTATGTAATTCTCTCTTATGTGTGCAAACACTAAAGGAACACGATCGCAGGTTTACAGGAACATGTGGGCCCTTGGTTTGATGAGATAGTGCCATTGAATGTTAAACTCTGGGCTGTTCTATGACCTCAGTTCCCTAGAATACCAACTTCGGTCTTTCTTGTATTTTATACTGGAAACTCAGAAAGTTTGGCTTCTGAGAACAAACAGAATGCACCATTAGAAGTTGGAAAACAAGTGACTAATTGTTGTGGTACTAACTAATGGCAGCAATTATATTTCTGTTTATTTAAATATGTCCAACACCAAAGGAACATATTCACGAATGGAGGCTGTACAGAACAATGCGTGCACCTGGTTTAATAAAATACAAAGGGTCAGAAGTGCAATTTAATAGTTTATAGCTGCAATGTTCAGTTAGTTTCTTGGGTCCTCAGGAGTTCTCTTTGTATTTCTGACTTAAAACTTGTAAAATTCAATGTCTGATTTTAAATGGAGCACACCAGAACATCACAATTGTAGCAAAATAAATATTATTTTTAATTACCTGTATCATTTAATTTGTTTTCTCTGTTTGTAAATAATGTTTTAATGTACTGATGTTTAAATTGTATCTGTGAAACAAATTTTACTTAGAGATGTGTCTTAATATCTACTCTAATGTTGTTGTGGTTTTGGGTGCAGTAGTTGGTGGCAGGCAAGCATAAAGTGGGCCTCCTCATTATCCATTTTAATGGTGCAATCTGTTTATATTCCAATGTTGGGTTTTCGATTCCCCAGCTACAAAAACAACAAGACGGCTGTCGCACATATAAAAATGTAGTCAAAGTTTTAGGTACAAACTAATTCTTAACACTTGGGACAGTTTGTATCCAAGAGACATAACCTCTGTTTATGTTCCATTAGTGTTTGACATATACAATTGAGAAAAATACATTGCAATCTGTACTTTATGCAACCAGTTGTTAGCACCACACCAAACAGTAAGTCTTATGGGTTTTTGGACATGATTCCTAGATGACAATTCCAACTTCAGAGACAAATTGAACACAGCATCCGTGCACATCCATTCCACAATGATACACCTCAGAGTTTAAAAAAATCATCACTGTGGAAAACAGTCCCATTGTATGTGGTTGGAAAGTGCAAATGCAGCAGAACATTTTTGTTTTTCTAAATATCCACCATAGTAACAAGGCCTTAAATTAACTTTTTAAGCATTAAAATGGAAAAATTACTAATGTTATAAATTTCTTTTTGAGAAATGTACAAAAATTCTCTTCAGATGCAAACAAATGCAGGCAAGTATATTAAGAACTCGTGGCACCAGTATTCCAAAGGGACACAGACAGGCGCCTAAACTGCCATGGTATCAGGTTGCTGGTGTGTCAGACACAATGGTGAGGAGTTGCTGCGGGGCTCCATCTGAGAGGGCAGAACAATGGAGTCGCGGTGCAGACGGAGCAGCAGAGGGCACAATGAGCCGATCTGTCAGCCTGGCAGAGCTGCACTGACCCAGTCCGGACTGAGACCCTGTCCTTGTATATACAATGGAGGGTGGGAGGTCAAGAGCACAAGGAAATGGTGGGGAATTCCCAGCATGCCATAATAAAATGGAGTTCTCTATTTTGGTAGCTGTAGGAATGGGACACAGTCAGGCTACACCCAGAATAACATCATAACTTTCAGTGATTACAGGGAAGTTATACCATGCAGCTCATGATAATTAATGTATGCTTTTGTGACCATTGCTAATTACTTCTGTAAAAAGGGAAATAGCTCATCTGTCTGACACTTGATCTCACTTCGTGGGACAAATACCATGCAGTCTTCTTGGATTCTGCAGAATATGCTTACAAATGTCAGGGCAGAGATACTTTGAATGTGGGTCACTATCAGAACTTTGTGAAATAAAGTGAAATGTTGTAGTCTAAAGAAGTAGTTCAATATGCTGAAAAATGTGTCTCAGTTACATCAAGCTTTGATATCATACAAAGCTTCACAAACAGGAAGAGGAAGAGACTTTAAACATGTTTAGCTCAAGGTTCATAAGACATCAGTAATAAAAGTAAATATTAATATTTCTTCTCTTGCCTTTTATCTATCTCATGCATGTACTCAACCCTGGGTGTGTGTGCGAACAGAGGTCCTAAGGTCTGCTGCCCTGAGTGTGTGGACTAATGGGAGCCTGTGAAAGCCAGATTTTATAAAAGCTCTTAATAAGGCACAGTGTGATATATAAGCCTGCAGGCAGTAGAGATCTGTGTGCAAACACTTGAACCACTCGTGAGATAGGGCAATCTGTGTATGGAGTGCCGAATGGCCTAACAACTCTGTTATTTCACACACGACCCTATTTGGCCTCCCTGATATCCTTAATTTGGTCACTGAATTTGATATAGTGCTGCAAATATTTGCTCAGGTACATTAACTCTGTTTACCAGGTATGTTATGATAAACAAACCGCAATGGTGTACTGAATGTAATAAATGTTAAACAGTGTGTGCAATAACATACTTCACATGCTTGGCGGTGCACAATGAAAGCCTGCCTTGTGGACCTGAGGTCTATTTTGACAGATCATTATGACCCTTCCTGGCCACCTAGGGTCAGGGTCAGAAATTAACAGTTTATGGATATCCATGGTTGATGGCAAATTTTAGGCTATATTTTAGTGCAAAGAAAACATTCATTCTGGAGGAGAAAATGTACCGTGCAACCAAGTACATGACAGTCCTTTAAGAGAAATAAAGAGTATTCTGCAAAAGGTTTGAGCAGATTATCATTATCATTTTTGAGGCAACTGTGGCTCAGTAGGAAGAGTAGTTGTCTTGCAATCAGAAGGTTGTGGGTTTGATTCCAGCTTCCTCCTGCCATATGTTGATGTGCCCCTGGGCAAGGCACTTAACCTCAAGTTGCCTACTGGTCTGCGTATCGGTGTATGAATGTGTGAGCATTAGTGAGTGCAATTGGGTGAAAGTGGTGCTAGTGTACAGTGCTTTGAGTGGTCTGTATGACTGAAAAGTAACTTTCTATATAAGTTTACCATATTATTTTTCTGTTGTTGTCTTGAATAATTTGCTTTTTAACTCTAATTTTAAAACATAGACTTAGGTCTGGACTTTTGCCACTGTCTTTACTCATCTTTACTGAAAGAAGTGAGCAGGCTTTAATGTTGATCTTTTTAAAAAATTAGAAACAAAGGACAGTTTAGTTGTGAAATTTATGTACACTCATTATGGACTATAAAATGGCAAGTTGATCCTCAACCACACATTTTTTAGCACTTATCAACAAACGTCTGGCATAATTCTGGATGGATATTTAAACACTCTTTTTGGCAAAATTTGTTGCGCTCATGTAGACCAGTTTTGTGACAGGGATCTGACATATGCACAGTCCGTAAATCTTCAAAAGGGTTGAGGCCAGGGCTTCAGGAAGCTCATCTCGGAAACGTGACGTTTGTCTGCTCTATCTCTTTTAAAACCAGTTTGGGATCGTTCTGCTATTTCGGCGCATGATTGTATTCATCTTACTCAAGCTGTCACCCAAAGTAGAAAGGATGACATTCAAGCACAAGCAAGGAACCATCAAAGCTCATGCCTGTCATAAACTAGAAACTGTTAGAATACCAGCTTCTCAGTCAGTGATGCACGTTTTACATTGACATGGACAGAGACGGTGCAAAAACATAATGTTTTCAGTTTGCTCCAAAACGGACAAATTCAAGCTAATTGAAGTTTGCAGCTATCATAGGGAAAAGGCTAAATGTTTCCTGGAAAAGGGTTTTATGGTCAGTTAGTATAAAAATGAGCTATCTGGCCACAAACAACACAAACAACTACATGGTTGGCTTGGGCACAATTGGAACACTGATCCCAAACATAAAACATAATTGGTTTAGGATGGGATAAAGCAGGCAAAAACAACAATCTTCTGGCTTTATGTTCATACAGGTTTTAGAAATAAGTTTCAAAGCTATGTGTATGCTGAGAAACCGACTATTTTTAATGAATCCTACTATTTCTGTCATGAAGAGTGGTGAAATATCCAGCCAGAATTTTGCCAGAAGCTAAACTATCTAAAGGACATCAAATTAAATATTAAAGTGGGTATCTATAAATATAGTGGGCTATCTATATATTCAAGCTTGTATGTATAATCTTGACCATGTGTGGACAAGAGTAAAGTCAGTTCTTGTTTTTAAGATTCACCGAAGTTGTTTCTTGTATAATCATTCCACCAAGAAGAAAGAAGTGCTAAAAAATCCCCCAAATTAATATGAAATTAAAAGCCCACCCTAGAATGCAAAGGTTTTTCCCCTGATTTTCATCGTGAAGTCAAAAATCAACTCACTGTCCTCAAAAAGGATTTATTTGTACTCCTGCTGTATTTAATTGTCTTAAATTCAGTCTGCAAAAGGAAGGACAGAGTGTGTGCAATCAGAAGAAAGTGGGGCATCAGCAGTCAGCTGCATTCGGATTATAAGTCAACATGCTTTTAGCTGTGCTGCCTGCTGAATCAGCGGTTTCTTCAAGAGGATGCTGAAAGATCCTAATCCTGTATATACAGGTAACCTTCTCCAAGGAGGGGATGCATACACGAGTAGTCCACTTCAGTGTCTCATATTCCTTTTGGAGATACGAGATTTATCACCTGTACATTTTTAAGGCTGAAAGTACTGCTTTAAAATTGTAACTTTATGTGTTTTGTGGCAGCTTTTTTTTTAGGAAGGCACATACATTTTCTCATACTTTGCTACAGTAGTCAGAAGCAAGCGTTTTTTGGGACAGTGACATCTTGCAGCATCGGTGTGAAAGGAGGAGAAGAGAAAGCACCCCAGACTCTGAGCCTGTATGTGATTAATGACAGAGGTGTGTGTTGCAGTGGGCACCCTCAGAGGAGCTACAGATCAGTCTTCCTGTAAGACAAATCTGACACTCACCAACTCACTGACTCACCTGCTACCCCCTCCACACCATCAAACCTCCAGCTCTTCGCCGCCAAGTGAAGCAGCACTCATAAATCATCCAAAACAAAGCATGTTTAATCTGTGACATGCAGGCTTGACACGCAAATTTATTACCTGTTGTGGGAAAAAACTGCATGTGTCTCACTGAGTCAAGCCTCTATTTACCTTCAGGAGACCAGCGAAATCTGGGTAGACAAAGTGTGCAACAAAGAAAGCTGATGATGGCAGTGTCTTTCAGTGAAATCCTGGAGACAAAGGCTCACTTTACCACACCGTCTTATGGTCTTTTCACAGGGAGATGATTTGCTTCCATGACTTTCTCGACTGCACTTGCCAAAAGATTTGAGGATTTTTCTCAAGCACATTTGTACAACATGAATACTGAATTATATTTTGGGGATTATGGTTGGATAGCTGTTGTATGCCTGGTGTTAGTCATAATGCTCAGGCGAGACTAAGCACCTGCCAGAACTTAAACTGTGGTTTAAGGTACGGGTTTTAGAATTCACCTGTGAGATTACATTAGATGACTGTAGATGTAGCTGTGCTCAGTCCACAGGCTTATACATCCTTTATTATAACATGCAAAGAAACAAAGATTGGAAACTAATGAGAAAAATATACCAAAAACTACTCTTTAGGCCCAGCTTGATTCTTTCACTTTGGTGGACCCAATGCACCGTGTTTCAATTTAAGCTCTCAGAGTTAGGGCACAGAGAGTTATTATTTGCGCTTTTGAGCTAACATTAAAATATGTCTATTACCAACTACTTACATTTTGCATGAAATTTATGGCATCACAGACTCAAGCGGCAGAATTTCTTTAATTACTGTGGTAGCATTAAAGTAGGATTCTTACTATGAATATGAGGTACAAAGATTTAACATTGTATTACCTGTACATTTTTCAATAATTATAGCCCCTCCTTGGGCTGCCACCTTACCATGGTGGAGGGGTTTGAGTGTCCCAATGATTCTAGGAGCTATGTTGTCAGGGGCACTATGCCCCTGGTAGGGTCACCCAAGGCAAACAGGTCCCAGGTGAGTGATCAGACAAAGCACAGCCCACAGACCCCTTATGGTAATTACCATAAATGGAAACAGTGTTCCCTTGCCCAGACGTGGGTCACTGGGACCCACTCTGGAGCCAGGCCTGGTCGTGGGAAACGCTGGCGAGCGACTGGTGGTCGGGCTTTTACCCATGGAGCCCAGCCGGGCACAGCCCGAAGAAGATACGTGGGTCCCCCTTCTAATGGGCTCACCACCCATGGGAAGGGCCAAAGGGGTCGGGTGCAATGTGGTATGGGTGGCAGCCGAAGGCGGAGATCATGGTGGTCTGATCCTAGGCTGTAGAAGCTGGCTCTTGGAACGTGGAATGTCACATCTCTGGTGGGGAAGGAGCCTGAGTTGGTGTGCGAGGTAGAGAGGTTCCGGCTAGAAATAGTCAGGCTCACCTTGAGGCATGGCTCTGGCTCTGGAACCAGTCTCCTTGAGAGGGGTTGGACACTCTTCCACTCTCGAGTTGCCCTTGGTGAGAGGCACCGAGCTGGGGTGAACATACTTGTTGCCCCCCAAGGACGTACGTTGTACGTTGGGTTCACCCCGGTGAAAGAGAGGGTAGCCTCCCTCCACTTACGGGTGGGGGGACGGGTTCTGACTGTTGTTTGTGCTTATGCACCAAACAGCAGTTCAGACTACCCACCCTGTTTGGAGTCCTTGGAGGGGGTGTTGGACAGCGCCCCTCCAGAGGACTCCCTTGTTCTGCTGGGGGACTTCAAATGTCACGTTGGCAATGACAGTGAGAGGGGTGTGGTTGGGAGGAATGGTCCTCCTGTTCTGAACCCAAGTGGTGTTTTGTTATTGGACTTCTATGCTCCTCATGGATTGTCCATAACCAACACCATGTTCAAGCATAAGGGAGTCCATATGTGCTCTTGGCACCAGGACACCCTAGGCCGCAGTTCAATGATTGACTTTGTTGTCATGCCATCTGATCAGAGATCAGATGGGAGGTACACCACCAACACTGTTTATGGTGGGGAGGGTGCGCTCAACTCGGGACGTTGTGGGTTGGTTGGTGGGCAGAGTACTTTGAAGACCTCCTCAATCCCACCGGCACGTCTTCCACTGAGGAAGCGGAGCCTGGGGACCTTGGGGCAGGCTCTCCAATCTCTGGTGCTGAGGTCACCGAGGTGAATAAAAAGCTCCTTGGTGGTAAGGCCCCAAGGGTTGATGAGATTCACCCAGAGTTCCTTAAGGCTCTGGATGTTGTAGGGTTGTGTTGGCTAATGCGAATCTGCAGCATTCTGTGGACATCAGGGGCAGTTCCACTGGATTGGCAAACTGGGGTGGTGGTCCCCCTATTCAAAAAGGGGGACCGTAGAGTGTGTTCCAAGTATAGGGGAGTCACACTCTTAAGCCTCCCTGGTAAGGTCTGTTCGGGGGTTCTGGAGAGGAGGGTCCGTCGGATGGTCGAACCTCAGATTTAGGAAGAGCAGTGTGGTTTTCGTCCTGGCTGTGGAACACTGGACCAACTCTACACCCTCAGCAGGGTCCTAGAAGGTGCATGGAAGTTCGCCCAACCAGTCTACATGTGCTTTGTGGACTTGGAAAAGGTGTTCAGCCGTGTCACTCAGGGAATCCTGTGGGGGGTACTCCGGGAGTATGGGGTACCAGGCCCTTTGATACGGGCTGCTAGGTCCCTGTATGACCGGTGTCAGAGCTTGGTGTTCATTGCCGGCAGTAAGTCGGACTTGTTTCCGGTGAGGGTTGGACTCCGCCAAGGTTGGCCTTTGTGACCTTGTGACCGATTCTGTTCATAACTTTTATGGACAGAATTTCTAGGCGCAGTCAAGGTGTTGAGGGGATCCATTTTCGTGGCCTTAGGATTACGTCTCTGCTTTTTTTGCAGATGATGTGGTCCTATTGGCTTCATCAGCTTGTGATCTACAGCTCTCACTGGAGCAGTTCGCAGCCAAGTATGAAGCAACCGGGATGAGAATCAGTGCCTCAAGTCCGAGGCCATGGTCTTGAGCCAGAAAAGGGTAGAGTGCCTTCTCCGGGTTGGGGGGGAGGTGCTGCCTCAAGTGTTCAAGTATCTTGGGGTCTTGTTCACAATAAGGGAAAAATGGAGCGGGAGATCGACAGACAGATTGGTGCTGTGTCAGCAATGATGCAGGCGCTGTACCAGTCGATCTATGTTCCTACTCTCATCTATGGTCATAAGCTTTGGGTCATGACCCAAAGAACGAGATCACAGATACAAGCGGCCGACATTAGTTTCCTCCGCAGGGTGTCTGGGCTCTTTCTTAGAGATAGGGTGAGAAGCTTGTCATCCGGGAGGGAGTCAGAGTAGAGCCGCTGCTTCTCCATGTCGAGAGGAGCCAGTTGAGGTGGCTCAGGCACATCCCACCAGGAGGAGGAGGCCCAGAGGAAGACCCATGACACGCTGGAGGGACTATGTTTCTTGTCTGGCCTTTGAATGCCTTGGGATTCCCCTGGTTGAGTTGGCCGAAGTGGCTGGGAGAGGAAAGTTTGGGTCTCTCTGCTTAGGCTGCTGCCCCCACGACCCGACCCCGGATAAGCGGAAGACAATGGATGGATGGATGGATGGATGGATGGATTGATGGATGGATGGATGGATGGATGGACGGATGGAACTTCGATTATTTTTAATTCAGTATTCAGTAACTCTGCATCAACCTTTTTAGACAAAATTGATCGTATTTCTTTTTAACAGCACGACCTGGATGCATCAACATTATTTTATAACTGATAATCTTCTTGATAACAATACAAATTAATGCAACATGTAATGCTTGCAGCACCATAAATAAAAAAAACCTGACCTGTGATGTGAAACACAGAGTAAAAACATCATCAGTCACTGCACTTTATTTGATATTTTATTGTAAAAACTCACACAAAATAACATTTAAACATTTAGATCAAATCACTCTATGAAAAAAAATGTGTCATCATTTTCAATGATTTTAAAATTTACATTTAGACTTAAAGTGCAAAAACTACTACAGAGCCTACAATTGTTCTAAAAGTACAGGAATATTTCTAATAACAGACTCTAGATGTTTCCACACAAAGAATTCTCCAAAATAAATCAGTGCAATTTTTATCCCCTTCTCTGTACCTTTAAAATAAACATTTTGCCCACTGAAATGGACCATGCATGTTCATTTGTGTTGGAAACAGGAGAAAAACTTAACATGCTTATAAAATTACTGTCTGGATATACTGGCAAATATAGATTTATTAATTTTTTTATTTAATTGTTTTATGTTTCTTCTCATGGGAAGTAATATCAACTTTCTGGAATGATCCTGCAGAGTCCTGGCTTAAAGGAGCTCATCACCACAGATAAATCATCATTAAGAGTTGAAAAATACAAAATGCTGGTCAGTAAAGATGAGACGGGTATGACTGCTGTAATACCAATGTCAAATTTGACATGGATTATTCAATAGGGGATCAATAATTGTTGACATACCGTTTTTTAATAAAATATAAAAATAATACTTTAACAGTTCAATAATTTTATTTTTCTTTTTTGGTAGATGCCTGCGCCATTCCCTATTAGAAACTAATTTATCAGTTAAGTAAAACAACTTTAAATCTAAATCTGTGGGGGGGGGGGGGCTTTATGAGCTTAACTGTTATATAAATTTCACTGCTCAACAAGTTTCTAAGAAATTATACCATCTGTGGGTTGCGCTTTGTCTGATCATCTCACAGTAAGTCAACTGAACAGTCACAAATTACATGTAACATATTAATCTCAGTTGCTCCGCTGGTGGGTAGTCTTTCATATCTAATGTTTTGTGTAGTGAAAAACTAATAGCTGTGTTTTTGACAGATTTGCCCACCTGAGTTGTGGATCTCTGCAGCTCTGTCAGTGTTTTCATGAGCATCTCCTCCCAGGACAGGTAATTTACATAGTCATGTCTTGGTAGGTTTGCAGTTGTGTCGTACTCCACACTTTACATTTTCGAATACTAAACTGAACAGTAATCTCTAAAATGTTCAAGGCTTGGGATTTTGTAATTTTGTAATTTTATTTAAATTTTTATTTTTATTTTTAACAAATAAAAAAAGTTAAATAAAAAAAAGATTGGGATATTGTTTTATAATCTAACTTTGCTTTAAACTCCTTTTTATTCCTGACCTGTCTGCTGTGTCCATTGGTCTTCATGATGCTGTTTGTTCACTAACATTCTGCAACAAACCTCTGAGGTCTTCACTGAAGACCTGGATTTACACTGAGGTTAAATTAGGCACAGGTAGACTCTATTTAATAATTGGAATACTTCTGAGAGTAACTGGTTGCACTGGATTTTTTTAGGGTTATCACAGTAAAGTGGACTAAACACAGCTACATGCCAAACTTTTTAAATTGCAAACATTGTTTAATATAAGGTGTATTTGTCCTTCCACTTCAAAACTCAACTTTGTGTTGGTCTGTCACATAAAATCCCAATATAAACACATTTAAGTGTGTGGTTTTAACATGACAACATGTGAAATGATTAAAGGGGTGTGAATACTTTGCAGTGTATATACTCTTTGTTTTTTTCACCTTTAGAATTAAGTCAAAGTTTGTTGTAACAACAAAAGATCTAGTTTGTGACCGGATTTGAACTTTTTTTAAGCATTGCAGCTTTTGGTACTGAAATTAAAAACCTTTTTTGCGTGTCCACATATCACGACAGCAGACTCACATATCTTCTGCCTGCTCAGTAAGCAAACAAACCAAACCTGACAGGCTAAATTAGCATAGCTTGATTTGTCATTGTAGCCACATGCAAAAAAGAAATGGCTGAAAGGCAAAAATCAGAGTGGCTTCTCCCACACATGTCTTTTTGCAGACTTTCCTAATCCAGCCTGTCCTCGACATGTCTTTTCACTGTAAATTGTGGGAATGAGAAGTGATGGCACCTGCTCACTGACACTGCCAATGCTTGAAGCTCACACTTACACAGACACATTCAGACACATTTTTGCATATGATGCAATCAACATGTCAGAAAATCTGTGAAAGTGGCTAACAGTGAAATGTACAAAACGACGGCTTAGTCTTATGTACCGTCAGAACAAATCCGCTGGAAAACGATTTAATGGCAACTGAATCTGAATGACTTTTTCCCGATAAATGAACCAAAAGTCCATAATATTCATACTGGCTTTCACTTTTTTGGAGAGTGCACTATTAAATTGAAATAGTTGCTGGTGTATGTCTCAATAGTTAGAATTTCACCTAAAACTTTATTTTTTTTAAAAAGTGAATCTACTAAAATATATTGATTCTTAACGCACAGAGTGAAATATTTTCGTTCCATTGAGTTGAACGAAAAGATGCAAAACAGGGATAACCACAGCCTTGCGTGGGTAGTGAAGCAAAGCCCATTCAATTGGGGGAGATTCACAAGGTTTCGACTGCGGCTGGAGTCAGAGCTTCAAGAACCACGACATCGACAACAACTGTTGCGTTTCTTGTGTTAAGCAACTCCTAAACCAGATACTACATAAGAAGTGTCTAAGCTGGGATAAGGAGAAAAAGGACTGAACTGACTGAACCTTTTAGATGAAAGTAATTTTTGTGCATGTCCTTTCAAAATCAAAGTCCCAGGGTCTGGGGGGAGAATGGAGAGTCACAGAATCCAAGTTCCCTGAGGTCCAGTGATGATTTGAGGGGCCATATCATCTGCCAGTTGACCCACTGTGTTTAATCAATGTTTAATCAAGTCTAAAGTCAGCACAGCAATCTACCAGCAAGCTTCATAGAGATGTTGATTTTATTTTCCAGTAGAACCTGGAAACCCACACTACCAAGAGGACCAATACATGCTTTAAAGGGGACATATCTGCTTTTAAATCCTTCCTTTTCACACTTAATTCTTTCAGTTGTGGTCTATATTGTCGGGGCTGGAGTTTCTGTTGTAAGTTTTTGTCCGTGTATTTTGACTCCTAGTAGGCGCTAGTCCTCAGCAGTGGTGGAGACAGGTGTTTTCCATTTCGGTGATTGAGTCCTGGAGTACTTAAGCAGGAAGCAGCCAGCATCTCGTCGCTCGAGTATTAGCGTCTGTGGTAGCTACTCAGCCAGCCTCGTATTAATTAAGTTTATGTATACTTTGCCTTCGACAACGTTTATCTTGTTTTTTGTTCTTCTTAGTGGACTGAACCAGCGACTTCCTGGAGGTTACCCAGGCTGGCCCCGGTGGCTTCGTTCAAACACTAACTACTTTTTAAGGACCTTCCAAGGATTATACCGGCGACTACCTGGAGGTTACCCAGGCTGGCCCCGGTGGCTTTGTTTCGCACTAGCCTCGCTCCTAGGATCTCCCCAGGAAGGATCTTCCACACACACCTACCCGACGGCGAACTCTGGAACTTCCCTGGCTGGCTGCTTCCGGACCCGGATTCTCCAGAGACCATTCAACCTAACCTGTCCACCCTCCACCTCTCCGCTGACACTTCGCCTGCACTCCAATCTCTAACCCAAGTAACTAAGAAATCATCGGACTTACCATTGTCTCCACATTCACTTCTTCTCCAGTCCGAATCCCTCTCCTCCTGGCAGATTGCCTACTCCCTCCTAGTAAGAGACATGTCACATTTAAGTTCCGGTTTCGTTTACTGTACCACTTCCCTGGCGTTTTTCCTTACAGTTGTTCCTGCACACCATACCGACCCATTCTCCTTAAATAAACCTTTTTTCAAACTTGTACCCGTTTCCCTTGAGCGTGATTCTGCATGTGGGTCAGAGCCATAACTAACACTATGACATATATAAAGTGGAACTGCAATGCTTTGGTCTGAATTCTTTTTTATTGCAGCTCCACAGGCCCCTCTTTTACCCTTGTTATGAGGTGCCTCTGAGAGCAACTAGTTTTGGTGCGGTCTCTTTAAATGCTATTGAGGGTCTTCATACACTGCGCCCCTCCAAGTCCAAGAGTATTTAACTTTTACCAAATTGGCCATTTTAGCAGTTTTATAACAAAGTTACAATTATCTAGGGATGCAGAAACAGGACAATAACGACAAAAACTATGCAGAACTGTTCAAAACACGCAGTACAGTTATTTTCTCAAGGAGCTAAAAGCAACACACAGCATTGACATAGGCAGAAGGCACGATGCTACTGCTATCAACACAATGGCCAGGATGTCACA
This sequence comes from Girardinichthys multiradiatus, assembly GCF_021462225.1. NCBI lineage: Eukaryota > Metazoa > Chordata > Actinopteri > Cyprinodontiformes > Goodeidae > Girardinichthys > Girardinichthys multiradiatus. Next base: position 29,118,649 of record NC_061795.1, on the reverse strand, counting down.
TCAACCCACATTAAATTCTTGTCTAAAATAAAGTTTGTTGTCATTCTGGTGTTATTTGCAGCTTACTGCTTTGTCCATCATTTCCATAGACAGAAGGGACTGAGCCCTTAATCAGATGGAGTCTTTCGGCAAATCTTTCTTGATACCTGCGGAAGTTGCTGAAGGCACTAGTCCTAAAATTGCTTCGCGCAGATGAAGAGAATTTTTCTTACTGATATGGGAACATTTCCATGAAAATAAAATTTAACCAGGCACTTTGAAGAGGTTCTGACCCAACAACCGAACATTTAGACTCATCTACTTGCAGCTCTGGTATACTTAAGCTTGGACTGCAAAATTTCAGTCAAAAATAATACCAGGCATTTAACCAGGCACTTCGAAGAGGTTCAGATGCTGAGGGCAGTGTAATGAATTTTGTGGGTTAATACACCCAACAACTGAACATTTAGACTTATCTACTAGCCGCATGGCAGCGAGAAATGGCGGATAAGCAGGATTTGTTGACCAGAAATCTATGACCTTGTTTAGCTGCACTGCAACAAATGCTGTGACGTAACAAAACATAATAGAGAATAGAGGAAACAGAACAGTTTGAAAAATATGACCCAAACAGGATATAAAGATAACTATGCAGCACCTGGAGAGACTGAACTCTGCACTCCTACAGACTCCAAGTACACAAAAATGTTTTTAAAGGCTAAAAAAGTATATTTTGGACCATATGACACTATTAATCATTATGGTATCACTGTGGTTGATTGGCCATCAAACTGGCCTGACCTTAACTAGACTGAGAATCTATGGGTTGCCGAAAACAGAAAGATGAGAGACACCAGACTCAACATTGCAAACGAGACCTGAGATTCCTTAACACCTTATTTTTTTGATGACTTTTTAATTTACTGAGATGGACCAGTATATTTGCACCAGAAAATTTGCAAATTTCACTCAGCAACTTCTCAGGCTATGCATAATTTAAGTCATTACAGGTGATTAATTAAACAATGCTTGAAATTAGGAAGAAAATGAATAATGGTAAGAGCGGTATAATTCTCGACCTTACTCAATTTTTAATGAGCTCACTTCAATGGAAACTCCATTTTATAAAAGGAATTATGGACTCATGTGAATGTGGCAGATAATTAAAGAACTTATGTTATCTGAATCTCAGCACGTATGCTGGGGGGTAGAAGGGGGGGTTTCAAGCAAACAAGATGGGATGGATGTTTAGAAGACTTACTTTTGCAATTGATAAGCTTGAGTGTTGTGATAAACAGAGGCGAATGCATTAGGAAACCCAGGAGACTGGTAATCTCAGGAGGGATCATCAACTCATCATGAAGACTGTTGCACGCTGCGTGAGGAGCACAGATGCACACTACAGTGTTAAAGTTGTGCAGCAGAGAAATGAAACAAGAGAAAAATATCAAAGAGCGAAATTATACTTTAGCTTTTATCACAAAATAAATTCAACAAATATACTAAACTGTTGTGGATTGTACGTTTTACTCTTGTAGACATTTCCAGCAGCTTCCTTTCTGCTGAGCCACATTTTTTGGGGCATGCATAGCTCCAGTTAACTGCTCCACTTTTCTCAGGAAACTTGCAACATTTCGAGTGTCGCTCCCTAACACTTGTGTGCTATTTGGAGCTGGGAGGCCTAGGTTACTTTTAATTACAGTGGGTAATGAGAGAAGACTTTCCGACTGTGACTCATGGGGTATTTTTAGATTTCCATCTTGATTATCACACATTGCTGAACTTGATTCTGTTACAACTTTGTTAGAGGACTTTTGTACCTGTAACACTATTAAAGTAAGTCTTAAAGCATTAATTGAATTGGTCAGCATTAAAAAAAAAAAAAGAAAAAACTTTCCAGATTATGGTTGGTGTTGTCATTGAACATAATTTTGACTGTGCTTTGTTGGAATTTTATGGTGTTCGTAGAGAGACACAGGTGGAGGACTGGTTTGTCGAGAGATTTCTGTCAAGTTTTCTTACTGAGCCTTGGTTAATGAAATCTTATTTTAGTGTGATGATCAAATTACTCACTGAGAAAATCACACGCCTTTGAGATCTGTTTGTGCTTTCTCATCTCCAGACTAAATATCTTGTTTTTCTCATAATCTAATTCTATGGATCAAGCTTGACTTTTATATTCTAAAATTAAGCTTGCTGAATGCACTTTTAATTGGACAGAAAAGAGTGTCTGGGTCTATTTGTGGTCTGGTGCAATGTTGGAAATGCCAGCTGTCGGCTCTGCATCAAAGCCTTGCTGAAGGAAACCATTATGCTGCCCATCCCCACAGCTTGCTGAAAAAGGCTTCATCGTTTATTGTGTCATACATAACACTTCACAATTATTGGCAAGCCTTATAAAGATATGTAAAATCTTCTTGAGATAAATCAATATTTTATTGTAGCAGCATCGAGTCACAAATATTAAGAAAACCCCAACCTTTCATTTTAATTTCATTTATTTATTGGTACCGCAAACAAGTCCTATAAAACAATTTGCATTTATACTTCCTTTGATCAGTGTCAGGTAATATTTTAGATATTATTCTGTGACTTTGTGGTAAAAAATAAGACATGTAAATAAAATAAAATAACAAATAAGACATTGTCTTGTGGGGGCTGCACGGCTGCACGGTGGCGCAGTTGGTAGCACTGTTGCCTTGCAGCAAGAAGGTCCTGGGTTCGATTCCTAGCCAGGGGTCTTTCTGCATGGAGTTTGCATGTTCTCCCTGTGCATGCGTGGGTTCTCACCGGGTACTCCGGCTTCCTCCCACAGTCCAAAGACATGCCTGTTAGGTTAATTGGTCACTCTAAATTGCCCTTAGGTGTATGAATGAGTGTGTGCTTGGTTGTATATCTATTGCCCTGTGATGGACTGGCGACCTGTCCAGGGTGTACCCCGCCTTTCGCCCATAGACTGCTGGAGATAGGCACCAGCTTCCCCGTGACCCACTATGGAATAAGCGGTAGAAAATGACTGACTGACATTGTCTTGTTCACTCATTCAAAATGAGAAAGACAACAACATGCCATACAAGTAAGGATGATGTTTGTTTGTAAGTCAGAAAATTGCTACAAGAAAATAGCTATGCACTTTCCCAGTGTTTGAGTGTGTATGTGTGTGTGTGTGTGTGTGTACGTAGGTGTGTCCGCGCAGTTGGAGCTCTTTGGGCCAATTAGGAGGAACATATAGAAGATGCATTCCCTAAGGCAGATGCCAGATAGTTCTTATTCCCACAGTGGTAATCAAGCCTCAGTACTTTTGTGCATTTTTCTGCTCACACACTTCTTTGCCTACCTCCTGTGTTCTCCTTCCAAGAAGTCTTTCTTCCACAGTACCCCCTCTGGTTCAAAATCCTCTGCCTTCTCGTTCTCTGGTGCCCTCTGAAGAACTCACCACTGAATCCCCTTTGAAGAATCTCCTTACTGCTCTTCTGGTTGCCCCTGGACCCTCTTCCTGGGCCCCTCTACATATCATCCTTTACTCGCCTGCCTTTCCACACTCCAGCAATAAACCGCTCCACCATCTCCTTTGTCTCTCTCCTGGAACAGGAAAACAGGCTTCATTGGGAACTGCTCCACACACCACAACCTCTAAACATCTGTGTATACTCCCCCTTCCCCTGGATTCTCTCCATTGCAGACAACACTATGACTCCTTCTTATATACATCCTCATCACAATGTACCAAACTCTGTTTCCTACAGTAACCACAAACTTCTCCTCCTCAGTCTTGTCCTGAAAACTATTTTCCAGCCTGGAAGAAACGTTGACTTTTCTTGTATTAATAAATAATTTAAACCATCTTTATTTGTCCTGGTTCCTTTCACCAGGGTCTCAGTCACAAACGCCATGACAGGTATTTCTGTCTTACCAGAATGTGGAACTCGCTGAACTGGGACTTTAGCTGTGCTTTGGTCAGATGAGATCAAATGTAGCTTTTGAAAAACAAGCGCTACATGTGGGTCTGGCAAAAGAGAAGAAATAAACAAGTAAAAGAGCACCTCATGATTTCTGTTTAGCATGGTTTTTGAATCAGTGATGCTGTGGGCCTATTACTTTGCGCTGGAAATGGTTAATCAGAAACAAAATCAGTCTTTTTCCACAGTCCGTGCCGTGACCTATATTCAAAACTATCTTGTCAAACAAAAAAGGGTGCACCTATTCCTTAAAATGTGCTGCATACAGCAAAAGTTTTCAATGAAAGATTTTTTATTGCTGAAAAGCAACAAAATATATTTTTGAGAAAAAGAAAACAAAATAATGGAACCAAAAAATGTGTAAAATTGAAGGCCTTTCTTTTAATAAACCCTTTTTAGGTTTGGGATCAACAGCATTTTACTGATCCCCTTTATACAAAAATGTGCCTTCTTTGTTAGTTTAATCATTAAGTTTATAGTTAAAGAGGTACAAATAAAAAGTCTCACAATTATTTGTTTTTTTTAAATTAAAATAAAAAATTCAAGTCAAAGATTTTGGGCTGCATTACAGAAATTTTGGACTGATCTAGGGAGATTATTCAAAGAGAAATGGTCACAGATTGATCTTTCTCTATGCTCCCACCTAATGAGTTGAAGAGTATGATTGAGTGCTGTCCATTTGGGCAAAGGGGGTTGCAAGAGTGTTAACAGCAGGGATGTCAATAGGGGTGAGACTGATGATTTTGTATATAAGAAAGCTTAATGTGGAATGTTTTCATTGCTAAATAAACGTATCAAATGGAAGATTTTTCTATTTTTACAGTGCAACATACCCTCCCACCTGCAGGTGCAAATAAGGCGTTTGGTGCAGATGTCCACTGGTTTAAAAAAACAAACTTAGTGCCAATAGGAATCATAGAAAATGGAAAAAACATGTCTTGCACACTACAGATTTGCTTTACTAAGCTGACCTCAATGTTACATGATATCTTGGCAAATATTTTTTCTGTGGTCATGTGTTGTTAAACAATGAGTTAAATTTTTTTACACATCAGAAAAAAGGAAAATTCTCCGCACTTTCTAGAATTATGAATGACAGCTGTGGCTGATCCAGGGAGCCCTGAGCCAAGCCTTGTCACATAACGCATGCCTGACATGTCAACGTCCATCAGGGGTCCACCTCTTCAAACTGCTCCCCCTTCTTTGCTTTTTACTTGTAGAGAAGCCAAGGGACAAGAGCAGGAACAGGGTGTGAAGACAGGCCCTCCCAGGACTTGAGGAGACGTATTCAAAGCCAGCTGGTCTGGCTTTGAGGCTGATCAATGGACAGAGTGTGAGGAAGCCACTCGAAGGAAAGGGATGAGCTTTAGAATTAACTAAAAGGCCAGATAAGGAAAGTGAATGCATACAAAGGAGGGATGGTGGAGGTTGCAGCAGGCTCTGTGAAAGTGTTTGTGGAACAACAACAGGTAAGAAGCTACTGTTACACAAGGTTTTGATTTCTTACAAAGGGTTTCAAGAAAAAACATGATACGTGCATGATGGCATGTGAAAAACTCATTTTCAATTTTACTATAAACCAAGAAATATAAACCATATTGTATCATATTACCTTACTAAAATCTACCCTATAATAATGTTACAGTGGAAACAGTAAGAACCTGTGAAGTGTTTCTTGCATTGTGTGACGTGAGGGTATACCATTACTGTAGAAATGTCAAAGTTTGGGAAACTCAAAAGTTAGAAAGCAGTCTGTGGTGGGACTTCACTGAAGAGCCTGACAGAGACAGATCTTAACACACGCTTCTTCTTCTTCATGGAAAACCTAGAGACACTTATGAACAATCCTAGATTTAATCAAGTTTTTAAACAGAAAAGTACAATGTAAATACATTTTAGGGTCTTAAAAGGCACAACAACAATCAAACTCCCCCTACTTCCTGGAAAGTAAAGACCCACAAAGCTGCATGTTACAAAACTAGAAGCTCCCAGTCTAGCCGGAAGACAGGGGAAAATACGTTCAGTGAAAATAGCAGAAACCCATGAAGAGTTTCCACTTTCTTACAAGCTGGTTACCTCAGTAAGGACAACAGAAGAGATTCCACTCGAAGTACACTATTTTTTTTTCTAAGGACGCTTGTTTGTGTGACACAGCCCCACCACCACACATCACAGGGACAAAGAAAACATTACAAAATGTGGAATGCATTTATGTTCACCATCCTTTGCTCTGGCACCCCTAAATAAAATAAATTGCAACCAAATGCCTGCAGAAATCATCTGTTGAGTAAATAAAGTCTATTTGTAGGTAATTAATCTCAGTGTAAATACAAATGTCCTCTGAAGGCATCAGAGGTTAGTTACAGAACATTAATGAACAAAAAGCATCTTGGAGGCAAAGGAAAACCCACAGACACGTGTATTTGGTGTTAAAGCACAGTCTCTGTTCCTGTAATTTACGTGTCCATGTCCACGAAACATTCGACGTAAATCGGAATCTGGTTGCATATAGATGAATGAGGAGGTGGGGCATTTCCCAAATTCCTAAAATACAGTTTGTTAAAACCCTAAATGAGGAACAGCAGATGTTAGATCATAATTTCTCTGTAGAAATGGTTAAAATCCATAACTGCCTAATTTGTCAATGAGCATAAGCTGCTGAGACCATAGCAAAGTCTACATGTATCTGTCATTGCACAGGGGAGACAAAGTAGCATTAATCAATAGCAAACAAAAATCAAAAAACACTTGTTCTTGATACTGTTCAGACCATCTATACAGGGCCTAAGTGTCTGTTTATATCACATATTAGTTCTAAAAGCCAGAGGATTTAATGGTAATTTAAGCACTATGGGATATTTTTACAGATCCTGCTGTTTATTGCTTTAACTTGGGTTGAATTTAATGACAAACAAGAAATTGTATTTTTCTTTTTCTGTTAAAAAAAAAAGTTTAAAAGTTATAAAACATAACACAAAATATTGGCAGAGGATTTAGGCTCATTAATTTCTGAAGATAGCCCACTTGTAGAAGAATTTGTAGTTATTCAGATACCGAATAAAAGAGTTGCAGGTACTTACAAGAGGTACAGGGAATGGAAAATAAATTCAAGTTGGAGTCAGAATGAGATAACCACAGTGAGGCTGGGATACTTCTACTCTGACATGCTTAAAACCATTGGTCCTGGCAAAGGGATAAAGTTTATTTTCAATAAAATATGTCCTCCTTAAAGGTGCTATGTAGATAAATCAATAAGAATGATAAAGTGCTGAGCTGCTTTAATATTCTGTTAGAAAGCATATTTTCTTTAACACTGAATGGCCAATTTTAACACAATTTTTAACAGATTACAGGATGGTCTTATGAGTAAGGAAAATTTCAACCTTTCTGTTTCAATTGTTGAGAAATATAGGGCACTTCGCTGTCTTTCATTTGTAACTTTTTGTTGAAATTTGATTTGAATTTGGCAGATCCCCCCAACCAGAAATGGGTCTTGTGGTGTCTTGCTATGAAATGCTTGATAAGAACAGAATAAAACTTACTTGTTACTTGTTCCCTCCCATTCATGTCAGAAGAATGACATATTTCAAATGGTTTGTTTGTTTTTGTTAATTTTAATAAGAATGATTTACAGCTAATGAAAACCTGTAATTCAGTTTTTTAGAAAATTCAGAATTTAACACAAGACCAATTATTACACCTTTTTCTAGTACACTTTTTCCCTCCACTAAACCTTCCATTAATATGCCTGTATACAGCGCTCTTGAACAGTCAACCTCTTGTGCAATAAGTGTTTGTGGCTTAATTTCCTTGTTAAGTTGTTAAGGGTGTCAGTCACTGCCTGCATCAGAATCAAAGTCAGAATCAAATTTATTGGCCAAGTGTGTGTGCACAAACAAGGAATTTGACTTTGATTTCCATCACTCATATTGTATATCATCAGTTCAAGCAACACCATGTGTAAAAACAAATAAAAACAAACAAATAAGGACAAATAACAGTATGTATAAGTGTGTGTTTTTTTCCTTAACATATGACATAACATAACATAGCACAACATACAATATAACATAACTTAACTATGTTATGAAATGATTTTTTATTGATCTCATGTAATATTCGGAGAAATATTTTTTTTTAGAAAATATTAATAATACGTTTTTTTATAAGTACATCTGTATGCAACACTTCTTAAATCTTCTGAACTTTGATAGTGTTTTTTATGATAACTGGCATCAAATCTCTCAGTACTGTGCATGACTGCATTTTCTTTCCTTTTTATTTTTTTATTGTTATTAATTTTACTAGGATGTGGGACACAGGCTCCAGTAAAATGGGCCTGGTGACACCTATGCCACGACCTATTTAATAATAGCATCATAATTTCTGTTATGGCCTTTGACTTTTTTCGATTAATATTGGCCCCCATCTGAATGGCTACCCCCTTTGGAAACTGTCTGTGATTACGCTGGTTTCTCACTCGCAACTGCTTCCACATGCCAAGGTAAACAGCAAAGGCAGGACTGATCCGCCTCAGACACGTGACGTACTGACACTAATCCCGCCCTCTTCCTCTGATTGGATGCCGAACAGACGCTGCGGATTGGTATTGGCCGGAGAAAGTGCCCTTTAAGGAGAGTTGAACTGCTACAGTTATTGAAAGACATGACTGAAGATGTTTTACTAAATATAAAAAGGCTGAAGATAGACGTTAAGCAGTGTATGTCTACAGATTTAATGCTTTCACATTAATATTTTGCGTAGAATTTCAGGTTTGAATTATATTATATTGTCATAAATCATATGAAAAATCAGCAAGTAAGTAGTCAATTGCTGTCTTTGGCAAAAAAAATAAAATAACAAAATAAAGCTGAAAATTTGCAAGACCTTTATTTAGTTTTCTACAAAATCTTTCAAGGTTTATAATGGGACTAAACAGAAGACGTTTGCACGTTTTTCCTCGGTGGAGTTTGCGAGCGAGAGAAAACTCGGAGGGAGGAGAGGAGGAGGAGGAGGAGGAGGAACGTGGGGAGGGCAGAGGAGGGACATGCAGCTCGTCAGATGGGGAGGAGTCTCGCATTGACAAGAGCGAGATTGGCTTTTTCTGAGTTTGTCAGCTCCCCCTAAAATAGCAGTCAGCGTGTGAATGTGAACTGAAATTACGTTTATCCACTGGAGTCACCGATATAGAGTGTCTATATACAGCGACTGACTCGGGAGTAAAGGTGAGTAACGGAAATAGAAACAATGTTGCGGAGTGTGGCGGCGGTACTACTGTAAGCTTTAGCCAGGGAGAGGAGAGAAGCGCAAGAGGGAGACGTAGAGTGGATTTGGGAAACATTTTTTCACCTATCTGTATGTCTGCTACCAACACTGTAAAACTCGTGTTATTTCACCCGAGCAACAGTGAGCTGTCAAAGCCATAAAATGTTCAAGAGGGAGGTTAAAGGGCGCTGTTGATATCTGTCACTTGTGAGAGTTTAGCTGAATTCATTACACAGCGGTAATAAGTTCTCCCGTAGCTTCTTGCAAGATTTCCGAACTGTTATTATAAGGAAAAAAAAAAAATCCCTCAGAGTTAGTCATCTTGTCCGCAATGCTTTGTAAAAGCGGCGCAAAACAGTAATTACTGTGTATGTAATAACACCGTTAAACCACCGTAAACCTGCTCACACGGTGACTTGGTCGTGGTAATAGAAGTTTTCAGGGTAGGAGTTTGCTGTAAATTAGTATGTGTTAATGTTATGCAGCTGGAAAAACATGCATTAAGCCACCTTTAATATTAAAAAGTGTAATAAAATCGTATTCAGTGCATATTTGAGCTGATACGATGATTTTATAAGAAAGTGGTTCCATTTCTCCATTGTTTTTAAAAATGGTGACAAGCTCGGTCCATCTGATATGAGCATGATCAGGTGAATTGAGTGAAATGTGGCTGAGGTGATCTGTATTTGGTTAACTTCTCACTTCTAAATAAGGTCTCACATTTCACTATCAAAAGTGGCAAGTGTTAGGACAGGCATGAAGGCACTTGGTTTTTGGTGGAAAGCTTCTAGCGCTGTCTTGTGGTTCTGTGAATTTCTGGCTCCCTGGTGACCTTAACCTCCAGCCAGAGAGGAGAGTAGCCAGCAGTAACCTGACCGTCTCAGATGTTTCTAGTAAAAGGCTACACACTACATGGCTTCTTGTTAAAGGAACAGTTTTTATTTAAGATCGGCCAGAGGATGGAGTTTGACTTGATTGGCAGATCCAGTGTTTAGATTTGTTACTTATTCATTAAATGTATCAAACCTAACTTCCTCTTATGTTGGTCTAATAATTGCATGTGATAACAGCATGTACACTGATGCGCTTTTTTGAGTTTAACAACAATCAGATGAAAGTTAACTACCTATGGTTTGACGCAAAAACCTGCAGCTAATGTTTCTGGTTTATATGTTATGGTGCTAAGAAAAAGAAAATGGCAGGTCAGTATCTCTAACACAACCAGAAATCAGTATTAGACCAGGAAAAGACAGATTGGTGCAACTCAAGTTTTTTTTGACTTGATTAAAAAAATAAAGTGCAATGTTTGCTTATTTCTTATTTTACTAATGAATGTTGGAATAAAGGTGGCCTGTAGATATATTTGGTTGTCTTATTGTTAGAGTCGTAAGGTTCGTTTTTAGTTCTTGTATAAAATACAATCGAGCAAAATCAAACATACATCAACATTCAGGTCAAGCAAGCATTGGCTGGTATGACATTCTCAGTGCATGAGCACATTGAGTAAAAAAATGGTATCACAACATTTAAACATAAATTTGTTGTAATCTACCTGTTTTGGTTTAAAAGAGGAAAGCAACAATTATTCCTGCTGCTGATAAAATAATCAAGTTTATTTTATGGTCCATACAGTTACAGGTCCATACAGAACACTCCTTTCACTCCAGTCATTTCTCACTTTGTAGGTGGAGGAAAAGTGTAGGAACTATCCTACACCCAGCTGACTGACAGTGTGCAGTAACAAGTGGGGGAGGGGGAATGCCATTTTCTCTGAATTGATCACTCTGGCACTGTCTCTGGCATCTCATTCAAAGGACTTTAAACCGTAGAAATGGTACGACATAATTTTAGCAGTTTTGTAACCGAAAATTTTTGAAACCTGGGTTTCATTTAGAAAACGTGTAACCAGCCAATGCCAAATCTGCTTCTGTAAAGCTTGTAAAGACTGCCATCTTTTACTAGACAGTGTATTTTGCACACACAAGATGAAAAAATGACAAATCTCGTTGAAAAAAAAAGTGACCCGAGTTACTGCAGTTGTATCAATGTAAACATGTTTTTATAACTGTCCTTTTTTATGATACCACTACCCTGATGGCATGCACATTATCATACCAGCTGGTTGCCAGTGATTTCTTAAGCAAAGCATTAAAGCACTATCCAATCTGCAGTCATTAGCTTGTACGCTGCCTCAGGCCTCATCAGTAATGGGTCTCGTTGCTGATGATCTGCGTCACGTGAGCTCTTATGTCTAATGTGTGGATAAAGGGTACTTTTGCTGGGCTGAGATGAATACTGTGTTAACAGTTTGTGTCAAGTATTAGTCAAACGGATGACTGTGAAGGCAAACAAGATGTTACTTTCACATGCATAATTTGAACTGTTGCACTAACTCCTCCCCCTCGTTCCTGCAGTTGGAACTATTAAGTTGTACCCTGCAACATTTATCAAACAGAGGATGATATTGTGATAGATCACCAATGATTGCCACTGTTTATGAAACATTTTAGCCTTGTTATGCATTGCATTTATGTAGCCCCTGCGTGTCTCTTCAGACGTGTCTAATTGCTTGTCAGCGTCTTTGCACAAGTTCTAAGTCAAAAGGGAGAAATAAGAGGTGGTGATGTTGTGAGGAATGGGCAGCTGCAACGTCTTTTACCACTCTCCTCGTCCCTCTTCAATCTCAGTGTCTCAGCCTCTCCTTCCAGGAGAAATGTAGAGTGTGTGGGCGAGTCGGATCTGCAATTAACGCCGGTTGTCAGAAAGAAAACGCTGGCGTTTACACCATGCCTCTGAATCACTAAATGAAAGTCTTTCTCCTCCACTCTTCTCCTCCCAGGACATTTTTTCTCTTTTCTCAAGGAGGACAAAACACCAGAGCTCTGCACGCCAAGGATGCACTGAGTGCACAATAAGAGATAGATGCAGAACATTCTGGTCCAATAAAGAGGATAGTTTTTTTTTTCTCTGATTGTTTGGTAAGCCAAGATGTTCTTTTATACTGCAGCTTTAAAGAGAAAATTAAAATCCTTACAGATATGACACAATAGTGTACAATAGAAGCTTTTTTGCATGTTATTTGATTTTCTTGGCTTTTTTGCAAAAGGAATGCTGTAGCACTTGGATAAATCTTGTACTGCACATTTGGCAAGTGAGCTTTATTTAAAAATAAATACAACATTTAATTGTTTTGGTCAGAAAATTGTGCTGTGAGGCACCAAATGATAACAGAGTTTGTGTTTTTACTGATGTCAACTGTTCTCATCTTTCCTTCTTTGCTTCGTACGAGTTGTAGAATTAATTGTTTCTCTCTCTATTTGAACTCAAAATAAAACAAGCTGTAAGAGGAAGGACAGCACTCGTTGTCTGTTTAACTTTCCACTTGTTAACCGAAGCGTCTTAGTAACACGAATCATTGTTTATTGGAGCTCCATCATCAATATGGAGATTCCAGCATTCCCCTGTGAGACCTGGAGGTTACATGCAGAATCTTGAGCCTGGAAGATAATGCTTTGGACCGCAGTTAACTGTAGACTGTTCCCTGTAAACCAAAGAGGGATTATTTTGTTTTGGTGTGTCAATGCCTCGGGTGTTTGGTTAACAAATAGTGGATCTGTTGAAATATTAATACAATTTTACAGCATTTCTGTGGACAGAGTCTTTAAACTCTCATAGAGTTGAATTCATTAGATGACTTATCCGCTGCGAATACCCAGTTTGTGGAGATATCATGTCTTGCTTTTGGATTAACTCTGCTACTACAAACTGAGGAGATCCTTGTATCGTCTCACATCTTACCCTCATTCTGTGCTGTCCTGCAGTATTAGATGTTATGAATTTTAACTAGCACTAAGTAACTGAAGACAAAAGTTTCCAAACTGTTTCAGTGTTTCCTAGGAGTCTAAACATACATTCAGCGGATAAGATGAACGTATTTGAATAAATTTGAAGATGAATGTGTTTGAATAGTGCACTTGCATTGGGATCAAGGGCGCGGAATTCACAGTGTTTTATTGCATCAGGACAGGGCATGATACCTTTACTGAAATGTTACAATTTTTGTTTTCATGCGTAACGATCAACTAACTAGCTTAAAGTTACATTACAGTGACCCCAAGTGGTCAGGCAATTATTAGCTGAAATAATGAGAAAGGTCATTGCCAAAAGTATTGAAAATTTTCATAATGTGTTTTCATGAATAGAATAAAGGTTTTATCTAAAAGTTATCAGCGTATAATTATTTGGTTCTGATTTTGATCAAAGTGTTTTTAATTTTAAGCCAAAAACCTTCAAAGGAGGTCCAGTGTTTTTTTTTTTTAAATAGTGAAATAGCCCTGTTTGGTCCACATTGGAAGATACAGATGGGATTTTAACTTCAGTGTTGTTCGCCAGCTGTGGTGCGCAATATTTTCCTTCCGCACTAATAAATCATTTGCATATTTGTGTGTTGATTATTTTGACAAAAACAGGTAAAACTAGACTAATTAAGTAAACTAATTAAGTAAAAACTCATACAGCAACATTATGACTAAAATGGACAAAAATACTAACTGGATATGAAATAAATTTTAGTTTTGTGGAAAAGCTGGAGAAGTTGAAAAAACACTCGAAGAAACTTGGAGGTAATGTGTTTCTAACACATGACCAAAATTCTTTCTTTACTCTTTGACTTCATATTTTAGTGGACTGAATTTACTTTAAATTAAGTAAACTAACAATAGACTAAAGCTAAAATGGCGACAGATGGATCAATTCTGTCTAAAACCGAATTACATTTTACTCAAAAACAAAGACTAAATATAACACAGTATCTTGTTTGTCACTGCTTATTTTTTTGGGTGCCGAACAATAGAAAAGTGGCTGAGTCATCTTTAAGATTTTTCATCTTAAAGATGTCATTGGCAAGATGTCATTTTAGTCCTCTTTTCCCAACCATGCAGGACAGCTCAAGAGCTCACTTCCTTTTGCACTTCAAAGTAAAAGCTTCTGCCATAAATGCCGGTTGTGAAGCATGAAGCCCGCACCTTCTAATCTAACACAAACTTCTGTTTAACTAATGCTTAGATAGTTACTCTTTTTACAAGGGCTTCTGAGAAGCATACAACAACACATGTAAGTCAGACTGTATCCCATTAGCTCCCTAAATGTATAACTACCGCTCAGTGGGAGCTCATAAATGCTGGTAATTTTTTAATCCCTCTAACTGTCTGATGTAGGTTCAGAGGGTGAAAGCATTACTTGCCGAGGTGCTGTAGTATAGCAGGACAGCCAGCACTGACCTTTCAACTGTCCTGCCCTTGACTCAGACCTCAGGTGGTAAGCCATCGTGTTTGGCTCACTCAGCACATGTACGGCTCAGCAGGGCAGAGAAGCTTAAGCTCTATATTTTCTTCTGTGGCTTGCTCTTTGAAACACGCCTAAGCAGGATGCGTCTTCGCTTCTACCTGATGTTAAGAAGTGGTCTTGTTTTATTTATGAACTGCTGGACGTTTTACTTTTACTTTACCGTGACGTCTAAATGTGAGCTGGTTGCTTTCTTAAATGAGTAGAAAACCTCCACATGCACACTGTGTGGTTTTTTGATGCCAAGCTGCTGAGAGCCTGCGGTGGAGCAAAGGTGACGACTTTGACAAGTTGAGTCATTTTGCACCTTTAAGCTCCCTCCTTCTCTTTCTGTGTGTTTCTGGACTGCAAGAATAACCGCAGAATCATACAATGTGCATTATAAAAAAGCTGTGATCCACACTGGAAATACAGTGCGTTGCAAATGTGGTAATACAGCTTAAACCTTTTCACACTTTGTGGGTAAAATCACAAATTTCAGCGTTTTTTTATTTATTTCATACTACAGTTCAACACTAGTCATGCAACATTTTGAAGTGGATTAAAAATGTATTAATGGTTTTTAAATAAAATTATGAAATACTATGTTTTTTTACCAGGATGACATCCTCTCTTGCTATTAAATGTGAAAAAGGCTTGCCAAGGAGTGTGTCTCTGCCCCACATAGGTTTAGGAAACTCTGCTCACTTTAGAACTTTCTCTGGCATCTTTTATGAAAATTGTACTACACCCTGAGATCAGTAACAGGACCATGCCTAGTGTGTACACATGTGTACCCACTAGACACATCAGGCCTGCAGACTATATAATAGTAGGAGAAACACTGACTTATAATTGTCCTGTCAACTGACTCCTTCTCCTGAGCTGGAGATCTCTGCAGCTCCCTCAAAGTTACCATCTGCCCCATAGCTGCTTCTCTGATAATGCTTTATCTGTCCACCCTATCGGTTTTAATGAATGCTAATGTTTTCTAACAAGCCTCTGAGGCCTTTACAAAAAAAAAAGTTGAAGTATAACTGAGACAAAATGACACACACGTAGACTCTATGTGCTAATTATTTGACCTATGAAAACAACTGGTTGCACTGGATTCTATTTTAGGGTGAAACAATAAAGGGGACTGGATAAAATGCATGCCGCATTTTCATAAAAAAAAAAAAAAAAAAATTGAAAGCCACATGTAATTTTCCTTACATTCACAATAATGCTCTACTTTGTGTTGGTCTATCACATAAAATCCAATGAAAAACATTGACCTTTGTGGTTGTGACTTGACAAAATGTGAAAAAGCTCAGTGGGTATGAATAGTTTTCAAATCCACTGTCCACCCCAAAGAACAGCGTCCAAGTGCCAGCTTTGTTATGTCCATTTATGTTGTTTTTATTTACGTTTGTTGTCATTAAAACTTGCCTCAACCCGATGTAAAACAAGTGATGCAGCTGCACAGTGCTGTGGCCAGATAATCAAGCTGAATTCTGCATGAAGCAAAACTGAAGTTAAGAAAGACATCAATTTGCTGAGTTGCATTTTAACTGCAACTGAGACTTTGGGAAAAAAATAACCTAAATCAAAGGAATATATTATAATATAATTTTCAAGATCAAAAGATCTCCCACGATCGCTAATATACCCCACTGTATTGATGCTCCGCTGGAGAACCTTTAAAGCATCTCTCGCTGAAGGTTTCACTTCTCAGCCTGTTTGCACAGTCGATTACAGAGCGAACAACAGAGAAACAATTGAAGCGCACGCAGAGTAAAGTTTTTCAACAGTCTGTTTCAATAGGTGGTTTATGTGCTGCTATAGAGTGTTAAAATAGTATCCTTAAATCATCGTGTTTATTGCCATTTAATCCAGCCTCCCATTACGCTACCCACAATAGCACAAAGTAGAATGCATGTAAAAGTGTTTATTAGTAGTTGGTATAGTAATTAGAGCTGTGAGACTTAGGTGTCACAGCTCATATATCAAGGCCATTGAGTAAACCTCCAGGAGCTGCTGGAAATACCAGATGGATCTCCAGCTGCTGGACCAGTCTTGTGCTGCAGGAAGGAGACCTAGTCTGTTAACATCCTTGGATTTCTGTCTGTCTGTCAGAGAAGCTTTTGTGATCCAGGACAGCTGAGGGGGATGTGATTCCTCCTATTATTCCAGAGCAGATCCGCCATATGAACAGAGTAAGGAAGTGACCCCCACCTTACCTTTTCTCCTTCCTCTAGTCCATCGTAGGGCTCTGACTTACAGTTTAAAAATGTCTTTCTCTATTCCGAAAACTGCATTGTGAACACTGCTAAGCCTAATGCATGGGTTTTCAAGCAGTTTGCAATGCATCCATGTATAGTTGCCGTTTAAGATAAAATGATCTGACATTCGAATTTTGCTTAATTTAAGGGAAGTTTAAACCTTATCATCTATTAACGTCTGCAGCTTGCAATCTAAATATTATCATTCCTCTTTTCAATGCGTATATTTGTAAATTTTTTACCATTATGTCATTAGAATAGCTTCTCTTTGAATCCAGGGCATTGTGAAATGATTGACTTTGCGTCTCCGACTTCCAGATCCCATCTCCCTATCTCTCTCAGTGTGACTGTGACTGCAAGAGAGGTGTTGAGCCTGCCTGCTGTTTGCACGGTGGCCCGTCTGTCCTTTTCCTTTTTCTCCCTGTCCACTTTCCATCTGTGTGCTGCGGGCTGCAGATTTAGGTGAAAATGGTGCAGTGTTTCCACTAGTGAGCTGTTGCTGTCCTGTTTTTATGTCAGTCTGTGTTTTAGCTGCCAGGAGTGTTCACGTTGTACATGGTGATTATAAAAGGGGGGCACATTCATCACCAACTGCCGGACTTGGGGGCTCAGGACCAGGAGCTATAATCTAAAAGAGGCTACAAGTCAAAATCCAAGGGCTCTCCAAGGAATAAAAAAGATTCCCAGAGAGATGAGCAGGGCCTGTGGGTTTTTCTCTTGCTTTCTCTTTGTCTGTGTGTCTTTTTCTCAGGTTTTGCACACAGTGCTCATGTGACAGCTAATACATATCATCTGATTCGTGAAATACTGTGGACTACAGCTGCAGAAATAGATTATTTGCCTGTTAAGTGTTTATTGCGCTCAACCCTCATTAAACTGAAAGAAATACAAACACTTTACGTTTCAGATCAAAGTAGACATCAACTAGTTTATAGTGTCAAAGTATACCAAGATTTTTAAAAAACATTGCTTCCACTTGGAACTGAGGTTTAACCCCTGACTTCCCAGTGGAATTTATTTCCAAATAGAAAAAATACAGCTATCATCCAAATTTAAAAATTAGCAGATTAATTTCAATATAACTCAAACAACAGATGAAAAAGTAGGTATTTCATTTGCAAATTAACTACATTTGGCATACATGGACACAATTCATACCAGTAAATGGCTGCTAAGTGCTTCCAATATGATACTTGGTTTGTGTTGAATATGCATCAAAAGACAATTGCAGGCATGATTTTGACAGAAAATACCCGATCACACTGTTGCGGATCAGCCTTCACAATTTGATCAACAAGTAAATCACACTGTTGATTTATTTGGACGTTTAAAAAAATTTCGCCACATGAGCACTGCAGTTCTCCCGTGCCGCACATGTGCAGTACTGCTACAAAACCAACGCAACTGCATCTCAATGGCCCAGTAAAATGCTATGCAGAGGCTTTTTTTTAACCTTAGACATGCAGTGGGTAAAACTGAAAGGCAAACTTAATCCAACAAATGAACTTGCAGAATGGCAAGAAATGTTGTTATTTTGTCCGTGGTGTTTTTTTTTTAGGTTATCATATCTCATACTTGTTATAAGTGATAAAGAAATTGATTTTCGATGGTTATTTTCATTTGTTACATTTCTGTTGCCTTCCGCTTTGACTTAGTTGAACTGTAATTACATAAAATCCAAAAATGTAAAGAGTTTGAAGACCTCTAAACATCTTTCAGCTCCACATTATGTTGAGTAAATGGGGAGGAGCTTGCCTTATTATAAACGCTTTAAAAAAAATATATATATAATATGTGAATAACAGGCCTTGTGTGGCATAAAATGCTTGAAAAGAAAAATCAGTGCTGCTAAAGCTAGTCCCTTTTGCTGTTCTTATGAGTCACGGCCATCCTCACTCCTCAGATTGCATAAACCTTTTATGTAATGGAACACTGTGGGAAAGAAGCATTAAGTGGAAGATAAAAACGGGAAGAGAAAATCAAATATTTATTCTGAACTTTAGGATTTTGTTTTCCATCAAGAGCAGACAAATTCTGGCAGAATTTATCATTGAAACCACAGAGAGATGTGAACGGTGATCATTATTACTGATTTTCATATAACTTATCCAAAATACATGATTTAATCTGAATATCTTGGAATTTAATTTGGGTTCTCAGTGCTGAGACACATTATGCATAACGTCTCTAATATCCTCACGGTGTGGATTCCCCCTGGAGGATGATCTTGGTTCATCTCTGCTGTTTACCATTTCTGAGTTACAGTCTGTGCAACATCAAAAGCCCGCCATGACACAGACCGTGGGGTTCCTGTGGGGTGTTGGTGTGTGTGTGTGTGTGGTGTGTGTGTGTGTGGGGGGGGGTGGGGGGGGGGGTTGTTGTTGCTCCCTATGGGGTTGGCATTACTATTGCTCCCTGGTGAGAAGTCCGACTCATGATCGACAACCATGCAAATGGACAAATGCCGTCACACCGTATCAAACTGCAGCACCACACTGTAATGTTTTAGATGTTTCACTGGTTGATCCCAAAGGAATCAAATGATTGGCTCATTATCAGACTCCTACAGAACTTGGTGACGGGCTTGGTGAGGAGTTAAATCAGCTATTAGTTTCAGGTGTGTCTGAGGAGGGACAAATCCAACAGATGCAGAACACCAGCCTCAAGGACCTGAAATACCCAATTCTTCTTTTCAACATGTTTAGGGTTTCTCTGAAATTCTTTGAAGTCCAAATTCTTCAACTTACATATGACAACAAGACTGAGGGCTTGCTTTTGCAGGCATACTGTACCAGCTGACCTGCTTTATGATTTCTCTGTTGTCTTGTGCGGTCATCCTTATTATGACATCGCTCATCCCCCTGCCCTTGCATCGAGGAAGTTATCATCCTTTTCTCTGTTCATGGAAGTTTCACTCAAATGCGCATCGAGGGATTTACCTTGAGGAGGGGAGGTGCTTTTCTACATGAAATGGATATAACTGGTAGGTGAGGGTCATCTCTTTATCCTTGAGAAACTAAGAATCCATTCATTGGCTGGGCTTGAAAAAAGTGACTGACGCAAATGGATCATTGGGAATAGAAGTGTCCCAGCAGTAATTATGTTACAACACTGCTACCGCACACTACCACAGAGGTGGGATGGGATGAGAAGGGGGGGCTTCTTTTAGTCTTGTCTCCCTTACATTTTTCTACATGGTTAACACAGTCTTACTCTCGTTCTCGCTCTCTCCATTCTTCTTATCTTTTTTCCATTTTTCTTTCACGCAAACACTTGCTATCAGTTCCAAACACTTGTGGGGCAGTGGAAAGTTTCTCACTGGCATTTATCCATCTCTGTTGACTCTTAAAAAAAGGAGTAAGTTTGTAGCTGATCATGCTACCTATTTGTCACTCTAGATCCCTTCTCCCAGTGCCTTAAGGAGACAGAAAAAAGCATCTGTTTCATTTTTTTGGCCTGTTTTCTAGGGCTCTGTGGCTCTAAGTCAGTTATAAAAGAGACATGAAATTAATGTAATGTCAATGGCGTTTTCTCATGAAACCCCCAAGGCACTTAGTCAAAGTCACCTTGCATAGTCCTCTCATCCCCTGACAGTACTCCAAGAGTGAGATGGAGGATGCCTGTCTGGTAAGTCTGTCAGCGTACGTATGTCCTTTGGTTATTGGTTGTTATATCCACTCATCGTCATTTGTGTGTGCTAGATAGGATCCATGTCCGGCATTTTTCTAAGGGAGCAATATAATTTTCATTCAGCTGCCAATTGAATGAAATGTATATACACATATCTATAGATATATAGATATATGTATATATCTATATATATACCATGAAATGTTTTTCTTGGTGAGAGCTGGTTTATCCTTTGGGGTTTTCTTTCCTTTTCTTGTCATTTTGGAGGTGATAAGTAGCTTTCTATCTCCTGGTCCCTGTCTTACAGCACCATCCCCCAGTCCAAGCAAGGTGCTAGCAGCATGGAGGATTGTTTGAACTTGCATTGATCCAATGTGGGATTACAGCTGGGTCATTGGAGAGTTGGACGAGCTCTCTGTCATCAGGGCAGATTAACCACTCGCTGTCTGCTTGGCTGCCATTTCAGTGCAGGCTCTAGATGCTGGCTTTTTGGCCATCCCTGCCGTGTTTCCTTTTGAACAATGCATTTTTGTATCTTAATTGAATCTGTTGCAGACTGACTGGTGAATGCTGAATGAAACAAGACAAAAAATATACAGCGGGAATTTGCAAGTAATATGTTGATGGCTTACCAGTTTTTACAGTATTGTCTAGAGATTCACCAGTTAATCGGCCAATTTTCTCTTGATCAGCTTTGATCAGTGATCTGCTGGCAAAAAATACTGAAAAATCTTTATTTTTTCTTTTCATTAAATGCATCAAAACCAAGAACTATCACAATTGCCAGTCTATAAACCAACAGCCTGTAGTTTGATGCATTTTTTAGATTAATAAAAATCAGATTAAGGTTAGGGGCTTATGATTTGATTCAGCAGTGTGTATAATATCTTAGGTTATTCATTTTCTGTTGGCTTCAAAACTAGTACCTCTGTTAGAGTTGCATAGTATCTTGAATCACATTTGTCATCACTATGTCAGTGTTTGCAGTATCACTTTGTAAAATCGTAAACTACTGCTTTAATACAATGTTTTGTAAGGTATAAACATTCAATTTCTGGACGCCAATAACATATTTGGACAGTTTGATGGATTTTCACTTCCACACTTAATATAGATGTTAGTGGCTTAGATGCTAATGTTGATAGGAAAGGCCTGAGACATTGTGATGCCTGAAAAATAAAATGTAGACTGCAATATTTGCAATATTCAGAAATAATATCGCCATCATGTGATTTCCTGACTACCATTGAAGAACCTGCAGCATACTCTTTTCTTTTCTATGTCTTACAGTTTTTAGAAGATTTTTCAGACCTCAAAGAAAAGCGCAAAATGGTATCGACCATAAAAAAGATTTATTGATGCATCTCTGGTACAGTTGAACACCTACAGGGTTCATGCAACAGTCATTCAGGTTTTTCCTTGAAATGTTATTGAAATCATTGTTCTGTATGAGAAAAGGCACCTCCAGCATTGCTTTACAGAGAAAGGGGATGTGCTGCAGAATCCCCAGGTTTTGCAGACATGCCCCCTTTTACATTTCTCAAAGGCTCTTGTTTCACTTTTTTGTTCGAATGCCCTTGCGATAGCTCTTAATAATTATATCTCATTAGTCGCCTTGGAAACAGAGGTGAAGAAATGTATAGTATGAGTTCAAAGAACGGGAGAAACAATAAAAGAAATAAATAAATCATGTAAAAGAGAAAAGAAAGAAAGAAAGAATGAAAGAAAGGGCTAAGAGGAAATAAGGGAAGGAGAAAGTGGCTGTTGAGGGATCAGCCGCGTGTCAGATTAGCATCAGGAGACATTAACACTAGTGATGCTGTGAGGGCCACAATCCTGCCTTTCACTGCTGGAGAGGGAGATAAGCACACTCTCACAAAAGAAGAAAGAGGGAGAACGTGAGAGAGGCTTGGCTTGCCTCCACTCCCCTCAGGCCAGCAGCCCCATTTACAGGTACAGCACCTCTTGATGAACACAAGAACAAAGAGGTGGATGTTTCCTTCTAACTGTAGTAGTGTCAAGTCGCTTTTAAAACACAACTATGGATTACAGCTGGCTCACTTGTGTCTTCAGTCAGCCCGAAGGCTGATCATAACGGAATGATGGCGGTGACACTTTGAGTTGGATACACCTAAAAGCAGTGTCATGGATTATTTCACACAATCCTTTTATCAGTTCACACTGGGATTACTGCAAGAAGACGTTGGATTCTCCAAAATGTGTTTCTGTCAGAATCTTGTTGTTTTGCTGTATATTAGCTTGTGTTGCACGAGTTATGATTCATTCTTATGTAACCAGCGGAGTGTTTGAATAACCAGAAGAAGCTCTCTTTGTCTGTTTTAAAGGCCGGGGCTGACAGTCTCCTGTGCAGATTGTCCAGCTTGGGTAATGATCCATACTGTAATCGTAGAGCGAGGCCACAGGAGATGAGCCCGTTGTTGTTGTTTAGTCTCGAGCTTGCATTCAGGAAGGTAATAAGTGGTAGGATAAGCGGGGCAGGGAGTCCCGACGTGGTTCCTCCCTTTCTTCCTTTCCCCCTTACTCCCCTCCCCGCTGAGGGCACACAGAAGGGTCCTGAAAAACAGGAAGTGTAGGGGCAGGAAGTCGAGTCTTGTCTGCCCACGGCTTGTGGTAGGATACTGAGGCTAACTCTGTTTTTTCTACAGGAAGCACAACTGTTACAGTTCTGCTCAGTCTTTGGCTGGTGTCCATCACCTTCACAGAAGCATAGGCATCTTAGCTGCATAGGTTTTGCTCCTTTAAACCTGACAGACAGTACACAGTCATGAACTGTAGGACTTAGATTTGTTAGAAACATTGCTTAGTATGTTCAGTTCATTCTTAAGTATTTATACCCTCAGAACTTAACCAGGTTTTGTTTTATGATTGTCTTACTCTGTGGTTATTTACCTGTGTCCCATCTGTAGCTTTAATTTGTCATTTCCCCTTAGTTTCTATTCATGTCCCCTTACAGCTGCATTACGTCAGAAAAATCTTTTGCGGGTTTTCCAAGGCACTATCATCTCTTCTCCTGTTTTTCTCCTGTGTCTGTTTGGGTCCTTGTAAGCCAAAATCACACATCATATAGATTGTCTGTCCTTCTTTAATTTTGAAAGTTTGACTGAAGGGAAAAACACAGTTTGATACTTTTAGTTAATGTAGTCCTACATCCCTGTCCTCATATGTTACCTGTCAGTAGTTTTTATAACAAGTAGCACCTCAGTATATGTTAGGTTTTCCAAGTAACACCCATACCCATAGACATTTTAGTGGTACAGTAGTACATCCTTGTTTTTTTCAGTTTGCAGCACCATAGATATAGAAAAAGAAGAAAAAATACATTAAATTAGACAATTTCCAAATTTTGAGTTGATAAAGTTGACAAAACGGTCCCCTGAAGCTAGAATTTCAACTGGGAAAGTTAAAGGTTTCTGACCAACCCCAGTCTCAAACTCCAATATGGGTGCAATGCATAAAAACTCGGCAATAACAGCAGTAAACCAAAACACTTCATGTGCGCTCCTTACAACATGTACCCCTTTTTTCAATACACATAGATTCAATTATACAACCTCCTGGAAAATGTCGCTGCAGTTTTTGTACAAGTAAAAAATGTGGAGAAGAAAACGTAGTTATTTTTGCGTGCTTTGCTAATAGTACTTTTCGGCAGGGAGTTTTTTTTCCATCATTTTTCTCTTATGAGATTTAGCTGTTGGTGCTTGTTGGCTTTACATCTCCGTTAATTCATTTGTTTTTAATTTGCAAATGATTGTAATTTTATGTTAGAGTCTTAATGAGGCAGCAGTTAAGAAAGTAATGTTTTACCATTTTGGGGAACAAACACAAGCTTACAGGGGGAGGAGTAGAAGAAGGTCCAGGATTCAGCAATTACTCTAGTAATAAGGCATGTTTTATTGATTATGAACACACTAGTGCTCAGAAGGGCCATAAACAAAGCAGACTTCTGTGGTCTTAAAACAATGGCAGGCTCAAAAAACATCATAGGTGTTTATGTGAAAGCTACTTTATCAAGTTTTGACCAAAGTAATGTCTGATTGGAGTTGTTATTTGCAGGAGTGCAGATGATTATTTTTGAGTAAAGAAGATTGGAGTCAGTGTGCCACCAATGATCTTCCTGTGTAAAAAATGTACTAAGAATGGAACATGTAAATCGTTTACAATCTCGTATAAAATCAAAGCACTATATAAAGATAAATTGTTATTGTGGTTTAGGTCAATGATATTTATAATTCTCCACTGCCTTATTTTTTCTGTCAGACAGTTGCTCTGACCAAAGATGCGTTAAATGTTTGTTTCTGGGCAATGCAAATATATTTAAAGTTCATGTAACAGTGTTTGCATGAACTGCCATGATCTTTCGAGATTAGGGTTTTGAGCATGGTAGAAGTCCACATTGGTCATGGACACTCTTGAACTACCTGTTGGCCTTATCCTGCAGGACCAACTAACCCCCATTCATAGAAAATAACAATGCCAAGACAATTATCTACTACAGGAAAGATACTAACTGCTTATAACCTATCAACAGAACCTCACTTCAGAAATCCTAAACTAGCCCTTTAAATGACGTGACAATTGAAAAACAGCAGCCACTTGTCCTGCTCTGTGGACCTGCTGCTCTGTTACTTGTGTAGCATGTTCCAAACTGCATGTGTGCTGATCAGGGGGCACACTTCTGTAAGGCTAGAACTTGTTGTGTTAGTCGTGTGTTATTGACTTTCTGTCAAGCTGACGTGGTCGTTTCTATGGTTATGTGTTCTTTGCACATTGATTTATGTGTTACAAATGTTAGGTAAGCATCTTTCAGAACTGCTAGATGGGATTATATCAGAGTGGGTCAGGTGCACTGGATCATATCAAGGTCTTTTTAATGGTGTGACATGCAGATTGCTATCTGCATAAAGATGCTAAGCTGATGCCTTTTTCCACTGTCTGACCTCTATTTGTAAAGCTTTTTTTTCAAAGAATGTGTGAAATAACTTGAAGTTCAGAGCAAAAATTGCTTTGAATGTTTTATTTGTATTTATTTACTGAGTCACAGTGGAGCTGGAGCTGTTGTGGGCTGATATCAGGTGAGAGGGACAGTAGCAGCTTTTCCACAGAGAGACAGACAATCATGGGTGCACATACAAACATCTGCCTCCAATTTAGACCCACCGATTAACCTGCTTTTCTGTGCATTGTGATTAGGAGAAAATTTCACCCTGGGTTGAGGGGGAACACTAACCAAATTTGCATTAGATCAAATTGCTTGTGTTAGCCTCTTTGATGGTGAGCTCTTTAAGGAGAAACTATAGCAAATAAACAACTCCTTGCAGTTGGAGATAATAAATGCACCTAGCAGTTCAGTTTCTGCCACAGCACTGTCTCTGCAATGATGACCCCAGTTGGTCACCTTCATTCATGAAAAAAAGATAAAATGCATAACAAATCTGATGTGATAGCAAAAAATGACAGAAATATTATGGCTAAGAACATCATTTAGAATGAATTATTAGTAGGAAATAGAGTTATTTCCAGGTGTCTCTGTCTTCAAATTTAAAGATGTTATTATGATTCTGTGAAGACAACAGAGGAGTATCAGAGGTACTTTAAACTGGTTGCAAACTAATGAGACAGTACTAGCAACTCTAATAGCTACCTTACAGTTTCTGAACTCATGCCTAATTCATAATAGGGGCAAACATTGTGTTCCAATATTGAGCGAAAGTTCTTTAATCTCACACTTGCATGACATTATTCAAAGTATAAGTGCTTGTTTTTGCCATCGACAGGTTCAGATCAATATGTGATTGCAACTTCAGTGAAACAGCTTCCCAAAGCATTCATTTTCCTGCTTTTGTTTTTTCCAGCCATGATTTCTGACCTAATAACCAAACCATCTGATATCTGAAAAGGTGTTTTTTCTAAAAAGTTTTGTTTGATTGGTATTTTGTATGCTAAGCAATGATCATTTGGGTCAAACTTAGTCCTTTCGTTCATTAAACTTAGGCCACTGAAACTGTATCTTCTGAATTTTTTTACTTTAGAGTAGACAATACATGATATATAATACAACATAAATAACATACAGTCACTTATAGTTTAATTCAGCAGTTCTCTTCATTTATGTTGCAGCAACAGTTTCAGCTCCGATACTAGGATAAGCCAGTACATAACTTTGCATTCCTTTTACAATGTTAGTTTTTGGTTCAATAGTGCATAACATATTAAGGTGAATGCTTTAGTCAAGGGGTTTAGGGCTTACAGTGTTCACAGATGTCAACTGTTTGTATTTGAAAGCTGCTACTTTTAACATTGTTTGTTTGATATAAACAGTAAAATCTACTCTTGGGCATCTCTGCTTTGTGGTCAATGCAACACATAACTTGACATCCAGCCAAACATCTATTTGATACAGTACGATCTACCTCTGAACCATATTTTTCTCTGAATCAGTACATTGAGATTAAATGTAATACAATTAGAAGCAAAGATTAACTCAGGATTAGGCAAAGAAATTATGTTATGCAGCTGATGGATAATTTGTTAATTTGTTTTATAATGTTAGTGAAACCTCTCATTCTAGTACAGTTTTACACCACCTGGGTGTCAAATATGAAATGCTTGTGACTGTTTCAGTGACCCACTTGGTTTGTCATCTCACATCTGTGCAAGAGGGCTGTCTGAGCCTAATCTGCTACGCCTTGTGGTTTGAACTGTCCGCCTCTGACAGCCTCATCACATAGAGACAGGAAAGAGAAGACATGTTCATGAACTGAGTAAAGCACCTTAATTTCGACAGTTTTTGTTTTTTTTTCAAAAACCTTTGTCAAAGGTTTGTTTATAGGGTGGACCTTCAGTTTCAGTACCCATGCAGTAGCTCTCAAAAGCATACACAACCTTGTTGAAATTATTAAAAAAGGAGACCATGACAGATCATTCAGAACTTCCTTCACATATAACATATGTGACATTTATCCTGAACAATTCAACTGACCATTAAAAAATATGTTAGAGGAAGTAAATTTACTTGCAATATTTGCCCACTCTGCCTTGCAAAGGTTCTTCAAATCTATCAGATTGTTTGGACATCTCCTGTCCACAGTCCTCTTCAGGTAACCCTACAGATTTGGCTCTAGCTAGGCCATTTCAGAACTGGAATATTTCTCTCATGAAGCCATTCTGTGACTCGTTGTGATGCTGGAAAAAAAAGTCTCTCTTTAGCTTTCAAGCAGACAATTGTAAGGTTTGGGTCAGAACTGGATGGTACTTAGAACTGTTTATTATTTAATTCATACTAATGAAAACCCCAGTCTTGAGGAAAAGTAACCCCGGTGTATGATACTGCCACAATGTTTAATTGGGGGAGGGCTGTTTTTGTGGTGATACTCAATAGTGTTTTTGTGCCTAACAAACAGTTGTGCACCAAACTTTCAACTTTATCCCAAAAGGCTTTGAGAGATTTCTGCCAGCTCAAGATATTTTTTGGATGAAAAAGCTTCTGGCTTGCAACTCTACTCCGTACTCTAGGCGTGTGGAGAACACAACCAGTTCTTGTTAGAAATCCCTGCAGCTCCTACAGTGCTACTTTTGGCAGCCTCCCTGACCAGTTTCTATTTTGGAGAAATGTCCGGTTTCTGTGTCACTGTTGTCCCACAATTTATCCAATTATTAATAACTGTGCCATGGTATAAAAAAAAAATGCTATAGATTTGTTTTGTTGCCTTCTCCTGACTGATACTGTCGCACAATGACACACATGTGATCCTTTGGAATCTTTCTCCAAACTGGCTTTAGCTAAATAATGCAAATGTGGACAATTCTAGGACAGCTGCACATAATGTCAGATTACTCTGATTCAATATAACTGACTGCAAATGTGAACACAAAAAAGGCTAAATGCTGAAATTAAATCAAGAGCTTCTTCATTCAAGGGTAATCATATTTAAGCAACCATGTAATTTTACCTTTATTTTTACTTTTTACAATTTTCCTTCTAACAGATTTGCGTTGTTTTTCAGTTAAGTTATACAGCATAAATGTTACATTATATATGGAAAAAGCTTTAAAATGATTTATTTATTTCAGCCACACTAGATTGCCTAAACATTATGGTAACTACTGGACAAATAAAAGATGCACAAACAGAATGAATGCACATAAAATCTATAACAGGGGTTGCGGTCAAATGTTTTTTTGGCAGCTAACAGTGAATTAGACCTCTAAAACTGACACCATCATGGAATTTAGATGGATGAAAAAGGGCCAATAAAAAGACTGCATGTAAAAGTTACTTGGATTAGTTTAGGGGATAATACACTTTAATGTAACCATATTTTTAGTATTGTTTTTTTTGTGATGTGCACTGAATGTGGTTCCTTTTCTTGGCTCCAGCAGCAGTGTGTGTGGGTAGTTAGCAATGTGATATCAGTGAAGTTTGCCTACAGTGGAGCCCTGATTCAGACAGCCAGACACCATAATGCCCGTTCATCTGTAACCCATAATGACCGTGTGTGACTGGAACTGGTCATTTTCGTTTTCCCTGCCAGTTCAGCCCCCCGTCTTCCTCACCGTGCAAATGCTGGCTGCTTCTCATGGCTGGAGTTGTTAACCTTTCCACATTTGTTCTCATATTATATGGGAGATAGTTGTTTGGACAGTTTCTATTTGCCAGGTGGAAGTGATGGATGTGCTTCGAGGGAGTGGACTGTATCTCTTTTTGCACAGAGGCAGAGACAGGACATCGTTAGATGTTCCCTGGGGCTCGTTGTCCCCTAAACTACAGGCCAGGTTATAAGCTCCTGTGAGAATATACCCCTAGTTCTCCTTATCTTTGGTGGCTTCTCTTCAAACCTTGGAGATTTGAACTACCCTGTTGTGAATACTGAACTGGAAACCTTCTTAATCATCTTTAGAGCAAAGTAAGCATCAGTGTCGGTCTGCTTAGAAAACATTAAAAAAACCATCTGATACTGATGGTCTAGTTAGAGCTAAAGTAGAAAAATTTTCCAACCAGTTAGAAACTCCAGAATTTTTAAAACAGAAGTCAATACTAAAAGCTGCTAGGTTAAATTCTGCTCAATTTGTGATATTTTTCCTAACCCAGTCTTGGGTAAAATATGAACAGATGCAGTGCTGGGTCATAGGTTTGACCCAGCAAAACAGGTCATAGCGTAATGTCTAGGCAAGGACCGGTGTGAGATTCTCACGGTATGATAACCTTCAGTGGAAATACCACTGTTTGATTACATGTCTGTATTTGCTCGCAAATTTAAACATGAAATGTAACATGATCTTATTGCCTTGATTTTAAACAAAAATGCAATAAAAATTCCTTCTTCTGCATGTTAATTATTACAGTTATATATTTTTTGTTAACATATGGTTGTAGTTACTTTAAGGAAAAAAATAAATAAATTTGAATAAATTTGCTTAACGTAGTAGTGGTCATGTGCTTGTTGTTCTGCTCAGTACAGACTAATATAACTACAATGAGCTAATATTAGCTGGTTAATAAGTCATGCGTTCTGTCCAGGAAAACTTGCAATCTTCTGTTTAACAGAAATGCTTCTCGTATCTTTCCATCTGCCATTTTTAAACAATGTTACCTTAATTAGAGTGATTGGTTGCACTCCTATAGTTTTTAAACCATGGCCATACAATCCTGATTTCACATTTTTTCTTTACATGCTAAATGTTAGCCCACCCGTACTTCACGGTCACATTTTGCCATGACAAGTCAGGTGGATTTTTGAAGCCCCTTACCTTTGTTGAAAATGTAAAACTTTCTTTCAATGACTTGAACTGAGGGTCAGGTACAGCAACAGAAGACATAGTAGCATGAGGGTTTAACACTTTATCCTTGTGACTGAGAACAAAACACAGAGCTCTCTGGTGCTTTAGATTACTTAAAGAGACATTGTTGAGTGTCAAGTTAATATTTTGTTTTTTCCTCTTTTTCAGATTTTGGTGCGGTTTGCTGAGGAGCAAAAAGTGTACTGAGGAGACTGAAAGAGAGCACACGAAGAGATACTGTAGCACAATGTTCTAGGGGAGTGGGGCAGAAAAGCGTGCTGTTTTGATATCGTTGAGGTGTCTGAAAGAGCGGAAAGGACACAGCCATGGGGCGGAAGAAGATACAGATCACCAGGATCATGGATGAGAGGAACAGACAGGTGAGTGGGAAAACACAAATCCGTCAGTCACGTATCTATGTGTGATAAAATATTTCAAGCATATTTGAATAAGCAAACCTTTTCTGTCTGGAAACCATGCTTATATATAAATGTGATATTTTCAAATTAATGACCCGCCCTCAAAAAAAAATCTGTAATTTTAAATTGTCAAATTGACAAGGTGAGTATATTTATCACACCTTCTGCCTCAGAAACATAGAATCAGGTGTTCCAAAGAAGGTGTTGATAAATAAATCTTTCTCAAGTTTTTTAGACACCTGTCATTGCTAATCTGAGGTTCTCTTTTTTGCTAAAGTGTGTTGTGTTATCTTGGCAAGATCTTAAGAGCTTTTTAATAGCTTAAAAACTGTGCATGCTTATTAGCTGGCAACCGGGTTCTAATAATCTCTTAATTATTTGACAGAAATTATGTCTAAATAACTACCAGCTGTAAATTAACACAAAAAATCTCCAACTGGGGCTGCACAGTGGCGCAGTTGGTAGCAATGTTGCCTTGCAGCAAGAAGGTCCTGGGTTCTGTATGGATTTTGCATGTTCTCACCGCGTAGTCCGGCTTCCTCCCACAGTCCAAAAACAATGACTGTTAGGTAAATTGGTCTCTCTAAATTAGGTGTGAATGAGTGTGTGCATGGTTGTTTGTCCTGTATGTCTGTGCTGCCCTGTGATGGATTGGCGACCTATCCAAGGTGTACCCTGCATCTTGCCCGTATACTGCTGGCACCAGCTCCCCCATGACCCACTATGGAATAAGCGGTGTAGAAGATGAATGAATGAATGAATCTCCAATACATTTCTGTACAATCTTTCACAAGTTCTTGCATGTCTTGTGTTAAATATTCAAAGAATAAAACTACATTTCATTAATAAAATATAATGCCAAGAACCTTGTTTTAGCTTTGTGATCTTGACAGGTTTCTCTTATACTTTTGTTACGGCAAAATACAGATTGACTTGATATGTTCCAGAGACTTTTTTAGGTGAAGACCATCAAACTTACACTGATGCATGGGGGTGGAAGTGTTACTATTTGCAAGTTTTAGGAATATTAAAAAAAAAAAAGACAAAAGGATCACAGAGTTGACATTTTAAACTGTTTTTAGCATCTTATATTAGTAAACAGCATGGTTAGCGTGGCTAGCATTACTAATGCAACAGTCACTGTGTATTTTCTCTGGCAAATGTAGATCCTCACCTTAACTCTGGAATATCTAAAATAGTTCCAAACCCAACCCATTTCCCTGACAGGTAGGTTGGGACTTCCACAGGATAAACAGAGCAGCTTTGCTGTACTCTGTTTAGCCTTCTTACTATATGCTAGTCTCACTCTGGTTCAGCCTGAACTGCGAACATGTACTGCAATGTCTTGACATGTTGTAGAAAATAAATTGTCCTTAAATAGCTTCTTACCTTTATCTGCTATTTCTGACTTCATTTTTAAACAACTAATACTGAAAAAAGCTAACTTCGAGTTTTCTCTACCCTGTAACAGTTTTCACACCAGAGAATGTTTTATCATTGCAACCTGGTAGGAATTACACATGGTGTGTTCACTGATTAGAAAAAATATGGTTTATCAGTCCTCTATAGCTTAGTCTGAAAAAATAAATGAGGCAGGATGCAAATTTTGCCATAATCTATGGGTATTGTTTCAAAAGTACTCAAATATTGAAAAAATTAAGGATCTTCTGTTTTCACTTAGCTTGTTTAGCAGGATATGTCTGTATCTTTAATTGCTGCCTGAAAGTCACAGTTTTCTTCAGTTTGCCTTGCCGCCTTCGACCAGAGTTCAGCAGCTGTCACGGTGTATCTAAACAGACAAACCTCCCTCCCCAAAGTCCCAGCCAGCTGAACAGGGACCATGACATTTCATTGTCAGTGCGGTCATATTTACAGACTCGACTCCCCTGCCACCCTGCAATTTCAACTGGAGAACTTGATGAGGCAGCAGGAGCGTTGGGCTGCAGGGGGGGCCTTGTGGCGTAGGAGTGAACTGTGGGTACTGTGTGGGGCTCGTCCCCCAGGTCCTGGCGGTGTGGCTGGGCCCCATTTTCGCTGCAACTTTATGTGTTTGCTATTTGGCAGCAATTAGGTGCAGCCACTGCAGCACAGCACCCTCTCATTTGCAGGGTGGGGTCAGAAGGACACAGAGCACCCATCTTTGTCTTGGCTGCATTGGCTCTGGCTAGCCACAAGAGAGGAACCCTAGAATTCTCTTTCATCTGCTCAGATAAATATAAAATCCTAAACAGCAAGACACTGCACAAGAGCAAAATTGTTTAGAGATCTACAGCAGGAAAACTCTGTTCGACTGCATTCACTTTTACTTAAGATCAGTTAGGGAATGACTGCTGCTTTTACACCATTTAAAAAAAAATCCATATTTTATTTCTATTTAAATAGAGCAAACACACTAACAGCAATAAGATATGATACATTTGCTTTAGTACTTGGATGCTACCCTAACGATGCAACGATGAGGATAGAAATTCACCCAAGTGTAGAGCAAATAATCCAAAATGTGGCCCAATCTTTGGTGTAATACCTGGCTTTAGTTTGTGCACTTTAGAGACCTGTGACATGTCGAAACAAACAGGAAGGAGATAATGGTACGGGAAAACAGGTTGGTATCTAATTGCTGAGGAAACCAATTAACTCTTCTGTTGATCCATTTATTGCACAGTGAATCTTTACAGGGTAAGTGCAGACACTTTCCTGTATTGTTCCGCATAAAATTGGATGTGCAGGAAGAAAAAAAAAGAGATTGCTTATTATCAATGTGCTCCAAATGTCTAGTATTTTCATCAGATTTTAAATGTCTCAGTGTATAATCAGCACAACGCAGGCATTTCAGCTCGCATTTAGGTAATTTTAGCTGGCACAGCAGAAAATCGGCCGTGACAATAGGCTGGTGTACTAAAATAAAGCTCTGGTATTAAGTGATGTATGTGTGCATATCGTACTCTTTTTTTCTGTGGGCCATAAAGCACACAGTGCCATCTCCCTGGGGCAAGCTCTTAACCGGGGGGGGGATAACCATTTGCATGCAGTCTTCACTGTTTGGAGACAGTTTAGATCTTTTTGGCTTTCTGCTTTTAACTTTTATTCTTCCAGCACTTTTATATGTAAGAAATCATTAAGTAGGTCATTTATGCAGTATTAATTTTGTATGCAAGATATTTTAGACAATAACTCTGCACCAAAATCATAGCAAACTGCAACCCTTGTCATGATAAATCAAACTTTTTGTGATGATGAAACAAATTTCACGATAATAATAAACAGTGCAATCATTGCCCTTTCCTCCTCTGAACACACCATTTCAACGTTGACACGTATGGGGTCCTGGAAAACTGATGAGCCTATATGTCATAGCATCAAATTCATCACCTGGCATTAAAATGCTGGTTGCAAATGAATGCCAGATAAGAACCAGACTCCACAACATTGTATGATTCTCCTGATTAACTTTTGTTTCACAGTATTTATTACCTCTTGAGACCAACAAATGTAATCATAACACTGTGATTTGAACAGTTTCTTTCAGAAATTTGTCTTTCCTCCTAAACGACCTGCCCTAAAAAAATCAAAACCACAGCCTCAGAAAGATGCTTGCTCCTGGTTTAGTTTGTGAACTCATTAGTCTTCTTAGTTAGTGAAAGCATTGGTGAAACCTAGTGAGCAGTGTCTAGTGATGTCCTCTGGATGCCATTAAGCTGGCTCACTGCGGGTAATTGTCCAAGTCATTAAAAGTTTGATGATTTTGCTGCTGGGTGGAGTGTTGCCTGCCCTTGCTGTGGCTCATTTTGGATTTTGCCCCAGTAAGTCAGCTCCCCCGGTGGCACATTTGGGGTTGCTCTCTGTTACTAGCTCTCAAGAGAGCCACAAAGAACACACCTCCTTATTTTCAGCTTTTACCTTTTCTCAAGGTTGTCTGCATGACAGTTAAAAAACCCACAACAGCAAACACAGAGCAAAATTGTCAAATATGACAACTACTCCATTTATTATGATTGTTTTTGATGAAATACATTTGTTCTATAAAGCTGTGCTTCAAACTTTAATAGTTTCCTTATTGAAAAAAAAGGACATGAATTTCACATGTGAGCGTGATTAAGCACGTGTGAGTTCACATGTTAAAAACTCGGTTTTGGAACACTTTGAGAGTAAGATGCATTAAGGACATGTTATTTCCCTTGTAAACTGAACTGAATGAAATAGTACTAAATGTATTCAACACTTTGCTAGTCTCATCGACCAATGAAAGTACTTTAACTAAATAATCCGTATTCACTCTGCCACACTCACAAACAATCCTACATTCATACTTAGTACAGAAAGCACCTTCGTCCTTTGTCCCAGAACATTTTGACATGTGGTGGGGAAAACTGGAATCAAACTCTCAACCTGCCTATTACCGGGTTATGCTTCCCACTGACGCACAGACGGTAACCCTGGGATCATGATGACATGAGGTTATCACCACTTTACAAAGGGGAATCTATTACTCCTAGACAGACCGGCCTTCTTCGGTGACATTTGACCTTTAATGAAACAGTGATAGTAACATAAGATGGTCTTCAAACATTTCTTTATATTTAGTTTCTTACTCCTGCTTGAGATAAAGGGTAGGTCAGTTAATAAGCATTTTTCCAAAAAATATTCCTGCAACCAGAGGAATATGATTTGAAATGGATATCGTCAAAACCGACTAACTTGTTTGCTTTTATGACATTTTTATCCAAGAATTAGTTCAGGTTAAGTTGTTAAATTCAACTTGTGGAGAGATTTTCGATTTAACATGAGACAATCTAACAAATGCAGAAATTATGTTGTGTAGGAAAAACACAAGTTTAACATGTGGAAATGTATTTATTTTGTAACATGTGAAACACATGTAGGGAATACTAGCCACATGTAAAATATTTCTAACTTGTTTTCAAATGTGGAATTCCTATTTGCTAACTGCTATTAGCAACACCAGCCAATAACAGTATAGTTGTCTCCATTTTATGTGTTCAAATGCTAAAGGAGCATGTTGACAAATAGAGTCCTATCTGTACTACTGGTTTAATGGGATGCAGAAGTCAGAAGTGCTGATAAATAGCTAATTCAGTCTGTATTTGTGCAAACATATTGGATGCGTCCCTCGGCAAACTCCAACTTTCACAGTTGGAATTTCGACTTCAGGGATTTTGTTGTTTTCCAGAGTAGGAACTCAGAAAATACACAGAGACCGCAACATCATACTGTAGAATACGTCACATGTAGAAAACTTTCTACATATGAAATACGCGGGGAATGTTTTACCACATGTAAAACACAGGCTTTTGATCCAAAATATTTCCAGGAATCCTGCTAACATTTGGATAACTAGCTTGTCATCCTCTCATACACAATCAGCCAGATTTACTGTAGGTTTCAAGGTTAATACCCCCCTCTGGTTGAGGACCTCTAAGCCCACTCTTGTCCACATGGGGATCCTGAGGCTGTCCTCTCTCCCAGAAAGATCTGATCTAGGCAGACATTCGCGGTGGCCCTGGCTTGTCTCCCAAGCGTGCACGCTCTGGCGTTGCAGAGCCAGGGTAGCAGCCACAGGGGCCGGGTCACCCTGCCAGCTGGTGCCAGATCTCAGTGTCTCTCAAGCTCCTCTCTTGTCTGCCTCTGGGGTTGTCAAAGGTGACATGAGGTTCTAATAAGGCTGCTAGCCCCTCGCCCCCTCTGTAGGTGTTAGTAATTTAGGCATCTTCTGCCATGCCCCAATCACAGCTGCACTCTCAGTCCCAGATGTCTTGTTTGTCATTTTGGCACCCCTGCCTGAGGATAGACATTGATAGACCCTTTGATTGACACATCGGTTTTCTGTGAATGTGTGTGTCTGGGTCTGTTGCAATATATGTTGGTATATGCTACATTGTTTTATGCGGGAAGAGTCTCTGTTAGTGTGTGTTTTGCTACATATTTTATTAGGTGTTTGTTTTTTGTTTTTTTGCACAGTGCAATTTTACACACAGAATGTTTAAATTCTGAATTTAAAAAACATTATGAGTTAATTCAGCAAAACTACATTTGTCAGTGTCAAATCTTTATAAAAAAATATCTTAATTGGCAGAAAATAAGGATGTCTGTGAAGGACTACGTTTATTTAAGAAAAATAAGGAAAAATTCCTTAGAGAGAGACAAGACTCCTAAGTGCTGCAGAAAAAATGTATTACAAATGGACAATGACCAAAAAAAGTGCAAATATCCTATAATGTCAGTTTAAAAAAGGCAAAATTACCAAGCTGTGTTCAAACTCTGTAAACGCTGATTGTGGTGACATGGAACTTAGGAATATGGTGGAAATGCAAACGTGTGAAGTGAAAACGGAATTACCACCTCATCTCAATGCTGCGAAAGCTTCTGAGCTTCCAGCCTTGCGAATCACTGATCCGTGTGAGCCGCGATAATGACCATAAGTTGAAATAACTTTAGCACATTATAAGTTTAAACATGATCTTTCCTTACTAATTTGCAGCAACATTTAAATTCCCAGAATAAACTATAAGCTGCTCTAGAACATTGTGCAGTGGGGCTTTATAATTATGAGGGCAAACATTTCTTTGTGAAACGCATGAATTAGTCAGGGAGCTCGACTATATTTGCACCACATTTTTAGCATATGGGCAAATCATTTTTTTTTTAAACCACATCGAGCGTCTCTGTGGGTGTCTTTGAGTTGGTGAACCATAGGAAACCTTTACCAGTGAACCTCCCACTTGACCTCAAGGATGCCTGTGGTATTCCACTGTCGCACCAGTCATCTGAGGTGAGATGGGGGTGGATGGAAGTTATATTTGCAAATGTTGGAGAGTTTTGGTGAAACAAAGACAGACTTCTTAGATAGTTGTTCAGATTGAGAAAACGGAGACAAATGAAGACAGCATAATGTAACTGCGTAACTGCAGATTAGTCATATGTCACGTTTCATGTCAGAGTTACCAGAAGCTTGATTCCATAGATGTAGAATATCTGTAGATGGGGTAAAGACCAGGTTTCAGAGCAACTGCTAAGCTTAAATGAAGCTGTGCCTGGGTCAGCAACCCTGCAGTCAGCACTCTGCCATGCATCCAGGTGGATCAAAGTCCTCACTCAGCATCTCATCCTGGGCTTCCTGCTGAAAGGTGACATCTCTTTGGCTTAATGGCAGCATTCATCTGCTAAAGAGCACACAATTTGTTAATCGTTTCCCCACATGGCAAGCCCTGCTTTCCAGTTGGTTAGGCAAACAAACAAATTTGTAGGCAGGTGAAAGAGTGAGTTGGTAGCTCCGATGTTCAGTCACAAGAGGCTGGAGGTCAGAGTCAAAGCCAGCCTAAAGGTTAAATGAGACTCTAAGCAGAAATTGAACTCTACCTCCACTTAGCCCCACTATCCACCACAGCACCACGGACCTCCTGTTTATACTGTCCATCCTTGATCTTATTTTTTGTTTTTTGAATACATTTTACATTTCTCTGCAAGTAGTCCACAAAGTTTGATGCTGTATTTATAGGCAAAAAAGGCTGTTACTCTCTAATCTGTTTACAATAATTAATGTGTACATACTTTTTCCTAGCTAGAACACAAGCGAGATGGATTTTTAAATTTGTTTTAAATGATGACAGTGCTTTAGAATTATAAATATTTCCTGAATATGAGTACATGTGATACATTTGTCAACCTGCTGTATGTAAGGTCCGATTCTCCTGGGACCCCCAGGCAGGGACTCTAAAAGGTCCACAAAAGGTTTTCAAAGTGAAGCTGGCTATTCACAGACTCCTGTATCTACGCATATCATTAGAATGTTTAATGGGAGGGAAAATTGTTGTAGACAAAGGCCCACAGTCTTTAGGATTGTGAATCAGAGCTTATTCAAGAGTTTGTGGGAGATTCGCAAAGCATGGACTATTGCTGGAGTCTTGGTTGAAGGGCCACTACACAGAAGTATCCAGGAAATTGGCAACAACTGTTGCATACCTTGTTTCAAGCTACTCTGAACCAGTGACAAAGTGTCTTACCTGGACTAAGGAGAAAAGGACTGGCCTGTTGGTCACTGGTCTTAAGTTCTCAATTTAGATAAAAGTAAATGTTGTACTTCATTCGGAAGTCAAAAAGCACAGAATCTAGGATGAGATATGGGGAGGCATGTCGTCTCCTGGCTTTGGTCCAGTGTTTTCTGTAGCTATAATCATCAAAATTAACAGAAATAAAGGCATAAAATATTTCCCTCTGTGTTTAATGATTAAATGCCACGTATGAGTATCACTTCCTGAATTGCATTATTGAAAAAAATAACTTTTTGATGGTAGTTTAATTTATTGAGGTCAGAGCAGCTGATTCACCAAGTGGGTAGAAACAGAGCAGAGACTGGTTATACTGTAGCATCATCAAAATAAAATATACAGTTCTGTTTTTGTTCAGCAAATGTTATTTTAGAATTTGGTTTGTCAGATTAGGACACAGAATAGAAGATGATTCAAGGATGGGCTCCTCTGTGTCCCCAAAAAGGAATCATGGTTCTTTGTAATTACCTGTGGCATGAAACATTTTAAATTCATTTATCACAGCTGGATTGACACCACTGCCTCTGCGGTCGTAGACAAACTCCGTGACACCGAGTCCACACGGACATTTATATGAGTTATGAAAACAGGGGAAAACTGGAAGCTATGGCCAAATAAAGTCAAGTAAAGCCCGGTCATCTGCTCAACTACTCTCTGAGTAAGTCAGCAAATATGATCGAGAGTATACAATCAGAATCAGCTTTATTGCCAAGTTCATACATACAAACAAGGAATTTGACTCCTTTGACTACACTTTGCTCTCTGGTTTTTGGTTTTTGCATTACAGAATACATATACACACATATGTAAATAAAAAGGTGCATTTGCAACATCTGTATGCTGTTGTTGGGTACTCTATTGAATGTTCAACAGAGAAACAGCCTGGGGGAAGAAACTGTCTCTGCGGTGGCTGGTTTTAGTAAACAGTGCTGTGTAGCGGCGGACTGAAGGTAAAACTCTGAACAGTTTATGTGCAGGGTGTGTGGGGTCTGCAGAGATTTTAGCAGCTCTTTTTCTGACCCTAGACCTGTATAAGTCCTGGATGGAGGGAAGGTCAGCCCTGATTATTCTCTCTGCAGTCCTGATTATTCGTTGCAGTCTGGACCTGTCCTGTTTTATGGATGAGCCAAACCACACTGAGATGGATGAAGACAGGACAGACTGAATGATGGCAGTGTAGCAGATGACCAACAGCTCCTGTTGAAGGTTGTACTTCTTGAGTTGCCTCAGGAAGTACAGTCTCTGCTGGGCCTTCTTTCGAAAATTGTCTATGTGTGACCCATACACCGCTGTGTGGCATACCTTCCGCTGACCAAAAGTAAATGTCCATTTCCCCAAAATACAGTTTAAATTCATTTTGTGCAAAAATACAAAAACAAAAAAGATAGAAAGATTCTGTCATCCATCTTTGGATATTAGTTTCTGGTTTTAAAAATGAATGCAGCCTTTCTACAAGGAGGCAGTGTAACATAATGACACATGTGAATGGGTCAGAGGCAACCACAGAGACGGAGCTGCAGAGATATAGGACGGAGAGTCACTTTGCAGAGAGGCTTGCGTTACCTTTGGAGTGATGTATGACCCAAAGTCCCATCTGACAGCTCGTGTTACATGGCTTATGCTGCACTACGGTGATAGCTTTTCGTACATGGAGTCAGGGGCCACAGTAATGTATGGGCCTGTGATGCTGCCAAAGGTCTGACTCAGCTTGCTTATTCTGAACTCTGGCCTGATAACTAGATGTTTCTGACATGCAATATGTTGTTCCAATCACAGCAAAGCATTGATGGGCTTGTTTTGGCCACCTTGTTTACAGTAGCACCATTGTTTTGAATTTGGTCATAATTTGGTATAATTTAGAAACTGCAGATGTTCTTTATTTGACATACAAAACATGTCTGGATGATGTGCTGGAACAACTTATAATGTGTAAAAAGAATAACAAGCAACACAATCTCTATCAGTTGCACATAAATGTGAATCACATATTCTGGTTGGATATATAAAAACAGTAACATCTTATATATGCAGGAGCCTCTAAAAAAAGTCAATTTAGTTCAGAAATGTTTTTCATGAGGTAATATTCAGATTTTATATTGATTTATTAGATACAGAGTGGCATCTTTAAACCAATAATTTGTGTTGATTTGGATGTTTATGGCTTTTTAAGTAATGAAATATAAAATTATGTTTCTCATAACATTAGAATTTTACATATAACATATAAAACAAGATTTTTTAAAGAACAATGTAAGCCTCCTGAAACGTATGTCCAAGTACTGTACAGTATATGCACTCATTACTTGGTCGGGGCTCCTTTTACATTAATTACTGCATCAGTGCGGTGAGGCATGGAGGAAATCAACCTGTGGCTCTTCTGAGGGGTTAAGGAAGCATCGGTTGCTTAAAAAGGTCCTTCAGCTTGTTTGCATTGTTGGATTTCTCTCATATTCCTCTTAAAAGTACTCCATAGACTCTTAATGGGGTTTAAGTAATCCGCAGTGGTATCATGGTCATTAAAGCAGATATTTGTACTTTTGGCAGTATGGACAGATGCAAAGTCCTGCAGAAAAAAGGAAATCAGCATCTCCATAAACCCTGTCACATGAGAAATGCTCAAGGGCTCTAAGATTTCCTGGTAGATGGCTGCACTGACTTAGCCCTTGATAAGACACAGTGGGCCAACACCTGTAGCATGACATTGGCTCCTCAAATCATCATTAACTGTGAAAACATCTCCGATGAATCTCCCCCAAACTCCTAAAAAATGTTCGGTTAACAATCCATTACCCTAAAATCAGGTATCCCTGTTATTTATGCACATCTCTGTTCCAGATTTTTTCCTTCCACTCAATGTTCCATTAATATGCTCGGATGCAGAACTCTGTGAACAGCTAGCTTCTTTGCCAATGAATTATTGTGGCTTAACTTCCTTGTGACTATCTGCTCTCCGACCATCAACGGTCTTGACCATGATTGTGTAGGCCATAACATGACCATAATTCAACCTTTCAGTAAAAATCCTCTTCTTATTGCTAATATGAAATATTTAAATTTTTAAGAAATTGGATTTTGCGTTCTCATTAGCTGTAAGCTACAACCATCAATATTGAAAGAAAATGAACTCTTGAAAAATATCACTCTGTGTGTGACAAATCTATTTAATATGACTTTCTTATGACATAATAATGATATTCTAATTCATATTTTTAATATAAAACACAAATTTAAATGCCCTGAACACTCATGTTGTTGTATGTCTGTTTTTGTTAAAACAAGATATTATTACTCGTTCTAAATGATTCCTGCTTCCTTTTGTAAAAACAAAAAAATGAATACAAAACAAACATTTACAATTGTTCAGATTTCACGGATACAGCTGCAGTCGGTAAGAGAAAAACGTTTTTTTTCTCTCTGATGGATGGTTTTGTCTCCTGTGCCTTCCGCAGGTTACCTTCACAAAGAGGAAGTTCGGCCTGATGAAAAAGGCCTACGAGCTGAGCGTACTGTGTGACTGCGAGATAGCCCTCATCATTTTCAACAGCTCTAACAAACTGTTCCAGTACGCCAGCACAGACATGGACAAAGTGTTGCTGAAATACACAGAGTACAATGAGCCCCATGAGAGCAGAACCAACTCTGACATTGTAGAGGTGAGTGGGAATTCTTTTTTTTTTTTTTCTTTATGATTTATTACTCAAAACCTGCATTCAGACTCATTAGATTGGGGCCACATTAATAATTTCAGGGCTGGAATACGATTTTATAATATGTTCATTTCTGCAGCACCGCTTTGCTCGCCTTATAAATACTGCAGGAGTAGATAAACAAGTCAGGAAGAAGTAACAATTTCCTTCTAGTCATCACACAGATAGGGAACAGGAGGTCTGTGCTCCCTGATAAGTTTGGCTTCTCTTGTGTGAGTCAACGGACGTGAAAAACCTATCTGCACATGCATGCACACAGTGGCTCCTGACCACCAGTGCTGACCTCCAGTGTTTCCCATAGATATTGTACCTTTAGAGCAC
The DNA here is from genome assembly GCF_021462225.1 of Girardinichthys multiradiatus. Classification (NCBI taxonomy): domain Eukaryota; kingdom Metazoa; phylum Chordata; class Actinopteri; order Cyprinodontiformes; family Goodeidae; genus Girardinichthys; species Girardinichthys multiradiatus. The sequence goes on along the minus strand of NC_061795.1, from coordinate 29,075,922 downwards.
AGGAGCGAGGCAGCTTCTCGGTGCACTTAGTCATCAAACCAGTTGCTGCTGTATTTTTAGCAGAAATACAGTTTATAGCATATTCTTTAATGCTCTGTGGAGAGCACTTGGGTTTCCTGGCAACTCCTGTATGCCTGGTGACTACCGGAAGAGTGAGCCACTTGTTATGCCAGGGTACAGAATCATCAGCCAAAAGTGTTAAAGCCAGAGTAAATAAGAATAATTAGGGACACATCCTGTTCCAAACATCTTGCGCTGGCACACGTGTGGTTTCATCATGTCAATTCAAGATCTGCTTTCTTTAAAGGGGCCGATATCCTTATTCTGACTGCTTGAAAGCAGACACAATGAATGTTATTGCCTATTGATGAAATCATGACCGTCTGCGTGAAATTACTCGTTAATCTTTATTGCCGTTATGTCAAGTGCTCTTAGATTATAGAGTAGGATTCTTTCTATTAGATGCAGAAAGCTGATGCGTGCCTGAACTGTTTTTCCCACCACCTGCCCACTACACGTGCAGAATTCCTATTGCCGCTGCGCAATTAACAGACTTTAAGAGTTTAAGATGGTTTAGATTTTAAAAAAGAGAGAAAATTTCAAGAATCCTTGCATTGAAGAAACTCTCACTTGGAGGAATTAGTGAAATTGCATGCAGCATAAAGGAGTCAGCTGCAGCCCATTATCTTTTATTTATGCTGCTTCTGCTTGTGAATTACCTGCTTGGCAGAGCTGCAGAAGAGTGTTCTGGCATCCTCATGTAGTCACTTCTCCATCAGGGGCTCTCCAAGCAGAGTAGAGGCTCACCTGCATGAAAGATACATGGGTACATGCCTTACATAACAGTGACCACAAAGTTGTTTTTACTGTAACTCAAGAACCTTCTTATTAGAGAAAAGGCTTGCATAGACTTTCATATTGACTGCACGTTTTATCAAAATATTACTCTAAATATTTATTCACTGTTCACAGTCATGTGAAAAAAATGACCTCATTAAATAATTGGTTCTTTCAAAGGACATGTTCACATATTGATGTTCAGTCCTTCAGTCCTCTTATTTATCTGTGGAAAGTGATTTAATTAGAAATATACAACAAAGATAAAAAAAAAAAACATGCTTTACAAAAGATGTCAACATACAGGGGTTGGACAATGAAACTGATACATCTGGTTTTAGACCACAATAATTTATTAGAATGGGGTAGGGCCTCCTTTTGCGGCCAATACAGCGTCAATTCATCTTGGGAATGACATATACAAGTCCTGCACAGTGGTCAGAGGGATTTTAAGCCATTCTTCTTGCAGGATAGTGGCCAGGTCACTACGTGATACTGGTGGAGGAAAACGTTTCCTGACTCGCTCCTCCAAAACATCCCAAAGTGCAATCGGAAGGTTGTGGGTTCGATTCCAGCTTCCTCCTGCTGTATGTCGATGTGCCCCTGGGCAAGGCACTTAACCTCAAGTTGCCTACCGATCTGCGTATTGGTGTATGAATGTGTGAGCGTTAGTGAGTGCGATTGGGTGAATGTGGCTCTAGTGTAAAGCGCTTTGAGTGGTCTGTATGACTGGAAAGGCGCTACATAAATTCAGTCCATTTACCATTTACATGATACTGGTGGAGGAAAACGTTTCCTGACTCGCTCCCCAAAGTGGCTCAATAATATTTTGATCTGGTGAATGTGCAGGCCATGGGAGATGTTCAACTTCACTTTCATGTTCATCAAACCAATCTTTCACCAGTCTTGCTGTGTGTATTGGTGCATTGTCATCCTGATACACGGCACCGACTTCAGGATACAATGTTTGAACTATTGGATGCACATGGTCCTCAAGAATGGTTCGGGTAGTCCTTGGCAGTGACGCGCCCATCTAGCACAAGTATTGGGCCAAGGGAATGCCATGATATGGCAGCCCAAACCATCACTGATCCACCCCCATGCTTCACTCTGGGCATGCAACAGTCTGGGTGGTACGCTTCTTTGGGGATTCTCCACACCGTAACTCTCTCGGATGTGGGGAAAACAGTAAAGGTGGACTCATCAGAGAACAATACATGTTTCACATTGTCCACAGCCCAAGATTTGCGCTCCTTGCACCATTGAAACATGACGTTTGTCATTGGCATGAGTGACCAAAGGTTTGGCTATAGCAGCCCGGCTGTGTACAGGTCCTTCTCAAAATATTATCATATTGTCAGTCAGTCAGTCATTTTCTACCGCTTATTCCATAGTGGGTCGCAGGGGAGCTGGTGCCTATCTCCAGCAGTCTATGGGTGAGAGGCAGGGTACACCCTGGACAGGTCGCCAGTCCATCGCTGGGCAGCACAGGGCATGAGTCACCAAAGGTTTGGCTATAGCAGCCCGGCTGTGTACAGGTCCTTCTCAAAATATTATCATATTGTGATAAAGTTTATTATTTTCCATAATGTCATGATGAAAATTTAACATTCATATATTTTAGATTCATTGCACACTAACTGAAATATTTCAGGTCTTTTATTGTCTTAATATGGATGATTTTGGCATACAGCTCATGAAAACCCAAAATTCCTATCTCACAAAATTAGCATATTTCATCCGACCAATAAAAGAAAAATGTTTTTAATACAAAAAACGTCAACCTTCATATAATCATGTACAGTTATGCACTCAATACTTGGTCGGGAATCCTTTTGCAGAAATGACTGCTTCAATGCGGCGTGGCATGGAGGCAATCAGCCTGTGGCACTGCTGAGGTCTTATGGAGGCCCAGGATGCTTTGATAACGGCCTTTAGCTCATCCAGAGTGTTGGGTCTTGAGTCTCTCAACGTTCTCTTCACAATATCCCACAGATTCTCTATGGGGTTCAGGTCAGGAGAATTGGCAGGCCAATTGAGCACAGTGATACCATGGTCAGTAAACCATTTACCAGTGGTTTTGGCACTGTGAACAGGTGCCAGGTCGTGCTGAAAAATGAAATCTTCATCTCCATTAAGCTTTTCAGCAGATGGAAGCATGAAGTGCTCCAAAATCTCCTGATAGCTAGCTGCATTGACCGTGCCCTTGATAAAACACAGTGGACCAACACCAGCAGCTGACACGGCACCCCAGACCATCACTGACTGTGGGTACTTGACACTGGACTTCTGGCATTTTGGCATTTCCTTCTCCCCAGTCTTCCTCCAGACTCTGGCACCTTGATTTCCGAATGACATGCAGAATTTGCTTTCATCCGAAAAAAGTACTTTGGACCACTGAGCAACAGTCCAGTGCTGCTTCTCTGTAGCCCAGGTCAGGCGCTTCTGCCGCTGTTTCTGGTTCAAAAGTGGCTTGACCTGGGGAATGCGGCACCTGTAGCCCATTTCCTGCACACGCCTGTGCACGGTGGCTCTGGATGTTTCTACTCCAGACTCAGTCCACTGCTTCCGCAGGTCCCCCAAGGTCTGGAATCGGCCCTTCTCCACAATCTTCCTCAGGGTCCGGTCACCTCTTCTCGTTGTGCAGCGTTTTCTGCCACACTTTTTCCTTCCCACTGAGGTGCCTTGATACAGCACTCTGGGAACAGCCTATTCGTTCAGAAATTTCTTTCTGTGTCTTACCTTCTTGCTTGAGGGTGTCAATAGTGGCCTTCTGGACAGCAGTCAGGTCGGCAGTCTTACCCATGATTGGGGTTTTGAGTGATGAACCAGGCTGGGAGTTTTAAAGGCCTCAGGAATCTTTTGCAGGTGTTTAGAGTTAACTCGTTGATTCAGATGATTAGGTTCATAGCTTGTTTAGAGACCCTTTTAATGATATGCTAATTTTGTGAGATAGGAATTTTGGGTTTTCATGAGCTGTATGCCAAAATCATCCGTATTAAGACAATAAAAGACCTGAAATATTTAATTTAGTGTGCAATGAAGCTAAAATATATGAATGTTAAATTTTCATCATGACATTATGGAAAATAATGAACTTTATCACAATATGCTAATATTTTGAGAAGGACCTGTATATTGACCCTGTGGAGCGCCCGACGGACAGTTCTGGTGGAAACAGGAGAGTTGAGGTGCACATTTAATTCTGCCGTGATTTGGGCAGCCGTGGTTTTATGTTTTTTGATACAATCCAGGTTAGCACCCGAACATCCCTTTCAGACAGCTTCCTCTTGCGTCCACAGTTAATCCTGTTGGATGTGGTTTGTCCTTCTTCGTGGTATGCTGACATTACCCTGGATACCGTGGCTCTTGATACATCACAAAGACTTGCTGTCTTGGTCACAGATGCGCCAGCAAGACGTGCACCAACAATTTGTCCTCTTTTTAACTCTGGTATGTCACCCATAATGTTGTGTGCATTTCAATATTTTGAGCAAAACTGTGATCTTACCCTGCTAATTGAACCTTCACACTCTGCTCTTACTGGTGCAATGTGCAATCAATGAAGACTGGCTACCAGGCTGGTCCAATTTAGCCATGAAACCTCCCACACTAAAATGACAGGTGTTTCAGTTTCATTGTCCAACCCCTGTAAATGTGTATTCTAAATGAGGAAAAGTTTGGGAGACACTACCCCCTTATAACTAGTCTTATAATCTTTAGCTGAAATGATTTCTGAAAAATGCTTCTTGTAACCATCCACCAGTGTCTGACATTGGTCTGAGGAAATTTTGCCCCAATCCTAAATCTAATCGATGACATCATTGAGGGTTTTTTTTACTTGTAGAAGAACCTTCATTTCTACAGTCTCTCAGGCAAACTTTAATCTCAGCTTTATGTTTTACTTAGAAAGCAAAGGTTTCCTCATTGCACGGCTTCCATTAAAGTTAAACTTGCACAGTCTTTTACTGATTGTACAGGGATGCACATTCATATCAACACTTTGGTTGGGTATTTTTGTTCAATATCAGGGTTAAGAGATGTTGTAAAGAGAAAAACATTTGCATTTTCACTAATAGAACGCTTCCCCAACTGTTGGGCATGGTGGTGGATCTGTCGTGGTTTGTGTTTACATAGTATTTAGTTGCAATGGAAACATTTCAGAAATATGGAAAACAAGAAATTTTAGCAACGTTCAGCCAGTGAAAAATTATCAAAGTAATTGCTACCAAAAACCTGCAACGGACTACCAAGAGGGACACAGATTGAATAATTAGCATTGCTCTCAATTCCATACATCGTTATTCAATCATAAATCATAAAAAATAATTTAAAAAAAGCAGTAATAGTTGTAAAATGAGTGTGGAGTTATGACATAGAGTGTCGAATAAGTGTGAATGTAAAAAAAAGACTTTAAATTTGCTTACTAAATAAATAGCTTTGATTTTATTCCTTTTGGAAAGCAGATAATTTTTCATTGGCTTTAATACAGGCATATCCCATATCCCAACCATTTCCATGTTTTTGTGCAATCTTTCATCCTTCACAGTGACATTCACTGTGGAAGAAAGACTGTATTGGCTGCTTCTAAGATGATAAAAGCAAAGCCATAAGTTTATAAAGCAGGACGGCATCGGTTTCTGTATGTTCTGTCTGCACACAATCAGCTGGAACCACATTAAAAATATCTTATGAGTTGACAAATGATTATACTGTGACTGTTTCAGGTGTCTGGTCAGAACATCATAGTTACTGTCTTAATCGAGTTGAAGCGGCATATTAAGACTTTCCTGCTTAAGCTCTGCTTGTTACAGAATATTTGTTACTGTCAAAAAAGATTGGAATAGACTGTACTACTGGATTGGGACTCTGTCTCACCAAATGCCCAATCTCACATCAAAAAATCTCTACTCTCATAGGCACCGAATCTCTATACATGCGCATCTGCTGTATGCCTTTGTGAAGCACATGGCAGAGCTGTTTTGAATGTACATGGGGGTTGATTTTGCATCATTGATCCCAAGTTGATTCCTCATTCAATGCTGCTGGCTGCTCTAGAAGAAGCTGCCCCTCTCTACAAAAATGAGAGAACAAGCTGCTGTTGTCTCAGCTCACTTTGCAAACATTTTTGCAAATATGGATAGCTAACCTCTGCTGGCTACATCTGTGGTAAACGTTCAGAAATAAAATGGAGCTGAAGAAGTCACTTGACAGCATTGCCATGCTACATTTCCATTTTTGCTCAGCTACAGTCTCTTTAGCCCAATACCAAATTGCTCCACTACTACAGTAATCTCTTTCCCACATTTGTGCTTCTCCAGAATGGTACACATGTCTGTATACTTCGCTGAAGAGTTGGTGCTCGAATAGTGATGGGTAGAATCCACCGCTTCCTCATTTATCTGGTGAAATGGGCCTCACATGGGGACACTTACAGTGGACACTTATCTAAATTTTTAAATTGGGTTAAACCAATCTGATCCACGCCAACAAGCATGTGCTCATTTGTCCAGTTTGAGAGACAACAGCCATCCCCTCATGCTTTTTTTCTTGTCTTTTCTCCAGTAAGCTCTTTTACCATGCAAGAAACTAAATCAAAGGTCACATTCCTGCTCAGTAGTACCATCTGTAGATAAAGGCTGAGCTTTGCAGTGTGAGAGAACAGTGTCCATGTTTTCCACAGATGGATGAATGCCTTGGCCACAGTTTGATAACCCAGTGGAGAGCTGTGGACTTTGTCTCAAACTTGGCTCACAGTCCAAAGCAGAGCAGTAGGTTCAGATTCTTCTTCTCAATGTGTGTGGTTAACCTTACCAACACTTCAGGGAGCAAATCAGACAATTTCTCTATGTTTCTGACAAAAACTCAATAATTGTTTTAAAGCCAAAATGGCGTTACGCATCTATTTAATATATACACGTTTACCCACCCCTGCCAAATCGCCAGGATTATGTATTGTGTAAAAAGAGACCATGATAAATGATTTGAAGACGTTTTCCGCCTTTCATTTGGCAACTGTGATGAGTTCAACTGAAAATCAAACTAAATTGTTAAAGGGGATAATGAAATAAATCAATAAGGTACCATCACCAGGTTGCTCAAGTGTTTTATTCACTTTTTTAAGACCATATCAACATTTGGTCTTCTAGGTACACAGCTAACATGATTTAGTGATCTAATTAACTCAAAGCAAACTTTAGCTTTCCCAGTATGATTTTCCTGACATCTACTCATCTTGCCAAAAACAAAGTTTGTAGAGAGGTCGCAATGGATCAACAGATCTCATTGTATAAATGTATCAATCAGGAGAAGGGTGCAGAGGTTCCACAGCATTATATGTATACCATGAAAGAGCAATAAAGTAATCAATAACAGGAGAAAAATAGGATGAGACAGACAGTAACCCTTGGAGGCTCCCAAGGGCCACAGCAACATTAGGGGGGTTCAGGAATTTCTGTCAAATATTAGTTGCGCTCTGTTTGTCCAGTATTTACCAGGACATTAAGGACTAAGGTTGCAGTACCAATGCATTTTGTTCCAGGCCTGCTTAAATCTTCTAAATGCTCATGCTAAAAAGTGTTATCTCCTGATTGAACTAAACTGACAAAGTCATGGACTTCCGGGCAACCAACTCCGCATATCCACCATTTTTATTTCTGACTGCGATTTTGTAGTCCAAGCTCAAGTATGCCAGATCAGCAAGTAGATAAGTCTAAATGTTTGGTTGTTACACACATTAAATTTTATTTTCATGGAAATGTACCCACATCAGTGGGGAAATTCCTCTTCATCTGAGCAAATCACTTCAAGGACTTGTGCCTTCAGCAACCTCTGCCAGTATAAAGAAGGATTCGCTGAAAGACTTCGTCTGATTAAGGGCTCAGTTCCATCTGTCTATGGAAATGACAGTAAAGCGGTAAGCTGCAAATAACGCTAAAATGACAACAAACTTTATTTTAGACATGAATTTATTGTGTGTTGATGTGACGTCCTGGCCATTGTGCTGATAGCAGTAGCATCATGCCTTCTGCTTACGTTAGCATTGTGCGCTGCTGCTTTTAGCTCCTTGATGACATAACCATACTGCGTGTTTTAAATAGTATTATTTGTATTATTAACAGTTTTGCAATGATTTTGTCTTGTTTCTGCGCTACCAGGTAATTGTATCTCTGATATCAAACTACAGAAATGTCCAAACTTTGAGCTGGAGGGTGTTGGGGTGTGAAGAGCGTCAATAGCATTTAAAGAGTAGGTGCCAAAACGAGTTGCTCTCAGATGCACCTCAGAACTGAGGTAAAAGAGGGGCCTGTGGAGTTGCAATAACAAGGAATTCATACCAAAGCATTGCACTTCCATTTTATATTGACCACAACTGAATGGTTTAAGTGTGAAAAGAAAGGAAACATATGTTTAACAAGGGGTTGTGTGAACTTTTGAAAGCTGCTGCATCACATTGCCAACAAACATATTTGATATGAAAGGTTTTGCATTATTTTATATGGTATTACTTTTATTGAATTCTCTTTATTACACAAATGAAAATGCTGCTGTTAGCCATTAGATTAATCTAATAATATTTAGCCTTACTCGCCTCTCTCCTCACAACTAATGACATTTTACTCGAGCTGTACTATACCCTCACACTGTTATCCTGCGTAAGGGAAGAAGGTTGCCTGTGTTTCACTGAAACAAGACGGTAAATTCAAAAGCATCATTTGGCCTCTCAGTGTCGCACTCCCTGAGCAATTGAGTACAATTAAGGTACATTGTACCAGTTAGGATTATTCAAGTTTTTAAGAATTAAGGCAACACTTTTAATATTATGAAAACACGGTTGTGAATAGACTTTAACCCAATTTAATTGAAATACCATGCCTTTTTCAAACAACTGGACTGTGCTAGATGCAAACAATTGACATTTCACTGCTCTCCTTTGTGCTTTTACCCTGATGATTTGTGAGAGTAAACATCCCTGAGGTCATTCATAGGGAGATTCTGCTTATCTTTCTCAAAATAAAGAGGGGTTGGCCATTGTTGATGTGACTGAGGAAAACAGAGAATTGTCTGTGCTTTTATGGCAGGCTTACTTCCTGCCTCATAAGACCAATACAGTGAGAGGAAATGAGCATAAAATTATCAGGTGATTTCCATCAGGTTTTTATATCATTGTCAGCATCAACTTTTGTTTGGAAAGGATCTGCATTAATAAGTTATGTAAATGCAGGCAGTTGTTGAATGTCATCTGAGTCAAACTGTTTCCCGTCCTCTGTGAGATATTTGTCAGATGATCTTGGGGACAGTCGGTGCCTTAAATGAGACATTGCATTTTAGAGACATGCAGCTCAGAGAAAAAGTAAACATTAATATCAGTGATGGGAGGAATCTGTTTGAAATCTAGGGGCTCCATAGGCACCATGAGTTTCAGACAGGAGATATTTATGTTCGTCAATCAAAGACTGAGCAGTGATTAAGGCTCATTTCTATCTTAATGAATGCAAATTGGCACATCTGCTATGGTGGTCTAGCTGTCCAGACTCTTCAATTAGTATGATTGATCAATTATCCTCATGCCAGTGGCTCACTAGAAGTGGAGGCTGTGGAGCGCGTGAGTTGTGGGGGTTGGGCAAAGAAATGAGGAAGAAAAAACTCCAAAACCTGCACTTAATAAATCTGATTTTTAGATTATCTCCATGTAATAGTGAGATGTATATCCTAATAGCATTCTGAAAAGCTTTACATTTCTTAATATTTATTTTATCATAAATTAATATTCTCACATTGACTTTATGAGTTGATCTGAAAACAGGCTTCAGACTACAGCTGAGCAATTGTGATATTACCTAATACGTCTCGTGTTCTGGCATCCTTTGTCTTGTTTGCACAAACAAATACACTGTTTGCCTTTTAATTTATTCCCTCCTGTCATCAGCGGAATTTTTGATCAAATATTTATAAGAGAAAAAGAGCTCCAGCCTTGCAAATATTTAATAGATCAGCACTCAGTCAATGCGGAAGTCTGTCTGGTGTAGTTTATTTGTGCTGCTGAACAGTGACAAAAAAGGCTTGAATACTAAAGCACACTGCTGAGATCACTCTAAGTACAAGGGGCAGATTGTAGAGAACTATTTTTTTAAGGACTTAAATATGCCCTTGTTACACCAAATACAAAGTATGGGTCAGTATGAGATGCTAAAATTGAATGAAAATATGACCTGTCCACGCTATGGCAATTATACAAAAATGTTGAGGAAAAAGATAAAACACATTTATTTTACACAAAGAAACAACATAGTCCCACTGTTTCTAAAGTAATATCATTTACTGATTATTACAGTTATAATAATGTTATCTGTAACGTGTGTTAATTATTTAGATTTTTACTCCTACTCTTAAGTAAAAATATGAAAACTTGTTAAATACAGTTATAGTTTTGAAATATTCTGCTTCTTACCAGAATATTTAACATTTTTCATAGAATCAAAACAGGAGTCTGACAAGCTGAATATAGCTGGTAAATAGCTGGTACATCAGGCTTTCTGTTTGATTAGCTAACATGCGGTGGGAAACTTAACAGACATGCAGGTTGTAGCTTGCTAACTTTAGTTTTGAACCTGTTCAATATGACATTTGCAAAAGACTACTTAGATGCAATATTTAGTTGGATATAATCCATGGTACATTTAAATTGCCATGGATTCAAATTGACCGGTAATTTGGCCAGTAAGATGGACTTTCACCCTGCATTATGGACACACATGATACAGATCTTAGTGACTAAAAAAAGATAACGCTAAAGCTCCAGGAAAATGGGGTCCCATGAGATGAGTGAAGAAAATGTGAGTTAATAACAATCAATATCAAAATCGCAATATTTCATGGTATGTTTTCTGACATCATGTAACCCTAGTTTCCAAACCATGATTGTCTTCACTTTCACGACTCCATTACTACTCCATATAAGTGAGCTGTTCAACTTATTTTCCTTTTGCAAAAACCTGCATAAAATAAATTTTTCACATTTCTTGTCTGAGCTTAGGCGAGGTTAAAATCACAGGAAAATCTTAAAATACTGTACTCTTCACAAATATTTAGTATCATTTTCTGATTTGTTTTTGAAAGGCTATGAACAGCAGACCTCAGTCTTTTTCTCTCTTTTGACTAAGCAGAAGGAATAAACTATATATTAGAGCAATAGGTTAAATGTCTTCTAAAACTTCCACCTTCACTGGTGTTACTCTTCACTTATTCACCTGGGTGTAAAGTCACCATCCCTGTTGGTGTTTCGCCTCAGATCTCTCAGCAGCAGTGAAGAGATTTCCACTTTAAGCTAAATCAAATGTCACCGCTGTTGACATAGATTTATTGGGTTGATGTTGATTTTTTGAGGCTTTCAATATATATGAAAATGCCTAGCACCCATTTTTAATATTACTGAAGAAAATATGTGTACTTTGGGCTTCTATGATTATTGGACTTATATTAAATTTATTTTTACATACAATCACATCCCTCCACAAGTCTTATATAAAGTGTCATTAAACATAATGCAATTCATACATATTGTATATATACGGTGTGTTTATTTTTTAGTTAGTTCTGTTTATTGTTAGATGAACTTCACACTGGCAAAAAGATAATGATATGGAAACTTTTATTTCCCAGTTCAAACACTCACATTTTGAGTTAGTTGCATGTTTAAAACTGTGGCTGAAAGTTGAAGTAAAATGAACACCCCTTAGTTTAGGTATAAATTGTTTGCTTAGTGATCTTTTGGCTTCTGGGTGAAAAAGTTTCCTGCTCTACCTTTCTAAGGGTTTATAGTGAACTAGAATTGGAAAAAGCCTGCAATATAAAAGCAATAAAATAGGCCGAGACAAAATACTAAATACTGTGCAAAGCTAACACAGGAAACATTTCAATTAGATTTAAGCACTGAAAACTGTGGAATGTTTCAGCATTAGTAAGTGGCCTTTGTAAAATTATTTCAGTTATTAATATTATCACACCATTAAAACATTTGTTTCTCTTTGTTTAATTAAACAGTTGTCATGCACATATATATTTTTACCATAATACTTCTACAACAACAACTATTAGTACTACTGTCGCGTTCTGAGGTTTAGAGTGACCAAAGCACAGACAAGAGCTTGGCAGTTGCATGTTTAAAGGAGTCTTCTTCTTTTATTCAAAGATAAGTTCAAAAAGGTTTTCCAAACGTAGCAAGAACGTAGCAAAATCACTGCAGATACAAGAAATCCAAAAACTTACAAATTTGATACTGCAGGAACATAGTAGGCAAAGTACATAGACGAAGGTAGGTGAATGGGTATTTGAACGGAAGGAACCAGCGAGGAACAAACAAGAATAGAGAGCTTATGAACAGAGGGAAGTGGAGTATGGACCAATGAGAATGAGAGACAGTAAATCAGGGGAGATGGAATTCAGGTGTGGACCAGGCTATAGAGAACTGAGGGAATGTGAATAGTTGCTAAGGTGGCAAGGCTAGAAACAAAACGAAACACAAGAGCTAAACCATAACATAAATCCAGAGGGGAAAACATGAGGGAAGCTAGACAGTAACATAACCAAAGGAACCTGACTACAAAAACAAAACTATAAGTAAGGGACTGAATAACAAAACTCAGGGAAACAGATCTAAGCAAAACTATGGACGAAGATAAATAACCAAAATAAACATAATAACCTAGAATAACCATTAACTAAAGCAAACTGAGAAACTAAAGGGAATAGAAGAAACACCAAAACCTAATAATTAACAAAGAACCCATAAAGGAACCCTGACTGTAAATAAACAAAACCTAAACCACAGAAAGGAAACCAGGACGATGAGGAACAGAGAAAATAAACTAGTAAACAAATAGCGCAGGTGAACAAATACCAAATCATAAATAAACACATATACTAAATGGGAAACTAAACTAGAAACTACAAGGAAGACAAGGGAACTAGAAAAACAACAAACATAATAATAGTCATAATCATAAGAAAACCATAACAAGTAATAGAAAAGAAACCACTAAAGGAACTAGGAGCGAAGGGAGCGAAAATAACAAACACTAGGAGGCAGGAAATAAACAAACAACCATGACTACAAAACCAAACAAAAGTCAAAACATAAAACCACAACAAAGTCCAAAGATGTTGCCTCACGACAACTACTGCTAATTCTACTACTACTACTACTAAAACGTTTTATTATTATAATAATAATAATAAATAAAGATTTGTGCAAAAATTGTGAGATATTTACAAGATGTACAAAAACTGCTGAACATTAAATGTAAAATATTCAATGCCTGCTTTCTGTCTGAAGATCATCATCAAATTTGATAACTGTTCTTTGTTAAAAGATGTCACAGACAAATGAATGAACACACAATACACAAAGCATTCAGTTTCATGGGTTGTTTTGGGTGAAGAAGATAATAGAAGATGTTTTAATACATGTTATTAGAAGTTCGGAGTGCAGTATAGTTCTTATTGCGAGAGTTATGTTTTAGTTAATCTGCTGTAAATCGTTTGTGAAACTGCTGCAGCCATAATGTCTTATATAATTGCTCTGGCATGTCATTACATGCATGAGCAGAGTCCAAAACATCTGATTATTTGGTAACAAGTTAAAGAACCAACCAGCATATTCTGAAGACTGCGAACATCTGGCTAAAAGTAAACTTGCTTAACAGTAGCTGCTAGACGGTTGGTGGCTGCTGGAGGCGGGGTACTTATGCCATTTCCTTTTGCAAGCTAATAATAAGGACAATAAGATCTTAAAAAGCCTTCCTTGCACTGTTAGAGAAGACTAAAGTGCAGCTATATTTAACACATTTTGTGATCTTTAGTAGTTGAATTAGCTGCTTTACTTTTACTGCTTTTTGCTTGTGTCTAGGGTAACAGCTCTGAGATAATGCACTTGATGGACAGTCAAAAGACTCAACATTTGTAATGGCACAGTGATCAAGTCCAGTTTTAACTGTATTTTTGTTTTAAATTGGCGATACTAACCATCTGAAATTTATCAGAGTAACCATTGAAACAATCAAACTAACAATTTTTAGGTAAAATTCATTGTGTTTCAAGAGTTTGGTAGATTCAGTCGTCCAGACCATGGGAACTATGATGATATGATATCATCATAGTTCCTTTTCTGCCATGCTGTGTTGTTGCGCTTTAGTAGACTTTCACTTGTTGGCACATAAAAGCAAAGCCTATTCAACTGTTTTCTCTTGAGAGGATTTTGTACTAATGCAGCAACATACAGCTGTCAGTATTCCTGTGATCCTTTTACTTCCTCTTCCTTTGGGCCTAGTGTTGTGAAAAAGAGCCACTTCCTGCTTCCTGTGTGTCCTCTGTGTTTAATGTACCTGAGAGAACGTATTTTACCTGTGGACCAGTGTTTCAGGCCAGGCCAGTTTTAGATTTAGGTTATGTTGATTGTTAAAACAAACACACTCTCTGTTCAAACAGCAGTAGTGTGTATTTTTGGAATTTTGTGCTTGGACAGGATAAAAATAGACAACAAACGGTCCAGGCAAACAGATTGAGATTTCTTTGACCGCCTTTGTATTAGTTAAATAAGGTTATTACATGTGGTTCTGTTAGTTTGTGGCATCTGTTGATCTTATTTGTGGATAAATACCTAAAGTGGGACACGGTGGTGTAAAAACTACAGTTATTTCTCTCAGTTTATCCTACAGCCTTATATCTTCACACTGATATCTCTTATGAAGTAGTCTGCATAAAAGTGTTCTCCGAAGCAGGCAGAGTTAATCTTTCCATTGCGAGCAACACACTGGGTTTCAGAGTGCCCATTTTAATAGGACAAGGACACTTTTTCCTCTGGGTTTTTTTAGAAGAAAAAGTATCACCAGGCTTCCACTGAAATATAATAAAACGTTTGATAAAAATTCCATTTAGTTACATTATATTACTATATACTACTGTAAAATATGTCATCTGAAAAAATAAGCTAAAGTTTATTTTGTCTGATTTTTGGGATTTAATGAACAGTTAATCGTCTGTTTTCTGTTTTCTCCTTCCCCTTTAAGTTGTTGAATGGTTAAACTCTATTACCAGGCCTGTTTTGTGTGCAGTTTGGATCCATTATGTGCTGCATCTCATTGTTTTATTATGCCCCTGCTCTATGTCTGTGTGTGTTTGTGTGTGCATCTGAGTGTGTGTGTAAATGTTGCTTGTTACCAGGTTACTGCTAAGAGATTTTTGCTTGGCACATGTCATGCTTTATTGACGTCAGAGCTTTTTTTTTTCTTTCCCACCCTCTCAGCTACATTGCGTATGTCTCATTACAGACCAAGGGTTTCTCAGAGAGCTTACAATGAAAAGAGACTCAATGGTTTAGACCATTGAACATTGTACCTTGTTCTAAACCTTGTTTTTCCAAGAACAGAAATGAGTTATGCTGTTGTCTTTATAAATACAAACTTAATATCTAGCAAAAATGCTTATAATGTGTTTTTAAACGCTTTGCCATATAGCAAACATGTGCTTTGGTGATTGAAAGAAAGAGCTTTAAAATTATAAACACAAAAACTTCCTTTTGTTTTTGATAATGTACTGACAACTCAACTGTTGCTGAGACACAAGACTCAGTTCTTTAATTTCAGATTGAAAGTCCTTCCTGTGACCTGTCAAGACATGTCTGCCTTTAATCCAGGCTGCAAAAGAGCAAGACTTTTGGCAAATAACTGTAAGGTTGAATAGCTTACAGCAAAGTTATCCTGTTATATTCTTTTGAGTCTATTTAGAAATCTTAGCAGCATTTTGGAAATCTTAGAGTAAAGGGTATTTTTGACATTCTCTCGGGAATGTACATAGAGACTGCTGTTACAGTAATGCTAGCCATGCTAGCAGTGCTAGGGAAGCTAACTGCTACTGTAAGAAATTTAAGATTCCTTATAATGTTAACTCCACAACTCTTTTGTCTCATTTTCAACATAAAATAAAACCCTTCGTAGTAGCATAATGTAGTCTTTGCTTGTGATATAAATGATTACTGACTGCTAACAGCAGAAAGGCTGGACAAAATATTGTAAGTCCTGTTTACTATTATCTTCTTATGATATAGGTCTTAAAGAGAAATTGTAATTGGACAAAACTGATATTGGTCAAAGCTTTACAAAAACAGAAAACTCACAAATCAGCTGTGAAATTCTAATCAGTGCATCTAAACAGGTCCTTCTCAAAATATTAGCATATTGTGATAAAGTTCATTATTTTCCATAATGTCATGATGAAAATTTAACATTCATATATTTTAGATTCATTGCACACTAACTGAAATATTTCAGGTCTTTTATTGTCTTAATACGGATGATTTTGGCATACAGCTCATGAAAACCCAAAATTCCTATCTCACAAAATTAGCATATCATTAAAAGGGTCTCTAAACGAGCTATGAACCTAATCATCTGAATCAACGAGTTAACTCTAAACACCTGCAAAAGATTCCTGAGGCCTTTAAAACTCCCAGCCTGGTTCATCACTCAAAACCCCAATCATGGGTAAGACTGCCGACCTGACTGCTGTCCAGAAGGCCACTATTGACACCCTCAAGCAAGAGGGTAAGATACAGAAATAAATTTCTGAACGAATAGGCTGTTCCCAGAGTGCTGTATCAAGGCACCTCTGTGGGAAGGAAAAAGTGTGTCAGAAAACGCTGCACAACAAGAAGAGGTGACCGGACCCTGAGGAAGATTGTGGAGAAGGGCCGATTCCAGACCTTGGGGGACCTGCGGAAGCAGTGGACTGAGTCTGGAGTAGAAACATCCAGAGCCACCGTGCACAGGCGTGTGCAGGAAATGGGCTACAGGTGCCGCATTCCCCAGGTCAAGCCACTTTTGAACCAGAAACAGCGGCAGAAGCGCCTGACCTGGGCTACAGAGAAGCAGCACTGGACTGTTGCTCAGTGGTCCAAAGTACTTTTTTCGGATGAAAGCAAATTCTGCATGTCATTCGGAAATCAAGGTGCCAGAATCTGGAGGAAGACTGGGGAGAAGGAAATGCCAAAATGCCAGAAGTCCAGTGTCAAGTACCCACAGTCAGTGATGGTCTGGGGTGCCGTGTCAGCTGCTGGTGTTGGTCCACTGTGTTTTATCAAGGGCAGGGTCAATGCAGCTAGCTATCAGGAGATTTTGGAGCACTTCATGCTTCCATCTGCTGAAAAGCTTTATGGAGATGAAGATTTCATTTTTCAGCACGACCTGGCACCTGCTCACAGTGCCAAAACCACTGGTAAATGGTTTACTGACCATGGTATCACTGTGCTCAATTGGCCTGCCAACTCTCCTGACCTGAACCCCATAGAGAATCTGTGGGATATTGTGAAGAGAACGTTGAGAGACTCAAGACCCAACACTCTGGATGAGCTAAAGGCCGTTATCGAAGCATCCTGGGCCTCCATAAGACCTCAGCAGTGCCACCGGCTGATTGCCTCCATGCCACGCCACATTGAAGCAGTCATTTCTGCAAAAGGATTCCCGACCAAGTATTGAGTGCATAACTGTACATGATTATTTGAAGGTTGACGTTTTTTGTATTAAAAACACTTTTCTTTTATTGGTCGGATGAAATATGCTAATTTTGTGAGATAGGAATTTTGGGTTTTCATGAGCTGTTTGCCACAATCATCCATATTAAGACAATAAAAGACCTGAAATATTTCAGTTAGTGTGCAATGAATCTAAAATATATGAATGTTAAATTTTCATCATTACATTATGGAAAATAATGAACTTTATCACAATATGCTAATATTTTGAGAAGGACCTGTAGTTTTTAATGCATCATCAAAACTGTTTCTGGTTTCTGGTAATTGCAAAATATCAATTAAAAGAAAAGGTTTTAGAAGAAAGGGTTTGATGGTAATTTATGTCCTGCTCAGAATCAGACAAAACAGCACTCAAACAGATTTTCTCATATCTACGATCAAAGCATTTTAGCTTCTCTAAAACCTTTGGCAGATATGTTGCTTGCTTTTTAAAGTCATTGGAAGGTTTGTTTAACAGAAAAAAAGATTGAATATAGTGTGTTTCATGTACCTTTCAAGTACCATTAAGGTATTGTTTCTAGGCATGCTTTAATTAGCTTCACATTCACTGCAGCACATTTAATATTGCTTTCATTTCATTACACCTGAGCACAGTGTTCTGCAGTGTGTTCCATTATATCTAGCAATGAATTATTTTAAATCTATGCTGACCTGTGGCATGAACCATATGAAACAGGTCACTGGCCTAATTCGATTGTATCTATTTGCAACCAAGAGATGCAAGTAACGCTAACAAATATTTAAACCACAAGCCATGAGTCCCCGATCTAGGCTCCGTGACCTTGCAATGTGGCTGAATGAAGTCCTTTTTTCGTTCACAACAGCCACTGTGAGTTAGATCGGACAGAAGTCAGCTTGCCCTTGTGCCCCCCTCCTCCTACCATTCAAGCTGCGCAGCCAGCACCTCCTGCCCAAAGGCGATGATGGAGCAAAGCCTGCTGGGATAGGAGGGTTCAGGTCGAGGGGTTTTGTTGGCACCATCTCATCCTCTCCTGGCTGCCTGGCCTGACTGGGGGCAAAGAGGGTGGCTGCTGTGTCTCAGATTGATGAGGACAGGTCTGTGGTCAGGGTATAGAATGTTGCAGAACAGACGTCCTGCTGGCACATCCTGCCATCTTTGTCGTGTGCACCCCCAACCCCGGCCATCCGCACTCATCTTATCGGAACTCCTAATTGTCCTTATGAATATTTTAGAGGCCAGCGGGAATGAGAGTTCAGGGTTTGAGGGTATGGTTTCAATGGCCCTGACAGCTAATGATCCATTCAATGACCAGGGAGTAAGAAGGATGGGGAGGAAGAAGGCTAAGAGTTTCAACAAGCTGTACATCAACATGATATCCGATTTAGATGTATTCACTTTTGTTTTTCAGCAGTCGGAATATTATATATTAGAATTCCATTTTACTACTTGGTTTGTCTTTGATTTAATTTAATAATTTGATTTAATATTTTCTTCCCCTTTGTTTAGCTGCTGATAATGTGCCAGTTATTCAAGGCAGTTTTAAACAATTTGGCCCATGCAAAGAAGTTATTTAATATTTAGCAAAATTACTAGACTCCATTTAATTGTGAAACATTTCAATAAGATGCTTATAATCATATGCAACTTATACTAAGTATCTTTTATGTATGCATAAAACATTTATAGCTGCACCACTCAGAATTTTGTGGGTGAGTTCTGATTTTTGTAAAGCTTTAACCTGCCAATTTTAGCTGATTCCACGTCACCTTAGCATGGCTGGCATTGCTAACCATAAACAGCAATTTCACTACATGCATCCTCGAGAAAATGTTGATCCTTGCCTTAACTCTGAAATTTCCAAAAGGGGCCATCTTTTCCAAATTGAGCACATTCTATAACAAATAGGGGTTGGAATATCAAAAGGATATCAGAACAAACTTTGCTGTGCTCCATTCAGCCTTCCTGGTGTCTGCTGAAAATCTTGCTCTCTAACAGCCTGAATAATCTGTAAGACATATCTTATATATTCCTAAATTTGTAAGAGTGTTGTTGTTCGCATAATCTTGTGGCACTTAGCACTTAGTTGGATGATTGGAAAAGGGTGGAATTTGTAAGTATCCTGTCATCAGGCAACAGTCAGGGTCGATAAACCTGAAAATCATCTGATTCTAATTAATCACCTGAACTCTCTGTGCATGTATAAAATCATTGCTTTAGACTGTCGTACGTGACTGTCTGTTTGATTTTTGACTCCTTGAGTTAGAGTTCCTCACTTACAAGGGACAGATTGGTTTGAGTCTCATGATATGTTGTACAAATTATTTTAAAACCCACACAAAATTTGTGTCGCTGTAAGAAGTTAACAGAAGAACAGAAGAAGTACAGCTAAAAATGAAAAACATCATTTTGTAAAAACGGTTAATATGTTCTTACAACATCAAATTTGACACTTGCCCATTTGAACGGTAGTGGACTGTGCAGATGATGCATAAACCTTTTATTTGTTGAATTTTTGTTATTTGAAGTAGTAAATAATAGAAACATGTTGCCTTCATATTCAAGGTGAACTACTGACAGAATTGTAGGGCAAATTTTTGTCTCAGCTGTATGTCGTATGTCTAACAGCTGTGGGAGAACAGCATGAACATGTAAAGCAGAGAGTCAAGTTTAAGGGCCTCCCCTGCTCCTCCTTCTCTTTGTGCTCCTTCCTGTCCTCTGAGTAACTACACAATGGAGTGTGCTAAAGGAAGGATATGAAGCCAGCCTCATATCCTGATATCAGTCCACTCTGTAATGTGGAATGGTCATGAGATTAAACAAGATATGTCTGGGAATTACAGCGGTCTCCTTGTCTTATAGGCCTCTGCTCTCATCTCACAGCATGTGGTGGGAAATGGAGAGAGAAAGGAAGACCTCTTCATTACAGCAACCTAGCACTGGACCATGGCGTACCGTGCATAGAAACCAAACCAAAGAGGCTTTTATTCCCCCTAAGTGGGGACTGCATCACTGCAGGGGAAAGAGAACATGATGGTGGTGAAAGTCTCTTAAGATATTATGTAAGAGAAGAAATATTCCTCAGCAGATAAAAGCTTTCCTATCAGCCACCTCCCTGTGCTGATTTCCCAGTGCGTTCACAGTCAAAGAAGTCCTTTGATAAGCACATTATATGGAACAGCTCGGACACAATAGTGATGTCATAAGGATTAACATGCTACCTTGCATGATGCAGATGCAGGCACAAGGGCTAATTCACTGCTCTGCAGAGCATAGAGGGCAAGGGGAAATGAGGTGAGGGCTGGCTGCTGCACAACTGGTTAAAATATATCTTCTGTGTACTTAAGGGAAGGTAGGAACAAACAGTGCATGGATTAAATATTCATGATGTGCACCACTTTATTACTACAGATTGTTTTGAAAAGAAGAAGGTTTGTATTTGAGCTGAGGTGCACTAGTCATAGGTCAGTTTAAGTACAGAAGTAGGGCACTGTACTTATCAAATCTTCCATGTGTTATTGAACAATTATGCTACAGACCACACACAAAGTAGTGCATAATTGAGAATTGGAATGAAAAGTAATACATGTTTTAGTATTTTACAAAATAAGTCTGAAAAGCATGCAGTGCAGTTTTATTCAACCACTAACTCAATATTTAGCTTTTCCTTGTCAAACATTTGTTTACCTAAACTTGCCTAAGCTCAGTCAGACTTGAAGGGCATTATCTGTGAGTAGAAATTTTCAAGTCTTGCCAGAGTTTCTCAACTAGATTTAGGTCTGGACTTAAACTAGGCCATTCTAACAGAGACATTTGCTTTGTTCTAAACAAAGCTCTGGCTGTAACTTTTAGGGCAGTTATATAGTTCCAGGTGAACTTCCTTGAAACAGGATTGCCCTGTATTTAGCTCATTGTATCATCCATCGACTCTGGCTACAACCAGTTTCCCTGTCCCTGCTGAGCAAAAAGGTATCCCCGCAGCATGATGCTGCCACCACTATATTTCACCACTGGGACAGTGTGTTCAGGTTAATGTGAAGTGTTAGCTGTTCACCACACATATAATTTTACAGGCCAAGAAGTTCGATTTTGGTCTCAAACATCACCTTCTTATGTTTGCTGTATCTTTACATGCCTTATGAGGAACGTCTACCTCTACTCCTTTTGGTGTTCTTCTTGCTACTTTTCTATAAAGTCCAGATTTGTGAGGTATGAGAATTAAATGCAACTAAATGTAAAAAAAAAGGTTTAGGGATATGAATATCTCCACGTCTCTGAATATCTTTTTGCAGACATGGCGGAGTAGATTAAGAAACCTCCTTTTGCCCCTTTTTCCATCAACAAATTTAAAGTTCAATCTTTTAAATTAAAGCATAATCTTTCTACTTTCAATCTCCCGTCTCCTCTTGTACACAAATGTACAGTACATAAATAAGGTATATTCAGAGAGCTTTCCTTTCAAAGGAGGACTGTCAGAAAGAAATGTATTTTCTGAAAACAGAGCAGATTATTTATACATAATTGTAGATATTCCAAGTTGACTGGGATGTAATAATGATATACGATGACCCGAGATGATATTTGAATTGTTCATTTCATTGTTTAAACGTATCTTAATACTAAGTCAAAATTGCATCCAAGGTTACCAAATGCTGCTCTGAAGCCTTCTGTCCTAAGTCCAAACTGCAAACCCGAGGAGGCAATTAGTGTGCCGAATGTTTCCCATGGCAACAGCAAGGTTAATAACCAGGGCTCAGACGGAGACGAGAGAGTGATGTTTTCATCTGGAAGGGGAACTTCAAGGCCTTGTGATGGAAAATATTTTTTAGGGGAGGTTGAAATATGAGTATAAGCAAATAGATGGACATGCACTGAAGCACTAATAGACAAAGCACTGTGTAGCTTTTATTTTTTTAATGGAAAAACCAAACAAATTTAATTGCAGGTTTGAGCTGCTCTCAGAAAATACCAGTGGGCCTTGTTTCTAGGCATGCTGCTTAAAGATCCTTATCACTACTGTATTCATGTTTGGCTAAATGTACTTTCCAAGGTACAAACACCACTGTGTGATTCTACATTTAGGGCATTTAAAAGCTGCTTTCATAATGTGAAAACAAGGGAACGATATCAAGGGAGCAGCAAACAGCTCTGGCGTGTGAGAATACGCCTGCCCTGTGTTAGGGTGGGCCTCTGGGCTGCCCCCTGCTTTGGTCATGTCTCTGTAGGGACACCAGTGATTGGATGAGTGTGCCGAGCGAGGTCTTGACAAGTATTTGGAAAAGTTTCACCTGTTTGGCCATGTGCTTACTTAGTGATCAGTTTTCTGGAAGAAGTGGAAAGACTGGTGAGGAGGAGGGGTTTGCACTGCAGTATATCAAATCATTATTTGATTCTGTTGAAAACATGGAGAGGTTCTAATTAACCAATAAAATTATAGTCAAAACTAAAAGCATATGGGGAGTTTGTGCTGTATTCCTTAGGTGTTTGGGTTTTGGTTTTATTTTGTGTCTTTGTTTTCACCATCTCCTTGTTGTTTATTATGTTCCAAATGTCTTGCCGTATTCAGTTCATTTCTCCGTGTTTATTATTTCTAGATTGGTGTTGCATATTTAATTCATCCTTTTATGTTTAGTTTCTTAGTTTATTCTTGTGTTCTGTTCCCTGTGTATTCTACTCTGTTGGTCAGTAGTAGTCTTTTCCCCTTGTTTACTATATACTTTGTGTCATAACGCAACTACCTCTGTGTTAAATAGTCTTCCTTCCCTTAGTCTCCCTGTTTACCTTCTGCCTCAGCTGCTCCACATAATCCTTGATTAACATACCTGCATTCTATGTCATTCTCCACACTTCCCTCAGTATTTAAATTTACTGTTGGTCATTGCCCTTTGCTGGATCCTCCCATTATTTTCCATTATACTCTCCATTACCATGCCCTTTACAATCTGTTTGCCGTTTTCCTGTTCTCCTTGTGTCCCCCTGTACATTTTCTATTTCTATATCATTAATAACCAATTTGAGAAACAGGACCTGACAAAAGACAAAAGAGACACGTCCTTCTGTAGTTGATCATCTACTGCAGGTGTTTTCAAACTTCATATTCAAAGATACCCAAATTGATTCCTAAACAGGTTCAAAGGTACAGATCCACTACTGATGAGAAGATCCCCTTTTTAAATATGCTTACAACATAAATTACTTTTGTAATATTTCTCTTCAAATACAGTATAAATTATAAACTATAACATTTTCCCTACATTTCATGGTCTGCAATACCACATTCTATCCAACTCACTAACAAATAACGATGTTCAAGATGTGCTCGTTTTTTCTTGAAGTCGCCCACTATCTTCACTTTTGAAGAAGGACAGTTTTCCCTGCCCCAGCACATAATAGCACACATACAGTTTTTGCATTTATTATATAGATTTACAAAAACATTTTCAGTAAGC
Organism: Girardinichthys multiradiatus; assembly: GCF_021462225.1. Lineage (NCBI taxonomy): Eukaryota > Metazoa > Chordata > Actinopteri > Cyprinodontiformes > Goodeidae > Girardinichthys > Girardinichthys multiradiatus. The sequence goes on along the minus strand of NC_061795.1, from coordinate 29,052,092 downwards.
GAACATGTCGCTCTGCTGATGATCTTTGCAAAGGGAATGCATGCTGAGAGACTAACATTACGTCGCTTCTGCTCTGTGTTGATATGATTTGTTGATAATTTGACTCATGATCTTTTCTTTCCTCCAGTTATTTGTATGTAGACAAGGCACACTGAAAAAAATGTTCTCCTTTTTCGTAAACATTTGCTTTGAATATTATAATACTACATGTACCACATTGGATCTGGCTGAGGCTCAGATGAGCAAGCATGCCCAAAAAATAAGATGTTGATTGGGTCTGAATTGACTTGGCACTGATCCGGATCAAACTTCATCATTTATCTACTATATGCAAAAATTCAGCTAATAGCTTTTTATAAATCATCTTGTTACTGACTCATCAAACTATGTCATAGTTTTTTTTAATATTCTACTAAAAAATGGGAACAAATTGATTTTTCTTTTTTTGCAGGAGGGTGCTAGTAAGTGCCTAAGACATCTAAAAGCACACAAGATTGGTTCATCCTTTCAGCTTAGGGGCCTTTTTATGTCTGAATAATTTATAGATCTGAGTTAGATGGTTTAAAGGCAGCCAAAGTCAAAGCAAAAAACTTTTTAGAGACTGGAGAAATATTTTTCAAGTCCATTTGAAAAGTTTAGCTCATATTCTAGGTCCTTGGATATACATCATACATAAAGAAATAAGGGTTGAATTAAGACTTTTCAGTACCACTCTGTGTTGTACAGAACAGATCTAAATTTGTCTACCCTTGACTGCTATGGTTTGGTAGCAGCTCACTTTCACTGCTACTTACAACACCTCCCCAAATAGCTTTTGCCAGTGGGTGTGGTGTGCTGAAGCCTGGCCAGACTTGTTGTGAGAGCAGAGCAAATCTACCCATCTCGACCAGTGCGACCAACATATTCCTATAATGAGCAGGTTGAAACCTAAATTTGCAGGTTGGGATCAGATCTTTGACTCACTGGTGGTGAAAGTGCATAGTTTAACTTCAGTAAACACAGGCCTTTCAGGACCCTAACTAAAGAGGGCTCTTTTAGTAAACAGGAAATGAACCAGCAAGGCGTTTTCTTAGAATGAGAAGAATGCCTCTGCTCTGTACCACACCAAACAGTAATGCATCTGTGGTACAGCAGTGGTCATTCATTATCCAGAGGTCTTCTCTCTCTTGCGGTCCTCTGGGCCTTGTGGACACTTATGTGGGTGTTTTTTTTTTAACTTTCTCATTTTCTATGTCCGCTGTCAAACAGCGGCATATTTTCCATGCACACTATGCATATTAACATTGTTTATTGTGCCCTGAAAATACACAGACCTCAAAAACACTCATGCCCACAAATGAATGGAGATGAAGGGAGCAGTTTAAGACTCAGCACCTTCCAGCCTTAACGAGCTGGTGGAATTATGCAGGAGTTTAAAGCCAAGGTTTTAGGAAATGCAGCTCATGCTGAGGTTGTGGTGAGCAGTGCTGGGTTAGCCACATTGTCTGCACAAACCTAAACGCACTGTCAGATCGCTTGTCAGAAGATGCAGCAGGTGTAGAAGCACCCCCCTCCGCTACACTCCTTTCCTCAGTTTCCACACATATATACATGTGCACTACACATACAGTTTCTGTTTCACAAACACACACACACACACACACATACTTTCAACCTCGATGGGTGATGAGGACCACAAACAGAGAGCGAGGTCTCATTAAAGCTTGTAGGTTTCCCCTTCCCTGGCTCGCACTCTGACCCCCGCATCCACAGGAGTCGGTGACCTTCCTGTAGAGACGAGGCCTCCGAGACGGCCCGCAGACAGGGGAGGGCGCTGCCATGGACCTGCAGCAGCCTGATAGAGGAGTCTTGAGAGCGGCACATAAATCATGTTTTTGATGTACACTTCCTCGATATCACAAGCTGTCATATGCTGTCAGCGAGTCTTGTTAACGCTGCTATTCAGAGCTGTAATAAGGAGCAGAGATGAGTCTGTATGAAGGAGAGCATAGGAACACAGGAATATTTGTTGACTTGTCCCACATGTTTCTCACTCCTCTGAAACTTCTTTGTGATGCTACCACATTATGCACTTATTAACTATTCAAATTCTATGTTAGTTATTTAAGTCTGTGCTCAAATAAGCATATTGAAAACTTTTCTCATAGGATTAACTTTCATGAGATCCCACAAGTAAAATGTATGAAAATACAAATAGGTCCAAGACTATAAACTTTTTATGAACCGAAGAAAACATAGATACAAATGCAGGTTCTTGCAGGCCTTACAAAGGTATTGTTACCACTTGAATTATATGACATTTTGTCATGTTTTAATGACAAACCAAGACCAACCAAGATGATCATTAATTCAAAAAGCAGCAAGTGACAAGTCTGGAGGAGCTGCAGACCTCCACAGCTCAGATAGGAGGATATGCCAACAGGATAACTGTTCCACAAATTTGGCCTTTAAAGAGAAGCAAGAAAAAAGCCATTGATGAAAAGTGCTCATTTGATAAGATGCTCAATTATAAATATGCACAACCACAAAAATTTCTGGCTGTCTTTTAATAATTTAGTCTGTCATCAGATGGCTTGCAGATGTTTATCCAAACACATCAAACGAAGCAATACCAGCAGTAATAGCTCATGTGTGATTAGCAAAAGGTGCGAAGACGAGAATGAGGATGCTGAAAGACAATGCATAACTTTTCCATCCACATGCAACAATGTGTTCAATGAAGAAGAGACCACCTCCATCTGCTGTAGTGCCTATTTTTTAAGTCTCTTCCTGAGGTTGTACATCATCATGATTCCCTCCACTGGCACCCTGTTTTCTATTGTTTGAAAATTACCTTTGATTTTGGAGCTCAGAACTGTCCACTAGTGGATATAGTACAGTCATGTCAACATGATAAACACATTAAAACCACAAGGGCTGTTATGCTCAACAGTATTAGCAATGAGCATAGCTGTTTACATGTGTAAAAGGAGCATAAATGGCCCTAAACGATAAACTTTTTTGTGCACCCTGAACACATCATCCCCACACTGAAGTGGTGGTGGCAGCATCATGATGTGGGGATGCTGTTTGTTTCAGCAGACACAAGCAAGCGGGTCATATTTGAAGAGAAACTGACAAAGTGCAAGCCTAAATAAAGGGCAGTCCTGAAGAAAATCTGTTGCTCTGGCTGCAGTGAAATTAATTAGATCAAATCATCTTCGTGAGTTGGAATGACCCAATATAAAGATGGACCAGAATCCAATCTGTTGCAAAATTGAGCTATTTTGCAAAAAAAAGAATAGACAAAAAAAGTCTCTCTGGTTGTGCAAAACTGGCCGAGACGTACCCAAACGAACTCGCAGCTGGAACTGCAGTGAAAGATTTTTTTCTTATTTTTCTTATAAAATATTTGCAAAATTATGCATCACTTTTGCCTAACGTTAAAATTATGCACTACATTGTACTGGTCTCTTGCATAGAAAATCAAAATAAAACATATTGAGGGTTGTGTTTCTAAAAAGCCAAAAAGGTTTAAGAGGTATGACTATCTTCATAAGACCCAGTCTGAAAATTTTCAGTCTTTTTCTGCAACAACAAAGCACTGGGCCAAAACACTGTAGCTGATGTTTTGTACAATACAGAAGTGTCCGATTTGGTTTCAGAAGTGAGAATTATCAACTTCAACTTGCAATGAGCTGAAAAAAACTAAATAAAACCATATTTGTGTGCAACCTTCAACCTTTCATCAAGGCATTGGGTCAAGTGTGTTAAGCATATTGCATAACATGCTTTTTTTTCTAATGTGATTTAACATTTAAGTCTGCAACTTCATGCACTCCCAAACTGTCTCAATAATGCTGTTAAATAAGACCTCTGTGGGAGTCACACCATCTGCTGCACGACTTGTGCTTCATGACTCTCACTGTATGTTTGTCTGCCTACAGAATTTATTTCCACTCAGATTAGACTCCTCTTTAGTGACATCAAAGCATAAGAAGCCCCATATCTTTTATGCACACCCCCGTAACTGAGAAAGAGTAAAACAAAAATAAAAATCACATCAAAACATCTTGCATACCATGTCTGTTCAACTGTGCAATTTCATTTCAGAAATTGAGAAACAAAGGCCATAATGACTGTGCTAGTCCCGATCCTGATGACTGTTTCGGGCACAGCCCCATCATGGATGACCATTTCGGCAAACTAAGCGAAGACAGTGATTTAATGTACAAGCGCTGCGGTGTAAGTACTTCCTTTTGTCTCCTGCTATTTTGTGTTGATTTTTTGTCTTTATGTTGATGTTCACCACAGGCGCTAAACAAGAAAGAACACAGAGGTTGTGATAGCCCGGACCCCGATGCCTCATATGTCCTCACTCCTCACACAGAAGAAAAGTATAAAAAAATTAATGAGGAGTTTGATAATATGATGAGAAATCATAAAATCGTAAGTACTGTAAATGCAACGTTCTTGCTTGGCTTTGTGGCACAAAGGGATTTTCTCTTTTTTATTCATTTAACTTTTTGTTGCTCTCTGGTTAACTTGTGTCAGAGATACATTTCTTTAAGACTAATGCCCTTTATGGGTTTGCATTTGTTTCTTCAGTTGATTTATTTTGCAGCTGATATTTTGGCACACCCTTATGAGATTGCATTTCATTAACAGATGAAATGTTGCATGCTTCTGCTAAAAAGATTAAACCCTATTATCATGGGGATGGTTATCATAAATTCAAGAGCACTAACTATTTTAACATATAACACGCTATAAATACTTTGATTGTGATTTTTTATTCCAAGAAACTGGAGATTCTCTGGCATTGGTTACTTTTTTCTATCCTGTTACCCTAATATTATACCCTAATATACCCTAATATTCAGTTGTTTGTTGGATGAAAATACAACTTAAATTGCAAAATAAAAATAAATAGTAATATTGTGATTTGTAATATAATAATTTGGTGATTTCCTTGAAAATGTCAGTGTTTTTTGTAAAATATTAGGACTGGGCAAGAACATATTCTTTTTAACAAAACGGTCATATAAATTTATTTTTCTTTTCTTTTTTTCAACTTTTTTTACTTTGCCATTAACAAACTAATGTCAGCACCCAACCGGCTCACTGGATGACACTGCGATGAAATGCACCTGTTGTTTTCCACTCAGGGCTTTGCAAAGTCAGCACTTCGGAGAAATATGCAAATGAGTTTATTATCTCCTTTACCAATGGTTTTTGTTGTGGTGAAAAAAAAACATTTTGTAGTAAGAGTTTCTTTTTTTTTTCTTTCAAAAGGTAAGATTACTTCTGAAGTGCTGATTGCTGCAATGCCACAGTTGTCACAGTATGCATGACTTTGTTTTTGTGTTTTCTTTTTGTTTTTGTTGTTTGTTTTTTGTGTATGCCATGAACCTATAAAACTTCATCTGTATTTAGTAGATGGTGATTATTTTTTTGTATACTTTTACTTTTTACTGGGTACATCTAGAAAAAGATCAGTCAGTCAGTCAGTCTGTATAAAGTTCAACTCACCTCTTTTATATATTTGTTTAGACACGGAGTGATATATTTCAACTATTTATTCCTAGTAATTTTGATAAACATTATATTAGACATATATCAGACTTTATATTAATGAAAAGTCAGGAGAGTTAGAATATTACACTTGTCCAATATAAAATATTTCTAATTTAGAAATGTCATGTTATGGTGATGTTACTGCTTACATATTCATGGGAAAGTCTATTGTTTTGACAGCTGTCCAGCAGACAGCCACTGACAACCTCCACATGTAGAGTAGGCAACAAAGAAGCTGATTGCTAAAGCATCTGGTAGTTCCAGAGTGCAGTTTCCAAGTATATTAATGGAAAATTAAGTGGAAGAAAAAACATGGTACAAAGAGAGGGCACAAGCAAGAGGAAAACAACAGTCTTGAGAGAATTGTAAAGCAAAATCCATTCCAGAGTCTGGGTGAGATTAACAAGAAAAGTTTTAATGTGAAGTTTCCACAATGAGTGATGATTTGAGGAGCCAAGACATCTGCTGGTGCTTTACCGCTGTGTTTTATCAAGAGAATCAAAGCGAGATTGTCAAGAAAAACACCAGACCCGTCAAGGCAGATAACCTGGCTTATCTTAGCACCTAAGCAGAGCCATAGACTGATCACCACCATGCCATGCCACATTGACGCAGTAATTCATAAAAAAGGAGCTCCAGCAAAGTATGACTTGCATATAATGTAGTACACAGACTTACTTTATTGTAGACTGACATTTCTCCTTCCATTTTATATAAGTTGTATTCTAATATTCTAACTGAATTTTGGGTTTTCATTAGGTATGAATCACAATCATCAAAATGAACAGAAATAAACACTTGACATATATCACTGTGTAATAAATCTTTATGAGTATCACTTTTTGAAGTAAATATTTGAAACAAATAAACTTTAACTATGAATTCAAATGAATTCTAATCTATTGAGCTGTACCTGTGTACATTAGTATTGAAGATTTTATATTTAGCAGAGGATTGCAAACATTTACATGTAGCAAACATTTACATGTAGCACGTTTATTTTAGTCATTTTTAGTAGGTTCTGTGATAATTCTGTAGATTTATTAGCTTTTTAAAGCCCCCTCTTCGCAGGCTCTGTCTGTTGATATTGCTATGACAACCGACGGTCAGCCACATATCAGAACTTGGATTTGGTGCGTCCTGTGTGTAAATATTTATCTGTGTCTCCTTTCTCCAGCCCACGGCGTTGCCTCAGCAGAACTTCTCCATGCATGTGGCGGTGCCCGTGTCCAATCCTGCCATGTACCAGGCGGGAGGAAATCTGGGCAGCCAGGCCCTGGCAGCAGCGACAGCCTCGCTGAATGAGAGCGGGATGCTGTCCCCTCCGCAGGCCTCCCTGCACAGGAATGTTGGCTCCGGTGGAGGATCTCAGAGGCCCACCAGTGCAGGCAGTGCAGGTTAGTAAACAAAAAATAAAGGGATATTTTTTTAATGGTGGATCAAGTTCTGATAGAGGTATTTAATCTTTGGTTTCTGGACTCTCTTCTAATACTCACTCTTGTTGTAGCAATAACAAAATGTAGTTACTGACTTAACTGCTTTCTTAGTTTATAAGCACAAACACTGAAAGCCTAGGGAGAAAGTGAATGTGATTCTCTGTGGTCCTACTAATTTCTTTATTCCCAGATTGTGAGATAAATAACATATGCTGTGTTAATTAGTGAGGTCTGACTATTTAAAGCTATGCATACTATCTGTCAGCTCTAGCTTCAGGATTATGGAAATTATTTTTGTTTTTTTCTTATCTTGTTTTCATTAATAAAATTTAAATTAGAATTTATTATAGCCCGAAATGGTGTTGGATGTGGGTGATGTCAGGTCATGCCACACCGATGCTATTCAACTAGTGTTTTTGTAAAATTTCTTCACACCCTGTAAAATTCACATCAGTGCACCTTTTACTGTATCAGATGGTGGAAAATGATTTCAGATGGATGACTACTTGTAAAACTGGTTTGACTCAGTCAAGCAAAATGGCTCTTGTAGGGTTCTTCCGCAGTGTGCACAGTGGAAGTGCACGAAGCGAGGTGTGAAATACTTGATACAATGAGCATTAACCACACATTAAAAAGGGCCAGCCACTCCTATGCACTAAACAATTGTTCCTCAGAGCATTTGCTCTTTGTCTTTTACTTCTTTCACCATTTTGCTTTTGTCTTCTCATTTTGTGTCGCACAAACATGTTTCAGAAGTTTTAAAAATAATTTGGTACAGTCGCATAGTATACTTGTAATAAGCCATTTTGCTCGATAGCATCTCTTATTGGGGATAGTTCAGGTTCTTTGAAGTGAGGTTTTGTTCAAATGTATTAACAGTTAGTGTCTTACCTGCAGCAACTCTTTTGATGTTGTCATTTAGTATAAACCTAATTAGTCCTGGGGGTTGAAGCTAAAGGCAAGTCTGAGTGGGGCAAAAGGAAACAGACTTTTATCAGCTTAAAACAATTCCAGCCTCAAAAATATCATAGCAGTTGATGCAAGCACTATTTTATGAACCTTTGCACCGTCAGCACATTTGCAAAGGACGGTTATTTTCAAGAAAGCCTATCATTATTTATGCAAGAAATAGAAGTTGAAAAAAGTCCCCCAGTGTAGTTTCAATGTGAAACACACAGAGAACAGACTATGTGAAACATTTCTGGTGAAAATAAATACCTAAATAAAAATAGTTAGGAAGGGTAAAAATTAGTGCTTAAACTGTGTTTTGTTAGAGTGCTGTAATGTTTTTGCTTTTTAAAAAAACTTTACTTTTATTACAGTTAGTCTGATTGAAAATGCTCTAAATGTTTAACACAGGAAAATAATTATTGTAGCGTGCCTCCATCCTTCAGTTAATCAGTAAAAAAATCACCAGCTTCTGTATAAATAGCCACCTAATGCAAGCATGACAACAGTGTCTAAAATAGTGTCTGATTAAACTGCTATGGCATTTTGATAGCAATCTAAAATCTAATCTGGATTTATACTAAGTAAAGACCCCAACCATGTTATCTACTACCTGTAAGATATTAACTACTTACAATCTTTTAACAGAAACTATTCTTTTAAAAACTGTTGCAAAGCCCCCTTTCCAAGAGCATATGTTACTGCTTACTAAAGATCTTATCAAAACTACAGTTCAATGCTCATCAATTCAGTTCATTTTCACATGCTAACACAAACAACATGCTGATGTAGCCTTTCTCAACCATATATTTCAAATTTCCACCCGCCAAGGAGGACCGAAACCACACTTTCTTGTGCTGTGAAGATATCCGCTCGACATTTTCACGTCTGCTCTGGCTTCTCCATCACATGCTCTGTTCGCTTGCAGAAAGGATACAGATGGTTTATCATATCCACTCTGTGCATCTCATTAGGTGGCATGCTGGATACCACAGACCTTTCAGTGCCAAGTGGTGTGGGCTCGAGCCCAGCGGGTAAGTCGTCCTGGAGAGATTCATTAGCTCTCTGTTGCTCTGCCCAATAGGCCTCCTGCTTAGCACACAAGCTGGGTAGATACGTTTCTGTTTGAGATTGCTTCAAAACCCTTGTCACCATCTCTGATTGATCATGCATTAGCCAGATAATATTTTAATTGCAAGCAAAAATAAAATTGTTAAATAATTGAATGGAATATCATGCACAATTTTTTCTTTGTGGTAAAAATATGTGTTTAGGTAGGTCAATTAACTGTCTACTGACATCACATGGAGACCTCTATTAACAGGTGCATCTGTTTTCCCACAGCTTCCCGTGTCTGGCCTTATAAGGCTGGGGAGGATGGCTTAGATGCTTAGAGCAGCATAACCCCACAGCTATTCAGGCCATGTCATCCCACTAAGTCCTTAGTACACAATGACCGGACAGGCTGTCATGGCTGAAATGTGTTTAGTGAGTTGTGGAGACAGGTGGAGTTTAACTCTTTCCTTATGACTCAGCAGGATTGCTGGTGAAATACAACATATCCTCATAGAACAGCATGACATTCAGTAAGATTAGTTCTTCTGGAGTTTTTTGATTTGGTCAATTGTTTCAAAGAGCCAAGATAATCGAAAGGAAGGGTGTGATCGTTTTAGGTTTTGATTCTGTATTGAGGTCAAGACCTTGTCCCTACCATGAGGGGCGTTTTCGTCAGCATTTGGCAAAGTGGGAGCATGGTGCAGCTGTTTGTACCGTGTTTGCAGAGGAGCCGAGACCACAAGTAGAACAAACCTCTCCGGCCCCCATGTCAGATGACCGTTCCTGACATACTTTTGATATTTTACGAGTCACAGTCATGAGTGCAGCAGAGATGTTTCAAAGGTGACAGATGGAAGATGAATCTCTTCTCTACCCAGACGGTGTCACAACTGTCAGGAAACAATGCTCAGGAAGATACTTTTTATTCCTGACCACTTCTAGTTTTTTAATTACTGCTTTAATTGCTGGATTGTTTGCTATGTGTTCAAGTGTTCTATCTCATATGTGCTTGTATAGTGCCACAGTGAGCATTATTGGCCACATTCACTGGCAAACTATTTTCTGCTGCTGTTTTTTTTTTCTGAAATAAGCCATCTGTTATTCTTGTCTGGCTGAGATAATAGCTCATCAGCACCTTCAAAAACACAGCAACCTTTCTTTGAAGTTGATTTCAAACTACTCTATACAACTGTGTATACTGCAGTTTGTATTCCTCAATACGTGCAATGCGTCTGGTCTGAAAGTTGTGGTAGAGATAGAGAATTTCAAACAGAATGCAATGTGTCTTTAAGCTGCAAATATTTTGTCATCTGGAAGAACTATAAACTCTTGAAATATATTTACAAAGCATGTTTGTAGAGCACCCTGATGAGTATTCATATCCCTTGAACTTTTCTGCATTTTGACACATTACAATCACAAACTTTTTGGGGGATTTTAAGTGACACACCGACCCAAAGTAGAGAATCGTTGTCAAGAGGAAAGGACATAATACATGCAAAAAGTGTCAATCCCCCTTAACCTGTAAACCTTAAACAACATCCAACAGTGCATTAACCATCCAGCCATGAGACACAATTTGAACTTTCCGGCCTACATGCAAAAGATTATGTGTGGCAAGAAACGGACACTGCACATCATCTGGAACACTGCATCCCCATGATGAAACATGTTGGTGGCAGCATCATACCAACAGGAGGCTCTTCAGCAGGGACAGATCAGAAACAATGGGACAGTCTTAATGAGCTGGAGCTATTTTGAAAAGAAGAATGGGCATAATATTGAGTTTCTAGGCATGCAGATTGGTAGAGAAATCCTCTATAAACAACTTGCAGCAGAACTTGCTGTCAAAAGTGATTCTACAAAGTATTTTGTTAGGGGAGCCAAATGGACCACATTTGTAAAAAATTTTGAAAAGCATGTATCCTCCACAATCCTTGAAATCTATGGACTACAAGGTCTATCACATAAAATCTCAATAAAATACATTGAGTTTTGTGTTTATAATATGTGAACTAGAGGAAGGGGTATGAATAATGCTGTTTAGCATGCAATAAATCCTGATGAGTGGTGCAATTTCTCCCCAGAATTGTTCCTCTGAGATACAACAAAAGATCTGTGCATGGCTTATATTAGTTGAAAGCTGCGTTTTGTTGTCCTTGATTGGCTTGCATTATTCCTTCTTATTCACACAAACACATTGGATGCTGGTCACAATAACTCATTGGGCTTTCTTTCCCTGATCTCGCAAAGGAAACCCAAAGGCTTTCAGTTGTAAACACAAGGCCTGATGTAATGCCCCTCTTTTTCAACACCATGTTAATAATTCAGGACAAACATCAGAAACCAAACAGCTTTCAGCGTGGACAGTGTTAAGTGGCAGAGGATTTAAAGGAGCGGTGAAGTCTGAATATAGAACGAGGGCAGACATTATAAACAACGCAGTCTTAAGTTAAATTATGATTGGTATCTTGACTATGAATTAACTTCGTAGTTTAAGTACTTGTTGAGACATGTGTTCCCATTCTGGAGTTTGAAAAAATTGTTTGATTCAGTCGTCATTAGACGACTCAGGGCACATTCCACAGATCAAAAAGTCCCTTGGGTAAATTGAAATCTAAACTAGTCAGTAAAAACACAGCAGACTGTCTGTGTTTGCCCTTTGATGAAATTACAGCTGCAGTGTGGTTCGCTGTCCTCAGCTCGTCATGTCATTGCAGAAAAACATCCAAAATGACTGAGATGATAATTGATCCTGGGACTATATACCTAGTAGTAATGAAACAACAAAAACAATAACCATTGTATTCATGGTGTCATGTTAGTTAAATATTGCTTTGGAGATAAACAATGGAGCAATTACATCAATTAGGCACAAAATGAAAACCACCGAAAAACGTCAGACACATCGGGCGCACACGGGAGTATTCTGTGCAGCAGATCCTCGGTGTGTGCTGGTTTATAGGGTGGAGTCTTTATGAAGCCAGGATCTTGAAGTTTGTTGGTCGGACGTTTTTGTCATTCATGTGCAGTTTTTGTTGTGTATCAGGTTGAATTTTCCCACCACGGGAGATTTCTGTAATTGCAGCAAAACTATAAACATTTCTGTTGGTGTTACTAGTCCAAATAATACGTTGACATGATGTTTTCTTATAGCTAATTAAAAGATAATGATATTTGCCTTACCTTGACAGTTGTTTCCTCTTCTTATCTGTTCAAAAAAATGTCAATCTAGGTGATTGCGTCTGAATTGACCTGCTTAACATCAGCAGCGTTTCTCAGCCTCCTGTCTGTGTTTGGTCCATGTTTTCTTATTTAATTCTGCCACTAAATAAAGTCTTGGAAACTAGCAAAAATAAAACTATCCAATGTGGTGGATGTGGTTATATGTCTTAATGTGTGTTACCTCGTACATTTTGTATGATTTAAGTAAAGTGCTGTACCTTAAAAGGTACATGTCCTTGCAAAAGTATTTATACACTGCATGATTTACTGAGAAATAATATATAACCGTAGAGTGGAAGGGCAAGGACATTTGGTTTTGAAATTGTTGAAAAGGTATGGCATGCATTTGTATTTAGCCTCCCGACTCAAAACTCAGAACAACTTGCTTTTTATTTTGTGTTTTAGAGTATCCCTTTTTCCATCTAGTGACTGACATTTTATGACATTCTTTTTTGCTAAGTAACATTGACTAGAATTTCTTTCTTTTCTGTTTTAAAAACATCATTCGCACAGCATGATACTACCACCGGCATGTTTTGGTGTTTGGATGGTGTGTTCAGGGTGATGTGCAGGTTTCTTACATGCATGATGTTTTGCATGTACATTCTAATTTTGGTCTCATCTGACCTGATTACTAACTTCCACGTTTGCTGTGTCCTGTGGCTTGTGGCAAACTACGTAGTAGACTCTTTATGGCCTTTTTTCAGAGTGGCTTTCTTCTTGTTTTTCTTTTTTCTACATAAAGGCCAGATTTGTGAAGTGTATTGTGCATTTCTGCAGCTCCTCCAAAATTACCTTGGGCCTTTGGGTTCTCTCCTTGTCAGGTCTTTCAATTTTGTGTTATACTATTTCGAATTTTCATTTGATTGCACTGTGCTCTGTGAGATGTCTAAATCTTTGGATATTGTTTTTTGACCCAATCCTGCTTTAGACTTTGCCACAACTTCATCCATGACATTGTGGTGTGTTTCATATTATGTTTTTCATACGTTAATATTTGCTAACAAACCTCTGAGGCCTCCACAGAACAGTTGTATTTATGCTGAGGATTATGGTGATTTGAGATGTTATTCGATTGCACTGGATTTTATTTGGGGCTAAGGGCTGAATATAAATGCACACCATCCGTCCATCCATTTTCTATACCCGCTTACAGGGTCACGGGGAGCTGGTGCTTATCTCTAGTGGTCTACGGACGAGAAGCGGGTTACACGCTGGACAGGTCGCCAGTCCATCGCAGGACTAAATGCACACCAGTTTTCAGATATTTATTTGGAAATAAAATGAAAATCAGGAAAACTTTTCTTTACATTTCCCAATGATGCGCTACTTTTTGTAGGTGTGCCATTTAAAAGTAACTGAGGTTTGCGGTGTAATGTCATATTCCACTATGTGGAAGAGTTCCAGTGTGTTGAATATTTTTGTGATGCACTATGAAAAGAGACTGTAGTAACCTGGCCTACGGATCATGCATCATTTATAATATGGGGAGTGATGCAACAAATCACAACAACAATGTGGTTCCGGAGCTAAAACAAACAATCCAGTAATGATAGGGATGGTGGCTCCCTCCCCCTGTAAGTCAAAATGTCTGTTGTGAAAACAGCCTGTTTGTCATCCCTGTTGTCCTGTTTTCTCTCAACAACAACTTCATGCTTAGTGTTCAGTGCAGATTTCTGCCTGAATTAAACACCAGCTCCCCGGTTGTTTTCAGATTGGTCTTTATGTGCCAAATTGCCACGTTGCCTCCCATTCCTCAACATGAAATCCTATTTGCGCTAACTTCTCATTCCCACAAAATGACATCCTGGCTGTTTTTAATCAGGCTTGCTATTTTTGGAGCCTTGGACATTTACCCTGCTAATTCTGTAAACACTGTTTTCTTGCAGCAGCAGCCAAGTCTTGTGTGTGATCAAAGCCAGAGCTGATGGCGATAGCTGCTTGTACACACTGTTGATTCAGCTGTGAGATACTATTGTAGGCTTCATAACTGTTTATTTGGCCATGAATTGTTGCTGTCCTTATCTACAGTCAGCGGGGGCTATTGTCCCATTATGTTTCTACACCCCCTTGCCCCTTGACTAAGTCTCCTTGTTCTGTACACACTTTGTGTTTCTGTCCGCTAAAGACAATGGACAAGTCAGCATCTTGTTGAAGTGTTACTGATCTGTTCATGTTCTGGAAGATAACGTGAATTCTTCCTTTAGTTCTCATCGTCTTCAGAAATCACATTAGAGCAAATTAAATTCCTCTCAGAGATGTATTAAAAGCACAGCCCCTTTAAAATTCAAGCGCACTTGAAATAATACTTGTTCTTTGTTGCCGTTTTCCCAACAATTGGGTGCCCATTTTTTATTAGAGTGCTGCAAACCTTGTGCAGATGAGTCATACAATATTCCGCTTTTGAAAAACAAAAAAAACTATTGTAGGTTTGCAAAAACAGGAAGAATTTTTTTTTTTTATAAGACGTGTTAAAACATGTCAACAGTTTTAAACTAAGCAGTTGTAGACATTTCACAGTGCTGCTACAATTTGCCACAACTGGACAATGAGTCCTTGTAACAGACAAACTAGAAATGGTTATTAAAAAGAAGTCCCTTTCTTGTTTTAGACAGTTTTGATAAATGTGCTGTGATCTGTAATGATGCAACTCATGACATAAAAAGAGAAATCTTAAGAACTGCATATTTCTAAATGTTTTTTTTTTTTGTTACTTCATTAATCGATCCTCACCCAATGATGAGATTCATCCTTTTTAGGAGTTTTAGTAGTTGAGTAAAAGAAAAAGAGTTGTTTGGATTGATGCTTTTGTAAAATAATAATAATAAAGAAATTGACTAATGGCCATGATCACCAAGGTGTGAACATTGAGACAAAGGTCTTGCATTTCTCTGTTGTTTGTGTGACGAAACAACATAGCAGAACATTTATTCAACTGTAATAAACCCAGTTGTTTCTTTTAAGTGGTCACAGTACATTTGCCAGTGAACTGCGCCTCATCCCCAAGATGCAAAGACTTGCCTTTGATGTAATCATTCACAATAAAAAATTAAAGGCTCATCAATTTTAAAATGGACGTTTTATTTTTGTAAATGTGCAGGATAATTATCCGAGTCGATTAAAACTTCCCAGAGGGTTGGAAACACTTAACACTGCATGCTGCACGCGAACTGCGGAACAAGACGGCGTGAAAGGTTTCTCTGATGGCCGGGAGTGTTGTCAGTTACAGTCCCCTGGTTTGATGATGCATTTCTGTTGCCATGTGTCTCTGCAGGGAACGGCTTCGTTAACCCCAGGGGCTCGCCAAGCCTCCTGAGCACGCCCAGCGGCAACGGTCTGGGTAAAATCCTGCCTACCAAGTCTCCACCACCTCCTGGAGGGAACATGGGAATGGGGAGTCGGAAGCCAGACCTGAGGGTTGTAATCCCTCCATCGAGCAAAGGGATGATGCCCCCACTGGTGAGTAAAGAGCACACCGCTGCACACCAGTTTCATCAGCCCGAGGACCTGGGAGGCTGTATGAAAACTTTCATAGCAGAGTGGCTGTGCTGGATTTGCCTGTGCACATCTTTGATGTTATCATCTCAGCATGGCATGGTTTGCAGGTGAGGTTATCACCTCACTTAGGACATTGTTTATCTGCAGTGAACTTGCATACTAGAGCAAAAATCTTTATCAAATCAACTTGTTGTACCTTTCGTTTAAATATGGACTGAGGAGAAACTTTGGGGAACCTTCAATCAGTTATTCCACTTCAACGTTTTTTTTTTATAAACATACATAACCACTAGATATGGGCTCCAGGTTCATACAAGTACTTTGCAGATGTATATATAGACAAACACAAAGTGTTGCATAATTGTGAAGTGAAAGGAAACGGATCCATGGTTTTCAAAACATTTTACAGTTAATATTTCAAAGGGGGCATGTATTTGTTTTCATCCCCATATACTCTGGTACCCTTAAATAAAAACTACTGCAGCCATTTGCCTTTAGAAGCAAATACCTGTTTGCAATGTAATCTCAGTATAAATGCAGCTTTTCAGTGAAGGTTTATTAAAAACATTGATGAATAAAAAGCACCATGAAGACCAAAGAACAAACCAAATCAGGAATAAAGCTGTCAGTGCCAAAAGATATTTTAATGTTTCAACATTTCAAGCAGCACTGGCCAAATCGTTATCCAAGAATGGAACATGTATGAGACAACCACTAAGGCTCGGCCGTCCTCCTCAACTTACAGGCCAGGCAAGAGAGAAAACATTATTCAGATAAACTCTGGAGGAGCTGCATAGATCAACAACTCGGGCATGAGCATCTGTTGACATGGAATCTATCTATTAAGCACTACACAAATCTTACCTTTATGAAAGAGTAGTGAAAAGAAACATTTAGTTTAAAGAGAAACCTGAACAATCAGTTCAACACTTCTTATGGGGGAGAACACTGGACATTGCCTTGAGCACATCCTCCTCATGGTAGAACAAGATAGCGACAGCACAATGTGAAGGGATGCTTTTCTTCACAGAGGACAAGAAAGCTAGTCAGAGTTGATGAAAAGATGAGTGGAGATAAGTACAAGAAAGGAAGAAAACCTAAATGCTGCTAAAGAGAGGAAACTGACAAAATTCACCTTGTGAAAGAGCTTTCTTGTTCCTTGGATGCATCAAGAGCAGACAGAATGTATTGTTGGAGCTCAGAAACAGGTTAGACAGAGGCTGGAGGTTGCTTCCATCTTGCCTGAGCAGTAGAGGCGGTGGAAGGTGCCTGCCGTGGCAGGTCTGCAGACAGCCTGTCATTAGGCCATAATGGTATTAAATTAATCACATCTCAGTGTGACAGAGTGTAGATGAAGACTTAATCAGGGGCCCAGAGTGTGAGCCAGATAATATCTTGTCGCCCTTGTCGTGTCTTCCCACAGCTATTGATTGAGGATGAGTTGTAGGAGCCCTGGCCTGCTCACAGTATGTCCCACAGCAAGGGAAAGATGGAAGATGGGCTTCTTGTTTCTCCTTTCAGGCTCAGGGAGGATTCTGGGTGAACAGGACATAAACTTTATCTGTAGTTTATGATGAATATGAGCTGATGTCAGTGATTTGGAACAGTTTTAGTCTATCCTTTATCATTCTTAAGTTAGTCCAAAGATAGTCTGCTTGTGGGTTTCGTTATGGAGACATGGTGTTTATAAATGCTCATAAAGAGTAGAATTTTACATTGGGGACAGTCTTACTTTCATTTGTGTGCCTTTACCTATAAAATCCTGATAGCTGTCCCCTCCCCCCTCTCCTGCGAACTCTGCTCCTTTTCCGTAATTCACTTCTTTCCTTCTGTCGATGGCAGTCGGAGGAGGAGGAAATGGAGTTGGTGAGTTTGAAAAATGCCTGGGCAAATGGCTGAAATGTTAACACGCTTTGAGTAATCACAGATGCTGAACCGAAGACAGTGTTCAAAGAGGAGACAGTTTTCCAAAAGAAGACAACAGCTTTTGTCAATACATGCATTGAGTTTGGCCTGTGAAGACTGCCTTGGCCTGTTAAATTGGCTCCTCAATTCCCAACATGGACATTTTCGTCACCAGGGGTTTTAGTGTGCAGGAGTGTGTGTTAGAAAGAGGAGAACTAATAAGCTAATTCTTTTCACACGATTTTGTTATAGTCATGGTTTGATGTTTAACAATTTAAGAGCAATGTGAAAAACATAAATCACATGTTCTTTTTCTGAGGAAGAAAAGATGACATCATCCGAAATGAAATCATTCTTTGAGATACTTGGGGTTTGGTGAAGTCATCTGGCCGGATAGTGTTGGAACAATTCAAGGAAGCCATCAACTTTATGATGCAATCAGGCTTCAAACGCAACTGTTGGCAGCTGCGTATATGTTTGTTATATTACCCAAGGAGGGTTTGTTGTAGTATTGTTTTAAAAACTGCAGTGTGTCTGCTTTTGATTATTAGGCTGCGTGTGCATTTTGCAGCTCACAACAAAGCTCACTGCATGACCGCACCAAGCTGTGTAGGTGTGTTTTTGTGGATGCATGCCAGCCACTACACTGAAAAAGCACCACAGCTTCTCTGTGCGTCACTCTGGGAATTGAAATGTGTCATTTGCGTTATGCTCTTGCAACATCTCATTCAGGTGTTATGTGAGCGATCTGTTGTCTCACTTTGACTTTTTGAGTTCTGAATGTTTATTTGGCGGATTTTCCTAAAGTGGATCGTATGGGTTTTCTCTATCCCAATTTACTATTTATACATAAGCATTTCCTTTCATGTTTGACATAATAAAAAACAAACATGTTAATTTTAGGGGGATTCTGTAATTTTGATGTATGTAGTGACTATATTTGGCACAAGTGCCTCTGTTAAACTTGACAACAATCCAATTAACAAATTTGAAAACTATTTTCATATTATACAGGAAGATTTCAATTAATTGGAATATTATTGAAAAGTTTACTTATTTCAGTTTTTCAATTGCAAAGGTGAAACTCATTCATTATAGAGGTTTATTAATCTCTGTCTTATATAGTTCAAGCATTTATTTCTATTAATCGTGAGGACGATGGCCTAAAGCTAATGATTTTAACAAAGAAATGTTATGTTGTGGTTATGTTCTGGCCTATACAGTCATTAGAGGCAGGTAAAAACATAGCAGATTAACATGCAAAAGCAACAGGGAAAATTGGAGTCTTAGGAACGTTTTGAGGTTAAGGCTGTTTAAGAGTTTGAGGGAGATTCACAAAGCATGGACTGCACCTGGAGTCAGAGCTTCAGGAGCCACCGCGCACAGGCATTTTCAGGGCATTGGCTACAGGGTTGTGTTAAGCCAACCCTGATTCAGAGGCAACTTCTTGGTCTTTCTTGGTCAGTAGTCCAAAGTCATATTTTCAGTTGAAAGTAAATGTTGCATTTCACTTCGAGATCAAGGCCCAAGAGTCTGGAAGAAGAGCAGAGAGGCACACAATCCAAATTGCTTCAGGTCTAGGGTGAAATTTCCAGAGTCAGCAATGATTTGGGGAGCCATGTTGTCTGTAGGGTTTGATCCACTTTGTTTTATGAAGTCAAAAGTCATCGAAGCCATCTACCAGGAAATTTTGGAGCACTTCATTCCCTCTGCTGAGAACCTTTATGGATATGCTGATTTTATTCCCCAGCAGGACTTGGCACATATCCGCACTGCCAGAAGTACCAATTCTTGCTTTAATGTTCATAGTATCATTGTGCTTAAAAACCCAGCAAACTGGCTTGACCTAAACCCAATAGAGACTCTAGGTAATATTGTGAACAGGAAAATGGGAGACCGCTCAGCCAACGATGCAGGCAAGCTGAAGGCCTCTATTAAAGCAGGCTGGATTTTCTTAACACCTTCATGTTTCTCTGCATTGATGCAATAATTAATGCGTAAGATGCCCAGACCAAATATTGAGTCCACATACGATACTGTACAATACATAGACATACTTTTCAGTAAGGTGTTTTTATTGGGCTTCTGGTATATCATCATTTTCTGTGAATATAAATTTGGGGTTTTTGTTTACTATAAGCCATAATCCTCAAAATGAACAGAAACAAAGGCTTGACATATGTCGTTCTGTGTGAGTTGAATCTATACAACACACACGTTTCACTTTATTAAGTGAATAACTGAAGGTAATAGAAATTTCCGTTATATTCTAATTTAAGTTGTGGTTTAGGTGGATTTTGTGTTTTAACTGTACAATTTAAAATCCCTCTAAACTTACACAGCCTTACTGCCACCTTGTGGTAGATAATGTCTGATGTGAATTAAAGTACTTTTCATTTTCATGGGTTTTTGTTTTTGAGACTGAACTGCAATATTTGTTGCTTTTGTGTGTGTGTCCTACAGAACACCCAGAGGATAAGCAGTTCCCAGTCCAGCCAGCAGCTTGCCACTCCTGTTGTGTCTGTTACCACCCCCAGCTTACCCCCCCAGGGCTTAGTCTACTCAGGCATGCCCACCGCCTACAATCCTGCTGGTGAGTCTGCACCTTCTGCCCCCATCCCTCCACTGACAACAGCTCCCTGAGCTGTTACCGTTTGTAGCTCACATTCCTAGTTCCTGCTCTTGGTTGCATACAGTCATGAAAGTGAAATGTGAGTTAGTTCTCAGTGAGTGTGTGTGTGTGTGTGTGTGTGTGTGTGTGTGTGTGTGTGTGTGTGTGTGGCTGCTTTTGTTTTTACAGAGTACTCGCTGAGCAGTGCAGAGATCTCCTCCCTACAGGGCTTCAACTCTCCCAGTCTCTCTCTGGGCTCCATGTCTGCATGGCAACAGCATCAACTAGGCCAGGCAGCTCTTAATTCTTTGGTGTGAGTAACACACTTGGAAACAAAGGCACACTCTACAGACGCCCTTGCATAAAAGCAACACCCACGGTGCTCTGCGATATCATGCCGAATCATGCACTTACATATTCCTGGCTTTTAATGCGGTTTTGTTTTTTTGTAAACTGAACATGAGATGTTCTTCTTATCTCTGCTGCAGTGGTGGAAGTCACCTACCTCAAGGCTCCAACTTATCCATCAGCACCAGCCAGAACATAAACATAAAATCTGAGCCCATATCACCGCCCCGCGAGCGGGTCACCCCATCCGGGTTCCCGTCTCAGCAGCAGCAGCCACAGCAAGGGTCAAGCCGGCAAGAGGTTCTTGGACGCTCACCCGCCGACAGCCTCAGCTCGTCCTGCAGCTCATATGATGGTAGCGACCGTGAGGACCACCGAGCGGACTTCCATTCCCCGCTTGGACTTGGAAGACCCCCTGCTGGCTCTGAGGACAGGGAGAGCCCGTCAGTCAAACGCTTGCGCATGGATACATGGGTGACATAAGGAGCTCTGATCCGGTCTGCAGTCACCAGTCAGACAGATAGAGGAAGGGAGGGATTAGACATGGGGATAAAAGACGGAGCAAGGCTCCTTAGAGCTGTCAATATTATTCTATTATTCAACTCCACTTCGATTTGAAATTCTGGGATGTAACGTTAGAAGATGTCAGGACATATTTAGGTCAATGCTCAAACTGATACAGGAGGGTTAAACAATCTAAGTAAATTTTGTGCACAAGCAGGTGGTATCAGGTACTTGCCGCAGTTCAGAAGGCATCTGCAGATGAGAGAAAATTGTTAAACAATAGGCGGTAGATTATTGTAGCCACTGGTCTAGTCAGACAATTACATGTATTTGCTGTTTTGCTGTTGTGCTCGCAAATTCGCAAACAATCCCAGAAAATTGTGTTGCTTTCAGGCTGAGGACTCTCTTATTACATATGATGTTCACTGCAAGAACTATGTTTAAATACCATGCAGCAACCACACAGGTTTTGTCTAAAAGGGGGCCTCTTCAAAAATCCTTAAGATCAGGAGACACAGAGCACATCAAGCCAAGGTCATCCAGGACTCTTCAATAAGCTGAGACAACTTTAAAACAACAATATGGCAGGTAAAATAAAATAGTGTCAGAATTTATTGCAATAATGATAATTACTTTCATAATTTAAAAAAGTAAGGTGTATGAATATACAGTTAAGATAATGCAAACCTGTCCAGTTGAGCTGGTTAGTAAGCCAACGTGTTGACATTTGAGCAACAGTCCGTCAGTTAAATAAGCCAAAGCTGGGGTTTTTTGTGTTGTTTTGTACAGTTGCTGTAATCTCGTTACAGTTCGCTCAAATGCTGCCTCTCTTCTTCTTTTTTTGTTCCATCATACTCTGTATTTTTCATTTTGTTTTGTTACAGTGTAAAAATCCACGTGAAGCAGATTCTTGAATCAGATATTGAAAAGCCATGGACGTTTGCTGTTCTATTTGTACAATGTCAAAATTTGAGCCAAGCATTTTGTCTTTTTTTGTTGTTGTTGTGTAAATAACAACTTTAATATATATATTGCCAGGGTGGTGAGTACACCCTTTTCGAGAAAGTATATTTTTGTGGTTTACAGCTGAGTTTACAGGAGTGGACCCTTAAAAAAGTCACTAGTCCATATTTCACGGTTTTATTCAGTCATTTCTGCGTAAACTCAGACGAATGTTTGGTTAAAGATTGTTGGTTTTGTCTCATTTGCCCTGAATACACTCTGAAATGAATTCTATGAGATCAAACTTTCATGCGTTGTTTTTTTTGAAGGATGATCACAAGACAGGGGAAAATAGGAGTTCCTCCTGCCCATTGTGGTCTAACATTAAGTGCTAAAGTTACTGTCACTATTCAAACCCATGCTTCTAACTAAACTGAACAAAAACACCTTAGGGCTACCATCCTGCTATTAGCTTTTGGAATTTAAGCCAATAAATCTAAACACAAAAGAAGTTGCTGGTGACCATAAGACAAAAATAAATAGATATCTATGGGTGCCCACGTGTGGTTGTAAATACTCATTATAACTTGATTGGCTCAAGAGTTTCTTTTACAAATGTATCCCCATTTAGTGACAGAGCTGTAACCCTGTACTTGGAACATTAGGAGCCAGAAATGTGCAAATATATTGGAAGTTGTTGTGGCATAAAGCCTGTGTTATTACACTGTAACGAGGACTAAAAAAACAGGGTTGTAGCTTTTTTAAATCTCCATTATAAAAGGCATAAACCATTCATCAGATAACAGCACACTGACTGACTTTAATATTTCCTGCTGACAGGCACACATTTGTATGAGAATGATTGCTGCACAAGACAGATTTCACTGTGTATTCTCCATGGCATAACTTATGTGTATTAATGACCTAAGGCATCCCCATTGCATCCCCATTGCAGATCTATGCATATTCAACCCCACTTCACATGACATATATAAACTATGATGTCATTACTGAACATATTCAGTCTGCAGACTGTCAGGGTAAAGAGTGTCAGACTGTTAGTCTCTTATTCTAAAGTGCCACAGCTGGAAGTTACTGGACTACAATTTTAATATCTTTTGGTTTTGGCTATCTCCTCATCCATTTACAGTGCCTTGCAAAAGTATTCATACAGCTTGAGCGATTTCACATGTCACGTTTCAGCCACAAACTTTCATGTATTTTATTAGGACTCTATATCATAGACCAACACAAAGCAGTGCTTGTGAAGCACAAGAGAAAGGATATTTGGATTACAACTTTTTGCTAAAAATAAAAGAGCACCATCTTCCACATAATTGCAGTGTTCCACAGGATCATTTGCAGTTTCTGGCAAACTGCAAATGACACTTCTTATGTCTTTCTTACAAAAATGGCTTTCTTCTTGACACTCTTCTTTATAGGTCAGATTTCAGGAGTACTCTGAATCTCTGCAGCTCCTCCAAAGTGGCTGTTTCTTTCATTAATGCTTACCTTGCTCTCCTTAATTACTCCCAGGTGGACTCTAACGGTGACTCTTTAAGAAAAAGAAGCAAATACCACAGAAAATGCCACACTTTTCATAGTTTAATATGTAAAAAGAATTGAAAACCATCCTTTTCCTTCTACTTTACAATTTTGCACTCCTTTGTGTTGGACTATTATATGAAATCCCAGTGAAATACGTTGAAGTTTGTAGCTGTAATGTGACAAAATGTAAAAAAAAAAAAATATCAGCTGCTATGGATACTTTTGCAAAAGACTTTATACACACTGATAGATCTACATCATGGGGTTTAATTATCCATATTGTAATCCAGTTTAACACAGCAGAAGAAGATAGCAATAATAAATGACTTCAACAGAAATCATCTGCCTGTCTTGGCGGCGCCGCCTTGTAGTTGAGCACATTTTTTAGCACTTGATGACATACCAGGGAATTTTGTAGTTGCTCTACCAATATGCACAGTTAGAAAATGCCTTATCCCAAAGAGAAATTGCACCACATTTATTCTCTCTCATGTAAGGAAAGACAATGCAGACATCATCCAGGCGGGACGAGACCGTCCTTTCACAGCAGACTCACACAAAAAATGCATGGTGAATGCACAGTGAAACAAATGTTCTGTTAGTCCTCGTCCAAATTGTGCACAACTGATGAATGTGAAAGGAAAGGGTAATCGATGAACCTCTGGAGAGAACTTTCTTCACTTTGCTGTGCAAGAGTACACCGCTTTGCTTCATGGCTAAGTATTTGGTAAGTGTCTGTAGTTGATAGTTCACGTAACTAAGGAAGCTGTTTTCGGTTTGAGCGCTCAGACCGTTTGGCGGCACAAGCTGGACTTTGTTGCCAATAATAAAATTATTTGTTTTAAAATTGAAATAGATTTTAAGTTAATCTGCATTTTTGTTTCCGCTTGAATGTGTTATTTTATTTTCAACATACAATAATTATTCAAGTGAACTTTTTATTGAACAATTAAGATACTATGCTAGATGTTGTTGTACAAAATTTGTATTCCACACAAAATGTGCAAATATTGGCTTTTCATGTGTAATTTAGTTTTTGTTTCTCTTATTCTGTATAAAATAAAATAAACAACTCTTTCATAGAATCTGTTCTTCTGTGAAGTCCCAAACAGTATAAACTGTCAACTTTATTAAACACCTCAGTGTATGCTCAATCTAAACTCCGTGTCCGCTCATCTTTCTGTGCTTGGTTGGTTATGCTGTACATGACTTAATGACGTAAAGATTTTCACCAAGTTTAGTTTTTTTGTAACCACTTCAACAGTATGCCATAAAACAGCCATAATATAAAAATACAATCTGTTATTAGTCTTTTTTAGAAAGATTAGTTATAATAATAATCTATTAGCTGTGAACCATTATCAGTGTTAACAAAAATTAATCCATGAAACACATCACTGTATGTAATGAATCAATATGATGTATTAGTTTTATAAACTTATTTTGCAGTGATATCCAAATTATTCCTGAAATTGAATATTCAAAGGTAGCAGTAGTTTAAACATGCAATGGTCTTGATCGTAATGGCCTGCAATAAAAGGTTTTCTATGTGGATGACCACATAGAAAACCAAACAGTGTTTCACAGGTGGCCTCTAGCGGCTAGCTATGATAAGTACCTTTTTTTTTTTTTTTTTTTTTTTTGCAGACATTGGTTTAATTCCACAGATTTACCAGAAAGAGGCGCTGTGGTACAATACAATCTTGACACAGGTCAATGGTGTCCTTGAGTCTTGTAGATTAAAAAGAAGTTCTGTGCAACACAACTGTTTGTGCTTGCTTGGTTATCTCATCATCTTTTCGGCATATTTGTGAGGAAAGTTGCTAGGCAACTCTAAAACACTAGAACTGATAAGTGTTCTCCAAATACCTAAGAACAACGATGTACAAATTCAAAAGTGAAAGTAGAGAGGAGTCCTAAGTTGATTCTGTATTTAGTATCACAGTTGCACTTATACTTAAACTCGGTAAGCTCCCAGTAAAAGTGGAACCGTTTTTTTGTAATGATTACACTTTTAAGCAGCTTACATAGAAACTTTTCTGAACTTTATGATCAGTTAAAACTAGAAGATCTTATAACACATTAATTTCACCCTGAAAGCCCAGACTTACTGCAAGTACTTGAACATGTCATGGCACAGACAGCAGGGGTGTAACAAAGACTGCATTCCACATCAGGGAGGTCCTGTTGTCGCGCATGCTTGCTAACTGTCATGTCTTGCTGGGATACTGAAAGTACAGGTGTTGGACAATGAAACTGATACACCTGGTTTTAGACCACAATCATTTATTAGTATGGTGTAGGGCCTCCTTTTGCAGCCAATACAGTGTCAATTCGTCTTGGGAATGACATATACAAGTCCTGCACAGTGGTCAGAGGGATTTTAAGCCATTCTTCTTTCAGGATAGTGGCCAGGTCACTACGTGATACTGGTGGAGGAAAACGTTTCCTGACTCGTTCCTCCAAAACACCCCAAAGTGGCTCAATAATATTTAGATCTGGTGACTGTGCAGGCCATGGGAGATGTTCAACTTCACTTTCATGTTCATCAAACCAACCTTTCACCAGTCTTGCTGTGTGTATTGGTGCATTGTCATCCTGATACACGGCACCGCCTTCAGGATACAATGTTTGAACATTGCACGTGGTCCTCAAGAATGGTTCGGTAGTCCTTGGCAGTGACGCACCCATCTAGCACAAGTATTGGGCCAAGGGAATGCCATGATATGGCAGCCCAAACCATCACTGATCCACCCCCATGCTTCACTCTGGGCATGCAACAGTCTGGATGGTACGCTTCTTTGGGGCTTCTCCACACCGTAACTCTCCCGGATGTGGGGAAAACAGTAAAGGTGGACTCATCAGAGAACAATACATGTTTCACATTGTCCACAGCCCAAGATTTGCGGTCCTTGCACCATTGAAACCGACGTTTGTCATTGGCATGAGTGACCAAAGGTTTGGCTAAAGCAGCCCAGCCGTGTATATTGACCCTGTGGAGCTCCCGACGGACAGTTCTGGTGGAAACAGGAGAGTTGAGGTGCACATTTAATTCTGCCGTGATTTGGGCAGCCGTGGTTTTATGTTTTTTGGATACAATCCAGGTTAGCACCCGAACATCCCTTTCAGACACCTTCCTCTTGCGTCCACAGTTAATCCTGTTGGATGTGGTTCATCCTTCTTGGTGGTATGCTGACATTACCCTGGACACCGTGGCTCTTGATACATCACAAAGACTTGCTGTCTTGGTCACAGATGCGCCAGAAAGACGTGCACCAACAATTTGTCCTCTTTTGAACTCTGGTATGTCACCCATAATGTTGTGTGCATTTCAATATTTTGAGCAAAACTGTGCTCTTACCCTGCTAATTGAACCTTCACACTCTGCTCTTACTGGTGCAATGTGCAATCAATGAAGACTGGCTACCAGGCTGGTTCAATTTAGCCATGAAACCTCCCACACTAAAATGTGTGCACGGTGGCGCAGTTGGTAGCACTGTTGCCTTGCAGCAAGAAGGTCCTGGGTTCGATTCCCAGCCAGGGGTCTGTCTGCATGGAGTTTGCATGTTCTCCCCGTGCATGCGTGGGTTCTCACCGGATACTCCGGCTTCCTCCCACAGTCCAAAGACATGCCTGTTAGGTTAATTGGTCACTCTAAATTGCCCTTAGGTGTATGAATGAGTGTGTGCTTGGTTGTTTGTGTGTTGCCCTGTGATGGACTGGCAACCTGTCCAGGATGTACCCCATCTCTTGCCCATAGACTGCTGGAGATAGGCACCAGCTCCCCTGCAACCCACTATGGAATAAGCAGTAGAAAATGACTGACTGACCTCCCACACTAAAATGACAGGTGTTTCATTGTCCAACCCCTGTAAATGAGTTGCAGTTTCACCTGTGTTTTTCTTGCAGTGATGAGTAAAAAAAAGATACATAGCACAGGAAAGAACTATTTCTGTACACAACATGTAAACATAATAATCTCCTGTTTTTAGTATGCAGGCATTAATTTTCGTAAATGTACAACAACATGCTGTAAGAATGTTTGTGCTACCATTGACATTTTTCTTAATTCTGCATCTATTTGTGAATCATGATTTTACATTTATGCTTATATTGAATTTTAAAAAAGTGAATTAAAGAATTGAAATTAAATGGAACATTAGAGTCAGGTGTTTTCAAATAGTTAAAAACCTATTAGGTAAGTGGTTGTCCTGTTTTTTCTATGAAGAACAGGGATATAAAATGTACAGACTCTACTGTGGCATTGAGGAATACTGTTTTTGCCCCCAAAAATGTGTTTTCTGATATCAGGGGGGACAGTATCAAAACTGGAAATGCAGAAGTCCTATAATTCAAGTATGTGCATGGAATTACTCCTGAAGGGAAGAAAACCTGAAACATTACATTATCAGATCAAGATTGTTACTATGTCAGCCTTCAGTTCTGCAAGCATGAGTAAAAAGCCAGGTACTTAATTGAAGCTAAACAACTGTAGGCTTTTACAAAATAGTTTTTCACAATTTAAACAGATGCTTGATTGTTCACAAGCCCAGTGTTTCTTTGGGTATGGATTGCACCTTAGTCAACAACTTAAAAATTAAACTCATGATTTCAGTAAAATGACAACCAAAATAAATAAATACATAACCTGCATGGGTTCTCTCCGGGTACTCCTGCTTCCTCCCACAGTCCAAAAACATGACTGTTAGGTTAATTAGCCCTCTACATTGCCCATGGGTGTGAATGGGTGTGTGCCTGGTTGTTTGTCTTGTGTGTTGCCCTGTGATGGACTGGCGACATGTCCAGGGTGTACCCCGCCTCTCGCCCGTACACTGCTGGAGATAGGCACCAGCTCCCCTGTGACCCTGTTTAAGTATCTTAATTAACTACCAGGGTGAGAATTGTATCCTTCATTTATACACTGTTCTACTAGAACAAAAGAATATATGCTCATCCCTATTCTAACAGTATTTCAAATGTTATATGGCACTTACCTACATTTATGTCTGCCAGCTCAGGGTGGCTTTTGGATGTAAATCTCTAATGTGGAGGTAGGAAAAAGGCAAATGAAATTGGCAATGAGGGGACACGCCTGTAAGCCCATTTGCCATTCTAATTTAATTATTTAGACAGCCTGGAAAACGACTGCTGAAATAACACACAGACTACCCATTTAGGTTCAATAAACCAGTGATAGCTTTTGGTAACTCTAGCCTGCCAAAAAATAATCTAAGTTTGTAAAACTAAAAAAAATGTTTATAGAAAATGTCCTTCAGCTTAAAACTGGTTCCATTCTGTTAAATAAAAAAGTAGCTAATAAATACACTGCTCAAAAAAATAAAGGGAACACTTAAACGACACAATATAACTCCAAGTAAATCAAACTTCTGTGAAATCAAACTCTCCACTTAGGAAGCAACACTGATTGACAATCAATTTCACATGTTGTTGTGTAAATGGAAAAGACAACAGGGGGAAATCTTTGGCGATTAGCAAGACACACTCAATAAAGGAGTGGTTCTGCAAGTGGGGATGACAGACCTCTTCTCAGTACCTATACTTTCTGGCTGATGTTTTGGTCACTTTTGAATGTTGGTGGTGCTTTCATACTCGTGGTAGCATGAGACGGACTCTACAACCCACACAAGTGGCTCAGGTAGTGCAGCTCATCCAAGATGCCACATCAATGCGAGCTGTGGCAAGGTTTGCTGTGTCTGTCAGCGTAGTGTCCAGAGTCTGGAGGCGCTAGCAGGAGACAGGCCAGTACACCAGGAGACATGGAGGAGGCCGTAGGAGGGCAACAACCCAACAGCAGGACCCCTACCTCCGCCTTTGTGCAAGGAGGAACAGGAGGAGCACTGCCAGAGCCCTGCAAAATGACCTCCAGCAGGCCACAAATGTGCATGTGTCTGCACAAACGGTTAGAAACCAACTCCATGAAGATGGTATGAGGGCCCGATGTCCACAAATGGAGGTTGTGCTCACAGCCCAACACCATGCAGGATGCTTGGCATTTGCCAGAGAACACCAGGATTGGCAAATTCGCCAATGGTGCCCTGTGCTCTTCACAGATGAAAGCAGGTTCACACTGAGCACATGTGACAGACGTGACAGAGTCTGGAGACACCGTGGAGAGCGATCTGCTGCCTGCAACATCCTTCAGTATGACCAGTTTGGCAGTGAGTCAGTAATGGTGTGGGGTGGAATTTCTTTGGAGGGTCGCACGGCCCTCCATGTGCTCGCCAGAGGTAGCCTGACTGCCATTAGGTACTGAGATGAGATCCTCAGACCCCTGGTGAGACCATATGCTGGTGCGGTTGGCCCTGGGTTCCTCCTAATGCAGGACGATGCTAGACCTCATGTGGCTGTAGTGTGTCAGCAGTTCCTGCAAGATGAAGACATTGAAGCTATGGACTGGCCCGCCCGTTCCCTAGACTTGAATCCGATTGAGCACATCTGGGACATCATGTCTCGCTCCATCCACCAACGTCACGTTGCACCACAGACTGTCCAGGAGTTGGTGGATGCTTTAGTCCAGGTCTGGGAGGAGATCCCTCAGGAGACCATCCACCATCTCATCAGGAGCATGCCCAGGCGTTGTAGGGAGGTCATACAGGCACATGGAGGCCACACACAATACTGATCCTCATTTTGACTTGTTTTAAGGACATTACATCAAAGTTGGATCAGCATGTAGTGTGTTTTTCCACTTTAATTTGCAGGCCTTCATTGGTTAATAAATTTGATTTCCATTGATGATTTTTGTGATTTTGTTGTCACACATTCAACTTTGTACAGAACAAAGTATTCATGAGAATATTTCATTCATTCAGATCTAGGATGTGTTATTTGAGTGTTCCCTTTATTTTTTTGAGCAGTGTACTATGGGCCTTATAATCATATCCTTTTAAATAAGTGTCAAACATGCAGTTGTAGTGCCAAAACAACAAGTTTAGATTATCCATCTTTCCGTTGACTATACTTGCAGTATCCATCTACTTGCAGGATCACAGGGGATGCTGCAGTGGTAATTGGGCAAGAGGTGGGGTACACCTTACGTAGGCCGTCATACCATCACAGGGAAACACAGAGACAAACAGGACAAACAGTCATGCTTGCACAAACTCATTCCTACAGGTAACTTAGACTAACCAATTAATCTAACAATCAAGTGTATGGACTGTGGGAGGAAGCCAGAGTACCCAGAGAGAACCCATGCGTGCACAGGGAGAACATGCAAATTCCATGCAGAAAGATCCCAGCCAGGATTCAATACAGGTACCCTCTGTCTGCAGGGCAACACTGCTAACTACTGTATCACAGTTACTGTGCAGCAACAGTATAGATCAAAACTTTACCCTTACAGGGTAATTTTTCTCCCTATTGCAGACTCCCTATTTGTTGTAGAAACAAAATAGCTGAGACTGTAGCAGTGACCTACACATATTTCTAGGACCAACCTACGTATGTTTCCATTTGAAAACAGTTAAAGAAGCCAGGGTTGTGGTAACTCATCCATGACATCATCAGACTGCAGCTTGTACTTTCTTTTTGTCAGGTCTGGATTCTTTTGTAATAGAGCAAGTAACTTGCAGCTTACACACATTAAATTAGGTGAAAAGATAAATGACAAGTTACCAATGAAAACTATACTTTTAGGTGAAAAAAAAAAATATTTAAAAGCCATTTTTTAGTTAGTTTCCTACATTTCCGACATTATTATTCTACCTGAGCCCACCTCAACGAAGCATCCGTTTGTAGATATGGAGTTGAAGTCTAATCCCCCACAGGTGAACTGACATAAACATACATAATAGGTAAAGAAATATATACACTGATAACCGTTTTTTTTTTTTTTCCTTTATTAAAACAGTAAAGTTGTGATAATTGAGGGCGGGGTGAGGGCGGGGCGAGCGGGGGTGGGGGGCTGCAGAAGTTCCTGGCCAACTGAAAGGTGAACGGTTGCCACAGAAACCAAACTGTGACTTCAGAAACCTGAGCAATAGGTAGTCAGCAAGCAGGTGGAAAACGTTGTTAGGGTTTGACTGGTTTGGCAACACACGTGAGTAATCAGTTGTGAAAGGCCTCGTAAGGGCGAACGCCTTTTTAAGAGGAGGCTGTAGTTGGTGCTAACGTTTTAAAATGTAATATGAGGAAAAAACGTTGACATGTTTTAACTTCGGTTCAACATTAGCTGTTCATGTGAAGGTTTACATTGACCTTTTAGGTGTCTCCTCATTCCGCAAATCATTAAGTAATATACTGCAAATCTAACCTCGCCGTTCCCCTTTATGCGTTTTGTTTGTGTGCTTCCATGTTCCCCCAAAATGAGCAATGTTGTCGCTTTCTGACCATGAGACCAGCTGTGTTGTGGCTTGGATGAGATCCAGTGTGCATGTGTAAAGCAACCGAGCAAGGTCTTTGGATTGTTTGACTTGTGTGATATGCAGGCCTAGAGGCCACCTGCCATAGGGGATCTTGCCCTGTGCTGATACCAAAACCTGCCTTTTAACTAGAAGCCAAGTTGCGGCTCTTTCATGCGGGCCTGATCTCCTTAAGACATCAGCAAATATTGAACAAGTCTCTGCCCAGAATCAAACACATCTGCTCTCATGTTAGTATCGTTAGAGCAGAGACAAGGAAAGAGAGAGAGAGAGAGAGAGGAGACAGCAGTGGCTCTGTTGCATTAGTCTCTGTGTGGACACAGAGCTAAAGTTTATATCTAACAAACACAAATGCTCAGTTTTGAGGAGCTTAGGCTAACTGTGCTCCTCCGTAAACAAACATGAATCTGTGTGAAATGGGGTGCAAGATCAGCTCTGACATTTCATATGCCTCAGTCATGTTGCAGAATCAGTCAGAAGTATTTTGGGATTGTTTTGGACGGTTCTGCGGTAGAATTAGGCTAGATTATGGCATTAAGTATATTTTTAAACACTTGGACCTATACGACAACTCAAAGAGGCGTGTTGTATACACGCCTAAAAGCAGACAAATTGTCTCATATGCAAATAAAACATCAACTATACAAATCAACAAGACTTACAAAACAGGCTGTTGCACTGCGAGCAAACATTTCACTGTTTTAGTCTCAGTTTAATCTCTCTCTGCATGTCTCTGTTAACTCAGCCAGATATTTTCTGGTCTCACATAACATGAGGCATACAGTGTATTGCCAAAAGTATTTGTCTGTCTACTTTTATATGCACATGAACTTTGATGACATTCTATTCTTAATCTATAAGGTCCAGTTTGTTGAAGGACCCACCGCTGCCAGCAATAGCAACTTTAACTGTTCTGTAAACATCTTCCTCAGGGTTTAGGAGTGTTCATAGGCGGATGAGAAAACCAGAATTACAGCCTCTGCTCTGATTCATCCCAAAGGTTGAGGTCAGGACTCTGTGCAGGCCAGTCAAGTTTCTCCACACCAAACTTTATACACCTGCAGCCACGTAGGTGATTGGACCACCAAAATTCATTGATTTGGTGGTTTGACCCAGTACTTTTGGCAATATATTGAATGTAGCTCGGTTCATCATGGACAACTCGGGAAGGCCTTTGGGAAGTTTACCAGCGACATTCTTTTGTCACTGAAACTGGGACTTGTGTGACTGGTAAGGCTAGTTTCAGCCGGTGTGGCTCCTCCACCAATCAACTGGTGTGATTCCTAAAACACATCCTGTTCACCATAGTTAGGATAGTTGAGATATCTACAGGATAAAACGTTTTTGTATAGTAGTTGGAAACTAACTCAGTGCAGTTCATTCAAGCTGTACTGAAGAGGTCGGATGAGCAGGTAAAATAGATTTTCTTTGTCTAAATTGAGGTGGAAGAATTCCAGATGAGTATTTGATAGATTCCTGGCAAAAAAATTTTATGTGGTGTGGTGCTAAATAAACATGGAAGACATTGGTCACATTTTTCTGTTTGAGTTTGTAGGTTAAAAAATTCTTTAAAAAGCTGATTCTAACAATCGCTACCTTAGAAATAAAAAAATAAAATAAAAATAAAACAAAAACTAGTTCTTTAAATTAGATTCATATGTTGAAACATTGGTAACCAGGTAACCAGAAAATGAATCTGAATCACAAAATTAAATTAGATATTTCCTTAATAAATTTAGATAGTTTTTAACACAACATATAAATGTATAATGAATAAATGCAATAATCTATCCTTTGGAATATTGAAATTTTATTTTAGTGATTGTTGTTAATCATTAGGCCCATTAGGAATTTGAAACCTACTCTAGTAGTAATCCGTTGTAAATATGGTTGAGTCTTTTATTTTGAAGAGTGACTGGAAACTTTATTTTGATAACACTCCAGTGTTATCAAAAACACATGATAAGACCTCTTCCATCACTGCTTTAGGCCTATTAGGAATGCATTTTTTAGCAATGTTATGGTAAACTGTGTGGGAGGAAAACAGACTTATTCATCAATTTTTATTTACTTTCCAACAGGTATTACTTAAGATGGAAGGCAGAAAGAAATTTCTGGAGAATTTTCGTCTAAAAGCGAAAAAGCCACGTAAAAAGCTGCTTGCCAAACAGCCAAGGAATCTGGCCACCCGGCGCAGCATTTCAGTGCCAGACCTGACCTTTACTCCAGGCGAGGCAAATTCTGCAGAAAGTGAAGTGCTGGCTACCCCCTCTGGTGCTATCTACTTTGGCATCTCTCCTGATCCGAGTGAATTGGATTCTGTAGCTAGTAGCTCTAAAAATGAAGGACCGCCTTTTGCAGACGAACCCACTGACTCACTCTCACTCTTAAGTGCTCTGCCGTCTGAGGATGCGATTTACATGAAGAATTTAAGTCCAGAGAGCAAAAGGAATGTTCATGTAGAAGACATTTCTGCACAAGAGGATACAAAACCCAAGGAAAATGTGCAAAAATTCATATTCAAGCCCATTAAAGAACCAGACAGCAACCAGGCGGAGAAAGATGAAGAGCCCCAAACTCGCAGAAAGATGTCTGACACCATTGCAGCCATCCTCAACAGAGCAAGCTCGATGGGGGACGAAAGACGTCCTCATGTTGAGAAGAGGACCGTGATGTTCGAGACAAAAAAGCCGACGTTTGAAAAGCTTACTCTACAAACCAGCCGACCAAACTCTGCAGAAAGGCTGTCCTTACAAGATGCTCAATTTGATGGTACAGATGCTGAGTCTCTGTATTCTGCATGTGGCACTCCCAGTGAGGAGCAAGTCAACATGCTCTGGGCAACAACCAGGGAGGAGGAAGACATCGAAGTGTCCCCTTTCGCTCTGCTGAGAGAGATGTCCATGGATGAAGGTCTTCTGGACTTGGAGAACCAGGATGAGTCCCTAGAGGAGGTTAGTTTGATGGATTTAAGTATTTTTGTAGATTGAACTATAAATCAAGTTATTGGAATCTTATTGTAAGTTTAAAGTTTCTCTGCATGTTTTGGGTGGAATTTGCACAATAGCTCGCAGTAGCAAGCTTTTTACTGGTTCTTAAATCCAAGACATTCCAACTTCGATGTAGCTATTAGGGTTAGGCTCCCTGGAAATATGCAAGGTACATTTAAAAAGGCCTCAGCTTCTGCAAATATGTCCTAAACTTCTAGTATTAGTATGGTTATATGAAAAAGTACTGGTCACATTTACTTGATGTTTGCTTAGTTTATGTAACAGGCAAATAGTGTTGCTTGCTTCTTACACCACTCAGAAGAATTAATATGAGAATTAGCACCAAACATACATTCACTTTCTTTTTTTATTTTATTTCAGTTTGTTACATTCAAATTACTCAATTTCTTAGCTTTATTGGCACTTTTGAATGCCAGTAAGGCTACGTTTTATTGGCACTCTTTTGATATATGAAAAAAAAGTCTCCATAGGGTTTTGTAATGACCTGCTGATATTTGGCTGGGAGATGATCACCTGACAACAACCTTTTCTGTCCTTTGTCTCTGAGGTACAGTGACGAGACCAGTCACAAACCTGTCCTACAAGTCAGTTTCACAATATGGTTGAGAGGTTTTCTCAACCATGTGAACAAAACAGTTGATAAAATCTCTCATGTACCGTTGACACTCTATGCCCTGTAAGAATATACAGTACAGACCAAAAGTTTGGACAAACCTTCTCATTCAAAGAGTTGTCTTTATTTTCATGACTATGAATATTGTATCTTCACACTGAAGGTATCAAAACTATGAATTAACATATGTGGAATTATATACTGAACAAAAAAATGTGAAACAACTGAAAATATGTCTTATATTCTAGGTTCTTCAAAGTAGCCACCTTTTGCTTTGATTACTGCTCTGCACACTCTTGGCATTCTGTTGATGAGCTTCAAGAGGTAGTCACCTGAAATGGTTTTCCAATAGTCTCAAAGGAGTTCTCAGAGATGCTTAGCACTTGTTGGCCCTTTTGCCTTTACTCTGCGGTCCAGCTCATCCCAAACCATCTCGATTGGGTTCAGGTCCGGTGACTGTGGAGGCCAGGTCATCTGGTGCAGCACCCCATCACTTTCCTTCTTGGTCAAATAGCCCTTACACAGCCTGGAGGTGTGTTTGGGGTCATTGTCCTGTTGAAAAATAAATAATGGTCCAACTAAACGCAAACCGGATGTAATAGCATGCCGCTGCAAGATGCTGTGGTAGCCATGCTGGTTCAGTATGCCTTCAATTTTGAATAAATCCCCAACAGTGTCACCAGCAAAGCACCCCCACACCATCACACCTCCCCCTCCATGCTTCACGGTGGGAACCAGGCATGTAGAGTCCATCCATTCACCTCTTCTGCACCGCACAAAGACACGGTGGTTGGAACCAAAGATCTCAAACTTGGACTCATCAGACCAAAGCACAGATTTCCACTGGTCTAATGTCCATTCCTTGTGTTCTTTAGCCCAAACAAGTCTCTTCTGCTTGTTGCCTGTCCTCAGCAGTGGTTTCCTAGCAGCTATTTTACCATGAAGGCCTCATTCACACAGTCTCCTCTTAACAGTTGTTCTAGAGATGTGTTTGCTGTTAGAACTCTGTGTGGCATTGACCTGATCTCTAATCTGAGCTGCTGTTAACCTGCGATTTCTGAGGCTGGTGACTCAGATGAGCTTATCGTCCGCAGCAGAGGTGACTCTTGGTCTTCCTTTCCTGGGGCGGTCCTCATGTGAGCCAGTTTCTTTGTAGCGCTTGATGGTTTTTGCGACTGCACTTGAGGACACTTTCAAAGTTTTCCCAATTGTTCGGACTGACTAACCATCATTTCTTAAAGTAATGATGGCCACTTGTTTTTTTTTTACTTAGCTGCTTTTTTCTTGCCATAATACAAATTTTAACAGTCTATTCAGTAGGACTATCAGCTGTGTACTGTATCCACCTCCTGCACAACACAACTGATGGTCCCAACCCCATTTATAAGGCTTGAAATCCCACTTATTAAACCTGACAGGGCACACCTGTGAAGTGAAAACCATTTCAGGTGACTACCTCTTGAAGCTCATCAACAGAATGCCAAGAGTGTGTGGAGCAGTAATCAAAGCAAAAGGTGGCTACTTTGAAGAACCTAGAATATAAGACATATTTTCAGTTGTTTCACACTTTTTTGTTCATTATATGATTCCACATGTGTTAATTCATAGTCTTGATGCCTTCGGTGTGAAGCTACAATATTCATAGTCATGAAAATAAAGAAAACTCTTTGAATGAGAAGGTGTGTCCAAACTTTTGGTCTGTACTGTATATAAGCACAAACATAATGCAGAAATGTCCATTTTTTATTGAAGCCGTCATCAATTTTGTGTTCATTAAAAAGCCCTTTTTAATCTTTCTTATTCAGAACTCTGCCGAAGCCTGTGATGACTTTGATGACAATATTACGGAGCTAGCAGAAGGCGCTGTGAGTATTCACACAATGAAAATCACTAAGCTGCTGCTGTGAACAGTCATGTTAATTTAACTGTGGGTTCTCCACAGGACATTTTGTTGCCAGGCCCTGATGTTCAAACACCCTCCCCGTTCCAGAGGTACCTCCTTAGCATCAACCTAAAGTATGGTCGCAATCTGGTCGTCAGAAACAGGCGTTCTGGTAGGTTACTGTGATGACCCTAATGTGATCCGGCCCCTTTCACAACGTGTCAAAGGGAAATGTACATATTTTCAAACTGCTCTTAAAACCTTAAGTTAGGCTGAGGTGTGTCCAGCTGGAGCTGGTCCCATTTTCGCCGACAGGAATGCAGCTCATTCTGTGTTGTCTTTTGGTAATAGCTAAAGGGCAATCCTTAACAAAATACTGCATTTGAACAAAACTGGATTACATTTGTAAAATTTTTCCACAAAACAATTAATAGTTTCACATAGGAAACATGTTAATATAATAAGCAAGAATGGGGTGTGTTCAGGTTCTGCTTTAATACAGCTTTGCTATGAGAGTGACAACACAAACAAATGTAAAAAGTATGCAGTTAAACCAGTATAACAAAAAGCAGAGTGCATGAGCGCAGATGCTTGTATTTAATTAAAAGATGCAGTTAGTGCAAGTAACTCCTCATTTATTTTTTAAACAGCTGTTTCTCATAGATTTAAAAGGGACAAAATTTTTCTCTTGTGTCATAAACAGTTTTTTTTAATGGAATTTTACAATTAAAATCATACTTAGTAATAATTAAAAATAATTCAGGGGGCATCTCAATAGTCCCCTGAATTACTGAACTTTGGATCATATTTTAGCTGGTCTAGATGCACCTGTAAATGTTGAATCCAGAAACCTTTGTCTGTTTTCAAAAGGAGATCTTTAAAATTAGCAGTTTTTGGTTGCTAATTTATTTTTCAGAAATGTATTTCAGTTCAAAAAATTATTAACTATAAGGGAGAATAGTCGGATAAACTATCAATTTCAGAAGATTAGGTCGTTTTACGGCTTCAGAACGACAGCATCCTCTAGTGGCTAAAAATGAAACTACAGGAGTATTTCGGGAAAAAGCTGTGTGGTCTCATGCATAAGTTGCCAACATACAGGGGTAGGACAATAAAACTGAAACACCTGGTTTTAGACCACAATAATTTATTAGTATGGTGTAGGGCCTCCTTTTGTGGCCAGTACAGCATCAATTCGTCTTGGGAATGACATATACAAGTCCTGCACAGTGGTCAGAGGGATTTTAAGCCATTCTTCTTGCAGGATAGTGGCCAGGTCACTATGTGATACTGGTGGAGGAAAACGTTTCCTGACTCGTTCCTCCAAAACACCCCAAAGTGGCTCAATAATATTTAGATCTGGTGACTGTGCAGGCCATGGGAGATGTTCAACTTCACTTTCATGTTCATCAAACCAATCTTTCACCAATCTTGCTGTGTGTATTGGTGCATTATCATCCTGATGCACGGCACCGCCTTCAAGATACAATGTTTGAACCATTGGATGCACATGGTCCTCAAGAATGGTTCGGTAGTCCTTGGCAGTGACGCACCCATCTAGCACAAGTATTGGGCCAAGGGAATGCCATGATATGGCAGCCCAAACCATCACTGATCCACCCCCATGCTTCACTCTGGGCATGCAACAGTCTGGGTGGTACGCTTCTTTGGGGCTTCTCCACACCGTAACTCTCCCAGATGTGGGGAAAACAGTAAAGGTGGACTCATCAGAGAACAATACATGTTTCACATTGTCCACAGCCCAAGATTTGCGCTCCTTGCACCATTGAAACCAACGTTTGGCATTGGCATGAGTGACCAAAGGTTTGGCTATAGCAGCCCAGCCATGTATATTGACCCTGTGGAGCTCCCGACGGACAGTTCTGGTGGAAACAGGAGAGTTGAGATGCACATTTAATTCTGCCGTGATTTGGGCAGCCGTGGTTTTATGTTTTTTGGATGCAATCCGTGTTAGCACCCGAACATCCCTTTCAGACAGCTTCCTCTTGCGTCCACAGTTAATCCTGTTGAATGTGGTTCGTCCTTCTTGGTGGTATGCTGACATTACCCTGGATACCGTGGCTCTTGATACATCACAAAGACTTGCTGTCTTGGTCACAGATGCGCCAGCAAGACGTGCACCAACAATTTGTCCTCTTTTGAACTCTGGTATGTCACCATA
Source organism: Girardinichthys multiradiatus (assembly GCF_021462225.1). Lineage (NCBI taxonomy): Eukaryota > Metazoa > Chordata > Actinopteri > Cyprinodontiformes > Goodeidae > Girardinichthys > Girardinichthys multiradiatus. The sequence continues at coordinate 29,012,443 of NC_061795.1, read as the reverse complement.
ATGTTGTGTGCATTTCAATATTTTGAGCAAAACTGTGCTCTTACCCTGCTAATTGAACCTTCACACTCTGCTCTTACTGGTGCAATGTGCAATCAATGAAGACTGGATACCAGGCTGGTCCAATTTAGCCATGAAACCTCCCACACTAAAATGACAGGTGTTTCAGTTTCATTGTCCAACCTCTGTATTTTAGGAGTTTTGGGGACTTGTTTTACTTAAAGAACGAAATTGGAAATTTGTGTTTGAATAGTGTCAGATTGAATTAAGGCTTGAAATTTAGGATAATAGAGTTTAAAAGCTACTTCAGCTTCAATTCATTTGCAATTTAAAGTTTCAAGCTACTCCTCTGTTGACAATAAACCCTGGTGCTGTGGAATTCTCATTTTAATTTTTCTAATCATGTTGGGTAAAGTAGACCCTCCAAGCCCAGTGCCCTGTGTTAGTTGAGATCTTACACTTCATGACAAGATGGCACAATGATGATGCAATGCCCATACACGCCCCCTGCCTCTGCACTGTTTGCCCAACAATCAGCACTGTGCCAAAGGGCCACCAATGGCATACATTGTCATTACATATTCTGACAGGGACCCACACCAACAGCCCCCCACTCCTTGGGGTTTTTGTTCTCCCCTCTTTTTCTTTTCTTCCCCCCATTAATTTCCATCGTCACCACTCTCTGTCGTGCCAGAGCTTTTCTCCTTGCTAGCTGCCACATTCTCCTCCTGTCAAGTTGCCTGGAGGTTTCCCTGTCACAGGCTGGCAGGGTGGAGCTGCTGTGGGTCCTGCTTGCCTTTGCGAGATGTTCATTTGGAGTGGGGAGCTGACAGACCTGACAGCCCATCCCCACAGGGCCTTTGTCATGTGATTCAAGCCTCCCCGCAGGCTCTCTCAAGCACCCCTTTATTCCCCCTCTATACAAATGAAGGCATGGGGCTGGCTTTCATTTTTTTGGCCAATCTGCGTGCAATTGCAGAAACAAAGAAGTCCAAAACCCCCACCAGACAGACTTTCTTAACAGGCTTGGTAGATTAACACTGGTTGCTTCTGGATTTTGGGGTTCTGGTCGCCTCATGCTGGCGAGTGTTTCTACTCTTCTGACAATTAAATGGCTACTTTCCTGGTTTCACCATGTGTGGGGTACATCTCCGGCCCGCAAATGACTGTGCCTCACATAATTATCATGGGGGAAGGGTGTGTATTTTCCTACACACAGTGCCAACACAGGGTAAAAAGTATACTCCCTAATAATGTTTGCATTAAAAAAAATCCTATTTTTAAATGAGAGTAATTGCACATTCATTTCTCAAGGTAGTAATGATTTCTTGTTTTTTCAAACGTAATTAATTCCAGCTACAAGTGATCCTTATGTGAAGTTCAAACTTGAAGGGAAGCAGTTCTATAAAAGCAAAGTGGTTTACAAGGACCTGAATCCGCGATGGAATGAGTCCTTCTCTCATCCGCTTCGGGACAGAGACCATGATGTGGAACTTAGGGTAGGCATTATTTGTTTTACCACACCTGCACAAAGTTAGAATAGTGGACTTTATTAATTCAATATATCCCAAACTGGCAACATTTAATTTTATGAGATGTGTTAATAGGTTGTAACAATGTTGCAGGTCTATGATAAAAATCTCACAGCCGATGACTTCATGGGTTCAAGCACTATTTCTCTGAAAGACCTTGACTTGCACAAGTGAGTACTTGATACATTCACTTTTCATGCATTTCACGATTTCATTTTAAGTAAAAAAAATAATTCTTTAAGTGATAATTAGTTTTCATTCTGTCCTTCACCAGAACACATGAACTGGAGTTGCGTCTTGAGGACCCTAAGAGCAAAGAAGATGACATGGGAGTTATCGCCGTGGAAGTCCGATTGCTGTTCCGAGATGCCACAGTGAAAAGAGGCCCTGTATGAATATATCTGTGATTCAAAAAAAAAAGTTTATTGCAGAGGAAATTCTCTTATTTGTACTAACGAATGCTTTTATTTTTCATTTCAGAGATTCCGTCCAAAAAAGAAGGTAAGTTCGTTTCATACCTCGGACATTTTCAGTTATATAAAACATTTCCAAACTGCGATTACTGTAGTTTTCTTAAAGCTTTTCTTTTACTCAGCAGTTCTTATCCAAAGCAGCACTAGGTGGCAGTAGCTCACTGTGAAATGGTAAAACAAAGAATTATGTTCTAGACCCTGGCTTTTGTGTTTAACCACAGCCAATATACAGTAGATGTATAGTTAAACTTATACCCATTAATATTTGCTATTTAAGCATTTAAGAAATATGACAGAATCTCATACACATCAAAATCAGAATACAACCTGAATTTGTTGAAGAATGTTTTTCGATAAGTATTCCATAGGTGTATTTTGTTTAGCAGTAAACAAAGTTTCACTTCCCCCTCAAGTGGATTTCAATACACTGCAGCTGTAATTAGATTCAGAGTGAAATTGGAGGGTTGCTGCTTGGGACTCGCTCTGCTGCGAGTGGGTTTATCTTCACACCTATGCTGTCACTACATCTGCCACTGTTTAGTCTCTTGATGGTCCAGCAGACAATCTCAATTTGAAATGAGATGACAAAGACATGAATGCCATTTTCCTTCAGCGTCGTAGGTTATCCGCTGCAGATGGTTAAAGATACTCAAAGGGAGGCAGAGATGTGCAGTGGGACTATACACAATGTTCGGCCTGCTTAAATCTGCCTGCTAATTTAACAATGTAACAATGCAGCCCCCCCTCCACCAATTTGTTTTGGAGAAACATACAGTATCTTGTTGCGTTTAACACCCATCGTGGTCTTACAGCTCGGCTCCCCATACTTCGATACATCGTTTTTCCCTCTGTGATACCACCGCAGAGACCAGGAATGGCAGGGGCCTGAGTAAAACTCTGCTGTGTGATAGTGTTTCAAACAGGAGGGGGCGTGTGGGAGAAGCGGAAAAGCGAAGGGTGGGTGGTGATGGTCTCGGGCTGTTTGAGGCACGTTGCCAGTGTGGGATGCCTAAGATCGGCAGGGCTGATAATTCCCAGGCATGGTGGGCAATAACCCAGATGTTAGAATGTAATATCACAGCTGTGGACGGACAGTGCTGAGGTACCAGCCAAATGGACCTGGGTCTGAGCTCATCATGCTTGTCCCCATGCTGTCCCACCATATGGAATCAATCGAGCAGCCCTTTTAGGACCAGGAATAGATTCTCTTTAGGGGCCACTTACAGTTAAGTGGAATTGTTTTATTGGCCGCTGAGATAGAAATGTGTCCAAGATAAACACTTGGGATGACTTGGCTGAGGCCTGTTTTATATCACTCCCTCTACTCCCTCTTGTTCCTCTTCATTTGAAGGGGCTGATATTTATAGGGCTGTGCCTCTGGTATTCCATGTTAATTCAGGTCCCAGAGATATGCTTTGATCCCCTCCGGATTGGGTGGCAATGTGGGTTATGACCCCGAAGCGATGAGGAGTGGCCCCCCCAAGTGACAGGGGGAGTTGCAGCAAGGCCGTTTGAAGCGGCGTCGCCCGGGCAGCTGAAGGAGCGAGGCAATCAAAGAGGCTAGAGCAGATTACGCTCCTGCTCTTTAATTACCGTCAGCTCTACACAACCTCTGTGCTGTTTGTTTTTACAGCCCTGGCCTATCACCGCGCGGCCGCACGGGAACTTCAACATGGAAACATATCAAGGCCGCTCTTCCTCTCTGCTTCCTCGGTGGCACATAGCACAAGTGGAGTGTTTGCTGTTTTATCTTATTTTTCCTTTATTTTTCCAAGTGTCCATGTTTTATGGCAGTTCTTGATAAGAAAATGCTTGTTCCATCCATCCATATAGAGTTGTGGTTTTTGCCTCCCTATGAATAACGTGCCTTATATTCACAGTGAACGTAATAATTCTGTGGGTCTTAAACTCCAGAAACTTCAAGAAATTTCAATCTGGAAAAGTTTGAAATTGTGACCTGAAAAAGTGTGTAGGGACCTTGTTGTTAATGTAAGAGCGGATATGTTGGCCAATGTGCATTAAACTCTGATGCCGGCCATACATACAGCATGTATGCATAATTTGCTGATGAGAGAGCTGCGCGGTTAGCATCATTACTCACTGCTGCCTGCTGTCTCTGCTGCAGTATGCCAAGTGTCCTGCCTCCCCACACTCAGTCTGGGAGCCAGTGATGAGTGGGACTGTCACAGCCAGGGACATCTGGCTGTTCGCTGACGGTTCTCTCTTCCTGCCTTTCCTGGAGCTTCCATGGTGTGTGCCTCGCTTGTCAGTAGAGATCTGCTAATCTGCTCCAATAGAAATAGCCCTGTATAATGTAAACCTTTGTCCTACTTTTATGCAGGAAGTTAACATGATACGGTGTTAGTATAGTGCAGTAGCATGTTAAAAATAAATGAGTAAAAGAAGTTCTAACTATGTACACACTCAGACAAATTTGTCGGTACATCTGGTAAAGACTAAACTAAAACTAAGCTGTAATGGCCATGAAAGAAGATTGATTTTGTGTCTAGTAAACCATTTCTGTGTTTTTTTGGCTAATCGAATTGGATCATGATCCTGTTAAAAAACCAAATAACAACCCATTTTCAGTTTTGTACCAGAGCCCACTAGATTTTTATGTAAAATCTTCTGCTATTTCAAATAATTGATGGTGCCATGCTTTCCAACAAGGTTAGCAAGAGAAACGGGACCATAGGACCACAGATCACACACCTTACTTAACAGTGGGCATGAGGGGCTTTTCCACATATTCTTCCTCTCATGCCAAATCAACCAGGAGTGTTTGTTACTCAAAAGTTTAATCTTAAAAGCAAACGGTTCCAATTAAAGTCCAAGTTACATTTAGCTCCAAAATGTTTTATTTTTGTGACGGTAGATGGGAAAAAGATTTTTGTGGTATCCCAAACAACCAGTTGGTATGCAGATGGTGTTGGTGAAAACTTGGTGAGGCCAAGATGAACTTTGAAGTTTTAACCTTTCTTACCTTCTTCCTCTCTGTTCATGGTGGCCAGATAAAAATGGGTCCTCATCCCCCCTTGTGGATAAACAAAATTTTCACCATATTGCAGAGAGCTGCTTGGACTACAATAACTAAAAGTTGATTAAATAATTACCATTCCAATAATATGTTTGCTGATGCCTGTTGTTTTAAAGGGGGAGAAAATGTTTTAGTATGGCAATGCCACAGTTTCATGGCCAAATGAGCAGATGTAGATGCTTGTTCAATAAAACCATGTTGTTAAGATAGAAATAATAAATTTATTTATTTTTATAGTAGCTCAAGAACTATCTGGGTGCAATGTTTGCAAGAACACAAATCAGAAAACCATGAACACTGTTTAGTTAAGTGTCATATTATTGTGACATTCACTGACAATATTGCATATCGCATTTTTCTGTATTGCCAGGTGGCCCCGTTGTTGGCAGTACCAATAATTTTGCCACAGCTGATTTTGTAAAAGATACGTTTTCTTTTTTAACAGAGAATAATTTTCCAAGACTTATTAAGTCTGTAAGTTTTTATGCTTAATGTAAACTGGAGCTTTTAAAATGTCAGTTTAAACATTGTTTCTTATTGGAACATGTTGGCATTCCTGGTCAGGGAATAAACTAGTTATTAAATAACATGAAATTAACTTTAATATAAATAAGAGACTGTTTTTTTTTAGCTGGAATATACAGGGTGCCATATTGGTCACTTTAGTCGAACAACCTCCATGTTGTCTGTTTAGAATTAGGACATCTTTAATGCAACATGATTTACTTTGCTGTTCTCCTTCGAGGGCTAGAGTTTTATTCTTAAGTTAGCTTTGAAAATGTTTTTATTAAGGTAGCACCATTTCTGTGTTTTTGTTGCAAATTCATACAAGGAATCTTGTTTAAGTGTTTTATTCATTTATTGATTAAAACTAACACTTTCAATAATGTGTTGTTTTTTTTTTTAAGCATGTTGCCTTGTTTTAGCTACTGTTACTGATATGGTATTAAACTAAATTGTCACTGCTTTTCCCAACACTGGATAAATATACTTTAATTAAAAGTTGGGCTCTCTTAAACTTTCAGAGTAAGATTATGCTGCTCCAAATAGATATTTATTTTAGTGCTTATTAAACACATGTGTACTTCTTTGCCCAACAGCAGCAGAACCAGGGCCCAACTCCACGCACTTCTGACCCACCGAAGAATCAGCTGAAGAACCAGACATGGACTGGTGTATTCCATATCACCCTGGTGGAGGGACAAGACCTGCCACAGTACGGCCAGGGTGATGTCTACGTCCGCTTCCGCCTCGGTGATCAGAAATACAAAAGCAAGGTTGGCACGTTGTTTTTCATTTAGTTTTGTTTTTTCTCACTCCACCAACTCTCGCTTTTCTAATGCTTCCTTAGCCTTTCCAGTTTAGCTTTCTTCCAGCTCCCATCTCTTCACTTTCCAACCTCTCACTCCCAGCAGGTCCCTATCAGTGACTCACCTCCACCTTGGCTCACTGGGCCATGGCAGAGGCAGCTCATTAGACCGGGCAGGGCTGCCACTCACTTCCCAGTGTGCTGCAAAGTGCTGGGCTTCATTGATTTCATTTACATACCCAGCATGCCCTATTCGTCTTACCTGTATTCGTTGGCCTCCCTCCCCCGATGATTCTACAGTGTACTTGTCTCGTGTTGTCGTGTCATTTCTTTGTAAACCACTATGCTTTCCTCTCTGCTTGTTTGTTTGTTGAACAAAGCTGATTCTAATTGGAAGCTGTCAGTGTTTACAATCCCAGAGTGGCAACCGAGGTGTACCCGTACAAGCGCACACAACTCGATACACATACACGCAACACAGCACACCTCTTTTTTTCCCCGTCTCCTGCTTCATTCGGCTCAGGCTGAACAAAGACTTTATCCCCGTGTCAGAATGGAGATAACTTGGTGTAATAAAGCATTTAGCCTGGAATTCCATCAAAGTCTATACATCTGTGTTTTTGTGTTATTGTATGAGCTAAAAATGGGTCTTTATCATCCTTTAGAACCTTTGCATTCAGCCGAATCCCCAGTGGAGAGAACAGTTTGACTTCAATCAATTTGAAGACATCCAGGAACCTCTGCAGGTGGAGGTGTTCTCAAAGAGAGGGCGGAAAGGGACAGAGTCGTGGGGGATGTGAGTATTTCCTGGTTGATATTGGTAATTTTCCCACAATAGTTAATCTGCAGAATCTTTTTCTGAGTTTCTGCAGGGTCTTAAAATCAATGCATATATGATTTTATTTTAGAGCCAGAAAGCCTTAAAAATTCTGAAAATGTAAAAGATAATAACATGAATCACAGTATATGTTTTTCAAAGCCAATGGTATTGAGTAACAGGACACAATTTTCTGAAAGAAAAGGAGCTTTTTGAGTCCACCCAGAAAAGCCAGAACTTCTTAAAGTCTCTCCATAAGGTGCCGGTTTATTAGCTCTCCAACCTACTGCACTCTTTCTCCTGACCTATTCACGGGACAAATCACCAGATAAAGCTCTACTTTATTAGCTATTAGCTTTTTTAGCTGAAGTTTTCACAGTCAGTACATTTGTTTTTGGTGACCACTGGGTTATGCAGTGATGCCTGATATTGGCCATTCCATACATCATTCTTCAGCAACTTATGGCTGTGTTCTAGCCTACCTGGTGCTCACTTTTTTTCCATCACATATTTCTTAAAAAGTTATATAAGCTAATATTGATTCCCTTTTAATAATTTTTGGTTTGGATCTTAAAAAATCTATAATATATCTAGATTCTATACTAGGTCTTAAATAGCATTTAATTATGTTTTAAATTCTTATTTTCTAGTTCTACCTGAGAAATGGTGGTGGTATTATACCATAAAAAATTATATTTTATGATTTATATTTGTTCTTAAACATGGTCATAAATGTGTTATGGTCTCAAAAATAGTACACTTGGCGACCCTAAAACTTGCAGAAACCCTGCTGTCTTTCAGGTTTGAGGTTGATGTATTGAGGCTTCCTTTAAATGAAAGACAGCTCTACACTCATGTGTTGGACCCTGGAAAAGGCAAGCTGGTCTTCCTGGTCACCCTGAGACCCTGCTGGGGTGTCTCCATTTCTGACACGGATAACCCCACCTTGGTGAATCAAGATGAGAGAGACTCAGTGATGGAAAGATTTGTATGTTTATCCTTTTATTACCAACATCCACCATTGACAAAACCTCCTTAAAACAAATAATACTTTAACTAAAACATTAATCTATTTTCAGTCATTGTTTAAATTTGTTTTTCATGATTTAATTCTTTCAGAGTTTAAAAAACACTCACCAGCATTTACACGAAGTCGGGTTCCTTCAGGTCAGCGTGCTAAAAGCAAACGATCTTCCAGCCACAGACATCAATGGTAAAAACCCATTTACTTTTTCATCTGATGTGCTCATATTAATGGCCTCTTCTTTACATTGGACAATAAAACATCTTTTACCATCTGCAGGAAAAAGCAACCCCTTCTGTGTTATCGAGCTTGGGAACTGCAAACTTCAAACTCACACTGTTAACAGGACAGTCAATCCGGAGTGGAACAAGACCTTTACATTGTAAGAAGTCTTCTTAAATAGATTGTATCACCTTTTTGTTGATATATTAACGCTGTTTCTTTTAAAGCCCAATAAAGGACATTCATGATGTTGTGGAGGTAACTGTTTTTGATGAAAATGGTGACAGATGCCCAAACCTTTTGGGAAAAATAGCTATCCCTTTATTGACAGTAAGTTTGGGAATTTTGTAAATTAAACACTAAATATAAATCAATCTTCATATACACTCAAACATTAACTGTGTTTGTAAATTCCTAAAGGTTCAGGACGGTCAGCAGGTGTGTCTGCTCTTGAAGAAAGAAGACCTGGGAAGACCTTATAAAGGAACAATCACACTAATGTTGGAAGTCATTTATAACAACGTGAGGGCCAAATTTGACGTGTTTGAGTTAGCATGGGCCAGTTACCATTAGAAAATCATGGTTTTAGGTTGTCTGCCATAATGTTCCTTTTGCTTAAAGTTCTTTTAATTTAATCTGATGCAAAAGAAAGTGCTGGAGTGACCACAATTACCTCTGCTGTAAGGAACATAGAGTAAGGCAGCACTGCCCCTTTGCTTCTTGTTCCTGCACATTGCCGCTCAGCTGGTTGAAAGAAGCTAACACTTTAGATCAGTGGCTGGATGCTGCTAATTCTTCCTGTCTTACAGGAAAGACAAATGTTTTGTTTGCAAATATTTCTGGTGGCAAAAAAAATACAGACACTCATATTGTGAAACCTAAGGAAGTGTCACTCTAAATAAGTCATTCTATTTTAAAACTACAGTTGTCAAGCTATGAGCACCATAGCTTGAAGAAACTGCAGGCTGGCTACCCAAGCAGATTGACAGACGAGTGAACCAGCTTATACTGGCTTAATTACGTGTGTTATGTTGAGTTGAGAAATAAATCTCTGCACATTCGTTTATGTGACACAAAGGTACTTCCGTATGTCGGGATTTTATTGGAGGCTCAGGGTTCGGTTGCACAAAAAAAAGTTTTCCACCTCAACAAATATTCTACAATAAGAACATTATAATATATAATATTCTCTGAAATAAGCACTTTAAAACTACTAATAAAACAGTTTCAGTGGATCTACAGTTTTACTTGAGACTAAATTTGAAAATTCAAAGAAACAAATACTAAAATGACTAAATTACATTATTAGAACTGTTGAAGGAAAGTTGAAAGCTAAATTAAATTCTATTAATATGCATATTTCAGTCAGTCTCAATCCATCAAAATTAATCTGATAAGGGAACACCTTTCCTTTCTAGGGAACTATCTTCTTCACACTAAAGAAGCACAGAGAAAGTGTTGTTTATTCTTCAGGATTTAGAACTTGGAATCAATGCAAAAATAAAAATAGGAATTTGTAAAATCACAAAAAAAAAAAGGAATCAGATGCAACCTTGCAATAATTTCACATAGACTGCAAAAAAATAGACATAACTTACAATGGGACAAAAAAATTACATTTAATGTTGCCAAACTTAGGGATTGGGCGATCAAGTCTTTATTACCGGACAGTGGTGACTTGATGTAAAAATGTTTCTTTTTGTTGTCAGAGAGTCAACTAGGTTCCAGAACTATTATTTAATGATGATAACAAATATAGATATAAAGATTGACACAATCAGAGGTAAATATTTAAATTTCAGTGAATTACATAATTTCTCACAGCTTTCTAGATTTCTGAAACTATTTCTAAACTATAATTCTTATCAAAAATGTAATGAAACTTAAAAAAATATATATCAAATGTATGAAAACCATTTAGATCTCATGCTGTTGTACAACCTAGAAAGGTTTTAGATACCTTTTGTTTTCGCATAATAGGGCAGCAAAAATAATTTTCTCTTGTGTTTTAAATAAGTAATTGTAACATGTACATTTTTGTCTAAATACTGTGACACTACAGAACCATGGTATTTATATTTATCATAATGACCCATGTCTCATTCGAGGTTTTGACAATAGTAGTAATTTATATCATTATATATAATGTAAAATAAAAATAAAATGATACAACTGCAGTATTAATTATTGTTGCTGGTCCCAGGTCAGAGCTGGTGTCAGAACCTTCCAACCAAAGGAGAAAAAATGTATCGAGGAAAATGAGAAGTTCAACAAGAAGGTGATTTGCCTGTTTCTTTTTAAAATTAACAAATGAAACCAAAAGAATGCAATAAAGTCACATCCCACTTGCAAATATTTTGTTAGATTTTTGATAAGTTGTAGTCAAACCAATCTGTTTAATTGTCTTTGAGCAATAAAGCTGATTAAACCTCGATTCAAACCCATAAACATTATGTCCAATAAGAAACAATTCTGTTGTTTCCTTTCAATTATTTTCTTCCAGATCCTTGCCAGGAATATATATCGGGTTCGAAAAATCAGCACAGCAGTTCTGTACACGTTACAGTACATTAAAAGCTGTTTTCAGTGGGAGAGCAAGCAACGGAGTCTAATAGCCTTTCTGGTAAGTCATTGCCTCATGTTAATGAACTCTCTTCGAGCCTTGGGGCGAGCAAGTTTTGTCCCGTTTCACTGCAGCCTGGCGTTAACTCTTTTCATTTCGTGTGAATGAGATGTCGAGGCAAATCTTTGCTTTAGCCATTTTCTCTCTGCTGGTCTTTTTCCCATGAAAAAAACAACGCTGGCTGTCTGTTTTCTTATCCGTGCGTACGCGATAGATGTGATTTATCCTTTGAATCAAACCTCACTTGGCTTTCCTTCGGTTCTGATGACATTAGAGTATATGTGAAAGGGTGGGGTTTGGGCGTTTGCACATCTGACTTCTTCGCAAAGCCTCCTAACCCAGGGGATGGTGTAAGGAGGATCACAGTCTGAGCTTCCTTTGTTGGAGAAGTGACAGTCTGCCTCTGAGGTTTAAACCTTGTTTAAATGTCTCTGTTTAGCTGTTTTTAATGAGGGTATATGATCTTAGGTCCTAAGCTTAAATAATCTTAAAGCACCTAGTAAATCTAGCAGAGCACAGTGCATGTAATGTCATGATTAAGAGTGTACAATTGCCATGAAAGCCCTGCCAGCACCGTGTCAGGGTGAGGAAGCGGTCACAGACAGGGTGTGTGAAGAAACTCTCCTTTTACCGCCTTTCTTCTGTCTGCTGGGTCTCAGGATGTCATGCAATTCATACCTGGTGCATTCTATAAGCCCTGCTCAGTGATATTGAGGTGCAAATCCCCTCAGGCACCGGCCAGGCTCAGTGTATCACAGCCTTTAGAACAGCGCAGCATACAGACAGACAGGTGGACACACAGACAGGAAGATGGAGAACAATGCGGGCAATTGTGTAAGGATAGAGTGTGGGAGGCAGGCTGCTATCTGGAAAAGAAAGTTGGAGCTCAGAAAGGAAGACAGCTCAGAGAGAGTGGGGGGCAGATAGCAGGGGACTCGGAGGCAGACGGGTAGACTTGGATTGTGGTCCGACAGGTGACAGGTCAGCAGGATGGGGCCTTCTTTCTCCACCTATAATTAGATCCTCCGCAGGCGAGGTGTGTGTGCTGTAAAACACTGTAATCTCTCATTTCCACTTCCACTCCACCTGCTTTTTTAGGAGCACACCATGCAAATAGAGGTTTTTTAGAGAAAAGGAAAAGACTCAAACTTGTTTTATTCATCATTATGTGTAGTGGCGTTGGACTTTAAGTGCTCTAAAGGCATGAGGCCATTTTTGGTATTAAGGTTTTATGGTATCAGATCACAAAAATTTACCATCATGCTGTTCTATAAGTGAGTTGCCAGAGAAACTGTCGGAATGACCAAAGTTTTTTCCTCTGATATGAAGCACAAAGTACCTCTTACATTCAATCGCCTTCCCCCACATGTTGCTGCGGACTGCCTGCCAGCTGGTTGACAGAAGGCCACTACACTTTTCCCTGTTTGACAAGAAAGACAAATTCAGCATATATGGAAATATTTTTGGTCCTAAAACTTGGCCAGTCATGGCTTGAATACGGAAGTAGTGTCACCCATTTACTGATCCAAATTTACAGTTAGCGGCTCACAATCTTCATGTATGTAAGCAGCTGAATGCAGGCTGGTATCTGAGTGGTGTTGGCTCTCCTAAGTTCTCTATATCCAACAAAGATTGTTACTGTTAGTGCTCGTTGGTGCTGAAAAATTTCTTGTTTGTGCTAATATATTTGAAAAATGGTTAATAAAAGTGTTCAAAGGTCATCAAAGGTCAACCTGCCCCTCCACATTACCTATATCCATTAACGTAGGTGTCTGTTCTGCTACTATTTCACTGCTTTGAAACTACAATGACCCATCTATGAGTGGTATGTTTCTCAAGCAGCTGGCTGCAGGCTCTACCACGAATAGCCAAGATGCTATTTAACAAGCTAACATCAGCTTGTTATACTTCTGTTGCTCTAAAAAGAGCAGAATGGGAAAAGGGGATCATATTTTGTGCAAAAGCATTTGGAAACTACTTTTAAATTTAGCAGATGTTTTGTGCTTTTGCCTAACTTTTTGTATTAAAATAAAAACAACAATAAAAAAAAAAAGAACGCTCCATTTTCCTTCAAGTTTTTTTTAATAACATGACAGGGAAAGTGTGGGAGTGAGTGGGGATTTCTCAGGCTATTTGTAGTGCAGAGTAACATAACCTTCCCACCTCCCTTGCTTGTTGCTATGCCCTGTGGTTCAGCTGGTTGAATGAAGGCCACTTTGCTTTACCATTTATTATAAGAAAGTTAAATTTGGTTTTTTTGAAACATATCAGGATCACCACTCATTGTGTGCACACTAAATAAGTGCCACCCATCACTCCTATTAATATAATGCTGTCTTAAAACTTCAGTTTGCAAGCTTCGAGTATCACCTCTGTTAATCAGCTTACGTCAGAGTTGAACTGAGCAGTTAATCCGACTGTTTAAACAGTTCATGTAAAAAAAGGCTAAGCGATTTACGTACGACACTTGATAACCATTACTAGAAGTGAGTATTTACAGTATATTTTTGTTTTGTATCAACATAACAATAGTTGCTATTAATTTATATTAAAATATTACAATGTTTTACACATTACATTTCTGTTTTGAACTAAAGCTGTTTAACCATTTTATATGTTTGTTTTAAATTAATTAGTTTGTATTAATAGTTTTAACCCAACTTAATTGTGTTAATACTCTGAAACACTGAGTCCATGGTATTATTACTGAGCTGAGTTTCACCGGTCATATTGTGATATTCCCAGGCTGGCCCATGCCTACCGCTCAACTCCAGACAGCAGCTGAAAAACCGAAAAAGCCGATAGTGAGAGAGAAGTCAGAGTACGCCTTTGTCTGTGATGAGGAGGGCTTTAAGTACTCAAAGTGTCGAAGGTGATTGGTGTAAGTTGCCCAGAGTGAATCTGCCTCAGTTATTTATCAGCCACTCATTGGCAGACTGAAAGTTTCCTGTGTGCAAAGTTCTTTGACAATTATTTATCACATCCTCGACCAGCAATAAGCATAGTAAAAGATGCAAATCGCATGTAAATATCGTGACAGAACGTATGCCACCACCCACAAGTCAGGAAGGGCAGCAACGAGGTCTCGTCTGACTGTTATTACAAGCCCTGTGCCGTGCCACTTTACCACAGTCATGCCCCTGCCCACTCTTAGGGCGTCAACCATGCAGTCGCTTCTCCTCCTCCGAGTCATCATTTCCAATTAGGCTAGTGTTTTGGAGCAGCCTAAAGCAGCATGCCACCGTGCGCTCTAATGAAAGCGGCTCCCACTCCTATCTTTATATCTTTAGGCAGTGGTAATAAGGTAACTGATTCAGACATTGACAGATGGCCTCTGCGTGCCTCTCAGATGTGCGTAATTATGCCACCAGTGTCTGCTCTTTTCCACAGTTGCAGGCAGGCAGGCAGTGCGGGGCTCGTCGGAGCAGCAAACGCTGCAGTGGTGGGTCCAGCTTTAACATACATTACGATACATTATTAATCATGCAGACTGGCCAATCCTACCCTTTCATGCTATATATACATACATTCTGTAATGCATTACCACTGCTGTGATTTTTCTTTTTTTCTCGCTGATACTGTGGGATGCTCATGTAGTGCTTTACCAGGAATACTTAGCCATTATTTCACTCAGTCCCACAGGCCGGTCTTCTGACCTCCTCACAGCATGTATCGCACAGTGCTACCCTGTTTATGCTGATTCTTGCGTGCATTATGAAATGGTTGTTAGGTGTAAGGTATTCACATTTTGCATCAGGGATCGCTGCCGTGGTATATGTTAAGTGAAGAGTTTTATATTTAAATGTGAAGATGATGCAAGGCAAAAAAAAAAAAAAAACAACAAAAAAACATAAAGCTAGATGTTATGTGGTTTTATGCAGCTATTATGTGTTTTTTGTTTAGCAGTGAAAATATTTGCTGTTTGTGAGGGCAGGAGGTCACTCGGTTTTACTGCTTAAAGTTGTCTTTTCCAGCCGGTTGCGGTTCTAAAATAGTATCTTTTAATTAGGTAATGTGATGTAAAAATAAAAAAAACAACATTTAAACAAAGTTCTGGCAAATCCTTGTAAACATTTTCATCAGTGAATGGAAATACAAAAATTTTTTTTTACTTCTCTTCCTCTTGCTGGTTATGCTGCAGTAATGAGCTGAAGATCTACACTTTTCAAGGGTTTTGACAACAGCATCTGCGAGAGAGAAAAATGTGACAGCTAAAACTCTACATAAAATAACCGCCTTTTAGATGTGCTTTTCGCTAAGACTGAGCGAGATAAATGCGCTATACATCAGCAGTGATTGCAGGAAAGGGTCACCCAGAGTTCTCTGCTGCACACCGGCTCGCTGCCTGTAGATGGTGCTACAGCACTGCTGGAAACACTGAACCTGAGGCCGATAAAGAGATCAGGTCAGTTACCTCTCCCTAACAGGGGCCATTCATGGGAACAACTTTGGAGTGAAATCCTCCATTATGTGCACTACAGGAGACACATGTTTCTTCTTCCCTAACCCCCTAAAAAGATAAAGAACACCTAAATAAGTGAGTATTAGCCAGCCAAATGAATCTGCCACAGAAATTCAACAATTTGATAAAGTTAAATTGGTAAAAAAAAAGGATCATTTACACTTAAAAGCTTTTGAGATTTGCTGTCATTACACTGCTTTAAGTATTTAGTCAGAATTAATATTTTAACTTATTGGGTACTTCATCTGTCAGGAGTTAGACTAAAAAGAAACCTGTACACCTTCTGTGAGTGTTTCTTTTTAACACTGCCAGGTAGCAAGTGGTTTAGACATCATTTGACAGGCTGTGAAATGCTGAATGCCTCACATCACACACTGTAATGATGGCATTTGATGAATGTTTGATGCAGCGCAGCTGTAAACACGCCTGGCAGCTGCAACTGGCGCTGAAAGACTCGCCTTCTCCCCAGATGAGGGCAGGACAGGGTCAGATCAGGCTGCAGAGGTCTCGGGAGACCACCTGTGTGGTGTCGGCTACGATCGGGTCTATTAGTCAGAACACCAGCCCAGCTTGAGATCAAGGCCGTAATCGGAGTTGTCATAATTGTCCGTGAAACTGAGACATTTTGAGAGTGTTGGATCTGTCTTTTCTGGTTTGCTGCATTGCAGTGTGGCCAAGCCTTTTTAAGAGGACAGCAAGCCTGTGAATTGTCTCCTTGTTTCTGCTTTACATCTGTTTTCTTTGTGTTTGGAAAAGTTTGAAGGCCTTAGAGGAGTAGGTTCCTTCATTCCCTGGGGGGTTACGCTCTCATTTGCCATAGTTGTGGGAGTTTTCACAGGCTACGCAGCGGGAATGTGTGTAGTAGGGGGAAAATGATGCAGTCTTTCTCGCATGTTTTTTTTCTAGTCTGAAATCTATGAATTATTAAATGAGAATATGTGAAACTCAACATTTCCTCTTGATTTTTAAATAGAATTATTGTCAGGTTCTTCTCAAACAGATGTAAGTTGAAAGCGCTTGAGGCTGGCTGAATACAGTGTTCATCCACAGAACCCTATTTATGGAATTAATAACTAACTCACTCACAGATTAGTGCATTTCTAGTTCGACAAATAGAAATGCACTGATCTGTTTGTGTTCTTTTTTCTGGCTGATACCAATTTCCAGTTTTCTTAAACATCTAAATTGGCCATATGTTTTTCATTCCTTAGAAGTATTAAACATAAAAGAGAAAAATGTGTTATAGGTGTTATAAGGATGCAGTACTTTTCAATCTAACAGAAAATGATGGGATAACAAGATTATTTCCATTTATGCTTCAAAGCATATGTGCCTGAACTCTAGAAAACTCAAAACAAAATGTATTCAAGCACATGCTGGTTTTCAGATGCATTTACATACCAACCTCTTAGTTTTCAAGAAATAAATGAAAATTCAGATTTTTCAGTATTTGATCTGCAGATGACAAATTAGCCGATTCCAATGCCTGACAAATTAGTTGGTGAACTCTTATGATAACTTCGAGTAAACGTCTAAAACGTTTACCATATTTATGCAAGAATTTAAAACAAAAACATACAACCTAAATAAACTTGTTTTTATTTAAAAATGGAAAAGCCACAGTTATTCCTGTTCCTGCTAAAATGATACAACATATTCAATATTACTGTAATAAATTAGCTAAGAAGCTAGATTCTGGTGCAGTGCAGTCTTTACTCTGTTAGAGTAAAGATGTTTTTTGCTACGTTGTCCCAGATTAAATAAATAAATTCTAAGTAATTGTGTTATTTATAACAACATTTTATTTGGGGTTTGAAATCATAGACATTACCAAAGTTCTAGATTAAACACCTGCTCAATTTAGCAGTAGTTAAGTGCTTATTGCGCAGAATATTACATATTTTTGCCTTTCTGCTTTTTATAGTATAACACTGGGAGTATAAGCTGATATTAGCTGGTTACTTAGTCACTTGTAGCTTAGCAACTGCAATTTTAGAACAGAAACTAAAAGCACTGCAAACATTTCCAAACAGCTGAATTTCTCTTTCTTGCAAGCAAGTGTAATGTGTAGTAGTCTTCTTTCAGCCAGCTGATGGGCAGTATGCATCAAAATGTGGGAGCGATTGGGTGTCGCCCTACAATGTGTTCCATACAGCCGGAGAAAACTTTGCTTGGCGTCTCATTGTAAAGTACTTTAAACTGCAGGAACAGTATGACGGAAAGGTTTATTGGTTCTCAAACTTGACAAGGGTAGTCAGCTCATAACTATTAATAGGCTTTTGTTTCAGGATAAGTAGAATCTTCACATATTTATTACATAAAATGGTTTTAAACCTTCTACATTTGTTAGTAGTATAAAATAACCAAAGTTTTTTTTTAAATATAACTGAGTATATATGTTGCTTTTGTCTATGAATCTCTTGTACCTTGTTTTGTATTCGGCTTGTTTTGAGCCCGATTGAAGTGTGCTCTGTGTTTGACCCCAGTGTGTGCGCCGTATCATAATGTCTGCCTTTAACATACTCGCCACCTTCCTGCTCACAGAGGACACCTCTCTTTGTGCAGCTGAGCCAGCGACCTGTCCACTTCTGTGTGTCGCTGTTTCAAGGCCCGACGCGTTAACGTGTGTGAGCCAAGTTGACAGGAAGAGTCCATGCCACTCCCCCAACTCCCACTTCCCCCCCCAACTCCCACTTCCCCACCACCTCCCTACTCTCCACCTCCTGGGGGGGGGGGGAAGGCTCGCATGGCAGATCTGTCACCCAGGAGGTCGCTCAGTGTTAACGCTCCCGACACGGATTAAACACTAGTGGCCAGTGCTGGAGTGTGGGGTCAGTGTAGCCACCACTGACAGGCACCACGGGGGCCCATTCCGACTGCCCTGCTGCAGCCTTGCACTACTGGTGCTCCTCATGTGTCAGACAGGCAGGGAGACAACCAGAGCTGGGCCTGTGAGCAAATGCTAATGCTTTGCCTTGCACAGCTGCTCCTCCTCAGTGCTTTAATAAAGAGCTATCAGTGTTGGTCTGGACTGTGTGGGAGCACTTTGGAGCTGTGGAATTTGCCTGTAATATTGCTGCAAGTAATCTTTTTGTTTGCAACTTAAAAGAAAATATTGATATAAAGTCTATGATTTCATAGATCATGCCATGAATATATACATTTCTGCTGTAGAAAACTACTCATCGAATTCTTGTAGCTTGTACGTGTTAGAAAGCCTTTTATTTTTACTTAAACATAATAAAACAGTAATTGCATCACATTTTAAAACAACCTCGCTGAAGTGTCTCTTTTTCCAACGATGGCTCTATCTTTCACCTGCTCTTCCTTTTTCTGTTAATCTCTTTCAGTTGATAAGACATGAGCTGAGCGTATGTGAAATATTTATCCAGCATTCGCTCAGAGCACTGCGACTGCCCACACACACATATACACACACATGCTCTCTGTACCTGCCCTGGAGAGAAATCTTATGTGCACTTCCTCTGACTCCGACACCCCCTGAAAGCCTGTCCCCCCACACTGGCCCGAGCTCAACACAAATTACATGTCTCATTGCTCTGCATTTACAGCTACTTTAAAGCCTGCCGTTCCTGTCCCCAGCATCAAACCTCTCATGCACACTGTGTTTCAGCTGAAACAGAAAAATAAAAGCATGATTTGAGCCTCCGCTTGTGCCTTTAATACAGTGCTATTTTAAAGCCTGACAAATATAGTCCAAATAAAACAATTTTTCAATAAATATAGGAAGTGTCCTCCAATCAGGATAGTCCTTATTACCATTAGAAGCTATACTGCTAACATTTTATGCCATACTGTTCCTACTGTTTAAAGCCATTTTATTGAGATGTCAGAGAAAGCGTGACCAGAGTTTTATCTGGCTGTATGGAGCATAGAGTAATGCAGCGCTACCCCTTCCCCTCATATTGCTGCATGCTGCCACTCAACTGGCCAAAAGAAGGCAACTATGATTTGCACTGTCATGAAAAACCAAGACAGTGATGGTGAGGAAACTGAAGGAGCGGCAACTATAATTTTTCCACTCCCGCCCCCAACCCCACTTGTGGCTGCACACTGCCAGTCAGCCTGCTGACAGAAGACTCCTACACTTTCCACTTGGTTACAAGAGAAGTAAATTTGACTTTATGTAACTATTGCAAATAATACATATACAGGGGTTGGACAATGAAACTGAAACACCTGGTTTTAGACCACAATAATTGATTAGTATGGTGTAGGGCCTCCTTTTGTGGCCAATACAGCATCAATTCGTCTTGGGAATGACATATACAAGTCCTGCACAGTGGTCAGAGGGATTTTAAGCCATTCTTCTTGCAGGATAGTGGCCAGGTCACTACGTGATACTGGTGGAGGAAAATGTTTCCTGACTCGCTCCTCCAAAACACCCCAAAGTGGCTCAATAATATTTAGATCTGGTGACTGTGCAGGCCATGGGAGATGTTCAACTTCACTTTCATGTTCATCAAACCAATCTTTCACCAGTCTTGCTATGTGTATTGGTGCATTATCATCCTGATACACGACACCGCCTTCAAGATACAATGTTTGAACCATTGGATGCACATGGTCCTCAAGAATGGTTCGGTAGTCCTTGGCAGTGACGCGCCCATCTAGCACAAGTATTGGGCCAAGGGAATGCCATGATATGGCAGCCCAAACCATCACTGATCCACCCCCATGCTTCACTCTGGGCATGCAACAGTCTGGGTGGTATGCTTCTTTGGGGCTTCTCCACACCGTAACTCTCCTGGATGTGGGGAAAACAGTAAAGGTGGACTCATCAGAGAACAATACATGTTTCACATTGTCCACAGCCCAAGATTTGCGCTCCTTGCACCATTGAAACTGACGTTTGGCATTGGCATGAGTGACCAAAGGTTTGGCTATAGCAGCCCGGCCTTGTATATTGACCCTGTGGAGCTCCCAACGGACAGTTCTGGTGGAAACAGGAGAGTTGAGGTGCACATTTAATTCTGCCGCGATTTGGGCAGTCGTGGTTTTATGTTTTTTGGATACAATCCGGGTTAGCACCCAAACATCCCTTTCAGACAGCTTCCTCTTGCGTCCACAGTTAATCCTGTTGGATGTGGTTCGTCCTTCTTGGTATGCTGACATTACCCTGGATACCGTGGCTCTTGATACATCACAAAGACTTGCTGTCTTGGTCACAGATGCGCCGACAAGACGTGCACCAACAATTTGTCTTCTTTTGAACTCTGGTATGTCACCCATAATGTTGTGTGCATTTCAATATTTTGAGCAAAACTGTGCTCTTACCCTGCTAATTGAACCTTCACACTCTGCCCTTACTGGTGCAATGTGCAATCAATGAAGACTGGCTACCAGGCTGGTCCAATTTAGCCATGAAACCTCCCACACTAAAATGACAGGTGTTTCAGTTTCATTGTCCAACCCCTGTAGTTGTGCAGTGAAAACTCAATAAGTTCTGCTGATCACCCTTATAAAGGCAGTGGTCTTTGAAAAGGGCCATCAAAAAGCTTCATTTAAACCCAGAATTATTCATACTCCTGGCAGATTTATGTTTAAAGTAATCTTTGACAAAATATTATTTTTTGACTGGAAGTAATATTAATGTTTTGGAGTGGCTCAGCTTAGAGACCTGACTTGAATCTAATGGGGAATCGGTGGAGGGAGCTAAAGGCGATTAAGGTGATGGCAAAGAGGCTTTCCAAGCTCAAAGACTTGGAGCTCATCACAAAGAGAAATTGTCAAAATACACAGAAATGTGGGAGAAGAAACCGTTTAACAATTATAAGAAGGGTTTCTGTAATGTCACTTTAGATTTTTCCATTGAATATAGACTGAAGTGTATACTTTTGTCATTATAAGACATACATTTAAATAAAGATTTTTCATATATTCGAAGTTGATACTGAAGATGTTGATATCTTTTGAGAGATCATTTCCCATCAGAAAGAAACTTTTTGATTGATTAAAAGTAATCTTACATTTAAATATTCCAGGAGTCTGAATAATTTTGGTCTTAACAGTACCAGTGGCTTCTGTGTTAAGCAGCTGACTGTAGGCTAGCTACCCAAGCAGATAGACTGGCTTATTAACCTGTTAATATCACGTTGCTATACATTTGTTACTCAAGAATGTGCTGAATGGAGAAAAGATATATGCAATAAGCATAGGTACCTGGAAACTGCTAGTAAATATAGGGGGTGTTTATAATTCTACTCAAGTCTGTCCATCACAATCAAAGTAACGGATAAGTGGTATCAATAACATTATTATGACTGTAGTAATCATTAATGTGATATTGTTTTAGCAGCAGAAGGAATGACCGTTGCTTTGTTTTGAATATCAATTTTTGGTTTTAATGTTTGTGTTAAGTGCTACTAACCAAATTATAACCTCTACTACTTTACAGGTTATAATTTATTGAATGTTTGATATATTCATTTTAACAATCTTCTTTTTTTGTATAAGCGGGGTTCTTATTTATACATGTGGACTCTGAATTTGTTTAAATCTTTTCTGTCTCTCTCGCTCACACACTTACAAAGACAACCACACACATTCACACACAAACCCTGCAGCCTTTAGTCAGTCTTAAACTCTTTCAGCCCACGTTCATGTAATCTGGCAACCGTCCACAGCCCCCATGACTGACCCTCATAATGCTGGCTGGCACTCTTCTCGCTTTGTTTAGCTTTCCAAGTGGAGTGCAACTGAAGAGAAATATTGAGGACAGAGCCAAGATTAAATCTTTTGTGTTTTTGTCAGTACATAGTTAAAAAATAGGGGTATTTATTTAATGTACCACACAAAAACATAGTGGAATTTTCTTTTAACATATAATGTAATGATGTAGCCCTCAGTGCTGTGGCATTAGACTTCTTTGGCTCATCAATAGCCTTATTTGTGTTGTGCTGATGTGATGCCTATTTTTACAGCTCATCGTCTATAGTATAAAATGAGAATGCTTGGCATCTCTGGAGTTTGGCAGTCGATGCTTTTGGTTCATAGATCGGGGCCACCCCTTGATAATCAATTTACAGAATGGTGGAAACTTTTAAGGAAGGTGTCTCTGTCCCTTTGTTACTGCTATGATCCCTCTTCCCTTCTCCTGGGAGTGTGTGGGTGGTGGGAGCCGCCATGCTTGCTCAGCTTCAAGTTATTTTATTCACACTTTTAATCGCTGAGTGCTTTATTATTAGGTGCTGGATTCTGCTGGCCACGGATCTGCATGAGAAGGCGCAGGACGCATTTAGTGGAATCATATTAATGGCGTCATAAAACAAACCTGTCAGACCGTTCTTAACCCCTCCTGGCAGAGACGCTCTGCCCGGGGTCGGCTCCTTCTCCGAGCGCTTACAGGTGGCTAAGGAGAGTGCTTCTCCATCATCTCCTCCACTGTGTGTTAATAGTTTTATTAATTCATTCTCCTTTTTTTTCTTACCCCCTAGACACCCTTTGCATAATCATACTGACATTTTTCAGCTAAATTGTGTTTGCCAAGGGAGGTTTCCTACATTAGAAATACTCCTCCCAGATACACATACCAACACTTCAATTACAAGTGCTTGTTAGCTAATTTTCTGTGTAAACCAAAATACTTCGATGCATCATTAATTTTTTACCTCTTTTGCCTTCTTTTGTTGCTTTACATATGCTGTAATTTGATTCAAGAGATGAAAGTCAAATATAATTTTTTACAAATAGTGATATATTTTAGGTGTTGATTTCTGTTAATTTTGATGATTAGGCTTACTAAGTTTTTACTTAAGTTTTTAGAAAAGTAGAAAGACCAATTTAAAGTAAATGTTTAATCGCAGAGATGTCGGCCTACTGAGAAGCATGTACATTTATTGTATGTACAGTATTTGTGCTTAATAATTGGTCTGGGCTCCTTTTGCTTGATTTACTGCATTAATGCAGTGTGGCTGAGGTGTTAAAGAAACCCAGATTGCTCTAATAGCAGCTTTCAAATAGTCTTCATTGCTCGGTAATACTCCAGAGATTTCCTTTGGGGTTTAGGTCAGGCCAGGGTGTGCTAGCCCATCGAACACAGAGATACCATGGTTACTAAAGTAGGTATACTTTATACGGTGCAGGCTGATGGCAAAATCTGCTCGAAAGTTAGCATCTCCTTTTGAAATTGATAAAACACTTTGGACCTACACCAGCAGGTGACCTCTCCTCAAATCCTCATATCTGTTGAAAGTTCACACAGGGCCTCAAGCTATTTAGATTATGTGGATATACACTCTTCTCCCAGACTCTGGGACGTGAATTTCAAAATAAAATCCAAAATATACTTTCATCTGAAAAGAGAACTTTAAACTAAGGCATTGAGCAGCTGCTGAGTCCTTTTTCCCATGGAGGACGTTTCTGACCTGGCTTTACACAAGTAATGCGACAGTTGTATCCCATGTCCTGGATACATTTGTGTGTGATGGCTCTTGAAGCACTGGCTCCAGCTGCAGTCCATATCTTGTAAATCTTCCCCAAACTCTTGAATGACCCTTGCTTCACAATCATCTCAAATTTGCAGTTATCCCTGTTGGTTGTGCTCTTTCTCTTTCCACACATTATCATCTCTCAATTTAGGCTTTTCATTAGCTGTAGTCTATGACCATCAAAATTAACACAAATAAACACTTAAAATATCTAATTGTGTGTAATAAATCTGTATAATAATAATAATAAAAATAATGCACATTATTCCCTTCTTAAATGATCAGACAGTACTCAGGATTTGACCCTATGTCTTCATTTTAAAATTTTAAACCTTACTTTTAGAGCCCTATGTGGTCAGGCCACTGCCTATATCTCTGTTCTTGCAGTCTGAAATCTTCCCAGATATTTTCCCAGAGTTTTCTGTTCATTCAAAATAAAGCATGTAAATCCAGACCAAGCTGGTTTGACATACCATGAGGGAGGAATTGAGAGGATATTCCTGACAGTTTGGGTGTATTCCCTTCATTTAGACTTTCTGCTTAGACACAAAGCATTGTATTTCTGCGGGCTTTTATCTTGTTCACTGAGCCAGAACGCGGTGAGTAGAAATTTGCATTAGTGGGCGATTATGAATACCTGTGACAGATTCTCTCTGCTGGCTCCCTGGGTAGAAATGAATTGGCTCCCTCTGTTGACTTGCACAGGAAGACAGAGACCAAGCAATTAGACTTTAGTGGTTAATGTAGCAGCTTTTGCAGGGAGGGCAAGGAGGTTCAGTGTTCCTGCTGGGCTCATGTCAGTTTCCAGGCTCACTTCCCCCCTTTTTCTTTTTGCTTTTTTTGTATGAGAATGCTGGAAATATGACAAGCTACCTGTCCACGAGCTAGCAGAATTCCTCTGGGGTGAGGGTAGAGTCGTTTTAGAATTGCCTCATGGGAACTGAGGTGACAACACATGACGTAAGTTATTCATAACACAGAGGAGATGTAGTGCAGCTTTCTCTGCACACCATGCATATTCATTGTTTACCTTCTTTGTCCCTCTCCAGCTCTAGTTATTTGCTGTATACGTAATTCAAATGAGCTCCTATTAGCTAAAACATATTGTTCATATTGTCCATTTTCTTGCATAGTGGTAATCCCACCGTGTTCCTGCCTGATGGTGAGTTCACCAACCATTTCACAGGTTATACTCAGGGATAATAAGCAGTACATTGGGGAAGCCTAGGGCAGTGGGGCCATGGTGTTGTCTGTATTACTCATACTACACATTTCCTTAGTGGCTAGTTGAACCTAGGCCTGGTCTTGCAGTAGGTAGAGTGGCCCCCAGAGCAAAATACACGGACTCTGCGTTGTTGCTATGACAGGAGCAGTCTGCCGTTTAGAGGCCTGCTGCTGAAGCCCGAAGGCCTCAGAGCTTCCCGTCCTATCTCCAGCTTAACTCAAACATATTGTTTCTACTCTCAACCCTCAAGCTTTTTGAGCCTGGATTGCACAGTGATGCCTAAATCTAGCAGTACACTCCGTGTTTTAATTTAATTTTGTTTTCCTAAATTGCTGATTAGCTGGTTTTAATTTATTCAGATTTCCCTTTAAAATCTGTATTCAGATTTATCTTTAAAATCTGTAATTGGTGGTAAAACAAAAGTTATTTCCCAAACTATTTAGCTTATCATAAAACCTTAACAGTACTTTCACTGGACACAGATCCTAAAGTGGACAAAGGGATTTTTAAATGGAAAACAAATAAAGATTATATTAAATTATAGTTTACTTTAATCATAACCAAGAAAAAAAAATCTCTCTCTCTCTCTCTCTATTTCTATTTTTTTTTTTATATGTAGAGAGAAAATTCTTTGTTTTCCTTTTGTCCTGAGAAGCACCTTAAATGGGTTTTCCTTCAAAACTGTAGTACTTAGAGAAGTCAAACCTGGACTGAGTTATTCCCAGAAAGGATGTCTTTGGAAAAACATTTTGTAATTTGTGAAAGCAAAGAAAAATGCAGATCATTACAAATGTTATTATCATACAGTCATGTTCTCGTTAAGTATCTCATCTTGTGAACTGAATTATCTTTACTCCTCCATAATGGCTGCAATCGAGCCCAAGTAAAAACCTTCTCAACAAAGACATGCAATTGCAGGATCAAATTGGATTTTTAAGTGCCAATCACTGGTTTATCTGGTCAAGTTGAATATCCAGTGATTCTGGGCACCTTCAAAGCAATCAATAGACTCGTAATTTGTCAAATTTAATAACTAACTCTTGCAAAGGATGTGATGATTATAATAAATGTTTGAGGAACTGTAAAGACAAATGTCTTTGGTAAATAAAAGTTGACCATATCTTGGAGGTTTTGGCACTCTCTAAGACTGTAATAGATTTCAAGATTTGGCTTGCTGTGGGGGACATTTTTAGTTCATGCCCGTCAACCTGCTAGCGTGATCCCCCCTAACACATTCCTGATCATTTCAGTTAGAGACAGACTCATTAGGCTGTCAGTAAATGGGTTTAAATGCAGCCATCCAATTAGCGCTCTGCTGTGAAATGCAGTGGGTGTTGTGCAATGTGCTTAGCGCCACTCCTTTTACAGAATTATAAAGGATTACTAATTCAGCGTGAGCCATCTTATTTCTACCAGGGGTCTTGACTTTTCTCAGTATCATCGCCACAGAGGGGGTAAAACGTTGCACATGCTTCCCCATGCCATATGTGCTTCGTCAAAGAGTATCACTGCCTCTAAATCTAAGAGGATTTGATGTGAAAGTTAAAAGGACAGAATTATGCCTATCCATGTCGTACTTTCTTTCCAGCAGAAAGGCATGCTGCCAGCACAGTGTTACTGCAAATAGGATTTCAAGATATTAAAAAGTTGAATGCCTCTTACTTTCAAACAACCAGGGGTAAAATCTGTTGCCACCAGCGATACATCTTAGGCCTTAATGCTCTTCATGAGATTTAAAATGTGGTTAAATCTGTTACATATTTTGTTTTGGGAACAGGTTTTGTTGAAAGCATATTGATGGTTCTGCAGCATGATGGGATTTGCTTCAAACTGTCATCTCCTGTCTCCTCAGATCTTCCTGGTGACAGTGTGGCATTGGGAGCTTTTCATGCTGCCCCTCTTCCTGCTGCTGCTCATCGGCTGGAACTACATCCAGTTCTCCAGGGACAAGGCCAGCTCCAACCAGGACCTGGTGAGTGATGAGGATTCTTCAGTATATATCCATGTAGAAGCTTGTTTTTACAGTGCATGACAACTCCATTCATCATTTAGACTGGATCCAATATATGTATGGATTTCCCTATTAAATCTGGAGTGACATTTGTGCCATCAAGGCAACATTAGCATTTTATAATGAAGCAGAACATTGCTAATTGTGTTTCAGTTTTAGTTTCTTCTTCTTAAGAAAATATGAGAAGAGAGATTGGAGAATAGTCAACTTTACAGGGCTTACGTCATCATTTTTGCAACTTTTCTTTTCAGTGTAGACTTGGCTTGTAGCTTATAATAGTTACATTAATTTCCATGTCCAAAGAAAATCATGAAAAATGTAAAAAGGCAAAAATAATAGAAAGCATTAAAGAAAGCAGCGAGCACAAGACAGTTAGAATGAACTTAGCATTGGGGACACTGTACCTAGGAAGCAATGGGTTACACAGTGGTTGCCAAAAACGAAGTAGTAATAGCAAAGTCAGTAGCTCAAATCTTAGTTCATAAGGTGAAGATTTATATTACAATTTATCCAGTGAGGAGAAGGAAATCGGCAACCTTTTAATTTGAGAGCAGTTGCTCTCAAATTAGATCTAAAACGACGGTACTCTACCCAGGGATTGAGATTCTAAGCGGTGAGCCCAGTCCAGCTGTAAATTGCTATAAAGGGGGTGACAGTTTTCCAAAAAGACATCATTCTGGTGCCATTCAGGTCTAACCGCTGCTCCAGTTCTGACCAGCATTGTTATTCTGATGTGCATGGTTATCCATCACCATTCCATGGATAGAGAACACATAAAAGGTAAAAAAAAAAAAACATTGTAGAACACTGCATTTTCTTAACTGATAAACTTTTCACTCACAAACAACCCCTGTGGTTGCCTTGATGGTCTGGCTGATTTCTTCACTACACCTATGGTTTGTGGTTGTGATATGAACTGTTTGTGTCCTCGTCCTTCAGTCTTTGGTTGTTCCTTTCTTTGAAGCCAGGTTTTCCATTGTATTACATCTTGGGGCAAGACCTCTTATGGCCAGATTAATGGTTTTTAATGGGGGAGAAGGTACAATTCTTTTATTTGTGTACTTTCACAAAGTTCATCCATTTACCCTGCAATGCAGGATATTCGAGTAAGATGGCGCAAGAGCAGCAGGCGGCGCATCATCCGTGGGTAGCAGTGGCTCTTTTAGTGTTGAGAAAAAGTTATAAAATTACTGAATGATTATCTGCTTTGAAAAGCAATGGAAATGCCACCTGTGGTTTAATAATGTTTTGTTTCATACTTTAATGATTTGAAGTATCCCCTTTTTGGCTCTAAAATATATTTGCTTTTTGAACCACCTAGCACTGTCCACAAGAATAGATGAAAATGCCAGGTGTATGTTTCTCTGTCCTGTGATGGATAAAGAACTATTTAATGATGTAAAAAATTTAAGAACAAAAAGGTCCACTGACTCACATGGAATCGACATGAAATTAGTGAAGCGGGTAATAGAGGGAATTTCAAAATGATTAACATATATAGGTAACTTGTCTTTCAACAGTGGTTTATTTCCAAATATAATGGAAATGGATAAAGTAATTCCATTATTCAAAACTGGGAACAAACATCACTTCACCAATTACAGACCGCTTTCTCTACTGCCACAATTGTCAAAAATATTAGAGAAGTTGTTCAATTATCGACTGGACTCATTCATGGGAAAAGCATAAATTAATCAGTAAAAGTCAGTACAGGTTCAGTTCAAAAGGATCAACACTACTAGCCAAATCTGAGTCCAGAAGAAATTACAGTCATATTAAATACATTTGAATATTACTGAAAAGTTCATTTATTTCAGTAACTGAATTTAAGTACAACACATTATGTAGACCATTTACATGCAGGCTGATGTTTTAAAGCCAGTATTTCTGTTAATAATGATGATTTCTCACTAATGAAAACAAGACATTTAAGATTAGAATATTACATCAGACCAATAAAAAGAACATTTTAATGCAGAAATGTGGGCTTAATGAAAAGTATGTTTAATACCTGTTAAAGGTTGTTATTTTAGAAAGGTACTTTTAATCTGACAAACGATTCTCATCTAAACCCATATTCTAATTCATTGAATGTGACCATATGTCTGCAATCCATAAGAAGTTTGTTGTGGGAGTATTTCTATACTTAAAAAAGGCATTTGACACAGTAAATCATAATTTATTAATAAATAAATCGAAACATGTTGGGCCAATGGCTATTTTGAAAACAGAAAGCAGTAAGAGCCAATGGTGCATATTGTCTCTGAATGTTTGGACATTGCTTATGGGGTTCCTCAAGGGTCAATGTTGGGGCCTAAGTTATTCATTAGGTATATAAATGGCATATGCAAAGTATGTGAGAATATTAAAATCATATTATTTACAACCACTAAAAGCCCAAAACATTTTTTTACCAGTAAACTTTCTAAAGCGTTTTCTTCAAAATTGACTTGGGGGACAAATGTACTTTGAATGAAACTGTGTATTTTTTTTATATTGTATTTTTGGTTTTCCTCTTGTTAGATGTATAATAAATTTAAAACTGAAATTCCAATTCAGAATAATCATACAGATGTCTTATAGAACATATTTGTTTGAGTATTTTGTGCTTTCATTTTGAATCGATTCCCATTCAAGCCATAGGGTCTATTTTCCCTTAAGGAGGCGTGGCGGTTCTGAAAGGCTAAAGTACCAGGATGTTTGCATCCATCTATAGCTGCTTCTATTAGTCCTTTTGTGTGTATTAGTCCTAAAAGGTATATATGGTACAAAAAAATGAGCAAGAAGTCACTTTGATGTAGTGTATGTGTGTCTTTTATGAATCTTTACATCTACCTATACAGGGCTTTTTGTTTCAACATAGCACTTTCTCCCTCTACTGTTTTGGAAACTATACTTGCTGTACACATGTCTATTGAGTTTAATGCCGTTCACACTTCTGACTGGCCCCCCAGTTTCAATGTGTTGTAAGCCTTTTTCACTCACCAATCAGGCCCCACATCTACACCCTCCCCAAGGTCAAACACATAGCCCAGTCACTGTGTTTATGGCTGCTGGCTGAGATGCTATCTCTGGGAAATGTCCAGACTCACCCTCATATCCAGCTTTGAGACTCTGTCACCCACTGAGACCCTACGGTCGGCAATGTCACCGCTCCGCACCCGGGCAATGTCACAGTGTGCACCACAGCAGGGTCAGGGATGACTTGATATAAAGTAATCTAGGCAACGACATCCAAATTAAATGTGTTTTTTTCCTCCTCCCTCTTTCTTTTTCGTCTTTCTGTTTTTCTGTGTGCCTATGTTGTGGAGAAAAGAGATTGCTTTTGGTGTGACAGTGCTCTTGCGAGGAAGGCCCTTCTTCACCTCTCCTTTTGTGTGAGGTCACCCCTGTGATGCAGTCTCTATGGAAACAAGCCTCTCCCAATAGGGGTGAATGTGCTCAAAGAAAATTTCATTACTAGGTGTTTGTTAAAAATGCTCCAGTGCCCACATGTCTCATTCATTGGAAATCAACCTATACCCTTTTATTTTCTTGTAGGTGAACATGGCCATGGGTGACGACGACGAGGAAGACGAAAAGGTAGCTTATCTTATCTAACCCTAAAAATGTGTATTTGGTTAATATTTATCACATGGATAGTTTCACCATGATGAGAATTTGTTAATGCATTCAAATATCTTATTAACAAATGGATTACGAAACAATTTATTATTTTGTGCACAAGCATGTGCACAAAATAAATTAAATACATTTTAAAAAGTGCACCCAATTGCACTGAGGTAGAGGTAGCCTGACTGGTCAGCAGAAACCACTTGTGTGTAATTTATTCTATTTGTAAATCCAACTGTTCTGTGGAGCCCTCAGAGGTTTGTTGGAGAACATTAGGGAACAAACGGCATCATGAAGACCAAGGAACTCAATGGACAGGTCAGGGATAAAGGTGTGGGGAAGTTAGATTATAAGCCAGTAGATCCCTGGTAACTCTGGAGGAGCTGCAGAGACTCACGGGTTTGGTGGGAGAATCTGTCACAAATCAACTACAGGTCCTTCTCAAAATATTAGCATATTATGATAAAGTTCATTATTTTCCATAATGTCATGATGAAAATTTAACATTCATATATTTTAGATTCATTGAACACTAACTGAAATATTTCAGGTCTTTTATTGTCTTAATACGGATTATTGTGGCATACAGCTCATGAAAACCCGAAATTCCTATCTCACAAAATTAGCATATTTCATCCGACCAATAAAAGAAAAGTGTTTTTAATGCAAAAAACGTCAACCTTCAAATAATCATGTACAGTTATGCACTCAATACTTGGTCGGGAATCCTTTGGCAGAAATGACTGCTTCAATGCGGCGTGGCATGGAGGCAATCAGCCTGTGGCACTGCTGAGGTCTTATGGAGGCCCAGGATGCTTCGATAGCAGCCTTTAGCTCATCCAGAGTGTTGGATCTTGAGTCTCTCAACGTTCTCTTCACAATATCCCACAGATTCTCTATGGGGTTCAGGTCAGGAGAGGTGGCAGGCCAATTGAGCACAGTGATACCATGGTCAGTAAACCATTTACCAGTGGTTTTGGCACTGTGAGCAGGTGCCAGGTCGTGCTGAAAATGAAATCTTCATCTCCATAAAGCTTTTCAGCAGATGGAAGCATGAAGTGCTCCAAAATCTCCTGATAGCTAGCTGCATTGACCCTGCCCTTGATAAAACACAGTGGACCAACACCAGCAGCTGACACGGCACCCCAGACCATCACTGACTGTGGGTACTTGACACTGGACTTCTGGCATTTTGGCATTTCCTTCTCCCCAGTCTTCCTCCAGACTCTGGCACCTTGATTTCCGAATGACATGCAGAATTTGCTTTCATCCAAAAAAAGTACTTTGGACCACTGAGCAACAGTCCAGTGCTGCTTCTCTGTAGCCCAGGTCAGGCGCTTCTGCCGCTGTTTCTGGTTCAAAAGGGGCTTGACCTGGGGAATGCGGCACCTGTAGCCCATTTCCTGCACACGCCTGTGCACGGTGGCTCTGGATGTTTCTACTCCAGACTCAGTCCACTGCTTCCGCAGGTCCCCCAAGGTCTGGAATCGGCCCTTCTTCACAATCTTCCTCAGGGTCCGGTCACCTCTTCTCGTTGTGCAGCGTTTTCTGCCACACTTTTTCCTTCCCACAGACTTCCCACTGAGGTACCTTGATACAGCACTCTGGGAACAGCCTATTCGTTCAGAAATGTCTTTCTGTGTCTTACCCTCTTGCTTGAGGGTGTCAATAGTGGCCTTCTGGACAGCAGTCAGGTCGGCAGTCTTACCCATGATTGGGGTTTTGAGTGATGAACCAGGCTGGGAGTTTTAAAGGCCTCAGGAATCTTTTGCAGGTGTTTAGAGTTAACTCGTTGATTCAGATGATTAGGTTCATAGCTCGTTTAAAGACCCTTTTTAATGATATGCTAATTTTGTGAGATAGGAATTTTGGGTTTTCATGAGCTGTATGCCAAAATCATCCGTATTAAGACAATAAAAGACCTGAAATATTTCAATTAGTGTGCAATGAATCTAAAATATATGAATGTTAAATTTTCATCATGACATTATGGAAAATAATGAACTTTATCACAATATGCTAATATTTTGAGAAGGACCTGTATTATTCATGCACTTCAAATATCTGGCCCTTTATAGAATAGAAGCAAGAAGAAAGCCATTGTTGAATTAAAAGCCATCAAAAGTCCTCCTTGCAGCGTGCAACAAGTGTAGGGGACACAACAAACCTGTGACCGAAAGTGCTTTGGTCAGATGAAAGCAAAGTTGAACTCCATGCCCTACATACAAAACACTCTATTTGGCTAGAAATTGAGTTCCTCTTGGTCAAACTACTACAAGAGTAAAACATTGTGCTGGGAGCATCATGCTGTGGGGATGATCTTTCTTTAGCAGAAATAGGGAAGCTGGGCAGAGTTGATGGGAAGATAGATGGAGCTAAACAAAGGACAATCATTAAAGAAGACCTGTCAAAGTCTGCAAAGGGCCATTGACTCTAAACATTCAGCCAGAACTACAATGGCATATGCATGTGGTCCAGTCAAAGTCCAGACATAAATTCAATTAATAATTTAGAAGACTTGAAAATTGATGCTCACATACATCCTTCATCCAAATTGAATACAAATGTATGTGCAATGCATTTCCCTAAGCCTAACCCAATACAAGACATAAAGGCCCGTAGTTGTAGTTTTGACAAAATCATACAAAGGTTCAACGGGTATTAATAATTTTCTAAGGCAATGTATACAAACAATTATTACAATTATTACAGTTATTACAGGGCATCTTAATAAAAATGGGGGATCCAACAGTGAACTAATACTTTGGCCCTCTTATTTTTGACTTCAGCTCTCTAGTGTCTCTTGATCAACAAAACAAGAAATCTTTAAGTAGCTTGAAAATTATACTTCCCACAGCACACATTGAATTATACTCATCCCACCATTTTTGCTAAAAAAGGGAAAAAAGTTAACATGGATTCACATTATTGTTTTATGGCAATGAAGTGTGGAACTAACACGGAGCCTCCGAGCATTGACCCCTTGTGCTGAGTGTCTAGGCCCAGGATTCATATCCATAATGCGCTCAATATATTCTGCTGCAGATGACCAGAGGCTACAAAAGAGCCAGATTTCTTTTTTTTCCTTTTTTTTTAAGACAAAACAAAACACAGTCCACCAAATCCTGTCTGAAAGGGATAAGCTAATTTGCAGATGAAACTTGTATGATATGTCTGCATAGTGTAAAGCCATGCTTTCTATCTGAAAATGGAGAAACTGGTGCTTAAACAAACTGCAGGGACAAAGAAATGCAGGGTTTTATTAATGCTAAATAGGCAAGGATTACCTTGCACTGAATTTATTATCATGTGTTCACATTCTTTGATACTTCAGGACATAATAGAGGTTTTTTTTTTTTACATGTAAGAAATGACAGTGTCTTTGCTTCATGGGTCTCCTCATGCCACATGTTTGCAAACTCAACCCTCGCATCTTAAAGCTCTTTGAAAGCTTTTCCATGAGCCTCCTAAGCCCTTTCACACTTGCTGGAAATGAAATATCTCCTTTCATTTACTAATTAAGCACTCATCCATGTTTGTTTTAGGCTGTCATCTTTAATTTAAAGTGGTTTATTTGAAATTCTTGTTATGGTCTTGCTGTCATTTGAATGCGATATCATTCAGGGTGATCAAACAGTGTAGCTTTACACGGCCTATCAAAGTCTTCTTAAAAAATATTTGGGGTTAAAGAGTGATCAGCGCTAAATTTGATTACTTCAAAGCCTTGCTTTCCTTTCCTAGTTTCTCCTCCAGCATGTGAATAAAGGCTTTTCCCTCTGAAAAGGTTATGATTACCACTCAAATATGTTTCTACCCCCCCACACGCCCCCACCCCCTTGAGGAAGAAAATATGTAAACCTCAGCTGGAGCAGTAAGCATGTGAAGGCATGACGTTAAGGAGAGACGAAAGCCAAGGCGGTGTTACAGCAGAATAATGCAGAACAGATTTTCTGCCTGTGAACAAATCTGTCCTCAGGGAAGGAGACAGCTTACAGATTATGTGTGGGCAAAGTGACTTCCCTTTGGCCTCAGGTATCAATTGAGCAGATAGACGATATTTTATCATAACATAAAGAAACAGAGAGCCAAAACAAGTCCATAGATCTTCAGCAGGAATTAGCAGGGAAGATAAAACGACCCCTTGTTGTTGCCCTCCGGCTGCCAATGCTGGTCCAAGGTTGAGTCCTTCTCAGAGCTTTGCCCATGGGAGTTAAGGGGGTGGCTGAGGTGCTAGGATTGTGGTCATGGGGGGGTGCCAGTCTGAGCTTTTGGGTCACTCTATCTCTTACCCAACACCCCACTGTCACCGCTCAGTCTCCTTGAACGCACCAGTCAGACATGCTACCCAGGATCTGTGGCGTGCATCACAAAAGCAGCAGCACGTTAAAGCCTTACTGCAGTAAAAATGCTTTAGTTTATTTTAGCTCCAGGAGATAAATCGCTCATAACACAGGTGTTTTTCATTTAGACAAACTCGTATTTTCATCTGAAAGAGTCACAAGATAAATATTCAGTTTAAGAATTTAAATTTGGCATAGTTCATTCTAATTAAAATTATGCTAAATGAGCTTTTATTTCCAGCCTTTGATAACAGCACACATGTCTGCGGGACTGTGTTTACCTTTCTGCAGAAGATCAAATTGGTTCTCCATTACAGCACCTTAAAAGGAAGCTTTTACAATTTATGTGAAATGAGGATGTGATTTCGCTCAGGTTTTTTAATCAGGGGAAATTTTGGACTCATTTAGCCCATCCCCAATTTACTCATCCTTTCGTATTTAAGAGGGAGATCTTTTATTTATTTTTTTTGGTTCTACACTCTGGTAAATGCCAAAAAAAAAGAAAAAGGAAAAGGAACAAAGAATATCATCTAATGATAAATGTAGGAAGGACTTTGGTTTTTGGTTGCCTAAGCAATAGTGAATTTGAGGAATCTTAAAGCAGGTGCTTTTGGGTGCATACCTCAAATTAGATATATTTATCTGTTTTTTCTTCTATATAAAATTAGAGCATAGTCATTTTTTCTTTAGACAAAGTTATATTTCTAGCTAGATTTACAGTGCCCTGCAAAAGTGTTCGTACCTCCTGAACCTTTTCTCTGTTTGTCACATTACAACCACAAACTTGAACAAATTAATTTGTGGTAGACCAACTAATTGTGATGTGGGAGGAAAAGGTCACGTGGTTTAAATTATTATTATTTTTTTCATAAATAAAGGCTGGAAAGGGTAGTGTGCATTGGTACTCAACTTTGGAGAATACTTTTGCAGAATCATGTTTTGCAACAACTACAGCTTTCTTTTAGGGTCTCTACCAGCTTATGTACATCTAGAGAATTTTAAACATATTCTTCT
Source organism: Girardinichthys multiradiatus (assembly GCF_021462225.1). Classification (NCBI taxonomy): domain Eukaryota; kingdom Metazoa; phylum Chordata; class Actinopteri; order Cyprinodontiformes; family Goodeidae; genus Girardinichthys; species Girardinichthys multiradiatus. Next base: position 28,976,295 of record NC_061795.1, on the reverse strand, counting down.
TTCCAAAAAAGTTGACAGCATCTGTGAAGATCAATTTTCAAGTCCTATTAAAGAGTCTCAATTGTTTTTAGCTCTTTACTTTGACTGTGCCATTCTAACACGTAAATATGCTTTGATCTAAACCATTCCATTTTAGCCTTCTCTATAGGTTTCGGGTCTTTGTCCTGACGGAAGGTGAACCTGTGCTCCAGTCTAAATCTTCTGCAGTCGCCAACAGGTTTTCTTCCAGAATTGTCCTGTATTTAGCTCCACCATTTTCCCACCAATTCTGACCAGCTTCCCTGACCCTGCTTAAGAAGAAGAATCTCCACATCATGATGATGCCACCACCATGTTTTGCTGTGGGGATGTTTTGTTCTGGGTTAGATTTCCTCCTTATTTTTTCATTGTCAGATCATGCCACAAAATCGCAATAATTAAAAGTCTTGAACTTTTAAATCAGACATGGGTCGCAAATATGTCCCGGGTCCATCAGGAGCCTCAGATTGTAACTGCATTTTGCAGCATTGCAAAAAAACTCAGTTAACACCTGAATTGATGCAGTGGGAGTAGAGTAAGATGATGCAGAAACACAGTTTTGTTTCAGCATGATGAGACCAGGACATGTTAATCTGGAAGGAAACATTTTTGTGATGTTTTTTTTTCCTTTTTTAGACAGCGCTGAGACTTCAGTGTCTGTCCAGACCAGGGCCCAGCGGGGGAGGTTCGGCTAGTGTGGGAATTGCTCTCTTCCTGCACCGTTCATGGAGGAGAGTGGGCCCAGCAGTGGGGAGTCTCTCAGTGCTGGCAGACACTGTGTTCCCATGGGCCGCCTCGTGAAGCTCTGATAAAGGCATTCTGTCTGGGCCCTGTCAGTGGACACAGGCTGCGGCTTCAGCTGGCTTGTAACAAAAACATATAGACATCCTCAAGCCTCCTGTTAGGGTCCATTAGAGCGTCCTCCCCAGCACTCTCATCCCTCCCCTCTCCCTCTCACTCTTCCTCTCCCACTCCTCTCCCTGTCATCATTCCTGTCATTATTTCCGCCTTTTGATGTGAGGCTTCTCAGCTCTCTTTAGCTTGTGTTCCTTGTGTTATCTCGCACTCCTCTACCCTGGAAGGCTTCATAGCTGTTGTTATTTCCCAGCTTGATGTGATCGCATTTATTACATTTGGATGACAACTATCAGGCTATCTAAAAAAACTAATTTAGTGGTTCAAAATATTTAATTTATAAGTACTTTTTAAGAAAAATATTCTCATGTGCATGAATCATCCTTTAAAAAAGGCAAATAGGTGTATATCCAACTAGTGCACAAAGCAGACTGGAGTGCTTTTTCCCATGCTGGGAGAATGTTGGCTTAGGTTAGAAGGCAGACATGACTTATTTGTAAAAACATGTTCCAACTTGCCCCTGTGCAAGCTGCTGGAATGAAAACTCTCCCGAGTTGCGAGGCCCCTGCACTTCTTGCCTTGGTCTTCTAGTCTGCTTGATTGCAGATGGCCATTTTGTGTACTTTTCATCTTACCCGAGAGTCTTGATTGTGCTGCACTTGGGCAGCAGCTCCATTGTGCACAGCAAAAAAAAAAGCTGAAATCTTTCAGCCCATCCAGGATAACAGCTTCTGAATGCCAAGTCTGTCTCATCTTCAAAAGCATAGTCTGAAGATGTACAGTGTTTTCTCATTATGGACCATTCAATAGATAAATTACACATAATAGCATGGCAGAGGTAAACTGGTCTTTGTCTACCCTGCCCAACATTTGACATGCAGTGCACCTCATCAGTGTCTGTACATTTCATTTTGTCTGTTCTTTTTTAGGAACCTGGAAAAAAGGGTTTGATGGATAAAATACATATGGTGCAGGAAGTGGTGCTGGTTGTCCAAAATGTTTTGGAGGAAATCGCCAACATCGGGGAGCGAGTCAAGAAGTAATGACCTCATATAACAAGCAATTTCTTTGATATTTTAGGTTCACCCCAATAAATTAGAATATCATCGAAAAGTTGATTTATTTCGGTATTTAATTCTAAAATTAGAAACACATTTACTGTATAGGTTCATTACATGGATTTCAAATGTTTATTTCTGGTAATCCTGCTGATTTTGGCTAATAGTCTAAAAAAATAAATCAAATTTACCAGAGCATTAAAATATTACTTGAGACCAATAAAAAACACATTTTCAATCATGAAATATTAGGTTATGGCCAACACAATCATAGGGAGGGCTGGAGATTTGGCAGTAGTTCAGCAGGCAGTCATGGACACCCTCCACAGAAGTCATTGATGGAGAAGCTGGTTGTTTGCAGAGAGCTCTATCCAGGCATAAATAGAAAGTTGAATAAAAAGACAAAAGTGTGCAAGCAGCAGGGATGACCACATCTTAGTGAGAATAGTGAAGAAAATCCCATTTAAGAGTTTGGCAGGGCTTCACAAGGCTTGGACCACACCCACACATATCCAAAACATTGGCTACAACTGCCACATTTCTTGTGTTAAGGCACTTCTGACCCAAAGACAGTGTCAGAAGAATCTTATCTGGGCTAAGGAGAAAAAGCATCGGGCTGTTGCTCAGTGGGCCAAAGTCTTCTTTCCAGATAAAGGTATGTTTTTCATTTGGAAATCAAGATCTCAAAGTCTGGAGGAAGAGCAGAGAGGAGCAGAACCCAAGTTTCTTGAGGTCCTGCATGAAGATTCCACAACCAGTGATGATTTGGTCTACTGGTGTTGGTCCTCTGTGGTTTATCAAGTTCAAATTCAGAGCAGGACATTTTTCCCTTTGCTGACAAGTTTTATGGAGATGTCTGTCCCCTTAGACCCTTCTGGATCCTTTTCCGGAAGACTTTAGCTCCCAACCATGCTGCCAAATGAGCGAATACCTGCATTAATGATCATGGTATCTCTGTGCTTAATTTGCCTGCAAACCCGCCTGAGCTAAACTTCATTGAGTGTCCATGGGACTAAACACTGCACTCAATCTGAAGGTCCCTATAAAACCAACATCGGCTTTCTGAACATCTTAGCAGAGCCACAGGCTGATCACCTCCATGCACCAGAGCATTGATGCAATAATTGAAGCAAAATGAGCCTAGACCAAGTATTGAGTACATTTACTCACCTGCACATAGACATACTTTACAGTAGAATGGCATTTCTGAATTAAAAGTAATTTTTATTGATCTTGTGGTTGTATTTAAATTTTCTGCTAAACTGACTTTTGGGTTTTACATTAGATCTAAGTTATAATGATCGGAAATTATAAAATATAAACACATGAAATACATCACTCTGTGATGAATCTGAGGTTCACCTTTTTTAATTTGAATTACAGAAATAAATTAACTTTTTGATGTTCTAGTTCATTGAGATTCGTCTTCATAGTTTGAGTGAAAAGATTTGTTTTCATTTAGGAATTTCATCCCAGGCTCAGAACTTTGCTTTTCTTTTACAGCATATTCAACTGGTCTGTGCCATTCATGTCATGCTTGACCTGCCTGGTGCTGTTTGTGGCTGCATCACTATTATATATAATCCCACTACGGTACATTGTGCTAGTATGGGGTAAGTTTTTTTTATTTATTTTTATTGTTATTATTAATGCAATTTAATAGAAATTTGATAAATAGAAATGGAAAACTACTTTAATATTGTAATCATTATATCCTAAGAAGCAGATTTAAAATGAACCCAGGTCAACTTTTTCTATTTTTTTTCTGATGGAAATGTCTGATTTAATGAAGGGCCATCATTTAGGAACTCTGCCATGTCTTCACCTCTGCCGATGCACATAGATCAGACAGTTGCAGAGGTTCACTCTTCCCAGTGTGGGCTGATGCAGCAGAGCCCAGCAGAGGCATGACCAAGGGTTTGTGTAAAAACAAAGCAGAGGCAGAAAAGAGCAATATATAATATATAATACATGATGTCCTTGGGCAGTCTGTAGGCTCCTGGTCTAGCCTCTCATTATCTGCTGTAGTCACACCGCAACACACCGTCGTCTCAGTGGTCAGGCAGCAACGATGCCCTCACCAGGCTCTCCTCCTCCAGCTGTACAACCACAGTACTTCCACGTTGCCTTCAACGCGATCAATACATAAAAAAAAAAATATCAAACACAAAAACTCACAATGTGAGACACTCTTCTGCCTCCCCAGTTAACCCCCATCTCTGGTTGCAAGGCAAGCCTTTTAAGTTGCTTGCCCATATTTAAGTCCTTAGGTTCTTTGTCTGCATGCTAAGGTGTTCGCAGAACTGAACTGTGAAGATAATGGTCCCATTACAAGGCCCTGGAGATATTTTCCTCTCTTCAGCCATCTGTAATACAAATATAGATACACAAAGTGTTAGGAGATTGAAGCAAGACAGTAACAAACGTTCCCTAAATTTTGTTCAAATCAAACTTAATTGATAAGGTACTTTGTTTTTGTTTTTTCTGGATTAAATTTAATTGGTCGGAAACAGTCCATCATCCTATGTTGCAATTATTGAAACACTAGTAGGTGTTTTTTGCACTGTAAAAAAAATACTGCATGGTATGACACCTTTATTTATTAATGTGTTTATTTGTGCTTATTTTCACAGGCGTTAACAAATTTACCAAGAAACTGCGCAACCCATATAGTATTGACAGTAATGAAATACTGGATTTCCTCCAGAGGGTGCCTTCTGATGTTCAGAAGGTAAGGGTCCAATTTTACATACAGATAGGGATGGAATTCCCTGAAGATGTCTGCATTATTTGCTGTACTGCAATTCCCAAGTGTTGCAGAAATATATCCTCTGGCTTTGTTTGATTATTAATGGACTCTCGCCTCTAAAGCAGCCCTGGCCCAATTATTCCTCAGTGTTCAACTCCCTATCCTCAGTCACCGCCGTGCCTGAACGAGGAACTGCTCAGATCTTTCCCCGACTATCTGGCTGCAGCCTCGTCCGTTATTAGCAATTTTGCGTGTTTGATTGAAGCGGCGCAGCAGCCAGTGATTGGCTGAGCACAGGCAGGAAGAGTCAGTTCCTGACAACTCCGGCTGTTATGTCAGCACAGAAACTCTGACGTGGCCTCAGTCACTTCAGGGTGGTGGAGTCAATTAATATATTCGTGAGCCCCGGTTGTCTTGCTGGGTGCCATATGTGATTACATATTAGCCACGGCTGATATGTCATTTGCATTTACATCTCAGATTCGAGAAGGGCTGTCAGGTGTGTTATAAGTGTCGCCAGGGCTGCTTGCCGTCCACTGAGGGAGGATTTTGCGCAAGCAGGAAATGAAGTGCCAACACAATGCCTTCATCTCGCAGGTAGCTCACCAGAGCAAGAAATCCTGACAGTCTGAATCTGGCAAGGCACTCTCACCCCGTTCTGTTTCTCAGCTGCATCCTTGATGTCCTCCTGCAGCAAGCCGGCGCTGACTCCTCTGTGATGTTGGAAGGAGCCTGTGTTGTTTGAGATTTGGCTGACTGAGTTGGCAAAACAAGGTGGCGAATACATTTTGATTTGAAATCCTTTGTATGTCCACTTCCCCCGTTGGGATGTGGCGTTTGAGCTTTGAAAATGACTCGCTTTCAAATCCCGTGGTAACAATACTTTTTAGCCTGGTTTAAAAGAGAAACTACATCTTGAAAATGGCTCCAATCATAAAAAAAACAAAGCACCCTTAAGATTCATCATATGTGTGTTTCATTATGTCCTGTGAAAAATAATCTTAACATCGTATACACAGGAGATCCAAACAATACACCACATTTTTTTTTGTTGTTTTTGTTGACTTAGAACTTTAATCTTCAGATAGGTGTGGACACAAAACAGCAAAAAGATGGAAAATTGACTCCTGTCTTTCTTGCAAATGTGACTTGGCAATTAGTGCCTTTGCACGTCTACAAAGTGTGCCTCAAACGGGGACTTCTGACAACGCCGTGTCTGTCTGGAAATAAGAAGCATCTGTCAGTTCTGAGGACAGTTTCATGTGCTGATGCAGGAGGCAGTCACTTTGTTCCCACATTCCATCTCCCGTTCTATTAATGGATAGCGGCTAATTAGCATAGAGTTCTTACCTTTTTTTATTCAACAGATTCACTGTATTGTTTGAGCTCTGCAAGTGAACTTCAAAAGTAGGTTTTTAAATTCTAACTGCCTTTTTTCCTGTTAAACCTATGATTTGTCTTCTTTGGATTATGGTTGCAATTAGGAAAATGAAAATAATGTTCATTTTCCGTGTCAAAAGTAAAAAGAAGAATGGCACATATTTCAATATCGGATCTAATGAGTGAAACAGGATTTTAATTCTAATTCTACATATGTAAGTAGCAGAAAGAAGGGGGGGGGGATCCTTCATGGTCAATTCAGCCCTATACCAATTTGTACCCCATTTTTTCCCCCGAGTGTTGACACTTCATCCCAATATTCCTCCATTCTGTACCTGTAGGCAAACCATGTCACATTAACTTAATCACAGATTATACGTTTTATTTTGTCTGGTAGTTGTGTGAAGAAATTACAAGATACAAATGTTTGTATCAAGCATATTTGATTTTATGATGTTTTTGAGGAGTTTATCTTGCACCCTGTTTCTATTAATGGTGGCTCTTATTCTTGATGGCTCTTGGCCTCATCAGACAAAGACAATCTGAATTATTACAAAAGGCTGTTGTTAAATGCTGAATTAATTTAAGGGGAAAAGGCTATCCAAACCAAACTTGGCCATATGTGAATATATAGTTATCCCCTTTATAAAATCACAAATTAGCTGTGACTAGCCACATGTCTGGTTCAATTTTACAAACCACATGCAGGACAGGAGAGGTCAAAGGCCAAAATAGCTGCTGACCAAAAAGAACACAAAGGCAGTCTCACATTTCCAGTAAATCATCTTGATAATTCACAAGACTTTTGTGAAAAGATATAAAATAGTTGACCGCTTTGGAAGGTATACATGGCATGACGTCAAATCTGGTGTACAACTAATAAAAAACAAAAATTATACCAATAATAAAACATGGTGGTGGTAGTGTGATGTGCTTTTCTAGAGCTGAATTGATGAAACCATAAATTCTGCTCCCTTGCAGAAAGTCCTGAAGGAGAATGTCAGACCATCAGTTCATCACATTACGCTCAAGCTCACATGGATTATGCTGCAGGACAATGGTCTAAACATTCCAGCATTGCATGTGCCCTTAAATCACACATGGAATAATATAATAAAGGCTTTGAAGCAGCCTGGCCAAAGACTTGGTCTGTCTGGGGTTTAATTCTGGACCATGAAACCATTGTTGCATGTCTTCCCCTCTTCTTCTTTACAGTTTGCCCATTTCCTGTCTGATTACTGTCAATAAAGATCAACTTCTGATCAAACCAAGTGAATGCCAGCTGGTAGATACTATTTGTCAGAATGACATAACTACACTTCTTTACAGTAGACTGAGTAGCTCATATAAATCATCAGGTATCAAGGAGGGTAGTTAACATCCCCCTGGCAGGTATGAATTGAAGCATGATCGGTACGATGACCATGCTTTTCCAAACCAAAAGAAAGTTGTGTACAAAACAACCAAGACAGCCAAAGTACAAAATGGCGAAAGGTCCAAATGATCAGCACCCATTAGAGATAAATCGATAAAACAATGCTCAAATCTCACGTATATTTAAATTTAATTGGATATTTTTTTCTGAATATTACTTAGTGATGTCACATGCCCACATTTTCTTACATAGACTGTGAGCAGGTTATATTAAATTACTTGAATTATCAGTTGTCAAAGCAGGTATGAAACATCCCTCTGGCAAATACCAGTTAATGCAGTGGTCCTATAGAAGGCAGCTCCATGTTGTACTGGGAAAACCAAAACCATCGGCCCTAAATGACCTGCACCCCATGTCTTAGTCTGAAAAAGACACTCGCTATCGGGCCAACCAAGCTGCACGTTACCACCGTGATGCGGTCTGTGTTGTCCTCCTTTAGACCGGGAAACTGCTCCACTCAGCTTCGTAGAGACAGCATCTCTGCAGGGACTTCTCAGAAAACAGTTTGCTTCTGCAGGCCTCAGAGAGGAAATCAGGCAATGCTTGTACCTTAATTATTCTCGTTCTTGAATGAATACCGGATACACATACAGCAATTCATCTGTACTTAACTTTATGCATATGATCGACGATCGTATGACACCCTTGTATCCAGTTGACGAGTTATGTCTGCTTGCCAGCAAAGAGACATTAGCGCGCTGTCTCTCCGACCAGCCTCGCAGCGGAGTCCGGATGGAAGAGGCAGGATGTAGCAAGAGCGGTGCTTTTATTTGGACAGTGACGTCACAGGAAGTCCGCAATTACCCCGTTTCCTGGCTGTGCCGGAAGTAGGTTATTGCAATTTATTTTGAAAGTTCCAGGAAAGTCTGTACTGGCCTTTCACGTTGTAACCATGGCTGTGGTCCCAACAATAGACATAACCTACTAAGAGAGATTATGCAGTTTGCCCTTCCCTCATTGGCCTGGCAGGTCATCTCAACAGTTGTCTGTTTCTAATATTGTGATTCTGGTGCAGAATGGTGGGGGGTACACTGGTAGAGGACTCTTGACTTCTGAAATCCTTCCTCCCTTTGATTAATCCCCTCTGCTCCTGTGTTTAAAAAATGATTCATTACAAGCGAACCCGCCTCGCTTTGCTCTGCACCAGCTCTCCTCAGGGAGCCATTACCGTGCGCTCCACTGAGCTCGGATTACCTGCCTCTGACCAAACTCCTGTTTGTTTTCACAGGTGCAGTACAGTGTGCTGAGAGCACCCACTGGACAGAACCAGCCACGCAAGAAGAAATAAGCGCAGTAGACATGCTGGATGAAAGGCTGGTCTTCTTTTCTCTGTTCCCCTCTTTTTTATTTTTTTATGTTACGTTGCAGTCCACCTGACAACAATACTCCAGTGCCAGCTGAACCCCTGACCCCGCATACCCATACGCACCACCCCAACTCTGTCCCCTGCTGCTGAGGGGCAGCCAGCCGCTCTCTGCCTTGCCACCCCCCTGACAGGGGTTGTGAACTGCAGCAGCTAGGAGGGCAGCACATGGGGCTGTCAGTCACAGGCTTGGAGGTAAAGAAAAGGGAGCTCTGCAAGGCTCAAGCTTCATCTTTGAAAATAATTTAGAAAAGGAATGACAGGCATCAGGTTTGGCTTTTATTTCTTATTATTTTGGTGTAACTGAAAAATTTGCCTCAAGGTAAAGACAATACAACCATAACAAGCAGCTGCAATATTTTTATTCTTCATCAGTTAATGTAGTTAAATGCTATATCATACAGTCACTGATAATCAGTTTTATTACAGAAAAGAGTACTGAATTTTACAATTCTATCTGCTATATGATTTCTCCGTGTATAAATTAATAGTGCTGCATTTGTTTTTCTTAGAAACAAACATGTATTTATGTTCTGAATGTGTATTAATTCTGCACTTGAGTTTCTCTGATGTTTTATGTTCAATTTATGTGAAAGTATTTTGTTTAGATCGAGTTTGAATAAAGAATCTTAATCAAATTGAATTTTTGTTTTTCTGTAAATTTTTTTCCCCCAATAACTACATCCCAGCGAGGATGGATTACAGCACTTCTTTAAGTGAATACAAGGTAAACACATCTGATTACACAACACAGTCATTGAAACTGAGCTCACACGCCGACCACCGCTGTGCCTTGGTTACCAAGCTCACATCAAAGCCGTGTGGCTCCAGTGTGCTTCCTAATGCATCGCTTTGTTGCCTTCTCACAATAACAGGGTCCAGATGAGAGAGAAAGAGCTCATCTCACAGAGAGTACTCTCTCTCTCTCTCTCCATCCTCAGCACTTAGTGCTTTATATTTCCACTAAAATCACCTGGCCTGGTCTAATGGTTACACATACACACAGATGTGCTCGGTTTTTCCATCAGTCTTCCCGCAATGGTGTTCTGGAGTGTGACGGATGCAGTCTGTTAGTCTGTCAGTGTGTTGCACGTTTAGCATACATTTCAAAATATTCAGCCACAGCTTGACATTTGCATTTTCGGAGAAAAGTTAGACTGAAATTAAAATTTTCTCACATTCAATGGCCGCAGCCTATTTGCCAAGGTAAAGTGCACACAGCGCAATCTGAAAAACAAATGAACTCACAATTTACATTGTCATAATTGAAGCTGAGCTGAGGAATGGGTCCCTGCAATGGGAGTTCTGATTGGACGACTGAGCAGCGTGGCCAGGTGACCCCTCCTCAGAACCAGCATGCTGGTGAAAGAGCATCCATCTGTGCTTTGTGAGGGGTTTGATTGGCTCAGGGGGACCTGGTGGAGCCCCGGGCTATCTCTTTTGACAGGCTGATAGAGACATCACTGGGATCTCCCAGGAGCTGCCACCAGGCGTTCGTTTCAAAGTGAGAGGGTGTGGAGGTGACCCTGAGCTTCTGAGGAGCTAACCCCCCTGAACACATGCACACCCACTGGCAGAAAACCTCCAACATTCTTGGCTCCTTTGGGACTGTTGGAGAGGGGGGGGGGTTGGCTGGTTTTGGCCGTGCTGAAAGGAAGGCGGGGGTGGGTACAACAGTACAAGCACTCAGGATGCAATGAGTGTCCCCAAGAGGTACAACCAATTAAGCAAGACTCCCTGGGTACTTTTAATTGACATATCAACAAACAACTATATCATCAGCCTCTCCAGTTCTAACAAGACCATTGAAAATAAGAAAAAATGGTAATTACCTTATTTGTATAGGGACAAGTACACTTCAACATTTATAGCCTGAGCTAAGATGCAAAGCCTGTTTATTATTTAAAAAAGTGTTTGACATCTTACAGATTTATTTTGCTTTTGTGTAACGATCCACAAACAAACTTGTATTCCCACTGCAGAATAAAGTTTAATGAGTGAAAAATCTAAAATTTGTTTTGTGGTTACAGTAAAATATTGATTGATATGTGGAAATATGTTTTTAAGCAAGGGAAGGAAAACTGAAACTTCTTTCCAGGGAATTTTGGTACGCTTTGGGACTGCATATCTGCTAATTGAAAGTGTGCGTAATTTTTTCTCTAGGTGATCATCAGAGGAAATGTTTAAATCGGACAGATATAACTTGAATAAATGCAAAATTGAGTTTCCAAGTTGTTTATTAGGGGATAAAACTACTCAAACCATTCTAGACCTCTGTGAGAATATAATATTCTCCCTTGTCATGAATGACTGTGATTGACCACTTTTTTTAGTGAACATTTTACTACCTAGACCTGACCTGTAGAATCAAGAAATCACTTCAATTACATGTTTCTGGCAACATAAAGAAAACCAGAAGATCTCTTAAAGCAAGACATTCCCTGATTTAAACAAATTCAAGAACATATGAGAAACATACAGTATTTATTGACATCTCAATCTTGAAATGGCTACACAGGCATTTATAAGGCTTTGGGACTCCAGGAATCACAATGAGAGCTATTTCCCCTTAAGGACATGGAACAGTGATGAACTTTCCAAGGAAGTATTGGTTGCGCGTCGGGACAACAATCCAGAGCACACAAGCAGCTCCTCTGCCAAATGGCTTATCAAAAAAAAAAAACAACAACATTAAGGATGTGGCCTAGTCTGGACTTGAATCCAATTGAGATGCTGCGGTGTGACCTTAAACAGGTTGTCCTTGCTCGAAAACACACCGATTCTGGAGAGGAGTGGGTTTAAATTGCTCCACAGGGATGTAATAGCCAGTTATAGCCAGTTATAACAAATGCTTAAGAGCAGTTTTTCCCACCAAGGGTAGCACAACCAGTTAAGTTTAGGGGGCAATTACTTTTTCTATAGAACCATGTTGGTTTGGATAGGTCTTTTCCCTTAATTAATGAAATTATTATTAATCAACAGAATTTTGTATGTGCTCATGTTGCCCTTGTCTGACATTAATCTGTTTCATGATCTTTTCAGTGTGACAAAAAAGCCAAAACATCCTAAGTCACATAATGAAAACCATATTATTCATCTCAATAAGCTATTTGGAACATTACCAGACAGTCTCTGATTATTCTGAGGGTATGCAAGTTTGTTCTTGCAACTGTCGACATAGACAAAGTAAAACACCTTTTCAAACCAGTCAGTTTCTACCGCTTATTCCATAGTGGGTCACGGGGTAGCTGGTGCCTATCTCCAGCAGTCTATGGGCAGGAGGCAGGGTACACCCTGGACAGGTCGCCAGTCCATCGCAGGGCAACACACAAACAACCATGCACACACTCATTCATACACCTAAGGGCAATTTAGAGCTACCAATTAACCTAACAGGCATGTCTTTGGACCGTGGGAGGAAGCCGGAGTACCCGGTGAGAACCCACGCATGCACGGGGAGAACATGCAAACTCCATGCAGAAAGACCCCCGGTCGGGAATCGAACCCAGGACCTTCTTGCTGCAAGGCAACAGTGCTACCAACTGTGCCACCGTGCAGCCGACCTTTTCAAACCATTGTGCATATTGAGAGTTTGGAGTTGAAACAGATCCAATGACTCTACAAAGTACAGCTAATTCTATCATCAGAATACATCTACAAGGACATCAATAGGAAAATCAAGCTGGTCAAGAGCCTTATGGTACGATTGTGCTAATTTTTCAAAAACATTTTTTTCAAGCTTATAACAACTTATTGTTCAGGTTTCACTATAAGCTTGTTTTTAAAGATTCATGTTTCATAAGTTCAGAATAAAAATATCCTGGTTTAATGTGTAAAATGCCATTTAAAAAACAAATGCGACTTATAAGTAATTTATAGTTTTTTAGTTAGTCATTGCAATTTTATTATAAAATGTTGTTTGTATACATGTATGGAGACATTATAAAGCTAGGTTTGTGAATGACATTGTAGGAGTTCCTGTGGGACTGCATTTACCTTCCTCCAAGCTGTCACGTCTCGCAATCCGTGACACCGAGGTTATGCTCTGGATGTTCCCTGTATCATTCATATTCAGGGGAATATAGACAAGGCTCTGACAGGATTTCAACAATTGTTGATTTGACTTCGTCACGCGCCACTGCCACCTACACAGATACATTCCACACACAAACACATATAAGCCCCTTTTTGGAGTGGTGTAATCATATTTAAGGAATTATTCATTGGTGTATTTTCTCCTGGGACAATTACTAAGAAATCTCACCAGAGGAAGTCACTGTGCAATATGGTCCCCAAATGTGGTAGGGGAAATCCCTGGATGTTTTACAAACCTGCTAATGAACATTTCAGCCACACAGCAGTTAACATTGTTTGATCGTAATTTTTTTCCAGTAGTTGTTGTTGTTGTGCATGGTGTGGCAGTGATGTCTTCATCAGGCTGTCAGAAAGGAAGTGCCTGCAGCTGTGGCGGATCCCCCCGGAGCCTGTCACACTCCTTGTTTCCATGGCAGTCCTTCAGGCAGCACCACAGGCAGGCTGTGTGCAAGGACCCATACAACCTGTTTTTTCAGCAGCCGCTCTTCTGATGTTGAGCCCCGGAGCGGGCGTCAAACTACCAAGCGCAGAACGAGAGAGAGAGAGAGAGAGAACGCTGTCCTCCTTCTCTTTGTCACAGCTCTGCTTGGCTTAACAAGGAGACGCATAGCAAAAAGAAGAGAAAAAAAAAACTTCCTCATTTAAATAAGCCACAGTTCTCAACACCTCCTTAGTAATTGCTACATGTGTATTGCTGTTATGGTACTCTGACCTCTTCTCTGAGGCATAATGCACACAGTAGGACAATGTAACAAAAGCAGCTCTCATAGCTGACTTACAAGTGTTAAAGCTCTTGTGCACAAGTTACTGGTCTCCTTGTTCCACCTAAGAAGCAGGTCAGGGAGATCAGAACTCCCAGCCGCCCTGAATGAGAGGGATTTTTCAGATTTTCTGAATTTCTGTGAAGTTATCATCAGAAATAGTTCACTTGTAGAAAGATGGTGTTTCAGAGTCAGTTTGTAGGAAAGTGAGGAAATCTTAAGAGCTAGTTTTGTTGGGTGTCAATGTCTTAGCTTATTTTAGCAACTATATATTAACTTTATATTTACAAGAAACTGTGGTTAACTTTGACACTGTTTTCTCAGGATCCATGTTAATACGCAAAGATACACTGGCATAAGATCCCAGCTGTCTTATTTCGTCTCATTATCTGATTGTGAGTCCATAGGGACATCCTCTAAATAGCAAGATGTGAAGAAGCACATAAACCGTCCTCGACTAAACCCTGTTACAAAAAACAAAAGTTTACTCCACTCTTTGTGGATTTAAAGCAGACTGATGAGTCGTAGCTGAAGAAGAGAAGTGATACAGCTGGCAACCTTCCCCAATATAACTTCACAACTAAGTAACACGGATGGTGTTTGGCTGAGAAAACTGTGACACACCTAATAAGTCTCTGGCAAAGTGTAGACCAGTTGTCTGCAGCAGGCAGTTCTAAAGCGCCATGTGCTTTCATGGTCCTCACCAGTGGCTCTTTATAACTTTATAACTTTGGCCAAAAGTGATGTAGAACTAAACAGAACTTTGAAATAAAAATCTCCTAAAAAGGTACATTTTAGCAATTTCTTTCTTTGTGTTTTAGTCCAATAACTGCTGCCATTTCTACTGTAAAGGGGTATTATTAGAACATGAAATACAGTGCCATGAAAAAGGATTAACACCCCTAATTTATTTCTTTCATTTTTGCTTTTTTGTCAAACCAAATTCTGTCAGATAATGAAATAGATTTTAATATCAGCCAAAGATAAACTAAGAGAAAACAAAAAGCAGTTTTTAAATTATAACTTCATTTACTGAGGGAAAAAAGGTATCCAAACCAGCCTTACCCTATATAAAATCGAAGATGTTGGAGTGGCCTAGTGAAATTCTGGACTGAAATCTAAGTGAGATTGTGTGGCCTGACCTTAAACAGGCCTTTCCTGGTCAAACACCCTCCAGTGTGTATGGATTGAAACAATTCTGCAAAGAACAGTGGGCCAAAGTTCCTCTCACAAGCTGTTTTTTGCTAGAGGAACAAAAAAGGTTTTTTTCCTTTAAACAAACATAACAATGGGATGATTAGTTAAATACTATTTTTTCTTTCTTCTTCTAAAAGTTTCATTTTTTTTCTTTTTATTCTACAACCTAAAAATAGAAAAGAAATAATAAGAATCTTTAACCACTGAATGGACAAATTCTATCCACTATATATTCACAAAACGTCTTGCATAGAGTTGTACAGGTTGTGCAGCTCTAGATGAATTTGAGCGACGCCAAAAATAGCTGTTTGCATCGTTGATCCTTGGGATCGATGTTTAGGATCCGCTAATATAGTGCTATTCAGTGCAAAACCTCACTTAAAAAAACAAAACAAAAACTGAGGTCTCCCTTTAAGGTCATGGTTTGGCCCCAGACAGAACCCTGAGACCAATACAGAGCAGGATTTGGGATTCAAGGATTTATACATACAGTATAAGTGGAAAGAAATAAACTATGTTGCTGCAGCTAGATATTGTTTTGCCCTGCATGAACAAACAAGGATCTACACAACGATCGTTTGTCCATACCCCTAATAACAGATATAAATCATAATAACCAGGCATGATGTCGTCTGGGAGAGTAGATGTGGGATTATGACAGATATAACAACTGAGAGAAAAACGGTCGCTAAAAGCAGCTGTTTTCAGTGGCTCCAGTTTACTAATAATTTATTCTGCTGTCCACCGTGCACAGTGGTGTTAAAACATGGAAAAAGCCATAATTCTTCATACTATTCAGACCAGAAGATGGCCTTTAAGAGCTGAAATTAAATCATTGGCCTTTAAAAGCATCTCTCCAAGGAATAGGCTGCATTAATAAATTCAACTGATTCTGCTTTAATATTATTCAGTGTGCATTAAAATGAAGACAACAGCTGGGATCGTGTCCAGTCTCAGCATTGCTTGGGCCGGAGAGCACAGATGAGATGCAAAGCGTGTCTACGTGCAGTCGTCCAAAGGTGATGCCAGGTCTCTGAGTTACAGGTGCAGGCCTGACAGTTGCTGTTCCCAGATCAGAGGTTATTTGGTACCGACACTGGCTGTAACAAAGGCACGTGACATTCAACAGCCAGGTAGTCAGGACTGGTATACTGTCAAAATCATCACAATACTGTTTTCAAAGAACAATAGGAACAGCCAGGCTATTAAATATCAGTTTTATTGTTGTTCTATGGAATAGCTACAGTCTTACTTTGTTATGCTGAAAAATATAACTGTGAAAGAGGAAAGAAATGTACCCGCAGCTGCTTTGAAAAAAATTAGAGGAAATAAACTCTTAAGCTTTCTAACATTTGGTATTAAATCAGTGCTCTATAGTTAGCACGAGCACATCCGTCAGGGAACAATACAAAGAATAAGCGACCTGCATATTTCATTCTAATTAACAGTGATATAATGCAATGTGACTCTGAGCCTCCTGAGGAATAAGCGCCATATTTTGTTTGATGAATCTACTAAAGCCACGGCTAGTCCTGCCACCAGCCCTAGGGAATCAGGTATCATTAGAGATATGAACACACTCGCGTTTTTCTTACCTTTTTTCTTTTTTGTCTTGTTGAAAAAAAGAAAAACATACTTCCTCGGTGACGGCACACACACGGGAATGCTAAAGTGTTCAATATTAGGAGGCTTTCATCAAGGACACAATTAGCACACCTCCATTTGACTCGGTAGGTTCAGGATAAATATGGATATTTGGTCCCAAGGATGAGTCCTCTTGCTGAATTACAAAGTGAAATCCTGAGCTATGTGCAGCATGATATTAAAACAGCTAGTGGCAGTTACATTCAATTGGAATTTCAAAAATGTATGTTTAATCTTGCAAAAGTATTCCCTCCCCTTGAACTTTTTCACATTTTGACATTTTACGATCACAAACTTCTTTGTATTTTATTGGGCTTCTATGTGATACACCAACACAAATGAGCAAATATGCTACCAGTCAAAGGTTTGGACACATCATTGTCATTCAATGACTTTTTTTTTTTTTTATTACCTTCTACATCATAGATACATAGTTAAGACATCAAATATATCAGACAGGAGTAGAACTAGAAAAGCACTCACAGAGCGAAGAACTTCACCAAGGCAATAGGGTCATTGATGCATATCAGCTATTTTCTGTACTGTTGAGCAATACCTTGCATGACTTCTGGCCACTGTATGTCAGCTGCTTATAGGGTGACGAACCATGTGGGAATTCCAAGTTGTTGCTCCATGGTCTGGTAATGATAAAGAATCCTTTAGAAAAATCCTAAATCTAGATGACACTTTGCATCACCACCTAAATATATTCCTTCCTAAGACAGACCTTGTCTGAAAATGTCATCCAAATTTGTTTCATCTTCAACATAATACAAACCCCAAAACATGGAGAAAAAACAATTGAAATCCATTTGAATCCATTTGAAAGAACTGTGACAAAGATGTTCTCTGACTGAGATTGGGCTTTTTTGCAAAGAATGGTCAAAAGTTTTAGTCTCTGGACTTGCAAAGCTGGTACTGACATACCTCAAAAGATTTCCAGAAATAATTGATTCTCTAAAGAATTGTCTGACGATGGCTAAATACAAAAAGGCACACCACACTTTTCAGATTTTATGTTGCAAATATTGTATTCATTATGTACAACTCTCTGTTGGTACATAATGAATACATTAATATTCATTAAGTACCAACATTAATACATTATTACATACATTAATACATTATTAAAATCCCCCAAAAATATGTTGTAGTCTGTGAATATAAAATGAAAATATATGAAAAGGTTCAATGAGTATGAACTGTTTTGTAAAGCACTATAAAGTGTAATGTCATTAAGCTTTCACTATACTTAATCATCTTATATTACATGTCTCACCACAGGGATCCAAGTGTAGCAGAGATTTGTTCAAATGCATATGATTTAGTTACCTTTTTGATAGCTAAACAACAACATTGGTCATGGATCAGTCAAAGATTCTGATTTGATTAGAGAGTGCAGTTTCATATGTGTAATTTTCCACACCAAAGGTTTGTAGCATTATCTGCAAAGCTGAGGTGTGAGGAGGGTAAGGGCGAAGTGAGGAGACTAATCACAAATATGTCACCCCCGAGCACCATCTCCTCCGAGCTCTGTCACGTTACGACACCGCCGAGCCAAGTACAACATAAGCACAGTCAGGCCCATTAACCACGGTGGCTAATTATCAGCTCCTGCAAGGTCTTCAGGCTCCCAGGCATTGCATACACTCTTGTTTCTGATTAAAAGCATAAATGCATTTGGGGGGGAGAAAAAAAAAGGATCAATTACAGCAAGGCAGAAAAGATAACAGCCCTGCACCAGAGTAATTAGGCTGGGTGTTTCATCGGAACCGCTTACTCTGTGATGAAGGTTTAAAGAGTCCAGTGGCAGGAACACCACAACTGTGTTTGTTTTATTTATGATGATGCACTGTCACCCACCGGGGCCTAATTAGCCTGCGACTGATGCCTTGGAAAGCTTCTCTCGGCTCCTCTTTGACAGGAAATGAAAGCTCCTCTTGCTTCTGTCCTTCCACTGACCTGTGGGCTCCAAACATGTGATGGGCAGACATGTGCCCTGCAACCTTCCCAGTACTCCTTTTTTCTCAATTTATTCGCCGTTTGCTTCTTATAGTTATATCATTTAATTGCATCAGCAAAAGAACCAGTTATGGTGCTGTGCCAATAGTGTTTAGGCTAAATGTTCACTTCCATCCAGGTTCTTACTGATGGTGATGTTCAATAGTTTATGCTGCAGTAACATGAGGGAGCGCCAATGTAGGTGTTCTCACACTTATTGATATTTTAAGGGTTTTACTTTATAAATGCTCTTAAATTAAACAACTACGCTTTGTTTTACTCTGAAATGTGCAGTATTTAATAAACTGGCAAGTAATTGTTTGTTTTGGGTAATGGTCCATATAAAGAGAGAGGTGGCAAACCCTTGAATTAATAGCTGATCAGGAGAAAAGAGGGTATTTGTTCCTTTGTATTTGTATGAGTGCATTTACACGCTGCATCGTAGTGTGACACTCCAGTTGCAATATGGCAGACGAGATAGATCTGCAGAGGATAGTGAAGGGAGCTGAGAATGTCATTGGAGTGTCTCTATGCTCTTTCCAGAAGCTCTGTTGATCACAGCCCTGAAGGTTGTCAGAGACTCCTCACACCCATTACACTAAAACAACCAGACTGCTACACAGCTTTTGGCCACAAGGTATTGAAATGTGGAAATGTAGTTAATATTTTCCTTGTTTTATATATTTCTCCATATTTGTGTTTTCAATTATCTATATATTTATACTGTTTAAAATTAATATATTATAGATGCCAGAAAAACATTTTTGTTGTGTGCTCTTTAGTGGACAAAGAAATGGGGGACCACAAAAATAAATTCTTGTTACATAATTGTTTTCTTTATGAACTAAAGATTCCAATGTCAGCTTTTCACCTATTTACTTTAAACTTTAACTTACTGATCTGCATTGACTCCTTCAAAGACTTTTGAGCATCTCTAACGTGCCTTTATAAGAGAACAGCTCTTCCACCAACAACTTATTTAGTCTGCAGAAAAAAAACCAAAAAAACTTTAAAACATTTTAGGAAAAGCAAAGTCGACACTCTTTTTTTTAATTAGCAATGGTCAACTAACAGTTTAGGACTAGTTTTAAATATCCAATAATTTAAATTAATGACAATGTGCCTTTAAAGGTGTAGGTTTATTAAGTTATAAAAGGCTGAAGCTCTCTTTAGGATCTGCATAACTGTGATGTGGAAGTTTTTGTTTTTAATTATTTAAAAATATTTTTTTAGCACTAGTGGCCATTAATCAACAGTAATATGACAGAAAAGACAGTGGAAAGAGAATGGATAGTGATGCAGCAAATAGCTCTAGAATAGTACCACGTCGAGGACTATAACCTCCTCCGGTACCAAATGAGCCCAAGTCCTTTTGGGTCTCTGCCTACTGTATTGTCTTCCCATTAATTCTGACAGGCTTCCCTGCCCTGCTGAAAATGTTTATCCTGACAGCATAATGCTGCCACATTTCCTGATGGAAGTGATGTTTTCAAGGCAACGTAGAAAAGTTTGCTTTTGCATTATCTGGATTTTTTTTTTTTGTGGAGGTATCAAAGCAAATTCATATGACTACAATTGCATGTCATAGTTTTCAATATTTTATTTGTTAACATTTGAAACCAAATGAAACCATATTTGAGGTCCCTTTCACTTCACACGTTTACACTTCTTTCTGGTGGTCTATCACAGAAACTCCCAATAGAATTAATTAAAATTTGTGTTTGTATTGTGCCAAAATGTAAAACAAATATGAATCAATACACTGTTTATGAAAAATAACATCTTATACCTCACATATCATTGTATATAAAATGTTTTTTTAAATATGGTACGTAAATTATTAGAAAAGCAGTAGGAAATGTTGATGCATGGATTTAAAATATTTATATGTACCTGACAATTTGTCTGACAGGTCTTATTGCACTTTAAACTGTTTGTCAAAGTAATTTTCCCACTTAACCGTGATGCCCTCGAATTAAGATAGTATTGAGCAATTTGAAACATATCAAACAGTACAGTGTTTAAGGTTATATGCTTATGGCTGTAGACATAAAGCAGTGAGTATCCTGGTCAGCTTTAACATATCATGAATAGACCTGTCTTGTTTTTTTAAGGATATGTGCATTTGGGGGAGCTCAGCCTCTTCTCTCCATCTTATTAACAACCACACCTAAAACCACTGTAATAGGAAACCTTCACACCTTCCCCTTTTTCTCTCAGAGAACAACACAGTGCTTTTTATAGGTCCTGAATTACAGCAAACACACACACACACACACACACACACACACACACACACACACACACACACACACACACAGACTCAGGGAGAAAGACATAGTTTATTAGTTTCAATAGACAAATGAAAAAGAATGTCCGTGGTCATTTAGGCAAGCAGCAAGAGACCAATTAGCAACTATCTCTATTCAATTTCTCCATATCTCTACTTAGCGAGTGTGAGGAAAGAGCAAGGTCCGGGAGGAGGAGTTTGAGCCGCACAGACAGGAAGAGAGGGAAAAACAAAGCCATCATCTCCCAACGTTTGCCTCCCTCCCCTCCTCTCCTATTTTCCTCTACAGCTCCAATTACTGGCTCCTCTCTCTGCCATCAGTATGCAGCAGGACCGCTCCTCTCCTCCACTCGCCCCAGGCCATTGAATACGTTACCTCCGCTATGGGGCTTGGGGCTCAGGGGCACAGTGCCCCATAACCCCCTGGATAATTTGGGATTCCTGCTCCTGCCTTGGAGAGCCGAAAACAAATAAAACACCCGGATAAATAAAGAAATAAGGTTGCCTCGCCAAATATCCAGAGATCTACTGATTTATTGATTTGTTCATTCCTCCACTTATTATTTGTAAATCATTACTGATCTGCAGCCACCCACACCTTCCCAAACGTGCTTCAAGAGGAGAGGAATGCGTTCCAGCAAGACAAAAGTTTTGGGCCACGCCAAGTTAATGAAAAATACTTGAAAAAGTTGATTTTATTTTTTAGTCTGAAAGAGTTCCAGATGAGAAAAATATTTTAGCTATTTTGTCGAATGATAATGGGTCCAGTTGTGCTGAGTGTTTTGCAAACACAAATATGTAGTTTATCAAGAATTTCTCATTTATATTGTCTGTATTTGTGTTTGTAGATTACAAAAAACATTATAATAAGAGGAACACTTACAAGTATTTGACATTTTCTCAAAGAACACAATTATTTTGTTTTAAAATCCTTGCTATGTAGGAATCCAATTTTTTTGCCTCTCTTTTTACGCCCCCAAATGTGAACTATGCACTTGAGGCAAGTCTGTAGAGCTCAGCAAACCAGACTGCCTTTGGCTTTGGATTTCTTTCCCATCTCTTTGTCTTTGCCAGGACTTTGAGGTTTAAGATAGCTACAAACTATGATTCTTATTGAAGCATTTTAGGTTTAATGCACAAAATAGAAAGCTTGGTTTTTTGCATAAATGCACATCTATAGCATAACGCATCAATAACAAAGCTGATCCCGTTGTGAATATAGGATCTTGGAGTTGTTAAACTGGATCGTTGTTTGTCCAGAGTCTTGTAATGTTGACCAACACCTACGCTGCAGTTCTCATGCAGTCTGTGTTTACAGCTGCTCTTTCCTCTTGCCTGCGAGCAGATACATTATTTGCTCTTTTGAGAGGAGCTTGGTGACTGAATGAATTTTTTTCTTAGTTCAGAATTGCGATGAACTGCGAAGAAATGAGGTGGAAATGGTGCCTTGAAAGAGGAAATCTTCCACTCTGTTGTATCGCTCCAGGAGGTAACTGAGAGCCAAACTTTAGCATGTGCTGTCCAAGTCAGACAGAGGCTCCCATTGCACCCAAACCACTACACTCCACTCACAGTGACATAGATGCCTGTTTGATGTGCTCCCTCTGAAAAACATTTGGTGTGAATGATTACTCGATTACTTAATGTAGCGCTGAATCAATTGCCAAACGTGCCTGTCTTTGTTATGCCGAGCAGGCCCGGGTGGGAGAGTATGATAGAGCCAAAGGCAAAATCATGAGAGTATAAGGAGACATTGTCTTGGCTTCTTGTGGGACTTTGTCAGTGGATGTTTCTGCTGGAAATGACGGGTTGGACATTGTTAAGACTGCGTGACATTCTCGTTGTGATATTCTTGCATCTTGTGTTCGCGGAATCAACCATGATGTAATGTAGGTGAGGTAATCCACTTACAATGATTAAGAGGCCCTGTTTTCCCTCTTTCCGTTGTCACGGTGCACCAGATTTTTGCGGCAACTTCAAGGCTTGTTGAATGTAATGAAGCGCAGTTCGGTAATGGCCCATGCATATGAAATTCTGCATTTGAAATAAACCACATACAAGGGAGGGGATTTGACAAGCTCATGAAGTATCATCTGCTTAAATGCCTTATGACAATGTAAGATTAATGACCGTCCATTCAGCACTAAAGACGAGAGGTGAAGGAGGCACCTGCTCCTCAAAGGGCAACTCTAATCGTTCTCATCTGGACTCCTTGCTGACATACTAACCTGCTGTTCCTAAAGAAAAGCGATCTTGCCTCCCAAATCCTCAAACACTTCTCCGGCCCCGCTGTATTACTTTTCTAATTCAGGCCAGATGTGACGTCCTTACTCTGCCATCCTGTTTTCTTTCTCTTTTTTTTTCCACCCTGCTCTGCTTCATCTCATTCCCACCTGCTAGCTGACCTAGGGACCCAAATCCCAGACTCTCATTTGGTGTTCCTCTCCAAGTAAAGCCTTGCTCTTTCAATAGCAGCATTTTTTTTTACTTCAGCCTGGAGGGTCTGCAGTGAAGTCAGCATATTATAGGGATCACAGGAATTTTGTTGTAGACACATCCTCACTTTTCTTTTGTTGTAGAGATAAAAAAATCCTCTTGTTTCAACTTACAAAGTACTTATAGTGCCTTGCAAAAGGATGATTATATGTTATTGACCAACATAAAAATGTGCATAATTGTGTTGTGAAAGGAAAAGGATAAATGGTTATATGGTATTGTTACAAATAAAGATTTGAAAAGTGAGCCATGGGGATTGTCTGGTGAATATCAATTTTCAAGTCTTACCACAGATTCCCAAGTTAATTTGGGTCAAGGCCATTGACTGAGTCATTCTAGCAAATGAATATGCTTTGATCTAAACCTCTTTGCTGTGGCTTTGTATGTTTGAAAACATCCATCCATTTTCTAAACCCGATTGTTCCATACAGGGTCATAGGGAAGCTGGTGACTATCTCCAGCAGTCTATGGGCAAGAGGTGGGGTACACCCCAGTTCATCACAGGGCAACACAGAGACACACAGGACAAACAACCATGCACACACATATTCATGCCTAAGGGCAATTTAGAGAGATCAGTTAACCCAACAATCATGTTTTTGGACTTTGGGAGGAAGCCAGAGTACCCAGAGAGAACCCACACATGCACAGGGAGAATAGCAAACTCCATGCAGGAAAACCCCTGGTTGGGAGTTCAACCCAGGACCTTCTTGCAACAAGACAACAGTTCTACCGACGGTTTTGAAACAGCCAGAGCTAATTCATACCTCCTATGCTCTACTGTTTACTCAATAGTGTGACATAAATTTTGTCATCTGTACCCAACCAGTGAGGTATCTGCTTGGGGATGTCTGCATGCAACCCAGAATACAGTGTCCATTTTGCTGTGTGCACTGGCAGGGACAAAAATATGTTTCATTCAGACCAAATACACAACAGATTAAGAAACCTGCAGGCCAGATCATAAGTAGGGAACAAAAATGAAGCTTGTTTTAAAAAATACAGGGAGGACAGATCAGCTGTTTTTTAAGTGTGGATAATTTGTCTCTCTGGGACAGAAAAATAATGGAAAAAGGGATTGATATGCTGCTGAAAAAAATAACTTTATTCTTTCTTTTTGGCTCTTTTCTTCTTTTTTTCTGAGTAGAGTGTATAAACGAGCACAGTATTGCCCCTAAAAGGCTGTAGTGAAAACTATGTGTCTCTCAGGGAAGCGTGGTTGACACACAGTATTAAGTAGCATATATGTTATTTGAGGAACAAGGGTTTTGGACACACTGACAAAGAAATGTATGTCAGGCCTTCTAGCGTAATTTTTCTGTTCCAGTTTCAAGTCTTTTGTAGCCTCTAACATGCTTTATTCTGCTCTGTATTTAGCTCCACCCATCTTACCATTAACCCCAATCACCTTCTCTGTCCCAGATGAATGAAAGAATACCCATGGCATGATGCTGCCACCACCATGTTTCACTGCACAGATGTTGTGTTTAGGGTGATCAAGTTTTCCTCCTCACATAGCATTTGCATGTGAGCCTGAAATCTTCATGCTACCAAAGCATCTTCTTCCACATGTTTGTTGTGCTTTGTACACGGCTTGTGGCAAACTTTAAAGGGGATTTTAATGGCTTTATTTCAACAAAGGCTTTTGTTCCCCTTTTTTCCATAAAGGACAGATTTCATAGTTATCTTGCCAACAGATTCTTCCACCTGAACTGTGGATCCCTACAGATACTCCAGTTATTCTGGGCATCCTGGCTTTTCTGCTGATCAATCCTCTTTTTTACTGGATTTACTACATTCTGTGTCCATTCTTTAGGGCTTCATGCATGATGTAAATGAGAAGCGTGTCTTATGCCCAGCAAAAAACTAGTCTGTTCCGGTCAGTGTCCTGAATGATGTTGATCCTTTTGTGTATTTTTTGCACCCAAAAATATAATAAATCACATTAAAAGAAATCAAAGATTAACAGTGACCTCCTAAAAGACTGCTATTTTAATTGGATTGCTAGTCTTCCACAAGCTGATGGACATGCTTGTCTCCCAGGACCACTGAGCGTCTGTCTCCACTGGATTGGCCCCGGTAAATAATCTCTCTCTCTCTCCTAAACGCTTACCGTTAATTGTGGTTTTTTTCATTCTTTTTTAGAGATGTGGTTGAATGGGGAGGGGTTTTGATGGTGGATAATTAAGACAATGCTTTTGCGCTACACTTTGCAGCAGGGGTGGGGTCGGGGGGATCCCACAAGGATTGAAAGGCAGGTGCCTCTTACTGGAAGAGACTCGCTGACAAAAACCTGCCAATCAAGCCTGTACAGCTCTCAGCGTCTTCTCAGCTCTTAGGTGCTCTATCCCCTTTAGCCCATTTATTTCAAACACAGTTTTAAAATGCTGCGGATTAAGCAGGTAGCAAAACAGGCCCCGGATCTTAGAGGGAATCAGGATACTGTATGTGAACATCATCTGTCTCAGCTTGTCTGCAGCAACTGTGCTCCTATTTCTGACTGATACAGCAGAAATAAAGGCAGTGCATTGAAATATTTGCGCTTCAAACACACTTAGCTTTATGTTTCTTTTATTTCAGGCACCTTTGACTGTTAAATTGTAAAATGCCACACGAATTCTCCTTTTTCTTCAATGGTGAATGCTGGTCCCATATTTCCTCCGCATTTCTCAGATTCCTACAACAACCATACAAAGAGCCTTTTAAGAAAAACAGAAGTGGAGAACTTTTTTGTGATGTTTTTGTGAATGACCCCGGCAGGCACCGTCAGAATGTTCAAAGCTGGGTAGACACAGCTTATAGAATAATAACATAATCAAAGCAAAAATATAATGGCACAAAAAAATGTTTTACCCTTTTAAACTTGCGTCTCATCTAGCAGACAGGCTGGAGAGAGGTGCCAGCAGCTATTCACGATGGAGCGGGAAAGCAGGTCATGGAGTCAGGGCCACTAAGAGCCGCTATGCTATAGAGTGCCACTGACAGGCTTGTGCAAGGCCACAGCCTCATCTGGCTGCAAAGCCAGAATTTAGGCTCTGAATGTGCTAGATTGCTTGGAAGCAGTATTATCACACAACATATCCAGCATGGATACATGGCCACACAAACAAATAAAAAAATGGTATGTAAAACCTTGCTTTTTAAGTTTTAAAAAAAGTATGTTTGCCTCATTCTCACATGTATTATTTTTTTATGGGTTTTTTTTATGGATTGCTGCAGACTTTGGACTAAATGCAATATAGGAGTTAAGTAAACATGAGAGTGTGTCTGAATTCCCCCAGCAGTCTCGGCCACTCGTCACACACAGACAGGAAATGGACAGCCACTTTGGGGAAATTCAATTCAGTCGTCGTCCGCTGTGGAAAAAAATTGAATCATGTGGATATTTCGAGGTGATTTAATGGCGTTAACATACGCACGCTGGAAACTGCGCGACTGGCACTGCACAGGGTTTGGATTATTAGGTTCAGTGTAAAATCAGTCACTTCTCCAGAGTCCATTTGACTTGGAGAAATGGATGAACATTAGCAGGAATTCTGAAAGCGGACCATTTTCTTTTCTGAAGAAACAAATGATGGATTTCACTTGCCCTGGATGTAACTTGTATTTACTTTTTCTTTCTTCAAAATGTTTTTTAAAGTTTCCATGCAACTTCTTGTATTCGTAATAAAAAAAAGAGAAAAGAAAGAAAATTTATATTGGTTATTGTGCAGTTTAATTGTTTGCTGCAATCCTCATTAACCTGTCATTAACTTCCCCACAACAGCTATGTAGTAGTTTGTTTTATTAAAGTGGGATAACACATTTTATGCCCTTAGTACAGTATATTCCTCTCCAGCTCTGCTTACAATAAGCAGGTACTTTTCTATGGTTCTGCTTATGAAAGATCTGACCTATTAAAGGGCATATTAGGATTTCTGAAGTGATGTTCTGTTGAATGATTATAAGCAGTACATATATCACCTGCACAAGGTAACTTAAAGGTAAGTATAATTTCAGATTAGTTGGTCCTGGAGGCTGAAGCTAAGATCTAGTCCAAGAGGGACTAATACAAAGCTGACTTTTGCCTGAAAACATTTCCAATCTTAGCAACATCATTGTGGTTTATTTGAACACAGTGTTTTGAGTATCTAAACCCTTCTCAAGTTTACACTGGGCATTAATTCACAAAAAAAACTATAATTGTTTACACAAGAAGTGTTGGGAAACACTTAACTATGATTGGTGTCAAAAGCAAAAGCATTGTAGCAGTTTAAGTAAGTACTACTTTTACATGGAAATGCATGGCATGTCCCATTTTCAGAATTTGTTTCACACAGGAAGATTATTGATGACACACTGCCTCCACCCTCCATTTCCTGTGTGAATAATTATTTGCTTCTGAGTAAATGACAGCCCAATGCTAGTATAATGATAGTTTACAGGCTCATAAAGTGATACTAGCATAAATCACCTTGATGTTTTGGAGAGTGGAGTTGTTTAACATTGTAAAAGCCCAGTTTAGTCTTTTGGTGCCCGTATCTAGCATAAATCCAGATCTGCTGGTCAACCTCTTGCCACATTTCAGGCTTCAAACATAAAGATATAGCATTCTAATTTTTTGTTAAGAATCAACAACAAGTGGGACACAATCGTGAAGTGGAATGAAATTTATTGGATGTGTCAAACTTTTTTAACAAATAAAAAACTGAAAAGTGTGGCGTGCAATATTATTCGGCCCCTTTACTTTCATTGCAGCAAACTCACTCCAGAAGTTCAGTGAGGATCTCTGAATGATCCAATGTTGTCCCAAATGACTGATGATGATAAATAGAATCCACCTGTGTGTAATCAAGTAAATAAATGCACCTGCTCTGTGATAGTCTCAGGGTTCTGTTCAAAGCGCAGAGATCATCATGAAGACCAAGGAACACACCAGGCAGGTCCGAGATACTGTTGTGGAGAAAAGCTGGATTTGGATACAAAAAGATTTCCCAAGCTTTAAACATCCCAAGGAGCACTGTGCAAGAAATCATATTGAAATGGAACGACTATCAGACCACTGCAAATCTACCAAGACCCGGCCGTCCCTCTAAACTTTCATCTCAAACAAGGAGAAGACTGATAAGAGATGCAGCCAAGAGGCCCATGATCACTCTGGATGAACTGCAGAGATCTACAGCTGAGGTGGGAGAGTCTGTCCATAGGACAACAATCAGTCGTACACTGCACAAATCTGGCCTTTATGGAAGACTGGCAAGAAGAAAGCCATTTCTCAAAGATATCCATAAAAAGTCTCGTTTAAAGTTTGCCACAAGCCACCTGGGAGACACACCAAACATGTGGAAGAAGGTGCTCTGGTCAGATGAAAGCAAAATCCAACTGTTTGGCCACAATGCAAAACGATATGTTTGGCGTAAAAGCAACACAGCTCATCACCCTGAACACACCATCCCCACTATCAAACATAGTGGTGGCAGCATCATGGTTTGGGCCTGCTTTTCATCAGCAGGGACAGGGAAGTTGGTCAAAACTGATGGGAAGATGCATGGGGCCAAATACAGGACCATTCTGGAAGAAAACCTGTTGGAGTCTGCAAGAGACCTAAGACTGGGATGGAGATTTATCTTCCAACAAGACAATGATCCAAAACATAAAGCTAAATCTACAATGGGTTCTGTTATGATTTGTGGGTGTTTTGGGGTTTTGTTGGTCTGTATCACAGTTAAGGGTTTCAATCATGTTTCTGTTTATTATTTTCCTAGTCATGCTTTAGTTTTTGTCCTCTAGTTTATGTGCGGTCAAGTTAAGTTTTTGGATCTGGCTATGCTTTCGTTTCATGTTTTTCTAGTTATGTTTCTATTGGTTTGTATTCTTGAATTCCTGTTTTGCTCCGGTCACGTTTGTTCTCTCCTGTCAATTTAGTTTATTCGGTTCACCTGCGCCTAGTTAATCTGTCTTGCTTCACCTGGTTCACACTCTATTATATACACACCTGTTCTGTTTATTCCTTGCGGAAACATTTTCTAATCATGCTCAAGTCTTGTTTACTGGATCATGGTCATGTCTAGTTTTCTTTTGGATCATGCCAAGCCTGTCTTGCCTGCCCGTTTATTGTTTTGTTCCTGCCTCTTCTATGAGTGAGTTTTTTTGTTAATTAAATCATTTTGCACTTACCGTTATGCTGCCTGCTAGTCTGCATTCTGGCTTCCTCCGTTTCTCAAAGCCTAACAATTCCTTTAAGAAGTAACTACATTTTCCAGTTTTAAAAGAATTACAAAATGATGTGTGAAATATAATTATACACATAAATGAAAAATAAATTGCAGATGGGTTTGTTACTTTCACCATTTTTGTGTATTATTATATGAAGGTAAGTGTATATGTGTATAACAATGTATATGTTTAGTTACAAACTTTGAAACAACAATTAACACATTTACTTTGATAATCTAAACTTTCCACCAGAAGACAATCTCTAACTGTAGAAATATCTCATAAGGAAAAAAATGTAATACTTCTTGAAAGATAAACTAATCACAGGATTTGCATTTATGAAATCCTGTGAGATATTAATTATTCCTCATCCAAATATTTTCAGACACCACATCAACATCTGTATCAGTTTATCACGACAGCACAGTGTGCAAAGCAAGCCCTCCCTTAAATCTGCTAGATTTGCTGTTCTTCAAAAAGAATCACTTTGATATATCAAACTAATATGCCAATTTATTTTCTGTTATGTTCTATCTTACATGATAGAATGTATTTTTATTACAAATGCAAGCCTTTTGCAATCAAAAATGCCTTTTTAAAGACAAAAGAGAACACATAATCAACAGAATGTCATAAGATTTGAGAGTAAATGATCTTTTGCCTTAGATGTTCACAATGTAGACTTGTAAAAGAGGAAACTTGAAAGAAATGAAGGAATTCTTTGCTATCTACATGAGTTATTGTCAGTTTAAGGTTGACAAGTGTTTAAGATTCACTGTTTTTGCCCTCCTTTCTAGCAGAGATATGAACAATGTCCATTCCTAAAGACTTCCTCATTAGCTGCAGGGAGCGTGGGAGTGCTGGTATCTGGAAACAAGCTTTAGCTGACTTTTTTTTTTCAGACTACAACAACATCCTCCTCCCTGCGCGCCGTGCACATGTCCTCTCACTTCGTGCATTATAACCCTGATGAGCTGACCACATCCTTGGAACACTTCACAAGATAAATAATTGAACTCTCAATAGCCCTTGATGGACAAAAATTGCTCCTCCAGCTGCCACTT
This sequence comes from Girardinichthys multiradiatus, assembly GCF_021462225.1. Lineage (NCBI taxonomy): Eukaryota > Metazoa > Chordata > Actinopteri > Cyprinodontiformes > Goodeidae > Girardinichthys > Girardinichthys multiradiatus. The sequence continues at coordinate 28,945,694 of NC_061795.1, read as the reverse complement.
CTTTTCTTTTTGCTTTGTTCTCAAGAGCAACAACAACAAATGGGCCTTTACAGAATCCCACACTAAGAAAACACATTTCACAGAGATAACACATAAGAGCTAGGGTTGCATTACTCTCCTGCTCAGATGATTTGTGCCATTAGAGGTAGACCATGTGTTGTACAAATAGTAATAAAGAAGCCTTCAAAAGAGATATGTGATCTTAAAAGAGATGAGTGATGTCACTATCATCAGTTATCTATTATCAGCTAACTTGTCTTTTCAGCAATCAAGAGAGAAGGAAAAGACAATGGCTTCAGAGGCAACGAGGGGTCCTTTGAACAATAGGTGGCAGTGTGCTACCACAGAAGGCAGCTACATTGCCGCTCTAACTGTTTGAATCCAGTCTTGGCAAAGCAGGCTTGAGGCTGTTCTGTGGATTTAATTAGACAGAAACAGATACTCACATGTTCATTTCTCAGCTGCCTCCCATCCATTTCTTTAGAGTCTGTTAAGGGGAGGGAAAAAAAGAACGCTTTATGGTCCAATTGTAGATTCAACTGTGAGCACAGAAAGAGGCATGCATTCGTAGTGAAAAGCCAAGACCTTGTTTCACACTTTCTAGTGGCAACCATTACAGCAGGTAGAACTGTGAGAATCACAGGCCAACTGTTAAAAAACACAAAAAAGGGGAGGGCAAAATTTTGCTCTTTCCTGAGGAGAAAGAAAAGAGTTTCTTTAAAAGTCTAGAGGTGTCTGTGTGGCAGAAGACCATACCCGTGATCCCCACTGAAGCATGTAAAGAAACCTCTACATGAGCAAGGAAAGATTTAAATGTCTTTAAATGAACTCCTCTGTTCCTTGGAGATTACTAAACATATAGGGTTATATAGTTGTCCCCTGTAGAGATTTTTCAGACAAAGATAACCTGAGTAAATTCAAAAAAACTGTTCTGTGCTTATCTACAAAAGCTGAGTTTAGACCTAATTACACCACCAAAATGGAACCAGTATGACAGCATGAAGTAGGCTAATAGTCCTGTGAACCACAGTGAAACATGGAAAAAGCATGGGACAATGGTAAACCTTGCCGGCAGTGGCTTGCCTACTAAAACTATTTCAAGAGAGCTTCCAGGAGATCACAAAAAAACAAAAAACGGAACAGCATCTAAAGCACTGAAGCATAACCAGCCTCAGTTAAAGTCGGTGTTCATGATTCAACAATAAGCAAGTGATTGAGCAAGAATGGCATCATGGGAAAGTTCCGAGGTCAAAACCACTGCTGGAATGCAGAAAAAAACCATATTACATGTGCCAAAAACAATTTAATAATCCTCAGGAGTTTTACAAAAATATTCTGTCGACAGCATCTGGTGTAAAACTAACACCAGTTCAAAAAAGCAACATCATACTGACAGTCAAATATGGTGCCGGTAGTGTGATGGTCTGGGGCTGCTTTGCTGCTTCAGGACCTGGATTACTTTGCTGTAATCAATGGAACCATAAATTATGCTTGTGAAATTCCTGAAGGAGCATGTCCAGTAATCAGTTTGTGACAGTAAATTCAAACACATTTATCCAAAGCACACTAGCAGATTCACCTCTGAGTAACAAACAAAATGAAATTTTTGGAGTCTGGCTTTATTATTAATGTGCTCCAGACCCCTAGGAAAGCAAGACTGCACGTGGCAAAAAAAGCAAAACGCCTTTGTTGGATGCTTTACTAATACATTTAGGTCTAACTTAGTGGCCTTAAGTCTTAAATACAACATAATTGTATAGTAAATCCATATTTTCATTTATTGTTGAAATGTACATCTTGGGCATGTGTATGCAACAATACATAAATGTTTTAAACATTTTAAGTGCATTTTTAAACAAAACTAGCTATGTCACATGCAAAAGCAGAAGGCTACTCTGTGTATAGCTTGTCATTTTTCCTTCAGTTTTACTCGTTTTGACTTTTTGACACCTATTCTCTGCACTGTGCTGGGCAAGGCAGAGAGAGCTTTACGAGATGAAAACATAAGAAAATAAAACACATAAAAAAGTACATGAGGTGGCATAATAGAGGAAAGTTGGACTGTGTGCTGTTGTTTGTGTTATTTAAATCAGTAATTGGATAAGAAATTAAGTTTTAGTTTATTTAGCAGCAGCAGCAGATAAACAGACAACACATAGTGTTCAATTTAATCAGAGTCAAAAATGTTTTGCAAAATGTTGCTGTAGCGATACACTTGGACTACAGTAGTTTAGAAAGTGCCATGGCCTTACACTAACCTTCACATCCATATTAAAAGCAAGGTGTCAGCGCATGCAAATTAGAAGTAGCCGGGTAGAACACTGTAAATGAACCCCAAGCCATTGAACTCCACACAGCCAACTTGTAGTTAGATAGGTGTGCCATAAATAGTCTATTTGGCTGTGTGCCAGAAGGGGAAGCTAAGGCAGAGTAACTAGCAGCAGGATAAGGCCTTTTATTGTGTTATGACAGACAGAGGGGACGATCAGACAGGATAGAGATATGGGCTTTCCTTTCCAGATTAATTAAAGAAAGGATCAATTAACAGTGATGAAAACCATGGCAGCATACTGACTAGCTGATAGGCCAATCAAGCCTTGAAATGCAGAGTAGTTGGCATGTTTTATCTCTCCAAACTTAATTGCAAATTTCTAGAGGGAATTACGTCAAAATAGAGGGGAGAAAGCAGCTCCACATGAATAAAGTATTTACTTGATGCATTTTGTTCTGTGATTGCAGGACTAAGCATGCATTGAGTTTATATGGGGGAGGGCAGACTAAAATTTCCCTTTTTCACAGCTTATCCGTCCTCTGGTTCATCAATATAACTATCTAGCTCCCGCCAACGATAGCTTTTGCTGAGTCTCAAAATGCTTTGACTGTGGACTTTTTGTCCCACATTGTCCAATCATGCCAGATGCATGCCATTAAACAATATGGAGCGCTTCTGAATAAATTTGCATATTAGGACATGGATTTCCTGCAACGCACCCCCCATCACCAACGGTGCTTTATGGCAGATTTGAAGCAATAATGACCTTACAGCAGATGAAAAGCACAAAGATAAGATGTCTCACTTGTCTCACATGTAAATGCAAGCGTGTGCATGAAATTAAATTTCACTGGGAGGAGGTGAGGAAGTTTACTTAAAAGTAGCATCATATTAACCTTTAACCCTTTCAGGTATTGCATTGTCATCTTGAAAAGCATTCAAACAACTTAGTTGCGCAATAAAGCTGAAGTTTTGCGCAAAAGGTTGTGAAATAACACACCAAATTTAAGTCACACTGGTGGTCTTTAGATTGTTACCATGTGCTTGTTTTTAATAATTTATCCAGTTATTATAACAACATTAGCTGAGATTAAAAACACACACATTGTTCATTACCTTGGGAACACAGCCCACCAAAAGCTCATTTCCTGTCGAGGAAGACTGCGTAACCCCGATTGACCCCAAGATATTCCCATTACCATGGGCCAATGTTTAAGGGAAAGCTTATTGAGCTACCTCAGCTGAAACACCCACCACTGATTTATGAGCAGGAGATTTCTCAGCTTTTAATGATTTTCTGTTTATTTTTTTCCCATCTCTCACTCTTTCTCACACACAAATCAACTCCGAAACAAGGAAATATTATCATCAAATGTGCCAAAAAAATCCTATGAATAATAAGATTTTTAATCTGCCTTTTAGAGGAAACATGTTAAAAATAAAGTTAAGAAGAGAGAATATATTTGAATTTCTGCTCTGAGAAGGATAATTTTTTAACTGATTTATTTAGAAGCTTTTTGTTTTGGCTTTCGTTTTTATGCCTTTTAAAATCTATCTATGTCCGGAAGCCAGATTTAAATTACGAAAGCGACAGTAATGTGCTTGATTTCCCCTGCAAAGTCTATGACAAATCAATTTGATCTCTTTCAGACTTTAAACAGCATCCTTGTGGATTAAGCTCAGTCCACCTTGTGATGTTTTTTGTAACTTTATTTTGGTTCGAATGCAGATTTATGTACAACAGGATTCCTTAGAGCTGTTCCTGTCTGTAAGCCTGTAAGATGGAGCAGAATCCTAAGTGACCCTGTCATGGTAATTATGGTAGATAGTTAAGGACTATCAGGTCCTTTTCCTGCATATGGTCAGTCTGACTTATCCTGGGCATAAAGAGTCTCCTGTGTGTTTGAGGGAAATTGAAAATATGCACTTATGAAAATCGCTGAGACAAATCATGTGCATATAAGTCCTTGAATATTTGCACAAGACTCAATGGTAGTAGTGGAATGGCTGGCTTTGGCTTCTGTGTTTAATTAACCATCAGAATGAGAAAATACCAGAGTTCGTGTAAATTTTCCAGCTCTAGGTTCTATACTTTTCTATACTCAAATTTTTAGATTTTCTTTCCAGCATTTTCTTTAAGAAAATCTGAAGACTTCAGGGAAAACATTTAGCTAGTTGATAAAACAAAGATATGTTCTTATTGACTTCTGATTGAGAGTGGTAAAGAGCTGTTTCACCGCTTTTTAGCATCTGGACAAATTTACAGTTGATCTTCCATCCATCCATTTTCTATACCCACTTCTTCCATACAGGGTCACAGGGGAGCTGGTGTCTATCTCCAGAAGTCAATTAGCGAGAGGCGGGGTACAACCTGGACATGTCGCCAGTCCATCACAAGAAAACACAGGGACACACAGGACAAACTAATAGGCTCACACCCATTCATACCTTGGGCAATTTAGAGAGAGAAATGAACCTAACAGTCATGTTTTTGGACTGTGGGAGGAAGTACCCGGCGAGAACCCACGCATACACAGGGAGGACATGCAAACTCCATGCAGAAAGACCCCAGGCTGGGAGTCGAACCCAGGATCTTCTCACTGCAAGATTTGTAACACATACACTTGTCAATCTTTATTGGGTTATCCTACAGTAAAAGTAATATGAGATATCTGATATCTTTATTTTGATTGAAAAAAAAAAAGAAAATGTGCTGTTTGTTACAGCTTTCTGTGGCTTTTAAACTACAGCCAGTTGGTCTCCAGAACTCCATTCAAAGGGGTTCTTGAGACCAAATCTTTTGCAAAATTACCTTTTTTCATTTTTTTATAAGTGCGCATTTATCTATGGGTTCTCTGTCATTAAATATAAAACTAAAGTGATTCATAAGATGGACAAAACTTAAACTGGAACAACGTCTGGAAACTCAAACACTTTTCCATACTGAATGAAATCTTTTCCATCTTTTTTCAGACGTTAAAAAAGATTAAATCAAATCCTATTGTCCTCCAGATGTTTTAAGACAGCGTAGGAACCCTGAAATACTTCTGCAAACATCTTACTAGAAAAATCTATTTCAGTTTCAGAAAACTGTCATTCATTTCCTAATCCACCAACTCTGGTCCACATGAAGAGAAACTATGCATGTTTTCTTATGTCTTCTGGTGACAGCCTTCAGAGCAGCATGATGCCCCCTCTATGGAAAACATTCTACATTAACTTGATTTTGCCTGTAGTAGGACAGGGAATTAGGGGTTTTGCATTCCGATTTTAAATGATGAAACAATGTTTCTTCCATTCCCATAAAGTTTGTGACTAAGAGATGCTTTTTTAATTCATACTGATGGCTCTTATAGCGCATTATCTCCAGCGTATAAGTTACCAAAATGAGACAGTGGGACTGTGTGAAACCAGAGTAAGCATATAATATGCTTCTGCGTCAGACATCAGTGCCGAGGCGTTTTACAGTCATTTATCTGAAAATGGCAACATAATGCAATAACGTTTGGGAAGCAACTGTTTTGATTAGGATGGGACAGTCTGCCGATCTGCAGTTACACACTGAAAACACAATATTAGTGTCCATCATTTGAGGTAACTAACTGGCTTCCAGTTTCAGGGTTTTTGGGGAAATCTAATTAGTCTGCTAGACATCCAATTTGCGTTTTGGTTTAGTCAAACGTGGCTGCGGAGGAATATGCTGGAGGCCACAAAATGACAATAAAGTGGCTCATTTGTGTTACATAAAACAAAACGTACACATCTTGATGTAAAATCAAAACTTTTTCCTGAGGATATTGTATATGAAATGTTCATGGTCACCGTGGTCTGTGCCCTGTTATCTGCATGCTTTGGGCTACTGTGGCCGGGGTTGGCGTGGGGGGTCTATACCCCACTACCTTTGCAACCACCACAACACTTTATCTCCAGGCAACTTCTACATCCACCTCTGTGCACAGAATATATATTTATATATATAGAGAGAGCGTGCCAATAGGGAGGTCAGGCAAACTCCTTGTAGAAAGACCCCTGGCCAGGGATCCAATTTAGGGCCTTTCAACAATGCCAACAACTATACCAATGTTATTGTTGTTATTATTATTATTATTATTAGTTTATTATTCTTGTTACAACTGTCCCCCTCCACTTTTTTTCTCTCCCTCTTGTCATTGTTACATCTCTGATGCTCATCGTACCTTTTATTTAATAATGTTAACAATCCAAAAAGGGGAATAACTCTTTTTCTACCTGTTGTCGAATAAATCTGCCCCAACATGATAAGACAATTAGCTCCACCTTAAGCCAGCGTAAGCTGTCAGAACAGAAAAATACATAGTAATTAAACTGTTAATCCAAATAGTTTTTTGTCACAAAATTTCCCAGCACAGAAGTTAGCCTCTAAACATTCAGCAGGATTGTCAAGTGCCTGTGGTGATCACACTGTTCTTCAACATCTAAATCATATCAGATGGACTATTGACAACATCCTGTCAATAGCTGAGCCCTTGGAGGGTTAGCTATTTGCAAATTGACTGATTGACTGTTTCTTAATAGACATGTAATTGGTGACAAAGACCTTCCAATGAAGTGTCATTTGCCAAAGCATTTGTGATAATTCACAGCCTGTCCCATTTGCTGTTGGACACAGTCCCAAAGTAAGGGGCTGTGATGAGCAACATGAACCTCTAGACGGTGTCACACTGACAAGGGAGAATTATAATAAAGCACTGGAAGCATGGGGATGCAGCTCAGCAGGAATCACAATGGATTCCAGACAAGCAAACCAGTTAGCCGGAATGGAATCTATAGACGCAGATATGGAGGATGCAATATGGAGCATTTTAAACTTTGACCTGATGTAACATTATTCATTGGCTGTAATACAACATGCTATTTCCTCTCAATCAAGAATGTGGACATTGATGATGGAAAGTAATTTTTAGATGACACTATTGTTTACCTTGTTTATCTGCTCGTCTGTCTGATACAGGCGTCTGTGCTTTCATCAGAGAAACTGGCATTTTGCAAATGGCTGCTGTGATTGCAATGTACTGCTTAAAAAAAGATTTAAAAAAACCAATGGTCTTGCAGCATTTCATGAGGGCATTGCGTTTCAAATCTGCTGCTTGGAGGATTTTTAACATCTATTAATGCAGAATTACTCCAATTACAACCCGTCTTTGCGCCAAGCAACCCCCCCCCCCCCCCCCCCCCCCCCCCGCCCCTCCTCCTCTCCTATCCACCTCCTCTTCCACTGCCTGTGTTAGATAGTGCACACCTCTGGGAGCCAATCACAGTCTTCACAGCCACTGGCAGCAGATGTAAGCAATTTACTTCTGATTTCTTCATATTCAGTGTGAGACGAGCTCCTGGTGACCCACGACCCTCGAGCCTGCAGGATTCTAACCCTATCAAATTAAAGCTCTCTGCTCACTTATTCCCCAGCGCTCCTCCGGTGCTAAGCAGCCATCTCGCTGCATAGCAACACCAGTCGGGCGTGCTCGCTCATACGCCCTGCCTCATCAGCTGCTATTAGGGAAAATATACAGTGCTCTAATTGGATGAGATTCAGCTAAGGAAGTGCAGTTAAAGGTCATTTTCCACCATGTGCCTCCTGCTCTTCAGAATAATTTCTGCGTCCTCCGTCTTTGTGAGCTGTTAAACAATAGGGCCAAAGTTACAATCCTTTCTCTCTATTCCTAACAGAGAGCCATGGGCTGTGATAAGCACCAAGTCGTCTGTATCGTGTAAACAACAGAGCCAGGCAGTGACTGATGAGCTCCGTGTCAACTGCACATATCATCTTCTGCATCACCTCAATGACACCTGGAACCTGTGCTGTAACCTTGTCGTTTGCCAGTTTTGGAAAATGTGCCAAAGGTTAAGACAGATCACCTACAATTCTAATTAGTAATCATTTAGCAGTATTTTTCTTCTACTGTATGTGTTTTTTTTCCTGTGAGCTGAAATAAAGATTGTAGAAGAAAAGGTGAACAAATATTTGCTGTGTATTTTGTCTTAGTTAACAAGGTGAGCCTGTCGGTTAGTATTGTAAGAGAGAAACTTAAGTGAATAGAAAAATCAGAGCAGAAGCACAACCAATACCACCAGTTGACAATGATGCATCTGTCAAACAAGAGAAATGTACATAAATCTAAACTGTCAGCATCTTGACAACTTATAATTACATACATGCATTGGAATGCTACAGAACATTAACACTGGTCTGTCACATTCATTGTTGCCAACTCTGCAGTAAGAAAGGTAGTTATTGGCTGTCCTAAAAGTTGTTGGGGCTCGGTAAATAACAATGCCACCTAATTTACCTGACACTCACGCCCCCTTCTGAGTTAAAGTAGATGCTATGATTTGAATAGGAGTCAATACAACTTTCGGGGTATCTGGAATAGTAAGGAAACAATATGTTTTGTTAGCTTTAGGTGCTTAGATCTCATGGCAGATAAGGGAAACAATTATATGATATTACTTCGTCGCTGATTGGTAATGTTATATATAATATAATCTTTTATTTTGCGTGGCTAAAGTGGGCACTGATGAGAAACTTTCATATCAGGAGATATACAAAAATCTCTATTTAATATCGCAGTGGTAATCCTTCACTGAGATTTTTTTCTAAATTATATTTTGCTTTTATGTGTTGCTTGATTTATATCACTGTGAAAATTACTTCACTTTATGTATATGCCACTTCTTGCCATTGCGACCCTACAGAGAATTAACCAGGTATAGAAAAGGGTTCTATAGATACCATCATGCATTTTATACAGGAACATTTTGATGTGGCAACCTAAGTGACAATTACACTGTTGTATTTTGTATGACTTCAGTTTTTGTCAACATTATAGTTGTCCAAGACTACTACAATGATATTGAGTTGCATTACCCAGGACTGCAGTATTGGTATTCCTACTATAGAAATCGGGCAGCTGCTACAGTTACTGATAAAAGCATAGAAGGTAATGAAAAAAACATAAACTGTTGGAAAAGAGGTGATTTTATCTTTCATTTGCAATAAGTTGCATTTGCTTTGTTCGTGATACAAACCGATTTAACTTTACTGTAATCTGTTGTCATTATGTTCAGAGGAACCAACATCAAAAACCACAAAAACCCTGAAGTTCTTTTATTCTGAGGGACAAACTCATCATTGATGGAGAGTTGTAGCTCATTATTCTTAATGGATGGGAAATATTCACTATTCCTCTGTGGTACCTTAGACAGGAAATGCAGAAATAAGTTTAGATTGACAATTCATCACGAGGAGCTACTGTTTTTATAATTGAAATCAATCAGTTACAACTGGAGATCCACTTTTAGATATAATAGACTATAAATAGTCATGGTATGTCTATTTAGGTAAAAGTTGAATTTTGCCACTGCTGTTTGAGCTAAATTTTACAATTTTACAATAATACTGGTTATTGTAAAATGACCTGCTAAGAGTTATGTATAACCACGAGGAAAAGGGAAAACGCTGCATGAAATTCATGCATCGTTTGGACCTTTAGAAGTCACCTTATAAGTCAAAAGTATCCACGTGTGTGATTTAATCACAGTATAAACATTAGAGAACAAACTTTGTCATGAAAATTATGGAACTGATCAGACAGGTCAGAGAGATGTGTTAGTTGTGCTCTCAACAAATCTGGCCTCTATGGCAGAGTGGCTAAAAGAAAACCACTGTTGAAAGAAACCCAGAAGAAGCCTCCTTTGCAGTTTCTCAGAAAACATGAACGGACACAGCAAACATGTCATGGAGAAAAACTTTTATTTAAACTTTCTGAACTACGTGGGAAGGGCTTTGTGCATATCACCCTGAACATACCATCCCCACAGTGAAACATGGTTGCGGCAGCCTCATGCTGTGGGGTTGCTATTGTTTAGCAGGACAGAGAAGGTTGTAAGAGGTGCCGGGAAGGTAGATGGAGCTAAATACAGGGTAATACTGTAAGAAAAAATGTCAGAGGCCGCAGAAGACTGGAGAGAAACTAAACAAAACACAGCATATATATATATATATATATATATATATATATATATATATATATATATATGTAAATGTTTTGTTTTCTGTTCTCTTCAAAATTAAATGTTTTCTACGCCAATGTTGGCTCCTTCACAGAAAATTCTGTAGATTTGTGTGGATTCACAGAAGTGGGTAATTGCAGAGGCTCCCTGTCTACCAATTTTACGGCTGGAAGGGCAAAGGCCTTTTGAGTTCCACTGTAAAACTAAGACACATTCATCGAATGAGTGGGCCGGGCCTTGAATCCCACTGCTTCTCACACCTTTTGTCCTGCCTGAAAGGCTCACTGCCTGAAACGCATCGCTTCACGCCCAGTGTTTGCGGTTGGGAAACCTGATTAAAGGGGGGGGCGAGACGTACACATACACAGCTTAAGCCTATCAATGACTCCCACCAACCCCCCGTGATACTGTATTTGTCCTTGCAGCTTGGGTGCTCAGAGTGAATACTGCCGTCCATTGATCGTTGTTTGATAAAGCCGCTGGCGTGGTGTGCATGGTGCCTTATGGGTTTCATTCCACTCAGGCGAGTCCATTTCAGTGAGCTGCGGTTGAGCTAATGTGGGACATGCTGCGCCAGTCACGGCCTTTGGGATTTGGCCTAAGTGCTGTGTGTTGTGATGCTTTGCTCTGAAATTCTGAAGCACAGACAGCTTTGAAAGTATTTTACTCTTCTTTAACAATCCCACTGAGATTTCTGTTAAATATGAAGGTGTAAGGGGGAACAAGGCTAAAATTGAAGCAAGGCTAGTAATATACGGCTTTTATCCTTTACATCATTTCTGTTTGGATAGTACCAAGAGTAAATTTAAGACACGAACAAAGATAATCCACAAAGTACTTGTGTCTCTTTACAAAGAAAGGTGTCTAGCTGCTGAGCAAACACTCCTGTCGAAGACATCTGACAGATGCTCTTTGAGTTCTATTGGCTCAGATCCTGCTGCCTGTCACCTTTCACATCTCAACGGACCCAGAGGTGACCTCTCTGTTGCCTTGGAGCACCACACTTTATTGGCCCTAACACAATCAAATGCACGTTCAGCATTTAGAGGTCGAAGCCATGGCAGCTACTGAGATGCCCCCATGCACACTGTGGTCCAACTCATATGACCTCCTGCACCTGAACCATGACCCTCATTTACAAGCAGGTCACCTCTGCGACAACTGCATTCACAAAAGGTCAGCATAGATCTGTGTACACCAAACAGGTTTAAAAAGTGTACAGATCTTAATCATGTGGTGTTTCCTGGGAATTAAAACATAACCATAAGTGTGCAGCTTCTGCCACTGCAAAAGGAAATGCCCGGCTCCATAGAGGTAAGAATTAAACATTGCACATGACAGTGCACATGATAGTCAGATCCTTTCTATCATAAAACCTATTTTAAAAAAAGGTGATGTTCCACATATTGTTTCAACCACAAATCAAATAAAAGGATAAAAAGTGAATTCATGTATAACAGAAAATCAGTCAAACTTATGTAACATGTACAGTAGCTCATCTATAACAGAAAATGACTTTCAGTTGTTTAATTTAGCTTTTTTAATGTAAATTGGGATTTGACTGGATGAAATTTATCCTTACAAGACATTTACGCATTATAGTAGGTGTTAATCAAACAAACTTTTGACTGCACTCTTTGATAACTGGAATTATAGGAATGTATGTATTTGACTTGGTGTCCGTATGATTCGTTGGAATTGAATTTGTAAATTACCTTGAGTAGACGTGTTGGAAATTGCCTCTATATAAATAAATTGAAATTAATTGAATTAATCCAAACAATTCAATTGTAGCTTTGGCTGGATGTTTACGGTGGTTGACCGCTGGTAGCTAAACCTTCACCTCAGATTCAAGTCTTATGCTATCTCCACCAGGTTTTCTTTCAGGATCGCCCTGTGTTTAGGTACATTCATCTTCCTGTCAACTCTGAAGAGCTCACCTGTACTGCTAAAAAAAAGTAGCCTCGTGTACGGAGGACTGCATGTTTGCTATGTCCCCTTACATGGTTTGTTGCAGGCTGGTAAAGCAGCTCATGCCTTTCTTTCAACATTGGCAATTGTCCTCCAGACAAATTCTTGGATCTTGCATCTCTCCACCAGAGTAACCACTGGGCCACTTGTTACCATTGTGCCAAAACATCAAATTTTTTGAATTTATATTTTCCATAAAGGAGTAAAAGTTATTTTGTTCTCATTTCTCTGTCATTTTGCATCTTCTTCCCATCTTTGCTGATTTGCTGGCAGCCAGATGTGGGAAAACAGAAGACAGATGAAAATGGTACCTTGTAAAATCACAGTAACAATTAAATAAAAATATTGTGTCTCAATCATTGCACGTCTGTGAAAACTACTCTGCTCTAACAATAGTTCTTTTTATTGACCTTTTAGATGTTCTGAACAGTATAAATCAAAACAATTTTATAGTTAATTAGATTTCCTCAGAAATAATATAAACAATGTTAAATATTTCCTTCACAACCTACATAAAATTGTTTGATAACCCTTTGTATATTTTGGTAACACTAATATAGGCCCTCAGAACATATTCTTAACACAGGTTTAGTGGTAGACACACTATGGAAGAGGGACAAAAACATCTAGGTTTGTAAACTGCTCTGAGTTGAGAAGGAAATGAATTTTGTTCAGAGTCTGTTTAAAGAGAGCTTCACCTGTCTTCTGCAACTCTGTCATGACACATTTCTAAGGCAGAGAGCCTAAATGGAAGCAAAGAAAAGAGGGATGTATGGAGGGAGAGGAAAGGAAAATGAATTGAAAGTGCAGGAGAGAAAGGGAGAAGGAGGTCACAGCGACCGTGTGATGGTCGCTGACATAGGAGTTCAGCCTGCGGTCAAGGGAAGCAGTTGAAGATGAAGCAGACACACAGGCAGGGCTCTGTGTGCAGGTGCCCTCTCGCTGCCCCACTCCCTTTCATCCCCCATCCACTCCCATATTGCCCCGCCAGCCCCGCCTGCTATCCACCAATCAGGGCACAAGGGGGCGGCGGCACAGTGGGGACACATCAAAGTCTTCTCTTGGTGAGAGGCTCAGGGCTGATGCTGGCACAACACAGAGGAGCACAGAAGAAAGCAGGGACGGCCAGTTAGAAAAAAGGAGTCCAAATGGAATGGAAAAAAAGAGTCCAACCAGAACAAAACATTTCATTCTCTTCACAAACCAGCATTATGCCAGCCAAGCATCCCCAAAAACCCAGACACATTTTTCTCACTGCCTTGAGCCAATGGCCCCCTTGAGTATGTGAACAAGGGGGATAATTTAATTAAGAAAATCCAATCTTCCAGTTTGAGAGAACAAAGTTAGACTTAAATGAGAGCAATATGTTCTCTCCTTTCTTTTTTTAAATTAAAATTTCATAGCTGAAATCAAAGAGTTGCTGAGGTGCCCCCATCTCTGTTGCCTTTCAGAACAGACACTATGACAAGAAAAATACATTTTTGGTTTTCTAGTGTCCTTGAATCTAATTTAAAAATTGCAACATTTTGCTCCTAGGAAGTAAGGAAGCGGTATGTAGGATATATAAAAAATACATTCTTGTTCTCACCTTACGTACGTTCCACTTTACGTACTGTCTCCCTGATATATTCATACTCATGGACCTTTCACATTTATCATGTTACAACTACATAATTAAATATACTTTATTGGAATGAGGATGGTTTTCAAAATATTTTACACATAAAAATAAAAAAATATGTTGTACATTTGTCTTCAGCCTGTCTGACTCAATACTTTTATAACTTCACTAAAAGATAGATTCAGCTTTTTGGGGATATGTCTCTGCCAGCTTTACACATTTATAATCTGAAATCTTTGGTCATTCGTCTTGGAGTCCCATAATAGATTTTCTGAGTGCATTGAATTTAGCTCCATTCATGTTCTACTGCTCTCTGACCAGCTTCCCTGTCCCTGCTGAAGAACCACATCCCCACACCATGATGCTGCCACCACCATGTTTCATTATGGTTATGATGTATGTATGCCTTGAATTATGTTTGTGGTCTCAACTGACAAGAGCACCTTCTTCAACTTGTTTACTCCCCACATGACCTGTGCCAAACTGAAAACAGGTCTTCCTCTGTCTTTCTCGATTGTTTTTTTTTCTCACCACTTTTTCGAGAAGGCCAGAATTGTGGACTACATGACTAAAACTGTCCAGTCAATGGATTCCCCCACCTGACCTGCAGATCTCTGCAGCTCATGCAGAGTTACCATGGGTCGCTCCACTAATGGAAAGATTAGATTGCCTAGCTAAAATGGTCTGGTTTGCAACTGTGCTTTTCTCTTTTTTGCTCCTTAAAATATCCAAAGCCAGACATATTGTTTTATGACAATCAGATCATTGATCTCTATGCACTTTTACAGAACTGTGGTACAATAAGAATAAATTACACAGAGGTGGACTTTATGTATGAATCTGGTAAATTCTGAAGGCAATGGTGTCAATGGATTTTATTTAGGGGTATCAGAGCAGCTTGGGTCTAAAACATGTTGTCTTGACTTTTATTTGTAAAACATTTGGGTAACCATGTAAGCTTTTCCTTTAACTTTACATTTATATACTTTCTGTTGCTCTTCTAAATAGGTTTACAACCTGTAGTCCCACATTTGTGAGTCTTTAGACTGCCTGCAGCAGCTCTTGATAAATATGATAAATAACTGAGTAATGTTTTTAAAATGAATAGTAACAAAAATGGCTGTTTTTAGCAATTTTTGTGTGTGTTTTAATGCAGTATCTGTACTGAATTTTCACAACACAGTGATACTAATAATAACCTATTTTTGACATTAAGTTGTTTTATCATTTTTCTTAAATGTGGAACTTCTACTGAAAACATTTAACAATTCCCTTTCTATAAATTTGTTATATTTTATTTCAAAACCTAAAAATAGAAATGATGGTGCTTTAACTAAAAAATTTTAACAAATTTGCCATTGTAGATATTTATTTAAAAAAAATAATTTCTCTTTTTTCAATAGTTCATGTAGTTTTTGCAGCTCCAAACACATCTTAGCTGGACAGAGGGCTTCATGGCTCTTGGAATTATAAGGGTCTCTGATCCATGCTCAGTCAAATTTAATCCCAATGGTATACATTGGAGTTTGTAGTTGTATGACACAATGTTAAAAGTTTCTGCAGGTATCAATATTTTTGCAAGACACTGTCCAATTATAAATGAAAGGACAGTTAAATTGAAAATATGAACAAAATGTTGCAAATGTCAAGCTGTCAATCTTCTTTTTTGATGCTGGACTTTTCAAGAAGCTCAAACTAATTCCAAGCCACAATAATGCCTCTTCTCAGATGTATGACCCTTCATGTTCTCTCAGAACTTGTGATGACTTTTTTTTATGAAAGCCCTCAAAGTGAAGAGAGAGAGAGCTTTCTAAATGAGAAGCACCCCCACCGAAATGCTAAGCAGGCCGCAAAGAACCCAGAGCTTCACGCTACGAGTGTGTCAAGTCCCTAAGTGAGTATGATGCACAATCCAGCAAGTTTTTGCATATGTTAAGGGGGATAATAGGCTCCTATGGGAAAAGAGGCTGAGGCCCAAAAGTGAGCATGAGTAAAAAAGTGCTGTGAAGAAGACATGGTAAAGTGTAGAAGGAGCTAAGATGAACAAACAGCACTTTGAATTTTAAAGTGCAGCTCTTGTATATGCTTGTCTAACAACTTAAAGGTTCAGCAACCAACTTCCCTAAAGGCGCTGTCAATAATTCGCACAAAACGCCCTCTGAAATACAAAGGCATGGAAAGGAGGGGAAGAAAGAACTGGGATGCCCCTGATCCAAAGAGAATCTTCTGATTTAATAAAGCCTCTCTTTGCTCATCTTTTTCCCCCGATGGAAGTCAGACATGAAGTGCAACATTAAGATCAATACTTAACAAAAAACAACAACCAAAGAAAAAAACATAAAACCCTTGTGACTTTGCTGATTCAAGCTATGAGGAGGTGCTACTCTTACCAACCCCACACCTCTCATGTTCTCAGGCATGTCAATAACATGAGCAAATCATCAAATACAAAATACTTAATTTTAACCTTTCTGTGGTGAATGATAAGGGGGAAAGGATGAGTAACTGGGTTTGTTGACGTATTTTGATGACTTGAGGCACAGGTTGAAGACAATGCTTTTATCATCTCTTGCCCTGGGAAGAAGCTGTAATACTCTATTGACTGAAGGCAACCCCTTGTTGATCATTACAGGAGAAACGATATACAGGTGTGGAAACATAAAGCCTTATTGATAAAATATCAAAGCTTCAGACAGGCTACGTTGACCCTTTCATAATGTCAGTGCTCAACTCTCGCTGCTGGGCAGTGTTTAAGTCATGGTATAGACACAGTATCTCAACATAATGAAAAGTTATTGTTGCTGTAATGATGAAACTAACTGAGCACAAGGAGCCATTATTTGAATTATTCAGGTCGTTTGACATGTGACAATGTCCCTGAATAAAACAGAGGTTATATCTGACGGTTGTTGATCATTTTACAGCATATTTTACCCGATCTGAAGGTGGCAGCAGCACAGAAATCTGAACAATGAAAGAAAACGTGGCAGTCGAGACAAATCTCTGGATTTATCATTGAACAATAAAAACAGAGCTGCTCAGCGTGAAATGGGACACACTGAACACATGTTCCATGGTGCGCGCAATCTCATGTAAAGACCCAGCTGACATTTTGGCAGAAACCTCCGTTCTGTTTTCACTTGCCGTTCCTCTGCTCCTGTGCCAGCTAATCCTGTGTGTGGTCTTTGCAGAGACTTGGCACTGCAACTCCGCACAGCTCAGATTACCACATTAACATTCGTTTCCCTGACTGTGGCGGATCTTTGGGCGGAGTAAGGGCAAACGTAGCGACATGAACAGGTCAGATCTGAAAGTGACCAGTTTGGTAAAGGGAGAGTTAACACCGGTGCAGCCCTGTGGACACGAGCTCATTGGTATGTATTTGGGATGACCTTCCTTTTGTTAGTGAGAGGAGCTGAGCCTGCCCTCAGGTCTGGGCTGTGGTCTGTGCCTGCGGGCCAACCTCATCACACACCCAGCATCTACCTATCCATCTTCCCTCATTGTGCATAGAGGTGACAGCTGGCATTCAGCTGTGGTAAAAGGCCTTTAAAAAACACGCAGGGCCTCCGTACTCGGCTACATTAAAGTAATTAGCTGCCAAGCTAGTAGAAAGCAACCCACCCCCCATCCCCAACCCCCCACCTCCCACCAAGTGCCAGCAAGATTGCAGATTGAAGTCGGCATCCTGTTTGACACATCTGGGCAAGGGAGAGTAATGAAAACAGCTGCTTCTGTCCATATGGCATCCAAAGGCTGGCAGCATGGCGGTGTGCTATGCCAACCTTAGGCAAATTATCCATCATTAATCCCGAGATCTGACCAGCATACGAGTTGCTGCTAATCAAAACATCTGGGGACGGTGGCAGAAAAAAGGGGGGAGATCTCATTTAAAAGGGCTAACATGAGTGGAATCAATCTATCTATCAACTTTCTATCTATCTATCTATCTATCTATCTATCTATCTATCTATCTATCTATCTATCTATCTATCTATCTATCTATCTATCTATCTATCTATCTATCTATCTATCTATCTATCTATCTATCTATCTATCTATCTATCTATCTATCTATCTATCTATCTATCTATCTATCTATCTATCTATCTATCTATCTATCTATCTATCTATCTATCTATCTATCTATCTATCTATCTATCTATCTATCTATCTATCTATCTATCTATCTATCTATCTATCTATCTATCTATCTATCTATCTATCTATCTATCTATCTATCTATCTATCTATCTATCTATCTATCTATCTATCTATCTATCTATCTATCTATCTATCTATCTATCCATTCTTGCTGTTAGGAGTCTCTAAAATAGTTTCAACCTGCATTTACCTTTTTTGAATTTTCTCATCAAAACTGACCAGCTTTCTTGGCCCCACAGCAGATAAGCACACCCAAAGCATTATGCAGCCAGCACTATGTTTCACTATAGAGTTGTGCATAGTGTGCGCTTTCTAACACTGGCAATCTGAATTTAAGCCAAATTTTAATTTGGTCTCATCTGACCAGAACACCTTCCGCCGAGTTTGCTGTGTCCCATAGATGGCCAATTACATACTGCGAACAGGACTTCCTATGACTTTTTTCTTGACACTCTTCTTGACCATCCATCCATCCATCCATCCGTCCATCCATCCGTCCGTCCGTCCGTCCGTCTCACAAAGTGCAGTTACGATCATGTTTGATTTTATGTGAGCCCAACATGGCTTTTAAATGTTGTTGTACAAATACTCCAAAAATCAATGCTGGGCTGTCCTTTGATAAGCTGCAAATTGCCCTCACATTTGTTTCTGCATTTGTCTATTGTGTGTCCTTTGCATTCATAGGCTGGCCTGTTCCAACCTGCACTTCAAATTCCCTCAGAAAGTCAGTGACATTAAAATGTCCTTTGATGCGCCTTCCCCAAGCAGAGAGCACTAACAGTAATAGTGATTCTGTCACTTAATGCTTTTCCGGGGATCAATAGTTCTTAAATGCTAAAGTGGAACAATTAAAAATAAATAGGAGGTTGCTCTAGTCTAAATCAGATTATACATTGCTGCCCCTAGCAGGTCCTCAAAAGCACAGTATGCCTCCTCAGCGAGTCATCTGCACAGCACCCTGGTTTGTGACTGATGCATATGTAAGTGAGGATGAATTAGAAAGACACAGCTCAGTTCTGCCCTCCTGCTAGAGGCTCTTTTGCTCATTTTATAATACAATTTGAGATGAGAATTGCTTATTAATTCAAAATATATTTTAAGTTTCACAAACAGTAATGGTTTATCTTTTGGGATAAATATACCCAATAAAAATGAATAAAGGCAGTTAAAATGAGACAAAAGGTGAAAATCATAATGAGGCTGAGGTTTATATTGGCTTTTGAGGATCCATCAGCCTAAGCCATGGCAGTGAGGTAGCAGGCTGGCTCCAGCTCCCCTGTGGCTGCTGCTGTAATGTCAACTCTGGCAGTAATACAGCTGTAACTGGAGGCAGAGTGTGATGGGAACCCGCTCCTGAAAGACATGACCAAACCCAATGCAATTAGCGAGCGACAGCAGGTGCCGCCTAACTCTGTTGCGTTAACATGTCTCAGGTTTCCTTGTAATGGCCGCAAAGTGATCCTAACTTTCAATTAACACATCCCCTGCCTCCACCGGTGCGGCCAGCCAGTCATTTTCCACATCCCCACCATTAGCTGCGTGGGAAGCGCTGCCTTTGGCACGGGCAGGCTCTGTTGCATGCTGACTGTGAACAGTTTTCACAAACAAAGACGCTCATGCGCTCGCTCCCTCACACATGCATGTACATGAACACATCTCCATTCTTCAAAGTTCATAACAAACACCATTCTTCATCGCTTTACACCATAGATTTGTAGCAAAAGCTACAGAGGCTTTCAGAGACTGAAAAAAACATATCACTCTCTGTCCAACACAATGGGAAATCACTGATGTTACCACTCCAAACTAAATCAGGATAAATGGCTGCAGCCTTTGTAAAAAGACAAGGAGGAGGCGGCACCGCTGAGTGCACAACACACATGTAGACATTCTCTCATACACAGGAAGAGGCTGATCTTTGCTTGGTAGTGTACCATCCATCACTTCATGATGTTTTGCAATAAAGGCCCTAAAACCCACACAGCTCACTTAAAAGAACTGGATCCCTGTGATAGAGTGACTGTTAGATTAACAGGAATTGTTCTGCTGAAGTTGAACTGAGAGCCTTTGACTTGTTGTCTACTTTGCAGGTCTAGTGACATGTAATAATACACCAGCAGACTGAACCTGAAAAATCAGTCTAAAGGCAAAGGGTTTCAGCATAATTTAATGACACATGCAGTCTAGAAAAATGACACAGCCCTGCAAACTATTGTTCTCTTTGTCGAGCAGATCATATAAAATAAATGTGATTGGACAACCATCCTCCATCATCGTCTTTATGTGCCTCGTTAAACAAAGTTGATCATAACAAGCTAGAGTAGTGGGTTGGATTGTCTGGTAGTTTGGTTCAGATCTTCATTGGCAGACTGGAAACACGTGTGTCATTTCTCAGTTATAAATCTGACCGAACAAAAAGCATGTGGGGTTCCTCAAGCCTCCGCTCTTGAGACACTTTTATTAAACATCTATTTGCTCCACCTAGCCCAGATTATGGACTACTACAGTACATGTCTTTCAATACTTATACTGATGATATACAGCTTAAAATTTTATGTTACCACATAAAAATTGTAGACTTGACTTAGACCAACATTTTTACGACTATGTAAATCAGGCTACAGATCTTAAAACCATTGACAGAATTAAGGTTTCCTGTTAATATTCCAGTCAGTAGGTTAGATTATTGAAATACTGTCATCACCATTGTTTGTTAAAACACAACCAGATAGCTGCAGTTCCTCCACAATGCTGCTGCCAGAGTCCTGTCCAACACCAAGACAATGGATTATGTTACATCAGTCTTTAAATACATTTTGGAGTGTCTTGTTAGGTATGAACCATGAAGAATCCCTCAGGTCATTCAGAAACTTCCTCAGTGTTCCCTAGACCAGACCTACTGTAGGTCTGCTTCAATGGACACCCCTTCGGTTTCTCCTCTTCTCAGCCTACAGACTGCTCAACTACAACTCCACCCCCCTCCTTATTTTTCAAAATCATGGCCCAGTCCAACTTTGTCTTGTCCTGTACCCCTTATCCCTTGGAAATTGAAAGTATGATCTTCGCTGGTTGTGAGATTGTTTTTAGTTTTGGTGTTTGGTGAGGCTTATATTGTATCATATCTTCATAATACAGACAAATTAACCAAAATAAGAAGCATTGCAGCAAAACTGCATAAAAACCATTGCAGTTGCTTTTGCACTGTGGATGTTGTAGATTGTTAGGGAAAGATTTGTTTGATCAATAATCTGCAGAGCCGCTAAACACGTTTTGCAAGCCATGCACACATAAATACACCCTTTATTTATAAATGGCCAAGCAAACTGAGGTCGCATGACTTGCAGGCGAGCCTGAAATTATCATGACACCAATAATTTAAAAATGCCTTGATCAAGGCCTTAACCATGGGACATCTCTTGTCTATTGTAAAAGTAATAGTTGTGTGCAGGTATTTAAAATGCTGTTTGAACTGCTATGTCAGATTTTAAACTTTTCAAAGTGACATAAATCTGTTTTGGAACTGCCCTCACTTAGACTAGCTATTAGCTAAACTAGGTGGTTGGAACTTCTTTCAGTTTATCCTGACTGATCAAACCAAGAAAAAAAACAAAAAAACAGACTGGGTAGATCCAAAACACCTCTTTAATATACAACATACTAAAGATGTGACCAAGGTTTCTTTTTCAATGATAGATATCGTTGTACATAATAAATATAAATATTTAAACAATGCATGTATCCATATGAAATATTAAATTAAATGTTTTTTTAAGAGATTTGTATTAATCATACTTAATAGTGTTTGTGCCATGATACACTTGCCATACAAAGTTTGCACATAAGGTTACATGTCTATTCTGGATTCAGATGTATATCCTCATCCTGGCACAGCTACATTTTTGACCTTGTTTTATATGCAATGAGGGGTGTAAGAAGCTCCCATGTACTTCCAAAGGGAAAATGATATAGGTCCCTGCAGAGTCTGAACAAACAAGTGCTTTTGTTAAAGCTATGTGCAATTTGCACTTTGCCATCTTAACTGTGGTTATTACTATTTTAAATGGATACATCTGTCTATGTGAAGTCTTTCATTACCTCCACTCATTACCAGAACGCTGCAGTCCTCCCCAAGGACACGCCTTTACGTGCTCATGCGTCGAAATCCGCTTTAATGTTCTGAATTTGATGCTTGGCTCAAAACAAATTTGTCTGAGGCAATTAAAAAGTATCACCTCAAAAACAGCCCCTCCTAAACAGTGTGTTGCATTAGCTTCTCTTTGACTATTTCAAAACATGTAGTACAGTACATATTTGACCTCACTTTGAGCTGCAAATTTGGCATCACATGATTAAAACACAATTTTTAGCCCATGTATAAAATGCATTAAGCTCACTACAAATTTTTATTCAAAATAAATCAAATATTTATTTATTTGGGCATCAAACTTGTAAGCTCTTATTTGCTAATGTTAAAATCCTTAAAGTAAGACTCATATATTTAGCTTGAAAATAACTTATAATTTTCTGAAAAAGGGCTTGAAGTTGTTTTATGAGTTTTAAGTGCTAGCTGCATGCAATAATTTCAACTGAGCTTTAATTCCTAAATATAGAGTCAAAAATTAAGAAGCTTTAGTTTCTTCTTAACCTAGATGCAAAAGCAGGACTACTCTTAAAATAGCTCTATCGCGTTAATAACGTCTCTCTGTGCTGACATGGTTTTCACATACTTAAACGAGACATTATGCATGTATTTAGGGGACAGCTTGCCTACATTAATGCAAATTTTTAAATACAGCCACAGCAAATGGCTTTGCATTTTCCAACAGTGATTTGCATTGCGCGGCAAGCCGGGAAAAAAATACAGTCTGGTGGTAGTTATGGTGCAGGAGAGGAAAATGGGAAGAAAGTGATGTGCTGCTGATTTTTTAAAACCCAAATGAGCAATACCAGAGAAGTTAGAAATCATCCTCAGTTCTAGTTAGATCAGCAAAACATTATGATTGTGGAGCTTTCCAACAGATGCGGCACATGGAGAGTTTATATAACAGAATTAAATGGACAACTAGTAGTCTGACCTAATAGACCCTTTTACCATTTCACATGGGAAAATATAAGGTTCTATTCCAGCACAGGAGTTTTCTTTATTATTCTAATACATTTACAAGTTTGCACTGTATATTTTTTAACTATGTAATTTTGATCTCAGAATGAATAAGCTGAATCTGCATTATCAGCTATTGATTTTGAAAAACCATTCTGGCTTCATTTCTCCTGTCATATTTTTTTTCTTATAGCCAAGAATCATAATTCTTTGTTAACTGAAATAACAATGAAAAGATCCAACAGTTTTCTCCACCTTTTTGATCATGTTACTGCATTTGTGTTGTTTGGTGCTGCCACACTGCGACCTGACACAAAAATAGATGCAAGTTGGTCCCATCTGCTGGTCTTGATAGGCATGTACTTTTAGAATCCAGTTTAGGGATAAAGCAAACAACATCTGCAAAACAGAGGAGATTGCATCGCTTGTGAATTCTACTTTCAGTATTTTGTGTTTTAATACAAGACACGATTAACTCAGGAAAATACAGGAAATAAAGTTTATTTGCAGTGAAGTCTTTGCTAAACTGATTACCGAAGTTGGAAACAACAACCTATAGGAATGCAATCTCAAAATGCAGATGTATAGGAAATGTTATTTCTTATGTTCATTTTTACTAAGTAGGGTCAGATCTTAGAACTTCCTTGTGTGGAGCACTACAGACTTTCTATAATCACAGTTGGAGGTCTTCCAGACTGAATGTTTCACTGCAACTTGACATCACATGTCTAAACGTGTGCATGCATTGTACCTCAGACTTGCTGCCACGCTCAATGAAACACGGGTCAAAATAACACCAGTTGAAGCTGAAAGTAGTGAGTAAGGCATCGAGTTGTGCAAGTAGACAGAAATATGAGCCTCTACGGAATGTAAGCTTTTTTAGAAGTCATGAAAAGTGCAGCTGTTGTTGATGAAATCTGCTGGTTCCAGACCTAATTTAAAGGTCGGAGTTGAGTGAAATGACAATTCCCATACTAGATGCTTGTGCTTGAACATATGCCTGCATTTAAAATAATTGCTTTTTGAAGGCAGCTTTTAGTTCATATTTACTTTTTCAGAGTCACTTGAGTACTGTCCAAACCACCGAACGGCTGTGTTTAAATTTAGGTGAGCACTCTTGAAATTGTGCAGGTCACAGGGCAGAGGTTCAGTTGCCAACAATTTAGTCTCCGTGTATCCATCCCCACCTTGCCCCTGATTTTAGGAGGAATTACTTGCTTCCTTAAAAAAAAATACTTTCCCTGTTTGTTTAACGTTGTTTGTACAGCTGTAACATTCAGCGAAACATACGTGTGAGTAAAATGTTATCCCATGTTTTCTGATTCAATGCCTGGGGGAAGTCATTGGTTTTGACACCTCTTTGATCCTGAAAAGTCAGCGTGATCTGTGACTCTTTCAAAAGGTGCAGGGTGAGTTAGTCCTGTTTGGGGGTATATACAGAGCAGCAACAACAAAAACAATTGAGATTAAAACAAAATTAAATTCATAGTTTAGTGTGTAGTATTTATAGTCACATAAAGCCATCTGTTTTGTAATTTTTGGCCTAATTAGCACATTCTAAGTCTCTATTCAAATTCAGTAGGAGTAAAACCTCTGAGTTTAAGTTTTCTTTGTCTTTGTAGGGGGAAAAACATACTGTTTGCAGGCTTACAGACTTAAACAACCACTAACACTTTGTGTTTAATACCTAATTAACACATTGTGATTAGTCTGGCAGCATACTTTTGTTGACGAGCACAAACCTACTAAAATACAACAAAAATAACAAAAACAAACCAAGGAGAGGTTTACATATACTGATCATAGGGATACATTTCACATAGATTTTAGGCTTTATTTTATGCATTTGAACAGCAAAGCAAATTCAATGAATTTTAGAAAAATTGGGGTGCACAAGATAGTATATGCAAACTCCCCAAACACTTTTTGTTTATTTGCCTTAGAGTCTAACATCTCAAGTTTTTTGTAGTCATCAACAAGCTACTGTGATATCTTGTTGTTAATTTCACCACTCTTACTGATGCAGTGATGTTTATTTAAATTCTCTGGTTTTCTGACACAGAAAATAATTTAGGGATGTTGGAAGTCAATTTCCTGTAACTTTGTTTTAGTCTGCTTGGCTCAGACTAAAACCAATTTAGACATGTGTTTGGTATCATTCCCCTTTAGGAACATCCAATTGTGCCTAAGTTTCAACCATTTGAGCTATAACTGATAACTGATTTATAACTAAGACTGTTTAAAACAAACAACCAGTTCCTGGTTCAAAGGAACCAGGAACTGCTGGAACACCAGTGTCCTTGTCTGCAGTGAAGCAAGTTTTTTTTTATCAACATGGACTTAGAGGATGCTCCCCCTCTCAGTCTCATTTTACATCAGCATGGGGGTGTAGAAACCCTTCAAGCTGAATTGAAATTTGCAGCTGCCCACATGCCATTTGGCAAAAAAAAAAATCATTGTCAGATAAATCAAAGATTGAGCTGTTTATGTTATGATTTTGGGTTGTTTGGTTTTTGATTTCTGGGTTTTTCTTATATTTCTCTCACCGTTTTTGAATCATGCTTCTGTTTATTGTTTTTCTGGTCATGCTTTAGTTTTTGTTTGTATTCAAGAGTCTCTGTTCTAGCTCCAGCCACGTTCTATTTTGTCTGTTAATTATCTTTATCCGGTTCACCTGCTTCAAACTAATCTGTCTCCTAGCTCCACCTGGTTTACTTTCCATATATGCACTCCTGTTCAGTTGTTCTTCGCGGAAACATTTCTCATGCTCATGTCTAGTATTCTGATAATACTCTTGTCCCGTAGTCACGCCACGCCTGTCTCGCCAGCCTGGCCATGTCTGTTTTTGCCTGTTCTGCCTGCCCGTTTGTTGTTTTATTCCTGCCTCTTTTGAGAGTGAATTTTTGTTAATTCAATTTTTGCACTTACCATCACGCTGCCTGCTCGTCTGCATTCTGGGGTCCTATATCTCGCAAACCTTAACAGTTTACCCACAATTACAAGAAGAATGTTTAAAGAAGTGAAGGTGAGGCTTAAGAAAACCTAAGAAAACTACCAATTGTCAAGCATGGATGTGGCACCATTATGCTGTGGGACTGTTGTTCTACCAGTAGCACTGGTGTATTGCATAAGGTAAATGAAGCAATAAAGAAGATATATCACCTCCAGTTTCTCCAACTTCACTTCAAATAAACAGCTGGATGGTTGAAACCTGGACGCAGTTGTGTGTTTAAACTTTGGCTAATGCAGAAAAGCAATAAAGAATGATAGATTATAAGAAGCATTAGCAGCGCTAGCTTATAAATGGCTCTGTATTGATTAGCTTTTTTATCACTTCTCTCATACTTTTCATCCTACAGGATAAAGACATCGATTTAACTATTTGAATTATTATTAATGCATTGAAAACTCTTGTTTACTGTTGTAAATTATGTTACAGTAGTGAGAAAATTTTTATTTTATTCATAGTGAAAATTTCCATTCAGCCTACAATTATTTGTTTTTCTTTTCTAATTTTAGATCATGCTTCCCTTGAAAAGAGACAGCTGTGGTGAATATGTTGTGGGTGGTATGACAGGCCCACCAATAACCCCATGCTGTCAGACAAATGCACTTCACAGAAAAAAGTCTGATGAAATAAATTCTGGCTGCTGACTCCTCCAGTTTCACGGCCCTCCTTATTGTCACCCTAAGTGCCTTTTCCCAGATTGAGATATTTGCTAACTGTCATCTCCTATGAATAGCTGTCTGGTCTGATGTCGCCTCTGCCCTTCCAACTCCGATTCAGATAAGCTTTGGTGAAACCCATCAACATGCTTTACAGTTTGTCTAAAGTCAGAAACACTACCAAAAAGAGAAAGAAGATGCTCACTTTTGAAACAATGCATTACTGCTCACATAGCAATGTTTTAACCAATCTTTCCACCCGTGACTCTTTATCTGACATTCTGCAATCTCTGAACTCTATTAGTGCAAGTAAATCCTTCTCCCTGTCTTTGGATAAAATGGGCTTTGGCATAGTCCAATGCTGGGATTACAAGTTGTCAGGTTTTGCATGACCAAAGAAGTGGAGTAAAGCTTCAAGCCTCAGAATATCTGACAGCTTATTATTTTGTACATATTTCTATTTGCATTGAACGAGGAAGATAAAGGGCGGTGGTAGCATTTCATAATGTTCAGGCTGTGGAGTAAGGTCCGAAAACCTGTAGAAACCAAGAATAGAGAGAACATGCTAGCTACACAATCAGGACATCGGGACTCCAATCACACTTAGGTCAAAAGAACAAAGACTTCTGACTTCACTTGCTCTCTAAAGATTCAGGACTGGGTAGTGTATATTCAGTCATGTTCAGTAAATTAGAAAATGCGGTCCGATGAGGCTTGTTTGTCAGATTAAATGTACCTTTTAAAAATAACAACCTCTAAGCAGGTGTTAAACATACTTTCATTAAGCCCACATTTCTGTATTGAAATGTTTTTGTTATATTGGTCTGATATAATAATCTAATGTTATCTAATGTTGTGTTTTCATTAGCTGTATACCAAAAAGCAGCATAATTAACTAAGAGAAAGGCTTGAAAACATCAGTCTGTGTGTAATTAATCTGAATAATTAGTTTCACCTAGTAAACTGAGTTTTTATTTAAATTGACATCTTATTCTCTCACTACTAAGAGTGTTCATTCATCAACACTCCAGCTTCTTCAAAATAAAAGCCCTTTCTGTTATGTTTAATCATAAATTCAAAAATACTTTTTCATTCACGTACTGCATCACCATCTTTTTATTATTATTATTTATTATTATTATTGATGTTGCTGTTTAGGTTTAATAGCAAAGCGTTTAAATGCAGATTTAGAACATTTCTGATGATAGCAAAAATTATCTGACTCAAAGTAATAAGAATCAAAACTTCAAAAACCTAAAGAATGGGATATAGAATAGATAGAATGAAATAGAATAGAATAGAATTGTCCTTTATTGTGTGGAAATTCAAGTGAATCAGCAGCAAATGGAAGCACACAGATTCACATACAATTAATCACCAATGATAATAAAAATAAAATATACTCGGTACTATAGTACTGATACTATACAGTAACAGATCTGCAGAATGGTGCAGTTGGTAGAATTGTTGCTTGCAGTGAGAAGGTCCTGAGTTCGAATCCCTGCCTTTGGAGTTTTGCATGGAGGTTGCATGTTCTTCCCTGTACATGCATGTTTTCTCTCTGGGTATTCTAGGTTTCTCCCACAGTCTAAAAACATGACTATCATGGTTAATCCTTTACTTTAAAATGCCCTTAGATATGAGCATGTGTGTGCATGGTTGTTTGTCCTGTGTGTCTCTGTGTTGCCCTGTAGTGGACTGGCAGCCTGTCCAAGATGTCTACAAGATGCCTCTTGTAGACCCCTGGAGATAGACACCAACCCTATCTCCAGCCCAAGGACAAGCGGGTATAGACAATGAATGGATGGATGTACAGTAAGGTCAAATATAAAATGTACACAAAACTTTACAGTTATGTAAAATAGCAAGTATATTAACATAACATAAAATCTGTACAAACTCTCTTTGTTCAAAACAGATGTTTTCCAAGAATATGGGCCTGTGCAAAGAATAGCACAAATATAAACAACCTATTGGGTTTGTTGGAGACAGTGATGGTTCTAGAGTGTAACAGCTGTTGTGAGGAAGGATCTATGATAATGCTCCTCTATGCCTTTAAGATGCAGCATTCTGTCACTAAAGGAGCTAATGTAAATCTAAATTAAAATAGTGGAAAATCTGAGCAAAAGTTAATTGCACCAATGCAAAGAAACTAAACGTTCTTGAAAATAAACACATGCCTGCACTACATGATTCAAACTAGAGTCTTTATTGCTGTAAGTCATCCTGTACGTCTGTCACTGAACTAGCTGTATTACTATAATAAACAGATTCCATTGCTGTGAACACTACAATTTAATGGCAACTGTTCTGGAAACACAACACCTCTCAAGAAACTAATGAGAGAATATGGAAAGGTTAAAGCACAGGTATTTACAAACTGAGTCAGTTTGCTGAAACAAACCTATATGTAGAAATGGCATGAGACTACTCAGTATAAAAAAAGGCTGAAAGTGTGGGAACCCTGAAATGTTGACACCTTTTAAAGAGTCTTATTAGTTATGGTATCATTCAAGTCGAGATGCATTATTGTGTCAAATATGACAGAGGAAGTTAAAGTTAAGGTTAATGAGAGGTTTAACAAAGCACCATGGAGCCATAATAATAATATTAATATTAAAAAGCTATTTCTGAACCAATAAGAACACTGTTTTCCAGCTTTCCATCCAATATCTGAGTGTTATAACAGGAAATGCAAGCCAGGCTGTTAGACACCAACATGGGCCTTTATGGGCTTAGTTATTACCACTGCTGGCTCACTTTTAATAGCCATACGATCCACCCAGCTCACAATGGGCTATGCCTGATAATATCATAACCAAGTATTTACCATGGAGTCGTTTAAGATTTCCAAGATATGGCTGAAATACTAGAGCTGCAAATTTGTTAATATCATTAAAAGATGTTACCAGTAACTGAAGCTGAGAGAATACGATCCCTCAAGGCCCCCAGCCTGTGGAAATAATTTATAATGTAACAGCTATAAAACATCTACAAGTTATCAGGTTCAAGACCTGTCCCAGTATCTGAAGGCTCCTGTTACACATGGCATTGCCTTTGATGCAAGCGGTAAAACAATTAAGGGAAATGGATTTTCCACTGTGCGCATGTCAGAAATCTGCCTTTGAACTTTGTCATAAAAGCTCCAATCAAGGTAAACACTTTTAAATATCAATGGAAGACGTTCTAAAAACTTATTGCACTTTTTTTTAATTCTAATACCTTGGAGTTTACCTCAAAAATGTGATCTTTATTTGTTTTTAACTTTCATATGAATGCTGCATGTAACAATAGCTCAGCGCCAAACAATGATTAAAACAGGCATCTGTAAAATTAAGCCTAACAAAGTAAATTCCTTAAAATGTGTTCAATGCGAATCCATACACTATCACCTTATGCATAAGGTTTTTATAGTGTCTGTTCTTTCATCCATGTGCCAAAAAGCAACTATAGCAAATGCGAATTAGTGTTCTGGCTGGAGTAAGTAAAAGATGCTCACTAAGGCTGCCATAGTGTTTAGTATCTCCTTCATTGTATTCACAGTGGTAATGTGATATGTCACACTGTTGCTAATACACTTCTGTATGCTGTCATCTGGCCTTAATGCTTATCAGGATTGTGTTGATGATTTGCCCTCTTGTCAGAGTCAATTATGCTCGGATGTGTCATGGTGGCAGGGCTGAGCGGCCGCTATTACTGGTGCAGAAAGATGACGTGAGGGGGTTTGGAAGCTGCCAGCATGGCCTCTCTAACCCACCTGAGGTTAGCAGGTGCTGCACTCAGTTTTCCACCTAACAATGGGTCGGTGTAGGGCGGGCACCGATTTTCAGGTGAAAAGGTAGCATGGATTTACTGGCATTGCATAATTGTGTCTGTTTTCCTTCCAGTGGGCTATGTATGACAGCTACAATCCCTAATCTAAGATGTGTTTTTTAGCAACAACGCTGGCCAAAATAAAAACAAAGACCAACCCATTGGCACTAGCGGTAGAGATGTGTAAAATGACTTAAAGTAAATTTATTTTTGATTGCAGTATTATAATCTATTACTAAACAAGTTTGAAAAATCCTAATTTTAATTTTATCATGCACATATCCAGTGGGATTTGTTAAGATGTAATAACAAAATTGCTGCTGGTAAAAAATTTGGGATTCCTGCAGTTAATATTTTGTACAACCCCCTGTTGAAAATAAAATAGCAGGAACATTTTAGAAGTTTGGAGCAAACACTAGGAAAGAATCTTTGACCTTTCCTCTTCTCACTGTCTCTCCAGTTCAGGCAGAGTCCCGAGTTCTCTGTTATGGTCTCTTTTCCTCAGCCCACTTCACAGTATTCCTATAGGGTCTAGTTCTGGAGACTTAGATGGCCATGGAAGAAGGTTATTTTTGTGTGTTGTGAACCTTTTCTGTGTTAAGTTGGCCATATGTTTTGAATCCTCATGTTACTAAAAGAGCAAATGGCTCCTTCTTTTTTGGTTTTCTTTCAGAAGCCACCAGATTTTCTTTCTCCTTTTATTTCAAATAGTTCATTACGCCATGCACTAACAAGGTTCCCATAGCCTTTGGAGGAGAAATAGTCCCAAAGTCTTACATATCCTCCACGATACTTAACATTATGATGTGCTTTTCTTAAAAACAAATCTTGCCCTTTGTTTAATTTTAAACCCAGCTGGAGAGTTTGTTGCCTAAATGGGATATATTAGTCTCATCTAACCAACCACCTGTCAGTTCTAGTTAAAGTCGAATTTATCAAACTCCACAAGCATCCGTTTTTCCATCCGGATTTTCCAAACAACCAGTTAGAATGCAGATTCAGGAAACTTGGCGATCCCAAACTGCCACTCTTTCAAACAGTAAGCTGATTTTTTATTTTTTTTTTGTAAGTTCCTTGCCTTCCTGCTTAATATGCCTGATGCCTAGTTAAATTTAGGTGGATATACAAGAAAAAAGGTGGATTTATTTCAAAATTTGATTTTAAGAACAAAGTCAAAATGTTGAGAAATAAGTCGAACCACACGAAGACTGTTCCTCCACAGGATGTTTATTTGCTAAAAGACAAAGAATTTCTAAAATTGTGTTATAAAGTACAAAGTTATGATTTTATTTACACAAGGAAGGTTGATTTTGTTTACTGGTTACACTTTTGGTCTCAGCTGTCATGATTCACCTGTGTTAGGTGTTTGAGTTTTGACTTTCCTTCTTGTCTGTTTCTCTGCTCTTCCCTGTCTATGTTCTTTAGTTGCTGATATTTTAGTTTATCCCATGGTTACTTATTTCTTGTATTTCTATAAATTTAGAGTTCTGTTAGATTCCTTCCAGCGTTTCTATGTTCCTGCTCATCTATGTTCATTAGCGTCCCTCCTTCAGTTGCTCTGCATTCTCCCTGCCACCAGCTGCTCCACATTTCACCTAAATAGCTCTTGTTCATTGGTCATTTCTCCTGCCTGCCTCTGTATTGAAAGTCTCTGGTTTTCATTGCTCGCCACTCGATCCTACTGTTTGCATGTCTGTTCTATGCCCATCTAACCACCCATGCTCCTTGTCCTGTTTCCACCTCTGTAAGTTATTTCAGTTCAATTATTCAATACTTCTACTCGCCATGAGGATTACACGCTCTTGTTCGCATGCTGGTTCTACAAAATACCACCCCATTATGACCTTAAATTTCTGAATATTACTTTGTGTTTATATGCTTTTTGCAAAAAAGGGAGAAGCAACAAAAAAAAAATCCTGCTTCCTCTTTTTGATTTTCCTCCAAGTGACCTTAATATTCTGTTGTATTATCCAATCAAGTGGCTGTGTGTTAAAAGAAATGTCCATCTGTGTCATGCCATATTTTCCAGGGTAACTAAGTATTTAATTACTATCAGGAAGTTTTTAGAATCTGATTAACCTAAAAGTGTAATAGGCATATAAATGTGAGAACTGTGTTTTTTTAGAGGTATCAGTGACTGTGTCACCAAAGAGTCTGTTAAAAGGAATTATATGTTAGTGTAAAATTTTTGTTGTTCTCACTGAATACATTTAACCCATTTAAAGGTTAGAATTCTAAATGATTTTACATTGTGAGATGATACTCTTGCAATGAAAAATTCATTTGTTTGAAAGCTTTTTTCACTTTTTTTTCAGGAGTGCCAACAAAGTTGTCCACATTTGTAAGTCTTCTTTGCTATACACTTTACTATGATTTAAACAGGTTCTTGTTTTACATTAAAATATATTTTTTAAGGTGGAAATGTTTGAAACTCCCTAGGGGGAGTGAAGCTTATTTGAATCCATCTTGCAAGAGCTTACCGGTTGTGATGATTAAGTTCTCCTTACATATACGGGTCAGAGCACTGGGATTCCAGCTGGGATCCCATCATTCCCTCCTTTCAATATCAAGTTAATCCGGACATAGAAAAATAGGAAAATAAAAAAAACAAAATGCTAAAGCATATAAATAATCTGCTGTGAATGCACATGGATTCCCATGAGACTTTAAACATAGCTAAAACCAACATGAATGATCTTTATTAAAAAAATCTGTAAAGTGATAATGAAAAAGTATGTAATAACATAATAAAATGATAACTGACAAGAAGTGACTTTCGTAAATCCAGATAAATCCAGACTAATAAAGGTATTTCAAAAATGTATTACAGTGTAAATGCTGCATCAGGATCCCATTGCCAGCTACGAGTCATAATTCTCTCCATCTGGGCAAGGATATAGGACATAAGCTGTCAATTCAGCATAGGAGGATTGAAGTTACTGAATTGCCTTTGGACCATAATAGTCAATTCCTGGACTAGGACTTTGTAGTGTTTCCCTTTAAGCTCTGTTTTGCTTCAGAAACGAGACAGTTTCCCAAAATAAAACTCCTCTCAATGACCTTCCCTTTCCACTGAGCAGTGCAAATCCCCATCCTTGCTGCCAACAAGGACTCATTACTCCCTGTTTTAAAGAGAGCTTTCTGGTCCAGGAGGCCTCATTACAGCTGAAAAAGACCCATGGGACACGCAAGGAAAACAGTGAAGACCCCCCTTTGAGTAATAAGCCTGCAAACTTCTACACAAGACTCAGTGAAGAACTTACAAGCTGAAACGCGAGCGGCCCCCCCGCTGTTCCATAAGGAAAGGTGTCTTTGAGCTCTGCAGATTGTATGGCTCAGTAGTCAGGAGAAGATCCAAATGCTCTCAAACTGATTAGAGCTGCACAACAGTTCAAGACAGCAAAGCAGATACCTTGACACAACTGATGCCTTCACTGTCAAATATGGCAACAAATGCACTTTGAAGTTTCCCGTTTAGGCAAATGTCATAGCAAATATGCTGTTTCTGTCCTATCCAGTTGTCAGAATACATTGAAAATTCACTCATTAGTACTCCCTAATTATTAACAGCCCACAATGTAAAAATAACGAATATTTTCATTATAAACAAGTGTAGCTGCATCCTTAATTGTTGCAGCAAGAATTTTTTGAAGTAGATATTTTTAGACCCTGTCTTTTAAGTGACCTTGTGCGGAGGACAGAAAACACAGCTGCTCCTTAGTTTAGAGTAAAAAAATGTTATCTGAACTAATAAACTTTGGGCTGCAGTTTACATAAAGGCAAACATTAAGGGACTGAAAAACTCACAAATGAATTTTCCCACAAAACTCTCGCAGACGTTTTTGTTTCAATATTGCTGCAAGCTGTGATTCCCACGTGAAAGGCATCAGCGAGCTGCCTCTTCCTGTCACTCACTGCAGAGGGGAGAGAGCCTGGTACGCCTGTGTCGCGACCCCTCGCTCCAGGCAAGTGATTCCTCCCACAACCAACTCCGAGGTGTCAGTTACACAGTCTGGACTTAATAACAGGGGTCTAGCGCTGCTAGTTAGGGGCCAGAAATGCAATGCAACAAGAAGAAGGAAGTTCACAGTTTCATAAATGTTTTCTTGGAGAGAGCTTCTGCTCCCCCAAAAATGGACATGAATGAAAATATGTCCTTCCACCTGGGTTGTTAGGCAGTCTCATGTATAAAAAATAGATTCCAAATTAAATATATATATATATATATATATATATATATATATATACGGATTAAATCTGAATCTGCTTGAGAGCCTCTCTGCATTTTATCAGTTTTGGACAACTTCGGTCTCCACAAGGTCAGCGTTCCCAACAGTTACTGCAGTGGCAGATGGCATCTCTTTAAGATTTAGTAACACATGTCAACTGAGGGTCCCTCAAGAGAGTTACCCAGCCCATTCATAGCATCAACTTCAATCTCATCTATAATAACTGAGGGACGGCCGGAGCATTGAAATCCTTGGCACTTCAGACTAAAAACTGTTATTTACTTTGTTGTGCAACTGTCCCTTTCACTGCAATTTCAGTATATTTGTTTGGTTTAATTTACCGAACAGACAATGCCTTGTTCGAGTATGCGATCTGGCCTTTGTTCTTAATAGAAAATTAGTGCTAAAAGTTTGCAAAAGTTCAAGTGGCCCATTCCATTTGGGAATAAATAAGCCTTACTAAAGCCTGCAAGCAGAGGCACTGTAGGTATATCACGCCATTAAAAGGTCAGCAGTTCAAATAATCCAAAGTTTGCATATGAAACATTATAGAAGCTGAGGCAAATTCAGACTTCTTTGACAAATGTTAGGATTAATTTCTATGCAGAGGAGTTCAAATCTTGGTTTCTTGTTCTTGTGGGATGGATGGATAGAGTTGGATCTGGATAGACAGATTGGTGCCTTGCATATATAGTTAATTAGGTCATTTGATGAGTTGTGTATTGAAGAACGAGCTGAGCTAAAGTGTGAAGTTCTAGATGTACCACTTTATCTACGGCATGAGAATTGGATCAAAAGGATGAGATTCAGGATACCATTAATTGAAGTGAGCTTCCTCTATAGACTTTGATTTACCAGTTTACATGCGTTTTGTGAATCTAGAGAAGACCACGTCCTGTAGGATATTGGTGGCGGCTTCTGTGGTAGTTTTCAGGGATGCCTTAGCCACTCAGTCCTTGTATAAACAAATCTGCAGAGGTTGTCCATTCTCTCACATGTTTGGTGCTCATGGACAGGATCTAAACACATAGTCGTATGCTGGAGCATATGCCTAGGTATCTTTGAATCTCTTCTTTGTTTTTTGCATGGGTGTAGTTCTGTTGTCTTCAACTCTCAGCGCAAACTTGAAAAGTTTGCTGTCCAGTTTGAAGCGGTCAGGATGAGAGTCAGCTCTTCCTTTGTAAGGTCGTGGTTCTGAAATTCAAAAATGTGGCCTGCTCCCTCTAAGTTCAAGGGGCCAGTCTTTGCGTAAAATAGAGGAGTTCAATTATATTAATGCCTTGTTCATGAGCAAATGTTAATGGAGGGGGCGATGGAAAGATGCATTGTGGCCTGGTCTTCATAAATGATGGCACTGTTGTGGTGGAGAAAGAGCATAGCTAATAATTGAAGCTCTTGACTTGTGCCTTTGTTCCAATCCTCACCTATGGTCATGAGATATGGATCAGGAGCAAAAGACTCTTGGATACAAGTGATTAAAATCAGCCTTTACTTTGCACTACCTCCATCATGCAGGGAGAGGTCGAAGTACAGCTGCTGCTTATCCTCAGAGCATGATGCCTCCTGGAAGGAGACATTGGAGCAGGCTTTGTCTGTAGCTGAGTAACTTTAGCCCAGAAGCTAAGACTCTTACACTTTAACAGGTACTGTTGTATGCCTGTTTATTGATAGGTCTTTAAAGGTTCACGTCACTTTAATTGATCACCCCTGCAGGCTGTGAGTCGGAGGATGGAGTGCAGCTGCAAGGCAGTGGAACCTAACACCCATTAAGCACAAGCAAGCACAAAATCATTGATGTGATAAGATTATTGTGGCTGGTTAAGCCTTAAAGAACACTAATCGCAGTGATTATCTTTTCACCAAAAGCACTGGCAAACATTTTCAAGTCCCACATCAGCTGTTAAAGCATCACCTAGTAGTATTAATATGTGCGTCTTTAAAGTCCTCTACGCTAGAATGTACAAGCTGCTCTGGATATGTTATTCCCTACACACTAAATGGAGGGAAAATTTTGCCTCAGGATCTGTCCTCTTGTAGGTAGACATTAGAGTGGAACCTCTTGGTAAATTGTTTTAGGCTTTTTTCCTGAAGAAGACCTACTAATTATCTCAATTTATAGTTGTTCATTAAAATGATTTTCAGCTTACACACTCATTGTAAGCTTACTTTTATTTCTTACTTTATATGTTAAGCTAATCGATCCTGTTGCACTATTTCATTATGTCGCTTTTCTCATGACTTTTCTGACATTTTGAATCTTTTATTGAGATGCCAAAGCCTTTTGACTCACTCACTGTAAAGAAGTGAACAAAATAAAATGACAGAAAATGGATTTATCATCCTAAAAGAAAGCCCTTATCACGGGATTCTTTAAAGTGACAAATGTAACTCAACACTTTTCCACCACTAAATATTATAAAACCCATATTTTTTAAATGAAGCCAATTTCAGTTTTCTTAATAATAAAAAACAGCTTTTTGTTTGGTTTGCCGTCAGCCTTTTGTTTATCAGTACACATAGCAAATTCAGTTTGAGTGACAGAACATTGCAAAATGCCAAAGTTGGAGAGAGCTTTCAAGTGGAGGGAAATTGAGTATGCAAGACTGACACTGACTGATTTAGCAAATGTCAAGCAGTTATCTTGAGCAAAAAGAGCCACAATCATAATCGGAAAAGCTCACTTTCAAGTAGCTGTTGAAAGGGAAGATTTTTTTAAATAAAAAATGTTTCATCTACTTTCCCTGTTCCGCTCAAGTCCATGATTCTGAAGATTTCTGCATTTCTGTTTTTATAATGATAGATATAACCTTGATATTCCAAATCCTTGAATCCTATGACTAAGAAAGAAATCCAAACAAAGTTTGGATGCCATCGGAGGAAAAAAAAGAAAAAAATTTGCACAACAACATTCCTGGTGTATCTGAGCTGTCACTGAGTTGTCAGAGTACAGTGATGCTGACAATTGATTCATGTGCAAATGTCTCCGCTCCCTGGATGGCAGTCAGAGTATATAAAACTCATTTTTCCCTCTGTGAGAATGACAGGATGCAGTGAGTCAAGACAACAAAGCTGTCACAAACAGCTGTCGGCGCTGACAATTATCAGATTTATTTATTGACGATGATCAGGCAGAACCGCTTCATAAAAAGCATTGTCTGAAGACAGGGACATCCTCCTCTGTTAGACAGGACAGACAACTATGATAATACACCACACACTTACACTGATAGAATGTTGTCAATCAGTGTGGCATTGAGCGGCTGCCGAGTGATGGGTGAAAAATTCTTTGAGGCACTTGTTCATTACCTTTTACCATCCTCTAAGAGGCGAGAGCTCCAAGACAAGTCCATGTGAAGTGCCAGGTATTAAACTGGGTCACAGGAAAATAATAGTCCACTTAGTGAATTCAGCAAAACGAAGCTGCAAACCTGAAGATCTGCTGTGATATGTCCATAATGATCAAAAGGGTAACGCTGATAGAGAACCGGATTCACCTCAGTGTCATGCTGCTGCACATCCTTCACAAAGAGCCGCCATGAAGGTCATTGTGGACCTCCAACACAGTCTCAGGTCTTTTGTAGCCCCACATGGGTTTTCTTCCAGGATTGCCCTGTATGTAGCTTCATCCATCTTCCCATAAACCCTGACCTGCTTCCGTTTCCCCACTAAAGAAAAGCATCCCCCTTAGCATGATGCTGCCACTACCATGTTTCAACACAGGGATGGTGTGTTTAGGGTGAGACTTGCAGTGTTAGTTTTCCCCAGATGTGACATTTTGCATGTTGGCCAAAAAGCTTAATCTTGGTGTTATCTGACAAGAACACATTTTGCATGTGGCAAACTGCAAAAACAACTTCTGACGGCTTTTTTCAGTATTGCTGGAGGCAAGAGCATCCTGGTGATCTGATTTTCTCAGTTACTGTGGCATTGAGTGGCTGCAGAGTGATGGGCAAAAACCTCTTTAAGCACTTGTTCATTACCTTTCACCATCCTCTCAGAGACAAGACCTCCCAGTGAAGTCGATGTGAAGTGCTGGGTATTGAACTGGGTCACAGGGAAATAATAGTCAGCTAAGTATATTCAGCAAAACGTTGCTCCAATAATGAAGATCTACTGTGTTAAGCCCATAATGATCAAAAGGCCAACACTGTTACAGAGCCAGGCTCACCTCAGTGTCGCGTTGCTGTTGTTGGGGCAAAGCTACACATGCATCACAAAAAGCCCAGAGTGCAGGCCACCACCCACGACTGGCTTATGTACTTCTGGCCACAAATGCAGTGCCCTGCGGTTAATTTAATGATCTCTCCAGCTCAAACCTCCTCTAAAAGGTGACAATAATTGTACTTGCAGCCCTACTTGTTTTGTAGAGAGCCGCAAACGCATGTGACTTTAGCTGTGGGGGGGCCTGCGTTAATCCTTGAAGCCCGATAGCACTCACCTCTATCTGGAGGCAATGGCCCTTCAGGTCTCATCATTTCTTTGCTGTGCCCTGCTGTCACACGTTACATAAAGAAGCCGCGCTGTTTGTTCTCTGCTGTAAGTGTCAGATCTATCCGGAGAAGTTCATTTGTATTAGAGGATGCACACAGCACGCTCTGGCACTCACTCCTTCTGGGTTCGATGTATACTTAGGACCACCAGCTGGTTTGGGTAACAAGGTTTTTCTGCAGAGCAAATATCTGGCCAAAGGTAGCTTCAGAGTGGTGCAGAATAAGAAGCACAGAATAGGTTGCATGTTTTTTGGGATTTCTGCATTATAATAGAGGCAAATCCTACTTGTCTGGATGTCAAAAACAGTAGCATATCTAACAATGCCCCCAGATTGCTTGCTGCTGAAAATAGAGCTTGTAACAAATGAGTGCAAATATCTGTAAATGACTACTGCTCAGTTTTAAAATTATTATATATGACAAGGATTTAATACTTGTCTTTGCCAATCAAAGTACATCTCCCTTTCTCATTTGCCATCTGTTCCTTTGAAATGCAATGCAAATACTACTAACATTAGCAGTCCAATGTTCAGATTATTCTCATATTTTTCACATTCAGACTAAGTAAGGAGTAAATAATGTGGAACAAGGAGAGAAATGTGAGACTTTTCTTCAATATTAAGATGAGAAGCAGTGTAGTTGACAGAAATATTCATCCTTCCTCCGACACAAGAACCAATTATTACAAAGGATACTTGGAATTCACATGTGAAGTCCATATAATAAATTATTTATCTATAATAAAAGAAGTCATATTGACCACCTTATTGTATTTACAACAAGGAAACTGGGTGAATCAGGAACAACTTTCCTGCAAATAAGCTCAATCAGTCAGAAGTATTTCAGCCCAAAGATACCTTTTACACATTCACTTGACTTTTGAAGGTATTATTATTAGGAGTGGCAGATATCTCTATTCTGGGTTAAAATTGCCTGGAAGAATATCTTTAAATGTTATATTATATGTCAGACTTGGTTAAAGTTTTGGTGGCTTAAATGTCCTGAGAGGATAAAATAGAAATTTGAACCACACCTACATACAGACATTTGAGATGCACCAATCAGACCGATATTGACTTAATGTTTTCTTTAAGGACTGACCTGCCAATATATAAAATTTTGAACAACTGTGATTTTCTTTTCGAACTATAACATTCGGGTGTTCATTTGAGTAAGCTTTATTTAATTTGAATTCTTTGAAATATATATCTATATATATATATATTTCTATATATAGAGATATATATATATAAGTATATATATTTCATGGTTTAGACCAGTGATTTTGAGACTGAGAAGAAGTTTGTTAGATTAATTAGTGCAGAAACAAAACGGCAGATGCATAAAACTCACCGTTTTACAGGTTCTTTTCCTACAATCCCTCTTCAAAAGCTCAGGGAACAATATTAGTATATGAAATAACTAACTCTAGTAGTTGATAAAAAGGTAAGATGGCTGTTCTGTGGTCAGTGATTTGTTTGTCAATTCAAGACAAGTGTGAACAAACACATCTACATCTGTAGATCCAAACTCCCTGTTTTTATACTGAAATGCTCTCATTTTACTTTTTGTAATCTGTCTTTTTGACTTCCTCCTTTCAAGGAATTATGTGGTTATCTTCCTTAATGAGGGTCTTTTAAATATATTGGAAAAAAATAAGTGCACCTATAAATATTTGTTGCATGTGTAAAGGATGTTACACTCACCACATGAGAAAGTTTGAACTGGCGGAGCAAGGACTCAGTACAT
The DNA here is from genome assembly GCF_021462225.1 of Girardinichthys multiradiatus. Classification (NCBI taxonomy): domain Eukaryota; kingdom Metazoa; phylum Chordata; class Actinopteri; order Cyprinodontiformes; family Goodeidae; genus Girardinichthys; species Girardinichthys multiradiatus. The sequence goes on along the minus strand of NC_061795.1, from coordinate 28,904,569 downwards.
TTACTACACTGCACTACAGTGACTTTTGTCTACAGGTGTATGGATTGGTAAACAAATCATTCTCAAATTATGCCGGGATGGCTCATTTTCTTATTGAGTCCCAGGTGCCGTTATTTTAATCATTACCTAATTGTCTGGCTGCTCTATCGACAGGACGCAGGCCTCCCACTCTGATTCTGCTGACACTGGCAGGGCCTCCAAGATCTGGGTTAACCTTTCGATGTCCATTGACGCTCCACGGGCTGATGATGATTGATCGAGGTGGCCCTCGCTGTTAGATAATACCTAATCAGCGTTCGGAGTAATTTGTGTAAATGAGACCTCATTATTGATGGTCGGCAACTTTAGGAGCTTTCATACCCGCCGAATCTGAACAGGGACTGGATCAGCAATAAAACTTTTGCTTTGTGCCTCCTGCTCCAGATTGAGGGCAGGTCGGCTGGTTGAACTGTTGAATGGGAAATAAGTGGGAGAATTTGAGTTGACGGAGCGCACGCTGAGAATGAGAATAAAATGAACATTATACTGTAGACCTACTGTGCTGTAATGTATTGAGTAAGATGTCTATTCTTACTGTTACAAACAATATTGCAACCTGGTGATTTGATAAAAAATACTTTGTTCTTCCTGGAGTTTTGCTTTTCCATTTACGGTACATGGTTTCCTTCTTGTCTTAATCAAGTGATCTGTGATCTAACTTTTGTTTCCAAAAATCAAATCACTGTCAGAAACTATTCTGTCAGCAAAAAAAAGGCCATAACAGAGCATTTAAATGCTTGACAACGCAGCTCTCACAGAGATCATTGTAAAGCAAGTATATATTCAGCTCTATGCAGTGGAGACGACTGCCAAGAGATGGAAAAAAATCAACATCTGGACACTGGAAAATGGATAATGAGCATTTGAACATATACCAATTTAATCAATCTTTCCACATGTGATTATATTTTGGAACAGAAAAACATCTGTTCTCTAGATTAGTGTGTAAACCTCATATTTAATCATTCAATAATGGTCATTGTTGTATTTTAAAATACAAGTAAAGGAGCTGCTACTTTTGAATCGTTAATGTTGGACGATAAATGACTGCCCCAAGGACATGGGTTGTCCCGGCCTCTCTAGATGGAGCTCTGCTCCGTCTTCATCCACTCCAGCCCAGGAACCAGGCTCTGACATGACAACATCAGGTCTTGATGATGATTGATCATGTTGTTTTCTTCATTACTCTAAACCCAATCAGTGCTTTGTGTAATTTGAGTAATGATGGGTCATTATTGTGGAGTTTAAGGACTTGCTTTATTTTACGCTACCAGTGGACCCTTTGGGAAAGCATTATAGGATCAATGATTTTCCGTCTTTTTGCATAGACATAGTCAGCCTGGGAATCCTGTTTTAACTGTGAAATTCAAATAAATGGCCTTGAGAAGATAGCTTTGTTATTTTTAAAAATAAAAAAGATACTTTGAAGTTTGAAAATCTGTGATCATAAAAATAAATCATTTACTTTGACGAAATGAGAGATTAGAAGGCTGTCACATTGTTTATGGTAATCTTCTGCTTGATTTCATCAACACATAACTAATGAAACAAATTAATGAAAACATAAAAAGATTTTAAAAAATCAATTTCTTTCCTATTTAATTTTAGTATAATTAAGGTAAATGCAAACCAATTAAAAACAAGTAAAAGAGGCTATTTCCATTCAGTCTTGTCATTGAGTAATTAACACTGAACTTCAGCTTTAATTATATTCATTTATACTCCAGATGTACTTGTTATTATTAATTCAGCCTATTCTCTCTGTCTCTCTCTCTCTCTCTCTCTATATATATATATATATATAATCAAAGCATTTTTCTATAAAAATTCCTTTCTTTGAAAAATAATGTTCTATTTTAAAAGTTTAAAAGCTAACATTTACTTGTGCACCTGCTAGAGCCGTGCAATATTTTGAATCATAACCATAACTGCAATTTCAATATGTACAGTATTGCAATGGCTAAAAACTACTTGGACGGTTGTTATCTCAAAGGGTCCTTCCACTTACACTCTGAGTTGCAGTAGTATATTTATCCAGTTGGCCCTTGGTTTTCACGCTTTAATAGTGATTTTAATGGCCGAGATGGTGAAGTTTACATAGAGTGGAGGAGACATTGTGGGTAAATAACGGTCAGTATCACAACACGGCAATATTACAAAATAATGCAGCACTTTCACAGTTTCCTAATTTCATCCACCACTTGCACATGCTAAAGATCATAAACATGAATCCGAATCAGCCAGGGGTATGACTAATCTTGGGTTTTTCTGTGCATACTGGTACAGAAAAAAAAAGTCCCTTAATGTCCCTGTTGTCCCATATTTTCTCCAATTATTAGTGGCTGCCTTTATTGTGATCTCTCTTCAAATTGTGGCTTTCGGTATACGATGCAAGTAAGTCAGTGTCAGGGAAATCCTTCTTGGACAGCTGAACTCTAATCCAGGTTCATTCGACTTACTGTAACTGAGGGCAGTTGTCAACTCAAAAAGATTAAATACTGAGACTGACATAAAAACAGTGTTCGTTTATCCAGCTTTTTATTTGTATTTTTCATGTCAAAAATGTTTATTTTCATGAATTCAGTATGTGACACATGATATATGGAAAAGATTTTGCAATTATTAATTAGTCTCAGTTTTCACATCACAAAATCCAGACATTTTAACTGGGTGTGTGCAATTTTAATATATATTACAATTTAAAAAGCAGTTCGCAGATGAACGCCAACTAAAGCTGCAGCAACATATAAACCTGCCTCCAAATTGAGCTATTTATGAGCTAAATGCTGATCATGCAGTCGTAGGGGAATCCAAGGCGATATGACCTTTATAATAACCACCGTGCAGATGTTTAACAAAACAATCACATTTCCAATTTCACTCTATACCCACAATCAATCATATAGGTCCAAAGATGGGACATTGCAATAAAGGCACCAGCAAAAGCATTAATGAGCCTTCCCAGCGCTGACAGACGCAGATGTGGTGAGAGGACCAAACAAGGGAATTGTAAAGAAAGGTCATGCCACAACTTCACACAGTCCCGATCAGAATCAATATAAAATTTGGAGACAGAATATCAGCAATCCTCCAGGAATCAGCAGCAGATAGAGTGATTAATCATGCTAACACTTTAATATTACTCATGTCTCTCTTAAGGTCGCAGTGTGTACACATGATGATTTGTCAACACATCAGAAAACAAAAGTTGCCCAAAAATAAAGAACTGCTTCTGTGTCACGTTCCTTTAAAGTGCTGCTGTTTTCGCTGATGTGACTACAATGACCCTGATATCAAACGTTGTTACAGAATTTGCTGTATAAAAGAATGCTGCAAGATACATGAAAGAATCCAAAGCAGCTCAGTCTGTAACAATTCTTGTTTGCAGCCTTGACAATGTTGATTCTGTGAGGCACTAATGCCCCGAATTAAAGCAGATGAATGGGCCACTCTGCTGGTCATGACAGGGTTTCACCAGCCATCTAGTCTCTCTTTTCATCTCGTTCCCTTTGGAGGCTTCCTGATCCAAATGTTGTCCCCTTTCTTTTGGTCTCAATTTCTGCTTTTCAAAAGATAGGTGAACATATGTCCAAATCATGTGGCCTCGGCCACAGCATACTTTGTCATTAGAGCTCAAATGGCAGGGTTTCACTACAAAAACACACACACACAAGCTCTGAAATACGCATCAACTCAAAGTAGATACGGGAAAATACACAGACAGATTTAAGTATGTTAACACAATGCCACTTGCACACAAAGACAGATTCCAAGTGGACACTGCCACTCACACACACACACACACACACACACACACACACACACACACACACACACACACACACACACACACACACACGCACAGGTATTTGATGTTCTTTCTGTTTGAAGCCAAATTCTTGTTATCACTGGGAGCTATATGCTGTGCTCAATTTCCAAGGTTTTTGAGGGGAGTCCAGGGCTTTCATCTGAGAGCCATCGTCTGCGCCGGAGCCAACAGTCTTAGAAGCAGTGACATACTGACTGATAGTTAACATTTCAAAACCCTCACTTTATAATAATACATGACAGGTAACAGTGAAATACCAGGTGAGCAGAAACCACACACAGGCACTCAAACATGACAAAGACACAAAGATGCGCATCCTCCCCTCTCCCAGACACATAAAGACTGACGTGAATCTGACCACCCCTCTCCATCCCTGCTAAATGTGTTTATATTTAATCATTTCATTATGTGTTTCTGGCCCTGATGGCACATTCTTCCTCCATTGAAGCTCTGTGGAGAACAACCTGCAATTGCAATAGGTATCTGTAAGCCATTAGGCCTTGCTGCTTCCATTTCCTGCTTTATATCAGCAGCACTTTCAGACTTCGAGCAACCAAGATTTAGAGAGAGAAACAGATAAACTTTAAATTATGGAGGGAGGAAGTGGGTGTCACTTTCAAGATGCAAAAATTAAATTAGCTATAATTAGCTAAATAGTCTAGATGGAAAAAATAAAAACTTTCCAAAGTGTTTTTACTTTCTTTTAGTTTGAAATGGCTGACTTCTTCAATTTTTTTCTTAAAATGTCTATGTGGAATCAAAACTTTAACATATGTTGTAGAAAGTACTCCTGAATCAGTGCTTCTGTGCTTTTAATGTGTATCTTTTGTCTTCTTAAACCCCCCAGTCAGTTATGGCAGATGGCCGCTCACGTGTGACAGGTTCTGCCAGAGGTTTATTTCTTGTCAAAGGGGAGGTTTCCTCTCCGCTGTCAAAACATGCATGCTCGATATTGCTGCAAAGTCAATGACTCAATGCAATCTGATGGGTTTCCTTAGATAGAAAAAAAGAAGACCATTGTTGAAAAAGATGAAACGACCAATTAATTTTTTGGCCTACATGCAAAACCCCATGTGCAGCAGCACACCCTGATTCAAACACAGTAAAACATGGTGGTGGCCGGATTATGCTATGGGCAGCAGAGAGAGGGCAGCTGTTGTTGACCTCCAACAAATGTCCTGAAATTGTATTGTTTTCCTTCACAATTAGGCTGTCATTTCTATTGTCCATCTCATAACATTACATTAAATGCATTTCAGTTTGTGGCTGAAATGTGGCAAAACTTGAAAATGTATGAATACCTGTGCAAGGCACTGTAAGTTAAATTATCTAGCAAATGACAGATTAATTAATGTTATATGTTTCCCTAAGCGTCTGAATAACAGGGTGTTAAATTAGAGTAACAATCTCTTAAAATTGTCAAAAAGTCTGAATCAATTGGATATTGTGTGTAGGTTAAAAAGATTTTGAATAAATATTCATAAATAACGTTCATACAGGAACAGCTGGCATCCAAGCACAACATTTAATACCACATGAACAAAGCAGTTACTCTAAATAAAACTCCCTGGTTTTTAGAGTAGATTTTTGAATTTGGCCAATGCCACAAATTTGCAGTTCAGCTAATAGTTGACCTCTGGTTCGGTTTCTGCAATTTCTGTATCATTTTTAAAAAGCCATGAAGTCAAAAACATCTATATGAATTTGTGGTAATATTTATAAAATTATCATTTATGGTTTCTGGTCTGTTTGAAATGATTACATAAGTATATACTTCAGAATGATGGCAGTAAGGTTAAAATGCAGAGAAAAAGCTGTTTGAAACCCTTCTACTCATCTCTTAACTTACATGCATCAAAGCATCAAAGGTAAAGAAGTAACAGAGCTCAGAGCCGCATCGTTTCATCTTCAGACTCTATGCATCATTTGCAGCAACACTAATGATTAAACATGAGCCTCTTCTACCTTCTAATGCCCTATCATTGTGCTTGTAAAATGGACAAAAATGCACAGAAAGAGAGCAAAAGGACAGAGTGTAGATTGAGGGCGTACTTAACTCTATTGCTCTAAAAATGCTCACTTCCTCTTTGAACACATATTTGATTTACTGTTTGGCAGGATTTCAATGCATTTCCCCTCCATTTTCAGCAGAGGAGAAGTTAGTTGACGCTCGTTTTAGAAGTCCAGCTGAATGCAGAGGGGATCCCCGGAGAATCGTTCATTCATTCAGCATTCCCATCAGCCCATTAGACTCGCCATCAGCCAGCATAACTGCTTCCTGTTTCTCCAAGACACCTTTTTCATCCTCCCTTTAATTCAGTTGTTTTTGAAACTTCCAGCGGAAAGAAGTGGTAGATTATCGGATGATTCTCATACATTTAACAAACTGAAACTGAACCAAATATGGCGAGAGTAATGGTGCATTCATTCATGCATTGAGAGTGAAGTCTATGGTAGGAGATTTACTGGAATTGGTGTAAAAGTGCTTCAATGTGCAATCCAATTGGAAAAGTGAAGCTTAAACAAAAAGAAGAATTTTACTGTAAAAATGTTGTGGTTTGGGAAAAAAAAACTATTAAATAAACAGGAATAGCAATATTAAATACTTATTTCTGTGATATTTTTTATAACTCTAGATTACTCGCTGCATATACTCAAAATTGTTGCACAGAGTGAGACATGAAATGTTTAGGCAATTTTTAGACTATTGTAATTTTCTTTGCGAAATGTCTTCTATTAAATTAAAAATTTGGAAAAGGGGTTGTGCAAAACATATTGCCTTGCAAGTTATTCATACTCACATTACAACAAAACGTAATGTTTTGAACAACACAGTAAATTGTACTGTAGCACATAAATGCCAAGTAAAAAAGGAAAATGATACACAATTTTCAAAATGGATTACTAAATAAAATCTACATTATTTTTATGGTCTCTTGAGACTCATGGTCTCATTTACAAGAAAGATCTGTTACATACATTGACAACAATCATTAAAACAATAATAACACAATCCACTAAACATTTTTGCAGATCAATGCCGTACAGAGCAGAGGGGTTTTCAGTGCCTCCAGCAATTTTTTAAATAATGCCATTTGGATTTAGGTCTGGACGTTGACTAGTACATTCTCACACATGAAAAGGCTTTGATATAATCATTTAGTTGCAGCTATAAAAGCTTTTCTTCCACCATTGTCCTGTATTTAGCACCACCTGTCTTCTAATCACACCTGACCCATATCATTGCTGAAGAAAAGCCTTTCTTCACAGGATCATGATGCTTCCACCACCATGGGAATTGTGTGTTCAGAATCAAGCACTTGCAAAACACTTCCTTCCATAATGCAAGTAGGTCCAAAAGTTCTTTATTTTTTGTCTCATCTGACCAGGCAACGGTCTTCCACGTCTGCTGTGTTCTTTACATGGTTTATAGCAAGCTGCACACAGGACTTCTTAATACTAGTTTCAGTCCAACAATGGCTTTCTTCATGCCATGCTTTCATTAATTACATTTTTTCTGGAAAGCACAACTAAAGTTGTCAACAGATTCTATCTCTTGAGTTATGGACATCTCCAGCTCCTCCAGAGCTACTATAAGCCTGTTGGGTGCTTTTCTTATTAATGCTTTTTGTCCAGCCAGTTTGGGTGGACATTCATATTGTGGTAGGTTTGCAGTTGTGCCATATTCCTTCATGTTAGGAGGTTGGGTTTAACAATGCTCTGTGATATGCAAAAAGTCTGGAAAATTGTTTTATAACCCTGTTTTAGACACTTGTCTGAGGTCTGTTCACTAATGTTCCATAATAATCCTCTGGGGTATTAACAAACAGCTGCATTTATATTACGTTTTGGTTAAATCACATATTACATTTAATAATTAGGTGACTCCTAAAGGCCACCCGACCAGCTGAGTGTCACTGCAGAAAAGCTGAACAAAAATGGAAAAAGGATGAACTACAGGTTTCCTTTATTATGTTGAAAATGTGTTGGAAATTCTATCAAACCATTGTTAAATCAGAGAAAAACAAATATTTCTCTCAAATCAGTTCCTCAGGTTTTGTTCTTTTTAACTCTGTGTTAAGAATGTTTAGTCTGCCAGCATGGATGCCTCTCTGGATACTTGTAACGATTTATGCAGCTATTGTTGAAAAGGTTGAGTTGACCAGGTCATTGATTCCTCATTGTGCAGTTGACCCCTCTGTCTTTGTCCCTTGCAATTTTGCCACAATATTGTCCCTGATGTTTAGAACTGCAGTAGTAAATCCATTAATTAAAAAACCTGGATTTGACCCTTCAGTCTGTTGGAATTTCAGCCCAAGCTTAAAGATCTCTAAAATCTTAGAGAAAAAAAATGTTTTTTTATCAATTAAATACCTTTTAGTATGAGAACTGGATTTTCGAAAACAGTCTTGTTAAATATTTACAAATCACTGAAACAGCTTTAGTAAGTGTCTGTAACAATATTTTTATAGCAAATGATGCTGGTGAGTTTGTGAGCCTTGTACTCCAGAATTTTACAGCTTTTAATACTGCTGACCATGGTATCCTTATGTCATGGTTAGAACACTGGGTTGGGATTACAAGAGCAGCATTAGCGTTGTTCCTCTTTTACTTGAGTGAAAAACGCTTTTGTGTTAAAATTGGTATTTTTTCCTTCCTCTTCAGCAGTTCTTACCAGTGGGGTTCTGCAAGGCTCGATTCTCAAGCCACTTCTGTTTTTGTTGTACATGCTTCCTTTGGGGTCTATTCTGAGAAAACATAGCCTTTCTTTTCATTGTTAATCTGATGATTGCCAGATTTATTCACCCTTAAATCCAATTAATATTTCTTGCTGAATCCACCCTCTGTTAAGATGTCTTGATGACATTAAGGCTTGAAAAGCTTGATATCTTTTAAGTTTTGATGATGAAAAGAATTAAGTTATTGTGTTCGACCTTAGCTGTATTGCTGGCTCCTTTTCATGTGAACCTTGAGTCTCTACAGCCATATCTGTAGCAGTTTGTTATGAATCTAGGGGTGATTTTAGACTGGTTTTAAGTTTAAAAAGCAGATAAACTCTGTTTTGAAGAAAAACTTCTTCCAGTTAAGGCAGATAGGTAAACCTAGGTCAGTGTTAACCAGAACTGACCTTGAGAAAATAGTCCTTTATTATAACCCGACTTGATTACTGTAATGCACGGTAGGTTCTGGTCAGTTGGGTCTCCTTTTCAGGTCTCCAGCTTGTCCAGAGTGCTGCACCTTGGCTCTTTGCTGGAATTTGTAGGTTTGGACACATTTCACCGATTCTATCCTCCCTTCACTGGCTCCCTGTGGGTCACTGAATAGAGTTTTAAATTATCCTGTTGACTTATAAAAACCTAAATCACCTTGCACCCATATCTCTCCAACCTACTTCAACTTTATGTTCCTCCTCGAGCACTGAGATCATCTGATCAGCTACTTTTGGTTGTCCCAAAAACTGAAGCATAGAGGAGATTTGGCTTTTTAGTTGTGGCTCCTAGCTCTGGAACAATCTCCCCTATAACATTAGACATTTCTTCACTTCCTGTTTTTAAATCTCATTTAAAAACACATCTATTTTCCCTGTCTTTTAACTCAGTGTGAGTTGTTTTAATATTTTATTGTTCTGTGTTCTATGCTTAGTTTTCTAACTTAGTTTTATTTATTCTGTTAGTCTTTGCCTACCATTGTTCAGCACTTTGGTAACAACCTGTTGTCTTTAAATGTGCTTTTTAAATAAAATTTGACTTAATTTGTTTGCTAAGGGTTTTGATTAGATGTATTGTGGTGAAGGGAGCTGAACACAACACCTCATCCCACTTATGAAATTTATATTTGTAAAAACAAATAGAAAAACCTTGCATCATTTGCAGTCCACTCCACAGATATGTGCTAGTTTATGTTGGTCTATTAGAAAAATACAGGGGTTGGACAATAAAACTGAAACACCTGGTTTTAGACCACAATAATTTATTAGTATGGTGTAGGGCCTCCTTTTGCGGCAAATACAGTGTCAATTCGTCTTGGGAATGACATATACAAGTCCTGCACAGTGGTCAGAGGGATTTTAAGCCATTCTTCTTGCAGGATAGTGGCCAGGTCACTATGTGATACTGGTGGAGGAAAACGTTTCCTGACTCACTCCTCCAAAACACCCCAACGTGGCTCAATAATATTTAGATCTGGTGACTGCAGGCCATGGGAGATGTTCAACTTCACTTTCATGTTCATCAAACCAATCTTTCACCAGTCTTGCTGTGTGTATTGGTGCATTGTCATCCTGATATACGGCACCGCCTTCAGGATACAATGTTTGAACCATTGGATGCACGTGGTCCTCAAGAATGGTTCGGTAGTCCTTGGCAGTGACGCCCATCTAGCACAAGTATTGGGCCAACGGAATGCCATGATATGGCAACCCAAACCATCACTGATCCACCCCCATGCTTCACTCTGGGCATGCAACAGTCTGGGTGGTATGCTTCTTTGGGGCTTCTCCACACCGTAACTCTCCCAGATGTGGGGAAAACAGTAAAGGTGGACTCATCAGAGAACAATACATGTTTCACATTGTCCACAGTCCAAGATTTGCGCTCCTTGCACCATTGAAACCGACGTTTGGCATTGGCATGATTGACCAAAGGTTTGGCTATAGCAGCCCGGCCGTGTATATTGACCCTGTGGAGCTCCCGACGGACAGTTCTGGTGGAAACAGGAGAGTTGAGGTGCACATTTAATTCTGCCATGATTTGGGCAGCCGTGGGTTTATGTTTTTTGGATACAATCCGGGTTAGCACCCGAACATCCCTTTCAGACAGCTTCCTCTTGGGTCCACAGTTAATCCTGTTGGATGTGGTTTGTCCTTCTTGGTGGTATGCTGACATTACCCTGGATACCGTGGCTCTTGATACATCACAAAGACTTGCTGTCTTGGTCACAGATGCGCCAGCAAGACCTGCACCAACAATTTGTCCTCTTTTGAACTCTGGTATGTCACCCATACTTTTGTGTGCATTTCAATATTTTGAGTAAAACTGTGCTCTTACCCTGCTAATTGAACCTTCACACTCTGCTCTTACTGGTGCAATGTGCAATCAATGAAGACAGGCTACTAGGCTGGTCCAATTTAGCCATGAAACCTCCCACACTAAAATGACAGGTGTTTCAGTTTCATTGTCCAACCCCAGTACATTGAAGTTTGTGGCCGTAAAATGACAAAATGTGATAGGTATTTTGCCAGGCACTAACGATGCTAGTCTACTAGTGATACTTCATGCACAAGATGCATATGAAAACTGACAGATGATTGTTTTAACAGTAAAAATACACACTGGACACATTAGCAGCCCTAAATTGTAAAAGGCAAAAAAAGTGGAAGCGTTTTCATACATGTAGGGCATAAATTATGTCCGATTGTGCAAGCTCGATGCCACCGTTGAACAGCTAGTCAATGGAGAGGGCAGAGAGAAGCAATGGAGCGATGTAATGTGTAATCTTACTACTCAATGGGCTGTGCCCGGCAACGGGCCTCTGAATGCTGGAAGTGTCAGAGAGATAAATAGCAGAGTGTCCCCCTCGAAAAACATGATTAATACCTCGCCTGGTGACGCTGCTGAAGATGAAGTGGGAGCAGCTGGCTCAGGCAGCGTAGGCACGCATGGAGAGGTGGGAGGGGGGTGGTGGGTGGAGCAGCAGAGCAGAGAGGGCAAAGAGTAGGACACACTGGCAGCTAAGGGAATGGAAGGCAAAGCAAGGGCAATCTGGGCCACCATAGGCACAGGCACTCCTAACTCTGTCCATCTCCCCATGCCTGCGGCTTTATCTCTTCTTCATTCAACTTTTGAGTTAAGGTTTAGTGGATCAGTCTTCAAATACTTACTGCTGTATCACTTTGTCTTTTTTGTACTATAAAACCTGAGGCTTTCCAATAAGACATCTGACGAAAAATCCAATCTGCAAGTCAGTTAATCTTAGTTCAGTTAATCATTCCAGTAGTTCACGATCTTGCAATTATGACATCCGGAATATAACTACATATCCTTCTAATACATGGGTTCACAAGTAAATTCCTGTAACTCCTTAAACAGTTACTTATGTTTGATAGGCATACGTCCACTCATCTATTAGCTTGTCAATAGCTGTTTAATAAAGTGTTCCCTGCAGAGAGGAGCCTGTTTTCAGTAGAACAACTTGACAGTCTCAAAGCACAATGCTGACCACATGAAGTTATGGGGTGTATTTTGTTGTGTAAGTAAACATGTCGAGGGGAGGGCTACTTTTCCATGGTTCAGGGGCCCCCAAACCTCCCCTCACACAATTAACTTTTCCAGTGTAATGAGATGATTGATATGCTGGAAGTGTGTGCTTTAAGGAGATATTAATCATTCCCTCTGGTAATTTTAATCATGCGTTCCATCATCCCCAGCTGCTGAGGATCACCTTCCTCGCAAACAAAGGGCGGCCACGCCACTTGCATAGTCATTCTGTTCTAGTTTAACTTTATTTTATGCTGGTTCCTCCCATCTGTTCGCACAAGCCTCCGCAGCCCACGTTGCACGTTGACAAGCTGGGTAAGCAGTGTGTGGGCGGGTGATTGTATGAGTGTGTCTGTGAGCCTGGTTTGTGTGTGTGTGTGTGTGTGTGTGTGTGTGTGTGCATGCGTGTATATGTGTGTGTGTAAACTTTAGAAACATAGGCATCTTTGAAATGGTAAATCTAATTCTCCAGGTCCATGACTGGTTGGTACATCGCCACCAACCACCTCCACTAACACGCACAGTAAATGGGCACAAACGGAGGACACGCAGGCACACACAAGGCCTCCAATCAATGCGAGACACACACTGGCACACACACGGAGACATACACAAGCGCATATACCACATGGTGTGGGCAATATGTCAGAGCAAAGCATAATTTGGCATTTGAACCAGTCACTATTATTGGAAGTCTGAAAAAAAGTGCTGCAGGGAAGATTTATTTAGATGACAAACAACTTAGAAACTCTCTTCCTCTCCCCTGACTGCCTTGAAAGTCAAAGAGACATAATATTCCCAAAACACTGATTAGTTCATGTTGAGCGCCTCCGTTGTTTTGTACTGTACATCTGCATTGCTGTTCCATGTTTTTACCTAAGGCTATGTAAGATTTGAAAGGGTGTTCCAAAATGACGGTTATTTCTGCAATGGCTTTTACTCTTGGGGTGTGCTATTTCACTATCAGGCATGTTTTCAAACAATAACTGAACAAATCTAATTGCAGAGAACCAAAACAAATGCAACAACTTATGTGAAATATTAAAATCGTGGATGTAGAATAAAAAAGATTGAAAGAACGTGTGTAAATGTATTCACATGTTACATCTACAAACGTTTATGCATTTATTGGGATACTATGTGAAAGAGCATCACTACACAGCAAATAATTGTAAAATGAAAAAAAAAAAATATGCATCGTTTTCACAATTCTTTATTATTAAAAATCTAAAACGTTTGGCATGCATTTGTATTCAGCCCCTTTTAGTTTGATACCCCTAAATAAGACCCTGTGCAATCAGCTTCATCATTAAATAGTCCACCTTTTTGCAATTAAACCTTACTATAGCATCAGAGCTTTGTTAAGGAAATATTACTGAACAAACAGTAACATGAAGACCAAAGAACACTGCTGACAAGTCAGGGATAAAGTTGTGGGTAAGTTTAAAACACTTATGTTATATAACAATATCCCGAGCTTTTATCATCTCATGGAGCATTCATCAATCCCTCATTCGAAAACTGTCCACCTAGACTGACAGGCCAGGGAAATTGTGGTAGCCGCAAAAAGACCCATGGTAACTCTGGAGGAGCTGCAGAGACCTACTGCCAATTTGGGAGAATCTGTGAACGGGACAACTATTAGTCATGCAGCCTACAAATCTGTACAGAAGAGGGGCAAGAAGAATGTAATTGTTGAAAGAAAACCTTTAGAAGTCTGTTTGCAGTTTGCCAAAAACCACGTTGGGAACACAGCAAACATGTTGAAGAAAGTGCTCTGGTCTGATGGAACCACAATTAAACTCTAAGGTCTATGTGCAAAATGCGTGAAAGAATTTAACACTCCACAACACTCTGAAACCACTTTCCCCACAATGACACAAGCTGGTGGCAGCAATAAAAAAGAAAGCCATATAATTTTCCAAATTTCTTCGGCTTGATTAGTTTCTATTTTCTTGGTCCACAAATTTTGTGTTCTCAGAAACAAGAATGGGACATGGGTCATTCTTTCTTCGAAAACACAAGTTTAATGGAAATGTTTGTCTGAGCCAGCTTTTGAGTTAAAGTCTGTGGATGTTCAAGGTCCTATTAACTATGAAATTAAATTGAGAGAAAAACATGTTTCACAAAAGATAGACATGGTGTTATATCTAACATTTAACATTTTAGAAGGTTTTATTTTGTCAGAGAAAAATCTCCCCCTAAAACAAAGAAATGTCAAACTGCATTAACCTCCTGTGTTGGCTGGCCAAATTTGTACCACTCATTAATTGTGGTCGGCCACACAAAATATTTCCAAGGACCAAATATGGCATGCAGTTTAGAAACCCCTGTTTTAAAGGCAGCACAAAACTGAGACTGCTGCAGAGGTTCACATTCGATAAAGACAACCTAAACCAAATGTAAGTCACACTTTTCAGAGTTTTATCTTTTTATTTTTTCAGTTATGTGCTACCTTCTGTTGCTCTGTCATTTTAAACTCCAATACAATATGTTGAAGTTTGTGATTATAATGTGACATAATAGGGAAACATTTCAAGGGATAGAAATAGGTTTGCAAGTATTTCAAAGTTTAAGCAAATTTAAAAAAAATCAGCCATGAGATAGTGTACAAAACAGAAGCTCTACAAAGTTGCACTCCAACTTCTCCTTCAGATATGGGCTCCAGTGAGTGACAGCTTTAAAACTTCCACCTGACAAGTGTCCCAAATGTGCACTTAATCATGTACGAAATTAATGACATCCAACTGACAGATATTCCATCATCACTCCGGATGTTTTTTAAAGTTATTGAAAGGGCTTGGTCTGGTTGTGCACAGATTAGCAATGCTTGCTTTCAAGCAGATAGGTTAATCCACAGGACCGGTTAATAGGACACCTGCATGTAGCCTCTTTACTTCTGAAATCTTTTAATTGAGCCAAATATTGGGGGGAGAGAGAAACACTACTTTAAATACTGCCTCATCTGTTATCAGTGACACACTTCTGTAGAGCACATAAAGGTAATAGAGGTTTTCAGGGGCTATTCCCCACTTATTATCAAATAATGATGAATGAATCTGCCAAGAAGTGACAGCTGTTTAGATACCACCCCCCCCCCACCCCCCCCACCCCCACCCCCATTTTTAAAAGGCGGGGGTTGCTCGAAAGGCATTTGTAACTTTCAAGTAAGTCTGCTGCTGCTCACCTCTATGGTGAAAAGTAACTTTAGGAATCTGTTCATTTGATTCTCTAAAGTCAGGAAACTGCAGCCTAATGATACTGATGCATGTGTTGAAAGCTGCCATTTTCCAGATTTTCATCAAGGAAAGATGTAGACATTTAGCATTTCCTCCAACATGACATTTAAAGATGCTTTTAGTCAAAGCTGTTAACAGACCCCTGGACTGTATCATTAGGGTATGAAAATTAAAACTTGGGGAACTGATTTATGAGACTACCATAAACAAGCAGAAAACTTTGGAGGAACCCTCTGACCTGACATGTTTGCACAAGTTGTGCAGCACTTTGGTTTAAAACACAAACCAAGCATAAACCACTCAAAAGGATTGCACATTTATTATGACTTCATGCTCATCTCCACTTTAAATAGCATTGATTGTCTGAAGCGCCTTATAGGGAATGTTTTGTGAAAGGTGGTTGCAAAGAAAGCATGACTGCCGGCTGGCCCTCAATATTTCCACCTTGCTTTACCCTGGCACCCTTGCTCTGCTGCATGACTAAGAGACAATTAATCCTAATAATCAGGGTCTTAGTCATCATTCTTCATTCTGGCAGGCCTTTTTTTCCATAGGGGCACAGAGGGAGTGCCCGAGCCATGGATCTCTGCTGCACAGATGAACCTCGTACAGATGTTGAATGAGCACCATGGTTAATGGCTTAGCCTGCTTTATGGCCTTCACACATGTACAAAAATTGAAAACTGAAGGTGGTATTTTATCATGTCTGCCACTGAGTGAAAGACCGGTCTGAATTTTTAAGTCTTTTAAAAGATGACGCACTTACAGTAAAAGGAAGGTTTAACAATGTGGACATCTGTTGAGGGCATTGGTTTAAACTTCTTGGAAAGCATTAATGACTGACAATAATAAATTAACAGTATTCAGTCAACGACACAGCCAACCTAGCACAATCTGTAGATAGATAAAGTTAATAGCATTGAGCACCTTGTGACAATACAATGCTTGGCCCAGACAGACTTGTACAACCAAAGCATAGAAAAAACAAAGATTACGCCATTCCTCATTCGTTTGATTTTGTTTCTGTTGTTTTTCTAACATACTCCTCATATAATCAGCTAGGTTAGCTTCTTCATCTAACTCCCACTTATTTTTGAACTGTGGTAATCTGTATGGTCTTCCAAAAAACGTTTCATAGGGTGTTAGCCCTGAGGTGCTTGTAATGTTTAGTTGGAAATAGTTCTATCCGTTTAGAAAATGCATCTATAATGACTAAACAGAACTTTTTTTTCCCTTCACTGTGATTTAACTCAATAAAAGCCATATGAATTGTTTGTAAGGGGTATTTTGGTTTTGGAAATTGTCCCCTTCGTGGTCTTAAATTCCCTTGTGGATTATGTTTTGCACATGTTAAACATGTTTTACAAATTTTTTTTTTTAATAAGAATTAAGAATTAAATCCATATGTTATATAATATTAATATATATCTGTCCTACCCTTCCTCCCTGTTGAGACATTATGTAACACAATGGCTCAATATTGCCGCTCATTTATATAGGTTCTTTGGTAGGACAGGTTTAGTATCTGGTCAAATATAGTTTTCATCTTTTAATGCAGCTCCATGTTTTTTCCACATTTCTATCTCCTGTAGTGGGCTTTGTTGTTGCATTTCTTTTAACACTATATTTTTTTTGTCACCAATGCATATCCTGTTTGTATCTTCCCTCTCTCATCTTTTTTGGAGAAATCATTCACATACTATTTCGTGATCCTGCAAATCACTTCAAGTTTTTGCTTCTTTTCTGCTAATTCTTAACAATCATGTTAATTTCATCTTCAGCTTCTACACTCCATTTCAGTTCAGACGTCATTTTCAGCTCTTCCTCATACATTAGTTTGTTCAATGGAGCTACTATTTCTGCATAATTTGGCACCCAGTTTCTACAATAACTAGTTAGTCCAAGGAAGGACATCATTTGCTTTTTTTGTTACTGGTTTTGGAGCTTGTAATATTGCAGTCTTTCTTTCTTCTACAATTGTGCATCCCCCTGTGCTAAGATTGTGGCCTAGGTATTTAACCTCATTTTTACACAACTGAAGTGTCTTTTACTGACTTTGTGTCCCTCTTCTGCTAAATGTTTTAATAATGCTATTGTGTCATTCTTACAGGTCTCCTCATCAGGAGAGGCTAATAGCACATCATCAACATATAGTAAAACCTGACTACCTCCTGGAGAGTCAAACTTGGCCATACTTGCACTCATTACCTGAGAGTATATACAGGTCCTTCTCAAAATATTAGCATATTGTGATGAAGTTCATTATTTTCCATAATGTAATGATGAAAATCTAACATTCATATATTTTAGATTCATTGCACACTAACTGAAATATTTCAGGTCTTTTATTGTCTTAATACGGATAATTACCTAAAAACTCATGAAAACCTAAAATTCCTATCTCATAAAATTAGCATATTTCATCCAACCAAAAAAAGAAAAGTGTTTTTAATACAAAAAACGTCAACCTTCAAATAATCATGTACAGTTATGCACTCAATACTTGGTCGGGAATCCTTTGGCAGCAATGACTGCTTCAATGCGGCGTGGCATGGAGGCAATCAGCCTGTGGCACTGCTGAGGTCTTATGGAGGCCCAGGATGCTTCGATAGCGGCCTTTAGCTCATCCAGAGTGTTGGGTCTTGAGTCTCTCAACGTTCTCTTCACAATATCCCACAGATTCTCTATGGGGTTCAGGTCAGGAGAGTTGGCAGGCCAATTGAGCACAGTGATACCATGGTCAGTAAACCATTTACCAGTGGTTTTGGCACTGTGAGCAGGTGACAGGTCGTGCTGAAAAATGAAATCTTCATCTCCATAAAGCTTTTCAGCAGATGGAAGCATGAAGTGCTCCAAAATCTCCTGATAGCTAGCTGCATTGACCCTGCCCTTGATAAAACACAGTGGACCAACACCAGCAGCTGACACGGCACCCCAGACCATCACTGACTGTGGGTACTTGACACTGGACTTCTGGCATTTTGGCATTTCCTTCTCCCGGTCTTCCTCCATACTCTGGCACCTTGATTTCCGAATGACATGCAGAATTTGCTTTCATCCGAAAAAAGTACTTTGGACCACTGAGCAACAGTCCAGTGCTGCTTCTCTGTAGCCCAGGTCAGGCGCTTCTGCTGCTGTTTCTGGTTCAAAAGTGGTTTGACCTGGGGAATGCAGCATCTGTAGCCCATTTCCTGCACACGCCTGTGCACGGTGGCTCTGGATGTTTCTACTCCAGACTCAGTCCACTGCTTCCGCAGGTCCCCCAAGGTCTGGAATCGGCCCTTCTCCACAATCTTCCTCAGGGTCCGGTCACCTCTTCTCGTTGTGCAGCGTTTTCTGCCACACTTTTTCCTTCCCACAGACTTCCCACTGAGGTGCCTTGATACAGCACTCTGGGAACAGCCTATTCGTTCAGAAATTTCTTTCTGTGTCTTACCTTCTTGCTTGAGGGTGTCAATAGTGGCCTTCTGGACAGCAGTCAGGTCGGCAGTCTTACCCATGATTGGGGTTTTGAGTGATGAACCAGGCTGGGAGTTTTAAAGGCCTCAGGAATCTTTTGCAGGTGTTTAGAGTTAACTCGTTGATTCAGATGATCAGGTTCATAGCTCGTTTAGAGACCCTTTTAATGATATGCTAATTTTGTGAGATAGGAATTTTGGGTTTTCATGAGCTGTATGCCAAAATCATCCGTATTAAGACAATAAAAGACCTGAAATATTTCAGTTAGTGTGCAATGAATCTAAAATATATGAATGTTAAATTTTCATCATTACATTATGGAAAATAATGAACTTTATCACAATATGCTAATATTTTGAGAAGGACCTGTAGTTGGACTTTCACAGTAGCCTTGAGGTAGTCTGGTATAAGTATATCTTTGTCCCTCAAAGGTGAATGCAAACCAGAACTGACTATCTTTATCAAGAGGTACAGAGAAAAATGCATTGCTTATATCAACTACAGTAAATATTCTAGCATCTGGTCTTAGGGAATTTAATAATGTATAAGGATCAGGAACACACGGTGCTCTCTGAACAACTGCATTATTAACTGCCTGTAAGTCTTGTACCATGCGCCATCCTGTTGATGGAGCTTGTTTTTTGACTGGAAAAATGGGGGTGTTACCTGGTAAGTCCTCGCATTTTATCATCACCCCTGCAGTTATTAAATCCTTTATTACTGGTTTTAATCCTTCATGTGCATCATGTTTCAAAGGGTACTGTTTTACACTGGGTCTGTATTCTGTTTTTGCTCTAATTTGGACAGGTACTGCTCCTTTTACTAAACCACACATCAGTAGGGTCTTTTGACCATAACTTATCAGGGACTTCACTCAAGAACTGTTCCTCCTGTTCAGTAAGAAATATTTCTCATTGTTGCTTTGTATGCAAATGTATCCCTTTTAACACTGTCACTGTCCGAAATAATAATTTTCTAGTTAATCCTGTGGATGCACTAATTTCTGTATTCATTGTTGTTGCAAACCAGTCTGTGGCATCTTATACCCTCTGCACTATTCTTCCCATATCATGCCACTTGAGTTCTTTATCCTTAAATAAAGATATGTGTGGAGGTGTCCACATTTTGCAGAGCTTCCTAGTGTCTTCCGCTAACACTACTTCAGCAACTGACGAACTGTTCCCATCTGCATAAACGTAAGTTACCATGACTTTGGTAGGGGTTACTTTAGTTAATGCTTCTTCATAAGTGTTATCTGGTCCAGGAGTATTTTTATACCACATGGTAATATGTAGATCGTCTGGTGTCATCTGATCTTGTAGTCGAGTTATGACATTTCTTCCTTCTGTTAATAAAGCTGTCCCTATGTCTAAGGGTGGCTTATTTGGAACATCCAGTGAATAGTGGTAATAAGGTGGTCCCACTCCTTTTAACACAAAATAATCTCCTTGGCTGAGTTCTGCTTTTCTCTTTACTACAATATGTCCTTCTGAGGTTGGAATTAATGCTAACCCCAGATGTAGTAATCCATCTCATCCCAATAGATTCACCGGACACTCAGGGAACATTAGAATAGATAGCTGACATGACTGTCCATTGGGATCTCTTATCCAAACTGGTTCAGACTCACAGACTTGTGTCAATTTCCCACTAGCTGACCTTACTGTTATTTGCTGATCATTAAGTCTGGAATTTGGATTTGTTTCTCTACAGGTGGTCCTGCATGCTCTGGTATCACAAAGAAAAGTAATTGATTTTCCATTCAACAGTAAGGTAACTTCAGGTTTTATGCTATCTAGGGAGAGAAGGTCTTAGAAATTTAGGAGGATATCCTGCCCCTGTGTTTTTTGTTTTTTGTTTTCATCGGTGTCTGAGGTACTACAAACAATTTCACTTATTTTCTTTCCTAGTCATGCTGAATCATTATTTCTCCTCCCAGGACAGTCTCTGGCCAGATGTCCTTCTGTCCCACAACACCAACACCCTAAGGTGTATTGTCTGTAATTTCCTCTGCTCACTCCTCCTCTCTGACCCCTGCGATTTCGTCCTCTGCCTCTAAATCTTCCTCTTCCTCTGTTGTTTTAATAATAAATCTGTTCTTCTTCTTGCTGAAAAAAGGTGTTGGCTATCTTTTTTTTTTTTTTTTTTTTTATCCTTCATTACTTTTTCTGCATGGAGGGCATGATTTACATAATCTTCTAGATTTGCTGTGGGGAACCCTATAAAATTAATCCTTACCCAAGTATTAATTGCATCCCTGGAACCAGCATATAGTGCATTTTTTAATTGCTGTCCTTGCTCGTTTTCATCTTCTTGTAGACCACTATGTATTTTAAACACTTTTGTCAGTCTAATCCTATATTCTTAAAAGGTTCTTCCTCTTTTTGTTTCACTCTGGCTATTTCTGCGTAGTCAGCTCTACGTCTGTACCTAACTGTAAGCCTATCGATTAATCCCCTCACTCTGTTTGTTCTGTTGTTAAAAAGGGTAAAATATTTTCTAAGGTTACACAACAAAACCATGTCATGCCATGAACCTCTGTGACATGCTGTATCAACAGCCTCCAGCGTCTCAAAACAGTCAGTCAGTCATTTTCTAAAACATACATGAGGTACAGCCATGGTGGGGATTGATTTATTCACCAAACGGACTCATTTTAGCCCATCCAATCCTGTCAAACCTCATCAGATCTTTGGTACAAACCAAAAACTTTCCACCTACTCTTACTCACTTTCTTTTGTCCTGCTGTTCTACTTTGCAAGTCCATCAAAAAGTACTTCTTAGCACTCTGACCTTTTCTGCTTTCCACAAAAACGTCCATTCTTATCTCCTGCATCACATCTTTCTCTTTTTAGTTACTTTTAACCAATAATCTACATCCTCATAACCTTCTTTGTCCATTTTTCTTAAATCACGTGTACTTTTAATGTACTTTTAATTATTGCATCCTATAGATCAACTTATTTTTTAGAGTTTAAATGACCATCATAATGATATGTGGTTATCCATTTATCTAAATATTTTTATTTTAATATTTTAATTTGATCCTGTGCTTCTATAAATTTCCAATCTTTGCATTATTATTCATTTTTAGTTTATTTTACTCACCCCTTTTCCCATTTTTAAATTTTTTTTTATTTGGTCCAGCATATAAATACCTAGGGTATTCTAAATGCGGGATTATTCTGCTCAGTAGGGTGACAGAAAAATCTCCGTTTGTGGTAATTCTCACTTCAACTCTTTCGAGTGGAGAATTCTTGCCTTTGCATCCACAAAAGTTAGTCACTATCGATCCTACTGCTTTGGTATGAGGCAAAACCTACTGGTTTAAATCCTCCATTCATCTCTCACATGCACACATTTTAAACACGGAATTTTCTTAGTATTTTTGTTTAAATACTTAAACGCGGACTCTGCCGTCCTTGAAACACGGAATTTTCAGTATTACTTATTAATACTTTTTCAGGACTCCGCCGTCCTACTTTTACCTGTTAGGGCCTAGGATTCACAGGGTTTATTTCACGTAATGACCCCCAGTCATTCGTCACACTATTTAATCCAAATTCAACTCACCACTTTGTCTTCTCCTCTCTCTCAGAGTTCCGTCAGCCATCAGATCCCAGCGGGCGGGCCGAGATCCAGTCCCGGAAAGGGTCTGTGAGTCTGATAAAACGTGCCATGCGCACGGTCTTACTGGTATCCACCAACCCGCTGGAATCATCAGGCGTATTTGGAATCCGGCTCGAAGGACCAAATTAACTGTCAGGTTTAAACAACCTACAATACTTATAACATCACAGAAAGAAGAGAAAGACAAATAATTAGTTATTTACTTGCTGCGAGAAGAACAGATAGAGATGTTTTCAGTTACAAATCTCCACCGCTCTGAAAACCATCTGTCCGACCCTCTCTTTTTATTATCTTTCGGGGGTCCCTAGTTACAAAGAACATTATTCTCTAAGGATGGGAAAAAACAGCTGCATTGTATACAGGTCATAAACACCATTATCTTTTAACAACAAACTTCCACAGTTGCCTCCAATCTTAGGATCAGTGTGTTGTCCGTTCAGCATAATCAGCCTTCATCTTTTATGACCTCCTCAACTGCGGACTGGTACCTTCTCAGCTCCATTTGCCTGGAGACAAACTCATCACATCCTTTACTCACACAAACATCATGAAAGGTTATAAAAATCAAATAGTCAAGTTAAAGAATAGGAGAAAATATAAGATAAATCTACATTAAATTATTCCAACATTAACCACAGATGACTAGGTTCAGGTTATTACTGGAGTATCAGGAACAAATAATAACTGGTTATTGATGGTAGAGCAAGCGGCTAACATGACTAAAAGAGATTCTGTTGTGTGTATGGGTCCCAGGCCTTTATTATAAATAATTCCAGCTTTGATACCACAACCCTGTGTGATGGAAGTAATGAATCAATCTAATCCTAATGAAATGTGTCAGCACTGGGATTCTGTTTTTCCTGTAATTCAATTCAATTCAGTTTTATTTATATAGCGCCAATTCACAACACATGTTGTCTCAAGGCACTTCACAACAGTCAAGTACATACATTCCAATTAATCCTAACAATTGAACAGTGCAGTCGGAGTTAGCTTTTTATTCAAATTGGATAAAAAGTTTTTCTATCTAAGGAAACCCAGCAGGTTGCATCCAGTGAGTGACTTGCAGCATTCCCTCCTCCCGGATGAGCATGTAGAGACAGTGGACAGTCACTGGCGTTGACTTTGCAGCAATCCCTCATACTGAGCATGCATGTAGCGACAGCGGAAAGGAAAAACTCCCTTTTAACAGGAAGAAACCTCCAGCAGAACCAGGCTCAGTGTGAGCGGCCATCTGCCACGACCGACTGGGGGTTTGAGAGAACAGAGCAGAGACACAAAAAGAACACAGAAGCACTGATCCAGGAGTACTTTCTATGGGAAGGAGAAGTAAATGTTAATGGATGTAGCTCCTTTAGTCGTTTCACCTAGAAAGAAAGAACAGATAAACTCTGAGCCAGTTTTCAAGGTTAGAGTCTGAAAGAGAGCACATATAATTAGTTACAGTAAAAGCTCAGTCAATTTCCATGTCTAGGAGAGAGAAAGGGTTAAACACTAAAAGACAGGGCTATATGGATCATCGGTAAAGGGTGAGCAGTAAGTTGTTGCCAGCAGAAGCTCAGACGATTCCCCTCTCCAGAAAGGTGTCACAGGTAGACACAGAGTCAGGCCAGGTGTAGCTTCTAGGAAGAGAAAAGAGAGAGAACAAGGTTAAAAGCTGAAATAACAGCAAACAATGCAAAATTGGAGAGTAGTGTGAGAATGTAGCAAAGAGGGTGAAAGTGGTCATTATGTCCTTCAGCAGCCTAAGCCTATAGCAGCATAACTACACAGATAGTTTCAGTTCAGATTATTAAGTTAAACGGCGGTTATTTACAACAAAGTCATCTCAAGGCACCCCACAAAGGGTCCCACTGATGGTCATTGTTATACTAAAAATCACAATGATTGGGATACCTCTCTCTGTCAGACTGATTATAACCATTGGAAAAGAGAAGGGGTCATACAGGTTGCCACAGCAGATAAGAACAAACCAGTATTCCATAAACGGGTCACCACTGGAAACTACACATGTATAAATATGACAGAGAGAGGTAATAAATTGGGAAATCTCACTGCAGTATGGTGTACTGCAATTGTAAAAGTAAATAAGTATTTTATACCAGTCTCTAGAGGAAACATTTGGTGGTGGTGTGGTGACGACAGGTTGTTTGATCGATTGCCTTCAAATGTAACAGGACTCTGTGCTCTAATTACTTTATTGTTACCAGTTTCAGTATATCCTATGTCAGTAGATGAGGTAACACGTGGACTATCTAGTGTAACCCCACATGACTGGCGTAATAGAAAACGCAGAGCTGCAGCTTGGCAGGCTGAGGGAGACCCTACTTACATTGATGCTATAGGTGTACCTCGCGGGGTGCCAGATGCATATAAATTGGCTGATCAAGTAGCTGCAGGATTTGAATCAAGTATCTGTTGGTGATGTATGATGAACAAAAACGTGGACAGGATCAACTATATCCACTACAATGTGCAAAAACTAGGAAATTGGACACAAAGTGGGTTTGAAGCTGTCCATGACCAATTGGCTTCAACTTCCCTGATGGCATTCCAGAATAGAATTGCTTTGGACATGTTGTTAGCTGAAAAAGGAGGAGTTTGTGCTATTTTTGGAGAAAAATGTTGCACATTTATACCTAACAACACTGCGGCTGACGGTAGCCTCAATAAAGCCATAGAAGGTTTGAGATCTCTAAATGGCAAAATGAAGGAGCATTCTGGAGTAGACACCTCGATGTGGGACTCCTGGCTGGATGTGTTTGGGAAGTATAAAATCTTAGTATCATCAGTAATAATTTCCTTTGCAGTGTTCGCTGCAATTTTGACCTTGTGTGGATGTTAATGTATTCCCTGCCTTCGTTCTCTGCTTAACTGTTTCATCACCACAGCTATTTCTCCTATGGAAGACAGAGTTACCCAACTCTATCCGCTATTTAAACAGCAGGATGATGAAGATGATGAGGATGTAACAGACCACTTTTCTGACCTATACCCAGATCCATCTCTATATGAATCAGTGATTTGAATGTCAGTAAGTGCCTCTGAGTGTAATTATATTTGTGCTCATGAAAAATTATCTTGCAGTTAAAAATCTAAAAGAAGTGGCTGTTTAAGTGATATGAGAATATGAGCAAATGTAAGACAAACAGTGGGGAAATGTTGGAATAATTGTATATAGTTTATATCTTTTGTCTTATATGTTTCCTTTTGTTTCATTTGACTATTTGATTTTATAACCTTTCATGATGTTTGTGTGAATAAGGATGTGTGAGTTGTCTGCAGGCCAAGGTCATAAATGGAGCTGAGAAGGAAACAGTCGAAGTTGAGGAGGTCATAAAGATGAAGGCTAATTGCGCTGAACGAAGACGCACTGATCCTAAGATTGGAGGAGACTGTGGAAGTGTTTTTCCCATCCTTAGAGAATAACGTTCTTTGTAATTAGGGACCCCCGAAAAGATAATAAAAAGAGAGAGTCGGACAGATGGTTTTCAGAGCAGTAAGAGATTTTTAACTGAAAACACATCTTTGTCCGTTCTCCTCGCTGCGAGTGAAATAACTAATTCTTTGTCTTTCTCTTCTTTTTGTGATGTTATAAGTATTATAGGTTGTTTAAACCTGACAGAACCTGTATTTTTAAATAACATAAAAATAAAAATGCAATAAAGGTAATGTGCCATTTGCCTAAGCAAAATTATGCATTTATTCCTTGCTTATGATAATATTACTATGAGTATTAAATATATTTGGCCATGGCATTTCAACAAATTTACCAATTATTCAGTATTCTGTATACCAGGGGTGCTCATTACGTCGATCGCGATCTACTGGTCGATCGCGATCTACTGGTCGATCGCGGAGGCAGTACTGGTCGATCGCAGCGTGACATTAAAAAAAATATTTGTCAGCCTATCAAACATCCTGTCACTTGATTGACATATAGGGCAACCATTCAGATGACAACTAAATTTTGACCTTTAGGTCACCGCTCATGTGTAAACGACGGCGCTATCGCAGCAAAACAAGCTAGTTAGAGAATTACCTTCAGATTTTAAGCCCTTGCTAAAACATATGCTGATCAAAATGAGTGAGAAAGCTGGACTAGGTAAGAAGGCAAAAACATATCACTTTCATATGGAATGGGAGGTGGACTTTTTTTTCACAATGTCATTTTTGAAGTGCGTTTGCCTCATCTGCCAGTCTACCATCGCCATACCAAAGAAGGGAAATGTGGAGCGGCATTTTCGGACTGTTCATGGAAAATACGACATCGACTTTCCGCTGAAAAGCCAGTTGAGTAAGAGAAAGGTGGAGGAACTAAAATCCCAGTTGTCCGGACAGCAGTCATTTTTCACACAACAAACTTCAAAAGCGAAAGCCGCCACCGAAGCATCGTTCCGGGTGAGTCACGCCATCGTTAAAAACAATAAGTCCTTCCAAGACGGACAGATGGTAAAAGAAGCATTCGTTGAAGCAGCTGACTCATTGTTCCGAGACTTTAAAAATAAGGCAGAGATATTATCTTCAATCGCTCTTCAGCTGTCAAGACATACAGTTACACGGCGATGTGAAGCCATGGCTGAGGATTTAAGCCAGCAAATGTGGAAGGACATCAGAGATTGTGAGTGTTTCTCCCTGCAGTTGGACAAATCTACAGATGTGAGTGACACAGCCCAGATGTGCATTTTCATTCGTATGGTGTTTAGTGATCTTAGTGCAAAAGAGGAGCTATTGACAGCACTTCCCATGAAAGAACAGACGCAAGGAGAGGACATTTTTCAGACATTTAAAAACTTTATAGAGAAAACTCAGCTCCCAGTGTACAAATTGGTGTCTATCACCACACATGGAGCACCTGCAATGGTTGGACGTGTTAATGGATTTATTGCAAAGTGCAGGCAGGACGATGCGTTCCCAGACTTCTTGAATTACCATTGCATAATCCACCAACAAGCGTTATGCGCTAAATGCTCAACATGAAAGAGATCGTGGATGTGGCAACGAAGATCGCCTGTTCTATTCGAGCCAGATCTCTTCAAAGACGGTTATTCCGTGCACATCTGGAGAAGGCTGACTGCAACCACTCTGAGTTGTTGCTACATACTGATGTAAGATGGCTTAGTCGTGGGAAATTCCTCCAAAGATTTCGAGAACTCTGTCCGGAGATTAAAGAGTTTTTCCGTGTATCTGGACATGCAGAATACAAGCAACTAAATGATGGTCAATGGCTGGTGGACTTGGCATTTTTAACTGATCTGACAAACTTGTTGAATGACCTTAACCTTGAGCTGCAAGGAAAAGACAAAACGGTGACCAATATGATTAGATCAGTTAACGCTTTCAAACAAAAGATGCAGCATTTAGCCTCAAAGCTGCAGTGTCCTGATTTGGAAAATTTCCAGAACCTGGCGTCGGAGCTGGAGATGCAAGGGAAGGCCCATGAGCAGCTTGACAGTGCACGCTACTTGGAGCAGATGAACAATTGTCTGTCAGAGTTTGACAAACGCTTTCAAGACTTTTCTTTGCTCGAGCCAGTCGCTACATTCATGTGCTATCCTTTTCAGGAAGATGCTGAGGTTGATTCACTCGCATCAAACATTGCAGCACTGTTTCACTTGAACTCTTCTGGAGTGGAAGATTAGATTTTGACTCTACAAACTGATATTGTACTGAAGTCGAGAGCTCATGGACAGTTCTGGAACTTACTCACAGAGGAAAAGTACCCCAACATGAGGAAATGTGCTACCTCCTTGACTGCATTATTTGACTCCACTTATTTATGTGAGTCAGCCTTTTCCTACATGAAGATCATTAAGTCCAAATACCGTTCCACCATGACTGATGAACATTTGAAAATGTGCTTGAGGCTGTCTGTCAGCAGCTACTGTCCGGACTATGCATCCCTGGCTGATTCAATTCAGTGCAAGTCATCAAAGTAAACTCAAGTAATTACAAAAAATGTAAATAATTATTTATTATGTGTGTTGTGCAATATTGGCTTATTCAGTAATGCAAGGTACATCAACATACATTGTACATACAAAGAATCCTTAATAAATTTGAAAATAGTTATATGCATTTTTGTAGTGGGTAGGTTGATCATTTTGACTTGGTTGTTTTATAAGTAGCTCGCATGCTGAAAACATGTGAGCACCCCTGCTGTATACAGTACTGATAAGGTATCCAATTTTGTATAGTTTATGTGTAATTGGATGAAGGGTGTAAAATCAACAGTCTGCTACAGCATCAGAACATATTATGTTACTTTTTCAGTGATGTCACCATGTTTTTTTTTTTCTTCCATAAGTGATAATCACTTGATCATAAGTGCCAAGTAGTCAAATATTTATTATCTGAAATTAGCAGAAGATTGGTCAGAATAACCTGCCACTGAATCTATTTCAAGAATACAGCATGCTGAGGTGAGGAAATCTTCATCAGTGCAGACCGGATGTCTGTATAGCGCAGCAGTAAACTAGGACATTTCTCATAAGATTTAGACGTGGCCTGTTTCCTGGTGTTAGCTTCTCGGACCAGAGACTAAGGTTCTGTGGCTGGGTTAGGCCACAGAACCTTTGAAGAGCTTGAAGAGCTGTAAGATTGCTTCCCAAGTGTAAGAACTACGCTAAAATTACATTTTATTCCATTATAAGCTTAAAATGCTAATACTAACAAAGAAGTGTAAAGGCTTGTATTTTAAAGACATCAGTAAGTTTTTTTTTGAAAGGGTAAAGTAGACACAAGTGCAATAGCACAGCACCACCTTTAACAACGTTTCTCTTCTCTTCACCCAGAAAATGTGTAACCTTTTGTAGATGTTGTATTTTGGTTCAAAACGTTTCCACAACATTCCTTCAATGATGTAAAGGACAGTGGGCGCTGTAAGCTATAGCCACTTATAACCTTCATTAGTTTTGTTGACATCAACTAGGTTTATCTATTTGTTTCTTTGTTGTTGGGATGTTTGGAAAAACAAATATCTACACAGCAATAATTAAGGGTTTACCCAGTTCTGTTTGTCATCTGGAAATTAAAAGGTTCTCAAAACCTTCAACATTCAACTGCCGCCTTTGCATAATATCGGTATCATTATCACAGCAACAACGTCTCAAATGTGCAAGATCTGTGCGTTTTTTGTTTGTAGTTTGCGTGTTCTTCCTGTCCATGCCTAGTTTTTTTTCTCTGCGCTTTGGTGGTTTAAGAAATGCAGGATGCAAAGCCATGCGATAGCATTCACACCTCTGGAACTACTCCACAATTTGTGTTGTTAAAGTCACAGTTTTCAGTGTATTTTGTGTGTATATTATGTGATCGATGAACACGGCGTACCACAAAGGTCTGCGGTGGAAGGAAAAAGACAGAGATTTTTAAAGTATAGAAATCCAAAAAGTGTTGTGTGAATTTATTCTGAGTCTTTTTTTAGTCAGATACAGGACCACTAAATACACTGCTCAAAAAAATAAAGGAAACACTCAAATAACACATCCTAGATCTGAAGGAATGAAATATTATCATTGAAAACTTTGTTCTGTACAAAGTTGAATGTGCTGACAACAAAATCACACAAAAATCATCAATGGAAATCAAATTTATTAACCAATGGAGGCCTGGATTTGGAGTCACACACAAAATTAAAGTGGAAAAGCACACTAGAGGCTGATCCAACTTTGATGTAATGTCCTTAAAACAAGCCAAAATGAGGCTCAGTATTGTGTGTGGCCTCCACGTGCCTGTATGACCTCCCTACAACGCCTGGGCATGCTCCTGATGAGACGGTGGATGGTCTCCTGAGGGATCTCCTCCCAGACCTGGACTAAAGCATCTGCCAACTCCTGGACAGTCTGTGGTGCAAAGTGACGTTATTGGATGGAGCGAGGCATGATGTCCCAGATGTGCTCAATCGGATTCAGGTCTGGGGAACGGGCGGGTCAGTCCATAGCTTCAGTGTCTTCATCTTGCAGGAAGTGCTGACACACTCCAACCACATGAGGTCTAGCATTGTCCTGCATTAGGAGGAACCCCAGGGCCAACCGCACCAGCATATGGTCTCACAAGGGAACTGAGGATCTCATCTCGGTGCCTAATGGCAGTCAGGCTACCTCTGGCGAGCACATGGAGGGGCGAGCGGCCCTCCAAAGAAATGCCACCCCACACCATTACTGACCCACTGCTAAACCGGTCATGCTGAAGGATGTTGCAGGCAGCAGATTGCTCTCCACGGTGTCTCCAGACTCTGTCATGTCTGTCACAGTGTGAACCTGCTTTCATCTGTGAAGAGCACAGGGCGCCAGTGGCGGATTTGCCAATCCTGGTGCTTTCTGGCAAATGCCAAGCATCCTGCACGGTGTTGGGCTGTGAGCACAA
This sequence comes from Girardinichthys multiradiatus, assembly GCF_021462225.1. Taxonomy (NCBI): domain Eukaryota; kingdom Metazoa; phylum Chordata; class Actinopteri; order Cyprinodontiformes; family Goodeidae; genus Girardinichthys; species Girardinichthys multiradiatus. The sequence goes on along the minus strand of NC_061795.1, from coordinate 28,873,754 downwards.
CCCCCATTTGTGGACGTCGGGCCCTCATACCATCCTCATGGAGTCGGTTTCTAACAGTTTGTGCAGACACATGTACATTTGTGGCCTGCTGGAGGTCATTTTGAAGGGCTCTGGCAGTGCTCCTCCTGTTCCTCCTTGCACAAAGGTGGAGGTAGCGGTCCTGCTGCTGGATTGTTGCCCTCCTACGGCCTCCTCTACGTCTCCTGGTGTACTGGCCTGTCTCCTGGTAGCGCCTCCAGGCTCTGGACACTACGCTGACAGACACAGCAAACCTTCCTGCCACAGCTCGCATTGATGTGCCATCCTGGATGAGCTGCACTACCTGAGCCACTTGTGTGGGTTGTGTCTCATGCTAGCACAAGTGTGAAAGCACCACCAACACTCAAAAGTGACCAAAAACATCAGCCAGAGAGCATAGGTACTGAGAAGTGATCTGTGGTCCCCACCTGCAAAATCACTCCTTTATTGATTGTGTCTTGCTAATCGCCAAAGATTTCCCAATGTTGTCTATTCCATTTGAACAACAGCATGTGAAATTGATTGTCAATCAGTGTTGCTTCCTAAGTGGACAGTTTGATTTCAAAGAAGTTTGATTTACTTGGAGTTATATTGTGTTGTTTAAGTGTTCCTTTTATTTTGTTTGAGCAGTGTATATCCCCGTGCAATTAATTGCATTCAGAAGTCATCTCATCAGTAAAGTAGTTGTTCTGTGAAAACTTCAATTTGGTTATAGAACATAAGTGAAAACCAAGGCACACACAATACAGTGGATAATTTTAAGGCAGGATGAGGTTTTAAAACAAGATCCCAAGCTATAAACATGAGACAGATCATTGTTCAACCCACCATCCAAAAATGATGAGAGTAGGGCACACCTGTTAACCTACTAAGATACTGTATGCCCATCCACCTAAACTGGCAGGGCAAGAAGAGAATTACAGAGAGGCAGTCAAGAGGTCCATGGATACTCTGTAGGAGCTGCAAGGTTCCACAGCTCAGGTGTGAGAAACTGTGGACAGGATAACTATTAGCTGTTCACTCCACAGATCCCCGAAAAAGACTCAAAAACTTGGTTTTAGTTTGTCACAATTAATGTAGTGGACACAGAAAACAGAAGCTGCTCTGGTCAGACCAAATTTAAACATATCGATGTAGTGGAAAACTAACACCCAGAACACATGAGCCCCACAATGAAACATGGTTGTGGCAGAGTCATGCTAACGGAATACTTTCCACAGCAGGGACAGGGAAGCTGCACAGTGTTGATGGTAAGCAGTGTTTGTCAATTCTGGATTTTCTCTATTGACCCTATAAAGAACCTTACCAGGATGTACCCTGCCTCGATCCAGCTCCCACCCCATTCTATCCTGCACAGGGCAAAGTGTCTCATGAAAAACAAATTACCTGGTGAATGTATTTTGTAGTATCACATTTCTTTCTTGCACAGAGAAACTGTGTTGTGATTTTTGACATATTAGTACTGAAACTTAATCTTTAGAAATTCTCACCCACATCCCTTGAGACTGTTGCAATGATGGTTTGAGATTCAAATAGAGTCCAATGATCTCCGCATACAGAAGGCTCAGGGAGACAACCAAATGCTAAAAGTCTGTTTTAAATGTGACTGAAGAAAATTTCTAGCCATTATAATAGACTCAAATTCACCAAGCTGGAGCACAGGGTGTCCTCGCAACATTTTCAGCAGCACTCACAACATCCCACACAACAAGCTCATTAGGCCAACACACTCTCCCTCTGATTTGGGGTGAAGAAATAAATATCTCGGACTTTTAGAGGAATCCATCATGCTATCTACTGTCTCCTATTCTCAGGTTATGCATTGTCCTTTTTTACCTTAAAGGTATTTCTCTCTTTTCATTCCATGACTTTGTGTGTGGGACAGGCATATTAATCACTACCAACCACTTATGCTAACAATCAGTCACCACAGTTGGCCAGGTTTTCCATCTCTGGTGACATAAAGGTTTGGCTCGAGAAGTGCTGATTTAAAAAAATACCTTTTGCATGCAGCCTTTTACTCTGGCATATAAACCTCTTCATTACATCACTTTCTAAATTAGATTAAAACCTAAAACAAATAGCAGTAATTCCAGAACATGAGAATGAAATAATTTATTTTCCCTCCTAAAATCTGCATTAATCATTAGAAAAACATTATATCCCAGGGGTAGATACAGATTGGAGACAACTCATTTGTTATTGTGGTGATTTCCTACGGCATAGATGCAACATATGTCAAACAGTCAAGTTTTGCGAAACAAACAGCTGGCTAGTTCAACTCAGAGGAAACTGCCTACTGAGCAAGAATGATCTCTCCCTGAGTGTCATCCACCAGCAGCATGAGGCAGAACCAGTATGTTTGGATTCCTACTGCACAACATGAATATGGCTTCTCTTGTCAACTTCACGCTGACAAGTGCAGCACTGACAGAAATTAATACAAAAAGCTTGCACAAATTCATCTCAGTCTGGGCAACCAAAGTTAGCAGGGAAATCCTGTGAATACCCGTGCAGAAGTGTTTATGAGCACAATTGCTTATACAAGTCATGAGGTGCACATCCTGTTTGTTGTTTGTTTTTGTTTTTTTCTTCTTTGCTCAGAAAGAATCTCTAATTATTGGGCTTCAGGTAGCGTAAAATGTGCAGCTGTGGCGACTGTCAGTGCTCGTTGGACTATTGAGCTGGTGTGCAAAATGACAGTGGGTGCTGTCTCCGGCTTTCAGACTTAAAATCAGACAGTTTATTTGCCGTCTTTAACTAATGTCAATCAGCAGATTTCCTATAAACCATAAGGGACTCAATTTTGATAAAGCTTCCACACTTTTGTTTTCACCAGCAACTGTCTAAAAAAACCTGTTGACCCCTTTTTGGGTGTTTGTGTCTACCTAAAATGTGAATAAAGGTATAATTTTGTTAGTACATGAGGTAAGGTTAACACATGATATTTATACTTTAGATCCTCACACAGTGTTAACAGCCAGATGGCCACTACAGTCCGTGCACAGCTTTTTAAGCGGAATCTGTGGCTAACAGCTGCATCATATCCTCCTCTGCTCCAGATGACTACATATCATAATTTGTTCATAAATAAATAAATGTTTCCTTCCACATCATACTTGTGTTTGGTTCATACTTGCGTTTAGGCTGTAACACTTTAAAAGAAACTTTTTGAACTGCCTTGATGTGTCAGTTTTGATGTCTTAGTTAATGATGTGTTACAGATGTTTACTAAAGTGAATTGTTGGAATAAACTGGCAACAGCATCTGAAAAAAGCTGTTGCATTTTTAAACATTATGGTATTTTTTTTTTTTATTGAGACCTTTAGCCTGATTTGGTGATACTGATGTTCAATGTGTTTATTTAGGATATATTAAAATGTGTTGCCTTTTCATTCAGAATGTTTAAACTTGACCTCAGAGCAACTACAACCCAATCAAGCAGTGGAGGTTAAATATGGTTCCTGAAACATACAGAATACATCAGAAATTTACGTTAGCTCCTCATCAGCATGAATGTCATAATGACTTCAGGCTTTTTAAAATACATTTTGTTCTTTGTTCAATGTGAGCTGAACAAATTAGACAAAAGTCAAAATTATACAAAGAGACCTACATATATATTTATGCACACTTGCTAATATTTGGTTAAAAGTCTCTTAACACGTTTCAGATACACAACAGTTTTTGTAGTCTACAACCTGCTTTATAGATTAATTTGATGTGTGTTTGATCATCATCCCACTGGAATATTAAGCTGTGTACCAGTTAGTGATTTGAAAGTTGAAAAAATGTGGAGTTCACCCTCCTCCCTTATTATTCTACCCACTTTATGAGATCGAACAGTACCACAGGCACTGAAACAGACTCAAAATGATGCTAACACCACCATGCTTGACACCTCGTTTTCTCAGTTTTCTCTTGTTGCCAAATAACAATCTTTCTTTTCTCTGGACATAAAACATTTTTTGACATCTTGAAGACATTCGACTGGCCTATCTATGCAGCTACCAATTTCATTCAAGCTTGAAGCTGTTGGTTTGTTGTTGTCTTCAAATTGGCTACCCTCTGGACAGTGACATTGATGTTTAAGCATCTTCCAATTTACAACCAATTTCCTTTCATCTGGTGTTCCCTCTGGACATTAAATCCAAAAGAATCTCAAAGGTGGTTTTGTAGTGTATAAGGAAGGCTAAAATTAAGCTTCTAGAATGGCCCCGATCCTAATCTTATAGAAAATGTATGAACTGTCCTGAAAGCCCAGGTAGTTGTATTAAACCAAGCAGTTAAAATCTAGTCAAAGACCCAGTCAAAAGACTCAGTCAAAGGAGGACCTTGATGACTATCACAAAAGTATGAGGTTTGTCTCAAACTTACTAAATCACAGCAAATTCTAACTAGTGTGTCCAGTTCCTGTTTTAAAGGTTTATTGAAATTTGTGTGTTCAATTATTTTACCCTAAAAATGAATTATCACAATCCCCAAATTAATATTAAATGTATTCAAATTCTGATTGTATGTAAACACATTTCAAAGAATCCTTTGGATAAAATATAAATATTAGATACGAAATCAAAATAACCTGCACACTCTCATAAGTGATGTTTGTTACATCTTTCTGAATACATAGGGGTTAAAAGGTTAAGAGAAAATATTAAACCCCATAGCTAGAATGGATGTTTTGCCTACTGTGACGTAAAGATGAGGGGTTTATCTAGATGTTAAAGATGATGTTTTCAAAATGATCCTCTCCGTGGGAAACAATCTGATGTAACACCTTTTGTCCTAAATGAGGCATGTATTGACGAAGATTTTGATCTGGAAAAATGTAAACCAGTTTGTTTACTTGATGGATGTAATGCACTGTTTAACCTGCCTGTTTTCACACATTTTGAACAAGTTCTTGCACAACACTCTTTGCAGAGGCACTGTATTTGCATTATGGGCTTTTTGCAACCTAAGATGTTTGTGATTGGATTAAAGACATCCAACCAATCAAAGATGTTTATTTTCCTTGAACCAAAAATGTTAATGGGTGCAACCAGACAATTCTGCAGATCATGGACAGATCTGGTTATGTGATACTCAAAAATGTCCCATTAGTGGTTTCATCCAACAGTCATAAAACTACAGTTAGACTAGATCTTAGCTGATAGTCGGATTTGATTTTTACAGCATTAGAACCAAATTCAAAAGTCAGTTATTAAGTAAATACAGAAAATACTTTAATATCTTTCCTGACAGAACATGTTGAGCCTATAAAATGTACTAAATGTTAAAACTGAAGCACACATTGTTTCAGTTGAAGGTGTTTTATATTTAGTGTCCCACCAAAAAACCATAAACTGGACTGGTTTCAAATATTAAGTAAGTACAACCTCAAAACAGTACCCTGTGTCCTGTACCCTACTGCTTCAGGAGCTAAAACCATAACCGGAACTCAAATACATAAAATAAGTTATATAGACTTATAAGCCAACCTAATTTTATAAAATATGCAAAAAGGCTTGATTTAGCAAATGACATATCAAACAAAAATGTTAACTAGTTTGGCTTGTCAGAAAGACGTCTCTTCTCTAGCAAGTAAATTGAATGGCTTCTCAAAGCTTCATCCTAACAAACCATTAATCCTCTTGAACACATGGATGATGATTTAGGCTTGTTTTTAAGCCATATAAACTGTGTGTCCAGCAGACACCGCGTCAAACACAAACTAAAGGAGAATACAAAAAGACACATAGACGATAAAAACTTCACCTATTAATGCTAAACTTAGTTGTAAAAACTACTAAATATATCACACTGGTTTTCTGTTTTGACTTTGTAATTGATAAATGATGAGAACAGGGAAATGTTCACGATAGTTTTCAGGGAGAATTACGCAACAAGTCTGTGTGACACAGGGAGGTGACCAGGAATAGAATGAGGGAAGGAAGGATGATCTGTTCTGATGAAAGAGCAACAATTTTTAAAAATATAATATTGTGTAATATATATAATATTGTTATATTTAATAAATGAGAATGTCATTGAAAAATTTATTTATTTCAGTAACTAAAATTAAATTCAATAAAACACATTATATAGGCCTGTTTGTAAAGGCTTACAAATAGACCTATGTTTTGTTGTGACTATGAATCTAAATATATTATTTAATATTAATACCTTAATATTTTATCAAATAATATTTCGGTCTGTTAAGGGTTGTCCTGTGAATCCCAGCCCAGTAAGGCAATGGTATTAGGACAAAATCGAAAAGTGTGAGCCAAGCTCTGACATTATTGAACAGCAAAACTCTGCACACATATGGAATGAATTCACACAATTTCTCAAAATACAAGAATTTATTAACAAAAATAAGTCAACTCAAAGTCAAACATATTTCAATCAACAAACTCTTTACTATGCTGAAACAATCCAACTAACTACCAAGCAGAATTAAAGAATAGGGAAGACTAATGGGCTATGTACAATATAAACAAGTTGATTAAAGATTGTTGAAAACCATGACCGAAAGAGTGATGCAACATTACCATTCAATGTTTATGTTTGAGAACCAAGGATTATCTTGAAGAATCTGGAAGCGAAGTTAAGTTAGTCTTGGAACCAACTTAGGCAATAATCAGCAAACCTTTAGACAACCATTCACAATGCAAGATCAGATAAAATATTATTTTAATAAAATAATGTTTTAAAGAATGATCTGCTGAATAAAACCAACCTTGTGGATGACTAATTCTCAACGTTGTCTCATTAGCTGCTTTTATTTATTGAAATAATATTTGAATAAATATTATTAAGGAAATTGTAAAATATTTAAGATAATATTTTGGAAAAGAGGTAAATCTTTCTGGAGAAATGGGGCTTAATGGTGTTTACTTAGTTATCAAATTTAGTCAAATAATGTTAGGAAAATATTATTTATTGGATTGAAAACTAGCAACCTTTCTGGGTAAATGATCTTCAGTAGCAAGCACGTGTTCTTAGCTGTTAGCAGTTAAAGCTAACAAAAGAAGCTGATAGAATCAAACACACACCTTTAAAATACCAGGATTAATAAAAGAGTAAAAGTGCATAAGCGCGGAGGGCGCGTTGTGATCAGTCTTTGGTGTTTAAAATTACCCTTTAAATAAAGATTGTCTTAACTTTAACAAAAAAACGCAAACACAGAACACAAAACTGAGCACGTGCTGAGCAGATAGCCTGCTGGCACTAAGATAGCTGAGTTCAACACAAACAAAACCAAACTTCATAAAATGAAAAACGTTTAGATCATTTCATCCTAAATCAATTCTCTCTGCCCAAACCCTAACCTCGTATGAACCGTGCTGAGGAGGAGTTGTCCGGGCGCCGACGAAGTTTGAAGAAACATCCACTTTGAACGAAGGTTAGCTTCAGCTGGGGAAGTCCACTGTTATCCCCAATTCCTAAGTTATTCCAGAAGTCAATTAATGCAATTTATTTTAAAAGTTCCAGAAAAGTTTGTTCTGGCCTTTCATGTTGTAACCATGGCTGTGGTCCCAACAGTTTATAAGCCTTTATTTCTGTTAATTATGACGATTTTCTTACAGATAATGAAAACATTAAATTTCTTAGAAGATTAGAATATTACATCAGACCATTAAAAAATAATAGAAATGTTCGTTCGTTCGTTCGTCGTCTTCCGCTTATCCAGGACCGGGTCGCGGGGGCAACAGACTCAGCAGAGACGCCCAGACGTCCCTCTCTCCAGACACCTCCTCCAGCTCCTCCAGGGGGAGCCCAAGGCGTTCCCAGGCCAGCCGAGAGACATAGTCCCTCCAGCGTGTCCTGGGCCGTCCCCTGGGCCTCCTCCCAGTGGGACGTGCCTGGAACACCTCCCGAGGAAGGCGTCCAGGAGGCATCCGGTATAGATGCCCGAGCCACCTCAACTGGCTCCTCTCAATGTGGAGGAGCAGCGGCTCTACTCCGAGCTCCTCCCAGATGGCCGAGCTCCTCACCCTATCTCTAAGGGAGTGCCCGGCCACCCTACGGAGGAAGCTCATTTCAGCCGCTTGTATCCGTGATCTCGTTCTTTCGGTCATGACCCAAAGTTCATGGCCATAGGTGAGGGTAGGAACGTAGACCGACCAGTAAATTGAGAGCTTTGCTTTTCGGCTCAGCTCTCTCTTCACCACAATGGACCGGCACAGCGCCCCCATTACTGTGGCAGCTGCACCGATCCGTCTGTCGATCTCCCGCTCCATTCTTCCCTCACTCGTGAACAAGACCCCGAGATACTTAAACTCCTCCACTTGAGGCAGGAACTCCCCTCCAACCTGAAGAGGACAAGCCACCCTTTTCCGGTCGAGTACCATGGCCTCGGACTTGGAGGAGCTGATCCTCATCCCAGCCGCTTCACACTCGGCTGCGAACCGCCACAGCGCATGCTGTAGGTCTTGGCTAGAGGGGGCCAGCAGGACTACGTCATCCGCAAAAAGAAGAGACGAAATCCACTGGTCCCCAAACCAGACCCCCTCCGGCCCTGGAAGTGGAAGGAGTATAATAGAAATGTGAGCTTAATGAAAGGTTTATTTAATACCTGCTTAAAGGTTGCTATTTTTAAAAAGAACTTTTAATCTGACAAATAAGCTTAATGGGAACACATATTCTAATTCATTGAATAGGATTTTATTAGTCATCTCAGGCTGTTTTACCTAATTGAAATTCTTAACTTAAACTTTTCTCCAGGTCTCTTTGAAATGTCCTCATAAAACCATGGGTCAATTTAGAACAACTTATTGCCACAGGTGGTGGCCCAGGATCTCCTAAATGTGAGAATCATATGATCTCACTAGGTATTTATGGTCAAGCTATTTATCACAATGCCGCATATCACCTATACCTGTTAGGGTTCTTCATAAATGAGACTGAAACAAAAGTGTTATTGAAGTTGATTATCTTATTTTGCTAACTTATTTGTAGGATTTGTGATGCCAAATATGAATGTCACTGCATTTTTGTCCTGGAGGAACAATTGTTGCACAACAATTACTTGGGCAATTGGATGGGTTTCCTTAAATCTATTTTTTTCCATTTTGAATAAAACTGAACTTGACTCCACTGTTTGGGAACTAGGATCAAATTGGAAAGTATGCATCTAACTTAGAATCTTTCTTTATGATTGGATTAAAATAACTTATTTTTTGTAAAGTGCCTTGAGACAATATTTGCTGTGAATAGGTGCAATACAATTAAACTGAATTGAACTGGGAACCTGTTACCTTTATCAAATGAAATGATTACTTGTTGGAAACAGCTGAAAGGTGAACACAACATCAGTCATGAGATTGTTTCAAAGCAAAATAGTGGATAGTCGACATTTTTGGAACTGAGAGTCTCTTTGGTGCTTAAAAGAAAGTTTTAGATATTGCTAGAATCTATTTTTCATTGGCTGTCTAATATAATGTAGCTCTTGATGTCTGCTTAATGTCTGTATCTGATTGGCTGATCAGTCTCTCCTGACAATGCCTCCCCTAGAGGGACTCCATAGAAGCTGTGTTCGGCAACTCAAACCGAACTTTTGAATCTTTCGCGACTTGTCTGACCTGCTCAGAGGGAACTAATTGACCTTTCGAGATCCAGTTACATTCAACTATTAAACCAGCCAACAACCTGTGCCAGAACTAACACCCTGCCTGAATGAACCACTTTTGGACCAGAAATGCGACTACATCTCTAGCCGAAAGAGACTCTGACCCAGTTAGCTGCATTTTCCTGTTCTATTGAGTCCTGGACATAAATATTTTTCTTTTGGCCTCTGAGAGATAAACAAACTCGTTGTTAAATACAGGCTTTAATCAGTTCAGATAATATTTGCAATGTTTATATCTTGTTTCAAATATCCTTATATACCCTTTAGAAGTAGTTTGTGGATTAATTCATTTTTATCTTTGTTTGGTAGATGTTGGTTTGTGTGTCTCTTTTGCTTAAGAGAGTAGATTAATAATAAACCTAATGCTGGATTCTATTGATAATTAACTCTTGAATTTGAATCTTCTCATGACCTGCTAACTGAAGTGTTGTGTTGAATCTGAATAAATTCTAATCTTGAGAAATGTAAAGAAATCGTATCCTTTAATTTTTGATGTTAATGAAACTAAAATAATTTAACATATCCAAATATTGCAACACTGGACAGAGAAATCTTAATTAACCAAGACTGTACATGATGTACACAGTTTTTACATTTTGTAAATTTCCCGGTTCACTATGTAAATAATTAAAATTATTTCCAACTAGGAAATATTTAAATAAAGATGAAAAATAAGTACATTTAAATATGAAAGCCTATGTAGCGGATTGCAACTCACATGACTGATTTTGTTTCCCTAGAGAGAGCTAACACTGAAATGCTCTTTGACCATGAAATAGCCCTGCCCGGTAATGGTGGTTAATGGCTGGATAGTCATTAGCCTAGTGTCGGCAGGGAGGGTGAGCTAACAGGAGCATCCTGCCAACTCTGATAGGTCCAAGACCCGGAAAAAGGAAATCCTGGAATGGGAATGAAACTTTAAAAATGAATGAGCTTTTTTTGGAAAACTATGTGCAATGGATACATTACGTTTCATTGATAAAAGGAGGGGAAATGGTAAGGATCATTATAGTACTTTTACTGAATGAATGATAATACATAAAACTATTATTTGGAAAATTTGAAAATGTTCCTTTTGTCAAAGAAGCAAGAGCATATAACACAGGATTTACATGACTTTGACTGAATTATTGTAATTGAATGTGAAACAGTTCTTGTGAATATCATCATAAGCTTTAAAGCCATAATAATATCTTTGTATTTTTGTATGAACAAAGTCAAATTACAGTGGCTCTCAAATGTGTAAACACCCCTGTTACAATTAGACCATAAATTACCTCAAAACGTTTTCCACAAATAATCCAACTTTTATCCTGTGTAATTCAACTAAAAATAAATTGGAAAGGAAAAAAATAACAACAAAGTATTGCTTTACAGATCAGCACACTTATGCAGTCAAGTTATTTCAGCTTTTCATTTGTTTGATTTTTCTATAATAAATGGGTGGGCTTTTTATTTGAATTGCAGGATATATGTAGTATTATATACAGAAAACTGTTGTGGAATGATTTATTAAATATTGTTTTCATAAAAACCAGGCATTCTAACAGGGCTGTGTACACTTTTTAGAGCCACTGTATATTTTCTGATATTAGATCCCGGCTCAATGAACTGACCTCTTACATTTTAAAGGATTTATTTGGCGATTTGCCGTTAAACCTCTGACTTCTGAACTACAATAGATGCAATGTATGCCAAGCTATTGTATGACCTGAAGCACTTTTGACTGATACATTACCTTCATCACTAAAAACATTTAACCAATATGCCCGTAGGGCAAAAATCGTAAGAGAGCAGCATCCAATAGCAAGATATGGTTATCAAGACTCATGCAAAGTAGTGACATATCATAGGCCATAGTGAGGTCATTGTCTTGAAACAATTTATGACAACTTAGAGGTAAAACTGTCATTGTAGACCAGACGTGTCTCTCTCTATAGGTCATTACCAATGAATAAGACATTATACCGCTGAACTTTTGCATGGAGACTTTTGACTTTTATTTATTTATTTCTTTTCATTTATTATATATAATATGTAATTTAAGAATGGATGCGTTTAAGGACTAACAATGAAAACAAAAAAAAGAGAGACAGATGAAAGACAAAAGGAGAAACATTTACTGCAATGCTTTTAGAAAATGGTGGAAATATAGATTTACTATCTAGATATGTTTAGCTTTTTTGATCTATATTTAGATCAAAACAGCTGTATATTTCAATACTTTGCTAGGACTCCCTTGCAAAAGAGATTTTGGTTCTAAATGGGTTGATTAAAGGTAAACAAAAATACATAAAATAAAATAAATAACTGGATCATTATTAAATATGAAACTCTGTTTTTAAGTTAACCTTGACCAATGATTTTGTTTGCTTCAAGCTCCTTATTGCATATTTCACAGCTAGTGTCTGGTGGGGTGACCTTAGAGGTTATATAAAAAAAGTATAACATAAAAAGAACCAAAAATGCCACAGAGTCAAATAGTAACATCTGAGGTCAAGTGATATACAGGTTATACATGGGCACAAAGTTAATTTTAAAAAAATCCCAAAAGCGAAAAGAATAAACCTAAAACATTTTATCAGTTCATTCCTAACACACATTCATTGAATTATTGTCAATTACGATTTTCTGCCTTGGAACACGCAACATAAAGGACTTCGCTGTCCATAGTGAGAAGCAGTTCACTGTAAAGGCCCCTCCTCGACAGACCATGGCTGAGCTGGGCACTGCAATGTACAGTACTTTTTTCATCATGTGAGGCACTTTGAATTGTCTCGCTGCTGAAATGAGATTTAAAGGTAAAGTTGCCTTGCCTTAGTTTACATTTTGTTTAAAACACAACATATCTGCATCTACCCAAAACATACATATTGCAAACATTTAGGTAGCACAAACGATAATTAACTTTGTGTTTTCTTTCTTGAGAAAGTACTGCTGGCCCAGTGCTTTCTGCTTGGCTGTATCTCCTTTCTTGATAGATGATTGATTGATGCCAATAACTTGATGTATTTGCTATATTCTTCTTCCCAACAAGAACACTTTTTATTCTTTCCCGTGTCACCTTCCTGTCTCCTCAGTTCATAGCTGGTACAGTGACGGCCATGTATACTGAGCCTGGTTGTTCTTGAGATTTCTTTCTGTCAAAAAGGAGCTGGTTCCTTTACCAGGCCTTCAGATGGTTGTTTAGGATGAAGAATAATTATCAAGTCAATGATTCAGTCTGCTGGGATAACATTTCATCAACTTGTGATCAACTGAATTGAACTGTTTTCCATTATAACTTAGGTTGAATTAAACTGTGTTGCTGAATGTGAGTATATGACTGAATTGTAGTGAAATGAACTGGATTGGCTTGAGTTGGCATTAGACTGAATTTAACTCTTTATAACCGGGTATGAATTAGATCTTTCTGTCTTATAAAGTGCAGTGAACTGGCATTTATTTTGAATTGGTGCTATATAAATGAACTGGATTTAAATCAAAATTGAGATACTGCGTTAACCAAAAGTCCAGATCTTTGTCTATGTTTTCTCTAGCAAACTTCCGCCTCGCACACCTCGAATAAGGTTAAGCCTGTGCACTCTTTCTGAGTTTATAGGCACGCAGTTTCATATCAGCAGAGCCTGAGGTAAGTCCCATGTCAAAATTTTAGTTCCCTTCTAGGCTTGTTTTAGAATATTGTGGTTTGCTTTCAGGCTGAACTTGCTTGAACATATTTTCTGTACAGTGAAATGGTTGATTTCAGATTGTCTAGAGAGATGCAATGCCCTAAGCTGGGACCCATATATTTTTTTAAATGTGTGAAGTGTTTCCAGTTTTGATCAGATTTTATGATGAGTCAGAATAAGGAAGTAAGTCACCAGCTGTGGAGACAGTGAGGAAAAATGAAGACAACTGAGGGCTGAGCTGCAAACCTCTTCTGACAGACCTTGTCCAAGTAAGCTTTAGTGCCCACAATGACAAGTGAAATATGGGGTCAACTATCAGTCATTCATCAATAAACCCATCTTGTCATCATTTGAATTTTGAGCACAAGCTGATATTAACCTTCATAACCCCGAGTCGCGTAGAACAGCTCGAGACTGACAGGCACGGTATCAAAGGAACTGTTCGGTGTCAGTGTAGTAAATGCTTTCAGTCACATAAAGTCATGGATGAAATGGTGGCAGTAAGATGATGGGTAGTTGTGCGGATCTTTATAAAGTCCTGCATGCTGAGCCTTTCGCAGCAAAGTTATGAATCCATACAGCACATTTGTTATGTTCAGAAACAGTAACCCTGCATGTTCTTTGTGCTTTTAAAGATAGTTCTGTCAAGCGGCCAAAACTTAGGCCAAAGGTGAAAGCTAATTATTGTGACTATTACACTTTTTTCTAATTGGAAAACACCATGGATGTAGCCTTAAAAATACATGTTGGCCCACTATGTTTTCTAAAGTCCAAAGTCACTGTTTAGCTGGAAATTTTAAAGCACTTCATGCTTTCCTCTGCTGACAAGCTTTAATGGAAATGCTGATTTCATTTTCCAGCAGGACATGGCACCTACCAATATTGCCAAAAGAACAAACACCTGGTTTAAAGACCATTGTAGTGGTACTATTACTGTGCATTGTTGGCCAGCAAATTGGCCCGACCTAAACAGCAATAGACTCTCCATGCTCCATTAGCAAGATAAGAGACACCAGACCCACAAAAGCAGACCAGCTGAAGGACGCTGTTAAAGCAAACTGCACTTCCTTAACACCTCAGCAGAGCCACAGATCACCTCTACGCCACTGTGTATTGATGCAGTATGAACTCCGACCAAGAATTCAGTGCATCTACTAGACAATACATGGACATAACTTTCAGCTGGCTGAGATTTATGTGTTTAAAAAAATAATTGTATTCATAATATACAATGATTATTAAAATGTACAGATATAAACACTTGATATATATCACTCTATGTGAATTGATAATATTTATATTTTATTCTTTGAATGGAATTACAAAAATAAACTTCATTATACTTCTAAGTGAAATGCATCACTTTGGTTGAAACATGACAGTGTACAGTAATAAGTTGATCATCAGGCTCCCATTTTGCCTGATAAGTTTGTTACATTTGCTGTTTGTTAAACAATAAGGTTGGATTACAATGATCACCTGAAACCTTTATAGATGTAAGCTGTATTATTATTATTATTATTATTATTATTATTATTATTATTATTATTATTCCCTGTTGATGAATTACTCTTCTTGGAGCCAGAAAATTAAACCAGATTTCCATATGAAAGCTTAATAATTTAAGACATTGTCAATGCCCTTAGAATCCAGTAAAAAGCGACAGAGGAGGGAGTCTGTAGAGATAGCCTGTAGTGATATGCAGGTCATATAGGGCTACTTTTTTATGACAGCAGCACTGTAACACAGAGAATGCACAGCTTTCAACTGAAGCAAAATATGAGATCACTAGTCTTTTTGTGGAAGGTCAACTTCGAAGCAAGACAAATCATGTTAAGAATACATTCTTTTCCTCACCAAGCACTAGAAGCAGATGATGTTTGCCATCATGCAAAGAGCTGGTGGATTTTCAATGAATGCATAATATTAATAATAAGTGGTGAGATCTATGGAGGTGTGAGCAAGGCAAGTCGAGCTGAATAAAAACACACAGTGAATAATCCTATATGTCAACGAGATACAACTGGCTCTCCATCCTAGTATGTAGCCATGTTTACCATGATAAGAACTCAAAGGTTTTCTCACATGTGACATACAGGTCCTTCTCAAAATATTAGGATATTGTGATAAAGTTCATTATTTTCCATAATGTAATGATGAAAATTTAACATTCATATATTTTAGATTCATTGCACATTAACTGAAATATTTCAGGTCTTTTATTGTCTTAATACGGATGATTGTGGCATACAGCTCATGAAAACCCAAAATTCCTATCTCAAAAAATTAGCATATTTCATCCGACCAATAAAAGAAAAGTGGTTTTAATACAAAAAACGTCAACCTTCAAATAATCATGTACAGTTATGCACTCAATACTTGGTCGGGAATCTTTTGGCAGAAATGACTGCTTCAATGCGGCGTGGCATGGAGGCAATCAGCCTGTGGCACTGCTGAGGTCTTATGGAGGCCCAGGATGCTTCGATAGCGGCCTTTAGCTCATCCAGAGTGTTGGGTCTTGAGTCTCTCAACGTTCTCTTCACAATATCCCACAGATTCTCTATGGGGTTCAGGTCAGGAGAGTTGGCAGGCCAATTGAGCACAGTGATACCATGGTCAGTAAACCATTTACCAGTGGTTTTGGCACTGTGAGCAGGTGCCAGGTCATGCTGAAAAATGAAATCTTCATCTCCATAAAGCTTTTCAGCAGATGGAAGCATGAAGTGCTCCAAAATCTCCTGACAGCTAGCTACATTGACAGTCTAGTGCTGCTTCTCTGTAGCCAAGGTCAGGCGCTTCTGCCGCTGTTTCTGGTTCAAAAGTGGCTTGACCTGGGGAATGCAGCACCTGTAGCCCATTTCCTGCACACGCCTGTGCACGGTGGCTCTGGATGTTTCTACTCCAGACTCAGTCCACTGCTTCCGCAGGTCCCCCAAGGTCTGGAATCGGCCCTTCTCCACAATCTTCCTCAGGGTCTGGTCACCTCTTCTCGTTGTGCAGCGTTTTCTGCCACACTTTTTCCTTCCCACAGACTTCCCACTGAGGTGCCTTGATACAGCACTCTGGGAACAGCCTATTCGTTCAGAAATTTATTTCTGTGTCTTACCCTCTTGCTTGAGGGTGTCAATAGTGGCCTTCTGGACAGCAGTCAGGTCGGCAGTCTTACCCATGATTGGGGTTTTGAGTGATGAACCAGGCTGGGAGTTTTAAAGGCCTCAGGAATCTTTTGCAGGTGTTTAGAGTTAACTCGTTGATTCAGATGATTAGGTTCATAGCTCGTTTAGAGACCCTTTTAATGATATGCTAATTTTGTGAGATAGGAATTTTGGGTTTTCATGAGCTGTATGCCAAAATCATCCGTATTAAGACAATAAAAGACCTGAAATATTTCAGTTAGTGTGCAATGAATCTAAAATATATGAATGTTAAATTTTCATCATGACATTATGGAAAATAATGAACTTTATCACAATATGCTAATATTTTGAGAAGTACCTGTATACTGGTCAGGCAAAAAATCATGACCACATGCTTAGTAGTGTGCTGGATCCCCTTTTTTACTGGTGAAACAGCCATGACCTATTGAGGTATAGTTACCACTAGACCCCTGGAGGTGTCCTGTGGTATCTGGCACTAAGATGTTAGCAGCAGGTCCTCTGTACATCAGACTACTTTGTATAACATATTTAACAGATGCCAAATTTGATTAAAATCTGGGGAACTGGGAGATCAAATCAATCGCACAATGTCATATTGGGGTCCTAATACCATTCCTGGAAAATATGTGCTCTGTGGTGGGGTGCATTATCCTACTGAAAGAAGCTTACAGCCCAATTTCCAATAAAGTGTATGCATGGTGTATTTTGACAGCTTTGTCTTAGAACTATCATGGACTTCTTCATCAATTAGAGCCTCAGTAGTTTTAACCATGAGGGCCAGCCTTAGCTTCCTACATGTATCACAAATGACCCTAGTCTATGTCTTTGGTTTACCAGTGTTTTTCCCTTGGGGCACCTTAAATGGATACTGAAAATCACAGATTGTCAACACCCAACTAGAGCAGCCGTTTTGGAGATGCTCAATTTGGACCTTGTCAAAGTCGCTCAGATGCTTTTAACACATCAACTTTAAGGAGAAAATTGCTAGAAAATGTGTTTTTTCTTTTGATATGTATAGCTGAGTACCGAAAGGGTGTGGAAACTTTCTTGACCAGTCTGATATTTTACCACATAAAAAAACATTAAAGTTACTTAAATTGGAAAGGTTGCCACGTGTAGGAATTTTGTCTAGCTTAAAGGCAGTGAAGGAACAAGAAGACTATGCCAACAAAGATTGTGTAACGTTTTGTAACCAAATAGATAAAAAGGCTATTCAGGACTGTCCTCTGAGCTTCACTGTATTTGTGATTGCTCTCTGATGTTTGACATTTTAGATTTTTTTTTTCCAACAAATATTTTCACTTGCTGCCCAATACGAATTCAATGATACAAATATTGTATTTCATATTCACTAGCAGGTGCAATGATAAAGAAATAATCAATGTTGTTCATGTACTTGTCAGTCATCATAATTTTATGATTGATCAGTATACAATAAAAGTCTCTGTAAATCTGAGTGTGGCTCGTAGCATAGTGGTAGAGCGTGCAACCCCAGCCCTCAGATGTTGACGCAGCCGTAACGGGTTAGAGTCCTGACCCTGAGACCTCTGCTAAATGTCTTTCCCCTCTCTCTGCTTCCTGTCTGTCTAATTTTTAAAAAAAGGCCACTAGTGTCACAAAATATTTAAAAAGTCAAATTTTTTTTATGTTATCATAAAACATTGTATAGAATGTAAATAAAGCTAACATAACAGACTGACCATATATTAGAAGATGCTAAGGCCCACAAATAAGAGATAGATAAATAATGGATATTTCAGTTATTTTTATTAATTTATTTATTAAACCGTATGTAAATGTTCAGCCTTTAAAGAGCTGGCTTTGTTTATTTGTCTTGTGACCTTTATCATTGGCCCCAACTGATCCCTGATGGAAATATCTAAAACAAAAGGACAGTCATTAGATGACATGTCACACAATATAGGGGTCTTATTCTGGACCTGTGCCTGCTGGCTGTGTCCTTTCCTTTGCCCACTTTGCTCTGCAAGTATGCCAGGACATTGAGCCTGACACATCAGAACTGCTGCTCTCTCTCTGTGCCCTCTTTTATTCGCAGTATCACAGAGTCAAAGCCTGCAGAGACGGAACTGTCCAGAGACTGAGCCCTGCTGGGTTTGACTGGGCCAAGATCCGATCAAGCCTCAAGGAGAGGGTCATCCTCTTCCCTGACTTCTACTTGCTATGATCTCTGAACCAGTTCTAAAAAGGCCTCTGACTTGATTTGAGCAGACAGTCTCCCTTGAAAGCTGCCTTTGGTTTGGCTTCTGTAGCCCGGAATGGGAAGAGCAGGGTCAGGCTAGACAGAGGCAGGAAAAAGCTCAAGCAAAAGCAGTGTGGTGTGTGTGTTTGTGTGTGTGGGGGGGTGTACACAGAGCTGATAGCTATGCTCCAGGTGCAGATGGCATACTGTTTTATGTGTGGCCTCAGTGGACTGTGTCATTGAAGCTACTGGAGGCAAATAACATAGAGAGATCAAACAAAAACATTGTCAACCGAAATTCAAAGATTTATTAACAAAGGTCATTTCCATGGTATCAAATACCTAATGGATGGCCAAGCCTTTTGAACATATAAACGCAGACCAAGCAAAACACCTATAGAAGGAAGACAGAAACTGTACTTTAAATATTTTTGTAAATGCATATAGTTTATAGTTTTTCATTCCAAAAATACTTTTTATACGAGAAATAAGAAAGCAGAATGCTCATCAGAATATGTTATTCAACAGTCCGGTTATTAGAGATGCGATGCTGCTACTTCTACAAATAGTGATGACATGATCAAGGCAGACACGATGCCTAAGGAGCCGAGGTTGCAGCAACCCTTAAAACCAATAATGGTCAGAGGTCAGAGAAGGAGAGGCAAAGATCCAAGTCTCATCCTATTGTGTGACATGCTTCCTTTGCCTGCTCGCCCCAAAGGCGCAGGGTCAGGGTTAACACTTCAAACACTCAATATCTTCACAAAACACAAAGGACACAACCGCTTGCCATCCACATGTATTCTTCCAAGAACAGAGATATGGATCTATCCCAAAGGTCGCTGCCAGTGAGTTTTAATGATTAAGCAAAGCTGGCTGCCTTAACTTTTTAGCTCAAAATTGTAAAAATAAAAGTAAATTGTTCTTTATATGTCAGCTTTAAACTTCAAAAAGTGGCTATTTGTGGTTCTTAACTATTTTCTAACTTAAAGGAAGTAATTCTCAATGAAAATTTTCCACAGAAAAAAGTCCTATTACAATTTTGGCATTTGTATTTCAGATTATACATACTTTTTAAATCTTGCTAAATTGAAGACCAATGCAACAATGACTTCAGCTGTAATAAGAAGAAACAGTGAGTGGCAGTTGTGTGACTGGGTGACTAAAATAAATCAACAGGCAGTACCTTGCAACAGTATTGATATGGCTTGAACTTTTTCACAAGTTGTCAAATTACAACCACAAACTTCAGTGTATTTTTGGGATTTTATCTGACAGACCAACACAATGTAGTGTAAAAATGTCAAACAAATTGTAAACAATGCAAGGCCCCCAAAGTTTCACAAATGAAAGCCTGAAAGATGTGACTGGCATATGTACTCAGCCTAGACTTTGACTGGGCCATTCTAACACATGAATATGTTTTGATCTAAACTATTCCATTGTAGCTCAGGCTGTATGTTTAGGGTCATTTTCCTGTGGGTCCAGTGCCACACAGAGCCCCTATGTTAGCCCTACCTGCAGCACGGCGGTTTTCTATTGCATAAAAGCAATAGAAAACTTGCCCAGGGCACATTTGACAGACAAATATGGATTTGTCTGATACTCATGAGTGACCCAAACCTCCACCCCTTTCCAAAGCAGCTTTGGGCAACTGCCAATATGGACCATATTTAAACTGCCCTTGGCCCCAGCTAAAATTGTTTTTGCAGTCTCTAACAAGTTTTCTTCTGTGATTGTCTTCTATTTAGCAAAATCTACACATCAATCTACACATCAGTTCAGATCAGCTTAGGTGTCCATGTTGAAAAAAATCATCCCCACAGCACGATGCTGCCAACCTAATGCTTTGAGGTGGGGATTGCATTTTGAATGATGTTGACCAAAAAAGTCACATCGACAGATTCTCCCAACTGGACCAAGGATCTCTGAAACAACTCCAAAGCCTACATTAGCCTCTTGGCTGGTTGTCTGATTAATGCACTCCTTGCCTGCTCTGTGAGTTTAGGTGGACATCCATGTCTGGGTTTGTGCCATACTCTTTGAACAGTGCTCTCTCTGTACCAATGTTGTCTAACAAACCTCCGAGGCCTTCACTGAACAGCTACTTTTATAATGAGAAAAAATTACACACAAGTGGACTCTTTTTTCCGATTAGGTGGCTTCTGAAGGTAATTAGTTTCACTGAATTGTTTAAGATTTCAGATTTTTATTTGCTTTTTTAAAATCATCATTATGTATTAATTTCCATCCGTTTTACAATTTTACAAAGTAGTTGTGTTGGTCCAGCACATAAAATCCTCATATAATATATTCAAGTTTGCGGTCCCAACAAATCCTACAAAGCTATGCTGCTGCTCCTGTATCAGCCTAAAGACAGCTTTGTTACTAGACAACTGTCCTGAGGATACTATGTTACACATTTATAAAATCATCTACCAGAGCACAAACTAATCTCACAAGACCAGGATCTGATTTCAAGAAAATTATTCAAGAATCAATGTGGTTAGCTTCCTGTTTTCAGCCTGCTGCAATTTGTACTACGATGATAGCTACATAGCTCAAAGGGAGCCACACTTTCGAGTGGATATTGTTGAGCAAGAAACAGTTCCAGGCACATATTTCAAGAAACTTTTATATTTGCAGATTCTCTCAATTTTGCATTTTTCCCCTTTATTTTTTGAACACCCACAAACAAAACAAAAAAAAAGAAATCTCTCACAAATGTGCCAGATAAATATATAATTGTTCAAGTGTGTTGTGCACAGTATGAGATCTTCCGTTTGCTTCACCAAGTAGAATGCACTGCAGGCAGTCTCTTGAGGGAAGGTCTCATTTTCTGCCTCCTGCCGTGAAATATTCAGTCCAGCCTGAAATAATATGGGACTCGTTTCAAGGCTTAGCACTTTCAAATATGCTGGCAATAATGGACAGGGCATCAAATGAAGCACAGACTCTCACAGAAAGGGGAACAGAGGTTTTGAATCTACAGTCACACAGTAAATTGAAGTGTTATCTACATGTACAGTGTAGTGATTATTACTGAGGGTATGAATCTATAAATATTTGCAAACACTTGAAAATTTGGTTAAACTTGATCATGTCTATTTGGTTTTGATACTAGAGCATTGCAATTATATTGCATGTCCCCATATTATTGCAAAATAACTCAATAACTAATTGCATTTGGTCTGAAAATTAATAGAAAATTAAGAGTGTGAGGCTTAATGCACAGAAAGGGAGTGCAGAAGAATGTAAGGAAGGAGGGGTTTGGTGAGAGGATTCAAGACTTTAACAATCCCACATCCTCTCAGCCTGTCCTTCATCTCTAATAATCAAGCTTGGCCACAGAATATCCCTCTGGATGGAGGGGAAAAATAAGAAAACATCCGCCTCTCACTCATCTTTAGACTGCCAGTCTTGGGTCTTTTCTCTTGAAGTCCTCTGTCACATTTATGACTTCAAACACTAAGCACAGCCTTTTTTTCCTAAATCGACTGCCATGTCTTTAAAGCTGGATATCTTTCTTTTTTTTTTTTTTTGGTACTACATTAGCATGAGATCAAGAGGAGTATGTGTGATGCGAAGGAAGACCTGAAAGGGTGAGACCACAGACACTATGAACTTGTTTGTTGGTGGACTCCAAAGGCCACTAAATCAGGCAAACTGGTTTCCAGCTTTCCTAATGCAGGCTTAGGCTTGGATTTTTTCATGCAATAAAAAAAAAAAAAAATCCTATATACACAGGAGACTAATTAAGTGACTTCTAAGAGAAATTATGCAATGGAATTTATTTTGGAGTATCAGAGGAAAGGGGACTTTTCAGCTTAAGCTGAAAAAGTTCAAAGGATGTGTATACTTACTTGAGGCACAATATCTATCTATCTATCTATCTATCTATCTATCTATCTATCTATCTATCTATCTATCTATCTATCTATCTATCTATCTATCTATCTATCTATCTATCTATCTATCTATCTATCTATCTATCTATCTATCTATCTATCTATCTATCTATCTATCTATCTATCTATCTATCTATCTATCTATCTATCTATCTATCTATCTATCTATCTATCTATCTATCTATCTATCTATCTATCTATCTATCTATCTAAAAACTTGGAAAACTTTAAAAATGTAATTGAACCCCAGAGGTGGTTCCAGTGTTTGACAAAAACAAATTACTAACGTATCCACTGGGTGGCGCTGTAGCCCACCACTTCCTGCGGAGAGCCAGCCAATCTCTCCCCGCTGCCTGCAGGCTCAGTCGGCTCCCTCTCTGGCTGACTCCCGCTCTCTCTCGCTCCGTGCAGGGTTACAGTGACAAGGCCCTTGTGTGAACCAAGACTTTCAGAAACATAATATTACAGGTAGGTGCGAGCCACGGACCGTGTCACTATCGATAGACGAATTAAGCACTGAAAAACAAGACCGTGACCCAGAAATTTCCGCCTTAATCGGGTCACCGTACTCGTTTTCATCACCGAGCGATAAATGGCGGCCCCCCTTATTTACTGTCGTTGCTATTGAAATTGTCTTTACCACAACCTGTAGCTTTTCGAAATAGGGAGGCTTTGTCAACCAAGACTCCTTGAAGTGTTGCTTTTGCCAATGTTCTTGTATGTTAAAATCCTACATGCGTGTTTCTTTATTATTAATGTCCTCACTGGGTGGAAATCAGTTTGTCCCTTTTGTAAAGATTGACGTTAGCAGAGAATGTATGGTTTTGCTTTAAAATGGCTCGACTTTTGCTGGTTGTATATTTACTCGAATTGGTAGCAAAATATTTTAAAAAATTGTTCTTCAAAGCTACTGAATTGGCTAGAAAGAGAAATAAAAGAAAACAAGATTTATGTTTATGTCATGTAAATACATAAGGAAATAAACCTTGTTAGTTGCTCCCCAACTGAATGTACAATATACAGGATTCAAGTTGTTTTCAGTGAAATATGATTGATTTGTAAAGCCACCCTGCAAGGATAAGCAGTTATAAATAACTGTTGGATGATACACCCATATAGCCTTACAAGTTTGGGCATGTACATGAAAATTTGTTAAATATTATGTTGTTTTTTTGGGGGGATGTACATGTGTATGTTTGGGTGGGGGGTAAAGATATAACTGGCTTGATAATTAGGGCTGCACAATATATAGAAAATTTTGATAATGCAAAGAATTGCAAAGACAGGGATAAACATTCGTGTATTTTATAAGTACCATTCATCCAGGCTATCTGTTCCAGTGATAAGTGTGATGTAATTGTTGTTTAATTCAACAGAAACTGTTTTAAGGGGGTATTGAGTTTTTCTGGTAAAGTCATTAGGAAGCTACAACTAAGCTGTTTCTTGCCAAAATGACATGTGGCCAGATGCAATTTTATTTCTTTTTTTATGAAACCACGTTTTGTAGATGAAAGCAAGGGTTTTTGTTTTCTCCCCTGTGACTGGACAGCCTTGCACTGTTTGGGTTCTATGTTTGTAATGAACCCAAAGCAGAAGCACATTCACAGTGTTTTGTATTTTTTTATCGGAAGTCCTATCATCCTTGTAACATTTACCAACATTATCCTGTAATGTGTGTTTTCCTAATTTTGGGCATCCCAATTCACAGTATGGTCTCATCTGAACAAGTAGTACTGTGCGTGATTCTTTATTCTTTCCTTTACATTTTCCTTACAAGGAGTCGGGTATATCATGTGGCTTGTGCCCCGGTAAAAAGGATCCCACAACACTTATTGTTAAAAATTAAAATACCTACAGCATATTTTAAAGCTAAGGTTCTGGGGTATTTTTTTTGATTTTGCCATTGCAAGTCAACAACAAAATATATTTTTGTTGCATCCTTTTTCAACTCGAAGATTAGAAATAAATTCTGAAACGGGCTAACGGAGCATGTGTCCACCTATCAGTTCAATTGATTTTTGTACTACAGACTGTTGAAAACAACTTGCGGACTTATTGGATGATTTAAAAAGCACCCTACTGATTTCTAGGTAAATTAAACATGATTTTCTTGGTTAAAATGTTTACCAATAAGCTATCCTAGGCTATCACACTAAGAGAAATAAAAGCTTTTTGTTCTCAAGGAGAATTTTGAATTTATTACTAAAATGCAGAGATGCAAGAGGAAAATTCTCTAAAATAGGCCAAACAGAGACTCTTTCTTTCTTTCTTCTACAGGGTTTTGTTTTTGGTTTCACCAAGAAAGCCCAATGCAAAGCGGGCCTACAGCCAACTGGGATGAATTCTCGGGGAGAACCTAAGCAGATGGGAAATAGTAAAAAGGTGAATGGGAGGTCAGCGTGAGCCTCGCCGATAGGGCTGTGGGCACTGCTCATGGCGCTGCTTTAAAAGTTGACTTAAGAAAACAGATTGTGTGGTCAGAGTAAACTCTTAAGACCATATTGGACCATTTTTTTTTAGGCTTCTTTTGTCTATATAGCCACAGGCGGAAGCGACAGACACCAAATGGCCAAAACAATTTTTCATCATGTTTGTCTGGAAATCAGCAGAACGGGGATGCTGAACGGGGGTTGTGTCCCTGTTTTTTATTCTAACCCAGATTTTCATACTTACCAGGCTTCATGCTGGCCCGCCCTCCAACACAACATTGAAACAGAGAATGTTAATGCACAGTGAATGCACAAGACCATCCTGCTTATAATGAATGTCAGTTTAATGATAAACTTCACCAGTACATCCATGCTTGTACTAATTTGTTGCTGGAGTAGCACAAACCAGCAGCACGTTTTGTCCGTTAGTAAACACTTCATCGCCTGTGTTGTGACTGTGGATATAGAGGGGCTCCTCTCTGTCCAGTAGCAGTCATTTTTTTGGCCCCTCATCTTCTCGCTGCTGTACAAACACTCGCCACAGCTTTGGTAGATTAACAGAGAGTCCCATAATGGAGTAATTATACTGAGCCAAACATCTATTTTTCACGTGTGCTCTGCCATTATTCTCTGTCCCCCTATCCACTCCATTGGAAGTCACTTACTCTCCTTACAATGAGTTATCATTGACTGCCATTTAGGCGTTCTGGAGCAATTTGTCTTACTGAGGCCACGCACTGGCCTCATTGCAAAGAACAATCATTCTCCCTCCCAATATATAAAACATTCATGGGGGAAAAGGAAGAGAAAATGTCCCACAAACAGATAGTAGAGAGTGGCTAATAGATACTATAAAGGTGACAGACAAGGAAAATAATGTAAGCGATTACTGGAGCAGGAACAAGCGTGCGCCACCAGTACAAAAGCTTCAGGGACTATACTACTGGAAAAAAAAATATCCGTCACAAGACAAATGTGTTAAATGGGTAGTGTGTCAGCTACTGGTGGTGGTAATTGTTCGCTTTCCAAACAAACTATAAATCCCAATTCCAAGTCTAATTTTCTATCATGATGTTAAACGTCTTCTCTTTTCAGGTTATTTTTATCCATTAAAATACCAATTAAATTCCCTTCCCAATGTGATCCAGTGATTTTTACCATACTATTTGTTGGTTTTGCTTTGATTGAACATTTATTAGCATACATTTTTAGTTTAATACTCCGATTTTTAGCAGGGATAATGTGGAAAACCACAAGTCTGTATACTTACTGTAGAAGCAATAAACTGTTTTGGTTAGAGTGTCCGCTACCTTCGTTTAAACGTATGATTGCTTCAGACACAATTAAACAGCTTCTTGTGAATTTTGGAGCTCTGAATCAAATCGAAGACAACTCGCCAGATTTAGGCTTCTCTGCTGCATTCAGCTCAATGTGCATCCTGCTCAGTTTCACCAGCAAGGGTTAATGGTGTTCCTAACTGAGTGTTTTGTTAGATTAGTCTCTCCCACTGCTTAACACAATGACAAATAACCATTATTCTTTTCTTGCACTGATAATCAGGAAACCTGGACATTTCTTACTAGCAAAAGTGAAACCATTAATCCTCGGTGATACTGCCGATAAGTAGTGACTTTGGAGTAATGGCCCTGTCGCCTTAAGAAAAAAGGACAAGAAAAATCTCAACAATTAAAACAAAATGCCCATTATATTTTGTGCATCCCAACCCTTTGTGTCATCAGCAAGCATCTGCCAGGGGTAATAGACAAAATAATTGAATGAGGTTCCTTTCATTATGTGGATTACAAAAAAGATATGTTCTGCACTAGGAATGATCAGTTTGAATGTTGACAGTTTGACACTTTTTTTGTCAGAAAAAAAAAAGCCTAAAAAAAACAAACTGGCTCATATGCTTCCGGTTTAACTGCAGCGCAATGTAGGCATGGGGAAGTATGATATTCTTACAGTGTCATAACTTTGATTTAATTTACTACGTCTTCTTTGTACTTCCACAAATTAAAAAAGTGTATAAAATATATCATAAAAAAACTGCAAATTGATTACCAACCTTCTGCACCTTTCCAGCATCTGTTCTTTTTTGTGTTCACACCTACTATCAGTTAAATTGAATCTGAATAACTTTGAATGAAGCTCACCTGTCCCAGTGGGATTCTTCTTACCTTTCCACTTTTGCATCCCATGCTTTTGGTACACCAAATGGTTTCATGGTACAGTAAAAACAGTCATCCAAAACTAAAAAATTGTGAAACAATGGGGACATTAAACAAACTGGACACTTTTCCAAAATTATATAAAATACAAGAGAGAAAGTGGCCAGGGTGGCCGCCAACCTTTTTGTGTTCTCCATGTGACGCAACCTTCTGCATTGTCATTTACTGTATATCAAGGCTAAGGAGAATGGTTAGGTGGCAGAAGCCTTGTCCTCCAAAGAAAACATCCATACCTCCCAACACCTCGTGGAAGAATGTGGTCCGATGAAACCATAGCTGGAAGTTTTGTGCAACAATTCCAATTAGTGTGTTTGTCTCCAAACCTTCAGGTTTCTGCTGAAAGCTGCATATAAGATGATTTTTATTTTTAGCATCACAGTTGTTCCAAGTATACAACCAAAGAATAATTTCATGAGAGGAAAAGTCCAGTTTTGGAATGACCTAGCCAGAGTCATGACCTAGCATAGATATAGAGAACAGACATGTTACAAAGTCAATTTAAGACTAATAGACTCCTACTAAAGAAGACTGAATACTGAAATTAAAAGGTGCTTCACAAAAGCATACATTTAAGGATGTGCAAATATATGCAACCATGTTGTTGCACCTTTAAGTATTTGTTTTCCTTTTGCCGATTGATTGGTATTTTAAGGTGAATTATGCCGGATATAATTTCACATTGTACATGGTAAATATTTTTAAATGATTTATCATGGCCTCAATTTTTTACATCACAACAACCATTGAAAAAATTGTGATAGGGTTGTATACACAGCATCAACTAAATTATGTTTATAGAGTTATACCGTGACTATTAGAAATTGATATTAGCTCCACTAAAGTTACTCACTCATATCTTGATTTCTGTAGTTTTAAAATAATGTTGGGTTAACAAAAGTGATTGCTGGTCTTTCATTAGTTTCCATAATATAATTGTCCATGCTTTTTGCATCTAAAAATATTTCCAGAGAGCCAAATTTGTCATTTTTGTAAGTGAATCTCCAACAGAGCACAGCAACTGGTGGCCGAGGGGCAGCACTACATTACGCTATGCATCAAACAACTGAGGAAAACTCAGATCCCTCCGCCACCTTCTCTGGCACCTCATAAAGAACATTATAAAATAAAAATTTGGAACAGAATTACATAAAATTTAAGCAAGTCTTGGTGTAGGTCGATCCTGTAACCCGGCCTTGCCCAGTGCAGTGTTTCCATTGAAGCTTAGATTGATAGGCTTTAATATGCATAACTTAATATTTTTTCAAACGCAAGTTATTACAACTAGCTTGTGGTCTAGGGTCAGATTTGCATTCCAGTGTCTATGGCTAACTTGAACCCGTGGTGTTAGTGTTTATCCTAAATTAGTGTTATTTAGATCAAAACATTGGGTTTGTCTACAGCTATATCTGCACTGTTCGTAAGGCCATCAAAGAAATCATGAGCATAGCTTAAAGAGGACATTACTACTAAGTGCTGAAATTCTTAAAAACCACAGTTGCAAAGATTGGTTTCGATAATGGTGCAGTGAGACGCTGTAAAAAGCCGCAAACTGATCATTTGTTTTACATCACTCTTAACCTATAGAAAGAAAGAACAGCTAAGATTAATTTATCTGTACAATATAATAGTAATACTTGTTAAAACCCGTTGCACATATTGAAATGTTATGTCCTGTAAAGTGCAGTAGGGTGACAATTTTCTGAGCTTCAGTAGGCGTGACACTAACCCTAACCCACACAGCTTTTGAATACTTTTAAAGTGGATTAGAAATGTGGTATAATCAAGGTCTAACCACAACAAAAATGGAGATGTTTTCAGAGGTCCTTCAGGGTGAATAAGTTCTCACAGTGTAATCATCAGCCAGCACCAATCAGTTGTTGCTGACTTGAAACCCAGAGGTATGACACTTAAACTTGTACTTTTTATGTTTTGATTCATTTGATTGATTCTAGTTCAAATGTTTTTACTTCGGTCAATAGAGTGACTTCAGCTATCTTCCAATCCTTCTTTAATAAAACCTAACACACTGAAATAGCTATTTATGTGTTTTCTAGATATTTGTTGCTGTTTGTTCTGAGTCTATCAAGATTTTCATAGAAATCCCTTAACACAAGAGGTAAAACAAAATTAAAGTTCAAGTTTAAATAATGTTTGCTCTTGTTTGTTTTATCAAGCACATGGGTGGGAATAGCGGTAAACCTGCACTAATGAGTCATCCAGATACTTTGGAGCAAATGTCTCCAGTAAGATGCTTACTAATATTAACTTTAAATGTAATGGAAAAGTTGATATTGTTGAACCAGGCTAACCAAGCCACATTTTCAACGTCTTGGTTTAGGTTAGATTTCAACTGGAGATAAACCAGCACTGCCTGACCTGACAATATGTGCTTGGAGGGCTGATTAAGCAATTTTTAAACATATTCTTTCAGTATAATAAAGTTTTAAGTCATTTTAATGCTGTAGTATATGCTCATGTTGATGTGTTGTCAAACCTGCTGTTTAATTTCCCATGGCAACCTCTTTAATTCTTTGGGAGCAGCGCAGTCTTCGGCACTTGATACTTAGTATTTCTATGGCTGGAGTTCTGTTTTGATCAAAGGAGTCCAGGGACCTGGGTTACAAATCCCCCAAAGCCCATTTTGGCAACTCTTTGTTTAGCCCATTGGCATTCTGACCCCATGCTTCTAAGACTTTGAACTCAAAGCTCAGAAAAGCCGTATTGCTTCTTTAAACACATTATCTGTGGGCTCGGTTTTAAGAATATCTCTAATCATCTTAAGGTTTTAGTGCAGTGTGGCGGTATAGTCAAAGCTTCGGGGTCCATTTACTCATTTGAGCACTGTCAAGAATTCTAAAGAAATAAACTATATTTTAATACAAGCAGGTGGATTGTGAAGTTATGCATTTGTACCTTTTAAAGTGTTACCTAAGTTGATAAAATTTTCAGGAGATTAAAACATGTTGATACAATAAGACATATCTGATTGTCTTAGACTCAAAAATACTATTCTTCTCTTTAATAGGTCCCACTTATTAATCTTTGACAACTTTCCAAAAACACTTTAAAGCTAAATGATCTTTGATGAACAGTTTATCTTTGATTGGCCCTACCAGTGATCAGTAGGTCAAATACTCCAAATTGTTTTTTTCCCCCAGTTTATTAGATGCAGCAGAACTGAAAACTCATTTCTTCTGTCTGGAAGTGCACTAACAGCATGTTCTCTGTTGCACTTTTTTTTTTCTAGTTTAGTGAAAATAATCCTCTATGACGAAACCTGCAGCAGAGTTTTTGTGGTCAGAGTTTGTTAAATTTAAAAAAAGGTTTACACCAATAAGTTGGGGTTTGTATATGTTATTGGTCTGAGAAATAATAGGGGCCTTAAAGAAAAACTGGAAATCAATAAAAGTCTGATAGTTGCCCCTCTACATTTTTTTTTGCATTTTTTCTAGTTTATTAGTAATATTCTCAATAGGAATGTTTTGCCTAGTGAAATATCACTCAATAATGCAAGTTTTCTGACATAAATTGACAATTTAACTGCATAGTCCACAATATAACTTTATCTTTGCTGTACACATCATAAAACCTACTGAAAACTTGGTCAGCTGTCAAAGATTGTCAAAAAAACATTTTTGTATGTGTTCCCAGAGGTGCCTGTAAGAAACTAATAGTTGTAGAGGGCTGGAATACTGACTAAGCACGAATTGTCTATACAAGTATATATTCTTCCGGCAACAGTAAACATTGTAACTGAACAACAGAACACAACTCACCATACTGACAACTAAAACGTTGTGTTTTCCTGATATACTTGTCATACTTCTACAAAAACAAGTTTTAAATACTAGTCTTGTATATCACTACATGTTTAGTATTGTACACTTATTTAAAATTGCACACTAAGATTAAAATAAACTGACAAGGATAACTTATAAGATGTACAAAATGTGCATGTATATTTTTGCATAAAAAACGACTATTTACATGAAATTAAAAAACTGTATAGTAACAGTAGGAATGTAAACACTTGTTAAATTTGATGGGAGCAGTGATAGTTATAAAGTCTTACAACTGCTGGGAGGAAGGACCTGCGATAACGCTCCTTTGTGCACCTTGGATGCAGAGGTCTTTCACTGAAGGAGCTCTCTAGTTCTGCAACAACTTTATGCATGGAGTGGGAGACATTATTCAGGAGTGATGTTATTTTTTGCCAGAGTTCTTCTGTCCCCCACCCCCTGTGCTGGGTCGAGGGAGAATCGTACGAGAGATCTGGACTCTGATCTCCCTTTTTTGTAGGGTGAGATGACATTTCTTATGGTATTTTGCCCTTAATTTGGTTAATTGCAGCAGAGGCTGCTTACAATAGTACAATGGAGGAAGACTATACATGTGGGCTTTAGTAAGAAACAAAAAGACATTACCTTTAAAATAAAAGGTGGTTTTCAAATTAAGAGCATCATATTAAGAATTGTTTGCAGTAATAACACTTTCTGCAAAATTAAAATGCAATTTTAAATCATGCTGGTAGAGAACTACTAAACAGTTGGACACACATGTCTGCTTAAAACACTGACATAAGCAGCTTGGATGTTTTAATGCAAATATTGTATTGTAAAAAATATATATATATTTTAATGAAACTCATGGCTTATGAATCCTAGCATTAATTGGAATGACGAATGCTTATTAGGCAAACTATTTAGTGCTATTTTGCAGCGTTCCAAATCGGTTTCCAGGAATATTTGTAATGGGGAGGATTAGTAGCTTTTATGTGACAAGAACCTGGAGCAGTGTTGTGAAATATCAAAAAGGCAGTGCAGATTCAACATCTTAAAGAAATTTATTAGAACCATCAAGGTTGTTTGTATGTTTCATTATTTGAGGCCATATGTCATGTTCTAATAATTAGCTTTTTCTGCTTATGTCCGGCAGTGGGGATGTTGAATAGGTGACCAAATCTTTGGTTTGTCAAATTATACTAAACCACAAACTCTCCAACAATGGATATCATTTGATGAAACCATTGAAACCAGGTAAACGTAGCATGCTTTTGTAGGCTTAATTTTAAAAAAAAGGAGATGAGGATCCATGTACACTATAGGCTAATAAAAAGCACACCTCAATGCATGCATGTGTGTTTCTGCCCTTCTGGTCCATTCACACACCCTCAGTTGCTTTTGTCCCTTTGATGAAGATTTTGCACCTTGAATTATAGTGACTTTATCTGGAAATATTTTAGCTGCATTTTTCTTCTCTAAATGGAGATGAAGATAAAGAAGGAGAAGGTAAAACCCAGTCCTGTTGTGTGAATCCTAGTGAAGGCCTTGAACCCTGCCATTCATCCCTTTCACTTCATCAGCTGAGCCTAATTGCAAGAGAGGACAGGATACCCAGGGCCCAATTGTTCTTTATCCTCTTTGGAGCCTCTGAGGCATGAAAAGCAAAAGGCCTGCTTTTGATCTTTTTTTTGTTAGTTTTTTTTTCTGTTATCCTCTGCCATCCTTTCCCTTAGAATGAGACACTCCTTTCACACTGTGCCCTCTTCTTCATCCACGCAAAATAATTATCAAGCTCTGCCTCATCAAATAATGGCGGATATCGGAGGTCGTGATGGGAGGGCCAGAGGTCTGCTGGGTGGCCCGAGGACAGGGCGAGGCTTCCATCTAATCTTGGAGGCAGGCTCCTTAGCCTTGGCTACCTTTATATACCTTGACCTCGGTTTTCGTTTGTCTGTCCTAATGAGACCCTCTCATGCAGCTAAAGCTACAGAGGTCTTGCAGTGGCAGGGTTGGGAGGCCAAAGTACAATGAGACACAAGGCTGTTGTGAGACAAGGGTGCATCTGTGCTATCTTATTAAGCCTCGGAAAGGAGCTCATGCGTTTCAACGGTCCATAGGCACTGAGAACAGATTTGTTGACACCTACTTGTCCTTTGCGGTCAACACCTTTCTCTGAGGAGGCAGGCACACCCAAGTTCTTTTTGGGCGTAATTCTCGGTAGAGCATTTAGCTTGGCAAAGTGCTAAACTTGCTTTGGGTGACCATAAAGAAAACCTTTTTAAAAGGATTAAAAACATTTATGCACTCTCACAAAACTTTCACTGTTGATTTTCCTTGTGTGTGGTTTCTTTTTTTCTTATTTTCTTGCACTTATAGACTTTCCATTGTCCACGTGCAGGAATTCGTACAAATGTGAAAAAACTAAAATAGAAGCTGAATCGCCTGCTGGCAAGAAGCTCACTGCAAGAAAACAATAAATCTGAAGAAAGCAAAACTAACTACCTATGAAAAGAATAAAAGGGACAGCAGAATATGTATAAGTAGAGCAAAATGACAAACAAAAACACAAGTAGACAAACAAAAACCTTTAAGCAATCATGTTAAGCACGCCCAACATCTGAGCGCTGTGTGAGAACAAAGCAGGGCCCCTGTCAGCGCATCGATCCGCTCCTGAAGGCATACATCCACAGCTCTCTGATTGCACCCTGCCTCTTGCGCCTTTCTCCCCCACGCCTCTAACTCTCTGCTCTGGCTCTTCTCAGTGAGTGTGCATATTGATCTGGCCTACTTCACTGGAGTTAACTCACTGATAAAATCTGACCAAAGGCTTCCAGTGGCCTGACAGAGTTTGGAGAGTTGGTAAGAAGGATGATTAGAAGAAAAAAACACTGTAAACATTTTTACCAAAAACAGTTTTGTCATAGTAATGCCTGACATAGGCATGTTAGTTCACTGAATGTTCCGACTTAACTTTGGACTTTTCTTAGAAATTATCTTTCATAGATAGTTTTAAATTTAGGTAATTTAACAACTTACTCAGTTCAGAATATCACTCCTGTATCATTATACAGCAATTGTATGTTCAAATAGTGTAGAACTGAGAACACTGGTTTCACCTTTAAAAATTTTAAAATGCGTTTTAAGGCATTTCCTTCAAAGGCCCTTTAAAAACAGTTGTACATCTAAATTACAAATTTCTTGTGTTCATTACCTTTCTGTTTGTGTTTATTTGTGACATGAGCGTTAAAAATAATATTTAACTGTATGTCGATACTGTGGCAAAATTCTTTTTTGATAGTTACTCAGTGTCACAAAATTTTAGATTTTTGTGAATTTATATGTGCAATTCATCGGTATCTCACAGTAAACATTCATAAATCCCCTATAAATAGTTACTACAACTTAGAAACGGGTTGATTTGAGATTATACGTTTCACTTATGTGACCTACACCATTTATTGCTATTTTGATTTTGATACAGAGACAAGTGCAAAAATATAGAATAAATCTGTGGTACTTTTAATTGAACTTTTCTAGTGTTTATCGTAATAAATATATAATTTTTGCTGTTCTGTTTTTTTATAGAGTGTAGAGACTAACAAGCTGAAATTAGCTGTTTAATTAGTTGGCGTATAGGGTCTTGTAGCTAGCCTGCAATCTGCTTCTTATCAGACAAAATGTAGTTTTAAAACAGTGATAGAAGGCACTTTTTTTTTCGGTTTTCCAGAAATATTTCCAAACAACCAAATTTGTCTTTCTTGCAACATAGGGCATAGTGTAGTAACCTTCTTTCAGCCATATGGCATGTAGGGGGTGGCCTGCTCTATGTTAATGTGTTATTCGAAAGGCATAGGAAGTTCCAATTAGTCCAGCAGCTTTCAATTATCTCTTAAAATTTTTTTTTTACCAGCATTGGAACTGTATGACAGAACAATTGTCCGGTTTTGAAACTTTTATTTTTACAGCATCAAGTTGTTTCTATCAAGCAGCCTCCTACATAAAAGGCAAAAACTTTGCCAAAAGGGATGAAACCACAACCAACAAACACCTGTATGTCTGCTATCCATTGCAGTTTCAGCTACACCAAAAAGGCTCCATTTATGTAGAGCTTATTGAAAATGGCAAAAGTAACTTTTTCTCTTGTCCACAGTACTTCTTCCTTTATGTTTAGGCTACTGTGTTAAATTTACCCTCAAGTTAGAAATGCTCAACTATGATATCAGTACTCCAGTATGTTGGTAGATTAAACAAAAACAACACAATGACTTAATGTCAGATGATGTACCAGGGAAGAAACACTGATATGATACTTACCTTTACATCATATCAAAAACCTGTTCGCAGAGCAGCTGAAGTATTGTAATAGCCATACTATATATAAAGCTATAACTATATTTCAAAATTGATATGGCCCAATTTCTTTTTACCTGTGGGATTGCAGTAATTTGTTAGTTTGTGAAGAGCTCTCATAAGAGGTGTTTATTTTTGGGAATTTATTGTCAGTACTAAAATTTACTAAAATAGAATTTTCAAAATCTATATTTCAATAAAATCAATACAAAAGAAACTAATTCTTGAGACAAACTCATTCATATCAAAATCTATACTGACAGATCCATTTTCATCTCCCTAAGATGGCACATTATACGCAGGTTTGTAGACACAGACACTCAGTCCCTTCTCTTCCTGCAGAGGATTTTCTGATCTATCATGGCTGAGAATCAAAACGGTGAACTGCTGCTAGACGTTTAAAACTCCGGAAACATGTCAAGTATGACGAGAGCCTTTGCGACCCTCTTTAGTCAAAAAGGTAAAAGCAAAGGATTGTACATAGGTATTTTGCCTATGAGGCAGACTAATAGGAAAAGTTAGTGGATGTGGATTAGCCCTAAAGCTAGCTCTGCTACAGAACAGCCACTAATGCTGCATGTCATTTACCTTGGAACTTAAAACAGAGAAGTCTGATTAACGTAATCTCTGAGGTGATAGCGTTTCAATTTCCCGCTTGTCTGAAAGTCATGTAAAATGTGTGCTCGTATTCTGTGTTGCTTGTATATAGCCACTATGGCCACTGTTATAACAATGACACTGTTCTACATGGCATTTTGTGCATATAACCAGCATTGAAACATCAACAACAGTTTTACTACTCTTGATGTGAATAGCAGCCATCTTGAAATCCTAACGGGGTAGTCGGAGTTGCTCCCACTTTCCGAGTGGGATGTCCCACTTCAGGGGGTGTTCCAGTTGAAGCTCTAAAATGGCCGACGCACCCATACAAACACAAAAACACAGCTGAAAATAAAACATACTCATTAAATAGGCTTTCTCAGTTCACCAGTTACAGTCCATTTAATAGTCCAACTGTACAGCTAAGAAGCAAACAATTACTGCACTCAATCACATTTTTAAATATATATTGTTATTTAATTATTCTCCCTTTGAACCAACAGTGGAAAACACAGGTCAAGTAGCCAAAGGAAAAAAACAAGCTTTGATGAAAGTTTTTGGAGATTCCAATACAATTAAATGATAGTCATTGTCCATCCCTGTTAAAGTACTTATTACAAAAATTAAATGCTGACATTTTGGTACACAACATTTTATGGAATTTATGCTACAAAGGTTTGTTCTTTTCAGTCTATTTTTCATGCAGATATTTTGTTGACAAGAGCTTTACTGTGAATATATTATGCAGAATTGTGTTTGAGATGTTGTAAGAAGCCACGCTAATGATTTGTTAATTTATTACTGCAATCGAGAAACTTTTAAGTAATTCGCTGTAATGCAGCACATTATTCTCTGTCGCTGATAGCTTGGTTTATTGACTGCAAAATTATTGATATCACACTAGCAGGATGTTTTTTGTAAAAGCCATATTTCTTTATTGACTTGACCCCTGCTGATTAGAGTATCAGCAGGGGGTACCAACAGCTCCGTCTGTGTTTTTATTCAGTCATAAATCCTCTGTGATGAAATGGATCAAAATACAGGATGAGCAAATATCACACTTTCGGAAAGAAATACAGAATTTATAGTGTGTGCACTTTGTTTAAGATCTGGAAAACTGTTTATCATGTTCCTCGAGAAAGCTTATAAATGATCTGAAGAATCCTGCGACTCATGTTTGTGTGTCAGTACGTGTAATTGCGTCTCGGGAGTGTGATTACATTCTATGTCAGTTTGTGTATATTTTTGCAAGTGTGTTGTGCTGTCATGTTTGTAGCATTCCATGTGGGAGGGTCTGTTGATAAGTAAGCCATCTGTAGTGTTCTGCCGAATGACATGTTGTAAAGCGCGATTCGAGAGTGTGGAGAGACTTGACTTGACAAATCTTGGCACATAATGAGACAGAAGGGAGTAAAGACAGAAGTCTGTCCAGAGATAAACAATTAGATTTGTCCCTGAGGTAAAGGCCATGCAATGCAAGGACTCTCAGACTAACAAAATCAATATGGCTTCCAGTAAGAACACTCAGGGGGTAGAGTGATGAAGAGGTTATCATTCATTTCTCAGATTAGAACACACATGCACAAAGAAGACCAGTCTCACATTTAAAAATCAATACGAAGACCAGAATGAGAGCTGCTTGTCCGTGATGTATATATTCAGAAGTAAGCGTCTGCTGCTCAGCTCCCTGTTAGATTGGATCGGCATACTGAGATGTGAGAACATGGACCATCAGGGATACTGAACTGAGCTAGTCAAGCCAGGTTTCATCAGCAGCCAATTGTGCATGGAGCTTAAAGGAGACAGCATTTGGGAATGGTATTTTCACACCCGCAGATAAAAAGCATAATGGAGCATGAGCCATAGACAGAGTGGGCAGTCCCAATGCATTGCATCCCCTCTTAGGCCCTGCCCAGACTTGCAGGTCTAATCTTACATCCCACTACTGTTCCCAGCAGGCCTCACAAGGGCAGCACTGCCAGGGCAGGGAGGGCTGGTCTGACCGCTGTTGTGCTTTCACTGGCTTTTGAAGAAGGCAACAACAACCAAAAACCAGAACAAATGGTCTTTGGGCTGGGAGTGGGGGCAGTCGCTACTTGTGCAACTGCTGTTAGGTAGGGATGTCTCCTCGGACACACAGAGTCGCTGACCATAAAGGTGTGAGGCTGAGGCGCGGCCAGCCTGTCGCCTCATCTCCATGGAGACAGAGTCACAGCACCCCAGCGGGCTTGTCTCTGCTATGGCCTGGAGCAGCAGGATCACTTGGGGATGTGGCCTGGCCATCACCTGGGATTCAGGGGAGCAGGAGGCACAGCTCCAATGACCTTAAACAACCTGCCAGTCTGTCATGTCGGTCTGGGGAATAACATGAAGAAAAAAAGGAAAACAACTAGGGTATTGTGTGGAGACAGTGTTCATTCAACCATTGTAGTTTTCCAGTGAAACAAATACCAGTACTGCAGCTGATATACTAATACAACTTCTGTGGTAAAATCAGTTATAATAATAATGTACTAAAACTTATTACTTTTTACAATTTTATTGTATGATGCACTGTCACCGTGACCCACGATAAGAGAAGGAAGCCAGCTAGTGCCCCACCTTACATAGCCTACATGAATGGCAGGAAATGATGTTGTCCCCTTTGTCTCTGGAGTAAACACTTGAATGATGGCGGAGCACTACAGCGGGAAAAAAAAAATTGCAGAGGCGGATGCTAATGTTGTTGCAGCTGCGAAAAAACGCCAAGGCACAGGGTAGCATAATTGACAGAAATAACTTCTCTGTGTTTTATCCCTGTTCTGTAATAATTTGCACAAGCCAAGGCCCCCTCATAAAGCTATTTTAAGGCAAACGATTATTAGAGCTACATCTGTGGCTAGAAAGCTGAAAGAAAACAGATGGATCCTGCTTCTGTCTGCTACGTTGCTTTTAGGTTAAACTGCACTGTAATGCTGTGTTTGTTCATTACGGTGGACACAAATCTGCAGAAGACATGAAAACTGACCTGTCAATATGCTGAAAGTTGAGTTGATTCATTTATTTTATTCCATGCAACTGAAGCTGTAGTCACTGTTAAAGTACATATAGCTCTTTTCCACTACTCCCTAGTCAGCACGGTTTGGCACGGCTCTACTCGCTTTTCCGTTAGCCGCTAATTCCAGATGTGACATCATCACGCCCACTGTCAAGATGGCCAAATTGTGAGTCTCCATCTGTTTTTCGCTGTTGCAGTCCATTACTCTATTCTGTCCTTTACTGTGATGTTTAGGTAACACAACATTAAGAATAATTTTTCCAGAATTTTTATGATTTCTAATTCAGCAAATGATATGTAAAACATTTTGAACTAGTTGTGTGAACACATACTGTCGACAATGTTGTTCATAATTTGTTTTAAAGCCAATTTGACCTCAATACCAACTCATCCAAACAAACCTTGGTCCTTAAACATACAAATTCACATTGAACTGTGATATCACTGCATCAGATCACTGGTTATGTGTCTCGGTTTTATGCTTATTTGTTCTCTTTTACTATTATATTCCTGTAGTTTATTAGTTTTCCTTATTCTTTTCATTTTACTTAGTAGTTTAGTCGAATGTTACAAGCCAAGTTAAAGAGTTTGTTGACAGGAGTATTTTTCTTTTGAAGTATTTTGTAAGGTATTATAGAGGGAAGTTGTTTGTGTTTATTCTGTATAAGTGTGCTTGGCTTGTTGTTTGAGAACAGGAGTCCCCTCCTTCATCTATTCATAAAACAATAACAGACAGAGACTAAGAGCTGTTTGGTTATTATTTCCTGATAATCAGGTGGAGCCCTGGCTTGGTAATTTTGATTAAATTGACCAACTTTATTAATAATTGCACTTGGGACTTATTAATAGTTATTCAAAGCCAAATCAAACCTATTGTTGCAGAGCAACCCAAATCTTTAGCACCCTCTGCAGATTCTCTGTCATATTTGTTAGAACTCCAAAACGTTAAAATGACCTCCAGTCAGAATGAATTGACTAATATACCTACTAATTAAAGATTGCTTTAAATGTGTTGCACAGTCAAGTTGCAGAGAAAGTTGCAATATTCTACTATAAGCAAAGTTACTTGGAAAGTGTCTAAATGTTTTGCTTAGGTTTATGTATCAAAGTCAAAGCAAACCAAAATATATTTACCATTTTATTTTTACGTGTACTGATTTGTATGTTACATTATATTAGTGCCAGCTTTTGCTGTAAATAAAAACAAGATCATGTTATTCTTTTGTTTTTTTGTAAATACAGTATTACTTTAAATCAATGTTATAATCTCATACAGGTCGATACAGTACTTGTATTCTATTTGTCAGCTGAATAGGTCATTTGAGCATTCAAATTAATTACTAACAGATTGATTGTGCCATATAATCACCTTTTGTTGCAACTCTAAACTGCTTGCTATCAATAAATGCCATAAAATATCAGGACAAACAAAAAGATGCCAGAAACTAGACCTAATGGACATTAGGGCTGCTAGTCACCTTTGTAGTCATTTGTTTATTGTTGTGTCTAGCAAAGCAATTTGCTGTAAATTTTAAATAGGAAAAAAACATTTCTGCACTAAACTGCCAAAAAAGTTGCTTTTATATTTACTGTTAACGGATTAATTGGCTGGTTTCCTGACACCTGATGAACACCGTGAACCCAATGTTATCCATGTCATTTATAAGTTACTTCACATGTATATTTTTTTTAAAGCATTTATTATGTCTTCTACTCTGAACCTCAAAATGACAAGATAAAAAAAAAAAATCACAAACAGAGTAATTTCTGTGCACTGGCATTACCAATCACTGGTAACACTTGAAGAAATTATTGCCAAATGGGATCTCAAATCTTCATCACTCGAGTGTAAATCAGCACCATGAACACCATTTCCCCAGAGACACTTATGTTGCATTATCTGACAAACCAATACAGGAGATTGTGTAGAAAAATCTGTGCTTTCTTCCTTTCAGCCAAAAAAGAGAAAGAGAGGTTTTGAATAGAGTGGCGATTCTTTATGCAGAGCTGAGACGCGACACCTTCCAGACGGTGAGAGATGGCGAACCCTAATAATACAGAGCTGTACAATGGTTCTGACAGGCGAGCAATAAAGCAATCAGGGTCCCAGGCATTCCAGATCTCTTTACCGCCCACCCTCTAACAGATTGAGAGATGGGCTTCTGACCTGAGAGCTGTCAATCATGGGGGATACCTGCTGGAGCCTGATCAGGGAAAGCTGAGGGCATTGGTCCATCAGATCTGTTTTCACACTCCAGACACCAACATTGCAAGCCTAACCAGAGACACAAAAAAGCCCCACCGCCTCGCTCTTAATTAGGAGATGTGTGCATGTGTTGTTTTGGAAGGGGGTTGGACTTGTTTGGTTTAAATGGGTATGGGAGTGCCTGAGATAGAGGATAGTAAGTGGAATCCCAGTGAGACAGAAAATAACCTTTTCCCTTGATTTAGAAATCCGGCATTGATCTGTCATGCTGTTTTGTACAAGCGAGAGCTCTTTCAGGATTCTCGGGGTGTGTGGATTTACTGCGTGGGTGAGATAGGGTGTGGGTGGAGTGACTGCGAGGGGGGTTGAAACTAGTTTATTAGCTGTCTGTAAGCCCATCCCAGCAAATAGATCACCATAATTCTGTGGTTAGTTAATGGCTTTCTGGTGTTTCCTCCAGAGTCTTCCTGTCTGAGGGATGACTGCTAAAACTCCTCCACTGTTTTCTCCTCTGTTTTCCAAGTGTATTGTGCTGTGATTGTGAACTCAGACAATTTGCTTCAGCCAGTGGCCAAGGCTGCGAGCAGTCTGCCCACATGGACTCACATTAGAGAAGTCAAAGCAACATCACAAGATTCATGCTGATTTGACATTTTCTCACTGACTGGAACTGTGCTTGTTATCCAAAGTTAAAGGGCACCCGTTACAGGAAGTGTTCTCACTCTTCTTTCTTCCTGCCTTTTTCAACATGTTTTAAATGTCACACTTAGGTCAATCAAGAGGGAGCTCTGATAATCATAAAACATCTTTGTGCAAAGTGTTCATTGACAGATTTATAGATAATGCAAATTTCCAGTTAGTTAGTGTCAAGGATGTGTTTTTGAAAACAATCAAACATAGCTCGTGACCAGATGAGTCTACCTTCCATCCTGACCGTTAACCGGCCAATCATTATCTCAAAAATCTGTACCTTCACATTAACAGGTTGGTATAATCACAGATGCTTTGGTGTAGAAGTTACTGAAGACTCAAAGTTGGCTATTTTAGTTTTAGTCTGCTGTTTAAAATGAATTCATAGGAAGCTGTAAGAACTGAAATCTTTTCCTAAGAAGAAATTATTTCCCCTATGTGAAAAAGTAATAGCCCCGTTTGTTTAATAAAGAGTTAACTGTGATTAACCACATCAAATTTTTTGGGAAAGTTCAATTTTATTAACCAGACCTGATTAAAGCAAAATATATAGAATCAGTAATGAAAGTAAATGCAACATGTTTGACAGCTTGAAGTAGGCTAAAGAGCTCAGAAACACATTATGCTCCAGTCTAAAAAAATTCAAGAACAAATTAAAATATCTATTAATTTTTAAAGGCGTATAAAGTCATTTCTAATTCTTTGGGATTCGAGTGAAGCATAGTAAGAGTCATTATTCACAAATGGAGAAAACAGAGAAATGTGGTAACCCTTCCCATGAGTGGCCTGCCTACTACTTTAAAAGTGCTTTGATGACAAGAGGTCAGAGAAGAACCCAGAACAACATCTAAAGCACTGCATACTTTTGCTTCGTTTGCTTCATTTATGGTCAGTGTTCAAGATTTAACAAAAAAAGATAAGAGACTGGGCAAAAATGGCATCCATGGGAGAGTTTCAAGGCCAAAAGCACTGTTACATCTGGCATAAAACTAACAGCATTTTAGAAAAAAAACATCACACAGGACCTAGATCACATTGCCAAAATTATTGAAACCACAAATTCTGCTCTGTATCAGAAAATCCTGAAGGAGAATGTCCCCCCATTAGTTTGTGACCTTTAGTGCACTTTGGTTAAGCAGTAAGTCAGTGATTTAAAGCATATCAGAAAGGTCCACCACTGAATGACTTAAGAAACCACACACACAAAATGAAGGCTTATTGAGTGACCTAGTCAAAGTCCCGACTTGAATCCAACTAAGCATGACCTCAAACAGGCTCTGATTGCTAAAACAAAACCTCCAGTGAGGCTAAATTGAAGAAAAAAATATTCTGTGGAGAGTAATAATGTAGGACTGTTGTTGTTGCTAACGGTGGCTTAACCAATCCTTATGTTTAGAGGGCAATTATTTTGTCACACATGGTCAGGTTGTTTTGGTCTACTACTTTTTCTTCATAAATGAAAGTGTTTTGTATTTATTTAGGTGTTTTTTCATTATTAAAATGTGTTTGAATATTTGAAAGATTTACATGTGACAAACAAAAGAAATCTGTAAGGGGCAAATAATTTTTCAGAGTCCTCCAAATGATCAAATACTAAAGATAACTATTGAAGTGTTTCTGGAGAGACAAAACTGATTCCTGCCAAGTGAACAGCATCAACATGTATTTTTAATACTGTTTTCTGTGGTTCAAGATGCTGAAATTTGCCAAAAACCTCATGAACCTGAAGGTCTGATGAGACCCATGTATCTGTTTATTTAACCCTTTGTCACTTTCTTTCCTTTTCACAAACATGACCTACTTTGTGTCAGCCTCTGAAATAAAATCCTGATGAAATACGTTGAAGTCTGTGGCTGTAACATGAGAAATTGTGAAAAAGGTTCGAAGGGGTATGCATACTTTAGTGAGGCATTGTATCATTGTGAAAGAAGAATCTGTTTAAGATGTGCTTTTTGTACTTTGATATCAGAGACAGGTTGTAGATTGTATCTCACGAGTCAGAGATTGGAGGAACTCTAAATGAGCTAGACCAACAGAATGTTTTATGTCATTTTTACAGATAT
Source organism: Girardinichthys multiradiatus (assembly GCF_021462225.1). NCBI lineage: Eukaryota > Metazoa > Chordata > Actinopteri > Cyprinodontiformes > Goodeidae > Girardinichthys > Girardinichthys multiradiatus. The sequence goes on along the minus strand of NC_061795.1, from coordinate 28,829,801 downwards.
TTAAAAATTAATAGAAAAAAGTGCACATATTTTAAAACATCACTTGATAAACTTAAGCGCCCAAAAAACAAAATTTTTTTTACCATTTATTTACTGTTTTAAATATTGCAAAATTATGAGTTTGTGAGTTGTACAGATATTTGAAGAATCCCATCAAATGTCTGTTTATTGAAGAAAAAAATCCACTTATGTTGGTCTGTGTTGTAAAACAGCTGTCCTTGTCAGGTAAAGAAACTGCATTTCTGCTGTATTAAAGTCAAACTTTGGCTGTACCTATTTGTTGATAAAAAATCACTTTTATGCTTAAAGTTCTTGGTAAATGACCCATTTAGTGTTGAGATGTAGTAGCTACACAAACGGATGTTGGATTCTTTCTTTTTTACAGTCTGCTGGTGGAAGTCAGAAGTCTGTTAGTGTAAGGATAACAAGTGTTTCTTTTTCTACTTATATTAAAAGATTTAGACATGTGCATCGGCTGCATATGCTTCTCATTGTATTTAACTGAATTTTACTATAGTTTCTGTATTCTGTGTGACAGTTCAGTTGGGTTTCAGTTCTGTTTTTTTTTTTTTGGTTGCTCTCACAGTAAATGAAAAATGTAATGTCTTAAATATGAGACTGTTATGGGAATATTGTAATTTAAGTTGATTTGTATTGCAAACGCATTGACAATGAATGATAAATTGTGCAGCTGTCTCTTCCTAAGCTGTCTCATGGGGTGCTCACCTACCTGCATCTGGGAATAACTTCTGACGGTTGATGTCCAAGTCTATGATCCAAAGGAACATTTTCTTACTCCTTCCAGTTATATGATGTCATCCTGCTCTGCAGCTGGAAGAGCAGTCCATATCAGTTTTACATGGTAGTGAAAAGCAGAGTTTACTGGGTCATTAAACGTCTGACATCACAGAGTCCAGTTGAGACAGGATTTCTTTTCCCAGAAATTCTGTCCACTGACGGTAAAGTCCTCAAAACACACCGCGGCTTTCACATTGTATATGGTTCTGCATGACGTAAGTCACATTTCTGCATTCAGAGCTTTTACCAACCTCAAATTATTGCAGTATATGCATCGTTGCATTAACACGATGATTACTTCTATGTAGTTAAGTAGTTCTGTGCATGTAATGGTTTTGTAATGGTTGAGTTGATATACTGCTGCTAATATTAATTTTGTCATACACTTGGAAACAGTGGATCTAGTTTTTCTCTCTTCCTTAGAGGTCCACCAATATTGTTTTCTTCTAGGATTGATGCCTAAAACTCAGGGCATCTGAAGAGTCCAGGCCTATTATATATCTGTAAACCATTTTTTAAACTTGAGATCAGAGAATTTTACCTACGTTTTTGGGCATAAAACATTTGTGCACTAGTAAACTGACGTTGGCTAAAACAGTAGCTTTGTTCTGTGCCTCTGCAGATGTGCTGGAGACATTTCAGATGACGATTAATCCAGCAGCTCAGAGAGACTTGTGCCTTGCAGACCACCTTTGTCTGTAGCTATTTGATTGGCAAGAGGTTGCTGTGTTTCATGCTTGTCCTTTTTTTTACAATCTGTACAGCCATTGCAACACTGAACAGCTAAATATGCTCGAATGAAACTTGCCATTGTAATTTGATTTGAATTTATTTGAGAGGGATGTGCACATATATTTGTGTATTGGAAATAAAATATAAATTCCCAATAAACCTGCTGGTATACTTTGGATCTTTGTCCTGCTGCGTAACTAATGGCCAGACACTCTCAGTCAGGAATTTCTGGTAGAGAGCAGGAATTTAGGCTCCATCGATCAGTCATCCAGGTCCTAAAGACTGGGAAATGATGTGTCACTGTTTCCCTTTTCAAATAGGGCCCGGTTGGTTTCAATAATTATTCCGTGAAATCATCATAATGTTGTATTTACTTGGGATATCCACATCTGCTATTAAAAGCAAAAACAGACTTAATATGTAATGGGGCAAATAATGTTACACAGCACTGTATGTAATTCTTGTTTTTAAATTTGATTTGCAACATGTTTTTTATTTGATTTTTATTTGATTTTTTTCAGTTTCAGCACAACATACTTCCAACTTCTTTACACTGGTGTCATGGCTCTTTTCCAAACATCCTTGGAGTCTCCATAAGAGGCTTAGACAGAAGTACAGGTCCTTCTCAAAATATTAGCATATTGTGATAAAGTTCATTATTTTCCATAATGTAATGATGAAAATTTAACATTCATACATTTTAGATTCATTGCACACTAACTGAAATATATCAGGTCTTTTATTGTCTTAATACGGATGATTTTGGCATACAGCTCATGAAAACCCAAAATTCCTATCTCACAAAATTAGCATATTTCATCCGACCAATAAAAGAAAAGTGTTTTTAATACAAAAAATGTCAGTCAGTCATTTTCTACCGCTTATTCCATAGTGGGTCACAGGGGAGCTGGTGCCTATCTCCAGCAGTCTATGGGCGAGAGGCAGGGTACACCCTGGACAGGTCGCCAGTCCATCGCAGGGCAACACACAAACAACCAAGCACACACTCATACACCTAAGGGCAATTTAGAGTTACCAATTAACCTAACAGGCATGTCTTTGGACTGTGGGAGGAAGCCGGAGTACCTGGTGAGAACCCACACATGCACGGGGAGAACATGCAAACTCCATGCAGAAAGACCCCCAGCTGGGAACCGAACCCAGGACCTTCTTACTGCAAGGCAACAGTGCTACCAACTGCGCCACTGTGCAGCCACAAAAAATGTCAACCTTCAAATATTCATGTACAGTTATGCACTCAATACTTGGTCGGGAATCCTTTTGCAGAAATGACTGCTTCAATGCGGTGTGACATGGAGGCAATCAGCCTGTGGCACTGCTGAGGTCTTATGGAGGCCCAGGATGCTTCGATAGCGGCCTTTAGCTCATCCAGAGTGTTGGGTCTTGAGTCTCTCAACGTTCTCTTCACAATATCCCACAGATTCTCTATGGGGTTCAGGTCAGGAGAGTTGGCAGGCCAATTGAGCACAGTGATACCATGGTCAGTAAACCATTTACCAGTGGTTTTGGCACTGTGAGCAGGTGCCAGGTCGTGCTGAAAAATGAAATCTTCATAAAGCTTTTCAGCAGATGGAAGCATGAAGTGCTCCAAAATCTCCTGACAGCTAGCTGCATTGACCCTGCCCTTGATAAAACACAGTGGACCAACACCAGCAGCTGACACGGCACCCCAGACCATCACTGACTGGGTACTTGACACTGGACTTCTGGCATTTTGGCATTTCCTTTTCCCCAGTCTTCCTCCAGACTCTGGCACCTTGATTTCCAAATGACATGCAGAATTTGCTTTCATCCGAAAAAAGTACTTTGGACCACTGAGCAACAGTCCAGTGCTGCTTCTCTGTAGCCCAGGTCAGGCGCTTCTGCCGCTGTTTCTGGTTCAAAGTGGCTTGACCTGGGGAATGCGGCACCTGTAGCCCATTTCCTGCACACGCCTGTGCACGGTGGCTCTGGATGTTTCTACTCCAGACTCAGTCCACTGCTTCCGCAGGTCCCCCAATGTCTGGAATCGGCCCTTCTCCACAATCTTCCTCAGGGTCCGGTCACCTCTTCTCGTTGTGCAGCGTTTTCTGCCACACTTTTTCCTTCCCACAGACTTCCCACTGAGGTGCCTTGATACAGCACTCTGGGAACAGCCTATTCGTTCAGAAATATCTTTCTGTGTCTTACCCTCTTGCTTGAGGGTGTCAATAGTGGTCTTCTGGACAGCAGTCAGGTCGGCAGTCTTACCCATGATTGGGGTTTTGAGTGATGAACCAGGCTGGGAGTTTTAAAGGCCTCAGGAATCTTTTGCAGGTGTTTAGAGTTAACTCGTTGATTCAGATGATTAGGTTCATAGCTCGTTTAGAGACCCTTTTAATGATATGCTAATTTTGTGAGATAGGAATTTTGGGTTTTCATGAGCTGTATGCCAAAATCATCCGTATTAAGACAATAAAAGACCTGAAATATTTCAGTTAGTGTGCAATGAATCTAAAATATATGAATGTTAAATTTTCATCATGACATTATGGAAAATAATGAACTTTATCACAATATGCTAATATTTTGAGAAGGACCTGTAATACTGGCTGCCTTCTCAGTGTCTGTGTGGAAGTTTTTTTTTTTCTCATTTTTCAATTTTGGCATCAAGACATTGGAAAACAAACAAACTAAAAGCGTGCCCTGACAATGTTTCCTCTTTATTGGCAGCTGATACATGAACAAGAGGTTGTCTTGGCTGAAAAAAGGAACTGCTGAGGCGTTTCGAGACCTCCAGACCTTTGTGACCAATGGCATGTCATCCCTCACTTTGTCATGTTTAAGTAAAACCAATCCCCATTCAAAGCAGCATCCATCAGTGTTAGTTGAGAACAATGACAGATTGCCTTTCTGCTGCACTCAAAGCATCTGGATCCTTTCTCTACTCCCCTTCTTTCATTTATGCTAAACAGCTTGAATAACAGCTGGGCAATGGGTGTTTACAAGTTAATCAATTGTTTGTTAGGGAGCCACACATTTTCTATACCCAACCATCTGCAAGTTAATGTTCATTTACCATGCTAATTTTCCCACAGGCAACATCATATCTATTCATTACATTTTTAAAGATTTTTGCACATTTAGGGTTATGAAATTCCTTGAGATAGAAAATATAAAGTTTGTTAAATTTATATTTCGCTGAAGTACAAAACTTGCAATTTGCTGTCAGTGAATTCATACAAGGTTTTACTTGTAAAGGATTTATTTGTTCCCTATATTTGTGCTATTGGCAGGGTCTTGGTCTTTTGTTCCTTTCTGCAATTCTGTGGCTCCAAAAGATGACCCATAACATCACAGCCCCGAAGAAGGTCAGCGACAACCAATTCCCATCATGTGGTCAGCATTTTTCCAAAACTTCTTCTTTTAAAATATTAACAGGAAAGCCGGAAAAATATAGGTATATAGGTATGAATTTGAGATGTTTTTATTTATATTGAAGAAATAGCTATCTTTATACAGGCTTTTTGGCTAACGTTATTTATAAATGCCAGCGGACAGGAAATGGCTGACTCTTCTTCCCTCAGTAATCACTCGCATCAAACAGCGCTGCTGTAGGCGCAACCTGTGGTGCGGTACATCCACTTAATAAAAATATCAATAAAAGGTTTTCAGCATCTGACTGGCCGATCACCAACCAGGGCCGGTCAGGTATAAAATTGGCCAAATTTGGTCACCAACCTATTTTAATGTGAATCTCTAATTTGGTTTAGCTGTTACAGGAAGTAAAACAAAAGTCCAAAATAAATCAAAACCAAACATAAGAAGATGGATGTTGGCAGAATTAACATCCAGCTCCCTTGGCAGTGCTGGTCAGCTTGTCCCATTCCCACTTTATATTTTTGCAATTTTGGTCGATTTGTATCCAGTTTTTTCAGGTACGAAATGATGGAGCGGGACGTTTCATACCAACCGTGCCTCAATTCATCCCTGCGAGGAATGTTTTCTGCTCTGCTAATTGTCAACTGAAAGGAAATGTGCTTTTATGACTCCCATAAATGTTATCTAAAACCAGGAGGTAGCTTTGAGCTTTTTGGGTTTGATTGGGGCTCATAATCAGTCATATTTTATAGCGGGTAACAGTGGCAAACAGGAATTAAATGGGTTGTTCACAGACAAAAACAATGGAAGTTGGAAGTGGCAAAATGCCAATGTAATGGTATGACGTGGGGACATGAATTAGCTAGAGGAGAATTGACCTGGAGTCCTCCATGACTTAAAAGTTAACATAAGAAAGAAGCAACTAATTTATTTGTAAAATTACATCAAATATTCTCATTGAGAAAACAGAATAAGAACCTTTTGGACACATACATGCATATAATAAAGGAAACTCCCTTGTAATATGAAATCACTTTTTATTTGTGATTTATTTGGCCTTGCTGTCATGGCAGCCTTGAGCCAGTGCTCAGATAGGGCGCCATTTACAATTGTGCTGTGAGCACTGGTATTCACCTTTCTTCAGCTCAGAAACCACACACTACTTTATTTATAATCCAACCAACCTCAGTGTGCAACTCTTGCCCTGTATTCTTACTGAAATCACACAGCGAGGTCACTTGCCTCTGCACCTCCACCGCTGCTCTTGTATTCCAACATGGCTCTAGGACAGCAGCCCGGCACATCTCTGCTCCTCAAATCACAAAGAGGCCCAGATCAGAGCCATGCTGGATGGGAGCCAGGATCCTACCCTCACAGCCCAGGCAGCTGGGGGCAGCCTATAATAAGTGGGAGACAATGAGAACTAGCACACCTCCCACGCTTTGCATGTGGATGTTGGTTCCGAATTGAAATTAAATGGTTTTATAGGTTCTCTATAGAGCACGCTAATTGTAAAACAATGCGAAACCTTCCAGGAAGGTTTAGAGGACATGCAGAGCGTGCGAAGGTTAAATTTTGAAATTCCGATTCAAGAGAATAGGGTTTTTATTTCTTCAGTTGTTATTTTGAAATTTTATTCTTACAATACTCATTAGGAGATAAAACATAACTTTGTAGTCTTTGATATGGTTTCTTTCTGTTTTAACTTGCCACACTTGGGTTCATCTGAAAACTGGACACCTAGATATGTGTTTTTTTTTTCTGCAACATTCTTCAAAAACATGTACATTTTTTTCGTTTTCACATGGGGAATCTAGAGATATTAAAGGCATTTTGCTTTAATGAATAATAATGGACAAATCACTGTGATGTAGGTGGTGGTGGTGCTTTAATGGTCCCTCATAGCCTCTTAAGCCTCTGGTGATAAATCTTACACGGGCTTCCTTGTATAACTAAAACCCAAACCTCATTCAACTTCACATCCATCAGTGTTTGGTTGAAAGCGATGACAAAGCACTTTCAATTACACCAGTAAGTGACTCTGGAAACAGTTCATAGCAGGGTCCAGCCTCAAACTCTACGGGGGGAAAAAGAGAAGAAAAAAACACAAGGGTGGGAGAGGGGAAGGATGGCTGGTAGGGCATTTGTTTGACTTGCTCCCAAATAATAAAAAGGGTGGTTTGACTTAGGGGGGACACAAGGGATGCCGCCAGCATCGCGGACCCAAGGACAATTCACCTATTTTGCGTCCTGTCACCCCTGTAGTCTGATTTATGATCGGGACATCCTTCCTGCGACCCGCTCGCCTATCCGCTCGGCTCTGTAAGGATACTCTGGTGATTAAAGGCTGAAGTATCAAAGCGTCCTCAGTCAGGGCCCTTGTCTTGTACCAGAGGGCCTTGCGTTGCTGAATGGGGGGAGTGTAGCTGTTGGGAAAGAGAGCACTGCAGCAGCAGAGAAGAGCCATCCTTAACCCCGAACACCAGAGGAGAGAAGAGCTTTTCGAGAATCCATCAACCATGAACGCTTCATTCCATATTGTTGCTGTTTTGGTTTTTTTCCTGTCCCTCCCCCACATGCCAGTTTGTAATTATATAATGTAGAGAGTGTGTTCTCTAAAACTTAACATCCCACTGTTTAATTAGAGTTATTTTACTCATAATTGCATGATCCTCTTTGCCACTTTTGGCTCCCACTTTGGTTTTAATAAGCGAACTAATTTCAATATCCATCTTCAAAATTAATCAGTAAGGTATGCTCAATATCAGAGCTTAAAACTGAGAGAACTTAGAAAACATATGTATGTTCCCAATAAGGCGGAGCTGCAATCAACAAAAAACAGCAGCAACAACAATGACAGCAGCAGCAGATGAATGATGATTATTTTTTTCCCCCTCACTCTTTAAAATGCCTTCATTACTTAAATAAAAACAGAGCTGGATCCTCTTGAGTGCCTGATCTTTGAAAGCACCTCTGACTCCAACCCCCCTGATAAAAGGCCCGCTCTAACATCAGGAGTCCAGAGCCTTTACTCTCTAACTTCAGGCAATTATGACACAGAGGAGATCTTTGCCTTCTTCACTCCAAAAGAAGAAGAAAAAAGGCATTTATCCTGTTTTTTTCTACTGTGCTTAGTTGTAAAAATAAGCTTGCTCTCCTCAATTGCAGTCACCTCATGCCCTTTGCAATAGCAGCAAGGATGTATTGGAACAAGCCATGGGGCAAAACAAATCACTTGTGATTTACAGAATTATAAAGATTTTAATAGCAGCAACGCTCCTGTCTGAGATTGGTCTTTATTTCCAGGAGTCAAAGTTTCCTGGGTGCCCCAGGCTTTTGAAAAGCAGTAATTGGCCAACAGAGAGACTTAGGATCTCCCTGAGTGATGTAGGGTATTTGTTGCTGTGAACTTGAGGGTATCACTCTAAAGATCACAGGTCCGGGTTCTAAAAGATTGCAGCTTGTCAAGCACAATTCATTTTGCAGCCCTGAAAGTCAACCACTTTTCCATGCAGTTTTTTCTAAAGTTTTATTCTCTCATTTTTACTAAATAAACTTTGTGACCAAATGAGAAAAAGTCAGGGGTGTCTCCAGAAAGTCTTGTAAGGGCTGGTCAGATGGGGGCCCCTAATGGTTTTTGGGTGGTTTGCTAAAACTAAAAGCTGTAACAGTTGTAGAAATCTGTAGGAGTTTGTAGTAGAAAAGAATGTGATCTTCCGTTGGATTTGTCTAAATAACCCACTAATCTGACTAATCTGTAAACCCATGTTTACAAGTACCTACAGTGGCTATAAAAAGTTTTCAACACTGTCAGAATGCCAGGTTTTTGTTATGTAAAAATAATGAGACCATGATAAATGGCTTAGAAAGCTTTTCCCCCATTTTTTTTTTTTTACAATTCAACTGAAAAGCAAACAAATCTGTTTTATTTAGACTTTTTCAGTTGTGTGGTTATATGTTGCAAACTGTGTTTTATCAACTTAAATGAATGTCCAGAGCCCTTCTCGTGACTCCATACATTATCTGTCAGATTTACTTCCGGACTGTAATTGAAGGAAGATGAAGAAGACTGAACGGTAGAACTGAATAAAAAGGCTTTTCAACCAAATGTAAGTTTAAGGGTGTGCACCCATATGCAACCAGGCTATTGCATTTTGTTTCTTCATTTTCTTTAAATTTTTGCCTCTAACAATTTTTTGTTTTACAGTTGAATTATGTTGGTGGAAAGGTGGAAAAAAGTCAGCTTTAGTTTCATTTATTTACATTTACAGTAACGTTGGAAGCCTGTGTTTTCTGTTAGAAAAACAAGTCTGGCAATAGCTTAGCTATATTATGAAAATCCACCAGGGAGGCATAATCGAGTTTGACTCTCTACCGGTGGTCTCCTTGTTAGTGTTGCGGAGTGTCAGAACTGACAGTGCAGGTAGCTCAAATGCCACTTAAGGTTTTAGCTTCAGTGGCTTTTGGAAAGAAGTGACCCTGACCTGTGTAGCCTGAGCCCACATCCCACACCCTTTCTGCCTGACAGCCGCTCAATGGCAAGTGTCTGCCAGCATGCCGAGGGGAACGCTGCCAAGCAGCCGGAGATAGAGATGATTACCACATCCCTCTCTCCCTCCCAGGCTGCTGGCTGAAAACTGATACCTACTAACAAACTGCTGTCAACATGTTAGCAAGGCAGAGAGAGTGAGAGCAGTAGTATGCGCTGAGAGGAGAAAAAAGGAGTAGAAACAGAGATGTGTGGGAGAGTTGGTGTGAAGTCTAAACAAGTTTGGATTAATGACATTGAAACAGGTCCCCCCCCCCCCCCCCCCCCCCCCATTTTTTTTCACTGTTTTGAGAGCTAACGCTATTGTGGCAGTATTGAAGAATGCAATCATCGCTATGCGAAGCTGCCTGGTTAGGCAGACACCTACAAAGTGACAATCAGATGATGAATGTCAGGGAATGCAGTCAGGAGGTCACTTGTGTTCAGGCTACTGAACGCAGATCATTTCTTCAGCAAAACTTTTATGCTCTTTCACTACAGCTGGTATAATTTATGCAGAATAAATGATACGTCGTCGAGACCGTCTGTGGTGTTATGCTAATTGTTTTCGACCTTTAGCTCACTCGCTTCAAACTTGGGTTTTCCTGCTGAGCACGAAGTGAGCGCAGTTCTTCCAAATTCGAGTTGTAAATGTCATTGTTTTTGAATAAATCCCCTACTGTGCCACTTTGCAGACAGCCATTTAAAGTTAAATAAAAGAGACAAAAAAAAGACCAAAAAAATCACTGCTGACATATATTTTTGTAATTGTTGCAAAGGACAAGAGGCAGCACGGAATAGCTTGAATCGCTGGTAATTAGAATATCACTGTGCTAATTACAAAAAGATTTTGATTGTCTGATTGTCATTAGAAAATCAGACAGCCAGCCTTAATACACATTTGTTTTTGAAAATTGGGAATGGCAATTATGATAATATGCGTCTCGACATTAAAAACCTTTGTCAAAGACAGAAAAACCAGGAAATGTTACAATGTTAACTAAGGCATGTGTATATTTAGTAAAAAGAAATACAAATTATATCATTTTTATGTTGTTTTTTTTTTGCCCAATAAAAATCAAGATATTTATTTTTATAAATGTTTAGATTAAAAGTGCCTAATCTTTGTTTAGATGTGTGAATGCAGGTTAGAATACCCACAGCTGGCTATAGTTTATGTTTTAGTTTTTGCTTATACTGTCAAAAAGTTGGGTATTTAAAGTTTTATTCAGCCATCTTGCAGAGAGTCCACACAGGAATCTTTTTCTTTGTCTTTTTCAGACAAACAGGAAAGCCAGGGAAAAAATAAAGAGTGCGACATCTTGGAACTTTGTTGAGCCACAAGATAAGTATTTCTCCAAAAATCAATTTTCAAGAACGTGTGATGGAAACAAACCTAAGTGCTAGTTAGAAACAACCCCATAAGGCTTCTAGAGAAACCAAGCCTAAGAAGCACTTTATTAGCCAGCAGGGTGAGCTGGAAGTAGGGGGTCAGGAGGACTGGCCCTATCATTGACTGGGGTTGGAGGATGCATCCACAGCTGCACTTTCTCTACATTTCTAACAGTAAATATGCACCTTTTGAAGTGGGGGGTGCCTAGGAGCACTACTCTGCACAGATTGTGTGGGTTTCTGTGTAGAGCTGTAGTTACGGGAAAGATCAATGGACAGGGCATTAGGGGGCGGGTAGCGGGGGGAGAGCACACTACAGTGTCCAGCCCTCCAGCCTGCAGAACAACTTAGCTGCTCCGAGATGGCCAGAATTATCGAGCCAAGGGTTGTTTTATTCTCTCTGCTATTGTGCAAAAAAAAAAAAAAAACTCTCACTCTCAGAGCTTTAAACACGTTTTGTTTTTGTTTGTCCTTACCACATTTCAGAAAAATAAATCCTGTAGTTTGGATTATTTAACATATAATATCAACCATTATATGGTACCGATTTATTTTCCCTCTATAGTAACAGTTTTTAAAAAAATATATATTTTTCTTTAGGTTAGAATTGTCAGGTATGAAGTATGTGTAAGTATTGAAATCTTTTTTAAACAACAGCAAAAAATAAAAACATTTAATATTTTCGACTGGAACAGTTGGCAATGTAATTACTGGCTGGGAAAAGCCATGTCCCGAGCGGTGAAAGCATGGAAAAACCCATATCCTGCTCATTCTGTGGCTGAATATGTGGGCTTGTGGTTGGCTTTAAGTGCATTAGGCTTGTGCTGAACACACAGCTTTCATATTGTGGTTTGTAAAGACTATGGCAAAGCCTTCTGGGCCAACCACACTTCCAGATGAGGCTAATCTGCTTGCGGTTAGCAGAATGATAAGCAAGCAAAGGTTTTTTTTAAGCTTTTGCCTGTGTCTCTGAATAAGCTTCAAATTCAGCTTAGCGTTAAAATAAAGACTGATGTAGAAAAAAATGCTGCCATTGCACATTCAAAATTAAATTAAAACAGACTCTTCTATTATGAATTTATTGGCAGTTATATTGAAAGAGTTCAGTGCTGTTTTTTGGATAAGAATGACAGGACAATACTATCACCCCCTCACAGTGTCAAACGCGCATCTCCTCTGCAGTCACAGGTGTCGTCGTGGGTTTGCCTCTGCCAGGCGTGGAGATCTAGCCAGAGAGAGTTAGCATTTACAACCCCTGTCACACTCCACAAAACACCATGTCACTCAAGCACAGCCTGTGTGGCAGCTCTGGCATTAATGGAGACGTTGACATCTTCCGACAGAGTGTTTATCTAATACTAATGCTAAGCAACCGGAGCCTGTCGCCCCCACAAACTGAGCCGTCCAACCCCGCCGCAGTCCTCGGTGTCTGCCTATCACGCTAGTTTTCTCATTCATCCAGAGACTCTTTGGATTCATAACAATACTGTTTCTGCCTCTCTGTGTCATGTTTTTCCTTTCGTTTCTTATCATTCAGTCAGTTATCGCACCATTGTCTGTAAGACAGTCCTACTGCATCACAGGTGTGGAAGACAAAGTTGAGTCAATTACTGACATATTGTACGATGCATCACTGGTAAATGCTGGCTTGAATCTTTTTCTCAGGGCCACCCACAAAAGTTGTTTACATGATTCCGCAGCCTTGTGATTCTCAGGGACTGTGATTTCCTGCGAATCTACTGTTCACTGGAAGTCTCATAAAAAGTTGAAAATGTGCATTTAGTACATAAAAAAAAATTGAATTTTTTGGATTTCCCTTATATTTTTTCAGGTTATGTTAGAGATGGCAAAATCAGGCTTTTCTTGCCCAAAACCAATTTCAGGTTTTCTTTAAGGTCGAATCAGCCCTTTCCCTTTTTTTTCTTTCTATGAAGGATCTAGGATCATTGATAGAGGTAGAAGGAACAGCTATAAAGGGAGAAGGAACAACTGTTAATAAGATTTTTTACTAAGCTCAAAAAACAAGTTTTAGAGAAAGTGGTGAGGGTTTCCTTGCTTTCCTGCATATGATGTAAGGATTTTTCAGTACTTGACCAAGGGACATTTGGCCAATTCTGATCTGATTGGTGAATTTCTGGTTTATTTATGTAGCGCCAAATTTAAAGCAAATGTCATCTCAAGCCACATTCCAAGACAACCGAGGTCCAATTCAGATGCAATTATAGGGAGTCCTAATCAGTCCAAATTCAGTTCAGATCAATCGGTATCCTTGTGCATCTTTTTCTGACTAATTTTTTCCTTCTACTCAATTATCCATTAAAATGCTTCAATAAAGCATTGTGTGACCAGTCGGCTCCTTTAGCAATGACCTTTTGTGACTTTGCCTCCGTGTGGAGGGTGTTAGTGACTGCGAAGTGAGGACTCAAAAATCCTTTTTTTAATTAGCCTTTTTCTTAAATTCACATTTTCTGAGACACTGATAAATCATTCAGCCAGGAGGCATAATCATCAAAATGAACAAAAACAAATGTGTAATAAATGTATATATGAATTTCCCTTTTTGAATTAAATTACTTGAATAAATTCACAGTAATATTCTACTTTATTGAGATGCACATCTAATGCAGCAGAATCAAATTGTCACACATTTTTATCTCAATTGTTTTATTGTAAAAACAAAGGAAATACTTTGAAACATCATTCTAACAGCAAAAAAGTATTTCTTTTATGACTTATATAACAACTTGTATACAATCTGCAAAAAGCCACAAACATTCCTATATGTTGCTATATGTTTCAGAGGCTGATGATGGGTTCATGAAGTTTATGGAGCTATCTTTAGAGGATTGATTTCCTATACTGCCATGAAGTTGGATGCATTTATATTCTATGCCTGTGGCTCCGTGACCCCTGGTTCTCCTTTGATGTGGCAGGCAGAAGCAGAAACCAGGATGAGGCAGAGAGAGTGAAGGCTGAGGGATAGCAATAGGTGAAGCCATCTACAATGGAAGCTGAGGGGGGAGGAATAAACCTTTCTTCAGGTTTGCTTTCTAAGACGGATGAGAAGATGGAAAGACAGAGAGTATGCGGGAAGTAATGAGAACCAATGAAGCCATCATCTGACAGATCTGTGAGGGGTTTGCACTGGTGGGCGCAGAAAAGATGCTAGGATGGGGGGGGGGTGATCGGGTGAGCGTGGTGGGTTGGGAAAGGGCATGACAGTGGCGCGAGCTGATAGAGACATCAGCGCTGCTTCAGTAATCTCCTGACGGCTGGCCGCAGCGAGGGGCCATCGAGGGGCCCGGTAGAGTAGAGCCGTGATAGAATAGACCACCCCGACAACACTAGCAGGGGGCCTGGCAGTATGGAAAAATCAAAGAGGGAAGAAGTAATTTTTGAGAAATTACAGAAATCTCCATGGAAATTAGCATGAAACACTTTCTAATCTCTTGCTTTTCACCGCAGACGATAGGGGTCAGCGCTTCAAGTTCCACTGCCCTTGCTTTCTCTTCCTCGCTCGCCCCATCCCTAATTTCATTATTCCCTCTTGATTTTTTTTTTTTTTTATCCCTCCTGCTTCTTATGTGTACTCATTTTACAGCCTGCCACTTTGAAACTGCCCCTCCCCTCCGTTCATATTCCTCAACCATTCATTTGCTTGAACCTCCTTTCATTGACCACAATTAAACGTTTAGATTTCAAAAGCGAATCAAGGGAGAGCCAAGCCTTGCCCTCAAAGTGACACGGGATCAAGCTGCTGGGTGCTTTGGAGCCTCAGACGGGGTGAATCCCCCAAGATGTGTCCTCTGGACCCTTCCTTTCGCTCATGTGCTGTCTGTCAGAGCTTAGGAGACTAGTCAAAGGAATGGGTGGAGTGAGGCAACCTTAGTTGTGACCGTGTGCTTATTGATAATCAGCCGCATTTACAGCAACACAATGACTCCCTAAGACATAATTCTTCTCACAACCACAAAGCCCTCTCACTTTCAATATTCCTAGACAAGACCCAACTTAAGAAAAGATTTAATATGTTTTCATAGCTTTGTTGGTATTTAGTTTTGGTTTGATTTGCATCACGCCCTTTTATTATAAATTTGATTGAGAGCACGAGGTGTTGGACTAACCTGTTTCGATGTTTAAACACAAAGAAAAAAAATTGCTACATGAGCTTGGACCATAGATGTATTTTCACTGTTCTTGTTAATATATGTAGAGTTATGTTTACATCTTCCACATATAGTATAGCTCAGAAGTAGCATAGTTACATTATTTTTTCTTCCGTTTGCATCCATGGCAACACGGAGTGTGCTCCTCGTTCAGGGCTTTGGTCAAATTTCATTTTTTTTTTTAAGCGGTTGTACAAAACAAGGCCGGCCAAGCTTTACTCAAACAACTGCACTTATTGTGCTTTGTTTAAAAAAATCCTATTCCTGTGTTCATTTCAAGGGCAGAATATTAAAATTAGTTTGGAATAATAAAAGGGAAAAAAAGCACATTATGCGAAAGAAAAGTCTAATATAAAAACAGCCTAAAAGAGAATGTAGCGAAATTGTAAAAGGAAATTAATAAAGACATAAATTAATATCCAGGAAAACTAAACGAGCCCAAAGATAAAATCTGACTGGCGCTGTTTTTCTGTCCTCTTCTACAGTACTACGGATGAAAAAATGTATTCTGTAAACAAGAACCCAATTTATTCAGAATTAAACTTTACATAATTTCACCAAATCACAGGCAAATGTGATTTGGTCATTTATATTTTGTATTTGCAATATATATTTTAAAATATAAAACAACTGCACATATATTTGAATATGCTCAAATATTTAAATCTATATGCATTTTTATAATTTCAAAACATATTTAAATGTTTATTTAAATATTTAATTATGTATTATTGCCATTTTTAAATTACTGAAATATGTTGTAATCTGGTTAGCTTAAATTACCCTTAATCCTGGAAATCTTGCATTCACAAAGTCCTCTCACTTCCAGACATTTTTACTGTGTTAAACCAAGTTTCTTTCCAATTCATGGCCAGATTCAGCAGAAATGAAAAAAAATTAACAGTTTTACATGTCATATAAGAGCTGTTTGATTAACATTATTAGTGTGTGTGCTGATTCATGCAAAGTAGCTTCTGTCCAACTTTGGTGGAGACTTAATTAGAGTGCTTGCAGACTTTGACACCGCAGTGACAAGCAGTGGAAATGTGTGTAAGCTATGTAAACCTTTCTGACCTCTAGTTAAACTCGCTCTTCTTCTCTAATAGTTTGCCCTCTAATTAAGCTCCAAAGTTGGATTGTCTAGTTGTTTCTTGAAAACTGCACGCATGCCGCTCTGCTAATTGCATTTTTGTAGAAAATGACAGTATTCTCTGAAATCATAGTGTATAATATTGCCTCACATGTTAAAATTCCAAGGAGTTATGATTAGGAAGAGACACATTTTCCAGAATGAGCTTTAAAGCTTTTGAACATTAGAAACTAAGCAAAGTTTAGTTAAAGTAAGTGAATGGGTCATTTCTGACATTTTACATGTTGTCCTTAACTTTACACTTAAGTTGTTTAACAATCAGATACTCAGAAGCAATTATTATTCCTTGTGAAACTATGGCTGTTGTTTTCTGATGGAACATAACAAGAAAATCAAGTGTGTTGAGCTTGTAAACTGTTTTAACCCAGAAGACATTTGGCTTGGGCCAGAGTGAACCTGCTCCCAGTTGCGGTTCTGCTAGTAATAGATAGATGGCACTGCATGCAAGGTAGAGCAAAGGGCCTGAGACTCCCCTCAACCACTTTTAGGGTCTTAGTCTCATTATCTGTCTGAAAATTAACCTGTCAATTTATCAATCAACGCCATCTCCTGTGTTTTTTTTTTTTTTTTCTCTTTTGCCTCTGGTTTGTCGAATAGCATTAAAAGAACGCCAGACACGCAGATAACCAGGAGCTGTGTTTGTTAGTGTAGTGAATGAGCGCATTATCACTTAAATGACTTCTATGAATCACAATTCTGCCTGGGGGTTGATAAGAAGCAAATGCACACAGTTTTATTTTAAACTATGTAAACTGTTTATGTATTCTTTTATGTGCCAGGGAAATAATGTCGGGGCTGGATGGACAATTTTCTTGCTGGATATGTTATTTTATTTTTTTTAAGTGTCAAGCCAGGTTGTGGAAAGATTTCATTTCAGAATTCAAAAGTTTACAATCACTAGCACCACAATGAAAAGAAAGGTGTTTAGTTTTAAAACACAAACTTACATTTATTAGAAATTATATGACATTGATATACATTTTTATATGAATAATAAAACAGAGGGAACTCATTAAATTACTACAATACCAATATTAATGCTACTACTACTATTACTACTACTACTACTACTACTACTAATAATAATAATAATAATAACGATGATGAAGTATACAGTAAAAAACTAATAATTGACAAGAAAAATTCTAACATATTCAAAAGAATTATAATCTTCTAACATTGTTATGTATACATCAATACAAATAATAATAATGGTAAAATGTGCACTAAAATAATAATGGTGTAATAATAAAGCAATAATTCTCAATATATTGAATTTAAAAACATTACTTATATTTAATAATATCATATTAATAACTGTCATAATAATTCGTGTAATAACAATAATAAATCATTTCAAAAATACGTACAACTGATGCATATTGTATCAGGGGTAAGTATGGCCTCTATTCTCTATGTTACATT
This sequence comes from Girardinichthys multiradiatus, assembly GCF_021462225.1. Classification (NCBI taxonomy): domain Eukaryota; kingdom Metazoa; phylum Chordata; class Actinopteri; order Cyprinodontiformes; family Goodeidae; genus Girardinichthys; species Girardinichthys multiradiatus. Next base: position 28,812,250 of record NC_061795.1, on the reverse strand, counting down.
AAGGAAATGGCAGTTTTTATTTCTGTAATAAATAAAAGCATAATACATAACTTTACATATGTCACCATCTTACATTCAAAATTAAAATGTAATGGTCTTTATAGAGAACTCAGCTCATAATTCTTCATGGTTGACTTTGGAGTTAATAAAACAAGTACTCGTAGAAATATCAAAAAGGGAGTTAGATTGAAATGTGTGTTTGCATTCTCAGCATGCTGCACGGCCTTAATAAGAGCCGGGACGTGTCTTTATCTCTAAATGGGTTTTAATATGATAAGCTAAACTAGACCCTTTAAAAAAATCCCCACCAAGTGTGACTGCAGGCACTTTTATTCTTCTCCTGCACCGCTCTCAGGTTATTAGCTGCTACATGACTGGATCGGCTGCAAAATGGAAGGGTGTGAACAGAACCAGATAGGGCTCATGAATAGCGGGAGGGGATTTTTCTTTTTTCCAATTGTTGTTATTTGCAAATGGCCTTATTGTGTAGAGACATGCCGGTGAGAGGAGGTGGCGCTAGCAAGGAAAACGAGAGGAGAGTATGTTAAAATGCTGACAAAAAAAAAAAAAACAATGAGAGAAAAAGCAACACAACATCTGGTAATTTGTTTTTAGCGAGCTTAGCCTAATGATGTAAGCAGATTACTTTCCAACAGGGTGGAAGAAAGGGGAGTAAGGTTTTCAGTTCTTTTTTTTGTGTCCCTTAATGGCTCTGCCCCATTACTGGCCGAGACAGAAGCCACCGCCGCACTGCACAGCTAGTTCATGGCGCTTACTTTATTCATGCTCTCCTCCGCCATTTGATAATTCACACACTCAAGAAGTGGATTCTGAGCAGATCAGAAAATTGCTTGGCACGCAGTGGGGGCTCAGGGTTTGTTTTGGAGCCTATTTTAGTGCCTTGAAAGTGGGAAACTCTGTGATTATTGGAGGTGGGATGTAAGCCACGCGGTGCTGTGTGGGTTGCTCGCGGGGCCTGTTTTTGCTCCCCTTCTCCTCAGAGAGCAGAGATCAGTGGTATGCCCAGATTGAAAGGGAGGGCAGGAACATAGCGTGATGAAGGACACTGGCTCTCAGTCAATGTGAGGAGGAGAACGGAGGATGAAACACACCATTAAGACCAATTTAGAGTGTTACTCTAAATTTCAGCAAGACTGATCGATCCTGACAGGAGGGCATCGTACCGCCTGCCAGATCACTTAAACCACTGCCCCTTGTCTCACGTTGCTTAATGTCATGTCATTGGCTATCTCTCTCAATCGAAACGATGAGCTTCTGTATTTCATTTCAATTACTATTTGTAGAATTACCTTTTTTATTTTTACACATCAGTAATCAATGTGGATTTTGATAATGTCATAATGCAATTTCAGCATTACATTATGTTCTCCCCCCCTGTTCTTAATCCAAAGTGAAATCCTCTGAGACTTTCTGTCCTGTTGGTTTATTGATTTTCTTCCTATGCTCACTGATCATTGGACAGAAACAGCCAAGGTAGAAAACAGACCACACCTTGCTCGAAGGTTTAGCCATCAGACATGCAGTCATAATACCCACTTTGATGAATATAGATTTTTTTTTGCGTGACCAGTATTTTATTGTTTAGAGTGTAATTTTCAAAAAAATAAAAATAGAAGACTTCGGAAGAAGCTTTGAAAATTAGGATTTGTTCAGTTGAAAATTCAAAGGTAAGTAAGAATAGACAATGAAAACATACTCTGAATCATGTGCGTACTGCATTGCATTTGTTACAAACATACCTAAGAAAATGCATCCCCTTGCCTATATGTCTAAAAGCCTATATTGTGATATAAGGTGCATATTATCAGAGCGCCACTATCTGCCGGCGCTGCGCTGACATTTTATACGCCATCTATTTATTAGTTGGGATGTTCATCGAGGCAGCTCAGGTTAAGTATCTTGCTCAGTGTCTGACTGCAGTTATTGAACCTGCAGCCCTCCTGTCCCAAGTTCAGTTCCCTAACCACAACCAGTTTGCCCCTTCGAAGGATGAGGTCTCAGCTCAAGTGCTGCAATGTATACCACACAGACAGTGATCTATTCCGCGGCTGATATCATGTTGCACCATGTCACTGACTGATGTTACCTGCATCTCGCGTGATGATTAGATCCATGACTGTGCCTACTGTTCCCCTTATAAAATCAGTTCCTTTCTTTTAACCCCCAGTGTGCCGAGCCCATTGTCAGAGTGGGGATGGGGGAGGTGGGGTGGAGAGTAAAAATCATGTATGTGCGCGTGTTAGGGAGTGAGAAGTTATTTTAAGGACGTTATGTCTCAGATTTGTGGTGACATTCTACCCTTGACAAATGTTCTTCATCTGAGTTGGTGACAAGCCCCAGTTTATAACCAGATTATGGGCTAGAATATAAATTATGTAAGTCACAGTGCTGTGAGACATCTGCTAAGCAGATTCATATGTGATGAAAACATAATGTAATAAAATAAGGGAGGTAACATTGAAGATTTATTGTATTGTAAGCATCCTTGCTCTGCTTTATTACAGCCCTGCGGCCATACTCTGAACTATATAGTGTAAAAACTCACATCTCCCGATGTATATAACACATTATTACCAACAACAACAAAAAAAATATATATATATATATATATTACACATATATATATATATTTATATATATGTGTGTGTGAATGTGTGTGTGTGTCTTCATCCTTACCCTGCAATAAATACAGCAGAGCAAAATAAAATAAGTAATGAGTAATAGTAATACTGAAAATTATTACATTTCTGATGTGTCAAGTTTTTATTAAGGTTTTGTGAAATGTATTTTATTCTTTTGGTTTTGCATGACAAATTTCTGTATTTTTTATTTTGTCTAACTTTGTAATGATTTCTACACTTTGCTATAATTACTCATTTTAAGGTTGACTGTTTCCTTTATGGTTGTTTTATTAAAGGTAATTATTTTTTGTTTATTAAGTGGTTTTGTAATTGGGCAAGTTGAATTTTTGATCTGCTATTTCTTTCTGACATATGAATGTTACTACCAACAACTTAACCCTAACCCTGAAATCTTTTTAACTTTGACAACTAAATCATGGGATAATCTAAAAAGCATCTAAGAATATTTATTTTGAATTTAATATGTAAAATATAGGTATATCTTGGTAAGCTTATTTTATTTTAAAATCAAATGTATGGTGCCTGTATGTTTGGGGTTTGGTTCACACTGAAAGCTAGCAGTCCATTGTAGCCTTAATGATTTTGCCTGGTGTGTGTCTTTAGGGGCTGTCTGCACCACCAGCTGAGGCGTTAATACAAATATAGCAGATAATTTGTGAAGTAACCTGGTTTTAAGTGGCTTTCTAGAAAAGTGTGACTGGCAGGTGGGGAAACAAGCAAAAAGTAATTAGATATTTGTTGTGACGGAACCGTCCTGAGAATTTGCGGGATTTTTTTATTTTATTTTTTTGCTTTTTCACATTTTATATGTAACATTCATATAACTCTAATTGTATTATTTTTATTATTTTTTTGACAGCTATGTAAATGAGAGTTATAGTTATAATGTAAAATTTTAGACAACAATTCTCACAACAAAAAGAACATCTTACATAAGCTCATTAGCTTTAGCTTCTGTCTTTTATAAAGAAATACCAGGGCAATTGATAAAGCATAAGCTCCACCTTCGCCGTCTCTCCATTTTGTAATCACAGACAGTTTGGCAGCACAGCGTAATTAGTTTGCATGCCAGATTTCCCATGAGTCCCAGCTCAAAGCCAATCCCTTCCTCATCAGCGGTCCAGAGACTAAACACCTACTTTATCTGGTTCCCCCAAGGCTGTCCATCCATGGGGAGTGAGGGTGCCCTCAAAAACATTTTCAGCGAGGGCTCCAACGCCTCAGGCTGATATGGGTGAAACTTCTGATGGCAGATGGCACGGGGAAGGAAGCAGACTATATCTTTAAGGTAGAACTGCCAAACAAAAGTGGAACATCATATCCCTGGGCCTTGCTTCCTAGGGCGGAGATTAAAGCATGAAATATGTGTTTAGCAGAGCCACGACTGTCTTCATTTCAACTGGAAGTGCACATGATCAAAGGGTCTGATGTGTGGAGGCATGCCGGAGGGTATTTTAATGTTTCCACTAGTTCACAATAGTTCAAAGAAAAAGTTTTACAGCTTGTTCAAATGTCATTATTGATAAACTGGAATTCTGACCTCATACATAATTTATTAGATTAGCCTGTTGTACACAACGCAATTTAAAACCATGATTTGTATTGTATTTGCAACAAATAAAAAAAATAAATCATGAAGCCTTTATTCTTTAAGCTTGATGTCCAGTCTTATTTATTTCACTCTCAACATTGTAGGTATTTGTAGATGGGCATACATCTAAATAACCACCACCAGTCAACAAGAAGTGATCGGGCAGTTTTTAATACCACTGGGCCCATCTGGGAGAAGGACCCTTTTCATTCAGCATACTTGGCTGCTTGTTGCCTCGCCATAATGGGCATGCTGAACGAGCTCTGAAGCAATAGCCAATTAAATGCCTTGAAGGGGATGCCTCGAGGCCCTGCATGAAAGGCTTCAGGTGTGAAATGCTTGTTTTTCAAGAGTGCTGCAAATGTTGGCTGCTTTCAAGTTTGCTATTGCCCTGCTGGCTTCCCCTCGCAGCCCACCCCAGCAGCCCTTCTCATGTGGAGGAGGGTAGAGGCTAGAGGTGATGGGCAAGAGAAGACCACTTAAGTACAATTTTCTATTCAACGTTCCAAACCTGTGCACTCTCGTGGTTTTCACCTGTGTCTCGTAACAGCGAACAGAGTTTCAGATGATGCAGACAATGGCTTTATAGCGCACAATGGAGAGAAGAGGAGAAGCTGAAGGGCAGGCAGGGGGAAATATGGATGGGATGAAAAGTCTGTGTGTGAATCCAAACCCGACGCTGCAGTGGTTCGGGTTATGGCAGGGTTGGCTGGTGAGGGAGCTTAAAAGGAGATGGATTGTTTGCTAATTGTGGTCATTCCTGACAAGAACATGATAGTTCAACGAGTACTTTATGTGTTATTGAATGTAGCAGAAACTTCAAATACATTGCCTTGCAGAAGTATTCCCACCCCTTAAACTTTTTCAACATTTAGTCAAATACAACAACAAACTTCTATGTATTTTTTAGGGATTCTATGTGATGTCACAAAGTAGGACATATGAGGTCAAAAATGTGGCATGCATTTGTGTTTACCCCCTTTACTTGGATACACAAAAATAAAATACTGTTAACTAATTATCTTCAGCAATTACGTAATTTGTAAATAGAGTTTATCTGTGTTTAATTTAAACCTAAATACTGCTGTCTTGTGAAGCCCTTAAATGTTTATTTAATAATATGGAAAATAAAAATGGAGCACAGCTCAAATGCAAACCTACTCAACCTGCCCATGTTTATTTTGGTTAGAAATCCGCAGCACAGGTTGGAGAATCTATTGACCGAATAAGTGTATTATTCATGCACTCAACAAATCGGACCTTCATTGAAGAGTGACAATAAGAAACCCATTGTTGAAATAGAGTCACAAGAAGTCCCATTTGCAGTTTGTTACAGGCCAAATGTGCCCTGCAGATCAGGCCAAAATGTAATTTCCTGACCTATATGCAAAACACTATGTGTGGCAGAGAACTAACACTGCAGATTATCCTGAACACACCACACCTACTATGAAACATACTGGTGGTAGCATCATGCTGTGGGAATGCTTTTCTTCAGCAGGGGGAGGGAGGCTGGTTAGACATAATGTTGAGACTGATGGAATTAAATAAAGAAACAATAGAATGTCTCTGCTTGAAAAATTCGGTTTCTATATGTGGAAAACTGGTAGAGACATACCCCAAAAGACCTGAAGGTGTAATTGGAACAAAATGTGATTGTACAAAGTGATTACACAGGGTGACGTAATGCAAGTTAAATTTTCAGATTTTCATAAAAAAAAAAAAATACCAACAATCAATGTATCTGTTTCCATTCATTTCACAATTTAATACAATTCTGTGTGGGTCTACATCAGGAAATTCCAATAAAATACATCCAGGTATTTTTGTAACGTGACAAATGTGTTCAAGGTGTAGGAAAAAATTGGCTAAATATTGTATCACTGTAAGAGATATATCGGTTATAAAGTGTACTTTTTAGCCGTTAAACACGAGCCGATAAAGTGTAATCAAGTAAAACAATATGCTACTTTGTCCTTAAGTTTTATATGGTTCAAAGCACTACGATTTATATTGTAAGTCATTCTGTGTGTCTGAATTCAACAATTTATTCAGAATGCATTTCTTTAATTCCAATTCTAACAATATGCAGGTTAAAAAAAAATTTGAATCATTGAAGAGTGGCATTAAAGGATGCATGCAGGCACTAAGAACGAATAAACCTAGGGGGTATTAATCTTATTAGGATCATACATCACCATTGTGTCAGGTGAGGAAACAAATGAATGGGCCCCTGTTTATCTCAGCCTTGCTCTGCGGTTTACCTCGCCATTGCTTAGGACACCATATTGCCACTAATAAATTGGTTAAGTCTGAACAGAGTGATCGTAATGAAGTTAAGGCAGTGCTCTTGCCTGAGCTCTCGCCATTGCAGGCCAGCCATTCCTGCTTCTCGCTCTTTATCTGTCCAGATTGGGAGAGGCCTTTCGATAAGATGAAGAGAGGAGAAATCAAAATTAATGGAGTCCATTAAAAACCTAATGCATCAACTGCTTGATGAAGTGATTAATACACAGGCTGGGATTGTGATTGATTAAAGCATTTAATCAAACTGTAAAATAGAGGACTATTGGCAACAGAGCATGGTTATCCTCTGCCTGGCTAAATGCAGAAAACATAGCTACGTTTTCTTTTGTGTTATGTTTCTCACTAAATTTCAATCTAGTTTTAATCTGAAGAATCTGTACATATAGTTTTTAAAGCAGTTCTTGCACATTTAACATCATTATTTTTAAATACGCTTTGATTTGTAGATATTACCACTCAGATTTGAGTACCATTTCTTCTTATTTTAACAAAAGAGCAGTGATTGACTTAAGTGAACTCATTAAACATCTCTTAAATATGGCTGAATACTCTTGCATTAGACTTCCACTTAGTAATCAATGGCTAAAATCACTCGCAAATTCTAAGGTTGTGGATGAGTAGGCAGTGGCAGCCTGGTAACAACATTTGAGAGACTTAAATGTCACTCAAAATCACTAATGCAAAGGGAAATACATAGAGCAGATTGACACTTTAAGCTCCGTAAAGTTCACGCTTGATGTATAGCACAAGAAGACAGGAAATTACAGATGTTGTAATTATCAGCATTGAGTGACCTCATGTGCTAAATGGTGTAGGGTTAAAGTACTCGTGCTTGGCTTTTAAGGTGGGTAGCACGAGAAAAGATTGTCAAGCATCTGCAAATGGCATGCTTTTATTAAAATGAAATAGGGAATAATGTGACACAGTAGCATTTGGAATAATTTTCCACATGGAGTGAATTTAAGCTGTTTACCAACCTTTTTTTAGCTGATGTGTTGTAAGTGGGTGCATTTTATTCTGCTTATCAGTTGTATTTTTGAAAAATTACTGTCCACATATAAATAAATGTACCCTAAAGAAACAAGTGGGCGAAAGAAAAAAATGGCAAGAGATGCTATGCTTATTTATAGTTTTTTAATCTGCAATCTTTTATATTGATCTGGTTAGTATGTTTACAGCAGCTGCATTTCAGAAATGCAGCTTGTTGCTTAGAACATGAACTTCTAAATGAGTTCTGAAATGGCAAATATTCCAGGACAAAAACACAGCTCTGGTTGTGAATCCGCTCTCATAAACTAATGCTACCTGTATAAAGGAGGCAATGTGCAGGTGGCTGGTAAGAACAATGTAGGGGTGAATGTTTCTAGCTGTTTGACACCCTTAATAGTGTGGCCTTGCACATCCATTTCCCTTGAAGTGTGAGTGTGTGCCATTCCCAGCATATAATACGATGTGAGGTAAGAGCAACGCATTTGAATATAAAAAGAAGAAAAACATAGTAAGAGCACGAACCTGAAAACAAAAACATTTGAAAATGTCTCATGGGGCTACGTGGAGTAGTGAAGAGGTGCAGGTGAACAAGTGCATTTGAACACCAATGTAGCAACAGAAACCCCCATGAGACGGACTTTCTTCTTCGTGCTTTTTTTTTCTCTATCAGCGCAATACTGGAGCAATACTGCCCCCAGAACAATCTGTTGCAACAGCAAGATGTTATTTGTTCTGGTCTAAAAAATATCTGTGTGAAAGCTAACCACACCCAACTAAAGGTGTGAATCTTCTCACCGATCCCTGGACTGATCCCTGGACCAGACCAGCAGTGTGAAGGTGCAGTTACTGTGTTCTTTTTCATGTTTAGTTTGAAATGACGAGGACTAAAGGCAGAACTCACTGGGGGTAGCTCATTTGGAAGCAAAGCAGGAAGAAAACATAAGGGGTGGTGAACATACTCATGTGGCAGTAAAATGGAATTGGGGGGCTGCTGTCAAATGAAACTAAAAGATGTAATATGTAACAATGCAGGTATGAACAACAAATGGCAAACAAAAAACACAAAGCACAGAAGACATTCAAATTTTTAGCAAAAAGTAGTTTTATATATATATATATTTAACCAGGGCCTTACAAAAGGAATGGAAGTTGCGGCCATTTTATTTGCCCAGCTGATAAATTAGGTTGATATTTTAAAAAAAATGCATAGCCATTTTTTAATAATCTGCCATTGTTAGCAATCCACCAGTCTCTGTGTGCTGCTGAATCAGTAGCCAGCTTTTAATCAGTCTTAACTTAGTGAGCAATGACTATCAACTAGCAGAAGGTTTCAGGGCAAGTTCCTTCAACATCATCATCTGGGTATCATTCTTTGTTGAAGGCTGTGTGGAAGCAGAAACATGGTGCATGGGATTCCCCTGAAATGCCATATCGCTAGAGGTTGAAGGAGAAGGAAGCAGCCAGGAGCTCCTACACATACAGTGACTTGTAAAGTGATTCATATCCTTTTTCCAGTGTTGCCTTTTTTTAGTTCCATCCATTTTTCCATCAACTCGGAATGCTTCTTTGTCCCTGCCGAAGAAAAGTTAGCTGCAACCATCATGTTCCACTATGGAGATTGCATGTTCATGGTGTTGTGAAGTGTCAAATGTTCCTCCACACAGTGCTTTGCATGTATGCCAAAATGTTTAATATTAACCTTTTTTGACCCAAGCACCTTCTTATATGTTTGCTGTGTTGACTACATAGCTGGGGACAAACTGCAAACAGGGCTTCCTTTGGCTTTCTTCATACATTTTTTTGCACCTCTTGCATGAGGGCCAGATCTGTAGAGTTCATGACTAATAGTTGTCTTTTCAATTGATTTTTCCACCATGGTCGGGAATCTCTGGAACCTCTGCAAAGTTACCATTGCAGCTTCTCTGATTAATGCTTTCCTTGCCTGGCCTTTACGTTGGGATGAACAACCATGTCTTGGAGTTGTGCCATAGTATAGGTTTGGCTGGACTATAAATAACTATTAATAAGTGAAGCTCCTTCTTCCTGGGAGCTGTGATGAGAATGGACTGAAACTGTGCATTCTGGGACTCAGAGTTTTTACCAGTCTCTTGTTCTCTGTGTGTAGATGAGTCCATTTTGTTCCTCCCATGGTTGGGCCCATGATGCTGTTTTTTCTCTGATGGTCTTTAACAAACCTCTGAGGCCTTCACAGAACAGCTGTATGCAGACATAGATTAAATTACAAGTGGAACCTTTTTTACTAACTAGGTGGTGTATGTTTCCGCACTCAATTGTATTGAGGGATATCAAGTTAAAAGAGGCTGAAAACATATGCACATCACACACTTCAGAGCCCAACTAAATGTACAGACTAGAGCCTCATATTATTTTTGATCGCAATAAATGGCAATATCAGTGTGTCCAATCACAAACAAGATACAATATGCTTGGACACAATTTTATTAAACTATATAATGTAGAGTGTGATGCATTCACAATGTGCTTTTCATTAATCTGTTCGGTCAGTTGGTTGAACTGTCACTGCCCTTCAAGCCCACACCTGAGTTTAGTGACCAAAATGCAATAGCTCATACGAATATTTGGAACATCTTAATGAAGGAAGAGAAGAGTAAGGAAAAGGTGGATTAATTGCATAGTCATTGCAACATTCAGCAATGATATCACACAAAAATTACAGTAGATTACAACAACTGACTTGAGAGATTTGTGGTGGACTGCAGTGTGACTCTTTGACTCAACATAACACTGTTCAATTAATAGTATATATCTGTCAGTCTAGGATGTGGTCTGTGATCTTACATTTTGCCGTAGTTATACAGTCTAACGGCAATTGCTATTAAACATGCACTCTTTTGACAGTAAATTATGTAAAGCCTTAGGGATTATAAAAGTAAAAATAGTTGTCAGTCATCAAATGCAACATTGATGCAACATTGAAGTAATTATGAAAATTGTGCAAATTCTGTTTTTACCATGGTGCAAACATAATTTTGATTATTTGAAAACACAACCGATTGCTGCTTACAATTAGGTGAATATTTGAACTTGGTGCCTTAAAACACAATGTTAAATTGGTCTTTTATTAAAGTATAAAAAATGATTCAAAATATTCCAACAACCATTGTCTGGATGAGCCAGAAATAATGCACATCACAGTCTTACAATGCACATCACATGCACACAAATACAAATAAACCACATCATATCAAGTGCAAATTATTGCATGTTTAATCATTTTTTTGTCTTAAAACTTCCAAGTACATCAATAATACACTTAGATGATCAATCTATTCTAATTAAGGATTTTTGTGTAATGATGATGTTTTACTATGCTGCCTGTTTTGTCATAATTATGCAGTGCAGCACTTGCTATTTAATCTGAAGTCTCCTGCAAATGAATAGAAGTCCCATGAATGACTCATGAATGACTTGTTAATTATGCAAATGGAGTACTGCAGGAACCTAGTAAGTTGGGGGAACTCTGTCATCTAAAAGGGTATGGCAAGTGTGATAATGTAGCGCCTTGGCACTGCTCTCTTGATGTAATGACAGGTCAATTTGACTGGCTTTATGCTTTGCACCCGGGCTCCTTTCTCTGGCTGTGTTGAGGCTTCCCTTGTCACCTCCCCCAGCTACCCCCCTTTTCTTGTGTCTCTTGGACTTTGATTTCTCCTTTGTGGCATTGGCTCCTCCACTGACACTTCCTAAGAATAAGAGATGCCACACCACCCTGACCCTTTTGAACCACACCAATGACCTGTTTCTCCTTCATGCACGACCCCTCACCTTAAAGCTGACAGCTTGATTAATTGAAGAATGTTATGATTTATGAGTGTCTTCTAAGCACGATTAACAAGGCAACAGGTGGCAGAAACCAAACAGCTAGCAAGAAGATTTCTTAGAGAAGGGGAAACAATGGTTGAATATACTTAGAAACTATGTTTTTGTCCAACACTGACGTTCAGTTCGGTAAAGCCATATATCATTTTGACTTTTTTGTCTAGCACTGCAGTTTGAATATTTCACAGAAAGGTTTCTTTATATTTAGCTGGTCAGAATGTACAAGGAGATATAACCTCACTACAATGGTGTTAAAAATAAAAGATCATGCAGTGCTTCATTAACTCAAAGGTTTCGTCATGACCAAGATACCCCTCGAACATTGAAGCATGAAGAAAATACGGCTCATTGTCAAAAACATAAACAAGGAAAATGCAATATTACCTGTAGCATATCTGTTAATGACCCTTATAGCACAGGGTTACAAGTGACAGTATGTTGGTGTTTGACTCAGGACAGCAAAGAGTGTCATTTACAGAGCAGCAACAGTGTCATTGGTGACACAGGGCCACATTTGGTTGTCTCATCAAAGCTTTACAGGTTAACTCAGCTGACAGCTTCCCAGATAAGTCTGTCTTGTAGTCAAGACACTTAACCGCCTAATGGAAGTTGGTGGCCCAACTCAGGTGTCAAGGGGACAGGGATATTGAGGAGGTCACATGAGACCTGCTCATTGACTAAGTCAGTCACAGGGAATGACTATAGAGCTGGATAGCAGTCTCTTGACACAGTGTCACCGGCAAGACTGTCCAGCTGAGCAAAAGCGCATGGTAAGATGTGGCCTTTTCTTTTGACAAGGATTTGTTCTGACCTTAGCTCTAGGCTGTGACAACTGATGGATGACTGATGGTGCTGTTTCAGCAGTGTGAGGAGAAAAGCCAGGGACCTCTGAAAGAGCATTATTTGGATTCACACTGATCTGTCTTGGACTTGTCTGGGGCCGGAAAAGATGGTCGTCTAGAGTTTGTCTGAGCAATTATCTCTGCTACAATCGAGTTTTGAGGAAGTACTTTGTTTCACTCAGCATTCTTAAAAAAAACAGTTCAAAGTTCCATCTCTTTTTCCAGGGAAGCATTGAAAAAATGGCTGGTGACCAGAAATGAACAATTTTCAGCTTGACCAGTATCGGTAATTCTGATGAGAGATTGAACCATAATAAGCACTACAATGTCGCACTAAAAACATCCCTTTTCACATGGATGCTGTTATAGAGGAAAGAAGACTACGTGTTTTCAGTAACAGTGAACTGTTTGAAAACCAGGTGAGAGGAAGCACAGAGATGTAAGAAACTCTTAAACTGTACTTCCTATGACATGTTGAGACATGTCCACGATTTATTTAGACTGCAGGTAAGTGAGAGAGAGAAAGATTTTTAGCAGATAACAGGAAGGTGGAACAGAGTACAGTGAAGGTGATTTGTTTAATGTTTTGATCTTTCCATCTCTTTGTCTCGTGGAACATGATGCATTTGGGAGATCTTAGAGTTAAGGTAAAGACATTTATTCTCTACATTGTACATAAAGTGGGATGTTTTTAGAATGCTAGCTGCACTAACCTTGCTATATGCTAATAAAATATGCTGAAAGCAGTTAAAATGGTAAAATCTGTGATAATTTTGTCTTAGTTTTAAAACTAAAACCACGTCACAGTACCTGCTTTGTGACTCACACGATGTGGTATCACTTTGCTCCTAGTATAACTAATTATTGACGTTCATGGCACAAATGCAATAACATAAATTTTCAGTGGTGTTTTTATATCTTCTTAAAGTATAGTTCTGAAAGAAAAATAAGAATTGAGTAAATCAGCTTCGTTATATATTTGCTCAACAGGTTTGGTCTTGACACTGTTGTTTTCTTAAACTGAGTCAAAATCCTCTCGAAGTGTAATACTAAAATAACAGCTGTATCATAAGGTTAGTTATGGCTAAGGTGGTGGGTTAAGAAATGTTTACATAGAACAGCCATCAATAAAAAATTAATTATCTGAGTGTCAGCAAAGGTTAATTTTGGTCAGAAACCTTTCGATCTGGAGGAGCTGACCCCAACGCTGATTGTCGCTGCACTCGTGCATTGGTGAGGTGAGGCATGCAGTGACCTGTGACATGGGCAGTGACAGTAGAGTAAACTGCCTCCCAAGCCTCACTGCACTTTGAGAGCTTAGGGGGCTCCCAACTCAGAGGAGCAGGAGCATGGTGCTGCTCTCGTGTCACCAGCCAGGGCCTGTGATCAGTGGCTTCGTCTTCAACACTCCCCAGTCCTGCCACCCACCTCTGCTGTCTCCTAGAGACAGTGCTGCCCACCGCTGGTTGCCCCATATGTTGGGGCTGCACACAAGGTGGTTTCTCGGATACTGTGGTTGCTAATTATAAATTTAATTTGCATTTTAATTAGAATGGTGGAAAATTAAGGCCTGCCAGCTGGAGAAATTCAAAACGCTTTCCCTTCCTCATTCCTCTCCTTCCTAGTTAAAAGAGACTCTGTCCTGTACTAATTTGTTTGAATACAGCACTAGCACAATCAGAACATGGGACACTGAGTTTTTTGCTGACTTTCTATATATCATGAGAAAAAACAGTTGCCTTCATTCTCAACTTTTTTCTTCCAAAAATCTTTGACTCATTTGAAAGTTCACATGAGAAATTCATTGACAATTTCATAGAAATTCTATAGAGTTATTTAATATTTTCCTTTTTAGCAGTATGATTAGTGAAGCAAGGTCCAAAACCCTGTTATAGGAATCAAATTGACTCACTTTTCACATGTTGGGAAGTAAGCGATCTACTTGTGTGGGCTGCTAATATCATTCAGTTTTGGTCATTATTTTCCAATCTCCATAATTCGTCCCGTTCTCCGTGTCGCTCCCCCATGGTCAATCTCATTCCGTCTCTCACCTCCCACGGGCGTCCTTGCTCAATAATTGTCATTAATTGATTGACAGCTCTGATAGACCCAACTAACCCCGGTTCTGCTCTCGTGTCTATGTTTTAAATGAGAGCTTGTACATTCAGTGACCTTGTCTGCCCATCAGCTCTCAGCAAATGTGAAGCCAATCCAGAGTGTGTCTCACCTTAGCCAACGAGACCATCCTAAATGGCTGTAATTGGTTTCTGTCTTGATTCTATTTTGCGCGGTACTGCACTTTGCATGGTAAATGCAAGTGCAAGTTTTAAGTAAACTCTTTCGTTGAATGCATATTGGAAGTTTTTATAATTGTACATTTTTAGTTAGCCTTGTGGTAACTAATCAACTTTAAATTTGCTGGAAGAAAAGTTTTCAATAATTCATAAATTACCTTTATTGATTATTACTTATGTGAATTTTTATATTCCTTTTTTACAAAAATGTTACTATGAAATACAAACGGCACATCTACTAGTGAAACTAAACCCTTACGCCAAACAAATCATTTTTGATACAAGCATCCGTGAGAGTACCAAAAACCTACTGTACTAAAGTGTTTCTGTAATGCATGCTAAATCTTTCCAGGTATGATAATTAAGCGACCAATAAAAGCTTATGTATCAACTATAATACATTAAAAAAACAAACAAAACAAAAAAACAGCCGATGTTTCAGGGAAAAAATGTTTTTAATTTTGTGAAAAGCATCAAATAAGCAGTTTAATCTTTTAAAAAATCAGATTCTAACAACTGGTTCTTGGAACAGAATAAAAAAATAGTATTCAATTAGCATAAATAAATAAATATACATTTAGCAACATATTACTTGATACAGTCAGTTTTTGAGGAAGAAACAAACTTTGTTAAAGACGTCGAGGTCTCAGGAGTACTTGTATCAAAAATAATAGGGTGAAATATTAACTATTTACCAGTAAGCAGCTGGACCACTTTTAATATTGTCTGTAGAGTTTCTTTCTCTACAGTAATCCATGCATGTACTCTGTCACAGGAACATGTATCGTCTGACATTCTTCCAGGTTGTTTTGGTCTGGGAGGCTGCCAGCCCTAGTTTTGCACCTCTTTGCTAGCCCAGTTTGATGTGGTGTGACTAACATTCAGACATATACACACGCCCTCATTAGCATTCATTCAGGGAAGCAATGCAGGACACCCCCTCTGCTCTGAGGGTGGCATTTGGCAAGGGCCTAATACACCTGGCAAAAAAGCCCCTTTCATTCCCCAGTCCATCATTTTCCTTGCATCTAGATTCCCAACAAAAAAACTATATATATTTTATGTGTTACTAATTCTTATAGTGCCCTCCACACATACTAGCACCACTATAAAGATGTGTAAAAAATCTTATAATAAATTAATCTTCCTATTGTAATAGCATCATCTTACATGTTTTTTTTTTATCCACACTTTTATCTAAGTGCATTTATTCAGTGAGAAATGTTAGGAAATAATTCTGCAGCACAGCTAACAATTCATTTAAAATAAATCTGACTGGAGCAGTAATATTTAATTTTTTAAGTTGACTAACATGTCTGTAAACTTTTAATTTGTAATCCATGACTTCTTGGGCTATACGTGACACCATCTAGAAGCCCATTACTTTTAGCCACTCTTCAGAAAGACGAGAACATGCCATTTAAGTGAGGCAGATGTGTGTTAATCTACATAAGTCAACAAATGGCCGCAATAATCTGAATTTGGCTAAATGTATGGTAAGAGGTATAAATAAAATGCTTTTTGTGACAAACAAATTGAGGACATGGTGCACAGTGATGGGGATATTAAAAGAACGGAAACCTCCCACTATTGGTTATTGGGAGCAAAATGTATTATTTTATACGTTATCAAGTACAATTCATCCGCGAGACCATATGAAACAATGTATGTCAATTCTTGAATATCCTACAATCTTGTGAAAGTGAGATTCAGATGAATAATTGCCATTTTAATTAAACTATCTGCAGTGATCTATCTGCCTTAACAATACTGTCTAAAATTATTCATACCCCTGGAGGATTTAATTTGAAAGTGATCTTTTTATTTAACCTGCATGTTTCTTCTTGCTGGAAGTAATATTTACATTTTGGAGTAGACCAGGAAGAGTCGTGAGTTTAACCTGTGAAAATCTGTGGAGGGAGCTAAAGATTAGGGCGATGACAAGGAGGGTTTCCAACCTCTAGGACTTGGAGTTCATTGTCAAAGATAAATCATCAAAATGACAGTGGAAATATGAAAAAAGATAAAAATGGTCTGTTTTCTATAACACCTGTAAAAATCTGCAAAACCTTTGGGCTTAACCCAATGTAGAAAAAATAACGTTGGAAAGGCACGTTGCCTTGTAAAAATCTAAACTATCACTCTTTAAATATCTTTAAATATGTTGTAGCGGCATTGATGTTATTGCTTCGTGTTGATTTTGCCATCAATACAAAATGATTGAGGGTCCCCAATAAGGGCCAGAACATTTAAGAACGTTGTCAAATAGATATTCAGGCTGGCAACTCGGTCTCTGTCTTTTCTCAACATGTTCATTTTATTGGCTTAGAAATAAAATGAAAGAACTGTCCTAGCTGCTTTTTATTGAAGACACTTTTAGGCTTTATCGTTGTGAATACTCAAATATTTGAGTGTATGAACTGGGTGTGATGAGGTGCAGACAGATATTTGAAGGGGATTTTAACTCATTTGAGCAATTACATGCTTAACTGGACCAAGATAATCTGTCCTCCAAAGCTTCTGTCTCGGGCTCTCCCTCTCTTTTCCGATCCTCCACTCTCTCATACCCTCCTACGTGGCAAAAGAGGAGCACAGAATAGTGGGATTTAGAGCACAAAAGCTTACCCTGAATGGAATGAAGGCCTTGGAGAAATTAATTGCTTCTAACAAACAGCATGACTGCTAGCATGTCTTGTGTTCCTTTCTTATTAGCCACCAGAGGTACAAGGGTGGGTGACAGGTCTGCAGAGGGCCAACCTGCAAATGAGGGAATCAGCCCACAGGAATATTCATTCACCAGTTGCTTAAATATGTGCTAATTTAATATTAAGTATTTAAGGAATAAATGCAGAATCTTTTTTTTTTTTTGACAATTTATTTACAACAGAAACACTTAAATTTAGTTGAAAAGTAAAAATGTTTTGGGGTCTTTTATGAATTGTATAATGTGTAGTGTTAGGATATTTTTCCCTCCTAGATTCAGTGCAATATCGGCATTGCCTTCTTCAAACATCCATAAACAACCAATTTGCCCCATTGAGGGGAAAATGCCTGCTACAATTAATTAACTGTATAGATTTGGAGAACATTCAGGGTAGCATTAGCAAGGGCAGTGATGGGATTTACTCTTGTGAGGGTGTGTGGCATATTTGCTCCACTTCTGTTATCCGCTTGCTCCCACTCCCACTTGTCACCATTCTGTCTACCACCACAAGCATGGCATCTATCATCCGCCACAGACGCCACGGCACCCCACAAAAGGAAGCTGGAGCGTGCACAAAGACATTAGCATTTTTGCATCTCATTACTGTTTATAATTGCATGCCAGCGTAAGCAGCTCGCTCTCCATTATCTCACGTAATTTTATCTGTGACGTTCGAAATGTGTGTTTAAATGTCAATTGTTGACTACAAAAATGGGGTGACCTTTGTGGAGTCATTGTGCTCTCTATTTCAGAATCAGAATCAGCTTTACTGCCAAGTTCGTACATACAAACAAGGAATTTGACTCCGGTACACTTTGCTCTCTGGTTATTTCTCTCCTCCATCCCCTGCTCGGTCTTCATCTTTCCTCCTTTCTGCCTCTCCGCTCGTGTCCTTATCTGCTTCTTGTGTCTCCTTTGACTGTTATTTCCCCAGTGCAGTATGCTGACTAGCCCAGCAATCATTGGCTTATCACTTTTTATGACAACAGTTGATATGAGCGATGTTAATCAGGCTCTCCAAAGATCTAAGATCTGAAAGCAAATCTCATAATAAAGATCCTCAACAATGACACCTAATCAGTAACTAATGTTGAACCCTAAATGTTTAGAACTTTATAATATTTGACATGTTGGTAACATCATAAATCCATCCATCCATTTTCTATACTTCTTCCATGCATGCATGGGGAGAACATGCAGACTCAAGGCAAATATACATTTGCAGATATGAACATACAAACTGCATGCAGATGAACAAATAGTACAATCCTTCAAAGTGTGAAAAATATGTTTCAAAGTTGAGTTCCTCTTTCAACATCTCACCGGAATTTCCTCAAAAAGAAAACCCTGGATTGTATGTTCTACGTCTTAAAAAGCTGCGGGTTTATAACCAGTATGATTTTTCCATCATTCTATCAATCTGTTACTATGGTTTTAATTACTTTTAGTAAGTTGCCAAAGAAATTCAAGGGCTCACTGGATACAGCTATCCCTTCCCCCCACCTGTAGCTGCACACTGCCAGTTAGCAGGTTGAAAAATATTTAAGTTTTTCTCTCACAGAACAAATTTGGTCATTGCGTAAGGAAATGCTCTTACCCAATTTGCCAATGACTGGTTAAAGTAGTTTTTTGTATTTTTACTGGTCATCTACTGTTTTGGCTTTATAACTAGCTCTAGCTACGAGGAGGAAGTCTTTTAGAGTAGGGGTGCACCGCTTGCAGTTTTCTGGCCAATCACCGATTACCGATCTTTAAAAAGCCTGACCTGCTGATTCCGATTTTGGCCAATATTTGTTTTGGCCAATTTTTTTTTTTTAAAGTGATACTGTCAGGTGTTATAAGGTCGCAATAGACCTTCAAAGTTCCAATCTTATTTTTTTGAAAAACATTGAACAATGCCAGTGTAACAATACAAACTTGTTTTAACCGGACATGAGGCAGTGCTCTCAAATATAAATGAAACATTTAGAACATTGAAGTTCGATCGACCAGCCAATCAATTGGTGCATCCTTAATTTAGAGATATTCCGGTTTCATCCGGGCTAAAATCTGTCAGGTTTTTACAAGAGTCCACTGGCCAAACCATGATCAGAGGAAAAATATACGCTGTTAGAAGATGATACAAAATTTAATTTAAATATACATGAGATTTGAGATTTTTATGATGTTATATCCATCATTCAGGAAAATACTTAATTAAAAACAAAAAAATGCTATATTGCAAAGGTTTTAAGTACACAAGTACAAATTGGTTCATTTACAGTAATGAATTGTAATTAGAAGGGGATAAAATGCCAATGCATAGGTAAAATAATTCACCCGGAGCGAGAACCCAGATAATCATGTTGTCGTAGCAAAAGCTACGGCGGCCGTCACTCATGGTAGCACTTTTTACAACTCCAGTTGGGGAGCTAAGAAAGGCATGGTGGATGCAGTAGGAATAACTGTTCTCCTGCTTTTAGCAAAAAAACAAAACAAAACATGTTTGCCTAAAAATGTTTGCCTAAATACTGTCATCAACACTCAAGGTCATCATACCATGCAAGTCTGAATGCTGCATTATTGTAATTAGTGAACATTATCTGCTTCTACAACTGATGCTAATCCCGTTCTTTTAACAAATCTCTAAGTATTCAGGCATTATTATACTGAATGAATTCACTGAAAGAAGATTATTATATATAAAGATAATATATACAGGAAATCTTATACTGAAAATCTTTTTTGCATGTTTTCTTTGTAAAAAATAAGTTTTTTCTGCCTTGCATTTTGCAGCATTGCATTATTGTCTGTGTCTACATTTTTCGCACTGCAACTTCCAAAAATATTGGTACATTTCAATACCTTAAGTTGCTTTTAAGCATGTTTTTTCCATTCATAAAAAGAGAAAATAACATCTTGTTACATCTGTAAGCATTTGAAAAATGCTATTTAATTAATTTTTTTGGCCTCTCCAAAGGTGGAGAGGCCAATGCTTTTTTGTGGGGGCACAGAACAACAGAATGAAACAAAAAAAACAGGGCAATATTTAATCGTTTAATATATTAAGTGAGCCATAGAGCCGCATGTTTCAGATCCCTCATCTAGCAGATGAAAACTGTATCTCAATACAGCTGGAGCTAAAAGTGCTTACACCTTAATTTTTAATTCATTGTTAAAGTAAAACTATAGAGATAAAAAATAAAATTGCTCCAAGGGACCAATTAGTTAAGGTTTCTGTGCCAGAGCATATCATCATAAGAAACTGATTTAGTGTTATGTCTTCACTACAGGGGCCACAACAGGGCCAGGACCAGTTCTACCAGGGCACTGGCCCCTTTTGGCCCTTGTATAGAACCGCCTTTGAGAAGGATAAGCTGAGGGAGGGAGACTTATGCCTGGTTCACACAGCAAGATTTTAAAATTGGCGGTTGATTTTCAAAACCTGAGAGACCACACACATGACGAAAAAAAAGGGTAGATATAACAGGTTTGGTTCAACAGTGTATTGTGTACAGCCACACAGTAAGCGCAACGCACCACACACGGACATATTTCACCCACAAACATTCAGATTTTAGATGGGAAATCTTGCAAACCCTCTTGAGATCAAACCTGGGTTCAGACTAATTCCTGTCCATGTTTCTGTCACCTTGCTTTCTGATTAGCTACATGTCACATTCAGCAGTGTGTGTCCACGTTTGTCCTCTGGGAACACCCCACACGGTAGGATATTGGGCCAAGACAATCCAACATGTTGAATATCTCCGATTTGAGGCCGGAGCATCCCAACGTCCTTTCGAGCAGACTAGATCACTCTTAAAACACTACACACAGCAGGGATATCTCAAAAGATTATCTTAAGGGCCATCATCAGTGCATGTCAGAAGGGAATGATCGGGTGTGTGAACCAGGCATAATAAAAGACAACCGAAACTGACCTAAGACTATTACAAACCAAGGAGAAAAAGATAAACAGAGATCTAAGAGAAATAAATCTAGTTGCACAAAAAGCAGTACACAAAAATACACTAAGAAACTAAACACAATAGCATGAACCTATATGGCAAGACCTTAATGGCAATAAATAAACAAGGAAATACTGAAAACACAAACGCAAATAAAAACCAAAACCCAAACACACGGAGAACATAACACATAAATAACGGACAACCAGAGGAGCTACAGTCTTTTAAGAGTTTTATCAAATTACTTTCACCTTCTAATTAGAGAATCAACAACCCACCAGGATACAGTGTCATTTGATCTGATATGGAGCAGCAAATCTCCCTATTAGGATCCTCCTCCCCATGAATATGACAGTAATTGCAGCCTCACTCTGTTTCTGTTGTCCTTCTCTGGCTGAACACATTTAGTGAATTTACCTCGCACTGTAGGTTATTATTGTGCCATACAGTCTGGGGAATCAAATAAATCACTTAGGTTATCTTATTAATTAAGTCAAAAATAAATGTGCTGGAGCTAATTTATTCCTTCCAAATACCAAGGGATCTCCCACTGCAACTAATGGCAGACTCTGACATTTTATAGTCTTAACAAATAACCTGAAGTAATTCGTTTAGATTTTCTTCCAATTAGAGATGCTTCCTTCGTGCCTGTAACTGAAATAAACAAGTGTTTGTATTGTGTGAAATGCACCATAGTCCTAGCATTGGCTTAATTATGACATGAAAATCTTGTGATCACAGTTTTGAACATTTAAAGTGGGGAAATGTTTTGCAACTTATGAGGAAAAAACGGCAAAAAATACAGGAATACTTACTTAATACTACTAAATACTTACTAAAAGTAGGACTTTGAAATCTTTGATACAAAAGCATATTGACTTTACTACTTAAACATGATTTATTGCTAACATTTTTACAACAGTGTTTTTTCACTAATAAACAGTTAGTAATTGCATTAAGTCTTCCTGCAGCAACATCCTGAAGCAGACACTAGGATCTGGAGTAAATAAGGACTTGGGCATATGACTGCTCTGAACCTCTGTGCCCCTGCCTTCAGAAACCCCTCTGGCCCTCAGTGGGATAACACTCAATCCATAGTTCTTGAGGCTCTGTCTACGCCTCCCTTTTATGGCCTGTGGGCATGGGAAGACCCCGAGCCAGCCGTGCTTATCTGACCCTAACCTTGGCGTATGGTGACCTTGACCCGCAGCTCACCCCTTTCTCATCCTCAGGGCTACATCTGTTCCCTTCTCTGGGACACCCAAGTAGTTAGTGATATTGAAACATCACCTTGGGGCTCCATTTGTTTTCTCAGGAGAGGTCAGTAGAGGGTTGTCATTAGGACTGAACTTGATCCTCCGCTTCCTCATAAATTGGTCCATCCATGCAAGGAGTGAGCACACTGTAAATAATGGCCGTATAATGCTTAACATGAAACAAAATCTGTAAAACCAACACACTATACTTTTCCTTTTTAAATGTTATAGATCGATTCACCCACGGTGAAATAGGTTGTGATTGTGGGAGAGTAGATATGCAAATCCAAAGACATGTGTTGAGCACAAATCTCCTCTTTAAGAAGATGGGGATTGATCTCTTCTAACCTTTTGAAAACATAACAGTTAAACTTGGGTACGAGCAACGTATAAAATACGATAAATCAAGCTGTCAGGTTGTTTTCGGTGATGTCATTTCAGCAATATCTTGATTGGTGTGCTCTTTGTTATGGTGGCTCGCGTTTTAGCAATTCTGTAAATTGGCTGACCTTTTTGGGAGTCTTCCTTTTGTTCTCTGCGGACGAAACAAGCGTCCCTGCCTCACAGCTACACTATGGAATGTGAAGCTCATATAAATATTAATAAAGATCCACCTGACAGTGTCAGGTTTTAATGGACACTACTGCATCCTGATAATTGACTGAATAGGCTGTAAACATCACCCAAGGCAGGTCTTTATTTTTGTAGGGAATTACTTTCAAACACTGATGCGACACGGATTGTTCTTTTCTGTTGTGCAGATCAAATTCATGCCAGATGCTCTAGAGGAAATATATCTGTGAAAAATTATGGAGAAAAAAAACGTATGTTAAAATGTATTTTCCACCTCTGTCAGTCACATGGTATCATATTGCACAGGAGTCAAGGGGGAGCCTAAAGGTTACTACTCTGAAACATGGCATTGATCCTAACACCTGACAGCATATTACAGTGTTTCTTGTTTCTTCTTGCTGTCCGTAATTATTGTCTGTAGTGATTTATAGAAATAGAAAAGCTTAAATCAAGAAGGAAAGATGGCAATATTAGCATCATTCTGACCTAAGCGCCTTGTGGTGTCATCAAAGACAGTAGTTCAAGGCAAAATATTATATTTTCTCATTTCTCCGTTTCACCAGTCCAAACCTAATGCTGAAACCAAAGGTGCACTCGAGCCTGGTGTGCTCTGCATATCATAAATCAGACCTAACTGACATTTTTTAAAGAAAATGAATATCCACCCCCTCTCTGTGGAAGGGCCTTAGTATTTGTACGGCCAATGTGACCTTTCCCCACACCCTCTCAGATTAGGTGGACGACATAGAAAATTGTGCTCTTGCTGCAGTCCATAAATCATACAAAGCCATTTTTTTCCTTTAAAGAGGTATGTAAATACCAATGTACTAGCAAGCTAAACAACACCAACCCTGATACAAATGGCTTTAAAATTGAAGAAAAGCACCTTATTTTCAGCTGAAATTGCTTTTGAAACCCAGTTCTGGCACATGGGATGAAGGAGCCATGAAATGATTTGTGCTTAGGGAATAGAAATGGGTTGATGATAACCACACTCGACACAGTTCCTGTGTTGTGGAGTTCTAGCAATGATCAAAGATATCATTGTTGCACATTATCCCCCCATGCAGACCCCAAATGCATCTGTATCTGAAGTGACATCCACCCACATGCACTCAGAGTATATTTCGTTCGAGGGGACAAAGGCCCTCCGCCACAGTACAGCCAAGGGTTGAGCTTTATCATCCAGTGTGGTTGAGGGCCTTACAACCCTTTAAAGAACTTGAACTAAACATTGTTTAAACTATTTTGTTTAAACAACAATATATATATATATATATATAATATGATTACTCTGAAGCTAATAAATATCCATAATAAATGCAAACTCATCCCCTAATATTCTGTGTAGATTCATGTACATTTAAATAACTGGTCTGGAATTTACTGTCTGTATTCAGGTTAATCAATCAATTAACAAAGCTTTATAAAACAATGATGAAAATATAAAAATATATTTAGCAGACCTATGCAATTGTTCTATAAAAGTACACATTAACTTTCTTAAATGTGCTTTGAAAGAATGGTACAAAGCAATATTTTTATCTGCAATAAGCAATTAAAAACTGCTACAAAACTGTGAGTGTTTTTTCTGTATTATTGCACAAGTCTAGTTTTGCAAATCCAAGTAACAGTAGATAAAGGTCACTGATAACATGATTTAAAACAAGATCTTGTGGCACATCTCTTAATAACCCACAATACTTTCATCAACTTCGTCTAGCAAAATAAGTTTAAGACTTTATTATAAGCCACTGGTCTGAAGGTGACACCCTGATTGAGACTCTTAAAGTCTCATGAAAGTCTTGTGCACTAAATATCTCATCTAATCTAATGTGTTTTGTGTGTTATAACACCCTTAGTAATATTTAATATGTTACCTTAATTACGCAGTAGTTAGAGTGATTGTTGCTTTTCTCTGGTAAATAAGAGTATAATATCATGTGTATTTTTGCCTTAAAATGTTGATGTTAATACTGTGATACTGAATAACTGGTATTTTTAGCTTTAGGTTATTATACCTCTAGAATCTCATAGTGGCTGCATTAGTTGTTTTAATGCTGTATTTAACATCTTTCACTTTCCTTATTTTGGCCAGTTGCAATCCTGGATGCGAGTCTCAAGGAGAACTGCTGTACTCAAGGCATGACGGCCAAAGTGACAGCCAATTCCCAACATCTGGTACAAGCTGCTGCTGTCTGTAGCATTGCGGAGATTGTAGCATATCTGTGGTGGATGTTGCTTGGCAGCTCGTGCCATCTGACTGTCAAAGAATTACCCCCATCGTGTTCTAAGCAGAGTCGGCAGAGAGCACACTGTTTCATTTCAGCACGGCGGACCATTGATGCCTGCAGTAGATCCCCTGTTATCTAATCAAACAGCACCGGTCAGTTATGGTGCCAGTTTCCTAAATCCACAGCCGTCTGTAAAGCCATGGGGGAAGATTAGCCGCTACTGTGCCAATGTCCTACATTCAAAGACTTCCTCTTAAGATCTCTCTTTCTGGAGAGTACAGTTATCCATACAAGCAAACACACACAGAGACATGCAGACATACAGCCTAAAGAAACAGTCCTTCAAGCTGTAAGGTGGCTATCACAAAGACCACACAGCTTGCATTTTGGAAGAAGACCTGATGCTTTGTAAACGCTCTTTGTCTGTGACCACTAGAATATCCCAAAGAAGCTTGAGTCTTTGCCATTGTTGAGCATTGCAGGATATGCTGTTTTACCATGTAGGTGTCTTAAGATGACCCCATCAGTAACAACAGTGAAAACAAAGAAAGATGGCGCAAAAAACATCATCCTCTCTGTCTTAAGGTCCACAAGAGCCCTAATAAGCCCACACACTCCACAGTTACCCTGCTGTGTGCCTCAACTTCATTATGACTTAAGAATCTGGAGCTGTCCTATAGCAAGCAATGAGCTCTGGGCCCTTTTTTAATATTTATATCACAGTCTGCTGTGGCAGTAATGATATTAGGGAGCTGACGGAATTCTCCACCCAGCTGGACATGTTAATTGAGAAGCCAGGATTTAAAGGCAAAGTTCACATTTGTGCAGATGGTGTGACAATACAAGATGGCAGAGCTGGGTCAGAGTCATTTCCAAGCTATACCTTAATAGCAGCCTTTTTTCCTCTCTTTCCCTTTTTCCACCTCAAATTTGACACATACTAATCCCCAAGGTCCAAGCCAGTCTTTGGGGCAGCTCCCTGTGCCTCAGTGCCCTTGACAAGAAGAAGTACATTAGTTAGACTTGGTACAATAGTAAAATGGTCTTCTCTCTCTTCTCTTTTATGGGTTAATATGTGTATAGAATGGATAGGTCATTTGTTAAATTTTGTACTCAAAGTGGAAAAAAAAAGATTTAATTGTGATATCAAAGAACAATTCTCTTGTTTTGTGCAAATCATTAACAGCGATCATCCACAGTCTGGAAATCCATCTATATGTATTTTTTAATAATTATGTAAAAAATAGAGAATAGCAAAATATTTGCATTTCCAAACTGTTTCTCTAAAACTTCCATCCATCCATCTGTCCATACATCCATTTTAGCGTTCATCCTTCTATTAATTTTTCCATTTATCTATCCTTTCATCTATCTCTGTCCATCTATCTATTCCTTCTTCCTTATTCTAAATGTCTTTTATTTCTTCGTCTTTAGAGTTTGTCTTTGTATGTTGCATATTTAATTTAGACATTTGAAAATAAATTAATAAAATGATGCTAAAGATGCCTCAGAACTCTGGAAATTTGAGCCTAGCAAAGTATGGAACAAAGTGTTTAGGATCCCTAAATTGATATTAGTGACTTACTTCAGAGGTTGCTGAATTGAGTTAATTTGTTATAAAACGAAATGAGCCGTAGGTCACAGTACTGTATATATGAATGCTCTGTGGAACTGTACATGAAAGGTATTGTACGTGTATTACATTAACAGGAAGCAAATTCACTGGAGTCATTAGCTGCAGGGCTCGACTTTATCACCTGCAAATACTTGTCCGCTCATTTGGGGACACGTCCATATAAATTATATGCAGCATTGTGTGGTCCTAAAGTTGCAATAAATCAACAGCATTTTTGTGTCTACAAATGGTAATGTTATATTTAAAATAGATTTATAATAGATTATGAACACAATATTTTATTATTATGTTCGTGGTTTAAACATTGAAAGTCTGGCTTTAGAGGTGAAATTTATACTGTTGCTTCACACATCCACATTAAATTAGAGTAACCCAGAGCGAGTTCTCCACTCACTCTCAGCATACACCGGAAAGCAGGTGTCTGCTTAATAATTTGGTCAAAGATCATCGAGTTAAAGGTTGAGGCCGGGGGCAGAGAGGAGCTAGGGTCATCCTTTTGGTAGGGAGGTGCTGAGACATGATCTCCTCAAGTCTGGAACATCCAAACCCCAAGGTCATCCATTAGTGCTCCAGCACATTGGTGCTGGAAGACCCACAATAAATTTACTGTGCACCCTTAACCCTTTTAATACTCACTGTGACCCTGATGAGGAGATCAGCTCCCTTAGGGAGGGGCACATTACATTATTAGCACTGTGCATCCATTGACAGCTATTATGTGTTATGGGTGATTTCATACTGTAAATACTTTAACACAAATGCTACACAATAATGGATATTACAGTACGCTCCTTTTTACAAATGTATTCATTTGCAAGTTTGGTGTATATAATAATCAATTAACTTTCCTGGATAAATCTTATTATTTCTTTTAGTCCCTGTGATTACATATTTGATTTGAATTACTGCAAATATTTTAATATCCCTTCCCCAGCCATTTGTGATCAGATTCAGAAATGCACAATAATATATCAAACCAGTTATTCTAAAGTAAAACTGCAACATTATGACTCATCATTATCAGATATTTCAAACAAAGAACCACACATCTACCTTTTAATGTAAAGCATTTGTTCGTTTTACAAGAAAAGGTGAAGCTGGAAGGTAGAGCAAGAATGAAATGTCAACAGTGTCAACCACTCCCTTTAAATAGGACTCTCCTATGATCTCTTGCTATGGTGCTCGGTCAAACCTTTCCAGGTGTCAAGGCTGGGCGTCAGAGAAAGAAATTAAAGTGACACAGTGTTGACAGAAAGAAAAGACATTTCAGTTCTCACCGCTCTTTGGACGATGAGGGAGCCGTCACCTCGGCTCAGACACAGGCACTAATGAATCAAGCAACACCTTAACTTCTCAGGTGCAGGGGACTTTTGGCTGGGGGGCACCCGTGTAGTGTCACTGATAATGGGATCCTGTATCGGACTGCTGTTGATTTGATGTCTACCTCAACCCCTCCCTTAACCTGACATTTTGACACAACTTAATTTTGTCTCCTGCTCATAAAGACGTCTAGTCAGAAGGTGTTGTACAAGTGTTAGGTCTTTATCTTTGCCATTGTACCTCCCCTATATATGTCTTTTACAACCTAAAGGCATATAGGTTTTGTTTAGCAGAAATTAGCTGGTAGAAGTTAGAAGTTAGCTGTAATATTTCTAACAAGAATTTATGTAATAATGCAGGTATCGTAATTAACAGTGTATTGGGAAAAGATAAGAGTGTTTAACTTCATTTATTGCATTGTTTAATTTGCTTTAGTGAGTTTTCTGTGGGAGTCAGCGACTGAACAATATATCGCAAATGTATCTGTATTGCAGTAACACTGTACGCAATATGCATATCATAAAGAACTGCAACACACTTGAACTTTTCATTTAAGTACTGTGCGTTTAGGCTCACTATGCCTGTAATATATTTAGTGACACTTGTTTTAGTAAGGCAGGGTAAAAATATGTCAGCCAGAGGGAACTTTTCTAATAAAATCTTGTTTTAACATGGATAACATCAAGGTGGATAGACTGCACATTATCTATTGTTTGGTGTAAACCAAAAACAGACGACATTAACACCTTTTAATTATTTGTTTACTTATTGCATGTCATGTCATTTTCAGAACATTCACCACTATGGTCAGGTAATGTCAGAAATTGTCAAGAAATGCTGTTAAGGGCAGAACATAGTTGGGCGTACTTGACATTGAGTCCGTGTAGTCTTTGCGGACTCAATGCACACTCAAAGTGGACGTCTGCTGGACATGTCTGCTCTAAGCTTAATTTTTACAACCACGTACGCTGTGTCACACAATAAACTGCTCGGCTGGAAAAAAGTCTCCACATCGAACTGTTTCATATGTGACACACTGTTCTTAGCAACCCCTCACGAGAACGCACAGTGTCGCTGCCACTCTGCTCGCCACTGACAGGTGTATTCCCATTCTTTGTCCCTAGTCTGGTTTAATGGCCTTATGTGCCACCTTCTTTTCTTTTTGTTTTTTTATAGCTACAAGGCAATTTAGCTCTTCCTTCTTGTTAGATGACGCCATGGCAAAAAGTGAGGGAAATGTAGGAATTTGTCACTAGAAATGTTGGAAATTGGTACACTCGACTAAGAAACCTCAAAAGTCCGCAGGCAATGCGTGCGGAGTCTGCGCTGCTCACAGGACAACCAACTATGTCGTGCCCTTTACACTTACATTTGATCATTAGAATTTTGCCTGGTTACAACCTTAGATTTTAATGTAATTTATAATGATTTTATGTAATCGAACATTGTAAAGTAGTGCAAAATTGTAAAGTGGAAGGTAGGGTTTCCAAAATTTTCTATACTGCTTAGTACTTCTGTAAAACCACCTGTTGCTGAAAAACCAGCTGCAAAGTTGTTTGAGGTGTTTCTCCACCAGCTTTACACAATTCTTCTGTGTAAAATAGCTCATGCTCAGGCAGATTGGATTGACAGTGTCTTCTAACATCCATTGTCAAGTCTTGCCATAGATTCTGAATTTGATTTAGGTCTGGATTTTGACTGGGCTCCACCAATTGAACATGATCTGGTCCAAATTATTCAATTGTATCTCTGACTGCATCTTTAATACCACCCTGACTGAAGGTGAACCTCTTTCCCCATCTCAAATCTTTTGCATCTGAGGGCTTCACAGAACAGTTGTATTTAAACAGAGATTATATTACACATAGGTGGATTCGATTTTACTAATTAACTGACTTTGGAAAGCAATATGTGGCACTGGATTTCATTACGGGGTATTAAAGTACAGGGGTCTGAAAACAAATGCCTGCCACACTTTATAGATTTTTATTGTGACCATTAGTTTCACAGTAATGTTCTACTTTGTGTTGATGTACCACATTATTAGTCTTTTATTATAATTCTTTTCTTACTTACAATTTATTGTATTTAGCTGTTATTTTCTTCTTGGTTATTTGTGGTATTGTTGGTGGTTGTGTCTTTTGGTTATTTTTAGGTTTTTTTTGGTTTGTTTTTTTTGGACCTGTACAGGGCTTTGGTCACTGAGGTGTGTACAGCGCTCTATAAATAAAGGTTAATTGATTAATTGATTGATTAAACTCAAATATTTTTTTTCTGGTTGTAATGTGGCAAAATGTGAAAAGATCAAATGGTATGCATACTTTTTCAAGGTAATGTATAATTACCAATAAACATGTATTTGAGGAACATACACAGTTGTCTTTTTAATCATATTCAGTGAAAGTTAAAATTTCTTTATTACAGAAACCTCCTTGCTAGATAAAGGTAAGGTAAGTTTATTTATATAACGCTTTTCAGCAACAAGACACTCGAAGCGCTGTACATACAATTACAATACAATCACAAAGCAAATAAAGGAAAAGACATAAGTATGCCACTTTTTTATCTATAGTTAACTGGCTTTGTATCCTCTTTACATGTCTCCACTTCTCCATTTCAAACAGTCTTTCATTTAGCACCTCCTCGCAATGTTCAGGGGTGGTGGTTCCTTTGTGTGACCTGTGCTCACACTGTTCTGTCTTCACATCATGCAGACAGGCTTTCACAGAGGCAGTTCAGTAGCAACAATCACACACTCACTCATGCCTCAAAAAAAGACCTTTTGCTCCCTTTGCCAACCAATTAAGAGCCATCTGGGTTCTGTTGCTGTAAGAAAGCTATTACAATATCATAAAATATTTTCCGATTTTCTACTGTTTTAGACAGGGTGACTTAAGAGTGGTTAAAATAGAGGTATGTGCTATTTTTCAAATTTGTTAAATCATTCATTATAAATGCTTGTGTCTTCAACAATATATTTTTTAAAAGAGAAAGAGTAGTTTGCACAGAGCCAGTGGAGGGCACAACACAGTTTAAAAACATGACATAGCCAGCCTTTGCTTTTGGAAAGTGTGTGATTCCTGATGAACCTGAGGGCACAGATTCCCAGTGGCAGCGTAGGGCAGGGAATGGAGAGCAGCAGGGTTCAAGCCCTGGGTCACTGGAGCTTCAGAAGTGACTGGCCAGCTTTTTCCCAAGAGATGATGATGGCGATGGATTCATTGGTGTTTTTCCAAGGTCCACTGAACCCAACAGCAAAAGGCTCTAACTTAGAAGCTGCAGAAGCAGCAGTTCTCATCTTCAATCCACAGAACTCCAAAATATGGGGTAGCGTGCTGCAACCTCAGGGTGGCACTGCCAAACTTCATATCGAGTCTGTAGTGGGCATCAGGCCCCTAACATGCACTGTAATGGTTCATTTCCCAATTGTAGGGAGGTGCTGAACCACTTTGTTGTCAAGCAGGCTTTATTAAGAACAGAAATATGAATAGAAACTCCACCCTCTCTGTGTCCCCCTCCTTTTCAATCTAACTATGTTAAAAGGCATACTTACCCCTAATCAAAATGGCAAGCCCACAGGCATGGCATGGCCCAGCTGTTGCCCTGGCGCAACACTACTCTTCTCCCCTTGCATTGTTCTGGGCAGCATAACCGAGAGTTCTTGCTGTGCTGTGTGTTTAACTAAGGTCAAGATTGTCATTGTCTAGTCCTTGTTGGCATTAGGCCTCCACTGATAATAGGACTCCATTTCAAACCTGCAGCTTTTAGCACTCACCAAGAGTTAACCTCTGTGAAGACTAGGCAATCGACCACCTGCAAATGTAGCCCAGGGCTGGGACTGGGCTTAGCTGAGCATGCTTTATGACCTTTTCCACCACATGAGCTCTTTCTTTGTCTGTGTTTATGGGAATAACATTTACATTTAAATGCATTTGTTTTGGACTATGTTTTATTGGTCATATTTACAAGCAACACCTATCATCAGAAAGTTAATATCTATTTTTTTTAAAACAAAATCCAGTTCATAGTTTCAAGCTTAATAAAGCACAAATTGACTATTTAATCTTTAGCCTGTGGTCTCTATTTTTATTATTATTTTTTTTTTTTTAACCAAAGCACAGTCTGAGAACTTGTACAATATATAAAACAGTGATTTGAAAATGTATGCCACAACCAGAAACATCAATGTTTTTTATTGGGATTTTATGTGATAGACAAAGACAAAGCACAACATACTTACGAAGTAGAAGGAGTAAGTATACCTGATTTTCAGAGGGTTTTACAAATAAAAATCTAAAAAGTTAGGCATGAGTCAATTGTCAGTTATCAAACGTTGTAAAAATAAATGCTAAATTAAATAACATACTTCGTCATACTGATCTCAATTTAATAGTAGCTGCAAATTTTGGGGGCAAGTCTTTACCCACAACACTGAAACTTTTGCCCATTCTTCTTTGTAAAATAGCTCAAGTTCAGTAAGACTGGATGAAAAACCTCATAGAACATCATTTTTAAAGTCTTGCCCCACATTCTTGGTACGATTTGGACCTTTGACCGTTCAATGCATTAATAAGCTTTCATCTAAACAACTCAATTGTAACTCTGGCTGTATGTTTAGGGTTATTACCCTTGCTCAAATGTGAACTTTCAAGTAAAGAAAAGTATCCCCCCAGCATAATACTACCACTACCAGGACTGACTGTGGGAGTGGTTTGTAGGCCAAAATGTTCAATTAAGGTCTCTCTGAGCATAGACTTCTTCTATGTTTGTTGTGTTCCCTGCATGGCTTGTGACTTACTGCAAATAGGAGTTTGTGTGGCTTACCTTCAACTATTTACAATTATTATTGCCAGTCTTCCATAAAGGCCAGATTTGTAAAGTACATGACTAATACTTCTCCTGTCAACAGATTCTCCCACCTGAGCTTGGGATCTCTGCAGGTCCTCCACGGTTACTTAGTTGGTTGTCTGATTAATGCTCTCCTCGAATACCCGCGTCAGTTTTGACAGACCGCCATGTTGTTGTAGTTTTGCACTTGTGCCAAACTCTTTCTATTTGCAGATGATGGATTGAACACATGAAATCAAACATTTGTAGATCATACAAAATGATCTCAAAGTGCATTTCTTAAAAGAGTTTAAAACCATACCAGATTCAAAACTTACGGGATATAAATTAAGACAAAAAATTAAACGGTTGATCAGAATGTGTTAATAAGAAATGACAAATCAATTAAAAGCCCTTCCAAAAGAATAGTCTTCATCTTGAACACTAAGAGGGTCTCAGCATTTCGAACCCAGGCTGGCAGCTGATTCCACATGAGAGGTGCCTGATCATTGAGGGCTCTGCCACCTGTTCTACGTTTTAGGACTCAAGGAACTACGATCAAGCCAGCTGAGAGCAAAGTGCTCTTTTTGTACAATAAAGAGGAGCAGAGCTTCCATGAATTTGGTAAGCGATAGTAAGAACTTTACACTTAATCCAGAATTCAACTGGAATTCTCAATGAAACTCTGACAGAATTTTGGATCAGCTGAAGACCTCTCAGACTACCTTTGGAGCAACCTACTAAAATTGAGTTACAGTAATCAAACCTGGATATGACAAACGCTTGAACAAGTTTCTTGGCATCATTCTGAGAAAGAACATTTCAGATTTTAGTTAGGTTGATAAAAAGCGGCTCTAGGAACTTGTACTTGTACTCGTACTCGTCGTCTTCCGCTTATCCGGGACCGGGTCGCGGGGGCAGCAGACTCAACAGAGACGCCCAGACATCCCTCTCTCCAGACACCTCCTCCAGTTCCTCCAGGGGGAGCCCAAGGCGTTCCCAGGCCAGCCGAGAGACATAGTCCCTCCAGCGTGTCCATGGCCGGCCCTTGGGCCTCCTACCGGTGTGACGTGCCTGGAAGGCGTCCAGGAGGCATCCGGTATAGATGCCCGAGCCACCTCAACTGGTTCCTCTTGATGTGGAGGAGCAGCAGCTCTACTCCGAGCCCCTCCCGGATGGCCGAGCTCCTCACCCTATCTCTAAGGGAGTGCCCGGCCACCCTACGGAGGAAGCTCATTTCAGCCACTTGTATCCGGGATCTCGTTCTTTCGGTCATGACCCAAAGTTCATGGCCATAGGTGAGGGTAGGAACGTAGACCGACCGGTAAATTGAGAGCTTTGCTTTTCAGCTCAGCTCTCTCTTCACCACAACGGACCGGCACAGCGCCCCCATTACTGTGGCAGCCGCACCGATCCGTCTGTCGATCTCCCGCTCCATTCTTCCCTCACTCGTGAACAAGACCCCGAGATACTTAAACTCCTCCACTTGAGGCAGGAACTCCCCTCCAACCTGAAGAGGACAAGCCACCCTTTTCCGGTCGAGTACCAAGGCCTCTGACTTGGAGGAGCTGATCCTCATCCCAGCCGCTTCACACTCGGCTGCGAACCGCCACAGCGTATGCTGTAGGTCTTGGCTAGAGGGGGCCAGCAGGACCACGTCATCCGCAAAAAGAAGAGACGAAATCCACTGGTCCCCAAACCAGACCCCCTCCGGCCCTTGGCTGCATCTAGAAATACTGTCCATAAAAGTTATGAACAGGACCGGTGACAAAGGGCAGCCCTGCCGCAGTCCAACATGCACTGGGAACAGGTCCGACTTAGTGCCGGCAATGCGGACCAAACTCCTGCTCCGCTCGTACAGGGACCGGATGGCCCCTAATAAAGGGCCCCTGATTCCATACTCCTGGAGCACCCCCCACAGGGCATCACGAGGGACACAGTCGAATGATCTTCTCCAGGTCCACAAAACACATGTGAACCGGTTGGGCAAACTCCCATGAACCCTCGAGTACCCTGTAGAGGGTATAGAGCTGGTCCAGTGTTCCACGGCTGGGACGAAACCCACACTGCTCCTTCTGAAGCCAAGGTTCGACTATCGGTTGGACTCTCCTCTCCAATACCCTGTCGTAGGCCTTACCAGGGAGGCTGAGGAGTGTGATCCCCCTGTAGTTGGAACACACCCTCCGGTCACCCTTCTTATGAAGGGGGACCACCACCCCAGTCTGCCAGTCCAGAGGCACTGTCCCCGACCGCCACGCAATGTTGAAGAGGCGTGTCAACCATGACAGCCCTACAACATCCAGAGACTCGAGGTACTCAAGGCGGATCTCATCCACCTCCGAAGCCTTGCCACCGCGGAGCTTTTTAACCACCTCGGTGACTTCAGCCTGGGTGATGAAAGAGTCCAACCCCAGCCTCTGTTTCCACCACGGAATGCGTGATGGCAGAATTGAGGAGATCCTCGAAGTACTCCTTCCACCGCCCGATAATGTCCTCAGTCGAGGTCAGCAGACTCCCGCCCCCACTATAAACAGTGTTGGCGAAGCACTGCTTCCCCCTCCTGAGGCGCCTGACGGTTTGCCAGAATTGCTTCGAGGCCAACCGGGAGTCCTTCTCCATGGCCTCACTAAACTCCTCCCAGGCCCGAGTTTTTGCCTCTGCCACAGCCCAGGCCGCAGCACGCTTGGCCTCACGGTACCCATCAGCCGCCTCAGGAGTCCCACAAGCCAACCACAGCCGATAGGACTCCTTCTTCAGCTTAACAGTATCCGTTACTGCCGGTGTCCACCACCGGGTTCTGGGATTGCCGCCGCGACAGGCACCGCAGACCTTAGAGCCACCCTAAGCATCCGGGGATCGGGCCGCTGAGGTCTCCACCTTCGTCCGCCACCCAATCCTCTTTGCACCGGTCCCTCACGGTTCCCCCTGCAGGTGGTGGGCCCACTGGGGGATGGCCTCGTGTCTCTCGTTTGGGCTTGGCCCGGCCGGGTCCCGCGAGGAGCAACCCGGCCACCAGGCGCTCTCCGACGAGTCCCGACCCCAGGCCTGGCTCCAGGGTGGGACCCCGGCTCTGCCGTACCGGGCGACGTCACGTGCCTCGATATTTTGTTTTTCATGAGGGATTCTTGAACTCTTTGTCTGACCCATCACCTAGAGCCTGTTTGCCATGGGAGACCCTACCAGGGGCATTTAGGCCCCAGACAACATAGCCTCTAGGATCATTTGAGCACTCAAACCCCTCCACCACGTTAAGGTGGCGGTTCAAGGAGGGGTCTAGGAACTTGTTTTATATGTAAACTAAAAGACCATTTCTGATCACAACGACTCCAAAGTTCTTTACAGTAGCACTAAAAGTAAAGCCATCCAGAGAATTTATTTACGCTGACAATTTTTCATAAACTGCTGCAGTCCAAAAATAATCACCTCCGTTTTTTCAGAATTTAGCAACAGAAAATTAGAGGATATCCAGGCTTTTATGTTGCGAAGACATGCTTGTAATCAGATAAGCTGGTTGAACTCATTTGGTTTTATAGACAGACATAACTGAGTATCATCTGCACAACAGTGAAAACGTATCTCATGTTGCCTAATTATATTACCCAGCCAAAGCATAATAAGGTAAAAAGTATTGGCCCAAGTACCGAACCTTAAGGATTGCCATAAGAGACTGGTTTGTGGGGATGATTCTTCACTCACATACACAAATCTAATCTGACCACTTAAATCAGATTTAAACTAGGCTAGGACAGTTCCTCTAATTCCAATAAAATGTAAGTTTAATAAAATAGTT
This sequence comes from Girardinichthys multiradiatus, assembly GCF_021462225.1. Classification (NCBI taxonomy): domain Eukaryota; kingdom Metazoa; phylum Chordata; class Actinopteri; order Cyprinodontiformes; family Goodeidae; genus Girardinichthys; species Girardinichthys multiradiatus. Next base: position 28,775,415 of record NC_061795.1, on the reverse strand, counting down.
TGATCGATGGTATCAAAGGTACAGAAGCAAATCCACCATCAGAAGCTATTAAGAGATGGTTGCAAACTCTTACTAGGGCTGTCTCTGTACTATGGTGAGACCTAAATCCTGATGGGAATCCTTCAAACAAACTGTTTTCTGCAGATGATCACACCATTAATGAGCCACAATTTTTCCCACAATTTTAGAAATAAACCATAGATAAGAAACTGGTCGATAATTTGCTAAAAGTCCTGGATTGAGATTTGGGATTTTAAGAACTCTGTGATATGTTTCAAAGCTTGGATTAGCCTTGATAACCTAAAACTCCCTTAAACCTCCCCCAAGACTTTATCCCTAAACTGTTTTATGTGTCCCATGGTCTCCATGATGCTGTTTGTTCACTAATATTCTCTGACAAACCATTGAGGCTGTCACAGAACAGATGTATTTATGCTGAGAATAAATTACACACAGGTAGCCCATACTGACAAATTATGTGACTTCTGAGGGGAGCTGGTTGCACTGGACTTTATTTAGGTGTCTCATAGTAAAGGCATCTGACTACAAATGTGGGGCACACTTTTTTGATTTTTATTTGTAACAAAAAAGATTATGAAACTCTTTAGAATTTTCCTTCCACTTCACAAATCTGGACTACTTTGTGTTCATCCGAATAAATACATGAGGTTTTTGGTTCTAATTTGATAAATGTGGAAACATTTGAGGGGTTTGAATTCCTCTGCAAGGCACATATTGGAAAATTAATCTTGATGAACATTTTCCAAGGGAATGAAAAGAGAAAATTCACACCAGGAGAATATTCTTTGTGTTTCAGACTTTATTTCTTTAGCTGGGCTCTCTTGTCTTCATTCTACCAACACTTTCTCATTTATGTCTGTCCTGTGGTGTTTCTCAGGTAGCAATTATTTAGAATAATATTGTAAATTTAGAAAAAAAATCAATCCACATCCCCCATTGCCCCTTCTGTTTTCGTCATTCTTTTGCGCTACCAGTCATTTTTGTTTGTGTCTTACATAAATACACACTCCAACATGCATAGAAGGAGGCATGCACAACCACTCTTAAAACCAGCTCTCCCCCTTGGCAATTTTGTCAGAAGTTGACAATGTCTTGATTTAGTTGTCTGGCTGTTCCGGCCAGTTTTCCCCGCTGTGCTAATGTGAACAGGACATCCCGCTGGGCACCAAAGAATACCACTTCACGGCAGCCGCATAGCTGGCAGCTTTTATTTATGGCACTACCGAAATGAAAGGGTATTAGTGTCCAAACATTTCACCATGCTCCTGCAGCCACACACAAAAGCCACTGATTTCCAGCAAATCTGCACTTATTTTATTCAAGAAAGACTAAAGCTTGGGATGGGGAAGGAGAACGACAGGCAGAAAAGAGAGGGAAAGAAAAAACATTTATAATGACTTAAAAGACCTGAAAAGAAGAATGGGAATTGCGCTTGAAAAGTATTTATGAGACAGAAATCGAAAAGGGAAAAGTAGCCCCTCTATTTTATTGCATTTTTGTCAGAGTTGAAAATGGAAAATATCTATATCCCTAAAATGACTCAACCTTAAGTGCTTATATTCACAACAACCCCACTTCCTCCCCAATCACCCAGTTTTCAGAGGCTGCTTTTTTCCTGCTATTGTACTTTGTAACACGGCGTCAAGAATATTGCAATTTTATCATTGCTAAAACTGCCAGTTGAAAGTATCTTCACAAATCATTTTTTTCTTCAGTTCAGCAGTCGAGGGGGCCTGCCAGCTTGTTAACTGGTGAATCTTTAGTGGTACAACTGCAGACTCTTTTCGGTTCATCTACAGGGACAGGCCGAGACAGGGTGTGATCTTGGAGCAGTGGCACATTTGCCTTGGTTTCTGTGTCCTGCAGTCTGTCTCTCTCTCCCTCTGTCCCGGCTTCTCACCTTCCTGCTTTTCATATGTCATTTCTGCCCTTCTGCAAACGCACTCTGGTGACATTTTGAAAAAAACTCTGGCATTCACCCGCAATATAGATTCTTGATGATTATAGCTTTCTGTCTGTGAAGATTGCACGTATTATTGACTTTGGATTCCCATGACTATTTGCACGGCTCTTTCCTCCCCTTCTGCATCTTGCGGCAGTCTAGCAATAATATTCTCCCTGGTTTCTCATAACGACTTTTCATTATGCTTTCTTTTTTGTTTTTTTCCACTTATTCCATATATATCACTAATCCCCTCTGGCCGTGACCCTTTCTTTATGCCAGCAGAGATCAGAGTTTCTGCAAAGCTTCGTTCACTGATGTCATTAAGATTGGGATCTGATACACTACATGTCCATTGGTTAAATGCCCCTGGCCTGAACTCCACATTGTCCTTTAATTCCAAGCGGCAGCTCTGTTTCACTTGGTGCATAATAGCCAATAGGTTAAAGTTCTGCTCCTTTTACTTTGAATTTACATCTTTCACAGGCTCTAGTCTCCTGTTCTGAGCTGGTATTTTCTTTTACCTCCTTTTATTTTCTCGTGAGCCTTATTGCCTGCAGGCGGCACAGCCGTAGTTTTTTTCCTGACAATCTCCCACATCCAGGCATCTTTTTGGTGGGTCAGAGGAGAGCAACTTGACTTAACAGGTCAACGAAAGTGGGTTCCACCCTTCTCCAGAGGGGAAGCCACAGAGCCCTCCATTAGGAGGTGACCTCCGCGTTGCATGGGTCTGGCCCCAGCCAGGGTATCGCATGGGTCTGCTGGAGACAGGCTGCTCATTAAAGCCTGCTGCCAGTAGCAGGATTAGACCTTTTCATGGTTTATCCTCTTTGCTGACAACTGACAATAGACACAGCTAGCTGATTCAGATAGACTGTTCATATGAATCATGGATTTATAATTGCTCTTTTATGATGAGAATATTAGAAAATCTATTTACACGCACAACGCGAATAATTAATTGGGTCTCTTTTTCAAGGGCGCATAGCTACACTATATAAGGTAAAGAAAATGTGAAGGGGAGTAATGAGGCGTTTTCAATACAGCACAGCATCTTTTTTAGTGAACCTTTACACTGGCTGCTGTTTACACAAAAAGGACCTTCAGCCTGTAACCTTTACCCACCGTGTTACTTTTATTCAAACTTTCGCTGCACTTAATTCACAGCTGAGTGCCCTGTTTACTCGTGTAGTGATGTTTTCAAAGAGCAACCCCATTAACAGTGGTGGCCCGTTATCCACCAACCCAGCAATAGCTCCTCTCTTCCTATAGCATAGCCACAGAGAAGGAAGCTAAGGTGACACTACCTCTTGAGCTGTGTGGGAGGGAGAAGGCTGGTGATAGCGAGGCAGCTATCTGCAGTTTCCTATTTACACCACATTTCTGTCTGTTTTCATTATTCATATTTTCACGTGTTATCGAGCCATAGAAAGAGGCTTGCTTCCTTCAAGGTGGAGGGCAGGTTATGGCTGGCTATGAAGTTGCACCGCTCGTAACAAGTCGGGGCAAGGGCAGCCTCTCTTGATGCATGTATCAAAACAACTTGTACAAACAGAGATGAAATGTATTCATGGGGGCCTAATGCACCAGTGCTTTATGTTTTTGGAGCATGTAGATTTACATACAGCTTTGGAAATGTTTTTTGAATATAGCAGCATTTTTCATGAATTGTTCCACTGCATGGGAAGCTAATTAAGCATTGCCAAAGATGCATAAAAGCTGTAACTGAAAATTGGGTTTATTGCACCAAATTTAGATTTTTCAACCATTCATAGGTTAAGGCATTAGTATTGTTTTAAGTTGAATATCAGGGTTCCTACATCATCTTGAAAAGTCTGGAGTTTCCTTATATCAATTTGTATGCTTTGATACAGTTAAGCCCAGAATTATTCATACCACTGGCAGCAACATGTTTACCATGTTTCCCCTTATTGTAAGTAAAACTTGTATTTTGGAGTGGCCCAGCCAGACACTCAACTTGAATATAGTACACAGTCTATGGAGGGAGATAAAGCTTAAGGTGACAGCAAGGAGGCCTTCCAACCTCATGGACTCATTACCAATGATACAGTCTATGATCAAAACACCAGCAACAACCAAAGCAAAAACTAATCACCATAAGGCTTTGACTGCTGTAATGCCAGGAAAGATCTTTTCATTGATTATTGTGAATGGTGTAAATGTTTTTTGAAACGTGTTTTTTATGAAAATGTAAATAAAAACAGACATGTCTCTTATTTTCCATCGGAAACAAATTAATGGTTGAATGGAAATAATTTGAAATCTAAATCTGCCAAAGGTATGAAGAATTGTGGCCTTAATTGTCAGTATGGAAAAATAAAATTTCAAACATGAATCTGAGTTTTAATAAATGTTGAGGCTTTTATATTGATATTTTATTTCAATAACATATTATCTTCGATTTGTCCTGAGCTACACATTTCACCTATCAGTGTTTTGACCTTTATTAGTTGCTTACTGGGAACCCACAAAAAAGTGTATACTGAAAAATAAAAATGAGCAATTTCAGTTGTCTTGGCCTTAAAATAACCTTTATATAGGAGTATTAAACTGCCCTTATGGTTCCTAAACTGGCTTTGGTTATAATGCCAAATATAGCAAAGAAACTACCTTTTAGTTTTTTTTTGTTTTTACAAACAAAAAAACTTTACAAGCCATACTTTAATGAACCTGTATATAGTGCAGTATAATTCTGTTCTGATTTGACAAGTCTGTTTGAAAATTTAAAATCAGGTGTTTCTAAATTAGTCTAGATCAGGGGTTCCCAAAGTGGGGGTCGGGACCCTCCAGGGGGTCACAAGACACCAAGTGGGGGGTCTCCAGAAGATTTTCAGAATCACCAGAATATGACCCCTGAGTAGGATGGAGGGCCAAAAGGGACAAAATTAGATAAAAAGTCATGAAATAAATCTGAATGTCCCATTAAATAAAGTGTACATTGTGCACAATGAAATAAATAAATGTTAAATTAAATGTACCATTAAATATTTAAATGTACCATTTATTTATTAAGTACATCATTGAATAATTAAACATACAATTACATTATGAAAGCACAATTAAATAATATCCCATTTAAAAAAATTTAATAAACCTTCTAAATGATTAAATTAAAATGATTAAATGTTATTAAAAAAATAAATTTATAAAAAAATATATTTATTTCACTCACCAGTAGGGAGTCGCCTGTCTTTATTTTGGGGGTCACATGCTGTAATGTTTGGGAACCGCTGTTCTAGATGGCAAAAAGCTGTGAAATAACCCATGGTTAGGAGTTATTTCACAGCATTTGATTAATCAGAACCCAACTTTAACCTTGTCTTGTTTCATGGTTTCTAGATCACAAGGATAATAAAACCCAATAACATTTTCATTGTAAAGTGACACTATTTTTATTTAGTATTTGAAAGGCATGTTGTCAGTGCTTTATAGAATAAAACAAAACTGTAAATTTTACTCAAACATCATCACATGAATATTAAAATCAGAGAAACATTTGTGTGGTGCTGTCTTGATATTTTCCATTGAATGTATAACTAAATAGAGAAAACATTTTAAGTCAAAACTGCTAGGTCTTTTCTAATTAAAAGTGTGAACGACAGTATTATAGTTCGTGTATGCAGTGAGGCATCTTTGATAAACCTAACGATGTGATAAGGACCAAGTATATTTGAAAGCTGTTAATGAACTTCTGATTAAATACTTTATCTTCTGCTATCAACAACCACCTGTCAACATAAAAATGGCCTGTTTTAGTAGGTTTTTTTTACAAAGTTAAACAAGAGTTGGGCTGAAAATATTATAACTAAAAGGTTTTGGGTTTTTTTGTGCACATATCATTAAGATCCCAAAATCTTGTAAAACTCTCATTAAATTGAAATTTGAATATACCAATATATATATTTATTAGATCTTTCCCAACCATATTGTTTACATGTAGATCAGAGAGAAAATATGAATATAAATTTATAATAATGATAGGACAAAAATTCTTTTGTAGAGCCATCCTAAAGAGAAAGAAGCCTGAGAACTGAAACTCTGCAAGAGACACAATTAAACTCCTTAATGAGGTCAGACATCAGATCCACTGCAAGTGATATCATTACCCAGCCTGAACGGATGGGCTGCTCCAGCTGCCTCGCTCTTGCTGTGGGATTAGACTCCCTGTCCTGAGGGCAGCACTTTTTTACCAGCCTGACCCCTGCCTGCCACTGGGGCATCATCCACCCCTGCGGGTTCCTGAGGGCTTCAACCCCTCAGTCCTGGTGCTGGTCGCACGAACAGGATTGTGGGAGAAGTGAACTGTGCCGACACGTGGGATGACAGGACTTGCCACTCTGCTGGGAAGCCCAGAGACAGACAGGCACCAGTACACAATCTGGCCTGTGCTGCCAACCATGAATTGCTGGGTTCCTCTATCTCTGTCAGCTCATTTATAAAAAATAACTAACAATGGGAAGGTGATAAAGGGACATTGTTTTAGTGATGAGAGCGCTCCTTATGGACTTGTTGGTTGTTAGAATGCAGCTTTAAAATGCTGTCTTTTTTGAATGAGATAAATTAGTGGTGTTTAGTTAAAATTGTGGTTTATACTTGCTAACAAGATTGAAATAATGAAACATTCAGATTGGTTGCGGTCTAATTTTCCTCCGCCTTTGTCCAAGGCTTCGTTTGAAAAGTCTCTAGCAGTCTTTTCTTATTTGGTCTGCTTGTGCGCTGTTCTCTTTTTGTCTCCCACGATTACTTTGAGGATATCGTTATGACATTCAACAGCAACAATAATTCTTCTGTTTTAATTCATAACAATTAGGAGGGAATGGTAATGCAAGCTGACGGCACAGCATATCTTGAAAGGCTAGCAAGGATGTTGTGGCGGCAGCATTACTGTGCAGCCAAAAGCCACCCTCCTTTCCCCTGTATTTCCCCCCCTTTCTGTCTTTCAGCCCACAACAAGGGGGCTCCGAGCAATGGGGACAATAACAGCCAGAGCCAGTACTTTGATAATTAGTTATTGATTGAGAACAATGGCATGGCGTACACTGTCGTATTAGCTAGACGCCAGCAGGTCGCGACACCAAGAGCAGCAATCAAGAAACGAGGGGCAAAACATGCCTGACTTCCCTAATAAGACATTCCCTTATGTTTTTCTGTTGCATTTCCCTTTTCTTTTTTTCCATCCTGAGGCATGTTGGTGTTCTAACTGTACGAGGTCAAAAGTATTAATGCTTGTGCACCAACAAGTGCCTGATGAAGGAGAATTTAATTAGAGAAAACTCAGTCAAGCCTTCCATCCCTCTTTGCTCAGTAGCTCTTTATTTTTATTATTTTTTGTTTGTAGAGCAGCTTCATCATAAATGGATCCATGTCATATGGGTTTGGTTACTTGATGTTATTCAACATGAATGGAAACATATTTAGCTAAAGCAATGACTGGCATCAGCTGGAAGAAATGTCCAACCTTTTTAAAATGTGAAAGTACACCTAGTTATATATATTATATGACCAAAAATATTTGGTCCCTTGCCTTTACACCATAGTGTTCCACATGATAAACACCCGGCCTTGGCAGCTATAAGAGCCTCAACTCTCCTTTTGAAGGCTTTCCACAAGCTTTATGAGTGTGTTTATGGGGACTTTTGACATAAGTGCATTTGTGAGGTCAGACTCTGATGTCGGACAGGAAGACCTGGCTCACAGTGTCCAGTCTAATTAAACCTAAAGGTACTCTATCGGGTCGAGGCCAGTCAAGTTCTTCCACACCAAACCTGGCCATGCATATCTTCATGTACCTTGTTTGGCACATTTGTGCACAGTCATGTTGCAACAGGAAAGGGCCAACACCAAACTGTTCCCATAAAGTTGGCAGCATGAAATTGTCTAAAAGGTCTTGGTATGCAGAAGCATTTAGGGGTTGCTGTCACAGGATTCCTGTGTAATCTTGAAATATTTGTCAAAATATAAAATTTCCTTTTACCACTTTCCAGGTCTGGAAAAATATGGAAAAAGAAACTTAAGAAAATTGAGTTTGGAGAGATTTTTTTTTATCAAGAAATGTCTAATAAAAAGTGCAGGGTTTTTCATTGATTTAATTGATATGCTCTGATTTGTCACAGGGGCTGCACGGTGGCGCAGTTGGTAGCCTTGCATCAAGAAGGTCCTGGGTTCGACTCCTGGCCGGGGGTCTTTCTGCATGGAGCTTGCACGTTCTCCCCCGTGCATGCATGGGTTCCCTCCGGGTACTCCGGCTTCCTCCCACAGTCTAAAAACATGCCTGTTAGGTTAATTGGTTTTGTCTAAATTGCCCTTAGGTGTATGAATGAGTGTGTGTGTGGTTGTTTGTGTGTTGCCCTGCGATGGACTGGCGACCTGTCCAGTTTGTACCCCGCCTCCCACCCATAGACTGCTGGAGATAGGCACCACTATGGAAGAAGCAGTAGAAAATGACTGACTGACTAATTTGACACATCACATGTTGATTTTAACATTTTACTCACCAGTATTTTGATTTTTAACTTGCTAACTGAATTGCAAATTCTATTTTTTGTACTTTCTAAAAGTAAAACAAGTTTGTGAACATAAGTTCACAAATATTGCATTCCCATTGGATTCCCAGAGAGAGAGCTTTGATTCCCCACTCCAGAAAACATGTTTCCACTGCTCTAGTATCTAGTGGCAACAAGCTTTACACCACAACATATGATGATGCTTTGCATTGCATTAGGAGATGTAAGGCTTGTATACAACTGCTTGGCCAGGAAAGCCGTTTCTATGAATCTCTCTACACACTATTCATGAGCTAATTTGAAGGCCACAGCACCTGTTGAACCAGCTCTGTGATTTTACATGACCGACTGAGTTGCTTTTATTCCGAATTGAGGCAATTTCATAACTGGATTAATTGCAAAGGTGGCATCCTAGCACAGTACCATGCTGGTATTCACTGAGCACTAGAGAGTGAATCATTCTCATACAAATGTTTGTAGAAGCACCCAACATGCCTACATGCTGAATTTTATATTGAAGTCATTTAAATCCTGAATTCAATGACACTGAGATCTGGAGCCTGTAAAGGCCATTTGTGTACAGTGAATATATCCTGATTTCAGCTTTATGACATGCTGCACTATCCTGCCTGAAATATCCATCAGAAGATGGCACAATTTGATCATAGAAAGGTGGGCAGGGTCATCTGTAATACTCAAGTAGACAGATGTGTTTGAAGATTATCAGTTGGTAATAAGGGCCCCAACGTTTGCAAAGAAAATATCTCCCACCCCATCCATCCCCTCATGATAGTCATGCAAAATTCTTACCATCTGAATGTCGCAGCTGAAAGACTTATCAGACCAGATGCCATTTTCGAATCTGTTACCTTTCAATTTTGGTTGAGACTGTGTCAATTGTAGCCTCAGTTTCCTGTTCTTAAACACCTGGTGCCACTTCTGTTGTAATGAGTGGTTGAGCTACTGTTGCCTTATAACCTTCTCAAACAGTCAGCTTTTTCAGCTCTAACATCAACAGTGCACTTTTATCTACACATCTCCCGCTCATTGGATATTTTCCCATTTTCATGCAGTTCTCTGTAAACACAAGACATGGATGTGCGTGAAAATCCCAGTAGATCAGCAGTCTCGGTCTCCAGCTTACTTAAAGTTACTTAAACCTTCTTTCTACCCCATTCTGAGTTTCATTTTGAAATTTAACAAGTCGTCTTAAACGCATTGGACTGAGTTACTGCAATCTGATTCACAGATTGTTGTAACAAATAAAGTGAATAATAAAGTGAACGGTATACGTTACACATGGCCAATGACCAGTATAAATGTTCCTGTCATTCAATTCATGTGATTTACAGTCCCTTGCGAAAGTACTCAGCTCTCTTGAACTGGTCACCCTCTTGCCACATGTCAGGCTTCAAACATAAAGATATAAAATTTATATTTTTTGTGAAGAATCAACAACAAGTGGGACACAATTGTGAAGTGGAATGAAATTTATTGGATGTGTCAAACTGTTTTTAACAAATAAAAAACTGAAAAGTGGGGCGTGCAATATTATTCGGCCCCCTTGCCTTAATACTTTGTAGCGCCACCCTTTGCTGCAATTACAGCTGCAAGTCGCTTGGGGTATGTCTCTATCAGTTTTGCACATCGAGAGACTGAAATTCTTGCCCATTCTTCCTTGCAAAACAGCTCGAGCTCAGTGAAGTTGGATGGAGAGGGTTCGTGAACAGCAGTCTTCAGCTCTTTCCACAGATTCTTGATTGGATTCAGGTCTAGACTTTGACTTGGCCATTCCAACACCTGGATACATTTATTTGTGAGCCATTCCATTGTAGATTTAGCTTTATGTTTTGGATCATTGTCTTGTTGGAAGATAAATCTCCGTCCCAGTCTCAGGTCTATTGCAGACTCCAACAGGTTTTCTTCCAGAATGGTCCTGTATTTGGCCCCATCCATCTTCCCATCAATTTTGACCATCTTCCCTGTCCCTGCTGACGAATAGCAGGCCCAAACCATGATGCTGCCACCACTATGTTTGATAGTGGGGATGGTGTGTTCAGGGTGATCAGCTGTGTTGCTTTTACGCCAAACATATTGTTTTGCATTGTGGCAAAACAGTTCGATTTTGCTTTCATCTGACCAGAGCACCTTCTTCCATATGTTTGGTGTGTCTCCCAGGTGGCTTGTGGCAAACTTTAAACGAGACTTTTTATGGATATCTTTGAGAAATGGCTTTCTTCTTGCCACTCTTCCATAAAGGCCAGATTTGTGCAGTGTACAACTGATTGTTGTCCTATGGACAGACTCTCCCACCTCAGCTGTAGATCTCTGCAGTTCATCCAGAGTGATCATGGGCCTCTTGGCTGCATCTCTGATCAGTCTTCTCCTTGTTCGAGATGAAAGTTTAGAGGGACGGCCGGGTCTTGGTAGATTTACAGTGGTCTGATACTCCTTCCATTTCAATATGATTGCTTGCACAGTGCTCCTTGGGATGTTTAAAGCTTGGGAAATCTTTTTGTATCCAAATCCGGCTTTAAACTTCTCCACAACAGTATCTCAGACCTGCCTGGTTTGTTCCTTGGTCTTCATGATGCTCTCTGCGCTTTGAACAAAACCCTGAGACTATCACAGAGCAGGTGCATTTATATGGAGACTTGATTACACACAGGTGGATTCTATTTATCATCATCAGTCATTTGGGACAACATTGGATCATTCAGAGATCATCACTGAACTTCTGGAGTGAGTTTGCTGCAATGAAAGTAAAGGGGCCGAATAATATTGCACCACTTTTCAGTTTTTTATTTGTTAAAAAAGTTTGACACATCCAATAAATTTCATTCCACTTCACGATTGTGTCCCACTTGTTGTTGAGATTCTTCACAGAAAATTTGAATGTTATATCTTTATGTTTGAAGCCAGAATTGTGGCAAGAGGTTGAAAGGTTAAAGGGGCCGAGTACTTTTGCAAGGCACTGTAAAGTTCTATTTAATGAGATACAAGACAAAGTACTGGAATGTGAGTTTGTTTTGGCTTTGTGGAAGCCTTCCTTACCTATTGTTGCACACTTCCAATCAGCTGGCAGAAAGAAGGCTCTGCACTTTTCCCTCATTAAGGACAAATACAAATTTAGTTGTTCTAAAATGTTTCTGTTGCCCAAAACACAGTCAGTAAATGTCATTGGTAACATTATTTTACCTATAATTATGAATGTCTTCTACTTTATCAGCAATTGAACAGTTTTTGTGTTAATACCAGGATACCTTGTTTTTTTTATTTAAAATTTTCATTCGATGAGACTGCCCATTTCTACTGCATATTCATTCTGTATATTCTGTATTTAGTTTAATGTGCTTCTGTTGTTAAAAAGAAAAGGTTCCTTAAGAGAAATGTTTGAGGTGAGAAAAATATATAGACATTTTAATTTTTCTGAAACTAGCATAGTTGCTAAATAAAGAAAATTTATTTTTTAAATGCTGTGAAAAACTGGCTTCTCACAAAGCATATGTGTGCATGAATTATGTTTTATTACAACTCAATATAGGTTTTAGTTGCGCCTGGGTGTAAATAGAAACGAGGCATATACTGTATTATTTTACACCTGTTAATGAGCTGAATGTGTCATGTTTTGTCTGACAATATGGCAGCGTAGAGCGAAACAGATGCAGTAACCTGCAAATATGGATGAGCAATATGCTCACAGTAGGGCAATGCTTAAAGACAGATTAAAATTTTACCCAGTTTATACTTTAAATTATATCGTCATATAAAATAGTAGATGTCTTTCTCAAGAACAAGATATGTCAGTTTTTGAATCAGAGTAAAAAAAACTGACTTGCCTTACCTGATCCTGCTGCCTGTAAAGATGCACCTGGCATTAAACAGACAGGGCAGGAGCGTCAACTAAACAATGGAGGACTGTCAGGAGCGACAGCAGGGCACGGTTCTACCATCACTGCTCTGACAGCGAGGGCCTCAGAGGGTAAACTGCTTTGCTGGAACTAATTAAACAGATGAAGTTATGACATGAATATGCAGATGTTGTTTACATTTTACCATATGGTATTATTTCAGGTAATAACGTGCAGGAGAGCCTTCCCACTCATTAATGCGAAGGGATGGAGTGAAAACGCTGTCTGTCAAGAGACACTTGGAGCGTGTTGGGGAAATTTGATCAGGGCCACACTGAGGTGTTGAAATCTATTTTGAGCCTTTCAATTAACATACATGTTGATATCTATTATAGTTTAATTTAAATTGTTAATATTACCCTGTGTTGGATTGGATATTGCTTATTGATGTTAGTATTGACCGGTTTTACTCTAGAAAAGGGGTTTTGCTACAAAAAAAGAAACAAACATTGTTGGCATTTGTCCGATTGCAAATTTAAAGCAACAAATTTGTTATGGTTTCTGGTGAAGATGCATTAAAATAAATTCACCATCTATTGCAAAAAAGCTTATTAGGAACTTATTAGTGTTTTAGTAGTGTAATCACACTCTGAAAAAATGTAGAACAATTCAAACTTTATTCTGATTGCAATTGTTTAATAATGAAGGACCACCATCTTGAGTAATAATTGTTATCACAAAATACCTGGTTTACACAAGCATTGGTACCTTGACCTTCACTTTAGAAAAAACAGAAGTTAAGCTTTGTTTTTTTTTTTGTTTTTTTTTGAGTTGATCAGTCTGAATTAGGAACTTCTAATTCGCAATCCTTCTTGTTTCTCTGGGGGAAAAAAATGACAAATCTCCATAACAACAATTATATGTTATCTACAGCACATGGCAGTTTTTGGGAGGCATGTCACATGCACCTTTTTTTCTGACTAATGTAAACGTGGAGTTTGCTAAACTCTAGTAGGGCTTTAATTGGAACAGTTTGGTCAGACGAGACCAAAGATTGTGCTTTTTAACAAACAACTCTCCAGGTTCATTTGGTGTGAAACTAAGGATGAATATATGAACAACCAGGACATGCCCACTATTAAATATGACAATGAAGCTGCAGGCCTTTTGTTCTACCAAAGGTCTTGCAAACTTTGTTATAGGGCATTGCATCATGGACTTCATAAAATAACAGGACATTTTGAAAATCCAGTGGATTCTACTAGTAAACTGAAAATGTGCTGTCATTGGATTTATTAGCAGGATGATAATCTAAAACAATGGTTCTCAAACTGTGGTACAAGTACTACTGGTGGTACTATGGCTGCCTTTGGTGGTACTCATTTAATTTTTCTATGTTATGAGCAAGGCAAATAACAAGATATTTGCTGTGATGTAGATCAGCAAAGTCGGAAGACACCCGGGGGGGATGATTTTCAGAATCATTGTGACATGAATCACTGAAGTGTATGGAGGGCCAAAAGGGCCAAAATTAAATAAATATGAAATCAATTAATAATTAATAACAATAGTTATTAATAGTTATTAATTAATTAATAATAGTATCATGAAATAAATAAATGTATCATGAAATGTCCCATTAAATAATTGAATGATATATGATGAAATAAAAAAATTTAATGTCATTTAAAAAATAAATTCATTTAAAAACATATGCAATTATTTCGCTCTAAAATAGAGTGTACAAATTATATGTGTTTTTATGGGGTCACCAGTCTTTGGCACTGTTACTTTGGGGCTCACAGGCTGAAAAGTTTGGGAACCGCTGATGTAGAGCACCAACAGCCAAGATTACATATTCAAGTACATTGATCTTTGCCCATTAAGATATGCTTTTAAAAAGAAGTACAGCGGAGAAAGTTTCAAGTGCTTGCTATGCAATCCTAAGCAGGCAACAATGAACCGATAAGAAGAAACCTGAAAATTTCAAACCTATAAGTAAAAACGTAACCAATGGATGCCACTGCCAGTGGATCGGAATGTTTTAAAATGGCTGTCAAGATGGCGTTTACTATTACTGTGCTTATAATGAAAGGTTTTAGAATCACAGGTCTACAACATATGTCCAAAACTGAAATGGTTCAACAGACAAAAAAAAAAAACATTCCTGCCTGACCATCTCTGTCCCAAGACCTAAATCTCATAGAAAGCATAGAGAGGATACAAGATTATGGACAATCTAGAAATTCTTAGCAGAGAGAGCTGATCAAAGAGACCTTTATTTGTGTGCTTCAATCTTGTGACATGTTATAAGACCAAAGATTAGGTGCTATTCATTCAATTCTTAACACATACGTTTCTCCTGTACTGAAAAAATGTCCTCAAATAAAAATTTAATTCTGCTATTTCTACAGCTTGAAATTATGCTGCAGATATTTAAATTATTCCAAGAGTTTTTAAACATCTTTCCCAGATGTTGATAATAAACGTTGCTGTCGACCACAACTTCCAGATATTTCGTAATGCACAACTTGCATTTGGCTTTTTTTCCGTTTAAAATGCATTAAAAGAAGTAGAAGTGTGTAGGTTCCCCCTCAGTTACCATTCCCCTGGAGCGGGTGCTGAGAGGTTAAGAGGGAAAGGTCCGTTGGAGTCGCATTTAGTAAGAAGTGTGGGATCACGGGGGCCAGCTGGTGGGGTGATGGGGAGCGTAATTGTGCCCGCTGTGTGGATAGGGTGAAGGCGAGGAGAAGGAGTGCAGCAGGGTGAAAGGGTTGGGTGAGAAACCCTGGAAAAAAAATGAGGGGAGGGGACACCTCAATTACCTGTGCTCCCCCTGACCCCCCCACTCTCGCTCTCTGTCTCTCCACTGCTTTCTGGAAGGCGGGGCATGTTTCCACAGGCAGATGCACATCCCCCTCTTTTGTTCAAGATAGCGTTTACTCCTTTTCCTCCTATTTAAGTACTTAAATGATACAATCCTTTCTCTACTCAATTTTTGCTATATTTGCAATTATAAAAATATATTCCTGTTACATAAAAAAGAATGTTTTTTGTTGCGTATTTGTGTTGAATCACTGAACTTACCCAGGTGATGCCAGATTAAAGGCATGCAACAAAATAAACAAAAAAAATCCCATTAACTGAGCTGTTTCTGCTCACATATTCAGCAGGTTACATGCAGCTGTCATAGTTTATTTCAGAGCTCCTGCTTGGGCTAATACAGTAAGTGACAAAGACTGGTGTAAAATCAATACTTCACAGGAGTGTGATGTCTTAATAAACTCTCTGTGTTGTTCAGACAGGGGAAGCTAGACATGTACGAGAAGGACTACAGCGCGTACCATTGTGGACCTGTCAAGTCTGGCCCTCAAAAGCAGATGAAGCTGTCAGATTATTAATATATTTATACTGACAGGCTCCAAGTCCACCCCGAAAACCCTCCCCTCTTTCAGCGTCTCTCAAAAAATATGCTCGGCTTCAAAGGCACAGGCCACAGGGTGAGATGCAAGGTCAAAGGCCAAATACATTTTGAAAGCAAATTCTCTTCCTTTTGCAACCTGTTTTTATTGCTGTCGCTCCCCTTCTCTGTAAGCGACCATTCAGCTGAAACTTTGGCTGAATTGGCAGCAGCTTTCAAAGCGACTGGCAGCCTGGTGAACTCTCAGGAGCTCTCGGCTGACATCTCTCTGGGCCGGCCAATGCTCAGGGGTCAGCGCGAGCCCTGACTCCCAGGACCCACTCACTCAGGCGCTACCATGAGTCAGTCCTGCAGACTGAAATTAAAATGTGAAAAGCTGCAGCGACCGAAGGCATTTCTCACCCCCCATGGCATTTTGCCTTTCTCTGTGACAGCTCCTCTGAGACTTGCTTTTTCTTTCATGTTTCTTTTCTCCCTTTAGATTATTTAACAACATGCGAACAGAGCTGTCAGGCAGACATGCTTGATCGACAGAGCAAGAGAGTGTTTCAGCCAATGTGGGGTTAAATTCGATTTTCTGCATGTTCAGTATGCCATTCCCAAGCTAGTTATTGCCTCAGCTTGATGTTTTTTGATGGATCAATTATCCATTATAACATGTTGCGATGCCAGACATAATGGTCTCTATGACACCTGTCACAATCTTCTATTAGGTTAAGGAAATTGAAATAATTTAATGACAGCTAATTTAGGCTTTGTTTTGAATCTCATTATGGCTGCAGTAATTGTGTTCTAAGAAAAACTGATAGAGGAATATTACAACATACTCGGAAAAAAAAGCACACAGATTAGAGCTAGTAATTTAATATCTTTAAATGAAAACAAGAGGGAGAACATTTTTCTTTATCAGATTCAGACAAATTGCTCAGAATATTATATGCTTTTGTCATTCTGCTTTTTACAGTAACACTAGGAGTCTAACAAGCTAATATCAGCTGATTAATTAATCTGCTTGGGTAGCCAGTCTGCAGACAGTTACTTAACAGAGATGCTCTTAACTTGCAGACTTCAGTTTTAAAATAGTGTTACCCTAATTATAGTGATGGGTGGCGGTGCTTTAGTTTCCACATTACAAGGATCCACGTTTTCCATGGTTAAAAATATTTCTAAACAGCTTAATTTTTCTTACTTGTAAGCTAGAGAAAATTGTAGTAGCCTTCTTTTCGCCATCTAACCAACAGTGTAGTAACAGGTAGAGGAGGGGCAGCGTTTCATTATTTTATGCTCCATACAGCTGCTGAAAATTGCAGTTTCCCTTGTTTCTATAAAAGGGAACTTAAATCATTGGATTGGTGTGATGCAAAAATTTAGCAGTTTTGAAACCAGTCAGTCAGTCAGTCATTTTCTACCGCTTATTCCATAGTGGGTCACGGGGGAGCTGGTGCCTATCTCCAGCTGTCTATGGGCGAGAGGCAGGGTACACCCTGGACAGGTCACCAGTCCATCACAGTTTTGAAACCATTATTTTGTAAAACCTTAGTGTGCCTTCACACTGGCGACTGGTCCATAACTGGTATACCAAGGCTACCAAGGTTTTAAAACCACTAAGATTTTCTGTCAGACCTTTCCTACAGTTTAAAATCCTTTTAATAGGATGTCAAGTTGTAACAGTTTTTAGTGGCTTTATGGAACATAGAGTAATAAAGCGCTGCCCTCCCCAAACCTGTTGCTGCACACTGCCTGTAAGCTGGCTAAAGAATGGTTAATACAATCTTTGTGTCAACACTGTAAAAGACAAGGTAATCATAAAATGATGCCATCCCTAAGACTAGATGAAAAACGCTCCTTTCACTAAGACACTTTCTCTGGCATCTTATTAAAAATATATTATAAAATATTAATAATATATTATAAATATATATATTTTTGAGGTCAGTTTTAAGTCCGAATTAGGACTCTACAATACTCTACAATTTTATTACTTTATCTGTAAAATACTTGTGTTTGTGCTGCTATAACAGCTGAATTGTCCCCATGGGAATAGATAATATCTTATGTAAGAAGTGATTATTTAAAAATTACCTGGTTTCTTTAGGTTTTGCTTTTTTGTAATCTGTTCTAAATTAGTTAAAAGACTTACTCCAAATATTTTTGCCCTCTAAGTTAGAAGTTTTAATTAGTATCCACAAGACACCATCGCGTAGCATCACAACGCCAAACCAGTCAAACCTATGACTTCACTTTTGGCACAAAAGCTCCAGAAAGTTCAACAGAGGTGACATGCTTCTCAAAACCATGTATGTGAGAAAGCTGTGTGGGAGCGTCTTATCGGTACATGTGTGCATACACTTAAATTTGCAAGTAAAGAGCCTTTTTGGGATTATCCATGGTACATTCTATTTGGTATCATAAAGAGAAAGAGAGAGTAGATGTGTCCCCCCCCCCCCTTTTTTTTTTTTTTTCTTCCAGGGATTCGGTAAGCTCTCTGTCAATGGTTTGGAGTTGAATTGGCTTGGATAGCTCCCCTCATTCCATGGAATGATCTCAGACCTAATTTACTGGGCAGCTCAGGATCCAAAGCATACAAGACTCTCCTCTGCATAGAATGTGTGAAATAGATAGAGCAGTCATCCCTCAGATGTGCTGAAGTAATCTTCATCCAAAGCTAGTCCAGCAGGCCTCACCCCTAAAGGGATTGATGCAGTGTCAGAACCTTTGGCTCAGGGGTCATCCTCTCTTCTTGCGTCCCCAATCTGACAAAAGCTGAATTTATTTCCCCACTATTCGTTTCTCCTTCTTCTGTTGAATTCATCAGCGGAGGAGGCAAGAGATGTGAGATGTGAATGAAACATTTTCATTAGAAGGGAGGAGAATCCTCGGTCAGAGACAAGGCCCGAGCTGATCTGAGCCAATGACATCCCCACCGATTCTTTTTTCTTTTTTATCCCTTTTTTGTCCCTACTGCTTTTCCCCCAGCTGTCAGTCTCAGTGGTATGCGGTGGGCTGATTGAAATCAGCACTGTGTCAGGGCCGTCATATCTCTAGAAAGACATAAAACATGCAGAAACATCAATAAGCAACAGGCCGCTGACAGCTCTCAGGCACCGATGGCGGCGAGGAGAGATGGAGGGGAAGGTTAGGACTCTGGGGGGATGCTGTGCAGTTGAAGTGTCTTCTTCAGACTTCACTGAGAGCCAGCAAAGACAAGATAAAGTCTATCAGGTTATCGCCTAGTTCAAGTTCCTTCTCGGACAGCAGGGGCCATTGGGATGCTGGATGTCAAGAGATCTGAGTGTGTGTGAAGCGTTAGAGCGGTTTTGTGGAAGAAAATGGAAGGTTGTTGCTAAAATTTTAGCTTTTTTCATAAACAATTATTTGAATGTAATACATTGTTTATTAGATTGCAAAAATAACTAAATGGGTTTTCCACAGAAATCTTCCAAATAAGCATTATTCTAAAATAAATAGAACTGAAGATGTGATATGATGCAGCAGGATTTTCAGTGTGCATTTCTTACTAATAGGAGGTAAAGGTGATGGTCTGTTAGATCGCAGTGTGACGCTGCCTCTTACCACTCCTAATTAGGCACGTTTTTAGTGCTGTGAAAATGCTGAATCTCATTTTTCTCTCCTGATACCGGTCATCCCGCTGCCCCTAAGTTACCTGGTTAGAATTATGATTTTGGAAGAACAACAGAGGAGTTAAACTCACTCGTAATTAGTAGGACACAGATGTCAGTGGAGGGGAGGCGTAGTCGGAGTTTCCTGCAAGTTTCTTCTTATTCTTCTTATTTTGTTTTGTGTGTTGCTGGCTTAATATCTTGGACAGGCGCCCATCTGCACATCAAATGTGTCTCCTATTATTTTTATATGTTTGTCTCCACTAACGGCACCTCCCCAGCACTCCTCCATGTTCCTCTCCATCTGCCTCCTGTTCATTGATCAGCCTTCCAGGGCATCAGTCTGTTTAACATCTGCTGCTAGTTCCTGCAGCTCAGGTAACTGTCTCGCTGCTCTCCGCCGCCTATTGATCTGCACGTCCACCTGCGGGAACATCTGTTTCAGCGTGTCGTCTGCAAACATGGCCAGATACTTTGTTTTTCTGTCTCACATCCTGTCCACTTTCACTCACTCACTCGTTGGCTTAAAGGAGTTTTTACTCCTAAATGCTTGTTAAGTAGTTGTTTACATTCCTCTAATAATGAACAGCAAATTAGTCACTCATTATATCTTGGCAAATAATCAGTGTCTATATTTAGTTCTAAATTAGTTTGTAATTAACCAAGACTCAGACAGTATATTTGGGAAATGTGTTAGATCTACTGAGACTATAAATTGTATAATTCCTCTCACTCTTTTATAGATAGATAGATAGATAGATAGATAGATAGATAGATAGATAGATAGATAGATAGATAGATAGATAGATAGATAGATAGATAGATAGTAAATACAATTTTTAAACATACACAGACACACACGCATATATATATATATATATATATATATATATATATATATATAGTTAAATTATTTATTTTATCATGTTCAAATGCCTAGAATTCTTTGTTTTCATTTCATGTTTTTTAATGCTTTATTTGGCAGAAGGCAGACGAAAAAGTCAAGGGCCGAGAAGAGTCTGCATCTCTAAGTTTGTTTCCCCCGTCCTCAGCAGAGCCGTGGTGGTGCACTTTAATTTGCTCTTTTGTAATGACAGGGCGCAGGTTAGTTCATTTCAATTTTTGATTTCCAAAGCTATCAAATACAGCTCAGATGAGAAATCAATTTTCCCAGCTGCCTCGGCTTTGTGGCGAAAAGGATTGGCGGGCAGCCGGTCACGTGGCCGAGACGGGGATTAGTTCAGGAGGCCCGTGTCGCCACCGCCTCAATTACGGGCTGCTTCTTGTCATTTACCTCCATAACATCTAATTTGGAAACACAACTCATATTTAATTCATGAAGGCCTCCACATGAGTAATTGTTATACAGTTTGTTTTTGGAAAAAAAGAAAATTTAAGCACACTTTTGAGCACAACTTTCTACTTTGCATGACAATGGCATTGATGGTGTCATTTGTGATGAAAATAGAACAGCAGTTTCTCAATGCAGGACAAATTATTTCCGAAACATTTTCCAAAGATTTGGGCAACTTCAGCCAAATCGTAGTATGTTTATATTAAAAATGTGCAAGATAAAAAAAATGTATGAAAGCATCAACAATTATCAATCCCTTTATTAGATGAGTATACACACCTTGACTGTTCATTTGTATTGAGCATACACTGTAAAAAAGTCAGTTCGATTTAGATAAATGAGAGTGTACAGATTATTGCATGCTCTGAGCAGATGTTAAGTGAAGCCCTGTTTCCCAAAGCCACTGACTTCATGGTGTGCTGAATGACTGCTATAAAGGTAATTGTCAGAAACTCCATTTTGATAGATGCGACTAATTATAGCCACTACAAAAATCATTCCGGACTGTTTAAGCATGTTTTACATTTTTATGAAGCCTTGGTTTGGAAAATGAATCTGTTCCAACATTTCTCTTTCCCTAAAATGAGCCCTCTTTTCCTCCACAACAACAAATTGACTGTTTGTTCAGCAATCAAAGAGTCTCTCTCCCCCTTTCTTTTTTTCACGTGCGGCTGCTTTTTAAACACGAGGTACAGAGGAGGCCGTTTGCCGACATATCAGGAGATTATATCTGTCTGACAGTTGCGTTATTGTATGTGGTTTCCTTGACGACTATTTGGGGTGAACAGCCCCCCCACCACCACCACCACCACCATACCTACCCCCTCCCCACCATGCTCTTTCTCCAATAAAAACCAACCTCAGCTGTCATCTCTTCACCTAAAAGCTTTGTAATTGCTCTCATTTGCATACTACAATTAAGTGTGTTAGCTCACAGCAAGAACAATCAACCTCCACTAAGGACGGGGGATAGTATAATTATTATATCAGTGGATTTGTGTGAAACATCACTGACGAGCCTTTGTTTGATGTCAGCATTGTGCTGTCAGGCTGTTACCACATATTCTTACTAACGTACATATTTCACACAGTTATGGGTAATGTATAGGCATCTGTTAAAACGCTGTGATTACTGTTTTTGTAACGCCTCTCTCTCTGACAAACCTACTGCAGCAGGTTATATCCTGGTAATCGTGATGTTGGTTCCTGCCGGCTGGTCAGCCTGGGGAAAGGTATTTTTATCCATTTTTGATAGGAGGCTTTTTGACTCGGCGGTGCACTTGACTGGTTCGAAACAGAATGATTTGCAGTAGCGGGAGACAGTTTGAACTGTTGATTGAATCGAAAGGTTATGTACAGTGGACTCTAAGCATTGTTTCTCTCTTCTCTCAGATGCGCACAGGCTGTAATGAAGAGCTCTTGAACTCACTGTCAGAGAAGCTGTGACAGGAGTTCAGGAGGATGCCTCTTTTCCTCTGGTGGACATAACACACACACACTTGCTCATACACATATGGACACCCTCAGACAGCAACAAATAGTTATTCAATCAAGGCATAGTGTGGTTATTTGTATCAATGTATAGCAGGGTTCTTAAAAGCTCTGGTTTTAAAAACGTTATACAATTTCTATGTTTTAAAGTCATTTTTATGAGATGCTAAAAGAAAGTGCCCAATTTATGGCTCTCCCTCACCTGTTGTGCTGTGAGTGTGCACTGCAAGTAAGATGGCTGGAAGAAGGCTACTACACTTTATCCTTGCTTTCAAGAAAGAAAAATATATCTGTTCAGAAATATTTCCAACCTAAACATGCCAAAGATAATTATACCTATCCTCCTTATTCCTATAACCTGCTTTGTTAGAAATCGGTTGGGAACTCAGGACCTGCATCCTTGCATGTAAACAGACGGTCTCTCATTGAGCAAACACAGATAAAAACATGAGGGAATATGAACATTTACACTTTAAATGGGATAATGTAATTATAGTTGGACCTTCATCTTTCAATGATTGGAAGGGTGACCTGATGAAATGGCCCCTGATTATGTATTCCAGCATATTTATCTGCCTTGTCAACTCCACTGGGATGGAAAAGAGAGTTAAGAATTTTATGTAATTTAACATTAACTTGTGGTTTTCTGTGTGTTCAAGTCTCTGAGAACATGTTAGTTGTGTGCCTTGCACTAATTAATTATTACTTATCATAGAAGGATATAAACTACTTTTTTTTTTATTCGTGAAATCTAAAATCATACATCGTCTGCTCTCAGTAGAGCTGTTGATCCTTTTCAGAAGCCAACATTTCTTCAGTCGTTAGCTTATTCAGGCATATTCGTCTTGATTTCTTCTCTGTTGGTAATCGATAGAAAATAATCCACAGATTACAGGAATAATTCTTTCATTTAGATGCATTGTACACTATTCTGCACACAGGTTAAGCTTGGTCTGATTAAAGGTGTGCACAACAACTAGGCATGTGCAGACATGTCCTAACTTCATACTGCCATGATTGTGGGTGTGAGATTTAGACACAGATGAAAAAGGAATTTAACAATACTGCAAACCAGTTACTTCAGAAATCCAGTTCAGTACATGCTGAAAAGAAACCTTTGCTGCAGCTGCCACTATCATAGCAGAAAAAGTAAACCTAATCCATCCTCCGGCAGCATTGATAGGAATGAGATGGAAAATAATCCAAATGTCATATTATTTTAGCAGCAGTGAGCAAAACTAAGCTTCACATTTTATTTTATTTTATTTTTTGCTCAAATTGTGAAGCCTTGGTATTTTTGCTTAAGCGTATCATATTGTAAGAATTTGTTAGTGGCCCATGCTTATATGTATTTTGGGTACGTGGTAGAAAACAAAAAAGCTAACCATTAGCTGCTAAGGATGCTAATATGTTCAAAATCAAAATACTTAAAAGTACTTAAGTACTTAAACTGATTAAATCTGTACTGGATAACCATACAGTGTATACAGTTTCTTCAAAATATAACTTGAGCTTTTTGAAAACGTATCCTTTTTGTGACGAGATAAAAAGAATGTCAGTGCTTTTTTTGGCATTACAACCACATGCATGAATACAACAAAATCTGGACTAGTCATACCTGGACTGAAATATTCTACATTAATTAGATTTTTAAAAGGTTTATGATTAGTGAAACATTATTTCTTCTTTAATATACACAATAAAATGGGTGTTCTTAGTTTTTTCCAAAAATAGTTGCTGAAATTTTGTCTGTTGTGAACCCAGTGTCGTGTATTGCTAATCTTTTGAACTGGATAATTTATTACGCACCTAATGCTCTAATTCATTGCTACTTGTTCTTAAGCTCCTTTTGTTTTATGTGACAAATATGTTTATGACATTAATTTGTGATATGTATTGTAGTCCTGACTGAAGAATCTTTGTATTTTTACAGTGTGACAAAACTACAAAGCCCATGATGTAGGAGAGCCTACAACAGTTACTCTATCCAACTGGCCAGTTATATTATTGATATGTAGAGTTTAAATGCCCCATCCTCCAAATATAACCTTTAATGTGTCCTTTGAGATTATGCTAGTGCACACTTCTATTTTTAATGATGACTGCGATTTAATGGTTGTACAGCTCTAGTGTAAAAGTTGTTGAAGTTGAGTAAATTTGGTGTAAAAGAAGTGCATCTCATGCCAACGGCAAAAATTAATAAAGTCATATTTAAAGTACTATATTTAAGTGATTAAATATAACCTAAATTATTTAGGTGTCTTAAATTTAAATCATGATAGCCTTGGCAAAGTCTTGAGTTATTGAAACTTGCAGAAACCCTGTGATGGCACATCTTTTGCATAAAATCTTTGATTCTGAACTTTTTATATAATATGTTTATATTAAAGCTAATCTTAAACTTTGTGAATGTTAACATCTCCCATATTTAGAGTCTTTAGAGTTTTTTTTCTTGTTTTTAAAATCCATGAACCAGGATGTCTTTGGGCTTTTTTTTTTATTTTGAGTTTTTACCTTCAGGCCCTGAGCTGAGATGGAAGAACAAACATTGTAAACGCCAAGTGCACCATCCCCACGCTCAGGCACAAGCTGGTCAAGCAGAAACGAGACCTGCATCAATTTTAATTTGTATTTATCCTGCCGATGACCCGCTTCCTTTCAGTCTGCCATCAGAGGCACAAATTACACCCATCATAACTCTGATTCTCGCGGCTCGTGGCGTGCTATCAGAAAATTAACGTGGTTATGCACCACCGGCGGGTTCAAGGTGTCACAACACAATTATACAATCGTGCAACCTGACAAGCTCTGACTGGTCGCCGGTGTATGACAACTGAGCTGGAGGGGCTACACTGTCTGTCACATCCAGGCAGGTGAGATAAGTTCAGTTGAGTAGTTTACTGTGCCTTTTTTATCCTAATCTGTTAAATATCACAGAGCTGCAGCAGTTTTTTTTTTTAGGATGTGAGTAGCAAGAGTTTATCTTTGTAAATTTAGCCTGCCGAGTTTCCTAAAACACAATAAAAGGATATGTTTGCCTGCATATCATTAGAAAAATTAAGCCATCAGTGAGGACAATTCAATTTATTGTACTGCAGACAACCTTAATCCACCTATCTTTGAAAACCTGGAGCAAAAATAAAAAGAAATTATAAAAAAGAGGGAAGCTCCCTTGCTTGGATCCCGGGTGCGATCTCGGTGTCAAGCCATTAGGCTGTGTGAAATGAGGTGCCACTCACTAGCTATAATGCTGCACAACCATAGATGCACAACCATAGATTGTAAAACATATAGCTGTTCAATGCTCAGTCCCTTGTTGGACTTGTGGAAATAATTTGGCTCTGATAGTGGTCTATATCCAGCAATATCCCAATTCAAAGTCACAAAGATATGAAGAGTGCTGTTGGATGAATTCACAATAATCCACTTCAGGATAGCCATGGGATTATTGGAAAATGGATGTGTGTTTGTGTCAGTGTAAGAGTAAAGTAAGATGAATAATATATGTATATATATATATATATATATGTATATATATATATATATATATATATATATATATATATATATATATATATATATATATATATACACGCCCTGTGCAGATAACAAATTCAATCAAGTTTAGGGGGAGAATAAATGAAAAAGGAAGGACAAAATGGCAGCAATGTTTGATCTCTTGTGGGCAGGAAAAATACCAGACTTTTCTTTAAATGCCAGGTGAAAAATCATTTTCTAAGCATTTGGAACATGCATTAAAAGCATATTAAAAGTATGTTAGACAACAACCTAGTTCCTAAAGCTTTCTCACTTCTACTTAGAAGCTCATAACAAAAGCACTCCGGCTGAGGTACTGAAGATCTAGCGTTGATAAGGAAATAAAGCTAATAAGTGTCACTTTGATGTGACAACAAATTATACATGGTTCTATCAGATCTCATTTCCATTCCACAACACAGAAACTGAGAATACCCCGAAGCGTGGCTGTTAATGGGAGCATCTATCAGCCATCGTGGAAAGCCCGGCTCATTACTCACTCCAACACAACTGTGCCCAGGGTGGTTGATTTCCCCAACGGACACCGGTTCACAGACCAGAGGGGCACTGCGAGGCATCCGACTTGTTTTTTTTTTTTTTTTTCTCAATGCGTAGGGCCACAGATGCCGTCATGCTGCAAGTGTGTGAAATCCTTTTTTTAATCCAGAAATTTATTAAAGCTAAACAATTGAAAAAATTAAAACAAGGAACTTCAAAACACGATTTGAAACATTCTGCTGGTCTTATTAGTTAGAAATATGTGTATAATAAATTTTTAATTGATTTCCTACAAGGTTACAGATAGTTACCCTATGACGGTATAACCAGCTACAACTCATCTTGGTTTTTATTAGAGGTCTAATTTTATGTAACCTGCTATTCAGAGAGAATTCTCCATTTGGGAAGCTGCCAAATACTCATATAACCCTCCTTCCCATATGCGATGAATATTTTAAAACCCTAATGTATATTGGTTGTGCACGTCTTTCTTTTGTCCATATATTCCTAAGGACCCTTCTTTCCCTCTGTGAGAATACTGACACTCGGGTTATTTCTCTTCTTATCCTGTAGTCTGTACTGCTCCCTGATTTTACACTCACTACCCCCATTTCTATCTTCCCTGACAAAGTCAATAGGGGGCATCCCTCATCTGTCAAAAACAAACATCAGAATATGTCTCCTGCTTTTCTCCTCTCTAATCATTCCCTCTTACTGTTAAGATTTGCTGCAGATTTTGCAGTTTGTCAATCTGTGCAAAAACCCCCACCCTTTTTTTTTTTTTCAGTTTGGAGATTTGAGTTGCTTGGCAACCATAATCAACATATGCAAGTGAAAGCAGTCAAAAAATATAAGGGAGAAAGTCCTGGAAAAGTGGCTGACCCTCTGGTGACTCTTTCACCCAGAGGGGAGACAGCAGCACTTGGTGTGTGTGTTTGAGTGCAATCTGTGGAGCAGATGGCTAGAGTCCTGGGCAGGGAGCAGCAGGTCTCAGTCTGTGTGTCACCAGGATGACGGGAGCTGGCTGCTCCCCCCGAGCTTTAGTTAATACCTTCCTCTATTGCAGACTTGTTAAAGGTTTGGCCAAAACTAAACTGACTGAGAAAAAAAAAACAATACAGTCTCTGTTTAGTTTTCAAGTCACTACCTTTGTTTCTGATGTGGTGTATTTGTATTTATTTATAACATTTTTGCAATTTTTCTGAGAAGATAAATTTAAGTTCGCATATTTTTTATGGATTATTAAAACATTAACATTTATAGACAATTTAATGTGACATTAAATTATTTTTATAAATAAACCTTTTTAATCTTAAACATCCAGACATGTAGTAAAATCTAGTAAATTAGGTAAGAAAATCGTAAATACAATAAATTAGGTAAAAACAAAGCACTATTTACTGAACAGAATAATTACTATCTAAAATACATTGATGTTGTTTCCTGATGACGATGTTTCCTGGAAAATAAGAAATTTCTGTAAAACATGTTTAGATAAAACCAGTAAAGAAAGAATTTTGTCGTTTTTATTACAATAACATCTTATCTAAAAAGTTTTGAAAAGGGTTTAGAATTATATATATATATATAGATATATATCTATATATAGATATATATAGATATAATGTGGCAGAGTAGTTAAAATTCTAAAAAGTATGATTTTTTTTACCTCTACAGCATAAGATTTATTCAACTCTTTTGAACACTTGAGTTTTAATACTATCTTTGCATATCAACAACAAGCATTTAAAATCAAGAACACATATTTTAAAAGAACATTAAATGTTCCATCTGCATCCTGTCTTTACCCATGAAAGCACAATACCTCCCAATGTAAATCAAGATCTGTTTCACTATGTTTTTCTCTTGCTGCTCAGGCTTTAATTTTGATTTTAGACAGGTACAGCAGGGTGTAGACCGAGCTGTGAGGTGCAAGTGCTGCCGCCTCTGCTCATTCTTCCTCCTTCCTTCTCGTATTATATAAAGAGTGGCAGCAGGCAGAATGACAAACTGCCCCAAGAGATGACACCTGTCACTGAGGGGAGTGCTGCTAATCTACAAGCCTCATTTTGTTTGAACTCTTTGTCACCTTGCCGTCAAATCCTCATCTTCTCAGTCACTGCCAGCTTCCCTCCCCTCTGCTGCTCTGCTCGCTTCTGCTTTGCCCACAAAATGCAATTCCTTCAGCATCTTTCCCCCAGCATGCTGCACGCTTCACTTTGTGAACCTGTGTTCTCTGGTTTAAAAAAATAAATGCCCCCACCCACATTTATTTACTGAAGAAGTTGTGCTTGTTTTTTTTTTTTTACTTCTGACATTTTTGAAGGTTTATGTATATAAAAACATCGTTTTGACTTTTTGACTTTGTTTGAAACAGAAAGTGTTGGTGTCTTGAAACTACTGCGCATAAGAAGATGAGGTGTTCTTGTTCAAATGTTTTTACTTTCTAAACAAAGGCCCTATTCATTCATATTGAGATTTGTCTAACTTAAAGTGATCTGAATAGTAAATGCAGTCTGGAGTGGCTCGGTGTCTATGGAGCAGCACACTCCACCCCCCTTCTGGCCAAATATCTATATTGTCCACTTCTACAGACTGCGCTTTGTAATTATAATATAATTCATTATGTCTATGCTGCATGTAACACAAAGGACAAGTCCTCCCCAAAATCCTTCTGCGCTGTTCAAGCTGACCGAACACATTCTTGTTTCCATTTTAAAGATCGGCGCTAAAAAATACCCTCTCACACCCCCATAAACAATAGATTTTCCTTTTTTTCTCCCCCTTTTGCTTAATTGAGATGTCACCCACAAATCTGACAGCTCACACAAGCCCCTGCCTTAGAGGTGCAGGAAATGGCACGGAGAAAAGGTAAAGGAAATAAATGCATACAAAAGTAACTAAGAGTTCACAAAACTATGTTTTTGCTGACTACAGTGAGGATGAATGAGAGTAATTATTATATGTTACCAGGTTTATATCAGAATGTAGAACATTTAGCTGTTTCCAGTGTCAAACTTAAATTTTCAGTTGAGAAATGGAAAATGTTTTGCTGAATTTCTTTCCATTTGTAAATTATAATATGGCACCGGGGGGAAAAAGCACATTGTAATCCAAGTGCAAAAGCATTAGCCAACTTTTTAAAATTCCTTCCATTAAGTGGAATTATCTTTTCCAGACACATTTTGTATGAATGCATCCAAAAATCCTCATTACATTTGGATTGGATGAGGTTTAATTTAATCCCCTTTGCTTATTAAAAAATAAGATGCAGCATCTTTAACAATAGAGGTGCTAGCCTACACCGAGCACAATGGTTAAGGTTAAATTAAAGGGTATGTATACCCCTTTGCTGTATTAGAACCATTCACATTCAAATAAAAGCAGGCAGGGCTGGCTCATGCAGCATGGCAGTGGAAAGTAGTTAATTTTCTACACACAAAGCAAACCCAGAGTTGGTGTCTGATATTTCATATTTTTTTAACCAATGTTTCCTTTTGCTATAACCAAAATATTCTTTGTGTCATCTTCTCCATGTTTTCTAAGTATTTAACTTAATACATCAATAAACAACTAACAAGTAAAGCCTGCTCAGACTGGACAGTGGTAATAAACATGTTTCAATAGTTCTGTTACACTTGAGAAAACTTGATTCATGCAATAATCTTTCCTAACATTTCAGAATTCAAGATGTTGATGCACACTACTTCAACTTCTAAATTGTTAACATGTGAAGAAGGTCTTATTTTGCAACAAGAAATCAAGATAACTATTGCCAAGCAATCTGAGTTCCTAAAATCAAAAGTTACTTTAGGATTAGGAGTCAGTTATTTGGCAAAAACATTTTAAAATTTAAATTTTACAGAAAATTAAAGATAGTGATTTAATCCTATGTTCTCTGCATTGAAACAGATCTTAAAGAAAAATATACATAAGATTATTTAGGCATTCCGAAGCTTGTCAAGCACAACTGACAATTAATTTTTTTAGGTTTATGCACTTACGGCTTGTGCATTTGTTTGAGGCTGTTCTGTGCAAATTGCCCTAATTTAAACAATAAACGACAACAATTACACATGTATAGAAAAGTAACTTGTTTGCACAAAAGCATAGAAGAGCAAAAATAAACTGAATGTGTTGGATTGACAATATCACAGTCTCAAATGCTAGTCATTGTGCCCCTTCGTCATCTTAAACCTTTGCAGTTTTGGTTGTTTCTTACCCAGCTTTTTTATGTATGAAACAACCTAAACTGCAAAAGTATGAAATGATGCCTTCTATCGTTTTTGGCCAACCATGCATTTACAGTACATTTCATACCAGCTTTGACAACCAATCGTTTTGAGTAATTTTCTATATTCTTTTCATAGTTGACTGTAAGAAAACGTGGTGATAACGTTAATAAAAAAAATATCTACTAGCAGGAAGTTGCTTGAGTTATTTAGTTAGATCACGGGTCATAATAAGAGTCATATTTTATAAACTTTCCAATATGGTTTTCAGAACCAAAAATAATTGCATATTGGGTGTAATATAAATACAACTGGAATAAATGTATGGGATTTGACTTTAAAAAAAAACAACATTAAAATAGTTAAGAGAAATAAACAAAGATCAAGTACATGAGTATGAAATGGTTTGTTAAGAGGTTTGAAATAAAAGTAGGAAGCAGATAGTGACATAGATAGGTAAGGAATGGTGAATTGACCTGGAGAACACAATCTCTCTCCTTTGTCTATAATCACCAGCATGTTCCAACTCAATCTAATATTGTCATATCAGCCGCCCCTACTTAGTAAGTCAGCTTTAATGACAAGTTTAGACAAGTTTATAATTTAAAAATTAGTTCTGTGTAATACTGGTGCAGATGCAGATTAGCAGTTGTAGAAATAGTCTATAAAAATAGACTTGCTTAAAATGTTTTTGGGATTTTTTTTCATTGTCATTTGAGATAGTGCAACCTTTGCCATGGGCAGTGGCTGAACTCACTCATTTTCCATCTTTTGGCAAGTCTCATTACATTCTGCAAGTTTTTTGGACCAACTTGCTAATGAGAAATTGAGCCAAGACAACAAAAGCATTTTTATTTTGAAGCAGGAAATCAAGAATTTCTTATAGCTAAAATAAGTTTTACGAAGATAAAAAGATAAATAAATAACAAAAGAAAACATTTTAAATGAATCAGATACCATCCATCTATCTTCTATACCTGCTTATTTCTTACATGGGTGCGGTAAGGCTGATGCCTGTCACCAGCATTCATTGGGCAGAAGTGGGTTATACTCTGTATGGGTTGCCAGTCCAGTCACACAAAGACCCACAGGACAAACAACCATGTGAATTAGATACCATCCCAACAATGTTTTAAATGTCAATTTGTTATACTTTCACAAATGAGTTAAAGTTACTACCTAAAGTCAAGCTGTGGTCAGAATTATACATGGTTACTGGTATCAAATAATACCGGGGTTTTAAAAATTACATTTTCAAAACCCCTATAATATTTCATCAAACTGCTCATTGGTTTGGAAGAGTGTTTGTTTTTCAGATGTTTATAGATTAAAACAAAAAAACCAGCAGTTAGATTATATAATACATTTTTGTTTCATATTCTTATGGCTATATGTTGTAACGGTGGTAGTTTTACTCAATGTTATTAATCTATGAAAATCAAATACCAGCCCATCCATAATTTATGGTTTTGTTTTTTCTGCATATTTGTTGTTGAAAATGAAAAAGAAAATAAATTAAAACAAATATTTAGAATTCACAGGAAATTCTTGAGAAAAACAAACACTTAAAATTTTCTGCAGCTTGCATGGTTGTTAAATAAAGAACATGTAATGTTTACCCAAAAAGGCATGCCTTCAAATACTGTGGAAAACAGGGTTTTAATAAGGCACATGCATGTACATATATATTTCTTATCTATGCTTGGGTGTAAATATAAAATATATATATATATATTGTATTGTTTTACACATGTTAATAAACTCTCTCATTCATATTTTGTTTAACACTGGTAACAGTGATATTTTAAGTTTCAATACAATGAAGATCTCATGCTCGCGTATGATTTGCTGGATTATGTCAGTAACATGTTTTCTGAATTCAAAGCAATTTTTACTATTAAAAGATGTAAATATTCACACAGAGGCAACAATTTTTTAAATGTGCTCTACTTTGTTAGTTTATTTTAACATGATATTTGATTTAAAGCACTGCAAACACAAATAAGTGTAATTCCTTTGGATGTCACTTACCAGCAGCTAGTTAACTATAATTGCAGTGGCCAAGTGGCAAAACAGGCTTGCAAGACAAATAAAATATGTGACACGATCACTGCAAAATATCTTTTTCATAATAGTTGATTAACTTCACATCCAACATGTTCATATTACAGACAGCACAATAACTGTACATTTATTAACACACTCATCTTAGATTATCACCTCACAAACGTCAATTACTGCATTTACTAACTACTAAATGAAGTTGCTGTCAGCTGCCAAAACTTCTTAAATAGTGTTCTTGATTCAGTTTAGAAGTTTTTTCTCATAAACTCTAATCTGAGAGAGCATCTCTGCCTTGGGATGCACTTGTGTCTTGTCTTTCGCCTTCCCCCATCCCTTCGTTTTTTTTTTTACTTGGGGAAAGTCATGTGGTGGTTGAGGCTATATTTAGAGCATGTATAAGAGTAGACCAGCAGTTTGTCTTGGGAGTCAAAAAATAGGTACATGTCTTGTGCAATGGGACAGCCAGCACAAATGGGCCGGCGCACCTATCCAATTAACACCCTGCCTGCCAATCCCTGTCAGGTCACTTGCTGGCTCCCATGGCATGCTCTACCTGTTTTTCCTGCTCTCAACACGTGCCCAGCTCCAATATAGAATTAGCGACCACTTTTCACCTGGTCACGCTGACGTGCCATAGATTAGAACGGTGCAGCATGAAGATATGCTAGGCACTCCAAATGAGGGCACAGTAGGTTAAGATTTCAAATGCAGTGGGGCTATTGTTTTGCCACTTCTTTAATATTAATTAAACTCTGAGGTTAAAATGTTCCGAACCAAAGTACTGCTTAGTTCCTGCACAAGTGAACACCTGATAAGGAACTTTATTTAATGATCATCTGGATGTTACAACTTATCACACCGGTTAAGACCTTAATAAATCTAATATGCGACTGGGCCTAAGTGTTTTTTTTATTTTGTCCAATGTTAAATTATAAACAAGGATATTTTTGTTTTAATTTTTGCCTATTGCCTAATCCCACAACAGTCTAAATAAATAGACTATTATTCAGTATTACTATTTTCTACTGGGGCTGCATGGTGGCACAATTGGTAGCAGTGATGCCTTGCAGCAAGATCTTGGGTTCAAATCCTGGCCTGGGGTCATTCTGCATGGAGTTTGCATGTTCTCTCCATGCATGTGTGGGTTATCTCCAGGTACTCCCACTTCCCTTCACATTTCAAAAACATGACTGTTAAGGTAATTGGTCTCTCTAAACTGCCCTTAGTGTGAGTGTGTGCATGGTTTTGTCTCAGTGTTGCCCTGTGATGAACTGATGACCTGACCAGGGTGTACACCACCTATTGCTCAGTGACTGCTGGGGATAGGCACCAGCCCCTGCAACCCTACAATGAAAGGCGAGTATAGACGATGGACGATTTCTACTGATTACTGTTCTGCAAGAACTAAAATGATAAAATGTTTTATAATGCAAAAAAATCAGCAGAGTAGATATATCTTAACTTTTTTATTATGTCACGCAAAGCAATTTTGCAAAAATCAGCTATAGTTCAGCACTGAACATTATGCCAAAAAGCTACATTTTTTACACAAAAACTGCACTCCAAATCTCTTCATGACTTATATGGCCTGCCTACTGATTGTGTCTTGTTAAAACTATCAGTATTAGTATTACTAAAAAGTCAAACAACCAGAGATTGAAATAATTAGCATAAATTCATAAATTCATTCTTATTCATTCAAGTTGCTCACTATGGGATAGTGAGTTTTTTTATTTTTTATTTGCCTGTTGCTCTTTATCAAATGTTTCTGATAAAACTTCTTTCTCCACTAGAATGTTTAGAAAAATTGGACAATTTTCACTTCTTTTTTGCAATAATATTGTTAAAAGGTTGGCCAAATATCACCAGTAAGCAAGGATACCAAGCATTAGACAAAGGTATATATATGTATGTCCACGGTCTGTATCCAGAGTCACTCTGTAAACCTTTCAGCTTTAGCACGTCTCAGTCTTCAACACCATGCTCAGCAGGTATAAACAAGACTTTTCATCTAAATTTGATTCTCCACTCACTCACTCACTCACTCACTCACTCACCTACACTATTACTCTGTAGGCTGTGGCTGTTTTTATTTATTTAAATTTTTATTTTATGTTTTTCCTGTATGCAAAGTTTAGGTTAGGTTCCAGCTAGAGATACAATGAAAAATGGCTTGTTGAATGGAAATGGCCAATTTTTGTTTTGATGAACAGTCTGCCTCAAAACGTTTATCTTTTTCTGATCAGTAAAAGCATAAATGCTATCAGGTTGCACTGACAACAACATCCCTCTATGTGGACATTGATACTGTGTGAAGAAGTTAGTTATTTTTAATATCAGTGAGATGGGTAAAAATGGAGTCAGAAGAAGCACAGAGATGATAATGCTGGTTTGTGTAAAACCTTTTTAAAGAAAGCTTTATTTTCATCGAGACACATTTGCTTTTTTTGGTGGCTGCAAGAGAGTGAGAGAGACCAAGACTTACCACAGATAACAGTAGGTCTAAATGGAGTACAGCAAAGATGCTTTGTTTAATTGTTTTCAGCTTTTGACTTCTATCTGTGTTGGAACATCTTAGAGCAGCCATCTGCCATAACCAAAGGGGAGTTTGAGAAGACACAGCATACACAAAAGAAAAAGCAAAACACCAAAGCACTGATCCAGGAGTACATTCTATGCTGCGAAAATTAAAATGTTAATGGTAGTAGTCTTTTATTGGGTTAATCTAGGAGAGAAACACAGCTAAGCACATAGTTGTCAAGTCTATAGGATTAGAGAGAGCACATACAGGTCCTTCTCAAAATATTAGCATATTGTGATGAAATTCATTATTTTCCATAATGTCATGATGAAAATTTAACATTCATATATTTTAGATTCATTGCACACTAACTGAAATATTTCAGGTCTTTTATTGTCTTAATATGGATGATTTTGGCATACAGCTCATGAAAACCCAAAATTCCTATCTCACAAAATTAGCATATTTCATCTGACCAATAAAAGAAAAGTGTTTTTAATACGAAAAACGTCAACCTTCAAATAATCATGTACAGTTATGCACTCAATACTTGGTTGGGAATCCTTTGGCAGAAATTACTGCTTCAATGTGGCGTGGCATGGAGGCAATCAGCCTGTGGCACTGCTGAGGTCTTATGGAGGCCCAGGATGCTTCGATAGCGGCCTTTAGCTCATCCAGAGTGTTGGGTCTTGAGTCTCTCAACGTTCTCTTCACAATATTCCACAGATTCTATATGGGGTTCAGGTCAGGAGAGTTGGCAGGCCAATTGAGCACAGTGATACCATGGTCAGTAAACCATTTACCAGTGGTTTTGGCACTGTGAGCAGGTGCCAGGTCGTGCTGAAAAATGAAATCTTCATCTCCATAAAGCTTTTCAGCAGATGGAAGCATGAAGTGCTCCAAAATCTCCTGATAGCTAGCTGCATTGACCCTGCCCTTGATAAAACACAGTGGACCAACACCAGCAGCTGACACGGCACCCCAGACCATCACTGACTGTGGGTACTTGACACTGGACTTCTGGCATTTTGGCATTTCCTTCTCCCCGGTCTTCCTCCAGACTCTGGCACCTTGATTTCTGAATGACATGCAGAATTTGCTTTCATCCGAAAAAAGTACTTTGGACCACTGAGCAACAGTCCAGTGCTGCTTCTCTGTAGCCCAGGTCTGGGGAATGCGGCACCTGTAGCCCATTTCCTGCACACACCTGTGCACGGTGGCTCTGGATGTTTCTACTCCACACTCAGTCCACTGCTTCCACAGGTCCCCCAAGGTCTGGAATCGGCCCTTCTCCACAATCTTCCTCAGGGTCTGGTCACCTCTTCTCGTTGTGCAGCGTTTTCTGCCACACTTTTTCCTTCCCACAGACTTCCCACTGAGGTGCCTTGATACAGCACTCTGGGAACAGCCTATTCGTACAGAAATTTATTTCTGTGTCTTACCCTCTTGCTTGAGGGTGTCAATAGTGGCCTTCTGGACAGCAGTCAGGTCAGCAGTCTTACCCATGATTGGGGTTTTGAGTGATGAACCAGGCTGGGAGTTTTAAAGGCCCCAGGAATCTTTTGCAGGTGTTTAGAGTTAACTCGTTGATTCAGATGATTAGGTTCATAGCTCGTTTAGAGACCCTTTTAATGATATGCTAATTTTGTGAGATAGGACTTTTGGGTTTTCATGAGCTGTATGCCAAAATCATCCATATTAAGACAATAAAAGACCTGAAATTTTTCAGTTAGTGTGCAATGAATCTAAAATATATGAATGTTAAATTTTCTTCATGACATTATGGAAAATAATTAACTTTATCACAATATGCTAATATTTTGAGAAGGACCAGTACAGTTAAGAGCAGTAAGAACTTAGCCAATAGCAATGTCTTGGAGAGACACTGAAAGACATAGCTAAGGGTATCATCTATAGATGAAGAACATTTTGTTGTTGGCAGAAGTAGCTCTGACCATGCCCCCCTCCATGAAGACGTTACAGCTAAACAGAGCTCGAGGCTAAATGTAGCTTCTATAAAGAGAAACAAAATAGAGAGAACATAAAGCAGATAATGCAAAATTGGAGATTAATTGGAGAATATAGCAAAGTGAGGAAAATTGGTGATTATGTCCTCCAACAGCCTAAGCCTATAGCAGCAAACAGTACCTACAGAGATAACTTGGGGTAACCTAAGCCAGTCTAACTATAAGCTTTTATTCTGGATGTGAAGTAATCCTAAAAACATGTTTAATATGGTATTTAAATGACATGTACTGGTCAAAAGTAACACCAAGTTTCTTTATTTTATTACCAGAGGTCAATTAAAAGCCATCAAGATTAAGTGATTGACTTAGCAGTTTCTCTTTCAATGACTGGTCAAAAGACCACAACTTCTGTTGTGTCTGAATTTAAAAGCAGAAAATTAGGTCATCCAGGTTTGTATGTATTCAAGACATCTTTGTAGTATAGTCCTGATGAATCCAATCAGGATTCATGGATAAATAAAGCTGAATATCATCTGCATGACACTGAACAGTTATCCCATGCTGTCTGATAATTTTACCAATTGAAAACATATATATAGTAGAGAGAAGTGAACCCAGCAAAAAAGTCTTAGTTTTACCGCAACCACAGACCACAAATCGCTCACATAATTCTACATTTCTAATTCCAGTTCTCATCGTGGACCATCGAATAGGTACTGTCCGTAAGGCCCAGCCTATGTGCATTTGAGCATCACATGTAATACAAAAGAGGAAACAAAAGACAAGAAAAAGGAACAATAAAATTAGTATTGACTACCAGTACCATGTGACCTGTCTAAAGTTTTACACACCATCAATTGGTGCACCTTTCTCCTGCTGAGGTAAACCGCTAATTTTGAACTACAACCCCAGTCAGCCACTCCACATCAGGAATATCCCAAACCCCATGCAACATTAAAGACCAGTCATGAAAGCCCTGATATGCCCAACTCAGGTCGAATCTCATCCATACCCAGCGTCCTGCACCTTTGCCATGATGATGTAATCACCTTCTCTTGAATCTTCAGGCACCACGTCCAGGATATGGTCACTGAATTGAGGAGATCCTTAAAATGCTCCTGACAATATCTTCAGTCCGGGTCCCCCCTGATGATACAATTACAAAACCAACCATTGACCTTTGGCCCAATGTGGTGTTTGTTATGGACATCTCATGCCCAAAATCCCACTTGGATTCAGATTGGAGAGCCTGTTCTTCCCAATCACATCCAGATAACACAGTTGTTGCCCACATGGGAATTAAAGTTCCCCAGGAGCACCACATAATGCTCAGAAAGACTCCCCTTCCAGGACACCATCCAGAAACTCCAAGAAGACTGGATAATCTGAACTTTTGTTCTGCGCAAGGGAACAGACAACAGTGGGAACCTTTCCTCATACAACCTGTAACAACAAAGAAGTGAAACTCTCACATGTTGCTCGCCGGTAAAACTCCAAAATTGAGGCACTCAGCAAGGGGCTTCTGAATATCTCCACACCCACCTGATACCTCTCTCCCTGGGCAACCCCAAAGTAGAAGCAAGTCCAGCCAATCTCCAGGATTTGGGTTGCAGATCCCAAGCTGTGCATAGAGGTCTTTTGACATCAAAATTACTACTTCTTTCACAGAACCTGCAGCACATTTTGCTTTTGTTTATATGTATGGTAGTTTTTGGAAAGAAGAAATTGTTAGGTCAGACCTAAAAAATAGTACAGAAAGAGGTAACTGCAAGGGAAGCCTGATTGGTACATCTCTAAATATGCACATCAAATAAGTGTATTAAACACAGCATTTTCCTTCAGAATCTGTTTGACCTTATCTAGCTGTAACTTTAAGCTTCAGTGTAGTCTACTAGCTCTCTTAGTCAGCCTGTTATACTTGATGGCATCTGCTAACCATTCAAGTCACATTTATTGTTATTGAACATTTTGAAAACCTCAGCAAACCAGTGAGGTAAAAGAAGGAAACGTAAACAAAATCCTTACAATAAACCTGTCTAATGCTGCTGACTGCAAATATATCAGAAACAACAAAGACATTTTTTACAGAGCATATGAGAAAGATTTCACTTTTTAAGTGTTTTTGGTGCTTAGATAACTTGTTGATTTTGGAATAGTTATTTGAGAAATGTATAGCATCTGGCACAGTCTGTTTTCTCAA
Organism: Girardinichthys multiradiatus; assembly: GCF_021462225.1. Taxonomy (NCBI): domain Eukaryota; kingdom Metazoa; phylum Chordata; class Actinopteri; order Cyprinodontiformes; family Goodeidae; genus Girardinichthys; species Girardinichthys multiradiatus. The sequence continues at coordinate 28,736,172 of NC_061795.1, read as the reverse complement.
TATTAGCTCAAGAAGCTCTAAGTAACTCAAGCATCTACACTAGACTGTGAATCATGTGACCTGAGTTTAAGCCTAGTCAGGGCCATATATTTGCTCTTGACTTTTGTTCCTTTTTCTTTCCTCACTTGGTTAGATTTAAGCACTGCATTTTTTTGGTGTAGTTTATGCACTGTTTTAAAAAATGCAAATAAATCAAGTTTTACATTCGCTTTTTTAAAATGCTTACCATGAAGCCATTGTATTTTAACTCATGTTTATCATTCTGTAAGAATCTCACACCGGCCCATGCGCACCATAGTTCTGGGTACTGGGATTCAAGAAGATACTACATAACTATTCCCATGATGGTAGAAAGAATACATGTTAGCATAAGGAAGATGTATACAGTATAATCTAAACTATTTCCTGTGAAGCTTGGCTAGAGCCATGAGAGGTCATGACTTTTCTTGATTGAGAAAAACATCAAAGGCAAGTTGGTGATTTAGTCCGTCTAAATTGTAGTTATTTTCTCACACCTGTCTATGATTGTCTGTGAGTAAATTACAACAAGTGAAAGTAAGTGAATCGGTGCCTCTCCAAGTCTCCATGTGGGGTTTGATTAAACTCAAGATTATAGTCATTGAATAGTTAAACAAGGACACATTATTTCATATTTTACCAAAGCATTTTAAATAGTAATACAGCTTGCTTTCCAGTTTCCAAACAGGCATTTCCCTGAGGTTAAAATATCTGTATGAACAGATTTAACAAATTATAGTTTTAAAAAAATCTTATTTTGCTTGCCATTTAAAATGAAATGTTGTAATCCTATTTTTAACATTTTAAAGCAATTTAAGAAATTCAAAACTTGTTTGGGTGTTTTTGTCTAGATCAATGTTCTCAAACGTTAGTTCCACATCAGCAAATATCTGTTTCTTGAAGCAACACCATCTTCACAAACTGTTTGCTTTGTTATTTTCACACTTCAATAACTTCTTTGATAATGTTGGTCTGTTAATCATGAAGTATTGTGTTGCTAAATTACAGGTGCATTTCAATAAGTCAGAATACTATTGAAAGGTTAATTTATTTCAGTAACTCAGTTCACTAAATAAAACACAGTATACAGATTAATTGCACACAGACTGTTGTTTTCAAGCCTTTATTTCTGTTAATTATGATGATTTTCATCTTGAAGGAGACATATCATGCAAAATCCACTTTTTTAGCCTTTAAACACATTTTGTTGTGTACTTGGAGTCTATAGGAGTATAGAAGGGTTCAATTTAGTCTCTCCAGGTGTTGTGGAGGTATCTTTATATTCTGTTTGGGTCATATTTTTCAGTCTGTCTACTTTTCTCTATCATCTGTTATGTTTTTCCTACTGTTACATCACAGTATTTGCTGTGGAACAGCTAAATACGGTCATGGACCTTCGTCGCATCAATTTCGCATATACACCATATTTTTTTATCGCTGCGATTTTGTTATCCAAGCTCAAGTATGCCTAGGCTGACAGAGGATAAGTCCGGGTCGGTTGTTGGGTGTATTAACCCCCATAATTCATTACACCGTCCCCCAGCATCAGAATCCTTCAAAGTGCCTGGTTAAATTTTATTTTTCGTGGAAAGGTCCCACAACAGTGGGGAAATTCCTTTTCCACACTTCAAGAATAAGTGCTTCAGCAACCTCCACCAGTATAAAAAGGATTCGCTGAAAGACTTCATCTAATTAAGTTGTCAGTTCCTTCTGTCTATGGAAATGACGGACACAGCAAAGCGGTACGCTGCAAATAAAGCTAAAATGACAACAAACTTTATTTTAGACATGAATTTATTGTGTGTTGATGTTCCGGCCCAATGTGTTGATAGCAGTAGCACCGTTCTTTCTGCTTATGTTAGCGTTGTGTGCTGCATTTAGCTCCTTGAGGACATAACCGTACTGCGTGTTTTGAATAGTATTATTGCATAAACATTTTCACATTGTTTTTGCCATTTTTATCTTGTTTCTGTGATGCTAGATGATTGTTATCAAACTACAAAAATGGCCAAACGGGTTAAAGTCCTTAACCTGGAGGGGGGCAGGGTGTGAAGCACCTCAATAGCTTTTAAAGAGACCGCACCAAAACAAGTTGCTCTCAGACACACCTCAGAACAGGGGTAAAAACTGCCAGATATCTGCACTTTCACATTAGAAAGGATTCTCAAAGATGAAATTTTATAATACACTTTTTTTGGTTTTTTTTGTTTAAATCTTTTTTATAATAAAACACAAACAAAAAACTGTCACAGCCTTACTCCTAACCACCCCAGAAAGACCCTTGAGTGGTCTCCTGGGCCGATTTTGGTTATGTTCCAATTTTGCTGAGAAGCGTAACATAGCAAGTGAAGATAGAAGTAAAAAGAAAACAATAGAAAAGTCCCTAAATTGTATCCAATCCGATATGGCTGCCACCCACATAAAATGCAGCCATATTGTATCTCATTAAATGCTCCACTTACACAGTACTATACAGTCTCCTCGAACATCTTGTTGTGTAAAAGGTCAGCAATAAAGAGAAGTACATTACTAGCTAGTAATGCTAATAATAGCGAACCTAATCACTGAGCAAATCCAACTGCTTTTTGAATTTGGAACTGGAACTGCTTTAAGTCATGTTTGTTGTCATTTCCAGATCCCAGTTCTGACTTCAGAGGTAAATGGAACACCAACATGAGTAACCAGTAGCAATTGTTTCTGGCTCAGATGCCAACCGCTTGACCACTGTTAGTTTTTTCATATTAACCGTGCAAATGATTAATTTATTGATCAGCCCAAGTACCAACAGTAGGACCTGTAAAACAGTTTGAGAAACATGGGAACATTTTTCATGGGAACATCAGTCAACCCAGCTGTAGAGAATAGATTCTTGCTGGATTATAGTTTCTGTGACGCGTACACATAGGAAAAAAAAAAAAAAGCTAGGTGGAACTTTGAAACAAATTATAGCGGCTTAAAAACATTGCAGCCAAATTTTTTAAACAAGTGGATTGGGTTTGTCTTTTCAATTGGGCCATAATTTGATGCTGGTTCTGTGTGTTTCTTAGTGTGTCTGCCCATCATTCTCTACATCTTTCTTCTCACTGGGTCAGTACCAACCAGCCCACTGAAGTCAACCCACTGTGATGTCATCAGGAGTGGACCGCAGAGGAGTGTTTTTCCACATCTTAATAACTTCATACAGTTATCTTCTAAACCGCTTGCTTATGTCACAGAGACAAGTGTTTTAAAACAGACATCACCAGGTGAAGGTGTCTGAGATGTGAATTTATATATTGATACTAGAAGAAAAAAATAAGGTTGCCTTGATTTCAACTCTTCAAAAAATATAACTGGCAGAATAACATTGTTACTTTAAATATAAATTAGTTTGACAAGCACTTCGCACTTAGATCAGCACTTTCTGTTCTATGTCCTGCAAAATCCTACAAACAAAGTCTTACTCTACTTACTTTCAAAGATTGGTGTGAATCTGAATAAACAGCTAATCATAGCAATTAATAACCAGTGCATTTTGACAATCTCAGGAGAACAATCTGTGGAATAAAACATTTTTTTAAGTTCAATGTAAAGTTATGATGAATTTTGTTGCACAGTTTTGGTCTGAATGTGATGTGTGCACCTGTGTAGACAGATGTATGTAAAAATCCAGATTTCTGATCATCTTCAATGCTACGCAGCCCCATTTAAAATCAAAAATTAAATATGAAATATAATGAATGACAAATCAAAGTTGGAAAAAACATGCGTGGCCCTAACAGAACTTGCTTACTATACTGTGAAGCCACAGTAAACAATGGTGCAGACTCTCTTCTAATTGTGTTTTTTTTTCTTTTTCATTAATCATAAATGACCTTTCTCATTACATCAATAAACTAGAACACAATGACAATAGATGTGATTAATTGTTTTCTTGGAAAGTAAGGAAAGCTAACATAGCTGCATTAAAAGTATGTGTGAAACAAGTTTTAGTTTTTGCTTTTTTATGATGCCAATGTTGCCTTCCAACCACAACAGATGAGATCTTTGCCTGAAACCTAAACACCCCACACCTACATTCCAGAAAGACCCTCAAGTGGCGTCGTGTGCCGATAAGAGTTGGTTAGATTTGATACATGACTCCATCTCTGCAGGTGTATGAATTCAGTAATACTTTAACTCAGAATTGTCTCTCTGTCAACTTGAGAAAGGGAAATATCATTAGGCCAAGTTTTCCATGGATAAATGTTGCTATCAGGGGATGTTATAAACCATTCACTTCAAGCAGAGAGGTATCACTTTGCAGAGCTGAGTATTGCATGTGAAAGGCTACACTCACCTTAGTGGATCCCAGTGGATATTACCCTAACAGCCGAGGACTCCGGTGGGCACCATAGCAGGCAGATCTTCTTTATTATGCTGCAAGTCAGTGGGCACAAAAATGATCTGGTTGATGTGAAGCTTTCAATGGAGCTTTGTGGAAAAGGGATGCAGCTTGTCTACACTGCATGTAATTTGCAGATTCTTTACACTGTATTGTGTACGCTGACAGGTTTGTGATTTGTTTGCACTTCACAGGCGTCTAATTGATTAAGATTAAAGGAGAGAACGGTTTGTGTGGCTGTCGGAGGAAACTCCTGCCACTTTTTGTATTTGTATGTGCCCCTCCTTTTTTAAAGTGCGACTACACACCTAACATGAGCCAACATGGGCCACATGCTGGCCTGCATGCTGGTTCACATGCACTGCATGACACAGCAGCTGAATAAAGCCATCACTTGCTCACTAAACCACCGGCCCAGTGGCTACGCTGTCTGTTCCAAGGGAGCTCTGCCAAACCTCCTATCCACTCAGAAGCTCCTACTGCACATTTTGTGGGCCTATTGTTATTAAAAAATAGATTAAGTGGAGCATTCAAATACTTTTTTTGCACTTAAAAGTAAAATTCAGTGGTAATCAGACATGAAATGTTTGATGTAACACTGAATGACAGGATTATATAAAAATCTAAAGAAGTTTGCATTTGAGAGAGTGAGAACTTATAATTAAATGAAGTGAAGACCTAAAACCATCACGTCTTTTAATTAAACCATTAATGTGGAAGCTAGCGTTGAAGTGGGTTTTATAACAAAGAGAAAATATTATGTCAAAGTCAAAGAAGTGGTTTTATTTTCCACTGCAAGCTAAAGCAAAATACTACAAAGAAGCAGAACTGAATCCTGTCCTACTCCACTTGCTTTGATAGTGGACCGCTATGTTATAAATAATGTATTAAAGGATTTGCAAAGCAGAGAAAGAGAGCTGCTTTCAGAGAAGTGAACGTTCCTTTACTAGTGTCTGTTAACTCTTCGAAGCACAGACTTGAGGTATAAAAGACTTCATATATTTTCTTTTGTATTGTTTAGGTTAAGAGAGTGTTTGGTTTCCTTTTTTACAGTTTTTGATAGCTTATTTTTCTGCCAAAAAAGGTGTTCGTGGCCTACTGGGACCACTTAAAAGTTTATGCAGAGCACCGGCCAAGTTAGACAAAAAAGGAGCCTTGAAGTATACACACACTGGCCCCTTTCTCAGAACCTCTCAGCTATGGCTTGGGGGGAGTGTTGTTGGTTTATGAGAGGGGAAAATAGCCCCAGCCTCCTGCAAAAGTGAAATGGGATTAAGGCCTTTGTTAGGCCCACAATGGTGAGGGGAATTAGCAATAGTTGTAGGCACTTAGAAGAGCTCTCACACAGAAGCTTATCCCAGATTTTGCACAATAATCATTTGAATATAAACAGTGTTTTGCAACTACGGCGCTAATGTATAAACCTCTCTTTAGGATATCGAAATCCCCGAAAGAAGCTTTTAGCACTGGCTACATCACAAATATGGACGTTATTACGTGGAAAACCATATTTTTTGTGCATTATTGTAGAAAAACAAAGTTCAAAATTGATAAAGATTAGCTTAATGCCAATGTTTTCATGCATTTACATTTGTTCTGTCTTTATCTGTTGTCTTTAAATATCATTAAATCTCTTGAAGGATTATCTACAACTAAACTTTTTTTTTGCATGTTTCCAGCAATGCCAAAAAAAACTTTTAAAAACTTTATTTTTTAAAATTTTATGAGGCCCTGAACAGAAGTTATGTCCATGGCCCTAAGCCACCACAGTACCACGCCCTTTTATATTGTCCATGCTTGATAATTTTTGCATTCTGCATTTAATTTCCCTTTGGGAAAAATATTGTATTTCCAAATTGAATTTAACTGAATTGCCATCACTTGTTTTACTGTTGACCAATGAGCCAACAATGCATTAAGCTGACTGTAAGAAACAATCTGTCCCTTTACATTATTTCTTAAATAAACAGCACATCTGATAAAGTGCTTAGCTCAGAAGACAGCATTTATTTCTTGTTCTCTGTGTAAATTGCCAATTTTAGGGCTTGGTAATATTTCTTTTCTCAGCTGTTGTCAGTTTTTCAAAGCTTTTGTCATTTCCTTTGGTCAAGTTGAAGAGAAAGATGCAAAGAGGCAAAATGTGATAACATTTGATAATTGCACTATTTTCAGAGTCTGAAGAAAACAAAAAGATATATTTTAAACTCTATTGCACTCTTATCTATTTACATTAGTAGTGTCCTTGAAATGTGATCCCAGCTGAAATACAACTAGCAGACATTATAAAATTAGCTACCAATGACAGCTTGAAAAAACTTTTCAAACTATGAAAGTTTATTCAAAAAAGTAAAACTTTTATATAATACAGATTTATTTTACACAAAGTGATATATTTCAATTGCTTACTCCTGTTAACTTTAATGAGTTTCCAGTTAATGAAAACCAAAAATTATTTCATATTTCATGAGGCCCATTTAAACGAGGACCTGATTGCTGTCTTCCTAGAAAGATATCTTGCTACTGAAAAGCATGCTCATGTTCATGTACTGTATGCACTCAGTACTTGGTTGAGCCACTTTCTGCATGAAATGCTGCACCTATGCAGTAATTAATGCAAATAAATCCCACCTTTTCCTTTCACTCAACTTTCCGTTATTATGCTTGGACACAGCACTTTCTAATCAGCTAGCTTCTTTAGCAATGACCTTCAGGGCTTACCCTCGTTGTGGACAACGTTCAAGTCAGCAGTCCTCCCTATGATTGTGTGAACCATAACATATCAATTTAACATATGAATTTTTGCAAGTCAAAATGATTAAGTAAGTATTGGCTCTATATTTTCTATGAGTTTCACATTTTGAATTGAATTATTGGAATATTAGAATATTCGAGATGCACCTTTATGTGCATAATTGCATTTGTCAACATGTACCGTGTAAATTATAGTCCTGTTGAAAACCCTAGGCAAGCCTGGGGCCCTTGGCAGCCACTATGCCCAGTTATACTTTAGGCCGGCCCTGGTTAGGATGTATACTTGAGTACTTTAAATTTAAATTTAATGTTTTCAAACTCTCCTGCTAAAATTGTTGTAGCATGTGACTTCATATAAATGCCAAGGAACAACTTCAAAGTCATGTGGCACAAATGTTTGGGGTGAAGACAATTTTTTATTATTTCTTTTTAAATAGAAGTTTGGTTAGTTCTAAAAAAAAATTAAGAGCATTGATACGCCTTCGCGTGCTTCCTTTTAGGGAATCCCAGCCTTTTTTAAAGAATCAAACACTCGTTTGACTCTTCAGTGATGCAGCAGATCCACTGACAAGCTGAACTCTCACAGAGGAGGGAAAGTTTGAAAGCTTCTGCCTCAGTTGTGTCTCACAAGACCGGCCCGTAGAAGGGAGATGGCCTCAGCATTTTTTTGCCCACACACTGAAAACGTATTGTCCAAATCACAAAACATGGAGTGAGATCAGCAGACTTGTCAAGAGGCCCTGGCTTGAATATGAATGATGAGAGAAGAGCAGGGTGGTCCTCGTGCTGTTTTGGTGTTAGGCAGGTGAACATAAGCTTAACTGTCTCTGGCAGCTGTCCATCGCCAAATCAGCAGAGTTTACAGCAGTAGAAAGAGAGGGAGAGAAAAACACTGCTATTTAGCACTTTTATGTAAATTAGCTCCAGAATCTCAGAGAAAGCATCTGCAGGCACTGGTGTAATTCTCGAAATATTTGTTTTTCAGTGATTGAACATTTTAAGTGCTAATATGGAATCATGACTCCATTTTCCTCAAATTTGATCAACTCCATCTCTCATGGTGAAGTAAAAAAAGGCTGAAAGTATGTTTTTCAAAGTTCTCCTGTGCATAATTAGTTTTTTGTCAATCTGCAGAAATTGAGACATAACACCTCCCCTTCTTTCCTGTCCTTAACACATGCACGCACGATGGCTCAATTCAGTCAAGTGTCTGCATAGTTCCTTGCATTCAACTGGATACAATGATGCACAAGATGAATAAAGTTATCTCTGCAGCTGAAAGGGATGTTGCTGGTGGGAGGGAACGGGGAGGTTCCCCCTACGCTCCCGAGCCTGAAAAGAGCCAGGTTTTGAGGGCCGCTGCTGTAGAGGTCAGGGCCCCAGCTGCTTTTAGGGGTGAAAAGGACACTGGCGGGCTGGACCAGCCGCGAGAACCAAAAAAAAAAACAAAAAAAAACAATCGCGTCAAATAAAGACATCTCAGATTGGACGCTGACAGATCCCTTCCCAAAGTCGCTGAACTCACTCAGCTCAAACTTTGCTCGGGTTTGTATCATGTTGCACAGTCTTAGTCCCACCTCACTTGAGCCTGACATATAAATCTAGAGTTTTTGTGTTTTAATTTTGGAGTCTGAAAACAGCATTTCTTCACAGGTAGGATTTTTTAAAGTTGTTTCCTGGTGCCCAAAGTTAATGGCAAATTTAAAATGAACCAATTTAGAACTTTTTTTTTTTACATATTCCTTGCTAGGCAGGGTAGAAATATCTTAAATGGGTGGTGTTTCCAGTGTTTGACTCTGATAGTGCTTTGTTGATAGGATTATTTTTTTTTTTTTTACAATTTTAGAACTGCAGTGTGGATGGTGCTTCAGTTTTACTCTTTTTCTGAAAACAGACATTAAGACCCCTCCCTGCCTCTGAGTTTATAGATTTCACAGGGTGCAGAAATTTGCTCTGAGTTTAAATTTGCAGGGGGTAAGTGGGATAATAATCAGGCCACATTATAAGGAATTGATGGTTCATTTTCTCCGTCAGCAGCGATGGCGGAGCTTTGCCCAGAGATGTGCCGACCTGTGGAGATGGGGTTCAAAGCCAATTTCCATGTTAAAAATTGTGCACGCTTCAGAAATCCGTCCTGACTGACTCTTGTTGATCAGAGTATGTGACAAGGCTGTCTTTTTAAAGCTAGCAGAGGCAGATGTAAGCGTACAAATGTACAACAAACAGTCTAGTTCTGAGTGTAGTAATGGTGTTGTTTTCATGCATGCCCTGAGGCAGTGACATGAAGACAAAAGACGGCTCTGAAGCATGCCGTCAAAATGCAAAATATGGGCCATTACATGTGTCATACAACACAAACTGTAAAAAAAAAAATAGAGCACCTATTTATTGTATTTTTTTTTCTAATTGTCCTTCATCATGTGTCAAGTGTCATTACAAAGCTTTAATTGTTTTCAAAAAGTCAGTTCAGCCATTTATCATCAGCTCACGTTCACTTTCCTTCACACGCTCTGCTATGAGAAGAAAGAGATCACTGCAGTGGTGGGAATTTGTTTGATGAGTTATGAGATGAACACATTTTTTTGTATCATCTCCACCGTTTTGTTATGTTGGTCTTTATCTTGCTGTCAGTTGCAGTCTAATTTTTTTTGTTTTGTTTTGTTTTCACTGACACAAACAATTTGCAGGAAAAAAGAAGTTAGGAGCTGGATTGACTCTTAACTGCAGTCACATTTTCTTTAAGGGAAAAAAAAAACAGAGAACAGTCTCATTTTTTCCCAGTTCTTTGTTCACTGCTATCACAAGACTCTAATGGTGTCTCCGCTATAAGCTTCCAGCCCCCTTCATTGCCGTGCTGGTTATAATATAGCCATTGAAACGCCTGCTTGCTGCAGAGTATTAAGCAATGGCGGAAACACAATCTTTGGTGGGCTCCTAACAATAGATAGGAGGCATGATGACTTATTAAACACAGCCAACCTTGCAGCATGGCTTTTCTCATTATCTTTTTCAATTCCCAGCCTCTAAAGCCTACGGATCCGGCGACAAAACTCTCCGCCGTGTAATTCTCTCGCAGGCTCCTTTCATCAGCCGATTTCGCAGAGAAATATGAAGCTGATTTTATCACACTCTATAAATTCACAAAAGGCCCCCTCGGGTTGCCCCCATGGAAGGCATACCTCGTCTCAGTGATGTGCCACCACTATTGCTGATCCCAGGCATTTGATAAGAGAGTCTCTCCTTTTTTTAATGATTTGACAGACATCAGACATGAGCCCTATAGACACAGCATTTTTAATACACTTTTCCTTGCTTGTTTACACTAGGCTGCTCAGATGAAAAGAACATATCTATCAAATCTTTCTCTCAATGGGTGATCTATATATATATATATATATATATATATATATATATATATATATATATATATATATATATATATATATATATATATATATATATATATATATATATATATATATTAAAAAGTGCTGCAACTTTAAGATAAAAATCAGTCTCGTGACTTTGTCCCAAATAGATTTTGCTTTATTTGTGTGAGTAATCTAAATAAAAGTAGCTCTATAACATGACATTTAATACCGTGGCTGTATCAAGTGAAACACAAATAATTCCTCCCCCTTGCAGATTTAAAATCTACAATATTTTCATTCAAGCAAGAACTTTGCTTCGGACTGGAAATCAGACATCTGTCCAAACATGTAAAAAAAAAAAAAAAAAAAATGAGTATTAATTTAGAAATCCATATTTTGTCTATGTTTTTATTCATATTTTTTTTTTACCTTCTCAATAATCAATGCATTGCTTTATTTGGAATAAAGGGACCAACCCCATCTTACAATTGCTGAGAAGCTTCTTTTATGTTTTCACTTGTTCTTTAACAATTTATCTTTGGTGATGAGCAAGTTTTTGAGGTTGAAAGGCCTCCTTACCATCACCCCAATCTTTACCACAGATTCTTTATCAGATTATCTGGCTAGGCTACACAAAAATGATATTACTTCAAGTCAGATGAGGCAGCAGTATAAATAACTTTGGGGTTTTTTGTATATTTTGCACATTCTTAATAAATATGTAAAATGCTTTTTAAGTGTGCAATGTGTTTTAAAAATAATTTTTTGCATATTCATCATTTCAGTATCACTTAAGATACCAAACAAAACGATGAAAATAATCTATTTGGTTAAAAGCACCCAAAACAGTTTTTTTTTTTTTTAAAAAACCTAATTTTCTAAAAATTAATTCTTGTGTTTGGATTTGGTTTACATTTAGATTAGTCAAAAACCTCTCTAAAAGTCAGAAATTCTTCAATTGGATAAATAATAATAAATCGCTGATATCAAACAATTTAGATTACTAAAATGATGTCTTAGATTAACTTCAAATTAGTTACCAGGGAATCAGACGGACAGCCATTGTCATATAATTTTAAATGCAATGCTTTTAAACATTTTATCTGTTTTTCCTCACGTGGGTTCTGGCATGTTTTCTGCATCCTGGCATACAGCGGCAATTGTTGTCTTTGAAATGTTTTGACTGTGGTGTCACTTCTTGAAAAACTTCACGCTTGGGTACCTAATCAATTGAAATGGAGCTGCCTTAGCTTCGAGCCCAGGTGTAACTTTGACCAGCTTTCATCAGCTCAGCCCTCTTCTCTCTCTCTTTTTTTATGGAAAAATAGAAGTCCTGCTATGATGAAAATTTTAGTTTGAAATGGATATTCAGCTTCCCCACCGAGCTGGAGGCGAATTTAAAGTGACAGCGTTTATTGTGAGAGCAGTTCAGCCACGTGACTATTAACAAAACTATATGCATATATGTTTCAGAATGTTTAAAATGTTGCTGATAATTGTCAGTTTTTACATGTCTGTCATTCAGCACCTCAGTACTAATTAGATTTCCTACATTATAATGTTTGATAATGGCACCTTCCAACAAAACATTGCTGCAAGCCTTCTGTTAACTCTTCATGAACCTGATTCATATTTGCTATTTTCACCTCCACAGGGGAAAAAAAATTATTATCTGCAATAATCACTGTCATCATCATGATCCCCTCAGTGGTCTGTTAGCTCCAAATAAGTAATTTAGTTGTAAAGCAGCTTCATATATTTTGCCTATTCATTTCTTCTTCCTATCATATATCTAAATACAAATCTTCATTTTATAACTGACAGCTTATTACCTCTGAGCACAAGCTGATAAATTTAATTCCGATGAGTTAGCCTCCATTTTGCCATCACATTATCCACTAATGTGGCAGCAGGCTGTGCAGGGAGGAAACTTGCAGAAGAATTCCGATATTATTAGTATTAAATGCATTTTTTATTCATTCTTGATTATATATTTAATTTGTTATAAAATAGAAAAAAATCTATTTAAAAGAAAAATGCATAAATAAACAGCATTTTTCACAATAAAACCCTTTGTAAAATATTTATTTACATAAATAATTAATTAAAATTCATTCCCAACTGAATTAAGAAAACAGCTTTTTTAATGATCCAGTTTTCTTATTACTTTCAGTTTATTTTAGAGTGGACGTCCCTTTCTGAACACACACTTTCTAACCAAGCAACCTTCCACCTCAGTTGGGTCTATTTTGGTGAAGCAACTAAAGTAAGTAAACAATTATTATTAGCTTTGATGTTGGCCTGAATGGCACTCAATTAACAATGTGGCTAATGAGCCCATTAAGGATGAAAGTGTTCTCAACAGGTATGAGAGGATACTGCTGTTTTTGGAGTCTCAGTTCTCAGCACTGAATGCTGCATGAATAACGGTGCTCTTTCTCAATCGCTTCAAAGAAAAAGCCCTACAGCCCAGAGAGCAGAGTTAAATAAAGGTTTTGCTTCCAATGGAAGAAAAAAGGAAGAAAAAAGAAACAAATAAATATTTTACATTTGTTTCAGATTGACAAATTGCATAAAAAGAACAACCGCCACAAAGTTAGGTTTGCATGCAGTGGAGATGAAAAAAAATGCCCCTCTCATCTCTTTAGATTTTGAAAGCCAAATATTTTCCTTTCTCTTCTACAGCTCAAGAAGGAAATCCAGTTGTGTATTTTTTTAATTTTTGTGCAAAATTTGCTTCACTTTTGTTGAGCAAATGTTGAGTTTCCCTCTCCGTCTAACAGTTATTATGTCGCAGTGCAAATAAGGCTTGTCTGTTGCAATGAAAGCAAAGTGAAAGAAAGAGGGGCTGGGAGCCCTTTTTCTGCAGCAGCAGCATTTCCTCTGAAGGACTTCCCACCGAAACGCACTGAAAGCCTCGTGTGTGGATTATTTCCACATTATTTGCGCCTGGATTCCAAAAAGTTCCCATCAGCTAGCAACAGCAGATCAGTTTTTGTTTTTTTCTTGAATGTTTTATTGCACTGAAACTCTTTCTCACTTTAACAAACAAAAGGAAAAGTCTTTTAATTCTCATCTTACTTCTATATGAACGGTGCAAAAATGCATGTTATATAAATATTATATTACCTATGTTTGCTGATGGAAAAACTGTCAGTATGTTTTGATTTCTGTTATTGAGTGGCAACAGAGTATATTTGCATCCAGGCAGAAAATTTCATCATTTCAAAAAGTAGAAGAAAAGGCTAATTTAATTCTAAAACACTCACTTTGCACCAAAAAGTAACACAAGGTAAATATAGGAGAGCAACAAATAAATGTGTCTTTTTGTAAGACCAGCTTGTCTGCAGAAGTTTCCGAATGTTATCAGTAGTTTCAGCTCAAGAATACCTTGAGGTGTTTTTTTTTCCTTCCTTTTCTGTGTAAATCCGTCTAAAGTTGCCAGCGCTGACATACACAGCATATGCTAAATACAGATAAGAGTATTTTTTTAATAGATCGGCAAAAAGTCTCCCCCACATAGCTCAATGGATGTGCTTTGAATGCAGTAGATAAGTTGGCTTAAGCTGAATGCTGTATCCCAGTGCAACATTGTGCGACTTGGTGAGCCCATCACAAAACTAGCCTTCCAGTAAAGACCACTTCCAGGAGAGGGATTATAGAAAAGCCTTCGAGATCAGCTTCATGTCTTGCTGGAGTTTATGATTATTAATAGTGCTGTATGACAGGGGAAGAAAATAGGCGTTGGCAGGGATCATGTGGCAAAAGTTCTTTAAGCTTTTTATTTACCTACAATGTCAAATAAAACAGCGTGGAAGGAGTGTGTTTGGGTGTTTTACTGTTTAGTTTTGCTTCATTAAGCCAGTTTTTACAGTTTTATGTGCGTAAATATTGATTTCTTTCAATTGCGATTAAATTATTAAAGATCTCCATAAAAAGTTCACTTTTATAAGAAAAATTAAACGGTTTCTAGTAAATTATTTCAAATTAGGTTTCATTGAGAATGATATCTTGTGAGTTTTATGGGTGAACTTATCTGGTAAATATATTTTATCACCACTAGTTGAAGTTTATTGGCAAAATGTGTTGGAGTTTGGAATAAAATATGATAGATAGATAGATAGATAGATAGATAGATAGATAGATAGATAGATAGATAGATAGATAGATAGATAGATAGATAGATAGATAGATAGATAGATAGATAGATAGATAGATAGATAGATAGATAGATAGATAGATAGATAGATAGATAGATAGATAGATAGATAGATAGATAGATAGATAGATAGATAGATAGATAGATAGATAGATAGATAGATAGATAGATAGATAGATAGATAGATAGATAGATAGATAGATAGATAGATAGATAGATAGATAGATAGATAGATAGATAGATGGATAGATGGAGTAGGGAGTTGGACTGGCTTTGTTTCTTTAAGTTTAAGCTCTCCTCAGGTCATCTGATTATGTGGCTGAAGAAATGAGAGGGGCCAGATAAGCCTCTTTTATTCCTCCAAGCCACTCAAAAAGCTGAAGCACCAGCTTCTGTCGCCGCGCTGTGACGAGGGAAGAAAACAAGTCATTTGTGTACAATAAAACTGCTTCTCTCTAAAATGTGCTTGTTTAAATCCCAAACATATGGATGAACCACTTTGATAGTTTGCCTGTTTAACTTTATTTTCTGTTTAAAATGAAATTAACTTTCCATACAGTTTCACAAGCTGAACATGTTTAGACACACTGTGGGGTGTTAGACAGCTGTTTTGAACCGCAGGATTAAGCTTTAAAGATTTAGTCTCCCTTGATTACGGCGCATTGCAAATAAAATAAAATCTAAAATTGCATCTCATTCAGTAATATGGAAATGTCCCCAGTTTCTACTATGTGTCACGGGGGGCATCTCTTCTCTGCCTCCTTAATAAGGCTGTTCTGCGGGCCTCTACTGTAATATATTTCCCCAATAAAGCAATTCCAAAGTCAGTCTGGCCTTTTGACCAGCACTGAGAATGTGGAAAGCAGCAGGCCGCCTCTGCTAACTGGCTTTACTCTCTAATATTAGATACCTGTCCCTTGGCTTTTTCAGAAGGGTGGGGGGGGGGCTTAGTGGTTGATATTTTCATTTGGTCCTGCCAAGATGCGACACCCTTGCTTTAATCTTGTGTTTGACGTTAAGCGCTCTGTTCATGAAGAGTCTCGGTGAACTTCAACCTCGGGGTGCTGCTGTCATACAAAAAAATTATGCTGGGTGGGGAGTGGAGCTGCTCTGTGTATCCTTGACCTCTCCCGTTGGCCGGCCAAAGTCTTTCCCCTGCCCTTCTTAAGCAGGTAGGACCCTCCCTTTTAGAGAAGACGATTGTAAATTCTCTGCATCTAGCTGGGATTTTTTGCCCATAAAAAAAGACATAGAGAGTTATTTATCTAAACAAATGTAGGGATAGCAAAGTAGGAGTGGACTGTTGAATTCCCCCATTATGAGCAGCTACCTCTTCAGTCGGACACACCGACATTGTGCACCACTTCCGTGTTAGTGTTTATCGTGATGTTGAGGACAAACAAGCCACTTCTCTGCAATCATTAAAGGTGCGCTTCCCCTACTGATTGATGTGCGAGAATCAATTGCTCCCCATAGCATCCATGTCAGTCTATTACAACACAGCCGGGTAATGACAGGTTGTTCTCCACAAGATTATAGAGCATTGTCACAAAGCAACAAAGACTCGCTTCCCTTTTGTCTGACCAGGTCTGTGATAATTGGAAATAGCTTCATTTTTACACCAGAGAAATAAAAACGGCATCGATGGTTGGAGGTTTTTACTATATTACAAGCAGTGATGATGCACGAAATAATCACTCCTTAACTTAACTTAAATTGTAAAAAAAAGAAATGTATCATATTAAAAATTAAAGTTTTCTTATTCTGTTGGAATTTTAACGACCAGCACAAAGTAATGCATAATTGTAAAGTGAAAGGAAACTGATAAATGTTTTTTATTTTATTTTATTTTTTATTTTTAAAAAAAGTGAAAATGTGATGTGCAATCATGTTTACTCCTCTTTCCTCTGATACCACTAAATAAGCCCCAGTACAATTAACTGCCCTTCAGTTCAAAGCTTGGTTGCTGTTTTATAACCTAACCAGCTTTAAACGTCTCCACATCTTTGACCCTGACGTGTCTGCTGTGTTCCTTGATCTTCTTGATGCTGTTTGTTCTCTAATGTTCTCTAACAAACCTCTGAGGCCTTCACAGAACAATTGAGATTTGTGACACAAAACTGGGTTTTATTTAGGAGTTAGGTGATTTCAGAAGGCAATTAGTTGCACTTCATTTTATTTAGGGGTATAAAACTAAAGAGGTATGGATATGAATTCACCCCAAACTTTATAGCTTTTTCATTTCACAATTAGGTACTCCTTTTTGTTGGTCTATCGCATAAAATCCCCAAAAAAGGACATTATCAGTGTGCTTTTAGCGTTCAGAAGGCTAAAAGTTGCAGTGGGTTCTATTAAGGGCTATCAGAGTAAATTCTGCTGAATATGAATGCACACCACATTTTTTAGAGCTTTTAATATTTGGTTCTTTTTTTTTTAAATCATTTTCCTTCCACTTGGCAGTTTTAAACTACCTTGTGTTGGTCTATCACATAAAATCAGGATAACATGTATGGCGCATGTAGTTTAATGCAACAAAACTTTGAAAAAGTTTAAAGGGTATAAACACTTATGAAAGAAAAATGTATTTTCCTTCCACATCACAATTATGTGCTTCATGTTGGTCTATCATATACAAAACCCGATTAAAAATATTGAATATTTTAGTTGTTACACAACAAAATGTGAAGAAGTTCAATATGCATTGATACTTTTTCAAGGCACTGCTTTTATCAACATTTCAGCCCACGCTTTCCAATCCAAACATATTTGAAATCTTCAAAACAACAGGTGTTTACTCCCTCTGTGTAACTGTCCTTTTTATTGTCCTGTGAATACCCTGCAGCTCTGCTACTGCCAAGCTGACTTCCATCCAAAGCACCAAGCGCCAGCAAGCAGCCCTGCAACTCAGTGATGCAGCAAGCATCTCTGAATCTAATTACACATGATCAAAGATGAATTTTTTAACAATTTGATTATGCTTTAGAGCTTGAATGAGATCAACATGCTCGCTGCTGCAGTGTTCCTCTGAAATACCTAATTGAAGACTTTTTTTTTTTTTTTTGAGCGTTTGGTTTATTGCAGCAATTGCCGTTTTCCTCGGGTTGACCTCAATCACTGGAGCAGGACTACAGTGCATGCTGCATTTAATTACCTCCAGTGAATTTGATTATCGGGAAATATGGAGCATATCAAGTGAATCCCTGCCCTCGAGAAATATTTTTTCTGTATAGTTAAAGTTGGAAAAGGATGACATGGGAACTTCAGTCGAGACAAAAGGCGCCAGCTAATGAGACTGGTTAGTGATTCAAATTTATGGAAATTTTATTAATTACAGAAACCTATCTTTCATCCGTACCATTTGGCTTGTGAAGTAATTAAAGCCAACAATGGCTGTCGCCGCAGTCGAGGAACCAAACAAGATCAAAAAAGACGGAGCATTGAGGAGAAAGTCCTGCGTATCCTGATCCAGGCCTGGCCATGGGTATTGTGGCCTCATTAAAACCCAATCGTGCTGATCATCAATTAACCTGCTTTGTTTTGCTTCTGATTTGTAACTTGCACAACAACAGTTCCCCCGTGTTAAAAGTTTGTGCCAGAGGGGAATGAGGCTTATCATAAGTGCTGCCTTTGTGGCATCAAGGGACAACTTTTGATTGATTGACTGGAAAGAAAGCTTGACCCATTCCTCTCTTTGGTCCAAGGAAATCCTAAACATTCAGAAGAATCCTGCATCATAACTAGATGATGACAGTTGTTTTTCATGCAAAAAGTGAAATTTGGAACAGAAATATAGAAATCTTCCATTTTTGTTGTTTTTAGTTTTAGCCACAGCAAGAAATTGATGTTTGTGAAACAATATGTTATAATTTCCATTACTTTTATAAAATGCTGGAAAAGAACGTAAACATCAAATTTGTAATTGTTGATAAAATTTGGCTGCTTTAATCTTCATGTTCAGACAAAGAAGTCTGTGATTTGATGGAAAATTTTTAATGCATTCAGCCATCTTTTGATTTGTTTGGTGCTTATTATGACAACAAATTGGTTTGAAGTAGTACATAAATATATTCACTCGCTAGGTGGTGTCTGAAGGCAGGTGATTGATCTGGATTTTACTTAAGGGCATCAGAGTAATGTGGACTCGGTACAAATGCATGCCACACTACTTAGATTATGATTATTTTGTGTTGAATTTATAAAACCATGTATCCCTTTCTTTCAGGTTCACAACCATGCACTGCTTTGCGTTGATCAATCGGGTATTTAGAAGTTATGGATTGCATTATTTTTATGAAATGCTTGAAAAGAATGTAATCATCAAATTTAGAGGACACTGATTAAATATGGTTGACTTGACTGAAAGATGTGTAGTAGTGGAAATTATTTATCATATTTAGCCACCTTTTTATTTGTTTGGTTCTTGTCATTACAGCAAGTTGTGGTAATGCTGTGAATAAATATATATTTATTTGTTTATGTCTGGAAGTTTCTGTTTTAAAGCATAATAGTCTTGATTATAATGATAAATTATGTCTCAATACTGTTTTCCTCTTCTTTATTCCTTCTGTTAAAGATCTGGGTATTAGATTTCTGCCTGATATGTTGAACAGAAATGTTGTAATTTGTGATAAAGGTTAATTAATCATTCATTAATTCCTTTGAGATCAGGGAAGTCGATGAATGAGCAGTATTTTAAAATTTTGGAGAGCTTGAATTCCACTTTTTAAGGCGTATTTATTACTTGGATACTGTTTTTATATATAAAAAAACATTCAAGTATCTTTATGTCCACCTTATTACGCATCTTATTAAAATTTCTATTAAAACTGGTTAGTTGCCACACAAAAAAGGAGAAAGTTGTTCAGACCAACTTTTAGATTATTTGCACCCTTTACATTGTGGTTTTAGGCTTAACCAATTACCAGAATCTGCTGTCTACCTTCTTTTAGAGCCTATTAAATAATCCTTTTATAAAGGTACTACAATTTGAGCTTTGTTTGTAGACCTGAAGACAACCTTAGTTCCACAAGGAACTATATAAGTATATATTATAGATCTTCCAGATTTGCATCCTGATACTGACCTTCAGGTGTATCTTGATGACACAGTTGTCAACTTGTGAGGTTGTTGCAAACAAAGGTAAACTCAAGTTTAGAGAAAGTTTCAGCTTGTGTGTAACTCTAAATGCTTGGACAACCCAGTATTTGGGTTAAATTTGTTAAAAGACTTTCTAACATGAAGTAACATCAGGTCAGGATTAATTTTGAGAAATATCTGGGTGAAAAATGAGATTCCGATTTTAATTTTGAGAACTGTATTGAAATAATTTCTTAAACAACAAAAATGAATCTTTACTTTTTTTAAATGATAAGAAACACTCTGAGATTTGAACATGTGATGTCTGATAATCAAGTATTAAACACATTGATAAAAAGAAATAATATACCGTCACAGCCACATTCAACAGCAACAATAGAAGTTGTAAACGCATTTTTTTATTTTTTATTTGTTTTAATCATGTAGAAGTGTTAATGGACTTGCAACACCACCTCTAAAGGATTTTATTAGCATACTACAGACTGGAGCAGATATGAGAGCTGCTTCAAAACACCATCTCCTTGTTGAAAATCTGTTGTAAATGTTCATATTTTTGGAAACCTGTTGAGACTGGATTGGTTTGGAAGTAAATGTGCACACATGTCTAGTTTGTAAATGTTTTGCTTTCCTCTGTTGTTTTTTTGTTTTTTTTTTACAATATCCTTAATCTAGTTGCAATCCTTTTTGCAAGCAGTAGGTTTTCTTTTATGGTTGTCACAAAATAGTTTTGCAATTGTGTGACAATTTCTTTTTAATAGTATAGTCTTTGTATGTATAGTCTTTTTGTCCTCCTAAAAGAGTATCTTATTGTACTTTTTAATAAAAACAAAAGCCCAGCCAGGAACTGGATCTACAAATTGGCGATTTCATGATAGAAAAGTTGTGGTAAAGATGAACTTTAAGCATTCTTCACCTGAACACATCACATGACCCCAAATTCTGTTTACATAACAAATTACTGGCCAGTCTTTGCTTTTATTATTTGCAGTGGAGGTCATATTTAAAATAAGAGATTAGCTGCTCATCACAATATTGGTGGATTATCAACTAACTGCAATGAAAGCAAGCTCTGGCTGTGAGTCGATAAGATTTTGACTGCATTTCAAATTAATTTTCTTGAGCTTAGAGAGCCATCCTCCTATCTTGTTATTGATCAAAGCCTTAATCCATAACCAAGCTCATCCTCTCCTCGTGGAATGAGCTGGAAAATATAAAACCATCACTACGAGGGGAAACTCTTGACTCTCTTTAAAAAAACTGGAAGCGACTTATGAAGCAATTTAGACCTCATTATCTAAGAATTTGTTCCCAGACCATTGTTTGACTCGTCGGTTCAGCTCGTATTGATCTGCATTTTTGTTTTTACATTTATTTAGCTTTGTCCTCCTTTTGGGCTAGTCCTGGGTTTGATGGATTGATTTCCAGGGGAAAACAGAAGCAGCCCCCAACACACCTCAGCTGCTTTCTGTTTGTCTTTTCCAACAGAGGAACCTCCACGGTGGATGAAATTTGGTCTCAACCCCCCTGACCTTTTGGGTTCAGCATTTGTCTCCAGTCCAGTGACCACAAACAACTCCTGGACTGCTGTAAATGTCAGTGCAGTGGTGTTCCCGCTCTATCCCCTGTGAACCACAGAGCTCCACTCAACTTGCACTAACAGGACAATTTCATGAGGGCTCCACTATCATTTAGGCTGGGTTTGATAACTCAGGTTTCCTTCTTATGATGTCTTTCTAACCTGAAGAGCTGTCATCAGTCACACAGGGAAGAGTCTCTTCTACTTTTTTTTTTTTTTACTTTTATTCAGCCCACAATTAAGTCAAAAGTATAAATTATTAGAAATAATTTGACCCATTTATTGCACCAAACAACATTCACCATTGTAATTGTTATATGTAATAGATTGTAATTTATGTCCTGAAGACACTGGTTGTAATGCATTCCATTTTGAACCACTTTGGCTCACACTTCCCCCCACCCATAAACAGACACGCTCCCTTTTTTCTGCTCCCCGGGCCTCCTGAGGTTGGTGTCTCTGCTTTTGGACTTCATTGTTGCCTGCTGCTGGATAATGCCCTTATTAATTGTACCTCTTTGTAAGGTGTCAGCTGTAGCCTCAGATTGAGATGGATGGATCTCTGGAGTCTGCTTTCCTGGCCCTCCACAGACTCTATCTCTGCACTGCATGCAGATGCAACAGCAAGCGCTGCCACATATGACTAAAAGCCTTGATAAAACAGGCCTTTCAATTGTTGCACAAGAAAGGGTCTTTAAATAAAACCTAAAAAAAAACTAATTCCTGTTATTGCTAAGGTGAGTTGCATCTGATGTAGGATACATGACATATATATATATATATATATATATATATATATATAATCTTTTTTTTTCTGTACTGATTATTTCAGTGTATTGCAGATATGCTGCTTAATTAGGTGCATCCTTTGTGAATTCAACTGCATTGACATCAAATCCTCCCGCTCTCATTAAAGGAAACAGTCAGTTTAATTAATGCATATTAATCCCCACTGATACTGGTTTTTAGCTTTGAGAAAAGAGTGGCGGCGTGTGTCTGGCCATGGTTAAGAAAACAGGTTTGATCGCATCCTTAAGAAATAAGACCTATATTTGGAATTTTTTTAATACTTTTTAATCATCTGTAGATTTATTCATTATTAAGTAAATTGCAAAAGAGCTGACCAGTTTACCTAATAACAGAAAGGATCACTAACAATTTGTATATATATATATATACCGAATGAAGAAAAGAGCCTTTTTCTTCATTCGGTGCTCCCCGCAGTCTACTCTTGTAATATGCTAGATTCTCTCATCAAATCTTTGCTGGCTGAAAAGGTTGATCTTCAGCCTCCTTCATAAATTGTACAAGATATTTCCCTGAACAGATTTAAAATTTTTCAGAAATAATCTTATGTGAGATTTATGTGAGAGGTTAGAGGAGGTGGATTTATGTCTATGACTTCCAATTTGTTGCATAAAGAAAGCTGGAAAACAGATTCACCTTCATTATCCTGAAGTGTTGTCAGATTGTTTCTGTAGCATCCAAGTTTTTGGAGAGTTTAAAGAAAATTAGCTGCAAAACAGAATGTTTAAATCTCTGTGTTTACTAAATAAAACTTCTCTTAACAAATTGTTGCTCTCTAAAAAAGCTCCACAATTTGTCTGAGAATCAGCAGAGAGAGGAAAAAAGAAGCAGCAACGGATGAAGAAAAAAAAAAAAGCACAGAAGGAAATAGAGATCCATTCCCTTCAGATCCCATTTAGAAAGGGCCCTGCACATTTTTAAAGTGTCAATTGTTTTTGGCTCTTGAAGTGTAGATGAAATGTTTGAATTCCAGTATTAACTGTAGTGCCTGCTGAGTTAAATTATGGTCCCTGGGCAGTGGGGTGGGAGTAATCAATAAGAATACACGAGGCGGTGTGTAATGTGCCTGCTCCTAGCAGCAGGGACACCGTCCCCCTTAGCCTGTCCCCCAGCAGGTTAGATAAATATGATACTGAAACAGGGCACACTGGATTATATGATATCAATGTAGAATCAGGGAAGTGCTATTACACTCCCCTAGCCCACTGTGAGTACTATTGACAAGGTTGGCTTTGAACACTGTAGTGTATTGCTCACTCTTGCTGCTCTCCGTTTCCTCGCTTTTTTTCTTTTTCCTCCCTGCATAATGTGAAGAACCCCGAGAGGAGAAGGATCTATATTTCACTTAGCTTTGATTAAAATGGCTGTTTTATGTCTCTACCTCCAAGTTGTGTTTGTTGGTTCCACATGTTAATCTATTCTTGACTTGCTGTGATCATACTTACATATTTCCGTGTGTTTTTGATATAATTAGTGAAAAACCTAATGTTTAGTCAATTCAGCAAATTGATTGGGTTTTTCACCATGTGATCCTATTGATATGTAGCTCTTTGATTCCTTCTCATGCTGACCCCTTCAAATGTCCAGCTAATTAACTGATGTGCAGATGTTGTTTTTTTTCCTGCCCGCTTACCAGTTGCTCATACAGTAACCTCATATAACTGCTATGTTCAGACTATTGATTAACTCTTGCTCCTTAGTGGTGAAGGATCAAACCTGGCATGACTAAAAGGCCATTATCAGTGTCCACTTCAGATAACCTGGTATAGGTCACAACCCCAACTGCCCTCTTCGGCAATTTAAACCCTCCCTCCCCTTCTGAGAGACATCATTATCATTCTTGTCTTAAATGACAAGCAGGTCATGAAAGCTGAAGATGTCACATGTGAATACACCATGCTTCCGTAGGACACCACTTGCAGCTCGTTCTGAAAAAAAGATGAACTCTAACATCATGCAGGAGCTCCATCTGAAGGTCCCGTGCAAAGGCTAAATGAGAAAATATGTCAGTTTATTAAATGAAAAAACACTCTTTGGAAATGTTTTCTCCAAATGTGTTTTTTAAAGAGCACATAAAGTGCCCTTTAAAAAAAAAGTCAAGTTTTATAAATCTCAAACAGAGTTTTGAAGAACCTTTGTTCAGCGTTGACTAGCCCAGTTCAGGTTTGAACTGTCTCTGTATTTGTTGTAGAACTAGAAAACAATCAGTCTTAATGTACATTGTATCAATACACATTCCTTAAAAACTGTGGAATAGCCCTTTAATTAAAAGCCAAATCAGAAGCTTCAAATCAAATACAAACTCTAGCGTTATTATCAAGTTACAGTTGCAATATGAAGGACATTGCTGTGTTTTATAATGTTTTGTGTCACTTTGGGTTTATTTAGCAGTTGACAATATGTTTGTCTTTACTGGTGTTCTGTTTAGTAATTATTTTACTCATCCCTGTGTTTTCCTGTTTATTTTATCCTGTGTTCATTTGTAGTGTTTAAATTGTCTCTGTGTCTTTCTCCCTCAGTGCCTGACTTCATGCTTCTCCACAGCAGCAGCTCATTCATTTAAGAGACTCACCTGTTCATTGTTCCACTAATCACTCCTTCCAGTATATATACTCTCACTTAGTGGTATCGCTGCCCTTCAGCAGAGTGCCACCCTAAGCAGTGGGTCATTTTGCCCATATAAAAAAAAAAAAAAAACAATTGATAAATTGATTGATTCGCTATATCACGTCTTCAAATGACTGCTTGAATGCATTATTTGGGAGGCTTTTATATTGCAGGTGCCATGCATCTGTGTTCTGCAGGCCGGCAATGTATTTGGCCAATTGGATGGAGTCTCATTTCCCTGGATGTCCTCTAACCAAGATTTGAGCAGCCAAAACACGGAAGTTCGAGACAGAGAAAAATGTGGGTTAATTGCAGTCCATATTGTCATCGCAATATTTAGGAATTGTTTCAGAATTGCATATTTTCCATATATCCTGCACTACTTTGAGTACTTCATTGAGAACCCAACAAGTGTGTCCCATTTGTCTCACACTGTGAGATTAATCTTGATATTCAAGCCTTCAGTTCAGGTTTTAGTGGTGCAACAGTTTCTTTCACACAAAAGATTTGACACAGGCTAATTTAGATGGGAGGTCGGAGTCAAGCTCCTGATACAAGTTGTACAGCATCCCTGTCTCTTAGCAACACTCTTTCCCTCGCTGAATTGACTGCTACTTGGCACTCATCATTCACCAACAAAAAAAAATCAAAATACAATGCCATGCAACAACTTGTATCTAATACTGACACACCTGCTCCCCTCTTGGGGTTTCTTTTTTGGCTCTTAAATTCATAAAGCCACCATCAGAAGGGATCTCATTGATTTGTGTTTGCACAGATTTTCAGAAACTTTGGTGTTTGAGGCAGTATCAACATGTTTCTGAAGAACGGTGCAAATATTAGAGGCATTGGAGCAGGTAATTGGAGACACCTGGAAAACAAAAGGGAGGATGGAGAGGTGGTAAGGATGGAAAGTGATAAGGCGAGGCCTCCACCCATTTATTGGATGAGGATGGCATTTAAAAGAGGGGATTTGGTGTGCTGAAAAGATGACTTTTGTCCTCTACCATGGTGATGGGATCTGGATGCTGCCAGGAGATGTTAATAGAGGGTCACATTTGAAACAAAAGTATCCATCATTACTTTCACTCGCCTCCCTCCTTTAAGCTGAATGCCTTCCTCCTGGTTAAAAGAAGAGATGTGCTCCAAATTACAGTTTTTGCCAAAGGCAGCCAGCCATAAACTATCCTGTAATTACCCCTCTGATGATGATTTCTATCATCCCAGCCACCTTGGTCACATGCGCTCTTTGCCCAGCCCCATTTAAACTTTCCGTGACAGGTCAAATTCATACTCATCTATGGTTCACTCTTTTTTTTTTAATCCTTATTTATTTATTTGTTCAAAGCGGAGGACTTATTTTTTCTCTCTCCCCTTTTGCTCGTCAACAACATCCAAATGGTGGCAGGTGCTGGAAGGACATTAAACCTGCTGTTCTCTGCTTCCAAGCGGGCGGTGCTTCACGATTCATTTCCAGGCAGAATCTGGCTGATGCAGGAAGGATGTTCGCCTGAGGAAGCGTCTCTGCGCGCTGGGAAACATTTCTGGTCCCACCGCTGCCGAACAAAAATGTAGCCTTTAACATGCTCATATCACAGCAAAACTGAAAACAAAACCGAAAAAAACCGAACTTTTATTTATTTTATTACCATTATTGTTTTTATCATAGTTATTGTTATTATTATTACTGTTTTTTATTCTGTATAACTATAATAAAATATTTGTCAATGTTTTTGCTCCGATTAAGGTCTTAATATAATATTATATTGTAAAAAAACATGCTTTCGCTTACAAATGTCAATAATAATGGATAATACTTTAATAAATGGCATGCGAATATTTTAATATAAATAAATTCATTGTCTTATTAAATGAATAGATAATCAATTTTATTATTATTATTGTTACGCATTTGCTTGGAAGTGTGAAACCTCCGACACCAGATTTTCATGATTTTCATGAACAATGTTTCTCTGTTAATGTACCTGACATATTATTTTTCTTTCATGGTCCAAAAATGATTTATGGTATTTTAACACTGCGTTGTGCTTTTTCTTTCTCTTTTTCTCATAAATCATAAATGTTCTGAAGCATTTGCGCTCTCCGCCACACCAGGCCGCCGCAGGCCGACCTCCTCCACACGCTTGGCCGCTCCGCATCCCGACACGAACCCCCCTATTGTAGTAAAGGAGGTGGGCTACCGCTCCCCTTGTCCCACTTTGCTGCTCTCTGCTGACAGAGGTCGTGAGGCTGAGTCGAACGGTTCGAGTAGAAATCCACACATCAGTGAGCGACATACTGCCGCCCTTCAATCCCTCCCCACTTTGTCAGTTCTGGGTTATGCGGTGCTTTATGTAAAATCACACATCTATAGACTGTCCATTTGTTGCACCATATATCCTCTGCCGTCCGTGTGTGTACGTGTGTGTGTGTGAGAGAGAGAGAGAGAGACAGAGGGATAACACCTGCTCTATCTGCCCATCTCAAGATCATGAGCACACCAAGTAGGTCTAATTTCTGGGACATTCAGCTGGGATGTGTCTCAATTGGGAGGGAGATCAGACGCTGTGATTGTCGATTGGGCAAGATTGAGTTCCTCGGAGCAATTCTGGGAACTTTTATTGCAATCTGCAGATTGCAATGATGGAGAGCCCTCGACGTGGCAGCGCTGATTACATCAGCCCAGCCTCTGTGTCTACCTTTCATATCAGGTATTTATTCGTTCTGGTCGAGCCTTAAATAGCTACGGCCTCTGTGCGTATTTGTCACTGTCCATATCGGAGCAGGCTCTCCATTACTGGCGCTGAGATTAGTAATCTGACAGTTTCATTTCAACTAGTTATTCTTTCATTCAGTCTCTGATCTCAGGCAGGTCAGACATTAAAACACACCCCATTTTATCACACATTTGCTTTTATTCTCTGATTCAGGAGTCTTTGGTTTTGGAGTAACAATATGTGGCGTGGATTTTAATGAAAGCAGCGTTGTTCTTCACCACTAATGAGAAATGAACAAAATATTTTGAATACTTAAAATAAGATATAGTACTTATGTGTTTGCACCCAATGAGAAAACGTCATGCATACCTGAAATCATATAAAAAAACAGAATTGAAAGAACCAAATAGACAGAAGTGACACAGAAGTACAAGGCCAAAGTAGGACATGTAGCTAAATTTGTCATTCAATAAAAATAAAAGATGTATCAATGAATGTAATGAATCCACATTTATGTGTGTACTTACATGCATATTGATTAGACATAAGTAATACAATGTAAGAAACATACTTTTTTTTTCTTAAAAGCAGTTTATAAAAGTCAGTAAAAACAAAAAGCTATCCACTATAAAATGTATAGTGGATCTAGCATATATATATATATATATATATATATATATATATAAAGCCGCACTACTCCAGCTAAATACTGAAAGTAAGTAAGTGAATCTCACTGATCTTTGTGCCGGCTGGGCTCAATACCAGCATGTGATTTCCAGCCTTTTCCTCTGAGAAGCAGCTCTTTGACATATGGAGACGCTTTCTCCCACAGCCACACCTGACTGACTCCTCTGTCTACACAGATGATATCACACAGCTAACTGCCGCAGGACTCCCAAAAGGCCCTCCCTTTGCTGCGCAGAAAACATGTCGTCTGACCATGTCACCCGGCTAAACCCAAATATTGTGCATTGTTGGTTAAGAGAGGTCAGGCGACTTGCAAGGCAGGTATTTCAGGCTGTGTTCTCTAATTAAGTATTCATGAAACAGCAGTGGGTGGAAAGTGTAGGTTTACATGACTGTGGTGAATGGTGACTGAACCAACCCCCCTCCTGCAGGCAGACAGGCCATCATTGCTAGTGTACTTTCAGCAATGATATCAAAAAGGTTTTTTGGTCAAGCCAAAAAGAGGTCACACTAATAATACCCAAGGTCAGTGGTGGGAGCCAGCGAGTCTCCCAGTCATTATTCATTTGTTCACAGAGTTAATGACAGTTGCAGGGGGAATTTGGAGCCAGTAGCCATGTGATGTCACCAACACATGCCAAGGGATTAGGAGGGCAGGCAGGGGACAAGAAGTGAGGATTATACAGAAACTACAACAACCTTTACGACTCCGTCCAACTCTGTTATGGTTCCTGCAGAGAAAACCATATAACGATGACAACGGCATTCCAAAATCTAAAACAAGCCAGCGTGTGCCCTTTTACAGGAGATGTTACAGATGTTCAGTGGCTTCTGTTTGACAAGAGAGGGGGGACATGTTTCCAAGTGAAACACCACCACAGCCCTTTGGTAAGTGACACAATATTATGAATGTTGTGCATGGTAGGGGCTGATTTCTAGCTTCTCTCATTTGGTTTCCTTTAAATAAATCTTGCTGCATTTATAGCTACCAGACTATTTGCAGCAAAGCAGAGTATCAACATTGGAGCTTGTGGCTATAATGCTGAAAGAAGGAACAATGAACACACCTTATTCAGTCAGTGGGCAACCAGCACACAGCGAACAATGAACCCCTCCCTCCTGTCTAGCACCATGTCTGATAATGACCACATCCACCAGCACTGATAGCGCTCTTCTTCTTTATGACCTACATGAGCAGAAATGCGGATCAGATGAAAAGAATATTTTCATCCCTTCTAAGACACATGCTTATATGTGTGAAATGACATGAAAAGATAATTTTCCTTCATTGTTTTTTTTTAAGCAAGACTTCTTGAAACTTTTTTCTTGCAAAATTATGCAGCAGGAATGCACCCAGCTGGCCATTTTTCTGTCTGTGCAACCTAACATTGTAGCTACAGTAGATTCTCTGTTCTAACATAAGGTCAGAGAATAAATATGAACTGCGTTTTGCATTACTTTCAGATGAGTGAAGCTGTCAGGCCGATAATATGAGCCTTCAGTCCTACTTTCTGCCACTTCTCCCCCATTCTAGGAGCATGGGGTCATGTGAAAATTGAAAGTGACAGTCAAACCAGCATGTTGAGCAGGCTGATTGGACTAAGCTGTCATGGCCTAGATCAGAGCTCTTTAACACCAGGCCAATCAGGGGTCTCTCTGTCTCTCTCTCTCCCTATCTCTCTGTCTGTTTTTTCTTTTTTCTTTCTCTGGTGAAACCACTGGATCCAAAATGAAGGGCAAAATTCAGGAAACAAATCCACCCACCGACACACACACACACACACACACACACACACACAAATAGGTAAACATTACTGTTTTTGAGAGGGGACAACTAAACCACTTGTGGATTATAGATTGAGTCAAATGAGAATTTAAGTGATAACAAAAACTTTTATTAGAGTCCAAACCAACTTCAGAGTTCACTGAAGACACATTTCTGATTTCCATCCTCAGCTGAATGAAGGCCACTGAATCTCTGCTGTGCACATTTGAATAAAAATGTTTGTATCACCTGTTCTGCAGAGGATTTAATGAGCCCATAATGCTATCACATAAAATAATCTTTACTTCATTGCCTGTCAATTTATATTAAATTCCATATGCAAAGAAATGAGCTTACCATCCAGTTTGATGGTAATAAATCATGTCATTATTACTTTTGCCTGGGAACAGACTATATATATATATATATATATATATATTGTTTTTTTTTTTTTTTTTGTCAGGTGGAGGAATAACTTACGATCCTTTTATGTCCTGCTGAGAACCCTTGAAAATAATAATACACCACAGCAGAAGCGCATGAACGACTGAAACGCACCGAGTGTTATAAATCTGATGGGATTTGCATATTTTGCTTTTTCCACAAAAAGAAAAAGAATCACACGGCATATGAAGAAGATACACAATAAGAAGTTAGGCTTCAAATTTAGATAGGCATGTTTCTCCACAACTCCCTTGTGATAAAAGATTTGTGGATTTTCAAAGTAAAAGCTTTTGCTTTTCTCTGTTCTTAATCTCGAGAAGATTATTAATCAAATAATCACAATAATCATAGTCATAATGTGCTTATTTGAACTCTGCTCCTTATGTCTTTTACATTTTTCATGTTATCTTCCTAATTTTTCATCTTTAGACAAATTTTACAATTAAAATGTGTTAACAGCAGTAAAGCTGTGTAAAAATACTGACTTATAAAGTTAGCTCTCACTTAAGAAGCAGTGAGCACTCATTTATTTCGTTATGTTGAACATTTAAAGAGGTCTGTTATGCATTCAAAGTTGTCAGGTAAGTAAGGGGATTAATGAATGTAATATGTTTACTATGGATGCTAAGTTTATGATAAAAACTTCGGAGAAAAGGCTTTGGAGAGAGGATCAAACTATTGATAAAATAGCTTAATAAAACTGAAAAGGAATCAGAAAAAAATGCTGCATCTCATGGGCAGATTTATCATAAGTAGACATATATACAGGTCCTTCTCAAAATATTAGCATATTGTGATAAAGTTCATTATTTTCCATAATGTCATGATGAAAATTTAACATTCATATATTTTAGATTCATTGCACACTAACTGAAATATTTCAGGTCTTTTATTGTCTTAATACGGATGATTTTGGCATACAGCTCATGAAAACCCAAAATTCCTATCTCACAAAATTAGCATATCATTAAAAGGGTCTCTAAACGAGCTATGAACCTAATCATCTGAATCAACGAGTTAACTCTAAACACCTGCAAAAGATTCCTGAGGCCTTTAAAACTCCCAGCCTGGTTCATCACTCAAAACCCCAATCATGGGTAAGACTGCCGACCTGACTGCTGGCCAGAAGGCCACTATTGACACCCTCAAGCAAGAGGGTAAGACACAGAAAGAAATTTCTGAACAAATAGGCTGTTCCCAGAGTGCTGTATCAAGGCACCTCAGTGGGAAGTCTGTGGGAAGGAAAAAGTGTGGCAGAAAACGCTGCACAACGAGAAGAGGTGACCGGACCCTGAGGAAGATTGTGGAGAAGGGCCTATTCCAGACCTTGGGGGACCTGCGGAAGCAGTGGACTGAGTCTGGAGTAGAAACATCCAGAGCCACCGTGCACAGGCGTGTGCAGGAAATGGGCTACAGGTGCCGCATTCCCCAGGTCAAGCCACTTTTGAACCAGAAACAGCGGCAGAAGCGCCTGACCTAGGCTACAGAGAAGCAGCACTGGACTGTTGCTCAGTGGTCCAAAGTACATTTTTCGGATGAAAGCAAATTCTGCATGTCATTCGGAAATCAAGGTGCCAGAGTCTGGAAGAAGACTGGGGAGAAGGAAATGCCAAAATGCCAGAAGTCCAGTGTCAAGTACCCACAGTCAGTGATGGTCTGGGGTGCCGTGTCAGCTGCTGGTGTTGGACCACTGTGTTTTATCAAGGGCAGGGTCAATGCAGCTAGCTATCAGGAGATTTTGGAGCACTTCATGCTTCCATCTGCTGAAAAGCTTTATGGAGATGAAGATTTCATTTTTCAGCACGACCTGGCACCTGCTCACAGTGCCAAAACCACTGGTAAATGGTTTACTGACCATGGTATCACTGTGCTCAATTGGCCTGCCAACTCTCCTGACCTGAACCCCATAGAGAATCTGTGGGATATTGTGAAGAGAACGTTGAGAGACTCAAGACCCAACACTCTGGATGAGCTAAAGGCCGCTATCGAAGCATCCTGGGCCTCCATAAGACCTCAGCAGTGCCACAGGCTGATTGTCTCCATGCCACGCCGCATTGAAGCAGTCATTTCTGCCAAAGGATTCCCGACCAGGTATTGAGTGCATAACTGTACATGATTATTTGAAGGTTGATGTTTTTTGTATTAAAAACACATTTCTTTTATTGGTCGGATGAAATATGCTAATTTTGTGAGATAGGAATTTTGGGTTTTCATGAGCTGTATGCCACAATCATCCGTATTAAGACAATAAAAGACCTGAAATAGTTCAGTTAGTGTGCAATGAATCTAAAATATATGAATGTTAAATTTTCATCATGACATTATGGAAAATAATTAACTTTATCACAATATGCTAATATTTTGAGAAGGACCTGTATATATATATATATATATATATATGACTCAAAATTGACTCATTCAAAACTTTGCTACCTCTGTCCACTTTTATTTATTTATTTATTTATTTATTTTTTGTTGTTTTGCATCACTTTTGCACATTTGTGTTTTTATATAGGTACATGTGAGGAAAAATAAGACAAGACTCCGTATGTTAACAGTTTCAAATGAAGATTTATTTTCCACACAATACATCAAAGTAAATCGAATTTTCATAAATTTTTCAGGTTTTTATTCCTTTTTCATTTCTAAGTTAAAATGAAGCTCCCATAATTATCTAGTCCTGACTTCACATAGAAGGTTTTCATATCTTCACTTCCATTTAAAATTTGCAACCGTAATCCGGCATTTTTTGATGAAAACGTCGCTCAAGGCATGAAAATTCAGCAAAAACTTTATTTTTATGCCTCCTTGATACTCACCCTTATTTCCTTATGTTTGGTGTTTATTGAGTCTCATCAAATCCTCTCAAATCTTTACATGATGAAATGTTTGATCATTTAGCCAAGACCCCTAAATCACCAAGTGCGCAAAATCACCCAAACCGCGGCTGTGTTTGGATGAGGAATCACAAAATGGAACAAATTCTGATGCCATTTATTTGCATGACCGTTACCCAACAGTAGCTAAATAATTTGAGAATTACAAAAACAATCAAAGTAAAAATCTTTTATTTTTTTACTCTAACGCACAAAAAACAGAAATCATGAAACACTTGAGAGTCCAGATTTGCTTCCCTTCGATCCTCTGTCGAGACGCGCTTCAAATTAGAGGCGGCAGCAGAGCAGGTTTCTGTACATGCAATTCTTTTTACACACCCGGACATTAGAGACACTGTTGTTTCAACACACAGAACAAAATACTCGGCATGTCTTCTTTCCTCTCACTAAAGGATCAGGTACATAAAAAAGACCTCCAAACAGCACTCTTCCCGTGTCCATCCCAACATCAGAATTCTCCAAACCATGTTCTCCATTTTTTTCTCCCCTGATTCCACTGATCTGAGCTTGAAATGCGGAGACAGCAAAGCTCTAAGCCTTCAAACGTGTGATTTTTTTCAAAAGATCTCTAGAAGCAATCTCTCTCTGCCTGACCCCTGACAGCTGCAGATCTCCTTATTTCTCTTTCTGCTGGCACTTCATTTGGTGGGAAAGCTCTCAGATTCGCACCTCTGTCGGGCAGCACAAGTGTTTATTATGTGCATACACACACACACACACACACACAGAGAGAGAAAAACAATAAAAAAAACACAAATCTGAAAGGTCCATTGTGTTTTATTAATCATCTCAAAAATCTGGAAAAAACAACAATAATAGGACAAATATCGAAATTTATTTATTTTATTTTTTTTGCATGTTAACTGAAAGAAACATTATTGTTAAATACTTGTTCATACATTTATAACCTGTGTTCTTCTAGATCTGATTGCTCGGAAGTCCCAGTAAGGTACGTAATTCTTTCTTTCTAATCTGCTGACTTTTATATACTTAAAAATAATTAAAATGTTAAGCCAAAGAAAAAGATTTTGCATTAAAAAGCAAAACGTTGCCTATTGAAGGAACAAAATCTATCATTATTCTGCAGACATTCTTTAATGCATGATCTGGACAAACAGCGATTAGCTTCAAGTACACTCCATCGTACATCACAACAAAATTACCTGCACGATGGCACCTGTTTATATACGTGCACCTTTCTTTTGATTTTGGCTGCTTTTTTCCGCTCTACTCGCAGTTGCAGGGGCTTTTTCTTGCACGGTGCCTCCCCTCGCTGCAAAAGTGAGACCACAGACTCTATCATTAGAT
Source organism: Girardinichthys multiradiatus (assembly GCF_021462225.1). Lineage (NCBI taxonomy): Eukaryota > Metazoa > Chordata > Actinopteri > Cyprinodontiformes > Goodeidae > Girardinichthys > Girardinichthys multiradiatus. The sequence continues at coordinate 28,701,605 of NC_061795.1, read as the reverse complement.
CGGATGGCAAGTCTTTATGCAAAGTGTTTTGCATAATTACATACCAAAGCCAGAATAGCCACCCTCAAATTTTATGGGTCACAAAGCATCGACAATTGCCGCATTATTGTCCACCAAAGTCCATCCCTAGCGATGACAAGGAACCGGGAGAAAGGAGAGGAGAGGAGAGAGAAGAAAAAACAATCGTCTAATCTGATCTTGGAAGATTGAATTTCCATTCCAATAAAAAAGAGAAAAAGGGGGAAAAGATGATTATTTCCGAACTGACAACTTGTTTACATATAGTGGTGAAGTTCAGAGGACTGTCCAAGGCTGCAGGGAGTTTGATCACTGAATCCACAACATTTGTTCGTCATGAGTTGGCTCCATTCAACTGCTTCTTATTTCAAATCTTCCCTAGATGCAAAACGTACATGACAAATAACACTTTTTGGATGTCATTTGACTTTACTCCGCCTTTTAGTGTAAATTGTTTGCAATTTTGGAAGTACTGCATAAAAGCAAATGTTTAACTATAGCCAAGATCAGATCTCAGTATTCTCAATTATTAACCTTTTAATATTTCACATAAACCAAATTTAGCCTCTTTAATATGTCTTAAGGGTTTTAATCTTGCAATATTTATTTATGGATTATATGTTTACTGTTCAAAGCATTATTCTTATTTCAAGCTAAGTACGGTGAAAGTAAAAAACAAAATCCACTATAATTGTTTTTAATTTTAAAATAAATGAATATGCCTGAAAACATAATTAACATAGCAACTAATGTCACCTTTAGAATTTAGTGTAAGTATCAGATTATCTTAAATTCTATTGAACTCTTTATACGCATGTCCGTATAGTCTGAAAGCCCTTTAACAGAACAACAGCGGTATGAAACTATTTCACTATCGAATTTCCAGTGATAATTTAATAATAATAGACTGAAAATTTCGTCTAAAGGATGCAATAAGGCCACTGCAAGGCGCGAGAAATAACAAATTTAAGAAAGAAAGAAAGACATTTACTAGTGTAAAAACAAATATGTTTACTCTTCTCTTTATGGTCAATGTTTAAAAACGAGTTAACATTTCTGGGAAGCTTTAAAAATATTTATAAAATATCTGGAATTTTAAAATCAAAGTGTTTTCCAGTAATATCATTATTGAGGAACTTCTCATTGAAAATATTATTAGGAAAAAAGGAAGGGGCGGTAAAAGCGCCGCTGCAGCTAAAACATGCAGAACAGTGCCACCTAGCTGCAGCAGGCCCGCACTCCATCCACACTGGTTTCTTTCTCCCTCCATCTCTCTCACTCTCTGTGGAGACCCTCCGTCAAGATTTGTCCTCTCACAGGGTTGAGCGATTTCTGTGCGCACCGGCAGCCCTGACACCAGCCTGCACGCCGCTGTCTTTTGGCGGCCACCAGTTCTTCCGTGTTATGGCTGTTCATTAGTTGGGGGGGGGGGGGGGGGGGGTCTTGATTCCCCGCGGAGCCGGGACCTGCGGCGGTCAGTCATAGGGGATGGAGAGAACGGAGCAAGGCTGGGGTGGTGGTGGGGGTGGGGGGAGTCATTTCCCTGTAATCTAATTCAACCACATGATCACAGTCACATATAGGCTGCACCGGTTCTCAAAGTGAGGTCCCGGGACGGTGCGGGGTCACTGAAGGGGATGAAATAAAAATTAATTTATCTTGAGGGTCGCTTTCGGGATCTAGTTGCACATTTACAGCATGTATACATTTGTAGATGCATGAACCTGCCTGGATTTCAGGCTCCCCGTCCTTATCTGCTTATCTGCTGCAAATGGACACTGTTGCGGGCAAAACACAAAAAAATCCCATGAAGCACCAGAAAATGTCAGATGTAGGCTCTCTGTGACAATCTCAAACGGGGATCCGGGGGTTCTGTAAGGCGTATCTGCAGCGTATTCTTGACATGAGAAAGGTCTAAGAGAACCGTGAATTGGAGGTGACAGAGCCCTGCAGCCTGTATGCGGCAAGAGAGAAGCTCAAACAATTATTGGCTTTATAGTGTCTGGTTTAAGTGAACCGAACATGAAGGGAAACATAACACACCCTGTTCCAATTGAATTGAATAAATTCAGGACAAAACGTCTGTGTTAAAGCTTCACTCCAGACTTTTCTGTAAAATCAACCAATCTCACCTTAGATACAGTTACAACAACACACCGTGCTCAGTTTTTCTGTTGGTTTGGCTATTCTGTTGCAAATTCTCATTTAATAAGATAAAGCATCCAGGCCGACATGCCTCTGGTGACATCACATAAGGCACAAGGCAATGATCAAAGTTCTTTTCAGTGCTGTTGGGTTTTACTCTTTATTTGCATCTTTTGTAATCAAATTCCCTCTTCCAAAGGTGTTTGAGCCGCTTGTAATGTCATTGATCCAAAGGCACACAACGCAAAATTAGCAGTTTTTGTTTCTTTAATGCAAAATTCAAAACTTTTCGTTTGTGAAGTCCTGCAGTTGAAATTCACATTTATTACCCAGTTGTGTTTTGATGGTCAGTGTACCTTTGTTAGGGACAAGAAATACATCACTGGAGAGCATCTTTAAGGCTTACAGGCCAATTAAATGAGAGTGATAATTAGTAGAAAGTGCAAGCACCGATGTTTAACATTATGCAGGCCTTAATTTTGTTCATCTGCAAAAAGACATGCATGAGGCATTTCCATATATAAAGTCTGTACAAAATGCCAACACCAAAAAGTTTGTGAAGTTCTATTTATATTGAAGCTTAATTAATATCATTGTTTCAGTTTTTTTACCTGCGGAAATTTGGGAGCGTATGTAGGCTGCGGATCATTGTGTGGTGGAAATGATGATGAGGAAGATAATGGCAGCGATAATGGTGACGAAGATGGGGAAGATGAAAAAGAATGGAGGAGAAATAACGCATAGGGTGTGAGTTTTATTGTTAACGCACCTTCAGTCTACCACCTTCACCAGCAGCATCGACCAGAATTTTGCCAAATTAATTTCACAGTTTGAGAGAGCGCTGCCAAGTGCGCCTTTGGAACTTTCGGCAAAACTGAGACACACGCGTCCACACAAACAACGCAAGCGCGCACACACATGCGCTGTTCTGCGTTTTCAGGGAGGGAAACAGGAATCTTCTCCCATCACCGACGAGCAAAGACGCAAAGGGGGAGATATGGCAGGCCTGCCCGTCTAATTAATGCAGAATTGATTAAACGGTTAGATTTGTGTGTGATTTTAATGGCTAATGTCCATCGTTTTCCCACATCATGATACATCATCACCTCCATCTCCATCGATACTCATCATATAGAGGAGACATAAAAAAGGAATATGTTTTACTTGTGCATGCACTAAAAACCATGCAGCCACTTTGACTTAACATCCATACACCGAGGAGACCCTATAAGCACGGAGGTGAGCATTCCTCCTGCGCCAAAAAGCTTTAAAATGGCGCACCTTTCACCCTTTGAATACCCACAACCACCGTTGTGCGCTGTGTGGTGCATCTTAATAAAGTGTACCCCAAGTGACAGATCGATACAAGATGGATACCTATGAAATAGTGCGTCAGGATTTTGGGAGCCTTAGGGGGGGCCGTCTAATATCCAGTACAGTGTTTGCGGTCTCTCTGACCGCTCATCTCCATCTTTCCCTCCATGTGTGATCGTGGATTTAAAGACAAATCACATGGAGTGGTTAAAAAAGGAAAAAGTCCCCTCGTGTCTATTTTAAATTAATTCCCACCCACCGGGTCTGCCTCTTTATCAAAGTTTAGTTTTTTAGTGAGAAATGTATTTTTATTATTATCCTAGATGATAATAGAACCCCCTGGAGCTTTCAAGAATTTGCTGAAAAATCACAGAAAAGACACGTTGCAAATTCCCAAACAGAGTGGAAATGTGGTTGAAAGGACATCTATATAGCGACGCCTGTTTATGTCTAAACGTGGTTGAAAGCTGGTTAGAGTTGATCAAATGGGCTAAACTAAATAAACAGCTATAAACAGCTATGAACTTTTTTTTTTGTTCTGGGTTAAAAAAATGCTTAAAAAGCCATAAAAAATACGTGCATGGAAATCCAAGTGTTTGATTTCCACTCAGAAGCAAAACTGTTGTTTTCATATGGGTTTATTGGACATGTATATATTTAAGTTATCGCAATTAATCATCCTTGGTACCACCAGTGGTGCCACTAAAGGGGGACCAGAAGGCGGCAAAGACCACCTCTATACATTTGCTGCCCCACGCCCTATCCCCCCACACACAACTGTGCAGACAATTGTGTATACATGTTATTTTTACAAATATCTACTCTTGATGAATTTAAGGGAGCAAAAGACCAACTTTGATGGGTTACATTTATTTATTTCTACCTGGTATTCAGTTCCAGCTCTGTGGCACCCTCTCCAAGAAGTAAAACTATTCATGTCAAAGTACATAAGCTCATACTACTGTTTTAAATAATGCAAGACCTAGATCTAAAATTAGGAACCGGCCAATATTTCAGGGCTGTGGCCTTTCAATATTGTGGTGGGTCCAAATAAATCAGAGTTGTTTTTGTTAAAAAATTATACTTTAAATTGTTAAAATAAAATAAAAGCAACTCACTCTATAAGCTCCTGTATTATTGTTTTACAAAAAGATAAATGTTAAACTAACGTAAAGTAAAGACTTTACAGAGATATGTTGAATAAAATATAGTAGAAATTGTTTAATCATTTCTGTAGTTCTGGTTCTATTCTACTATCTGCCTTTAGACCGCAAAGCTTTTTTGCAGATGCAAAGGTTTATAGAATGACAAACAACAAAATAAATATTTCACCGAAGTCAAGAACAGCAATCTGTTTCACTTCAAGATGTAGAACTAGCAAAATGTTTCCCCAGTTAATTATTATTATTGTATCTCAGTATCTCAGAATTTAAAATACACACACATATGGTGTTAACACCTTCTGCAGTACAGAACTGCTTAGAATGACACACATTTCTGCGGAGGCTTACACATCAGATCAGATTTCTTTTGGTAACGGTAGGTATTGAAAAAAAAATTTGTAAAGGCTAAATGCCACCCCAATATTCCTGGAGGCCACCCATCTGATCAGCCCTTTACAAATGTTTCTGGTGGCACCTCTGTGTACCGTGAACGTGTTCGGGTTCAATAAAAGCATTTAGCAGATTCAACGATTCCACATGAACAACTAAACTGAGCTGAATATACGTCTATCCACACCAAATAGCGACACAAAATTCATTTTGCCGAACATTTTTGGGGGAAAATCATAGCTTTAATTTGGTGCAACAATTTGTGGGGTAAAAAAAAAATCCAGACTTTTTACCTCCTTTTGTTATTTTACTTTTGCACAAATGTCTCCAAACACACAGCTTGAGTATTCCTAAACCCCTGCTCGTTCTGATCATGTGAATACGGTTTCCCCTCTGCAGCCTATTTGCTGCTCCCTCCTCCTTTCATATCCACACACACGCAGACAGACAGACGCAGTGGGATGTAGAGTGGATGACAGGTGCTTAAAACACACATTACTTGTAAAGTTACAGCCTAATAGCTGCCGGCAGCTGCTTTAGTGGACGTGCATGCAAGCAGGCGCTACCATCCCTTTTTTCCATCCATCTGTGTTAGAAGTGAGATGAGGTCTCCGAGGTCTTGGAATATAAACTACAGTTCCAGGGATAGCGGGTAGATGGCACAATTTTCTTACATTTCTGAGCAGAAGTGAAGTGTGGTTTGTTTTAATGGTAAGAGGGTGGATTGGGAAGAAAAGCTTAAAACGAATAAGAAAGGAAGCAGAATTAATGATGTATTATCGCTTTGGAGCAAATTTGCAGAATAGTGATATCATTACTACTACATGTAGTAATGCAAATTATAACAATAATTTCAAATCCTGCACATTAACAGAAGGAGCAGGTGTCCCAACTTGCAAAGCGTTTGACTTATGGGATTTATTGCCTCAAACAATACACTATATATGCAATAAAGCGTTTGTTGCATTGGCTAATTTGTCATTGTGATGGTGGCAAGGTGAGAATAATGCGTGTCTGGTTTCTCGCTTAACTATGCGGGTGTCTGCATGAGCAGAGGGAGAGGGGGAGAGAGAGAGAATGAGGGACTTGCAAACCATATCCTTATCTTATTAAACAAATAGCTCCGCTAATAGCCCGTAAGCTCTAAATAAGTTTTCAGTCTGGGTGTGTAAACCCCTGCAGCATCCCCACTTGCAGCCTGCAGCAGCAGCTTTCAGTTTCCTCTCCTTTGCGTTATACCAGCTCGCGTGTCAAAAGTTCTCACGTCACCCGGGAACGTAAATAAAAGTGACGATGCAGCGAGTAACACCTCGTTAGTTTTTTGGTGCCGCGCTAATAAATGAGCAGAAGAACAAATGATGGAGTCCCGTATAATAAAATCAGGATCTGTCAGCCGAAATTAGTCAAGACCGACAGCACAACGCACTGTGGGGCATATTTTTTTGTTCTGATCTGAGGGTGAATCCGGATCTCCTCAGGACGCTTCTATATACTTTCCTTCTGCTGGCGTCTGATTGATGTGTGATGCCCACATGAGTTCTGCACAATTAACACGCAGGTGTCGCCAAATACTTTTTCTTGTGGTATGTGCCCAATGATGATCCTCTGTGTACCAGAAAAAAAAAAATCCTACTGAATTTTTAACAATAATTATATCAAAATGCCTAAAGTTCCACGAAAATACAGGAAACTCGGACATCTTGAAAGAGAAACATAATATGTTAAAGGAAAACTACAGAACTATGCACAGTGTTGTCTGTGCAGATGAGATGCCATGTGAAGCCAGGTATGTTTAACCCTTTAAAGCTGAGTAATTGTACGTGTTTATTGGATGTGTTTAACAAAACAAAACAAACAAATGGCAATATCACCATTTGGAATTATAAGGTTCTTTTTTTTTTCAAACTTGATATATTTTCCATTTTTGGTCACGTCTTTTTAGAATGTAAACATACCAAAAATTATTCTGTATGCTTTTCATCACCTACCATAATCATTTGGTGGATACTGTTTTTGGGAAAAGTGATAAGTTTAATGATGTATGTTTTCTGAAAAACTTCCAGGAAAATATCATGTTGTGCTAAAGAAAAATGTGTCTAGATTATAAATTCAGTGTGAAAGCAGCGAACATACTTTATTTGTTTTCATTTTGTTACCTTGTATTCTCATGTTACGTCTAGTTTTTATGTGTTTGAATAACCAAGCCAGATTCTTTGAATTAAATTTTTTTTTTTTACAATATATACTGTCTTCTGCAGATCTTGTGCACCACACCGGCTGTATGTTTAGCAACGCCCCTGCGTTGCTAAACATACAGCCATACAAGGACATTCGGGCAGAAATGGGCAGAGAAAACATGCGGGTGTGGATGAGAAACGCTTTCAGCAAAAATAAACAAAAATAAGCCCATCAGCAACGCACCATAATCATCATTTTCTTCATTATCAGCACCAACAAAGCAGCACGCATGCAGTCACCCTTCACACACTACCACCATCACCGGCAGCAGCAGCTTGGCTTCAAAACCAATCCTGATTAAACCTCTAATTCAACTTCAGGCCTAACTCACCAAACTAAGCCAATATCACTTATAATTACAGTGAGGCCAAAAGGCTAGAGCATCAGTGTTACACGAGTGCCTAGGGCGCAACTGCAAAATGGAAACCATAACATTCCACATATAAATAAAAATACCGATGTCAAAATTAACTGAAAGCTCCGAATGAAGCGAATAAAACCACAATACCGCAACAACAAGCAATGAGACCAAATAGAGGAGTTCATATAATGTTCCCTTTTATATTACTTTTCTTATTTTGACGTTTAGCTGCCGCATAATTGAGCCTGTTAATATTTATGCGTGCGCACAGAGAGGTGAGAGCGTATAAAATAAAGCGCTGCATGGGGGTCGCTGAGTTGGTATATTTCCTGTATTTTAGGGGGGTGTCGTGCTGCTATGATACTTTGTCTTGTCCTGTTTCAGAGGTTTAACACAGATAAAGATCCCTTATTCCCACAAAACAGAAACAATGATCCCCATTTTTGTATTGCCTTGAAGGAAAGAAGAAGTGGATGCGCTGAGCTGGCCGCCGTTTGCCTGATTGATTAATTATTTGGTAATTCATTTATCACATTCATAGGCCAAAAGGGCAACGTCCTGCTACAACAAATTGACTCCAGTGCACCTCCACCCTCCCTCCACCCCCCTCTGACGGCGACCACACACGCACCACTCACATGCTTTATAAATCTATATAGATAGATAGATAGATAGATAGATAGATAGATAGATAGATAGATAGATAGATAGATAGATAGATAGATAGATAGATAGATAGATAGATAGATAGATAGATAGATAGATAGATAGATAGATAGATAGATAGATAGATAGATAGATAGATAGATAGATAGATAGATAGATAGATAGATAGATAGATAGATAGATAGATAGATAGATAGATATCTATAGATCTATCTATCTATCTATCTATGTAGAAAAAACATGAAAAACTCTGTTTTCAAATTCATAAATTATAATTTAATACCAAGAACAAATGTACAGCAGAATGCTTGTTTACAATAAGCTAACACAAACAAACAAGAATTGTGTTCAACTATAAACTTTCACGCACACTCACATATATCACTTGCAATTAATAATAATAATAATAATGGTAATCATTTAAAAAAAGTATCTATACGTTATCAATACCCTGCAGTCATATATTTTTATATATTTATATAAAAACGTGGGTCAGTTTAAACTGTTCATAATTACAATCATGTATCATTCTCTGGTCCATATGTGGCCACGAACAGCCAAACATCAGTGTTCAATCCCTTTCAGTTCAACCTCAACATGGTGTGTTTTTTTTTATTTTTCTGTGTGTGTGTGTGTCTGTGTGTGTTAAAGAAAAGTTTCTAAACAAGGACAAAACGCAGCTTCCAGACACGCACACATGTACGTGCACACATTCTCCCTCTCTCTCTCTCTCTCACACACACACACACACACACACACACACACACACACACACACACACACACACACAGCACGGCACCTGTCAAAGAGCAAAGGAGCAATAACAGTAAAGTTAAAATATTTGCTCCCCTTTTCTTTTTCCAGAAAAAAAATTAAATAAAAAAATAAAAACCCAAATCTGCTCTCCCTGTTTTGCGTCTGTAGCCTAATAATGAACGTCCTTTTCCATTTTTTCTACACTCTTTTTTGTCTCTTTAAATACAAGGGCTAGTGTGTACTGAATGCACAGATTATATCTATACAGTCAAAAAAGAAAGAGAGAGAATAAGAGAGAGAGAGATAGAGAAAACATTTACATTTATATATCAAAGGTAAAATAGGTAAGCGACCTGTGGCCATGCATTCACAGTCTAAATATACATGAAAAAGAAAACATTTTCGCAGTAATATGTATATACATTAAAAACAGAACTTTCAGTGCTACCAGCTAAAACCTGCCACTCAATTCTGAAGACGTTTGTATTACCGAGAAAGAAAAAAAAATGGCAACCACAGATTTTTTTTCTTAATCACATATACTTTGTATAAAGGAACAAACTCGTTGAAATGAACTGACCTATATTTACAAGAATACTGCCTCTAAATCAGTGTTTTGCAAGTGAAACATAAGACTGAAATCTAATTTTCTTCTGGCCCTCTGTTCCCACCCCCTGAACAAAATAAAAATGTAGTTGTGTAGGCCTACTTTTAACAAGGTTTTGATAAGAAATCCCATCATGCTTCTCAGGCACTTAATGCTTGAAGTGAATAAAGGGTGACATTTCAGGGAGGCTTTAATAATTCTCCTATTAAACACCACTCTGGCCCCGCTTCAAAACTTTTATGACCCCTTGATCTCTCCAACTTCTCATTTTAAGAAAAGCTCAGTTATGGTTTCTGTTGCTCTCCAATGCTCTTGGTGTACCTTTATAGCAGCAGGCTGTGGAGACTTGTAAAAATAACAAATGAAATAAATTTTCAAAATGTCCTTTTAGTTGTGTCCAATTTGAAGAAGTTATGCCAGATATTTTGCCGCTGGATGGTTGGGGGGTGGGGGGTGGGGGGGTGATTGATGCAAGTGGATTTAAAATTTCTTTAGTAAGAAAAAAAATGAAAACAGATCCTGTAACTTCTTAATAGCACAACATAAAAAAATGGGTCATAAAGTTCAACACCTCCCTAGTTTTGCCCCAGATGGTATTGGTCATCCTAAGTGTATAAGTGCGCTTGCAGCATTAAGCCTATTCTCCTATTGCTGTGGTTTTAATTCTGTTTAGAACCTTTTGTTTTTTTTTATTTCTTTCTTTACATTATTTCACCATTTTTAAAATAAATCATTGTCTTAAAAAATAACACCACCCGAACTACAGAAATCACATAGGCCGGTTTGTAACCAGAAAGGAGGAACAAAGAATGTACAAAAACACAGCTATACATGGACACAGGACAAGTCATTTCAGAAAATGAAACTTTTTTCCCCTTTCTTAACTTTTTTCTTTTTTTAACCCAATTTTTTTTCCATTTTAAATGCACTTAATACTTAAAATTTCCTCATAAGGATCAACAAAAAAAAAATCCCTTCTTTTTTTTCCTCATTTTCTTCTTTCATTAAAAAAAATGAATAGGAGCATGTTGTTCTTGCTGAACACTGTGGGAGCTTGTATTTTGAAAGTTCAGCAGGATGTCTTAATTTTTCTTTTTTCTCTCAGAGTAGAGGGGGGTTGAATTCACAGTCATTTATGTCTTTCTTCATGAAAGCAGCCCCGTGTAACAGCCGTTTTTTTTTTTAAATCCTTCCACAAAAGCAGCTATAATCAATGTACCCCCCCCCCCCCCCCCCCCAACACACACACACACACCTTCAAAGCTCCCCACCATTTTTTTGTTCAAGTTCGTCTCCTTCTTGGTTTTTACTGAATTGACATGTAAGGCCAGTTAAAACTGCTCCCCGACAGCAACATATCCCTGATGAGAGTTTCAATGGGGGTTTTACCTACCAATCGGACGAAAAATAACTGTTCTATGACCGAGGAAGAGACTGTGCGGAGGGAAGGCAAGCGGAGTAACAACTTCCCAAACCGTGTTGGCTGGTTAGGATACTGGCTCCGGACATATTCCTCCAGGGCGCACTGGGACTTCTCCTGCAAACTTTCCACATGGGCCACATCTGAGAGGCCACAAGCATCTGAGAGGGAGGGAGGCAGGGAGGAGGAGGGGGAAGCAAATAAACATTAATAAAGTGTTTCTCTCACCAGGAGCTTGCTCACCACTGAGGTGATATAACAAAGAGCTTTAAAATAAATATTTAAAAAATGCAAAAGATTTAATTAAAATTAATATTTACAACAAAAAATGTTTTAAAATTCTCTTTATAAAATCGTGCTGTAGGTAATAACCCCAACTGACATCGTATATATAATTATATTATTTTATCAAAAATAAAAAAAACACACACTTCGTTATCATAAAGGCAGATGATTAAAAAGCCATATCTGCCGCCTCCCTTAATAGCTTTCTATTTCTCTCACCGCAGCCATTTAAAAGGCGAACAAAATAACTAAGCATATTCATAGCTGAATCAATCAGTTTTTCTGATGGGCCCGTCTTTCTCGGAGCAAACAGAGAAGGGGATGGGGGGGGGGGGGTGGGGGGACACAGCGACCTACTGACCTCTGAACTAAGATTTAAGCAAAAGCAGGGAAAAAAGAGGGGTCCCATGGCCTACGGAACTGCCGTCATACTATCTGGATCTGCGCTACTGCTGCTGCATGTGGGCGGCAGCTGATAATGTGCCAAAAAACACTTGTACGCGCATTGGTAAAGTTTATGCATGACAACAAGCAAACCACCTAGGAAGCAAAAGGCGTGTCATTCAAACACAGCTCATGTTCAGTTGGGACTCAGGTATGCGGGGAAGACAAATTATGGCTTAAAAGCCGTTTTGAAGGTCTAATACTAAAATTCAATGAGCTGAAAATGTGATAATTATTTTAATGCCAGGATAATAGCAGGCTTTAGAATACAGAAGCTGATGGCTTGCAGGTATAATTTAATGTATATAAATATATATAGTTTTTTTTCTTGCACTCTCTTGTTTATAACTGCAGCTAATGTAAGAAAATAGATGGAGGAAGTTTGGGTCGTGACCCCGCTCCTAGAACGACTCCAGAAGGGCCTCGAAAATCCCGCAAAAAGGGGCGCACAGCGTGTTTCTGAATTTAACAGTAAGAATAATTAATACAATTAAATAAAATCAAGCCATCACTGCTCAATGTCACATTCTGTGGCATAAGAGACGCATGCATATTTTGTAATTACAGTCTACGCATTAGTCCTGCGTGTTTTTGTCTCATCACATGTTCTTCAATGAAAGGAGAGTGCTGAAAACCTTCGCCTTGCTCTTATATACTGTGTGCAAATGGGATTTTAAGGCTTGTCTTTCCTTGCCTGCACACAGCCCCCACCCCACACCCCCTCCTTTTGGAGTCTGACATCATTTATATCTGTCATTTCCTACAAACAAGACGTGGAGTTTAAACACATTGATAAATGGCTGGAGAGGAAAAAAAAATCTTCCGGTTATTTGATATTGGATTATATATTTTTATGATGCTTATGGCAACTGCTAAGGGTTTTATTTAAGTGAGACTGTTTTGTCACTGCATCCCCTATAAATCTGTTTTCTAATCATGTGCTTATTTCAATAGTTTAGTGCATTCAAAAAGCAACTGAATGCAACATTGCAGTCTAACCCCTATTTAATATATGCAACAGCCTTAACCTAGTTGCAGATATATATTTGGGTCAGCGTTGATTTGGCAGTCAGTGTGCAGGTTAGTGACATTAGCGCACTCTGTGAACTTTGACTGTGCTTGTCTATTGTTCTTACCTGTGGTGAAGAGCACAATGGCCTTTAAGCAGCTATACTCAGCAGAGTCAACGTGCAACGCTTTAAGCTTCTCCACTTGCTCCTGGAAGATCCTAATGTGGTCCATAAAGGCCACCACTCTGTCCGCGGACATGGGGGAGGCGTGGAGGCCAGCCGCCGCCAGGAGAGGAGCCACATGCAGGGGCATGGAGCACTGCGCCGCGTTGAGCACGAATAACTCACTCCACGTCAACCTCAGCAGAGCCACCTGGTCTGTGATCTGCAGGTCCGGGAAGAAGGGAATATTCCTGGCCCACTCCACGGCGCTGAAGAGCATCCTGGCCGCCAGCTCGCAAATGTTCTCGATGCCCATGATGTTGTTGGGCTGCATGCACTGGCTGCCATAGCGGGACGTCGGGTAGGGCTCCGCTCTCAGCAGAAGAGAGATATATCCGGATAAGTAGGAATGGCAGTGGAGTGGGTCTCCATTTGTCAAGGCGAACTGACCGTGGTGTGGCTGTGTGGGTGGCACCCGTCCCCTTTGCACGGCTGCAGTAAAAAGAGAAACTACAGATATTGAAGCCTGAATTCTACAAATTCAGAGATTTGTTTATAGAAACAAAGAAAAGTAAACGGAGTGCACAGAGAACAGATAAAAAACACTGCATGTTTACAATTTATCATCAACACACACACACACACTCACACACACATACATATACTCACTGTTTAAACGCACACAATAATAAGTTTTAATAAAACAAATTGCGCTCTGAATCTTAAAATGTGCTGTTTTGCACACATTTTTCCATCAGCTACAGCAACATTAGCTGGCTATGAAGGAAACACAAAGACAGACCTTGCATGTTTAACCCTTAACCTACTTAGCTATCCATCTCCATTTTATTACACGCACCCAGGCCTAATTTCGCTATTTCGTATATGTATATTGCTTGGGGTTCTTCGCGTTTGTTTTGCATGCACATTTTACGTTAATGTCCAGCTTTAGACACATATGGAAATAAGATAAAGCGACAGAGATGTAGCCAGAGCAGCTATCCCTTAATTCGCCATAACAGCGCAGGAGGCTATATAATGTAACCTCTGTTCATGGTACCATCAGCACACGAATTGAATAAAAATGCACGGCCATTTTTATATTGTTATAGATGCGGATCTGCGTGGAGCTGGGCGTAAGGCTAAGAAAGGAAGCCCGGTCTCCAGCACAACAGAGAGAGCGGCTCTATTGCATGCTCCTGCCGCACACCCTTGCTGGGAACAGTCGGGAGGGGGGGTTGGAAGAATAGAATAGGACTATGGAGGACGACATAATAGCCTAAGCGTTTGTGTCGGGCGGTCTGCAAACGCACAAGCACACACACGGATTAGGAAAACCAAAAAATCCCAATACCTTCCCGTCTCATGCCGACTTTAAGGCATTTTTTGAGGCGGCAGTACTGACACTGATTGCGGTGGTGCTGGTCGATCGGACAATTCCTGTTGGCACGGCATGTGTAGGTGAGGTTCCGCCGTACGCTCCGCTTGAAGAAGCTCTTGCAGCCCTCGCAGGTGAACTGGCCGTAGTGCTTGCCACTAGATTTGTCCCCGCATACCACACACTCGATGTGCTGCGGCTGCTTCTCCGACTGCTGCTGCGACGTCTGGTTCGACGGCGTGGACTGCGTGTTGTTCGGGGGTCCCTGCACCGGAGTCTGAGGGGTCGGCGGGGCGATCTGGGAGGCTGTCAGATTAAGCTGGCCCGGCTGAGGGGTGGGAAGGGATAGTCCTCCTTGGGTCTGCGAGGAAAGGGCGCCTTGGGTGTCAGCCACATCGTCCTGGGAGCCTCTCCACGCTACCATTGCCATATCTATCAGTCAACGGAGAGAAACTTTTTGTCTGCCGTGTTTGCTGCCCGCGGTAGAGAATGTCTCAAGGAAGAAAAAAAACTCGGGGGACTGTAACAGCCTGGCGTTTGGATCCACTCCGGATCTCACGAAAACTGACGGTTTTAACTGCTGTTGGAGACGCCCGGGGAGGCACGCTTTCAAAACTGATGCGACGGCGAGCTGAGCGGCTGCCTTGCGCTTAAAGGCCAAGTCCAGGGGCGCTTACAGTCAGCCATCCAGCACACCCATCAATGGGAGAAAAGGTAGGCTGAATATGTCAAAAAGAACCAACCGAGGTAGCATGGGACTGTTCTGGGAATGATGGAGCAGGCTCCCAACAGCAGCATACAGAAGCACACTGTAGCAGCTCTACTATCAAGTTCCAGCACAAGTCTTGAAGAAAACCAGCTAAATGACAATAATAGGAAATAAGCAGCGTCTTCTTCCCGTTTCTCCTTGTGAGGTTGCGCCAAGCAAGCGCGCAGCTGAGGCTCAGTGTTTTGAGAGCTTGGAATATGAAGACAACTCTCTTCCTCCTCCAAAAAGAAAAAGCAGTACAACAAAAAACCGAAAAAACAAAGATCACAACCTACAAAAACCTCCTCCGTGCGCTGAAAAATAATAGGAAAAAGCAGCGGAGAATCAAAGTGATCAAATATGTTAAAAAGGCGGAGGTTAGGAAGTGATTTGCGATTGGTAGGAGCCGGGCTGGCAGAATGCTTTCTCTCTGATCAGCTCACTGAGCTCTCTATATAGTGAACTTTGACACGACTGCTGCAACTTAGCACACGTTACCATGGAGATCAGCTGCCATATAAGGAAGGAGAGTGTGTTTGACTGGTCAGAGCTCAGGGACCTCCCCCTGAACCCTATTGGCTAGTCGGCACTTGTGCTACTTGGTACCCTGCCAGAACCAGCATGGAGGTCGAGAGGAGGGCCGCTTGGTCCTAAAAGGAAACGTTTTCTGAGAGAAAGAAACCTCAAAAATCTCCCAGACTATATGAGATAAAAAGCTTGCACACATGTAGCTCCTAAAGGCTTTAGCAATTACGTGTGGAAGAATATTTTTCCCTCGTGTATTCGGTTGCAGTATAGTATAGCATACTGGAAAATCCAAGGATGTTGCTGTTCCTACACGTGGATTAAACTCCAAATTGTTCATTGTTAAAGCAACAATAAATTACTGTCAGCTTTGCAGTCCTGTAAAATTTGAACAGCAACTGTTTTTGCTATAAATGGTTATCATAATTCAAGGTCCAGTGTTATTTTACAACCTAGTGCATACATTACATGAAAAAAAAAAGGTTCTTGCAGATTATTCAAAAACGTTCAACCTATTTAAGAGCATTTGGGGTACTGGCTATTTTTGGGTTAATTTGTAGTAGATTACTTTAAATTACAGTAGTTTAGAAGTTTTTCAGAATACAATGGAAATCTACAGTAGCATGGGATAAAAAGATTATAAGGTGCAGAACTGTTAAGAGTGTGGTTGTTTTACTGTGACAACTCACTAACTCTACCCTGGCACACTGTGCATTGCTTTAACAGTAGAAATATTTTGTGGAAATCATAATCTTGTTGTTAAAACAACAACAAAAAAAACGTTTTACAGTGTGTATTACCATGTTATTGAAGCAGTTCATATTAAGATCCAATAAATCTATCTTACTATATGAGACTGTAGGTATTATTCAAAATAATCCCACACACTATATACTCAAAACGTGCAATATTTCTTTACAGGTTTAAACATCTGTAAATTCTTCTAACCAGGCGCTAATTGTTATGAAAAGGTTATGGCAGTGCACGGAAATCCTCTGTCTGCTCATCCCAGAGGCAACAAAGATATATCCCCCTCTAATCCAAATGGGTCGCAAGGGGCCAAATCTGGCCCTCAAAAGTCAAAGTTTGTCTGCACGTGGTCAAAAAGCACAAAAACAGAGATTGCATCCAAAAATGTAAATATACAACCACATGTCAGAGGTCATCACAAGTCAGGACTGGCAGCAAGACAGCATCCTGGGAAATAATGCAAGGTGTCATTTGTGGAGATATTTCCTGATTGAAGACATTGTGCAGGAGTCAATATAAAATTAAAGTGAAGAATGCTGATTGTGTGCATGTCCAAAGGTGTTAGTGACTGCAGGGATAAATGATCATTTCCAGTCTTAAAAAAAAAACCCAAAACAATACATAGATCTGTTTTACTCTGCGCGCAGCGTTGAACTGCAGGTGAAACTTCAGAGCCGTGGAGATGAACTTCCAGCCAGGTCAGCGTGTTAGGCGACAGAGAGAGCAACACCATCCACCAGCTTTGTCTCGGGATGTATTACAGTATATGGGTGCCCCCTAGCGTATGGTTTTTTTCTCTCTCTTCAAATAAGATTCAATTTAGAGGAGCCATCCGAGACGGAAACAGCTTCAGTCTCGTCTCTCGCATCGACCAACCAAACTTACGAGCTGCCGTTTAAATTGATGACTGTTTTAATTGTGCTCAATACGACTGTGGACCGCAAAAAGCTTTCATAACTGCAGGAGTTGGATTTACTTTTTTTCCCCCGCTACTTTAACTAATCTCAGTGGTGGTATCTATGCAAAATTGCATCTAATATCGACAGAAATTAGCCGATTATATTTTGTTTGCATTATTATTTTTCGTTGACAGATCCGGTGTTAGTGGAAACAGACCTAAAGGCGCGGCGAGGATCCAGTTTTACAAAAAAAAAATGAAGGTGAGCGTTTTTAATTTTTTATTATGATACATTTTCCTAAGTAGCGTTGCTTTATTTCTCAGCTGTAAATCAAACAGATTCCTTTAAATAAGCTGCAAGATCTACATTAGCAACCACGAATCATATGCCAACGGCTGCGCTGCGAACACGGACGTTTTTTTCTTATTAATTTCTGAGATAACCCTAGCAAGTCTTGCAAGTTTGCAGACAGCCATTCATAAAATTTTATTTAACATTAATAGCGAGGCAGGAGGCTGTATTTTGATAACAAACCTACCAAATGCATATGCTGCTGATTCGTCCGTAGCGGGATGCATCTTCTCCCTCTCCCTCTCTCTCTTTCTCTCTCTTATTCAGATTAAATTTAGTCTTCCCTTTTTCGACACAGTGCTCAGACTGATTCCTCTCCAAACCAGACGGGGAGTTGTATGCACAAAAAAAGGCTCGCTGTTTATTGGAAAAGACGTGCAATGTCTGTTGTTGCTGCTGAGGACGAACATGCAAAAACTTTTGGAGAGCCGAAACAAACAACTGATTCACGTCATGTACTGCTGAGAGAAGAATTAGAGGAAATGCAGCCTATAGGTTGACGTGGCGTCCGAGTACAATAGCATTTGAGATGCCTTCTGGAAACGACAAGCAAGCCGGGGAAGGTTTGCGGCGAGCGGCAGAAATCCTGTGCGCCTTTTTCTCTCCTAAAGTAATGTGGCCAAACGCGCTCGATCGCCGCTGCTTTGTGTGGACTATACTGAGAGGAGAGGAGAGGAGAGGGGAGGAGAGGGAGGGGGTGTGCAGCCAGAACAGACACCTGTCTTTAAGTGGGGCGAGTTAGCTATCTGGAATTGTGCAATTTTGGAAATTACATGGAAATTGGAATTACAGCCTGAAAATTTGCCACTATGCGTCTTAAAACTAGGATTTAAATGTAAATGATGTATAAAAAAAAAAAAACAATATATATATATATATATATATATATATATATTAAAATATGTCAAATATTATTAAGCATTTTTATTATTTTTGTAGAACAAAATTCCAACAATTATGTTTTGCAATTTGTATGGAATGCCCATTTTCGCTCTTAGTTGTTTCTTTTTCATGCAGAAACATTTTGCAAATTCTCTTGAGCTGTCTTTTCTTTTCTCTTCTTTTTATATTCCCCGGCTTGATAGGTTTCCTCTGTGTTTCGCCATCAAGCAGAGGATAAAAGTATAAAATGCTCAGCAAGCCATCATGCGCACAACAATAGCGCTGCCCAACGGGAATCAGTATCGATTAAGTTGAGACAGAGGATGTCGCCCGCACTAAATATTTACTGATCACACACAAATAGCTGGGTCTTTAACGATTTCTCATGCTCCGGCTGGGGTGGAGGGGAGGAAAAAAAAAAAAAAGCAGGACTAAATCACTTTATTATTGTTGGTGAAACAAAGCGCGTACACATAATGTGGAAGACAGCAGAGGAGACGTGCTGATTGGGATGGTTGCAGTTAAATTAATCGATAGAGCGACGGATAATAGTTGGGATTTACGAGCTGCAGAGAGAAAAAGCTCCAAGCCTTGCATGAGGTGGAAATAGCTAGTAAAATCCCATCAGTAACGTTTAAGTGGAAAGACAAATTTATAAAAAAAAATATTTATAATGAAAATAATAAAAGCAACATTAAGTATGGATATATTAAACCACGGCTCAAAGTCCATCATTTATGTTAAAAGTCCAAATGTAAAGGAAAAATTGCGTCAGTCTTATCTGTGGTTTCACCAAGTCCACCTTCATGTAGATGGAGAGATACTGACCCGCAGGTCTCCAAGTTCCCGGCCCGATTAACCCTTCCACAGCCGCGCTGGATCAAAGGTTAACCAGGCTAATCAACTTCAAGAGTCTTATTGAATTAGATGCCTTCAGGACAGAAACTAGTCTGTTCCGCCTAAACAATATCAAGAAGAAAGAAAACTTGAAGAAAACAATTCACATCAACTTAAATGTAAAGAAAACTGAGAACTTGTTGCATAGTATAACCCCCAAAATATGTGATTTCCCTACAAACACTTCTTTCAAATATCTTAATGCAGATCATTATGACTCATTATGTTTCTGTCCAAAATTATTTGTAGCACTTCCTAATATCAGTCCGCTCCAAAGGTTTTATTGCCTGTTTCTTTCCAGCAATGCTTAGGTGCTCAAATGAAAAATGAAAACCACTGACCAATTAGTGAAAAGCTGTTGCTTGTGGATGCATATAATAGCGTGTAAATCTGTATATTCATTCATATAGTAATAACAAAAATGTATCCAACCAAAATTATTCTTTCTAAATAAAATAAAGAGTTAGTGAATTGCTTTTGTGCATGCAGATATTTTTCAGTTGGACTTTCCTTCTCAATTGTTCAGTAACTTACACCGTGTGCCTATTTTAGAAAATGAATCTTACCTTATGAAAACATGAGTAAGGATAATAATTGAAACGCTTGAGTACACATCATTGTAACTAACTGTAAATGACATGTGTGCAAACTGTTTTTTTCTGCAGCCTGCAAAGAAGCATACAGTGTTGGCAAAAAGTGAGAACATATAGATGTTTCACTAAATGTAGTCACTAGCATAGATCCCTTTCTGTCAGCGTCTCTGTTTGCCCCTAAGGGCCACTATCTTAACAGCCAACAGATCGCAGATATATAACTGTGTTCAATTTACCAATGAGTAATTGCAGTGCCAATTTAAACAGATAGGGATCAATTTGTCTCAATGATCACTCCTCGGGCTGACTGCCAGCATGCTCTAAACGTATTTGCAAATATCTATTGTTTGAATTATTGTTGCTGGGTCTGAAGTGATCCAAACTGCAGAGGGGAAGATGAGTGGTGTAAATGATGTGCTGTTTTGGCAACTAAAGACTGGATAGATGGAGAGTACATGACGATTACTTCAGGTAGCAGCACTGTAGCAACAATGGCCAAGGGGTCAATGATTTAACTCGAAGGACTTGCTGGGAAAGTCTGGATAGGGGGAATTGTGCGAAGAGTGCACTCTAACCCTACAGAAACTACTGCTAAAGTACCTTTTGGCAAAAGCAGCTTAAATCCCATCTGTCCCAGTGGAGAAGCACAGTGACCACCAGTGCAATTTTGAAGCTGGACCAGGCTCTTGTAATATGTGCCTCTTTGAGCCCTCTCCTTTCTTTCTTTTTTTGTTAAAGGAGTGGGAAGGGTGGGCTGTCCTCACCCTCTCACCTCACACTCCTTCTCTTTTTCATCTGCTAGGAGTGAAAAACTTTGTGAGACGAGACGAGAGAGAAAGTCGCGACAGCACTCAGTGCAGAGCCAGCTGTGTCACATGTGGTCCCCCCTAGGCTGCAGACAGGGTGTTGGGTTACTGTAACTGAAGGTGTGTTGTGGTTGCAAGAGTGAGTATGTAAAAAGTACACACACGTATGAAGACACACACTTCAGTTTCAGGTTACCTTCAGAACCTGAGGTTTATTTTATTAAATATCACTTCTTATCAGGTACAATGGCAACCAGCTTGTTACAGTGACAATAAACTTTTATTAAATCTATCGGTTATATCAAAGTACTGTTGTTTGTATATCCAAGGTTTATTACAGTCCTGTTACATTCCAACACAGTGCATAGCATGATACAGTCACTTTATTATTAGGTTTTGACTTTGAATTAAGGTAGCCCATCACTCTGTTTGACTTGTGTTGTTATACATATGTTATGTCTTTTACTAATTAACACATTTTGTGTTTACCTTTTATATATTGTTACATTAAAAAAAAGATTTTTACTGATTTATAATTTTTCTCTTAAATGCAATGACATAGCTAGACATAAAGCGGTACTGCTGCACAAAATCTGAATATAAATAAATCACAGATCCAAATTTCTATATTCATCTGTTTGTATAAACATATTATATCAATCTTTTAATGCAATGGTTAAGGTTGAGGCTAGAGTTGAAATAAATATTTTGTCTAACTTACAGCATTCAAGTTAAAATATGATTAGGCAAGGCGAGGCAAGTTTATTTTTATAGCGCATTTTAGCAACAGGACAATTCAAAGTGCTTTACACGATGAAAGAAGTACACTGCAGTGGCATGAAGGAAAGTAAAGAAAAGTAAAGAAAAGTAAAGAAATGTGCCTATGAATGCACTCAATCCTTTTAGGCCTGTATTTTCATAACATAAAATCAAACCTTTTTACCTGGGGAGGAAGCAAGTCCTTTGAACTGTTCTGACCCATTATGTGTCTCGATAATGTGGGAATATTCCTTTTAAAAACTGGTTCACACCTGGACTAAGAGTCAGAAACTTCCTGGTGCTCTGTATGCAACATTTGTGTTTTAAACATTTCTGTGATTTTTTTATGTGCCTGACAATGCTATTCTATGTGCATAAATGTTGCTGTGCACAGTTCTGTATACTTTTCTTAGTCCTTTATATCTTAGTTTGAAGCAGTTGGACTCTTTTAATCTTTTAAAAGATCTTTTGGAGCTTTGCTGTTTAACGCTGGAAACTTTTTGTTAAATTTGATTAGGATTTTTTACTGGGGCAGTGCTTTTAGCCGGACCCCATATTTTCATGTGAACTGAAAGGTATCAGAAAATGTATTTGAAATGTGGAATAAGTAGTTTGCCATCATTGAGTATAAGATATGCAGATCAAATAAATACTCTCTGTTTATTTTAGTAACTGATGTTTTTGTGTCTTCAGTCATGTGCTACTGTCATTTTATTGCTGGTCAATTAAAATAAAATTACATTTGCTGTGTGGTTCCCAAGTTGTAGCTTTTTCTGTATGTACTTTTTTCCTTTCAATGTATAAATGACAATGTTTTATTTTTGTTTGTTTTACATTAAAGATCAACAATGTGCATGAAGCAAAAACTTTACGAGATGGTAGATCCATAAAGTATCTTCCAGATGAACGGACATTAATAAGTACAACAACTGAAGGAGCAGTTCTCCACTTTTACGGGAATTAACTTCAAACATCTGAGCACAAGTTTTCTTACTAATATTGTGGTTTAAGAGGATTTCATTTTATTTGATTCATGATCATTATTGACTGATAGTGGGACTATAACCAAGAATGGCATGAGAAGGGAATTTACCAAGACCTCCAACACACCAGCGACAAGGTAAGAACGAAGAAAGGTTTTCTTCATGGGAAGGTGAGCTAAGAAGAAAAATAATCCTAATCATACATTATCTCCAAGTTTATATGAAGAAATACACGTGCTTCAAATTTATTTTAAAGGCAAGAACAAATGTTGAAGCTGCTCTATGGATACTAAAGTGATGAGGGACGTGTTGAGATCTTAAAAACAGTTTCTTCATGACTTACCATCATTCAATTTACAGATCTTTAAATAAAAATTAATGAATTTGAATTTTCTATAGAAATGAATTTCTAAAATATTTGATCATTTCCTGCCATTTAAAGTTCTTTATCACAGAAAGTACTGAAGTTTTTTCTGGCTGCTGCGAACACATAGTAGCAGTGCTAGTATTTTCCTAAATGTTGTGCAATGTTGATCAGCTGGCTGAAAGAAAGCTGCTACACTTTTCTTGTGCTTACAAAGATGACAAATCTCACTGTTTTGAAATATTGCTGGTTGAGAAAATCAAAGATAGTCATGGTGTTGAAACTAAAGAGTGCCACCTATCACTTTTTAAGGAAAATGTTTTGTGTAAATACTGTGATACTATTTAACTATGGTATTTTTACTCATAAACATGCCTAGTTACAGGCTTTTTTGGAATAACTGTTTCTTCCATTCCACAGACAGAATGCATTTTTGATGATATACTTAAACTTCTTTTGCAGGACATGATGGGTTTTTGATTTAGGTTTATAAGCCTTTAACATCAAGGCAACATATAACATTTTCATTTTTTTAATTTTGGCAAATTAAGGTGATAAAATATGATGCAACGTTGATGGGGAACTAACTGCTGTGTACATATCTGTGGCAGTAATACATTTAAAAGCCCGATTCAATTCAATTAATTTAATTCAATTCAATTCAGTTTATTTATATAGCGCCAATTCACAACACGTCATCTCAAGGCACTTCACAAAGTCAGGTACATACATTTAAATTAATCCTAACCATTGAACAGTGCAGTCTGATTCAGTTATGTATTCAAATTGGATAAAAAGTTTTTCTATCTAAGGAAACCCAGCAGATTGCATCAAGTCAGAGTCGGTCGGCCATCTGCCACGACCGACTGGGGGTTTGAGAGAACAGAGCAGAGACACAAAAAGAACACAGAAGCACTGATCCAGGAGTACTTTCTATGGGAAAGAAAAGTAAATGTTAATGGATGTAGCTCCTTTAGTCATTTCATCTAGAAAGAAGGAAAAGATAAACTCTGAGCCAGTTTTCAAGGTTGGAATCTGAACGAGAGCACTTATAATTAGTTACAGTAAAAGCTCAGTCAAGGAGAGAGAAAGGGTTAAACACTGAAAGACAGGGCCAAGTGGATCATCTGTATAAGGTGAGCATTAAGTTGTTGCCAGCAGAAGCTTGGACGATGCCCCCCTCCAGAAAGCTGTCACAGGTAGACACGGAGAGAGAACATAAAGTTAAAAGCTGAAATAACAGCAAATAATGCGAAGAGGGTGAAAGTGGTCATTATGTCCTCCAGCAGCCTAAGCCTATAGGAGCATAACTACAGAGATAGCTCAGGATAACCTAAGCCACTGTAACTATAAGCTTTATCAAAAAGGAAAGTTGTAAACCTAGCCTTAAAAGTAGACAGGGTGTCTGCCTCACGGACTAAAACTGGGAGCTGGTTCCACTGGAGAGGAAGTTGATAACTAAAGGATCTGCCTCTCATTCTACTTCTAGAGACTATAGGAACCACCAGTAAACCTGCGGTCTGAGAACGAAGTGCTCTGTTAGGAACATATGGAACAATCATATCTCTGATGTACAGGTCCTTCTCAAAATATTAGCATATTGTGATAAAGTTCATTATTTTCCATAATGTCATGATGAAAATGTAACATTCATATATTTTAGATTCATTGCACACTAACTGAAATATTTCAGGTCTTTTATTGTCTTAATACGGATGATTTTGGCATACAGCTCATGAAAACCCAAAATTCCTATCTTACACAATTAGCATATCATTAAAGGGTCTCTAAACGAGCTATGAACCTAATCATCTGAATCGAGTTAACTCTAAACACCTGCAAAAGATTCCTAAGGCCTTTAAAACTCCCAGCCTGGTTCATCACTCAAAACCCCAATCATGGGTAAGACTGCTGACCTGACTGCTGTCCAGAAGGCCACTATTGACACCCTCAAGCAAGAGGGTAAGACACAGAAAGAAATTTCTGAATGAATAGGCTGTTCCCAGAGTGCTGTATCAATGTACCTCAGTGGGAAGTCTGTGGGAAGGAAAAAGTGTGGCAGAAAACGCTGCACAACAAGAAGAGGTGACCGGACCCTGAGGAAGATTGTGGAGAAGGGTCGATTCCAGACCTTGGGGGACCTGCGGAAGCAGTGGACTGAGTCTGGAGTAGAAACATCCAGAGCCACCGTGCACAGGCGTGTGCAGGAAATGGGCTACAGGTGCCGCATTCCCCAGATCAAGCCACTTTTGAACCAGAAACAGCGGCAGAAGTGCCTGACCTGGGCTACAGAGAAGCAGCACTGGACTGTTGCTCAGTGGTCCAAAGTACTTTTTTCGGATGAAAGCAAATTCTGCATGTCATTCGGATATCAAGGTGCCAGAGTCTGGAGGAAGACTGGGGAGAAGGAAATGCCAAAATGCCAGAAGTCCAGTGTCAAGTACCCAGAGTCAGTGATGGTCTGGGCTGACGTGTCAGCTGCTGGTGTTGGTCCACTGTGTTTTATCAAGGGCAGGGTCAATGCAGCTAGCTATCAGGAGATTTTGGAGCACTTCATGCTTCCATCTGCTGAAAAGCTTTATGGAGATGAAGATTTCATTTTTCAGCACGACCTGGCACCTGCTCACAGTGCCAAAACCACTGGTAAATGGTTTACTGACCATGGTATCACTGTGCTCAATTGGCCTGCCAACTCTCCTGACCTGAACCCCATAGAGAATCTGTGGGATATTGTGAAGAGAACGTTGAGAAACTCAAGACCCAACACTCTGGATGAGCTAAAGGCCGCTATCGAAGCATCCTGGGCCTCCATAAGACCTCAGCAGTGCCACAGGCTGATTGCCTCCATGCCATGCCGCATTGAAGCAGTCATTTCTGCCAAAGGATTCCCGACCAAGTATTGAGTGCATAACTGTACATGATTATTTGAAGGTTGACGTTTTTTGTATTAAAAACACTTTTCTTTTATTGGTCGGATGAAATATGCTAATTTTGTGAGATAGGAATTTTGGGTTTTCATGAGCTGTATGCCACAATCATCCGTATTAAGACAATAAAAGACCTGAAATATTTCAGTTAGTGTGCAATGAATTTAAAATATATGAATGTTAAATTTTCATCATGACATTATGGAAAATAATGAACTTTATCACAATATGCTAATATTTTGAGAAGGACCTGTAGGGCTTTATATGTGAGGAGGAGAATTTTAAATTCTATTCTGGATTTAATAAAGGGAAGCTAAAATAGGAGAAATATGATCTCTCTTTTTAATTTTCATCAGAACTCTTGCTGCAGCATTTTGAATCAGCTAGATAGTAAGGAATTACAATAGTCTAGCCTTGAAGTAACAAATGCATGGACTAGGTTTTCAGCGTCACCCCTGGATTGGGTTTTTCTAATTTTGGCAATGTTCCGTAGGTGAAAGGAAATCCTAGAAACGTGTTTAATATGGGATTTAAATGACATGTCCTGGTCAAAAATAACACCAAGGTTTTTTACTTTATTACCGGAGATCAATTTAATGCCATCCAGGTTAAGTGATTGACTAAACAGTTTCTTTTTTAAAGACTCCAGTCCAAAGACGACAACTTCTGTCTTGTCTGAATTTAGAAGCAGACAATTTAAAGTCATCCAAGTTTTTATATCTTCAAGACATGTTTGTAGTCTAGTCTTGTAGTCTATCTAACTGGTTGGGCTCACCAGGATTTATAAATAAGTAAAGCTGAGTATCACCAGCATAACAGTGAAAATTTATCCTATGCTGCCTGATAATTTTACCTATTGGAAGCATATATATAGTGAAGAGTATTGGCACAAGTACTGATCGCTGTGGTACTCCACAATTAACTCTGGAGTTTAAAGATGATTTCTCATTTACATGAACAAACTGGAATCTGTCAGACAAATAAGATTTAAACCAGCCTAGCGCTGTTCCCCTGATCCCTACAGCATGTTCCAGCCTTTCTAAGAGAATATTGTGATCGACTGTATCAAATGCAGCACTAGGACAAGTACAGACACAAGTCCATTATCTGAGGCTAGGAGAATATCATTAGTGACTTTCAGCAGAGCTGTTTCAGTGCTATGATGAGCTCCGAAACCTGACTGAAACTCTTCAAACAGGTCATTGGTGTGTAAGTGCTCACACATTTGATTAGCAACTATTTTCTCAAGAGTTTTAGATAAGAATGGAAGATTGGATATAGGTCTGTAATTTTTCAAGTCATCTTGATCAAGCGAAGGTTTCTTAAGTAAAGGGTTAATTACAGCTACCTTAAAAGCTTGTGGTACATATCCATTTACTAAGGATAGATTAATCATATCTAAAATGGGGCTGGTAATCAGAGGGAACACTTCCTTAAATAATTTGGTTGGGATTGGGTCTAACGTACAAGTTGAAGGTTTAGATGAAGCTAATATTTCTGATAACTCAGGAAGCGTCACAGGATCAAAACAGTCCAAACACAGATCAGGTTCTACAGTTACTTCCAATGTTGTCTCACTTGCTGAGGATAAAGTAATCATCTTCGGGAGTGTGTCAAACATTTTATTTTTAATATAATCAATTTTGTTTAAGAAGAATCCCATAAAGTCATGACTGCTGAGAGCCAAGGGAATGGATGGCTCAACAGAGCTATGACTCTGTGTAAGTTTAGCATCTGTACTAAAGAGAAACCTAGGATTATTATTGTTCTCTTCTATTAATGATGAGAAATAAGCTGTTCTAGATTGGTGAACTGTCTTTTTATACAATGGTAGGCTATTTTTCCAGATTAAGTAGGAATCCTCTAGGTGTGTAGACCGCCATTTTCTCTCCAATTTTCTAACATTGTGCTTTAAAGTACGCAGCTCTGAATTAAACCAGGGAGCCAGCCTCCTATAAATAATTACCTTCTTTTTCAAGGGGGCTGCATTGTCTAATGCATCACGCATTGATGAAGTAACACTATGAACAAGAGAATCAATTTGTAAAGGGGAAGAAACAAAATTATTGCCATCCACTGTGTTTTTCTGTGATAATGAGGAAATTAAAAGTGGAACAGATTATTTTAAGGTTGTTACGGCATTGTCTGATAATGATCTACTATAATGAAATTTTATTTCAGGTGTGGAGTACTCGGTTAAATTAAACTCAAAGGTTATTAAAAAATGGTCAGACAGGACAGGGTTATGAGAAAATATTGTTATGTCTTTACACTCAATGCCATATGTCAGCACAAGGTCCAGAGAATGAAGACAAAGGTGGGTAGGTTTGTTAATGTTTTGAGCAAAGCCAATTGAGTCTAAGATGGCATTAACGGCTATATTTAAGCTATCACTTTCAGTGTCAACATGAATGTTAAAATCCCCCGCTACAATAACCTTATCTGTATTTAACACTAAATCAGATAAAAGGTCTGAAAACTGATCTAAAAATTCAGAGTAAGGGCCTGGTGGACGGTACAAAACAACAAACTGAAGTGGTTTTAGTGCTTTGCAATTTGGATGAGGAAAACTAAGGATTAAATATTCAAAAGAGTTGTAGCTATTAATTGGTCTGGGACTAATCAATAAATCGGACTGAAAGATGGTTGCTACTCCTCCTCCTCGCCCACTATTTTGAGGAATGTGAAAATCAAAAAAATTAGTAGGAGATGACTCATTTATAGTAACATAATCCTCTTGCTGCAGCCAGGTTTCTGTGAGGCAAAATAAATCAATCTGATTGTCACAAATCAGGTCACTAACTAGCAAAGTCTTTGAAGAGAGAGATCTTATGTTCAGTAAGCCACATTTAATTGTTTTATTTTTATTTTTAGTCTGAGTTGTGTTAATTGTTTTGAGATTTTCATGATTTCCTCCTTTTAGATAATTTTTTTATCTATTTACTTTTGGCGAGACTCTGTCTTAATAGGCTAATGGGTGGGTAGCAATACAGAAGCTGCAGAGAGGAGTGTGAAACTATGACCCTGTTTCCTGGTCTGAACCCTGGGTTGTCAGAGGTTTGGAGAACTAATAAATTCAGCCAGATTCCTAGATAGAAGAGCTGCTCCATCCAAAGTGGGTGGATGCCATCACTCCGGATCAGACCAGGTTTTTCCCAAAATGTTCGCCAATTATCAATGTAGCCCACATTGTTTTCTGGACACCACCTAGACAGCCAGCGGTTGAATGACAGCATGCGGTTAAACATGTCGACACTGGTCAGATCGGGGAGGGGACCAGATAAAATTATGGAGTGCGACATTGTTTTGGCAAACTTACACACCAAAGCAACACTAACTTTGGTGACCTCTGTTGACGTATCCGGGTGTCATCACCCCCGGCGTGAATAACAATCTTGCTGTATTTACGCTTATCCTTAGCCAGCAGTTTCAGGTAGGATTTCATGTCGCCTATTCTGACCCCTGGCAGACATTTGACTATGGTCACTGGTGTCTCTAGTGCTACGTTTCTGACTATGGAGCTGCCAATTATCAGAGTTGGCTTCTCAGCGGGTGTGTCGCTGAGCGGGGAAAATCTGTTAGAAATGCAGACGGGTTGATGGTGACCTGTGGGCTGGGATCTAGGACTATGCTTTCTACGTACCGTCACCCAGCTGGCCTGAGGCCCCGGCTCTGCGGGCTCTGCTGAAGGACTGCTACGGGGAGCTACCCTCGGTGGCTCCGTGCTGGCTAAGGGGCCTCGGCTATCTGCTGGTTTTTCATCAGCGCGGAGCCGGGCCTCCAATTCCGACACCCTCACCTCCAAAGCTACAAAAATGCTACATTTATTACACGTACCATTATCACTAAAGGAGGCAGAGGAGTAACTGAACATCTGACACAGAAAGCAGGAGAGAGGAGGAAACTCAGAGACAGAAACAGCAGAACAGGTAGCCATGGTGGAGTTAAAGCTAATGCTAAGCTAGCGAACCCTTACCACTACTAGAAAAATTGTGTAAGACATGGAGAGTCCCCAATCTTTAAATGCTGCAACAGAAAGTATGTGTTTTAACGTGCCTATGTATTAGAACAAGTAAGAGACATCACAGTAGAGAGAAATCAGATCAAACGAGAGAGCCTTCACACACTAAACAATCCACCGCGTGCAACATTGAAAACAGGAAGTGAGGAATACGCCTTACCACGCCTGAGTCAGCCGATGCCCCCTCTGTGCAAACTTCAAACTTGCATCACAGATTGTAGTCCTGGTGTTCAGTTTCCAGCATCAGCGGGGGATCTTGGCAGGTGTATGTAAAACCGTACGAACATGAGGAGGTGGTGTAACTATCAGTGCTTACTGGCACATAAAACACCTGATGCTGATACTCAATAGCTCCCTCAGTCAAATTCGATGATGGGTGTTACTTAAGCTAATTTGGTCATTGAAAAAGGTTTTAAGAGTTCTAAGAAAGATTTATAGGCAAGTGTTAGTGTGGGGTTCTTTTTGCTTGTTTATTCATTTTTCCTGTCTAATTCTCAGATATATAAATTTGTCAGCTCCATATGCAAACTAGGAGATAAACACAAACTACCTTAGCAAGCAAATGTAAACCAAATGCCTTTTGACGTCACATGATTGGTAAAAAGAGTCCAACAGTGTGTAGTTTAAGATCAGTATAAATCCAGCTGTTCTGTGAAGTTCTTAAAAGTTGGTCGGAGAACATTAGTGAACAAACTGCATCATGAAGATCAGGGAACATACCACACAGGCTGGGCAGTAACTCGTGGAGAAGTTTAAAGCAGGGTTTGATTGTAAAACAATTTCTCAAGCTCTGGAAATCTCACAGAGCTCTGTTCAATCCATCTTCCGAAAATAGAGTGTGGCACAGCTGCAAAGTTACCAAGACATGGCTGATAATGTGAACTGGCAAGCCAAGCAAAAAAGGTAACTATGGATGAGCTGCAGAGATGCACAGCCCAGGTAGGATAATCTGTTAACAGGGCAACTAATTGTGGCAAGAAGAAAGAATTTTTGAAGAAGGTGTTCTGAACATCACAGTTCATCTGTTTATGCCAAGCTGTTTTGCCTAAGTTTGTCCATGCCTGCATCTGCAACTACCTGTCTGCCTGCACGTTTCTTTTTGGTTGTTAAATCTTTTTTCAACTCACCACGCCACGTTGTCTCCTGCTTGTCTGCATTCTGGGGTCCTCCGCCATACCAGCCGTGACCTCACCTTTCAGCATGACAGCAAGCGTAAACATACAGACAGCTATAATAAAATGTATTAAATCAACACATATTCATGTGTCAGAATGTCCTAGTCAAAGTCTAGACCTAAATCCAGTTGAGGGTCTGTAGCAAGACCTGAAAACTATTGTACACTTCAAACCTCAGTGAACTTGAGCAAAAATGTTTCAGATTTTTAGTTGTGCAAAAACAACAACTATGTTCTCTCTTGAAGTTTGTGGTTGAAATGTAAGACATTGTAAAAAAAAGTTCAGGAGGTCTTAGGTGTTAGCGTGAGGGAAGTTGAGCAGCTTCATACATCTGAATGAAGACGGGCTTTGGGCAGAGCTTTACTGCTGCTAAAGCGGTAGGCTGATGCTGAGCAACTGGCACCAGGTGAAACGCAGGTAAACCCTGGACAGGTGGTGCAGTTCATTACACAACTATAGGCACACTCACAACTAAGGTCAGTTTAGAGTCAGCACATTGAATTACATAGTTTGGAGTCTGAGAGGAAGCTAAAGTAATCAAACAATGCACAGGGAGAAACTCCAGACAGCCTAAATTCAGACAGGAGGGTTGTGACGTAATACTGCTCATTGTCACACCACAGGCCAACAAAACCACACTAATTACTATTTAAATATTACATGTAACATATTAACATGGTTTGCCTTAGGAAATGACAGCAAATTACTTTTGTTTTCCCGTACAGCACCTGAATTTTTTATTGTATTCGTGCTTGGTGAGCTTCGCCTCATACTGCCATATAAGAAAATATAAGTCATGTTGTTTCAGAGTTCAACAGCCAACATGGCATGAATGTGTGTTTGCCTTTGTATAATCCTATACAAATGCTGTGGGTAGGTGATTAGCCCTGCATTATTTCATTGATTGGATCACTTGCTTAAGCCCTGTAACAAGCCATGCAGTTTTTTTGGATCTTTTATGATTTTTATTTCACATTTTTTCAGTTTTGATTTGAAGATCATTTAAAAGTAGATGTATTTCCGTGATTAAATTAAATATTAAAACTCATACAGATTTAAAACACAGAGAGTGATATATTCTAAACATTCATTTCACTTAATATTGATAAGAATGGCTTACAGGTAATGAAATCTCAGTTTAGTTTCTCAAAAAATTGTACCCACAACAACAAAAGATTTTCATTACAGATATGTCAGCCTACTATGTACATGTACTGTACTGTATTTATACAAACCCTCGGATTATACACTTTTGCATGAATTACTGTACTGCATCAATGCAACGTGGCATGGAGAAAATACGTCTGTTAAAGAAGCCCATGTTGCTTTATTAGCTGCCCTTTTGTGGCCAATAAAGCACAAGGGCACAATGGTCATTAGAGCAGGTAATAATACTTTTAGAAGTGTACGGAGAAACCAAGTTATGCAGGAAACTAAAATCAGCATCTCCGTAAACTGTTTTAGCAGAGGGAAACATGAAGTGCTCTAATATGTCCTGGCTCTGTACTTGATAAAACACAATGACCTACCACCAGCGGATGTTATGGCTTTCCAAGTCATCACTGACTCAGATAACTTTAGGTAACAGATATACATTCTGTTGTCTTAAAGAACTGGGAATCTTTCCTTCTCAACATGTCTTTCTGACTCTCGGACACTGATTTTCATATGAAATGTTAAACTTACTTGAAGAAAGGGGAACTTTGGACCATTGAGCAACAGTCTAGTCCTTTCTCTCCATAGCCCAGGTCGGAGACTTCTAACATTGCACCTGGTTCAGAAGGACCTTAATACAAGGAATGTGACAGTAGTTGTACCCTGTATGCAGGGTCTCTTGAAGCCCTGACAGCAGTCTATGCCGTGTGAATCTCCCTCGAACTCTTGAATGGACTTTGCTTCACAATCCTCTAAAGGCATCCCTCATGAAGTCAGTTTCTGATGGTTGGGTGGCATGCTGGAGGTCACTTTGTAGGGCTCTGGCAGTACTCATCTTGTTCCTCCTTGCACAAAGGAGCAGGTACTGGTCCTGCTGATGGGTTACGAACCTTCCTGTTACCTGGAATCTCCCTCATGCTCTTGAGGCCATGTTGGGAGACACAGCAAACCTTCGGGCAATGGCATGTGTTGATTTACCATGCTGGTGGAGTTGGACTTCCTGTGCAACCTCTGCAGGGTCCAGATATAGCCTCATGCTACCAGTAGTGGCCACCACTTGAAAACAATTCCAGTTTTTGGGGTCTTCTCATTGTTGCCCCTGTAGTGCACCTGTTGTTAATTTCATGAACACCTTCAGCTGACACTAATTAACAACGCCCTCTACTACTTAACTGACCAGATCAACATTCCAGAAGCATAACTGACTTGATTTTATACTCTGATTGAAAAAAATGTTCCTTTAAGTTTTTTTGAGCAGTGCATTAACATTCATTTATGAATAAATATTTATTCATTCATCTTCTATACCGCTTATTCCATAGTGGGTCACGGGTAAATAAGCAAATAAATATTTTCTTACATAATTTTAGTTGTGTGACTTTTCATATGAATGGTGAGACAATATTTGAGCTGACTGATCTGCTCCAGGAAACATACAGTGGTGGACAAATCTCTTCAGTTAGATTTAATAATGGGTATTACAGCGAGCCCACAATGCAGGCATTAGATCCCGTAAAGGAAAACATGGAAGGAAAGTGGAAACAATGTGTACATCGGTTCAAAAACAGTCTAGATACCATCTGTGAAAAAAGCCTGCATATTTTATGTACAATTAAGTTAGTCATAGCAAAAGGTGGTACAGAAGCTCAAATATGGAATGAAATAATCACTAATCTCTAGTAATATTTCTTGTGTATCCACCAGGGTAATTTACACTTCCATTACAGATTCTCAGCAGTCTAAAAACTATGGTGTGATATTTGCCACCTTGGAATATAAACACCTCTCTTTACTTCTGAAAGTGTTCTACCCTAAATTCAGTAGTGATAAAATGGTGCCATTCCAGGGAAATGTCACAGTTTATTTAAGCACCATATTGTTTGCAGCTCAAGGTGAAAATAATACCATAAACTATGAGGATGCCCATAATAATACGGCTTTGCAATACCCCGCAGCAGGGAGAGAGAAAAAAAAAAAAAAACTAAGGCCCGTTTCATCAAGCTAATTGCCTGTTTGTGAGAGAGAGCAAACTTTTCTGCCGCCACTCTATTACAGAGGCTCTTTCTTAATCATAAATAGAGCCCTTGTGTCCCAGAGGGAGTTGCAATTCTAATTTACAATTGAACTAAAGACCAAAGCTATCAATCTTTCACAGACACTTTATATCTGCCCCCCTTCTCTCTTGTAATTGTGGTGACATAACCATAAACAACACAGAAAAGGCTGCTTGTGACTGATCTGTGGAAATGACAGCATTACCACATGAGCTGCACAAACGTGTTCCAGTCCGCCTCGCACATGAGGCACACACTTTTTAAACACGTACAAATGCACACACACAAACACACACACACACACACACACACACACACACACGCACACACACACACACACACACACACACACACACACACACACACACACACACACACACAGCACTACAACCTTATCAATACCTCCTAATAGCACATAAGCACAGCAGGATTTAATTTAATTCATTTCATTTATTTGAATGAGACTCATGTAAAAGATGGCAAATTAACAAAGATAACCTGTTTTCATACAGTGCCTTTCAAAAGGTTTCAAGCATCAATCTATATTATTTTAATTTTAAGAAAATGAAACACATCTAAATGTGAATGAACGGATTTGCATTTGTTTTGTACTTCATTTACACTGACACCCCTGAAATAAATCCACTACAACCAACTGCTTTCAGTAAAAAGAGCCCACCTGTGTGTAATTTAAGCTATGAATACATACAGCTAGTCTGTAAAGATGTGTTAGAGAACATTAGTGAAAAAAATAGCATCACGACGGCAAAATAACACACCAGAGAGGGCAGGGAAAAATGTACAGCAGAGTTAGGTTATAAAACAATATCTCACAGACAATTTTTTAATCCATTATCTAAAATTGGAAAGAGGATGGCAACTCTACAATGTGTGACTGAAAAGTAAAAACTCACATCACGCTGAATACACCATTCCCACAGGAAAATATTGCGGTGGTGACATCATGCTGTGTGGGTTTCTTTAGCAGGTCATAGCAATTTTGGAAGCAACCCTGCTATAAAAGACCTGAGACTGCTCGAATGTGATTATAAAGAAAGACACCTTAAACATACATAGCCAGAGTCACAATGGAATGGTTTCAGCCTATTTATGAGTTTGAATGGTCCAGTCAAGGTCCATACCTAAATCCAGTCCAGAATCTGCATCAAGACTTAAAAAAATTGATGGCCATAGATGCTCTCCATCAAATCAGAGTGAGCTTGTGTTAGTGTGGAAAGAAAATCAATCAAAGAAGGAGGAATCTTTCAAACCATGTAATAATTTTCTTCCCTTTCACAATGATGTAGTGCATTGTGTTGGTATTTCAACTTGGAAAGACTCACATAATGGAGAAACAACAAGAAGACGGTTAAAGAGTTTATTAATGAAAGATTATTTCTTTGGCGCTCGGACCCCTGAGGAAGACGTAGACGCTGAGGATAAAGTGGGTTTGAATATACATCTTAGGATTATGATTAGGTACGTCTTCCCCCCTGAGAGCCGATCCTGGTGGTGGCGTAGGCCTTGGTATGGAAGGAGTTGGGAGTCTATGGTGGAGAAGGGTTGGAGGAGGGTCCTAGCTCAGCAGAAGAGCGGTGTCTTTCATGCAGAAGGTCTTTAAAAGTGGTGCCCTGGAGATGATTGGCCGAGGAGGAGTGCGGACCTGCCGTTGATTGGAGCAGCCAGTGAGGAGTGATTGGACGTGGTGGGGTGGTGAGTCTTCCATGTTGAATTTTCGTTTAAACTCCACTTCAAACTTGAAAGTCTCACATAACAGAGAAACAACAAGAAGACGGTTAAAGAGTTTGTTAATGAAAGTTTATTTCTTTGGTGCTTGGACCCCTGAGGAAGACGTAGACGCTGAGGATGAAGTGGGTTGGAATAAACATCTTAGGATTATGATTAGGTACGTCTTCCCCCAAAAGGGCTGAGGCCAGGCTGAGGCTGAATTGAAGGAAAAGGAAATTAGTTATGAATGATCTGAGCTGAGCGAGGAGTGAACACTCAGACCAAAAATGTTTAATGGATTAGGCTCGAATGGGCTTACCTGAGTTATGACTGAAGAGGCATAGATGGCCGATGACAAGTCAGACGAAGATGGCCTGCACCTGACGGGCGTCAAGGTGGCTAGATGACTGCCTGACAAGGCGTAGGATTGAGATGCCTGCCAAGGCATGTTTATAAACGCCTGCCAATGGCGTGTGTGAGCCCGACGGCTGAATGAAACGCCTGCCAATGGCGTGAGTGAGGCCGACGGGTGAATGAATCGCCTGCTAATGGTGTAGATAAATGATGAGCCTAAAGAGGCTGGATTGCGATGCCGTCCAAGGCATATTTCTATACGCTTGCTAATAGCGTAGATGGAGATGAGCCTGAAAAGGCTGAATGAGGAGCATGACAAGGCTTGGTTGGATATGCCTGCCAATGGCGAAGATCCAGGAGTGTCTGAAAGAGAGAAAACTAAAAAATAAAACGATCTAGTAATGTGGTAATTGAATTGGAATGGGAGAATAAAACATGCGGATTTAAGAGGTTAGATGTGAGAACCAGGAATAGAGAAGGAAGATTAATAATTAATCTAGCTAGAGGAAAGGATTGGATAAGGCCGACAACCACCAGTAAGTGTGAGCGTTCTTACCTAAGAACTGATAAATCGTTGTGCGTATAAAACAAGATAGGATAAGATAGGTCAGGACAGACATACAAAGAGAACGCTGAGGAGGACCAGCGGCCCAGTTGTTGGAGCGAAGCTGTCGAAACTCCTAGTGAAGTGGCTGTAGTGGCCGCCCCGATTTGAAATGAGTGACCTGAGAACTGACTTGGTGGAAGAATGCATGAACTAAAATTAGTCCCAGATGGTTGAGGAACCAAGAAGCAGTCATGGGAACTCCTTCTGGAGTAAGAAAGAGCGGCAAGGAGGTTGGAAAGAGTTTGTGGCGTTTGATGGCAAATTTAAACATGGCATGAAAAGGGCAGAATGGACCGTTTAAACGAGCAATGAAGATGAAGCAAGGACCTTTTTTTTTGGAATGTTTAAGATAAATTTTAAAATGATCGGGATAGAACTTTGGGTCAGAAATAGTTAGGTCTCTAGCAGGATCGAATGAGCTTGATGAGGTAGTAAATTCCCCTATTCGGAGGAAGCCATAAAAAGCTAAAAGCCAGGAGCTGGAGAGAAGAAATTTTAGGTAGGATGAAGAAGGGCCTGAATGGAGCACTAGGAGGTGATCTTTTAAGATGGATAGAGTGATAGGTCCCCTGGAATCTGGCTCAGGAATGCTACGATTTTTTAGACCTTATAGTGAAAGTTTGATGGATGATTTGAGAAAAGGCTTGGAGTGGATTCAAAAAGTGGCCTTTAGAAAAGAAATTTTGTCGGCTAAAAAACTCTTAATATAAGGGAGTTTGAAATGCCGGACATCCAAGTAAAAGTACATCCCCCAAGTAGAGGGAGCTAATACGAAGGTTTATTAGTTATAAAATAATAAGCTAAATAAAGTCACAGACAATTAAAATAATTTGCGTTGCATTTAATTTATTGTATTGGAGAAAATATAGAAGGTGATGGTTACAAATTTAATAAATATACGTGGTAAAAGCACTTAAGGGAAAGACTGTCAAGGATAAACCGGGGTTGTAAATATTTAAGGTAAAGAATTCATGGTAAATAATGAGGCAAAAGATTTAAAGCAGCATATTGTTAGAGTGACTGAAGGTATTTATGTTTTGTATATTTATTAGCTAAAATGATGTGTTCACATGCAAGGCTCTGACAACGAAAGGATTGAGAACCATCCGTTTGAGAGACCCTCTTTTTAACCGAGATGGTACGGACTGTAAAGAACTGAAACGAGGCCAACTGAGCCACAGGAATCAGAGGTAGCTTGCGTTATGACAACATTTCAGTGGCGAGAATAAACCGGTCTAGGCAAACTTCTGATTGCACGAGTGTGGATGCAGCTTTGGCAGAAAAGGATTTGTGATATGATGGAAAAATCTGGAAGCCATGTTTGAAATGTAGGTTGACGATGTGAGGGGAATAGGTATCGCGCTTATTCTATGCTCACATAACAGAGCAGAAGACGTCTCTGAAATGCTAAAAGGCGGCCGAAAGCTCCCCAAAGGGGATTCTTAGAAAGGTGGGGAGTACAAAATTTTAACACAGCAATAAAGCCATTAGGGAAACCGATACAGTGATCAACCTCGGGAGATAGTAAAAGGAGATAAACCAGATTAATGAGCTGCCCCTGCAGGATTTGGAGCGGTGCCTGACTGAGATGTTAGAATGCATGGAAGTATATTATCTACCTGAATGTAAAAGAGGAGTGGGAAACACGGCATGCTTAAAGGGCGTATGAATGAGGAAACGATTGAGAAAAGAGAATTAAGTTATACATCTCACCCTTAGAGATGAGCTAGGGCGAGCATTGCGATGGTGACTGTCAGTGGGAGGGGCCAAGGAGTGGGTTGAACGTTGGCGGAGCGGAGAAGAGGAAATGCTGATGTGGCAGAATTGGAGTCGAACTCCCAAAGGAGCTGAGTGTGGGATGACCGGAGTAGAAGAAGACGTCCGAGCCTGGGGAGTGGGAAGATCGGTTTGAGAGACGAGATCAGAGGAGAACCACTGCAGAAGCCGGGCCGGGTGACGCAGCGGGAGCTGTGGTGAAGGCAGGGCGACCTTGGCGACGCTTAGTAGGAGGATTGGAGGAGTTCTTAAGGCGCTTTCCACACGCCCGGAACTGAGACGAGGGGAAAAGGGGCCATCAAGGCAGGAGGCCAATCGAACGCTCCTACAAGCGGAGGAGAAGGAAGGAGGGCGGAATTCGTCACAAAACAGTGCGAGGAACCACCAAGTCGCCAAAAACTAGTCGGACACGTCGCAGCTGATCGTTGAAGCTCAGCAGAAGAGCGGTGTCTTCCATGCAGAAGGTTTTTAAAAGTGATGCCCTGGGAGATGATTGGCCGAGGAGGAGTGCGGACCTGCCGTTGATTGGAGAAGCCAGTGAGGAGTGATTGGACGTGTCGGGGTGGTGAGTCTTCCATGTTGAATTTTTGTTTAAAGTCCATATTACATAAAATACTAAAAAAACAACATTGAAGTTTGTGATTGTAAATTGTTATTTTCACAAACATACAGAAATGCAGTACTGACTTCTATTTTTGTTAATAGGATTATCATGTATTGCGTTGCAGTGTTTAAAACCAGGTGCTGGGTAGAAATTATGCAAATGTTTTCAGTGTGATGTCATCAAATTAGGAAGAGAATGCTGAAATATAAACAAGGCGTTTCAAGTAGATTAGGAAGAGTTATTGTCATCTCAATGTTAACGGCTCTGACCCACATGCAGAAGGGAGAGTAGTCCCCAGAACCCCGACAGTTATTTTGTAGTAAGGGTTGGTGTTTCTGACCGTGCAGATGTAGAGAGAAAACACACTGCAGGAAAGTCAGTTCAAATCAAGATTGGTTATTTGCACTGAATACTCTGCAAACGTCATTTCTCATGAGACAAAAAAAAAAAAAAAACAGGTTTAGGTAAAATCATTAACTTAATTCATTTTGTTTCAATTCATTCATTTTTCTCACAGCTAAAATTCAATACAGCCATGTGGACATCACGTCCCATCAAGTTCAATTATAAAGCAATTCACATGCGAGTTCTTTACATAATATAATGCAAATTAGCAAAAAGTTATGCGACTAAGAAGAAAAATATGATAATATCAAGAAAAATCTAGAGGAAATTTTATGAAATGCAAAAAAAAAAAAAACAAGTCTCTCATTTAAAAAAATAAAAATATCAAAATCCTTTAATAAAGACAAAAATGGATAACAAGATCATTTTCATGTCCTGAAAGGCTTTTAATGAAGCACAGCAAAATTGCAGAGTTAAAGTTATAATTTAACGGGCTTTGTTTCAGGCTCACTGCAAACCTGTCTACTGAGGAACCAAACCTTCATCAAGTTATTAAGTCCAACAAATAATCAGCGGTTTATTAATTAACACTGATAAAATGTTGGGTTGCAGTTTTCCATAAGACACTGTTTAAGGCATAATCTAACATGTAAATACAACATTTGCATCCAAACCACAAGATGAGAGGAGGAACTTGGTGATGCGACAGCTTCACGTCTTCAACAAAGCACGCAGAAGTCTCCCGAGACCTGGACACATTCCTGCCCTCAGTGGCGGAGCCATGTCACTGCCGCCGCACAAGCGCCCGGTGATGCCTTTAATGATGAGACATTTCATTAATGAGTTAATGCAAAAACTCTCAATGTCATCAGCAAAGATAAGAAGGAAGAAAGCGCAGCATTGTGCACATAATAACGGGCTCCGTGCCTGCCCCAGAGATGTCACGGGTCAGCCATGTTAAGAATGTGTGTGCCCAATCATCCACTGATCTTTATCTGATGGGCCCGCAGCTAACCATGACATGGGTCCAATCAGGGGTGCTGATGAATGGACAAAGGGGGCCTTGAATTGTTGAAGCTGCCACATGACTGCTTGTCTACTAAATCACACTGACGTTAGCAATCAATACACCAATTACTGAACATGCTTAAAGATATTTAGCATGTTCTGGCACAATAGTACAATAAACTCTACATTTCACAAATTTGTATAGTTGTGAAATGATTGTCACAGTGTGGATTTTTAAGACTGTTTAAATCTAAAATGAGATGAACTTAAACATAAATTGAAAACAATTGTGGGAATTGTAACATATTTAAACATTTTTACAACTTTTCCATTTCAATTGTGTTTTGGCTTGTAGCTCATGACAGTTATATTTATTTTCATGACCGAATTAAAGAAATTTTATTTTAAAAAGCATGAAAAAAATGAAACAAAAAGCAGCTGAGAATGGACCCCAAAATTAATAAAGAGCGATGACGATACACCTAAAACAAACAACCCAGACATCAAGGCATAACACAATGTCCACACAAGAC
Organism: Girardinichthys multiradiatus; assembly: GCF_021462225.1. Taxonomy (NCBI): domain Eukaryota; kingdom Metazoa; phylum Chordata; class Actinopteri; order Cyprinodontiformes; family Goodeidae; genus Girardinichthys; species Girardinichthys multiradiatus. Next base: position 28,660,404 of record NC_061795.1, on the reverse strand, counting down.
AAAATTAGTGATAAGAATGTCTCCAGCTCAAATTTGGGTTACAAAAATTAAGATTTATATTGTAATGCATTTAGTCAGCCAGAAAAAGTCAGGAGAAATGCTTCTGAGTACAGTAGCGAGGAGATATACAAAACTAGCACCCAATGGAAGATTTGGAGGATTGTTTGGAGTTGATTTTTTGTACTGACAGTGTACACTTAAAAAGTAAACTACAGCAAAACCAGTTTTCCTTTATGAAAAACGTTGTGCTCATAAAAAAAAAAAAAAAAAACACCTGTGTGTACCCTGCTCGAGCTATCTGATGAAGCCATGGCATAAGCAGTGTTGTGTTCTCTTCTCTCAACATTGAGATGTTGTCTCTTTTAAATACCAGATTCCAATTGTATAATCATGGGCAAAAAGTGTTTCCAATGAAGAGACAATTTTTTGGTGGATGAAACAACAACATTTTTCCCAAAAAGGTATTTTTTTGGTCAAGACAATAAACCATTTTTTGCCTACAGCCATAGAAATCCTCCACACAACGTCCAAATATGGACATACTTATTGTTTCACAGGACATGAATTAGCATGTCTTTTTATGGCTGAATCATATATTTTAGATCTTTTACGGCTCTAAAATATAGATTATATATGCCCTTTAAAACATCTAACTGGATAAGGAAATGAGTAGCAACAAAGTATTAACCTAAAACTAAAGATTATTAATCATTAAAGAATAGGGTTTATAATTTATTGACTAAATACATTTATCTCTTTAAGAGACCTTTTGTTGAACAATGCACAATGGGACAAATTAAGATCTTAGGTGGCTTTGGAAGTCACAATGTGGTGGAGCATAAAAAGGCTCTAGGAATAAATTCCAGGCACCGTGACGTCGTAAAACCTGACAAATTGTAATAACGGCCTGTGTAATCCACACCACTGTCATTCTCAGGACTTTAAGCTCTCCCTGACACAGTCTTTGTATCAGATTTAAGTCTGCAGCCAAGATTAGACAAAAACAGTGAAAAAAAAAAACATCCAGTCTAGTGACATTTGTCTCATACTACATTATCTGAAATCAAATGCTCCATTCAACTCCCACCGTTCCATATAGAACAATCAGTCCAGCCCTAATGTGGGAATGTCTGTAATCCTCACAAAAGGACCCTGACATTTATACCCAGCAGAAATGAATTAGGCAGGCACTGAATTCTTCTAGTGGCTTTGTGCATGCTACACTAGACTGGATGGATAGATAATGACACTTTATTACAGGGTCATTATGGCAGGGAGCTCTCAACAATGAATAGGCAGGTCTAGTCAGCATGGACAGCTGTGAGACAGGTGACCCAACATGTTAACAAATATGGCAAATGGGCATTATGGGACTGATGAATTCAGAAGACGCTCTAGGGGAAAGATCAACATAAAAGCTGGGCCCATCTAAGGACTGCCCAGAGAGATACAAATCTTAAGTCTGTTTTAAGGAAGTTTTATCACCTACTGTGACCTCACTTTCCCAGAGTTTCAGAAGATGAAAAGACTGAGGATATTACAAAAAAGTCTTAGAAACATTGTAATTGTGCTTCTGAGTGTAGTTGTCATCACCGTGGCTGGTAGTATTCAGATTCATATTATCAAACCTTTATAGATCTGATAATAGTACAAACAAGCATGCCCTTGTGGTATTTAGGCTCTTCTTTGAAGAACTAAAATGTTAGCCTTGAAAAGTAAAAGGACTTCCTATCTTCCTTTTTTGTCCTACGATAAATAATTTTAGCTACTCTTGAGTTAAGTGTCTCATTTGTTGTACACCTTGTCATAAAACTGGTCACTGTAGCACCTGGACTCCTATACTACAAATTTGTGTTAAGCAGAAAATCTTTTACTTAATTTTGCCATTTTCCTCCAATAAAGGATCAAAGTCTTGGCTGAGAAAGACATCGCTTGGATAGCAACATATTTTGCTCTACCATCTTTGTTTGGACCCACTTTGAGGCTCTGGGTCTATTCACCCAATGTGCACCCCATTTCTGGAGATCTTGCTAGCTGCACTTGACGTCTCGAAGTAATGTCAGAAATGTGGTTCCTACGCAGTACTGAAAAGTCTAGAAAAGTATGCAATTCAATTTTAATGTTAATATTTTCCACATTACTTTACTCTTTTGTTCTATTTGTTAACCAGAAATGAATGAATGCTCATTAAAACAAATCATATAAGTGCCATAATTTCACTTCTTTGGTCAATTAGAAATTGTGTTTCCTAAGCTTGGTCTGACCTGTTTGTGTAACAAAGCATTGAAATTCCTGCTTTTTTTTAGTTTTTACAACCAAATATAATGTAGGTATGACAGATCAAAAGATGTGATCTGTTATACTATGACTTTACAATAGTAAAGTATGGAAATTCATGTGTCTATATTTGATGGAGGATATACCAGTCCACATTTCACACATCCACGTATTGTAGATTATGAAGTAGAGCTTTTCTAAGTTTGTCCAGATGTCAAACAGTCGTAAACGAGCCCGTTACCACATTGTTGCATTGTAAGCCAACTTGACTGTTGGGCTTTAAGATTTCTTGAAATAACAAACCGAAACTAGATTGATATTTTGTACTCGAATAAACTGTTGCAAAAATCTTGAAATATGAGTCTTACATCTTTTGTTTCAAATTTAAATTTTGAAATTGACTAGAACCACTTGTAATTGTAAAAAGTCATATCTAAACAAAAAAGACACAAGCTAACCTCACTTCGACATCCCTGGACAATAGGATTCCAAGATGTTACAACCTGACTATTTAGCCCTTAAATCTGGGCCTTGTTTAGCAAACAGTATAAAGTCGGGTTTGGGTTTTCCCAATTACTTTATACATCTAAATGCTGAGCATGTGATAAGCATTTTGAGTGTTTCTGTGGAAAATCATACCAGGCAATAAACTAACAACGCAAAGAGCAAAGCAAAGAATGTCTTGCCCTCCTCTTAGATCATGTCTTAGATCATCTTCTCTGACATCAGGGAACATATGGGTTGGCCTAGAGTCTGTAGAAGCAACATGAATACAGCTTAATTTTATATTTTTATATATTGAGATGCAAATTAATTAACTAACTAATCAATTAACTATTAAATCCAGAAAATGCACAGTCTGGAAAACGAGGTACTGTGTGCTGTAATTGTTTCAATAATTTTGACAATGAAAGAATGCCAATGCTCAACAAAAGTACCACAACAGTCACAGTGATTTAAAAACATTTAGTTTGGTTTAGCTGAGTAGTAAGAGGTAAGACAGTTTCATGTTTCCAAGCTATACCATGTGACTTTACCAGCAAAGCAGGAGTGAAAATAGGTTTCAGTTGTTTCTTTTAAAGGTACAAAATTAATAAAATCCCTTAAATGCAACTGCATGAAAGCAGTAGACAGCAGTAGACTACTTAAGAAGAACACAAAAAAGCTCACATTTCAGATTGAAATTTAAAAATAGCTTCTATGCTACTTCCATCAGCCACATGGTCAAGTTTCTGTTGATCTTTTGATACCACTCACCGAACTTGGATGCTCACCTTTTTCTTTTGTCACACTGCCAAACATTGGTCCAATAAGATCAGACCAGGCAGCTGCAAAGCCTTTAACATGAGATTAGCCCTTTTGCTTTCACACACAAGTTAATGGCATTAGCTAATGTATGAACAACAGAAAACCTCTGTATGTGCATTTTGATGTTGCACAGACAGAGAAACTCCAACACTTTGTTCTTGAGTTAACCACTTGCTTAATGTTGTGCAGCAATAGGTTTAGTTTGGCTATGGATAACGATTCATAAATGTAAAAGTCAATTATTAACAAAGTTAAGAGGGTTATTTAGTATTTAGTAAGGGCTTTTTAATTGGTTTACATTACAACAAATGACTTATATAAAGACAAGAGAAGTATTATTAGGTCATAATGCTTTGCAAAAGTAGCAGTATCCCTTAAACCTTTTATAATTTTGTCACAGTACAACCAGAACATTCACTGTATTTTATTGAGATTTTACGTGCTATACTAACTCAAAATTGGAATTATCCGTGATTTACAAAGTTTAGTATTTTTTGTCAATTTTCTAGCCCCTGATTTTAAGTTGGATTTAAGTCTGGGGAATTGACTGGGCCATTTACACACATAAACATATATTTCAAGTCATTGTAGTTCTGGTTTTCTGTTTAGTGTCATTGTCCTGCAGCTAGAAGGTGAACCTTTGCCCTAGTCTCAAGGCTTTTTGCAGCAGGTGTTCCCCCAGGATTGCCCTGCATTTAGTTTTAACCAACTTTCTGTTAACTCTGACCAGGTTTTCTGCCCCTGCTAATGATAATGACACTGCGGGGATGGTGGATAGAGTACAGTGTTATTTTTCCTCCAAACACAGTGTTCTGCAGGCCACAAAATGTTTGATGTGTCCTTTTTGTGGCTTGTGGCAAATTCTAATGACTTTATTTTAAACATTGACTTTTTTCCATTACTCTTTTATAAGGTCATATCTAACAGAGCTGCTGTCAAGAGATTCTCCTACCCTAGCTGTGGATCTCTGCAGCTCCCCCAGAGTTACCATGAGCCCCTTGGCTGCTTCTCTGTTTTATTCTCTCCTTACCCAGGTTGTCAGTTTAAGTGGATTTCAATGTCTTGGTAGGTTTGCAGTTGCAATACTCTTTCCATTTCAGATGACTGATTGACAAATACTGGCACTGGTACTGACCGCTGGAGCAGGGGTGACACTTGTCATCTTGGTGCGCCTGCACCACCCACCAGATGTTGAGGGAGGACCATTAAAGCTATTTCAGCTTTAATGATTCATATAAGCAACTTGAAGAAATATTGTTGCAAATATAGATGTAGTGTGTGTGAACTGAATTTACCATCAAATGTATTTTATTACACAACTTTTAACATAATACTAGAAGATTATGGGATATAATAATATGCAGAGTTGGTTTTGTAAAATAGTCTTTATGAAAATGTCAAATATGTAGCAAACCTGTGTTAGAAAAAAAATAGAACCCATCTGGAAGTTAGAGTTCACATAGTTTTCTTTCTCTTTAAAGGCTTGTAAATGTTTGAAGGTATAGCTATCAGACTTAGAGCAGCATGGTGCAGGGGGCTGGATTACTGTTCGTAATTTTTTATTTTCTAAATTTAGTATGAGAAAAGAGCGCCTGTCAGTGCTGCACATTGTTGCCAATATTTATTTAATTCTATTCTTTTTATTATTTCTATTTTTTTCATAGTTTTTTTTTTTTAGTCCTTGCAGCAGCACCCCGTTAGCAGCAGGCACCCTAGGCAGCTGCTGTTGTGGCCTATGCCAAGAGCTAGCCCTGCGCTGGAGACAGGCACCAGCTCCCCTCCCCGGGAGCCTTCATGGATAAGCTGCTATAGAAAACAGATGGATGGATGGACTAGTCCGCTGTGAGATGTTCTAAGCTTGGGATATTGTTTTATACCCTAAATTCTATACATTTATCCACAGCTTCATTTCTGACCTGTCTGCTGTGTTCCTTGATCTCCATGATGCTGTTTGTTCACTAATGTTCTCTACACTGAACAGCTGGATTTATATTGAGATTAAATTGCACACAGGTGCACTCTATTAACCAATTAGGTGACTTCAAAAGGCAACTGGTTGCACTGAAAGTTTCTGAAACCTTCAAGGGATTGCATTTGCATCCTTAATGCAAATTAGGCTGCAATGTTTTCATGGAGCATGAATTCCGAACTATGTGCCTATTGTTCAAAAAGCAATTTTGGCAGTTCAAAAGGAAAAGTATTTACCAGCTTTAATATACTTATTACTTGTACCACGTAAGGATACACCAGTATACACACAATATCATGTTAATGATAGTGATGTTTTAACATGAGTAACATGTGTAAATTATGAGAAAAGACCAAATGGAGAGTTCAAAGTAAAAGCAAGAGAGAATCTGGCCAGCAAACTTTGTGACCTGTGAGCTTTCCATGTGACCCCCACCAATAAGAAATGCCTTTGGTAATTTGAATCAAGAGGAAGTGTGTCTCACTCAAACAGACTTGGCTGTAAAGGTCTGCCGGAGCAGCGCACCCAATCCCTGACCAGATGTGTTGACTTCTTTTTTTATTAAAGGAGAAGCTGATAGTTGCAGGTGCAGGGCTAACACGAGGTCCACCTACGCAGGCCTTCATAAAAGGGACATCTATTGCCTGTGTTTAATCAGAGTCAGTGGGAAGGGATGGGATTCATTGCTCTTTGATGGAGAGCACTGTTATGAAGATGGACAGTCTCTTTGCTCCCTAAGTGAAGCCATCGTTTAGCCTCAATTCCCAGGGAAAAGGCCCATTTGTTATCCACGGGGGAGTGCAGCAGGGGTGGTTAAGCTAGGTAGAGGCTGCATGCATTTTCCACACAATTACCGTGCAAAGGCATACATTTATAGTCAGAGAAAAGTGACTGTGCTAAAGCCAAAGTGACGCACAATATAGACTGAATTTCACTCCATGTAATATAAAGGGAATAAAATGGTCAGACCAGCACACAAACGTTTCTTTATGGTCTGGATGTAGGAATGAAGTTGATCCCAGTAACATGTTTCAAAATGCTACTATGAGCCATTTTATTGTTAACGTTGTAAACTGAGCAGTGGCTTGGAATTATTTTTCTTGAGTAAGCAAGTCTCTCCGTACCATCTCAAACAGGTATAGTGCATTGCTATATGTGTTTATTGTTCATACCCCTAAATTTTATTGTTTTTTACTTTACAACCAAAAACAACAACATTTTGTTGAGATTTTATTTGACAGATCAACACAAAGTAGTGCATTTCAGGAAAGCTGTTCAGAGTTGATGATTTGATGTTTTGAGCTCCACGCAGGGCAATTCTGGAAGAAAACCGGTTACAATAGCTTGAAACTGTGGCACAGGTACACCTTGCCATAGCTACAATGATATTTCTTTGTTCAAATGGCCCAGTGAAAAGTTCAGACGAAAATCCATTTGGGATACCATGGCAAGACCTAAAAATTGATATTCACTGGTGTTCTTCATCCAGTTGAGTTAGAGCTATTTTGCAAATACAAATGGACACCAGTGTCTTGACGTGCAGCACTGGTAGAGGCATACCAAAAAAAAAAACTTGCAGAAAGGTGGTTCTACAAATTAGTAACTCAGGATGGCTGGATGCAAATGCATAGAACACATTAAACATTTTTATTTGTAAAAAGACATTTCAAAATTATTTGAAAATCATGCCTCATTTTTCTTCCACAATACACTCACCGGCCACTTACACCTTGGTTGTAACAAGTGGTTATTTGAGTTACTGTTGCCTTTCTATCAGCTTGAACCAGTCTGGCCATTCTCCTCTGACCTCTGGCATCAACAAGGCATTTACGCCCACAGAACTGCTGTTCACTGGATATTTTCTCTTTTTTGGACCATTTTCTGTAAACCCTAGAGATGGTAGTGCATGAAAATCCAAGTAGATCAGCAGTTTCTGAAATACTTCCCCATTCTGATGCTTGGTTTGAACTGCAGCATATCATCTTGACCATGTCTACATGCCTAAATGCATTGAGTTGCTGCCATGTGATTGGCTGATTAGAAATGTGTGTTAACGAGCAGTTGGACAGGTGTACCTAATGAAGTGGCCGGTGAGTGTATGTGGTTGTTGGGTTTATGTAAACAAACTACTTAGACTGAAAAGAAGCTTGTGGTGTGACTGCTGAAGCTCACGTTTGGAAAACGAATTACATATATTACTCATAATTTCTGCAGATATGATATAAAATGAATTTATGATGGTGGACATTTGGAAAATGTTGATTCAGAAACCTATCAAATTTATCACACTTCCACTTTGCCCCATGGCACAATGAATAAGCTAGGCAACAGAAAAGGCAGCAGTGCTTTTAGATTCATTTTGTTTTACATGTGGATCACATAGTGTAAGAATCTGGGGTTAGTTTTTGAAGTGCTCCTATTGCAGTAGATTGTTTTCATGTTCTGTGTTTGGAAGAACTGCTCCCTCTTACTCTTTGAGAACTGTTCTTAAGTCTACTTATAAGTAATGGTTTGAATTAAACTAACCAATGAAATGTCAGTGAGGTTTTCCTAGTCCACTTCTATCCTACTTTTTTAATGTGTTGCTGGCATATAATCATTAAAAAAAATAACAGGTTATAAAAAAAATGTAGTTCTTTTGCTATCTGTGAATACAATTTTAAGTTTAATTTATGAGTAAATCCTATTTTTTTCTTACTTTTTCAGCATCTACCATTTCTTTCTTGATATAACTTTATCAGTGTGCAAGCACCACCCTGAGCACCAACCCTGTCTTTTTTCACCTCTGCAGAAAAAAGAGGACTACTTCATGTGTTGGCCCGGAACATTGGCCCTGAACGTAAATCATTAAGTGTGAAATCATCCAGTGTAAATGTAATTCCCGTGGATACTGAGCTGAATCATTACCACTTTCCAAACTGAAATGGCAGATTAGATGCCTATAATAAGTCTGTTCTCCTAAAGGCCTGCCCACTGTTAACGGGGCTGACCTCTGTGGGTCTGTTAAGATTATTTCGAGGACAGGTTCATCATACAGTTTTATTCGCTAGCAGAAAATGAATGACCTGTCCACAAACGAAGTGATGCAGTGACGGTGAGAAGTCTGTGTGTAGCTTTATTTCCTTTACTTAGTCATCCAGTGAGGATGAGAATTGCTCCATGTATCATTCTGAGAAAGAAGCTCCTTGTGAATATAAACTCTGGTTCTAATATGCTAAGTGGGAGTGTGTCCGAAAGGTTAATATATAAGGGGACAAAGTGTTTAACCTGACATGAGTTATGCTTAATGATGATAACTAATTTAATTAAATAAAATGAATTTACTGCATAAAGTATTAAGTGCAGCCTGGTTTCCTGAACACACAAACTGTACATGCCATTAAAACAAACAAAGGAAAAATAAAAGTTTCACTTATTCATATTTGTGGCACTGGACCAGTGTGTCACTGCTCTGTGGTTTAGTGATTTTAAATCTCTTTGGATCCACTTTCAGGAATTTTTCTTATCCATTGTTTAGGATCCTCCAGGCTTAACAAGCTCGCCACAGACCAGTGCTTTATGGTATCAGTGTATCCGTGCCTCTTTTGCCACATGTTGTATTTCACTCTTACGTTGGCCTGTCTAAGCTATCATGCCTTTGTTTTGTTTAATGGTATCTCCAGCCTTGGACCACTGATACCAGCTGAGCGGTTAGAGTGTTAGCACTCCTCAATATCTATTACAATTAGTTTTTGATTAAGGAAGCCTGTACGGCTGTTTGAAGCCTTTAATGTTTTGTCAACTGGATGATGATGGAGAGAGCAGCCTGGATTCCTCCTAGTTACAAAGCAGCCAGTAAAATGCTCAGAAAGAACCATTTTATCTTCCTAATGGAAACCAGATGACCTTTCTTCCCTTTTTTTCCCCCTCATCCCTTTTGAATGTCGAAGTTTCCCTTGATGTGATACACACTTGAAGTTTTCTATCACTTCGTTTGTAATTCAAGCCAGCTCGTTGGGCAGTTTCTTTTCACCTTTCCTGTTTTTGTTGCGGCCAGCAACTTTGACGATGTGTAAAAGCGAAGACAACATTTAATCTCAGATGATGTAGGACCAATCATGTGCCTTAAAGATTATGCAGTGAAATTAAGGATTTTCTCAAACTAGTAAAAGGTAGTTTTATTTGAAACCTAAAGGTGATTTGCATCTTCTGTGTACTTATACTTAACAATATTCTTGAATAAACAGGGCATTGGAGGGATGTGGGGTATTTTAGAAAAGCTAAATTACCTATGAAGTTCAGTTTATTTTATTGGGATTTTGCGTGATAGATCAACCCCTTTTACCTTTTACAGATACCCTGAAATAAAATGCAGTGCAACTAATTTCCTTCCCCTATATAAAGACATCCTTAGCCAAACGTGTGCACTTTAACTTTGACTGGGCCATTCTGAAGTGAACATGCTTTGATCTAATCCATTTGATTGTAGCCTTCGGTTGTATGTTTAGGGTTATTGTCATGCTGGAAATTGAAACCTCTGCCCTGGAGTCAAGTGTTTGGCAGCTCTTAACGATTTTTATCCAGGATTGTCCTTAATTTTACTCCATTCATCTTCACATCCACTCCGAGAATGTTTTAAATAGGAATGCTTTATTTTATTTATCCAGGATACATTTCATTGAGAAATTAATTCTCATTTTCTAGAGAGACTTGTTCCAACATATCTATATAAAAGACATATATAAACATATATAACATAAATATAAAATCAGAAAAGTTTCACACAAAACAACAGTACAGGTGCATATCAAAATACAGTGTTTAACATAATAAATAATCACAATGCCATGATTAAGAACAAAGCAGGTGTCTACTGCCATTTTCTCAATATTTTTGACCTGCATGTTAAATTCACCCAGAGGATTCAGATCAAAGAGTTTCAGTTCCTTTTGGAGATGATTCCAGGTTAATGGTGCAAAGTAAGAAACTGCTTTCTTCCCTAATTCTGTACAGACTGAGGGAGCACAGAGAGTAATGATATCCTGGGACTGGAGGCTGTGACTAGTGTGTTTGGGTGACATATATGAAGATAAATATGAAGGCACAAGCCAATAATGATTCATAGTTAAAAATGTATCAATGAAAAACACTGCTTATGGGGTGAGATGGCCATTTAACTAAAGAATACTAAGTGCAATGATGGGTGAGATGTTTACATCCAGTTATAAACCTTAGTGCTCTGTGATAAGCAGAAGCTAACAGCTGAAGAGTATGTGTAGGGGCATTTATATATAAAATGTCCCCATAAAGAAGCAGGAAGATGACAGCAAAACGTTGGTACCCTGTGTTAAAAGAAAATGTGACCTGTTTCTAAAGAAGAAACCTAATTTTAGTCTCAGATTTTTTTTAGATTCTCGATATGAGCTTTAAAAGTTACATTTTTATCAATGACAATGCCCAAAGATTTGGGCATCCTCAATAGAGAAACCTTCTGAAGGGAAAATACTAGGTAGAACAGTAAGATTTTAGTTTTGTCTGTGTTCAAAACCAGTTTGAGCTGTAGAACTGGCTATGATCATGTCCCTACTGAGGAAAACATCACCGCAGCATCCCCACACCATGATAAGCACTGCTAGATTTCTGCCACACAGTGTTTTGCATATAAGTAAAAAAGTTCAATTTCAGTTTGACCTGACCAGAACCTTCACACTTCTATCCTAGTGTTTTCTGCATCTGCATGGTCTGTGGTGAACTTCTAACTGTACTTTATTTTTGGCTTTCTTTCAATGATAGCTTTCTTCTTGCTATTATTCTGACATATTTGTGGTCTGCACAGCTAAAAATCAACAGATTCTACCACCTTAGCTGTGGATCTCTGCAGCTCTTTCAGAGTTACCATGGATCTCTTGACTTTTTCTTTAACTAAAGCTGTCCCCCAGTTTGGGTGGGCAGCCATGTTTGCAGTTGTGCCATACTCTTTTCATTTTTAGATGATGATTAAACAGTACTCAATGAGATGTCTATTGCTTTACAACATAACTAGGTGTAATTAGGTGGGTTCTAAAAGCAGTTAGATGCACTGGGATGTATTTATGGGTGTCGGAATAAGGGAGGAAATACAAATACATGTCATGGTTTTATAATTTTTATTTGTAAATTAAAAGACTTTAAATGACACCTCCCTGTTTCCATAATTTAAAAATCAACATTGAAGACGCCATACAAATTCAAACCTTGAGAATTTTACTCCCTGTCAGTCACAAAATATATGCCATTGATCATTTTTTATTATCACTTTTCTGAATAGTTTAAGCAAGATCAAATTTAAAAAACCCTCTTTGAACATTTTTCAGTTGGAGCTAGCAAAGCAGAAAAAGGACTTAATAAATAAACATGTCAAAAAAAGGTCAAACATCCACTCACTTTCTGTATTTTAATATGCATCAAAATATTGAGAATTTATTTTCTGAGGTGGTTTGGGTGATCACATGTTGAAGTAATTTACAGAAAACAAGCTTTTCCAGTTCCGCTCAGCTTGGCTGTCAGAGGAATGTGAGGAAGCAATGTAAATAGTTCTCTCAATTTCATCTAAATGAACAAAACAATTCTAATAAAAGCTGCACTGACATTCTGTTGAGACAAATAATTAAAGTGCCATTTCCTGCGTGACCAAAACTGCGATTAAGGACCATGTTCGCTGTTACTCATTCTGACACTGAATAACCAGCTATCACAGTCTTCTTTAGTAAAAGATGATAAATCAGCTGGGTAATCAATTACTGATTAAGGTAAAACAGTTCTCATGTTCTGACCTGACATATCACACATCCATTTCATTACTGTTTTCCCAAAAGCTACTAGGAACAAACATTATAAATAAGTAAAGATATGCTTTTTTTCAGTTTTTAAGAAGGATAAGAATTCTTGGCATTTTGAAGGTCGTTCCAATGTTTGGTGATTTGAAGGACTGGGATCTCTCTTTGTCACATTCACAAACACAAAAGGGAGATAAAAAAAAAGTCCTGGCATGCAAGCAAGTCTGATAAGTTGCAGCTTGTGTAGTTTTGTTTAGTTTACTTAATCCTTGAGCTGGAAATGACCTTGTGAACTTAAGCTGGGTTGAGTGTTTTTTTTTTTTTCTTTTTTCCTGCCTCCAGTTTTCTTTTTTATTTCACTCAGTCAGCAGCTAAATCTCTCAGCAAAACATGCATTGCAATTTGGATCATTTTCAAGTATTCAGATCTCACTGGAGTGGTGTGTGTGCGTGGGGGTGGGGTGGGGGTGAGGGTACTGTAGCTGCCATCAAGTGTCCACATGCTCCTGCCGTTTCATTCCCCTGCATTCACACATCACGGGTCAAAGATCGCTGTCCTCGAACAATTACATTCACTCCTTTAGCACCAGCCTGAACCTGCTTTCATCAAACCTGCTTTTGTGCACACATGGCCTCTAACCTGGCCAACCTTGGTTTAATCATTACCATGACCTGTTTATCTGATTGTCAAGCAGGTAACCATTAATACGTGTTTACTTCCAGATGACCTCTGTAATGTGCCTGCCGCCTTTGCCCCACAAATGTCAGCTCTATCATAGAAGTTGGACAGTGTTGTTTTTGTGTGGTTTTAGGTCTTGTATTTATATAGATAAAAAGCTAAGAACCACACTTTTCTGCAAGATCAATCAAACTCGCTTTAGATATAGTTGGTTACCTATATAACAACATATCATGGTTGGTTTTTCTATATTTTTGGCTTTTTTTGTTCTAAATAGCTACAGTATTTAAACAAAACAAAATCCACCCTCCCAAAAACAAGATTTTTCATGCACAGGCCTCTGGTGACATCATAACAAGCATAAGGTTAGCAAAACTAACCACATGTAGCACCACAGTAATGCCTATTTAAGACGATACAACCATAGCATTACTTTTACCCAGAATATATACAGGTTCACACTCTGGTTTTAAACATGTATGTCTGAACACATACACTACAGGTACTCAAATAGCTTCTGTTGGTCTGGACCAAAATGAAGGCTGGACCCAAATCAACTGTGATCACAAATATTTTACCACGCATCTTTTACCACAGTAATGACATTTACTGTGCAAAGCTTTTCTAGATTAATTGCCATTTCTTCTTCTCCTTCTGCTCCTTAGTTGACTTTCGGTTTTCTTTATCTGCTGTGTGTATGGCGCCACCCTTTAACTGAAGGCTATGTTGTCACTGTTGGTGTGCACAGTCAGTGTGAATGAAGTAAGTGAAGCGGAACATCGTTGTTTCTTGTGCCTCTTGTGCTGTCTGCAGAGAAGAAACTGCACGGCTGTCTCTAAAAAGTGAAATGTTTTGAGAGAATAAATCAAATTTCAGTTCAAGAATTCAGCCCCACCTTAATGTCTGAAGGAAGGATAATTATCAAACAATGAGGGTTTACAGAGTTACCAGCATACTAATCATTGACAGCAAAATAAAAATTAATGAACTCAGAATGTGTTAAAAAGATGATGGCTCCAGTATGGTCCTGTTTGTTGAGATTTTTTTAAACTTAAAATCAAAGAGAAAAATGAGAATCACCAAATGTAGTGTTTTTCCTTAACCTTTGATATAATATTTCAATGCTTGTTTAGATGCCTGTTTCGAAATCTTGTCATTTTATTTCTAAAATCACCTTATTCAGTACTATAAAAGGAAAGCATTATGTTGAATTTAAGTGTTGTTATTCATACATTAACCCACACAGTCACTTTCAGGATTAAATTAAATGAGGTGAAAATTAAAGGTAAAATATGACGTTTTAAACTACTTTTCATATATACATAAACAGATCATGTAAAGTTCATCTTTAAAAGATTACAACACTGTCTCACTACTTTGAAGGAACATTATCAGAATAAGCAAAGTAATTATCAACAGTTTGTTTAGTGCAGTTAAGATTGCATTATGAAGGAAGTTATATTTTTTAAACTTTATTTTAAAAGTTAAAAACATATAACAAATGTTGCATATTGCTGTCCAAACTTGGAAGCCATTAATTGTCTAAAATGTCAATATTAACTCTAAATTGGAATACATTTACAAAAAGGTCATGTTTTGCTGGAAAAGGCTTGAAGCCTGCGATTTAGATCAGAAATTCAGGAAAGTGTTTAATAAACGTTTTTTCATGAAAACTGTCCCCTTTGTGACAACAAAGATCATGTGCCCTGCAACGGCGTTATATCTAGCAACATCCTAGGTAAACCCCTCAAACTCTAATGCAGCTGGAATGCTTAAAAATCTCTGTTGAAATCAGTCAAAAATTGCTCATCTGTAACAATGTTCACTGATGCCTACTGATCAACTTGATCCTTGTGCCTCTTGTGTTGTCATTAACCAAATATGCATAAAGCAGAAAATTATAGTAATTAGCAAATAAAAGAAAGAAAGAAAGAAAGAAAGAAAGAAAGAAAGAAAGAAAGAAAGAAAGAAAGAAAGAAAGAAAGAAAGAAAGAAAGAAAGAAATCTGGCTGCGAACAATATTGGTTTTGAAAAATCCTGCTACTTCCTGGTGACCAGCCACGTTGCTTGTCTGGTGTTTAGCTGATGCAGAATGATAACTCACCAGTTGTCCTCCTCGGTGAAATGGATAATATATAGCTAGGATGTGTCCTGACATAGTTATATCTGTTGGTGTCCTCGAAAAGACAAGGAGAGTCAATTACAATGGCAGAGCAGAACGCCTGTGCGAATGTCAACTCCCTGCACAGACGGCTGTGATAAATAACACCTGACCTCACACCAGGCGGTTGTTTCTCTGCAGGGCCCGAGACAGACTTGCACAAGAAAATGTGAAAATCACGGCAGAGTGTGGGGCGCTTCAAGAGAAGGGTGGAGGGCACCGAACAAGAGGACAGGGGACATCTGAGTGAGCAGCGAGACTTGTCGAGGAACATAGTGCTGTTCCTGTACTTGTGTTTACTTCATGGCAATGCTGTGAAGATATGAAGCTTCACTCGGGGGGTGTTGTGGCAGGCCCTGCTGTTATTCATACCTGTTTCTGACAAGAAAAACAAAGCTCCATCCCGTCTTGCACATCCTCTGTTTGGCTGTGCGAGACATAAAGCAGCAGGTCAATCTGCCCGGGAGTCCCATCGCGCTCTTGTCTGAGTGTAATCTTTGTTGACAGAAAGCAAGTGCAGCTATCAGGTCACTTTCTGTGGCTTCCAGTAATGCACCACCACAGACTTCTGCATCCAGCAGCGACAGCATACAGATTGCTGATGCTGTAGGTGCACGGCCCCCTGTTCTTGGTCATGAAAAGATTGGATTACTTTGTCCCCAGACAAAGCAGACGGTAGGATAGTGATGGTACCATCATGGAGCTGCAACGGCGAAGGTTCTCATTTTCTATATGCAAGCGCATGCTCTTGTGTGTATATATGCACACGAGCATGTATGTGACAAGGCAGAATGGGGCAAGTGGGGGAGTCCCAGGTCCCATGGGAGACACACTGGCTAAAAGAGAGGAGGAATGAGCAACAGGCAGACACAAGGGCACAGGCAGATGTGTGGAAAGATAAATGAGGAGATAAATCACGGAGTGTCTGGGCCCAAGGCATTTGCATTCCTGAAATGAAACTCCAAGGAGAAACACAGCAGAGTATTGAGCTTCAGTGACTTAAAAAAAGCATACAGTGTGTCTGGATGTGTCAAGTGTTCGTGTGTGTGAGAAGAAGATACAAAAGATTTTTTTTCCTTGCAGTTTTTAAGCAGATTGTATCACATTCCTTAATCAAACATTCAGAAAAGACTCAATATCCTGTGTTCTTGAAGCCATCCGACTGTAAGAAAACAATGATGAGTCCTAATGCAAATAAAAATTTGAACTTGCGCAAACTGTATATAATGGCAATTCAAGTAATTTTTTTGTTTTGAATTGTTAAACTAGAGGGTGGGGGCAGTCACCTACACATGGCTTAATTTAGACAGGCCATGTTTCACCCGTGGAGTCCTGGAACGTCTCAATGCCACAAGAAAGATCACTCCCCTTTCAGGATCACCGAGCTCCTCATTTCCGCACAAGGCAAAGTTAGACTGGGAGATAGTTCGAAAAAAATCAGGTTGTGTAAAGTTATCAGCAGTTATAGTTCCCTTGTTTGTAGTAAACAAATGTCATATTGCTGTGAAATTATAGAAAAAAAGTGAATAAATCTTCAAAGCAGTAAAAGACAAACATCCAGTCATACAAACCTTACAGTTGTTGCTGATTTAATCCATTTAAAAATAATCTGAAACAATCAAAAATCTTTACTCATCAGCCCATTTATTAGGAAGTGAACGGAAAAATAGCAAATCAGCCATCCACATTTCAGCGTTAGGTGGGGAAAAGACAACTTACTGAAGTTCAAAGCAACCATCAAAATGGGGATAAGAGGGGATTTCAGTGACTTTGATTGTTGGTGCCAGACAGGCTGGTCTGCGTATTTCAGAAACTTTTGATTTACTGGTAATTTTTATTATATAACCATTTGTAAGGTTAACAGAGAATGGTCCAAAAACAGAAAATATCTGGTGCATTGCAGTTGGGAGGACAAAACTTGTTTGTTGATGTTAGATGCCAAAGGAGAATGGGTGGACCAGTTTGAGATGAAGCCAACATTACCTCAAATAACCACTTGTTACAACCAAAGTATGGACATTACCTTCTCTGAAAACAAATGAAGACCACACCAGGTGCCACTCCTGTCAGCTAAGAACAGGACACCGAGGTTACAATTCACATGACTCACCCATATTAGACAATAACAGATTGAAGAAAATGTAGCCTTGTCCTATGAGTATCAATTTCAGCCTCATCATTCAGATGGTTGGGTAGAATTTGGTGTAAAAACCATTAAAGCAAGGATCCATCCTGCTTTGTATCAATGGTTCAGGCTAGATGGTAGTGTAATGGTGAGGAATGATGTCTTGCCACAACCTACCAGAGCATTGTTGCTGACCATGCCCAACCCATTATGACCACAGTGTACCCATCTTCTAATGGCTACTTCCAGCAGGATAACGCACCACGTCACGAAGCTTAAATCTAAAACCGGTTTCTTGAACATGGCATTGAGTTCACATTACTCCAGTGATCCATAGGGATCCATAGGAATCAGATAACAATCCAATAGAGCACGTTTGGAATGTGGACGAACTTTTGTATCACTGATGTACAATTGGTATAATCTGCAGAAAGTATGCCATGCTATCATGAAAATGAGAACCAAAATCAAACAATACTGTGCTTGACATAGAAAAGAGCAAATTAATGTATTTCTTGATCAGATTTTTTTCACCCAGCAGCACCTTTGATTTACATTAAAATGTGCTTCAAACGTTTGAACCTTCAAAGCACAGGAACAATATGCTTACGATTTTATTTAGGATATTTTATGTGCTACTTTCTGGGTTATGAGAATCTAAAACACTGAAAAACGATAATGCCCTTCCTACACATTCATTCTGGTCAAAACTTTAAGCAGCGCTGGGACTTTCCCATGAAACAGAGCAGGTCAAGAACTGCGAGCACTCATGGTGGGAGGCTCTGGGTGTGTGGGAGGGAGCATGAAGGAGAGACTGTCATCACTAATTCCTTGCCAGGCAGCCCGAGAAGTGTTGACTAACTAATGACTGTGTTTAACAAGTGAAGTGTATCATGCTTGAGGAAACACAGCTGGATATGGGCCCTGTGCATTGAGTGACTCAAGGAAAACAATTCATTGTTTCCAATATCGTCCACCCACAAACTGGTTTTTAAAAGTGAGAAGAATACTCTTGTGAATGAAGGAAAAAGCAGCAGATAAATTGGTGAAGGGAAACAGCTGTATGTGAATGCAGTGCGGTTGGAGCGAGGGTCAAAGAGGAGTGTCTTTCTGGTTCTGCAGTTGGAGTGGAGGATAAAACAGTAGTCTAAGAAATGTGTTTAAAGGATGGAAGCATAAGCATGTGAGTGCAAAGAAGAGGAATGCAACTTATCTAATGGCAAATGGTGCCAAAAGGCTGAGAAAAAAATAAGCTGTCTTTTGTCAATTGTGTGATGCATTGGCTTGTGTAATAATCAGCAGGGACAGATTAAGAGGTAAGATCTCCTATTTTATATGAGTGTCACTTTCCAGACAAATTACAAGGTAATAATCTGAAAAACATAAATTTGTCAGGGGAAAATGAAATTCCCTCTCTCCCTCAGAATATACCTCAAAATTACAGGGGACTTTAGCATATGTTATCAACTTGTCTCACAATTATCTCAACTCAAATTTGGCACTTGGCAGCCATACTAACATGTGTTGGGATGATGCGGTGGAGCCAAGTTGATGTTTTACATTATAACCACAGCACTTCTGGCCAGACTAAAGCTCATGCTGTTTTGTATTCCTCTCCAGAGTGTGTGCATAACTCATTTCCAATGCCAACATTCTGTTTGGCTGTAATGAGAGAGGAAAAACAGGAGTGAAATTCTATTTTATAACACTGCCTTACTCAAACGAGCGCTTTTCTTACATTTTTGTTCTAATGAGCATTTTGCTCCTGATCCTTTATGACATGGCTTCAGTTGCCTTTATGTGTTCAATTTGAAAAGTGTTACTACTCATTGCCTCATCATTACATGATTACCTCCTTTGTGCACCATCCACCAAATAAGCTAAATTGCACTACTAACTGTTACCCAGAGCAATAGTTGACATGCTTTCAGTTTAATAGTAGGTATGTTTGCAACAAATGCAATGACATTATTAATCACACTGGGAATAATATGTTGTGCTACCACTTGGATCCTAATTCAAACATTATTATATTATATATATATACATATATATATACATATATATATATATATATATATATATATATATATATATATATATATATATATATATATATATATATATATATCAAAGGTACTCTTCAACTGTGAGTGACGGAATCTAAGCTAAGTCAAATCTAAAATGTTTTAGGAATCTAAAACAAAAATCCAGAAGATCACATTGTGTGATTTTTAAGAAATTCATTTGCATTTTATTGCATGACATAAGTATTTAGTCACCTGACAACTGGTAAGAATCCTGGCTCTCACAGGCCTGTTAGTTCTTCTTTAAGAAGCCCTCCTGTTCTTTATTCATTACTTGTATTAACTGCACCTGTTTAAACTCATTACCAGTGTAAGAGACTCCTGTCCACACACTCAATCAAACAAACTCCAACTTCTCCACAGTGGCCAAGACCAGTGAGCTGTGTAAAGACATCAGGGATAAAATAGTAGACCTGCACAAGGCAGGGATGGGCTACAGGAAAATAGCCAAATAGTTTGATGAGAAGGCAACAACTGTAGGCACAATTATAAGAAAATGGAAGAAGTTCAAGATGATGGTCAGTCTCCCTCGGTCTGGGGCTCCATGCAAGATCCGACCTCGTGGGGCATCAATGATCATGAAGAAGGTCAGGGATCAGCCCAGAACTACACGGCAGGACCTAGTCATGTACTGAAGTGAGCTGGGACCACAGCCATTAGTAACACACTGCACCATAGCTTGAAAACCTGCCGCAGACTCAAGGTCCCCCTGCTCAAGCCAGTTTATGTCCAGACCCATCTGAAGTTTGTCAATGACCATCTAGATGATCCAGAGGAGGAATGGGTGAAGGTCATGTGGTTTGATGAGTCAAAAATAGAGCTTTTTGGTCTAAACTTCAGTTGCCATGTTTGGACAAAGACACAGGATGAGTTCAACCCCAAGAACACCATCCCTACCATAAAGCATTGCGGTGGAAACATCATTCTTTGGGGATGCTTTTCTGCAAAGGGGACAGCACAATTGCACTGGATTGAGGGGAGGATGGATGTGGCCATGTATCGGGAGATCTTAGCCGACAACCTCCTCCACTCAGTAAGGGCACTGAAGATGGGTCATGGCTGGGTCTTTCAGCATGACAATGACCAGAGAATGCCAAGAATGTGCAAAGCAATAATCAAAGCAAAGGGAGATTTTTTTTTAAGAATCAAAAATGTAAAAGATATTTTGAGGTATTTCACATTATTTTCTGTACCACCTATTTCCATATGTGTTTGCTTCATAGCTTTGATGTTTTCAGTATGTACCTTCAATGTAGATAGGAATAAAAATGAAGAAACGCCATGTGGAATTATATACTGAACAAAAAAGTGTGAAACAACTGAAAATATGTCTTATATTCTAGGTTCTTCAAAGTAGCCACCTTTTGCTTTGATTACTGCTCCGCACACTCTTGGCATTCTGTTGATGAGTTTCAAGAGGTAGTCACCTGAAATGGTTTTCCAACAGTCTTGAAGGAGTTCCCAGAGATGCTTAGCACTTGTGGGTCCTTTTGCCTTCACTCTGCGGTCCAGCTCACCCCAAACCGTCTCGATTGGGTTCAGGTCTGGTGACTGTGGAGGCTAGGTCATCTGGCGCAGCACCCCATCACTCTCCTTCTTGGTCAAATAGCCCTTACACAGCCTGGAAGTGTGTTTGGGGTCATTGTCCTGTTGAAAAATAAATGCAAACCGGATGGAATAGGACGCCGCTGCAAGATGCTGTGGTAGCCATGCTGGTTCAGTATGCCTTCAATTTTGAATAAATCCCCAACAGTGTCACCAGCAAAGCACTCCACACCATCACACCTCCTCCTCCATGCTTCCCGGTGGGAACCAGGAATGTAGAGTCCATCCGTTCACCTCTTCTGCGCCGCACAAAGACACGGTGGTTGGAGCCAAAGATCTCAAACTTGGACTCATCAGACCAAAGCACAGATTTCCACTGGTCTAATGTCCATTCCTTGTGTTCTTTATCCCAAACAAGTCTCTTCTGCTTGTTGCCTGTCCTCAGCAGTGATTTCCTAGCAGCTATTTTACCATGAAGGCCTGATTTGCACAATCTCCTCTTAACAGTTGTTCTAGAGATGTGTCTGCTGCTAGAACTCTGTGTGGCATTGACCTGTTTTCTAATCTGAGCTGCTGTTAACCTGTGATTTCTGAGGCTGGTGACTCGGATGAACTTATTGTCCGCAGCATAGGTGACTCTTGGTCTTCCTTTCCTGGGGCGGTCCTCATGTGAGCCAGTTTCTTTGTAGCGCTTTATGGTTTTTGCGACTGCACTTGGGGACACTTTCAAAGTTTTCCCAATTGTTCAGACTGACTGACCTTCATTTCTTAAAGTAATGATGGCCACTCGTTTTTCTTTACTTAGCTGCTTTTTTCTTGCCATAATACAAATTCTAACAGTCTATTCAGTAGGGCTATCAGCTGTGTACTGTATCCACCTCCTGTACAACACAAGTGATGGTCCTAACCCCATTTACACGGCTTGAAATCCCACTTATTAAACCTGACAGGGCACACCTGTGAAATGATAACCATTTCAGGTGACTACCTCTTGAAGCTCATCAACAGAATGCCAAGAGTGTGCGTAGCAGTAATCAAGGCAAAAGGTGGCTACTTTGAAGAACCTAGAATATAAGACATATTTTCAGTTGTTTCACATTTTTTTGTTCAGTATATAATTCCACATGTGTTAATTCATAGTTCTGATGCCTTCAGTGTGAAGCTACAATATTCAAAGTCCTGTAAATAAAGAAAACTCTTTGAATGAGAAGGTGTGTCCAAACTTTTGGTCTGTACTGTATATACTATTTTTTTTCAAAGGCATTCAATTTGTTGGCACCAACAAAAATCCCATGTTAAGAACTTATTTTCTCCCAAACAACTACCAACCTGCCCCCAATGACAATGAACATGCCACAAGTTAAAATATAACAATAATTTTGCTAGTTTTCTGCTCTTAGCATATAGCAAAAATGTCTTACTATTTGAATCACAGGGCATATAGAGACTACTTCCACAGAAATCATACAATAGGTGAAAATTTGTATCTTAGGACAACAGATTGTGGTTGCCATAGCATAAATTGCACCTGACTGACTGTTGCCATATTAACAGTCAACAAAGTCCCTCATATGTTTTTTACTTAAACCATTGTCACACATTTCCAGCAGTTTGAATCTCTCCTGAAATGTTTTTGAAAAGTTGTTTGTGAGAATGTAAATATGATACAAATATAATATATGGTAGATCTGCAGATAGTTTAAATCCAGATCAATATTAAATTATGTGTGAGTTTAGTAATGGAGACAGCATGCAAACAAGCAGCTGAACTCACGGGACAGACACACTGTGCTTTTTCACTATGAATTAGTAAGTGTGCAAGCTAGTAAAGGATGGTACTTCGTCCTCTTTTTTGCTAATGTCAATGCTGCTGCTACTTCAGTTTTTGCTATCAATAAAAAAACAAAAGCATTCATCAAAATGCTTAAAAGGGACATATGTTTTTAAATCTTTTCTTTTTACGTCATTCAGTTGTGATCTATATAAAGGGGAACTGCCATGATTTTGTCTGAACTCCTTGTTATTGCAGCTCCATTGGGTCATATTTTACCCCTGTTCTGAGGTGCATCTGAGAGCAACTAATTTTGGTGCAGTCTCTTTAAATGCTGTTGAGGCGCTTTACACTAATTTGATAACAGAGGTAAAATTATCTAGCAGTGCAAAAACAAGACAAAAACGGCAAAAACAATGCAAAACTGTTTATGTGATAATATTATTCAAAACAGCTATGTCCTAAGGGAGTAAATACTCTGACATAATAGTTTAAAAAAATGTAATAGAGAATAGACAAAACTAAACTGATTCAAAAATATAACCCAAAAAAATATAAAGATATCTACGCAGCACTTGGAGGGACTAAATTAAACTTGTCTGCATTCCTACAGACTCCAAATACACAAAAAAATTTACTTAAGGGCTAAAAAACTGAAAACTGCATTATATGTCCACTTTACCTTTATGGTTAAAAGGAAACAAAAATATCTTCTTTGCTTTTTTTTGCTGCAAGCAGGAAGGGTCTCTCTCTGCCCTAACTTCCTCGGTTTTACACAGTACTCGTACTCGTACTCATACTCGTACTCTTCCGCTTCATCCTGGATCAGGTCATGGGGGCAGCAGACTCAGTAGAGACACCCAGACGTCCCTCTCCCCAGACACCTCCTCCAGCTCCTCCAGGGGGGAGCCCAAGGCGTTCCCAGGCCAGCCGAGAGACATAGTGCCCCCAGCCTGTCCTGGGTCATCCCCTGGGCCTCCTCCCGTTGGGAAGTGCCTGGAACACCTCCCGAACAAGGCGTCCGGAAGGCATCCAGTATAGATACCCGAGCCACCTCAACTGGCTCCTCTCGACGTGCAGGTGCAGCGGCTCTACCCCAAACACCTCCCGGATGGCCGAGCTCCTCACCCTATCTCTAAGGGAGTGCCCTCCCACCCGAGGTTAATTTCAGCCACTTGTACCTGGGATCTTGTTCTTTCGGTCATGACCCAAATTTCATGGCCATGGGTGAGGATAGGAACATAGACAGACCAGTAAATCAAGAGCTTCGCTTTACCAGTCGGTCCACGTTCCTGCGTAGACCGACCAGTAGTCTTATACTTCCTACATGAAGTATAGGACTTAACAACAAAGAACCAAACTAAATTTCCTACGCATTCAGCTGAACATTGCTCATGTCTTTAGCAAGTTCGTACTTTGGAAATTAAAAAAATACAAACAAAATGGTTTGCTTTAAAATATTCACTCTCAGAAGGGTTTTGTAGGAATACACTTACAGATATACAATAACACTGGCAAAAACACCTGCTTTATTCCTGTTTTATACCTTAAATAATGTGAAACATATTTTTTTGTTATTAAGATATGGACAAACTTGTGATAAGTTGTTTAAAGTGTTGTATATGCATTTTGGTTAAGAAAACATATTGTAAGAACTCAGTTTGGCATGCAGACTTTGATTCAAATGCCACATGTCATCCCCAGCCAACCACACACATACGTGCACACACACTACAGCATTCTGTGAAGAAGCTGTCCTAAGCCACTTAAATCTGAGCTATTTGATAGTGTTTGTGAAACGTTTACTTGTGACCTACGCTCTCAAACCCCTTAAGCCATCCACATGACGGAGGGAAGTGAAGGGCCTTTTAAAGGCCCTAAGTATCGCTGGAGTCCTCCTTATATTACTGATGATATCTGTCCTGAGGAGTTTGCTGACAAGAGCCCAGGGATCAGAAATAGCCATAAAGCAGATGGGAAATTACATCTTATCCAACACGTTCTGAAATGGCCTGTCTGTTGTTAGAAAGGCTCACTATGGTGTTTTTAAGCAGGGATTTAGCCTTTGACCCATTCCTTCAAACCCATGGACACTACATCATGGTCCAGTTGCAATGAATAGCTTCATGCTGCACTGCGACGCTCTGTGTTGCAATGCTGCAGTATCTGAGCGCTGAGCAGAAGTCAGGAAAATCCTTAAGCAAACCATCTGGAGGAAATATGTAGCAGAGTTCAGCAAATGGATGGGCATTGTTAAACTACTGTGATAAGAAATTTTTGTACAAACTGTGCTTTACGCGTTCTCGCAGCAAAGTTACACTGAATATTGGAGAAATGGAGTGAAAGCACAAGACAACATTAATCCCTTAAGCCCTTCAATGATGGCCTCTGACCAGGCCATATGAGATCCACTACCCTCTACTAATCTGCTCCAAACAGTGATGAAACCAGAAAGTGGCCCTTGTATTTAACCAACTGTTGACAGCAGGATTATCCCGTTTGTGGCAATGCAAATGTCAGACGGGCACAGTAAGCACATGTTTCATGGTGGGAACTTGAATTATTTTGTTAATATAACAGACACTGGAAAACACAGATGGTTCAAATAACAGTGGAAGTGTCCTTTGACGGAACAATCTACAATCCCTTCAGTGAGATAAGGACAGATGCGGGATTATGAGTATTTACAGAATGACATGGCAACTGCTTTCTAGATTAGATGACATTCAAATGTGATTGTTTTCTGTAAATTGGTTCTGGAATGTCTGCCCAACACAGTAAGCAAAATATTAGAGTATCCTGTTTTTGCAAATAATGCTTTTCTTCAAAAAGCAAAACTCTGTGAGGGTTACAATTGCAAGAATGTTGGCATTTTATTTTGTTTAATTTATTTTCCCTTGTTTTTTTCACCAGATTTTGATACAAGAAACCTA
Source organism: Girardinichthys multiradiatus (assembly GCF_021462225.1). Taxonomy (NCBI): domain Eukaryota; kingdom Metazoa; phylum Chordata; class Actinopteri; order Cyprinodontiformes; family Goodeidae; genus Girardinichthys; species Girardinichthys multiradiatus. Next base: position 28,634,756 of record NC_061795.1, on the reverse strand, counting down.
AAATGTCTATGGTGTGTGTACAATAGAAGCAAAAAAATTATTTCAGATTTAACAATTCTTCAAGTGGACACTACCAGTCCAAAGTATAGGCACACCTTTTACATTCAATGGCTTTTCTTTCTTTTTATTCCTTTCTACACGGTCGATACATTCTGAAGACATCTAAACTATAAAGCCAAAGTATATAGAATTAGGTAGCAAACAAAAACTTGTGAAATAACTCAAATAATCTTTTATATTTTTGATTTTTCAAAATAGCCCCCTTTGCTTTGCACGCTTTTGGCATTCTTTCTTTGAGCTTCGAGAGGTAGCCACCTGAAAAGGTTTTCCAACAGTCTTGAAGGAGATCCTGAGGTATTAATAAAAATAAAGACAAACCATTGAATGAGAAGGTGTGTCTAAACTTTTGACTGGTATGGTAGTTCTTTGTCATGGTCACTTTTTTTGTCTGATAAGACTTCAACTTCAAAAATTTAGTTGAGTCACTACAGTTAAAAACATGGTGTGTCTAGAAGTAACAGCAATGTTTTGCCGGTAAAAAAAAAGCTAAAGAGAGAAAAAAATGCAAGACCACTGTCGTGAATAACATTTTCAACACCCAAGGTCTGAAAGTGTTTTTTTTTTTTTTGCCTGAACCTCACAGATAAGTTGTGTTTCTTAAACCTGACCAAACACAACCATATCTGAACTTGAGCCCTCTAACTAGAGACTTGGAGAAAAACACTTTCAAAACACTAAGCAAAAGCAACTGAGCAAACTCTCCCAATGGTTATCATAAATGGCTATGAAAACTGTGGTAAATGCTGGTTCAATCAGCGGATTGCTCAAGATTGTGCAATCCCTGCTCTGACTTTGTTGGGACAGCTGATTCCCCCTGCCACAGTTTTGAACATGATCCTGTCCATGGAGCTTTACTGTGATAAAACCATGGCCAAGATTATCTGTAACTGTCCCAAACCACACATTTCTTTGTGAGGCTCCACCAACAGATTTGAAACTGCCTTTCTGGTTATTCATAAATAAGCTGCTTCATTTTCCTGCCTGTGGCTCTGAATAAACAGAATATGTTTAGTGGTTAGTCTGGCTAGCTCTAACCATCTATTGTAAGTCAATGTAAAACTTACAATTAAAGATCTCATTTACACATTTAGATTTGGGGAAAGAAAGTTACAGCTGACAGAGGCCTGTTTAAAAAAAATAAATTGGCATTTATCATGGACCAAATCTAGGCCCAGTTTGTGAGCAGGAGGCCTAATCCTGTTTTTACCCAGGCTGGCAGCTTAAAGGAAAGTGGGGTACACCATTTGGATTCACAGATGATGGAGTTGTCTTCCCAGCTGGCCTCTAATCTAGGAGTGGGTGAGGATGCACTGTGCAGTTATGTTGCCACTCTCCATAAAATGCTCTCATGTTGATTTTCAGCAAGTGGACAGACTGATATATGTAAGGTTGGGGTAAATATTTCCTACTGCAAAGTCATAGAAGCAGGACATACAAAATGCATAAAGTTGCTGTTGTTTGTAGGAAGTGGTTTTTTGGCGAGTTTTGCCTCTTTTCAGAAGATTGACAGGTGGCTCTGCAATGGACTAATGATCTACAGAAGGGAGAGATGTTTGGCCTCTGACCAAGGTCCAGCTTGATAATATTTGTACATGTTGCAAACTACCAATATAGCACAAAATGAGGCAAGTTCTTCCAACAGTGACTCAGTTAGCACAGAGCTCTATCTATCTATCTATCTATCTATCTATCTATCTATCTATCTATCTATCTATCTATCTATCTATCTATCTATCTATCTATCTATCTATCTATCTATCTATCTATCTATCTATCTATCTATCTATCTATCTATCTATCTATCTATCTATCTATCTATCTATCTATCTATCTATCTATCTATCTATCTATCTATCTATCTATCTATCTATCTATCTATCTATCTATCTATCTATCTATCTATCTATCTATCTATCTATCTATCTATCTATCTATCTATCTTCTGGCTTACAGTATTTCTTGGCTTGGCTAGCAAGTAGGCTGGTGCCTAGCCAGCTATCTAGGTGGCTATTTATCTAGTAGGTGTTTACAGAAGTGAATTTGGCTAGATAGGCATCTAGCTAGTAGATTATTTTTTCCCCAATAACAGTAACATTTATCTGGCTAGTTAACTACCTGTTTAGCTAGTAGATGCCTTTTTAAATCAATGTTTACAAAAGTAAACTGTAGCTAGCTGGCTAGCAATCTAGCTAGCTGTTTATGCAGCTAGATATATCTACATCTGTACGGTTTATACAATGCTTCTTTGTATTAAAAGTTTATAAAAATAATATTTAAATGTCTACCCATGGGTGTAGGTAGGTATTTATCTAGTAGACTTTTGTTTGACAAAAGTTTACAAAAGTAAATGTAGGTAACTAGCAACCTATCTAGTAGCCTAGATTCTTTTTTTCTAATAAAGGTTTACAATAGTGAAATAAATCTACTGTATTTATCAAAATAAATAAGCAGATAACCCGATAAATATATAGCCAGTTATTTCTCTAGAACCTACTGTCTGTCTAAAAAAACGTGTGAAAAGATAGTTAATAGAGGCTTTTTACAAACATAATGCTAGATGGCTGGCTATCTATGTATTTTGCAGATATTTTTGTTTCTAAAGAAAACTAACAAAGATATCATTTAGCCATATAGTTGGCTTTTTGCCCACTAGCTTCTCTTTTTTTGAAGAATAAAATAAACTTTTTGCTCAGAATAATGACAGATCTTTCCTCATGGAAGAAATCAAATGGATGTGTTCTGTCTTTCTGAATCTGGGTGATTTATTTAACTTCTTTCTATTATAATTGATATAATGAACAGTTCAGATATTTGCATTTGTCCCTAGAGGCCTATATCAACTAAAAGCAACAAAGAATTAAAGATTTGTTAGCTTTTATACAGGATGAAGACAACATAACATATGGAAACACCATGTTTTGGATAGCAGTGAATCGCAAACATATAAACAAATATTTAAATTACAGAGGAAGAATAACTGACATTGATATTTAGTCTCATTTTTAAAAGGGAAAATATGAGACAAGAAAATCCTAGTGAAATATTTAGACAGTATTTGAGTAGCTTAAATGTTATACTTTACTGCACAGACAGAGAGATTTATTCACACAATCCTCAGTGTTCTCCGGTTGGCTGGGAGTCAGACACTGCTGAAAGAAAAATCCCTCCTACTCCCATCCTGATAGAGCCCATTGAAACACAGACCCCACACCAAGACTAATAGCACTGGGAATCAGCTGAAAATATGTGACATAATCACATTAGTGTCTTAAAGAACACAAAGCACATAGTCAACTTCCCTTGATCAAGGCACATCTGGAGGGGTAGTGGGACTTGAAACACAGTCCCTGCCTTTCCCCTACTGCAATGAAAACAAGCTGTTTCACTATGCTTCCAGACCAAAGCAGAACAAGAACTTTGACACAGTAATGGATTGCTCCCGCAGCCACACGGCCTAATGCGAATGTGCCACAAAAAAAGGAGAGAGGGAAGATCTTGAAAGGTTTCAGAATTACGCCCACTGCTTTCCCAGTCCGTTTGAACTCTGACCTAAAACACCGAACACAAACATCTACAATTTGTACCTTCTCTGCTTTGAAAGCGACTGTACATCACTGGGCTGTTGTCCCCAAAATGTTCAGTCACTGAAGTGATACCTTTGTTTTTTATCTGTAATTTTTAAAGATTTGGGAGTCCCTATAAAGAAAAAAATATACCATGTAAACTCTGTAAACTTTACGTTATTCACACCAAGTCGCCAGAGAGTTTCCAGGTGAGCTCATATAGAGAGGTGTCAGTCATTATAAGGCCATGTGCTTTAGTCCAAGAGTTCTTTTAAAATATGAATAACGGTTAATATTTTCCAGAGGCCCTTCTCAACACTTTTAATGCCCACGTTTTGTCTTCTCCCTATCCAAGGAACAAAGACTGGTTTCTGTTTCTGCTCTTAGCCTGCTGTGCGACTAAGGGCCTGGCCAGCCCATTAACACCCACCTCAACATGTTCCATTCCAGCATTGGGAGCTAATTACAAACACTGGCTAGGCTTGAAAACCTCTTATAGGCAGCAAAGAAAGAAAGAAAGGCAAAGAGTGAGGCGTTTGAGGGCGTTAGAGGCAGAAAGAATGAGAGACATAGAAAGAGAGAGAGGGGAGAGGGGAGGGGAGGCAGGGGGGACAAAGAGGCTAATGAATCCATAGGCAACGGCATGGCTGTGCAGCAGCGTAAATAGTTGTTCACTGCTAATATCGCTCATCAAATTCCTCAAGAGCACAGGCACTGAAAGGTGTGGCTGTGTTTTATTCCCATTGTGCTTGTATTTTTTTCACTCCCCTCAGCGGCTCCTCCTGTGTTGTGTGGAGTGTGGGCTGAGAGTTGGAGAGGGGAAACTTGAGTGGACATGACCCCAAAATAAAAGCTGTGCAAATCTGTGTATATGTGTAAGTCTGTGCATGATAGAGAAATAATGTTGATTGCGATTTTTATTCAAGAAATGCTAAACTGAAAGCTAAGTTTATTGATGTGACTTACAAAAATATTCTCACCCCTTGACATTTGTAATTAGTCCCATTTTGTTTTGATACAACCACAATAATGTTTGTTCTAATACAGCTATAATCTTTAAAGTATGTTATTTTGCATTTGTATGCAACCTCACTGAGTCACCACTTATAAGAATCACCTTTTCTTTCAATTACAACAAGTCTTTAGGGGATTTTTTTTTTACCAGCTTTGTGCTTCAAGAGATTGATATTCGTTTATTTTTTGCATATAGCTCAAGGTCAGTCAGACTGGATGCATAGCCTTTGTGAACACCAGTTTGTAAGATTATAACACTTGGAAATATGCCTAAATCATTCTATTGTCACTCTGTCTGTCTTGTTAGGGTTGTTGTCTTGCTGTAGGGTAAAACTGCCCCAGTGTATAGTCTTTTACAACTTTGATGAGCTTCTCAGTTCTTGCTGAAGAAAAGCATATCCAAAGCATGCTACTACAACCTCCTTTTTCTCTGTAAAATGGTGTATGCAAGGTAATGTTAGCCTCACTGTCAGCTTCAGTGTTCGCTTTTAGCTATTTTTCTTTCAACGTTTGTTTTCTCCTTGCCACTCTATCATAAAGGTCAAATCTGTGGACTATGGGACTAACATTTATATTGACAGATTATTACACCTGAGCTGTGGAGCTCTCTAGCTCCTTCACAGTTACTTGGTTGCCTCTCTGTTTAATGTTCCACTTGCCTTTCACTTTAGGTTGACAGCCATGTCTTGGTAGGTTAGCAGTTGTAATACTCCTTCCACTTTTGTATTACGGATTGAACAATCTGTGTTCTTTGGTGTTCATGATTTTGTCTGTTAACCAATTTTCTCCAACAACGCTCTGAGGCCTTTGCAGTACAACTTTATTTAGAACGAGTAATACATGACACATAGGTGGGTGCTCTTTAAAAATTAGGGGACTTCAGAAAAAAAATTTTTTCCACTTAATTATATTTTAAAGTATCAGAGTAAAGGGGGTGGATACAAATGCACACCCAAATTTTTAGGTTTTTAAGAGATTTTGTTTGAGACACCTAGGTAAATAGATGCTGACATAAACAGAAACGAAACTTTATTTTTAATGTTCTGTGTGTCAAAACCGTAACAGAGCTGGATTCCTAAAACTATAGGGTAAGGTCAGAATAAGACATCATAAGACACTTTCACTGCAGCTCTCACCTCACCATATATCTTTGAAAGAGACGTGTGACATGCATGTGGCTGACATTTGCTCAGAGCTGCGGTTAGCGCTGTGGTTCCCACATGTAGCTGTCTCTAATCAAGTCCCGTGCCTCGAAGCCTGAGGCGCAGAGATCAGACAAATCTCAAAGTGCACCATCAACCACAAATTACAGCTCTTGATTTGAGGTTAACTGAGAGCCACTCCTCCAAGAATAACAGACAGTTGTAATACCTATATTGGGAAGAACCTGTGACAAAGCTTAAAGGAGTAAGACTTGGTATCAAATTTGTCATGAGATCAGGCATTGTTACAGACAGGCAGGAATAGGGATCAGAAGCGTTCATTCCGTCACCATCTTATGGGCTTTACCCTCAAAAATCAGAGTATTAACTTTTGGAAATTCGTGATGTACTTTCTTTGGTTAGAACATGGAAGATTGTGGGAGCTGGGTCAGGACTATTTTCATTTACATGCACAATTCATATTTTAAATTTTAGAAAGCTAAAGCCTGCTGCAGGGTGTATCTCCTGCTAAATATCTTGTAAAACAACTTGTAAAAATTAAAGCCTCCAAATGAGATTTAATCATGTGTACTTTCTGGCACGCAGATAAACAGAGTAGCGTTTAGTCTAGCTTTAAGTAGCTGTTCAATGACACTCTGAGTACCAAAGCTTCACTCTCTTATGTCTGGGCTTATTTTGCAGTCACCTTCATTCAGTGCCTTTTGGTTAGCACATCATAAAGTTGAGGCAGACATTTTCCTTTGCTTTTTGGCACCGTAAGCTCCTGAAGTCTACTTTTCACAAATACTCCAATTTGTTAGTCAAGAACTAAGCCAAAGTAAACCAAAACCATTTGTTATTAGTTGGCTGCAGAACAGGGGGTGCCCCAGATGTATATGTGTGTGTGTGTGTGTGTGTGTGAGTGTATGTGCTAACCAGCCCAGTTGATATGGCTCATAGGCAAGCAGCCAGGAGAAAGTGCCCTCCTACTGTTTAATTACAATAAATTTACTACTCCAATCCGTATTGCTCTTGTATTTTGTAAACAAGGTTAATGCTCTTTTTAAACGAGCACCTAGTGACAGAATATGACCTTCCTTGTGGTGACAATTACCTGAAAAAATCTAAATACAGGTCAGCCAAAAAAAAAAAAAATCAATTAAATTAGAAATTAAATTAGAAGTTTCTGTTTCATGTTTTGAATCAGGCAGATCTGGTTTATTTACTTACCTGCTATTTTAAATTTGAACAAAATTTCTTAAGCTTTTGAAGAAGAGCAGAAACACATTTCTGTTTGTTGAAAAGAAGCATATATTTTGCATTAATCTCCCCAAAAGATTCATCTTTTTCCAGAAGTTAAAAACTCAAACCCCCCTATTATCACCTCAAAAGAGGGATTACGGCTAATTGAGCATTGTAGCCAGATAATTGGGTCCGAGGACCTATCCACATGGAGAGAATAACCCTCCCAGTCTGAATCTGAAAAAGAGACAAAGCCAAGGGGAGGAGTAATGTGAATTAAGGGATTCTCACCAGCTCTTGTGAGAGCTTGTTTCACATACACAGCTCAAAGTGGAGCTAATAACTTAACGCTAGTGTGTTTTCACTCTTGAGAGGTCTTTCTCCTTGGAACCCAGAACATTTTCCCAGATCCTTTGGTGAGGGCCCTTGAGGGACTTGCCAAACTCTTTACAAAGAGTTTCCCTCTCTTTAATGGCTTCTGTCTCTTACTCTATCACAAACATACATTAACACCATCAATGTGTGCCCTAGAAAGCCACACATAATTCTAAATCATATTGTGGTGTGTTAGCTATATGTTGCTGTTAAACTATAATTTTCTATCATGTTTGTCCAATGTTATTTAAAGGTTTTTATATTGTTTTCCATGAAACTTTAATGACAAAGATAACTTTTTTTATCTTTTGGGAAAAATAATAAAACGAGACTTTTATTCTTTCTTCATGGAAGGTAAAAAAGCTAATTATATCTGAAAAACATTTTTTGGCTGAATAAAGCTCAACTGTTTTTGTGATGCTCAGATTGCAGCAGTGATTAAATATATTTTAATTTGAACTCAGCATATATGCTGGGAACAAGATCCTGTTCTGCTAAAGTGATGTCTGCAAATACCAATAGCACTGATCATGCATTTTTGTAATAAAATAGTTACACAAGGGAACAGTTTGGTACCGCAGTAATTTAGTTCTGTCATATAATTATAAAGGTAACAACCATATTATTTTTCAGTGAGCAAAACTGAGTGCATCAGGGTACTGCACTGTATTGAAATTTATGCCAAATGCAATTAAAGGTCAGAAATCAAGGCAAATCTTGGCTGGGTTGTATATTAGTATCACCTTTCAATTAAAATGTTGTTGAAAACACACAGAAAAGACAATGTATACCTCACTAGTTTACTGTAATTTAAATATGTTAAAGGAACTTGTGTGGGTAGAGTACCGAAAGTTGCGATAGTTCAGGGGTCTACATCCATAATTCAACATTGGGTTTAGCAAGAATAAGCATATTGTGAGACTATTTTGCCCACAAACCATGGTACTTACCAATGAATGAAGCGTCTGTTATAGATACAACATTTCCTCCTAGTCTGTTTGTTTTTCCCAAACCATGGAGGGGCACGCATTATTCTCTATGTATTTTTTACCTTTTCCAGCATGAATAAGAAGAAATATATCTAATCAGACAGACTACTCGGAAGAACTAATGAGAAAAGGATATTTGTAAAAATATCAATCCACCTGCTTCTGTACTCTTTTGTGTTCAGGAACACAATGGGGGCTAGACTACCCAGGACAGACAGGTGGCAAGTCCATCTCAGGGCCAGCAGAGACACAGGGGATATCTATCTATCTATCTATCTATCTATCTATCTATCTATCTATCTATCTATCTATCTATCTATCTATCTATCTATCTATCTATCTATCTATCTATCTATCTATCTATCTATCTATCTATCTATCTATCTATCTATCTATCTATCTATCTATCTATCTATCTATCTATCTATCTATCTATCTATCTATCTATCTATCTATCTATCTATCTATCTATCTATCTATCTATCTATCTATCTATCTATCTATCTATCTATCTATCTATCTATCTATCTATCTATCTATCTATCTATCTATCTATCTATCTATCTATCTATCTATCTATCTATCTATCTATCTATCTATCTATCTATCTATCCCATATTATTTTTGGATTACACCTTGAACTTTTCCTCGCACTTTACATATAAGACCAGAAGAACTACATAATATCTCTCTAACAGATCAATAATTTTAATTTCCTGGAACTCAGAAGACTAAGGTCAGTGTGATTTTCAGCCACCAAATTGCTCTTTAAGCCAGAGGCTAAGCTAGTGGAAGTAAGTATAACATTGCTAATGGGGTTTCAATCCTTTTCCAATGACCCCTACCCTTTTTCATCCTCTTTCAAAACAAACTGTCCACAACTGCCCTTGACTCCTCCTCTGGTGCTGTAGCCTGATGCCCCAGTTTTCTCAGGGAGTGACCCTCGATTGTCAGTTTCTGTCCAAACATGAAAACCTAAGCTGCCTTTTGCAGAGTCCAATTTAAAGGAAGACGATCAACTGATCACCAGCCTTGATACCAGAGCACGCCCTCCAGCGGGAGGTTCATTAGTTCACCCCTGCAGCTTACAGGACAAATTGTCCTTCTGTTTTGTCTGACTGTAAAATGTACTCTGAGCCTGATAAATGGGGCAATGCATGTAAGACAATAGATTTTATTTCATGAGTTAGGGTAAACAATGTATTTGAAACTGCAGTTTGTAGATTGTGGTTGCTTAAGTGGTCATTTTATATCAGACAGCATTTACAACACAATAAAATCATTGGTCCAAATTTATCGCTACATTAATTACAGCATGTTTTTTGCTTTTAATCCTATGCACAAATTTGATTAGACAAAAACTGATTATATTGAATCAAAACTAATTTCTTAGATATAGATATATATCTATATCTATATACATATAGATATACAGAGATTGGACAATGAAACTGAAACACCTGTCATTTTAGTGTGGGAGGTTTCATGGCTAAATTGGACCAGCCTGGTAGCCAGTCTTCATTGAGTAAGAGCAGAGTGTGAAGGTTCAATTAGTAGGGTAAGAGCACAGTTGTGCTCAAAATATTGAAATGCACACAACATTATGGGTGACATACCAGAGTTCAAAAGAGGACAAATTGTTGGTGCACGTCTTGCTGGCACATCTGTGACCAAGACAGCAAGTCTTTGTGATGTATCAAGAGCCACAGTATCCAGGGTAATGTCAGCATACCACCAAGAAGGACGAACCACATCCAACAGGATTAACTGTGGATGCAAGAGGAAGCTGTCTGAAAGGGATGTTTGGGTGCTAACCCAGATTGTATCCAAAAAACATAAAACCAGGGCTGCCCAAATCACGGCTGAATTAAATGTGTACCTCAACTCTCCTGTTTCCACCAGAACTGTCCGTCGGGAGCTCCACAGGGTCAATATACACGGCCGGTCTGCTATAGCCAAACCTTTGGTCACTCATGCCAATGCCAAACGTCGGTTTCAATGGTGCAAGGAGCGCAAATCTTGGGCTGTGGACAATGTGAAACATGTATTGTTCTCTGATGAGTCCACCTTTTCTGTTTTCCCCACATCTGGGAGAGTTACGGTGTGGAGAAGCCCCAAAGAAGCGTACCACCCAGACTGTTGCATGCCCAAAGTGAAGCATGGGGGTGGAGTGATGGTTTGGGCTGCCATATCATGGCATTCGCTTGGCCCAATACTTGTGATAGATGGGCGCGTCACTGCCAAGGACTACCGAACCATTCTTGAGGACCATGTGCATCCAATGGTTCAAACATTGTATCCTGAAGGCGGTGTCGTGTATCAGGATGACAATGCACCAATACACACAGCAAGACTGGTGAAAGATTGGTTTGATGAACATGAAAGTGAAGTTGAACATCTCCCATGGCCTGCACAGTCACCAGATCTAAATATTATTGAGCCACTTTGGGGTGTTTTGGAGGAGCAAGTCAGGAAACGTTTTCCTCCACCAGTATCACGTAGTGACCTGGCCACTATCCTGCAAAAAGAATGGCTTAAAATCCCTCTGACCACCATGCAGGACTTGTATATGTCATTCTCAAGACAAATTGACGCTGTTTGGCCGCAAAAGGAGGCCCTACACCATACTAATAAATTATTGTGGTCTAAAACCAGGTGTTTCAGTTTCATTGTCCAACCCCTGTATATCTATATATACATATAGATATTGATCTATATCTATATAGATATAGATATCAATATACTGTACAGGTCCTTCTCAAAATATTAGCATATTGTGATAAAGTTCATTATTTTCCATAATGTCATGATGAAAATTTAACATTCATATATTTTAGATTCATTGCACACTAACTGAAATATTTCAGGTGTTTTATTGTCTTAATACGGATGATTTTGGCATACAGCTCATGAAAACCCAAAATTCCTATCTCACAAAATTAGCATATTTCATCCGACCAATAAAAGAAAAGTGTTTTTAATACAAAAAACGTCAACCTTCAAATAATCATGTACAGTTATGCACTCAATACTTGGTCGGGAATCCTTTTGCAGAAATGACTGCTTCAATGTGGCGTGGCATGGAGACAATCAGCCTGTGGCACTGCTGAGGTCTTATGGAGGCACAGGATGCTTCGATAGTGGCCTTTAGCTCATCCAGAGTGTTGGGTCTTGAGTCTTTCAACGTTCTCTTCACAATATCCCACAGATTCTCTATGGGGTTTAGGTCAGGAGAGTTGGCAGGCCAATTGAGCACAGTGATACCATGGTCAGTAAACCATTTACCAGTGGTTTTGGCACTGTGAGCAGGTGCCAGGTCGTGCTGAAAAATGAAATCTTCATCTCCATAAAGCTTTTCAGCAGATGGAAGCATGAAGTGCTCCAAAATCTCCTGATAGCTAGCTGCATTGACCCTGCCCTTGATAAAACACAGTGGACCAACACCAGCAGCTGACACGGCACCCCAGACCATCACTGACTGTGGGTACTTGACACTGGACTTCTGGCATTTTGGCATTTCCTTCTCCCCAGTCTTCCTCCAGACTCTGGCACCTTGATTTCCGAATGACATGCAGAATTTGCTTTCATCCGAAAAAGTACTTTGGACCACTGAGCAACATTCCAGTGCTGCTTCTCTGTAGCCCAGGTCAGGCACTTCTGCCGCTGTTTCTGGTTCAAAAGTGGCTTGACCTGGGGAATGCAGCACCTGTAGCCCATTTCCTACACACGCCTGTGCACGGTGGCTCTGGATGTTTCTACTCCAGACTCAGTCCACTGCTTCCGCAGGTCCCCCAAGGTCTGGAATCAGCCCTTCTCCACAATCTTCCTCAGGGTCCGGTCACCTCTTCTCGTTGTGCAGCGTTTTCTGCCACACTTTTTCCTTCCCACAGACTTCCCACTGAGGTGCCTTGATACAGCATTCTGGGAACAGCCTATTTGTTCAGAAATTTCTTTCTGTGTCTTACCCTCTTGCTTGAGGGTGTCAGTAGTGGTCTTCTGGACAGCAGTCAGGTCGGCAGTCTTACCCATGATTGGGGTTTTGAGTGATGAACCAGGCTGGGAGTTTTAAAGGCCTCAGGAATCTTTTGTAGGTGTTTAGAGTTAACTCGTTGATTCAGATGATTAGGTTCATAGCTCGTTTAGAGACCCTTTTAATGATATACTAATTTTGTGAGATAGGAATTTTGGGTTTTCATGAGCTGTATGCCAAAATCATCCGTATTAAGACAATAAAAGACCTGAAATATTTCAGTTAGTGTGCAATGAATCCAAAATATATGAATGTTAAATTTTCATCATGACATTATGGAAAATAATGAACTTTATCACAATATGCTAATATTTTGAGAAGGACTTGTATGGGCCGTTGTCTCTCAATTAAATAAACAGTGCTAGATGGTCTCTTTTAACCACACTTGTAAACCATGAAATGAAAACCATGAATAATTTTCCAATTAAGGGCTGTGTGTTATAAATTAAAGTTTGTGGTCATTATAAAATAAAAATCACATATTTCTGCCTTGATCCGAACTATTCTAAGGCACACAGATGAGAGGCAGATGATTCAAAACAAGGTCTAAACTTTACTATGTTTTTCTTTTCTCTTAACGTGAATCATAAACAGTTTGCAGTTGCATTGTGTGAGAGTTTTGGGAATGAAGCAACAAACGAATGATATGTATAAAATAATGTGCAAAGAGGCACTCAATCATTTTTTGGGAATTAGTAGGCCAGTTATTTTCAGATATAAGAAAACACTGAGGGCCAAAGATGACGAGAGTGCAATGGAAAGCCCTACTACATGACTGGGGTAGTTTTTTGTTCTAATAAGGACTTTTCACTCCTGAATTCAAGTGTATTTGGGAAATCTCAAATTCCAGTTTGCTTAACTCACAGCTGAATAGTTCACCTCTTTTCTTAAAAGTCAAACTGCTAACGTGTTTCCTGATGCTTCCACAGCTGACTGTGGGCTTGTGATCAAGTAAAAAAAGTTTCTTTGAATGAAGACGGAACCTATTTAAATAAATTTCAGTTTATGGGAAACATGTTTATGATAAAAACTACCAAAGAAAATTTAATTAATTTAAATCTTACTGGTGTGGTAAATGTCCTCAGCACTGTACAGAAGGACAAGTGATGGCGGAAAGTGGTTAAATCACAGTAGCAGAAAGGTTAATACACTCAGCACATGTTGCCTCCTACAACAGGTGGTGCAGCACGATCGGCGGCTCTCAGCATTCCAGCTTTTCCATGCTGGTGGCCCCTGGTATTTTGGGATTTACGCTGCCTTGCCTCCTTTCAACCGCAGAGGCCTGACTGACAAGCTAATCGTTGGGCTGGGATCCCCTCAGCTATTGATTCCACTGCAACACAACACCTCCCAGTCAATGAAACTGCAATATAATGCTTGAGCTGCAAAGAAAAGGGGAGTATTAGCGTGTTGAGCAACTGGAAGAAATTTGCTGCTGCTGTTGCTGCCTGCACTGCTGGCTTCTGGTTGTAGCTGCTGGTAGGTAGAAACAGAGCGGCACAAATAAAGCAAGAAAAAAATGTGTCTCGGGGGGTGGAAACTTGAAGGGGTAGGTTATTAAAAGCCACAAAGTGGAGCCCATGCTGGGCATAGAGAAATAGCCTCAGCATGGTGGAGGTACAATGGAAGAGAAGGGGGTCTGCTTTCTAAATTGTTCTAATCCTTTGAGTGTTTTATTTCATTTAGTTTTGCAGTTTGAAAAATTGCTGCTTTGGACGTTTGCAAGCCTTTGTTGCACAACAAAACATCTGAAACTGCAGTTTTGTTAGAGGAGTAACATAGAATAAATTTTTTGTTTGTTCCGACCCAATGTTCATAGTTTTACTGATGTTGGAAAAAAATCATGATTAAAAGTTCCCATTGCTGAAAACACTGCTTTAAAATTACCACGTTATTTCTACTTTTCAGAACTCAATACCCAGCTACTCTAAATATTGATCTGCGGGGCACAAAGGGTGCAACAGTAACCGCAATTAGTCCCATTACTGTTGGTTCCAGTCATTTAGTCAAGTATCCAATTTCCATGCTGTGTGAACACTTAATTAAAACAAATGTGTTACAAATATATATTGAGGATCAGCAGCCTTCAAAAAGCCTCTAGTGGCTTGGAAAGTCAATGCAACAAAGAGGATAGCAAATCAATGATGCTGGTCACTTATGCCACGGGGATTTAATCAAGTAAGAATACTGACAACAACACCCAGAGAGGACAGTGAAATTATGGCTAATAGCCACTCTGGGAGAAAGGGAAAGACCAAATGTAATTTTCTTAAGTTTTTTTTTTACCAGGAAGACTGTTGCCATTGTTGTTGTGGATTAATTTTAAAATGCTGAGTGACTTTTTTAAGAGCGGTTAATGCTCAAAGATTAAAGAGAGCTGGCAGAGATGTTAATATCATTGTCTGAGAGGCGGATATGCCTTCCAGTTACTTCCTGAAAGTCCCTTTGAATTTCCATTTGAGTAAACGTATACTTACAGTGCTGTCAGTGTGACCTCTTCTGACATTTGAGGCCTGTTTATATTTGGTGCTAAACATGTCAAGATAATTGAGCAGATCATATTTGGATCCGGTTGGATGCCTGGGATGTCTGTCTCCAAGCATGGCATGAAAATAAATCATTGGTGGGGCAGGCTACATTGGTGGTAACTGTACAAAATGCAAGCAAAGGTCAGGAAACTTCTACACACACAAGGACACACAAGTACACAGAGTGAAACTCCTAGAAATTGTATTGTTGAAATTAAGACTTCCGATTAGAAACATTTAATACTGATGACATTTAAAAAATTGTTCAACACCTTTTGGTCTGTGAAGATTTTTTCTTCTATTTTGTCTTTTTCAACTTGGTCGAATATGAATATGAACTGAACACATTGTTTTCTACCTAACCTTGCTTTAAACATTTCCACAACTTTCTTCTTGACCTGTCTGCCGTGTTCCGAAGTCCTCGTGATGCATATTTGTTTATGAAAGATCTTTAACAAATTTAGCATTCTGCGCAATTTAGGGTATCAGTGTGTAGTTTAAGGTGTAGTTTAAGAAAAAAAAAAAATTTAAATAAACCGCAGTTAGTAAAATTTACACATTTTTGTGTGGTAAAAATAAGTACAACTAAATGAAACTTCTGAAACAACAGTACATAGACTACTCTTATAAGGTCTTTGGTTTCAATAAATAAAAGAAGAAATCTTAAATATGTTTGTGTTAAAAAGTAAATATGGTAAAATTATTTGTATTCAATTCAATGTGATCCAAAATTACAAAAATAGAGAAAACTGATAGATGGTATGCATTTGAAGCTCTTTGGTTTCAATCAATCTGACATATTCTTTGAATTGTAAAAATAACTAATATAAGTACAGCTAAATTAAACTTGATCACAAACTACTAAAACATGACATTCTTAGATTGCATTCAGCTTCAATTGCAGAGTTTCAGTCACGTTCGGTACATCACGAAGAAGAAGGACATGCAAGTTTTCGATTAAAATTTATAATTCTTTGATTTAGAGAAAAGAACAGCCCTACATTTTTATGTTTCCCAATTGTTATCTAATTTATTTTTATCTTATCAAGATTGTAGTATTTTTAAATGACTGGTATCAGAGTCACTGAGAGGACACAACTCCGGATATTTGTATTTTTTTACGCGGTACGTGATTTTATCTGAGGAGCCATGTTTTGCATGTAGAGTTTAAAAAAAACATCACTGCTTATTTTCATGCTTACAACTTGCAAAAGTGTTTTATAGGCTGTGCACATTTACATAAAGATTTCGGAGCGAAACAGAGACTGTATTAGATGCTACAGCATCCTGTCTATCCATGTCATGTGACCTGCTCTGTGTGCATCTTCCATACAATGGAAAACACTAAAACTGAGAAGCAGGAGAAAAACTTTTTCTTAAAGTCTTCTCCCCACAAAACTAACTTAATTGCACTGAAATATGTGACAAGCCAAATTATCAACAAATCATCCAAATAAGGTATCATTTTTGCAGTAGCCCAACACTTTAGCAAACTGCTTCACTTGAAGACATTGTCAGAAGGAGCAAAATATGATATTATTGAAGATTGTAGCTGTATACATGTTTACTCAAGTATTTTTATTTAGAAACAAAAGACTGTCCTGCACAAACTAAGGTTGGGACGCAATGTTTGTAGATGTCAAGAAAAATGGATACTACAGTTCCCAGACCAACATTAGTGAGTATTGAGTGGAGCACAATCACAATAGTAATCCATGCAGGGTGTATATTTACTTTACGTTAAATCTACTTAGTTTTCAGCATACAGATGGTTTTGAGTTTAATTAAGTATAGAACTGGACATTGTTATCTGCAAATGCCTTTTCTAAAATGACTTGGAATGGTATCTGGGACAAACAAAACCCTGATCAGGACACCCCTACTTTTCTTATTAGCTTAAAGCCTAAAGAACCATTAACCTCATCACAGATGATTCATAGTTCAATCACTGAGCCTTCCAATATTGTACTGCAAAGATGTAAACAATTTTAAATAATATCCTCCTTTTATAAAGCTTTGTTGAAACAGGGTCTATCCTGGTCATGGACCTGTGTTTTTCCCTCCCCTAAGTCACATCCTCCCATATATGCAATGCTAATTTCTCTTTTCTAGCTAGAAGATAATTTTGAACATAAAATAACAAACAGAAAGCTGTGACAAAAGTCTCTCTGTTCACAGAGCTGATGACTTGTCGATAAGAAGAGAGTCCAAGAAACAATTTATTTTCAGATATCTTTTTTAATAACAGTGAAAAAAGACTCCCTACCAATTAAGCTAAAAAGATAGCAATGTAAAAGTTTTTAATAAGATGAAGGAGGAGGCCATGTTTAATTAATGTGATTTATGTAGGAAAAAATAAACAAACAGTTAACATCCTGACCAAATGCCAAAATGTTAAAAAAAATTAAAATACATAAATCTGGTAGCAAGTGTGTTTAGGATGGGCCAAAAATGCTTGGCTAAAATTTGAACACTTGATTAGTTGAACTATTTGGAAATTAAGGCACTATGAGTTGAGCCAACTGATAAAAACAAACAGTTACCAAAGCAATTTGATTTGGAGCAAATCATTTTTCTCAGCCAGGATCAGCCTTTAATGTTGTTCTTTGCTCTCCTTTCACTGAAACACGAGTTTTCAGTTATGGACTAATTTATGATACAAGCATCTGCTAATCGTTTAAAGAGCTGCTAGCGTTTACTGTCTTCTTTCCTACACTGCATTCAAAAACATTATTATCCCTCAGTATTTTCCACATTATTTCAAGACACAACCACAAATCTCTTTGAATTCTTTTGAGATTTTATGTGATAGACAAACAAAAAGTAGTGCATCATTGTGAAGTGATAAGAAAAGGTTACATTGTTTTAATAACTTGTTACAAATAAAAATATAAAAAGTGTGTTGAACCTTTGTATTCAGCCCCACCAAGCCAATTCTTTGTATGTATAAGTGTTTTGGAATTTGTCTTTAAAAACATTTTCAGGATGAAAGAAATATTTACTCATTGTTCTTTACTAATAGCTCAAGCTCTATCCAATTGGATGGAAAACATCTGTGTACCGTAATTTTACTGTCACACATTCTCAGCTGGAGTTAGTTCCAGGCCATTCTAAAACTTAAATATGAAAACCCCATATGCTGCATCTCAGAAAATTAGAATATTGGAAAAAGGTTAAATATTGGAAACATATGTTGTCACACTCTAATTAGCTAATTAACTCAAAACACCTGCAAAGGTTTCATGAGCCTCTAAGTAGTTTCTCAGTCTGGGTCGGAGGCTACACATTCAAGGGGAAGGTGGCTGACGAATCCTACATATGAGCTACAAGTGCCTTACCTGGGCTAAGTACCAAAAGAAGTGGCATGTTGCTCAGTGGTCCAAAGTCCTATTTAAAGTTGAAATTAAACTTTCCATTTCAGTTTAAAATCAATATCCTAGAGACTGGAGGAAGACTGGAATGTTTAGCAGGACATGTTACCTGCCCACACTGCCAAAGATACCAAAAGCTGGTCCAATGACCATGGTGTTAATGTGGTTGATTGGCCAGCAATATGACCTGACCTGAACCCCATAAAGAATCTATAGGGTGCTGTCAAGAGGAAGATGATAGAACCAGACCCAACAATGCAGATGACCTGAAGGCTGCTATTAAAGCAACCTGAGCAGTGACACCGGTTGATCTCTATGCCATGTTGCATTGATTCAGTTATTCATGCAAAAGGAGACTCATCCAAGTATTAAGAACATAGAAATAAACATACTTTTAAAAACTCTGACATTTCAGTTTGAAATATCATTTTTTATTGATCTTATGTAATGTTGTATTTTTTAAGACACAGAATTTTAGATTTTCCTTTACTGTAAGCCATAATCACCAAAATAACAAGAAATGGAGACTTGTATTTCTATTTGTTTCACTCTATGTGTAATGAACCTATATTATATATGTTTCACTTTCAGAAATGAGTGACCAAAAATATAGAACTTTTTCACAATATTCAAATTTTTGAGATGTTCCTGTATGTTAAGGGTCATTGTCCTTCTGGAAGATGAACTGCTACCTTTCTCAAGTTGTTTGCAGTCTCTAGCAGGGTTTCTACCAACTTTGCCATGTACTGTATTTAGCTCCAGCCATCTCCCCATAAAACCTGATCAGCTTTTTTGCCTAAAGAAATGATGCTGCCATTGTGCTGTTTCACCACAATGGCAGCAAAATGATGTTCAATGTTAGTAGTACTGCTACACAAAGTATTTTGAATTCTTACCAAAAAGTTAAATTTTTCTCTCATTCCATAAGGCCATCTTCTTCCAGTTGTTTGCTATGTCCCCTGCATGGCTTGTGGGAAACTCCAAACTTCTTATTGGTTTCTTTTAACAATGGTAATTATATTGCCGCAATTCCATTAAAGCCAGATTTGTAGAATGCTTGACTACTAGTTTTCCTGTTGACAGATTCTCCCGACTGAGCGTTGGATTCTGCAGTTCCTTCATGGCTACCTGTTGCTTCTCTGAAGGAGCTCCATGCTTATGTAACAGTTGTGAAACGGATCAATAACGTCACACTGGAACCAGGATCTGCGTCAGTTTATTCCTATAAAACACAGTGTAGGACACACTCAAACATTGGGTATGGTTACAGTCACCGTCAAATCCCAGCAGCTCAGTTTGGCAGCTTCTGCCTTTTTATATTAACAACAAATGGAATAAAGAAAAATAAAATTGTGTACAAATCAGCATCAAAGAAATATGTTAATACATAATACAAAATAATATGAATAAAAAGCCAATAACAATACAAAGCTCGAAATTCGTACTTTATATAAAAGAATGCATAAAGGACCTATTCTGTAATAAAATCATTAAATTGAAAGATTTAAAACTTCGACAGAAAACTGTGTATTCATCACATACCTTTAAAACACAGTGTAGGACACACTCAACCGTTGGGTATGGATACAGTCACTGTCAAATCCCTGCGGCCCAACAAGCACATTTTAGAGGGAAAAACTTCAGACAACTTCATAAGCGTGACGGTTTAATCTTAACCAAACCCAAAGCTTTTCTTTTTAAAACACTTAGACAGTTAACATTATACTTTTATGCAACACAAAACTGTGAGAACTATTTTTAACGATATAAACATTATTAAGAGTGAGAGGTAGCGTTAGAACACATCTTACCAGCAGCTCAATTAGGCAGCTTCTGGTCACAGAGCCTTTCTTTGTGCAACACTAATAACTGTCCTCCAAGAACAATATTTATGGTTGGAACCAAAAATAGAAGCAGTATAAAACAGAAATAGCCTGCCGCAGTGCAAAAGCAATAACAAAATGTCAATTCAACAAAAAGGTGTTTTGAGAAGGTTCGTAAGAAATAAATAAATAAATAAATAAATAAATTTAAACTCAGCTACACTTAGCTTGTTAGTTTAGATGGTCAAACATGTCTCGATATGTTAGTAGATATGCTATACTCTCTCCATTTGTGGATAATGAATTGGACAAGTCTCATTGAAATATTCAAATTTTTGGATATTGTTTTATAACCTAACCTACTTCATAATTATATGCACATTTATGACTGAGCTGTCTCCTGTGTTCCTTGGTCTTCACGGTGCTGTTTGTTCACTGATTTTCCTGAGGCATTTACAAAGCAGCTGTATATATTCTGAGGCTAAATTACAAACTGGTCAGTCAGTCATTTTCTATACAGCTTCTTCCATAGTGGCTCGCAGGGAAGCTGGTGCCTGGTACACGCTGGACAGGTCGCCAGTCCATTGCAGGGCAGCACAAACACACACAGGACAAACAACCATGCACACACTCATTCACCTAAGGGCAATTTGGAGAGACCAATTAAACTAGCAGTCATGTTTTTGGACTGTGGGAGGAAGTCGGAGTACCCGGTGAGAACCCACGCATGCATGGGGGAGAACATTCAAACTCCAGGCAGAAATACCCCCGGCTGGGAATCGTACACAGGACCTTCTTGCTGCAAAGCAACAGTGCTACCAACTGCATCACTGATTACACACAGGTG
The DNA here is from genome assembly GCF_021462225.1 of Girardinichthys multiradiatus. Taxonomy (NCBI): domain Eukaryota; kingdom Metazoa; phylum Chordata; class Actinopteri; order Cyprinodontiformes; family Goodeidae; genus Girardinichthys; species Girardinichthys multiradiatus. The sequence goes on along the minus strand of NC_061795.1, from coordinate 28,613,772 downwards.
GACTCTGTTAAAGGAAAGAGGCCTAAATACATTTGCCCGCCAGACTTTTCAGATGTGCATTTGTAAAAAACAATATATATAAAAAACACGTAAAACCAATACTATAATAGGTGCCATTTATGGAACACTTTTGACCATTTCAGATGTAATGAAACCAATACAATGATAACTTGCCAATAAATTAATAAAACGTTTTGAGCCAATAACATAACATTTTGACAACAACTGTGCCACACCTGTTGGTCACATGACCAATGTTCTCTTTCTGAATGCTATCACATCCCACTAAGTGATCTAACTACCAAATGCACGTCACAGTAGCTAGTTAAGCAAAATCTATTCATACATGAAATTATGAATTATGCTACAATAATTACACTAATTATCAGTATTATTAAAAAAAGCTGAATTTTGCACACAGATTATCAGCAAGTTAAAATAATACAATCAGAATGTAGCTTTGAACAGTTAAAATGTCAGGCACAGCATAGCAAATTACTAATTTCCTGTCTGTGTGTATGGCAGCAGGAAGTTAGGGATACATCCTCCCTTCTGGCTGAAGGGAAGGAAACGGTGTGAATGGACATGGGATGTCACTGACCTCTCTGAAGAGAGTCAAGGCTTGACCTTGAAGTCTAGCTGAATAAACAAGGTGCTGAAATTACAGCAGAGTTCAACATGGATGCTTTAAAGTTCTCTTTTAGTTCTATTTCATTTTCATTGGAAAAAGTCTTGAAATACTTGTCCCTAATTAACTGTTATTAGGGTACCTAAATTGATTCACATCATTTGTTTAAAGGAATTCATTTCAACATAACTACAGATGGTAAAACAGATGAAACTATGACAATTATCTAGCTCTACCTGGATGCCTTTAATTTCTGCCCTACAGAACTTAAAATGTTGCACACTTTAGATCATAAAGGTAAAAGCAACTTCCTGGATTTATGATCCCACAACATGGAATGAAACCATTTGGTTTTTATTATTCCATTTACTCTTAGCCGGACCACAAAGTGGTTCTGAGAGCTGTTTTATGTATTCAGCTGCCTTCCCCTCAACAAGCATGTGGAGCTGCTTAAATAAACCATCAACTAGAGCACAGCTGCAACAACAACCGATCGATCGGAGGCAGGTTACCGTCTGAACATTGCGCCGCCAGCACGCTGGCTTCAGCAGGTGGGGTGGGAGTTGTAATTTGCTGCTGAAGGGCTTTTGTGCTTGCCTGGCTGCAGAAAAACTGTAACTTGTGCCTCCCTTGATAGATAGCCATGAAGGCTGATAAAATGTGTGTGTTTGGAAGAGATTCGCCGCTGTATAAACAATCTACTCCCTGCCTTCAACAACATCTGGGAACTCTCAAGTATTGAGGCAGAAACAAATAACCAGGGACTTGTTAGTTTTTGATTAGACTTTAAACAACTCATCATGGCTCATGGAGTTCCCCTTACTGCGATGCGTGGACGGTCACACAGGAATACACAGGAAGGGAACAAAACGTAAAAACAAATGAACACAGAAGACTCAACTGTATTTAAACACATTTCCTTGAGAAAACACTTTAAACTAGATGATTAAATGCTTTTTTTAAAAGTTTTCAGCAAGAGAATCTTTTTAGTTTCAGAAAAGCTCCATAGAAAAATTCCTAAAACAAGGAGTCACTGGGTTTACAAACATGGCAATTTCTCTGCACTATTTGTCTCAATGAATCTGACTCTCCCTAATCTCTTCCCTCGAACAAACAAGGAGCATCAGCCCCCCCCGCCCCCAATCAGTAATCTCAATGATGTTTGCTGGCTCTTCTTTAATGAAGACCGTACACATTATGTGCAGCTAAGTCTGGGTGAACATTGCTAATAGTTTCTGAATCTTTATTTTGTTTCAAAATGTGACATACCGTTTAAAAACCAAAACACATTAATTTCCTGTGCAAAACAAAATGTCATAACATGTGATCACGTGTATGTGATGAAGCACATGTGAAATTTACCATGTTAAAATTGCGTGTTAGAAATGTGAATCACATAAAACATGTTTTGTGAATGGAATATGCTGTTTTCGAACATGCTTATAGTATAATCTTTGAAGCACATAAGAAATCCCAAATTATACCATTGGGATTACATACAAACTGATACATTGCACATGATGCTCATGTGAAACCCACAGAATTAAATGCACAAAACTGTACTATACATTTAAAAATACAAATCTCCTTCACACTGCTGCATGCGTAGATTCTCATACATTCGTTCACAAATCTGCAATCAAACTCACAACCTGCAGTTTACTAGATGACTTCTCTTCCTACTAAGCCACAGTCATCACTCATGGGACCCCTGGGATTTCGAAGACATGAGGCAATGCCCACTGTACAAACAAGCATCTGTGACTATGTTCACAGTGAAGACTGGCCCAAATCTGACTTTTTTGCCCATATGTGATCCATATAAGAATTTTTTATGACAGTCTGAAAAGCACAAATATTTTTTTTTTGTTTTTCAGAATCAGCTCCTGGCAATTTTCAAATGTGGTCCTAACATGGATACATAGCTGATGTTTTTCGAAGTGACCCAAGACTGAATGGTCATATCACTTGTGATAATTTTGTTGACTCTGACTGCTCACCTTTAGAATTGATATATACACATGCTGACATTTAGCATCCATATATACTTACAAACACAGCATGCTGCTGGTGACATCACGTCTTCTTTTGAACGTAGTTTAAGACGCCTCAACAGACAAAGCATGCCCTGTCCTTTAATGAAACGTAAATAAAACAAAATGGTCTACAAACATTTCTTTGGATGTATATTCTTATGTTGCCCTGTGTTTGCAGATTCATAGCCAAAAAGTATTTCTTATAAAACATTTTTTTAAACAGAGGAATATTATTTGATGTTAATATTACTAAAACTTTTACTTTGCTCGCTTTTTACAGCACTTTACAGCAAAGAACTGATAAAAAATATTGTGTTAGATTTCACAGGTGGAAACGCTTTTGCTAATATGTTATCTTAATGTTACTATGCAGTTATTCTCATATTCATGTGAACTTGTTTTCTGCAATATTTGTCCTAAAACCATCCTAGTGCTGCCCTCTTTGGGTTATAGGTGGCTACTACAGTAGAATTTTCTTATTGGTTCAAATGGTAGAGCTTGGTACACGTCTACGTCACAGTCCCACTCTCGAACAATAAAACCCAGACACATGCATCGATTCTGTCCTCCACTGCCTTGGCAGCATCGGCTTCAGGCGTCACTGAATCAGCGCCTTAAGCTAGTAGCTCATACTGATAAGGCTGAGGCCCGCTGGGCTCCACAAAGCCTCCCTCAACTTTCGGAAACGAGGCGAGCGAAAAATCCTCCACCTCAAAAGACCTAAACTACTAACGTCGCTTTGCTCATTCTCTATGTTTCATTATGTCAATATGTCAATATTCAGCTAGCTGCCACTTTCCCTCGTCCTCCTGACCGCACTCACACTTGACCCCCTCTGCCCATCCCAACATTTGGCTCTGCACCTCAGTGTCTCTTGGCACTGCCCACTTTGGTGACATTTTTCAAAATTTGGGGGAGGGGTTATACTTTTACATTGGGTTAAGTTACACTTTAACATGCGCAAAATATATCATGTAGTATGATGGGAAACTATGTGAAACACATTTTAACTGATATGTGTAAAATATTTTGACTAGTAACATGGGAAACGTATTTCACATACAGACATCATATTATTTATGATGTGCACATCTCTACCCACATGTGAAACACATTTAATTTATATTATTTAGGACTATCTTCCACGTGTAAAACACATTGGAAACCTTCTACTTGTGAAAAGTACTTTGTGTAGTAATATGGAACACACATTTTTCACAAGTATAAATAATATTGTGTATTAACAAGTGTTTTATGCATATTTATTATGGAGTAACATGTGAAACTTGTGAGAAAATCTTTTGTTTCACATCTTAAATTTATATTGTGTTTGAGTGCCCGAATGATCCTAGAGGCTATGTTGTCTGGGGCTTAAATGCCCCTGGTAGGGTCTCCCATGGCGAACAGGCTCTAGGTTACAGACAAAGAGTGGTTCAAGACATCCTCATGAGGACTACACAAACAAGGCACGTGACGTCGCCCGGTACGGTGGAGCCGGGGTCCCACCCTTGAGCTGGGCCTGGGGTCAGGACCCGTCGGAGAGCGCCTGGTGGCTGGGTTGCTCCTCGCGGGGCCAGAAGGAGAGACGCGAAGCCATCCCCCAGTGAGCCCACCACCTGCAGGGGGAACTGTGAGAGACCGGTGCAAAGAGGATTGGGCGGTGGACGAAGGTGGAGACCTCGGCGGCCCAATCCCCGGATGCTTAGGCTGGCTCTAGGGACGTGGAATGTTACCTCGCTGGGGGGGAAGGAGCCTGAGCTTGTGCGGGAGGTCACAAGATATCGACTACATTATTCTGCTTGGGGACTTCAACGCCCACATGGGAAATTACAGTGACACCTGGAGAGGCGTGATCGGGAGGAATGGCCTCCCCAATCTGGATCCGAGTGGTGTTTCATTATTGGACTTCTGTGCTAGTCATGGATTGTCCATAATGAACACCATGTTCAAGCATAAGGGTGTCCATCAGTGCACTTGGCACCAGGACACCCTAGGCAGGAGGTCGATGATTGACTTTGTTGTCGTATCGTCAGACCTTCAGCTACATGTTTTGGACACTCGGGTGAAGAGAGGGGCTGAGCTGTCCACTACTCACCACCTGGTGGTGAGTTGGATCCGCTGGAGGAGGAGAAAGCCGGACAGACTTGGCAAGCCCAAGCGCATAATGAGGGTCTGCTGGGAACATCTGGCAGAGCCCTTGGCCTGGGATGTTTTCAACTCTCACCTCCGGGAGAGCTTTGGCCAGATTCCGGGTGATGTTGGAGACATAGAGTCCGAGTAGACCATGTTCTCCGGATCTATTGTCGATGCTGCTGCCCGTAGCTGTGGCCGTAAGGTATGCAGTGAATGTCGCTTCGGCAATCCCCGAACCCGGTGGTGGACACCGCCAGTAAGGGACGCTGTCAAGCTGAAGAAGGAGTCCTATCGGCTGTGGTTGGCTTGTGGGACTCCTGAGGCTACTGACGGGTACCGTGAGGCCAAGCGTGCCGCAGCCAGGGCTGTGGCAGAGGCAAATACCCGGCCCTGGGAGGAGTTCGATGAGGTCATGGAGACGGACTACCGGTGGACCTCGAAGCGATTCTGGCAAACCGTCCGGCGCCTCAGGAGGGGGAAGCAGTGCTTCACTAACACTGTTTACAGTGGGGGTGGGAGGCTGCTGACCTCGACTGGGGACATTATCGGGCGGTGGAAGGAGTACTTCGAGGATCTCCTCAATCCTGCCATCACGCATTCCCTGGTGGAAACAGTGGCTGGGGACTCGGGGTTGGACTCTTTCATCACCCAGGTTGAAGTCACTGAAGTGGTTAAAAAGCTCCGTGGTGGCAGGGCTTCGGGGGAGGATGAGATCCGCCCTGAGTACCTCAAGTCTCTGGATGTTGTTGGGCCGTCATGGTTGACACGCCTCTTCAACATTGCTTGGCGGTCGGGGACAGTGCCTCTGGACTGGCAGACTTCTTATGAAGGGGGACCGGAGGGTGTGTTCCAACTACAGGGTGATCACACTCCTCAGCCTCCCTGGTAAGGCCTACGCCAGGGTATTGGAGAGGAGAGTCTGTCCAATAGTTGAACCTCAGCTTCAAGAGGAGCAGTGTGCTTTTCGTTCCGGCCGTGGAACACTGGACCAGCTCTATACCCTCTACAGGTTGCTCGAGGGTTCATGGGAGTTTGCCCAACCGGTCCACATGTGTTTTGTGGACCTGGTGAAGGCATTCGATTGTGTCCCTCATGGTGCCTTGTGGTGGTTGCTCCAGGAGTATGGAATCGGGGGCCTTTTATTAGAGGCCATCCGGTCTCTGTACAAACGGAGCAGGGGTTTGGGCCACATTGCTGACACTAAGTCGGACATGTTCCCGGTGCATGTTGGACTCCGGCAGGGCTGCCCTTTGTCACAGGTCCTGTTCATAACTTTTATGGATTGGATTTCTGGGGCTGAACTGCACGCAGAGCGGCATGCTGTGTTGCGGTACCTTGGTCCTTCCTGCAGACCGGGAAAACCGCTCCGCGTTGTAGAGAAAGGGTCTCTGCTGGGAACTCTCTGGAACACAGTTTGCTTCTGTAGACCTCAGAGAGAACAGTCAAGCCACGCTTGCACCTTAATTACCCTGTTCATGAATGAATACTGGATACACAAACAGCAATTAATTCCTACATAACTTAGTGCATATGATCACATGATCATATGACATTCTTGGATCCAGTTTGAAGAGTTATGTCTGTTTGCCAACAAAAGACATTAGTGGGCGATGTATGTCTCTCCTTCCAGTTCCACTGGGGACCTGCATGGAAGGATCTGTTTGTTGGAACGCGGGGTTTTCATTCAAACAGTTTTTGTAGTATGATTGTACATTAGTCCACACATAACTGTAAATCGGCTTATTGGCTTACAGGAAAAAGACGTGTGTAACTGACTCAATTATAGCCTGAGAAATTTTCTAATAAAGTCCATTAAGAATAATTGTCTCATAACAAAACCACTTATGGTGCTTCAATTGATTAAACATTGATTTTTAGTTTTATTTATAGTAAACACATTGAAGCATTTCAGACTTTCACAACTCTTACTGTCACTGTTGTACAACCTGTCTACCCACAGCTACAAGACGCTGCAGTTTAACAGACACTTTTAAACAAGATAAATGAGCCTCATGCACTTTCCTGTGTTTTTACTGTGTATCTGCTGTGTGTCCACGCGCTACACTTTGTTTACACATTCTCTCTCTGTCAGGCCAACACACACATAGGATCACACAATCGTGTTAGTTTCAGATGAACTTTTGCACTACACCATGGTGCAGGCTCTGCCCCTGCAAATCCAGTCGCTAGACAATCTAAGCCAATTACAGTACGAGGGCAAATGGTTAACCTCTATAATATACATTTCCCAGCCTCCTTGCTTGTCATCCTGGGAGCAGAGTTATGCACCAGAGCCCGGTGTCCCAGGCGACTCAGTTTGAACTGGCTCAATTCATTAAGCCAGGACCCGTGCACAGGCCCGGGTTCACATGGCGAAGACACTTGCACCAAACAGCTGCTGCACATTCCTAATGGGAGGGCCAGGCAGATGTCCAAGGAAAATCAAAGGGAGAGACAGAGGAAAGTTTACGAGGCGGCGTTTGCCAACCTCAATGAGCAGCTCTTCATCTCCTCCTCAAAGACAGGGTGCAGCTGGCGGAACTTGCAGCCTTGTCCAGTTTGGGGCTCCCTCGGTTCTCCCTCGCTCACTAAAAACACAACAGCTCAACATGCTGACAGTATTAGTTGTCTCCCCAGTGCTCTTGAGTTGAAGAAGAACAAGCACTCTGGTGCTTGTATAGGATATTTAGCTGAAGGGTGAAAGTAATTGTTAAGTTTTATTTCTTTTAAAATTCTTCCACTGAAGCAATTTATTGCTGAACATAAAACTGTAAAACAAATGTTAGATGGGCTCAAACTTGAAAGACAGGGTTTAAGTTCCTTCTGTCAATGTGATCACTGGATAAATGGAATCAACATGCATGAAAAAGTATATTATACTGCTATAAAATAAACTCCAGGTGATTTAAAATAATTTATTTAGTGTATGAAGTTCATATAGGAAATCAGTTTTGAGTTTAATAAATTAGTAAATATTATAAATGACCTAACAATGTTAAAAAAAGATTGTTTGGAATTTTTGAAGTTTGGTTCATCAGAGAGTCGGTGTTGTACCTGCAGTGGATAAGTCCTTCAAGGACCTCAGTTTTGAAGAAAGAAAGATAAAAAAGAATGGACAGCTGCTGCTAAAGGTCGACCCATGCTTCATTAGACATCTTTTTACATAGACATCTATTGATATTTACACTCAAGACTTTGTGATCTATAGCTAATCATATTTCATTTGAAACAAATATTCAAAATTAAATGCATTAATTGCAACCATGTCCAAAAACTGATGCAAAATAATTTTGTAAAATATAAAGTAAATAAAGCAAATTAGTGTCAAGCTGAACACTATTCTATTTATATGTTTTAACTGGTAACTAACACTGGATAAACACAGTTTTCAGTATAACATCAAGTTCTATCTGTGACTAAAGTAATGAAAATTTAATGGATTGAAAAGGTTTATAAAAAAACATCTGTGGAGTGGACCTGTCTTATGAAGCCCCAAATCCCCTTTAGTTTTGGCCAAAAAAAGTCTGCACTGATTATTAAATAGTTTTTTTTAAACTAACTGGAAAAACCCAGTGTGTTTTCATGTGTATTTGTAATTTTTGGAGGTTATTGAGATGAAGATAGGAGCTCCTCAAGGGTTAATCTTAGAGCTAAACCTTTGTTTATGTTTATAAAGAAATTCTTGGGATATATCCACATCAGGCTGTGGATTACTTTTAGTCAGATTGGTGAGTTGCAATTACAGTGTTATCATCTTTATAAGGGGCCACAATGGGCAAAATCAGTTGTTATTGCCAACATGACTATATGTTTTTCACACCTTCCTGCTCATTAACCACAAACCTTAGAGTTAATCTATACATGGCATTCATCCAGAGAGGGTCGTGTTTTACGCTTAATGATAGCTTCATATTTAGTGTCCATAAAGATACTCATCTGAAAAACCTTAGATTAAAGTTGGCTTGTTATTTTGATTTAAAATGAGTTTTCTTTGTTTCCATGCAGAGATTAGTAGAAAGTCCATTCGAACCAGTTTTAGTTTATGTCGGTATAATTTAAACATATTCACATCTACTGTCAATAAAAAAAACAAAATACTTTTAAGTTTGATTTTGCACAACACTGTTTTTAGTTAAGCTACTTTTTTGTGTATTTTGTTTTGTGCTATAGTGATTATTGTGTTTATTTTTAGTTTTAAATTTTTCTGTGAATTTGTAAAGGTGTTAATGTTTAGCTGCTTATCTTGACCAAGACTCCCTTGCAGAAAAAGATATTGTATCTAAATGGGACATTCCTGGTTAAATAAAATCAAGTGATGTAAAGTATAATCAATTTAAAAATCAATCACTGATCTGATAAACACTAAGTATCTGTAGATATATGGATTATGCATAACAAATGGTGAAACATGTGTTTCCTGCTAAGTGAATAGTTGCACAGTTGCATTTACGCAAATGGCTCAGAGACTGAACCTGAACTTACAAACAATTAAAATGACCGCCAGGAGTTACTGTTGATTTAAGAACTGGTGCTGCTGGTGCTGCAGTTGCTCTTCATGTGACCTTAAGCCACTTTCTTTATCAACACTTCAGATTCCGTGATCTTCCCACCAGAGCTCATTTATCAACTTTTAACTTTTAAACAAGACAGGAATGTTTTAATGCTTAAAAATGTTTCATTTTGATCCTTTTACTTTGTCCCACACGCCACCTTGTATCTGCCTCAACTCTCTTTGTCCATTTGTCATCCCGGTGCATCTCCACCCCCGCTCCACTGCTCACCAAAACCAGCATGATGTCAGTTGTAATCACTATTGGACACAATTTCAAGGGACAATTGGAAGACTATTTATTATCCTTAGTCAATGAAAAAAAGGGTGGACATTTTCTGGATGTTCATTTGAAATCCACTGGCAGGTTTGTAATGTTGATACAATACTGAAATAGTAATTACATTATAATATTCTTTGTGTGAATATTTTATCTGATTTTCAAATCAAATAAAGACATCATCCATATAGTAAATTAAGTGATATTTATTTTGCTTTGAGCATTAACCATGTGAAATTTACATCGCTTAGATAATTAATGCAACGAAAGAAATCAATCAAAACAAACACTGAAATCAGCATTAATTGACCAGCCTGGTTTCAAAATTGAATATGATGCCTCATTTAGTTCCCTGGAGGAGCACAGAAACATCATAAAACTACTGGTAAGCGGTGCTACATCCATTCGGGACCATTTCCGATTAGGTGGAAGGGACAAACTCTCCTCCAGGGAAAACTTCCTCAGCAGGCCTGCAGGTAACACAAACCTCTTAATCACACATGACCTGCCAGCTAAGAGAGAGTTAAGCAGCAGCATGGGGCCTCCTGTAGTCTTCCCTCCCCTTCAAATAACATCATTAGCAGTGGCACATGGCTTGCCTCCATCCTCTGCACTGTTTACAAACACCATAGTTTCAGGTAAAAGACAATTTTCTTGAAATAAATTTAAATTTAAAAAAAAAAAATTGCTCTGGGTGCATTGGAAATATTTAAAGTTAAAAGAAAGCATGCTTGTACAAGTCTGTATAGATTTCTCCTTCATCACATTCTCAGTTTAGTTACCCACCAATGTTCATTTAGAAAAAAATAATCCAAACAGTGGCTGGAAGTTCACGCGTCCTCAGTCATTAGAACCATCCTGGTGATGGTTTTGTAAATAAAGAAATATTAGTGGAAAGTCTTGAAAAAAGCAGAGAATTCATGATGACAATATTTCTGTTAGCTGTAATCAATTCAGTCTGTTCTGAACTACAATTTATTAATTTTATGAAACCACAGAAAGTGAAATAAAAAAAGACAGATTCTAGTGTGTTTTTCTTGAGAAACAAGAGCTCAAAAGTGTAAAACTTTACAAGCACTTTAGGTCAACTTTTGCAGTAAACTCCCACAGAAGAGGTTTAATGACTTGATCAACATAAACTGCACAGTGGTCGAGCATGGACATAATGTCTGCAAGTATGCATAACACAGCTGCGTTAAGATTGCATCCAAATATTGATACTTGTCAGGTTTGCCACTGCTATTGTACAACTTGTGTATTTTAAAGTGCGTGGCTTTGTTCGAAACATCTGTATAGGGCAAAGGCTACAGGAGGTCTTCAAGAACTGTGGGCAGCTGGACTCTGGGATGGAATGCAGAGGGAGGCTTGTAAATTAGAGACCTAATGAAAATTCTCTGGTGTCCAACTGAAGCAATCATCTGGTTAGAATCAGCCCGTTATTCTGCTAATTTCGTTGCCACTCTTCCCAAGACCTTGATGCCTAATTTAGAGGAAAAGGGCATGTTCCATTTTACACACCTGCAGTTTGAACTGAAGACTGTGATCCTGTCGGCGAACCTTTACATTCACTTATTTTTAAAAGCTGTAAAAATAATAAACCGTCAACAGCTACACCACGCAACTTAAGGACCCCTGGAACAGCTCTGTCATTTAAAAATAATTACATGAATAACTGATTATAAAAAGTATTGATAATTTTATGCAGCCTTTTATTAATTGGCTTTATTTTGCAAGACTGCAAACATAAATGAATAGACAGAAATTATTTTGTTACTTTTTGCCTACAGACAGTGGGAAAGACAAATGGTGACAAATGGGTTTGATTGATTACATGTTGATTTCATATTTCTAAACACATATTAAAAATAAATGGTTAAGTATGGGAACACATGGCAAAATTGCACTTAAGCATAAACAGACATGCCCTAAATTCTTAATCAAATATTATTTTAGTGAAAGATTGTCTGCCAAGTTCTTTCTGTTTCACACAAGTCACTACAAACCACAAACTTTGTAGTATTTTATTTTGATTTTATGAGATACATCAACCAAATTGTTGCATTGCCATGGAAATTAAAGGATAAATTGATTTAAAAAATGATTTTACAAGTAAAAATCTGAAAAATGTGGTGTGCGTTTGTATTTCATCCCCCTGAGTTAATACTTTGTAGAGCCAGCTTTTGTTGCTTTTATAGCTGTAGGTTTTATGGCTTATGCCTCTACCAGCTCTGCACATTTAGAGACTGATATGTTTGCCCATTCTTTTTTGCAAAATAGCACAAGCACAGTCAGATTGGATCAGGAGAATCTGAGAACATAACTTTTGAAGTCTTGGCTCAAACTCCAAATAGGATTTAGGTCTGGTGATTGACTAGACAATTCTAACACAGTGAGGAAACACAGCGTACTACCTCCACCACCATGTTTTTACAGAGAGAATGGGTGTTTTTAGGTTTCTGCGCAATCTTTGTTTTCAACCTCATATGGTATTGCATGTAGGCAAAACAGCTCAAATCCGATCCATCTGACAAACATGGCCAACATGACCCAATATGGCTTGTCACAAACTGTAAACTGAATGTTTTATGGTTTTCTTTTAACTACAGCCTTCTTCTTGCATGGCTAACAGTTGTGCTGTTAACAGATTCTCCAACCCGAGTAGTGTGTGTCTACAGCTCCTCCAGAGTTACTATGGGCCTCTTGGCTGCTTCTCTGGCTCTCCTCCTCAGGTTTGCTATTTTTGGTGGACGGCCATGTCTTATTAGGCTTGCTCTTGACCCATGCTCTCTCTATTTTTAAAAGATGGATTGAGCAGTAAGATGTTCAAATCTTGGGATATTGTTTTAAAAGGATAAATGTTTATTTGAATAAAAATTTGAAAAGACATGCGGTGCTTTTGGGCTAGGGGGTTAAATGCGCAACCCATGTACAACGGGCTTAAGTCCTCGACTCGGCAGTCCAAGGTTCGAGTCCCAGCCCTGGCGAAATTTGCCTCAAGTCTTCCCCTCTCTCTCCTCCCCCGTTTCCTGTCTATCTACTGTCAAAAAAACAGGAAAAAAAGAAAGGCCACTAGTGCCGCAAAAAAAAAAAATCTTTAAAAATGATCCATCATTGTCCATCAACTTAGCATTGTTGGACTACATGTGTTGGTCTATCACATAAAATCCAAATAAAACACTGAAGTTTATAGTTGTAATGGGACAAAATGTGAAAAGGGGTGTGAATAACTTTGTAAGGCACCGTATAAATAAACCTACATTTTCAAAGGTTAGACAGGTAGGAAGGGAGAAGCAGTTGCTTAACAGAAGTTCAGAAACCCCCTTAAAGAGTTGGTCACTGCCTTCCTTGGAGTTATTCAACCTTTCACCCACTGGGCCTCCTGAATCTGACCTTTAGCCAGATACCATTTTTTTTAAATCTCCCTGCCAGTTCCACCTCTGGAATCTGCAACACATTACAGAGGAGAGGAGAACAAAGGCAGCAGATTAGAGACCAAGTTGGTTATTAGTTTTCTGATACAGTTTTAAGAGGGTCAGACACACCTATAGGGAAGGTAAGGTATTTTAAAGCCTAGAAGTAAGGCTTTATGAGGCTGCTTTTACTTTCCAACAAGGGAAAGAAAAGTAAGCCTTAACTTCCTGGTATTAGTTTTGAATGTAAATATAGGAAACACAGTCATAAATACACACAAATGCTTAGTTCTAAGTTTGCAAATTTCAGTTGAATATGATATTAGAAAATTCAATTTCAAACCTGTACTCTTTTCTCTTTGTGAATTCAATCATTATTTCTTCTCTTCTTGCTTTAAATGTTTCACCAATCTTTCTGCCCTTGAATCTCATATTATCTCCATTAGAAAGTGTGTTTTTTAACCAGAGAGCTGGTGGTGAAAGGAGGTGCTGATGTATTGAGCAAAGTTGCTTGTCTTTGCTGAAAGCTTTTTGTTTCCTGGGGCTCTGTATTCATCACAAAGCCTTTGGTGGGAAGAGACATAAAGACAGGCTCTGACCCCGGTGTGAGCCCTTTGACCTCTGTGAACCCAAGGGGACAGATTTTGAGCAACTGTGCAATCACTATTAGTTGACCGCAAGGTCCGAAGTGGAAAATGGCTGGAGCCAAATGAAATGAATGGACAGACTTGGTGGGAAAATCTGGTAATTTATAGAAGTGGAGAGTCTATTTCAAAAGAGGTGACAGTGGATCAGCCGACATGCGGGGTCAGAGGTGATGTTTGGGCATGATTTTCTGCCTGTGTTACTGTAACATCTGCGTGTTAAGGGGCGTCTGGGACCAAAGTGTTCTGACCCTCAGGGGCATAATCCTGACAAAAAAAAGGAAAAGCTCTACAGCTAAGATTGCTGACGTTGCTGACCATGTTTGACATTAAGCCGTTGTGAAAATATGTTTCTGCCTTTAACCGTCGTGGCCCATTTAAAAATTAAAATTGCTAATGTAGCATTAAATTAAAGAGATCAATCTGTAGTCAACAAACCTCACTTACAAATAGACTTTTTAGATTTAGTTAAACAGCTCAGGGTTTGCCTCTCCTGCAAGACTGGTTGTGATAAATTGTACCATTTTGTCTCTTACACTGCCATCTACAAGTAGCCAAGTAAAGGAATATTGGGAGTCCCCAGTTCTCAGGCAAGCCATTAAGTAAATTGGCCTCTCTAGACCTATAGCTGTGTCACTGTCCATGACGAGCTGCCACCTATATGACCCAGGGAACCAGAGTCCAGTGCTGACCAGCAGCTGTTCAGAGGACTTGTCTCTCCAAGCCTGGGAAGTGGTTCCTAATTAGCCTCCCACACCCATAAATGTGTCCAGTAGGTCATTCACTCCACACTCATTGATTGTGCTGATGTGTTCTGTACTGAAGCTCCTTCATCAAAACAAATGTGGGTGACACAAGCAGTCTGCATGTGTCACTAAGGCTCTCCAAGGTAAATATGTCATAGGAGGAAATAAACATGCAAGCTCTAAACAAAAAAATGAATACTGCTGCCTTTGCATGTGGAGTTGAAGACAGATACAAATACCGTTCCACTGTATTGTTTTCTGTTACCAGTGTTTGGAGTCATTTCTAATGTCCTTTTACAGACGTCAGAGATGGGTCAATACTTCAGCAGTAAAAACCTCTGATGATAAATGAATGGAGCTATCCTTAGGCCCAAGCACAATATCATCTCTGGCTTGTCAGACACAGGGTTCTCCTTTATCGAAGTCACAGGAAACAAGCCTTGATGGCCTGTCTCTCTCCCACAATCATTCCCCCAGATATTTTTTCTCTCTCTCTCCTTCTTTCCTCCCCTCTGTGGGCTGTTTTTCTTTCATTTAGCTGGCCTCCACCAAATAAAAATGCAAGCCAATTTTCCAGCGCATTAACCCGCAAGATCTTTAATACACAAGAGTTTTGGTGCAAAGGGGACTGCAAGGCCTCATGGAAAGATGGATGGGCCTGCCGACTAAGAGTGGGCAGTTTTCCCACTGCCCTGGTCTCGGCCCGGGACAAAAGCCTCATTGAGTGTGATGCTCGACATCAGCATCATAAACTAGTCATTGCTACAAAGACTTTGACACTTTAAAGTACCAGCTACTGCCACGTTCTTTTCTATCCTCATTACGGCATTGCTCAAGCTAATCACGTCACTGGCTGTGGTTTCTTTTATTTTCTGCAGATGCCAATACTAAGGAATGAAATCTGGCTTAAAGAGAGGGGAGCTGGCTTGGGAAAGATTTCCTCATAAAATGTTTTTCCCTTATTGTACCCTTTTTAAACAAATGACTAATTAAATAGATTTGAAAAAAACATTTAAATCTTGATTTTGATTTGTTTGATGCTAATGATTTTTTCTTCTTGTTAAATGAATAAACGTGACTTTGTATCTCTGGATTTATGACGCTGTTCCAACAACTACATTAATACGGAATAAAATGCTAAACCCCCTTCCAACTTCTTTTTTCTATCCTTGTTTTTGTCACACTTAAATGTTTCAGATATTTAAAGAACTTTTAATACAAAACAAAGATAACCTTAGTAAATGCAAAATGTAATTTTCATTTGAAAAAAAAAAACTCCTATCATTGTTTGCAATAACTGCAAATGAATTTTGGGTCCGCTCTTCTTTGCTGAACGGTTTTATTTGAGCCACCAAGCATGAATGGCATTTTTTAGATCCCGCCACAGCGTCTAAATTGGACTGCACTCCATACCAGGAAACTCCAAAACCTTAATTTCTATTTGTTTTGAGACAATCAGAGTTGGATTTGCTGATGTGCTTTAGATTATTGTCTTGGTGTTTAACCCAAGAGTTCTTGAGCTTAAGATCTCCAGGTCCTCAAACAACCAAAATGCTCCAGACCATCACACTACCACCAACATGTTTGACTGTCAGTATGATGTTTGTTTCTGAAATGCTGGGTGAGTTAATGCCAGATTAAAGCTCCATTTTTCCTTTTAAGTCCGTATAACATTTTCCAAAAGGTCTTCAGGGTCATTAGGGGAATGTAAGACAAGTCTTTGTGTTTTTTTGGGTCAGCATTGGTTTTCGCCTTGGAACGTTTACATGGAGCCTTATTTTTCCTGAGGCAAGTGCGATCTGCAGTGCTTTAATACTTGTTCTTGGTTCTTTTGTTACCTTCAGGATGTGTCATTGATGGACACTTATATTTTCACATCATGTTACTTTGGATTGGATAATTCTTCTTCCATTAATATATAAAATATTTATTAAAAACTGCTTTTTGTATTTACCCTGGCTAACTTTGACAGATATTAACATTTGTGTGACAATGAAAAACAAAAACAGAAAAAAATCTGTAAGGCAGCAAATACATTTTACAATCTTCAGAGTAAGGTGGATTCATTACCAATGTATAGCATATTTTTTTAGTTATTTTTTTTTGTAGAAGAAGAAGAAGAAGTCGTTCAACATTTTCATTCCAATTCACACTTATGCCTTGCTTAGTGCTGGCTTGTCAGACAAAATTTTGTGGTTTAACATTACTTTTTCCTGTCTCAGTTGTTTCTCACACCAATAATGATTTGCACTCTAGGTTTATCAAATGATTAATCTCTTTTTCAGAACAGGGTGATTAAACTAGCAACATCAACACAAGGATCATAAAGTCATGCCATCAATAAAACAATGAGATATGAGTGTGCAAATGTCAAAAGCAAGCCTGATCCTCAAATACAATGTCAGCTCAAAGCCAGTTTCAGATTATCAGTGTGATGAGAAAAAAAGCGAGGGTGCACTTTAACAAATTAAACACTGCAAGCCGGGCAACTATGCTGCGAGGTGCTGATGGATTCAGCAATGTTTAAACTGAAGTCACACTGTACTGCAACAGAAAGTAAGAATCTGGCTGTGGGAAAAATATGAAGGAAATAATAATAAAATGTATTTAACAACAAAATAGCATCACTGGGTAATATGGATGAAAACAATTTAATAAGAAATTGAAAAAAACATCTTTATGCCAGGGATGTGTAATTAATCATAGAGTTTGTCAAAAGTGGACAACAGGAAATAAATCTGGGTGTTCCCAAAAGTTTTTTTCACCCTTTTGCAATGATATTTATATTCAAAAAATAGTAACAGAGACACTGTGTTGGTCGCTGCAGCTTCTTGTTAGCCGAGGACCAGGTCTCCGTCAGACACCATGTATGAGAGAGAACTTAACTGGGGCCAGGAGAAACACTAGTCCTTAAAACACAGGATGTTGGAAGCGAAGCAAAAAAAGACACATCTGAATAAAAACCTTTCTGTAAGTTAATTCCACACTTAACCAACTGTAAAATCTGGAAAATTTGTCATGAACTGAAATGTCAAACAATCAGAGAGGAAGCGAACTAAAGTTAGCCTGCCACTTCAGCAAACTCCTCACCAGGCAAAGATATTTTGTAAAAGCAAGATGTGAGCTTACTGAAGAGTTTGCACAGTGAGATTGTCATTTAGAAATAAATGAAGGTTTAGAAATAGGTGAAGTAGTAGAAAAGTAGTAGAAAATTAGATTGGCATTCTGAAACCCAGTTAACACCATGATAAGACTGTCCTGCTGAAACTCTTGTTAAGAAAACAAACTAGTGCAGTCTTAAAAAGCAGACAGGAGCAAGCATCTGAGCAACGTCTAAACGTGTGAATAAAAATAACAATTTTGATTATAACTTGTGAAAAACTTATAGGTATTTTAGTTTTCAAAGCAAAATTACTTTTAATTTGCAGTTTCTTAAGGATTTACCTTTGCAACAAACATTCTGTTGTATTGAAAAATGTTTTGGTTACATCAAATGTATTGATTTACTAAATATAGAATATTTTGTATTTAATGTTTTTGCTTGATCAGAAGATTTAAACTTTAGGCAAGTTCATGTGACAGAGAAAATCATTTTATATGCTTTTAATGGAGGATTTTCATTTTTAACCCCCATTGGTTGCAGCTGTTGCATTCAGTGCTATTATTATTGTGAATTACTATAAAATGAACTGCACATTGGGACGTGAATAAAAATCCGAATCTGAAAAACTAGCTACCTTGTAAAACATTTAATTTAAAAACTAGATCAGACAAAAACAGAACTTACATTTTGGAAACAACATCAGTTGGTTAGGGTTTTAAAATGTGCTTTGTTGCACCACAATCACATTATTGAACACCATTTCTTTAGCTATTCTAAAATGTAAGCCACACTGCTCTTTTTCTAACTGCTGTGCCTTAAAAATTTTAGTTGCCAATAAAACTACTAACTCAGTATAGGCAAAAGAAAGATAAAATATATTTTGTCTGCTGTGCAACATAAGAAATATGGCCAGAGTAGGTGGCATATTCTCTAAATAAAATTATTTGTCATTACTCTCCATGTGAAAAGGTGACCCAACGAAGAACGTTGAAGAATGATGCTCAAACTGAAGCCATATACAATGAAACAGCTGGCTAACCCCTGAAACAATGTGAAGACAGTATGTTTAGATTGGTTTGTGCAAGAATTGAGGTCAGCAAGTCTAGAAAAATACATTATTACTCTTCTATTTGTCCACTGCTGTTTTTTAATTCTGCAGCATAATCCAAAGGCGAAGTGACATTTTCTTCCTCTTGTTCTTGTTTATTTTCTTGGTGAGTTTGTTGGTGAGATTATGCTGACATTAATAACAGAGCACCTGTCACTGATGTTAATCTGCGTGTATACGGAGGGAACATCCAAGCTGATCTGATCATGTGCCTTAAAACGTCAGACAATTTTTTTTAACCTAACAGCTGACTTGTTGATTTGTAGGGCAAAGTACGATAGTGAATTTTGGCCACATATTTATTATAACACGTTCAATGAATCCTCCCTGTGTATGTGAAAAAACAAAGAATACTTCAACGCCTGGATAATATATTCAAAGTCAAATGGCTCACACCTGCCTTTTCATTTGAAGTCAGAAAGTATGAAACATTTGTCATTTAAAGAGAACTACATATAGGACCTTGAAAAAGTATTCATACCCCTTGACATGTTACAACTGCAAACTTCAGCTTATTGTATTTAGGTTTTTATGTGCAGATGATGAAAAAATAGAGCATTGTTATGGAGTGGAAGAAAAAGGGTGTACAATTTGATACCTCCAATTGAAATAATTTTATTTTACAAGAATGCTCTACTGTAGCTCTGTTACATAAAATGCTAATAAAATACATTGAATACATTGGTTTCTAATTTAACAAAATTTGAGAAAGTTTAAAAGGTATGAACTCACTGAAACAGCCAGCAGAAGCTGAAACAGTGAGTAAAGGCTGTGTTAGAAAAAGTTTGATTTTTTCAAGCGTTTTATTTGAGATCTTAGATGTTGCAAGTTTTACATTTTAAATTAATCTTATTTGTTTTATGGATTCCCACACTTAATTTGGATAGGGAAAACAGCATTTGAAGAGTCTTCTCCTTTGAAGGACTGCAGCATTATTCTGTTAATAGTTATCTGTCCTCAAGTCCTTGACCTCCTTAAATTGTAAACACGTTTCTTACACCACCCTCAGCACTCTTTGACCAGGCAAGTTTTGTCGACAGTGGGGCCCTGAGAAAAGCAAGCAGGGGCTGAACCTGTTCCGGTCTGCACTGCCCTCTGCAGCACCTCTGTTCTAGACTCAAGTCAAATTTCTCCCAGCACTGCCAGATCGCATGAGTTAATCTCTGCTGACCCCGACTCTTCAAAAGTACAAGCACGGCTCTTTTGGATTCAGTCCCAGGGTGCAATTGCGATGCAGTGCCATAGAAGCGGACCCCACACGCAACCCCTGTGTTCACTGGCACCAACTTGCAGACTTCAGAATGCTGAAGATAAGGTACAAGAATGTCAGGAAGTCTGACACCAATGAGCGGTATGGTAAACAAACAGTTGCAGACGTCTGCCCGCATCCCCTACCTCTTAACGACCTCCAATTCCACCCTTTTAAATGTCAAGCTGTGAGATATGGGTTCTTTAGCTAAACAAATCATGTCGCAGTTACAGGACTGACGAAACTGAAGCCGAATCATTTCAGTTTAAATCTAAATTAGAGTGCAGCTAATCACACCAGATTTTATTCCAAGTCAGAGTGGAACAAATCAATAAATATCTATTTATTTAGAAGTCTGAAAACTGTCTAAGACGTAACAATACAATAGGCTTCATAGACAGACCTCTAAATGCAATAGGAAAAGGCAATGCTGCATTTGAAAAGCAGTGTCATTAAAAATGGCAGATATTGATTCCACATTGGAAAGGTATAGTAATTCCACGCCTCAAACCATTTTCTTTATGTGCTGCATGCTTAGTCAAACAGTCCCACTGCAGAACCCTGCCAGGTTAGCTAAGTACATATCCCACACTATTGTGTGTGACACTTCCACAGAGGTTATAGGCAGCCCTGAGAGGGACCACCAGCAATTATATATATATGCAAGGTAAAGTGAACAGAGCTGGAGTGCTATTGAGAGACTGATATCGTTCCTGGGTACTTTGATCCCTCTGGTGTGGTGAAGCAAGAAGCCAATCATTCTTAACCACATAAAAGTTAACAGAGCATAGCCTGGTATTTAGCTTTATGTTTATCTGTGTTATTAATGTGGGCATGAGGAGCATGGCCTGTCACTACAGGTCAGATTGGCAGGTGTTGAGCTGTTCTGACACTGTGATTTCACAGCCTCTTTGCTCTCTACTTCAGGAGGGTGAAATGATGCCTGCAATTAACAGGGGAGAGGAGACGGACATGTATAGGAGTACCAAAAAAGTTAGAATCACCTCTTCCTGATCTGTTATTGTATTTTTTTATTGTGCAAAGTAATTAATTTGTGAAAGGTTTAAGAAGATAATTCCTTAACCTCCTAAATTCACAGTGCTTTAAGAAGAGATAGCATCTGTAGGGCGAATGAGAGGCAGCCGGAGAAAGCCAGATTAAGAAACGTGTGCTAGCTTTTGAACGTTGTTCAAAACCATAGGCAGCCCTCATGAAGATGATAGGGGAATCTCTGGATCATGTATGTTTCTTTTACAGCAGACAAATGGAGCGATTGTGATTGTATAGGAGTCTTTGATCATTTCAGTGTTCAGGATAATATCTTCATCAGAAATGTTCAGTTGTTAAGGCTGACACACAGAATGAACCAATATCTATGATTCAGGATCCAGTGATCTTGTCAAGCACAGTTGCATTTAGAAGCAATTTCAAACAAAAAAAATCTAACCTTATTCAGTTTTCCTGAGTAAGTATATACAGAACACATTGGTTGGCACTGCTGTTAAAGATGTGCAGAAAGCCCTAAGATGAGTTCATCTTTTATTGCAGTACCATGATCTCACACTAAACAACCTTTGAAAAATCCAAACAGTTTTAGTACATGTATTTTATATTAAAAACATGTTAAGAACAAAATAGCTAGCCCTGCTATTACAAGTACAGCTTTGTGTACTTTGTGTTTCCCAGGGTTATAAATTTGACCTGGCACATGCCTCTTTGACCCATTTGCTGCTTGGTTTGATAAGGATTCATGTTTAATTTACCACCACAAACATCAAGCAGGATGTTGAGGAAGGTAAAAAAAAAAAAAAAAAGAAAAAGGAAATCCCAAAAGCTAACTGTAAGAGGTCTGCAGCAAAAAGGGATATCTGGAGGAATGACTAAGTCACCATGACAACCATTAGTTGAATATGTCGAAAATTACCTCATGCCTGCTGGACCTGTGAGGCTCTGGGCCTCCCCAAGATAGCGATATAACATATATGTTCAAATCAGCATTGAAATTGCTCATCAGACACTTAATCTTCTCAGTCTTCAGACTAAAATCATAAAGAAAGATTGTGGGTTGAACTAATGACAAGAGAATATAAGAGGATTCAGAACCAATCAAGACAGACTGTGCAAAAGATCAAAAATCGCTCATACGGACTGTTATAGGAGAAGAACTGCAGTACTGTTATCAAAACTTGGTTGTGCAAAGTATTTATAGGGGGGTGCACCAATAACTGTGCAACCAAGAATTATCACCACTGAATAAATTTACTTATTTCAAAGCTTGGAAAAGTTGGACATTTCCAAATGTTTAGCATTAATTAATGCTGCTGCAATAAAAAAACAAACAAAAAAAACAATTATATATATATATATATATATATTTAAGGTTTGTATAAATTGTTACAAGGGTCAAAAATAAATGTATCTCTGTCTGTCTATACAAATGTTTAGTTATCTGTTGTGGCTGTGTGCAACCGAGCTGCCCTGGCACTATACTGAGCCACTATTAAAAGTGAGAAAGCAGTAGGGAGGTATGGGGGGCAGGGGGGTAGGACAACCAATGCAGGGTAGCATTTGCAATTGGGAGGTTTTGGTTTCAGGCTCTCCAGTCATCAATCATCCCAGGCCTATTTTGTTCTTTGACAGCTCACTACAAGGCTTGACATTTAACACTCACGACCCTGGACGGGTCTGTGCTCGAGACGAGAGACTTCAGAAACACAAAAAATTGAACAGAATGACACTTTCCCCTCTTTCTTCGGTAAGTGGCAGAACTGAAGCAAAGCAGGTACAAATTAATAATTCCCATCTGCATCACACATCACTCTTGTGAAATTATTGCCCCATGTTCCCCTCTGTTTTGCCCCCTTACACTGAAACACATAAAACAGCTAAATGAGAGAGTCAAAGGGCCTCTGGGCCCATTAGACTAAATGCAAGTGTGTGTTCCTTTTTTATGTGTGGACGCACTCTCTGAACTTTGTGAAAGGGAACTTTAAAACCTGCAACTCACGAAATCATTAGCAATGTTTTGAAAGGGAAAGATATATTTTTTCAGCTTAACATTTTGGTTAGCATGGCAGCATTGTGGAATCTGGATTAATTGCACCAATTTCAAATGACAGAGGGGATTTTTCTATCCCTGAAAGCTGCCTGTGATATTATATGCATTTACAGAGGAAATGAGCTTATAATATTTGACCACATTTGACTTTCTGCCTTTTTATAGGTCAGTAGGTTATGGTAAACAGCATCACTAAGAAGAACAAAATATGGCTCAGACATTAACTGACATAACTTGATATCACATAAATAACACATCCTTATAGCTTATAAAATTCAAGCTTTGGTTATGTAACTTTTAAACCTTGTTACTCCAAAAATGTCCAAATTCACCAACACTCTGCAGACACATAGACACGAACAATTCCCTGACATATCATAACTTGATAAAGAGCATGATTTTCATTTACACTGTTTTCACCCAGGCCGTATAACCACAAACCTCACTCTCTTGCTTTCTTCTTGTGTTTGGTAGATAGATAGAGATAACATTGCCTGAAAATCAGCCATATCCTTTCAGTCTTTTATGTCAGGGAATTGATAGCTTCTTTAGGGCTGTGCAAGCCACAGAAAATCTCTTCAATCTTTGTGTGTGATACGCTCTGCTTGCTGCATACTAAACATGTTGCCAGACAACTGGTCATGTCTTAACTGTGAAACTGGCAACTATTGTTCGAGCTACTATTAAACATGCCTTAAAGGACTCCAGGGGCAACCTTTTATCTTGTGCAAGGTACCAGAGTTTTTAAACTGTTTAGTGTTTAACATTGTAACATACATATTTTTGGTTTAGCTTGTATTGATAGCATGCCCATATATGAAAATGCACATAACTAAAAATGAAGGATGAATATTTTATGTTTAACCACATGACAAGAGCAACTACTTGCAAAACGTTTTATTTAAACAGAGACTACAGAATTGATTTTATGAGTTTCTGTTAACAAGTAATAAGCAATTAATATCTTAACTCTCTGTCTTCATTTTGTTTAATTTCAATTAGTTGCTTCCTGAGAGCGAAGTAAACAGCTTCTTCAAGAAAAGTCAAGACTAAGCACACTGTTGCTGTCTCAAAATAACTTCAGTCTAATGCAAACTCTATTTTAAAAGCTTTTAAGCTGTTTTCGGGTTTGTCTTAAGCAGTTATTTACACAGCAGGCATAAAAAATAATCCTTTTTGGAGTTTGTTGAAGACTTTAAAAGTGTGCCTTTCTAGCCAGTAGCTCCAGCCAAAAGGGTCTACCCAATCTGGATACATGCTAAATGAAGACGCTAGGACAGGTCTTTACTGCAGGTAAGAAGCTGATTTTAACGATCTATCAGAAATGCACTTGAAAATATTTGAACTCTTACTTTAAGCTTTGCTTTTTTTCTCTATTGTCATTTTGCAGACAGTGCAGGTTAGTGTCCAGACATTGTCATGATCATCACTGAAAAATTGTCTTTTTCTGAGAAAGATTCAGCGGATTACCAAAGCCAAGCCTTTTCTGCAACACTCCGCTAGCCACACCATATGGTTAGGTCCTAAAGCCACGGGTGGAAGGTTTAATGACAGAGCGGATGTGCGGTGCACATGCCGAGGGATGAAGGGGGATGGGCTAAAAAAAACACTCATCAAGTCTTTGGCCTGGAAAGGCTGCACAAGGTCAGCTGTGGAGAGGGGGCAGGATGAGGGAGCCTGACGCATGTCTTCAGCAAAATGCAGGTGACCAGAGCAAAGCTTACATGCAAAACAAAATAGCCAGGAATCAGATACACATAAATCACACTTTCTGACGTGTTTAGCCATTAACATCTTCCCTCAAATACACAAGGTTGATAGTTTAGGCATATTACCAAAATATAGTGACATGTAGATCCAATCCGCTTGACAAATATGCTCAGCTGCCTGTGTGGGGTGTGGGGACGGATAAACAAAGATGGACTCATAATTAATGTTTACAAAGGCTGATGCGACTGCATGACATTTCTACTGCTGCACGACTTGTCCAGTGACCACAAATAATCCCGGAAAACATTTTCTTGGTCTGTCATGTCTCCTTTAGAGCCAAAGGCATGTTTAAACAATGATTCAAAGCTGTGTCACAAAGCCCAGCTGCCAAGTATCTCACCTCAGCAACAATAAAGACTTGACATAAAACAGTAAAACAAAAAAATAATCGATCACGTTTCTGCTCTTGAAACATTATGTTTAACATTTTTACACCCCAAAAATTCAGAGAAACAATTTTCTCATTTGTTTTAAGATCTGAGTACAGACAAAGCCTGAGATAATGTTAGTCCAGTGGTGGCGAGGTGGGAAATGGGTCAGCCTGTGGAGAAAGACGGCAGGGCAAATGATTGATGGAGTTGTGGTTGGTCTATAAAGGTCTGCAAAGAGTGCTCAGAGATAATCAGAGAGAGGGTGTCTGCAGGCCTCATAACCTCACCACACACAAACATGAGCGACCCCACATACGCTGACTCAAGAGAGAGAAAGAGAGAGAGAGAGGAAGCGAGAGCCTCAGAATTATTAAGCAGACAGAGCCACTGATGATGAAATTCTGAAGGTCGGGCGTAACAAGAGGCACCTTACAAGGGTCGCAACCTTTTCCTTGGCGGGTGTTTTGTTCTTTGTACCTCCCTCACAACATCACCTTCCCACCTTTGTGTTCACCAGGGGGCAGGTGAGTGGGGGAGTTGTGTTACATCCCTGTTTATCTGCTCATGACCTCTAGTCGGCAATTCTGCACTTGATAAGAGGAGGGCTCGCCTCATAATGTGCACGGCAGCTGATATCAGCCCTGTATCCTTGTGAAATTGATTACCAAGGCCCAGGGAGCGTGCAAAATATAATAAATAGAGATGACACATAAGGCACACATGGACTTGTAGGCTGATGGGTAACACCGCCTCAGCAATTACCTGCAACCCACTTAAAACAAGGGTCATACAGGGCAGGCTGGCAGTGGAAGGAGTTATGGTTATTTCTTATTTTCTCTGTAGGGTGAGACACTGAAAGATTTCTCTCCCTCTGCCTGTGTGTGTGTAGTAGCGGATATGTGTGTATGCATTTCTTAGGCATTGAGTAGGTCAGGCAGCCAGGGCAGAAAGGTTCAGATTTGTAAGGTTTCTGTGCAAAGGCCTAAAAAGTGTGTAATGTATACATATTGGTACAAAATGTATTGTTGAGCACCTATAAAAACTGAAAACAAAAGAAATACACATTTAAAGGATTTAATGCAGCTGCTTTTTAATGGCATCTGTGCGTTAATTTGTCTGCAGTTTATGAAAAAAAGTTTAAGCAGATATAATTACAATGCAAGTTTTCTTCCCGAAGCAGTTTCAGTTTGCTTTTCTTTCTGTCTGTTTTATTATTTTTAATGTGGTATTTCCTGCTCTGCAGATAAAGAATGATGATGGGTGAAAATCCTGTAAACCAATACAGCACAGCACTCATGGCAGATTGAGGAACTGAATACATAAAAACAACTTGGCTCACTGTAATTTCCTGAGACCTAAACTACAATATATATTTTAAAGTGACCCTTTACATAATTCTCCTGAACCTATTCAACAGTTACATTGCTGATAGTTCTTTTTGACAATATCAGAAAATGCGATGATGATAATTGCATATTCCAATCATTGCAAAGATAATATGAGAATATGAGATATCATCACACACGTTTTTGTGCAAAGTAAAAAAGAAACAGTAGCATACCTAATGAAGTGGATGACTAGCCGGTGCTGCAAACAGCCCACTTTTAGCCGGTTGTTGTGTTTAAGGAGAAATTATCATCATTAAAACTGATTGTGTAGTGGACATTAAATTTTCCCAAAAGCAGATGTGTCTATTCATGCTTATAAAGTTTCTACCTGAGACGTCTTAGTAAGCAGGCTCTGTAATGTGTTCATTTCAAAAACAGCCTCTCCAGTGTCTTAATGTTAGCATAAAGCAAGCTATGTGGATGTGCTCCTCGCCGTTTCAATGAAGAAATCTGAATGGCTGTAAGCTGCCAGGCAAACCTTTATATCTATTTGTTCCACTTGTCTGGCTCTCAATGAGTTTAATCAGCTGAGAAGAAGCCATGAGGGGGGGGTGTTGCCTTACCCGCCCATACATTAGAGAGCCCCCTTCTTGCACCACACACTCACGCTGGAAAACACACACACCCACACAACCACACAGCCCCATTCTGTGTGCATCGATGTGAGAGTTGAGGGTCTCCCTCTCCCCTGTTACCTTACGGATTATCAAGTACACTTCAATTACTGCCGATCGATACACTTCTGGCTGCAAAAGGGAGTGTGAAGGAAATTAGACAGACTTTGGGTATGGCTGTGACTACAAAGCAATGGATTAACACTGATATGCATCTCTTCATTTACATCAGGAATGGGCCCATTCTCCATCAGCATACTGCACTCTTCCCTGAACGGATGAACATTCACATAGGTTTCAAAAGGACTTTTTGAAAGATTGCTTCTTTAAGTGGTGGGTAAGGTGAGGGCAGGGCTGTCATATTCTGTGGGGGGGGGGGATTAAAACCTACTGTAGTCCCTGTGGTTAAAGAGCCACTGGAACAAGGATTTTAAACTGCATTTAAGAATAAAATATCTCATGTAGAGACATTCAAGGGACAGTTTGGATTTTTTGAAGTAAGGTTGTGTTAAGTTATTATCATTAAAAGCTCCCTTAACTAGAACTCCTCAGAGAGGAGAAAGGCTAACAGTTAGTCAGACAGACCTAATGTTTTAGCTGGTTTTAAAACAAATCAGACAAAAAAAAAGGTTCATATCCACGGAATAAAATCCTATATAGGTGGATAATAATGATCTACACTTTCACAAGTCCACCAAAGTTGGAGTAACCTCTTTTTTATGTTATACGCTTCCACTTATGCAACGGCATTGAAGATGCTGCTTTTCAGCACTTGTGGTTATTTGGAAATTATCCCAATAGATTAACTGCTGTTACAGCTACTGTCATAAGGTGTTGAAAATTTACTGTTTTTAATGTATGTAAATATGAGTGCGCAGCTGCCTGTCCGTGCTTGTTGGAGCTGGCAGACCTGCTAATGCTGACTGGCTACCTGAAAGGAGACAAGGTACAAGGTGACGCTTGCAACAGTGGAGTGCCTTTGAGTTTTAGTAGACACACTGCCTTTTATTTTGGGCCCTGTTTTCTCTTGTTTCTATTAAGCTTGGGAGGTAGGCTTTTGTCCTGTGGTTATCTTGAATAGGTCTTTGTGAGATCATTTCCAAACAACTATAAGACCTGGAAAAGCACCATCTTCGGTGCTGTTGTACAAATCCGATCCCAAACGTTGATTCCAGTCTTAGCGCCCATGTCTCTTTCCATGGAACACAACACTATATAAGTTATATATAAGTATTGTTGCTGTTTTTTTACCCACACAATGTCAGTGTCACTGTACAAAATTGTGTTGGTTAAAGTCAACGCATGTTTCAGTCAGCTGTTTGTCGGTACACCACTAAAATTTTTAAACTTTTAGACCGTGAAAGCCTCAGGGATTTAACATCATTGATGCTGTTGCACAAATTTCAGCCCGATGCATGTCCTTGGATAAAAACATTTTCAGTTCGAGTTGTTTTGAATTGCTAAACACAGTGAAAACGGGGTCTTCGTCTAACCGTTAAAGGAACTATAATCAATAATAACTTCACAGAACCTCAACAAAGTATGAACTATTCCTTTAATGTTCTCATAACACTGCTGTTTAAGAAAGAAGTGTGAAAGTGCTCGAACGCTTATGAAATGATTAAATAAATGCTAATCTCATTTTTCTTATACACTAAGATTTATAATCCAACTAGATTCAACTAATTGCGGCAAACAAAAAAGAAAGGAGCATTTCCACTCAAAAAATGCTTGTCAGCAGATAACACAATGGCTTGGCGCTGGTAGGAAATAAAGCTGAATTCTCGTCCTCCTGCACTGAGAGGAAAGGGAAATGAAAGCAGTACTGTGGAAGAGGATAAAAAAGAAGTAAAAGTGTAGGAAGAGATAAGCAGTGGCTGTATCCCCCTGAGGCAGCCTGTGAAGGTCTACCAAGCACAGCCCCTGCCTCTGAACCCCCTCCAGGTCATCTGCCCTCACTCTCCCACCCTTCCTTTCTACAGAGGCAGTAAAAACACTCCAACACCTGGGTTCCCCCTCTGTTCTGCTACAGCAAGCCACAGCACAACACATCTCTGATGCATTTTTCACGCACAGACAACAAGAGCTTTTTCACGGACAAAGAGAGCTTTGTGATTAACAAAAAATTACACTGAAACACTGCGTCTGATAGGCCAATGCGATAACCAGCCTTGTCCTTTGATCACTGCTGGCACAACATCTGTGAAAAGATAATTATCGACTGACCTTCAAACATTCCTAAAACATAATGCTGCTGATGGGTTTAATTTGAAGAGGCTACAGGGTTTAATCAGAGATTTTTAGGAATCATACACATGCTTACCAATTTTTAATGACCCTTTTAAATATTATCATGTGTTCTCTGAAGGTTGTTTGTTTTGCTCGTCTGTCACCAAAGCCCGCATATACGAGAAGCGCTGAACCCTATCCACCTCTCTCATCTCAGGGTCAAAGTCACATTACACACTATACTGGCCGGAGTGAGAGGTTAGTTTTGCGTCTAAAATGCTTCCCTCTTCAAATAAAGATGCCTCTCCATTGAAAACTCCTTGCTCCACCATGAATTTAGACCCTCCAACTCACCCACCTTCCCTCCCACTGCAATCTGTCCTGCCAGCTCCCACGGTTTGTCTTTGGAAGTGATCCGTCCCCGAGCGTTGAGCAGAGCCACTTCATGTTCACATCAGCCCCAGAGGCATTCCTGCCTGCCCACTACTCTTGCTTTCTTTTGTCAGCCAAATGGATACCAATTAAATCAACTGTTCTCCAATTAGAATTTGGAAGAATCTATCTTGCTCAGCGTTCTAAATCCCACCGCTTGACTCCTTTCTCTCATGTAGCTTCTTTTCATGGAGTCGGTTACAGGAGAAAATTACTGTTTTTATTCCTGAAATAGGATACTCCTGGGTTTCTTTGTTTTTTTCTGTTTGTTCAATATGTTAATAGAGCATTTAGCCAAATGTTTATAGGACTATACACAAGGGACATTATTAGGGTGCAAGTTGGGCGGGGGATGCTAAAGTTCTAGGATAAGGAATCAGGTCTTTGCTACAAAGAGTACAAAAATTCCTAAACTGTGCTGTTCATTAACAGGAGCAATTTTAATCTAGCTAGCGTTTATTTCAGCTTTCTCTTTTCTTACGGGTTGAGACTACAAAAACTTTTATTTGCCATTTGAAGCATGCAAAAATTACTGAGGCACACTTGCATATTCACTTGCTGCCCTTGCACGGAGGCCCTTATTTGATTAATACATAGAGGGGATATCTTAATCTGCAGACACGGACGGCAAATGGCTTTGGACTCGAGCCACATCATTATTGCCTAATAGTTGTGTTCACAAAGTATGCCCCATTGTGTTTCATATGATCAGGCAACACCCCCTACTGCCACTCGAAATCACAACCAGCTAAACAAACCAGCCGTTTCCTGTGGAGTAGTGATTCAAAGTCCCAGGCCATGGTGTGGACCTCTGCAGCCTCCAGCATGCCACCATCCATATGTGGACTCTCTTCTTCTCCTACTCCTTGAACATAGAGATAGAACTACCATAGAATGCACAGGCCATTTGTTTGCTAAAATATACTGTCATAATAAAAGGACCAGTGCAGCTGACTGCACATCTGCTTGTATCAAGACTATAAAGCAAGTTACTAAACAAGAGAAATACATATGATCTCCCACATTTATTTGCGACTTGCAATTTAAAGACCTAGTAGTACTTTACAACCAAAATATAAGCAAATGAACATTCTACTGCACCTAACCCCATTATCATCACATCACAGAAGCATGTCAGAAAACTGTTTTAATTTATACAACTTATTCAGCTGGTCCCTTTATGTGAATGGCTAATATGCAAAAAGAACTGCTTAGACAATTGTACTTTTTAAAGTCTGACAACCCCCTACCTTTACTTTTTGTGTATCTGCTCCAAGAATGGAGGCTCATTGTGTCTAAACAATAGAAGCTTTCTTATGTCCATCACAGAGCAAAGACGGTAACTGACACCACGTACCAACACAGTCAACTATTTTACAAGTGTGTGCAACCTCCTCCTGTTAGACAGAGATCCGCAGTGTTTGTGATTTCTGTGCTGACAATTTAAAACATTCAGTTGGGGCGTTTCAAATATTTCTGTGTGTCAAAGAGCTGCTTTTAAAGCAGAAAAATCCCAAGAAATAAAGAAAAAATTGCTTATTTTGAGCACAGTCTATATATGATACATCTAAAAATTAACACTAACATTACTTTTTGGACTTGATATCACCATATACCAGTCACATTGTTCAGACTTTATTTGTGTGAAACTAAGGTAAAGCAAAATGTTTTGAATCATAAATTGGTGAAAGAAAATAAAATATTTGCACTGGTTACATTCATAAACATTCATAAACTCAAAACCTTTTGCATTTATTCCACGTTTTTATCATGTATACACCAGGTTTTATTATTATAACCGAATATGCAGAGCCAAACCTGTAACCCAACCCTGTTGTATTAAATCAAAATGAATTGATACATACATTTAAATTTAACAAAAATATAGTTTTTTTGCTTATCAGTTTGAAAAAATACCAAAAAAGTAACACTTGTAGAATGTCACAACAGACTCTTTTGAGAGTCGCTGTCTCTGTAGTTCTTTATTTTTCATACTTCCCAAACATGTTCCTCAGAGCTGAACTCCCAATGCCTCCAGTCCGGAAACCATCTGAGTGAGCTCCTAATGAACACCAAAATACTGGTCCTTGTTTTTCCAGCTGTTGATGCAGTCAGGTTACTGAGTGTATGGAAACAGGGAGCACATATTGTAATTTTTACTCTTCAAAGTAACTTGATTTATTTCATGCAGCCTAGACTTAATATGCATAATTTGTGTCACATGGAAAACATTTCTAAACATTAGCACCAGAACTACATTAGAGTTGTATTCTATTGGGCCTCCTAAACAAGCACTCATTACCACCCACAGTTTGAATCTTTATTCACTGTTAGGTAAGTACAGCAAAGGAACAATCACAGACACTGACTATTTCTAGAAAAAGAAAAAAAAAAACAATTAAAAATCTCTTCCCCTTCCCATCTAGGCTATTCCCACGCATTTTTTGGCAGAGCTCGGCAGATGATCTCCAGAGGCTTTGCTTCTCTAGGAACTTGTCAGGAAAAGATCTACATTTCCCAGGGATGAGTGTGGGTGAAAGCAAGAAGGAAACTGAAAGACAGAGCAGAGGTTTGAGTGCGAGCCAAAAAGTGTGAATTGATAGTGAAAAGAAGAGTTCATGTATTGACAGGGGGAAGACATGGGGTTAAGATTCTGAGTACTAGGCTCAAGGTGAAGGGGGTTTTTGATATTCACAAAGAGTAAAAAGAATAGGCCAAACTGAAAAGAAAAATAGCACCTATCTGTCAGAGATCTTGAGAAGACTATTGTATGATAAGAGAAGTAAGGGTTTTAGGGAACCAAGGGAAAAATATAGATCCTTTAATGTCACTTTTGTTCTTCAAACTGTGACCCATTGAACACAAGTGCATTGCTAATCAGTTTAACCCTCTTCTAGTGGCTCGGCCCCACAGTTTCACATGATGTGTGCTTGACAGCAGTGCCAGGCCCATTCTCGAGTCAGTAAGGCCTGCAGCTCAGGCCAGGGCAAAAGCCCCGACCTTGGAGGCATACTGACCTGGCAGGGGAACACCTCTCATGGCATTTTGACATTAGTTTCAGACAGAATAGAAATCTCTCAAACAGCATCTTATAGACTTCTCAACCTGCCAACACTACCATACCATCCTTATTCAAATAAGGGTTCATTGCTTTTGTTTTTTGATTTGTCTTTGGTGACATTTTGTTGATGGGCTGGGTCAGTCTTCTGAGTAGTGGGTCACAAGCTGACAGAAATGTCAAAACCGGTTTCCCCGGCTTTTCAGATATTAACACACAGCATGACTGTTTGCCTTTCCTATGGGCCAAAGCCCATATCCACACAAATATACAAATCTGTTCTTCCTGCCCGCACACCAGGCTTGTGAATTCCATATTAAAAATGTAGTTAATTTTGAAACAACTTCCTCTCATAATTTCTTTGACTAATATTGTGAGTCAAGGATTACCATCTTGTTTTGTTTGAATCTGTCTGAGACATATTCATCTCAGGGGATCTAGAAGCATCACAACAGGAAGTCACCACCGTCACACCCATTAGGTCAATAAGCATTGGTGAAACATGGGAGGCTCTGCATGCAGCTATGGCTATATATAAATGCAGACAAATTTATTTCCTTTACGTCTTGTGCTCTTTATCTTGTTCAGCGCTTTGATAATGTCAGTCTTCAGTGGAGCCTGACAAGGATAAGGATTTGTTTTTGTTAGTTTTTCAGCTTGTTGTGCTTAAAGCAAAACATTTGGATGACATTTTAGCACGTCTCCCAGCATGAGCACAGATGTAAAACAGGGCAGTCCGCATTTATGGGCTCCCCTGGTGAAGATATGTAAAAAGCCCTCGAATATTTCAGCTTTTATTGGTGTTGCATAATCTCACACAGAAAAGAACAGAGAAATGTCACCTTTAATTTGAGAAGGCAAAAGTCAAAAAAATAAATGTCACCGTATATGTTGTTTTTTTTTACAATTTCAATTACCGGTCAACTCAAACCATTCCAAAAAATAAATGCAGCCGATTTTTTATTTTTTATTTTTACTTTTTAATATGATAAAAATATCAATAAACGTTGAATAACTAACCTGACTTCCTCTTCCACCTTAGGTGGATAAACCTAAAAATTAAAGCCTATTTCCTCAAAGCATTCTGCAAAATAGGAAGTACATCATTCAAGTAAAGCAAATTTGTGTTGATCTTTAAAAATCAAGAAACTGCCATAAGAAAATGCATACTTGCCTCAAGTTGCTGATATCTACAGTCAATGCAATTTTCAAAAAAGTACAAGGAGTCAGTACAAGACAGACTCCTGTCATCTGCAGACATACTTGGATTATTCTGCAGTTGTGGGGTGGATCAGAGATGGACAAGAAGCTGAGTACAGGAAGGTGGTGGACCGCTTTGTGGCATGGTGTGGAAACAATCATCTCATTTTGAACGTGACTAAAACAAAGGAGATGATTGTAGAATTTAAGAGAAACAGGAATAAGTCAAAAACTATTTCAATCATGGGAGAAGAAGTGGAGGTGGTGGAGGAGTATAAATACCTCGGTGTTCACCTGGACAACAGACTAGAGTGGAGATGCAACTGTGAAGCCATCTACAAGAAGGGACAGAGCAGACTGTACTTATTGAGGAAGCTTAGGTCCTTTAGTGTTTGCAGCAAGATGCTGCACATCTTCTATAAGTCTGTTGTGGAGAGTGTGATCTCTTCTGCCATCATCTGCTGGGGAAGCAGCATCAGAGCCAGGGACTTAAAAAAGCTCAACAAGCTGATAAAGAAGGCTGGCTCTGTTCTGGGGACTCCTCTGGAAGCTCTGGAGATCATTGTGGAAAGACAGATTCTTCATAAAATAAAGAACATTATGGAGAACCCTGACCATCCTCTTCATGAGACTGTCCTACAACAACAGAGTGTCTTCAGTCAGAGGCTTCTTCAGATCTGCTGTAAGACGAAGAACTACAGGAGATTCTTCCTGCCCACAGCCATCAGCGTCTACAACGGCTCTTTGAGGAAACCTTCATAAGAAGCTACAACAACTTTTAATTTCCCTTTGGGATTAATAAAGTACTTTTGAATTGAATTTGAATTTGAAAAGTTTAAAACAACTGGAACTGCAGAAGTAATTTGGTAGGTGGAAAAAGTCTCAAAAGGCCACTTTTAGAGAACAGCAACTAACCTAACCTCCTATGAGGGCTAATTAACACAGACAGTGTGGACTGTAGTAACACTGCCTGCAAAACAACAATCACAACACACAGCTTTTCCAGCTTAAATAATTGCAATTTTGAAGTATTTCTGTTGCGAAATTAAACTTTAGATTAGCTTTAATTACTGTAAAGTTTCAAGTTCCTCAGGTTTCTGTTCTTGGCCCTGTTTTATTTATGTTTTATTTGCTTCCCTTATATCATCTTTTCAGATCATTCAGTTTTGTCACCTATCACTGCTATGGTGATCATATTCAGCGGTTAATTACCTTTTAACCACAGCATATGTCAAAACCTTTAGTCCCACAGAATTGTTTTAAATATCTAAAATAGTGTTTTTCAGATAATTTTCTCCATCTGAATGAGTAGAAAACTGAGTTTGAGTTCCAAATAACCTGGTCCCACAGATTCTTTCAAATTCCAGGATTTACTTTTGCACACATTAAAGCGACCATGAAAAATTTGGGACTGGCATTTGTGGTAATTTCATTCATTCATTCATTCATTTATCTTCTATACCGGTTATTCCATAGTGGGTCACGGGGGATCTGGTGCCTATCTGCAGCAGTCTACAGGCGAGACACAGGGTACACCCTGGACAGGTCGCCAATTCATCGCAGCGGTATGCAATGGATTGGCAGTAATTTATAATTTTTTATTAATCTCTTTGTCAAAAGTGTTGTTTGTTCCTATTTTATTCACTTAAGTAATATTGGTAGAAAAAACAGATAATCATAATACCCATTAATGGCTAA
This sequence comes from Girardinichthys multiradiatus, assembly GCF_021462225.1. NCBI lineage: Eukaryota > Metazoa > Chordata > Actinopteri > Cyprinodontiformes > Goodeidae > Girardinichthys > Girardinichthys multiradiatus. The sequence continues at coordinate 28,578,068 of NC_061795.1, read as the reverse complement.
TGGCTCTATTACAGAATACCGTTAAAGGTTATTATTGGGACTTTTAAAACGGTGCATGGACATCAACACGTACACATTTATATATTTCTGATCTTCGTTAGCAGTATTTCACCACCAAAACCCTGAGGTAATCAGATCAGGGCCTATTATCTGTCCATGCATCAAGGCTAAAACTACAGCACCTTTGCAGTTGTACAGTTGTTCTGTGGACCCAATCAAAGCTTTTTAAACAGCTGGTGAATACTAGTCTGTTTAGAATGGCATTTGGGTAAAACTTTATTTTTAACTTAATATAATTTTCTGTTTGTTTCTTTTTGTGTTTTTTGCTATGTAACACCTTGTGATTTTGATCTTCAAATGCACTAAATGAATAAGTGGTATCTACAGTACCTTCATATCAGGCTTATTAGATTTCTGGATTTTGTTTTTCTTTAAATTTTCACTAAGGCAATACTACTATTACCCATTTATTATTTTGTTTCATAGCTTCTATTCCTGCTAGCCAAACACGAAAGACCTATGTCATTATATCACTGTTGTTAAGTAAATGATTCAAGTAATTATTAAAAAGATAGATTGAGTTTGCCAACTTTCACAGCCGTTTGAATGATAACACAAATTACTGATCTTAATAGATTGTTTCAATCATACATGTTAGTCAAGGGCAGTCTCTTTGCACTGGGAACACTGGAGATTCTTGAATTCTTGTTGGTGCGTGAGGGAGACTGAATAAATATATACACTAAAGCTACAGTCAAAGTCTGGTCTATGAACTGAGAATTAAAATGCAAGTACCAGAAGTAGAGTTGGAGGTTAGAAAAAATGGATGAAGCACTATACTGAACAGAGGAGTAACATTTAAGATTGTTATATCTTTTTCACATAGTGACTTTTAATTCTTTTAACTGTAGTAAACACTGTTATAGTAAATATTTACATAGTAGGCTATCACAAAAGTAGAATCTTTTACATAATAATTTACATGTTCTTGAAGACAACAGAGACAAAAATCAATATTTTGCATTGTATTAGTTCAATAAAAAAAACCTTGGCCCTTTTAAGTCCTGGAATAAATAAGACAAATTGCATAAAACACTGGAAAAAGCTCTAATACTAAATTAATTGATTTCAAAAAAGAGCTTTTGACACACACTCAGATGGTCTGTTTTGAGATCAAACCAATATACCAGTACAAATTAAAATGTTACTGACCTAGATCACTCACAATTTTTTTTCCGTCAAAACTATTCCAGTGCATAATCATGGCTGGTTTGAGAGGTAGCTATTAACAGGATGTGAATGTGAAAAAGCACCCCTTTAGGTATGGTGGAGGATCTGTAATGCTTAGGGCTTGTTTCTCTTCCAAAAGCGATGGGAACCTTGTTATAGTATATGGAATAATGTACTCTTTGAAATATCAGGAGATTTAAAAAATAAAAAAAGACATCTGGTGGCTGCAGCCAAAATCTAAAGATGGGTAATCATTTGGCCTTTATTTACTTTCAAGAGGACACCTGTGCATTTATTTGGCCTTGAAAAGAGCATTTACAAAGAAGTACTGTCGCTTGAAACAGTTTTTATTAAGCAGACTGACAATACTTAGAAATCTGGTTCTTAACTATTTAAGTCAACATTTTACACCAAACCTGAAATTGAAGTGCAACAGCTTTGTTCAACAAAACCTAATCGTTTTACGAAATATGGATCTTGCATCACATGGTCACAGGCAACCAAAGCAAAGTGTCAGTTTGTCTTTATTAAGCAACAAGCAAGTTTAATCAATGATAAAAAAAATAAAAAAAACTTGTATTCTTTTTTCTCTTTAATGTGCCATTAAGAGCCATTCGGAGTGACTGAACAGTTGTCACAGAAAGTGGAGAAACAGTGAAAAATCAATGATAGTTAAGAAGTGTAATTTATCACCTTGCCACCACTGAGGGTTTGTGGAGTGAGCCCCCCTGTGTGAAGAAGAAAATGTGTTAGGAGAAGCTCAGTTGATATGGTGGCTTAAGCACACAAGGGTCAGAGCCCAATTACTCTTCATCTGCTGCTCCTCATCACCACTGGCAGAAGAACAACTCAATTGCCACATTATCTAGGCATATCAATAGGGCAAAATTAAAAGTCATTGATTTTTTTTGGAAGGCTTTTTTATTTCCTTTGCTCAAAAAATCTAGTAGGAGCTTAAACATTAGACTGGCGTCTAAATAATTACCTGCTAATGTGAAAAAAGTAAAAACATAGTTTAAAGTAGCAAACATCTAGCTTTATTATTAACTTTTAGCCAGAAAGTGTGAGAATAAGATTATGTTCTCTGCCCTGTGCACCTCTCATACAGTAGATGTAGTAAGAAGGAATTCATTGTATGTTGAAGTCTGTTGAGGACTGCAGGGAGCTTTCTCTAAAAACAAAACAAACAGAAATAAATCTACTGGCAATCAAGCATCAATCACATTGTGCACCAACATCCAAAACAGACCACAACAGAAAGAATTGAAAAGGGGCAAAAAAACAGAAAAATTTCAATTTCAAGGACATTATTATTCTCATTAATCATAGCCCTGCCATCGGCCTATCCTTATGCCTTAGTAAGAGATCTATTATACGCTCCATTTAGCCTCAGCCATATTACCTCCTATGTTTTCCAGGCTGACCAAATAAGACTTAAGAGATAAAACAATTTACTGTTCATTATGATCCATGTTGCTGGAATCAATCTATTAACCTGTGTTAACTGGGATGGCTGGCAAGATCTCAGGGATGCTAGTAAAGCAAGATAAATAGATATTTATGTTCTGTATGTCTGCAATCATAAAATGACTGGGCATTTAATTTGGCCCCTCCAACCCAGTGGATGGCTTTGTTTTATTTTTTATTATTTTTTGTGGTGGCCGCGGCGCCCTCCTCACCTTTAAGCAGCCTCTGACCTGTGAAAGATTCTAACAAATTAGCTTCTATTGTGAAGCCAAAGGTGCCATCAATGAAGAGACGCTCCACTGCGCCTAAAGTATGATGGTAGAGGCAAGCCACAGAGCAGAGAACCTTGACATGATTGAATTAACCCTTTGCAGGAAATGTGATGATAAGGATGGTGGTGCAATGTGGCTTAAAAGGTTGTATTGTTTGCTTCCTCTGAAAAGAAACAAGTCCCACGTCAGAACCATGGTTCCTAAACAAACCTAAATGATTTAGGACAGACTTTGTGATATCTTTAGGAATTAGGAATGGCTCTTTGTTAATCTGATCCCGGGAAACAAAAAAGCACATTATAGTGTCATGTATTAATGTGATGCATTATTTCTTATTTATAAACCAGATATACAGTTTTACACACTAAACATGGTAAAAAGAGAAGGAGGACTGGGTCTGTGAAAAACTGTGGGCATGTCTTTTGTGCTTTGCAGAGGCATTGCTAAGATCTCGACACATGGGGGCTTAGCCCATCCCAGAAATAGTTTGATTTTCATGACACTGATTTAATTTTTAAGTTTTTTGTTAGTCTTGTTGTTAGCAGCTAGAATAAAGGACTAGAAATGTTTGGCAGTTTGAGATTTTTGAAAAAGGAATTTGCTAAACTAGAAAATGACAACCTAATGTATATTGAGATTCAGTTTTTCTTATGGTGTCATGAAAGACTTCTCAGCCCCTGTGTTACCCCCTTTTTTTGTCCAATAAAAGAACATAATTGAAAAATAAACAGATTCTAAAATGATTTGCTTAGGTGTAGGTCAGATGATGATCCTAAAACACACATTGGTTATTCATTTTATTTATACTTAGATTTAACCAAAGATTTAAAGGTAAATTAACCTCTAAATATGTTTTGTAGCTGACAATTGCTGTGGTACTATCTGAATTCCTATTGCTAAACCCTTTGTATTATAGATTATACACTTCCTTACAAATAACCTATAGTCAAGGAGACACATTTTATAGTGATTTTGAGAAGTAAAATCCCAAAGATCAGGGGCTGAAGTCCTTTTAAGAAGAACTTTAGCCCAAATGATCAAGTTTGACAACCGCCTATGGTTTATGGAAAGGACAACCAGTAGCTCGACCATCCACCCACCCACCCGTCAGCCCCCCTGCCCGTCCATCCGTCCGTCCGTCCGTCCGTCCGTCGTTTTTCACTAAATCGAGATCAGGTCATTAGGGCAACAAATCCAGAAAGGAAACCCAGACATTCCTCTCCCCAGCAACACTCTCCACCTCATTCTGTGGGATTCTAGGCATTACCAGAACAAAAGCCATATAAAGGGAGGTGCCCTGGTGCCATTCTGATCAGAAGCCCGAATGACCTCAACTGACTCCTTTTTATGTGGAGGAGCAGTGGCTCCACTCCGGACCTCCCCCTAACTCGAAGGGAGCAATTATTTGTTTCTTTATTTTATCAATGGCCTCAGATTTAGCGAAGCCAACTCTCATCCTTGCCGCTTTACACTGCTGCAAACTGCTAAAGGATATCGCTTGGAAAATCGCATTATCTGCAAAAGCATAGATGAGACCCTAAGATTCCCAAACCAGGCCCCTCCTCACAATGAATAAATCTTGAGATGTTGCCAATGAACTCCACAAACAGCATCCGATGCAGGTGCAGACTTCAAACTACCTGGAACTCCAGCAACACCTTCGACAGAATGGCTGAGGGGGGCATAGCTGTATGCCTTCTCCATATCCTTAACCGCATGTGGATTGGATAACATCTGGATTCTGAGGCAGGGTCCTGCTGGTGGTTCCTTGGTAAAGTTCAAAAAAGCAACAGGAGGCCACCTCCATGTGGGAACACCAACTTGAGGGAGAAGAGCCGCTGATGGGTCTAGAAGCATTTAGCGCCTCCTCCTGAGGGGCTACAGTGTTCAGGATGAGGGTGGATGATGTGACATTTCCTTGTCAGAAATGTTATGGTCTGTTTATAGAGAAGTCTGGAATCCATCCCACATCAGCCTTTTCCACATAATTTTAAATTTGTTTTCAAACAAAAACCCAGTCAGTTGATTTTAATCAGAGTAAAATAAAAGAAAATGAAACTGTTTAAAGAAAAGAACCAACTAAAACACAAAAGGTCATCTAAAATAGAACAGACACCTTTAATACACGAGCTTCAGTACAATTGTTAATATACAGACATTACAGTCACGAATCTTAAAACTATAGAGTCACACACTAAAAAATGGATACTCTTAATAAATGTGCAATAAATGCTGTGTTTATTTATTTATTTTTTCTGGGTTCTTGCTTTCTACTTGTTTTGATACATATGTGATCATTATTGTCTGCAGCAGTCAACTAATGAAACAATGCTATTAGGGAACACAAATCTGTCCAAATTTATTGTCTGAAAGAGAGGAGACTAAGTTAATAAATAGAAGTTGTCTAACCGAAAGTTAGCTGTATGCCTTCTTCTAAATTACTTGGGGAATTACTTGGAGAGATAGAGAGGGAGCTCAGAATTGTCAGGTAAAATCTCTGAGTAAGTAACAGTGAAGCTGAGGGAAGGTTTGAGATCTTCTGAGTGAGTCTTAGCTGTTAGTCGTATGGCATAAAAAACAGAGAGAAAAAAGTTTTAAGGCTAATCTTAAAAGCAGAGAACCTTCAGTCTCTCAAAACCTAGGAGTGTGTTCTTTATCAGAGGGTCCTTGTAGCTCAAGGCTCTGCCTACAATTCTTTTCTAAGAAAAAAAAAATTCTAGTAACTAAAAAAGCACTGGAAAACAAAGGCTAATATTAGTCCAGACACTTACTAAAACAAAGTATGTTTTTAGTACTTTTTGAATCAGAAGAATAATTTTAAATTGGATTCTAAAGTCATGGAACCAGTAAAAGGATTAGAAAGGAAATATGCTCTCATTTTGAATTCAGTTGCAATGCAGTTTATTTATATAGCACCACTTCACAACACATCTTGTCTCAAGGCACATCACAATAGTCAGGTACATACATTCCAATTAATCCTAATCACTGAACAGTGCAGTCAGATTCAGTTATTTATTCAAATTGGATAAAAAGTTTTTCTATCTATGGAAACCCAGTAGATTGCACCGAGTCAGTGACTTGCAGAATTCAATCCTCCTGGATGAGCATGTGGAGACAGTGGACAGTCACTGGCGTTGACTTTGCAGCAATCCCTCATACTGAGCATGCAAGTAGCGACAGTGGTGAGGAAAAACTCCCTTTTAACAGGAAGAAACCTCCAGCAGAACCAGGCTCAGTGTGAGCGGCCATCTGTCACGACCGACTGGGGGTTAGAGAGAACAGAGCAGAGACACAAAGAGAACAAAGAAGCACTGATCCAGGAGTACTTTCTATGGGAAGGAAAAGTAAATGTTAATGGATGTAGCTCCTTTAGTCATTTCACCTAGAAAGAAAGAACAGATAAACTCTGAGCCAGTTTTCAAGGATAGAGTCTGAAAGAGAGCACATATAATTAATTACAGTAAAAGCTCAGTCAATTGCTATATATAGGAGAGAGAAAGGGCTAAACACTGAAAGACAGGGCCAAGTGGATTATCTGTAGAAGGTGAGCATTAAGTTGTTGCCAGCAGAAGCTTGGACAATGCCCCTCTCCAGAAAGGTGTCACAGGTAGACACAGAGCCAGGCCAGGTGTAGCTTCTAGGAAGAGAAAAGAGAGAGAACATAAAGTTAAAAGCTGAAATAACAGCAAATAATGCGAAGAGGGTGAAAGTGGTCATTATGTCCTCCAGCTGCCTTAGCCTATAGCAGAATAACTACTGAGATAGTTTCAGTTTATTTATTTATATAGCGCTTATTTACAACAATGTCGTCTCAAGGCACCCCACGGCGAGGGGCCGCCGGAGAGGCCAGACCAAACCACCGAGTGCCAAAGCCTGGCCACCCCAAAACGGGCCACATGTAGGGGCACTAAGTAAAATAATAAACTGATAAAGTTTGTCCATCTAGAGCCCACTGATGGCCATTGTTATACTAAAAACCACAAGGATTGGGATACCTCTCTCTGTCAGACTGATTATAACCATTGGAAAAGAGAAGCGGTCATTCAGGTAGCAGAAATGGAGGGTGTGTTTGCACCTCAACCATAACTGAGCTGGTTTAGGCTAAACCTGACTCGCCCTTACTCCATCCAACAGGGAGGGAGGAAGGCGGAGGTAAAAAATAAGGAAGATAGCTCAGGATAACCTAAGCCACTCTAACTATAAACTTTATCAAAAAGATAAGTTTTAAGCCTAGCCTTAAAAGTAGACAGGGTGTCTGCCTCACGGACTAAAACTGGGAGCTGGTTCCACAGGAGAGGAGCCTGATAACTAAAGGATCTGCCTCCCATTCTACTTCTAGAGACTCTAGTAACCACCAGTAAACCTGCAGTCTGAGAATGAAGTGCTCTGTTAGGAACATATGGAACAATCAGATCTCTGATGTATGATGGAGCTAGATCATTAAGGGCTTTATATGTGAGGAGGAGAATTTTAAATTATATTCTGGATTTAACAAGGAGCCAATGAAGAGATGCTAAAATAGGAGAAATATGATCTATCTTTTTAATTTTCATCAGAACTCTTGCAGCATTTTGAATCAGCTGAAGGCTTTTAACTGCATTTTGTGGACATCCTGATAGTAAAGAATTATAATAGTCCAGCCTTGAAGTAACAAATGCATGGACTAGTTTTTCAGCGTCACTCCTGGATAGGATATTTCTAATTTTGGCAATGTTCCGGAGGTGAAAGAAGGAAATCCTAGAAACCGGTTTAATATGGGATTTAAATGGCATGTCCTGGTCAAAAATAACACCAAGGTTTTTTACTTTATTACCGGAGGTCAATTTAATGTCAAATTTTAAGTCATCCAAGTTTTTATGTCTTCAAGACATGTTTGTCGTCTATCTAACTGGTTGGGCTCATCAAGATTTATGGATAAGTAAAGCTGAGTATCATCAGCAGAACAGTAAAAATGTATTCTATGCTGCCTGATAATTTGACCTATTGGAAGCATATATATAGTAAAGAGAATTGGCCCAAGTACTGAACCCTGTGGTACTCCACAATTAACCCTGGAGTTTAAAGATGATTTATCTTTTACATGAACAAACTGGAATCTGTCAGACAAATAAGATTTAAACCAGCCTAGCGCTGTTCCCCTGATCCCTACAGAATATTCCAGCCTTTTTAAGAGAATATTATGGTCGACTGTATCAAATGCAGCACTGAGATCTAACAGGACAAGTACAGACACAAGTCCTTTATTTGAAGCCATAAGGATATCATTAGTGACTTTCAGCAGAGCTGTTTCAGTGCTATGATGAGCTCTGAAACCTGACTGACACTCTTCAAACAGGTCATTGCTGTGTAAATGCTCACACATTTGATTAGCAATTATTTTCTCAACAGTTTTAGATAAGAATGGAAGATTGGATATAAGCCTGTAATTTTTCAAGTCATCTCGATCAAGCGAAGGTTTCTTAAGTAAAGGTTTAATTACAGCTACCTTAAAATTTTGCTCACTATTGTCTATAATCTGGTGCAGCATTTTGAATCAGCAGAAGATTTTTTTTTTTTTGACAGAGCAAAGTCCAGCAGTGCAGTTTCAAGGGAACAATAGAAGAACTAGTTTTTAGTATAACTCTGAAACAACTTTCTGCTTATTTTAACAATGTTTGCAAATGTGCTATCTTCCTATATATGAGGATTGAATTACATGTTCTTGAAGTTTCTGTTTAATAGGATTGTGTAGTTTACAAGACTAAAACAACTGATGATACAACACAATCCTGTGGACCTCCATAAATAAATATGATTTAACCCAGTTTGGTCATATTCCTGTAATACTGTGAACCTTGCCCATTCATATTTAGTATAATACTGTGTTCAGTGGTCAATAAAAAGAGAATCAAATTTAGCAGAACAAATATGATATTGTAACACTCACTAGAGTTAATTTTATTATGATGAGCTAAATCCTGGTTTAAATCCCTTGGGACACTCCTTTGTAAAACATAACTGTTTTGGCACATGTTTGGAAATTGGAATATTCAATATATTTTCATAGTTAGCTAAAAAACCAACAGACTTTTGGTTTCGTGGATTAACAGACCACCAAAGATTTGAACGTAAGTGAGTTTGCTTTCAGAACATCACCATAAAAAATAAAAAAAATCACCATTAATTCAAAATGTATGCCAGTTTCTCTTGATTTGGTTGACACCTATTTCGACCAACTGTGTCAACTTATGGTCTCTCCAGATCCAGTCACATCCACCATATGTCGTATAATGTGATACAAGTTGCACTTATTCTCATACATACAGCTCTGGCCTATCAGCTCTGATGCTGATTGTGACGTTACAGTTATGTAGCCAATGAAATTCCTGTTATAACAATGTACTTGTGGAGCCACAAATGTACTATTATATGTACTGTCTGCAAAAAACAGTGTGTGATTGTGCATATTGCATTAGCAGATAACTTTCACAGTGTTTTACCAAACAAATCATGGCGAAACAGTTTAAGAGTAGCTAAACCTTTGATTTTAATTTTATTTAAACATGAGAATGTCTTAAACAGGTCTGCGTACTTCAGTGTTTATTTTTAGGTAGACTCACACACACATGCTGCACATGTTCGTTCAATTCCATTGTTGTAATTGGTGAAATAATAAAAAACAAATAATAAAAATTTCAAAGTTTATTAGCTGTGTTATCTTTTACGTGTCCAGAATATTTTTTCGTTGGTTTAAGAGGGAGCAAAATGACGTGTTAATATGAATTTTAAAAAACAGTTTTGTTATTCAACAGGTTATGTGCTAACACTATGGGGGGACTATAGGTCAGTCCTCTCTTCTATTTTTCATATTTTAGCTAATCTTTTTAGCCTTGGAAGAGGTTCTCACTAATGCCACAATGCTAGCCATATTTTCAGAAAAATACAAACATATTTTTTTTTATTTTTTTTATTTTTTATTATTGTGCGTGTATATTGTGATGCAACTAAGTCTGTTTTGATATTAATAGTAACATTACATTATACAGCTTGCATCTATTCCTGAAGGAAATTAACATTAAGATTTGTAACTCTGTTATCATGATGATACACTTTGTATTGTGATCTAAAAATAAAGTATCCATTGATTAATATTATTTTCATTCCATCCCTTTTACCACTTATTTTTTCTTAAAATAAACTTAAATGAGTTTATAGACACACAAGAGTGATTAATTGTTTGTTTAATAGTATGAATGTACTGGGGCATATTTTATACTTGATATTAATTGGATTTTTCTATGGATATAGGGATATCTTTATGGATTTTTTTACTAGTACATATTATATGAAAATGTTCACCGGTATGATTACTTGGGAGCTCAGTAAAGGATATTGGTGTCCAGCTGCCACCATTGCAAATAGTTTTTTGCACTATGGTATGGATAGAAACTTGTGCCATCAGAAACTAAATTAAAACTGAATTTAGTGGTTTGAAACTTAATGCGTTTGCTCTGAAAATTTATTTATTTTTTGTTGAAAATTCTGTTTGGCTACTTTAACTCTAAGTTCTATAATAAAATTTTTGTTCCAAAATTGAGTTTGGGTCCATAAGGAAAGTCACAGAGTAATCAAACACAAATTCACTGATTCACGGATGTCATTCACTATTGCAGTGTCCAAATTTAGCGGCAACATCCTTCCAAGGCTGCATCTGTAGGCTGACTGCATCATATCGAGGAGACAAAGGCTGTCCAAATTTGAAGGCTCCTCCAAGTGTGGCCGACAAATCTGTCCTTTTTCAAAAATTTAAAGGATGGGTCAGCCGTACCCTTTGTGGCCCACCGTATCCCATAATTCATTGTGGTTCATAGTGGATTGATTAAACTATAGTAGCAATGGTGGACGAGAGAGAAAGGCTTTGAATAATGTTGGATATTTTGTGCTTTTTGTGAAACAAAATGAACTTTTACTGTCAGACGTGTTTCTTGGATGAAACCCAGAATGCAGATAGGACGGCAGGAACAGTGCGATAAGTAGAAAAGATGGAATTGAATAAAAAGAGAGCACTTGTAGCCAGATATGGAATGGCAGAAACAGTAAAAAACATATACAGGCTTGGCATGGCATGAACAAACAATATGTATCTGTGAGAAGTAGACTGAAAAATATATCACAAGTAGGGCACAGGGAAAAACCGTGCGACTGGTCTACCTGCATAAATATATAGTCCCTTATGCAGCTTCAAGGTCTGCCCTGGGGTGCCACCAAATCAAATGACTAACTTTGATGCGAAGGAGAAGAAACTCTACTTTGAAGCTCCCCCAGGTAAAATGTGTTGATATATTTTGGGTAAAATATCTTTTATTGCATTACTGAGGGATTTTTTAAAACAGAATACTGAAATTATCATATTTCTAATCTGAATTAAACATTTGAGAAACTTCATGTCAAAGAGCAGTAGCATGCCATTGAGTGCATGTTTGGTTATAACATGAGTGGTTAGTATGACCACACAAAAGTGCTAAATAAATTTAGTCCGTGTGCAATTTTGGACATTTTAACTTACTATAGTGTGTAATTAGCAGTAAGCTGAACCACAAATAGTGAGGTTCCTTTCACAATAACCTGGCCCGTAGACAAAATAACTGCAGCAATTATCAAGCTGTGATGTGGTTCACATAAATAACATACACACCTTACCATGTCCTTGTTTCCTTTAGACATAAGTTTGTGAGTTTGTGAGCTCTGCATTGACATGTTTTGGCTTCCAATTAAAGTCTCACTTCAGGACCGTTGAAAAATCAATACAAAAAAAATATTACCTGGTTTAGATGAGGTGGTGAGGTTACTGTGAAGGTACAGCACACCTTGGTTGCTTTTACCTACTGGATTTGAGAACTAAGGAAGTTAATGTGGACAGTATATTAAATGGGTTTCTGAAAATGGCGTACATAATTATAAGTTCTTGTTCTACAACAGGTCACCAAAATATGTGATTAAATGTCCCATAAATCAATCCCAAGGGGGTCTTCCTTGCTCTTGAGTTTTCAACAGATTTCTCATGAATAGAAGTTTATGTATACATGTCAAACTGAATTTTTCTGTCTAAAAAAATTTTTATACATTTACTTTCTAACATTACTGAGAAATACTGGTACAGTAATTGTAAAAAAATAATAGTAATCTTCCATATGAACATCTTGATCACAAAGTCTTCAAGTCTTCAACTGGTTGTTCAGTGACTGACTTTCTATTTTTGCTTGGGTTTATTCAAAAGTAAATTACCAGGCCCGTAACCAGCACTGGACTCACCTATTTGTGTGTTTAATTGGCCATGTTGTCGCTTGAAGTTAATTGGTTCTCTGAGTCCAGGTAGTTACTAAATGTTTGGCAGCATTAGAACCTCAGCACTTTTCCATTAATGGTGCGTGAAATGAAATGTTTGATACTGCAAATAAAATCAGTGATATTCAAGGATGTTATGGTTGGTAATGTGTTGAAACTGCCATTTAATGGGTCCTGGAAGATTGGGGTAGTGTCAGCTGGAACCGCCTGGGCCCTCTCCTGACATTGCTAGTTGCCTCTTCATTCCCTTAACGACTGTCTATACTGATTACACAGACCCCCCAAAAGCTGGAAGCTGAGAAACAGTCTCTATTAGTAGTCCAATTAGAGTCATTAGCATATTGAGCTTCATTTTAATTCAGTGATTATATAGCACCAAATCTTTTATGCAAGAAAATGAGAAAATCTGGAAAAATTCTGCTAACACGGAAAAGAAGAGGGCACAATATCCTAATGAAGTACATTACCTTAAGGGTTTATGTTGTACAGGGTAGGATTTTGTTTTAAACAGTTTTTAAGTACAACTGATTTTTTTGGGTTGTAATACAGTATTCATGACTGTTACCTACAAAAAAACTCTTAATTGGGTGGCTTTCTCTTCAAGGTGGAAACCCTCATTCGTCTGCAGACGTCTTTTCTTCAGCCCTCAAGATTTAGATCCACGTATGGATGGATGTTTAGATGGATGTTTGCTTCTGTTAGAGTTTTTATTATTGAAGAACAACACTATTACAATAAATGGCATTTTTAATACTGCAATTCTACCTATACTAGACTTTACCAGATTTAGCAAACAAGAAATTAAGGATAGTAAGTTATTTGACAATGGGTGGCTGTAGCCTATTCGTAGGATCCCTAAATCAGAAGATGAGGGTTTGACACCCTGGTCAACAGTGTTCTAAATTGGTCTACATTGGCAAATTGGGTTGAATGTGACATTATTATTCCCCCATTACAATTTTGCTTACTTGCCTTGTATGTCCTTGTTTTCACAGATAAGTGGCTTTAGGTACATAACCCTCCAGCATCAACTTTTGTTGGATTGACTATTCATATTATGTGTACTGTGTCCTAGCTAAGTTAGGATACCATAGATTTTTCTGGAAAAAAAAAAATGGACAGTCAGGAAAGTCATTAAGCATGGCGAAAAAACACACGAGGCACAGTGACATCGATGCAAGAAGTTCTGATACAGTAGCACGCTGTAAATTTTCCATCCTCCATTCCAATGCACACATTATACAGCATATGATAACTATCACACATACTTTATAGCGGTGACAGGACTTGATGTTTCACAAAATGCACTACATTTTTACATGTTTAGACTCATGCAAAGTGTGTTTCTAAATACACTCATACATGGCAAGATAAGCAATGTGACAGCTGCTCTGCTTACGGTTCAAACACATTGCTGTATAAGTGTGTATGTGTGTGTGTTTGGATGAGTAAATGAGAAATACACTATATAGTGCTTTGCACACACAATATGAAGTTGAAGGGGTGCTTTATAAATGTGAAACACAGAATATCGATTTATTTAATGTCTTTTAATATTTTTCAAATGATTAATTTATCACTTATTTATGAAAGATCTATTCTAGGGAAACATCTCAGTCAACAAGCTGGTGGGATTTAAAACATGTGCCGTCAAACATATATCCATTGACACACTGACGCACTTTAGTTTAAACTACAACACAAAATATACAATGTATAACAGTTTAAATGCTTTTTTGCCATTGCAGAATAAAAATTGCTTTAAAGTTTCTGTAAGAAAAGAAGCAACTTTTCTTTAACATTTTGATTGTACAAACAAGAAACTCAAATACATCATACAGGGCTTCAGGAAATAAATAATCTATTTGTCAGTTTTTTTTAATAACAATAGATTACAGATGCATAATCATTTAATTGAGAAAATAATTGTTATAAAAATCAATAACGGCTTTAATTAGTTTAGCTGAAGCTCTAATCAAAAACCATGAGCTAATTTATTGATTTAGTTGTCAGAATGCATATGGAGATGTCCTTGTGAACAAATTTAAACATATCATGGCTTTCTGCTTGGATGAAAGTGAAATTACTTTGCTCTGCATCTTTTTACAACTATGGCAACCGCATGTTAACATCGATACCACAAATATGATGCAGGTATTATCTGTGGTCATGTACATTCAAGAAATAGTACCCGTTAAAATAGGTTTTCTTAAATAATTTTCTTTCAACTTCAAACAAAAAGTATATATCTGTATTGTTAAGTCTGTATTAAGATGCGTAACATTCCTCAATGGGAAGTAAATACAGACGAAAAACTACCAAAGGCAAGCCAACTACATGTACTGAAAATACAATGTTTATAGATTACAAGCCATTACAAACATCCAATTTGTTAGTGGTTGGAAAATTTACATGCTTAAGCTGTTATACATTGAAAAAAAAACCTTACATATAAACTTGTAAATGTGCTGGCAGGAACACAAGTCTGTTCTTTGTGATAAATATTCAGTTGCTGATGACTGGACAAGATAAACATTGTGTCTTCAGAGGTTATCAGGAGAGGCTGCCACATTTGGATATATTTTATCACGGTTTATCTGTTATCTGTTTAGCTAGTGGCTACCTCTGGAATCAAAACAGGGGAGCGGGGTTGAACTAAAATGAGATTGCACTTAGTAAAATCAATACATCTACCTACGTAACCTTTTGTGCATTTTATGGACAACGATGCCACATTTCTGTTGGCTTTGAAATGTTAATAGAGCATTTGGAAAATGGCTTAAATGTATAATCAGTGTTCATCTCTTGAAAATGTCTGCCTTATTTGTGAGGGAGAAATGTCATTTAAGGCATACCAAATGGTGTCATTAGCAACAATGAATTGGGTTTTATATCAATAAAATACTTATCCATGCACCAAAAGGTTGGGCATAAATTTGATTAAATCATATCTAATGATAAAGCCATTTGTATATCCCTTTTCTTGGTTGATATTAGAAAATCAGTGGATATGTTTCTCTTGGTGAACTGGTGACTGAGGCAGACACTAATTCTATTTTCTCTCACCTACACTGGGTGAGAAAATAAAATTGTAATTATTATAACACCCAGAAGCCCGCATCACAGATTTATTCTATGACTTTTTCTCAATTAAAAATTTGAAGGTAGGACCTCTTTGGAGAGAGGCTTTTAGATTAATCATATTATCCACAGGTCCTGAAACAAGAATGGTTCTTGACCTCCTCTTCCATAAGAATCCATTATCTTAAACTATCACAGTAATCCTGGCTTTGGGTGGGGAGAGACAGAAGCAAGAATCAAGCCTAATAGATAGCAAATAAGATTAATCTATGATCTAAGTGCCGATTACACTTGGACCTGCCCTTGAACACTCAGGTGTAACCTTGAGATCTGCCTCCACTCTTAGTCGGCAATTGGATTGAAAGTCCCTTAAGGGTTTCAGGTGGTGGAGGGGCACTGCGCCAAGACCTTACCCCTGAGAGATCAAAGGGCAAGCAGCTTAACCCTTGCAAAACCAAAGGTGTTAAATATAGTATGTAATGGCTGGTTATAAACAATCTATGGAAAACATTTACTGCTGAATGGGTTTCTATATTATTTAGTGTGACATAAAGCATGGCTAGAATTAAGATGCATATTTATAAAAAAGGTATATACCTAATCAGTAACTTTAAATAGTGAAATAATATTAAATTAAAGCACATTAAATAGATGTAAACAACACTGATTACACATCTCTGCATAAGGTTTCTATCATTTGCACAAAAATAAGGCTTCAAGAAAACATTTGCCTCTGCTCTGAATAATTGTTTAGTGATGGACTTTACATGTTTAACATACAAAGATCAATATGTAAGGCCTTCACTCAGCAACCCCACCAAACCATAGACAAACATAGACCTGCAGATCGATGCTCCCCTCGGTTTGACTCTGAAGCTGACTATTTGATTAATCTGGTAGGGCAGCCAGGAAAGCGAGAGGAGGCATACAACATCTGATAGTTTCATGCCATTAGGATGGCTAGAGTAATGAAATTTCATTTAATTTGTCAGGAAGAGAGTGCTAATGTTAAAAAGCTTTTGGGTAATAAAAAATGTCTTGAGAGATGTGAAAGAAAACCTTAAGTAATTACTCTGTGTATCCTGGCCCATCATGATGGAATATTTACATTACTGTCATGGAAGTCCGGAGGGTAATTAAATTAGCGAGGTGGCTAAGCTCTTTATTCCCGCATTTTTCTGGCCTTTCATGAAAGAAAAGACTAATATGTAGACAAAGCCACTTTTCTTCATGATGGAATTGCTTGGCTATTCAGCAGCAGTGTGCAAGCTTAGTGAATGACCCTTATTTTATTGGATATTAAGTATATGCCACCTTTAGTCTTTTGAACTTGAGAATGTGCAGCTGTCCTAATCTTTGTCAGTGCAAAGTATGCTCACATGAACCTTTTTATGAGCCACTGTTATGCCCATGAGCATGATTTTTATATGATTGTGATATGTCAAAGGATGTCAAAATAACACTATAGCTCCCTATTAAACCTAAAAGGTAGATGGCATAAGGTAATACCACTGTTGTCCTCTCTGCAAGGCATGCCTTGCTGCTGCAGAAGTCAATAAAGTTAATAAATTGTAAATGAAATAATGAATGACATGTGTTAGAGCAGCAACAAGGTTAAGTGTAATGCTATTCCAGTTTACATTCCAAGGGTACTGGCTCTATGATCGTGTTAAAAAAGGTCTTCAGAACAAAATAATCATAAATCCAACAAGCTGTGTGTTGCGCCTGACGTCTATATCGGGCTATATCAGCATCCTTTCTCACTCCATGCGAGCCTTACCAAGACAGATGTGTATAAGGGCCTGGAAATGTATCTGACCGCTGGCTTACTCTAATGAATAACTTCCACTTTAGGTCCTGCAATGTAAGCACAAAATCCACCTTGCAGAAGCCAGAGCTCCATCATGAATCTAACCCGACAGCCGACATAATATAAAGGCGACAACACTTGTATGACTTCCATTTTCTTTGCTTTCTATTGATTTTCAGTTAATAACAGAGGGAAATACTAAACGTCTGTGTTGAGTACCTAATAAATCCTGTCTGAGCTTTTTTATTGAGGCGAATTTAATAAAAGCAGTGGGCTAGGCAAGGGGGATTTGTCTCAGAGAGGGCTGAAAAAGAGAGATGAGTGGGGATGGGTTAATCCAAATGCTAAACACTCATTCAAGTTTTATGACCACGACTATTTATCCCTACCTATAACTTAGGTTACCTAAAACCATGTTTGCAATGGTTTGCAAAGTTACTCACATTTCCATATGTTCTCCCATAACAACCACAACTTCAGTTTATTTTATAGTGATTTGATATGACACAGTCAAAAAGAAAGTAGCATTTAATTGTTAAGTGGATGTAAAACAATATAAAGTTCTGAACATTTCTGTTAATAAAAATCTGAAACGAGCGGGTTGCATTTGTATTTTTGTGCATTTTATTCTAATACCCTTCAACACAACCTAGGGCAACCAGCTGTTCATAAAAGTCACTACTTAATAGGATAAAAACAGCTTTGCAAAGACCAAAAAACCAACACATGTCAGGAATTAAGTTGTCAAGAGGGTTATAGCAAGGTTTAGTTACAAACAATATCTCATGTTTTGGTTATCTTGTGATGCACAGTTCAATCCATCCTGTGAAAAATGGAAACTATGTGGATTCACTGCAAACCTGCTAAGATAGTACCATCAATCTAAAATGACAGACCGGGCAACAAGAGCATAAATCAGAGAACAACCAAGAGGCCCAAGGTAACTCTGAAGGAGCTGCAGAGATCGACATATGGATTCTGTTAGCAGGACAGCAAGTAGTTGTTTTGTTGACTACTATTAGTCGTGCTCTCCTCAAATTTGGTCTTTAAAGAAGAGTGGTACGAAGACTGCCACTGTTTAAAGAAAGCTGCAAGACGTCCACTTTGCAGTTTGCTTATGCCGTGTAGGGGACACAGCACATACATGGAAGAATGAGTTCTGTCAGATGAGACCACAATTGACCAGGGAAGCTGGTCAGAGTTAGTGTGAACATTTATAAATACAAGGCAATTCTGAAACAAAACCTGCAGAATCTGCAGAAAACATGAGTCTCTGATGGAGGTTGAGCTTCTAGCAGGACAACAACCACAAACATACAGTAAGGGGCTGCAATTGATTGATTTAGATAAAATCCTTTTTACATGTCACATTGGCCCAGACAAAGTTAAGTCCTAAATCCAATTGAGAATATGTTGCAAGACTAGTAAACTGATACTTAAAGCTGCAAGTGCAGCAAAAGGTGGTTCTACAAAGCATCGACTCAGCGGGCTGAACACAAATACATGCAACTTTTCATTATTTAGTTTTTCAAAAATGTTGAAAACCATTTATCATTTTCCTTTTTCACAGTTATGTGCTAGTTTGTGTTGGTCTATCGCATAAAATCCCAATAAAATGCATTATACATTGTGGTTGCGATTGAACAAAATATGAAAAATGGTGAGGGCTTTGAATACTTTTGCAAGGCTCTGTACACCAGACCTGTAAATTTAGCTTGATAATAGTAAGATAGCTGACATCAAGTTTAAAGACTGTGGTCAGACTGGCAGAAAGGATGCAGACTCTTCTAAACTCCGAGGACAAAATGTTGTGCACAATACTTAATTAATGTAATGGCTGTAAATAGTACCTAAATTGTGCAAAACATTTTCCCTAAGGGTGAACCATGTCAACATAAACATCAAAACATTTAATTAACTCAGATATACATGTGTTTTAAATAAAAAATCTAAAGAGAAAATGTCTTTTTCAATTAAATCAAAGTATCAGTGTATCATCACTACCCCTCTGTTCAACCTCAAGTAAAAGGGAATAAACGGCACAGACATCATATGAAGGTAAAATATCAGTCATGCACCCATGATGTCGGTCAGTTCAAGAAAGGAGTTCAGCTGAGCCAAAGGTCTCTGTGAAAAATAAGGAAGCTAATTGTATGCCTCTGAGGAGTAATTTAGAGTACCTATCAGCGCTTCAATTGAGAAGAAATAGCATGCAAAACGAAGGATGGGTTTCACATTTGGATTCATTACTAGTGCTTATGTCAATGTCAGTGACTTTTCCATCATTTATGCCTGCTTTTTACATTTGTGTCTCTAATAACCACCTTTGTATGTGATCTCATTATCAACTTTGAGATGCAAATGAGTTAAAATAAGCTCATATGTTTTTAAAAAGGCTATAAATAAATACAAAAATAATTAATATATATTTTTTTATATACCAGGGATGTTTTTTCGTTCTTACATTAATTTTAAAGACACGTTTTCAATACCGGCTTCAGCAAGAGACACACTAGCAATAGTACTGTGTTAAATGTTAACTTACTTAAAATGAATGATTACAGGGGATTTTGTTTCTGAACATGAATAATGCAGAGTCCTAACCAGCCATGTAGCTTTTCATTTCAAACCAGCTGTAAGACTTGTGGTTCTTTCCAATCTTGGAATCTTAGAATATATTTTAGCAGAGTTAGTAGATGTACTGTGGTATAGCATCTTTATTACCAAACATGACACATTCAGCATTAACTGAGGAATATAGCCGTGCAGTTTAAAGAAGCTGGTTTACTTGGTGGTCTGTTTGGGTTAAATTTCTGTGCAATCAAGAATGGGTTGGTAAAGTTAAGATTGTTGCCCTGTTTAGAGGTAAAACATTCAAGGTTTAACAATTCTCATGAAATCAAACTGACTGGTTGGGAGTTCTATTGTTACTGATACATGGACAGAAAACACTGGTTTGATATTATAAAGATACTTTAGTTATCAGGCTTCTCTCCTGTTGAAACTAGCTACCATTTTAGTCCATGAAGCAACATCATGTCTACTTTTAAGACTAGGCTGAAAACTTTCTTCCTTGATTAAGCTTATAGTTAGAGTGGCTTAAGTTATCCTGCGCTATGTCTGTAGTTATGCTGCTATAAGCTTAGTCTGCTGGAGGACATAATGAACATTTCCCTCATTCTGCTACATTCTCCTACTACTCTCCAATTTCAAATTATTTGCTGTTATTTTAACTTTTAACTATGTTCTCTCTCTGCCTTTTCTCTTCATAGAAGCTACAACTTGCCTGGTGTTCTGTTTAGCTGTGACACATACCATTCTGGAGAGGGGCACATCAGCTTAGCGACTGCTGCCAAGAACTTCATGTTGTCCTTGTATACATTACACACTTGGCCCTGTCTTTCAGTATTTAACCCTGTATCTCCTAAACATAACTATTGGCTGAGCTCTTACTGCAACTGACTGTGTGTGCTTTCTTTCATCCTATAGACTTAGAAACCGGCTCAGAACCTATGTGCTTAGCTGTGTTTTTATCCTTGATGAAACCACTAAAGGGGCTACTACTTCCATTAACTTGTTACTTTTCTTCAACATAAAAAGTTCTCCTGTATCAGTGCTTCTGTGTTCTTTTGTGTGTATGCACTGTTTTCTCAAACCCACAGTGGGTCGTGTCAAGTGGCCGCTCACACTGAGCCTGGTTCTGCTGGAGGTTTCTTCCTGTTAAAGGGGAGTTTTCCTTTCCAATGTTGTATCATGCATGCTCAGTATGAGGGATTGCTCCAAAGTCAACAGCTCAATGCAAGTGACTGTCCACTGTTGATATATCCTCACCAATAGGAATGAATGCTGCAACTCAATGCAATCTGCTGGTTTCCTTAGATATAACACTTTTTTAATCAATTTGAATAATAAACTGAATCTGACTGCATTGCCTGATAACTAGGATCAATTTGGAATGTATGTAATTGACTACAAATCTGCCTTTATGATTCAATTTAAATTATTTTTTATTGTAAAATGCAACATGGGTGGTAACTTTGTGCTATTGCAAGTCTTAGCAATTGCAAGGACTATTAAGGGAATGTTAAGACAATGCAAGTATTGATATTTAATTTGAAAAATTATTTCCGCACATGGGAAGGAAGTATATTTCCATATTTGTAAAAGTAACTGGTGATAGAAAATATTTCAAGTAGTAAACTTTGCACAAAGGTGTGACATTGGGGTTGTTGAGTCATACTAAGTCAACTAAGAGAGAACAACTGAGGTTCACAATAAAATTTACTATTGAAAGGCACAGCACCAGACATTTTAAAGTATTTGTGCTCCTTTAATTTCCTCATCAAGCTTTTGTCTGCATGAGAAAAAGTCACTCAAGGTCAGACCACTGTAGGGCTAGGCTTGCAGTGGCTACTTTCTCTCACAATTGAAAGCCAGAATAAGAGATTAACACACAATTGGTTCAGGGGAAGAGGGAAACCAAGTATAGAGACATGATAACCTGTACAGGTCAAGCATTAACATTAGTTGCTATTGTGATTAACTGCTGTTAAAGCTCTATGCCATGTGAAAAGGAACGAGGTGAATATTGTTTACATTGTGTGTAGTTAAGACAAAAACAGTGACAAAGCAATACAAATGGTGAAATGCGCTTTGACTTTTTTTTTATCCAAATACTTTTCTTTCTGAGCGATAACATTGTCTACATTTGTGGTTCCCATCCTCCATGCCAGAATACTGAGCTTTTTTGAAGAAGGTCATAAAACACATTGATGGTGAGAGCCGCTACAACTGCTATTGCTTCGTATCCAGGTTAGCAAATACTTACAGTAGTATATGAAAGAAATTAATGTCATTCTCCTCCATATTTAATTTTGATTCATTTAGCTCATGAGACAAGACAGTTTGCGATATTACAAGGCTTTAACACACACATTAAGAAAACATTGGAAAGCAGTTTATTTCTTTATTACAAATACTAAAAGGTCAAACAAAGCGTTGTGAAGACTGCAGGTCAGCGTTCTTCAAGTACTGCTGTCTTCAGGCTGGTGATCCTTGTACCAAAACCAGCATTAAAATTGCCTTAGAAACGGTTTTACTGATCAAAATAATAGTATCAATTTTAATAAGAATTTATTAAATTATTGTTAAGCAGAGTACAATAAAGTTTAGGTTTGTTCAGTTTAGTTATTGTACATTTTTGACAAAAGATGATTAAATGCAGTTAATTTTATATTTATGGCTCTTTAGTACAAGAAAGTAAACTTTTTTTTAAATGCCACTTTTAATGAAGAAAAAGCACAGTGCGTCACGATAAAAAATAAACAATACATTTAAATAACAAGTTGTAAAAAAGTTGTTTAAAGTATTGGCTCATTTTTGGTATTTATTTATTTATTTTTAGAAGCAAGTCTGAGGGATCTCATCTTATTCATAATCCTTTCTGTTTTCATCATTGGAAAAGTGAGTGCAGATACTGCTGTGCCTTTTTTATCTCAGACTGGTCATTTTGTCCTGTTGAGTCACCAGCCACTCATTTCAAATAAGGCATGTCCCACAACCTCCTTTAGACCACCAATTACTGATGACATGCAGTATCTGCATATCAAATAGGAGCAGAGGATGAACTTGTGGGTGCTTCTGAGACATCAAAAAAATACCAAAAAATGTGCGCTTGGTTCCTATATTTCGATGAAAAGAGCCACTCAATAGGTTAGGTTTGTTTATGAATGTCACACCTCTAACCTCAATTCTCTAAACAGACAAACTATGAAGTAGCCCTTTACTAGTAATTTACACACTAACAGCAATGTGTAAATAAAAATAAATGATGTCTTAAATATATGTGAGCAGTGTGAAATAATTTTACTTTAGGTTATAGACTTATCCGGTATAGATGCCCGAGCCATCTCAACTGGCTCCTCTCGATGTGGAGGAGCAGCGGCTCCACTCCGAGCTCCTCCCGGATGGCCGAGCTCCTCACTCTATCTCTAAGGGAGTGCCCAGCCACCCTACGGAGGAACCACATTTCAGCCGCTTCTATCCGGGATCTCGTTCTTTCGGTCATGACCTAAAGTTCATGGGCATGGGTGAGGGTAGGAACATAGACCGACCAGTAAATCGAGAGCTTCGCTTTTCGGCTCAGCTCTCTTCACCACAACGGACCGGCACAGTGCCCCCATTACTGTGGCAGCCGCACCGATCCGTCTGTCGATCTCCCGCTCCATTCTTCCTTCACTCGTGAACAAGACTCAGAGATACTTAAACTCCTCCACTTGAGGCAGGAACTCCCCTCCAACCTGAA
This sequence comes from Girardinichthys multiradiatus, assembly GCF_021462225.1. Taxonomy (NCBI): domain Eukaryota; kingdom Metazoa; phylum Chordata; class Actinopteri; order Cyprinodontiformes; family Goodeidae; genus Girardinichthys; species Girardinichthys multiradiatus. The sequence goes on along the minus strand of NC_061795.1, from coordinate 28,554,577 downwards.
GAGGACAAGCCACCCTTTTCCAGTCGAGAACCATGGCCTCAGACTTGAAGGAGCTGATCCTCATCCCAGCTGCTTCACACTCGGCTGTGACCTGCCCCAGCACATGCTGTATGTCTTGCTAGAGAGGGCCAGCAGGACCACGTCATCTGCAAAAAGAAGAGACGAAATCCTCTGGTCCACAAACCAGACCCCCTCCGGCCCTTGGCTGCACCTAGAAATCCTGTCCATAAAAGTTATGAACAGGACCGGTGACAAAGGGCAGCCCTGCCGGAGTCCAACATGCACCAGGAATGGGTCGGACTTAGTTTCGGCAATGTGAACTAAACTCCTGCTCCGCTTGTACAGAGATCAAATGGCCCCTAATAAAGGGGACTATGTCTCTTGGCTGGCCTGGGAACGTCTTGGGCTCCCCCTGGAGGAGCTGGAGGAAGTGTCTGGGGAGAGGGACGTCTGGGCATCTCTGCTGAGTCTGCTGCACCCGCGACCCGGTCCCTGATAAAGCGGAAGACGACGAGTACGGGTACGAGTCATAGACTTTCAATTTCACATATATACAGATACATACTTTTCACAACAGTCTCATATGGGTCATTAATTATCGATTATTATTGATTTGTCAACTGTGTACTCTGAAGGAAAGAAGAAAAGATTTCTCACCAGGATTTAGATGCAGTTTTTGCATTTGTGAGAGATGCAAGGATCCTGAGAGATAACTGAAATAGCAAATCTAATCATACTTTTTAGTAACAAGCCTGATTATTGTTTTTTCTTCTTCTGCTTTGAGATTTCCTTTATCTGTTTTGTGTTTGGTGCCACCCTTTAAATAAGAGTTTTATTCCCACAATCAGAGCACCAAGTCTGTATGGTCACAAAGAAAAAATCTGGGCTGCACATGGAAGAATTTGAAAAGTCCTGGGAGATCCTTGTGTAGGTTTCCATTTCAAGCAAAAAAATTAAAAGATGCCTATCAGGACCGAGAATGAAGGAACAACCAAAACTGTTTAAATTAAGGTTAACGCACCAGGTTAACAGAACCAAAATCATTGTTATATGGAGGTATTATGATTCAGTTTTATTATTTGAAGTGCATTTTTACCAATAAATAAAATCAATCAATCAATCAAACTTTGGAGCACTTTTCATATGGCCACGTGTAACACAAACTAACTTTGATGATTAAATATCGTGGTATATACTAATTACTGAAATTGAATACATAAACAAATAAGTAAATGCCAATAAGAGGTGGTGCAAATAGGTTTAGGCTACAAATAATTTTAATGTTCATAAATTTCACATACATTTTTAAACACATGAAGAGTAATTAAATTATCAATATTGTTTTATCTATTAATGGATTAATTACTTTATTCATGTAGTTTTATAGTAGGCCTTGTGTTAATTTACTCACCACAAAAAACTGATTATTTTATCATAGTAATATATCATCATTGTTTAATTAAAAAAATGAATAAATAAAAGGCAAACTTACACAAGGCAACAACTCACAGCACGGCACGAGGAAATCAGGACATGGACCATAGACATAGGAACAGGACTAACAGAGATGAAACAGACATGGTAATGGACAATACAGGAATGGAAAGTAAAGAATCCAGCAAAGAGCAAAGAGAACCAGTGAGTATATATACTGAGGGAAATGTGGGCAAATGATGAACAAACCAGATAAGCAATCAGAGTAGATTTGGAGCAGCTGTGGCAGAAAGAAGGGGGGGAAGCTGAGGGAGAGAGGCAAATTAACACATAGCTGAACAGAGATAAAAAGAAACTACAAAACACTGAGGAAAGACAGAGATCTAAGGCATAAATTCAATAGCACAACAAGACAGGACACAAGGATGAACAAAAGCATGACAACACCTTTGTAGCAAAATTGAACACAGACAAATGCACAAGAAATGGCAAAACCTAAAGACAACAAGGAAATTATCAAACTAAAAACACAAAGAAAATCAAAACCCAAACACCTCGTGATTGTGATATTATGTCTTAAATTAATGCTCATGTGTTAGACATTTAAAAACCTTAAATGAAACCATAGCATCATAATATAAGATAAAGCTGCTAAAGGTTTGCTTGAGGTTCAATCCTCAGTCAAACACCTAATTTGCTGGGCTTGGGTGTCATTGTAAGACACTGATGTATCTTGCCAACTCGCTTCTTACAAATGAATAGTCAAATATGTGTCAATTACAAAGGGTGAGATACGTGTGGCACCATTGTATATAGTATGTATGTAGCATGTACTGATGACAAAATGTAGGTCACACAAACTGCTAAGGCTCAATTTGTCCTTAGCCAAGCAAAGTCAAACTTCCTCAAGATGACAAAAACATGACATTTTATTTCAGTGCTGTGAGATCTTGTAAAACCCCTACCCCGTATTTAGGGGGTAGGGGTTTTACATTTTGTTTTATTCACAGTCTTGGCACCACAAACCCAAACAACACATAAGATTCCAATAATAAGCTATAATAAGTGTTTATCTGTGCAGAGTTTCAAGTAAGAGTGTAGACCTTTGTTTAATGCATTTTATGAACATGGACCGCAGCAGTTTATAGGATTTAAAAACATGCTGATTAGTTATTACTGCACTAATATAATGTACTGACCTCCTTCCTTCATACGCGCATTTATGAAAACACACACACACTCATTAGCATATTGCATGAGATGAATCATTTGCTTGATTGGACACAGCTTTTAAATAGCAATGAGGTCTTGCATCCCGTAAAGGTCTTTTAATTTTCTTAATCATGAAGTTACAAACTGTTATGTGCCATCATTTCCAATAGTAGCAGGAGTTTGAGTAGTAGTAAATCCCAATTTTTGGGTAATTTCTATTATATGACTTGTAAAGTTGTTGGTATAAAATTTTGTTTTTAGAGTGTTTTATTTCATGTGTACACAACAGCTGGCTGCACTAAAAACACAAAAAGGCTTTGAACTTTGGACTTCTTACTTTAAAAAGTGGCACATTTTATTGTTTGTGCTCTTCACTTTGCTATCGTTTCTTCTATGTAAAAAGCTAAACTTTCTCGAATTTATACTCAATCAGTATAATCTAATGGAGTTTATTTGACACAGTAAGCTAATTTTAATGAATCCACTCTGCAAAACAGCTCAGATATACGCAATTGTTTTTTTTTTTTTCATATATGTTTATTGTTTAGGTTTTGTTTGCAAAAAAAAATAACAATATAAGTTAAAAACCTAACAAAATCAAATGTATGCTTATTTCTGAAAAATTGAAGTTGTAAACATTTATGATGTCTTATCTTCACAGATTTTGCAGTGTAATGACCAATCGTGAAAGGTTTATTTGTTTAGAATCCTCCAGTTGTTTCAGGGAGTGTGTCTGTTCGCTTTTTAAAAGGCAGGCTGGCAGCACAACAGTTTCCTGTGTTTTAAAGCTGGTACTACCAGACCTTCTCCATCTACTCAGTTGCTATTATTCTGTCAAGAGCTGCTGTGTTTTCCCAAGCAAAGGAAGTTATTTCATTTCCACCCTTTGTCTTTAACTGAATGTGAGCGACGCTCTTTCAGCAATATTCACTTGATTCAACTCTACTCTCCATCCTAACCAAAATATACAGCCTTTCTCTGGCCCCTAAGTCTTGTTGGTCTGAGAAAAATAGGAATTTCCTCAATTGGTGTAATTCCCCACATCACATTTCAGCAGCTTTGTCTCTTAATGTCATTGCATACCAGTCTTTCAGTCAGCCACTCAAATAGTCCTTACAGTTATAGTGAGATGATAATATAGACAACACACTTCGTAACAGCAAATATTTGCAATCCTAAATCAACAGTCAAATACGGCATATTTGTTTTTAAAGACACAGCTTTAAATTTTTATGATATGTGTACATCTTCATAAGCAATTATTTCTTATCAGAAGCAATGCTGCTTTGCAGTACAATTCATGGATGCATGGAAAAGCCCAGGGTTAGAATCTACTTCTCTATTGAGGCCTTTCAGTGAGGACTTTGCATGTATACCATTTTTCTGTATGGTTTGCTCACACAGTTGACATTCATGCTTAATTGGTGAAAATGCAAGAACAGGGGATTCTGGCTATTGTTAGCATAGTAATGAGCTATTGACCTGGTTAGGGTACTTATTTCATTTAGCTACGGCCTTGTTCACACTAACACGGGCAGTTTGCAAAATGGATATTTTCTGCTCTTTGTAAACTTTTTGTCCACATGAAACTAATGTTTTCTATTAAAACAAAACTAAAAACATATTTTATAAGGCTCTCTCTCTCTCGCAATTTTCTTTCATTTTTGGTTGAGGGTGTCCGTGTAGACTTATTGATTTTTTTTTTTTTCTGACAGTGCTCTACAAATCACAACAATTGACTTTTTCATGAATCTTTCTGTTTTTCCTTGACTCGGTAAGCAAAATGTCTACATGAAACAATTTCAGAATGCTGTCATTGATAACATCAAACCATTGAGCACCATTGGGTTGCCCCGTATATGTATGCTAATTTGGTGATCTTTTATAGCTTTTTATTGTGTTCTCTTTTACCTTCATATAACCAGTTAAAATCCCGTTGGGCCTAAAAACATCCACGGCCAAGATAGTAAGCTTGACATAAAACTACAGTTGTCAAAGTTACAGAATTAAAGCACAAAACGGACTATTTTGGTCAACTGCTGTTGTTTCAAATGTGCAACAGAATTGAACTTTGACCTCAATCAACCTGATATAAAACGCAGCTTCCAGAAACAAAAAGCACAACTTGTTCCTACTCCAAAGATTCATCATGTAAAAGTCATGGGGGTCCTTCCCATCCTTGCATATCTTGTTATTGTGGCTACCTAACCTACATGACCCCTGAAGAAGAGGCTGTTGGATCAGCAGATCTCTTGTTAATCCTTTAAAGAAGAATTTAATGCCTCCTTCTGCTGTGCTGCTGCATAACCTGCATAACACAACATATTTAATTTTACTTTCAGTGACATTCAATCTTATAAATATATATATATATACAATATTACATCTACAGATGTTAGCTAACAAGGTGGAGTCCCAACTGCCTACAAAGAACCTCAAATAACTCACTCTTAGAAGTTGTTGGGTACAAGTCTTGAACGATCTTGTAGCAGGTGAATTAGGAGTTACGAAGAGAAGAAAATCGAACAACACCATAGAGCACATCAGTGCAAAGAGATAGTGAACCTCTTCATTATCTAGGCAGAGGTCATAACTACGCAAATCAAGGCATTTATTAGTTTTTTCCTCAGTTGTTTCCTAATAATGGAGGACCAATGCATTTTTTTACTTGCCACAAGGCAAAAAGTTTACACATAATAACCAATGGAACAAGGAGGGGAAATATATAAAAGAAAATCATTTATTGCAAGTTGCAGAACCTAAAAAAATAATTCATTTGTTAAAAGATGCCCAGAAACTATTTTCTTCTCCCTGGCTTTTTACTCTCCTTATCAATACAGGCTGAATATTACCTGATATCATATAGAAAGGAATAACATATTTCTGTAAGCCTCACAGGCACAAACAATGATTAGCCATAATATTATGATCATTTTCATTAGTTGGTCATTTTTTTACAATTCAAACATCCGCCTGATCGGCCAGGGCAATGATGAAAACATGTTTAGGACCAAAAAGTTTACATCAAATGTGGCTCTCAGAGTAATGATACATTAAATGTACCTCAGATGAAAAGACATAGGTCTTAATATCACCGAGTTTCAGTAGCAAGTCTGAAAACTACTCTGAATTGCTAGTTGTTGTCCTAAGTGACCAAGGTAACTGCTACTAGCAAAACAAGCCAAAAGTGTATTTCTCTGAATTGTATGCATTTACACATTACAAGAATATGCTAACAAGTAGATTTTCCAATTTGTGGAAAATAATAAAACACTTTGAAGGGATTTCAATGAGTCAGTGGTACAAAAACGTCTGAAGTGAAAGATTACTCTGTTAGGTTTAAAAGACATATGGAGTTTAAACCAAAATTCAACATGGAAGACACACCACCCCGTCTCGTCCAATCACTCCTCACTGGCAGCTCCAATCAACGGCAGGTCTGCACTCCTCCTTGGCCAATCATCTCCCAGGGCATCACTTTTAAAGACCTTCTGCATGGAAGACACCGCTCTTCTGCTGAGCTTCGACCCTCCTCCACCCCTTCTCAACCATAGGGTCCCAACTCCTTCAATACAAAGGCCTAGACCACCACCAGAATCGGATCCCCGGGGGGAAGACGTACCTAATCATAATCATAAGATGTTTATTCAAACTCATTTTCATCCTCAGCGTTCACGTCTCCCTCAGTGGTCCGAGCACCAAATAAATAATCTCTCATTAATAAACTCTTTAACCGTCTTCTTGTTGTTTCACCATTATGTGAGTCTTTCCAGGTTGAAATGAAAGACTTGAAGACAAAAATCTTTAAAATGTTAAATTCTCAAAAATACACAATCTGTTTTTTATTCTATGTATCACATTAACAGAAGTCATGCAAGGATAAATTTCAACAAACACAAAAATGTCCAGAAAACCAGAAGGGTAAAGAGTGCATACTTCACTTGACTAGCAATAAATTACATTAATCACCACCTCAACATAACATTATAAAAAAGAGAAAAACTGTAAATGTTTTGCATTACATTCAGGTGGTGTTTCACAAAAATCCTGTAAATTATTTCAAATTATTGTGTCAAAATCTTATAATAGCTCATCTACTAACAAAAGCACCTTTGTTTTTATGTGTGTCATCATATATATCATTTGACTACTTGTAATGACTAAGTGATGACACAACGCATGCAGTTGAACCAAGAGAAAATAAAGTGATGTTTGGATTTTGCAACACAGCTTACATGGCACAGAGACAGGAAAAGATTAGTGAGGAGGGGTGAATTTTTGAAACATATCTGTGTTAATCCTGCTCTACATTGCTGCATGGAGACTGCTTGTATTTACATATGCAGAGGATCCCGCTGTTTTGAGCACACCATTGACAAGACAGAGCAATTAATCATCCCCAAATACTCCCGCCGTGCAACAGACGACCGTTGCAGAGCACGCTGTCACAGAGGCTGTGCAGGTGTGAATTAAGCTGCAAAAAAATCTTTAAAACCAGCACCTTCCTCAATCTTCTTGGTTTGTCATGACTACCTTTATATTTGGCTGAAATCATACTTCTATTGCTTACTCCTGGCCTGCTTTGAAATAAAACATATTCAGTTAGAATGAAACAGTGAATGCAAAATATTGTTTTTGATAGAGGTTGATCCAAAGGAAATCAGTAAAAATGTAAATGCATTGCTCCCCTCAAGCGGAGGTGAAAGTGTTGATTCCATTTTGTATTTACAGTGACTTGCCAAAATATTCACACCCTGTGGACTTTTCCTGATTTTGTTATGTTACAACCAAAACTTTGGATCTTACCCCCAGTCGGTCGTGGCAGATGGCCGCTCACACTGAGCCTGGTTCTGCTGGAGGTTTCTTCCTGTTAAAAGGGAGTTTTTCCTCTCCGCTGTCGCTACATGCATGCTCAGTATGAGGGATTGCTGCAAAGTCAACACCAGTGACTGTCCAATGTCTCTACATGCTCATTCAGGAGGAGGGAAGAGGGATTGCTGCAAAGTCAACACCAGTGACTGTCCAATGTCTCTACATGCTCATCCAGGAGAAGTGAATGCTGCAAGTCACTGACTGGATGCAATCTGCTGGGTTTCCTTAGATAGAAAAACTATTTATCCAATTTGAATAAAAAGCTAACTCTGACTGCACTGTTCAATGGTTAGGATTAATTGGAATGTATTTACCTGACTGTTGTGAAGTGCCTTGAGACAACATGTGTTGTGAATTGGCGCTATATAAATAAAACTGAATTGAATTGAATTATATCATAGACATAAATATACAATGAGAGGCAATAAAAAACAGCAAAAATCTTAAAAGTGGTATGTGCACTCGGCCCATTTTACTCTAAAAAACTGAAATGAAGTCCTGGTTCTCTATCTACGACATCTCTATAAGACAAACATTTACCTTTTCAGCCATGATAAATACTATATATGGAGGAGAACTAACACTGTGTAACCCCATGAACAGCCCATATCCATTGTAAAGTGCTGTGACAGTGTCCTTTTGGGGTGTTTTTTGGCAGGGACATGCAAGCTGGTCAGAGTTGATGGAAAGATAATTGGAGCCAAACTGAGGGCAATCCTGGATTAAAACCTGTCAGAGGCTGTCAAATGATAACCATCCAGTAGGACAAAAATCCTTAATAGTACAGCCAGAGCTTCAGTGCTAAGGTTTAATGCCTATGCTTGTGTTAAAATGGCCCAGTCAAAGTTCAGGTGTCAATGAAAGTAGGTATCTGTGGCAAACCTTCCAAATTGCTGTGCCTTTATGCTTTTTATCCAGTTTGACTGAGCCTAAACTATTTTGTAAAAAAGAAGAGGCAAAAAATAACTCCCTGATTTGTATAGACTTCTAGAACTGGTTGAAACATATCCCTTAATTTGTGCAGCTGTAATTGCAGTGAAAAGTTGTTTTATGAGGTATTGACAAACGGGGACTCAATACAAATGGATGCCATAATTTCAGATTATTAATTGTGAAAGGATTTGAAAACCGTTTATCATTTTTCTTCCACGTCACAATTATGCACTAGTTTGTGTTAGTCTATCAAATAAAATCCCAATGAAATACATGGAAGGTTGATGTTGCCATGTGATAAAAAATGTAAAAAGTCCAAGAAGGATGATTACTTTTGCAACGTACTGTAGATCTGACTCACCCAGGTTTATTTTTTTTTCCATCTTCCTCTGTTGTCTAGCATCTTCACATAAGGAACTCTGCGAGCCTCTTTTGACATGTCTTTATGTTTGTTAAAATGAAAATAAAGAATGTTTTAAAGTTAATAATTTTATTTTTTCACAATTTATTTTTTTTTAACAAATTGTGAGTCAAACACAGAAGATAAAACACTGCACCTTTCCATTTCATTAAATCAAACAGTAGTTTGTCTTATTCCATGTCATGAGACACCGACTCCCTGCTCTTCATGCCCCTGGAGCAAGAGAAGATTGTTGAATTTTTGTGAAAACCATCTGCTTGCTCTGAGCAACAGGGGATAAGAACAGACTGGGGTGTAAGCTCTCCAGATAGCTGAGATTGGCTTCTGATTCTTTTGCCTTGAACGTTCCTTTTGGCATTGTTTCTCTGGAGATCCTACATCTGCAGGCCTCTGGGAAGCTTTACTTGTTGCTGCACTGCTGTTGTCCATATTTTGGTTAACACAAATGTCCTTTTAAACTGGGGGAATACCCAGCAAAGTTCAATTTGCAGCAGGTTACACAAATGCCACACATTTATTTCAGCGCTGCCACTGCAGCCAAGGGCAATTTTAAGAGCAGAAAAATAACACCAGTGCATGTATGAACATCTGCTCCCAGGGTATTTGATTTCCCAGGCAGATGTTAGAACCCAGCTGCTAACAATAGATGAGTTGTATGTTTGACGAGAGAGTTCCCCTTTGGCTCTTCTTTTGATGTGGATGTCCTTCTTTTGTCAGTCACTTTAATTGTTAAGTATGTTTACTATTTCATCCACCCTTAATGTCCTTCATGGCCCTGACTTTGGACTTGCCCAAACATTTTAACAAAGTGTCTCAAAGACACAAGCTTTGGATGTGAGATTGTTCATTAGAGCACATATTCTGCTGAGCTGGCAAATAAATAATGCTTATAGTATTTGTCTAGGTTTTTTATGGTATAATAGTCTAACTAAACTCAACTCCAAAAGCCTGCTTCTGTTCTACTATACATAATGTAATGTCCACAGAATCACTAGCAAGCCATGCACCTATAATTTTTGCAGTCAAATTTTAAAAATCACCCATATTAAAGCAAATTATTTTCCTGATCTAACACATCTGGACTTTCCTTAACAATCTAAGCATATTGTTTTACATTTAACAGTTATGTTAACAGTGAAAAAGAGACTGTTTTGGCAGCTGTTGTTTGGTTCAGAACTAAACAGAGAGCAACTGAAACACTAGTCATAAAATTTGATGATGTTCAAAGCAAAAAAGTATTTTAAAGCATAACTGGAATTTTAATTAAATAAACTACAAACCAATTATTGAAGGGACAATCTGGATCTGGATGTCCCTAGAAAACGTGGTAGACTGATGCAATCTAGAAAATAATTGTATTTCCATTCAATTATAATTTGCCAGAAATGAGGCAGAATTCAATTTCAACTTGTACATTGTTCTTCATTAACACATTTTATTACTTCTTTGATGTTTTCACTTTGGCTTCTTCACTCATTTTTAGTTGTGTACCTGATTCATTCTCAGCCTAATATTTGTTTGGTTGTTAAGGCATTTCAAATTAAATCTCTCAACCATCCAGGCGACAAAAGGCTCCCAAAGTGGACACATCAAGCAATGATGAATCAGTAGAGAGCAGACAATTTGGCAACAAGCTGGACCTTTAGGTACTCACCAGTCTGTCACACAGACACAGTTTAATAACATTTATTCAGTTTTTTAACACTAAATATAACAGTTCAATACACATAAAAAATTAATAGAATCAACACTGTGATTCTTAATGAGTTGTTATAACCTAACTTTGCATATAGAAGATTATCAGCTAAAGGACGGTGTATCTTGCAGGTTTTTGGAAGGGTCTTTCTTTTTTGTCGTAAAAGTCATGACTTTCAAATATGTTACCTATATTTTTTCTCAAGCTTGACACTTTTCCGTCCCCCATTTGTCAGTGTTGGTCGTTTTTAAGCACACACAGCACAACATGCTATAATGGTGAGGACCAAGGACTAGACAAAAAATTTATGAAAAAGAAGCCAAAGTTCAAAACATCCTTGGAAAGACCTTCAATAATCCCAGAGAACCAGCTATCAAGATACCTATTTTAAGACTGTAAAGTCCTGCTTTTGTGAAACAAAGCATGAAGAAATGTGGAAATTTAAGAACAATTGCTCAACAGAAATTAAAAAATATTTTTATATGGTAAAGTAAGCTAACAATTACAGTTAATGACCAAAAAAATGAAAATGTTATTTCTGTAAAATCCTTAATGCATCTCCCTAGCCAAAATGATTTGAAATAAAGTATTTGCAACCCTTTTATTTTTACCAGTGCCTAGAAGCTGTGCTTGTTTTTGGATTTGTAATGAAATAAAACCAATGGATGTTTTACTTTTCTTTGTGTTCATGATACATCAGTGACCTTGTCCCACCCATATTGACTAGAGTGGATTCAAACTGATACTCCCATTGAAACCAAAATCAACAAGAGCACTGTATTGATCTCACTGTGTTTAGAACATGGCGAGCCGTGTAACATCCTCAATGGGGTTACTTCACTAGTAATATTATCTGCAGGCATGTAGTTTGTGAGTCCATAAAGGGAAAATGATAGAGTAGGTACAGTAGTGTTTTTGGAAATAAAGGGGTTAACATAATAGGAAAATACACCAGAAGAATGAGAATATACTATTTTGCTTTCAACCCCAAACAATTCAGCATGGATGCATCTACAGTGCAATGAATTTCATCACATTTTGTCATATTACAACCACAAACGTCACTATTTTAATGCACTGTTATGTGATAGACCAACACATAGCAGTACATTGTGTACACTGTCATGCATAACTTTGCTTCCACTTTACAATTTTGAGCAATCTTTTCTTTGACTATCACATAAAATCCTAATAAAATTAATTTAAGGTTGTGGCTATACGAAATGTGACAAAGTTTAAGGCAAAGTAATTTTGCAAGGCACCGGAAACCTCTATCTTAATGTTTTCTATTGCTAAAACTAAGCTATAAAAACATGACAATGCAACATCGAGGATTCAGGGGTAACAGGGACAATAGGCAGCACTTACAGATTTTTAAACTGGTATTCCTTATTGATGCATGCCTTTAATCAAAAGAATAGCTGCAACACTTATCTGTTAAAAGATAGCACTACCAAAATCTTATCTTGCACTATTTCTTATTTACATTATCTATCACTATCCCAGAGGATAATGGCGGCACGGGTGACTGCGGCGGCTCAAGGCACTTGGCTCTTTTAGTTCATGTTTGTGTTTTTTCACACTTCTTTTTGATTCGGGTCTCAGCTAAATTTCATTATGGTGACAAATAAATCTAAATCTAAATAAAGAATCTTGAAGCTATCTTGTAAAACAATTTCCCTTGCATTTCAATACAGAAAGTAAACAAGAGTTGCTGGTTATTATTATAATTTTGTTTTAAAAACTTACAAACAGTAGCAGAAAGAAATGTGCATTTCTGTGCTGTTTATTTTGTCAGTTTTCTAAATTTTGCAATATTTACACAGAAAATGCATGTCACATTCATAGCAACATTAGAACTTATGCAGCAACAGTGGTGACTGTTGCTGCATAAGTTCTAATGTCAGCCTTTAGGCTCCACCAGTTCGGGTGAAGGTAATGTCATCATCTGCGACATGTGAAAGAGTGAAGAGCAGTGAAAAGATAACCCACTGAAGATTAGTTCCAACTTTTCCCCTGGACAAAAACAAACGTGTTGCATTATCTGTTGGTAGGTGACATGTGTCAGAGTCTCACAGGTCTTAACTGACCTCAGCACTCGCCACTTTCTCTGAGGGCTTTAAATTCTTCCCTCCCAAGTTCAGAGTCGATTTGTTATCAAATCAAGCGTCTGCCATGTGATTCATTGATATTCAGCACTCTAGCTGATTTATATGCAGAATGTAAAACAGATGCCTTCCGCGATACATATTTATGGTGAGCGCTGCTCTCACAAGATTTATTATAGGTTCTTTCATCTGGGTGTGCATGAGCTGCTCTGTGATGACTTGTATTTCCTCTCAGCTGCCAATGCCAAACTCATTAAAAAGAGGTGTGACCATTAATATACATTGTAACACTGACAGATCCTAATTTATTATCCAAGTCCATGTTTGGGGCTTTTCCTCTTCCTTCTCTTTGTTGGGGTGGGGGTAGTAATTGTTGTGGTTCTTCTAATGTTCATACATGTTTATATGTTCATGTGTACATATTGTTGTTGCTTTTTTCCTGACAAAATGGTATTTTCACCGCACAACAAAACACAGGAGCAGCTATAGTGCAAATGTTTTTGTTTTTTTTCCAACTTCTAAGAATAGGACCTGAGTCAATTAGCAGAAATTGATTTATATTTCCTCAAGATGGAGCACTGAGTTGATATATGTGCACTCAATTTATACCAACAGAATTCAAGACAGATACAAAAATAAAAAGCATGTTTGCCTGCTTTGAACAATAATCTCACCAAGTATTGACATTAAAGACCTCTGTTAATGTTGTGGCCTTAAGAGATCAGTGACTTGCACAGTGGAGATGCTAAGGCAGTAGGGAATGAGAAACACACTTTGCAGGCCAGTTGAAGGAATTCAATAAATAAATAATTGAAACTAAAGAAAAGACATTCTGATCAGGAATACATTTATAGATTTATAACCACTTAAAATGGCTAAAATCCCACATAGTGGTATCACAAGTGCAGATGTCTGAACATCATTACTTTGTATTTTGAAGCTTTGCCCTGTGTAAACCTCAGAAATTTAGTTTTGTCTGCTTTCTGCTGTTGAAGTGAGCACAAACCATGGTGAGATCCAAAGAGCTATCTGAGGCCTTGAGAAAACAAACTTAAGCAGTTTATGAGACTGGTAAGTGGTTTGAAGAGGTCTCAAGAATTTGAAATAAGCCAATGATGTGCGATCAGAAAAAGGATTTAACTTTCACAGGAGGTGTACAAGAACGAAACTAAACTGCTCTCTAAAAATACATGAAGCCCAGGCTGAAGTTAGTCAGAGAAACTGTGGACAAAGACCAAACCTCTGGAAGAATGTTCTTTGTACAGTTGAGCCTAAAACAGACAATAACAGAGAAAATGTTTGACATAAACAAAATACAGCATTTCAGGAAAATAACTTAACTGTGAAGCATATAGCTGGAAGTGTCATGGTTAGGGGATTCTGAAGCATTTTGGAGACGGGAAACTGGCAACGCAGATGGAGAGGTGGGGAATTGAAGCCACACTGCATCATGATTCTCTCAAACATTTATACAGATTCAAAACTGCAGCGTTATTTATGCTTGCACTGGTGAGCCATATCTATGCATAAGGAACTTTCAACAAAATAAAAAAAGGCCTATTAGCCAACTTAAATCTTAAATCAAAGTCCGCACATTTCAACAAAGTTTTCTCACCATCAAGTTCTTCTCCACAGATTAACACATAAATTGTGAGAAGGTGCGAGGCAATAACACTGACTGCTGTAAACATTTAAATACCGTGAGGACACTCGTGTGCATTGCTGCATGATGGATGCATTGGCCCTGATGGAAGACCTTGCAAATGGGAGAATTAGAAGTGAAAGCGTTTTCAGGGATCACTAAGATTTCCTGGCCCATGATGATGAATGGCTAATATGCCAATTTAGACCCGCTAGAGCATTTCTTTAGGATCTGTGTTCTGAACTAGGTTCAATAATGGAGAGACCGGCCCGACAGAACTACGCTATCCCTCTGGTATTAACCCCTCTCGGGGGTTCCTGGCAACTGGCTCTTACCAGCACAAATTAGCCGACAGGTATGTTTTTAACATAATCAACAATTAATTAACTATCCGATCAAACTATGTAGATTTTTCTGTGAACTAAATTATGGGTTTGAAAACAACCCTTCATACTGAACACGTTACCATGACTCCAATGAACAAGCGTGGTAGAAAGACAAAGGTGTAGTTTTTGTTAAAATAGATGTTGTGTCTACTAAACAACTTTCAGGTCATTTTTATGGTAACTTAATATTGCTCTTGCAAGATTAATCAGGTTCCGCAAGAACTGGAATACTCCCGCAAAAAAAAAAAAAAAAAAGATCTGTCCACACCAATGTCTTCACCATTTTACAAACAAGAAGATATGAGTAACCACATAATGAGTATTTAAAAGGAAGTGTAACATTTTCAAGGCATGTCCAGGTAAATGGCTATTAGCAGTTGTAATCCCATCTGTAGTAAATAACTCTAAGCATCCTCAGTTAGTGTAAAATCCAGATTAGTTGGTCCTGGTCAGTGAGAGGCCAGGACTAAATGGGTCTTCTACTGTCCTAAAACAGCTCCGATGGCAAAAACGACATAGCAGTTTAAATCAACGTTATTTTATGAATCTTTGCCAAATCCATTGCCAAGTTAGCACTGGGCCGTTCTATACTCAGAAGGTAATGATTATGTGTGCAGGAAATGGAAAGAAAAAAAATTATCTGCATAGTCGAGTCGCCAGAATAAAGCCATTACTACACCAATGCAAAAAAAACAAAACAAGCAATATACCAAACAGCACTGAGACACATCTCGAAATAAAAAAAAAATTAACTCAGACCAACACTGAACTCAACTATCAACGGTACATTTGGGTGGATTGCTGATATATTGGGGATAAGCCAGCCAACAAGGCACAAGGAACTTAGTGAAAATTAATGGTAAGATGAAATCAACAAGTTATCAGAAAATATTGGAGGAAAATATCCCCTTATCAGCTCGAACACTGAACGAGCATACTTGGATGTTCCACTATGACAACGATCCAAAATACAATGCCAAGCTGACCTATCATTGGCTACAGCAGGAAAAAAGGAAGGTTCTGGGGAGGACATCTCAGTCTTCTGACCTCAGTATTTCTGAGCCACTTCAGGGAGATCTGAGGCATGTAGTTCATGCAAGACAGCCAAAAACTTACAGGAACTGCAGGCTATATCCCAAGAAGAACTGACAGCTTTACCATCTGAGAAAATAAAGTGTCTCATTCCCAACTACCACAAAATACTTCAAGCTGCCATTGTTGTTATGGGGGCAAGACACTTTATTAAGAACTAGGTTGTGTAAACTTTTGATTAGGGATGTATTGGTATTTAGAAAGAGCAAATTGTCTGATAATAAAGCACCCACAACCACTAACCATGAGTGACAGAAATATGTCTGTCTTATAAGTCATATTCTCTGAAAATGCCTCAAAGTCTGAAAGTCTGCCAGGAGCTTTATGCATTTTTTATTTAATTTACTTGGAATATTCAGCTAACAAGCAGTTTTGCAAGCAATGTTTTGCAGCCCTATGATAGTTTGTGCAGTAATTTGTCATACAGCATCAGAATCTACATTCAGTACAACATTTTTGGTATTAATTAGGATTACATGTAATCATTGATCTTCTTTTTTCTTCTTTTTCTACTTCTGCCACAGAAGATGTTAACGAGAAGCTGCTTGTGAACTTTTAATAATTATTTATCCAACTTAAGATACCAGGTTGTTTCTCTTGTTTATTATTATTTGAAATTCCTGTACAAGTAAAAATGCTGAACAGCATTCTTACTCTTCAAACACCGCAACAGACATGGGTATAAACAGTGTAGTGCTTTAGTAGAGTCACACAAAAGCACTCCCCCACCAGGTAAGACAACACATACAAGAACTGGAGACTGTAAAACCCTTGATGTAGAAAATCCATCCCATTCCCCTCTATCCCATTTTTTTTTTTTTTTTGCTTTGCGTTTCTCTCACAGTCCACACTTGAGGTGCTTTTATGTTACACGACCACTCGAATTTGAGCCCAGGGGGAACCTGTGGGTCCCTGAGCAAAATAAAGCCCCCAAAAATCTATAGACCAGATGTATGATGTTATATGGTCAAACTGGCAAACACAAAAGGTCCAAAAACAAAAGCCATGAATTAAGCGAGACGCTTTCAACGGAGTGTTTTCAAAACAGCCCAGCTGAGAGCTCAGATGCCTCTCCTTCTTCTCAGTCACTCCCTCGCTCCAGCCTTGCTCTCTTGCCTTCTCCCTCGCTCACTGTCTCCCCCTTTTCTCTATCTCCTTCCCTGTCTTTTTCTTCCCTCTGCCACCCCAGAGACTAAATGCCTAAAAAGAAAAGAAAGGACACCATTTTGCTAATTAGCCAAGGACTTAACAGGAGCGGGATATGCAGCTTTAGTATTTCATCTGCTGTCCACGGGCTGTCGACCGTCCTGTGAAGTTGAGCCTGTGTGGCTAAAAGTGGAAGAAAGGAGCAGGGTAGACACACACAAATGCCTCAGTGGAGATCCTGAACAGGCCTCCAGTGGGGGTTGAGCTCAAAATGGGGGCCAATCATTAGTATTTAACATTTGAGAATAAAGAAGCCCTAAATTAGCAGTGTAAATGGCTTTACCTCCAACCTCCATCCTTACAAATGTTCACAGGATTTTTTTTATTTAAAATTTTTTTGGCATGTTTGTATGTACTTTGCATGTGTGGTAATAATAAATGTAGAAGGAGAAATTTTTGACCATGGAACAAAAAGCTAACCTGAAAAGCTTATAATATTACATAAAAATTAGTTGGTCGTTTTTCCCCCTAAAAGAGTTCAAACCAATTAACACATTGTGTAACAAAGGCTAAATACATCTTGTGTAAGATGCAAGGTTTGCAATAACACAGTACAAACATATAAACTGCATGCTATACAGAAAAGGATGTAAACACAGTTATGTTGTATCTATTTGTATTGCATCAGATTGCTTGTAACAATAGCCTTTTATGCTTTCAATAAAAATGTCTGCTTTTGGAAAAGAACGCTACTAATAGCAGTACTGTTTGAAAGTTGTGTGTGTAGTCAACATCTTCCTAGCAATCCAAACATGTCCAATAAGCTGCACTGAACTTTAAAAAGATCTTGTAAGGGCCATATAACAGAGTTTTCTATTTAATGAATGTTTCACACTCATTTATTTATTTAGTCTCCAGTTCAAGCAGCTTGGGCAAACAGTGGTGGGTCTGGTTGCACTGCATTGTCAGTGGGCCATTTGCTCCACCAAAGGGTGCATGCTCTAAAACACTATTTTAGAAAAATTCCAGAGAAAATCCATATGTCACTATGAGATTAATATTCCTGTGTAGACGAGTATGCAGCTATTTAAAAAACAGGATATGTTATTTAATGATGACATGTTTTTAAATAACTTTTGAGGAAGATCCAATGAAAAGATGATTTCAGAAATATAATTTTTCAAAAGGATAAGGCCTGTAGACATAAAAATGTTTGCGTAACTAACTATCAATATATTTTAATTTGCTATTGCAAAAGAAACTTGTTTGTCAGAAGGCCTCCAAAACTGGCTGTAGCCCAGGGGTCCACTTCCTTTAAATCTGTTAGTAAGAGAAACAGAAAAAAAAAAAAACTGTTCACAAACGGCCAAACAACAATTCTTAACTTGTTCATACAGTGGGGGAAAAAGTATTGAACACATCATTACTTTTCTCAGTAAATGTGTCTCTATGGGGCCTCTTGCCATAAAATTGCATACTAGCTGTTAGTAACTGCTTAAGTATTCCAAACATACAAGTAAATCCAAACAAATAAGAACATAAATTTGCTATACAATTAATGACAGTCAATATGTATTGAGAAATTATATACTAAAAACCGAGGAAAGGCAAGAATATGGCTGAAATCTGTATTTAGATGGGAATCATGGTCCCTATTAGTGCAAATGAATGAGAAACTGGTTGTGTTTTAATTGATGGCCTATAAAATGGTTTCTCATTACCAAGGTACCACATGAGATGCATCTAATGATGATTAAAAGCAAAAAGCTTTTCAACCTTTCTATAACAAAACATACTGATTGCTTCGATGTATGTTTAAACTGAATATTCCAATGAGCATCATTGAGGCTATAGTCCAAGAGTGGAAAGAACAGTTGTTCACCATAAATGAACAATTACCAGTTAAACTCCACTGCTGAAGAAAAATAATCTTAAAGTTAATTTAAAGCTGGATTTGGACAAGCCAATAAAATACTGGGAAAAAGCAGTCTAAAATAAAACTCATCTGGATGTCATTGCACACACCATGTTTAGACATAGACACGGGGTGGGGCTGATTTTCAGCTTATGGTACTGTAAACAACTAAGTGAACAATAAAGTTCACCATTAAAGGAGTAATGTACTGATACATTCTTGATAAAAATCTGAAGATGAAATGTGAATGGATTTTCAGCAAGACAAAGGTCCCAAACAAACTGCAATGAAAACTCTCAATTGGTTTCAGAAGGAAAAAAACTGGAGCTGCTAGAACGGCCCAGTGAATCAACTGACTTGACCCCAATTGAAAATTTATTGACTTATTATTTGGAATTTTATCAACTTATGCAGCACTATAGCAGACAGCTTTCAAACCTCTTCATTCCCATACATACAACATGTCACAGACTCAGAAAGGGGGTGGAGCTGACGTAGTCTGAGGTTTAGAGAAGCACGACAAAGTGGGAAAATTACCAGAGTGGAAACTTAATAAACAGTTGTTTCACCGCAGTACAGCTCCAGATAATTCTCGCTGGAAAAGAAGTGCCAAGAGCAGAGGAATCGCAATGAGACTCATGTGTTGTTTTAACACAGGAAGTCAGGGGTGAGAAGATGGAATCTTGGTGTCAGAGTTCACCAATCACTGTTAAAGAAAAAAAAGAAAAGGAGCAGCACGCTTTTGGCTTGTTACAGCCGCTCAGCATTTCTGCTTTAAAAGTGATGTTAAAATGCTGTGTCCTCCCTGATACCTAAGTTAGATAAGCCATCTGCCAGAGGTACGATTGGTAGCTCTACTGTCATGTCCTAAAACACTTTCTACTGAGATCTCTACATTGTTATTATATTGCTCTCTACTCAGACCCGGGTAAAGTGCTGGAGCTGCAAGCAGTTCCCAGTTACTTCTCTCAAATGGGTGTATTTATCAGCGATGTGAGCCACACATCCTATTAAACCAAGGGCACCAGAGAAATTCTTTACATGATCAGTGCGGCCCCATAACTGTCGGGGACAAAAATGGAAGCTCCGCCGTATGTCAGTTATATGGAGCAATAACCAACTTAAAGAAGAGTGGTAATAGACCCATTTACCTCATTCTGGAGAGAGAAAAGAGGCAATGGAGCCCCCACAGCACATTCTAACAGATACAATATAGACACCACCTCTCCAGCTTCTACAATTACATTAGGGCACCTCTTAATTTGGACATTTTAAAAATGTTTTTTACACTATTTATTATCTTGAGTTTATTAAAACATTTTTAAAGACAAGCCCTATAGAAGGTCTGTTGATTGTGTACCATTAATAATAATAATAATAATAATAATAATAATAATAATAATAATAATCAGTCTTTTACCATAATTGGACTTGGAAGTGTTTGTTTTCAGTTGTTACATGCAACCTCTGTATTTTTCTAAATTAGAAATTATGAATTACAACAATACAGCAGTGAAGCAATTCGAACTGAAACTATATCATTTAATGTAAAATGGTTTTGAGTAAACAATAAAATATTAAATAGTAGGTTACAAACAAAAAAGTATTTTTAATTGGGTGTTTTTGTGCAAAACTGTCTGATAGTGTATCTATAGAGGGAGCTAAAGATTAGGGTCATGGCAAGAAGGCTCTCTAATCTTATGGACTTGGAGCTTGTCACCACAGATAAACTGTCAAAATACAAATGGAAACATGCAAAAAACTGGTCAGCAATTGTGAAAAGGGTTTCATTGTTGTAATGCCAATGAAAAGGGTGTTAATAATTTTCAAAATGCTATTTTTATTAAATAAAAGATATTCAAATATTTCTCAGCATTATTTAGCTTTGCAGAAAATTCTTAGGTAACTAATATATTTATATTGCTAATTGTACTGAAAATATAAGTACCTCATGGTTACTTTTAAAGTGAATAAAGGTAAATGCTCTGTTGCTGGCCAAACCAGAGATCAACCTTTGAGTCATCCCATATTAGTGCACTGCTAAGGTTAAGTACATTTAGTGAGATGTTTTTCAACCACTGACACAGCTGCTTGTCCTGATCTATTACCAGTGTAGGAATAAATGTTTTGTTGATGTGTTGCGGTTTGTCTTGTTATTGTTGTCACTGTGGTAGCTGTTCTTGTCACACACAATTTTTTTCTTCTGCTCCACACATTGACTTGTGTTATTGAAACTGCTGAAGGCTAGTGATGCAGGGCGGTGAACACGCAGTTGCTTAACTCATTATGCTTCTTGCTTTCTCTGACAGGCTGCAACAGAAGCGCTGAGTAATCGGACTGTGGCAAGTGGCACCAGGGGTGTACAGGAGGCAGGAACGATTGCTCAGAAGTAAAACAGGAAAAAGAAAAGGATGTTTGGCGTTACCAACTAGGACTGAAGCATTTGGCAAATTGATATTTTCGACTCTGGTGGGTTGTTTGAGCTTTCAGACAGGATCATGATCAAGAAACAGCAGGGGCCACTTCAGGCAGAGGAAATGGGAGAGTTGTGAAACAGGTCACCACTAAAAAAAAAAAAAAAATGATAATTTGATTATTTCACCAAAGCAATATTTATTTTGTGGTTTGGAAAAGAGTTTAAGATGGGAACTTAGAACTTCTCTCTGATTGTGGATCAGAATAACAGTATAACTGCTCCCCCTGGTGTGCTTTTCACTGCACTGCCTGGAAGAATAATCTGGGGCATAATTAGCATGTACTCTCAGGTCAGCTTGGTAGAAGTGCATTTTGACATACACCTCAAGATCAGTAGTCCTTTTATTCACCTCTCTTGGCAGCTGGAAAATGTCTCTATATCTCAGCAAAGAAATGCAAAACTCAATTTAAAATTTTGATATCCGAGTTTTGTCTCTCAAGGTAGTTTTCTAAGCCTTGAGTTTTAAACATTTATGATGGAGTATTAAAATTTATCTATCTGTCATGACTTGAAAATGATAAAAAAAAAAAAAAAGACGGATACAAAGATCAACCCTCTCTCTTCTCTCTGCCTCTTTCCGATTGATACGGTATGAGCCTATGCATACACATAAACTCATGTAAAGACAAAATGTTCTCCTCCTAATTCAGTAAGCTTATAAATCACAGTAGGTTAATACTCTTCAAAACCTTTTTAATACCATTTTCATGTGTTAAATCGTCTCTTGGTTAAACAAGGGAAAGGAAAGAGAAGAATGTAAAGCAAAGGAGAGAGTCTTGTACCTTTCTTCACAAAATGAGTCTGGGAGTGTGTAGATTTAGCCCTTCAGTCAAATATGCTGCCATGCAAGGGGATTAGACGTCTGTGAAGCACCAGGTCTTGACCTGTAAGCCTTGGAGCCTGGCTGTAACCTGACCCAGTACCAGGTGGGTGCCTGTAGGTCAAAGGGTTGGAAAAGCATGCAGCAAAAAGACAGCTCCCCAATAAAACCCTCACTGCTCCAATTAACCATTTTAAACCCTACTTTCAGCTCCCTCCAACAGCCTATGCGATATACAAGCATGTGCTGCAATAGGTTGCAAAAAGCCCAATATAACCTTAATTGCAGAAGCCTACACAAATGTCAACTAAATGAAATGTGAAGTGTGTGTATCCTAATCGGGGGAATGTTAATGGAGTGCTCTACCCCCCCCATACACACACACACACACACACACACACACACACACACACACACACACACACACACACACACACACACACACACACACACAGGTTTGCTTTTACTTTCAAAATAATTTACTGCACCTTTAAAGCACCTCGTCATCTGCAGCCAGAGACCCATAACTGTCATGCAAGTCGATCATTTACTGCACGATCTCCTAAGTGTTACGTGTTAATGGGAGGAAGCTTTGGAAAACATAGCGAAATAACTAACACCTACAGAACCAACAGATCATTTCTGCACAGAGGAAAACTGGATCATTTCAAAAGACATTTGGGACTCCTGCTTTTAATCACACTACCTGCCAAGGAAACCACCATATTTCAAAAGCGTGTCAGTAGAAGTCTTTAAGTATATGCTCATATAGGACTGCATAGCTGACTTAGATTTTTTCTTTCTTTCTTTTATATTAACTGGTGACATCAGTAGAATTTGAAGCTGTGTATTTTTTTGTGACAAGGTTAATGTAACATGAAATAAACCCCTAATACTTGTTGATAAATTGTCATAACAAAGAATATCTAATAAAAAATGTCAAATAATTCTAAGATTATTCAACAATATTCGCTTACACACAGCTCCACACATAACTATTTCCAGACGTGAACCTGATTAATTCTTTCTATTTTCCCAGATGTAAAACAACAAAAATACCTTGGTAATTGACGTTCTCATTATTTCAGGCATTCCAGGCATAACCAACTGGCTTAAATTGACTTCACTTGAACAAGTCCATGGCTAGTTGGCCTTTGAGCATTATTAATTGCTCCAGCATGTCCTTGCACAGTGTGTTTGGATAGGTGTTTCTCGTGGCTAACAAAAAGCCTTTGTATTGCTTCACTTTAGTCTGTGACTCAATTAGGGAAGGAAATGAGAGTAAATACAAAAAGCTATTGTCCTTCTTCAAACTGCAGCTCCTGCTGAAGATGTTGCATAAGATTACAGTATCTTGTCTGCAATTTGCATTATTTCTAAGGAGCTTTGAGCGAGTATCAAGAGACTGCAAGATGACGCAATGATGAATTATTGGACATCTGAGAGCTAATCATAAAACATTATTGATGCAAAATGCAGTTCTGCATTACTATATGATATGTTTTGCAGATTACACAGCTCCTGTAGAATCATGAAAGAATCTGCTTTTGAAGGCAATTTTACGTTATGTGCAGTGCCTTGAAAAACTATGTACCAACTATATATGCAAACGTTTTACCGCATGGGCAGATATTGTCAAGTTGAAAGTAATTAAACTGACAATCTTTTGACTTTCCTTTAACAATGTTTTTAGCCACTTTTCCATTTACCAGATTTGTGGAGTACATGACTAATAGCTGTACTTACAATAGATTCTCCCGTCTGAGTTGTGGATGTCTGTAGTTATTCCAGGAATAACATATGCTTCTTGGCTGCTTTTTTAACTAATGCTCTCCATCCTCGGCCTGTCAGTTTAGAATTAAAGTTAAATTATGCCCATTCCATTTTCAGATTATGTATTTTAGTAGACCTCAATGAGATGTTCAATGGTTGGGATATTGTTTTTGAACCTAACCATTCTTGAAACCCCTCCACAACTTGACCTTTTCAGTGAGTTGCTTGGTTTTAATGATGCTGTTCACTAATTTATTCTAAGGCTTTCACAGAACAGCTGGGTTTATTGAGAAAATAAATTAAAAGTAGGCTATATTTACTGATTAGGTGACTTCTAAATTCAAGCTGTTGCATTGGGTTCTATTTAGGGGTTTCAGATAAAAGAGGGCTGAATACAAATACCCACACAATTGATATTTATTTGTAAAAAAGGTTCAAAGCATCCATCATGTCCTTCCACTTCACAATTATGTGCTTCTCTGTGTTGATCTATCGCATCAAATCTCAATAAAATACATTTACTTTGTTGTAATGTGACCAATGTGAAAAAAAAAAATCAAGCTAATGTAAAATATCTGGTAAAAATTTATTAAAAGCAAAAATAAGTTAAGTTTATCATCAAGGACAATGGATAGTAACAGAGTTGATGGCATTTGGTAATTGTTGTCTAAAAAGTGGTTAAAAAAATAATTGTTCCTAAAGAATTTTGTGCAGTTGCCCCAACCGACAATCTTTAGCATGGAAAAACAAGACTGCACCACCATAACTTTAAAACACAGAAGCCTTAATTTCCTTTTGTAACGCAGTTAAAGTCTGCTTTGTCTCTTTGTTTGACCTCTGTGCGTCCCTCCGTCCTGAACTTTCCCTGCTCACTGTACATGAACCTTGGGAAAGGGGATTCCTACAGAGGCAAATTCCAACATGCACTTGCCAAATGACCCATGACCATGGGATTACAAGGTTACCGGTGCTGACTTTTAGATCCATCTTTGCCTCCATTGTGATCTCTGAGTATTACTGCCTAAAATAGTAAGTTGGTAAGTAGGTTAATGTTTTTATGAAAGCATTAAAGAGAGAGGCTCAGGACAACCTGTGGTTAGGATACCCTCCAGACCAAACTGACAAAACTGTCAAGACACATTGACAGCAAAGTATGAGAGGTGAACAAAATCCCAAAGGTTGTTTCTGTGATAGGGGGGCAAAGGTGACAGTGCACCAGGATCTGCTCTGTAAAGGAAAGTGTAATTTAGCATTTTTATGAGTTACATGATTTAGTATAGTAAGAACATAGGTATAGGGGCATTTTACATTGGTATAACTAGCCATCTACAATTAACTTTTCTGAACTCTTTAAACTTGCTTACCTATAGTGGTGTATCAGAGCAAAAAAAGAACAATGCATGAAAATCCATCAATAGATTTCCTGTATCAACTTGAAACTTGGTGGTTGATGGGTTAGCGGGCATGATGGTGCCTGTCTATAACAGTCATAAAGCAAGAGACACGATTGCTCATGGACACGTAGCTCAAGCAACCTCGCATGCACACTTTCATATGAAAGGGTAAATTACAGAGACCAATTAACCTAACATGTATGTTTTTGGACAGTGGAAGGAAGGTGTAGTACCTGAATAGAATCAATGCATGGGCGGTGAGAAACTGTAGGGCATGGGCTAGGATTCATACCCAGAATCCTTTTGTTTCAAGGCAACTGTGTTATTGAAAAAACAGTTATCTTGAAATTGGGTTAAAACAGTGTAGTATGTTTGTGATTTCTAAGAATGACCAGGATGTAGTCACAATCCTTAACAAATTGTTATATGACAGTATTTCAATGCTAGAAAGCATAAAGACCACAAGCAGATATGCCTTATTGTATGATCTAAATCTCCATCAAGTGTAGGTGACATTAGAGCAAAAGCATTTAAGAAGCATCATGGTGTCATAAAAGGCAACATCACAGTGTTCATGCAAAATGTGACATAAAATATACATAATGTATCAACATATTGAATCATTTCATAGAGACACATCATCACAATCACAAAAAAAGTTTTTCTGTAGGATTTATTTGAAAACTGGAACTGCTTTGTAAATTAGCAATAGGCTCTGTCAAAACAGAATAAACAGGCTAGCATTAGCCTTGAGCAGACATCTGAGAAACAGTGTCAGCAAGAGCAACGTGTGAATTTATTGATGAGTGTAGATGTATGTGCCGGAGCAATAAAAGCTGAAACCATGAGCATTTTAATTGGTGCTATGTTAGAATAGTATGGTAGCTTTCTTAAATTTGCTAATTCCTTTGCTGGAATAGCACATGGCTGTTTCACAAAATCTCAGGCTGGGATAAAATATCTGTCTCTGCCAAGAAAACAAATTGATAATGCATAAAACACAACTGGACTAAATACTGACACACAAGCAGTTTTTATGTTATTTTACTCAACATATTCTTAAAGGTATGTCACTGTTAACAGCTCTTCAAAATAACCAGATTTTAAACAAAACGGGTTAGTATTCAAGAGTGTAGAGGTGCTGCTTTCTATAAATACAGCCTGTCAAATCTGGTTAACATTTGCCACTCCAAACTAATGCATGAATTAAATAAATTACTGTTATGAACCATGATATAGTCAGATGGGTTTTCAAAGGAAAAGGATATTAGAAGATGTTTTGCATGCGAAGTGATCAGAATCAGAATCAGAAAAGCTTTATTGCCAAGTACGTTTTTGGACATATAAGGAATTTGTTTTGGCGTAGTCGGTGCAATACAATACAAATTAAACAGTATAAACATATCTACAATATAATATAAAAATATGTGCACAGTTTTAAGTGAGTGAGAGTAAATGTAGAGCAGTATAGGTGATATGATAAAAAAAATTAAAAATAAAGATTTAGGTGTTTATGAAACCGATCTTAAACAAATCATCAAAACACATCCAATGTGAAAAGAATGATAATCTAAGCCTTTAAATGTTGAAATAATGCTGAAAGTAACTTTTCATCTGGTACTGAAGAATCTCAGGGCAGCTGTCCCTGACCTGACTTGTGAAGAAGGTACACTAGATGACGGAATATGAAAATCAACATAGGCATACAAATGAAACACCAATATTATGGAAAAAAGAAAAACACTATAGATAAAGGGTGAAGACCAAATGATAAATCTTTTTTTATAATAATACACAGCAGCACAATCTGGAAAGGCCTTTTGGTCAAGACCTTTGAGAACTTTTGCAAAAACAATTTTGTAGATGCACTCTGTCAAACTTTCACCCTATATGCTGCTCCATCACATATATGATTAAAGGTTATATTTTGGGTTCACTATGGTTCACTACTTAGTTTGTATAATAAAATATTAAAAGCAGAAATGCATTGACCGCAATTTTGTGCTTTATTTAGATCTCCCGTTTCTGTAAAGCTTAGACCTGCAGACATGATGTTAGGCAGTTCCAACTTCTTTTCTAAAATAAGATTAAAGAAACAGCGATTCATTTTTTCCCTAGCATTCCTATTTGCAGCAGAGGTAAACGTGTCACGTGTGTAAGCAAGCAGTCTCTGTAAAATGGTTTTATTTTTTTTAATTAGAGCAATTAGAGTGCTCAGTGTGGCCAGCATTACTAAGGCCCCGTGCACACAACAATGACCCATTAAAAACAGGATTGTTTTTATGTTTCTGTTAAAATACCTACATGAGGATTTAGTTAACAATGTCCGTGCACACCACACTAGTAGAAACGTCAAATACAATGTAATTCTCCTGCCGCGCCACTAGTACGTATGTTAAAACTCAACAACTTGCATGCATACAAACACTGCTTAAAAAAGGGATAGAAAATGAACACTTTGTTGGAGAACAGTTGGTATCTTCATCATCATTAATAGAGTCAGCAGCACAAACAGTACTCTGACATCCGCCATTGTTATTGTTGATATATTCTTCTTCTGTGGGGATACAATCCGGGTTAGTACCCGAACATCCCTTTCAGACAGCTTCCTCTTGCGTCCACAGTCAATCCTGTTGGATGTGGTTCATCCTTCTTGGTGGTATGCTGACATGACCCTGGATAGCGTGGCTCTTGATACATCACAAAGACTTGCTGTCTTGGTCACAGATGCGCCAGCAAGATGTGGACCAACAATTTGTCCTCTTTTGAACTCTGGTATGTCACCCATAATGTTGTGTGCATTTCAATATTTTGAGCAAAACTGTGCTCTTACCCTGCTAATTGAACCTTCACACTCTGCTCTTACTGGTGCAATGTGCAATCAATGAAGACTGGCTACCAGGCTGGTCCAATTTAGCCTTGAAACCTCCCACACTAAAATGACAGGTGTTTCAGTTTCATTGTCCAACCCCTGTATATTTCTATTGTTATGATCTTAACATCAACTACTTTTTTGTTCATATATAAGGACGAACAGACTGTCAGGGAATGGAATTTTAATGCTCTATGATCACCCTCAAGTGGTAAGAAAATGTAAAGCCCATTTACCATAAAGTAAGAAAAGTTTTACGGTCGTCTTCAAGTATCGGACATGCTGAGGTGAGCAGTATTTGAGTCATAGATGCATCGATTCTGTAGCAGTAATGTACATCCATGGTATACAGGACATATCTAAGCGGCATGTATGCCATTAATGCCACAGAATTTTCTGATATGTCCAAAAAAATTATTTGTGACCACTAGGTTTATTTGGGATCAAACTGTGTATGATGCAGGAATAAATGTGTAGGAAGGCAGTGCTGGAGTGCTGGATAAATTCTGATTGGCTTGTAATAACTACATATTTCTTTCAAGTGCTTTGTTCTTTCTTAGTAGTGGTTAATAGTGGTTATAGGTGGCAGAGTAAAGCACAGTGTGCAATTAGGTTTCAGTAATAAAAGCTATTCAGTTAAGAATAGGAAGAGATTGTGGTATCAGTAAGCTGCTTCTTATGCTCTAAGGCAATGTCAACTTCTTTCAGTGTCTAAGCAAGACAACACTCTTTCTTTAACCTTTACTGAGGGATGTGAGTGCTTGAAGAAGATAATTAATGAGTCAGTTGTCACCTTACTCTCAGAAAAACTACCAATGTCACTTGGAGGCATATTGGGGGTCTGTTTTCCATGCTCAGTGGTGGTAGATTCACGGGAGGAATTCCTCACGAACCAGTGACCGATTTCATGGCAGATTTTTCACCAAGGAACACATATGTTTGGGGAATGTTAAGTGAAGCAGCAGGGAGCAGTTCAGCTGGATTAGTCCTGCTCATCAGTTTATCATTTATCAGACTCCAAGAGATTCAGTGGAGGAGAAGCAGGGAGGAGGAAGGAGAAGAAATCTCAAATTTTCTATAGCCGTACTTCACTTTGTAGTTCAGGATTAATGATAGGGCTGAGAGGACCTGATGAGTTTAAGGCTTTAGAAGGGAGCAGGGTGAAGGAAAACCAGATCAGAGCAGAGATACTATTAGAGCTTGTCATAAATCAGGAGTACCTATGGCAGGGGAATAAGCTCCAAAAGACCATCTGGACTTTCCAACCCTAACATTTATTTTGAACTGTCTTTACTGCGAATAAAGTTTAAGGAAGATAATATTTGCTTGTATTACACCAAAAGGGCTCAACTGATGTTGTTACAACTTTGTCAGAGATGAGTAAAGAGAAGAAATGTTTTAGAGAGGGCGGGTAGAAAGGACACCATTGTGCCACCTACAGCAATGTGACGATTGCCAGTAAAACACCTCAGTCACCGATTCACTATGATCATCACGTTAGAGTCAAGCTGACACCCGGGCTTCTCGGAAAGATAAGTGCGACTCTCTCCGAGGCCTTCACTGGCCTGTCAACTTCCTGCAGACACCTCTTCCTTTCTGCACTTCCTGATGTTATCATAATCCAGGACCCAGAGTGGACCTTTGTGGCTCATGGCCTCTTCTTCCGCTAGCACACGTGTGCGTCACATTATCTGTTGAGAGGCCAGACACCACATCCTGTAAGGTGGGGGAGGGGTCATGCAGTAATGTCGGTTGCAGGAAAAGGAAGGGAACAACACCAGGATTAAGTGAGAGAATGGAAGGAACCGAGGACAATATATGTCCCCCTGTCCCCTTCAATAATTTCTAAACAAATGCTATATTTTTAAAACCTAAAACTGCAGAGTAAAAGAAAATAAAAATAAAAAACAGACATAACAAGTGGTGATCAGTGTCATTATAAGTTGAATACCAGAGGACAACAGCTGTAACCTGGCACTGCTACAGCAAAAGGCCCAATGGTTAAAAAGCAGAAAGAGAAAAAAATAGTGTGTGTGTGTTTGCACATGTGCATATGTTGGCCCACCACTTGGCTAAAGCATGAGTGAAAGTCAAGTCGTGAGCTTGTCTGGCTCTGCTCACTTAGCTGAGCTCGGAGCTCTTATTTCAATGGATGCCTAAGTAGTTTGACTTTGAAGACTTTGATCCGGAGGCTATGCTATGGCATTTGACTTCTACCTAAAAAAAAAGGCAGTGTGTCAGACCTTTGAGGTCATCGGGACCACTTATTGTGGGTGAAAATAACCAGTGGCAAGCCATGATTTGGGGAATCTAAAAGAGGCCTGACATTAGCAGGTGCCCTGAGGTGGAATCGAGACAGCTACAGAGAAGGTCTCTGACCTTAGACCACAGAGAACTTCTTTTCTTTTTTTTTAACCCAAAAGCCCTGGTATCATTTAGCAGATAGGTTCACCAGCTGAAACAAGTAAACAAAGTACTACTTAGCTAGCTGTGTAAAATACTTCATAAGGACTGTAACTAAAAGTAGGTATAGGCCACATTTTCATAACAACTGCTGGTTTAATAAATAAATTGTTTTGTTGATAACAGGGGCTCAACGGAAATTGTTTTAGCTAAAACAGAATAAGAGGTTCAGTGTCAAAATGAGAAACATTTACAACAAAACAATCGCTATCCACCAATATGAATTAAATTTAGTCAAGCCCTTTCTCTCCTTGTGATCACTACAGTGGGCAGCTATCCAAAAGCTGTTTTCCTGTACATGTGTGGGTCTTGGTGGTACACTAGCATAGGACGCCTCATTGGAGTTTAATGAGACACTCAATACAATCTCATTAGCCAACCAATGGAAATGCATTTTTATTTTTTATCTTACAATAACCACTAAAATGATGCAGTGATATCACAGTTCAGTGTGAAGATGTTTGTTTAAGAACTAAAGTTTGTTTTGAGGAATTGGGTCAGATTAGCTTTAAAACTAAGTAGGAAAAACAACTGCTATGTGTTCAAACAACTAGTTCACAATGCAAATCAGAAAGGTCAATAAAATTGAACAAAATAATATTTTAAAAATTATTTTCCAAATTTGAAATCAATAACCTTTGGGACAGCTTATTCTTACCTTGTATCATTACAGCCCTCACAGTGAATTAAATGAGTTAAGGACTCACAAGATGGCCGTCTTAAAGGCAAGTGTGATAATGTCACACTGAGATTAGCGGTTAAGTTAACAATAAAGCAAAATAGCAGTTGTGGTTGTGGTTCAACAGCAATAAATGTTTCTGAAGAAAATACCTTTTTGGTTATAAGGCTGTAAGATATAGATTTCGGAAGCAAAACAATATATTTTGCAGATTAGTTCAATTGTGTGACTTTAGTGGTTTGGCCTTTTTCATTTTGTAAGTCTAAAGTACAGACCCTAACAAAAATCCCACAAGGAAAGGTAGTGAAACTAATATAAAAGTGAAATGAGGGTGCTGCTGGTGATGGTGTTATATTTGCTTATTTAGAGAAAATGAGCAATACAAATTTAACAGTATTTTTTTAGGAGCTGATGCAATTTAGGTGTATTTCAACACATTTTTTTTAACACAGAAGTAACTAATACAAAATAGAAACAACAGAATGAAGCACTGACACTTGTGTCAGCAAGTGAATTCTAATTATAAATTAGAATTCACTAATTATAAATCATCTTTGTGTTATTAGATCCAGTTTTTTAACCGATCACAGTTTTGTGTCACCCTAGTGTTTGTGAACAGCACAGTCTTATTTTCAACATGTCACAGACCCTTTTTTCAGAAAAGTCAGTGTGTATTCATGATCCTTGTTTAACAACTACAATACCCTCCACAATTTTAGGCACCCCTGATAAAGATGTGTTTTATGTTGCAGTACCAAATCTTACACCGATAAATCCAGAGGAATCCAACCAGAACAACACAGAAAAGGCTCATCAGAAACAAAATCAGCCTTAATCCATAACCATCTTAGCGCTCCCATTGAAAGTTTGTGGGGTGAGCTGAAGAGAATAGCCAGCACTATAAATCTTGATATGGAGTCTTAAACTCCAGTCATTGTGGGCTAGTTTCCTGCAACTTTTAGATCTCTCCTTCGACACACATGGATCCCCTAGTTGAGTCATTAGCAAGACTCAGTAGAACTTGACTGCATGCTGATAGGACAATTCAGCCAATTGATTCAAGTGTGTTGGACCACATACACATCTAAAGGTTGCGGGACACCAACAAGATTGAACTGCCATTTGAGAACTCTAATCTAGAAAGTAAGGGTCAGAGAGCCTTCCTCGCTCTTCCAATTTTGTGAAATGGTGTTGTTAGAATTATGATTATTGATTAATTAATCTTTATCAATAATTATAATTAAAAATCATAATTTGACAAAATTAATTTCTTAACCAAAATCCTCATTTATGAATTGAGACCAGAGATGTCTTCTGGTGTTGTAATTGTGGCTCAACGCCTTTGATAATTACAACCGTTAAATACTCAGTAATAATTATGAACTATTACCAGAGATGTCCGTGTTTAATCGACCGTTTCTGCCGAAACAAGGTGGAACTTCAACCTTATCTTGACTGACGAATCACTCTTGCACAAAATAAACACAAAACGCCTTCTCTTTATCTATGTGAACATTTATTAAATCACAGCCCTGATACAATCCGCTCTTCCGATTTAATAATCTTCACCTACTCAAACATCCAAAGTTCTACACAAAAGGGGTAAAATATCTAACTAAACAAAATAAAGCAAAACAGCAAACCAGGGATCAAACCAGCAGTTATGGCAGAAATGATAATATGACAAAGGGATGTGGTGGTGAGTGGAGATTGGGAGCGGAGCTCAAACTGCAATTCAGTCATAAAACCTCCCCCAACTTTGCGCGGGCTGAGCACACAAAGCGTTATAAAACTATTGGCGGCAAGCTAGTAGGCAGTAAAGTTGAAGACAAAGAAAATGGTGAATTTCACCATGAGGTTATTATAACAGTCCAGTCTCACAGCGCACCTGCGCTTGCTCCCAGGTAGTAAATTACCCCGCAAAGCACACACAAAGCTGGGTAGCACAGCGGCTTCCAGACATCCAACACAGCATGTCAAAGTTTCAATAAAAAGGTTACATGCACATATAATTCAGAACACATTAGATTAAATGGCGAATCTAATCGGACTAAAACCTCCTGTACCCTGCCCAGACTTTCTAAGAAATAAATAAAAATAAAGGATGGGTTTTACTTGTCGTTGTCTTCCTTCTGAGCAGAGTTGAAGAGACTGTTAACTTCGGGAAGAGCGGTCAATTTTCGTCCTTTGTCCTCCTTGGCAAAAAGGAAAAATATGATCTGACCGTCAGCAGTCGACTAGAACCGAGAACAGAGGGAAAGTTGTGTCTCCTTGAAACTCCATGGTTTTAGTTACGTGTTAAACTCACGTCTTCGATCTGCAAAGTGAAATTTCTGGCCTTCTCATTGCAGAAACCTCGTTCATGTATTTTTTGTTGGCCAACGAAGGAGAATAAATGAAATCCACTCGGGACTCTTCTCCAGATGATGTTTCAGTTGCGTGGTCACCGTGTCACGGTCTCTAGCTGAAGGCGAGCCCTCAAAATGGGCGCCTTGCTATATAGTGTCTTGTGACGTCAGACTTGGGACGCCCCGTCATATCAGACGCGGTACCTGCCGGGATTTGTAGGAACAGGCTATCCTGCGGTACAAAATGGCCGATGACGTTGAAAAGGGCATAGTGGCGTCCAGCAACGTGCAAATGGTCCAGTATTCAGCAAACAAATGGTCCAACAGTGTTGTCCTATGATCAAAAGGGGATTGCACAAAGCATTAATGTCAATCCTCCAAATACATGATACAAATTATTTCATGCATGAATTTGTTCAAAAGGCTTTTTACACATCTTTACCAGGGATGCCAATACATGTGAAGGGCAGTATAGATATATTTAGCACGTTTAACAAAAAGCAACAATAAAAAAAAAAAATTTAAATACACTGATCATGTATCAAACCTATTAAGAAATCGTATACAGTGTTCACTGCAAAACCAAATGGGTACTCATGAGATTAGAACCTACTAGAGCATGGGATGTCAAACTCCAGTCCTCAAGGGCAAGCGTCCTGCAACTTTTAGATGTGTCCCTGGTTCAACACACCTCATTTCCTCTGCATTTCCTCCTCAGTATGCAGTTAAGTTCTCCAGAGTCCTGCTAATGACCTAATTATTTGATTCAGGTGTGTTGAAGCAGAGGAACATCTAAAAGTTGCAGGTTACTGGCCATCGAGGACTGGAGTTTGACACCTGTGTACTAGAGGGTCAAGAGGTTGGTCACATGACTTATTCTGCTGCCACCAATCTTTCCCCAGAATGGAGTGGTTAAGCAGACAGTTACTGGAACATTACTTTGTGTCCTACTGCTTCTGTCACGTGCCTCACAACTTATCATCACTGTAAATTTTAGAGTGCCAAATTGATCTATTTGTAAGTTATATTTCCACATAAACAGTTTTGTTGGACTGTGAGGCTATTTTCACAGTGTGTTTTGTTTACCAATCTACAGTTGCTGTACCATAAATACATGAATAATGATTGACCAGCAGACCAGAGCAGATGAAAATTTTCAAGATATGCACCATAATTTTGTCAAGGAGGTTTACCAATACAAGGTACGATTGTGTTTATATATCCACACCTGCAGCTTTGTGGAGCTGATTTTATATTGTTTTTGGAAAATCATAATTAGAAATAGAACAATTTAAGGCTAAAACTTGATGAAAAATGGCTGAACCCCTCATATTTGCCTACAATACCCTCAATACAATGCAACAAAATCAGCAAACATCTCGAATTTGTAAACAGATATTTCATTTCAACATGCTAAGAACTCAAAAAAGCCACAAATCATACAAACAAATCATACAAAAAGTACAATGCAATAAAATGTTCTTCTTGAGCACCAATTACAGTCCAATAATCAAATGACATATTTGGTGAATTTCCATTTTTCTAGGAAGAACTCGTGTCTCTTTAGTCACATGTGGAGACGACATTTACAACTAAAAACATAAATAAACAATTCTGCTGCTGCACTGCAGGATAAATGCATACTTGAGGACATTGTGTGTGGCTAAGTGTATGCTCCCAAAAGCACAAAGCCATTTATTTCTAATGACCTGCTGACCTTCTCTCTTTAGTTAAGCTAACTCATAAGAAAAGCAGGTTGAACATTTTGTGATGTAAGGTGTAATAAACACTGCCGCTTGCCTGTGAGGTTTTAGACCTTTAGCTTCCTAATCCCTAAAGCACACACAGCCCCTGACTGAGCTGCGGCTTGGCCAAATAAGAATGGTGTCCTAATAATGGCTTTGCTTCTACAATATTTGTTTCCGACAGTCCAAATCCATAGGAATTAAATTTACACAGCACCAATCCTCATATCTGAGAATGTGAAATCAGCGTGACTCCTTAGTTCATCAGGAAGATGCATTATTCTAACGGTAAAATCGTTCTTAAGTTTAAATGAAGACTAAAACCAAAGTTTTTTTTTTCTTCTTTAGGCTATGCTTTATTTTAGTAAAATATGTAAACATGATGACAAGAGACAGTTTATAACACAATCTTTTACAATGCTTTGTCAGCTCTGTAAAAATGCTGTTTTGAAATACTTAGTGTTTAACGTTAAAAGCACATAGCTATATGTAGGGTTAGAACAGGCATGTGGTGAGGGGTATAAGAACAGAGCTGACAAAGCAGACAAGCAAAGCAGAGATAGATCAATACGAGTCAAGAAATACGGTAGAAAAGGTTATTTACTTGACATTGATCTGTTGTAGCGGCAGCACAGCTTACCCTGTTTCTCTTTTGTTAACCTTTAAGCCTGAGTATACTCACAAATGACGCGGGAGTCAACTAACAGGTGTAATTTATGGATCGAAGGGGGTCATACTACCTCTGCCACTGACGGGTGCTTATACAGTTACAGGCATAAATAAAAAAATAAAAAAGTATAATAAGGATGGCTTCACTTTGAACTGCAGATTAACTCTTGGTAAAAGCCAAACCAAATGTGACACAAATCTATAAACTCAAAGAATTTCCTTCTGTGAATGCTAAATAATAAATAACTTATTAACATCCATTGTGTGCCACAATAACAGTAAGTCCGATAACCAGGAATGCAATTTATTACACTGAATTACACAATCACAACTACTTTGGCAAACACCTTAATGTATTTATTTGTATTTTGATATAATTCTGGTCGTAAGTTTGTATTCAGTCATGACTTGTGCCTATTGAATTAAATTTCAGGATTTCGATCATTTATTTGAACTGTTCTTATTTGGTAATACAGTGCTACTATAACATGTAACTTCAATCTTTTTTTAACACAGGAATATAAGTTAGCACTTGTTTAAATCATATATAAATGCATCTCCATTAAAATTAAATTAATTTGCTAATAGCACCTTGACCACACACCTTTTTAGCCACCAACAAGCTTATTTTATCATTTTGGTTGAATATTGACCACTTATCAGAATTAATACAACTTATTTAAATTGCCTGGTTTCCCTGCATATTTATGTTATTTTTAAGCATATTTAAAAACAAAACTGTTAATGATGTTGCGGTTGGATCCATGCAAAGCTTAATGTTGACCTGCTTTATTCATTCCCAACCTGTTTTTAAAGTGTGTTTGGGATCATTGTTCTGTTGGAACACTCAGTTGTGCTGATGTTTTTAAAACATCTCACCTAAAATGTCATCTTCAAATGAATGGAAATTAATTTGGATAGTAACCCAGGAACCACTAAGTCTATCATAAGCTGGAAGATGTTGAAAGACCAGTACTCCTGTCCACAGTCAATGAAGGCCCTGTTCTAAAATCGACACTTGATGACTGGTTATATGACTTACAGTTGTTCACACGAACACGCCAATTGCCTTCTGGAAAGAGGTTTTGTGGTCAGAAAAAAACACAGATTGAGCCATTTGGCCTTAATGACAATACAAATGTTTTGGCAAGTCAAGGTGAGTGTTATGGTTTGCGAGATATAGGACCCCAGAATACAGACGAGCAGGCAGCGTGATGGTAAGTGAAAAAGGTTTAATTACAAAAACTCACTCTCAACAGGAGGAAGGAACAAAACAACAAACGGGCAGGTGAGACAGGCATGGCATGATAAAAAAAACAAGACTTGGTTTGAGAACTAGACTTGAGCATCATTTCAAAGACAAGACATGGTTTGAAAAATGTTTCCGCGATGACTAACTGAACAGGTGTGTATATATGGAGTGAAAACCAGGTGGAGCAAGGAGACAGATTAACTTGCAGCAGGTGAACCGAATAAACGTAATTGACAGACAGAACAAAACGTGGCTGCTGCAAAAACAGAGACTCTAATATACAAACAAAACCAAACTTGACAAAACATGAACAAGACTAAAATATGACCAGAAAAATTATAAACAGAAGCATGATTCAAAACTTGAGCAGTGAAAAACATATAAAGAAAAAACCCGAAACCAAAAACAACCCCGAATCATAATAGTGAGACTTTCAAACATAAGAACACTCTGCCACCATAATGCATGGGGGTCATGGCATCATATTGAGGTAACTGCATGGAAAAATGAATCAGGAGAACTTAACCTGAAATCAACAGCTGTTTATACTGTATAACAGCAATCCCAAACATGCATAAATACTGCTTTGGAATGAAAAAAACTTCTGATCACAACTGCAAAGCCTGCTAAAATCATTTGATTAAGGCACCAAGCTGTAATGTATGTATTTTGATCTTAAAATGACAACATTGATTTAGTTTTTCACAATTATTTCTTGACTCAATCTTGAAAGTATTCTTCCTATATTTGATATTTCATTCAAGCTAATACGAGTTGGTGAACCTGATTTTTTACCATCTTAAATGTCATCTCACTATTTTGCTCCATAGTGAGCCATTTCTTCATCAAAATCCTAACATTATCATTTGATACATATAAATTTCTGTATATATTTTGAGTAGAGTAAGTGATGAGTTGGGGGTTGCATTGAAAGGGCTAATAATATAAGACAGTTCCGTATTTCAGGGAAAATAAAATCAAGAGTTCTTTAAAATTAAACCTGTGCATAACACTTCTACTGTGCAGGATAATTTGAAAGTCAAAAGCTGTAAATCTGTTTGAAATAGGGTTGAACTTAAGGCACTGATGCAGAAAACAGCCACAAATACATAATAAAGTTATTAACACACAAACAAAATGAATATAGGCTAACCTTTCACTTTTACTTTACACATCAAAGTAAACATGTATCGTCCTTTTTGCACAGAACAAGTTAACAGAGACACAACCTAACAACAATACAGTTAAAGGACATTTACTGCAGACAGACAGCTTGTCCTGCACATCAGCTCCACCTGGCTTTGGCCCAGTGAGGACGTCAAGACATCCATCATGTCTCTTTTTTTAGTTCATTAAGATGGCACAGACCTGATGCAGTGACTGAAGAACTATTTGTTCACCCATATGCCAGTGCCTGTAATTGTTTTCTCTGGATCCTGCCAAATTCTGACCTTTGCCAACAAGGACCACATATTTTAGGAAAGGGAGGTCTGGCAAGTGGTAGACAGTGTTGTAATTTGGGACTCTCTAGGAAAAATCCTAATTATGCCTAAATTAGTGTAGAAGTTATTTTTTTTATTTTTTTGCTTTACTTTCTCTCTACAACTTTTTTTCATTTTATTCATCTTTTTCTAAGCAACCTAAAATAGAACTGTGAAGTTTTAACAGACAAACAAGGAATTTGACTCTGGTACACTTTGCTCTCAGTTAGATTTTATGTATATATATATATATATATATATATATATATATATATATATATATATATATATATGGAAATAAAGAATATATTTTTAAATGTACATATATACACAATTGACTTTACAATAGAATATAATGTGAGATCAGTCCAAATATGCATGGTGGCATGGTGTTGTTCTGGAGCTCTGTCGGTCAAGTGTTCATCAGAGAAACAGCCTGGGGGAAGAAACTGTCTAAACAGTTTGTGTGCAGAATGTGTGGGATCTGCAGAGATTTTAGCTGCCCTTTTCCTGAGCCTAGACCTGGATAGAGGGAAGGTCAGCCCTGATGATTCTCTCTACAGACCTGATTGTTCGTTAAAGGAGATTGCCTGGCTTCAAACACTGGCAACAATAAAAATATTGCGGTGAAGCAAACATTTTATATGGCGGGCCATTCATTTCATTTTTTGTGAAGCTTGAGTTCACATTTTCTGCTGCAAAAATATATTGATGGTGTGGATGTTGGTCATTTCACCATTACCTTTTGGTATCCCTATAGTTTAGTCTTTTTGTACCCATGTTTTTCAGGTACAAAATGAAGTCCCACCTTTGCTTTGGCAAACGTTGATCAAAACTATAGATCAATGATCTGCTCACACTAAGGGAAATGTGGCAGTGTAACTGCAATAAAAATCGAATAGCAGGAGACTGAGGTGAATTATCTTGGACCCTTTGTGCTGGTGTATGCACTGTTCTAACAATGACGATGTAAAAAAGTAGTTCCCTTTTAAAGACACAAGTGTTAAATTAAGAAGTTTTTTTTTCTGTATCTTGTATTTGGATTTCTTCAAGCTGCAGAAGTGGTGCCTTTACAAACATTTATGGCATTTTAATTTCAAATGTGGAACTTTTCCAATTTGGTCACCGTAACTGGCAGCTACCTGCACTGCCCCAACCGAGTTTGCAGGGCTGCTAAATAAACATGCATTGGTTTCTCAGGTCCATGACCTTTCCACAAAGCAAAACAATGTGCTCTAATGGAAGTGTTGTTTTAAATGCATTTTTTTGTCACACATTGACTTTTATTTATTTAGACTAAAGTTGCTGCATTCAGAACCTGCATGCAGGTATACATTTATGCTAAACAAGGAATGATTGAGTAAATACATGGCGTACTTTTTTCAAAAGGGTCATAGAACCCCATATAGGAGCAAAGATGAAACACTGTACATACATATTTCATTGTCCTTTACAAGTGCGTTAATATATATGCACTTCCCAGAAATCAGTCCATTGTGTATTCTGGTGACTCATTTTCGGGGGGGAAGTAGTCCCAAGGGGTGAACTGACCCTAAAGGTACAAGGAAATTTGTTTTTTCTTTTTTTTTCTCCAGAACTTAGCTCTACCCCACTTTCTCGAGGTGGCTGTCCCACTCACTCACTCTCAAGGACCAAGCCAATCTCCCTTTGTAAATAGAACTATGTTTTATAATTCCCCCCTCTTTCTCAGATGACCATATCAATAATGCAGAAGAACCACATGTGTCCAGAAGCATGA
Source organism: Girardinichthys multiradiatus (assembly GCF_021462225.1). Lineage (NCBI taxonomy): Eukaryota > Metazoa > Chordata > Actinopteri > Cyprinodontiformes > Goodeidae > Girardinichthys > Girardinichthys multiradiatus. Next base: position 28,513,989 of record NC_061795.1, on the reverse strand, counting down.
GATTATGTCTGTGATTTGGGCTGGCACTTATGGTAATAGTTTGGCAAACAATCTACTCGAGCAACAATGACCACAGATTACAGCTGTTTTCAGATCAAAGAGACTGCAGAGAGAGCCATGATTGATTGCTCACCATGAGACAGAGTGAGGCAGTTCAAAGCCCCACATCTCACGTTTACCTTTCTACTCTGATAACAGAAAGATATCTATTTTTCTAATCTTCAGAGTATTCTTCTATCTTAGATACAGGAGGGCTTAAACATTTGGCATTTAACTTTCAAGTACCCACTCTAATGTGTGAAAGAAAAAGCCCAAATACTAAATAATCAAATGTGTTTTATTTTGTGAAAGATGTTAGGCAGTTTTTTGAATATTGACCACGAAACAGAACATTTCCAACAGACATATTTGCTGTAATATCAGTCATACTAATGATAATATTGCTTAAAGATAATGTGTTCTTTTCAAAGTTTGCATATAGCATAAGAGTTCATGGCTTGCGTGTCATGTAAACCCCCCTCTATAAAGGCAAAAAACAACTGGTTTACTGCATGTTAAAAACATTGCTTATCCAACAAAGAAGCTCACTAACTATTAATGAGACAAAAGCTGTAGCACCATGTGACTAATATAAATTTGCATTTTCATGTAAAATGAGACAAATTAATACCATCCAGGTATGTCACATGATGATGAAAAAAAAGATCACTCATTTACGGCTTTGATCTGTGTTTCCAAGATTAGCAATTTTTAAATCCTGGATAAATAGTTATAAAAATATTTCCTCCCCACATACAAACTACGTCAAACTGTAACACTGAGGGGGGAAAGGGAAGAGTAATTCAATGTTTCTGCATTAACTTTGCTCTGTTAGCTGTTCACTCACGGAAAAGACTTAAACATGACAGAAAGATGGAGGGTCACTTAGAAAAGGCAAGTTGGTTTGTCTTTTCTGGGGTTAACTTTAGGAAGTTTGAAGGCTCTTCACTTTGGATTTGGAACCTGGTCACACCCTTAAAAGAAAATACCACTGATCTCTGAGTATGAAGGAAACTCAAATCAATATCTTTGTAGCAACTTCAGGCACAATTGAATAATGTATCAAAGTGTCCAATGCAAAAAAAAACATGCATCACAACCCAGTTTTGACGCGTGGATCAGATTTCTCTTTGACATTTTCATGCAAAACGTCGTTCTCATTTGCTGCTTTCATTTCTCTCGAAACTTAGTTGCTACAGGGCCAGCAGCTTCCAGAGAAGAGTCATCATGAGGGCCTGATTAGCGAATCACAAGTGAACATCGGAAAATGTGCCTTCTGTGTCACATTACACCAAGCCAAGAAGAAATAATTCTGTTTTTAGAGAAAAGGACAAATCTAAGGACTTTTATTCACTACGATACTGCGATGTATTTATCTATTGTGTATCATTTTTATATTCTTATTCTTATTACTACTTATAGGATTCACACACTTCCGCACAGTATATTGTGAAGACATTATGGAAAATTTGTTAAATCATCAGATGTTAAGCAGCCACCAAACATCCTGCTTGTAAAAACAATATGGTGCATGGTCAATAAAAAAATCTTGCATGGCAGAGGATCCTATTCCATTTTCAAAAACATCTGGTAGTTAACTGGCAAAAACTGCAAAAGTACAAAAAGGCCTCCATGGTCACATTTTGGACCTGCAGCACTGAAATATTAAGTAGTGATAAATTCCATGTAGGATGAAGATTAATCCTTCTGATCACAGCATTTCATAAAATTTTTTTAACTGACATAGCATCAACATGAAAGAATAGTAATATACTGGATGGTAATATTGTCATATCTGCACAGGACTTAAACATAACTACAAAAATATGTGAAAAACAAAAGAATTAATAAAATACAAAATCCTCATGACAAGGACATTGTTAGATAAGTGGAGAAGGGCAAGCAAAGAGCTATTTAGAATGACAGTAAATGGCCTTTTTTTACCATTCCAACTTCCCCTTCCCCCTCTCCAGTTTAAGGATGGCATTAGAGACTGCAGGCTGACATACATTTTTTATAGCTTCATAAAGTCGTCCAATGACCAGGTCACCCTTCTCATAACTAGGGAGCAGAACGCTTGAAAAAAGCCATTCATCACCATGAAAGGGCCTGCTTGTCCAAGCGCCTTCAAACATGCACACAGTCTGGCGAGAGACGCTCAGCACAAATGCTAACGTACTTCTGCCACTAATGCCAGATGACCTTCTCACATCTATTAGCAGGCTGGCTGACGCAGAGGGCAGACACGGACCCTTCTTGTCTCCAGCGAAGATTTCAATGACAAGGAATAGAAAATATCATGCATGATAATAGCTGTTGCCACCAACAAAGCAATCTTCACCCCACCCCCCTTTTTTTAAACAATACAAGGTAATGTCAGGTGAATATGAAATAAACTATGATTAATTATATGCACAAGGAAACTTTCTGTCCCAGTTTATTGGCTGGAAATTAGTGGTTATTATAGGGGTGCAGTTAGAGGTAATCTAACAGAATAACATGACATCCTTTTTTAAATGTGTCCCCTTTGATTTGGCGAGTGAGAGGGACCTCCGGTGTAGAACTGGAACGCCCCTCACAGACAAACCATCAGACCACCAAACCCCATTAGTGTGCAATTAGTGACAGCTGGTCGGTTGTCAGCTTGGTAATGGCCTCAAAAGGAGTACCCATGGAATACAAACAATGCAGCAATGCAGCGATTTCAAACTTGGCAAGAATAGTCAGAAAGCTTCCACAGAGCTAAATTTCCCAGATCTGTAGAGAAGAATATCATGCTGCCTGTGCTTGTTTGAATTATAACTGTTTTCAAATTTGTGATATAAAAGCGTAAATAGATGCAAGTTCAAACAAAAGTGTTGATACTGGCTAATCTTTCACTCAAAGATATGCTATTTCAGGTTCTATTAACAGTTCCTCCTCTTCCTGGCCTTTCACTTCAAAAGCAAGGCTAACCTATCTCAAGCACAAGAGGTGGATGGACAAGGAGGAAAGGGAGGAGGGAGGAGGAGGGGGCTGAAGTAGTTTAATAATTTATTTAAGAAGGAAAGAAGGCAGCCAAGGGGAACAAATAGTGTTTCTCCCAGAACCAAGCCCCTCTGACCCCAGAGCTGCGTACCTGAAGCCCAAGCCCCATCGCATTAGTGAAATTCTTATTTGATGGCATTTTAATATTCTGCCTTGATGACTTTTTAGCAACATTTACTTTCGGAGGTCTCAAGCGCTTCCCCCTGAGGAAATGAAACATGTCAAAACCCATTACGAAAAAATCAAAATTTAAATACCTCAGCCATGTTAGCGGTAATACACACAATCCCCACCGCTCAGAGGCAAGTCTCACAAACACTCATCTGCTTGCTGGCTCGTAATGAGTCTGTTTGATGGGTAAGCGATTTGTGGGTCACTGAGCATACGTTACAGATCCAATTTAACCCTTGATTGCTTGTACTCTGGAGGACCTGGGAAAACGTGTTATTGAAATTTAATACCAGATCATTTCTTCTTACTCCCATGCAGGGACAAAGGTTTGCACACATGACTCCTGCAATGGCCTTTGTGGATGGGGGAAGCATTGGTATAAAGCAGCCAAGGAGTAAAAGGCAGAGACAAGCGAGGGAGAAAAAAATAATAATTTTGTGCATGAAGGTAATCTTGGCTTCATTTGCAGGTCTTGCTAAACACCAATCCAATTAGCCCCTGAGGGCGCTACTCTGAGCATCAACCCACTTGAATACAACATCTATATCAGATGATGTATCGCTTTTATAATAATAAATAAGGGCGGCTTCTGTTTGGTGTGTCTTAACTCTGCAAAAACCTCCACATACAAGTGAAAATGATGCTACAGAAAGGGCGAATATTGTCAAAGAGGTCAAAGAAAACAGGTGCTACGGCTATTTTGGGAGTATTGTAAGCCTAGAACTTCTTTAGCTATGCTCAGGAATTTCTTCCTCTGAATTTAGTGCAGTTAATGTTTACGATATTGCTACTTGCTGGGGCAACATAGGTATTGCTGAGCTGTTTTTAGAGGAATTAAACACACACTGTAAATGCTGACTTTTTTTTAATGTGAACCTGACTGAAGTCATCTAGAAACTATTCAGAAACCATGCAGACTGTTTGACTTTCAAAGAAAATTAGATGGAAAAATCATAACCATCAACAACCTAACAGAACTGTTGGTAAACACATTTGAATGATTCAGATCAGATTCAGATTCAAAATGTTAGGTAATCTGGTTTCCAAGAATAATGTCCATTATTGGTAAACGGTAAACAGGCTGTACTTGTAAAGCACTTTATCAAGTCTGAGGACTCCAAAACGCTTTACACTACAATCAGTCACCCACCTATTCATATACACACTCACACACTGACAGTGGTAAGCTACATTGTAGCCACAGCTGCTCTGGGGGGGACTGACGGAAGTGAGGCTGCCATACAATCAGCTCCACCGGGCCCTATGACCACCATCAGCAGGCAAAGTGGGTAAATTGTTTTGCCCAAGGACACAACGACTGAGAAGGACTGAGATGTATGAAGTTTGTATAGAATTTTATATTAAAAAATTCTGTTTCATAGGCTGTACACATGTTCTGTTGGTCTCAAGAGTGAGAGGTGCTTTGTGACATAAGTTAATTTGTCTTTCGTTATTTAAATAGCGGATGACTTGCATAATACTAATTGGTATTGTAATAATTAAGAAAATAAATATACTGTTATACAGATATTATGGTGTTTGATATTTATGTTGAACAAGTATGTGTTTATTTTTTCCTTGGAGTATTTTTGTTAGTATCATGACAACCCTTTCCAATATTAAAACAAAAAAGAAAGATTCAAAAAACGTTAAAGGAGGTTAATTTACTGATCTTCTGAATATTTTCATACTTGTGGCATTAAGTCAGAGGAGTTGCATGCTTCTTAGTATGCTTCAGCATGACATGTATCTTGTACATTATGACTCAAGATTAGTCACTCTTCTGCCAACAGCTTCAAATGGGAACTGACAGCCATGAAATGTTTTGGTTTGAAACCACAATCTCTTTAGAGATTAGAGCTGGAGCTTATGAGTGCCGTTGTGGAGATTCGAATTATATCATCACTCATTATTTACCATTTCTAATAATTGAATAATAGATTCTAATAGTGCTAAACCTCTGAATGGGTGTATAGAGAGGACTTACTGAAAGAAAGGCTAATTGAAAGCTCAAGAGAGCAGTCGGCAGGCTGGCATGGTTCAGTATTTGTCATTAGACCAGACTGCAGGGAGAGAATAGAGTGCACTGTGCCATTCGTGTGTAACCAAGATTTATGCTAATGTCTCACTGCATATGCTTATTCTACATATCTATATTAAACTTAATAGACTGTTACATTGCTTCTTAACCTCGGCTTCCATCCATGATTACCTTTTCTGATTTCTTTGCAAAATGGGACATAAACACAGGGCAGGGATTTTATCAGCGTGTCAGTGGGTTTGTTTCCAGTGGCAGACCATGGCTCTCATAATCATACTTCAGGGAGTCTATCTGAAAATGCTTGCCTAAGAGGCAATAGTTAACATGTCACTATGGAGTTTCCGAGAAAGCTCAGTAGACCATTTTACTTTTATTCCACATTTATACAACAGTTCAATGAATTCCAACAAAATTCTGCACATGCATTTTTTATTTAAATCATTTAGTTTATTAAATGTTTGTATTTGGATATTCTTTTATTAGGTAAGGCATTTTTTTTTCTATTTACCTTAACAAAATTCCACAATATTATACAAGAAACCTATGGTGAATAATAGCTTAAATCAATAATCAGCAACTTCGTTAAGTCATTTAGGGGCAAATATATGTTACTGTGATGTTCTGCTATATAATATATTTATAAACAAGCATAAATGTATTTATGAGTTTTAATGGTCTTCATTTTAGTCACAGTTGCAGACCTACATGCCTTCTCTCAACAAAAATAGCAAATATTTCAATGAAAGCAGATTATAAATGGGGGACTTTAACATTCTGTGATGATCTGTCAGAGTGACTCACTGTGTAACCATTTAGCTACAGCCACAATGCAATCAAGTAAAATTCTGCTCATCTGTGCCACCTCCATAGCCTGCACTTGTTTCATCACCCTAAACTCCGTTCAGGTAGTGAGACTCCACTAGATTATCGAAACCCGCATGTGAGTAAATACATCCAGCGTTCCTTCCATGCCTGATCAATAGCTGTTGTTTATGGCCTCGCTTTTGTCCTTTGAATTCCTGCCTCGCACCTTGCCCCTTTTGGATTCCAAGTTTAATCCTACTTCTTGGTTTTCAGTTCTGAACCTAACTATCCGCTCTTGCCTTTTGCCTGCTTCTCATCTGTTTTAAAGGAATCACCTTGTGATTATATCACTAACCGTCCACTATCCGTTTCAGTGGTTCTCAAGTTAACCTGTCAGTGTTCCAGAATTCCCACTACTTTTTGGTTTTAAATAAAATCTGTAAAACATATTCTCTGCTTGGTTATCTTTTCTGGTTCTTTAAGTCACACTTTAACCCTGTCCTGTCCATTTTGCAAAAATCTTTGAGTTTAATCCGCCATATACACTGTCCCTGAGAGTACATTTCATTATTATAGATCTTTATCAAACAATGCTTTTATAACTTTTCTGTTTCTTTGATAATTTCCTTTGTGCCACACGACAACACAGCAGGGTGTAGCAACCTAATTTTGTCGGGGCTGGAGTTTTTTGTTATGTGTTTGACTGTGTTTTGACTCCTAGTAGGCGCTAGTGCTCAGCAGTGGTGGAGACAGGTGTTTTCCATCCCGGTGATTGAGTCCTGGAGTACTTAAGCAGGAAGCAGCCAGCATCTCGGCTCAAGTATTGGCCTCTGTGGTAGCTACTCAGCCAACCTCGCACAAACCAGGTTTTGAGTACTTTGCCTTCGACTACGTTACCCAGGCTGGCCCCGGTGGCTTCGTTCCCAAGCTAACCTCGTTCCAAGGACCTTCCAAGGACTGAACCGGCAACTACCTGGAGGTTACCCAAGCTGGCCCCGGTGGCTTCGTTTCGCACTAGCTTCGTTCCAAGGACCTCCCCAGGACAAATCTACCACACACACCAGAGCCTTTGAAAATAAACTGCTTAATCAATTACTTAATCTAAGTGTCATGGAATTGGTGTGTGGTACTAAAGTAAAGAACTTTGGTATTATCTTGGATTATCTTTGACCAGTACGTGTCATTTAAATCCCAGTGAATATTTATTTTATTTTTTTTGTAAAGTGCCTTAAGACATTTGTTGTGAATTGGTGGCATAAAAATAAACTGAATTCACCTGAAAAGCTTAGTGATGCAAAACTGTTCTGATAATTCACACATTTAACAGTTACTAAACGTTTTTGGGAGATTTTATCAAGTAAAATAAAATTAATATAATAAAGGTCCCATAGGTTGTAGCAATTTTGCTCATAATTATTAAGTGGTGAACTCATTTTTATCTACTTGAATAACACTTTAAAGTAGTTTTCCTGAAGGGGGGAACTTGTACAAAACACTAAATCAGCATAATAAATAAAAGTCACGTGAGACTTTATAGTGCTCTTCGCACACTTTTTTTCCAAATTAGCAAATTTTCAAAGCACATAGAGAGGAATTTTTAAACATCACCTCCTGCAAAATCTATCACTCATCCAGTCCTGGATCCTCCCTGATGCTCTCCTCTCTTCAGCTCACCCTCCAGGATTTCTAAAATATTTAGTTCTTGGGACTGTGATTGTCATGCACAGAGTAAGGTTGATTTAGGGCCTGATGGCCTTTTCTATGTTGATTTGATCTTCTGTTTTGGATTATTATTCCACTAGAAGACCTAATGAAGACACATTTTCAGTCAGTCATTTTCTACCACTTATTCCATAGTGGGTGGCGGGGGAGCTGATGCCTATCTCCAGCATCTCTATGGGCGAGAGGCAGGGTACACCCTGGACAAGTTGCCAGTCCATCGCAGGGCAACACACAAACAACCATGCACACACTCATTCATACACCTAAGGGCAATTTAGAGTGGCCAATTAACCTAACAGGCATGTCTTTGGACTGTGGGAGGAAGCCGGAGTACCCAGTGAGAACCCACGCATGCACGGGGAGAACATGCAAACTCCAAGCAGAAAGACCCCTGGTCGGGAATTGAACCCAGGACCTTCTTGCTGCAAGGCAACAGTGCTACCAACTGCACCACCGTGCAGCCCTGAAAAAAACACTTTTTATGTAAAATCTTCTTGTATCCCAAATGGTTTGTGATGTAATGCACTCTAACGAATATCTCAGGGACTCTCAGGAAAGAGAAACAGACCCATCACATCACAGGCCCTACACATGCCTAACAGTTGGCATGATTGCTTTTCTGCATAACCATTCTTTCTTTTATGACAGACCCACCTGAAGTGTTTGTTCCTGGAAAGTTCAATTGTAGTTTAATTCGACCAAAACACATAGTACCAGTTAAAAGCCCAGCAGCATTTATTAAACTCCACATATTTACAAGTGATGGTAGAATATAAAGTTTTTTTACTGGCGTGCCAGTTCACATGCACATCTGATCAACTGCCTTCGCTGCAATTCTCTAACAATTTCAAACTGGCTTCAACCATTAATTTATCTCCCTAACCATCCTCCTTACTCTGTGAAGAGGCAAAGAAAGCTTGAGCCTACATCCAGCCTAGTTTGTTGGAGTTTTAGCTGTTTTAATATTTTTATTATAACTCTGAAGACAGAGTAAGGCAAGTTTGGGCAGATGTCTATGTTTTGTAGCAATTTCCTGAAATCTAAAGATCTTACATAAATGACATGTTCTCTTGCTTTTCATAGTGTAGTGTAGTAATTTTCTACAGGTTAAAGCAGCAAATAGAGCACATACAAGTTTCATACACAAAGTTTTTCATATATCAAATTTAGAAAACTTGTTATTGTTTTTTTAGAAAGTTCTAGCAGCATTTGCCAACAGAAGCATTAATCTTTGATTGAGTATTGTCAACTGTTCACTTTTACACTTCACCTGTACTCTTCTTTTTCATTTTCAAGTTTACTACAACTTGTGTTATCCCCTTTATATAAAATATTAAGATAGCAGAATTCTTGTGAGAATTTTGAGATACCCACAAATGTCACAATTTTCATTGATTTGAAACTATTTGTCACAAAAAATAACTGACTATTTGACCCAATCAAGGTCCCATTCAAACTATTTCACATGACAACAGTCAACAATTGCTGCCTCTATTCACTGACTAGATCTGCTCCTGCTGGATGTGGCAGTGTCACAAAGCCAATAACATACTGAGGATTTTTTTGGTCCATTAGTACAAAGATTCTGCAAAGCTTTACTGGATAGTTCTGGGTAACAAACCATGTGTTGTGGCACTTTAATTTATGTTCTGGAGATTGTAAAATTGCTGAAATCATTAGGTCTTCTGTTTGAGGCTCCAAAAGTTCTTAAAATTAAGGTCTAGGGAATACAATTAACTAAATTCCCAAGCTTTGAACAACTCAAGGAGTGCTGTTGAATTCATAATATCAAAATGGAAATAACACGGCAGAACTTCAAGATTACCAAGACATGGCTTTCCACTTAAACTAAGAGGTCTGGCTAGGAGAACACTGATGCCCAACCAAGATGCCCAAGAGGAGCCACTGAGATGAAGAATCTGTCAAAAGAATGTCTATTATTTTGTAATCCACAAATCAGGCCTTTATGTTGGAGTGGCAAAAAAAGAGTAGTTTTCCACAAGCAAACTTTTAGGGGATAAAGCAAATGTATGTGGAAGAAGGTGCTCTTGTCATTTGACACCAAAATTGGTCTTTATTGTTTCATGCAAAATGCTAATGTGAGAAGAAAACTACCATTGTAAATCACCCTGAACACACCATCCCCACAGCCAAACATGGTGGTGGGCATTATGTTGTGGTAATGCTTTTGTTCAGTAAGAACAGTAAAGTCTGTCAACATTAATCAGAAGATAGATGGGACGAAATATAGGACAAGACACTGCAAAAAACTTGTGACTAGGCGAGGTGTCATGATCCTCTGGTGTATATGTTTTATTTTTAATCTGTGTTTTCATTTTGGTCATTTCCTTGTTAGGTCTTGCCTTTACTTCTTTGTTGGTTAGATGTTTCTTTCTTGTTCCTTGTACCCCGGCTTCCATGCCACTTCTCCCAGCTTCCACGCCACTCTCCAAAGCTCTGTTGAGGATTCTCCAGGCTTTCACGCTACTCTCCAGAGCTCCATCAAGGGTTCCAGCAGTTCCACCACAGTTTTTCACTGTTCCTCAGAGGGTTCCACCAGTTCCATGGCAGTTCTCCAAGATTCCTCTGTGCGTCTTCCAGTCTTTCAGCTGAGGGTCATTCTAGCCTCCTGGTCGAACTTCTGAGAAGGTTCTCTTTGGGTTCTCCATGCCTCTAGGCTGGCCTCCAGACAGGATTCTCTGAGGGTCCTCCATGCCTCCAAACAGGATTCTCCGAGGGTCCTCCATGCCTCCAGGCTGGCCCTTCATATAGGATTCTCTGAAGGTTCTCCATGCCTCCAGGCCGGCGCTTCATACAGGATTCTTCGAGAGTTCCTCCACGCTGGCCTCCAGATAGAATACAAGGGTCCTGGTCAATCTAAAGGCAAGCTTCTCTTGGGTTCTCCATGCCCCCTGGTTGGCCTCTGGACTTTATTTACTGCCGGCCTCCAGGGCTTCATCTCTGACCTACTGATGACCTACTGATGTCCTGCACCATCACCCTCCGGATTGTTGTGCCTTCCCGGGACGACCTCTTGGTTGTCTGTCCGCCTGAACTCTGTACCTCTTTGGGATGACCACCCACGTTCCCTCCTTAAATCTGTGCATCCTCAGGACGACTTCCTAGTCATCGTCCTGACCTCTGGTTTTGTTTTCTTTTGTTTTATTTGAAGCTCCCCCTCCCCTCGGCTGCCTGGTTTGGGCTGTTTTTATTTATTTTTCTAGTTTGTTTTAGGCCCTCTTTCAGAGGCTTCCTAGGCCCTCCTGGTTTGGGTTGTTTTTTGTTTTGATTTTTATGGACCTATTGAGGGTGTCTTGGATTCACCCCTAAAGTGGGAGTGAGTAATGTCATGATCCACTGATGCTTGTGTTATGATTTTCATCTGTGGTCTCCCCAATTCGGACAGGGGTGCTCAAACCAGCTCTTAATCTAACAAGTCCAGATTTTTCTAACCTAACAAGTATTACACAGAACAAGATTGCTGAAGAATCTCTTTAAGCTGGTGTCAAGAAGGGCACACCTAGCCTACATCCAGAAGTCACCTTTTTCAACTGGTGAATTGGCCTGACTGAGTAGATCCTGCAGTCAGCCAAATCACAACGGTCACATTTGTTAGGTTAGTTTTAGTGATTCAGAATTGAGTCCCAATTATGTTTTTTTAATGAGTTCAGGCTTAAGGCAACCTTTAAAAAAACTCCTATAATTTTTTTGAACCATGCACCAAGACATATTCCCTACCATTGAAGAGGGCATTTCTGTGTTGGTTAGTTATTTCTTTCTTGTTCCTTGTACCCCGGTGTTAGGTTTATGATTATTGATTGATTAATCTTGATCAATAATTATAATTACAAATCATAATCTGACAAAATCAATTTCTTAACCAAAAATCCTCATTTATGAATCGAGACCAGAGATGTTTCTGGTGTTGTAATTGTGGCTCAACGCCTCTGACAATTACAACCGTTGAATACTCCGTAATAATTAATAACTATCGCCGGAGATGTCACTGTTTAATCAACCGTTTCTGCCGAAACGTGTGGAACGTGAACCTTATTTTGACTGACACATCACTTTTTTTCACACAATGATACACAAAACGCTCTCTCTTTATCTATGTGAATATTTATTAATTTTCACCTACTCAACATGCAAAATTCTACAAACACAGGGGTAACACATCTAAATAAGCAAAAATCAACAAACGGTAGTGGGTATGTATTGAGTCAACCAGCAGTTTATGGCACTACAGACAAAGGACAATGAGGATATGAAAGGTGGTGTGGTGGCAACTGGTGGGGGTTGGAGCGCAGCTTCGACTGTCCTTTATGATCTTCTGATCATAAAACTTCCCCCTAACTCCTGAGCACAAAGGATTCTAACTTTTGGCGGCAAGCTAGCACAGTGAGATTGAAGACAAAGGGAAATGGAGGATTTTACCATGAGGTCGTTTTAACAGTCCAGTCTTGCAACGCACCCGCGTTCAGATAGTAAAACACAAACAGCTCTGGGAACGCTGTGGATCCCGACATCAACATAACACCTCAAAGTTCAATAAGCAAGGTTACATGCACATATTATTCAGAACACATGAGATCCTAACCAGCGATTCTGATCGCTTCTACAACCTCTGACCCTGCCCAGGCCTTCTAATAAAGAAATAAAAGATTAAATTAAAAAAATGGGTTTTACTTGGTGTCGTCTTCTTCCTGAGCGAGGGAATTCGAGCGAGGAAAAGTGGGGGTAAGTTAATTGTGCGTCCACAATCAACTTCAGGGAAAGCGGTCAGTCTTCGTCCTTTGGTCTTCTTGACAAAAAGGAAAAATATGATCTGACCATCAAAGTCGACTTGGAAATGAAACACATTAGCGGTTCGTCTCTCCGAAACTCCGTGTTCTCAGTTACGTGTTTAACTCACGTCTTTGATCGGCAAAGTGAAATCTCTGGCCTTCTTAGTCCAAAAACCTCAGTTATGAATTGTTCGTTGTCCAACGAGAGAGAATGAATTAAACTCTGCAAAGAGCTCTTCTCTTAAAGTGGCGCGCTTCAGTCACTAGACCGGTTTTCTAGCAGAAGGCAAGTTTTCAAACATGAGAGCTGTCCTATATAGCGTCCTGTGACGTCAGACTTGGGACGCCCAGTCATATCAGTCGCAATGCTCGATGGGATATGTAGGAGCGGGCTGTCCTGGGTACAAAATGGCCAATGCCATTGGAGGGGCACAGTGACGTCCAACAACGTGCAGATAATCCAATACTCAGCAAACAAGTGGTCCAACACCGGCTTCCATGCCACCTCTAAAATTTTGTATGCTTCTTTAACTTATTCAGCAACACAGATTAATCAGATAATAGAAAGTAATCAATCAACTTTCCCTAATGCAAAGACTGGGGAGCTTGAAGTGGAGGCTTTGAGGAAGGTTCCTCGAATCGGTTGAATCTTTCAGGTGACAACAAGTTGACTTCTTGGATGGAAGTCAAACTGAAGTCCTCAGTGTTCCTCTCAGTATGGGCACTGTTGTCCCAGGTCTCTATGGTCATAAACACTGATGTCTTGGGTCTCAATAGTAAAAAACAATGATTACCTAAGTCTCGATGGTCCCAGTCATGAGCCATCCACTTACCACTATCATGTGCCATCACCACAAACAAGAGGAGAGATAAAAGAAACCCTTAAGGTACACAAGGAATTTGTCTAGGATGTCTGGAAGCCTGAGACTCTTATCAACCGGGCTTGTTGAGTTCACTGACCAAGTTTACTCAGTTGTCTGGGTATAAAGCAGCTGCAGGTAACAGATACTCAATTTGAAGTCGCAGTTGTTATATTCTATCAGAACCAGGGGACTCTAGTGCAGGCTCAATCACGGAGACAGGAAAAAAGTTTGAACAAGTTTATTGAAAGTATAGGCTGACTCAGGATCCAGCAGGTGTCTGGTCTCAGTGGGTCGGCACACTGTGAAGGTGATGACGGTAAGTAATGGGGAGGATGATAGATTGAACTCTTACTTGGAGGTGGAGAAGAGAGCTCTGGGAGGAGATGAGTAAGTCATAGAGACTGAGGTTGACAGGTCATTGTGCTGTGTGAGCAGGTTCCTCCAGATGGTGAGTGGTGTTGGAGGTTGGACACAGGATGTGGAAGCTACACTATTAGTAGATTCAGGAAATCCAGGGAGGTCATATAGCTGAGGTATATTCATCTAAGCATTTACCAACCAGACAGGAGACAGAACCATGATGGGTAATCCAAGACTGGACTTCTCTGACAGCAACCACTCTAGGTGAGCAAACAATCTTGAAACCACCTCCAAGGTGCCAACAGCATATGAAGCTCTCCCTCAGAGATGACTGTTAAATACCAGACCACTGGCGATGTCCTCCAGTTGTTCCAAAAGTGCCATCGCTCCAGAATTAAGCACAACTTTAGCAGGATATTTATGGATATGTGTGATTCAGTGTATAAGTTTTAGTTCTCTGTAGTTTGTTACTGTGGATTGAAAATGTTCGCGTACACATTTTCACGGCAGGTCAAAAGTTCACATGGATTACTTTCTTGCAACGTTCATTTTTGTACATGCAGAGTTGTGGATAAAGCAGTGTCCTGCAAGGTTTTTGAGCCTATGCACGCTTTGCACATGAGGCATTTGCACAGGATTTTCTAATTTTGGCAATATTTGAAAGGTAAATTAATGAAATCCTAGAGGCCCCTTTAATAGGGGATTCAAATGCTATGTTCTGGTCAAGCAGGTCATCCCTAGGGGTGCCTTTTGTAAACTTACACCATAAAAATTTGACAGCAATATTTTGGGTTATTTAGCCTGTCTTAAGAAATAAAATGGGAGTTCATTTTTCAAATATTTTGACCATATCATTCATTCATTTAGAAATGTCACAGTTCCTAATTAAATATTTTGTTAAATATTTAGTTTGTAAACTCAATAATTACTTTGCAGACAAAATATTTAGTTTGTAAATTAAATATTTAGTTTTTAGTAATAGGCCCCTCCTTGAACCGCCACCTTAACGTGGTGGAGGGGTTTGAGTGCTCGAATGATCCTAGAGGCTATGTTGTCTGGGGCATAAATGCCCCTGGTAGGGTCTCCCATGGCAAACAGGCTCGCTGGAGAGCGCCTGGTGGCCAGGTGGGCCCACCACCTGCAGGGGGAACCATGAGGGACCGGTGCAAAGAGGATCGGGCGGCAGACGAAGGTAGAGACCTCGACGGGCTGATCTCCGGATGCTTTGGCTGGATCTAGAGACGTGGAATGTCACCTCGCTGGGGGGGAAGGAGCCTGACCTTGTGCAGGAGGTTGAGAGATATCGACTAGAAATAGTCAGGCTCGCCTCCACACACAGCATGGGCTCTGGAACCCATCTCCTCGAGAGGGGCTGGACTCTATTCTACTCTGGAGTGGCCCACGGAGAGAGGTGGCGGGCTGGGGTGGGTTTGCTTGTTGCCCCCCAGCTCAGCCGTCTCGTGTTGGGGTTTACCCCAGTGGATGAGAGGGTCGCATCCCTGCGCCTTCGGGTTGGGGACAGGTCTCTGACTGTCATTTCGGCCTACGGGCCGAGCGGTAGTGCGGACTACCCGGCCTTCTTGGTGTCCCTGTCGGGGGTGCTGGATAGTGCCCCTCCCGGGGACTCCATTATTCTGCCGGGGGACTTCAACGCCCACATGGGAAATGACAGTGACACCTGGAGAGGCGTGATTGGGAGAAATGGCCTCCTCCTCTGAATCCGAGTGGTGCTTTGTTATTGGACTTCTGTGCTAGTCACGGATTGTCCATAATGAACACCATGTTCAAACATAAGGGTGTCTGTCCATCAGTGCACTTGGCACCAGGACACCCTCAGCAGGAGGTCCATGATCGACTTTGTTGTCGTACCATCAGACCTTTGGCCGCATGTTTTGGACACACGGGTGAAGAGAGGGGCTGAGCTGTCCACTGATCACCACCTGGTGGTGAGTTGGATCTGCTGGAGGAGGAGAAAGCCGGACAGACTTGGCAGGCCCAAGCGCATAGTGAGGGCTGGCAGAGGCCTCGGTCAGGGATGTATTCAACTTGTATTCAAGCTTTGACCAGATTCCGGGGGATGTTGGAAACACAGAGTCCGAGTGGACCATGTTCTCCTCATCTATTGTCGATGCTGCTGCCCGTAGCTGAAGAAGGAGTCCTATCGGCTGTGGTTGGCTTGTGGGACTCCTGAGGTGGAGTTACTTGGTTAAGCAAATGATTTTAACAAAGTTTTGGAGGTTTGAATATTTTGAGCTATCTAGATATCCACTCATCCAAAGAGATCTGAGGCTAAACTTTCCACCCTACACTCTTTCCTTTTAACTCCCTACTTTGCCAGATTCTTGACTTACAAAGTGCTACGCTTAGATTTGGTTTACTTGCAAATGTTTTATAGTTAAAGTGGAATAAACATCTGAAAAAGCTTAGACAGGCCACACATGCCCCTCATGCAACATAGCAGGGTTGCTCCTCAGCTAAGAGTCCGTTCATTGTTTCCGCTTGTCCTTCAAAGTAGTAACCTCAACACTGTAAAAAAAAAAAAATCTCTTTTCTTTCTTTAACCTTCCATCCTTTCAAACTGCCTGGTAAACTTTCCGCAACCACACATGTGCACACACACACATACACACACACACACACACACACACACATATACACCATACCATATTTATTCCACAGAGCACAAATACACAGATGTTGATTTTTTGCAAAAATCTTCCCTAAACTCTATGCCTGCACTCCGGTGTTAAATACCCTGCACGTAATAATATGCTTTATCAAATAACAAACCTTGTTAGCAAGAGTCAAGGTCTCACCTTTTAAATGTTTTAATCGCCTGCTGAACATTTACCCCTTGGCTGATGCTACCATGATGGCATCAAGCTTTTAAAACACCAATCTCATTGAAAGCAACCCCTGCCACCATCTTTTGTTTTTGTTCTAGTTAAAACCTATAATACCACTCCACAAAAGCCTTGTGCATTCCAACACTCTGACCAGGCTAAGGAATTAAAAGAGTAATCCAATGAAAATTAATTTTTTTAACTAAAGTGCACCATTTTCATAATTGTTCCATAAATTATATTTTCCAGTACATTTACTTTAGATGGTGAATTAACTTCTGCTTCAACCTTTTCAGTTTGATTTTGATCATGGAAACTGTAAAATGCAGATGTCTTTTTGAGTGTGAATGAGTGTGCATTTTCCACATGGATTCAGTCAAGCTCTTAGATGTATACAAATGTATTACAATAGTATATATGACACTTTCACATATAAGTACAGGTAGTCATAACAAAACCAGAGTTCACAAATATGATAAAAAGCATTTTCCTTAATGAAAGACATGTGGCACATTTCATGACAGCTTTAGGTCTGTGTTTAAGATGAAATACAGGATATATTGGTATTTTTTCTCCACATAAAGCTGCTAATAATTCTACATAAGAGTTCATTTGTATTTTTCAGTCTCTGGCTAGAAAATGTCTTAAAACACCAATATATTTTTACAGATTAGCTAAAGGTAGGTTAGAATTCCCAAAAAGAAAAAAAAGAGGATGAAATATGTTATATATTTGTTATATATATGTTAAATATGTATTAGGGAAATTTGTATAATAATTCCTATCAGATTCCAATTTAGAAAGTTTTATGTTGGATCCACTGTGTGAGTGGACAACACTAACTCTCTAAATTTGGTGAGAGAAATAATTATTTGAACCCCTTCTGATTTTGTTGGTTTGCTAATTCCAAACAAGCACAAAGGCATATGTATATAAACATAAAAAATGCATTAAGCCGTCAATGAGTGAAATAAGTATTTGATTCTCTTTGACTGAGAAACTTTGTCAAGTCACCTCTGCAGAAAGATATTTCTTATCATTGACCACTAAAGTTTATTTATTTCACAGGTGGGATTCTCCACAGAAAATATCCAAATGTGTTAATTTTCTTGGCTGTTGGTAGACCACTGCATAACCTTGTTATAATCCTTTTTTAGCCACAAATGTAGCTTTAGCAGCTTGCTTTTGACTTATTGGCATAGTGGAAGACCAATATTTAGCCTTTCTTTACTGTTCTGCATGGTGGAAGAAGATCCTTGTCCATTTTCTTGGTACACCTGTCATCCTGTTTTCTTTGCGTCCTCAATGCCGGGCGCATTGCGTCCTTGGAAGTAAACGGCTCTCAAGCGCCGGTAATACTCCCTGGGTGCTTCGCTTTTCTTCTGCTGGATAGTGAAAGCACCAAGTGTGGCGGAGGCCCAGTCCGTGTACACAGGATATTTTTCCCTTAAAGCTTCGCAAAGGGTTGTATAATGGTCTCGGACTGTGGGTGTCAGGCTCTCCATGAAAACATGGACGCTCCTGGATGTTGTCTTCCAGATGAGCTTCAGTTTTTCCCATGCTGATGGGCAGTACAAATCTAGAAGACAGCGTTCAACTTCCCTAAGATAATCATCAATGTTTGATTCTGCATTATTAGGGTCGAAATGCTCTATGTCTTTGGCAAGGGACTCAAGCTGGCGGGTGCGCAATCCACTCTCAGGGATTGGTCCCGGCCCATCTGAGTCATCATCGGAGAGTTCACTCCGGCTGCACTCAGGGGGTATCAGTGCATCATGCCTCATCTTGGGAGGAGGCAGTGGAGGCTGCTCCCGGTACAATGGTGGGCCCTGTGCTTCCCGGACTCGGGTCCTGGGCAGCGGTTGAGGTCGGTAGGAACCACCTGAATCCCAGGGGCGGCACTCCTGTCGCCTTGGCAGAGGTGAGGGATTGTAGAGGGCAGTACTGCGAGTCACGTTTGATGGCTGCTCGCATCTGAGCCGTGAACTATTTACACCTGCTGGGTCCCCAGCTAGGTACCGTTCATGGCTGCTGATTGCAGTGGGGTGGGGTACCGCACCACTGAACCTATTCTGACTACTTACACCTGTTCTTGCCTCGGTGGAGTATGGGAAACCCTATTAGCCTGGAAAGGTAATCTCTGGAGAGCAGCTTTTACATCCTCCAGATCTGACCTGCAGGTTATCTCAGGGTTTCGCGGGTGTGGCTCACCTCCAAAGGTTTCAACCTGTGAGGTGGGTTTCGGTTCGTCCCCCCATTCTTCTAGGGGGGGAGGGGTGGCATGGCTACCCTCTATTGCTTCCAATCTATTTCCAACTTCTGTTATTTCACCTCTAAGGACATCCACTGTCTGCAAAGTATCATTCAGCTCGAACTGCAGTTTAACGCGCTGGTCAATTTCCAACATTAACCTTCGATGATATAACAGAGTGAGCTGTCCTAACACATCTGAGACCCGTCTTTCCTTCGGTGGGTTTTTAATGACTTGGAGCAACTCCTGAATCCTGGCTTCACATTGCTCAATGCCATACTCATTGAGACCTTTACGCTCCTCTGGGGACAACAGAGGTGACCCAATCACCTCTTGTGCCTGCATTCCTATGGGGTCCTCCACCATACACACATCTCCAGGTGCAGTCTGGGATGTTCCGTCCATCTTTGGCCCAAAATGCACAATGCAAACACACAAACTGTTTATCTATGAACCACCACTAAAATAAATTAGCAGCAATGCAACAGGCTAGGCTGTTCAGTGATTAAAGTACTGCTAAAATTAATTAGCCCACACAACAGGCTAAGCTGTTCAGTGATTAAAGGATTGCTAAAATGAATTAGCCGCACACAACAGGCTAAGCTATTCAGCTCGTTGTCTGATTCATACCTGTATCTTCCAGGTGTATGGGTTTGCTTAAAATGGGCAAACAGGTTTGACCGTTCAAACTGTGGCTTACCCAAGTCTATGCTTTAATGGGGGTAATCAAGCAAACACACAAAAAGGGGAAGAAGGGAAATAATTTTGAAATAACCCAAAACCAAATTCAAAATAAAATTTTAAAAATGGGAACCGAAACTAAACATTCAATGCTGTTCTTAGCTTCAAATAAGTGTTAGTGTTCTCTAAAATGAATCACCTACCTTCCTGTTAGACAACTAAGTTAGTTTTATGAGTCAGATCAAAACATGCTTCACACAGTAAAACCCAGCAAAAATGCTTAAATTTTATCCAAAAGTGGTAATGAATCATCTGTAACTTCAACTTTCAACTTTAAGTTATGCCCTTTTGATCATAGGTGATGGATTTATCTGCCTGTGTTAATGAATTGAGTGATAAAAAAAATAAATCAAAAATCAAAGTAGGAAATGCAATTCGCACTAGTGACCACCAGATGGTACTGAGTGCAGGTCTGCGGTTTGGAAAATCCAGTTGCAATCTGTAATCTATTAAATGGCCACAAGATGTAGGTGACGTTCTCTACCTGACTGGGAGAATGTTGGTCACAACTGTAATTACACCCAGCGGACACTGGGTCTGCTGCTTATCAGCGTTGGTTTTCTACAGCTACAGCAGCAGGCTGGCGACTGGAAATTAACTTTAACTTTTCCACAAGTTAAACCAACTTTCACCTTGCATCCACAACAAACACCTCTGAAAGATAATGCTATCCTTTGCAGTAGAACTGAGCACAACCTAGTCAAAATATCCCCTAATTCACAAACGTTCTGTGCGAAACTCAAAAGTCTCACAATAAACGTCTAGTTAACGGAGATCACAACTGTTCATTCTGTGCGACAGTGATTTGATGTCTGTCTTTTTAAGGCCCACCCAGGGATGCCATATGTTGGGGGTTATGATTATTGATTGTTTAATCTTGATCAATAATTATAATTACAAATCATAATTTGACAAAATCAATTTCTTAACCAATATCCTCATTTATGAATCGAGACCAGAGATGTTTCTGGTGTTGTAATTGCGGCTCAATGCCTTTGACAATTACAACCGTTAAATACTCAGTAATAATTAATAACTATTACCGGAGATGTCACTGTTTAATCGACCGTTTCTGCCGAAACGTGTGGAACTTTTAACCTTGTCTTGACTGACAAATCACTTTTTGCACACAATGAACACAAAATGCTCTCTCTTTATCTATGTGAATATTTATTAATCTTCACCTACTCAACATGCAAAATTCTACATAACAAGGGTAACACATCTAAATAAGCAAAATAAAGAACACAGCAGTGGGTGTTGAATCAACCAGCATTTATGGCAAAATTGAGAATATGGCGAAGAGGTGTGGGGTGAGTGGAGAGTGGGTGGGTGCACAACTCCAACTGTATTCAGTGATGTCTTGATCATAAAACTTCCCCCAACTTCTGAGCAGACAAAGAGTTATAAACCTTTTGGCGGCAAGCTAGCAAGCAGTGAGGTTGAAGACAAAGGAAAATGGGAGAATTTTAACATGAGGTGATTTTAACAGTCCAATCTTACCACACACCTGCGTTGACTCTCGTGGTAAAACAAGCACAGAGCTAGGAACGCGGCAGCTCCAGATATCAAAATAACACATCAAAGTTTCAATAACAAGGTTACATGCACATATCGTTCAGAACACATGAGATCCTGACTAGCGATTCTCATCGCACTACAAGCCCTGACCCTGCCCAGGCCTTCTAATAAAGAAATAAAAATAAAGGATGGGTTTTACTTGGTGAAGTTTCCTTCTGGGTCAGCGAGTGGGAGGGAAAGATGGGGAGTTGAAGCGTTGTGCGCGTCCGCAGCTCAACTCCAGGAAAGCCGTCAGTCCCGTCCTTTGGCCTTCTTGACGAAAAGGAAAAATATGATCTGACCATCAAAGTCGACTTGGGATGAAAACACGGTGGCGGTTCGTTCCTCGAACTCCGTGTTTTTAGTTACGTGTTAAATTCATGTCTTCGATCGGCAAAGTGAAATTTCTGTTATGAATTGTTCGTTGGCCAACGAGAGAGAATAAATGAAGACTCCACATGGGATCTCTTCTTCTCCAGAGGATGCTTCAGTTGCGTGGTAACCGTGTCAAGATTTCCAGCTGAAGGCGAGTTTTCAAAATGTCCGCCTTCCTATATAGCGTCTCGTGACGTCACACTTGGGACGCCCCGTCATATCAGTCATGATGCTTGACGGGATATGGAGGAGCGGACTGTCCTGGATACAAAATGGCCGAAAGCATCAGGAGGCCTGGTGTCTGTGCAAGTAGTCCAATATTCAGCAACAAGTGGTCCAACAAAGGTTAGGTAAGAAAACCATATCCAAAGTTTTGAACATCTTACAGAGCACCATTCAATTGATCTTCTAAAAATGGGAAAACTTTGTTTTGCACACCTGCAATCAAAGAAGCAGCTTAGAGGTCCATGCTAACTAAAAGGGCTGTAGAGCCCCAGAACAGGTGGAAGTATCTGCTGACAAGACAACTATTAGTTGTGCTCTCCACAAATCTGGCCTCAGAAGAGGGGCAAGAAGAAAGCCATTGTTAAAGAAAGCCATAAGAAATTTACTTTAAGGCATGTTGGGGACACAGAAATCCGGTGGCAGAATGTGCTCTCATCAGATGAGACGAATATTTAACTTTTTTGCAGGCATATAAAGCTTTGTATGGCAGAAAATTAAAACTGAACACACTATCTTCACTGAAATATTGAGGTGGCAGTATCATGCTGTAACGATGCTTTGTTTAGCAGGGACATAGAAGCTAATCAGAATTGATGGGAAGATTAAGCTAAATACAGGGCAATCCTGGAAGAAAACCTGTTATAAGTGGCGAAAGAACTGAGACAGTAGTGAAGGTTCACCTTCCTGCAGGTCACACATTTGTAGTTGTAAAAATTTAAAGCAGTTTCTCATTTTCCTTCTACAGTTTTGCTCTTCCTTATGTTGGTCCATCATATAAAATCCTAAAATACATTAAAGGTTGTGGTTGCTACAGTGGGGAGAACAAGTATTTGATACACTGATGATTTTGCAGTTTTTCACACTTACAAGGCATGTAGAAGTCTGTAATTTTTTATCATAGGTACTCTTCAACTGTGAGTGACGGAATCTAAAACAAAAATTTAGATTACATTGTGTGATTTTTAAGTAATTAATTTGCATTTTATTGAATGACATAAGTATTTGATTACCTAACAACCAGTAAGAATCCTGGCTCTCACAGGCCTGTTAGTTCTTCTTTAGGAAGCCATCTTGTTCTCCACTCACAACCTGTATTAATGCACCTATTTGAACTCATTATCTGTATAAGAGACTCCTGTCCACACACTCAATCAAACAAACTCCAACTTCTCCACAGTGGCCAAGGCCAAGGCTGGGATGGGCTACAGGAAAATAGCAAAGCAGCTTGGTGAGAAGGCAACAACTGTTGGCACAATTATAAGAAAATGGAAGAAGTTCAAGATGATGGTCTGTCTCCCTTGGTCTTGGGCTCCATGCAAGATCTCACCTCGTGGTCAGTGATCATGAGGAAGGTGAAGGATCAGCTCAGAACTACACGACAGGACCTAGTCAATGTCCTAAGGAGACCACATCCTCAAATAAGACCATTAGTAACACACTCTGCCATAGATTAAAACCCTGCAGCGCACGCAAGGTCCCCCTGCTCAAGCCAGTTTATGTTCAGGACCGTCTGAAGTTTGCCAATGACCATCTGGATGATCCAGAGGAGGAATGGGGGATGGTCATGTGGTCTGATGAAATCACAATAGAGTTTTGTGGTGTAAACTCTACTTGCCTTGTTTGGAGGAAGAAGAAGGATGAGTACAACCCCAAGGACACCACCCCTACTGTGAAGCATGGAGGTGGAAATATCCTTCTATGGCAATGCTTTTCTGCAATAGGGACAGGACAACTGCACTGTATTGAGGGGAGAATGGATGGGGCCATGTATCGGGAGATATTAGCCAAAAACCTCATTCCCTCAGTAAGCACATTGAAATTGGTTCATGGGACAACGACCCGAAGCACACAGCCAGGGCAACTACGGAGTGACTCCGTAAGTATTGGCCTAGCCAGGCTCCAGACCTGAGCCTAATCAAAAATCTTTGAAGAGAGCTGAAGGTCCATATTGCCCAGCGACAGCCACGAAACCTGAAGGATCTGAAGAAGATCTGTATGGAGAAGTGGTCCTAAATCCCTGCTGCAGTGTGTGCAAAACTTGGCAAGAACTACAGGAAACGTCCGATATCTGTAATTGCAAACAAAGGTTTCCCAAATATCCGGTTTTGTTTTTCTCAGGTCATGCAATAAATTGCAAATTAATTACTTCAACATGCTTTGCAAGTGGGAAAATCTGTAAAATCGACAGTCCTTCATATACTTGTTCTTCCCACTGTATGTGACAAAATCTAGAAATGTTTCATGGGTATGAATACTTTTGCAAGGAACTGTGTGTAGCTAATGAATCTTGTGGGTTTGAAATAAAAAAAAACATAGTAGTTGCAATTTAGAGGCAGGGACAAACAACTATCAGACCACACTTTTCTTCAATAAAAAAAAAAAATATATATATATATATATATATATATATATATATATATATATATATATATATATACATATACAGGTCCTTCTCAAAATATTAGCATATTGTGATAAAGTTCATTATTTTCCATAATGTCATGATGAAAATTTAACATTCATATATTTTAGATTCATTGCACATTAACTGAAATATTTCAGGTCTTTTATTGTCTTAATATGGATGATGTTGGCATACAGCTCATGAAAACCCAAAATTCCTATCTCACAAAATTAGCATATTTCATCCGACCAATAAAAGAATAGTGTTTTTAATACAAAAAAACGTCAACCTTCAAATAATCATGTACAGTTATGCACTCAATACTTGGTCGGGGATCCTTTGGCAGAAATGACTACTTCAATGCGGCGTGGCATGGAGGCAATCAGCCTGTGGCACTGCTGAGGTCTTATGGAGGCACAGGATGCTTCGATAGCGGCCTTTACCTCATCCAGAGTGTTGGGTCTTGAGTCTCTCAATGTTCTCTTCACAATATCCCACAGATTCTCTATGGGTTCGGGTCAGGAGAGTTGGCAGGCCAATTGAGCACAGTGATACCATGGTCAGTAAACCATTTACCAGTGGTTTTGGCACTGTGAGCAGGTGCCAGGTCGTGCTGAAAAATGAAATCTTCATCTTCATAAAGCTTTTCAGCAGATGGAAGCATGAAGTGCTCCAAAATCTCCTGATAGCTAGCTGCATTGACCCTGCCCTTGATAAAACACAGTGGACCAACACCAGCAGCTGACACGGCACCCCAGACCATCACTGACTGTGGGTACTCGACACTGGACTTCTGGCATTTTGGCATTTCCTTCTCCCCAGTCTTCCTCCAGACTCTGGCACCTTGATTTCCGAATGACATGCAGAATTTGCTTTCATCTGAAAAAAGTACTTTGTACCACTGAGCAACAGTCCAGTGCTGCTTCTCTGTAGCCCAGGCCAGGCACTTCTGCCGCTGTTTCTGGTTCAAAAGTGGCTTGACCTGGGGAATGCGGCACCTGTAGCCCATTTCCTGCACACTGGATGTTTCTACTCCAGACTCAGTCCATTGCTTCCGCAGGTCCCCCAAGGTCTGGAATCGGCCCTTCTCCACAATCTTCCTCAGGGTCCGGTAACCTCTTCTCGATGTGCAGCGTTTTCTGTCACACTTTTTCCTTCCCACAGACTTCCCACTGAGGTGCCTTGATACAGCACTCTGGGAACAGCCTATTCGTTCAGAAATTTCTTTCTGTGTCTTACCCTCTTGCTTGAGGGTGTCAATAGTGGCCTTCTGGACAGCAGTCAGGTCGGCAGTCTTACCCATGATTGGGGTTTTGAGTGATGAACCAGGCTGGGAGTTTTAAAGTTCTCAGGAATCTTTTGCAGGTGTTTAGAGTTAACTCGTTGATTCAGATGATTAGGTTCATAGCTCGTTTAGAGACCCTTTTAATGATATGCTTATTTTGTGAGATAGGAATTTTGGGTTTTCATGAGCTGTATGCCAAAATCATCCATATTAAGACAATAAAAGACCTAAAATATTTCAGTTAGTGTGCAATGAATCTAAAATATATGAATTTTAAATTTTCATCATGACATTATGGAAAATAATGAACTTTATCACAATATGGTAATATTTTGAGAAGGACCTGTATATATATATATATATTTTTTTTTTTTTTGCAGAAATATGCTTGAACTGTTAAAGCACCTTACTTATGATGTGATCACAAATATAATATTAAACCGGCTTGTATACATTAATCCTGTTCAATTACACAAGCATGTCCCAGTTGTCAAACAAGAAGAGATATATTATTGATAATTGATTTTGTTATTTTGGTCAGTAACAACACTTACCAAACACATGTAAACAATCAAGAGATTAAGTTTAAAACTAATTATTTAAATTAGAGACCAAAAGGTGTAGGAGGAAGTGTGAGCTTATTATGCCCGTACTTTAAAAATAATTTTAATAGCAAATAAGAACAAAAATAGAAACATCAACATAGATAAGGTTCCTGAAGTATGCAATCATTTTTGAAGGTCATATCTCACAAAAGAATCAAACCTCAGTCTGACACTTGTTACCACTTTGTTTTTGTACAGTTCGTTTAAATGAAATTTTTGTTCGTTTTTGAATTGCGCCGCTCAAGGTGGCAGCAGGTTGGAGTAGCTCTGTTACTTTTGATTCTGATTTATTCTTTTTTGGGAACTATTCCTCTTGTGGTGGATACAGTTGATTTTTATTTGGATGACTGTCCATTCCAGTGTCGGATGCTGTGCAGCTTGCAGGACTTTTCTTAAGACTTTCTATTTTTGGACATTTGTTATGATGCATTGCCATGGCAACGGGGTTGTTTCTTACAACCGGGAGCAGCTGATTAATATCTCAAAAGCTCAAATAATACTTCAGCTACA
Source organism: Girardinichthys multiradiatus (assembly GCF_021462225.1). Taxonomy (NCBI): domain Eukaryota; kingdom Metazoa; phylum Chordata; class Actinopteri; order Cyprinodontiformes; family Goodeidae; genus Girardinichthys; species Girardinichthys multiradiatus. Next base: position 28,487,376 of record NC_061795.1, on the reverse strand, counting down.
ACCCCAAATCCCTGATGAGTTGAAAAGGAGACGCCGAGGATTCACAGCAGGAGCTAAGAGAAGAGAGAGGAGGAAGTTCAAACCATCTCTTCCGTCGATTTTGATGGGCAATGTGAGATCATTGGGAAACAAGTTGGATGAACTTCAAGCCCTACAAAGACCCAGCCAGAGTACCGGGCATGCAGTATCATGTGTTTTACTGAGACATGGCTGCAGGATCATATCCCCGACTCCAGCGTCTCTCTGCCGGGCTTTTTAACCATAAGAGCAGACAGAGATTTAAGGAGGAGCGGCAAATGTAAAGGAGGTTGCCTGGCAGTACTTGTGAACAACAGATGGTGTAATCCAGGACATGTTACTGTGAAGTGTCATCTCTGCAGTCCAGATATTGAACTGTTGGCAGTAAGTTTTCGTCCATATTATTTATCCAGAGAGTTCACCAGTGTTATTTTGGCAACAGTTTACGTTCCACCTTCCGCTGTTGCCAACACTGCATGTGATGCCATCAGCTCAGTTGTTGCTAAGCTACAGACACAAAACCCCAATGCTTTTGTGGCGATTTCTGGTGATTTTAACCATGCTTAACTCTCTGCTACACTTCCAATGTTTCAACAGTTTGTCAGCTGCTCTACCAGAGAAAACAAAACATTGGATTTGTTTTATACAAATGTCAAGGACTCATACATCTCTACAGCAAGAACTCCTCTAGGCAAATCAGATCACAATCTTGTTTTTCTCTGCTCGAAATATAAGCCCCTTGTTCAGAGGCAACCTGTAATAAAGAGGACTGTGAAAAAATGGTCACAGGAAGCTGAATAAGCTCTGCAAGGTTGCTTTGAGGCTACAGACTGGGACGCACTGTGCCAGCCACATGGGGACGACATCAATGCCATGACTGAGTGTGTAACCGACTATACAAACTTCTGTGTGGATAACATCATCCCCACCAGAACCGTGAGATGCTTCCCCAATAACAAACCTTGGATCACCAGTGACCTGAAGGACCTGCTTAACAAGAAAAAAAGAGCCTTCAGAGAGGGAGACAGAGAATTATTGAGGAGTATACAGAAGCAACTTAAAGTCTAAATAAGAGACAGCAAGGAGGTGTACAAGAAGAAGCTGGAGAGCAAGCTCCAGCAAAACAATATCAGAGATGTGTGGATATGGATGAAGAAGATCACAGGCTTCAAGCAGAAGGATGATCAGACCGATGGAGGTCTGGACAGAGCCAATGAACTGAACACATTCTTCAATAGGTTCAGTTCAGAAACAAGCTTCGCATCCTCCTCTCCTGCTCACAGCCAAACAGACATTCCACCTTCCTTTGACCCACAGGACCCACAGCTGTCCAGTAACACCTCACATTTTTTATCTTCCGCCTCAGCCCTAGAACCTTCTGCTTCTACATGTTTGCCTTCAACCATATCAGAAGATGCTGATACTTCATTTGCTTCCCCCTTCCACCTGTGTGTCTCAAGACGTCAAGTGAAGAGACAACTGGAGAGACTGAATAGGAATAAGGCTGCAGGTCCAGATCATGTCAGCCCTAGAGTCCTGAAGGCCTGTGCAGAGCATCTCTGTGGGATTCTGCAGCACCTCTTCAACCTTAGCCTGGCCCAGAAGAAGGTTCCGGTGTTGTGGAAGACCTCCTGTCTTGTTCCGGTACCAAAGAAAACTCACCCATCAGTCCTCAATGACTATAGACCTGTTGCCCTGACATCTCACATCATGAAGGTCCTAGAGAGACTCCTGTTGGCCCACCTGAGTAAGCAAACAGTAAACCATCAGGACCCACTTCAGTTTGCTTATCGCTGTGGAGTTGGAGTTGAAGATGCCATCATACACCTGCTTCAACAAACCCACTGTCATCTGGACAAAGCCAGTAGCACTGTGAGGATCATGTTGTTTGATTTCTCCAGTGCATTTAATACAATCCAACCTGATTTGCTTTGTCAGAAACTCCAGAAGACTCAGGTGGAGGCCTCAACAATCTCCTGGATCAAAGACTACCTGACAAACAGACCACAGTTTGTGAGACTGAAGGGTTATGAGTCTAACCAGGTAGTCAGCAGCACAGGAGCACCACAGGGGACTGTACTCTCACCATTCCTTTTCACTCTGCACACCTCAGACTTCCAGTACAAGACAGACTCCTGTAATCTGCAGAAATACTCGGATGATTCTGCAGTCGTGGGGTGGATCAGAGATGGACAAGAAGCCGAGTACAGGAAGGTGGTGGACCGCTTTGTGGCATGTTGTGGAAACTATCATCTCATTTTGAACGTGACTAAAACAAAGGAGATGATTGTAGATTTTAAAAGAAACAGGAATAAGTCAAAAACTATTTCTATCATGGGAGAAGAAGTGGAGGTGGTGGAGGAGTATAAATACCTCGGTGTTCACCTGGACAACAGACTAGAGTGGAGATGCAACTGTGAAGACATCTACAAGAAGGGACAGAGCAGACTGTACTTCTTGAGGAAGCTTAGGTCCTTTGGTGTTTGCAGCAAGATGCTGCATATCTTCTATAAGTCTGTTGTGGAAAGTGTGATCTCTTCTGCCATCATCTGCTGGGGAAGCAGCATCAGAGCCAGGGACTTAATAAAGCTCAACAAGCTGATAAAGAAGGCTGGCTCTGTTCTGGGGACTCCTCTGGAACCTCTGGAGATCATTGTGGAAAGACGGATTCTTCATAAAATGAAGAACATTATGGAGAACCCTGAGCATCCTCTTCATGAGACTGTCCTACAACAACAGAGTGTCTTCAGTCAGAGGCTTCTTCAGATCTGCTGTAAGACGGAGCGCTACAGGAGATCCTTCCTGCCCACAGCCATCAGCATCTACAACGGCTCTTTGAGGAAACTTTCATAATATGAGCTATAACAACATGTAATTTCCCTTTGGGATTAATAAAGTATTTTTGAATTGAATTGAATTGAATCTGCATTATGAAGAAGACAGACTTTATTACTCATCAGTTATTCCACAATTTACCCTAAAACAGATGTACCTCCCTGTCTAATATTTGTCCTATATTTGTCCTTTACTTATCTAAACATATTTTTCTTTTATATCAAACAACTTCTGGATACAGTTAGCAAGGACATGTTTTTCCTTGTAGATTGCCAGAGCAGTGTTGCTCTTCAGTTAGTCATGTCTGGGTTCTGCCAGAATGGCTTTGGTTTTATACAATAAAGCAACAGTTTACATTGTTTATATGAGGCTTCCGGCACAATGTATGACCGATTTAAGATCACTCTCAGAAATCTAGTTTCATACACTCCTTGAATTGGTGTATTGTTCATTATCAGAGACGCTTATCACGCCGTCCCACGTGCTGCACTGGGCCAATCCGACCACATCATGGTCCACCTGATTCCTGCATACAGGCAGAAACTTAAGCTCTGCAAACCTGTTGTGAGGACGACAAGGAAGTGGAGCAGTGAGGCTGTGGAGAATCTCCAGGCGTGTTTAGGCTGTACAGACTGGGATGTGTTCAGGACTACTACCAACAGTCTGGACGAGTACACAGAGGCTGTGAGTTCCTACATCAGCTTCTGTGAGGACAGCTGTGTACCATCATGCACCAGGGTGAGTTACAACAACGACAAACCCTGGTTCACAGCCAAACTCAGAAGGTTAAGAATGGATAAGGAAGAGGCCTTCAGGAGTGGGGACAAAGACATATACAGAGAGGCTAAGTACAAGTTTGGCAAGGCAGTGAAAGAGGCCAAACGACTGTACTCTGAGAAGCTCCAAAACCAGTTCTCAGCCAACGACTCTGCGTCTGTCTGGAAAGGGCTCAAGCAAATCACCAACTACAAGCCGAAAGCCCCCCACTCCATCAACGACCGACGCCTCGCCAACAACCTGAACGAGTTCTACTGCCGCTTTGAAAGACAAAGGGACAGTCCTGCAACCATCTCCCACGACGCCCCCCAACAGCTGCAGCCACAATCCACCACCCCCACCTCCCCAACCTCAAGAGGGGCCTTGGCACCTCCAACCCCCACCCTGAAGTTCCCCCCCACCAGCCCCCTACCCACGCCGAGGACGGCTCTTTCCATCCAGGAGAGGGACGTCAACAAACTCTTCAGGAGACAGAACCCCCGGAAAGCTGCTGGTCCGGATTCTGTCTCACCAGCCAGCCTGAAGCACTGCGCTGATCAGCTGTCTCCAGTCTTCACAGACATTTTTAACACCTCACTGGAGACATGTCATGTGCCAGCCTGCTTCAAGTCCTCCACCATCGTCCCTGTTCCCAAGAAGCCAAGGACCACAGGGCTTAATGACTTCAGACCCGTCGCCCTGACCTCTGTGGTGATGAAGTCCTTTGAGCGCCTTGTGCTCTCACACCTAAAAGACATCACCGACCCCCTCCTTGACCCCCTGCAGTTTGCCTACAGAGCCAACAGGTCTGTAGATGATGCAGTCAACCTAGCCCTTCACTTTATCCTCCGGCACCTGGACTCCACAGGAACCTATGCCAGGATCCTGTTTGTGGATTTCAGCTCTGCCTTCAACACCATCGTCCCAGTTCTGCTACAGGAGAAGCTCTCCCAGCTGAGTGTGCCCGACTCCACCTGCAGGTGGATCACTGACTTCCTGTCTGACAGGAAGCAGCGCGTGAGGCTGGGGAAGCACGTCTCTGACTCCCTGACCATCAGCACCGGTTCCCCCCAAGGCTGTGTTCTCTCTCCTCTGCTCTTCTCCCTGTACACCAACAGCTGCACCTCCAGTCACCAGTCTGTCAAGCTTCTGAAGTTTGCGGACGACACCACCCTGATCGGACTCATCTCTGATGGTGACGAGTCCGCATACAGATGGGAGGTGGACCATCTGTTGGACTGGTGCAGCCAGAACAACCTTGAGCTCAACGCTCTAAAGACAGTGGAGATGGTTGTGAACTTCAGGCAGAACCCAGCCCCACCTGCCCCCATCACCCTCTGTGACTCCACAATTGACACTGTGGAATCTTTCCGCTTCCTGGGAACCATCATCTCCCAGGATCTCAAGTGGGAGCCAAACATCAGCTCCCTCATCAAGAAAGCCCAGCAGAGGATGTTCTTCCTGCGGCAGCTGAAGAAATTCAACCTGCCAAAGACTATGATGGTGCACTTCTACACAGCCATCATTGAGTCCATCCTCACCTCCTCCATCACCATCTGGTACGCCGCTGCTACAGCCAAGGATAAGGGCAGGCTGCAGCGTGTCATTCGGTCTGCTGAGAAGGTGATTGGCTGCAGTCTACTGTCGCTCCAGGAACTGTACACCTCCAGGACCCTGAAGCGGGCCGGGAAGATTCTGGCTGATCCCTCCCACCCCGGTCACAGACTCTTTGAGACTCTCCCCTCTGGCAGGAGGCTGCGGTCCATCCGGACCAAAACCTCACGCCACAAGAACAGTTTTTTCCCATCTGCCACCAGCCTGGTTAACAAAGCCCGGAAACCACACTGACACTCTCCCTTTCCCCCACACCCCCCCTTTTTTTTGCTGACAGGACACCTGTAACCTGTAACTCTATGCGTTACATTAACGCTCAGCTTGGACTCCTGCTTACTTGCACTGCTTTACTTGCACAATGATCACCTGCACTGTTGTATTGCTCTTGCATCTTATACTGCTCTAAATTTACTCTCACTCACTTAAAACTGTGCACTTATATTTATATTATATTGTAGATATGTTTGTACTGTTTAATTTGTACTGTATTGCACCGACTACGCCAAAACAAATTCCTTGTATGTCCAAAAACGTTCTTGGCAATAAAGCTTTTCTGATTCTGATTCTGATTCTGATAAGATCGACCTCATTTTTTATTTGCCTGTTGCTAAATATTACAAATTTAGTTTTCATTTTATCGTTTTATGTTAATTTATTTGTGTCAAACCATTATTTTGAACTGTTAGTTCTCCATTCAACCTTTAGAAGCTGTTCCAAACATCCACAAGAACAACATGCATCATCTGCAGCTAAAGTTAACTTTGGATTTATTTTATTTATCTTTATCGTTTATGTATAATATAAGACGCTATACTATAAGTAATCTGCAACAAGTAAGAGTCAACATTAATAATCTACTACAGTATAATAGCATTGAATGTTAATATAATCTTATCCAGGAATGTGCTATTCCTGTTATCACAAACCTCTCAAGCTTCTTCATTGGCAACCAGTGGTCCATATTTTTTTTAAATTTAGTAAATAGTTCCTTAGTAAATTTCCTGTTGTCTATTGATTTGCTGCATCTTCAACTAGCAGCATTACCACACATTGTGATGGACCTGAGGCCACCCTGGCTAGGGTTGCTCACAGGGTCAGCACAGACACAGCAAGGATAATCATGCACACACATGTTCAGACTTTTGGGAAACTTGGAGTGGCCAATTAACTTAACATGGGTGTGTTTGGACTTTGGGATGGAGCAAGGGTGACTGAAGAAAAACCCACATGTGCACAGGTAGCTCATCAGATTTTAAAGAGAAAGGCCCTAGCCGAGAAGATTTTAACCCAGGACCATCTTGCTGTGAGGTCTAAGGTTAATTCTTTTAGCACTGCTAATATGTCTAGTAGTATTAAAACTTCAAAACAGTTTAACTGTCATCCAGCCATACCTAACGTACTACTGAATGAAATAGTCTCTCAAGTCAAAAAGGGCTGCAAAACCATACGCAAAAAAACGATATGACAATACCAAAATTGTGTTAAAAATCAAAAGATGCTAAAATTTGTAATCTATTTTGATGGTTTGTAAAATAACCAGTGCAAATTCATAAAAATGCTGGCATGAAATAGCATTTTTTAATGCAGTCATGCACAACATTGATTACAAATGACATTATTAATTTCCATAATACTTTGTTTTCAGCTGATACTCTTGTAGTAAATGGCACTCACTCTTACAAAACTCACACTTGTGCGGTGTTGATTTTGTGGGTAAGCAGCTGTTGCAAAGTTAGAATGCTGATGTGTTGTGTGCCTTCATGTTATATTTATCGGGAATGTATTATCACATATACCTCCACACAAAGCTCAGAGGGCAACAGTGCATACGTTTTACTGACCAATTGTACTTTATCATTTACCAAACGAAAACAATACCCAAGTTCCTACCATAATAATAATGATGGGATCAGCTAAGGAATTCATCTCTAACCCTGACCACGCTCTGAATCACGAATACAGACTGTTACCATCAGGTCAAGGATACAGGGTTCCACAGCTTAATAAGGTTAAACTGAGAAATGCTTTTGTACATTAGTCAATCTTGAAACTAAACATGAAACGGTAGCCTGTGTGGAATGCCATCATCTGCTCATCTTACAATGTGTAATTTTTCATTTTGTCTGTGATATATCTCTGTAAAACAGTAGTGCCCCTGATGCAAGATAAGTTTCAGACCTCTTCTGACATAAAAAGGAATATCCTAACTTATCATATTGTAAATGGATGTCATAAAAATGTATGTTTCAATTTCAACTGTAAACTATGATCAGGATTTCAAGTGATAAATATTAATTGGTTTGTGTAATCAGTTGTGAACTTCCAACTTGCATGAAAAGGGAAAATAACATGGGGTCTGGTGTTTTTGTAAGCATATAATTTATACATACAGGCCCCACAACTAAGTCAAACAAATGTTTGACATTAAAAGGCTGACATTTGCCAAAAAGACACCAACCAAAACATTGGTACCAAATGTGTTTTAGACATACATTGACTGCTTCCTAACGTTTTTCCTTCTTGCAGCTAAAAACAGCAGCTTATTGGCTTCAAAATCTTGTTGAGGCCGCATTATCATTTCACAAGGCGAAACCAGATGGCAACAGCACTGTCCTTTAGTACCCTACCTCAACTATCCATCAAAAAAGTATGCTCTCCCATGAGCTTACTACCATATGCCGCTGGAAAATGTCACCAGTGAAAGTTATAATAATAAAGTTTTCTGAGCTGCATTTGATGCTCTTCTTCCCTGGAAGCACTAAAAACTGCATCAAATATAGTTAAGTTTTATGTTAAGCAGAAAAAACAAGACAATTAGAATATATGGCCCTTACATCAAGCGGCAAAATACATTTGCACATCTTTCAATCTGTTAAGTGGTATTGCCTTGAATGTTATAGAAAAGACTATTAGATGTACCATTACTAAGGAACACAGCTACCTAAGACTGGGATACATTTTTGAAAGGATGACTGAAAACAAAGTCTTTTAATGTTATTTCATTGAATTAGGATATGGAGTTTTGACGAAAATTCAACTTGGAAGACTCACCTCGACTTCCGGCCGTTCTAACTACTCCACCGTGTTCTCCGCTCCAACCAATCACCTCCTGATCCACATTCCTCTTCAGCCAATTGCTTCACTTTAAAAGACCTTCATATGCAGAATCTTCTGCTTTTCAGCTGAGCTTCGACCCTCTTCCACCCCATCTCCACCATCAGGCTTCAAGCTCCTTCCGACTCCCTTATCTCCTCAGGCCTCCACTACACCACCAGTATCAGGATCCCGGGGGGAAAGACTTCTCTAATTCTAACCCTAAGATGTTTATTCAAGCTCATGTCATGATCAGCATCCATGTCTTCCACCGGGGTCCAAGTGCCAAAAGAAAACAAACATTAGCTAATAAACTCCTCTAATTGCCATCTCTGTGTTTCTGTCATTTGTGAGTCTTTCCAGGTTGAAATAATATTTAGTTATATGTTTAAATTACATTTTAAAGGTAGACTTTTCCAATTAATCATTATATTACACAAATATGCCATTTACTGTAGGCAGTTCCTCTTAAACTTCTGATCCATCCTTTTTTTATGGTTGCTTGTATGTGTCGGTGTCTGGGAAACTTGCTGCCTGCTGCTTACTGTGCTTACTCACCAGATGGGGCCGGAGCTCCTTGTGGAGGTGTGCAGCAGTTGTCGCTCATCATCAATCAGGTCCTGAGGTTTAAAAGGAGCGAGCAGTCAGCACCTCGTTGCCTGAGTGTTTGCCAATAGTGGTAACTTACTGGCTAAGTTAAGCTTGCTTAAAACTCTGAGTTTTTTCTCCTAAGAAATTACCTTTTGTGTGTACTCCTTCTCAGGTCTCCCTGACCTCCTGGCCCCAGTCTCGGTGTCATTCCTCTGGCAAGATCCAAAGTACTCCTGACTTCAAGCTCCTTCACTTACTAAGATCCAGCTGGCTGACTAACGTGAGTACAGAATCCACCACCAAGTGTACTCCCCTCACTCTGGTTTCGTCTATCCTGGAAAGGCAATCCAAACTTGTGTTCCTCCAAACACGTGAAATCTGAGGATTTCAAGTCCTACCTGCGCAAACAGACATCCACCAACCTCCCAGGCCCCGTTTCACCCCCCCCCCCAGACTTTCTTCAGCTCCGCTCCGTAAGCAAACAAGATCTCTTCAAAACTTCAAAATTCACCTCTGAACCCCTCATCCAGTTACCTGTTCTTCCTCTCCATACAGTTGGTGTGCTTCCAGTCCCAGGTCCGTTACTTGAAGTTATCTGTTAAAGGAAAATAAACTGTTAAACCTTTTTCTGTCTCCTGAGTGTTATCTGCACGTGGGTCAAAGCAATTGAATTTACCATGACAGTATGTGCAACCTTATTTATCGACATTGTTTACTTCAATTTGAACAATATCTCAAAGGCATTTAAAGGCCCAAAGAATGTAGAAAAACAAATTCTCATGTACAACATGAAAAATCTTGCTAAGTTAGAGATTCTGAATATTGTGACTTTAAAATACAGTCATTTTCAATTAGAATTTGTGTTTCAATGTGGCTTGTTTTGTCAGATTAAAATCTCCTTTTGAAAATAGGGACCCTTTAGCATGTAATAAACTTGCTTTTCATCAAGCCCACATTTTTGTTTGAAAATGCTTGGTTTATTGGTTTGATAAAATATTCTAATCTTGATCTTTGTTTTCAGTAGCTGTAAGCAGAAAATCAACATAACTAACAAAAACATCAGTCTGCGTAATTAAATGTATTTCACTTAGTGAATTGAGTTACCAAAGTAAAATAACTTTTCAGTAGTATTCAAATTTATAAAACAAGACTATTGATTATTGTCATTGAGTAGCATTAAAACTGTTTTGGCAGATGTAATAGTTGACATATTTGGTCTATAGCCAACATAAAGAAATGTTTAAAAAATAATAGTCCTTTTATGCCTAACATTGTTTTTATCTTACCATAATTTACCCCATTGGCTGATCGGTTTTCCTGATAACTCCTCCTTCAGAAAAGTACCCTGCTCTACATGAGCTGGGTCCCGACTCAGAACAAACCATAGAACCTATGAATACGTTGCCCCTATGTGTCACATTCAGTTGTGATACAATGTTTTTCTTTTATCATAGGCTATGCTACATTCTTCTGTCACAATAAAGCAGACTTAAATAGTGTGGCGTGGGGTAGACTCAGATATGGAGGCCTCAGACCTCGAAGCAGCCATCCCTACCCAGGAAACCTTTGCTGCATGCCTTACCCCTGTCTCAACCCCACTTCCTGTCTGCCTATTTTAAAAAGGCCACTAGTGCTACAAAAGAAAAAAAAAAGCCTTGGAAGAGCTGCTACTTTCTGACCTCTGATCTGTGGACAGAGAACTTAAGGATCAATGTGCCTACTTCTGAGGGAAAAAGTTATCTCGACAATAATACTGCAAAAGAACAGATTTATTTGCAATTTCCATGTGCATGCACTCTTGAAATTACTACATAGAAAATGTATTACAAGGAACAGACAGAATACTTTTTAGTCTACTCTTTCTCATTGTAGAGCAGTCAGATTTTCTTTCAAATATGTGCTGTCAAATAGAATCCTTCCATCCTGAAGGCCACCTCCAGTTTAGCTGAGCAGCTGTCTAACGAGATTTGACTGTAATTGGTTGCTGTGGAACAACAAGGCACAGCCACAATCAAATGTAAGACCACAGCAAGGCATCATTCGCAATCCTATTGCTGGTGATCCAATACCAAAAGCTGATGGATTATCCTGTTATCCTGTTGTTGTTTTTATTATTTTTTTCTCCCTAATTTTACTCTGTCCCCTTAGAACTACATAGGTTATAAAAGTACAAACTAGATAATTAAAAACTGTAACCTGTCTTGACAATTAGCTTAGAAAGAATGTATATTCCTCAATTAATAGTGTGGAGATGAGTAGAGCTGTTTGTCTTGTAAATAAAAAAAAAATCTGTCTTCAGTCAGAAGCTTCTTCAGATGTGCTGTAAGACATACCACTAGAGGAGATCCTTCCTGCCCGCAGCAATCAGCATCTACAGCGGATCTTTGAAGAAACCTACATAATGAGCTACAACAACATTTAATTTTCCTTTAGAATTAATAAAGTATTTTTGAATTGATTTGAATTGAATTTGAAATTAGAAGTTTAAGTCCATTGTATTTTTTAGTTTTTAGCTCTGTAGTGGCTACAAATTAATTGATTAGTATTCGATGTGATATTGTTTCCTGTACAGCTGGTTCCCATGTTGATTATTTCAATATATCTAAATCCTAAAAATCTTACACGTTTCTCTTAATTAAGTCAATAGAAAGGTCGAATTTGTAATTCAGATAAAATAAATTCTGTTGACTGATGAGACTAATTTTATTTTTCATAACTAATGAGAATGTTAAACTGGTAATTAATAAAATGTTTTAAAAGAACTGAAATTCAGTACACAAGATACACCGATTTTAAAAAGTTAAAACATACCTGCAGTTGTATGGAAACAAAAACAAAATCTTAAATAACACAAGTGAAATAAACTAAAAACTTTGTACAACAACATGGATAGATATGTTACATGATATTAATCCAGGAACATTCAAAATATATCTACATTATATCTGAAAACATTTGCCTGTTAAACAAGACTGCATTAGTGACATATTCTAGGCTGTTTTGGTTGACAAGACTTGCAGAAGAGGACAGAATACAATATTGTGTTAAGTCGGTAAGAATAATTTACATTGCTCGTGTAGTGCAAAATTTAGGTCATGAGATAGCATTCTATTTTATAACACAACATGATGAGATTAAGGAGAAAAAATATCTACAAATTATTTTTTGCATTGCCAGCTATGAAAAGCATGTTGTTGTACTACTTTAAAGATTTAAATAGGTGTTAGAGGTTATCCAAATGAGACATGTGGCCAGCTATTGCATTTTTTCATAGGATATTCTGCTTTCCCTTTTTATGCAAGGACAGAGAGAGGCTGCACTCCTCTGCGTGTTAGAGGAGGGAGTTGTGCTGTTATCTGCTGATCCCAGAACTTCCCTTGGAGCACCGGAGTGGGTCTGTATCACGTAGTGCACCATGCACTGGGACTGTGCAGCATGCTGACAGGAAAGCTCGATTAGCGAGTCACAAAGAGGCCAATACAGAGGAGCACTTCCTCAGCCAAAGGGGGTTTGCCCAGAGAACACACTACAACCCTCTTTCCTGACAGGGGACAGTGACAATAACACACACACACTGGCTTGGCTCACCTCAAGGGAATGCATGATGGATTGCGATTTGGTTTTTCCGACACGTGCACGGATGAATTCTAACATACATTATATGACACATACACATTCAGATAGGAAAGAAACAAGAAAATAATTTGCACTCTTTGAGACAAAGAACGACTGTGATCTGTATTCTATTATCACAATTATAGAAATGAACAAAGATGACATTTTTCAAAGACAGCTGGCAGATGTCCAGATAAAGTGATGAGTGTGTTTGGACTGGCCGCAGCCCTGCGCGTGCTGCCTTTGCTCAGACAATGGGATGTAGATGTGGAAGTGGGCCTGGGCCAGATGAGGAAAACGAGATAGCAAGGGTGGGATGAGGGGTGGAGGTGAGCAGAGCGCAGACCGGTGGGTTGTTATGGGACCTTGTGGCGGAAGGGCATTGTTCGGCAGAGGAAAAACACAACAACAATAAAAAAACAACTCTTCCTGAATCTTTTTATATGATTATGTGGAGAACAATTGAGTGGGTGGGATCCGCTGCTTTGAGGATATTGAAAGAGGCCTCTCCTTTGAGACTTGGAATGATCCTTTCACACCTTACCGTGGAACACAAGCAGGAAAATAAAACAATGTGAGCTGCTGGACAAGAAGCCTATTGATCAAGAACAGTATGTCCATTGAGAGAGATTACAATGGCCTTTGGCCTGTGACACATTAAGCAATGAACCAAAGGTTAATGAGGGAAAAATTGACTGGTATTTAATCCATTTTTGCAATAAAACAGCACATCATCTATTATACTTTAGCATAATGCAAAGTCAATAAGGATGGAATCAAATTCAGATAAAAAAAATATTTATCATAGAGAACTAATTCTATTAACTTTGATATCCCACAGAAATGCAAATATTTATCCACCTCGCCAGAAAGTCTAGCCATAGATTTATGAGATACTTACTGTACCAGTGAACATGTTCATGTGCACAGTTCAGATGATGTCTAGTTCTGGGTCAGACTCTTTCAGCTGATTCTGCAGGGTTGTAGATTTCACTAACCCTAAGGTCATGCACCTGATATACCTTTGAATCCTGCTGTTTGCTGGAGTGAAGAATCCTCTCAGGGGAAAGATAAGTCTGGAGATAAGAGTCTGGTGTGATGTTGCACATTGCAGCCCGAAGGCCCAGACATTGTTTTTTCTCTTCATCTTGTTCTCACATTTTTGCAGCTTTCCATTGATTCAGCACTGGCTCAATTCATGTACAGGTCTAGCAATGATTGTGTAGGCTGATATACTGTTGCCTGTTTGTAAACTTCCACAAGGTCAAAATGCATCAGGAGAGGTCAAAGGACACATTCAATCTGTTGTTGCTTTTTATGTTTGGAATTGTATGAAATTACACAATAAATATAAATTTATTACAATGAACAAAGAAGAAACAGTGTTGAATTTGAATGTCTGCAGTTAAAGTTTTCTTGATCTTGTTTTTTTTTTTTCAGAATTATTTTACAAAGATTTTCTTTTAAAGCATAATGAAAGGTTAAGTGCATTTTACTTATCTTATTAGATTATCCTGTATTAGTTGGGATTTTCCCAGCAAGGGAAACCAAGGCAGAGTTTTGTTGGTCACCTAAAAGGCATTTTACTTGCATTTTACAAAGTTCTGGAGAAGGTTGATGTCAGGTACCTCAGGTAATGAGGTACCTGAAATTAAACAAATTACTTACTTCCTTTACAATTTGATTTGTGATCATTTAGTTAATGGTCTAATTGTATTAAATTTATTTATAAAGATTTGCCATAATAATGTAAAAGTCAGGTTTCCAATTGTATGCTGATGACACTGTTTAATCAGACCGATGGAGGTCTGGACAGAGCCAATGAACTGAACACATTCTTCAATAAGTTCAGTTCAGAAACAAGCTTCGCATCCTCCTCTCCTGCTCACAGCCAAACAGACATTCCACCTTCCTTTGACCCACAGGACCCACAGCTGTCCAGTAACACCTCACATTTTTTATCTTCCGCCTCAGCCTTAGACCTTTCTGCTTCTACATGTTTGCCTTCAACCATATCAGAAGATGCTGATGCTTCCTTTGCTTCCCCCTTCCACCTGTGTGTCTCAAGAAGTCAGGTGAAGAGACAACTGGAGAGACTGAATAGGAATAAGGCTGCAGGTCCAGATCATGTCAGCCCTAGAGTCCTGAAGGCCTGTGCAGAGCAGCTCTGTGGGATTCTGCAGCACCTCTTCAACCTAAGCCTGGCCCAGAAGAAGGTTCCGGTGTTGTGGAAGACCTCCTGTCTTGTTCCGGTACCAAAGAAAACTCACCCATCAGTCCTCAATGACTATAGACCTGTTGCCCTGACATCTCACATCATGAAGGTCCTAGAGAGACTCCTGTTGGCCCACCTGAATAAGCAAACAGTAAACCAACAGGACCCCCTTCAGTTTGCTTATCACTGTGGAGTTGGAGTTGAAGATGCCATCATACACCTGCTTCAACAAACCCACTGTTATCTGGACAAAGCCAGCAGCACTGTGAGGATCATGTTCTTTGATTTCTCCAGTGCATTTAATACAATCCAACCTGATTTGCTTTGTCAGAAACTCCAGAAGACTCAGGTGGAGGCCTCAACAATCTCCTGGATTAAAGACTACCTGACAAACAGACCACAGTTTGTGAGACTGAAGGGTTGTGAATCTAACCAGGTAATCAGCAGCACAGGAGCACCACAGGGGACTGTACTCTCACCAATTCCTTTTCACTCTGTACACCTCAGACTTCCAGTACAAGACAGACTCCTGTCATCTGCAGAAATACTCGGATGATTCTGCAGTCGTGGGGGGGATCAGAGATGGACAAGAAGCTGAATACAGGAATGTGGTGGACCGCTTTGTGGCATGTTGTGGAAACAATCATCTCATTTTGAACGTGACTAAAACAAAGGAGATGATTGTAGATTTTAAAAGAAACAGGAATAAGTCAAAAACTATTTCTATCATGGGAGAAGAAGTGGAGGTGGTGGAGGAGTATAAATACCTCGGTGTTCACCTGGACAACAGACTAGAGTGGAGATGCAACTGTGAAGACATCTACAAGAAGGGACAGAGCAGACTGTACTTCTTGAGGAAGCTTAGGTCCTTTGGTGTTTGCAGCAAGATGCTGCATATCTTCTATAAGTCTGTTGTGGAAAGTGTGATCTCTTCTACCATCATCTGCTGGGGAAGCAGCATCAGAGCCAGGGACTTAAAAAAGCTCAACAAGCTGATAAAGAAGGCTGGCTCTGTTCTGGGGACTCCTCTGGAAGCTCTGGAGATCATTGTGGAAAGAAGGATTCTTCATAAAATGAAGAACATTATGGAGAACCCTGAGCATCCTCTTCATGAGAATGTCCTACAACAACAGAGTGTCTTCAGTCAGAGGCTTCTTCAGATCTGCTGTAAGACGGAGCGCTACAGGAAATCCTTCCTGCCCACAGCCATCAGCATCTACAACGGCTCTTTGAGGAGACCTTCATAATATGAGCTATAACAACATGTAATTTCCCTTTGGGATTAATAAGGTATTTTTGAATTGAATTGAATTTAATATTTGAATAGAACCTTGAATAGTTTCAAAAAACTAGCTCACCATTTAATTTCATAAGTCATATCTTCTCTTGGGATTTTGGATAGGAAGCATATTGGATCACACCACTGTCTCATTCTTAAGAAACGTATTATGATGAACTTTGTAAAATGTCTTTGAATTGTCAAATAGCAACTGGGTTTTGAATTTTTACATGCTAAAGCACTTTGGGGGCTCCATTATGTTTTGTTTTCTTTTAGAAGTAATGATCCAGTAGAACGTAGAGCATCCAAAGGGAAATATGAGGTGGCCTAATTTAAGACTTCTCTGGGAGAAGGATTTCTGGACAAATAGTCACATGTAGAATTCCTTATCTGTAGAACTAAAACTGAACTCTGCCTTGCATAATTAAAATTGAAACTGAAGCACCTTCTTAAGAAGAACCAGCAATGTAGTGTAAAATGATTTCCATCATTCTGTGTTTAGTTTGATGGTGTTGTCTTTTGTTTGTATTGATTTTTGCATATTTTTTCCAAACTTTACAGAACTATTTAAGAGCCCTGAAATAAATTAAAGGAAATAGTTTTAACTATAAAAATATATGCATTTTTAAACAATGTCAGTTGTCCTCTTATGTGTCACTACTCATCACACTGAGGTAAGATCAAAATGTTGCATGTCAGTAAATAAGTTGAATTGAACAGATTAAATGTAATGTACAAAATTAAAGCAAATTTGATTTTAAACAAGATTTTTATTTGGGACATAAATTAAAAACATGAAACTAAAAATAAACTTATCTGCTTTTTGGATAAAATATCCAGAGAAATAAGAACACAGTCATCAGGGTAACCTTTAAATATTCTCAGAAAAAAAGGATCCCACAGACCTCTTTTTAAAGGTAAACATTTATTACCTTGGGGGTGCCTGATGGCTTGGAAGGCAGTCACTTCACCGAGCTGTAAATGTCATCCTCCCTTTCACACATTAGTGACAAATGAGTCAAGGCAAGAGTGATGCTTTGACCTTCCTTTCTCTGGTCCAGGCAACTAGCAAGCTAAAATAACAAGAGGTGTTTAGCGGCAAACTGATGGAAAAAACCAAGTCAATAATTTGGAAGTCATCATGGCAAATAAAATATCTATTTATGCTTTTTGGAATGTTCTTTTCATGTTGTCCCTAAATTTTATGCTGACTTATTAATTGATTATCTGTCTGTCTAGAACCTTGAAATAAATGAACCCACAGGCTACCTGAGTATTGTTGCTGACCATATCCAGCCCTTTATGACCACAATGTGCCCACGTTTTGATGGTTACTTAAAGCAGGGTAATACACCATGTCAAAAAGTTTGAAAAATCTCAAACTGGTTTCTTGAACATGATGATGAGTTTGTGACACTCAAATGGTCTATAAAATCAGCAGATTTCAATCCAGAAGACCTACAGGATGTGGTGGAACAAGTGATTTGTTTCATAGGGTGTATTCACACCTGCCACAGTTTGTTTCCCCCCTGGTCCGGACCTTTTGTGCAGGTGTGAATACACTCCAGCAAACCCTGGTCCAGACCAAACAACCGGACTGAGACCCACTTTTTGAGGTGGTCTCGGTCCGCTTCCAAGCTGACTGGTGCAGTTTGCTTCCGATGTGAATGCAATCAGACCCAACTATAGAAAACATATGTTTTTTTGGACCTAACAAGCCACCGTACCCGATAGTAAAAGGGAAGGTTGTACCGAAACCATACCTGATCCGCCGACTGTTGCTTAGCAACGCTGCTGCCAGCATGTTGCAGGTCAGGGCATAACGTCAACTTCGGCTTCGGCTTCATTCGCCGACGCCGTTTCAATATTCAAAATAGAACGTTGAGAAACCTACATTGAATGAGCTGCTCTTGACACAATGATTTTGCATCTGTAACAACTGCACAAATATGAAGAACAGAAATGCAGCAAGCAGTACCTCCATGTTAGTTTTTCTCCATTTCCTGGATTGTGCTCTGTCCTGCACTAGTAAGTTCTGTCCTTTGGGAGCAAGGATCTTCACACATGTGGTTTTGTTTACAAATTATAGTTCACTTGCAATAAGTACAATTTGAAAGTCCAATTTTCGTGCAGACCAAACAAGTGAACCAAAGTAGTTTCCTTTGGTGTGAATACACCAAAGGAAACACAGCTGACAAATTTGCAGCAACAGTTAACTCCTAACTTATGGCGCACTGTCCACTCTTGTGTTCAGTCAAGCACATTAGCTGTGATGTGTTTATTTTGTCATCTGTACCAGGTTATGATGGTTCACCTTATCCTACCAAGATCAACCAGTGTGCATCTTGGAATTATGGGACCTTGTAGATGGGGTTAGAAAATGTTCAAAAAGTGGCACAAAAGACAATAGCCAATGATGGCAGCACATAACACCACCAAATGAAGGAAGAAAAACAACATTAGCTCCATTAAAAAAAACTCATCCAAGGAGGGCTTTAGACCCGTTCTTGATATATTGCACTGATCTGTGTAAGGACTGTAGATGTATGGGGGTTGATATTAGTAGGTATGAAGTGGAAGGCAGCCCAAGCAACACTGAAATATAATTAAGTAAATGTAGTTGCAGGGTCCCTGGCTCTTTTAAACAAATGATACACACACAAGCTCCTCCTTTATTACTACAATTACTCTAAACGAACACACAAAATCAGGCATTTTTGAGAAATTAATCTGACTTCTTGTATTCTTATTATCTGTTGCATAGACACTTGGCAAATGTGCAAATTACCAACGAAGTACACTGAGAGGCAAAAACCATATAGAGTTAAGTTTTAATTAAAATGGTATGAATCCAAGTCTGCATCAATTGCTTTGCTCTGTTAAACATGGAAACAATGACACAGGCTTATTGTGATGGAGATAACTGTGTAGTATTCATATAGCAGACCATGGGTTATTTTTAATATTTAATTTTGTAATGGGTATTTCTTATAGCAGGATTTAAAACAGACTTTGGAGGTTTAAACATATTCAAAAAAGACAATCTTCATTTGTTTGCGTGTGCTTTGGACTAACATTAGTTCGCCTTCTGGAAGTTCTGACCTGGGCCACAAAGCAAAGCCTTCAAATTGCCAACTGTCTCTCCACACCATTAATCAGGCACACAGAGGACTGTCTTCCATCCAGATGGGGAGCCTCTCTACAACCAGAGGAAAATAAGCAAGCTAATTAATTCTTATTGTTATAGACAGAGGGCGATTAGATGGAGAGAAATTGAGAGTAGGACATGAAGAAAGACCGGTGAATAAGTCACCTCTAACAAAGACCTGAATTCAGAATATGCTCTCACTAAATGCTCATTGTTTCTTTAACAAAATATATCTGTGATTTGTAATGCTGTAGGACTGAAAGAAGAGGACAGAGCGACATCTCAGCTAGAGGTTAATGAATGATAACGAGCTTGGAGCACTCAGGGACACCGTGTGGTCGTGATTAGACAGGCCCAGTAAGACAATCAGACTCTGTGCGCACTTTACCATAGTAAGTGAGATAACAGGATAATTACTACAGGTTAAACTACCATAAAAGTTGTTACAGCACCTCATACCTAAAGATACATGTGGTAAACTGCTATACTATAGATGTTTTGGAGGGGTGTTTTTGTTTTATTTGCATCTGAAAATAGATGTGACCTCTTGGTAAACCTGGAAATAATCACTCTTTTGTGAGTCACAGTGACAAAGAAAGAAAGAAAGAAAGAAAGAAAGAAAGAAAGAAAGAAAGAAAGAAAGAAAGAAAGAAAGAAAATAAATGTATTTATTTATTTACTATAAAACTTTGCACAGTGTAGGATTGCTGTTAACAAGCGCAATATCGCCCCGAAGAGGCTGTGGTGAAAATTCTATATCTCTAAGTGGAACACAATTGTTCAGCTTAGGTAAAATTAGTATGAATAGAACAAACGGTCCTTATGGATATCGTCAGGTATTGTCAGGTTTCCTTGTTAATATCTTTGTCAATATCTCTGTCATTTCTTTTTAACATGTACAGAAAAAGCTGCACATTTTCCCTTTGTGGCATAATGGGTTAAGTCTGCCTCGTTGATATGGGGGACAAGGGTTCGATTCCTGGTTGCAGAAAGTTCATCTGGCAGATAATCTATGTCAAGCCTGCTGCTGTTGTGACCCATGAATATGGAAGCAGCTGAAATATTCCTCCCCTTTAGAAGAAAGTGGGTGAAAACATAGAAAGTGATAGTAGTATTTAATTCCTAATTTTAAACTATTTTTATTATCACATTAACTACAGTAATATCTAATCTGGTATATTCAGTGTATACTATTTTGTATTGTCATTCCTCCCAAATAAGTGGACTGGATAACTGTATAAGTTGATGCCTATATATACACAAGGGATTGAGTTGCAGAGCAAGAATTTTCTGGGTTGAAATTCATGATCTTTTTGTGATTGAATGTTCTCCTTATGGATGGGTGGGTTTTCTCCTGGTATTTCTGTTTCCTACCAGAAATCCCAGAACATGCAGGTTAGGATAACTGGCCTCTTTAAATTAGCCTTATTGTTGTTTGTATGTATGTGTGTATGTATGTATGTATCAGTGGCGATTGCTCTAAGACCCCTAAAATGTCAAAAAAATAAGTGATCAAATATATACTGTTGTGTGAACATGTCATTGACTAAATATGCGCTACAATGCGCTCAACTTTTGTTCAGAATCAGCTTCTTATCACTGGCAATGACACGGCTTTCCTCTCACTCATTCCCGCAGTTTCACAGTGCTTTAAACAGTGAGTTCAATAGCGAAGCAAAAATGCTGGGCTTTGTCCTGTCCATCGGACGCTCAACGTCTCTGGGGGTCTATGGAGCAGCCTCGGCTGCAGTGAAAGGAGACGAGTCATTGGATAAATGCTGGGCTTTGTCCCACCCATTGGACGCCCAGCATCTCTGGGGGTCTATGGGGCAGTGGGTTGGCCTCGGCAGGCCCGGATGCTCAGCTTCTGCATGATGATTGGATGATCTGTCTGAGGCTGAATCCCTTTTTGATTGACAGCGATCTTGAATCAGCGATCTTGAAATTGAGCTTCCCCTCCTTGAAAGACCAACATTTGCCACTGGTATGTATGTATGTATGTGTCAGATCCTGGTAATTTTTGCCTGCTACTAACCCTCTTCCACCAGTAGGGACGTTAGGAGCTGTGGAGCTCGTCGTCAGGTGTTTCGCATATTGTCATCAGCTGAGGACTATAAGAAGGAGGCGAGCCAGTACTTCAACGCCTGAGTGTTTTGCCTCTTAGTGGTATTTTACCTGGCCAATTCTTGGTTTAAGATTATTGCTTATCTGAGAAGATTATTTTCCTTTCTCCTTGACTAATGTTTTGTTTTTGTCTCAAGTTGACTAAGCCTCGTTCTTGTGAGACATCAGAAGGAACTTTCAAACTGTTTTATGGACTCTGGATCCTTGTTTTTGTTCCGCTGGCAGCAAGATCAGATATTGTCCTCACAGCTTCATGCGAACGCTGTCCACCCTCCTCCAAACCTCTGAACTCACCTGCTATGCCGTGCTGCGTAGCCACCGCTCACCAGGATCACAACCTCTCTCCCTGGCGGACTTAACTGTACTTAATATAAGCTTTCACCATAGAACGTATATGAGAATTTCAGTTGTGGTTTCTCACCTGCGTTCGTTTTCCCTTACAGTCTCCCTGCTACTTCAGTTCCCTGCACCTGAGTTCCAAAATAAAGGTTTTACTAAACGTTTCTCTGTTTCTTCGTATTTTTCTGCATGTGGGTCAAGTCGGCCGTCAACAATATGACAGTATGTATGTATGTATGTCTTTTGCATTTCTCTGTTGGCCCTGTGAGGAACTAAGCACCTGCCTTTGGAGAGGGAATAAAAATTTGGGATGAGTGGATGGATGGATTAACGGACAGTCTAGAATATGAACTAGTGCAAACCATGTTCTGAAAAACATAGCTGTTTTAAGTTTATAGCATGAATAAATCTTTGGGCAGTTTAGCATTTTATATTGTTATTGTGATAAATTTATCCTCAGGTATATGCCATTACAAAAAGTTACTTGCTTAATACAAGTTGAATGGACCAGAGACATTTGCTCCCTTTCTTGTACAAGAAATGTCCTCCATGAACCTGTGAGAATCCTCCTCAACCCCATGTGAGAGTGAGTGTATTTTGTTTTTTCCAGTCCAGAGAAAAAGGAGAAAGGTCTCCAGCATCATTATTTTTCTCTTAAATGTAACTGGCTTTACGACACACCCTAATTTGCTTGCTGTAATTATAGGTCATGCTCCCTTTTTGTAATTTATAAAACCTTTTGTTCTTATCAATAATGAATGGGCCTTAGCAAATCATGGTGCTATAATATTTTGATATTATGAAAATGCTAATGCATCAGGGACCTTAAGCCTTATCAGCCAGGTCGGATGCTCTATTAAACAGCCCGCAGAAGAAGTTGAAAGCAAATTGCTTATGTTAATGCCCCAGTTGTATCCAGACAACATGAGGAGTCTGCAATTAATTTCATCCAGGCGGCGGATGGACAGGCAAATTTATTTCCCTTCCACAGGATGGAGACTCCCCCCTCCTTTCTCACAGGTCTTCATGCATAGAATTGGAGAGGCAGCGAGAACAAGAGATAGAGGGCAAATGGCAAAGAGAGAGCGGAGCAGTAACTTATGAGCAATCTATGACCTAATTTAACAGCAGCAGAAAGGGAGGGCAGCATCAGGGAAACGAGCCGAAATCTTTATTCATTCTGCTGACAAGTGTTTTCTCAACTTAAACCTGTTTTATTAATTGTGTTTGACACTTCCCTAATAACTTTCATTTACATCTCATCAGCCCCGAGCACATGAAGGGACTTGCACAGCAGCTTATTTCAGTATTGCTGAACCAAAAGGTGAACAGTTGATGACTGGCTTAGAAATAATTATCACAAGTAACTCATTATATAAAAAAACATATACCAACCACTTGATCTTACTGTTGCAGGTTTTTAGCATTTTTGACATTTCTTGAAAATAGTAGTTTGAGTGTTCTTTTTTACCTAGAGAGAGAAAGATTAGCGATAGTAAGTCATCATGTTTGTTTTGGTTTGTCAGCCATCCTGAACTGAAAAGAATAGGAATGTCCTGATCCAACCCCGGATATTAAAAAATTATCGGCTTGGTGAGTACCTGAAAAAACACAGGTTATGACATTAAAAACAAAGTACTAAATTTATGAAGCAAGAAAAATATTTTTTTTTGCCCACATTTAACTTGAACTGGAGAAACTCTGTTTGGGATAAAATATTTGTCAAGAAACACTGATATGCTAAGCAACAGAGCGCAGTTCAGGTAAGACATATAACGTTCATGGCTTGTTAAGTCCGAAGAGACATATGTTTTCTGTAGTTGGGTCGGATCGAGGTCGGTTCTTATTCACACCAGAAGTGAACCGCACCAGAGTTTGTTTGGATGCTGGTTGTTTTGTCCGGACCAAGGGAGGAAACAAACTCTGGTCAGTTAAAAGCAGACCAAAGGTGGCAGGTATGAATACACCCCATGAAACAAATCACTTGCTCCACCACATCCCAAAGGTCTATTGGATTGAGATCTGCTAATTGTACAGACCATTTGAGTGTCACAATCTCGTCATCAGTCTATTGAGATTATTTAAACTTTTTGACATGATGTATTACTCTGCTTTAAGTAACCATCAAAACATGGGCAGATTGTGGTCATAAAGGGCTGGACATGGTCAGCAACAATACTCAAGTAGCCTGTGGGCTCAACTAATTCATAGAATATTGAAACGGTGTTGGCGAATGAGTGCTGCAAGCCGAAGAAGGTGACATGCTCTTTATGCCCTGACCTGCAACATGCTGTCAACACCGTTGCTAAGCAACAGACAGCGGATCAGGTATGGTTTTAGCACAATATTCACTTTTACTACCAGCTACGGTGGCGTGTTAAGTCCAAAGACACGTACGATTTCCGTAGTTGGGTCTGACCGTGGCTGGTTTGCATTCACATCAGAAGCGAACTGCACCAGTCAGTTTCGAAGCGGACCAAGACCACCTCAAAAAGTGAGTCTCGGTCCGACCAGTTTGATCCGGACCAGGGTTTGCTTGAGTGTATTCACATCTGCACAAAAAATGGCAGGTGTGAATACACCCTAAATTTGCTTCAGAAGTAATAATTAGAAGACATCCAAAAGCAAATTCGGACATCAAATAGTCAAATTCATTTTGCAAAGACTGGTAAGAGTTTCAAAAAAGAAGAAAATAAACCCTCCCCATGTAGATAATATAACCCGAAGATCTTTGCTTTTGAGCACGTCAGTGTTTGTGAGCATATTAGACCATAAACAGCGATCCTAGTTCAATGTTTCACTTCTAGTTGAAAATCCTAAATCATGATGGACAACTGAACGTTTTATCTTACATAAATTTAACTCTGTACTTTATGACGGATGTACATTTGTTGTTGGCACAAAGCCTGTATAGCATAATGTGTCTGTAACATTTATGATGCCTTTATCTATCATACCAAAATGAATATTCAAATATACTGAAATATTAAGCACAGTATTTTTCTTTCTTAACTATACTATAGATTTTTTGCAGTGATTGAAAGGTGGGTGAAAAAAGTTCCAAGATATGCCGACCACAAATCATCTGTATGCTCAGGCTTTGTTTTGTGTCAAAACAGGCTGGGCTTACTGTTGACTAAATATGGCCACAGGAGTTTAAAGCTTAATGAGACAAAGCACACTGAAACTATGTCTGCTGCTTAGTGGCTGACTTGCAAGTTAATATCCATAAAGTCTGTAGAAAAACACTGATTTTGGGTGCCAAATGAGATAAAAGTAAGAGTGCTCTTAGAGTTATTGTGACTATTGTGGAAATATTTTTCCAAATAAAAATATAAAGAACAAAAAATGTCCTGGCTTTAAGTGTCATCTTAAAACAACCTGTTTTACTGAACCCAAAGTTCACTAAACATTGCTACTGGACCACTAATTCTTATAAATAGGATTATGGCTTTCTTTGTATTACATTCTATTTTCTCAGAAACTGAATTATTTTAAAAGGTGTTGAAAGGAAAGGTAATGCTTCAGGCCTTAAGCAAAAAAAAACCCAAAACTGTGATTATTCCCTTTTCGAATATGTAATGGAAATAAATGAGGATGACTCATAAAAATTTATACCTCGATTCTACTTTTTAATTTATGCCCCACCCTCTAGGCACATATTATTCAAACATTAATATAAAAAAGAACTGTACATCACAAAGTGGCAGCTTTCACTTCTACTTCCATTCAAAGTCATGCATATTATATTCACACTGGGCTTGACTTCTGCACGTCTTACAACAATAAAACATTAGGTAACAAGCAGATTGAGAGATTGATGGATAAGGTCCATATACTGCATTCACTATACTCAATTTTTAATGACCTTTTTGGCACTCTTACCTTTCACTTATATGTTTAGATAATACACTTTATGCAAATTAAAGAATTCTATAAATTTTAGATTTGTCACTATCCATCTTTCCCAGTGTAACTGAGCAATGTTCATTGTGGAATGTAATTAAAATTAAATTTAAATCATTCATTCAGTATTGCTCCCTTAGCTCACAGATACATACAGATAAATAAAAAAATAATTCTGAACTCTGGTTCAAAAACCAAATTGAATCTAAGGCCAGCAACATTGTGGGGGAATAATTATGCTGTATTCAGTTAGTCTCAGATTTAGGAATGACGTCATAAAGGAGTTAGTTGAGTTTTGTTCGCACATGGAAACAATTGGATTTGCTCATTTTTGTGCTGTGAACAATGTATTTTTATTAATTTGTACACTACATTAATTAACACTAAAGTAGCATATACACAAAGTTATACAGTACAATGTGTGCCACTGATTTAATGTAATGCAAACTGTCAAAAGTGATAAAAAATAATTAGTACCTGTAATTTCTTGTTGTACTAGAGTCATATTCAATAAATTAGAATCTGTGCTCCAATAAGGCTTGTTTGTCAGATTAAAAGTACCTTTTGAAAATAACCTTTAAGCAGGTATTAAACATACTTTTTATTAGGCAGAAATTTCTATATTAAATAAGTTTTTTAAATGGGTCTGATGTAATGTTCTAAACTCATGTCTTGTGTTTTCATTATTTGACAGTGGAAAATCATCAGAATTACCAGAAATAAATGCTTGAAAACATCCATCTGTGTGTAGTTAATCTTTATCATGTGTTTTACTCAGTGAACTGAGTTACTGAAATAAAATACACTTTTCAAGAATATTCCAATTTATTGAATGAGTCTGTACATTGTGTATGTGGGAGAGCCATACTTGATCCTGAACTCAGCGCTCCTCAATGACTTTTCCAGTCAAACCTCTGAATGCATGGGGCCTTTTTGTTGTAAAAACAAATGCTGGGTTATTTATTTCACCAATATATGCTGTTGGGGTTCAATTTGGGGTAGATTTAACCAAGGACTCGTACTCATATTCGTTATCTTCCACTTCATCCGGGACCGGGTTGCGGGGGCAGCAGACTCAGTAGAGACAGCCAGACTTCCCTCTCCCCAGACACCTCCTCCAGCTCCTCCGGGGGGAGCCCTAGGCCTTCCCAGGCAAGCAAAGAGACATAGTCCCTTCAGTGTGTCCTGGACCGCCCCCTGGGCCTCCTCTCGGTGAGACGAGCCTGGAACACCTCCCGAGGCATCCAGGAGGCATCCGGTATAGATGTCCAAGCCACCTCAACTGGCTCCTCTCGATGTGGAGGGGAGGCTCTACTCCGAGCTCCCCCCAGACGGCCAAGCTCCTCACCCTATCTCTAAGGGAGTGCCCGACCACCCTATGTAGGAAGCTCGTTCTTTCGGTCCTAACCCAAACTTCATGGCCATAGATGAGGGTAGGAACGTAGACCGACCAGTAAATCGAGAGCTTTGCTTTTCAGCTCAGCTCTCTTCACCACAATGGACTGGCACAGCATCCCCATTACTGCGGCAGCCGCACCGATCCATCTGTCAATGTCCCGCTCCATTCTCCCCTCACTCGTGAACAAGACCCCAAGATACTTGAACTCCTCCACTTGAGGCAGAAACTCCCCTATAGGACTCCAGAAACTCCCCTCTAGGCTCTTTCAGCGCATGAAAACAAAGAAAGCTGGAGGACCTGATAACGTCTCCCCATCATGCCTGAAAGCCTGTGCAAATCAACTCACTCTGATCTTCACCCAGATCTTCAACAAATCTCTGGAGAAGTGTGAGGTCCCCTCCTGCCTCAAACGATCCACCATCATCCCCGGTACCCAAGAAACCCACCATCCTACTACTGACTACTGACTACTGGCCTGTAGCCCTGACAACTGTGGCCATGAAATCCTTTGAGCGACTGGTCTTGAAGCACCCGAAAGACATCACAGGCTCCCTGCTGGACCCCTTGCAGTTATCTTACCGAGCAAATGGGTCGGCAGATGATGCTATTAACTTAGGTCTACACTTCATCTTGCAACCCCTCGACCACCCAGGGACGTATGCCAGGATACTGTTTGTAGACTTCAGCTCGGCCTTCAACACCATCATACCAGACACCCTCCACCAGAAGCTCACCCAGCTCAACGTCCCAGCCTCCACCTGTCAGTGGATCAACAGCTTCCTGATGGACCGACAGCAGCAGGTGAGACTGGGGAGCATCTTCTCCCGAACCAGATCAATAAGTACTGGTGCCCCCCAGGGGTGTGTTCTATCCCCACTCCTCTTCTCCCTGTACACAAATGACTGCACCTCAGCGCACTTGTCCGTGAAACTCCTTAAGTTTGCAGATGACACTACTGTCATTGGACTGATCCAGGACGGTGATGAGTCTGCATACAGACAGCAGGTGGATTGGCTTGTCCACTGGTGCGGTCAGAACTACCTTGAACTCAACCCACTCAAGACTATGGAAATGGTGGTGGACTTTCGGAGAACACCACCTCCATACAGCCCCCTTACCATCCTCAACAACACTGGATCGGCCGTGGACCACTTCAGGTTCTTAGGAACCACCATCTCTGAGGACCTGAGATGGTCTTCACACATGGACACTGTTCGAAAGAAGGCCCAGCAGAGACTGTACTTCCTGAGGCAACTCAAGAAGTTCAACCTTCCACAGGAGCTGCTGGTCATCTTCTACACTGCCATCATTCAGTCTGTCCGGTCTTCAATATTGAAGACGCGTGTCGACCATGACAACCCCAAAATATCCAGAGACTTGAGGTACTCAGGGCGGATCTCATCCACCCCCGAAGCCCTGCCACCACAGAGCTTTTTAACCACCTCGGTGACTTCAGCCTGGGTGATGAAAGAGTCCAACCCCGAGTCCCCAGCCTCTGCTTCCACTAGGGAATGCGTGACGGCAGGATTGAGGAGATCCTCGAAGTACTCCTTTCACCGCCCGATAATGTCCCTAGTCGAGGATAGCAGCTCCCCACCCCACTGTAAACAGTGTTGGCAAAGCTTCCTCCTCCTAAGGCACCGGACAGTTTGCCAAAATCATTTCAAGGCCAAACGATAGTCCTTCTACCGAACTCCTCCCAGGCCTGAGTTTTTGCCTCTGCCACTGCCCGGGCCACAGCCGATAGGACTCCTTCAGCTTGACAACATCCCTTACTGCCGGCACCGCAGACCTTACGGCCACAGCTACGGGTGGCAGCATTGATAATAGAAGCAGAGAACACGATCCACTCGGTTTCTGTCTCCAACCTCCCACAGAATCTGGTCAAAGCTCTCCCAGAGGTGAGAGTTGAACACATACAGCTGAGCTGGGGGGGGGCAACAAGCAAACCCACCCCAGCTTGCCATCTTTACCCGCGGGCCACTCCAGTCTCTCTCGAGGAGCTGGGTTCCAGAGCTCACACTGTGCATGGAGGTGAGCCTGACTATTTCAAGTCAATATCTCTCGACCTCCCACACAAGCTCAGGCTCCTTCCCTCCCAGCGAGGTGACATTCCACGTCCCTAGAGCCAGCCTAAGCATCCGGAGATCAGCCCGTTGAGGTCTCTACCTTTGTCTGCTGCCTGATCCTCTTTGCACCGGTCCCTCATGGTTCCCCCTGCAGGTGGTGAGCCCACGGGGGGATGGCCTCGCGTCTCTCATTTGGGCTTGGCTCGGCTGGGTCCCCCAAGGAGCAGCCCAGCCACCATGCACTCTCCGACAAGTGTCGACCCCAGGCATGGCTCCAGGGTGGGACCACCTTACCAGGCAACGTCACATGGTGACGTCACATGGCCCTCATTTTAACCAAAGCATTGTTATTTTAACCAAGCAATGGGTAAAAATTGTTCAACTAGTCTGTTCAGACTTTATTGAACCTCTTCCACAGAATAAAATAAGAAATGGTTACTGTTGCTACTTTGGTGTTCAAATGTAGTTGTGTGCCTGCATCTCTTCACTACTCCACACACCTTGATGAGACATTTTCAAACTCTTTGGATTCACGTTTTTATTATGTTTTTTTTTTCTTCTCTAATTTGTTGCTCTTACATCACATCCTTTGGTACGATGGGAACAGTATGCATTAACACTGCAAGCAAACGGATCCAAGGTCTGGATAAACCGTGCGAAGACCAACAGCTGTAACTGCACCCATGTACCGTTCTCGGGTCCGCGATGGGTTCACACACGCGATGGGTGTGATCCGCTCCAGGAACCAGACACTTTTACCGCACGGTAAGAAGCATTCAAAAGGTTTGGTGTAAAAGCTTGATAAGTTTAACCCTCAATCTTGGCACACAGAGTTGGTCACGAAGTCACTAATGACAGATAACCAACTCTTTAGTCCCTCAATCTTAGACCAAAGAGTTGGTCACAAAGTCACTAATGACAGGTGACATTTACGGGAGAATGGGATTGGTTGTCACACTTTTTACATTCATTTAAATTCCTAAACAATACTATGCTTAGTCCATACTTTATTAATGGGTAATGGAAGCCTATACTGGCCACAATATAGTAACTTTATCCTTCTCAAGAGAAATATGTTCAAAAGGTACACCCACCAAATATAACTTGTGTACAAGGGGTTTGTAATCCCAATTATGTTTCAATAAGAATACAAATTAGAAATGAGGCTTCTGAAAAATATTAGTTTTTAATACAATCTTTCAATTTATAGAAGCAACAACATCAAAGTTTTGACAGATAAACAGTGGCTGTCCTGGTGTACATTTTTGGTGTGCCCACTTCTTGTACTGCATGCACTGGACTAATGTGACAACCAACCCCTTAGAACATTAGGCAACCATCACCACCAATGATTTTTTGCTGCCAGTTTTGCTAGAAAACCCATGGTATAGTCTGGAAAAGAAAAAAAAAAAGGATTCTATACTATAGCTCTCTCTTTATACATTTAAGTGGTAAGAAGAAGAAAAATCTATTGTGTAAAGTCTATCGAAAAGGAACACAGAGAAAATCAAAAGTTACATTATAATGTGAAAATCCCTTTAAGCGCTCTCACCTCAATGTCAAGTATCAAACTGCTCAAATGAAAATGTAGTCTATGTAAACTATTTTTAAAGTTTGCACACAAACATTTTGTAACGGTGCCCTCTAGGGAGTGAGATTTCAGCAATATGACAATAAACCTGCGTGATAACCAACCCCGTTCTCCCCAACTATTGTACTATGCTCCCATTCAATTCAAGAATAGCACTGCACAAGGTGGCAGCTTGTTGGAGTAGCTCTGTTACATTCCTTGAAGTTCATACTTTGGTTTTTACAACTGGACAATACCGAGTATCATTTTCATAAAACTGTAATACAACAATAGTGTCTTCAGATCAGTTTAAATACAGACGACTAGATGAGATCCTTACTGCAAACAGTCATCACAATTTATTATAAGAACCTTGTATAGTTTGAGATACTACAACATTTAATACCCCCTTGGAATTAATAAACCATGTTTGTGTTGTATTGAAATGAATGTGGTAAGTATGAATTATGAAATCAATATTTACTTGTCAATAAAAGTCTATAAGACTTAATGAGGTTGTTGTTTTTTTAATTTTCTGATGATAATTTTTAATAAGGAATCAAACTAAAAATTTAATTATTTCATTCCGAGATCAGCCTCAACTTGGGGATTAATTTGAAAATAGATAGTGGCTAATCAGCCTGTACAATGTATTGATGTGAATCATGTTCCATGAAAAATTCAGTTCACTCATGTGGTGTGATACTAACAAACTGTTTGCCTTAGCCACAGGGGGGTAGGTAAACACTCAAAAACCATTTATTTTTTGTTCTCACCAGTTTTGATCCCCTGTGGTTCAACATTTCTATGTCAGAAAACATCAGCTTGACTCTATAAATTACCACCTGATTTTTTCTTCCTGGATAATTAGGTACCCATTAGTTCTAATCAAGTAGCTACTTAATTATTGCAGTAATTAGTCTAATGGTCTAGCAAATTGAAGCTTTATCACTTTCAGATACTTAATATTCTTGGCAGTGTACATCACAAATGTCAAAGACTTGGGCATCGCAATCCAGCAATTGACAACAAAGTTTGTATCATGTAATAAGGTTGTTTTATTCTTGTGCAAAATGCTTGTTGCACAATGTTTGTGTTATGTCAGGATATTGTGATAAAATGACACCAATCCACTGGAAAGTGGGGGATTGCCTTCGATATCACTGACAAATGATGTTAAACAGCTAGTTGGATTTAAATGTTTGCTTGATAGTTTGCTTCGATTTTCCATTACAGACATCACAAATAAAACATGTTCACCAGGCTGGCTGGCCACATTTCAGTTTTAGGATTGGCATAGACTACAAATAGAAGTAAATTGGTTGTCTTTCAAAAGCTCTTACTAAGTCAGGCTTTCTCTGTCTTCAACTGTTAATTAATTGCAGTCAAAAACATTAGCCGGCCAAGAGAGTTGATACCATAAACCAGACTGAGGGCTCACTTGTGAACAAATAATCAGTCACTACATTTGACAAACAGATCTTACAGGTAGGACATGCAAAATATAAACACATTTTAAAGAATTACAATCAGAGAAGGCATGCAAGAAATAGCTTAAAACAGGTCCAATACAGTTTCCTGTTCTATTCAGTTAGTCTTTTAACTGGGAAGCAAGATTCAGAGAAATAAGACATACTTTAATTTCCCACATAATTATTTCAAACCTACATAATTATTCTTAAGATTTTTAATTAATTCAGTTGAAGAAACCTTAAAAAAAGTTTGTTTCCAGGCCATTTGCTGCACCACAGAACTGATGTAGGATTAACAGGAAAGTGAACACGTCATCGTTTTTAAGGCCGATTTAACCCACATGCAGAGAACACTCAAACAGAGAAACGTTTAAAGAATTTCTTAACAATTTGTGAAATGCACAAGGAGCGAAGTTTCCAGGAAGGCTGTCTGACTGATCAGATCGGGATAGAGACTTGCTAATTCTGTGGTTAGGCTTACTATTCGGGTGGGGCGATGGGGGGAGATGGTTGCGAGTCCGGGACAATGAGGTAGTGCTGATTCCGTTGGGGCTTCTTGATGATCCAGGAGGAACCGTAGGAGGGTGGACAGGGTTCGCTTTACCAGACAGAGAGGTATCCAGGGCGGCCCGCTGCATGGAATTAATCCAGAGTCCAGACTGTGATCAGATGTTTTCTTGAGATCTCCAACAAGGAGCAAGGCTGAGGTGCCTAAGACAAGGTAAACAGACTGTTAGTAAAAATCCTCAAAAAACAATCACAAGATACAAGGTATATGGCCAGTGAGTACTAACACAAAGGACAAAAACACTCAGGTGCAGTAGTGCAGGTGAGCCACCCTCATATAGTCCTCTGAACTGATGAGTCAATGAAGAACACCTGTCACACCTTCGGTCCTCCAGCTCCGCGGCCCCTAGAGGTGGAAAAAGGAAGCAGCAGGCACGGAGACAACCAGACTCTGACAACACATATAACATAAACAAAGACGTGTGTAAAAAACAAATATTTTTTAATAGCATTATGAGTTGGATGGTGAAAATGCTAATCCCGAAAATATATATAAAATGACGTTTTTTTTTTGTTGACATCCACAAAAAAAAAGATTGTTTGCTTGATAGTATTGTTAGAAAATGCCAAAGTGTTGTGCTACTGGGTTTTATATATATATATATATATATATATATATATATATATATATATATATTAAAGAATAGAGTAAATCTACACAAAGCAAGCAATATCTGTCATATCTTTAGGTTGAGGATTTAACCCCGGTTCTCTGAAACATGAGTGAGGTATCTCACTATGGGACACGCCTCCAGCGCCTGTCCCCCAGAAGCTCTATTACATTACGCCAGTCTTGACTGGCAGGCGGAAGTGACGTCCGCTCCCATGGGAGGGACTTCCTCCCAGTATAAAAGTCGACGTCACGTAGGTGATCTTCAGTTTAATAAGCACACCTCTTCCTCGCTCCCTGCAAGGAAGGTGATCTGGTGAGATACCTCACTCATGTTTCAGAGAACCGGGGTTAAATCCTTAACCTAAAGTTCTCTTTCAACATTCGTTTCGGTATCTCACTATGGGATATTTCTGCTCCCGTATTGCCAGATAAGCTCACCCGAAGACCAACAGATTGCATCTTGCATTCATGGCAATGTGGAACCCACACCCAGAACCGTGTGAGCCAGTGTGGGCCTGGTGACATCCAGTTTATAGAACCTAGTGAAGGTGTGAGGGGTCGCCCAGTTGGCAGCCTCACATATTTCCTCCACAGGTATACCCTGGAACAATGCCCAGGATGAGGCCACACCATGAGTGGAATGAGCCCGCAGACCTGCAGGGGGTGCAAGGCCTCTGCTCTCATAAGCCATAATAATAGCCCCCACTACCCAATGCGAAAGACGTTGCTTTGTGAGAGGCTTTCCTTTATGTGATGAAGCCCACGACACAAACAGCTGCTCTGATTTACGAAAATTTGCTGTTTTTTTACATATAACCCAGAGCTCGTACTGAGCACAGCGTATGCAGTCGTTCATGCTCCTGAGAGGAGAACGGTGGTGGGTAGAAAGCCATTAATTTAAGGGCACGGCATGGCAGAGCCGTAGCAACCTTAGGTATAAAGGCAGGATTAGGTTTCAGTAAAACCCTTGACTCACCCAGAAACTGCATGCAGGACGGGTTAACTGAGAGCGCTTGAATGTCACTCACACGCTTAGCAGAGACCAGAGCAATCAATAAGGCCATTTTAAAGGAAAGCACTTTGAGCTCAACCTGCTGCAACGGTTCAAACGGTGCACGTGACAACACATCGAGTACCATAGGTAAATCCCATGAAGGAGTGAGGCTCCTTGACACTGGACGGAGCCGTCGTGCACCTTTCATGAATTAAAACACCAGGGGGTGCTGCCCCACTGTTTTGTCACCAAAGCCAATGTGACAGGCTGAAATAGCAGCCAGGTACACCTTCACAGTGGAAAAAGCCAAGCCTTTATCCAACAGTGCCTGCAGAAAAGTTAAAACGTCCGACACAGGGCTTTGCATTACGCTCACCATAGGTTTTGCGCACCAACCCACGAATGCCTGCCATTTACCCTCATACACGTTACGCGTGGAAACAGCCCTTGCATTTTTAATTGTGTCAATAACGTTCTGGGGAAGACCACTGGCAGCCAGATTTAATCCCTCACAGGTCAGGCCGATAGGGCCATGCGCTCTGGATGCGGAAATATTTCTCCGCGTGCCTGCGTCAGGAGATCTCTGCGGAGGGGAAGCCGCCATGGCTCACCGTGTAGCATCTGAAAAATCTCCGCTAGCCAATGTTTCCCTGGCCAGCGGGGAGCTATCAGAATGAGTGAGTGTTTTCCCTCTCGCACCCTGGCGAGAGTAGGAATGATCAGCTCCATCGGGGGAAAGGCGTACAGTAGGACCGGCGGCCATTTGTGCGCTAGAGCATCCAGCCCAAGCGGAGCTTGTTGCTCTGTCAGTGAGAAAAACATCGGACACTGAGCATTTTCCCCTGATGCGAAGAGGTCGACTTCTGCTCGGCCGTACCTCTTCCATACCTGGGACATCACCTCGCTGTGGAGTTTCCACTCTTTGTAGTGGGGATTGCCCCTTGATAGCAGATCTGCGCCTCTGTTCATTACCCCTGGCACGTGAGTCGCTCTTAGCGACAGCAAGTGTGAGCTGGTCCAGATTATCAGTCTGTATGCCAGCTCGTGTAAATGACGTGAGCGCAGACCCCCCTGTCTGTTGATGTAAGCAACCACTGTTGTGTTGTCCGTTCTGACCAAAACATGGTGCCCTTTGATAAAGGGCAGAAAGTGTCTCAGTGCCAGCATCACGGCCAGGAGTTCCAGACAATTTATATGAGCTGTCTGTGTTTGTGGACTCCAAACGCAGTTTACCACCATCCCCTCGTGAGTGGCTCCCCAGCCTGTCAACGAGGCATCTGTGTTAATTACCTTCCTCGTCAGAATGGTTCCCATGGTAACGCCGGTGTTGAGAAAACCGGGACGCTTCCACGGGCTCAGCGCGCGTACACATATGAGAGAAACCAGGACGCTGCGGTGAGCATGGCGTGTGGGGCTCAAGCTGAGTGACGCCACCCACCTTTGAAACGGGCGCATGTGTAGACGGCTGAGTGTGATGACCGCCAGCGCAGACGCCATCAGACCGAGCAGTCTGAGGCATAACCTGAATTTCACCTGTGTGCCTCTGCGAAAGAGTGCCAGACAAGCCTGAAAGGCTTTTACTCGGTCCGCTGAGAGGTGCTCTCTGAACTCGACTGAATTCAGGGACAGGCCAATGAAGGTGATTGTTTGTACTGGGGTTAAAATGCTCTTTTCCCAGTTTATTGTGAATCCCAGAGCTGTCAGATGTAAAGTAAGCATCTCGGCATGCGTCCTGAGTTCCTCTAAAGACTGAGCTGCAATCAGCCAATCGTCTATATACGTCGCCAGACGCATCCCCCTTTCCCTCAGAGGAGCGATGGCTGCCTCGGTGCATTTCACGAACACACGTGGGCTCAGTGAGAGGCCAAAAGGAAGTACCAGGTACTCATATATCTTTCCCTGAAACGCAAATCTGAGGTATTTTCTGTGAGGGGGGTATGTAGGGATATGGAAATATGCGTCTTTCAAGTCTATGGAGACAAACCAGTCTCCTTGACGCACAAACTTTATCAGAGCTGCGTGTGTTAGCATCCTGAACAAATACCGTCTCAGATATGTGTTCAGAGCCCGCAGATCCAATATCGGTCGCAGACCCCCACCCCTTTTCGGCACGAGAAAGTATCTGGAGTAAAACCCATCTCTGCTTTGCTCCTGCGGTACCAGCCGGACAGCTCTTTTGTGCTGCAGAGAAATTATTTCCTCTTGCAGGACGCGAGCGGACTCTCCCCAGGCGTATGACTGTACTATGCCCTTGAAACGGGGTGGGGCTGTCACAAATTGGAGCCTGTATCCCTTGGATACAGTCTTTATCACCCAATCTGACACGCTCGCCACAGCTGAGTGTTGTTTGCCAGTGGACCTAAAGGTGCTTTTGTGTAAACACTGCGCAACACCGGCTGAGGGATCTGCTGTTCCGCCACAACTGCTAGCTGCGCTCCACCCAGGTCTGCTTTTTCCACAGAAAAAGCAGCCTGCTGTGTTAGAGGTAGGGTGAGAGCTCCCCCTTGAGGCCTCATGTGCAGCTGTGGCAAGGGTGGAGCGGGAGCTCCAGCTGGCCGCTGTGCCAAAGCTGGAGCGAGAGCTCCCCCTTGTGGCCTCATGTGCAGCTGCACGGCCATGTCCTGTCCTTGTGTTATTTTTAACATATTTTTCATGTTTTTTTGTTGTGGCTGCGCCCTCGGCTCCAGGCCTGGATGCATGCCAGAAAACAACTTTATTGAACATGTTGTGAAGGGGGAAGGTCGTGTTTTTAGACACTGGCATGTGTTTGTGCACTGGTGTGTGCTTTCTGGCCACAGCTGCGGCTCCACTGAGCTCTCAGTGGCTTTGATCCTCCTCCGCTTCGGTCGGCTCTGAACGATGAGCTCCAACGTCGGCTCTGCAGGCCGTTTCAGTTGCCTTGAACGTGGCGTTCTGAACTTGAACTGGGACAGGATGTGTCCTGGTAGGGGGGGTGCAGGTGTCTGGCAGATCCTGCTCTCCCACCCCGAAGACGGCTCCCCAGGTAGCGCGCCTCTTTTTCTTTGCGCTCACAGTAGCGGAAGGGGTCGCTTGGTTTCCCGGCGTTGTCGGGGGAGTGAATGGCTTCCTTCCTCAAGCACCTTTGAGCTCAGTTTGTTTCCCACGGTCCACTGACTGCGGCTAAGGCTGGCGTTTGGGGATGCGGTAGGCCGGTCGAGCCGCCGCTTGAGCAAACGGCACACGGGGTGCTGGAGGGGGAGGAGGCTGCGCTTTCCTGGGCAGACACAGCTTTAGCGCTTCACCTTCCCTCTTCTTTTCCTCACAGCGTTTTTGCATGGCTGCCACAGTGGGGCCGAATAAGCTCTTCGGGTCCACGGGGGTGTCGAGGAGCTGGTTCTTCTCTCTTTGAGATAGGCTAGACAGGTTCAGCCATCTAGCTCTCTCCTGAGTGACCATCAGGGGCATGGCTCTCCCGGATGCTTGGACAGCGCTTCTGTGGAGACGCAGGCATAGGTCTGTCACCACGCACAACTCATCCCACAAATCGGCCATCGGTGTGCCAGTCATCTGCTCCTGTAATTCCGCTTGGTAAGCGAGGAGAAGAGATGAAGCGTTTAAGGCTTTAACAGATGCAGCCACCGCCTTGTAGCTTCTCTCATTCAGAGCGGACTGCAAAGAATCAGCTTTGAAGGGAAGGGTGGGTCCTGCCGCTGTCATGGCTGACTTTTGCGATGGGTGAGATGCCAGCAGAGGTTCTATGGGAGGCAGATGTGAAAAACCGCCGACCCTCCCAGGGCGGGGTTCTTGGCGGTGCAAGGATTGCTCCAGGACCGGGTTGCTTCCTCGAGGCACTCGGGAAAGACCGGCAACAGCTGTCTGCTGGAAGATTTGGCTCTCGGAAGCCGCTTCCCCTCATATCGAGATGTGGTAGTTTCGGTGAGGGTTTCGGGCCACTTGATGCCCAGCTTCTTTGCTGCCCTTCTGCAGACATCATGCAGGTCCGTTGCAGTCAGGTTTGGGGGACCGCAGCGGCTGGTGTCATCCGTCACCGAGGGCTTTGCAACCGACTGGATGGCATAAGGCCCGCAGTCCAGCTCGTCATCGTCAGACCCGAGACCGATGGACTCCACTTCAGATTCGGACTCGGCATTAGCAAGAGTGCTGAAACCTGGAAGTGCGGCCTCGTCTTCCTCTGGGTCAGTCAGTGGCGCGACAGCGTCGAGCTGATCACCCCAACTGGCTCCAGCCAAAATGGGCTCTCTCTCATCAGTACCAGGAAGCTCCGGTGGCGGGGGATTGGCTACCCCCATCATAGGATCAACCTCTGACAGGCTAGTTTGGCGTGCTAGCCTGCGCCGACGAGACTTAAGGGAGAGCCGTGCACAGTGCTCGCAGCTCGCCGGTGACGCCAACGCGTCCTGGGCATGTTGCAGCCCCAGACACGAAGCGCAGACAGAGTGGGTATCTGCCCCAGCTATGAGGTTGCCACATGTGCAGGTTCTAGATGGTGGCTTGACTCTGTTCATGGTGAGAACGAGTGCAAGTTACACAACTTCTTAAGCTCCGTTAAGGTTGCAGCTAGTTTGGTGACCAGTTGCAGCGCTGCTGTTTGGCGACAGACCAGCGTTGAAAGGGACTCAGAACAGTCGAGCACTGTTATTGAGAAGCGCTCAGCAACCGAGGTGTTAGCTCACTCTGTGAACACTTAAGCTAGCTCAAGTTACTGTAATGACCGTCTGAGAGGTGCTTCTGGGAGCGAGAAGAGGTGTTAGACTGAAGATCACCTACGTGACATCGACTTTTATACTGGGAGGAAGTCCCTCCCATGGGAGCGGACGTCACTTCCGCCTGCCAGTCAAGACTGGCGTAATGTAATAGAGCTTCTGGGGGACAGGCGCTGGAGGCGTGTCCCATAGTGAGATACCGAAACGAATGTTGAAAGAGAACTCCTGTTGCCAAAGCAGCATTCCTGTGCTACCAGTGTTGATTCCTGTTCTAGTTCAGAGATGTGTGACAAGTCGATGTTAGAGCAGATAAACATGCTGCAAGCATATTTGATGGTGTAAAAACCTGCCCTGTTATCTTTGGAACAAAAGTTAAGTAGGTAAGCAATGTTATCAGGTAAAATAAGTCCTGTCCTCTTACCAGTTATGGTTAAGGGCTTTCTTATTTTGTAAATTTATTTACAGTCACTTCATTTAGACTTATTAACATAATTAATGAAGGACAACAATCATTCTCTGCTTATTCCTCTTAGATTTAATGTGCCTGTTACACGCTTTTCCCACAAATGCAGAAATTGAAAGAAAACATCTTAATATTAAAGGAATTGGGCAGTAATTGACATGATATTAGGATTAAAGACATGATAAAAGACAATTGTGACACAAAATAAGCATATTTTTATGTTAAATTGTAATCCAAAGGCATGGAAATGAGGTCAAAGGGGAAGTCTTCGGTCATTCATTGTGTGAGCATCAATGATAAACGGTTCAGGTAGAAGCCAAGTTACGTTAAAAACAGCGTTAATATGGTGAAACGGTGCATTGCTGGTGGTGGCAGCAATACTACAACAGCAGACATTAGTCTGCACTACCTTCCTGAAGCAAAGAGGATCAGAGCTGCCTGGATCAGAGTTGGAAAACTGATGATGGACAGATGGGCTGGTCCCACCAAGCACAGCAGTTCTGAGGACTTTTTGTCAAACTGCTTCAAACAAAAAAACATGAATTTAGAAGATAAATGATGTCAGAGGTCAGAATATCTTACAGACGAAGGAGAAAGTTGAAGCAGATGCTATAGCCAGGCTGTTCAGAGCATCTGATGTGAAAAGATCGCAAAATAAAAGATTGTTTATTGCTGTTGCTAAACGGATCAAGGCTCACCAGGTAAAAACACTTCCTTCTTGGAAAGGTAGATTTAGATATCTGCAGTTATTGTTAATAATTAAAAATCCAAAATTATAATTTTTATTATTAATAATAATAATCCAAAGTTCATTCATTCATTCATCTTCTATACAGCTTATTCCATAGTGGGTCACAGGGGTGCTGGTGCCTATCTCCAGCAGTGTATGGGCGACCAGTCTATGGACGACCTGTCCAGGGTGTACCCAAACCATCGCAAGGCAACAAAGAGACATACAGAACAAACAACCATGCACACACTCATTCACACCTAAGGGCAATTTAGAGAGACCAATTTATCATTGTCATGGTTTTGGACTGTGGGAGGAAGCCAGAGTGCCCGGTGAGAACCTACCCATGCACGGGGAAAACATGCAAACTCCATGCAGAACGACCCCCGGCCGGGAGTCAAACCCGGGACCTTCTTGCTGCAAGGCAACAGCATTAACAACTGCGCCACCGTGCAATCCAAAATTAATTTTCTTATTAAAATAAGATGAATTACATACGATATATTTAAATAAAGGCTTCTCTAAAGATTCTAATATAAAGTAAAAACAAAATAACACACTAGGTGGTGTCTTCGGATCTTGAATAACCCCTTGTGTCTGCTGCTACTGCTTCATGCTGCTCAGCTTCGCCTCCGGTTGTTTCACTCAGTGCTGTATTTACTGTAACCCTGGATTTACACTGTATCTGCTCTGGTGTGGTCCGGTCCGCTGCCCGGAGGAGCTCCCGGAGGAGCTCCAAGAATCCTACGCAGATCACGCAATAAAAAGCAGTGATAAATGAGGAAGCAAGACCAAAACAACTCATTCTTAGGAAGTTAAACCAGTTAAACTGCTTCATTTTTCATTTTATGCATTCAGATATTTTCATGTGTTTTGTTCAACAGAGGATGAGTTCACTGAGTGCAGCAAAGCTATATCTGTTGCTTTGTTTGGTGCATTTAATGTTTAATTGCGCAATTGTAATACCTTAGGTAACCCAGTAACTGATCTAATTCATCTAATGTAAACAACTGCTAATATATACATGTGTATATATAAATATATGTGTGTATTTATTAATATAGTGCAATTTAGTCGGTCTTAGTGAATTATTTTGAAAATCCTGATGCTGTGCTCGTTCTGTTTCTGTTGGTGTGGTATTATTCGTACATATTGATAAAAGAGAGCAACAAAATTGCAAAGGAGTAGTCTGGAAATGCCTTTTTAGTTAAATTTATGACCATGCATCTCAACAACTGTTCATTTCAGTGGCATTAATTAACTTTTTAAAATATTTTATCAATGTTTTCTTTCCGTAAATGTATTTGGATTTATCATGAAAATTCAATGTCACAGGCACTTTAAAGTCATAAAGAACAAAGTTTAGAAGGTTGCTGTAAATACCACCACTACTCTGAGAGACCCCATGTTGTTTGTCTACATAAGCATGTGTCAAGGAAAAAAACGATCAGTTAAAATAATAATGAAGTCTTAAAACACAAGACACCATAGACACCATAAACATTTATTTTTCTGCTAAACACCAACAAAACTCTCATTTCATCTTATATGACCAGAATTACTACAAATTACACAACCAATACCTCCTGAAAGAAACCTTTTGGATGACAGGTGCAACATTTTTGTCTGTTTAAGCACTTAGGAGTGTCATGTCCTGGATGCCTGAGAATCCACCAACTCCAGTACCAAAAATAACCATCGGTTCATGAGACAATTTTATGAACCTTTAAACAGTATATTGTGAGTTTTCAGACTCCTCTAGTAATTCATTTCTAAAAAAAAAAAACGACTGTTAACAAACCTCTCAACTTAT
Source organism: Girardinichthys multiradiatus (assembly GCF_021462225.1). Classification (NCBI taxonomy): domain Eukaryota; kingdom Metazoa; phylum Chordata; class Actinopteri; order Cyprinodontiformes; family Goodeidae; genus Girardinichthys; species Girardinichthys multiradiatus. Next base: position 28,445,468 of record NC_061795.1, on the reverse strand, counting down.
CTGTTAATGTTTGAAACATTTAACTTATGAAAGCAGGTATTGTTCTCACTCACAAGCATCAACACAGTACTCAGCAGTAACACTGGGCTGCCTGTGAGCCGCTGATGACTGAGCATGAGCAAAGCCGCCACTGGCTGATTCACTTAGAGTCAAGGTGGCCTGTTAAGGGAAAACTTTCTTTGTCTAAAATAAATCACTCCACTAAAATAAATCGTTGCATTTGATTTGTCTCTTTTTCGTTTAGATTGTTAATGCAGATTGTGCACAAAAAATAATGTTAAAAATTATTAGGTCTTACAGAATTAGGAAGGGTTTTTAATTGTGACATTGGAAAAATACAGGAATTGTCAAAAGAAAGTGTTTATCATTTAGCAACTTCTGTGGACTTTTAGAGCAGGCAATCACTACTTTAGTCACAGTTGCATTAGATAGTTGTTTTCATTATAGACAAAGAAGAGTGTGTTGGTCCATAATCTATTATAATGACAGTCCAATTAGAAACACGCGGTGCAAAACAGAATGTCTTAAGCATGTCTGACTGCATTCTCATTATTGCATTAAACAGACTAAGAACAGAGTCATTTTTTTACACCTGTACAATGAAACCTTTTATTAGGGAAAATATGTCAAGACTTCCCAAACACCAGTATTGCACTCACATAAGAAGAGTTTTATACAATTTTCAAACTAACATTTAATAGTCCACTTTGTTTGACCTATTTGTCAAAAGAAGCAGAATGCCCCACAAGATGCCTTCAGAAAAAAAAGTAAAAGGTAAAATCCTGCAGTGCTCCATGCCATATGACAGGAGTGTGTGAAAACTGACACACAAGAGTTTTCAAATTGGGGCCCGGGGAGCCGAAGCATAAAATAACTTCAATCTCAGCAGCTCTCCAAGGAATAGAGCAGAAGTGCGACCAACAACAACACAACAACAGAGAGGCAGGAAGGGGTGAAGGTAGGAGTTATTAGAGGATAAAACATGCCTCTCCATCTCACTCCTTCTCTCTTAGGAACCCTGAGGATGATCAATGGATTTAGTCAGAGGGATATTCAAGCAGAAAATTGCTGCCTTTTTGCTTTTATTTGAAGTATTTCCAGAATACATACCGGAGCCCCTGTCCACCAAGGTTGAAAATAACAGCACAAGAGCAGTCTGTACCAGTAATTCTGAAAAAAGGGGAGAAAAAAAAGTGGGGGAGGGTTTTGGTGTGGGCAACAAATGTTAAAGGACGCAGGGAGGGTTTAGATTGAAACTTTGCAGGTATAAAATTGAAGGCAGCCAGCTGAACAGACACAGTCAAACTATGGCTATTTTTCAAAACTGAACCTCAACGGCCAACATGGAAATAAATAAATAAAAAAGGAGCAGACCAAGTGCCAAGACATAGGACACCACTCTATGCAGATATGGCTGCATGATTTATTACATCCTGTTTATATGTATTAACTTTAAAAGGTCCAGTTAGCCTTATGGAAAAAAAGTGCTTTCTATACTTGTTTTAAAAAATGACTCTCAAATATGAAACTATTTGTTTACATCATTAAGTATTCTGAAGTATTTCAAAGTTTGATTTTGTGCAGTAAAGATTAAACTGAACTGATATTAACTGATTTAACCTTAATAGTGACTCATTATTAGTTCATGCAAAAAGGATTTCTGAGGTCAATGGTATGATGACGGTTTTTTTAAATGAGCCAATGTACCAAAGCGTAGCAGTGACAGGGTAAACTCGAGTGCTGGATAGTGAGGACCGCCCCTGCCCCTGGGGGCCCGGTAGCACTATGCAGATGACAGCAGAGGCATGTGGCACGCTCGTGGCATTATGAATAGGCCACAGCGATGGGGACCAGACTTCTCAGCTCCCTGTTGTGTGGTGTGATGGCCTCATCTGTTTTCCCATCGCTACTCTAATACATCTGCAGCGCACTCCTTCCTAATTAAGATTCCACCATTCTATTAGTCATAGGATGGAAAGGATATCACAGAGGGTAGTTTAGCCAGAGTTTTTGGATTAATTGCTGGGCAATTCACCACACACAAGAGTGCTTAGAGAGCCAGAACAAGAACACCAGAGACAATAATTCAGCTCAGATTTTTTTTTTCCATTCACCGTTGTTATTTTTACAGAGAAGCCTCCACGGGAATAGGCTCCGTGAACTATTTGTCACATTCTATTCATAACTTTCATTAATAGTAAGTAAGGTTTACTAGTGTGCAGCCATGGGAGACATCGTTTAGAGGAATGGTTATTTAAAACAGAGCATTTGTATTTGTTCATGCATAAACATACCCAGTTTAGGCATTTTGTTTTTGCTGCTAATGCAGTGGCATATGGAATTATTAACTGATTAAATATTTTACGAAGTGCAGGCTTTAGTTGTAGTAGTAGAGTGTTGTAATTAACAGGAAGAAATATATGGCTCAAATGCAGTTAAATCCAAAATTATTCATTGCAGATTGAGATTTAAATTATTATTATTATTTTTTTTTTCAACCAAGAAGTTTTCTAATAGGAAAGAAACATACCATAAAAGACATATCATAAAAGATAATTTAATGTAAAATAAGTATCAATAAAAAAAAAACTGTTTTATTTTCATTTTATTAAAAATTAAAGCGAGAGATCGAGAGATATCAACTAGAAATAGTCGGGCTCGCCTCCACGCACTGTGTGGGCTCTGGAACCCATCTCCTCAAGAGGGTCTGGACTCTCTTCTACTCTGAAGTGGCCCACGGCGAGAGGCAGCGGGCTGGGGTGGGTTTGCTTGTTGCCCCCCAGCTCAGCCATCTCGTGTTGGGGTTTACCCCAGTGGATGAGAGGGTCGCATCCCTGCACCCTTGGGTTGGGGACAGGTCTCTGACTGTCATTTCGGCCTACGGGCCGAGCGGTAGTGCGGACTACCCGGCCTTCTTGGTGTCCCTGTCGGGGGTGCTGGATAGTGCCCCTCCCGAGGACTCCATTATTCTGCTGGGGGACTACAACGCCCACGCGAGAAACGACAGTGACACCTGTAGAGGCGTAATCGGGAGGAATGGCCTCCCCGATCCAAGTGGTGTTTTGTGGTGTTTTGTTATTGGACTTCTGTGCTAGTCACGGATTGTCCATAATGAACACCATGTTCAAACATAAGGGCGTCCATCAGTGCACTTGGCACCAGGACACCCTAGGCAGGAGGTCAATTATCGACTTTGTTGTCGTATCATCAGACCTTCGGCCGCATGTTTTGGACACTCGGGTGAAGAGATGGGCTGAGCTGTCCACTGATCACCACCTGGTGGTGAGTTGGATCCGCTGGAGGAGGAGAAAGTCAGACACACTTGGCAGGCCCAAGCGCATAGTGAGGTTCTGCTGGGAACGTCTGGCGGAGCCCTTGGCCAGGGATGTATTCAACTCTCACCTCCAGGAGAGCTTTGACCAGATTTCGAGGGATATTGGAGACATAGAGTCAAAGTGGACCATGTTCTCCACATCTATTGTCGATGCTGCCACCCGTAGCTGCAGCCGTAAGGTCTGTGGTGCCTGTCGTGGCGGCAATCCCCAAACCTGGGGGTGGACACCGGCAGTAAGGGACGCTGTCAAGCTGAAGAAGGAATCCTATCGGCTGTGGTTGGCTTGTGGGACTCCTGAGGCGGCTGATGGTGCTGTGAGGCCAAGCGTGCCACTGGCCGGGCAGTGGCAGAGGCAAAAACACGGGCCTGGGAGGAGTTCGGTGAGGCCATGGAGAAGGACTACCGGTTGGCCTCAAAGCGATTCTGGCAAACCGTCCGGCGCCTCGGGAGGGGGAAGCAGTGCTTCACCAACACTGTTTAAAGTGAAGGTGGGGAGCTGCTGACCTCAACTGGGGACATTATCGGGCGGTGGAAGGAGTACTTCGCGGGTCTCCTCAATCCTGCCATCACGCATTCCCTGGTGGAAACAGAGGCTGGGGACTCGGGGTTGGACTCTTTCATCACCCAGGCTGAAGTCACCGAGGTGGTTAAAAAGCTCCGTGGTGGCAGGGCTTCGGGGGTGGATGAGAACCGCCCTGAGTACCTCAAGTCTCTGGATGTTGTGGGGCTGTCATGGTTGACACGCTTCTTCTACATTGCGTGGCGGTCAGGGACAGTGCCTCTGGACTGGCAGACTGGGATGGTGGTCCCCCTTCATAAGAAGGGTGACCGGAGGGTGTGTTCCAACTACAGGGGGATTACACTCCTCAGCCTCCCTGGTAAGGCCTACACCAGGGCATTGGAGAAGAGAGTCCAGCCGATAGTCGAACCTCGGCTTCAGGAGGAGCAGTGTGGTTTTCGTCCCAGCCCTGGAACACTGGACCAGCTCTACACCCTCTGCAGGTACTTGAGGTTTCATGGAAGTTTGCCCAACTGGTCCACATGTGTTTTGTGGACCTGGAGAAAGCATCTGATTGTGTCCCTCGTGATGCCCTGTGGGGGGTGCTCCAGGAGTATGGAATCGGGGGCCCTTTACTAGGAGCCATCCGGCCTCTGTACAAGCGGAGCAGGAGTTTGGTTCGCATTGCTAGCAATAAGTCGGACCTGTTCCAGGTGCATGTTGGACTCCGGCAGGGCTGCCTTTTGTCACCGGTCTTGTTCATAACTTTCATGGATTTCATCTCTTCTTTTTGCAGATCATGTGGTCCTGCTGGCCCCCTCTAGCCAAGACCTACACCATGCGCTGGGGCGGTTCGCAGCTGAGTGTGAAGCGGCATGGATGAGGATCAGCTCCTCCAAGTCCGAGGTCATGGTTCTCGACCGGAAAAGGGTGGCTTGTCCTCTTCAGGTTGGAGGGGAGTTCCTGCCTCAAGTCGAGGAGTTTAAGTATCTCGGGGTCTTGTTCACGAGTCAGGGAAGAATGGAGCAGGAGATCGACAGACGGATCGGTGCGGCTGCCACAGTAATGGGGGCGCTGTGCCTGTCCGTTGTGGTGAAGAGAGAGCTGAGCCGAAAAGCAAAGCTCTCAATTTACCGGTCGGTCTACATTCCTACCCTCACCTATGGCCATGAACTTTGGGTCATGACCGAAAGAACAAGATCCCGGATACAAGTGGCTGAAATGAGCTACCTCCGTAGGGTGGCCAGGCACTCCCTTAGAGTTAGGGTGAGGAGCTCGGCCATCCGGGAGTGGCTCGGAGTAGAGCCGCTGCTCCTCCACATCGAGAGGAGCCAGTTGAGGTGGCTTGGGCATCTATACCGGATGCCTCCTGGATGCCTTCCTCGGGAGGTGGTTCCAGGCACGTCCCACTGGGAGGAGGCCCAGGGAATGGCCCAGGACACGCTGGAGGGACTATGTCTCTTGGCCGGCCTGGGAACACCTTGGGCTCCCCCCGGAGGAGCTCGAGGAGGTGTCTAGGAAGAGGGACGTCTGGGCGTCTCTGCTGAGTCTGCTGCCCCCACGACACGGTCCCGGATAAAGCGGAAGACTACGAGTACGAGTAAAAATTAAAGCAATCAAACCCTGCTAACCAGCTTTTTGCATGTTTCCATAGGTATTTTGACAATTTATCTTTGGTGATGAGCTCCAAGCCTTGGTGGGGGTAAGGAGTTCTTGTCATAACCCTAATCCTTAGCCCACTTTACAAGTCGGCACTCTGGCTGGGTCCCTCCAAAACGTTACTTCATTCAATTCAATTCAATTCAGTTTTATTTATATAGCCCCAATTCACAACACATATTGTCTCAAGGCACTTCACAACAGTCAGGTACATACATTCCAATTAATCCTAACCATTTAACAGTGCAGTCAGAGTTAGTTATGCATTCAATAGTAACTTCATGTTATTTCATACAACTTGCAGCCATGAGAAAGTTGTTAGTAAAATTTTTAAAAATAATATCTAAATCCAAATCTACCAGGAGTGTGATAATTTTGGGCTTAAGTCTACATGACCACACATAAATACAAGAACTGTGAAAACCATCTTTACTGTTATTTTGGCTCACAAATCCTCATAAATTGTAGGTTTCAACTGTGCAAACATTGAATTTGGCGTTTCTGCATTCTAATGAAAGCTAAATCAGATAGTTTTTAATATGAGAAATGCTAACTGAGGCTTGTAGTGTTGTTTACTACAGGCTGAAGCCTATTACACCTACCATGATAAATAAAGCTACTCTTTTGCATTTCTATCCATCTGATACAGTAGCATACGCAATTTTATCTTCATCTAAGCCAGGCTACTATGATTTTTTACCACGTCAAACATTTTTTGTAGCACCTGCCACATGATATGCTTTGCAGATGCTCTGTCTGCACTGGGGCACTCATGAACCAAGCATAAGACATTGAACTTGGATCATTAAGTTATCTGTAGTCATTAAACAATCATTAAGGAGAAGAAAACACAAGATGGTGACAACTATCCAAAATTAACTCACTCTGTACTAAGAGAGTAAGCTACTGTGATTTTATACCCTTCATCCCAATAAACATGCACTACACAGAACAGCAGCATGTGGTCGGACATGATGTTTCACAAAATGCAATGAATTTCTATAAATTAGACACACTTAAAATGGGCTTTTAGACATGCCAACAAGTGTAGCACAATAATAAACTGTTACAGCAGTGGAAAAACTTTACATGTAATGCAACAGCATCAAAATCTGTCACAAACATCCATTAGGTATGGGGAAATGCTTTTTAACAGAGACATTCCACAAAATCCAGTCTTCTTTATTTTAGTTATTAGCAATAATCCAGATATCCTCTTTGACAAACAAAAAAGACAAATGTCTTGATTTTTCATATTCATAAATACTTATAAATATATTTTATTTTACAATATGTTTAACTATATTTTGCATATGTTAACATGTTTATCTAAGAAAATTAAATAATGTTGGAAATCATCAAAACATTTTCTATCATATTATGCCTTCTTTAGAAAAAATTATGAAAAAAGCCATAACTACATACAATTTTAGCACATTTTGTGTAACTGTTGTTTTTTCATGCTTGACTGCACACAAACCATATTATACACTGGGCAAAGTACTACAGCTGAATCCTGCAGAGAATTGAAAGAAATCCAGCATTTTCTGTGTGGTTCCTATCATGTCAACAAGAAGGGATTTCTTTTTATGGTTTAATTCAACAAAAGCATTTGCAATTGGGTTTTTGGGCTTCTCAAGGGCATTCCTGGTAAAATTACTGAGACTGTGCACCATTTATCACAGCCTGACATGTGTCATGTTCCAGATTCTGGTGCAGAGAGGTTACAGCTGAAGACAGCTCCTTCTTTGTTGAGCAGTCATCAAAGACAACATCTCGTATTTATCAAAACAAAAAAGAAAGGAAAGAGAAAAGAAAATCCACTGAAGGAACAGAGTGTCATGTTTTCAGATGCCCTAATATATTTTTGCACAAAACACACAAAAGAGTTTAATTTATTACATACAAGATTAGATCTAGTAAAAGAAAAAATGTATTTAGTTAAATATGACTTTATATGTTTTTAGATTCATTTAACATATTAGAAACCTATTTTAATAGTTTTGTTTTCAAAAATTGGGGTTATGATCCAGACTAAAGCTAAATTGATGACAGGCTGATGTTGGATTGTCTGTTTAAGCTGTTTTGTATCAGACAGCTACAGTAAGTCATTTAAAATTAACCAAATTCCGTAAAGTAATTCAAAGGAACTGAGTGGCTTTTGCAATGCATTGTTTTGAGTGTTTTTAATCTGTTAATTTAATGATTCCACCTTGTGATCTTATTTTTACTTTTTTCTCATCATATGTTACAAATTAATCATATAAGTCATGGTAGCCTATTAACCTTTGACTATGTTGATGGCTGTCTGCATTACTTGTCTGACCATTAAACAACATTTAGTTAATTTGTCATAATGCCACTCTCTTACAGTTTTTGACTGGGGTACCCACAAATGAAATTTTGTAAGTCAACGGAGGCCTTATCAACAGCCAAAGACAATAAAATAAGGTCGAAGCCCAATTCATCAGCTTTCCTAGTTTACTCCTATGTTTTAGCATGTCCATGATAGGGAGGTAGGAGGGACACTGGAAAAACAGGAAAACCTAATCTTTTAAACAGTGATTTTCCAGGGATGAATTTAAAACTAAGGGTTATGAGTAGTAATAAGCATACTTCTGAATTTGTTTTTTGTATTACAAATATATTGTCACCACAACCATAATAATGTCTAATTTGATATGTTCCAGTGTATTATGTTGTAAGTATTACTATTACCATCTTACTACAAAGAAAAGAACCAAAACTACTGTACCATATCTCTATTAACAAAATTTAACTGCCACAGCAACCATTGTAATGTCTAGGTGGAGTTATGGCAATGTAAAATGTTTAAAACCACTGTTGAGCTTCCTCAGCAAGCATAACTATAACAACTTATTGATGCATGTTTAAAGCTAGATAAGTGTTCCCATGGTATTTGCCAGTTAATATGGGGCATATTCATGTATCCCCCTTGTGACTCCAAATTAAGTTGTAGGGGGAGGCATAATGGTAGGGGTAAATGTGAAGGTAATGCTTACACTAGGAAACGGTATTTGGCTTAAGAGACAACAAAGGTAGTAATATAATTCAAACAACTGATATGCAAATTATGATGTATAAGAGGCATTACAATCCAAGCTAAATTTTGTAGAGATAGAGAAAGGATGACTGAACTCTGTCTTAACAACATGGAAATATGGTTCAAAACTGAAAGGAGAAAAACTCTAATGATGTTTAAATGCAGTTGAGAGATAACTAACCATGACTTTCAAAGTTGTTGTTTTTTTGGCCAAATTTGCATAGAACATTGTTTGTGCCAAATACACCCACTATCTTTCTTAGGTTAAACAGACAACAGGCCAACCAAACAGCGATAAGAATAACTTTCATGGCCATACAGTAGTTAGATTATACATGCCGCAAATACTCACCATTACTGATCTAAGTGTAAGATTGCTGTCTGCAATTACTATCTAGATGTATCACTCAATGTTTGTATCAGTAAAAACATTCAGATGATAATTACAGTTACATTTGTCTATGAACTCTTGTAAGACTCTTCTACGTTTACATCGACATAAGTAATTGAAATAATGGCCGATCGGGCTAAAAATGTGTAATGTAAACATGTCAGTCGGAATATTCTGATCGGATTTGGCAGGATCAGAATGAAATTGTAATCCGACTGAGAGGGGTGATTTATGCAGATTGACAATCCAATCGACGTGCATGTAAACGATTGACAGAATCGAATTATTCTGAACGAGGCACACCGACCTGAGTGCGCATGTGCACCCCACGTTAAGGTGATGGAGGGCCAGCAGCGCTAAAGTTTGAGGCATCACAGAACATTCAAGAATGCTTATTTCATTCCGCTGTCTCATCCTGTAATGCAGATAGACCAGTAGCATGTGCTGCTAAGCCCGTAGCTAAATTAGGGAGTTCAGTAATGTCTCAACCGTGATTAGAACCTGGTGCAATTTCATCCTGGACACTCAGAAGACAAGCAAACTGGTGCACTACTACTTTGTTTGCTAGTTTTTGTTGTTCAGCAAAGATGGACGTACTTCTTCTGTGTTTTTTTGTCAAATTTGATAACTCTGCACATCTCAGTAGTTCACCTCTGAATAAACCCATGTGCATATAAACGCACATCATGATCAGATTGAACAATTGTGTGCCCATATAAATGGAGCAATCCGATAATGTTTTTGTTTTTAGTCCAAATACATTTCAATCCAATCGTGAAATTATGTGCATAGCTATTGTTTTCTTTTTTTTTTTTTTTGGCAATAGTAGATCCTAATGTTTGGGAGAGAGTTGTAGTGAGTGTGCCAAAGAAAATCACTGATAGGGTTCTTAGGACCACATCAGTATACTGCAATGTATTTCAGTAGATCATATGGATCAACTAATTTTCCTAAGGAAATTAATCACTTTGTGGGTTAAATACAGTGATGACTAATGTGCAATTGTATATACAATATTCGAAACTGCCACAAGGTTGTCTGCCAATACTGTTTGATTTAATCTTTCATTTTAATAATTTTATTTCTACAATCAGACTAGTTTTGCTTGTCTCAAATTGTGTATTGTGTATTTTCCCATTTACAGACAGTTTAAAAAAAACTGTCTTTGAAAGGTTAACCTTTTTTGTTGTGCATTATCTAGAAAACAAAATGTTCTGCCTTTGAGTTGCTGGAGGGTTGATAGGAACATATTTTGCATGGTGGATTTCCATTACTCATTACTTAAGATCTAGCTGGTATACTGGAATTCATCCTAATTTACCACATTGTATCTCATCGAATCACATTCTATTGAATTAGAACTTTGATTCAGAGTCTATCATGCTTGAGTGGGGAGTCGAATTGGTGGGTGCTGCACCTGTTTTTTTAATGTATCCTATCATTGGCAGTGTATTGTGAGATGTATTTTATTGATCACAAAGCTGATAAACCCTCACCTAACCTGTTAGCTGTTTTAGGATGACTATAGTTGTGTTTGGAGTTTGTTGTCTGTAACACTACTCAAGTCACAATAATGTTAACATTATAGTAACAATAGCTGCCTAACATTATAAGTGTAAATTTTCTTTGAGAGGTGATGTCTAAGTAAGAATTGTAAGCAAGCTGTTCTGTAATTTCTATGTCAGCAAATTGGATTCATCAATCAAAGGTGTGATTAGAGTTCCTTGCACCAGATCTTGCAAATTATACCAGAATATTTTTGCTTCAAAGTGAAGACTGTCTCGCGAAGGGTCATCTTTTTGTTGTTGTTGTCCAAGTTTTATAAAGGTAAGTGCCTTAAGCTTGACTCTGTGTATGAGATTCCTATTTTCAAGCAAGACTGGAAGTAGTTCTTGAGTTGCTGTCCTGTTGTGTAAAAACTGCACTTGGGGCAGTTGACAACCTTTAAAGCAGAAAAAGACATTATGAAAGCTTTGGAGAAGCATCCATCACTTTCAAATTGTTTGTGTGGCAGCACTTTGGGCACTAGGCTTTGGTTATTCTTTAGCAAACCTTTATTCTATTTGTGAAAACACAAAAAATGTGCAGTTGCAATGCTTTTTAGGATTAGAACCACCTTTACATTATATAGACAGGTCATACCTGAATCTAGCTATTCCACATTTATACAAAATTATTTAGAACACAGTTTACAATCCGTAAAACCTGTACTTAATTACTTAAAACAAAAAACAGAGATTCTTACCTTTCTCCAAAATATTAAAATCTAAAGAGTTCTGGTTCTCATGAACCAAATATTATGTATGGCCTTATTGTCAGGATCTGGGTTTGTGTTTTTGTGCTTGCTACATGTGCTCATTCTCAGGTGGTGCTGGAGTTCTCAAGTGTGCTGGGTGACAGGTGTGACTTATTCCACTGATTGCCAGGAGGAGTACTTAAGCAGGAGGCTGCCAGCACTTCAATGCCAGAGTGTTTTGCCACAGTGGTACAAACGCTAGCTACACTCCAAGTTATGCTTCGTGTTTTGCTCCTCTGCAGATTTTGAAAGCCTAAGCTTTGGATCTATGTCACTACTGAGTTTTCTGGACTACGTTTCTAAAAGTTACTCTGGATGATCAAGCTTGTCTTCGTTCTGAGGATTCCTATCCTGTGATCTACCTTCGTTTGGATTTGCATCAAGCTGGCTGCTTCCTGTTCTCTTTGTCTCCTGAGCCAAGCCACAAGCGTACCCTGTCCATCCTCCAACGTAAGCCACCGCACATTGAACTTGTTTACTGTAACCTGAGCTCCACAGAACAGCACCAAGTGAACTCTCTACGGAGATACCTGCTTAAGACCTAGATCCTGAATCTCATTCCCCCTGGCGACCTGACCATCATAACTCAGTAAGATGATCTCAATATCAAAATAACTATTTGCTCTTGGTTTCGTTTTTCCCTCCGTTACCCGTACTCATCCATTCTCTTCACTACTCTCCTTACAGTGAGATATTTTGTCCGTTCCGTTCCCGACTATATCTTCAATAAACAATCTTTATTTTACTTCCTCCTCCTGAGTGCTCTCTGTATGTGGGTCCAAGCTATTTCGGACATAATGACACTTATCTTGTGAGTTGAAGGTGTCCGTCCCTCCCCTAGTAATAAATAATAGATTAAAGGTATTAACTGACTGCATGTTGAACAGCTATGCAAAAAGTTGAGGAGAAAAAGCAGAAGTTCTTATTTTGAGCAAAAATAGATAAAGTCTCTGCTGGACATGGGCCATGTTTTGACTTATTACTAGTGTTTTGACTGAACAACAAAGCAATCCTGCTTGTATATATCGCCAGCTTTTTGGAAACAACCAAATCCTGTTTGTTGGACTTTTTTTGGTTCCCCAGACAAAGTATATTCAAAGCCCAATTTCAGTTGAATATTCCCTGGAAGAAATGCTCTTATAAAACAAGAACAGCCTAATTCTAGGGGCCATACATATTACACCATCTTAATTGGCTAGACCATTAGCGAATCACAAAATAGCTATCTTTAAAAAGCCACATAAATTGTCATTGTTTAAAGAGTGCATCAATAAATGCTGACATAGTTGAATGTAAAGTAACACACAAGGGGGAGGGGCACGTATAGAATTAATTAATTCCACTACCATTATTTATGACTTAATATGATATACTGGCGTGCTTTATAATAACACTGAATGTGCATATTTCTGGAGGAGACACTAGAGTAATTATATTGAATGCCTTTTACCCTGAATGTACAATATTAATTACAGCCACAGTTGTTTATCAATTGTGAAACACTGTTTAAAGGCTGTTTGGAAGATTGCCATGATGACCCAGTCATGTCTCCTATCTTTTACTTCAACTTCTCATAATGTGACACAAGGCATCCTTCTTGTGTCACCTCTGATATATGCTTTAAAAAAGGAGAATATCACCAAGGAGACTTCAAGAAAAAACTTTTAAAGAGAACGGTATAGGAGCATAGGCACATGTTGCTAATAATTTGCCTTGGAAGGTTACAACATTTTGTACGCCATTTGTATCAGTTACATGTGTGTTTAGTTCGTCCACATCACTTCTCTAAAACTATATTCAGGAACCTTTTTAGACCATACACATATATGTGTCATCGTGGACATTACTTTCCTGATCCTCTACATTAAGCTGGATGAAAGTAATCACTCTGATGGTCTAAAGCATCAAGAAAGATTTCATCCCAGGGCCTTCTGTCTTAGAGTACCATGCAATAATTGTCTGACATATGCAAGCGCTATGTACTGATTTGTTTTTATAGCTAAAGCCTAAAGCTGATTTGTTTTACCTCAGCCAAAGGATAGCTGGGTTTTGTGTGAATCTAGAGGGTGTGGACTCTGATTTAAGAGATAACAGGAAAGGTAAAAATCCTTCATAAACTAATGATAAGATTGCACATAAGTTACCTTGCACATACATGTGAAAGAAGTTTAAACATGTGCAGTAATATGATCAGCTTTTTCAACACCAGCTGTTCACACGTGTAACTTACGGTTAGAGATTATTTGCTGAACATGTGCTCTCACATCAAAAGAAGTAGTGTGGAGGTGTAAAGCAGTGGTCAGGAGGACAGTGGAAAGCAGAAAATACTGCAAATATTAATCATTGTTTTCTTTGCATGTTAATGGCAGAGAAGAATCCTTGGTGTCATAGAAATCTTACATTGTCTTTTTTGTTTATCACTAGAGCATAAATTTACAGGTGAACTGAAAAGAGAAAGTAGCAGCAACTTTTTGCACTCACTAACTTCCAAACTCCTAACAAATCTTCACAAAGATTACCTGCCAATAGTAGAAGCATTCAGCTCATGACATGTAGCAATATTTTTGGGAAAACATAGAATCCCCTTTTTTGTTATTGTTGTTTTTTGTTTGTTTGGTTTCACAAATAAAAATAGAAACTGCCAGTTCATACCCCCACTTTGTCCCTATGGATTAACATCTCATCCCTCCTATTTCTATTTGGTATATGTAAACAAACAATACCCTACCCACATAATTAACAACCACATACAATGCCTTTGTTTTATCAGTTTATTTTTCATTGCAGTTGTTTTTTTGGAATTATGAAGATTAAAAGATGCAGATGCATTTCACATCAGATGATAATCATCTGAAACTTTACATCACAGTCTACTCCGTTCTAATCTCCATTTGGGCCACTTGATTAAACGTTGATTGGTTAGTACCTCAGATCAAACCTAAATTACCTAAGTACATGAGTCACATAACCACATATCCTGACTGTGGGCTACTAGCACAATATACAAAATTACAGGTCCTTCTCAAAATATTAGCATATTGTGTTCATTATTTTCCATAATGTAATGATGAAAATGTAACATTCATATATTTTTGATTCATTGCACACTAACTGAAATATTTCAGGTCTTTTATTATCTTAATACGGATGATTTTGGCATACAGCTCATGAAAACCCAAAATTCCTATCTCACAAAATTAGCATATCATTAAAAGGGTCTCTAAACGAGCTATGAACCTAATCATCTGAATCAACGAGATAACTCTAAACACCTGCAAAAGATTCCTGAGGCCTTTAAAACTCCCAGCCTGGTTCATCACTCAAAACCCCAATCATGGGTAAGACTGCCGACCTGACTGCTGTAATGTAGAAACATCCAGAGCCACCGTGCAGGTGCCATTTCCCAGGTCAAGCCACTTTTGAACCAGAAACAGCGGCAGAAGCGCCTGACCTGGGCTACAGAGAAGCAGCACTGGACTGTTGCTCAGTGGTCCAAAGTACTTTTTTCGGATGAAAGCAAATTCTGCATGTCATTCGGAAATCAAGGTGCCAGAGTCTGGAGGAAGACTGGGGAGAAGGAAATGCCAAAATGCCATTAGTCCAGTGTCAAGTACCCACAGTCAGTGATGGTCTGGGGTGCCGTGTCAGCTGCTGGTGTTGGTCCACTGTGTTTTATCAAGGGCAGGGTCAATGCAGCTAGCTATCAGGAGATTTTGGAGCACTTCGTGCTTCCATCTGCTGAAAAGCTTTATGGAGATGAAGATTTCATTTTTCAGCATGACCTGGCACCTGCTCACAGTGCCAAAACCACTGGTAAATGGTTTACTGACCATGGTATCACTGTGCTCAATTGGCCTGCCAACTCTCCTGACCTGAACCCCATAGAGAATCTGTGGGATATTGTGAAGAGAACGTTGAGAGACTCAAGACCCAACACTCTGGATGAGCTAAAGGCCGCTATCGAAGCATCCTGGGCCTCCATAAGACCTCAGCAGTGCCACAGGCTGATTGCCTCCATGTCACGCCGCATTAAAGCAGTCATTTCTACAAAAGGATTCCCGACCAAGTATTGCGTGCATAACTGTACATGATTATTTGAAGGTTGACGTTTTTTGTATTAAAAACACTTTTCTTTTATTGGTCGGATGAAATATGCTAATTTTGTGAGATAGGAATTTTGGGTTTTCATGAGCTGTATGCCACAATTGACTGTATTAAGAAAATAAAAGACCTGAAATATTTCAGTTAGTGTGCAATGAATCTAAAATATATGAATGTTAAATTTTCATCATGACATAATGGAAAATAATGAACTTTATCACAATATGCTAATATTTTGAGAAGGACCTGTACTTTAAATCATTAGTCTTCAAAGTGGATGCAAAGTGGTCTCCTGCTGGGTATGAACCTTAGATAGCAACATTTTGTAACCTAAACGTCAGGTACTGAATGAACAGAAAGGTCCGAAGTGGTGAAGGTTCCAGTGCCCATAAAGACTTTATAAATCTCAAACTGTGTTTCAATAGATCTTTGTTCAGTCTATAAATCAAGTTCAGTTGAGCCAGTCAATGTATTTAAGATTGTGTACTAGAGATCATTGAATGCAGTCAAGATCCTTTAAAAAAAAAGTGAGAAAGCCCTTTATTTTATTTTCAGCCTTGTTTTGCCAGCTGCAGTGGGCAGCCATGTTTTCTTCCAGTGTTTTAAAACAGTTGAACACAAGTGGGCACCTCAAGAACTCCTTCCTTTCTTACTTTAAATAAGAGTCTCAATAATTGGGTGTCAAGCTTAAAGCACTCACCCTCACTTCTTGGTCTCATAATAACAGCTAATGCCTTTTCACCAAACAAAGCCACGCTGATTGTATCCACAATAGAAAATAATATCTTGTGCTCTCATATTACAGCTCCATCCACTGATTATCCAAACATTTTACTATTGTTAACATTAGTATCAAAGTTTAATGTGTTGCTGATGTCCCTCTATGTATCTCAAAGTTCTAGAGTCAGTTCACAAACTCTAGCTTAAAAAATATGCAAGCCATTGGACTGACCAGTCGTGGGTCTCTCAGAGTAATTTTACATAATAATGCTCATGAAGTGAAACAGAGTTACCATTTGAAATCTGTAAAAGGATAAAAATCAAACATTTATATCTAAGAACTAACAACCATTTTCAGCCTTAGTTTAAAGTAGGCACTTCCACAAGATTTGTACTTGGTAGTGCTTCACAAAATAGTGGTCAATCGATGGTAACAAAACCGTAAAGAAAGAGTTATTTTGGTTGTTTAGAAAGCTGGAATGGAATTAAGTCAGATATTTTTAGAAATGGGAAAACTTCCTCTCCCTGTGATCAAAACATCAGCTTAATCCACAAGTATTGTTTCAGTCTTATTGTTATCAAAAAAGGAAACCACCTCAAACCTGACTTAAAATTATGACACACAAGCTTTTTTCAAAAGTTAACTTGTTTAAACAAGAAGCAAGTTAGTGTGTCAAGAAGAAAATTACATGTCAATGAAGTTTCAATGAAGGTCTCGTCAGTGAACAAAAATCCATTACCGTAGTTTATTTTAAAGTGGGATAAAAAAAACATAAAAAACATACAAATATTTGGTACCTGGAGTTAATGGGCTTTATTGGAAAGGTTTTTTCATGAAAGATAAAAAATATTGCCTGACCCAAAGTAACCACTTTTACTAAGGGGTTGGGATTTCTTTCTGCTGGCAGTTTACCACCAGCAGTTAATTGCTGCAGATAAGTGGCTTTCTAAAGTTGCGCCATATTACATGTCTGTGCTTTGTATATACATATGTTAGTTTTCTGCTACACATGCCAGAGTGGGTGTAAATTGCTGGTGCAGTTTTAAGAAGACCAGCCTGAGCTCAGACTTGCACTGTGTCATGTGCCTTCACTGCCCTCTACAGGATGAACTTTATGGTGTTTGTCCTTTTGCCCTCACCCTTTTCAAACAGTTTTTGCAACTTTTGGTAGACTGATAATACATAATCAACTTAAAGCAGTGTATAACCACATAATGAGGCACTATTTATTTGATTGCTGTTACATTGCTGTTTGATTATATGTGGTTTCTATTTAAATCCTGCATTCACTATAAGGTCACTGAGGGCTTAAAGGTAGTGCAAGTCACAAGCAAATCCAACATCTACAAAAACCAGTATCTCAGCTGTGTCCACCTTCATGTTTGTCACATTCAATTCCTAACTTTAAAAATGAAGACAAATATTAAAGGGTGTTAATACTCTTACTATTGTTCAATAAACACATGATCTAATACAAAAAAAAAAAAAAACGTGTTAAAAAATCCAACAAAGAGTAAAGAAGCTCTGTTGCTCAAAGCTTATAAATAAGACATAACAGCTGAAGTTGCCAGTATCACCATTCGATTGTATTTCTACATATATGTAAGGCTCGATCTACTGTTTCTGTTTCTAATTGGTAAATATTTTCTCCTGCAAGGCTCAGATGTTTAAAGGTTATGACTAATTCAAACTCTAACTCAATAACATACAAGTTTAACATTCACACAGCATTTTTAATACCACACCTTAACACACAATGTGCCTTTTAAATCACTTTTTCTAAATGTATATGACCCATAAGTACTAAAAAGATATCCTTAAGAAAGCATGCATTATGTAGCTTTGTAATCTTAAAATACTGTACTGTTAAGATTCCTTCATGTTTTCAATCTCAGATGTGTCTACTCTGGCTCTTCCCAGTCTCACTTCTGACTCAACTGAGGTAAATGTGTCAAAATAACCTATATAGGTCATCCTAAGAACCAAAAAAAGTGTTCACTTGAGAATGGACCCAGCTGATTTGACTGCACTCACGAAAGTGAGCCACTTTAGGTCATGCAGCCACTGTGAGCTAATAGATTTATTATGCAGTCAGACACTTTATCGTCACAACAGTAAGAAGTTGTAATGAAATCAGCTTTTATCACTAATACTAAGGTGCAGTGTAGGTTCAATCTGTTATAATTAGAAGATCTAAACAGAGAACCTCAAAGCCTTCTGTTTTTATTTTTAAGTATACATATTCTCCAATGTTTTTTCTTTAAAAATGGCCCGCATGGAGCTTTATGTTTATCTACCTTCACCATGATACACTCTGGTATGTAAAATCTCATTAAAATCTAATCTTATCAGTAATCCGAATGTCCTAAGGTAATCCAGAATGTTTGGCCACATAACATGCACCCAGTATGTTTTGTGCATTTTAAGCAAGGGTGGGCACAGCAGAAGCAGAATTGTAACATCAGCTAAAATGCAGAGAAAGCATCTTCAAAATGTTTATTTTCGTCATCTGATTGTCAAATCTAGGATTCATCACTAGAACTGTTGCTGTGTCCTCATGCCAGTCATTTGTTGTGTCAAAATAGACTTGATTTCATATTAAGAGGGCAGTGGTGACAAGTGTATGAGTGTGCATATGGGGCAACTTAGTGCCCTGCACTTTGGAGGCCCAAACATGTAAAGCAAAACAAGCTGTACTAATCTGACATGATCTTTAACTCTCCCTCATCATCTCATTGGATGTGAGGTTTTGGGTGTGGTTATTAGGGACACTGATATTATATTATCTGGGCCTTCTGCTTGCTCACTGATTATTCCTTGCAGGGCAGCTAGGGTCAATGAGTTGCATTTCAAGCTGTAAAATTTAAAGTTGCTAATTTTTCCAGACACATTCAGCCTTTTTACAAGGCAAGAATCAGTAATTTTTTTTTTTTTACCCTGGTGTCATAATTTTAACTCTAAATCATGAGGTTATACTAAGTAAAGTAGGAAGAAGTAACATGCAGATTCCAACAATGTGGATTTAGCCAGCATGAGAAAATGCCAGCAAGGACTTTGTGTGTGTGTGTGTGCGTGTGTGTGTGTGTGTGTGTGTGTGTGTGTGTGTGTGTGTGTGTGTGTGTGTGTGTGTGTGTGTGTGTGTGTAAGTAAGGTAAAGTAACACGTAACTTAGTTGATACGCTGGAGGGAAGCAAACACAGCTCCAGCCCTGAAAACAGTGTCAGGTTGCGTTAGCAGTTCAGAGGTGCTATCCACAGTTTACACCCGTGTCCGGAGGTACGCAACATTCCTGCAGCCTCTGACCTATCCATTTTAGCTGTCTCTGGGGTTAATTCCATGTCCTAGAGCTGAAACAACAGGATCACGGCCACAGCACTAATACTCAATAGACGTTGACCTACTTTGCTGGATTATATGGGTAAAAAAACTGATCTGCTGCCCTAATGCCAGCAATGAAAATGATCTAATGGTTCTAACTGCTCTGTTTAATCTGAAAGCATGGTCATGTTATTAATTTCTCATTAAGGGAATGCAGTCTTCCTGATGGGATTAGATGTCCTGCGCCAGCTTCCTTTTTTGGGGAGCTTCTCTGAAAAAAAAACAACAGCTAAAAAAAAAACCTTAGTCTGAACACTAACTCATGGCCTTGGATTATTTGTGTTTGTGCATAACATAAGATGTGTGTTACTCATCCATGTTTAGATTTCAAAGACAGTGGTTAACATTGCAATAAACTGTGTAATATAATAGATATTGAGCTTGATTATCAAAAAACTCCTAATTTTGCAAATTATGATTTAAATCTCACAACAGTGCACTAGATAATTTTATTTAAGGCCTATGTAATGACCTTGTAAGTTTCTCCTGCCTCTGTAAAGGTATGATCAAATGACTGCAGAGTGCCCATGGCTGGTTGTACATCTAATATGAGCAATCAAAATCTTTTTTTTTTTTTGGTCCATTACATCACCACCAGGGGGCACTTGATTCATCAAGCATGCAGTGTGTGGTTTGACAAATTGCTGTGGAGGTAACACGTGTATTCAATGAGGTGGGATTAGGTAAAGGACCAGGTTTACAAGCAGCCTTCCACCTTCCCACCATGATTGTCTTTGTGTTTACTCTGCTATATCATGACAGCCGGCCACTTGTGTGGAAGACCTGCTTTACTGTTGACATGCTTAGTCACTGATTTTGTGGGCATCACACTATATTAACTCTTTTTACCATTTATTCAAAATACCACAGCTGGCGCATATTAGAGAAATAAACCCATGATGAGAGGCATAAAAGCCTCTAATAAATTCTACAATTACCAAAACACTAAAATCTTCTTTTAGTATTAAAGTAATTTATAGGTAATACTACTATACAGTGTATTGTAAAAGGTTTTACACCCCTTAGGCTTTTTTCACGTTTGCCACATGACACTTACTAATGTCAACATATTTTGTTTGTGATTTTTGTAACACACCAATACAATAACACATAATTGTTATGTTGAAGGAAAAAAAAGGTAAATGGTTTAAAACATGTGTTTACAAAATAAAATTTTACAGTTACAAGTCTTACAAGTGTGACACACAGGTACGTCTAAAAAAATCACAATATTATAAAAATAATGAAGCAAGCAAAATCTATTTAAGGGGGAATTTGGGGTAGCTTACAAGGAGTAAACTAAGGCTGGAGTCAGTGCATCAAGAGCCACCATGCATAGACAAATCCTACACAGGGGCAACAAATGTTACCATCCTCATGTCAAGTCACTCCTTAACCAGAAATACATCAGGATTGTTTCATAACGGCTAAGGAAAAAAAGAAGTGGGCAGTTGCTCAGTGGTCCAAAGTCCTCTTTTCAGATCAAAGTAAACTTTGCATTTCATTTGGAAATCAAGGTCCCAGAGTCTGAAGGAAGAGTGGAGAGGCACAGAATCCACGTTACTTGAAGTCCAGTGTAAGGTTTCCACATTTAGGGTGCTATGTCATCTACTGGTGTTGATCCACTGTGTTTTTTAAAGCCCACGGTCAACACAGCCATCTACCAGGAAATTTTACAGCACATCATGCTTCCTTCTGCTGACAAGCTTTATGAAGATGCTGATTTCATTTTCAATCAGGACCTGGCACCTGCTCACACTGCTAAAGGTACCAAAAGCTGGTTTAATAATGATGTTGGTACTGTGATTGATTGGCCAGCAAAAACGCGCCTGACTCGAACCCCACAGTATTGTCAAGAGGAAGACGAGAGACACCAGACCTAGCAATGTGGAAGGGTGCTATCAGAGCAGCCTGGGGTTTCATTATATGCTGTGCCACACGCTGATGGCAACAATGCCACGCCATGTTGATGCAGTAGATCATGTAAAAGGAGGTCCAACTAAGTATTAAGTTCATTAGAGTTTATAAACTTTGCAGAGGTATGACCATTTTGTTTGAAACATTTTTTTATTGATTTTATGTAATATTCCAATTTTCTGAGATGCTGAATTTTAGTTTTCTTTATCTGTAAGCCATATTAATCAAAACTACAAAAATAAAGGCTTGAAATATTTCACCCCATGTGTAATGAACCTTTATTATATATGAGTTTCATTTTCTGAAATGCATCTTGCAAACCACTGTCTAAAGATGCTCTCCATTCAAATTTGACTAATCCTGAGATATTGCAAAATAAAATGTGTTAGAATTTCAGTCCCTGCATTTGCAAAGCTGGGAGCGACATGCCGAAAGAGGCTTCTGGCTGTATTCACAGCGAGAAGTGGTTCTACAAAGTATTGAAGTATTGAGGGGGACTGGATACAGTATGCACATCAGACCTTTCAGATTATCTGTAAAAATCATGTATCAGTTTCCTTTCACTTTCCACAACTGCATGCTGCTTTGGGTTGGTTTTTCATATAAAATGCCAATAAAAGACACTGAAGTTTGTGGTTGTGAAAAATAGTTAAAAGTTCAAGAGGTATGAATACTTTTCCAGAACACTTTGGACCTACAAAAGAGTTCCAAAATAGAAGCTATTGCAAACCTTTTAAAGGAAAATAATAAGAAAATAAACAACACAAAGAACTGAAGATAATACATCTGACTTCAATAAAAAATATAAGGGTAGGAAGCTAACAAATGGCAACCTGAACACAATGTGATGTAAAGCTGTAATTTACTGGTGCAAAAATCATATCTGGTTCCCCATGAAAAGAGAATATAACATTTTATTGTATAGTTACCTTCATACACTGCTCAATAAAATAAAGGTAACACTCAAATAACACATCCTAGATCTGAATGAATGAAATATTCTCATTGAATACTTTGTTCTGTACAAAGTTGAATGTGCTGACAACAAAATCACAAAAAATCATCAATGGAAATCAATTTATTAACCAATGGAGGCCTGGATTTGGAGTCACACACAAAATTAAAATGGAAAAACACACTACAGGCTGATCCAACTGTGATGTAATGTCCTTAAAACAAGTCAAAATGAGGCTCAGTATTGTGTGTGGCCTCCATGTACCTGTATGACCTCCCTACAACGCCTGGGCATGATCCTGATGAGATGGTGGATGGTCTCCTGAGGGATCTCCTCCCAGACCTGGACTAAAGCATCCGCCAACTCCTGGACAGTCTGTGGTGCAACGTGACGTTGGTGGATGGAGCGAGACATGATGTCCCAGATGTGCTCAATCGGATTCAGATCTGGTTAACAGGCGGGCCAGTCTATAGCTTCAATGTCTTCATCTTGCAGGAACTGCTGACACACTCCAGCCACATGAGGTCTAGCATTGTCCTGCATTAGGAGGAACCCAGGGCCAACCGCACCAGCATATGGTCTCACCAGGGGTCTGAGGATCTCATCTCGGTACCTAATGGCGGTCAGGCTACCTCTGGCGAGCACATGGAGGGGCGAGCAGCCCTCCAAAGAAATGCCACCCCACACCATTACTGACCCGCAGCCAAACCAGTCATGCTGAAGGATGTTGCAGGCAGCAGATCGCTCTCCACGGTGTCTCCAGACTCTGTCACGTCTGTCACATGTGCTCAGTGTGAACCTGATTTCATCTTTGAAGAGCACAGGGCACCAGTGGCGAATTTGCCAATCCTGGTGTTCTCTGGCAAATGCCAAGTGTCCTGCACGGAGTTGGGCTGTGAGCACAACCCCCATTTGTGGACGTCGGGCACTCATACCATCCTCATGGAGTTGGTTCCTAACCGTTTGTGCAGACACATGCACATTTGTGGCCTGCTGGAGGTCATTTTGCAGGGCTCTGGCAGTGCTCCTCCTGTTCCTCCTTGCACAAAGGTGGAGGTAGTGGTCCTGCTGCTGGGTTGTTGCCCTCCTATGGCCTCCTCCACGTCTCCTGGTGTACTGGCCTGTCTCCTGCTAGCGCCTCCAGGCTCTGGACACTACGCTGACAGACACAGCAAACCTTCTTGCCACAGCTCGCATTGATGTGCCATCTTGGATGAGCTGCACTACCTGAGCCACTTGTGTGGGTTGTAGAGTCTGTCTCATGCTACCATGAGTATGAAAGCACCACCAACATTCAAGTGACCAAAACATCAGCCAGAAAGCATAGGTACTGAGAAGTGGTCTGTGGTCCCCACCTGCAGAACCACTCCTTTATTGAGTGTTTCTTGCTAATCGCCAAAGATTTCCCTCTGTTGTCTATTCCATTTGTACAACAACATGTGAAATTGATTGTCAATTAGTGTTGCTTCCTAAGTTGACAATTTGATTTCACAGAAGTTTGATTTCCTTGGAGTTATATTGTGTTGTTTAAGTGTTCCCTTAATTTTTTTGAGCAGTGTATTTATCAATAAAGGGACACATTCTTTCATCAGCACACTTAAAGAGGCATGCAGCATATTCACCAATCTGTCATAACAAATTTGGACATAAAATGCCACGATGCAAAAAGCTGAATAAGCAGAAAAAGAGGTGTAAACCTGAGGCTCTCAGTGTACTTAATAACCCAAACTTGACATGTCATGCATCATACTACCTATTACCACACTGTATAAAACAAGACCAAAATGAGTGTTGACAGATCAAAACATATACTTACTTACCGAGTGGTGTTTCCTCTTTGTTTCAACCTTCACACAGCACTTGTACTATGATTCAAATAATAATAAATTATGAGCTGCAGGGTACCTCTGCATAAAATGAGAAAAAATTGAGACAAATTGAACTTATTTAAAGAAATTTGAAATGTGATTTGTTTTTTTCTAAATAAACCTATATTTAAAGCTTGTACCTTTAAGTTCAAGGAGTCAACTCGATGGGGGCGAGCGGTTTGAATTATTTGCAAGGGAAAAGGAATGATGCATCTTTTAACATGTGCAGTCATTCCAAAGTGCAAAACCTACAAACGTCATGTCCACTTAGGTTCAAAAGTAATTGGTCAGGCTGCACAACAAGGCACAGGGGTAACGAGGCGGTTTGCCACTGTAACAGACTCAAATGACATACTGTGCAGCTAATAGACCCTATCTCACAAGGACATGACACAGTTTCCTTCTTTCTTAACAAGTTAAACAAAAAAGGTGCAACCATAAGAAAAAAGCATTATGTTTGTCATATGCATTACTAAAAATAGTAGTAGACAAAATAAATATGATTTATTCTGTTAAAGTATCTGAATTAGGTTAAAAAATACAAAAATAATGAACATGATTTTTGAATAATAATTTGTGCACAGACGTCCAGTGTTCTAAATACAGTGGGGGAAATAAGCATTTAATTGTCAATATACTTTATTTAATATATATTTAATGGGCCTATTGGACTTGGTAATGACCCAAATATTTCATACATATAAAAAATCGTTATGAAATCATAACAAGTTAGTCCTTAAATTATGTGTTAAAGTGGATTTACCAGGTAACAAGCACTAACTACACTTACTGCAATTAATAACAGTGAAAAATGCCTTTTTTTGTCAACGACAGCTTCAAGACATGGGTGGGAGGAGCTCGGAGTAGAGCCACTGCTCCTCCACATCGAGAGGAGCCTGTTGAGGTGGCCTTGGGCTCCCCCCCCTGCTGGAAGAGGTGTCTGGTGAGAGGGAGGTCTGGGTGTCTCTACTGAGTCTGCTGCCCCCGTAACTTGGTCCAGGATAAAGTGGAAGACAATGAGTAAGAGCTTCAAGACATCTCTGCTGTGGAGAAATCACTCGCATATACTGAAATGGGATTTTTCCGCAGTCTTCCACGGAAACTGTTTTCAAATCTTCCAGGTTCCAGGGGCCTTCTTTATGGAGTCTGATTTTCAGTTCTTTCCATAGATTTTCTATTTCAGTCAAGTCGAGTGATTGATTGGACCATTTTAGCAGCTTTATTTTCTTTTGCTGAATCCAACTGAGAGTTTTCTTCATGGCTGTATGTTTGGGATCATTGTTAAGCTAAACAAACCAACTTGGTGCGTCTTCAAATTTTTATCAAGATTGTTTGTTACATATATTCATGTATCTTTCCTTCAAATTGAAAATGGTTTGCCAGTGAAATATGCTGAAAACACTCACACTGTTCACACCTCCAAAATTGTCTCTTGTTGTGGTGTTTTTCATGTTATCTGCAGTCCAATTTTCTCTCCTTACATACTGTGTGCAATGACTGTCAGAACTATATTTTGGTCCCAACTGACCAGACTATATACTCCAAGTAATTAATTGACTAGTCCAAATGTCCTGCTGCAAACTTTAAATGAGCTTCATCATGCTTTTCTTTCAGCAGTGCAGTAAGTGTACATAGAGGTCATTGTGGGTAACTCCATTATATATTGTTTTCTTTTAAAGATAATTGTACATGGTAATTGCAGGTCTTTCCAAGGTGAGTGGTCCTTGGCTCTTGAACAACTCTTCTGATTATTTTCAATAATCAAGTAGGCTACCAATAACAAGGTTGCAACAACAAAGTTCTAGAGAAAGCCATTTCCTTTTACCCATAATGTTATGCTTCTTCTGTGATGACTTGGTAAGAAAAAAACTTTTTAAATGCCAAGGATCAAACAGCCAATATTAGTTTGCACTGAAAGGGAGCAGGGTTGTTTTTTAAATGCTGAACAATTTAAGGATTTGTCATTGCTCTCTGTACTTTTGAAGCTTATTTTCTTACTTTGTTTAACCCTCCTGTTGTCCTCGGGTCAAAATGACCCGCCACTGTGTTAAAACCCCCCAGAAAATCCACTAAATGCTGTTTTTTTAACTTGAAATTTTATGACTTTTCCTAGATTGGCCCCAACAATAGAAAAGTGAAATGTTGCTTTTATTCACATTTCCATATAAGCTGTACAAAAAAAGGTACAAAGGTGGTCTTCGGGTCAAAATGACCTGTGAGACAAATAGAGTTGAAATCAAGGTCACAGAGTTATTTACAAACCACAGAATGTTACAATGTTTTAGTTGTGTCTCAGATCAATCAGTAGCAGAAGTAAACAACGCAAATCAGGTGGTGTTCTCGCAGGCTTCAGAAGACCACCTGTTTATTTCCAGAGGTTATAAAGGTGCTGCAGATAACAGGACCCCGAATTCTGTCTGTGCTGAAGCCATGAGTGTGCGTTATACTGCTAAAGACCCTGTAGAGCTGATTTTCTCAGATTTCCAGCAAGACAACTCTGATTCAGAAGAAGAAGTGGAGGATGTATCCAAAGAAGAAGATGGGGAGGAATACAACCCAGAGCATGATGAATCATCTTCAGAAGAAGAAGAAAACCCTGAAGCTGAAAGAGAGACTTTCCTTTCAAAAAATGGCAAAATAACATGGTCCTCAGCAGCATATGACCAACACGGCAGGCATGCAGAACAAACATCATAAAGATGACCCCAGGACCCACAAGGTATGCCGTTTCTCATGCCCATGATATTGTCTCTACATTCTACCTGTTTATCACACCAGCAATAGAAAAAATAATCCTGGGGATGACAAATCTGGAGGGTTTTCGCAAATATGGAGACAGCTGGAAAAAGATGGATGAGATTGACCTGCAGGCCTACTTAGGGCTGCTAATCTTAGCAGGTGTATACAGGTCCCGAGGTGAGGCTGCAGCTAGTCTATGGGATGCTGAGAGTGGAAGGCCAATTTTCCGAGCCACAATGCCAGTCAAAGTCTTTCACACCTACTCAAGACTGCTACGATTTGATGACCATGAGTCAAGACCAGCAAGACGTGTGACAGACAAACTTGCAGCCATAAGAGTGGTATGGGACAAGTGGGTGGAGCGGCTGCCCTACCTCTACAATTCAGGGCCTGACGTAACAGTGGATGAACAACTGGTTCCATTTAGAGGTAATCTGTTTTCATATTTGTAATAAAAGCGATTTTCACTATTGATTTCTTTGACTGTTTTCTGTGACACTGATACTAATCACTGATGCTAATGACTTTTGTCCAAAGGTCATTGTCCTTTCCGGCAGCATAGGCCCAGCAAGCCAGCAAAATATGGGATCAAGTCATGGGTGGCTTGCGATGCCAAATCAAGCTATGCTTGGAAAATGCAAGTCTATACTGGGAAGCCGACCAGTGGATGCCCAGAGAAGAACCAGGGGATGTGAGTTGTGCTTGATGTGACAGAGGGACTGAGGGGTCAAAATGTGACATGTGACAATTTCTTCACCTCTTATGAACTCGGACAGCAGCTCCTGAAGAGGAAGATCACCATGGTTGGTACAGTTTGAAAGAAGAAGCCTGAGCTCCCACCTGCACTGCACCTGCGTCAAAGGAGAGAGAGGTCTTCTCCTCAAAGTTTGCCTTCACGCCCAACACCACTCTAGTTTCCTACCTCCCAAAGAAAAACAAGAATGTTGTTCTTCTGAGCACACTGCACACAGACGGTGACATTAGCGATCGTGAGGACAGGAAGCCAATCATCATTCTAGACTACAACCGCAACAAAGGAGGTGTGGACAACCTGGATAAGATGATTGGAACATATAGCTGCAGAAGAATGACTGCCCGCTGGCCCCTGGTCATCTTCCACAACATCATTGATGTTTCCTCCTTCAATGCCTTTGTGATTTGGAGAGAGATCAACCCAACATGGATGTCTCATAAGCAGAACAAGAGGAGAAAAAAACTTAAACTCAGTCATTGGGATGAATAAAAATGTATTCAAAACTCCTTTTTGCACATTTTTATTTCTTTTCTTAAGCTATAGAAATTCAAGTGAAGAGTGAAAACTCAAGTATTCACACATTTTGAGCTCACTGACAATATGCAAGATAACATTTGGTGTTTAAAATTCAATTAAGCTGCTCATATTGGGGGTTTAGTGAAGACTAAGTAGAGGACACAGGGTGTACACAGAAAATGAGGACAACAGGAGGGTTAATATTTTTTCCTCATTGTAGTTAATTTTATTTCTCACAATTAATTAATATATATTTTATAGTTTTTGTATGCATGGACTACTTTGACTGTTACCAACTTATGGTGTGAATTTAATGTCAGTTGCCCTATTAAGGTATATTTACTGAGAATACATTGAAATGTCGAATACCCTTTTCCCTCGCAGATGAAAACATTTGATACATAAGTGTACATATCATTAAAGAGCCAAACAAATGACGGTTTGCATTTGGGTTTTATTCATAGAGACCATAGAGCAAAGACTTGGCCCTGTGGTGCCTTATAGCTGCAAGAGAAAGAGTGACAACAGGGGAAGCAGGTGATGGGCTCCAAGTGGCCCTCCATCACTTTGCAGCCTGCAGCCGGGGCCTCTACACCCTTGAGGTACAAGATGTCAGATATGATCATATACAGCTCATATCACAATGCAGTTGTAATCTCTGTAGGTTTGTTTCAACTCCAGCAGTAGGCTGTCAGGCTGAAATTAAATTAAAACATGTTAGAAATGTTGAAGCTTTAGAATATTTATTGATTAATCTTTCAGTAAATTAATGTTCCTCATATTAGGAAGCACCTATTTTGTTCATTTTCTATTTTTACAATAATGGTAAAAATAAAGTGCACCCTTCCTGTCATGATTTGAGGGTGTTTTGGGGTTTTTGTTTGGGTTTTAGTTATTCTTATTTCCAATTTTGGATCTTGTTCCTGTTTTATTATTTTCTTGGCAGTGGTTTAGTTTCTTATTGTTGTTTTCTAGTTCATGTTGTGTACATTATGTCTTCCTTATTAGTTTGTATTATTGGATTTCTGTTTTGTCTAGTCACGTTTTGTTCTCCCTGCATCTGTTAGCCACTAATCATTCAGTCCACCTGCACCCTGCAATCAGTCTTCTTGTTTCACCTGTACCATGCTCCATACACACTGCTTTCTGTTCACTCCTCATGGAAACATTACAATGTCACAACCCATCTTTTTATGCCAAACCTGTTCTGCCTAGTCTGTTTTGGCTGTGTTTGTCCATGTTTGCATCTGCAACTACCTGTCTACCTGTAAGTTTCTTTTTGACAATTAAATCTTCTTTCAACTCACCACACTACGCTGCTTCCTGGGGTCCACCACCACACCACGTCCTGACACTTCCAGGGTTCAACATATAAATGATCTGTTCTTCACCAGGTTCTGAAATTATTCAAATCTAACTTCAAGTGTATAAAACTCCACATCACAGATTCCATCACATCATTATTTATGAACCAAGTATGAAACCAAAGAAAAATGCAGTATACTCAGAAAACCCTAGACAAGTATAAAGAGTAAAACCGCTTGAATTTAAATAAGGTTTTATTTATTTTTACCATGAATGCTTTAAGTAAATACATGGCTGCATGCCACGTCTTTGTGTAATACAAACATCCAACTCATCATATCTGACAGGAGTACAAGTAGCAGCATTGCAAATCTCAGAATAGGCATTTTAAGGTGAAGTTGATGCTGCTTCATAGGAACACAACTGTCATCCTCCCGTCAGCTCGTAAGTGGGTCACAGGACTGTACATAACCCAGACATGGGTCTTGGCCCCCAGGGTCATAGGCCAGTCAGGCATGAGGTGACAACTGAGTGCCTCTGATTTGACTCCCAGTTAGGTGGCCTGATCTGAGACCCTGAGTCGAGCCAGTGGCCCCTTAGTGACACAGAATAGACGTGTTAAGGACCCAAGGGTTAGCATGGTTACACTACATTACTAAAGTTTGCTTTAAGTGTTCACTGATAAATGTACACAAAGGATGAAGCTATAATGCTTTCTCTAGTGTTTACTTTTACTTCAAAATTAAATTATAATCAAGCCAGAAATTTATCATGGTTTGCTAAGCTCTTGATGACTGAATTTCACAGGTATACACTCCCACCTTATTAGGCACCTGTTCAATTGCTTGTTAACACCAATTGCCAATCAGCTAATTGCATGGCAGCACCTCAGTGCATTTAGGCATCTACACGTGCTGAAGACATCTTGCTGAAGTTCAACCTGACCGCCACCAGCTTCTTGACCATGACAATGAGTTCACAGAACCCAGTAGAGGACATTTGAATTGTGGAATGCAAGAGCCACATCATGAATGCAGTCATTTCCATATGGACCACAATCTCTGAGGTATGAGTCCAACACCTCGTTGAATCTATGCCACAACCATTTATGACTGCTTATAAGGTGCTCCAGCTCAGTACTAGAAAGGTGTACCTAATAAAGTAGCCAGTGGATGTATGTATCAAGCTAACACAGGCCTTCAGAATCCATATGGCATTGAACACATCTGTAGTAAATAAGCAGTTAGATTCTTTGTACATTAGTGTAAAGACAAAAACACATTTGATTTAATAACCAGTGCACCCATCTTCTGATGGCTACTTCTGATGGCTATTGATAAAGCTACCCAAGCACAGATTGAAATTTTCTGGTCCTGGACACATTCCATAACCCACCAAATGTTTAACCAGAAAGTTTGAGTGGAGGATATTAAACTAACGTATTAATTAATTGAGCTGGCCCATGTAACCCTTAAGACAATTCAGACTCCAGATTCTAACACCTTTATTGATCCTGGGAATGCTTCAGTAAACTCCCAGTGCTTATCTCGCCATTAAAAGCATCTCTTGTGACAAACCACAATTTAATTAGATGACAATCAAGGTTAACAATGCACAGCTAACATCACAAATTTTGCACATTAGTGCTGGCTGTGATTAATTTCAATATCCCAGCAGGGACAAGTTTCATGATTCACTTAACTGTTTTTTTTACAGCACAGTCTTGTTTTACAAGTTTATCATTAAAGGATGACATGGAAACCAGATCTAGACTTACTGCTTATTTTTGTTTATAAATAGAATTAAGCTGAAATGACTTGGAAAAACATAAAACTGTGAGTTGAACGTCTAATTAAAATGTTATCTAAAAACAAACAGTGAGATTCTTGTAAAATTACCAGAGATAGGTTGCATACTCTCACAACAAAGCCAGATGACTCCATAAGCAGTTTGTGACAACAACCACTGGAGGGCAGCATATAATGTATCCGCCGTATGTACAATAATGTCAGGGTAGATATAAAAACAATTGTCTCAAAAATATATTATAAAAATATATTAAATTTTATTTTCTTTCTGAGAAATTAACATTTACACATTAGTTCCTCACTGGCTCTGTAATAAATGCTTACTTGTTTGTTAATGTTACAAATAATATGAGTAATTTTGAATATTCACAGTTGACGGATGACTCAGTGCAGTTAAAAGCTATATTTGGAAGTGTTTATAACCATGAT
The DNA here is from genome assembly GCF_021462225.1 of Girardinichthys multiradiatus. NCBI lineage: Eukaryota > Metazoa > Chordata > Actinopteri > Cyprinodontiformes > Goodeidae > Girardinichthys > Girardinichthys multiradiatus. Next base: position 28,413,734 of record NC_061795.1, on the reverse strand, counting down.
TTATTTTGTAATTTTATAGTTGAATATTATCATCAGCTAACTTGAAATGTGAAGGCTTCATTAAAAGGGTCACTGTGACAACAATCAGGTGACACTATATTTTTGGCAAGGGATATATATAGAGGCCAGAGGTTAATAGCAATGAAGCATTTGTCTGTCATCTGTGTATTTAAAAATCCCTTGCACTCCATTTTCTGCTGTTTGTTTACATTAACCTCTGGTTGAACTCTCTTTAGTAGCACCCTCTTTCGCCAGAAAGTTCAGTGAACATTCAGCATGGAAGCGAAGAGCATGTCATCTCGAATCTATTAGCCCACAGGGGAGATTTCAGCATCCAGTGTGTGTGAGCGCCTCTCCCCTTCTCTCACTCTTTCACTCTCAGACATAGACATCTGCAGATATAAACACATACTTTCTAACACAGGAAGAACACACTCTAGGTGTGCTACTCACCCACACATTTTCCATACTGATGATGCATGTAACTGAGATTATTGCATAAAGTGCATTGGTGCTGACCTTTCCTTTTCACTCATGCCTAATAATCTCATCATAACATGCACTATATCACTCTACTGCAGAGCTCTACAGACCTAAAGACTGGGGAAAACAACTGACCACAGACAATTCAAAGTTAGAGGTATTTTTGCAAGATGTCTTTAAACAACATAAATGACATTTGTCGTTTCTAAAAGGTAAGAAGTAATGGTGTGTCGTTAATGTATAGTGCTCCCTGTTTTTGCTTTTTTGTTGCACTTAAATGTTTCAGATCAAACATTTTTTTAGACACAAACTGAAATACAAAACTAAATACTAATTTTAAATATCACGTTTTAAATAATGATGTAATCTCCTAAAAAGGATATGAAGTATGAAGAGCCTATTTAAAGTTATCCCACTGCATCTAAACTCATTTTAAGTCCGGACTTTGACTAGATGACTCCAACAGCCATTCAGAGGTGGACTTGCTGGTTTGTAGTGATCATTGTCCTGTTGCAAAATCCAGGTGAGCTTGAGCTTAACATCATGAACTGATGAGTGGACATTCTCTTTCCAGATTCCCTTGCAGAGAGCAGAATTAATGTTCATCAATTACAGCAAATAATAAAGGTTTTGATGCAGCAAAGCAGACCATCACACTTCCACCATTAGGTTTGATTGTAAATACTGTGTTTATTTTACATCAAATGTAGCAGGATATTGACCCTCCAGAAAGTTCTTTTTTTGTCCCATTAGTCCACTGAATATTTTTCCAAAAGTTGTGGATGGCGTTATTGCCCAGTCTATTTCTTATAGTTGATTCATGAACACTGACCTTAACTGGGTTGTTCAAGGGTTCTTTTGTTACCTTCTGGATAAGTCTTTATGTTGTTATACAAATACTTTTTGATGGCCCTTTATTTGCAAATACATCTTTAGACAGTTGAGTTTCCGAAAAAGAATCTTGCTGTTAAAAAAAAAACATAAAATCATAAGCATTATTTTAGGAAAAGTATTGCTTGTTGTATGTTTTTAAACCACGACCAAATAAACTGACTTTATTTCAGTGTTGATGCACAGATTCCCTTCAGGAGAAGGAACAATAATATAAAACCTTTTGACCTAAACATTTTGAAATAATGACTGTCATATATAAACCTTAGATAATATATAGATAGTATGAATGAGCAAAATCTAAGAAATATTTAGATGGCAGAGAAAAGTTCAAAATGTTCTACAAGCGAGGATTTAAAACAAGACTCTGATGTACTAACCGTATTATAGGGACTCAATATAGATTTAAAGTTAAAAAGCTGCTCTATATTAAAGTCCAACCACGCATCAACTTTGCAGTTATGAGGTCGTTTGTGTGACACAGTACATTTAATTATCCTTTATTGCATCAGCCATGTGAAGGACTAGGTTATTTTTGAAAGAATCATAAATTTGAATGTGACTGTATTCCTCGTTCATATATAAATAAATATTGCTCATAAATTTAATGTTATGAGTGTCTTTAAGATCCCTATTGGAGTCACTGTAGGAAAAAATGGGACATTGGCATTAAGATGATTTAGTCACATGGGACTCATCACAGATTGACAGTCTTGTTGCCAGCCGAGGACACGTGATTTAATCACCTTGTACTTAACTCCACAGACAACAGTTACCTGTTGTTAGTCTGTAGATAACATGAAGTGCTGTTAATTTAAGGTGGCACACAGGTTATGTTTTTTTTTTTTTTTCAATTAGCTTACCTAAAGGAATATCAGGATTCTCTTTCTTCAGTGCAAGGTCACACACAGAAGTTGTGAACTATGTAGTTGCAGCTACAAATACTGTAACAATATTCTGCAAGCAATATTACATAGTTTCTGTTTACTAAGACAAAAAGACCAAACCCAAAATATAATTGTTAAATACTGAGATATGTTATTGTTTTTTTTAAGATGCTCATGTCAAACATATTGAATTTTGTTTTGGCTCTGTGGGAGGAATGTACTATGGATGTAAGTCCATCTATTGTACTGTCAGTTAGCAATGGGAGTTTTTGTTGCACAGTCCCAATTTTTTCTTTCAACCGATAACAGCTGTTGCTATGGATGAAGGCATGTTAAATGATGAGTGAGTATATGCACGGTCAAAAACAGCCACATGGAGGGAAAATGTAGTTTAATGTTCCAATGCCATAGTCATAAAGGTAGTGACCAAAAGAAGGAGAACATAATGTAAAGTGACTGAAAGAGTAACTGGTTTCTCCCTAAAAGATGGTTAGAGGGACTTAGGGATTTAGTGGGAGACCAATGCTGAGTCTTTGTTGTTCTGCACCGAAACTACTTGAATTAGTTGAGCTGGTAAGGATACCTACTGGGTGTCTTCGTATTTCACACATCTCCCTGCTGGCATGGCCTCAGGGCAGACCTAGAATTTCTTGCAGATGGCTGTGAACATCTCCAAAACCACAGAGCTGGTAAACTTGTATAAGGCTGTTCAAATATCAGTTCATTTTCATTTTCACCTCATTTTCTCTCTGAAAATGAGGTGGCACAGGTGAGCACAATGTAATGATTGCATATGGTTGTGGCTTAGAGTGGTAAACAGGAATGAGCTAATTGTCATTGTTTTTCTAGCTGCTTTGGCCCACATGCAGAAATACACTCAGGAAACAGAAAAGGTTTAAGTTTATTATGAAGTGTTCGAATACTGGAACCAGGAACACGCCGAGGTGGAGACTTGAAGATCCGCCGGGGGGGAAGACGATGGAAACTCCGGGAGTGTGTAAGGTAAATGAATCGGTCCAGGTAATCCTGTCTTACTTGCTCTTGAGATGATGATGGCACCAGGTGGGTTTTCTTGGAGGGTGAGCACGGTGGAGGGTGAGCTAGGTTTGTTTGCAGGTAGCCTGAGGAGCCTTGGAACCAGAACGCTGCCAACTGACAATGCAATACGTGAAGTCTTCTTGAAAAGAGCGGGTCAGGGTTCTCTGCATAAGCAGACTGGATACCGATGCCCAGGACTGGAGGTAACCAGGGAAGGAGGACACGAGAAGGTAAGTACTCTGAATAATTAAAAAGAGATTTGTTTTGGCCAGCAGGAGTTACCACTGTAGGTCAAAACTCAGGCACTGGAGTGTTGGCAGCTTAGGGTTCTTATGCTCCTCTCCTGGTGAGGCTGATGAAGAACATCTGTTGGCTCAGCTCCTACCGTGCATCTGGTGCCATCTAGAGGTTGGAAATGGTTAGTAGCAGGCAAACAGGTGGACACGAACTCCCAGAACTCCGTCATTGATATACAAAAGGACTGTTTAACCAAAGGGAAAAACTGTTACAGAAGTAGCAGAAAATAAACTAAACACTATCAAAATTCAAGAAATAGAAGAAACAAAACCCAAAACAAAAATGAATACCCAAACACCTACAGAACATGACAGAACCCCTACCTCAAGGGCAAATACTAAACACCCCAAAGAGTCCAGAACATCAAAAACAACCCAAACCTGGCAGGTGGAGGGGTCCCTGAGAAGGAGGGCGTGAAAATACCAACAAACCAGAGTTCAAGCTGGTGACCCGATGCCGTCCCAAGCAGGCATGGAGTTTAGGTGGGTGATCAGAAGGCCAGTGGTGTCACAGGAACCTTGGAAGCTGGTGCAGGATATCAGGAGGTCAATAAGGGAACTAGGAAAACCAAAAGAGAACCTTGTCAGGAGGTGGACCACAGACCTGGAAGGACCAACGAGGAACCTTGTCTTGAGGTGGACAGGGACCTAGCAGGTAATTGGGTGCACCCATGAGGAAGCTTGTCTTAAAGTTGACCAGCGAACTTGGAGCACCCACGAGGACTTTGTAATGGGGGACAACCAGGGAACTGGGAGAACCCGTGGTAAACCTTTTTTAATGGTTGACCACTGGACAGAGAACCTTGTGAGGAGGCCAACCAAGAGGCGTGAAGCGTCTATGTTGGAACTTGGGCAACTGAAACCGCAGTTGAGCCCTGAAAACGTCAGACCATGAAGGAGCCCTGGAGACAGGAACCTAAGAAGAATCCCTGGAGATGGGAACCCACAAAATAGTTCAGGAGACTTGATCCCACGATAAAGCTCTAGAAGCCAATCCACTGAACCCAGAAGTCCTCAGAGGAGCTTTGGGTCCACTGGTAACTGGAACCCATAGAGGAACCTTGATGAATGGCGGTGCAACCTTTGGACAGCCTTGTATAATGGCGTGAAAGCCAGGAGAACCCTTGGCGGAGCTCTTGAGAACAGCAGGGAAGCCGGCAAAACCCTCAGCAGAGCTCTGGATCCAGAACACAAGGCAAGTCCACCTGGACACCTCTGTCAGAGAACACCGGAAAAGGAACATGAGGCATATTCACATATCCATGTATTACATTCATCTTCGTATGAACAAGATTCGAGAAACATTTGCCAATTTTTCTGATACTTAGAAGAGTAATTTCTTTTGGATTGGAGTTAAACCCTATCACAAACATGGAAATCTTTATGAGGATGTCAGCTTCTTACTCATTAAATACATTTATTTCGCTGGCAAATTTTCCTTGAAAACATGCTGCTTAACCCGGGAAACAAGCATTAACCTCCTGCACATACTCTCAGCATAAGTGTGCTTGATCATCTTTAAACAGCATAGTTTCTCTTTTAACTTACAGAGGCATGTTCAGATTACTATCCCACTAACTGCTTAAAGAGTCACACTCTGGGACACAAGGGATTTAACACAGTAGAAGAGCAGCAATTAAGTTCATAGTGGTGGAGGAGCCTCCAGTAAGTTCAACAGACAGATTTAGCATATTCCCATTGAGGCTAACAGTAATACTTATAGGAGCTTCCTATGCATCTTCAGGTAAAAAATAAAAGTGTGATTTTATGGTTGAACTACTGAGAAAGTTACAATAATATTGCTCAGTCTACACTATACCATACTATGATATACCACATGAAGTTATAGTAGAGAAGCTGACATAAGATTAAATCAATACCACAAATACTTATTAAACCTCTGTTAATGTGTTAAAAAAGAGGGCATATTAAGATGATGATCAGTCATTAAATAACATTTTAATAATCACTTTCACTAGTTGCCACATTACCCTATACAGTTTGCATCAAGTTCTCCTATAATACACTACTTTCAATATACATTGCAGTGGAATCGTATTTGCCCTATAAAATGTGTCTTCTAGTTTTGCTGCTTTGTCATTGTTAAATGTCTCAGACATTGAATTAGAAATGTTGTCACCAGAGAAAGATAACCTGAGTAAATACACAAAGCTGTTTTCAGTTTCTATTAAGGGTAGAAAGCTATGCAAACCAACCCTATGCCCTATGTGAAATAGTAATACAATAGCAAAAACTGCTGTTGACCTTTCCATCGTTGTGGGGTAATTTTGGCCTACTCTTCTTTGCAGAATTTTTAATTCAGCAACACTTGAAGGTTTTCAAGCATCAATGGCCACAACACTGCATCTCAGTTAGATTTAAGTCCAGACTAGGTCACTTCCAAACCTGCAAAGTTTTTGAGTCATCTAAAGGTGGACTTGCTGGTGTTCTTCGCATCATTGTTTTGCTGCATAACCCTAGTGTTCTTGAACTTATGGTCACAAACAGAGCAGGATGTACACCTTCCAAAGAGTTCCTCTTTTGTCTCATCGGTCCACAGAATATTTTCACAAAAGTCTTGGGTAATAAGATGGTTTAGGGCAAATGTGAGATGGGCCTTTGTGATTTTTTCTTTTTTTTTCAGCAGTGGTTTCTGACCCTCCCATCGATGCCCAGTTTCTTTCTTGTTGTTGAATTATGAACACGGTCAGTGTTCATAATTTGTGAGGCAAGTAAGGCCGGCAGTGGTTTTGATGTTGTTCTGAGTTTTTTGTGACCTCATGGAAGAGTCATCAGTACACTCCTGATCTAATTTTGGTTGTCTGGCCACTCCTGTGAAGGTTCATCATTGTTTTCTCCATTTGTGGATAAGTGGCTCCTACTTTGGTTCTGTGTAATCCCTCAAAACTTTAAAGTTGCTTTGTCACTGTTTCCAAATAGATATCTTTCTTTCTGATCTATTCTTGAATTTTTGAAATTAAGACATGAGTTGTTGCTTCCTGAGATTATTAAGCCTACTTATGTCAGATATGTTCTATTTAGGTAACTTTTTGATTCCACATGTCTGGCATTAATCAATGACATTGATGTGAAATTAATTAAAAACTGTGGTTATTCACAATTAAGTCATAATTTGACATAGAAGGCAATTATATTTTCACAAAATGTGAGGTTGTTTTGAAAAGCTTTTTTCCCTTAATATATTAAATGATTATACGAAAACTGCATTTTGTACACAGATTATCTTTATCTGATAACATTTAATTATCTGAAAGATGTCACTTGAAAGCAAAAACAACAGACATCTGTAAGGTTGCAAATACTTTTTCACAGCATTCTACCAGAAACATTGTTCTATTAGTGTAATCTATTCATATTTGACAGAGTCATTTCTGTAAATCTACTTTCAAGGTTGGGGTGACATTTTTATGAAGTCAACAGCTCCATCAGGAAAAATTTAGGGAGATTTTTTTCTCAGAAATGAATGTGGATGGTCAAAAGGTTTGAATGAGAGATAAGCAAACAAAGGCAGGAGCAACACTAACAAAGAGATCTGATTTATGGTTCTACTTTCCAAAGCCCATCTGCCACACAGCCAAACCTGTATGAGGTAAATCTTGTAATCTGTATTAGTGTACTAGGATCCTTTAGGTTGCTTTGCAAATGGCTTCAAACTACCTAAATTCTTGTGATTGCAAAGAAAGACAATACATGTGCAACGGTTACATTTCCTTTTAAAAGGTGCCCCCCTTGAACAAAGCCACGAAAAGCCACAAACAAAAGAGAAAAAAAACAACCTGCACACTTTTTCTAAATAAATACTATGTGAGGAGATTGCTGTGGTGCAGAAAAGCCAGTAACAGTATCAATCGTCCCAGCTGCTTGTGTGGAAGGTTTTAATGAAAAATCTTTTAGCAGGATAGTTTAGATTTTTCTTAAATGGGTTCTGTTGAGAGGTCAAAAGCAGTCACATCATCAGTTACGATAAGGTTTATAAGGTGTCAGCTGCTTCATATCTTGCCATGCAGGTTAGTGTGTCTAAAAACACCTTTTATGTGAGTCCAAATATGAAAATATTTCATGAAACATCAGGCTCTCTTTCATACATAAACAGTATGTATTGTTCATGTAGTACCCTCATTACATATGTCACATGCATACTGGTATGAGTTTGCTTTTGTGCAAGGAAAGAAAGGCTATAAACTTGTTTGTTTTCACTCAACAACTGCCCATCAAGCTTTGGCTGAAAAGTTTAGTACTGTAAACACATTTTGAGTGCCCCCAGGTGGTCAGATAATTAATAATTAATTAGCTGAATGGAAACCAAGAAGTCCACCTTCCCTGCAGTGTCAGCTACTTCAAGTATTTTGCATGCTGAAGTGAGTGAATCTTCATCAGTGCAGAGAAAGGTCTGCATAACATAGCATGAGATTATGTAATAGTAATAATGTGATAATTGATACAACATCTGGGAAAAATGTACATACATTTCTGAACAGTGGTACATTGGTTAAAGCCGAATGTTTAAATGTACTATATGAAAGGAAACATAACTTTTTTCTTACTCTCTGACATTAAATTAAAACTATAGATCGGTTAGGAGAGACAAAATAATTTATATTCTCTACGTTCGAGAGAAATGAGAAAACAGATTTGGATGGAACTATTTTACTTTCTTAAAAGATTTACACATATTTCCTTAGTTTTTAGGAGAATTTACATTTCAGATACTCGTACTCGTACTCGTCGTCTTCCGCTTATCCGGGACCGGGTCGCGGGGGCAGCAGACTCAACAGAGACGCCCAGACGTCCCTCTCTTCAGACACCTCCTCCAGTTCCTCCAGGGGGAGCCCAAGGCGTTCCCAGGCCAGCCGAGAGACATAGTCCCTCCAGCGTGTCCTGGGCCGTCCCCTGGGCCTCCTCCCGGTGGGACGTACCTGGAACACCTCCCGAGGAAGGCGTCCAGGAGGCATCCGGTATAGATGCCCGAGCCACCTCAACTGGCTCCTCTCGATGTGGAGGAGCAGCGGCTCTACTCCGAGCCCCTCCCGGATGGCTGAGCTCCTCACCCTATCTCTAAGGGAGTACCCGGCCACCCTACGGAGGAAACTCATTTCAGCCGCTTGTATCCGGGATCTCGTTCTTTCGGTCATGACCCAAAGTTCACGGCCATAGGTGAGGGTAGGAACGTAGACCGACCGGTAAATCGAGAGCTTTGCTTTTCGGCTCAGCTCTCTCTTCACCACAACGGACCGGTACAGTGCCCCCATTACTGTGGTAGCCACACCGATCCGTCTGTTGATCTCCCGCTCCATTCTTCCCTCACTCGTGAACAAGACCCCGAGATACTTAAACTCCTCCACTTGAGGCAGGAACTCCCCTCCAACCTGAAGAGGACAAGCCACCCTTTTCCGGTCGAGTACCATGGCCTCGGACTTGGAGGAGCTGATCCTCATCCCAGCCGCTTCAGATATTTTAATTCAATTCAATTATTTATATAGCGCCAATTCACAACACATGTCGTCTCAAGGCACTTCACAAAGTCAGGTACATACATTCCAATTAATCCTAACCATTGAACAGTGCAGTCTGATTCAGTTATTTATTCAAAATTGGATAAAAAGTTTTTCTATCTAAGGAAACCCAGCAGATTGCATCAAATCAGAGACTTGTAGCAGTCACTCCTCCTGGATGAGCATGTAGTGACAGTGGACAGTCAGTGGCGTTGACTTTGCAGCAATCCCTCATACTGAGCATGCATGTAGCGACAGTGGAGAGGAAAAACTCCCTTTCAACAGGAAGAAACCTCCAACAGAACCAGGTTCAGTGTGAGCGGCCATCTGCCACAACCGACTGGAGGTTTGAGAGAAAGACAGAGCAGAGACACAAAGAGAACAAAGAAGCACTGATCCAGTACTTTCTGTGGGAAGGAAAAGTATATGTTAATGGATGTAGCTCCTTTAGTCGTTTCATCTAGAAAGAAAGGACAGATAAGCTCTGAGCCAGTTTTCAAGGTTAGAGTCTGAAAGAGAGCACATATAATTAGTTACGGTAAAGCTCAGTCAATCGCCATGTCTAGGAGAGAGAAAGGGTTAAACACTGAAAGACAGGGCCATGCGGATCATCTGTAGAGGGTGAGCATTAAGTTGTTGCCTGCCAGCAGAAGCTTGGACGATGGCCCCCTCCAGAAAGATGTCACAGGTAGACACAGAGCCAGGCCAGGTGTAGCTTCTAGGAAGAGAAAAGAGAGAGAACATAAAGTTAAAAGCTGAAATAACAGCAAATAATGCAAAATTGTAGAGTAGTATGACAATGTAGCAGAGAGAATAAAAGTGGTCATTATGTCCTCCGGCAGTCCAAGCCTATAACAGCAAAACTACAGAGATAGCTCAGGAAAACCCAAGCCACTCTAACTCTAAGCTTTATCAAAAAGGGAAGTTTTAAGCCTAGCCTTAAAAGTAGACAAGGTGTCTGCCTCACGGAGTAAAACTGGGAGCTGGTTCCACAGGAGAGGAGCCTGATAACTAAAGGATCTGCCTCCCATTCTTTTTCTAGAGACTCTAGGAACCATCAGTAAACCTGCAGTCTGAGAACGAAGTGCTCTGTTTGGAATATATGGTACAATCAGATCTCTGATGTGTGATGGAGCTAGATCATATTTTAGATATTCCTTCTCTAAGCTTCTTATACAATTTTGCTGGAATTTTGTTCCATTGTTCCAGACAGAATGGGTGCAGCTGTGTCAGGTTTTTAAGGCCAACTGCTCACACACACCTTTTCAGGTTGGCTCACAATTTTTCATGGATTGAGACCAGTGCTTTGTGAAAGACACTCCAAGACGTTGCCTTTGTTGTCTTTAAGCCACTTTGTAGCTTTTTTGACTGTATGCCCAGGGTTGTGTCCATTTGGAAAACCCCAGATTATGTCTTTAGATGTCCTTCAATATTTCCACATTATGTTATTTCCTCGTGATGTAATTTTTTTTTGTGAAATCCTAAAAGGGGGCAAAAACAAAACTTACAGGAGAGCAAAAAGAAACAGGAAGAGGAATGGAGGCGAGTCACATACGCAACAACAGGAAAGAAACAATGTGAAAACAGGGGTGTAATAGAAGGCAAAGAACAATGGGGAGAAGAGGTCTTATGTGCTGGGGTAGATGTGAAGATGACATGGGATGTTGGTGTTCTAATCAGGAGAAAATGTGGAGCAGGTAGCAGGAGCTGAGGGAGGGAGGGAGACTAATTAACCTGACTGGAACTAAATGATTTAAATGTACAAAGAACACAAGAATGAACAAAGAAAGCAATGCACAAGGGAATAAACTAAAATGGCAACATCTAGACAACATAAACAAGGAAATAAAGAAACAAATGCGACACAAAAGAAACCCAAAAAACTCAAACACCTAAGGACCATAACATCTGCCACCTAGCAGAATGCCTGCATGTTTTTTCCTTACTTAACACAAATAAATTGAACTAATTTTGGTAATCCTATCCAGAGGTTGCGCTAGACTTTTTTGTTGTTGGTCATTTTGACTGACAGGGTAAAACAAAATCAGATAATCTATTTTTACCCATTATTTTATTTATTAAAATGACAGTTAAAAATCCAATAGCATTTATTTTCATTCATTTCAATTAGTACTCAGTCCGAACAAGCTGGACAGAGAATTCACATCAGCCAAATGAATACAAATGAATACATTTAACTTTTTCTCAGTGACAAAAAAAAACACTGACTGTCATCCCAGTAACCACATACAGGTCCTTCTCAAAATATTAGCATATTGTGATAAAGTTCATTATTTTCCATAATGTCATGATGAAAATTTAACATTCATATATTTTAGATTCATTGCACACTAACTGAAATATTTCAGGTATTTTATTGTCTTAATATGGATGACTTTGGCATACAGCTCATGAAAACCCAAAATTCCTATCTCACAAAATTAGCATATTTCATCCGACCAATAAAAGAAAAGTGTTTTTAATACAAAAAACGTCAACCTTCAAATAATCATGTACAGTTATGCACTCAATACTTGGTCGGGAATCCTTTTGTAGAAATGACTGCTTTAATGCGGCGTGGCATGGAGGCAATCAGCCTTTGGCACTGCTGAGGTCTTATGGAGGCCCAGGATGCTTCGATAGCGGCCTTTAGCTCATCCAGAGTGTTGGATCTTGAGTCTCTCAACGTTCTCTTCACAATATCCCACAGATTCTCTATGGGGTTCAGGTCAGGAGAGTTGGCACGCCAATTGAGCACAGTGATACCATGGTCAGTAAACCATTTACCAGTGGTTTTGGCACTGTGAGCAGGTGCCAGGTCATGCTGAAAAATGAAATCTTCATCTCCATAAAGCTTTTCAGCAGATGGAAGCATGAAGTGCTCCAAAATCTCCTGATAGCTAGCTGCATTGACCCTGCCCTTGATAAAACACAGTGGACCAACACCAGCAGCTGACACGGCACCCCAGACCATCACTGACTGTGGGTACTTGACACTGGACTACTGGCATTTTGGCATTTCCTTCTCCCCAGTCTTCCTCCAGACTCTGGCACCTTGATTTCCGAATGACATGCAGAATTTGCTTTCATCCGAAAAAAGTACTTTGGACCACTGAGCAACAGTCCAGTGCTACTTCTCTGTAGCCCAGGTCAGGCGCTTCTGCCGCTGTTTCTGGTTCAAAAGTGGCTTGACCTGGGGAATGCGGCACCTGTAGCCCATTTCCTGCACACGCCTGTGCACGGTGGCTCTGGATGTTTCTACTCCAGACTCAGTCCACTGCTTCCGCAGGTCCCCCAAGGTCTGGAATCGGCCCTTCTCCACAATCTTCCTCAGGGTCCGGTCACCTCTTCTCGTTGTGCAGCGTTTTCTGCCACACGTTTTCCTTCCCACAGACTTCCCACTGAGGTGCCTTGATACAGCACTCTGGGAACAGCCTATTCGTTCAGAAATTTCTTTCTGTGTCTTACCCTCTTGCTTGAGGGTGTCAATAGTGGCCTTCTGGACAGCAGTCAGGTCGGCAGTCTTACCCATGATTGGGGTTTTGAGTGATGAACCAGGCTGGGAGTTTTAAAGGCCTCAGGAATCTTTTGCAGGTGTTTAGAGTTAACTCGTTGATTCAGATGATTAGGTTCATAGCTCGTTTAGAGACCCTTTTAATGATATGCTAATTTTGTGAGATAGGAATTTTGGGTTTTCATGAGCTGTATGCCAAAATCATCCGTATTAAGACAATAAAAGACCTGAAATATTTCAGTTAGTGTGCAATGAATCTAAAATATATGAATATAAAATTTTCATCATGACATTATGGAAAATATTGAACTTTATCACAATATGCTAATATTTTGAGAAGGACCTGTATAAACAATGAAATTAAACAACGGCACTTAAAAATATGAACAGATCACCTGCTGTGATCTGAATGCTCAGTTTCACAACGTCCTCCTAGTCTGCATGGACCTGAATTTCGCACTTCTATGTGCGTAATGAAATGTCTCGAGTGGGATTGGTGCAGAGGCTATTGTCACGAGGTTTTGGACTTTTGCCTCGAACAGACGACTTCTGGTGACTGTTTTGATGTTGTTCTAAAAGCTGAATCTGTGCTCTGCCGCCACACTCGAGACGGGAATTACAAGCACCACAAGCACCAAAATTTTGAAATCAGAGAATATTTCTCTAATTGAAGTGATCAGAAGTTGGCAGGACTCTCTGAATGAGGGGATTCCTGATCCAGTAAGCACTTACTTAGCAGGAGGAAACAGGTAATTAATTTGCTAACTTGCTACCAAGTGGTCAGGGGTGTGAATTACTATCTGTCAAAACGACTGATGTCCTTCAGATTTTTATGTCACCATTTAAACAAAACGGTCAAAAGCGGAAAATATTTGGCTATTGCAAAACCCTGAAGTTTAGTTTGATTTAATGGCTGACAGTAAGAAAAAAGAGGGTTACGGTGTATTTAAATGTCTGGTTTAGCTGCAGATTACATTACATTGCATATGCTACATCAGATGCAAATAAAGGTGAAGCTAGGTCGTTATATACTTAATTCTATATTATGTTTTTTGGTTACTCTGGCCAGATACACTTAACATATTGCAATTTATGTGTCACACACAGTGATTATAACGGACCGTGGTCCAGCACACTCTTTATTGTAAAGAACTATAGACTTCCATGCCGATAACTATCCATTTAAAGGCCTAACCAAGTATTTTCAGCATTTTCTTTAGTGAAAAAAATAATTACATTTCTTGTCGGGTTGCACGGTTACACAGCTGGTAGTACTGTTGCCTTGCAGCAAGAAGGTCCTGGGTTCAACTTCCGTAGAATGACATTTAAAGTATGAAAGTATAACCTCACAAGCAATGTGAAGTTAAAGTAGGAAAAGTGCGGAAAAGTACAGTCAAATATTTAATAAATTAGAATATGGTAAACAGACTGAGCCCTCAAAGCCCTTTACAGTACAGCCACACTCACAAATTCATACACTGATACACAGATCAACATGAAGTTAAGTGCTTCATGTTGATCTTAGGGTACAGGGAGGAAGCTGGAATCGAACCCACAACATTAGAATTGTAAGACAATTAGGCCATCTCTTTTCACTGAGCCACAGTCACCTTTATTTCACATCGACCATTTAAATCAGAATATGCCTTCAGATGAGGCTCGTTTGTCAGAAAAGTGCCTTTTAAAAATACCCTTTAAGCAGGTAATAAACATAACTTTTTTAAGAAGCCCACATTTCTGTGTTAAAATTTTTTTTTATTGTTCTGATCTTGTATTTTAAACTTAAATGTACACAAAAGTATACGCTTGAAAATATCAGCCTATGTGTAAATAATCTATATAATGTGTTTCAATTAGGGAATTGAGGTACTGAATTAAATGAACTTTTGTTAATTCTATTTTATTGATCAGGTCTGCAAAAATTTTGAATTTAAAGCTCTAGATCCATAGTAGAAACTGCTCCATGATGGATTTAAATAAACTTCCGAAAATAAACAATTTATTAGACACACATAAATTATTAATGAATAACACTAATACTTAAAAAATGTATTGGATTTTGTTGGATTTCTGGTCTTCATAATTTCAAATTTTTGGTAAAACATTTTCTGGTGTTTGTTGTGTTTTCACAGCCATATATCTGTATTTCCGATCTGGTAAGAGGGGTTAAGTGAAGGGAGCAAAGGATTGTTTGTTTCCATATCATTCCCTGTCGTCATCAATAAACCCCTACAATGTGGTTTGAAAGTATGCTCATACATTTTTTATAGAACTTGGAGAACTTAAGTAATCTTCCTCAGCTCTGCAGTAGCCTGGAGTGAGCAGGATGTCTGCTTATATTAATTTCATGAAGTTTAGGAGGTCACCAAACTCATTTGGAGATTCTTGCTCATTTATGAACTCTGCAACCCATATGTTCTGCAGTGCTGTAAGTTACTGGTTCAGATATGCTTAAATTTACATGGAATTTTATATGGCTAGTTGGCAAAAGTACAGAGCATCTGAAGTTTAAATCACAGAGCTGAATGAGTATGTGCTTTCTAATGGCATTTACCTGTGTTTTATGAATGGTATGTGCACATTTTTATTTTATCTGACATGTATAAAGGAAATTTAGGAGCGTTGAAGCAGTGAGGTAGGATTGGGCATTAGACCTTTTGAGAAAATGGTTTATCCAATATTCAGAAGACAATGGGCTGCTGGAAAAGCAGCTTAGCTGCAGAAATGTGAAACCCTGAGAGTGAAATTGACTAAATAATCTCAGTTGATGTTCTTAGCTCTCAGAGTGGAATATTGTCATTGTAAGAGAAGTAATAGGGCATTCCTTTCAATTAAAAAGAAAATTAGGGTAGTAAACCCAGCCTTTAAAGGGGAAGTAGTTAAGACGTAGTTCAAAGGTTAATCTGATTGTACTCTCTCACACTGACCTCAGAGCAGTCTGACTCACAAGTGGGGACAGCTTTGTCACCCGCAGAAGCCCCCTGACAAAGCCAGTTTGTGGCAGTCTTCCATCGACTCCAGATCTCCCAGTAAGAATGTTTAAAACCACTGAGGCCTCACATCTGTGCAGGGGCTGAGCTTGGTCTGGAGGATAGTGGGTGATTAATTGATGGTCACATCTCGCTGACTGCTGCCCACACTGCTTTGATGAAGAGGGATTACACTGCTCACCGCAAGCTTGGCTGATAATAGGAGAACGAAGAGGAAATGCTCATGTCACCCTCCATGGCAAGGATTTCAATCAAAGACAACTTTCTTAAACAACTGGAACCCTCAGCTTCCAGTAGCCTTTGTTATTAAGTAACAGTGATTGTTTCAACTTGTCTTAAATCTAATTAGATGCATGATTTGGAGGAAAACACAATACAAACTGCACATATAGTGAATAAAGTAGTATTTAAAGTTTTTTCTAGAAATCTACACATTTTGTTAAGACATTACAACTTTCATGGCAAAGATTGTAGTGCGATGAAATATGCTAGTAAATATGCTAGTAGACTCTGCCTGTCTGACCACCTCCTGGGTCTGGGGGCTGGTTGTCCCTATGGGGTATCGGCACTTGGACCTGGGAGTATAGAGTATGTATGGGGAGTGTGAGTGAGTGTACGACATTCATTGTTGTTTGTCTTTAAGTTTGGTGAGTGGGTGTGTTTTCATGTGTACACATGAGGGTGGTAATGTGTGATTGTGACTGTGTGTGCCTGTTTTTTATGTCAGGTTGGGTCTTGGGCTGCTCCCTCACTTGGATCAGTTTAGTGTGGGGCCTATTTCCTCCCCGCCACACTACCTGTCGTTGGTTGGTGCCTCTGCCTGCCGGTGTGCTTGTGGTTCTCAGTATCCAGGGCTGGGTGCTTTGGTGTGTGCTGGCTCACTCCTGGTGGCTGCTTGCCGAGGCCTGGACCCCTGAACTCTGTCGGGCCTCTGCTTGGGGAGTGATATGTCCCGGGACTCTGGGCTCATCGCTGCAGCTCCCTGGGGCTTCTGCACTGTGGCTGCTGGGTGGTTCCTCCCCTGCTCTTCTCTGGGGGGGTTGCGGCGGTGGTTCTCCTGGGGTTCCGGTGCTCTGGGGGGACTTTGGATGTCTGTGGCTCAGATCTGTTCCGTATCTGTCCCGGGTCTAGGGGGGCAGGTCTGTGGCTCCTCACACTCACTATTGCATATTTTTATGGAGAAACCTTGTATGCACATGCACGCTCACACTCAGACCCACAGGTGTTTAGATTCAACAGATACACAAATATTCTATATTGAGCCACATTCACCACTAAATGCATCTTGCATTGATAAGTACCGTGCACTTTTCGGTAAAAAAAGCTGTTAATATGAACCTTTCTGCAGGTGTAGAAGCAAGCAGGGTGTTATTTTATATTCTCTTCTTTCTTTCCTCCATTCTATTCTCCTTCTCTCCCCTTTTCCTTTTTGTCCCCCTTTCTCTCTTTCCAGCTTCTTTTTTTTTCCTTTTCATTTCTGTTCGTAACAACTGAAATAATCCCAAAGCAGTTTGTAATGAAGTTTCTTTTTATGAATATCAAGCAGAGCTTTAAAGTGTTAGCGGTAATGCCCCACTTGTGAAAGTAAACCTTTTGGGCAGGAGATGGGCTGTAAATCTGAAATATGCTAGTAATGATCCTAAGAACTACATCTTCAACACAGATTTTAGAACAAGCATGGAGGTGGATTTTTTTTAAAAGATGAATTTTTTAAGTTATACATGTAAAAGCATTCAAAAGTGTTTTAAAAGACACTCGAGGAAAGTTCTGAAACTTTTGTGAAATAGCTGATTTAATCTCATTTTCAAAGCGGAACTTTTTTCTATGCCACCGTCTTGTGGAATAGATTTATTGAGATATCAAATATTCTTCAGAGATTGTGTTTCCTATTGACATGATAACATCATTTTTATTGGAGATTTGTTGGCTGCACATCCATGATGTGAATCTCCTATTCCACCCAAGATGCTCCTTTGCATTTGAGATCTAGTGACTGTGGAGGCTATCAGAGTACAGCAAACTCACTGTCATGTTCACGAAACCAGTTTGAAATGATTTGAGCTTCGTGACATGGTGTGTTACCCTGCTGGAAATAGCCATCAGAAATGTACACTGTGGTAATTAAGGGTTGGACATGGCCAGCAACAATACTTATGTAGGCTGTGGTGTGTTGACAATACTCAATTGGTACTAAAAGGAAAATAAAGTGTGCAAATAAAACATTCCCCATATCATTACACCACTAACACTCTCCTGACCTGCTGAAACTGTATCCACACTCTCAAAATTCTGACCCTGGGATCTGAATGCAGAATGTTTTTAAAGCATCTTATTATGCAGTTTTGATGAGCTTGCGTGAACTGTCGTCTCAGTTTCTGTTCTAGGCTGACAGAGGCTATCTCTGTAAATAGGTTACAAATATTCTGATTGTGTCTGACAAAGCTTTGTTTTAATATCAGCATAGCCTTTACATATCTGAGGACTAATACATGCAATTTCACTTTGGTTACCACTACAAAAAAGCTCATTTTAACAGTTAATGTTTTAAAAGTTTATGCATTTTGTTGATGCTTCAGGTGAACTGAGCTGAAAATAAAAAACGTATTAATAGATAAGTAAAAGAATGACAAAGGCATATTTATAAGAAAGCAATATTGTACATGTGATAAACATGGCCATCACAGACGGTAGAGAAAAATGATTGTCTTGAGGTTGTAAGGTTGAGGTGCAGTTTCATCTATCTGAGCCTTTATTTAGCCCCCTATCCTGTCTCAGTACTTGCTGAACTGAGATCTGTCTGCAGTTTTCCCTGGAGACAACGCTAATGTCACATACCCACTTGGCACACCAATATTTCACAAGCAAACCAAACCTATTAAGGATGACTACTTACCATAGACAAGATATGTCCTTCACAGCGGCAACCTTCACATTCTGTGTATTCTCAATCTTTGCAGAACCACAGGAAGACATACATGGACATACACACACTCATGTGCTGTGCATGCATATTTCTTTTGGTTTTATTGGTACTTCACAAGTCCCTCCTTCAAACAACCTTCATAACACTGGTATCTTTAAAATCCCCCATTTAAATCTTTGTATGCAAATTGTAACTGCAGCCGGAAGTTATACAGTTATCAACAATGCTAAGACATCATAAACTCATGATATCATATCATAAATTGATAACACAATATGAAAATGATTTCCCTATACATGATGACTTAATGTAAGTTAATAACTAATTAGTATGTTATATTACATAAACAAGTGTAATCCAAAAGTTTATTAACAACTATTGTTAAAAACGGGTAAGTTTAATACAAATTTAGTATCTAACTACTTTGCTGAAGTTTTGTTTCTTTCCCCACATTATGGTGGAATAAGTTATTTTACTTAGTAGAGAGACCTTGTTATTGCTAAAAAAGGAACACAGAAGAGCAATGATCAAATAACCAAAGAAAAACCCAGAGAAGCAATGGCATACAAAATTTCTTAATTGTTTCATGGAAACATTTTGTCTGGATTAACAGGTACAAATCTTGTGTCCTTCTGTAAAAGGCTCTAACTTGTTTGACTTATAATCTCTCACTCCATGTTTTTCCTAATTATAAAATCTAGGCATTTTTTTTCCTAGTAATGACTATTTCACATATGTCAGTGTACTTTTACACAGTAAAACCTCTTATTTTGTATCTGTCTGAATACTGTTTTCAAAATTCAGCCATATTTATTGACAGCTCAGGTAAAGATTTGCAAAAGGCCTCATTACCATTCTCTCCCACTGCAGAATGTGATGCTAGTGTCTAGCAGTGTTTTCTATGTCCCTGACCAACATCCACATTGGTGGCAAGATACCTGGGTCCCCTTTCTAGTTTTGTTTAGAGTTTGAGTTATTTTAAACGAGTTTTTTTTATTGCTCCGACAGAAGGAATTTATAAAAGGTTAGATGAGTGACTGTTTTCTTATTCATATCCTGAATTATCAGTATAAACACACATCTGTCATGTTTTTGTCTTTCCCATTTGAAAGGTGTGCAAGAGAAATGGCCCCCTATGTCATGTCATATTTTTACCCCGAGGAAACAGGAAGTCGTAGATTACTTATTAATAGATCCATGACACTCACATTAATTTAAAAACAGAAGGAGAAATTAACAGACATCTTTGTAATCATTAGATGTATCAGTAAGTGTGGAACCAGTAATTTTATAAAAACATTGCAGATTGTTTTGCTTGTTTATAACCACTATAAATCTATAAAAAATAATGGTTAAAATATAACAAATTTTCAGTGTAAGATTATGCTACTGAAATTTGGATGGTAATTACTGCCTAATGTAGCCAAAAACCTTACATTTTAGATGAACTAAATCATCAATATTGTAAGCAGATGCTAAGCAAGCCATCAGCCAATCACCATTTCTGATGATATTGCTTAATTTACATGGATTATATCCTTTGTAGTATTTAGTTAGAGCTCAGAAATTACACATCATATTACAGTATATTTCTCTTTTCAGTGGCGAAGCACACCATGATTTGATTTATGTCCTCCCCAGTTTTATTGAACTATACAAAGGAACTCTCCACCTTGACCACTCCATTAAAGTAAGAAGCCAAAGTTATCAATCGAGGTGGTGAAAGGAGGGAAAGTCTTCCCAACAAGCCATGCTTTCCCTGCCTAATGGATCACACAATGCTGCAGAGAGCAAAAGAGAGAGTGAGTGAGACAGAGAGAGCATGATTTTGCTTCTACAGTAAGGTTTTGACTGATTATGCATTATTTAAGCTATTCATAGAAGATAGATTTATCATTCCAATTTGTCAAACCACCAAAGATTTCAATTAATTATGTGCAGCCAAAGACTGGTGTATTAGGCCTCTCTGTCAGCACTAGTCAGAGCTCCCATTTACAGGACTCAAAATAAAGAGATATCAGAGAGGTGCTTGGATCCAGCAGTAATTAATTTGATGAATGCCTTAGCGGCACAAATAGTGGCAGTCGTGCATCTTTTCATCAGACACAAGCGACAGTCTCTGTGCCTAGTGCTAATTTGAGGGGGCAACTCATCTGTATGGTGGATGTGCCTGTAGCAAGGTCCATTCTTCAACCTATGCCTCCTGCTGTCCAGACGGTGTGTGGGGGCCTTATGTTTTCTGTCAACTTTGTCCTTGTGCCAAGCAACTCGCTCCACTTAGTGCCCAGTTTTTCACTCTGGGCTGAACTTGATAATGGGAGGCTTGCTGGATTAATGGAAGGTGTAATTCTGTTGTCCTCCTGCTGCTGCTACTACTACTAGCGATTGGTTTGGATCTTTTGAGAACCATAAAAACTGATAAAAATCTGATTAAGTTTGATCAGATACTCTTGAGGTATAAGAGCACTTTTGCACAGGAACAAATGAAGTGGAAAACACAGGGGTGTTGTGATTTGACCAATCTAAAATGATGGATCATATTATTGTGATTAGGTGAAAGCTTCAGCGGTCGCTGTTTGTGATGCACACTGTCAATGTCGGCGGGAGTTCAGCCTAACAAAGAGATAATTGGACTGGTGCGGCATAATTCAGATTCATATTTTCACAAGAGGGGGGGAATCATTATAAATCAGGTCAGCCACTGATACAAGACCATAAATCAAAGGAGGACACAGCTCAAACAATTACATAATTACTGGACCACTGTGTCACGGCTGAAGAGATGTTTTGCTCTGTCAGTAGCAGAAAGCATGTTCTAAAGAAAAATAAACTTTACGTGGATTATTTTAGGTAGCTTTAACTATTTAGTTAATTTTGCATTTTTTATAGTTTGACAAACCCAGTCTGTTGAAATTATGACTACAGACTATCAAATTAAGTCAAATACATTTTAGGTAAAGTTTTGTTAATATTAAGTTATAATATTAAGTAAGTCTGCTTACATTATTTAAGCTAATATATATATATATATATATATATTGTCACGGAGTGACATTTATGGACTCTGTTTGTGGCTTTGTGTTTGTTTACCTTTTGCTTAGATGTTTCTATTTTGGTTTTTGTATCTTTTCATTTCTCCCTCTTCCACCTTCTAGTGTTTACTTCTTAAGTTCTTTTATTGTTGTTTTCTTATTACTTTGTATGGTTTATTATTAATATTATTATTATTGTAATTATTATAGTTCTTGGTCTTCCCTGGATTCTCTAGTTTTATTTCTCTTTAGTATCTTTGTGTTTTATTGTGTTTTATTATTTGTTCCTTTGCACTCTTCTTGTTTACTAGTTTATTTTCTGTTTCCTTTCCAGTTAATTCAGTCAGTGTGGTTAGGTTTGTTTACTTTTGTATTCAGGTTTTCTTTATGGGTTCTTTGTTTGTTCTTAGGTTGTTATTGTTGTTCCTATGTTCTCTCTAGTTTCTCTGTTTACTTTAGTCATGATTATTCTAGTTTTGTTATTCCCCATTTGATTATTTATCTTTGTCTATAGGTTTGCTTGGTCTGTGTTTCTGTTTATTGTTTATTAGTTACTTTGCCCATCCTCAGCCTTCGTATTGTTTCACCTGTTCCTTCTGCTTCCCTGCCTCCTTGTCACACTTGTTCCCTGTTTTCTCTGATTACCTGCCCTTTGTTATTCCTCAGTATATTAGTTGGTTTTGTGTCATTGTTTGCTGCTGGTTCCTTGTGTTTGTCATACCCCGTTCTCAACCCATGTATTTGTGCTGAGTTTTTCCATGTTCCTGGAGAACCGATCTTGTAAGTTTTTGGATCTGGACTTTGTTTGTATCTGCAGTGCCTTGTTTGGTTTCTTTGATAACCTCTGGAAATAAAGCAGAAAACCTTTTACAACATGTTGCTGCCCAGCTCTTGTCTGCACTTTGGTCCGCCTGCAAACCACATCCTGACATATATATATATATATATTTTTATTTTTATTTTGTTTTCTTCTCAGAAAAGTAAATGTAAATGTTTTTTTTTTTTTTTTTTTTGTTTCTTTTCAAACATTCATATTAATTTAGAATAAATACAATAACCAATTTGAGGTTTTTTTCTTACATTGTTTATCACAATCTGGCACAAAAGCAAATAAAGATTATCTGAGTTTTCCAATACCTTCTGCACATAATCATAATGTTTTTGGGGTTTTTTTCTCTTAGAAAAAAACAGTTGCAGTAAAATGCAGATTTGGAAGATCTATGTTCCCTAATTTAGAACTGTTACCTTGGATGCTTCAGGTGTTGAGTTATCAAGGCTAATCACTTCCTTGGTTCTCCTTGCTACATCCTAAATGGATCACATAAAACTGTGTGATTATTTGAAAAACAAAGTATCACAAAATGCATGTTATCAAATGTGAAGTTTGTCATTTACCTGTTTGGAGTGCCTTAAAAACAAAGATATGGAAGCCTCACTCCTTTATAATCCTTCTGTGAAAAAAAAAATGCATTTTAAAATTAGGATGGTAGAAAATCAGTCTATGACCGACATCTTAACACTCATATGGACTACAAAAAAGATTATAACATACAGTTGTTCTGTTTTGGATGTTTTCTCACATGTAACTCTTTCAAATCCTGAATGTTTAATAGAAGACAGAGATGAGCTGAGTAAATACAAAATGTTGTTTTTAAATTATGATTTTCCTTCTTTAGGGAAGACACTACCCAAACCAACCATGTGAAAAAAATACCCAACTTCATGTTTGTGTTATTTGGCCTCAAGCCTTTTCAGTAACTGGCAAAGAGTCCTTTACATCACTGTGGAGGGATTGTGGCCTACTCTACATTGCAGAATTGTTTTAAGTTAGCCACATTGGAGGGTTTTCAAATCTGAAACATCTGGTTAAGGTCATGCCACAACATCTCAAGATCTTATATTGTGTTTGGGTCATATTTTTCAATCCATGCAGTTTTCTCTGTTCTCTGTCACATTTTTGTTTTTGTTTTTTTTTGTTTTTTAACTGTTATTTCACAGTATTTGCTGTGGAACAGCTAAACAAGGTCATGGACGTCCGGCTAACGAATTTTTAGAATCCGCTATTTCAATTTCTCGCTGCGATTTTGGAGTCCAAGCTTAGATATGCCGAAGCTGTAAGTGAATAAGTCAAAATCTTTGGTTGTTGAGTGCATTAACCCATACAATTCATTACACCGTCCCCCAGCATCAGAACTTCTTCGAAGAGCCTGGTTAAATTTTATTCTTCATGAAAATGTACCCAAATCAGTGGGGAAATTCCTTTTCATCTGCGCGAAGCACTTCAAGGATTAGTGCCTACAACAACCTCCACTAGTATGAAGGATTTGCTGAAAGACTTCTTCTGATTAAGGGGTCACTTCCTTCTGTATATGGAAATGACAGAAACAGCAAAGCAGCAAGCTGCAAATAACACTGAAATAACAACAAACTTTCTTTTAGGCATGAATTTATTGTGTGTTGATATGACGTCCTAGACGTTGTGCAGTAGCATCGTGCCTTCTGCTTATGTTAATGCTGTGTGCTGCTTTTAGCTCCTTGAGGACATATCCGTACTGCGTGTTTTGAATAGCATTATTATATAAACAGCTTTGCATTGTAGGCTGGATGGACAAGTCTTCCGTTGCTGACATTGTTTAATCAGTTTGGAAATAAGTTTCTGCACTGCTAGATAATTGTATCTTTGTTATCAATCTACCAAAATGGCCAAACAGGTTAAAGTGGAGCGCTCTTTGACTTGCATGGGGGGAGGTTGTGAAGTGTCTCAATAGCATTTAAAGAGACTGTACCAAAACAAGTTGCTCTCAGACGCACCTCAGAACCAGGGTAAAAGTGGGGCCTGTGGAGCTACAATTACAAGGAATTCAGGCCAAAACATAGCAGTTCCACTTTATATAGACCACAACTCAATGATTTAAATGTGAAAAGGATGGGTTTAAAAGCATGAAATGTGCCCTTTGTGTCTGGACATAGATTGGGTCTCCACAAAACTTTACTTTTATCTATTCCTTTATTTTAAAGCAATAAGTGGGGGACTTGCTAGTGTGATTTAGATCATTAACCTGC
The DNA here is from genome assembly GCF_021462225.1 of Girardinichthys multiradiatus. Lineage (NCBI taxonomy): Eukaryota > Metazoa > Chordata > Actinopteri > Cyprinodontiformes > Goodeidae > Girardinichthys > Girardinichthys multiradiatus. The sequence continues at coordinate 28,389,104 of NC_061795.1, read as the reverse complement.
TACAACATCCAAGTGCACTTGATTTTAATTTAAAATGTCCCCTTTAAAAATTTGCAGAATTTGACATTTAGACTTATCTACTAGCAGCTTCAGCATACTTGAGTTTGGACTACAAAATTGCAGTAGAAAATGAAAATGGCGGATACGCAAAATTGATTAGCTGAAAGTCCATAACCTTGTTTAGCAGGTTCCACAGCAAATACTGTGACATAAAAGTTCAAAAAACATAATAAGGAATAGAGAAACTGAACGGATTAAAAAATATGACCCAAACAGAATATAAAGATAACTATGCAGCACCTGGAGAGACTAAATTCAACTTTTCTGCACTCGTACAGACACCAAGTAAGACTCCAAGTAAGTAGCATAATGTATTTAAGGGCTAAAAAGGTAGGTTAAGCTGCCAGTTTCATTCTCAGTTTCATGTTTCCAGCATGCCAAGGTGAGTGAAACTCATCAGCGCAGATAATATAGTGTTACAGCTGAGATTGTATGATGTTATTTTCGAGTCACTGCCATAATACATAATTTGAAATTTAAATGATTATGTTGCATTGGTACTTTACTAGATAATTTTACCTGTTAAGTCCTAAGGGTTTTAGAGCAATTTCTGCCTGAAATTACATTCCTGAAATAAATCAAGAATAGCTCCACAGTTAAAACGTCTAAATACAAACTGTTGGTAAAGGTAAGGCATAAAGTAATACTTTTTCTGTCGAACCACTATTGCAACTCTTACTTTGTCTGATTTATTTGTGATTAAACAAAGACAAAATCAAATGTTTTGGTCAGAATCACCTCTGTCTGAAGGACCTTTAACTCTTTATGACCGGCGGGAGCGCCGGCGCTTCCATTTGTATATCTATTTTTAAACGCCTGCAGAATTGCGACCAAATAAGCTAGAACAAAACTTTTTTTTGCAAATGAAACCGAAGAGTTCAACTTAAATATTCTACTCACCACGTGTCCCAGAGCACAGTTTTTATTTTCTAGAAACTGATGCAGAAATCCAGTAAATAAATCGCAAAAAACAAACATTCAAATCCAGACCAAAGTGTACTTCCTACATCGGAATATGCGTGATGACATTGGTGGATGAACTATCACATGGTTTTCTTTCACACCAATGCCAGCAACAACCAGAATGATATCATTTCCCGGGCGATTTTTCCCGGGAGTGGTCTTTTTTTTTCCTTGTAGTTGTGGTTTTTTTGCAGTAAACTTTGCTCGCACTTTCAATTTCATTTTTGTTGTTTTTTGCACTTTTTATTGTTTGAAGATGGTCTTATGAACATATACGTGTGCTCATAGGTATCTGGCACACTTAGAGATTTAATTACACTTCTGTAAATAGTTTATTATGATGTACATATTATCTTTTCTCCAACTGTTCACAGTATACATTTTATGTTCGTTTTTGGCTCTGTTCATAAAAATGTGTGTACCCCGCCCATAGACTGCTGGAGATAGGCACCAGCTTCCCTGCGACCCACTATGGAAGAAGCGGTAAAGAAAATGACTGGCTGACCAATAATGTGTGACAAATAATTATAGGTCAATAACAAATTATAAGGAATTACCAAAATAGTTTTGTAAATGTTCTGCCACTTTTGGTCTCTTGCAACATTTATTTATGTTCAGATTCAACCTAAAACTAATTCTAGACATTTTTGTTAAGGGTCTCTTTACTCCATTATTATATGGACTGTCACTGACCCCTAGTGTTTCTCAAATGTTCTCTTACACTGCCTGAACTCCACTTACTCTAATTATATTTTTAGCCCTTGATTACCCCGAGGCAGGAGAAGCCATCTGAAATCCAGAGGCACGGGTCCAATTGACCCCAATTGAGAGTGTCATTTCACAGCACTGCCGAGTTGGAAATGCTTGTGTATCCAAGGATGAGCAGAGATATTAATTCAACTTTCCTTCTCGGCTTCGTTGTCGTTTCATATCCGAGTGGCTTCTTCTACTGAGTCAGGGCGGGTGCGAGCTCTGCCTGCACTGTTCTTGTGTCAAACTGGAGTGCAAGGAAGCTCCAACAGCAGTGAGAAATTGAGGTCACAGCACCAGAGTGAACCAACTGGAACAGATTGTTGTGGAACCTCCAGGCTTTTGCAGACACGTGTTGATCCCAGAGCAGCATGCCCTCGCTTTTACCTTCCTATCCCTCTTTGCAGCTCCCCTGAGAATGGCTTACACATAGAGGGAATGTCCTGATACATAGCTTTACTTTTGACCAGCATATGCATCCTCTTACATGAGCTTCTGACATGAAAACCAAGAAAAAAACAAATGTAATTTTGAATGCACCTGATGTAACCCTGCGTCTTGTTTTTATCAATATTAAAACTTCTTCAGCACGTACAGTGCCTGCTTTTATCTGAAACCATAAATTTGAGGAACCTTTGTTTGTACAGTAAGATGACAGCTGACATGGTCTAAACGTCCCCAACCCAGCTGAACAAAATGTAAATTTCTCATTACATCATTGTCTTCAAAGTGCTCAGCCTATGCCCCATCTGTTTTGGCACATATCCCCAAAGAGAGGAGGCAGTGTTTTAAGGCACAATTGATCCTTTAATAATGTCATGACCACTGCATGACCCTAAGCAGGGGGTGTGTTTGTCGTGGTGGGATGCGCACGTCTGGAATTCATAGATGCACATAGACACACATGCACGTGTTAAGAAAATCGAAAAGCATGCATTCTTGTCTGGTGACGGTTGATGAGTAGGAGACAGGTTCTATATCTCTGTTTAAGAACACTGGTATTCAGAGTGTCGCCTTGAGTTAACAGACCACAGCCCGAAACATTCCTGTCACTCTGTCATTATTGTCGCTTTACATGAAAACTGCTAAAGCAAAGAGGGAGCACTGACAGCAGATTGACCTCAGATGTTGTTCATTTGATTGATATCTCTATAGACAATGATCTTTTTTTTTTGCACCACAGTGGTGGTTACATAGGGAGCCATCGGGAGGGGGAGGGACAAATACAGGAGAAATGTCACACTAGGGAAGTCAGCGAGGCGTAAAGCCCTGCCTGACGAGCGCAGGGTCAGTGGCTCCTCACTGCCCCCCTTGTGCCCTGGGTAAAATGATCTAAGTGAGTCTGGACCTCTGCCACCGATCCGCTGGACTGCAGGAGTCAACCATGTAGGCACACCAGAATCAAGACTGGCAAGTGTTTTGCTAGTAAAACTGCATGTAGTGTGCTTAAAATTACAGGACAGTGTTAATTCCTTTTTCACTGTTTAATTTTTATGCATGTCATAAATGGGACACATTGTAAATAAAAAGTACTTGGCAAATCTTGACTTGAAGAACTAATTTCCCATTTACCAATTCATCAGATATTTCCATTAAGTTACTGTCACACTGATTACTAGCTTGCTGTGTATGCTGGCATAATAAAAAAACATAAAATATCAATGCTTTATGAGTTCCCCCAAGTGGTCGGAAAATTATTAGCCAGGCTAATCAGAAAGTAGGTTAAGCCGCCAGTTTCACTCTCAGTTTTAATTATCCAGCATGCCAAGGTGAGTGAATCTTCTGTAGTGCAGACAATATAATGTTGCAGCTGAGATTGTATGATGCTATTTTTGAGTCACTGCTCTGATACATTATTTGCTATTAGAATGATTATGCTGCAATGACAGTTCACTAGTTTTTTTATGAATTGAAAAAAAGTTTGTTAAATCTATTGATGAAGTATCAGAGCTCAAAGACTTAAATGGGAAGTCCTACAAGGTTCAGTGTTGGAGCCTAAACCTTTTGATTAATATTTCAATCCTGTAAAGACTCACAATAAAAACACAAAGATGTTGATTAGAGAAGTTAAATAGCAGATGTTTGTTTCTTTGGTGCTCGGACCCCGGAGGAAGACATGAATGCTATGAATGACATGAGCTTGAATGAATGATTTAGGAGTAGGATTAGAGATGTCTTCCCCCCCGGATCCGATACTGTTGATGGAGTTGAGGCCAGGTAATAAGGGAGTTGGAAGGAGCTAGGAAGCTAGATGGTGGCGATGGAGTGGAGGAGGGTCGAAGCTCGGCGGGAGAGCAGGGAGATCCATGCTTGGAGGTCCTTAAAACCGAAGCCTTGAAGGGTGATTGGCTGAGGAGGAATGCAGACTTGACGCTGATTGGTTGAAGCGGAGACACATGGAGTCATAGTACGGAGCCAGTGGTGGAGGTGAATCTTCCAGATTGAATTTTCGTCAAAACTTCATTTTAATGACATTTGCTAAATATTCTAGTAAAACCCATTTTCTTTTGTTTGCAAATGACAGATATTCTGTCCTTTGAGAGTGACTTTTAAAATTGATTGATAAAATGGTCAAACTTAAGAAGTTTGATTTGTTATTTTTATTTTAAAAATAACAAAATTTTTTAATAAAATTTATGATTTCTGGTAACTAAAATTGATAATTATATAATTACTGCTATGAATCAGAAAAAGGCAGACCCAAGATTCAGCCAGACACAGTACTGAAAGTTTAAAAGGTTTATTCAGCCACAGGAAAACGTCACACAGGTAACACTCCTCACAGCTTCCAGGAATCACTGAGGCAGAAAGAGGGATTAGTGACTTGTAGTCTCTCCAGATTTTGCAGGGATCAGAAAAGCCACTAACCTGCTTTTGTCTTGAGTGGAACTTGAAACCCAGAGGGGAAACCTCAGTGGGCGGCAGGCGGTGATCTCCACAGCACAGGTAAGAAGTGACTCCAGGCTGAATAATCCAAGGGCTAGGCTGGCTCAATAATCCAAGGACAGAAACAGGGTCAACGATCGGGACAAGAGGCGTCAGGCAAGGGGCAGGCAGAGGCATAAACCAGATGCAGGAAAAGAGGTCGACAACCAAAATCCAAATAGTCCGACAGGGAGCAGGCAGAGGCATAAATCCAAAAGGCAAGGCAAGGTCAAAAACAATGATCAGACAGGAAGGAACGCTGGATATCTACTCACACAAATGGCTTTCAAAAATCTGGCACCGTCTGCTTGTCAAAGTCGGTATATATCAGGGAAGACACAGGTGTATGGCATGTCACAGATTGCACTGCACTGCAGCAGCCACCAGGTGCATCTAATCTGCTGATTGCAGCCAGGGAGACAGGGTAGAGCAGACGTGCCAGAATTATAACAACTACATTAATATCAGATGGAGCTTCAGTGAAAAGGAAAGTTGAAGGCAAGTTTTGAAGAATAATTCTCGATTAAAATATTACTTGAACTTAAATGTGAAGTAAATAACATGAAAACTATTCAAAACCACAACAATTTTTAATAAAGCCCATTGTGCATACACATCTGAAGTTGTATTGCATTTGTCAACACTTTAGATTTTGTATTCTCACTTGTCTTTCAGTGTTTGAGTTATGAAATGCATTCCCATGCTGTTTACACCACAAATAAACAGATTGTATAACTCTTAGCACAGAAGAGTGTGGTACCTTTGGGCATCTGGAAATTGTACCGAAAGATGAACCAGAGGTGTACAGTTTCACAGTTCTCTTTCTGTCATGTTGCCTGATTTCTCATGCGTTTTCGATTAATAACAGGGAAGCAGAGTATTTGAAGACATGCTTTAAAATACATCCACGTGTGTCTCCCATTTAACTCATATGTTGTAAATTAGTTAAATTATCAGAAGCTATACAAAGCCATGAAATGGTGGGCTTTTCAAGATTCTTTGAAAGCATCTAAATATTTTTATTTAAAGAAATAAAAAGTTCTCCGAATAAATTATCTACATTTTATTCTGGCATTTAGCTGGTAGAAATACATTTGTAATTATAAGTGACCTGAAAGAGGAAATGTTTAATCTGATTTATAGTCAGGCTGTGAGGAAATAAAGGCTTGCCATTTTTTATACAGAAACATCTGGTTATTTATTGTACATACTGAAATGAGTAAAAGGAAACTGAGCTAAATGTCACATAAATGATTTACATGCTTGTGTCAATAGGTAACTGTCAGAACATAAAAATCATAATATACTCAAACTGAAGTATTTTGTCAAACTGTTTTGTACAGAATTCTCTGCAGCTGCCTTACTTCAGTTCATATTGTCATCTTTTCAATATCAACCATATTTATTCATAGCTATAGTTGAGCCTTCCAGACAGGGGATAGGTTAAGATTATGTTGCTTGTATAGATAACTATAGAGAATGGCTGTGAGGCAGAGGTCATATTAGCAAAGAAATCCTTATAGCAAAGAATGTCCAATATGTCCAAACTTATTTTTATTCAAACTCTGCAGTCAGTCTTATCAGATTATTCATAAGGGTAGAGACTGCAACAAGTTCATAAAAACATACAGATGTTCTAGGACAATTAAATCAATATATAATAAGGTTTGAAATATTATAATGTTTGAAATAAAAATAAAAAAATGTAAACTTATGTTTAGGTTTTAAACATTTGCCAAAATAATTTAAAATGTTTTAACTATATATTAGCAAATAGCAATTAAAGGATCCATGTCTGGATGTATCTGTGTGTTAAAAAGTCAGAGGGAGCAAGTTATGTGGCAAGCTCGTCACTGTGCAGGGTAATAAGGTCAATGCAAAAAATATCCCCTGGGCACATTTCCCAGCAAATGTGCAGAAACACAAATACACACATACAAACACACTAAACCACCCACATGCCCAAACACACACATGCACCACTCCACTGTCCTGGCCTTATGTTGCAGAATCCAAACCAATCGAGTCAATTGCCAGAAAACATGACATGACCTTTCAGATTCACTGAGCATCAAATGTGAGTGGGACTGGCGTGCTTTCCGTTTCAACGCACCCTCTGCCCCTCCCGCCTGCTCTGTCACCCCCAGGCCCCTAAACCCTCCACAAATAATTACTCTCGGAGGAGTCTGCAGTCCACAAGACATTGCTGGAAAAAAAATTGACTCTGGTCTTGACCCATACTTAAGGTACTCTCACTATTTAATCAGCCCTCACATGAAGTTTATTATAATAAAAAAATAAGTAAAAACTATTGCACCATAAACAGTGGCTGAGTACAGTCACCATTGTGTTTAGTCAAATGTGGCTGGAAATTATGGATAATGTGTTGCTGGCCAGATTTTAAAGAAATGCATTTACATTGTCTTTATATAATTAGATCACACAAATAGAGTTATTCTTCAAAGCCCTTCAAAAACCCACGCATCCTGGAGCAATCTTTATTTAATTGCATGTTTGAAGGGTAAACCTACAAGAAGACACAAAAATGTTCTCCTTAGAGGATTTTAGACTTAAAGGCATAGAATAATTAAGGATAAAAGAGATAAGTTGACCGAAAATGCATTTTAAAGCCTTTATATTAACAAAGATGACTGATTGTACATTAGTTTAACCTACTACTGCATACACTGCTTTAATTGAGCTAATGTTGTGAGGCTTTCCTTGTGTCATGTTTTATGACATTGTGGGACTCAAGTGCAGGCAGGAGGCAGGCAGACACAAGATAAAGTTGTATTTTAATGATAAAACAAAGAAACAGAATTACAAAACTGCTGATAATATTGGGGGAGCGGGGCAACAAGGAGCCAAGTGGTGAGGCACAGTGGGTAACAGGAGGATCTGACAAAGACTAGATGCCAACCAAGAGAATAAAAACATAAGAGGGTGATCACTGACAAGGATCAGGTGAGTCTAACTAAATGTATGCTTATGATCAAAAACACAGGGAACAGTTTCAAAATAGAACACAAACTAAGCACAAATTAGCACAAAAGAAAAGGGAAGGGCGAATATCTAACATTAACCACAGGAAAACTCATAACAAAGCTTAAATAAAACTAAACTCAACGTTCAAAAGATCTCAACACTTTAGGTTTAATATGTAATACTATCAAGTGGATGAGACATTTGTCATGGACACTTTTCTTAATCTCAAATACACACTGAAATACAAAAACACAGTAATCCTAAAAGCGATATAATACATTATAACTACAACATTGCAACCACTTGCTGGTGATATGAATAACAAGAATGATCTTGTCACAGTACTATGTTCTGCTCAGAAACCTTTTGTTCTTGCATTTTTTGCTTTAACATTTAGTATTAAAGACATACTGTCCAAAGGCATTGTCTAACTTTTAATAAAGGACAGTTACAAAACCTATAAAATATTTCTCCAAATATTTCTGAAAAGGAAAACATTTTTATGACAGTCAATCCCAAAAAGAACAGAGATTTCCCTTGCCATGTGAAGAAAAAACAAACAAAAAACAAAATAAGTCTACTTTACCTTATGATGGATGGTAGCAGTAAACTTTATATGATGGCTTAAAAATATTATGCCCTCAATTTTCCCTTTGTTGATGAAGAGATTTCTGGGGTAGAAAACATTAATACAAAGTAGATGTCAATTTTTCATCCATTAGTCTGTTTCAAATTCTCCTGAACAGATGCAACCAGTGATTACAGTTATGTTTCACCTTACTGTCAATATTTGGTTGTGTTGTGGAGTTTATAGTCTGTTATGTGCTGGTTATGAGGTGGTTCTAAGAGCCAACTTCCTTTGAGAAGAGTCCAGTCTTTAGCTGCTCTTTTTAATTTCTGCTGAGAACCCATGAATCGAAGGGTGGGACCTTTTTTGATGAGCACACAATGGAGCCAATCACATACAAAGACAACCAGGGTCATACAGCAGGAAGCCGAATTTAAACGCATCAAGAAAAAGTAAAGACATGAAAGAGAACAGAAAAAGAAGAAGCATCTGGGGCTATTAAAATGATGCTGGACACTGCAAGGTGCAACATTGCACACTGCTAAGTGTAGAATTTTCTAAAATGAAACTGTAAGTTAGAGCAGGGTCAACAACAAGCCTGCACAGAGACCTGTGGTTCTGTGTTCTGTTGTTGTTGATGTTTAAAAGTCACAGTGTATCTTGTTTGTAATGAAAAGAATGCACACAAATAAAACTTTTTATAAAAATACAGAATAAGAAAATGTCCTTACCAAGACACAAAACAATCCTTATTGCTAAATCAGGCTAAAGTTCATGGCTCCAGGCAACATTAAAAGAAAACCCATGTGGGAGTCTTCTTTAATGGAGTCGAGCCAAAAGAGCCACATTTTTGAATGGAGCCACTCTGTCCTTTACCGCTTACAAAGAACTGGTAAACATTTCCAAGTCTAAAATTTGCACACAGCAAAAATAGGGTTGTTTAGATTTTATTGGAATGTTATCTTTGTGTCTGTTTATTCTGTTTTCCTTGCTGTGTCTCTATTACCTGTCCTATGGGTTCTTCTGCTTATGTTCCACTGGTTAAGACATTTGTCCTGGCTAATGCCACAGAAGTTTCCATGCTGTTTGAAATATGTTTTAGGTAACCAACCCAATCTACCTGCCTGACAACAGCATCTCATAGTAATGCGATCCTCTCTTCTACAGAGCAAGACGTGTGCAGCAATGGGTTAGGGAACACTAGACTATAGGTTGTTTATCCAACCTCAAAATCCCCATGATCCTGAATGCACCCAAATAAGCCTGATTCAGAGAGTCCCCAAAAAGTGTGAAGGACCTGAAGGAACTGTCGTTTAGATCCTTCTGAAAGAAATTTCCTATCACAATGCAAAAGGATAAGAAACATATAGCCACCTGACAGGGGGCAAGAAAGAAAAAGCAGATAATTGTACTTTTGTGGGAGATCTCTGTACATTACCCATGACTTCCTTGGCTCTGACTTAATGCTGAGTAAGGGGGCAAATATTGGACATGGACCATGTCTACAGCACATCCTCTACCTTGTTAATTTACACTCTAAGCACAGGCATCTTATTTTGTACATTTAAAATCTGACAGACCGATATGTTAATGTCAAAGTTCAAACTATCAGGTTGAAGCAGTGAGTCAACTGATTCCTGATTTGTACACCATTCTGCATGGCAGCCCTTGGTGGTCATGGATCACTGAGGATTGTGACAGATGACTGCAGTGAATTTAAAGCTACAACCACCCTTTTTCAAAAACAGTTACAAGGCTGTGTAAAAAGTAAAGATAAAAAGTTAAACAATGGATGACAATTGTTATAAGAGAACATCTTGCTAAATGTTAAATGTATTTTGTTTTCCTTGGATCTGTATTTAAATTGTTTTACTATAATACTGTGGTTTGTGCAGAATGTGGTTTGAGAGTGTATCCGAGATAATGAAAATATCTGTCTTGTCACTTTGTTTGTGGTTAATCCCTATATTCACCAATAATTTGATCATTTGTAGTAAAACTTTTATACATGTATGTTCCCCACCCGGGCAGCACAGTGGCGTAGTTGGTAGCACTGTTGCCTTGCAGCAAGAAGGTCCTGGGTTTGATTGCTTCTGCATGGAGTTTGCATGTTCTCCCTGTGCATGTGTAGGTTCTCTCCAGGTGCTCCGGCTACCTCCCACAGTCCAAAAACATGACTGTTAGGTTAATTGGTCTCTCTACATTGCCCTTTGGTGTGAACGATTGTGTGCATGGTTGTTTGTCCTGTGTGTGTCTGTGTTGCCCTGCAATGGATTGGCGACCTGTCCAGGGTGTACCCCGCCTCCTGCCCATAGACTGCTGGAGATAGGCACCGGCTTTCCCGCAACCCTCAATGGAAGAAGCGGTAGAAAATAACTGACTGACTGATTGACTGTTCCTCGCCCTTCTATTTCTGGAGGGAGGGTCATGAGCAACAAAAACTCAGAATTTAAAATGTTGGACATTGCGAAAGCTTTAAAACATTGTAAAACTGGGATATATGGGAAAGACATTATCATAGAAAGGTTAATAAGTACAACTCCAATTACAATTAGAATTAAACTGGAAAAGCAAAGCTAGAATAGATTCCTCACACACAAGTGTTATAGTTTAAGTGTTAAATTCTACCAATTCAGAAGAAAATGGATTATAGCCAATGGCAATCAAATATCCTGTTTTTTATTAAAATTAGAATATTTCATAAAAAGATATTTTAATACAAAAAGGTATGTCCAGGCACTATTCAGGAAATGCACTTATCCAAAATCGGAGCTCTTTACCTGAATGATAGCATCAATGAGGACTGGCATGGAAGCAATCAGCCTGTGGCTCTGCTAATGGATTAAAGAAGCTGAGGTTGTTTTAAAAACGGCCTTCAACTCATCTGCATTGTTGGCTCTGGTGTTTCTCAGTTTCCTCTTGATAATACTTCATTGATTCTCTATAAGGTTTAGGTTTAGGTGGGTTTGCTGGCAATCCACTCCAGTTATACCATGGTCATTAAACAAAGTATTGGTACGATTAGAAGTCTGGGCAGGTGCCAAGTCCTGCAGGAAAATTGATGCATCTTCATTCAATTGTTTTTCAATTAATTTTATTTATATTGTGTAATTCACAACAAATGATCTCTCAAGACACTTCAAGACACAAAAAAAATCCAATGTATATACAGAAATACATCATCAATTTAATTATACAAACAGATCCAGAGTCAATTACATACATTCCAGTGTGATCCGAGTTATTAAACAACTTCAGTTTATTGTTCAAATTGGTAAAAAATGTTTTCTGTCTAAGGAAACCCAAATGATTACATCGAATCACTGACTTGGAGTAATCCCTCATTCTGAGCATGCTTGGAGCAACAGTGCAATGGAACACTCCTTTAACAGGAAGCAACCTTCAGCAGAACCAGACTCAGAAAACTGCAAGAAAACAGAGCACTCATAGAGAACGTCTGTATCAGGGCTACTGTGTTTTTGCACATGTTAAAGAAAAACTTGAGAGTTAATGGCAGTAGTAGTTCGTTTAGTGATTTCATCTAGGAAAGAAACACAGCAAAACAGATAAGGCTTGAGCTAGTTTTAATGTCTGTTGGATGAAAGACAGGCCCTGGCACAGAAAGACAGGCAATGACTTGCATTCAGTCACAGCAGCAGCTCCTTTAATGGCTTTGCCTAGAAAAGAGACAGGGTTAAAAACAAGAAGATTGAGACAGGTGTAGCATCTTCAGGAAGAGAACATTTTTGCCATAAAGCTTGTCTGTGGAGGTGTTGGACCATTTGTTTGCTGAACATTGGACCATTTGCACTATGCCCTTTTCAACGTCATCGGCCATTTTGTACCGCAGGATAGCCTGTTCCTACAAATCCCGGCGGGCATCACGTCTGATATGACGGGGCGTCCCAAGTCTGACGTCACAAGACACTATATAGGAAGGCGCCCATTTTGAAGGTTAGCCTTCAGCTAGAGACCATGACACGGTGACCACGCAACTGAAACATCATCTGGAGAAGAGTCCCGTGTGGAATTAATTTATTCTCCTTTGTTGGCCAACGAAAAATTCATGAACAAGGTTTCTGGAATGAGAAGGCCAGAAATTTCACTTTGCCGATTGAAGACGTGAGTTTAACACGTAACCAAAACCACAGAGTTTCAAGGAGACACAACTTTCCCTCCGTGCTCAGTTCTAGCCGACTGCTGACAGTCAGATCATATTTTTCCTTTTTGCCAAGGAGGACAAAGGACGAAAATTGACCACTCTTCCCAAAGTTAACAGTGGACGCACATTAACTTCCAACTTTTTTTTTCCTCTCTTCAACTCTGCTCAGAAGGAAGACAACGACAAGTAAAACCCATCCTTTATTTTTATTTCTTTCTTAGAAAGTCTGGGCAGGGTACAGGAGGTTTTAGTGCGATTTGGTTCGCCATTTAATCTAATGTGTTCTGAATTATATGTGCATGTAACCTTTTTTTTTTAACTTTGACGTGCCGTGTTGGATGTCTGGAAGCCGCTGTGCCACCCGGCTTTGTGTGTGCTTTGCGGGGTTATTCACCACCTGGGAGCAAGCGCAGGTGCGCTGTGAGACTGGACTGTTATAATAACCTCATGGTGAAATTCACAATTTTCTTTGTCTTCAACTTTACTGCCTACTAGCTTGCCTCCAAAAGTTTTATAACGCTTTGTGTGCTCACCCCATGCAGAGTTGGGGGATGTTTTATGACTGAATTGCAGTTTGAGCTCCGCTCCCAATCTCCACTCACCACCACATCCCTTTGTCATATTATCACTTTTGCCATAACTGCTGTTTTGCTTTATTTTGTTTAGTTAGATATTTTACCCCTTTTGTGTAGAACTTTGCATGTTTGAGTAGGTGAAGATTATTAAATCGGAAGAGCGGATTGTATCGGGGCTGTGATTTAATAAATGTTCACATAGATAAACAGAAGGCGTTTTGTGTTTATTTTGTGCAAGAGTGATTCCTCAGTCAATATATGGTTGAAGTTCCACACGTTTCGGCAGAAACGGTCGATTAAACAGTGACATCTCTGGTAATAGTTATTAATTATTACTGAGTATTTAACGGTTGTAATTATCAAAGGCGTTGAGCCACAATTACAACACCAGAAGACATCTCTGGTCTCGATTCATAAATGAGGATTTTGGTTAAGAAATTAATTTTGTCAAATTATGATATTTAATTATAATTATTGATAAAGATTAATTAATCAATAATCATAATTCTAACAGAGGGAAGCATGAAGTGCTCTGAAATGTCCTGGTACATGGCTGCACTGACTTTGGACTTAATAGCAGACCAAGTGGACCAAGACCAGCAGATGACATGGCTCTCCAAATGATCACTGAATATGGAAACTTCACACTGAACCTCAAGCAGCTTGGATTCTGTGGATCTGCACTATTTCCCCAGGATCTCTGACCTGCATTTCCAAATGTAATGCAAACTGTACTTTCATCTAAAAAGAGGGCTTGGGGACTGAGCAACAGTGAAGCTGTTCTTCTACTTAGCCAGGGTGCTTTTGATGATTTTACAGGTTCAGGAGTGGCTTAACTCAAGTTGTAAGCTGTTGGAGTCATCCATTTTGGTCGCACAGTTGAACATGCGCAGCTCAACAGACATCGCTGCTCAGACGTCACCTGGGATTGTAAAACCTGCAGAAAACAAACTTTCGTTGCCATTTCCAACGTGTCTCACGGGACGACGCAGCGGAGGCGCATATCTGGGGAGACAAAAGCTCGCAGGCAAACTTTTGCTCCACAAGGCCATTCCCGGAAGAGCTTGAAAACTGGAAATCTGTCTGATACATGAAGGTCAGAATATTCATATACCGACCGGTATACCGACCACGCCGACACCCGGCGCAGGTGAAAAACCCACAGAGGTTTTATTTCCAAGGATCTGAGTTTCCTCCTTGTTGATTCAGTCGACTAATGGTTCTTCATACTTTCCCCTCCTGGACGAATGAGAAGTTTACAGTTATTTTTCTTGAGTTGATCACGGACGCATGATCCCCCTCCCTCGTTTTTCTTCAGACCTGACCCATCCTCAACCAGTGGAGAGAATAAATCAACGTCAGCGTATTTTCGTTCTTTTTACATTAAATTGAATAGGTGCATTTAGAAGTCTGGGCAGGATGAGGCCTAGTTAAGGTGATTTAGAATCACCAGTAGTTAATCCAAGGTATCAACTTGTTGCATGCAATACTGATTGAAGTGTTTTATGCTGAGTGTTTTGATTTGCTGCGCAAGTGCTGCTGAATCGTGCGTGTTCATGTTTTTTCCAGCTGATCCCAAATCAGCCAGGAGTTAGAAGTTGGACTTTTCAAAGTTTTTCATTCAAAGCAACTGTGGTCTGGGCCTCGCCAGACCAATCCGTTGTTTCAATTTTATTACTGGAGTTTTTCCACTGAGTTCCCGCCTCAGAGTTTTATGACTCTTTGTTCAAGATTTGGGGCGATATAGGCTAAAGCATACACTGGCTAAAGGGGAGTGGCCCCACCGTTTTAACAGCTGATCGCTGCAATCGACATCAGCACACCAGGAGGACTTATCTTTCCATTTAACCCAAATTACACATTTTGTCCATAAAACTGCTGGTTTGATCTTCATAGAAACTCGATGGGCATATATTTTTCTTTTATTATTATTGTTAGGTAGTCATTTTATTCCCTTTGTGTAGAATAGTTCTTGTTAGTTAGGTGAAGGTTTTTGGACCAGAATAATGGTATATCAGAATTATTTGGCTTCAATAAATCTTCATATATATATTTAAGAGAAGCGTTTGTGTTTATTTCGTGCAAGAGGGATTTATCTGTCAAAACAAGGTTGAAGTTCCCCCACCTTCGGTGAAGCGGTTGAATAAACAGTGACAGTTGGTGGTTTTGGTTCATAATTTATCAATTATTAATGATGAATAGCTAATTGTAATTATTAAAGAGCTATGAGCCCATAATCACAACCCCAGAGGACATCTCTGATTTCTATTCTTAAGTAATGACTTTTGGTTAAGAAATGAATTTTTTTCAAATTATGATTTTAAATTATAATTCTTGATAAATATTATTTAATCAATAATCATAATCCTTACAAAGCCATGTCCTAGATAAATCTGTGTATTGCTCTTGAAGCACACAGCCACACTACTTGCCTTGTGAACCTTTCTCAAACTCTTCAATTGACTTTGCCTCAAGGCTCTTGTTACAGTGTTACTTGTGCACTTTTTTCTAGCACACTTTCCTTTCACTCAACTTTCCCTTAATCTACTTGGATACAGCACTCTGTGAACAGCCGGCTTCTTTACCACTAGTCTTTTGCGGTTCACCCTGCTTGTGCAGGTGTCAGTGACTAACTTCGGGTCAAGTCTGCCTTCCCTATAAGCCCTAACATGGCAACAACATCACATTATTATGCAAAAGGTTTATTTTTAGAGAAACTGAATCTTAGTTTCTATCACATTTAAAAGACATAAACTTTTGAAATATATCTTTTTGAATGTAATGGTTCTTGCAACGAATTGCTGAAATGAATACATATTTGATAATATATTTTTTTGTATTTTCCTGTACACCATGGAAATACAAGACACAATAACAGTGTTGATGAATTATTTAGTAGCAGGTATGTACAAAGGATAATGTGATATTTATTGTCATGGAGTATATGAACAATATCTCTGAGTTTAATAGTTTATTGTTTCATTTGTTAGTTTTCTCTTTGTTAGATAAGCATCACATATGATTAGCACAAACAACATCCATGCAACAGTCAAATATCCTGATTTTTATCCTTGGTTTATATTTCCAGCCAACTGTGATTTGTTCTCCAGTTGTCATCTTTGTTCATAAATAGATTTAGAGCTTGGTACAATGTAAGGTCAAGCACGTTTAACCCTTCACATTTAGCTTTTCCTACTGTCACATCAGTATCATCAAATTAATGTCAGGCTCCAACACGTTTTTTTTTCTCCTCTGAGAGGGTAAACCTCGGCAAAACCCAGCAGGGTGGTTCCAACTAGTCTCTTTTCATTTAACTCAAAATAAGGAGGGCAAAATGATATGGGGCCATAAGCCTTAATACAACAATCTTGTTTCATGGAAGATGATGTCCTTTGCTCCTTTTGTCCCTCTGAAGTTGATTTGAAGTCATGGTTTGTCCTTTTGATATGATGTTGGATCAGACCAATTTGCCACCTGGTGGGGTGAGGGAAGTAGGGAGGTGCATTTTTTAATTGCCAGGTCACTTGCTGCAGGGACAGAAGATCCTTTGGGCACATTGTCTGTCTTTGTGTGAAAGAGCAGCCATCGGAAATCCCTCACCTCATTATGAGAAAGGAAAGATTAATTGACCAGTTCATTGACTGGCAGCCTCCAGACTAGATCAGCTTAGCAAAGAGACCCACCAATTAAGACTAGACTACAGCACCCTTTCTTATACCAAGAGCAATCATTTTTATAGTCATTATTCGCTTTAGCCCTATGTGCAAGATCAAGGCTAAATCGGCCTTTTTCTCAAAGACAGAAAAGGACTATAATATGTAAAATCATAACAGAAAACTAGCAATTATCTTTGATCAGCAAAGTTTCAATGAACATGTAATTCCACAAATATATGGATTTCATCTATCCATTGTCTATACTTACTTATACTTACAGAGTCCTGAGGAACTGGTGCCTATTTCCAATGGTCATTGGGCGAGAGGCAGGACAAACAACCATGGACAAACAACCATGCACGCACCCTGACAGCAATTTCTACACTAATCATTTAACCTCACAGTCACGTGTTTGGACTGCAGGAGATAGCCAGCGTCCTTGCAGAAAGAGCACAGGTTGGGATTTCAATCTACAACCTTCTTGCTACAAAGCAAAAGTGCAACCAACTGTGCCATTGTAAAGCCCTTATTGTTTAAGTTAATTAAAAAAATATAGTGGAATAGAATTCATAAATCCAATTTTACCATGGCACCAGAATAGTCTATTTTAATAAAATGAGCATAGAAACATTGAAACTGTAAATGGAAGCAACTGAAAATCAATTTTTTTACACATAATGTAGGTCATGGCAGATGGCCGCTCAAACTGAGCCAGGGTCTGCTGGAGGTTTCTTCCTGTTGAAGGGGAGTTTTCCTTTCCACTGTCGCTATATGCTAGTTTAGTACCAAGGATTGGTGTTAAGTCAACAACACAATGCAAACAACTGTCCACTGTCACTACATGTTCTTCCAGAAGAAGTGAATGCTGCAAGTCAATGACTTGATGCAATCTGCTGGATTTCCTTAGATAGAAAACTGCTTGACCAATTTGAATAATAAACGGAATGTGACTTAATTGATTGATAACTGGGATCAATTGAAATGTATATAATTGATCTAGAATCTGTATCGACATTTTTTGTTAAGTGCCTTGAGACCAAATGTGTTGTGAATTGACGCTATATAAATAAACTGAATTGAATTACATTGACATAATCAGTCTTTGTTTTCCTCTTGAGGGTTAATCTTTAATACAGTATCAGTTATTTTCTCACACCACGTAGTTTGGCCCTAAAATGTCTCATTTTCTTTTATTTTTTTAGATACGAATGTATCCGTGTTTGCATGTCTATGTATATATTTGGGGATATATACCTATTACATACGTGAATTTATTTATTTTGGCTATGTGGATTGTGCAATTTCCATTTTACGTACAATTAATGAACAATAAAGTATCTTATCTTGTCTTACCTTATCATATCTTAACTTATCTTCAAGCTAATGCTACACAAGCAATGGTTGGAAAACAATTTAAATTGCTGATATAAAATCAGACAGCAGACGAAATCAAACACTCTTGTCATTTGGCTCATACACTGTTGCAGCTGAATATAATTTTTACAGGTGAAGATTCAGGGGAATCTTTGAGAAGAGCAGTTATTAATTGCTTTTAATAACACGATCAGCATGTTTTGTACTAACAGAAAACCACAGTAGAAATAGAAAAAAAAAATGTCTTACCTGGGAAACTTAATGAAAACATTATGAACATGTCAATTGTCTGACTGCTGATTCACTGCTCAAGCTATCTGCCATTGCAGTAGCATGAACTGTGTAGCATCTTGATCTCTGAAACATTACTTTCTGTCTATTTCTGGCTAACAGCTTTTGAAGCTTTGTATAAGGCCCTTTTAATAAAGAAAGAATAGTCAGGATGTGATGTTTTGGACTCTGTGTTTTTGTTTACCTTTTAGTTAGATGTTCTTACTTGTGTTTTGTATTCATGTTAGTTGTGGTTTCTGTTTTGGGTTATATTCTGCCCCCCAGTTTGCTCTCCTATTTCCCTTGGCGTTGCTTTCCTGTTTATTTTCTTAGAATGGTTTCCTTATGATTATTATTATTATTTCTCTTAATTCTCTGGTTCCCTTACACTCGCATTTATTAGTTTCCTTTCTGTTACTCCTCTCGTCATTTGTTTTCCCCTTTTTAGTTATTACTCAATTTAAGCCTCCTTTATTCTCCAGTTCTTCTTAGCTTTGTTCCTCTAGTTCTTCTTTGGTTTCCATCCTCTCCTTTATAGGTTAGCGCTAGTTATTGTTTACTAAGGTTTCTTTACTTTTGTAGTCTGGGTTTCCTTATGGTTTCTGTTTTGCTAAGTGCTTAGGTTGTTGTGTTCCCTCCAGTTTCTCAGTTTCCTTCAGTTCATGTTTATCCTTGATTCTTATGTTTTATTTATCTTTGTTTATAGTTTTGTTTTAGGTTTGCTCGGTGTCTTGTTAATTACTTGTCTTTAGTCCCTCTCCTCATGCTTTGGTTTTATTAGGTTCACCTGTTCCCTCTGCCTTCCTGCCTCCTTGCCTCACCTGTCCTTAGTTCCTTTGATTACCTGCCTTTGTTCTCTCAGCATATTAGTTGGTTTTGTTTCATTGTTCCCTGCTGGTTCCTCTGTTTGTCTATACTCAGTTCTGCCCGTTCACTACACCAGTACTTAGTTCGGTGTTTGCTTCGTTCTAGCAATGAGTACACATGTAAGTTTTGGATTCACTCATGTTTGTACCTGCAGTGTTGTCATTATGTTTTTTTGGAATCCTTTAAATAAAGCGGAAGACTGCTTTTTGCAATGCTGCATCCAAGCCCTTGTCTGCACTTTGGTCCACACCAAAACCGCACCTTGACAAGAATACAATTTTCTGTGGAGAATGCTATGCCCAGTATTCAGTTTCAAGGCACTGGCAAAACATGGTGAATTTGCAAATGAGATTTACAAAAAACCATGGCACTATTAAAGCTTTTTCAGATACGGTTTTGAAGTCTTAGACAAAACTGCAAAGTTAATTAGATTCATTTCTCTATTATGTTTGATGTACCGGTAATACATGGCTCACCAGGTCCACAATGAAATGCTGTTGTGTCAAACCACCGCATGTTGTAGTAAAACTAACTGGAGGGGATGGATCTGTCATGACAACAAAGGTGTGAGAGATTTGGTGCCAACACCTGTCGGTTCCAGGGGAGCCTGCATCTGCAATAACAATACTGGCTTTGACATAAAGCATACAACACATGCATATAAGCATACTCTAGTACACACAAACACACACTCTTTCTCACTTTGTCTTTGCTGCACACATAAATGCTTTGGGGGGGAAGTTACAGAGTGTGGAAAGAATGTCATCATCACTCTCTTCAGGAGACCATTACAGAAAGGGGAGCTAATACACTGTGTGGATATTCTGGCACATTTTTTTCCACCAAGGGCTACAAATCCCTTGTGGGTGATCGGTAAAATTGGCTGACATTTTCCTGCCTCCAATTAACCTTCGATTTGACTCTCGGTTTTGTCTGTCTTCTTTTATTTTCTTCTTGAAAATATGGTAGAGGGGTACCACCACTGGAAACTAAAGTATTGTTTCCTCCTGTGTTGACCATTTCCCTTTTTTCCCTTTCCCAGTGGATGACCACATAATAGAGAGAAATTTTTTTTTCATCAGTAGGTCTTGGCATTCTCTACAGGAGGTTAATACATTTCTGTATTGTAAAAAACATAATTTGAAATGAAAGATGAGTACCATTATGTTTCGCCTCTGATAACTTCATGTAAAACACTGGAAATATGTGGGATGAGCATTCAGTCCCCTTGCTGATTTATTTTTTCTTTCATCTGATCTAAATATATTGCTTTAAATTTAGATTTATTAATTTCTTCTATGAGTTGTGGTATTAGAGTTCTAGTAATATTTTTGGATTAAAGTGATTAGAAAAGTTGGTTGCTCCACACCCCCTTTACTCACTCATGCATACAAACTCTGCTTGATATGTTTCACTGTGGCTCATGCAAAGTCACCTGTATCTATTTTTTTAGGAATGTATAAACAAAAATAGCCAATATAAATTATTTACAATGCTTTATAGTAACAAAATAAATCACATTTTTGAACTCAAGAGAAAATCTCACGTGTGTTTGGGACCTCAGTATTAACAGTCTTTTACAGTGACGACCCTATTTAATAACATCAATGATAAAGACATATAAAAGGCTTACAATTAATTCATCATAAGTTGCAGTGATATTACATATTGTCAGTTTTTGAAAAATCTGAGAATGTTTATTGAGTGGGGAAAAAATCACTTTCGCTACAACCCTTTCCTATTGTGTGCTAGATATATGAAATATGATATATGATATCTGAAAGAAATGCTCTCCAATAACATTTTTGATTTTTGTAACTTTACCATGTGAGATTATGCTACTACAATAAAGGTTTTATTTATTTGAAAGCTTTTAAAAAAACTGTCCCAGTGTTGCTACAAAATGCAGTCGTTACTGTATTGTATCTTTCCAGTACAAAGGAATAATTTTAGGGTTTTTTTCTAAACAGGTTCCCTCTACCCTCTACAGACTGTATTAAAATATAAACACAATAATTCATTTCTGTGATTCAGGACAGCAGTATTTATTATCTTGTCCAGCCTGTGGAAGCTCCATGCGGTGGGCCTCAGGTGTGAGAGGCTGAAAGGTTGTGAAGGTGAGTACTGTAGTTATTCTCTTCTAGCTTTGCAGATGGTGCCCAAACATTGTATTTCACTTAACAGAGATGTATATTAATTTTGCATGTTCAGATGATAAATATACTAAACTATTTACTCAGTTTTGAAATGGAGATGAACAATGTGCATGTTGAATGTTAAATCGCTTGCAAGAAGTAACAGGTAGTTTTTCATTTCAGGTAATGAGTTCCTAGTTATTTGTTTAATAACCAAACATGTTATTGTTGAAATCTTTGGTATTGCCATGTGTGGTTTGGTAATGTAAAAAAACAGGCCTCAAAGAGAAAAATGAAACATTGTATGTTTGTTTTTTGTTTTTTTCATTTCAGCAACCAAGTAGCAAAATA
Source organism: Girardinichthys multiradiatus (assembly GCF_021462225.1). Classification (NCBI taxonomy): domain Eukaryota; kingdom Metazoa; phylum Chordata; class Actinopteri; order Cyprinodontiformes; family Goodeidae; genus Girardinichthys; species Girardinichthys multiradiatus. The sequence continues at coordinate 28,367,463 of NC_061795.1, read as the reverse complement.
AAAAAGAGGATTACATTTAGCTTGCAAATTTGCATCAGTCCACTCATAGTCTACACTATGGGGTTGTTATGACTCAAATAAATAATATCTACCCACAGGATAATGCTCATAGTACTTTTGGTTTGATCAGGGTTCATAAATCTGTTGAATCTTGAGAATCAGCTGACCAAATAGTAATCAGAATCCTAATCACATAAAATTAGTTATATAGGCATGTAAAATCTTTAGAAAATAACATACAATATGTAAGGGATTTGTGTATTTTTATAATTATTTATCTGAAAAATTAATCTGCTAAGATGTATAAACTGAAAGAAAATGGTTAAGTATATGGATATAAAATGGTTTGTTTCCAGGTACAAAACGGAAGTACATTTGGACAAAAGGGCAACGTGTGGGTACTAATAAATGAGGATTCAAACTGGCTAATATAGATTCACTGTGTGCTAAGACTCAGCAGTTCATGTATTTACCAGCTCTACAGAACCACAGCCACAAGGAGGGCCAAAACTATTCTTGCTGACACGAACCACCCTCCTTTTTTCAAAAGCTCATTTGTCCCTGTCAGTCTCAAATAAAAATTTGACCTAATGGACCTAAATAGATACTGTAGTAGGCTGCATTTGCATCTTGGTTGTATCATGAATGTTGTGGTTATTTCTGTATTTCTGTCAGTTGTATTCATATTTTTTTGTATTTATTATCTGCTGGCTGCAAAACAAATAGTCTTGGGAATAACATTTATCTTGAAAGAAACAAGCTTTGCAAGGAACTATTTTACCAAATTACATAAAATACCAGATAATTTGCATGCATAAACAAAAGAACTAGAATCAATCATTCCAATAGTTTCTATCAGAAGGAATAAGGAAACTAAAGTCAAGAACTTGAGCGAAGAATTGTTTATCCATGCTTTTAGGTTGAAGACATCAACCGATGCCTTGCAGTTTTTCCACCTATTTTCTTTAAAGTAACAAAGTAATTCCTTGTATACTGCTGCCACATTTTCCACAATGCTTAGTCTTTCCCCTGTTGTCCTTCTTTCTACGGACACCCAGCAGATTGCAACAAGTCAGTGACTTGCAGCAGTCACTCCTCCTGGATGAGCATGTAGCGACAGTGGACAGTCACTGACGTTGACTTTACAGCAATCCTTTATACTAGGCATGCATGTAGTGACAGTGGAGAGGAAAAACTCCCTTTTAACAGAAAGAAACCTCCAGCAGAACCAGGCTCAGTGTGAGCGGCCATCTGCCACGACCGACTTGGTGTTTGAGAGAACAGAACAGAGACAGAAAAAGAGCACAGAAGAACTAATTCAGGAGTACTTTCTATGGGAAGGAAAAGTAAAACGTTAATGGATGTAGCTCCTTTAGTGATTTCATCTGGGAAGAAAAAACAGATAAACTCTGAGCCAGTTTTCAAGTTTAGAGTATGATTGAGAACACATATAATTAGTCACAGTAGAAGCTCAGTCAGTAGCTATGTCTAGGAGAGAGACAGGGTTAAACACTGAAAGACACGGCCAAATGTATCATCGGTAGAAGGAGAGCATTAAGTTGTTGGCAGCGGAAGCTTGGATGATGCCCCCCGCCAGAAAGGTGTCACAGGTAGACACAGAGTCAGGCCAGGTGTAGCTTCTAGGAAGAGGAAAGAGAGAACATAAAGTTAAAAGCTGAAATAACAGCAAATAATGCAAAATTGGAGAGTAGTATGATAATGTAGCAGAGAGAGGGAAAGTGGTCATTATGTCCACCAGTAGCCTAAGCCTGTAGCAGCATAACTACAGCGATAGCTCGGGATAACCAAAGCTACTCTAACTATAAACTTTATCAAAAAGATAAGTTTTAAGCCTAGCCTTAAAAGTAGACAGGGTGTCTGCCTCATGGACTAAAACTGGGAACTGGTTCCAAAGGAGAGGAGCGTGATAACTAAAGGATCTGCCTCCCATTCTACTTCTAGAGACTCTAGGAACCACCAGTAAACCTGCAGTTTGAGAACAAAGTGCTCTGTTAGGAACATATGGAACAATCAGATCTCTGATGTATGATGGAGCTAGATCATTAAGGGCTTTATATGTGAGGAGGAGAATTTTAAGTTATTTTCTGTTTTTAACAGGGAGCCAATGAAGGGAAGCTAAAATAGGAGAAATATGAAATCTCTTTTTAATTTTCATCAGAACTCTTGCTGCAGCATTTTGAATCAGCTGAAGGCTTTTAACTGCATTTTGTGGACATCCTGATAGTAACGAATTACAATAGTCCAGCCTTGAAGTAACAAATGAATGAACTAGTTTTTCAGCGTCACTCCTGTATAGGATATTTCTAATTTTGGAAATGTTTCGGAGGTGAAAGAAGGAAATCCTACAAACCTGTTTAATATGGGATTTAAATGACATGTCCTGGTCAAAAATAACACCAAGGTTTTTTACATTATAACCGGGGGTCAACTTAATGCCATCCAGGTTAAGTGATTGACTAAACAGTTTCTTTTTCAAAGACTCTGGTCCAAAGACGACAACTTCTGTCTTGTCTGAATTTAGAAACAGAAATTTTAAAGTCATCCAAGTTTTCATGTCTTCAAGACATGCTTGTAGTCTATCTAAGTGGTTGGGCTCACCAGGATTTATAAATAAGTAAAGCTGAGTATCACCAGCATAACAGTGAAAATTTATCCTATGCTGCCTGATAATTTTACCTATTGGAAGCATATATATAGTAAAGAGAATTGGCCCAAGTACTGAACCCTGTGGTACTCCACAATTAACCGTGGAGTTTGAAGATGATTTATCACTTACATGACCAAACTGGATTCTGTCAGACAAATAAGATTTAAACCAGCTTAGTGCTGTTCCCCTGATCCCTACAGCATATTCCAACCTTTCTTAGAGAATATTGTGATCGACTGTATCAAATGCAGCACTGAGATCTAACAGAGCCATTACAGACACAAGTCCATTATCTGAGGCCATAAGAATACCATTAGTGACTTTCAGCAGAGCTGTTTCAGTGCTATGATGAGCTCTGAAGCCTGACTGAAACTCTTCAAACTGATCTTTGCTGTGTAAATGCTCACACATTTGATTAGCAACTATTTTCTCAAGCATTTTAGATAAGAACAGAAGATTGGATTTAGGTGTGTAATTTATTAAATCATCTTGATCAAGCGAAAGTTTCTTAAGTAAAGGTTTAATTACAGCTACCTTAAAAGCAACATATCCATTTACTAAGGATAGATTAATCGTATGTAAAATTGGGCTTTATATGTTATGTGTGTTTGTGATGCTGCAATGCCTGAATTTCTTAGCAACTAAGCAACATCTCTTCTTTCTGTCTATAATATACAGCACTTTATGAAAGTAAAAGTCTCATGGATCATCAAGATGTTTTGCAGTAAATGTGTGACAAGTCTTTCTGTTCTTTTTGGTTAGCAGTGGTTTTTGCCTTGAAAGTCTCCCCTGGATCCCGTTTTGATCAATCCCTTTCTCACTGTTAAATCTGAAACAGTGACTTTAGCTGAGGCAAACAAGGCCTGTGAGCGCATTACATGTTTTTCTGGGGTTTTTTGTGACCCGAATAAGTCTTCGATGCACTCTTGGAGTAATTTTCCTACTCCCGGGAGCTTCACCACTTTTCTATGCTTTCTCCATTTGTGGATAATGTCTCTGTGTGGTTCACTATAGTTCCAAAGCTTTACAAGGGGTTCTGTAAAGCTTCCCAAACTGCTGGATTTCAAAAAATGTGTTTCCCGGCGGTTTTTTATTTCTTTCGATTGTCACTATGTGTTGTTTTTTGAGTTGTTTTAAACAATGTCCTTTTGTCAGATGTTTTTGATTCTACAAGTCAGGCAGTAATCAGGCCTAGGGTTTGAAAACTACTTCTTGTATTTACTCAGGTTACCCTGTCTGAAATTAAAAATGTTTTGATGATCTGAAACAGTTAGGTATGACTAAAAAGCAAAAACAGAAGAAATCTGTAAGCGGGCAAAAACTGTTTGACATGTCTTGTTTAAACTGCTTGTTTAAAGAATGATAGGTCCTCCCTGTGCCTTTTATAACAGTGTTCCCTGCTTACTAATATATAGAGCACACAATACACATACAATCTTAGTCCTCAAAGGTTTGTACTTGAAAGTGAATACTTTTTCTACGAACAAAACATGAACACTACATATTTTATGTTGCATTTTTAAAAGCTTATACTGAAAACTCAGTGACTGACAGAAAAATGAAATCCTGTCTTTTTGATAACCTGTCCAACATATTATAATTACTGGACTTGTTTTTCAGTCTAGACATTTAAACATAAATGTGGTGACTCAGGATTCAGGTTCAAATTCTTAAAGATTTTAATTCCAAGCAAAAAGGCACAGAAAGTTAATGGCTTAGCAGCAGACACTGACATATGAAACAAACACAATTTGAGACATAATGCTGACAACTACAGACTGTGTACATTTAATTAGCACATTGTACCATGGGAAGATGGAAACTAGGTAAACTAAGGACAAAAACCCTCAAACTTCCCAGATATTCTATTTTCAGTTCAATCATGACTAAAAAAAAATCACTAACAAAGCTCTTACTTATCCAAGGGTAAAAAAGCTTATGCCCTTGGATAACAAAGGTAAAAGCCAGAAATCTAGATGGTGTCCTAATCCAGTACCATACCCCTAATGTCCTAGCCCTGGTACATAGATAAGGCGAGGTTATACAGAGCCTCAGATCTCGTAGGACTGGAGTGCTGGCTCAACATCAATCCCAATAATGTAAGCTGACACACTGGCGAGGGTGGTGACAGGGCAAGGTTATGTGTCACTGTTCGCTCATGGCCTGCATTACGACCAAAGCTGCCAGACCTCTGTCTCATGTGAAGGGTCACCCTTAGGGTTTGCAATCCAAATGAATATACCCAACTACAGTTCCATGGCACCTATCAGCAAAATTTAACCTCAGTCTCCCCTATGAAGCACTTTGTTGTCTAAAATTGTTTCCAGAGCAGCACACAGTCATTGACACACAATCATAACATGCAAGGACACATTGTTTTTTAATAAATATATATTTTAGTACTATTTAGCACTCATTTTGTTGTAGAGTGTTAGAGTGTAGAGTAATATTTCTGTTTTTTTGATACCAAATGTCATTACTGATTTTTAATATTTTTTATATTCATTACTGATCTGCTTGTTGGCTTGTAGGACATGAAGAGTGTCAAACCCACCACATTCATGTTACATTGATGAGATGTGAATAAGACTCGTTTAAGAAGAGACTGGAACCATTCCTGTTTGTTGGTGATAGTATGACAATATACAACTAAATACTTGAAATTAGTTGAAATCATGTTTATTTTCCCTTCATTGTGTATGTTTTTCAGCTTTCTGTAGCTGAAGGCTGGTCCATTGAAAATGACTTGCTTCTTCCATAATACAGTCCATAATATTGACAAAAGATTCAGAGAATCTGGAGAAATCTCTGCTCATAAGCAGCAAGGCAAAAAACGAGCATCGAATGCCCATGATCTTCAATCCCTCAGAGGTCACTGCATTAAAAACTGACATTATTCTGTTACGGATATCACCAGGTGGGCTCAAGAACACTTCAGAAAAACCATTGTCTGTTAAGACAGTTCTTCACTACATCTACAAGTGCAAGTTAAAACTAACATTCAAAGTGAAAACCATATATCAACAACTTCCTGCTTGTGTGGACCGGAGCTCATCTGAAATGGATTGATACAAAGTGGAAAAGTCTGCTGTGGTCTGACGAGTCCATATTTCAAATTGTTTTTGGAAATCATGCACGTTGTGTCCTTTGGGTCAAAGAGGAAAAGGACTATCCACATTGTTTTCAGCGCAAAGCCAGCATCTGTGTTGGTATGGGAGTGCGATGGCTACATCTGCAGCCACACAGTCGGTATCCCTGCTCACCAACACCTTTTCAATTTGAGTTTCTTTGTTACATGTATACATCTCACTCACTGTAGCACAAAGACATAGGTTTGTTTGTGTATTTTCTTTTTTTTTGGCAACATTGAAATACATTAGTTCTAATTGCAGCACGCACATTTAGTGAACTTTTGTATATTTCATTCTGTCAAACACCTTTAAGTTTTTGTTGTTTTTTCTGTTTTGCTGGTGCTGTGGGGAGGGTTCTTTGGACTGCGAGCTAAAACTGTAGAAGACAAAAAAGATGGAGTCTGGCTGGCACACTGATCCAGGAAGGGTTTAGGTGATACCATGCAAAGCTCCACCAGGGGGGAGGACCATTGAGTCACTTTCTAATTCTTGCTAAGTCCTTTTGCTTTGTGATTTGCTTATTTGGTTAACTTTATGTTTAGTTATTAGTCCTTTAAGTTTGGTTGTGTTTGGTTCCATTTTGTTAGTTAAATTAATAAGTAGGTGCTTCCAGTGGTGGCAGGTGAAAAATATTCTTGGTGGGGCTGATGTAACAATACATTACTCTACCTGCTCCAATATATGAAATGGAGTCTACAGTGAGATGATAAATACAATTGAACAGCTTCCCTTTCATCATGCCCCACCATAAAACCACCATAAAACCTAATACAGTCAATGAGTTGAGATAAAATATGACAATTCTTATCAACCTCTTCATTGTGCCTTCTTAAGCAGTGTCCATCATACAGCTGTGCCTCTGTGGTAATCTTTCTGAGCACAGCTAGCTTGACACAGTTTCCATTTGAACTCTTGATTGTTCATGCTTCTTAAGGCGTTCGGAGAGATGCTTCAAGTCGGTTTGTCCTGTCAGTGTCCACGTTAAATCACATTTGGCACTTTTAAAAAAACATGCTGGGAAAACAGAAAAGTTCACTGGCTATTCCACAGCCGGCCAGCCACAACTTGCGCTCGAACCAACTCTTGCAAAAACTCTGGTTCTAGACTTTTTTTTTCTCCTGATGATAATGTTGGGCTTGTCGGGTCCCAGCTCTTTAACCCGGATTTTCTCCTCCACTGTCGTTCTTGCAAACGGGTAGATAAATAAGGATCTCATTGAATTCAGTGGAGGCTGTACCTCGCTCGTTAAGTTTGCCATCATCCCTCTGATTGACTGCACATGTAAGGGACGATATTTTCAGTGCCCCAAAACCATGAAATTCTACGACACTGATTGGGAATATATTTATTCATTTGCCCTAGCAACTGTACACAATTGGCTATTCAGATGCACCGCTGGGGCACTCTGAACAGTGCCCCATGTTAGAAATATATGAGTCTGTCTGTGGGAATTCAGTAGGTGGGAAATGTAGTTTATATATATTTCATATGTTGTGACTATGAATCTGAAAATATTATTTAATATTTATATTAATATTTTAATATTTTATCAAATAATATTTCGGTCTGTTAAGGGTAGTCCTGTGAATACCAGCCCAGTAAGGCGATGGTATTAAGACAAAATAGAAAACGGTTAGACAAGCTCTGACATTATTGAACAGCACAACTTTGCACACACATGAAATTAATTCACACAATTTCTTAAAATACAATAATTTATTAACAAAAATAAGTCAACTCAAAGTCAAACATATTTCAATCAACAAACTCCTCACTATGCTAAAACAATCCAACTAATCTACCAAGCAGAATTAAAGAATAACAAAGACTAATGGGCTATGTACAATATAAATAAGTTGATTAAAGATGGTTGAAAACCATGATCAAAAGAGTGATGCAACATTACCATGCAATGTTATTTATGTTTGAGAACCAAGGATTATCTTGAAGAATCTTGAAGTGAAGTTAGTCTTGGAACTAACTTGGCCAATAATCAGCATTCACAATGCAAGATCGGATAAAATATTATTTTATTAAAATAATGATTTAAAGAATGGTCCGCTGAATAAAACCAACCTTCTAGATGACTAATTCTCAACAGTGTCTCATTAGCTACTTTTATTTATTAAAATAATATTTAAAGAAATATTAAAGAAATAGTAAAATATTTTAAGGAAATATTTTGTAAAAAGAGCCAAACCTAGAGGCAAGCTTTAGTAAGTAAAACAGATATGGAAATATAAGGAATGGTGATGTAACACAGTGGTAAACATGCCCCTGTCCCAGCTTTGGAACATGTTGCAAGCATCAAATTCAAAATGAGTAATTATTTGAAAAAAAACAAAACAAAACTTTATCAGTTTAGGCATTAAATATATTTTCCAGTGTATTCAATTGTAAATAGGTTGAATAAGATTTGCAAATCACTGTACTGTGTTTTTACTTTACGTTTTACACAATATCCCAACTGCATTGGTGTGGTATTGTATTTACACAAGTTTTGTGGTTTTTGGAAGCAGCAGTGGATTAGTAACAGATTGACTGTCTTATTGACGTCAGTGGCTTTTATTCAAAGCAATCAGACAGGATGTCGGCAGAGAGAAGAGTGATGGGGTTGGGGGGCATGCACGTCTGGAATAGAGGCTGAGATGGCTGCATTGAGGATGTGATGTGCCGCCCCATAGATTTAACTTTTAATTGGAAGCAGTGCCAAGAAGCTTCTTGATTATTACATTTTTCTAAAGGACTTTTCATGGTGGTTTTGCAATACAAAGATTTTTGCACCTCACAATGACCACTTCCATATTTGCCAAATGAATGCTCAGTAGCTGAGTAAGTAAGCACTTGGTACAATATATTCTAAGTGGATTGCTCCAAATATTTGGACACTATCTCTCTGGCAATTTGAAAGACTACAATGTTCTACATTCCTAATGTGGTCACATCAGAAAGTCACAGTTTTGTCAAATCCGACAAACTAAGGAAGTTGTTCACTCTAATTCATACAGGACATGGCTGAGTTGCATTCCAGCATCAAAAAGATCTTTGAAGGATTATTTTCTGACTAAGTATGACTCAGAGTCATGTGGACAATATGGTTCTGCTATGAATCAGAAAAAGGCAGACCCAAGATTCAGCCAGACACAGTACTGAAAGTTTAAAAGGTTTATTCAGCCACAGGAAAACGTCACACAGGTAACACTCCTCACAGCTTCCAGGAATCACTGAGGCAGAAAGAGGGATTAGTGACTTGTAGTCTCTCCAGATTTTGCAGGGATCAGAAAAGCCACTAACCTGCTTTTGTCTTGAGTGGAACTTGAAACCCGGAGGGGAAACCTCAGTGGGCGGCAGGCGGTGATCTCCACAGCACAGGTAAGAAGTGACTCCAGGCTGAATAATCCAAGGGCTAGGCTGGCTCAATAATCCAAGGACAGAAACAGGGTCAACGATCGGGACAAGAGGCGTCAGGCAAGGGGCAGGCAGAGGCATAAACCAGATGCAGGAAAAGAGGTCGACAACCAAAATCCAAATAGTCCGACAGGGAGCAGGCAGAGGCATAAATCCAAAAGGCAAGGCAAGGTCAAGAACAATGATCAGACAGGAAGGAACACTGGATATCTACTCACACGAATGGCTTTCAAAAATCTGCCACCATCTGCTTGTCAGAGTCGGTATATATCAGGGAAGACACAGGTGTATGGCATTCCACAGATTGCACTACACTGCAGCAGCCACCAGGTGCATTTAATCTGCTGATTGCAGCCAGGGAGACAGGGTAGAGCAGACGTGCCAGAATCATAACAGGCTCAGTTTTTAGATGGGTATGGACTAGAAGGAGAATGAGACACAACAAGAAGATTCAGTCCTGGCTTAATTGTGTGGCAGTTTTTTTGTGTCCCACGTGTGTACAATTTTATGATGAAACTCAAAAAAAAATATATATATATATATATATATATACTGGTCCTTCTCAAAATATTAGCATATTGTGATAAAGTTCATTATTTTCCATAATGTCATGATTAAAATTTAACATTCATATATTTTAGATTCATTGCATACTAACTGAAATATTTCAGGTCTTTTATTGTCTTAATACGGATGATTTTGGCATACAGCTCATGAAAACCCAAAATTCCTATCTCACAAAATTAGCATATCATTAAAAGGGTCTCTAAACGAGCTATGAACCTAATCATCTGAATCAACGAGTTAACTCTAAACACCTGCAAAAGATTCCTGAGGCCTTTAAAACTCCCAGCCTGGTTCATCACTCAAAACCCCAATCATGGGTAAGACTGCCGACCTGACTGCTGTCCAGAAGGCCACTATTGACACCCTCAAGCAAGAGGGTAAGACACAGAAAGACATTTCTGAACGAATAGGCTGTTCCCAGAGTGCTGTATCAAGGCACCTCAGTGGGAAGTCTGTGGGAAGAAAAACATGTGGCAGAAAACGCTGCACAACGAGAAGAGGTGACCAGACCCTGAGGAAGATTGTGGAGAAGGGCCGATTCCAGACCTTGGGGGACCTGCGGAAGCAGTGGACTGAGTCTGGAGTAGAAACATCCAGAGCCACCGTGCACAGGCGTGTGCAGGAAATGGGCTACAGGTGCCGCATTCCCCAGGTCAAGCCACTTTTGAACCAGAAACAGCGGCAGAAGCGCCTGACCTGGGCTACAGAGAAGCAGCACTGGACTGTTGCTCAGTGGTCCAAAGTACTTTTTTCGGATGAAAGCAAATTCTGCATGTCATTCGGAAATCAAGGTGCCAGAGTCTGGAGGAAGACTGGGGAGAAGGAAATGCCAAAATGCCAGACGTCCAGTGTCAAGTACCCACAGTCAGTGATGGTCTGGTTGCCGTGTCAGCTGCTAGTGTTGGTCCACTGTGTTTTATCAAGGGCAGGGTCAATGCAGCTAGCTATCAGGAGATTTTGGAGCACTTCATGCTTCCATCTGCTGAAAAGCTTTATGGAGATGAAGATTTCATTTTTCAGCACGACCAGGCACCTGCTCACAGTGTCAAAACCACTGGTAAATGGTTTACTGACCATGGTATCACTGTGCTCAATTGGCCTGCCAACTCTCCTGACCTGAACCCCATAGAGAATCTGTGGGATATTGTGAAGAGAACGTTGAGAGACTCAAGACCCAACACTCTGGATGAGCTAAAGGCCGCTATCGGAGCATCCTGGGCCTCCATAAGACCTCAGCAGTGCCACAGGCTGATTGCCTCCATGCCACGCCGCATAGAAGCAGTCATTTCTGCCAAAGGATTCCCGACCAAGTATTGAGTGCATAACTGTACATGATTATTTGAAGGTTGACGTTTTTTGTATTAAAAAAACTTTTCTTTTATTGGTCGGATGAAATATGCTAATTTTGTGAGATAGGAATTTTGGGTTTTCATGAGCTGTATGCCACAATCATCCGTATTAAGACAATAAAAGACCTGAGATATTTCAGTTAGTGTGCAATGAATCTAAAATATATGAATGTTAAATTTTCATCATTACATTATGGAAAATAATGAACTTTATCACAATATGCTAATATTTTGAGAAGGACCTGTACAAGAGTTCCACTCTGCGAAGCAGTCCGTTTTCTTTCTTGGTGCCCTCTGTGGCAAAAAGGTAGAAAAATTATGATGGACCGTTACGGGTCGACTGGTACAAAACAAGGAGAGAAAATTTGGGTCTCCTTGAAACTCCGTGGTTTTTTGGTTACGTGTTAAACTCACGTCTTCGATCGGCAAAGTGAAATTTCCGTGGTTTTTTGGTTACGTGTTAAACTCACATCTTCGATCGTCAAAGTGAAATTTCTGTCCTTCTTATTCCAGAAACCTCTTTCATGAATTTTTCGTTGGCCAACAAAGGAGAATAAATGAAGAATCTACGTGGGACCTCTTCTTTTCCAGAGAGAGATGCTTCAGATGTTGGTCCGGTATCCAACGTGAAAGCGGTTCTTTCAAACGTTCGCCTTCCTATATTGCCCCCTGTGATGTCAGATCTGGGACGGCCCCGTCATATCAGCCGCAGTGGCCGCTGGGTTTTGTAGGACACACTATCCTGTGGTACAAAATGGCCGATGACGTTGGAAAGGCATAGTGGCATCCAGCAACGTGCAAATGGTCCAATATTCAACAAACAAGTGGTCCAACAGTGGTTGGAACCAAAGATCTCAAACTTGGACTTATCAGACCAAAGCACAGATTTCCACTGGTCTAATGTCCATTCCTTGCGTTCTTTAGCCCAAACAAGTCTCTTCTGCTTGTTGCCTGTCCTCAGCAGTGGTTTCCTAGCAGCTATTTTACCATGAAGGCCTGATTCACACAGTCTCCTCTTAACAGTTGTTCTAGAGATGTGTTTGCTGCTAGAACTCTGTGTAGCATTGACCTGTTCTCTAATCTGAGCTGCTGTTAACCTGCGATTTCTGAGGATGGTGACTCAGATGAGCTTATTGTCCGCAGCAGAGGTGACTCTTGGTCTTCCTTTCCTGGGGGGGTCCTCATGTGAGCCAGTTTCTTTGTAGTGCTTGATGGTTTTTGCGACTGCACTTGGGGACACTTTCAAAGTTTTCCCAATTGTTTGGACTGACTGAACTTCATTTCTTAAAGTAATGATGGCCACTCGTTTTTCTTTACTTAGCTGCTTTTTTATTGCCATAATACAAATTCTAACAGTCTATTAAGTAGGACTATCAGCTGTGTACTTTATCCACCTCCTGCACAACACAACTGATGGTCCCAACCCCATTTATAAGGCTTGAAATCCCACTTATTAAACCTGACAGGGCACACCTGTGAAGTGAAAACCATTTCAGGTGACTACCTCTTGAAGCTCATCAAGAGTGTGTGGAGCAGTAACCAAAGCAAAAGGTGGCTACTTTGAAGAACCTAGAATATAAGACATATTTTCAGTTGTTTCACACTTTTTTGTTCAGTATATAATTCCACATGTATTAATTCTATAAAGGTCACTGTGACCAAAACATACATTTTTTTATGATTGCAAAATTGCAAAAAGTGTCTACAGGAACTGACTTTTTTTAAATTTAAATTGTTCAATCAATGTGCAGACAACACATTACAAAGAGATATAATATTACTCTTAAGGCAGGGGATTGCCATTGTAAAATGTTGATTTAACAAGACACATAGATCAATCAAAGCCAACATTCTTTTTTTTTCAAAGGGGGTTTTAGGAATGAGAAAAGACACACACCATACACACACACACACATATAAACTACCAGTCAAAAGTTCTAGATACACTTTCTCACTTAATGGGTCTCTTTACTTTATCATGACTATTTACATTGTAGATTCTCACCAAAGGCAACTGTAAATGAACACACATGGGATTATATAATATTAAAAAAATACTTTTATATGTTAGATTCTTTAAAATAGCCACCCTTTGCTTTGATTCCTGCTTTGCTCTCTTTGCATTCTCTCCATGAGCTTCATGAGGTGGTCACCTGAAATGGTTTTCCAAAGAAACTTCCCAGAGGTTCATTGAGAGATGGCCAAATGTTAATATTTCAGTCATCACAGCAAAGGGCGGGTACTTTAAGGAATCTAAAATATAAAACATATTTAAAGTTCTTTTACAATTTTTTTGTTTGCTACATAATTTCATATGCATTCATTCACTGTTTAGATGCCCTCAGTGAAAATCTACATATAATGTAAATAGTCATAAACATTTAAAAAAACCATTAAATAAAGAAGTGTTTCTAAAACTTCTGACCGGTAATATATATATATTGACAATCAATTTCACATGATGTTGTGCAAATGGATTAGACAACAGGGGGAAATCTTTGGCGATTAGCAAGAAACACTCAATAAAGGAGTGGTTCTGCAGGTGGGGACCACAGACCACGTCTCAGTACCTATGCTTTCTGGCTGATGTTTTGGTCACTTTTGAATGTTGGTGGTGCTTTCACACTCGTGGTAGCATGAGACGGACTCTACAACCCACACAAGTGGCTCAGGTAGTGCAGCTCATCCAGGATGGCACATCAATGCGAGCTGTGGCAATAAGGTTTGCTGTGTCTGTCAGCGTAGTGTCCAGAGCCTGGAGGAGCTACCAGGAGACAGACCAGTACACCAGGAGACGTGGAGGAGGCCGTAGGAGGGCAACAACCCAGCAGCAGGACCACTACCTCCGCCTTTGTGCAAGGAGGAACAGGAGGAGCACTGCCAGAGCCCTGCAAAATGACCTCCAGCAGGCCACAAATGTGCATGTGTCGGCACAAACGGTTAGAAACCAACTCCATGAGGATAGTATGAGTGCCCAACATCCTCAAATAGGGGTTGTGCTCACAGCCCAACACCGTGCAGGACGTTTGGCATTTGCCAAAGAACACCAGGATTGGCAAATTCGCCACTGGTGCCCTGTGCTCTTCACAGATGAAAGCAGGTTCACACTGAGCACGTGAGAGACGTGACAGAGTCTGGAGACACTGTGGAGAGCGATCTGCTGCCTGCAACATCCTTCAGCATGACCGATTTGGCAGTGGGTCAGTAATGGTGTGGGGTGGCATTTCTTTGAAGGGCCGCATGGCCCTCCATGTGCTCGCCAGAGGTAGCCTCACTGCCATTAGGTACTGAGATGAGATCCTCAGACCCCTTGTGAGACCATATGCTGGTGCGGTTGGCCCTGGGTTCCTACTAATGCAGGACAATGTTAGACCTCATGTGGCTGGAGTGTGTCAGCTGTTCCTGCAAGATGAAGACATTGAAGCTATAGACTGGCCCGCACGTTCCCCAGACCTGAATCCGATTGAACACATCTGGGACATCATGTCTCGCTCCATCCACCAACATCACGTTTGCACCACAGACTGTCCAGGAGTTGGCGGATGCTTTAGTCCAGGTCTGGGAGGAGATCCCTCAGGAGACCATCCGCCGTCTCATCAGGAGCATGACCAGGTGTTGTAGGGAGGTCAGACACAATACTTATCCTCATTTTGACTTGTTTTAAGGACAGTACATCAAAGTTGGATCAGCCTGTAGTCTGTTTTTCCACTTTAATTTTGTGTGTGACTCCAAATCCAGGGCTCCATTGGTTAATAGGTTTGATTTCCATTGATGATTTTTGTGTTATTTTGTTGTCAGCACATTCAACTTTGTACAGAACAAAGTATTTAATGAGAATATTTCATTTATTCAGATCTAGGGTGTGTTATTTGAATGTTCCCTTTATTTTTTTGAATATATATATATATATATATATATATATATATATATATATATATATGACGTTTAGGTTTGACTGTTCCCTCTGCTGGTGATGGATTGTTGAATTAAGCCCCTCTGAGTTGTGAATCATGGTCACCTGGGCAGTTGACATTTAATCAATAAACATCTGAACTGTGCCATGACCCTGAGCCAAGGGGATTCAATTTGGTTTCCCCAACACCGACCAATGCAGGACACCCGTGGATGTCTGAGAAAAACATCCAGTAATCTTTGCTTCATTTTCAACATCTACCCACCGCATGCAAACAGAAAATCCCGTGCCCTGTTTTTTACAGGTCAGATATTCATGATTGTCAATGTTTTCCACAGAGCCAAGCAAGTGTTTGTAATCAGGCATGTGTCAAAACTTCAATAAGAATGAAAATAACTGACAACATTGCACGTTTAATAATGCTGATATTTTTTCTGGTTTCTGTTCATTCTTGCTAAGAAATTTTGCAAAACGTTTAGTATCTTGCAATGCGTTCAAGGTAAAACATTTTATAAAAAAAACATGACATGTATATATATGTTCACTATACTAAATGTATTCATATCCACTATAATAAGTCTAAAGTGTCCTATAATTACTGCCACAAACTGAAAAGCTTTAAACAACATTGTTAAAGTGCAGAGAGTCTGATTCTAATATAGTTGGAACTGCTTAAGGTTATGTCAGACAAATGAAAACAAACAAAACCTTAAAAGGTTTATACTTAGATAAGTTAATATAATTTGGATGTGTTTGGAAATGTATTCTAAAATATGTTTTTATTTATTGTTTGAGCCTGTAGTTAGGTGATAAAGGGGTTTAAATTTTTTCTTTTAAGCTTTTACACAAGGTGTTCATCCAGCATACATGTTTTTGAGTCAGTATGTGTTTCTTTTTTTGCCTTGTGCACTGTCACATGAAAAAAACAAGTGTTACATGGTCTAAATGTGAGGACATTAAGGGGATTTTGAGGAACATGAAGTCCTATCATGTCTTCGAAGTCCGTGTGTTGCATTCAATGCGCTCCTGTTCTGAATAGTACATGTGTATTCGAATCAAGAATGTAGAATTTCTGCTATGTCAGGACAGGATTTGTTACTTTTATGATCCCACTTTTGATCACTTTTTTGTTTTTTAAAGGATGAACTGACTGTCCGGGACTGAAATCAATAAATACCCCCAAGTCGGCAGGTAATTAGCTTAATTAATCAGAAGACCTTTTAGTTTTACTGTGAAGCATATGCAATGTCAGGAGAACGACTCTTTAACAGAGCAGACAACATTGTATACCAATAGATTAAGTAATGTTATTTGAGACACAGGTGTGCTGATCCTGCAGCACTGGCTTTCCTCTGTTGTAACAACAGTATTAACTGATTTTACGGTAGGACTCCCACTAACCATTTTGATTTCTGGAGCTTGGCAGATGTTTTTGCCTCTATGCCTCAATGTCATTTGTCTTTGGCAGCCTTCAGTTTCGGTTAGGCCATCTCAAACCATCTCAGAAATGTCATATGTCAATGTCATCCTATTCTTGGCCTAATACACCCTTTAGATTGCACCAGGATGCATATTGTTGGGATCTGGACTTTAAGCTATGAGCAAAATAATGAGGAGAATCTAGAAAGTGTATGCTGAGTTGCCTCAAATTCAGTTTTACATTGAAATGCCTTTCTTATATTATATTATTTATTAATTGCAATAGTGGTATATACTATACTATATACAATACTTATACTTTATTATAATTTAGGTACTTTTAAAACTACCAGCCAATTTTTTGTAAAATCAGTCAAACTCCCTTTAGCTATAACTGATCAGTTACAGAATAGCATATGATTTGTTTTCCAGTTTAATTTTAAATTACTGTTAAATCAGGATATAATATACCTTTTTTTCAGTACAACCATTTTGTATTGTATTTTATTAAAAAACCTAAGAGGTATACTATGTAAATCTGCAGCAAAATGTTTCAGCCATAAGTGTGAAAGTTGCATGTATTTCTACAAAATAAATCACATGGAGATACAGGTCCTTCTCAAAATATTAGCATATTGTGATAAAGTTCATTATTTTCCATAATATCATGATGAAAATTTAACATTCATATATTTTAGATTCATTGCACACTAACTGAAATATTTCAGGTCTTTTATTGTCTTAATACGGATGATTTTGGCATACAGCTCATGAAAACCCAAAATTCCTATCTCACAAAATTAGCATATCATTAAAATGGTCTCTAAATGAGCTATGAACCTAATCATCTGAATCAACGAGTTAACTCTAAACACCTGCAAAAGATTCCTGAGGCCTTTAAAACTCCCAGCCTGGTTCATCACTCAAAACCCCAATCATGGGTAAGACTGCCGACCTGACTGCTGTCCAGAAGGCCACTATTGACACCCTCAAGCAAGAGGGTAAGACACAGAAAGAAATTTCTGAACGAATAGGCTGTTCCCAGAGTGCTGTATCAAGGCACCTCAGTGGGAAGTCTGTGGGAAGGAAAAAGTGTGGCAGAAAACGCTGCACAACGATAAGAGGTGACCGGACCCTGAGGAAGATTGTGGAGAAGGGCCGATTCCAGACCTTGGGGGACCTGCGGAAGCAGTGGACTGAGTCTGGAGTAGAAACATCCAGAGCCACCGTGCACAGGCGTGTGCAGGAAATGGGCTACAGGTGCCGCATTCCCCAGACCTGGGCTACAGAGAAGCAGCACTGGACTGTTGCTCAGTGGTCCAAAGTACTTTTTTCGAATGAAAGCTAATTCTGCATGTAATTCGGAAATCAAGGTGCCAGAGTCTGGAGGAAGACTGGGGAGAAGGAAATGCCAAAATGCCAGAAGTCCAGTGCCAAATACCCACAGTCAGTGATGATCTGGGGTGCCGTGTCAGCTGCTGGTGTTGGTCCACTGTGTTTTATCAAGGGCAGGGTCAATGCAGCTAGCTATCAGGAGATTTTGGAGCACTTTATGCTTCCATCTGCTGAAAAGCTTTATGGAGATGAAGATTTAATTTTTCAGCACGCCCTGGCACCTGCTCACAGTGTCAAAACCACTGGTAAATGGTTTACTGACCATGGTATCACTGTGCTCAATTGGCCTGCCAACTCTCCTGACCTGAACCCCATAGAGAATCTGTGGGATATTGTGAAGAGAATGTTGAGAGACTCAAGACCCAACACTCTGGTTGAGCTAAAGGCCGCTATCGAAGCATCCTGGGCCTCCATAAGACCTCAGCAGTGCCACAGGCTGATTGCCTCCATGCCACGCCGCATTGAAGCAGTCATTTCTGCAAAAGGATTCCCGACCAAGTATTGAGTGCATAACTGTACATGATTATTTGAAGGTTGACGTTTTTTGTATTAAAAACACTTTTCTTTTATTGGTCGGATGAAATATGCTAATTTTGTGAGATAGGAATTTTGGGTTTTCATGAGCTGTATGCCAAAATCATCTGTATTAAGACAATAAAAGACCTGAAATATTTCAGTTAGTGTACAATGAATCTAAAATATATGAATGTTAAATTTTCATCATTACATTATGGAAAATAATGAACTTTATCACAATATGCTAATATTTTGAGAAGGACCTGTAGTTTGCCAAGAGGACGGTATCAGCCAGATTTTACTATCAAAGATCTTCACAGCAGTTCTAAAAATTTATAGCTTTGGTTTATGGTTCCATTAAGATGATTTTCAAGGCTAAACAATGTTTCAGTCAGGCAGACGGACTCCCCAGCACCATAGTCCTTCCAGTTTGCACCACCAATCATAAACAAGTACAGCCTATACCTTTGCCATCTTTTCGGTCTTTGGTCAATACTAAAGAAATAAAAAATTACATTGCTCCACAGTCAGAAACAGAAACACTGTTCATTGCTACAGAAGTATGTCCAGATGGCTTGCAGTGCCCCTGTACTGGCAAATCACATAAATGTTTATGATTATGGCAGGATGCAGAATTTACCCATTATACGAAAGGCTAATATAAACAAAACCAATCAGATGGAAAGATCCAGTGTAAACAGATGTGTCCCAGATAGGGTTCCGACAAAGATCCTTGTCTCTATCACTATTTGCTTCCATCTACTGCAGTATCCATCATGGCCAGGGGAGTCAATTGTCTCAAACTCCCACTTGCAGCTCAAATGCAGCGCAAACATTTCAGAAACTATGTTGAAATCTGTGAAACATTCCTAGTGTTTACTAATCCAGGTTTTTGATAAATCCTGCAGTGGAAATTCATACTTCAGCACCCAGCTGTGTAACTGACAAAAATATCACCACTCGATAGTATCTTTAAGGATTTAAAACTTTCCTCAACCACTCATTGCTAAATGTGTGTCCACGCAACTGGAGTAGTATGATTTGATTAAATCAGAATAAATTCTCATTCTTATTGCCTGTATTTGATCACTGAGGTCAGACAGCAGTGGTAAATTATAAAGTTGAAGAATCAAATTGGCCAAATAGTGTTAAGAGCAGAAGGACTAACAAAGAAACATAACAAAGCTCCTCCACTAAACCACACAGAGCTCACCTAATCTGATTCCAGGGTGTAATTTTAGGTTGCCACTAAATATTCAGAAGAGTTTATCTCGCTTTAGAAATATTTGATATTTGTAAAATATTTCCCAACCAATAGAAACATGAAAAATTGTGCTATCTTCATGAGACACAGAAACATGATATACTGTGGTCATAAAGCAATGAGTTCATACATGTGGTGTGCATGAATGTTTCACCTCAATAAATATTTAATCTGAGCACTAAAACATTTAAAACCAAACCCTTTCTGGTGTTCTGCAGACAACATGGTTGCCTCCCCTATCCTCTACAACCCTCACTCTCTTCTCTCTCTCTCTTGAGTCTCTCTCTATGAGCTGGACAAGCTGCTCAGTGGCCCTGAAATATGGCACATCATGCCGCTCTGTTGATCATCGCTCGGTGCTACACCCTGAATCTGAATGCAATGTAAATGATATGATGATTCCCTCTGAGGCAACGTTAACTTCACCATCATTCAGCTTTTTCGAGTGCAAAGGTTGACTTCATGAGACAATCAAGTGTTCTGCCATGAAACAATGAACTTAACAGCAAGCTCCACTCCAAAGTTATGCAGAGGCCATACCGGCAAAGTACAAAATATCAAAAGCAATTTTCTATTCATTAGAGTTAAACATTTGAGTAGTAAACTAGCATAACATCTAATGTTGAATAAATATTTTAATGAAAGTACTGTTTTATGTCTTGGCAAATAACATCTGATTTAACGTTAGTTTGCAATGCTGATTTGTTGGTGGAGTCAACTGGAGGTCATCTGAATGATTATACATAAATAGAAAGAAACACTAAAATATACATGATTGCTATTATATCATCTTCTTGCTTTCAATTTATCCCTCTTTCAGTCACAAATCAAGGTTTCCCAATCAGAATGAGCTGCAGTGTTTTGTTATAAAAAGCTGCATTTATAAAGAAACATTGTTGGTGTGTTCTTTTTAGCAGTTCAGGGCAAACATTTCGACTTCATATTCTTATGTCTTTAGTTGTTGGTATTTCTCAGTTCAAAGAGGCATTATGATCCAGTAATTTCCATGCAACTGCAAAATTATAATATGTAATCATCAATATATGATTTTTTTATCAGTAATCTTGTGTGGTGTTGAACTGCTGGGAATCTCGAAAGATGAAGACCAAATTTTATCAAATTACTTTCTTCCAGGGAGACTTTTAATGCCAAAGAAAATTTGATTTCTTAACGTTTTATGCATTTCATTATGATGTTTTGGGTATTGTTGCAGAGAAATGCAGAGATCAGCAGTGTTTGGGTGGTTTGTAAGAATACATTTGAGTAGTTTCATTTTTTGTAGATGATTTGTTTGTACATTAGTACATTTGTGATGCATTTGTTAAATGTCTATATTCTGAGATAGTGACAGTAATGAGATGATTAAACTATGCATTAAAGGCATTCGGTTGTATTTTGGAAGCACTTAAAAAAGAAGTTCTGACTAATGGAACACCTTTTGTTGATCAAGTATGTATTTATTAATAAAAAAGGGAAAGTGATGTTTTGTATTCAAACTGAGTGTGTCTTTTATGTGAATTTTGTATACCTATTTCAACCCTAAATTTATCCACTCACTTGCATTCTTGTTTAAAAAAGAAGTGGTTATTATTTTGTTTTAGTTAAATACAGTGCATTGGCAGTATGCATTTCTGTTCATAATAATGTTAACCAATATGGAAGCTTCCCTATTGAGTACTTAGAGTGGATATAAAATGTACAGTAGCTTGCAAATGTGCTTATTCTCCTTGATTTTCTTTCGCATTTTGTCACATTACAACCACAAACCTTAATGCGGTTTTTGGAGATTTTATGTGATCAGCCAAAACAAATTAGCAATTAGCAATTTTGAATAAATAGGGAAAGGATGCATGGTTTTTATTTTTGTTTTTACAAACATCTGAAAAGTGTTATTCTTGCTATGTGTTCAATATGCATAATCAGGGATTAGTGGCATATATACTTATGTTTTTTTTGTGTCTCTGCTCTGTTCTCTCAAACCTCCAGTCGTCGTGGCAGATGGCCGCTCACACTGAGCCTGGTTCTGCTGGCGGTTTCTTCCTGTTAAAAGGGAGTTTTTCCTCTCCACTGTCGCTACATGCATGCTCAGTATGAGGGATTGCTTCAAAGTCAATGCCAGTGACTGTCCACTGTCACTACATGCTCATCCAGGAGGAGTGACTGCTACAAGTCTTTGACTCGATGCAATCTACTGGGTTTCCTTAGATAGAAAATCTTTTTATCCAATTTGAATAAATAACTGAATCTGACTGCACTGTTCAATGGTTAGGATTAATTGTAATGTATGAACCTGACTTTGTAAAGTGCCTTGAGACAGCATGTGTTGTGAATTGGTGCTATATAAATAAAACTGAATTGAATTTAATTGAATTGAATATATACACCAACTTGGTTGTGTAATTTACGGTGGTTAAGCGAATCCTGCAACACTAACAACTGAAAAGGTCAGCCTTTTTACCACAGACTAGACTTTTTCATGACATGCAGTTATAATTGATATTGTAAAATAAATTTTTGAATATTGATGGATCAAACCGCTGAGGCATTTTTCATTTAAGAAAACACCCTCTTTTAAACAAGTTGGCTCAGACAACAGAGCAACTATTTATGTTAAGTGCAAACAAAGGCAAATCACTTGGACTAAACAAAGGGGCTGCACTTACAAATCCCAAACCTGGCATCTTTCAGCTTTTGGTTTACATGTTCTTCCTGTCCACATGTAGGTAATATGGCTTCCTCCCACAGTATAAAAAACATTTATGTCAGCTTAATTGGTTTCTATAAATAAACCTTATGATAGAGCATGTGCATTCATGTTTCTCTGTCTTGTATGTCTCTGTGTTGACCTAAGATGGATGGCAACCTGTCCGGGGTGTATTCCACCTGTTGCCCAATGAATGCAGGAGACAAGCATCAGTCCCATCCTCCCGTAATCCTGCAAGGATAGGCAGGAATGGATGCATGGTGGCACAGTTGTTGTTCTTTCCACAATCCAAAAATTAACATGTTAGATTAATTAGTCTCTCTGAATTCCCCTTAGAAATAAGTGTGTGCTCACGGTTGTTTGCCTTGTGTTGCCCTGGAATGGACTGGTGATCAGTCCAGGGTGTACCCCACCTCTTCCCAATGACTGCTGGGGATAGGTACCAGCCACACATGACCCCCAGACAAATAGGCGAGTATAGCTAGAGTAAATTACTTTCATTTAATTCTTTATGAACTATATTCAGTGTGGGTTTTTAATATGGGCGGTTGCCCAGGGTGGCATTAGAGAAGCAAGTGCACAAGCACCGGATAAATAGTATAAACTGTCTTTCAGTTGTGGCCTAAATGCATTTTCTATTGCTTTTATACATTTACAGTCAACATAGAGTTGGAGTGCTCTAATGATGCAGAGAATAGGGAAACTAAGAAACGGGTTTTGTGTTGAACTGCATTGCATTTATCCCACCTCAGAATCTCACATAATTTCCTGCATTTTAATTGGTTGGTGTACGGCAGAAGGAAGGGTTCGCCCACGGCGCCATTCACACATGAACCGCCACTGACCACATTTGACTCCCTTTAAAGACTCCATTTAAGCACCAGCAACTAAAATATTTCCACCTAAGCAGTGTGGTGAGGTGCTGATTGCTGGAGGAAACCTGAGAGAAAAGAGAGCGTCACATTCTGGGTTCATCCGTGGCTTCCTTTCATTAAGATGCATCTGTATTGACCACAGGGCTGTATAAATATCAAAGACTTGTTCTGTGGGCAACTACATGGTTTAAATTAAGTTTTTATTACATTTCAAGTTATGAACAAAGTCTCAGTCTAATTAACCTCCATTAGCACACACCTTGTGGAGTGTAAGTTAATTACTGTTAGATTATCAGATTACTGCAGAGGAAAAGGTTTAGGTACTGTTCAGTTCAGCAAAGTGATTGGCTACACTGTAATGCGGATTTCAAGCTGCATAAAGACAGAGAGAATGACAGTTAGGTTTATGAGATGGTCAAACATAAATGACAAGAGACCTATTGATCTTGGCTTCACATTATTGAAGACAAACAAGGAGCAAAACCTCTATGAGCTGAATGCAGAAAAGCAATCAGCCTCACATATTGCAGTTCATGCAAGAAAATGATCTAGTACTCAATGCACCATACACCTGAAACCATCTGTTAGTTATCAAAACTGTTTAGGTTTCATAAAATAAATCCCTTTTTATTTCAAATCTTAGTTATTAGTTTTCAAAGGACAGCAGGGAATATGTTGTTTTAAGCACAATTGGCAAACACTGAAAACTGAGTAGACCATAGAAAAATAGAAAAGAGCAAAGACTTCAGTAGAACTATTAACATCATTACTTTCAGTAAACAATGTATTTGAAAAAGTTAGCTTATGTAAAAATGACCAAGAAGATAGCTAGCCAGGTTTGTTCCACACTCCAGATTTTCCTTTTCCACCTTGCTCTCCATCCAACAAAGTCTGAAAAGTTGAAGCAATATAACTCGTTGGTAGAGTAATTACTGCAATAAGTGACATCCAAAGAAACTAGTAAACAACAATCTTCACAATAACTACTTGAATTTTTTTTTTTTGCGAAATCACAAAAATCCATAAACAGATCTGAAACAATTCCACTTTTGAAGGCAGGTATATACTGCTACTTTTCTAACTTCCTGTGGCAGCTGCTCAAACATGGACTGAAAAAAGGTTAAATGTTTTAATATCTTCTCAAATTTTCAATGCAGAAGAAGGCGCTCACACACCACAGTATGATTGCAAGAACCGCCTCTAGTACGCCTGTTTCACATGTGCCTCTTTTTGGCAGTTTTAACATGGGAACATTTATTGAATATGCTCACATAGTGCTCTTTACGTGGCTGACACAAACTTATTTTGGCCACTATGTTTAGTCTAAGGACATTAAATACTGATTAAAGCCAAATGATATTTTAAAGAAACTAGCAATGAGTTTTGTGATTTCTGACTAATTTTATTTGTTTAGATGTTTTATATGAAATTATTTTTTAGCAATTCATTTTAAAACCACTGTCTTGAAAACTGTATTTTCATTAAGAATTGCAAAGTTGAATGAGACTACATCGGTTACTGAATACAGATCATATAGAATCATAAACATACAGGATATATAATCTCCTCTAAAATTGTTAGTTGAAATGTTCTTCTTTTCATCTAAAGGCAAGTAAATTACTTAGTTTGTTATTACACATTTGTGTATGATGTGATTGCAGAAGACAAAAATAGGCCTCAAGCAAAAATGTGAATAATACTGGCTGTCAGCTCTTTCGAAAGGTCACCACCCCCACCTAGTGGTCAGGAGTGGCCTGAACAACACTGATTTCTGATGCTGTTGAGGACATAGAAACAGTCAACTTCAAGCACCCCCTCAGCCCAACTCATAAATGAATGAATACATTGTTAAATCAAAGACATGAACTGTTGAGCTAGTGTTGGTGGAGAGGAGAAAATAAATTCAAAAATGATATCTGCTTCAGCAGTAGATCATTCTGTGTGCAGAACACA
This sequence comes from Girardinichthys multiradiatus, assembly GCF_021462225.1. Classification (NCBI taxonomy): domain Eukaryota; kingdom Metazoa; phylum Chordata; class Actinopteri; order Cyprinodontiformes; family Goodeidae; genus Girardinichthys; species Girardinichthys multiradiatus. Next base: position 28,342,301 of record NC_061795.1, on the reverse strand, counting down.
GCAAGGAGAAGAGGCTGTGACTGAGTAAATGTTGTCTTCTTGTGTCTTCTGGGCTCTGTGCCCCCTCAGCTCATTGATATCTCTGATATTTCATGAGCAGGGTATCAATGCTGTTCCAGGCAGTTTTAATTATACCTACTGAAGTGCCTTTTTGTTGTAGTTGTGAGATGTTTAAGTTAACTTGGCTTGGGAGTTTGTGTGGCTTAGTTGGTGCGCCTTCTTTAAGAAATACATCTGCTTCTAAGCATTTGGTGGAGATGTGAGACGATCCAATACACTGTGATTGTGATTCCAAAGGAACCTAAAACTGTTGACTTCCTCCACCTCTGCTGAAATATATAGAGAAGTGCTTTATCCACCTTTGTTCCTAAGTCATCAGATCCTTATATTATTTGATGTAGAACAGCTGGTAGCTGTCTGTGCACCATACTGCAAGACTGTTGATATGTTCTTAGTTGAAGGTGTTTGTTTAAGCTAACATATGGCGGTGATGACAGCTAACTTCACTGAAGAATTCTCCCTGTGTCTTAGTATGCAGGACTGTTTAGACAGAGTGAACATCCATTGCTTAAAATTGCTAATCCTAAAGTTTAACTGAGCTTCATAAGGAGAATGAAGAGAATAAGACTCTTGCTTTGAATACTTTGTAGTCCTAATACCTTCTTTACATGTACATTCAATAAAATTTGTAGTGTTTTTAAATATTTTTTGTATACAGAGAGCTGCATTGTCATAATAATGAGGATATTTTCTGAAGATATACTGAGCCATGTGTGCAGAATTTTACTAATAGTACAGGTGGATTTAAATGAGTTAAAAAATCATTGAAAGGCTATTTATTACAATAATTAAATTTAATAGGTTAAATGCATTTGTTATATATATATATATATATATATATATATATTCTATTAATTATGATGATTAAATCAATGAAACTCCAAAAATCTGTTTTGCAGAAGAGGAAAATATTATGTAAGGATTTTTAATACAGAAAAGCCTGATGACTGAAGAGTACGTCCACATGCAGTACAGTATATGCATTCAATACTTCAAGGCTCTTGTGTGAATTTCTGCATCAATGTGACATTGCGTTCAGGTGATCTCATTATTATGTATTTATTGTAATATTGCTTGGTTGAGTTTTATATTACCCGTTTCACCCCAGGCACAGTGGCGTTCAGCTATTGTGATTGGGCTGCAGGAATCAGATGCAAAACCACATATATTATAAAATTGTTAGTACAAACACAGGTAAATTTTTCGGTGCAATTTAATGTGCAGGAAAGTATACTAGATGTAGAATTGGCTAGTAGTTTACACTTGGAGACCAGGAGGTGGCAACATGGCGCATTTCCCCGATGTGACAATCTTGTATAGTGCAACGAAAAAGTGGGCTAACCAATAGCAACAGCGGCTAATTGTGGCAAAGATAACAAGACGAACTGGGAAGGAGCGATTTGCTACTGTTTCCAAAGCACAAGGTAATGAGATGTAAAAACCGCAGTCTGGATTTAATGAGTGGGTTAGAGTGTATTATTTAACTAGTACATTTCCTTCTGGATTGAAACGAGTGGTCAAGCTGTATTTGTGGCCGAAATAACCAGGTTGATGTGGCAGAAAGTTCATCTACACATGCTGGGTGGCTAAAACTGTTAGCCAGAGTTGGTGCTGCATTCAAGTGCTCTATTTAAGGCCCGGGAATTTCTCTATTATCGATGTGACTCTTGTTGTCGCTTCATTTTTATTACATATTAGCGCCACAAGGATCAGGGTGCACGGTTTAAAATACAAATTACGAGACAATCCGCCTTTATATAGTTGTAATTATATAATATAAATTATCTTTTCGAGGGTAAATGTGGTAGGCCCAGCGTGTACGAATAACATTGAAAGTCCACAGGTTACTTGCTGAATTTCATTATTTGCTGGTGCGTTTAAAGTAACAGATTTTTTATGTGTTGGTGCTGTAATAGGAAGTGAAAAAGGTGTGGTTATTGTTTGATTTACCCAAATAATTGAAAATCTCAAGCAAAAATGATCAAAACAGTGGTATTTCAAAACAAACGATTTAATTTGAGAGAGAGAGAGCATCATAAGAACTTAACCAAGATCATGCGTGTAAGTAAAACCTGTGATGTTTGCATAGTTTAAAAGTTGAAATTCTGGCTTAATATGGAAAAAATAGAACCCAACATCGCAAAAAACACCATTATTTAAAAGTTTGATTTTGTCATGTAATTTTGAGCAAATGAACTTAAAGTCAATTCAAGTTTATTTATATAGCGCTTTTCAGCAACAAGGCACTCAAGGCGCTGTACATAAGGAAAAACATTACAATGATACAGAAAATCAAATAGAGGTAATTAAAAAAATAAAGAGAATAGAATGATGAATAAGAAAATGAAAGGAAAGTTGGACTGAAAACTTAACTAATAATGTTTAGATGACACATTCAAAGGCCATCCTAAACAAAGACGTTTTTAATCTTGATTTGAAGCAACTTAGGGTTTCTGCGCTTTTACAGTTTTCTGGGAGTTTTTTCCAGATTAGTGCAGCATAAGAACTAAACGCTGCTTCTCCATGTTTGGTTCTGGTTTTGGGTATGCAGAGTAGATTTGAGCCAGAAGACCTGAGAGGTCCGGGTGGTTGATACACTGACTAATGTATTTTGGTGCTAAGTTAGTGATTTATAGACTGAACAGAAGTATTTTAAAGTCTATTCTTTGAGCTACAGGGAGCCAGTGTAGGGACTTTAGAACCAGGGTGATGTGCTCCACTTTCTTAGTTCTAGTGAGGACGCGGGCAGCAGCGTTCTGGATCAACTGCAGCTGTCTGATCGACTTTTTAGGCAGACCTGTGAAGACACCGTTGCTGTAATCAATTCTACTAAAGATGAACGCATGAATTAGTTTTTCAAGGTCCTGCTGAGACATTAGTCCTTTAATCCTGGAGATGTTCTTTAGGTGATAGAAGGCCAACCTTGTTTCTGTCTTTATGTGCCTCTGAAGGTTCAGGTCTGAGTCCATCACTACACCCAGATTTCGAGCCTGACTGGTTGTTTCTAGCTTTATTAACTGAAGCTGTGTGCTAACTTTTAAATACTTCCTTTTGTCCAAAGATTATAACTTCAGTTTTGTTTTGATTCAGCTGAAGAAAATGTAGGCCCATCCATGCATTGATTTGTTCTAAGCATTTACCCAGCGCTTGAATGGGTTCATAGTCACCTGGTGACATCGTAACATATAGCTGTGTGTCGTCTGCATAATTATGATAATTTACGTTGTTGTTTATTAAAATCCGAGTTAGGGGGAGCATGTAGATATTGAATAGGAGGGGCCCTAAGATGGATCCTTGGGGAACGCCACATGTGATTTTTGAGGTCTCTGATGTAAAGTTACCTACTGACACAAAAAAGTCCCTGTCCTTCAAGTAGGATTTAAACCAATTGAGTGCTGTACCAGAAAGGCCGACCCAGATATCCAGGCGCTCTAATAAAATAGAGTGATCAACAGTGTGAATGCTGCACTAATGTCCAATAATACCAGCACTGTGGTTCTTCCACAGTCTGCATTTATACAGATGTCACTGAACACCTTAAAGGTTAATTGACATAGAAATGAGTTCTAATTTTTGGTGGAGTCTAGATGTTGCACAGCCAAATTAAGCATGCTCTTGATATTTTCTTGCAAACTGTATCTTGCAAAAACTCATGAGGTCAATCAGACAGCTTGGTTAGATCATAGCTGCAGCAAAAAGCCAGAGCTACGTTGTTAACATGAGAAAATAATATAAAGCAAATAAAAAATTGTTTTGGAGGCAGGCTATTTACCGATTAAGTTATTGGATCAAAAGCAGCAGCCACAGAGTCACTCCTAGTAATATTTCTATTTTTAGGATGTAAAACCATAGTTTATTACAAGCAGTTATAATCTAGAAACAATTGGGTTGCACCACATTTAAAAAAAAAATTTCCTAAATGCTATTACAATAAATTTCATATAAAACAGGGAAATAATCCTTATTTCTGACGGTAACTTGACAGTTAATTAAGATTAAAAAATATTTTTAACAGCTTTGATTATAATTACTATGTCTATGACATCTATTCTTACTTTGATTGTGATTCACTGACATGCATGTGAAGAACAACAGAAAATGGTCTGGGTGTTGAAAGTGACTGTTTAAAAACAGATTCAGCTCTTTAATGCACTCATTAAAAGTGAAAGTTGAAGACATTTAAGTGAAATAATTTTAAACTTGTCAGCTAAAACATAAGTTTCTATCTGTTAGTTTTTTTAACAGACATACACAGTGGTAGAAGACCAAAGCAGAATATGGAACGAGCACCTGCTGAATTTAGTAAACATTTTTAAGTAAAGTACAAATGTTGTGCTAAATATTTATTTATTTTTTCCCTGTTCAGCTCTTAGAATAGCACAGGGCATCTAACAAGGGTGTTTCAAGTGGTTAATTAGCCAGGCTTTGTTTGCTAGCCTGCAGTCAACTGCTATACAAACAAGCCCGCTCTGCCCTGCCAAATCTACTTTTCAAGATGGGTGTCGCTTCTTTAGTTAATATGCTAGGACTTTCCCAACATCCTGCTTTCTTTCAGGTGAACAAGAGAAAGGTGTGGTATCAAACAGTAGCACGGCAAAACCGGCAAGGGAGGGGTAGCATGAAGAAAGTCTGATCCACACATCTGAAAAAATGTTTTAGAACTTTCTCTGACATCTGATTAAAGGGACCGAACCATAGGAAAAGTATAATGGCAATTGTAGACTTTTTATATCCACTGTACGCTGGACTTGTTGCAAGGCTCGCCTGAAGAGTCTACTTATGGCTAAATAATGTAAAGACCTATCTGTTTTATAAATAGATTCCAGGGATCTTTCACTGCTAAAGTTTTCTTTAGACATCCACCAGGCTTACTTATTCATTTCTCTATTTTTTCCCTTAAAATGTACAGTCTTGCTAACATGGCCAATCATGTGCCCCTCTTTTCGTAATGGATTTGTTTTAGTTTTATTATCCTCAGGAAGCCTTGATTAACCTGAATTTATGGCTACACCCTTTATTTAGGAACAGCTTCCAAATAGAAATCAAACATTTATTGTTGTGCAGCACAGTTGTGATTATTATGGTGAAAATATGCTATTAGCATCAGTTGAAATTTGAATTTTATTTTGGAGGATCAAGTTCAGACCTCTCCGATGTGTTTTATGATGATCCACTGCAGGGATTGAACTCCTCTCTTTGGGAAAACACTTCAGAAGGTGAAAGGTTAGTTGGAACACAGAGATGTGAAAATAAACTGACTTGAATCCGATCTGTGGTATTTCAAGATGAGCCAGGGATGTGGGGTTATTACAGATAAGTTACCTTACACATTTTTTTGTACCAGATTACCCAAAATCACTAAGAGGAATTAGTCGAAAATATAAAAATACAAATGCTTACTTTTGGAGTCGGTAGTAAGCGTGCTGTAATGATTCAGGTTGTTTATTTACAGGTTGATGTGCCGTCATGTGGAGGGGGGAACAAGGCCCGCAGGCTTTTCAGGCCCCTGTTGATGTTCACGCCAGTGCAGATGGACAGGTGTACATGTTCAAGAGGAGGACAAATGAGTCTGCTGGATCCTCAGATGATGAGGAGCTCAGTGTTGTGGAGGCAAGGCAGATGAAGCAAGACAACCTGAGGAACGTCCATCTGCTTGAGCGTGAGGTTTTAGTTGGCGATAACCTCAACAAGCTTGCACTGCAATATGGCTGCAAGGTAAAATAAGAAAAACGGAAACGGTTGTAGCTTTCTTTATTTTAAAAAAAGAGGGTTTATCATGTCTTATTTCTGTCCACAGGTTGCAGATATAAAGCAGGTAAACAATCTTATGCAAGAGCAAGATTTGTTTGCGCTGAAATTAATCAAGATACCAGTTCAGAAACACAGCTTTTTGACAGAAACATTCTCAGAACAAAGTGATCTTCAAAAAGAAGTGCCTCGTTCCTCTCCTTCACCAGTTGAGCCACGCCTGCAGGAAGCCACAGACTTTCTAATGGAAGTAGACAATGATATTGAGAAACTAATCCAGACCACACCTGAACATGAAGAAGATTTCTCTGAGAACGGAAAGAGATGGAAAAGGTGCGGTTTTGGACGACGACACGTGGCAAGTCATGGGGCGGACTGGGGAATCCAGTGGTGGAACGCCTTAATAGCCATGCTGTTAATAGGGATTGTCCTGCCGTTATTTTATTTAATTTACTTTAAAACTAAGGACAACGGAGTAGTTTCCTCAACTGTTTCTCAGTCAACCATCTCCTCTTCTAACACAACAGAGACGTACATTGGTACAAAAGGAGCGGAGCAATTTCATGATCCTGGATAGAGCCGGCGAAAAAAAATCTAGAAACATTTATTTATACTAAGTTTTGGTGTGAGAGCTTGGTGAAAATCTAACTGAAGCCAAAGTGCTAAACGTTTTCGCTTAAGGAAAACCTGTGTCTGAATACTAGCAGTAAACTTTAATTAAATTAATTCAATAAAACGTTGATTCGTTAACAATATGTTTAACCCCTTGCAGATTTCTTCTGTTTCAGCTTTTTAACTAATTTTTCAGATGTCAGAAAAAAAGACTTATCAGCAAATATGAAATATGCTTTTCAAATTATTCCATTTGCTAAAGGAAAAAGCTTTCCAAACCAACTTGGCCCTATGTGAAAACAGGATTGACCCTAAACTTAGTAACTGGTTATGTCACCTTTGGTGGGAACTGCCATCAAGCAGTTACAAGAATGTTCATGTTAGTTTTTTTATAATCGCTGTGGAGGAAATTTGTTCAACTCTTCTGTACAGAATTAGTTTTTAAAGAATTCAGGTTTTTTGAGCCATTCAGAGTTGGACTTGCTAGTGCGCTTTGAATAATTGTCCAAGTGTGCTTGAGGTTAATGTCCTGAGCTGATGGCAGACATTCTCCTTCAGGATCTTCTAGTGTAGAGCATAATTTATGATTCCATCAGTAATGGCAAAGCGTTCAGATCCTGAAGCAGCAGAGCCACCCCCCACAGAACATCATACCACCACCAAAATAGCTCTGTAACCCTTTCCGGATTTTTACAGATCTATGCTGTCATGATGAACCTTATCTGTTAATAAGGTCTTTACATCAACACATGAGGTGGTGCTCTCTGAGATCCTTTAGTCTACCTTATGTTGTCGGACAGTTTCTACTTGAGGTATTTCTTCATTCTACAGGTCGGGCAGTAATCAGGCCTTGGTGTGGCTTGTAAAATTGAGCCAAAACAAATATTGATAACAGGAACCTTGTTATTTAATGAAGGGAAGAAGTTATATTTTCACATAGCTGGTTTTTATATATTTTTTCCCTTTGTAAATGAAAACATTTTTTATAAGACCTTTTTTTTTTAAATCAGGTTATCATTGACATTAGGATTGTTTTAACAGTTTGCAATATATGGGTGTGACACAAAAGCAAAAACAATACATTTGTATTGGGTCAATCATGAAGCTTGATGCAGATGCATTAACTCTAAAAATTAATTTTAAATCCTTCTTACAGCTTTATAACATAATTACGAACAGGTCTTCTTATCTCAGGTGAAATGTTTAGGTCTGTTTCCCTACAGTAAGATATGAACCTTTTTTTGTCAAGTACAATAAAACTTGCTGCTGTTTTGTTCAGTTGTCAGACCCACGCAAGGCTGAACTATAAAAAAATGTTGTTTGTTTGTGCTCATTATTTAGTTGCCATCATGCACCTCATAACTTATTTGTCCATAGCCTGATGGTGCTTGAAGTGTGCTTGTTTACAGTAACAAAGTGGTGCTATATACTTCTACTTGTATCTTTACCTTATACCCTACTACATTTAAATCATGTAGTACTACATGTGAAAGGGTATCTTTTTTAAATGTGGCTGAAGACGTCTTTATGTGCTTTTTGTTGAATTTAAACAGGCTGAACAAAATCCACAATGAACAGGAGTTTAGTTTCCCTGTTTGGTTCACATTTTGAGGTCTGCAGTGTTTTAATGTGAGAACGCTGTAAAAATTAGGTTGACATCTTTAAATATGTCAACTTGTAAGCAAATTGGAAAACTGACTTGTGTGAAAGTATTTTTTGTTTTCTGCATGATCCATATTAAATTCATACTGAAAGTGGGATTGTCTATGAAATGTTCTCTGACATGGCATTATATCAGAGAAACTGGCCACTCTCACAATGTCTGCTGTGTTAACAAAATCATTCAAAATAAAAATGATTTAATTCCTTTTATTGCAAACAGAAAAGTAACAATTTCTACCACTGCTAAACATTAATTAAAATAATGTTGTATTATTAATAATGTTGTACAACTATTATTCAGGAATAAGCAAAGGAACAGCCAAACCATCTGAAAAACAGCAGTAGTATTTGTTTTAAAAACAGTCCCCAACTTTTTTTTGTTTTATTAAAATTGACTTGGTCTTCCCTAAAATAAGCTTTGTTGGGTTCAGTAAATTACTAAATAGTATTACTGTGACAACCCTGACAAATGTAACAAGATTTTTTTTTTAATGCGTGCAATTATTAGGCAAGTACAGTGGGGAGAACAAGTATTTGATACATCGCCAATTTTGCAGGTTTTCCCACTTGCAAAGCATGTAGAAGTTAGTTTTTATCATAGGTACTCTTCAACTGTGAGTGACTGAATCTAAAACAAAAATCCTGAAAATTACATTGTGTGATTTTTAAGTAATTAATTTACATTTTATTGCATAAATATTTGATCACCTACCAACCAGTAAGAATCCTGGCTCTCACAGGCCTGTTAGTTCTTCTCTAAGAAGCCCTCTTGTTCTCCACTCATTACCTGTATTACCTGCACCTGTTTGAACTCGTTATCTGTATATAAGACACCTGTCCACACAATCAAACAAACTCCAACCTCTTCACAATTTCTCCTATTCTGCTAGGTTAAAATGTTTTTAAGATTTTGAAATGATCCATAATTAATTATTTCATTAGTAGTTATTCATTTCATTTTGGGATTATATACTTCAAAAGCATTTGTGTATTTTTCTGCTTACAATATTAAAGTACAGGCTCCAGACCTTGAATTACGCTGCTGCTTGAATCTAGAAATATGTTATCTAGTGTTTTGGAATTGTCTTGCCTTTGAAATGTAAATACAGTACAGTTCAAAAAATTAGAAAATTGTGAAAAGGTTTTTTTTTTTCCACAATAACTGCAGCATTGAGAGGAATGTCAAGAACAATCCATTCAAGAATTTGGGGGAGCTTCACAAGGAATAGACCGAGGCTGGAGGCAGTGCATCAAGAGCCACTGCACACCTACGAATACTACACATGGGCTATAAATGTGGCATTCCACACTTTAGGCCTCTCCTTAACCAGAGACAATGCCAGAAGCCTCTTACCTGGGCTGAGGAGATAAAGAACTGGATTTGCTCAGTGGTCCAAAGTCCTCTTTTCAGATGATGTTTGCATTTAATTTGGAAATCAGTCTGGAGTCTGGAGGAAAAGTGGAGAGGCACAGAATCCACATTACTTGTGTGTGTTCTATCCCCATTCCTCTTCTCTCTGTACACGAATGACTGCACCTCATCGGACTCGTTCGTGAAACTCCTTAAGTTTCCAGAGGACACTACTGTCATTGGACTGATCCAGGACGGTGATGAGTCTGCATACAGACAGCAGGTGGATCGGCTGGTCCACTGGTGCGGTCAGAACTACCTTGAACTGAACCCACTCAAGACTGTGGAAATGGTGGTGGACTTTCGGAGAACACCACCCCCATACACCCCCCTCACCATCCTCAACAACACTGTATCGGCCGTGGACCACTTCAGGTTCTTAGGAACCACCATCTCTGAGGACCTGAGATGGTCTTCACACATTAACACTGTTCGAAAGAAGGCCCAGCAGAGACTGTACTTCCTGAGGCAACTCAAGAAGTTCAACCTTCCACAGGAGCTGCTGGTCATCTTCTACACTGCCATCATTCAGTCTGTCCTGTCTTCATCCATCTCAGTGTGGTTTGGTTCATCCACAAAACAGGACAGGTCCAGACTGCAATGAATAATCAGGAATGCAGAGAGAATAATTAGGGCTGACCTTCCCTCCATCCAGGACTTATACAGGTCTAGGGTCAGGAAAAGAGCTGCTAAAATCTCTGCCGACCCCACACACCCTGCACATAAACTGTTTAGTTTTACCTTCAGGCCGCCGCTACAGAGCACTGTTCACTAAAACCAGCCGCCACAGAGACAGTTTCTTCCCCCAGGCTGTTTCTCTGTTGAACATTTAATAGAGTACAAAACAACAGCATACAGATGTTGCAAATGCACCTTTTTTGTTAGATATGTGTATATTGTACATTGTAAATTGTAAATTTGTATATTCTGTAATGCAAAAACAGAACAAAAGAGCAAAGTGTACCGGAGTCAAATTCCTTGTTTGTATGTACGAACTTGGCAATAAAGCTGATTCTGATTACTTCAAATCCAGTGTGACGTTTCCACAGTCAGGGATGATTTGGGGATCAATTAGTGTGATTACCAATATAGCTTATTTTTTGATTATACTTGCAAATAGTTCAAATATAATCATTCAATTTCAATTGAAGTATTGTGATTCTCAAATTTGATATATATTTTATATTTAGATCAAATGTTTTCCTCTTAATTATACAAGATTAAGGAACTGAATTTTCCCTTGAAGATTATACGAATAATGAACTAGCCTTCACAGTTGCTTGTTGCTCATTTGGAAAACAAAACATGTCAGCACTAGATTTACAATGAAGATAACTTAAATGAAACAAAAACATTTCTTTGGTTTATAATGGGAAAGCAAAACTTGCTACACATAGATTGTTAGTTGTTTTAGTATTTTCAAAGGATGAAGAAAGTTAGGCAAGCTGAAACATGAGATTGTATGTTAAATTTCCTTTGAGCTTCTGAATATGCATGTTCGAGTGTACTACAAACAGAAGCACAAGTGAGGGGGAAAACAAGCTTCTAAGGCTGAAGAAGAAACGTTGGAATTTGCTGTTCAGCTGCTGAGAATGCCTTTTATTATTCCTTGACCTCAGAACCCCATTTCATAACGTCAGCTCACAAACTCTGCTCTGATCTAGCTCCAGGCCACAGAGCCCTGGAACCCAGCCAGCTACCAGGATGAACTGCTGCTGCTGATATACTTTTAATAGAGGAGAATTTTGATTGTGAATTTGAGGTGAACATAAACAAATGTATCGTATCAAAGTTCACACTTTGTGGCCGGCTGGATTTCAGAGGGTTGGAAGCTGGGGTTGAATCCAGAACATTTTTTTAGACTCCTTTACAAAGGTGGGGGTTGGAGTGGAGCGGGCTCTCCTCTTTAACAAAGCACATCCATATAGTCCAGGGGGAGGGTAAATAGAGTGAAAAGATTCCGTGACCAAACCCAAGCTCTGCAGCTTTAAGAAGTTTGCACACTTGAGCAGCTGGCAGCAGGCCACTTGGCCAACATAAACACTCCTAATCCTTTTTCCAAGGAGCTTTCAACACTCATCTTTCTGGCACATCGGCCATTGACCCCCTCTCTCGGTCCTTCTCTGACATTCTTGACTAAATGAACTTGCACAAAGCCGTCACGTGGAAGCGCTGTCGCACAAAAAATGGCTGAGTTGCTGGGTTTATGGTGTTGATCATTATTCACTGCTAAGGTATGTGCCTTCCTTTGATTTTCCCATGAAGTGAAACAGGTCTCAGTTTTCACTCTTTCTAAGGAGGAATGAGGGCTTAGTTTCATGGTGTCACGTTGACTTGAAACCAACAGAGGCATGTGGTGTTTATGATGGCAAACTTTTATATGCTCTTAATTTGTCACCTCCGGAAAATTTTAAATAAAAGCACCTTTAAACAAAAATAGCAGTTCTTTTTCTATTCCTTTCTCCACTGATCCACACCCTAAAGTGTATTTAGAAAATAATAAAGTCAAGAATAAATAGGATTGTTGTTATATTAGCGTAAATGTAGTCGGGATATACTGTGTGTAAAGCTCTAAGGGCTGTCTCTGTGGGGGCAGGGAGATCAAGGGTTTTGATTTCCAGTGCTCCCGAGGGATTTGGCAGACACAGGGTAATTTGTAGTGAAGTTTCCAGCACAGTTTGTTTTGCAGGTGGCTGAGAACACAAGCAGGGCGTGGTGGGGAATGAGAGAAGCAAATTGCTGTCTGTGGGATGTGAAAATGTACATTGTTGCACAGCAGTGGGTTTAGTGTTGTGCAGGTATGAGCTGTGCTCAGGGCTGGCCTACTCAAAGATGATTATTATATTTTTTGGCTAAAGTTTATTTGCCTTCACAAGATAATTCAACGTGCTTTACAGGAAAATAAAGTAGTAGAGATTATGTTTAATATTTAAATACATATTTAAGACAGTTAAATAGATAAAACTATCTGATAACATAATTGTTAAGCTTTATGGGAAAGCTACATTAAACAATCATGTTTTTAGTCCCCACAGTTTTTGAACATCTCAGGTTTTCAGGGAGTTTGTTCCACAGATAAGGAGCACAGAAACCAGCTGCTGCTGCCTGCCGCTGTTTAGTTCTGGTCCTGGGAAAACGGAGTAAACTGGTCTCTGGTGAGCTGAGGAGTATACATGGTTCATACTTGACTAGCAAATCAAAACCATTTAGTGTCTTATATCAAAATTCTAAAATGTTTCCTTTTAAAAACAGGTAGCCAGTGTGGTGATTTAAGGACAGGCGTGATATGAATTTTTCCTTTTGATCATTAAGTTAGTATTAGATGTAGTAGTGCTCCAGAATCAGAGCTAGGGGGTACAAATAGAGTATATTAAATAAAAGTGGCCTGAGAATGGAGCCTTGAGGAACCTCCCAAATATGATCTTTGGTCGCTTAGATTTATCGGCCTAATGAAACAAAGTACTCCTGGTATGCCAAAGCAAAATCTATTCTGCACAGAACGTGAAAATTCAAACCATTTTTTCAGTCTATCCATGAGAATCCTATGATGAACAGTGACAAACATAGCACTGGGATCTAGTCATACCAACAAATAAGTTTTAGATGCATTGCTATCAAGATGCATGTAATTTAAAACCTTTTGAAGACATTATTCTGTTTTGCTTTTTTTTTTTTTTTTTTTTGCTCTATATATTAAAAGATGACAAAAAAGTAGTCCAAAAGAAGACAGTCTCTGTTTGACACAGGATTGAATAGGAAAAAAAGGTGGAAAAACATCATCATAGATCAGCATGACTATGTAGCTGAATGTTCCTGCAAAGAGAAATTTCAGTCTCCCAGATTTGGTGGTGTGGATTTAATTAAAAATACTTCAAATCACTTTGAATTTCTAGCCAGAATTTCATTGTAGGAATCTACTCCAGATGCAGCGGCGTCACTAGAAGAACACACAAGACGTTGAGAACTGAGCTAAGACACCTTGATTTGCTTATCTCTTGTCTCACAGAATGAAAACCAAACTAATCCACCACAGAAAAAAAAAAAAAATGATAATCACCCTCAGCCAGAATGTAGTTTGTTGAAGCAGTGGGTCACTTGAATGTAGATGCTGAATATATTGCACACATGCTGAATGTTATTCATGGACTAACTGTGCAGCTGGCTGGAGAATGTGATGTTCTGTCAGTAATGTTCCTGTAGGAGGGGGTCGTGGTTGTTTTTTTTTTTTTTTTTTCTCCCCCAACAGTGGAGGAACCGATTGTGCAGCACCTGTTGTAGATTCCTCTTAGCGCTTCAGGGTCTTTGGTGAAGGAATGGTCCTACTGAAGCAGCACATACAGACTAAAGGAAAAGTCTAAAGTTACATCAGTTTTCATTATTTCAGTCTATGTTAGCCTTGAGAAACGTATGAGCCCACGCCTAGTATTATTCTTTTAGGCCTACTATGGTATTCATAGACCCATTAAACATAGTTACCTGGTCCCATAATAATATTTTTTTATTGGAAGAAGATGAGCGGGGTAACAAAGGTCACTAAATGGTGCAATTTCGCAAACACTTTTAAAAAAGGAAAAGCAAATTATAGTTTTGGAGTTTTGTTTTTTCTATTGTTGCTTATTTCAGATAAATATTTTACAATGGAAACAGTAAAACGATCTAGATTACAACAAATATCCTTTCCAGACAAAAACGCAAAGTTACATTACAAAGATAAGGATGATGTGTATTTCAAACGTGACAATGCACATTACAGAATATGCCAGAATTAGCCATGAAGGCTAGTTTTCATCTGTAGTCTCCCAGGGTACCACAGAGAATACAATGAATATAAATACAATACAATACAAATCGGCAAAATTTTTCCATCACAAAATTAGCTAATTTTAAAATAAGAATACATCTGATCAAATGAAAAAATATATCAGGTAGCATTAAAAAAAGATTAAAAAAAACAAAACATGAAACACACTAACAACAAATCATTACAATACATTGCAATATATTAAAATGCAACAGAAATAGGATTTCCATAATCAATGGCAGCGCATTTTATTGTCCAGGAGCCATAATACTAAACCATTGAAGAATGATATAAAAACCCATATGTTCTTATATTTTCTGGTATTTTATTCCAGTCAAGGGAGATTTCACTGAAATTGAGTTCTGACCAAAAATAGAGCAAGTATATTAATACCAAATACATACCAAATTCACAATATAAAGTACAGCAGGATCCCCTCTCAAGTAGCTCTGGTGGTCCTGTCAGGTGGCACCTCCTCCTTTCAAGGAAAGGATTATAAAGACTAGACAGAGATTTGCAAACGTGATCATATTCTCCCAACTCAACAGTACAGCATTTCTACAGACGACAGGGTCCATTTATTAGCCTGTTCCCAGCTTGTTAAACAGTAAGTTATGTGAGAAAAAAATCATACCATTTATGAATATGTTTGCAGCAGAGTTAGACATACAGTGTCTTGTATGCCAAAAATTTGCAATGTTAAACCTAAGTGTTCTCGTTATATTCTTAATATGAGGTCTGAATCATAAAATTGTATGAAATAATCATGGTAGATTTCTTTGTGATTGCTTTCAATCTCTCTCTGTTGTTTGGAATGTTTAATATAGTCTTCAATAACAAAATGATGATGCACACAGGTATTCATAAAACTGTGTCATTTCATTCATTTAATAATAAAATAGTTTTTATTAAATATCACGCATAAATGTTAAAAGTGTCAAGGTTTGTGTAGCGAAGGACCCTGGAATGCAGACTAGCAGGCAGCATGATGGTAAGTGGAAAAAGATTTAATTAATAAAAAACAAAAACTCAC
Organism: Girardinichthys multiradiatus; assembly: GCF_021462225.1. NCBI lineage: Eukaryota > Metazoa > Chordata > Actinopteri > Cyprinodontiformes > Goodeidae > Girardinichthys > Girardinichthys multiradiatus. The sequence goes on along the minus strand of NC_061795.1, from coordinate 28,326,974 downwards.
TCACAGATGAGGCAGGAACAAAACAATAAACGGGCAGGCGAGACAGGCATGGCATGATCCAAAAAGCAAGACTTGAGCATGATTTGAAAATGTTTCCGCGATGAGTAACTGAACAGGTGTGTATATATGGAGCGTGAACCAGGTGGACCAAGGAGACAGATTAGCTTGGTGCAGGTGAACCGAATAAACCGAGCAAAACAGAACTTCAAAGATACAAACAAATAGAAATCTAACTAGAAAAACATGAAGCCAAAGCAAAACCAGAAGCCCAAACAACCCCAAATCATAACAAAAAGTCCACTGGAAAATAATAGAAATGCACATTGGAATCAATTTTTTTTGTTGTTTTTTTATACCCAACTCACCTTCAGTGACCACATGATCAAACGCAAATCAGAAAGAGGGCTGGATTTTGTATATTATGCTGATCTGAGTGATTTTAATCCTGTAGCACAAAGAGCTTTATTCTGAGTTATGGAGGAGGCACAGTTGCCATGAAATATTCAGCTCTGAACGTAGCCCAAGACTGCTCTTTTCCCACCTCATTTCAACTGATATGTGGTGATTCCCGTTTCTAGTTTACCTATGAGAAACTCCAGCTCCAGTTTGGTTTATGTCAAGAATAATGAGACTTTTACTTTGAAAAAAAAGAAGATAATCTTGCTTTTGCAGAGCTGATTTTTTGGTCTTCCCTCACAATTCAAATGATGGTTATAGTTTAACTGTCTATGTTTTTTTTGTATCTGATGCTACTAGAATCTGCTCGTTATAGTAGCAAAGGACAACATAAAGCACCTTGAAGAATGGAAGAATCCACTGAGACAAGCATGGATGAAGGGGAGATAATGGGTTGGACATGCTATTCGGAATCACTGGATGCATCTCAGCTGAACACCTGCTTGGCATGAATAAGCACAAGCATTAACAGGAGGGCTTAACATTGGCCCTCAGCTCTGGACTTTTCCTGTAGTCCTGCTAAATCTAATCCCTTATCTTATTTTTCCTTTAGAGCTTGAGGTCAGCAAGGTTCACATTTTTTATGTTAAAATTCTGGACTATTCCAGGCTCATTTTAGTCATTATGTCATTATGTATATATAACATATAAAATTCATTTAGGGTAGATATTTCTACAGGGGTGAAATGAAGATCTGAGGAAGAATGTCATAGGCTGAGCTTGTTGTTAGTTAACAAGCTAATCAGACATTTGCTGCATCAACGTCATCAGCTAAATTATCAACATAATTTTGAAACAAGTACGAAACCTGTGAAACATTGGAACATACTGTTATGATGATGCTGCACAGCTGATGCAAAATCCAATGGTTCGCTCTGTTCTGGTATGTCAAGTCTCAGCTAATCTGGCGAGTTGCTACAACCAACAGGCTCATCCAACATAACTCCACATAGTAACATGGTGTTGTCTGGCTGTAAAAAAAAACAACAACACCAAACGTAGCATGGTCTTTTGCTAAATTGTAAACCGTTAACATCCTCTAACATTGCATTGAATCCCATGATGTGAACATTCCCATTTTGAGTTATTTAAATTGCTAAAACAGCTAAAACTGGCAATGTACATTTGATTAGCTGTTACCTTCCATCTTTCAGAGGATTTATTTATTTCCAAACAAGCTCAGTAATAGTAAGTAATAATAAGATTTTTAGACTATAGCAACAACCCACAACCGCTCCTCACAAAATTGGAATTAGCCCTTTAAATATGAAATCAGCAAAATCCACATTTATAAATGATGGACGGACGGATGGATGAATTACTAGTTAAACAATCTTCAAACTGGATAATTAATAATAACCCTTTAAGTTACAGTGTGATTATTTACTCTAAAGACATTTAATCTCCTATTTCTGGAGAATAAATGTTTTACTTTGGATTTCTCCTTACATATGTCTCGTAGATTCCGGGCAAAACAGTCTTACAGGTACACACTAACTGTTTACGTCTATAATACACTTTTAAGGCCAGAACCCAAAATTCAGTCTCTCTGCTTTTAGCTTCAGTGCTGTGTTTGTTAAGCAGCTGTGTCCGCCCAGGTGCAGTCAGTTTATCTCTCCAGATCCCGGCACAATTTATTCCACAGTTCCTGGCAAATAATTCCTAGCTTCTCACTGCCAGATGAACACTGTTAAAATTGGACAGCTTTTCAAAACCAGAGTTGCAACGCCCCCTTACACTAGTGGGTGGGGGATTCCTGCTATTAGGAGGTTATTATTATTATTTTTTTCACCACGCAAGGGCTTTTGGGATTGTTTGTAAAAAAGTAGGTGGGATCACAAAAGCATAGAAGTCACGTCACACTATGTGTTTTGTTAACAAGTGGGACAATGTTACGGACACACTGTGAAAACAGCAAATAACAGTAATTATGCCGGTAGACGAATCACCCAGGCTCTCCATCAGTGAGCCAAGTATGGCAATTTGTTTAGAAGTAGAAATTGGTAATAAGAACCACTTGCTGCTGGACTCCATAAATTATGTCAAGCTTCGGCGGGTTCTGGGGCCTCAGCACTCTGCTCATCCCTCTGAAGTGTCTGAAAAACACTCATCTTTGGAGATGCCAAGTTTCCTGCCTTTCCCATGTGTTCCAGATGTTTTCACTGATGGTTTCACTGAAGGTTTGCTGCAGAAAAGTCGGCTCATGTGTGCAAATGTACACATTTTACGTTGACATCTGGAAGTTATTCAACATATAGTCTAGATAAGAGAAGCAATAAATATCCTTCTTACTTCAGTATTACCTTTTTAAAGTTTAGTTTGCAGTGCTAGCTGTGAATTGCAAAGCTTTTTTTGCATTTTCATTGTAAAGTTCATACAGTCAACAGTTTAATGGAAGTGACAGGCCAATCCCAGCTGAATGTTGAGGCTAAACAATGCTGACGAAGGTGCAATAAAGTACCTGATCAACCGTAAGGATGGACACAGGAAACAAGTGGATGTCTCTCATTGCAGGGCTCTGGGAGTTGCCATACAAAGGTAAGTACAGCTCCAGATCCAAGGTCAACTAAAAACAGTAATATATCCTTTATACCATAAGAACCAGTTGGTTAATATTTGAGAATGAAGGTGCCAATACAAATGGCTAAAGGGACATTTTTCAGTTCAAACTGGTAGCACATAACTACTTTTTTTTAACTGCTGCCTTTATTCAGATGCTTTAATGCCAACACATTATGCAGGGTAAAAGAGATGAAAAGCCATCTGTGTGTTAATGTAAGCAGTTGGGTTGATTGGTCATTAATTCTTGTCCCAGTCTCCAGATGCTAGCTGATCCTTCTGCAGATTAGAGCAAGGAAAGGTGGTTTGTGTGCATAATTTTATCTGATGTTCTGAATGTGGAATGGAAAATTGAAAGAGGAAAAACTACAGAAAAAACTGTGTCCAGCAATAGAAATGCAAAGTTATTCCAGCCAGTTACTCAATTCTTGCTATGGGATCTCTGATCTACAGTCATGACGCCTTTATGGCAGGGATCTGTCACTGCAAGTCGAAAGATTAGACTATTACTGTTTTATATAGGTATGTGATGGACAGATGAATTGCCTGTTTTGTCTCATGACAGTCAAAATGTGCAAATGGTGACCATAAACAAGTGGTACTAATGTTCCGAAAAATTGTAGGCTGATATATAGCTAAAACCAGATGTTTAATTAAAAAGTAATATGACTCTTTCTTTTCAGTCAGGAGGAACAACTCAAACAAACTGCTTCCTTGTGTGATATCATGTTTTCATCTGTCAAAATGACAGGAAGACAATATATTTTTAACAACAAAATTAATACTGAGGTGCAGCTATGATCATATTGTCCAGTTTATGGTGTAAAACTCTCACATGGTTTTCTTGTTATTTACTTTCCAAGATACTTTTTACATATAAGATGGCTGGAAGCCTTCTGAAATGTAAACAATGCATATAAGTCGTTGTAGGAATGCATATAATTCGTTAAAGTTATAACATGGTTTAAAAGGAAGGAAAGACAGGTGGACAAGGAGGGCATAGTCAATGACGGGTTAGGAAATACAGGAAGAAAGAAAGCACACAAGAAAGGAAAGGAAAAAAGGACAAAAGAAAGGAAGAAAGGACACAATGAAGCAAGAAACAAATGAAGGACAGAAGGAAATACAACAGGAAAGAGAAGAGAAAGGACACAGGGAAGGAAGGACACAAAATGTGAAGAACAGACACAAGGAAGTGTGCAACAAAGGACAAATGAAAGAAAAGCGGAAAGGACAAAGAAGGAAGAAAAGAAAGGGAAGAAGGGCAGGAGTAAAACGATGAAAGCAAGCAAAGAATGAAAGAAAGGAAGAAGCTAAGAGGGACACAAGGAATGAATGAAAAGAAACAAGGAGGGACTCAAGAAGTGAAGCAAAGAATAAACATAAGAAGGACTATAGAACACATGGATAAAATGAAGGTTCGAAACAAGGGAGTGAGAAAAAACACAAAGAAGCAAGAATGAAGGAAAAGACAGCATGTCGGCAGTGGGATAGGGAATTAAGTTTTTTCACGCTTATTTTTACATACATATTTATACATAGAAAATACTAGAATCAGATTCCATACTTTTCCAGACAGCATAGGAAGCGTGAACTAATGTTAATCCACACAATTTAATGCTATGTTTGATACTACTGAATATCTATTCACATACTACAAGACCCAAACACTTTTAGTAAATTATACAGGGTTATTATCCCCATTAGAACCATAAATGTGAACACTAAATTTCACAGTCTTCGATTCAGCAGCTGTTCACCTGAGCAACTGAATCATGGAAAAACAGAAAACTGTGCCACAATAATCTGACATAGCATCAAAAGTGTAAAAGTAGGTCATTAATTTATCAGCCTGTTGTACACTGGGAGCAAGTAATTATATGATGATTCTTTTTCCTATCTTCTTTTAGTCAGTGTTGCAATGGCATGATGTTTTGATATTACCCTCCAGCATTAGATACATTTGTCAGGTTTGATCTGATTAGTTATTCTTAAACATGTTGCATATGAAGATGCTCTTTAATAACACCACAATACTTATCAGGATTGTAGGAAAATACCCCTCTAGGAATATAAGCAGCCTGTGCTCCAAGAGCCCTCTCAGCCCCCTGATAAATCCCAGCGTCAGACTTGTGTATAGAGAAATATCACAGAGCTGCATTTAGCCTCAGACTTGCTGTGGCTTCTCCGAATACCCCAGAAGCCGAATATTTCAAGCGTGTTCCAGTATGCAGGGAATTTTTAAGTGCAAATATTAAAAGACGATGAACAGAGTTGAAAAATATTTAATATAATTCCTTAAACTCTCAACATGTCCTAGAGTTTTAGAAAAATCCAAAATTAACAACTGAAGTTGATATAAGGGCTTTATTTTTCCAAGAGGATCATTTACTGCAGGGATGCCTTCTCTAGTCTAATTAAAAAAATAATAATAATAGTAATCAGAAATGTAACATACTAGTTTTAATTGACTTTTTATTAAGTTATTCCAACCAGTTTATTATCAGTTAAATTTCAAAGCTTTAGCTGACTTGTTTGCTTTAATTTGATTTTAACACACTGCACTGCCCTGCTTTATGCAGACTTGAAAATCATATTCACACACATTTTCTGCTCTCTGTAGACATAATGTATTTTTTCCCCATGCTGATATGTTTTTCTGACCTGATTTGTGCTCCCATGGATACAGCTTTGGAGGCAGAAGATTGGGGGAAATGGAAAACATGATTCCTTTCTCCGCTCGGAGGGACTGTGTACACAAACTGCGTGTTTGTCTCAGAGTTCTAACACTGACATCTCCCAACACTCACTAACTTGATGCAGAAGGTCAGATGTTCTACCACTGAAAACAGTATGTGCTTTTGGCTTTTAGCTATACAGTGTGATATCAAACTGCACCTCTTTCATCAGTTATTTGATTTTAAGTTGTCAGTCAGCAAAACTCTGTATGGCAAGTACAGTTACGTAGAAGTTATAGTTGTGTTACATAGCCGAGCCTATCTTTCCCCAACACCCACAACAGCAGAGTTTGTGAAAACGTAATTTCTTCACATGTCCTGGTTTGGTGTAGCTAAAGTTAGAACACACACTTCAGCTAAAGGAGGAGAAGAAGTCACAGGGTAACTTGAGCCTCTCTCCACGTGCGCACTGTATGATTTATAGTAAACAGAGCTTCTATGAAGCAAGCAGGGGGCAACTTCTCACCATGTGGAGTTGTCAACTGCCTGTTGACTAAAACATGTGTGAAAACAATATAATATTTGTTCAGGACACATCAGACAGATAAATATGTTATATTTTTCATGTGCTGCTCGTGCGCTCCTCCATACTACTGCCGCCCTGGGCAACTGCCCTTATAGTCCATATCAAAACCATAACTTCATTCTCTGACTGATCAATGGGAAGTCCAATCTGTGAATACAAGTTGTTAGAAAAACAAGGAATGTTAATTTAACATCTTTAAAAATACAGCAATTGTTTTTGTTTCTAGTTGTTGTTAGGTCAGTCATAGGTCAGTTAGCATACCTAACTGACTTGGTCCTGGGTTAGATCTTCCTGTTTCTTAAAGATGTGACTTTAAGATACTGTTCATCAGCTGTCTACATTTTTAAATGTGACATTTTTGTATTGTCGTCATGGTCATTGCACAGTATGATACCATGGCCAGACACTACCTTAGTTTAACCCATGTGATATCAAAGATACTAGCCAATTTTAAAATTTGTGATGTAACAAAGACTAAATAATGTTCTTCTATGTGGATTTACATCTGGTAGTTTTTTTGACCCCGCCACGCCACACATAGATTATTTTAACTAACAGTTAAAATACAGTCTGACATTAAATCAGACTAAACCTTCTGATTTTTGGTTAGGTGGGATTACCAAAATTATTTATTTTTGTTAGATACCAGAATAATGAGATATTTAGATAATTTTTTTATTCCTTTCTTCAAATAAAGAAGTTAACATGATAAGATAATTTTGCCTTTAAAAATTTCTGGATAGTCCATCAATAACCATTGTCACTTTGTTAATGTGGAGGTCACTGCACATTATAGATCAAAATCCCTTAATACATTATATTGCTAGAGAAATTAGAGCAGAGGCTGCAATTCTGGTTTTCTCATCTAATTATGAACACACTCCTAAACCTTGAGGAAGATGTTTACAGAATAGTTAAAGGGTTAGGGTGGGTCCATCAACAAATTGGACCTTCTAAATTAAGAAGAGGATCATCAAAGTCCATGTACATGTAGAAGTAGAAAATACTTTTGGCAAAATGATCTATTATTCAGACAGCATTGGCAACTCAGAAGATGAAACCATTTTTAGATTTTCCCGTGTCATGTCAACAGTATATTGTACATTTTTAAATAAATAATAGAACACTAATATCTAGGGTTTCAACGAGGACAAGAAAATAAATAAAACAACTAAAAACACTTCCAAGAAAGTCAGTTAAAACACATAAATAAATAAACAAAGAAGCCCAGTGTTTTTAAGGCTAATCTTAATAATTCATGTTTAATTTTAGCAGTAGTAAGATTAAGCAACTTATATTATGTTAGTTTGTTTTTTTTGTTTTTTTAATACTGAGTAGTGGCTGATATCATACAATAGACATGTATTTTATGCTACTATGTATTCATGAAAAAGAAAATCACATGAATATGGATTTGGTGTATTTCTCCAAAGTGAAACATTAGAAATGGTCAGCATCTAGTGTAAAATATATTTTTTTAACTTCATTTACTTGTTTATTCATTTATTCAGATAATCTCTTGGCATCAGTGTTCTTTATTTACTATACTGTACCTCATTAGGAGATTTTGACCTGTTCTGGAATGGTAACCTGTATCAAGATGTTCACAACTAAGCCAACAAAACAGTTTCCATGCATGTGATGATCCCCAGGAATAGCTGTCATTTATAGATGTTCGCTTCCAAATTTGAAAAACAAACCCATCCTTGGAGTTTCAAATGTAAATCCAAATTAATCATCCATGCTTGGAAAATTACAGGCGCATTGTGCTCACATCTTGTTTGAGCAGCGAAAAGAAGAGGCGGTGAGCCGCCCCTGCTCCCAGGGCCTCTTCATTGTCACCATCTGCTTCTCCTCGACACCTAAAAGCTTTCAGGGCTGTTTTTCAGAGTCTCATCAGGTCACACCATTGAAGTCCCTCTCAGCACAGCAATGAGCGAGTGACAACAGCCTCCCAGAGATAAGAATGGAGGGTAAAGAAAGACCCAGGATAGCTATGGTCACAATGTGTGTGTGTGTGTGTGTGTGTGTGTGTGTGTGTGTGTGTGTGTGTGTGTGTGTGTGTGTGTGTGTGTGTGTCAGTTTTGTCTATGTCCCTGTATCTGCCTGAAGAGGTGATGACTGAGAGTCAGACCCAAGGGGGATCACATCACCACGGAAATGGCCACCATCGCCCATCAGCCTCAGCCCTCAGACCCGGTGACGGAAGTGCAAAGTGAAAGCTGATCCTCTTTAATATAATTAATCTATCCAAGCAGTGAAAATCTCAACATGTAATAAGGATATTCTTCTAGATTTGACCAAAGAGGCTTGGATGTTTCAGATTGGATGTTACCCCTACAGCAAACAAAGTTAATTAAAAAAAGCAGAAGGAGTAGCCAACATTGTTAGGTTAGACATCAATTATTTGGTCTGATTAGAATTTATTTTGCTAAAATGCTCCTGGGCCAGCCGTTATTTGCAAAAATGTACGATGCCTATGAAAAAGGACCATGTCATTTACCACTGAAATATATCCCTCCTTTATTATCTGGTCTGCACTGTATTTTATTATGTTTATACTTTAATATGTCCTCTTAAAAGTTTATGTTATCAAACGTGAACTGCTGCATTATTACATGGCGCATTTAAATGTCTAATGTGAGATGTACTTTATAAATTCAACCTGCAACTAGGCGTCCCTCCGTCCCAGAGCCAACAGCATGTAGACTCTGAGATCATTTCAGTCATGTTATGAGACAAATTATTGTCTTCCTGCTAGACACTCCTGACATGGCACATTAATACTGCAGATGCAGCAGGGGCTGAAATTGCTTTGTTAAAACTAATCTGGGTTTTTCCTCCCGAAAATATGGAGAATCCCTCGTAAAATCTTGTGTTTGTTGTTTAGAAAACCATAATTTTTAGAATCTGAATGGAAAAGTTGGTGAGTTGAAACAGCTACAAGTAATTAAAAGTGGATTTTGAATCAGAGTGAAATATATTTGAAAAAATAAATAACATATTTTGAGGCAATTAAAAGCTATCTACAGTGGCATGTAGACGGTTGCATTCCTCTGCATTCAGGCTCCATATCTTAAAACAAAAAAACTAAAACAAATTTTGCCATTTCAGTCTTTTCAGCTGATTTTTCACATTCTCCTCCAAATGTTTTGCATGAAGGTGCCTCTTGATTACTTACTTTTAATGACACCAAAAGGAACCCTGCTATTTTTAATCGTAAAGTAAAAACAGCTTTTTGTTGTTTCAGCTTTGTAAGAGAAAATACTTTAATTGTTCCGGCAAACTGTATTTATCAAAATTAACAGAAAGCAAATTTAGAAGAAGAGGCCTTTTTATGCAGGTTCATTTAAGAAATTAGAATATCACTGAAAAGCTAATTTTTTCAGCAATTCAACATTTATTAACAGTCTGTGTTACAGAATCTCAGTTTGATTTAAGTCCTGACTACGCTGATGCAAATCCTTTGAGGTGAATCTGCTGGTGCATTTTGGATCATTGTCCTGCTGCATAACCCAAATGCATTCGAGTTTAAGATCGCCATTAACCTTTGTGGAATTCATTATTAAATCAGTTGCAGCAAGACATTCGGATCCTGAAGCAATAGAACAGTACAGAACATCACATTTTCACCCTCATGTTTCACTATCTATGTGATGTTCTTCATCAGAAAGGATTTAAATTTTATGCCAGATGTAGCAGGAAGCACACCTTTCAAAAAGTTCCACCTTTGTCTCATTAGTCAAAATATATTTTTGATATAAAAATGTAAGACTGGCCTCGCATTGGAACTCTTGGATGCAGTTTTTTTTCCCATTCCCTTTCTGATTGTTGAATAACAAACACTGATCATTACTAAAGCAAGTGAGGCCCTGCAGTGCTTTAAATGCTAGCCAGTCCTGGGATGGTTCCCCATGATTTGAGAATGATAGCCCTCATTGCCATTTGCTGGAACTCCTAAAGCCTTTGGAATGGTTTTGTGACCCTTCCTAAACAGATAGATATCAATGATTATGTTTGTACAGCAGCAGATTACATGGCTCCCCAAATCACCACCGATTGTGGAAACTTCACACTGGACCTCAAGTAGCTTGGATTCTGTGTCTCTCCACTCCTCCTCCAGAAAAGGGGAAGTTGATTTCCAAATGAAATGCAAAATTTTAATTCCTCTGAAAAGAGGACCTGCACCACAGAGCAACTATCCTGTGCTTTTTCATTTTAGCCCAGGAAGACACTTCTGAAAATGTGTCTGGGTGAGGAATGGTTTAACTCGGAGGTGCAACAGTTGTAGACTATTTCCACCTCCTTGAAACATTGATTCCTAGAACAGTCCATGCCTTGTGAGTCTCTCTAAGCTCTTTATAGGACTTTGTTTCACTATTCTCTCAAGGTTGCAGTTAGCTCTGTTACATGTGCACTTTTTTTCTACCACACTTTGTCCTTCCTCTCAACTTTCCATTAATAACCTTTGATGAATCAATCTGAACAACAACTGGGCAACTTTTAACCGTGGTCCCATGATTTTATAGGCCATTACATAACATTAATACTGTATATTTACAATTCTCTTATTTGGTCTTGTGTGATATTCAAATGTTCTTAGAAGCTGAACCTTGGGTTTTTAGTAGCTGCATGCCCTAATCGTCAAAATTAACAAAACTAATCCCTTGAAATACAGTATATCACTCTGTATGAACTTACATATACATTTCACATTTAAATTGAATTACAACTGAATTTTGATCTACTGGAATGCACTTATATATCACCAGTTTTTGAGATTGTGAGTCTAACAGCTTTCCATTTGGATCTGCCTCAGCTATAAATAAAAATTGAAAAATGCTGAAAAGCTTTCATCTTTTTCAGTCTCATTCATACACATGTTTCACAAAGTTCCATAAACTATTCAATTGTAAGTCATTGATGAATTTCTTCAAACAAATAAGGCTGAACACCAATTAGTAGTTTCCATTTCAATGTTCTGCAAACTGCCTGAGATCGGATTAGATAAACATACACTGCTAAGAAAATCCTTTGATATGATGAAACCTGAAGTTTACAAACTGATATTTTGTTCGTATTTCAGCACTGATTGTTCCCCCTCAGTGGGCGTTGTTTTCAGAGTCTGTCATTGTTGTTTACACTGACAGACACTCAGTGTCATTTCAAGTCATTGGCACTCTCCACCAAATAACAACAAAACTTAACTGCAATGCTTCAACTGAAAGTTTATTTTATTTTTTACTCTTGAACTTGAGAACCTTGATTTGAGGGCCAGATATGTCTGACCACCTTTAAAAGCTTGAAATTTACCTTTAAAAAAATCTTAGCTTTGATAAGCGGTTTTGATTTAAACTTCACCTCAAACTCTTCGGTTTCATCCAGTGCCTATAGCTAAACTCATCCAACAGATGGCCTCTTAAACATAACAGCCTCTCATCTGTTTCATGTTTCCAAAGGGATTTTTTTTTTTTTCAAATTCTCTTTATGCATTTATTTCAAATCAAAGCTATATACAGTAGATACCATAGCAGTTGCTAGCCATACAAGTCACACTGGAACAGAAGTTTTAAAAAAGAATAATAAAAAAGAACAAAAATATAAAAATCTGCTTTACTCACTGCAGATGCTCAGTTCAAACTGAATCCACTCTGTTTATTTAGATGAATCTATTGTGTTACTGTGATCGTAGCTGTGGGACGACCTCCTGTGTTTTACACTTTGGCAGCTTTAGTTAAATAGTTAAGAGTGTCTAGGCCTTCCCAGTTCCATGCAGCCTTCCCGGTCCAGATATCTACTCCACCAGCTGAACCTTGAGCGCCAAACTGAGCCTGTGAAATTTGTGAAGTTTATCCTTTCCCCTTTCTAGCCTGAAAACCGAGTACAAATCTGGGTATGAAAAACTGCAGTTTAGGCAAGCCTAAAACAAATGTATATCTTTTTATGATTCAGTTGTCTTGAAAAAAGGAAAAAAATATCTGTCATGGTTTTATATCCCCTAGGTGGCATTTTCAGCATCCCTGAACTGGGCCGGGTGGAATATCTTGGACTGGTAAAGAAAATGGCAACAGACCACAAATATGAATATAAATGTGAATGTGAAAGAATATGACTTGCTGATTACAACATGGATTTAGTTTAAGGCTGAAGGTATTCAGATACAAGAGGCATAATGCCCCTCCTCCTTTAACTTTAACTCACAGGCTGAAGGCTTGAGATGCTGCTTCAATATTTCAACATATTGTTCTTTTCTCATGATGCCATCTATTTTGTGAAGCGCACTAGTCCCTCCTGCTGCAAAACACCCACACAACACAATACTGCCACCACTGCAGTTCACAGTGAGGATGGTGTTTTCAAGTTTGCAAACATCTACCTATTTCCTCTAAATTGAACTATGTCCAAATTATTAAAATAATTGTTTCATCAGTGTATAGGATATATCTCCAATAATTAAGGTCTTTCTCCCTGACTGCATTTACAAACTGTAAATTGGCTTTGTATGTTGGAGTTATGGCTTCTTCTTCTTTTCTGAGTAACATTTCAGCCTATTTTGGTGCAGGACCTGTCTCACTGTGGATAATGACACTCTCTTAGCAGCTTCAGGTTCATCTCTGGGACACAGAACATGTCTCCTTCCTCAATGATATGATGACAGGTCTTTCCCATTTTTTATACATGTGTATAAAGGAATAATTATTTGAATAGATGATAATGGCACTTTAAGGTATCTGGCAATCGTACCCAAATAAGAACCAGACTTGCGAGGGTCCCCAGTTCTCTCCGTTGAACTCAACTGTTATGAATCAGAAGCTTACAAAGCCATGGCATCATCATTTGGGCTTTCCCAAATTGTTTCAAGGCACAGTGTACTTCGGACTAGAAAGAACTAAAGAATTCTCTAAAAAGTATCTTTCTGATTATTCTGAAATTTTGCACGTAGAAATAATTTTGCTAATCCTAACCGAACTAAAACAGGATCAGTTTAGTCTGATTTAATGCCAGACAATGGGAAAATGTGTATATACATGCTGTTTTTTAAATATGGTTTTCTAAATACAACCCTCTACTCAAGTAGTGTGACTTTGTTCTTTTTGGGTCTTTCTGCATGGAGTTTGCATGTTCTTCCCATGCATGAAGGGGTTCTCTCCAGGTTCCCAGGACTATTAATTGGTCTCTGTAAATTGGCCTATTTGTAAGTGTGTGCGCGGATGACTGTTTGTCCTATGTGTCTCTGTGTTACCCTGCGATGGACTGGCGACCTGTCCAGGGCATCCCCCGCCTCAATGACGGCTGGAGATAGTCGCCAGCTCCCCTGCTCAGACAAGCAGTATAGACAGAAAATGGACGGATGGCTTCACTATCCACAAAAGATGAGGTTGATTCTTTAGTTTTTCCTCATATTTTCTTCCAAGCAGTCACTCTTTCTTGTAATGATATGTAGAGGAATTTTAGGAACTTTGGTTGTTAAAATGTCCTGCTAAAATAGGTCAGACGGTGCCTCTGGATAGGTAATGCTGATGGTGAGTATGTTTGGAGTTTTCACAGATGTCTGGATTGACTAAACTGACCGCATCAGAACACAAATGCATGAACTACAACCGTTTCCACAGTCTTTTTTTTTATTTTCAGAGGACAAAAGGCACATTCCTTGTAGCAGCAGGAGGAACATTCCATCCACTGTTTGTAATCGTTCACAGGTGTAAGCAGAGTCTGCTTCCTATTTGACACATTCATGGGTCAAACATTACCATATTTTTCATGATCTCTGGCAAAATAGAAGGAAAGCCCCTTCAGGAAAAAAGTGTTTATGTAAACTTGCTGCAGAAGGTATGGTAGCTCAGCTGCCAGGCACTGTCTCTGCACAGTATTGCTTCATCCAGAGAGTTTGTGAGTATGTACGCAGAATTTATCTGTGAGGACTTTCAATAAGAGCCTGCCAAGAGCTCTGTGGGATTTCTCTGCCATGTCATGGCTGTGTAAAAGCTCTCAGTATGCTGGAGTATTAAATATTTCCATTTCAATTTATTTATTTATTTTTTGGCTGATATGATTCTTTGGACCATACTTCACCTGCAGGGCTTTCACATGCTTAATGAAATCATTTAGAAATCTCTGTTCCACTCTTTACCTACTTGAGCTTTTCCAGAACCACGGTATTAAAAATAGGTGTTAGAATTCTGTGGGTTTGTTTATACAGGTGTGGGGGGGAAATCACCACTGTGTACAAGAAGTGCTTTAGCTGAGAGTGAATTTGAGTGGTTCTCCACACACTTGAAAGCAGAGCTGCACAAGCTTTATTGTTTATAATCACAGTCCATAACAAAGTGTGAATCATGCAGGCAGCGGGAACACAGCTAGGTGGTTGTTTTGTGATCAGCCAAAGCCAGCCTTCAAACAAAGCATGAGGAAGAAAACCCTATGTTATAAAACACAACAACTATTTGCTTAATTTAACACATGGTGTACTATAGCCCATTTTTTAAAGACTGACAACAAACACAACAAATTCAGTCTGAGGGACTGAAATCAGCTGGAACAGAAAAACCTCAGATGAGTAAATCACTTCGCCCAAGCCGCAAAATTATAGCCTCTGTGCTTGTGGGTTCGAGAATTTGACTGAAGGTTTTTCTTGTGGACCTGGAGTATGCTTTCATGGACCACAGACTAGAAATGGCAGCTGGTGGCAGTAGAGGGCGCTGTAGCTCCTGTTAAAAGTCTCCCAGCATTTTATTTGAATCTGAATTCTGGTCTGTGGTAGAGTACATGCATTCTGCAGCTGCACTGGGATTTAATACTAGCAGTAAAACATATTGTGTCATGTGTTTTAGTCATAATTGATGCATTATGGGTTTGCCTCAAATGCAAAACAATGAGTTGATTTTTTTTAATTATTTGTAGGGGCTTTCTGATCCACATAATTTAGCACAATCTATCTTTAAAACCTGAAGTTTTACCATTCTGATATCAAGTTGCATAAGTGAGTTGCATGTGCATGGATAGACATGTGTGTGCTCCCACAGGACAAGGTTTAATGCAGTGCTAAGGACTGCATTGCCCCCCCACCTCTGCCGGTTTGAAACGAAACAGCTGCCTTGGCAGTGTTACCTACAGCTGCGTCCAAATTGTCCCACCATTAAGCTATTGTATGTTTACAACCACGGCAGCCAGCAAGCCCGTTAGGTGCTAAAAGTCCTGGTGATCTTCCTCTGCTGTAATGGATCATTGTGGTGGTTTCTTATTACCCAGTGTTTGGCATGCTGTAATTAGCTGCAATACAATTAGGTACACTGTCTTAATGGAGCCGTAAAGGTATCAGACAGTATTTTACTCCTCTGCTGGCCTCAATGTGTCACTTCGACGAGACTCTGGAAATAAGAAAAAAAAAAGGGCGAGAAAGATATTTTCACTGAATCATCCCTGTCTCCAGGATGCAGGCTTCTAAAAGCGCAGCAAGTCTTTAGATATACAAAATAAATTTGTGGACACAGAATAATGCAGGGATGTGTCAGTTGGAAGGCAATATTTTTACATAAACATTTTTTTTTTTGCTCTCAAACATGTTTATTCCTATTGCCACAGTGGTGGACCAGGGAGAGAGTTTCTGCTCTGAGAAGAAAAGCACAAACACATTGATCTTATTTGGACAGGCTTTTGTCTGGGAAATATCCAAACCCAAACAGCCAAGGGACGCCCCACAACAGAGTGTGAGTAATTCTCTCGCGATCCAGACACACTCTGCATAGGTTACAGACAGAGCAGACCCACTCGGATCATTCAAAACAGCACTATTTCTTTATTTAGCATATAATAGTTTATTAAACTAAAACAGCACTTCACGCTTTCTAATTTTCCTTTCCACTTCAGTTTTAAGTCTTTGCTAGTATTTTGTGGCTGTTTTAATACTGAGGTACATGTTGTGCACCAGTGAGGTGTTTCTTTGTTAAGAAATGCAACCTCCAAAATGCATCTGGTTTATGTTATGACAAAACTGCTTGAAAAGCAGCTTGCATATAGCTCCCTGAGGGAATGAAAGCATTCACTGTATGAATGTTTTTCATTTGCTGAGAGTACAGACTGATGCTTTTTATGATATATAGCCTAACAATGTAGCTTACAGTCTGCCCAATGGTATTTATCTGCATGCAGCAAATTTTATATTTAAATATACGTTTAAACCTTAACACTTTCTGTTTTATTAAGGTCAACTTGTAAAGCACACTAGGAGGGAAAAAAACATTTTTGTTTGTTTAAAGTTTACATGTTCTCCATGTGCCTGTGGGTTTTCGCCTGGTGTAGTGTCTGACCACAATGTTGTATTACTGTGTCTAACTTGGAATTTCTCCAGTAGTTATAATGTCTGCCATAATTGTTGTAATAACTGTGGGCTTCTTATTCTGGCCAGGCATCATGAGGAAAAACAATGTACAACTTTTAGTTTTAAAGCAAAAATTTTCTCTTCCCTGTATCTTTCGCAAGGGTGAGAACAGAAGATATGATCATTTTGATCATGTTGGCCAAGCACCACATAAAAATCCAGTAGCTAAGATTTTAATTAGCAAGCCAGCTATTAACCAGAATATTTGATTTCGGTATTAACAGAAACTACATTTCTAGGCTTAGCTAATTTGTATGAAGTTCTGCAATTGCAGCCTGTCAGTATGTAAATGGATTAAAATTAAGTCCCAAATTATTCAGAAACCTGGCAGATTTAGGTTTAAAGTAATCTTAGCAACACGTTTCTTTTGTTTATTAGTTATTCTAAATAACTTTTAGGAGTAAGAGTTTGCATGCATACCTGTATGGTGACCTGTCCAGGGTATAACCTGCCTCGTACAGCAGCAATGGATGGATGTATGGATGTTTCTTCTGATGGTAAATGTATTTGTGCAGAAACGTCTCAATACAGCCCTTTCAGTTCTGCAAACATGTGTATTGAATGAATACAGTGTTGTTTTAAACCTGTGCATATGCGGAAAGTTAGATGGCAGAACTAACGGAATTCTATGTTCTGCCACAAAACTTCAAAAAGCAACACCAAACTATAACTAGAAAGCTGCAAGCAGCTTTGAAGGCCCTCGCACCCCTCAGCACAACTCGGCCTGTGGAGCGACCGCGGGAGCCTGGCATCAACTCCTACATGCCACTGACGATGACACAGCTTCACTTCAACACTTCACCACTATGTGACACTGTGAGCAACATGTCATATGATCTTCGGTCATGCAGAGTTTTGGTCTGGCGAGAAGCATTCAAAATTTGAAATAAATCAGACCTTCCAGATGGAAGCTGGGCTTACTTGTTTGTTAGTGGGCGGGGCTAAAACAACGTCATGAATTGCCTGTGCCAACATGTTCAGCATTGATCCCTGATGATGTATACAACATTTCAAGTGGATCCGATGATGTATGAGGGAGATATAGCCCTTGACCTGTCCTAGGGGGCGATATTGATCCAAACTTCAATGTAATCCAATAGAGCTGTTTAGGGGCTGACAAAGATCAACCATATTTATTTTGGAGTGAATCAGACCATGCATGTGTAATTTAGAGGCAAACATATGGCCATGGTGTGACATCAGAATTTGCCACGCCGCCACAGCCACACCCTCCAGCCAATCCAGTCAATACTGGCGACTGTCTTAGACCAACATGTTATCTGTTACTTGGGACAGTTTCACATTGATTAGGTGAAGAACTTAAAGAATTGAATCTCTAAAGGAAAACATGACACTTCCTGTTCTCAGGGGGCGGGGCTTCGATGATGTCAGCATCTGATCAGAGAATATTGTTCAGGGCCAGAGGCAGATCAATCTCAGAAGGTTTCCGGTCTCTGTGACATTCCTTGTAGGAGCTATATCAATTTCATCTTTTATGGCGAGAAGTCATATTTTGAGGCGTGGCCACGCCCACACGCTTTGATGTATCAAAAAGCTTTTGATAACTTTTGATCCCCAATGCCTGAAGAGTATACAGAGTGATTTTGAATTGTCTAAGTCAAAAGCTGTAGGAGGAGTTCGGTCAGATATGCGGGATAGAAACAGCCAAAACAGGGTCAAAATGGCAACTTCAATTCAAAATGGCCGACTTCCAGTTGGGTTTGGACCAATGCTCCAAGAGACATTTTTGTAGGTCTTGACAAGTTATATATGTGTAGCAAATTTCACAATCCTCGGGCAAAGCATGGCTTGGGGCAGATTTTTTTAATTGTTCTGGTTGGGCTGTGGACGAATTAGGCCACGCCTACCAAATATGTCATCAGATCTGTGTTGGGGACTGGAGTAGGATCAATCACATTGAATTTGGTGCAGATCAGATGATCTATATGGAATTTAGAGCCAAACGTATGGCCACGCCCTTTTATGAAAAGTCACTGTGCTTCAAACAAAGTTAGACCCACTAGTTATCAGTCACCTGACACAGTTTCAAGTTGATTGAGTGTAGACAGCCAGATAGCGACCTTTCCCAGTAAAAAAAAGTGACTTCCTGTTTTCAGGGGGCGTGGCTTTCATGTCAGCATATGACCCCATAGGAGCGTCAGGAACCCCAAGGTCCTCCTTCATGCCAACTTTGGTGTGATTTGGCATTTCTTTGGGAAAGTTATTGCATTTTTTCACTTTGGGCGCGAACGCCATTTTCGTGCCCCGGCCACGCCCCCTAAACATGGCCGAGAACTCATGATTTTGATAACTTTTAATCCCCCATGCCTTAACTGCACGTTGACCAAATATGAAGCCAATAGCTCAAAATACCTTGGAGGACTTCGTTAAAGTTCGAGGTGAGTAAAAGTGAAAAACGTCCAAAAATTGGCCTTTAACCCAAAATGGCCGACTTCCTGTGCGTTTTAAGGCATACCGCCAAGAAACCTTTTTTCTTGGTTTGAGGTGCTCTACCTGTGTGCCAAATTTCAAATCTCTACGACTTACGGTTCGACCAATCTCACGTTTGGGGGCATGGCTAGGTGGTTTGGTCACGCCCACTGATTACGACATTAAGGAACAAGAATTTCACAGGGGGGGACAATTTTGGGTAAAATCTTACGCGTTTTGGTGCATGGCAAAGTCCCCAAATTGCCCTGCAATCAACCAACCAACGAACGAACAAACACACGAAATCCTACGATTACAATAGGCCCTTGCAGCCTTCCTGCTCGAGCCTAATAAGTATGAAAGCTGTGTCCAAATTCAGGGGCTGCATCTTTTGAGGGCTGTGTTTCCAGGCAGATTACGTCACAGCGAGGCGACAAAGGCTGCCTGGTGTATCCTTCATGGTCCGCCCAATCACACAATTCATTGCAGGTCGAGGTGGATTGTTAACATGGAAGCGGCAATAGCTGAGGAAATTGGCAAAAACTTTGCCATATTACACTTCGTGTGACACAAAATTAACTTCTACTATGTTTTTAGGCCAGAATGTAGCTGTGTAAATCAATCTGCTCAATTTAGCAAGATATCACTTAATTGCTAAAGTGGTCAAACGGAGATGTCTGTTCCAGCTCCCCTCGCCAGCTGTCAGCTGACCAGGTGGTTGATGTTCACTATACCCGGATTGAACACTTGACTCCCGGCATGATTTTAAAACTTCCGCTGGTTTTCACCTCTGAGTGGAAGATAAACACAGATATAACTCAGTCAGATGATTTCTGTAGGATGATGTTTGCTTTATTTATTTGTTTATTTTATTTCTTTGGTTACTGAGCAAAGTACAGAGTAACTACAAATAAATTGATTTAAAATTGTTCAGAAAGTTAATATGTTAAATGGTGTTTAAATTGGTGTATCAATTAAACAGAATTTGTCATTGTGTGTTTTATTTACATTGTTGAATATATTATTTTAACAATGTACAGTTACAAAAATCAGAAAGACTGAAGGAGGATTTCACTCGTCTTCTGAATATTGTTGGAGGTCTCAATATCAAGGTGTTTCTCAGCGGACCCTTTGCACCGATTTTCTGTGGAGATGAGATTTTTTCCAGACTTCTGATGATTAATAAGTGGTTGAAAAAAAACGTGCCACCACACCTGTGAACTTCATCGACAACTTTAATATTTTTTGGGAAAAAGACAACTCTTCAAGCAAGATGGTTTCTGTTTGAACAAGCGGGGAGCCAGTCGTCTCACATCTAATCTCTTCTATTCAGTAAATAATCTGCCAGCAGCTTCGACCTTCAGCAGAGAACATGGTGTATCAACAACAATGATAGCTGCCTCCAACAGCTCCAGCAGAAATAATCAGCCAGTTGGCTGACTGGGCCCCAGTGGTAACTCTATCAGAAATGAGCATGTCCAGGAAAAACTTGGGCCCCTAATAGGAGATAGTTGTAAATCTCTGTGCTTATACGTGACAGAAAGAACAAAGCCAAAAGGATAAGAGACAGTAATAAACAATCAACAAAAGCTATAAACTGTCAGAGTTAATATCAGCAACTAAGTCATTTAAACTGGCTTTACTGAACATTAGATCTCTGTCAGGAAAATCATTTTTAATCAATGACTTCATTACTGACCAAGATCTTGATGTTATGTTTTTAACAGAAACAGGGTTACATGAATTTAATGAAGCTCCCATTCTGATAGAGGCGACGCCTCCGAACTACAATTTTCTTTGTGAGAGCAGACAGCAAAGAAAAGGTGGAGGGGTGGCCACTTTGTTTAAAGATTTATTAGAGTGTAAAAAAGTATTTCTGGGCAAATTTGACTCTTTTGAATATTTGGCTCTCCAAGTAAAGAGCCCTGTCCGAACCATGTTCTTGAATATTTACAGCCCTCCTAAGTCCAAAACAAACTTTATTGGTGATTTTAATTAGCTTTTAACTGTGATTTGTGTTTATTATGACTGTTTAATTATTGTGGGAGACTTCAACATTCACATGGACAATCCTGAAGACAGAAGTGCAATAGATCTATGTGACACTCTTAGAAATGTTGGTTCGACTCAACATGTTAAACAGCTAATGCACAAACAGGGACATATTTTGGACTTGATCATAACTAAGGGTCTAAACATTTCCAAGGTGTCTGTAACTGATGTTGCCCTATCTGACCACTTTTCTCTTATTTTTGAAAGCATCATCCCCAAGGACTCAGTTAGCCAAAGAGACATTATAAGGAGGTGCATCTTTAAGGAAGGTGCTGATGAAACCTTTAACCAGACTTACTCTTCTACCTCCACTTTGCCCTATAACACTGTAGATGAGCTGGTAGATAACTTTCATTCTAAAATCTCAGACATCATTGATTCAATTGCTCCAATTAAAGTGAAAGTCGTTTCTGGGAAGAAAATGTCTCCATGGAGAAGTGCTCCACGAGTTTGAAGTGAAAAAAAGGAGTGTCGAAAAGCTAAACGCAGATGGCGAAAGACTGGACTCCAGGTTCACTATATTATCTATAAAGAGAGACTATACAGATATAACCTACAACTGAAAAATGCAAGGGAATCCTTCTTTTCTGAGATCATCAGCAAAAACATTAACAATGCTCGTGCATTATTTGCCACAATCGACAGGCTAACAAACCCTCCTGTAACTGCAGCATCTGAACTCCACTCTATCAGGGCCTGCAATGATTTTGCTAAATTATTTACTGAAAAACCCCAAAAGATCAGAGGGGCAGTCAGCACATCCACATCAACTCCAGTATCAATGTTGTCTCCAACTAGAAGTGATTTTAACAAAATTTCCCAATTTCACCAAATAAACTGCAAAATCTTAGAAGAAATCGTACAGCAACTAAGCTCTTCTTCCTGCTGTCTCGATCTTTTACCCACAGCTTTCCTTAAGAAAGCTTTGCCTGTAATAACATCTGATTTAACACAAATAATAAACACATCCCTTTTGTCAGGTGTTTTCGCGCAGGCCCTGAAAACAGCAATTATCAAACCTCAATTGAAAAAGAGCAACTTGGACAAGCTGCTTCTACAGAACTACAGACCTATATCAAACCTCTTCTTCATCAGTAAAATTATTGAAAAAGCTGTTTCAGCAGTTAAACAACTTCCTAACAACGACCAATCGCTTCGATGTCTTCCAGTCAGGCGTCCCTGCTCACCACAGTACAGAGACTGCTCTTGTCAAGGTGTTCAATGACATCCGTATAAATGCAGACTGTGGAAGAACCACAGTGCTGGTATTATTGGACATTAGTGCAGCATTCGACACTGTTGATCACTCCATTTTATTAGAGCGCCTGGAAAACTGGGTCGGCCTTTCTGGTACAGTACTCAACTGGTTTAAATCCTACTTGAAGGACAGGGACTTTTTTGTGTCAGTAGGTAGCTTTAAATCAGAGACCTCAAAAATCACATGTGGCGTTCCCCAAGGGTCCATCTTAGGGCCCCTCCTATTCAATATCTACATGCTCCCCCCAACTCAGATTTTTATAAACAATAACGTAAGTTATCATAACTATGCAGACGACACACAGCTATACGTTACGATGTCACCAGGTGACCATGAACCCATTCAAGCGCTGGGTAAATGCTTAGAAGAAATCAATGCATGGATGGGCCTACATTTTCTTCAGCTGAATCAAGACAAAACTGAAGTAATAATCTTTGGACCAAAGGAAGAGCATTTAAAAGTTAGCACACAGCTTCAGTTAATACAGCTAGAAACAACCAGTCAGGCTCGAAACCTGGGTGTAGTGATGGACTCAGACCTGAACCTTTAGAGGAACATAAAGACAGAAACAAGGTCGGCCTTCTATCACCTAAAGAACATCTCCAGGATTAAAAGACTAATGTCTCAGAAGGACCTTGAAAAACTAATTAATGCGTTCATCTTAAGTAGAATTGATTACTGCAACGGTGTCTTCACAGGGCTGCCTAAAAAGTCGATCAGACAGCTGCAGTTGATCCAGAATGCTGCTGCCCGCGTCCTCACTAGAACTAAGAAAGTGGAGCACATCACCCCGGTTCTAAAGTCCCTACACTGGCTCCCTGTAGCTCAGAGAATAGAGTTTAAAATACTTCTGTTAGTCTATAAATCACTGAATGGCTTAGTACCAAAATACATTACAGACTTGTTAGTGTATCAACCACCCAGACCTCTCAAGTCATCTCGCTCAAATCTACTCTGCATACCCACAACCAGAACCAAACATGGAGAAGCAGCTTTTAGTTCTTATGCTCCACTAATCTGGAATAAACTGCCAGAAAACTGTAACAGCGCCGAAACCCTAAACCCTTGCTTTAAATCAAGATTAAAAACTTCTTTGTTTAAAGTGGTCTTTGACTGTGCCATCTAGGCATGATTAGTTGCATTTTCAGTCCAATTTTCCTTTCATTTTCTTGTCCATCATTCTATTCTCTTTATTTTATTTTATTTTACTTTTTTAAATTACCTCTGTTGTTTGATTTTATCATTTGATTTGTTTTTCTGTGTCTGTATCTGTGTTTATTTGCTTTGTGACTGTATTGTAATTGTATGTACAGCGCTTTCAGTGTCTCGTTGCTGAAAAGCGCTATATAAATAAACTTATCTTACCTTACCTTACCTTACCTTACATAATAATTATATTAAATATTTTAAATGGCAGTTTAATGAAGGGAAATAAAATGAAACGATAATAAAACAAGAACATTATAGAAGATTATAAGATGGTACAATTGCTGGAGATCCTCAAATGGAGCAAAAATCCCGATTCAAACTGCAGAAGTTACACTGAGGTAAGCACGGGAAACAGTTGGTGAAAGCTAGACCTTTTAATTTCACAGCTGGCTCTTGCCCAAAGGAGACCGGTACCTTTGAAGGATACAACCTCTGAATTTGGACACAGCTAAAGGCTACGTACAAACAGCCGGCAAATGCAGCCGAAATCAATTTTTTTGCCCATTCAAGACCCATATCCAACTTTGTCATGGCAGTTTGAATGGCCCAATTCCAATTTATTCACCAGAATTGTCCCACTTCCACATGTGGTGCTCAATCGGATGCATATTTGATGGTTTTCAAAGCGTCCGCAGTCTGAACGGTTATGTTATTTTTCATAAAAATCTTACACAAAGGGCAATGTTAAGAGTTGTGCTCTCTTTTTTCTGACTTTTCTTCATCTTGTTATGATGTGGTAATAATATCGTCAGCTCTCATTGCTCACCAACTTATTAAAATTATACACAGACACTAACATCCATTGTGTGCTGTGTGACATCAGTATTCTTCTTCTGAGCATGCGGATCGTTTTGAGGTCAGGAACCATTCAGACTGAAGTCAAATGGCAACCTCAAATAAATAGTGTGAAAAACAAATCGCATTTCAGCAAAAAATCAGAATTGATCATCAAGACCTTCTGAGTGAATGTAGAATCCTAGCAGTCAGCAGCTGTGTCCAAATTCAGGGGCTGCATCCTTCGAAGGACCCAGCCTACGTAGGCTGGGACCTTCTGAGGCCGCGAAAACCGCGTAAGCCAGAAGTGAGCAACTGTGAAATTGGATAATCTAGCCTTCACCAGCTGCTCCCGCCTTTACCTGACTGTAAGTTATGTTGATTATCAACCGTGACAGCCTGAAGCACAGAGCTACAATACAGTAAAAATGGGGCCCAAAGTTTTGCTCCATTTTTTTTTGGGGGGGTTTTTTGTTCATTAATTCCTAAGGAATTCAAGCAGTTGTACCATTGTCGCAGGTGTGTGTTACATCTCAGGAGATTTTCCCTTTTCATTCATATTTCATTTCAATCGGAAAAGACTCACAAAGAAAGGGATGGCAATTAGAAAAGTTTTAATGATGAGAAATTACATGGTTATTTCTTTGGCGCTCGGACCTGGGAGGAAGACATGAATGCTGAGAATGACATGAGCTAAGATGATCATTTGTAAGGCTTAGATTTAAAAATGTCTTCCCCCCAAAATAAGGGCCGAGGCCTAATTGAGTACTAAAGGGGGCATCTATCAGGAAGTAGAATGAAATAAGAAAGGAAGATAGAAGCGAAAGCCGTGGGAAAGATTAAAGCAGAGAAAATAAGTTTGTTAATAGGCTATAAAGCGAGGAAAATAATAGAGAAGCAAAGAAGATGATAGGTATGCCGAGAAGGGCAATGCAAGGTGATCGATATGCCTATGGCAATGCAAGGTGATAGATATGCCGTTTTTGCAATTTGAGATGATAGATATGCCGTTTTTGGCAATGCCGCTTTTGCAATGTGAGATGATAGATATGCCGTTTTTGGCAATGCTTGATGATTATGCTTAGAGAGCAGAGCAAGGTGATAGATATGCCATTTGCCAATGCATGATGATATATGCTTAGAGAGCAGAGCAAGGTGATAGATATGACGTGATGGCAATGCATGATAAAGTGTATATTCCGCAGAGGATTTACATATAAAGATACGTAATAAAGCTATGAACAGATCAGCTGGGCATACGAATAGATAGAACGGGTAATGCAGGAATAAAGGCAGGATATGAGAGGGTAATTAAAGGGAAAAAGGAGTATAAATGAAACGGGAAATAGGATTGGTTAAAGAAGGAAAGATAAAGTGAGATGAAGAAATTTCGGAAAATCTGTGGAGTGCTGAAAATGTCATGAAAGAAATGGAGATGAAGATAAGAAATAAAGCTTTAATAAAGATCTATTAATAGGGGTTGGAAAATAAATTGAACATCAATGCAGAAAGCAGGAGGGAGAATAAACGTACTCGAATGAAAGCATAAGAAGACAAGGAATAATCGGCCTCCAATTAAAGAAGGGCGAAACAAATGGAAAAGTACTTTTCGAAGAACATAGGTGAGTAAAGGAGAAAATTAGATAACACTGGCAGGTGCTGAGGGCAAGAGTCCTGCAAAACAGTAACATGATGATTGAACAAAGCCAATGATGGATAAAGGCCAACCACCACCAAGAATTGTGGGAAGCTCTTACCTGAGAGCTGATAAAACATTGAGCAGATAGAACGGATTGGAAATTCGGGCGAACATAGGTAGAGAAGGATGAAGAAGACTAACAACCCAATTGCTGGAGAGCGGCTGAGGGAGAGACATTGGGTCGCTGCAGTAGTGGCTGCTCCTATTCTGAAGGAATGTCGTGAAAGCTGGATGGGGCGTAATGCATTGAACTGGGACATGCCTATAATATTTGAGGAACCAGGATGCGGACATGGGGCTCCTTCTAGCGTGAGAAATGGGGCATGTGAAGGAAAAGGATTTGACAGTAGAAAAAGGCTAAACCTGATAAATAATAGAATGCGGGTTGATATTAGCAAGGATGAAGAGATGGATTCAATCAACCTTAGGACTTTAAAAGGAGAAATTGAAGTAGAAAAATAAGTGTTTACATATTAAAAGCTGCATCGAGGACAAAGATTTGTCGCTCAAGTACAATTTCCTTTTTGTTGAGAGTCACAGAGAAGCACACACAGGGTCTTCCTTTACAACTCTGTGTTTAAATGGAAGACAAACAGACGAGAAGGAGTGCAGCAAGGTCATGTGCTGAGCTTATTTGACATGCGAATACCAAGTTACAGTGTTTAATTAATTTTAGTTTTTTTTTTAGTAGAGGGTGCCGATATTCTTAGTACGTTATGCTTAATCGCAATACGCAATACGAACGTTTATGAGGTTTGATGTCATAAACTAAGTAAAGTTACAGACAGTTGAAATATATATTTTATATCATTTCATGGCACTGGGAAATATAGGGAGGTGAGATGTTTAATAAATATATGGCGAAACGGGGTAAAAGCACTCAAAGGAAAGATTGTCAAGGACAAAAGGGTTGTAATAATTTAAGATAAATAGGTCTTTTATGGTAAGATAATGAGGCAAAGAGGTTAAAAGCAGCATAAAGATTGAGTTATTAAAGGTATTACATTCTGCATATCCTTAAATCTTACAATGTGATCACATGCAAGGCTCTTTCAACCAAAGGATTGTGAAACATCTGCTGAGAGACCTTCTTTTAAACCGGGATGCTACAGACTGTAAAACCTAAAACGAGTCAGCCGAGCGAACAACGACCCTGGAAGAGAAGGGGATACCGTTCCAGTTAGAAAGGAGACTGGAGCGGAAATCCCGGCAATTTGTGACCATGCAGAAGTTCTGGGAAAAGGAAGAGAAGAGCAAAGCGCTCTGATGGGTGACTAAGCCGCTGGAATAAGAAGGTGGCTTACAATATAAATTGTCAGTGGAAAGAACAGCGTAGTCTAAGCGGGCTCTTGATTGAGCGAGGGTGGATGCAGCTAAGGCTGAGAAAGACTAGAGATACTGATGAAAAATGAGCAGCCATATAAGAAATAGGACAACGATGAGGGACGGAAAGTATTGAATTATCTATGCTCGGGCGAAACTATGCAGCTGGCGACTCAGAATGCCTAGACGGCTGAGCGCCAAAAGAGGATTCTAAGAAATGTTAGGGAGAATCTTTAATAATATTAAGCATAGCTGATTTTGTCCATACATCCCATAAACATAAGAATACACATCGACACACATACGGGGATAAATGGCCTAAGGTTTGACATGAATGACCTAAGGCTGGGGCACTGGGTTTTTTAAAGGGAGTAGCCGATAACTGTTTGATTAGAATGCCGCAGCACACTTAGATTAAAAATGGACACCAGCTACTACACAACCTATCAGACAGACACTGCACGTAACACGTAATCATCTTCATAAACACTAGGGAAGTGCACATCTATTGCTTTGGAGTGCCAGATAAAAAAAACACATGTGACCTTCTTTCGGGGCTCTTTGTCAACCTTTCACATACGGCGATGATCCGAGGCAGGAGTCTCAGCACTGATCTCTGTAATCATTCCTCTGCTTAAGTTAGAATAAAAGAGCAGAAAGTTAGAAGCTGTTTGAGAGTCGTCACTTTAAGAGTCAGTGTTAGATAGAGAGCGTGATCATTTCTGAGGACCAAGGACCGGAGAAATTCCGAGAGGTCTGACCGGCAGCAGGGTGCGGTAGTTTGGACAGAAAGCCGGGGACGAGATGATTTAAACGAAGCAGAAAAGTTATCAGAGGAAGCGACACATTTAGACAGCCTTGGGAGATGGTAAAATGAGAGAAACCAGATTAATGAGCTGTCTCCATAGGATTTAGAGCTGAGCCTGAACGAGATGATAAAATATATGGGAGTAAATGATCAACCTGAATGTAAAGAGGGGTGGGAAACACCGCACGTTTGAAGAGCACATTAATGAAAAAGATAGAGAAGAGAGAGTGAAGTGGAGTGATACATCTTACCTAGAGACAAGCTAGGCCGGGCGTTAGCCAGGGCGAACGGCGGTGGGAGGAGCTGTTGAAGCCGTCTCTGCTTCCCCGGATCCGTTAATTTGGGTACAGGTTTCAAAGAGTGAAATAAACACAAGTACAATCTACTTATGTTCGCCTCTGTAGAGTGAGAGATGGAGAGCCAAGCAGCTGCAAACCCAACTCTAATCAACTCTTGCTTTCAGCTTGTTTTATTCAGTCTCAAGGGTGTGTTCAACATATACATATATCATGTCACACATGTATAACATAACATAACAGTCCCTTAGGTCCAAATAAGGAATACTTCTGATTGTAACATGCAACTCATCCTCCCCTGTCTCTGGCCTTCCCTGTCCTCTTCTAATTTATGACCGTGCACTCTCTATGCTTCTCACTCCCTAGGCCCCTTCTATGCTTCACTCCGTAAGGTTGACCCCACTATTTCCACACATTCCAGTTACACACATAGATAGTTTATATTACACACATAGATAGTTTATATTCTACAGAGCCTAGGAGCAGGCAGCGACGATGGAGAGGGAAAGAGGAAATGCTGATGTGGCAGAGATGGCGGCGCAGTCACAGAGCAGGTGAGTAAGGAATGATGTGGAACACTGGAGAGAATCCATGAACGAGATGAATGAAGCATGGAAATTTGTAGGATGATTGGTTTGAGGGATGAAGATGGAAGGAGAAACTGCTGGAGAAACCAGGCTGGGTGACGCAGCAGCGGGAGCCGGTGAGGAGGCGGGGCTACCTCGGCGACGCTTAGCAGGAGAAGTGTAGGAGTTCTTGATGCGCTTTCCACTTGCCCAGAGCTGAGACAAGGAAGAAATGAGCCATGAAGCGAGGCGAGCGCTCCTACGAGTGGTAGGGGAGGAAGGATTATGAGAGTCTGTTACGAACAGTGCGAGGAGGCGTCGGAGTCGTAGATGAGCTCAGCTGACAGGCGAGGTTGAACACAGCTGAAGATCCTTTAAAAACAAGGCGTCGGAAGGTTATTGGATGGAGAATCAGACGGACAAGATGCTGATTGGAAGGCCCGGAGACGCACAGAAGAGTCATTGGAAGGTGGAGGCAATGAAGGTGAGCCTTTCATTCTGAATTTTTGTTTAAACTCCATATTCATAGTCTCATAAACCTGTTTTGTTTCTTGTTTTATTATCTTTTTATTTTATTCTTGTTCACTAATTTAAAATGTTCAAACTGTTTTTATTTTCATAGATATAAAATATACATCACTGTAAATAAAATACTTTGATGACAAATACAACTTATTTACTTTATTGGTAAAACCAAATCAATTTATTTGTACAGCAATTTATTTAGGTACTAGTCTTTCCAATACAGCAAATAGTCGGTCTATCCTTGCCATTCTTTCCCGTGGCCTCCTCTCCTCAGCTTCTCTTTGCAGCCTCATGTTCACATTAACTCCAGCAGCTTATCATCTCTGTCCCACTGCCTTTTTGGACCTTTCTCTGCTGACTGGCTCCCTTCCTCATCCTCATTCTCTGGCTTTGGTGTCCTCAGGGATAACAGTTAGAACAGGAAAGCCTGTCCCAACACCTCATTCATAAGGACAAACCAGGGCCCAGTAGCAGCACTGGACTTCAAGCTGAGTCGCTCTCCTGATCCTGGATAATTAAATCCTATTGGCAGAAGAAATAACAGATGGCAGTTGATAAAACGTGCAACATAGAAATGTTTACTGAATGTACATTTATTTGCTTGTGCCATTAAAAAGTATGTACAAACTTTGTATTTTTTTTATTGTTGTCTCACTTTTTTTTTTGGCCAGCAAGGGTGTGACTTTCCCCTGCAGGCCCATCTTCTCCAGAGTTGCCCTATCACATAAAGAAAATAAGTGAAGACAGAAAACCACGATAACTATGCTTGAGCTCGCTGTTAGCACATCGGGAATGGACATTTCTGAAAACTTACTTTTTTCAACAATGTGACAGCATCCATCCATCCAATTTTATTAAATGTCAAAATCAAGCCAGATCTCCAGTCAGTTCTTTACTGGCCACATATTGTAATGCTAGAACATACTGAAAAAATTTAATTGTCAGAATTTGGACAATTTGGTTTGTTTATCTTGACTGAAAAAAACATAGAAAACAAACTAAATGATGTGACTGCCTTGACTTTTTGTGTCCTGTTACACCAGAGAGAGAGAGAGAGAGAGAGAGAGAGAGAGAGAGAGAGAGAGAGAGAGAGAGAGAGAGAGAGAGAGAGAGAGAGAGAGAGAGAGAGAGAGAGAGAGAGAGAGAGAGAGAGAGAGAGAGAGAGAGAGAGAGAGAGAGAGAGAGAGAGAGAGAGAGAGAGAGAGAGATAGATAGATAGATAGATAGATAGATAGATAGATAGATAGATAGATAGATAGATAGATAGATAGATAGATAGATAGATAGATAGATTTATCTTTTGAATCAAGAAAGGAAAAAATAGAAACTTAAATTATAAAGTCATGCTCATGCTTAGCTGGAATAATATCAGAAATGCTGCAGCATTGCTCCATGGCTTAGTGGCTGCATTTGACTACTTTCCCTATTTCTGACTGCAGTATAAAAGCTCTTATCAAGGATAAGAAAAACAGCAACCATTCAGGAATACTTCAAAGTCAACTTTGTAGGATTACATTTGTCAGTCATTTTCAGTTTGAAAGGGAGTCTTTGGTAACCTAGAAAGTCACATAAAATATCAGTTTGCTTCATTCCATTTTAATTTTGAAGGTGATAGAACAACTATCCCCTACAAGGTAACACTCCAGGGGGGCTTAATGGTTTACAGGTGGAAAAGCTTACAGTAAACTTTAAGCTTCTCTCTTTATGCATATGCTGAATAGCTGATTAATTCAGGATCCAGCTCATATTTTAGCTCAAAATTCATGAAGGTAGTTATGAGAAGAAACATTTGTCCTCAAATATGGATTAATTTCTGAAACTAACCATCTTCAGCGTCTTAACTGTCATCACTGATTCAGTTTTTTTTTTTTGTTCACTTGGTTATTTAAACCCTAATGCTTCTGACTTTATATGTTGATACATTGTCTTATTTTATGCTTTATGTTAAACAAACAAGCTCATTGGGTACGTAAGATGTTATGAATCCAAAGTAATTCATGCTTTGCTCAATAATCTTGTTGGCTCATCAGTATGAGTCATTGTTTGCAGAGATTGTTTCTTCATTATTTCTTCCTCTTTTCCCATGTGTCCTGCTGAAAGAGAACCAATACACGTGGTGCAAACTACATTTAGTATCCGGCTGTAGAACGTGATTGATTGCAGATACATCAGACTCTATTTTGTAACAAAAGACCTGAATTAACTGGTAGTCAAATCAATATGTGTCCCACCTTCCTTTCTCTCTCTTTCTCTCTCTGTCTTGTATGTGTGATATGTGAGGGCTAACCTGATAAAACAAATGGTATAAAATAAAAATAGTGTAGTTGTTGGGAGTCTTAAGATTATCTGAGCATACCAGTTAATGACTAATATATTTAAATTTGGTTTGCAAAGTATCATGAGGAAACTGTAACTACCAGTATCAACAACCTTTCTCCTTCTTATCTCAGGAAATATATGTGTTTATGTACTTAAAATGAGAAAACTTAGCAAGTTGAATGTTTAATGTTAATTGTCAAATAAATGTAGTTTAAAAGTGATTTCCTTTAGGGTAGTGCATTCCCATGGCTTGGATCATGACCCCAAAGTAAGTCATGAGACAACAAAATCCCTAAAATTCCCCCAAATCCTTATTAAATTTAGATAGACTCCTAACTGCATATTTCATATACATGTCTGGTAGCTTTGTCCTTGCTAAGAGCAAGGTTTTTGTACTTCAGTCAGAGATGTTTTGTTGGTTAGTTAGCCGCTGTTCTAAGGGAAAGTAAAGATGTATCTCAGTATTTTTATTTAACCTTTATTTTTTCAGGAAAGAAATCCATTGAGATTATTAATCTCTTTTACAAGGATGTCCAGAACACAATAAAAAAGCAGCACAATGTACAAAGCGCAAACAAGCCATTACATGTACAAAGTAACACAAACAGCATTATTCTGTTATTTACAATAATTGAATAATATTGATCAATCAAGTTATCCAGCAAGGTTATATAAAGTACAATGGTGAGTCTTAAATGGTGAGCCTGTTATTTGCCTTAGAGCAGCATGGTAAATGGGGTCTAGTTTAGCTAAGGTAGTGGGATAGGCAAATCTATAAATGGTGTCACAGTAATCCAACTGTGATCAAAAACAAGGTGGTTACAAACCGAGTATGGGAAGAAATAGAAGACCATGGTTTTACTTTATACAAAAAAGTTTGTTTAAGTATGCAATGTAATGTTTAAAATTAAGACATTTATCAATGAGATCTTCATGAATTAGGATATCATCAAAAAGTTAATTAATTTCAGCTATTTAATGAAAAAAGTGAAACTCATGGATTCAGGGGTGGGTTAAAACAACAGCTGTAGCCCATGTCCTGAATAGCTCTACGTGTGGTGTCACTTGAAGCACAAATCCAGCTGTAGTCCACCCCTTTATAATCTCATCAATGGGTTTTACTGTGTAAAATACTACAAAACAGGCTTTTTAACTTGCTCCTTTAACCTCTGATATAAATTATTCTTAGGTCATTTTTTTCTCTTTAGGTTTACACTAGGGCAACAAAATCAAAGGAAAATAAAAAATAAATAGACCTGCTTCTGGTAGTGATAAACAAATGGCGGAAGTTGGTAATCTACCTGTGAGGAAAACACGATGCCAAAGGGAAACAACCTTTGATTCCAATAAACCAGCACTATTTAGAACAGAATCAAAAGCGACACACAAACTTCAAAGATGTGACAGGACTTCATTTCTTTATAATTACACCCAAATAACCATCCATCAATGCATACATTTTCTATATCAGCTTCTCTTGTAGGGTTGGGGAGGTTGGTGTGTGTCTTCACCTGTCATTGGGCAAGAGGTGGTCACTGGACACCAGTCTATCACAGGACAACACAGAGACACACAGAATAATGAAAATGAACAACTGACCTAACAGATGTATGTTTTTGGTGTGTGGGAGGAAGTTGGAGTATCCGGAGAAAACCCACGCATGCACGGGGGGGGAACATGGAAGCTCTATGCAGATAGATCCCAGGTTAGGATTTAAGCCCAGGACCTTATGCTGCAGGGCAACAGTGTTACCAACCACGTCACCCCACATAACACATTTTTGAATACACTACCAAACAGTGTAACAGCAGCTTAAGTTCAACAACATCCTGTTACAGGTATAGATATAAGGATCAAATACTTTACACATCCACGATGGGAAAGGTATACATCCAGCAGCTCATGAAAACAACAATCATTCCTCTAGTGCTACATAATAGTAAATAGATACAGTACTAAAATACCAATAGGATAAAAAATTTCAGAAAACACTTTTACATTTCAGAAAACAAATTTACATTTCAGAAAACACTTTTACATTTCAGAAAATCAACCGGAAAGGGAATGTACCAACGCCGAAGTTCACCCGGAAGTCAGCGGGAGCTTAGTGCCGATAGTCCGGTCAGATCTCTACCGGGCTAGCTCACCTCACCGCCGGTAGGGCTGGCGAGGCGAGCCGGTTACTACGCCGGGAACGGAAAACTCCGAACACGTCGGAGCACATTTGAAATTAAGCGATGTCTAGATAAATCAAGCAGATATTTCACGTCTACATAGTTATATTCCCGCACTAAAAACATTGTAGAAGTTAATTTGTGTCACAGAAAGTGTAATTTTCCACAATTTACTCACAGCTTTTGTTGCTATGGTCCGCCATGGCTTCCCCTGCTTGACCAATCCGCTTCGACCCGCAATGAATGATGGGAAATGATGGGCCGTGAAGGATACTCACAACCCATCCTTTAAATCGGGCAAAATAAGGACACATTTGTCGGCAGCATTTGCTCGGAATGATTCATGAATTGGGACAGCCTTCGTCGCCGCGCTGTAACGTAATCGGCCTACAAATACGGCCTTCGAAAGATGCAGCCCTGAGGCTGACTTTCGGGTCAACTTCGGCGTTGGTACATTCCCTTTCCGGTTGATTTTCTGAAATGTAAATTTGTTTTCTGAAATGTAAATTTGTTTTCCGAAATGTAAATTTGTTTTCTGAAATGTAAATTTGTTTTCTGAAATGTAAATTTGTTTTCTGAAATGTAAATTTGTTTTCCGAAATGTAAATTTGCTTTCTGAAATGTAAATTTGTTTTCTGAAATGTAAATTTGTTTTCTGAAATGTAAAAGTGTTTTCTGAAATGTAAAAGTGTTTTCTGAAATGTAATTTTGTTTTCTGAAATGTAAATTTGTTTTCTGAAATGTAAATTTGTTTTGCATCTTGTTAAATTGTTTTCTGAAATGTAAATTTGTTTTCTGAAATGTAAAAGTGTTTTCTGAAATGTAAATTTGTTTTCTGAAATGTAAATTTGTTTCGGTACTTGTAAATGTGTTTTGCACCCCCCGGCCACCTTAGTTTCGGATCATCAAGCAAATTGTAACCAGACAAAGATAACCTGAGTAAATAGTCCTTGATGTGGTTGTCCTGGGTTTGATTCCCGATCTTGGGTCATTGCTGCATGTCTTCCCCTATCTTTTTCCGCCCTCTTTCCTGTCTGATGACTGTACTAGTACCAACACATTTTAAAAAAGGTGAATTTGTTGCTGTTTTTTTGATAACTGACCATTGTCATCCAAGTCCTTAAGCAACAAAGATGCCCCAGACCATCACACTACCACCACCATGTTTGACTGTCAATATGTTGTGTTTTTTTTTAAATACTGTGTTAGATTTACATCTGGTGTAACAGGACCACCATTTCCAAAAAAAAATCAACTTATGTCTTAAGGTTATGGTTTATAGAATATTATCCTAAAATTCTTGGGTGTCATCAAGATGGTTTTTGGCAAGCGTGAGATGGGCATTTTTACTATTTTGTGTCAACAGTGGGTTTCATCTTAAATGCAATTTTTGCCCAGTTTCTTTCTCATTGTTCAGCAACTGACATTAAGCAAGGCAAGTGATGCCTGCAGTGCTTTAGATGTTGTTCTAGGTTATTTTGTGACCTCCTGGATGTGCTCTTGGGATGCTTTGGATAACTTTTTCCTTTAATAAATCAGTTTATTTATTTATTAAAAGGAAATCACATTTCTTGTATTTACTGAGGCTATCTTTCTCTGAGTTGTTTGATGATTCAATTCAATTCAGTTTATTTATATAGCGCCAATTCACAACACATGTTGTCTCAAGGCACATCACAACAGTCAGCTACATACATTCCAATTACTCCTAACCACTGAACAGTGCAGTCAGATTCAGTTATTTATTCAAATTGGATAAAAAAGTTTTTCTATCTAAGGAAACCCAGCAGATTGCATCAAGTCAGAGACTTGTATTATTCACTCCTCCTGAATGAGCATGTAGAGACAGTGGACAGTCACTGGCGTTGACTTTGCAGCAATCCCTCATTACTGAGCATGCATGTAGCGACAGTGGAGAGGAAAAACTCCCTTTTAACAGGAAGAAACCTCCAGCAGAACCAGGCTCAGTGTGAGCGGCCATCTGCCACGACCAACTGGGAGGTTTGAGAGAACAGAGAAAATCTGTTTTCAGATCTGAAAATTTTAATAGTAAAAAAAAAATGCAAGACATCTGTATGGGGCAATATTTTTTTTTAAGCATTGCTGCCTATTTTTGCCTCAATGTCTCTACAGCCTCTTCTTTGGTTTAATTCAATACATTATATTTTCCTCTATGCAACAGAAAACAAAAACACTTGACAATAGATTACCCATAATATAACATATTTTCAACTGTGGACAATAAAAGCTGCAACCAATTTGATGATTTTAGTCTTACAGATATTTATCTGTGGGTGACCTAAATGCTATTTTTTTTTATTTTTATCCAATATTCTTTTTTTGCATATTGTGTCCAATTTCATTGTTTTTGAAGAATTCATTTTACAGCCATGCTAAAATCAGAGATACTATGGTTTAGTCTCAAAGCCAGATATTAGATTTTTGCATTTAGATGCAATATACAGATGTTTCTCAGCTACAGAGCACAGGTGTAAATCAGCAGTCACCTGAGACCCATTGCTACCCATCTCTTCACCAAACTCTTTCTCACCTGTCACATATTCTCAGTTAAATCTGCACATTTCACAGAAAGTGTATATCTCACATTAACTGAAAAATCTGTAATAATGTTTAACAACCTTTCGCAGAAAAACTAACATTTTCTGAAAACGTCAATGTAAGATCCAGTGTAAGAGATTAAAAAATCTAGTCTTTGCTTTAGCGTTACAGTTAAATGATTCACTTTCTTAAGCATTTCTTACTCGTATAAGTCTTCATGGTGCAATAAAGGGAATTAGTTGCCTTGTAATGAGGAAATATGGTAAACATGTCTGACCTTGGAGAGCTAAGAAACATTGATACCTACTTCTATGGAAGAAATCTTATATTTACGGGACAAGACTAACACTTGCACGTGGGCAAATCTTAAAAAGGGGAATAAATAGGTTACATTTTGTGGACAAAAAGGAAGGAGAATTTCAAAAAAGAAGCTCACCTCAGGGAACTGCGTACCATCAGGAGGTCTAAGAAGGAAACACGGAGAGCAGCCAGGTTTCCAAGGTAACACACTATGCTAAGGACAAGGACTTTAAAATGGTGGAAATGTCAATAACCAGAGGAGGTTCTCAAGCAGGTCAAACACATAACCACCAGCAGAAAGTCAATGTGAAGTTAATGTTAACCTCAGTTGTAATTTATATGGTGACTTGTAAAATTCACCCCCACAGACTAATTAAAATTAAGAAATAGCTGAATGTTTCTGGATTGTTACTGGTTTAGTAAATATTCAACAATGTCATTTTAATTCTCTGCGTTTGTATTCAGCTGCCACATTACTAATCCCGAGCTTTTTAAAGTTTTAAGTATTTAATAATTGTTCAAGTAAGTCTGTTTAA
Source organism: Girardinichthys multiradiatus (assembly GCF_021462225.1). Lineage (NCBI taxonomy): Eukaryota > Metazoa > Chordata > Actinopteri > Cyprinodontiformes > Goodeidae > Girardinichthys > Girardinichthys multiradiatus. The sequence continues at coordinate 28,289,489 of NC_061795.1, read as the reverse complement.
TATAAGTATGTTTTATTCCAAAAACCGGTAATAGAGTTTGCAGGAACCTTACTGGAGTTAGTGCATTACAATCAGAAACCCAGTTCAACATACAGTTCAGTTGTATATCTTGTTCAAATGAAATTTTGCCAGTTAGAGACATTATTTCCACCCCTTTTCTCTTAATATTCTCAATAAAATTGATATTGCCTCTATTTATTTATTTTTTGCAAACATAAAAAAAAGTAACAAGTATTAGTAGTACACACAAAGACTTACCATGCTGTTACTTGGCATCATTAAAAACACAGTTTTAAAAAAGCACACTCATCAGAAAACAAAACCAATTCAGCTTTGTGTGTATCTGGGTCAATGACAAAACCAGAGGTACAAGACGCAGACTGATCAGATGGGTTTTACATGACTTTTGACAGATTTCATCATAGATTGTGAATACTTTGAGTTACATTTGTTTTGTAAGGGGTTCAACAACACTAGAAAGTGGAATTTTGTTTCTGGAAGTAAAGATGGCATCTTAATTACACTGACTGGCCGAAAAAAAAGTCGCCACCAAAAAATAAGGTCACACACCGTAATATTTCGTTGGACCGCGTTTAGCTTTGATTAAGCCACGTGTTCACTGTGGCATTGTTTCGATAAGCTTCTGCAATGTCACAAAATTTAATTCCACCCGGTGTTGCATTAATTTGTCACCAAGATCTTGCATTGATGATGGTAGAGTCGAACCGCTGCGCAAAGCCTTCTCCAGAACATCCCAAAGATTCTCAATGGGGTGAAGGTCTGGACCCTGTGATGGCCAATCCATGTGTGAGAATGATGTCTCATGTTCCCTGAACCACTCTTTCACAATTTGAGCCCAATGAATCCTGGGATTGTCATCTTGGAATTTGCCCGTGCCATCAGGGAAGAAAAAAATCCATTGATGGAATACAATTCAATTCAATTCAAAGATACTTTATTGATCCCCGAGGGGAAATTAGAATTCCAGTACAACCCATCTGAACATACATCATGACACAAGACAATGGGGGGATGGGTCACCGAGGCTTTGCTGCCCACTCACAGGCGCTGCCCTTGCTAGATGAGAAAAGAGGCCACATTAGGTAAGTAGAGGGAAAAAAAATCATATTTCACACTTTATCCTTAGCAGGATACAGTTTGAGATTGCAAAAAACCTCAGCACAAAGAAGCAACAAATTTACAAAACAACATCATGCCGGGAACGGTGAAGGTGGTGTGAGGAGTGCAAATGTTTATCTTGAGCGTGTGTGTGTGTGCAAGTGAATGTGTGCAAGTAAGTCCATGAAGCACTGTCACAGAGGCCATTGTCCTTGATGGTTCGTTGGAATGTACATCAACCGGCCAAGTTCTGAGCAGGTCCACAGGTGTCCTCAGGGAAGGGAGGGGGCAGAGGGAGCAGAGCGTAATGTTTACATAACTTCCAGGAGAGGTTGAAGATAGCCAGCCATCAAGGCCGTGCAGGGGAGCCAGATTCAGAAAAACAATAATTATTTGGGTGAATAACCTGGTCATTCAGTATATTCAGGTAGTCAGCTGACCTCATTCTTTGAACACATACCGTTGGTGAAGCCAGACCTAACCAACTGCAGCAACCCCAGATCATAGCACTGCCCCCACAGGTTTATAGAGTAGCCACTGGGCATGATGGGTGCATCACTTCACCGGCCTCTCTTCTTACCCTGATGTGGCCATCACTCTGGAACAGGGTAAATCTGGACTCATCAGACCATATGACCTTCCATTGCTCTAGAGTCCAATCTTTATGCTCCCTAGCCATAGAGAAGCCTTTTATTAGCCTCACTGATTAGTGGTTTTCTTAAGGCTATACAGCTGTTCAGTCCCAATCTCTTGAGTCCCCTTCGCATTGTGGAAATGCTCTTACTTTCACTATTAAACATAGCCTGGAGTTTTACTGTTGTTTTTCTTCTATTTAATTTCACCAAAAGTTTAAGTGATCGCTGATCACGATCAATCAGGATTTTTTTCCAGCAACATTTCTTCCTCGAAGACGATGGGTCCTCACTATCCTTCCAGTTTTTAATAATGCGATAGACAGTTTTTAACACAATTTTGGTAGTTTCTGCACTCAACTTAGATGTTTTCTCTGCTTGATGCATGCCAATGATTTGACCCTTCTGAAACAGACGGACATCTTTTCCACAACCACAGGATGTGTCTTTTGACATGGTTGTTTAAGAAATGAGAAGCAACTCGTTGCACCAGTTGGGGTTAAATAATTTGTTGCCAGCTGAAACACAATCGCCCATGCAGTAATTATCCAATGGGAGGCTCGTACCTATTTGTTTAGTTAAATCCAGGTGGCAAACTTTCTTTTTGGCCAGGCAGTGTATATTGTGGCTTATAAAATAGCAGAGAAGAAAGAGAAAAACTGACAACGAGGTATGACAAACTAGATCTAAAGAGTTTTAATGTTTTACAGAAAGGTGTGGCTTAAAGGTCGTCTAATAGATTTAGCCTTCTACTAAAAGCAATACCAAATCATACCTTGTAAATGCTGAATTCAGTTTTCTAACAGCCTGAGGAAAGTTCAGATGATACATCTATAAAGGTGGTGTTGGGCAGAGCTTGTAATTGAATTAAATTTTTACATTTGTACAGTTTCTTTATATAGTGCAGATTCACAACAAATGTCTTCTCAAAGCACATTATAAGACCGGCATTCTCAAGTAACAAAACATGTTGACGGACTAAGTATAGTCTCAATCTCATAGGGACCGATGAAATGAGGCGAAAGCTTCCGTGACATAGACTTAAGGGGTATATCTCGTGCAGACAACCATACCTTCTGTCCAGGCTGACATTCAGGTGCAGGTCTGCGTATACGATCAGCAAAACGTTTGTTCTGATCAGCAGTACGATGTAAGCTCTGGACAGTAGAATTCCAAATGTTCTTGCAGCGGCGGATATGTTGGTGGACAGATGACACAGTGATATCTTTTTCGTCGGCAGCAAACAGGGGTGGCTGATAACCAAGGGAGGCCTCAAAAGGTGAACGTCCAGTGGCAGAAGAAATGTGAGAATCTAATGCATATTCAACCCAAGATAGGTATGAGCACCAATCAGAGGGGTTAGTGGATGTGAGACATCGTAAGGTAGATTCCAACTGCTGATTTAATCTTTCGGTCTGACCATTAGACTGAGTGTGGCAACATGAGGTCAATGAAACCTTAGCTCCGAGAGTTAAACAAAACTGTTTCCAAACCTGCGAGATGAACTGTGGGCCTTGATCTGATAGGATGTCCTGCGGAATTCCATGGAGACGAATAACATGTTTTGTGAGGAGTCTGGCTGTATGCAGGGCTGACGGAAGTTTTCTGAGGGGAATGAGATGACATTTTTTAGAGAAGGAGTCCACAATAGTGAGAACTGTTGTCATACCTGAGGAGAGGAGAAGTCCAGTAGCGAAATCCAAAGCTATGTGAGACCAGGGTCGACTTGGGATGCTGAGAGGTTGAAGAAGACCGGCAGGAGACTGGTTGCAGGACTTATTTCTGGCACAAGTAGCACAAGCCTGAACAAACTCCTTCACATCTTTGTGCATAGATGGCCACCAAAACGTTCTTTGAACTAATGTTATAGTTCTACTAACACCAGGATGGGCAGAAAATTTTGCTGTGTGTAGCCAATCGATTATTCTGGAACGTACTTTAGATGGGACATAGATGCGGTTAGGCAGTCCATTGCCAGGGTCAGGTTCCTGTTGTTGAGCCTTTAGTACAGTATCTTCAATCTCCCATCTGAGTGTGCCAACCATCCAACTGGGCAGTAGAATGGACGCAGGTTCCTTCACCGAATCGTCTGTGGCAAACTGTCTGGAGTGGGCATCCGGCTTAGTATTTTTAGGTCCAGGTCTGAAAAAAATGCATAAATTAAAACGAGAGAAAAATAAGGACCAACGAGACTGGCATGGATTAAGTCTTTTAGCTGACTGTAGGTAGGCCAAGTTCTTGTGGTCAGTCCAGACTTGAATGGGATGCTCAGCTCCCTCAAGCCAGTGGCGCCACTCCTCAAGGGCCAATTTAATCCCCAGCAGCTCTCTGTCACCCACGTCATAGTTCTTTTCAGTATTACTGAACCTGCGAGAAAAGAAAGCACAAGGATGAAGTCTCTCATCTTCTGAGCTCTGCAATAGTATCTCTCCGACTCCTATGTCAGAGGCATCGAACTCTAGGATGAACTGTCTTGAGGAATCCGGATGGACCAAGATGGGGGCATGGGAGAACTTTTCCTTGAGAGCTTGAAAAGCTGATTCGGCTTCGGACGACCAGGAGAAGGAGATCTTTGAGGAAGTCAGAGCAGTCAGAGGTGCAGCATCGAGACTATAGTCTTTAATGAAACGTCTGTAAAAGTTAGCAAATCCTAAAAATCACTGTAAAGATTTGCGTGAGTCTGGCACTGGTCATTCCAGTACTGCTCTTATTTTCTCTGGATCTGAACGTACCTGTCCACCCTCAAGGATGTAGCTCAAGAAAGTGATTGAAGACTGGTGAAACTCACACTTCTCTGTTTTTACGAACAGGTGATTCTCCAGAAGACCCTGAAGAACTTGGCGAACGTGTTTGCAATGCTCCTGAATGTCCTTTGCGTAAATAAGAATGTCATCCAAGTATACGAAAACAAAAATGCTCAAAAAATCTCTGAGAACGTCATTGACTAAGGCTTGAAACACAGCTTAGTCCAAAAGGCATGACCAAATACTCAAAATGGCCCAGCGGCGTCTTGAAAGCCGTCTCCCCCCTGGCGAATCCTGACCAAATGGTATGCATTACGAAGATCTAACTTGGAGAAAATGGGGGCACCATAAACGGGTTCGAAAGCGGAAGTGATGAGGGGAAGTAGGTACTTATTTTTAACGGTGATCTGATTTAAACCCCTATAATCAATGCAGGGACGTAATGAACCATCCTTCTTCCCTACAAAGAAAAAACCCGCCCCAAGTGGTGAGGAGGAAGGCCAAATAATATCTGCAGATAAAGAGTCATTTATGTAATCTTCTATAGATTTCTGCTCAAGATGTGAGATGTTATAGAGTCTGCTAGAGGGCAGAGGTGCACCGGGAAGAAAGTTGATTGCGCAATCATAGGGTCTGATGAGGTGGTAGGGATAGGGCCTTATTCTTACTAAATACTCCCTTAAGGTCATGGTACTCAAGGGGCACATGAGTCAAATCAATTATTTCATCCTCTTTATTGGCCTGCTGGGGCAGACTAGAGGAAAAAGCAGATTGAAGACAAGATGAATGGCAATTAGTGGACCAGGACTCAATGTGATACTTAGACAAGTCTAGATGTGGATTATGTTCTTGCAGCCAGGGGAAACCTAAAACTAATGAGCCCTGGGACACTGGAAATTCAAAAAAAGATGTCATCTCCCTATGATTGCCAGACAATAAAAGTTCAACTGGTTTGGTTTGTTGAGTTATCTGCTGTAACCTCTTACCGTCTAGAGCTAGAACTGAATGTGGGGATTCAAGTAGTTCCACTTCTATACCTGCTTGATTTACCCACTCAGAATCTATAAGGTTCTGTTCGCAGCCAGAATCAATAAGAGCAGATAAGGTCATAGTACGCTGGTTGAGAGTAGCAGGTAAACTGAGAGTAGCAGGTAAACTGAATCTGGAGGCTTTACAAATCTGAGTGTGGTCCACCAACCCACTCTTCAAAGCCGGTGGACCCTGTCTTTTAACGGCTCGGGGCAGACAGGACAAGTTGCTACGAAATGATCTGAAGAACCACAGTAAAACTACTGCTTGGATACTCTGCGTTTCTGTCTCTCTTCAGAAGACAGACGTGTGCGTCCCACCAGCATGGGCTCGGGTTCAGAAACTGGTTGCTGAAGTGAAGCCTTGACATAGGTTGGAGAAATACTCTTCAGCTGGGGGTTGTAATTGGACCTGTCTGCTCTGGCTCTCCTTCTCTCTCTTATTCTGTTGTCAACTCGGGTTGCTAAAGAAATAACCTCATCTAAGGTAGGGGATTCATCAATCATAGTTAATTCATCCTTTTGTGAATCATCTAAGGCATGCAAAAAGGTAGTTTTCAAAGCTTCATTATTCCAGCCTGAAGTGGCTGCTAACGTATGAAATTCAACAGAAAACTCTGTAATGGGTCTGTGACGTTGCTTTTAGGCCCTCAACTGTCGACCAGCACTAGATATGTCTAATACAAGGGAAAACGTCTTCTTAAACTCTTTAACAAAATCATCAAAAGTACAACCAAATTCCCTGCAATCAGGAAACCGGGCTTCAGCCCACTGCAAAGCTTTGCCAGTCAGTAATCCAATAACATACGAAATTTTTACATCATCATGGAGAAAAGAGCAGGAGGATTGGTTGAAAACCAAAGAACACTGAAGCAAAAATCCCCCACAATTGCCCACCTCACCAGAAAACCTATCCAGATTAGGGGAAGTGACGTCACGAGAATGAGGTAACTGTTGGGATACCAGAAATGCAGTATCTCCATCTGCAGGTGTGGTGGATGGAGTACCTAGGGTTTGTTGTAACATGGAGGCAATCTGTTCTAGTTGTTGATTAGTCTGGCGTTGTTGCTCTGAGAGGGAATGAAGAGAGGAATCATGAAAGTGGATCTGTTTAGCATGTTCAGAGAGAGTTCTACGGAATGCTTCTGCTGGGTCTTGTTGGCCAGAGTGTTCTGTCATTTTATTTGCAATAGATCTGACCCACATACAGAGAACACTCCGGAGAATAGAATGAGAAAAAAGGTTGTTTATTTGGAAGATGATAATCAGGAATGTAATGGTCGAAAATCTCACTGTATGGAGAGAGGGGAAGAGGTTGAGTGAATACAGGGAAACGGAAAGTAAACAAAACTAAGAACAATAAACTAAAAGGATTGTGAGTTCAGCTTACTAGGTGGCTGTGGTCAGGATGCCAGGGGTAGAGAGATTCAGGATCCAGGTTTAATGAAGGTGAGTCCGTAGAAGGTTTCTTGGTGCTGTTCTGTGTGAGTTTGGAGCGGACAGGAATGAGTTCGGTGTCCAGATGCTTACGTTGGAGGGTGGACAGGTTACGCTTACAGCTTGGTCCAGGAGACAACGGGAGCAGGTAACTGCCAGCTTGATGCGAATCCAAACAAAGACAGGACATAGGGTATGAAATCCACAGAGCGTAGATAGGCTTGATCATCCAGAGTAACTTCCGGCGATGTACTCAGTACACAGTGACATAGATCCAAAGCTTAGGCTTACTAAATCACTGGTGGCAAAACACTCAGGCATCGAAATGCTGTCAGCCTCCTGCTTAAGTACTCCTCAGAGTAATCAGTGGAAATAAGTCACACCTGTTACCCAGCACACCTCAGAGCTCCAGCACCGTCTGAAAGTGAGCACATGTAGCAAGCACAAAAACACAAACACAACCCAGATCCTGACACTGAGAGCATATTAATTATTAAATGTATTGTTTTTAAGGTGCAATTTTCTGCTGTAGATTGAAAATGCACTCAGGGGTAAAAAGCCCACTATGTTATCATAAAATGAAGTGTGCTACTCATAAACTAAAGTCAAATTTGATACTCTCTCAGCAGTGCCGTTAATCCGACATTTCTTCTCTGGTTGTCAGAGTTGCCCAACCACAATGTGGAGAGTGGATTTTCCTTTTCGGTCCCTTAAAATTACCATTCTGAAGCTGGATCAATTTTGATTGCCCGTTGGTAAGTGCTGGAAACTGAACCATCAATCCCAAGAATAATGCCATTTTACTTTGGTTGCAAATTTAACATAAACCTGTTGTACACTGCTCAAAAAAATAAAGGGAACACTCAAACAACACAACCTAGATCTGAATGAATGAAATATTCTCATTGAATACTTTGTTCTGTACAAAGTTGAATGTGCTGACAACAAAATCACAAAAGTGGAAAAACACACTACAGGCAGATCCAACTTTGATGTACTATCCTTGAAACAAGTCAAAATGAGGCTGAGTATTGTGTGTGGCCTCCACGTGCCTGTATGACCTCCCTACAACACCTGGGCATGCTCCTGATGAGATGACGGATGGTCTCCTGAGGGATCTCCTCCCAGACCTGGACTAAAGCATCCACCAACTCCTGGACAGTCTGTGATGCAACATGATGTTGGTGGATGCAGCGAGACATGATGTCTCAGATGTGCTCAATCGGATTCAGGTCTGGGGAACGGGCGGGCCAGTCCATAGCTTCAATGTCTTCATCTTGCAGGAACTGCTGACACACTCCAGCCACATGAGGTCTAGCATTGTCCTGCATTAGGAGGAACCCAGGGCCAACCGCACCAGCATATGGTCTCACAAGGGGTCTGAGGATCTCATCTCAGTACCTAATGGCAGTCAGGCTACCTCTGGCGAGCACATGGAGGGCCGTGTGACCCTCCAAAGAAATGCCACCCCACACCATTACTGACCCACTGCCAAACCGGTCATGCTGAAGGATGTTGCAGGCAGCAGATCGCTCTCCACGGTGTCTCCAGACTCTGTCACGTCTGTCACATGTGCTCAGTGTGAATGCCAAGCGTCCTTCACGGTGTTGGGCTGTGAGCACAACCCCCATTTGTGGACGTCGGGCCCTCATACCGTCCTCATGGAGTCGGTTTCTAACCATTTGTGCAGACACATGCACATTTGTGGCCTACTGGAGGTCATTTTGCAGGGCTCTGGCAATGCTCCTCCTGTTCCTCCTTGCACAAAGGCAGAGGTAGTGGTCCTGCTGCTGGGTTGTTGCCCTCCAATGGCCTCCTCCCATCTCCTGGTGTACTGGCTTGTCTCCTGGTAGCGCCTCCACGCTCTGGACACTACGCTGACAGACACAGCAAACCTTCTTGCCACAGCTCACATTGATGTGCCATCCTGGATGAGCTGCACTACCTGAGCCCCTTGTGTGGGTTGTAGAGTCCGTCTCATGCTACCAGGAGTGTGAAAGCACCACCAACATTCAAAAGTGACCAAAACATCAGTCAGAATTCCAGTACAACCCATCTGAACATACATCATGACACAAGACAATGGGGGGACGGGTCACCGAGGCTTTGCTGCCCACTCACAGGCGCTGCCCTTGCTAGATGAGAAAAGAGGCCACATTAGGTAAGTAGAGGGAAAAAAAATCATATTTCACACTTTATCCTTAGCAGGATACAGTTTGAGATTGCAAAAAACCTCAGCACAAAGAAGCAACAAATTTACAAAACAACATCATGCCGGGAACGGTGAAGGTGGTGTGAGGAGTGCAAATGTTTATCTTGAGCGTGTGTGTGTGCAAGTGAATGTGTGCAAGTAAGTCCATGAAGCACTGTCACAGAGGCCATTGTCCTTGATGGTTCGTTGGAATGTACATCAACCGGCCAAGTTCTGAGCAGGTCCACAGGTGTCCTCAGGGAAGGGAGGGGGCAGAGGGAGCAGAGCGTCATATTTACATAACTTCCAGGAGAGGTTGAAGATAGCCAGCCATCAAGGCCGCGCAGGGGAGCCAGATTCAGAAAAACAATAATTATTTGGGTTAGGCTGACTCTTAATTTTCCGTCAGCCTTGAGAGTCTCACTGGTGCTTCTCAAAGGCAAATCCAAACAGCCAAATTCCTGGTCTTTCTGCCAGATCCGAGCGAACAACTTTCTCCAAGATTTATCCCATTTCACCCCTGAGTCCAGGAACCGCAACCTGCCTGCGATCCTGTGTAAGGATCACATCAAGTCTGCGATTCAGCTCACGTAACATCTCAGTCTGAGTGTTGATCGCTCTGAAAATCCCATCACACATGCCAGGCAGCCTTACAACCGCTGACTCCAAAAAGCAGAAATCCCGATATCAAACATCCAATTATATACACATCTTCCACATCCTCGACTGACATTATCGACAGACACACGATCCTCCACTTCTGCCAGGAGTCCATCGTGTATCCGGAGAAAAATGTCCCGTCCGGGCAAGTGGGCTCTCCCAACCCCTGTCTTCTCGTCGAGAAAATTTGATAAATTGCATTGAGAGACCAGCCGACCAAATCCATATTTTGGAAGAATTTGGAAGATGTGCAAAAAGAGGCTCCAAAAAAAGACAAGATATGGGAGGGGTGCGGGAGACAGAGAAAAAGTGTCCACCTCCACCGAGAGCAGGAATCCCCACCTACAGAATCACTCCTTTATTGAGTGTGTTTTGCTAATCGCCAAAGATTTCTCCCTGTTGTCTATTCCATTTGCACAACATCATGTGAAATTGATTGTCAATCAGTGTCACTTCCTAAGTGGACAGTTTGATTTCACAGAAGTTTGATTTACTTGGAGTTACATTATGTTCTTTATGTGTTCCCTTTATTTTTTTGAGCAGTGTATATCAAATTATAGGTGCAGATGCAAACTGCAAAAAGTACCTTACAATCTGTACTTTTTTATTATGTCAACCGCAATCAATCCCACAGCATATATGTCTGTAAACAATAGTGCTGTGATGCAAGAGAAATTTTAGACGTGTTCTCACAACAAAGGAATATCATATCATCAGAAAAGAAAAAATATGAAATTTAGCTAAGGCTCAGACTGGTTTATTTTAAAAAATACTGCACTCTACACATGATTAGCTGTCAAAACAAACCACTTTACTGTTTTTCCGCAGTTTTATTAGAAGTTACAACCGCAATCAATCCCACAGCAACACCCCCGAGAATAAGGTTGATTTAATATCCAGTTCTGTTCACACTGAGGTCAAATCAGTTCAATTCATTCTAGTCCAATTCATTTAGTCATGTTCAAATGAAATTACATTCAGTCCAATTCAGTTCTTTTGCATGCATTTAATACAGACTGGTAAAATGTTATCTTGGGAAATCAAGCCAACTGAATGTAGTTACTGATTTTGTAGGATTCTCTCCTGAGTAAGGATGTAGCAGGGAATCCATCCATTCTAACAGGAAGAACCCTGCAGCAGAACCAGAGTCAGTGGCATCTGACCAGAGGGTTGAGAATACAGGAACAAGACGCAGAGAAAACACAGAAGCATTGGCACAGAAGAGAGCGAAATCCAGTAATGTGCTGCATATTTCCCATTCAGACTCTGCATAAAGTTAAGTTTATACATCTGTCATTTTCTAAATTTTTAGAAAAAAACCGCTTAAGCTTTGTTCACAATCTATCAGAAAAAACAATGCTTTATTATGTGTATGTTGGCACCTTGAAGTCTTTAACCAGTAACAATAAATGATTAATGATGGGAAAGAGGGAAAGGCTTCAATGTGTAGAAACGTGTGCAGGGTGTAAAAGTTATAATTCTGTCAACAGACCAAGTATTGCTGTCTGCTGCTCAGATGTGGCAGAAACCATGAAGGTCTGACATGTGTGTGGTATTTAGGACTTCTTTGAGGCTAGACTAGCTTCTCCAACTTTCAATTTGCATTATTTAAACCTATGATGGAGGGCATTTTAAAGTTTTACCAAGTTTTTCCTTCTTTTTTTCCAACTTAAGGTCTCCCACTAAAGCTTTGTGCCATAATATGCATGTTTGGAAAGTGTGAACCCTCAGTCTTTCTCTGTGTGTGTGTGTGTGTGTGTGTGTGTGTGTGTGTGTGTGTGTGTGTGTGTGTTCCTGTCTTGGCATCAGAGTGAGAACCATTTTCCCGATTTCACCATCAAATTGAGGACCGTTTGTACCAAAGTGAGGACATTTTGCTGGTCCTCACGACCTATTTTGCTAACGGTTAGGTTTAGGACTAAGATGTGAATTGAGTTTAGGTTAAGGTTAAGGTTAGGTAAGCACTGGTAATAGTTAGGTTTAGGGTTATTGTCAGGGTTAGGGCATAGAAAGAGTTGAAAATTACTGAAAATCAATGGGAGTCAATACATGGTCCTCACTACATATAGCTAAACAAGAGTGTGTGTGTGTGTGTGTCTGTGTGTGTGTGTGTGTGTGTGTGTGTGTGTGTGTGTGTGTGTGTGTGTGTGTGTGGCAAAGGCAAACACTCAGATTAAGTTGTGTGAGGAGAATTAATTGCTCAGTGTAGTGAGGTCGACGCCCTTTAGTATAACCCACAGACTGCAGCACAGTTCTGGATAAGATCCCCATTGCACTGGATCACCCACCAAGTCATGCAGGAGCAGCAGAAGTAAAGCTGGATAAAATTAATTAAATTGGTTCTTGTCTGACTGATACAATCTTCAGTGGGAGAGTATCTTTAAACTTCAGGTAACTATTACTGGAGTGCTCTGATCTCTTTTAAGGTGAAGACAAACCTAAAAATCTAAAAAAAAAGAAAAAAAAAGCTGTGAACTTTAAACTCTCTTAAATTGAAAAACATAATAAATGCTCAACCTGTGCTTGCACCAATAGAAGGCAGTGTGAGGTTTGATTGAATTTCCCTGCAAGCCTACTGCATGGGATTAATATGTCATATTGGTTTCGATCTTGCAGTGATATTCTTCACACTTTTCACACAAAGTTTCTTTGTTAAAGCCACTTTTGTCAAGCAACACACGTCATATTTAGGTCAGAGAGCATTATTGCTTTTATACCTCAGAGGCAAGAGAGGACTCCATCAGGCTTTTATTTCTATAATTCCATGTTTTATCTTAAGGCACAGCAACTGTATTAAGTATGGATTTTTTTTTTTTTTTTTTGCTTTGGGCTTTTGGTTGTGTTGTTTCTTTTTTAATCTGCTTAGTCTAAGGCAAATCATTGTTTTTCTATAATATACAGTGAGTCAGCAGTAGTTTGAACCTCAAATAAGTTATCTGGTCTTTTAGGTTAAAAAAGCTTAACGGTCAAGAAAGAAAAAAATCATCCATTCATCCATTGTTTTTATCTGCCATTGTCAGTCCATTAAGGGGCAACACGGAAACACACAGGTCAAACAACCATGCATGCAGACATTCATACTAAGAGTAACCAACTAACCTAGAAAGAAAAATATTTTCTTTACTATTTTTTTTTTCTTTTGTTTGACTAAGGTTTAACAGTAATGTGTTGACAGCATCAGAGCTTATGTATGAACCTAAAAGACATCACCGACCCCCTCCTGGACCCCCTGCAGTTTGCCTACAGAGCCAACAGGTCTGTAGATGATGCAGTCAACCTAGCCCTTCACTTCATCCTCCAGCACCTGGACTCCACAGGAACCTATGTCAGGATCCTGTTTGTGGATTTCAGCTCTGCCTTCAACACCATCGTCCCAGTTCTGCTACAGGAGAAGCTCTCCCAGCTGAGTGTGCCCGACTCCACCTGCAGGTGGATCACTGACTTCCTGTCTGACAGGAAGCAGCGCGTGAGGCTGGGGAAGCACGTCTCTGACTCCCTGACCATCAGCACCGGTTCCCCCCAAGGCTGTGTTCTCTCTCCTCTGCTCTTCTCCCTGTACACCAACAGCTGCACCTCCAGTCACCAGTCTGTCAAGCTTCTGAAGTTTGCGGACGACACCACCCTGATCGGACTCATCTCTGATGGTGACGAGCCTGCGTACAGATGGGAGGTGGACCATCTGTTGGACTGGTGCAGCCAGAACAACCTTGAGCTCAATGCTCTAAAGACAGTGGAGATGGTTGTGGACTCCAGGCAGAACCCAGCCCCACCTGCCCCCATCACCCTCTGTGACTCCACAATTGACACTGTGGAATCTTTCTGCTTCCTGAGAACCATCATCTCCCAGGATCTCAAGTGGGAGCCAAACATCAGCTCCCTCATCAAGAAAGCCCAGCAGAGGATGTTCTTCCTGCGGCAGCTGAAGAAATTCAACCTGCCAAAGACTGTGATGGTGCACTTCTACACAGCCATCATTGAGTCCATCCTCACCTCCTCCATCACCATCTGGTACGCCGCTGCTACAGCCAAGGATAAGGGCAGGCTGCAGCGTGTCATTCGGTCTGCTGAGAAGGTGATTGGCTGCAGTCTACTGTCGCTCCAGGAACTGTACACCTCCAGAACCCTGAAGCGGGCAGGGAAGATTCTGGCTGATCCCTCCCACCCCGGTCACAGACTCTTTGAGACTCTCCCCTCTGGCAGGAGGCTGCGGTTCATCCGGACCAAAACCTCACGCCACAAGAACAGTTTTTTCCCATCTGCCACCAGCCTGGTTAACAAAGCCCGGAAACCACACTGACACTCTCCCTTTCCCCCACACCCCCCCCCCCTTTTTTGCTGACAGGACACCTGTAACCTGTAACTCTATGCGTTACATTAACGCTCAACTTGGACTCCTGCCATACTTGCACAATGATCACCTGCACTGTTGTATTGCTCTTGCATCTTATACTGCTCTATATTTACTCTCACTCACTTAAAACTGCACATATATTTATATTATATTATAGATATGTTTATACTGTTTAATTTGTACTGTATTGCACCGACTACGCCAAAACAAATTCCTTGTATATCCAAAAACGTACTTGGCAATAAAGCTTTTCTGATTCTGATTCTGAATATACAATTTAATATGAATAAAACATAAACTGTTATATGACTGGCCAACTGGAGGTGAGCAAAAATGAAGATAAATGGGTAGTCTTTAATGTAAATATTGAGATTATGGTTTGTGTTTTTAAAAACCTTAGTTTGAAGTTTTTAATGCACAATTATTATTGCAGTTAGTGTTGCTTGTACTTTTTCATGTACTCTGTTGCAGCACTACAAAGTGTTTGTCCTTGTAATACTTTGCTCTGCCACTAGAGGCAATGTAATAAAACCGCCAGCCTTCATTAACAGCTGTATTGTTCAAATGGATAGTTTCCAAGAACCAATGTCCCATTTTCTAAATGAGAACAAAATATAACTCTGCATTCACCTTCACCTTTAGTAGCTGGCTGCCCCCTTTTGTGGCCAGAAGAGCTATTACAAAATTACACAGAAAAATAAGACACATAATTTTGTTCCAAAGCCAAGATAAAAGAAGAAAGCCGAAGGTAAAGCTGAATATTTTAATTTGTTTACAGTTTAAAACTAAAGCTTTTGTACTGAAAATGTAACCAACCAACATTTATCAATGAATAGCAAGAGTAACCTTTGTTACTCATGCTACTCATTGATTTTTCTGAATTCTGATTTTCAAACATCTGTAAGTATGTTCGTGCCAGACAGCTATTGTTTCATATTCAGCTTCAACTGCTCACACTGACCTTGAGACAAGGTGCTTATTATTATCTGGGGGCAATTTGTCTCTCCAATTTCTCAGCAATTTCTGCAGTCCATCACTGTCATAAGCTCACTATTGATCAGGGACTTATGCATCTCATGTTCTCATTTCCTTGTCTCCTCTTGCAGCCTCATTGTTTTTGCATGTCTTTGCTCGGTGTTAAGTGTGCATTTCAGGAGCAATAACATAAAGTGCATTCTCCAGTTCAAACATCTTTATTTTTGAATGCTTACAAAGGAGAACCAAAACATTATTTGAGTCCAGGAAATCAAAGACACAGACAGGATACAGTCTAATTGGATCTGCACAGCAATCTTCTAATGAAGAAATTGTAATCATGACAGAACAACAGTAATTATTTTGTGCTTTGTATTAAAAATATATTTTTTAAGTAAAACCATTTAAATACAGTGCAACTAGCAAGAAAGTTATTTGAAGGCTTTGTTCAAAATGTTCTGCACTGATCATCTTGCCAGTGTCTAAGGACTCCTCCGCAGGAAGGGAGGAACATCCATCTCATTTAAATGAGTCAACACCTCGAGAGTATTTAAATTTTCAGGCTCAGTAGTCACGTAAAGAAACATCCCCCGTGGTGTGTTGGTTTTCTGCTGATTGACTCTGCAGGATCTCATTAGAAAGAGAATAGTCCATGGCACTCTGTTTATTATTTATTTTTCAGGTTAAATCAAGTCTGAATAATATACAGTAACGTGAATCCCAGATTTGTTTGCTTTCAAAGAGGATAACTACCACATTACCTGTAGCAAAACAGATGTAACCTACTTTCCTCATGATCTCAAAACACTTCCTGCTAGCTGTTCCCTCTTTAACATCCTTCATAATTTTATATTTGCAGCATCACTCCCAATATACAACACCATGCAAAAGCAATCATGGTCTATGAATTTGTTCATATTTTGTCACATTACAGCCACAAATTTTAACATATCTCATTGGGGTGTGCATTTGTATTCAGCCAACTTCCCTACCTACAACCACTAGACCTGTACTTTGCAGAGTATATTTTCACTGCAGTTTCAACTCCAAGTTCTTTTCTTTTTCTCCAAGATCCTTCTGGACCTGTATCTAGTAAGTACGTATGTCATATTTATGTAGCCGCTTTCAAAAATACACATTACAACATATTTCACATAGAAGTATAAACATTAAAACACTACTAAATTAAAACTTGATTATGAGAGCAAGCTAAACCATTTCTCAAGAAATTGAATTGTGTGCCTCATGGCTACAGCCTGCACACACCTGCTTTTTGCCAAACTAACATGGGAAACAACAAAAGCACATGGAGAACATATAAAATACTTGTACTTGACAGATTTGGGCTGGCTGTAGTGAAAGATGACAGCTTTAGGCCACGAGGGATGGAGAGCACAAATAAACCCTCTGGAGGACATAGGGAACACAGAAAACTAGTCGGTGTTCACGGATTAAAGTGTTTTTGAATTAACTGATGACCGAGTTCCTGTAGCATTAATGGTTGCTGCAAGCTAGCGCAGATGTTATTAAACCGAATCCTTTTAGTCAATTCATGGGGTACAACACATAAAGTATGGGATATCATGCCCCTGAGTGGGACTGAAGAAACCACTAATGGCACCACCAAGTCCTCTGACCACCATCAGCAGGCAAGGCGGGTGAAGTGTATTGCCCCAAAGACACAACAACTGAGACGGACAGAGCAGGGATTTGAACCAGCAACCCACCCGTTACAGGACAAACTCCTGCCACCAATGCCACTGTAGCTCTGAAGGCCCGTGCAGGGCAGTTCTGTGGGATTATTCCGCATCTTAGCCTGGCCAAGAAGAGAAGAAGGTTCCAGCGTTGTGGAAGACCTTTCTTGCTCCGGTACCAAAGAAAACTCACCGATCAGTCATCAATGATTATAGACCTGTTGTCCTGACATTCCACATCAGGAAAGTCCTACAGAGACTCCTGTTGGTCCACCTGAGTAAGCAAACAATAAACTAACAGGACCCCCTTCAGTTTGCTTATCGCTGTAGAGTTGGAGCTGAAGATGCCATCATACACCTGCTTCAACAAATCCACTGTCATCTGGACAAAGCCAGCAGCACTGTGAGGATCATGTTTTTTGATTTCTCCAATGCATTTAACACAATTAGACATGATTTGCTTTGTCAGAAACTCCAGAAGACTCAGGTGGAGGCCTCAACAATCTCCTGGATCAAAGACTACCCGACAAACAGACCACAGTTTGTGAGACTGAAGGGTTGTGAGTCTAACCAAGTAGTCAGCAGCACAGGAGCACCAAAGGGGACTGTACTCTCACCATTTCTCCATTCCTCTTCACTCTGTACACCACAAACTTCTAGTACAATACAGACTCCTGTCATCTGCAGAAATACTTGGATGATTCTGCAGTCGTGGGATGGATCAGAGATGGACAAGAAGCAGAGTTAAAGGAACTGGTGGACCGCTTTGTGGCATGGTGTGGAAACAATCATTTCACCTTGAACATGAATGAAACAAAGGAGATGATTGTAGATTTTAAGAGAAACACGAATAGGTCAGACATTATTTCCATCATGAGAGAAGAAGTGGAGGTGGTGGAGAACTATAAATACCTTGGTGTTTACCTGGAGAACAGACTGGAGTGGAGATGCAACTGTGAAGTGATCTACAAGAAGAGCAGACTGTACTTATTGAGGCTTAGGTCTTTAGGCATTTGCAGTAAGATGCTGCATATCTTCTATAAGTTTGTTGTGGACAGTGTGATCTCTTCTGCCATCATCTGCTGGAGTAGCAGCATCAGAGCAAGGGATTTAAAAAAAGTCAATGAGATAATAAAGAAGGGGACTCTGGAGACGCCTCTGGATCCTCTGGAGACCATTGTGCAAAGAAGGATTCTTGATAAAATGAAGAACATAATGGAGAACCCTAACCACCCTCTTCAGGAGACTGTTGTACAACAACAGAGTGTCTGTAGTCAGAGGCTTCTTCAGATCTGCTGTAAGACAGACCACTACAGGAGATCCTTCCTGCCCACAGCAATCAGCATCTACAACGGCTCTTTGAAGAAACCTGCATAATATGAGCTACAACAACAATTAATTTCCCTTTGGAATGAATAAAGTATTTTTGAATTTGAATTGAATTAAAACTGCTTGCCTATGCGATGGGTTTGCAAAAATTAATTTAACAGACGCTTATTTTCACACATCGATACATCCAGAGCACAGGCAGTTTCTAAGATTTGCTTTCGAGGGCATAGCCTATGAGTACCAGGTCTTGCTCTTTAATCTGTTACCTCCCCCTCACACATTTACAAAGTTTGTGGAGGCGGCATTAGTCCTCAGAGAAAAGGGAATTCACATCCTGGCTTATCTGGACAACTGGGCTCTAATAGCCAATTACAGAGAGCAGGTAACAAAACAACTGCTGCAAGTGCTGTCATATATCCAAGGTCTGGAATTTTTGGTAAATTTTTGAGAAAAGCTCACTGACCCCAAGTCAACAGTTTTCATTTTTGGGGCTGGAAATACATTCCTTGTCAGTTCAAGAGAGCACTATCTCACCGTGTTTCTCCGCTGTTTTGCTTAGTTTTAGTTGGGTATCAAACTGTGTTTCCAGACTGTCGTACATCTACATGACTGATCGGTGCAACTCGAGTTATTAAAGATAGGTCTGGTTCAGCAATGGATTTGCCAGCTGTGCACATCAACTCACCTGCACAGGAGGCTAACAATAACTGCTGCTTGCATGTCAGGCCGGTCTGCTGAACCATGGGTCTCCAACAGGCAGGGTGTCTTTTCAATTCAATTCAGTTTATTTATATAGCGCCAATTCACAACACATGTTGTCTCAAGGCACTTCACAAAGTCAGGTACATAAATTCCAATTAATCCTAACAATTGAACAGTCCAGTCAGATTCAGTTATTTATTCAAATTGAATAAAAAGTTTTTCTATCTAAGGACACCCAGCAGATTGCATCGAGTCAGAGATTTGTAGCATTCACTCCTCCTGGATGACCATGTAGCGACAGTGGACAGTCACTGGCATTGACTTTGCAGCAATCCCTCATACTGAGCATGCATGTAGCGACAGTGGAGAGGAAAAACTCCCTTTTATCAGGAAGGAACCTCCAGCAGAACCAGGCTCAGTGTGAGCAGCCATCTGCCACGACCGACTGGGGGTTTGAGAGAACAGAGCAGAGACACACAAAGAATACAGAAGCACTGATACAGGAGTACTTTCTATGGGAAGGAAAAGTAAATGTTAGTGGATGTAGCTCCTTTAGTCGTTTCATCTAGAAAGAAAGAACAGATAAACTTTGAGCCAGTTTTCAAGGATAGAGTCTGAAAGAGAGCACATATAATTAGTTACAGTAAAAGCTCAGTCAATTGCTATATCTAGGAGAGAGAAAGGGTTAAACACTGAAAGACAGGGCCAAGTGGATCATCTGTAGAAGGTGAGCATTAAGTTGTTGCCAGCAGAAGCTTGGAGAATGACCCTCTCCAGAAAGGTGTCACAGGTACTTCTACTTCTAGAGACTCTAGGAACCACCAGTAAACCTGCAGTCTGAGAACGAAGTGCTCTGTTAGGAACATGGAACAATCAGATTTCTGATGTATGATGGAGTTAGATCATTAAGGGCTTTATATGTGAGGAGGAGAATTTTAAATTATATTCTGGATTTAACAGGGAGCCAATGAAGGGAACCTAAAATAGGAGAAATATGATCTATCTTTTTAATTTTCATCAGAACTCTTGCTGCAGCATTTTGAATCAGCTGAAGGCTTTTAACTGCATTTTGTGGACATCCTGATAGTAAAGAACTACAATAGTCCAGCCTTGAAGTAACAAATGCATGGACTAGTTTTTCAGCGTCACTCCTGGACAGGATATTTCTAATTTTGGCAATGTTCTGGAGGTGAAAGAAGGAAATCCCAGAAACCTGTTTAATATGGGATTTAAATTACATGTCCTGGTCAAAAGTAACACCAAGGTTTTTACTTTATTACCAGAGATCAATTTAATGCCATACAGGTTGATTGACTAAGCAGTTTATTTTTTAATGACTCCAGTCCAAAGACAACAACTTCTGTCTTGTCTGAATTTAGAAGCAAAAAATGTTAAGTTATCCAAGTTTTTATGTCTTCAAGGCATGTTTGTAGTCTATCTAACTGGTTAGGCTCATCAGGATTTATGGATACGTAAAGCTGAGTATCATCAGCGTAACAGTGAAACTTTATCCTATGCTGCCTGATAATTTGACCTATTGGAAGCATATATATAGTAAAGAGAATTGGCCCAAGTACTGAACCCTGTGATACTCCACAATTAACCCTGAAGTTTAAAGATGATTTATCATTTACATGAACAAACTGGAACCTGTCAGACAAATAAGATTTAAAACAGCGTACCGCTGTTCCCCTGATCCCTACAGCATTTTCCAGCCTTTCTAAGAGAATATTATGATCAACTGTGTCAAATGCAGCACTGAGATCTAACAGGACAAGTATAGACACAAGTCCATTATCTGAGGCCATAAGAATATCATTAGTGACTTTCAGTAGAGCTGTTTCAGTGCTATGATGAGCTCTGAAGCCTGACTGAAACTCTTCAAACTGGTCATTGCTGTGTAAATGCTCACACATTTGATGAGCAACTATTTTCTCAAATATTTTAGATAACAATGGAAGATTGGATATAGGTCTGTAATTTTTCAAGTCATCTCGATCAAGCGAAGGTTTCTTAAGTAAATGTTTAATTACAGCTATCTTAAAAGCTTGAGGTACATATCCATTTACTAAGAATAGGTTAATCATACCTAAAATGGAGCTGGTAATCAGAGGGAACACTTCCTTAAATAATTTGGTTGGGATTGGGTGTAACATACAAGTTGAAGGTTTGGATGAAGCTAATATTTCTGATAACTCAGGAAGCTCCACAGGATCAAAACACCACAAACACAAATCAGGTTCTGTTATTTCCAATGTTGTCTCACTTGCTGAGGATGAAGTAATCGTCTTCGGGAGTATGTCAAAGATTTTATTTTTAATAGCATCATTTTTATTTAAGAAGAATCCCATAAAGTCATGACTGCTAAGGGAATGGATGGCTCAACAGAGCTATGACTCTGTGTAAGTTTAGCAACTGTACTAAAGAGAAACCTAGGATTATTCTTGTTCTCTTCTATTATTGATGAGAAATAAGCTGTTCTGGCTTGGCGAAGTGTCTTTTTATACAACAGTAGGTTATTTTTCCAGATTAAGTAGGAATCCTCTAGGTGTGTAGAGCGCCATTTTCTCTCCAATTTTCTAACATTGCGCTTTAAAGTACGCAGATCTAAATTAAACCAAGGAGCCTGCCTCCTGTGAATAATTACCTTCTTTTTCAAGGGGTCTGCATTGTCTAACGCAATGATGAAGAAACACTATGAACAAGAGAATCAATTTGTGAAGGGGCAGAAACAAATTTATTGCCCTCCACTGTGCTTTTCTGTGATAATGAGGGAATTAAAAGTGGAACAGATTCTTTAAAGGTTATTACAGCATTGTCGGATCTACTATAATGAAATTTTCTTTCAGGTGTGGAGTACTCGGTTAAATTAAACTCAAAAGGTTATTAAGAAATGGTCATACAGGACAGGGTTATGAGAAAATATTGTTATGTCTTTACACTGAATCTCATACAGGGGTTGGACAATTAAACTGAAACACCTGTTATTTTAGTGTGGGAGGTTTCATGGCTAAATTGGACCAGCCTGGTAGCCAGTCTTCATTGATTGCACATTGCACCAGTAAGAGCAGAGTGTGAAGGTTCAATTAGCAGGGTAAGAGCACAGTTTTGCTTAAAATATTGAAATGGACACAACATTATGTGTGACATACCAGAGTTCAAAAGAGGACAAGTTGTTGGTGCACGTCTTGCTGGCGCATCTGTGACCAAGACAGCAAGTCTTTGTGATGTATCAAGAGCCACGGTATCCAGGGTAATATCAGCATACCACCAAGAAGGACGAACCACATCCAACAGGATTAACTGTGGACGCAAGAGAAAGCTGTCTGAAAGGGGTGTTCGGGTGCTAACCCGGATTGTATCCAAAAAACATAAAACCACGGCTGCCCAAATCACGGCAGAATTAAATGTGCACCTCAACTCTCCTGTTTCCACCAGAACTGTCCATCGGGAGCTCCACAGGGTCAATATATATGGTCGGGCTGCTATAGCCAAACCTTTGGTCACTCATGCCAATGCCAAACTTCGGTTTCAATGGTGCAAGGAGCACAAATCTTGGGCAGTGGACAATGTGAAACATGTATTGTTCTCTGATGAGTCCACCTTTACTGTTTTCCCCACATCCGGCAGAGTTACGGTGTGGAGAAGCCCCAAAGAAGCGTACCACCCAGACTGTTGCATGCCCAGCATGGGGGTGGATTAGTGATGGTTTGGGCTGCCATATCATGGCATTCCCTTGGCCCAATACTTGCGTTTTTTTAAAAGGGGTTCTTAGGCTGAGACCAGGGATAAAATCTGTCTTTTCTTCCTGGGATCTGACTGTTGTGATGGAGGCTCTTTGTAGCACTCCATTTGAGCCTCTTGAGTCAGTTGATATGAAAATTCTGTCTTATAAGACATCTCTGCTTCTTGCTTTGGGAACTACAAAGCGGGTTGGGAACCTGTTTGTACTTTTAGTGCATCCCTCTTGTGTTTAGTTTTCAACTGATGGCTTACCATTCACTTTGCAGCTAAATGCCCCATATTTCCCAAAAGTGATCCCATCAGATTATAGATCTATGACTATTGAGCTTTTTGGTTTTAATAGAAGGCTGCCAGTTTCTGTGTCTGTTACCTGCACTACAAATTTACATCGACACACTCAAGGTGTGGAGTTGTGTTTTTTGCCAATCCATCTAGGGACAAGGGAATGCACAGACAGAGGCTCTCTCATTGGGTTGTGGATGCTACCTCTCTCGCAGGGGTCTTCTCTTATGTGCTTTCCTCCCGGTTTAAGAGCACATTCAACCTGGGCATGGCGACATGCTGGGCTCTATTCAAAGGGGTCTTGGTGATTGATCTGTGCTGCAGTCAGTTGGTCTTTGCCACACACGTTTGTTCGGTTTTATCATTTGGATGTGACAGCCCCTTCTGTGGCTCACCCTGTTCTTTCTGCTGGATTAAAGGGATCACACAAATGCGCTGGATTTGTCTTAGGTTTGATAGCTGCTCTGTGGGGAGTGTAAACATGTCTCATCCTTGTGTTGCATTGAGTGAATCGACAGAAAGGAAGCATTGTGTTATGCATATAAATAAGGTACAATACCTTTGTCTGCCCCACTGTTCAGCCTGGCTCTATATAGAGCGGCCATCAACCTGAATAACATACGTCATTTGCCGAAAGGCGCAATTAGAGGTGGCGTCAGTCAGTGTAAAGTGTAAGCAGACTATATATCAGTCTGTAATAATATTGTCTGGAAGTTATTACTTACAAGAATTGTCAGCCACATTTGTGTTGTTTCCTGTTAACAGCACCTGCTGAAAGCTGGACGGGAGGCGCCCTGACCATTGCTGTGGTCATTATAAATTCTGAAATAAATGTATTAATCTGACAGTTCCTTTTATTATGTAAGTTGACAAACTAAAAAGAATATACAAAATGAAAAACAACGAGAATCAAAACCACAGTTCATCAGGAAAATATAATAATGGAGAGGTGATCAAACCATGATGCCAGCAACACAATGTAAAGCCACTCACATCAGCTGTAGAGCACAGGCTACTCTGTATCAACAGTTTTTCATCACAACTCAAGTATTTACATCATATACATACATCACCTTGCGACCACTGTAAACACAAGGACCTCACTGATGCACTGGATTTATTTTACTTTGGGGTTTCTCACAATCTGGAACTGTTTGTGAATGCAAGCATACAGCTATATGTGTTGAGCCGATGCTCCTCCACATCAAGAGGAGTCAGCTGAGGTGACCCGGGCATCTGTTCCAGATGCCCCCTTGACGCCTCCCTTGGGAGGTGTTCCAGGCACATCCCATCCGGAAAAGGCCCAGCGGACGGCCCAGGACACACTGGAGGAAATACCTATTGGCTGGCCTGGGAATGCCTCGTGCTTCCTCTAGAGGAGCTGGAGGCCGAAAACCAACATTGAATGCCCGTCACTTCAATCCCTCAGACGGCACTGCATTAAAAACTGACATCAATCTGTAATAGATATTACCACATGGGCTCAGGAACATTTCAGAAACCCATTGTCTGTCAACATAGTTTGTCGCCACATCTACAAGGCAATGTAAAACTCTACCATGCAAAGCAAAAGCCATATATCAACAACACCCAGAAACGCTGCCTGCTTCTCTGGGCCCAAACTCATCTGAGATGGACTGACGCAAAGTGGAAAAGTGTGCTGTGATCTGAGGAGTCCACATTTGAAATTGTTTTTGGAAATCATTGACGTAGTGTGATCTGCGGCAAGGAAAAAAAGGACTATCTGGACACCCACTCAATCTGGCAACACTGTTCAGGGACTGGAGGTGCAGGAGTGGAAGGAGCGGGAGAGAAGAGAGAGACAGAATCAATAGTCTGTATCAGCAGAGAGACAGAGTTCCAGTGAGATTCTGAAGATGACATTTACCAGAATAAAAAGCTGCTATTCAAAAACTATAACTCCTAGCTTTTTTTTAAATCAGCAGGGATTTTTGCCGACACATATAATTTTTATGCAGCTACTATCTCAAATATATATATATGTATACATATATATATATATATATATATATATATATATATATATATATATATATATTTTATGACAGTTTAAAAATGTGCAACTTCATCAGAGTTGGAGAAAACAAAAGAGCCATTTTAAATGGGAGCCTTTGCTGTTCGTAGATCAACTTTATCGCAGTCTGATGCTACTTGACAGAAAAAGATAGTTACATTGGGTGAAAGAAGACAGGAGTGCCTATGTTTTGATGCATAATTTGTCTAGGTACATCCTTTTTGTCATCCTTTTCAGTGAAAGGTATACAATTATAAAATGCATTACCATCTAAACTCAAATAAATAGAAGTCAACGTTTTTAAGTTACATGTAAAGAAAATTTGGAAACTGAAGCAAGTCTGTGAACATTAACTGTGCAGTTTCCATCTTATTGGTTTAATTCCAACTTAAATGTGTGTGTTCGCGTATGTATATCTATATATGTATGTAGGGCATTTTAAAGTTTTACCAAGTTTTTCCTTATTTTTTTCCAACTTAAGGTCTCCCACTAAAGCTTTGTGCCATAATATGCATGTTTGGAAAGTGTGAACCCTCTGTCTCTGTGTGTGTGTGTGTGTGTGTGTGTGTTCCTGTCTTGGCATCAGAGTGAGAACCATTTTCCCGATTTCACCATCAAATTGAGGACCGTTTGTACCAAAGTGAGGACATTTTGTGTCAGTACACAATCGGCGCACACGCACTTACATTGTTACATGTTAATTCTCTATACTCAGATGTTGACTTCCGTCGTATTCTTTTAAAATATTTAGTGTTTTATTTTTGGTTGCAATGTTTTGAAATGCCATTATTTTCTTAAATCTTTTTTAACCCTGGAAATCTAACCCAGGACAGGGGTTGCAAATATGCTATTGCTAAAAACCTGCATTGATGTGCGATGGAGTTCATGACTAGTGAAGCACAGACTCCTCTGGAGTCAGATGTACAAATATATGAATTCAAAACAGAGGCTTATATTTAAATTTTGACCATAATTTAAACATTTAATTATTTTTAAAGCATTATGCTTAAATGAATTCCATACTGTTCAAAAATACGATAGCAAGAAAAAGATAATGTGTTTTACAAGGCCATATTTGATTATTATAAAATGTTCTTTTTTTTTTCCGTTGATCTCTTTTTTTATTTAGGTTGAAAATTGTATATGATATTATCTTTATTTGTATATGAAGTCCATGGAGGCAGTTTGCATCAATCAAGTCTTTTAGAATCTCCCAGGTCTCCCTAACCTTCGCTTAAAGGACACTGCCATTCAATGTCAAGTCAAATCCGTGTACTCCACGCTCTTTTCGGGTGTACCACTCTGGTTCAAAAGAGCATTACAACCAAGAAATGCAATGACAATAACTGTGCTCACTGTGTTTTTATTAGCTAGCTCTCTGCTCAGCTCAATACACACACAGGTTGAGAACTACCCCCTACAGCTGATCTCAGCATCCTGCTGTTTGCATCAGCGGTATACAGCATTTACTCTCTGCTTCTAAAGAACCCCTAGAAACATAAATAACCCCAATGTGTAGGACAACAGAACTGCATGAAAGGCCAAACTCGGCCAACCTGACTAGATAAACTGGGTAGACTGACGGTTTACCTGCGTAGCCATATGGGTTATTTTGCCACTTGACAGGCTATGCCCTAATCTAAAGTTTCAAAAGTCCATAACATAGTCTCTGAGTTAAGGAGGTCTCTGTGGGGCCCTAGCAGGGCGAAGTTCAGGCTGCAACGGCTCAACCAGTGCACTTATTGCTGGAGCATCCCCCGTTGGGGGGGCGTAGG
This sequence comes from Girardinichthys multiradiatus, assembly GCF_021462225.1. Lineage (NCBI taxonomy): Eukaryota > Metazoa > Chordata > Actinopteri > Cyprinodontiformes > Goodeidae > Girardinichthys > Girardinichthys multiradiatus. The sequence goes on along the minus strand of NC_061795.1, from coordinate 28,262,791 downwards.
CATTTTACAGGAAACTACAGTTCACGTCCAAGCATCGGGAGGGCTGGAGAACTGCCCGTTGTCGCGTGTATCGTCACTCTATAGTAAAACAGAGTGCTCTGCAGGGCTTATGAAAATGACAGACTCTCCACCAGATATGCTCTGAGCCCATTCTTGAGGGTTTGGTTAAATCTCTCCACACCACCATTAGCTTCAGGGTGGGAGAAGGCAGTTCTGAGAAATTTGATCACCCTCTCCTCCACAAAGGTAGTGAAGTCGGCCGAGATGAACTGGGGCCCTTTATCATCAGGCACAGCCCATAGGGAAAACAGGGAGGAGAGAAAGTCAGTGACTGCACTGTAAGGGATGGAACCGACCGGTAGCACCTCTGACACCTTAGAATGGAGGTCGTAAGCCACCAGGAGGAAGCATTGGTGCTGGGAGTTCTTCATAAATGTCTTCCTGGATGTGAGTTCATGGGGTCAGTGGCCATAGTAGGGGCTTTAAGTGTGGTGGTGGTGGCAGGCCAGTATTATCATTGGTGAGGCAAGCTCTGCAGTCTTATACCATCATCTCCACATCCCTGTAAATGCCTAGCTACCAGATCTGGCCCCCGCAGTGTTGCTTGTTTTTTACGACCCCCAGGTGACCTTCATGGAGCATATTGAGGATCCGTGCTCTCCACGTGCTGGGGACCACTGTGCACAGCTTGCCTGCCAAACTGTAATCTTTCCAGCAGGAGAGGTCGCTACTGACACGGTGGAAGAGCAATAGATTCTTGGGGACTCTGGAGGGGCATCCCTTCTGAATGAAGACTCAGCTGGTTGAACATAGGGTACCGTACAAATGCTGCTTTGAGCTCTTGGAGGGAAACAGCTGCCTGAAGCGGTGTGTGCAGCATGAGAACCAAGTCTGGATAAGAAGGTCTTGGATGGAGTCCAACTTAGAGTATGCAGTACCTCTGGAGAGCAAGTCTGCCTCAATGTTCTCCATGAAAGGCAAAAACTGAGTGGTGAAATTATATGCCTGCAGCCTCTCTGTCCATTTGTAAAGGCGCAATGGCCTCTATCCTGGGATATTACCAGCAAGGCTATGAGGGCCTGGTGGTTCGTCCACAACGTGACGTGCCATCCATACAAGTACATGTGCATGTACATGTGACCTTGAACCCTGTTGGAGTTGAGAGAGGACTGTGCTGACAGCAGAATTGGATGCCTCCCAGGTCACAAATGTCAGGCTGTGCAGGTCAAAGTGGTCAAGCACAGGTGGGGAGGTCAGCTGTGCCCTTAGCTGGCAGACTGCAGTGGAGCATGCAGAGGTCCAGAACCAGGCAGCATTCTGCTTGAGGAAGGCACATAGCACCAACAGTCATTGTGGCAATACTATGCAATACTAGATTTGTATTTTGTATTTACCAAAATACAAATATTTTGGTAATTCCTCTAAATATGTTAGTTTTATCTTTCCTGACACGTTCAAACTTAGAATGACATCTCTGTGACAATATATGGCAGATTTAGAGGTGTCCAAAGTATCCAATGTAGCCCAGTTTTCGGGCGCCTTTTAATTTCCTATGGGAACACGCTGAGTCAGCACCAATTTGAGTTTTGTAAAAGTTGTATACAAGCACACTGCTCCCAATTACTCTGCATGTTTCCATGTATTTTGAGCCATATGGAATAAAGACAATAGTATTATGCCTGCCTTCAATACCTTCAGCATGAAGCACCTATAATTATATGATTACCATTTTTAAAAGACCCTAAGGAGCAACCAAATAAGGTCTTCAACTACATTTTAAATAAGTTCAGACTTCAAAGACCATGTAAAACCAAAGGAAACTCGTTCCACCGCTGAGGTGCAACAGTCTGGAAAAGTGATCCCTTCTTGTTTTACAGGTCCTTCTCAAAATATTAGCATATTGTGATAAAGTTCATTATTTTCCATAATGTCATGATGAAAATTTAACACTCATATATTTTAGATTCATTGCACACTAACTGAAATATTTCAGGTCTTTTATTGTCTTAATATGGATGATTGTGGCATACAGCTCATGAAAACCCAAAATTCCTATCTCACAAAATTAGCATATTTCATCCGACCAATAAAAGAAAAGTGTTTTGAATACAAAAAACGTCAACCTTCAAATAATCATGTACAGTTATGCACTTAATACTTGGTCGGGAATCCTTTTGCAGAAATGACTGCTTCAATGCAGCGTGGCATGGAGGCAATCAGCCTGTGGCACTGCTGAGGTCTTATGGAGGCCCAGGATGCTTCGATAGCGGCCTTTAGCTCATCCAGAGTGTTGGGTCTTGAGTCTCTCAACGTTCTCTTCACAATATCCCACAGATTCTCTATGGGGTTCAGGTCAGGAGAGTTGGCAGGCCAATTGAGCACAGTGATACCATGGTCAGTAAACCATTTACCAGTGGTTTTGGCACTGTGAGCAGGTGCCAGGTCGTGCTGAAAAATGAAATCTTCATCTCCATAAAGCTTTTCTGCAGATGGAAGCATGAAGTGCTCCAAAATCTCCTGATAGCTAGCTGCATTGACCCTGCCCTTGATAAAACACAGTGGACCAACACCAGCAGCTGACACGGCACCGCAGACCATCACTGACTGTGGGTACTTGACACTGGACTTCTGGCATTTTGGCATTTCCTTCTCCCCAGTCTTCCTCCAGAAGCACCTTGATTTCCGAATGACATGCAGAATTTGCTTTCATCTGAAAAACATACTTTGGACCACTGAGCAACAGTCTGCTGCTTCTCTGTAGCCCAGGTCAGGCGCTTCTGCCGCTGTTTGTGGTTCAAAGGTGGCTTGACCTGGGGAATGCGGCACCTGTAGCCCATTTCCTGCACACGCCTGTGCACGGTGGCTATGGATGTTTCTACTCCAGACTCAGTCCACTGCTTCCGCAGGTCCCCCAAGGTCTGGAATCGGCCCTTCTCCACAATCTTCCTCAGGGTCCGGTCACCTCTTCTCGTTGTGCAGCGTTTTCTGCCACACTTCTTTCTTCCCACAGACTTCCCACTGAGGTGCCTTGATACAGCACTCTGGGAACAACCTATTTATTCAGAAATTTCTTTCTGTGTCTTACCCTCTTGCTTGAGGGTGTCAATAGTGGCCTTCTGGACAGCAGTCAGGTCGGCAGTCTTATCCATGATTGGGTTTTGAGTGATGAACCAGGCTGGGAGTTTTAAAGGCCTCAGGAATCTTTTGCAGGTGTTTAGAGTTAACTCGTTGATTCAGATGATTAGGTTCATAGCTTGTTTAGAGACCCTTTTAATGATATGCTAATTTTGTGAGATAGGAATTTTGGGTTTTCATGAGCTGTATGCCAAAATCATCCGTATTAAGACAATAAAAGACCTGAAATATTTCAGTTAGTGTGCAATGAATCTAAAATATATGAATATTAAATTTTCATCATGACATTATGGAAAATAATGAACTTTATCACAATATGCTAATATTTTGAGAAGGACCTGTATATCTGGTCCTCAGACTACAAATATATTTGGGTTTCAAGACCAGAGGGCTCAAGTTGGAGTATTTGGCTTTGACTATTCAGTAATAAAGGAAGGAGCTTGACCAGTCAGGCCCCTGAATGTTAAAGTCAGGATTTTAAAATTATTTTGTAGGAGCTGAACAGCTGAATGTCATCTACATAAAAGAAATAAGATATATGAAACTTATGAATGATCTGTCCAACTGAGTGAATATATACAGCAACAAAGGAGGGCCTAAAACATACATAGAAGAATCTAGCACCAGGTGGTTTATATGGACACTAAAGTTTCTGTTTGGAAAGTAAGTTCTAAACCTCTAAAACAATCCCACTATACTTATTTTAGATGGTGTGATCAGCAGTGTCAAAGGGTTTAACATATTTTCTTCCAGAATTGCTCTGTATGTAGCTTCATCCATCTCACTATTAGTTGAGAATAGTTAGCATCATGCTGCCACTACCTGCTTTCACAGTGGGTGTGGTGTCTTTAGGCTGATGTGCTTCAATAGTCTTCCACCAGACATGACACAGCTGTACATCCTAAAAATTAATTTAGGCCATTGGCTGCTTCTCTAATTGATCCTTTCTTTGCCCAGCCTGCAAGATTATCTAAAAAGGCATGTCTTGGTAGGTCTACATTGCTCCATTCTCATTGCATCGGGGATGGCGATATTGTTTTGCATACGGTCATATTTGCAAAATTAGAAAATACATTCTGATGCGGCTTGTTTTTCAGATTAAAAGTACTTTTTGAAAATAACTGACAGTACTTTTGCACGGCATCGAAGTGCATTGAAAATTCTCATACCTTGAAGAATGACATAAATCTCTACAATGTCAGGAACAGTTAATCAGTAACATTGTAATTAGATTTGAAGGTAAAGAAAACATTGATTTTTGAACACCTTAAAGAGTTGAGAGAAATGGTTTTGTCTCCCCCAGGAATCAATACAAGCTGTGCTCTCCTAACAGAAAGAATATATCACAGGCTCTTTTTGCAGCGGAATTCTTCCTGCTTCCTCAAATCTCATGTATTTTTTTTTACCTTATTTGTCCTTATGATAGAATAAAAATGCAGTTCTCCCTTTCAAAATTTTCAAACAATTTAATTGTGAGGTATTAGCAATATTGACTTGGACCGCAGAAATTGAGTTATCCGGGCTTTGTTCTCGTGGGGTTATATACGGTGGCCGGGGGGGCAAACCAACATTACAAAATCTAAAACACTTTTATAAACTTATAGACAAACTAACATTTCAGAAAACAATTTAACAAGATGAGAAACATTTTTACAAGTACTGAAACAAATTTACATTTGACAAAATCAACGGGAAAGGGAATGTACCAACGCCGAGGCTGACCCGGAAGTCAGCCTCAGGGGCTGCATCCTTCGAAGGACCCGGTCTACGTGGGCTGGGTCCTTCGGCGACCGCTAAAACCAGCGCCATATGGCGCTGGCTAAAACCACAGAGGCGGAAGTGAGCAGCAGCGGATTGGTACGGGCCCTGTCCCAATACTCGCACTTCCACCCTTGTGTCCCTGAATTGCGAGTTCCCATTGATGGGTTCGAGTGCGTAGTGTGTCCCAATTCTCCAGAGTGGTCCTTAGCCCCGGCCTCTTTGTGCCCTCAATCCACACTTCGGCAAAGTCCGCTTAGATGCGTGCTTCGCCGATGTATATTACCCATAATTCACTGCTGCAGATGACGTTCTGTGCAAAAACCAATCAAAAACCAATCCCACCCTCACCTCAGAATAACAGCTGTCGCCTAGCAACCGTAGCTGCAAGGAGAAAAAACCAGTTAAAGCAGAATGGAGCCGAACGTCTGGTAGTTTTATTTTTAATTTTTGAGTAACTTCAGCAGTTTTATCGTCGTCGCAGACATCTCCTTTATTTTATCTCTGGCTGAGAGACAATCATGTTCAGGTAAAAAAGATTTAACTTAAAAAAAAACATATTGCTTAATATCAGAGCAAAATTAAAGCTTTTTTTAATTTTACATTTGTCTTAATTTGAAGAAAATATTAAAATATTTCTATGCAAATGCCTAAAACAAGCTCTTTCAAACTTTTAACTTCTTTACTGAGATTCACTTACATTTGGAGGTGTATTCCTCGTCGGGTTTACCTGGAATCAGAAATTATAATGCTAACTGAATTATAAATAAACTTTTAAAACATATAGCACATTTGTTCATTAAAAATTAATATTGAAAAGCTTATTTATTCTCAATCACACTCTCCAGCAATACAGTTGGATTACATAAAATTGTCCATTTATTCTGGTTAACCTTAATATCACCTGAAATGTTAAATCGATTTTCAGTAACAATTAAAATAATAACATAAACTGTTAGAAATCACTTGTGTTAAACGTTCACTGTGATGACTGCCAGCGGGAGCTTAGTGCCGGGAGTTCGGTCAGATATCTCCAAGTTTAGCTCGCCTCACCGCCGGTAGGGCTGGCGAGGCGAGCCAGTTACTCCGCCGGGAACGGAAAACTCCGAACACGTCGGAGCACGTTTGAAATTAAGCGATGTCTTGATAAATCAAGCAGATATTTCACATCTACATAGTTATATTCCCGCACTAAAAACATTGTAGAAGTTAATTTGTGTCACAGAAAGTGTAATTTTCCACAATTTACTCAGCTTTTGCTGCTATGGTCCGCCATGGCTTCCCCTGCTTGACCAATCCGTGTTTGTGTTTTGGTTTTCTATGGTGATGAGGTTTTAAATTTTATATATTTTAATATTTTCTTGTTTTCTCTGCATCTGTTATTGTTAGTATTATCTTGTCACACTAGTTTATTCTGGTGTTCTGTTCTTTATACATTTGGAATTATTTTCTGTTAGATGATTTCCTGGGTCTTTATGTGTTTCTGCTGTGCTCTTTTTTTTTTTGCCTCAGCTGCCCCACATATCCTCTGATCACACTGCCTTCTCTCCTTCTCAGCTGCAAGTCTTTCCTCTGATTAGCCCATCTGGTTTGGCTGTAATTACTCAACCCTGCTTAAGTATATAAACCTACCAGTTCTCTTTGTTCCTCATTGTTCCTTCTGTTGACTTCATGCTCTCTGTTGCTCTGTGTTCTCCATGCTCCCAGCATTACCAGTCTCACATCTTAGTGCAGGACAGTTTTTGTATGTTTTTTGCTCTTATTAACATTAAACAAATATTCAGAATGATTCTTGGCTGCTCTGCATCTGAGTCCTCATACCAAATCTGCTGTCAATTTGCTGTAATACTGTTTCATCATCTTTTTTATTATTTAAATATATATCTTCTGACAGCTTCTTGTAATAAATTGCTGAAATCTTTAGGCAGTCTAGGCTTGCTTTCAGATGTTCAAAGGATTACATATTTGCCAAAATGACTAATAAACAAACAGAAAAAAATTGTAATCTTGCACCCCATGCAGTGCCGTTTCAGCTTCCAGCAGTTTACATTAATTATCATGCCACAGAGACCAGTGTGCAACGTGAATGACAATGTTTTACTCATTTGCTGCACATAATGTTATCAAAACTGATAGACCTGGCAAAGATCAAAGTCAAACCTGATGATTTTTTTTCCCTGTGGCTCTTTTTGACTGGGAAAGATGGTCTTTTAAAGTAGTTTGTGACTTGTTGCCTTTGAATCGGATCAGTATTGTGGCTTTCTCACATAGCAGCGTGATTTTCACAGAATGCTGTCTGCAGAACTCAGTTGTTTAAACTTTATTGCTGCCTAGAGCAGTACAGATTTCCTTGTTGTGATATATTTGCTCTCATAATTTCAAAGCAGCCCCTAGAGCCCTACACTGCAGCAGCATAATCAGAACAAACAGAACCAATACAGGCCCTAAAAAGGTGCTGCTGATAAAACTTATTAGGCTCCTCTTTCACGTCCCTGAGGAAAGATCAATTGCATTGAGACCCTTTTAATATAAATATATTATCTCTTGATAGCGATATGAAATGTCAGTCTGAAAATGCTGCTCTATCACTTTATCGGTGGAAATGTGATCGGTGGCAATCCAACCCAGCAGCACGTTCTAAATTCTGCAGTCGCAGTACATCTGAATATCAATACCATTGTCTTGATAGAGCAAAAGAAATGCGATTCTCCCCCTCACGTGAAATATTCATCACATCCCTATCTGCTGCTGCTCAGTGAGCTTCTTTCAGTTTCAAATATAGACAGACAGGAAATGATTTACTGATTGCAGAGAGAAATTTATTGCTGGATCACTTCTCAGACATGGTTACTTCCTTGTACAGCATATGAAAAACATAAATTTTTATATATTATCCTCTGTAAATCCACAAATCTGGCATTCATCTTTGGTTGCTATTTTGATTAATGTCTTTGCCTGGTCTCCCTTTTATACGAGAACTGTGTGCAGTTTCAAATTGTGGTTGGGTTCCTGCATTATGTTAGACAACAATGAACACTGCCATGTAAGAGGTTGATTTGCAACGAAAGTGAAAAGAATCACTGTGGGGCTCAGTTAAAACCTCAGATATTCACTGAGCAACTCATTTAGGAGGGAGGTCATTAATTAGCTTCACTAGCACAGAGTTAGACCTCCTTTTGCCTTCAGAATTACATTAATGATGTCAGAAACATACCTTGGAGGTTCTGGTCCATAATGTCGTAATGCTATTATGTAGTTGTTGCATATTTGTTGACTGTAAATTCATGATCTGGAAAAAAAACTGATGGCCAATACTAATAATACTAATCTTGCAGGGAATCAAACTCTTGATTTTTGCATAGAAGACCTTTTCTCATTTTTCTGAGTCGTATTATCATTCAAGCAGTCAGCCAGTAGTTACCAATGTCAGAGTGTTTGCTGTCAGCTTCCGATGTTGCCAAGTCTGTTCCATACCAAAGGCTCCATATGCATTTCTCAGACATGTCAAAATGGTTGTATTTGATGCCTTTGGCTGAGAATATATGATATTTCATGTCTATGTTGGAAAACATTGTCTGTTTTCACAATGGTAAAACTAACAGACTATTTTATGACATGTTCTGGCTGAGAAAATGTCATGATTTGTTAAGGAACAGTTGTGAGAACATATGCAACTGTTTGGGATCTACATGGCAGTTCATCAAGGGACGATGTTCTGCAAGAAGATCCTTCCTCACGCCCTTTCCTGCTGACATATGTTATGCTTTTCATTTGCCTGTCAACATTACGGACATGTCTGTGCATCAATGCCAATTATTTATAGATCATTATTAGATTCTCATGATAGGATAATCTTGAGTAAAAATTCCACAAAAGTATAAATAAAATATTCTAAAGGCTTCTATTAAAACAACAAGAGCAGCAGTTACTCCTGTTGCTGTTAAAATAGTTTAATTTGCTGACCTTGACAGTTAAAATATTGCTATCAATAACATAACATGCAAAAATATAACTCTAAATTTAGTAGCGGTTTTAAATAGGCATGCTTAATATGCAAAATGTTATCCTTTTTAGTCTTGTAACTCTTTATGGAGTATCACTGGGTGTATAACAAAGTGACATTAGCTGGTTAATTTGTAAAGCTGCTCAGGCTGCTAAAGAGACAGGCTGCTTGTTGCTTGCAAACTGTAGTTTCAAAAACCCTTGCCTTAAATTTTCTGATAGGTGACCATTGTTCATTTTCTGTGACACGTTTGTCTGTGTTTTTTCAAAAAATATTCTGTCTTTTTTCTAAACTATGGATAGAACCTTCTTTCAGCAGGCTGATTGGCAGTGCAGAGCAACTGATGGGGGAGGGACAGCACTCGATTACTCTGTGCTCTACCCGTGTGGACGTATCTCATCTCACTTTGGCATCTAATTAAAATGATTTTGACCCCTACTGTATGATGGGAAAATACAGCCATTGTTATACCGTAACAGTTAAATTTCTTGGTTTAGCTCCAAAACAGAAACTAAATACACCTAATCCCAACATAAAAATAGTCATCATTACAGATGGACTGAATGCTATCTGCAATTATCAGTGTGCTGTAAGGAGAGGATTGTTGGTTCAAAAGCTTACTTTTTGCATTGTTAGAATGAATTGGATTATACAGCTAAACCAAAAATATCCATACTCCTTGCTGTTTATTGAACTATGAAGTTGAGAAATTAGTTTCAACCATGAAATGACAGTCATAAATGTATGTACCAATTTTTAAGAAGTTTTTCTTACATTTAATTAAAAATGGCACTTATAAACTTATGTACACCCTTCTCAATAATCAGTGTAAAATCTTTATTGGCATTACAGCAATCAGTCCCTCTCTAAAATGCTGTTTGCATTTATATTGTCAAAATTGACAGTATACCTTTTGTAATGAGCTACATATCTTGGAGGTTGGAAGGCCTCCTTGCCATCACTCTAATCTTTAGCCCCCTCCACAGATTATCTTTCAGATTCAAGTCTGGACTGTGGCTGGGCTGCTTGTTAAAATTATTTTACGGTCATGAGAAACATGTTGGCAAAATTAAAAGATTACTTTAAACCTACAGTATATCTGCCAGGAGTATGAATAATATTGATAATAATTTTGGGCTTAACTTCGTATGAGTGATATCACCCTGCCACGAGATGAATTGGCACTGTATAAATGAATATACCAAATCCTGTCCTGTTTTCTGTGCAGTCTACTGAACACCTCTTGCTGTGAGTACATATCTATAGAGTGCTGTGTCAACAGTAACTGCTCTACTGAGCATTATTTGCTATTCATATGTGAAAAGGAGTAAAAGCTTCTTGATTTGTAGATTAGTTCAGAGGTTAAGAAACAAATTTTATTTTGAAGTATTTTCGCCAGATGTTCACTGCTGTATGAATGTGTTGCAATATTGGCAACAATTACTGCATTACACTGTATATAAGCTCATTTCAATTTAACATTTTAGTGCAATTTACAGTTGATCTGTACATAAATAAAGCTTATTTTCAGTAAATTAAATTATGTCCCTAAACAACCCTTACTTGTGTCAAGATCAATCTGTAATAGACATTTATTCTGTTAAGTTCTGCACAAATTTCTAAATATACTATGTTTTTTATCTATTACTGTCAGTTTTTTTATTAATTCTGTCTGTCTGTCTGTAAACAGCCAGTTACAAATGGCACATTTTTAAATGTAAACTGCTGCAGTGTCGTGATACAAAACCAATAAACTTTAAATTGATGAGTTAACAGTTGTTTCTAAAGGTCTCAACTTTATTCTATAAGCCGTTTGAGTGAGTCAGCATCTAGGATTAACTGGGACAGCTTAAATTACATCTTGAGTTTTGGGGCAATTCAATATGAAGTGAATCAATCTGAGGATTAATTGTTGCACCACATCCTGAGCAGCAGACACTCGATACAGCTACAGGCAGGCTGCTTTAATGGAGCAGAAGTAAGGAAAGCAGTTGGAGAATGCAGCTTAACCCTTCAAAGCTTTTAAGTCCATGTTTGATTATCACATTGATGGTGTGAGTAGGCAATGTAAATTGATTATCCTACTGCTTAATATTTTTTGTCTCATTTAAAAATAAACTGATCAATTAGTTAGGTTCATGACAGGAAATTGAATCTTAATGAACACCGTTCTTCCATTGCAGAAGCAATATGTGAGGCAGGTATATGCTGTCATTTGTCAGGTGTCTCTTCCGGCGATTTCATGCTTTGACTTATTACATCGGAGCTGACCAGGGAAACGATACACTCTTAAACAAATGACCACTGTCACACAAAGGAAGAAAGCCTTTAATGAGCATCTGATCACCAGAATTGATTTTGGCATCTTCAAACATCAGCAGGCTCATCCCTAACCCAAGAATATTTAGATTTTCATGCAACAGTTGCATCATTTTCAAGTTAATTTAGAGTAAAGTTAATACATTTAAAATTAATAAAATGCATATTGTACTATATATTTGCTCAAGTTGTGTTTTATAACATGAAAAAAATAAAATAAAATGAATACAGTCTGGGTTTCTGTTGATTTTTATCCATTCCCCATTTTCTTTAACATTTTCTCGGTCACTGTGGATTACAGCCTTTCCTAGCTGTCAGTTATGAAGCAACAACAATGTAAATCAAAATTGAAAATGCTGTTGTCTGATAATTAGGCTTGATTTCAAAGGACAGAATTGATTAGGCTGTTCTGTGATCTGGAAATACTTTTCTGAAAACTGAACCAATGAAGCTACCATTTGATGTAGACAAATTGTTTCTTTTCTCTCTCTCTCTGCAATAAGTAAAATATGCATTTTATCATCCCAAACAGTGTGAAGAAGAGCCTGACTGCAACGTAACTACCATGTTTTCAAGTTACAAAAAGTCATTGCTAAGAACTTGGCTTTTTTGCTGAATTTTGAGTTTGGGCATGATTCACAAGATGTGGACTGCAGTCAAAGCTTCAAGAGCCACCACACAAATGTGTCCAGGACATGAGCTACAACTGTCCCATTCCTTTTGTTAAGCCACTTCTGAATAAGAGACAAGTTCAGAAGCATCTTACCTGACAAAGGAGATAAAGGAGTGGACTGTTGTTCACTTGTCAAAAAACCTTTTTTTCAAATGTACATTTTCAATTTTATTTGAAAATCAAGGTATGAAGGAAAAGCAGAGGCAAATAATCCATGTTGATTGATTTTATTTGTGTTTGTGTATATATGTCTGTAAACAATAGTGCTGTGAAGACAAATTTCATACTTATTCTGACAATAAAGGAATATTGTATCGTCCAGTATAACATTTCCACACTCAATGATGATTTAGTAAGCCATGTCATCTTCTAGTGTTGGTTTACTGTGTTTTTTCAAGTCCAAAGTCAGTGCATCCATCTACAAAAGGTTTTTAGAGCATGTCATGCTTCTCTCTGCTGACAAGCTTTATGGAGATTTTGATTTAGGGACACTGCTAAAAGTACCCATACCTGCTTTAGTGACCACCTTGTGCTTGATTTGGCAATCAAATTGGCCATACCTAAACCCCATAGAAAATCTAAGGAGATGTCAGGAAGATGAGGGACACCAGCAATGCAGATGAACTGAAGGCTGTTATTAAAGCAATCAGAAATGGTTGAAGAAATGGAGAAATAACCAGAAATAAACACTCTGAATATATGTCAGTGTACAGTGAAGGTATGATTTTTACTTTTTAAAGTCCTGAAACAAAATAACTTTAAATTATATTCTGGTTTATTAAAATGTACCAGTCTCTCTGCAGTTTTTTTAAAATTAGACCATTGTATATGGCTCTATCAATTATCCACAAATAACAAAGGGTCCTCTGCACTGGTAACTAATTCAGTTGTCTTATCTTGAAGCCTTTCAGATTAAGATAAATGGGTCAGTTTGAAAAGTAATTAGCTATCCTTAAAGCCAATGTGTTCCTTGAATATCTGTCCTTATCACAGTGAGCTCCCAACCTGAAACTGGCTCTGTTTTCCTTTGTTCTTCCTCAAGTGAATCTCTTTAAGGGAACAGATACATGATTGATTTGCTATACAGTCTTCTCTCTGCTCCTAACACTGTTAAAATATCTTCTCAGCGTAAATGCTGGGCAACAATGAGAGAAAGTACAAGACACTCTCCCATACAAGTCTCCAGTAAGGGTTAGAGAAACAATTAAATACACTGAGAGTCAAAGACTGTATTGTCTCTTTGAAAGTTGCAGACAGATTTATTGCAAGAGGCGTATCAAAGCAGGCAGCCCCTCAGAGATAAATACCTCTATTTCTTTTTTTTCTCTTGCATAGATAAGCACCCAGGTTTAGGATCCAGCTGTGCAATTCAGCTGGCTTATTTTCTGCGTCAGAACAGACTTTGATTGTCCCCAGTGGTTATCAAGACCGGGGGCTTGTTTGCTCTCTCTGGCCTATTTAAATTATCATTTAGCTTTGCTAAGTGGATGCCAATCAGACTTCATACATTATAATAAATGTATCTGTTTCTGCATTAAAAGGCAAAAAAAATCTTGTTTTCAATTTGCATTAGATCACTGCTTCACATGACATGAAAATATACCAGTTCTGCTATACAACTTGCTTTACTCATAGCTGATAAAATATGAATTGAAAATGTTTTCTTACTTTAAATATTTCTAATGGTGTCATTGACATAAAATGTACACCAGATGTTGGCAACAACCCAAATAATCCACACATTAAAATCAACTAAGTCAAGAAACAAAGTTACGATTGCAAAATTGGAAATACAAAAGAAAATAACTATTGAACACACTGATGACATTTATGAAATACTTTGTGAAAAATCCTCTCTGGCTCATGAAAACTTCAAGACGTTACCTTTATGGAGAAGCTAGCTGAGTGCATTGCTCTGGTGTGAAGGTTCGGGGATCCTTTCTTTGCACTCTGCTCTTCAATTCTTTTAATAGATTTTCAACTTTAATAGTGAAGTGATTGACTGGCCCATTGTAACTTTTTTACTTTCTTTCTCTGAACTTAATTGAGTTTCCTGTTGTATGTGTCTGGGACTACGGTCTTGCTTGGAAATCCATACTTGTTTCAGCTTCATATTTTTATCAAAAATGTCCTGGCACATTTCTCAATTTATTCTTCTTTCAATTATATAATGTCTGCCAGGGCCATTATATGATGTCTGCTAGGAGAATTTGCTGTGAGGCATGATGTTACTACCTCCAAATTGCACCTTTGGTGTTATTATTTCTTTCATGGAAAAAACTGTACCTGCTATATCCTGGCCTTTTTGAAGCATTTCTTCAAGTTCTCCTTGGCTCTTTGACAACACTTTTGATTATTCTTTTGACTCCACTGTCAGAAATCTTACTAGGGGGAACTGGCAGATGCGGGTTTATGTGGAAATAGTTTTCTTTCCACTTCTGTATTATGGGACCAACAGCACTTCCTGGAACATTCAGATGTTTAGAAATGCAGCTTTAACCATTGGCATTAGTATGTTTTACAACAAAAATACTTTTCTTTATGTCTCTTGCCTTTATCAATCATACCAATGTGTGCAATACTTTAAAATTAAGAAACCGTATTGTAGGCTATCCGTTAATATTAAACCAACTGATAATAATATGCCCATCTCAACAACGCTTTCTAAATATTGACAGATTTTAGGTAGTTTCTTGGCTTTCTACAGCTTATTTCACATCCTTTTTTCATGTATTCATGACTCATTCTCTATGTCATCCCATTTTCCAACCATCCATTTGTAGATCAATTTTCTTAAATTATTTTTTGTATGTGTGGATTAGTTTGGTTGTTGCTGAAATACAGTGTGAATTGTATGTCAGTGGGCTCCGAAATATTTAAACTGAGAAAAACATGCTCATTTCCTATTTTACCAGCTGTATTTTTATAAAGCCCACTAATCTATAGCCAGTTTAAGTCAAGGTAAGGAAGAAGTAGATTTTTATGCACAGTTCAAATGCACACAGATGGCGATTGATGACGCTGAAGGAAAAAAAAAATAGGGATCAGTCTCTTTGATATTTCTTGAGCAGTTTAGCCCAGACCAATAAGAATATAATTTGTAAAGGGTTGATGCCTTAGCTGAAATAGGAGAGCAGAAAAATTATTTTCAGAAGAAAAGCTTTACAAGTCTGACCACTTCTTTGGATTTTGAGCCACCTCATGATGCTTAGCTGGCATATTTAAGAGTTAGTTCATCTTTCAAACCATCCAGAAGTAGCCTGTTTTTTGTTAAATCTTTGGGCCTAATAGATAGAGCAAACCTACTTTACTATGTTATTATACATCTCTTCATTAATACAGTAAAATTGGCCCCTGTGTAATCATAATCCTAAACACAGTGTGGTATGCATCATTGTGGATCAATGCTGAACATGTTGGCACGGTCAACTGGTGACATCGCTTTAGGCCTGCCCTCTAACAACCAAGTGAGTGCAGCTTCCATCTAGAAGGTCATATTTTGGACAAATTTTGAAAGAGACAATTTGTCTACATCAAATGATAGCAAGCAATGCTGCTTGCAGCTTTCATTTTTCTAGATTTATTCAGTGTTGCAACAAGTTTACCAAAGGTTGGCATCCATCTAATTCAAATAAAATCAAGCAGAAGAACCAATATCCATAATGTAGGAATTATGGCTTTTGAGGTTGAAGTTGGTGAGAAGTTATTGACTTTCGAAGGTGAAATTGTGACTTAATAGGGCATCCAAAATGATTTCTCCATCTTGAAACTTAATAATGACTTCTTCCAAGAACCAATGGAATATATCACAGAAACAGTTACAAAGCAGACATGCAGAGATTCTGCAATCTTAGGCAGTAGTTCCAATAAAGTAACAAATCTACTTTGAAAAGAAACGACACAAGCTAAACCTGGATGTTTCAGATTCAGAGCAAGAGCTTCAACTCTGTAGAGCATGGTATGTTCTTAGAACAATAAACCACAGTAATCAAGTAGCATTTTTCGGCTTCCAAAGGCGAACCTGTTGGATCTGTGATTTAACCTGGAGCCATTTTGTAAGGTGATGCAAGGAGCCATGTGCTGCTCATACTCATTCAGCTACTGACCATACACGAGTTCCTCTCAACAGAGCCATTTCCGAGGCAGCTGTCAGACTCAGAGTCTGATTACGCATATGATGTAACGTCTCCATTTTCTTTCTCCTAACTGCATGTACAGATGATTTTTAATCATGTAGAAAGAAAAATCACACGTACAATGCAGGAATGTGGTTGGAATCACTCGTACGCAAGGTTTTATTTGAATTTACTAATGCGTACATAGTTTTCTTGATTCAAACATGAATCATGTTTCAGTGGGATGCCCACACAATTTCTTCTACCAAAGACCCAAAATCATTATTTTGGGTCTTTGGTAGAAGACCCAAAATAATTAAAAGCCTAACGTTGACAATGTAGTGTCTTTCAGTCATCACTGTTAATACATTCAGACTCCACTTGTTGTTATTGTAAAGCATTTTTCACAACATAATGCGTGATTTCTGTGTATTACAATGCAAAGCTTTTACTGTAAATCCTGAAGTAATGCATGGGTATTAATGTATGGGTAATAATCACTCCTTGTGGTGTTTGTTCTTGCTTCATGACATTCTGTATGATTGCTTTGCAATTGTGTGTGTGTGTGCGCGTGTGTGTGTGTGTGTGTGTGTGTGAGGTGAGAGAGAGAGAGAGAGAGAGAGCTGGGGGGGTTTTCCTGTTTGATACCAGCCAATATTCTGTCTAGTGTTTATCACTTCTTTAAGCCATGCCCACATTTGGATTGTGCAGCTGCAGTGACTCAGCTCTGCATAAACAGAAGGGATGAAAGAAATTTCAGTCAGAGTAAATGCAGCAGGGATTGCTTTATGCTGATGTATGGAAATAAGGCTTGTCTTTTGTTTCACACCATTAAACATTCCCAGTAAGAAGTCCTGCGTTAACAAGTACTTTGCATTTTAAAGTGCCTCATGTTGAATAAACTGAGAAATCGCAGTCTAGTGTTGGCAGTGTTTTATTAAGGTTCATCAGCATCACCATAAAGCTTGTCAGCAGAAAGAAGTGGTAGATGAAAGCATTGACTGTAGATTTCAGTGGACAAACATAGTGGACCAACACCAGCAGATATTTACCATACCATCTTTATTTATAAACCACTTTAAAACAAACCGCAGTTCACAAAGTGCTGTACATATTGAAATAAAAGAAAAACATACAGGAAAAGAGACAAGTCTTCACAATGGCATTCAAGCAACATGGATTCTGTGCCTCTCCACTCTTCCTCCAGACTCTGGGACCTTGACTTGCACATAAAATGCAAATGTTTACTTACATCTGAAATGGGGACCTTGAATCATAGAGCAACACCCCAGTTCTTTGTCTCCTTAGCCCAGGCAGGACACTTCTGACTTCGTCACTGGTTCAGGAGTGGCTTGACACAAGAAATGTGACGTGTAGAATTCGTCTGTGCATAGTGGCCCTTCATGGACTGACTCCAGCCTCAGTCCACTTCTTGTGAAGCTCCCCCAAATTCTTGAATTAATTTTGCCTGACAGTGCTCTTAAGGCAGTGGTTATCCCTGTTGCATCTTTTCTTATTATACTTTTTCCTTCCACTCAACCTTCTCTAAATATGCTTTGATACAGCACTCTGTTACCAACCAGCTTCTTTAGCCATGACTTTTTGTGTCTTTTAGACATCTGCCAAGTCAGCAGTCTTCACCATGATTGTATAGACCATAACATGGCCAGTACATGACATGTTTACATTAAAATGCTTTTTTCAAAGTGTTATGTAACATTCTAATATTCTGAGACATTGAATTTTGGGGTTTTCATTATGAGAATCATTAAAATGATCAGAAATAAAGGCTTAAAATATTTCACTTTGTAGTGAACTTATTTAAAATACAAGTTGAAACAAGTGACATAACACAGTAAACTTTCTCACAATACTCTAATCTTTTCAGATGCACCTGTAAAACCCTATGAGGCAAGTGATTAATTTGTTACACAGCAAGAGTACAAGTCACTGACTGATTTTGATTTATCTAATGTTATTTGTTAAATGCAGTAATAAACAGATGCTTTTCTGGTATGTACAGGTCCTTCTCAAAAAATTAGCATATTGTGATAAAGTTCATTATTTTCTATAATGTAATGATGAAAATTTAATATTCATATATTTTAGATTCATTGCACACTAACTGAAATATTTCAGGTCTTTTATTGTCTTAATACGGATGATTGTGGCATACAGCTCATGAAAACCCAAAATTCCTATCTCACAAAATTAGCATATTTCATCTGACCAATAAAAGAAAAGTGTTTTTAATACAAAAAACATCAACCTTCAAATAATCATGTACAGGTATGCACTCAATACTTGGTCGGGAATCCTTTTGTAGAAATGACTGCTTTAATGCGGCGTGGCATGGAGGCAATCAGCCTGTGGCACTGCTGAGGTCTTATGGAGGCCCAGGATGCTTCGATAGCGGCCTTTAGCTCATCCAGAGTGTTGGGTCTTGAGTCTCTCAACGTTCTCTTCACAATATCCCACAGATTCTCTATGGGGTTCAGGTCAGGACAGTTGGCAGGCCAATTGAGCACAGTGATACCATGGTCAGTAAACCATTTACCAGTGGTTTTGGCACTGTGAGCAGGTGCCAGGTCATGCTGAAAAATGAAATCTTCATCTCCATAAAGCTTTTCAGCAGATGGAAGCATGAAGTGCTCCAAAATCTCCTGATAGCTAGCTGCATTGACCCGGCCCTTGATAAAACACAGTGGACCAACACCAGCAGCTGACACGGCACCCCAGACCATCACTGACTGTGGGTACTTGACACTGGACTTCTGGCATTTTGGCATTTCCTTCTCCCCAGTCTTCCTCCAGACTCTGGCACCTTGATTTCCGAATGACATGCAGAATTTGCTTTAATCTGAAGAAAGTACTTTGGACCACTGAGCAACAGTCCAGTGCTGCTTCTCTGTAGCCCAGGTCTGGGGAATGCGGCACCTGTAGCCCATTTCCTGCACACGCCTGTGCACGGTGGCTCTGGATGTTTCTACTCCAGACTCAGTCCACTGCTTCTGCAGGTCCCCCAAGGTCTGGAATCGGCCCTTCTCCACAATCTTCCTCAGGGTCCGGTCACCTCTTCTTGTTGTGCAGCATTTTCTGCCACACTTTTTCCTTCCCACAGACTTCCTACTGAGGCGCCTTGATACAGCACTCTGGGAACAGCCTATTCGTTCAGAAATTTCTTTCTGTGTCTTACCCTCTTGCTTGAGGGTGTCAATAGTGGCCTTCTGGACAGCAGTCAAGTCGGCAGTCTTACCCATGATTGGGGTTTTGAGTGATGAACCAGGCTGGGAGTTTTAAAGGCCTCAGGAATCTTTTGCAGGTGTTTAGAGTTAACTCGTTGATTCAGATGATTAGGTTCATAGCTCGTTTAGAGACCCTTTTAATGATATGCTAATTTTGTGAGATAGGAATTTTGGGTTTTCATGAGCTGTATGCCAAAATCATCCGTATTAAGACAATAAAAGACCTGAAATATTTCAGTTAGTGTGCAATGAATCTAAAATATATGAATGTTAAATTTTCATCATGACATTATGGAAAATAATGAACTTTATCACAATATGCTAATTTTTTGAGAAGGACCTGTATGTGCTTTAAATTATGGATTTGTTTAAACATTCATTCATTCAGTTATTTTTTCCCTGTGAAATGCAAATTTGTAGCTCTGTTCAGAAGTTAAAAAATTATTTTCAGATGCATATGTTACTAGTAGATAAAAGCTTGTGTATGCAGATGAAAGGCTGTTTTCCCTTCACTATTCTTCAAAGTGACAGGAAAACAAATCATTTTCCCTCATTTTGCTTTGCACTTTGTCTCATATACACTGAACATTTCAAATGACAGGGCTTATATAGAGGCATACATATGTTCACTTACTTTTAGTTTAGTTTTGTTTTTTACTGAGTGGCTCTTGAGTTCTGGCGGGATCTGGCTCTCTTTGTTGGCGCAGTGCTGCAGATAATAGTGTGCTCTGTGTTCCCGACTGAGGGCCAGGCTCTTAAAAAAAAATCAAGCACAGACCAGAGGACACTTCAGAAGTGATATAAAAAAGATGTTTGGTTGTTAATATGGGAAGAGAAAACAGCAGTGATGAAAAATGCTGCTATTTAGGTGCATAGTTGCATACTAGGAAATGTATACGTTTACCACTTGCCAAGATGCTTTTTATGCTTTATTGCACAAAGGAGAAAGGATAAAGTAATTTAGCTCTTGCTTTTTGATAAGCTATCAAGTAGTCCTACTCAGACAGAATTTATCTCCTGCTATTTCATAAACACCAAATCTATGGCTTCTTACTCATCTTTATTAATACATTCCAAAGTTGTAGTGGAAAATTGGTCGTACATCAATGACTCATTCCTCTAATTAATGTTTATACCGCTTATAATTGACAGACCTTAAGATGATGGCATAGCCTAGCCTGTTCTCACTCAGACATGTCGTACCGAAATGTTAATAGCTTCAGGAAAAAAAAAGTGTATGGAACAGAAGGACATGGATAAATGTAGTTATGAAGGAAGAAAAACTGGCTTATGGTTTCAGGAAGAAATGGGAGGTGTGCAAGACTGTTGTCTCAAGGAAGGAGTGATCATGAACTCCAAATTTCTCCGGGACAGGACCAGTGAAACCTCAGGGTAAACCAAGGAGGGTGCAGACAGTACCACATGAGTATTCTCCAAGGAGATTGCAAGTAAGCCAATAGACTAGTTTGATACTGCCCATACTCTTGACTATTAGGCTTGGAATGGAAGTCAGGCAGTTCATAATATCCTCCATTAGCTGATGAGGAGATTACAGTGAGTTGTGAATGAAGCAGGCCTCCCCCAGGAGGGAACGATAAAGCACAGACAGCACATATCACCAACCATGAGGGCCTAGGCCTGATAAAAAAGAATGCTTAAACTTGACCAAAACTGGTTGGGAGCCAAAATTGAATTTGTGATAAAGGTGCAAAATTGACCGGATCAGTCTTTTTTTGTGAATCCGTAGAAAGTTTTCAAATATTTCAGAAAACCACTAGCTCTGTTTAGGCAAGATGTTAAATGACACTTTAGGTCTTGCAGCAAAGATGAGCTTGTTTGGGTCATCCATTTTGGGGGATAGATCGGCTGGGCTGCGCAGTTCGACATGCGCAGCTCAACAATCGTCACAGCTCTGACGTCACCTGGGATTATAAAACCCGCAGAAAATTAACTTCCGTTGCCATTTCCAGCGTTTCTCACGGGATGACACAACGGGGGCGCATATCTGGA
Organism: Girardinichthys multiradiatus; assembly: GCF_021462225.1. Classification (NCBI taxonomy): domain Eukaryota; kingdom Metazoa; phylum Chordata; class Actinopteri; order Cyprinodontiformes; family Goodeidae; genus Girardinichthys; species Girardinichthys multiradiatus. The sequence continues at coordinate 28,241,533 of NC_061795.1, read as the reverse complement.
GAGACAAAAGCTCGCAGGCGAACTTTCCTCCACACGGCCAGTCCCGGAAGAGCTTGAAATCTGGGATTCTGTCTGATACAAGAAGGTCAGAAGATTCATATACTGATCGAATAACAACACTCCGGCGCAGGTGAAAACCCACAGAGGTTTGTTTTCAAGTAGTTTTCCTCCTTGATGATTTAGTCAACTGCAATGGTTCCTCATATTTTCCCTGTTTTGAATGGATGGGAAGTTTACAGATCTAAACCTGATCACAGAAGTGTGTCACTCTGGCATAGTTTAATGTGATTTAGAATCACCAGTAGTTAATCCAAGGCATCAACTTGCTGCATGCCGAGTTGTATTTGATTTGCTGTGCAAGGTGCTTGTTCATGTTTTTGTCCAGCTGATCCCAAATCAGCCTGGGCAAATATCTGAGCTTAGTATTAATACATTCCTGCAGGGCTTCTCGATTCTGAAAAGCCAATGGGTAATTTGTACGATTCTTGGTTGACAAAGTATCTTTAGGTCTAGGAGTGTCAGGAATACATGTGCGATTCTGCGCTGTGGCATTGGATCCTCTTGCGGGGATGACAAGGCCCCATTCGGTGTGGTTGCTGGTCTGCTGGGATGTGTCTGGTTTAGTGGACACATTCTCGTCACAATTTAACTGATATTTTCCCCAGAACTCCCAACGGGGAAACCAGGCTGGGCAACTCACACTCTTGAAGGAGCCCTGTGGATGACTTCAGGCTCCCAATAACCTTGGCCTTTGAACTGTACCAAGGGTCGACAGGCCCAGTCGCAGTGTCACTCCGGGACCCCTCGGTCAAGGTGAATCCAATTGCAGCAAATTGTACAGCGGATGAGTCGGTGCAGGATTCTCACCCATATTATTACTCCGTGAATTCAAGGTTGGAGATAGACCAGGTGTGGTTGACAAGATGTTGGGTCATGGAGTCATTAATCCATGCTGGGTTTCTTTGTAGAGCCTTCTTCGGTCTGGTGAAATTGGTTTTTTGGCTTTCACAAAAGAACACAGACTGGTTCTTTACGGGATGGTATTCTGTCCAAGGCAAAAAAACGTTCAGAGAGGTTGTGTTCCAGCAAGTTTGGTTGGCATATTTTGAAGAACCATGAGCGACCTTAACATGGGTTAAGTTCCATAGTCCCACTCCAGCTTGGTAAAGTATAATTAACAAAAGAATAATGCCGATAAGCAAAGCAAAAAGCCTAAGCAAAGTCTTTAAACAAGACGCTTTATCCATAATCTTTAACCGTTTCCATAGCTTGGGTCGAGTAGAGGGTTTTGCTGTTGATCTGCTTCTTCAGTTCTGTCCACCCGTCCTTTGAGCAGGGTTTGATAAATAGGTGATGGGTGAGGCAATCCAGGTTCTAACCCCTTCCACACCCACGTCCACTGGTAGACTATCCAGTAGTCAGGTTGTATCTGTGGTCCTGCAAGGGTATATCCGTCTATGGCTCGTCTTTGTCTATAGGTCTTGTAAGCCAACCCTACTTCTGACAGGGACAGATTGACGTGTACAGTGGGTGGCCGTGAATCTTGTGTTCGACCCGACGGCCTGGCCGAGCCGGTATGGTACAGTGTGGGACTGGAGGGTTAGGGTAGACCAGGGGTGGGCAAGCTGCGGCCCGTAAAGCTTTTTAATCCGCCCCCAGAATTAGAATAAATTATGATAAACCTTGTTGTTTTATTTTCCGTGCAATTCTGGCGTTTCTCGATAGATGGCAGACTCTGATACACTGACCTTTGTTGAGGTGTGCCGTCTTATGCTGCATTCAAGTGGTGTCTCAAGATCCGTCTTGCCGAGTTTTTTTTCCCAGTGGGAAAGTGATTTTTCCGATCATTCCGATACCCTATGAACGCATTATTATCTTACTCAGCGATTTCCCTCTTTGACAGCTCAACCCTTCTGTAGCTAATGATGAGCAGTGCTAAAAAAGGAAAAGTGGACAGACAATGTCGTGTGTTTAATAAGGAGTGGACAACTAAATATTTTTTTACCGAACACCAATCAACTGCTGCATGCCTGATATGCAAAGAGACTGTTTCGGTTTTTAAAGAGTATAATATCAGCCGTCACTTTACTACAAAACATGCCAACTATGCTGGCAAGCAGTCAGAGAAAGAGCGGGAAGCTACTGCTCAGAGGTTGGTAGCTAATTTATGGGCTCAACAAAAACTTTTTCATCATCAAAGTGCCATCCAAGAGTCAAGTACCAAGGCAAGTTTCATGTTATTGAAAATATGAAGCTGCCTTGGTGTAAACTTATCAACGTCACCACAGATGGATCTCCAAATTTAACAGGGAAAAATGTTGGCCTGCTGAGGAGAATCAAGGATACAGTCAAAGAAGAAAATCTCGACCAGGAATTTATTTTTCTTCACTGCATCATACACCAGGAATCTCTATGTAAATCTGTATTACAGCTTAATCATGTTGTGAATCCTGTCGTAAAACTGGTCAACTTTATACGTGCAAGGGGACTTCAGCACCGTCATTTCATCACGATCCTGGAGGAAACTGATGCTGATCATCAGGACTTACTTTACCACTCTCGTGTTCGTTGGTTAAGTTTGGGCAAAGTGTTTCAACGCGTGTGGGACCTGAAAGAGGAAATCGGTGCATTTTTGGAGTTACTTGGGAAGGCCAACGAATTTCCTGAGTTGAGCAACAAGAACTGGCTATGTGACTTTGTGTTTGCTGTGGATATATTTTCACACATGAATGAGTTGAACGTGAACATACGTTCAGCTCATTCATGGGTGACTCGTGGGCGTGTCATCATTACATGGCTGGCCCCCCGGTCCCTGATCTGCAGGACTCGAAGAGGGCCTTCTTTTCTTCAGAGGACAGTTTGTCATACTCTTCCCTAGGCAGAAAGGTGCTTTTCTTTTGTGGGCCTTGTGATGCTGGTGGTCCGTTCAATCTCCTTTGCGGTTCTTCTCTTCTCTGAAGTGGCGGTCTGTTAGGAGGGTTGGCTGGAGCTTTCACACTGGCCTTAGTTGGTGGTTTGGCCCCTTGTCCTGTCTCTTTCTTTCTTCTTTCTTCTTTCTTTGTTAAACTGTTGCTCCAGATCATAAGAAATCGCTGCTTGGTCCATCTGTTAAACGGTCGTACCCTGCATCGGCATTTTGGCAAAAGCGATCTTGCCTGTCCTCCCTTTGGTTACCTCTCGGAGGGCCTTCACATACAGTATCTAGCTGGTGAGATTGTTTGCTTAAGCACATGCCACACCGGTGCAAGGCGCTGATCTCAATCCATGCGCATTCTTGCTCTTCTGATCTGGGAGTCTTCATCATCCATGTCTTCCAACACTAAGACATTTTCCCTATGGGCTTGCTTGTGGAGTGTGGTGCTGACGACAGTGGGGCTTCTTCCTCTTCCTCGGCTGACAGCTCATCAACCTGTCGCTCAATCTCTTGTGCATACTTGTATGTGGCTTTCTTTAGTCTTCTTAACATCACATCATGCACAACTCCTACATTAGCGGTTCTGAACTGGCTGGTCAGAGGCTAAGTTGCTAGGGTGTGGTAGGATGGCATCATTAGGATGTTGGCCCATTCCCCAACTGTTACTTTTACCCTGAGTTCGACTTTGTCTTCCAGGCGGTCAGCCCATACAGCCGGAATGTGGTAGTCTTCCTGTCCAGCTTCTGGTATGTACGCTCGACGCCCATCATTCGCTTGAACCGGCCCCCATGTCAGGTCTCTGGCCATTCTTTCTGAGACCCAGTAGATGTCAAACACTTCCACTGCTTTCTTTTTTCCTTTTGTCTGTCCTACTTTGAGTGGCTTGTGAGGGGGTTGCCGGGTGCACTGGGATTGAAAACAGGCTTTCACTGTCGTCACTCTCTTCCCCAGAGGTCTCATGTTCAGATGGTTCTTCTTCTTCCGATCCACTGATTTCACTGTCATCTCTTTCTGGGTTCAAGGGCTTCATTTTGAATGGACTCAGGAGATCCTCTTTGGCTGGACTTTGTTTTATCTTCCTCTTTGCTTTTAAATCTTTTGTTGGAACCAGCTCTGTTTTATCTAGATCTTCCAGGCTGCAATTAGCTAGGCTACGTTCCACAGCCTGCACGGAGGTTGAAGGGGCAGCTCTGTCTTTCTTTATTGATTTTGGTCCTTTCTCCAGGCGGGACGCTTAGTTGATCTCACTCTTGTGCAGGTAACGTTTTTCTTCAGGGTGTGGTTTGATTTCGTTCCCTTGTCGGATTCTTGGTATTTCTAAGTGAGGGGGATCTTTCGGCTTATTCTCATCCATCCTTTCTACTAACGCCAGCTCTCTCTTCCTCCGACTCTCATGCTGGCTAAGGGAAGTGACGATGACTATTTTGGTCAATGAGGCTACTTATGTCACTGCTGTTTGTATAGCCACAATAATTGGCTTAAGTTGTAATTTACCTTTTTTTCCTCATCTGTGCTGTCAAAATAAGGTGAGATCTTTCCATGTAATCCATGCAACATTCATTAACTGCTCACAGTTAAATCCAGACAAATTACAATAAATATCCTTTTGTGTAATCTATGCAATAATTATTACAATATACAGTTGAAGCAGTAGTGTGAAACAAGCATATTTTCATATTCTAGAACTGACAGACTGGAGGCCAGTGTGGAGCCACATATTTCCTGCCATATATTATCTGTCTTATCTTTTGCAAAAATATAAACAATGTATCCAAAGAAATGATGTATGATGATTTTACATTCTTTCACATGTATTAAATGAAATTAGTAATCTTTGATTATCAAGTTAAAAGATGTATAATTGAAATGTGGTTAAGAACTGAGAGTTAAAGTAAAAAACATTAAGGGTTGACATTCTAAATCAGCTATATATGAAAGAGATATAACGTTAATCATTTGTGAAGCATGAATAAAAAGAATGAAGTAATGGTTTAAAACTGTAAATGAAGTGAACGCTGTAACTAAAAGTTTGAGCAGCACCGTTGTAAAAAATAAAGCCTTTGTTTAAGAGGAAGTGTAATGCTGAGTGAGACAGGAATAGAGCAGATGTTCAGGAATTGGGGAAGTGAGAGCTGCAGCTTACAGCACAAGGCTGATGACTGAGGCGGGGGCGTAGGTCAAAGAAAAGGCCAGCAGACAGCTCAGGACTGAGGTGATGATGGCATGTCTGATATGGACACAACTCAGGAAATTCCAGAAAATCACCTTATGTCATGGGTGACCAATCGGACAGCCATGGCAACAACCACTGACCAATGAGCACAGAGAGTTTGGTGGAAATGCTCTATAAAATGGGCAAGAATAGAGGAACTATTTGGTTGTTTCCTCGCAGAAGACCAGCGAACAAGATTGGAGAGACGCTACAGATGAATCAGAGGACCAGAGACACAGCCCAGCTGATCAACTGCATTAAAAAGAGGATCAACCCATTTGCCTTAGAAGGACTGTGCCTCAAGATTAAGAATCTGATTCAATCTAAAGCCTTTTTATCCAGACAACAGAAGTGAACTTGATCGGTGAACAGCTGATTGCTCTAAGTTTCAGGCTTCTGGAAGTCCTGAATCAACCTCATTTATGTCTCCGGGTTTCCTTCAACTCTTCAGCCTCTGGAAACTACTGTCTTCGGAGACATATAACAACAAAGATTCTGTTTAACCATCGAAGCCTGGAGCATCAGTGCCTGCCACCTAAAGGAAGAAAACTGAAGATTGAGTCGTATTCCCTTCAAGAAACCACTCATTACCAGAAGAATCTTCTCCATCAGGTGCATGGATGAGCCTCCATCTTCAAAGCCTCTCCAAACTCACCAGTTTCAGCATCAGGGAAAGACAGGTTGAGTTGATTGATTCATTCTATTATTGAAATTATTTTGTGTTGCCAAATTTAAGCTGTTACTGACCCCTGCAAAAGCGTTACTAATTAAAGAAAGCATATAAAATTCTAGTTAAATCGTGGACATTCAATTATTTGGATCACCGTATTTTCGGTTTTTCATCGGTGGTAAAAAAGTCTTGTTGCCTGGTTCTAAGATATTTTAGGAGGCTTTTATAGGTTGCCTTAGCCAAGTTTGTTAAAACAGTGCCCTTGGGGCTCGTGCCGAGCCACTAAAATTAACCTAGCCCATATACCAAGAGCCAGTTGTAAAATTAAGAAATGAGCAGCCGTGACCAAAAGTGACTGTTGAAAGTGTGGATGACTGCGATAGGCTACCCAGTCGTCCAGACCTCCAGTTGAAGAAGGGCGAGACTTTTGTATGAAGGCTATCAGAGGCTAGGCGAGTCATTTCCCAACACCAGCTTAAACAGAACTTTCAGTAAACCTGCTTATTAAGATCTTTCAGGTTTAGGGAAGTCCGGACCCGTTGGATGGAGAGCTGGATTGAGCAATCCCTTTAGACATAGGGAAGTAGGAGGGAGGGGTTAGCTCATCGGACAACGAAAGTGCCAAATAGTGTTTGACTGCAACTGCAGTCAGATTGCATCCTAGTGTTATCACTTTGAGTCACTACATGTGTATCATGAGCTTGAACAAATTTTTGGGGATTACTTTTTTGTAAGTAAACTAATTGCTGATAGACTTAGAGATTCTAAGTGCCATGATAATGCAATGAAAATAACAGACTGCTACATTACTGTGGTGTCAGTAAGTTTGTCCGGTGACACAGGTGTTTGAAGGAACACCTCTCTACATTTCCACATTATCATTTCTACTATATTTTGGTTTGGGGCTGTCTCTCCTGGCAGAAACAGCAAAGCTTCATCTTTCCTCAGTGAAGACGTTTTATTCATTAACAAGATGAAGAACTGGCATTTACATTTCAGCTACAGTAAGATAGTGGTAATTGGTATTATGATATAAAGATATGAGTGTCATTTCAGCCTTTGTATACAATCTGCTGCCCTCTGAATGTTTGTCTACAAGCAGGATTTAATTAAATATAAATCATATAAATTTGCTGGTTACTGTGCACAGTTAGGTAACAGATACTCAATCAGGCATTACCATGACCATGTGTCATGAGGTTACCATAAACTGTCATTATTGCCATGGGGATGACCTTAGATATTTCAGTGTCTTCAACTCTGGCCTCAGCAAGACTCCAGTTTTTAATGTTTATTTTAACACACATTTAACCACACATTGAATATACAGTACAGACCAAAGGTTTGGACACATCTTCTCATTCAAAGAGTTTTCTTTATTTTCATGACTATGAATATTGTAGCTTCACACTGAAGGCATCAAAACTATGAATTAACACATGTGGAATTATATACTGAACAAAAAAGTGTGAAACAACTGAAAATATGTCTTATATTCTAGGTTCTTCAAAGTAGCCACCTTTTGCTTTGATTACTGCTCTGCACACTCTTGGCATTCTGTTGATGAGCTTCAAGAGGTAGTCACCTGAAATGGTTTTCACTTCACAGGTGTGCCCTGTCAGGTATAAGTGGGATTTCAAGCCTTATAAAAGGGGTTGGGACCATCAGTTGTGTTGTGCAGGAGGTGAATACAGTACACAGCTGACAGTCCTACTGAATAGACTGTTAGAATTTGTATTATGGCAAGAAAAAAGCAGCTAAGTAATGAAAAACGAGTGGCGATCATTACTTTAAGAAATGAAGGTCAGTCAGTCCGAACAATTGGGAAAACTTTGAAAGTGTCCCCAAGTGCAGTTGCAAAAACCATCAAGCGCTACAAAGAAACTGGCTCACATGAGGACCGCCCCGGGAAAGGAAGACCAAGAGTCACCTCTGCTGCGGACGATAAGTTCATCCGAGTCACCAGCCTCAGACATTGCAGGTTAACAGCAGCTCAGATTAGAGAAAAGGTCAATGCCACACAGAGTTCTAGCAGCAGACACATCTCTAGAACAACTGTTAAGAGGAGACTGTGTGAATCAGGCCATCATGGTAAAATAGCTGCTAGGAAACCACTGCTGAGGACAGGCAACAAGCAGAAGAGACTTGTTTGGGCTAAAGAACACAAGGAATGGACATTAGACCAGTGGAAATCTGTGCTTTGGTCTGATGAGTCCAAGTTTGAGGTCTTTGGTTCCAACCACTGTGTCTTTGTGCGGCGCAGAAGAAATGAACGGTCGGACTCTACATTGTGGGGTGCTTTGCTGGTGACACTGTTGGGGATTTATTCAAAATTGAAGGCATACTGAACCAGCATGGCTACCACAGCATCTTGCAGCGGCATGCTATTCCATCCGGTTTGCGTTTAGTTGGACCATCATTTATTTTTCTACAGGACAATGACCCCAAACACACCTCCAGACTGTGTAAGGGCTATTTGACCAAGGAGAGTGATGGGGTGCTGCGCCAGATGACCTGGCCTCCACAGTCACCGGACCTGAACCCAATCGAGATGGTTTGGGGTGAGCTGGACCGCCGCACAGTGAAGGCAAAAGGGGCAACAAGTGCTAAGCATCTCTGGGAACTCCTTCAAGACTGTTGGAAAACCATTTCAGGTGACTACCTCTTGAAGCTCATCAACAGAATGCCAAGAGTGTGCGGAGCAGTAATCAAAGCAAAAGGTGGCTACTTTGAAGAACCTAGAATATAAGACATATTTATATATATATATATATATATATATATATATATATATATATATATATATATATATATATATATATATATATATATACGCCAAAACAAATTCCTTGTATGTCCAAAAACGTACTTGGCAATAAAGCTTTTCTGATTCTGATTCTGATTCTGATATATATATATATATATATATATACAGTAAATAAAAAAATCTATGAACATGACATTTACTTAAGCTGCAGTGGTGCTGTGACAAAAAAAAAAAAAATAGACAAACTGAATATGGATGTGTGGAAATGTGCACCCAAAGCCAATGAAGTATTAATGAAAGCTGTTTTCCTCTGTTAAATGTCTCACCAGAGACACAGTATCAGCCTTATTGCCTTCTCAGAAAGTCAATACAATGAAATGTATACCACTTAAAGTATCTTTAGGGCAATCTTTCTGTTTTAGAGGTAATGACATTTCATGTATCTCGATTGACTTAGTGTAATGCTGAATGTAAGTGATCCAGTTTAACAAGATTAAGGCATGTCATACTATTTTACTGAATGTGTGACCATTTGTGTTCACTCAGTTTAAATTTCTGTTACTTTTTATCAGATTAACACTACCTATTCATCAATGGCTGAATTCTGAAAATGAGAATGGTAAAATCTACTTGGCTGAATATGACGCAAATGAATTCAAAGTTCCTACAAATGTTCTGTTTCAAAATGCTCTACTGTTCGAGACTTAAATTTCTACGTTTTCCTGGCAGTCAGCTTCAAATACAAGTCTCCACTGGTGGGTGGGCATGTGGTCTATCAAACTCTTTCCTCTGGGAGCACTCTTACTAACAAGAATTATATTCACCTTAAATGTTTCATTAAACAAATTTTAATATCACACAAGATAACCTGAGTGAATACAAAATGCAGTTTTTGAAAGATACTTTCATTTTTTATGGGAAAATAGCTGTTCAACAACGGTAAAAACGGAAATGCTTCTAAACCTAATGATTGGTTGTGCCACCCTTGACGACAAAAACTGCAGCAACTGTTAATCAATCTTTTAAATTATTATGGAGAAATGTTGGCACACTCCATTTTGCAGAATTGTTTTGATTGAGCCAAGTCATTTTTTGATGCAGGATCATTGTCCTGTTGCATACTCCAAGTGAGCTTGAGTTTAAGGTCACAAACTGATTGCTGGATATTCTCCTTCAAGTTTTTTTAGTAGATGGCAGAATTCATGGTTTCCATTAATTTGGGAAGTTATCCAAGGCCCTAAAAACCCCATACCATCATTAAACCTTTTGTTTTATACCAGATTTAATGAAAATGCTTTTAAAAAGTTCAACTTCAGACTCATCTGTCCACAGAATAGTTTCTCCAAAGTCTTGATAATCAGCAAGACCTTTTTGGACATATGAGTCGGGCCTTTGTGTCCTTCTCGGTCAGCGGTGGTTTGGGCCCGGAACTTTGCCTTAGATACAACTTTTACACTGGTCTCTTTCTCACTGTTGAATCATGGACCAATAGCTTAACTGAGACAACTGAGGCCATCAGTGCATTGGATGTTGTTCTTTGTTATTTTGTGACATCGTGGGTGATACATCACAAGCAGAGACTATAGTCCTCAGTGCAACTAGTTTGATTCCCAATCCCAGGCCATTTGCTGCATGTCTTCTCATTCCCTCAATGACATTCTTCCTCCCAGGCTACTAACAGATAAAGGTCATCAGTGCCACAAGGTCTTTAAAAAATATGTATATATTGATAAAAGCTGTTTAAGTTGCAGCATAACTGACAAGCAGTTACATGAAATCATATTTGAAATTTATAGTGGGTTTAGATGTTGCCACATATAGACATTATGTGATCCTCATTGGTGAAAGCTAGTTTTGTGTCCTGTTTGAGCTGCAGGACAATGTGACCGCTGGTCAAGTAGCTCAGTCTGGTGAATTAATTGAGGTCACAGGGTGGGAGCACAGACTACCATCCTTTGTCTCATTAGCATTCTATTTATTCAATAGTCTGCTGTGAAGCAATTATTTACAGTAAATCGGCGTCATGGTCTTACAACTCTCATTATGTGAGATGTGTTTAAGAAGGGCTCCCATTAAACTTTATTCCACTAGATATTTTCCTTTACTGTGCCAGAAGAGTTTCTATTTTGGCTTATGTGCCACCAAGCAGCACTTGTAGCAGTTTCCTCAATCAGTCTGTGAGGTATCGAGCCGATGCACCAAGCACCAGGAGAGAAAGATGATCACTGACAGTGTTGACTAATCTGCTCTATTGATCATTAAAGACACTTCAGTGGCTTCACAAGTGAACACAACGAACATTAACCCTTTACTCTCAACCTCAAAGACAAACAAAGGATATAAGATAATTTTATAACCTTAGGGAGGTTTACATCTTTACAATATTTAGCATCTGCTTCCCTAATATCACACATCTGTCTCACTGTGTGAATTACATCTCATTCATGCTGCTTTTACCTGTAAGGAGAGGAGTGTGCTGCAGGGATCATTTACTGACACTGGCGTCTACGGTTTTGGAGATCAGAGAAACAATCCCGGGGGTGGTGTTGATGCAGACTTTGGTTTGAGGATCTGTATTGCGTTGCCCCCGTCCGGACCCGCTTCCTTCAAGTTAAAAGAAACGGAGCTCACTGCTACCCATAAGCCCAAGTGTCATTGAATATTTATCATGTATCTGATTTGACGAGGAGAGATTCCTGGGATGTGGCTGCCTCCTCTCCCCTTGAGGGATGCAACTCAACACCCGGTAATAGAAGCCCTAAAATGTGCCTGTCATTTTCTGCCTCTGGGACATGGTTAATTAATTACATGTTGGCGTTTACGCTATGAGCAAACCTCTGCAAATTATTTCACATGTTTATTCCAACTAGGTTTTTCCATTGCTGTACAGTCACAGTGCAGCATGTATTTATATGAGAGAATATGAAATGCATCCAGAACACAGAGAGCAGGTTTATCCCACTGTCAACCAAGTACAGTGTGTTCCTCTGTGGTACTGTTAATATAGATCAGAGAGCTGACAGAGCAAATATCTGTGAATTTGTTCAGGGACAGAAAACTTAATGGCAACAATTGCTTGAAGCAGAGAGAGAAAAAAAATGAATCTTTCCAATTTTTGTATTTTGTATTTTTTGTGGAGATGCACCAATCAAGATACCGATTTCCAGTGTTTTTCGAGGTCCTTTTTTATATGGACTGTAACACATAAAAGACTAAAAAAAAAAACAGTTGCAGGATGTTTGATAAAGGTAGTTTTTTGCATCAAAAGAATTATGAAATTAGAAGATTAAGCCCATTAATGCAAGAAAGTATGTCACTAGCCTTGGTCCATTTTTGTTATTGGCTTAGACAGAGATATAATGTGCTTGATGTTGGTTGATATGTCTCTAAATTGATAATGGTGCTAGTTCTCAATTCTGATGCATTAATGCTAAAAATAAAAAAAATCAGCATTTGATCTGCTGATCACGTATCAACAGCATAGTTTTTCAGCCACATATCTTGAACTAATGTCACAAATTACAAGCTGCAAAAGGCTGTTAAAATAAAATACAACCAATAATGACAATATTCCACTTATGTCATTTTGTTGAATATGTTAACTTTTCCAGAAAATGTCTCTGATCATAGCAAAGCTATCAAGTCAATAAAATTTGTATGTAACCTAGCTCTTGTCTTTAATTGCTGGACTTATTGCAGCATAAAAAGTGAAAGGTAATGTCACAACTATTATGGACCATTAATGATTATTTTGTGTAGATTTGTGAATTTCAAAAATACTTTTTGCAGATAAAACATATTACTGAAAATGACTATCAATAGCTGTTAATTTAAATTAACCTTCTGTAACTATACAGCATTAGGTACATAATGGCAAATAAAGGTTTTAATAGCTTGAAAGTTCTAAATCCTTTTCATAGTTAGGTAAGAAACCACAGATTGGATATTGTAATGTATAAAATTCCATGTTATTTGTCAACACTTGCAAGGAAAAATTTTCGAGTGGCAAATTAGGCCAAATCTTCATCTTCATTAGGATTTCTTCTTTGAGGACTACAAATATTTAAAAACTGTTCCATAGTAACAATGCAATGATTGTTAAGATGAAGACTTTGTATAAACTGAAAGGAGATGTCAGACAGCGAGAAAAAAAGATTATTTGTCTTTTTATACAGTGTAAACATCTTGTTTCAGTTGAAAATAAATCACATTATTTGTCTCATCCCTCCAAAGACTTACCTTTAATATTGCAAGTTTCATTTACAGAGAGCCTTGAAATATGTTTGTCTTCACACTCGTGACTTTTTTAAATCTAGTCCTAATTCAATATATTATCATGTTGAAGCTTGATATTTGTATTGTATTCTTCTTAAATTGGGCTGATATAAAGTAGAAGTAAATTGTGAATTTTAAACACGGCACTCACATTTCAATTAGTTGTTGGACTCTACACACCTGCCTCCAGTCCCCGACAAACATTATTTACGCGACACAGCAATGACTTTTGGCCGAGACAGACGTTTTGTATTTTTGTACCACATCCAGGTCTTCATTACTAGGAAGAGAAACACCTGGTATTATGCAAGCTCTAACACAGGTTTAGCATTCTAAGCATTTGTTGGTTAAAAAAAAAAAAAAAAAAAAAAAAAAAAAAAAAAGCTAATCAAATTTCATGTTTAATGCCATACAGGCGGATAAATCTTCCTTTCAAGTAACCTTCATACAAAGTGTCCTGGAGAAATTGCCTCTAAGAAAACTGCAGTGATTACTGTATGATTGCAAATATAGAAGAAATATGTTAATTAACTATTGTTATAGCTGTAACTTTTTGCTGATAACAGGTTTCTCAGATGCTTACCTCACATTTAAATAATTAGAAACATGGTGAAACTATGCATGATCCAGTGTGGATGTAGCTTCGATAATGGCCTAACATGGTTTTTAGTGCAGCTGGTGTGCGTTCTCTAAAGCTCTTAAGATGGGAAGTTGAAACAGAAATCACATCATTAAACACATGTGGCATGCACACATTGCAGCTAATAGTGGTATTTAAGAAAATAAGAATATTATGACAAGTAGGAACAGGGCATAAAAGTATTATTTTCTTCTTTGTGTAATATTGATAACCTGAACATTCTAGCTAGTTTCCACCATGGATTTAATAAAATAAAAAAAATATCTTTTCATGTATGTAGCAAAAAATATATGAAGTAACAGTCTTAAGTACCGGTCATGCGCTGACATGTTGAATGCATGTCTAAAATAATGTGCTTTCACTTCTCATCATTTACTGAATTTCAGTTAAATTCACTCTGGTGTGAAGATCAATTTTCAGCAATAGGAACATTAGTGATTCTCAAGGCAAGGGCATTAAACTCAAATCATTGTGTTCTATTGTTTGGCGTGTCGTATTGATTATCTCCTGAGTTTCCACAAAGAGTAAAATATTGTAGCCTCAACAGCATTGCACTCAAAGAATTGGATTCATTTGCAAGCAAATACTTTTGCAAACCGATACAAACAATCTGTTTTGGCTGAATCCATTATTTTGTGCAGTCTGGCATGAATAAATAGCAAATGGTTGTAAGCAGTGATTTTTAATGCCAGGACAAGAGGCATTAAAGATGGAGTGCTAGTAAATTGCTTCAGTATTTTTTCCTGTGTTACTGCCCTGCATCTTCCTTGTGGTCGGGTTTTTATTGTTACAATTAATATGACACAAGCATTGGTGCAATATGTTAATACAGTCAGATTTTACAGTCCAACAATGACAGCACAGAAGGAAAAAAACTGTTCTATCTTTAATCTGCAAGCTCAAATCCTAAATATTTTATAGTAACTGTTGAAAAGCCATCCCTGAAGACGGCCGAATTTGTATGGCAAAATGTCTGTGTTCACAGAGATGCGTCGCTCATGGTAACGATGATGAAGTCCCTGTTCAGCTAAAATCAATATTCTGAGCCACGAGTCACTTCTGCGGCTCTGTCTCTTGAATTAGATACAGCAGTCACTGAAAGAAAATGTCCTTTTTCTGAGATGCAATCAGTCTGGCTGAGAACAAAGGGTTTTCTGAATATTGTCCTGTTGCATCAGGAAAGACAATCTGATGAAAGTGACCTTTCTCTAAAATGGAAATTTGAATAAATAGCACTGTAGGCCTTCAGCACAGTGACCTCTTTAAAAAACTTTCATGAATTATTGTTGGTTCTTTTGTCTAATTAGGCTAAATGTTGCTGTTGCTGTGGTTGATTTAGACTAATTTATGAATATTAATTTGACTAATACAAAGGTTTGGATCCAATTATATCAGAACAGTAATAGCTCTATTGATTGTTAAATATATGGATGGGCAGATTAAAGGGCAGACCTGTTTCACAAACTGACTAGAGGTTGTCTGCATACAGAACCATGAATCATCTGCTATAAAGCTATCTATGAGTGATCCACAAGGATCTATCCTTGAACCATTGATATTTATGTTTACTGTCAATGATTTCCATCTGTATCTTCTAACTGTAACAAATGAGAAGTGGTTGCCATTTTTTGCATAAAGGCAACTCTCTATCTCTACAAAAACAATCTCCTCCATCTGTGCCCTCCAATATGTATAATTGAGACAAGAAGTGATTTTTTATGACATTTTGAAGAAAATTCATAATCTCAAGTCTTTTGTTTTTACAAACAAATAAAGGTTTCATAAATATCAAACTGTCTTAAAGAATCTCTGCAAGGTGTAAAATAGTCCAGTTCAGGACAAAGTATTTTAGATTTTAATGACGATCAAATGAGGTCAAACTTCTTTAAGAAAAAAATAATCAAAAACAAAAACATCAGCCCCTTTTACCAAACAATATCAATCTATTTGTTGATGTGTCATGTACCAACTTCAGCATTTCTAGGCAGCCACAGTGGATGGACATAATTTCTTACTGTGTTAAACACAGCCAGGGGCTCTACTCGCCATTTAGTGAATGTGCAAATAAGCAATAGAAAACCCTTTCTGGAGGTCCTGCCTCAAGTGGAGGAGTTCAAGTATCTTGGGGTCTTGTTCACGAATGAGGGAAAAATGGAGCGGAAGATCAATAGACGGATTGGTGCTGCATCAGCAGTGATGCGGGCGCTGTACCGGTCTGTCATGGTGAAGAGAGAGCCGAGTCAAAATGCAAAGCCCTCGATTTACTGGTCGATCTACGTTCCTACCCTCATCTATGGTCATGAGCTTTGGGTCATGACAGAAAGAACGAGATCACAGATATAAGCAGGCGATATGAGTATCCTCCGCAGGGTGTGTCTGGGCTCTCCCTTAGAGATAGGGTGAGAAGTCATCCAGGAGGGACTCAGAGTAGAGCCACTGCTTCTCTATGTCGACAGAAGCCAGTGGAGGTGGCTCGGGCATCTGGTTAGGATGCCTCCTGGACGCCTCCCTGGTGAGGTGTTCCGGGCAAATCCCACCGGGAGGCCCAGAGGAAGACCCAGGACACGCTGGAGGGACTATGTTTCTTGGCTGACCTGGGAACGCCTTGAGATTCCCCCAGACGAGATGGCCCAGGTGGCTGGGGTGAGGGAAACCTGGGTCTCTCTGCTTAGGCTGCTGCCCCCACGACCCGACCCAAGATAAGCGTAAGACAATGGACAAATAAGCAATAGAAAACCATTTCTGGCCACAACTGACAGAAACCTTCTTTTTGCAGTTCTCATACCACTCCTTAATGGAATAGGGCCAGTGACACATATCAAAAACGTTCACTGGCACTAAGAGGAGATTGTTTTTTTCTTCTCAGAAAAAGTCCTTTAGGTCAGTGAGTATTTTCTGTAAAGGCTGCACTGAACTGAAACTGCATCCTTATGATCATTAGAGAGCTTTGAGATTTACAGATTTACATCTCATTTAAAGAAATGATTAAACACCAACCATGTTTGTCAACACCAACATCACATTTGGTATCAGCCACTTTCTATTTTTTTTATTTTTTTTATTAATGTAATTATTTTAAAGAACATTTCTTTAATTAACAATAGTGTATAATGTAGCTAATGGCAAATAATATAATGAAAGCTTGTTTGTTGAATTATTCGGATCCTGTTTTTACATAATGTGTTGCTGGTTTTGTTGTTCATTCTTACTCTATTTTCAGGTTGACTCTATAATACTTGTCCAGGGACACCATATGAAAAATACCCTTTGACTAAGTCTGTCCCATTTACGTAACTGTTCATTTTCCCTTTTAAATACACTAATTAATTAAACTAAAACACATTTTGTATTTGCTGTATAGGCTCCATTGAACATGTTATTATTTTTCTGTGTTTCCACTAAAAATGGAGTGTGAATCTTTCACACTGATGTATTCATACATATACCAATAATGAATTATCAAAGGTGGAAGTACACAAGCTAAAGGTTCAGAAAATGTGGTCATTTGCCTTCCAAGTCAAAGGTTTTTGTAAGCCCCATATTGTTTATACCCACTGAACTTTTGCAGTGAAGAGTGAAACCTGCCATTATCCTCGGTTCTCTGGTTGAGTTATTCATCCGAGTCTCCTGTCGTGTCTTCTAAATAAAAAGCCCGCAGTGTCTCGCCAGCTTCCTAATCAGTGAGCACTGCAGGATCTCTCAAAAAGCTAATGGTCACTCCGGGGTCTGTCAGCCCTCTCTGAAGCTCATCTTTTGTGCACACTGTGCTTCAGCTTCACCCCTGCTGCCCCTTACCTTATTGCAAATGTCAGAGACTATTGATTTGACTGAAAGTGACAAAGTCTTCCCTATGATATCTCGATTTATGCCCCCACAAAAAATGATAAAAACCTGTCTTCCATATATAGATACTTCCAGCTTTTGTAAAATTAAATTCTAGTGAAATTTATTTTTTCCAATAACAATAGCAACTGAAACCTCAATAACACTGCATGTTCATAAGTGCCTCTCCTCTGATTTGTTTTTTCAGAAAGAAGCAACAAAAGTATTTCCATGAGCATTTTAGTAAGCAAGCTTCACTGATACAATCTGCAGGGAAGGCAGAGGACATTCTCAAGATTTCTGTTACACATTTTAGGAATTGTGTTTGAGAATACATTGCAATGCATCTATGTATACACATAAAATTACTCTTTTATTTTACAGTAATAATTACTGAAGCTGAATGGGTCAGCACAATAAATTTTTTCTTACGTCACCATTAAATTGAATACAGATGCATAGCAGAAATAAATAAGATATGTGACTATTAATTCATGTTTTTAATCTTAGCATCTATCTTTAGCAGCAGCTCTATGCTTAAGGTCTTGCCTGTTTTAAAAAGTAAGTTTGTCCACGTGATTAGGTTGAAGACCTGTAGCTGCAGGTACAGTTCTAAAGGTACTCTCCTTCAGATTATAGTGTTTTGCTTTGTATAACAGATTTGGCATCTGCCAAGATCTAAATTACTTACATTTGACCTAAAGAGTACAAGACAATCACAGATTTCATCACATCATTATTTATTCAACAAGAATAAAGCCAAAATAGGACATTTTGTGAAAAATTAAGTACGCTCCACAAGATATCTAAAAAACTAAAATTTAAAGGGAGTAATTGATTTCATCAGTCAGTCTTTAAAATGACTCCATGTGTTGTAAAGTGTACTCTAAAGCTTAATCAAGGGTGTACTCGATGATTCAAGAAGAGCAGTTTGGTCTTTGTCCTAGCCTTGAAACAGTTTCCATTGACAGAACTGCAAGGGGTTCATGTGAGATTGGTTAGATGCTTAAATGCCGAAATGATGGTCATATATTTAAAGTTGTAAAATTATACATAATAATCAGATTCAAAAGAAAATCATACAAA
Source organism: Girardinichthys multiradiatus (assembly GCF_021462225.1). Lineage (NCBI taxonomy): Eukaryota > Metazoa > Chordata > Actinopteri > Cyprinodontiformes > Goodeidae > Girardinichthys > Girardinichthys multiradiatus. The sequence continues at coordinate 28,223,147 of NC_061795.1, read as the reverse complement.
TTTCAGATGTGTCCAAAATATTGAAAAGAACAAAAAAAAAAGGTAGGAGAACAAGTGGATTTTGGCATCTGGCAAAGATGTTATATTTCCACATTAAATCGGTAAACAGATGTGTGGTCATATAAATGTCAGTCATTATTTCAGTGTCCATATTGCGTTTCTTGTCATTGACAAAGAAATTAAGTATTTTTAACTGTTCTCATCAGAGTGAAACAGAAGAAAAGACATTTATCAGAAACGGCTACACCTCGTCGCACCAAATTAAATTTGCATGATGCCCAGTTCCTTATGTCTTGCATGGCTGCTATCTAATTGTTTCTGCTGAGAACTTATTAGGAGTCACTTGGCTGGAAATTCTCACCGGAGGATCACTGCAGTCATCTGATAACCTTCACATTCCCTTTCGGGGGAGTTTATTCAAAATCCTTTTACAGAGATAGTGGGAACAAAACGCCTCTGATTTCCCAGAGGTGAAAGGATTTCAGTACACCTGATTATGAATGTAGCAAGTCTTCATATCTCCAGTACTAAATGAAGACAGCAGGGCTCAGTGACATGTATGGTTATTTTCCTCAAAACACAAAGATAAAGAACTGCAAGCACTGATTATCTTACGGATTGATTGTCTTATTATGCAAATACCTTTGTCAGATATATATTTTGACCTCCAGTGATTCTAATTGAAACACAATTTGAATGAATGAGCCTATAAGTATGATCATGGTTTTCCTGCAGGCATTAGCTCACTCTTTGCCCTCTGACTGCACTTGCACATGGTTGCTCAGGGGAGCACTTCTCTGTAACGCTAGATGCATCCACTGCATCTTCACCCCTCATTACTTTACCCCTCAAAGACCTTTGCTGCAACCAGTAGATCCTGCAATCTGCAAGGGACTTTAAATCTTTGTGGTATCCCACATTGAGCTGTGAAGCATAAAATACTGTCTCTTTGATTAACTTTCTAGATTTTGTTTTTATTGTAGAACTAAATGCAACTCAGTTAAAATCTTCTGTAGGCTTGATTGGATGTAATTATTATAATTAGATAATTGGTTCCAATCAAGGTCTGTCAAATGTCCACTTCTCAGAAAATGGTCACATAATTTATGATCATAAACTGCAAGACAAAAGGTGTGCCACTTTAAAGAAGCATTTTCATTTTTTATTACATCTGGTTTTATTATATTTATATATACTAATTAAATTGTATTTATCAGTTTTTCTGTTTCATTTCACACTTAAACTATTCATGTTTGCCCAGATAGTAAAGTGGTCTCCAGCTCTGTGCCCAAAATAAGACCTCTAATGTTAACTTGCTGAAAATAGCTTGAACTATTTAATGTGTTTTTTGTGAACAGATTTTTGTAACTGATATGGATTTTTTTTTTTTTTGCTCAAAATCATGTTTGATTTACCAGTAAACATTTATAATACATGTATAAATTATAAACCTTGAAGGCATACTTTTATTTATTTAACCATTGTTACAGGGTTTTTTAAGGTTGTCAACAGTCAGTATCTTACCTGCAGCAGATTTAGGTGACAATGAATTCAGTCTTGATAAATACAAAACAAATGTCTTCACTACAAGCTAACAGCTAAAGAAAGGCCCGGACCAGGGCAGATTCCCCCAAATAAAATAAAATCTACACGCAACAATTTCTATTATTTCCTGCAAATGTTGTGTGGTAAACATAAATACTGTAGCACCTTCACATTAGAGGGTTACTTAAAAATATAAATGCTACCTGGTTAGGTTTAATATTTATTTAATGTTTTATTTTATAACAAATGTTTCAGATAGAACACTACTAGTATACCGTGGCAGAGAACATTACTATAGAGTTGGTATCAAGTCATCCCTGTGCTGATGGTTCTCTAAACTTAGGTTGAATGTTACCTACGTTTGTAAGATACTGACAGCTGGCAACACACACCCCGCTTCATACAACCTGGAATATCTGTTGTATCTTCTATTATTACATTAGAAGTACTCATACTTATTTGTTATATAAATGTGTTTAAATTAATAGTTACTAACCACAAACAGCTATGATGATTACCAGTAAAAGATCACACCTTAATGAATCTTCAGTAACTTCTGAGCTATATATTACTATTATGAATTCAAATTTAATGGATTCCAAAAATATTAATTCTTTATCATCTAAAAATGTATTAAATCTAGTCTTAAGGTAAATTCAGGATTACCTAATTTATTCTATTTATTAAATACTAGAATACTGTTAGATAACAAGATCTTTTAGACTCATTTTATTTCTTCAGAGGTTTACATAGATTTTCTTTGTATTTGGTAGAATGTCTTTTAAACTGTATGAATTGAGTAAAAGGTTCTGGTGACATTATTCATGCTTCTCACAATAGTTTGATGTAATGGTGGTCCTTTCCTACTTGCTAAACTTGTACACCTCAGTCGGGTTTGTAGACCGCCATGTTCACCCACACCTTTTTATTGGGATCATTGTCCATTTGGAATATCAATTTGTTTTCAAGCTTTAACTTCCTCTGTGATGTCTTGGGATGTTGCTTCAATATTTTCACATAATGTTATTGCCTCATCTATGTTGTGAAGTATATCCCACACACACAGGCCCACACATGATGCTGCCACCATTCTACTTCATAGTTGGGATGGTGTTCTCAGACGTGCAAGTTTCCTCTTTTTACCCCAATTGTAATTATGGTCATTATCGCCAAACACTTCACTTTTTACATTTTTGTGAATCAGAAGCTAACAAAGCCATGACTTCACCTGGGTTTTTTAATCTAGTTAAAGATTACTATCTCATTCAACAATTTGAGGAAACCCCAGATGATGTCTTGGTGTGAGTAAATATCCAAATAAAAGGATTATCAAAAATTGGATTTTGCTCATTATTCTGTCATTTAGCAAATATAAATGATTTTGATCATCCCAACTGGTCTAAACCTAGAAAGGTTTTGCCTGATTTAATGTCAGACTGTACAAAAAAAAGGTTATGTGCCCTATACAGTGTATGTATATTTCTGGTTTTGACATTAAATAAGTGATTTTTACAGTTATTATAAAATTAAAATTCTCAAAAATCTGTTGTTGGTCCTGAAAAAGGTCTTGGTTACATCTGATTAGATAAATAGTGTGAAATTGCTTCTTTCATAGCAGGACCTGTTCCTCTTTTCAGAACCTCTCTGCCTGGAGGCTTTCACCTGCTGCATGATGATTGATTGCCATTTCTATTTTATTTTGGAGTCAGGTTATAGAGCAGACAAATGAAGTGTGGGTGGATCCTTCTATTGTGTGTGTGGGGTGCTGAATGTCGGGTACACAGCGTCACAGTTTGAGTGACATTTAATACCCCGACATTATTTTAACTGACAGACAATTGTTATTATTGTGTCACTTCGAAATTCCGAATTTTGTCACAGGAAATAATTAAATCAACCAGAAACCATACATTATTTTCTGAATTCTTGTGAATAATGTTTGTTTTCAGCTGTCATATCCTTGTTTTTTATCACTTTAACTAATAACTGCTGTGTGTGAGAGGCTACAGTTATTTGACAAACTGCCTGATTTTTCAGTGCCACACAGGGGGAAATCTAAGAGCACCACAGAAATAATGTTTAACTGCTATCTGATCATTAATCTAAAGATATTTATGAGGCAGTGAGGAGAGATTTACCTATGTGGGCTTTAGCTGTGGTTGTTTTATGTCTGTCCAGGTAGACTACCAAAGACATCTATCAAGTGATTATGCCGTGAAGTAAAATCAATGCTGTCCTAAATAAATGATGCTGTTTAGGTCAAAGGTGAATTTAATAGAAGGTGTTAAGAGAGTTGATCAAATTAGCTTTAATCTAATCTAACAAGGGTCTTTTTTGCTCATGCCGATTTTAGACTTTCAGGAAAACCTGGAAAAAACAGATTTTTCTGAAGGCATTCAGTCAGCTACACAGTTTACTTAAGTATTCTATGAAAAATAGACTGAAGGTGTAACTGAAAAAAAAGATTTCCACCAAAGCTGCTGTTGTAAATTATGCACTGAATGAAATAAAAATAAAAAGCAATTACACAGAAACAGATTCTGTTAGGCTGCAATGTGCAAATTGCTCAGTTGATTGATGGTGCGTAGTTGGTTGTTTTGTAATGGAGTTGACCGTGAAATTTATCAAGTCAGCACCCAGACTGACTCTCACTGATTTGCCAATTGTACAGACAGTTTTTATAATCGTTCTGACTTATTACAAACCATTCGGAGATGTATTTGAGTTTTACCCGCATAAAAACTACCCACCTAAATTATCAATGATTTGTTATCATCAGAAAACACAGTTCTGACAATGTTGTCATCATTATGTTAACCATGTTAGAGAGAATATATATATATATCTTTTTTTTTTCTTTTTTCTATTAAACCACATAAAATTTCTAAGGTCTCTGCTAAGAAACTAGAAAGGTGGCTGAGTACAAATAAATGTTTTTTTATTTAGTAGACGCAAAAACATCATTGATTTTTAAAAACTTAATTACACATGGGCTTAATACCTCACTAGTTTAAGGACACATTTACATTTTGGTAGGTGGCATGATATATTGAATCCCAGTCATCAGTGCGATATTATTGAGTACAAAATCACTATCACAAAGGGCTGCTTGAATGCAGTGTTTACTAGACTATTTTATTTTAAGCATGTGTCCCAGTACCCACCAGTATATTATTATATTTCAGGTTTCATGCATTCAGTCTGCTTCTCAGTAATATTTACAGCCAGCTGGATGAACTCTTGCTGACCAGAATTTATAAAAAGGGTTTTGAAAAAAATATTCATCCCCTTACAGAATTCTACTATTTTTGCTTGTGTGTCATGCTCTCAGATGATCAAATAATTATTTTTTAATTACCTTAAAAAAAAACTACAAGTGTTGCTGGTAATACAACAGAAAGAGTGATGAACCAAGGCAGGAAGTTTTCCATATTTTTTGGAATTTCACTGTTGTTAGGCTACAAGTCAAAGATTATACATGCGGTGTCATTTTTAACAGCTTACGTGACGAGATGAAGATGGAAACCTTTAGATCAATATTAAGGTAGAAGGGAACAAAATGTGTGCTTAAAGATTTCAACCATGAACCATGGGACCATGTAGCGTGTTGCTGGTAATTAGCTATGAGCCTTTAAATGGTGTGGAGGTATTGTGACTTACTCTTATTCTCAGAATTGCTTAATTCAGCCACATTAGAGAGTTGGAGAGCATTAACGGCTTGTTTAAGATCATGCCACAGCATCTCGCTCGGATTTAGGTCTGGACTTTGACTAGACCATTGCAAAACATGAACCAATCAGAAGTGGACATTCTAGTGTGCTTTGGATTCTGCTGTCCTGCTGCAAGTGCGCTTGAGCAAAAGATCAAAAACTGAAGGCTGGACATTTTCGTACAGGATTTTCTGTTGAAGAGTGGAATTCATGGTTCCATCAATAACTACAAGTCATCTAGGTCCTGCATCAAAGCAGCCCTAGATCATCAAACCACAACCAGCATGTTTGGTACAATGCTGTCTTTCTTAAGCTTTACACTAGATGTAATGATGTTCCACTTCTTTTCGTAAAGATTTTTTTTTTACGGCACTAGTGGCCTTTTTTGTTGTTTAAAAGTAGGCTGACTGAACGTGAGGTGAAGACATGCAGCACAGGACTGAAGCCTCTGTATACAGGTTGAGCGCTACGCCACACGCCGCACCCTTGATGATGTTGTTCTGTCTTATCAGGTAACAGAATATATTCCCAAAGGTTTTGGGGATCATGAAGATAATCTTTATCAAATGTGAGATGGGTCTTTGTGTTATTTTAGGTTGGCAGTGCTTTTTGCCTTGGAAGTTTCCCATAGATGCCATTTTTGCCCAGTCTCTTCCATATTGTTGAACCTTGAACACTGACCTTAATTGAGGCATGTTGTTCTGAATTATTTTGTTACCTCCTGGAAGAGTCGGTTCTTGGAGAGATGTAGGTAGACGGGCCGCTCTTTGGAAGGCTTAACACTGTTTCATGAACTTACGACCAACTGTTAGCAATATATGCCAAAAATAAGGTATTTCTCTTCATTTTATTAGACAAAATGCAAAAAGAACATCTTGGCAATTGTATGTTTTAAAGAACCTCTGGTTTAAAGAGATGGAAACCATTAGAAGCGTTAATAAATATTTTATATCAGCCACCTTGACTACATTTTGTATGTGCACAGCCTTACTGGATACCAAATTCAGCATTGGACAGTGAGCTCCAACTTTCCCAGTCAACAATTCAGACTTCAGAAAATGTGACTTCCGAGAGAATGCATGATGAAAATCCTGCGACTGGCTCACTATTAGCTGCTAACAATGCTAAGGTTACCATTTTCAGACCTTTCTATCAGTACAATTCTTGAGGGCTTTTCACAGTTTTTAAATGAGTAATTCAAAATCTAAAATACATTTTCAGTTAAAACAAAAGAAGGAGTATCATTAATGTCTTCAATGTGTGCTCTAGTCAAACCTGGGGTGAATTGCTGTACACTGATACAGTACTACAAAATAATTTAAACACAGTATTTGGACACCTTCATGCTATTAATGTAAACAACACAACTGCGGCTTCCTATTTTTCCCTAAAATATCTTAATAACATGTATCATCTCTTCTTATGAGCTGGACATATTTGTGCACCCCTATTTAACATATATTGTAAAAATAAAATAAAATAAAATAAAAAATAAATAAATATATATATATATATACTACTATCAACTATTCATCCTATGAAAATAACAATAAGCTCTAGCTGAAGGTGTATACAAACCTCAAAAATGAGTACATGGTTGAAATATGATAAAATGGAATAATTAACGTTGAGCAGTACTCGGCGTACTTTTTTTTATGAAACTACTGATTTAATTTGAGGAAACCTGACGAAAAGCTCATGGTTTGGCATAAAAAAACATTTTACAATGTGTTTTAGCTCAAAAATCATAGAGATAATCGTTGGTGGTTTTCAAAAACATAAAAAGCAACCTTTCTGCCAACATATATGATGATTAGGGAATCTTGAATTTTAAAAAGTTTCTCAAACCCAACTTTGCTTCTGTTTTGTGTTGTTTCTGTTTTTTGTGGGAAACCTTTTAAGACAAACCTTTGTAAAGTACGTTCAAGGGTCTATTTTTTATCCCGGATTTTATATTATTTGACTTATTTTTACTATTTTTACGTTTTCTTCCTATTATTATTGTTGTTGTGTTGTTATTTGCGTACTTCTACATTATTATTTTACTGCTGTCACAATGTGAATTCCCAAATTGACAGAAATAAAGGTTTTTTTCTTACATAAAAATTTAGCTAACATGCACATAGGAATAAGATGCATTAGGCTGTGCTTACAGTGTCCAGGTTTTTTTGTTTTTTTTTATTGGTTTTTGTTTATATTTTTCAGATACATTTAGTAATAATAGCATTACAAATGTTTGGCGATAAAATCCATGACTATTTAACACTTTATTTTATTATTTTGTCAATATGCAAAGCCTTTTTCAATATATGGTCAAACAACAGTCTGCAAATAATCTCTCTATTCTAATGAATTTATACTAATGTTCTCAAATGTTCTAAAATGAGTGCAACAAAGCCATTTTTTTCTGTTTGAGATCCTTGATTTCTCTTTAGCCTCAAAGTCAGTGGTAAGGGTAAAAACAACAAGGTTTTTCTATGAGGAATGTTAACAACAGTAATAAGTCATTATTAAAGATGATGAAGAGGTTTGCAGTTGAAGAGTGGCACAACAGGCATGTTAAAGTTCAACAAAGTTGAAGCTCTGCACTCAAGTAGTCCATGTGAAAATGCTGCTGACTGTTGTTTTATCAAAACAAACTGTACTGAACAATCACTGGCTCGTCTGGTAAGCCCAACCCTCAGGAATTAATTTGTGTACAAGATAATCAGCATAGAAATGCCCATAAAAAGAAATAGGGAGTGTTTTCTGTCTATAAACAAGACCAATAAACCTGTAATTCAGTGTTCATAAACCTGTAGGACCATCTTTGTAATAAATACAATATGCAGAACATAAATCATGTTCATATTACAAAACTAAAGAAGTAGAAACTATAATCAAAAACAAAGACATTTAGTACCATTGTTCGAACTTAATGAGAGCACATTGGTTGTCTACCATGTACGGGGCTATGGTTGATGGTTTGCTCTGGTTGCTTCCTGAGCTTATAGTTCTGCTATGGACATGGGTCAGTGTACCAGAGAGCTGTAATTACATTTGGCTCTCACTACCACAACAGGATTAGGTTATTGTTGGCCAAGAGGCCCTTTATAATTGTCCCTGATTACCACTCACCATTTCAGAGCAGAGAAAGGTCAGTCAGTCTGCCATTCAGACACCCTTTTGGCCCATAATCCCTCTACAGCCTGTGTAGGCTATTATCCCCTCCCCCCCATCTATATCTCTGATGGAGCGATGTGGAGGCATTATTCTTCTCTGTTGATGTCAGAATCCTAATGGTTCCTCTTTTTACTCAACTGATCAATGGAGAGAAAAAGCAGAAACACTGCTGCTGATGAAATAAATCTTTAACTCTTCATTTTTCTCCTCGGACTATATATCTGTACATTCCATATCTTAGACTAGAAAAATTTTACCATGTTTGGCATCACAATCAAATAGCTTCAGCAAAGGGGCGTTGTCTGAAAACTAAGGTTCCTCCAACAATTTTAGCATTTATAGAGCTTTGACAAATTCCCCCAGGCTTACTCAGCGTCTCCCCTTTGATGAAGGTTTTCTCCTTTAAATCGAAGCCCTCTCCCTCCAGAGGTGACAATTCCTTTGTTAATCTTACGCCAATAAAGGCTAATACTGACAACAGTACACACAGTCACGCTGCATTGGGTGTGTTGTTTCTGGTTTTGTGTCCTATCATGTCCACAGTTATTTTTTTATGGTTTGTGCATTTGTTTTTTGCTCTTGTTTATATGTGAGTTTATTTTCAAATGGTAATGTTTTAAGTTTTTTCAAATAGCATACGCTTTAGTATTCATTGATTAACATAATTGACAATGCTGGTCTGGGCTTTTGTGTACAAAAACACATCAAATGTTAAAGAGTAGGAATTGGACAGATCCAATCCACCAATGGTATCGGACCGGTGTTCTTGGATCGAATATGACAGCACGGTCTTGTATTACTGGAGGTCATATTTTGCTGTTAGCTGCCAACCAGAAAAATGTCTCATATTTTAATGAAATCTACACAGTAATCTTAGAAACTGCATAAAGAGCAAATGTTTTACATATTTTATAAAAGAATGTGAAAAATATAGAAGCAAAATTTTATGTTATGGAGTTTAAACGAAAGTTCAACATGGAAGACTCACCATCACCTCCTGCTTCTGCGGCTCTGCTCCACCAATCAGCGTCAAGTCTGCATTTCTCCCCGGGCAATCATCCTTCAACGCTCCGCTTTAAAAGATCTTCATCCATGGAACCCTACGTTCTGCAGCTGAACTTTGACCCTCCTCCACCCCATCTCCACCATTTGGCTTTCAAACTCTTTCCAAATCTCCTCAGGCCTCCACTCCACCACCAGGATCGCATCCCAGGGGGGGAAGACATCTTTAAATCTAAACCTAAGATGTTCATTCAAGCGCATGTCATTCTCAGCATTCACGTCTTCCACTGGGGTCCGAGCGCCAAAGAAATAAACGTTCACTAATAAACTTTTCTAATTGCATCCCTGTCTTCTCTTTGTGAGTCTTTCCAGGTTGAATTTACAAACATATAGAGTGGAGAAAGTTATGAAACTGTTAAAGTAATAATAACTGAGTCAAAGACATGGTTATTCAGCAGACAACGGGAAGGCTAACTGGAATACAAAATTAAAACTGTTTTATTATATTGTTATATTTGAACTTTTTAGCTCTATTTGCTATCACTGATTTGGAAATGTCTGCTTTTTGGAAGAGTTTGATACAAGAAGACGTATTGAAACCTAGAAATTGCATTGACAGTCTGCTGTTACAGTTACCAATTGGCGATGAAAGTTGGTAAAACTAGTTGTTTTCAAAACAACTGAAACATGCAATTCTTTTGATTTATGTATTTTTACAAACATATTTTTACTTTTTGCATCCCACAAAATGTAAGTAATGTTTTGCACTTTAATGTATAATTAAATGTATGAAGTGCCATCTCCAGCATGACAAAAATAAATAAAATAAAGCATTATTATTTATGTATGATGGGACTTTGCAGTTTCTCCTCTGCTCTTCTGCTGTAGTTACCTTCCCCTAAGGAGGTTTCAGTCAGTGTCTGTCTGTCCATCTGTCTGTCTGCTTGCAAAATATCTCAAAAGGGCATTAACGGATTTGGATGGAATTTTCAGACAAGGTGCTTAGATTTTGGTGGTGGTACTGGAACCAGGAGTTTTGAAAGGGTTCTTTATCATTACCAGACTATGGTGCAACAACTTGGAATTCCCACATGGTTTGTCATCCTGTCAGCAGCTGACACACAGCACCCAGAAAGCTCAAGTATAGAAAAAAGCTGACATGCATCAGTGACCCGACTGCCTTGATGAAGGTCTTCGCTCTATGAGTGCTTTTAGAGTTAATAAATAAACATTGGTGGGTTTTTTTAGGAAACTGCTTCGCTTTTAATGAAAAATGATGCAGGTGTTACGCAGTTAAGAAAATACATTAGTACAGAGAAGGCTGTTTGTTCGAGAGAAACTGTATGTAAAGCCACTTTCAAGTTCCCCCTGGATGCTCCTTGAGTTACGAGAGCAACCACAAGATCCCTGAGAACCAGAGAAACCTGATCATTTAATCATTTAATAATAGGTTTAATAACATTTTTTAATCTTCATCATACTCAGTTTCTTCAGGACACGACAATGATGAGATCTGATGTACTCGATTATATTTCATCTTCAGTTGATTGATTGTTGCAGGTGTTGCTTGTGACTAAGAGTGTCATGTTCAAGGGTTTGGAGACAGGACCCAAATGCAGAACCTGTTGAGGAAGCTGCATAGTTAGTTATTAGGAGTTTAATGAAGAAGGTAAATAGCTGACTTACAGACACGCTGGCAGAGTACTGAGCATGAGCACAACAATTTTCAGGAAACAAACAGAGAACTGGTCACAGACTAACAAAACTCGAGGAAGGTAAAAGGGTGGTAGCCAGAGAAGTTTACAGGAGGAACCAGCGGCGAGCAAAGAAAACCAACAAGCTTATGTACCAAGGTAGGTGGAGTATGGACCAATGAACAGGGAGGCAGGTAATCAGAGAGAACATGGAACAGGTGTGGAACAAGGTTGCCGGGAGACTGAGGAGAATGTGACTAATTACAACTAATGAGACCTGACAGCAGAGGAAAATTGACATGAGGAACTGAGCAAAAAAATAAACTAGAAATAACAAAACTCAGGGAAAGACAGATGTTTAAGATATAAAAACAAACACATGAAACACAAGAATCTAGAAAGTAACAATAAACTGAAGTAAACTACAGATCGGGAGGAACAGAAAAACACCTGACTGGGAAAAAGTAAACAAACACAAAACACCAAATGGCAGATTGTGACAAAGAGCTGACAAAGTAATTTAGATGGGGGGAAATCATTGAAGACATGGCTTTATTTGCAGCATGAAATGGTTGATGGTCTTCAGTTAGTCTAAAAGTATGAAAGTTTACTTTTAAATTTCTTCTACCCACTGTGCTCGTCCTGTTTAAATGTTTACCAAACCTAGTTTCAATTGACTAGTTTTTATTTTTCATACAGTGTGAATGACTATAAGTTACTTTAAACAAACTTGAATATCACATTTCCATTCCTTTACCAATTACCCTCTGTAGTTTTTACACATGGTCCCATGTTTATTTGTTTTTTCTCTTTTTAATTCATATTTAAGGTTCACAGCTTTTGTCACCTCATCTAAAGAAATAAAGATAGTGTATTTTTGTGCATCTTTAGCATGTGGGTGGGCATCAGCTGAGCATCAGCTGAGCTGCTGTTACCAACAACTTAATGTTTTCCTTCTACAGATCATACACTTGGCCCTGTCTTTCAATGTTTAACCCTGTTTCTCTCCCAGGCATAGCTGTTGGCTGAGGTTTTACTATGACAATGTGCTCTCTTTCATGCACTACATTTGAAAACTGGCTCAGACTTTATCTGGTTAGTTGTTTTTCTCTCCTAGGTGAAGACACTGAAGAAGCTACTACTGCCTTTAACATTTTACTTCTTTCTCTGCTCTGTTCTCTCAAACCCCCTGTCGGTCGTGGCAGATGGCCGCTCCCACTGAGCCTGGTTCTGCTGGATGCTTCTTCCTGTTAAAAGGGAGTTTTCCTTTCCACTGTTGCTACGTGCTCAGTATGAGGGATTGCTGCAAAGTCAAAGACACAATGCAAGCGACTGTCCACTGTCGCAACATGCCCTTTCAGTAATGAATGCTGCGTGTCAGTGACTCGATGCAATCTGCTGGGTTTCCTTTGACAGAAAACTGTTTAACCAATTTAAATAATAAACCGACTTCATTATTTGAAAACTTGGATCAATTGGAATGTATGTACTTGACTTGGAATCTGCACGATTCAATTAAATTGAATTTGTAAAGTGCCTTGAGATGACGTGTTGTGAATTGGCGCTGTATAAATAAACTAAATTAACGTTAATTATTTAAATAAACAATATTAAACAGGGCTGCACGGTGGCGCAGTTGGTAGCACTGTTGCCTTGCAGCAAGAAGGTCCTGGGTTAGATTCCCAGCCAGGGGTCTTTCTGCATGGAGTTTGCATGTTCTCCCCGTGCATGCGTGGGTTCTCACCGGGTACTCTGGCTTCCTCCCACAGTCCAAAGACATGCCTGTTAGGTTAATTGGTCACTCTAAATTGCCCTTAGGTGTATGAATGAGTGTGTGTGTGGTTGTTTGTGTGTTGCCCTGCGATGGACTGGCAACTTGTCCAGGGTGTACCCCGCCTCTCGCCCATAGAGTGCTGGAGATAGGCACCAGCTCCCCCGCGACCCACTATGGAATGAGCGGTAGAAAATGACTGACTGACTGACAATATTAAACACTGAAAAGCATACAATTAATTTTTTATTGGAAATTTCCAAAAATTCACATAATTAATGTTTTTGTAAGACTTTATGATTTTTGTTATTTTTAATATGCATTGACAAAAAACATTAACAAAGTAAAGAATAAGTTAAATTGTGATATCATCTTTTGATTAGTAGGTTTGATTTCTCAACATATATGATATATACACAGTACATAGCTCATCAACATTTTTACAAACATTAAAATTTATATTTTATTTTGTCAGGTAGCTGTTATCAGGCAACTGGCTCATTGGGAAGAGTAGTTGTCTTGCAAGCTGAAAGTTGTGGGTTTGATTCCAGATTCCTCCTGCCACATGTTACTGTACCCCAGGGCAAGGCACTTAACCTCAAGTTGCCTACCAATCTGCGTATAGGTGTATGAATGTGAGTGAAAAAGCATTTTGACCTATTTTTGATAACTTATTTGTCTTGTTAAAGCTGTTTAGCTGGTTTAAATGGCTGACGTGGATTGGGCACCGTAAAAGATTCAAGGCAAAAATTCCAGATTTCAGACTCATCAGGGCGTGTTCTTTAGATTTAGCCAGGTCATTTGCTGAGCATAACGTGAAGGACCCAGTGTGTCTATTTATGCCCCAATTTGTTCTGCAGTTAATCTGGACCCCGTGGGGGGCCTTTGGTTTAAAGCCAAGCCGCCTCTGAAGCTGATTGAATTGCCTAACTGTGTGAGAAATTAAGAGGTGCGATGGGTTCTCAATCATGCTGTGTATTTTATTCCTTCAAATTGCCAAAACTATTCCAGCTGCATAAAGTGCACATTTTCACATTATATCTATGCAAATTTGACATAATGATTTTTATCCTTTGATCAGAATAGCATTAGTTTCATACCCACTTAATGTCGTCTTTATTCAGGGCATTTTTGGACTGTTTGTTTTTTTTTTTTAGCCAACATCTCCAAACTAAAACTGCCACTCCAACTTCACTTCCTGCCATGGCCCAGCACAGGCTCTCCCTCATTTGACCTTTCACACAGTAAACCTTATGAATGGACAATCATGTCCTTCACTAGGCCCCATGACCACAGCAATGCTTGCAGCTGGAGCACACAGCAAGGCTTCCATGGCCTGAGGGCACTCTTAACAGCTGAGAAAGATCACTGAACTGGCAAGGGGATTTTTTTTCTTTTGGGAAGTTCTCAAGGAATCACAGATATGAGGGACAAAATGTGGCCTTCACAAAATGTGTGAGGATCAAGAGTTGCAGCGTTTTGAAATGCAGACAGGAGGTGGCCCTTAACAGGTGCTCAGGGAATGAGGGCTGGATCTGCTGGACTTCAGGAGGATGAACTCCTGTTTAACCTGAGGCTATTTCTTATCTACTAAAGGAAGAAGAGGACTGAGACAATTATAAACCTACTGGCTTTCTTGCTGGATGTTAAAACTATAACAGAGGTGTGAGCTTTTGTATGACAGAGCGGAAAATATAACTGACTGAAAACATGAATATTTGCAGTTTCTTATATAAATTAGCAAAAGGGCAACTTTTGAAACTAAAGAATAACAAAGCATATAGCTTGTGTAATTTGTTCAGAACCAAACCTTCACCAAATTGCTTGCCGGATGTTTTGCTCTTTACAGACCAAGAAAGGTTGATTTCCTTTGTCGTTTTTAACAGAATTATAGAGTACTCTTAGGGAAAACACTGCTTAATTATCCATTGACTCAAGTGCAAAAGTGATTAATATTTTCTAAGAAGAAAATTTGTTTGTCAACTCTTCAGTTTTATCAGCTAGCAACACCCAATCTAAAAAGTCCGCTACGCATTTGTGTTTTATTTACACCTTATATTATATATATGTGTAATAATATAATTATATATATATATATTATATATATTGTGCAACTGCAAGCCTACAAAGACATGGTCATCCACCTACACTGATAGGCCAGGCAAGACTAAGATTAATCAGAGAAGTAGCCAACAGGCTCATGGTAACTCTGGAGTAACTGCAGAAATTCAAAGCTCAGGTGGGAGAATCTGTCAACAGAACATGTCTTTGTCGTGTCTTCCATGTAAGTGACCCAGTAAACATGTACAAGAATGTTCTCTGGTCATCTGGTGATAGCAGCATAATGCTGTGGAGATGCTTTTAGTCAGCAGTAACAGGAAAGCTGCTTAGAGTTGATGGGTTGTTAAGTCATGCTAAATACAGGACCATCCACCAAGAAAACCTCTTAGAGGCTGTAAAAGAATCCCATTTGGGGCAGAGGTTCACCTACACACAAAACATACAGCCAGAACTACAAAGAAGTAGTGGCCCAGTCACAGCACAGACTTATAACAAATTGAGAATGTCTTGCAAAGCCTAAGAAATTATGTGTACACACACTTTCTGACTGAGTTTAAGTAAATTTGGAAAGAGGAATGGGCAAAAATGTCCGTCTCCAGATGTCCAAAGTAAGTAGAGACATACCCTAAAAGACCTCCAGCTGTAATTGCAGTGTTCTTCAAAATATTAAATCAGTCAGGCTAAATTTTTGTTAAAACATTTAGAAAACCATTTTTCTACCTCACAATTACTTGCTCAATGAAAAACATTGAAGTTTGTGGTTTTAATGTGAGACAACATAAAAAAGTTTATGGAGTATTAATAATTTACAAGACACTGTGGCATCATTTTTTGATGAATAAAAAGTATTTGTGGTGCTTTTTATAATATCTTCTTATTACTAAAACTGCATATAAAGTGACTTAAAACATCATAATCGTTATCACACTGTCTCATGTGTCTCTTCGTAGATGTAGACAATATCCTTCACATTTCCCAACAATGAATAAAAATATTTCCCTTACCTTCTGCATGTTTTCTGTAACTTGTTTCTCCTTGTGGTTTATGTTTATGAGATGCTTTAGTGCTCTATACACCTTATCTATAAGATAAAATTACAAATTTACTTAATTACTTAAACTAAATCTGCCAGGAAATGTATAATTTTAAGCTTAACTGTATCAAGAGTAGACATTGTTTAACCTAATGACTTCATAATGATTTATAGTAAAGGGAAGCAGAATTTGGTTGCAGGTCTCCTCTATGACAGTTCTGCTTTTGTGTCAACTATACAATGTATAGTTTCTAAATCACTGTAAAGAGACTCTTATTTATCTTATTTTCTATCACATTTATTTCCAATGATGTTTAGTAGCCTATATCCTCTGGTAGCTTGTGCTACTGTAATGCAAAAAAAAAAGTAGTGAATACAAGCGTCTTGTTTGCTTTGACAGAAACTCCTGACATCAATCGAGACGTGCAATCACCACAATCACTGTTTGGTGATTAGGAACTCGTTGTCCCCCCTAAAGGTTTCTAATTAGATGAAAAAATCAATTACTACTAAATTATGAGCAACATCTCTTATCTTCACTAGCCAGTGAGATATTTGGTTGTTTGTGCCATAGGGTAACTCAAAGCTAAAAATGTACATGCAAATGAGACGCAGGGGGATGGAAAACATCCCTGGTTAAATAAACCCATTAGAGTTGGAAAGAAACACTTGATTAAAATTCTGTCATGATCCACATCATCATTGTCTTCATTATCACAAGGTTTACTTTACTTCTAGTCCTGTAATGACATGCTGTCCAAGAAGCCATTTATTCCAGCCAGCCCAGCTGCACTGCAAAGTCGTCCAAATACTTGGCGGCGCCCCCTCTTTGCCTCTCCAAATGAGTTTTCATTAGCATAATGGTGTGTGCTGCTGCTTGGTGATTTATTTTAATCAACCCCAGAGTCAGTGGTAATTAGTAACAGACGACTAATGGAAACTCTTGGCTTCTTTTGACTTATTGTCGACTCACTTGATGCTAAAAAGAATATCAGTGGCAGCTGAGAATAAGAAATAAATTAACATCAAGGGATTGCAGGTTGGTTAAAATATAAAGATATCTGTGCATTTTTATAGTTATGCCTCAACAACTGTCTTCTGCACATTTTTAGCTCGTTGGTTCTTAAATTAGACATCATCTTAAAAAAACACTGTCCTCTGAGCCAGTTGGAGGAAATTGACATCCTTTATACTGCTTCCATTTTTGACAGCGTCTCGTAGCTTTGTATTTCTACAAGATGTGTTATGATTAGGGTTTTGAAAGGTAATAAGAAGAATAATACCTAGCAGTACAGGGACGTGGAGTGAAAGACCCAGTGATCTGCAGAGAGCAAGAAAAAGCTGTTAACATTCATAGACCAAAAAAACAAAAAAATGGAATCAACTTCAGAATACATTACAAAGCATCAGCGTTTGCAAGGACAGGAAAGGTTATGCAGCTCATCTGTGCATGCTGTACAAGAGAAGATAGGATTTATAGCTGCAGAATGTTAAACTGAATGTTTTAGTGAATGCCAGCAACTTTAAATTACATTAATATCCAAAATAATCATTATATTGGTTAGCAATATGTTTGATTTCCAATTGTGAAGAAGAAGGTAATTTTGATGGTTTCATTCTTTGTTTTATGACCTGTTTTATTCCAAAAGGAGGGAAGAATTAAAAGAAACAAGCAAAGCCCAATGTTTCCATGCCAACAGGATAATCCGTCAGCTGGTCCATCTGATTGCTAGCACAAGTATACTAAAGAATGCCTTGCTTTTGTTCTGAGCTGTGCTTTTGTTCACTTCCCTTGTTGGAACATGGAATGTTTCTCCACACCTAACAATAACGGTCGAATCTCTTGCAACAAACAAGCTTCTTGGAGAGCTTTAGGATGAACAAGAGTTACGGATTTCTCTTCAGATGTAAAGGTTTACTAGAAACACCTCAGAGATGTGTATAACATGCAAGAATGGATTCTCCCAAGTCATAAGCCATAATGCAAAACAAAACTTTATTACACATTTGTGGTCCAGCTTCTTTTATGGACAAATGCTTTCTTGATTGTTATGTTCTGTCTGTGTCTTTCAACACAGCACAGTGTTTCTGCACCAGAGTTGTCACTAGGTGCAATGGGTTGCTTTAGGAGAAAGTATTGCGTTACTGAAATTCAACTTCCCTTACGGCAACTGAGAGATAGAATTTGTGCACAGCAGAAGGTCAGCAATGATATTTGTCACAATAATATGATGAAACAATACAACAGTTTCAAAGTCCACAAACACATTGTCTTTCAAAAAGCCGCTCTTAACCGCAGCAGGAAACGTTGTTTTGTCTTAATCATAAAATCCAACATGATGGCAGAGGTGGACAGAGGAGCAAAGAGTCTCTGAAGATGAAACATAAGAAACCAAAGACTGGTTTGGAGGCTACATAGTAATTTATTATTTTTGTTGTTGTTTGCTTGTTTGTTTTGGGGGGCATTGATCAAACACACACACACAGACACATTCAATTCAATTCAATTCAAAGATACTTTATTGATCCCCGAGGGGAAATTAGAATAGCTGTACAACATAGCTGTACAACTAGACCGACAGACTGTGGATAAGTGTATGAACCCATCCACTGCAGCGACTGACCTGCTTTCCCTTTGAAAACTGTAAGCCTTACACTACCCATATTCTCCTCAACACTTTGCTGCTCTGGCCTGTGGAGAGAGAGAGATAATATGTCCTGAGGTTGAGGCCAATGTTCTGGACTTAGAGGAGCTTGATTCAGACTTGTCCTGTCGACAGACGCTCCACCAGGATGTGTTATAGCAAGACTGCAAATTAACAAAGCTGTTTAATCATGGATTGATAAGAACAATAGTTGCTTGGGAAACCAGACTAACACACATTTACCTTCCAGACAAGCAACCCCCTCTTTGTCATACTGTTTGCTCTTGGCCCAACTGTTTCTTAAGCATACACACATCACTCACCCTTAGACATAGAAACCTATGAAGAGAGCCCACACTTGACTAAGAAGAATAAAAAACTTTAATTTCTCTTCTATTGACTTCTGACCCTCATCTTCAAACAGACCCTCTTTTTTCTCAGACCTCCTGTTTAAAGTTACAGCGATTCAGGATTGAGTTTGCACAGAAACCCCACCCAGCTTGCTTCTCCTTCCTTTCCAGGGACTCAGTGTTTCAACACAACCCGGGAGGCTGGGTGTATGAACATATATGAGAGAGAGCCACACCCTGCAGCTGTGCACCTGGAACTGCTCCCATTCCAGCATGGCAATGAACCCACACACCTGTTCACACCTGAGGCCTGCGTCTCTGGTCTTCCACCACCCTGCCTCCTTTTGTTACATCCATCAACTCCTGAGACTGACAGGAACTGAAAAGGCAGGGGATTGAAAAAAAGAAAGGTGTCAGGACTCTTCATGCCTCATCAGAGTAATGTCAGGCATGCTGCAGTCAGAGCAATGTTAAACAAACAATATCTAAAGGTTTCCCTTTGTGGTTTGATTGGATATTTGCTGTATTTTTCACTTCACTGTGCAACCTCACTCATCCAGTTTAACAAGCACCAAACGCTACATGGGACCACGCTACAGAGAAACTATTTTCTGGCTTCAAGACTAGCAAAAAATGAATAATCTAGACAAAACTAAACTACAGCAAACGTGTACTTTTTGCAGCATATATCTTCTGCATTTAGATATGTAAGTCTCTGAGGGAGTAGTGTCCAAATTGCTGCCAATTCAAGAAATAATTGATTTTCCTAAACAGAAAATGGCAGGCACAACACAAAATATTTGTCTTTTATTCATGTTTTATTTAGTTTTGTATTTTTATTTCATAGTGAAGAACATCCAGCGACTTAAACTCAAAAGCAGATTTGAATTAATTCATTCAATAAATTTGGCAAAATGCAGCAAGAGTTTTCAAAGAGAGTGACCCATTTGTTGTTTAGAATGGACTAAACAGAATTTGTCCATTCCAAATATAAACAATTGACCCAAAAATTAGGAATCTGTATGCCTTTCTTTTAATGAGGCAACATGTAACACCTATTTTTATGTTATGGATGTACAATGTTTAGGATTCTCTTTCTACAAAAATAGGACTATACTATGTTTGCTTCATTAAAATATGTATATTTGTTTGAGCAGGTAAGATTAAAACATTGGTTAAAATTTGGTGGCATGATATGGGCCATTGTCTATTTGAAAGGCCCAACATCCTGTCTTGAGATATGGCTTTAATATTTTTCCACACAAGGTTTTTTCTTATGATGACATTTGTTTTGTGAAGTGCACCAGTCCCTCCTGTATCCACATCCACACACCACACATGATGCTGGTCACCATATACACAGTTGTGAATATGTTCTCCAGTTTGCAAGCTGCAAAAATGTCAAAAAACAAAGTAGAATTAAATAAAAGGAGGGCGTTAAAGTCGTCCAGCCTGGAGCGGACGAAGGCAGCTGGCCAGAATGAAAATATGAACATGAAAGGTTAATTCTGACACTGAAAACACATAACTGGAGTATCTGTGGAAATGATTACCACAAATAATTTTCACTAACATTTCTTTAAAATGGAAAGCAGAAATCTCAAAATCTAAAAAACAACAAAGAAAATAATAATTAAAAACTAAATAACAGGTCACTTTAGTGCAGGGCTGTTTTAATAAGCTTAAATCAAGTTCTTAAACAGTTGATACCCCAAATTGTCCCCATACAACATTTTCAGCAACAAATAAACAACAAACAGAGACAAATAGTAATGATCATGAAAGTATTAAAACATTTGAAAAGATTTGAAACATGTATCTGTAAAACGTGAACAGTTTTATGGCTGCATGCTGTGAAATCAATCTGAGCACCTGTTGGTAACACATGTGTGTCACTTTGCTAAAATGGAACCAGCATTCTTTGGTAATGACTTTCCCAGCCCAAACATATGAAGGTCAAGCTTCTGTGCAGGGCTCTCATGTCTGCTGACAGGTTTTCTCTGAAACCATCTGTTTTCTTCCTCCTTACCTGCGCAGACTGGATGGATTCCACCGGGAGATCATAAGGACATATAATCAAAAAAAGAAAAACAAGAGATAAATCTAAAACAACTTGACAGTCACCATTTCTTTCCTGCACTCGCTTGAATTAACTCCAACAATTTGTTGTATGTGAACCACGTCAGCTCATGGTTGAAATCTTTAAGCACACATTTGTTCCCTTCTACCTTAATATTGATCTAAAGGTTTCCATCTTCATCTCGTCACATAAGCTGTTAAAAATGACACAGCATGTATAATCTTTGACTTGTAGCCTAACAACAGTGAAATTCCAAAAAATATGGAAAACTTCCTGCCTTGGTTCATCACTCTTTACAGGGCACGTTTATAATCATTACTGAGGTCAAAGTTTTCAGAAGGCAAAAAATGAATAAAGTATAAAATAAACTCTCTTGTAGCTCTTTGAGAAAATCCATTTGACTTAAGTCAAAGTCTGGACTTAAATCCAAGTGAGATGTTGTGGTGTAACCTTAAACAGGCCTTTTATGCTTTTGGAACTTTGCTTTTTATGTAAAGAAAAAAAAGAATCACAGTATTAATATTTCAAACTTAAATGTACTTCAAAGATTTCTTTTTAGTGTTTTTCTAACTAGTACAGTATAACAGTTTCTTTTTTTTAACAAAATAACATCAATTTAACAGAGGAAACAGGCAACAGGACAAGATCACCTATAAATATCTGCTATAAATAATTCCTGGAACAATGTGCAAATTTCTAGATTAGCAAATATTTATTTACTGTTGTGAGTATGATTCTAACATATGTTATCCTTGCTTGATTCATCTCCAATACTGCTGGGTCATTTTTTACATATACTGACACAGAAAAAGAAATTAAAGTTCAACTAGAAAAACACAGAAAATCAGGGAGGTAAACTTATAAAAAAGGAACCCTCTACCACTGATAAAATCAGTTTCAGTAACACAAGACAGCTCAAGTGCTCTTTCTACTGGTTCTCATCCAGTTAGCATCTGTGATGCAAGACCACACAGACAGTTATTTTACTCTTGCAAAATCTGATGTTTTTTTACAAAACTTAGAACTGAAATGCATCATCGGGAGCAGCATCAGCTGCTTTCAAGATATTTGCACCACATCAACATAATATAAGAACAAAAAACTATCCATATGCCTTTTTAATAAAGCTTCTGTGCATCAATAATTGGAGTGTAATATGCTGGTGCAAATATATCACTGATCATATGTGTAGGTATTCAAATGTAATTTATGGCACAGCTGTGCACAATCCTGCAGAGCATATCGTTAAATGTGTATGTTTACTTATGCCGCATGCTGCAAGATCAAGTTCATCTCATCTTTTAAAATTTTTATTTCCATCCCAGTGTTATGTCTGAATGTTATGTCTGAAGTGTCTCTTTTGGAGGAGAGCTTGGATACCATTTATTACTGCCTTCAAATCTGAAGCAACAATGAGTTATTTCATTGTTGCTTAGAAACATGTTTAAAAACATGTTTCTAATTATGTCAGACTGGTCTAAGCCTGTAGGTGTAAAGTTTTGTTCCCAACCATTTTTCAGATGCTGAAATATTTTATTTAACACAGGACTTTAAAATGGTAAGGAAAACACCCAAGTTAAAAACAAAAAACTTCCTTATTTTTTTCTTTTTTCAACTACCTTTAAGGAAGCAACATGGCCAATTTATGCTGATATGAGCAAATAATTGCAACAAGTACTCACAGGTTTGTCATAGAAATGTGTAACAATTACAACACTTTAAAATTGGTATTAAAACTTTCTTGGCTTACATGTAAACATGTTTAAAACAATATAAAATTGTAGACAGGTTAATTATTGAGTAAATGTCTGTGTAACTTTACGAAGAGAAGGAAATTTTTCGAATCATTTTTCCCATGTTTGTTACGTTTAAGAAAAACCTGTAACTGTAACAAAGGCACTACAATTTTACAATAA
Organism: Girardinichthys multiradiatus; assembly: GCF_021462225.1. Taxonomy (NCBI): domain Eukaryota; kingdom Metazoa; phylum Chordata; class Actinopteri; order Cyprinodontiformes; family Goodeidae; genus Girardinichthys; species Girardinichthys multiradiatus. The sequence goes on along the minus strand of NC_061795.1, from coordinate 28,200,178 downwards.
TAATTTGGTTGCTATATTGCTCTTACCTGATTTCTACATGTAGGCATTTTACATATAAGCCTGATCTGCTCTTTGATCTAAACTAGAGTCCTTTCATAATGTTGTTTTATGGAGGAAAGATGCTTCTTTCATTGCTTTTCCAAAGTATGCACATTATTTTATTTTGTTGCCCATTGAAGATTTGTTTGATTTTGGCAGAGATAAGAGTAAAATTTGATCACTAAAATCCAGTGAAATTTGCTTTTTACTAATTATGTCAGCGTATTATTTTTGTTAGATGTTAATATCTCTCTTTTCCAAAATGTTTCCTAATTTTTCCCAAAATGTTTCCCAAAATTTTACCCAAAAGTAATAATATGTGACCAAAAATGTACCTTATATTCTAACTTGAAATACGTCATACACTATTAGCAATGTTAACATTATTAGTGAACAGGCACCCCTCAAACATCTGATTGGATGATCAGCTCTGGCGATGACTCCTCCCCTGACCAGGTTGGAGCCAGGATTGATCACCCTGAATGTTATAAAATTCAAGCAGTCATAGGGCATTGAAATATAATTCTTAGCAGATCAGTTGGTCCTAATTATGAAAAGAATAAATAAAAGGAGATGGTGACATCACCGTCCCGTGATGCAGCAGAACACTGTTAATTTCACACCCTTAATAAATACACACTATTCAGAACAGTAGAGCATCACACATATTTCAAACAAGTGATAAAACGTGGTGTTCCACAAAACACCCTGCATTTCCTTACGTTCAGACCCATGTAATATTTCTTTCCCCAATACACCAGCATATGTGGCAAGATGGGAAAATATTGAACAAAAACTTGAGTCTCAAATCATACATCACCAGTCATAGAACACAGCTTGCTGTTGTTGTACTGTTGGCATTTTGGTCTACAATCTGTCTACAAAGTGTGCAGATCTAATCAGCGGAAGCAAAATGGTGTTGTGTTAAATCAGAAAACCATGACAGAGAGGATGATAACAATGCTTGATGCTCTGAATATAATAATAATGTATATATGGAGCTAAATACCCAAGCTGCCTATGGTGTTTCAGTCTAAATTGTTGTATAATACAGAAAATTACAGTATAATAGATATTGCAGCGACTTCAGGAGACAAACAAACCGCTCTTCATAGAAAAAAAAAAAGAATCCACTAAGGTCAAAAGTAAATGCCTTTTAATTACGGTATTAAGGATAAATGATCAACTTAGAATAACGTGCCCAAAAATATGACTGAACGAATACAAATCTCAAAGATCTCGATTGTTAGCGGTCAACAAAAAATACAGCGGCCCACACACACCTCTCCTCTCTCCTGACTCTCAGGCAGGTGGGTTAAAATGCCCAATCAACTGAACTCCCCCCATATCCAGTTGACCCACGCATTAACAAACAAACAGCAACAAAAAATATTAACAACAATTCCAAATCCAAACAATTAAACATCTTACAAAGCAGCCCAATTTCATTTATGGCTCCTACACACCAGCCCCTAATTATTAAGTTATCACATAATAATTAAACTCATAAAATCAGTAGAAGACATTTAGATTAAACCTGTTAAAACTTAAGTTCATACAAAGTCTTTGTTTCACATATCTTTCTTTTTTCCTTATTTTCTTTTTTTGTGTTTTTGTTTTCTTTTTTTTTTTTTATCAAAAGGTCTGATCAGGATCCAATAAAAGTCCATGTCGGTCCCAGTTAACAGTCACTCTTCCATACTCTTCACCTTGATCCATCCTCTGCTTCTTGAAGCAGGCAGAGTTTGGTTATTGGACGATCCAACACGCTGTTCTTTGTTTTGACACGCACCTGACGTACAAATCCTCTTCTATCTGGAAAAGTTTCCAGAACTCTTCCCATTAGCCAAGAATTGCGAGGTGCTGTCCCATCCATAATAAGCACAATGTCACCGGGGACAAGATTGCGCTTAGCTCCAAGCAATCTCTGACGTTCCTGTAGCTGAGGTAAGTATTCTTTAATCCACCTTTTCCAGAACAAGTCAGACCTATACTGAACTTGTCTCCATCATCTTCGTGTATACACATCTGCCTGCTGGAAATTTCCAGGTGGTAATGATGGTTGAGTCTTCAAGAGTAGCAGATGATTCGGTGTCAAGGCTTCAAGGTCGTTAGGATCTGTGGAGGCTTTAGTAATTGGACGGCTATTAAGTATAGCTTCCATTTCACAGAAAACCGTCCGAAGGCCTTCTTCATCTAGACGTTGCACATTTAAGGTGGAATTCAGGACCTTCCGTATTAACCTGATCAGCTGCTCCCAGGATCCTCCATGATGTGAACCAGCAGGAGGATTAAATGTCCATTTTATTCCCTTCTGCAGAAGGACACTGCTAATTTGTGACTGATTCCATTCTTGTATAGACGTTCTTAACTCACGCTCTGCTCCAATAAAGTTTGTCCCATTATCTGACCGAAACTCTTGGACTTGACCACCCCTTGCAATGAAACGTCTGAGAGCGTTAATGAAGGAGTTTATGTCCAGTGAAGCTGCAACTTCAATATGTATAGCTCTTATTGCCAGGCAGGTAAAAATAACACCATACCTCTTCACAATACTTCTTCTGCTTCTCACCTCAAAGGGTCCAAAATAATCTACCCCAACACAGGTAAAGGGTAGTTCATCCGGAGTTATTCAATCAGAAGGTAAGTCAGACATTTGCTGGAAAGTTGACTTAGCATTTATTCTTCGACAAATAATGCACTTTGACAAAATCCTTCTGATTGCTGAACTAGCTCTGGTAATCCAGTATTTCTCTCGCAACTTGGACAGCATGTGATTACGCCCACCATGTCCTATTTGTTGGTGGATGTCACTTAAAAGAAGATCTGAAATGTGGAGATCTGGGGCTAATATTATGGGATGTTTAGATTCCACAGGCATAGATGATTTCCTCAGCCGACCACCAACTCTCAGAATACCATTCTCCACCACTGGACAGAGTTTACGAATGTGACTAGAAGCTTTTACATCTTTGCCTTCCTTAAGCCTCAAGATCTCCTCATCAAATGTCATTTGTTGGCAGAACTTTATTATTTCTAGCTCAGCTTTCTCCATTTCCTTCACTGAAAGAAACCCATGATCCATTTTCTTTTTGACCATGTCCATTTTATCCTTCAGCAACTACCTTTGTTGCTCAATGTTCAAATTCATCTTGACAATATCCATAGTTATTTGTTTTCTGTTCTGACAACAGGATTGAAGCCAGTTCCTGAATCTCAAGAACCAAGCAACAGACCTTTTCAGACGAATCCAAGAGGAAAAATAATGAAACATCTGAGTCACTGTGTTATAATCTTCCCTCATCTGTAACAGATTGACTCCCACAACTTTCTTGATCTCAGGATCCTCAATAGAAACTTCATGTACCTCATGTGAGGTAACAGGCCACTTATTTTCAGATTCAAGCAGAAAGGCAGGCCCCAACACCCACAATGTGTTTGTGAGGAACGCATCCACTTTTGAACCTCTGGAGGCCACATCAGCAGGATTGCTTGAACTTTTCACATATTTCCACTGAGAGGGATGGGAAGTTTTCAGAATCGCAGAAACTCTGTTCGCAACAAACACTTTAAATCTTGACGTCTCGTTTTTAATATATTTTAGCACAGATGAACTGTCTGTCCAAAACATAGAGTCGTTAAGATACATGCGCAGTTCTCTTTTCCATAATGCATCAATGCGACTTGCCATTGTGGCAGCAACGAGTTCCATGCGAGGAATTGTCACAGATTTCAAAGGAGCCACTCTCGCTTTACCTATGAGGAAAGCACAGTATACTTGAGAGTTTGAATTTTGTGATATTAAACAGGTTACAGTCCCATATCCATGCTCACTTGCGTCACGAAAATGATGCAACTGTGCACTGACCACTTCTCCAAAATCTGTCGGTTTCAAACACCTCATCAAGCCGAAATGTTCAAGAAACTGGAGTTCTTGCGGCCAGTTTATCAATTTTTTGGCAGCAGATTCAGGTATGATGTCATCCCATCCACATGCCTTCTTGCTGAGATCATTCAAAATTTTCTTGGCCACTAAAACAATAGGGCTCAATATTCCTAAAGGATCCTAGATGGAACTTACGATGGATAAAATACCTTTAGCACAAATAGAGACAAGTTCATGATAAATTGACACTGCTTGCTCTTCTGAGGCCACAGACACCAAGCAGTCATCCACGTAGAAAGAGTGGAGAAGTTATCCACAGCTTCTTCACTGAACCCATCCATATTGTCCTCTGCACATTTCCTTAAAGCAAAATTGGCACAACTTGGGGATGATGTTGCTCCAAAAAGGTGAACAGTCATTCTGAACTCTGCCAGACCTTCAGTTAGATCCCCTTCTGGCCACCATAGGAACCTTAATAAATCTGCATCTTCTGCTGGAACTTTGACTTGATGAAACATTGATCGCTGATTGATTCACCGCTGGTTCCTTTCTGAAACGAGTCACCACCCCAATCAATGAATTGGTCAAATCTGGGCCTTGTAGTAAATGTGCATTGAGTGATGTGCCTTGGAAACTGGCTCCACAATCAACGACAACTCTTATCTTGTGTTTCATGGGATGATAGATCCCATGATGTGGAATATACCAGACTCTTCCATTGCAGTTCATTGTTAGGTACCCTTTCAGCAAAGCCTTTGATAATAAGGTCATCCATGAAGGCAACGTATTCTGCGTAAAAGGATGAATCCTTTTGAAGTTTCTTCTTCAGCTGTAAAGCCCGCTGCTCCATAATCTTCTTGTTGTTTGGCATTATAAGATCCTTCTCTCTCAAAGGTAAGCTGATCTGATAATGACCATCGTGTCGCTTTACAGAGCTTGTAACTGATTCCATAAATTTAAGATCTTCTCTGGATAATCCTTTATGCTCCTCTGTGTTACATTCAGGAAAATCTGTCTTAAATTGTTGCTGCCAGAGCTCCTCCAAATTCACTAGTGACAGTCTGTTTACTGTTAACTCTGGCAGCTCCTCATACGCTGCGCATGCACTTTCTCCTGTAAATGGTCCATTAACAGTCCAACCAAGCAGTGTTCTGATTGCATAAGGACCGTCACCAACACTATGTATGACTTCTAAAGGTTCTAAAGCTTTAGGAACATTTATTCCGATCAACAACTCGATGTCAGCTTTTATCTCAGGAAGAGAAACATGTTTCAGGTGAGGCCAGCCTTTTATATCCTCTTGTGTAGGAATATTTCCTCTATGTACAGGCATGCACTCCTGGGTATATGTTTTAGGCAACTCACAAAAGTTCTCCTCTCTCAGCCCGGCCACTTCCAAACCCGTAACGAGATGGCTACTCACAATCTTTCTTATCCCATCGTCCTTAAAAGTATGTGAGTTTTTCTTCCAGTGAGTCCCAGCCTGTGCATCAACTTCTCTGTACAGAAGACTGCTGTACTACCCTGATCCAAAAATGCATAAGTTGAAACAATCCTGTTGCCTATTTTTGCTTTAACTTTCACTGGAACAATAGGAAGTTTGCAATCCTTGTGACCAGCCCCTGTTAAGCAACTTGAGACCAGTGTGCTGTCTACTACAACCTTCGGCTTCTCATTCATTAAATCAGAGGCGTTTTTGTTTTCTTTTGGCAGAATGTGTAATACAGTAGGATGTTTAAGCCCACATTTTTCACAGGTTATCAGTTTCCTGCAGTCTTTACTGATGTGTCCAATACACAAGCAGCCAAAACAGATGCCTTTCTTCATCAAGAAGCCAATCTTCTCTCTGTGGGTCTTTCGTTCCAATTGTGCACATGATGTCAGAGCATGTCCTCCACCACAACAAAAACACTTTCTCTGTGTTGTCAGAATATGTTCATTTACTTTGACATGTTCTTTTTCCAGTGGAGCAACATCTGTAGCAAAACTACTCCTTTTTATCTTAACACGAGGATGTGATCCTTGTTTGTTCACACATTTATTCATTGTTGATAATGGAGCATCACTAATGTTTCCAAATACAGGGTCACTTAAGATTTTCACTTGTCTCTCAATAAAGTTGACAATATCAGCAAAGTTAGCTCTCTGGTTGCATCTCTCCTGTAGTTCACAGGCTGTAGTCCTCCATTTATCCCGCAGTTTGTATGGCAACTTTTTTATGACCAATATCATATTGACTGATCCAACTCATCCAGGTACTGTACTTCCTCCATTGCATTAGAACATCCTCTAAGGAAACGACTGTATTCCTGAAGTAATGTTACATCATCAGTTTTTATTGGAGGCCATGAGAAAACCCGTTCCATATAAGCATGTGCAATTTTCTGCTCATTCCCAAATTGCTCTCTCAATAAAGATTTTGCTTTAATGTATCTCTTTCAGGATTAAGTTGCTGGCAACTTCGCACAAGCTCCTTTGGATGACCAGCAGTGTATTGTTCCAGAAAATATGGGCGATCACTGTAGCTCTCTGTGTTGCTTTCAACTCCATTCTCGAAAGCTTTCAGAAATGCATGATACTTCAGTGGATCTCCATTGAAAACTGGAATTTCTCTTTTTGGTAAAGATGAAAGGGATTGTTGTTGGATCAGTAATGTTATTTAATTTTGTTTCCTCATTATGTCCAGCATATTGTTATGATCGTCCTTCCCTGAGCAGTGATTCATATTTGGAATCCTCTGATGTTTGTGTTCTTTCTTGATCAATATACTGAGGTACGTGACTTTTATTAGTTACAGGCATGCTATGTAAATATTGTGATCCAGGAGGTTCCTTAGGCCTTACTGGATCGGAACATTTCTTTTCTGTAGTTTTCACTTTTATTTGTGGAACAAAGGATCTTGCGTCAGCTGATAGAGAACAGGCATTAGTTGTTCCCTTTTCCACATAAGAGTTCATTCCATCTGAAGTCTTCTTTGTTATGGACTCTTTTCCTCTTAATATGGAGCTTTGAGATTTTAATACACTCAGTTTGGCCACATGAGCAGCAATCTCCTCATCCAGTTTGAGTTGTTCCTTCCGTTTTCTTAATATTTGTTCTTCATCTTCTAATTGATGTCTTTCTTTTAACAGTTTTTGTCTCACCATTAAAGCTGCTAAATCGGCTTCAGCTTTGAGACGTACAGAAGTTGTTGAAGAAGCAGATGATTTTCCTCCTGAAGCTGATTTATATGATGCACTTGCTCTGCTTTCCACATTTGACACACTATCACTTGGGTGTATATTATTTTGCACATCTTCCATTTACTCTAAGGACACAGCTAACTGTGACACTTGAAATTCATCATTTATTTAATCAACAACAACAAAATTAGGTTCTTGAGGGTTTTCATTCTGAAGCAACTCATCAGGTTCATTCAGCCATTGTTTAACAGTGTCTTTAAATGTATTGCTGTATTCCATTATGCTGCTAAACCATTCACTTTGGTTGCTCTGCTCCTCCTCAGGGAGTAAAGGAAACAATGTGTTATGTGACAATGTCGCACTTTCACACAAATTGATCAAAGTCTTCAACTGAAGATGCACATGAGAAACATTTTCTTTTGTTTTCAAAAGCGATTTAATTTCAGGAATAAGATCTTTAATTTTGCTCACAGCAACTTTACCTTATTCCTGTAGCTTCTCAATTGTATTCGCCAAAGCCTTTGCAGTCAGTTTTATTTCTCTTTTACACCTTTCCATTGCATCCAAACTTGATCCTTACTCCTTTACAAACTTGAATATCAGCATTCATCACGCTTGTTGCATCATAACATCCACCGATCACGAGTCATCCAATAAAACTGATCACAGCAGCAGTTTCATATATAGCGCGGAAAATGTCACTTAAGATGGAAGGATTTTCATCACAGCAGGATCCTTGTAAGCTCATTTGCACATCAACTCTCAGCAGGTTATCAAACTTCGCAGACAAACAGTCAGCACTGCACAAGCCACATCCTTTGGCGTTCATAAACAGCTTTACTCATCCACAGGTGCGCTTACCTGGTTTCCAATAATGTTCGCAGTCTGCTGCTCCAAGAGTCTTATTATACCTCCGCATGATGTGTTGAAAGCCTGTTTACTTTGAGCCTCTTGTAATCTATCCTTTGCTTGTTGCTGATTCCTAATGCCGTTTTTTGTTGACAATATTGCAGCGACTTTAGGAGACAAACAAGCCGCTGAGAGGCTGAAGTTGGGCCGTTCCTTGTCGGCCGCTCTTCACAGAAAAAAAAAGAATCCACTAAGCTCGAAAGTAAATGCCTTTTAATTACGGTATTAAGGAAAAATGATCAACTTAGGATAACGTGTCCAAAAATATGACTTAACGAATACAAATCTCAAAGATCTTGATTGTTAGCGGTCAACAAAAAATACAGCGGCCCACAACCCCTCTCCTCTCTCCTGACTCTCAGGCAGGTGGGTTAAAATGCCCAATCACCTGAACTCCCCCCATCTCCAGTTGACCCGCGCATTAACAAACAAACAGCAACAAAAAATATTAACAACAATTTCAAATCCAAACAATTAAACACCTTACAAAGCAGCCCAATTTCATTTATGGCTCCTACAATAGATACCTACATTTACACAGAATTGAACATAAAGTATGTGTGTATGACACAAACAATATGAAAACCCTGAAGTTGTGAATGCAACATACTGCTTTAGCAAAATAAACCTCACAATCTGTGAGAAAAGGGGGGCATAGCTAAAGCCCTGACCTTTGGCTCTATACAAAGAAGTCCCCAGACTGTGGACCCAATGAACTGAGGCTCTTCAGAGATTTTATACAAAGAGCATTGCTAATGTGAGTGACATGCGCATCCCAACACAAATACCGATATCACCCAGGAAACTAATTCTCTGTGGAGCTGCCAATATGCTGTCATTACTCCTCAGCTGGTCTACACGGGGGAGTCCATAGCATTCACAGGCTCATTGTCGAGGAGCTTTGTTCTCATGTAAAACATGCACCCTGTTTTTCCTTACGCACACAGAGACTGAATGTCATATGCCCATCAGAACAGTGTGTAAATCCAGTTCTTGGATTCATACCACAGAGAATATCTTTCTTCTGTTTATTATCTGTTTAACAGCAGTTGTTGGCTGGATCAGGGAATAATCTCTATCTATTCCAAGTGTGGCACAAGTGTGGATTCAAATCTGGAACTGTAAGAAAATAGATGCAGAGCTCTTATTTATGTGATAACATTGTTCCAAATGAAATTTACAGCATCATATGCCTCCAGTAATCTAAAATATAAACAGATGAGTTCATTTTTAATATATATGTAGAAATGCTTTCTTTCCTCATGTTTACTTTTCTGAAGCTTACTTTTTCTGGATCTGCGGCCTCAGATGTTTTAGTAATGTTTGTGGAAAACCCTCAACACATTAAAAAAGGTTCATCTACTTATTGTGTTTGTTCAGCCAGTATACACAGCTTTGATATGGATGGTGTTTTTATGATGCTTATCAGGTGTGACAGCTCTTTGTTGTGACGGTCTTCATGCTTCACATTGTCCTGGAAATGATCTACTGCAAAGTTAAAAAAAACAGAAATCAAAAGTAAAATATCTTCAAAAATAAGCGGTAATGATATGTTATCCTCACCTTTCATGAATGGCTCGATTATGATCTCCCAACAATGCGTTTCCGCACTTTCAGCCCAGACTGATGTTGTTATTCCTTCGCTCCACTGGGAAGGCAGATGGGGGCTCGGTGTAAACACCTTGAGAAGCCTTTCTCTCTCTTTCACCGCAGGTGAGAAACGACAGTGGGCTCACTCTACAATGCACCTCTCCTCTCAGAGCGCCCGCCTTCCCACCTCCCCTAAACTGCCGCTATTTTTTCACCAGGTTCGGGGGTCACGCTTTTCCCACCATGGAAACTCTTTTTCAGCTCATATGCGTTGGATGGATTCTGGCCATTTCAATGAGAACTGTTGCTTTAAGCATGCATTCCTCTGAGTTTCTGTTCTTGCAGAGGAGCAGTGAATACAAAATCAGCATCTAAATAAAACTCTGCTTTTATTTAGCATGCACTTGCCCCCCTCTTTGGTCCTCTTGCTCAAAATACCCCAGGCTCCCCGCCCCCTGCTACCAGTCTGTGAACTTAGGAATCCATAGGAGGTTTATTTGAGATGTAAGCACAAGTGTGTGAACAGTGCACTGAGGGGTGGGGGGTTGAAAAAAAGTCCTTTTCTTACACATGAATGGAGGTATTTCAAAAACCAGACATTTTTCAGGAACTCTAAGGAATAGTCTTCATCCTCTGTTGGATGAACAAAACCCTGCAGGCTCTTAAAAGAAACCAAAATTCATTAGTAGGCAGTTTGACTAAACGTCACCGGGATAAAAAGATGGCCTCCTTTAAAGATTTCCTGCCTCCTGTTGTTTTTATCGTGACAAATCAGGAAATAACTGTATTAAGCACATCATGCAACGTTTAGAGGGCTCAGATCAGGTGTTTCATCCATCTATGTAATGGTGTTCAGAAGTTAAAACAGGAGTAAGTAACACGCTGATACCTAATTCAATGTACTCTAAATACTAATTTCACCATCAGAGGTGAATCCCAGAGAAATACAATAAAGAAATAAAACAAACAGAAACACACAGTTTCAATTATCTTTCAGTTTCGCAAAAATTTTGCTTTCACAAGGGGAGGTTAAATGAATCAAGACCAAACACTACTTTACATTCTTTGGGTTGTTGTTTTAATTGAGTCCTAAGTAGTAAAACTCGAAATTCAATCATTTGAAAATATTTTATAGCTCTTAGCTTTTGATCAACTGAAGGTGTGTCTTCATCACAGGAACCTTTTCAAGGAACAAAGAGAGTTGGTTTTTTTACCCTCGTCATTTCCACTAAAGGAACCAGGGCCAAATCAGGTCACCGTGGTAGAGATTTATCCCAGAAAACAGCCCTGGTAGGGTGTTAGCACTGTTTTGGATCAAACCCTGAACCTATACAAGCTGGACTTCAGATTGCCTTTACAACCAGACGAGGTTAGCGCAAAAGGGTAAACAGATATCGTTTGTTCATATCATTGATCCACCACTTTCTTACCAAAACAATGTTGCTGCTGATGGATCCTTCGGTTCTGGGAGTTGTTCTGTGCCTCTTTTTGAGACTACTGGTTCAAGGTCTTACTTACGCATGCACTAAACTGGACAATACATGCATTTCGCAAATAAATAAAAGCAATCCAAATCGCTCAACTTTCTTTCATAAACCACTTCATCATTTTCTTTGGTCATGTTCCTTTCTTAAAATGACACTTTGCCTCAGACGAAAGAAGAGCATTTCTACTGACATCCCAGTTGTGTTTTAACAAAGGATTTAGCACGACAAAACAATTCAATGGAGGACATTTGTACAGCTGTTGAAGAAACCTCATAATGAGATGAATCCAATAACACTATGGTGAAACCCCTCCATGAGGTGAATTAATGCACAGACAGGAACACATGTGGGTGGTTTGATTTAACTGCAAACTCTATTACTCTTTTACTTGCTGCTCATGACCTTTTCTTCTTTTTCCATCTAAACTCAACATTAACTACGTTCAGGCCTTTGGAGTGCGGGCAATGTTTCAGTAAGTCTGTTGTACAGTCTACCACAGACCATGCCTACAAATTTGCAGCTCTTAACTATAATTAAATTACACATTTTAATTCAGTGCCAATTTGTAAGTAGTTTCATTTAAAAATATATATACCGACAGCAGTGGTTAATTTACCGAGATTTTCAAAGGTGTACAAACTTCCATTAAAAAAAAACCTGTTTTAGTGATGCACAAAAAGACCCCATGATAAATATGTAGGGAGAAGAAGTGTGCACACCCTCAAAGTAATACATGGCTGAGAAAACATTTTATACAATTTCAGCATTAATTTTCATTGGGTAGATACCTAAAATCCATAATAGTGAATCTGATTAACCAGAAATAAAGTTTAACTGTCCTAGGAGAATCCTTTAGGCCGGACAAGATCCAGACAGCAACGCTTGAGGAACTGCAGAAATGCTCTACATGTGACAAAAATCTCCAGTTTTCTGGGTTAACTGGGTTATAGAACATTTTTAATTTAAAATAACTTATTTGTTTGTATTTCAGTTGAATCGGAAATTATACATATCCCATTGTATGTGACAGGAATAAATTATGAAATTATTTATGGGCTAATTATTTTTTCCATCACAAAGATGTTTAGAGACACTTTGTATGTCAATGCCTTTGTAGCTAAAATCTATTAGCAGCCTACACAAAGCATTGACAACCTCTGTCTGCAGCAGCTATTCCTAGAAATTACAAGATGAAGCTAAAGGTGCTCCAGCACCTCTCCTAACAAATTTGTATGATTGTGATCTGTTCTGCTTTTAAATGCTGTCAGTGTGTTCACCAGTCAATTTGCCTCTTTGCTAGTTTGTACAACCATCTTATTCCCTCGCGTTGCCATTTATCCCCACATTCCTCCATTTTGTATTCAAGTAATAAGCCATTGTATATCAGTTTGTTTCCCTTGGGAGTTAAGTATGTTGAAGAGCTCTGGAGAAAAATCTACCCAAAAATAGTCTAATCTCAGTTATAGTTTAACTTTAAACGTGTATTTTATTATGAAGATTTTACATTGTACCCTAGTTCTACTGATTATGGTTATAAGCGCCTTTGGGACTTTTATGAAAAATGACCTCCTGCTGGAAGATATAATTTATTTGAGTGACATACCTACGTTTTCCTAAAGTAGACTATGAGTAGAATGTACAAAATTACTTTAAACCACCAGTGGTCAAGTAGGAGAAAAAACACACCCTGGTTGACATAAAAATGGCAAATAGCTCAGGCACAAAATGACAGTGACATGGTCAAGTTGGTAACATAAATGCTGTTTTTAGGTTGGGATCTTTATTTTTAAATAATGGATAATTGTACATTGCTTAACTAAACATCCAATGGAACCAGTAGTTTAGTTAAGTGGGATAATGAAATTATGAATTTGACAAAATACAGAAATATTTAGTTTCAAATCTTTTAAATGAGGGATTTCAGATATAAAATAGAGATAAAAGTGTAACTATAATCGACATACTGTTGACATTTGCATGTATTGAGGACCATGCTCCTCTCTAACTTACAAAAATGCCTTTTACTATTAATCTCCTGAAACTGCAAATATGTTTTTATATGTCAATAAACAGACCTTTGTGATTAATGCTCAGCTCTGCAAAACATAAGAAACAAATTATAAAAAATGGTGACAGTCTGATCAGATGTAATTGTCATTAGCATAAAATTCATTATTCACTGATTAATAAAAAAAATTACAATCAACCTAAATGATTTGTTTAGTATTCCACACATTCCATTTTTAGAGTCCTTCTCACAGCCATCTTGTTGTAATGCCTTTGACTGAAAGCAGCAAGCTGGAGGAATAAACAGCCTTTTGGGAGGTCTGTCACTTTAATTAACAGTGAGGGTGAGCCTGACAGCTGTGATGGCAACAGGCAGGCCAATCACAGGTGCTCTGTGTGGCACAAAGAGCAATGTCAGCGAGTGTTTGACAGAGGAAGCCATGTGCAGAAATACATTGACAGGTGGTCTGATCCTACGTTCTGGTTGCCAAAATTAGTTTGCCTTCGGGAGTGCCGTGGAAACAAGCCAGTGTTAATGAAAATGGCAGTGTTTAAAAATGTTTCAGCCCACAGAAACATATTCAAATGTTAGAGAAGGTAAAAATTGATATTTGTTGCCCGAAATTTCAGTTTTTGAATTTAGTAAATAGGATGAGAATGAGTATTCAAAATGCAAGCATCTTTACTTCTAAAAATATATTAGCATCTTGTGTTTAATTTTATTTTAAATAAAGCTGAAACTTGTTGAAGCACCAAAAACCTCTCTGTGGAGCAGCCATGGAGCCTTCCAACCATTATCAACATTGTGATGTTCTCTTTGTGCTCTTGGGTCTTACTGGGAGTTACTCTAATAACCTCACAACCTCCAGGAAGGAGAAGCAGACAACCTCTAGGTGCAACAACATAACTGACTAACTCAGATGCAAGTATGGAAACATGCAAATAATGTATTTTTTAAGGACTGGCCTTTTACAGCTGCATGGGAAATAGATGCAGAGAAAAACTGTACACTAAGGAATCAATGGGGAGAAGTACAGTATTGAAGTATTTCGGGTAAAATGTGGAGTTTATTTTTAGGGGGACAAAAAGATTTGCTTTGAACTTGTGTTCAGGATTTGGCCTAAAATTGACTTTTCTTGTAAAAGCATTTGGAAACTGATAATCAGATGGCCAACAACGCATTTAGAGGAAATCATTTATTGAAAAGAAACATGACAGGCATCTTTCAAAAGATAATAAGAGAATGTACAAGGGGTATTGTATTTGGTGTGTTGAAAATCATTCAAACCCTTCTCAATAATCAGTGTAAAAGCCTTCATTGGCAGTACATTAATGTAACCCTTCTTGTAAAGGCTCACCACCTTTTTGCATGTTTCCACTGGTATCTTGATGAGCTTCAAATCCTTGAATTTGGATGGTCTCATGGTCATCATCACCCTAATCTCCCTGCACAGATTATGACTGAGATTGGCTGGCCCAATCCTGGACATTAGTTTTACTTTCACCAAGATAGCAAAGTAAGCTTTTAAAATTAAAAGCTTTCTTTAAATCTAATTCTGCCAAGTGTATGAATGATTTGAGCCAAACTGTATAATTCAATAAGATATTCTGAAAACTTTGTATTACATCCTAGTTTTGTTTATTTTGGTTTTTATTTCCATCTTGACCATTTGACTCTCGTGAAATGTGACAGATTATGATCCTTGATCAAACCAGAAGAATTATAAGGAACCTCCTGTTGGCTGATTTTAATTACTAGAGTCTTATAAATCACAATCGCTAACACTAAATTATGAGTAGACTATAAAAGCATATTCCCCATGTCCCAGCCTTCGTGAGTAATGGACAGGGCTTTTTCCACACCCTTTCCTTGTTTTTGAACATTAATCTAGAACCAAATCCTCTGGTTGCCTTGTTCAAAGTTACTGAATACAATAAAAGTCTAAACTAAACAGCATGTATTCACATTTTCTCCCCCTTTTGTTTGAGAAACTAGCTTGATTAAGTGGAGGGATCCTGTCCCACCAATGTCATGAAATGATGAGGACCTGCATAATAACCTTTGCTGAAGCCTCATTTATTAGAATATATTTTTTTATCTTTGGTACTTCCTTCTGTTCGATCTGCAGATCTTCCTCTTTAGAGAGCTTGGGAACTGTTGATAGGGTGACCTTTGTAAGTAATGGGTGAAGGTTCACATTTATCCACTGCATAGTAATGTGCTACCCATCCTAAATTTAACACCTGCAGAGGGGGAGGGATGTATATGAGATGAAACTTGGGCCATCAGGAACTGAATTTGAATTGCTCAGACTGAATCTCTATTTGTGTATAGGTTTGAAAATGAATTTCACTGAACTGAAACTGAATATAATGGTTTAAAACTGAATTTATTTGCTTTGAAAATTGTTTTGCTTTGTATTGAAAATTCAGTTTGATTACTTTCACTTTCAGGTCTGAAATTCAATTTCAGTTCCAAAATTCAGTTTTTTTTGTGTCACACATCCGGGTTCTTGAAGTCACAGATTAATCAAACACAGATTTACTGATTCACGGATGTCATTCACTTTTGTTATGTCCAAATTCAGGACTGCATCCTTTGATGGATGGATTTGTGGGCCGATAACGTCCTGGATGAGGCGACGAATGCTGTCCAATCTCCAAGGTTGCAACAAATGTGTCGTTCTTATTCCTAGATCTGAAGGATGGGTGTATCCTCCAAGGCCCACCCTATCCCATGATTCATTGCGGGTCGAAGTAAATTGTTCAAACGGAAGTAGCAAAGGCCGGAGGAGAAGGAAAAGTTGTGAATAAAATTGGATATATTGCGCATTCTGTGAGACAACTGAACTTTAACAATGTTTTTAGACGAGAATGTAGTTGTGTAAACCTAAAATATCTGATCAGTTTATCAAGAAATCGCTTAATTGCATCGATGTGTTCGTCCGCTGCCCCAACAGCCGGCTCGCCTCGCCAGCTGTCAGCTGACCGGGTGGTTGAGGTGCGCTAAACCCCGAGAGAACAGCTGACTCCCGGCACATTGTTTTCAAAATCCCGCTGGGTTTCCCCAATGGGTGGAAGTTAAGCAGATATAATTCAGTCAGATGAAATCTAATATTAATGTTTGGTTTGTTTATTATAATAATAATTATTATTATGTTCTGCAAATAAACTGATTTAAACTTTGTTCCTAAAGTTAATATGTTAGTGTTTAAGTTGTTGAAAGCTTTACAAATAAATTAAACAAATGGTATTTGTCATCAATGTATTTTATCTAGTGTTAGATTTTTATATCTATGAACACAAAAAATATTTTCAACATTTTAAATGGCTAAATAATGAACAAAATCATAAAACAGTAACATTTTAAAACAAAACAGCATTATAAGCCATCAGCAATTTGTAAAAGGGTAAATAAAAACCGTGTAGTTATCTACAGTAGAGACAGCGTTATTAACCTTCAGGCTGCATTTGTTCGGCTTCACAGCTCTGCGCTTCACGCTAACAAGGTTGCTAGGCAACAGAAGTTACTCTGAGGTAAGGGCAAGAGAAACGCAGACCGACGTAACACCAACCCAAACCAAAGGCATTTAATTTCAAATTACACAAATACAGAGTCAGTCAGAGCAATTCAAATTCAGTTCCTGATGGCACAAGTTTCTTCCCATAGATCTAGCAAATGAGCAGGTGGCTTGTGAATAATTCAAAATAAGTGACCTCAATGAATGTCATAGGCAGGTGCGTTTTTAGGGCCTTGAAACATTGGGGGCTAGCCCAGACCCGAAATATTTAAATTTTCGTAAGACAGTTTATAAGTAATATAAAGTTAAAATAACATGTAATAACAATGTAAAAGGACATTTTGTACAAATGGTAGGATCCTAAAAACACATTTATTTATTTTAATCAGGCAGAGGGCTTTCCAAACATTATATTTAAAATATTTCTTCTTTCATGAATCTGTTCTCTTTTACTGCCATCTTTTCAGCCCTTCATTACACGTATAGAAAGAAATTTGGCCTGCCAAAAATAATAAATGAAACATTTTACAGCAGTCTCTTATTCTCCACTGAGCATGTGAGCCATTCGTGCCGTTCTTACTATTAAACACTTTCTGAGAGAAAAGGTTAAGTTGTGGTGTTTAAAATATAGCGTAGACCCTCATTCTGAACATATTTTGACCTGTTATCAGTATTAATATTGCAGTTAATAACTGTATACATATGGTATGTATGTATTGCCTTGAGTAAAACTGTATCATTGTTTAGTTAATCTAGTTTATATAATATTACATGTTATACAAAAAAATAAAAAACTGTTAACTAATTAATGGACCACCTGTGATTAATTGCTATGAGTTATTTCTTAATAATACTGTACTTTCAAACTACCACTGTATGTTTAGAATCAGCACAGAAGATCTGAAAAAGAAGAGGGAGACTTACTTTTACCATTTCTATTATGTCTCACTGCCACCAGGAGATATTTTCCTGGTTTACTGAGCAACACTTTTTCTGTCTACATGTAGAACTGGACTATAGGACTGGCTGCTGCAATGAGATGCAATGTGATGATCTGAAGGACCTTTTAATGTGTTTAGCTATGTTAGGATTAAATGCTTTTATTTTGACTGAAGTAAAGGACCAGACATTTTTCACATGATGATGCAAAATCAGCTAGAAGCTCACAGAGAGGTCTCCTACTGTTTTCTATCATGACCAGGGTACTTAACTTTACCTGTATGTAAAGTTTAATGCATTTAATGCTCATGTTAGGTGGAGCAGGCAGTGATTATGTGGAACACAATAGAAACAAATCTGATTGTTTTTAGATAAAAGTGTGAAATCCAATGCCATTATGTGGCTTATTGGATCTTTCTAATAATTTTACATTTCTTCTTTTAAGAGATCGGGGGTTATTCAGAAAACATGCGGGGCCTCAGCCCCAGAAGCCCAGGCCTAACAACGTGCCTGGTCATGGATGCTCTCTGTCAGTCAAATCTATGATGTCTAGTTAGTAGAAAGCTGGCAAATTGGATTTATATCTCACTTTTAACCAATAAAAATCACCAACTGATTTTCAACGACAGAGATTGGAAGTAAAAACATGATTAAATCAAAACAATCTAGTTTGGTACTTTTTATTCTCGAATATTAGTCAACACATTTCAGGCCAAAATTAAGAAATATCCTGGATTCAAGGGAAGGAAGAACCCAAAGATGAGAGAAGGGGACACAACACAGTTCATGGCATGGCTACGACGAACAGTTTGAGGAGGGAGTCAAAAGTCAGACAGCTGAGGTAACTGTGGTTGTTTTTGGTGAGCTTACAATTTCTCAGGTAAATAAGCTGTTGCTTTACCTTTTTTGTGTTTAGCTGTTCATACGAAAATCCTTGAGAAGGTGTAGCCTACAACCGATTATTCTCATATTTGAAAGAACATTTTTGTGTTTTACAGTCTGGTTTTAAATTTTTACACTGTACAATCAGGCCTTTTAAAAATGTTTTAACAATATATTTTTAGCAAGTGACTTTGGTGACTGTATTGTCTTTGTGTTTTTGGATTATCAGCTGCTTTTGATACAGCAGACCATGAGATCTTACTTTATCATTTGGAGCAGGGGGGGTTTAGGTCCTACTAAGCTGGACGTACTTTCTGTGTCTGCCTTGGTGACCATATAACCTCCTGTGCTCTTTTCTTGTGTGGGTTCCCACAGGGCTCAGTTGTAGGCCCCCTCCTCTTCATGCTTTACCTGCCCCCTCTTAGCTCTATTTTTAGAAAATATGGGATCTCCTTTTTTGCTATGCCGATGATAGATGCAGATATATGTCCCGTTAGAGAAAAAGGATTAAAACTGTCTGAGCCCTCCATTTTTATGTCTGGATGACATAAAAGCCAGTAGGGCTGTGAAATTTTTTAAGTTTAATGTGAATAATACTGAGATGAAAGTCAGAAGCTCCACTTAAACAACTAGATGTTGGTCCCTTGGCCCAGAACATCAGGCCCACTGTTAGCAACCAGGGTCAAAGTGGATGCTGAACTAAAGTTAGAAAATCACATCAGAGGAGAGGTGAAATCTGTTTTTCCCATTTGAGTCGGATGGCTAAAGTAAAGCCAATTCTTTCTCAGCGACATTTCAAAATAGTAACTATACATTTGCTACCACTTGGCTGGATTACTGTAATGCTCTTTCTAAAGAAATAACTGATCACTGTATGTCTCAGCTTGAGGTGGTACAGAATGCTGCTGCACGTCTTTTAACTGGCACACAAATGTTTGTCTTCCTGCACTAACTGTCTGTACATTTTAGGAATCACTTTAAAATTATTTTATTTGCTTTTAAAGCTCTTAATGGCTGTGCCCTGCCCTACCTGTTTGAGCTGCTACATCCCAACACGCCCTTCCAATCCCTCAGGTTAGCCTATCAGCTGCTCCTGAGTGTGCCAAAGACGAAACGTAAGCTTAGAGGAGACTGTGCATTTGCTGTGGCAGCTCCGAAGAGCTACTGCTCTCAGATAACATTTCTTCAATTGTAAGAATATACCTTTTTCTTGTCTTTGTTCTTTCATGCTTTTTTACTTATTTCTGACACGATAATGAATAACACTTTTATTAACTACAAGCTCAAACCCAACTGTAAAGGAAAAGTTGTGGAAAAAGGTGACAAATGTCAGATTTGGTTGATTGAGAGAGAAAAAAAATTTTCAGCAATTAGTTCAGTCTTGACCCAAACAATGACCTCATGCCTTCATATTGAATAAAGATATGCATTATCCGTAGCGGCCATAAATGAACTTTCCCTTATTTTCAAATTTAGTGTCTGTGGAAAGGTCAAATACAGGCTGGAAAATTTTTTAAACACACCTAAATACAAAAAAAAAAAAAAAAAACACTCATACAGCCATAGAAATAAAACACACACTCAGTGTCAGCTAAATTTTCCACAGTTTTGTAGCTCTGTGAGGAGTGCAGCATGTCAGGGCCTGCTTCCCAAGCTCGCCGTTCTGACACACATAAAGGTACTGCACATCCAGGCTTTGTGTCAAGGATTAGAGGAGCAGATACTCTGCAGCCACAAAGAGACACACCGAAATTTGCAGCGTCCATTTTTCCCACACACCCTCACTGTTAAAGCGAGGTAAAAGCGTGGATTCCTGACAGCGTGACACAGATATGCAGTGAAAGTATCAGCAGCACCCAACAGGGTTGAAGAATCCAGCAACAGAGAGCAACAAAAAATGGAGAGTGGTTTAAGAGATAATCTGCGGTGTCAGGAAATAATTTAACTGTCCTGACAAGTTAGAGAGTTTTATTACAGTGCAGCGCTGCACAAAAGCCCTCTGCTTGTTTCTAACTGGTTTTCTGACCAAAGAACAGCAAGAGCCATCAGGTCCAATTAGTGTTGCACACTTATGCTACGACCCAGCAGTTCAGAATGCCAAACTAAGAGCAGCAGGGAAGGATTAGGGGCCTCTGAAAGCAGGCAGTATGAAAGAAATATACTGTAGTGAGTTAAAAATCTGGAATCAACAGTCTTTATTCAGAATCCAACCATCTTTTGGAACTGATTAGTGTTTTAGTCCTGCTCATTGTTTTGTCCAAGCTTTCATTTACTCACTAAATAAACAGTTTTATGGAGGATGCCTTATCCTCTGCCTGATCATATATCAATCTCTGATGTGTATTTGCAAGAAAAGCTTACGAAAGATTAACTTTAAAATGACTTAAAACACAGTATGAAAGTACTGATCAGGCAAGAGTAAAGACTATTGTCGCTGTCTGCATGACTGTCAATATAATGGATGATTTTTTATGTCTACACTAAACAAACCTTCCTCTCTGAAATGTTTGCTTTGCTTTCTTTTGTTCTAATAATGAAAGCAAGACTTCAACTGCATGGATGTCAGTGGGACTGTTGGGCCTGTCTGTGCTCATCTCTGGATCCTTCTGCTCCCCTTTTTTTATGCACACTTCATGCTTTCCGTCTCTGTCTCTGTCTTCTGAGCCTGGTTTTATTTGAACCAGTTGTCTCTGCAGTTTCAGTTGGAAGCCTGAGAATTTTTCTTTTTTTTAAATTCAGGTCATTGTGTGAGGGACAAAATGTCTGACAGTTGCTTGTAAGAAACCTGGGCTTCAGTTCTTTGTCAGGCTGTTGCAATGTGACAGAAGACTCTCGGGTGCAGAAAGTAGAATTAAGTTAATGAATAGAAAATACTCTGTGGTAAGTTTTTAGAGAGCAGAGAGAGACTCTATGAGAAGAAATGCAGAAGAAAAAAAAACATTAAGCCATTTTAAGAATAAAATAAGTAACTCCTTCATAGTGCCTTGTCAAAATATTGCATTTAACCATGGCACACATTAAAAGCACAAACTTCGCTGTAGTAGACCAACCAAGTGGACAGAAAATAATGCATGCCTGCCATGGCAGGTTGCAAATTATGCTATACTTTTCAAAATTTGAAAAGTATAGCATGCCTATGCTTTCAATCACCTGAATTGTTACTTTGTAGAACAACATTTCACTGGCATCACTGCTGCAAGTCTTTTGAGCCATGTGTCTACCAGAGTTGCGCATCTACAGAAAATGTAGTTTATCCATTTTTCTATGCAAAGTAGCTCAAGGCCAATGGAGAGCAACTAAGTACTAGTACAGAGTGGTAATTAGAGTTAGGCGTAGGGCATTCTGACACAAGTGTATGTTTTTGTCTAAACCATTTTATTGTATCTATGGCTGTATGTTTAGGGCTATTTAATACTGGGAGGTCAACCTGTCGCCAGTCTCAAATATAGTACTGCCTCTAACATGTTTTCTTCCGACATTGCTTTGAATTTAGCGCCATCCATTTCTTCATATACCAGCTTTCATATCAGTTAAAAAAAAGCACCCCCTCAATATGGTGTTGCCACCTTTCACAGTGTGAGTGGTACATCCAAGGAGGTTGTTTTTATTTTTGCCACATCTGGTGTTTTGGATACGCAGCTCATTCAAAACTGTAAAAAGTAAAAAAAGTAAAGTTTTTGTTTTGTTTGACCAGAGCACATTCTTCCACATTTCTCTGTGTCCCCTCCATTAAACTGCAAAATGGACCTCTATGCTTTCCAACAACAATTCAACAATTTTGACACTGAAGAAAAGCATTCCCACAGCACTGGGCTGCAACCACTGTGTGTCATTGTGTGATGTGTTCCAGTTGTTAGTCTCCCACAACACAAAGCATTTGTGGCATGTAGGCCCTAAACTTCAGTTTTTGTCTCATCTGACCAGAGCGCCTTCTCTCACATGGGCTTGGGGAAAACTTCATAATGGATTTCTTATGGTTTTCTTTCAATTGTATTCATACTGAGGTCAAACACAGAGACATACTCTCTTTACTTACATGATGATTTTTATTTTAACAACAAATTTATTGACTTTTCAGACATGTACATATATTGAAATGCACAATAAAAACAATAAGCAAAACAAGCAATGAAAATAATAAATTATCAGATATGTAAATTATCAGTTTAAAAAGAAAGGTTTGTAAAATTCCATTATTCTATTATTATTTGAGGTCTACAAATGTTTATTCTGGGACATCATTCTTTACAATTGAAGATTTGACAAACTAGACATACTCTGAATACCAGGAGAAATTTAAACACAGTTGGTTGCACGTTGTTTAGTGGTATTGGAGTAAAGGGGCTGAATATAAATGCATGCCACACTTTTAGATTTTTTTTAAACAAATGTAGGCCAGGTATCATTTTCCTTCCACTTTACCATTATGCTTTACTTCTTGTTGGTCTGTCACATAAAATCACAATGAATACATTTAACTTTGTGGTTGTCATGTTACAAAATGTGAAAATGTTCAAGGAAGTCAGTGCTTTTGTAAAGCAGTGTATGTGTATTAATTTCTGGGGGGAAATAGTTGAACAGTTTGGGTTATTCAGAAAACTCCTTCATCCACATGGGCATGTTTTGACAAAATCTCCAGGCAGATTCCTTGGCTCTGCGATCTGACAGAAATGTACTTTCTTATCTGAAATGGCAGAGAGATGTCAGGTTTTCTCTGGATAGGCGGTACTTTTGTAAAATTTCCTGTTCAAGTTCCAGACTACAGTGCATTTGGAAAGTATTCACAGCACTGCACTTTTTCCAAATGTAGTTACAGACTTGTTCCAAATTGTATCCGCGTTTTCTCTTTTGTCAAAATTCTACACACCCCTCTACAATACCCCATTATGACAATGTGAAAGAAGTTTATTTAAGATTGTTGCAAATTTATTACAAATAGAAAACTAAGAAATCACATTTATTAAGTATTCACAATCTTTGCCATGAAGCTCAAAATTGAGTTGAAGTACATACTGATTCCACTGATCATCCTTGAGATGTTTCTGCAGCTTCAGTTGAGTCTACGTTTGGTAAATTCTGTTGGCTGAACATAATTAGGAAATGCACACACCTGTGTATGTAAGGTCCCACAGTGCATGTTAGAGCAGAACACTAAATATGAAGTCAAAGGAATTGTCTGTACATTTCTGAGACAGGATTGTCTTAAGGCACAAATCTGATAAGCACAGTGGCCTCCATAATTCATAAATGGAAGAGGTTTGTAACCACCAGGACTCTTCCTAGAGCTGGTCGGTTGTCATGATGCTCAATTTTGAGCTTCATGGCAAAGGTTGTGAATACTTAATAAATAAGCTCTAGGTGGTTCTTACCGCACCAGTGGACCAGTTGATCCACCTTCTGCCTGTATTCAGACTCCACACTGTCCTAGATCAGACAAATGACAGTTGTCTGATGGGGCTGATGGTTCTTTTGTGGGAGAAGATGTTCCCCAGTCTCACCTGCTGCTGCTCCTCAGTCAGGAAGTTTGTGATTCACTGACAGTTGGAGGCCGGGACTTTGAGCTGGAAGAGCTTCTGGTGGAAGATGTCTAGATTGATGATTTTGAAGGCTGAGCTGAAGTCTACAAACAGGATCCCGAAGTACAACCCTAGGTGGTTGAGGTGGTGCAGGATGAAATGTACTCCCTGACTGACTGCATCATCGGCCAACCTGTTTACCTATTAAGGGGTCCTATTAGGGGGTCCAGCAGGGGGCCTGTGGTGTCCTTCAAATGCTTCAGCAGGACAGTCATTTAGCCTCATGATGGTACGTTTCTTGGGGGAAAATGGGAGCCAGTTGATCAACGCAGGCTCTCAGGCATGAGATGGAGACATTGTCAGGTCCTTAAACCTTCTTGGGCTCCTTCTTGATGGCTTGATGGTTCCAAATGAATGAGTATAAATACCAGGGAACTATCCTTTACGACAGGCTGACCTTTGAAGCCTATGTTAACTCACTCTGTAAGAAGGCTCACCAGCTAATATATTTTTATTGGAAGCTTCATGGTTTTAATGTGAATTCTTTTTTATGCAAATGTTTTATTCTTGTTTTATTGAGCCTGCATTAACTTTTAACTTCATCTGCTAGTGTTGGGCTTTTAACTTTCAAAAACAAAACCACACTGCTGGTAATTGCTAAATTGTGTGCAAAATTGCTGGTGCAACCTTAAGAAAACTTGACTGAACTGTACAAGATGAGGTTAGTCAAAAAGCCAGAAGGATCCTGGTAGATCCAGATTACCCGCTGCACCACAAATTCAAACTGCTTCCTTTGGGCACAGATGTCTGCTGCCAAGATGTAGGACCAACAGACTGAAAACCTCATTTGTTCCTGCAGCTTTAAGATTTTTACATGAGTTGTTGTCATTTTTAGCAAATGATTTTCACATGTTGTTTTTTGTTTATAAACCGTTGCTGTGAAATTAATTGCCCTTAGGGCATAATAAAGATTCTTGAACTTGAACTAGAGAAGGGGAAGACACGCAGTAAATGGCCTTGGTCCAGGTATTTGAACCTAGTACAGCTTCGTCGAGAACTGTAGCCTATGCATATGGTGCACTTTCTCCACCACTAAGCTAACTGGTGTACCTGATCATTTGTTCTTAAGTTCCTTAATTCTAACAACATCCTGCTCAGCTTATTTGTTGGAGGTGTGTAGGTCATATATATGAATAAATGGCTTGTATCATAGGTTTAACAATACATCCAACTAATGAGATGAGTTTCTATATGACACTGTGGGTTTTTTTATAATGAGAGGAGATTGGAACAGATATATTCTTTTGAAAAACTGAAGGCCTGTACATAATCTGCATGACCTGTCGAGAACATGCTGCCAGAACTCTGAGAACAGGGACAAAGGTATATATGGTGCTTATTTATTTTAGCCAATAATTACAGCCTCGGACTGATAAAGTAACTAGATGGCAGGTTGCAAAACAGGCTGCAATTTGCTGAGAAATATTGGGTGTTTATTGCAAGATCTTTTGCCAAGGGATCTTGTTACATCCCTAGTTTGTATGTGTCAGTCAGTCAGTCATTTTCTACCGCTTATTCCATAGTGGGTCGCGGGGGAGCTGGTGCCTATCTCCAGCAGTCTATGGGCGAAAGGCAGGGTACGCCCTGGACAAGTCGCCAGTCCATCGCAGGGCAACACACAAACAACCATGCACACACTCATTCATACACCTAAGGGCAATTTAGAGTGACCAATTAACCTAACAGGCATGTCTTTGGACTGTGGGAGGAAGCCGGAGTACCCGGTGAGAACCCACGCATGCACGGGGAGAACATGCAAACTCCATGCAGAAAGACCCCTGGTCGGGAATTGAACCCAGGACCTTCTTGCTGCAAGGCAACAGTGCTACCAACTGCGCCACCGTGCAGCCCCAGTTTGTATGTGTATTCTGTGTAAATTCTATGTAGCAGGTCTAAGTTTACAGTTTTAAACCATCTATTAGTAAACGTTTTTGCTGGGTTAAGGGGACAACAGCTGATTCTTTGTTTTGTTTGAATAGTTTTGCGATCAATGGACAAGATGTGCGGTACATTGGCACACAAACACCACTCAGCATGCATGTTGCTGGAGAGTGGGAGAAAGCCGCATTACCTGGAGTGACACCATGCATCCTTGGAAGAACATGCAAACCTAGGACCTTCTTGCTGTGAAGCAATGGTGCTAAAAACTGTGGCACTGTTTAGCACAGAATTAAACTTAAGGGAATAAATGCATACTAAAACATAGCATTTCTTATTTTTATTGTTATTGTTGCTTAAAACATTGTTTTGACTTTTAATTTTGTGCAATACATTTTATCTGTCTGCTGTAGGCCTATTATATGAATATGACATGTGTTGTTGAGTTGAACCTAAAAGCAAGCAGGAGGTACACAATCATTTTGAAGTAGAAATTTATTTATTAAGGTATAAATTACTTACAAACACAACAGGAGACACAAAGGCAAATGACGAGAGGCTAACTGGTGAGACATGGATGATGGCAAAAGGAAGATCTGACAATGACGGAGAGCAAATCAGGAAAATAAATCCTAAGGAGGGGGATTAGTGGAACAATGAACAGGTGAGTCTGACTACATTAATATAAAACACAGGGAAAAATTGAACAATAACTAAATACAAGTAAACACGAAAGGAACACTGAGCTAAATAACAAAACACACGGAAAGTTCAAATCATAAGAACCAGAAACACAGAACTCAGACAAAACAAAGCATAAAGTCCAACAGATAATGAAAGAAATTACTAAAATCTACCATTTAAATGAAAGATTTTACATAAATAGGTACAAACTAAGTGATAAAAACGTTCTAACATTATTTTTGTCTGCAATGATACCTTCCAAATGAATTAACAATCGAACAGAATCGTACCAGAGAGTCTTTGTATTGTACCTCACTACTGGTGATTATGCAGATTTTCTTTTTTTTTTTTGTTCTTTTCCAGAACACATGCAATTTTCTAACAGCCTGGGGGATCTGGTTGGGGATGTTTGCATACATTTCTATAAATCATTCATTTATCCTTGTACCATTGACACAACCTCTCTTTGTTGAGTCTGTTTTTAAATACATTGGATCTAAACACACTTGTAAAGTTCAAAACTAGCCTCCTACTCCATACCTGTATGAGTGTGTGTACCTTTTAATCCAGTAAAGCTTCTGTTTACAATGCTAACACCAGTCTTCAGTTTGCATGTGTCTGATTCTGCCAAGGCCCCTGAATTAATGCTTCTTTTATTACCTCAGGCCTTTTTACAGCTTCCATTGTCCTTCGTTTGGCTTTTGCTTGGTTTGAATACATTTCTTTAGTCTCTATGGTCCATGCTTGTACTGCCAGCTTTAAACAATTGCATCTCTTGCTCACACCTCACACTCGGCACACATCTCACCACCTTCTGGCATGATCTTTTCTCTACCCCATCATTGTTTTTCTCTCAGGCCTCTCTGTGGTGGACGCTTGCCCACCCTGGGATTTGTGTTGTCCTTTTATAGCCATGGCCAATCTAAAAAAAATTGGATGTGAATCTTCAGTTTCCTTGTCAACAGCAAGCTCTCTTTCCTTTATATGTTTTCTTTTTTCTCATTTGCATTGTTCTATACATATTATTGTGTTTTTATGTTCTGCCTCTTGTCTTTTAATTTCTCTTACTGGTTTTCTAGATACAGTATGTTGGCAGTGTATTTTATATGCGTCCATCCAGCAGAACTGATTTGGAAATATCTTCAACTATAAAAACAAATTTACCTGAACCTGCCCCAAAATTAAGCAAAAGATGCAACAATAAGAGCAGTCGTGGTTCTGCCACCCCACGCACAACAAAATACACACCCACTCCTCCAGCAAAGTCCATTTGTCAGGAAAAATATTTGTATTGTACAGAATACCTAAAGAGCCTGATAGTCGGATACTCAACATAGTTTTTCATAAACCTAAAAATTCCCCTTTGCCATACAGTAAATTAAGGTTTCATAAATCACAAACTGTGTTTTCAAACATCTGTAATAACTCCACAATAAATTGGCACATGACCTCTCTATATCTTGTGCATTTTATACTTGTCTTAATCTAAGGTGGTCCTAATGCGTGAAAGCATTGATAGAATATAATAGAAAAATATATCTATTAGAATACATGGCTCATAAATATCAAATTGTGTTTTAAAGAACCTCTTTTCTATGTAGACAAACAAATAACCCCTTAAATGTAGCAAAGAATCATAAGCTGGTAATCAAACACCATCGGTCAGCCACAGTGTACAGCAATATTTTTCTTCTGCAGCTCTTACACTGTGCTCAACACAGAATATCACCCTAATCATATTGACATGCATGCAAAAATCAATAGATTTTAGGCAACCACGCCCCCACTCCCCGAATGCTATTCCACCCTGGGCAGAAAGCCATATAGCATTTCATAGTCCACTACTAAATAAAAGTCAACCAAAATACCCTTTTGTTTTCCAGAAGAGACAACAGAGGTTTAAGGCTTGATTTACTGACCAAGACAACACAACCGAAGTTGTGAAATTAATGTTGAGTTTGGCTGTGGGCCACCAGTAAAAAATGAAATATGAAATTAAAAATCTATGGAATGCCAAAACCTTGCACACAGGCTATTATTATCCTACTCACCTTAATGGCAAAAACAATGAGCTTTGCAGCACTCAGCTTTTCATTTCGCCCCTGCATTTCTTCACAAAACACCTTTTGGCAACCCACTTTGTGTCGGTTCAGTGGTCTCATTAAAATAAATGAAGAAACTAGAGTGCCTTGCCAGGAATAATATCACTGAAGAAAAATACCCAGAAGCAGTGAAATTAAGCCACACTTGGGCTTCCTTAAACATGCATCCAAGTCCAGGATGATATTCAAAGGAAACTGGAAGACCCTGCTTTGTCACTAGATTAGGAACCACAGGTCTTTTCACCACATGGGTGCTGGTTTGTTGAATTAGTGCCAACAGGATCCCTTGTGAAACAGGCATATTTACTGCATTATTTCTCCTGACATGCTGTTGACTCATAGAAGAAAATATATTCGATTCAATTCATAAATACAAAGGTGGTTTAACACCCACACATGCAACAGTTTGTTTCGTTTCTAATAAGTGCAGAATTTAAAATGATTTTAGAAGTGAATTCATTTAACCAGCTGAAATAAGAACACCAAAGTATCAGACTCATCCAGGTTCTCCACACTCTAAGTAAAGCTGAAGTGGCTCCTCAGTGTCCTTTCAGGGTGTTGAGCATAAAAGCAGTGTACCAAGTGGATGGACGACTACTTTCAGGCTACTCACTTTACTATTAAAACTCACAATCTTTAAAGAAGTACTTGTTTTTGAAAAGGTGTTCTTTCCTATATGGTTGGTGGGAAACGTTTAGTGTTGTAACTTTCACCTTATTAAATGTTACATTTTGAGGTAACTGTGTATGGTTTATGAGCCCTAAAAGTTGTAGTATGCATTTTAGATACACCTGACTAGTATTTAAAGATAACTTACTTAATCTAACAGATAATTTTGTCATATACAGGTCCTTCTCAAAATATTAGCATATTGTGATAAAGTTCATTATTTTCCATAATGTCATGATGAAAATTTAACATTCATATATTTTAGATTCATTGCACACTAACTGAAATATTTCAGGTATTTTATTGTCTTAATATGGATGATTTTTGCATACAGCTCATGAAAACCCAAAATTCCTATCTCACAAAATTAGCATATTTCATCCGACCAATAAAAGAAAAGTGTTTTTAATACAAAAAACGTCAACCTTCAAATAATCATGTACAGTTAAGCACTCAATACTTGGTCGGGAATCCTTTTGCAGAAATGACTGCTTCAATGCGGCGTGACATGGAGGCAATCAGCCTGTGACACTACTGAGGTCTTATGGAGGCCCAGGATGCTTCGATAGCGGCCTTTAGCTCATCCAGAGTGTTGGGTCTTGAGTCTCTCAACGTTCTCTTCACAATATCCCACAGATTCTCTATGGGGTTCAGGTCAGGAGAGTTGGCAGGCCAATTGAGCACAGTGATACCATGGTCAGTAAACCATTTACCAGTGGTTTTGGCACTGTGAGCCGGTGCCAGGTCGTGCTGAAAAATTAAATCTTCATCTCCATAAAGCTTTTCAGCAGATGGAAGCATGAAGTGCTCCAAAATCTCCTGATAGCTAGCTGCATTGACCCTGCCCTTGATAAAAACACAGTGGACCAACACCAGCAGCTGACACGGCACCCCAGACCATCACTGACTGTGGGTACTTGACACTGGACTTCTGGCATTTTGGCATTTCCTTCTCCCCAGTCTTCCTCTAGACTCTGGCACCTTAATTTCCGAATGACATGCAGAATTTGCTTTCATCCGAAAAAAGTACTGTGGACCACTGAGCAACAGTCCAGTGCTGCTTCTCTGTAGCCCAGGTCAGGCGCTTCTGCCGCTGTTTCTGGTTCAAAAGTGGCTTGACCTGGGGAATGCGGCATCTGTAGCCCATTTCCTGCACACGCCTGTGCACGGTGGCTCTGGATGTTTCTACTCCAGACTCAGTCCACTGCTTCCGCAGGTCCCCCAAGGTCTGGAATCGGCCCTTCTCCACAATCTTCCTCAGGGTCCGGTCACCTCTTCTCGTTGTGCAGCGTTTTCTGCCACACTTTTTCCTTCCCACAGACTTCCCACTGAGGTGCCTTGATACAGCACTCTGGGAACAGCCTATTCGTTCAGAAATTTCTTTCTGTGTCTTACCTTCTTGCTTGAGGGTGTCAATAGTGGTCTTCTGGACAGCAGTCAGATCGGCAGTCTTACCCATGATTGGGGTTTTGAGTGATGAACCAGGCTGGGAGTTTTAAAGGCCTCAGGAATCTTTTGCAGGTGTTTAGAGTTAACTCGTTGATTCAGATGATGAGGTTCATAGCTCGTTTAGAGACCCTTTTAATGATATGCTAATTTTGTGAGATAGGAATTTTGGGTTTTCATGAGCTGTATGCCAAAATCATCCGTATTAAGACAATAAAAGACCTGAAATATTTCAGTTAGTGTGCAATGAATCTAAAATATATGAATGTTAAATTTTCATCATGACATTATGGAAAATAATGAACTTTATCACAATATGCTAATATTTTGAGAAGGACCTGTATTTGAAACTTTACAAGCCAGCAGTATTTCTCCTCCTCAGCTGCTCTTACTGACAAATAAAGGAACTGCAGACTATGTAAAGCACTGGGCATGTAGGGACAGACTGCATTTTTTTCATATTAGTTATTATAACAAACATTTATTCTCAACTCTTTTCACAACACAATGTTTTTACTTTCACTGACTGCAGCTTATGGTATAGAGATTGATAAACAGTTGCAAATATTTTACATTGCATTTCATAGTGGTGACAGTATTTTCTCACAGACATACAGCAATCTCCATGTTTAATGGCACCCCTGGTAAATGAGAAAATTGTCCTTTTATTGCAGATGCACAATCTTGCGCTGAAAATTTGAGAAAAGTAAAACTCAAATAGAGTTATCCAGTAGAGTGAAACAATCAGTGTTAAGAAATAAATGTTTTTTACACAATCATCAGTGCCAAATGTACTGGCACCTATGACAATTCCCATTGAATAAAGATAACTGAAACATTTTTTTAAATATAGATTTATTTTTAAATTAATCAGAGGAATTTTTAACTGGCAATTCATAGTTTCCTATTTCCCTGAGCACCAATCCTCTTAGCCACTCTTCAAAATATTAATAAGTCTTAAAATCTCTTCATTGACTCCCTGTCTGTCATCACATTGATTTTAAAATTTTATTGCTCAGTTTTACATTTTTAAATGGTCCAGCCTCATCCTATCTACGTGATCTGATCAACATCCACACACCTTTAGAGACCACTTCAGTCACTCAACCAGTTTCTCCTCGATGCTTTGAGATCAAAGTTAAAACGTAAATGTGGTTCAGCGCTGGCTTGTTGTGGCTGCCCCAAGATTTTGATTTGAGCATAGAATCATTTAAATGTCGTTTAAAAACTCATCTCTTTTGCCTGGCCTTTGACTGTTTGAGTATGAGACGCTAACTAGTTTGCAGACATCTAAACTAAATTTTGATTTTAATTTTAAGTTGGGAGGAAATAAATGCTTGCTTTCCACTGACCTGAGCTCAAAAGGTGCAAACTCCTACAGCAAATCTAAAAACATCACTGAATGGGATTTATTTTCAAACCTTGGAGGCTCCACTAAAAACTTTATGTTTTTTTATTAATAATGACTTTAAACTCATACTGTATATGCCATCAAGCATATTGGCAATGGCCAAACGTTACTCTTCAATCCTTTAATTTCAACGCAGTCTATGATAAAAAGGAGAAAAGAACATTATATTCTTCATTTTTAAATCCTCTGAAGTATCTTTTAGGATTGTATGTACCTATTAGGATGAGGTAAGGTATGAGGAGACGTCTGAGCTTGAATTAAAATTACTAGTGGAAGAACCACCATGCAAGTTGAGACAGAAAATATAAAGTAAACGTGGCCCAAAGGCATGCATGACTCACAAATGCTATTTGGCAGTGGTATATCGATTTTTTTTACCAAGATAGTTCCTACTTTTTCTCTATGTTCTTTAGGTGAGCTTCATTATGTTTAAGGTATAGCCTGAAAAAATGTCAGTCAAACATTAATGTCTATTTCATCAGAGTGATAACAAATTATATTATGTTCCTAAACCAATCAGTCTCATTATCTATCAAAAATCAGCTTGAACCTTTACATTAAGAAATCTATCCAAATACATTTTAGTAGGAATGAAGAGGTTTCTGTAGATTTTCCGGGATTAGAATTTATTAGGAAACAATAAAACATCACTAATAGAATACAATTTTTTATTTATATTTAATTAAATGTCTATTCACTAATGATTAACTGAGCAATGAAGTACACAAACAGACATGTAATGCTCAACAAACAACGATGAATAACACTAGTTCTTCTCCACAGGTATTCTACTAAAGGAGGAATTTAATGACTTGGGAATAAGCATTCACAGTACCATGATCTAAACTAATTGAAATACAAAATTTATCAGAAAGGGTCTCTTTAATGCCTTAATTCTGAGTTCTAACATCTATGTTTTATATAAGAGGGGAAAGTAAAATGGGAGGAAAAACCCAGATTCGGAATCAGCCTTGACTTGTGAGCTTTCAGTAGCAGCAGAAGTGCCACAGTAAAGTGATCCACTTTGGATCACTTTACTGTGGCACAGAACTTACAAGTCGGAAAAGAATGGAAAAGCACTTGAAGAAAGTAACATATTATAAAAAAAATATGAAATAATAAAAATAATAATAACAATAAAAAAACAACATGACCGAATCATGAAAGGTCTTCTCTATAACTCTGTCCTCTGAATTCAGCTTAGCTTCTTGAGCTGCATGAGCATCAAGGGGAAGAGCCATCACGAGGGACTGATCAACCAATCAGAAGCACACATGGGCAAGCATGAGAGCTACATTGTACTAAACACCAGATGAAAAACTGACTTTACTATATTTTTCCGAAACAGCTTCTTTAGATGTCACAAAAACTTCTCTAAGCTCGAAAATTGTCAACAATCTATCACTCTAGTCACAACCATCTCATCACTGGGGCTGGTTCCACTTTGCTATTTTTCTGAAACGTGTAGTCATCTCATTCAATAAATACAGGTTCAAATTCGAGGTTGGACATCATGATAATAAACATAAAGAAACATGAATTAACTCAAATCTATCTAAATTTCTAATTTCAGTCAAATAAGATTATTTGTACATATACATAGGACTTTGGCATATATTGATAGGCATTCAGACAAAACCTTTTTGACCATAAACACTTATAAGGGCCATATGCTCATATTTTGGAGATCCCACACCAACAATTGCAGGAATTAGTTTATTTTGACAAGATCTATGTCTCTACAAGGATCTTTGAAGGTACCTTGAAAGAAGCAGTGGTGTACAGCAGTCTTTAACCAACAACTGATCAAATCTTCATCACAGGTCAGCTACTCTCTAGAGCTCCACTAAAATGTTTTGTAACCTGAACCCCAAAATACACCCTCCTTTATGTATATATTTTTTAAGAATTTGATTTAACTAAACCGCCTTAGCGTGGCTGTGGCAGAGGCTGTGGCAGAGGCCCACAGTATTATATCACATAACACATGCACAATCAATACCATCATTTAGCCCGGAGGTGACGCTGACCATCTCAGAGAGATCATATTTATGGCTGAATCATTTTTCCTGTAATTAGATGTCCACAAGCTCTTCAATTACTCAAAACCCATGGAGCTGACATTTCCACTTCTCATTAAAGACACACAATGCACTTCACAAAAGGTGAAGTGGACAAGTCTACGTGTAGATATGTCGTTGTGGTGACACAATCCTCCTATCGTCACTGACAATAGAGGCATTCTGGATGTAAAATAGCTCTTTTCTGGAGGCTGAGGGGACAACATACATCTTAATGAGCTTCAAATTAATCCATTCCTTCAGCTACTGCTTAATTCCACTCTTTAACAGTTCTAGGGAGACTATAAATGTGTCAGCATGGAAATTATCTATTTCTTGGCTTAGAATTGCAAATTCACTTTCCTCCACAAGTTAAGAATAAAATTATCCTCTTGGCCAGATCGTGGCAGAATTTTACTAACCCGTGATTATGCTCCTTTGTTTTGTTTTGTTTTGTTTTTTTCAGCTCAAATGGGCAATTTTATGTCAGAATCAATCTCTTTTTACAGATGAAGAGACAGAAAGAATATCCATCTTACTTAACATAAAGTTTAGCAGTGGGAACAGCTTCAAGATACTACATTTGACGATGGTCATATTTTCTTTAATAATAAAGAGGAACTGGAGTATTAAAATGTGAAATAGAATAGGATGTGGGATTAGCGGGGTCTGCTATCTTGGCAGGGGAAATGTAAAGTCACTGTGTGTGGTCAGAGAAAAAATAAGAAGGAGCTACGGAGCAGCTGGGACCAAAGGTGAGCCATGAAAAACCGTCCTGCAATGATGAAACTTTTTCTCTCTGGGGCGGGGTTCAAAATGTTTGCTGCAACATTTTCTACTATTTTTGTTTTAATTAAAATATTCCCAACAGCTTACAATGAAGACAACATCACTCCAGGCTGCCAACAGCTGGTGTCCACCTGCACCAGCTTCAGCACTGCAGCTTTTTTAACAGGACGTGACAAAAAGCAAGGTCCAACTGAAGCCCCTGCAGCTGTGCACACATGACAACGCTACAGGAAACTAGTAAAGTTCAACAGTCAAGCAGAAGGAGAAAAAACATAAAAGAGATTCGTGGAATTCAGGACAGGCTGCTTATTTTCAGAAAAAAGAATCCCCGGACAGAGTTGGTAGCATTTATTTATGACTCCCTGTTAGGTCCACGATGAAGTCTTCATTCTCTCTGTGCACGTGTATTAACATAATCTGGCTGCTTTTTACAGCCCTCTAGAACGACCGTGCTGAGATTAGATGGGGGGAAATATTGCAAGGAAGTTTTTCACTCATTATGGGCTTGAATCTCATAATAATTTGTAGCGTTAAATTATTTTGTTTTCCAATTCTTTTTTCAGAGTGGACTGACAACTTTCATCATCTGTAAAAGCAGGAATTGGCTGCTCATATTTAAATTTATTGTAGATTTCATCTCAGTTTATACAGACGCTCTCATTTAAATGTCCCTTAGCAAGCTGCAGAGAAACCATGCTCCTATAACCATCAACAAACCTCTACATTTCTGAATAAATGTTGGATCATCCTTATCAGAAATGGTAGACTTAATTTAAATTGGTTGGTTTCCTAGCACAAACTTAGCTTTTAAGCTTTTAGGAATTAATCATAAAAAATGGTTAAGGTCAGGGTGTCCAAGTTTCAACCATCTAACAGTTAGTTTAAGGTAAAGTTGTTGAATTTGGAGTGAGTCTGCTATTTTCTTCAGTTTACCCAATTTGTGCATTGCACTTGCACCACTGGCAACGAAACACACTCTCCTCATGATGGTATTACCAGAATGTCTTTCAAACATACTTGCTCAGTGTTTGACTTGTCTGACCATAACACTTTTACCCAGAAGGCATTTGGTTTCGCCACGTGGCCAGCTGCAAATTTCAATCGGACTTGAGGTTGTCCATTTTTGTAGCAGACTGCTTTCTTGAGTTTACCTTCTTAGTTCATATTAACGTTAAATTTACTTCACGGTGGACTGTAACATTGGTGTTCCAGCAGCTTCCTGTTCCAAGCAGCCTTGATGGTTCCTGGACTGATTTTTAACATCCTAACTAATGCTTCCTTTCGTTTCAGCGTGTCACCTGGTGTTAGATGGTTGAAACCTGGATGTAAACTGTGTTTCTACAGGAGAATAATCCCAAACTATATAAGAATACCAGTAGACTTCACTTCAAGAATTTGTGGACTATGCTCAAAAGTTGGATCTGTACTATAAAACCCACCACAAGTTTAGTTTAATTGTTAAAGATGTATCTTGTATTGTCAGAAACAGGATTGTTAAAATAAATCATTGAAGTCAAACCTTAAAAGACATTGATGTGCATGAAGGCTGTCTTTTTTTTCACCTGTATTTTTATATCAGTGCAGCAAAGATATAGTAACAGTAAAGAAGCATAAAAACAATGTTGCACAAACAGCTGTGACAGCCAAAATGATAATAAAAAGTTGAAACACCTAATTCATTTTGTCTGAATAGTTATTATGTTCCACATACTTTATCATTTTAATTTCAGCTAATCAACTGTTGGTATCTATTGTCTGTGTAAAATGCAACACAAGGCAAAGTAATAACTGTAATGACTGCGGTGACAAATGAAGGCATAAAGCCAATATTTCACTGTTTCCACAGTGAGGAGTTAAAGCTCATCTAATTTTACATTTTTAGGATGAATATATAGATTGTCCATCATTTTTGCGCATAATCGTGGATGCAGGAAATTAAAAAGGCAGCTGTTTTGTTGAGATAAGCCTATGTGGGTTTTTTGGTTTTTTTCTTCTAGTATTTATGCCATCTTGCATGTAAAATCAAGTTGTGGAAGATCCCTAATATGCTTTTTCCCCTTAAATCTTGTCAGGTGGTAAATTGTGGGAACCATTCCTAAATCTGAGTGTTATATGTTTTCTATGGTTTCTAAAAGCTTGATCATGTGTGTATTCAATTAAAGTCTGTTCTAGACAGCACATGGTAATTATTTGTCAGTAGGTCTGTGCAGAATGCAATGTTTGGTCCACATATAGTAGTAATTCTCCCTGGATTTCAGGCTGGTTTCAGAAAGGGGAACAAATGGGGGAAAATGAACATGCTTTCCCTGCTCAAAAAAATGAGAAATACGATTTTTTAATGAGCCTTTACACATTCAGGTCTTTCCTCAGTGTGCATGAGCAGACAATTTACAAGCTTCTCTGCATTCTTTCTGTTGCAGACCATGGATGTAATTCTCCACAATATCTGGGTTAATAGAATTTTGTGAATTCGTACTCACACCTTATTACCAAAGGGAGCGATGCTGGTGAACAAACACAGCTTTTCAAATGCCAGTCATGTACAAGGAGCATCGATCTTACCATATTTCTGAGTATCAAACGGACTCTCTTTCATTATGTTAATTTAATATCCTTAAAGGAAATAATTCACAGCCGTAAGGATTTTAATTTATTATTACATAATCCTTCTTGGTCATTTTGATGCAGGTGAGAGTTGTAAAAACCATGGACACTATGTAGCTCAGCAGATGTCATTAATCTGTTATTGATGTCCGGCGGAGAGCAGTAAAAGGTTTGTGTAATTTACCAGAATGGATAGTAAAAGGCAACATTGTTGGAGTCATTTTTTTTAATGATTCAAGTCAGCAAAGGAGAGCGTAATGCTTGTAAAAACTCTGAAGCATCCCTTTATAAGATAATACCTGCATTTTGTTTAAGCCCATATATCTAATGAGAACCATTTAAGCTTGTGGATCCATTTGTTTTTAGTGTAATCACCACAGGTGTGGGGCTGTAAATGATTACTGATGCCTCAAGGAAACCATTTTTTAACTGTCTAGTGCAAGTTTGATCATGTTCGCAGTTTTTTCTTCAACTTTTTCTTTTTTTCAACTTTGACTAGATTTTTACGTCACACTAATTATATTTATTATTTTGTGTAAAATTGAAAGCAGTGTGCATTTTTAAATTATTTATCTGGTTTGACAAACAGAGGAACTGCTCATTCTGATTTATTTATGTTTCATAGTGTCAAGATTTTTAGGTTATCTGACTAAAATATATGATCTTTGCTATTTAAACAGGCAATTTAGCTGCTAAACCTACAGATGCTTTAAATGATATTTAACTAATCATTCAGATTTAGATTGTAAGACTTTAATCAGCTCCACATAGGAAGAGCAATTAGAGGGAATTTCTTTAAGGCGATATAAGGATCCCAGGCAGGGATCATTATTTCAGAGGAGGCCAAACACAATGCAGTGTGTGACACCTCTGACAAGAGAAGCACAACACACTGTGATGGGCTAATTGTTATGCACCTGAAGCTCAAAAAGCACAAAAAGGTCAGTCTGAGCATACGATGTTTACCGAAGCGCGACCGACTCAGAAGCACTGCAACAGAATACAAGTTTGCAACATCTCCTCTCGATGCCCAACATGCAGATATATGCTTAGATGCCAGCATCTTTTAAAGAGGAATAAATCTGTTTAGATAAAATCAGTGTTGATGTTCTTTTATCACACTTATTTTTTATGAAAAGCAAATTAAAATGTGTTCAACTAATCTGCCTTGCTTGAATTTACTGAACCGAGTTATGAAAAATCAAGTAGCAGAAATATAGCTGAGACATTTTAAAACTGATGGACTGGCGACTTGTCCAGGGTGTACGCTGCCTCTCGCCCATAGACTGCTGGAGATAGGCACCAGCTCCCCCGCGACCCACTATGGAATAAGCGGTAGAAAATGACTGACTGACTGACATTTTAAAACTCTGTGCAAACTTTGACAAAATCAACAAGTTGGTCTTTGTGTTGGAATACAGCGTATGATCTCCACATACAAAGTTTGCAAAATAAACTTTTCTGTAGGATCAAGTAGCTTGTAATCCCTGCCACACGTAGTCTCATGGGTATGTTCAGCTCTGCAGATTTTTATTCTGTTTCTAACACAATGCTGAGGCAAATCACAGCTAGCCCCCAGAGGTATAGGGATAACTGAAAGCCTGTTTTGTTGCTATAATTGTTACAGCACATGGCTGATTGCCATTGATTTTCTATAAAACCAACCATGAACCAGAATGTGATGCATGCGTGCAGAAGGATCTGAGCATTTTATCAGTAAAATGGCATGTTAAGTACATCTGTTATGTTAACTTGGCTGTAACACCTTTAGAGAAGCAACATGTGCACCAGCTGTGTTTGAGATGGGAGCCAGCATCCTGCAACTTTAAAGCCATTCTTTTCATACTGGGGTGTCACTCCTTCATGTCCTGCTCTTACATCAGTGTAAAATTCAGTGGCCAAATGGGGAGAGAAGGACATTTAGTGAAGGTGTAGATCACAGTGGTCACCTTCTGGCTTTAAGCACTAAAGGATGATGCAATGTGATCAGCTGGTATACCCCTAAATAAAATCAGGTGGAACCAATTGCCCCTAAAAGTCACCAAATTATTATTTTAGTTATTTAATATCAGTATAAATACAGCTGTTCTGTCAATTCCTCAGACACAAGAAGGTCAGGGTAACTCTGGAGGACCTGCAGAGAGCTGCACTGCTCAGGTCAGAGAACAAGTTGACAGGACAACTATTTGTTGTCAATTTGTTTATTGCACTATTAGTGCAATAAAAAATCTAACCTTCATGGAAGAATTGCAAGAATCAAGTCATTGTCCAAAGAAAGTCGTATAAGGTCCTATTAAAAGTTTGCCACAAACCATGTATAGGACATAGAAATCATGTGGAAGAAGGTGTTCTTAACAGAGAAGACCTACATTCAATATTTCTGGCTACATGCAAAATGCTACATCTTGCAGAAAAATCAACACTGCACCCTAAATACATTACACCTACAGTCAAACATGATGGTGGCAGCATCATGCTGAGGGAACTCTTTTCTTTGGCAGCAACGAGGAGCTTTTGTAAGTCGACAGAAAGATGGATGGAGCTAAATACAAAGCAATCTTGCAAAAAACTTGTTAGAGGCTGAAACACATCAATGCTAACACATCCA
Organism: Girardinichthys multiradiatus; assembly: GCF_021462225.1. Classification (NCBI taxonomy): domain Eukaryota; kingdom Metazoa; phylum Chordata; class Actinopteri; order Cyprinodontiformes; family Goodeidae; genus Girardinichthys; species Girardinichthys multiradiatus. Next base: position 28,159,909 of record NC_061795.1, on the reverse strand, counting down.
TATTGATGTGTTAGCATGATCCAGCCAAAGTCCAGAGCTAAATCCAATTTAGAATCTGTGGCAAGGCTTAGAAATAACTGTTCACAGATCTTCTCCATCCAGCTGGGCAGGATTTGAGCCACTTAGCAAAGAAGAATAGTCGAACTTTTAGATGAGCAAAGCTAGACATGCTGCTGTAAATTTAGGGTGGGTGAATACAAATACACGTTTTAGTTTTCTATTCGTAACAAATTTTCTTTTCCCTTCTGAATTATCCGTTACTTTGGGTTGATCTTCATCACTTAAAATCTCAATAAAATACATTCAGTTGTAACATAACAAATTCAGAAAAAGTTCAGGATATGAATAGTTTTGCAAAGCACTGCAGCTTTATGCAGTTAGCAACAGCGTCACTTCTGAAGGGAGCTGGGCTCATTTGGCAAAGTCGGGTTTTCAAGAGCTCCAAGTTTGTGTTGCATCAGTCAGACATCAGCCTGGCAGGCTGTGAGAATCCTGATCGTTTCTGCTGCTTTAACCAGCCACACAGGGTTGGAGGGAAGCTGGAGTGTAAGGAGAATCTGAAGCTATGAAAGCTTTAAAAGCAGGGAGGGGGAGGTTGTTGTTGCAGTCTGATCCTAAAACACAGGTGCAGCCTTTCTCCTGCTTTTGTGCACAGCCCACCCCCCTCTTCCCCAGCTGCAAAGTGTTTGTCCATCTGATCCTCCATTAAATCCTGATTATTATGGATTTGTCTTTTCCCAAACCTGTGATCTGCAAAGATGGGCGTGATTGAGGTCATACCGTAAATTGATCTGACAGTTGGGGCTATTTGTTGGCAATCAAACGAAGGCATCAATTTCAACTCTGTTAAATGTGCAGAAACTACTGTGAAATAGGGTAGAGAAAATGAGACAGCAATCCTCATCGCACGTCTGAAGACATGTAATTGAAGTATCATCAGTGATAGCACTCTGTGCATTTAGTTTCAGCTGGTTTTACAGAGCAGAATTATTGCTTGATCCATTTCTTGAGTTTCTGTACAGCAGCTGCGACCTGATCTGTAGCCCACTTCTCTCCAGTGCAAAACTACAACAGCAGAGGGGGGTGGGAGGTTCTGGGATTTGGGGGGCTTCCATGCGGCGTCACGCCGAGCCCATCATTGTCTCCCTCACACTTTCTAACAAGCCATTTCACAACATCCAGACAGCGGATCGGGCTGTGCGCAGCAGCAGAGACGGCAGCAGCTTTGCTCTCTGGGCTCTTTTCCTCCTCCTGCTCCTCCTCCTCTTCGACCATAACTAACAACCTGGATGAGGCAAATTACCTGAACTAATCTCTCATAACGTCTCCTTTCCAATCGACTGATGTAGAGTGAGTTATGTGATGGCTGGGGAGATCCGAGTCCGCCGGGTGCGAGATTTGGCTGCTTGAGATTAAGAGACACTTTGATTTGGCTGCAGAGCGGACTCTGGAGGAATTGATCCGGCGGACACCACAATGCACGGAGCGATGGATATAACACTCAGAGAGCCGCTGAGTGCGTGTGATTTCGGATTAGTGTGACAGCCTGGTGTCTTGAGGGGAGTTTTGTTTTTTTCTATGTATATTTTTGGTCTGGAGTCTGTTTTCTCTCTGTTCGCTGTCCTCCGGGTTCCTGCAGAACTCCTGAGTCGCGGAGAGCCCATGCAGCCGCAAAGGTTGGTCTATGTCCTGTTCTGCGTTTGTTTTACATGTTAGGGATTGAACTTTCTTTTGCATATTGATCCTTACAGGTTGTCCTAAATTATAGCTGCTTTTCCAACACGGAAAGGTGAATTTCTGCAGCCTAATCCAGCAGTTTGAGCCAAGAAACAAATGCCGCTTCTCATAAAAACTATATTTACCCACTTTACTTCCATTAAATGGCTCCTACAGTCTTTTTTGTTTTGGAATGACAGCATTTAGACCAGTAACAACCACTTTCATATGACACGCATTAAAGAATGATCTTCTACAGCCTAGAACAGGTAAAAAATGAGCCGGTGGATGCAAATTTTCGCTTTTTTAAAGCCTGACAGCTCCAATTAGCGCAATAACCAAGCTGTCCGTGCAGCTCACATTTAATGACAGGTTTGCTTGCCCTCGTAAAAGCCATGTGCGTTTGTCAAGATTTCAGCTCTCAGATCAGAACTAACAAGCGCCATCTGTCGGGGAAAAGAGAAGCTGTCGAGATTGATCAGGCTTCAGTGAATACAGAATGTAACAGTTCACTAATGTTTAATTTTGATTTTTAAAGTGTATCTTCATGTAAAAGAGTGGTTTTACAGATTCATTACCTAACACGATGCATGAAACCAACAGATTTATGGAAATGTTATATTTTTACCCCACATTTAAAATGAGAGCTGCACCTTAGGCTTTACCTGGCTGATACTGATATTACTGGTTTTACTTAAGGTCTGACCTGCCAGCTCCAATTTCAGACTTTTTGTTTAGTTTTTTTCTGATTCTAAGAACTATAACACCCAAATGAGGGAGATTAAAACACTCTGCAGGTTCATTGATAGAGCTGGTAGTTTGGAATTCAACAGAAAGTGAAACAAGTACAAGATAATCTCCTTTTATGCATCAAAGCATGTCTTTCATACTCTTTATCCCTTTCATTTAAAGAAGCATCAAAGTACATTAATGATGTGTTCAAAGATTGGAAATTATTGTAGTTCTTACGTTTAATTCATGTAATGAATAGAAAAAAAATCTTGCCTCTCTGCCAGAGTCCAATCAAGGGAAAATTCGGCGATTCTGATCTCAGGCCTAACGATTGGTGCATCTTTATGTATAACTGCATGGGAGCGCCATAATTTCTAAATGCAGTCATGCATTTCGGTGTAAAACCATATTGACAAAATCCAATCAACAAATCAAACTATGATAATTAGTATGTCACCTATTTTCATTCCTTAAAGTGACATGTAGCTTGACAGGAGCAGGCAGCTGGTGTGAAGCGTTCCTCACCTTCAGCTGACTGGTGACAGGAATTAGGACTGTGGAAATTGATTTAGTTTCACTATGATTGATTTATTGATCTCTAAAATATCCTTACATGACATTTAAAATTGCCTTTGCGGGTGTGCATTTTAGATTGACAACACGCAATAAAATGCTCCGTTTACAAAGACAATTAACTGAGACTTGAAAGGCTGGAAGCAGAAAGTGTTTAAATAAATTTGGACTGGTGTTATTCAAAAGTGCTTACTGGAAATCATTGCAAAGGTCTGCTTAGGCATGGTATAAGATTTTAGAGGTATGATAACCCTAAGTTAAATACCATGGTTTCACTGTATTACAGTATTGATTCAAATATTTTAAATAAAATGTGCAACAAGAACTAATTTGCTATTCAAAACAATAAAAGCAGTAACTATTATTACAGCTGCTAAGTACATAACATTTTTATTATTATTACAGTTTATGTAATGCTATCTGTAGCATTTTCTTAATTGTTATTTGGATTTTGAAGCTTAGACTTAGCTTATAATTTAGATAAATACCGGGAAAACTACAAAAATGTAGGCAATCGGTGCAACAATTTGGCATACATTTTATTTGGGTAGATATTATTTCTGAGAGGAAATTATTTACATTTAAGCTCAAAATTACTTAAATGTCAAAATTTTTAAAATACTCAACTAAATTATTTAAATTCTAACCTATTTTAGGATATTTTAACTGAAATGAATCATTTAAGTACCTAACAAATCTGTCAACTTCAATTTTTTCTCTTTTAGGTGGCATTAAACTTTAGACATGAACATGCAATCTGTATTCGAACAATCGAATGCGATTTCAACACATCTGCACAATTAACAGTGTAACAACAGAATAACAGCATGTACTTAGCAAGAGCTGGCTATTTCCTCTGATTATTTGCTTAACAGATATACTCATTGTCAAAATAAGGTGAGATCTTTCCATGTAATCCATGCAACATTTAGTAACTGCTCACAGTTAACTCCATAAAAGTTACAATAAATATCCTTATATCCTTATGTGTAATCCATGCAATAATTATTAAAACGCACAGTTGAAGCAGTGGGGAGTGAAACAAGCATGTTCTCATATTCTGGAGCTGAGAGGAAAAACATTAAGGTTTGACATTCTCAATCAGCTATATATGAAAGAGATAATGTGTGGTGTATGAATAAAATGGATGAAGTTTAAGTAATGGTTTTAAACTGTAAATGAAGTAAACGCTGTAACTAAAAGTTTGAGCAGCACCAATGTAAGAATTAAAGCCTGTGTTTAAGTATCTTTTTTCATCCAGATGTTGGGCAGTGTGCAGCAGTGGGTGGGATAGGGGCACCACTGTTACGTTATGCTCCATCTACAGCAGGTAAAAACTAGTCATTCCAGCACATTCTCTGGCATCTCATTTAAAGGTATAGGAAAGATATAGGAAATGGAAAATATCAGTGGTTTTAAAAGTGAACCTTTTTTTAAATCTTGGTATATTTTGATACTGGTAAAGAGCCCATGCTTAGCTGTGATTCATCTGTAGATTAACACCAAATAACGCCCAAAATGCTCCATTTATGAAGACAAATTGACACTTAAAAGACTGGAAGCCGAAATGTTTAAACAACTGATATCATTGAAGAATGCTGGTGGCAAAATAGAACAAAAATTTTGCTTTAAATTCTGTATCTTCTCCCCAGTTAGAATCCATTTGTACCTTATTGTAATCATCTAGTGACAGTTTTGTCATTTAATAACTAATTATGAGCCTCAGTGATCTGTGTGCAAGCAACGGAGTAAAAGATAGAACACGCATGATCACATTTGGTCCTCTCTGGTGCTTTTCCAGCCGGTATTCAACAGTAACACATCAGAAAAATATTCACATCAAAGCCTTCAGGGTGTTAAAAGACAATTTAACTCCTGAGTTGAGCAGCAGCCGCAGCCTTTCTGCCACAACCCAAAAAATATTCCACAATTTATCAAAAAGATTTTCAGCGAGTGGCAGCTTAGAGCTTTCAGCTGCACTCATTCATTTCAGATGTGAACGCTGGGCATATTAGTGTTGGATGTAAGCCCCTGCACAGGGCCACCCCCGTTGAAAAACATGTGTAGGTTTAGACCTCATTGTATGGGAACAGATCCATCACCTGGGAGAGGTTGACAGCAACCACACAGACGTTTACCACTCCTGTGGAAAAATACTGTATAGCCAGCCACAACCTGAGCGTATATGCAGTCATCCATCAGGTGGGTTTTCAGCTTAAATGGCAGTGAAAGGCAGCACTAATGTAGTCATTTGTGAAAATGAAAACTAATCAAGACGTGTTATGTCTTTTAAGAGGAGTGGAGTTGGGCAAAATCTGTATGTCATGTTGGTCAGTTGAGGAAAGTTAGTCAAATTTGTTAACATAACATACAAGTGCACATAAATCAAAAGTAAAAAAAAAAAAGAAGCGATGACGGAAAAATGTTATTCTCTTTTTGTTGCTGATTTACCAAAGGTATTAACCCTATATTCTCTAGGTTTGAGATGTAGCGATCAGGCTTTCCTGGCTGATGCAGATGTCCCGTTTTCTTTAAGGTCTGACCTGCCAATTCTGATTTGTTGTTCTACTTAAGGAGTATATTTTAAAATGGCTGCAGGTTCCTTTGTTAGAGGTTGTAGTTTTTAATACAACAGAAGAAGGAATGACAAAGTAAAAAATAGATTTTTGTTATGAAACTTTATTCCAGGAGACAGTCAGTTCCTCTAGGAGAGCCACACAGGGCCATCAGAGGTCCTTAACCTATCAGCAGGACCGGTTTCTGCTCCTTTTTGCAAGGAAGAACAGAATGATCACTGCCAGAGCCCTACAAAGTGGCCTCCATCTCGACACTGGCATGAATATCTCTGACCCAACCATTAAAAAAGACTTCATGAGGGTGACCTGAGGGCCCGACGTCCTCTTGTAGGCCCTCTGCTCACTGGCCGGCACCGTGGAGCTTGACTGGCATTTGCCAGAGAACACTGAAATTGGCAGATTCGACACTGGCGCCCTGTTCTTTTCACAGATGAGAGCAGGTTCACTCTGAGCTCATGTGACAGACATGAAAGGGTTCCGAGAAGCTGCGGTGAACATAATGCTTCCTGAAACATTCTTCGGCATAATCAGTTTGGTCATGTTTGGTGGGTCAGTGTTGGTCTAGAGAGGCATATCCATGGAGGGATGCACAGATCTGTATAGAATAAATGATGGCACCCTGACTGCCATTAGGTGTTGGGATCCGTAGACCCATTGTTAGACCTTTCACTGGTGCAGTTAGTCCTGGGTTCATCCTGGTGAATGATAATGCCCGGCCTCATGTGATAAGAGTGATAAGAGGGAGTTCCTGGAGGATGAACGAATTGATATCACTGACTGCCCTCTATGTTCCCCTGACCTAAATCCAATAGAACATCTCTGGGAGATCGTGTTTGGGTCCATCCGATGCCACCAGCTTGCACCTCAGACAGTCCAGGAGCTCAGTGATGGCCTGGTTAGTATCTGGGATGAGATACCTCTGGATACATTACGTCATCTCAAAAGGAGCCCGTTAGGGCTCTAGAAACTACTGGGCACCATTTTTAGCTGCTACAATGACATTTCAGCAAATTGGACAAGCCTGCTGCATCGGTTTTTCAGCTTAAATTTCTCAGTAACTTCAGATTAAACCCTCTGTGGGTTGATAACTTTTATTTTCATCAAATGATGTGGCATCCTTTTGCTCCTAACATATTACCCAATCCATATCAGTATGGATATACAGCATTTTTTTCCAGTTGAGATCTGTCCAGTTGAGAAGTGTTTCTTTAATTTTTTTGAGCAATGCATTATACTATGTTACCCAAGAGCTAGTAAATCTTATATTTGTTACCTTTGATGATAAACTACAGTAAAAATCAGGTCTGGGAAACAGAATTCATCACAACCAATATGATACATTTTTAATACAACCAGCAGATTGATCTAAAAACGTTCAGTGGTATTCGTTAGTGTTTAGTTTTATCTTGTCCCCAGACTTTATTGAAGAATGCGTGAAACACTTGGATATGAAGATGTTCATGGATGTTTTTATGTGGAAATATCGATGGTCCACAGCGCTGGACTTTTAGTGAGTCTTTGGGGGTAAAAAGATTTCGATTTGGCTTGTAAATACAAATAAAGATTGAGCAACTGTATCTGTGGCATAGTGCCATTAAAATTTGAAAGCTGAATAGTAATGTAGTTGTCAAAATGTTCTTCTTAAGGCACCATCTCTCCCGTCAGTTAAAATCTGCAAGTCCGTACATCATTAGTTTTCTCACACTTACATGTTGTTTGGTCCTAAAAAGTCTCTTCAAGCTAATATGCATGTGGTGGATGGGAGGAGAGTCATAATGGTGACATACGATATGATGGTAATTGTGCTCCGACAATGAAGAAGTCAGGGCTGGAGAGAAACATTCCAATTTGGAATTTCAACTTCTAGGCACCCATTTGTTAATTTTTCTGACTTTAAAGTTTAAACTTATGAGTAAGAATGTAATGTGTACATAAATTATTTCCTTTAACCAATCAAGCAGCGCCCGTTGATAAGATTTTTTTCTTTTTATGATAAACCACAACAAACTGGTCAAAACATCCAAGTCAGGATGATGGTACTTGAAAATCCCAGTTTTTACTGAGGTGGTACTTTGAAAGCCACTGGCATAGACCCATGGTTCTGAAACTTAGGATACTTGGGGTTCCTTTACTGGTTTTTTAGAACTCCCAGTTGGAACTGAAACGGATGACGGTGAACCAGAAACAAGTGCAGAGGAATGCTTACACTGTGTTTTATTTACTTCTAAAGCTGAAACTAGTAACATCAAACCTAACTTATTAGTGTTCTAGTTCCTTAATTGAGATGCAGTGGGATTTGCAAATTGATGTGCTGATCAACAGGGCTGTCCAAAGGTTATATAGGGCCTGGAGCAGAATGGGATTTGGGGCCCCTTTTCCGGTTAAGAACATCACCACCACTAAAATACAGCTTTGGTAGAATCTGGGGGGTAATTGGGTGAGGTTAAAAGCAATCATAATTGGTTATTATTTGCCATTTTGACAACACAAACAAATAAAGATTATGCTTGGCTGTATTACAAAGTAAACTTGTCATTTCCATTAAATCATAAATTTGAACTTTTAAAATATATTATTGTTACTATTATTTTACTTAAGTTTTATAAAAATAAAAAAAAGGCAGCCATATCATCTGACTTTCCATTCGGGAATTCCAACTTCTTAGAACCACTGTCAATTTTTCAATTTTAAAGTTTCGTCTGAGTACAAATGTAACACATAACCAAACCGTATCCTTCAACCAATCATACAGTTACAGTGAATATAGTTTTGTTTATTCTTTTTAACTGTTTGTTTTTTTGTTGTTTTTAATGACACATCACAATGAGCATTAAAAAGTCCAGTTGTTGTACTAGTTACTATTGAAACAACTTGACTTTTTCTAGTGACAAGTCATAACGATGGTAACTGGTATTTACTGAATTGGAACAGTTAGTGAACCATTGGCACAGCTGATTTGGGTGAAGTGACCAAAAAAGGATATACATATTTTTTGTGTTTATGGTAGTCAATTCCTGCATGCTGCAGTGGTGTCCCTCTGTTTCTATTGATATTCATGTTTTTCACACTGAAGTTGTTTCTGTGGTTCTCGCATTAAAACAAAGGTGTCTTGCATATGGCTTTGCGGGCTGCAGCTTTGTGGGTCGTTAAAAGTCGAATAAGTTTGCACATCGAGGTGTAACATGAAACCCTCATGCAGAAGGAGCGTTAAGGGCCGAGGGGGCGGCCGTGATTGGCTGAGTGTCCCTGCTTGTCCGCGGAGTGAGGCTGTACCTTCTCCGCTCTCTGGGAGGAGCGGAGCTCCGCGCTTAGAGACTTCTGGACCACTTACATGTTGGCAGAGGGAGCTGCTGTGTGTTAGCTCAGATACAGAAAAAGCCTGCAAAAGCTTCTTTTTTTTTTCTATTTACCAGGCAGGGATCAGAGGAGGACGGCGTCCGGATTCAAACTTTTTTGTGGACTGTCTGCTCACTGGGAACGCTGCAGCTCCACCGCTAACTTTTCTCCACTGTTTAATCCCATGTGACCAGGGAGAGGAGCGAAGCGCGACCCCGAGCTGGATGGATGGTTATGGGGGAAAGAGGGAGACCCTCGGCGCTTGACGTGTGCAGAGTCCTCGCAGTGTTTTTCGCACTTTTCCCCTCCGGTAAGAAATACGATGTTAGTTTTAAATCATATTTACACCCATACAGATAAGATAACGTCACACTGGAAAATGTATGTAGAAGTTCACTTATTTTATCGCTTCTCTTTCAATACAGCCATCCTCGCACTGTTTGATTTTAAAATTATAAAAAAAAAAATATATATATATATATATATATATATACACACATATATATATATATATATATATATATATATATATATATATATATATATATATACATAGATGTGGACATAAACATTATTATTAATTTTCATGATGAGATCATAGTATTATGCAGTACTTTTTGTGAGTGTATTTGGATTACATGGTTTTTGCCAATCTGAGTTTAATATACTTTACTGATTTAATTATCAGATCTGTTATTGTCTATGGATTGGATTCAGGACATTTGATGACTAAATGTTAACCTCGGTCTTAACTATAGGGTCTACGAGTCATGAAACAACACAATCCTTTTGTTGTTATCTGGGCTCACTTCAGATATTTCCAAATCTATATCTTCGACTTAATAAGGAATGGACAATCCTACACCAAATGCAGATTCTTTAAAGCACACTTTGTAATCTTTGGTCCCTTTATTCTGTTTGTAAAAGTTCCCAAGAATTGCAGTGTTGGTGCTTAAGAATTATTTGTAAGTTTTGTTGTTTGTCCATAGAAAATTGAAGACGGAATAAAAATCCTGGAAAATCAAGCATTTCAGCCATACAAGTCTAGTTTATATCCAGGTAAAAAAGATCCAATCCACAGGGTTCCTATACAGTCCGGAATCTGTTTCTATAAATTTCCAGGTCTGGATAAATTGGAAACAAAAAAAACATGAGCATAATGCTTAATTTTCCAGATGTTTTGTTTTGTCTTCAATTTAGGATTGATAAAGTTTGAATATTAAAGAGTTGATGAATTGTGTTGAACTGAACTGAATAAACCAAACTGAACTCTTCTGGTGGCAACAACTCGGTCAGTTTACTTTACACATTTCTCAGTATTATCACCTTTCCTCCTAAATCACTTACCATTAAACAGCAAACTCATAATGAGGTGGCTGAGGTGAAGATTGTTTGTACGTCAGGTGGTTGGTAAGTGGAGTGAGGAGCTGTGGCAAAGCTTTTTACAGAAATGTTTAAACTGTGACTTCAAAGTGTTGCTATGACTTTTGCTTTGTAACATTTGGTGAAACAGCCTTACGCATAAAGGCCCAAGGTGATGCTTGTTAAATATGGTGTCGAAATTAAGCGTTCTGAGATATGTTTGAACAGTTCAGCAGTTCAACAATCTGCAGGACTGGAGTGATGAATTATAAGTTTTGGATTGGAACCAAAAGAGGGGTTTTAACTTCAGTCCTTTATAATTAACTGCATGCCTTATATGGTCGTATACAAGGAGTCCTGGGTCTGTTTTTTCATTTGGTAGACGGTCTATAGTGTGAAATGTCAATTTTGACTTTTAGCATTCAGCTGTATAGGCCACTTGACTGCTGAAAGGGTCTGGGAATTATTGATTAGTTTTAGAAAAAAAACTATGTTACCTTTTATTTACAGCTTTGTGTGTGTTAACAACATACTTACCTTTCTGATTCCCTTTGTCCCTTTGACAGTGAGCCTGCAGTGCAAGGTCATCAAGTGTACCACTGAATATCTGGCTGTCACCTCAAACTCTGGACTCGGGGAGGAGGAGTACTGCACGGCTCTGCGGGCGTACAAAAGCTGTGTAGGCCGGCTGGCACGGAGCTGCAGGGGCGACCTGGCCTATCACTCCGTCCAGCATGGCATCGAGGACCTAATGAACCAAAAGAACTGCTCCAAGGTGGGGCCGACGTTCCAGCCGCGACCCAGGACCCCGCCACCTCCTCCACCGCCTCCCCCTGTCCTGACCGACAGCCAAGAGCGCTCCGACGGCCCTGAGGTCTGTCACTACGAGCGCAGTCTCACGCGTAACTCGGCACAGCCTAACTACACCCACTGCGGCTTCTTCGGAGACCCCCACCTCAGGACCTTTGGCGATGACTTTCAGACATGCAAGGTGGAAGGAGCCTGGCCCCTCATCCATAACAAATTCCTGTCGGTTCAGGTGACCAACTTGCCTGTGCTTCCAGGATCTTTGGCAACTGCCACAAGCAAGGTGAGGATAGATCAGTTCATCCTATACAATGATGTAAGCAAACACATACTTAAACTGGGATGGATACACATTTAATACATCTGCTGACTAACTTCTCTGCAGAAAAAGGTTTACATAATGGACTCTATGGAGATTTCTTGTCATAGTCGATGATTAATTATGCAATTTTTGCAACTTTTTGACATAATTATTACGCTGTCATAATTTCTTCCATGTTTTTGCATGAAAACTGCTGAGTCAATCAGACAGAATTGTCATGTTCTAACATTTGATATTAACAATTTCATTTAGCCTACAGTCTTTCTCTTATGGGATCTATCTTCTTCTGCTCTAAAAATGTATTGAGTTGTATTAAGAAATTCGTATGGGGTTAAAACACATTATATGATGTGTATTTCTTGCCAGTTAATGTTTGATGTTCTGTACAAGTGTTCACTGGGTTTAGGGTTTTGGAAAAAGTCGGGAATTTGATTTTAACCATTTTTAAACTCTTGAAAAAATACAGTTCAAGACTAATGTTTCCAGACTTTATTACTTATTCCATTATCAAAAAACTCCGGGTGAGAACCCTCAGATCAAGGTTCTTTAATCAGCCTTGGGTTTTTTTTTAGATGTCAACAAATCACTACTTTTTTTTCCCAAAAAAAAAAATCATCACAGATTGCAAGCTGTTTTTAAATATTCAGAATTTAGCCCATGATAATCCATGGTAGATTCAACTAAGAGCTAAACAAAGTTAGTCTAGATGCCAAAAAAACTGTGAAGTAGCCCTTTATCACGATGCCAAATAAGAACCCAGCTTTAGCTTTGTGTTGTTTAGTGATTTATGGAAGGTACAGATAATGAATTTACATACACCAATGCACACATCAGTAGTTTGTGGTGTTAAGTGCCTTTCACAGGAGGAAGCTGGAATCGAACCCACAACCCTTGGATTGTAAAATGCCTACTCTTCCCACTGCGGGAAAATCTTGAGATTTAAACATGTAATAGTATATAACTTGGAATAGGGATGGGTGATGTGGACCTTAAAGTTTATCATAATATCTTATGGTATATTGCGATAAGGATAAAATTGATGCTAAAAAGTATGTAGAAATCCATTGAAGTCCTTTTTGGCCATAGATTTTATGGCTGTGTCTGCAGCTCACTGCAGGTAAAGCCCCACAAACCCAAATACTGCTAATAAAAAAACAATATAGCGATTATTGAACAGCTCAATAACTTAATTAAATCATATCTGTAAAGACCAAACTAAACCTAAGGTCCTTTCTTGACCATGACAGGAAGCTGTTGGTGTATTAATTTTTGCATGCGCCTCCTCTTTGATGTGGTCTGGCTCTGAGAGCCTGCAGTGCAGCTTCTCTCCTGTCAAACTGTGGCGTCTGGTTAGTGTTTGGAATTAGCTCCATAATAACAGATCACGAAGTCCAAGCCTGGTCTGCGATCGCAGAGATCTTGATAAGCCTCCTAAACGACATGTTGCAGCATAGCAACATCAGAGGTTAACACGAGGATTTATTTCCACTTTGCCTCAGCCTGATGTTTCTGCTCCTCGGGGTGGAATCCATTACTGTCTGCATACTTGGTTTTTCTCAAATCTTTATCTGCAGAACACACAGGATTATTAGTTTGTTTAAAGGTACAGTGGATAATTTGGATGGAGTTGGCCTGGATTTGGCAGCCTCAGGAGCAATTGTAATTGAGGCCCAAAACTGTAGGACTTAGATGGAGGAATAAAAGGACTCACATTTGTAGAAACTGTAATTTTCTGTAATCAGGGGTTCTTAATGACACTTATTAAGTATTTGTGGCTTATTTAGCTTTTAAGGGAATTACATTTTTGTGCCGCTATTTTTGGAAGTAAATGAGACAGCTTTTCCTTGAGAGAGCTCGATTCTGAATAAAAGGGGAAACAAAGCAGAAGCAAGTGCCACCTGTGCAAACAAGAGCCTTCTGGTGAAAGATCTGCTTTAAATAGCAGAGAGCCATGTTGGTAGTAACACTGTTCACCATACAGCAAATAAAACTGCCTTCATCCAAAGGGCGCAGCGGTAGAGGCTTATGTCTTTTGATTGCTTCAGTGAAGCGTTTAAGAAATGAGCCGTAGGAAGGTGGCTGCAGGGTGGGGGCAGCACATTAATTGTCAGGCTAATAGAGTGTTGTGTAGACCCCCTGTCAAAAACAGACAACAGAGCATTTGGCTGTCCTCATACCACTGCTCGGACAATGGCCCATTGGTGTCCCATGAAATAGAGCCTGGAGAGTTCTGACCAGCCCCGGTTAATTAGCTGCAGCGTATATCGTCTTGTCCTGGCCTGACGCCACTCCCCGAAGCATAGTTCTGGGGGTTCACCAGCAGGTTTTTCAGCACTATGAATAGATCGTCTTTGTGTCTGCAAACTGAGGCCTGATTTTTACATGGCTAGGGACTCGTGTTTTTGGAGGGCGTTTACTTTAGCCTCCCCCCATGTCAAGCCAGCCCTGAAATGTGACACTTCGATGGGGTAGAAGGGGGTAGATGTAGCACAAACTTGTCCTCAGTACAAAAGTATAGACCTTTCCACTTTTAAATTCTGATTTTTAACAGCCTTGCAAAAGTATTAATCCCTCTTGAACCTTTCTTCATGTTGTCACATTACAACCAAAGTCCTCAATGTGTTTGTTGGGTTGTACTTTATGTACCAGCACAAGTAGTGCATAACTGTGAAGTGGAAGGAAAATGACACATTCTGTCTAAAATGTTTTACGGATAAAAGTCTGAGGCATGTATCTGTATTCGGCCCCCTGTAATCTGATAGGCTGGATTTGGATAGCTCACGGAGCACTGTTCAGGCCATCATATGGAAATGAAAAGGTATGGCAAATCTACCAAGACTTGGCCATCCACCTAAACGGATAGGTCAGGTCAGGTCAGGAGAGTATGAATCAGAGAAGAAGCCAAAGGGCTACTTTGGAGGAACTGCAGTGATCTGAAGCTCAGGTTTGAGACAGGACCATTATTATTCATGCACTCCACAGATCTGGCCTTGATGGAGGAGTGGCAAGAAGAAAGCCATTATTGACAGAAAGTCATAAGAAGTCCCATGTAGAGGAAACGGGAAACATTTTAAAGAAAGTGCTCTGTCCGGTGAGACCAAAACCTGTTTTTGGTCTACATGCAAAATGCTATGCATGACGGAAAACCACTACCACTAATGTACCTTTAACACCGTGAAACATAGGGGTGGCACCATCAGGTCAGGAATGGATTTCTTCAGTGGGGAAAGGGAAGGTTGTCAGAGTTGATGGGAAGATGGTTAAAACTAAAAACAGGGCAATCCTGGGAAAGAAACCGTTTAGAGGCTGCACAGGACTCTGTACTGAGTCCGAGTTTCACCTTCCAGAAAAACGTAAATCCTAAACATAGAGTCACTGCTACAACGAATGGTTTATATTGATGCATATCCATGGCCTATTTATAGCCATACATAAGTCTGACTGAGAATTTGTAGCAAGGCTTGAAAACTGATGTTCACGTATGTTCTTCGTCAAAACTTGATGAAAGAACTTGAGCGAGTTGCAAAATGTCAGTCTCTTTAAGAGCAAAGCTGGTAGAGACATATTCCAAAATACTTGTAAATGCAGTAAAAGGTGAGTCTACAAGGTATGACTCAGGGAGGCTGAATATATTCATGCCACACTTTTCAGATTTATATGTAAAACATGTATCTACGCCCTTCCACAAGTTCGTACTATTTTGTGTTGATCTGTCACATAAAAACTTTTAAGATTGTAATGTAAAAATGTAAGGGTGTAAATGCTTTTGCAATGTATAATACCTTTATTACAGTTACTTACTGATTGGCACATATGATTGATTATGCAATCTTCCACTAAAGGCAAATAGTTATTTTCACCAAGTTTAAACTGAGGATATGTTTTTTATTAATAATGTATTTTTCTGTCTTGCAGCTGACAATCATCTTCAGGAATTTCCAGGAATGCGTGGAGCAGAAGATGTACCACGCAGAGACGGACGACCTGCCGGCTGCGTTCGCCGATGGCTCCAAGAACGGAGGCGACCGCTACGGGGCCAACACCCTGCGAGTGGTGGAGAAGGTTCCCGGGCAGCACGTGGAGATCCAGGCCAAGTACATCGGAACCACCATCGTAGTCCGGCAGGTCGGCCGCTACCTGACCTTTGCCGTGCGCATGCCAGAGGAGGTTGTAAACTCTGTGGAGGAAGGCGAAACACAGGACTTGTATTTGTGTCTCCACGGTTGCCCCGCCAACCAGCGCATTGACTTTCGGAGCTTCAGAGCCCACGCAGCGGAGGCGACTCAGAGTGCCAGTAGGACCAGGGGCGGCGCTGGGACGCACGGCTTCACCTACAAGTCTGCAAAGGCCAAGTGCAAAGAACGGCTTCCAGTGGAAGATCTGTACTTCCAGTCTTGCGTGTTTGACCTCCTCTCCTCTGGAGACATTAATTTCACCATGGCAGCGTACTATGCTTTTGAGGATGTAAAAATGCTCCACTCAAACAGCAACAGATATCACATCTATGAAAAGGATGCTCTAAGCAGCGCTGCACAGAGAGGCAAAAATGTCCTTTTGGTTTTAGTCCTTAACATCCTGGCCATCTTACTGTGGAGCACAGCTCCTCTGTAGTTTGTTTGGCACGGTCTCCTCATGTCGTGTCTGTCAGTGAATGTGGAAGAACCATCGCTGTGTCGTATATCAGCTTCTCCAGCAGCCCATTTTGGTGGTACTGACGTCAGCCTGATGACAAGACGACGCACACTACTCACTCACCCGCCTGTCATTACATGCATTTAGCTGCTTTTACTCTTTGAAGAGATCCCAGAGCTCAGGATGTCCACCTAGGATTAAAAAGTATGAAAAACCCCCAAGATGATCTTCTGCAGAAAGAGGGCTCTGCTGATCCTGCCTCGTCTGATCCGCACGTTGGTGCCAGGGCCAGCCATGGCTCATGTGCCTGAGCAGGGGATTGGAGTGGGTGGGGATTGGGACCTGACAGGGGGCTTTTGTTAACCTAAGGCCAGAGGCAGTTCCATGTTTGATTAGTTTCCAGCTTTGGAAAAGCCTGAGATTTTCGGAAGAAGCTCCCAGCCAAAAGGATGTCAGAGCATCGTCTCCAGTTGTCTGCAGTGGAGATTAATGAGTCATATTGTTAGGTTTTGTGTGTGTGCGTGCGCATTAGTACAATGTGTGTGAAGAATTGAGCAAATCTCCACTGGGAATTAATAGAAATGCGTCATTTGTCAGTGACACACAACCATTCCCGCTATTGTTTCAGCTGACACTGTTCGTTTCTCAAGCCTGACGCGTAAACTCAGCAAAAGAGAACCAACTTTACTGGCGCTTTGGAGGAGGCCGACCAACCAATTGGAGTGTGACAGCTTTGTTTTAACGACGATGAAGATGGTGTCTGTTCGGCTCAGAAGACGTCACCTCTGATCGGTGTTAAGCATTACAGACCGAGGCCTGACTGAGTCACAATGGCTGAACAATAAGCACGTCTGTACGAAAAAAAAAAGGTGATCTCGTGGCTGAAGTTGTTGCCAAAGAACGCTCTCCTGTGCCAACGTTTGCCTCCTAACAATGTAATTCTCAGCGCTCAGCCTCAAACTCTTTACATTAGGAGAACCTTCATTGTACATAACTCGTGTTTGCCATACAGTGAAGAAATACAGTTGCTTTTTCTCGTGCGTTCATGTTGATACATGCTCCTCCCTGGAGGACATCTTTCAGCTGCAGCATCTGTTCCATGCCGTTACTACCTTCGTCGTTTATCGTTTACGCTGAAGTGTGCGGCAGGCCTTTCTCACTGCTGTTCTGAATGTGTTCTACATACGCTCCAACAACAAAAAAGTAGAGGTGTCAGATCTTGTGTTAGTAGATGTAACTGTGTGTTTTACAGTATCTGGTTCGACTTATATTCTGTGAGAATTGTACATATGTTTTGTGCATTGTTGTGTTTAGATCTGTATATCACCGGTTGTGTTTTTTGGAATTGAACCCCTTTGTACAAAATGTTTTTGGTGAATGTGAGCCTCCTATTGTTTGAAAAAATTGATTTATTAATTATATTTCAACAACACGAACGCCACAGAACAGTCTTCAAGACAGTACACATGTTAACAGACTTGTTTACCATAGATGTTTAACGCAGCTGACCTTCCTGAAAAAGAGAATGTAGGAAAATGTTCTGTGGCGTTTGTGTGTTTGAGTTTGATGCACTTTATGTTTGTTTTTCTTTTCATTCTGATGGTTAAAATGAATTGTACAAAATAGCTGACCAGGATAGGCCAGAAAGATCAAACTGTGTTCTAATGTAAATCTTATGTGGTCCCATATGCCAGCTGTTGATAATGTAAGTTATTTATTGAATAAAAGACAACGTCTTGTCAACGAGCTGCCTTCCTTTTTCTCAGTGCTTAAGCGGTGAAAGCATTTTTTGAAAATCAAATTTTGCTTATAATTTGCAGTGTTTGACTGCCTCCTGCTGTTAAGATGTGGAATGTGGGGATACTGGATGTCCTAATCCCTACCACTTTCATGTTTTAGTAAAATGTATGACTACAGCATAACATTTTATTTTTTTAAGTCTTACAGAGATAAATAGATTAAACAAGAACACATATTACTGCTGTATTAGGAAAAGTTGGAAATTGATTTAGCTTTTTTTTAACCTGAAAACAGTGCAAAATGTTTTTTTCTGATCCATGAATGCATGTAACTTACACGGATCCTATGTAGTCTGGATGGTACTCCTAATTATTGCATAGGAATAGTAAAGCTAAAGAAAATCTAGTTCGGGAAGGAAACCAAAATAGTTCAGTAACAAAAAAAAAAAACTGTTAAAGCACTTTTAATTTTATTCACCTATTAACCTTTATGCCGTTATATCGGTTGAGTCATAATAGAAAAACAGATTAAGTCAAAAAAATCATTTAATGTTAAGGATTTATGCTTCAACACATTAAAACAATCTGATCGTTACGTGAATTAGATGCTAAATCAGTGTCCATCTCTACTGCTTCCATATATTTTACACAGGTAAGCAGCGGCCTGCCGCTACCAATCAAATGCACTGTGAACGAATCATCTGGTGGTGCAAACATCTCCATAAAGGTTTCAACTGTTTGGTTTGAATCATGATAGTGAGAACATGCAAAGAAGCAGAGATCAATAATCGTTTCCAAACAAAAGGGCGAAACAATTAGCCAGTCCCTCTGAATGGGTATCTCTGGAGGTTCAAAACTCAAACTGCTTAGAAAAACTACAAAACATACAGATGAGTCCTCTGGGAGCATGCTATACGCTAATGATAACTTAAGGTAAGAAAACTGTGAAGATCAATGACAACAACTTGATCTACAATTGCTTCCCTCTGGTAATACTGACACACTAAGTGATGCACGATATTACTGTGTTTATTTTACAAAGAAAACCCGTTTCTGACTCTGTGGATTCAGGTTGTTAACTATAGCAACCTTCTGTCAAATCTCCAGTCTTCTCAAAATGAAAAATTGGCTACAGTAATTTTTATGATTTTCTTTTCCTCCCTGTTCTGCTTTGATTGTCACTGTTCCAACTGATTTAAGGTAATTAACTGCTCTGGCTGTAAATATAGGAGTAGCGGTTTTGTTGCCATTTCCTGTCATAAATTCCATTTTAGTCAAGACAACTGAATTAAAATGTACTGTTGTTATCAACACTGAAGCTGGATGCTAGTTTAATAAAATAGAGTACATGTACTTTGACCTTTTGATCTTTTAGAGCATCTTTAAAATTATACAACTCAGAACACAAGAAGATGATTCAGTAAAACGTGCTTTTGAGCGTCAAAGCCGCGTTGTCCCAATCTGATTCAAGGGAAGTCGGATATAATGAGACATTTTGTTGTGTAACAAAGTTTATTACATATGCCAGAACATATGTACAACACATTTTTCATGAGTGGTTTTGTCACAAATATAAATTATTTAAACTTTCTTACAGAACATATAATACAGGAACTGTAGTTTGTTAGGAGTAGAAGAGAAACAAGAGCTGGCGGTTCACTGTAACAAGTTGACTGTAAGTGCCCCCCCCCCCCAAAAAAAGAAAAACATTTTATATTACGGTTTCTACAAGTTCCCTCTAAAATCATCAGTTCTAGTGGAAATCTACATGAATTACCAGAATATGTTATACCATCTCGAGTTTTTAAATCAATTTATAATTCAGCCAAGCGCAGCAATATTCTTCCTCACTGTTCATGAACCAATCTGCAGCCTGATCCTACAAACAGAAATATGACTTAAAGAAGCTTAAAGAGACCAGAATAAAGGTGGGAGGGAAGCAGATTTGGCACAGGAGCAGTAACTAATTTCATGACAATGGCAGTGCAAAACCATCTAAGAGTAGAAACATGACGCCTGATAAGGAAAGAAAGGGTTTCTTGTTTCAATTACGTAAAGAAGCAAAGTACCATTTCTAAACCATCACAATACTGCAAGGCGTAATAAAGGATTGTTTGGATTTATAGTGTTAAGAACCTCTGAAAAAGTCATAATAAATACTGCTTTGATAGCTTCAATGTTGGCGAGGAAAGTAGTTAAAGTGAACAGAGCAGAGGGGTTGCAGTGACTTGAATAGATACATAATTACAGAAATAGTACATAATTGTTCACATGAGAAATGTGAAATTTATAAAAAAAAAACATTTCAAATGTTCTCGAGTGACGCTGGCTTGTTTGATCAAATTTCCAGCAACCTCAGATGAAATCCTCTCCATCTGCACGGTGAAAACTCCATGATTCTCTTCAGCTACATGATCAACATGTTTCCAAGGTGCAAATGATTAGCACATTCAATTTCTGATTACATCTTTTTGCAATACTTAAAGCTAAACAGGGGGGGGAGTTGTGTCCATGGTTGCTCTGGGAATATTCCCATACGTTTACCCTTCGGATGGCCGACACTTTCAGGCACTTTTAGGATTGAGATCATTCATTAGTTCATGAATCCACATTTTCCTTGTAGTAGTCCCTGGGACTAAGCTTCCATAGTCATTTCCCTCAGTCTCATCATGATCGACTGAGGAGGCAGTTCATTTAAATAAAGACAAACAGTTTAGTTTGTTTCTTTCCATCTTACAATCACAGACACCGGGAGAAAGTTCGCTGGTAATGACAGTACATGTTGATTCCCTTTTTAACAGTCAGCTTATAAACCGAGACCTTGAACATGTCCACCAGCAGCAGCACGTGGCTTCGACCCTGGAACAAAGGTTCTTTACAGGTCCTCAGGCTTTATGTTTTCCTGCTGTTCCAGTTTGGGTCCGCCATGACGCCGGGATCCATGTGCCGCTCCAGCGGAGAGCGGGAGTCCTGGGGAGACTTCTGAGCCTGCGGGGAGCGGGGGTCCAGCAGTGGAGGTGGTTTGTCAGGGTGGAATGGTCGGTTGTAATGTTCCGTCCCAGGCGGACCTTGTGGTCTGTGGTCCGGCATCCTCCTGAAATCCTGAGAAGGGCCGTCCCTTCCCTGGTGGTAGCTGGGATGGAACTCGTCAGGACGTCTTCGTTTGGGGTCTGGATGCCTGAAAGAGATTATTCAGGAATCCTGTTTGAAATGGTTAAGGATCACATGATTGCTGAATTTAAAAATAGCCAAGGAATGGTAGAATAGGGCTATTTTCAATGTCCGTATCAAAGATTTAGAATATCATTGAGTGTTAGTTATTTCAACACTTCTATTCAACAAGTGCAACCCAGATTCATTACATTCAGTGATATATATCAAGACATTATTTCTGTTAATATTAATAATTAATAACTATTACAATATCTGCTAGGATTTTTTTCCTTTTAATTTAAAAGCATCTGACATGTATAACTTTTAAATTGTTTAGTAAACTGCTCTTTTCTCTGCAGATCTCCGGTCAGTTATTACAGCCACGTCTGGTGACAGGTGTCACAATCATCTTTTTATATTTTTTGGATCATCATGGTCATCTCCAGATTTCTGGGCCATCACCAACTCCAGGTGATGACTTTTGCATGTTACACAGCTACTACAATGTTTTAAGAAACTATCGAGACAACTTTTCAGAGGCTTCTTGACAAAAGTGTTGCTCTCATTCACATATTTTCCTGTTTTTGTTGCAAGTAGGGGTGAACTGATTGCTGTTTTCTGGCCGATCATCGATCTTTAAAAAGCCTGAAATGCAGATTTGAATTTCTTTTTTTTTTTATAACTGACGGGTGTTATAAGGTCATACACATGAGGTGATGCTTTCAAATATAAATGAAAATCTTAGAGCATTGAAGTTCCTTTAGTCTTTCATTTTTCAGATTTTAAAAACTAACAGAAATTAGATGAGATCGGTGAATAAGATCGGTTTCACATGTAAGTATCAGCCGATCACTCAAAATTAGGGAGGATGATCGGCCGATCGATCAGTGCACCGCTAGCTGTAAGACAGCAAAATAAAGCTGAAACTGTAAATATTGACGAATGTTGATGAGCTAGAGCATTTATAATGCACCCCCCATACTAAATATTGACATCTTTCGAATCTAATGAAAAATAATCCTTAGTGTTGTTTAAACCAGTAAAATGTCTTCCCATTAGTTTTTCCCGACCTGTCGTAAAACATCTCACATTTCCTTATCCCTCCTTCCCTCATATAGATGCAGAGGTGGTTCTCGAATAAATGATGCCCTGCATGAGTCACTGATTCTTCGTATATATCTAGTTATTGTAACACCTTATGAATTTCAGAAAGCAAAAAAGTGTTTAAAGAAAATCTGATCAGTATAAAATATTTCGGTTCAGGTGTGAACTGCGCCTACATTGTTGTTTTCGTGCTTGAGTCAATCTTTCCAAGAAAAAAACAAACAAACAAAAAAATGCTTTTAATTTCCCAAAAAGAAAATATGTTTCATAACTCTTAATTTATGCTTTAGAGGATCTAGGTTTAGCGCAGAAAAGGAAATCCAGATGCTTAAAAACAAAAAAGAAAAAGTTAAGTGTTCATGCCGCCCCTTCATGAAATGCCAACCTGGACGGGTGTCACATTTTTCCCTCCATATTAGGATCATGAAGTAAAACAGAGATCAAAAGGTCTCATCTCACCTGTCATAATAGGGCCGATGTCCTCTGTGGTCCCTGTCATTGCCGTACTGCTCATACGGCCTTTTCCGAGGAGAGGTGTTGTTGCGGTAACTTCCTGAGCTTCGATACGTGTCTCCGTGCAGACGTCGATCTCCGTAGTGATCCTTATAGCGATGAGGGTCGTAGGGATGGTGGCGGTCTCCCTGCCAAGGCTGGCTGCTGTTTCCTTGGTAGCCATATTTGCGGTCCCTCGGCCAGTCTCCTCGATCTGTGATAAAAACAGTTCAACCGTGATGACTTTGGTTGTTTCACAGTTTAAAAAGCCTGGTCTGAGCTTTAAACTAAGGCTACCAGTCCACACGCACCACTGTTGCTAAACTGTCGTTTGTTAGCAGCATTATACGGTTCCCTGTGGTGTCCATGGGGTCCTGACTGACTCGGGAGAGCAGGTTTGGAGGACGGAGCACCTGTGGAGTCTCTACTAGAACCTGAAGGTTCTGGTCTGAAGGATTTTATCCTCCCTGAGGGGTCCTCTTTCTTCTTGTGCTCCTTCTGGAAACGTCACAATGTGTTTAGTGGTGATAACACATGGCAGCTCATGTTCACTCCAATATACTCCAAACTAACGTACCTCTTCATCATGCGATCGTTTCTTCTGAGCCATTTTGTAAAGTTTGTGGAGCTTCCTGGCACTAAACTCTGTGAACTTTGACACAAAAATCCAGAGATTCCTAAAAAACAAAATTAAGGAGAATGATTGGAAGAGCTGAGCTGAAGAGTCTGATGATTAATTTAACCAATATACATGGTCAACCTTTTTATTTACCTGCGCCATATCTTAACATGGTCGCCGTCGCTGTATGCTTTAAGGCACTCTGTGATTCGGTCTCCGATTTTCAGCAGGCATGTGCGTGTATGCTGGAGCTGCTCCTGGTCGGACAGACCTTCATCGGGTTTGTCCAGCTGCTTCAGGGCCTTTTTTACCGGCCTCATGCGCTCCTTACACTGCACAAGAACATTTTTAATTAATGCTCAGATGGTGGCATAGGAGAAAAACAAGTTCATCTCAGAGAATCGTTGCTCTACTCACAATGCTGAAGGTTTCCTGGTCGAGCTCGTCATCTTCCTTTCCTTCGATGGGAACGGGCTCAGAACCGGCTGTGATGTGAACTGGACCTTGAGTCTTCTTTCCTTTGGCTCCTTTAGCCTGATGGACAAAAAATACAAGATAGCAGAGGATTACCCTGACCTGCTATTTATCAATATAAATAAGAAATAAATGATCTACATAAGTACATTTAAGTACAAAGCAGTAATAATCCATATTAATGGAAATGTGTTACATTTTCCAGGTAAAGTTCTGAGATACCTTGTCCTTTCTGGGCTTGGCAGGCTTCTTCTCCTTGTCTCCGTCTTTCTCTTTTTTAGGTGTTCCCTGTTTTTCTTTGTTCTCCTTGTTATCCTTTTTCTTTTGTCTCTTCTTCACAGGTGACTTCTCCGCTCCCTCTTCCTGCTCGAAACCAAACAAAGCAGCAAGGATAACCATGAGTGGAAGGCCAAGGTGTTTATGCAGAAATTATACTGAATGGTTCTCCTTTCTATGCCGATTCAGATAGAAAGGCGTAAAATGCATTATAGGAATATCAATGATCACTGAGTAATTTGGATATAACGACGATTTATTGTCATTGCACAGATAAAAGACAAATGACTGAAATTCAGGATACATAATAAGAAACAAAATAATTCAATAACTTAATAAAATCAGTAACAAAACATGTTAAATCCTAAAAAAATGTAGTGTGAAGAAATGATCATATTTGAACCCAAAAGAAAATGGATTTAAACATAAGGAAACTAAAATTTGCTCTTAAGGGAGACTCTGAGGACCTGACTTTACGACTGACCTTAACCTCTCCTTCTTCTGATGGGTTGTCAGACAGCCGGGGGGATGAGATCTCGTTGCCCTGTTCATCTTTGAGAACCTTGGTTTCCTTCTTCGCTCGGGGCTTCCTCTTCTTCACTTTAACCTTGGAAGATTAGACCAGAAAAGCAAAGTGTTGTAAATTCAAGTGCAAATCACATTCAGGACAAACTGCTAGCTGATGAACAGCAGCATACCTCATCTCCGGTTTTAGACAGAAATGCGTTGTCTTGCTCTTTTTTAAGCAGCTTGAGCAGATACTCCGCTCTCGCCTGCAACTGCTTGCCCTGTGGCTTCTTGTTTGGGTCGTCTGGAAGAATCTGTGGAGAAGCATCGTACAGTTCGTCTCCTCTTCCAGTATTTGTAATAGAGGAGTTGACTAAAAGGTTCATTTGATACTGTAACAGTTTTAAATTGCAGCAGGAGGTTACGTGCTCTGTTAAGCAGCGGAGTGCAGGCATAATCTAACCAGATGTTCGAAAACGTATATTTCCCCGTGACGTTTTAGCTATCCAGTCAGAGCATAATAAAGTCTATGGCTAAAGCATAGACTGAGGCGCGAATAGTTTTACACTGATTGACGGCATCACTCAGGTCCTACTCGCAAATATAAAAGCTGAGTCAAGTAGCTGTTAAAAAAAACGAATACCTCGTCAGATGACGTTTATTACATTTTAATAGCCTTACTTTTTGCTAATTTAATTTATTAACATTTACAACCCCACAAACACCCTGAATTAATGTTCTATTATTTCAACCAAGAAGGAATAATTGTTGCTTTGCCGTTTTAAATAAAAGCATTTAGATTGTGATATACATCGTTATAATTTAGTACCATGAAACTTTGGTATTTTCACTCAAAGTTATGATGCGGTGAGACTCATGTTGGTCCATGCCTAGGTCCAAACATCTGAAAAGCTTTCTTACAGTCTTCTGTTTGCTTCGTGAAACTTCATTTTTACCAAAACATTTTTCAAATATCTAGATTTTTCAATGCATTTGACATTTCAGTGCAAAGCACTAACTTACTTCACGACTAAACCTACAGTGAGCTTGAAAAGCAGTCAAGTCTTTTTTATCTGTTGAGTTCCAGAAATAATGAAGAAAAACTGCCGATTTTCAGAGTGTGGTGTTTGGCCCACTGCTTTTAAAGCATCTGGACCAACTAAGGTCAACTCTCTAGAATCTACAACTTGTCCAACAAGAAATTATTTATTAAAGAACAAATGGAGATTTTGTTAAAAAAAAAAAATAGTAGTTTTGTTTGGCATATAGACCCAGTTTAAGAACAAGAATTCATTTAAAGTTGTCTAAAGAAACAAATAGGTAGTAAAAATGGCCCTTTTCTATTTTTGAGTAACAGTGCATTCAGTCAGTAAGTTCGTTCGTTCGTCGTCTTCCGCTTATCCAGGACCGGGTCGCGGGGGCAGCAGACTCAGCAGAGACGCCCAGACGTCCCTCTCTCCAGACACCTCCTCCAGTTCCTCCAGGGGGAGCCCAAGGCGTTCCCAGGCCAGCCGAGAGACATAGTCCCTCCAGCGTGTCCTGGGCCGTCCCCTGGGCCTCCTCCCGGTGGGACGTGCCTGGAACACCTCCCGAGGAAGGCGTCCAGGAGGCATCCGGTATAGATGCCCGAGCCACCTCAACTGGCTCCTCTCGATGTGGAGGAGCAGCGGCTCTACTCCGAGCCCCTCCCGGATGGCCGAGCTCCTCACCCTATCTCTAAGGGAGTGCCCGGCCACCCTACGGAGGAAGCTCATTTCAGCCGCTTGTATCCGTGATCTCGTTCTTTCGGTCATGACCCAAAGTTCATGGCCATAGGTGAGGGTAGGAACGTAGACCGACCAGTAAATTGAGAGCTTTGCTTTTCGGCTCAGCTCTCTCTTCACCACAATGGACCGGCACAGCGCCCCCATTACTGTGGCAGCTGCACCGATCCGTCTGTCGATCTCCCGCTCCATTCTTCCCTCACTCGTGAACAAGACCCCGAGATACTTAAACTCCTCCACTTGAGGCAGGAACTCCCCTCCAACCTGAAGAGGACAAGCCACCCTTTTCCGGTCGAGTACCATGGCCTCGGACTTGGAGGAGCTGATCCTCATCCCAGCCGCTTCACACTCGGCTGCGAACCGCCACAGCGCATGCTGTAGGTCTTGGCTAGAGGGGGCCAGCAGGACCACGTCATCCGCAAAAAGAAGAGACGAAATCCACTGGTCCCCAAACCAGACCCCCTCCGGCCCTTGGCTGCGTCTAGAAATCCTGTCCATAAAAGTTATGAACAGGACCGGCGACAAAGGGCAGCCCTGCCGGAGTCCAACATGCACTGGGAACAGGTCCGACTTAGTGCCGGCAATGCGGACCAAACTCCTGCTCCGCTCGTACAGGGACCTGATGGCCCCTAATAAAGGGCCCCCGATTCCATACTCCTGGAGCACCCCCCACAGGGCATCACGAGGGACACAGTCGAATGCCTTCTCCAGGTCCACAAAACACATGTGAACCGGTTGGGCAAACTCCCATGAACCCTCGAGCACCCTGTAGAGGGTATAGAGCTGGTCCAGTGTTCCACGGCTGGGACGAAAACCACACTGTTCCTCCTGAAGCCGAGGTTCGACTATCGGTCGGACTCTCCTCTCCAATACCCTGGCGTAGGCCTTACCAGGGAGGCTGAGGAGTGTGATCCCCCTGTAGTTGGAACACATCCTCCGGTCCCCCTTCTTATAAAGGGGGACCACCACCCCAGTCTGCCAGTCCAGAGGCACTGCCCCCGACCGCCACGCAATGTTGAAGAGGCGTGTCAACCATGACAGCCCTACAACATCCAGAGACTTGAGGTACTCAGGGCGGATCTCATCCACCCCCGAAGCCTTGCCACCGCGGAGCTTTTTAACCACCTCGGTGACTTCAGCCTGGGTGATGAAAGAGTCCGACCCCGAGTCCCCAGCCTCTGTTTCCACCACGGAATGCGTGATGGCAGGATTGAGGAGATCCTCGAAGTACTCCTTCCACCGCCCGATAATGTCCTCAGTCGAGGTCAGCAGTCTCCCGCCCCCACTATAAACAGTGTTGGCAGAGCACTGCTTCCCCCTCCTGAGGCGTCGGACGGTTTGCCAGAATCGCTTCGAGGCCAACCGGTAGTCCTTCTCCATGGCCTCACCGAACTCTTCCCAGGCCCGAGTTTTTGCCTCTGCCACAGCCCGGGCCGCAGCACGCTTGGCCTCACGGTACCCGTCAGCCGCCTCAGGAGTCCCACAAGCCAACCACAGCCGATAGGACTCCTTCTTCAGCTTAACAGCATCCCTTACTGCCGGTGTCCACCACCGGGTTCAGTCAGTAAGTGAAAACCCAAAATATTAATTAGGGCTGAAACAATTAATCGGATTAATCGTCAACTAATTTAGTAATTGAATAATCGTTAACTGGAGTATACAGACTCTAAAACATGCCACTCAGAGCAGTAATAAGACCAAAGTTGTACAAATAAATATAAACATTTTACATTTAAGATGAAAATCTTTCTTTGTCTGTAAATATGCTCTGTCCAGAACTAAATCTGCATAGCTTTCGCTTCACCTGGTTTAAATTCTGTCAAAAATCTCCTATTAAGCACCTTTTGTTGTCCAATTATTAATTGATCAACTGAAAAAAATAATTGACATGTTAATTGATTATTAAAGTAATCTTTAGTTGCAGCCCTAATAATAATAATAATGAATGACTTTTCAAAATCAACATGTGAAATGGCAAGTCAAAGATAAGGCAAGTCCATTCAGCCTAAATCAATGTAAAACTGCATGTATTAGGAGCCAGGAAAATGATCCAATTAAATCCAGACTTTAAAACACTATTAGTTTTTAAATATTAAGAAGCTAATTTATCCTTGGATAAAACGCTATACCTTCATATCGGTGGAAGGTGAATAAACTTACCTTCTCAGCCAGTTGGAGGTCAGGATCTGTTTTTAATTGATCCCAGTTGCCAAAGCCATGCTCGTAGATGCCAAGTAGGAGCTGAGTGTCATCCTGCAGATCCCACTCCACATCAAAGTGTGCAACTTTCACCCTGCATGTAAGCTTGAACCTAAAGGAAGGGACTGTTTTACTTTAAACTGAGCAATAGAGATAAACTCCTCTGAACATCTCAAATGAGACAGAAAATATTGAGATTTTCAGTTTCTTACTTGTCCCTCTCGGCAGGGTTGGAGGGGACGGCTTTGTGAAGTGGCTCAAACTCCTCCTCATGCTGGATGATTGACTTGGCGTTGACCTGAACTCCTGAAATCTTAATGTTGATTCCTCTGCGTTTCCCAGGACCTTTGGCTAGAATAAAAACAAATGTAATTTAGTTTCTTTTGGCCAGAAAACAGAAACAGGAAAATCAATTAAGGGTGCATCGGTTGCAGTTTTCTGGTTGTACAATACTCGTGAAACAATACAAACTTGTTTTGACTGCATGGTAGAGATCGTAAATATAAATTATAAATTAAGAGTTTAGAGCATTGCAGTTCGTTTAGTCTTTTTATTTTTCACATTTAAAAAAGAAATAAATCCTGCACATAAGGGTTAGACAAGTAGATAACATTGGTGGATAAGATCGGTTTCACATGTAATAATTCGCCGATCCCCAATCTCCCAAAATTAAGAAAACTTGGGCCGGCCGATCGGTGCCCCCCTAAAGTCAAGTTTTATATATATAAAAAAAAAAAACAATCTACAAACCTTCAACGGGGTTGTCTTTGAGCTGTTCCTCATGCTCCTGCACCGCTGTCACACAGCTGGAGTGAATCAGTTCGCCTAGCCTCTTCAGGTCTGCGATGGATTTGTCCACCAGCTCCGAGTCTCGGGCGATTGCTTCCAACCTGGACACAGGAAGCACGTTCGTCAGACCTTAAGCTGCTTAAGATTAAGCTGAATGATTTGTCTCATTAAACGTACCTTTCCAGAGGGGATCCAAACTTCTTGTATGCCTTAATGAACCTGTCAAAAGGACCATTAACATATTTTTTTATCAAGCTGTTAACTGCATCTGAATCTCATTTAAGACACAGATATATAATTCACCTGCGGATTTCTGCATCGGTAAAACCCTCCACATTGTTTTTGCGAGCTCGGGGTCTGCCTCTTTTCTTTGGCTTCTTGTCGTCGTCGCTATCGTCTGTCTCACTGTCTGAGCCAGAGGAACGCTGCTTCAGCTTCGAGCCCACATCGCTGTCGCTGTCATTGGCCTGAGCCTGAAAAAAACAAAGAACCAGTAGCGCTTTTATGGGTCCAAGTGTCTTAGATCCAAACTCAATGGCTGCAGGAGATATTTGTTATTTTGCATAATTGTTCTGATTTGTTAAAACATAAGAACAAAGGACCCCATCAAAAGAATTGATTGCACCATAATCATACCCTCTTGTTGGAGCTCCTGCTTCTGGGCAGCATGAAGATGTCTTCCATCTCCCGCTGCTTTTCCTCCTCCTCAATTTTACGCCGCTGCTCCTCAGGAATGATGTCGTCCCATTCCCGCATGGGCTTCTCCTCAAACTCCTGAGTGGTCTCTTCCATGCTGGAGAAGTTGGCGACCTGAAAGGAAGGAACTGAGTTTAAGCAACACATGTTTGCTTTGTGTAACTGGAAAAAGAAAAAACAGCCACTGTAGGCACCTTAAACTGTGATAGAAGCTCATCTGTAGCGCTGGAACCTTGATCGGTTTCTCTCGTTTCTGCCAGCCTCAAGATCTCATCGATATCCATCTCCTGCAGAAAAGGAGAAAATCAGTTTTACAGTCTAGAACATTATAATAAATTCCAGTGCAATTCATAGTGTCCACTTATTGTCCTACCTGCGGTTCGGACTCCTCTCCCTCTGCCTCTTTGAATAGATCTTCAGCGCCAAATTTGAGAATAGCTGTCAGTTCTTCTTTATTGAAAGGGTTCGAACTGTTAAAAAACCAGGATGAAAATGTTACAATAAAACAATTTTAAACTGAGCCGATTAGCGGAAAGCACGACATTTTTAAAGTCTCACTTTGAATTTCCTGAGTTGTTGTCCAGAACCGTTCGACCTGTGGTGTCCATTCTCTGGATGACCAGATGGTCCAAAACCATCTTCTTCTTTGCCCTCTCGATGATGTCCTCCTCCACGGTTCCTTTAGTGACGAGCCGATATATATTCACCTGTGAGGAAACAGCAGACGTTATAATAAAGCAACTTTAGAAACTTCATTTACAGGCTCTGGCATTCAAGTTATCTTAACTTTAAACAGGCGCCTCTACATGAAGCATCATGATGGTTTCTACCACAGGTTTTAGCTAACTATTGAAATCTGACTTGAAAGTCTGACTATTGGGCAATACATTCCTCCTGACAGGACTGTTTTCTGCCCTGCAGCAGAACCAGAGATGCATAGACAGACTGTCCAAAGATCAGAAATGTACGATTTTCCCATGATTGCCTTTATTTGCCTGTATTTAGAAGGTCAAATTCCTCTATTTATTACATGCATAAAAATGAGGAACTTTCACCATTTACAGACTAGGAATAAAAATAAAAAAAATCAAGTAAAAGGTTAGGGGCAATGTGCTTTAACGCATATGTGGGGATTATCTTGTAATTTCTTTATTTTCCCCTGGATTCAAAACTACAGCACGTCAGATGTGTTGAAAATTGTTTTGAAAAAATTTAAATGGAGACAGTAAAAAAGACGAAAAATAGTCAATAGAAAAAGCAATGCATGTACAAAAATATAATACAATTTAAGACCTATGATGGGAAGTCTGGATGAATTTATGACTTTAATATCTCCCGGATACCCTGTAATAAAGCCATAAATTACCTGCTTCTTCTGTCCGATCCTGTGGGCTCTGGCCTGGGCCTGCAGGTCGTTCTGAGGGTTCCAATCTGAGTCGAATATGACGACAGTGTCTGCCGAGGCCAAATTAATACCTAGACCTCCAGCTCTGGTGGATAACAGGAAGCAGAAGTCCTGCATAACAAAGGCAGCACAACGCAGACACATCAGCGGGATCAAATATTCAGGATCAGACTCTACTCCAGGTATTATTAGACTCATTAAACCTCTGTATTAAATATACAGTGGTGTGAAAAAGTGTTTGCCCCCTCCCCCCTTCTTTTATTTTTGCACGTTGGTCACACTGAAGTGTTTCAGGTCATCAAACAAATGTAAATATTAGTCAAATACAGCAAAACGCAATTTTTTAAATAGTGTTTTTAAACGGTTTTTGGCACGATGTCTAGCTTTTGTGGATCTTTTAGTCTACTTCACTTTTGCAGGCAGGTCCTGTTTAAGTGATTTCTTGATTGAGAATAGGTGTGGCTAGAGAAAATGGCCCTCACAGGGCCATGTAGGTGTGGATTTTTTTCTCCCTTAATAATAAAAACCTTCATTTAAAACTGCCTTTTGCATTTACTTGTGTTGTCTTTGACTAATATTTACATTTGTTTGATGATCTGAAACACCTAAGTGTGACAAACGTGCAAAAAAATAAGAAATCAAGAAGGGGGCAAACACTTTTCCCGCCACTGCATTTTCCACCTGCGAATGCAAAGACAAATAAAATGCCTAGATCTTGACCAGATAATAAGGCAGACACTGCAACTTTCATCAGTGTCAGTAATATATAATTAAAAGTATGCATACCTCTGAGCCTTCTGCATTAAAGTGGTCGAGTGCTTGCTTTCGGATTTCTCCCTTTATGGAACCGTCCAGGCGCTGCAAACAGTGAGGTTCGCGTATTAAATATTTCTTGGTTAACCATGCACAGACCGACCGAAACAGCGTAACGCGGAGACCGAATCAGAGAAAACAATCCAAGTCGTGTGACTTGCAGAACTCCTGCCGGTCTGCAAGCAGCAAATAACTTGCCGATATAAATAAACCGAGCCCGTGTCCAACAACACTGACATCCGAGCTTCATCTGAGGCTAATCTGCAGAGTGCAACCTCTAAAGGACCCTTCACTGTAAACATGAATACAACCAAGAGTCAAAAACTGAGATCAGTGTTTAGGAAGAAACTGGTTTCCTTTCATCAGAGACACTAAAATAAAGTTTACTTTGAAGAGGATAGGATCAGTGACAGAGACATTTCAAATGCATTATATTCTGTTTATAGATCCCGCTGAATTTCCTTGACAAAGAATGCTGTTAGCGGATGTACAAAACATGCAACAAACTACAACGCTGCAGACAACAGTTTCACTCATAATACTTGAAAAAAGCCTCCTAAACTGTTTCAATACTGGTATGAGTAGAATGTAGATGAAACCACGGGTGGTCCAAATCTCACCTGAAAAGGGTACCGCTTCTTTGTGAGATATTCGGCCAATATGTCCAACATCCTGACCATCTGGGAGAAGATCAGGACTCTGTTGCCTCTTTCGCGGAGCCGGGTCAGCAGCTTGTCCAGGAGGACCAGCTTCCCACTGCCCCTCACTAAAGCCTGGGAGAAAGAAAAGAGGAAAAAACACCAGAAGAATAATTCTTCTATAGAGAAACAATTTCTAGGTCTACATTTTCCCATTCCAAAGTTCATCATCTGGTGATATTTCTACACAGGTTGAACTTTAAATCTGACAGATCTCCAAAAAACGGGATAAAAACAGGGACAAGGAGACTGAAGGAAGGAAAGAAGGACTGGAGAACAGACTGAAGGCTTGGAGAAAAAGGACTGAAGGCAAAATAGTTTAAAAGAAGAAAGAACTGAAGGGAAGTTAAACAATGCTAAAGGATAAAATGATTGAAAAAAGCAAGAATTAAAAGATTGGATGGAGGAAGGATTGAAGGACTATACAAAGGCTTAAAGGAAAGAAAGAATGAAGCTAGACAGGATCGAAGAAGGACTGAAGGAAGGTGACAAGGAAGGATTAAAACGTGTGAAGGGAGACAGGAGAAAGGAACTGATTCATTCAGGAAAGTATAGATCTGATTAAGGAAGATCTGCCTGAAGGAAAAATGGATTTAACAATTAGATGTTGAGGCAGGTATTAAAAAAGGAAGTACATTTATTTTTCAATACTCATCTCAACCTGGAAAACACTTAAAATTCCAGACTTTTCTATCGTTTTTTGACAGCTGAGGCACCCTTTCTATAAATAAAAAACGCCTAGCGTCTGTTGCAGAGGGATCCTGGGGAGATGCTTGGAGCTGAAGAAAGTTCAGGATGAGACAAACCTGCAGGCTTTCCAGCTGCGTTTCACCCTCTCCCTCCTCAGGCTGCTTGATAAGGAAACTATGGTTGCAGCACTTTTTAAGCTCCATCACGATGTTTAGGAAGCCACTGGAGCTGCCGCGGGTGCCTTTGGAAAGGGCTTTGTAATTTCTTGTTAAAATCCACCTGGAGAGCAAATTCAGCTTTTGTGAAATGCGCCAATCTATATAATTTATTGATGCAATTAAGCATTTTTTTTTTCCATAAAACAAAAGGAAAAATCATACTTATAGAACTGTTTCTGCTGTGCAGACATGTCAACACGAAGGATTTGCTCCACCTTGGCAGGGAGAGACTTCTCCACATCTTTCTTGACTCTTCGGAGCAGGAATGGCTCGAGGACTTTGTGAAGACTCTGGTAACCATTGTCCCTTCCTTTTCCGTGTTCATCCTCAAAATCCTCCCAGGAATCAAACCTGAGGTAATAACATATATTAAACAAACCTCACTCCTGTCAGATTCGGCTCCGTTTATTTAAAGACGTGTGAAGCAGGACATACTTGTCGGGCATGAGGAAGTGGAGAAGAGACCAGAGCTCTTTGAGGGAGTTCTGCAGCGGAGTGCCGGTGATGAGGAGCCTGTGGTTAGATCTGAACTCCATTAAAGATTTGTAGAGGAGAGAGTCATCGTTTTTCAGCCTGTGAGCTTCATCCACGCCCAAAAAGGCCCAGTTGATATTCCCGAGGACGCCCTGGAGTCAAACATCGTCACGTTTTAAGGATCTCTTTCAACATTATACAACCAGAACAGAAACCTGCTAACAAATGTTCCAACCTTGTCTTTAAGCAGAATCTCGTAAGTGGTTAACAGAGCATTAAAACGGATTCTTTTGGTTTGATGGTTCACCCACTCGTAGTCACGGATCTAAACACAAATCAGCATGTGAGCCACAAGATCTTTAAGAATAAGCACAGTCGGAGCCAAATTCAACGTACCGTTTTCCTGCTCATGACGTCGCCCAAGTAGACGACCACGTTCATGTCCGGAGCCCAGGTGTCAAACTCTCTCTGCCAAGAGGTCAGCGTGGACAGAGGCACCACTACTAAAAAGGGCCCATAGAGCTGATGCTGGTGGAACAAGTACGAAAGGAAGGAGATGGTCTGGATGGTCTTCCCCAGGCCCATCTCATCAGCCAGGATTACACTGTTGCACCTACAAGAGGAAAGTGCATTCTTTACTAGTATTAAAACTCGTTATTAAAACAAACCATTGTATTAGTTGGCAAATTACCTGCACCAGGAGTGAGCGAGCCAGTTCAACCCATCCAGCTGGTAATCTCTGAGCTGGAGGTTCTCGTCACCGATATATGGAGGCTGTTTCTTTAAGGCGACGAACCTTGGCCTTTGCTTTAATACCTGGGGTGATAAAAAAATAAAAACACTCAATATTTTAACTCCAAGAGGAACCCATGTTTTCTTAGTTATAGGTGAACTCCTACCTTGCAGTCCTTAGAGGGGATGCTTTTACTGGAGTTTCGGCTCATGAAGCCGTCGATGCAGTGCTGAAACTTCTTCCTGACCAAGGCACCGTCCTCCCAGCTACACTCAGAGTACGGCAGACCCATCCACTTGCATAGATACTCTGGTTCATTCGAGGATGGGGTCTTATGACTGTGGGCTGTGTGAGAAGACCGGGGAATAATCAAAAGTGAGTACGCTCACATCGCTCACATCTTTCTTAAGTTA
Source organism: Girardinichthys multiradiatus (assembly GCF_021462225.1). NCBI lineage: Eukaryota > Metazoa > Chordata > Actinopteri > Cyprinodontiformes > Goodeidae > Girardinichthys > Girardinichthys multiradiatus. Next base: position 28,124,598 of record NC_061795.1, on the reverse strand, counting down.
ATTTTGTAAAAGTCAAAATAAGTGAAGGTACTTACAGGGAAAATCAGAGGATCCCGGTGTCTTTCCTGATTTTGTTGCTGTTGGTAAGGAAAAAAATAACATTTTGATAGATATTGTATTTATATATTTAAACAAAAGCAAGAAATATTTGGAACAGCAGGAAAAACACATTTTGCAGAACAAACTGTTGTGAATCAAAAGATTTTGTCCTCTTCATAGGCAAACTGAGAGAAACACCAAATATAATTCAATAAAAAGTAAACAACACCAGAGGTACTGTGGGTATGGCAGATTAGTTACGTTTCCTTCTAACTTTCCTAGGGATGGGGACTGAATTCAGTGTGACCGAATTCCATCGGTACTACAGAGTACCGATTCATGTAAAATTAAACGTACCATGTTTCGGTACCTAAACGCATCTATGTGACAATGAGGGAGTGGAAGAGTGGCCATTTTTCCATGTCAGACATGAACACAGCATCGCACTCACAAGAGCGTAATGACATCAGTAGCCGCTGGTACCGTCAACACAGCATGGCTGATGGAAAGCGCTCAAAAGTATGGCTCTACTTTCCAAAATACGATGCAGATTACGCTTGCTGCAATACTGGAATATATAATATATGGAATACTTCTAATCCTAGGAAGCATCTGGTAAAGCATACGATTTTTCTCAAGGCTGAAGAGTGCACAACGTTTGGCAGCCTCAGATCTACGGCCCTTCGCATTGTGGTGTGGAAATGCTCTTACTTTCACTATCAAACAGAGCCCGGAGTTCTACTGTTGTTTTTCTTCTATTTGATTTCACCAAACGTTTAAGTGATCGCTGATCACGATCATTCAGGATTTTTTTCCGGCCACATTTCTTCCTCGAAGACGATGAGTTCCCACTATCCTTCCAGTTTTTAATAATGCGTTGGACAGTTCCTAACCCAATTTCGGTAGTTTCTGCACTCAACTTAGATGTTTTCTCTGCTTGATGCATGCTAATGATTTGATCCTTCTGAAACAGACGGACATCTTTTCCACGACCACAGGATGTGTCTTTCGACATGGTTGTTTAAGAAATGAGAAGCAACTTATTGCACCAGTTGGGGTGAAATAACTTGTTGCCAGCTGAAACATAAGCGCCCATGCAGTAATTATCCAATGGGAGGCTCGTACTTATTTCTTTAGTTAAATCCAGGTGGCGACTTTTTGTTTTTTTGGCCAGGCAGTGTATATTCATTAAAATGTATATATTGACTAATAAATATGTTGAATTGAAACATTTTGAGATTTTATTATTAAACAAATTTATTACCACATAAACATACTGCTCAACATAACAAACATAACGATTCCGAGGTACCGGACATCGGTACCGTATCGGTTCAAATGTGAAAGGTACCCTTCCCTGAACTTTCCTCTCATACTTTTTTGGAGCTGGAAGAGAAAAACTTATATCACATTCCATATTTTTCAAGACTATGTAGGAAGTGGGAAAGCCTAGTACTGATCAGAGTACCGGTATCAATAAAATCCAAACAGTACCCATCCTTAGGAGTTACGTCTGACTTCTTACCGATGACTCGCTCTACAATTTGAAACTGCTTTGTCAGGTCAGCTGTGAGCTCCTGCTGGCAGTTATAAAACTCCACATCCTCAGGAGACGCTTTGCTTAACCTGAAAACAAGTCAAGATTTAAGCGACCGGTCTGGAGAGATGAACAACACGGTAACATGAAGGCGAACATCCTTACCAAGCATTCAACTCGTCATTTTTCTTCTTAAAGTTGTCTAGTTTCTTCAGCCCCTTGACCTTCTGCTGCGTTAGAGAGTCGATGCTCTCCCATGTGTTGTGGATGTATGACCAGCCCTTCCACTTGATCAGATACTGAGTCTCTCCTTCATCCTTCTCAGGATCAAAGCCTTCACAGGGGGTCCCGTTTTCCTCCATGGCGTACACAGTGGTGGAAGCTCCGTTGGCTGAAAGAGCCCAAACAGTGAGCTGGAAAACTGAGCTCAGGCTTCTTTTTGCTTCGCTTGTGAAACAAGGAAAAGGGAATCACCTCCTTTGCTGCCAGTCCTGCAATCGAGAACCTTTTCGATGGTCTCGCTGTCGTCGTCCTGCTGCTCCTCACCAGCATCTCCAGTCATTTCAATCAGGTCATCTGAGTCCGTTTCAAAGTCATGTTGATCTTCTTTATAGCTAAAACAACAAAATAAGAGAACACCAGTTGTGTGATTGTTTCTGTCCTTCAACTAGTTTTTTCATCATATGATGATCTTATTTCTGTGATGAAGCATCTAACCCTGTCTTTAGAAAAAAAAATAAAAAAATCACCTTTTAATTTTTGTGGCCCCTCTTCTTCGAGTCTGTCTCTTTGGAGTGTCTTCATCATCGTCGTCGTCATCTTCGTCGTCGTCGTCATCATCATCATCATCTTCAGCTGATGATTCCTGTTTTCGCAACTTCCGTCCTTTTACAGACTGCTGCTTTTTTGATGATTTGGCCTGAGGTCTGTGGAAAAAAAAGAAATAAGCAGAGGAACAGAAGCCTTAAGAAACACACAGCAAGGCAATGTCACCGTTACAGTGCCTCCCAAAAGTATTCACACCCATTTAACTTTCTAATTATTTTATGTTAAGCCACAAACGTATGTATTTCACTGGGGTTTTATGTGTTAGACCAACACAAAGTAGCTAATACTTGTGATGGGCAAGGTAAAGATCCATAGTTGAGAAACGTTTTTACAATTTAAAAAAAATCATTTCCTGGATTAAAGAGTGTCTACTGTGTAACTAACAACTTTTGAAGTTTTGCAACACATCTTTAAATGGATTTGGGTCTGAACTCGGACTGGGCCGTCTGACAAATCAATGAGCTTTGATCTAAACCATACACCTGTTGCTCTGGTTGTGTTTAGAGCCACTCCCCTGATGGTAGGCAAACCTCAGCTCCGAACTCAAAGTGACAAGAACACATCCTTTCCACATGTTTTGTGTCCTCTACGTGTTTGTAGCACACCTTACGTCTTTCGACATCGGCTTCCATTAAGTCTTGCTTTTGTAGTACAGGATTTAAAGTGGTCCGGTCGACAGATTCTCCCATCTGAGCTGTGGATCGATGCATGAGTTGATAGGTACAGTACGAAGTTTTTCCTTGAGTTTCCATTTTTATATGATGCAACAACTAATGCTCTGTGAGATGTCCAAAACTTGGGATACTGCTTTATAACCCTGGTTCCCTGGTCTTCACAATGCTGTTTGTTCATCAAGGTTCTCCAAGAAACCTCTTGGGGGCTTCACAGAACAGCTGGATTTATACTGGGATTAACATATACACATGGACTGTATTCAATTAGGTGACTGTTGGAGACAACTGGTTCCACTGGGTTTTATTTAGGGGTATCTGAGTAAAAGGTGCTGAATCCCAATACATGCCACACCTTTATGCAATTTATTTATTTTAAAAAAATGTAGCAACAGAATTTTCCATCGCCTTTCACAATTACAGTGTAGATATTTCATTTAAAATCTCAATAAAATACATTGTGGCTTGTAGTTGGGGTGTGAACAATTTTAGAACACACTATACGTCAGGCTGCGGCAGTCTGATTATTATTAAAAATGTTTAAAAAACAAAGAATGGAGATAATCATTGGGTAGCTGTCTGATAGCCAGGCTTTGTTATACTCTTACCTTCTAGCAGGAAGTCGTCTGGATCTAACTTTTTTCTCTTCCTGCTCACTGTCTGAACTGTCGGATGTCTCCTCCTCCTCCTCTTCATCAATTGAGTCATCATCTTTCCAGATATTTCTTATAACAAAGAAACGCCACAAGTTCACCCTCAAGGCCCGTCACAACTTTTTATGCTCGCAGTCCAAATTATATTTAAATGGCAGCCACAAGGTGCTCAGCGTGACCGAATTCAATCAGGGATGAGCCGCTGATTCGGCCAATCAAATTTGTCCTAAATGTAGAACATAACCTGGCTGATAGGCACAAATCAAGCCCATTCTGAGACAAACAGATACCCATTTATATAAAGTAAGCATTTACGTCACAAGATTCACAATATGGACTCACATTGGCTAGGGAATGACGCAGACATGAAAGCAAAAGAATGCTATATGGATGAAATGTTAAAAAATCTCACTGGCAAAATATGTTTTAAAATAATATGGTTATGGCAGAATATCGAAGAAACACAAAACATATTCCAGACATTTCTACTTACTCCTTTTTCTTTGCTCTGGAAGATTTTCTTCTAGGGCTCTCGCTTTCAGAATCGCTGCTGCCCTGTAAAAGGAGCAGACAAGTCAGTAAACGATGCATCTAAAAGGAATTAATGTACAAAATGTCCACTAGATGGCACAAGTGACAGATGATTGTGAGCTGAAGAGTAGACTAAAGAAGTATCGCCTTTCAGATTCCATTGTTCCGTCCTCAGCCTCTTTCACATCGGCTTACCTCAGCTCCGATGTTGAGACGAGCCGGCTCCTGTCTGCTGCGATTCGACCTCCTGACGCCGTACACATCTGGGTGTTCTTCCCACATCTGTAACCACAAGTCTGATGCTTGAAGGCAGCAATGCGATGGAACATCAAATGCCTTTCTACACTTTTTATTTTCTGCAGATTTGATGGATGGCTTATAGGACCTTAAAATTTATGACAATTTAGGAAATAACAAATCTGACATTTCCCAAGGATCGGCCATACCTTAATGCGTTATTTAATAGTTCTACAACCAAAAACAATGTTTAAAAATAAAAGGAAAATGCCATAATGTTCTTGTTTCCATTACTAAGGATGTATTCAAATGAAACATTTTAAAAAAGTCCAGACTGGTCCAAATCTACTGTATCTCAATTGGTCTTTGAATGAATCAGTTAATTAAAATTAGCAGTAGGTTATATAAAAATAACCCAATTATAGACAAAAGATGGGGCCAAGATGTTCGTCTGATTCTGCCGATAAACCAAAAATTAAAATCTGGATGGTTTTTAGATATAAAAGTTGTTTACTATTATTTGTAGTTTTGATATTGTTTGCAGCTTATTATTGCCAAGGTTATCTGTATGATCAACTATAATTTACTATTAATTTTAAAGGCACCTTTTTAAGTGTTTTCTAACTTTGGGCTTGAAAACATTTGCAAAAATTAAGCTTTTCTCTTTTAGTGTAAAGTATTATATTTGCCAATAAACATAAAAAAAAAACTATTTCCATGCCTCAATAACAGCTGCATCATTTCATCTGTACTCGGATAAGAACCTAAAAAGAGCGATGCTAATGTCTCATCCTGTTGTAAGAGATAAACTCCCTACCTTTTTCCTCTATTAAATGTTCCAACATATTTAGACCAACCTTGTTCAATCAACCTAAACATGTTTCCAGTGCAACTCACAAAAGCATCTTAAAAGTCAACTGTTCCTGTGTAACAGTTGGAGCAAAAGAGTCCTGCATGTCAAACCTTGATTGTATTAAGAGCCCAACTATCTAATCTACAGGTCCTTCTCAAAATATTAGCATATTGTGATAAAGTTCATTATTTTCCATAATGTAATGATGAAAATTTAACATTCATATATTTTAGATTCATTGCACACTAACTGAAATATTTCAGGTCTTTTATTGTCTTAATACGGATGATTTTGGCATACAGCTCATGAAAACCCAAAATTCCTATCTCACAAAATTAGCATATTTCATCCGACCAATAAAAGAAAAGTGTTTTTAATACAAAAAACATCAACCTTCAAATAATCATGTACAGTTATGCACTCAATACTTGGTCGGGAATCCTTTTGCAGAAATGACTGCTTCAATGCGGCGTGGCATGGAGGCAATCAGCCTGTGGCACTGCTGAGGTCTTATGGAGGCCCAGGATGCTTCGATAGCGGCCTTTAGCTCATCCAGAGTGTTGGGTCTTGAGTCTCTCAACGTTCTCTTCACAATATCCCACAGATTCTCTATGGGGTTCAGGTCAGGAGAGTTGGCAGGCCAATTGAGCACAGTGATACCATGGTCAGTAAACCATTTACCAGTGGTTTTGGCACTGTGAGCAGGTGCCAGGTCGTGCTGAAAAATGAAATCTTCATCTCCATAAAGCTTTTCAGCAGATGGAAGCATGAAGTGCTCCAAACTCTCCTGATAGCTAGCTGCATTGACCCTGCCCTTGATAAAACACAGTGGACCAACACCAGCAGCTGACACGGCACCCCAGACCATCACTGACTCTGGGTACTTGACACTGGACTTCTGGCATTTTGGCATTTCCTTCTCCCCAGTCTTCCTCCAGACTCTGGCACCTTGATTTCCGAATGACATGCAGAATTTGCTTTCATCTGAAAAAAGTACTTTGGACCACTGAGCAACAGTCCAGTGCTGCTTCTCTGTAGCCCAGGTCAGGCGCTTCTGCCACTGTTTCTGGTTCAAACGTTTTCTGCCACACTTTTTCCTTCCCACAGACTTCCCACTGAGGTGCCTTGATAAAGCACTCTGGGAACAACCTATTCATTCAGAAATTTCTTTCTGTGTCTTACCCTCTTGCTTGAGGGTGTCAATAGTGGCCTTCTGGACAGCAGTCAGGTCGGCAGTCTTACCCATGATTGGGGTTTTGAGTGATGAACCAGGCTGGGAGTTTTAAAGGCCTCAGGAATCTTTTGCAGGTGTTTAGAGTTAACTCGTTGATTCAGATGATTAGGTTCATAGCTCGTTTAGAGACCCTTTTAATGATATGCTAATTTTGTGAGATAGGAATTTTGGGTTTTCATGAGCTGTATGCCAAAATCACCCATATTAAGACAATAAAAGACCTGAAATATTTCAGTTAGTGTGCAATGAATCTAAAATATATGAATGTTAAATTTTCATCATGACATTATGGAAAATAATGAACTTTATCACAATATGCTAATATTTTGAGAAGGACCTGTAAGTGAGGTCAAGCTTCATTCCTTGAAAGCTGGATCTGTTATCTGTAGTTCAGAAGCACTAAACCAGCCACCAGGAGTCATAATCTGGCGACCTTTACCTTCTTCACATCAGCCAGGCGCTCCTTCTTCCTGACTGGCTTGTCTTTAGTCTCTGAAGTGGCTTGCAGCAATTTGGACTCTGCAGACTCACTCTCGGACTCGGACCGACTCTCCGACTCAGACGAGCTGTTTGACTCGGAGTTGTGCGATCTCCGCCTCACTTTGCCTTGCTCGCTTTCTGACTGACTTCCCGACTCTGAGGCAGAACGGTTGGACTCCTCTGAAGCTGAATTGCTATAGAAAAATAAAATACATCGATTCTTTTGATTGTGTAATGCAAATGTTAGGATGTTTTTCATACAAGCTGGATCAGAGTGAACTTAACTTACATGCATTCCCTCAAAGAGAAACCTTCTGCAAACTAATAGACTGGGTAATTAATCAAGCCTCCTCTTACGATTTCTAACACCTGTCCAACTTACGCTGCCGGTGTAAAGATCACACACATTAATCATGGAAGCATGTCATAGATTTTAGTCCCTAATTATGTATTTGAACCATTCTTGTTTCAGTGTTAAATTATCATACAAAAAACTTCAACAAAGCATGATTAGGATGGAAAGGTTGGAACTGACTGTTGACTTTCTTCAATACCCACAAGGTCAAAATTATGCATGCAGGCTCAATTATATACACACCCGTGCTTATACGGATAAATGCCCACCAGCAGGTGCAGAGAAACCGCGCACATTTTTTTTTTTTTTTATCTGACTGGATGTTTAGCAATATATCTTATCAAAAACAGACGAGTTTATTTAAAGATCCTGGCACAGACATGTTTTAAGCACAGACCATATATATTCCAGCAGGGTGCGGAAAAGTGCTTCTCCAAAGGTGCCATGTGGTTTTTATCTAACCCAAAACCAGTTTCGATCTGTGTTTGGGATCTTCCGTCATGTTGGGCCCAAACCGTCTGCCTCAGATGACAGGAAATAGGTCAGGATGTTCGCCAACAACTCAGAAACACCCAGGGCTCCAGCCTATCAAAAACTGCAAACTGCTGAACCTCTAGTCGGTCCGCCTGCAGAGAAGCACTTTACATCTCTGTGAACTGAGAGAATGCTGACCGAGAAACAAACCCCAGCTCTAAATCTGACAACTTCAAGGTCGACTGAAACACGTAGGTGCCCTCATGGTCAAGCCAACTGCTGTCTTGAGACGTTTTATGGAAAAGATTGAGCTACAATAAGAATGTAAAGAATCAAAACGTGGCTTTCAAACACATTTGAAACAACACCAACCAAAAACCATGGTGGGGACAGCATCATGCAGCGGGGTGTTTTAGTGCCAGAACTACTGGTGGATTGCACAAAGTGAACTGAACAATGAATCCGGTGGACTACTAAATTATTTTACTTCACCTAAACTAAACCCCTAGACTGTTGAAACTTATACCCTATCGGATGTTTCCTGAGTTCTAGCAGGACAATAACCACTAACACGCTTCAAAACTAGTTTTAGAATTGATAAGGAAACCATTAAGCTTCTCAAATGGCTCTGCTTTTAATCCTATTGAAAATGTATGGATGAGGGGCATGGCGCTGGTGTCGTAGGGGGTTAAGCACACAACCCATAAACAGATGCTTCAGTCCTCGACGCGGCTGTCCCAGGTTCGAGTCCCAGCCCTGGCGACATTTGCCGCATGTCTTCCTCCTTGGAACACTTAAAAGTGCTTTTATTTAGGCATTTAGGTGGATCAAGAACTCTTTTAATGCAGTATTTGATAATAAAAGAAAACTGTAAACCTTTTTGAAAATGGCAACAATCATTCCGCTTCTGTATTTCAGGTCTCCTTAATCATAAAACCCTAATCAGTAAACACAGGAGTAAGACTTATAGAGAATAAAAGGTGTAGTAGTTGTTGCATGATCATTAATTGAATGTGAATTAGCAATTATGCAAGGGATATGCTGAAAAATGCTTGGCCTTGTATGCCACCTTTCCCTGCTTTCAGTACCTCTTTTGTACACGTGGTGTCGCTATTGGCTTCATTTAATGTGAATAAATCTGATTCTTCAACAGAATTAATGTGAGGATAGATTAAAAAAAAAAAACAAGCTTCTGCCACATAAATGTGAAAATGTGTGTGTAAGCTCACTTTGAATATCATTTAAAATATAGTCCCAATTTTGAAAGAATTCATGCTTTCTATATACGATCCATGTTCATAACATTTTTTAATCAAACAAAATTACTAGAGGGGATCAATAAGAAAAAAAACCTAGAAAATAATTCGATACAAAAATACTACAACAATATGGTGCTGCTATAAAAAGTGATCAAAATGCTTCAGACAACGTCTGAGCTGCTACTGCCCCTTTAAGAGCCATCTGTAGAGGGTGGGACATGTCCTTCTTCTTGAATTACTATTGGCTAGTGAGCTGCTGGGGTGACGTCAAGCCAATAAGAGAGCTGCACACAGGCTCCTTTAAGGCCAGGGCAATTCCGGTTCCTCCTGTGTAGTTTTGAGCCTCAGTTTTAATACAGACTAGCAAACTAGCCACACAAAGCAAGGGCCATTTTGTGACTCAAGAGTATTTGTAAATTGTGCTCGTCATATTGTATATTTACTACACAAATTCATAAAATGTTCTGGTATTGCCTCAGTTGCTCAGACTGCTCACTGTGGTGATCTAGAAATGTGGAAAAATATTGAGCTGTAATCACAGGACACCATTTTACTCTCATCTTAAAAACACTAAAATGGCTGCCTGAAGATCACGTATAAGACTACAGGGGTGATGTAACTTGCTGCACTGTATAGTGAAATGCTGAGAGTAATTAGCTGCATTTGGATTACAAATGTGTTGCGTCTTCATCTAAAACCAAGTATACTGAATCCAACTGGGTTGTTTAATCTCAGAAAGGGTCTGTTAGCCTTATGACAAAAATAGTAAGTTGGGAGACAACATCTGTGTAAAAGGAAAAAAAAATATCTCTTAAATGGATGATAAAGTTTGACCAACATTACTGCATTGTCCTGACACAGTGCAACGATATATGACAAGAGCTTTATTCATCCAAGTACGTCTTTACTTCTTTCAAGACTTTGTGACAATCTAGACAGAAAGACTTTTGCAAAGAAAAGAAACAATGTCACCATACAAGGTTTATAGGCTGATATGATGGTACAATTTACTAGAAAACAAAACATTGTGTAGCTACAGAGCTCCAAAACATTTGCAGAAGAAATGCTTTAAACTGAAACTAACCTCAAAATATATTATACAGAATATCACAGGAAAAGCTGCAGACAATCTTGTATGCAAAGGCATTTCTATTTTAAAATATAATCCTTGTTGAATATTTGACACGTCATCTAAGCACAATAACTGTAAATGATCACAGCATAAAAGGGAAAAATGGCATTACAAAAAAACTCAATTTATACTGAGGGTAAAAATCACATCTGACTGGACACAAATGTAAGGCTGAGGTTTAATGTCAAATATTGTCAACACTGACAGAAACAGAGTAGAGGAAATAAGTTGTACAACTTTCTTATCCACAAGAATGAAGATGAATACTGTTCAGTAAAGCATCTTATCAGTACAACAATAATGTACATATTCAAACTTGAACCTCTGAAGCTATTAAATTAGTTAAAAATGTAGAGTTAAAAAGAAAGCACACTGATACAAACGTAAGTAGAGCCTTGTAAAAATAAATAACCAGTACTGGCATCCGAACTACTGGATATAAATCTCTGTTTATATGCAAAACAGAAAAGGAAGGTTGGTGAAATAAATGTAATCTAAATATTTATAAAGTGGTGCATTGCAGTGCCGACTTTTAAGACAAGGTCATATTACACATAAATTACATAAATTCATTTACAACAAGGTACAGGACAAATCCAACATCTACATCTTAAGGGCAATGATGTCTGATCACAGGCCTAAAAACCTTAGTACTGAGAGTAAAAAATGGCAGGAAAATCAGGGTGTGGCTATTAAACAAAAGCAAGGTCATTCATGACACTGGGGTACTTCTTTAAAATCAACATTGCAAATGCAACACAGGTGATCAACCATGCTTGAAAAGGTAAACAAACCACATTCGGGGGAAAAATACAGAGCAAAGTGTAATGGATCATACCTTGAAGCGTTGCTCTGAGTCGATCCTTCGTCCTCTTGTTTTTTATTTTTATTCTTCATCATGGTAGTGTCCTGAAAGCTCGATGAGGTGATGATTTGTCCTGGTATTTACTGTCAAAAAGTTGAAGGAAGCATGAACTACCATTCAAGTCCTTTTCTCAGGTGGCTGATAAAACCCAGACGGTGCGACACGATTGGGAAAAATAATAAATCGATGGATTTGAAAATTATAACTTACATTGCGAATTTCAGTTAAAGCTAACAATAATGGTAGGTGATGTTACAAGTCAAATCTGAAGCGCATATCCTTCAAAATAGTTCACAGATCCAGCCGCATGCCGTGAATTTTAACTGCGTCATCGCATGAAGCAATAAAAAAAAGAATATTTACAGATGAGAAAATCGGTAAATTATTTCTTTCAAAATGTAAACAAATCAAATCAACGTGAGGAAATGTGCTAACCAACAAGACATCAATTCGTTTCTCTTTTTTTCGCCTTGTCGCAGTTTAAATATTTATCCGACTTGGATAAAAAATAAACGGTAAAAATGATTACTTTATAAATAACAAAAACGAGTCTGTTTCGAAAAGCTTTCAGGCCTTTAAAGTCTGCAGTGCCTGCCAGAGCGACAGAGGCAAAGAGCAGCAGCACACTAAAAATGGAGGCGCGCCATGGCTGCCGGAGCCCAGTATGGGAAAACAACGACAAGCACACGGCCAACACAGACGGCTTCTCCAGCTCTCAAAAAACAGCACAAAAAAGCCACGAAACGGACAAAATCTCACTAAAAAGCGACCGCGTGAACATAGACTACAGTTTTACACGGAAAAAAGCAGCATCGATCGAAGACGAGCAAGAGAATCGGTCCGACAAAACCTAGGGCAGCCTTCCCAAGGCTCAGCCGCCATCTAGAGCTCCTTCCCTGCTCTGAAAGCTTTGCCTTTGATTGACGTTATTTCCATTTACCCCACACTCAGGTGATGTCCAAGTCCCACCCCTTTTAATGTTTAAATTTTACTTTATATAAACTAGCATATCATTTATACCCTACTAAACAAGTCCAAAAATGAAACATTTTTTCACAATTACCAAACGGTTATCATAGTTAGACTGTAAAAACGATATATTTTGCAGCAATTACATCACTTCCTGCTCAAGCAGGAAGAAGGACAAGTAGTAGCCATTTTTATAATGTCTTTCAGGCTGTGCCTTGGAAACCATTTGAGTTCAGAACAAAGCGTTTTGATTGATTATACCCGTTTTTTAATTAATGGGTAACCTTTGAAAATAAACTGCATCATTCAAAGTTATTCATTCATTAAACACCATAGCTTTGGAAAGACAGACGATAAACCCACCATTATTAAACACAAAAGAAAAGCGAGCCACCTTAAAGCCACCTTACTAAAACAACACCTCAATCTGCTTCCGAGTGTAAACTTCTCATTTTCCAGGTGTTCAGCTAATGAAACAAGGCCAGTGATGTATGTACATACAAGGACACACTTTATTTAAAACAACATTTGAAATTTAAATGTACAAAGGCTGATTTTCTCAGCCAGTATCGACGATCCAATGTTCATGTTGTGGTATTAAAAGAAATATATAAAAAATAAAATCCATTGGCAAAGTCCAGTTAGAAATAGGGTTTCATCTTGTCAATATTTGGCTAACTGCCAAATCACTTGCCATCTTCGCGTTAAACAACGCTGTCTCCACTGCAGCAATATCCAGTTGATTGGGGTCTTGATAGGATAAAACAAACAAAAGGAGAATTGTAAGCCCACATTGTACCGGAAATGAGATGTGATTTACTGACTAGCAGTGAGAAAACGCATGATTAAACTACACTAAAACAGATTACACACTTGGCTAGCTTTCGATCGAGTTAGCAAGAACTGTACGAAAGCACAAGTCATTTGAAATGTAAGTGTTTTGCAATAAAATGTAAACCTATAAAGTAAGATTTTATCTGGAAAATCTAATGTCATAAACTGTAATTAACAGTCAGTATGACAATGTGCTGAATAACAAAATTTGGTTTTGTAGAGTTTGTAGTTCAACGTATTCAGATTCCTTCTTGAATAAATGTTAGCAGATGTTTTAATTTCCAGTATAATATAAAATGTTGTAAAAACTAACAAAATAGTTAAGAAAGACTTGCACTTGGGGCTTCTTAGCATTAATTTAAACAATAATGCAACAAGATGGTGTCTCACGGTTAATTTTGCTACATTGCGTGGGCCATGAGAAGTTCTGCGCACTTCCTCTGAAGTAATTAGAAAAAAGCTTGACCTAAAACTTAACAAGCTTTGGTAGAAGCAAAATAACAAAAACGTTTTTAACTGGCCACCAGGGGGGGGCAAAGGCATATATGTAAAGTCCAAAAAAAGAAAAAGAAAAATTTATTTGGCAAAAAAAAAGTTGGTTGAACAACAGTTGTAACCAGACTACAATTAGACCAAACATAAAAAAAAAAAAAAAAAAACAGCAGATTAGCAAACAACGCACATTATAAACAAAACAAAATCTACTGTTTTAATAGATAGCTTTCGAAGACGCAAATTCCGACCCAACATCAGATTAGCATGCTCACATCTTGATAAAGCTCTTATTCTGACTGTGGTAACCTAATGTATGTATGCTTCAACATAAGGAAGAATATGATGTTGCTTTTAAAGCAAAGACATGTTAAAAAACTTAAATGTGTGTACTCAGGGTTTGTCCGTGAGGTAAATAACTTCTGGACAATAAAACAAAATAATAACGGCACCTTGTGGAAAAATTTAGGTTTTCCTTACAAGTGCCAGCAGGAGGCAACACAATCAACACCCAAGATAAAAAAAAAAAGCATTCATTAACTATCATCAAAAGTTAAGTCAGTTACAATAGTTGCATTAAGCATGTGCTACTAATGAAGCACAACTGCTCATACTGTAGGTACTTCTTTGGCGAGCTTTTAGGACTAAAACTCAATGTGAGCAAAAAAAATATTATATAATGGGGCGGGATTTCCTCAATCTCGTTATCAGGATAAAAAAGTATTTAAACCTTTTTTCGCATTACTTGTAAAAAAGTAAATACATTTTCTTAACATTTCAATGGCAGAAACTTACAGAGTTGTCTTCTTACTCTTCAGAATAGGAACATCTTTTCACAAGTCTCCTGTGTATCTGCTGTAGAACAGAAAAATAATTAATGAGGTCTACAACATTTCTTGTTTTAACTTTACATTATAAAAACTCAACAAAAAGGACAAAGCCTGTGGTAAATATGCAGATAATGAATTTATTTCAAACCTATTTTAAACCACAGTCTTTACCTGCCTTTAGCTAACAGTTTTTAGAAATAAGCTAACGCAGAAACAACTGTGAGGTGTGCTGTTGGACTGCCATGTAATACATGAACGTAGAAGATCCATTGGATCCATTGTTTAACTTGAAAATGCAACTAGTTGCCAACTGGTTCTATCCGTTATTTATACTCTGCATTGCAAGGTCTACAAAAGTTTTGTGAGCAATTAAAAGTAACTGTTGCATTTTGGGGCCGAGAGGCATAAACATTTTACATCTGATTAAATTACTGCTAACACTACAAAAAAAAAAAAAAAAAAGAAGAAGAAAAGAAATGCTTAATCTTAAAGTTGTTTTTACCTTAAGCTTTGAGCAATCAATGCAAAAAGGATTCAATAACACAAAATGGCTTTGTGTTTCTCACTCTATGTAAATCTCTAGTTTTCCAGATATAACTCCAAGGCATAATCACTATGCCATTTTTGTGTCCAAATGGTGGATGAAGCCAGTATGTTTTACAAGAGCCTTTATTTTGTGCCGTTATAGCAAAAGTCCAAGGCACACCAAAGGTTTTTGTCATCCTTTATTGTCCCACAGTGGGAAAATTCAGGTGTACCAGCAGCAAAGTCAAAGTCAATTGGAACAAGCAGATATACACAAAAGTAAAAAAAATAAATAAATCAAAACTAAAACAAAAAAAGAACAGACTGTACAGTAAATTTACAACATAAGAAAACAATACTGTACAGTTATTAAAAATAGCATGGATTAAAAGAAAATGTTCAACAGAGCAGAGGGATTAAAAAAAATTTATATGTGAACTATGGACTAGGTAGGGCTACACTACACTGTATATTGCAAATTTATCATCATTTCAGTAGTATTGTATGTATTATGCAAATCGTGAAGAGCTCCAAGAAGTTAATGTTAGCTAAATATTTCTGTACTATGGACTAAAGCTTTTCTAATCATTTAATGTATTTGCTGACAGTAATAGTTTTAGAACGTATAGAAGTGGTAAGGTGGTAGTCATAAAGAAACTACAACCAAGTTGTTTAATTGCAAAAAGTCAACCAGAAGCAACTTTTTCAATAGATCCTTGTTTTGGGAGAATATAAATATTTTTTTCCCATTAGCTGGGTAGACAACTCATTGCTAGGTGTCTATGAATGTTTTCTATTAGAAAGACATTAAAACTAGTTATTTATTTATAACAAGTCATCAATAGAGATATTGACACACATGATCACATATTGCATGTTGTCATAAGATAGGATTGGGCTAATTTCACTGCAGTGAAAAGTATCGGTTTTTTGTGTTAGACCTTGTTTTGATGTTTGACATTGTGCCCGTTTACTGGGCACAACAACATATCGTTGTACGCAAATACTTGGAGCAAGCTAGTAAATGTTATTAAAGCACTCTGAAACTTGAGAACTAAAACGTTGAGTATGTTTATGAAGCGGTATTGTTAATCACACATGGGCTTTTACAAGGAGGGTCTCATTTTCTTTGGGAAATTACAACCACTGCTCTTGAAGACAAATTGAATTCACCAATATTCCACTAGGGAATAAAAGTAGTAGTAATTTGTTAATTGAATTGATTACAAACTATAAGTAGTAGGAAAACTTCTCTTTTGTAAACATAGGTAACAACTTCTTTGGAACCTAGTATTCATATCCCAATGGCCATTTGATGAAACACAGGTTTGACATGTTTAATATCTTCACTTTCCAACAACACAGGTCGATCTGTTTATAAACACAGAATGCAATTATGACAGATAATATTTGGAAGGTATATTAGTTTTAGGCCCAAAACGTAATGTTTACTAAATTGCAATTAACAAATATGAGTATTTTCCAAAACCATTTGTACTATGATGATTACTGTGTACATAACAGGTGAAGTGAAGAGAACAATACCCGGAGGCAAGTATCAGTGTGTTATTATCAGGTTGCTAAAACACTACACACAAGTGTTGTCATGTATGAAATGACATTTGTTTCATTTTAGAACAGGAAGTATGATTGGAAAATGGTCAACCTCAACTCAGTTTGTGCTACATGATAAATATGGCCGTGTTTTGATGCAAAGAACAAAATGGCGACCGCAAGTTGTTGGGACTTTGAAGTCACCACTAGGGGGTGGTCACACTCTTCCTACCCCTGAGTAATGTGTGAGATGACCGAAACAGATTTAGGTATTGTAGGTATTCCCTCATTGCTATGCATTTGAGTTCGTAAAGGCGGTAGCCACAGAACGGAGGTGGTGAGTAGGTGCAACAGGGCGTTGGGAGTTATAGTGCTCCGATCCAATCAAGGAAGCTACAGTACCTGCGTTGATTCAGTCACAATGACTGTTTGTAGTCAAAAGAGGGGTTGGTTTGATTAGTATGATTATCGTGATGAACAACTACAGGTAGCTTAAAAAGGGGCATGTATTTGCAGCCACTATTGAATAATAGTGAAATGAGCAAATGTGTTTGACAAGAGTACTAATGTCACTGAGAAGGTTTAGCTAAGAGGACTTGCTAAGTGAATGCATATTATGTCATGGTGTAAAAGCAACACTGTTAGATAAAGATGGATAGGCCAAAGTAAACATCAGCAGCGTAGTGGGGGTCCAATTATAGAGTGAAATTGTGTGGAAAGGGATTTCATGCTACACAACGGCTGATGTATGTTAAGGTGAGAGTCTTAGTAAAAAATAAAAAGTATCATGTATAGTAAAGCCTCTCAGTGTGTTGTGAAATGGAATTGTGTTAAATGTAAATAAATGTTACACTAGTTTATTTGTTACCTAAAATACGAGTTAAAAATTTAAGCTTGATTATAATTAATATAGGTATGTAACAAGCTAGCCATTTGGAAGACATTATCGACCATTTGAAATGTGAAAGTTGTTCCATCAGATCAGATGTAATATTTGATATGGAATCGGGTACTGGGGTTGACCCGCCATTGTTATGCTTTGGAGCCGCCAAGGAAGGTAGTCACATATGCCCCTTTTTCGTGGGCTCTACTTTGTCAGGCTCCACTCCACTCAGCCTGTTCCCTTTACTGGCTTTTCCAACCAGGTACAGGCTTTCTTGGTACCTACTCAGTAGTAGGTCCCATCGGGGCTGGTCAAGGCTGAAATGTGATGTGAACAGACTGCTGTTCACTGATTGGCCATGAGCGTGGTCAGTCGTATGTCAGTGGCATGAGAAAGTGTTCACCAAGGTAATGGAGAGAACGACAAGGCACGGTTTTTACAGCACACCGCAGTGACGGAAAAAGCTTGAAAAACCCGACTACAAAAATATCCGGGACCACAATACCCGAGGAGGGTTAAACCGAAAGCCGTTTAGGTGGTTCGAAATTACCTTTGAAGGATATAGTGTATGGCACAGTGAGTGTTTATTTTACTTTGCATGTTTGTACTTATGAAACTTATCTCATGTATGGAAGGCTCACACCGAACCATAAAACGGTATGGGTTATTAGCAGCACAGCGCACGACGCTGACGACTGGAGGTGGGGCTTCAAGACATAACTCCAGCCGTCATTGAGTCAATTTGAACACAACAGTTTTTGCGCGAAGTAGAGCAAGACTGAGCGAAGTTGAGCTGAGCCTTGAGGTGTTGAAACCGTGAATGGAAAATTGGCAATAGCGGTGTTTGCCAGTAGTTGTGAAGTGGGGGGCATCGCTATATTATAATCAAGGGTACCTCTGTCATTTGCTGGATCTGTATGCTAGTTGCAAATCGTCACAAGACATGCCTCATGGTGTTCTACGAGTTACCAAGAGAGTTGTAAATGTTGGTTCTAGTTTGCGAATTGTGTTTTATATCGTGGAACTGTATGATGGGACTATTTATATGATGTTGCAGTTTTTTCTGTCAAAAGCAGGCAAAACTTATGATTTGTAATACAAATACCAATGTGATAACATAGTTGTATTCAAGGAAACCTAGTGTCGAGCTAGCCAGTACATGAGCCTATCACCATTAGGTACTTTGTCATTACATACATAACTTTTAAGTACTCGTTTAATACATTTTACATTTCGTTCTGAACCAAAGTAAAGTCAGGAGATGGTATTTAACATATAACACAAATAACATTTATTTGATCGTCTAACGACATTTTTCAATCTGTGTTAAAAATAATACTTACAGATTTCCATTGCAGAATGAATACTTCAAGTTTTTCAATTCATGGCGGCTAACCTTTAAAACAGAAACATAACGATTCAGAAAAGAGACAACAGCACACCCTATTGGTTACACGTATATATAGCAGTAAAGACAAAGAAACCGCTGACTACAAAGTACAGACTGAACTACTAAAAATAAAACATACCATTCTGAATCCTCGAAACAATCTTTTTTGATGCCCTCTGCGAAACATCAAAGGGAATCACTGCAAAAAAACAAAGCATAATTACGATTAGTCTTACAATCCAAATTTGCAAAGTCCTAACTACTGTTTCCAATAAAACCAGTAAATAATGAGGTGTTTTTCACAGTGCCAACCTAAAATAAAATTTAACTGGGAAATGGTTCATTAAATAGTGAGTCAGTATTTGCATATTTAGTCAATCAAAATGTTTGATTTTTGAGTGCCTTGGTGGTTCAAAATACAAGTAAATCTCTCTGAAACCGTGTCATCCATTTCAGAACAGCCTACAGTCGACATTTTGTCTATGTGCCGGGTGGTACTAATCCTTTAAATTTAAAAGTATTGCCTGATTCAAACAGTTAATTTAAGACTTGATATCATCTATTGCAGTGTTTGTCTTTAAAAGCAAATGTCTCAACATCCCTCCACATGAGAGAGAAATTAAGATAACTGTATTTCTTTATTTTTTATGTATCAATTAGATTTTCTTCAAATTATCATAAGTTTAGTTAGAATTTGAAGTTAGAAATCATTTCTATACAGGTATTAAAGTAATGTACCTATAGGAGAAAAGTTTATGTAAATATACATATTATTTCTATATTCAGTACCTCAAAGGGTTAAAAGCCAACACCCTATTTTGTATTTCGACATATATCTGAGCTTTTATAACATAAAGAACCTTTACTTGACAATCAAGTCAAATACAGTAATGTGTGGGGTCCAAAACTGAGGAATTATAGTCAAAAGTAATTTTTTAACATTTTCACAACTTTTCACAATCTGTTACTATTTCTAAAACTGACAAAATATTATAAAAACCCTTTTATTAAAAAATCTGCTACAAACTGTATCTGCACCCTCTGTAAAATGATTACACTGAAAAATGACTTTATTTATATTTGTTTGGTCATTTTTAACCCGATGAAAAAGCTCAAAAACGGAATAAACTGAAAATAAACAAAAATGTGCTTAAGGCTGATATGTTGGTGTCAACTGATCTCAATCCAACGTTAAAAAACGAAAGATGAAGGTAATTGTGCCATTTTTTATCGAGTAAAACCAGAGAAGGGCATTTTGCCCTCTCAAGGACAAAGCAAATTTTAAATGCGTAGGTTAAAATAACTCCAAATACTTCAAGAATAAATATACTTGTCCACACATGAACCGAGTTAGCTCAAAACACAGATAGCAAACATGCAAATTGTGTAAACTAAAACATAATTGTAAGCTTTTTATACTAGGTAAAGGGTTTTCTCCATTCTTCGCAGACAACACATCATGGCCATTTTTACAACACTGCGCCTAACTGTCGTTCTTTCCACCATATTGCCATGCGCGCCTGATTCATATTTTTCGGCTAATAAAAGGAGGATTTCTGGCATTTTCTTACCCATTTCATCGCCCGTGGCTACCCCCCGTCGTCTGCCGTAATCACTGTCGCATTAAGGGACAATTTGTGTCGTTTTAGTCGGTCTTTTAGCCGCGCCGTCGCCTTCATCTTGACCATCCTTCGCGCCTCGTTCCTCTGCTGTGTCTGCCCTCCTCTCCGCCTCTCCCTGCGATCATATCCTTCAACGGCTCTGCCCACTTTCCCTCCAACGTAAGCCAAACTCCACTTCCTCTACAGCCTCATCCAGCTAGCTGGGGCAACCCAAGTAACCAGAGAAAGACCAAAAAAACTACTGTTAAAAGACCATAGACACGTTTCAGCTTTTTAAAAAAAACACCAGTCCAAACAAAATAGGAAGCTATAACGACAAAATGGTGTTCTTTTGTCAAATAATCTTTTCACAAGGCCCCAGTACGCAGAAATTAGGCTTTATTTATCTTAGTTTATCTTTTAAGTAATTTGATTTTCTCATTAAAGCCAATAAAGAAAATAAACAATTAAAAACAAGTGAATAAAAAACACTGCATTAAAATTTATTGGTCACAAACTGAGAGCCAGAAATTTTAATTTGGTTTGATTTTCTTTTCGAATGTAGCTTTGTAAACAATAAATTACCTGCAAAATTGGACCATTTTCAGACACCTACTAGCAAAGTAAATACTTCACCCCGTGACATCACCACCCATATATGGCTGGGTATGTTTATAGGGATCCTGATCACATGCCATGAAAAAGACAATACTTATAATTTTTGATTAAGTTTGTTTTATGTGTCCTTGTTCATCCATATTTGTTTGGTGGCAAAAAAATATGTGGGACAACATATTTGAGCAATTTTCCTTTCTCTTTGCCAGTGATTTGTTTTTACTATTTTATACAATAAAATAAAATCAATGTAAATTTGAATTCCAAGTCATCCATTTTATAACACAAAAATGACAAACTACTAGTTAATGGTCAGCTCTTCAAAACAGGTAGAGGAGCAAAGGTGATTTTTTTTCCACAAGGATAGCTTTATTAGAGTGTTGATATTGTCAAAAGAATATAAGTCTAAATGTTGTACTAATTGTGTTTTTAAAACATGACCAATGCAATAATTTGGCAAATTAATTAAAATCTGTATTCAGTAAACCTATTAACTCAATCATATTCAGTGCATTTACACAAGATTGCCAACTCTCACTCTTCTGGACTGAGACTCAAGGTTTTCCTCATTTCAATGATATGTATCAACAGAAGGTTGCTTACTTATTTTGATTTGCCTACAGGTAATAATCTCTCATGTTTCATATAAGTCAGTGCCCCAAAAAGGGATAATAACTAAAATAAACGTTAGAAGAATTTAATTCAGGTTTTCAGATAATAATGTCCAATTGAATTATTATCTTTCATCATCATAATTCATGAAAATAGATTAAAACTCACAAACCCACTGTTTACGTTTAAACCCAATTACGTTTAAAAGAATGACATGGAAGTAGGAAGAGATGAAATTGTGATGGGTTTATATGAAATTTAGTAAGAATTGGGAAAGGAGGGGGTAACTCAGAGCCCATTTGCACCTGCTGAATGTGGTTTTGTACAGTCTCAATGTGCAAAGTTTAATTTAATAGAAATTAAAAGATGACACCCCCTTCCACCTGAACATGAAATTGTGTTTAAAAGTGAAAGGTGAGATGGCATCTACATAAATTTGAATACTAAATGTCTACATTTGGTTGAAAGCTGGTTGGGGTTGATCAGCTGGGCTGACCAAGCCTGTTGTTTGAGCTGAACTAGGGGCAAACAACAACAAATTTTCAATGTATTTGTTTGGCTAAATAAAAGAAAAAAAAGTGTTGGACTGGCCGTCCTTTAATAGCCATACAATGACTGTCCTTTGAGGTCCAGGATTTGGACAGTCCAGATTACTCCATGCAGATGGTTGTTGTCTTTGGTAGTGAGCTTCAGTTCAACACAGTGATTTACTTAGTCAGGAATCTCTAAATGATGCAGGAGTGAAATGTTTTGGGTTGTTTGAGAAGTTGCATGTTCAGAACAATATTCCTTACTCTCTTTTAAAAACTGTTGGTCCTTCTTATTTCAGCTCTCTGGTTGTTAAGCTGCTGTGCCTACATTTTCTCTTGGCCATAAACATCTCCTTGGTGTTATCGGTGTTAAAGGGAGAATAGTTGTTGTCACCAGGTTTCTCACTTATCTATGCTTCTGATCAGTGACTCATTCAAATTCTAAGTAATTATTACAGGATAATGTTTTCCATATGTGTGGCAGCACAGACATCGGTTAACAGTGTTCAGAATACACCTTTTACTATGAGGTGCCCCAGGAAGTTTTTCAAATGAAGATATCCACCTTAACATTGATATTTGTCTCTTCATGTAACCCATGTAATATGCACCATATTCAACTGTTTTTATGGCAAACGAAGTGTATTTTCTACTCGTTTCTTTAAAAGAAATCAGGCATCAACCCTGATTTACTTTGGCACTTAGCCATCATTTGCTTTGGGATTTTATTATTATTTTCCATGCCACTATTCCGGTTTGTGGTTATAGTTTATTGCTCAGTCTCATGACAGCATAAACTGTCCAAGCTGAAATTTTAACAAGCCTGAATCAGGTGTTCCCTGGCCTCATTTTATAGTCTCTATTTGTATAGTTTTGCCCCCATGCAGACTTCGAAACCAGTGTAGTACCAGCAAAGGATCACTTCCTGGAAGCTGACTGAGATGTTTACATGTGCAACACATGACCTGGATAATCTTGAAATACCACTGTAACCAGAGTGGACGTAAGCTTGTCGATGCCAATCACGCGGAAGAGGATACAGCATCAGCATTTTATGTAGAGAAATTTTTAATGCTGTTGTCTCAAATGCTAGGTTCATATTTGCAGGTATATAATCTGTGAAAGTAGAATTAGAGTTGTGTTCATTTAAGGAAAAACAAAACTCCCCTAAAATAAACTCTGTCTTGTGTCATGACAGACTTCATCAGTCTTAGCCTTCAGCAAGAAAGTCTCTGCAGTCCTATGGAAAAGAAAAAGAATGACGCCAAACTTTGGCTGATCAGTCAGTGCAGCCTTTGTTCAGCCGTCTATGAAGGCCCCTGGAATGTACTCCTCCCCCATCGCTGGCCAATGAGAGCATCGTGCAACAGAGCGCATGCTCCTCTTGGTGGAAGATTTCTTTAAAAAGATCCTAAGCCTAGCAACAGCAGAGCCCTGGTAAAAACCAGTCCAAACCCTGACACCACTAGTAATATGAGCACAGTACATATTAACCGAGGGCCTGGATGTGTAAAGTGACTTTAGGTCTCATCAACTTGTCTGCAAGAGCATTGAAATCTAAAATTATTATTTTACAGATTTAAGCTTGAAATAGGTAATAGCATAACAATGTTCCCTCTTAGGAACACATCTTTGATTTTAATCCAGGGTTGTTATGGGTTCTGTGGGGCATTTTGTTGCATTTTTGTGTTGCTGGATGTATCTGGATGAACACATTTTTCTCTGGTGCAGATGATACAGCTTTTATAGTCATGTAGGAGTAGTTTTTCAGAGAAGTATAGACTTAAACTGATATTTTCCACAAAAGTGTCAAAACTTTAGTACTCACATGACTTAGCAGCACATGCTACCACTTACAAGGAAACCATTTTTTTTTTCCTGAAAAGGATGATGGAAATGCAACCATTTTATTTCAGCTGATGCTCTGAGCTGTGCTGTAAAAGGGTGAGCCTTGCCTACTGCAAACACTAAAGACTACAGGCAGGTTTGCATTGTTGGGCCTTTAGCTAGGTTGTCTTACCCTGCACATTTGTTGCCCTTTCAAAAGAATAAGTGACCTGTGTCTGACTCGTACCTTGCATGTGTAATGTCTTCTATAAAGCATCACAAACATCTTCAGATAAAACAAGTTTTAAAATCATATATCAAAACTGTGTGATTGAAAACAAGAGTATCAAGTGTCAAAATGAACAAAATGAAAACTTCTGTGTTGTTTAATGTAATGAGTAAAGTTTAACTGAAGCTTTCTAACAAGACTAAATAAAAACAATGCGACAGGATCAATACTGTTACAACCCGAGTTCAGGCCAACTCATCTGAACATGGCAAGACACCGTCAGCTACAAATTATGATCAGGCATAACATTGTGACCACCTGCCTATTAGTGTGTTGGTCCCCCTCTTCCTGCCAAAACAGCCCTGACACTTTGAGGTTTGGACTTTTCTATACCCCTGAATCTGTGCTGTGGGTCCTGGCACCAAGATCAATGCAGATGATCCCTATAAGGTTCTGTAAGCTGTGAGGTAGAGCCTACATGGATCAGACTCTATTAGATTGTGATCTGGGAACTTTGGAGGTGCAGTGAACAACTCAAATTTGTGGTTGTGCCCCTTGAACAACTGTTGAACTATTTTTTGGTTTAAGGGGCCAGGCCACACACTAATGAAAGGAGCACTGCAGTTTTAGAAATGCTCAGTCAAATCCCTCAAATCCCCACACTTGCCTGTCATTGCAGCTTTGAGGGCACAGTTCTCACTTGCTGCCTTACATAACCCACCCACTGACAGGTCGGGGGATGAAGAGATAATCATCATTTACTTCAAATGTAGGTGGTCATGATGTTATGCCGAATCAGCGTACATAACGTTCTTGGACAAAATCGAACCATGCTACACGTATTGACTATTACCTCAACTGCAACATTGGCTAATACTTTACTTTGACTCAAATGGAAATCACTCAAACATAAGTGCAGTGATAGAAACTTGGATAACTCACAGAATTAAAGAGGACAGTGAATCAGAAGAAGAGCTGGCAGACAGTCTTCTATTTACCTCGGAAGTCAGAACTCGGATCTGTAAACAAGCCTATCCATTCTCGCATCCCAGATTTGAAAAGAAGTGGGCTTTGCTAATTAAAATGCTTAGTGACCAGGCTAACTAATTCTAGCATTACAGGTGAATATTAATGTATATCTTTGCATTTGTCACTTGCAAACATTGTAGCCACATGTAAAATAGTGTGTTTGTAGGAGATTAAATCCTCTGAATTGGAAATAAATATTTTTTCCCGAGGCTTTAACTAAGTTTTAAATGTAAGGCAACCATATTTGGTTTTAAGGTTGTGGTCTAGAAAAAATTTCAACTTCCTTTTGATGCAATGTTAAACTGCAACAGTCAACCAATGAACCAAGCAATGCTGATTGATAAGAATGTGTTTGAAAATCTTTATATTTATTGAGTCTGTTGTGGATGGATTTGTGCACATGTAGAGGTGTTGTTCTAAAATCTAAAAAAAATATATTAAATTTTTCAGAAAACTACAACTTTAGTTATTTATTTATTTTATTATTAAAGATTTGGAAGGTCAACATCAACATACTGAATTCTCAGGAAAATGCTTATTATCTTTGTACTGCCATCTGGTGGCTTTGGCTAGAAAACAATTATTTATGTCATAAATGTTTTGACTTTTAAACTCAGTAATGATGAGCTTCTGTACATAAAAGTAATCCGTTGAAGCACATTACATAAATCTGAAAATGACATAGTTATTTGCCTCAAAGCAAAAGATCTTATCCAGCAAGCAGATGCATTATAGGTTAAAGTTAACAGAAATGTTGTTGAAAAGTGAGAGAAGCAAAGAGAAATTTTATTTTGGACACTGTTTAAACAATGGACTCAGGTCATCTATTTATTAAAAGGTTGTCACCGTTATGAACTGGAAGTCTTCTGGGAAAGCAGTGTTGTCCCCTGCTGGCTCATGGTTAGACAGCTATATGGTGCCTTCAGAAGCTGTCGGAAATTTGTAAAAACCGTCCGACCTCAAGTTTAGGCAGAGTTTTAGCAGACTTTAAATGTATTTGTTATGCTGTTGAACTGGGGATCAAATAACCCACAATGAGACTTTTGTTCAGTCATTGTAATATATCAATAAATTACAGAAGCTAAGTTTTTGTTTTGTTTAATAATTGCAGTTTATTTTTAGACGCTGGCATAATTTATAGAAAAGATAAAACTGTAAAGTATATAATAACAAAATGCAACCAAATATCCTGGAAACTCTGGTAAAGATGTGTTAAATCTTTAAAATAAATTCATTTTTATTTCGGTAGCTTAATGTTACACTCAAAAAAGGTGAAAAATACAGCCTATAGACTTATTCAGTGGGGAAACAAACATGTAACAAATAAAATTACTTCTTTCAGTTGATCAAAGTTTGTTGGAGCTTATAACTGGTTATCCACAACTTTCTCTTTCCCTGAAGTATAAATATGACATCACACAAAGGCCTGTTTATTTCAGCAACCAGAAACTATGGCTGGTTGAAGACCAATATTTATCTTGCCATCACAGGATGACAGGGGGAGGTGACAGGGGAAGTGAAATAGATATCTAAAACTCAACTACAGCAAAGAGCAACATCTTGGGTTCATCAAGTTTCCATAACAATCATTAGGTATGATCTACATGCCAAGTATGTTTGGATTGCGTGGCAGGTAAGTTTTCTTATCAGTCCTGTTTGGCAAGAAACAATCCAAAGAATAAATATATGGAAAAATACCTCAAGTATACAGTTACGTATGGTACAGGACCTGTGATGCTGTGGGCCCTTCTGTTTCTTTTTTCCAAACGCCCTGGACATTCTTATGGAGTGCATGGCATCGCAATCTATTTGACATGGCTGGACATTTTCAATAAAAATTTGGTGATTTTTACCAGTAACAAGAAAATGGATGGTCAACAAGATAATAATCCAAACCATATGGCCAAAGCAACACAGGAATTGTTCTCTGGACACTTTATCTCACATCCAGACCTAAATCCTATTAAATATCAGTGGAGTTTACTGAATAGAAGACAGCATAAGAGAGGGCCCTGAACTCTTGACAATCTAGAGACCTTGTGCAAAGTGTCCTGGTCAAGGCCTGCTCTCTCTGGATGCTCCTACTTTATGAAATGTCACATGAGAAAAGACTAACTGATGAGCTGCTGGTAAAATAGGGCTGTACAAAACATTGACAGCAAGGGTAGCAACCAATGTGCTGCAAGTGACACAATTTGGTTTTACATAGCATTTTTTCTCCTCACAAAATAAATATGCTTAAATTCAAGGTGGCATATTTTTAAGTTTTTAGTTTGAGATTATGTTACTGCAATAAAATATCAATTTATTGTAAATCTCTTGACACACCACAGGTGCCAAATAATAATTTCTTGGTCTGTATCAGTAGTACCTACTGCTCTGAATTATATGACAACTGCTCTATTTCAGGTTCTTATCTGCAGGTGGGTAATAATTGTGGCAATAGTTTAAATTCTAAGTTTTTACAGATACATGGGCTAGACAAAAAAACGGTCTCAAAGTTCTGATGTATGTTTTATTACAGTTTGAGCATTTGAAGCTTGAAAGACAATTTAAAGTGGGGAAAGTTAGAAAATAATGAATTGAGCTTGTTTCTACCTTTGTCCAAAGAAATGTTCGAAAAACATGATGGCAGTTCCAAAATATCATTCCTGTAGAAGATAGAATAAAGTATACTTACACCTGTTACATACAGCAAATAATAGCACTGGTATTAATTTGTATATACCTCTGGTTTTACACTATATTGTTTGTCCTTTTTGCACTAGTGTAAAGTTAATTTCTAAAGAAAAATCCAATTTGCAAATGTTTAACAATTTTAACCATATAAAGCAAAATGCACCATATTTTATACACCTTTCTGGGACCTCTACCTCTTTAGCAAAGTTGGTATGCTCCTCAAAAACATTTGAATTGGATGCTACATTTGTCTTTTGCCCTCTAGCGGAAGATCTAAGTCCAAGCTGGCTTAATGGAGTTCTCGTCTTTAATTTTCTGGTACAGTCCTGCGAGTGGCATGTGAGAGACTCTCCAAGATGTGGCACCTGGGGATTCTTTTTAAACCTGTTCTGTTCTGAAGCAACACTGCCACTCATAAAGCTGTCCACATGTGAGTTTCAGTAAGCTGTGTGTTCCCCTTAAAAGCTTTAAAACCATTACAATTTTCCATCAAACTATACCTGTGATTTAAAGTTCTTTTATTAAGATGCCAGAGTGCTGGAGTGACCAAGGTTTTTTTTTGGCTGTATGGACCATAGAGTTACACAGTGGTGTCCCTCCAGCACTTGTTGCTGCACACTAAAAGAAGGTTACTGTATTGTTCTCATACTTGCACAAAACACCATTTAAGCTGAAATATTTCTGGTCACCAAAAAACAAATACAAACAGTCAAGGTGTGAAGACTGAATGAGTGCTACCTATGACACTTATTAATAGAGTATTGTTGGTTTAAAACTGCAATATGAAAGCTACAAGCAGGTTG
Organism: Girardinichthys multiradiatus; assembly: GCF_021462225.1. Lineage (NCBI taxonomy): Eukaryota > Metazoa > Chordata > Actinopteri > Cyprinodontiformes > Goodeidae > Girardinichthys > Girardinichthys multiradiatus. The sequence goes on along the minus strand of NC_061795.1, from coordinate 28,096,048 downwards.
GTAAGCCGGTTAAAGAAAAGCAATTAGATAATTGTATACACTTTTTATAACTGTACAGTATTTTTTTATGTTGTACATTTTTCCGTTACTTTTATTACATTTTGCCTTTACCTGCATGCTTTGGTTTGCCTTTTACTTTGCTGCTGATACACCTGAATTTCCCCACACTGGGTCAATAAAGGATATTTCTATTGTTTATATATTTTAGTGATATTTTATAATATTTTTATCCAGGTTATCATACCAGGAAAATCTCTATTTGCCCATGTCTATCAGGTATATTTTATGAGTCAGAGCTGTGTTTTTAGTGGATTGCTGCCATTTTTAGGGAATTAAACAAAATATTTTTATCATGAACTGAACCGCTTAGTGTATCCGTTTTGATCCATAAGAAAGAAATCCAGATTATATTTCAACAAATGTTTTGTTAAAAACATTCACTAAATATTTTTTTTTCCTTTTTTGTGTAAATATTGCATTTTCTCACTATTATTTATTGTTTTAGGCTTTAAATCGGCCAAAACTCTGCTCCGTGTGGCAGCAGACAGGAGTTGGGATGTACGTGAGCGACCTGAAGGCAGCACCAGCCCACATAACTCTCCTCTTCAGCACCGGGGGCAGAGAGCCAGCCCGCAGAGCTAATCCTCTTATCTCTGCACGCAGCTCGGGAAGGGATTTGCAAAAACTCACCAACAGGAAGACACCTTCTGGCAGCTCATTCGAGTTACGTCTTAAAGAGAAGCCTGGACGTGTGCACAAATGGATATTTGCGTCTCACCTTGCGCGTTTTGGTGTAAATAGACAGATCTGATGAGTAAATGATGTGGCAGCTGTTGCCTGGGAGAAACTATTGAAGTCTCTGACATCTATATAAATATTAATTATTTCGCCAGCATGTCGCTGACGCACAGCCTGGCGTTAACTTTAATTGCGGCGGTTCTCTTGCGGATCAGTGGCGAACCACTGACTCCATCTGCGACGCAGTTAAATTCAACATCCACGTCCATCATCCTCGGCCACGATGAGCTGACGGGTAAAAACGCCACGCACGGTGCCGTGGGATCCCGGATCTCACCTCTGATGACTTACCTGCCAACTCTGAAAAACGTCGTTATTTTCATCTGCGTCTTGACAGCTTTGCTCATCACATGCTTGGTCATCAAGGTGGTCAGGTAGGCTGATCCCAGACGCTTTCTGAGGCTTACAGTAGATAGCTTCACTGTTTTAAATGTTGATAATGTGGCTGTTTAACATCCAATGTTCTGGGGAAATAATCTAGAAGAAGAATGAAGGATTTTTAGTTAAAACATAAAAGAGGACTGTTTGTCATGTAATTCGGACCTTTGACCAGCTTTTGCAAAAATATGTGTACTTTCGTAGTCATTATAATATTCACACTTTAATTTATTATTTATTAACACCATTTGTATTACTAAAACAAAAAGCAAATACTATTCTAAAGATAGCATGGGTAATTAAATAATGTACCCTATACTTTGGAGAAAAAAAACCTGCAGGTTGCATGTCCCAGCTTGCTTCAACCAGTCAATTGGACAAACTTTATTTGGACTTTTCATAAAGATGGGTGTAACACAAAATGGTGTTCAGTGGTTATACACAGATAAACAAACATACAAACAAAAAAAGTGATCAAACTAAGTAGACAAAGCAAATAAAACATAACCTGAGTAATTGTCCCAAATAAATACTAAAACTTAAAAAGATAGTTCTAAAAGCCTAAACCTTAATGTTGAACAGAAGTGCAGAAACGTTTGTGATAAAATGGAAAATACAATAGATAGGAATAGATTAGAAAATAAAACATGTTAAAATGGTCAAATAATTAAAATAATAAAAAAATAAAATAAAACATCAGCACTTTTCCAAACAGCAAAATATGTCTTTCTTTGTAAGCGTGGAAAAAGTGTTGTAGCTTTCTTTCAGCCAGCTGACCAGCAGTACCCAGGAACATGATAGGGTGGAGCAACGCTGTGTTACTCTATGCTCTGTAAAACCTGAGAAAAGTCATGCTTCTCCAACACTTTTTTCTGATTTCTCATTCAAGGGAAAAGGATTTTAAACTATAACTATTTAATACCATGCCGTACCTCAATATGCTAAAATTTCTAAAATAGTTATAGATTTATTGGTTGTAAGTGGCTACTACAGTTTCCTAAACCTTACTAGCTGGGCTTTTCTATAAAACAGGGACATATTCAATAAGCCGGAATGATTACATAATCTAGAATATGGTTGGTAAATGACTGATTATTTGTCTTTGCTGGTTATCTGGTTTTACTTTAACAGCCACTCTAAGTGACCATAGTGGTTAACTTCCTCTCTTATGTTTTGTTTCTTGTAGGACTGGCAGAAAAATTAGGAAAACTCGAAAATACGACATAATTACCACTCCAGCGGAGCGAGTGGAGATGGCCCCTCTGAACGAGGAGAACGACGACGAGGATGACTCGACCCTCTTTGATGTCAAATACAGGTCTGTTCCTTTCAGATGGCTAGACACATGCAGCACGTTGATTGTCTGGTCATTTAAAAACTAAGCAGAAATATTCCGTAGCTTTTCAGTGCACAGTCCAACTTACATATTTCTAAATGCACGCTATGTCAAGTCAGTTTGTTGGCTAATTTAAAAAAAGAAGAGCTTGTGAATAAATGAGTAAGTGTAAAACTATACAAGCAAAGGAGTGAAAAGCTGCAGAGTTGTGTAAGCCATGATCTTTTTTTCCAACAGAAAGGTGAGAATGTCCCTAAAAAAAGCATTCTTGTGCTCCTCCTACAAAGTAAACGTTTTAACAACCCCAGATTAGACTGAAGCTGTATTACTTTTTGCACTTATGTTTGTCTCATTGCCTTCTTGTTCTTGTGTTGTCACTGTAGCCATAACGTGGAGTTTGCTTACATGTAAAGCAACTCGTATCTCTGCTTTGACTGTGAAACATTGCAGATAAGATTCCTGACATACTAAAGCAGGTCTACCTCCTCCTGTTTTTACTCTGCATTATTGTAAGAACGCAAAGGGGGTTTGGAAAAGTACTACAACCCCTGGGAACCATTAAAGTAATTGTTTTTTAACATGTAATTAAAGAAACATGGTTCTTTTAAATGTTTAGTACAGCTACAATGTGGACTTTAGGTTTCACCCTTCCGTGCTTCCAATTGTTCTTCGTCCTGCAAACACAAATGCACTTCCTAAAAGGAAGTGATGGCGTCCTGTTTACCTGAAATTCCTGACTTCCAAGTCAGATGGGAGCCAACTTCCTCCTCATCGTGTGTTCATGAGTTACAGCAAGGCAAACCTTTCAGACTAACAGAGTTTTCTCCTCTCATTTCAGGTGAACCCCATCTGGGATAACTGTTGTTTTTGTAACTCTTTTTTTATCCACCTCAACTCAACTTCAGTGGTTTTGCCATCCAAGTGTCGTCACAACAGCGACTTCTGCTGCTTGTGCTTTACCTTAGTTGGAAATGAACAGATGTCATTGTCTGCTGTTATGCAAGCATTTCTATCATATTACCTAGATAACTTGCTCAATGTCTCTAAAACAAGACATCATGTCTCTTATCTATAAAACGTTAAATGGTCCAGAGTTATTCTTTTAAAAAATATTATTCTTTATTTTGACTTTAATCTTTGGATGTACTTTTTACACCTGAACTGCAGTTTAGGTAGACTAAGTTGGAGGTAGAAGGAACCAAAGTTTTTCAGCATAACATAACTAGAGGCAAAGTTTATTAATTGTCAGTGAAGGTTTTAAAAGATCAGAAGCATAAAATATTATGCAGAATAGGTGCTTTGTCTATAAAACTCACAAGAATATTGTGAGCTTCAGCATTACATTTATTTATACCCAACAATCACTTTATCGTGCATATGTACTGTTAAAGGTTTTCTGACGTTTGTGTCTGCAGTGTTTGTGTGGTTTCAGATTCAGTTTTATGTTGCTGCTATCAAGCTCATGTCAGTCAGTCAGTGTTGTCAAGTTTGGCCTAAGAATACTCTCAGGATGTCTGTTGACATGTGTTTGTTATGAATGTGAAGGCAGTATGTTGTATTTAAGCGTGTTTAATTAGGGACTGAGCTGTGGCAGCAGCAGGTTCAGTGATCAAACACCATAACGACATGTTGTCAGAGTTACAGAGTCTAAACAAGATGAAAGTTTCTTAGTTAAGCTCCTGAAATTTGGTCCCTTTTTGTTTAAAATTGTTTTTAAAAAAGTTGCCCTCCAAACCTATTGGTGTGGATTGTAAAGAGGCATAGAAAGCCTTAAAATGAATTCATCTTGTACTGCAGCAGCATAATGTCACACAGAAAATACAGCGCCTTTAGTTTTAAATATATTTGAATCACTTGCAGGAAAATAAAATCCTGCTGATGGGCACTGAGAATGAAAACTATGAAACTATGAAAGCTATGGATCTCCCCTGCAGAATATCACCCAATACCAATCTGCAGCTTGTTCTGCTTTGCATGCATTTGGGCAAATTACAGCAAACGAGGAACAGGAATGAAGCTAATCAGCTGGCATTGTTAAACATGGTGACGTTTGACAGATTTAAACATAGTTTCTGAAGCCTTTGATAATAAGAATAATTGTTCTCCACCTCATTAGTTTCAGTTCAGTCCGGTGTTTTGTATGTGGTCTATCAATCATTTTCACCAGAGGTTGTATTTCATAGATTCACCAGCCTTAAAGTTATTATAAGAACTTGGGGTGAAATGATTGTTGAAGACCTTTGATGATGCACAGGTCAAATTCTCTTCAAAATAGAAAAAGACAGGAGGTGGATAAGCAAAGTGGAAGGATACTGATTTTCATTAGTTAGCAAAGTCCTACCAGAAGATGGCTTCTTGCTTTAACTGGTTTGAGATTATGCTGCTGCAGCAATATCTGAATTTATATTAAGGCTTTTTACATCTTTTTTCATCTCTATCAGGGACTTTAACTGTGGTGATTGCTGCAAATAGCTGGTGAAAAATAAAATGTCTCCCTCTAATAGCTTTTATCTGAGTTAAATGAGATGGGTTTGTTCTCGTCCACATTTAATGTGCTGTTTTTACAGTTAAATGCTTGCTTAAACACAAACCAGCTGAAGCTGCTAGCTAAACTTGCTTTTTTATTTCAAGTTATAAATTTTTTTTGTAGAATCAAAAATACATAATTAAACAGTAAACATTCCCAATTAAATTCATTTTGTATGTTTAATCCAAATGTGCAAAATCTACCAAAAAACCTCTTCCCTCTCGGCACAATACTGAACAGGACCAACTCAGGTTTCTACAGCTGATGTAAGTTTAGGAGTGTGGAGGTGACCTTCTGTTTTAATCCAAGCTGTTATTTGATAGTGCATCATAGCGTGTTCATGCAGCCACCAACCTTTGTCATTGTTCCCAGATCCAAGTAAATGTTTTAACTGGATGAAGCATAGTTTGAATTTGTTTTCTTTTTAAAGAATAAAAAAATTTAAAAATTTCATACATACATTTCACAATTTATGCAATCACACTAAGAAAAATATTAGTTTGATGGTAATGTTGACTGCAAGATCAGGTCACATTTTCTCCACAAGTTATTTACTGCTCATTACTTATTAGATAATGTGAACTGGAATACGGGCCTTTAATGAAATTCTGCTTTGGGCCCCCTACACTCTTGGACCAGCTTTGGAGGTCATCGTGTTTTTATTTTGTTTTTCTTTTAAATTCAAGAAAACTATGGACATATTCATAGAACTGAATCTGTTTCATTCTGTATAGGACCAAAAATGTATGCAGAATTGTGTTGATTGTCTACTTTTTGCAAACTGCATATCATATCTTGTTTTCCATCAATGTGTATGAGCACTTCTCATGTTGGTTTTGTTCATTTTTGAATCATATTATTTCACTCTATGATCAGAAATCTGTTGACCAGCTAAGTTTTTCTCAGGCTTGGACCCTTGCTATTGTCTCTTAACTCTGTTTTTAACGTGTGTGTAAAACTGTGGAAAAATCCTCCTCATGCAGAGATGCTAATTATAGACTTTTATTCGTTTGAGTCATCTGCTACAGAGAGTTGTTCTTGTTAAAAATCAGCTGTGGCTGTGAAGACATAAAAAAAAAAAAAAAAAGTTTAAGCTGTTTTAAAAGTTTCTGGAAAACAAGTTTTACACAGATGTTGTGTGTAAACGGGTCTGTTTCCTCAGTTTCCATGTCTTTACAACATTACTGGAATAAAACGTAATCTTTTTGAAGTGTTGAATCTTTAAAGGGTGAGGCTTGACATATTTTCCCAGTCTGGATTTTTGTGCTATATTGCCACATTGCCACAACAGAGCAGTCCAAGTGTCCATGAGTCATACTAAATAAGTTACAAAGATTAAAATGCGCACAAGTAAAGACAACTATGCAAAAGTTTACATTTGCTTGGATTCAGACAGTAATACAAAATGACAGAGACTATACACGATGGAAAACGTAAGAAAACAGCACAACAGAAACTCCTCATCATCTAAGGAGGAACATGTTAGAAAGTTTTCCAAACTGTGGCAAACTCCAGATTCTGGGTTAATTAACCCTAATAGCATTGGTCACAGAATGTTTCTATGTTTGCCGAGCTCAGACAGCCTCTCACAAATAAACCTTTCATTGCTCTGGTCTGCTGACGTCCCTGGTGCAACTTTCATGTCTATTCTTAACTTAATTGGCGGGGTAATAAGGCTAATATGCAAGCCAGCAGTCGCATCTCATCAAAGCCTCCCCCAATAAACAGCATTTTTATGGACGAAAATCACGTGGCTGCGAGCACATGAGAGGCATCTTGTTGGGCTGCAGAGAACGTCCTGGAATACTTGAGATGCTTCTGCTAATTCTTGTTAATGGGAGCATTTTTGTTGCAGCAAAATGCACAAATTGATTATCAGGAATACAAAAACAGTTCCTAGAAATGTCTTTGCTGAAATCGGGGAAGTACAAAAATTTTAATTAAGCCACAAAATGTTTTGGGTTTAAAGTCATAACAGTCAACACTTAATGACCTAAAACACGTCAGCCCTCGAATTTAACCTTTTTTTTTGCGTATTTGTGTGTATACAGTTTATTTACTGCTTTTTAGAAATATCAAGACAATTACAGATCCGGAATCAAGTGTACATCCACTCACCATGGTTTTGATAGCCATTACTTCTGGACCTTAAGAATTAAGAACCTATATTAGCGATAATTCACAATAAACAGTTGTAGTTGTACGACATATAATACATACAATCCACCCTGAAAAATAGCTGTTTAAATAAATCATCTAAAGCACCAAAAATAATAATCTGACATTTATACCAATGATGATCTCTGTTACCCTCTGACCAAAACTGTATGTAAGACCTTTTCTGCCATGGATCATGAAACTTTGTATTAATAAACATGTAGGTGGTCCTTTTAAAACATTGGCATTTTTTTATTATAGGTACAAAACAGTGGCAGCTACAATTAAATATACTAATAACTCTATCAACCTCTATAAATACTGGTTTAATATTAATAAAACGTCCCTATACAAGGAAAAAGTCACATCCATTATTTAAAAAACGTTACCTAAAGGTCACAAGGTGTTATCTTGATTCAGGGTTATTGCCCTGAAACTTCTTCTGCTACAAATGAATTTAAAGCACATTCTTGTGGCTCATTTACTGTAAGAAAGGTACTGATACATTCATTTTAAAAATGCTAAGGGTCTCCTTCCTAACAGTGAACAACTTTCTGACCTCACATTTCTCACATTTCCAGTACAGAAACTTTGAGGAAACTCTGCAAAATGAGTTTACTGTTGGTTGAGCAAACATTCATATGTGAACAGCTGGCACACTGCTCCTTTATCCTCACGGGAGGTACATACAACACGGCATGCTTGCAATCAGTCGTTTGGTTCTCAAGGCAACCTCATCAAAAATGGCTCCAGTTGACTGGGCATTACTGGAATCTAAGGTGCTTTATATTAAGTTACAAAAGCACAAAAAACATTTAAAATGAAGAGGAAAGGGATCATTTCAGCTCTTTTAGAATGAAAGAAAGCTGTTGCTCAGCTTTGAACTTTGTACATTATTGTCCCTGATTATTCAGTGCTTCCATCTTGTGGCTCATCGAGAAATCACAAGAGCCACTAAGCCGTATCTCTCCATGCAGCAGACATGCCAGTGTTAAGATTACAGCTTTAATGGAGCCCTATCAGATCATAAATTGCTCATTAGCATTAAAAATATCTGTTGATCATTGTATAATTTCTCTGATTTCAATTGTTACTTGTTCTATAAATCTTCACAAACAGCATTAAATGAATTCACCACTGCAGGTTGCAAGTGACAGATTTTTCCTGTGTGTACAGTTTCCTGCTGTGTTATAATACAAATAGTTGACTTCAAAATGGAGTTACAGGTTTGTTTCTTTGAAGCAGCATTGAAATAGCCCATGCTTGTTTCTTCTCCAAACCTGTAGCCCCAGGTATAAAACACAAACCATCTGCTGCCTTTGTGAAAGCTCACAAATGAACCCCGAGAGATATTGGTTGCCATAGAAATATCATTAAAGGTAAAATACATGTAAGGAGCCAGTACAAAAGGCTGTAATTGACAATGTTTCCTTTCAATTCCTCCCCCAAGTTTTATCAGATAAAGCAGTAACAAGAGTAACATTTGGTATTGACTCTGCTCAGTCAGGTTCATGGCTTCAGCTGAGATTTTTCTGTACTCCTCAGTCCAAATCACAGCTTCCCGTGTGGAGCCGGAGCGCCCCCTGTCTGTGCAAAGTCTTTAAGGTCCGGAACTCCAGGGGCATGGTGTGAGGACTTGAGCTGGACGTGTACTCGTACTTCAGGCTGTCGTAGTAGTGGTATTTAACTGGTCTGCCTTGCGGGCCGAGAGGAAATGGCCAGAAGCCATAGAGGTGGATCTCCTCGCAGAAGCGAGTGGCCATCGTGTACATGAGGAGGCCAGTGGTGGGACGCTTGATGAGGACGTTGTTAGTGAGCCAGTACCTGTTGACATAATCACAAAGCTGATGTTAGCTGCATTAAGCGAAGCAAAAAGGGAGAAATCATTCAAGTTGTGCCAAACAGCTCTTATCTGCTTCTGTGCACCAAATCTTAGAACAACGCAAGTTAAGACTTGGAAAGTTAGCAAGGTCTCTCAAACTTACATTTTGGTATTTTTAAGCTCTACTAAATGGACCTTATGACCAATGTGAAGATACAAAAAATCTATGGTATTTTAAGACATTTTTTCTTTTAACTAGGGACGTCTTGAAGCAATCCACGATACAAGATCATGGTCCTAATAAAGGTATTTTCAAATGATCAGAGTTCCTAATGACACCTGATACTTGTTGTTATTCATCTCTGCAGACAAATTCAGATCCTCCAAACAAAATATTGTTTTTATAAACAATGCTGTTTTGCTTTTACTTTGATTGCATAGTAAACAGGACCACAAACAATTAGTGACTTCTTCAAAAGCAGACTTTGGTACACTCTTTTTTTAAACTTGGCTTAATAAAGCAAGCATTTCTTTGAGCAGCTAAACATACAGAAAATCTGAATAAAACAAAGCATTTTGTGGCCTATGCGTAAGTGCTTTATATATTAAGCTTTCAGACTCCCTAGCTTGCTGTTTGTCTATGTAAATGGGGCTTTGTTGCTATATTTATTAAGCTTTCAGACACCTCTATTTTCTGGTGTTATTGCAGAGCTTTGGAGAGTGACATGAGAGCATGTATAGTTTTTTAACCATCTCAGTCACAAATGTTCTTAAAATAATGCATAATGAATTTTATTAGTGCAGAAGCAGAGCTTTTGAAGGGTAGGTTTGACATCATTTCACTTCACTTCATTTCCAGTTCATCTAGTTCTTTGTTTACTGTACATTTCTTTTCCCTATAAGGCAATGAAGACTAGAAGTGATTTGCTCAGCTGCTGATTCCATCTTCAGATAAGTTTCAGTTTGACAGTGATACTCTACATGCTTCCCTCTGCAACAGTAGCTTCCAAAACCAAAGGTTTCATAGCTTTTACTCTAGTTTATTTTTTTTTTTACAATTTTTAAGGAAAGAAACCCTTTTGTCCAGCCTTGATTCTGTCATCGCCTCCTCAATCTCCCCCAGCAGTCTCTCCACATGATTGTAAAATATTAATATTAAGAAAAGTTCATGGGCTTTGCTTCATAATATCGATAGAATAAAATTAATCATCAAACAATGCACTATTATTGAAGAATCTGGTAAAGTTTATGGCAAATCCTTTTAATATTGAGGTGTAAGGAGACTAAATGTTGCAATACAAATGGAAATTCACAGTTAGAGCAGAAGGCAGAAAGGCTGGCTTGTGTTTTTTTATCCTTTTGCAATACAGAGAGTTAGTTGGAGCAGACAAAATGGCATCATTTGGTCACTGACCAGCAGAGGAGGTTAGGCTTTTAACAAGGCTGGAATGATTCAGAGCAGTCTCTAGCAGAATAATAGAGCCGAGAGCAGCACAAAAAATTGCTGAGAGGGATTTTGCTTAATCCTACAAAGACTGATGCATTTCAGAAATCTGCAGGAAACAGGTGTAAAAAAAAGGATCTGTATACAAATGGTACTTAGGAATTAAGTGATTAAACAGTTGGGCTAAAAGAAAAGCTTAGTTTTCTATTTTCATTCTAATCCATCCAAAAGCTCTTACTAACAGAAAAACACTTATGTATTAATAATTTACACATAGTTAAAACTAATCATTTTTTAAGCAAAACATAAATGCCCACAACCATATAGATGAAAAACAGATTTCAGGTGCAACTCAATAAAATGGGAAGGTGAAAAAACCGACTGTGTGTTGCTTGCTTTCTTGTTGTGAACTGGACAGACAACATGAGGTCTATCTGTCAAAAGCTTTCATCCTGCATCTCCTGCCAGTTGCCTGGCAATCTCCCAGCGATGACAGGAGCCACTGCATCCTGCTGTTTTTTTCCACCAAGATAAAGTCAGAGCATCTGACTGCTTTGCCTGTGTGTAAATGCACTTCCTTTTACATGGAAATGCAGATATCTATGCTTTGATTTGGACTCCCTGGATCAAATCTTTCACGACTAAACTTTATTAACCAAGGGTATGAGGTTATAAGTGAAAATGTGCAAATATAAAACTTAGATGGGACTTTAATGATATGTTGCACAAACCCCTCCATCTTGAAGGATGTTTGCGATCATGCTGTCTGCCAAAATGTCTGTTTGTTTGACAAACCAAGTTCTGGCTCTTGAGGAGGTCTTTGGGGATTTTAAAAGAAGAAAAGCATAATGGATTTAAGGGATATTCAGTTAGCTGCTATCTGTAATTTGGCCACTGGGTGTCACTAAATCTAATACATTATTGCTTGAGGTGGATGAGACATATTTTGTTTTTGCTTTTTTTTTCATGTTTCATGTCTTGGCATTTCAGGCATAGCATATAGAGAAGCAGATTGTCTACATGTCCCAGGGCAGATTTGCTCTACAAAAAATATATCTCAGGACAGCATACAAAATTTGTGATTGGCTTTTTTAAATCAAGACTGCATCCAGCATCAAAGTAAGGAGGCCATATATCTGTAATGATCACCTGTGTTTGTATGACCTTCAACCATTTGGATTTTTGTGTGTAGGTGGGTGGGTGTGTATATATGTGTGTGTGTGTGTGTGCGTGTGTCTGGGTGGGTGTGTGGGTGAGCATATGTGTAGAAATAAGCGTGTTTGTGTTGAATGGGTGTATGTTAGCAAGTTTGTCACCTCGAAGTGCACAGTTGTTAGAGTGGCGACATGGTAGAAAGCCTGCAATACACAGCACCCAAGAGCAGTAAAGTACAGGTGGACCCGGTTCTGGAAGGCTGCAGCAGCCCCAGCACCAGGCAGACAGCCACCAGGCATCGACCCCAGTGCAGTCCTGCACATGGGTGGGTCGTCAGTGAAGCACAGGATTAACAGCTCCTGGGCCATGAGGCCCTCCGCTCCAACACCACCATCTCCCGCCATGCAGGCCAAGTCTGTGCATGGTGCTCCCACTATGATTGCAAGATCCATCATCCAACACCTCAAGACCCTACGGATGTGTGGAGTTGTTTATGTTAGGGAGGAGGAGGATGGGTGCCAAGGCGCTGGGACAATTCACCAACTGGGGCCAATCCCCCAACTGGCCCCCGGTTGCCCACACCAATACAACACCTACCGAGGCCGGAAACTCGCCCACAGTGCGGCCGCCCTCCCGGGTGAAAGCAGTGTGGGAAGACCTGGGCCAGCCTAAACGAAGTGAACCAAGCGCCAGCAGCCCAGAACCCAGAGACCTGCAAGACTAGTGGACACATTTTGGTATTGAGCAGAAAAACCCCAGCTTCAGTAAGACCAGCACAAAGCAGTGCATAGCTGTGAAGTCAAAGAAAAAAGGTACATGCATAAATCTGAAAAGTGTGGATTGTCTGTTCCTGCAATTACAAATGCATGTTTTGTGGGGCCTCTTCCAGATTTGCACATCTAGAAAAAACAAAAACAAATGGCCATTCTTCCTTGATAAATATGTCAGTCAGATTGGATTGAGACAACTGTGAACAGCAGTTTTCTTGTCACAGTCTTGTGATGGAAATTCTTGCAGTAAGCATTCCACAGTGTATGACCTTTGGTTTACCTCACTCCAGTGAACATCTGTGTTAGAGGAGGAAGCTGTAAAAGCCATTATCAGAAGTTTAATGGTTAAGGGCATTTGTTAGGGTGATGCCTCTTGGAGAGTAGATGGTTGTTCCTAGGTAACCTAGTCACCTCTGAACCCGGGAAGGGTCTGGGGTCGTAAAACACAGACTCTTTGAAGTTGAGATAACACTGTCATGTTCTGGTATAAATACTGTGTGTAAATGTTGATCGGGGCTCTGTTTCACTGACTAACCTCAGTGTCAGGGTCTTCAAACGCTGAATGCCTTTGAATAAAACTTATAAGACAAAGTCCGGATTTTCTCTTGTTATGAGTCAACTTCTACCCACTTTGATAAGAAAATTCCACAACAATTTTAGCGTCACGAACAGGATCTAACGTGCCAGAGGAGACCGCAGGATGGGACACGGACGCCTGGCCAGCCTGAGAGTTGTCCTCAGTCCACCTCCATATTACGGTAGTGGAGTCCTCATGCCCGCCTGCGGCGTCTGGCTGATTAGATCCGAACAATTTGTCTTCAAATATATCTGGGTGAGAAGTTGCTCTGTATGATATAATGTATATTATTATTTTTATTACACATTAACCATCATCTCCTAACTAATTAATTAGGTTCCAGAGTTGCGAGAGGGAGGACATCAGCTGAGGGCCCGGTTACCCTGCAAAAGGAATTGCAGGGAGGTTCTTATTGGTAACAATAAGATAAAGCAAAACACAGGGTTTTGCGGGTGGTTTTTGGCAATTTTCTACACCTCATAAAGGAGAAAAGCCAGTGGGCAGACGTGCCGCTGAACGGGTAAAAAAAAAAAATGGTTCCGGAACCTTGAGGCATCAGGGGTGTCTCCTTCTTCAGACTCTGATTTATAAAATAATGAAAGGAAAAAGTGGGGATGATTGTGTTAAATGTGCTTTAATTTGGAAGATAAGTTTGGTTTTTCACAGCGTGGAAGTTTGAGTGTAAATAAGTTAAATAGTTTAAAAAGTTTCAAGTAAAACAGTTGATGGAAAAATAAAAAAAAACAAGAAAAGATTAAAAAGCACAGAGTGCATCAATTAAGGGGTTAAAGAGTTAAAACTTTCCTGAAGGAAGTTTCGTTTGTCTTAAATATTGCGATCAGTCGGTAAAGAAGGTAAAATTGAAAAAGGACATTAGAGATGCGAAAAGAAAGTTGTTTTAGAAAGGAGTATAGTTCATGTTGTGGAAGGAAGTGACAGGCAGGGGGACAACTGACTGACTGACTGATAATATGTATTTGTACAAAAATTTGAACCTATACTAAACTTTTCTTCTGCCTCTCTCACACACAAATACACACATATATGGGATTTAAGTTCAACATCTGCGTTTTTGAGTCTGGATTTTAGAAACCTGCCCTTCTCCATGGCTACTACACCAGAGACGCTTCTCCAGCACGGCCTGAAAGAGAGAGATCTGCCTTCCTGCATGTTGAAAATCGCAGTGTGACTTTCTACAAGAAAAAAAAAAACGAAACTCAGAAGAAAATCCGGATTCTCTGAGATGGACAAAGATCCATGCTGTTTGCAAGAGCCAGAAGAGCGATACACTGGATTTATATTGAAAGCATCTTATGCGGGCAGAAGAGAAACCGGAGCAAAGTTTCTTCTTTCTCCCTCCTGGAGAAGTTAAAGTGGACAAAGAATGAGTGAATGTCTCACCAACAGACCAGGGAAGGGCCTGGTTGTTTTTTGGACTGATAGAGGACCGTGTGCCTGACAGTCTGACTCTGGAGCGATTTAGAAACTGATGGGGGTAACGTACAAACACACACATTTGCATAAATCTTTTCCTATTTTCTGCAATGAAGAACGCTTATTAACCGCTGCTCATGTGACGCTTGCTTGACGTGGACAGATATAGCGGGTTAAAATATTATTTTAGGGTTAGAAAAGAATCTTTAAAAGGGTGATAACTTAACACATTTGATACTTTCTGGTTAATTCTTTCAGAGAAGCAAGTTCTCTTTCGTCGTGGAATATTCAGGGTCAATTATTCTAGTTATTAAAAGTTATTAAAAAGCAGAGGAAGTTACAACATCTCCAAAACTCAGCAGTAACCAAGTGTTTCTATGTTATTCTCAGGACAGATCTCATGAAGGAGTATTTTTAAAACCCAGCGCATGCGTAACACCTGATGGGTTTCTCCTTCAGGTATAATTTTCTGTTGTCAGAGTTTGTATCCCATAAATCTAATGGGTAGAGACCTCATTAAAACAGGCTTAGTTCTACTGCAGATGGTCTTCATACAGTTTCTGACACAGTATTTACAGTTTGGTGCAGTTTTTGTCCGCAAGTGTTAACTGACGCTTATGGAAAGTACAAATTCATTGTTTTTCACAGCAGCTGCTGGGAAGAGGTTATATTAGGTTTTTCTTCCCTCTTCTGATTCATGCAGCGTGTTGATTTACACTGTACCTTATATCAGGTCCTGACAAAAAACTATGAAAGATTTGGTTCTGCAGGTTCTTTTTTCTCCCTTTGGAGCAGGAAAGGACACCTGATCAGTTCTGTGTTGCATAGAAATATTAAAACACTTGTTGTTTTCTAAGATATCACCAGCTAAAAACTTTTAAAACTTTTGAGAGTAATTGGTTTTGTTAAACATATTTCCCTTGGTAAAACAAACCTTTAAAATGAGTATGAAAAAATTGGGTTATTTAGAAAGAATCTGATTGGACAGTGGTACCACACAAAAATTAAACTGCTTCCTAAAAGACTCTGCATGAAAAGGCCTTCAGAACCGTGGAGTTATTTTCCACCACAGTACCAAGTTTTTAAGCATGCTTTTTCTTTATTTTAAAACAGATCTGGTTTTTGTTTTGTTTTTGGCTTTTTAGCATAATGTTGTCTGAAGCTTCTTATGAACTGGGATAGGAGCAAATATGATCTGAGGTAAATTAGGAGCTGTGAACTAATAATTTTAAATCTGATTATTGTCCAAGCAGAAATAATATATTTAGCCAATCCTTCAATCTCTGCAGAAAGTTAACACCATTGTTCAATGCAGTAGTATTCAACTTGTGGTTCCTGGACTCCTGAAGCCTGTAAGCCATAGATTTTGGGTCCATGAAATTATAATACTTAATTAAAGGTAGGCTGATTACTTATTAAAATAGATCTAAGCCAATGATGAGTTCCAGTCATTTTGGTGACTTTGAAATGCAATAATACTCAAAATTTCTACTCTGGTGAACACAGATTGGGGTTGAAGAGTTTAGTTTTGGAACCAAGGTTAGGACTTGTATAACGGAATAAAGACAAGTAAAATCCTTTATTTTAGGAAAAGAAAAGAAATAAAGGCTCTCTTAACAGTAAGAGGATGGTCGGCTCAAACTCAAGTCTCCTTGTTTGATTTCTTAGGGTTTAAAGATTACAGGAATACATAGGAGTACAAAGGTACACAAGGTGATTTCAGATTACTAAGAGATAAAATATTGGAACATTTATCACCATTGGATTATTAAAGAGGGGTTCTAGTGATAAGTTCTCCCCAACTCTCAAAATTTAAATAGCCAAATTAAAGAAAATGATGTTTGTTCTTTTTTGAAACATTATGTGGGGAAAAGTCCAGTTTGGAGACAAGCTTCTTATCTTAATTTATGATTAAGTCAAACACTGCAGTTTTGTTTAGTTTGGGTATAACATGAAAATGTCAACGCTGACTTTTCTAATTTCCCCTCGGGGATCAATAAAGTATCTTTGAATTTGAATTGAATTAAATTAAAAATACTTCTTTGCATTTAACTTGAAATTCTGCAATACAGCTGCGATCAAATTAAGCCAAACAAAAAGAGAATTATAACAATAACTCTCAGGATTGTAGTTATTATTACAGAGTTACAGTACAAAGAATTAGCAAAAGGTTTCAGCATCAGTAAATTTGGATTCATATAAGAGAAAACTGTTGCTGTGCTTCTAAATACTTTGAGATCTCTTTGGACTATGTGCACTCATTTTTAAAAAAAACAATCCTGAAGATTGTCATAACAACATTGATCAATTATAGCATTAAAAGATATGGTTGAGAAAACATATTCTGAAAAGAGATTGTTAAAAATTTCTTTGAATTCTTGAAGCTTCAAATTTGGCCATTTGTCTGTCTTTGATGTTTTGTCTTTGTTTTGTTGGAATGAATGTTTGTTTATATGTTGCATGACAATAATCCATGTTTAGAATAATGTTTCTAAATCCCAGATTGATTAAACTTTGAGTTTTCAGGAGAGTTAAGAAGCAGCTTGTTTCTGAGGTAGGTGCATGTTAACAGTTTTGCAGTTTAAGTTACACTAATGTGGGATGGGATGAAGAAACTGTGGGTCCGCCCATAGGCTGTCAATCAAAGGTTAGTTCTGCCTGACTCCGCCCACCTACTAGATTGGTTCATGCCTTTGCTGTCATGGTAACGCTCAGCACCTCCCTTCCTGAGTTTTAACACTGTTTAAGAGACAATAGAGTCAAAATGCTTGTAGTGATTGTTGCCTTAAAAACATGTTTTTTTTGTATAATGATTAAGGATGTAGCATGACTTTTAGATTTATGTGTTTTATTATTAAAAGGTTAATGAAATAGTTTAAACTAGTTTGAAGAATTAGTTTTGCATGCAGAATCATTGGTGATTTATTAGATTGAAAGTTTCCCTGGTACCATTAAGCTAGCTGACAATTCAAGATATGCCAAAAGTAAGGAATATATTTTTGATAAAGAATCAGAGTCATGCCTTTATACTTGGTGGGAATTATTTATTAGATTCAATTTGTAGGGTTTATTCATCCAAATTACATTGGATGTCCATTAATCTAATACTCATCTTTGTACAAGACAAATTAGGATGATATGTGACTAATTTCTAAGTGAAACATTGATGAACTGAATAACTAAAGTTTGTGTTTAGTTGTTAATGGAACTGAATTGCAGTTAAAAACATCTGGATTTTCTTTATGTTGCTTTCGTTAAATTCATAGTGACACATAGTTATGTCAGAATTCATTTCTTTGGTTCTAGGTTATGTGATCTTGGTTACTAAAACATTTTTGTACAAACTTTTTGCTGGATTGTCGCATGGGTTGGACCCTGCGCCAGAAGAGGGGAATGTCAGAATAAAGTAACATGGGGTTCCAAAAGTTTTAGCACTCATGGGAAAAAGGGTAGCTCATACCTCCAGTGAGGACTTAGTGACAATGCGAGAGAGACGTTGTACTTTGTTTATATAAATGGTGCATAGCTCCCTAAGACCACATTCTGAAAACCTCTCTGAAATTATGGTGTTGATTTTTTGTGAAATTTTATATCTCCACAGATTAGACCATTTTTGAAATTCTTTGTGGGTATTCTGAAACTATGAAATGTTGACCTGTAATCAGACCTTCCACAAACATCATGTCACATTTTTGATATTCAGAATATTTAGCTGATGGTCATTGCTAGTATATCAGGTGAAGTCAGAAGATCAATTATTTGGATTTTGTTGGATGTTTTGATGAAGTTCATGTAGTTAAGCACTTATGTTTGAGAAGGGGACTTTGAATTGAAAATTAGCCAAGTGTTGTGAAGGCCCTGTTCTCACTTATATGAGATTGAGACAAAGGACACAGGCAAATCTCAGTCCTTTTGAAGTGCTGTGTGGCAGGTCTCCTAATTTGGACATGGGGATATTGCCAAGATAATTTTCTTCCACATCTTTGTGTGGAGATAGGATGTTGTTTTACTGTCAAAACCTGTCCACTGTGTTTTCTCAAGTTTCACAGACAGTGAAGGCTGCATTACCAGAAACAGCCACTTCCACCCTCCAGTCCTTTATTCCTGGCGACTGGATTCTGGTCAGAGAATTTAGGAGAAAACACTGGAAGTCCAGGTGCTGGAATGGCCCATATCAGATCCTACTAGACAGCCAGAAAAGCTGCAGGAAAGCTGCAGGAAAGCTCCAGCTCCTCCAGTTTCATCTGGCTTCCAGGACGCAAGTCATCTTCTAACTGGATCATCCACGGCCTGAAAGGTGTGAGGACAGCGGACCACCACAAGATAAAGAACTGTAAGCTGATCACTGGCGAGTGATTGAACAGGTGGTTGAAGAACACTGTTCTTACAAGGGCACAATAATCCCTTGGGCAGTGCAACGTTATTTCAGAATCTACTTAAGGCCATCGCATTGCCTGAAAGTTAGAAGTCATAAGGTCATTTGCCTCACTGCACACACACCACAGTGAGAGACACATAGGAAACATACAGGGAAGACCTCTACACATTTGCACATAACCTTTCTCTGGATGAACTGGTGACGCCTGCAACAGAGAGACAGTCAAATATGCGCCACGATGCTTATTCTCCTTAATTTCTTAAGCAGGTTAGAGTTCCTGTTTCTAAATATATTTCTAGAGGAGCTTCCTACGACCGCCCACCTGTACCAGACTGGTAACAGGGCAGCTTGAAGCCACTCAGGAGAGTCGGCAGGATTTTTTGTTTTTTAAGTTGTGTTTATAATTTGTTTTCTTTAAAAAAAGAAACTGTTTGCTTTCAGTACCAGAAGAAAGGACATTCCACTTCAAGGTCACGATGCAGTTAAATGGAAGATGGTCTGTTCTGATGCTAATGATTGGTATTTCAAGTATTTTTATAACTCTTGTGTTCATTTGGGAAAAGGTGCAGCAAAGACAATGTAAGGCTAATTTGAGGAATTGTGTTAATAATGCTCATCAGCTGATTTGAAGAGAGATCCATCACTTTTCTGACTACTATGATCATACTGATAATGTCTGGTGGCAACTGATGCATCAAACCGTGAGGAAGATAAGAAAGGACAGTTGCTATGTTTGTTGTTTGATTCCACATGCTATTAATGATCGACCATTTTTGGTACCAGTTCCTATTGATACTGCTTATACTCTAGCTACTTTCTTTCCAGATAACCGGTTGGTGGAGGTCATTTTTCCTTGGGTGAGGAATTATGCTGTACAGACAAGCAGAAATGTTAGTAAATTTTCTAGTGAGACTAATTTAACGTGTGCGTCTACAGGAACTCTTTATAGATTTCGGGGTAATAGAAATCCAATTAAAGATCCAGATATTTGTATTGCTCAGGAGGAAAGCACACCTTATTTCCTTGGAAAGACGGTGGGTTGTAAAACTATTATACCAGTTTCATGTGCCTTGATCCACAGTAATACATCTGGACCTTGTCCTGTCAGGACTGATCCGTATACTATTTCAGAATCTTTGGCTCCAGATCCTTTTGTGTTAACTCTTAATCTTACAGCCTTACCGAATGGAAGTCAATTGTATGGCATGGCAGGTAAATTAACCAGGGTTCTTGTTACTTTTCCTAGTAGAGATGGGTTCTCGTGTCCTAAGAACATGGTTTGGATGTGTGGAAATAGATCATATCTGTATCTGCCTGCTACTTGGTCTGGAGTATGTTATCTAGCTCACTTACTACATACGGTCACAACTTATACTTCAATCAGCCTAAGCTATTAGAACGATGAGTTTGCAAACTAGAATGGCTTTGGATTATCTGTTAGCTGAGAGGGGTGATGGTTTTGAAGAATTTTCCTTTAGTTGTGATTATCTTGTAATCAGAAGAAAGGAATGTGATGGAAATTCTTGCAGTAAGCATTCCACAGTGTATGACCTTTGGTTTACCTCACTCCAGTGAACATCTGTGTTAGAGGAGGAAGCTGTAAAAGCCATTATCAGAAGTTTAATGGTTAAGGGCATTTGTTAGGGTGATGCCTCTTGGAGAGTAGATGGTTGTTCCTAGGTAACCTAGTCACCTCTGAACCCGGGAAGGGTCTGGGGTCGTAAAACACAGACTCTTTGAAGTTGAGATAACACTGTCATGTTCTGGTATAAATACTGTGTGTAAATGTTGATCGGGGCTCTGTTTCACTGACTAACCTCAGTGTCAGGGTCTTCAAACGCTGAATGCCTTTGAATAAAACTTATAAGACAAAGTCCGGATTTTCTCTTGTTATGAGTCAACTTCTACCCACTTTGATAAGAAAATTCCACAACAGTCTTGACACAGACAATGACCAAGAACCACTAGTACTCAGTCATGATTAATAGTCTATTGCAGCATTTAATGGCAAACTGAAAAGGCAACGCAATCATTTGAATCAGTTGTGAGTTGAGACGCCTCTAAACACGAAGGGCCGTGGGTCCTAAGGACCATGATTAAGAACCACTGATCTAAACCATTTCACTGTAGCTCTAGCTGTAAAATTAGGGTTATTGTTGAAAATCTGCCCCAGTTTCAAGCATTTTGCAGTCTCTATCAGCTTTTCTTCAAGGATTTTCCTGTATTTACCTCCATCCATCTCGCCATGAACCCTGTCCCTACTAAATAAAAAACTACTGCTTAAATATTACCTCCACAATGGCAGATTGTATGTTCAGAAAGATGTGCTATTTTTGTTTTTGTCAACACGAATGGCATTTTGCATATTGGCAAAAACTTTCAATTTTATTCCAATCTTCCCAGACCACATTCTTCCACGTTTGCTGTGTCTCCTACACTGACTTTCTTTCAACAATGGCTGGCCTCATGTGACTCTTCCAAGACCAGATTTGTGTAATGAACAACAGTTTGTTCACTAACAAACATCTGAGGGCTTCAAAGAACCACTTAATCTATACTGAGATCAATTCACACACAGGTGGATTTACTATTTAATTGAATTCTGAATGCATTTGGTTGCATTGGTTTTTATTTTGAGTAAAAGGTGTTGAACACACATTTATTCCACACCTTCCAGAATAAAAAAAAATAAAATCATGAATTATTATCTTTACACTTCACAATTATGCACCACTTTGTGTTGGTCTATATTTTGAATCCCATTAAAATGTAGGTTTATGGTTGTAAAATAAATAAATGTGTAAAGGTTGTATGAATTGTTTTGAAAGGCTCTGTAAGTTAAGTCAGTTGTGATGGTAGAAAACTATGTTCCAGAAGAAAGTCGGTTTTCCTGCTGATTGCATGTGGGCTTTTGATTGAAAAATCTATTTGTTCAACGATACGGAAAATAAGCATATTGCACCAAATGTCAGACGATGTCTCTAAGACATTACCAACTGCAAACAATACCTAATTTTATAGGAACCAAATATACCTAGAGGAAGTGCAGACATAATAAAAAGAGACAGTTTCCCAGCTGAGTGTCTCTGAAGATGTGTTGTAAGGCTGTGATTAAAAATAGCCACCTGGGCCTGCAGATTAGAGTTTGCCAACATCCCTGATTATGCTGCTCACAGGTGCTCCCGCGAGATGCAGCAGCTGCCCCTGCATCTCATCTTACCCTCTGACAGCGTGAAGAAGGCGCAGCGACGGGAAGGCCGTACGCACGTCAACAGTGTGCACCAGGATGAGGCGGAGGACCCACTCCACCCTCTCCTCCCCGCCCTTCGCCATGAAGGCCGGGATCCACAGCACACTGCCGCTGAGGTTCTGAAGGCGCTGCAGGAAGCGCTCCTTCCACTCGTCGCTGACCAGATCTTGGAAGGCCCGCTGCACTACAGAGGGGTTCATGGTCACCAGGTTGGTCCGCCGGCCCACGTCCTGAGAATACTCCTCCACTGGGGCCAGGTTACACCTTAAAACAAGGGACACAGAGCTGATTTTTAACAACTATAAAGGGAACCAATCTCAAAAACCTTTCTTTAACTGTTTTTCTTGCAACTAATAAGACAGATTTCTCTCCAATTTGTGTATCGGGGTTTTATTCTGCCCCACCAACAAGAGAATCTTTCAGGAAAATGCCAGAGCTCTAAGCTGGTTATTATCTCGACTGGATAAATGATGTAATTAGTGCTAGTTGCCAGCCACAACTCCGAGACCAGTGTTTTTCTCACCTTGTGATTTTCATGGTGTGTAATCACTGCAACCCAACGTGGCAAAAACTGACTCAAGATAGTCATTTGAGCATAAATATTTCTGTGACTGTGTGCAGCTGATTCTGACAGTGGAAATTCTGAGTGTGGAAAGTGTTACATCACTGCAAGAGACAGCGATAAAACTGCACAGATGACCAGATGAAAGTACAACTAAGTAAATGGAAACCTATAGGCCAACATAATTTTTATTAGTTTCCCATAAGGCTGTTCTATATCTTGGTTTACGAAATGTGTCTCATGATTTCTTGAGGAGTTTTGAGGATGGCATGTTGTCATAAGATGTAGGTCTTTTAAGTAAACATCATTACAACTGTGCAAGATAAATACACAAAACTCTATGTGTGAAGTTAAAAATACAAGGTGATCAGAGTTTTTGGCCCATTTGGAGCCCACAGTCTCATCTGGCAACACAAATGTGGTGGGCTTAGGTGACCAGACGTCCCAAATTGTGCCGCATTTTTCACTCCTGTCTCGTTGTCCCTCAAACAGAGACAGTGTCCCACATTTGACTGGGTCAAATTCTGATAAGTCAAAAAACTATTCGACTGGAGCTTTTCTGAAATGTAAAGAAATCAGAGCTGCAGTCATCTTCAGAGAGCTGCATCAGCTGCCATTCAAAATACGCAGCAGTGTCCCACATCATGACCAACCTGCACGCCACGATGTTGGTAAAATAAAACAGAACAAGAAAATGATTTTCTTGTATAGCTTACATCAGTAGACTATACAGAATATAATGGAAACTATGTCACGGAAAAGATAATTCAGCTACAACAAAGACTGAAACGGTTTATAACAGGTGAGGCCAGCGAAAGATGATTTCTGAGGGATTTTTATGAAGTTTGCCAAAGTTATTTTTCAATTTCACATGGAGGGCAGCACGATGTGAAGCGACAATGTAAGAGTGAGTTGCACAAGAAATGCACAGCTAAAGAAGCCGCCTGCTGATCTATGGACTCCTTTTTACTCAAACTCAAAGATGACTGCCAGAAGGTAACAGCAGCCCAGATTACCAGTGGTAAAAGCTTGTCATTTGTTTTTCAAAGTTGTGCTAATTCATTGTTGTGCACTAACAGGCAAAGCAGAGCTTGATTAATGTAATGTGAGATCTTTGTTAATTGAAATTTATGATGTCATCATAGTGTTGGTAATGTGTCCCACAATGTCCCTCATAAGCATCCTTGTTGTCCTGCATTCGGTTTTTTGATATCACCGTAGGTGGGCTGAGGAATGTTTGCATAGGAAATGTCCTCACAATCCAAACAAATGTGACATCAGGAAAAGGTGTTTTAAGAAGGTTTACAATAGTTCAAATGTCCACAATATAATAAAACCGTTTTTTAATTAAATAATTTAATTAATCTATGATTTGTGGTTATATTCTAAGGCTACTCTTTAGCAATTGTAAACATGTCAACATGTGGGGAAAATCGTACTCGCCGTCTTCCGCTTATCCGGGACGGAGTCGCAGGGGCAGCAGACTCAGCAGAGACACCCAGACGTCCCTCTCCCCAGACACCTCCTCCAGCTCTTCCGGTGGGAACCCAAGGCGTTCCCAGGCCAGCCGAGAGACATAGTCCCTCCAGCGTGTCCTGGGCCGTTCCCTGGGCCTCCTCCTGGTGGGACGTGCCTGGAACACCTCCCGAGGAAGGCGTCCAGGAGGCATCCAGTATAGATACCCAAGCCACCTCGACTCCTCTCGATGTGGAGGAGCAGCGGCTCTACTCCGAGCCCCTCACCCTATCTCTACGGGAGTGCCCGGCCACCCTACAGAGGAAGCTCATTTCAGCCGCTTGTATCCGGGATCTCGTTGTTTTGGTCATGACCCAAAGTTCATGGCCATAGGTGAGGGTAGGAACGTAGACCGACCAAATCGAGAGCTTCGCTTTTCGGCTCAGCTCTCTCTTTACCACAACGGACCGGCACAGTGTCCCCATTACTGCGGCAGCCGCACCGATCCGTCTGTCGATCTCCCGCTCCATTCTTCCTTCACTCGTGAACAAGACCCCAAGAAACTTCAACTCCTCCACTTGAGGCAGGAACTCCCCTCCAACTTGAAGAGGACAGGCCACCCTTTTCCGGTCGAGAACCATGGCCTCGGACTTGGAGGAGCTTATCTTCCTCTCAGCCGCTTCACACTCGGCTGCAAACCTCCCCAGCGCATGCTGTAGGTCTTGTCTAGAGGGGGCCAGCAGGACCATTTGTATCATCTGCAAAAGGAAGAGACGAAATCCTCTGGTCCCCAAACCAGACCCCCTCCGGCCCTTGTCTGCGCCTAGAAATCCTGTCCATAAAAGTTATGAACAGGACCGGTGACAAAGGGCAGCCCTGCCGGAGTCCAACATGCAGCAGGAACAGGTCCGACTTAGTGCCGGCAATGCGGACCAAACTCCTGCTCCGCTTGTACAGAGACCGGATGGCCCCTAATAAAGGGCCCCCGACTCCATACTCCTGGAGCACCCCCCACAGGGCATCACGAGGGACATACTGTAGTCATGACATGCTTTCTCCAGGTCCACAAAACACATGTGGACCGGTTGGGCAAACTCCCATGAACCCTGAAGTACCCTGTAGAGGGTATAGAGCTGGTCCAGTGTTCCACGGCCGGGACGAAAACCACACCGCTCCTCCTGAAGCCGAGGTTCGACTATCGGCCAGACTCTTCTCTCCAATACCCTGGCGTAGGCCTTACCAGGGAGGCTTAGGAGTGTGATCCCCCTGTAGTTGGAACACAACCTCCGGTCCCCCTTCTTATGAAGGGGGACCACCACCCCAGTCTGCCAGTCCAGAGGCACTGTCCCCGACTGCCACGCAATGTTGAAGAGGCGTGTCAACCATGACAGCCTCACAACATCCAGAGATTTGAGGTACTCAGGGCGGATCTCATCCACCCCCTAAGCCATTCCACCGCGGAGCTTTTTTGGCAAAATCCAGTGATTTTAAATAAATTATTTTTTTTAAGATTTTTTGTGGCACTAGTGGGCTTTATTTTTATTGTTTTTCCAAAGTAGGTAGACAGGAAGTGGGTTGGAGAGAGGGGCAAGACATGTAGCGTAGGACTCCAGGGTCGGGACTCAAATCCGGGACGGCTGCATCGAGGACTGAAGCTACCATATATGGGTCTCTACCACTACACCATGCGCCGCGCCCCAGATTAAATGACTTTTAATGTAAAACGTTTGAATAGCCTTGTACTGCTTAAAGCCTATTTTCAGTGTTCCTGTTTAACATTCAACTGAGCATCTTGTTGAATAAGCAATTGCTATGCAAGCGGTGTTGCTGCTTTGTACCTGGTACCTCAAAACACCATCAACCTACTTTGTAAAAACCAAGTGAAGGCAGAGGACTATATTTAGCTGAAACATTATTTTCTCATCTCATGTGTGAGTGCCAAAGTAAATTCCTTGGCTTTTCAAATTGACACATTTCCTGTTAGCTGCCTCAGCCAATCATTACTACAGAGATTTGATATTATTATCATGCAGCTGGAGAGAAACCACGACCCCCCCCCCCCCCCCCCCCCCCCAACATCAGCACACAAAGACAACAGAATCACTTTCTGTGTAAAGAAAATGTGAGCTCAGGATCTAAGGCTGTCAGTCTGCTTACTTCTCTGTTTATGCACTAACATTAAAGTGGGTGATTTATGAGGAGGAGTTTTTCACTACCTCTGCATGTTCTGTTAGATTTCATCAAACTCTGCACAGAATCAGAAACACTTTTTTTTGTATCTGCTGTCGCAGCAAGGCCAAAAACAGGTGTATTTTTCTTCCAGAGGCAGCTGTAGATGGTGATGCATAAATCACACAGAGAGTGATTTCTGTTCTTGCACTCAAACACAAACAGAATGGGCTGAAGGCTTCACAAACAGTGTCCTGTTTGGAAATCAGAGCAGGTGAGATGCAGGTTGGAGCCACAAAGTTTTCTTGAGAAGTTCAGCATACTACTGATGGATGTGGAAGCATTTAAAAAGTCTGTTTTATGCATCTTTGAGCATTTGGGTAAGTACATTAGAGTTTCTGACATTTTGTTTAAGGAAAGAAGAAAATCCATCCACCTGATAACAAAGTCATGCGAGTCGATTTCTGGTCCGCAGCTGCTGTTCAGCAGGATCCCAGAGTTCCCCACAATGGCGCAGCGCCTGTGATACTGATTTTTCATCGGCGAAGCGGTTGGCAACAGACGATAGAGATTCTCTGAGATGTTTGTGGTGCTCTGGCGATCAAACACGTAGTGGATGATGTCTCCTGGCTTCAGTGTACCCTTTAGGATTGAGATGTCTCTTTCTGGGTCGAGGAATCTGAGAATATTCTTCCTGTAATTAGGAGCTCTAGTTTTAAAACACTCATCTTAGCGGACCTTATAGAGGCATCTGTGACGAGTGATGAAATCGTACCTGATGAGGTTGGAGAGGGTCTTGTTAAAGGTCCAGCTGCTTGATGAGTGTTTGGGGGCGGTGTTGTTGCAGCTTGGAGCATGATGATCCATATATTTGGTGATTCTTCTAGTTGCAGTTGGATCTGTGTGTGCTGCAGTCTTTCTAAATTAAAATGAAAAATGAAAACGTTGACCTTTAAAAATCTGATAAATGAATCTGGTTTTTCAGTCCACACTTTGTTGCTGTTTTTTTTCCTGGAAGGCCAAAACTGGTCTTCTAGTTGGACAAAACATCAAATATTGATAAAATGTACTTTTTGTAGTGAAATGTATATCTCTACAACCTCTTCCTTGCTTTGGTTAATAGTAGCAATTTATTGTGCAGAAAGATTAACACAACATTTCTGGCTGTTCCTCTATTACTGTCGGACAAACAGATAGATAGATATTGGGATATGTTTTATTATGCAATAGGCCAATATAAAGAAATAAAGAAATATCTTATTGTATTTTTGTATTCACCAAAATGGAGCAAAATAAGGGACATTCAACATTTAAGCTTAACTATTTGTAATCTTTTTATTTTATGCATTATTGTTTGCTTTTTGTAGCTCAGCATAAAGTCAAGACATTCAGCCTAAACTTTTATTTTTGTTTCCAGACATATATATCTTATTATAGCAGTTATTTAGCTCCATAAGCCACAAACGCTGTAAGAGCATAAAAAATGCAGATAAGATTACAGGAAAACATGTAGTAACAATCTGAATTGCTTGCTTCATACACAACAAAAGTAAGTCTGTTAGTAATTCACACTTGGTTGTAACTGATACTGCATTTAGGTCGGCACTGATAAGAATTGAAAGTGCACCGGACAATACCTGAATGCCAACAAACAAAACCACCTCCACATGTTGGATCACTGACTTTAGCTGAGACTGGAGGATCAGTCATGAACTACCAAATTAAGGCTTTCATTACCTCAGAATAGTGGTCAGGATACTCATTTGTTGTTGGATTCATGAAAAATGTATTCTTTATTATGCAAATGCTGCCCCTACATAACCACTACCGTTTAAAAATGATTAATAAAGATGAATAAATAATTAATTTGTTTAATTTATTTTTTAAATGTTCTACTATTTATTAATAACTGCTTATTGATAGCTTGCATGGCCCTATCGTATTCATTGAGATACTGATTTTAATTCACTGGTGTAACTGAGGTGTGGCTGTGAAATACTGCAGTGTTCATTCAACATTATTCTTCCTGCAGATCTATCTCATTGACAGTGCTGCGTGACACATAGCTGGGTATTTATATCAGCTGCCTTAAAAAGTTATGACACACCCACTGTGAGTGACTCACTGTTGTATTAAGGCTGCAAAGGAATCACACACAGACCATTTGGTTCCCAGCTGTGGGATCTACATGTATGTGGGCAGCTGCAGGCCAATAAATTAGAATATTACTTAAAACTGAATTCAAATCAGAAATATGCATAAGTCACACACATGCCGCGGTATGTCAAGCTATTTATTTCCTTTTATTTCAGTGATTATGGTTTATAGTTAATGAAAACGCCCAATCTGGTTTCTCGGGAAATTAAGATATATCAAACTAGACGAACAAAAAAACAAAAAAAGAATATGTTTAACACAGAAATGTGAGTCAACTGAAAGGTATGTGTGTGGAAACTTCACGCTTGCCCTCAAGCAGCTTGGATGCTGTACTATTTTGCTCTTTCTCCTGACTTGGACCTTAATTTCCAAGTGAACTGAAATTTTAATTTAGTTTGAAAATAGGGCTTTCAACTAGTCAGCAACAGTCCAGGGCTTTTCTCCTTAACCCAGGCAAAATGCTTTATGTCTCTAGTTCAGGAGTGGCTTAACACAAGTAAAGCGATGGTTGTAGACAATGTCCTGGATATGTGAGGTGGCTCTTGAACCTCTAACTTCAACCGCAGCTTGTGCTTCATGAATCTTCCTTAAACTACTAAATTAGCTTTGCTTTACAATCCTCTCATGGCTATGGTTATCCTTATTGCTTGAACAACTTTTACTACCACATTTTTACTTATTATAAATTTGCTTGGATTCAGGACTATGTGAACAGCCAGCTTCCCTAGCAGTGACTTTTTATGGCTTGCTAGAGCTGCACAATCTATCAAAATACAGTTCTTATGGAAATACTAGTGTGTGCAATATTACAACCCCAAAGAACTGCTTGGATTCAATATTTGGTAGGATTTGATATATTAAATGTCATGCATTCATGCTTTGCTTATTGATGATATCTAAGGCTAATTGGACTGACTCTAACTGCCCTTTACACCTGCACTCGCTGTATATTTTTTGTGGCTGAGATATTATGCACAAGGAGAGTGGTGGGAATACTTTATATTGGTAAAGAAAGAAGAGCCAGAAAATGTGAGTTAATCAATAATGTCATGCACTTTTTTACTACACTTTTTCCTTCCACTAAACTGTCCATTAGTATGCTTGAATATAGCCAGCTACTTTGGCAATCACCTCTTTTGACTTAGCCTCCTTGTGTGGGTGTCAGTTTTTTTTTTTAAAGTAATTACTTAAATAAATAAATTTACCAGTATTTTCTAATTGATCAAAATTCTCCTGTATAGGAACTATTTCTTGCATGTATAAAGATAAGATTTCTGACCTGTGAGTTGGGAAGAACTGGTGTACATTGGTCTTTTTTGAGAGTCCAACATTTCTGGGGGGAAAAAAAAAATCAGATTGAATAACAATTCACTCCAGGCAGCTTATATTCACAGCTCTTACAGCCAAGGCCCTGACTGGATTCAGCATCAACTGCTTCAAATGTTAGAGTGAAGGTGAAAAGTACTCTTCAGGGTTTTATTTCACTTTGGGAAACCCACTGTGAGCCCATTTGCTGATGTAATAAGAAGAAATGTGGCCTTAATGGAGTCTTATAAAGGCTGAGGAGAGGTTTCCTTTACACAGTGAAGTGAGCAGGCTTTCTCCAGAGGCACTGAATACATCCTCCATCATGTATTTACAGTTAATATCCTGTATGTGCTTCAGGTTTTATAGCACCAGGCACTTTTGAGAAAAACCATGACCTTGATCACATCTGACAGGTCAGTCTGACAGAAATCATTTTAAATGTGCTGAACTCCCTGATCATTTTACAGTCCTGGTGGCCTTTAAACATGCTGCTATTAAGATGAGTTTATGCAGAATTGGTTCAGGTTCTTCTCCCACAGCGAATCACAGACCAATGTGACCTCATTACAAAAATGAGCCATAGCCGGGTAATTGCATTCAAAACAAGAAATGCTCTTGCTGAAGGGAGTAAATGTGAAAAGCAAACAGATTCGCACAAAAGTAAAATAGATAAATAATTTTTGGTCAAGTGTTGCACACAATTATTGATAAATTATGACCATATTAAGAAAGATGCTCTTGCAGGTCAAATGGAAGTGGAGCAAAAACACAGATGACCTGGAGTGATTCTGCTGCACTGCTCAGCATTTCAGTCTGACAATGAGAAAGAAGAAAATAAGAAACCATTTTATTTGCTTGCATGCAATCCCCGCAATCCCCCCCCTCTGTCACACACACACACACACACACACACACACACACACACACACAGTTTCTCAATTTCACAGCCTCTCTGCACACTCTTATAGTGGAAATGTATCCTGTATCCCGCATGCAGTCTGCTGCAAGACAAATAGCCTAATCCTTGGAGACCAGGGCTGCTGTAGGAGCAGCTGCACACCACTGTTACAAATCTGGAAAGAAAAGCTCAACATTCAACTCCAAACTTCAATCAGTTCACCGTAACCCGTTTTCCCCTTCCAGTACCACTCTCTCCTCTCCTCTCACTGATTCTTCCTCCATGGACAACAGATAGATTAGATCTAACCTGCCGGGCTGGAAACAATAGGCACATACAGAGAGAGGGAGATACACTGATTGGATGAATTACGCTGGGTTACTTACGCGCTTTCTTTTTCCACTTCTGCAATATCATTAATTATCAAGAGCACAACCAGAAGCGTTAGAAAGCCGAATAACAGAGAGCGGAATACAAGCGGCATGGCTGAAAGGAGGTGGGCTGCAGCTGCCGGTCCGGGAGTCCCTCTTCCTGTCTTCCTTCCAGCGAGCTCCGTGTTACATCCACCTCCCTGTAATTCCCATCTGTAAACCCAGGACCCGCTCAGTCATCTTCTCTCTCTCTCTTTGTTCTTATCGGACACTCCCCCGCGTAAGCTGTGGTCCTTCTCTCTCCTCCGTCCCTCCTCTTCTTCCTCGGACGTTGTGCGCTTTTGTCTCCCGACGGGGCGATATGCCGCCGCCGTCTCCTGTTGTCTCTATCCCCCCAGTGAAACTTTGAAAGCGCGCACCTACACAGATCTCCACCGAAGCTGCGAGACCACATGCAGCCTTAAAGGCGCAGAGGGTTTGCAAAAATACAAGCAAACCTCTCCATCCACACCCCCACGTTTTGCAGAAGTGGTCGAAAATATTGAGTTTTCCGACCTGGACTTTTACATTTGAGGTTAAATGTCAAACATTTGAGTAGTGCTGGAAAACTGCAAACTGCGGTATCATAACATTAAATGTTTTATTAGTAAATTTGTATTTGAATTCCCAGAAGTTTAGCTGCCTTTTAAAGGCATGGACGATCTTTTTTCATATTTCATCAGGTTACAACCAGAAAACTAAATGTATTATACCGGAAATTTATGTGACAGACTGACATCAAGTTGTAAATAATGGGGAATAGAGAGGAAAATGATACATCAGTGAGTGTGTGAGTGCATTTGTATTAATTCTCCTATATCATTCGATGCTGTCACAGTTTTTAAATATTATGCCATCAGCTTTGCACATCTTGAGATTGAAAGTTTTTCCCATTCGTCATTGCAAAATAGCTCAGTGTCATTCAGACTGTGTTGAGAGTATCTGTGAGAATGAAATTAAAGTCTTGCCACAAGTTCTCAGGTGGACTTAGATCTAGGCTTTGACTAGGCGATTCAGTCACATGAATGCGTTTTAATCTAAACCATTCTATTGTACCTCTAGCTGTATCACTAAAGTATTTGTCCTGCTGGAAGGCGAACCTCTGCCCCAATCTCCAGTCTTTTTCATTGTCCAACAGATTTTATTACAGGATCTTCATGTATTTAACTCCATCCATCCTCCAATGAACTGTAAACCAACATCCTTGTTCCTGATTAAAAAAAAGCATCCTTACATCATGATGCGTCCACCACCATGTTTTCCTTTCACCTCACAAAAATGCACTACTTTGTGTTCATCTATCACATATCAAATGTGAGGTTTTATTGTGATAAAATGTGAAAACATTAAACGGGTATGAACACTTTTAAAAGACCACAAACTGGTAATGATTATGGTAACCTTTGCATCAACTTCTCAGGGAGATGTTTAATTTCACTTTAATAAAAATGCTTTCAATTCAATTGAATTCAGTTTTATTTATATAGCGCCAATTCACAACACATGTTGTCTGAAGGCACTTCACAAAAGTCAGGTACATACATTCCAATTAATCCTAACCATTGAACAGTGCAGTCAAAGTTAGTTATTTATTCAAATTGGATACAAAGTTTTTCTATCTAAGGAAACCCAGCAGATTGTATCAAGTCAGAGATTTGTAGCATTCACTCCTCCTGGATGAGCATGTAGACAGTGGACAGTCACTGGCGTTGACTTTGCAGCAATCCCTCATACTGAGCATGCATGTAGCGACAGTGGAGAGGAAAAACTCCCTTTTAACAGGAAGAAACCTCCAGCAGAACCAGGCTCAGTGTGAGCGGCCATCTGTCACGACCGACTGGGGGTTAGAGAGAACAGAGCAGAGACACAAAGAGAGCAAAGAAGCACTGATCCAGGAGTACTTTCTATGGGAAGGAAAAGTAAATGTTAATGGATGTAGCTCCTTTAGTCGTTTCACCTAGAAAGAAAGAACAGAAACTCTGAGCCAGTTTTCAAGGTTAGAGTCTGAAAGAGAGCAGATATAATTAGTTACAGTAAAAGCTCAGTCAATCGCCATGTCTAGGAGAGAGAAAGGGTTAAACACTAAAAGACAGGGCTATGTGGATCATCTGTAGAGGGTGAGCATTAAGTTGTTGCCAGCAGAGGCTCAGACAATTCCCCTCTCCAGAAAGGTGTCACAGGTAGACACAGAGCCAGGCCAGGTGTAGCTTCTAGGAAGAGAAAAGAGAGAGAACATAAAGTTAAAAGCTGAAATAACAGCAAATAATGCAAAATTGGGGAGTAGTGTGAGAATGTAGCAAAGAGGGTGAAAGTGGTCATTATGTCCTCCAGCAGCCTAAGCCTATAGCAGCATAACTACACAGATAGTTTCAGTTCAGATTATTTAGTTAAGCGGCGCTTATTTACAACAATGTCGTCTCAAGGCACCCCACAAAGGGTCCCACTGATGGTCATTTTTATACTAAATACCACAACGATTGGGATACCTCCCTCTGTTAGACTGATTATAACCATTGGAAAAGAGAAGGGGTCATACAGGTAGCAGAAATGGAGGGTGTGTTGGCACCTCAACCATAACTGAGCCGCTTTAGGCTAAACCTGACTCCCCCTTACTCCAACCAACAGGAAGGGAGCCTTCCTTCCTCCCTGATAACCTAAGCCACTCTAACTATAAACTTTATCAAAAAGGAAAGTTTTAAGCCTAGCCTTAAAAGTTTACAGGGTGTCTGCCTCACGGACTAAAACTGGGAGCTGGTTCCACAGGAGAGGAGCCTGATAACTAAAGGATCTGCCTCCCGTTCTACTTCTGGAGACTCTAGGAACCATCAGTAAACCTGCAGTCTGAGAATGAAGTGCTCTGTTAGGAACATATGGAACAATCAGATCTCTGATGTATGATGGAGCTAGATCATTAAGGGCTTTAAATGTGAGGAGGATAATTTTAAATTATATTCTGGATTTAACAGGGAGTCAATGAAGGGAAGCTAAAATAGGAGAAATATGATCTCTCTTTTTAATTTTCATCAAAACTCTTGCTGCAGCATTTTGCATCAGCTGAAATCTTTTAACTGCATTTTGTGGACATCCTGATAATAAAGAATTACAATAGTCCAGCCTTGAAGTAACAAATGCATGGACTAGTCTTTCAGCGTCACTCCTGGATAGGATATTTCTAATTGTGGCAATGTTCCGGAAGTGAAAGAAGGAAATCCTAGAAACCGGTTTAATATGGGATTTAAATGACATGTCCTGGTCAAAAGTAACACCAAGGTTTTTTACTTTATTACCGGAGGTCAATTTAATGCCATCCAGGTTAAGTGATTGACTAAGCAGTTTCTTTTTTAAAGACGACAACTTCTGTCTTGTCTGAATTTAGAAGAAAAAAATGTAAAGTCATCCAAGTTTTTATATCTTCAAGACATGCTTGTAGTCTATCTAACTGGTTGGGCTCATCAGGATTTATGGATAAGTAAAGCTGAGTATCATCAGCGTAACAGTGAAAGTTTATCCTATGCTGCCTGATAATTTGACCTATTGGAAGCATATATCAATCACTTTTTATGTCTCTCATTAGGGAATGGCTGAATACTAATTTGCCCCTGCTCCTGGCTAGTTCATATGTAACCAAGAACCTTTTTGTGGATATTATTGTAAAATGTTATGAGTTTTGGTTACCCAGTAGTGCCGTTTGCTCCAAACTGGCTCCAGCGCTAGTTCACAGTCAGGTTATCACAGCAAGTATCTACTTTCTTTCAATAATCCGAGATCCGGTCATGGGGGCAACAGGTACGCAACAGGTACAGGATCTAAGCTTCATTTTTTCGATGAGAGTGGGAATGTAGAAAGACAAGCTCTTTCTTCTACACAGACCAGAGCAATGTCCCCATTACTGCAGACAAGGCCCAAATCCACCTGTTCATCTCAGGCTCGTGAATAAGACACGTGAACAATACCTCTGCTTGAGGTATTCAGTATTATTCAACACTGACCAAGAGTTGTTTCTAGTTTTACAATAGAGAAGATATCAGGACAAAACACCAGAAAAGTTTAGCCATATTCATGAAAACGATTTATTCTGAGTTTTAGATGGAGATTGGTTGATTAAATTGCTCAGCTTTGTGGGACCGTTGCTAACACCGACAATGCGGTTGCTTTGTTGTTTTTCTTGTATTGATGATGAGAATCCAATCAAGTATTTTTATTGACTTTTACAGTCAAAAACATTAATAAAAAAACTACAGCTTCCATCCCTGTTCAGCAGTTACAGCTCAGTTAGGCCTTCAGTTATTCAGGGCATGGAAAGACTTAAACAATGATCAACAAAATAACTACTGTATAAAAAAACATTTAACCTCAAAGCTAAAAAACAAGGAACAGAAACTTAATAACATTATCTTCTAGCTATTGTTGTGTAAAATGTGTTTTATGCTGATTTATTATTTAATGTATTGATTTTGTAAAAAAGAAATCTACTCTAATGAAAATCCATCTGACCTCAGAGTCAATTTAACTGAACATCTATAATAAGCAGGGTAGCAATTACCGTGTTGTGTTGGGCAGCAAATTATGTTTTGAAGAAGATTAAAAATCCTATTAAAGAATAAAAGAAATATTTGGTCAAAACAAATCTACAGTGACAGTGTTCCTGCTTTCACAACCCATGCATACATTATCTAACAAGTTCAATTTCACAGACAGGGGTTAAGGTCTGATTTACATACACTGAAAAGTGCAGCTGGAGCTTTGGGAGCAAGCAAAATGAAAAGACACATGATGACATTTCTCCATGTCAGAAAATGTGAAACAGTTTTCTCCCTCATGGATTATATGTAAATTTGTGAAATCTCTGTTTTGGAATTTAGCATAAATCTGCATCTTACATTTGCATTCTCTTTATAAGTTTTTGATTTGTGTGCAGCAACTGAAATTCTCATTTGTCAGCAGCTATTTTTGGTTAACAGTTGCTGAAACATGCAGACAAACAAACCGAACAGGCGAGACAGCAGTTGATGTACCCCCGTGTCAATTTACTGCTTTGAATGTTCTGCTCTGCTTGTGTTACAATTTATCTCAATAAAGCACTCGTTAGGCTAATTGACAGCTTTCGATTAAAAGAGAAAAGTCCTGCCGGCAGCCATCTCTGCGTGGACTGGTGGATTTATTTTGTCCCTTTCTGACTTTCAACAAGGACACCTCGAAGCTGCATTCTGTGTATTTGTGTTTTTATCGTAGAGTATTGTCAGCAGAGGCTGGAGATGCTTCTTTTGTCTTCATGAATTCAATGAGAGTCTACTTCTTTGGCTGGGTCACATACAAACCTTCTAATTAATAATTAACAAATGGTGATTATTAATTATGGCCAAGATGGAGCTGTGCGTTTGCATTTTAACTTTCCCATTTAATTTTTTCACAATTATCATAAACATCAGTGAGGACAACCCACAAACAAAATTAGTTTAGGTTCTACCGTTTGATATTTCGGTACAGCTTCAGCAATTTAGTTCCTTAAAAATGTTTAAGCTCTAGTTTCTCCAAAACTAAACTTTAGATTCAATGCACACAATGTGCAAACACAGTATCAAGTGTCAGTATGCTTACACCAAACTGTCCTTTGACTCTGCTCACCTCAGCGACCAATTAGCTGCAGACAGCTGGCTTTCTCCACTGCTGTTCACCTGCTTAATGGCCTCTAGAAATATGTTGAGAATGTGATTGTTTTATGAAAATGTAAACATTTATTTCTTGTTTGCCTGACTTTTTCTCAAACAATAGTGTGAGATACAGCTGTGTTCAAATGGTCTCAAATGCTATAAAATGGAAACCAATACCAGAAAAATGTAGAAGAAAACTGAAAGCTACCACTCCAATGGGTCAAAGTGTAGCCAAAAAGGCAAAAAAAAAAAAAAAGTCTATAGTTGCCTGTGAGTACCGTGACAATTGACAGCAAGAAGACACCACTGCTGAAAAATGAGAGGTCCTGAAGACATTCTAATTTGTCAAAGAACACACTGTCTGGCTAAAAGACAAACGGTAAAACACTTCGTGAACTGATTAAAGCGATGTTGTTCTTTTTGGGTCTAGAAGCTACAAGCAGTTTACCAGACGAATCCCAAACTCAAAATTCAGATATGGTAGCCCAGGCATCATGACATGGGGATATTTCTCCAAATATGGCAACAGGCCATTTATCTCATACTAGAGATCATGGATCAGTTTGAATACATCAAAATAGCTGAAGAAATCCTATTCTCTTAAAAATATTTGAACTAACCCTTTAGAACAGGAGCGTCAACCTCCAGTCCTCTACGGCTAGTGTCCTCAAACTTTGAGATGTATCCCCGGTCCAACACACCTGAATCAAATAGCTAAATCATCTGAGTATGTAGTCACGTTCTTCAAAGTCCAGCTAATGACTTATTATTTGATTCAGGTGTGTTGGAACAGAGAAACATCTTAAAGCTGTAGGACACCAACCCTTGAGGATGGGAGTTTGACACCTGTGCCTTGAAATTTGGTATGGAAATATTTGCTTTTGTTGCGTTTTGAGTTTTAATAAAAAAAATAAAAAAAAGTTTTAATAATTAAACCAAGCTACCACAATCAATATTAAGTTCTACTGTAACATATGTCCCTTGTCTTATTCAATTTTTAAAATAAATCTATTCAAAGACTAAATGTCTTATCACTCGTTTTTTTTAAATCTTCACTTCATAGCCATTCAGTTTTAAAAATAGCTTCCATAACTCTATTGTAGTATCTTACCTTCTATAAACATTAGTAGATTATACAGTATTTGTACTGTAGCTCAATCTGTGACATCAATAATCACACCCATTCTGTGTACATAAGATCGATATAATATATGGTCGCCGATTTTTTTATTACCACAATGGTTCTTACGAGGTTGCTGTTTTTTCTTATTCAAAAATTGTTTATGACTCAGTACAATACGATAGATCAACACTGGCTGCTTTCTATTAATGACAAAAACAACCTAACATTTGAGTCTTTTCTGAAAAATAATTTATTTCCAGAGTAAAATAAATGATATGTTGCCATACAAAAAGTGTAAGAAAAGCGACAAAACTGTTACTGTAAGAAAGACTAGTGATGTGACCCGAAGTGCCGTGTTAGGTTCAAATACAAGAAAAAACTCACTGTTCGTTTTAGTGAGCCAAGTCTTCATAACGGTTTCTGTTTCTCCTTCATGCAAAACACTAGAGGGCGAGTTTGAAGATAAAGATAACTCTTTAGTTTTTGTTTACAGTAGTAAACTTTACATTTATCAGCAATATAAATATTCATAAGAAATTTGTGACATAAGACACAAAAACATCCCAAACTATTAATTGTAGATAATTTATATTGCTCTTAGCTCAAGTATAATCTGATACAACATCCTGGGACTACTGAGCCTTTCATATGAATTCTAATCTAATCTAACACAAATTTTGAAACACAAAATAATTAATTTAGATTTTCTTCTCTGCATTTCCGCTTGGTGCAGAAAACAATATATAAATTCCTGTATACTGAATCCCTTTTAGGCCGAATACACACTGCAAATTGATATTAAACAAACTGCTAAGGTGAATAAAACCCTGCAGTCCTAAACAAAGGCTAAAGTTAAAGCTATGGACAAATCGGATCTGAATTGCACCTATGTGTCAAGACTTTACAGTCTGGTCCGAGCAAGTATCACAAACAGTTTCTACGATCTAGCAAGAAAAAAAAAAAAATTTAACTTTCTACTAGGCCACTATAACAACCCGGTCCAGTCTAGTCCGGGCCCTTCTGGTCTTTTCTAATAAATAACCATCCTGCACCGAAGTAAAGTGAAGTACAGTGACTCATCAGCTATTAAGTTGTAAACACTTGGCAACTTTTAAACATCTTTTTTTATTAGAGTAATAAACAATAACACAGTGCTGACTGAAAGGAGGCAGTCATTTTCCCACACAGATCAGTGGGGTCATGACAGACCTAAAACAGTATGGCAACTATACCCATAATAGCATCTCATCCATGCACTAGTAAACAACCAGGACTGATACAGCTGGAGCTGTGGAGTCATCTTCTATCATCAAGTCATCAAGTCACTGAAGGAATTCACACACCTTGCAGTCTCAAAGAATTAGAATGGACCCTTTTGAAAAGCTTATGGAGTGAACTTTCGACCTGAGCGGCCATTAATCCTTTCAACAGACAAAGGAAAAATAACGTATTCCTATAAAACTGACTCCATATTTTCACAAAGCTCGTGGTCTTCCAGGTTGTATATAAACTTTGTCCTATCCACAGACTTGGGCCCATCGCTGAGTGATGGGTAAAATTCAGTCGGTGTTAGGATGTCCTCGTTTCCTTTGATGTATTTCTTGTAGTTTCTCCGCAGGCAGTACCACGTGGTGGCGTAGAGCAGGAAAGCCACACCCTTGAGGGCAATGGCGAGGCTCACATAGAGGTGCCTGTACTCCACATTGTTGTAAAGCAGGCAGGCGCCCTTGTCACCGCAGTCGGAGCTCCAGAAGAGGCAGGTGGAGTCGATCCCAGCGCCGAAGATCAGAGGAGGTGGGATGAATCCTTGAAAACAGTAAAAACAAACACCTTATTTAATTATGGTGACATTAAAAAAATCAACTATTACCAACCATATTTTGCAAATAGATTTTTCCAAAATTTTTAATTTTGATACTTTGCCTTCTTACAAATTTATTTCTTTTGGCTCATTTTATTATATCACAAAACCTGACATTTTATTGAAGGTGTGTAGACTTGAAAGCCCCTGTATGTCAGTGACACAGTTCTGCACGCCGATCATACTGTATTATGTGAGATCTGATTGTTCCATACGTTCCTAACAGAGCACTTCGTTCTCAGACTGCAGGTTTACTGATGGTTCCTAGAGTCTCTAGAAGTAGAATGGGAGGCAGATTCTTTAGTTATCAGGCTCCTCTCCTGTGGAACCAGCTCCCAGTTTTAGTCTGTGAGGCAGACACCCTGTCTACTTTTAAGGCTAGGCTTAAAACTTTCCTTTTTGATAAAGCTTATAATTAGAGTGGCTTAGGTTATCCTGAGCTATCTTCCTTATTTTTTTACCTCCGTCTTCTTCCCTCCCTGTTGGTTGGAGTAAGGGGGAGTCAGGTTTAGCCTAAACCGGCTCAGTTATGGTTGAGGTGCAAACACACCCTCCATTTCTGCTACCTGAATGACCCCTTCTCTTTTCCAATGGTTATAATCAATCTGACAGAGAGAGGTATCCCAATCCTTGTGGTTTTTAGTATAACAATGGCCATCAGTGGGTTCTAGATGGACAAACTGTCTACTTTTAAGGCTAGGCTAAAAACTTTCCTTTTTGATAAAGCTTATAGTTAAAGTGGCTTAGGTTATCCTGAGCTATCTCTGTAGTTATGCTGCTATAGGCTTAGGCTGCTGGAGGACATAATGACCACTTTCACTTTCTCTGCTACATTCTCATACTACTCTCCAATTTTGCGGTATTTGCTGTTATTTTAGCTTTAAACTTTGTTCTTTCTGTTTTCTCTTCCTAGAAGCTACACCTGGCCTGACTCTGTGTCTGCCTGTGACACCTTTCTGGAGAGCGGAATTGTCCGAGCTTCTGCTCGCAACAACTTAATGCTCAACCTCTACCGATGATCCACATAGCCCTGTCTTTTAGTGTTTAACCCTTTCTCTCTCCTAGATATAGCGATTGACTGAGCTTAACTGTAACTAACTCTATCTGCTCTCTTTCAGACTCTAACCTTGAAAACTGGCTCAGAGTTTATCTGTTCTTTCTTTCTAGGTGAAACGACTAAAGGAGCTACATCCATTAACATTTACTTTTCCTTCCCATAGAAAGGACTCCTGCATCAGTGCTTCTTTGCTCTCTTTGTGTCTGTGCTCTGTTCTCTCTAACACCCAGTTGGTCGTGGCAGATGGCCGCTCACACTGAGCCTGGTTCTGCTGGAGGTTTCTTCCTGTTAAAAGGGAGTTTTTCCTCTCCACTGTCGCTACATGCATGCTCAGTATGAGGGATTGCTGCAAAGTCAACGCCAGTGACTGTCCACTGTCTCTACATGCTCATCCAGGAGGAGGGAATGCTACAAGTCACTGACTGGATGCAATCTGCTGGGTTTCCTTAGATAGAAAAACTTTTTATCCAATTTGAATAAATAACTGAATCTGACTGCACTGTTCAATGGTTAGGATTAATTGGAATGTATGTACCGGACTTTTGTGAAGTGCCTTCAGACAACAGGTGTTGTGAATTGGCGCTTTATAAATAAACTGAATTGAATTGAAACTGAATTGTTATACGCCGATGATACTGTGTTATATACTGGTGATACAGTGTTACATGATGGTGCTACTGTGTTTTATGCCGGTGATACTGTATTGTATGCAGGTTAAACTGTGTTGTATGCTTATGCATCAGAGGTTGCTATAAAATAACAGGCATCAGGTGGTAAATGGAAAGAAAAGACAGTAACATTTGTTTAACCAAAAATTCCACAAACTTGGGACCACTGTGATGTTTGATTAAAAAATAAAA
This sequence comes from Girardinichthys multiradiatus, assembly GCF_021462225.1. Taxonomy (NCBI): domain Eukaryota; kingdom Metazoa; phylum Chordata; class Actinopteri; order Cyprinodontiformes; family Goodeidae; genus Girardinichthys; species Girardinichthys multiradiatus. Next base: position 28,054,511 of record NC_061795.1, on the reverse strand, counting down.
AATGGGGGTCATTATAAATACATGGGCCTTACTGATACAGCTCTGAATTTTAACTTGTGTCAGAATGTTGAGAAACTACAGAAGCTCATTGCATTCAACAAAGAACATCTTTTCTCATAATAACAAGATCAGGATCTCACAATTATGAGAAAAGATGCTATTATTATGAGAAAAGATTTCATAATTAAGAGATCCGGATCTCGTAATAAGATCTTGTAATTACGACACTTCCGATTTGGGAAACAGTTAAAGGGCAGCTCCACCTAATTTTTCATTACCTTCAGCATCTTTAATACGCTCCAGCTCAAAAAACTACAGTACTTAGACACTTCAAACCTGGACTAGATTGCTCTACATTAATGGCAGCATCTTATGAATACAATTTAGGATTTGTGAAAGCTTTATTTGATTTGTGAAAGTTTTAAAAAGGGTCATATTGGTGCTTTTATTGGCATTAGGGCCGCATTAGAACTAGTCCTGCTCCAAGGCAGAGCAATCTGGCCTTGGATGTAGTGAGCACATTAAGTCTATGAGACCAGCTGGCTGCACAAACAACTGCAGAAACATTGAGCAAAAACTTACCGATGAATTATTCACTTTAATGCCAATAAATAATAAAAACATAAAAATGGACTTTCACAAATCTCCCTTCTGCTCCACGGGAGGTTTCTGTCCTCCCTGAGCTCGCCTTAGGACACCTGCGTTACCGTTTGACAGGTGTACCACCCCTGTCAAACTCCCCACCTGCCACTGTCCTGAAAGCGGGTCACACCCTGCATGGGCAGGGTGCTTAAGGCCAGAATTGTATTATTGGAGCAGGACCAGTTCTACTGTGGTCCAGATGCAAAAAAAGCACTAATATGGCCCTTTACGGAACTTATACAAATCAAATTAAGCTTTTACAAATCCCAAATTGTGTTTAAAAGATTATGCTATTAGTGTAGAACAATCTAGTCCTGGATTAAAGTGAAGTACAGTGAGGCACTGTAGTTTGAGTTGGAGCAAATTAAAGATGCTCAAGGTAATGACAAATGAGGTGGAATTGCCCTTTAACTGTTTCCCAAATCGGAAGCTGCAATGTCACAGTGAACCTCCATAAGAAACACATTGAAATTCAACTTTTTAAACTTTAAAGAAATTGACCTTAGCCATATTTTGGCCTGCAGGCCAGATCTGCCATGTTTCATATCCTACAAAATAATCAAACATGAATAAATTCTGTTGGGTAATCTGAATATGCTGTTTTTATAAGTCTTTCCTTTTCTAGGGAACTGAGTATTTATTTAAAGAAGTAAAAAAGTTAGTAAAGTATTGAGCTCAATTTGTGGAAAACAGTCCGACTTATTTTCAGAAAGTATAAATTGAATTTTTGATAATTGCTTTTGTAAAAGATAATTATTTTAAGTAAAAAAGCACTTCTGTCTTTAGTTTGTTGGGGTGACATTTAAATATTTAGATGCAATGTCTTTTGTTACAAGAAGAGGATAAGTTGAATTTATAGCTATCAAACATATACTGGAAAAACTGCATTCAGCCTATGGACTGGCCCTCAACAACAGTAACATTTGCTTATGTGACCCTTAGGGAAAAATGATTGACCACCACTTGCTCTTAATATATATATATATATAAAAAAACAACAAAAAAACAACAACAAAGGAAGCAAGATTGTCTGATCAATTCTTCTTGAATCAAGTCCTACCGATGAGTCGTAACAAAAGGAACAGCAGTCCCAGAGCGTAGGATTTCAGTTCAGGGCTCACGGTCCTTAAAGGCAAGCAGAAGGAAATAAAAAGATAACATGTTAATTTCTCAAAGGAGCTGTATGTTTCATCCGACACATCAAATTGAGTACCATATCTTACCTTATCAGGACTATGACAGAGGGAGTTTGGGCCATGGCTCCAACCAGGCTGCAGACACAGATCACGCACAGGAAGATGAGGAAAACCTCTTGGCAACCTGGCATCGGACATTTCCCGGTAGTCACAGTGGCAGGTCCACTTTCGGAAGATATACAGGCGCAACCAGTCAGGTTCTGTAAACATAAAAGAAAAGAAAAAACATGAATTAGTAAAAAAATGCATTGCTGTAGAGCCGCATCCATATTTGGAAACAAAAATTTAAAACATACTCATAACCAAATAAATCAGGATACTTTGTGCATTTTAAAGTAACTCGCTTTAATTGAAGAAACTCATCTACAGTCAAAACTTTAAAAAAGCACACAACACTTGACTGAATGGAAGCTTGCTGATGACATAGTGATGTAATACATCGAGTACAGAGCATGTCAAACTGGTTGAGAGAAATAACTTGCATCATTTATTCAACTCTGTACCAATTCTCACATTCTCTTGTGGCACATTATAATTTAGTGTAAATTTACTTTTTTTTGGAAAACTTGTTTGTTGTTTGTTTGCAAACTTAAACTGACACCAGCTCTGTAAACAGTGCATTGTAGAGATCTATTGTAGAGTGTACAATAGATCTAAACTGCAATTTTTCAGATAGTCGACTGATCCTTAAAAATGAAAAATATATATATTAAACAAGACTGTGAAGCCATGGCAAAATGAACTTGACTTGATGTTCCACAAAATCCTCTTCATTAATACCACACCACATGGGAAGATGTTGCCCTTGTACAACAGTGGTTGATACCTGCAAGATGTTTGATGCGGTCTGGGTCTTTCCGGTCTTGGAGCAGCCGGCGAAGCAAGCAGACAGGTAGGTAACCCCGTTGGAGCCACACACTGGGCTTATGGACGAAGTGAAGCAGTTGCAGTGGCTGATGCACTGAGCCTCTGGTTTCTCTCCCACGTTTAGTGTCCTGAACAGAAGCGCAGGAAGAAATCTAAACTTCATTTACATAAATGTTTAACAGCTCCATGGGTACACACCAAAGGCACAGATTGAACGATTTCATGAAAATTATTCTTGTTTATGTTTAATTTCTCTGCGGAAGGGGTATCATGCAGCTAACCTGATGTGGAACACCTTGAGTTCAGGTTCAGAACTCAATAAGATAGGACAAAAAGTTCCTTTAGTGAAAAAAATATGTCTGAAGCTCTAAGGCTGCAAGATGGAAACAGTAACAATTGACCTTTTTATTCATGCACAATATTTCCAGTATATACTAGTTTTTTTTATTGTTATTTGTCTTATGTCTGTTTGTTCTAAATGTCTTCGGTGATGCTGTGCTAATGCAACAATTTCCCTCAAAAGATTTATAAATTACCCACCTACCTACCTACATCCAAAAACAATACCTGAAACTACTTAGAAGCAACTTTCTTTTCTGAAGCTGCTGTACAGAAAAGAACGTGTAGATTATTACAATGAAGATGTACCACCAATAGAGTGGATCACAAATAAAATATTTATGCAGTCCTGGTCATTATCTGACTGGGTTATAAAGCTCAGATTAATTTGTTGAAGCAAATAAGACATTTTACCCCTTTTAAAATGATTTTCTGTGCCAATCCTCTGCATGTACAGGGGTTGGACAATGAAACTGAAACACCTGGTTTTAGACCACAAAAATAAGTACAAGTAGTGCAATATGTTTTTTTTATTTTCTAGTTTGGCATGCATGTGTATTCATCCCCTTTACTATAAAAAATCCAAACTTAGCAGGTTGTAAGGTGGGGGCTGTTCCTGCTTTGGTTCAGCTCTATCTCATCAAATTCCCTGTCTAAGACACATGTTAGAACTTGTATGAAGTTGTATGAAAGTTCAACATTTACAAAGAAATATTTGCGCTATTTGTATAAAATAGGTTAGAACGGATAGAATGGATAGAAAGGTTAGAATGACCCATTCAAAGTCCAGATCTACAGGGGTTGGACAATGAAACTGAAACACCTGGTTTTAGACCACAATAATTTATTAGTATGGTGTAGGGCCTCCTTTTGCGGCCAATGCAGCATCCCTCTGACCACTGTACAGGACTTGTACAGTGGTCAGAGGGATTTTAAGCCATTCTTCTTGCAGGATAGTGGCCAGGTCACTACGTGATACTGGTGGAGGAAAACGTTTCCTAACTCGCTCCTCCAAAACACCCCAAAGTGGCTCAATAATATTTAGATCTGGTGACTGTGCAGGCCATGGGAGATGTTCAACTTCACTTTCATGTTCATCAAACCAATCTTTCACCAGTCTTGCTGTGTGTATTGGTGCATTGTCATCCTGATACACGGCACCGCCTTCAGGATACAATGTTTGAACCATTGGATGCACATGGTCCTCAGGAATGGTTCAGTAGTCCTTGGCAGTGACGCGCCCATCTAGCACAAGTATTGGACCAAGGGAATGCCATGATATGGCAGCCCAAACCATCACTGATCCACCCCCATGCTTCACTCTGGGCATGCAACAGTCTGGGTGGTACGCTTCTTTGGGGCTTCTCCACACCGTAACTCTCCCGGATGTGGGGAAAACAGTAAAGGTGGACTCATCAGAGAACAATACATGTTTCACATTGTCCACAGCCCAAGATTTGCGGTCCTTGCACCATTGAAACCGACGTTTGGCATTGGCATGATTGACCAAAGGTTTGGCTATAGCAGCCCGGCCGTGTATATTGACCCTGTGGAGCTCCCGACGGACAGTTCTGGTGGAAACAGGAGAGTTGAGGTGCACATTTAATTCTGCCGTGATTTGGGCCGCCGTCGTTTTATGTTTTTTGGATACAATCCGGGTTAGCACCCCAACATCCCTTTCAGACAACTTCCTCTTGCATCCACAGTTAATCCTGTTGGATGTGGTTCGTCCTTCTTGGTGGTATGCTGACATTACCCTGGATACCGTGGCTCTTGATACTTCACAAAGACTTGCTGTCTTGGTCACACATGCGCCAGCAAGACGTGCACCAACAATTTGTCCTCTTTTGAACTCTGGTATGTCACCCATAATGTGTGCATTTCAATATTTTAAGCAAAACTGTGCTCTTACCCTGCTAATTGAACCTTCACACTCTGCTCTTACTGGTGCAATGTGCAATCAATGAAGACTGGCTACCAGGCTGGTCCAATTTAGCCATGAAACCTCCCACACTAAAATGACAAGTGTTTCAGTTTCATTGTCCAACCCCTGTATATTCCTTATATTCACATGTATATCTGCATTCTTGATCTCCCTTAATGGAATATTACCATAAGTAACACTGTTGTTGTGCATTATGGCAAGGGTTATCATCGTGTTGAATTAATCTTCTGATTATCCGGATTAACAGATTTACTCACTGTTTATCATTTGTTAGTTTTATTTCAGGAGCTCAGAGTAATAAATTATTCATCTAAGATAAAAGGAATGATTAATGGATTAACAAATGATTGCCCATCAATTCTTTCCTGGGTTGACTAATTGAGTCATTGAGACACTGATGTATTTTCAGTTTGAATTGTTATAGTAAAAAAGGTCACACCAACAACAAAGTAGTTGTATAACAAACAAAGTTTTAATTCTACTAGTTTTTTGACTACAGTAGCTACTGGCCACATTTATTGGAACTCCCTGGTAAAGATGTGTAAACTTTCCAAATATATCATATTGAGTGGGGGGGAAATCCCACATTAAGAAATAATTTTTTTGTTTATTGCCTCAATTATTGGCTTGCCGACGGGGAATTCTTTCCCTAACTACCCTTTTGGCAATAGGAAACATTGCCTCTATTAATTTTTACACAGTTGGTGATTATAAAGCAAGAGATCTTTATAAACACCAAGGAGTCGTAGAGACCAGTCTTCTGTGCACAATCTCTCTAGATCAATCAGAACCCTCGGTCCTGTCAAATACCCTCTTCTACTTAGCTCACCCCACAGGTTTTCCAGATGATTTAGGTTTGGTGACTATTATAATTTTGGAAGAGGGTTGGCTTGTGTGTGATGAACCATTTCTGTGTTGATTTGGCCAAATGCTTTGAGTTACTATTCTGTTAAAAGATCAAATAATGACCCATTTTTAGTTTTTCTTTTGGCAGTGATCAGATTTTTAATTAAACTCTCCTTGTAAATTTAAGGAGTTCACGATGCTAAGAACTCTAACAAAGTTCCCAGAACATTTGGAAGAGAGAGGCCCAAAGCAACACAGATCTTCCACCATACTTAAACATGAGCATGAGGCGCTTTTCTGTATATTCATCATTTGTTTCATGCCAAACCCACATGCTGTATTGGTTTGTTATATCCAACCAAAGCACTTGGTTCCAGTCGAAGACCCAATAAAGTTTAGAAACTCCACCTGTTGAGGTCTGTGATAGCAGGAAAGAATGTTTCCCGAACAACCAGTTGGCATGTAGATCGCACCTAATGGTGGTTATGAAGATTTGGTGATCCCAAGATGTCACTCTTTGCTGCAGTACTCTATAAGTGAGTTTTAGAGCTTTTTATTGACCTACTTTACCATCCTCTTCACTGTGCATGGAGGCAAGATATACTCAGGTCCTCGTCAAGCTTTGATTGTCACACTTCTAGTTGTTTTGGACTTCTTAATGATTACTCTGGCTGTAGTTATGGCCATGTTTCGGTAGGCAGCTATTTTCTAGGAGCCATTTTCTGACTAATGAATATGAATGCATATGTGCCTAACTTGAGTGGCATGTACTATTGTCTTCCCCATTTTCAAAAGTGACTAAGAAACAAGAGCCATTATATTACATCATTACCAGGAAAACTGGAAGTCACAGATTACTAAAGATCACTCTGATCAGTTAAAGCAAGGAAAACCTTAATTAAAAGTGGCTTCAGCTACATTTATTCTACCTGAACTGTGGCAATAAGTGTGGCACTACTGAATAAAATAAAATTATTTCCGAGCATGGGATTTTGTTGTATTTTTCCAAAATACAACAAAACCCCATGGACTGGGGTGAGAATATGCTACTGCAGTAACTAATGAATTAAGTCTTGTAATGCATCTTTACCATGGGTGCAAAAACTTGGAGGTGGACCTGCTTGCTAATTAAAACAACATTTTAGAATATATAAAATAATATACTTTACAGCAACAGCAGATATCTATTGCTTGTTCTTTGGTTCATGTAAGGCAAATATAAAGGCCAGCAGAAAACGCAACAGGAGGGCTGAGGATTGAGTGTCTCAGAAGGATTTATTTAAAGCAAATATGAAACGGTGCATCTAGAAGACCCTGACAATGACATCAGTATGAAAGTCAGTGCCAGGTTTTGTTTTATCAAATTTTTCCTTTTTCATAGAATTACAATGTGACTTTGAATTCAGCTCGTGAAGCTTGGGAGTTCAAAGCCATGCTGAATTGAAATCCTGTTTATAGATGAAATGAGCTGATGCAGACTTGTTTGTATAAATGGAAAGCCCACTGCACCCTAACAAACAGAGGTGAACTGCATTTTTATTGTGCCGGTCACCGATAATAAAGCTGCCTAGCTTTGGAAGCTAGAAGACTTAATGTCGTTTGCTGCTTTTGCTGTCACCAGTCATTTGAATAAATGCGCACATATGACAATTACATGGTGTTTTAAAGTATTTGCATACTCAATATACATTGTTCATCTGTGATCTGTAATATTCAGTGGTCCTGTCACCCAGAGGCCCCAGAGGATAACATAACTACATTTATTATAATTTGACAAACCAGAAAATCCTCCATCGGTCAAGAGACAGGTTTTCCATTAAGTTAACCTAATGCAAGCAACAAGTGATTGATCGAATAATTTTCTGATTATCTTGGCATGAATTTGTATTCCTTTGCATCCCTTTTAATCGCATACCCATAAAATAAATTGACCAGCCATTTAGTGTGTGATGTAATCTCAGTATAATATACAGTTATTCTGTAAAGGCCTCAGGGATGTGTTATTAAACATTAACAGACAGCAGACAGGTCAGAGAGGTTTAAAGCAGGATGGTTTGGTAATCAAACTATATCCTAAGCTTTAAATATTTCATAAAGTCATATTCAATTGACCATCTAAAATGGAGGGTTTATGGTCAACTCTCACTCTCGGCAAAGACTGGAGCAAAGAAAGCATTATGAAGCAGCAGCCAGGAGGTACACTGCAACTTTGGAGGAGCTGCAGCGATCCAAAGATTCGGTGGGAGAATCTGTTGACAGTACAAGTATTCACACAGTCCTCGAAATCTGGCCTTTATGGAAAAGAGGAAAGAAGAAGGTGATGTACAGGACACAGCAAACATGTAGAATGTGTCCTGGCCACATAATACCAAAATTCTACCTGGTAGCTTACATGCAAAAAGCTACATGTGGAAAAAAACTAGAACAGCACATCACCCTGAACACAAAATCCCTAGATATTGTTCGCAGAATTGTGATGTGGGGATACTTTTCTTCAGCAGGGACAGGCTAAACTGGCCAGAGTAGATGTAAAGATGGATGGAGATAGATAAAGGGCTATCCTGGAAGAAAACCTGTTTAAGACTACAAAAGACTTGAGACTGGGGCAAAGATTCACCTTTCATCAGGACAATGACCCTCAACACACAGCCAGAGCTACAAAGCAATGGTTTAGATCAAAGGATATTAATGCATTAGAATGACTAAAGTTCAGCTACTTTGCAAAGAACACGGAAATATTTCTGTATGTGCAAAGCTGGTGTATAAGTACCTCAAAGGACTTGGCTGTGTTATTTTTAAACTAAGTGCCTAATAGGTTCCAACCTGCAATCATCTTTAAACACAGGTGCTGAGTGTCTTTCTTACTCATTGCCATACGAGACAGTGACTCCAGCGACTGGCCCAGTGTTGCAGCCCAGAAACAGGAAGGAGACGTAGCAGGCAGTGGAAATCAGGTTGACCAGCATGGCCATGCGGATGGCTCCCAGCGCTGAGAGGTTCAGCTTTTTCACCAGCAGGCCGCCCATGAAGATCCCCAGACACGCACACGGAATGGCTGTCATACCTTAACCACAAAAAGGAGATCCCCCCCAAAAATGTTTACTTCACATGAATTCATGACGGCTTGTGTGAGTGTGCACATGTCAAATTTTTTCCTCTTAGCAAACAGACCCAACAGCTGGGTTGCAGAGGTGGTGGTGAGGTTGAACTGCTGCTCGAGGTATTTTCCCAGAAAGGCTGCGAAGCCAGCCACAACTGCAATCTCCATGCAGGCGGCCAGGATGATGCAGGTGAACACGGGGTTCGACAGGAGGTGCTTGGTCACCTTAGGGATCACTGAAGGTAAAACACAAAAGGCAGGATGAGCGTTACTGTCCTGACAAACTGACTAGCAGGACAAACAGTCTTGATCTCAATTGATTGCTTAACAAGCAGCTCACAGGAATACCCTAATAATATTTGAACATGAAATGAAATTGGATGTTTCACCAAAAAAGAGAAATATGACCAAATATCATTACCAGATACTAGTATTTAGGGATATATATATGTGACCAGCACAGTTGGGAAGTCAAAGGAAAAATATATATTAACCCCTAAATTAAATTCAGTACAGAAGTCAGCTAATTATTAAATAGAGTCCACTTAATCTTATGCCATAAAACAGGCCAAGCTTTGAAAATGTCACAGAGCGCTGTTACGACCATTATCTCAAAAGGTGGGGTAGGGCACAACCGCATACCTACCAAGATGTGGCTGTTCACTTAAATGGGGAGACGATAGTAAGGGAGAACGCCCCAATAGGTAACTTTACAGGAGCTCCAGAGATCGACAGCTCAGGTGGGAAAATCTGTCAACAGGATGGGTAATAGTCGTGCAATCCACAAAGCTGGACTTTATGGAAGAGTGGCAAGAGAAAAGCCATTACAGGTCCTTCTCAAAATATTAGCATATTGTGATAAAGTTCATTATTTTCCATAATGTCATGATGAAAATTTAACATTCATATATTTTAGATTCATTGCACACTAACTGAAATATTTCAGGTCTTTTATTGTCTTAATACGGATGATTTTGGCATACAGCTCATGAAAACCCAAAATTCCTATCTCACAAAATTAGCATATCATTAAAAAGGTCTCTAAACGAGCTATGAACCTAATCATCTGAATCAACGAGTTAACTCTAAACACCTGCAAAAGATTCCTGAGGCCTTTAAAACTCCCAGCCTGGTTCATCACTCAAAACCCCAATCATGGGTAAGACTGCCGACCTGACTGCTGTCCAGAAGGCCACTATTGACACCCTCAAGCAAGAGGGTAAGACACAGAAAGAAATTTCTGAACGAATAGACTGTTCCCAGAGTGCTGTATCAAGGCACCTCAGTGGGAAGTCTGTGGGAAGGAAAAAGTGTGGCAGAAAACGCTGCACAACGAGAAGAGGTGACCGGACCCTGAGGAAGATTGTGGAGAAGGGCCAATCCAGACCTTGGGGGACCTGCGGAAGCAGTGGACTGAGTCTGGAGTAGAAACATCCAGAGCCACCGTGCACAGGCGTGTGCAGGAAATGGGCTACAGGTGCCGCATTCCCCAGGTCAAGCCACTTTTGAACCAGAAACAGCGGCAGAAGCACCTGACCTGGGCTACAGAGAAGCAGCACTGGACTGTTGCTCTGTGGTCCAAAGTACTTTTTTCGGATGAAAGCAAATTCTCCATGTCATTCAGAAATCAAGGTGCCAGAGTCTGGAGGAAGACCGGGGAGAAGGAAATGCCAAAATGCCAGAAGTCCAGTGTCAAGTACCCACAGTCAGTGATGGTCCGGGGTGCCGTGTCAGCTGCTGGTGTTGGTCCACTGTGTTTTATCAAGGGCAGGGTCAATGCAGCTAGCTATCAGGAGATTTTGGAGCACTTCATGCTTCCATCTGCTGAAAAGCTTTATGGAGATGAAGATTTCATTTTTCAGCACGACCTGGCACCTGCTCACAGTGCCAAAACCACTGGTAAATGGTTTACTGACCATGGTATCACTGTGCTCAATTGGCCTGCCAACTCTCCTGACCTGAACCCCATAGAGAATCTGTGGGATATTGTGAAGAGAACGTTGAGAGACTCAAGACCCAACACTCTGGATGAGCTAAAGGCCGCTATCGAAGCATCCTGGGCCTCCATAAGACCTCAGCAGTGCCACAGGCTGATTGTCTCCATGCCACGCCGCATTGAAGCAGTCATTTCTGCAAAAGGATTCCCGACCAAGTATTGAGTGCATAACTGTACATGATTATTTGAAGGTTGACGTTTTTTGTATTAAAAACACTTTTATTTTATTGGTCGGATGAAATATGCTAATTTTGTGAGATAGGAATTTTGGGTTTTCATGAGCTGTATGCCAAAATCATCCGTATTAAGATAATAAAAGACCTGAAATATTTCAGTTAGTGTGCAATGAATCTAAAATATATGAATGTTAAATTTTCATCATTACATTATGGAAAATAATGAACTTTATCACAATATGCTAATATTTTGAGAAGGACCTGTACTGAAAGAAATCCGCTAGAAATTCATGTTAAGGTTTGCCTTAGGTCATATGGCAGAATTAAATGCTCTGGTAAAATGAGACAGAAATTGAATTTGGCCAACATGCAAAATGCTATGTGTGGCGAAAAACTAAAACTGCACATCACAAATATACTCCCAATGGCGAAACAAATGATGTGGGGATGCTTTCTTCAACTGGGATAAGGAAACTGGTCAGAGTTGATGAATGGAGATAAATAGAAGGCATTCCTGGAAGAAAGCCTGTTACAGGCTGAAAAAGACTTGGGTATAGGGCAGAGGTTCTTCCAGCACCTAAACATACTGCCAGAACTACAATGGAATGGTATAGAACAAAGCATATCTATGTGTTAGAATGGCTCAGTCAAAGTTCAGACCTAAATCCAATTCTTTCTCTGGCAAGACTTAAAAACTGCTCTTCCGTCTTCAGATTTTGACTTAGCTTAGTAAGAACCATCGGCCAAATTTTGGCCCCTAGGCAAAATCTCTAGCAGTTGTGCAAAACTGCTAGATATGTTTTCCAAAAGACTTGCAACTGTAACTGTAGCAAAGTGAGTCTAGAATGTCTAAGAAATTGTAGATTTTTATCTGGCCAAAAAATTGGAAAACCATGTATCCTTTTCCTTCCACTTCATAATTATGCACAACCTTGTTTTGGTCTGTCACACAAAATTCCTTTAAAGTACAACAAAAAACCAAACTTCAGTGTAACATCACAAAATGAGAGAACTTTTACAGGGCCCTGTTTTAAGACCTAACTGCACTCTATCAATGCCTTCCTTCATGCATCACTCCATGCTCACCTCTCAGCTGCTGACAGCAGGTGGGGCTGTTGGCAGGCTCATGGATGAGCACAACTCCATTGCTGGGCTTTGGAGTCTCATACTCTTGGCTAAGAGATGGAGGCAGCATAACCTGCTCGCTCTCTGCTCCCTCATCCACTTCCCTCGCTGGCAGCGAATGAGGGAAGCCAAACATCAGGAGAGCCGAGAAGAACAGTAAGGCACCACACAGCAGGAAGCCCGCCCACCAGGCCCCGATCCACCGTGGGTCATCTGGAGTAATGCTGAGCTTACCTGTGTTGAGAGGCATGGAAGGAGTCAATGATCCGCATCAAGAGAAAAACAGAAAAAACTCAATATAATGATAGGACTATCAAGCTCACTGGTGTCAATGAAGATGAAGTCCACATAGAATTTAGTGCAGACAGATCCGAGGATGAAGCCACAGGCAGGTCCGAACACCAGCGTAGAGAAGAGGATTCCTGCAATGGGACAAGCACATACTTTGATTGCTTATCTGACAAAAAAAAAACCTTTCAGATAACCACAATAATCGATAAGAAATTATCTGTAGTGATGTATATGGCCTTAAGGTGTTGCCTCCCACTCATATTAAAACAACTGCATCAAAACCACATACAGGTTTAGTGAAAAACATTAATTTACTTGATACTCATTACATTCATGATATTTTGTATTATAGTAGCTTATAGTAGTAAATATCAGTATATTAGTATATTTCAAGCCTATGTTTCTGTTATAAGGTTATAGTTAAAGAAAATCCAAAAATACTTTTTTTATATATTTCAAAACACCAATAAAAAGTTTTTTTCATTCATTTATAGAGAAGTCTGCTGAATTGACAGTTGTCTAGCAGACATACACTGACACCTTCCAGATGGAGGGTAAATCACAAAAGGTCATTGCTAAAGAAGCTGGCAGATCACAGAGTGCTGCATCCAAGCATATCAGTAGAAAATTAGGTGGAAGAAAAAAAAATTAGAGGAGATGAAGGCTGCTATTAAACAACCTGAGCATTCTGAACACCTCAGCAGTACCACAGGCGATCCCCTTCTTGCCATGCCCTATTGATACAGCAATCTATGCACAAGGAGCCCAGACCAAGTATTGAATGGATATACTGTAGAGTACATGGACATACTTTTTATTAAGCTCACATTTCTATAATAAAATAATTTTTCATTAGTCTTAAATAACATTCTAATTTTCTGAGAAACTATATTTGAGTTTTCAGAAGCTGTAAGCAATAATCATCAAAATTAAGAGAAATAATTGCTTGGTCACTGTGTGTAATCGAAGTATGCAATCATTGAGTTTTGCCTTTTAAATTTAATTACTGAAATAAATAAACTTTTTAATGATAATCTCATTAATTGCAGATGCATCTGTACATTATAAGGAATAGGACAGCACAACGTATCACAAATATATTGTTATCGCAATATCATTGTGTGCAATAGTTAAATTGTAAAGAGCAGTTTAAAAGGGCAATACTTGTTATGAACTTAGCATAAGCATTTTTCATGCTAATGTAATATTTTGCCAGTTGGACAGAGTTTCATGGCAGCAGATGCTCACACAAGACACAAATGATATTGCCCAAAATGCTAAAGGTTACAGAGTGTATTAACCACAGATGACAAATAGAGGAAAGAAGAAAATAGGCACGCATTACAACTGATATCATCAACATTTACCAAACTTATCATCATTGCAAGATCGTCTAATATTGTACAGCCCTAGTAATGAACCACAAAATATATCACAAGACCTTCTAAGGAGGTTGATGTTAGAGCTCAGGATGTAGTGCTGAACCAGCCCCCAGGCATAATGCAACATAATTTAAATACATAAACATAAGTCTAATGCATGCAGGTCAAACAAACAGACTGATCTCATAACATGTAACATGTGACATTTCCTTAGAGGGCTGGAAGATGTCTAGAACACAGAGACAATCCATAGCTGCACAGAAGGATTTCACTGGCCTCAACTTGGCTGTTGATTGCTGTTCTCAGCATCTGATTCTACAAGCAGCCACTTAATGAAGCATGGAAAATGTGACTAAGTTTTGTGTTGCTCTGCCAGTGGCGAGAATAAACTCCATGGTCTGCTTCCTGCTATGACCACCCACTTAGGAAGAGAGGCGACGCATTCACATAAACGTAGTCTCAATCACATCATCGTTTATTTTTTAGGTAAAGGAAATTATTCATGATTCATGAAGTGGAACTAGGTAGCTACACTGTGCTACAAACAGCTCTCTGAGTGGAAAAAGAATGGGGATGGTTACACTTGGCTTTTTCTCTCATGTGGCTACAACTGAAAAACGTTTGTCGTCGACAGCGGAAGCAGCACGGACGTGAACACACACAGATGCATCCAAGAGGCGCCAGAGCCTGTACAGGTCTCTACCTCCTTCCTCCTGGTAGCTTCTGTGATTCTGTAACAAGGACAAGATGTATAAATCCTAACTACAAAAACAGTATAGGGCTGAAAGAAAACCCGTTCAACTCCTGAGAAACTCTGAAGCCCAAATGCACACTGATGCACAAGAAAACATTGTTGCTACACAAAGGAGGAAACCAAAGAAGATGCAGTGTAGCAGCACCTTCAGAGGGGAAAAAAAAAACACAAGAGTGCTGCAGCCACAATGTGACAACACTGGCTGTGGTATTGCAAATAAGGTCAGTGTACTCCGTTTCCTTAGATACCGAGTGTTGTCTGCTTGTGCCAGCAACATCACAATTGCTTTCACTGCGGGAAACCTCAGGGTGGAAATTCAGTTAGAAAAAAAAAAAACATCTCTGGGGAGGTGATGGCCCAGCTTAACCGCAAGTCAGCAACCACTGGGAGGACAAACGTTTCCACTGAGATCCATTCCAACACACAGTTGCTTTAAAGGTACACTGGCTGATACCCTTAAATGTGAAAAATGATCCATATTTCCATAGATAATATGATGGCCTGGTGCTTCTGCCTTTGGCTGTCTCTCTTTCTTGAAAGGCCCCATTAGTGGAATGGGGGTACTATTAACTTTCTGTATTCTCTTTGTCTTTCTTTGCCACAAAATATACTCTTGGTCCGGTGGTTCTTTGTTTATCTGTCTCTCTTTTCTGGATGGAGCCATTGACCAAACTATTGTTGCCATTTACTTTGTATGCTATTCCTTTTTTTGTTTTCAAAAAGCGTACCATGGCCCGTTGGAATGGAGCAAAAGCTGTCATTACCCTTGCATTGCCTCTCAATTAGATATAAGTAGGTATTGTGATGGGTACCAAATTCGGTGTTTTTATAGGTACCGACCGAATTCCGTTGGAACTACAAAGTACTGATTCACGTAAAATGGTACCATGGTTCGCTACCTAAACGCATTGTGACACTGAGGGAGTGAAAGAGTGGGCAATTTTCCATGCCGGACATAAACACAGCATTGCATGAACAAAAACGTAATGACGTCCGTAGCCATTGGTACCGTGAACAAAGAATAGCTGATAGAAAGCGCTAGAAAGTATGGCTCCACTTTTCAAAATGCGATGCAGACAACGTTCGCTGCAATATGTGTGACACGAAATGCAAGGCCAGTTCCCAAAATACTTCTAATCTGAGGAAGCATCTGGTTAAGCACCAGATTTTTCTCAAGGCTGAAATGTGCACACTTTTAGTCAGCCTCAGATCTACGGCTACAACTCCTGCATTCTGCACCGTTAGCACGCCTGCATCCATTTGCGACTCGTCGTCTACAGCCAGCAACATGGGAGAAGAAATTTTTTAAACATCTGCGATGTTGCAATACTAACAGCTGGATGTTGTTTTGATATATTTAATAAAGTTTATATATTGAGAAATAAATTTGTTAAATTGAGAAATTTAAACAAATTAACATTTATTACCACATAAACAAACACAAAAGTACGGAAAACTGGTACCGTTGAGTACCAACACGGATTCCCAGGTACTGGGTATTAAATGTGAAAGGTAGCCATCCCTAAGTAGACACATGTTCAAGTACTCCTTTGTTTAACCATGTCCCTTTCCAACATGGAACTATTCATTAAACTATTGCTCCCATTAATTTAGATTACTCTCTGTGTTTTTCACCATAAAAAGCACTGCTAGCCCAAAGCTACCTTAATTAGTTGTGCCTCATTCCTGGGCAGAGCCGTTAACAGAACTATTGTTGCTTATAACTTTGATTTATTTCAAGATTCTTTCATTCTGTAGAAGGTACTGCTGGCCCCAAGGTTCTGTGTTTGGCTGTGTTTCTTAGTTCATTGGTAAAGATATAACAATTAGATCTGTATATTCTCTTAGTCTTCCTTCTTACATAACCACCTTGGTCTGTTTTTTGTCTAGCTGTATCTCCTTTTTGGATGGAACCATTCATTGAGCCATTGCTTCTATTAATTTGGTGTACTTTTTGTGTTGTTTTTATACATAAAAAGTACTCCAACGCAACGATTCTGTGTTTAACTGTCACATTCTCAGAAGATTCACTGACAGAACAATTGGTGCCAATAATTTATTGTACTCTCCTTCATTTTCTTTTCCATAGAAGTAATCACGGCTCAGTGTTTCTGTTCCTATCGTTGTCCCATTCCTGTCCTCTAAACTCCCATCCGGTTGTGGCAGACTGGTCGTGGCCTGGTTTTGCTGTAGGTTTCTTCCCATTTAGAGTGGTTTCTTTCCACGGTCATCACATGCTTGCTTATGCTGGCCTGGCCGAATTGTATTCTGCATACATTAGTAAGAATTGAACCATTTTGTCCTGTCAGATGCCTTAAGATGACATTTGGTGAGAAGTTCCAATTTTATATGTAGCCACACTAGTTAGGGAGGTCATAACATAGAATTTGACCCAATGAACAGACTTTTTCGTTGTTTCTCTAGCTCATGTTTATCTACCCTGAGTTGGATCTACAAGGACACATCTGCATTTATGAAACTGGTAAGTGAACGTATAGTCATTGTCAACAGATCTACTTGTTTTAGATTTAATGCTGATTCCGTATGCTGTGGGTTTTATTTAGTTTTTTTAATAAAACCTCAGTAACGATTTGGGAACTAACATCCTAAAACTAAGCATTCCCATCAGAACTATTTATAGTTTGTGGCTAAGCTGTAAACTAACTTTCTCTGGGTTGAAAATCTGCCCCCCCCCTAAAAAAAGTGCAAAAACCCTTGTGATCCTCCTGCTTCTGATTTATTTTTCCTAAAAGCCACAGCTGTTTTGGTCCACACATCACCAATAAAACGACAACCTGTGCCTAGTACATGCTTGTAAAGGGACACATTTCATGTTTTTCAAAGCAAGATTAGACAGGAAGTAAGAAACCCTAAATTAAGCCCTTTAAAACTCCATGAGGGACAGCGTGGAGCTGGCTGTAATCATCGCAATGCACTCTTTTCCCAAACAGACTCTAAATCCCCTTTTTCCCTTCCAGCGGGCGTGCTACAAGATAAGAACAAAACAAACTAATTTGTTCATGCTGTACTTTGCTCAAGCCTTTTAGTACACTGTGAATTATGGTCTCAGGGGAGGATGTCAGAAGTAATGCAATAACAAAGCTTGGATCTAGAGTTTTTGTCTCTCTCTAATTTACTTAGGAACCAAAAATGGCTGCAGAGCCACTGTGCATGAGGCCTGTCCTCTCCAAGATATTAATTAACCAGCAGATGGATTGCAGAGCCCCTGCACTGCAGTTGAAAAGGGAGTTTAGAGTAAACGTTAAACATTCACATAAAGTAAATCCATTAGGCTTCCATAATCATTCAACCAGAACATGGTATTGTGTTGTGAAAAAAGAGAACAGTGTCAGATGACGCCTAAAGAGGCCAATTTATTCAAGGAACTCCCAAAAACTACACACTTGTAAATTTATATTGTTTCACCCAGGTTTAAGGATTGAAATGATAAGCCGAAACAATGAAAAGGTTAAAAAGAATTGCTACACAACTCTTGGTTAATTTACCACTCCTAGGACACAAAGGTAATTCCTCCTTCTCCTCTGTTAATCCTGCTCAAGTGGGCTCAGTAATCCTCTGAGCTAAATAGCAGCCGAGAGATGGAGCAATGTGGACGGCCAGACAGCAGCTCGTGTCACTTTCACAACCAGGGCCAGTTTGAAGAGTGAGAGTGAGCTAAATGATTACTGAAGATAAACCGGGTGGCCGGTGTCCTAGCATCTCATCATCTTCAGTGCCTGAACTTAGGTTTTGACACATAACCAATAATAGGCAGCAGGGGAAAGGTCTCCTGGGTCAAAAGTACAGAATAAAGCTGGTGTGAGATACATTTAGTTACTTTCAACATTAAATACTATAAAATTAAGGAGGCCCTAACATCTTCTTCTGTCTTATAGCAGTTCCTAAAAATGACTGTATAGAGGAAATAAGTTAAAAAAAATCTTAACAAGTAGTAAGATGAGTGGACACCATTATATTAGTATATTAAGTGTCCCACCAGAGACAAAGACACACTGGACCATTGATACACAACTTTTAAGGACCCATATCATGCTGTTACCAGGGCTGCTCTGGGATTTTCGGATCATTCTCTTATCCACCTCATCCCAGCCTACAGGCAGAAATTAAGAGCTTCCAAACCCGCGGTTCACACTGTTAAGAAGTGGACTGAGGAATCAAACTTCAGCAACTGACTTAAACCAACTAACTGATGTGGTGACATCATACATCAATTTCTGTGAGGACATGTGTGTGCAGACCAAGACATTCTGCACCTTTGGGAATAACAAGCCATGGTTTACACCTCATCTCAGGAAGCTGCGCAAGGATAAGGAAGAAGCTCACAGCAGTGGAGATTGGGCACGGTACAGGCAGGTCAGGAACACACTAACAAAGGAGATCAAATCAGCCAAGAGAAGCTACAGTGAGAAGCTAAAGAACAGCCTTTCTACTGGTGATGCTTCAGCTGTATGGACTGGTCTGAGAAACCTGACTGCCTATAGGAGCCCCCTCACCCATCCTGAACAGAATCCTCGCCTGGCTAACCGTCTAAATGACTTCTACTGCAGACATGACAGGAAGCCATTCACATCTCAAACCATCTCCTCCACATCCCATTCAGGAACAAATTCTTCCCATAAAGCAACCAACCCCCTACCTTCAGATCCTCTGCCTGCACAAAAGATCTCTGAGGAAGATGTAAATAGGCTCTTTCAGCGCATTAAAGCAAAGAAAGCTGGAGGACCTGACAATGTCTCCCCATCATGCCTGAAAGCCTGTGCAAATCAACACTGATGTTGTCAGAACTACCTTGAACTCAACCCACTCAAGACTGTGGAAATGGTGGTGGACTTTCGGAGAACACCTCCCTCATACACCCCCTCACCGTCCTCAACAACACTGTGTCAGCTGTGGACCACTTCAGGTTCCTAGGAACCACCATCTCTGAGGACCTGAGATGGTCCTCACACAGTAACACTGTTCGGGAGAAGGCCCAGCAGAGACTGTACTTACTGAGGCAACTCAAGAAGTACAACCTTCCACAGGAGCTGCTGGTCATCTTCTACACTGCCATCATTTTGTCTTTCCTGTCTTCATCTATCTCAGTGTGGTTTGGCTCATCCACAAAACAGGACAGGTCCAGACTGCAACGAATAATAAGGTCTGCAGAGAGAATAATCAGGGCTGAGCTTCCCTCCATCCAGGACTTACAGGTCTAGGGTCAGGAAAAGAGATGCTAAAATCTCTGCAGACCCCAGACACCCTGCACATAAACTGTTTAGAGTTTTACCTTCAGGCCGTCGTTACAGAGAACTGTTTACTAAAACCAGCTGCCACAGAGACAGTTTCTTTCCCCAGGTTGTTTCTCTGATGAACATTTAATAGAGTACCAAACAACTGCATACTGAAGTTGCATATGCACCTTTGTATATACAGTATGTATATTTAAGGACATAAAGATATATGCATATATACATCTTATAACGCATTAAACAAAACAAAAAAGAAAAGAAAACCCCAGAGAGCAAAGTGTACCAGAGTCAAATTCCTTGTTTGTATGTACAAACTTGGAAATAAAGCTGATTCTGATTACTGACATTTCCATTATAATAACCTAACATTATCCAAAACCTCAAGCAGCAACACTCAAGTCTTCCACGTTGTCTGCTGTACTAAACAATACTGAATTTCTTATTGTGCGGCACAAATTTGTAAGAGTGCATTGGACAGTTAAAGAAACTGCTTATCCTCAATTAAAACCTATTTACAATCAGGATTTAAACTAGTCAAAATTATTCATTTGCATATTGATTGTTTAATTTGAAAAGAAACCATTTGTCATTTAATTTCATTTAATTTGCTTTCATTGGTTTACATTTAAAAGCCCTCATTTAACAGCGAAGATGTTTTAGTGATACCAGTATGTATCACTTTAAATCTCACAAATTTTGCAAAGGTCTTTCCTTGAGAGCATGGACTCACCCTCCAGGCTGGACGGTTCAGCGAGTGTAGATTCCTAACTGAAACATGTTCAAGCCTGAACCTGGACAAAAATGGCAGTTTTTAGGAAGCGTCTGCATTTACTTTTACAGAAAGTAGATAACATTACCTGATTATTGTCAAAACATAACTGGAATTTTGTAATTTAATCACAATCCACGTATAGTTTTAATACTGATACACAATAATAGGAGAATGTGTGGGAAATGTTACTGGGTCACTGCTGTTAGCAAAAATAGCAATAAAAATAGCAATTATTCTGTTAAAAAACATTGCATCAAAATGAAATTAGTCTTTGTGAGAAAATTGCTACAACATTTTAAAAATAAGTCACTAAATTAAATTGTCACAGGCGTAACTTAAGCACTGATTGTGTCTGTAAGTAATATTAATGCTCTAATTGGGCTTTTTCGTATTTGCCTTACATTTCAATAGCTTATGAAGACAGCAGGCTTTGAGGAAGTAACCATTAAGTCAGGCTTCCTTAAATGTTTTCGAATAAGAATATCCTTTGTCATTGTCACAAGTACAACAATATTGAGAAAAATGCTATCTGGTCAGTGCATGTGCAATAAATAACTTCTTAAAATCTCAATAATTCTGTGGTATTAATTTTTATAGTGTATATTACATCTGTGCTACAGCTGTAAATTTATGTAAAGCCCCTACAAATGATGTGGCAATGTCCCAATAATATAGCCTTGCTTAGTCTCATGCTATGCTATGCAGGCTCTCTGTCTGCACTGATAAAGATTTACTTGCCTCAGCATGCCAAATGCTTGATGGGGCCAACGAGGCAAGAGGGGTTGGCCATAACTTCATACTTTTTTTGACCACTTTGAGGTATTGTGTATAATTTAGGCATTTGTTTTGCTTTTGAAATTCTTGTTTGGCAACTTGGGCAACAGGCTGACATTATTAATGGCTTTTGTTATATTAGCCATGCTTAATATGTTCATCCATGTTGCGTAGTGTGCAAGTATAAAAGTATATATTTAATACAATAACAGACATATCTTGTACAATTTTTTAATATCTAACTACAACAAGTAGCATTTTAGTATGTCAAATTATTTTGGTATACACATAAATGTAATGACTTTCTATCAATGCAAACTCAACTTTCAACATTTCCTCGCAGATCTTTGTTTCCTGGTGATCTTACAGGAAGCAGCTTGTATTCTAATTCTCAATCAAACTATCTAAGGTAGACAAAAAGGCTTGGCTTCTTGCTGCAGAAATGCTAGCTTAGCTTTTAGAAACGAGATTAGTTGTTTCTCTATAACTATGACTTGCTTTGAATGGTTATAATAAATATGGGAAACTGATGACATATTTCATTTTGAGTACCGGTTTCTCACAAAAGCATCACCTACAAAAAAGAAGGTAGATCTTAAATAAGTAGCTACTTCTTATCTACACAAAACATCTAACATAAAATAACAATGTGTGGTCTGATGAGAGTCTACTGGACTGACCTGAAGAAGAAGAAGTGTGAAGTGGCATAAATTTAAAACAACCTGCTGAGTTCATTTCCTCAGTCAGTTAAATTGTAAAACAAGCTGTCATATATGGAAAGAAAGACTGACTTCTAATGACTGAATGCTGTATAAAGTTGACCAATCAGCTGCAGAAAGCCACTTCTCCTTAGTCAGTATAATTTTTTGAACTTAAGAAGGAGCAAAATGTAAAAAGTACATAACTAATTTGCCAATTGTAAGTCTCATTCTGCAGGATGAATGAAAGAAAATGCATTTGGACTTCACCTTCAAATACATGAAAACTATTCCGCCATTTCCTAATCTTTCTCACATTCATGTTATTGTCACTTAAACATTATAGAATGGCTACTGTATCTGAATTATATAAATTGCTGTCATCAAAGTCTTAAAACATAATACCATATTTGGCAAAAGAAAACAGAAGGGCTTTTGATCAACCTCAGGAAGACATTTCAGTTAAGTGTTATAGAGTCTCTATATAGAGTGTTTTTGTTTGTCTTATCATTCAGACTCAAAGGTAATGGTCCTCTTAGTCACTCTGACAGAAATATATAACACTCTTATCTAACATTTCTCTAGAAATATTTACCAGTTGTAAACATGTTCTGACAACACCACCACAAGGGCGTTGCTTGCTGGATTTATTTAACACCAACAATTCTGACTTCTGAACAAGAAAAAACAGGAAACTGCCTGACAGGATATGTGCTTATATAGGATAAACTGAATAAAAAGTAATTTTTAAATATGTGTGTGGGTGTGTACACTTTTGAAAGTGTACACATGTGATATACCAGGTGTTTTTGATGTAAAAAAACAAGAACACGATAAATTTGTTTAAAACGTTTTCAACTGTTAAAGCGATGTATGTCCTGTTCACAGAAAAGAGAAATATTTTATTAGTAGGTGCAATAAGTGGTTTAACTGTGAACAGCTTACTGTTCAATATACTGTGTTTAATTGCCCATACCTTTACACTAAAGTATATTTAAAGGACCTTTTTATTTGATTCCAACGTCAATTATAATGAATCTAAAAGACCAGAAGTAAAGTTTAACTTTCTGCTCTCAGCAGTCATGACATGACTGACTCCCAGATCCTTTAGTTATCAACTTCCTCTCCAGTGGAACCAGCTCCCGGTTTTGGTCCGTGAGGCAGACACCCTGTCTACTTTTAAGGCTAAGCTTAAAACTTTCCTTTTTGATAAAGCTTATAGTTAGTGTGGCTTAGGTTATCCTGAACTATCTTCCTTATTTTTGACCTCCATCTTGTTCCCTCTGTGTTGGATGGAGGAAGGGGGAGTCAGGTTTAGCCTAAACCGGCTCAGTAATGGTTGAGGTGCAAACACACCCTCCATTTCTGCTACCTGTATGACCCCTTCTCTTTTCCAATGGTTATAATCAGTCTGACAGAGAAAGGTATCCCAATCCTTGTGGTTTTTAGTATAACAATGGCCATCAGTGGGCTCTAGATGGACAAACTTTACCAGTTTATTATTTTACTTAGTGCCCCTACACGTGGCCTGTTCTGGGGTGGCCGGGCTCTGGCACTCGGTGGTTTGGTCTGGCCTCCCCGGTGGCCCCGCGCCGTCCCGGACCCTTTGTGGGGTACCTTGAGATGACATTGTTGTAAATAAGCGTTATATAAATAAATAAACTGAAACTATCTCTGTAGTTATGCTCCTATAGGCTTAGGCTGCTGGAGGACATAATGACTACTTTCACTCTCTTCGCTACATTCTCACACTACTCTCTAATTTTTTTATTATTTGCTGTTATTTCAGTTTTTAACTTTATGTTCTCTCTCTTTTCTCTTCCCAGAAGCTACACCTGGCTTGACTCTGTGTCTACCTGTGACACCTTTCTGGAGAGGGGCATTGTCCGAGCTTCTGCTGGCAACAACTTAATGCTCACCTTCTACAGATGATCCACATGACCCTGTCTTTCAGTGTTTAACCCTTTCTCTCTCCTAGATATAGCAATTGACTGAGCTTTTACTGTAACTACCTGTATGTGCTCTCTTTCAGACTAACTTTGAAAACTGGCTCAGAGTTTATCTGTTCTTTTTTTCTAGATGAAACGACTAAAGGAGCTACATCCATTAACATTTACTTTTCCTTCCCATAGAAAGAACTCCTGGATCAGTGCTTCTTTGTTCTTTTTGTGTCTCTGCTTTGTTCTCTCAAACCTCCAGTCGGTCGTGGCAGATGGCCGCTCACACTGAGCCTGGTTCTGCTGGAGGTTTCTTCCTGTTAAAAGGGAGTTTTTCCTCTCCACTGTCGCTATATGCATGCTCAGTATGAGGGATTGCTGCAAAGTCAACGCCAGTGACTGTCCACTGTCTCTACATGCTCATCCAGGAGGAGTGACTGCTACAAATCTCTGACTTGATACAATCTGCTGGGTTTCCTTAGATAGAAAAACGTTTTATCCAATTTGAATAACTAACTCTGACTGCACTGTTCAATGGTTAGGATTAATTGGAAAGTATGTACCTGACTTTTGTGAAGTACCTTGAGACGACATGTGTTGTGAATTGGCGCTATATAAATAAACTGAATTGAATTGAAAACCTTGTGGAAGAAAATGTCAAGGTCTGGTGAAACCAAACTTGAACTTTGAGATAATTCCAAAATGCAAGTTTAACAGGAAAGGAACACTGAGCATTAACATAGAACACCAACAACCATAGTGAAACATGGTGGTGGCAGCATTATGATCTAATTTTTTTCAAATGTAACTGGGGTAACAGAAACCTGAAGATGAAGACGGGCGATATTTTTAGGCATCACAATTAGTCGAAAGCATCCATCCACATCAGCAAAAAAAGCTGTTTTGTAATGGCCTAACTAGATCAAAAGACTTAATTTAAACAAACAGAATGTGACATCCAGGTTGCTATGTAAACTCATTGCCTTTTATGTTGTCTGGGTACAAGGAGGTAAAAGTCAGGCCTCGTCTTCTCTAAGGTAAGATCTATTTTGATGAAGTACAGAACAGATTAACAGTCTCCCAAATTTCAGAGCTAACAGCATTAGACTGCATCTTTCACCAAAGGAAACAAAGGCTTGACCTGTCTGAGTGGCTTTTAGAAGCAATGTTAAAATCTCTCATTGAAGAAACACAGTCGTCACCATCTGAATATTTAAAAGTCACCTTTAGAAACTGCATTTTTCTATGAAAACTATAAGCTCCAACATGTCAGTGAAGGTTTTTCATTGATAAAAAGAAAATGTATCATCAGCTTTTGCAGTGAGTTTTTTTAATGAGTCTTTGAGTGATAACGGGATAGAAATATTCAAAATACTAAAAAGAAAAGGAGAAGAAGAATGACGCAGGTTTGGTGTATCCTGTAATAACCCTGTTGAGTGCACACATACATGACCTAAATAACACGCCAAAGCTTATCGTAGGCTTTCAACTCACATTCAAATACCATTACATCAGGATCATCCAACATTAACTTCCGCTTACGTCAAATCATCTAAAATTTCAAACCTGCCCTTCGCACGCGGAAAGCCATAATCTGACACTTCTTCTGCGCTCTCATCTGAACCAGAGCAGAGAAGGGTTGAAACGGTTTTTACTGATGCCATATGGTTGCTGAAAAACACTGCAGCCTGAGGACTTGTTTAATGCTATTAGCCTTTTGCCCCCCTGAGGATGAGCAGTGAGGTTACTACAGAATAAAGTCCGTCATGCACTTGGCTTACATGCAGACCTTTAGCAAGTCATTTTTCCTAAACAAACGGATGCTAGACTGAACTTTGTCTCAGGTTAAGCCCAGATAGGCTGTAGCTAGATATTGGAGGTTGAAAAAGGGCATCAAGGATGATTTCTCTGCATCCGCCTTCTAATGGGAACGTATAAGACCCCTGTTAACGGGACATTTTAAAAGATGTGTTTGATTTTCAGTGTAAAGCTAAGAAGTAGTACTTCAACATTCAATATTCTTCAGTAATCCTTTGACAAACTCACTCCTGGTTGATAAAAAACATCTCCATCTCTGTTTTTGTTTTTACAGCCACACTGCCATTTTAATGATCCAAAGGACAGCCCAAGAGTTCCACTGTCCACACTATGCAGACATAGACAGATTTGAGATTCTCATTGTATGATAACCTTGTGAAACATACCAGTTTAAGGACCAATACTAGCTTAACATGCTGATATTAGCTGGGTAATTAGCCAGTCTACTGGCTCAGATGTTGGAGGGATGGGTGGTGCTCATTTAGCTTCCACAGAGTGTAAGGAAGAGGAAGGATAGATGACGAACACAGAAATGAATGATTGCATAAATGGTCAGGTAAAGAAATGATAAACACATGAATGCAAGTATGGGCAGATGTTCAAATGGATAGATGATGAATGAATGGTCAGTTGAATGGCTGATGAACACATGAATGGACGGATGGATGGTCTCTAAATGGATGGACTATGAATGGCTGGGTGGAAGAAAATGTGGATAGATGTATGGACCTATAGATGGATGGACATTTTAATCATTTGATTTATTTCTGCAGTTTGTAGCCTCACAGTACACTGCTCAGTCATGGGGGAAGGATCCCAACCACAGTTATTTTGATCATTGTTTAAATCATGTTTTATTTACTACGGTAACACAATGGATTTGGAAACACAATCAACTTGATGAACCCTAAGAAAACCTATGGAGCTAATGGTGCTCAGCTTTGTTCAGCTGAACATTACTAGCAGAGAAACAAAGAGCATGTCACAGATATAGTTGCTTTTAAAATTGAAAAATCTACACCTGGCCCTAAAACATTGCATGAAGTGGACCACAGACATCATACATACAGGTCCTTCTCAAAATATTAGCATATTGTGATAAAGTTCATTATTTTCCATAATGTAATGATGAAAATTTAACATTCATATATTTTAGATTCATTGCACACTAACTGAAATATTTCAGGTCTTTTATTGTCTTAATATGGATGATTGTGGCATACAGCTCATGAAAACCCAAAATTCCTATCTCACAAAATTAGCATATTTCATCCGACCAATAAAAGAAAAGTGTTTTTAATACAAACAACGTCAACCTTCAAATAATCATGTACAGTTATGCACTCAATACTTGGTCGGGAATCCTTTGGCAGAAATGACTGCTTCAATGCGGCGTGGCATGGAGGCAATCAGCCTGTGGCACTGCTGAGGTCTTATGGAGGCCCAGGATGCTTCGATAGCGGCCTTTAGCTCATCCAGAGTGTTGGGTCTTGAGTCTCTCAACGTTCTCTTCACAATATCCCACAGATTCTCTATGGGGTTCAGGTCAGGAGAGTTGGCAGGCCAATTGAGCACAGTGATACCATGGTCAGTAAACCATTTACCAGTGGTTTTGGCACTGTGAGCAGGTGCCAGGTCGTGCTGAAAAATGAAATCTTCATCTCCATAAAGCTTTTCAGCAGATGGAAGCATGAAGTGCTCCAAAATCTCCTGATAGCTAGCTGCATTGACCCTGCCCTTGATAAAACACAGTGGACCAACACCAGCAGCTGACACGGCACCACTGACCATCACTGACTGTGGGTACTTGACACTGGACTTCTGGCATTTTGGCATTTCCTTCTCCCCAGTCTTCCTCCAGACTCTGGCACCTTGATTTCCGAATGACATGCAGAATTTGCTTTCATCCGAAAAAAGTACTTTGGACCACTGAGCAACAGTCCAGTGCTGCTTCTCTGTAGCCCAGGTCAGGCGCTTCTGCCGCTGTTTCTGGTTCAAAAGTGGCTTGACCTGGGGAATGCGGCACCTGTAGCCCATTTCCTGCACACGCCTGTGCACGGTGGCTCTGGATGTTTCTACTCCAGACTCAGTCCACTGCTTCCACAGGTCCCCCAAGGTCTGGAATCGGCCCTTCTCCACAATCTTCCTCAGGGTCCGGTCACCTCTTCTCATTGTGCAGTGTTTTCTGCCACACTTTTTCCTTCCCACAGACTTCCCACTGAGGTGCCTTGATACAGCACTCTGGGAACAGCCTATTCGTTCAGAAATGTCTTTCTGTGTCTTACCCTCTTGCTTGAGGGTGTCAATAGTGGCCTTCTGGACAGCAGTCAGGTCGGCAGTCTTACCCATGATTGGGGTTTTGAGTGATGAACCAGGCTGGGAGTTTTAAAGGCTTCAGGAATCTTTTGCAGGTGTTTAGAGTTAACTTGTTGATTCAGATGATTAGGTTCATAGCTCGTTTAGAGACCCTTTTAATGATATGCTAATTTTGTGAGATAGGAATTTTGGGTTTTCATGAGCTGTATGCCAAAATCATCTATATTAAGACAATAAAAGACCTGAAATATTTCAGTTAGTGTGCAATGAATCTAAAATATATGAATGTTAAATTTTCATCATTACATTATGGAAAATAATGAACTTTATCACAATATGCTAATATTTTGAGAAGGACCTGTACATTGAGAGGAATAAAATCTAGTTTGAGCATTTTTACTTACTGTGTATACAGGTCCTTCTCAAAAAATTAGCATATTGTGATAAAGTTCATTATTTTCCATAATGTCATGATGAAAATTTAACATTCATATATTTTAGATTCATTGCACACTAACTGAAATATTTCAGGTCTTTTATTGTCTTAATACGGATGATTTTGGCATACAGCTCATGAAAACCCAAAATTCCTATCTCACAAAATTAGCATATCATTAAAAGGGTCTCTAAACGAGCTATGAACCTAATCATCTGAATCAACGAGTTAACTCTAAACACCTGCAAAAGATTCCTGAGGCCTTTATAACTCCCAGCCTGGTTCATCACTCAAAACCCCGATCATGGGTAAGACTGCCGACCTGACTGCAGTCCAGAAGGCCACTATTGACACCCTCAAGCAAGAGGGTAAGACACAGAAAGACATTTCTGAACGAATAGGCTGTTCCCAGAGTGCTGTATCAAGGCACCTCAGTGGGAAGTCTGTGGGAAGGAAAACGTGTGGCAGAAAACGCTGCACAACGAGAAGAGGTGACCGGACCCTGAGAAAGATTGTGGAAAAGGGCCGATTCCAGACCTTGGGGGACCTGCGGAAGCAGTGGACTGAGTCTGGAGTAGAAACATCCAGAGCCACCGTGCACAGGCGTGTGCAGGAAATGGGCTACAGGTGCCGCATTCCCCAGACCTGGGCTACAGAGAAGCAGCACTGGACTGTTGCTCAGTGGTCCAAAGTACTTTTTTCAGATGAAAGCAAATTCTGCATGTCATTCGGAAATCAAGGTGCCAGAGTCTGGAGGAAGACTGGGGAGAAGGAAATGCCAAAATGCCAGAAGTCCAGTGTCAAGTACCCACAGTCAGTGATGGTCTGGGGTGCCGTGTCAGCTGCTGGTGTTGGTCCACTGTGTTTTATCAAGGGCAGGGTCAATGCAGCTAGCTATCAGGAGATTTTGGAGCACTTCATGCTTCCATCTGCTGAAAAGCTTTATGGAGATGAAGATTTCATTTTTCAGCACGGCCTGGCGCCTGCTCACAGTGCCAAAACCACTGGTAAATGGTTTACTGACCATGGTATCACTGTGCTCAATTGGCCTGCCAACTCTCCTGACCTGAACCCCATAGAGAATCTGTGGGATATTGTGAAGAGAACGTTGAGAGACTCAAGACCCAACACTCTGGATGAGCTAAAGGCCGCTATCGAAGCATCCTGGGCCTCCATAAGACCTCAGCAGTGCCACAGGCTGATTGCCTCCATGCCAAGCCGCATTGAAGCAGTCATTTCTGCAAAAGGATTCCCGACCAAGTATTGAGTGCATAACTGTACATGATTATTTGAAGGTTGACGTTTTTTGTATTAAAAACACTTTTCTTTTATTGGTCGGATTAAATATGCTAATTTTGTGAGATAGGAATTTTGGGTTTTCATGAGCTGTATGCCAAAATCATCCGTATTAAGACAATAAAGGACCTGAAATATTTCAGTTAGTGTGCAATGAATCTAAAATATATGAATATTAAATTTTCATCATTACATTATAGAAAATAATTAACTTTATCACAATATGCTAATTTTTTGAGAAGGACCTGTATATGTCCGAATTGTTCATCCTGAAAATAATTAAATAATTTAGGTCCATAAAAGGAATGTAAGAAAACCAGCTATCTGCAAAAAAATGTTCAAACATTTATTTTTACAAGTCCTATTTCTAAGACTTCCAAATAGTTTCTGCAGTTTTATGTATCTGTTTTTAACTTTAAATAATTTAAAAATCAAGTCCATATCAGCTGCAAAGCTGAGGCCCTAATCTCCAAATAAAATGTTTTCAATACGCCTGTTGGCTGCTTAAAATGAAAAGAATGAGTTGAATCTCATGTTTGTAATCACTTTCACATTTTACCAGGTCAATGTCGATCAGACTTTAATCTGACATGGAGTAACTTAATCTCTAATTCCAATTAGCCTTGAGACATAAAATTAGTCCAGGAACCGGTCAGAGTCCTCAATAACCTAAATTCCACTGACCTTAATTTATTTGCTTCTGTTGCCTGAATTTCGTAATTTAAATCCAAACTGATAATTAATGTAATTATTTATATTATTTCTAACTTGACATAACTTGCAGATATCAGTAACTTATTTCCTCTACAAATCCTCACTGCCAGTTTTCCTTTCGCTTGCAAGGTAAAAGATGTTCAACTGTTATTATCATACGAGCATCAACTGCAGTCAAACAGCTATGATGGCCATTCTGAGTCATAAGATTACTTGCTGAGGTTGGGCATGTTTGCAAATAGAGCAGTGGTGTGATACTGGTAGCTCTGAGGTTTTGTCCAGACAGCCAACTGTGCGAACGCCAGGTCAAGTGAGGAGGAGAGGAGAGACATAAAGCCACAGAGGGTTGGTGTGAAGGAGTTAATGCAGCAGAGCAAAGCCCGGCCACATAGTGAACCGTTTGTAACCATCTTCAGATGTTGGAAGAGATATGGAGCCCCACACAGCCTCTATTGTTGGGTGGCCATGTTGGTGGGATGAAGGCAGAGAGTAAAACATCAGAGCAGACTACCAGTGGAGAGTTGCAGCTGCTCTATTGAAGACGAAGAGCAGGAAGAGGTTTGAGACTGTTTGACAGCAGCTGGTAACAGCTTCCTCTGCAGGTGGTTTGGGCTAATTATCAGTATAGAGATGCCAGAAGCTTGTTTTTTCCCCTCCTTTCCCAGGGAGAATGAGAGAAGTGGGCTTATAAAATGCAAATTATTATACCCCATCATGTCTGGCACCAATGAAATGGTGCAAAATCTGTGGTACATCCTGAGGAAAGAGATTTTAAGGGGAGTCAGTGCTGAAGAGAAGAAAATGTAGGTGTTTTCAAAGGAAAACAAAATAATAAAAAAAAAACTATAGCTAGTAAGTTTATTAAATACCATACAGTGCCTTGTAGTTGTTATACTACAACTGCAAACTTAGGTTTAGTGGGATTTTATATGATAGAGCAACATAAATAGCTTCTACTGCAGACATGACAAGAAGCCATTCACACCTCAAATCATCCCCTCCACATCCCATTCAGGAACAAGTTCTTCCCACAAAGCTACCAACCCCCTACCTTTAGATCCTCTGTCTGCATTAAAGATCTCCGAGGAAGAGGTAAACAGGCTCTTTCAGCGCATGAAAACAAAGAAAGCTGGAGGACCTGATAACGTCTCCCCATCATGTCTGAAAGCCTGCGCACATCAACTTGCTCCAATCTTCACAAGGATCTTCAACAAGTCACTGGAGAAATGTGAGGTCCCCTCCTGCCTCAAACGATCCACCATCATCCCGGTTCCCTAGAAACCCACCATCGTAGGATTAAATGACTACAGGCCTGTAGCCCTGACGTCTGTGGTCATGAAGTCCTTTGAGCGGCTGGTGTTGAAGCACCTGAAAGACATCACAGGCCCCCTGCTGGACCCCCAGCAGTTTGCTTACAGAGCCAACAAGTCGACAGATGATGCTGTCAACTTAGGTATACACTTCATCCTGCAACACCTCGACCACCCAGGGACGTACGCCAGGATCCTGTTTGTAGACTTCAGCTCGGCCTTCAACACCATCATACCAGACATCCTCCACCAGAAGCTCACACAGCTCCACGTCCCAGCCTCCACCTGTCAGTGGATCAACAGCTTCCTGACGGACCGACAGCAGCAGGTGAGTCTGGGGAGCATCTTCTCCCGATCCAGATCAATAAGTACTGGTGCCCCCCAGGGGTGTGTTCTATCCCCACTCCTCTTCTCTCTGTACACAAATGACTGCACCTCATCGGACTCATCCGTGAAACTCCTTAAGTTTGCAGATGACACCACTGTCATTGGTCTGATCCAGGACGGTGATGACTCTGCATACAGACAGCAGGTGGATCGGCTGGTACACTGGTGCGGTCAGAACTACCTTGAACTGAACCCACTCAAGACTGTGGAAATGGTGGTGGACTTTCGGAGAACACCACCCATACACCCCCCTCACCATCCTCTTGTGGGTGTTGTTTTTGTGTCCTAGCAAATACCCAAATTTTCCAATCATATTTCTCCAAGTAGATTTGATAAGATATCTGTGTACAAACAGTATTTGTTTAAAGATAGTTATACAATACATTGATATTTTAAAGAGTATTTTAAACTGTATTTTAAACGGTTGTGGGACTTTTTGTTTTTACCTCACAAGCAGCAACAGTGGGAGTAAATGGAAAGAGATAAGTAGGGCAAACATACCCTGAGGTTGTGAATCAATGAGTAGAAATTACCTCCCTTTCTACAAAATCTAATTAGCACATTGTCTTATATAGAAACAGTGTTTTTGCAGGTCAGCCTCAATATGCTCCTTGAACATGGAAATAACTAGGCTGAAAAGCTACTATAATGTCCTGACAAGGCATTACTTGAAACACACAAAACCTTATCACAAAAGTTAATACACAGCTAGAGTTTCCATTTACCTTTTGTTTTCGTCCACATGACAATGTTTTCATATGAAGCCATTTGCTTAGGTGCTAGGCTAATGCTAGCATGTTTACTCTCTGTTTTATATGACTCATTGACTATTTAGCTTGTTATATATTTCATTATGGTTCCAGTTAATCGTGGGCGGGCAAAACGTCTAGAAAAAGTTAATTTGCTTCCAAAAATTGCAACTTTGCTTTGAAAGTTGGAAAATGTAACAAAAGATCTTCCCCTACAGCGCTCAGAGTAGGTCACATGACAAAAAGGTGACAGGTACCCATAGCAACCAATACAATCATTATTTCCCTGTGAATGTCAATGTAAATGGCAAAAAAACTCTTTGAATCTGTAGGAAAACCAAGATATGGTCATTCAACAGAAATATGTGTACAGTTAATATTTTCTATTTTGAAGTTTCCTCTCTACGGTCGCTACATGCATGCTCAGAATGAGGGATTGCTGCAAAATCATAAAGCCAATGACTGTCCCCTGCTTTAAGACGTGTTGTAAATTGGCGATACATAAATAAATTAAACTGAATGCCTTGATCAATACTTGGAACCCAGCCCCACAAGGTCATGAAAGTAGGCAAACACTTAACAAATGGCACATACCTAAGTATATGTTATAAAACATAAAATACATTTATTATTATTCAAATGAGTGAGACTCAGTTATTTGTATCTGCTATCACCTATTGATAAGAGTCCATTAAATTAGGTGCTGTTATTTTTAACACTAATACTATCACTGATGTGGGGCTTAAGTGCTGAACATGCTGCCAGTAATCCAAGGACCACAGTGCTCCTAAGACCATCCAATAAATTAGGCCCAGAGTTTGCTTACATGTTCACTTGTTATGATCAAGGGCATTTTTAATGAGCAGTTGTGTCCATGGAAGGTCATAAGAACATCAGAAAAGTCCTTCATTGTTTTGAACTCTGAAGACAGGAAAAGCAGAGTCATTGTTGTATCCTCGACAGCAGCAACAGCCGAGTCTGTTTCTGTGGCTGCAGCTTTCTGATGCTGCCGAGTTTATGATCCGTTTCCTCCCACCCTTATCCCGGGCTCCTCCTTCAACGGATGACATAAAAAAAAAAAAAATCCCCTTTTTAATCAGCAGTGACAGAGCCTGACCCAGATTGCCTCAAGAAGACTCTGGCACCACAGCAAGGTTTAGATAGGCTGTGTGATTTCATGATAAAGACTAAAGGGTGTCAAAGGCATACTTGAGCAAAGAAAGGAAGCTACACAGACCACCTTTCAGGCCTTTGAGCCTGCACTGATTGTTGCAGATGGCAAGCTGATTATTAACAACCTTGGCAATGGCCATAAGCTTTCACATCTAGTTTAATAATCTGTGATGATATGACCAGTGGGTGTCATAATTGTCATCTGTGAGGATCCAGATCATGCAGAGGTCTGACCTATTTAGCGCTCACTCAAATTTTCAGTGTCCTGATGGTCCAACTAAGGATCAAAGACTCATCATACCAGAAAAGTTGGGTGTGGGTAACAGGCAGGTATTTAAAAAATACACCCCAACGCAGAGTTACTGCAGGTTTCAGTGAGTTAAATTCTATTATTTTTAAGAGATCCTTGCAATGAAAATGTAATACCTATATAAATAAAAAAATAAAAAAACAAATATAAGTTAAAACATGAACAAACTGCAAAAAGATGAATACAGGAGGAGAATTTCTCCAAGGGTCACAGTGAATGTCCGGGCCTTGCAGTTTTGTTACAGCGCAAATAACACCACAAGACCTCAACCAGAATGACACAAAAACATACCGAAAGTATGGCGTTTCTTAAGAGAATAAAATCAATTTATAAAGAAAATATAAAAACAAGTCAATAAAATAACCACGGAAAAAATTAAGCTGATGTAACAAAATCTTTTAAGACTTGCTTTTGAAAAACACTTAAAATCGAGAAGACATTTTGACTCCTTGAGACCCTGCAAAGTTGGTTTCAATAAATCCTTGTTTAAACTAAAACAAATTTCCAGAAAGATTACATAAATCTAAAAGGGTGCTGCAAAAACCCCCTCTTTGAACATAAAAACCAACCGTTAATATATGAGTTGTACTAAAACATCAATAAGCTATTCAGATCATTTTGGAGTTCAGTGACTCATAACTAATTCATCAGCTTCTCTCCTTAAACTACAGTTAGGTTTATCTGCTACATCCCATGTTGGTTCTGTATGATGTGAGATATTTTATAAAAATCTGATAAACGTAAACAGCTTAAATGTAATATAAACAGCCACACAGCCATCACTGAATTATCCCCACAAAAACAAACAAAAATCTTTCCAGATGTGTTGCAAAGAAAAACAACTTAGTCCAACCGGACTATACAGCTTTACGTTTCAGGATAAGATCTATCTGGCAATATACTGTTGTCATGACACACACACAATATTACACTAAATAATGAAGCTGAACTTGAATATGTTCATTTGCCTCTCTTTGAGATATATTTTCACCATGTGGCTCATGCCTACTGACAACACTCCCAAAACCACTGAAGAAGCACCAATGCTAATTGTTGTTTGGGCAGCAGCATTTCGGGTAAACAATATAATCAGTTAAAGAGTGACATATCTATCAGCTTTAAACTAAAGGACTATTTCACAGTTTTTTGTAGGTCTTGACTGCATTTGATCATCTGTAGCTGAAAATGTAAAACACTAAAACTGATTAAATCTGATCAGAATAATTCTACACTGCTCCTTAAAACACAGTTTCAAATGAGTTAAACCTTTATTATATTTATGCAAACACAAAATGTAGCATCCAGATATGAATATTTTTTAACTAAAACAAATCACTATAAAGTGTAAAAAGACAGGAGGGTTATTTTAGCTTTCCTGAAGACGAAACACTTTCAAACACCAATCATTTTCTGCTCCCAGGAGCAAAACACTGCTGGAAGCTAATGAGTTTGCTCACATTAGTGTAGGGGTCACCAACCTTTACAACCTTTAGAGCCATTTTTGCCCTCAGTCCAGCTAAACAATATGTGTTTATAGCCACAAAAACAAATTTGCTTATTTGTTTACAATATATACTATAGGATATTAGTTTTTTTAAATTAAAGAACAACAATTTTATTTTAGTTTTTAGGTTTTAAAATAAAGAAAATGATCAGATGTTTACATAAAGAGAATGAATACATTTTCTTCAACAGAACATTTAATTTCTATATAAAATGATGTCCAAAAAAAAGCAGATAGTTTGCAACCAAAAGACAAAGATTCTGCATAAAAAAAGAATATTCCTTACACTATTAGCGTTATTCTTTGCAGAAATGCTATGCGTATACTGTATGAAAATGCAGAGGAAAGACTGCAAAATGTTTTATATTACCTTACATTTAAAACCATTGCTCAGTTCTTTAGCGTTTCTGGATAAAGTTAAGAGCCACAGTGGAGGGTCTAAAAACTCACGAGGCACCGGAGCCACAGGTTGCAGACCCTTCCATTAGCACAGAGCGTCGTTAATGGAAGGGTCAATAGATATAGCAGAAAACACTCCGTAATACTCAGGTTTTATTGCATTAAGTGAATTAGATGATCAGTGCTACATACAAGTTGCAACTTGATATTTGTTCTGTTGAGAAAATAGTGCTAACGCAAACTGTCTCATCCAAAAGTGACAGTTAACATTTTTCTAACGTGGTGTTCAGGCCAAAGTGATAGCACATTTAACCTCTAAAGTTGTTGTAATCAGTAATCAGCAGAAACCTAATCTTGCATTGTCTTTTAGATTGCCCCATCTCCCCTGAGAACATATTGACCAAACAGAGACTGTTCTGACAGCTGCCTACCCGGTAAGACACTGAGAACCAATAAGTACTCCACTCAACCTCAGCTAAACAGCACCCATAATTTTGTGTTTATCCTAAGATGGTGCTCTCAACATTTCACTCCTTCTGTTCGAATTCAATGAGCCTTTCACTTGGGACAAGTTTTGAATCAATCATTCACATTCCTGACTACATGCGAAGGCTCTGAAGTGTGCAGAATTCCTCAGCTCAACATCATGCCAACAGCTTTTTTTTCCCTATTTCAGTCTTCTGCATGATGAGATAAGGTAGATGGGGATAATTAATAAGCAGCTCCCTGGCATTCTTTTCTCCATTGGCTCCATGCATGGTAACCTGATGTTCACTGCCTTCTCTCATCTCTTAAACTTAACTAAATATGTAACCAAGCTGAGTGTGGTCAACCTCTCATTCCAGGCCTGCAAGGACCTCCAGGTCACTCAGCTCGCAGAACAGCAGACTGCAGCGGAAGTGCAAAGCCCACACCGTACCGCGCAACGCACAGGAGCCATGGGTGTTTGATGAGCGTTTGCTGCATCGCCATTCATCATCTTAAGATAAACTATACTGCCGTTGCTAGGCAAACTCAGCACGCAGCTTATGGCGGGGATGGAAAAACCCATTCAGGATCTAATCCTTCAAGATGACATTAACATGCTCTGAGTTTAAGTAGCTTAAATAAAGGCCCTGCTGCAGCAAATGCTTGGAGTCGGAGTGTTTCAGCAGGAATGTTGACAAGACTCTCTAGGACGGGATCGGTTTTCCCGACAAACCTGAGGCTTCAGAGCTAAATGCAACAAGAAATGAAGGAACATATCAGAGAATTTGCTCAATATGTGATCTTCAGAAATAAACACTACCTTTGGTGAAAGGCAGTGCCTGAAAAAGTTTGAGCCGCCCACTATTAACCAGTTCACCAGTGTTTGAGGAAATTCATTCACTGCTGCAGTCTTGATGCATGTTGTGAGTGCTGTCTTTCCCTCTCCAGGGGACTGTAATCATAATTACTTACTCATTTTTTTGTCAAAAATTATAAAAGGAAGTTCTTGTTTTTATATACACCATCTCATTGTGCGCTTATTAAATAAAGTAGATGAGTTGGCGCTGAAAACACTCCTGCAGCTTAGCAGCCAATAAGTGGGCGAAGCGCTTTAGTCATTTGACTGATGGCTGAATTGGAGAGAAAATATGTTTAGAAGTTAATGAACACAAGTTTGTTTGCAGAGGTGTGTAAGAAGAAAAGCTAACTTTTAAAATTTAAACAAAATGACAGTAAGGACCATAGCTTCTCAGTGGTTAACAGAAGCAGGCTGATATATCTAAAACAGAGCAGAATGTTAAACAGCACCATGAAGATCCATGGAGATTCTCCTGGTTTTTCACCAGCTGTTGGACTTTAGCCTTAGTGACACTAAGGGGTTACGGTGGAGAAAGCTTGGGTGAGTTTTTGACACATACATTTACCGGAGGGGGACTGAATATAAACATTATGTTATCAAATAATTGAATGCAAATTAAACTCATTCATGTCAGTTAATATAGGTTGTAGCTTTCCAAGTTGGATCACCCCGCTTCTTCTCTCATTCTGTCAACAGTTTGATCTGAAAATCCACAAAACATGTGTCCGACGGCTGCTTTTTGTCGTGCTGTTTCACTGGCACATTGACTTGCCTTTGCACTTTTCCCCCCTCCCTCCGCATCCGATCTGAGTAGAGAGACAGCAGCACATTTATTTGCCCTCAAAGCAACGCAGTGTACACTTGGACCAACTTTTCCCTCTAAGAGATAATTTATACTAAGGAAGTGTGTGCTTGATGAAATAAATTAGATTTTTTTAAGTTTTGTCTTTGAGAACAATCAGCATTACAACATCAGACTTCAATGTATCTCATTGGAATTTTATATGCTAGATCAACACATAAAACACAAAAATTGTGGAATGGAAGGAAAATGATTCATAGTTTTCCATTATAAAAAAAAAACCACAATGTGAAAAGTGTGATATTTATTTGTATTCAGCTCCGCTGAGCCAATACTTTGTAGAACGTTGGCTGTAATTATCGCTGGAAGTCTTTTTGGGGAAGTCTCTGTCAGCTTTGCAGACCTAGAGACTAAAGTTATTTCCTCATTCTTCTTTGCAAAATAGCTCAAGCTCAGTCAGGCTGGACAGAGAGCATCTGTGAGAAGCACTTTTCAAGTCCAGCTTCAGATTCTCAGATGGATTTAGGTCTGGACTTTGACTGGGTCATTCTAAAAGATGAACTGCTTTGACCTAAACCATTTCACTGAAGATCTGGCTTCATAGTATGGTTATGGTCTTCAGGTGTTACGTTGTATGCAACCTATTGCCCATGTGATAACTGTGAAGGGATGCGCGAGGGTGGAGGAAAAAAGGGACTGGTAGTGATGTTCGATGTGCGTGGGTGGTTGGTCCATTAAAGTAGATTCTAACATCAGCGGTGAGAACACTGAATCAACAGATTGTCCTGTAGCTCCTTTCATCATCACATCAGATCCGATTCCCCGTCCCTGCTGATGAAAAGCATTCCTGCAGCATAATTCCTTCACCACCTTGTTTCATGGTGGGTACAATGTATTCCGGTTGATGCGCAGTGTTGGTTTTCCTCCTCACATAACATTTTGCATGTAGGCCAGTAAGTTCCATTTTGGTCTCCTCTGACCAGAGCACCATGTTTTTTGCTTTGTTTTCTGCCAAGTGTATACAGAACTTCTTATGGCTCCACAGTGTGTATCAACACTCTTTCTCACACATTAGATTTGTCGAGTACACAAATAAGTCGTCCTGTTTGTTGACACCTGAGCCGGGAATCTCTGCAGTTCCTCCAGAATCATCACATACCTCCTGGCTGCTCTTATGATGCTCTCCTTGCTCAGCCTATTCAGGTGGTTGGGTATGTTTTGGTAGGTTTGCAAGTACGGCCCACCTTTTCCACTTCTGGTTGATAGATTGTATGAGATCCCTGAAACTGCCCAAAGCCTGGGAAATTAGTTTAGAACTAAACCAATCAAGGAAAACTAGAAGGGGACTGACCAGACCACCAGGTTGCTGGACCTTTTTGCATTTTCGGTAACACTATTCCAACCAAAAAGCTTTTTTCTCTGTAAGGAATCCAGGTGACATCATCTGCCAGATATCTCATAACACATATGCCTTAAGTTGAGACTAAGATGATTTTTTTTCTTACAACTCTCAGGTTGGCTTGATGACTTCTTGGCAGCATGCTATAACCCAGTATTTCATTATTTTATCTGACTGTAGAGGGAGAAAAATATGCAAATCATGAAAGCTTTTTGGGGAGTTTGACTGATTTTCTGAGAGAACGGTGTGTAGGAGAGAAGTAAACAGCGACTACGCAAAATTAAGATGCTCAAAATCAAATTATATAACACCGTTATGGCTATTTTCATGTTGAATATTTTACATTTGCACTGAATAATATTTGTCAGCATATGCAGGGAAGTTTAAGAATGGGTTCTTGACCCTTCTTGGATTTTTTTATTCTCTGTAGGGGGAAACAAGTTAAGAAAACTGAAGCATATGCCCTTTAACCACTTCTGTATGCTACATCAATTTAAAAGAAGCTTTCACACGTACAAAACATTTTACATAAGAGGTTCTCAACTTGGTTAATAGATTTATGTCTTACACATCTGACGCTGTAGACACTACTGCTTTACATTACAGTTTGATGAGGGAATCCCAAGCAGTTTAAAACCAAGAGAGGCAGCTGGGTTTGTGCTCTACGATACAGCTCTGAACTCTGGGATGTGCGTCCTTGCTTGTGCATTTATGCAGTCAGGGGGTCTGGTGGGAAGAGCCAGAATTAGCTGTGGGTAGTAAAAGGTCATTCAGCAGAGCCAATGGAGAGAGATCCTGTTGATGCAACGTTTCCAATATTTATTTTGTTAATCCTGTGATTTAGTGCCAGCATCTAAAAGTGAGAGACAAACCCAAACAATGCTGAAGTTTGGCTCCTGCTTTTAAAGTGCGACAGGGCAGAAGTTCTTCACTTTCAAACCAGAGGGTCCAGTAGGCATAATCAGGTTTCTTTGAGGAGTCACAGCAGACCTCACTGGAGTGTGTGAGACATGGTTGCTAAAGAACGGCAGTAAAAACAGGCGGCCAAGGCCTCGGGAGGAGTTGTTTTTCACAGGCCCGTGTGGTATGCATGTGTGCCTCGACCCACTCTGGCCAACTTCGTGGCTGGCTGGTTGGCATTCCTGGCTTGCTCTGTAATTATGGCTCCTCTCCAGACCGCTCTGCTCCTCTCTGATGTGCTCTCCTTCCAACCACCACCAACACACACTTACAGCATTTAGATCTCCACTTTTCACCTGGATATTCAGTTCAGGTTTAGGTTGTTGCCGGGTTAAATTGGCTTTGGTAACTAGAGAAAAAACATCCCTCAGTTACACTTGGTGTCATGTGTCAGTAACCAGGAGTGTTAGTGATGTTTTTAACTTTACTTTTAAAAATTAAAATGATGTGAAACTTATAAAATGGACAAACCCTTTAAAACTGAATGTATCGGTTTTGATACAAGTATTTCTGAGACACCTAAATCTTACAGTTTCATTAAGGATTGTCAGCTTTTTAGGCTTTGATCGCTTGCGGATCAATTTTACTTGAATGAAAAGCAAATCAATTACCATCTTATTCTTAGTGTGTGGAAAATGTAATGGTTTAAACCAAGCTTAAAAAACAATACTGGTTCTGGATCCATTTTTTAAGATTAGGAAACGTCCCTTTTCTACTCAGCGGAAAGTTTTGGCTTAAAGGTTACATATGGAATATGAGAGTCTAACCAGACGTTTGTCTAAACAAA
Source organism: Girardinichthys multiradiatus (assembly GCF_021462225.1). Taxonomy (NCBI): domain Eukaryota; kingdom Metazoa; phylum Chordata; class Actinopteri; order Cyprinodontiformes; family Goodeidae; genus Girardinichthys; species Girardinichthys multiradiatus. The sequence continues at coordinate 28,012,732 of NC_061795.1, read as the reverse complement.
TGCTGATAGTCCTTTTTACCTGAATTTTTACCTTCATCTGAATATATATGAACTTCCATATGTGGTTAGTGAAAAAACCAAACTGTCTGAAACTGCACTGCTGTCAATGGATGTACACAAAAACTGATTTTACAAGCAAAATTTAACAAAAACACCTTTATAACTTATAACTTATATATATATCCATCTATAGATCTATACACACTGCTCAAAAAAATAAAGGGAACACTCAAATAACACATCCTAGATCTGAATGAATGAAATATTCTCATTGAATACTTTGTTCTGTACAAAGTTGAATGTGCTGACGACAAAATCAGACAAAAATCATCAATGGAAATTAAATTTACAAACCAATGGAGGCCTGGATTTGGAGTCACACACAAAATTAAAGTGGAAAGACAAACTACAGGCTGATCCAACTTTGATGTAATGTCCTTAAAACAAGTCAAAATGAGGCTCAGTATTGTGGTGACTCTTCTCATGTGATTTCTTTGTAGCGCTTGATGGTTTTTTTTTGCGACTGCACTTGGGGACACTTTCAAAGTTTTCCCAGTTCTTCGGACTGACTGACCTTCATTTCTTAAAGTAATGATGGCCACTCGTATATAGTATATATACCAAGAGTCACCTCCACTGCGGACGATAAGTTCATCCGAGTCACCAGCCTCAGAAATGGCAGGTTAACAGCAGCTCAGATTAGAGAACAGGTCAATGCCACACAGAGTTCTAGCAGCAAACACATCTCTAGAACAACTGTTAAGAGGAGACTGTGTGAATCAGGCCTTCATGGTAAAATAGCTGCTAGGAAACCACTGCTGAGGACAGGCAACAAGCAGAAGAGACTTGTTTGGGCTAAAGAACACAAGGAATGGACATTAGACTAGTGGATATCTGTGCTTTGGTCTGATGAGTCCAAGTTTGAGATCTTTGGTTCCAACCACCGTGTCTTTAAGAGGTGAATGGATGGACTCTACATGCCTGGTTCCCACCGTGAAGCATGGAGGAGGAGGTGTGATGGTATGGGGTTGCTTTGCTGGTGACACTGTTGGGGATTTATTCAAAATTGAAGGCATACTGAACCAGCATGGCTACCACAGCATCTTGCAGCGGCTTGCTATTCCATCTGGTTTGCGTTTAGTTGGACCATCATTTATTTTTTAACAGGACAATGACCCCAAACACACCTCCAGGCTGTGTAAGGGCTATTTGACCAAGAAGGAGAGTGATGGGGCCTCCACAGTCACCAGACCTGAACCCAATCGAGATGGTTTGTGGTGAGCTGGACCGCAGAGTGAAGGCAAAAGCAGTAATCAAAGCAAAAGGTGGCTACTTTGGAAAACCTAGAATATAAGATATATTTTCAGTTGCTTCACACTTTTTTGTTCAGTATATAATTCCACATGTGTTAATTCATAGTTTTGATGCCTATATATCTATATATATATATATATCTATATATATATCTATGTCTGTCTGTCTGTCTGTAGAAAAGAAACCACATGTATGACCTGGTGAAGTGGAAGTGTGCCAATAAGCAAGTTGATGCAAACTCTCAGTCGCAACAGAGGAAGTTACTCATTCTGTCTCCAACTTCTGTAGGTCTGCATCGGGGTGAGGTTTTCAGGTTCCGGTGTTAAATTCCTCTAATTTCTATTTGAAAGTATTTGCAGAACACTACTCATTTCTTCGTCACATTTCTTCAAAAGTCTTTTAGAGGTGAAGGCTAAAATTAATTTATGCTGCCTAGCCTTGTTTCACATGAAATGTGAATATACAAATCTGCAGGAAATGTGTAAATATTTAGCAATAACAAAATATCAACAATCTCAACACATCAATTGTATATGAAAGAGAATCTCTCAATACTTCAGACAATCTGCACCATTCATACAGTCAAGGGCACATGACAGGCCTGCAGCAGAAGGATTAGGACGATCAGCTGAGCAAGACTCAATACCACATTGTTCTTCACAGTTTGCCGCTTGTTTTTTCCCCTCCAACTCTCCCTGCAGCTTATTAGAGGAGCCAGAGCCAAATCTCTCCCCACTTATGCCTGCCAGACTTCAATCATCTCCAGCCCACTTCCCAACATAAAACTGTTAAACGAGCCACAAAACCACAGTGCAAAAGATGTCAAAGCCTTCTGTTGTTTGTTTTTAGGATAGGTATGGTATCGAATGTAGATCCACTGTTCTCTAAAAACACCTCATGTTTGGGACAATTAAACACAAAGATGGACAATTAGGTAAATCAGATTTGGGTTTTAGATTACAGAGTACAGTGCTGTCTTTGTTCACAGGTGACATCTGCATCTGGGTGAGAAACAGCAGCTGTAGAACAGATCAGGAGGGGTGCGTGCCCCACACTGATAAACATCAAACACAGTTTAGAGACATGTACTCCATCAGAGGTGGATGTGACACTCTGGGCTGTAAATGATTGGCACAAAGGATTGTGGTTCTGGTTTCAAGATTGAATCTACAGGAATTAAAGTGTGATGGATGTTGTAACCTTGTAAAGTAGGGAATATTTTTGATGTGGAAGGAAAGGAAAAGACAACATGGTTATCCCAACTGATTGGAGAATGTCTTTGAACAGCAGTTTGCAAGTCTTCGCAAAAACTTAACTGGATTCAAGTTTTGACTTTGACTGGGCCATTCAAGCACATGACCATGCTTTGATCTAAACCGTAGCTTTGGGAGTATGTGCAGAGGCACAGCCTGCTGAAAGGTGAATCTCCACCCTAGTCTCAAGTCTTTTGCAGCCATCACACATTCAGCAGGTTCGCCCTGCATTTTGCTCTACCCCTTCCACCCACCCTATTTCATGGTTGGGAGAGTGTTCTGGGTGATGTGCAGTGTTAGTTTATCCCCCCCACATAGCATTTGCCTGTCGACCAATAGAAACTAATTTTGTTCTCATCTGCCCAGAGCACCTTCTTCCACATATTTGCTGTGTCCCCCTTTGTGGCTTGTGGCAAACTGCAAACAACACTTCTTACGGTTTTCTTTCATCTGTGGCTTTTTTTCCCACTGCTCCGTGAAAGGCCAGATTTCTAATAATTGTCGACAAACTCTCCCACCTGAGCTATGGATCTCTGTAGTTTCTCCAAAGTTATCTCTGGCTCCTTGACTGCATCTATGATTGTCTATCAGTTCAGGTTGATGGCCATGTCGTGGTAGATTTGTGGTTGTGCTAGTTTTGGATAATGGACTGACCAAATCTCTCTGAGATGTGCAGAGCTGTCAAATTCTTTCTTGACTTGTGTTCCTTGTTCTTCATAACGGTGTGTGATTTCTAGTAAAGCTCTGAGACCTTCCCAAAATTATTTACTCTGGGTTTCACAGAGAAACACTCTGGTAATGACAACTAATAAGCTGACTTGTAAAAGGAATTGGATGTATTGGATTTTATTTAGGTTGATAAGAGTGAAAAAAGCTAAGAAATATAGAAATAACACTATACACATTTAGATTTGTAAAAACAATATTTAATGCCATTTTCCTTCCACTTCACAAGTATCCCAAGAAAATACTTTAGAGTGTGTGGTTGAGAGGTAACAAAATGTGGAAAAAAACTTCAAGGGGTTTAAATTCACAAGGCAAAGTAGTGAACGATGGTTGCCAATATTGAAAAATAACTATGAAAATATACCCCTAAAAAGCTGATATTGTGTTATCTGAATGTTGCACAGGAAGCAGCTCAAGAAGTGCCCTGAAAATTGACATCCGCAGCATTTTCCCTTTCAGAGGGGATCAAGCAAAGCGGGCCCCCGTTTTCTGGCCTCCTCGCCTCTTAAACGGCTGTAATGGAGATTAAAAAGCTCAGAGATGTGCTCACCTGGCACTGGAGTCAACAGGGCCAGATTTGCCACAAAGGAAAAGCATGAAGGCGTCCTCGGTTGACTAAAACTGTGCAGTCATTGCACCTGATAGTGGTAAGCAAATACAGCCATGCTTGATGTGTTTGGGAAATCACCGATGCAAATTTGTGACTTTGCTTTTCTTATGCTTTTCTCTCCACATTAGTTTACTTGAACCAAATCACATATTTTCAAAAGACAAAAAATGCTTTCTACCCACTTTGTTTTTTAATAAGATGAAACAATTTCTCACCTATATAAAGTGAGGAGTCTTTCTTCTTTACGTGATCATCAATGTAGGAAACTCCAAGGGGCTGCACCGGTGTGGCCCCGATCCCCAGCAGGACCTGGGCCCCGATGAGCAGCAGGTACATCATGTTGGTGTTGGCCTTGTGGGCGCACAGAGCATCCTCCTGAATGTCGCCGGAGCTAGTGTTGGAACAAACATCCCGACCCACGTCAGTCCTCTGAATTATCTCCATCTCATACTGCTTTGTCAGGAACTCGGGGAGAGCTGAGAGGAGAGCTCCCAGGGCCATGACGATGCCCCCACAGCCGATCAGACGGGGCCTGTGTGCTTTGGCCCCGAAATAGCTTACAAACAGGATCAGCGCCAGATTGCCAATCTCGAAGCTGCTGGCTATCACTCCCACGTCAGCACTTTGCAGGTTGAACCGTCGCTCCAGGGTGGTCAGCACGCTCACCTGAAAACACAACGACAAATCTAAGGAAAGGGAATCAAATTTACTTCTACGAAGAGGTAAACAATGGACTAAATGAGTAGAAATAGGACCTGTACACAATTCTTTAACAAATGATCTCAGTTATTCAGATGTTCCATTCTGGGGCTCCTCCCTGCCAACAGACCTCTGGTTCTACCTTTTTACTTTTATCAGCAGCTTCTATCTTTTACTGGTTGTCTTCCAGACCACAGTTTAGAGCCAAGCAGGACCTTCTGGCAGTAACAAAAACACAGCAGTGGTTGTTCAAACCATTTTGTCTGCAACACTGTGCAAGTAAAGTCAGCTTAAGACCCGTTATTAAATGTTGAGCATTGGGGGAAATGCCACTTTTACTTCTTTGACATACAGAGGAGTTATATAAAGTAGCAAGTAGCAAATCATGACCTTGATTACAGTTGTTATGCTACCCTATGCATTAGATTGAACTTTTAATTTGAGGGTTTGTGTAAACTGAAAGCAGAGAGCTTACTCAGCATTTCTTTCCCACTTCTCATGCAGATACAGCTGTATCAGAACATACATTATATTCTGATGTCTTACCTACTGATACTTCACTCTCTATATGACACCTACATGTCTTCAGTCTTCTGTCACATTACACAGATATGGAAAGGTCAAAGAGTGAAAATAGTGCCTTTGTTATATTTAGTATAATTTATTTATTTGAAAATGTTCAGTGTTTTGTTGGTTGGTACAGCCTGATGAAAACAAATACCTACACCTATGTAGGTTGAACTGCCCAATCTAGAAGCAGCTCTTTGTTCGGCGCACAGGAGGGAGGGTGACTATCAGAAAAGGAATGACAGGAGGCCATGCTAAGGAGCACCAGCAGAGGATGATCTTCAGGACTCTCTGGAAGAGAACCAGCAGACAGAGGGGAGCAAAAGTAGAGGACCTGCAGCATAACAAAGGCAACAGGGGAAGCAGGAGCAGTGGTGCAAGGAGGTGTGTGAGTGCTGTAAGAGGTTGGAATGGCTTGGGGCAAACCGTCTCATCCTTGGACCATGATGAGCTGGACCCCTGGGGCTTTAAGACCTTTAATCTGGGTTTTAGTGAAAAGTATTTTTGATTGCATTTATATCAAGCCTAATTAGAAACAAATCATTACATCATTCTGCTGGAAAATTCACTACATCTAAAAAAAAAGTGAGGATTTTGTTTTCACGTGATAAATACCAACTTCTTCTCTGGAGAAAATGACACCATGGATTGAACTCTCACAATGGTAGTTTCTGTGTTCAGCTGAGTGGATAAAAGTTTGCAATCCCAGCCTTGTATTTGAACCTCTTGAATAGGCAACAGACAGCATCTAAAAATAACAGTTTTAAACTAAGACATCTGGAATGTGAAGGGTGTTTTTCTTGGTACTTAATGATACGGACTGAGAGTCTCAGGTAAACAAAGCAGATTTCTAACTGCGGGAGGAGGACTTCTGGCTCACTACTGATGACAGAGAAGATTAGCAGCCATGAATACTGCATTGAAGCTTTTTTCTTCATTTATGTGAGTTTAAAATGCATTTTCTTCCTTGCAGTCCAAGTGTCATAAGTGATGGGTGCAGGTCAGTCCTGCAGCTGCTCTTAGCATAGGTGCAGCAGGTCCCATCCTGTAGTTCACAGCAAAGGTAGAATTAGTGTTGGGAGTGCCCAAATTCCACTGAATTTATGGAATGGAAAACTTCAGCCCCTTGGGTGGCTATTCCTCACAAATGAAAATAGATTAAACAGGCAGGGCTGGCTCCTCCCAACATGTCTCCTCTCGCTTTTAGAAAGAAAAAAAAAAAATCCAGATCAGATTCTTTGCTCTTATGGAAGATCTGAGTAAGTTTGACTGTGCAGGGAAAACTCTTCTGAGAAGGATAGGTTCAACATGTTCATCTCTTCAGCTCTGACCTCAACAGGCAGCTTTCCAGGGGGAGTTAAGCCACTACAATTTATACAGGAAAGAGAGAGCAAATGGAAACCATTTGGTCAGCGGTCACAACCACATCTTGCCCAGATTACAGTGGAAATGTTTAATCTGCTCCACAGCAACAAGCAAACTTTATAAACACTGAGTGGTAACCTGTCTACACACAAGAGCAGTCAGTCTCATCCAAACACAAGACATCCTCACCTTTAGATACATTTTTAAGGATTAACTGCAAAGGGGCTTAATATTGCCGCACAAAGAAAAAAAAAAAGCCTCTTGCAGCTGACATCCCATGTTCGACATTATAGTTTAGCTCTAAGGCGGAAATGCTAAAATGATGCTATTTACAATGGTTGAGCAGCTGTGTTTAACTGGAGCCGAGCCTGTTAAGAATAATTTCCACTCTGGTTTATGAGGTGAAACTTACTCAGTATGTTCACGGTACTCCAACAGCAGAGAACAATCAGGTTAAAGATGAGTTATGGGCATGAAGTATTTTTCCTACTATTATGCTATACTTTCATTAGTGAGCACAAATTAAAAAAAACTAAACAATAATCCTGTGCATATGTTGCAAGAAAGAAAACACAAACCTTATTTCTGACTGAGCTCATAAACACAACCAATTGTCCATTTTATAAATTTTTTTATTTTGTGGCATTAGTGGATTGATAGGAAATTGGGTGGAGAGAGAGAGAGAGAGGGGGAAAGACTTGCAGCAAAAGTTGACGGGGCCGGGACTCAAACCCGCGATGCCTGCGCCAAGGAGTGTAGCTTCTGTACAGGTCCTTCTCAAAAAATTAGCATATTGTGATAAAGTTCAATATTTTCTATAATGTAATGATGAAAATTTAACATTCATATATTTTAGATTCATTGCACACTAACTGAAATATTTCAGGTCTTTTATTGTCTTAATACGGATGATTTTGGCATACAGCTCATGAAAACCCAAAATTCCTATCTCACAAAATTAGCATATTTCATCCGACCAATAAAAGAAAAGTGTTTTTAATACAAAAAACATCAACCTTCAAATAATCATGTACAGTTATGCACTCAATACTTGGTCGGGAATCCTTTTGCAGAAATGACTGCTTCAATGCGGCGTGGCATGGAGGCAATCAGCCTGTGGCACTGCTGAGGTCTTATGGAGGCCCAGGATGCTTCGATAGCGGCCTTTAGCTCATCCAGAGTGTTGGGTCTTGAGTCTCTCAACGTTCTCTTCACAATATCCCACAGATTCTCTATGGGGTTCAGGTCAGGAGAGTTGGCAGGCCAATTGAGCACAGTGATACCATGGTCAGTAAACCATTTACCAGTGGTTTTGGCACTGTGAGCAGGTGCCAGGTCGTGCTGAAAAATGAAATCTTCATCTCCATAAAGCTTTTCAGCAGATGGAAGCATGAAGTGCTCCAAAATCTCCTGATAGCTAGCTGCATTGACCCTGCCCTTGATAAAACACAGTGGACCAACACCAGCAGCTGACACGGCACCTCAGACCATCACTGACTGTGGGTACTTGACACTGGACTTCTGGCATTTTGGCATTTCCTTCTCCCCAGTCTTCCTCCAGACTCTGGCACCTTGATTTCCGAATGACATGCAGAATTTGCTTTCATCCGAAAAAAGTACTTTGGACCACTGAGCAACAGTCCAGTGCTGCTTCTCTGTAGCCCAGGTCTGGGGAATGCGGCACCTGTAGCCCATTTCCTGCACACGCCTGTGCACGGTGGCTCTGGATGTTTCTACTCCAGACTCAGTCCACTGCTTCCGCAGGTCCCCCAAGGTCTGGAATCGGCCCTTCTCCACAATCTTCCTCAGGGTCCGGTCACCTCTTCTCGTTGTGCAGCGTTTTCTGCCACACTTTTTCCTTCCCACAAACTTCCCACTGAGGTGCCTTGATACAGCACTCTGGGAACAGCCTATTCGTTCAGAAATTTCTTTCTGTGTCTTACCCTCTTGCTTGAGGGTGTCAATAGTGGCCTTCTGGACAGCAGTCAGGTCGGCAGTCTTACCCATGATTGGGGTTTTGAGTGATGAACCAGGCTGGGAGTTTTAAAGGCCTCAGGAATCTTTTGCAGGTGTTTAGAGTTAACTCGTTGATTCAGATGATTAGGTTCATAGCTCGTTTAGAGACCCTTTTAATGATATGCTAATTTTGTGAGATAGGAATTTTGGGTTTTCATGAGCTGTATGCCAAAATCATCCGTATTAAGACAATAAAAGACCTGAAATATTTCAGTTAGTGTGCAATGAATCTAAAATATATGAATGTTAAATTTTCATCATGACATTATGGAAAATAATGAACTTTATCACAATATGCTAATTTTTTTAGAAGGACTTGTATATGGGTTGCGCACTTTACCGCTGCGCCCCATCCATTTTGATTTTTAAACATTTATTGCATTGTCAAAGTTCCCTGATGTCAAAAACTCCATTAACAGCTGCACCTCTGCACAAAAAGGCCCAAGGCCAGCTGCAGTAATAAATTACCAAGGCATAACATTTTATGTCTCTATTATCTCGAACCAAACCATTTACTACTTTGGGAACAAATTAAAATATTAACCAACATGCCCAATACAAATGACTACACCCAAAAAAACACAGACACAGAGCAGTGGATAGCTGGAAATGATATATAAGTTTTTTTGGGGGCAGTGAATGGGTTCTCCATCTCCTTCCACCACTCAGCGGGCTGGAGGCAACCTCAGTGTGAAAGGTCGCTGCAGACCAAACAGCTGAGCTCCAGGTGTTAGTTCCACTTTCCAGCTCGAGCTTTCACATACAAGATTTAGCTGTCGTCACGGAGGTGTAGCTACGCCCAATGAATCATAGGTTCTGAGCAGCTACGTCTGGATATTAGTCACGGAAAGAATTTATCACTGCATCGTACTTCATGCACTGTGCTTGTATGTTTTGTATTAAACTGAGGTGTGACATACTCTAGGTAAAAGAACTCGACTGATAAAATGTTTGAGAGATTAGGATTTGTTTTCATTCAAACGTATTAGGCATAAACAATATAGGTGTAACGAGATCTTCATGATAAAAAAAAAAAAAATTGTTTATCAATAAAGCGAAGGCTGCCTTGAGAGGTGATGGGTAGTTACTGTTCTGATTTACAGTTTTTCAAACACGTAAACTGGATTTAAGTTCAAATAAAAATTTTATCTCGTCGTGGTTTCTTCAACCCAGTTTCATCCATTCTCATGAGCTGGATGTACATGGCTGTCTTATCATTCACCAAAATGAGGTGAGACATAAGACGGCCATGTTGGCGTGTGGGAAGAAAAGCAGTCATGTTGGCCATGTGGAGTGAGTCCAGTAAAAAGTGGATGAGGAATATAAAGAGTATTTACTGGTGTACTTTTATACAGTAAATTGTTTAGGGATTTAAACTTTTTCTAGATCACCTTATATACTTTAATTTAGTTCAAATAAGGGCAAATTTGTTCTTTTTACTAAAGGAGACCGACTTATAATTTAATGTTTACATGTCCAGATTGGGGAATTTAATGAGTTTTTGTGTTTAAAAATCTTTATGAATGAAGGTTGAAATTATGACCCAATCAGTCATTTGACCAAAACAATTTCTATTTGTTCTTGAATGTTTTATGTAATGTTTCAAGCTTCAATGAAGAGTATTGCTAACAATTATCAGCCTCTTGCTTATTCTATTATACTTAAACATGAAAAGGAGAACCAAGCAATATTTACCTTATCAGTAGAAATCTGGATTATTTCTTAGCTACATTTTTGTTCCTTTTCATAATTACAGAATGATAAAGTTGCTTGAAGTTAAACTGTTTAACTAAGCTGCTCTGTCTGCAGATTATTGAGCATTTTGTGTATCACATCTGAGTGAAGCTGGGTCTTCATAGTAAGTGAAAACCCAGTCTGTGAAATACGTTGCTCTAAAAGTAAGAAACCTTGTCATTTACTCTTTTAAATATGAATTGAACTCTCCTTGTATGAATAAATAAAATTAAAGTCAAGATATACAAATCCTCAATTCCAATTATACTTCAGTCGTATAAATGTCCACCTATAATTGCTTGATAAAATGCTGTCTTGTTACTGCTAACAATTTTAAGACGTACCCTAAATGAATGTATACATCAAAAGCTTTGTTTTGCTTCACTGTTGCAGTCGAGCTGATAAATCAGGGTACTTCGCATGTTGCCGATTGTCTTGTACAGTAAAGAGCTCAAAGAAAGGCAGGGGGGGGGGGGGGGGGGGGGGGGGCATGAATGTTGAGCTTTCCCTCTCTGCTGCCAGCAAACTTTCTTACTGTAAGCACAATGATCCAATCACAGATGCCATAGTTGAACACTTAAATCGACACCAGCTTTTTAGCCAGTCGTCATGCCAGGTACCCAATGTCCTGTACGTGGAAGAAAACTTCAGGGAAATTAGAAAGCCAACGTGTCTATCTAATGAGGTCACTGCAGACCTCACAGTCTGATTTGGTTTTACAGTCTATTCACTGTTTGAACAGGTGTTCAAAACTGATGTGCCATTAAAAAAAAAACGGCCGCCAGGTCTGCTTTATCTGAAAAGCAAAATACAAAAGAGGGTTCTCTCCTTTTTTTCTGCTATCAGAGTTTTACAGCGTGGCACCAGTGGATGCTAAGCAGGTCCACTTACAGAGAAGATAAGATGTTCCAGTCCAAATATGGCTGAGGCATTTACAGTTTTGGTTGTATTAATTGGGAGCAAGCAGAGGCCTAGCTGCCTTTCCTCAGAGAATAAACACTGCTAATGTTGAGCCTAAATGTTCACATGGCTGCCTAAGGCTGAGGCTCTTATGTGATACATTGATGAATAATGTGAAACATTTAGGGAGTTTTTCCTTTCACCCATCCCATATTAAGTTTCCACATGACATTTGTGTGTTTCTTTCTTTTGACATTTTTATTTTTATTCAAATGGGATCCGGAAGAGGCAGGAAATCACGATGTAATCAGCGTAATTGTGAAAATGAAAGCGTGAGCACAGCTTGAAGATTGGAAGAAAGAAGGAAAATTGGGAGGATTGGAAACTTGACCTTGAATGTTTGGTCAAATTAGCCAGTTGGTTTTTATCTGATTTTATTAGACTGTTATCATTTGTAAATTGTTTGGTAACTATATGGTTTGAGACAGGTTTAAGGTTTTTTTTTAAATCCAAATAACAAGAACCAGAAGCCAAACATCGGTCATTCAGCCGGGTTCTGGGTTCCGTCACTGCAGCTCTGCAGAAAACCCCAGAATGTGAGAGAAAACCTGCTGCAGCAGCCTTTCACTGTACTGTACAGTAACAGTGAGGACTCCTGGCTGCATTAAAGCTCCCATTGTGTCGTACTCACCAGGTAAGCTCCGACGGTGCCCTGAGCCAACATGAGGGCGCATTCTGAGATCAGGAAAATCTTGATGTTTGAGAAGCATGATGACTTTTTGCGGAGAGCCTCGCTTTCCAGTATGTCGCCGCCGCCGCCGCTCCTCTCCGGGTCCCGGTGCTTCTTTACCTGCATCCCCGCTGCGTAGGACTCCCCGAAACACTCGCCGGGAAGTAGGAAGAGGTGGAGGATGTTTCACCGGAGGACGCCGGTCAGGTTCAGTATTTAGTTTTTCTCTTCCTCCTCAACCCGTGAAGGCTACATCCGCAGGTTTCTACTTGGCGCCGCGTCTCATTGATTCAACAAATTGTAAGGCTTTCATCTGACAAGACAGGGAGCACCGATCCAAACTTCGCGGGGCTCTCCCGCTAAACATTGCTCCCTCGCCGACAACCCGCGGAAACATGTGAGCTTCCCGAAGGGCTCAGTGAAGGCACGATTGAACCGCCGGCATGAAATCCTCCGTCAGATCGCATGTTTGAGCCGCGGAGTTTTTGTCGGCTTTAGACGCCGCTGAAGGTCTCCTAACTCCGGGAGAGGAGGGTTGTCACGGACCTTCTGCCACAGCGGCTACTGCGTGTCTGCGCCCGCGCCTCTTAGCGCCGCTTTCCCCGTCCGGTTTGTCTGTGGCACCAACACTCCGCTAGAGGCGCTGTGCTGCATCTCAGCTTCACTTGGAAAAATCTTGAAGTCTCCAAAATCCTCTGGGGCACCGTGTGTGGTTTCTACTGCTGTTTAAAGAATGCTCTACAGTTGACATGAGGCTTGACAAACATGCATGGCTGCATTGACTGATTGTATTGGATGTACCAGGGGCGTTGTTAGACATTAAGCCACACTGGGGCTCAGGGTAGTGCCGAAAATAGAAGGAAAAACACTAACAATGAATGAATAACTAACTGGCTTTTCTGGTAAATGTATGGTCAGCATCACAGGCTTAAAGTCCTTCTTAGCTGGGACAGACTTAATAAAAGCCTAATTTCTTTTAATACCGGATTGGATGATTGCACAAGCAGTTTATGTTTCCAAAGAAAACCTATATGCCCATATCATGTAAGTATTTTGTGTAGATAAGCAATGTAATACTACTTAAAAAGAATAACATCTCTGGCCCAATCCTCCACCGCAAGCGTGCCAAGCAAGCAAATTTTACAGGGATAGTTTTCGTATTTTAAACTAAGGTTCAGTACTGTTTTTATCAGCAATAGTTGATAACTGTTGTAGAAAAGCCTGTCTGACATTGTCTTGTGGCAGACGGAGCAAAAAGTTCATCCAAACAGTTAGACTTTTTATAATCTTGTAAAGTAGGTCATAGGGCACTTTGTTTTTTAACAGGTGTAACATTTTGCCGAAATCTGATCAGAAATTTTAATGCGCAGAAGATGTGTATTAATTATTCACCTTTATTTGAGACAAAATTACTCCATATCAATAAAAAAAGAAAACACTAAGACAAACATGTAAACATCAATCTACAAGCAGAAGATATCACAAAATATACAGACACTTGTTCCAGTGTTTATAGAATATTCTCACAACAGTCAAGCCTTTTACTATTGAATTTCTTTGACTCGTTCAAACGGAACATAAATTTATACATGTAGTTCCTCAGTAAAGCAAAAAAAGTTGGGACATTATTTGTGACAAGCGTTTAACTTACAGATGTCCATCTTGAAAGTTTCTCAATGCATCCAGAAAAGCCAACTGCAGTTTCTTCATTATGGCTTTACTTTAATTACACCACAAGTGAATCATATAAAAAGAGCCACATACGGCTTGAAAAAGGACCTCTTTAACATCACCTGTGCACATTTAAAATGTACCTGCCAACATATTAGCTTGCATGTACATTGTGCAGCACTGTCGCTTCACATCATCATCATCATCACAAGGCATGTGACGTCTATGCACCTATGCATTTGGGCCAAAATAATAACTTACATATACAGGGGTTGGACAATGAAACTGAAACACCTGGTTTTAGACCACAATAATTTATTAGTATGGTGTAGGGCCTCCTTTTGCGGCCAATGCAGCATCAATTCGTCTTGGGAATGACATATACAAGTCCTGCACAGTGGTCAGAGGGATTTTAAGCCATTCTTCTTGCAGGATAGTGGCCAGGTCACTACGTGATACTGGTGGAGGAAAACGTTTCCTGACTCGCTCCTCCAAAACACCCCAAAGTGGCTCAATAATATTTAGATCTGGTGACTGTGCAGGCCATGAGAGATGTTCAACTTCACTTTCCTGTTCATCAAACCAATCTTTCACCAGTCTTGCTGTGTGTATTGGTGCATTGTCATCCTGATACACGGCACCGCCTTCAGGATACAATGTTTGAACCATTGGATGCACATGGTCCTTAAGAATGGTTCGGTAGTCCTTGGCAGTGACGCGCCCATCTAGCACAAGTATTGGGCCAAGGGAATGCCATGATATGGGCATGCAACAGTCTGGGTGGTACGCTTCTTTGGGGCTTCTCCACACCGTAACTCTCCCGAAAGTGGGGAAAACAGTAAAGGTGGACTCATCAGAGAACAATACATGTTTCACATTGTCCACAGCCCAAGATTTGCGCTCCTTGCACCATTGAAACCGACGTTTGGCATTGGCCTGAGTGACCAAAGGTTTGGCTATAGCAGCCCGGCCGTGTACATTGACCCTGTGGAGCTCCCGACAGACAGTTCTGGTGGAAACAGGAGAGTTGAGGTGCATATTTAATTCTGCCATGATTTGGGCAGCCGTGGTTTAATGTTTTTTGGATACAATCCGGGTTAGCACCCGAACATCCCTTTCAGACAGCTTCCTCTTGCGTCCACAGTTAATCCTGTTGGATGTGGTTCGTCCTTCTTGGTGGTATGCTGACAATACCCTGGATACCGTGGCTCTTGATACATCACAAAGATTTGCTGTCTTGGTCACAGATGCGCCAGCAAGACGTGAACCAACAATTTGTCCTCTTTTTAACTCTGGTATGTCACCCATAATGTTGTGTGCATTTCAATATTTTGAGCAAAACTGTGCTCTTACCCTGCTAATTGAACCTTCACACTCTGCTCTTACTGGTGCAATGTGCAATCAATGAAGACTGGCTACCAGGCTGGTCCAATTTAGCCATGAAACCTCCCACACTAAAATGACAGGTGTTTCAGTTTCATTGTCCAACCCCTGTACAGGTCCTTCTCAAAATATTAAAATATTGTGATAAAGTTCATTATTTTCCATAATGTCATGATGAAAATTTAACATTCATATATTTTAGATTCATTGCACACTAACTAAAATATTTCAGGTCTTTCATTGTCTTAATACAGATGATTTTGGCATACAGCTCATGAAAACCCAAAATTCCTATCTCACAAAAGTAGCATATCATTAAAAGGGTCTCTAAACGAGATATGAACCTAATCATCTGAATCAACGAGTTAACTCTAAACACCTGCAAAAGATTCCTGAGGCCTTTAAAACTCCCAGCCTGGTTCATCACTCAAAACCCCAATCATGGGTAAGACTGCCGACCTGACTGCTGTCCAGAAGGCCACTATTGACACCCTCAAGCAAGAGGGTAAGACACAGAAAGAAATTTCTGAACGAATAGGCAGTTCCCAGAGTGCTGTATCAAGACACCTCAGTGGGAAGTCTGTGGGAAGGAAAAAGTGTGGCAGAAAACGCTGCACAACCAGAAGAGGTGACCGGACCCTGAGGAAGATTGTGGAGAAGGGCCGATTCCAGACCTTGGGGGACCTGCGGAAGCAGTGGACTGAGTCTGGAGTAGAAACATCCAGAGCCACCGTGCACAGGCGTGTGCAGGAAATGGGCTACAGGTGCCGCATTCCCCAGACCTGGGCTACAGAGAAGCAGCACTGGACTGTTGCTCAGTGGTCCAAAGTACTTTTTTTGGATGAAAGCAAATTCTGCATGTCATTCGGAAATCAAGGTGCCAGAGTCTGGAGGAAGACTGGGGAGAAGGAAATGCCAAAATGCCAGAAGTCCACTGTCAAGTACCCACAGTCAGTGATGGTCTGGGGTGCCGTATCAGCTGCTGGTGTTGGTCCACTGTGTTTTATCAAGGGCAGGGTCAATGCAGCTAGCTATCAGGAGATTTTGGAGCACTTCATGCTTCCATCTGCTGAAAAGCTTTATGGAGATGAAGATTTCATTTTTCAGCACGACCTGGCACCTGCTCACAGTGCCAAAACCACTGGTAAATGGTTTACTGACCATGGTATCACTGTGCTCAATTGGCCTGCCAACTCTCCTGACCTGAACCCCATAGAGAATCTGTGGGATATTGTGAAGAGAACGTTGAGAGACTCAAGACCCAACACTCTGGATGAGCTAAAGGCCGCTATCGAAGCATCCTGGGCCTCCATAAGACCTCAGCAGTGCCACAGGCTGATTGCCTCCATGCCACGCCGCATTGAAGCAGTCATTTCTGCAAAAGGATTCCCGACCAAGTATTGAGTGCATAACTGTACATGATTATTTCAAGGTTGACGTTTTTTGTATTAAAAACACTTTTCTTTTATTGGTCGGATGAAATATGCTAATTTTGTGAAATAGGAATTTTGGGTTTTCATGAGCTGTATGCCACAATCATCCGTATTAAGACAATAAAAGACCTGAAATATTTCAGTTAGTGTGCAATGAATCTAAAATATATGAATGTTAAATTTTCATCATTACATTATGGAAAATAATGAACTTTATCACAATATGCTAATATTTTGAGAAGGACCTGTATATGTTAAATGGGTAGGTATGTTCATACTGGACGAGGGCCTTCATACCTGGGGGTACCAAATAATCTTACAATATATTTTATTACAGTGGCACAGTCTTAGATTGGAAATTTCAGAAAGATAGAACCTTTATTTGTGTAAAGTTATTACACTGAAACAAAATTAAAGATCTAAATGTTTACATTTTTGAGAAAAAGGGCTGATAAGAACAGATATTTCACACTTGAATACACCAGGGACTTTCTTGACACAATTTTAGACAGTATTTTTGAATAATTAATAACCCTTATAGACATGTGGAAGGAAACAAAAGTCCCTGGCACAAACAAGTGAAAACTTCCACAATTCGGACAGGAGGGATACACAACAGATAATTAAACCGAAAACCTTGTTGTTTAAGGGTTGCATTACTATCCCACTGTTTCTTATCCCTGAACCATTCACTGTTGTTGTAGATATGGGGAAACCTATTTTTGCACCTGTGTTTAACAGATGTTTTGAGGCAGACGTTATCTTGTTTGCTCATAATGTTTCTACCATTTATTATTGGATCATCATTTCAGGGTGTCTAGGATGAGGTAATGCAGTGGCTATTATGTAATGCAGCCACAAAATGTGATAATTATTGGCTCTAACTAACTGAATGAAAAACAAATGTATTATGGCTGCAAATATTTTATGAACAGTTTTGCAATCAGCAATAGATTCAGCAGACTAAGTCAAGGTCAAGGAAGGGTAATAGGTCAAGTGTGAAATAGGTTTAATAGGAAGAACCCTGACATAAAAATGTTTTATTTCACTACACAATAATACAGATATTTTTAGTTTTTTTGTGTTTCCTTTTTGATTAAATGGATTTTCTGTATTTCTGACTCAACTAAAGAATATTGTTTTAAATGTTTCCTTCAGTTGTACATATTGAAATGAAAGCTGCAGATGGGAAGCCAATTTTATCACACTTCCTATGAACACTGAGCTAGAGCAAACTGAAAACTGAAAATGACACTGAAAGATTTAAGGGTCAACTGTGAGTTATCTCAGTGTTCTCCTTCTCAGATTTTTTTGTTTTGTTTGGCAGTATTCCAAAGTAAAGCAAGTGTAAATTGTGAACTCTTCCTCACTTCAAACCAGCTACACTCCCCCCAAAAATAAATCCTCACAACATTTCTGTGTGTTGCTTCTTATGTTCTGCCTGCTGGGAGAACTGAACTATTGACAAACAGTTTGACAGTTTTAACGCTGGATATGTTAATCAAACAAACTGTGACAAAGTCTTCACTTCCAGCTGAGCAGTGATGTGAAAAATCACAAAAGTATGTAAATACTGAAAGATTAAATGAACAGTGTTATGAGAAATGTAAATCTAATGTGCTGCGGTAGGTTCTGAAACAAAGTCTAACATGTGAAAGACCCTGTGACCCAGCTGAAACAGTCACCTGGATGTGGCTTTCCGTGTGTGTGTGTGTGTGTGTGTGTTCTTGTACTTGTTGCTGAGTGAGAACCGTTTTTCGTATTTTTATCGCAAAGTGAGGACATTTTGACAAAGTGAGGACATTTTTCTGGTCCTCACTTTTTCAAATTCCGTTCTTGGGACAGGGGTTAGGTTTAGGACTAGGGTATGAATTGAGTTATTGTTAGGGTTAGGGTTAGGTATTAACTGGTTAGTGTTAGGGTCAGGGTTAGGCACTAAAAATCAAGGCAAATGAATGGAAGTTAATGGAAGTAACCGAAAAGTCCTCATAAAGATAGTAAAGCACGGATGTGTGTGTGTGTGTGTGTGTGTGTATGTGTGTGTGTCTGTGTGTGTGTGTGTGTGTGTACAAAGCCTGTATAATTAAAATTTAATGTTAAAACTTGGGTTGCTCTCACAACATTTGGAGGGTTTTTAAAAATTATTCGTAGGAAAATTCCATCAAAATAGTTGTCATTGTGTGGGAGAAAAGTATAAACATCTCAAAATCTCAAAATTTTGTGTCTTTTTACTCATACAATAGTTCATTTATTTTGAAAAACAGAATCTGTGGAACTTGACATCAATCAGTGATGTCATTGGTTAATCAACTGTCACTGTGAAGTTATATTGGTCAATTTAAACGCCCAAAATGCTGTTAAGAGTTCATCTACTATACACTGAGGTGCAGCCCTTACTTTGTTAAACTTTGACTCGATATTGGGAGACAGCATCATGCTGAAGGGGAAAATACAAAAAATATCTAGAAAGCTAAAACCAGACCATCACCAGACCCCAATTGGATCCGACGAGTAACATTTTCTTGTTTATTCATTATTTTGTGTTTGCTGCTCTATATCATGTAGCATTATATTTAGCCTTGGACATATACAGGTCCTTCTCAAAATATTAGCATATTGTGATAAAGTTCATTATTTTCCATAATGTCATGATGAAAATTTAACATTCATATATTTTAGATTCATTGCACACTAACTGAAATATTTCAGGTCTTTTATTGTCTTAATACGGATGATTTTGGCATACAGCTCATGAAAACCCAAAATTCCTATCTCACAAAATTAGCATATCATTAAAAGGGTCTCTAAACGAGCTATGAACCTAATCATCTGAATCAACGAGTTAACTCTAAACACCTGCAAAAGATTTCTGAGGCCTTTAAAACTCCCAGCCTGGTTCATCACTCAAAACCCCAATCATGGGTAAGACTGCCGACCTGACTGCTGTCCAGAAGGCCACTATTGACACCCTCAAGCAAGAGGGTAAGACACAGAAAGAAATTTCTGAACAAATAGGCTGTTCCCAGAGTGCTGTATCAAGGCACCTCAGTGGGAAGTCTGTGGGAAGGAAAAAGTGTGGCAGAAAACGCTGCACAACGAGAAGAAGTGACCGGACCTTGAGGAAGATTGTGGAGAAGGGCCGATTCCAGACCTTGGGGGACCTGCGGAAGCAGTGGACTGAGTCTGGAGTAGAAACATCCAGAGCCACCGTGCACAGGCGTGTGCAGGTAATGGGCTACAGGTGCCGCATTCCCCAGGTCAAGCCACTTTTGAACCAGAAACAGCGGCAGAAGCGCCTGACCTGGGCTACAGAGAAGCAGCACTGGACTGTTGCTCAGTGGTCCAAAGTACTTTTTTCGGATGAAAGCAAATTCTGCATGTCATTCGGAAATCAAGGTGCCAGAGTCTGGAGGAAGACTGGGAAGAAGGAAATGCCAAAATGCCAAAGTCCAGTGTCAAGTACCCACAGTCAGTGATGGTCTGAGGTGCCGTGTCAGCTGCTGGTGTTGGTCCACTGTGTTTTATCAAGGGCAGGGTCAATGCAGCTAGCTATCAGGAGATTTTGGAGCACTTTATGCTTCCATCTGCTGAAAAGCTTTATGGAGATGAAGATTTCATTTTTCAGCACGACCTGGCACCTGCTCACAGTGCCAAAACCACTGGTAAATGGTTTACTGACCATGGTATCACTGTGCTCAATTGGCCTGCCAACTCTTCTGACCTGAACCCCATAGAGAATCTGTGGGATATTGTGAAGAGAACATTGAGAGACTCAAGACCCAACACTCTGGATGAGCTAAAGGCCGCGATCGAAGCATCCTGGGCCTCCATAAGACCTCAGCAGTGCCACAGGCTGATTGCCTCCATGCCACGCCGCATTGAAGCAGTCATTTCTGCCAAAGGATTCCCGACCAAGTATTGAGTGCATAACTGTACATGATTATTTGAAGGTTGACGTTTTTTGTATTTTATTGGTCGGATGAAATATGCTAATTTTGTGAGATAGGAATTTTGGGTTTTTATGAGCTGTATGCCACAATAATCCGTATTAAGACAATTAAAGGCCTGAAATATTTCAGTTAGTGTGCAATTAATCTAAAATATATGAATGTTAAAGTTTCATCATTACATTATGGAAAATAATGAACTTTATCACAATATGCTAATATTTTGAGAAGGACCTGTATTACTGTCAAAGTAGAAATGCTTGCATAAAAAGAGATCCTTGAGTAAAAGTGACTTTTACCTACACAGAATCGAGTTTCGGCCAGCATGCTGTAATTATAAAATATTGTATGTTTGTTTCTAATATCAACACTTTATCGTGAGTTAGCCTACTAGACATCCAGAAAAATTGTTGTGGCCATGCTTTTTGTTCTTCTTCATACTTTAACATCAACATAATTTTGTGAAATTAGTGAAATGGCCTATTTTGCCTGTTTGGTTGTATATCTCCCTCTGTTTCTCTCTTCGTTAAACCTGACAAACGTCAGTCAACAGCTGGATAAGGCTTTGAAATCACGGATTTTATGAGTACGAAACGTGTAGGCAATGCGTTATGCAGACTGATTGGAAGAAAATGCAAGCGTTTTTCAAAATGACCCCTTCTCTGGCCTATTTTTTAAAGAAACATCTGGCCAGAAGCCGTGTAACGTTTTCAGCAGCGATATAATGTTAAGCATACGCGGTTATTGTGTGACACCAAGTATGCGATTGTACAAATTCAGCTTTGTGGAGGTGTTCAGCCTGGGTGATGAATGAGTCCCTATTCTCTGATTCCACCAGGGAAGGTGTAAAGGCAGGATTGGGAATTTTCCCGAAGTACATCCACTGCTCGATAATGTCCCTATTGGAGGTCAGCAGCTCCACACACCCACTGTAAACAGTGCTGGCAAACACTCCTTCCCCTCAATTTGCCAGAATCGCTTCGAGGCTGACCGGTAGTCCTTCTCCATGGCCTCACCGAACTCCTCCTGGGCCTGAGTTTTTGCCTCTGCCACATCCCAGGCCGCAGCATGCTTGGCCTCATGGTACTCGTCAGCCGCCTCAGGACTCCCACAAGCCACCCACAGCCGATAGGACTCCTTCTTCAGCAGGACGGCATCTCTTACGGCTGGTGTCCACCAGAA
Organism: Girardinichthys multiradiatus; assembly: GCF_021462225.1. NCBI lineage: Eukaryota > Metazoa > Chordata > Actinopteri > Cyprinodontiformes > Goodeidae > Girardinichthys > Girardinichthys multiradiatus. Next base: position 27,991,202 of record NC_061795.1, on the reverse strand, counting down.
GTACAGGGATTGCCGCCGCGACAGGCACCGCCGACCTTACGACCACAGGTATTGGTGGCAGTTAGAGAACACAGACCACTCGGACTCTATGTGTCCAACCTCCCCCGGAATCTGGTCAAAGCTCTCCCAGAGGTGGGAGTTGAATACATTCCTGGCCGAGGGCTCCGCCAGACGTTTGTGCTTGTGTGATTGAGAATTGGTTTGAGGGGGCCAGGCATTTTTTTGAGGGGGAGACTTGCCCTTGCATAAAGCTGGTCTTGAGTTTGTCAGTTTTAGTGCAACACGGTAGCTGACGTAGTGCACCTACTTCTTCAGATTTGACCTTTCACCTATGTCAACTGCTTTTCTCCTCCTGGTCACATCAAAATGTCCTTGCTGGATGTTTAGGTCAAATCAAAATAACCTCTTATTACTGCTGGTGGTGTCTCAGAATATCTGGAATATGAACAGTGTACGTTGTTCTGCATCATTGCAACCCACTGTTTATATGAGCGCTGCAGCAGATGTGGAAAATTTGTTCTAAAGAAAACACATATTAAACATTTTGTGTTGTCATAAATGATCTAATTGAGCTGATTTGAACATCTGGACAACTTTAAAATTATCCATGATTAGTCACAAAAAAAATTAATTAATGTGGTAAATCTTGAATGTTATCTTTTTATTCAGTGGAATGATTGCACATCTGACAGCTTCAGTCATGAGTTATGTTAGGCCCAGCAATGGGAGGGAACAAGAATTGAACTACACAAAGAGAACAATAGAGTGGTAAAAACTCTGAATCCCAGAATGCCCAGTATTAACCCATTTTCATGACAGCTCCCGGGAAGCTGGAATCCCCTTTGCCCGCAGCTTTCCACAGGCTACATTGTGGAGGACAAGCATTTGAGCACCTTGATCTCGCTGGCTGACCAAAAGACTGCATTTTCGAAGAAAACCTTGGATCCAAAGTAAAGTACATTCTGCTATCTGCGTAACCAGTGACCGAAAAAAAGACTAGCTACCTGAAGCTGGCTGTCTAAGCTCCTACAGAAAGAATCTGAAAATAGATTCCCAGAAAGGGATGGTGTCTCTGATTACATTGACAAAGCAGATTTTCCCCACTGCCTGAAGAAGACAGCTTTAACACAAAGCTCCTTGCACTGAATGAGTGTATCAGAATGAGGCAACACCCCGCTCCAGCCGCTAGCCTGAGAGCGGCTGTCACCAATTCACTTGTCCATCGAACAAGCTGAACCATCCAGTCACAGTAAGAGGTTCTGTCGTGGCAAAGAAAATGAATTCAGGATTAAACAATTTAGATATTGCTTTTTTTATTGTGCTTTGCTTTGTTTGTTGTGCCTAACTGCTTAGGTGCTAACAGACCACTGAGGCCAGTGCTACAAATTTGTTTTATTATTTTTTAGTTCTGCTGTGTTTACAACGGCTGGACAACGCTTCCGCACCACAGATGCTTTTTTCCTTTGTTGTCAGCTAAACTGCCAGTTCTGGATGTGACATCACTTCGCCGTCTTTCTGTTCGTTCACCATCTTGTGAGATAAAAGTTTTATGCTTGCATCTTGGTTGTCCTTCACTCCAGTCAATCAGTCACTGTGATGGCTAGTTAACCCAACATTAAGAATCAATTGTCCAAAATGATATTGATGTCAAATTCAGCAAATTATTTTTGAAACATTATTTTTTTTAAACAATGTCATATTTTCTGCTTTGCATTGTGAACTGGTTGTTTGAACACTGACTGTTGTTCTTTGCTTTTATTAGCTTTTAAAGCTAATTTGGCCTTTAAAAAATCTTGGTTCTTAAACATGCCTATTCACATTGCACTGTAATATCACTGCATCTTTTTATTAGTTACTGGTTTCAGTTTTATTCTTATTTGTTCATTTGTACTATTTTTTCCCATTGTTTATCAGTTTCTTTTTTCTTTCCATTATACTTAGTAGTTTAGATGAATGTTAGTAGCCTAGTTAAATAATTTCTCGACCAAAGTATTTTAGATGGAACTTGAAGTAATAAATTGTTGTATTTTGGAGTTTGTGTTTATTAAATGTGTGCAGGGTTTCTGTTTGAGAACGTCAGTGTGCAAATTCACTCCTTCATCTGTTGCTCTTTAATACAACACATCACCAGGCAGGTAACCATAAAACCATAATTGACAGAGACTGAGAGCTGTTTGGCTATTAATTCCTGATAATCACTTAGCTAAGTCTCTTTCAACGGGAATAATGTGGTTAAGAATTATCCAGGGAGATTCTCTCAGACTGAAACTTAAAAGCCAGCAGGGCCAGTAAGCTTTGCCCTGCTGGCATCAGAGCTGCCTCTGATCCAGTAGGGAAGCCTTACCTTACTGGATCAAAGGCAGAACTGATCAGTTTGGTTTTGTTTGTTTAACCTGCTGCTTTATGTTTGTCATTTTTCTGTAAACCTGTGCATAGTTTAAATGCTCCTCCTACAGTGGACGTGTGCTAAGCTTTACTTAGCAACAATGTCAATACCCAAGGCCAGTAGAGACCATTACCAACTGGTGTCTCAGAGTAACTTGTGGCAGACAGAACCTAAGTTATAGTAAAAACAATAGTTAGCCTACTACACCTTCAGCCAATGGAAATGGAAGAAATGCCCCAGCAGAAAACGCAAGATGGTTCTGTGAAAGTTTAATGGTCCTTCTGACCCAGTAAGCTTCTTTTAACTCTTTTGCTGTTTTACTATAGTGTAGCTAGTGCTGAAAGCTATTAGGTCCAGGTGGTTCCAAGGCTTAGAATCATTCTACCCTTTTCATTCCAGTATCAGAACAAAGTAGAGATTAGACTCAAAGTTAGGCCGTAAGACCTCTTAACGTAAAGCCAATACATACTCCGCAAGAACAGAAACATTTGTTGTATTGTCATTTAGACTTCAGGCAGACCCTTAAACTCTTGATAATATGTTGAAAGTTCATTCCGTCATCATAAAACGTTTCCCTGTAGTTTGAGTACAATGTATTTGTGACGTTATTTGTTAGATTTCTTTGTTTGTGACATTATTTAGTTCAGTTAAATCTATACAGAGCAGACTTAATTTGGTCATCAATAAATGAAATTGTTGATTTTATATCTTACTAACTCATGTTGATCTTCCATGTAATCTTAGGTGTAAGTGTAACATTTTGGGTTGATTCTAAATAAATCTTAAACCTGGGCAATTAATGGAAATTTCCTTGCTTCTTTTTTTTGGGATAAAGATCAATCAGTTGAGATAAAACAAAAAATCATCCTGATTTTTTAACTTTCTGATTTGTTTAGGTAAATTAATACAGTTTAACATAACTTCCTCACACTAAACCCATATCTTACTAATTCATGGATGTGTAATCTAATAGACGCTGTTAATTTAACTACGGTTATAATTTGTGTGTGGTGAAAATAGGATGAAAAGCTGTTGATCCTTGCTATTTCAGAATTCACCAAGATGTTTGGCTTATGAGATGTTAAACACTGGAGTCTTGTCTAACAGGTTTACTTTGTGACTTGTACTTTGAGATTAGTGTTAACAACAACAGTCTGATAGGAATTCAGAAATGCATGATTGTGTGTGTGTGTGTGTGTGTGTGTGTGTGTGTGTGTGTGTGTGTGTGTTCGTGTGTGTGTGTGTGTTTACCTACAGTAAACATGTAGGGATATGAGTCAGAAGGAGGGTGGAGATGGCTCTGGCCTGTGCCAGGAATGTATGAATGGTGAGCCCTGTGCAGCATTGTTCTGCCCCCTGAAACAGCTGTTATTTATAGGATTTGGGAAAGGGTGGGTGGTGAAATAGAGGGGAAACCCATCTGCATGGAAACTCTGGGAAAATTGAAGGCGCTTGAGGAATGAGTGGGAGTACAAACAACGCTGTACTTTGACTTTTCCTGTTTAAACTTTTGAAGAAAGAATTACCAGCACTACCTGTTATTCTGTTGGGTTTCCCAGAGGAGTGCCAAACCAAAAAAAAGTTTAGGTTGTTCATTCTGTACAATAAATGTTTTTTCTTGTTAATTTATTTTTAGGCAGTTGTACAGAAAACTTGATTCAAATGCATATTGTGCGATATGACGTTTGTTTTTTCTTCAACTTGTATAAACTTGTTGGACCATCGTCTGCTACTACACCTCCCAGCATGTGTGGCCATTCCCAGAAGAGCTTGAAAGCTGGATATCTGTCTGATACAAGAAGGTCAGAAAATTCATGAAACGATCGAAGACTCTGCCGACACACCGGCGCAGGTGAAATTCCCACAGAGGTGTTTCCAAGGAGATGAGTTTTCCTCCTTGTGTTGGTCAGTCGATTACAACTGTTCCTCATATTTTCCCCGTTCTGGACGGAGGAGAAGCTGACTGTTTTGAAGTGTTTTTGAAGTTGCTCACTTCTACCAAAGTTTAACAAGGTTTCAAACCCGATTCTCAGAACTGCTAGAACCATACAGTTTTTTACATTTTAAGTTCACTTTTCTCTTGTTATATGACGCATACAGTAAAGAAGCTCTCCCCCTTCCCCACCTATTGCTGCAAACTGCAGGTCAGCTGACTGAAAGAAGGCTACAACACCTTTCCTTGCTGACATAAACAACAAATTTGGGTGTTTAGAAACATTTCTGGTAAAAGAAAACATGCATTGGATGGGAATTAAAGGACAGTGCTTTAAAGATATATGTATTTAAATAACTATATTCTACACAATAAACATTCTTACTTGAAAACTAAAACTAAATTTAATTGTTTATTCTATGTCAAAAATAAAAATAAATAAAAGTAACAATGTTAGAGCTGTAATATCAAAAATCTATGTAATATTATTTTTTCAGTAGTAGGAATAATATATACCTTGTGTTTGAAATAAAATTAATTTGGAATTATTATTGATTTCTGTAAAAATACACTGCTCAAAAAAAATTAAGGGAACACTTAGACAACACATAACTCCAAGTAAATCAAACTTCTGTGAAATCAAACTGTCCACTTAGGAAGCAACACTGATTGACAATCAATTTCACATGATGTTGTGCAAATAGAATAGACAACAGGGGGAAATCTTTGGCGATTAGCAAGACACACTCAATAAATGACTGGTTTTGCAGGTGGGGACCACAGACCACTTCTCAGTACCTATGATTTCTGGCTGATGTTTTGGTCACTTTTGAATGTTGGTGGTGCTTTCACACTCGTGGTAGCATGAGACAGACTCCACAACCCACACAAGTGGCTCAGGTAGTGCAGCTCATCCAGGATGGCACATCAATGCAAGCTGTGACAAGAAGGTTTGCTGTGTCTGTCAGCGTTGTGTCCAGACCCTGGAGGCGCTACCAGGAGACAGGCCAGAACACCAGGAGACGTGGAGGAGGCCGTAGGAGGGCAACAACCCAACAGCAGGACCCCTACCTCCACCTTTGTGCAAGGAGGAACAGGAGGAGCACTGCCAGAGCCGTGCAAAATGACCTCCAGCAGGCCACAAATGTGCATGTGTCTGCACAAACGGTGAGAAACCGACTCCATGAGGATGGTATGAGGGCCCGACGTCCACAAATGGGGGTTGTGCTCACAGCCCAACACCGTGCAGGACGCTTGGCATTTGCCAGAGAACACCAGGATTGGCAAATTCGCCACTGGCACCCTGTGCTCTTCACAGATGAAAGCAGGTTCACACTGAGCACATGTGACAGACGTGACAAAGTCTGGAGACACCGTGGAGAGCAATCCGCTGCCTGCAACATCCTTCAGCATGACCGGGTTGGCATGGGGTCAGTAATGGAGTGGGGTGGCATTTCTTTGGGGGGCCGCATGGCCCTCCAAAGAAATGCAGGGTTCCTCCTAATGCAGGACGATGCTAGACCTCATGTGGCTGCAGTGTGTCAGCAGTTCCTGCAAGATGAAGACATTGAAGCCATGGACTGACCCGCCCGTTCCCCAGACCTGAATCCAATTGAGCACATCTGGGACATCATGTCTCGCTCCATCCACCAACATCACGTTGCACCACACACTGTCCAGGAGTTGGTGGATGCTTTAGTCCAGGTCTGGGAGGAGATCCCTCAGGAGACCATCCGCCGTCTCATCAGGAGCATGCCCAGGTGTTGTAGGGAGGTCATACAGACACGTGGAGGCCACACACAATACTGAGCCTCATTTTGACGTGTTTTAAGGACATTACATCAAAGTTGGATCAGCCTCTAGTGTGTTTTTCCACTTTCATTTTGTGTGTGACTCCAAATCCAGGCCTCCATTGGTTTATAAATTTGATTTCCATTGATGATTTTTGTGTGATTTTGTTGTCAGCACATTCAACTTTGTACAGAACAAAGTATTCAATGAGAATATTTCATTCATTTAGATCTAGGATGTGTTATTTGAGTGTTCCCTTTATTTTTTTGAGCAGTGTATATTCCTGGATATACTGTTGATACCGTGAAACCATTATATTTTTACGTGAGGTTATACTGTGAGAATCTGACATACCTACAGTAACATGGACAAGTAGAAAGATAAGGTTTTTTTTACAGTTTTTATAAAAAAGTTAATTAAAATCCAAGGCATTAAAGTTGTTTTTAGCTGTCTGATAGGTTTGTCAGCTGCATTAATTGATAAAGTTGGGGTTGAAATTCACATTTTACAAATTAGGACATCACCCACAATCCACACCCTGTTCATGACTAGACCCTCTGAGTAGTGCACCACTTTGTTACCTTCAGCAGTTTCCATCAATGGCTGAGTTTATTTTAAGTCTTATGTTGAATTCAGAATACCTTTTGTAAATTTTAATCGTTTTTTTTCTAATTTCACAGTGGTTGTCATAGAAACTGTTCCTGGACATGGCCAGAAGCCACAATGCAAGACAAGTTTTGCTCTTAGTATGTTGGGAACATACCAGTAACTTAAAAAAGATGGGCTCCTAAACAAGCAGAAAATTCATTTTGAAATTACTGGTGCAATATGCTAAATGGAGTAATATTCAAAATGAAGGAAGCTGATATGCACTTGTACACTGTGAGGTAAGAGAAAGACATCTTGTTTTACCATACAGCATTTTGCAAATACTTGTTTTGTCAGAAAAATTAACATATCAAATACAAATATTTTCTACAGTAGACAACATTTTAGCCCATAAAAATCACACAATATTTCACAAAATGCTAAATATTAATATCTTATAATAATCTGGCTTTAAACTCATGATCTGGCAGGCTTCATGATCTGCTTTTGGGTTGAAAACAAGAGTAATTGACTGATAATCTACAGGAGCTAAGTAGTTATTTAGAGTTACTGAAGAAGGGGCCCATTCTGTTGATCTACTTCAAATTAATCTTACCATCTCTCATCAATGCTTCAAATCCTGTGCTTGAGGGAGAGACTGAACCCTCGAAAGGGGCAGTAAACCTTTTCCAAAATAACATTTTCTGAACTACATCTGTACCCAAACTGACCTGATTGAACAGCTGCCGTATTTATTACACATTACCAACATAACCAAAATCTTTAGCCAAAACAGTATCTAGAGAATACTCCTAAATACCAACTTTATTGTTATTTAGGAGTATAACCTATTTATGTGTGTGAAATCAAGCGGATCGGTATAGTCTCGATTAGTATTTGAATAAAGGTGTTTCTGCTGCTGCTGAAAAAATATTTCTGATGAAAACAGAGGTTACAGGTAAGTACCTTAATGCCTGTGCTAATTCCTTCATTTTGTACTAGTCCTGTGGATCAATCTGCAGGGGTGTGGATGTATTGAGGCAGTTAAGGTGTAGCTCTCATGTGGCCTAATTCCCAATTTATAAAATTATGATTGAGGAAACAGGGGTTATGCTAAACTTAATATTAGTGCAGAGAAAAATAAATAAAAGCCTCATGGTGGTTGGAAGCATTGTCAGCTGTGCATTACTACCAGGTGCCAATAAAAAAGTGACAGTTGCTTCTGAATAAAATTGTTATATACACAAGCCAAATGTATGCATTTTTAGTTCCTTCCTACTAAGTATGCATTCAGTTCAGGAAACCTTGCACAGAGATTTGTTAGATGACATCTTTCTTTAAGGGATCAAGCATCAGATCATTGTTTTGGACAAATTCTTGCACTTAGGATCTATATTTTCTAATCAAGCCATAAAATCAAAAATGTCACCCTATCCCTTTTACAATAATAAAGAAAACCATACGTCCACCCTTCCGTCTGTTGGTACATGTTCTAAATTTACTTATCCTTGCAGTGTTGTGGGTGGACTGGTGCCTATCTCCAGCCGTCATGGAGTGAAAGGCAGGGTACACACACAGGACAAACAACAATGCAAGGACTCAATCAGAGCTAACATCTATTTAGAGAGACAAATTTAGAGGGACTCTAGCCCAGGACCGTCTTGCTGCAAAGAAACAGTGCTAACAGCTGCTCCCAGCTGCTCCCTTGTGCATGCCAAAAATTGATATAGGTCATCTAATTATATTTAAAAAGACGTATTCCAAACATTATAAGTGCTTACTAAGCAGTAACAAAGTAAACGCAGTATGGCTTAGACAGTAACAAAGTAAACGCAGTATGGCTTAGACGTTCTCTGTTACTGTCTATTACAGTTATTACTATTGATGTCATTGATAATAGCTGAATGATGCAGTCTGTAGATGTATCTAAAACATTGTATTGTGTCTGGTGTTTTGTGGACTTTTCTTAGCTTTGCACTGAAAAACAGTTCAGTTTGTGAAGTCTGTGCAAATGGTTTATCAAACTGAAAGGAAACTTGTAACGTTCATGCCTATGGTTAATTAGCCTGAGAAAATGCTTTTCTCTTAACACCTTACAATGAACAAAGCTGAAAAATGACATAATTTCCTTACTAGGCACATACTTTAGCTGTGGTATAAAATGAACTGTAGCCTAATTACATTCTGCACACCTTTTTGACACTCTTCGTCTGGACTCTAGGCAGTTTTGTGTAAATTTTGTCTTTCGTGAGGATAAAAGCCCTCCTCTTCTCTTTTAGCACGGACCTGAAGCTGTCTCCTTCAGACCAATGTCCTGTCAGTTTGGCTCCAGGCAATGTAACATCCAGCCAATCGGCCGCTGCTGAGCAGAGCTGGAATTTCACCTGGAGCGGAGCAGTCTCTGAAGAGGATGGCATTGACTATACAGGAAGAATACGTTTTTGTTTGTGGAAAATTATAAACATATCTTTCCTGCAGTGTCGGATGTTTTTCAGAAATCCTTCATGCATTTAGAAACCTTTTTTGTTGCATGGTAAACACTGGTTTCATGAACAGTGAAAGAATAATATGGCACTTAATTGTGTCTGTTTTCTATTATTGTCCCTAATTTCATGTTACTAAAAGATACATAAACATAAACTATGAAGATGTGCACACAAGTATTTAATGCTATAGCCAGTTTTCCCAGCATTTTCTTTAACATAGAGCACCTCAAACCTAGTTGGCCCCTTTAAGCTCGCAGGAGATCTTCAGGGCACCTTCATACTGTATTAATGTAAGGACAGTCAAACAGTGTTCAACTGGGAGTTGGGAAAATGTCACCAGGCACTTTTTGTGATTGTGTTCCATCTAAATATAGAGTCCTGCAGTCTGTTCTACATTTTGAACCATTTCATGTTGCTGTGCTGCTCTCTATTTTTACATCAGTATCAATAGAGAAGGCGATGTGCTGTTTCAAAATAGAGTAATATTATCTGCAGATGGGGAGAAGGTTTCAAGCATGGCACATGTAAAGCAATGAGGTCCAGTTTTGTATTGGGTAAATAAAGCGAATGTACATGTTTTCCCTATGCAACCATGCAAGACATAAATAACGTGCTCTTCCCTTGACTTTAGTCAAAATTATGTTTCAATCGAGCTTGTTTCAAAGAAAAAGCACAAGTTCTCATAACTGCAAGAACCTATCTCACAATATCCTTTTGTCCAATAGCCAAGGTGGCGTCATGGGAAAGTACAAACATTACTATAAAAACCAGCAAAGCCAGTTTTACTGCGTTCACACAAAGGGTCAAGGAAAAAGAATTGCAGGCAGCCAGCTTGGTAAAAAAATACACACAAAAAAGTTTAAAGTTACAAGCAGTGTGAGGTGGAAACAATGCCAGGACCCAAGATGCAGCCTGGGGGGCTTCATGACGACCTTCCAGAGGAAGCTTCATTTTTGCAAATCTACCCCTATTTCTGTAGTGAAATACCATCTGTAAACACAATGAACAGAATAAAAACAAATATAAAAAAAAAACAATAAAACATGACATCAACAAGAACAATCCAGAGCTAGTCTGCATTGGCTTTTAAATTGTCTCCATTATGTCTCCTAAAAAGTACAGTGTTGCAGGAAAAACAAAGATGCTTGCAAAACAAAACAAGGGCAAACATATCAGAACAATACATGGAGTTAGCTAAAGAGCTTATCAGAAGATTTGCTTCTTCCTGTGTATTTGATAAGAAGTCTAAGAAAATACATTATGCAACCTTAACCAGCGGTCACATGCTTTGGATTTCTTAGTTACTATTTAGTCTAAACAGTTGTTGATGGAAAAACATCTAACCGTGCTACCCTGCAAAAAGACCCCAACATGTTGTTTTTTTAGCTACAGTCAAAACCCGGTGTTTACATTCACTGAATAAAAAGACACAAAACCCTTTTCACCGTGTGACATTAAATCAGACAAATAAAATCCCTTTTAGGTCAGTTAGGACATCCAAAATTATTTATTTAAAGTCAGAAGTTTGCATAAATGTCCCTAATATTTGGAGCTGCTGCCTTTAACATGTATGATGGGTCAAAGGCTTTGGATTTCCCCTCCACAAGTTTCTCACAATGGTTTTGCTTGGACCATTCTTCCTATCAGAACTGGTGTCACTGAGTCAGGTTTGTAGCTGCCCTTTCTCAAACAAATCTTTTCAGCGCTACCTACAACGACACTGAGATCAGGGCATTGTGATGGTCACTCCAAAACATTGATGTTGTTGGACTTAAGCCACTTTTGCACTAATTTAGTGGTCTACTTAGGTCAATGTCCATCTGGATGATCCATTTATGACCAAGCTTTAACTCCCAGGTCGATATCTTTAAATGTTGCTTTAACATTTCCACATGATGTTCTTTTCTCAAGATTTTATCTATTTTTTTAAGTGCATTAGTCTCTCATGCATCAAAACAACTGCACATGATGCTGTCACCCCTGTACTTTACAGTTGTGTTATGACTCTGGTCCGTCTGCCCGCTCTGCCCTGCTCTGTCATCATGCAATCATCTCATCTGCTTCACCTGTTTGCTGCTGCGCTGGGGCGCAATCACAGTCATGCCACGCACCTGTTTCACTGCTGTTATATACAGCCCTCAGACTGGCAGACAGTGCCAGATTTTCGAAAACATTTGTGAGTAGTTATCCAGCGTTCCTTCCTGACTGATCTCTTTCCATGACCTTGCCTTACCTTACGGATCATTCCCTCTTGCCTGCTCCTTATCTGACGTCTCTAGCCCTGGATCTCGACCCTGTTTCTGTCCACGGATTTACGCCCCTGCCAAGCCCCTGGTTTATTCAAACCAGAGGACAATCTCAGCTCTCTGTGTTCCAGCCACAGCTTCAGCTGATTCCCCTGAGGTTCTGGATCACATCTTCTTCTGGGTTCCGCTCCCCTTTCCCAGACTGAGAAGGTTAGTGGCTTTACTTAACTCTGTTCTAGTCCTGAGTTTTATTCAGCCACTAACTCGCCTCTCTGTCCTCAGCGATTTGTGGAAGCTGACTGCTGGTCTCCTGTTCTGATTCCTGTTTTGCTGAATAAACCTTTTAACTTTCTTACATTGTGTTTGGCTGAATTTTTGGGTCCTCAAGTCACTGGTCGTAATAAGTTGGGATCCTGTTCTCAGGCGTTCCCCCTTTTTTCTTCAATATGTAATCATGAATATTATAGCTAAACACACACTTTTTATTAGACATCCCGGGTTGCCTTTGAAAACGGTTATCTGGCTTTTTATATTGCTTTTGGATTAATAGCTTCTTCCTTGCTAAGTGGTTTATGTCAGTACAAGACTTCACCATGGATAGCAACACTTTCTTACCAGCTTGAGAATGTGGTAGCTTCAAGCATCTGGAAATTGTAACCAAGATTGAACCAGACTCTTAGCAGTTCACCAATTAAATCTGCCAATTAACTAAAATGCTGGGAGTTAACCAATCACAAGTTTCCAAAAGCAATGACATCATTAATTTATAAAGTCTGATTTTGAGGAAATGACAAAAAAATAATTTCTCATTATTCAGGTATTTACTAAATATAAATAATTTTGGTAATACTAACTGGTCAACAGCATTAAATAGTTCCTTTAGGTTTCTTATTCGTTCGGATTTGTTGTGGTCCATTCTAGTTCTGTAACACCTAATGTGCTCACCAATAAGTCTAGGAATGGGACAAGATCCTGGGCAACAAATTCTTGCAATATTAAAATTTGGAAATAATTCTTGATTTGTTAACTTAAAACAATGATTAAGGTGTTAAATTCAGAAATGCAAACTTGCCTATTTATTTAACAGAACGATTACATGTTGAAAACCTTTAATGTGAGAGACTGCTTCAGCCAAGGATATACCTTTACTAACAAGAACAGCTGGTTTATACACCATTCTTCCTTTCCTCTGAGATTAAACTGTGTGGGAGAAAAAAAATAGATTCTATGTTTCGGATTGTCTATGTAACATGATGTGGTGACACGTTTCCCAAATTCCATCTCTGATTGGTTAATAGAGTCCTGGTGATGTCTCCTTCTGGGAGCAGCTGAGTTCTGAGGTTCAGGTTCAGACATTAAAAGACTTAGAACCATGAGAACCCATGCCCTGTTAACCTGAAACAGCATCTCAGAGTCACTATTGGAGTTGCACAATTATACAACCATTTGTGAGATATATACAGGTCCTTCTCAAAATATTAGCATATTGTGATAAAGTTCATTATTTTCCATAATGTAATGATGAAGATTTAACATTCATATATTTTAGATTCATTGCACACTAACTGAAATATTTCAGGGCTTTTATTGTCTTAATACGGATGATTTTGGCATACAGCTCATGAAAACCCAAAATTCCTATCTCACAAAATTAGCATATCATTAAAAGGGTCTCTAAACGAGCTATGAACCTAATCATCTGAATCAACGAGTTAACTCTAAACACCTGCAAAAGATTCCTGAGGCCTTTAAAACTCCCAGCCTGGTTCATCACTCAAAACCCCAATCATGGGTAAGACTGCCGACCTGACTGCTGTCCAGAAGGCCACTATTGACACCCTCAAGCAAGAGGGTAAGACACAGAAAGAAATTTCTGAACAAATAGGTTGTTCCCAGAGTGCTGTATCAAGGCACCTCAGTGGGAAGTCTGTGGGAAGGAAAAAGTGTGGCAGAAAACGCTGCACAACGAGAAGAGGTGACCGGACCCTGAGGAAGATTGTGGAGAAGGGCCGATTCCAGACCTTGGGGGACCTGCAGAAGCAGTGGACTGAGTCTGGAGTAGAAACATCCAGAGCCACCGTGCACAGGCGTGTGCAGGAAATGGGCTACAGGTGCCGCATTCCCCAGGTCAAGCCACTTTTGAACCAGAAACAGCGGCAGAAGCGCCTGACCTGGGCTACAGAGAAGCAGCACTGGACTGTTGCTCAGTGGTCCAAAGTACTTTTTTCAGATGAAAGCAAATTCTGCATGTCATTCGGAAATCAAGGTGCCAGAGTCTGGAAGAAGACTGGGGAGAAGGAAATGCCAAAATGCCAGAAGTCCAGTGTCAAGTACCCACAGTCAGTGATGGTCTGGGGTGCCGTGTCAGCTGCTGGTGTTGGTCCACTGTGTTTTATCAAGGGCAGGGTCAATGCAGCTAGCTATCAGGAGATTTTGGAGCACTTCATGCTTCCATCTGCTGAAAAGCTTTATGGAGATGAAGATTTCATTTTTCAGCACGACCTGGCACCTGCTCACAGTGCCAAAACCACTGGTAAATGGTTTACTGACCATGGTATCACTGTGCTCAATTGGCCTGCCAACTCTCCTGACCTGAACCCCATAGAGAGTCTGTGGGATATTGTGAAGAGAACGTTGAGAGACTCAAGACCCAACACTCTGGATGAGCTAAAGGCCGCTATCGAAGCATCCTGGGCCTCCATCAGACCTCAGCAGTGCCACAGGCTGATTGCCTCCATGCCACGCCGCATTGAAGCAGTCATTTCTGCCAAAGGATTCCCGACCAAGTATTGAGTGCATAACTGTACATGATTATTTGAAGGTTGACGTTTTTTTGTATTAAAAACACTTTTCTTTTATTGGTCGGATGAAATATGCTAATTTTGTGAGATAGGAATTTTGGGTTTTCATGAGCTATATGCCAAAATCATCCGTATTAAGACAATAAAAGACCTGAAATATTTCAGTTAGTGTGCAATGAATCTAAAATATATGAATGTTAAATTTTCATCATTACATTATGGAAAATAATAAACTTTATCACAATATGCTAATATTTTGAGAAGGACCTATAGATGATGGAACCTCCCCAATATTCTCTTAACCAACCTCTGATGCCGCCACACAGCAGTTGTATTTGGTTACACACAGGTGGACTCTATTTAGTCATTAGCAATCATCAGGCAACTTCTGAAGGCAATTGGTTGCAGTGAGTAAAGGGGCCTGAATACGTTTGCACACCGCACTTTTCAGTTTTTATTTGTAAAAAAGTTTTAAATTGTATAATTTTTGTTCTACTTCACAACTGTCTACCACTTTCTGTTGGTCTTTCACATAAAATTCCAATAAAATATATGTAGGTTTGTGGTTATATATATATATATATATATATATAATTGTGACAGTATGTGGAAAGGTTCCAGGGGTATGAATACTTTTACAAGCCACTATAACAGAATCCATACAAACTTCAAGATTTGCACAATGTACATAATAAAAAAAAATGTAAAAAAATGAATTTTGTTAATATTAGAATCAGGCTGAAGAAAAGTTGCATTAGTATGGGTGGTTTAAGACACTTAATTCAAAACCATCTGGTAACATTTTACCTCCATTTTCTGAGCTGAAGGGCATGGGGCTAAGGGTAAAAAGCTCCAGATTGTACAACCTTTGTAATGTGCCCCTTTTTTTTTACGTGCCTTACACAAGGCAGTAATTCCTGTAATTAAGGCCTTACTTCAGTCTGACTTCAACTGGTAACTTATACAGAAACACGCTGATAAATAAGGCCTCAAGGGTAAAGCAAAGCTTTATTTAAGATCGGTGGAGTAATCCATGCAGTGGGATTTGACAGCCATTGATATAAGATTGGTATAAGATACAGAATGGAGGATTGTACATTACATGTATGGCCTTTGAGCATGAAGCAGCAGGCAATGCAAAATATTATAGGCCTCTTTCTCTTCACTCAGCACATTTCTTTGCAAAGGGATAGATTTACGTTGGTGACATTTGGATTGTCAGCATTTGGCATGCGGTGGGCTGAGAATTCACACTGAAGAGCTGAGTAATTGGGCACCATATCCAAAAGTCTCACTGGAGTCAACCCAGAGTTAAGAACATTTTATAAAACTGCAGATATTATTCACTTTTCTTTCTGCAAATCTGCAGCACACAACACAGAATATGGTAATGAATTTTCGTGCAGTGATGGTTATCTTTATTGTTCTAATTTTCATGCAAAAAATACTCCTTTTAATTTGAAAGTACAACACACTGCCAGGTTTCTCAAGTCAGACATAAAAGCATGTCAAATTTGTTTAGCATTGTTGCCCCAGTCTCCATCTGTTTTTGCATCCACCAAATTCATGCAAATTAATACTCAATTGCCCTGTGAGTGAACCTTCCTGTGAGAGTCACTTGATTCCCCTCTAATCAGGACATTTTAATTAGATTACATTTCTCTAAAACAGTTGACAGTTATGTCTGTTTTTATAACTACTGCATGTAAAAAAAAACACTTGTTTTTATGTTGTATCTACGAGTCTGCTCATGTCCTAAAGACAGCTGATTTGCTGAGACAAGCTGAAAGAAAAGCTACCTTTAAGACACATTGTGCAATTTTGTTTTATAAATTTGCAAAATTTCCTGAAGTGTTGGTAACATTTCTGACATATTTTTTATGTTAAATGGCAAATTGGATGTCTCTACCGACTCACCTTTATAAAATAGTTCAAGCTCAGTCAGAATATATGAAGAACATAAGTGCTCTGGTGGCGTAGACAAGTGATTCCCAACCAGGGGCACTTGTGCTCCTAGTGGTACATAAGCACATTGCAGGGGGTACATGGAAACATTTAATATTTTATTTCCAAGATGATGGGTAAATATCAGTTAATAGGGATAATTATTGGATGTGTGATGCTTTATTAGGACCCAAGTGCAAAATACACCAAGCTATAACCAACCAAATGAGCAAAAAAAAAAGTTAAGCAGTAAAACAACTACAGGCGGGAAAGAATAGAGCAGGGGTGGCATTGCTGTTACCCTGCATGATGCTCTGCTACCAGGAGAGGGAGAGAGAGAAAAGTAATAGCTGTTTCCACTGTTCCTCCAGATCTATCACAGGTTATCAATGATAAACAAGCTCAGGTGTCTCATCATAGCTCAGTTAAATGATGAAAACAAAGTAAAACTGATATAGTGAGCCTGAATATTATTTTTGTTAAGTGTTCAGTTCCTGATTTTTTTTAAGTTGAAATGTCTGTGTATTGTGAACTATATTCAAAAGAGCTCCAGTTTCTGTCATAATAAAGGCAGGATTATTATTTCTGTTGATTCTGTATTTATTTAGATTGCTTTTTCATTTTCACGCCAATAGAGTTATCTTTATGTTAAATGTGAGCTGAAAAGCATAAAATGCCTAAGAACTAAATGTTTTAGTAAAGGAGATTAAATAAAATGATTTTCATTTAATGATCAGTTGTTGTACATTCTATTTTTGCTAACATGTTTGGCTGAGAGGGTACTCATGGTATAACAAAATGGCTCAGTGGGTACACAAGTCAAAAAAGGTTGGGAACCACTAGCGTAGGTTAAGCGCATGACCCATGTTCAGAGGACTTAATCCTCCAAACAGGCAGTTGCAGGTCTGCGTCCCAGCCTGTCGATGTTTACTGCATGCCCTTCCCCTGCTCTCTCCACTCCATTTCCTGTCTACTTACTTCCTGGGCTAGTGCCTACAAACAAACATTGAACTGCACACAGAGAGACTCTATTTGCTAAAGATGAATTTTGATTTTATCTAGTGGTATACATATTCCTGCTACTCTTTTCAGATTTTTGTTTGTAAAGAAAATGGGAACACCATGTTCTTCCATTGTATATTTAATATTTTGTGTTGGT
Organism: Girardinichthys multiradiatus; assembly: GCF_021462225.1. Classification (NCBI taxonomy): domain Eukaryota; kingdom Metazoa; phylum Chordata; class Actinopteri; order Cyprinodontiformes; family Goodeidae; genus Girardinichthys; species Girardinichthys multiradiatus. The sequence continues at coordinate 27,973,868 of NC_061795.1, read as the reverse complement.
GTATCACATGGAACCCCTAACAAAATACAATGACGATAGAGATTATAACATGCCAAAATGTGGAAATGTTCAAAGTGTGTGAGTACTTTTGCAAGGCACTATAAGATTTGACAAACTGCAGTTATTAGTAAACCAAACAAGAGCTAAAGAATGTACTGCAGCAGCATGGAGCATGCAGTAGGATTTAAAGTTGTGAGAGAATATGGAAGAAAAAGCAGGGAATTTTTCCTGCTCTAAACTCAGACAGTGACATATTTTTCTCCTGCAGCTCTGAATGGCTCAATGAAGATTAAGATGTTATTCCACGATTTATTGTCATACAAGCTTCGATGCTCAAGTTTTTATGGAATGCTTTTTCCAACCAATACCTATTTGCATCTATGTTTTTACTTGAATTTATTTCCTTCCATCAAGCTCTGTTTTTGCTATACTATGTATGGTACTGGGGTCTACCTTGAAACAAGCACAGTCAGCATATTCAAATTTTTAAGTTACAAACACTGAAACAGCTAATTTGGAAAAGCTGGAGTAAATCCATAGGATTAATTTCTTGTCATAACTTGCAAGAAAAGATGTAATTTTAGGTCACTATACTATTATTATATTGTGAAATTCTCCTGATATTTTATTACTCAACAAAATTAATAAACATTATAATTTAGTAGGAATTATTGTTTTGGTTACTTAGTTTGGTTGTTTCCAAACGTCTGAGAACAGTGGCAGGTTTTGATATGGGCATAGTGGCTTTCTGCCCAGGGTGACACACCACAGGGTGTGCCAGGAGGCAAAAAACGTTGTTTGTCTGTTGCACACTGAACAGGTTTTTTCTTGCAGTAAGCAATAAAAGAAAAATATTTCTGTATGATTCTTAGTTTGTAATTTGTAGTACTGAATTAAAGGATTTTTTAAGGAGTCTGGTCTCCATTTTTATCATTTCTAGTTCAAGATCTTATATATTTAGACTGGTTAGACCTCGACTGATTTCTACACTGAACAAGGGTTTTGCAAAACACAATTTGAAACTTTTTGTTTAAAAACATGCAAAAAAGGGGAATTTTAAATGCTTACTTGGCATTAGGACCACCTGCTAAAACATTAATTTGTGACATTTCGACTGTTTGTGTAAAGGGATTCTTAGTGTTATCAAAGAATTGTTCAAATCTATCCATCAAGAAGAATAAATATCAGATCAATAGATTATATGCTGCATGGAATATACTGTACCTTGCAAAAGTATTCAGACTCCTTGATTCTTTTCACATTATGTCCAGTTTTGCCCCAATAACTTTAGTTTATTATATTAGGATTTTATGCTATAGACCAACACAAAGCAGGACATTATTGTGAGGTAAAATAAAAATGTTGATTTCAATTAGAATAAAATTCGGAGGTGCTAAATGCATATTTTTAGCCCCTCTTTACTCTGATACCCCTAAAGATAATGCAAATTGATAGACCTGAATAAAACTGTTTTAAGGTGTCACTTAAATGGTAAATGGACTGAATTGATATAGTGCTGTTCCAGTCATATCTACTACTCAAATCACTTAACTGGTAAACTACATCCTTCTGTAATTTCATCTCAGTATAAGAGGACAAAAAAAAAAATGTTTAAGGGTTATGAAGACTTTAGTAAGCCCTGGTCCAGATGATTTTTAGCTGTTCCTGCCAAAAACAGCCACTTTCACAAAACCTTTAATAAAATCTTCCAACTGAAGAGGTATAAAGAAGCATTTGTCTGTAACTGCCACATCTGAGCACATTCTCTGGCACGAGCTGGGAGGAAGCACAGCAGTGATGGAGGAGATGTTACGTAAAGGTATGACAAGCTTTCAAGGACCATTACAAGCCACTTACCATTATTTACACCATGAAAAATTTTGCACTTTTTCTCATAAGCACATTTTCAAAACAAGTTAAACCAAACTGTAAACCGCAGTGTTACTTATGAAAGCTTAACAAAAATTTGGTGTTTTAGGACAGGGAGCTGGAAGAGATGTCATTTTACCTTGTGGTGTCAGAGAAGGGTTTTATTAAGTCATATTTTAGATGATTTTAGTTGAGTAAATTGTAAATGTTAAATACCCACTCTGTGTTTTCTTGACTTTCTCTGCAGAGGCCACTTTGTGGTCTTTACTTGCCAACTCTGGAGGGACAGAGGAGGAATTGTTTCAGTCTGTGAATTGAAGGTATTGTGGTATTTTCACTCTCATCCTGTAATTGTAACAGCGTGGGTCTGAAAGTTTCCTTCCTCTCTGGGAAATGACATGCTAATGGCTCACTTTTGCCTCCTCTCCAGTCTTCAATCACAGCTGTCTAATGAGAGCATCAGTGTGTAAGTGGCTGCTAATGATAGATGCCTTCAGTATTATCAGCTGGAAGCAACTGGCAAAACCAAAGTATTCAATGAGTATTCTCATTGAATACTTTGTTCTGTACAAAGTTGAATGTGCTCACAACAAAATCACACAAAAATCATCTACAGAAATCAAATTTATTAACCAATGGAGTGAGGAGCCTGTACTCATCTGTGAAGAGTACAGGGCGCCAGTGGTGAATTTGCCAATCCTGGTGTTCTCTGGGAAATGCCAAGCGTCCTGCGCGGTGTTGGGCTGTGAGCACAACACCCATTTGTGGATGTTGGGCCCTCATACCATCCTCATGGAGTCGGTTTCTAACCATTTGTGCAGACACATGCACCTTTGTGGCCTGCTGGAGGTCATGTTGCAGGGCTGTGATGGCTTCAGCCCCACTTTGGTAAAGTCAATTCACACACTCACCTCATAAGTTTGTTTTGTTTTGAGATTAAACATGTGTTTTAGTTAGGTAATTCATAAATTTTCTTACTTAAACTAACTATAATAGTATGGAACACACAGATAGTAGCACGAAGTGGTTTGTTGTTAGTGATTATGTTTTTCTTTCTTGAGTTACCTGGTTTGGGGAGTTGGCTGCTTCCTGTCTTGGAAAGAGGCGGGGCCAAGAGCTGAGGACTTAGAAAGCAGAATGCCAGCTCACCAGGACCAACTATTTGCCTGTTAGCTAAGGGGGTGTTTAGGTTAATTTACATCATTTGGTTCTTAGGTAGTAGTGATGTTTAGTTCTGTTTCCCCCCTTCTGTGTATGAATGGTCTGGCTAATTCACTATATAGGTTAACTATAGGTGTCTTTGTGTTAGGACAGTTTGGAGTTACGTTGCGTATATGTTGTTTCCTTAGGTAATAGTTTGTGAGTTCCCATTTTGAGAAGAGTTATATTTAGTTGAGCTCTTTTATGAGCCCATAAGCTATATTTTGGAACTTTACTATTTTTGAAGTTTGTTGGGTAAAATAAAGACCCAGTTGGAATATACTTTCCTGTGTCCGCTATGCCTTTACTGCTTGGTCCCTCACAACTGGTGTCAGGAGAGGGATAAGTCAGTTGAGGACACAGGCTTTTTTTTGTTTTTTGTTTTGTGCCCCCTCAAGGGAAAAATGCATCGTGGAGGAAAAACTGAAAAAAAGGAGCAGCTTCACAGGAGAAACAAGCTGGTGATGAAGAGGATGAAGCTGGAGTCTCTGAAATGGTTGGGAGCACTGAGGGTGAAGGAAGGGAGCCAACTCTATCAAATTTGATGTCAATTCTGCAAACTCATATGGGCCAACAGGAATCTCGTTAAGCAAGGCAAAATGAGGTAACTGCACTGCAAGATCATAAACTTAAAGCATTGCAACATCAGTTCCAGCTTTTACAGTTGGAGATACAGGCTCGTACATCTCCTGTACCTGAACAATCAACAGCTACCCCAGAGCCACCGGAACCTGTTGAGCTGTCTCCCACTTCTTGTTATCCTCAAGCTCAAGCTGAACCTACTCGGCCGTTATCAGGTCAGTTTACTTCTTTCCATGAACCCAGACTGGAATAATTAACTGACAGTGATAATATTGAGCATTTTTTGATCACATTTGAACATATTGCATTAGCATATCGTTGGGAAAAAACAGACTGGGTATTTCAATTAATACCATTGCTCACGGGCAGGCAAGTGTGCATATGTGCACATGGATATTGATGACTCTCTCGATTATAACAGTAAAGGCTGCAATATTGTCCAAGTATGACATTAACCCTGAGACCGAGAGGCAAAGATTCCGCTCATTTGAGATCAATCATGATGAGAGGCCTAAGGAGTTGTAAAGATTTTCTTAAAGATTTTCTTAAAGATTTGTATGGGAAGTAGATCCAGCCAAAAGGTACAACTAACCAAGAAATTGGTGAAATAATCATTCTTGAACAATATTTGAGAATGTTGTCCCCTGAGCTCCAGGTGTGGATTCGAGAGCACAATCCTCCTTCTGCAGTGAAGGCTGCTGAGCTGGCAGAAGTGTTCATGGCTGCCAGGAGGAAAGGACAACCCTGGAGTTACAACACATACACATTGGCAAAGGAAGGCCCCAAATCAGCCCAGATGTACCATCAAGGACCAGCTTCAGCAGATAAAACTACTGTTGGTGTGAACCAGCTAGCTGGTAGATCAATAAAAACGATTATTTGTTACCTCTGTGGCCTAGAGGGTCATACAAAGACTATGTGTCCAAAGAATTCAGCTAATGTGGTTCAAATGTGTTGTGTGCCTTGACTACACATAGGACATGGGCTCAAGTGTGACCAGACTGTTAAAATGATACAAATTGAAGCTAATGGGACAACTTGAAGAGCTCTACTTGATCCCGGCAGTTCTTGTACACTGATAGAGATTTTGTGCCTCCCAATATTGTCCGTATTAGTGATACCATCCCCAATTGTTGTGTGCACAGAGATGAAAAAATGTACTCAACAGCTGACATGTACATAAAGGTGAATGGACAGACTTATTTTTTAAATATTGGGGTGGTTGATAATTTGCCTTATTCAGCTGTGTTAGGGCGAGATCTTCCAGTGTTATTTTAATCTGTTGGAGTCAGACCAACATTACAAGTGCAGTGTGGCTGTTACTAGAGCACAAGCTCAAAAGTCCTGTGAAACCTCTGAAGTTTTCAGGGCCTTGCCTTTTTTTAATGAGGACTGGGAAGTTGCATCAGGGAAGCTTCGTAAGAGCCGCAGACAGAGGAGGTGTGAAAAGTTCAAGCATATTATTGTGAACCCAGAAATGCACATTGAGCCAGAATTGCCTTTGGGGCTTCAGATTCCTGATAATATAATAGAGCTGCAAAAAGCTGATGTCAGTTTGGCTTCTTGTTTTCAGCAAGCAATAGACAAGGACCAAGTAGAGGAGAGAGGCGTTAACAGAAGGGAATATGTCCTGCAAAATGGCGTACTTTATTATCAGGTGGGGGCAGTTCTGCAGTTAGTGGTTCCCCAAGAAGTGAGAGAAACAGTGATTGACCTGGGACATTCGATTCCCTGGGCTGGCAACCTAGGGAAACATAAAACCATGGCTCACATTAAACATTTTTTCTGGTCTGCCCTTCATAAAGATGTCCTTCCAAAGCTCCCCTCCAACCACTGCCCATTATTGGCACCCCATTTGAGCGCCTTGGAATGGACATTGTCGGACACGTCGAGAAGAGCAAGACAGGGAATCGCTATATGCTTGTGATTACCGATTATGCAACCAAATATCCGGAGGTTTTTCCACGGAAATCCATCAAGGCAAAATCAGTGGCTTTCTGCTTGTACAGCTCTTCTCAAGGGTAGGGTTTCCACAGGAGATATTGACTGACCAGGGAACCAACTTAATGTCCAATTTGCTGAAACAGGTGTACAAGCTGCTGGGTATTAGAAGCCTGAGGACCACCCCATATCACCCTCAGACTGATGGAGCGATTCAATCAGACTTTAAAACAGATGCTTCAAAAGGTGGTAGATGACAATGGTGCTGAATGGGACCAGTGGCTTCCTTATCTTCTCTTTGCCTATAGGGAAGTACCACAAGCCTTGACTGGTTTTTCACCATTTGAACTATTGAATGGCTATGAGGTTCAAGGACCTCTAGCCCTGTTGAGAAACATTTGGGAGGGAGGCAAGGCACAGTTGGAATCTGTTAACGTTGTGTCCTATGTTGTGCAGATGAGAGAACGACTGCAGAGAATGAGCGAGTTTGCCCAGTCAAACATGACGGAAATCTAGCAGAAGCAGAAGTTCTGGTATGACCGGTCAGCCCGGCAGAGGTCTTTTAGTCCTGGACAGAAAGTGTTGGTGCTCCTTCCTACTGACAACAATAAGCTGTTGGCTAAGTGGCAGGGACCCTTCGAGGTTCAGAAGAAATTGGGTTCCACTACTTATCAGGTGTTTATTCCTGGACAGCCACGTTCCATGAGAGTCCTGCATATAAACTACTCAAGGAATGGTGCAGTGCCCCTGAGAAGACAGCAGAGGTGATGCTCATAAGGGGAGTGCCAGAGGAAGAGGATGTTGTGGAGCAATACTTGCATGCTGCTGATATGACAGACTGTGACCTTAGCCATCTGCCAGAGGATAAACAGCTTCAGGTGAGAGGTGTATGCAACTCTGAAGTGTTTCAAGTAAATCCTGGCAGAACAGATATTGTTGAACATGACATTGTCATTAAGGAGGGAGCCTCTGTAAGGCGTCTGAGTTACAGGATTCCTGAACGTTTGGTGGCATCCCTGTTGTCCCTGGGGATTATTGAGCCATCAAGGAGTGAGTGGTGTAACCTGGTGGTCCTGGTGCCAAAGAAGGACAACAGCATGAGGTTCTATATAGATTTCAGATACCTAAATTCAATATCACTGTTCGACTCATATCCCACACCACGTATGGATGATTTTTTGGAACGGCTGGGGAAGGCAAAGTACTTGACCACACTTGATCTGTGTAAGGATTATTGGCAGGTGCCACTCACAGAGCAATCAAAGAAGCTGACGGCCTTAGAACACCTGGGGTCTCTTCCAATTTACAGTGGTGCCATTTGGGCTGCATGGGGCTCCAGCTACCTTGAGATGAATGGACCAGGTGCTATGCAGTTTCTCAGATTTTGCGTCTGCATATCTCGATGATATTGTCATCTACAGCACCACATAGGATGAACATTTGGAACATCTGCAGGCGGTGTTTGACCGTCTCAACTCTGTTAGATTGACGGTGAACCCCTTGAAGTGTGTTTTTTCCTCTTCTGAGACGGAGTACCTTGGCCATGTGATTGTGAATGGGGTGGTCAAGCAGAACCACTCCTTTATTGAGTGTGTCTTGGTAATCACCAAAGATTTCCCCTTGTTGTCTATTCCATTTGCGCAACAACATGTGAAATTGATTGTCAATCAGTGTTGCTTCCTAAGTGGACAGTTTGATTTACTTGGAGTTTTATTGTGTTGTTTAAGTGTTCCCTTTATTTTTTTGAGCAGTGTATATAGCTTCCTAATGTGTGTGTGTGTGTGTAGTTGCAGTAACTATAGCACCTATAGCATTGCTACCAACTGCTGACAATCATGTTCTGTACTGTACTGTAAAGCTCTGTGGCCCTGAGCGGTCGTGACAATAAAAAAACAAAATATATATATATATATTTAAAAGGTTTTAATCACTTTTTGGCAATGTGTGGTACAAATATTATAAAATGCTCCAGTTTGTAGGACCTTTGAGTCTAAATGTAATTTACATCAGCAGCCTTTCTCCTGTATCATGCTGGTTTTTGTTAAACTATATTTTTCAAATGAGTACTTTTGTATATCTCAAATGAACTAAGCCTCACCTCAGCTTATTTTCATCCCCCTCTTTTTTAAGCTCCCCATTTAGAGTGAAATTGCAAATCAAGGAAAGAAGGAGTGGCATTCGCTGCCGTTCAGTGAGAGGATAATGTTCCGTTTCTTTTCTTATCACTGCTCCAGAAAGAGGGGGAAAGGCAAATAATCACAGACATTAAAATAGTGTAAGTTAAGTCTGTAAGAAGATTTATTTGCATAAGCACACACAGGCGAACCAGCTTCCTGTGAAACAGTTTTGGATGAAAAAAAACTTGTTTATGTTATAATACACAATGACTCCACCAAAGCTTTTTTGAGCAGTCATTACTTCCCCTGCTTCATAGAAAAACTGAGCTATGTGTTCACATTTCCTCTTCTTTTCTACAGAAGATTGTGACTTTTTAATCACTCATACTGATGTTATTAATTCACTACTCAATGGTCTCTCAAGGTTCTTCAGTATTCAGTTAAATTAAAATTCAATTGAAAAGTTCTTGATTGATGCCAAAGGAAAATTAAATGTTGTTGTAGCTCAAGTTATGCAGATTTCTTCAAAGAGCCGTTGTACAGGTCCTTCTCAAAATATTAGCATATTGTGATAAAGTTCATTATTTTCCATAATGTCATGATGAAAATTTAACATTCATATATTTTAGATTCATTGCACACTAACTGAAATATTTCAGGTCTTTTATTGTCTTAATACGGATGATTGTGGCATACAGCTCATGAAAACCCAAAATTCCTATCTCACAAAATTAGCATATTTCATCCGACCAATAAAAGAAAAGTGTTTTTAATACAAAAACGTCAACCTTCAAATAATCATGTACAGTTATGCACTCAATACTTGGTCGGGAATCCTTTTGCAGAAATGACTGCTTCAATGCGGCGTGGCATGGAGGCAATCAGCCTGTGGCACTGCTGAGGTCTTATGGAGGCCCAGGATGCTTCGATAGCAGCCTTTAGCTCATCCAGAGTGTTGGGTCTTGAGTCTCTCAACATTCTCTTCACAATATCCCACAGATTCTCTATGGGGTTTAGGTCAGGAGAGTTGGCAGGCCAATTGAGCACAGTGATACCATGGTCAGTAAACCATTTACCAGTGGTTTTGGCACTGTGAGCAGGTGCCAGGTCGTGCTGAAAAATGAAATCTTCATCTCCATAAAGCTTTTCAGCAGATGGAAGCATGAAGTGCTCCAAAATCTCCTGATAGCTAGCTGCATTGACCCTGCCCTTGATAAAACACAGTGGACCAATACCAGCAGCTGACACGGCACCCCAGACCATCACTGAATGTGGGTACTTGACACTGGACCTCTGGCATTTTGGCATTTCCTTCTCCCCAGTCTTCCTCCAGACTCTGGCACCTTGATTTCCGAATGACATGCAGAATTTGCTTTCATCTGAAAAAAGTACTTTGGACCACTGAGCAACAGTCCAGTGCTGCTTCTCTGTAGCCCAGGTCAGGCGCTTCTGCTGCTGTTTCTGGTTCAAAAGTGGCTTGACCTGGGGAATGCGGCACCTGTAGCCCATTTTCTGCACACACCTGTGCACGGTGGCTCTGGATGTTTCTACTCCAGACTCAGTCCACTGCTTCCGCAGGTCCCCCAAGGTCTGGAATCGGCCCTTCTCCACAATCTTCCTCAGGGTCCGGTCACCTTTTCTCGTTGTGCAGCGTTTTCTGCCACACTTTTTCCTTCCCACAGACTTCCCACTGAGGTGCCTTGATACAGCACTCTGGGAACAGCCTATTCGTTCAGAAATGTCTTTCTGTGTCTTACCCTCTTGCTTGAGGGTGTCAATAGTGGCCTTCTGGACAGCAGTCAGGTCGGCAGTCTTACCCATGATTGGGGTTTTGAGTGATGAACCAGGCTGGGAGTTTTAAAGGCCTCAGGAATCTTTTGCAGGTGTTTAGAGTTAACTCGTTGATTCAGATGATTAGGTTCATAGCTCGTTTAGAGACCCTTTTAATGATATGCTAATTTTGTGAGATAGGAATTTTGGGTTTTCATGAGCTGTATGCCAAAATCATCCGTATTAAGACAATAAAAGACCTGAAATATTTCAGTTAGTGTGCAATGAATCTAAAATATATGAATGTTAAATTTTCATCATTACATTATGGAAAATAATGAACTTTATCACAATATGCTAATATTTTGAGAAGGACCTGTAGATGCTGATGGCTGTGGGCAGGAAGGATCTCCTGTAGTGGTCTGTCTCACAGTGGATCTGACGAAGCCTCTGACTGAAGACACTCTGTTGTCGTACGATAGTCTCATGAAGTGGCTGGTCAGGGTTCTCCATAATGTTCTAGACAAAAGTTCTAGAGGAGACCCATTAACCTAGCCAGCCTTCTTTATCAGCTTGTTGAGCTTTTGTCCCTGGCTCTGATGCTGCTACCCCAGAAGAGATCACACTCTCCACAACAGACTTATAGAAGTTATGCAGCATTTTGCTGCAAACATCGAAGGACCTAAGCTTCCATGATAGAAATAGCGTTGTGACCTATTCTTGTTTGTCTTGAAATTGAGTATCCTTAGTTGAAATAAAAGGTCATTAACAATCAAATTATCACAGAAACGTAAAGATGATTCAGTTTGATTTATTTTATAGGAACTGTTAGTGGTTTGTAAAAATATTTTTCCTAACACAGAGGTTATTTCTGCCTCTATTAAATATATTGAAATTAAGGGTAGATTTTTCCAAAATTCATAGTGTAACATTATGCTACTGCAATAAAATAATAATTTATTTTAAGAGGTTATATGCATAATTACTAGAAACACCAAAATTTTTAGAGGGTGCTGGGTCAATTCATTTCAAATCTGACATTTTTTACCAGACAATTTGACTTCCAAAGGAAAACGACAAACACTATAAGATCATAGTATAAAACAAGCACTCAAAAAACCTCTTGGACAATAAACTAATTATGAGTTTTAAGCATTAAGAATATTTGCTTTTGAGGAAAACTAAGAGTTGAATTTGACTCAATCCAATACTGAATACAGAATATTCCATTCTACTTTTTTCATTGTCATTTGTATATTTTATTGTAAACATTCATACTGCCAGCTTTCCTCACATCTGTGTGAATCATGAGTGTAGCTTGTTTGCTGGCCACAAAACCAATTGTGCATCTGGTATCTTTGTGAAAGTCACACAAACGTGTTACAGCGAGAATGGTCAATGCTGGTAGTGACATGTTGTCACATGATTGAAAAGAATTGGGACTTGATTGTAAATCATACTGATTTTATGTTTGTTTGTTTATTTAAATGACATGTTGAGTCATGCGAAAAACATCCTGTGTGGTTTCTAACACATTTGGACATTCGGATATTTAATGTCGCTTTTAACAGTGAGAAATTCAAGTAACATAAACAACAAATAAATACTGAAGAAAAGCTTGCTTAAGTAAAATATTATTTTAATAAATGCAAGTTCTGGTAAGGAATAAATAAGGAGACTCCTATCTTTATTCCAACTGAAAATCCCACACCTGCATATCACATCCAGAGAACATGATTAAAACATTGTTTCTCAGCTTTTTGTTGGAGGTTTGTGCTGAATAAACCTCAGACATTTAGTTTAGTTTGCTCCTGGCTGTTGAAGTGAGAGTGAACACCATGGTTAGCTCCAATGAACTGCCTGAGGCCATGAGAAGGAAGACTGTAGCAGCTTTTGAGTCTGGTAAGGGATTTAAAGAGGAATTAAAACAATATGAAATCAGAAAAAAATGTACACTAAGAAGACATTCAAAACAACTCCCAACAAACTCAAGCCTGGCTGTTCAAGCAAGGTCCCCTATAAGAGCAGACTACAGGATGCTAAAATAAGTCACGAAAAACCCTAACTTGTCATCAGGCTACTGTTGATTTGAAATTGCATGGTTCTACTATCAGGAAGAAACAGAAAGAGAATTTAACTTTCATGCGAGGTGTTTAGAGAGCAAACCTTTACTTTCTTAAAAAGCATTGAGCCAGACTAAAGTAAAGACCAGGACTTCTAGAGAAAATATCTTTTGGACAGATGAGTCAAAAAATGTTAATATTTGCACTGAAAAACGGAGAACCAAATATGGAAATCCAAGAAAAGAACCTCATACCAGCTGTAAATTACAGAGTTGGAATTGTGGAAATGGTTTATGGATGCTTTGCTGCAGCAGAATCTGGCCAGTTCACCATCACAAAATCTACCATAGATTCTAAATCAGGAAAATGTGAGACCATCTGTAAAAAAAAAAAAAAGTGAAGCAAAACTGGTCTCTGTAACATTACAATGACCTACCAGTAAATCCTCCAAGGACTGGCTGAGAATTAAGAAATGGAAAGTCCTTGGCCTAGTTAAAGCCCAGATCCTGATCTCATTAAGATTCTGTGTGATGATGTAAAACAGGCTGTAAATGCAAGAACCCTCTCAAGTATCTAACTGCAGAATATGATGAGCAGGATAAACTACAGACCAATGTCATTGATGACAGTAACCTGCAAAAATAACTAACATGAGTATAAACCTCCTGATGGGTTTTACAAATGATCGAGTTTTATTTGTCACTGATTTGTAATTAGTCAGTTCCTTAATGTGCTAATCGCTCCATGCAGAGAAAATGAAGACAGGATTTTGTTTTAGTGTGATGCATTACTCTGTATCTTTATCTTTATACGTCAGCTACAGCTTGATGATCACAGCCACATCATGTATAATCAAAATCTCATAGTTTTATGCCTATGAATACTGTCGTGTATTAAAAAACAGAAAATGTAATGATATGAAAGCTTTCTGTTTAACCTAATAGAAACCACAACACAGGAAAACAGCCACAACCGCCTTTCAAATGTGCCCAAATGTTACATCTTGAGAGAAAAAATTAGTTGGAATGTGATTTTCATGACTGCAGACATTTTCTTTCATGTGATACATGTTTATGGAAAACCAGGAGAAATCAGTTCGAAGCAGGAGTGAGTAAATCTGGATAAGATAAACAGATAAATAGAAGGCTGTGACACACACACACACACACACACAAAGAGGATGTTTCCATTACTTGAAAGGACAACCCTGCTCCTTGTCTAGGGACTTTCTCCAAAGCTATCAATAGAACGTGCAACTAAACCCAACTCTAATCTAATCTGATTTACTTTAGAATTAATTTTTTTCCTTATATGGTGACAACTTTCTCTCTGTTAGGAAGGTTAATGTGACTTTGTTCAAATATTTGTTGTGGTGTTCTTGAAACCCTTCACTGTCTCTCCAACCTACTTTACTGTACTTAACCTTTACTGTTGCAAAATCCATCACTCTTACTGCTATTTAGGCCTAACTACAACGTTTTGATGACGATACAGTCTCAAGTAGAGCGTTTAAAAAAGAACAAAAAGAGAAAATATCCCCAGCTTCAATAAACTTCTTTACTCCAGTAGTATAATATAAAAAGTCCTCAGAAAGGTAGCCACACAAGCAGTCACCCAAACGCACAAGAGGGCCGGCTAATGACAGTCTATCCCAGCCATTATTATCTGAAGGCCTTTTTTTAATGTAGCCAATCAATGTCCAGAGTCTCCACAAGGGGTTGTCTTCACCAGGGGAAAGAAAACAACTGGCGGGACGTTTATTAAACTGTACTTCCCCCTTGTGGCAGCTCTGAGTAGAACAGTTTTATTCTCACTAGACCAGGGGTCTGCAACCTGCGGCTCTGGAGCCTAAGTGGCCCGTTGGACCTTCCACAGTGGCTCTCAGTGACTGTCGCTAAAAATGATAAAGAACCAACTAATGTTTTCAAATATACATAAATATAATACATGCAGGTTTTAGCAGTTTTTCAGTTCTTGTAATAATTGACTTTCCACAACAGAATAAACAGAATGACACTAAAAGTAAAAATAATGTATTTTTACCTCTATTTTTCCTGTCATTAGGTTGAAAAATATGTACTCCCCCCCCCCCCCCCCCCCCTCCATAATTATGAAAAAACGTCTACATCCCAGAAGAAAAAGTATTTATCCTCTTTTTGCAAAAGTTTTACATTTTTCTTTATTATAAAACTGGAAAATAGAAATAAAATGGTGGTTGTTTAAAAAAGATAAGTTTCCTGTAGTAGATATTTATCAAAAATTATAAGTTGTCTTTTTTCACAATGTCATAAAACATTTGTGGCTCTAAACAAGTTTAATTTAGCTGGACTGAGGTCAAAATGGCTCTTTAGATTGTAAAGGTTCCAGACAACATAAAACAGCCAAGATCCTTTGTTGATATTACTCATTTTTTATGGGCAAAGGTTTTGTTCTGTAATGCTCAATGTTCAAAATAAAGCAATTAAAGAGAGCTAAGATGGTGACTGAAAAAATGAACGTATTTCATGAAATTAAATGACAAATATAACATAACCCACTGTCAGTGTGTAAATTAACAGGCAATTTGACTGCAGTATAAATTAGTTTCAACACTCTTCTTTTATCTCCCTTAGGTTTAGATTTCACAAACATACTTTATTGCCAAAAGTAATGAGTCACTCCTTCAAATAATTGAATCTAGATGTTCTACACACTTCCATGCCCTCAGTCCCCTCAGCATGCTTCTAAACGCCAACCAGTGAAAACCTTTGGCAGTACAGTGTTTGATGCAAATAGAATACTATATGCAACAGCATTTATTACCTTTCAGAAATGTTAACGGAGCATTAAGGATTTTTTTTTATTCTTTTAAATTGTACTTGTCTCCTTTATCAGTCATATTTCTGGATTTCCAATTTTTTCCACAATCAACCCAAACTTTACCAAAAACTACAGCCTCAGTTTGGGTTCTGAACATTGTATTAATTTGCAGCCTGACTATTTTTGCAGTTTTTGGGGGTTGCACTGGTTTAAAGAAAGCTTCTTTGAATTTGACCTCAGTTGAAGTCAAACATTAACTCACAAGTAGCAGCTTGGTTTTAAAACATTGAACATAGTTCTTGAATTTGAACCTAAGATCATTTTCCCTCTCAGCTCAACTGTAGGCTAAGTCTTGAAGATGATAAAACTCAAAACCATTATCATAACTTTTTGTCAATATATATGCATAGGAATAATGAATTTTATATTACTGTAGCTTCAAGTCTGCATGTCTGAACTACCATTAATAATGTTTTTTTTTTCCTTATCTCGAACCTTTTAATAGAGTAAGAAGTGATTGCTGACGTATTGCATTATGCTCCTGCTGTGTGACCATAAACTTCATGGTTAAAAACACAAATCATATTTTAGCATTATTCGACATTCGAGAGCCAGCTGATAATGAATTTTATGAGCATTTCCCAAATGTACCATTTGCAAATAGATTAACCTGTAGACATTGATGTTCCACCTGGTACAAAAAGAGTAGATTATTTAAAGCCACACTACAAAATGTGAGCGTTAGTTTTTACTACACTCATAAAACAAATACAATTGTTTTAACAATTTACATACATTTTATTGTAATAGATTTTAATCCGTGTTTCTGATTAAGTATGATATGATCTTAACAGTGAAAATACTCATATAAGTTAGATAAAATCCAACTAAGTTTTAGAATGTCCTTAATTAAATTTGTTAAATTCTAACAAATCATTAAGAACATTTAGTGCGTTTTAGTTGTCCTCTATGCAAGGCCGCTGGAAGTAGGGGTGTGGAGGGTGTTGCAGCACCCCCAGGTGGATGATTCATGAAACACATGGAAATGTGCAAACGAAATTTCATTAGTAAAATTAAAATAACTTAAGAAGTGCCATTTCCTTAAATTATGTCAACAATTATTTATACGTGTCTCAGTAATAAAATGAAAACTCCTTCCTGGCACATGAGCAATCAAACCATTCTAAAGGTGGATACAAACTTACATTTCTCTTTTTAATACAGAAACGTGCTTACCTGCAAGTTTTAGGGCAGTTCTTTATTTGCTCTAAGTTGTCAGATTAATTTATAGTAAACTAATAACATATCAGCCTTACTGTTTTCGGCTTGACACAACACAAAACCGATGACTGGATCAACATCTTTGGTTAAATTCTAATCAAAATGTTTTGTTAGGAGTTATTACTAAAATAAAGAAGCTAATGTTACGATTTCACTGTCGTTATCCTTACATTTGTTATCTATGACGTGCAATTAAAACTGTAATAATTGCATTGGCTTATATTTAATGCTTTGCTAAATTCATTTTTATAGTGTAATGCAACGGAGTGATGTCAAGACAATCAAAATTCCGCTGTCTTCTATAACGCTAGGAAAGAAAGAAAGAAAGAAATATAGAAAGAAAGAAATATAGAAAGAAAGAAAGAAAGAGAAAGAAAGAAAGAAAGAAAGAGAAATAAAAGGAGGGTTGCATCTTTTCCGTACAGTGGAAAGAAGACTTGATATTTCTTTCTGTCCCTATACCACGTGACACAGAAATCATTAAATCATGGCGGCGGTCCGACTGTTGTTTTGTGTGCCTGTTAACCCCGCCCAGCCATCCCTCCTATAACAGCTGCCTTCAGACGGCTGCGGTGACACAGCGACAGACCTCCTCTTCCTCACATGGACCTCAAACAAGTAGTGTTTCTCTGAAAATGGAAGCCAACATCGTCGTTATTGGGACAGAAAGTGTCGGGAAATCAGGTAAAATACTTTTTTCAGTGAAGACGCGCTGCTGGTGTTACTTGTGAGTGGATAATGATGATAATAATAAGGTGGTGTTTTGCTTTCCAGCAATGACTGTGCGTCTCTTGACTCGGAAATTCATTGGTGAATATGGAGACATCGGTAGGTTTCCACTATGCTTCTTTAACTTTGACACCTGTTTAATCAATGAACCCTGATGCAGAGCTTTCTTTCTGTTTTTCAGAATCCATCTACAGTCAGAGTTTCATAGTAGATGGAAGGGAGGTCACTCTGAACATCTGGGACTCTCCTTACTCTCAGGTATTGAGATACTAGTGCCTGCACTGTATAAGTGAGGGTTGGTGGTAAACTACCAACCAGGTAGGAAGGAACTGAACTTATGTGCCACTATACTGAATGTTTTATTTTTCAGAAGTTGTCTGTGGAAGCCTCACCTTTCCATAAGAAGGTCCAGTGGGCAGATGGCTTCGTCCTGGTCTACAGCATCTGTGACAGAGCTAGTTTCAACGCTGTCAGCAGGCTTGTTCAGAGGATCAAGTCCACCAAAGACTGCCTCAACGGGGATAAGGTCCCCATAGCGATAGTAGGCAACAAAAGGGACCTGCACCACAGACGAACAGTGCTAAGTGAGGAGGGCCGGATGTTGGCCGTCAACACAGACTCCCTTTTCTTTGAGGCCTCGGCTGCAGAGAACTACCACAGCGTTCTTTCTGTGTTTAACGGCCTTGTGGACAGGATGAAAGATGGCAAGCTCACCACAAGGAGGCCTCTGAGGTTAAAGGGCATAGTGAAAACCATGTCGGCGGTGTTTGCCAGAAGAAGGACAGATTCACTTTAAGAGCATGACGGAGGTGGAAAGAGAGTCTGGACATTGTGGGGATTTAACCAGATGGAAACAATAATTATATGAAAAGACTTTAAATTAGAAAAAGCCATTAAACTACAGAAAATATGAACTAAGAGACACATGGAGATGTTTCCTAGACCTCAACATAAACAGGAAAAATGGCTTTGATCTTCTTGACCTGTAAAAACTGTTTTGTGAGAAAATGGGAAAAGTGTATTTAATCTTTATGTGTTTTATAAAAAAAAGTGGACCCCTAATTTAAATGTCTTTAAACCTAAAAGTGGACTTAAATTCTTCCTGTTTTAAACCAGTGAGAGATGCTTATACCATAGGAGTCTTAAAACCACCTTTCATAAACATCTGTAATTTAAAGCCAAAAACTGCATGAGTTAGTGCACAAAAAGTGTACTAATGAATTGATTAAAAATCTATATGGCCCTGAATACAATCTAAGTTTTGAAACCCGTGAAGATCCGTTGAAGTGTAATACTTGGTGCACAGAGGAGTAAATGCAGCTTGTAGGACAATGTATGTCCTGCTAGAATAGAGAAAATAAGCATCTGTGTTTTTTTTTTTATATCGTTTTTCAATTCCTGTGAAATGTTGTTTACAACTGGAAATAAAAATAAACACACTGTATATTTTCTTGGTCTCCCATATTGAGTCCCATCACTTCTTTTCTGGCTTATGAGAATTTAGTTTAGATATTTGGTCTCAGTAACAAGAAGTGCGCTTGGCTGGTCAAGGTGAGGTTTTTAAACCCAAGAATGCTCTGCCAAGTGTCAAGCATGGTAGTGGTAGGATCATTCTTAGGGTCTGCTTCCCTGCCAGTGGTAATGGTGTGTTGCACAAACTGAGTGGAATAATGAAGATGGAAGACTAACTTCAAGTTTTTTAATTTCACCTCAAATTAAGTGGTTCAAACCTGGGTGAAATCGGGGGGCTCCAACAAGAGAACAATTTTAAACACATATCCAAACTGGTTTTAGGATGAATAAAGCAGATTAATATCTATCTCTGAATTGGTTCTGGTTTTTGGAATATCAGATCTGTTTGCCTCCTGATGAGTAGGATGATTTCAATGGAAAGGAACTCTACAACTTCTGAAGGAGGAGTGGTCAAATACCCAGACATAATTATACCAGGTCCTTGTTATTGGCTACAAAAAGCCCAGGCTTTCTTGGCATCCAGAAAGGGATGTTTATTCAAATATTAGCGATAACAAATCCACAATAATTTGAAATTGTAGCTCCAGCCATTTCCATATGTTGAAGCAAGACTTCACATCAATCCTGCAAAATTCAATCATTTGGAATTATTTGGGGGCGTTACCTCTAAAAACCCTCCAACTGGCCTAAAATATGCTGCAGTAAACTTGATCTGACCCCAAAGATTAAGCAGAACCTTCTGTTGTTAGGTGTTGGGAAGATGTCCATGTTAGCAGCTAACAAGGCAGCTGCACACAAGGGCAAATGGCGTGTAAGCCGGTGCCGCTCGTCCTCCTTTTCTTTTCTTGTCTATGAAGAATGTGACAGGAATAAGGCAGGGGTTAACAAAGCTTTCTGGCCCCTACAGGTCGCTGTCACTGTCTGTGACCCCTGAGGATTTTCACAAGGGAACTAATAACAAACACCAGCCAGACTAAGGTCTTTTACCTTTGACAGCTGCTTGTAGCTTCACCGGAGCTGAAATCATACGTTTCCAGATGCTGCCATTATACCGTATGTAAAATTAATTAAAAGATGAGCAACATTCCCACTCTTTAATAAAGAAATCCATCCATCCATCCATCCATCCATCCATCCATCCATCTTTCTATCTTTAGCTGAAGAGAAGAGGCATGGTGTAGGCCTCCAGTCCAACCATGCATTCACACAGTCATACAGAAACGACAGTTGAGAGGGACAAATTCAACTTACTAGTGGGATTTTGGATGGTGCAGGAAATCCAGAATACCATGCAAAAGAGGAGAATGCAAAGTTGAACCCAGCATCTTCTTCCAATAAAAATATTCTACGGGGACTTTCAAACAATTTAAAGTAATTTTTTTATGTGAAACCTAAAAAAAGCATCCAAGCACAATAAAATTGGAAGGAACTTGGAAAAGGTTTGCAAACACTGCAAAGTAAACTATTGGTGACGATTACTAATATAATGCTAGGTGACACGCAAATGGCTGTGAGCACTTAAGTTGGGTACTTGGAACACGTGAAGAGCTACAAAAGCTGTAGTCTGCCAACATTACAACACAAACACCGCTAAAACAATTAATTTCTTGTGTTCCTTGTCAGGAATGTAAAATTCTGCACCTTGTCTTCAAACTATCATCCATCTGCCTCCCAATCAATAGTAATGCTTCAAATACATTAGCTGCTAAAAGGGTTGGCAGACATCTCTGTCAGATCACGTTACTGTGATGACAGTTTTTTTTAAAGGAAATTTTTTCTCAATATGAACAAAATATTATTTTTTTTTTCAAAGACTGAGAGATTAAAACTCTTAAAGTGTTTGCATATATATATATATATATATATATATATATATATATATATATATATATATATATATATACAATTAGTACTTGAGGAACCTTTTTTTTATCACTTTGAGCAGTTTTTAACCAAGAAACTGCACTTTTTGTTAGAATTCAACTAAATGGGTTTCTTTGTAACAGTAGCAGTGCAGCAGGTGTTACAAAACTCTTAAAAGCTTATCTGATCTGACATTTCTTATCAAAATGTTGGCAAACCACAAAATCCTGACTGAATACATAAAGTCAAAGTCATAAAAGTATTGAGACACTAAGGTAATTTCACATTAATATATACATATAGATACCATTGTTCTAAATATAAGTAAGATTACCAGCAGTGATCCGAAACTGCTCAATTTATTTTAAACATTTATGTAACTCTTCTGGCTGCACGTGATACGATCATCTGTGACTCCAAAGAAAACGAATAAGGAAATAATCTGTTTCTCTTTGTTTTGGCTTTTTCCTTCCGGTCACCTTTTGGACATCAACCCAGTGCTCTTTTCCCTTCTGGCCGGCAGCACGTTTTGAAGAGACACAGCTGATCAATGCACAATGAGATTTTCTTTCTCTTTATTAAATGCAAGCAGGGTTTATTTCATTACTGTAAAGCTAAGTATTTTTTATGTTCTTAAGGAGATCAGCATGTTTAAAGACAGTAAACAAAGTAATAAAAGGGCAAGAACAAGATCTTTTTTTAGAATTTCACAGAAAACATTTTTTACCCTTAACTGACTCCCCTACATGGAAAAAATATTTATTGATAGTTAGTAATCACTTTTTTATGCAGTAATAACGTGATAATATATTGCACCACCTTGAAGCAGTTCCGCACTTTTACACAATAATGCATAGGCCTCTAAACTAAAATTATAAAAACATTACATCATATACTCAAGTTTTGATTACACTTTTTTACTTCACACTGTCTGAATAGACAGTGTGTATGTCAAGTTTTGTTGTTGTGGTGAACCGAAATGCACTCAGGAGGCAGGCACAACCCTGGTGTGAGGAATTTTAATGAAACAAACTGTACTGTATAATATATCATTAACTCAAAGTGATGCAAAATGTTATGAATGGTGACAGCAGATTACATTTATTCAGAATTGGTGCTATGTAAGGTCACAGAATTCATCTGGATTGTGCCCCCTAAAAAATACAACTGAAAACACACACCTACAGTCTGAAGATTTAAAATAAGTTATTTTTAGTATTTGTTGCATTTCCTTTAAAATACATTTAATGATATACACTACCAGCCAAATGTTTTAGATAGATTTTCTCATTTAATGAACACATTTGAAATTATATAGTAAACAAAAATGTGTAAAATAACTCTAAATTTCCTATATATTTTAGATTTTCAAAATGGTTCCCTTTTGCTTTGATTATTGCTTTGCTCTCCTAGCATCCAGTTGATGAGCGTCATGTGGAAGTCACCTCAAATGGTTTTCCAAAAGAGTCTTGAAAGAACTTCCCAGAGCTTCATTGAGAAAAGGCCAAAGGTTAATATTTCAGTAATCAAAGCAAAGGGTGGCTACTTAATAGAGAACCTATGTGCAATGTAAAGAGTCATAAACATAAAGAAAACCATTAAATGAGAGAATGTGTCTAAAGATTTTGACCAGCAGTGCAAATGTGGCTGACTGATAGAAATAATGTTACCAACAGAACAAAGCAGAAGCAAAAGGCGTGGTTTGTCTAATTGGATTAGCTTGGAGTCACTCATGCATTTTCTGTACCCAGTTAGTTCTGTTCATCGGTCGCAGCAGGACAGGAGCTTATCCCAGCAGTCCCTGGCTGAGAGGCAGGGTACACCCTGGACAGGTCGCCAGGCCATTACAGGGCCAAAACAGAGACACATACAAGACATACTATGCATGCACACAAATCTATACCAAAGGTCAATTTACCAATTAACCTAACATGCAGGTTTTCAGACAGTGGAAGGAAATCAGAGAACCCCCCAAAAAAAACCACCACGTATGCACAATAGATTGTTGAAGAATATGCTGAATCAACACTGAGCCTGAGATCTAAAGTGCTTCTTGCTGTAAGTTGTTAGTGTTAATGGTGCGTTCAATTTTCTACTCGGAAGTCAGAATTTCCGACCTCTGAATACGAAATTTCAACTGGAACACCCCGAAAGTCGGAATTACGAGTCAGAAAGTCAGGGCAACATGATCATATCTGACTTCCACTTTCAAGATGGCTGCATTCAAGTTACTCACATCAATAGTAGTAAAACGTTCTTACTTTGACTGTTTTTAGCAGTTCTTTACTATTTATGTAACATTTAGTCAGTCGTTTATGTACTACTTTTCAGTGTTTATAAGAGGAGATGAGAACAGTGTTTTTGTCATTGTTGTTGTAAGACTGCTGTTACAGTTGCTGGCAAAATGAACAAAAACAAGCAGGAAACTGGAACGATACAACTTGGAGATGACGTAAACTCCAACTTCCTTGTTCTGACTTCCGAGGTTAATGGAACGCAACATAACCAACACAGCACTGTGCACACCAATAGCATAACCTTGTAGCAGGAATTAAAAGTTTCACCTTTAATCACCTGTCCTTAATTTTCAAATTGAACTGTTACTGTGAACGGGACAACGCCTTAAACTTTTAAAAACTTTTTAAAACATAATACATAGCTTTCCTTAAGATTTAGAGGTGTATCCAGTGTACTGCTGGGTCATATACTTGATCATATAGACCAAACAAAGTCAGTTCGATAAATTTATAAAATTTTTCTTTCTTTTGAACGAAAAAGAAGTTCACTTGTGTTTAAAAAATGTGCTTAACGTCCCTAGTTGAGTCAGTCGCATAACTTTTTTCATGGCCATTGGTGATGGAACAAAAATAGACTTTTAATTTGCTAATGAAAGCATTACACAGGCGGTCAGGTATTCACAGACCTAAAAAAAAAATATATGTTGCTAATAGACCTATTACGGTTAGACCTGTTAGATTATTCAGTAAAATGTGTTAACAGTTCAAAAATGTCAATTATGCCCTTTTGCCTTTGCTCGGATCTCCCACGAAGACTTATCAGACCTCCTGCAGTGCCCGGCTGCTCAGCAGAAAGTCTTGATGTGTAAACACCGTGACCATAACTTACCCCCAGCAGTGAATGTGGTGAAAGTTCAAAGTTCAGTAGCGTTTGTATTTTCCAAGTTAGGATTTAATGATTCACATCATTCTTGGGCTAAATTTCCCCCATGTTTTAGGTAAATAATCTCAAAATCCAAGCACTTAAAAACTGCTGGAATTTGGCAGATTTGGGGCCTTTTTCCTGTTTGTTTTTCTTTATTTTGCCAAAACTGCAACTTCTGGCAGCAAGGATTATGCTGACGGATAGCAGAGTTTTTAATGTAAATAACAGGTCCAGTATGAGCCAAACTGGGCTTTTAGCTGTTTGTATTTTGACTTTAACTAACTTTATTGTATTTAATTTGAATATATGCAACTAACCAGCAAAAAAAGTATTGCATAATTGTGAACTGGAAAGAAAATGATGTATGGTTTTACATTAGTTTTGCAAATAAAAATCTAAAATGTGTCGCATACATTTGTGTTCAGCCCGCCTAACAGAATACTTTGTAGAAACAGTCACAATCCCTTTATTGTCATTGTTCAAAGAAAGCAAAACAAAATTTAAAAGAACAGCAGCTCTCAGCAGCGAATACTTTCGCAAGGCACTGTATATATACAGTACACCTTCTCATTCAAAGAGTTGTCTTTATTTTCATGACTATGAATATTGTAGTTTCCCACTAAAGGCATCAAAACTATGAATTAACACATGTGGAATTATATACTGAACAAAAAAGTGTGAAACAACTGTAAATATGTCTTATATTCTAGGTTCTTCAAAGTAGCCACCTTTTGCTTTGATTACTGCTCTGCACACTCTTGGCATTCTGTTGATGAGCTTCAAGAAGTAGTCACCTGAAATGGTTTTCACTTCACTGGTGTGCCCTGTCAGGTTTAATAAGTGAGATTTCAAGCCTTATAAATGGGGTGGGGACCATCAGTTGTGTTGTGCAGGAGGAGGATACAGTACACACCTGATAGTCCTACTGAATAGAATTTATATTATCACAGGAAAAAAGCAGCTAAGTAAAGAAAAACGAGTGGCCATCATTACTTTAAGAAATGAAGGTCAGTCAGTCCGAACAATTGGGAAAACTTTGAAAGTGTCCCCAAGTGCAGTCGCAAAAACCATCAAGCGCTACAAAGAAACTGGCTCACATGAGGATTGCCCCAGGAAAGGAAGACCAAGAGTCACCTCTGCTGCGGACAATAAGTTCATCCGAGTCACCAGCCTCAGAAATCGCAGGTTAACAGCAGCTCAAATTAGAGAACAGGTCAATGCTACACAGAGTTCTAGCAGGAGACACATCTCTAGAACAACTATTAAGAGGAGACTGTGTGAATCAGGCCTTCATGGTAAAATAGCTGCTAGGAAACCACTGCTGAGGACAGGCAACAAGCAGAAGAGACTTGTTTGGACTAAAGAACACAAGGAATGGACATTAGACCAGTGGAAATCTGTGCTTTGGTCTGATGAGTCCAAGTTTGAGATCTTTGGTTCCAACCACCGTGTATTTGTGCAGCGCAGAAGAGGTGAGCGGATGGACTCTACATGCCTGGTTCCCACCGTGAAGCATGGAGGAGGAGGAGGTGTGATGGTGAGCGAGTGCTTTGCTGGTGACACTGTTGGGGATTTATTCAAAATTGAAGGCATACTGAACCAGCATGGCTACCACAGCATCTTGCAGCGGCATGCTATTCCATCCGGTTTGCATTTAGTTGGACCATCATTTATTTTTCAACAGGACAATGACCCCAAACACACCTCCATGCTGTGTAAGGGCTATTTGACCAAGAAGGAGAGTGATGGGGTGCTGCGCCAGATGACCTGGCCTCCACAGTCACCGGACCTGAACCCAATCAAGATGGTTTGGGGTGAGCTGGACCGCAGAGTGAAGGCAAAAGGACCAACAAGTGCTAAGCATCTCTGAGAACTCCTTCAAGACTGTTGGAAAACCATTTCAGGTGACTACCTCTTGAAGCTCATCAACAGAATACCAAGAGTTTGCGGAGCAGTAATCAAAGCAAAAGGTGGCTACTTTGAAGAACCTAGAATATAAGACATATTTACAGTTGTTTCACACTTTTTTGTTCAGTATATAATTCCACATGTGTTAATTCATAGCTTTGATGCCTTCAGTGTGAAGGTACAATATTCATAGTCATGAAAATAACAAAAACTCTTTGAATGAGAAGGTGTGTCCAAACGTTTGGTCTGTACTGTATTCATATATATATATATATAGAAAAGAGAGTGACAGAGAGGGGTGGTAACAAGTGTAAATAAGATGAAGATGAGAGACAAAAAAGGAGCAGATACCTTATAGTCCATCCTTGGGCCCACCCACATCAAACAATGCAAACAACATGAGCTGTGCTTTACATTAGATTTGCCAGATATCTAACCTTATCTAACCAGTGTTACATGTTATATATTAACCTGCTGTTGCTCCTAATAAAGCCAGGGAGTGATCTCCCGATCTCTAAACAACTGACCATTGATATAAAGTTTGTCTACAGCCACTGTAGCTCTGATGCCTACAATGATATATTTCTTCCTAATTGGGAATAAAACTCGTCTCCGATCGAGGATCTCCTTTGGGAACTGGTCATTGATGCTGAAGTTCGTTCCCCGCAACTCTCTACCCCGACCTCTGACCTGCTCTTTTTGTTTATAGTGCTCGAATTTTGCTACAATTGGCCGAGGTCGGCTGTGTTCGGGTTTCTTACCTCCGAGTCGGTGAACACGATGGAAATAAATAAATCTTCATATATATAATTAAGAGAAGCATTTGTGTTTATTTCGTACAAGAGTGATTTATCTGTCAAAACAATGTCGAAGATCCCCACCTTCGGTGAAGTGGTTGAACAAACAGTGACAGTTTGTGGTTTGGTTAATAATTTGTAATTATTAAAGATCTTTGAGCCCATAATCACAACACCAGAGGACATCTCTGATTTCTATTCGTAAGTAATGATTTTTGGTTAAGAAATAGATTTTTTTCAAATTATGATTTAAATGATAATTCTTGATGAATATTAATTAATCAGTAATCATAATCCTTACAACACCATTCCGTTGTAGCTCTTGATGTTTGTTCTTGGCTGTTGTCCTGTCTGCCACAGTCTCAAATCTTTTGCAGCTTTTGTATTCAGCAACATTTATTTTCCCATTAACAACGACAAGCTTCCCTTGTCCATGCTGAACAAAAGCATCCCCACTGCGTGGTGGATTGAACATAGCTCTGTAAAAGATTTCAAAGCTTGGGATAATGTTTTATAACCTAACCCTGCTTTAAACTTCTCCACAACTTCATCCCTGCCCCATCTGCTTTGTTCCTTTGTCTTCATGATGCTACTTATTCATTAATGTTAACTAACAAACCTCCGAGGCTTTCATAGAACAGCTCGATTCACTATGGCTTTAAAATTGCCCACACCATTGTTAAAATATAATGTTTTTGAAACTTAAAAATTGAGCTCATAATGCATTTTTTCCAACCCTGTTTCACAATTATGACATAAATCATTTACAATTAAAGTGCAAGCATGTGTTTTAAGATGAAAAAAATTTTAATAGTTTGTAGGTGCTGTAACCTGGTTGCATAAATGTGCAGACCCTTAAACTAAGTCTTTTCTGAAATATGGTTAGATTTAATTGCAGCATTCGTCTTCCTTATTTGAAGTCTTTCAGTTTCTTACATCTTGTTTAAGTAGTATGTTCCCACTTTACAAGATTGTCAGGATGTCTCTTGCCCAGAGATTTTATGTGAGGCTTGACTCTGGGCTCTTGCAAGCCCATTGCAAAAGTTTAAATTTTCTTCTGATGAAGACATTCTATGGTTGATTTCAATTCAATTCAATTCAATTCAATTCAAAAATACTTTATTAATCCCAAAGGGAAATTAAATGTTGTTGTAGCTCATATCATACAGGTTTCCTCAAAACCTGTAGATGCTGATGGCTGTGGGCAGGAAGGATTTCCTGTAGAGGTCTGTCTTACAGCAGATCTGAAGAAGCCTCTGACTGAAGACACTCTGATGTTGTACAACAGTCTCATGAAGAGGCTGGTCAGGGTTCTCCATAATGTTCTTCATTTTACGAAGAATCCTTCTTTGCTACCCTGGCAGATGATGGCAGAAGAGATCACACTATCCACAACAGACTTATTGAAGATATGCAGCAATTTGCTACAAACACCAAAGGACCAAAGCCTCCTCAAGAACTACAGTCTGGTCTGTCCTTTCTTGTAGACGGCTTCACAGTTGCATCTCTACTCCAGTCTGTTGTCCAGGTGAACACCAAGGTATTTATACTCACCTCCACGTCTTCTCCCATGATGGAAATAGTGTCTGACCTATTCCTGTTTCCCTTAAAAGCTACAATCATACAATCATTTTAACAAAACCTAATTTCTATCTGCAGAAAATGAACCTGATGAACATGATAATATTACCACCATATTTAGCTGTCTATTTTCTGTTTGTTGATTCATTATATTGAATCCGTGCCAAACATACCTTTTTGAATTGGGTCCCAAATTTCCAGTTTGGTTCCTTCAGATCGTGACATGTGGTCTGAAGGAAGATGCTGGGATTTAGCTAGGTTAGGGGGCTTTGTTTAGAAGAAAGGACTTTTGTCTTGCAACCCTATTTCTTACCCCAAATAAACAGAAAATACTGGAGATTGTTGTCACAAGTAGAACACAATGAGTTCTTGCTGGCGACCTCTTTTGTACAACTACATTAATAGGATCGTCTGTAGTGTCTCTGGAAACTATAGCTGTAGGTAAAGGTTGCAAATAACAAAAAATCTGAAATTTCCTATTGTGAAAGCTAAGCTTTGTTTCAGGTAAATCATACTGGCTAATATAGATGGAAGGTATGACCTCAAGAAGACTGAATATTAAAATGAAATGAAAAGGTGGTTTAACAAAGTGTTTATTTAAGGGTATGCATACTGATGCATCTTTGGGAACTCAGGAAGAAAAGGTTATTGCATCTTTCTTATTTTTACTATTTTTCCGTAAAGCAGATTTGTCTGTTGTTAGTAAAATCTATCAGAACTTATGTTCAATTAAAATTGGAAAAGGTTCAGAAATTAAAATTCACGGCGTTCATTTTTTCGATCTCTAAAACAATTAATTTTAATGACACTTTTAAGAACCACTGCCTACTGACATCCAATCACACCTAGCTCTGGTGAGCTCTAATTTGGCGACTTCTGAAGGACGTTGGTTCCACTGGATTTCTATTTAGCGATCTGTAAGTACAGAAGGCTGAACACAAGTGTATGCCACACTTTTCAGATTTTTATTTGTAAAGATTTTGAACATTTTGCGTAATTTCCTTCACGTCACTTGGCTGTAATGTTTTGAAATGTGAACAGTTTTATGCGGTATGAGCACTTCTGTATGGCACTGATCAGTTATATCGTTTGTAATCATGTTACTGCAGAGCTAAACATTTTAAAATCACCCTAGTATTATTTTTATATCCAGGGTCACTTCAACACTGCATTTATAAGACATGACTGGTGTCAAGGCAGCATAGCACTGAAAACCAGCAGCTCATATAAAGGCTTGATTGAAAAGGATTTTATTGGCATCATTGTGTGGATCAATTAAATTTTGTTCCTTTGATCTTTTAATAACTAGAGACTGCAGACTGGCTAGGCATGTCTGGAGGGCAGAACTGATAATGCTTTGATCTAATATTTGAAGTTCAGAGAAGTTGAGTTGGAAACACGCTCTCTTTAAAATAAGGAGCACACGTGGAGGGAAAATCAGACAGAATTTAGCATGTGAGCTGGTAAATGCAATCAGGCATGGTGTCTCGATGAATCATTACACCATGAAGGGTGATGAGACTCACTGTGTGTGGCTACATGGCAGACAATACCTTTTGTAACAAATTTGGAATGACTATACATGCTGTTAACTTATTTATGTTGAAATTAAAATTATTCTAACAAAGGCTGGACTGAGTGTCCTAAATTTCAGCCCGAAATATGACTTTTTTTTATGTTGAGATGAGTAATGAAAATAGTACCACACTATGCTTTGGATCTGAAGAAACATTACAGACTTGTAAGAGCACAGTAAGGCCAACTTTCATTCCAGGGCAAGGAATACAAATAACTAACACAGACTTCTGATGAGTTAGGTCTTTAGAGCTAAAGGGTGAGGAACTAATCCATGGGGCACTAATGCAATCAGAAGCTGACAATGAGCCATTAGCATCTGATGTTTGGTGGCCCCAGAAAGTCTGAATCGTCAAAAGATTCAACGTGGCTGCCTAATGCCAAATTAAACAATGTTTTTGCACTTTTACAAGTTTGTATGTGAGAGTGGGATTTAAAAGTGTGATTAAAAAAACAAAAAACCAAAATAAATCCGTTATAAAAAACCTTGTCCACCTTTAATAACGTACATCTTATGAATTTTACTGAAAAACGAGCAAATCTGCCGGGGATAGAAATGTAAACATCAGAAACACTGCAATAATCTGGTTGCATAAATGAGCATACACTTAAGTCAAACTTTGTTTAAACATCTTTTCATTTAATTTTAAGATTCATTCTGATTCCATACTCCACTGACATCAATTAGGGTAGAAAACTAGTCCTTTACCTAAAGCCATAGTTTGAAGTTTGCACAGAGGGGGGCATAGGCTACCAAGGATCTTATTGTTCAAAGGTATTATTCAGAAGAGGAGTACAAAACAAAATACACACACAAGAAAATGTTAAACTGGCTGCACCTTTTTTTTTTAAAAGTCTCGCATCAATAAAAGTTTTTACCTACAAAATAAATAAATAAATGTCCTTTGCATTATACTGTAGACACTTCTGACCTAAAAGCATCTAATGTTTGGTGGCAGTGGCATTTGTTAGATTACTGTCTAACAAATTCAAGTAATCATCTCTGTCTCCCTGAATTACACAAGATGAACCAAATATGTCCAGTTTTTTGCTACTTAAGTCACCTTAGAATCTCTGGCCTGTGAAACAGTGGGATTGTGCAAGACGTAAAGGTTTTAAGTGGGTCCAGCCACCTTCAGATGACACCGGCAGCATATTTAAGACAGCTTGTACAGAACATGTCCTCACAGGTTGACTGCAAAGTGTCACACATAACTTACTCATGGACCTCGCTGCAGGGGTCGGAACTTTCAGGTGATACTCATTCTCTGAAAAATGCTGCCAAAAAGGGAGGAGTAGTGGAGAAAGAGTGCCCAATGTGAAGAATGCTATTAATTGAGTGACGGCATCCAGGGTCACACAACTTTAACCATTCAAAATTCATGAATGCTGGGCATTTCTTTCTTGTGACTGAGGAATGTTTTGGACATCACACTGTTTGAATGTTTCAACTAAATTAAGGGTATTTACATTAAAAAGCATACTTTTTTGATGCTGTGTAATAATTTTTTTATTTAATTTAATTCTCCCTCTTAAACAATAGCAGTCAGAATAACTTGTAATGCAATTACATGGCTGTTAAATAAGCTTTTACCTTTGGAGACTTTTTATTCGGGCTGATAAAGTGCATTTCTTTGAGATGCAGCAAATAAACACGCACAGATTAACAAGGTTCTATAGGAAAACACAGTCCCGTGCTGGCTGGTCACTGCTCTACTCAGGGTCTAGAAAGATTTCACCAGCGGGTCCTCCCATTCACACTCCTCTTTAAGGTAATAACTGTTTGAATAAGGCAAGATACCATTTAATAACATTCAGAGAACACTAGTGAGTTAAAATTCAAATTACTGAATGAATGAGCCAAATACAATCAACAGTGTTAAAACTGAGGATGTCTAACAGAATAATATGGAGCAGATGGATCCTTCATAATGTTTTTTTAGGCAACATTTTAGAAATGCTAAAAAAACTTGAAATATTTGAAGGAACTTAGCCAAAGTTGAGAATGTAACATCACCTTTAAAGATCTGGCTCATATTTTCATTTCAAGCAGAAGGAGAAATTGATTTTGTCGCAGTCACATAAGGGACTTTAAATGTAACTGACTGTTGCTAAGTATGAAGAGTGTTTGTCTTGCAAGATTTGAGCTAATCCAGCTTCCTCCTGTCAAAGTGCCCCTGGGCAAGGCACTTAAAACCCCATATTGCATATGTATCTGTGTGTGGTGAGGGTGGCCCTAATGTAAGGTGCTCCAAGTGTTCAGTTTGACTATCAGGCCACTTACAATTTAATAAAGAAATGTTTTTTGAAGAATCCATTTAACATTTTCAAAATCCTCCAGTCATTCACAATTTCAAATTGTTTTGTATAAATATACACAAAGTCTGCATTTTGAAACAGAATGAGACACAGAATGCTTAATTCTAATTTCGAAGCACACAGCAGTTCTGGAAGTGGCCACAGGAAGGCATCTGTGTCCAACGGACATGTCTCTCTATAAGTACCCAAGATGAATCGTCCTCTTTGTCCCGCAGACAATTTGTCCTTGTCTAAGCATTTACCTTTGTGTATACTTTTCCTACCTCTGC
Source organism: Girardinichthys multiradiatus (assembly GCF_021462225.1). Lineage (NCBI taxonomy): Eukaryota > Metazoa > Chordata > Actinopteri > Cyprinodontiformes > Goodeidae > Girardinichthys > Girardinichthys multiradiatus. The sequence goes on along the minus strand of NC_061795.1, from coordinate 27,942,570 downwards.
TTGCTCATCTTTTTGTCTTTCTGTACCTCAGGAAATAAATCAGAAAGCTGTTTGATCAATAAACACAGCACTTTGGACGATGTGAAGGCAGCACCTTCTCACTGTGAAAAGGGATTATGAACAACATAGGTCATTTTTAAACATATTTGCACACATTTTAATGTTGTGCTCATATTGCAGGAAAACTGATTAATCTGCATGTGGTTCATTTCCGCCAGTGTGTTTGGCCAAATGCCACATTATGTTGAAAAATACTGGGCTGGTGATTGCTGCACAATGCATTGGAAAGCTTACAACAATTCACAACAAGCAATGGAAGTCTATTTTAGAAGAAATAATTAGTTCAGCACTCAGACATTGGTGTATTGCTACAGTTTTCGTTCCAGTAACCTGATTTAACAGTGCTCAGTGCATGACATTCACGTAACAGATCAGAGAGTAAAGGTGTGGAGTTCACAAAGCCAGCTTGGTCGTGCTTCAATGTTTAGCTCGAGGCAAACAGACGGTTTTCCTAGAAATGGGAAATGACAGAACAGAGTCAAAAGCTGTCTGACCCACTGAGACATCGATCGAGACAGCTACTGCAGGTCCAGATTTAGTCATAATTGGCTTACTGTTACCTGGTCAACAGTTAAGTTTGCTAAAACCTTTTTTATTTATTTAGATTATTGCAACTGAAGCTAGTCCCTTTAAAATCCCATTAATTAACCTATTTCACAATTAAGAGATATGCAACACTTTGTTTAGCTAACCTTATGGTGCACTGTCTACAACAAGTTGTGTTTGTGATTTCTAAGACCCATAATGGGTAACATTTTAGCTTTCCAAGTTTCCAGGAGCCACTTAATTATGTCTGATCATAGACAAAGAATGTATTCAAGAAAGTATAAAACAACGTGCAACATGGAAAAACCGACATGGCAGGGTTAATGTGTCTACATACCAAAGCAAATTTTTGGTATTTATTAGTCACTCAGGCAGCAGAGAGTAATGAGAAGAGAGATAACTATTTGCAGAGAAAAGGCCATTCCGTACCACCCCATAATGAATAATATGAACCAGAGATTTACTGCAAGATTTCATGTTCACAGTTCCAGCATTAAACTTTACTTGATTGCATTGATAAACCCCCTGCTTTTTGTATATGTATACATGTGTATGTATGAAACTGATACAAATAAGATACACAATTCTGCAAAGAATTGTAATGGGTTGTGAATGTGAGTCAATTGTACATTCATCAGCAAAAAAAACCTCAAAATATATTGGAAAATTCTTTTAAAGCTATTGTTACCTGTTGGAAAATTAGAAAATATTTAAAGTGTAGCATCCATAAAAAACACTAAGCTATAATCATTTTGAATAAATCCATTTCATTATGTATACAAAATTAATCTGAAGGGGATTCTTTATTAATCCATTGGGCGAACTCTATCACTAATTTAAAGAAGGTGTAGGTTTTTTAAGTACATTTCCAGAATTACATTTATTTAGGGCCAATACTAAAATAAGGCACTATAATTAAAATGGAAAAATATAAGAAATAGAACATGGGATCCGGCAGTTAACAAGATAAATAATTCATTTTTAATATTAATGAAACTAAGATCTACAGGTCCTTCTCAAAATATTAGCATATTGTGATAAAGTTCATTATTTTCCATAATGTCATGATGAAAATTTAACATTCATATATTTTAGATTCATTGCACACTAACTGAAATATTTCAGGTCTTTTATTGTCTTAATACGGATGATTTTGGCATACAGCTCATGAAAACCCAAAATTCCTATCTCACAAAATTAGCATATCATTAAAAGGGTCTCTAAACGAGCTATGAACCTAATCATCTGAATCAACGAGTTAACTCTAAACACCTGCAAAAGATTCCTGAGGCCTTTAAAACTCCCAGCCTGGTTCATCACTCAAAACCCCAATCATGGGTAAGACTGCCGACCTGACTGCTGTCCAGAAGGCCACTATTGACACCCTCAAGCAAGAGGGTAAGACACAAAGAAATTTCTGAACGAATAGGCTGTTCCCAGAGTGCTGTATCAAGGCACCTCAGTGGGAAGTCTGTGGGAAGGAAAAGGTGTGGCAGAAAACCTTTGAACCAGAAACAGCGGCAGAAGCGCCTGACCTGGGCTACAGAGAAGCAGCACTGGACTGTTGCTCAGTGGTCCAAAGTACTTTTTTCGGATGAAAGCAAATTCTGCATGTCATTCGGAAATCAAGGTACCAGAGTCTGGAGGAAGACTGGGGAGAAGGAAATGCCAAAATGCCAGAAGTCCAGTGTCAAGTACCCACAGTCAGTGATGGTCTGGGGTGCCGTGTCAGCTGCTGGTGTTGGTCCACTGTGTTTTATCAAGGGCAGGGTCAATGCAGCTAGCTATCAGGAGATTTTGGAGCACTTCATGCTTCCATCTGCTGAAAAGCTTTATGGAGATGAAGATTTCATTTTTCAGCACGACCTGGCACCTGCTCACAGTGCCAAAACCACTGGTAAATGGTTTACTGACCATGGTATCACTGTGCTCAATTGGCCTGCCAACTCTCCTGACCTGAACCCCATAGAGAATCTGTGGGATATTGTGAAGAGAACGTTGAGAGACTCAAGACCCAACACTCTGGATGAGCTAAAGGCCGCTATCGAAGCATCCTGGGCCTCCATAAGACCTCAGCAGTGTCACAGGCTGATTGCCTCCATGCCACGCCGCATTGAAGCAGTCATTTCTGCAAAAGGATTCCCGACCAAGTATTGAGTGCATAACTGTACATGATTATTTGAAGGTTGACGTTTTTTGTATTAAAAACACTTTTCTTTTATTGGTCGGATGAAATATGCTAATTTTGTGAGATAGGAATTTTGGGTTTTCATGAGCTGTATGCCACAATCATCCATATTAAGACAATAAAAGACCTGAAATATTTCAGTTAGTGTGCAATGAATCTAAAATATATGAATGTTAAATTTTCATCATGACATTATGGAAAATAATGAACTTTATCACAATATGCTAATATTTTGAGAAGGACCTGTATTTAGTAATACCAAACATACCAAAAATGTCAAGAATCATCGAAGATAAAATACTACCTCATAACTGCGGTTGTTTTCCGAGTTTCAAACATGTAACCTTTCTACTGTATCAAAAGAAAGGCTTTCATTTCTGAGTTTAACACTTCAATTATTTAGACTTGCTACAAATTATGGATTATTCTCAAAGCTTTTCTGAATTCTTGCATTGGCGAAATTTTAAAATTTAAATACCTACTAGGTTGAGTTCTCAAATATGTCATAACAAACCACAGCAACATAAGTAAAGCCAACAGTTAGTCGATGGGTGGAAGTAATGATAAATTCATGAATTAAAGCGGAGATAGTTGTAGATCAAAGGTGATATATTTTTATAAGTTTTATAAGTTTTTAAATTATCATTAGAGTCGAATGGTAAAACTGTGGGTGTAAGCACAGTTAAAAATTGGGTAGTGATAGACATAATCAGTGTAATTAGCTATGTTAGAATCATATTCACACATTTGCAGCTGTACCTCACAGGAGGATTGATGTAATTAAGAGGGAATTGCTCAAACATCCTCAGCTTTAACTCCACTTCCAATGTTACTCGTTCATTTAATCAGTGGACTCTGGAACATTTGGGTTTTCCAGCCAGAAACAGCAACTCATAAAGTGAGATTTTTTTCAAGCCAATTTTAAGGATTCAGTAATTTTATAAACACTTGGAATCTTCCTTAAAATTAAAAATTGTATAAACATCACTATTTGACAGCAGATTTTTCACTGAAAATGTTTACCCTGGCAGTCATCTCACTCTTGCATAAGATTTGTTTCACACTTACACAACATTAATCACTTTTGCTATAGTTTCATATCTATTGATTGACTAAGGTTCATGTTTATATATGTCGAGGAAAGACTTGTGTCAGTAAACAAAACTGTCTTTAGTACAGCATTACAGGACATGAAACAAACCCCTGCTTCTCTCGCTGTCTGTAATATCTGGGCAGGAAATGCAGTAGATGAGGGTTAGGGAAAGGTTATGTGAAAACGAAATAGCCTATTGTAAGCTTAAAGACATAGATCTCTTGCAAAGATGGGGGAATTATTGCAGGTATGAGGAAAAGTGTTAAAGAGAGGTACCACTGTTGTCTTGGTTACCAGAATGACGAGTCTTCCCACAGATGCTTTTGTTTCATGAATGACTGGATATCTCACATGTACTTCATTCAAAGGTGCGGAAACAGATGCGTTATCTTAATGTTTATCTAAAATTGGGGCTAAAAGTAACCTAACAGCAATTTGTCACCACCATTCACACGTATTGCCCCTCTTGTAAAGACAAAGAATAATACACACATTTCAGTAGCACATTCTCAAATTAAGAAAAGAAAAATCCATCCTTTATTTGATTACATGTACTCAGTGTGTGAAAAAATCCCACTGTAAAAAATTATGTTTTACCAAATATGGAGTTTAAATGAAAATTCAGAATGAAAGACTCACCTTCACCGCCTCCACCTTCCAATGACTCTTCTGTGCGTCTCCAGGCCTTCCAATCAGCATCCTCTCCTTCTGATTCTCCATCCAATCACTTTCCAACGCCTTGTTTTTAAAGGACCTTCAGCTGTGTTCATCCTCGCTTGTCAGCTGAGCTCATCCCTCCTCCACCATCTTCCTTCACATCTACTCCTGGCTTCCTCGCTCCCTGGCCGCCAATCCACCACCAGTGTCGGATCAGGGGGAAGACATCTCTAAATCTAAGCCTTACAAATGTTCATCTTAGCTCATATCATTCTCAGCATTCATGTCTTCCTCCCAGGTCCGAGCGCCAAAAGAAATAACCATGTAATTTCTCATCATTAAAACTTTTCTTTCTTTGTGAGTCTTTTCAGATTGAATTACCAGTACAACAGTTATACTAGGTGACCATAATGAGTGCTACTGTCACGGTTCTGTCACGGTTTACTTGGAATTGGACCCAGAATGCAGACGAGCAGGCAGCGTGAAGGTAAGTGAAAAAGATTTAATAACAAAAACTCACTCACTACAGGGGGCAGGAACAAAACAAACGGACAGGCATGGCATGATCAAAAAATAAGACTTGAGCATCAAACTTGACATGAGCATGAGAGTGAAAGATGTTTCCGCGATGACTAACAGAACAGGTGTGAATATATGGTGTGAAAACCAGGTGGAGTAAGGAGACAAATTAACTTGAAGCAGGTGAACTGAATAAACTTAATTAACAGCACAAAACGTGACTGGAGCAAAACAACGACTCTTGAACACAAACTAGAAAAACATGAATCAAAAGCATAACCAGATCCGAAAACCAAACTTGACAAAACATGAACAAGACGACAAAACAAAAGCATGACCAGGAAAATAAACAGAAACATGATTCAAAACTTGAACAGTGAAAAACATGAGGAAAAACCCCGAAACCAAAAACCAAACAACCCTACATCATGACAGCTATAAAACAAAAAGGAAACTGAAGTATTTCTTTAATTTCTGCTTTATTGTTGTGTCTTTAGGAGGTATTAATTTTTAAATCATGGATTTCTATTTTACTAGAATTTAAATATTAAATGACAAATCTTTCTCATTTCTCTTAGCCGTTCTTCAAAATAGAAAGCACTAGAGAACATGTCATTCAAATAAGTTTGGTGGTAACCTTGTTAGAAAGCACGGCTTCATGAATCTTTTAAAATAGCATGTGATTTTAAATGAAAATCTGGTGGACTGTAGCAGAAAACTGTTAATGTCTCACCACTTGGTCGTTCAGGTGGATAATGATCTAAAATATATTATCAGATAAACACAGAAATAAAAAATTATTTCATACTTTTATTAGACTCCAGACCTAAATCGTATATAAGATCTGTGGGTTGAATTCAAGAGAAGAAAGCATAAGAGAGGACTGAATAACTCTCTTATTGTTTAAAGAGGAATGGGACTCTGAAAGGGGCTGTAACTTTTAAAACGAGCCAATAATATGTGAATAAAGACTATTTACTTGTGTTTACAGAATACTAAAAAATATTGACTTGCTTTAATTTGATCTTTTAACCCTGTAGTATCGTGGTCAGTCTGTGCTCAAGTGAAGGAGTTCCAGTATCTTTATATCTTGTTAATGAGAGATAGCATGATGGATGCTTTGAAATAGAGCTGCTGCTCCTCCCCATCAAGGGGTGGTGGTTCAGTCTGATCAAGATACCTCTTGAGGACTTTCTTTGGAGGTTGGTAATCACGTTCCGGTGGAAGAAGGCCCCAGGCAGACTCAGAAGTCAGTAAAGGTACTTTATACAGTGCCCTGCGAAAGTATTCGGCCCCCTTGAACTGGTCAACCTCTTGCCACATTTCAGGCTTCAAACATAAAGATATAACATTCTAATTTTTTGTGAAAAATCAACAATAAGTGGGACACAATTGTGAAGTGGAATGAAATTTATTGGATGTGTCAAACGTTTTTAACAAATTAAAAACTGAAAAGTGGTGCAATATTATTCGGCCCCTTTACTTTCAATGCAGAAAACTCACTCCAGAAGTTCAGTGATGATCTCTGAATGATCCAATGTTGTCCCAAATGACTGATGAAGATAAATAAAATCCACCTGTGTGTAATCAAGTCTCCGTATAAATGCACCTGCTCTGTGATAGTCTCAGGGTTCTGTTCAAAGCGCAGAGAGCATCATGAAGACCAAGGAACACACCAGGCAGGTCCGAGATACTGTTGTGGAGAAGTTTAAAGCCGGATTTGGATACAAAAAAATTTCCCAAGCTTTAAACATCCCAAGGAGCACTGTGCAAGTAATCATATTGAAATGGAAGGAGTATCAGACCACTGCAAATCTACCAAGACCCGGCCGTCCCTCTAAACTTTCATCTCGAACAAGGAGAAGACTGATCAGAGATGCAGCCAAGAGGCCAATGATCACTCTGGATGAACTGCAGAGATCTACAGCTGAGCTGGGACAGTCTGTTTATAGGACAACAATCCGTTGTACACTGCACAAATCTGGGCTTTATGGAAGAGTGGCAAGAAGAAAGCCATTTCTCAAAGATATCCATAAAAAGTCTCATTTAAAGATTGCCACAAGCCACCTGGGAGACACACCAAACATGTGGAAGAAGGTGCTCTGGTCAGATGAAACCAAAATCCAACTGTTTGGCCACAATGCAAAACGATATGTTTGGCATAAAAGCAACACAGCTCATCACCCTGAACACACCGTCCCCACTGTCAAACATAGTGGTGGCAGCATGATGGTTTGGGCCTGCTTTTTGTCAGCAGGGAAGATTCAAAATTGATGGGAAGATGGATGGGGCCAAATACAGGACCATTCTGGAAGAAAACCTGTTGGAGTCTGCAAGAGACCTGAGACTGGGATGGAGATTTATCTTCCAACAAGACAATGATCCAAAACATAAAGCCAAATCTACAATGGAATGGTTCACAAATAAATGTATCCAGGTGTTGGAATGGCCAAGTCAAAGTCTAGACCTGAATCCAATCGAGAATCTGTGGAAAGAGCTGAAGACTGCTGTTCACGAACGCTCTCCATCCAACCTCACTGAGCTCGAGCTGTTTTGGAAGGAAAAATGGGCAAGAATTTCAGTCTCTTGATGTGAAAACTGATAGAGACAAACCCCAAGCGACTTGCAGCTGTAATTGCAGCAAAGGGTGACGCTACAAAGTATTAACTCAAGGGGGCCGAATAATATTGCACTCCCTACTTTTCAGTTTTTTATTTGTTAAAAAAGTTTGACATATCCAGTAAATTTCATTCCACTTCACGATTGTGTCCCACTTGTTGTTGATTCTTCACAAAAAATTAGAATTTTATATCTTTATGTTTGAAGCCTGAAATGTGGCAAGAGGTGGAAAAGTTCAAGAGGGCCGAATACTTTCGCAAGGCACTGTATATATTGCCTGGGAACAGCTTGGGATTCCCCCAGAACGAGCTGGAGAGCAGTATTGATTCTTAAATGAATGGCGTTTTTGCCACTCCCATACCCATCAGATAAGTCAAAAATCAATGAATTGTTAATAACATGAGTCTATCAGACCCTGAATGAAAAAAACACAGACCAACTGATGCCCTTGTGTGCATTAAATAAACATAGAATAATGTAGCTGTGACCGGATCAGAGCATGAGCCAACACAAAAACCCAAACTAAAAAATAAAACAGTTAATTCCCCATTTGTTTCTGTACAGGAACCTCTCAATTTCTGACTTCTTCTCTTTTTAAGCAATACCAGAGCAGGATGGTTTATTTCTAAATGTCATTATCACCTGCTGGTTTGTAAGTAAATATATGCAGAGAGTTTCTGTTTCATTCCACGGCTGTTGAAATTGCTGTCTGTGTAGCTCCTGGGCATGCTTTACAAGCTGTTTGTGGAAGCCACCGAGGCAAATCATTGTGAAACAAACAGCATGTGAAAATACAGCTCTGTGCAGCATCCAATTGTATTTTTATTTTTCTGTTTTACTCTGCATGTTGCCTCCTAAATATAACTGCCAGATTTTCTGCAAATGCTCTGAAACACACAAAAGGCTGACAGAACGATTTACAGCAATCAGGTGTAAAGTTGAACAAACCAAATACTGAACGGAACTAACATAATATTGAAACTAAGTTGTTTCATAAATAATGTTTTACATTTTTAACATCAGAGAAAAGTATCATAATGATTTTTGTTTAACCTAATTCTAAATCGATTGTGTCTTTTTTTCTGAAGTTACTGCAAAAATAGTTCTGATCTTGTGTGTATTTATGAGTCTTTTGTGTAGAGTCTGAGTTCTCTGCAGAGTTCTACAGGATCTCTGCTGGTGGGCATGATGGCAGGTTCCAGACTGCACACCTGCTGTCAATCTCCTCATCCTGGCTGCTGGAGATTTAAAGTGTTTGTCAACTAATCTTCACCTGATGGTCTACCCAGCTGGTTAACTCAATCTTCTAGTTTCTTGTGAAATCTGTTTAGTAACAGTTTTGTCGTCTTTGTGCTTTTTGCTTGTTTTCTCACAAGCTTACTACCTGCTGTTTTCTGTGCCTTCCAGGTTGAAGTTTTGGTTGCTGCCTTGCCTGCAACCCCCCTGCAAGAAACCAGGATCTTTCAAGGATCTTCCCAGACGAAACAAGCAGCTCCTTCTTTTTTTTTTTTTCTTGTCTGTCCACTCTGAACACCAACTGTACAATTTGCTGTTCGAACTCAGAAACTCAGCCCAATTTGGACCACACGTCTCCACACCATTCAAATCACCGACTGCTACTAGGATCAATTGTCAGTTGTCCAGCAGACAGTTACTTACCTGTTTTGATGACCATTCACTTGGTGGTTAATTCAACCTGACCCAAACCCCCTAAAGAATTTATGCAGGAAGGTGAGAGACAGCAGACCCAACAATGCAGATTAGTTGAAGGTCACTATTAAAGCAGCCTGAGCTTCCTTAACAGCCCAGCAGAGTCACAGACCTTCACACTGCACTGAAGTTGTAATTCATGCAAAAATAGCCTCAACCAAAATTTGAGTGTTATTACTGTACACTACATGCACATAGTTTCGGCAGGATGATATTTCTATTTAAAAAAAAATCCTTTATATTAATCTAATATAATCTAAACAAACTCAATTTGTCAGTGAGTCTGTCAGTCATCAAAATAACAGGAAGAAATGCTGAAAATATACCACTTTGTGTAATGTATCGATTATGAGTTTCTCTTTTTGAATTTGATTTGTTGAGAAGCACTTAACAGGACCAAATAAAGACCACTGTAAGATACAGACTGAAAGGAAGCAAAGTCAAAACTAATGTAAAATGGAAATACAATAACAACAGTATTGTTAAATGAACAGAATGTCTATCAGGTATTCCTTTTTGGGGTTTGAACATTTTTTAATGTTCTTAGCAGGAACATTTATGCTCACCCTGTTGGCTGGTGCAGTCTCAATGGGTAAGACTTGTATTGTCTGTCTCTGATGCTCTGCAGATCTTAGATCTTGACCCTGGACTGTACATTTTATGGTTTGGTGTAATCTTTGGCGACATGTTACAGGAGTATTTGACACTGAAACTATAATCCCAGGTAAAGGATCGCTAATTTAGAGAAGATTTTGACCCGTACTTTATGTATCACTTCCATTTACTATTTTTTCAGTGTTGTTTTTCTCTGTCTCCTGTCTGGACTGTTACTGAATAGATATGAAGTTTCCAGCACACACACTATTTATAGCTGTGCTCAGATAATTCTTTTTTCATCAGCTCACAGGACTAGTCCAAGTCTTATTGAGATACACTTTGATAAATACCCGCTGTGTGCCTGTCTGTGAAGTTCGGCAGCTGGTTACTGGCTGAAGGCCTGACTGGAAAAGATTTTGCCCACTGATGTTAATCATAAAAAATAAATGTTGGATTTTACTGGACCTGGTTTGTGGCATTGTGTAGAAACAATCATATTAACTTGAGTTTGAACAAAACAGAAGAAATGATTGGCATTTTTCAGAGAAACCAGAATATGTCAAACACCATTTCCATCATGAGAGAAGAAGTGGAGGTGCTGGGGGAGTATAAATACCTCGGTGTTCACCTGTACAATGGACTAGACTGGAGACGCAACAGTGAAGTTGGCTACAAGAAAAGACACAGACTGTACTCCTTGAGGAAGCCTCAGTCCTTCAGTATATGATGCTGCACATCATCTATAAGTTTTTTGTGGAGATGGAAATGTATTCTCCCATCATCTGCTGGGGTAGCAGCAGTCAACAAGCTGGTAAAGAATATGTTTTGTGGACTGGTTTACAACTTTACTGACAACTCTGAGTATCCTCTTGATGAGACTTTCATACAACAACGTTTTTTCAGTCAGATGCTTCTTCGGATGCTCTAAAATGCTGACCGCTATAAGAGATCCTTCCCGCCCACAGCCATCAGCACCTGTATCAACTCTTTAAAGAACCTTGTATAATATGAGTTCTAACAACATTTAATTTCCTTTAGGATTAATTCCTTGTTTTTCTTTTTCTAAGGATAAAGGGAGAGCATGAGAAAAGAATAGGGGAGAGTGAGAAGGATGAAGAGAATACAACATACTAGAAAACTGCTTCTACACCTGCAGAAACATAAAACAGCAATGTTATTGAAAAGTGCACATTACTAATGAATGCAAGATGTATTTGGTGGCAACTGTGGCTCAGTATAGAACATCTGTGTATTTGATAACAACTGAATCCAAACACCTGTGGGTGTAAGTGTGAGTGTGTTTGTGTATATAAGGTTTCTCCGTTGAAAATATGCAATAGCGAATGTGAGGAGCCACAGACCTGTCCCCCTGGGCCACAAACATCCAAGGCCCCCCAGAGCACTGGAAACCCGGAAGGACCACTGCCGGGACTTCTGCAGCCCCCCCAGAGGAGCCCCAGGGGAACCACCCAGTAGCCGCAGCGCAGCGCAGTGCGGCTTCTGCATCGCCGAGCTCACAGGCTGCCCCCAGCAGCCGTCTACGCCAGAGCATATCCAGCCATGGACCCAAAGACCCGAGATCACAGAACACATCACTCCACAAGCAGAGGCCTGACAGAGCCAGGGGGCCCAGGCCGCAGCAAGCAGCCAGCACACACCAAAGCAGCCAGCCCCGGACACAAGCCACCGGCAGGGAGTGTGGTGGGGAGGAAATAGGTCCCATATTTGATGGGGGGCCTAAGCTGGTCTAGGAGAGGGAGCATCCCAAAAACAAAAACAGGCACACACAGTCACAATCACACATTACCACCCTCATGCGTACACATAAAAACACTCACACATAAAAACACCCACAGACCTAACGTAAAGACACACAAAAATGGATGTCGAACACTCACTCACACTCCCCATACATACTCTATACTTCCAGGTCCAGCTACCGATACCCCAGAGGGGCAACCAGCCCCTTGGACCCAGGAGGTTGTCCCCTTTGTTCTGGGGTGGAGACAGGCAGACCGCCCCAGCACCAGTCAAGATTAGTGCCGGCACCGCCCGAACAACCCCGGCCCAGATCCCGACACCCCACCCCGACCCCAGCCACCAACAACATCCGGAGAGGGGACTGCGAACACAAAGAGGGGTCTACCTGGTCCAAACGAACCAGAGCCATCCCAGGACGAAACAGTCCCAACCCTCCAATAAATTCCGATCTCAAGGATGAATAAGGTATTTCTGAATTGAATTGAATTTATTTGGCGACCTTTAGCAGGTTGGTTTCCTGTTTGACCAAAACACTTTAATTGTTTGATTTACCGCATGATAAAAAAGTGCACTCTCTTTCCATTAAATTTCAAGATTTTGTGAATTAGAACATATTAAAAAAGATCTTTCTTTATTGAGCTTTAAAATAAATTAAATACTTGAACTTGTAATTTCCTTCATAATATTGTTTGTCTCTCAGGTTATTGTGAGGGAGTTTTGGCTCCCTGATTTTTACAGAATTGCTTTAATTTAATTGTGGTTTACAGATATTTTCAAAACTCTCTGGAGGTCAAAATTTTAATCAGGTTGAGGTCCTGGCTGGGTCATTGCAAAACTATGTGCTACTGTGTTTAGGACCACTCTCTTGCTGCATGACCCAGTCTTGGCTTTAGCTGCTGGATGGAAAGGCCTCACATTTAGGACTATAATACTTTGGCATACACGGGAGTTCATTGTTAGCTCAGTGCCCACAAGATGCCCAGGTAGTGATGCAGCAAAACAAGCCCAGATTGTCATCTCTCCATTACCATACTTGAAGCTTGTATCAGGTGTTTGGTTTTCTCTAAACACAACACATTAAAGCCAAACCAATCTCATATTTTGGTCTGCATCCAAATACTTTTGTTACAAAAGTTCTATGGTTTATTTAGATGCAATTTTGCAAATATAAGTAATGCTGCCAATTTCTTTTTGGAGCAACGATGTTAACCTCCAGGCCTCGAGGCTCAGTGTCTTGCAACTTTTAGATGTAGCTGTACTTAAACACATGTTAATTTGAAGAACTAGACTGCATGCTGTGGAAGCAATTTAGTCATTTTATTCAGGTGTGCTGGACTAGGGACACATCTAAACATAGATGATTGGCCCTCGAGGGCTTGAGTGTGACATCCCTGTTTTAGAGAGAATCCTTTTTTCTAGAAGCCCTTCCAAACATGCCATAAATGTTCTGGATTCTACTGCCATGAACTTTAACATTTAACTTACTGAGCCCTGTAGCTTAGTAAGTGAAATGAGACTGGAAACTGTTGTAAATCTTTTTGACTGGTGAATAATCTTCCTCACTTATAGTCTTCAGATTGTTTGAGATGGCCTTATTATTCTTCCAGATTGACGAACAACAATTGCTCTTCTAAGGTCATTGCATATGTCTTTCCTGCCTTAAATTGTTATGCACCAGTCCAGCAACCTGCCAAAACATCTGCTTTAATAGAGGCGGTCTTATTTAATGATGAACTGAAGTACCTGGCTGCTACTGTCAAACTTAAATTCTATGGAAGCAACAAGGGTGTACTTAGTTTTCCAGACAAAACCTTTGCAGTTTGACTTTGTTTTCAGCCAATAAGCGGGGACAGCACAAAACTTAATAAACAAAAAGATTCTGGAAATTTCCGGACACTTTGTCAGTAATTCTGTCCAATTAGGCAAAATAAAAATGTAATTACATATATTAGGCTTCATTATTCTTAAATGTATGTAGCATTCAATACAAAATAGTATTTCCACTTAAAACAGATGCAAATCTGACTGTAGTATCAATAATACTTCTCTGACTAAATGTCAGAGGCAAAGAAAATAAATAAAACCTTTAGAATTTCCCAACGGCTCAGAAATCAAAAGAGCACAATGAGATCTATTTCAAAGTTTTAAGACCTTTCAAATACCACTTTAGCAGAAATTTAAGGATTGCTTTGAGAGTTTCCGTTTGAACACACAGAAGTATGTTACTGAGTACTTAGTGGGGCTGTAGGCTACAAGAACAGGGAGAAGGTAAACATCATGGTACTTAAAGGTGTACTGTAGCACAGGTTTTCATTAAATAAAGGAATTTTAATAGGTCTTCTCTTGAATTTTATTTGCTTCCCCCTCCTAAACATTTAATTAAATGTGTAACAAATTAACTGTATAATAAATTTACCTTTGTGTATTTTTGTTTTGTTGTTCTCAGGCAAAACAACTTCTTAAACTTCTTTAAATGATTGGTCACTCAGAATATGTTAAGCTGTTATTGACTAAACCCTTTGCCTCAGTAATTCAATGCAGAGCTCCTGTTCCTGCAGGTGAGGATCTCAGCAGGCTTATTGCTGCCAACGCACCAAAAATCTGCCTTGGGGGTTTTTTCAGTCAGTGGCATTAGCAAATGTAAAACTGCACCTGAACAGATTAGCGGATCACTTTAACTTATATTTAAACATTTGCATCCTAAATCTTTGTCCATTGAAATTAACATAAGCAATTATCTAAAGTGTTACTAAGATTTTTTTTTTCATTAGATATATGAAAGAAGGTAAGCAAACAATTAAAGTTTTGAGTTTACGGAAGCTGTTATCACTGAAGGGAACATATGCAGTGCCTTTCACAATAATTAGCAACCCTGATAAATATGTGTAAAAGGTCCTAAATAAATTAAAAAGGCTTAAAAAATGTATCTTACCCCAAAGTAGAATAATCTAAACATTGCTGAAATCAGCAAGCTTTCGAGGTTTCCATTGCCTTCCTCCTCACTGTGCATGAATGCAAGAATACAAATTGTTGGCCTGGGGTGCTGAGGCATTTTGAAAGATTTGAGTCACCAGTTAATGTCAACTCCCGATACCTTGTTGGTCTACCATCTATGAGCCCGTCATCTTGTTGGAAAAATGTATATAAGTTATCATTGCTTAGTTTAAACCATGTTTATGTTTGAAGTTCTACTTTAGTTAAGATGATTACTGTGATTGTTTTTAGTATGTAAAAGGGTTTGAGGAAAGTTAAGGAATGTGGTCTAGAGTGGATCAATCTCTGGACATGACATGCTTATGCCATATATGGGAATGACTACTCTGTTAAGTTGAAATCTCTGTAAGAATTGGCTGAACCAATTCCCGCTTTTTGCTTGTTGGAATGTGAGTTGTAAATAAAAGGCTGGTGCAAGGATTTTCTCTTTGTGAGAAGGAAGTCGCTGTTTAGCAGAAAACTGTCTCACCCTTGCAAGTCAAACTTACTTGTGTCTTATTTTTACACTTGTCTGTATTTATCAGCATTCTAGCTCTAACATTTCTTTGGTTCTTCGAGCCGGAGCGCTAGAAATCTGCCACCCAGGGCCCAGCGGTGCGTGTGGGGTTCCAGTCTGCGCAGCCTCCAGAACGTCTGGAGAACAAAAATCCTGCACAGTGAATTCTGTGTTGGTAGCCGCCGAATCGACCGAGGGGCACCGGGAGGTGGATCAACGCGTTTCGACAGATAGTGTGAACGAACGCACAGGTGAGACAGAACCAACTAAGTGTATAAAGAGAAATACGCAAGCCGGTATGTTTGGCGTTAGCTAGATAAGTACGCAAGCCGGTATGCTTAGCGTTTAACATAACTGCAGTTTTAAAAAATAAAAATAAATAGAAGTTTTGAGTTTAGAGGTACTCGTAATTTCCCCTAAGTGAGATTCAAAAGCAACCGACTCCATGGAAAATCCTGAATTTAAAAAGCCCCAGCCCGCTGCTGCAGCTGTGAGACGGCCTGATCCCTCAGCGCCAGTTGGACAAATAACTGAAGAGGCACCACCTTATTCAACACCAGTTTTTTTCGAGTTCACAAACTACAAGAGAGAGATCCCCTAATTTAATAACCAGCTCCCCAGTAGCAAAAATACTAGGCGGAGAAAACAGGCAATTAAAGTGGATGGCCTCAATGACACTGCTGATAACACTCCCTATAAACAGCAGTTCAAAAATACCCTCCAGGAAAATGCTTTACCTGAGATTTGTAACTGGGTCACAAAACATAATATTGATCAACCCACCTGCTCAGTTACCAGTTGGCAGAACTCGGCAACGCATGCTGAAAAGGTGGTCAGTGGAAAGAAAAACCAACCCCTACTGATACCTTCTATGCAGAAGATGAGGTATTTTATGCAGGACCAGTAAGTGGGAGGGGTAGAATGAGAGCAATTTACAGAGGAAGAGGAGGCCTTAGGGGGCATGGACAGAGGCAAGTGAGAGGGGGAGATGATGGAAGAGATTATGTATGCTGGGTTTGTGGACAACATGGTCATTGGGCTAGAAACTGTCAAACTGGACAACCCAGTCAACAATGACTGGATAAGGGAAAACAGAATGTTGTTAAAGAAGGAAAAGGGGAAGTTGATGAGAAAGATGAGATGATAGACATTGCAGCAGCATACATGGATAAGCTGAGATCCTCTCCGAGTGCAACAGTATATGTCAGTCTACATGAGATACTAATAACTTCACCTACTGGAATGTGAAACAACTGACTAATATAATAATGAAGTTTTTCAACAGGTGATGATCATCCAGGAGGAATGCAGTGTTCCTGGGAAGTGCAGTTAATTTATTAACAATACATTTTTCTTCAATAGGTGGAAGCTGGAGAAATAACATCACACTGTGTGGACGTTTTGTTGACTAATCATTGGTTGGATCCATGAGACATTATGTGTACAGACCAAATGACCAAACGACCCAAGACCAAATGACCAAGGTTCTGACTGACTTATGAACCTCACTGACCTGACAATGATAACCTGACACTTCTCCAGGCTGAACTGACCCAAAAGACAACACCTTCAAGGTGGACCCCACAAACACCACCTTATTGATCCTTGGTGGATAAAAAAGAATTGAAGCATTCAAAACAGACCTAGTGGAAACAAAAGGGGTTATGAGGAAGCAATGTGCATTTTAAAAATATAAAAGAAAATTTTATGGGAATTTTTGTAAATGAAACTGCTCTGATAGAAAAGTAACTTAGTAAATGTATTTGTATAGGACATTGCTGGCAGGGCCATTCAAAGTGCTTTACACTATAAAAATACGAAATCTTAAAAACCATCAAGTGGATATTAATGACAGCAATGGGGGAAAGGTTGTCAGCGTGTGAATGTGTGTGAATGAGAATGATTGATTTCATTAAAGAGTGTCTTTGAGGGACTTTAAAAGCGCTAATAAAGGTCTGATGTTCTTATGATTATTGCCAAACATTTGCCTCTATAAGGTTTCCAGAATGTTTCCAAAAAATCATATGAAGATAGCAAAGGTTCTACCTGTATTGAAATACTGATAAACATAAGACCTGTCTTCAATTTCTCACAATTATTTTACAGAGTAATTAATTTTTTTTGTTTTTGTGGCCAATGTCTATCCATTTTGTCTGTCTGTTTTTGTGAAATGTTTGTAACACAAGATGAAATGTACCTTAACAGAATTACTGGACTGGATTGAAATGGAGAAAACTTGAGTTAATTGAAATAAACTTTAGTTACTTGAAATAAATACAAAGTGTAATTAAAAAGGGAAGAGATAAATGAAACTGTACAGCTGTGTTTATAAAACTGGGTAAGACAAACTAAAATTATAAGACATAGCATGCTCTTCATTTTTGTGTTCATCAATTTTATTAAGCCTTCTAAACTGATGAGGAGTGAGTTTTTTCAAAACTAATGAAACTTAAAGTAAACCAAGCATTATTAAAATAATAGCAGCAAACAGAAATAGTGACCTTATTCTTAAATATAATGAGGACTTACTGCATTTAATAAAAATAGATTAGAATAGATGCATCTAAATAAATCTAGATTGGAATAGATTATTCAGAGCTGTTATAATCTTGCTGATGAATACCACAAAAAAATGTTGTTATTGGAACCAGATGATTAAAAGAGAGCAACGTTATCATGGCCAAAGAGAAACATTTGCAGGAAAGATCCAATTAATTATTATTTAACCTTGTCTATCATGACATCAGAATCAGAATCAGAATCAGAATCAGAATCAGAAGAGCTTTATTGCCAAGTACGTTTTTGGACATACAAGGAATTTGTTTTGGCGTAGTCGGTGCAATACAGTACAAATTAAACAGTATAAACATATCTACAATATAATATAAATATATGTGCACAGTTTTAAGTGAGTGAGAGTAAATGTAGAGCAGTATAAGATGCAAGAGCAATACAACAGTGCAGGTGATCATTGTGCAAGTAAAGCAGTGCAAGTAAAGCAGGAGTCCAAGCTGAGCGTTAATGTAACTCATAGAGTTACAGGTTACAGGTGTCCTGTCAGCAAAAAAAGGGGGGGTGTGGGGGAAAGGGAGAGTGTCAGGGTGGTTTCCGGGCTTTGTTAACCAGGCTGGTGGCAGATGGGAAAAAACTGTTCTTGTGGCGTGAGGTTTTGGTCCGGATGGACCGCAGCCTCCTGCCAGAGGGGAGAGTCTCAAAGAGTCTGTGACCGGGGTGGGAGGGATCAGCCAGAATCTTCCCTGCCCGCTTCAGGGTCCTGGAGGTGTACAGTTCCTGGAGCAACAGTAGACTGCAGCCAATCACCTTCTCAGCAGACCGAATGACACGCTGCAGCCTGCCCTTATCCTTGGCTGTAGCAGCGGCGTACCAGATGGTGATGGAGGAGGTGAGGATGGACTCAATGATGGCTGTGTAGAAGTGCACCATCATAGTCTTTGGCAGGTTGAATTTCTTCAGCTGCCGCAGGAAGAACATCCTCTGCTGGGCTTTCTTGATGAGGGAGCTGATGTTTGGCTCCCACTTGAGATCCTGGGAGATGATGGTTTCCAGGAAGCGGAAAGATTCCACAGTGTCAATTGTGGAGTCACAGAGGGTGATGGGGGCAGGTGGGGCTGGGTTCTGCCTGAAGTTCACAACCATCTCCACTGTCTTTAGAGCGTTGAGCTCAAGGTTGTTCTGGCTGCACCAGTCCAACAGATGGTCCACCTCCCATCTGTACGCAGACTCGTCACCATCAGAGATGAGTCCGATCAGGGTGGTGTCGTCCGCAAACTTCAGAAGCTTGACAGACTGGTGACTGGAGGTGCAGCTGTTGGTGTACAGGGAGAAGAGCAGAGGAGAGAGAACACAGCCTTGGGGGGAACCGGTGCTGATGGTCAGGGAGTCAGAGACGTGCTTCCCCAGCCTCACGCGCTGCTTCCTGTCAGACAGGAAGTCAGTGATCCACCTGCAGATGGAGTCGGGCACACTCAGCTGGGAGAGCTTCTCCTGTAGCAGAACTGGGACGATGGTGTTGAAGGCAGAGCTGAAATCCACAAACAGGATCCTGGCGTAGGTTCCTGTGGAGTCCAGGTGCCGGAGGATGAAGTGAAGGGCTAGGTTGACTGCATCATCTACAGACCTGTTGGCTCTGTAGGCAAACTGCAGGGGGTCCAGGAGGGGGTCGGTGATGTCTTTTAGGTGTGACATCATACAGGTTTGATTAACATCTTGGACAGCACATATTATGTATGGAAAGAAATAATTAAAAATAAAGGTATAATTGGCAGCACAATGGAAAAATGCAGAGTTATTACTGAAATTATTAGATGCTGTACTGTTACCAACTAAATTAGCTGAGTGTAAATCTGAAGGGATTACTAGATGCCCTGAAGGAGAGCCTATATTACTTAAATCAATGTTTCAATGGGTTGCAAATGAGCCATGTGCAGAGCCATGTCTCAACAGGAGGGTAGTGAACAACAATTTACTACGTATGAATTTAATAATTAATACTTACCAAAAAACATTTGTGCCTCTTGTTTGACATGTCTGAAATATAACCCCCAAGGGAATCTGTGTCCTAGAGCAGAAACGTTTCCACACTCACCTTATCCATTCCATACCATCCACATGGACTTTATTGAACTAAATTGGGTAGGACAGTGTATATAGTGCCTAGTAATAATAGATGCATTTTCAAAGTGGGTGGAAATTTTTCCCTGCAAAGGACCAGATACCATAAAAGTGGCAAAAGCGCTTTGTAAATACCTACATTTGGAATTCCGAGAAGGATTTATAGTTATAATGGAATACATGTTGTTAACAAAGTCATACAAGAACTTGGTAAATGTTTTAAGATTGACCTGAAAACACATTGTAGCTATCACCACCAGAGTGCAGGGTTGGTAGAAAGAACAAATGGGACAGTTAAAAGGAAGCTTAGGAAGACAATGGAAGAAACAAAAATAAATTGGGTTGAATGCTTAGATATAGTAAAACTTAATATGAGGATAGCCCCATCAGCTCAGGGTGGATTAACACCTTTTGAAATAATACATGGCAGACCTTATTATATCCCTGATCTACAACAAAGACCTAAAAGATCCACAACAAGATGGGACGTTAGCAGACTACATGAGGAAGATATTACAGTCTAGAGACATACACAATGTTAATAATCTGCCAAACCCTACAGGTTCCTGGTGATGTGAAAGAAGGTGACTGAGTGCTGATTAAGACCATAAGAAGAAAACGTGGTGTGATCCAAAGTGGGAGGGTCCATTCCAAGTGTTATTGACAACTCCCACCGCTGTGAAAATCCAAATCCCACTATAAAGAGGTGAGCCTGTCAGTCTTTCACCCACAGGCTGGAAATGATAAAGTCTGACTACAAAGGGGTTGCCGCCATCTAGAGGAGGCTTTGTCTCAATGTCAGTGAAGAAACCAACGATCTTTCCTAAGCCTTTAGGGTGAGAGAGAGACTGACAGGTAAATCTAAAGGAAAGATGTTGTTGAAACATTTACTTTTGTTTATCATGTGTGTCCTGATTGTGTTAACAATATGCCAGACATTTCCACAATTTCATAATCTCCAGAAATTAAAGAGGTGGATACATGAAGATTTCCATGGAATGTTTATACAAGATATAAATTACTTGTTTGAGACTAACAGCTGGTACCAATATGCAAAAATTGTAAGTCCAGAAAAAATTCTGGTTGTTATGTATGTACTGACCTTCCTATCTCTTCCATCCAGCCCAGGTTGACAGCTAGACCAGTACCAGCGCCAATAGATGACTGTTTTATCAGAAATAGTGTTTCTGGTACCTGTACCAGTTTCCGCATGGTAATGGGTAATGTAACATTTTAAATGTAACATTTTACAACTGTGATGTTACAGAGTTTAAACAGTTTAATGTTAAAACCCCTGTGTCCAACTCATTGTGTCGTGGGCACCGGTTCCATCCCAGTGGGGACTATTCCAATGCGTATGTGTAACATGACTCACTATTATTCTTTACACCAAGCTGGACCAGGGGGAAAGGTCCATGATCTAAAAGGCCCTTATGCAATAGATGGATTTCACTGGATGTGTGGAACTGTCATTTATTTGCAGTTGCCTCCAAGTTGGAGTGTTATTTGTGCACCTGTTTACGTCACTAATCACACTTACAGTGCCTTGCGAAAGTACTTGGCCCTCTTGAACTGGTCAACCTCTTGCCACATTTCAGGCTTCAAACAAAAAGAAATATAATTCTAATTTTTTATGAAGAATCAACAACAAGTGGGACACAATTGTGAAGTGGAATGAAATTTATTGGATGTGTCAAACTTTTATAACAAATAAAAAACTGAAAAGTGGGGTGTGCAATATTATTCAGCCCCTTTACTTTCAGTGCAGCAAACTCACTCCAGAAGTTCAGTGATGATCTCTGAATGATCCAATGTTGTCCCAAATGATTGATGATGATAAATAGGATCCACCTGTGTGTAATCAAGTCTCCGTATAAATGCACCTGCTCTGTGATAGTCTCAGGGTTCTGTTCAAACCGCGGAGAGCATCATGAAGACCAAGGAACACACCAGGTAGGTCCGAGATACTGTTGTGGAGAAGTTTAAAGCCGGATTTGGATACAAAAAAATGTCCCAAGCTTTAAACATCCCAAGGAGCACTGTGCAAGCAATCATATTGAAATGGAAGGAGTATCAGACCACTGCAAATCTACCAAGACCCGGCCGTCCCTCTAAACTTTCATCTCAAACAAGGAGAAGACTGATCAGAGATGGGAAGATGGATGGGGCCAAATACAGGACCATTCTGGAAGAAAACCTGTTGGAGTCTGCAAGAGACCTGAGACTGGGATGGAGATTTATCTTCCAACAAGACAATGATCCAAAACATAAAGCCAAATCTACAATGGAATGGCTCACAAATAAACATATCCAAGTGTTGGAATGGCCTAGTCAAAGTCCAGACCTGAATCCAATCGAGCATCTGTGGAAAGAGCTGAAGACTGCTGTTCATGAACGCTCTCCATCCAACCTCACTGAGCTCGAGCTGTTTTGCAAGGAAGAATGGGCAAGAATTTCAGTCTCTCGATGTGTAAAACTGTAGAGACAAACCCCAAGAGACTTATAGCTGTAATTGCAGCAAAGGGTGGCGCTACAAAGTATTAACGCAAGGGGGCCGAATAATATTGCACGCCCCACTTTTCAGTTTTTTATTTGTTAAATAAATTTGACACATCCAATAAATTTCATTCCACTTTACGATTGTGTCCCACTTGTTGTTGATTCTTCACAAAACATTTGAATTTTATATCTTTATGTTTGAAGCCTGAAATGTGGCAAGAGGTTGAAAAGTTCAAGGGGGCAGAGTACTTATGCAAGGCACTGTATGTCATTTCAGTTCAACTTTCCCTAAAGAGGGAACTCATCCGTGTGAAGCCACATGAGGACTTCAATCATAGATCAACAGGAAATAAGATTTTGCTAAGTTTAGAAAAGAACATGCTTAGATTAGAAACTATAAATTATCGACTGGGACTGTTTGTCAATGCAACCACAAAAGCTCTTACAGGACTGTCCACAGAAGTCACAGCTCTTCAAACCGTGGTGTTGCAGAACAGGATGGTGTTGGACGTGCTGACGGCTTTGGTTGGGGGAGTTTGTCCTCTCCTAAACGAGACCTGCTGCACCTACATCCCTGATAAAACCAACGGCGAAGATGGACACAGAGTGAGCGATGCTATATGCCAATTAAATGAAATTAAAAGGGGTATGCAGCAGGATGTCCATCCCGGCCGAGGAAGCCTTTCTTTGTGGCTTACTTCTGGACCGTGGTGGAAACGGCTTTTGAAAATCATGACCCCTGTCATCGCTGTGTTATTGTTGTTTGTGTTTTTTACTCTGTGTGTTATTCCCTGTATCAGAGCAATCATATTAATAATGGTTGGAGGAATTTTTGATACAATGTTGTCCTAGGATTACCAGCGTCTGGACAAGAACCAAGACTATGATGACACTTTGGAGGAGAAATCACTAAACTTAACAATAGTTTAATGTTTAATAAAGTGTACGCATAAAGCTTTTTGGAATTGTATACATGGATGTGTTATTAAACTAATCAATAATAAACAGGAGGGAATTGTTGGAAAAATTTATATAAGTTATCATTGCTTAGTTTAAACCATGTTTATGTTTGAAGTTCTACTTTAGTTAAGATGATTCCTGTGATTGTTTTTAGTGTGTAAAAGGGTTTGAGGAAAGTTAAAGAATGTGGTCCGGAGTGGATCAATCTCTGGACATGACATGCTTATACCATATATGGGAATGACTTCTCTGTTAAGTTGAAATCTCTGTAAGAATTGGCTGAACCAATTCCCGCTTTTTGCTTGTTGGAATGTGAGTTGTAAATAAAAGCCTGGTGCAAGGATTTTCTCTTTGTGAGAAGGAAGTCGCTGTTTAGCAGAGGACTGTCTCACCCTTGCAAGTCAAACTTACTTCGTTCACTTGTGTCTTATTTTTACACTTGTCTGTATTTATCAGCTTTCTAACTCTAACAATCTACTAGGAGTGTCAGCGTACAGTATCTATTTTTAATAATATATCAACTCAGTAAGTCATTTTTTTTTCTACTGCTTATTCCATAGTGGGTCACAGGGGAGCTGGTGCCTATCTCCAGCAGTCTATGGGCGAGAGGCAGGGTACACCCTGGACAGGTCACCAGTCCATCGCAGGTTTCGTTGTCCGATGAGCTAACCCCTCCCTCCTACTTCCCCATGTCTAAAAGGATTGCTCAATCCAGCTCTCCATCCAACGGGTCCGGACTTCCCTAAACCTGAAGGATCTTACTAAGTAGGTTTACTGAAAGTTCTGTTTAAGCTGGTGTCGGGAAATGACTCGCCTCTGACAGCCTTCATCCAAAAGTCTCGCCCTTCTTCAACTGTAGGTCCGGGTGACCGAGTAGCCTATCGCAGTCTTCCACACCTTCGACAGTCACTTTTGTTCACGGCTGCTCATTCTCTAATTTACAACTGGCTCTCGGTATATGGGCTAGGGTAATTTTAGAAGCTCGGCACGAGCCCCAAGGACGCTGTTTTAACAAACTTGACTAAGGCAACCTATAAAAATCTCCTAAAATATCTTAGAACCAGGCAACAAGACTTTTTACCACCAATGAAAAACCAACAATACGGTGACTCAAATAACTGAATGTCCACCATTTAACTAGAATTTTATATGCTTTCTTTAATTAGTAACGCTTTTGCAGGGGTCAGTAACAGCTTAAATTCGGCAACACAAAATAATTCCAATGATTCCAATGAATCAATCAACTCAACTTGTCTTTCCCTTATGCTGAAACTAGTGGGTTTGGAGAGGCTTTGAAGACGGAGGCTCATCCATGCACCTGATAGAGAAGAATTCTTCTGGTAACAACGAGTGGTTTCTTGAAGGGAATACGACTTAATCTTTAGTCTTCTTCCTTTAAGTGGCAGGCACTGATGCTCCAGGCTTTGATGGTGAAGCAGGATCTTTGTTGTTATTTGTCTCCGAAGACAGTTGTTTCCAGAGGCTGAAGAGTTGAAGGAAACCCGGGGACATAAATGAGGTTGATTCAGGACTTCCAGAAGCCTGAAACTTAGAGGAATCAGCTGTTCACCGATCAAGTTCACTTCTGTTGTCTGGATAAAAAGGCTTTAGATGAATTCAGATTCTTAATTTTGAGGCACAGTCCTTTCTGGGCTCACGGGTTGATCCTCTTTTTAATGCAGTCGATCAGTGGGGCTGTGTCTCTGTTCCTTTTCCATCCAAGCTTCTTCTCTCTGTCAGATCTTGTTCGCTGGTCTTCTGCGAGGAAACAACCCCGTTTCTGCTATCATCATTGTTTTTATAGCGCTTGATGCTTTCACCGGTCAGGCCCTTATTAGGCTTCTTAGTTATTGCGCAACCTATTCAGCTCAGCTTCTTGATTATTGCTCAATACTTTCGTCATGGTCATTGTGACCCAATGATTCTGCTTCTCAGCCTTGGAGATGCCAAAAATAGCCACGCTGGTCTATAGTCGCATCCTCCCTTCCTCCCGTCGCTGTCAGCATGCAGCCGGTTCTCGTCACTCCTTGTCATCCTCCAGTTCTTTCCCTAATCTGCTCAGTTTTAAACTTTACACAGTATTACACATTTCATTCTTCAGCTTTCAGCATTCACTTTAAAACACCGTTGCAAAACCATCACTTCATTCTTTTTATTCATGCTTTACAAATGATTAATGTTATATTTCTTTCATATATAGCTGATTGAAAATGTCAAACCTTAATGTTTCTCCTCTAATTCTCAGTTCTTAACCACATTTCAATCATACATCTTTTAACTTGTTAATCAAAGACTACTAATTTTATTCAATACATGTGAAAGAATGTAAAATCATCATACATCATTTCTTTGGATATACTTGTTCATATTTTTGCAAAAGATAAGACAGATAACATGTGGCTCCACACAGGCCTCTTCAGTCTCTCAGCTCCAGAACATGAAAACATGCTTGTTTCACTCTCCACTGCTTCAACTGTGAGCAGTTACTAAATGTTGCATGGATTACATGGAAAGATCTCACCTTATTTTGACACAGGGCAACACACAAACAACCATGCACACACTCATTCATACACCTAAGGGCAATTTAGAGTGACCAATTAACCTAACAGGCATGTCTTTGGACTGTGGGAGGAAGCTGGAGTACCTGGTGAGAACCCATGCATGCACGGGGAGAACATGCAAACTCCATGCAGAAAGACCCCCGGCCGGGAATCGAACCCAGGACCTTCTTGCTGCAAGGCAACAGTGCTACCAACTGCGCAGCCCATATATCAACTATTTTGTTAAATAATTTTTTAATAAATCCGCAATTTAAAAAAAATATTTATTTCGACAAAAAAAACCCACAAAACAAATATGTAATAAGTGCCACCTGCAGCATCGCAAAAGCCCTAATAAATAATAATAATTTCTGCCTTTACAAATAAAAAAGCCTGGCTGTTTATTCAAAATGTTAAATACAGCTGAATAGGCAACAAACAAAATGTGCCTCCATTCAGATAGAGTGCAACAAAGAAAAACATTATTTTAACTCTTTTATAATCAGAGACTCTAACTTCAAAACAACTTTATTTATTTAGAAAATTTCCTTGCTTAAATTTGATTTATTAAGATATTCATATATCTACACAATTGAATGTGATTAAAACAGGTGGACATAAAATTAATTCAGGCTTCTGCACACAGTCTGCACATTAACACAGGCAGGTAGCTATTCATTCAAACATGAGGGGAAAACACGAAAAAGTAGCCAGCAAAATACAAAGCGCATTCAGCAGGTTAAAAAAAAGCCCCAAGTTTTGTAAATTAAAACTACTTCATTACAAAATGCTCACCAACCCAAGAGATTCTGAAAACAGTGAAATACTTCAGTGGATATCATCGTATGATGCATACATCGAGTACAGGCCAGTACATTGCAGAGTTCGTTGACACTAAACCTGCAAAACCTTAAAGAAAAGACAGCTTATTGATTTGCCATTTCAGAGAGTTATGACACTGGGATTTATAATCCAAGAGGTGATTAACCCTTGTGTGGTGTTCGGGTCTGTGGGACCATTTTCATTATTTACTGAAGGAAAAATTATACAATTAATGTCAATTAATTGTAAATTTGTTTCCACTCATATCATGATTTTAATTAAGAGTTTGATTGCGAGGCATTAAAAATCACAAAATGCAACGGGTCCACCAGACCCAGAAACAATGGCTGAGTAAAAACAATATGAACACCACACAAGGGTTAAACCACTCTCTAATAACAATACTGATAGTTTATGGATAGGGAGGTTACCAACAATAACTATGGCGCCGAAGGAAATTCACATAATGAAACATATAAAGATGACCTTCAGAGAGAGCAGAAAGGTTGAAGAGAAATACCTCTGTCCACATTTTTCTCACCTCCATTTCAGTTTTTCACCAGGAGGGGTCCCAGAGAACAACATTTTAGCATTCCTGGAGACCATAGGACTGGCTTCCTCTTATGCATCAGTCGTTTTTGTGAGTGTTCAGACTCTTTCTCCTTCGAGCCATTGATAGAAATTGTCTTTGAAATAGCAATCATAAATGTGATTGAGTTGCTGGCCTGAGGTGAGACCTCCTCTAGTCTGTGGAATACTGAGAAGAAGGGGAAGAGTAAATTTTTTACAATTTCCCTGAAAATGCTCTATAGGACATTGACAGTGAACAGACTTGTCAAAGCAATCACAAAAATGATTGACTTAACCACAAAAATCAGCAAAATCAAGCTGTGCAAGATAGCCTGTAAAGGATTTTTCTACAAAAATGAGTGGTATAAACCCTACAAAGTTCAGCCCATTTTTGCTCTTTAAGGCAGGAATTCATGTATGGCACTAGGGATAATCTGGGTGTTTCTAATGACCAGATCTGCTGGATCAGATTATGCCAAAAACAAAATAATTTTACTGGTCCAATATGAATCAGATTTTTTAAATATTTTAAAATCAAAATAAGAGCAGATTTGTAGGGAATAGAACAAAAAGATCTGACCTATCTCCACACGCTATCCCCAAGGAAAATAGTTTGGCTTGAAAATGATCGACTCTTAGATGTAGCCACAACAAACTCTTCAACCCACGGTAATTACCCTGAAATATTATGCTCTTGAGATATATGGAAGAAAATGATAATGGGAAAAGTAGGCCCACAATTTTATGGGATGCTCTGAAAGTGGTAATTGGAGGAGAGATGGTTGCATATACTACGTTCACAAAAAAGCCAGATTGTAAATATACAAAAAGCATATTAACAAGTAAAAATTATTGGAGCAACAACATAAACAAACAAATCAGAAATAGATTAAATCTTGTTGGAAGAGATGGAAAGGAAAATTCTATTTGACTGAGAAGAAATACAAAAGATATTTGAGGAGTACTATAGTAACTAATACATACAGCCACCCTCTGTGGGAGAGGAGGCCTTGAAAGGGTTTTTCAACAAATTAGATCTACCGGCAATAGGCACAAAAAAAATTAGATTTTGACTTAAAATAATAACAGTTGAAGAGATAAAAAGAGCAATTAGTTGGGCTGAGTCGAGAAATCACCAGGAGCATCTTTTTACAAAACCTTTAAAGAAGAGTTAATCCCATTATTAAATGATTCATTTAACCATAGTTTCAGAACAGGCAAGATCCCTCCCTCCTGGAGAGAGGCTATTATTTCTTTTATTCCAAAGGAAGGACAAGACCAAGAATATTGTCACAACTATAGACCAATATCACTCTTATATGTGGACTATAAACTTTACACTTCGATCATAGCTAAGCGATTAGAGGATTTCAGATCTGACTGATGAGG
The DNA here is from genome assembly GCF_021462225.1 of Girardinichthys multiradiatus. Taxonomy (NCBI): domain Eukaryota; kingdom Metazoa; phylum Chordata; class Actinopteri; order Cyprinodontiformes; family Goodeidae; genus Girardinichthys; species Girardinichthys multiradiatus. The sequence continues at coordinate 27,913,915 of NC_061795.1, read as the reverse complement.
ATCAGACAATTCTTTTGAAAGAAAGGCAAAGACAATATTAGCAGAAGTCTATATGTCATAGATGACATACAAAGGAAAGAAGAAAGCACAATCTTGGTGTGCACAGATGCAGAAAAGGCTCTTGACAGTGTAAATTGGATATTCCTGAGCAAGACATTGGGAAAATTTTGATTTAATGAAACATTTGTCAGCTGTATTAAATGAATATATCATGAACCAAGAGCAAGGATTAAAATAAATGGTAACCTAACAGGATGAATTACTTTAGAAAGGGGGACAGGGTTGTTGCCTGTCTGGTTCCCCTCAACAACTCTTGCTGCATTGTTAATTGAACCATTAGCTCACATGATCAGACAAGAAAAAGTAAAAGGAGTGGAAATAGGACAGGAAAAGAACAAGATAGGGTTATTTGTGGATTATTATTATTATTAAGACAGTGTCTCGTCCACGACCAAAATTGAATAGATTAAAAAATAATCTAAAAGGAGAAAATCATACAAATCTCATAAAAATAAACACAACTCAGACTAAAAAGAAAAATAAAACAATTAAATGTGGTTTACTGAACATAAGATCTCTCTCTTCAAAGACTTTGCTAGTTAGTGACCTGATTTGTGACAATCAAATTGATTTATTTTGCCTCACAGAAACCTGGCCGCAGCAAGAGGATTATGTTACTATAAATGAATCAGTCAGTCATTTTCTACCGCTTGGGTCACAGGGGAGCTGGTTACTATCTCCAGCAGTCTATCGTCAAGAGGCAGGGTACACCCTGGACAGGTCACCAGTCCATCGCAGGGAAACACACAACCATGCACACACCTAAGGGCAATTTAGAGTGACCAATTAACCTAACTGGCATGTCTTTGGACTGTGGGAGGAAGCCAGTGAGAACCCACGCATGCATGGGGGAGAACATGCAAATTCAATGCAGAAAGACCCCCAGACGGTAATTGAACCCAAGACCTTCTTGCTGCAAAGCAACAGTGCTACCAACTGCACCACCGTGCAGCCCTATAAATGAATCAACTCCTACTAATTATTTAAATTTTCACATTCCTCGAAATACTGGGCGAGGAGGAGTAGCAACCATCTTTCACTCAAATTTATTGATTAGTCCCAGACCAATCAATAGCTACAACTCTTTTGAATATTTAATCCTTAGTTTTCCTCATCCAAATTGCAAAGCACTAAAACCACTTCTGTTTGTTGTTTTGTACCGTCCACCAGGCCCTTACTCTCAATTTTTAGATCAGTTTTCAGAACTTTTATCTGATTTAGTGTTAAATACAGATAAAGTTATTATAGTGGGAGATTTTAACATTCATGTTGACACTGAAAGTGATAGCCTAAATATAGCCTTTAATGCTATCTTAGACTCAATTGGCTTTGCTCAAATCATTAACAAACCTACCCACCTTTGTCTTCATTCTCTCGACCTTGTGCTGACATATGGCATTGAGTGTAAAGACACAACAACAGTTTCTCATAACCCTGTCCTGACTGACCTTTTTTAATAACCATTGAGTTTATTTTAACCGAGTACTCCACACCTGAAATAAAATTTCATTATAGTAGATCATTATCAGACAATGCTGTAACAACCTTTAAAGAATCTGTTCCACTGTTAATTTCCTCATTATCACAGAAACATACAGTGGAGGGCAATAATTTAGTTTCTTCCCCTTCACAAATTGATTCTCTTGTTCATAGTGTTACTTCATCAATGCGTGGTGCATTAGAAAATGCAGCCCCTTTGAAAAAGAAGGTAATTATTCATAGGAGGCAGGCTCCCTGGTTTAATTCAGAGCTGTGTACTTTAAAGCACAATGTTAGAAAATTGGAGATAAAATGACACACTACACACCTAGATGATTCCTACTTAATCTGGAAAAATAGCCTACTGTTGTTTAAGAAGACACTTTGCCAAGCTAGAACAGCTTATTTCTTATCATTAATAGAAGAGAACAAGAATAATCATAGGTTTCTCTACAGTTGCAAAACTTACACAGAGTCATAGCTCTGTTGAGCCATCCATTCCCTTATCTCTCAGCAGTCATGACTTTATGGGATTCTTTTTAAATAAAATTGATTATATTGAAAATAAAATCTTTGACATACTCCTGAAGATGATTATTTCATCCTCAGCAAGTGAGACAATATTGGAAGTAACTGCAGAACCTGATCTGTGTTTGGACTGCTTTGATCCTGTGGAGCTTCCTGAGTTATCAAAAATATTAGCTTCATCTAGACATTAAACTTGTAGGTTAGACCCAATCCCAACCAATTTATTTAAGGAAGTGTTCCCTCTGATTAACAGACCCATTTTAGATATGATTAATCTATCCTTAGTAAATGGATATGCACCACAAGGTTTTAAGGTAGCTGTAATTAACCCTTTACTTAAGAAACCTTCGCTTGATCAAGATGATTTAATAAATTACAGACCTATATCCAATCTTCTGTTCTTATCTAAAATTCTTGAGAAAATAGTTGCTAATCAAATATGTGAGCATTTACACAGACATGATTTGTTTGAAGAGTTTCAGTCAGGTTTCAGAGCTCATCATAGCACTGAAACAGCTCTGCTGAAAGTCACTAATGATATTCTCCTAGTCTCAGATAATGGACTTGTGTCTGTACTTGTCCTCTTAGATATTAGTGCTGCATTTAATACAGTTCATCACAATATTCTCTTAGAATTTGTTCCCAGGCTGCAGGTTTAGTGGTGGTTCCTAAAGTCTCTAGACGTAGAATGGGAGGCAGATCCTTTAGTCATCAGGCTCCTCTCCTGTGGAACCAGCTCCCAGTTTTAGTCCTTGGGGCAGACACCCTGTCTACTTTTAAGGGAAGGCTTAAATCTTTCCTTTTTGATAAAGCTTATAGTTAGAGTGGCTTATGTTATCCTGAGCTATCTCTGTAATTATGCTGCTATAGGATTAGGCTGCTGGAGGACATAATGACCACTTTCACTGTCTCTGCTACATTCTCATTCTACTCTCCAATTTTGCATTATTTGCTGTTATTTCAGCTTTTAACTTTATGTTATTTTCTCTTCCTAGAAGTTACACCTGGCCTGACTCTGTATCTACCGGTGACACCTTCCTGGAAGGGGGCATCGTCCAAGCTTCTGCTGCTAAAAACTTAATGCTCACCTTTTACCGATGATACACTTGGCCCAGTGTTTAACCCTATTTTTCTCCTAGACAAAGCTACTGACTGAGCTTTTACTGTGACTAACTGTATGAGCTCTCTTTCATAATCTAAAAAAACTGGCTCAGAGTTGATCTGTTTTTCTTCCTAGTTGAAACCACTAAAAGAGCTACATCCAGTAACATTTACTTTTCCTTTCAATAGAAAGTACTCCTGGATCAGTGCTTCTGTGTTCTGCTTCTGTGTTCTTTTTCCTTCTCTGCTCTGTTCTCTCAAACCCCCAGTCGGTCATGGCAGATGGCCACTCATGCTGAGCCTGGTTCTGCTGGAGTTAAAAGGGAGTTTTTCCTCTCCGCTGTCGCTACATGCATGCTCAGTATGAGGGATTGCTGCAAAGTCAACGCCAGTGACTGTCCACTGTCACTACATGCTCATCCAGGAGGAGTGAATGCTGCGGGTCGCTGACTCGATACAATCTGCTGGGTCTCCTTGGATGGAAAAACTTTTTGTCCAATATGAATAAATAACTTAATCTTACTGCACTGTTCGATGGTTAGGATTAATTGGAATGTATGTTACCCACCTTTCACACAATGCAACAGGGAACAACACTCTCCAATTATTTTTAACTCTGCCTTCCTCCATCCCTGTTGGATGGAGTAAGGGGGAGTCAGGTTAAGCCTAAACCAGCTCAGTTATGGTCATTTCTGCTACCTGTGTGACCCCCTCTCTTTTCCAATGGTTATAATCAGTCTGACAGAGAGAGGTACCCCCAATCCTTGTGGTTTTTGGTATAACAATGGCCATCAGTGGGCTCTACATGGACAAACCTTATCAGTTTATTATTTTACTTAGTACCCCTACACATAGCCCATTCTAAATTGGCCAAACTCTAACACTCAGTAGTTTAATCTAACTTCCCCAACAACTCCGCACCATTCGTAAGTTGCTTGAGATGACATGTGCTGTGAATTGGCACTAAATAAATAAAACTGAATTGAATTGAATTGTTTTATTATTTTTTTAATATTCTAATGTAAGCTTTCCCGAAGACAAATAGGCTCTTAGAGAATTATAGAAGCTTCTCAAGATACAAAGTTAATGTTATAAAAAAAAAAAAAATTCCATCAATAGATAACTAACCACTGCAAGAGATTAAGGACCCATCTAAAGTCAAGTGTAAAAGTGTAAAAAGTAAATAACATATGTTTTGCAATAATATGCTTAATTTATTTAATTTTTAATTAAGGTTCGGTCTGTCAAGTATTGTTCACTGAATACCAGCCCAAGATATCTGTGGTATTAGAACAATAGATGAAAGAGTGATTTGAGGACTGCCACTCTTAAAACAGCAAACTCTACATTCAAAGGGAATAAATTCACAACAGCTTCACTCCCAAAATATTATAATTTATTAGCAGAAACAATTAAACTATTTAATTTTCAAACTAATTAAAGACAACAATTTGTAGGTTTTCAAACAACCAGTCACAATACAAAGTAAGAAGGTAAGTAAAACATTATTTTAATAAAATAATATTTTAAAGACTTGATCTTAATGTTATTTCAACTAGCTATCATATGGAGTAACGGACAACTAAAACAGCAGAGCGGAATGTCTATGAACTCTCACAAGATGGCGACGAGCTGGATGTATATTTTTGACCTTCTCGGGGCTAGCATTAGCCGATAGCAAATTTAGCTAACAAAGGAAAATATATTTTTTAACAATTATTTTTGTCTCACATATGCTTGAACTACCATTATTACAAATGTTAATGTATATATGTGCACCAGTGACACGTTATGGCTATTTAAACCACTCATTATAATAAAGTGTGTCATAACTTTAAAACACAACATAGAACAAATAAATTAGCGTAAAGGCTTAAAAGCCTGTTTGCATTAGCCGAGCAGATAGCCTGCTAGCAATAACATAACTAAACTTTTAGAAGGCAAAACATCATTAATATTTAGATATTAATGGTTTCACCCTAAACCTATTTTCTCTACCCAGACATCACCTCTTACATGAACAGTTCCAAATAACAGGAAGAAGGGAGGACAGGAGGTCAGAAATGCGATGAGTTAAGTAGCAAAGATGCTGGGCTGGTCTGGCTGATTGGTTGCATGGGGAACGGCTAACAAAGAAGCTGTGGCAGCTGCTCTCAGTAGCAGCAGGGGTTGCTAATGCTGGACCAGCACGCATCAGGCATAGAGAGCTGCAGTTTTGACGCCTTCTTCTTTAGGCCGTTGGGAAAACCGCCTTGATTGGAGACACCGTCTTTTCTGGGGAAACCTCTGGCTCAGATACCTTTTCTGCAGAAGCTAAGAGAGAAAGGTTAAAGACAGGTTTGTCTTAGTTACCCTTTTACCATGAATTCTGGATGCTCGAACAGCAGATCATTATTTAACTTTTGGTTGTCCTTTGATTGGCAGGGACACGAACACCAGATTGTAGTCAACACTGGATTCAAGGATTCTTTGAAGTACAGAGTGGCTCCTCCTTCCTGTGCTGTACTAAAGGTAGGTTAATGCATATAATTACAGATGCAGAGTTTACCAGCCTCTTTGTTTGTGTACATTTCAGTCCATGTTTCATTTAATTGCTGGGGCACAACAAATATTTGGGGGTAAATCTTACAAAAAGAATGGATAAGCTTTATGATGCAAACTAAACAAAGATAAACCAGCGTATTAGAAATGACCTGCAGAGATGGTCATGTGTTGGTTCGGATCTCAGCTCAAGAATAGGGACGATTAAGATAAATAATCTACCAAGACTCTTGTAATTGTTCCAATCCTTGCCAGTGACAATCCCACAAAAATAATTTAGCAAATGGGATAAGTGGATATTGAGGTTTATAAAGAAAAGAAACCCAGGCTTAGATGTGAAACTCTGTAGCTTCAAAGATACAGAAGGTTTGGCTCTACCAGCACTCAAAGAATGTTTTTGAGTAGCATAAATGAACTTGTTTCGAAATGTAGAAAAGTAGAAAACATCATATTTATTAACCAAAACTACAATTGAAATATGGATGCATTTGTTGATAGATAATAGATGTAACCAGAGAATGAGACAAAGACTCTGAGTTGGTTTGTGTGGGACTCAATTGGGACTCAATCAGCAAGTGATATTGAGGTATTTCAGAAGAACTACAAAGGGAAAAATGCTGAATAATCTCAACTCCATATAGAAGTCTAGGGAAAAATAGAAAAAATGAAAAAAAAAAAGCCTGAAGGAACAAATAAGCAACAAAAAATGGTTAAACCTGTAAAATGCCACCTGCTCCAGGATCTGGATGAAATTTAATTGGAAAAATATGGTTAAATTTTTCACAACCCTGTTGGACCACTTGTTTGCTGAATATTGGACCGTTTGCACAAAGGTCTGGACGCCACCAGACCTTCTGGTTTTTTCGGCCATTTTGTATCCAGGACAGTCCGTGCCTACAGATCCCGTCGGCCCCCGCGGCTGATAAGACAGGGGCGTCGCAGCCCTGAGGCCACCATCAACTATATAACAGAGGATGAGACGACCCACCATTTGCCTTCAGCTGGAGACCGTGACACGGTTACCCACATCTGAAGCATCACCTGGAGAAGAGTCCCGAGTAGATTTCATTTATTCTCTCTCGTTGGCCAACGAAGAATTCATAACTGAGGTTTCTGGAATAAGAAGGCCAGAAATGTCACTTTGCCGATCGAAGACGTGAGCTTAACACGTAACCAAAAAACCCCACGGAGTTTCAAGGAGATGAATCGCCACCTTGTTTTGGTCCTAGTCGACTGCTGATGGTCAGCTCATATTTTTCCTTTTTGCCAAGGAGGACAAAGGACGAAGATTGACCGCTTTTCCTGAAGTTAACTGTGGACACACATTAACTTCCAACTTTCCCCTTCCTCCCTCAACTCTGCTCAGAAGGAAGGCTTCAACAAAGTAAAACACATCCTTTTATTAAATTTTTTTATTTCTTTATTAGGAATAGCCGGGCAGGGTAGAGGAGATTTTTAATGCGATTAGAGTCTAATGTGTTCGGAATTGTATATGCATGCCATTGTTTTGAAACTCGCTGTTCCTTCTGGAGACCGCCGTGTCTCGCAAGTGTGAACCGTGCAAACACCTGTGCGCAGGTGCGCTGTGAGACTGGACAGTTATAATAACCTCATGATGAAATTCACCATTTTCTTTGTCTTCAACCTTACTGCTTACTAGCTTGCCGCCAAAAGTTTTATAACTCTTTGTGTGCTCAGCCCGCGCAGAGTTGGGGGATGTTTTATGACTGAGTATAACTGAGTTACAGTTGGAGCTGCGCCCCAACCTCCACTCACCACCACATCCCTTTGTCATATTATCATTTTTGCCGTAACTGCTGGTTTGATCCCATATGCTGTTTTGCTTTATTTTGTTTAGTCAAGTCCTCCTCCCCCTGGAGGAGCTCTTGAACCGCCACCTTAACGTGGTGGAGGGGTTTGAGTGCTCAAATGATCCTAGAGGCTATGTTGTCTGGGGCCTAAATGCCCCTGGTAGGGTCTCCCATGGCAAACAGGCTCTAGGTGATGGGTCAGACAAAGAGTGGTTCAAGAATCCCTCATGAGGACCAAAATATCGAGGCACGTGACGTCGCCCGGTACGGCGGAGCCAGGGTCCCACCCTGGAGCCAGGCCTGGGGTCGGGACTCGTCGGAGAGCGCCTGGTGGCCGGGTTGCTCCTCGTGGGACCCGGCCGGGTTAAGCCCGAACGAGAGACGCGAGGCCATCCCCCAGTGGGCCCACCACCTGCAGGAGAAACCGTGAGGGAGCGGTGCAAAGAGGATTGGGTGGCGGACGAAGGTGGCGAACGAAGGTGGAGACCTCAGCGGCCCGATTGTGTTGGGGTTTACCCCAGTGGATGAGAGGGTCGTATCCCTGTGCCTTCGGGTTGGGGATAGGTCTCTGACTATCATTTCAGCCTACGGGCCGAGTGGTAGTGCGAAGTACCCGGCCTTCTTGGCGTCCCTGTCGGGGGTGCTGGATAGTGCCCCTCCCGGGGACTCCATTATTCTGCTGGGGGACTTCAACGCCCACGTGGGGAACGACAGTGACACCTGGAGAGGCGTGATCGGGAGGAATGGCCTCCCCGATCTGAATCCGAGTGGTGTTTTGTTATTGGACTTCTGTGCTAGTCACGGATTGTCCATAACGAACACCATGTTCAAACATAAGGGTGTCCATCAGTGCACTTGGCACCAGGACACCCTAGGCAGGAGGTCGATGATCGACTTTGTTGTCGTATCATCAGACCTTCGGCCGCATGTTTTGGACACTCGGCTGAAGAGAGGGGCTGAGCTGTCCACTGATCACCACCTGGTGGTGAGTTGGATCCGCTGGAGGAGGAGAAAGCCGGACAGACTTGGCAGGCCCAAGCGCATAGTGAGGGTCTGATGGGAACACCTGGCGGAGCCCTCGGCCAGGGATGTATTCAACTCCCACCTCCGGGAGTGCTTCGACCAGATCCCGGGGTATGTTGGAGACATAGAGTCCGAGTGGACCATGTTCTCCGCATCTATTGTCGATGCTGCTGCCCGTAGCTGTGGCCGTAAGGTCTGCGGTGCCTGTCATGGCGGCAATCCCAGAACCCGGTGGTGGACACCGGCAGTAAGGGATGCTGTCAAGCTGAAGAAGGAGACCTATCGGCTATGGTTAGTTTGTGGGTCTCCTGAGGCGGCTGATGGGTACCGTGAGGCCAAGCATGCTGCGGCCCGGGCTGTGGCAGAGGCACAAACTCGGGCCTGGGAGGAGTTCGGTGAGGCCATGGAGAAGGACTAGCGGTTGGCCTCGAAGTGATTCTGGCAAACCGTCCGGCGCCTCAGGAGGGGGAAGCAGTGCTTCGCCAACACTGTTTATAGTGGGGGTGGGAGACTGCTGACCTCGACTGAGGACATTATCGGGCGGTGGAAGGAGTACTTCGAGGATCTCCTCAATCCTGCCATCATGCATTCCGTGGTGGAAACAGAGGCTGGGGACTCGGGGTTGGACTCTTTCATCACCCAGGCTGAAGTCACCAAGGTGGTTAAAAAGCTCCGCGGTGGCAAGGCTTCGGGGGTGGATGAGATCCGCCCTGAGTACCTCAAGTCTCTGGATGTTGTAGGGTTGTCATGGTTGACACGCCTCTTCAACATTGCGTGGCGGTCGGGGACAGTGCCTCTGGACAGCAGACTGGGGTGGTGGTCCCCCCTTCATAAGAAGACCAGAGGGTGTGTTCCAACTACAAGGGGATCACACTCCTCAGCCTCCCTGGTAAGGCCTACGCCAGGGTATTGGAGTGGAGAGTCCGACCGATAGTCGAACCTCGGCTTCAGGAGGAGCATTGTGGTTTTCGTCCCGGCCGTGGAACACTGGACCAGCTCTATACCCTCTACAGGGTACACGAGGGTTCATGGGAGTTTGCCCAACCGGTCCACATGTGTTTTGTGGACCTGGAGAAAGCATTCGACTGTGTCCCTCGTGATGCCCTGTGGGGGGTGCTGCAGGAGTATGGAATTGGGGGCCCTTTATTAGGGGCCATCCGGTCCCTGTACGAGCAGAGCAGGAGTTTGGTCCGCATTGAAGGCACTAAGTCGGACCTGTTCCCGGTGCATGTTGGACTCCGGCAGGGCTGCCTTTTGTCACCGGTCCTGTTCATAACTTTTATGGACAGGATTTCCAGACGCAACCAAGGGCCGAAGGGGGTCTGGTTTGGGGACCAGTGGATTTCGTCTCTTCTTTTTGCGGATGATGTGGTCCTGCTGGCCCGCTCTAGCCAAGACCTACAGCATGCGCTGTGGTGGTTCGCAGCCAAGTGTGAAGCGGCTGGGATAAGGATCAGCTCCTCCGAGTCCGAGGCCATGGTACTTGACCGGAAAAAGGTGGCTTGTCCTCTTCAGGTTGGAGGGGAGTTCCTGCCTCAAGTGGAGGAGTTTAAGTATCTCGGAGTCTTGTTCACGAGTGAGGGAAGAATGGAGCGGGAGATCGACAGATGGATCGGTGCAGCTGCCACAGTAAGGGGGGCACTGTGCCGGTCCGTTGTGGTGAAGAGAGAGCTGAGCCGAAAAGCAAAGCTCTCAATTTACCGGTCGGTCTACGTTCCTACCCTCACCTATGGCCATGAACTTTGGGTCATGACCGAAAGAACGAGATCCCGGATACAAGCGGCGGAAATGAGCTTTCTCCGTAGGGTGGCCGGGCACTCCCTTAGAGATAGGGTGAGTAGCTCGGCCATCCGGGAGGGGCTCGGAGTAGAGCCGCTGCTCCTCCACATCGAGAGGAGCCAGTTGAGGTGGCTCGGGCATCTATACCGAATGCCTCCTGGACGCCTTCCTCGGGAGGTGTTCCAGGCACGTCCCACCGGGAGGAGGCCCAGGACACGCTGGAGGGACTATGTCTCTTGGCTGGCCTGGGAACGCCTTGGGCTCCCCCTGGAGGAACTGGAGGAGGTGTCTGGAGAGAGGGACGTCTGGACGTCTCTGCTGAGTCTGCTGCCCCCGCAACCCAGTCCCGGATAAGCGGAAGACGACGAGTACGAGTACGAGTGTTTAGTTAGATATTTTACCCCTTTTGTGTAGAACTTTGCATGTTTGAGTAGGTGAAGATTATTAAATCGGAAGAGCGGATTGTATCAGGGCTGTGATTTAATAAATGTTCACATAGATAAACAGAAGGCGTTTTGTGTTTATTTTGTGCAAGAGTGATTCGTCGGTCAAGATAAGGTTGAAGTTCCACACGTTTTGGCAGAAACGGTCGATTAAACAGTGACATCTCTGGTAATAGTTATTAATTATTACTGAGTATTTAAAGGTTGTAATTATCAAAGGCGTTGAGCCACAATTACAACACCAGAAGACATCTCTAGTCTCGATTCATAAATGAGGATTTTGGTTAAGAAATTAATTTTGTCAAATTATGATTTTTAATTATAATTATTGACAAAGATTAATAAATCAATAATCATAATTCTAACAACCCCAAAGATTCTGAAGATAGTGGTGACCAACATACACCCTTGCTGGAGATCCTGTGGACAAGTGCATGTAGATTATGCACACATATTTTGGACTTGTCAAAATATAAAAATAGAAATGAGAGACCCAAAAAGTGTAAAAAACTTTATTTCAGAAACCCCCCATTCAACATAATACAAAAAGAGGATGGATACCTTATTAAGACAAGTAACAAAGCCATTACAAGATTATAGTGTGAGGTGGACCCACCAACCGTTGAGCAGTGGCTGTTTATTATGGACAAGATATTTGAGATGGAAAAACTCACTTCTTAATTAAGACTGCAAGAGGTAATATTTAATGAAAATTTGAAAGAAAATGACTTATATAACGAATACACCACCTTAACCGAGGTTTCACCTAGATAATGAGGACTATGATCACACAATGATTATTTACATTCTGGGTCTCTCATGTTTAAAGAATGAAGTTCTTATTGGTGGAACGTGGCCTCTTGCTTCCCCAAATCCAATTCTGATTTTAGAATCATTCAGTGATTTTATGTAAGTGACTTTTTATAACATCTTGTCAAACAGTTGAGGAACCATGCAGGACCTCCAGTGAAATTTAATTGAACTAGCTGTTAGACAACTGTTTTGACAAGATTTTCCTTTCAGCCGAGCTGAGAAACAGGACTGAGGGAGCTGCATGAGCCAAAGTCCAAGTCAATTCTGTTAACGAACCAATAGCTTCATTTCAAACCACCAATTAGGCAATATCTTTTCTATCCGACTGTGATGTTTCTGGTGTGGGGAATTTAAAATTCATCACTTTTTTTTTATCCTTTCCTAAACTCTCCCCCTCAAAACACATTGGGTCCTGGAACTCAGAATTTATGAAACGTGAAACTTTTTCTTTAAACTCCTGTGAGACTATTATCAGCTTAGAAAATATTGTGAACATTTAATATTTTATTCATGAAATATTGAATGTTTTTCTTTTTCCATTTCAGTAGTAATCTTTAGAATTAGTTTTAGCATCTTTGTTTTATCTTGTATTTTTGTGTTGTTTTTACTTTTTATTAAATATTTGGTACATCCTAATTGGAGAAATGCACATAATCTCCTTTCATGTTCAAACAAAGATCTCATAATTTTATAAAATATCAGATAGTGAAATCAGTTACTTAGATATGCTAATATAGATTCAAGTAATTTATCAACCTTTACAGATGCATTTGCACATTATTTTGAAGAAAAACAGATATTCTGTATGGCTAGACCTCCATACCTGCTAATTGTTCACATAGAAATCTGATGTTTCTCTTCTTCTTTGTCTTTCTCGTCCCCTGAGTGCATGATGGACACACTTCACATCCAAATAGATACGAACAAGCACACTTATGAGGTCGGTGTGTCAAAGCCTCTTCAGTGGCCTTTAAAGGTTGCATTACAGTAATGCTAATAACAGACATACTAAAGCCCATCTGTGGACAAAAGATTAAAGCTGGCGGTCCTACAACAGGAGTAATGGCAGCACCAAACCCAATTTCTGTGACCATTCACAGGGTCTTTTCATTATATTTGGACTCGTGCTAATAGAGAACAAACTGCTGCTGATAATTGCCGCTTTTCTGAAAGCAACAAACAGTTTTCCATAAAAAAACATTTTCTTTTAAGACCAATTCAGGAGAAAGTAATTTATTGGAGTCTTGCTGTTGTGAAGCTGTCTGTTGGCCTTTTTATTATTCCTCACTAGATTTCCCTCCCAGTCACAAACTCTGCTATAGGCAAAAATAACAGAAGGACCTGCTCAACAACTGTACAGTTCCTCGTTGATGTTCTACAAAGGTAAAAAAGCTGTCCAGTAGTAACTAGCCTGAAATCCTAATATTTTGTGAATGTCAATTTCAACTGTATTTATTTACAACATTTAAAAACAACACCTGACCAAAGTGCTTTTCATCAACAACCATAAAAAAGCATATAGAATAAAGCTGTAATAAACATAAATAAAATACAGAAGAGTTAAGACTACTTAAAGAAAATAAAAATGTCTTCTTTTAATTATGGTTAAAAAAATAGAACAGTTCATAAATGTATTTAACACGAGCCCAACAGAAAGCCCTGAACCAGATAAAAGCATTTTTCAGCCAGCTGTCACATGATGTTCCTGTTCCTTGCTGGGCAATCTCAGCCTGCAGCTTCGAGTGCCTCAGGATGCATCTCCGTATGTATCTCAAGGGTCCACTTGTGGTCGTGCCTCACGAGCCTTTACATAAATATGGTGTTTAGAATCTGTCAGAAACATCTGATTCAGATGAAGGTGTCACCTTATCTGCAGAAGAATGATAGTGACTCATTTAAATAGGATGTGCTGCTCACAGAAACAAAAATTGAAGCATGCAAACAAAGGTACTTTTGGCCAAATAAAAAAAGTAAATTTTTGGCACAGCATTGATCATTTTAATGAATTACTTAATACAATTGACTGAAGTTGCATAAGCAGTATGTTATAGCACATTTGAATACAACCTGCAGAAAGAATGTGGCGAAGGTATGAATGACAGAAATTCATTGTTTCCTCAGTGTCTTATATCTCAAAAGGTTTATGTCTTTAATTCAGTTCAAAAACTTAAAGTTATATAATAAAGATTCACTACACACAGTAATATAATGGTAAACACTAATGAAGCTCGCTGTTCACAAAGCAATACATCCCAGCATACTCAGGGAAAGTTGAGTGGAAGGAAAAACTCTGGTACAAAAAGATACACGTGCAACAGGGATAACTGGAGTTTTGAGAGGAATGTGAAGCCATGCCTATTCAAGAGTTTGGTTGTAGGATCACAGAGCGTGGACTTGAGCTGTAATTTAAAGTCCTTTTTTTTCCGAATGACAGTTACCGTATTTTCCCGACTATAAGCCGCTACTTTTTTCCCATGCTTTGAACCATGCAGCTTATAATGAGGTGCGTCTTTTCTGTGGATTTTTCTTCACCCGCCAGGGGGTGCTTTAGCATAAAGTGAAAAAAAGGAGACAGGTGGGAAGTCAAAATGGGAAATCAAAGAAGAAGAAAGCGCTAATTTTCATTTAGCACATGCAAGCAGCAGGCACAACGGAGATTTTTTTTCAAACCCGTACCCACTCATCATGGAAACCACACGAAGAGGTTCATATGATGCCACATTTAGTTTGAAGGCCATCAGAAACTAAAATACACCCTTCAATCAAACTTTTTGACAGGTGACCTTTGACCTTAAGGTGGGGTCATGGGTGATGGGGGAGGGGAGGTCATGGGGTCAACAGGGGTGTGTCCGAGGGGCTTAACCGTGGATGCTGATTGGTTGTCGTCATTAGGGACGATACCTTAAAGAACCAATAATAATACAGGGGTGTGTTTAAGGGTGTTACGGGGAAGTCCTTAAATGAACCAATTAAAACACAGGGGTGTGTATGTTATATATAGAACAAGACAAATATGGTATTATCAGAAACTGTATGGCATCAGCACCAATTAAAAATAGAGGGGTGTGTTTGTAAGCCTCGTTAAACCTTGAATAACCCAATGAAAACAATGGGGCGTGCTTTAGTGTTTACTTTAAATACAGGGATAAAACTCTGCACTTTACATGCAGCATTCGTTGGAAAAGAACACCCGTTCAGCAATGGCTAGAGTTAAGAGAGTTTATCGTCAAGCGGAGGAGAAACGCAACGCGTGCCAAGATGATGATGAACAAGCAACTGCATCATCTATATCATCTACTTCCTCATCTGAGATACCTATCGGAATTCCCGTCATAACATACTGTACCGATGATGAGGATCCAACATCAACTTCAACAACAATGGTTGAAAATCAGACCTCAGGTCAGCCAAGAGGTACGTCAGTTCTGTGCGACACCCCAGTCGCCATCTACCAGTATTAATCCCGTGAATTGAATGCTCCTAAGAAATCAACATACTACATCTGCAGGGTACAAAGACCCCCGTTCAACACTCTGCAGAAAGAATGGTTTTTGGAGCCATATGGCCTGATTGGTAGATGGGGTTATATTTTCCTGTATGAAATAGGAGAGCTTTGCCTGTATCAATTGGATCAAGACAAGGTATTTAATGGATCACTGGTTCTGTGTACTCTCACCCACAGCGACTGGGCTGTGTTAAGGCATGCAATCCTGCACCTTAATGATAGCCCTGAAACAGACTCAATGCAGGAGAGGGAGGAAGAAGACAATGAATTGTCTCCTCGACTTGCAAAACGGGCAAGAATGTTTCATATGCCATCCGATGTTGAAATAGCTGAGAGAGAACCTCTCTTTAGCGCAGTGTGGGGGTCAAAAACCACAGCAAATGGTTGCTGGTCTTTTCGGGCAAGCAGACGCAGGAACAACCGGACGAACCCCTCAGATCTGTTTGTGTTGGAGGCTTTCAATCAGGACTGCGGCATATTCAAGACAATGCTGGCTCTGCCGTTTGAAGCTTGGGCAGAGAAGATGAGTGAAATTGGACAGCGTCTTTCCGACCTTTTCCACAACTCATGCAGTTGGATCGATGTCATGTCAGTGAAAAAAACGCTGACGTTTCCTGTTTTACGTCTAGAACAAACCCTCTTCTGAGGACCCGCCCCTTCCTATGATATATATACAGGGGGATAACAGCAAGCTCACAGACACTGAGAATCGAATCCTGAGAATGAGTGAACCAACACCATACAGGGATCTCTACAACCACCGAGCAGAGATCCACTTCTCTCCTGAGCACGATGAAAGCTTCAACATTGGACCATATCATCCGCCTTCCCCTGACCTCTTCTCACCATCTACCTCAACGTCCTCATTCTCAGAGACCCACTTCAGTCCTGCATCACCTACAGGATACAACATGAAAATGTATCAACCGCTTTATCCAGACCTCTACTCACCATCGCCGCTATTCATGGCCGAGTCTGACGCGAATGTCCTGCCTGAAGACATGAAGGTGGTCGTGGAGGATGAGGTAGCTACCAGCTACTCACCCTCTACCGAAGCCCCAACACATGTCTATGCTTTGTCTATGCTTCGTTTATGCTACGTGTACCATGACTACGTTTTGTTCTTGCTTCGTTTTGCTACATTTTGCCATACTACCTGGAGTGTGGAATAAATTATGATGCGGCTACCGAGCTCTTGTCTGAGCTTTGGTCCGACCCACAGTCCTTCCCCGACATTAGGTACCAGCCAAAAAGAGGACCAGGCAGAACCAGAGATGATTACCTTGTTTGAGTATTTCCGACGTGCCGCGGAGAAGAGCGCACGTCAGGATCAGGAGGAGCGAGAGCAGCGGTCACCGTTTTGGGGCACAAGACTGGCTAGGCCTCTTCCGGGTACCGGTCCGCTGCGTCACAGACCCTCTCCTCATCCCCGGAGTAAGTCACTAGCTCCAGTCTACTTTTCCTCCTCGTTTTTGGAGCCAGAGTTGCCTGCAGCGCACTCTCCCAGTTCGGAGCCTGCCCCATCTCGTCGGAGATGTCGCCGGCGCCGCAAGCAGTCCGCAGCAGCAGCAACGCCTGAGCTCGTCACGTCCACTGCTGCAGCAACAGTAGTGCCTGAGCTCTTCACGTCCGCAGTAGCAGCTGCAGCAGCAGCAACGCCTGAGCTCTTCACGTCCGCAGCAGCAGCAACGCCTGAGCTCGTCACGTCCGCAGCAGCAGCAACGCCTGAGTTAATCTCTGCATACCCATCCACAGAATATGGACCAATTTTCTTTTCACCCCTATTTAAAGCACGCTCAATAAATATGGCTCTGCTGTCTGCAATCCAGCCGAGCCATTGAATGGACGCGCTGGAGAATGTTTTACTGCTACGTCTGTAATCCAGAGGTGATGGAATGGCCAAGGTTTTAGGAGGAAGGAAATTGGTTACAAAAACCTTCATGCAGGCTGATGCCATTGTGATACTTTTAAACGGATCCACACTTGTCTCCTTAAAGAACTTGTCTCTGAATTTTAAGCAGCTTTGAGAAAAAATTTCAACGTCATTTTTACAATAACAAATAGCTTCTTTCTTAAAGTCAAAGACCTCTTTGCTCGCTTCTCTGTACCAGCTGTTAAACACCTGTTGTTCTTGAAGACTCATGCGTTCTACAGCGTAGCAGGATGAAGCAGAATATGACCCCACGTACTGGAGGCGCTTTTCGGAGGAGAATAGGTGGGGGAAAAAACCCTTGCTTTGATCAGTAAAGCCTAACGCTTTTGGCATGGCACTAAGCTTCATGCACATGAAGGACAGGCTATCAATGTATTTTAACCTGTAATCAGGGTCGGTTAAACAGAGAACTTTACTTCCTAACATGACGAGATGAAGTTTAATACCTAACTGCAGCATAGCTGTGAGAATCAGGTAGCTGTCATATCCACGCGCGTTGTGCGCTATTAAAGTGAAGCCTCTGTACATCGGCCTCCTTAAATGGAGTAGTAATTTTTGGGTGCAGTCTACCCCATAAGCGTGCCATTCATCACCTTTCAACGTTTTAGCACAGACCAGAAAGGGGTTATGGACGCCGCACTCATCGACGAAGCATTCAAAATCAGTTTATCATCAAGCTGATTAATTGCACTGCAAGGCTGAATGTAACACTTATGATCATCGCATGTAATGTCTAGTCCGGGAGGTACATTTTCACCGCAAGTACTGCATTTTACATTACACACGTGTGGTTTATTCGGTTTACTGATTGGAATAACGTATATTCTTTTGCATATTTTACAAGGTTTTACCAACTCACAGTCACTCATAGGTTTTTCAGCACTATTTCTGTTGCGCGGTTCCCTGTGTCTGCTTAAACATGAAGAATTACGACAGATTCTTTGACAACCTGCACAGGTTACAGGATTGCTAATTTCTTGCATACATTTATATGTTTGACACACTGGACAATAACCTTCACAGTGGTGTGTGTTTGTATTCTCATACCCGCTGTAACAGTACCCACAGATATATCTGCACCCTATAAAACCTTTGAGATTTTTTATCCCATAGTAATGACCTTGAAATAACAGCAAAAACAGAGGGTTTGAACGATCAGGGAAACTGGTCTCAAATTTACACAGAGCTGTAGAGCCCGTGGTTCTGTGAAACACTAAAATTTTTCTCTTCAGAATGTTTTCAAATTTACCAATATCACTAAAAGTAACTGCTGTTTGCTCATCGAGGCCTGCCTGGTCCTGCCATTTCCTCCCCAGTTCTACAGCACGGTCATCAGTAAGCTCAGGATCAGAGACGTGTGCGAGGCAGATTGCAAAGCATAACTGATTACCGGTATTATCTACAATATACAGGTGACGCATTTCTTATTAATCATTTCACAGTCTAACGTTCCTGTAGCCTTACGTTTCGACCCTCCTGCAGGATCATTAACAACCTGAAGAACAAATTCCAGGTTATTATCTACAGGCACATCCGCATTCGATTGTACTAAATCGTCCAGAAAGTTCTCAAAAGCAGGCAGGATCATATTTCCATTATCGGTAACAGTAAACGTGACGTGACGATTGAGATTTTCACCCACTAATTCCAGCTGCACAACATCGTTACGTCTGGTTAAAGATCTTGCGGTGTCGGCTAATTCAATGAGAATACGCATGATGTTTGTATAGAATGCTGCTAGATCTGGAATGTTCCCTGAACAGGGCGATGGGATTGTAAAAGGTCTCCTTATTTCATGGTTATTAAAACGTTCACGTTCAACAACCGCTGGAGGATCTCGCCCTATTTGATCAGAACTGACTGCTACCTCCTGATTGAAATGACCCCCATGCTGCTCAGCATTGTGTGATGTTGAAGGATTTTGATGACTGTCAGGTGGAGACGGTGTATTTAAATTTTCAATAGCCTGTTCTAATGAGCGTAAAAAGTCAGCATGCTGATCTTCATTATGGTTGTTAACAAGAGATGTTTCATCCTCTAAAACATGTGCAGCTGTAGGGATTTCGTTAAGCTCAGTTACTAAATTTTTTATTTCATCCAGGGCAAGTCTGATTCGGTTAATCAGTTCAGTTATGTTCAGTTAAACTATGTAATCAGTTCAGTTGATATCAGCTGCTTTTAGCCCGGTGCAGCTTATATATGCACATTTCCATTTTTTTTTTTTTTACTTTGTGGGTGCGGCTTATATTGAGGTGCGCTGTATAGTTGGGAAAATACCATAATTCTGCATGTCATTTGAAAATCAAAACTCCCAGTAATCCTGATTTGCAATCATCATACCATTTACCAGCTTTTGAGTTACTCATCCAAAAACATCCATTGTCTGGGGGAAAGGTGGAGAGGCATAAAATGTAAGATGTTTGAACTCCAGAGTGAAGTTTCCACAGTTAGTAATAATTTGGAGAACTGTGTCATCTGCTTTTGTTGGGGCACTGCGTTTTATCAAAGTCTGTGCAGCCATGTGAATTTAAAGCAAATCATGCTTCCTTCAGCTTACAATCTTTGAGGAAGTGTTTCATTTCCCAGCAGGAGAAAGAGGAAGATGGGACACCAGACTGGTGAACGAGGCTATTATAGCAACCTGGGCTTCCTTAACAGCTCAGCAGAGCTACAGGCCACTCTTTTGATGAAGTAATTCATGCAAAAACGCACCCTAGTATTGGGAGCATACACTGCACATTAAACAGGCACAATTTTCAATAGTATGTGTATGCATTAAACTTGTTTTAGGTTAGTTTATGTAATTTTCTAATTTGAGAAACTAAATTTTGTGTTTTCATTGGCCATAAATCGCAATCTTCAAAATTAACAGAAGAAATGGTTGAAATATATCAGCTTTTAATGAATGTCATAAAGTTTTGAATTAAAAAACTGAAATACACTTTTCATTCATATTCTGACTTGAATGCATTTTCTGCCGTTCTCGTTGCCGTTTATACTCCTTGTAAACAGAGAAGCAGCACGGACACGTGACTCATCTCCCACATGAAAGCCTCATATATGTTGAATCTGCTATGTTTCTAAATGTTTGTTTTGTGTGACACAAAGCAGAGCAGGAGTGGAAACAGTCAGAATCAGATAAAGGCCACTTATATTTGTGATTTGAAGCCACAAATCACAAAAAACAACTTTTGCTCTTTTCAGTATCCATTTGCATTTACAATTTCTGTACATTAAAAAAACATTTTTATATTTGTTGAAGTGCAAAGATTCTACAGTTCAAGAATTTTAAAACTTATTTTTGTGAAATTAATTTTGCAGAAGCGTTATTGTACATGAGTACACTAAGTTTAGTAAACTGCATATTAAATTTACTGTACTGCAGAGAAACATAGTAAACATAATGTTGTAGTGGAAATGTATGTATTTTAAGAGTATAAATTACATACTTCACATATTGATATTTGGCCAAGTTCAGCAAATTTAACAGACTTTCTCTGCAATTGATGTTTGGTATTTTTATATTTTGTCATTCCAGAGAATCTATTGGAAAGGTACTTTTTTGAAGATATTTAAATAAAATACAAACACACAGAAGGTTATCTCAGGCTATTTCCTTTGTCAAATTATATTAGGAGGACAATTGTCGTGCAGGTATATTCCGTTTTAATTAAGAAGGGCAAAATAACCATTTACAAGTGACTCACCTGGGTTATAATGAAGTAAAACAAATCCAACATCTGAAATTAACAATCTAAAGGAATAAAAAAGACTTACTACAAAACTGAAAAATAAATTGGAGGCACTCTGTCATTTCCGTCCAGAAATCTAAGTTTAGCACTTTCTTTAATCAAAAAGTATTGCCTGTGTGACACATACACATTCTCCATCTAATCTAATCAATCCTCTCCTACACTGTGGATTACAAGCCTTTAATAATTACATGAATACATTTCCAGGCTGTAGATGTTAGCTGTTGATTAATTCACTTTTAACATGTAAAACACCATTTATATTACATCTATTAGTAGGTCCTCTGTATTGCTTCATATGACTTCAAAAAGACTAATGATTTGACAGGCTTTAATGGGTCGACCACTTAAAGTAAGATTTTGCATTAGTCTTGGAGATGAATGAGATGTTCAGCATATGAGTTCAAGTACATTCAACATGCATGTACATTTTTTATTTCTTTTCTGGTTGGTAAAGCAAATGCAAAATCACATGATGTATGTGGGAGTTTTGTAGAATTTGCATGGGAAGAAAAATGCAGCTTTCTCCACATTTACTGTCACCTCTGGAGGACATACTAGATGAGAAGAGCTTTAAAATATCTTCCTCCTTTATTGCAGTAGCATAATCTCATACTGGTAATTTTAGAAAAATCCCAACTTTAATTTTAGAACATTTATTTAGCTGGCAAAAAAAAAAAATCCCAAGGTAAAATATATGTTTTTTTTAACAAAATAAAGAGTGGTATTCTTACCCTGGGCTGTCCCTTTAAAATAAATGCAATAGAGGCATTTTTTTAATTTATACTTTCCTTTTGTAAGTTATTTAGAGTTTCTAGTATCCTCTAATAATCCATGACTTTCTGTTTTTCCCGGGGTATAATTATTATCAGCACAGAGGGGACAATTTCTTTTAGCCACTGGCCTCTTCATCCCCACAGGAGTATCAATATGTCTGGAATCAGCAGTAGCTCTCATTACTGAGGACTATGATTGTCTCAGAAAGGTAGTCAGGATGTATATAGACTGAGGCTCAGTCCTGCTCACTATGGAGATACTAAATTGTGGCAAGAGGTTGTAAGTTTTTGTTTTGGGAGTGGCATCCCCTGCTGCCATCTCAGGGACTTGTGGAGCTCAAGACTGGAGGATGAAAAGGATCACCAGACTGTTACGCTGAAATTTTCTGCAAGCCATCACACCCTCAGTCCAAGCCTCTTAACCACAGCCTCAACTGGTCCTATTGCCTCCCGCTGCTTCCCCGGCACCCCTTCCTGCATCCTATTCTTTTGGGCTCCAGTTTGGGCACCTTATAACTTGCTGCAGACATCGCCATGAACATGAACGAATTCTACAAATTCTGCCTTGAACAGTTGTCAAACATCCAACTATGCAACATACAAAGCGACTAAAAACCATCTGGTTAATGAGAAACTCACTAACAAAAGTTAGTCATGCTACATTTGACATTATATTACATACAAAACATTTACATTAAATATCTCAGCTTGTTGTTACCCATTAATTACAAAAAAAAGAAAACGTCTCCGAAAGAAACTCTTGATGCCTATTGTGAGACACTGTAAACTTGAACTCTTTCTACTGGATGTTCTTGACAATGTTTCCATATGTACGCACATTCAGCTAAATCTAGCCTTTATCCCACATCAGACATCATCTGTAAATCAATGCGTGGGATTCATTATGGTGTGGGCAGTCGGCCCGGTGGTGATCATCAAGCCTGAAATGTATTTCTGTTACATAACACCCAGTGACAATATTTTATATGAGGATTGTTCTTTATTGTAGCCAAGTATAACAAAGGTGTAGTTATTCTAGGTTGCATAACATCTAATTAGGTGATGGCAGAGGACTCTTTCATGCTTCTCTGCTTCATTTCTACCATGCGATTTTATGTATTTATGTCCTTTATGTATAAAGAAACTAGTCACATGCATTGTAAACTTTAACTTTAAACTCTTTAAATCTTGAAGATTCTGGGGTCTTTTTTATGCTCTCTTACCTTCAGTTCCTACCATAAAATTTCAATTTGATACAATTCAGGTGACTGACCTGGCCATTTCAGAATCAGCTTTATTGCCAAGTTACATACAAACAAGGAATTTGATCCTGGTACACTTTGCTCTCTGGGTTTTTAAATATATTTATGCATATATTTTTATGTCCTTAAATATACATTTATGCAAAGATGCATTACCAACTTCAGTATGCAGTTGTTTGGCACTCTATTGAATGTTCAACAGAGAAACAGCCTGGGGGAAGAAACTGTCTCAGTGGCGGCTGGTTTTAGTAAACAGTGCTCTGTAGCAACGGCCTGAAGGTAAAACTCTAAACAGTTTATGTGCAGGGTGTGTGGGGTCTGCAGAGATTTTAGCAGCTCTTTTCCTGACCCTAGACCTGTATAAATCCTGGATGGAGGGAAGGTCAGCCCTAATTATTCTCTCTGCATTCCTGATTATTCGTTGCAGCCTTCCTTTCAGTCTAGTTTGATGTAGCTTTTATATTCATTGTATGTGGCTGGATAAACAGATATTACTGCCTCAGGTGCATCTAACTGTAACATTGGATGCAAATCTAGAGCAAACTATAAATGCCAGTGCCTATGGCTGGAATCACCCTCCCTTGCAGATGAATTTCAAATATTCTGATTTGGGACATAATAATGCACTCATCTCCCTTTTCTTATGGGCTAAAATTATTTTTTTACACCAGGTCGATTATTCTGAGGACTTTAGTGTTATCTTGAAGAACCTTGTAGTGGGTAATTTACTAAATAAATATAACACTCCATCCAGTGCAATGCTGTAATTAATGACATTTCACACTCATTACCTATACTCTCTTCCTGACATTTCTGTCTAATTATCTTTGATATTTAAAATTCTAAAACCCATGTTAAGAATCTGTTTTATCAGTGCATCATGGTGGTGTGGTTTTCAGTGCTCCCACCTTAAAACAGAAATATCTCCAGTTTAAATATCAGTTTAACTCTTGCTAGCCTTTTTATTAGGATTATGTGCGTTCTGTCTATGTAGGTGTCAGTGACTGTGTGAATAATTCTAAGTTAAGTAAATTCAAAGGTTTCCAAGTACCAAAATATTGACAAATTAATAAAACAGAACTAGGACTTTTTTAAAATTATTATTATTAAAGACAGAGATGTTCTTATACATTGGTAATGTCTGATGTTTTTCAAGGATGACTTGATAGTGCCTTGCGAAAGTACTCGGCCCCCTTGAACTAGTCAACCTCTTGCCACATTTCAGGCTTCAAACATAAAGATATAAAATTCAAATATTTTGTGAAGAATCAACAATAAGTGAGACACAATCGTGAAGTGGAATTAAATTTATTGGATGTGTCAAACTTTTTTAACAAACAAAAAACTGAAAAGTGGGGCGTGCAATATTATTTGGCCCCCTTGCGTTAATACTTTGTAGCGCCACCCTTTGCTGCAATTATAGCTGCAAGTCACTCGGGGTTTGTCTCTAGCAGTTTTGCACATCGAGAGACTGAAATTCTTGCCCATTCTTCCTTGCAAAGCAGCTTGAGCTCAGTGAGGTTGGATGGAGAGCGTTCGTGAACAGCAGTCTTCAGCTCTATCCACAGATTCTAATATTCGAATAATATTGCACCACTTTTCAGTTTTTTATTTGTTAAAAATTTGTTAAATTTCATTCCACTTCACGATTGTGTCCCACTTGTTTTTGATTCTTCACAAAAAATTTGAATTTTATATCTTTATGTTTGAAGCCTGAAATGTGGCAAGAGGTTGACCAGTTCAAGGGTGCCGAGTACTTTCGCAAGGCACTGTAGATCTGTATCTGCTACAGTTTGCTGAGGTTTGGAAGGACCAACGTGAAGATCTGAGCACAGATGTTACACAGTGATTTGCAAAGTTTTTAAATAATAATAAAACTGGTAGTTTACAGGTGATGACTAGACATTGAACACAGATATACATACATGGAGTAGGTAGTAATCAGGAGGATCCAGTGGTGAGCAATGAAAACCAGACGGTATAAATACAGAGATGGGGTGGAGAATGGACAAATGAACAAGGGGAACATATCCGGAGAAATATGGAGCAGCTGGTGACAGGGAGAATGCAGGGCAACTGAAGGTGGGAGGCTAAGAAACAGATGAGCAGTTAGTCCATGGAAGCAACAGAAACATCTAAACACCAGAATGAATCATGAACCTATAAACTACAATGAATTAACTAAAGTACCAGCAACTGAAGAAGGTAAACACTGAAGTGCAGAGAAACAGACAAGGAACTCAAAACTTAACACAGGAGAATCATGACAGTGTATTATTAAAGCTTGAGGTGAGATTCTCAAGTAGAATTGAAGATCTTTGGATTTCACTTAAATCGCAAAGGGAATAATTTCATATTACCGATGTTGTGTATGATAACTTCTTCCAAATGTTCATTTTGATAAATCAAAAGGAAAAAAAAAAACAGCATACACTCATAAATGGCGTTAAACAGAATCACAAAAACCAAAGGCAGAAATCTAAGCTCTTTTATATTTTATTATTATCCTCCATTGAGGAAGAAAAAAATCTAATGAAGTTTTTTTTTTTTTTTTTTTTTTAAAGTACATTTATTTCCTGAGATTACATGAAGTGCGTTGCACCACTGATAACAGTAAACAGGAGCCTCTTGGGTTCGTGGATAGATCAAACCGATCGACCCCAGCAGCATTTCTGCGCGTCACAGCGATTGAATGAAGCGACTGAAGCAACAGCTGCAGAGACTGCAGTGGAAACACGCACCGTGATTACCGGCTCCCATACATCCAGGTAAGACATATGTCTTGGGAAATTATATCAATCAGCCTATTATTTATTTTAATTTTGTTTCTTTTGGATAATGATAGGAACCTAAAAATAGGAGAAAATATAATACATGAGGGAGATTATGAAGTTCAGTTAATTATGCTACTTGTTATTGGATTTCACTTAATTTCTTATATATTTCATGATTCCCTTGATACATACTTAATTAACGTATTTTTATACAGATGTTAGAGTTGGTGCTTATGACTTTGCACGCCTTTAAATTACAGCTTTCTGCAGCCAAGTCC
The DNA here is from genome assembly GCF_021462225.1 of Girardinichthys multiradiatus. NCBI lineage: Eukaryota > Metazoa > Chordata > Actinopteri > Cyprinodontiformes > Goodeidae > Girardinichthys > Girardinichthys multiradiatus. Next base: position 27,888,057 of record NC_061795.1, on the reverse strand, counting down.
TGTTTACCTTTTGAAATGATACGAGGACCTACAGATCTTGTCTTTCTCCTGTGGCACATATAGCGTCAGGAGGAAAAATGGGGCAATTAACCCATCTTTTTTTTATCGTTTTTCTCAGTTTGAGATCCATTTAAAGATGTGGGACAAAGATAAAGTCTAGATGTCACTTTCATTTGTTCCCGTCAGTCAACCCCTGGGGATTCATTATGTTCCACCAGCTGAAGGACGAGACAGTGAACGGCAGCTGTCAGGGAGCCACATTGGACTGCAATAAGAGCGCTGATGGAAACGCGCTTCAGCTGCCCACTTTTTCCACCGCAGCCAAAATCCGAGTGATCATCACCTTCACTCTGTGCGCGGTGTCTGCTGTGTGCAACCTGATTGTGCTGTGGGCAGCCGGCAAAGGCGGAAAGCGCAAGTCGCACGTCAGGATCCTCATAATGAACCTGACGGTGGCGGACCTGCTGGTGACTTTCATAGTGATGCCCGTGGACGCGGTGTGGAACATCACGGTGCAGTGGCAGGCGGGAGACGCCGCCTGCAGGCTGCTCATGTTCATGAAGCTTGTGGCCATGTACTCCTGCGCTTTTGTGACTGTGGTGATCAGTCTGGACAGGCAGTCTGCCATCCTCAATCCTCTGGGTATCAGCGAGGCCAAAAGAAAGAGCAAAATCATGTTGACCATGGCCTGGACCCTGAGCTTGATCCTCTCACTCCCTCAGGTGAGCGAAAATATATTTTAACCTAACACAAGGGGAAAGATTCACATCAAACTTCTATTAACCTACACTACTGCAGAAGCAAGAACAAAAGCTGCCGGTTACAAAAAATACAGATGCATCTCAGTGAGTTAGAATATCATTGAAAAGCTAATTAATTTAAGTAATTAAAGTCAAAAAGTTAGAAAAATCAAAAAAGCGTTTTTTAATACAGAAATGTTATGGCTTTTGGCATAATTATGGGAGAACTGCTGACTTGACAGTTGTCCAGCAGACCATCACTGACACAAGTAGGCCATAAAAGGTCATTGCCAAAGAACTAGGCTGTTCAAGGTGCAGTATCCAAGCATATTACATACAACCGATAAAAAATATTTTAATACAGAAATGTCATCCTGACAAGCAGGTTCATGTACTGTACAGTTTGCAATATTGTTTTGTTTCTTTTTGCTTAAATTATTGGATCAATGTGGCGTGGCATGGAGGCGATCAGTCTTTGGCACTGCTGAGATGTTACATAAGCCCACCTTGAATCAAACACTGACCTTAGCTGCAATTCACATCTTGTAAAACTCTCACAAACTCATAAATTGCCTTTGAGGTCACGGTTATCTTACTTTCTTGTACAGCTATTTCTAACATACTTTTTCCTTCCACTTTATATTAATACTGTATGTTTGTATGCTACACTCTGTACAGCCTGCTTCCTTTGGCAATGACCGTATACATTGCCATAATGTAAACATTGTCCAGTATACTGGACAAATGTCAAATCTTTGTTTTGAGTACTACCTTTTATTAGTCTTATATAGTCATAATATTATTATTTTTAGGTCAATTGGATAGAATTTTGGGTTTACCATACCTGTAAACAATACTCAAAATTAAAAGAACCAAAAATACATAACTGTATGTATAATTAGTGTATTTAATACATTTGTTTAAGTTTTGAATTACTAAAAGAAATCAACTTTTTTATGATAATATAATTTATTGAGATGTACCAATGATCAGAAGGAGAACAAAGTCTTTAAAAACACCTCCACATAACCCGATCTGTTCAAGGCACAAAAAGAAGCTTTAAAGAAGGTTAAAGGTTCTAAAAATGTACCAGTTACAGAGCGATTAAATTAGTCTGATACACTGAGCATAAATGAGGCAGCTCTTCATCTAAATTAAATCGGATGGTTGATCAGGTGCAGCATGTCCATGTCTCATCTCTGCAGACTCTCTATAGGTTCCCAATCATCAGGGGGGAAGTGTATCAAGTCTCAAAACACCCCAAGAGCTTGAGAACTAAACTAAATCTCTGCCAATACTTGTAAATAAGCATTGTGTCATTTGGTGCAGTAGGTCTGAAATAGTCTGGAATAAGGATGATCTCTTATCCAAATCTATTAATTTAAACCAGTTTAACAATTAACTGCTAAAAGGAGATTAATAAAACCTTGAAATACATGTGTTGTAAATTTTTTGTTAGTTCAGTTAAATTTAAAAAAAGAAAGAAACATTAACCTTTCACAGAAATGATCCATACAAACATCTTTATTTTAGTTTGTTCAAGATTTAATTTGAACTTTTATGTTCTTCTCCTTTTGATTTTTTGTTTTGGTTACAGATCCGCACTTTAATTAACCCATTTAAATGTTAATAGGTTTTCATGGTTTATGTGATTACATAGTGTCTATTTACACCATGATCTTTCGTCTTAACCAAAGTATTGTCTTGAAACTGCATTCCTGTTTAGTGGAACAAGAAAATTGAAATCTAAATCTAAAATAATTTCACACTGCTGCTGAGTTTTGTCAGGAGCCCTATGGGGCAAGCAGTTTTTTTTTGTTTGTTTTTGCTGAGACATACAAACAAGGAGCACCTAACAAGATAATCTGTCCTTTTTGTGCAACACATCAAGAATTCACCGGCTCAGAGAGAACATGGGAAGCTTGAGAAATAAGGAACTTTTGTTTCCAGCCCATCGTGGCTTAAGTCCCACCAGAAAACAGAATCTTGTCCCTTTATGCTAGACTTAAAAGTTAAAAAGTTACTAAAAAACCTCCTAACACACTCTATTTCTGGGACTGGTCATGAATCAGCTCTCTCAATGTATCTTCAGCAGTTCAGTTAGTTTATACATATAAAATAATGCAAGTATTTGAAAATGACTGTTTCTCCAAACAAGTTTCACAAATACCTATTGTATTAAGGAGTTATTCGTGTTTGATGGTGAAAGATGAAATGAAGGTTGACTTAATATCGGGGCTGCAAAGCGAAACAATTTTATTGAGGCAACAACATCCAAAGAAAACAAGAGCCTAATGAAAGAAGGGAAAAGCAGCTGGTTTACTGACTCATCACTGCTGCTGATAAACACCTAAAGGGTACGGTCCACCTGTATCCACACTGCTTATGAAAAGACCTTCATGTGACATCTGCAAAGTCAAATAGGAGTTACAACAGGCTGAAAAATACAGACTGGTGAAAAATGTAAAATTATTGCGTGACTTTGATGTTGACTGATATACAAAACCATTTTTATGCAATTTCAGTTAATAATCAAATCATTCTGACCAGTGGGTGGGTGTCTATGTTTTATTTAACACCAAACATTGCAAAAATCTAAAATGCTATTTATTAAGTCCCTACACAAGTGTGAAATCACAATTTTCAATTTTCCCCAAAATCAGAAAGTGAATTTATATAATACCAACTTTCTTCACTTACTGCATGTTTTCTGCAGAATTTCTTGGAAACCAGTTCTCAGTTTATAAAATTTCCACTGGATATCTTGATTATATGAATCTTTGAGTAGGCCCATCTCTTTTGAAGTAGCATTATAAATTATTCTTAAAGTTTGAATTGTGCACGAATTCCCTACGTGTCATTGTTTCATTTAGCTTTCTGACCCATATGCAGAGACAACTCAGAGACTTCATGTTTTTAAGGGTTTATTGTTTGATTCAGCAGATGGGCTTGTGTAGCTCTGGTATCTTGAGAAGGGAAGTCGAGAGTTAGAACTAGGGTGCCATGGGTGGCAATAGTGTTGAGAAATGTGTGGAAGGAAGGCTTACTGTCTTTGTCAGTGGAGCTTGCTCTGAGGAGGACTCAGTTTAGTTTTGCAGAGATGCCACACTCTACAATACAATATAATGTGCTCCAGGTGGTGAGAGTAGGCATGCAAGCCGTAGCCAAGCTGGAGAGTGAGCAGGCAGGGGACTTGTTGTGGGGCAACTCAGTGAGACGACAGTTGGTTCAAATGTTTATCCAGTGAAGCTTATGGATAAGAAGGAGGTGGCTGAAGGCGTCAGGAACGAACAGCTCTGAGGATGGCTGCCACGAAGGTCCTAATTTTCTGCTCTGTTCTGAAAGGATGAAGAGGACAAAGGTTAAACAGAGAAGTATTTTCTAGAAAATCTCCTTGGGCTTTCTCAAAGGTTGGCTTGACTCACTATCAAAACAGTTGATCATCAGGCACTGAGTGGTCGTCAGAGAATTGCTTATGTTGTGATTATTAATCTGAGAATATTATTTAATATTTAATATTAATATTTTAATATTTTATCAAATACTATTTCGGTCTGTTAAGGGTTGTCCTGTGAATACCAGCCCAGTAAGGCGATGGTATAGGACAAAATAGAAAGGTGTGAGATGAGCTCTGACATTATTGAACAGCATAAACTGCACACATATGGAATGAATTCACACAATTTCTTAAAATACAAGAATTTATTAACAAAAATAAGTCAACTCAAAGTCAAATATATTTCAATCAACAAACTCTTTACTATCCTAAAACAATCCAACTAAACTACCAAGCAGAATTAAAGAATAACGAAGACTAATGGGCTATGTACAATATAAACAAGTTGATTAAAGATGATTGGAAATCATGATCGAAAGAGTGATGCAACATTATCATGCAATGTTTATGTTTGAGAACCAAGGATTATCTTGAAGAACCTGGAAGTGAACTTAAGTTAGTCTTGGAACCAACTTAAGCAATAATCAGCAAACGTTTAGACAACCATTCACAATGCAAGATCAGATAAAATATTATCTTAATAAAATAATGTTTTAAATAATGATCTGCTGAATGAAACCGACCTTCTGGATGACTTATTCTCAATGGGGTCTCATTAGCTGCCTTTATTTATTAAAATAATATTTGAAGAAATATTATTAAGGGAATATTTTGGAATGCGCCAAATCTTTCTGGAGAAATGGGGCTTAATGATGCTTACTTAGTTATCAGACTTAGTGAAATAATGTTTAGGGACTATTATTCACTAGCTTGAAACTAACAACCTTTCTGTTAAATATTCTTTAGCACCAGAATCAAACACATACCTTTTAAAATACCAGCGTCAATAAAAGGGTTAAAATGCATATGCGCGGACGGCGCGTTATAATCAATCTTCTGTTTAAAATCACCCTTCAAGTAAAGTTTGTCTTAACTTTAAAAACATACAAACAAAGAACACAACCTGAACACGTGTGCTGCAGATATTCTGCTAGCACCAAGATAGCTGAGTTCAACACAAACAAACCAAACTTCATAAAATGAAAAACATTTAGATCATTTCAATCTAAATCTTTCTATTATTGTTCTGCCCAAAACACTTAACCTCGTGAACTGTGGTGAGGAATGTTGTCCAAGCGACGATGAAGTTTGAAGAAGGTATCCACAGTGAACAATGGTTAGCTACAGTTAACCTCCTTAGCTTTGGGGGTTGAAGGTGCTCTGTGAACAAAGGGTTAGCTTCCCGCTAACCTCCAGCTGTGGATGAAAAACGGCTCGTTGTGTCCGCCAACCACACTGCACGTTAACACGGTGGTGCGGTCTCTGCTGTCTTCCTTCCAGACTGGGAGACCGTTCCGCTCGACTTCATAGAGACCGCTTCTCTGTAGGGAACTTCTCTGGGACAATTTGCTTTTGCAGGCCTCAGAGAAAAAGTAAGCAACTCTTACACCTTAATTTCCCCGTTCATGAATGAAAATACCGGATACACAGACAGTATTTCATTCATACTTATCTTTGCATATGATCGTATGACATCCTTGGATCCAGTTGAAGAGTTTATGTCTGTTTGCCAGCAAAGAGACATCAGCACGCTTGTCTCCCCTATCCGGTCCCTTTCGAAGACCGTGTGGAAAGAGGGCGGATGTAGCAACAGCCGTGCTTTTATTTGGGTAGTGGCGTCACAGGAAGTCCGCAGTTATCCCGTTTCCTGGCTGTGCCGGAAGAAGGTCAATGCACTTTATTTTTGAAAGTTCCAGAAAAGTCCGTACCGGAGTTTAATGTTGTAATCCATGGCTGTGGGTCCCAACACTTAAATATCCTGATCTTTCTCACAACACCCCCCTCATTGGGAAAAATGCTTGTAAACCTCAAATGGTTGTAAGCTTACAGATCCAGAAAGCAAATGTGGACCAGACTCTCATTCTATGAAGGTCAACGACAAAACCCACACTGGTCCTCCTGAATCCAAGGTTTGTCAATTGATCAGAGCCTGCTTATCACCACCACCCTAAAGTAAACTTCCTTAGGGTGGCCTAAAAAGAGTAAAATCTCTTTAGCTGGCACACACTCTCTGGTGGTGAAGCTGAGACTCTGCAGCTGTTGTAATTAGTCCCCATCCTCCATGCAATACAGAGGAGATTTGTTAATCTTTGCAGCTCAACAATACCCAGAACCTTCAGCATCTTTGAATGAACCTCATCCACCCATGTTGCGCTACCCATGAGGAGCGTTTAGCCATCTCAGGGACCTCTGCCATGGTGGTGGACTTGCTTTCTTCCAACTCTTCAGACTCTGCTTCCTCCACAGAAAACAATGGTGACTGGCCCGACAATGTCCTTAGTCCAGATGTGCAGTCTCCGCCCCAAACTGTACACAGCCTGGAATCTGCAGTGGATGTCCTGAACACGGCCAGGTTTTATTCCATGTCAATAACTTCCCTAAAACATAGGAGATTTGGGCTGCACAATATTGTAACTGAATTGCAATAAATAAATAAATAAATAAGTAAATAAATAGAAAGAAATGAAAATCATTATTTCTATCCCCACAACAAGGTTTTATTGAGAAAACTTGCTTCTGCCTGACATCTGTTGTTTGTTAATATTTTGACTAACTTACACCCTCTTTATCTTCTCAAACTGTTTTATGACACATTAAATACCAAATGTCGCCCTTTATTTTACAATCACTGCACCCACCTGTCTAGATAGTTTTTAAGGGAACGATCAAGAAAGATGCCAAGGTTTTTCACATCAGCCTTGCAGTAAGATGATAGAGGGCCCAGAGCACTGTCCATAACTTGACTAACAGAGTTGCCAAAAATCACAATCTCTGTTTTACGTTCGTTTAGTTAAAAAAGATTTAGGGACAACCATTGTTTAACTTCTTCAAGGCACCGCATGAAAAGCTGAAATGTGTCTTTCCCTGCTTTTAAGGCCAAATAAATCTGTAAGTCATAGCAAAACAGTTGAACAAAAGGCTGTAACTTAGAGAATTTACTCCAATAGTAACATATACAGTGCGAACAAAGTTGGACCCAAAATTGTGCCTTAGGGTACACCGTAGCTAAGATGGGCTATTTTTGAACTGAAGGCGATCCCTTCAGTTCATGTTCACATAAAAAGTCCTTCCAAATAAGCTAACCAAAGGGGGGAAAAGGGGAAGACATATAATAAAGCGACTGGGGTCAGGAATCAAACTATAGCCTCTATATATAGTGTGTCTGCTCTACTACCAGCAGCCCCACAAACCACATTCTATAAACTAGACCAAAAATATCAACAACCTCCTAATCTGTTCAATGACTGTGGACGCTTTAACATTACTCTTTCGCTAAAACATAATCATTCTATTTAATATAAACAGGTTTCAATTAAAGATTCGATACATAAGCATTAATCAGTATTTAAAATTACAACTGACTATGGATTATTTTTAAGCCTTCTAAATTTCCAAATTAGCCAAATAAGATGATTCATATAAGGAACCCAAAGATATAGTGACATGCATTATTAATACAAAATGTTTCTAGCATAACAACTGTAAATGTCATTAAAACAATTATTTTCTGGATTCCAGGATGCCACCTGTGTGGAACAATATATTTTATGGCTGGATCTAAAAGTCTGGCAAGGACATTTTATTGTGACCTGGAAAGAAGCAGGACTTGCAGGAAAGAGATCAATTCTGAGATATGTGTGTGCTTTACCTTTCCAAACAATCTGTATTATAAAGAAGAACAACAGGGATTATTTTGCCCCTTGTGAAATTAAATTTAGCTTTAATAGAGATATTCTTGTCATTTGTTCAACAGATGTTTATTTTCCACAATGTGACCATAACGGTGCCAGAGAACTTCACCCAGTGCACCACCCATGGCAGTTTTGTCCATCGCTGGCAGGAGACTCTCTATAATATGTTCACATTTACATGCCTCTTCCTCCTTCCCTTGATCATCATGATTTTCTGCTACACACGAATCCTTGTGGAGATATCCAGCCGCATGGCTCAGAATAACAGTGAGTCACATATTTTATTTCTTTGTTTTTTCAAATTTTGATTGCAAAATTATGTCCTTGAACAGATATAGTGTTTTTTCTTTCTTCCAGCTCTGTCCAGAGACATCCATCTCCGGCGTTCACACAGTAACATCCCAAAGGCTCGGATGAGGACTCTGAAGATGAGCATCGTCATTGTGACATCGTTCATCATCTGCTGGACGCCGTACTACCTGCTTGGCCTGTGGTATTGGTTGTTTCCCGAAGAAATGGAGGAGACGGTCTCTCATTCGCTCACTCACATGCTGTTCATATTTGGCCTCTTCAATGCATGTTTGGACCCCATTACCTACGGCCTGTTTACAATTCACTTTCGTCAAGGTCTGAGGAGACGTCGGCAAAATTCAAACACTCGGACTGAGTTAGGAAACAACACCTGTCTGGTGCAAGTTTCTTTCTTATCGTCTCGTAGGCGGATTACATCTGGTAGTCCTGGTAAACATACAGGGGAGGGAAATCACTGCTGCAACTCTAAAAACGCCTCAAGTCCTGTCATTTCAGTAAGTAAGGTTTAGTGGCTAAAAGCCTTTCAGGGATAAGTGGGCATCTTTATTTATTAATGATAGCTAGTTTAGTGATTTTGTTCTGTAAAGCCTCAAATGTTGTCTTTGTAGTCAAAATATGTATACTCAGTACTAATGACAAGATTTAAAAAAGCAAATGCAGACTCCAATATGCTACTGTTTTTGCAAAGATTAGGAAAAACTTGTCATAAAGTTTTGTTGAGAGAAACTTTGCAGCTCCAGACCCATGGGTGATTTATATCCATGATGAATTATCTTACAGTTGCAAAAACATCTTTAATATTTGTGCCTCAGTGTTGCGCTGCTGTCTGGTTTGGAAAATAATAAATCAGTTTCTTAGATTAGTCATGCCTAAATATTTAATGCATATTGGATTTTTTTGTGGCAGGGCTGATCACATAGAAACTTTATCTTACATCAAATTCACACCTATCTTTAGTTTCACATCTGGTGATTTTGAAGAGAAGTCCAAATACTGTTGTAAAATCTGTTGTAAAGCATGCTGCTACTGCAGCTTAAATGCAAAAAAAAAAAAAATTTAAATTTCTTACCTGAGAAACTTGTGCTTGCAAACAACACCCATTTTTGCCCCGGTGGTCTGGCTGTTGACTTCATTATGGCTGTCTGTTGTAGTCATGGTATAAACTGTGTTGTCTTTTCATCCCTCAGCTTGGGGTGTCCATTTAAAACATTTCTATTATGTGCTAGAAAATCCATTTTGTGTTTTAAAGAGCAGCCTCTGTTTTAGAGATACATCAGAAAGTACATTTTATGAGAAATTCTCTGATTTGAAAAATAATGCAAAGAGTGATTGTAATTTATCTTTATAAAATTATTTAAGATTATTAGGTTTGACCATAAACATGCGACAAAATTGCCTGGTAAAATAACTTCCACTTTAGAGAGAAACAAAGACAGAATTTACTTTAAATTTACTTTAAAATTAGTTTAACACACTGCCTTCTTTGTATTTTTAAAAAATATAAATGGCTGTTATTTTTGAAGACAACACACTGTAGAACACACATTATCGGACTTGTGTATAACTGCAAGCAGATTCACGTTTCCTCTTTTTTTCTCTTGGAGTGTATGTTTTTGGTACACAGACGCACAATTATTTAGTTGCCTTACCTTATTTGAGGAACTACGTATAACTAAAAATACATTCAAAGAATAAAAGTGAATGTTAGGTTACTTGTTGAATCCAAACCCACAGTTGATGTGGATGTGAATGTGCATGCTCATTCGTCTTCCTGTTTAGAATGGCCTGTTTTTGGTTTTACTGCAAGACATTGCAAGACAATGGAAGTTATTCTTTGTTTGAGTGATTAAAAGCTAAGCTGTTTTTAACTCTATGTAGATGTTGACATTTAACGTATAGGCAGGCTCTTTAATTTGCTCCCTTTACTGGTGTTGTTTGCAAATTGAGCAGGACTCATGTATGTGTAAAGTATCAACTACAATCAAGGCTCATATAGATGACAACTTATTTAAAAAGGCTGCTAATCATTCTAGCTTACAGATGTAGAGGTTTTTGGACCTGGTAAAACCAGCATATGGACTTGTGCGTTAGTGTAATATATTATCAGCTGTTGCCTTTTTGTAGTCATTGTCTGGTACAAGCACTCAAAAAAGTTGCATGATACTCGAATATTTATATCAGTATTAGTGTTATAAGCTCATTATGTTGTGGCTCACCTTTAGTCCTAAAATAAAGGGAAAAACCCCTACTTTAAAACTGTGATATACATGTTAAATGAGTGGTAACTGAAATGTAAAAATAAGCTTAAATACACTTGTTTGCTAGATGTCACTTTTATTCTGCAAGTGTGGTTGTATGTTTTAATGTATTGTCAGAATGTCGCTATTTCTGAAATGAAGAAAATGTTAAAAGATCTGCCTCAAAATACTTGAACTGTACCACAATAATCTAAATCTCATTCTGAATGCAGTTTGAGTTGAGGTCAGACTATTGACCATGTCTCTTTGTGTAACAGTCACATTAGGCAGCACATGTAACCTCTTGTTGATTTCAGAAAATCTCAATTAAGGGTGAATATTTAAACAATAAAGGGGTAAGTATTTCATTTTTCACGATTAATTAAACTTCAAAGTGACAACAGTTTGACATCTAATTTTGCTGGAAAAGTAGTTGGACATTTTCTTCATAAATGGTTGTCATCTGGTTAACTGTTAGACATCAACTGGTTTATGAATTATCTTCCCCATTGTAGGCTGTGTTTATCTGAGTGGTCTTTCTCTTTGTTAAATAAATGTCAACAAAAGGTGTCCCTCAAAGCTTTTTCTTAGGGCCAACACTTTTTGCACTTTATGGTAATAATGTGGGTCAGGGTGTTTGCAAGGCCTAACTCCATTTCAACCTGGAAAGACTCACAAAGAGAAGACAGGGATGCAATTAGAAAAGTTTATTAGTGAATGTTTATTTCTTTGGCGCTCGGACCCCAGTGGAAGACATGAATGCTGAGAATGACATGCACTTGAATGAACATCTTAGGGTTGGATTTAGAGATGTCTTCCCCCATGGGATCCGATCCTGGTGGTGGAGTGGAGGCCTGAGGAGATTTGGAAAGAGTTTGGAAGCCAAATGGTGGCGATAGAGGGTGGAGGAGGGTCAAAGTTCAGCTGCAGAACAGAGGGTTCTATGGATGAAGATCTTTTAAAGTGGAGCCTTGAAGGATGAGAAATGCAGACTTGACTTGGTGGAGCAGAGCCGCATTGAGGAGTAATTAGATGAAGCTGAAGGTGATGGTGAGTCTTCCATGTTGAATTTTCATTTAAACTCCATCTCTATGACACAATTGTTCATTGTTGGTACCAAGTGCTTTTTGCAAACAAAAAACAAAAGCCGGACCAAAACAATTGTTACTGTTCTTTTTGCTGTTTTGTGCACAAATGTTACCATAATTAAATGTGTGTCTTGTTATATTTATCTTGCCAATTAATTTATTAACTAATGCCTTTGAAGTCCTTTATTCAACATCTTTAAGAGCAGAGTTCTTTTACAGAAATACATTATTTTTATAGCCACCCTTTTATCTTGCATTGGCTATAATGACATTATATGACGGCTCCTGTTAGCCCTTTTATAGATATTGGTCATTGGATATAAATTACAGGATGTAAACCTTTTGCCCACCATTGCACTTTGTACTCTCTGGTAAACGTGCCTTCACTGTCCAAAAGCAGACTGTTGCACTGGTATATTTTTATTTACAAACCAATAACTGGTTTACTACAGCTCTGGCTAGCTGCCCAAATGTCACAATAGAAAGGTTCCAGTGTTTTATTACATTTTATGTTGCTCCAATCCATTCAGATCTTGGGGAAAGGCATTTTTTTAAAATGGCCCTTCAACTGGTAACCAACCAGTACAGGACCTAAAGCGGTGCAGCTTAATCCGAAATTTTAGAGGATATTGAAAAAAGCAAAGATAGATTGTTGTTTCTGTTTTTAATGTTTCAGCACTAGTGTCTCTTGTTTTTATGTTATATTTTCAGTTAATTTATTGCATGCATTGTATTAATATTGGCTATTTTAACAATATTATTGACCTATTTGTCCTTCTAAAAATTAGGGCATGCATCTCAATGAGTTTCATGTATAAATAAATATAAAAAGTTATGTAGAGTCTATAATCAGCGATGTACCACTTCTATTAAATATTGTGTTCTACCAATATATCTGCATTTCCCAAACCTTTTAGTTGATCTCTGCAAAGGCAGCAATACCTTTCTAGCTTAATTTCTGAAGTATAAGCATAATTTACTTCACTTACATTGAGTTTTAGATTGGGAGTTATGATTAGCTATCACAAATACATGAACTGATATAATTAATCTTCTACCTTGTGACAAACAAAGTGTGTACTGCTGTAAAGCCTCTCAGCAGAGCTCACTGGACCTGTGAGAGCTGACAGGATGGCAGGTACATGCTTAGATATTCAGAAGGAAAAGCTCACAAGTGACCCGGAGCTCACACGGCATGTTCCAGTAAATGACAAGGTCAGGAATGCTGGCAGATTTGTCTTGTGAGTCTCTTATTGCTGACTGACACTTTTAAACGTGATCGTAGTTGGACATGTCTCCCCCTCCAAGGGAGATCTTGCTTCAGAAATGTATTCTATCATGAAGGGTCATGCTAAAAGAGTTGCCATCTATAAAATAATTTTAAGAGTATTGAAATATAGGAGGTTATCTGTGGAAAAGCATTACGTTTTAGTTTACTGTACTCAAGTGGGCGATAAATTATAAATATAAAAAAACAAAACAATGAGATAGCATCAATGATATAGAGGAGTATAAAATATGTAGACCAGATTTTTGTACAACAGAGGGCATGGCTGAAGTATTTTTTGTTACCACACACCCATTCTCCAATACTGGTGAAGGAGACCTCCTGATACATGTTCACACTTCAAATATTTTGACTGAAACTATACTCTTTATACTGAATTCATCAAATGTGAAAAATACACATTTACTTAGTTCTGTGCTGTAGTGTGAAGCATGTTGGTTTTGAGATCCAGTGATATTGCTAACACTTAGATACAAACACATATTCATCCACTTTTGCTTTTCAAAGAAAGAAATGAAAGTATATTTCAGTAAACTTTTCATTTTAACTGTCTTCTGGCTTTGAGCAGCTATCTTACAAAACAAGCAAAAATGTCCAACAAAAATGGTGAATGGAGTGCTGCAGAGTTTGTGCAAAACATATTTTGAATGCAGTTATTTTGACAGTTTCTTATCTTTACATTTTGAAAACCAGCGTGCTCATTCATTGGTGGGAGGACTGTCCTGGCAATCAGCCAGACAGAAACTCAGCACAGGCGTGCATGTTGCAGCAGGCCTTGGTCTTAATTTAGACCAAGCTCAATTATAACACACTGGAGAAACTGTCATTCACAGCTTTTTTGCATATTAGTTCAGTTTTGTGAGTTAAAGTCACTTTCTCTTTAAGGGGAAAATGTAGTACACACCATAAAGACCTGCTGCTAGATGAGTGGAGATAATAATTATGTCAAATTCATATAGTGCCAATAAAAGTCTCTCAGAAAAGAAAAGAGTAGGATATATTAGATGTAGTGATGGTGGAGCTGAGGATGCTGAAATAGCTCAAGGTGTTGAATGGGCTAAAGATAGCTCAAGGACAAAATAAAGCATGTTATCTGATACTGAAAGATGAAGAACAACCTGTTTCATTGTGGGAGCCTCATTTGTTACGTTCTTTAGTTGTACAGACAGATTGTTGAAATTATATTTGTGTATCATTAAGTTCGTTGATGACTCATGTTTTCTTTTTGTTAACGGCTATGAACAACATGTATATTTTATATCTGTAGAAATGTTTGTTGATTTTGTTTGACATATATATTTAAAAGTCTAAACATGTTAATGGTGCTGATGTAAAAAACTATATAAATAAATGTGAAATTTAGTTTCATACTTAAACATGACTGGAAAAAAAACCTAACATCAAAAATTCTGATACATTTTATTATAATTCATGCATTAAGAGGATAACCTAAACCAGCAAATGGCTCTTAGAGTAGGACCCCAGTTGTAGACAGGCAGATAGGAGCACTTCGATGATTTAAAGAATTTAATAAATGAAAGGTGAAAATTTATAAGCAAACATGAGGTGGCCAAAACATGGAGCAATGGCAAAAAACAAGCATGAACAAGAGCTGACATGGCATGAAACGAGCTGCATTCTCCAGTGAATGAGTGAACAGAAGAGTATACAGGTCCTTCTCAAAATATTAGCATATTGTGATAAAGTTCATTATTTTCCATAATGTAATGATGAAAATTTAACATTCATATATTTTAGATTAATTGCACACTAGCTGAAATATTTCAGGTCTTTTATTGTCTTAATACGGATGATTTTGGCATACAGCTCATGAAAACCCAAAATTCCTATCTCACAAAATTAGCGTATCATTAAAAGGGTCTCTAAACGAGCTATGAACCTAATCATCTGAATCAACGAGTTAACTCTAAACACCTGCAAAAGATTCCTGAGGCCTTTAAAACTCCCAGCCTGGTTCATCACTCAAAACCCCAATCATGGGTAAGACTGCCGACCTGACTGCTGTCCAGAAGGCCACTATTAACACCCTCAAGCAAGAGGGTAAGACACAGAAAGAAATTTCTGAACGAAAAGGCTGTTCCCAGAGTGCTGTATCAAGGCATCTCAGTGGGAAGTCTGTGGGAAGGAAAAAGTGTGGCAGAAAACGCTGCACAACGAGAAGAGGTGACCGGACCCTGAGGAAGATTGTGGAGAAGGGCCGATTCCAGACCTTGGGGGACCTGCGGAAGCAGTGGACTGAGTCTGGAGTAGAAACATCCAGAGCCACCGTGCACAGGCGTGTGCAGGAAATGGGCTACAGGTGCCGCATTCCCCAGGTCAAGCCACTTTTGAACCAGAAACAGTGGCAGAAGCGCCTGACCTTGGCTACAGAGAAGCAGCACTGGACTGTTGCTCAGTGGTCCAAAGTACTTTTTTCGGATGAAAGCAAATTCTGCATGTCATTCGGAAATCAAGGTGCCAGAGTCTGGAGGAAGACTGGGGAGAAGGAAATGCCAAAATGCCAGAAGTCCAGTGTCAAGTACCCACAGTCAGTGATGGTCTGGGGTGCCGTGTCAGCTGCTGGTGTTGGTACACTGTGTTTTATCAAGGGCAGGGTCAATGCAGCTAGCTATCAGGAGATTTTGGAGCACTTCATGCTTCCATCTGCTGAAAAGCTTTATGGAGATGAAGGTTTCATTTTTCAGCACGACCTGGCACCTGCTCACAGTGCCAAAACCACTGGTAAATGGTTTACTGACCATGGTATCACTGTGCTCAATTGGCCTGCCAACTCTCCTGACCTGAACCCCATAGAGAATCTGTGGTATATTGTGAAGAGAACGTTGAGAGACTCAAGACCCAACACTCTGGATGGGCTAAAGGCCGCTATCGAAGCATCCTGGGCCTCCATAAGACCTCAGCAGTGCCACAGGCTGATTGCCTCCATGCCACGCCGCACTGAAGCAGTCGTTTCTGCAAAAGGATTCCCGACCAAGTATTGAGTGCATAACTGTACATGATTATTTGAAGGTTGACGTTTTTTGTATTAAAAACACTTTTCTTTTATTGGTCGGATGAAATATGCTAATTTTGTGAGATAGGAATTTTGGGTTTTCATGAGCTGTATGCCACAATCATCCGTATTAAGACAATAAAAGACCTGAAATATTTCAGTTAGTGTGCAATGAATCTAAAATATATGAATGTAAAATTTTCATCATGACATTATGGAAAATAATGAACTTTATCACAATATGCTAATATTTTGAGAAGGACCTGTAAATAGTGGATGGCACAGGTGAAAACAAGGAGACCGATAGCATGACGTAGGTGGACAGAATTAAGCTGATTATGGTGGCAAAGGCAGACAGTGAAACCAAAACAGAAATACAAGGACACAATCTTAACCAAAGGAAATGCCTTAGAGAAATAACAAAATTAAAAATGAGCTATGAACAGAATACAAGAATAAATAAGAAACTAAACGTAATGGAATAAATTAATGAAGAACCACCTGTAGAACATAACCAATAATGATCATAGGCAAGGCCTGAAAGGAATGCTAAAAACTAATCTAGAAGAAAAACAAACCCAAACATCTCAAACTCATGACAGTTTCAAGCTCTGTCAAACATTTTCATAAAGTCAAAGAGAAGATTTTAGGATCTCTATTGGCACAAAATCATGTTCCATGGTAAATGTGGGTGAACGTGTAGCCTTTTCTTTGGTAAAACTCTAACTTAATCTGCCAAAAAGGAGTTTTGTGGTCAGATGGCTGGTTTAAAAACACATTTCCAAAAGGTTGAACATTGAATAAAGTTGAAAAATATTACTAAACTGTCAGCTATCATGCATAAGGATTTGTTTGTCTGTGGGATTAGAGATGGTCAGAAATATTGCCCTCTACATACTTATGCTTACACAGATGCACACAAACGCACACCTAACACACTCTAACCCAGGCGTGGATAAAAGTCCATCAACACATTAAGCTATACAAACATCTTTTATATGGCAGATGATGATCCTGCAGTTGTCAAACCATGTCCAATACAATGTTTTTGTCTCGTGTTGATAAAAGTCTGAGGCTGGGCTGAATATCAAACCACCACCTCATTTTTACACCAACTTTATTATTTTAGTTCCTGAGCAAGAAACATATTTATTGGTTCATATTAACTGAAGGTCCTTTGTTGTGATGAAGCTTTATGACTAATAAATTGTTGCCCTTTTCGTTCATGTTGTCATGATTTGAGGGTGTTTGGGTTTTTGTTTGGGTTCTAGTTATTCTTATTTCCAATTTACATTTTGGATCTTGTTTCGGTTTATTATTTTCCTGGCTGTGTTTTAGTTTTTTATTATGGTTTTCTAGTTCATGTTCTGTATGTTTGTTTGTTTTTCACCTGTACCATGCTCCATTTATACACCTTCATTCTACTCATTCCTCACAGAAACATTTTCGTTCAGTTCACTCAGTTATCGCTCTGCTCATGCTAAGCCTGTTTTGCCAAGTCTGCCATTATTCATGCCTGCCTGTCCTGACTGCCTGTCCATGCCTGCTTCTGTCATCACCTGCTGAAGTGAGTTTTATTTATTAAATCAGTTTACGTACCACCAATGCTTCCTGCTCGTCTGCATTCTGGGGTCCTCCGCTACACTGCACTTGAAAAGTGTCTTTGAAGAGACACAGGAAACGGAAAAATCACATTTTTACCTATTGCATTTCCTTTTTAGTAAAGATCTGTCAGCTGAGCTTAAATTAGTCGTATTTAAGTTGTTGTGATTACTTGTCTATGTTTCTTTATATCAGTTTTCATTTATATATAAAAAGTTACAAGTCTGTAGTTTTGCTACATTTATTTATATTCTTATTTTCACCCAAACTACAAGTTGTATCATACTGAAAATACATATCAATAAAGGTGGAGCAAGCTTGTCCCTATTTCTCACACCTCAAAATCCTGGCAATTTATCCACTGTATTTTCCCCACTATAGACATGTATCACCAAACATTCAACCTTACACACAAGTCTGAAAGCTGACATATTCCTCACTTTCCAGCGATAGTAAAAATAATGCAAAGTTGCATATGCCAATGAGCATCTAAGTCGTACAGAAAATTGCCACCTCAGTGAAGGCTGGTTAATGTTAATAAGCAATCACATCCTCAATGCAGATATTAATTTATGCAAATGGTACTGCTGATGGTGTGTGGCATATACACTATATAAAGCTGTTTCCTTGCAGGTTTGATTAGACACGTTAGTTATAATGAACTGTAAAGCCACTTGGTTTCTATCATGGAGTCTACATCTTTGAAATCTGGAGTAGGATGACATTATGATCCGAATCTTTTCCCGTTTTACCCCACACTGCATTGAACTGTAATCTGCCTATTGATGTTTATAGCAGGTAAATTTGAGCTGTGGTCTAACAAAGCTTTATAATTTTTGGTGGGTTGAATGTGAAAACGAGAGCATCAGTTAATATGCAAAATTTGTTTGGGACAAACACAGGAAATTAATCCTTTTGATATTTATATTTAGTAATCCTAAAAACTGTTAAAATACATATAATTCTGAGGATTGATTTAACATATTCCTTATACACAAAATAAATATCAGTTAGTAAAAATTGGCTCGTAATTTCTTTTTTTTTTTTACATGTATAATTTTATGATAACGAGTCTATCCTGTTGCTAATTTTAGTCTCGCTGAGTATTTTCAAGCAACATCTCATTGCTCAGCAACAGCTTAAACAGACAGCCTCGCCCGATGTTTTCCCTAAATAATCTCTCTTTTCTTAAACCTGAGGGAATCTCAAGGCTGAAACATCCTGATAGCTGCAAGATGTATTAAATATTAAACACCCAAGGTTGGAAATGTGCTTTAATTCTCAGACATCATGAAAGAGGCTTCTTGTCCTTACTTGTTGGAATAATTGTATATAGATTTATCTTATATTTTTTCCTTTTCTATTAACTTTACAATTTGATCTTTGTAACCTTTCATGCTGTGTGTGTGAGTAAGGATGTGATGAGTTTGTCTGCAGGCAAGGATCAAAGGTGGAGCTGAGAAGGAAGCAGTCACAGATGAGGATGTCATAAAGAGGGTGGCTGATTGTACTGAACAGAAGACACACTGATCTTAAGATGGGGGAGACTGTGGAAGTGTGTTGATACAAGATAATGGTGTTTATGACCTGTTTACGTTGCAGCTGTTTTTCCCATCCTTTAGAGAGCAACGTTTATTGTAACTAGGGAGCCCCCAAAGATGATAAAAAGAGATGTGCGGACAGATGGTTTTCAGAGCGGTAGGAGATTTGTAACTGAATGCACATCTCTGTCCGTTCTCCTCGTAGCGAGTAACATAACTAATTATTTGTCTTTCTCTTCTATTTGTGATGATTATAAGTATTTTAGGTTGTTTAAACCTGACATTACTGACTGACTTTCATCCTGTTTTGTTGTGTGTTAAAAAATTGGACGGAGAGAGATGGGCAGTTCAGATGACTGCATTACATGGAGCTTGAATAATGTAAAAACAAGAAGAGACATAGCAATTTGAAGAATTATCAAAGACAAAATAAACATCTAGTTTGCACTCTTTTAATTTTTTTATTTACTAATGAAACGTCTGTCCATCCATCCCACTTTTTCAAGATTTGGTTGTGAAGGTGACGGGTTCAGCTGTGAAAATCCATCCAATGAGAGTCAGTATACACAGTGGGATCTCTGAATACAAAATAGATTAGTTTAAACAGAAAATTTACATGTTCAAAATTGATATGTAGAAACAATTTTCCTCATAAAAAACTAATTAAACAAAAACATATTTCCAACTCTCATCCCGAATCAAGCCCAAATCTTTGTTGTTTTCTTCATTGAAACACTATTCCTTTATTATAACATTGGTAGAAGCATTGTCTGGTGAAATATGAATAGCACAATAAATAATAAAGACACTGAAGAATTGTTTGTGAAGTTGTGGCTGACCTTATAGAAAAGATTAAGAGGTGAAGGAAGTGGAAGAGTTTACTTTATAGGAGGAGAAACTTGTACTGTTATGATTAGGAGTAATTTTCCTCCTTGGGCAATTTCAAAGAAAAGCTGGGATAAAACAACATGGGAGACAGCGTGAATGAGGCAGTAACACCTGGTGTTACAGCTGATATTTGTGCTTGACAGGCCAACATGTACTCATTCATGAGTTCGGTACTTTCATGCCCCATTCAGGATATGGAAACGTTTTTAGACATGAAATGTCAGCTTGACTCAGATCAGCATTTTTCTATACATTTATCACTTCAATCACTACAATCACTTTTGAACAAAACCTCCAAGACACTGCCCAATGCTCCTCAACCTGGAGGAAGCAGTCCAATATTTTCCAGCTGAGAACCATGACCTCAGAGTTAAAGGAGCTGATTCTCATCTTGGCCACTTTACACCTGGCTGGGAAACACTCCAGTGCATACTGGACGTTATAGCTTAAAGAGGCAAGACAACCACATCATCTGCCTGCAAAAAGCAGAAATGAGACCCCGAGGTTGCCAAACAGACAACCCTTTCACCATAAACTACTTCTTGACTTCCTATCTGAGAACACCACAGGATTAGTGACACACTTATTTAAGAACCAGATAGTCTATACCGGAGTCTGCTTCAGCCTGTGGTTCTGCTGCCCCACTCACAAAATGAGTCCTAAGAAATATTAAATATATGTGGACTGGACAATCAAATTTCCTCGATCCTGTCAGAAACTCCAAGAGTACAAAGTCCACTGTTCCCCTTTTTCCTTTCCTTTTTGGTTTCATGTAACAACATTTACAGAGAAAAAGTTGTTAAAGAAACTTTGAGCTAAACAACTCTGGGTTGTTTCACATTTATGCAGCCCTGGGATCAGTTCCAATTACATACTCAAATCAGTTTTTTAGGTAAAACAAAAGAAAACCATAACAATACGTTTGTTTTGTTTTTTTTAACACAAACAAACAAATTGTTCAATCTACAAAGACATTTTAAGTTTAAGGTGTTTTAGATGGTGGACATTTCTTCTAGAATGACTGCATCTAAGTGACTGTTAGCTTGACTGCTGTACATGAGAGGTTTAAATTTTTTCAAACTGAGATTACTCTAAATAGGTTAAAAGAAAAAACTAAGTTGCAGCAATAGAGCAGATACTCACCCACAAATTAGATTGATAGATTGATAGTTTGGTTTCAATCTTCCAAAAAAATGCCAACACACTCAAACACCCAGAATCATTATGTTTAAGTCCTTACATTAATCTCATTATTTGGTGTTTAATTTTGGCTGCACGGTGCCGCAGTTTGTAGCACTGTTTCCTTGCAGCAGGAAGGTCCTTTGTTCAACTCCTGCCCGAGGGGTATTTCTGCATGGAGTTCGCATGTTCTCCCTGTGCATGCATGGGTTCTCACCGGGTACTCCGGCTTCCTCCCACAGTCCAAAAACATGACTGTTAGGTTAATTGGTCTTGCTAAATTGCCCTTAGGTGTGCATGGTTGTTTCTCCTGTGTGTCTCTGTCTTGCCTTGTGATGGACTGGCGACCTGTCCAGGGTGTATCCCACCTTTCGTCCGTAGACTGCTGGAAATAGGCACTAGCTCCCCCGTGACCCTGTCCGGAAGAAGCGGGCTGAAAATGGATGAATGGATGTATCAGTAAGTCAGTCATTTTCTACCACTTATTCCATAGTGGGTCACGGGGAAGCTGGTGCCTATCTCCAGCAGTCTATGGGCAAGATGCAGGGTACACCCTGGACAGGTCACCAGTCCATCACACAAACACTCATTCATACACCTAAGGGCAATTTAGAGTGACCAATTAACCTAACAGGCATATGAAGTGTAGGCATTAAAGAATAAAACTATTCTGAGACAGATGCACTTGATGTTTGTGAAGTATATTCTAAAGGTGAAAATGTTAACTTGCAATAATGTGATGCAGATAGAGCTTGGAATATTCCTTCTTATTTAAAAGAGACTGAAAGTCCATTTGAACAGCAGGATAACAAGTTGTTTTAGTTGTTCAATAATGTAGTTTATCTTTCACTTTGTTAGAGTTAGGACATATTGAGAGAAAGTGTATTTTCCTCCATCTGACCAGAACAGAAATGTACTAATAATAATTTTCTGGTTAACTGAACATGAAATTATTTTGTACAGTGAGTGAAAAATGAAATTTAATTTGAAAGCTATCAATTGCAAGAAAATGTGGACCAAAGACAAATAATTCAATGGATCATTAGAAATCATAGACAGATGAATAAAAAAAGCAGAATTTGGAACTTATGCGATAATTACTGTGATGGAGACAAAAATGTTATTTTTGTACTTCTTGCAGGCAAAGAATAAAAAAAAAACTATTTATCAAAGTTAGTACAAAGCTAACTTTGTTGTTTGGTTTGGTCTGTTTTACTTCTTTTTAATCAAATCTGAGATTACAAAAGTAATCTGGAACCTTTGTGAGAACTCTACAGATGGGTTTGAGATTTGTCACCATGATTTAAATGTAAGTTTATTCTCCATACAGTTTGATATAATCAAGATATAAAATGGTGGAAATTTATATAGTGCTTTTCCATTCTAACTGACCACCCAAAGAGCTTTACACTAGAGCCAAATTCATAAAAATGCGAAACCGGTATGCAGATCAGTAGGCATCTTGAGGTTAAGTGCTTTGCCCAGGGATACATCAACTTGTGGCAAGGAAAGCTGGAATCTTTCAGATTGCAAGACAACTACTCTTTGCACCGAATGATAGAAAATTATCCTAACAAACAATTATGATTCAAAGGTAAAAAAAAAACAACAACAACAAGGAAAGACGTCAGAAAATGTTCAACTGGTTTATTGTGAAGATTTACAGGCTGATTAGTTTTTTAATCTTCAGGTTCCCCAGGCCAAACTTATAGTTGCTTCCCACAGTAAGCTCAGATCCAGTTATGTCATATATGGATATAGGGGAGTTTTCCTTTCCACATGCTTGGTATGAGGAATTGCTGCAAAGTCAACAACGCAATGCCAGCGACTGTCCACTGTCGCTACCTGTTCATCCAGGAGTGAACAGGTAACGTAACATCTCAGTCTGAGTGTTGATCGCTCTGAAGATCCCATCACACATGCCAGGCAGCCTCACAATGGCCAGAACAGCTGCTGACATTCTCAGAATTTCTCAATATGCCAGGTAACCGCTGACCCCAAAAAGCAGAAATCCTGATATCAAACATCCAATTATATACACATCTTCCACATCCTCGACTGACATTATCGACAGACACACAATCCTCCACTTCTGCCAGGAGTCCATCGTGTATCCGGAGAAAAATGTCCCGTCCGGGCAAGTGGGCTCTCCCGACCCCCGTCTTCTCGTCGAGAAACTTTTATCAATTGCATTGAGAGACCATCTGACCAAATCCATATTCTGGAAGAATTTTGGAAGATGTGCAAAAAGAGGCTCCAAAAAAAGACAAGACACAGAGCTGAAGCAGGGCAGATATGGGAGGGGTGCGGGAGACAGAGAAAAAGCGTCCACCTCCACCGAGAGCAGGAAAACAGTTCATCCTAACAAAGCTTCCAGCTGTAATGGCTGGCACATCTGCTGACCTGCAGAAGAAATGGTACAAGCACAGTTCTGCATTGTAAAAAGTGTTCAGAGGGAATGCTACAAGGAAGAAATCAAGTGCATACTTGAAGGGTCTCGTATCCCTTCCTCAAATATTCTTTGGAAATTGCACCCAATCCTGGACAGTGCCAGTCTTCTAAGAATTGGGGGCCGGATAACACAATCAGAACTGAGTACTGACACCACTAATCCCCTTATCATTCCTGGTCAGCACCACTTAGCAACGCTTCTTATACGCCACTACCATGAAGCTGTGAAACATCAGGGGAGACATTTCACAGAAGGTGCTATTAGGGCAGCAGGATTTTGGTTGGTGGGAGCTAAGCGACGCATCAGTTCAGCAATTGTGTGTCACTTGCAGGAAGTTACGAGGGAAGACAGTGTCAGCAAATGGGAAGCTTGCCTCCAGAGCGGTTACAAGTAGCACCTCCCTTCACATATATGGGTGTCAATGTGTTCGGCCCACAGGATGTGGTCTCACGGTGCACGAGAGAGGACAAGCCAACTCAATAAGGTGAGATATGTTTTCATGCATGTCCACGAGAGCAGTCCACATTGAGCTAATTGAGTCAATTAGCACCGACAGTTTCATTAATGCTTTGAGACGTCTTTTTGCTATTAGGGGCCCTGCAAAACAGATCAGGTCCGATTGCGGTACAAACTTTGTTGGTGCCTCCAGAGAACTGAAGATGGACAAGACAAATCTTAGCTGTCAGAACACTGAAAACTACCTAAGTCAACAACACTGCTCCTGGGTTTTCAATCCACCCCATGCTTCACACATGGGCAGTGCCTGGGAACGGATGATTGGGATTGCCAAGCGTATCCTTGACTCTATGTTTCAGAACTGCAACAAAGCTCAGTTAACCCATTAACTGCTGTCAACTTTTATGGCTGAAGTGTCTGCCATTATGAATGCTCGCCCTCTTGTTCCAGTGTCAACCGATCCTGAATCGTCTCTTATTCTCACACCAGGGATGTTGCTCACTCCTAGTAACTTTGAAAGAGGAATAATGTTGAAAGAACAATGGAAAAGAGTACAAAGTCTCGCAGACACATTCTGGTCAAAATGGAAATGTGAGTACCTCCACACTCTGCAGCTTCGGCACAAGTGGCAGAACAAGAGAGCAAGCCTTAAGGAAGGAGTCTTTATTGATCTCAGTGTGTTTTGCCTCTAAGTATTAACATATTAACTCCCATATATGAATGGGAGTTAATATGGGTGGGAGTAGAACAGCTCAAGGTTCTGTTCTGAATTGTAATGCCTTTGTTGTAGTGTATAATATGCACAGATTAGTTGCAACAATATGACTTGAAAGTGGGTAACATTTGTTACATGAAGTAAACAAAAAACAAATTCTGGCATTTAAGAAGGGCTTAATGCTCTTGAGTTTTTCATGTTTTTTTGTGTGGAAATTAGTGTTGTAACGTATAAAACACATGTTGGAACATGAGGTTTTTCTTACGTGTTATTCACATGCGGGATTTTTTCAAATGTGTTTTTTAAGGAAGCATTTTGCTTTAACTGTTTTCATCAGTGCTTTTTGAAAATGTGATCGTTTGGGAAAAATGTGAACTTCATGTGTTTTTATATGTGAATAAATTTGGCAACATTCACTCACACATGGCCCAAATCCAACTTTTTTGCCCAAATCATCCAAAACCTTCCATGGCAGCCTGAGTGGCCCAATTACGATTTTTTCACCTCCAAAGAATCAGAATGGCGCCACTTCCATATGTGGTACTAAATTGGATATGTATCTGATGGTTTTCAGAGCGTCTGCAGTCTGAATGATCCGACTTTCCCGTCATTGTCCTTACTCCGACAACACATTCACACAGACTTCTCTACAGAAGTAGCAGTCACTGCTCCACAAAAGGCCAGTGTTAAGAGTTGTGTTGTCTTTTTTCTTACCATTCTTCTTCTTGTTATGATCTGGTCATAATATTGTTGGCTCCCATTGCTCACCAACTTAAAAAATGATACACAGACACCGACATCCATTTTTACTTCCGTAAACAGTGTGCTGCTGTGTGGCAACGGTACTCTTCTTCTGAGCATGGTTGTGAACTTTGGGGTTGTGAACCGTGAAGACTGAAGACTGATGTCAGCCGCAATTAAATAGTAGTGTGAACGACCATGCAAAAGAAAATCAGATTTCAGCAACATAATGAACGTAGTCTTTGTGCTAAAAGCTTCTGTGAAACTGGTGGCTTCAGCAGTAGAGCAGCAGAGGTCTTCGAAGATGGAATCATGGACAGCGAGAAAAATAGTGTGCAACAAAACAGAATGTTGTTATTTTTAAATCATAATAATAGAGGTTTGGAGAAAGATTATACAAATACTAATTCATACATTTACAGCAGTTTTTTGCATGTTTTGAGTACTTTATGGTGTCTTTTAGGTTATTTTTTTGGTGTTGTTTACACAATAAATAAGGCTTAGGCAAACAGTATGGTGGGTTTCTGTTTGTCTTTACCGTCAGTTGTAGATTTGCTCTACAAGAGGAGGGATAGTGATATATTCCCCCTGTTGTATAACTGACTTCATTCAATTAAAGGAAGGATAACCCACATCTTGTTTAAACAATCAAGCTGACAGGGTGGGATCAGAGATGATCTCTAAAACATAAACTATACTATGTGGAACAGCTTGTCTATTTAGTGAATTAAGATATTTTTAGTGCCAGAGTTGGAATCGAAGAAATTCAAAGTTGTCAGAACATCTGTGACAGATGCCATTTAGGAGGATTACGTGAAGTCAAAAACAGTCAGCACAATCGACTTGACTTTCATGATATATCAAAACCATGCTATAATGGCTTATTTACATACTATACCTGCATTTTAAAACCTTTTAAAACCTTCACAGATGTAACCCCCCTAAATTGGGACCATAAAGTTTGTTCAAACGAAAAAAATTTGAACCTGAAAAATTATTTTGAACTTTCCCCCCCCCAAAAAATGTGAAAACTGGAAAAAAAGTTTTGCAACTGAAAAAAAAAAAAAAACAGATGTGAAACTGGAAAAAAAAAAAGTTCAAAACTACTTTTGATATTCAAGTTTTGTTTTTTTCAAACTTGCAGATTTTTAACAAACAAACTTTTATTTTTCAGGTTTCAATTCTTTTCTTTTGAACAAACTTTTATTTTTAAGGTTTACATTTTTTTCGTTTGAACAAACTTTTATTTTGCGGGCGGGTTCAAATTCTTTTCGTTTGAACAAACTTTATGGCCCCAATTTAGCTCCATACACCTCAGGTAAAAACAATACTTTTTCATGTAATAAGGTGTAAAGACACAATGCGTAGCATACGATATTAAATGTAATATCATATAATTTGATAGAATATGACTTAATATGAAGTGAAATAAAAAATATGATACAATGTGGTATTGTACAATATAATACAATGCTATATGGTACAATGTAGTACCTTTCCTACGATACCATATCATACTTAATGATATATTGTTATGGCCTGGTGGTTCTGAAATTAGAAGCACCACCTTCCTACAAGGGACAATTCGCTGAGCATTTGCAGCCTGTACAGAGCTCTATTCAGATGGTACATTTCCCCTGTATTATCTGTCCTTTCCAAACCAAGCCATTGATGGAGCTACCACTGCTGCTAACTGTATTCACTGTCCTCTTTATTCCATAGATTGTATCTCCGGCTCAGACAGCTTATCTTTTCAGGTGGGATTTTCCTCTCAGTAAAACTAACTAATGAAGTGACTGTTGCTAGTCTACGTACTTTTTCCTTCACATAGAACGTTTTGTAAGTAAGTGAGTAAGCTTTGTTTATTTAACATAGATTAAAAAAATAAAAATACAAAAGATAATAGGCTGGTGGTGTGGTTTATTTACATTCACTTTGTAAAGTTGCGAGCATGGACAAAGAGTCGAGGGCGAGGATGCTTGATTTCAGATATTTGATTCTCAGGGGTAGCTATGCATTGGGGTAGTTGTCAGCCTTGGGTTTTTCAGCATGGAATTTGGGCTCTTTTTGAGAACTCTGGCTTCATCCCACAGTGCAAAAACATGACTGATGGGTTAATTGTTCTCTGTCAATTGCCTTTAGGTATGAGCATATGCATACATGGTTGTTTGCCCTGTGTGTCCCCATGCTGTCCTGTGACTGGCAGCCTGTCCAGGGTGTCTCACCCAATGGCCCATATAGGCACCAGCCTGGCCACATTCTTACAAGGAAAAGCAGGTATAGACGATGGATGGATGGAAGTTACTGTGAAATTCTGGTGGTGTTGGATGAGACCAAATCTGACACTAAAACAGCAGTGAAGAATCCCACAGGAAGCTGAGGATGAAGCACAGAGTTAAAGCTACCATTTCGACCAAATGTTTTTTTCAGTGAAATAAATTACAAATGACTCCTACTAGGCTGCAACAAAATAGTATATATATATACATTAAATGCATGTTGGGTTGATTGCATTAGGTTTGTGTGTGTGTGTGTGTGTGTGTGTGTGTGTGTGTGTGTGTGTGTGTGTGTGTGTGTGTGTGTGTGTGTGTGTGTGAATTTGTGCAAATTCGTCCCCTGACGTGGTAAAATAGCCCCAGGGAGGCTGAAAGGATGGGAACTCGTTAATATTTGCTTGCTATTTGCATGGAGTCAAAAAAAAAAAAAAAAACATCCTAATATGTTGCATTAAAATCTGTTCTGCCTTCTGAGGCTTTTTCAAATCACAATTCAATTTCAACCAAAGCCACACTGCAGAGTTTGCTTTAAATGTTGAAAATGTTAAGTGGCATTTCACGGAAATCTGGTCATGCTTTTCTCTGACTATTCAAATACTACCCTATATGAACTTTGGTGTGCAGGAGTCTATGTGAATTTTCAATAGGCAGTAGTCAGTAAAAGGAGCTAATTGAGGCTCCAGAAACATCTGACTAATAAAATAAAATAAAATCAATACATGACATTTTATGGATATTATTCAGAAATGAACTACCCTGGCGTGTGGATGAAGAGGCAGCTCATATTATTGAAAGAGGAATAGTTTAGTCAGGGACAAATTCTAACATTGCTAATTAAAACCTAAATATACTGGGTGCAGCAACACACACACACACATTCATACACAACCATTCTGATGCAAGAAAAAAAAAAAAAAAGTAAAAGTCCACGCTGCTCAAATCAGTTCCCTTGAGCAATTAATCTGTAAATTGGCTTCTTTAATTTCTGCCTTGTTATCCACCCCAGGGATTTTGTGGGGAATGTGTTTTTCAGAGCTAAAAATGTTTAATATTTTTGGATGCATAAAAGGCTGTGTGTGGCAGCAGATTAATAAAAACATTCCCCCCTTCTCTGTAAATAAAAGATCAGCGAAAGTTTTAATTGAATGGATTGGACATACAGTATGTCTTAGTATGGAGTGATTGTTTGGTTGATATGAACCAAATTTAAACTTTGGTTGAAAGTAATTAAATAGGTTTTCTAGAATACTGCACAACAAACAGATAAAGCTATTGTAAAACAAGCAAACTAGCAACAATACAAGATTTTCTTTTGGATAATAAAAACAAATGACAGTTTTATCAGTTTTTGGGCCACATCCTTTTTCGTTATGCACAGCAACACAAAGGCATTTCTGTGTATACATTCTTCTTTAATGTGACTGCTATTTCTCACGTACACTGATTTTCACTTAAGTGAAAACTAAAGACACTTTTCCAAGTCTCAAAGGCCTGCAAACCAATAATTATTTATGTATACTTGCAAATGCAACTACATGCACACTCAAACTTGCCCTCCTTCTGTCTGATTAACAGTGGCTGAATTCATGCAGGGGAAGTTGCAGAACAAAGCAACTGACTCAGCTGCTGCACTCATAAGAAGGTTTCCATGCCTCCATAATCTCTTTCTTTCAGATAATGGTCTTACTAGTCAGCTCAGTGACCTCCTTCACATGTCTCTCTGTCGCACCTGACAGAGACATTTTCATCCCCCTCTCCATCTAGTTTGGAAGTGAGAGGAAGAGGATTAGGTGAAGATGAGGTAAAATTGTAGAGTGACAGCTGGTCATTTGCAAATAACTATCCTAATGATTTTACGAAACAGTAACAATGGAGATATTTTATGGGAATCCATAATGTAATTTAAACTTGTGTTCAAGCTTCATCTGTCAAACAAATGAAGCTATATTTGACTCATTAACTTCAAGCTTTTTTGGATTATACTCATACCTACCATCATGTATGACAAATGATTTTTGCTGCTTTAGCTTATATACATATGTTAGATTTCTCCAAATGGGCAGTCATGGCAAAGCCTACACACTTGTCTAAGGGAAATTTGTATGGAAGCCATAAGGTTTGCTATGAATCTTTGCTGACAAAGATTCATAGATACAAAGATTCATAGATACAAAGATTCATAGATACAAGATTCATAGATACAATGGTCCAAACATTGTATCCTGAAGCCTTCAGGATACAATGTTTGGACCATTGGATGCACATGGTCCTAAAGAATGGTTCAGTAGTCCTTGGCAGTGACGCACCCATCTAGCACAAGTATTGGGCCAAGGGAATGCCATGATATGGCAGCCCAAACCATCACTGATCCACCCCCATGCTTCACTCTGGGCATGCAACAGTCTGGGTGGTACGCTTCTTTGGGGCTTCTCCACACCGTAACTCTCCCAGATGTGGGGAAAACAGTAAAGGTGGACTCATCAGAGAACAATACATGTTTCACATTGTCCACAGCCCAAGATTTGCACTCCTTGCACCATTGAAACCGACGTTTGGCATTGGCATGAGTGACCAAAGGTTTGGCTATAGCAGCCCGGCCGTGTATATTGACCCTGTGGAGCTCCCGACAGACAGTTCTGGTGGAAACAGGAGAGTTGAGGTGCACATTTAATTCTGGCGTGATTTGGGCAGCCGTGGTTTTATGTTTTTTGGATACAATCCAGGTTAGCACCCGAACATCCCTTTCAGACAGCTTCCTCTTGCGTCCACAGTTCATCCTGTTGGATGTGGTTCGTCCTCCTTGGTGGTATGCTGACATTACCCTGGATAACGTGGCTCTTGATACATCACAAAGACTTGCTGTCTTGGTCACAGATGCGCCAGCAAGACGTGCACCAACAATTTGTCCTCTTTTGAACTCTGGTATGTCACCCATAATGTTGTGTGCATTTCAATATTTTGAGCAAAACTGTGCTCTTACCCTGCTAATTGAACCTTCACACTCTGCTCTTACTGGTGCAATGTGCAATCAATGAAGACTGGCTACCAGGCTGGTCCAATTTAGCCATGAAACCTCCCACACTAAAATGACAGGTGTTTCAGTTTCATTGTCCAACCCCTGTATATACACAATTGACTTTACAATAGAATATAATGTAAGATCAGTCTAAGTGTGCATGATGTTGTTCTGGAATTCTGACTGTCAAGTGTTTCCTCACAGAAACAGTCATTACAACTTGCACACAGACCTGGCAGAGTTTTCATATCCCATGTTTCTTAGCAAGCTGTACCGCCACAGAGGGCTTCAACTGTTGGTATTACAAAGATTGCATATAAAAAAAACTGTACTGAAAGCTGCTGGTAAAAGTGGAGTAGAGGAATTATAAGGGGAAAAGGTGATCTGTTGTGATGTGCTGGTGACCTGCTGTTTGCATCTGTAT
The DNA here is from genome assembly GCF_021462225.1 of Girardinichthys multiradiatus. Taxonomy (NCBI): domain Eukaryota; kingdom Metazoa; phylum Chordata; class Actinopteri; order Cyprinodontiformes; family Goodeidae; genus Girardinichthys; species Girardinichthys multiradiatus. The sequence goes on along the minus strand of NC_061795.1, from coordinate 27,856,841 downwards.
GTATTCAATGGTATCTGCTTTGTAAATCCTGTGCAGAAATAAAACAAATGGGAGGAGCCAAAAAAAGTTGCAAAGACTGAAGAAATTGCAGGACTTTATGAATACCTTCCCCAGTCTTTTTTCTGCTCATCCTTCCAGAAACATTGACGTTTTCCATTCAAACAGAAACCTGTAGAATCTGCAATGTAACATTTGGGATTTAATCAGCATTTCCTCAGCATTACAATGGTCTGACCTTCAGGATAACTTGCTGAGATGTCCTTCCCATGGGGAAATTGGCAATTGTGTCATGATTTTTACAGCCGACTCTCAGAGAACTTTGTAAAAGGAATACGTTTTTATTGAAAGATTGATCAGGAACAACAGGAGCGACGAGTCTAATCTTCCTTACTGTGAAAACACAAAGAGAAAAGATAAATAGCTGAACCTCAGAAACATGAACCAACATAAACGTATCTTACTGGAGATACTGGAACAGATCAGGTAGGATTCACACCTGGAGCAGGTAACAAAGCAAGTTAGAGTTCGCAACAACAGATCCTTCAAAAGATATCCATGGTAAAAATCATGCAAAGATTTCAGAGCTGGCCAGAAATTATCACAGAAGCAAAAGCACTCAGGTGCCGAGGTGTTGGCAACCTTCCTCTATATGCTTCCCAGCTGATGAGTAGATGCACAACACCTGTCGCCTCAGGTACACTCCTACTGGCGGCACCTAGTGTCGAAAAGGTGTAAGCAGCAGGCAGCAGAACTCCAAATCCTGACAAATTGTTTTATATACCTCCCAGTTGTAAATATTCTCTGTGGATTTTAAGCCTAAATACACAGATTAACAATAAAAATTTATAGAAGGTCACTGCTGGAGCCTTGTTTACCTGGGGTTGTGTTAATGTAAAACTAAAAGCTACAGACTGAGAAAGAAACTTTCTTCAATGGTTCTTAGAGTTTCTGATGACCAGTGTATTTAATTCCATCACCAGGCTTTCACTTGTCCTCTTTTGTTTTATGTAAAGGCATAAGAAAAGTTCATTTTCACATTCTGTTGCTTTTTCATTAAGTCTTATTAAAGACATATTATACTGTGTAATTTGTGTTTATATGTTTTGGGCTGCACGGTGGTGCAGTTGGTAGCACTGTTGCCTTGCAGCAAGAAGGTCTTGGGTTTGATTCCCAACCGGGGGTCTTTCTGCATGGAGTTTGCATGTTCTCCCCGTGCATGCGTGGGTTCTCACCGGGTACTCCAGCTTCCTCCCACAGTCCAAAGACATGCCTGTTAGGTTAATTGGTCACTCTAAATTGCCCTTAGGTGTGTGAAAGAGTGTGTGTGTGGTTGTTTGTGTGTTGCCCTGCGATGGACTGGTGACTTGTCCAGGGTGTACCCTGCCTCTCGCCCATAGACTGCTGGAGATAGGCACCAGCTCCCCCGCGACCCACTATGGAATAAGCGGTAGAAAATGACTGACTGACTGTTTTGGAATCATCTTATTAACTGATTATCTTTTTAGACCTGATGGAGACTTATTTTCATTTGGTTTGTGCTGTTATGCAAAGTAAAAAATAATACCAATATTTCACTTTTACCCCTGGATAAGATCCTGCTTAAATCCAGTCTAACCTAACCTTTGTGTTTAATACAAATCGGTACCATGTTGTAAAAAAGGATTTGCACACTTACAGATTTCTTCTGCTTTCTCTTGTCAGATATGCATGTTTTAGCTCATCAAATATTTTTTTTTATATCAGACAAAATGCATTTATAAATGCAAATTTTATTTATTAAGAGAGCAGAATTCATGGTTCCATCAATTACATTACATTGCCAGGAAAGCAGTCCAGACCATCTCACTGCCACCAAGTGATTGTAGGTATGATGTGTTTTATGACATGTAATGGGATGTACACCTTCAAAAAAGTTCCACTTTAGTCTCATCAGTATACTGCTTATTTTTACAAATGTCTTGGGGATCCTCAAGATGATTTTTGGCAAATGACATGTGTTAGTGCTTTTTTAGGTCAGCAATTATTTGGCCTTTCCCAGTGTTGCCAATTTTCCCCAGTCTCATTCTTATTTTGCAGTCATAAACCTTGACCTTAACTGAGACAACTAAGATCTGCAGTGTTTCAAATGTTATTCTAGCCTCCTAAGATTCGCTAATGCACTGTTAGAGTAAACCTGCTGGGCTGAACATTCCTGGGAAGGTTCTCTACTGCTCCTTGTTTTTTCCATTTGTGGATAATTACTCCCATTGTGGTTAACTGGAATCCTAGAGCCTTAGAAATTAGTTTTTAACACGTTCCAGTTCAATAGATGTCCATGACATTGTCATCTGTTCTTTAAAGTTTTAAGATGAGGGCATGATGTGTTGATATTTGATTTCTTTTAGTCTACATCATGTTGTCAAATAAATTTTATTTTGTGATTTCTTGATTCTGCAGATCCGCCAGTAATCAGGTGTAGGTGTCCTTGGTGAAATCGTAGCAAGCCTTCCTAAAAATGGGTTGGTTGGTTAATCTCAGTTAATTTGTGTGCAACAAAGAGAAAGTTACTTTTTCATTTAGGGCCAGATTAGTTTGGACATCTTTTAACCTTCAATTAATAAAATCATTATTAGAAAACTGCAACCTGTATTTGCTCATATTATCTTAATTTGATGATCTGAAACACTGATATGTGAGAAATATGAAATAAATTTGTCAGAGGACAAATACTTTTATACAGCACTATCTGGTATCTAGCTTACCACTGTCAATGTGTGAATGTGTGTATGAATGTGTGGACGACTGATTGTAGTGTAAAGCGCTTTGGGGTCTCTGGGGACTTGATAAAGAGCCATACAATTGCAGGCCATTAGAAAATCAGACACAAATATATTAAGTTGAAAAAATACTTCACTGCTGCCACACATTCATTCTGATTTATCAAGAACAACAGATTTTTTCCTCCCAGACTCTTCCAAACTCCCTGTGGTGAACTAACAGAAAATAATGAAAGAAGCCAATCTAATTGCTGAGGCAGCTGATTTGAAACAGGGTTGACCAGTATATTTTGTTTCTTAATAAACAACCCCCCCCACCACCACCATGTATTATGTTTATCTTACCAAGAGCAATGCCAAGGTTAACTGCATCCCTTAAGGAGAGCCATCGCCATCTTTTTACATACTCAATGAATACTCAATAGTGCTTAACTTTAATTTGCTAAGCCAACTGTATGGAAATGGCAAATGAGGCAGTTCTTTACAAATGAGAAGACTTATTTTATGTGCAACACAAAATTAAATGTTATTTCTTAATGTAGTGACATGAATGCCTTGGGCTTGGTCAGTCTTGTAATTGCAATTTTGTAATTCAAATGATGCCGAAGTCCAATTATACCTTTTTTAACTCTAAACAAGTGGCTGTGACCATTAAAAATGTTACTTGCCACAATAAACTTGCTTTAAAAAGCGTCCCATTTATCAAAGAAAATGAAAAAAACTAATTTTCAAATTTTATCTGTTAAATACTAACTCATAAAAGTTGGCCCCTTATTTTGTATACATGTATGTTTTTCATGAGTTATTATGTAGTTAATAACAAGAGTAGGTTTTGCCAGTCGATCTGCTGCTGGTATTTTTGAACTGAAATCCATGAATTCAATTAGGCCTCTAAATTAACATAAAAAAGAAAGTTTCATTCACTTTAATTCAGGAGTCTTACAAATCTGGACATATATATATATATATATATATACTGTTGCCTTGCAGTAAGAAGGTCCTGGGTTCGATTCCCGGCCTGGGGTCTTTCTGCATGGAGTTTGCATGTTCTCCCTGTGCATGCGTGGGTTCTCACTGGGTACTCCGGCTTCCTCCCACAGTCCAAAGACATGCCTGTTAGGTTAATTGGTCACTCTAAAATTGACCTTAGGTGTATGAATGAGTGTGTGCATGGTTGTTTGTGTGTTGCCCTGCGATGGACTGGCGATCTGTCCAGGGTGTACTCCGCCTCTCGCCCATAGACTGCTGGAGATAGGCACCAGCTCCCCCGCGACCCACTATGGAATAAGCGGTAGACAATGACTGACTGACTGACTATATATATATATATATATATATATATATATATATATATATATATTAATTAAACTAGCATTGTCCTATTGCATTGCTATCCAAGTATCAAAACTTCTAGATCCAGAAATCCCAAGACAGTGAAAGGTATTTGTTGGAATGAAATCTTTCAAATATCAAGTCACAAATTGACTGAAAGCTCTGGAGAACTGAGAGCGGAAAAAATCTCTCAGTCTCACACAAGGGAGCAGGGGCGTTAAAGTTATCAGCTCATCTAACACTTCCTTCTCAGTCACCTCCTCTGTGATGGACACGGCGCTTTATTAGTTTATTGAATTTATTTTTTGTCTCTGTCTGTGCTTGTGGCACACCGTAATAATAATTTGCAAAAATGTATCATTTGTGGATGTCAGCAGTAACTTAATGAATGGTCTTTTTTTCTCATATTGTTGACATCAATTTGCTGGTTTTCCTCTCTCTGCCTTTGTGCCATCTGATAATGGACACAGACTTTGTAAGTGGAAACATTTCATTTCAAAAAACTAATTAAGAGTTTAAAAAAATAACGTTTTAGATGTAGTGGTGTCACTAGACTCTGGATACTGGAGACATGTGTCTGAATAAAGCAGGGTATGGCAGCTGCCAGGAGAACGGCACTTTTGGACTTTGTTGTGCCAAGTGTAAAGTTTGGTTCAGAAGGTTTATGGTGTAAGAGGTATTTTCAGGAGTAGGGCGGGCCCAATACCTCCAGTGAAAGGAACTCTTTTATGCTCCCAAATTTGTGGGAACAATTTGAAGTCCCCTTCCTGCTCCACACTAGTGCAGAAAGTAAGGTCCATAGACATGGATGAGCAAAGTTGTTGTTGCAAAGAGTCCTGACCTATACCTGATAAAACAATTTTGGGATCAATAGGATCTGCAAATTTAAGGCCTTCTTGTCTGAATATAAAATAAAACAAATGAGGGGAAATTCCTAGAAATTCCTTTTAACGCACTTATAAACCTTGTGAAAGCTGTTATAGCTGCAAAGGGTGGATAAACATCAAATTAAACCCTATGGATTAGGGGAGGGATGCCACTCGAGTTCATATGATTGTAAAGCCAGATGTGCTAATACTTTGGGCAATATTTAGCACTTTCAAAAAGCTGGATTTGTCTCTGCTATCTTTATGTGATGTTAAGATTTTTACAATTGTTCTTTTGATGTCCTTTTTATTGTGCCTCTCTAATCTACATTCCTTGATTTTAATGTAGGCTAAAGCACTTTGATTTGCCTTGCATTTGAATGTTGCTATACAAATAAACTTATTTAGAAAAAAAAAAACTATAGCCTTCTTTCAGCCAGCTGACCAACAGTACCCAGCAGCAGTATTTTGTGGGGGAAGGACAATACAGTGTTGCTTAGTGTTCCATACAGTCTGGGAAATCTCGTCATTCCAGTACTTTCTTTGGCATATAAGAACTTTAAACTGTAGGAACGGGACAATTAAAATTGCTGTGGTTTTGACACTGGAACTTTTACAATCTTGGTCTCTTGGTAGCCCATGGCTACCTATATTTAAATATGAAAGCTTTTAAATAAAAAAAATATTTACAAGTACAAGGGTGCATTGAATGTAGAGTAGTAGTTTTACGCATGCTAAAGATGGATTCAACCGTGTAAATTACGCTCTAATGTTTAAAGTTGCCATAGTAACCGTGTGCAAAGAAATGGTCCGTCCCGAAAATCTGTTCGACGTTCGTTCCGCTGCTCTAAAAGCTCGGGGTGAAACAACAGTGTTTCGTATCGCAGGTGTTATAAATCAGCTAAGCTTTATCGAGTCGTGCCGCACAAGGTGGAAGTTTTACACTTTTGTGTATCCTGCTGTTATTTTTGTCGGCAGCAAAATGTGATCAGTTAGTGCTGGTGATGGATTAAAGTGAAGAAAAGAACTGAACTACCGGCATTAACAAGAAGCTAACGACACAGGCTGTACTCGGGGAAACTTTGCAGCTGGGCGGAACAGTCTGTTCTGAAGCCGTGTTAATAATCATGGACGCCGTGGTGAAATTCACCAGCCAAAGCCAAGGGAGAGACCGTATATTCAGGTGCTCTTTTCTTAAAAAAAAAAAAAAAAAGTTATATTTCTGATATAGTGATTTATTAAATGTTATTTTTTAGTGTTTATGTAAATTATAGGTTCAGTTCATATTAAATGATGAAAAGCTAAATGCTGGGACCTCTTAAGTAATAACTTCTTGTGATTTTATGTTCCCTCTGTTGTATGTTTTGGACTTCAGAGCTACCCAGTATGCATGTGCACTGTCCATATATCTACTTCGAAACAACACTGACAGAAAGGACCTGGTGGCCAAACTTCAAAGTTTGGAAAGTAATATTAGTGCTGGACGAAAATGTGAGTATAAAATGATAAATTATTGATATTTTATATGGTTTAGAGGTAGTCTTATTTTTTTCTGGAACTTAAAATGTCCTTGTTTTTTTATTAGTTTTATCCACAAAACAAAAACAATTTAAGATTAGTCAAACGAAAGAGATTTATCATGCTCAGATTTTGCATTTTATTATCTGCTAATATACACTGCAATAAGCAATCACTTTAGTAGTTTCCCTCTTCAGCATTGTAGCAGTAGTTTTCTTTTCAGGACTAGATATCCACCTCTACATTATTTTGTATCTTTTCTTTCTCTTCATTCACTAAATGGGTTTAGTTTATTCTAGCTTAACAGATTCTTCAAATTTAATTATTTGTTTTAAACCAGTTTGGTTTCAAATTGCCACCCCTAAAAATTTGCTGGGCCACACAGGACACTCTTATGTATTTAATATTTTTTTCTGCTAGTATTTGACAGAGAGCAGGACAATATTTCATGATTTTAAATGTTTATTAGTTTAATTAGTTTAAAAGCTTTCCTTTGTGCCGTTTATATAGTGGCACTTTTTGAATATGTGTCACTCCTGTCCTCACCAGCAAATGATGCAAAGAGCATGTATTAATAAAACTGGAATGTTATTGTATTTTAAAATCATAGAAAATACTCTTTGCATTTCTTTTTGTTTGTTTGTATACCATTACTCAAAAATGCAAACTTACAAACTATGAAGTTCTTTTTAAAAAATCCAAATGGGGTATTAAGATTTTTGTTATTTAATCAGACTTAAATTTTAAATTTCCACCTACATTCCTATATAAAACATCTGAAATTCTTCTCGGGGAAAAAAAGTCTAAAGACCAAAGATTTATGGTTGCCCCCATCTAGCATCCACTTAGAAATCTTTCTGAAATGGTAAATGGACTGAACTTATATAGCGCTTTTCCAGTAATACAGACCACTCAAAGTGCTTTACATTAGAGCCACATTCACCCAATCGCACTCACTAACGTTCACACATTCATACACCGATATGTAGATCAGTAGGCAACTTGAGGTTAAGTGCCTTGCCCAGGGACACTGAAGGGGACCCATTAGCTTTTATCCAATTAAAAAAAAAAAAAGTTTAAAACCTTCCAATATTTACTCAAAAATTCAGTAAGTAAAGCCTAAGCTTTAAGTAGACTTACTGTATTATCACTTTTTTGAGAGAAAGTGAAGTGAAAACTGGTCAAAAACATAAGGATAAACAGTAATCAGTGTTTTGTTCAAGGTTTGATATATTTGGAATATTAAACTCAAAACATTTTCCTATTTGAGCTAATGAGAACTACAGTGGCTTGTAAAAATATTCATACACCTTGAACTTTTCCACATATTGTCACATTACAACCACAAACATAAATATACACTGCTCAAAAAAATAAAGGGAACACTCAAATGACACATCCTAGATCTGAATGAATGAAATATTCTCATTGAATACTTTGTTCTGTACAAAGTTGAATGTGCTGACGACAAAATCACACAAAAATCATCAATGGAAATCAAATTTATTAACCAATGTAGGCCTGGTTTTAGAGTCACACACAAAATTAAAGTGGAAAAACTCACTACAGGCTGATCCAACTTTGATGTAATGTCCTTAAAACAAGTCAAAATGAGGCTCAGTATTGTGTGTGGCCTCCATGTACCTGTATGACCTCCCTACAACGCCTGGGCATGCTCCTGATGAGACGGCAGATGGTCTCCTGAGGGATCTTCTCCCAGACCTGGACTAAAGCATCCATCAACTCCTGGACAGTCTGTGGTGCAACGTGACGTTGTTGGATGGAGTGAGACATGATGTCCCAGATGTGCTCAATCGGATTCAGGTCTGGGGAACTGGCGGGCCAGTCCATGGCTTCAATGTCTTCATCTTGCAGGAACTGCTGACACACTCCAGCCACATGAGGTCTAGCATTGTCCTGCATTAGGAGAAACCCAGGGCCAACCGCACCAGCATATGGTCTCACAAGGGGTCTGAGGATCTCATCTCGGTACCTAATGGCAGTCAGGCTACCTCTGGTGAGCAAATGGAGGACCATGCAGCCCTCCAAAGAAATGCCACCCCACACCATTACTGACCCACTGCCAAACCAGTCATGCTGAAGGATGCTGCAGGCAGCAGATTGCTCTCCACGGTGTCTCCAGACTCTGTCACGTCTGTCACGTGCTCAGTGTGAACCTGCTTTCATCTGTGAAGAGCACAGGGCACCATTGGCGAATTTGCCAATCCTAGTGTTCTCTGGCAAATGCCGAGCGTCCTGCACGGTGTTGGGCTGTGAGCACAACCCCCATTTGTGGACGTTGGGCCCTCATACCATCCTCATGGAGTCGGTTTCTAACCGTTTCTGGAGACACATGCACATTTGTGGCCTGCTGGAGGTCATTTTGCAGGGCTCTGGCAGTGCTCCTTCTGTTCCTCCTTGCACAAAGGTGGAGGTAGGGGTCCTGCTGCTGGGTTGTTGCCCTCCTACGGCCTCCTCCACGTCTCCTGGTGTACTGGCCTGTCTCCTGGTAGCACCTCCAGGCTCTGGACACTACGCTGACAGACACAGCAAACCTTCTTGCCACAGCTCGCATTGATGTGCCATCCTGGATGAGCTGCACTACCTGAGCCACTTGTGTGGGTTGTAGAGTCCGTCTCATGCTACCACGAGTGTGAAAGCACCACCAACATTCAAAAGTGACCAAAACATCAGCCAGAAAGCAAAGGTACTGAGACGTGGTCTGTGGTCCCCACCTGCAGAACCACTCCTTTATTGAGTGTTTCTTGCTAATCGCCAAAGATTTCCCCCTGTTGTCTATTCCATTTGCACAACATCATGTGAAATTGATTGTCAATCAGTGTTGCTTCCTAAGTGGACAGTTTGATTTCACAGAAGTTTGATTTACTTGGAGTTATATTGTGCTGTTTAAATGTTCCCTTTATTTTTTTGAGCAGTGTATTTTATTGGAATTTTATGTGAAAGACTGAAACAAAGTAGTATACATTTGTGAAGTGGGAAGAAAATTACACATGACCGCACACTGATTGGACATTAAATGTACCGAGGCCAGCTGAACTTCCTCCCCAGTCGCCATCGTGCACACTGCCAAATAATACAACCGCACGCACACTCTTCTTCTCTCTCTGCACTCTTCTTCGTGGTCCCAGTTGGACAGCACACAGCGCCACCACACGTATGCACACATACACATTTACACACCCACTGTACACTGAGCTCCATCACTTATGAGTTACACGTCTTCTGCAACATAGGTCACTTGATGCCTACTTCATGGAAATGAATCAGTACTTCCTGGGCACAAATTAGTATTTTGAGGGAATGTAATGTGACAATATGTGGAAAAGTTCAAGGGGTATGAATACCTTTTTAACAGTCACTGTATGTACATAAAAAAAACAAAAAACAGATAAAATACCTAACATCAACTTATAGTTGCAAGCTATGACAAAAATACAAACAGTGAACTGAACCTTTTTAAGATCTAAATGCATAATGTGTCGCTGCCCTGATGAATAGTAACAAGACTTGCGGACACAGGTCAGAAATGCTTTTCAAACTTCACTAAGGTTTTGGTTTACTTTGTTACAAATATTTTTATATTTCTGTTTTTTCTGCATAAAACAGAAAAAAGATTAAATCAGACTTTTTTTTATGTTTTTCACAAAACTTTGAGATTTTGAAAGACTTTTTTTTTTTTTTTTATTAAACGAGATGTTTGGGCAGAATAGGTTTAAAATATAGTTACATCCTTTGACACCTTTTATCTTTTGTTCTAAAATAAAATAATAGCAGTGTGATACAAAGTAACAATAAGTTTCTGCTGTATAAAAGTGTTCTAAACCTCCCAATAGTTCAAAACAATCTTTGTTTCTTTTGTTTCCTACTATGAAGTTGTAGGTGGTTGTGCTTTAGGTTTCAAACCTTTTCTTCTCTTATATCAGTCAAGTTTTTGCTGGATTGTGTAACATGCAAGTCTTTGGCAGCAACTTTAATGACCTTAAAACCAGCCTTGATAACGTTATAAATTATCTCCAGCGTGAGTTTTGGTACACAAATGTTCCCAGACCGACATGAGACAAGTCTGGCTTGGATATGCCTGCAAGCGAGGTCTGGGGTTTCCTAATTCAGCTGCTGTGGAACAAACTCCAAAAGCTGAACCATGGAGGGCTACTCCATTGATGCAATGCTTAATTATCTCCTCTGTGTCAGAGGTGCCCCCACGAGCCTCTGCTGCTTCGTCTCGTCTGCCTTACTCAATAACTCATAGGCACTACTGTCTTATAATTTCTTGGCAGAAGTTTCATATAAAACATTTATTTGGAACAAGTTTCCTGAGATGTTTTGCAAACGGGAAAACTTTGCTTCAAAAGGAGAACTGATATGTGAACACACAGAATGAAGACTTTGACCTCTGTCCTGGAGAGGTGGTAACATGCTAATCTTGTTGTTTAGTTTGTGTCGCTTTATTGTAATCTGTTGGATGCTTGTGGACGGCTTATAGCGAAATGTTCACCCCATGTTTTTATTGAACTCATTCCTGCTTTCTTTTCTGCCTCCTTTGTCAGTGCTCAGGCTGGGAAACACAGCCAATTCCATTGTGGCTGCTAAACAAACCATGAAACTGTCCGACCGAGTGCTGTGCCTGTGCCTCACTGCGGCCAATATCAACCGGGCCCTCTACTTTATCTGTGATAATGTCCTGTGGGCCAGAAACGTAGGCCTTATCCGCAGCATCGACAAGGAACGCTGGAGCATACATGCCTTCCGCTACTACCTCTTCTCATTAGTGATGAATCTGACCCGAGACCTGTACGTTATTTCCCAGCTGATGATGCATAAAGTGCGAGATAACCGCTTCAAATGGAAAATGAACCAGCATCTCAAGGAATGTCCTGAAGTAGCTGAAGTCACAATTCCTGAGCTGGACGCCCTTGTTTTTCTGCTTCTGGAGACTCTAAGATCAGAACCCACCGTTGCCTTGGACACTGTAAAAAACATCTGCGATCTCTTCATTCCTTTAGACAAGCTGGGCATTTACAAGTCAAGTGCAGGAGTCGTTGGGTTTTGTGGGTTTATATCTTCCCTGATTGGCATTCTAACCTTTGCTCGATCCACTCTGAGGATCAAACCCTGATAACGAGGGGTGGAGTTGGACCAAAGGTTAAAAATGATCTGGGATTTATTTTTAAATGACACAAGCTAGCAATAACAAACAAGTTTATATGTGATAACTGCGTTGACTGGTTTGTAGAAAAATGTGGATTTACTCTAAAGCATTTGCTGCCTAATTAGAAATGACCCAATCTGGCTTTTCCTGTCAGATAAGTTTTAGTTTCCTCTGAGGTTGGACCTGCCAATTCAGATTTTCCTTTGTCAAAAAGAGAAAATTAAGGAATTACAAGATAATCTTCATCCATGCTTCAAAGCACATCCCTAACCTGTGTCTGAGTTTATTGTTCTCAAAGAAAGTACAAAGTATCTACTGTTGGTTGATGTGTTTATAGACAAAGAATCTGTGAGTGCCTATTTCTGATACATTTCATGAACAGGCAATAAGTTCAGATAATTTCAGACCTGCAGATCAGAACCAATCACGGGAAATCTTCTAATCTCTGATCGAATAAAATAATTAACAGCAATATTTTTTAGGAAATGCTTTTTTTAAGCATAAATTTCAGATCTAAGACTTGACTTTTTGCATTCCTGTCCTCTCCACTACCAGCAGTTTCACAGCTGATGGTCTTCCAAGTACTATGAAAAATAAGGGCTTGTTTCGTATTCATGCTAGCTTAGATGCTTTAGAAAATGCATAACATTTGTGTCTGGGTAATTCTTGGGAGGTTGCAGGTTATTTAACCATTGCATCCTTTTGCAATATATTGGTTTTTGTACGTAATGTAACAGGATGTCCAGACCATGCAGCAATATATACCCACCCACGGGTTGTTTTGTACCTGCTTTGGTGACTCACGATTAATAGTAATTTTCTGCTCTGTACTCAAGTCAACAGTTGAGATGAAATAATGAGTGGGTACATAATAAAAGTACAAATTGGTAAAGGGGCATACTGGCCAAGAGCTGTGGCTAGCTGAGTGGTCAATATTGTTCAGCCCACAGCCTCTGCTGTGCTCATTGTTTTAGGATAAAATGCTGCTAAATTAATATGAATGAAAAGTTTGTAGATTTTTCATCCATCTTAGGGAAAGCGTTTAAATGTTTATGTGCTAGTGAAACAATCTAATGTGCTTTAACTGTAAATATTGTTGATGATACTTGGTTAACTTGGAGAAAAGTGATAAAGAGGAAGAACTATGCACAACCCATTTTTTTTCCCCCCAAGAAAAGCTGTAAATACTGGGAAATACTTGTTTGTGACCGTTTGTTCCCTACCACAGAGGTTTTCTGCTGTAGCCTTTAATATATTCAAGAACAGAATTGCACTGCCCTCTTCAGGACACATGACACCTTGTACAATTGAAAAGGTTTTAATTTGAATTTCATTGAGACAAAACATGTTGTAAAAGATTATTTTCAAGAGGATGACATGATAAAGCATCCGGATATTGCGAAAATACAGTATATCCCATTGTCTCTTTCAATGGTTTAGTTTGGCTGTGCAAAGAATGACCAAACAATGCACAAAATAATCCCCCAAAAATGTACAGACATACAGAGCAATAAATAAAATTGTTCCAAGCAGAGAGAATGCTGTAATATATAGTCGACAAAACCTTTTAGTTCACATTTCCACTGGTGTTGCTAGTACCAGCAATCCATTAAAGCACACCTTCATGGAAAAAATGTGGAAGCAGTTTACTGACTTGGAAGATGAAATAAAACCGAAATCTAGACCTTTGCTTCAAAAGTGCATGTAAGCGGATACCTGGCTTTTATTTAGTGTCCAAATGAGCCTCAATACGGCCAAGTCTGTATCACTGGAAAACTTTTATCTAATTTATTAAATATGCCTGTTGCAATATATTGTGCAAGGTATCTTCTGAGATTAATCAAAAATAGGTTGAAGCACTTTCAAAAAGTGGCAACAGTGTCAAACTTTTCCCAGTAAATCAATAATTAATGATGAATCTGTCTCCTTTCTGAGTGAAAAGGCACCTTCAGTAGTTGGTTCCTGCAACAGGTTAATAAAAAATAATAAAAAAATTCACAATTAGTACATATTCTGTCAGATTTACAGTTTTTTCCCTCATAAAATATTACCTATACTTATCATGCTTAAATGTTTCAGTTCATTTTTTTGTATAGTAGTAAGAAAGACCAATTCAAGTAAGGAACGCTGCAAAATGCCAATAAATCATTTTGAGTATGTATTTAAGTTGTGCTCTTGCATTTTTATTATGTATCTGTCTGTTTTGATTTTCAGTTTTTGAAACTGGTTTAAAACTTGTAGGATAACAGTTATTTGTGCTCCAGTAGTCAGTGCCAATAATTGTTGTTGGTTCACATGTGCTCAAAGTGTTACTCAAATCCTTCAAACATACCACAATACCGCATATAAAAAGGTTTGTTTGATGACAAAAAACTCTGCTAAACATTTTGCATTAGAATTTCTGTACTGAGAAATCATCAGAAGCAAAGCGAATTATTTTATATAGATTTCTGCAGGTATTCTGTGTTTTCTATAGTGGAATTTGAAAGAATTGAATGGTAAAATGAAATTCCTGTACAGTCTGATTAACCCAGACACTAAGACAACAAATGATGGAAAAATCAAAACATAAGTACATGGCACAAACAGAAACAAAACAAATTGACCACTTCTACATAAGAACTAACCAATAACTAAAACTACAACTGGACTAAAAGCCATTTATAGAAATGATTGGAGAACACTGAACTATGCAAGATAAACCAGAACCATAGAGCGACACAGGCAACCAGGATAGTTGGAAATGTCTGACATATACAGTGCATGTCAAGGCAAATGTTAAACTTCATTTATCCATAATAAGACACTTAAGATAACAGGCGTGAGTACTGCTACTGTGATGCAAATGGTCAGAGACAAACTAAAAGTCCTCTAATTTCTATGTCAGAACCAGAGGTTAGGGTTAAATCAAAAATGCAGATTGTAGCTGATCAGATGTACCTTGAGATTTTATATATATATGAGCATCTAAAATCCTCATATGCACCCCTTTGTGTTCTCAGTTGTCATTACATTTAGCTGAAGCCAAGCAGTTTGGACTGAGAGCCTTGCAGAACCAACCTCTTGTGGGCTCTTAAATTACACACTTCAGTGACATTTGTGTGAATAACACCTAAATGTAGCGCTCATATACGTTTGTATAGTAAGATTGTATTGTTTTTAGCCAAACCTCACATTGAACTTAGCCAGGCCCTTAACAGCAGTAAAATTATACAGTAAAATGATCATCCATCTATAGTGTGAACAGCATTATTTCTAAAGAAGTAAACCTGTTTTAAAAAGACTCAAGTGATGAATAAGTTGATCATTTCGTAATAAAAAAAGGCAGTTCATGGCAATGTAGGCTACATTAGTGTGAAACTGACTCTAAAAGTGCACAGCACTATGTGAAATCCAGCGATAATACAGTGGGAAAGATAGGTATCAAACATGTCAGTATTATTTTTACTAA
Source organism: Girardinichthys multiradiatus (assembly GCF_021462225.1). NCBI lineage: Eukaryota > Metazoa > Chordata > Actinopteri > Cyprinodontiformes > Goodeidae > Girardinichthys > Girardinichthys multiradiatus. The sequence goes on along the minus strand of NC_061795.1, from coordinate 27,841,748 downwards.
ATTGTTGACACAAACCACATAAATTTCACCATGACAGTCACTACCCAAGTAATCCACACATACAAATAAATCAAAAATGTAAGTCCCAGAATGAAGTTATGTGTAATAAAATTGAAAGAAACACAATATTATCACTTGTAGAAAATGAGGTGCATGAATGCATTGAAACCCAAGAAAAGTACTGCCTTTTATCTGTAGAAATTAATATCATTAATAGTTTAATCCTGACTAAAGGCCTATTAAAATGTGAAGAACATCTTTTCACCATAACCCAGCCATAACAAGTGCTCTTTGCAAGATTGCTGACAAAGAAATAATGCATTCATCTGCTATGGCTGCAATATGTACTGTGCAAACTCCACTATTGAAGAAAAAGCACATTGAAACCTGTTGAAACTTTGCTGCAAAACATTTGGACGGACCAGTGAAATACAAAGAGAATATGTTCTGGTCAAATGAGACCAAAACTTTGAACTTCATTACAAACATGCCATGTTTGGAGGGAACTTGGTACTCGAATTACCTCAAAAAGACCCTACCAACAGTGAAGTGTGAAGGTAGGAACACTATCGTGTGGGACTGTTTTTCAGCATATGGCGACTGGCAGACTTCATATAATTGAAGAAAGAATCCCTGGAGAAATGTTGGAAAACGTTCTTAAAAAGAAAATGCTACCAATTGCTAGGATGCTAAATGTGAAACAAGGATACAAGACAATGATAACCAAAGAAGCAGCTTGTCATTACCAAAAAGGCTTTTTTTTACTAAGTACTGAAGTAAGCGATATCCCCTGTGCCGTTCTGCTTTTTTACACGTAGTTTAAAGACTTATTTGGATTGAAAGTTTTGTAAGTGTGGATTACTTGGGTTGTTACTGACCTCTGGTGAATTTCATGGCAATAGTCTCATTAGAAAGATATTTACTAAAAAAGAAACTCTGACGTTTTCATTTTGTGGCATTTCTGAGAAATGAGACAGAACATAAGCGAGCATTAAATTTTGATTGTAGCTCAAAGACACAGGTTCCAACCCTTAACTTTGCAGCAACTCCACATATACTTTAGTGATCAATGTCAGATCAGGTCTCAGTTCTGCAGGTTTTTGGATGAATTTTTAGCAAGATAGATTCTACAGTAGATTATTTTGCCAGTTTTTGTCTATGTAATTTAAAAAGCCTTACAGTGCATTTATAACTAGCATGATCTATTTCTCGTCAACCTGTTTTCTTGTAAACTGAATAATTGATGCACCTAAATATATTTTCTATCTTCAAAATGCACAAATTTTGTATTTAAATATAAACACTTTAGTGGAATTTTATACCCCTAAGATTGATTGTACCATCACTTAATTACTTACAAATCAATACTTTAAAGTTTCAACCTGTTTTAAAGATATAATTAAAAAATTATGTAGTTAGGCAGGAAGGATCACATCTGTTGGCCTTTCCTTTATATTTGTCATGTCAGACCAGAAACAAGCTCTTGCAGCCATAAAAAGAGCTTTAAAGTGTAACATTTGATCAAAAGTAGGTGGTCCTGGCCCACTTTTGACAGAGAACCTTACACTCTCTATTCCATTAACACTCTGAGGAGGAAAGTGAAGTGTCTCAGCATCTTCTGAACCCGGCTGGGCAGTCTTTGGGTCCACCTTGAGATGGTTTGGTCCACTTTTGTTACAACCTGGTGAGGGTAGAGGGCAATCACTAGGAAACTAGTCCCTGTGCTCTGTCATATTCTGCAATCAGGCCTTTGATATGTGACAGTTTTTTGTGAAGGTACTCGCAGCGCTTCTTCTCTTCCCGATACCCAGGAAACTTCTGAAAAAGAGTGTAAAATAGTATGTATTAAGCTTTCAGTAAAGGATATTTCACATTTAATCCACAAGACCTTAATCATGGAGGGAACTCGATGCTTGTTTCAGCTATTTGTAAAACTTCACAATCTTGGACTGTCACAGATGGCATGACAAGAAAAATAGGTTTTTTGCATCAGGCCCAGCGGGTAGCATAAGATGTGATTAAGCTGAACATTTCAAAATTTCTTACTTTCTTATATTTTCGATACTTTTGTAGTATTTGGTCCTCCATAAGCTGAAAAAATACACAAAAAAAAAGGTGTCACTGCCTTGCACATGCTTCAGTTTCTGTGTGATATTTTACTAAATGGAGCAGCTTCACCACGCTCCCAGTACAAAAAGTACCTTGTACTCCTGTGTTCCCGGCGTGAGAGTGTTGATCTTTGAGCCCAGCTGAACAAACATCTCCGTGATGGACCCGATCCTGTCGTGAAGAGCTCTATATTCATCGTACTCTGCACAAAAGTCATTGTGATACTGTTGCTGCTGCTCCAGTGTCGTTACAGTGCTGTATTTTCTAAAAAGAAAATGGAAACATGTCTTAATATCTAGAAACTTAGCATGTACCGAGTCCATCCACTAGATGGCACTGCACAATGGTGGATTGATTGAGTCACTTGAGTTTACAGCATTGTGTGTTGAGGAGATGTATAAATGTAGGACATAAGATCTTTTGTTTTCCGAGTAACTCTTAGTGAAGCTTTGTGACACCTTATTCATATAGCCTTCGTCTGTTTGTCTGAATGGTTTGAAGCAGAATCTTACTTTTAGGGGAAACTTTGGTTTCTCTTCTAAACAGCAGGTTAAGAAAATGAAATTTAAAACTACTCTTTAAGAGACTCCTTCAACAACTGGTGTTTTCATAGTTAGTAAGGTTTAATTAATGAGAATAGGAATTTCATATAAGAGATGTCTGTAATCTTACTTTAAATAGTCGGGTGGTTCTTCAGTTTTGTCTCCCTCGTGGTCTGTAGTGGCATAAAACACACATGCATATTCAGAAAAAAAAGTTATTACAGTATACTAATGCAAATCCGATAGGCCCATCGTATCAAGGCTAATTGAGCTGTTTAACAGTGGTTCTGATAACAGATCCAATCCAAGGTGAGCAGTTACATCAGCGGGAGGTAAATCTGCCTGCTGACTAGTTCGGCCATAGGTCACCCAGCTGTTCTACAGTCAATCATCAACAGACAACAGAGCCAATGTCCTTACTGCTGTATCAAATAAAGCTAAATAAACCGTTTCTCTTTGTTTTTTAGAAAAAAACATTTTGGAACTCAAACTTTGTTTAAACAGCCTTCATGCACAATATTACCCTTATCTTTACAGCATAACAGAACAAATTACACCCTGGTAAAACTTTGACACTCACCTTTATTTTCTTGGTTCTGCTTCAGGTCTGGACTAGTCTCAATCCAGGCTGGCTTTAAGCGATCTCGCTCCTTGTCTTTGTGTTTCTTGGACCTTTTCTTTTTGTGCTGGCCATTGGCAACCTGCTGTTCAGTGCATATAGAGGTGCCATTGTGTTGAGGCTTGGGACTGGGTAAAGTGGGAGCTGGTTCCTTCCCCTCTAGATTGAAAATAGCGGACGGCGTGCTGACTTTCTGTGGTGAATACAAACCATCTGGGTTTCCCTGAAGATGATTATTGGTTATGGCCAGCTCGGTTTTAGTCACCGCACAATAGTTTCTGTTACTGGAGGAGTTTCGAGCCCCATTGGTGCCACAGTCTGCATGAGAGGGCGACTGCAGGGGCAGACAGTTTTCTGACAGCTTTTGTTTTTTTGGGGTTTGGATGTCAGAAGGGTCCAAGGCAAGTGAGCGTTTCTATGGCAAAGAAGAAAAAAAAAACAAATGTTACTAGAGAATTTTCAAGGCTCACAGAATGTGGATAAATAATCCCGTTATTTCAGGTAGTGCCGAATTCACTTTAGGGAATGTACATTTAAACAAAGAGGTCAATTTAAAGCCAAGAAAAAGGGCCAATATTTGTGGTGTATTGATTGTTCTGTCGATGGTCACCAATGATTTACAGCTGTTATTCTTGAATCTACATGTAAGTAAGAATCTATTTCTAAAGCAGTTTTCGGGGCATGAATTTACAAATTGCTACACAAAGAAAATCAAAACCAGCATTATTAATCATTAAATATGATTAAATAAACAAAAACAGATCTCAAGCTCGGATTAAGAGAGTTACAGAGTTTTGGGGCTAATACAGGTCCTTCTCAAAAAATTAGCATATTGTGATAAAGTTCCGTATTTTCTATAATGTAATGATGAAAATTTAACATTCATGTATTTTAGATTCATTGCACACTAACTGAAATATTTCAGGTCTTTTATTGTCTTAATATGGATGATTTTGGCATACGGCTCATGAAAACCCAAAATTCCTATCTCACAAAATTAGCATATTTCATCCGACCAAAAAAAGAAAAGTGTTTTTAATACAAAAAACGTCAACCTTCAAATAATCATGTACAGTTATGCACTCAATACTTGGTCGGGAATCCTTTTGCAGAAATGACTGCTTCAATGCGGCGTGGCATGGAGGCAATCAGCCTGTGGCACTGCTGAGGTCTTATGGAGGCCCAGGATGCTTCGATAGCGGCCTTTAGCTCATCCAGAGTGTTGGGTCTTGAGTCTCTCAACGTTCTCTTCACAATATCCCACAGATTCTCTATGGGGTTCAGGTCAGGAGAGTTGGCAGGCCAATTGAGCACAGTGATACCATGGTCAGTAAACCATTTACCAGTGGTTTTGGCACTGTGAGCAGGTGCCAGGTCGTGCTGAAAAATGAAATCTTGATCTCCATAAAGCTTTTCAGCAGATGGAAGCATGAAGTGCTCCAAAATCTCCTGATAGCTAGCTGCATTGACCCTGCCCTTGATAAAACACAGTGGACCAACACCAGCAGCTGACACGGCACCCCAGACCATCACTGACTGTGGGTACTTGACACTGGACTTCTGGCATTTTGGCATTTCCTTCTCCCCAGTCTTCCTCCAGACTCTGGCACCTTGATTTCCAAATGACATGCAGAATTTGCTTTCATCCGAAAAAAGTACTTTGGACCACTGAGCAACAGTCCAGTGCTGCTTCTCTGTAGCCCAGGACTGGGGAATGCGGCACCTGTAGCCCATTTCCGGCACACGCCTGTGCACGGTGGCTCTGGATGTTTCTACTCCAGACTCAGTCCACTGGTTCCGCAGGTCCCCCAAGGTCTGGAATCGGCCCTTCTCCACAATCTTCCTCAGGGTCCGGTCACCTCTTCTCATTGTGCAGCGTTTTCTGCCACACTTTTTCCTTCCCACAGACTTCCCACTGAGGTGCCTTGATACAGCACTCTGGGAACAGCCTATTCGTTCAGAAATTTCTTTTTGTGTCTTACCCTCTTGCTTGAGGGTGTCAATAGTGGCCTTCTGGACAGCAGTCAGGTCGGCAGTCTTACCCATGATTGGGGTTTTGAGTGATGAACCAGGCTGGGAGTTTTAAAGGCCTCAGGAATCTTTTGCAGGTGTTTAGAGTTAACTCGTTGATTCAGATGATTAGGTTCATAGCTCGTTTAGAGACCCTTTTAATGATATGCTAATTTTGTGAGATAGGAATTTTGGGTTTTCATGAGCTGTATGCCAAAATCATCCGTATTAAGACAATAAAAGACCTGAAATATTTCAGTTAGTGTGCAATGAATCTAAAATATATGAATGTTAAATTGTCATCATGACATTATGTAAAATAATGAACTTTATCACAATATGCTAATATTTTGAGAAGGACCTGTACTATAAAAGCTCTGTCAACTTTTGTTTTTATCCTTGAACATGGCAGTCAATCTGGTTTGATCACAGGATCCACAGGGACTTGCTGTGGATGTATGCATTTTGTGTGTTTAAATTATACGCCTCTGCTTGTCCAAGTAGAGCTTTACTAGGTTGAATCAGGGTCTTATATCCAGCTCAGATGACGTAACTTTTCACATAGTCTAAGCACTTGAGACATGCAACTTGGGACCTTAGGAGGCTTAAATGAGATGATCTGTGTAACAGTGATGAGATGGGCCTTAAAAGAGCTTGAAATTTGCAGAAGAGAAGCATGTACAACATAAACATGGGCCCCTAAGCAGAACCTTGAGGTACACCATGATGAAGTATACCTCAAGATAAAGGTAGATGATCTATAGGACTTTAAAATTATTAACAAAAAATGACACTGAAAATCTTGAGATTGAAATTGGGAAGATTTAGATATATTATTGTTGTTTAAAACAAAGTTAAAAAAAAACAATCTAATCTACACTGTTAAAGTCAGAGAACTGAGGTTTATTTGTGAATGATTTCTTAGCTAACACCAACTAGTTATAAAGACTGGTTGTGGATGAAATCATTTCCATAAAACAGAACATAACATCATTTATCTATCCATTTCCTGGTTCTGGGCAATAAATAAAGATGCACTTGTATTTTCCATTGTATGCGACCTTTCCACTGATTCCAGTAAGAGCTATAGACGGTACCAAGCTATTTTTGTACTTACATTAAAGTAGGGTTAGGTTAAGTACATTGGATTGGGGGGAAATACCTCTTCCTAAGCCATGAGGAAATTAAGAGATGAAAAATATAGAAACCTTGCAACATTAATATTTACCACAGAGAGATTTTTGGCAGGACTGAGTCGTGAGGGAGAATCCCCAAGAGTTTTGTGCAAATATTGATTGGACTGGGGACTCCTCGACTGGTTACTGTGCAGTGGCTGAAGTTTCCTGTGGAGAGATTTAGAACACAGCACCTTTACTTAGACAGTAACTGCAGTATGCTTTATTTCTTTTATTTAGCCAGGAAAAACTCATTGAGATTAAAACCTCTTTTCCAAGAATGACCTGACCAAGACAGCTGTAATGTAAATGGCCCATAAAGCCAAACAGGAAATACAGGATAGTCCACATTTGTGTGCTTTGGGTTGAGCAATTACACCTAGGAAATAATACAGGTGGAAGTCTTTCTACAGAAAAAATAATCACTGAAGTTATGCAACTGTGCTTTAGTAAAATAACACACAGGAGCTGTGCACAGAGACTAAACACAGTCTCCTGGTAGGAACAATAGCAGCAGATTTAACCTCTTCATGGCCAAACCCACTTTTCTGGTAATCTGCTTCCTACAGCTCCTTCCTTAAATCGATGCCATTACCAAAACTCACACCCTTCAGTGAATTCTTGCCCTCTCAATTATAGTGACAGTAATAGTGGAGTTCCTAGCCATTAAACAGCAATAACCAACAGTGCTTAGAACACTTTGAAAAAGGAACCTATCAAAAAAACTGTCTAGAAGGAAGACACTTTAAAATTTTCTGTAACCACAGCTTTATTGTTTTGGCAAATTACTTGGATGAGTACAACTGCAAAGCTTTTACACTCAGTAGGGGTGCTGCAACTTGCAAGCGGGAGTTGCACTTTTTCCAAAATGGAACTGAAGCACATGGCTTCCATGTTTTCTGGCAGTCATTTAAAGATTACTCCTTAAATGTTTAAACTTGCAAGTCTTGCCATTTGGCAGCACAGTGCATGGAATATTTTCCACTGCTTTGATGTCTTAATGAAAAGATTCATCTGTGAAAAGCAGCTGTCAATTAGAAGCAGCGCTTTAAAACAAATTTATCACAGCAGACAGAATAAAGCGCAGTAAAAATATATTTCCTTACAGATCTCTTCTGTTTTCGCTTCTTTGTGACAGTTGCGTTTTCAGATCATCAAAGAAATGTTTATATCAGAGAAAGTTAACCTCAGTAAATGCAAAAAGCAGTCTGGGGAAAACACTATTCAAACCAACTTGGCCCAATGTGAAATCGCAGTGTCCTCTTAAACCTAATAACCGTTTGTGCCACCCATAGCAGCAACATTTGCCAGGTTAAGGTCATGCAAGACAGGTCCAAACGAAGGGCTTCTTTCGTTATTTTTTGTAGACTTCCTAGTGTGCTTCTGATTAATGTCCTGCTGCATAACCCAAGTGCATTTGAGCTTAAGGTGATGAACTGATAGCTGGCCATTCTGCTTAAAACTTTTCTATTAGAGATCAGAGTTCCTGGTTACATCAATTACAGCAAGTCATCCAGGCCCTGGAGCAGCAAAAAGGCCATGTACTCTCACACTACCACCTCCACTTTTTCGCTTGTCATATTTTCTCAAAGGTCTTGGGGATCATTAAAATATGTTGGGGAGAAATGTAAGATGTGTTCTTTTTGCCTTTAAACCTCCATTGATGTCAATTTTTTAATATTACGTCCCTTCACTTGCCTCATCTGAGGCGGAAGAGGTCTCCGATTGTTTAGATGTTGTTTCGGGTTCTTTCTTTGACCTCCAGGGAAGATTCGTCATTGTTTCATATTTTCTCCATGGGTGGATAAATTCCCAAAGCCTTAGAAATGGTATCATAACTCTTTCCAAAGTGATGGGTGTAACTGATTATGCTTCTCATCTGTTCTTGAACTCCTGTGATCAGGAGATCACGTTTTGAGATATATTAGTCTACTTTATGTTGTCAGACTGGGTTCTATTTAAAGCATTTCTAGATTCTACAGATTTGGCACTACTCGGGCCTGGGCGTGGCTAGCGAAACTGAAACAAAAAATGGGGTTAATCACAGCTAGTGCATGGGAGGCAATTACTTTTCTTAAATAGGGCCAGCGTAATTTGGATAGCTTTTCCCCTTAATACTTCAAATTATTATTTGTAAACTGCTTTTTTATATTTATTCAGGTTACCTTTGGCTGATAGTAAAAGTTGTTTGACAAAACGCTTTTTCACTGCACTGCTCTTGGTCTTTTGCATTATCAGTTTAAACAATTTAATAGTCTTCTCTGCTTGATCTGCACAAGAAGCTAAACAGGTTTTATAGCCCATTAAAAATAAAGCCATTCTTGCTATTAGACACAGTTTCACACCTTTATGCTAAGTTAAATAGTGTGCAGAGAGAGCACAAGACTTGTCATCTCACATACATTAAAGATATAAGAGAAAATATTTACCACAAAACTGAATTTGACAATAAAAACGAGCAAAAAAAAAAAAAAAAACATTTAAAAATGTTCACGTCTCTTTATAGTTTGCCTACCTGATGAGGAGCCTGTGGATAAGTTGCTTCTCCTCTTCCAGATATCCAGGCCAGTCTCTTTGGACGTGTTTAAAAAGCTCATCCTTCAGAGAGTAGCTGTTGTCTTTAAGATTCAGTTTACCAACCTGGAAAACCAACATTCCTGTTAAATGCTTTAAAATCCACGGGAGGAAGGCAGGAAAGCCGTGTAACAGGAAACAAGTCTAGCTAAAACTGTAAAAGCAACAAACCCTATTCTAAATGTTTTTTCCCTCCCCTGACACTGCGCTGATGTACTGTTTTTATCAATTGTATATAAACTAATCCCACTAATACAAACATACCCAAATCAACCAACACGTTCTGCAGTTACTTAGATTCCAGCTGGTGTCACTCAACCCCTCCCCTGTCAAAACACAATTTTCTCATCTGACGATAATTAAAGCACAGCCCTAATTACAGTTACCATTGGCTGCATAGTCTCCAATTGATGCTTGCATTGGGACCCTAAAAGAATGTGAACACAGGAAATATGCTGGAAATAGACCTAATGATACTACAGAAAGTATTTGCACAAATGGTGATCAGAAAAGGGAGAATTTATATAATCTTGTAGTTAATATTGACATTTTCAGTCTTAAACCAGGCTCCAGAAAGGCAGTTAAATTGTTCATTGTCTCACACTTAACATTTCTTTCATTTTTAGATGCAACATATCAATCCACCTGTCTCTTACCTCTTCTAGTACGGAGGTCAGATCAGCCTTGTCCTTAGGGCTGGCCCTCTCCCTCTCTAACCACAGTAGCATGTCAGGCTTTCTGTAGGGCTTTAGGGCCAGGAGATGAATGATGCGATCCCTTAACGGCCGATGTGCCACAGGGCTGGGGAGCAGGGGCCTCTTGTTGCTCGGGGAGTGCTTGTTAATGCTGTCGGAGCCGGAGACCAGGCCTTGTTTTCTTTGCACCTTCACACACTTGCCTAATAATAATGTAGATACACAGTTGTTAAAGAAGGTTCTTTGATTAGAGCTAGTGGGTCAAGGTATTACACCAATAATCTCAAGCAGTTTAATTCAGGTCACCACTGCACTCAACTAAAGAAGAACAATGTGTTTTAAATGCATCTGATAACAGGACTGAGGCAGTGAAGATATCCTGTAAAAACAAGGCCAGCATATCATTCTAAATCCTGTCCTGAGGGTAAATATACAAATCATACCCTAATTCTGAGTGAAGCCTATATGTGAAACACAGTCATATGATACATTTTAATCATTTTATCTCTTCTGTTTTAATTGAGCCAGCTTTATGCAAGTGCAGCTGATAAGTCTGCATTTACAGGCCAGTGTGAAAAAAGTAGTTTAAATGCATAAATACACAAAGCATAGTGTGAAGCTTATGCACTTCTTTTAGCCTTTGTGCAGAGCCAGTGTTGTGGCACCAGTGCAATGGTGAGATAGTAGAGCGGGCTCCTCTTTAGTAAACAGAGGAGTTGAGAAACTAAAGTAAATGATGCAGTGAAGGCTTTCTTCCTGTTGCAGACCCAACTGAACCCAGGCAACGTTTTGTGAATATCTGCAAACTGTAATCTCATTACCGCCATACATTGGTTTGAATGGTTGTTAAAGGTCAAAGACTAACATTGTGTGTCGACAGAGACAGCTTGGTTAATACTTGACTTTATTTACACATCCTGCAGATAATGTTGTCTCAAACATTTGGAAAAATACAGAGAATTGAAAAAGTATTTATACTCCTTGAACTTTCACTTTTTCACACTTATAACCAACAACTTCCTTGCTTTCTAAAGTCCCCTACTTAAATAAGACAACTGTGTTTAATTTAATCTCAGAATAAATCCAGCTATTCTTTGAAGGCCTCTGATGTTTGTTAGAGAACATTGTTGAACAAACAGCATCATAAAAAATCAAGACAAAGTTTTGAAGAAGTTTAAAGCTATATAACAATATTCAAAACTTTCAAAATCTCATGGAGTACAGCACTACTGGAAACCTACTAAGATGTGGCTGTCCACCTAAAGGGGGAGATGATTCAGGAGGGCATAAATCATAGACGTTGCCAGGGAGCCCATGGTACCTCTTGAGGAGCTGTGGATATCCACAGGGACTCTGAACAGATGAGACCAAAGTTGAACTTTTTGGCCTACATGCAAAAGACTGTGTGGAGAAAAACTAACGCTACCTATCATAGTGGTAGCAGGATCCTGCTGTGGGGATGATTGTCTTCAGCAGAGACAGGAAAACTGATCAGCCTTAATAGAAAGATATATGGACCTAAATACAGGGCAATCCTGAAAGATAATTTGTTAGAGACTGCAAAAGACTAGAAAGTGGACAGACGTCCACCTTCTGGCAGAGGTGTGACCCTAAACCGGAACCATAGCTACAATGGAATGAACTACATTACAGCATTCCTGTGTTAAAAGAGTCTAGTCAAAGTCAACACCTAAATTACATTGAGAATTTGTGACAAGACTTGAAATATTTTATGTTAACAGATGCTCTCCTTCCAGTTTGACTTAGCTTGAGCTATTTTGCAAAGTGGAATACAGTATACAGTTAATTTCTAGATGTGCAAAGCTGGTAGACATAACCTGAAACACTTACACCTGTAGCTGCAACAAAAGAGGGTTCTACAAAGTATTCGCTCTGTGAGGCTAAAAACAAATGTACTCCACATTTTCAGATTTTGGTATAAATAAAAACATGTGTTGTGTTCTTTAAAGTTGTGTGATACATTTTAATGCTCTATCACATAAAATCCCTATAAATTACATCAAAGTTTGTATGTGTACCTTTGCACTGTACAGGCTTCAAGATTTATAAAGAACAGAATTGTTATGTATGAACTACCTTGGGCGATGTAATGGAGGTTTCCAGTTTTGACCGAACAAAACCTACAGTGCAACATTTCAAACAAGCAGTAACTAGAGACATCATTTCAGAGTTTTAAAATCAAAACAGCTGAGGGACATTTTAGTTTCATGAAAGCTTGTGCCGTTCTTCCCAGAGCGACTTAAAATAACTTTGAAACCTTACCGTACTGTGGAGGTTTTCCTGAGCACTATCCAAACAATAAGCTCAACATATGTAAGCACTGTGGTAATTTTACTGGAGATGGATTTTAATGTTTTTTTAAAACTCGTTTGAGCACCAGCTGCTCACAAATATCTTGAGCTTAGTTGTCAGGTCCTCTTTTCCAAGCATTAAATCACACACCATTATCTAAATAGTGGACATTTTTCTTACTGCAACATATAATTTTGACTTAGTGTATAGGCATTTTTTTTTCTCTGAGAGGTATAACATTACTGTATCATAAAAAGAACGATACCACAAAACAACTGTGCACTCTTCCCTGCCATGTGGCTCAGACTGAGACCCATAAGTTATTTAAATGCGTCTCCTTCATACAGGAGTAGACATGTTTGAGTAAAATGGGAAACCACATTACTGTGTGCTTTTCACTAGGATTTTCTAAGGCTTGTCCCAACATTTATTGAAGTTTGGCATGACATGGAACTGCTGGATGCTAATTTCGATAACCCTTTAAATGTACTCGTCGTCTTCGGCTTTATCCGGGACCGGGTCGCGGAGGCTGCAGACTCAGCAGAGACGCCCCTCTCCCCAGATACCTCTTCCAGCTCCTCCGGGGGGAGCCCAAGGCGTTCCCAGGCCAGCCGAGAGACATAGTCCCTCCAGCATGTCCTGGGCCTTCCCCTGGGCCTCCTCCCGGTGGGACGTGCCTGGAACACCTCCCGAGGAAGGCGTCCAGGAAGCATCCGGTATAGATGCCCGAGCCACCTCAACTGGCTCCTCTCGATGTGGAGGAGCAGCGGCTCTACTCCGAGCCCCTCCCGGATGGCTGAGCTCCTCACCCTATCTCTAAGGGAGTGCCCGGCCACCCTATGGAAGAAGCTCATTTCAGCCGCTTGTATCCGGGATCTTGTTCTTTCGGTCATGACCCAAAGTTCATGGCCATAGGTGAGGGTAGGAACGTAGACCGACCAGTAAATCGAGAGCTTCACTTTTCGGCTCAGCTCTCTCTTAACCACAACACACCGGCACAGCGCCCCCATTACTGTGGTAGCCACATCGATCCGTCAGTCGATCTCCCGCTCCATTCTTCCCTCACTCGTGAACAAGACCCCGATATACTTAAACTCCTCCACTTGAGGCAGGAACTCCCCTCCAACCTGAAGAGGACAAGCCACCCTTTTCCGGTCAAGAACCATGGCCTCGGACTTGGAGGAGCTGATCTTCATCCCAGCCGCTTCACACTCGGCTGCAAACCACCCCAGCGCATGCTGTAGGTCTTGGCTAGAGGGGGCCAACAGGACCACGTCATCTGCAAAAAGAAGAGACGAAATCCTCTGGTCCCCAAACGAGACCCCTTCCGGCCCTTGGCTGCGCCTAGAAATCCTGTCCATAAAAGTTATGAACAGGACCGGTGACAAAGGGCAGCCCTGCCGGAATCCAACATGCACCGGGAACAGGTCCGACTTAGTGCCGGCAATGCGGACCCAACTCCTGCTCCGCTTGTACAGAGACCGGATGGCCCCTAGTAAAGGGCCCCCGATTCCATACTCCTGGAGCACCCCCCCACAGGGCATCACGAGGGACACAGTCGAATGCTTTCTCCAGGTCCACAAAACAACATGTGGACCGGTTGGGCAAACTCCCACGAACCCTCGAGTACCCTGTAGAGGGTATAGAGCTGATCCAGTGTTCCACGGCCGGGACGAAAACCACACTGCTCCTCCTGAAGCTGGGGTTCAATTATCGGCCGGACTCTCCTCTCCAATACCCTGGCGTAGGCCTTACCAGGGAGGCTGAGGAGTGTGATCCCCCTGTAGTTGGAACACATTCTCCGGTCACCCTTCTTATGTAGGGAGACCACCACTCCAGTCTGCCAGTCCAGATGCACTGTCCCCAACCGCCACGCAATGTTCAAGAGGCGTGTCAACCATGACAGCCCACAACATCCAAAGACTTGAGGTACTAAGGGCGGATCTCATCCAACCCCGAAGCCCTGCCACTGCGGAGCTTTTTAACCACCTCGGTGACTTCAGCCTGGGTGATGAAAGAGTCCAACCCCGAGTCCCCAGCCTCTGTTTCCACCAGAATCGTTTGTCAGAATCGCTTCGGAGCCAACCGGTAGTCCTTCTCCATGGCCTCACCGAACTCCTCCCAGGTCCGAGTTTTTGCCTCTGCCACCGACCGGGCCGCGGCACGATTGGCCCCACGGTACCCGTCAGCCGCCTCAGGAGTCCCACAAGCCAACCACAGCCGATAGGACTCCTTCTTCAGCTTGACAGCGTCCCTTACTGCCGGTGTCCACCACCGGGTTCGGGGATTGCCGCCGCGACAGGCACCGCAGACCTTACGGCCGCAGCTACGGGCAACAGCATCGACAATAGATGTGGAGAACATGGTCCAGACGTTCCCAGCAGACCCTCACTATGCGCTTGGGCCTGCCAAGTCTGTCCGGCTTTCTCCTCCCCCAGCGGATCCAACTCACCACCAGGTGGTGATCAGTGGACAGCTCAGTCCCTCTCTTCACCCGAGTGTCCAAAACATGCAGCCGAAGGTCTGATGATATGACAACAAAGTCGATCATTGACCTCCTTCCTAGGGTATCCTGGTGCCAAGTGCACTGATGGACACCCTTATGTTTGAACATGGTCTTCATTATGGACAATCTGTGACTAGCACAGAAGTCCAATAACAAAACACCGCTCGGATTCAGATCGGGGAGGCTATTCCTCCCAATCACGCCTCTCCAGGTGTCACTGTCGTTTTCCACGTGGGCGTTGAAGTCTCCCAGCAGAATAATGGAGTCCCCAGGAGGGGCCGGGTACTCCGCACTACCACTCGGCCCATAGGCTGAAATGATAGTCAGAGACCTCTCCCCAACCCGAAGGCGCAGGGATGCAACCCTCTCATCCACTGGGGTAAACCCCAACACGAGATGGCTGAGCTGGGGTGCGACAAGCAAACCCACCCCACCCCGCTGCCTCTCCCCGTGGGCCACTCCAGAGTAGAAGAGAGTCCAGCCCCTCTCGAGCCCGACTATTTCTAGTCGATATCTCTCGACTTCCCGCACCAGCTCAGGCTCCTTCCCCCCTAGCGAGGTGACATTCCACGTCCCTAGAGCCATCCTAAGCACCCGGGGATCGGGCCGCTGAGATCTCCATCTTCATCCACCGCCCAATCCTCTTTGCGCCGGTCCCTCACGGTTCCCCCTGCAGGTGGTGGGCTCCAGGGTGGGACCCCGGTTCTGCCTTACCAGGCGACGTCACGTGCCTCGTCTGGAGCCAGAATCGGGCGACATCACGTGCCTCGATTTTGTAGTCATCATGAGGGGTTCTTGAACCGCTCTTTGTCTGACCAGTCACCTAGAGCCTGTTTGCCATGGGAGACCCTACCAGGGGCATTTAAGCCCCATACAACATAGCCTCTAGGATTATTCGAGTACTCAAACCCCTCCACCACGTTAAGGTGGCAGTTCAAGGAGGGGCTTTAAATGTTAAGTT
Source organism: Girardinichthys multiradiatus (assembly GCF_021462225.1). Lineage (NCBI taxonomy): Eukaryota > Metazoa > Chordata > Actinopteri > Cyprinodontiformes > Goodeidae > Girardinichthys > Girardinichthys multiradiatus. The sequence goes on along the minus strand of NC_061795.1, from coordinate 27,826,244 downwards.
GTAAATTTTAAATAAGCATAAATACAGATGATACTGCACTGAGTCTAAAATCACAGCTAAAGCAAAGTAAACCAATTTATTTATAAATGGATATCCTACCAATGAGGCACAGTTCACTAGGTTATTTGTACCCACGTTCTGCGACAGTTTTAAAATATCTAAACAAAAATAATTAACGTCCAGTGATTGCAAATACATGTTTTAAACCTTCATTAGTATGAGGCCTGTTTAGGCATCATTTTGTAAAATTCAGTTTTTCTTAAATGATTCTGGCTTGCAAGTTGGCAAAATGCCTGAATAAACTGGGTAAAATAATGGAAAGCTACATTTCAAGAAACAGATGCAATGCATTCGTATGAATAATTGTAACAAAGCTCTTAGATCAAGTATGAGATAAATGTCACTTAAAGGTAGTATTGTCAGCAAGATGAAACACTAACAGGGACTGATTTAGAAGCAATAACAACCTTTAAGTTATCTGTATTTGACCCAAATATGCATTAAAGGGATGGTTTAGAATTTTTGAAGCAAAGTTCTTTTAACAGGTCATAAACAGACAACATCTTGGTTTCTCCATTTAGTATAAATTTAGTAAGAATCCATTTATCTGGTCCCAGGAGCTGAAGGTAACAGCCAGTCTGCGAGGGGCCAAGACCAAATCGGACCTTCACAAGAAGGGTGACCGTAGGGTGTGTTCCATCTATAGGGGGATCACACTCCTCAGCCTCACTGGTAAGGCCTACGCCAGGGTATTGGAGAGGAGAGTCCGGCCGATAGTTGAACCCCAGCTTCAGGAGGAGCAGTGTGGTTTTCATCCCAACCGTGGAACATTGGACCGGTAGGGTGGCCGGGCACTCCCTTAGAGATAGGGTGATGAGCTTGGCCATCCGGGAGGAGCTCGGAGTAGAGCCGATTCTCCTCTACATCGAGAGGAGCCAGTTGAGGTGGCTCGGGCATCTACAGGTCCTTCTCAAAATATTAGCATATTGTGATAAAGTTCATTATTTTCCATAATGTCATGATGAAAATTTAACATTCATATATTTTAGATTCATTGCACACTAACTGAAATATTTCAGGTCTTTTATTGTCTTAATACGGATGATTTTGGCATACAGCTCAAGAAAACCCAAAATTCCTATCTCACAAAATTAGCATATCATTAAAAGGGTCTCTAAACGAGCTATGAACCTAATCATCTGAATCAACGAGTTAACTCTAAACACCTGCAAAAGATTCCTGAGGCCTTTAAAACTCCCAGCCTGGTTCATCACTCAAAACCCCAATCATGGGTAAGACTGCCGACCTGACTGCTGTCCAGAAGGCCACTATTGACACCCTCAAGCAAGAGGGTAAGACACAGAAAGAAATTTCTGAACAAATAGGCTGTTCCCAGAGTGCTGTATCATGGCACCTCAGTGGGAAGTCTGTGGGAAGGAAAAAGTGTGGCAGAAAACGCTGAACAACGAGAAGAGGTGACCGGACCCTGAGGAAGATTGTGGAGAAGGGCCGATTCCAGACCTTGGGGGACCTGCGGAAGCAGTGGACTGAGTCTGGAGTAGAAACATCCAGAGCCACCGTGCACAGGCGTGTGCAGGAAATGGGCTACAGGTGCCGCATTCCCCAGGTCAAGCCACTTTTGAACCAGAAACAGCGGCAGAAGCGCCTGACCTGGGCTACAGAGAAGCAGCACTGGACTGTTGCTCAGTGGTCCAAAGTACTTTTTTCGGATGAAAGCAAATTCTGCATGTCATTCGGAAATCAAGGTGCCAGAGTCTGGAGGAAGACTGGGGAAAAGGAAATGCCAAAATGCCAGAAGTCCAGTGTCAAGTACCCACAGTCAGTGATGGTCTGGGGTGCCGTGTCAGCTGCTGGTGTTGGTCCACTGTGTTTTATCAAGGGCAGGGTCAATGCAGCTAGCTATCAGGAGATTTTGGAGCACTTCATGCTTCCAACTGCTGAAAGGCTTTATGGAGATGAAGATTTCATTTTTGAGCATGACCTGGCACCTGCTCCCAGTGCCAAAACCACTGGTAAATGGTTTACTGACCATGGTATCACTGTGCTCAATTGGCCTGCCAACTCTCCTGACCTGAACCCCATAGATAATCTGTGGGATATTGTGAAGAGAACGTTGAGAGACTCAAGACCCAACACTCTGGATGAGCTAAAGGCCGCTATCGAAGCATCCTGGGCCTCCATAAGACCTCAGCAGTGCCACAGGCTGATTGCCTCCATGCCATGCCACATTGAAGCAGTCATTTCTGCAAAAGGATTCCCGACCAAGTATTGAGTGCATAACTGTACATGATTATTTGAAGGTTGACGTTTTTTGTATTAAAAACCCTTTTCTTTTATTGGTCGGATGAAATATGCTAATTTTGTGAGATAGGAATTTTGGGTTTTCATGAGCTGTATGCCAAAATCACCCGTATTAAGACAATAAAAGACCTGAAATATTTCAATTAGTGTGCAATGAATCTAAAATATATGAATGTTAAATTTTCATCATTACATTATGGAAAATAATGAACTTTATCACAATATGCTAATATTTTGAGAAGGACCTGTATACTGAATACCTCCTGGACGCCAGCTGGATGTCTCTCAGCTGGCTGGCCTGGGAACGCCTTGGGCTCCCCCCGGAGGAGCTGGAGGAGGTGTCCGGGGAGAGGGACGTCTGGGTGTCTCTGAGTCGGCTGACCCCGCTCCCCGTCCCGGATGAAGCGGAAGATGACGAGTTACGAGCTGTTTTATGAACCTTTAGCCCATCATCATTATTGCATATGGTGGTTGTTTAAAAAGAAACCAATTATTATTTACCTGCAAAATGGAAGTAAAGTAGGGGGATAGTGTGCCACCAGAGATCTGCCTGCTTGAAATATATACTAACAGATTTAAAAGTAAGGCATTTCTAGTCACAGTAACTGGCAAATGTAAAGTTAAAGCAGCATAAAATGGCTTTTTACAATGTTTTACTTTAATATCAGACTGTTAATCTGACTGGAAATGTTTTACATGTTCAATTCTCAGTGAATGTTTCCATAGGAAAATCTTTGGTGGCACACCATCCTTCATCTCCATTTCCCATAAAAAATAATCCTTGTCTTTTCTGCAAATAATCTGTTAATGCAAACATGATGACAGTAAAAGGTTCATAGTATTGTGTTCACATTAACTGCTATTATATTTTTGAGATTTCTGTTGTTTTAGGATGGAAAAACTTTGCTTTGGTCTTGGCGTCTCTCGGACTAAACGTTAGTTTCGGCCTCCGGGTTCAACAAATCTGAATTTGTACCAAGTGAAGACGTCAACACAGTTACCTACTGCCTGTAAGATGTTACCTGCTTAAAACCTTTTTAACCTCACTTCAAAAATAAAGATTCTGAACTCCCTTTAAACCTAGAAGATGTAACAGAACCTGGAAACTTGGCCAAAGCTTACTTGGTCCTGGCTTGATCTCAATAGCTGTGCGGCTCCAGATGTCCTTCTCCACCTGGGACATGCGCTCCCGCGTGGTCTGGTAAGAATCGTCTGTGGCACAAACAGTGATCTTGTCTTGAATGCTGCCCTGGCTCTCCAGGTGATCCCTGCCCTCCCTGTACATAGTAAAAAGGTGTTTGAGTCCTGCAGCTCAGTCAACATTACGTTCGTCTGAAGTAGCAAAAACATTCTGGGGACAAATCAGCTTATTGTTAAATACAACAGGTTCTAGAACCACATGAAGCATATTATCCTCTTCTGAACTCTATAACAATGGATTTTAATTTCTGACAGCTAAAAGCTCTGCTGTAATGGAATCTCCTAACCAGTTTTTTGACTCTGCGACGCTGTAAGTACTGATTCTCTGTCACTGGTCACACCTTTGAGGTCTGTTGCGGCTTGACATGTTATTATTAAAGCTGTATGTGGCCCGGCAGGCGTTTTGTCCATTGTTGTGAGGTTAAAGAAAAAGGCCAGTGTTTGGTCAAGCCCCGCGGTTGCAGCCTGACACCACATTTACTTCAAATTCCATTTGTGGTCAACAGTGGAAAATGTTATCTGCGCCGCTCACCCTGAGATAAACTGCCGAATGCAGTCAAAGCTGGACTGAGGCTTGTCTTTGCTGTCTCTGGAAAGGTAAAATGAGAAGACTCTGAATCCATCTGGAGCTTCAGTGGTTGGTGCTGGGATCTTTATGTACTGCCAAAGACAAAAACAGAGAAAATATGAGTATGAAGCTGTTAGGAACATTACTAAAAACTATAATATATTTGCAGTGCACTGCGAAACCATTTAATTTCAATGAGCTTTGTAATGTTTTATAACAAACCTCAGTGTAATTGTGATTTTATGTGGCAGACAAACACAAAAGCAGTGCATTACTGAGGAGGGGAAAGGCAACTAAATATGGTTTTTAAATTCTGTATAAACAAATCTGAAAAGGGTGGTATGCATTTGTACCCCTTTGGCCGTTAAAATATTTTGGGATTATGTGTCTACCAGTTTTGCACTGGAAGTTTTGCTCATTCCTTTTTCCAAAATAGCTGCATGCCATTTAGACTGGAAGGAGAGTGTGTGTGAACAGACATTTTCAAGTCTTGCCACAGATTCTTGATTGGATCATGGTCTGTATTTGATGGATGTGCTTTAAACTAAACCATTCTACTGTAGCTTTGGCCTTGTGTTTAGGGTTGTTGTCTCACTGAACTGTGAACCATCCCCCTAGCCTCAAATCTTTTACAAGCTTTAACTGGTTTTTATCTAGAATCGTCCTGTATTTAACTCCATCCATCTTACTATTAATTCTGACCAGCTTCCCTGTCCATGCTGAGGAATCCCTACAACATGATGCTGCCACCACATTTCACGGCAGGAATGGTGTGTTCAAGGTGACTTGATTTAGTTTTCCCATCTATTTGTGAAAGAAATTAAAAAAACGTGTATTATTTTTCTTTGATTATATGTTTTATACCATTACTTTGTGGGGGACTGTCACATAAAATTCCAATATTACACGTTACAATTTGTATCTGTAATGTGAAGGATTTTTCAAGGCAGTGCATAATAGGAAAAAGTCTAAGCATTAAACTAGCTGTGTGAAGAGTAATATTGTGCTAATATTTAACCTTTAGCAGTTTGCTGTGTCGCTTACAGGATTGTGTTTATCTGCTGGTATTGCTATTTTGAGCAGCAAGTTATGTAATAGGGATATTTTATTTCTCCTAGACGCAGCCTGAACCAATTCTGTGTAATCCAAGAAATGCTGCAAAGACAAAAACGACAAAACATTTCTTTATAGAATCTACTGAGTTCAGTCGCTGGTTTTGATATGCTTTTTCATCCAGTAAATGTGACCTAAATAATCCGCCAGGCGGGCCAGTCATTAGGGCTGCATGGCACTTCCCAGGTCAAGGAAGATGACCTGTAGCCAGTCATAAGGAGATCCAGTCTGATAGCCAAAACACAACAAAAAACAAGGGGAAGGGCTCATTCACGCAGGTTCTAACATCTTGTGTTACAGACTGTCCATTGATCCCTCCCAGCAAACAAGCCAATGGTGTAAAGTCTATCTCTGTTGAAAAGCTGTTACATAATGACCCAAAAACCCACTTCCACTAAAAGGATAGTTCAACATAGAAAGTCATTAACCTACAGGTAACGTCCTTTAAAACCTAGTCGAGTGGATGCTTTCCTCTACCCTGCCTGCAGCTGTGTCACATCCTGAAAACTGGCAGTTAACTGTTTGTCAATAATATGTCCTAATTTCAGATAAAGCATTTTTTTTATATATATCTTTCACTCCATTTATGTCTAAACTTCCACTAAGGCCTGAATTTGTTTAAATGAAACTGCCTCTTTAGTCACTGCTCGTAAGTGATTGATTACCAGCCTTGTGGCTGACAGAACACTGCTCCCAGCAGATGTGACAGGCAGGACCTTAGCTGTCACAAATGCCCAGTCATGCAGCAAAGCCATAAGCATTTTTTTTCTTCACAACATGAGACCAACGATCAGCACGTCTCCTCAACACCCCTCCTCCTCTCCTAAAAACCAACGCATGCCATTCACCCCACCCCCATCCGCCTCTAGCTTCCCCTCATGTGCACAAGTCCACCCGAGTCAGTACAAAACGGTAAAGCAGCCCACAAGGCCAAGGACACTTGAGACACAGCTGACCATTAATTTTGACCCATTTATGTCCGGATGTTAACAGGAATGTTGTTAAACAGAATGCACTAACTACGGTCAGCCAAAACAAGCATCAGGAGGGACAACAGGCGAGCTCTGCCTTCTGAACCTTTCACATAAAGTGAAGCAGAAGCTGCCGTAAATAAAGACATGTCTAAAATAGGTTAGATGGTGCATCTCTGCTTTTATATTTTATAAATAAATGGTGTTAAAAGTTGAACAAAAGCTCTCTGATGAGATGAAATGTTTAGCATTGCAATAGAGCCACCACGTCCCCTCTTTCAATTGATGGCAGCGGTACGAGTCTCCCTCCGGCCAGGCATTAGATCCGCTTGTCACCCCAAACCATGCCACCGTACACACTTCACATTCTAATTCTAATCAATGTCACTCGGGTCAGACTGTTCAGAGGTCAACCCCACTTTATTCACAGCTTCCTTCCCAAGCTTCATAACCATATGTCATTTAACCCATTAGTTCCCAGCAGTTTCCGACTCTCACAAGTAGAGCCGTTACGGCTAATCACGGCATCACAAGCGCAGCCCCGAATCACAGAAAATCTGAACTATGAGTCATAGAGAAATTGCTTGATCTGTTGAATAGCAGTCTGTCAACTTGGCACAATGCGTTGAAATGGAAAAAAAAAAACTTGGCTCAATATGAAACAAACTTCTTAAAAGGGATAATACAGATGTTTTTTTAGATTGCATTCCAAGTGAATGTTTACTGTCTTATAAACACTTTAATATTTCTATCTTTTTTGCATTAGACAAAAACACTATGAGGTTTAAGAACCAAAACATATATAAACTCTAATAATGTTTACAGTGGCTTACTTTCCCTTTAAGTAGTTGGTTTGACCAGTAACATTAACACTTTCTATGTTGTCTTGCATGTTTCCTATAGAACAAACATTACAACAGACCAGCACAATTTTAGCACACAGTCATAGGTTTTTAATGCAACCATGACTAATGTTAATAAAATAGCATTCACATGTACGGCTACAGATTTTTTTTTTAGGTTGGAGTTGTTTTAAGATTGCAAAGATTTTTAATGGAATTTAGCTCAACTCTCCAATGAGGATTTCTGTTCTAGTCTCCGAACTGAGGTCATTTAGCCTGCTGTAGGTAAGGGACTGATTGCTGATAGCATCACAGAATACCAGGTCAAAAAGAAAATCTAAATTGTTCAACTCATGACAGTACTTTTGTTTGAACATTAATAAACTAAAGACATCCAACTACCTCATAATTAGATTAAAGATTTGGTTGTCATCCATTATCACGATTTAAAATAGTGAATGACCGATTGAGCTTCCTGATTTAATTTGTAGCTTGTGATGAATGACATGGTTTCACCCTAAACTGTTTATGGTGTTAAGGTTTGTCAATACTATAAACTTAGATGTTGGCTTAAAGAAACTCCAACCACATTTTCCTCCACATGCATATGCAGATTTCTTCATCTTTAGCTGAAACTATGAATGAATGAATCTTTAACTGAAATGAATTGATAAGACCTGAGTTTATGAAACAGGTGACTAATTTTAAACTGTCCACACACAACGTGTTCTCTTGCTCATCTGTGTCTATGTATCTCAATGCAAAATAACACTACGGCAAATAAATGTTAGATTATTTATTACAAATAACATAATAATCAATATGTTTTATTTTATGAGTGACAATAATTATTGCTTATCTGTTTTAAATAAAATAAATTAGATCCTATTATGCATTTTTGTTTATTTGTTTTATGTTGATGTTCTTTTTGACAGTTTTCACTGGATATTTATCAAAGGAACCATGGAGAAATGTAAGGGGTGACCAATAAAGTTAATTCACACAAGACCACAAAAATGACTAAAAACGAAGGTATGTTTACGTTTTAGTTGTTATAAAACCAATCAAAAAAATCTAAAAGTTATACCTGTATCATGATTTGAATTGCTTTCTTTTACTGTCATGAAATAAAATATTTATAATTATCATCCTTTGTCAGTCTACAATGTTTGCTGCATACTGCATACTTTACAGCAACTAAGTAAGAAACCTAACTCAGCAGAAACATAGTGGTGTCAGCCGCTTCAACAATTACAACTATGAGCTCAGTGGAATATACTCATTATCACAGCTAACAGTTATTTATCTCCACACCCATCCTGATGGCATTAACTCTGACTTTTGATTAGTTTAAAAATGTTTAAACAGGTTTGTTTGGCAAACAGTCAAGTAGTAGGTGTAGATTTGCATGAAGACACATGTCATGGGCATTTCCACATGGGACTTTGCCTAGATTCCCCCAAGGCTGTCACTGCATATGGGTGTGTTGTGTCTTTGTATTCTGGTTTTTCAGCAGAGCAAGCCTCATAGTGTCACAGGTCACATGCAGGGTGAGGTCAAACAACAAGCTTATGGCTGAGGCTAAATGTCAACAGAGGCTTGTTTTCAGCCAGATTGTGGAAGTCACCACATCTAACACCAATGAATAAATATATTACAAAATCATAAACAGGTCACATACACGGCACACGTGACATTTTTATCAAGTTGACAAAGCTTCACATGCAATTAATAACTTTCTGCGAGAGAACTGGGGAAACATGTGCTTGCATGCCACAGACAGGAGCTCTGGTTACAAAGCTCTACAAAACTGCATGTCTTTCTTTTAGTACTGTGTCAACACAATAGTTTTTATTTAAGCTGCTGGATGTCATGCTGCATTCACATGGAAAAAAAGTCATTCTGGTACTCTGAAACTAATGTAAAACAAAAAATGTAAACATAATGACAAAAATAAACTACTACAAACATATTCTTTTGTTCTAGATTTGATAAGTAAAAATATCATATTTCCTAGTGTAAATGTTATCAGTGCAATGAGATCTTGCAATAATGTCACGTTTAGGCATGGTGTGGTTACAGGAATTAAAGTATAATAATATTTTAAAAAGGTGGGGTTTTAAAACCTTTAAAATTGTTCAGTGCTTTTCAAAGTCTCTTTAATAAAATGTCACAGCAAGTGCCGCAGTGACAGAGTTTTTCCAGGTGTATGAAGCATACAGTATCGCAGTTTTGGCCCTTACCCACCTGTTGCTGCTATCTTCCTGTCAGCTGGCTGAAGGAAGGCTCATACAGTTTTCCCTCCCTTATGAAAAATGCAGATTTAGCTGTTTGAAAACACTTCTGGCGGCAAAAACCGCAGTCAGTCATGGTATGGAGTGCTACCCATCACTCTATATAAATAAGGGATCACTGGTTTAAAACTTTAGCTGGCTGGCGAGCTACAAGAAGGATGTCTGTTCAGTTATTGACTGAAGGCAAGCTACCAGAGTAGACAGCCTGACTAATTAACCAGCTAATATCCATTTCTTGTTACGCTCTATCAGAAGCAGAATGGTGAATGATAATATTTGGCTCCATGAGCAAAAAATATTGAATAATAAATGTTATAAATAACATTATTGTAACAGTAATGATTAATATATTTAATTATTTTCAAAGCAGAAGTAATAATTGCTGCTTTCTGCTTTGAATAAAAACTCTTATCAGGTTATACAAAATTAAGTGTCGCATTTTTCTTTAAGGTCATCTTACTACTAAAAATGTTACTGTAGTCTGTCTATCCACAATATTTCCCAGAGGAAGTCTCACAAAGTCCTTTCCATTTGCTGTAAACATGACTTAGCCTGGTTAAATTTGCGTTGATGAAGCCTTCAGCATTCAAGTTGTTTCTCTGGAATGCATTCTAGATACCTGGTAAGAAAGAAGACAAACAGTAACTGTTTTTAACTGAAATTTTTGTGTCAAAATTTTAAAACAACCATACTAGTAAGAGCTGAGCTCAATGATTTTTAACTACTAACTGATTCTCTGTATGGCTTGTTAACTGTTTATTCTAGTTGTGACAGCACAATAAAGAAATAACTCAATTTCTTTTGGCAAAGTGGGCAAATTATTTGCTGCTTCTTGTGCTTATCTTTTATGGCGACTGTGGCTCAGTGGAGAAAATAGTTCTCTTACAATCCAAAGGTTGTGGGTTCAGTTCCAGCTTACTTTTGCCAAACATCGATGTGTTCCCCGGCAAGGCCCTTAACCCCAAGTTGCTTACCGATCTGCTTATTAGTGTATGAATGTGTGAGTGTGACTGGATAAATGTGACTGTAGTTCAAAGTACTTCAACTGGTCGGTATGACTAGAAAAGCACTATATAAATACAGTCCATTCACCATCACCGTTTCAAAAATCTAAATATTTAGACTGGTTAAACCTGGACAAGATAATTTTACACTAACAAAAGAGAGTCTTTAAAACATAGTTTGTGATTTGTGAAACCGCTATTCTCTTTGGGAAGACACAAAATGTTATTTTAAGTCCCGTTTGTTCACATGAGGACCACCTTAGATGGAGTTATACTGGAAAACTCTTCTCCTCTTAAGAGGAATCAAACGATGATCAAATATTCCCTAGAAATCAGTTTGCAATTTATGAAACCTTTTACTGGTGAAAAACAAAAAAAAATTAGATTACTTATTTTTTAGAAACTATTCTTAAAATTCTCAACTTGCCTCATGAAGCCAATATTGCATATCAAATGTATCGTTACACCCCTAACCAGCTTTATTTATCCAGCTAAGAATAGAAAAGAGAATTCATTAGTTTGCTTTTGCATTACAGGGTTCTAGTTATAATCCCTGAGACATTCAATCAGATGGTCATTAGTCACAAAGTAGCATTTTGGGTTTTATTCTGATCAGAGAATTCTGTTAATTTATTATTAAACATAATGAGACTCGTGCAGTAAATCCCCTCATCATCAGAGCATGAATTACGGGTAACTATTGGACAGTTACAGTCAGAGCTACCAGATGACGGTCCATTTTCAGTGCAGCCCCCATCTCTCCCTAAGAGAGCACAGTGTAATACAATAACTGCCTCTATGGCTCCAGCCCAACCACATCTGCTAATCCAGGCCTTGTGTGTTTGGAGATGTCAAATACTTTCACGCTGTTATAAGGTGTGAACTGGACTGGAACAGAAAATCCTGGCGTGGTTGGGGGGGCTCAGCAGCTGAATGAGGACATGGTCCAGTATCTTGGTGTTCTTGTAAAATTTCATCTGTGATTTTATGAGCATGGTCAAACTGTTTATCTTGAGCAATATATATAATTTATATGACAATTAGATATACTTTTGGCCTTTCCTTTGCTTTGCTAAAATAAAGCAAAGCATCTGCAGGGAAACATGAGAGAAGACTTTCTCCTTGTGTCTCTCTTTGCTTTGCAGATGAAGGCAAGAAGGAAGGTTCTGGTATTTGGCATGGTAGAGCTGGGTTGGAAGCCGGCGCCTCAATACGTGATTTGCTATAAACTCCTGCCCCAGCCTGTACTGACACTAGTTACCATTGTCTTCTCATCTGAGCCTACTCAGCCAAAGCTGCACTGTGAGCTGGCCGTCTTTTGTTCTAGCTTCTTCCCCCACAAAGCTGAGCCCAATGGCCTGTCGGGCAGCCTGGATTATTCATGAACAGCAGGGACGTGTGGCTGTGTGTTGCTGGGTGGTAAAGGGAGGGATTGGGGTGCATTGGGGGCTTGGGCGTGTGTGTAGAAGGGATGGGGGTGGCCTCAGTTACTCCCAGTGGAGCCAGTGCATGAAGGATGGCTCTAAATAGTTCTTCCTCTAGGAATGTGCAGTTCAGTACAAGGAGGAGGGGTTGGATTTTCACATTTATATAAGCTTCTAAAATGATGAATGCTACCACCAATCATACAATGGGCATGTTTGCTTTTTATCGCCTGAAGAATACATTTAACCATTTTTCAGTCAAGCTAGGGCATCGAACTTGATAATGATGAAATTAAATATTCACAAGGTCTAAAGCTTTCTGGCAACACAGTTAAAAACAAAATGTTTTACCATAAAACATGTTTCAAACATCCAGCCTGTTTTTAGTGACCCTCAATGGATGTTGCATTGATGTTTGAGGATCTATTCATGGAGGGGGGTTGGTAGATACAGGAAAAGGAGGCGGAGGGGGTGGCTGGGACTGACGCGAATTAGTGCAGGGATATGGGGATGGGCAACTGTCGAGCGACCCCCAAGGTATTGCATGTTATGCCAAGCAGAATCAGTCTTTTTCCAAGAAGCTGAGGCTAATCTGTCAACCTCAACAAATGTTTGCTGTCTCTTTACCCTTGACACTGCCATCCCTCCTCAGAGGAACCTTTCACGTCAGATGGAGTGAGATGGCACTTAAATACCAGCAATTATACCAAAAAAGTGTATAAAATAGTTTTTAATTGATATAAATATTTCTAGTTGTCAGAATATACTTAATATAATGTACTGCACTCTGCCTTTTTTTTCAAATATTTTCATTAAATTATCCTTGAATAATTACAACTAAACACCAAATGTGGTGTAAAAGGGTTAGGGTTGGGAAAGGGTGGGTAATTTTCTATAAGCTACACAAACCCTACTGGATGGAAATGTGGTTATTTGACGTAACTCCAATCAATATCTACAAGTTAGGAGCGGGTCTTAATTATTTTGGTTTAATTAGGGGAAAGAATCTCTCATTTCATCAGTCGGCTATCCTAAACATGGGCCAGGGCCACAATAAAAGCAGTAGAAGCCTCATGATTGTTTATCTTTTATAAATCATCAAAACCCTCAATTATCTGAGTTATTCAGTTTAAATGGACAAATGTGTGAACTGATTCAGAGCAAGAATAGACCTGAGATAACAGAGATTTGTTTAACTCATTGGGGCTTTGCTGTTTTAGTGAAGCAGCACTACAAACTTCTTAAATCCATTTCCTTACTCTCATTACAGAACTTTCTCTCCACAAAAAAAGCCAAACTGTAAACCTTTAAAATTCAAGGTTTTGTGATTAACATTAAGGGAAACTCACACAGTCCCAAATTAAAAACTCAACAAAATGTGACATCCAGTTAGATAGACAGAAAAGGTCAGGCGAAGCTCTGGCCTTTCAGCAATTTGTGCTCCCATGTATCCTTCCTACTTCCATTTCCTAACCTTAAACATATGATTTAAATCCTTTGTGGATGGATGGATGGACGGAGGAACGGACGTACGGATGGATGGATGGATGGCTAGCTGGCTGGCCGGACGGACAGACAGATATGACTTTCTAAAGACGTTGTATTGCACCCTGTTTCCTTTTATTTTGGTTCTGATTCCCATTTAGGTGAGATGAGTTTTATTAAACTTGACAAATTATCACCCCCAATAAAACCAGGATAACTTGCAAAATTCTGCTGGTAGATATTATTTGAGGCATGTAACTTCATTTCCCATGAGTAGATTATTCAATATTTCTTTAAATAGTAATTCTATTGGTTCTATGTGTAGACGTCACCATTTTGTACCCAAAAATCCCAGGTATGAAATGTTGAAAAGGCAAAATGCCCAGCACTCATTGCTTTTTTCTTTTGGGAGTAAATTCAGTACTTTCAATGTATCTTTTCTGTTTTTTATTAGTTATTTGCTTTTCCACAATCTTAATGTCAGAATCTGAATGTTGTTGGTTTGGATTATATTGTTTCTAGTGTACCTGCCCTGCCCCTCAAAAATAAAAAAAATTAAAAATCTGGGCCCCTATTCTCTGAGATTTTCAGACTCCTCTCAGAGAGCTCCTATCTTAGCCTAAAAATTCCTGCCAAGGACTCATAGTTTAAGAGTGATTCTGTTCTTTGCTGAGAGCGACTCTGAGCAAGGAAACGACTCAACTTCCTATCTTAATGAGGAGGTGTGGTTGACTCAGTTGCTAGGTGTGATGCTGTCTTCTAAGAGCTGTGATTGGTTGTTAAAATAAACAATCAATGGAGAGAAAGTAACCAATGATAGAATTTAGACTGGATTCTGAAATGTGTAAATCATGATAAAACTTTGCAAAATTAAATTGTCACACGGCATCAAAATGTTTGAACCTTTGCTTATTACTATGTTTACTAGCCATGCTGGTCGCTTTCATAGTGCATCTATTTCATGTAATAATTAAAATTCAGCATTTTACTGTGATTTCCTTCTTGTCTGATGAGGTTTAGTGTTTGTAAAATGACCAAAACGGAGAAAAAAAGGTGGAGAAAACCGAACTGAACAGAGGAGCAGAACCTGAAGAGAAGAGTGCTGAAAGACAGATTTGGTCCTGGGATCACGGCGCAAACAAATAGGCATTGCCGCACAATCAATGCGTCATTCCCTCTGTTTTCAGCACCAGCTTGACGTGAAAAGCGCTGGTACATGCTGCAATCAGAAGCTGGAAAGGAGATTGCAGCACACCAACAAATTTCTCCACAGACACTGTGGCGTTGTAGATGACAATTTATGCTTAGGCTGCTGACATCATCATGTTCAATACAGCAAATACTTATTCACCTCATTTACATCTTCCTTCTATGTATATAGTGATTAGATTATTGTACTGTGTAGAGTTTGTGTTTATGTATGTATGTACAGTGCCTTGCGAAAGTATTCGGCCCCCTTGAACTGGTCAACCTCTTGCCACATTTCAGGCTTCAAACATAAAGATATAAAATTCAAATTTTTTTGTGAAGAATCAATAAGTGGGAAACAATCGTGAAGTGGAATGAAATTTATTGGATGTGTCAAACTTTTTTAACAAATAAAAAACTGAAAAGTGGGGCGTGCAATATTATTCGCCCCCCTTGGGTTAATACTTTGTAGCGTCACCCTTTGCTGCAATTACAGCTGCAAGTCGCTTGGGGTTTGTCTCTATCAGTTTTGTACATCGAGAGACTGAAATTCTTGCCCATTCTTCCTTGCAAAACAGCTCGAGCTCAGTGAGGTTGGATGGAGAGCGTTCATGAACAGCAGTCTTCAGCTCTTTCCACAGATTCTGGATTGGATTCAGGTCTGGACTTTGACTTGGTCATTCCAACTCCTGGATACATTCATTTGTGAACCATTCCATTGTAGATTTGGCTTTATGTTTTGGATCATTGTCTTGTTGGAAGATAAATCTTCGTCCCAGTCTCAGGTCTCTTGCAGACTCCAACAGGTTTTCTTCCAGAATGGTCCTGTATTTGGCCCCATGCATCTTCCCATCAATTCTGACCATCTTCTCTGTCCCTGCTGACAAAAAGAAGGCCCAAACCATGATGCTGCCACTACCATGTTTGACAGTGGGGATGGTGTGTTCAGGGTGATGAGCTGTGTTGCTTTTATGCCAAACATGTCGTTTTGCATTGTGGCCAAACAGTTTGATTTTGATTTCATCTGACCAGAGCACCTTCTTCCACATGTTTGGTGTGTCTCCCAGGTGGCTTGTGGCAAACTTTAAACGAGACTTTTTATGGATATCTTTGAGAAATGGCTTTCTTCTTGCCACTCTTCCATAAAGGCCAGATTTGTGCAGTGTACGACTGATTGTTGTCCTATAGACAGACTCTCCCACCTCAGCTGTAGATCTCTGCAGTTCATCCAGAGTGATCATGGGCCTCTTGGCTGCATCTCTGATCAGTCTTCTCCTTGTTCGAGATGAAAGTTTAGAGGGACGGCCGGGTCTTGGTAGATTTGCAGTGGTCTGATACTCCTTCCATTTCAATATGATTGCTTGCACAGTGCTCCTTGGAATGTTTAAAGCTTGGGAAATTTTTTTGTATCCAAATCCGGCTTTAAACATCTCCACAACAGTATCTCGGACCTGCCTGGTGTGTTCCTTGGTCTTCATGATGCTCTCTGTGCTTTGAACAGAACCCTGAGACTATCACAGAGCAGGTGATACAAGGCACTGTACGTATGTATGTATTTTTTCAAGTTTTAAAATGTTTTTATTTTTTGAAAGCATTTTATAGTCTGTAAATATTTAAATAATTCTGTACTATATTGTTTGTAATTGTGTTCACTTTTTATTCATGGTAATTTATTTTGTTTATATTATTAGAAGAACCAAGCATTCTGCAGTTGAACCAGAGTTTGCGCTTTGGAACTTCTATTCGTTGGTTGAAACACGCTTCACCGGTTCAAAATTACGCTCAGGAACTGGAACGGGCTCCGAACTACGCTGGTGGAAAAGGGGTAAGTATAACTGCCTCTATATAAGTTTACAGGTTTTAGCACCATCAGGTGGCTAATCAAATACTTAAAAAAAAAAAAAAAAAAAAAAAAAAGTTAAGTTTGGGAGGTTTATTGGTTGATGTTGATGGAAATTGTCACAGTGCAGAAAATATGAATAAATTTAAAACAACAATTATATCTGGCTGCCAGTATGGTCTGGGTTTTGATCCATTTCCAAATTATTTGGAATCCAATATTTGACAGCTATAAAGATAAGTCAAAGGTGAAACGTTTTACGAACGCTTCTAATCTTCCCAAACGTCAATGAAGCAAGTTTACAGTGAGTTCAGATCATGCTGGTTAGAGAAACAGAAAACAAAATCCCCCTTTTTTCAGATCCGTCAGGCCTCAGCATGTTAAGTTTGAAAGAATGACAGACAAGCAACAAAGAGACTTCCCAGCCATAGCATTTTCTCTCTAAAATAAACAGTCAAACATGACTAAGGTCTGCAAAGCTGCCTCCAATATGCTTTGGACAGAAAAGAACAAAATCAAGATGTTTAGTTGTATGCACGGCCAACAAAATGCCACATTTCAGCAACATTTTACCAACTGTCAAACAAGGTTGTGGAGCCCTGATGATTTGGGCCTTTTTCTGCTGCAACAGGACTTTCACCTCAAATTTGAGGCCATTTGTCTGACAGCTTAAGCTAGGTAGGTATTTGGTAATTAAACATGAGAATTGCCTCAAATACAACAGAAAGCCTACAACAAAATGGAAAAATAGGCGGAAAGTGTAGCAATGGCCGAATACACTGTAAAGTAAAAAAAAAAAGAGGATTAAAAAGGATCTCCAAAAGTAAGGAAAAAGACTCATTACATCACACAGCAGAATATTAGCTATCTTTAAAGTGGTTCAGTTAGCTAGTGAATGAAAAGATGCAGCTTCATAAAATAATCTGTTCCTGCACTTTGGCTAAGTTTTAAAAATAAAGTTATAACAACTTGTCATCCAGTATGCTGCAATGCATCTATTGTATTGATCTCATTTTAAGATCTACTAAAAAAACTGATTTTTTATTCATTTTTGCCCCTTAAAAACAGCAGCACTACCACTATTCTCCTGAAAAGGCCTATCTATCAGCAGTAGTCCCATAAGACTTAATCCTAAAATATACTGCGCGATCTGAAAAGCCCAGCGAGCCTTAGGCAAAGAGAGAATGCAGACAATTTCCCTTGCTTAACACATCTGGCTGAATAGAAAGGCGCGTGCCCTTTCAAAAATACGTGGGACAGCTCTCCTTCTCACTGCTAGGCCACCGGGAGTGGACGGCTATCAAACCACATTCCAGTTATTGTTATTCTAATTAGTGTCCTGAAAAAAAAAGTGATGTGTGCATGCACATGTACACACTCACAGTGTAAAAGCTTATTTTTGGTGTGAGCACGAGGCAAAGTGGGGGTAGACAGTCAGAGCAGCAAAGTGTGAGATAGAAGCCCTGATGTCTCCAGAGGATTCGACCAAGACATGGGGTGAAACGGCACCATAATCAACAGGACCGACGGGAGGGAGCCCAGGGGAAGCTCTACCTTCACACACAGTCGTCATGAGAATATCTTTAAGAGGACCTCCACATTCCCCTCATCCTCACACAGGCTGCCTTTATGTGACAGCTGTGCACATAAAAAGAAACAAGGCTATAAAACAAAACAACTACTCTGGCCACTGTAATTCAAGATTTATCAGCTGAGAGTGAAATTAAACCGTTTTAACATTTGACAGAGCGAAACATACACATCTCAACTTTAATGTCCATGTTTACTAGCACAAAATACACTCATAAACCTTTTTCTTGATGCTACAGTGTAAAACCACTTGTTGGTTTTGAATGAATTAGCCAAGTAGTTGATTATTTGCAGTATTTAGTAGAGCTGAAACAATTAATCGGATTAATCATGATTAATCAATTACTGAAATAATCAGCAACTAATTTAGTAATCATATAATCGTTAAGTGGAGTATACAGACTCTAAAGCACGCCATTTGCTTAAAGAACAACCCACCCAGAGCAGGAATTAGGCCAAAATTGTACAAAACATAGATACATTTTGCATTTAAGATGGAAAAACCTTCTTTGTCTGTAAATATGCTCTATTCAGAACTCCTCAAGTGGGAAGAGGTTTACATTCACCTGGTTCAGTTTCTGTAAAAACTCTCCTTTGGCTATCTAAATATTAATCAATTAATCAAAAAAGTTGTCAACAGATTATTCGATTAGAAAAATAATGGTTAGCTGCAGCCCTAGTGTTTACCAAGTTCTACAGAAAAGTTGGTCAGATAATTGAAGAATGTATGGAAATGGCCCCTTGAAGCTTGCTTTTGCTTGTTTGTCACTTTTACATGTTTCAAGTCATTAAACACATTTTTCTATCAGACAAAGATAACCTAAATAAATACAAAATACACTTGTAAAATTATGATTTAATTTATTAAAAGGAAAAAAGATATCCTCACCTGCCTGGCTCTTTTAATAATTCATTGAGCATTAACGGTAAGATTGAGATGCTGGCATGACCTTAATGGTCTTAAAATCTGGATGTTGACTTAGCCAATCCAAAACCTTAATTTATGTGTTTCTTTTGAGCAAATTAGAGGTTGACTTGATGGTTTACTGTACACTATTGTCCTACTGCATAAACCAAGTGTGCTAAAGGTTAAGGTTGTAAACTAATGGCCAGACATTTAGGAATGCCAGAGTAGAATATGTGAAGTCCTGAGTCAGCAAAGCAGCCCAGTTTGACTGTCATTATATTTTTCTGAAGTATTAGTAAAGGGACACACACCTTCTGAAAAGACATACCTTTGTATCATGAGTCCACAGAATATTTTCCCATAAGTCTTGAGGATCATTTAAATGTTTTCCAGCAAATGTAACACAAGTCTTTATGCTCCTTTCGGTCAATGGTGGATTTCGCCTTGGAACCTTTCCATGGATGCTATTACTGCCCAGTGTCTTTCTTATTTTTGAATCATGAACACTGACCTTAACTGAGGCAGGTGAGGCTGGTGGTGCTTTAGAATATTTTTTCTGGGTTCTTTTATGACCTCCTGGATGAGTCATCGATGCGTTCTTGGAGTACATCTGGTATGCCGGCCCCTCCTGTTTCCTCACTTAGTGGATAATGGCAGAAAGCCTTAGGTATGGCTTTGTAACACTTTCCAGACTGACAGTTGTCAGTAAATGTTTTTCTCATCTGTTCTTGGGTTTCTTAAGAAAACCGCATAATTTGTTGGGTTTTTGAAATCTTTTTGCCTACTCCATGTTGTCGGACTGGTTCTATTTAAGTGACTCTTTGATTCTACAGGTCTTACTATGATCAGGCCTGGGTGTGGTTTGGGAAATCAAACACAGCTTTGCAAAAACTGTTTAATCATAGTTTATTCAGGATTTAACAAGGGAGGAAATTACTTTTTTCACTTAGTTTATATATTAGTTTGTATATTTTTCCCCTGTGTAAATAAAATCATTATTTAAAAACTGATCAGGTAATCTTTGTAGGTGTTTGATGATCTGAAACATTTAATTGTGAGGAAAAATCAAAAACAAGTCTGTAAGGGGGAGAAATATTTTTCTATCAACAAGTATTCAACTGTATGGATTTAATAAATTAGATCTTTTTACAACAAAATGGAAACCTATAATCACAGAGGCAGTTCTTCCAGAGCCCCAAAGGAAAATAAGCACTAAGATGTGAAATTCCAGGTCATGGGAACCCAAACCAGCTCTGAATGCATTTCTTAATCCCTCTGTGAATTCAAGGCAGTCTAGACTCTGAATCTGTCTTTGGTCCAGATGCTGTTTATTGATCAGATCAGATCCATTCAGTTTTTATCAGTTTTGGAGATATAAGTCTGCCCTACACAATCATGAAAAAGCAAACAATTCAGTACAAAAAGCAGTATTCAGCTGTCATTTTAAAGTTGCATAGTTAGCTTTAATGTAAGATTCAAAAGCCTCATATACTATGCCTCTCACTGCATGATTACAAGTCTGGCAAGATTATTTCCAGTAGTAGGGCTAAATGCCATAGGGACAGAGAGAAGCTGCCGAAAACCTCAGCTTTCTATTTCTTGATAGGAGCCCTGGCCCCGGCACCACTGAGCCCTGGATTGACGCCAGGACAGTGATTTGAAGAATTTTTATGGTTTCTGTGGCCCCACAAGTGCCCCCTTTACAGGAAATTTGACATGAGTCACCGAGGACAATGATCAAAAAGTAGCAATTGTGGTTTTTACGATAAACCTCAACAGTTGGAGTCTGTCGGTGGAGACATGACCTACTGAACCTTGTGCAAGTTCTGGGGGAAGGGGTGAGTTGTTGTAAAAAAGTCATCCAGCTAATACCAAACACAAGAAGTATTACATGTGTAGTGTTGTGCCATGATACTGCATATCATCTCGGTATGTTGTATGCCAGACTGCCAAATTCACAAGCCAACCCCCCCTCCCCAGTAACGGCTCAATCTGGCCTCCCCCCAAACCAGCAATGGTTGCAGCACACTCAATGCCCAATTGTCCAGTCCTGGGAATATTGTCGGAGGGGAAGGGTGCACATGCTTGATTTCTGCAAAGCAGTTTCAATATTAAATGTGCCATCCAAGATATAATCACCAAATCCTTTTCAGTGATTAAAGAAAACTTAAATTGCACTAAATTAACATTGCTTCATAGGTTTGTAAGCAGGTGGTGATTTCACAGATATCGTATTACACTTTGGCAAGCATGGTGTTTTTTTCCAATAGTTATTTTGTTTCTAAAAAAAAAACTGCTTGTGTGCCATTAGTGTTTTTCAGGTCTTTCATGTTTGCACACAGACAAAAAGCATGGAGACTTGGGGACTCCCTGAGGTTTGCCAATTCCCCTACCCCCCCTACCCCCCTGAAAACAAAGCGTCCCCAGTTGCGTGCCTGACCCAGTAACCTGGCTGGCAGCCGGGGGGTGATAGCGTACCCTGTTTTGGGGCTTTTAGGGCCCCGTGTGAGCACACAGGGCCAGTATTTGTGTAAAGAGCAAAGTCACTTTCGTCAGTGCAATCAGCTCTTGCAGGGATTAGAATGACTCCTTATAGACAGGGCCGATTGTGTGGTTAATGTGTACTAGCCTAGCGCGCAGGGGTGGGGAGGGTGTATTACTGGCCCAGCTAATCTGGCTGCACATAGGCAGTTTTCTTTTCAGCTGCTTCAAAGAAAGGTACTCTTACTTTCTTCCAATGGTTTTTTTCCCCCAAAGATTAAGCACTAGGTGTCTGTGTAGACCTGTCTAATGAAGAATACTTGACATTGCAGAGGAAACGAATGACACCTTTACTCCAGGCTGTTTGGTGAGCTAAATTAACAGGAACCAAATTATCATTCTGGAACAAAAATAATGACACCTCCATTATTCCAACCTTTGGAAAAAAAAAACTCAAACCAGATTTCTTTTAAATCCATGTAAGTGATAATTGGACATGAAAGAATCAAACAGTATAGGCAGAGAAAACTTCACGAATGTACTCAACAGAAAAAAAATGTAATTAATTCTCAGCTTCTAAGGCATTAAAGAATATATGGAAAACATCTTACCCCCTGGCTCCCCTTGAAGCAAATCGCTGGCTGGTTTGATAGTGAAGCCTGTAAAGAAGGAAAAAAAGGACAAACTTAATTTGCAAATCATGCTCGTCCCAAATCTACTGAGCAGTTAATATATTATAAGTGAAAATACGTTGCCATTCTGCACGCTTCAGTGTTTGTTGCCATAACCACCATCCCCTAGTAAGGTTTCCAACTCTAATCTGAAGAGAAGTGGGTGTAATTAATTATTCTACTGGCACCAGAAGATTTTTTTCATGTCACATTTGTTTGTGATTTATGTGTTTTCAGATCATTTTTTTCTAGGTAAAAGATGAGGACTACTAGTTAGATCCCAGTCGTAAGACAACTCTCCTGAAACCAATTACTCTGCTTCAAAACACATAATTACTGCCATCTGTAATGTAAATCTCCAACTATGATTTGCATGGCTCTTTATGTATTATTGATGATTGTAGGAAATGCCCTTCCCTACTGAGGTGTCTTGTTATTTTCTTCATCAGTTTAAACATTAAATTTTAAATAGAATATTTATGTTAATACGTTTTTTTTTTTTTATGCGTTAAATTAAACTGGTATGAAACAACATTTAAACAGATTTAGAGGGTAATTAGGTACAAAAGGGAAATGTGTTGTTTAAATCCAATTTTAAAGTGAGAGGACAGATAGATTCAATACATTTTTTATTCTTTTTAGTCCATTCTTGGTTCATGTTGCCCATCCCTAATACAAACCACAACAAAAAAATCAGAATGTAAGAAATTAATCAAACTTTTTAAAGCCCCCCAAAAATACTTTATTCTGCATGCATGTCATCCAGATCTCTTGTTGGTTATTACTGCATTGTATATTAATGTATATATTAGCTATCACTCATTACCAAAAATAACAAAGATACTATTATACTATAATATTAATGTGTTAATTCTTGTTCGTCAAATTATGCAAAAACTCGTGAAGCCTGTTGTAGCTTTAACTGCAAGTATAAAAATCAGTCAACATTTGGCTTTTATTTACTTAAAAAACATAGGCATGTTTGGTGGCAAAAAGCTATTGTTTACCTTTAAATTTAACACTTTACCAAATCTTTGACATAGTATGTGAGAAGGTGACAGAAAATCGTTGGCAAAACAAAACGGTATGAAATAATTTTGTGTGAAACAATGTATTGAATAATCAACGTAGCTGTTTTCAGCAAATGTGTAGACGATAATAAAGAACTCCATCTGAATAAAGTAAAAAATGTATGGTTTCATTCAAATAAAGCTTTTTGACGATGTCAGCCTAGGCTATGAAAGGACACTGGTCATTTCGCCTCTATCAGTTTCCACCTATGGCCATACCCAACTTCAGTTCACAGAACTGGTTGTACTGACCCGGTGCCTATTTTAATCCACCAGGGGGATGATTTGCTACAGCTAAGACAATTGATGATTTAAAGTAATTTTTTACTCTTGATAATATTCTCCAATAAATAATATATACCAGAATGAGGTCGCTCAGAGTTATTTTGGTTTTATTGAGGTCGCGGTGTCTTTTTTCATAGGAGCCAAAAGGTCTATACAAGAATCAAAACCGCAATCAATGGAAATGGGGAGGGATATCAAGTCTTCAGAAAATAACGTACAATTACATTTAATTATATGTGAGATTTGAGTTTTTATGGCCATTTATCTCCATATTTCATGGAAATACTAAAATACAAAGAAAACTACAATCACAAGCTATGGTTGTAGTACATGTGTATGAAATGGAAGAAGGAAGAGACAAAATGGCAATGTATGGGAACAAGCTGGTGAAGAGGCAAACTCAGAGCCACTTTGGGAACTATCAAACTATTTTCTTGGGGTCAAAGTTGGGATCAACTGCTTAAAAGTAGCACAGATGTTTGTATGTTGTGTTTTTTTTTTTTTTACTGCAAGTTTTTTTTTTTTTTCCTTATAGGCTATCTTCGTTTTGCTTTGTCAAATATTGCATTTTAATATTTTTTAGACACAGGTTGAATCCTTAGGCCCCAAACTTATTTTATGTGGATGTAAAGTTGTGTGCGTAAAAATATGTTTCTCTGATGCCCTTCTTCCTGCTCACGGGATGTAAACATCATTAAATAGCTTAACAGCAGAACCTCTCAGGTTCGGGGTTCTGCAGGACAAAAATCTTCCACCGCCACAGCGGGCGTCCAGCAGTCTGAACCGGTAGTTTGGTCTCCGGCTTGGAAAACTGTGCGCTCTGCCCACCCCTCTCTGCCTGCCTGGTGTGGCCTGGAGGTAAGCTGTCAGGCTGTGGGAGAGCTCCGAGTTTCCTCCGCTTCACGGACCAATGAGCTTCGGAGATGGGCGGGCAACAACAACACACAACGACTTCCAGAACCAGTGCCACCGAGCACAGCTGTTTACTATCCGGCTGAACCACCAAGGTCGGGGTCCAGGTTTTAGTGGCTGTATAGGAGTCGGGAATGTGACGCACACAAAAACAGTCTCATTTGTTTTGACACCGGAAAAGAAAAAAAGCCTCAACTAAATGAGCCTCCTGCTGCAGTCACAACTGTGGCTCTGTCTTATCAAGCACTGCTCTGGAGAGAGAGCATTTGGATAGACTAAATGATCTCTGACTAATCTAATGGGCCACAAAGGCAATAAAACAGCCTCTAGAATCTGAAAAGGCAAGTCATTTTCTCGGTCGAATATTCAATTTATACAAAGAGCAAAGGCAAGCATTTTTTTTCTCATAACATACAAACAACAAAAAAAAAAAACACTGTTCGTCCTTTTACCTAAATACGTTTCGGGTGTAGGCTACATAGAGAGAAATTATAGGCTTTTAACGCGCAAAAACAAAAGTTTGTTTTCAGGGAGACTCGGTAAACAAGTGAGCATCGCATACAAACCTACAACTTTGAATATTTTTTTACTGAGGTCAAGTTGAATTATGGGATACATGAGAGTAAATTAAAATATTAGGAATCGCTGGTTTAGATCATAACAAATTCAGCTCATTCTGCCTATAGCTACCGTGAGGGTGAGTGGGGTTTAATCAGCCTGCTTTTACCAGCCAAGAGTGCCTTTTTGTCCATGGCATTTAGACAGTCCGCAGTCAAAACAAGAAGATGTCTGAATAATGTTTTCCCTTAATGCGAAAACAAGCGTTGGTTTCCAAAGCAGTTCCAGGAGTTGGGAGAGAGACGATAAAGAAAACAGAAAATGTTCCTACATGAATAATAAAAGCCACAGCAGCTATAAAGTTAAAGCGGGGGATCTTGCTTACCTTCAGGTTCTGGAAGGCTTCCAGGGTCCGGATAGCCGTGTCAGTCAGTTTGACGTGGTAAAGACTTTGATTCGGGTTGTTTTTGTTGATTTTGCCACAGGAGAGCCCATACCGATGCTCCTGTCTCAGCGCTGCCATTTCTACAACTGAAGCCGATTGGCGACATTCTGCCTGAAACGTCACGGAGGAGACGACGTATGGGCGGGGCTAACACACGTACACTCACATCCACATACATTTGCACACACACATACTTGAAATATTCCAGTAAATGTGGGCAAAGCTGTTTTTCTTTTTCTTTTTTTTTACTTTCGCTTCTCTGGTCAGTATTTTTGGCCATCCTTGCCACTCCGTTTGCTTGCAGTTTGTATTTATCTGCTCTTTGTTGTGTTTTGGCCCCTGGGTCAGATCTAAGTTTATTTCCTCCAACTGGATTTAGGTATATACACTTTGTGTTTTCTTACTACATACACACACACACACACACACACACACACACACACATACATACATTTATACAAGGAAGTAAATGCATTTGTAAATATGACTAAAACTGGCTGCAAATTTACTGACGACGATCATGTTGTTGATGCATTGATGTTTATATCTTTTTTTATTATTTCCAAAGTTTATTATGACACAATGACCATGCCATATCAGTTATTTAAATGTAGAATGGTATCATATTGCAATTGTCAACAACTATGCTGCTTAGTAGTTGATAGGCTATTTTCTAAGTAAAACAGTAGTACTGTAAATACTTTGAAGTAGGGCTCGAACGATACAACCAACTCAACACACAAAACAATACAGGTCCTTCTCAAAATATTAGCATATTGTGATAAAGTCCATTATTTTCCATAATGTAACGATGAAAATTTAACATTCATATATTTTAGATTCATTGCACACTAACTGAAATATTTCAGGTCTTTTATTGTCTTAATACGGATGATTTTGGCATACAGCTCATGAAAACCCAAAATTCCTATCTCACAAAATTAGCATATCATTAAAAGGGTCTCTAAACGAGCTATGAACCTAATCATCTGAATCAACGAGTTAACTCTAAACACCTGCAAAAGATTCCTGAGGCCTTTAAAACTCCCAGCCTGGTTCATCACTCAAAACTTCAATAATGGGTAAGACTGCCAACCTGACTGCTGTCCAGAAGGCCACTATTGACACCCTCAAGCAAGAGGGTAAGACACAGAAAGACATTTCTGAATGAATAGGCTGTTCCCAGAGTGCTGTATCAAGGCACCTCAGTGGGAAGTCTGTGGGAAGGAAAAAGTGTGGCAGAAAACGCTGCACAACGAGAAGAGGTGACCGGACCCTGAGGAAGATTGTGGAGAAGGGCCGATTCCAGACCTTGGGGGACCTGCGGAAGCAGTGGACTGAGTCTGGAGTAGAAACATCCAGAGCCACCGTGCACAGGCGTGTGCAGGAAATGGGCTACAGGTGCCGCATTCCCCAGGTCAAGCCACTTTTGAACCAGAAACAGCGGCAGAAGCGCCTGACCTGGGCTACAGAGAAGCAGCACTGGACTGTTGCTCAGTGGTCCAAAGTACTTTTTTCGGATGAAAGCAAATTCTGCATGTCATTCGGAAATCAAGGTGCCAGAGTCTGGAGGAAGACTGGGGAGAAGGAAATGCCAGAAGTCCAGTGTCAAGTACCCACAGTCAGTGATGGTCTGGGATGCCGTGTCAGCTGCTGGTGTTGGTCCACTGTGTTTTATCAAGGGCAGGGTCAATGCAGCTAGCTATCAGGAGATTTTGGAGCACTTCATGCTTCCATCTGCTGAAAAGCTTTATGGAGATCAAGATTTCATTTTTCAGCACGACCTGGCACCGGCTCACAGTGCCAAAACCACTGGTAAATGGTTTACTGACCATGGTATCACTGTGCTCAATTGGCCTGCCAACTCTCCTGACCTGAACCCCATAGAGAATCTGTGGGATATTGTGAAGAGAACGTTGAGAGACTCAAGACCCAACACTCTGGATGAGCTAAAGGCCGCTATCGAAGCATCCTGGGCCTCCATAAGACCTCAGCAGTGCCACAGGCTGATTGCCTCCATGCCACGCCGCATTGAAGCAGTCATTTCTGCAAAAGGATTCCCGACCAAGTATTGAGTGCATAACTGTACATGATTATTTGAAGGTTGACGTTTTTTGTATTAAAAACACTTTTCTTTTATTGGTCGGATGAAATATGCTAATTTTGTGAGATAGGAATTTTGGGTTTTCATGAGCTGTATGCCAAAGTCATCCGTATTAAGACAATAAAAGACCTGAAATATTTCAGTTAGTGTGCAATGAATCTAAAATATATGAATGTTAAATTTTCATCATTACATTATGGAAAATAATGAACTTTATCACAATATGCTAATATTTTGAGAAGGACCTGTACATGATACTGGGATGAAGAGGAAGTGAGGAAATGATCATTTTGATAATTTTCTTTTGAAAAACTACAAATCGTTTTTTGTTTTTTTTCACAAACAGAGAAAAGGTCACAAAATCAAACTTTATTGAACAGAATCTATTCAGTGTTGAATTTTCCAGTCCAGGTTTGTCTGCTCAATAGGCCTGTTGTAGGCCTATTTTTGCTTGAGGTCCTAATGCCCAAAAAAAGTATTTAAAATGATCCTGTTTTGTGTTTTTAGAAGTACAGGTATCTCCTTTTAGTGTGAATTTATTCAGCTCAGTCTAAGTACTTCAGAATATACTTTAAATATTTCAAGCTTAAAACATTAACCTTTACTTCTGGGCTTCATAATAATAACTTATTTTGTCAGAAATGTCCCATACAGACAGTAACTGCATAGCACTTCACAAGACAGACTTTTGTTTTACAAGAGGGGAACTGGATCGGTTAGGTACAATTCTTGCAAGATCTGCCATTGTTAGTTGGAAAGGGTGAAAGCGCACCACATCGGTAACAATTGGAAGTACAAATAGGCCAAGGTATGAGTTACCCAGGAGCCGGGCAATACATGTCGATGCACAGACATTATGGTAAAATTAGCCAATTTTAACTTAATCATAAAGCATTAAGTACTCTTTGAAAATCAGACTGTATAAGATGAGATACTCAGAGGTGAATGGGCTTTTGTGGTTTTGGCCTCAAAGTTATGGGACAGGTTGCCTCTGCGTGTTAGGTAGGCTCCTTCACTGTCATCTTTTAAATCCGATTTGAAGATTCCTCTTTTTTCCCTGTTTTGACAAAACATGAGTTGTTTGTTCTTTTCCCTAAGTTGTTTTATTGTATAACATTGTTTTAAACCTATTTCTAACTTTATTTACTATTTTTATTTTTATTCTTATTTTTACTATTTCTATTCTCTTAATGTACATCTCTTTGGTCAACCATTTGCTGTTTTGAAATGTGCTTTATAAATAAATTAGACTGGATTGGACACTAAAGAGATTTGTTCAATACTTTTGTGTGGACAACTAGAAAACAAGCATAAAATGAAAAAAAGTGTAAGAACGTTCTATTTGAATATAAAACCTTAAAAGACAAACAAATAATATTGACACACCAAATACGTCTGCCTGTCAGATAAATTAAATGCCAGAAAGGGAATTTGGATTAATTTAATCCTGATGGATAACATCCTTTGATGTGGATTAAAGAACGAGTCAGTGAGGCAATGTTTATTTATGAAATGGAGAATGTGGATGCTGGAGTGATATGGATGTTACCGTGATCAACAAACCTGTGTTTGAGTGCTATGTCTTGTGTTAAAAAAACATTTCAGTCACCAATTATGACTGCATTGTATTCATAAAACATGACAATGTTACTGTTGAATACTACCCACCACTCCCTCCAAGCTTTCTGATCTTAGGTGCTAAAATCTGTATCAATTAATGGCATTATGTAAGTTGCTAAAATAATTGTTGGAAGGTAGAATTTAATACACTGCTTTTGAAATATTGTAGCCTACCAAATGGTACCCAAACAGTCTTTTGCGATTGTGATATATCACAATATATTCCATACTGATATTGTGATGATGAGTCCACTTTGATATATTGTGCAGCTCTAAAAATATAGTTTTTTAGATAATGCAAAAACATTCCATATATTCATAGACTATATAAAAATAAATATTTGAAAAATGCTGCTAGTGGTAGATTTCAGCTGTGTACAATAGGGTAAAAAATAAATTACCACAAATGCCAAATAACTGCTTAGCACAGGCTTTGGAGCAACTTGTGCTACCATGCAGGTTTAGTTTTAATTGATGGAGGCTTTACCAATTTCAACAAGACGATGTCCGCTCAATCAAATTCAGTGCAGTTTATTTATGTAGCGTTAATTGTCAATAAATTTCACCTTATTGCATTTGGGACAAACAGGTTCAATTTGTATGCTGGTATACAGAACAACAAACAACATTCTGGATGATTTATTACATCATCTACTCTATCATCAAAAAGAAAAGCTCGTAAGCATTTTGCACAAAGTTAAAAGTAGAGAAGAGGCCCAAATATTAATGTTACAACCCAGCTCAGCTAGGGGAAGATAGGAGGTAAAATTAAAGTAGGTAAAACAGGTTTTTGACCAAAAGAAAATGATTTGTTGTTTACTTTTTGGGATTTTGCAATATATGAAAAGTTAACAAGCCAAGGTCACACATTTCAAAAAGGGCAACAATAGTTGTTGTTTGAATTAACAAACATTTTGCCCAACTGTTAAGTCAAGTGCAAACATTTGAAAATGTACCCTAGCAAAGAGAGGCAAGCTGTTCAGAATTAATCACAGCCACCCCCATTAACTGATGAGGAGAGTTTTAATCGGAGGGTCATCTCTGTGATTGGAGGAGCTGGAAATGAACAGTCCAATAGGGTTTCAAGGGGATATCAATTCGAAGGAGTCATTATGAAACAAGTAACCAGAGATGAGAAACTCCACAGCTGAGGTCAATCAGTCACTTATCTTTGTTGATAAATGTATGTCCACAGCTCTCATAAATGTTGTATGACTAAGAAATCAGTTTCTAATGGTTGTATGGTTGAAAGTACCTTTTTTGGTCTTGAGAATGAATACCTTCTAATATAACTCAAAAAAACCAAAGTTAGCTTCTTTCTTCAGAAATGCTAGTGGTACCCTCAAAAAATTGTTACAATGTTGGAAATGTGTTGTGCAGAACGACAGTGAAGTCATTAAGAAGCTTACAGGCGTTCTGGCAGATTAGGTTTTTTCCCCTTCTAATCCTCTAGATTACCACTGCACAAGCCTGGTGGCTGTGAGTCCTTCGTTGCTCTGTGCAGGTTCTTTACATTGATCATTTCTTTTGTAGCTGCCGCATCATTGAATTTGAATTGAAGTTGACTAAGATAGATGCAAGCTGATGAGGAGAGGTCAAAGGGAGCTGAAATTGTAAATTTACTTAGCTACAGGTGGGACAACGTTTTAAAAAATATCTTATTTACTGCATAAATTGGGAATGCATTCGGAGATGGATTATTTGAAACACAACATGGATTCTTGATTATTTTTATGGAGACATTATTTTGTTTTAACAAAGAATAGGTGCCGGTGAGAACAACATCCCTACACTTCAGTGGACCATTGGCTGAGCATAGAGGATCATTTGTTCTTGGAACGAATGCTCTTGGTCTCCATTGCTCTGTGAAATGGAGCTAGAGCTGTGTTGCGAAGAGCAGGGGCACTGCGCATTGGATCCCACAGAGCCTGAGGTATCAGAAGACATTTCTAAACTTGCAGACAGCGACTCTCTGAACAAGCTGCCTTGTGGGGCTGCAGAGGACGGTGAAGAACTCTGTGTTAAAGACCCATCTGAAATCGAGAGCCGTGCAGTAGAGAGCAAAGACACTGAGATAAAAAGCTCACCCAACTGCGAGCTACAGAGAAAGAAAGCAGAATGCAAGATAGAAAAGAAACTGAAGAAAACAAACAGCTGGAAGATGGTCCGATTTCAAGACCCTTCGACGGAAGAGGACGTAGTGGAGAGGGACAGCTCAGCAGAGATTCTTTTTCCAGAATATGCTGTAGAAGAATGGACATCTACTCCATTTGAGGAGCTGTTCATGGCAGAAGATTGGGAGGACATCACAGGTGAGAACACAGGTAATAACTGCAAATATCTAAAATCCTAATATTGGAAGGTAGCCTAACTATAGAACTGCTACAACCAACTGCAATAACTGGCAGTCGGTGTGGATGTTTTGCTATATATCTCGAGCCTTTATTGTTTGTTTTTAAACAGAAGAGCGGCTATTGAGGAAGAAAGTTCTGGAATCAGGAGACATACAAGTCCCATGCTCCACCTGGGGTCAGGAGGTCACTGTGAAGTTGCAGGGTGTTCTTGAGGACCGCACTGTGGTGGAGAAGGACTGCAAGCTTGTCTTTGTTATCGGAGAGGGAGATGTAATACAGGTGACATTCAACTGAATTTCCTTAAAGATCCTATAGATGTGAGTTTGTGTTGCCTCATGCAGCCAGAAACAGAAAGAAAGTCAACAAATCTGTACACCCTTGTGCTCACTGTGCCAACATACTGATGTAGTCGATATGGTTCCCATGTTAATCGTAGTTGCATGCTTGCCTTCTGTAATTCTTTAAATCCAGAGATAACAAAAGGGTAACTCAGACTGACAGGACATGAAATTATGATCTGCTTACTAAACAAGGGTTCCAATGCATTTTCCAATCTGTTGCTGCTGGGTCAAATCCTTGTGACTCAATTTTTAGAT
This sequence comes from Girardinichthys multiradiatus, assembly GCF_021462225.1. NCBI lineage: Eukaryota > Metazoa > Chordata > Actinopteri > Cyprinodontiformes > Goodeidae > Girardinichthys > Girardinichthys multiradiatus. The sequence continues at coordinate 27,794,400 of NC_061795.1, read as the reverse complement.
GTTTGTTGTAAGAATCAACTCTATTCGTCATTCTTCACATCCCTCTATGGTTCCATCGGGAAATATCCAGTGAAAACTATCAAAGGATTCACGTGAATTTGACTAACCAGTGTGAATTTTAATTTAGAAGCGAGATGGTTTTTTTCATTTCCTGAAATGTTACTTTTTTGGACAGTGATAATTCCAATATTCCATACTTTTAAGATTTTCTGATCTCTCTCTCTCGTTTTTTACAAATAAATACAAAAGTTCAAAATAATCTGCACCACATACACTTCTCAAAAGAATTAAAGGAAAATTTTTCAATCGGAGTATAATATCAAGTCAGTTAAATTTCTGAAATATTGATCTGGTCATTAAGGTAGTAGAGGGGGTTGTTAATCAGCTTCAGCTGTTTGGTGTTAATGAAATTAACAACAGGTGCACCAAAGTTGCAACAATGAGACAACCCCAAAAACTGAAATGGTTTTGCAGGTGGAGGCCACGGACATTATTTCCCTCCTCATTTGTTTTTGTTTTTTTTACCGTTTTGCATTTGACTAGGGTCAGTGTCACTACTGGTAGCATTAGGCGATACCTGGACCCTATAGAGGATGCACAAGCAGTCCAACTCCACCAGGATGGCAACATGTGCCATTGCCCGAAGGCTTGCTGTTTCTCCCAGCACAGTCTCAAGAGCATGGAGGAGATTCCAGGAGACAAGTAGTTACTCTAGAAGAGCCGGACAGGGCCATTAGAGGTCCTTAACCCATCAGCAGTACCGGTATTTGCTCCTTTGTGCAAGGCGTAATAGGGTTAGTACTGTCACAGCCCTACAAAATGACCTCTAGCAGGTCACTGATGTGAATGTCTCTGACCAAACCACTAGAAACAGACTTCATGAGAGTGGCCTGAGGGCACGACCTCCTCTAGTAAGCCCGCTGCTCACTGGCTGACACCTTGGAGCTCTACGTGTATTTGCCAGAAAACACTGGAATTGGCAGGTTTGGCACTGGCGCCCTGTCTTTTCACAGATGAGAGCAGGTTCACTCTGAGCTCATGTGATAGACATGAATTCAATTCAATTGGAAAATACTTTATTCATCCCAACGGGAAATTAATTGTTGTTGTAGCTCATATTATGCAGGTTTCTTCAAAGAGTTGTAGATGCTGATGGCTGTGGGCAGGAAGTATCTCCTGTAGCGTTCTGTCTTACAGTAGATCTGAAGAATCCTCTGACTGAAGACGCTCTGTGGTCGTATGACAGTCTCATGAAGAGGATGCTCAGGGTTCTCCAAAATGTTCTTCATTTTATCAAGAATCCTTCTTTGCACAATGATCTCCAGAGGTTCCAGAAGAGTCCCCAGAACAGAGGCAGCCTTCTTTATCAGCTTGTTGAGCTTTTTTAAGTCCCTAGCTCTGATGCTGCTACCCCAGCAGATGATTGCAGAAGAGATCACACTCTTTACAACAGACTTATAGAAGATATGAAACATCTTGCTGCAAACACCAAATGTCCAAAGTTTCCTCAAGAAGTACAGTCTGCTCTGTTGCTTCTTGTAGACGGGCTTCATAGTTGCATTTTCACTCTAGTCTGTTGTCCGGGGGAACACCGAGGTATTTATACTGCTCCACCACCTCCACTTCTTCTCCCATGATGGAAACAGTGTTTGACCTATTCTTGTTTCTCTTAAAATCTACAATCACCTCCTTTGTTTAATTTGAAATGGTCTGGAGAAGCTGCAGTGAATGTCATGCTACCTGCAACATTGTTCAGCATGATCAGTTTGGTGGTGGGTCAGTGTTGGTGTGTAGAGGCATATCCATGGAGGGGTGCATAGACTTGTACAAGATAAACGATGGCACCATAACTGTCAATAGGTGTTGGGAAAAAATCATTTGGCCCATTGCTAACCTCTTAGATGGTGCAGTGGGTCCTGGGTTCATCCTGGTGCATGATAATGCCCAGCCTCACGTGACAAGAGTATTCAGACAGTTCTTGGCGGGTGAAGGAATTGATACCATTGACTGGCCACCGGGATGTGGGAGGACGTACCCCAGGACACCATCCGTTGTCTCATTAGGAGCATAGCCCGATGTTGTGAGGCATGCAAACAAGCACTTGGGGGCAATACAAACTACTGAGCACCACTGAGTGCCGTATCGGTTTTTCAGTTTAATTTTCTCTGTAACTTTGGATTAAGCCCTGTGTGGGGCTTATTTTCATTTTCATCAACTGCATCATGCACCCAGCATGATATTGATTTCCAATTGAGAGTTGACTTGTTTTTAATGTGTTCCTTTAATTTTTTTAAGCAGTTGACAGTGGTCAGAATTAAAATTTATAAATTGCAACCAACATTAAAAACCAAAGGCTATAAGAAAGGGAAAAAAAATAAGACAGGACCAGTTTTATACAGCAGAACACTTCTCTACTCCTTTTCTAACAAGTTTCTGGTCTAAAAATCCCATTTACCCTTTCCTTTATCTGCTCCCCAAGCTGAGTAAACATCTACAGGTGTGTGCTTGCATTTATCAGTTAAGAGTACAAGCTTTTCTGCTAAGTCAATGACAAAGTGGTTCATTGAAACCATGAACAGTATGAATAGCTACCAAATTGCTTATTTCTAGATGTACTGATTGTTTTTAATCTCCTCTTAAATGTATAGCAACTCAAAACCTCCCCCTTGTTGATCTGTGACAGCAAGTCCAATTGTCTGAATCATGGAATGTTTGGGCTAAACCTTTATACTCACTCTTTATGCTTTTTACTCAGAAAAGAAAGGGTCATGAATCAAAATTTGAATCCATGAAGCAATGTTTCTGTCAGTTAACTGAAATACAAACCAAATACAGCTTATATGTGTTTTTGTTTAATTATGCAATATGCTAGATGTGAAATAGACCCAGGAAGTGTTCCAAGTAATGTGTTTCTTGACACCTGTAGGCTCTAGAGGAGTGTGTTATGTCCATGCAGAAGGGGGAGATCACATTACTCCTGGCAGATTCCCAGTATGCCTATGGACTTCTGGGAAGGTAAGGACTCTCCAGTTGCTTTTGCTTATTATAATCTTGCAAATTAGTAAACATGTTGAGGACAGGCTCAACAGGATTTAGGTGCTTATCTTTTCTTTGACAATAATGACATCAAAAAATCATATTTAGCCTCTTGAACCTGTTGCTGTGGGGGAAGTCTGTGCATCCAGGGTTAGCGGGGTTAATGGACCATAAACAGGAGCAGATGGCTTCCTCTGAACAACAACCTATCAGTGGTGTGTCTGAAACCTCCTAACCTATGGGGGAACCCTACTCGTATTACAGAAAATGGCTTGGGTTTATAACCTTTGCACCAGTGAAGAGCCAGTATAAACGGAGACAGCATTTAGGAGCTGCTGCCTAAAACCTGTTCTTTATAGTTCTTCTGTTTGCTCAAGATAACCAGAAAGAAGGGAGATCGAGTAATACAGTTCATATCTAACAAAATACAAAGATTGTATTTTGTGTCATAAGGTATAAACGCTTCATAAAATCATCTAATGATCAAATCTGATGATTTATTCAGTTGCTGTTACTTTCATAAGGAAAATTGATGGTAATATATTGTCTGACTGTGATGCAATTTTGCCAAGTGCTGATTATTATTTAATGTTAAAGGCAATATCATCTACTGTCATTACAGCCAATTATGCATTAATAGATTAAAAAATGCAATGTTGATCCATATACGCTTTTTGAGGGAAACATAAACTGTGATGATTATAGTTTCAGAAACCCATAAAATAAAAATATTTTTCAGCATTTTTCTATATGCAGAATGCCCATTATCAGAAAAGCTGCATTAACTCCCATTTGTTTACTCAACTCTGTCATGTGGCAGTAAAAGCATGAAAAAGGGTCAGAATTCATGGCTAGGTTTATGACCTGCATCTAGTTTTATAGCTAAAAGGAAAATGTAGATGGTTGATGACAACAACAAAAAAATCCAACATTCAAGCATTTCGTAGTGAGAGCATGTTTTTTTCTGCTATATGAAAGACTGTTTCTACCTGTTCTGAGTGCTGCACATTAAGTCATGTTTGTATTGCTGGCACTCTGTGAAGAACACGGCCTGTGAGAAGTCGAGAATCACTCTTCATGTCGTGTGTGGAGCTGGAGGCAGCAGGAGGCTGGTTAATGATTGTTTTGATGCCACTGATTAGGGTTGTGTGCTGTGCGGAGTCAAACCTTATTTGAACCACAAATCAGAGTTTCATGTCTGCTATTCCAATATGATTCATTTAGCTGATGTTGTTCGTTACCTTAAACCGGATTTTCTCAGGTAACGGATATTAAGTGTTTTACTTAAAAATGTCATCAGTTTCTCAGATATAAATTAAGCCAAATCGCAGATTTAAATTTCTCTCAGATTTAAAATTTTATTAGATTAAAAATTTGTGGTATTTTTATGTTAGTAATTTAGTCTAGCTGGTAAAAAATGTTGCTCTTAGTTGGTGTAGATGAGCTAAAACTGTCCATTAAATATTTGATTATATGAGATAAAAAAAAATAAAAAATAACAAACAGCAACAGATGTCACGTTTGAGTGCGGATTGAACGAGCTCAGCATGTCTGTACTGTAATGTGACAGACAGGGAGACAATGAGGGGAAATCTCATTAACCCCTCTCTGTTCTCTGGCAGATGCACTGATTGAACTCTGTCAATCCTCTGCTGCAAACAGAGCTGTTAAGAGCACTTCAGGGAGTATAAAGCTGGTCAGACAGTATGATTCATCACTGCAGCATGCAGTGGTCTGTGGCTCAGTGTCCGTGTTACGTTGACTGCACTTTCAAGGATGCAGAAACCCCTGTAGAAGGTGGGAGAATTAACCTGATTGTTTACAACAAACAGGGTCATAACAATGAATAGTAGGATGCACTAATACTTTCCTGGATAGATAGTTTAACCTTCAGTGACTTTATCATGTTGCTCTCATTTGAGGAACTTTGAATGTCTATAAATTGTGAAGTCAGACCTGTAAAATATTAGATTATTTCATAGTGACCATAGTCTAAAACATAAATCTATGCAAATTGTAATATATAACTGTAATGGATTTGAAATTAAATGTGCTGTTCCTTTTGTCCCCTCATCCAGCTAAGTGTACTAGAGAACAGAAAAAAAGCCCTGGTCGATGAAGTAAAGAGCTTCGATTTTTAGCATTGAAACTATAACCAGTGTTCATTCAAATTTGTCACTCATAACATTTAAAGATTGAAACTGTTATAGATTTTAAGTAAACTATGCATGCTCAAATTTCAATTTCAGTTACAAATGTGCATCTTGCCTTTAGATATGATTACAACTTGGTGTTCATATTTTATCTTTTGATTCTTTCACAGCAGTTACACTCTAAAGCATAACACAAATCAAACCAAACTAAAAGGAACAGATGGCAGATTTTTATTAATTAACGCCAGTGTGCCATTTCCTAAAAGAGCATTGCTTGAACATACAACAGCAGCATGACTCTTTTCTTTTATACTTAAAATTTGTTAATAGTAAACAGTTTTGGAGGATTGTGATTGTTTTATGTTTTTTATTCTGTTCTAATCACTGTAAACACGCTGGGTTTAAACCCTGGACAAGGTCCCTTGATGAATGTTTACTCTCTCCACTTCCACAGACGGCTGAAGGCATATTTGCAATTTATTTAAAATCATATACAATATACTTTTCCACTACGTTTAGAGTGGTTTTACTTACGTTTAACAATGCGAGTATTGTGAGTGTAAACAATGCAAAACATACTGATATGCTGCATGAATGACTGTCTACGAGAAAAATATACAAATTTTTCAGTTGCACAATTTGAAGTTAACAGAAAATATTAGTTGTAGAGAATATTAAACAGAGAGATGACTGAAACATAATGTTAAGAATTTTGAAGTTGTCTGAAATTCTTAAAACCTTCACTCCCCAAAGGTTTAGAGTAATCTGAAAAGTACTATTTCCTACAACCGTAATTTTCTGGTTTACATTTCTTGTAATCTGTCTTTACCCTGTTTCCTGCAATGGAAATGGAGTGAGAGAAAAATGGCCACAGAAAACGTGTTGATTCTTAGTCCCTGTAGTAAAAATGCACCTATAAATTTACCCAGAACTAACTGATAATAGCAAAACAGTTTCTTTGGAAGGTGTTCTGTGCTGACTCTTCAAGACACTGACAGGTGTGACATAATGTCACAAATTCTTCGGCTTACCCAGCAGGAATGGTTGCTAACAAGAATGACATTTTTATGACTGAACAAAACACTGGTGCCTTGCAACTCAGGGGCAGTACACTTCCACAGAAAAGAAAAGCCTGATCACAGTTTATTTTACAGGTATTGTGTAAACAAGCTAATGTCTCAGTGTTACTCCATCTTTGTCAAAGTTCAGGTGTGGCAGGAAACTATAGTCGGACTAATATAGGTGTGTAAAGGTTTCTAAGGGGTTATATGGGATCTTGGATTCTCAGGAAAGTGATATATTGGAATCAAAGAAGAATGAGGTCACTTGATTTTGCAACATTTGTTGACGTGGGAGGTGTCAGTGACTCATGACATTTTTGGTCTGTCTTTTTGCTGCTGTTCTTCACAGCAAAGATATGCATCTTTGTCAAACATGTTTATAGAGAGAGTGTTTCAAGCTTTCTATATAATTCTTATGTAATTGAGGTATAGAAACAGAAATGAAACAGCATTGTTGTGCTTTTGAGTCTAAAGCGGAGGAGGGCAAAAAACGAAGACTGTAGATTTCTAACCATCCATGCAGACCTTCCTCATATAGTCAGGATCACGGTTAGAACTAGTAATTTTTTGTCTAACCTGCCTCTGATTTTGAAATCCAGAAAGCTCACACCCTGTTAAGTTTACTTTAGTTAGAACAGATAAGACTATTTTTGTGTAGGTATCGGCAATGATTGGCAACTGATTTCCAATCTTCTTCTTTTGTAAAGTTTTGTCCTGTCAAAGCTGATTCCAATTTCTCTTTAGGAGCTGTAATATGAAAATATATCAGAACAGCATTGAAAAGCTTTCATTGGTCTTTCTTGCCTAAACAGTCCCTGTTACATTTGTAAATTCAGCATGTTGAAAGCTCAAATGGATTTAACAGTCAACTTTATCCAGTTGCCCTTCCTACTTTCTATTTTTTCTTGTGACATAACAAAAATAAAATGTAGCTAAGAATGGCATATAACTAACACATCCTCAACTCATATAATGAGATACATTGGCAGAAACAGAGCCCATCCTAAAATCAAATTTAGAAATGCATTGAGAAAGCCTCCATAAATAAGAATCTGATGATTTTACGCTTGATCAGCAATGACTAGTGACCAGCCTGTCAGAAACTGAAAAATCTGATCTAGCTTGTTTCTGTGGCATGAATGTAAAATTGCTCACTTTGAATTTTTTAGATTCTGACCACCTGACTACCCATAATGGCAGCACGTACAGTCGCAGCAGCTTGAGGCTCCCAGCTACTTTTGCACCTTTCTGTATTAATTCTCTTCCTTGTTATTTATTTATTTTTTTGTTTATCCTACTGTGGTATATGGTAACCCCTCGTGAGCATCCTCAATTTAGTTGTACTCCCCCAGTACAATGACAATAAAGACTATTCTATTCTATTCTATTCTGATAACAGGTCTGGGCTGATAAAGCTAAAAAATAAAATCCAATTCCAGTCTCTAAATGATTTCTCAGTGCATCTCCACTTCTGATTGCCAGATCTGCTTGGTTTTTGCAGATCTCTCATTATAATGTGCTGTATGTTTGTCATTCACCATGCAAATAAGAGAAAGTATAACTTTGTTATATTACAAGAATAAGTTGAAAAGTGCACTCTTGAGTCAGTTTCATATCAGATTTGATAAATGTTTGCTCTTCCTCCTTGCAAACTAATCTCTCCTCTTGTCCCATGTAACATGACACAGCCTAGCATTAGCACTTCTGCTTTTCATTATAAAATGTACTTGCTAGTACACAGGAATGACTCACTCGCCAGACAGTTGCAAAGGCCTGTGTCAATTTTATCAGTTTTTATGTACACAGTCTCTCCTCCCCCGTGTCCTTGTGCGTAAGCGTGCTGTCCTCTCCAAGAAGGTTGAGGTCCTGAGATCACAGTGTGACTCACTCTGCAGAACCACCTGGGTTAATTTAATAATGTGACCTTTGAGACGCTCCACTGGGAAAAACAAAATAGGAAAACTGAACCACTTGTCTCTTTTCATACTTCCTCTCCACGAGAAAAAAAAAAAAAACTCTGACAAACACACTGATGTTTGGTGTAACTTTATCCTGTTTATAGAGCACATGTTTTATTTATTTTCACAAGTGAAGGGTTCAATATGCTACAAAACTAACAGCTGAACTCTTGACTGTGCTGTCATGTGATCTAAACAAGTTTGACTGTAGTCTTTCTGGCTCAGTGTTTCTCTTTCCCGGCAAGGACACAGCAGGCTGACAAGAAAACCACACCCAGGCCTAATGCTTCAGCAGCAGGTCTGCAAGCACTGACAGCTGCAGCTCTGCAGATAACATCGAGCTCAGCTCCCAATGAGCATGCTCTCTTCAGTTCGCTACAACACTGCCACATTGCCGTGTACTTTCAACAGGTTAAAGTTTAGCTAAAATCAAATTGCAATAAATTCTGGCAGGTTCACACAATTTGATTAAGTTCTCAAATCTAGATGGTAGTTTATTTCGGTGACATGGCTGTATTTTTAAACTTTTTTATTTCTTTTTTACCACTTGGATCACTGTTTGAATTGCATATGTCCTTCATCTAATCTCTCTGGATGTTTACCTTTCCCTCTGCCAGCAGGAGGCTTATCTCTCACATCAACAACATTGGCTGTAATATAGCACTGCCCTTAGTTAAAGCTACTTCTGCTTTCTGTGGTCAGGGAACTTAGTGGGAAAGTAAATCTTCTGAAGCGAAATATGCTTTTATTGAGCTTGTGGTGGATAGTATAATTTTAAAGAGGAGAGGAGTTGAGTTGAAACTGTTTAATAACAGGGGATAGAGCTTTGCCATTATCTTGCTTTCATTTGCATTCTTTTGTGCAAATAGCTCTCTCAGGTTCACGTTGACCCCCGTTTTAAAAAAATAGGTTATTTAATGCCATTGAGTAACCATGTTTTCGCTTCTTTCTTCCTCATAATTCCTGTAAATAAACAACTTTTTCCTTAAGAGCTCATATCACCATTTTTACAACTTTTTCTTTTCAGTTGTGTCCAGGCATATTGCTCATTTTTCATTTCCATGCCCAGATAAAATAAAAGTTAAAAAAAGATGAAAGATGTGAAACAAAGAAAATAAAATCAAGGCAGTATAGAGCGCAGTAGAAAAGTGATAGCATTACATCTGGAATGTTGAACTATCGCATCAATGCATAAAACAATGACTAGCCCTGAAGAAAAAGTGGTGATAGTAAGGTAAGTAAGCTTGACTGTTAGTTTCTAATGTGAATATTTACATTTAGAGACTTAACGAACCAACACCCTACTCAAGAATTTAAAAGCTTTCTGTTGTGGCTATTGTCTGCCGGTAATTCACGTTGGTGATAAATGAATTGTCAAGTCTCTTATTAAAAAATTTAAAATTCTGTTTGAATTTCATTTGACATTGTATTTTGTGGTCCTGTTATGATCACCGTTTTGCTCTGAGACCTTTGGTCTGACAGACCTTTTGGCATTGGTCTGTACATTTCTTCAAACAACTATGACACCAGAAAATGTTATATGGGGGAACCAAGCAGTTATTGTGCAAGTGTACACTTTTCTCCACATAATCATATCATGTGTTACGTATGGTGTAGCTGTCAAAATGTTATTTCGAGCACCCATCGTTTGTCATGCCCCTGAAAATAAACAACATGCTCAACGGTTAGTTTTCTCACAATGACACATTCTTTGGCCTTAAATGCACATGCTACGTATGTGGTAATTGGAATCTAGAGTGAAGTGTTCTCTCTTTTGCTTGGTTCATTTTGCTTAGACACAGAAGGAAAAAGTTGTTGGTGTAGCTTATTAGTAAAAGAAAGCATTTCCTTACCTCATAAATGCTCATAACTGATTACAGCCTGATTATGCTTAAAAACAACATCCAACAGCCAGTCACTTTGATGGCCTGGCTGTTGACTGTGCTTGAGCCATCTATTGTAACTGTGGCATAAACTGTGTTGTGTCCTCATCTCTCACCTTTGGGTAAGTCCAAGATTCGAATTACCTGTGCTCACTATATTATTTTTCTTTACCAGTAAGCAGCCAGACAACCATTTACAATTTATACATTGTTTACATGTTTGAATGGTGTTTTTATTAACTGAAAAAATAAATCCAAAGAGAAATAATCTGTTAACACTTAAACTGTGCTTCTTTACACTGAAACATTTCACTCACGGCCAAAGAAAAACACGCAAATAACTGAATTTTATGTGAAACAGTAACCAGTCCTATAGTCTAAAGTAAGGTGCCATTTGTGCACAGAGCTTGAAATGTTTTGAAACGACCTTTCCACATTCCTAATATATCTAAAATATCAAAATAAACGCACTCCCTTCATTCAGAAGTTCAACACTCTCACAAAGGTTTCAATTGAAGATTTAGAAAATGCTTTCCTAATATTATAAATTCTTTAGTGCAATTAGTGCAATATATAATGAAGGATGGGACAATATGAAGAAAGGTATGAACGAGTGTTAATATAGTCATTGCTAAGAAGCCCATTGATTAATTCAGAAATTCAACAGCAGGCTTAAATCTATTATTTTCTCCTAAATGCATATTTATATTTTTAATAGGGTAAATATTACATTTGATCAATTTTCAAAATAATATAAAGCAGCCTTTAGAAGTTTTTATGATGATGATTTAAATAGTAAATGTTAAAAAAATTTAAAAGATGGAAAGATAATTATTAAATGTTGGGCTTGGACTTGCCCCTTAAAGACATGGACCTGGACAAAATTACTCTTGAACATCTCTAGTTTCAACCTGGCTGACAGAAATAGTTATTACTGTTTTAAAACATAATTTTCAAACTTTGCTGCCAAAGTTCAAGGATGACTGAAGACACTGAAAACTGCTGATATCAAAGCATTATAATTATAAATAAAGCAATTAAACTAATTTTTGAAAAAATAATATGTTGGAAAACAGTCCCTCAGTAATTTTGCTGTGAAGGCAATACAATAGTAAACCTTGATTACTTGCAAAGGTTTGGTTCCAATGTACGGATAAAAATACCATTATCGCCGTTGTAATATATATTATTAACACATATTGAGATAATACCATTTTCTACCTTTTTAAAAAATGTACTCTGCATTAGTAGGATTTGTTACAAGACCATTTCGCAAAATGGTCTAGTAATACATCTGCAAAGACAATCTTTTTACATGCTTCATCCCAACAAAGTGTCCTTGTCTGTGACAGCTTCGTAAAATGAGCGTTCTCTGACTGTTGGTTTTAATGGGAGTGCTGTTCTAACTAACTCCTCTAATAGCTCAGAGGGGTAATGGCAGCAGGTTAACTTCCCATTCAAGTATCCTCGTTCCTTGCATAACTCACACTGAGACAGGAGAAAGGCATTGCAGTAACCAGCTTGAAAGGGATTTTTTTAAGGAGGCTACAGTTGGCAACGCAGAGCACCAACACAATAGAAGGTTGAAATTGTGCATGTTTAGTTTTACACCACCATATAAAGGCACTTAGTTTGAGTCTTTTACTTTTTCATTTAGTTTGTTGCTTACTATTCAAAACCATGATAATAATGGAAAAAAATATGAATGATGAAAATCATTTCTTTAAAAGTTCAAATTAATTTGCAGTCTATAAATTATTCATAGTCTTTGTTTACATTTTCATCAACATGTTGCCAAAATATTTTATGTACCTATTGAGTGTTGTCATATATTTCCCTTTTTATAAAACTCCCATCATAAGTACAAGAGATATTGGCTAATTATAGATTGAAAAGTGTGATTATGACTGAGGGCTTCCTATGAGTTATGTTTACAGTTTTATCTGCTGTCCAACCCTTTTATCTCATGATAAACTCTCACAACCTGCTGTTGAAACCCAACATGTCCTCTGAAATGTGGACAACATGCTTCACATGTCTACTGCACAACCAGCTGTCTGTCTCTGTTAAACAAGCACAATGTTACAACAGTATATTTTCCAAAGTATGAGAATGGCATAGGAAAGTGACATATGGGATGAGAACAAGGTCAGACTGACCACCACTTTTCCTACCCATGCCAGCTGTTATTTGTTATACATCTGAGGCTGAGATCTACAGTTGGCCTACATTAGCGCAATAGCTGCCGCTCAAGGTGGCAGCAGGTTGGAGTAGATCTGTTACTTTTCATTCTGATTAATTATTTTTAAGAACTCAAATTTCTCTTGTGGTTGATAAAAATAATTTTTTTTTGACGATTATCCTCTCCGATTATCCTCTCTCATCATGCTGTGGAGCTGGAAGGATTTTTGCTGACACATTTTTATTTTTGGACATTTATTATGATGCGTCACCATGGCAATGTTTTTGTTTTTGCAACCAGGAGCAGCTGATCAATATCTCAAAAGCTCAAATAATACTTCAACTACAACCCTAAATCCCTGATGAGTTGAAAAGAAGGCGCCATGGATGCAGAGCAGGAGCAAAGAGAAGCGTGAGAAGGAGGAAGTTCAAACCATCTCTTCCATCGATTATGATGGGCAATGTAGGATTGTTGGGAAACAAATTGAATGAACTCCAAGCCCTACAAAGGACCCTGCCAGAGTATCAGCAATGCAGTATTATGTATTTCACTGAGACATGGCTACAGGATCTTATCCCTGACTTCAGCATCTCTCTGCCAGGCTTTCTGACCATACGAGCAGACAGAGATTTAAAGAGGAGAGGCAAACACAAAAGAGGCGGACTGGCAGTACTTGTGATTAACAAATGGTGTAATCCAGGACATGTTACTGTGAAGTGTTGCCTCTGTAGTCCAAATATTGAATTATAAGCAGTAAGTTTTCATCCATATCATTTACCCAGAGAGCTCACCAGTGTTAGTATACATTCCACCTTTAGCTGTTGCCAACATGTGATGCTATCAGCTCAGTTGTAGCTAAGCTACAGATACAACACCCCAAAGCGTTTGTGGCAATATCTGGTGATTTTAACCATGCTTCACTCTCTGGTACACTTCCAATGTTTCAACAGTTGATCTACCAGAGAAAACAAAATTTTGGATTTGTTTTATGCAAATGTCATGGACTGTCATGGCATGACCTCCTCTAGGCAAATCAGGGCACAATCTTGTTTTTCTCTGCTCGAAATATAAGCCCCTTGTTCAGAGGCAACCTGTAATAAAGAGGACTGCCATGACTGAATGTGTAACAGACTATTTAAATGTCTGTGTGGATAACACCATCCCCACCAGAACGGTTAGATGCTTCTCCAATAACAAACCCTTGATCACCAGTGACCTGAAGGACCTGCTTAACAAGAAAAAAGAGTCTTCAGAGAGGGAGACAGGGAATTATTGAGGAGCATACAGAAACAACTTAAAGTCAAGATGGGGAGGTGTGCAAGAAGCTGGAGAGCAAGCTCCAACAAAACAATTTCAGAGATGTTGGTCAGGGATAAAGAAGATTGCAGACTTCAAGCAGGACGATCTGATGGATGTTTGGACAAAGCCAATGAACTAAACACATTCTTCAATAGGTTCAGACCAGAAACAAGCTCAGCATCCTTCTATCCTGCTCATAGCCAAACAAACCCTCTTTTGACCCACAGCTTTCCTGTCACACCTAAAATGTTTTATCTTCCACCACAGCCATGGACCCTTTTGCTTCTACATGTTTGCCTTTAACCAGGTCAGAAGTTGCTGATGCTACCATTGCCTCCCTCTTGTACCTGTGTGTCTCAAAAAGTTAGGTGAAGAGACAACTGCAAAGACTGAACCAGATTAAAGCTGCAGGTCCAGATCATGTCAGCCCTAGAATCCTAAAGGCCTATGTAGAGCAGCACTGTGGGATTCTGCAGCACTTCTTCAACCTTAGCCTGGCCCAGAATATGGTTCCAGTGTTGTAGAAGTCTTTTCTTGCTCCGGTACCAAAGAAAACTCACCCATCTGTCCTTAGTGACTATAGACCTGCTGCCCTCACATCACGCATCATGAAGGTTCTAGAGAGACTCCTGTTGGTCCACCTGAGTAAGCAAACAATAAACTATCAGGACCCCTTTCAGTTTGCTTATCGCTGTGGAGTTGTAGTTGAAGATGCCATCATACACATGCTTCAACAAACTCACTGTCATCTGGACAAAGCCAGCAGCACTGTGAGGACCATGTTCTTTGATTTCCCCAGTGCATTTAGCACAATCCAACCTGATTTGCTTTGTCAGAAACTCCAGAAGACTCAGGTGGAGGCCTCAACAATCTCCTGGATCAAAGACTACTTGACAAACAGACCACAGTTTGTGAGACTGAAGGGTAGTATATCCAACCAGGAAGTCAGCAGCACAGGAGCACCAAAGGGGACTGAACTATCATCATTCATTTTCACTCTGTACACCTAAGGCTTCCAGTGCAAGAGAGATACCTGTCATCTACAGCAATACTCGGATGATTCTGCAGTCGTGGGGTGGATCAGAGATGGACAAGAAGCTGAGTACAGGAACCTGGTGGACCGCTTTGTGACATGATGTGGAAACAATCATCTCATCTTGAACGTGAATAAAACAGAGATGATTGTAGATTTTAAGAAAAACAGGAATGGGTCTATGGAGGAATGGGTATTTCCATCATGGGAGAAGAAGTGGCAGAAGTGGAGGAGTATAAATACCTTGGTGTTCACCTGGACAACAGACTGGAGTGGAGGTGCAACTGTGAAGCCGTCTACAAGAAGGGACAGAGCAGACTGTACTTCTTGAGGAAGCTTAGGACCTTCTGTGTTTGCGGTAAGATGCTGCATGTATTCTATAAGTCTGTTGTGGAGAGTGTGACCCCGGACTGCGCACTACAGATACAGGGCTTTCATTTGTTAAGAGCGGACCTCAACGCGGACTTATTGGGAAAAAAGTGAGAAGGCGGAACCTGCGATTTATATAAACGAAGGTTGTTGCAGAGATATCAAAGAGTTGAAGAAGTTATGTCCTGACCTGGATTTATTTCTTATAAACTGTAAACCAAGTTATTCATGAGAGAGATTTCTCCTTGTTTGTATTGGTTGGCGCTTACATACCACCTCAAGGCTCCATATCAGATGCTGAAAAACAACTGGCTGATCTCATAACAAACATGAAGAAAAAACATCCAGACTCCCATCATTGTTCTTGGGGATGATAACAGTACAAACCTCTCCAATGAACTTCCCAAATACAGACAGCACATTAAGTGTCTCACCAGGGATAGAAACACTCTGGACCACTGCTACACAACTTTAAAGAATGCGTATCATGCTGTCACCAGGGCTCCTTTGGGACTTTTTGACCACTCTCTGGTCCATCTCATCCCAACCTACAGGCAGATATCAAAAGTAGCAGTTGACACCTCAACCCAACTCCTCCACATCCCATTCAGACACAAATTATTGCCATACACCAACCATCCCCTACCTTCAGACCTGTACTAAGGATCTCAGAGGAAGATGTAAATAGCCTCTTTCAGCGCCTGAAAACAAGGAAGGCCTCAGGACCTGATAATGTCTCCCCATCATGCCAGAAAACCTGCGCTGACCAACTGGCACCCATCTTCACTGAGATCTTAAACAAGTCACTGGAGCTGTGTTAGGTTCACTCATGCTTCAAACACTCCACCATCTCAGGATTAAATGACTACAGGCCTGTCGCCGTGACGCCTGTGGTAATGAAATCCTTTGAGCAACTGGTGTTAAGGCAACTGAAGGACATATAACAGGCCTCTTGCTGGACCCCCCTGCAGGTCGGCAAATGACACAGTCAGCTTGGGACTACACTTCATCCTGCAACACATTGTACGCCAGAATCCTGTTTGTGCACTTCAGCTCAGCCTTCAACACCATCAACCCAGGCTTCCTCCATCAGAAGCTCATCCAGCTCAAAGTCCTGGCCTCCACCTGTTAGTAGATCACCAGCTTCCTGAGGGACCGGCAGCAGCAGGTGAGGATAGGGAGTCTCTTCTCCCTCACAAGAACCATCAGCACTGGTGCCCCCCAGGGGTGTGTTCTCTCCCCACTCCTCTTCTCCCTCTACACAACTGACTGTACCTTAGTGGACCTGTCTGTAAAACTCCTGAAGTTTTCAGATGACTTCACTGTTATTGGTCTGATACAGGACAGTGATGAGCCTGCATACAGACAAGAGGTGGATTGTCTGGTACACTGGTGTGGTCAGAACCACCTTAACCACCACTTAACCCACTCAAGACTGTAGAAATGATGGTGGACCTTCGGAGAACACCACCCCCACACACACACCCCTCACCATCCTCAACAACACTGTATCTACTGTGGACTACTTCCACCATTTCTCGAAACCTGAGATGGTCTTCACACATAGGCAATGTCAGAAGGCCCAGCAGAGACTTTACTTCTTGAGGCAACTCAAGAAGTACAACCTTCCACAGAAGCTGCTGGTCCTTATCTACACTGCTATAATTCAATCTGTCCTGTCTTCATCCATCTCAGTGTGGTTTGGCTCATCCACAAAACAGGACAGGTCCAGACTGCAACGAACAATCAGGTCTGCAGAGAGGATCATCAGGGCTGACCTTCCATCCATCAAGGACTTATACAGGTCTAGGGTCAGAAAAAGGGCAGCTAAAATCCCTGCAGACCCCACACACCCTGCACAAAACCTGCTTAGACTTTTACCGTCATGTCAGCGTTACAGAGGGCTGTTTGCTAAAACCAGCTGCCACAGAGTTTCTTCCCCCTAGCTGTTTCTCTGATGAACACTTGACAGTCAGAGTTCCAGAACAACACCATGCATACTTGGACTGATCTCATATTATATTCTATTGAAAGTCCATTGTGTATATATGTACATTTAAAAAGATACTTTGTATTTCCATTTTTAAATTAAAAAATAATAAAAAATTTCACTAAGAGCAAAGTGTACCAGAGTCAAATTCCTCGTTAGTCTGTACGAACTTGGCAATAAAACTGATTCTGATTCTGTTTTTGATTTATAAAATAGTTTTGAATTTGAATCTTTTCTGGCATCATCTGTTGGGGTAGTAGCAACAGAGCCAGTGACTTAAAAAAGGTCAACAAGCTAATAAAGAAGGCTGTCTCTGTTCTGGGGACTCCTCTGGAACCTCTGGAGATCAATGTACAAAGAAATATTCATTATAAAATAAATAACATTATGGAGAACCATGAGCATCCTCTTCATGAGACTGTTGTACTACAACATTGTCTTCAGTCAGAGACTTCTTCCAATCTGCTGTAAGACAGGCTCTTTGTAGAAACCTGCATAATATGAGCACAACAACATTTAATTTCCCTTTGGAATTAATAAAGTATTGCTGAATTGAAATGAACTGAAGTTGGCTGAGTAAGAAAAAGTATATATAACAGCAAAGACTTAAAACCATATGACTTAGAACCATATGACTTAGAACCATATGTCCTCTTGTTAAAATCTGTTATGGCTTTGTTTTTTGTGAACTTAAATTATAACAGAAAACTTTATTTGTATGCTCCAAATTATTTTTATGCTCCAAATTAGTCCGTTAGATTGCTGAGCAACTGTGTAAACTACTTCTTTATCCTCTTCCAAAGAGGTCCAAGAAGCCATTTCTTTGTACCTACTCCATGCAACAACTAGATAAATGGCCATATAATAGTTAGTAATTGGAAGACATCTTTAACAATCTCTCTGTCACATTGGCAGGTGACATAACTTTTGGAATGGTAAATTGGAGTAGGTTGCAGGGTTATCATAGTTAACTAAAACAAACGAAAAAGACAAACTGAAATTGAGAAAACATTTTTGTAAACTGAAATAAATTAAAACTTTTATTAAAACTTTATTGTGCATTTATAAAACTAACTAAAACTTAATGAAATTATAGATTTAATTCTCTCCGTTTTTGTGTTTATCAATTTTTTAATAAGCCTTGCAAACTAATGTGAAATGGATTTTTTTTCCACTTGAGCAGTTTACGTCATCTGTCGGCACCGTATGACACCCCATAGTCCCTGGCGGCAGTTCATAAATTGCACGGTTGCTCACCATGCTAGCCGGCAAAATGACAACAGAAAGAATGGTGGGAGAAACTACTAGAGTCCTATATGGGATTTCTTCGGGTTTGACTGTAAGAGACATAAATGCAAGTGTCTTGTAGTAGAAACAGGTGAGCAAATAGTTGCAGTACTTGACAAGCTAGCCTCTCTGAGTAGCTGCCCAGAAAGAGATGCCGCATCATGGCCAGGTAGCACTGGCAAGGTACCAAACATAATGGAAAGCTTTCACCATAGACCAAGCTGCTGGCCAGTTAATATACAGGAACACTGCATGCAGGAGGATACGTTTGTAAATATGTTTATTGAAACTGGGATGTCCACACGACTTTGTGATTGAGATTAAGTTTAAATTATATTATTTAGTTTTATATTAGTTAATATTATTATGTTTACATATGTCCTTACTCTATGGACTATTTTTATCAGCTACAGCATTACACACATTTTGCACTTATAGCTGCTATCTTGTGGTCTTTTACATTTTGTGGACCTTTGGTTTTTCAACAGTAATTGAATACATTTTTTGAAAGCGGTATCTTGTATTTGGAATTACCTCAAAAAGTAATTTTGGTCAATAAAATGAATGTAGGCATTGCACAATATAATATAGGACTGTAAAAGGAGTCCAAGGTAATGCAATCCAGAGCTCGTAAGTAGTCAGCCATCTGTTCTTGTGGTACGTGAACCTAGGGACAACAACCTCTGTCATGTATAAATCTCGTAGTGGTCGTATTCCGCTTATCTGTGACCAGGTCGCGGGGGCAGCAGACTCAGCAGAGACACCCAGACGTCCCTCTCCCCAGACACCTCCTCCAGCTCCTCCGGGGGAGCGTTCCCAGGCCAGCCGAGAGACATAGTCCCTCCAGCGTGTCCTGGGCCGTCCCCTGGGCCTCCTTCCGGTGGGACGTGCCTGGAACACCTCCCGAGGAAGGCATCTAGGAGGCATCTGGTATAGATGCCCGAGCCAACTCCACTGGCCCCTCTCAATGTGGAGGAGCAGCGGCTCTACTCCGAGCCCCTCCCGGATGGCCGAGCTCCTCACCCTATCTCTAAGGGAGTGCCTGGCCACCCTACGGAGGAAGCTCATTTCAGCCGCTTGTATCCGGGATCTCGTTCTTTCGGTCATGACACCAAAGTTCATGGCCATCGGTGAGGGTAGGAATGACCAGTAAATTGAGAGCTTCACTTTTCGGCTCAGCTCTCTCTTCGCCACAATGGACCAGCACAGTGCCCCCATTACTGCGGGAGCCGCACCGATCAATGTGTCAATCTCCAACTCCATTCTTCCCTCACTCGTAAACAAGACCCCGAGATACTTGAACTCCTCCACTTGACGCAGGAACTCCACTCCCACCTGAAGAGGACAAGCCACCCTTTTTCGGTCGAGAACCATGGCCTCTGACTTGGAGGAGCTGATCTTCATTCCAACCAATTCACACTCGGCTGCAAACCGCCCCAGCGCATGCTGTAGGTCTTGGCTAGAGGGGGCCAGCAGGACCACGTCATCTGCAAAAAGAAGAGACGAAATCCACGGGTCCCCAAACCAGACCCCCTCCGGCCCTTGGAAATCCTGTCCATAAAAGTTATGAACAGGACCGGTGACAAAGGGCAGCCCTGCTGGAGTCAAACATGCCCCGGGAACAGGTCTGACTTAGTGCCGGCAATGCGGACCAAACTCCTGCACTGCTTGTACAGAGACCGGATGGCCCCTAGTAAAGGGACCCCGATTCCATACTCCTGGAGCACCCCCCACAGGGCATCATGAGAGACACAGTCAAATGCTTTCTCCAGGTCCACAAAACACATGTGAACCGGTTGGGCAAACTCCCATGAACCCTCAAGTACCCTGTAGAGGGTATAGAGCTGGTCCAGTGTTCCACGGCCGGGACGAAAACCACACTGCTCCTCCTGAAGCACTATCGGCCGGACTCTCCTCTCCAATACCCTGGAGTAGGCCTTACCAGGGAGGCTGAGGAGTGTGATGCCACTGTAGTTGGAACACACCTTCCAGTCACCCTTCTTATGAAGGGGGACCACCACCCCAGTCTGCCAGTCCAGATGCACTGTCCCCAACCACCACTCAATGTTGAAGAGGCGTGTCAACCATGACAGCCCCACAACATACAGAGATTTGAGGTACTCGGGGCGGATTTCATCCACCCCCGAAGCCCTGTCACCACAGAGCTTTTTAACCACATCGGTGACTTCAGCCTGGGGGATAAAACGGGCCAATCCCGAGTCCCCAGCCTCTGTTTCCGACAGGGAATGCGTGATGGCAGGATTGAGGAAATCCTCGAAGTACTCCTTCCACCGCCCGCTAATGTCCCCAGTCAAGTTCAGCAGCCTCCCACCCCCACTGTGAACAGCGTTGGCGAAGCACTGCTTCCCCTTCCTGAGGCGCCGGACGGTTTGCCAGAAACGCTTCGAGGCCAACCAGTAGTCCTTGTCCATGGCCTCACCGAACTCCTCCCAGGCCCCATTTTTGCCTCTGCCACAGCCTGGGCTACAGCACGCTTGGCCTCACGGTACCCGTCAGCTGCCACAGGACTCCCGCAAGCCAACCACAGCTGATAGGACTCCTTCTTCAGCTTGACAGCGTCCCTTACTGCCGGTGTCCATCACCAAGTTCTGGGATTGCCACTGCGACAGGCACCGCAGACCTTACGGCCGCAGCTACGGGCAGCAACATCGACAATAGATGCTTTGAACATGGTCCACTCGGACTCTATGTCTCCAACATCCCCCGGAATCTGGTCAAAGCTCTCCCGGAGGTGGGAGTTGAATACATCCCTGGCTGAGGGCTCCGCCAGACGTTCCCAGCAGACCCTCACTATGCGATTGGGCCTGCCAAGTCTGTCCGGCTTTCTCCTCCTCCAGCAGATCCAACCTACCACCAGGTGGTGATCTGTGGACAGCTCAGCCCCTCTCTTCACCTGAGTATCCAAAACATGCGGCCGAAGGAAACAACAGTCAGAGACCTGTCCCCAACCCGAAGGCGCAGGGATGCGACCCTCTCATCCACTGGGGTAAACCCCAACATGAGATGGCTGAGCTGGGGGGCAACAAGCAAACCCACTCCACCCCGCTGCCTCTCCCCGTGGGCCACTCCAGAGTAGAAGAGAGTCCAGCCCCTCTCGAAGAGACGGGTTCCAGAGCCCACACTGTGCGTGGAGGCGAGCCCGACTATTTCTAGTCAATATTTCTCGACCTCCCGCAGAAGCTCAGGCTCCTTCCCCCTCAGCGAGGTGACATTCCACGTCCCTAGAGCCATCCTAAGCACCCGGGGATCGGGCCGCTGAGATCTCCATCTTCATCCACCGCCCAATCCTCTTTGCGCCGGTCCCTCACAGTTCCCCCTGCAGGTGGTGGGCTCCAGGGTGGGACCCCGGTTCTGCCTTACCAGGCGACGTCACGTGCCTCGATGTAGTAGTCCTCATGAAGGGTTCTTGAACCGCGCTTTGTCTGACCCGTCACCTAGAATCTGTTTGCCATGGGAGATCCTACCAGGAGCATTTAAGCCCCAGACAATATAGCCTCTAGGATCATTCGAGCACTCAAACCCTTCCACCACGTTAAGGTGGCGGTTCAAGGATGTATAAATCTACAGGCACACAATTAAGTCATTCAGGCTTTTATTTATTTAAGAAATGTATGCAGTCTAACCAGCTGATTGGATTCATTTGACTTCATCAACTAAATATAGTTGAATGTTGTCTAGTTTATGGCAGCAAAATTTGCTTCAATGTAATAAAATTACAAAAAATATCTAAAATATTTTATTTTACATTTTTGTCATATCACTTACTGGAAATTAATAATGTAAAAAGTATTGGTCCAAGCACACAACCTTCATTAGGAACTCTAGTGTTTAAGGAAAAGTCAAAAGACATTGTAGTAGAGCCACTAAAGTCTAGATGTAAACCTGACTGAAATGCTGTGATTAGACCTCAAAAGACAAAATGAAAATTGCCAGCAAACAAACAAACGTTTGTCTCAAGGGACATCTGAGATTTGAGATCAGCTTACATGATGGTGGAAGATTAGTTTTTTATTAGATTTTTAGTGTTTGATGTCAAACAGAGAAACTTCACAAATTGGGCCAGAGATTCCACATACATAGTCTGACAGCAAAAATAAAGAGACAACAAACATTATCTGCCATGTTGAACAACGCTGAACTTTCTCATTAACTCAGCTGAATTGTGGTATACAATAAAGATTAGTCCTAGTTTTTTTCTTTTTTTTTCATAGAAAAGGATTGCTTTTTACATCCCTTCTCTTGGCTATTTTGTTCTTGATAATAGTCACTTTTATTAAGATGATGCTTGTACATGCTTCTACCTTGAAATCATAGCAGCCGAGGAATGTGTAAATTTGTTAACTCTTTTAAAAAAAGATTTGAAGTTTAGGACAATTACAAAAATTTGGTACTTCTAAGGTACAATAACATTGTTATATGGTTTCTTCATGTATTATGCATCAAGCCTCCTGCACCAAATGACTGGGCTAGGATAAAAAGACAGGAAACATCACTGTAATGCTCATTTTCCTACTGGGATTTTTCTATTTATACAATATTTTAGTCCTACTACTCACCTTGAAATTCTTAAAACTTTAAATGGCCTTGCTGCTGAATACATCTCATACCATACCAGTATTGAATTGGTGTGTACCCTTCTAACCACTGAAGTGTGCAGACACTGGTCTGCTATCTGGTCCCAGGCATACTGGGTCTCTTCCACCTGGGTCTCTTTGCCCACTGAGCCCAGTTTAGATTTAGCTTCAGCTCTCCTCTTTAAACCACCTTCTTTAAGAAAGTGTTTGACAATGTCAGATGTATTTCTCATGTAACGTATTGTGTTTTTGCAAATATGCATTTGGCCTCTGTCCTTGTCTGTTTTTGCAACTACGGTCTGATCATCTGTAGCTAAGTATACCAGATTATATGCAGTGTACCATTAATGGAGTAACTGCATGTACAATTTAAACATTGGTCGAAATGAAAATATAGAAAACAAGTTGCCTGCATTGTTTTGGCATTTGTATTTTTCAGGAATCTAGACAACTGCTTTTGCTCCTTTTCCTGTGACATCAAGGTCTAAACTGAATGGCTTTGATGAGCCACCATCTCATTATTCCAGTCAGAACATTCATGAATGTCTCTTCTCTATGTAACAGCCAGCTACTTAGACTCCATAAGGGTGGCTGTGCAGAACAACTACAGGTCCTTCTCAAAATATTAGCATATTGTGATAAAGTTCATTATTTTCCATAATGTCATGATGAAAATTTAACATTCATATATTTTAGATTCATTGCACACTAACTGAAATATTTCAGGTCTTTTATTGTCTTAATACGGATGATTTTGGCATACAGCTCATGAAAACCCAAAATTCCTATCTCACAAAATTAGCATATCATTAAAAGGGTCTCTAAACGAGCTATGAACCTAATCATCTGAATCAACGAGTTAACTCTAAACACCTGCAAAAGATTCCCGAGGCCTTTAAAACTCCCAGCCTGGTTCATCACTCAAAACCCCAATCATGGGTAAGACTGCCGACCTGACTGCTGTCCAGAAGGCCACTATTGACACCCTCTCAAGCAAGAGGGTAAGACACAGAAATAAATTTCTGAACGAATAGGCTGTTCCCAGAGTGCTGTATCAAGGCACCTCACTGGGAAGTCTGTGGGAAGGAAAACGTGTGGCACAAAACGCTGCACAACGAGAAGAGGTGACCGGACCCTGAGGAAGATTGTGGAGAAGGGCCGATTCCAGACCTTGGGGGACCTGCGGAAGCAGTGGACTGAGTCTAGAGTAGAAACATCCAGAGCCACCGTGCACAGGCGTGTGCAGGAAATGGGCTACAGGTGCCGCATTCCCCAGGTCAAGCCACTTTTGAACCAGAAACAGCGGCAGAAGCGCCTGACCTGGGCTACAGAGAAGCAGCACTGGACTGTTGCTCAGTGGTCCAAAGTACTTATTTTGGATGAAAGCAAATTCTGCATTTCATTCGGAAATCAAGGTGCCAGAGTCTGGAGGAAGACTGGGGAGAAGGAAATGCCAAAATGCCAGTAGTCCAGTGTCAAGTACCCACAGTCAGTGATGGTCTGGGGTGCCGTGTCAGCTGCTGGTGTTGGTCCACTGTGTTTTATCAAGGGCAGGGTCAATGCAGCTAGCTATCAGGAGATTTTGGAGCACTTCATGCTTCCATCTGCTGAAAAGCTTTATGGAGATGAAGATTTCCTTTTTCAGCACGACCTGGCACCTGCTCACAGTGCCAAAACCACTGGTAAATGGTTTACTGACCATGGTATCACTGTGCTCAATTGGCATGCCAACTCTCCTGACCTGAACCCCATAGAGAATCTGTGGGATATTGTGAAGAGAATGTTGAGAGACTCAAGACCCAACACTCTGGATGAGCTAAAGGCCGCTATCGAAGCATCCTGGGCCTCCATAAGACCTCAGCAGTGCCACAGGCTGATTGTCTCCATGCCATGCCACATTGAAGCAGTCATTTCTGCAAAAGGATTCCCGACCAAGTATTGAGTGCATAACTGTACATGATTATTTGAAGGTTGACGTTTTTTGTATTAAAAACACTTTTCTTTTATTGGTCGGATGAAATATGCTAATTTTGTGAGATAGGAATTTTGGGTTTTCATGAGTTGTATGCCACAATCATCCGTATTAAGACAATAAAAGACCTGAAATATTTCAGTTAGTGTGCAATGAATCTAAAATATATGAATGTTAAATTTTCATCATGACATTATGGAAAATAATGAACTTTATCACAATATGCTAATATTATGAGAAGGACCTGTATAAACACTTTCACCCTTAGATGTGGTCAGGCGACATACCCAGCACAGGACTCTTTCAAGCTTAGCTGTTTGTAACTTTGCTTGCTTTGACTAAATCAAACAATGTCTTTGTATTCATAGCTGCTTTCATTTTTTTCTTATCAATGCCCAAACACAGACTTTTTTCCTGGGATGTTTGACACACTGGCCCACCTGGTCTTATTTCTCATTTGTTTGCTCGTAAACATTAAATCTTATCATTATTTCAAATTTTCCCAAATATTTCCCCACATGTGTAACTGAAGGCACATTGCTACTTTGCTGTAACAGAAGCTGCACCAGACTGTATTGTAATAGAGTTGCTGTGCAACTCGTGAACCCTCTTTATTCATTTTACTCATTTGTAACTACAGCAGAATGGAAGCAGATGGCAGAGTGTAGGGGCAAGCTGTTTCTGACAGTAACGCCCAGTTCATACGCACACAGACACACAGAATCTGATGCAGGTCTGTGACGTCAGGTTAATGTGTTAAATGCATCGTGCTCTCACCGGCTGAGACCGCAGCAGGTCTAAGCAAATAACCTTATGTGTTGATAGTGTTGAACGGTGTGGTGCTCCCGCTGTAAAGGGATGTGAGGCGATGAGTGCAGCTTAAGAAGCCAGAGTAAAGGGGTTTGTGAAGAAGGACAAGTGACACCTCTGTATGTTTGTGTGTGTCTGTGAGTGGAACATGACTCATTGCACTGAGACGTCAGTGTTTCGTCATCAGACGTCTGCAGTAACACACCACGTGCATACCCAGGCTCACACACATGCACAGACGCTTTAAATATTCCTCTGAGACTTAATGGCTGGCAGATTCCCGCTGACGTCCTCACTGCATGATCAAAATCAGACAGGCAGTGTTTAAGCCTCGAAGATTAACACAGACTCATTAGTAGAACTCTGTAAATGAGATTGTCTCAGTGGTTGGGTAGTGATGAAATTTGTAGCACTGAACCAAAATACGAACTAGGAAATTTAATTTGAACCTAAATTTATTTTGGTGTTTAAACTGAGCAAAAACAACCTGTTAAGTAAATTTGTATTACAAGCTTTCTAAGACTGATCTTTGCCTTTTTCAATAAATTGGGTTAAGGTTAAGCCAAACCCCTTTACTGGAGAAATGGAGTTGCTTCAGTCACATATTTTACTCATGGTCCAAATCGTACACACAGGAAGAGGGGCTAAGGAGTCTGCAGATGCAAGCTGCTCCTATGTGACAACCTGTCTAATAAGTTAGGAGGTAGCTGCGATAGATCCCCTGGCAGTGTTGGCTGCTAAAAGGAAGCTAAATCCTTGTTGGCTTAGACTAGAAACACAGAGAGCCAATCTTATTTCTTTAAATGTGACAAAAGGCTGTTGGTGAGGTTGCTGACATTTTAGTTGTAAACAGTCTTGTAAGAAAATGAGGACACTCTTTTTGTGGGTGTTTGATAAAAATTTCAGGAATACTGAAAAAAATTAAGTAATATAAATAAACAATAAAAACTTCAGAAAAAGCATAAAATCTTCTGTAAAATGTGTTTTAAAGAATGCCAATACAGCTGAGAAGGAAATTAGGGCACCCCTCACTGTGATTCACACCTAAAATGGCTAAAATCAAACACAAGAGTATCACAGCAGGGGGACATGACAAGAACCTCATTACTCAGCATTTTAAGGAAGTTAGCCATCTTTAAACCTCAGCCATTTATTTTTTTATATTCCTGGTATACTCCTGACAGAGTGAACTCCTTGGGAAGATCCAAATGGCTGTCTGAGACATTCAGAAATGATTATACCAGTTTATGAGTCTGGTAAGTGATTTAAAGAGCTCTCACTAAAATGGAAAATGGTATCAGAATGAAGGATATTTAACACAACAACCATGTGTCCTGTCTTGCCATACAATTAAATTCACCCTAAAAGCAGTTGACAAGACTCCAGGATTCTCCAAAAACTCCTAAATCTGACCACATGACGTACAGCAGGCTCTTGCTACTGTTGATATTAAAGTGCACGACTCTATAACCAGAAAGAGACTGCACAAGCTTAACTTAACATAAATGGGAGTTTTGTAAGGAGAAAACTTTTCCTTTCTAAAACAACAAGGCAAGAGTAAAGTTTGCCAGAGAGCATGTACACAAAGACCAAAATGTCTGTTTGCACCAGACGTTCTGGTCTTTGTGTCCATGTCTATGAAACTCATTAAGTTTTGATTCAGTCTAATATTAATCTGTTCTTTGAAAGACATACTTTAGGAATATAAAAAACATTTTTAAATGAGTAAATATCTGATGTCTAAGAGCAAGGGAATGCAACACAAAGTGATCTACATGTGCTTGACCAGTGGTGGGTCCATCAAAATGAATGATGAAAGACGCACCATTAATGCAAGGTGTTACATGATGAAACAGCAATGGATAAAACAAGAATAAATTCTAAACTAAAAACGATAGTTCCAAAATTCATCATTTGTTAAATTATTTTTAGTTCTTTCAATTGTAAAACATTTTATGTGTAACCTGGTATCAGGGAATTCAGCCAAAGAGCACTAATGTTGTGCCACTAGGTAGTGTTGGAGTTGATCCCAGGAACTCCTGCGTGTTCGTTTGTTTGGTAAAGCTAAGACATCCTATACTGTTACTAATAAAACAGAGTAATAAAAGAACACGGAGGCTGCGCAGTCTTTAGATGCCTGTACAGGGAGAAGCTCGTCCGAAATACTTCTGAAACTTCTTCCCAGAACAGCAGTTTTTATTCAAAAGCAAGGCGTGTACATTACAAAGAAAAAACATACATTTTAATCGAGTTTCAGAGCTGTCTGGCACTTCTGACATGACTTTTCAGCACTTCCTGTTTTTCTACAAATATCTTCTTGTCGTAGGGCAGATCTTACAGAGAGACATCCAAAAATATCTTCTTGTTACTGAGCAGACATCTTACATATAGAAATATCTTCACTGTTACTGAGCTAATGATATCTAAGTCAAACACACACAAATATAAGCCTGTTAGCAGGCCTCTAAATTACACGATACGTTTTATTTTACACATTATTAAACATACTTGAGCATAGCAATACAGGTCCTTTAAGCATAGCATGAATATTTTCCAACAATAGACATGCTTTTCTATACTGCTGCACCCCCCCCCCCCCCCCCCCCCCTTTAACCTTTAACTGCTCAGGCACTCTGGTCTAAACCGGTTTGATAAGCCTCCTCTTAGTACTTTTCCATCACCCCTAACTCTGTTGTGATTATGCAATAACACAGCTCAATAATCAGTAGTTATAATATTAATGTTAAATTCAAGAGAAAAAGCTCTTGAGCATGGTGGAACATTAGCGCTAAGCTAAAGATCCCCGCAAAACAATTGTTTCTAATGCTTTTTTTGTTGCTGCCGCACAAATGTGTCTTCATTGTTGGGAGTTCTAGTACAAAACTATTGGTGACATGCGTAAAGTAGGCTGTTATGTCATAGATTTTAAAATTGTTATATCTTTAGTTCAGACACATATGTCACAAACTGACTTCTTAATAATTTCATGATCTAATGATGAGAGATCATGAGCATGCCTCCTCCATAAAAAATCCCAGGATGTTTCAAACTTTGAATACCCTGATGGCTCTCTGCTGCAGGTAAAATGCAAAACAATAACCTGTCAATTTTATTCCATACCAGCCAGAAAGAAACTGAAATAAATATGTCAGTTTAAAGTGTAAAGGTCAGTTGTGGTAGGCAACCAACATCTTGTACCTTAAAAGTTTATCAACAAACCGTCAGAGTGTGATAAGCAGCATCTACACGTTCTGCGTCTAATTTGCAAAATGATATCCCAGGGATGATGACATTTTCTCTGTGGGCGTTATCTGGTTTCACCCATGTTCATGTGACAGTACAGGCTTGAAAAGGAAATTAATTTGTGATTACTATCTCTTTATGACATTTAATCCCTAACCAGAATGGCGTTCACAAAGAAAAAGGAGGTTGTGGTAGCAAACATGAATGCTCATAACAGCACGGTCAAAGAAATTTTCCAACAACTTTATTCAAAATTGCTTCCCTAGACTGTTGATCAAAAAGACAATAAAGAAACTGTTTAACAAGACTATTATTCTGCTATTGAAGCAATTAGAGCCAGTAAAGAATATAAAAACTGGGACTGTCATCTTTCAAGCAGCTGCTTTGCTGGCTCTTCCCTCAGAATTTGCTGTACCTTAGAGACCATTAAAGTTCAAAATGTGAAATATAAAATGGCTACAGATAAGGTTTATATAATCTGTAGACATAGTATCTGTACAAAGAAAGCTAGGCTGTCATTGCTCCACTTTACCCTGTCAGAGCATCCACTTTAAAACTAAACCTCAGGCCCTGGGGCTACATGAGAACCTGCCCTTCATCATACAATTCACATCTCACAGACGTCAGCTTGTTCATTTTTTATTGATCTGGAGTCTAAAGTCAGGCATAGGACTTATCTTGTGGATATAACATTCAGGGAATTTTATTAGATGATGACCTCTGTATTAGACTGATTTCTTGTGTCCTTAAAACCAGGCAGTGTCTTGAGTTGTTTTGAGCAATAATTCATGCAGTCACTGCCACATATCAGGAAAATAAGCTAGACAGGGAATAGAACACCAGAAATAAACTAAGAACAAATGAATGAAATAATGTGGGAAGACATTATTGACACCACTGAACACAAATAAATGAACTAAGTACAGCAAGATCATAATAACATTAATAAAGAACTTAGAAGTGATCAAAAATACAGAGAATAAAAAACATACATCCAAGGATCACGACAGCTTCTCTTTTTATCTCTTGCCGTAGGAACCCATAGGTGTAGGGCTTCATTTTAGCTCAAGGGTCTCAAACTTTATTTTTTGAGGGCCATTAACTCGTAGAACCCGATTATATGCTGAGGAGACAATTGAGCCATTTGATTCAGGTATCTGTTACCGATTGCAGGACATTGACTCTAGAGGACTGGAATGTGAGAATTTTGTTTTAGTTCATTCCTCTTAAAGATCTAAAAAATGTAAAACCCTACCTGCTTACATTCAACTGGTTTGTGCCAACACAACACCATATTGTTTCTTTATATTTAAATTTATTTGACAACAAACCATTTTATACTCACATTCTTAAACCAATGCATATTAAGTTTTTTCTTTATTTCATGAATTTTAGAAATAAAGAGTAATAGTAATTGATGGATAATAATTTAAATATGTAGTCTTCAAAAATAATTTAATAACTGAACAAAATGTAGGTAAAACAAATAGAGATTTGACTTTTATGAAATATGCCACATTATAACCCCTGATCAAACCAAAAGTTCTAAATCCTCATGCTTTTAGTATGTCATGTATCTGCTATAAAGTAAATCTATTGCATGTATCAGTTAAGTTGTTCAGCAGCAAAGAGAAGATAGAAAATTTCAGCTTAGTGAGGCTTCCAGATTTTACTTTGCAGACCTTTGCACAATGCACAAAAGTAAACCAAATACAGCAAAGCTAAAGAAAATCGCAAACAGCTTAAAATGCTTTATTATGTGGAAGGGAGTCATATTTAATAAATTTTGCATTAACTGTTCTTTTCCCGTCAAGACAAGTGCAAACGCATGTATTGAAAAGAAGTTGTAATGAACATCTGTGAGTCAGCAGTTATTGAGCCCCTGTTGATCTTCCAGTTCAGCCATGATTACATGTTCTTTTCAAGCTACTTTCACACATGAAGTGCCTTCTTTAAATTTTGCAGATGTGTTGCAAAAGGGGCTGCTTTAGAGGAAAGAAATCCAGACAACTTCTCAGTGATATCTCCATAGGACAAATATGTGAAGGTCGCCTTGAGGCTGCCAGGAAATTCAGCACAAGGGAATGTGTGCTGATAAGAGTTTCTGTTGCTCCTCACCTGCATGCTGGTTTTCACACATTCAACAGTACTGCGACTGTGTCTGAATATCTTTTGTTTGGAAATATGCCTCATCCAGCATTTTAACGCACCATAAAATACAACAATTCCCATTGCATCTCTTTCATTGGGCCTCTGGTATACACATATAGTATTTAGTATAAAAAGATCTGAATAGGAATCCTACCGTTATTAAATTATTATTCATTTTTTTAGGAATTAAAAATATTTTATTTTATTCTATTTTTTTTTTTGGTAACCTCAGCAATAAGGTGGAGCTATTGCTACTCAATACCAGTTATCCTTCCACTGCTATGCAGATGACATACAGATCTACTTGTCTCTGAAGCTAGGTTGCCGTAATGCTCTCCACTCTCTATTGGATTACATTAATGGTAAATGGCCTGTATGTGTATAGCACGTTATCAAGTCCCCAGAGACCCCAAGGGGCTTTACACTACAGTCATCCACCCATTCACACACATTCAAATACCGGCCGGGGTTGAGCTACATTTTAGCAACAGCTGCCCTTGGGCAGACTGACAGAAGTGAGGCTGCCATACAAGTGGTGCCACCGAGCCCTCTGACTACCATTAGAATTACTGCTGTTTAACAGTAGTTGGGCCAGAAAAGTTTGCTGTTAAACCAACAAAAGACTAAATGTTTTTTTATCTGGAGGCAATGCAACTACAGGTGTCAGTGCTTTAACATTTAATCTAAAGAACACCTTAAAAATTTAGGGGTACTATTTGATAAGGATTTTTCATTTAAAAATCCACTGACTCTATAGTCTGGACAAGCATTTTTCAGTTCAGAATCAGAATCAGCTTTATTGCCAAGTTCGTACATACAAACAAGGAATTTGACTCCAGTACACTTTGCTCTTTTGTTCTGTTTTTGCATTACAGAATATACAAATTTACAGTGTACAATATACACATATATAATAAAAAGGTGCATTTGCAACATCTGTATGCTGTTGTTTTGTACTTTATTGAATGTTTAACAGAGAAACAGCCTGGGGGAAGAAACTGTCTCTGTGGCAGCTGGTTTTAGTGAAGAGTGCTCTGTAGCGGCGGCCTGAAGGTAAAACTCACAGTTTATGTGCAGGGTGTGTGGGGTCGGCAGAGATTTTAGCAGCTCTTTTCCTGACCCTAGACCTGTATAAGTCCTGGATGGAGGGAAGTTCAGCTCTGATTATTCTCTCTGCAGTCCTGATTATTCATTGCAGTCTGGACCTGTCCTGTTTTGTGGATGAGCCAAGCCACACTGAGATGGATGAAGACAGGACAGATATTCAATCTCTCCTGTCTCCATCCATCTCAGTTCATCATTCAGATGGCAGTGTAGAAGATGACCAGCAGCTCCTGTGGAAGGTTGAACTTCTTGAGTTGCCTCAGGAAGTACAGTCTCTGCTGGGCCTTCTTCTGAACAGTGTCTATGTGTGAAGACCATCTCAGGTCCTCAGAGATGGTGGTTCCTTAGAACCTGAAGTGGTCCACGGCCGATACAGTGTTGTTGAGGATGGTGAGGGGGGTGTATGGGGGTGGTGTTCTCCGAAAGTCCACCACCATTTCCACAGTCTTGAGTGGGTTCAGTTCAAGGTAGTTCTGACCGCACCAGTGTACCAGCCGATCCACCTGCTGTCTGTATGCAGACTCATCACCGTCCTGGATCAGTCCAATGACAGTGGTGTCATCGCAAACTTAAGGAGTTTCATGGACGAATTCGATGAGGTGCAGTCATTTGTGTACAGAGAGAAGAGGAATGGGGATAGAACACACAGTTGTGCCTTTTAGCCAAAGGAAAGCCTTTTTAAAATTGTCCCAATCTGGAGAAGGCCAGTCATCCTTTTATTAGCTCCTTATTTGACTATTGTCGATGTCTCTCAGTCGAGTCTAAATCGCCTTCAGCTTGTCCAGAATGCCACCGCCCGCCTTTTAAGTAAACATCTCCAACATGTGCAAATAACCACTGTTTTATATTCTTTACAATGGCTTCCTGTTCATGTTGGAATTGATTTTAAACTTTTTCTTTTAATTTGTGAATCTCTTTGTGAACACCTCCTTATCTATGTGAACTTTAAGTGTTTGTGCATGTGGCAGGTCCTTGAGGTCCTCCAGTCAGCTTTTATTGGATGTCACAAGGACTAAGCTTAAACGCTGGGGTGACCGGACCTTTTCAGTGGTGGCACCCATGCTCTGGAACCAGCTTCCTTTGGACCTCTGTGCCATTACCAAACCGGGCCTTTTCAAAAGTAAATTGAAGGCACATTTGTTCAGAAAGGCTTTTAATGTTCCTTAGCACAATCCTTTTTAAATGGATTATAGTGTTTTCTGAAATTCGTTGGAGTGTTTTTATGATTTTATTGTTTGGTCTCCTTGTTTGGATTTTTTAAATGATTTTATAAATCATCAAATCAAATGAAATTAATAACTTGACAGGCAATATTGTAATAAAACAAACAAATTAGTGAGATTTTAGTAAAAAATTAATCTGTAAATAATTGTTTATTTAAGAAATAAAAGGAAAGGTACACTGTATTTAGCCAAAATTAATAATACTTTATGTTGTTTCCTTTTTCCATTTTCTTAAGATTGTAATTTTTAAATGAAAGTATAACCAAAAAGTGTCATTTTCCAACAGGTGCCTATGCTAGCAAAATTTTACCATACTGGAATTGGGATTGGGGCCCCTTAAGACCTCCAGGTCACACTTTGGACACTCCTTATAATTTATATAGTTTGAATTTTATTCCAATGTTCATGTGAAAAATGTATTCAAAATAAAAGATTATAAACGATAAAACAAAAATGACGTGTACATATTTAAAAATAACGATTTCAAATAAAATGTACTACATTTACTTTTTTTTCCAATGTTCTTGATAACGCTCACTAGTTTTTATAGTGTTTCACAGTGGAGTGTTTATGGACCCTATACATAAAAAATAGGGACATAAAAATAGGGACAACATAATGAAGAGCCAAGCTGACCGTTTCAATGCTAAAGGAAAAGAAGGACCACCTTATATATCTGGCCCTATAGATTTAAAGGAGTGCTATTAATGTTATTCTACCAGAAGGAGACCAACTGTCTTGATTTATATGCAGTATTTAATGTAAACAAAAGAAGTAGCTCATTATACTCCCTGCATAGGCAGCTTATATCATCTCGTTTATTCAGGGATGCTAAATTGTTCTACAGCCTTTCTAGTTCAGTCAACTTCTGTACATGCTGTACTTAATGAAGTCGTGTTGCTAAATGAGTCTCTCAAATGCTCGGATAAGTTAAAGTCCCTGTGAATAAAGATTTTCTGCATGTCATCTGAAGCAGAGCTGGGATGCATTTTAAAGGGCCCGAGGAAATATGCTGCAGGTTATATGAGGACTTTAATAGAGCTCAACAGCCAGGATGTTGGCAGTAGATACCCTTGATCCCTGCAAGTGCTCTTTCATTGGTCCCACTGCTGGAGGAGGAAAGAAAAACAAGAAAGAAAGGGAAGCACATATCGAGGGAGCAGCAAAAAAGGGCCTCACACCATAGTTTGGTTTCTTGATTTGTGGCTACAATAAGAGGCTGATTTCCTCCAAATTATAACCAGTGCTAAAGGGAGGAAAAACATCTGTGACGTCTCAACAACATCAGGATTATAGCTAAGCTTCTTTGCATAGTCGTGTGGTGATGATGTGTGTCCATCCAAGAGTCAAAACAAACACATGACTGGAAAACAGGACTGGGCAGACCTGTTTTCCTGCTATGAAAAAACAACCTCATAAATCCTCTTGGATTTTGTATTATCACACAAGCCGCACGCTGTATTTATTATGCTATTTTACTGTGCTATCTGAAGTTGTAACCATAGAGACCAGGATGAGCCACATGGCTGGCCTTTCCATCATTTATGAAGCGCGTGACGTCAAAGTGACCACTGTTTTTTTTCCGAGGGAGTTTTTTCCTTTTATTCACAGCAGCGAGGGGTCTGCATGACAGATAGCAGGTTGAGTCACCTTAATGAGGAAACCGGCTGAGCCACAACACACCAGTGTAGGTCATCTATAATGAATTCATGCCATTCCCATGGCATAAGGACATTCTTAAGGCACCTCTCTTATAGCTGGAAACCTTTCTGTTGTAATCTGATCCCTACAAAAACATTTTTGACGTGTGGGTGGTCTGTCGTCACAAATGTTTATTGTATGTTTATAAACTGTATATGTTAGCAATCCACACTAAACACTCCAGTCAAAACGTGTAAAACCCCTTAGGATAAAATCAATTTTTATTCCAGTAGGATATTATAATACTGTTTTTGAATTTCATCTGTGCCACACTTATTCCTTTAAAATAAATGTTACTGAAGCATTTTTATAATTTGCTTTCTTAAGTGTCTATGAGGTTACAAATAATAATCCATAAGATTCCCTGGTGCATAAAAATGACTTGATTCAAAGGCCTATTTCTCTAAACCATGCTTCAAAATAGGAAAGACGGATGTGTGTTGATCTTTACCAAGTCATCAAGGAAAATATCTACTCACCTAAACCACCCTAATATACAGTCATGTTATTTTAAAAAGTTAAACATGTTGTTAAATTACTGTTGCTAATCCATCAAAATAGCTACAGTGCTGTTTTACTTATTTGCCCCACTACAGATCTCTTTTCTAGTTTTTTTTAACTTGCATGTTTCAGATGTTCAAACAACTTTTAATATTAAACAAAGATAACTTCAGTAAATATAAAAAGCGATCCAAAACAATCTGGAGATATGTGGAAAGTTGTCATTCTCCAAATCATTTTTTTTTGCCATTGAATGTTTTAGATAACTGGTAATTAGTCTTTTACATCACTGAGGAGACGTTTTTGCCTGGTCTTCTTTGCAGAACTTTTTTAATTTAGTATCATTATGGGGGGTTTGAGCATGAACACCATGCTTAAGGTCCCTTGGAAAACCTTAGAAATTCCCGTCCAACATTTTCTAGACTCAGTGATGTCACTGACTTTGTTTCTCATCTGTTCTTGAACAACTTTATATTGGGGCATGATGTTTTGCTGTTTGAGATTTTTTTGCCTGTACTTCATTTTGTCAGACAGGTTCTGTTTAAGTGCTTTTTTGATTCTACTTCCCTGATAGTCATCAGGTATGGATGTGGTCTAATGAAACTGGCCAAAAGGAGCTGAACTTCAATAAAGAAAACATTTGTTCAATCAAAGTTAGTTCATGATTTAACATGGTGGGCTACCTTATTTGCCTAAAACATAAAATGATCATTTGAAAACAGCATTTTGTATTTACTCAGACTATTTTTGTATGGTAAATAAATGTGTCTAATGATCTGAAACATTTAAACATGACAGTAAAGCAAAAACAGAAGATATATGTAATATTGTTTCACACTATCTTGCCATGGCAAGAACCTTAATCAGGCTTCATTATACATAAACAGATTATCCAAGTTTTCAAAGACCTAATTGATGCACAGGCAGGGATGTTCAATTATAAAACGTTTTTCTTTATAAAGAGATAGAATTCTTCAAATCAGGTTTATATTTCTACAGTATTATACTGTACCATGTTGAGTTAATACAGTAAGAAGAAAACACCCTTTCCTTATTGACACTGTGTTTTGCCTAAAGTAGGTCACTGATCCACAAATCCTGTTTCACAATACAGAGTCCTCATGGTAACCTGCAGAGACTATCGAGGAGGAGAAGTCTGTTTACATAGATCCAGTCTGGCACCTGTCTCTGTCTATCTCTCAGTGCTGTCAGAGTTGCAACCACAGCAAATGTCTCATATCTTTAAGTCAGTCTGATATTGATCTCTTTCGGCCTCAGGCTCTGACCGACGTCCGAGGACCCACTCTGGGTCTCTTGGTTTGGGTTAGAGAACAACCTGCTTGCCTGTTTCGTCCCAAGATTATATGAATCTGTAGAACAATTGATTTGCTTTATTTTTAATAGAAGCCTAACATCGCTTTTCAACATAAAATGGAGCAAATATCAGCAGCAAAACCAATGAATCCTTCTCAGTAAGGATAGTTAGAGTTAACCAAACAAAACGAGCAGCTGTAGGAACATTATTCAACATGCAGAAAAAGTTTGTCATAACATAAAGATTGAGCTTTAGTTTAAAGATTCTCTTTGCTTACATTATTTATGGCAAACTTTAAACTATGCCTCTTATGGCTTTCTTTCAACAATGCTTTTCTCCAAGCTAGTCACCCATAATAGGAAGATTTGTGAAGTGCACAACTCAAAGTTGTTCTGTTAAGAGATTCTCCAATCTGATCTGTGCATCTCTGCAGCTCTGCCAAAGTAGCCACGAGCCTCTTTGCCTCTTCTCCAATGTTCTCCAGTGCTCCATGATATGATGAAAGCTTGGGACAGGGCATAACTTACTCTATTTACTAATTAGGCGACTTCTAAAGGCCTCTGGTATTTCTGGATTTTCTTTAAGGTATCACAGTTTAGAGGGCTGAAAAGGGTTGAATAAAAACCACATGTATTTTTTTATTTATTTTGTTTCACAGTGATGCTCTACCTTGTGTTCGTTTGTTCACTAAAGTTTGTGGATACAACATAATAAAACGAGAAAAAAGTTTGAATATGAATTTCTTGTAAAGCACTATAAATTCCAACGTTGTGTAACAGGTGCTCCTTTTACTCATTGTATGAACACAAAATAGTTTCATTCACAAAGCCTTAGTGTTAATTTTCCAAAAAGTGGCAGAAAGGTTTTTAACATCTCTTTCTTTTGGGATCAGTTTGTTCTGAAGCTGGAAGGAAGGCTGATGCCATTGCTGTTCACTGAATGGACACCCAATAGTTTGAGGTTGCAGATT
The DNA here is from genome assembly GCF_021462225.1 of Girardinichthys multiradiatus. Classification (NCBI taxonomy): domain Eukaryota; kingdom Metazoa; phylum Chordata; class Actinopteri; order Cyprinodontiformes; family Goodeidae; genus Girardinichthys; species Girardinichthys multiradiatus. The sequence goes on along the minus strand of NC_061795.1, from coordinate 27,756,564 downwards.
CAGGTTTCACTGGGATCTTGCAAAGGAATCTTGCTGCTCTGACCACCTTCTGCTTCCTGTTTGCACTAATAGGACCCTGGAGGCTTACTGACTGAGCTCAATTCAGCAGCTCAGTGGTGTTGGGCTAATCTGCAATGACCTCTGTGACACCGTAAACCTCATAGATCTGTTATCAAGCTGCATTGTAGCTTTTCACCAGTCAAGTTGGGTTTGTTTAATGCCAGCAAGTCAGTCTCATCATTCTTTTGAGCTTCAGACAGAAATCCTGAATGCTCGCTCCTCATGATGTTTTTTTATTTTTTTCATTTTGTCATACTAACTGCTGTTCTCAAAAGCATTTCAACTGTTGAACCCTGCAGTGACAGAGTGCATTGTGCCCATCAGTATTTTTGTGAGACTTCATTTGCAGGATATTTCATCATTTAGTATTCAGTGCATCAACGTGCCACATTTACTGTTTTTAGTTAGTAATGCTTGCACATAAGCAGCAATATCAATGAGTCATCACCCCTCAAATAATGTGCCTCAGTCTGTGTGAGTCAGAATCAACAAAGTGGATCATTTGTCTGTTGGAAACTGTTCAATAGTTAATGACATGATGAGTGAGGGCTTTCACTGGAGCTGTTTGCAAAACCAAACATTATTCAGCTCTTCAAAAGCCTATATGAGTATGGTTTAAATAAATACATGTATATAGATTAAAATGCTTTATTGTGTAAAGACACCCTTAAGTTAAGTGATGATGCAGAATAAAGTTAAAATTTACTATTTTAACTGAATCACTCATACTAGCCGCTTTATTAGATACACCTTGTTAGTCCAAATTTCGACCCTTTTGCCTTCTGAACTGCATGGCATAGATTCAATAAGGTGTAAGAAACATTCCCCAGAGATCCATATTAACATGATAGCAACACACAGTTTCTGCAGAATAGTCGGCTGCACATTCATCATACCAATCTCCACCACATCCTAAAGATGTTGTGTTGGATTGAGCTCTTGTGACTGTCCAGGCCACTTGAGTAGAGTGAAATGATTGTTATGGTTGAGAAATCGGTTTGAGACTATTTGGGCTTTGAGACATGGTGGCTTCTGGAAATTGGATGGGTACACTATGGTCATCTGCGGTCATAAATGGATGGAGATGATCAGCAATAATGCTGAGGTTGGCTGCCGTGTTGAAAAGATGCTCAGTTGTAGCAAAGTTCCCATGTGTGCCTAAAAGATATTATCTCAATATCCCATTATCTCTACTTTTACCGCAGAAGCGAGGCACACTGGATATTTTCTCTTTTTTGGACCATTCCCTGTAAACCTGAGACCTGGTTTAGGGACAAAAACAAATCCCATTAGATCAGCAGTTTCTGAAATACTCAGCCCAACCCATCTCTTTAGTGTCACCTGAATCTACTTTCTTTTCACTTCTGATTCTCAGTTTGAACTTCAGTAAGTTGTCTTTACCACATCTAGATCCCAAAATGCTGTTTTGTATTAACAAGCAATTGAACATGTGTACCTAGAAAGAGGCCAGTGAGTGTATATTACCAAATGCGTTGGGTCACTACTCTTCCGTCATTCGATTTTCACGTTTCAATCAGTTCCAGAACCAAAGGTGTGTATAATGCGGCATCTTGGCTTGCTGGTTGCTTTTACAAACATTTGTTAAAGAATAGGTCAAGGAAACTTGATTGGCCTCCACAGAGACCGGCCCTTAACCACATAGATTACCTTTGGGATGAATTACAATTGGCAATGAGGGTCAAGCTTTCTCATCCACCATTAGTGCCTGACCTCAGGAATGCTCTCCTAGAAGGATTGTCAAGTTTCCCCATACATACATTCCTAAAGCTGCCCAAAAAACCTCCCCAGAAGATTATGGAAGCAAAGAGTGTGCCAACTCCAGATCATATGTATTAGGAATAAGATGCCATCGGTGTTTATGTATGTGTAAACTGTCTCAAAACGTTTGACAAGTGATACATCACTGGTCTCAGTCTTCTGACTCCATCAAAGGAATTACATAACGTAATGTAATGTAAAGTTAAATGTCTGTTTTGCCTGTTCGTTTGTGATCCAAATGTGTATCTGCCTTGCAAAATAATTTACTAATCTTGTCACACTACTACTACAAACTTCAATGTTTGCAACTGGGACTTTATGTGATAGATCAACATGAGGTATTGAATTGCTGAAGTGCAAGGATAATGATGTAAGTGTGGTGTATAATAATATGTACTTATCATCCTTTACTCTAATATCTCTTCATAAATTCTACTGCAACTAATTTCTTCCAGAAGTTAATTTATCAGTAAAAACAGTCCAGCTCTTCCAGCTGTTCTATGAAGACCTCAGATGTTTCTTAGAGAACGTTAATGAACAAACAGCATCATGAACACTAAGGCCAGGGATAGAGATGAGTCATCAGCTATGAATAACAAGGAATATTTTAAGGCAGGAAAGGTTTTATGAGATTGCATGCATTCTGAAGAACTCAATTTAAACCAGTACATGATCAAATAAACCACAGATGTTTAGTTTGGTTTAGTTTAGTGACCTTTTGATTTTATTTCCAGACTGAAAAATGAGAACTTTTGTTACTGGCATGTTCACAGGTGTCAGCAGAGAAGCAGATTTGATCTAAAACCATTTAACAAATTTCCACAGCATTGTTGCTTATTTGCTGTACACTGTTACATAAGATACAGCCTTGAATATTGTCCAGTTTATTCTGGTAAGAGTAGCAGAAATTGGGGACGTTTAAGCTGTGTTCATATTCTGAACCAACAGTATCAGTCATTGCATAATACTCTGCAACCAGCAAAATAGAAGACCGTCACAAGAAAGATGGATGTCCTGAATGTTTTCATGATTTCATCTAGTTTGAAAATCAATGTGAATGGATTTTTTTTTTTTTTTACCACCCAGGACAAGGACGTTTCAGGGCTCCTCCTAGTGGTGATTGTAGCGATGCTGCTCAGGTTTCTGTGATCTCAGCTCGGCTGCCAACTTCACACCCCTTTGTGTGCTGTGTGTGATACAGGGCAAGGTCTCTAGGGAGGAGGGGTGAAAGGGTTACCTGATCCCACCTCCCACCTGCTGACACAGCAGCACAGCGACTGTGTATACAACCAGTTGTGCTAGAGTAACATAAACTGTGTCAGTGGCACAACCAGTTTGCATAATTCATGACCTGACACAACTCCCAGAACTGTTACGGTCAGGAAACTGCGATGGTGTCGGGGAGAGAAGGAAGTTGAACTTCCTCAATGTGTTCACTGCTCCCAGGAATCCTTTCTAGCATTTCATTGTTAAAAGTACCTTTACATTAAATTTGTTTTGTAATATTATGTACTGCATTCTACTTCCAAACTGTGATCTTTGCAGCTCTGTATTACCTCCCTCTTGTTACACCTCTGAAATCAGAACCTCCTCAGAGGAACTGATAATGGACCATTGTAAGCCATGTGTGCACAGGAGCCAGATGATTGAACACTACATTAACTTTCTTTCAGAGCGACTCTTGAGTGAGCTGAAGTCATCGGGTTCATTCAAGTTTCAAATTCTTACCTGCTTAAAGGAGCTGATGTAGCTTGTATTACTTTGGAGGTGGTAATGTGTGTGAGTTAAATGTAACCTGTATGGAGACCTGCAGCTTGAGTCTGAAAACAACAAAAATGCTACCAGAAAGCACCATGGTGATCACTGTAATGTTGTCACATTATACCAGCTGGTCTTGTGTGTGTAGCATGAATAAAAAGCTATGTTAAGAAGTCAGTGGCCTAGTCCTGCATCCTTCAAGTGCTGTAAATGGTAAATGGACTGAACTTATATAGCGCTTTTCTAGTCATACAGACCACTCAAAGCGCTTAACACTAGAGCCACATTCACCCAATCGCACTCACTAACACTCACACATTCATACACCGATACGCAGATCGGTAGGCAACTTGAGGTTAAGTGCCTTGCCCAGGGGCACATCGACATATGGCAGGAGGAAGCTGGAATCGAACCCATAACCTTCTGATTGCAAGACGACTACTCTTTTGTAAAACCATAGTTTGTTCAGACACTTTGGACTTGTGCGAAAGGTGTCAGTACCCTAACTTTGCAACCACAAACTACAGTCTGTTTTTGCAAACTTTATGTGATAGACTAACATAAAGAAGAGCATAGTTTAGAAATCGAAGGAAAAGGATTCAGTCAGTCAGTCATTTTCTACCGCTTATTCCATAGTGGGTCACGGGGGAGCTGGTGCCTATCTCCAGCAGTCTATGGGCGAGAGGCGGGGTACACCCTGGACAGGTCGCCAGTCCATCGCAGGGCAACACACATACAACCATACACACACTCATTCATACATCTAAGGGCAATTTTAGAGTTACCAATTAACCTAACAGGCATGTTTTTGGACTGTGGGAGGAAGCCGGAGTACCTGGTGAGAACCCACGCATGCACGGGGAGAACATGCAAACTCCATGCAGAAAGACCCCCGGCTGGGAATCGAACCCAGGACGGAAAAGGATTCATGGTTTTCAAAATTCTGTACAGGAAAATTAAGTTCCATTACTCCTATAATTCTCAATAAAATCTGGTCCAACCGGTTCCCTTTAGGACTCACCTCTTTAGTAAATCAAATCCTCCAATGTGTGATTTGATCTTAATATAAATTCAGCTATACTGCAAAAGCCCACAGAGGTTTTTACTGAACATAATTGAACAAACAGCAACATAAAGACTCAGGAACACACCAGACAGGTCAGAGGTACAATTGCTAAGAACTCTCAAGTAGGATTAAGTTATAAAACAATAGACCACAGAACACAGCATCCACTCTGTTGGGCATAATAGTGGGAACCCTTAATGCTGTTGGGACGGAGAAGCTGGTCAGAGTAATTTGGAAGTTGGTTAAAAATAAAACAGGACAGTCCAAGAAGAAAACATGTTGGATGCTGAAAAAGACTTCAGACTGGGGCAGAGGTGCAACTTCCAGCAGGACCACCCTAAACACAAAACCAGAGCTACAATGGAATGATTTAGATACAAGCATTTTCATGCATTAGAATGGTCCAGTCAAAGTCCAAACCTAAACCCAAGTACAAATATCTGGCAAGAAGTGTTAACAGAAGCTCTCCATGTAATCTGACTGTTCTGGATGTTCTGCAAAGAAACATGGACAGAAACCTCAGCCCGTAGATGTGCAAAGCTGGTAGAAACAAACCCTCTAAACACTTGTTGCTGTTCTTGGAGGAAAAGATGGTTCTAGAAGAATCAAGAGGGGCTGAAACAAAATGTGCTCTTCAGTTTTGTTTTTTTATGTTTTATCTGTAAAATATTATAAAATTCATGTGTAACTGGAAGTTGTTTTCCAGAGGTTTTAGAAGTCTGGTCTGGTGGTAGTCATTTCCCTGCTGACAATAATAATGGGAACCCTATGCAGTCTTAAATGAAGTATGAAATGCAGAAATGTGTGACATCCAGGTCTGAATAAGTATGGAAAAATTGAATTATACAATTTTTTTAGTTCTCCTGGTTTTATTATATATTTTATAAACATTACTAAAGAAATTGCACATGAAATATCTCTGTTTATGAGTAACTGGGAAGACCAAAGTACACCTGCATGCTCAGTCCAATACAGTTAATTTATGTTAGACCAATTTACAATGTACAACAAATTTCATCTCATCGCACTTTACAAGACAAGCTAGTGCTATTCATATCCAGAAATATTGGATCCAATTGTGCCCAAAATCCAGTTTACTTCAGTCCAGTTCATTCCAATCAAATAATACAATCAGATTCAGACCCAGTTGCATGCAGTGCAGTTCAACTCTAATTATAATACAGTAGAGTCTAAGTCAGTTGATCATAAAATGCCAGTTGTTAAAAAATTATCTACGGAGACTCAGCTGATTAAATTGAGTTTACATGAATCATTCATGCTCAGCAAGAACTGGGGGGACCATGGAGAAGAACCAGTTCTTTGTGATAGGAACAAACCTCCAGCAGAACCAGGTTCAGTCTTAGCGGCCATCTGCTGCAAACCAACTGGGGATGGAGAGGACAGGAAAAAGAAAAAAAAAAACGCACTGGCCCAGGAGTACTTTTTATGGTAAACAAAAAGTACATCGACTTAATGACAGCAATAGCCTAGTCAAATGCTTTATGCATAAAAGAAAAAAAGAGAGGCACAGTAGGCCTTGGTCAGGAGAACATTCAATGGAAAGGGAAAAGAACTCTTGGTGTAAGAGTGAACCAAATAGACCCCAAGTTACCCCTAATGGCAGCAGTTTACATAGCACCTTGGATGTTACTGTAGTCTTTTTATCAGTCACAAACCTTTTTTACCTTCCAGCAGTAAATGGAAACAAAGACTGTTAACGATGTAACAGGAACACTTTGATTAAGAAAATATTTATATCAGACAACGGTTAAGGAAGAAAATTAACCTTTTTTAGTCTCTGTGGTACACAAATAATAACATAAAACCACTTTACACATATTTATCATGCATTTACCAAACATATTTGAAACTAAATGACACAAACGTCCAGAAAATGTAACGGGAATCAAAGGAACAGTCTGGAAATTTGTAAAATGGAAAATGTACACTGGTATTGATTGTGTATGTCTGTTAATTTTTGTGCAGAGAGCCTGACATCCCTGCATGGGCTCCATTACTCTACCAACTGCAGCTTCTGGACATCAGAGACAAACCAGACCCGTTGACTCTGCCCATCGCTGATCGCATCCGCATCGGGAACCAGAAACGAGAGCGAGGAAACTTTCACTTCCAGAGAGAGGAGTACAGCCTGGCTGCCAGAGCTTATTGTGTGGCTCTGGAGGTGCTGACCACTCGCAGCAAAGGTAATACTGATTTATTCATGGGAAATATTTCCATACTGCTGGCTATAACAAGGACATGTGAACAAACACAGCAGGTATAACACATCATCTGACAGGGGTGCTCCACCACACTAATCGCAGCGTCTCCATGCAGGGCCACGTCCCTCTGTGCAGAGCACCGCCGTAAACACTTTCACTTAATACTTTTGCATGATCACAGCCAATCAACCTTCCTACCATTTCCACCTCCTTAATCACTTTAATCATCAACGAGGCAGAGAAAGCCCGAGGGAAAAATATGGCCGAATAAGACAATGAAGAGAAAATCATGCACTGCCCCATAATGAATCAATAATGACTGACTGCTGAGTCAATCCAATGTGGCACTGAAAAGAGGGGTTTATCCAGATCATCCAGATAATGTAATAAGTCTCTGAGAAGAAGATAAAGAATAAAGCAGGAGAAATGTCAAGATATGAATTCTTTCTACTAAAGGTCTTTTACGGTTCTATCAGAATTTAAAATAATTTAAATCTAACTTCAATTGTTCAAAACCACCAACCACATATTCACTCATAACATTATTTAATTAGGTAAAGATTAAGCTATGGGGGAAATGTTTGTGGAAAAAGTATGCATACTGCCAAAAACCCTAACTGCAGTGTCGCACAATAGTATTTACCACACAAGCTTTTCCACATTCTAACGCGCACAAATATTGTGTTTCACTGGGATTTTATGTGATAGACCAACACAAAGTACGGTATAATTGTAAGTTTACAACAAATGTTACATGATTTTTATATGTTTTTTTGCTTGTTAAAATCTGAAAAGTGAGGTGTGCATTCATGCTAAGCCCCCCTGAATCAATACTTTGTAGAAACACCGTTTGCAGCAATTACAGCTGCAGTTCTTTTGGGTCTCTATCAGCATTGTACATGTAGAAACTGAAATTACTGCTCATTCTTCTTTGCAAAACTGCTCAAACTCAGTAAGAGCTCATTTGACCTGGTCTTTCTGGTAAAGGATCTAAGTCCATAATCAATGGACTCAATATACACCATGGCTTCCAAAACGCGGCGTTTTTATGTAGTTTTATGTAGTACAGACATTTTTTGCAATCTGACTTTTGTTAAATAATCATACAACGGATAACTTAAGGTGTTCTTAAATGCTTTGTAGCAAAAAAAAAACTCATGAGAAATTGTTGACTTGTGATACTTAATGAAATCAGTTCAATTTCAGGGATGACTGCATTAGTTGTCTTTTTTTTTATTTGATCTCGCCATTTGTTTTCTTTTAGTGGTTACACCCTATATCTTTTTGGCAAATAAATACTATAAATACAGCACCATAAATGCCTAATGTTTAAAATATGATATAAACAAAAAGAAAAATACAGATTATATTGAAAGAGTTCTGTTAAAATCATCCATAAAGCAGTTTTTTAAGCATAATGTTTACAAGTATTATTTATTGTCAGTCTTTAAACATGTCTAATGTCTCTTTATTTATCCATTACACTTTGAGCAAACTAAACATTTTCCTGCACAAAAGTCTATACTAAAGCCCGGCAAAATCTCCTCAAAAAGCAAACAAAACAACCAAGCCCTGAAGGACAAGTGGCTAAAATCAACCATTGGGTTAAAGTTGGTGAACAGATGCTGTTCCTGAGTTGCTTGAATTTATGACCCAACACGTCAGAGTCCAGATTAAAATTCCTTTGTGCTAACAAGCCCTCTTTACTTTAGTCAATACATCACGCAGCTAGACAGGTTTGGGTCTGGTGCCAAAACCATGCAGGTGGAAAAAAACACTATATTCAGCTGAATTAAAAAGCAGAGCATGAATCAGCTGCATAACGACACCCACTGACAATTTCTCCTTCAAACTGATTCAGACTGATCCAAACAACAACCTTTCCCCTCCAAAGACTATTTATGCCGCTCCCTTTTTCTCCTCCTTTATCTTTTTGGTTTATAATAAAATAAATCAATCCAGGATCATGTGCAGGAGGGCATGCAGTGAGCTTTGTGCCTGTGTCTGTGCAGATGGCAATGATGTTGGCATGGAGGAGGAGGAGGAAGAAGTGCGGGAATACCGGATAAAGTGTCTGAACAACCTAGCTGCAGCTCAGCTCAAACTGGAGCAGTTTGATGAGGCACTGCACACCAGCCGGGATGTCCTGACCCTCCAGCCAAACAACGTCAAGGCCCTTTTCAGGACTGGAAAGGTTAGGGGTCGTGTTGCCACTGAGAGATACCATAAAGCATCTCACCTGATCTGTATTAGCACTCCAATAATAACCACACACTGCATTCTTTGATGGAAGATCAATCTGTCTAATTTAAAACTTGATTCTACTATTTTGGGGAAAAATAATATAGTTGAATAATTACTTGTTGTGTTTGATTAACGGGTACTGCAGCTCTTCTAATCTCTTTCAGCTGCTGTCAGATAAGGGCGACTACAAAGAGGCCATGGAGGTGCTAAAACAGGCCTTGAAACTGGAGCCAACCACCAAGGTGAGATCATGTGGCTGAGATGATCCTTCCTCTTTCTGAGTTCTTTCCAAACCTGCCTGTAAATTGTTCTCACACACACACACTGTTCTTGACCTCAACTATGATCAAAGGCACTGACTTTCCGAGTCAATAGAAATTTAACTGTATTGTTTCAAGAGACACCTTTAACTTTTTCATATCTTGTCACATTAGGATGCACTTCAATGTATTTTGTTGGTATTTTATGAGACAGACCATCTGAAAGTAGTGATTAATTATAACATATTTTTATATTATTTATATATTTCTTTTCAACAGTTTTGTTGTGTTTTTGTGCAATACTGGTAAAGGTTTGATGTTGTTCTTTTTTTCCTTAAGCCTAAACATAGAAAATATATATATATATTTTTATTTTAACCAAGCAAGCTAACTTTCTAGAGTTTGCATTTATATATATAAAAAAAAAACAATAAGGGCTCTTTTTTCAGAGTTGTGTAGCTTTTGCAGTTCTAGACAAAGAGTTTAAGTTTGGCACTGTTAGATAAATGTAATTTAGCAGGCCTGATGGCAAAAAAGGCTCTCTGGGTTTTAAAGTTGTTGCTCCCTGGTGTATTCAATAAAATCCCAATTAAAAACACCAATTACTTATACTATGCACTGTATGTTTAATGTTTTTTTAAACCTAGTAACCAGTCAATTTTATCTCAGTATAATGAACAATTTATGAACCCATAAATCAACAATGCTGAATTGTTTTTAAAGTAGAAATGTTTAGCTAGCTGTTTTCACATTAATCTGAAGAGATCCTAACCCAATTCTGTAAAAGACTTGACATTTTCTCTCTGCGAGTTGTATGATGAGCCCGACTCTCTAGAGAGACTCAGGCAAGGTGCACACCTGAAAGCTGTGCATCTGTTCTACCCCCATGAGTTACTATCATTCCAAAGTCCCATGTTGCAAAATGACCTAAGGTTAAAAAAAGAAAAACTGTTTCAGTCATCAATTTCAGCTACAAAAAACACACCTTTTGCATTTATAAAGGTTGCTTTCCATATCACATTCTTCAACTTATAGCCTAGAAATCTAGTTTGAAGTGGAGTGTGTAAGGAGTACTTTCCATCAGCTGTTTACAAAACTCTGCAGCCAGTATGACAGTGACCTGACACCCAGGGCTGGATGCCATCTTTACCAATGTGTCTCAGCTTGTCCTAACAAGTTGAACATTTTTGCTGCTTTGGTAATCACAGCCTTAAGCAGAACAGTGAAGGAAATAAGTTTGAGAAAACCTCAATTTGCTGCTCTTGAACAAGGTGAGTGCATGTTGTTTTATGACAGTTTGTACTTCTTCTCCTTTTCCATTTTTCTTTAAAATAAAGTAAAACTAGTAATCTTATTGACAAAACATGCAGTTCAGTTTTGCAAAGGTCCAATTAAGGTGAGTTAAACTTTGATCTCTGAAGGACAAATCACAGAGTTCCCACAAATATATCTTTCTACAATAACATTGCTTGATTTTTTGACAAATTAGTACAAAACATTTTCCTACTTTATTTTCTGTATGTTCCACAAATCCTTAAAGCTTTAATTCATCGATGAAGCCAAAGATAATAGAGCATATTTAAACATAAAGTAATGCAAAAAGCATTTTTTTAAAGTTCCAACTTTTATCCTTTTAATATTGTTTTGAAGACTGTAGGAACCCTGAAACTGTTTTAAACTGTCTTTCAGGTCTAAACTTAAAAAACGTGTCATTTTAAAGCTTACCTAATGAAATACACTGTTCAAAAAAATAAAGGGAACACTTAAACAACACAATATAACTCCAAGTGAATCAAACTTCTGTGAAATCAAACTGTCCACTTAGGAAGCAACACTGATTGACAATCAATTTCACATGATGTTGTGCAAATGGAATAGACAACAGGGGGAAATCTTTGGCGATTAGCAAGACACACTCAATAAAGGAGTGGTTCTGCAGGTGGGGACCACAGACCACTTCTCAGTACCTTTGCTTTCTGGCTGATGTTTTGGTCACTTTTGAATGTTGATGGTGCTTTCACACTCGTGGTAGCATGAGACGGACTCTACAACCCACACAAGTGGCTCAGGTAGTGCAGCTCATCCAGGATGGCACATCAATGTGTGCTGTGGCAAGAAGGTTTGCTGTGTCTGTCAGTGTAGTGTCCAGAGCCTGGAGGTGCTACCAGGAGACAGGCCAGTACACCAGGAGACGTGGAGGAGGCCGTAGGAGGGCAACAACCCAGCAGCAGGACCACTACCTCCACCTTTGTGCAAGGAGGAACAGGAGGAGCACTGCCAGAGCCGTGCAAAATGACCTCCAGCAGGCCACAAATATGCATGTGTCTGCACAAACGGTTAGAAACCAACTCCATGAGGAGGTATGATGGCCTGACGTCCACAAATGGGGGTTGTGCTCACAGCCCAACACCATGCAGGATGCTTGGCATTTGCCAGAGAACACCAGGATTGGCAAATTTGCCACTGGCACCCTGTGCTCTTCAAAGATGAAATCAGGTTCACACTGAGCACATGTGACAGACGTGACAAAGTCTGGAGACACCGTGGAGAGCGATCTGCTGCCTGCAGCATCCTTCAGCATGACCGGTTTGGCTGCGGGTCAGTAATGGTGTGGGGTGGCATTTCTTTGGAGGGCTGCATGGTCCTCCATGAGCTCGCCAGAGGTAACCTGACTGCCATTAGGTACCGAGATGAGATCCTCAGACCCCTGGTGAGACCATATGCTGGTGCGGTTGGCCCTGGGTTCCTCCTAATGCAGGACAATGCTAGACCTCATGTGGCTGCAGTGTGTCAGCAGTTCTTGCAAGATGAAGACATTGAAGCCATGGACTGACCCGCCTGTTAACCAGACCTGAATCCGATTGAGCACATCTGGGACATCATGTCTCGCTCCATCCACCAACATCACGTTGCACCACAGACTGTCCAGGAGTTGATGGATGCTTTAGTCCAGGTCTGGGAGGATATCCCTCAGGAGACCATCTGCTGTCTCATCAGGAGCATGCCCAGGCGTTGTAGGGAGGTCATACAGGTACATGGAGGCCACACACAATACTGAGCCTCATTTTGACTTGTTTTAAGGACATTACATCACAGTTGGATCAGCCTGTAGTGTGTTTTTCCACTTTAATTTTGTGTGTGACTCTAAAACCAGGCCTACATTGGTTAATAAATTTGATTTCCATTGATGATTTTTGTGTGATTTTGTTGTCACACATTCAACTTTGTACAGAACAAAGTATTCATGAGAATATTTCATTCATTCAGATCTAGGATGTGTTATTTGAGTGTTCCCTTTATTTTTTTGAGCAGTGTATGATCTGTTTTCTACTTAGGCAATCCACGCAGAATTATCCAAACTTGTCCAAAGACAATCAGGAGGCAAAGATATGCAGCAGTGGAGAATCAAACCAGCAAAGGTGCTCGGAGATGATATCACACCATTCCTCATCCCTTCTAAGAAAAAGTCATCAGTAAGCTGTTACAGTAGAAACCAGATATTTACAGACATTTACATACACTGTAAGAAGATGCTTTGTGATAGGCTGGCAATCCCCACCTCTCGCCCAATGACTCCTGGAGATGGGCACCCCAAAGACCATCCCAGGATAATTGGGTAATGTGTTTTAGGGTACAATTACCAATATTTTTTTTTATTTGCCAAATGCCAGAAAAATGGGAAATATTTTCATTATACTTATTTTAAGTCCACAAGTTTACATACGCTAGAAGACTATGCCTCCAATCAGTCTGGGAAATCAGACAATGATGTCTTGGCTTTGTAAGCTTCTGATTTTCTTAATAATTAACGTTTTAATTAATTGGAGGCATATCTGTCGGTGTATTTTAGCCAACACCTCACACACATTGCTCACTTGTGTGACGTTATGGAAGAATAAAAAATAGATCAGCCAAGATATCAGGAAGAGCTCCACAAGTCTGGTTCGTCTTTGGGTACAATTTCCAGATGCCTGAAGGTGTTCATATGGTGTCTTTTTCCAACAATTATACACATTTATAAACACCAAGGAAATGTCCGGTGATTATATCATTTAGGGAGGGGACAGATTCTATGTCCTAGAGATGGGCATTTTTTGCTGTGAAAGGTGCAGATCAGGTCCAGAATAAAAGCAGAAGACCTTGTGTGGATGCTGACTGTAGCTGGTGGGACAGTGGTGTTATCCACAGTGAAATAAATCCTGTATTGACATGAGCTGAAAGGCTGCTCAGAGAGGAAGAAGCCATTACTCCAAAAGCAACATAAAAAGACAGATAATCGTTTTCAAATGCACTTGAGGGCGAAGACTAAAGCTGAAGAGATTGGCTTTAATGACCAACATTACATTTAGAAGAAAAATATGGATTCATGCAAGCCTGAGAATACCATGGCAACTGTGAAGTACAGGGTTGGAAGCATCATGTGGTGGAGGTGCTGCAGTAGGGACTGGGGCACTTTATAAAATAGATGTCATCATGAATAGAGAACTAGTGAAATAGTGAAGCACCATCTCACAACAACTGCCAGGAAGTTATAGTGTGGGCACAAATGGGTCTTCTAAATGAACAATGTTCCTAATCGTACAGCTTAGTTACAAAGTGGTCAAGTGACAACGTCAATGCTTTGGAGTGGCCATCACAAAACCTGCTCTGTCACTTCTGTGGGCAGAGCTTTGGGCAGGTTTTGTGCGAGCAATGCGGGCTACAAACCTGATTCAGTTATACAAGTTCTGTCGGGAGGAATGGGCCAAAAGTCCAGCAAACTATTGTGGGAAGCTTTTGGAAGTATACTTAAAACATTTGAACAAAGGCAATTTCACCAAATACTAAAGAAATGTATGTAAAAACCTAATGATTTGAGACAAGCAGTAAAAAAGGAATTTTAGCTCATTCTGGCATTTAGCAAATACAATAAAATTGGGAACTGACCTAAAAAAGGAAAAGTTTAGTCTGATTTAATGTCAAGAGTGAGAAAACAAATGGTTTTGTGTCTTTTTATACAGTGTATGTAAATATCTGGCTTTAACTGTATGCCACACTCAATCATTTAATATTGTGATAAATTGGATTCATATCACTCCCCTGTATGTTTTCAGGGTATTTCCTGGAAGTTCATACTGGGAGCTCTGGTGGTGGCCTTGGGCAGCTTGGTGACGTCCATGATTTTGACTGCAAGAAACTAAGAATCCTCAGGAAAGATATCTGATTCACCGGAACAGCTCGTTCTCCAGTTGTCTTCCAGCGGGTCTCCACTGTAAAAGCAGCGCAGCAGCTTAGAAGCCTGAACTTGTGTTTGAGATTTTTTACTGAAAAGTTGATTGAAGATTAGTTATATTTTGCATCCGCAGAGATTTCTGTTCATTGGTGCAATTTTCTAAAAGTTATTTGCAGTCAGCTTTATTTGTGGAAGAGATTGCCTTTATTTCTGCTAACTAAGATGTTTAATAAAGTTTTTAAAAAACACATAGCATAGAACAAAAATATATTTGATCAGTGCTCCAAAAAGTTAATATGTAAAAATAATCCATAAATGCATTTGTTAGTGTTATGGTCCTGGTCCCAAAGGTAGATTTAAACAAAAACATTAAACAGCATTTAAAATTATTAAATACGTTTATGCTGAATCCTAGATTATCACTAAGGCTCATCTATTTATATAAATATAAAAGTTTAAATACTTTTGACTAATTACATGATGTGAATTTGTATTTGTGCATGTGAAGTTTTACTACAAAAACTTTCATTCTAACCAAAGAGTAAAACTATGTATGAAACTATGTTTACAGTTCAGACGTGAAATAGAATAAAGTACAACAAAAATATTAAAGAAGTTTTCTGTTTTTCCTTTTTGAAATAAAAGCAGCATGATGTCCTTCGTTGCTCCATCCGCAGGTTTACAGTCCACAGCAACCTTTAAAAGCCTTCTGTGGGGGGATTTCATTCAATCTGACCTGAGATTCTGACTGCCGCCTGAGTTTGCCATTTTTCTTTATTTCTCTGTAAAAAAGTAAAAGAAACGGGTGCATCTCAATAAATTAAATGCTGAATGTTCAAAAACATGTATTTCTTTCAGGTTAACCAAAAGTGAAACATGTTATGAAGGCTCATTACATACATTGATATATTTGAAGCATGTACAGGTCCTTCTCAAAATATTAGCATATTGTGATAAAGTTCATTATTTTCCATAATGTCATGGTGAAAATTTAACATTCCTATATTTTAGATTCATTGCACACTAACTGAAATATTTCAGGTCTTTTATTGTCTTAATACGGATGATTTTGGCATACAGCTCATGAAAACCCAAAATTCCTATCTCACAAAATTAGCATATTTCATCCGACCAATAAAAGAAAAGTGTTTTTAATACAAAAAACGTCAACCTTCAAATAATCATGTACAGTTATGCACTCAATACTTGGTCGGGAATCCTTTGGCAGAAATGACTGCTTCAATGCAGCGTGGCATGGAGGCAATCAGCCTGTGGCACTGCTGAGGTCTTATGGAGGCCCAGGATGCTTCGATAGCGGCCTTTAGCTCATCCAGAGTGTTGGGTCTTGAGTCTCTCAACGTTCTCTTCACAATATCCCACAGATTCTCTATGGGGTTCAGGTCAGGAGAGTTGGCAGGCCAATTGAGCACAGTGATACCATGGTCAGTAAACCATTTACCAGTGGTTTTGGCACTGTGAGCAGGTACCAGGTCGTGCTGAAAAATGAAATCTTCATTTCCATAAAGCTTTTCAGCAGATGGAAGCATGAAGTGCTCCAAAATCTCCTGATAGCTAGCTGCATTGACCCTGCCCTTGATAAAACACAGTGGACCAACACCAGCAGCTGACACGGCACCCCAGACCATCACTGACTGTGGGTACTTGACACTGGACTTCTGGCATTTTGGCATTTCCTTCTCCCCAGTCTTCCTCCAGACTCTGGCACCTTGATTTCTGAATGACATGCAGAATTTACTTTAATCCAAAAAAAGTACTTTGGACCACTGAGCAACAGTCCAGTGCTGCTTCTCTGTAGCCCAGGTCTGGGGAATGCGGCACCTGTAGCCCATTTCCTGCACACGCCTGTGCACGGTGGCTCTGGATGTTTCTACTCCAGACTCAGTCCACTGCTTCCGCAGGTCCCCCAAGGTCTGGAATCGGCCCTTCTCCACAATCTTCCTCAGGGTCCGGTCACCTCTTCTCGTTGTGCAGCGTTTTCTGCCACACTTTTTCCTTCCCACAGACTTCCCACTGAGGTGCCTTGATACAGCACTCTGGGAACAGCCTATTCGTTCAGAAATTTCTTTCTGTGTCTTACCCTCTTGCTTGAGGGTGTCAATAGTGGCCTTCTGGACAGCAGTCAGGTCGGCAGTCTTACCCATGATTGGGGTTTTGAGTGATGAACCAGGCTGGGAGTTTTAAAGGCCTCAGGAATCTTTTGCAGGTGTTTAGAGTTAACTTGTTGATTCAGATGATTAGGTTCATAGCTCGTTTAGAGACCCTTTTAATGATACGCTAATTTTGTGAGATAGGAATTTTGGGTTTTCATGAGCTGTATGCCAAAATCATCCGTATTAAGACAATAAAAGACCTGAAATATTTCAGTTAGTGTGCAATGAATCTAAAATATATGAATGTTAAATTTTCATCATGACATTATGGAAAATAATGAACTTTATCACAATATGCTAATATTTTGAGAAGGACCTGTATTTCTGTTCCTTCTGATGATTATGGGCTCCAGCAAATGACATTTTTTATATATTTACTCAGAAAATTTAAATATTAGATAAAAGCAAAACAAATGATTAAAAAAATGTTATGGCCTACACAATCATGGGTAGAACTGATGACCGGACAAATGTCCAGAAGACAGTTAATGACACCCTCCAGGGTAAGCAACAACAGGCTATTGCTAAAGAGGCTGGTTGTTCGTAGAAAGTCTTTGGAGGACTGTGAAGTAAACTTCATTCAAGAGTTTTAACGGGATTTACAAGGTGTGAACTGTGCTTCAAGAGCCACTGAGATATGGGCTACAACTGTCAAATTCCTTGTGTTAAACGACTCATGAAGTAGAGACAGTCTCAGATAGGTCTTAACTAGGCTAAGGAGAAAAAGGACTGGACTGTTCCTTAGTAACCCAAAGTCCTCTTTTCAGATTACAGTGAATTTTGCATTTCATTTAAATGGTAAATGGACTGAACTTATATAGCGCTTTTCCAGTCATACAGACCGCTCAAAGCGCTTTACACTAGAGCCACATTCACCGAATTGTACTCACTAACACTCACACTGTATTCATACACCGATACGCAGATCGGTAGGCAACTTGAGGTTAAGTGCCTTGCCCAGGGGCACATCGACATATG
Organism: Girardinichthys multiradiatus; assembly: GCF_021462225.1. NCBI lineage: Eukaryota > Metazoa > Chordata > Actinopteri > Cyprinodontiformes > Goodeidae > Girardinichthys > Girardinichthys multiradiatus. The sequence goes on along the minus strand of NC_061795.1, from coordinate 27,738,814 downwards.
GCAGGAGGAAGCTGGAATCGAACCCACAACCTTCTGATTGCAAGACGACTACTCTTCCTACTGAGCCACAGTCGCCTATTTATAAACCGACATCCTAGATTCTGGAGGAAAAGGGGAGAGGCACAAAATTAGAGTAGTTTGAGGTCCAGTGTAAAGTTTCCTCAGTTGGTCATGAACTGGGGAGCCGTGTGTTGGTCCACTGTGATTTTCAGGTTCCTTTCTTTTTTCTTTTTTTTTTACAGTGTCCTGTCTGGCAGAGTAGCACTCAGAAATGTTGTATGAGTGCCAAGAAGATTTACTGTCACAAGTGGAGCATTAGGGATAACGATATAATGCTCCGCTTGATATTTATAAGATAAACTATTAGAAACTGCTTTGAGATTCTGAGAAACACAAATACATCAGTGGGCAGAGACACCAGCCACCGGCAGGGAGTGTGGTGGGGAGGAAAAAGGCATACTTTATTTACAGTAAGCCGAAATCATTTTGTAAAAAAATCTTTTTATTTATAATTGGTCTTATTTTACGTTGTCATTTGCTGAGAAACCAAATAAATTTTTTCTCAGCTGCGAGCCATAATCATTAAAAAGATTAACAAAAGTTTGAAATACTGCACCTTGTATGTGCAACTGAATCTATTCAAAATATAATTTTAACCATAAGAATAGAATTACATAACTTACATTTTGATGATATTCTAAAAAGTAGAGATGCACCTGTATAGCTTGAAAAGAATGAAATATGTATTTTTAACTCCAACTTTCCTACCGGGCTAGATGTAGCACAGCTTCAGCGATGTTGGTTCCTTCTTTAGCACTCGTTTCACAGAACAGGGCGCCGTACAACTGCAAAGCAAAGCAAAATGAAAAAACGAAAAAACATTAACATCCCTGACCACGATGTGTTCACTATAACACCTCGGAGACTGGATATCTTTATAAAATATTTTTTGACCTGGTGAAAGTTTCACTTTACCCTAGCCAGTTTTTCTCCGTGTGAGGTGCTAACACAGCTTCCTGCAGGAAGTTCTTCTCGGAGGTCCACCTTGTTTCCAACAACACACAAGGCGATTTTCTCTTCAGCGGACTCCTTCAGAAAAAAAAACAAAGGGAGACATACTACAATGATCTATGCAATTGAATGCTTCATCAGTCCTGTGGTTACCTGAATCTGATCCACCCACTCTCTGACGTTTAGAAAGCTCCTTTCTGAAGTAACATCATAAAGCAGCAGGACTCCATGAGCTTTACGGAAATAGGACCTGGCAATGCTACGGAACCTAGTAAAAGCAAATTACAGCTCTTTTTTTTTTTTTTGCAGTGTGCATTTTCTACTCAGTCAATGTTTACACATTTACTATGATGCAATCAATATTTCCATGTCGCTGCTTTCTTGATAAACGTCTTTCTAGGAAACGGTGTACCTCTCCTGACCCGCAGTGTCCCATATCTGCAGACTCGTCGTCTCTCCGTCCACCTGCATCTTCTTTATCTGGAAATCAACACCTGGGTGCGGGAACGCATCATGTTAAAATATGTCTGTGATTACATAATCAGTTTAATTCCCTAAAACAACAAGTGAAAAAAATAATTTAGCCAACACTAAAGTGAACGGAAACATCTCTTTAGATGAAATAATTCTGCATTAACTCGAGGGCCTTCCCACTGTATTTGTAAGTGGAACTAACCTGTATGAATAAAAAGCTACTTCAGTTTACAGTGTTACCCACCCAGCGTTGTTTGAATGTCTCCTCTGAATTCATTGAGTGTCAGCCGCACCAGGAAGCTGGACTTTCCAGCTCCTGCGTCTCCTGCCAAAACAACACGGTACCTCAGAGAAGGTTCCTCTGTCACCGCGATGTCGTCCTCCAACTACGGCAAGGTAAGTCACAAAGAAAATTATGAAGCTGAAATCATGACAAACTAAAATAAGATTAGCAGGGATTATATCATGTAAAATTTTAAAGTTATCGTCTTGCAGTGACTGGATATAATACAGAATGATAACACTGGAGGAAGACATGTTTATGTTGCTCAACATCAATAAAATAAAATTAACAGAGTAAGAAGGATTCTAACAACTTTCTTTTAATCTTCTTCACTTTCAAATGATAAATAATAAAATTTTAATTTAACATTTTAATTCTCATAATAAACAGGCAACCACTTAAACAGATGTGTAAAAAGCATAAACAAACTGATGTGTCATTGCAGTAGCATAATCTCAAACTGAATTTTGGAGGAATGATCACTCTTTAATGGCACAACTCTTGGTGACCCCACCATTTCTTTCAAATAAATCAGCATTTGATTTATTCCTGCATGACTCTTTTAGGTTGATCAGAGATTCTAGGAACTCCTAATTAGTAATCTGTGACTTTCTGTTTCAGTGGGGTATAAATACGATTTATCAACAAGGACTATTTCCTATAGCCACTGGACACTAGGCTGATGAGGACCCATGTTTGTGTTATCCCACCATGTATCAGGATAGTAAGAGAGGTAGAAACAAAGTCCCAAAAGCGCTCCATTAGAGAACTGCGGGAGAGTGTGGCATCTAGGGGTCAACAAGTCTCCATAACAACCGTTACATGTTATCTACATGCTTTCAGTGAGATGTGACTGGATTGAGATTTATGTCAAGAAACACTCAAGGTGGGTTTGACTCCAGTCCTCAATCTTATAGAAAACCTATGGGTTGAGCTGAAGTGTGCATAAAAGAGGGACAAGGCCTTTAAACAAGCTAGAAAGACTGCAAAAAGAAACGTGCTCAAAGATGTCTCTCCCTCTTTACGCTCCACCCTTGTGAAGTCCTACAAGAGAATAACAAGGGCTGTCCTACAGGCTGCAGAAAGTAATGACAACATAGGCACCAATTATTGTGTCACCAATGGTTTTATCCAAAACAATAATTTCTTCACATGGAATTAAATTATTTAAAATCTTCCAGTTCCAGATTATGCTGGTCAAATAAAATAGAAATTTTGTTTTATGAATTTGAATTCCAACAGATTTGTCTGCGTTTATATTGTGATCCAAGCTTGTTTACGTTTGTGGGAAAGGCAGACAGGCGTCTTCGCACAGATGAAGCGATGGAGCTGACTTTGCTGGGAGCTACCGACGTCGCAGCCTCAGATTTAACCTCTGATATCTGTAACAACCAATGAAAGTATACTTTTAAAGTTCTGGGAGAACAAACACTGGTACTGTTTTCAATTGGCCCTGGCCTGTTTTTCCTCACCTCAACGTCTGACGGGACGCACGAGTAGCTGTGATGCAAAATTTCCACATAGCTGTTGTCACTATCATAGTCGCTGACTGAGCTCTCAGCCATGTCCATCGGCACGGACACGCCGCTGTCCAGGTACCTATCAGCCCAGGCGGACACACGGAAGATGTTGGTATTCTGCTCGGATCTGCACACACACGTATTATTGCAGTGACAATCGATCTCCCAGAGATCAATCAGAGCAGTCACACAGGTGAGCACGGGAACTGCATCTACCTGCCATGATTGAGGGTGCTCTGTCGAAGAGGTTTCATTCTCCTGGCCGGGATTTCATGTTGAGGAGACATCTGTTGAGTGGATTACAAACAGCAGGAAGAAATGTTTTCTTTTACTCTTGAACTAGTGAAAACTTTCAGGTTCTTTTTAATATAAACCATATATAAAGCAGGTATGAGGAAACATAGCTGAGCCAACAATGAACTCACCCTCCTTTTACCTGCAACCGCTTCACTGGTTAATGCTGAGCGCAGTCCATCATTACTGTCATACAGCTTCTTGTTCATTTCCCTGATGAGGTGTTTATAAAAGCACATAGTAACCTTCATACAATTACAGTAAGAATGAAAACGCAATGCCAAAAGCATTAAGCTATTCCTCATTCCTTCATTTCTTTGGCTTGTGAGTAGTCAGACTTTCTTGTAATCTTTTAATGTGGTCAATAATATTCTGGGCATCAGAAGTTCTTTGGTAGTGGTTATTTTGTTTATCTGGCTTTTATTTCCCCTTGCAAATTTTTATTTATATCCTAACAATGTTTTTACTAGCTACCTGTTACAAAAATGCCTAATTTGTTCCATTTCTTTTTAAAACAACTTTGTTTAATAAAAAAAACCAAACAAAAAAAACCAGTGAGATTTCCAAAACCATCTCTTCAATAAAATATACATCTTATAGGTCCAGTTTTAGCTTTTTGGCCTCAGCTCTTCATTTAACATTTAATAATTTTTTATTGTACAAGTGGGCAATTCGACGATATCATATTGTAAACAATTAGTGTGTTAAGCTGCCGAAACAGGGAGATTGTGACATTGTCTACAGGTCCTTCTCAAACAATTAGCATATTGTGATAAAGTTCATTATTTTCCATAATGTTATGATGAAAATTTAACATTCATATATTTTAGATTCATTGCACACTAACTGAAATATTTCAGGTGTTTTATTGTCTTAATACGGATGATTTTGGCATACAGCTCATGAAAACCCAAAATTCCTATCTCACAAAATTAGCATATCATTAAAAGGGTCTCTAAACGAGCTATGAACCTAATCATCTGAATCAACGAGTTAACTCTAAACACCTGCAAAAGATTCCTGAGGCCTTTAAAACTCCCAGCCTGGTTCATCACTCAAAACCCCAATCATGGGTAAGACTGCCGACCTGACTGCTGTCCAGAAGGCCACTATTGACACCCTCAAGCAAGAGGGTAAGACACAGAAAGAAATTTCTGAACTAATAGGCTGTTCCCAGAGTGCTGTATCAAGGCACCTCAGTGGGAAGTCTGTGGGAAGGAAAAAGTGTGGCAGAAAACGCTGCACAACGAGAAGAGGTGACCGGACCCTGAGGAAGATTGTGGAGAAGGGCCGATTCCAGACCTTGGGGGACCTGCGGAAGCAGTGGACTGAGTCTGGAGTAGAAACATCCAGAGCAACCGTGCACAGGTGTGTGCAGGAAATGGGCTACAGGTGCCGCATTCCCCAGGTCAAGCCACTTTTGAACCAGAAACAGCGGCAGAAGCGCCTGACCTGGGCTACAGAGAAGCAGCACTGGACTGTTGCTCAGTGGTCCAAAGTACTTTTTTCGGATGAAAGCAAATTCTGCATGTCATTCGGAAATCAAGGTGCCAGAGTCTGGAGGAAGACTGGGGAGAAGGAAATGCCAAAATGCCAGAAGTCCAGTGTCAAGTACCCTCAGTCAGTGATGGTCTGGGGTGCCGTGTCAGCTGCTGGTGTTGGTCCACTGTGTTTTATCAAGGGCAGGGTCAATGCAGCTAGCTATCAGGAGATTTTGGAGCACTTCATGCTTCCATCTGCTGAAAAGCTTTATGGAGATGAAGATTTCATTTTTCAGCACGACCTGGCACCCGCTCACAGTGCCAAAACCACTGGTAAATGGTTTACTGACCATGGTATCACTGTGCTCAATTGGCCTGCCAACTCTCCTGACCTGAACCCCATAGAGAATCTGTGGGATATTGTGAAGAGAACGTTGAGAGACTCAAGACCCAACACTCTGGATGAGCTAAAGGCCGCTATCGAAGCATCCTGGGCCTCCATAAGATCTCAGCAGTGCCACAGGCTGATTGCCTCCATGCCACACCGCATTGAAGCAGTCATTTCTGCAAAAGGATTCCCGACCAAGTATTGAGTGCATAACTGTACATGATTATTTGAAGGTTGACGTTTTTTGTATTAAAAACACTTTTCTTTTATTGGTCGGATGAAATATGCTAATTTTGTGAGATAGGAATTTTGGGTTTTCATGAGCTGTATGCCACAATCATCCGTATTAAGACAATAAAAGACCTGAAATATTTCAGTTAGTGTGCAATGAATCTAAAATATATGAATGTTCAATTTTCATCATGACATTATGGAAAATAATTAACTTTATCACAATATGCTAATATTTTGAGAAGGACCTGTATATGGGTACATTCTAGCCCCTGCTGTTCTATGCTCTTGTGTAGGTGCTTCAGTTTTATTTCCCTACTTTTAATTTTGTTCCTAAACCAAATATTATGTAGCAGGTTTGCAATGTCATTGTTATTTACCCTTTAAATAAAAATACAGTTTTTGAATTTGGCCAAACAGTTTTGACTTCGTGTACTTCAAGTCTTAAGAAATAAATCTTAAATACAGTACAGACCAAAGGTTTGGACACACCTTCTCATTCAAAGAGTTTTCTTTATTTTCATGACTATGAATATTGTAGCTTCACACGGAAGGCATCAAAACTATGAATTAACACGTGGAATTATATACTGAACAAAAAAGTGTGAAACAACTGAAAATATGTCTTATGTTCTAGGTTCTTCAAAGTAGCCACCTTTTGCTTTGATTACTGCTCCACACACTCTTAGCATTCTGTTGATGAGCTTCAAGAGGTAGTCACCTGAAATGGTTTTCCAACAGTCTTGAAGGATTTCCCAGAGATGCTTAGCACTTGTTGGCCCTTTTGCCTTCACTCTGCGGTCCAGCTCACCCCAAACCATCTCGATTGGGTTCAAATGATGGTCCAACTAAACGCAAACCGGATGGAATAGCATGCCGCTGCAAGATGCTGTGGTAGCCATGCTGGTTCAGTATGCCTTCAATTTTGAATAAATCCCCAACAGTGTCACCAGCAAAGCACCCCACACCATCACACCTCCTCCTCCATGCTTCACGGTGGGAACCAGGCATGTAGAGTCCATCTGTTCACCTCTTCTGCGCCGCACAAAGACACGGTGGTTGGAACCAAAGATTTAAAACTTGGACTCATCAGACCAAAGGACAGATTTTCCACTGGTCTAATGTCCATTCCTTGTGTTCTTTAGCCCAAACAAGTCTCTTCTGCTTGTTTCCTGTCCTCAGCAGTGGTTTCCTAGCAGCTATTTTACCATGAAGGCCTGATTCACACAGTCTCCTCTTAACAGTTGTTCTAGAGATGTGTCTGCTGCTAGAACTCTGTGTGGCATTGACCTGTTCTCTAATCTGAGCTGCTGTTAACCTGCGATTTCTGAGGCTGGTGACTCGGATGAACTTATCGTCCGCAGCAGAGGTGACTCTTGGTCTTCCTTTCCTGGGGCGGTCCTCATGTGAACCAGTTTCTTTGTAGCGCTTGATGGTTTTTGCGACTGCACTTGGGGACACTTTCAAAGTTTTCCCAATTGTTCGGACTGACTGACCTTCATTTCTTAAAGTAATGATGGTCACTCGTTTTTCTTTAATTAGCTGCTTTTTTCTTGCCATAATACAAATTCTAACAGTCTATTCAGTAGGACTATCAGCTGTGTACTGTATCCACCTCCTGCACAACACAACTGATGGTCCCAACCCCATTTATAAGGCTTGAAATCCCACTTATTAAACCTGACAGGGCACACCAGTGAAGTGAAAACCATTTCAGGTGACTACCTCTTGAAGCTCATCAACAGAATACCAGGAGTGTGCAGAGCAGTAATCAAAGCAAAAGGTGGCTACTTTGAAGAACCTAGAATATAAGACATATTTTCAGTTGTTTCACACTTTTTTGTTCAGTATATAATTCCACATGTGTTAATTCATAGTTTTGATGCCTTCAGTGTGAAGCTACAATATTCATAGTCATGAAAATAAAGACAACTCTTTGAATGAGAAGGTATGTCCAAACTTTTGGTCTGTACTGTATATTAAATATAAATTTATACTGGACACAAGTCAGAAAAATTGCACAAAAGCATGATTTAACTTAAAAAAATAAAAAAAATAAAAAACATTGTCATATAACTTTTCATATTGCCCTCCCCTAGTTTATGAGATACAAAGACAACTGACATTTTAAATCTGTTAATTATTACACATACTTAACTTACAATGAATTATTTCACCAATACAAAGATTTTATGAGTGCTTTATGATAGGAGCTAGCCAAGGACTACATGGGCATTCAAAGTTTTCACAGCATATAAAATTCAATTCCAAAAGCATAAAATCATAACCCGATAAGCTCTACATATCTGTGAAACCTGATTCTATTCTATCCTTCTTCACTCGCTGACTTTCGATGGTTTTCTACAAACTTCCTTTAATTACATATTGGTAAACAGTTTTTATGGTAGAAACTCAATCAGTTTAAAAGGGGACATATCATGCAAAAAACACTTTTTTAGCTCTTAAACACATTTTCTGTGTATTGGGAGTCTCTGAAAGTCTAGAAATTTTGAATGTAGTCACTCCAGATCCTGCAATGATATATTTAGATGCTTTTTGGGTCATATTTGGTCAGACTGTTCAGATTTTTCCATTTTCTATTACATTTCGTCCTCTATTACGTCACAGGATTTTTTGTGGAACGTCTGCAAATGGTCATGGACTTTCGGCTAACCAATCCCCCATTTTTTTTCTCGCAGTATTCTTGTAGTTCAAGTTGAAGGATTCCGAAGCAGCAGGCATAAAAATCTAAATGTTCTGTTGTCGGGTGTATTAACCCACACCAATTATTACACCGTCCCCCAGAATCAGAACCTCTTCGGAGTGTCTGGTCAAATTTTATTTTCCATGGAAACGTGCCGACATCAGTAGGGAAGCATTTCATAGAGGAGTGTTTCAGCAACCTCTGCCAGTATGAAGGAAGATTAGCTGAAAGACTCAATCGGAGGAGTCAGTTCCTTCTGTCTATGGAAGCGACGGACAGAGCAAAGAGGTAAGCTGCAGATAACGGTAAAATGACAGCAAGCTTGATTGTTGAGGTGTTGATACAACTTACTGGCTGTTGCTTTGATAGCACAGCTTTGTGCCTCCTGCTAATGTTAGCGCTGTGCGCTCGCTTTTAGCTCCTTAAGGACAGCACCTTATCATGTGTTTTAAATAACAATATTAAACAAACAGTTTTGCAATCTGTTTCGTTGCCCTTTTTGCCTTGGGAAACACATGATCTAAATGCATTCAGTGATGTTCTTGATGCTAGCGTTAGCTAACTCGTTAACTATGTTGGGGTCTTGTTTAAAAGTTGTGTTTATTCATTTGTGGTAGCACTAACATTTTAAAAAGGTATCTTACATGTAGTCCGTGTAAAAATATTGTCAGTAACATTACGGCTTTTGTTACTACTATGAATTCCTTAATTTTTCTCTGGAACCTCTACTATTAAACTACAAAAATGGCCGAACGGGGTGGATTGAAAGGCTCTGCAGCCTGGAGGGGGTGGGGTGTGAAGTGCCTCACTTGCATTTAAAGAGACGGCAGCAAAACAAGACGGTTCAAAAAGGAAGCTTATAAAATGAGTAAAATGAAGGCCTGAGGAGCTAAAATAATGAGAAATTCAAACCAAAGCATTGCAGTTCCACTTAATACAGACCACATCTGAATGATTTAAATAGGAAAGGAAGGATTTAAAAGCATGATATGTCCCCTCTAAATTACGTTAAGAGCTTAGGCTTCATTTTTCATAGTAACCTACATTTTGAGAATCAGATCAATGCCCATACCTTAAAGTTAACATTGTGGCCATTCTTGTACATACTTTGGTTACATCCTGGATTGAATACCACAAATCTACCCAGTGTGGTTTATCACAAACATCTGCATAGACTTCAACAAGTACAGAACACAGCTGCCTGGGTTAGAATTTCTTCCATTGAGCTTAAGAATTCGGCCCAACAACTTTATAGGTTTCATGTGAAATACTGCATTGATTTTAAAGTTCTTCCCTTCACCTTTAATTCTCTTCATAACCTTTCACCTCCACATCTCTCTGATTTTCTGCATAAAGTCACTCCTTCACAGACTCTGAGATCCAGGTCCTCCATTTCTCTCACTGTACCACCTACTCTCCTGGATATCATAGGCTCTAGAGCTTTACTAAGTGGCTCCTTGTCTTAGGATCTCTCGCCACCATGATATTTGTAAAACTGATTGTTTCCCTATTTTCAAAGTTGTTCTAATTTCATTAGTTTCCTATAATGTTTGATTTTCTATTAATGACCTTTATTTTTTATTTTGTGTTGACTTTTAAATCTTGATGATTTTAATAGTCTGTTCTATATTGAGATTTGTAAGACTATAATCATCTTTTAGATCTTTGCATTCTTTCTTAGGTCATCCAAAACAGGAAAATGTATCAAGGCGGACTTACTGTAGAATCTGAATCTGACTGGAGTATGACTGATATTCCATCACCATCTTCTTTAACACTTCTGTTTCTCTGTAAAAATCACACGCTTTCATTGAATCAAATGATGGATCACGATTTTTTAGCTGAGCCAGAAGAAAGCTTCTACCTTTCATGCTGGGCTTTCTGATCTGCATACATGTTCTTCAGCTTGTCCAGCTCAGAGTGGAGTATAGCCGTGTTTGTCTGGTTTTGCATCAGAGAACTTCGAAGCTGCTCATTTTCCTGCACGAAAAACCCACATTAAGACAACTCAACCCAACGTTAATATGATGCGTCTGCGTTAAGGTCCAGTGTTCTTTACCTGTAGGAGACCACTGATCTGTCTGTTCAGTCTGATTACCTCCTCTTTTGACTGGTTTTGTTCAGAGCTCTCCTGGTTCTCCAAATAAACAAACCAGATAAACATTTTGTTAGACAGCTGAGACACATTTCTGTTCTTCACTCTCTTACCAGCTTGATTTAACGTTTCATATATTGCCAGATATTAGAAGAAGAGTATGAAGAAAAGAACCTTTGAATTAACTTTTTATAGACTTACAGTGCCTTGCGAAAGTACTCGGCTCCCTTGAACTGGTCAACCTCTTGCCACATTTCAGGCTTTAAACATAAAGATATAAAGGTTTTTTATGAAGAATCAACAACAAGTGAGACACAATCGTGAAGTGGAATGAAATTTATTTAATGTGTCAAACTTTTTTAACAAATAAAAAACTGAAAAGTGGGGCGTGCAATATTATTCGGCCCCTTTACTTTCATTGCAGCAAACTCACTCCAGAAGTTCAGTGAGGATCTCTGAATGATCCAATGTTGTCCCAAATGACTGATGATGATAAATAGAATCCACCTGTGTGTAATCAAGTCTCCGTATAAATGCACCTGCTCTGTGATAGTCTCAGGGTTCTGTTCAAACCGCGGAGAGCATCATGAAGACCAAGGAACACACCAGGTAGGTCCGAGATACTGTTGTGGAGAAGTTTAAAGCCGGATTTGGATACAAAAAGATTTCCCAAGCTTTAAACATCCCGAGGAGCACTGTGCAAGCAATCATATTGAAATGGAAGGAGTATCAGACCACTGCAAATCTATCAAGACCCGGCCTTCCCTCTAAACCTTCATCTCGAACAAGGAGAAGACTGATCAGAGATGCAGCCAAGAGGCCCATGATCACTCTGGATGAACTGCAGAGATCTACAGCTGAGGTGGGACAGTCTGTCTATAGGACAACAATCAGTCGTACACTGCACAAATCTGGCCTTTATGGAAGAGTGGCAAGAAGAAAACCATTTCTCAAAGATATCCATAAAAAGTCTCGTTTAAAGTTTGCCACAAGCCACCTGGGAGACACACCAAACATGTGGAAGAAGGTGCTCTGGTCAGATGAACCAAAATCGAACTGTTTTGCCACGATGCAAAATGATATGTTTGGTCTAAAAGCAACACAGCTCATCACCCTGAACACACCATCCCCACTCTCAAACATGGTGGTGGCAGCATCATGGTTTGGGCCTGCTATTCGTCAGCAGGGACAGGGAAGATGGTCAAAATTGATGGGAAGATGGATGGGGCCAAATACAGGACCATTCTGGAAGAAAACCTGTTGGAGTCTGCAAGAGACCTGAGACTGGGACGGAGATTTATCTTCCAACAAGACAATGATCCAAAACATAAAGCCAAATCTACAATGGAATGGTTCACAAATGAATGTATCCAAGTGTTGGAATGGCCAAGTCAAAGTCCAGACCTGAATCCAATCCAGAATCTGTGGAAAGAGCTGAAGACTGCTGTTCATGAACGCTCTCCATCCAACCTCACTGAGCTCGAGCTGTTTTGCAAGGAAGAATGGGCAAGAATTTCAGTCTCTTGATGTGAAAACTGATAGAGACAAACCCCAAGTGACTTGCAGCTGTAATTGCAGCAAAGGGTGGCGATACAAAGTATTAACCCAAGGGGGCCAAATAATGCACGCCCCACTTTTCAGTTTTTTATTTGTGAAAAACGTTTGACATCCAATAAATTTAATTCCACTTCACGATTGTGTCCCACTTGTTGTTGATTCTTCACAAAAAATTTGAATTTTATATTTTTATGTTTGAAGCCTGAAATGTGGCAAGAGGTTGAAAAGTTCAAGGGGGCCGAATACTTTCGCAAGGCACTGTACTTGCACTTGCAAGTCTAATATATTAAAGTTGTAAAAATAATTTGGCATCACCTCAAGCCCAATTTTGGCTTGGGTTTAAAATACATTTTTTGCACTTTAGCAGCCCACACATTCTACTTATGACTGTGAGCAGCTATTAATCAGGAATCCTGATTACAAGCCAGAGCAGGTTAGATTATTCATGTTTACTGTCAACTGTCGCCATCCACAGGACAAAAGCAGCAATTGCACTTACAAACAGACGTCTTCTGTGTTAAATACATGCACTTTTTCCAATGCAGACCAAAAAACCACAAAAACCAAGTGAGAGTAATTTCATCAACATGCTGAGTTTGGCTTTCAGACTGGCTACTAGGAACATGCAACACTCCAAATCCTTATGCAGTAGCTTGCAAAACAAGTCATATCACTTGAACTGTACCACATTCTGTCATGTTACAGCCACACATTTCCATGTGTTTTATTGGGATTTTATGTGATGAACCAGAACAATGTAGTGGCTAATTTTGTAGCTGAAGGAAAGTCATATTTTAAATTTAATGTTTAGGTATATAATTAGCACGGGATTTTATTTATGGGTTTTGAAATACAACGGGTTGAATACAAAACCACACAATGTTTTTTCTTTTTTTCTTTAATTCAACCCTGCATCCGCTTCAACTCCAGGTTTAAAACAGCTGTTCACAACTCCCACCTATTCACCCACACCTCACACCTGGACACAAGGACAACCTACAGCCCCTGTCGCCAACTCAGCATCAGCAGGTCAGGTAAGGTCCAGAACCTGATGCAAGTTTGAAAACAATGTGACCCAGGAGTCAGGTGGCGTGGCGAACTGGGAGTAGGGGCAGCGAGTTTTGTAATTAAGACATATCTCGATAAGCCAAGCAGATATTACAGCTTTACACAGCTATAATTTTGCCTAAAAATATGGCAAAAGTTCATTTTGTGTCAACGTATTTTCATAATTGACGTCACTGATTACGTGAACAAATTGTTGCAGCCCTCAGGCAAACTTGGACATTAAAGATGATTCCTATTATTCTACTTCCACATAAAATCCCAATGAAATAATTAAAAGTCTCCATCAAATAATCTGCAGCACAACTTTTCTCTTGTAATGTGTTATAGTTTTTATAACATATATGTGTGTCAGGCCAAATTAAACATCAACTGCATTTACTGCAATAGATTGTCTTTTTTGGATCGTTTTTCCTAGTTGTTAAAATATAAAAAACAATGTTTACCACTGGAGAAAAAGGGCATGCATGTTTTCAGAACAAAACCTACCCTTAACAGTCGATCAGCTGTGGCATGCAGGTCTGCAACCTCATCGTCATGCTTCCTCTGCATGGTTGCTATGATTCCTTCCATTTTCTTTCGCTCCTGCAAACATGTACCCAAAGCAGTGGGAAATGCAGGCTGGCTAAGAGCTTGAAACAAGCCTTTCAGCTGAAGTTACAGAGCATCTTTGTGAGAAAGACACATAACCTACTGCTGTGGCCTGCACCATAAATACCTAGGTGGCTCTGGTGAAAAACTAATTTTTCATTTCAGTTGGAATTAAATGGCACTCTAAATGCAATGTTATCTCATAATGTATCCTTTTATGACTGAAATTTAATTTTCTTTCTTGAAGGAGAATCTAAGGAGTATTTTCAACATACAACACTCACCTCATCTCTCACCCGCTCCTCTGCTTGGGCAAGGTGTTGTTGAATATCATCCTCCAACTCAGCCAGCTGACTGTTGTTTATCTCCTCGGCTCTGTTTTAACAGAAATGAACAAGGTGGGTTGGCATGGCAGCCTCACAACTGCTTAGCAAAAACAGCGTGTCCAACAGCAGCCCAAGAATAGAAGTAGCAATCCAGCTGCTTTGCATCTGTATCTCAGATCCACAAGTCTGCTCAGTCAACTTCTGCCTTGACAGCTTTACTCAAAGCAGCCCTCACAGAAACCAACCAGTCGAGGGAGAGACAGAGTTTTGTAAAGATGTGCTGATCTTTTCCCCACACACATTCATTAGTTTGGTGCACAGCTGATGAGGAAAAACATTGATTCCAAGACATCATTTAAACACAATAGAGACTTGCTCGGTTTCTAAAAATACGAAATAACCGGTTAGGGCAGACTATTTAAAGCTTCCTACTTCCTTAACGAATGAATGTCACCTCTCATGCTGTGCACTCAAACACAGAGAGAGCTCAGAGAGAAGGGAGAAAATCACTCTGACTGTAGGCAGGGTTCCAAATTTTAACCATTTAGCTGCATTTTGGGAGAAAATAAACACTAAACTGTAAAGCAAAACCGTTTACAATGAATAAAAACCCGACAGACAAAAGATTAAATCGCTTGCTGAGATATCAGCCGGCTTCTCTTTAGACAGATGTGTGAAGCAAACGTTAAGTTTATGAAGCAGGAGAAACATCTTTCTGTAATTTTGTCCCACAATGACTTAACGTATTATGAGCAAAATTATTAGAGTTAAATGAAAAAACACGGAGGAAAGGAGCTAGTATAAGCCAAGAACCATTCATACTCCTTGCAAGTCTAGAGCAACCATTTAATTTGAGCAACATGTTCCTGTGAGGCTGCACAGTTGTGTTTGAACTTTTGCTTTGCAACAAGAAGGTCTTGGGTCCAAATCCCAGCCTGGGGTTTTTCTGCATGGAGTTCGTATGCTGTCCCCATGCATTCTTGCGTGGGTTCTCTCCGAGTACTCCGGCTTCCTCCAACAGTCCAAAAACATTAGGTTAACTGGTTGCTCTAAACTGACTTTGTACTAAAAAACAGGCTGCTTCAAACAGCTAAAAGTTGTGGCAATTAATGTTTCAAATGACTGTGGGCAACATGCCTTTGCAGTTGGGTCGGTTTATGGTGATCAGTTCACATTACCAGACTGCACCAGACTCGGCTCAAAAAAAAATCATCTGTTTGTTTGACTGCAACTGAGGTCAGGTCGGTTTCTCTCTCACACTTCCAGTCTTCACCCTATCTCACACTAGGTTTTTTTGTACAAACTCGCCTTGTCGACTGACCACAACTAGTGAAGAATGACATCCACTTTCCCTACCTGGAGACTGGGGGTAAAGTCTGGAAAAAAATCATGTAGTGTGTCCTCCCATTAAGCTTTTAACCAACAAACACTCCGAGAGGATTGGTGTAAAACAAGGGATGAATATGTGGGAAACACCTCATGCTGATGTTAAACATGGTGGAGGGTCTGTTATGCTGTGGGTTTGGTTTTTTCTTCTAAACGATCTGGATGCTTTGTTAAAATGCATTGGCATCATTACATCTGTAATAAACCAAGACATTTTAAATATCCTTTGGCTTCTTATATAAAACGAAAAACATGTGATTAAAAATACGCTTAATAAGGACGATTATCTAAAACATTTGACCAAATCAACACAGAAATGAATTACCAGACCCCAAAATCAATCACAGCTCAACTAAATCCTACAGATAACTTGTGTGGTGAGCTAAAGAGAGCATGAGAGACGACCCAGGACTGTTACTGCTATAAATGATTAGTTAATTGTAAAAAGGTTAATTGTAAAGCTTTGTGCACATCATTACCAGGGCTGCCAATATAATGGTGCTCTTTGTAACTCTATCTTGTTGTAATTTCAAAAGATTTACTGTGCGGTGTACATATGTAAAAAAAACTAAAAAAGAAATTATTAGTTTTACGAAATTTCAAAGTAACATGAGCTCAGCATCTCAGGAGAGAAAAGGTGCAATAAGTCCATAGAGTGGAACCAACAATACAAATCAGGGTTTCATCTGAATACTCCAGAGAATAATGAATGGAACATTCAAAGGCAAAACAGTAACAGCAGAAGCTGTAGTTCAGCACAATGATGATGAGCCAGCTGACAGATGGTACGGTAAACTTCAGATCTTAGTGACAGTTTAGATACAGAATAATAATTTTTGTCATCCACATTGCCAAAAATCGCCAGGAAGAAAAAACAAACTCCCCAGTAGTCTCAGTTAATCTTGGAAAACATTTACTGTGTTATTTATTAACAGCTTTGGGCACTTTTTCAGTAAATCTGACTGCAAGACATTGATAGGCAAACTAATTTTAGAATTTTCCATGTTGATAAAAACGTCAAAAGAAGGAACCACCATTTTTAAAGCTGCAATGTAATATAAGGTGAAAAACTATGCTGCTAACTCACTGTGTATGTGCAAGAAGCTCAGGGGTGGATTATAAGCCAATGCAATATGGTGCAATGTTTTATATTTTATTAGTGTTTTGTACTGCTTTGTTTTTTTTAATAAATGCACGTAGAGTGCCATATACACAGATACAAAGACACCAATCAAGTCCAGCAGACAAACCTAATTTGCAATAGAGCTGCAAAATATAATGAACTGTAATCATTATCACAAAGTCCATTTGTGCAATATTGCAATTGCAAACGACTTCTTGGATGCAATATTTGGTAGGATATTTTATTTCAGATGCAATGCATGCAAATTCTTGATGAATTTTTTTGCCCCCAAGCATCCTGCAAAAGGAAAACTGACATTTTTCTTACCGCTTCAAACTGGTCTCCAGCTGTTCACACTCTAGTTTGTTTTCCCGGCTTAGGCTGATAAGTGACTGGACGAGTTCCTCATACGCTTGCAGAAGAGCAGTGTTTGCAGAGGAGTGAATGGCCTGGTAAAGGTCCGCCAGCTGCTCCCTGACACTATAAGGAGTCCAACAAAAACTTACAACCAGCAATAAAAAGGCAAAGGCAACCACACGCTCAAAGAAATGGAAGGCTGGGGAAAAACACCTGATAAATATCATACATGTCTAATTGTAAATATAACCTAAACAGAAAAACATGGAAAATGTGTCCTAACCCCAATTTACAACTGTGCTTGTTACAAAGATCATCTCTTATTAAATGTAAGCATTTTCAAAATAAACATCTGCTTGTTATGAATGCTATTTTTACTTAATTCTCAAAATATTGACTTTTCCATATCCAATGCAGTCTAATACAACAGCCACACAGTAATTCCAATCTGTATCTATCAATCTGTATCTATCAATCTGTATCTATCAATCTTTATCAGTCTTTTTCTTTTTCTGGAATTGCGCTGCTCAAGGTGGCAGCAGGTTATAGTAGTTCTGTTACTTTTGATTAGGATTAATTATTTTTAAGAACTCAAATTCCTCTTGTGGTGGATAAAAGTTGGATTTTTTTGTACGATTATCCTCTCTGGTACCGGATGCTAAAAAATTGCAACCCAATTAGAGAACTTTTAAAGTAATGTATGTCTTCAACATTTGATTACTTTACACAATGTAGCACAGCATTCTTCTTACTGGTGCCACCTAGGTTTGAGTAAGTGCTCTCTGTCACCTCTGTTTATCCTGCATTGATTAAAAAAGAAACACTGATGGCTTAACAAGGACATCTTTACGTCAATATGACATGACTGCTGTGTGAAAAATGCTACTGACCAGTTTAACGGGACCAAATCTTTCAATCTTATCCAATCTGAAGAAATGTTGCTTCACACTTAGTGAAATCAGTGTGTTCTACAGTGGGTCTGTTTGATACAACCCTTTTTGAAGTTTAACCTTCTTTTGCTTAAATAGACTATTTTTATTGGTAGAAGGCAAGGTTTTATAAATTCATTATTTTAATATAATTGTGATGAGATTTTACAGCACTTTGTTATATTTATTGGCTTAAATTTCAATTCCAATCTGTATTTCTGAATTTGATTGTTTCATCACTGTAAATAAAAAGCACTTTAAGATAAGTTGTGATATTTTGTCAGTTCTATCTTTTTTAGGCTCAAACAGGGCATTTTTAGTGTGTTTCTCATCCTCCATTCATTCTCACCCAGATTCAAACAGAGCTACTTGTTCATCATTCATCTTTCATTAATAGAGCAACAATGGACATATTTGGGACAATCTGTGGGTCAGGATGTGGCCAAAAAAATACTACTTCAACCTGGACTTCAACCACTCCTGCCAGATGATTCTAGATACGAAGTAACCTGTCATTCTTTCCTGATTGTTTGCTGAACTAAAAACCTCCTTCAGCTCTAAAATTTTTGCCGGTCAAACAAGTTAGTGAACAGGTCTATAGGACAGAAAATATTGCATCCCTGAAAAGACTTCTGTTTAAGAAGATTGTTCAAATTAACACTAAGAGATGTAAAACAACCCAACTTGAAGAAGTAGGCCCAACCCGCACAACATACAGTATATATTAGCATTTTTCTCAGGTCCTAAATAAGTCTGTTCCAATAAGTCATCGGAATTTCATGCACTGTTTGAAAATAAAGAATTGTGTTTAGTTTATTCGATCTCTGATGAGTAACCATGTTTAATGTATTTTTTCTTGTAAGAGAAAAGCAAATATTTTTTTTCTTCATCAGACTCTGTGCTATAGCAACAGGTGTAGACAAAACAAAAACATCAAAACACAATAAATGACAATCTTTCACTAACATTATTCTGACATGAGTTAGTACCACCTGATCACTTAATTAATTCTTACACGAATAGGAAAACATACTTCCTTATATTATGGAATATAATAACAGTGACTTTGAAGTTAGCATCCGTTTCGCAGCTTATGATTTGTACCTGTAGAGGAGGAATGTTTCAATGTTTTAGAGGACTCCGGACTACATTTGTTCAGCTCTAGTTTGAAATCTAAAACACTCTACTAATTAACTGGATTGCTCAACAATAAAGAATAATTATCAACAATCAACAATAAAGAAAGATTCCTCAACATACAACTTGAGATTTGTCAAATCATTATTCAATTATTTTAACTGCAAAAAAGGCTTCCTTTGCATTTTTTCTTAAAAAAAAGCTTTAGATTTGAAATTTAGAATTAAGAATTTCCAAAAGGGCCAATTTGATAAGTCGTGTGAATCAGACTCATTTGATGATCATTTTACTAATACCAAGGTTTCACAGACCAAACACTTTGTTTTCAGGAATCTCTACACAGTATAGAATGATCCAGTCAAGGTTGGCCAGTCCAATTTATTTGCTTTTCACACTCCACCAAAAAAAAAGCTCCTAAAAAGCTCAGAAAAAGTATTAAAATCACCCTCCTTTAGTTAAGGTTTTATTAATCGCAAACTGTGCTATTAAGAATCTATTTGTTGCAGACTCATCCAGTTCTCAGTGGACTAAAATAAGCTCTGCAGCTTTAAAGCAACGCTATCCCGGACTCCGGTCCAAATCCAGACCCAGAGAGCGCTTTATCTGGACCGCAAAGCATTTTCTCAATCACTATGTAGATATAGACATTTTATTCCTGCCAGTGTATGTACCAGATCGCCTCGGGTGGTCAAACCTGCTCAGGGCATGTGCTTACCAATGACATCACACTATCTGATTGGATTAACATCAGCACAATGATCATTTGTACCAGCTCCATACAGTATTTGTGTTTTGTTGATAATAAAGTATGAACTTAGAAAAAGATAAGCACTTTTTGTTTTGTTGTTTATCAGCGATTAATGGATTTGTTAGTGCTTTCAACATTTTAAAAAGTCAAATGTGAAATTAACTTGTAATGCGGTTCTTTACTTATAAAGTGTGGGGTTTGATGTTAAATGTTTGGACTTCAGGGTGGGAGCATTTGATTAATATTTGTATCAATAGGAGAGATGTAAATATTGGAACAGATATTTGGTCTAATAATTAATCTCAGACTGCACACTGCAAATGAATAAAATTATATATACACTCAAATGTATTTATTTACATGGGAAAACAGGTTTACCTTGCCCTTATATGTTGCTATTATCAATAATATGAAGTGTTTTTTTTGGCGTATTGAGGTATATTTGATATTTGGTCTAACAAATAATAGTGCCAAATAGTAAACAAACTAACTAAATAAAATTGATTCATTTTCAAATTCAAAATGGCTTTATTGGTATGGTGTAAAGAGGTTTAGGTTACCAAAGGAAATGTGAAATAAAAGCAAAAATATGCAATGATACAGACCGCAAGCAGATTTGATTCTAATGAATGGCCTCATGTAGCTTGTCCTTAAAAAGGGGGCACAATGTGGTTTGTACAAACTCCATTGCCACCTACACCGGCAGCCTCATTCGGGTCCACACTCAAAGCCAGCTGGTGGCAGTAATGCACCACATCTTTGTATGCCAACCACCAGAAAATGACAAAGAAGAAGCTATGGGGGACCTTGAACGGAGGTTGTTAATGCCCCTTCTCCACTGGCTCGTTTTAGGCGGCGCGGCTCCACTCCACTCGGTCTCTCTCTACTCGGTAAGGTACCAGTTGGGTTTCCACTGACCCACTGACTGCTGGAGCTGTGGCGACTGAAGCTCTGCTGTCAGTGTGGTGCACCGTGGTGCTATTACCATTACTGTTAATAGCTGTCAATTATTTCTTTTTTTTTTAAAAGGTATTAGCTTGGGAGCTCACACTTGCTGAGAGTACAATGACTTGGTGGTGCCCAGATGAGTGAGTAAAAGAAGATGGCTTTGTCAAAAATACATAAAGTGGACTATGAAAATCACACATTTAAAGATGAATACACACGCTTTCCTTTTAACGTCCGTAGGGGGTAAGGCCAGTCTGCCTTGTATGTTCTGAATCAGTTACTTATAAAGAGTGGAAATCTCAAGACACAAACATAAGAATTCAACCTAGGCTATCTGCCTGGCTCCGACCAGAACTGATGGGACAGTATGAACAAACAACACGGCTGATAACACAGTCTCTTACGGCACAGCAATGAGCATACAAGTGTTCACTGCGAGTACAGTGGATTTTAGGAAAACACAAAAAGTTATCACTGACTGGGAAATGATCAAGAGAGGAAGCTGTGGCAGAAACACCCTTAGATGGAAAAAAAGGACAACAACTTAAGGAAAAAGTTAAGCAAATTGCCATGCCTGCCACAAGCACAAGGAGAGCAGAATTATTATACCAAGATGTACAGACCCAGCTCAACTTTGCCATTCAAAGTGTGTTTAATATTGGTACTTAAATTGGATTGCACTTTTCTGGTCAGCAGATGATTTCATGGGCATGTGAATAATTGATCAGTAGTTAAAAAATAAAAAATAAAACTTTAGTGTTAATTAAATGTTAAATAAAAATGAAAGAAAATATATTCAGACCCTTAAGTGTTTGGATGATGGAGGTAGTGGACCTCCTGCTATTTTAGTTTGGGACTCTTGTTATACAGCAATATTAAACTCTTACATCATCTCACAACCCATAATGTAAACATGAAAAGAGAATGGCAAAACAGCATACCAACCAAGGCATGTAAATCTACATAATGTGTAGATGTGTGCAGCTCAATAGGGGGAACCTGTTGACAGAATAATAATTAGTTGTGCTTTTTACAAATCTGACCTTCAAGGAAAAAAGTGACAAAAATGCCAAAAACGTTTCTTTTAAAGATTTCACAAGCTAGAAGAATGTGCTCTGCTCAGATGAGATCAAACTAAGCTTTTTGGCCTATACACAAAATGCTATGTTTGGATAAAATCTAACAGCGTTTAACCTTTAAAAAAACACCCTCAAAGTGAAGCATTGTGGTATCAGCATCATGTTGCAGGGACTGCTTCGTTCAGCGGGGACAAAGAAGCTGGTCAGACTTGATAGGAAGATAGATGGGGCTTAACAGGAAAATCTGGAAAGAAAACCTGTAAGAGGCTGCGAATGACCTGGGACTGGGGTGGAGGTTCATATTCCAGCACAAACGTACAGACAGTTACAATAGAATGGTTTAGATCAGAGCATGTTCATGTGTTAGAACGGTCCTGTCAAAGTCCAGACCTAAATTAAACTGTAAAGTACATTTCAACAGATGCTCGCCAATGCATCTTATTTTAGATTGACAAAAACATATCGTCTCATATATATCCACGCCACACTTTTCAGATTTGTATTTGTAAAATATGTGAAAATCATGTAACACTTTCTTTCCAGTTCACAATTACGCACTGCTTTGCTGTGCTAATAAAACACAGTAAAGGCTGTGGTTGTGGCGTGATTATGTGAAAAGGTTAAAAGGAAATAAATACTCTTGCAAAGCACTGGAGCTGAGAGCTGCAGCAGCCACTGGTATGAAAATCCTGGTGAAAATGAGACTAAGGTCCCGTAATGAGTTTACCTTTCAGAGAGGAGAAACTCCACATCTATTCTGTCCACAAACTCTTCCCACGGAGTTTGGGTTGATCCTGCGCCAAAGGACGCCAAGTTGAGAGTCTCCGAAACCTCCTGAAACCTGGAAGAAAACCCTCTATAATCGATGAACCCGTCCTCGAAGGCTCCGAACTTCTCGAACAGAGTTTGGACCTGCGTATCTGGGACGCCGAGCTCTCTGCAGACCACCGTGAAGTCCTCATACTCGATCCTTCCGGACTTGTTCACGTCGCAAGCGGAAAACAGCCTCCGAAGGTTGTGTCGGTCCATAGTTTCTGATAAAAACGCATTCAAATTATAGCGTATAAAAATATAGATAGGGTTACCCAACTCCTGTCGGATGTACACACTCCAACGGCATCCGAGACGAATACAAGCTCTGTCCCTCTGTGGAGACACGGATTGGTCCAGGTGTCAGTGTGGGCGGGTACGAGCCGAATCAATGGCCCGAATGTGCCTCCTCCCAGTTCCTAAAACACCTGAAGTTTGTCACTATTAAAGGCTTGTATGTCCTGCGGTGAGAGTGGCTGAGGTAACCTGCAGCAGATCCATGACAGATAAGCAAGTGCTTACGTCTGTTTGCCTTTGGTGTGTGGTGCGTGGGGAGGTTGTATCACAGATACTCCTCTTTACTTCTGCATTGGTAGAAAATACGTCACCCCTTCCTGACAACATAGAGCCAAACAAAAAACTAGGAGAACATTGTTAAGATCTAATTTATGCGAAAACATGAATGGAAGTACTGGAATTATAAGAAGATAGTTGCATCCTGAGCAATGACATAAGAACATCTAAAAACATCTGAATAACATGAAAGAGTTTAATATTTTTGTCATTTATTTCAGAAAATGGAAATCATATTTTTTTTATAGTTTTAATACACATAGAGTGAACCATCTCAAGCATTTATTTCTTTCAGTTTTGATGATAATGGGTTACAGATAATGAAAACCCAGAGAAACCCCAAACTCTGGCCCTCGAGGCCTGGCGTTGGACACCTGTGCTCTATGGGGTTCAGGTCAGGTGGATTTGCTGGCCAATCAAGCACAGTAACACCGTGGTCATTAAGCCAGCTTTTGGTACCGTTGGCAGTGTGGGCAGGTGGCAAGTCCTGTTGGAAAATAAAATCAGCATCTCCATAAAGCTTGATAGCAGAATGAAACATGCCCTGGTTGATGGCTGTGTTGACTCTGGACTTTAGAAAACACAGTGGACCAACACCAAAAGATGACATGGTACCCCAAATCATCATTGACTGTGGTAACTTTACATTGGACTTCAAGCAAAGATTCTGTTTCTCTCCACTCTTCTAAACTCTGGGACTCTGGCACCAAAACTTTACTTTCATCTGAAAAAAAGACTTTGGGCCACTGACCAATGGTCTAGTTCTTCTCTCCTTACCCTAAGACCTTTCTGACACTGTCTCTAGTTCATGAGTCGTTTAACACAAGAAATGTGACAACTGCAGCCCTTCTCCCTGGCTGAGTTAAAGTAGCTGTGTTTTAAGCAACAACACAATGTTGAGGTAAACTGGACCACTCATGGCATTAATATGATCCCAAATAAAAGAACCAAACTCACATATAAAAATACATTTGTTATAATTTATTTAAATTTTAATAAGACCAATTGTATAAATAAAAAAAATAGAATCTACATGAAAATTTGTTGAAACATTTGGAATTATGACAGATAATATATGTTGCCTCCTGGGGGGCAACTTATATTGTATAACATTTATGTATTGATAATGCTATATTATAGAAGCAAAGCCCAGCATATTTCGCTTTTTGCCCTGATTCTAGGACAGGTGCTGGTCAATAAACTGGTGAGTGAATTTATAAGACGCAAAACTTTTTAGACAACTTTGTATTGTTTCTGCCTCATCACCGACAGAGAAGCAGTCTGAGCAGAGAGGGGCTACAACACAACACACACGCAGGGGTAGGTAGGGATAGGTGTCTAAAAAACTTTCACTCAGCTGTATTACTATAATATTCGTAGAAAAGTTACTTTGACGAGATGTGTGATGATGAGATGCATTTGTGCTGCAATTTATATATATTTAATCTTTTTGGGGGCCAATGAAAATGCAATTATTCATTTAGCTGTCAGCTGTTTTAGAGGGTACAATGAAGTAAATAGCCTGTCACTAACAAATCATTTTGTAGATTATATCAAATTTCTGTCAAAATATGTCTCGTCAATAATATTGTGGGTTTTTATGTTCCAATTTTGATTTTGATTTTATAAAATATGTTATTATATTTTTTTATTAAAGAAGTTATAATGATTCATTTCTAGGAACATATTTCGAGGATATATTTTTTAGATAATATTTCATGTGTTTGTTTTAGTTTCAAGATGCCTTGTAAAAAAAGATGTCTGAAACAAACCAGGAAGGAGCTGCTTGAAGCAGCCAAAAGTAGAGGACTGTTAACCAATAGGGTAAGAAACAGGTAAGAACAAAAATACAAAGAATGTAACTCGTCAACATATAGCTGTTTGGTTGTACACTTATGTTGAATTTTGCAAGCAATGAGTTTAAGAGTTATTAATCATTTTAAGATGTACTGTAGTTAAATGATAACTAATGTCTTGCCCGTAGAAGGAAAGTGATACATCAGATGAGATGGAGACAGAAATAACAAGAGACACTGCGCTACAGTCAACACAGTGAGGATGACAATGAGGAAAAAGAGGGAATAGACTAAGAAAAAAGTGGCAAAGAAGAAAATGTACATAAGTAGTCACCAAACATAAAAACAAAAATAGAAGAGGTTTAAGCTAACGTTTGATGGTCAGTTAGCAGTGTCAGTAAACTTTTCTCATGGTGACTTGTAACACTAAGGTTCCATGTTAAAGTTTGATACACCTGTGCTGTTCTGAATGGACCATCTTCACTTCAACTACAGTACATCCAAGCTACTTTAATTATTATTAGGGCCATTCTTACAGTACACTAAAAGGTTGTGCCCCTCTGTTTATATTTTCCAACAGTGAAATTGTGTAAAAACAAAATATGTCTGGTGGCCTAGCTCTCTAATAAAATATTTAAAACATATATACATGCTGTTGCGTTCTGTATTATAGTTTTCCCTGGATTTGATTCAATTATACATCTCAATGTTTACTATTTTGTAGTACATCATAGTACATTGAACTGTAAAAACTGGGTGAGATTCTTGCTAATATTCCACTCTAGAATCTGGTTCTGTGCCCTCGTTTTACTTTGATCTCCTGCCTATTTAGTGGTCTCTGCACGGCCCTGCTCCTGAGCAACAGTAAAGACTTGAAGTGTTCCAGTCGCTCAGTTAAAGTGGATCAACAAATTAAAACAACAAACAAACATACATTTCAAATAAATATATTATTTGATTAAAACATTAAAAGAACAATAATTATCTTTATCAATTTAACCAACAGAATGAGGTAGAAATTTTGGTAAATCTTTTGGAGTTAGAATAGTTGTGGTAAAGTGGGTCTGCTGTTCAATTAAAGTGTGCCAACGTTAAAAAAAACTTAAATTTCATATACATTTCTTCAAATTTTGTTTTAATTTAAATAACAACAATGATTATTAACATTTTCTGCATTATAATAGTTAAAATAGTTGCTTCTTGAGCAACAACACAAAGTCAAGGTAAAGTGAGCTGGTCGCACAGTTAAGTGGGCCCATATAATAAAGAAAAATCCTGAATTCCTAATATTTCTTTAGAATTTCAATGTAAGCAAGGGTTCTTGATTTACCCTATGCAACATAATGTAAGTTAAAAAAATCAAATATGGTTAATTTTAGTTTCCTGTTCAAGGTAAAATGGACAAGTGGTAAAACGTATTTATTTCAAATAGCAATAATTTAATTTTAATTACCTCCTCTAAAACATTGGTAGTAAATTATTTAACTTTGATCATATCCTGTTAGAAGATTCTTCTGTTGCCCTTATTAGATATAAATAAAATTTCCAATAATCAGTTCAGTATTGCTCTGTAGCACTTATAATATATAATATATATAATATTCTGTGCATCAAAATAAAAACCTTTAAATGAATTCAAAGTAAAAGTCAAATGTGAATCAAGGTTATACAAAATGTGCAACATCAGTTTCAATAAATGGTTAGCTATCAAATCTTGACAAAAATATGATGTGGCAATTATATTTAGTCCCTTTTGCTTGATTTGTTTTCACATTAATTATGAAGCAACTGAAAAAATCTTTTTTAATCTTTATTTGAAAAATTAAAATAAAGTGCTTTTTATATACAATACCAAAACAAAAACAAAAAAAAACAGTAGTGATGTATGATACAAAAATACAATTCACAATACCTGTACATTGGCAGCTGAATTTACAAAATAACTTTACAAAAACCTGTTTACTAGCTGTACAATGCATGTTGACAGAAGTCTGAGCAACGTGTGCTGTCAAACAGAAGGCCTGACTATAGTGGTTCATTAGGAGATAGCAGACGTCAATACTTTTACAGTGTCATTATTAGCTTCAGCTTGTATTCAACGTACTTGTACATCTTTTTGCGTAAAATACCGCCACAATGCATTTGATTATAGCACATTTATTATTGTTCATGGCAGTCACTTCACCAAAAGCTGCCATTTCGGTACGTTAACAGTCAAAGCATGAGTCTTTTACACTGCATGAGTGATTGCAGCTAGGCAGTCTCAGAAATAAATCACTTTCATAGGAAATGTTAGATAATAATACTTGTATATTTTTTAAGATGTGGTTTTGAATTGTGATTTAAGAATAAAATTCAGTCCCTGACTGAGGCTGAAACCACCCAGTCAGTGAACAAAATGAATGAAATACCTCATGAGCTATGTTCAATGACAGTGACACGATTGTGCCACTATTGTATGACAGTACACATCTTTTGACTGTTTTCAATTGTTCCTATGTATGGCCATTTCTTTGACACCTTGCGGTGTCTCAAATAACTCTAAAGCTCTAATACCTGGTTAGTTCATCATCTCAAGAGGCACATCACCTGATTATTGTTTCAGAAGGCATTTTTATCTTATTTGCAGAGGCAAATTTATCCTCAAGAGCCACAACCTGCGACATAAAAAGGCTTTTTAAGATCATGTGCAAACTCCACAGTTATATGTCTTTCCTATATGAAGTTGTACGTTCTTTATTTTGTGACAATGCTAGAGTAAAAATAACGCATCATTTACTTATGATGAAATATCCATGAATTTAGTGGTTATTGTGGTTTATTGTTCATTATTTCTGCATAAATACGATTATTCAGTGCACTGATTCTTGTGTTTATCTCCGGATGGGAATGGATTTTATTGCTCTGATGGTCCCTTGACTCGCTCAAAGCCATTTAAGCAAGCAGAGGTTGTTTTTTATTCTTTTCATGGATAAGATTTTTTATTCTTTTCATGTACTGGCTAACAATTTTATGGTGAGGCTATACAGATGTGTGTCATTTAAGTCTGAATATTTGTATATTTATCACTACTTCCCAGTGACAACAGATAGATATTTGAAACATTGAAGAAGGGGTTATAAAAAATGTTTCTGTGCAACCAAAACATTTGGCCACATTATGATGATAAATATTTATACAGTTCCATCATGCTGCAATAAATCAGCCGCCACAGATTTACATAACAGTCCTGGACCCTGTTAATTTTTCCTGTTTTGTCATGCCAGCCTGTCAAAGTTTTCACTGCCTCCTGCTCTGAAACGCTCCAGAAATGGCTAGAATATGCTGCATATTTGAAGATTCTATAATGAGTAGTTGTGTTTTTTTCTTGAGTGGCACCGATTCTAATGTAATTCACAGCAACAAAGCCTTGTGCTTACCCAGTCTCAAGGTGAGGTTATCCTTTGTCTTTATACCTCACTTCACATTATTTGCTTTGCATAGACTGCCAATCTCGTGAATATTAAGATGATGATAACTGAATTGAGATTTTGTCTCTGTCACATGTAGAAACAGAAAATGTCAAAATTCATCTTAAGACTTTGTCAAAGTAATATTTACATAAATAAAAAAAAACACACGTGTCTTCATTTATGTCTTCTTCTCATGTAGCATTTGAATTTGTAGAATTTCTGTAATATTTTTAATGACCCCTTTGCTTTTTGTGTTTTCTAAAGTGTCTTGCAAGGGTATGCATAACCTTTATACTTTTACACACCTTGTAACATTACAACCACAAACTTCAACGTATTTTATTGGAACTTCCTTTGATAGACCAACACAAAGTAACACAGAATCATCAAGTGGTAAGAAAAAAGGATGCAGTGAATAGCATCCATCTGTGTGTAATTTAATCTCAAGATAAACACACCTGTTCGGTGAAGGTCTCTGAGGCTTGTCAGGGAACACTGGTGAACAAACAGCTTCATGAAGACCAAGGAACAGAATAGACAGCTCAGCGAAAACGTTCTAGAGAAGTTTAAACCAGGGATAGGTTATAACACAATATCCCAAGCTTTACATTTCTTGAACATCTGTTGAATCCATCATCTGAAAATGGAAATAGAATGGCACAACTGCAAATGCACCAGGACATGACTGTCCACCTAAACTGAGAGTCTTTGCAAGGAGAGCATTAATAAGAGAAGCAACTAAGAGGTCCATGGTAACTTTGGAGGACCTGCAGAAATGCACAGCTCAGCTGGGGGACTCTGTTGAGAAGACAGCTTTTAATTCCCTAGTCTACAAATCTGACCTCAATGGGAAAAGTAACAAGATGGAGGTCATTGTTGAGGAAGGTGCTTTGGTAGAAAAGGTCAAAACTGAACTATTTGGTCTTCATGCAAAACCCCATGTGTGGTGAAAAACTAACACTCCACATTATCTTGACAACAACATCCCCAAATCGAAACATGCTGTGTCGATGCTTTTCTTCAAAAGAAACATGGAATCTGCTGAGACCTGATGACATAGAACGAAGTGCAGGGAAAGCCTTGAAGAAAATCTGTTAAAGGCTACAAGGAGCAGAGGTTTACATTCAAGCAGGACAACAACCCTAAACATAAAACCAGAAGTACAATGGAATGGTTTAGATCAAAGAATATTCATATGTTAGTGTCCTAGTCAAAGACCAGACTTGAATTTAGTTCAGAATCCATGGCAACACTTGAAAACTGCTATTCAAAAACACATTCCATTCAATCCAATCTTATTTTGCAAATTGACTGGTCAAAGATCTTAGTCTAAGGATGTGTAAAGTTGGTGATCACATACTGCCCTTTCAAATTTTTATTTGTAAGAAAAATGTAAAACCATGTACTTCACAATTATACTACTTTGTGTTGATTTATCACATAAAATCCTAATAAAACATAAAGATTTGTGGTTGTGACATCATGAACTATGAAAAAGTACAGAGTTTGAATACTTTTGAAAGGCATTGTATCATTATAAATACACTTTTTCTGTTCATATTTCTACTATTGAAAAGCTGTGTATTTCCTGTCTGTTTCTGACATGCTTGCCTATGCTGTGATGTTTGGGAAAGTACAGTAAGTAGTGCATAGCCTCAGTGAAGAGTGGATACCTACCAGATGGCAGAATGACAAGAAAACATTAGACACTGTGTCAGTCACAGTGGCATAAATGTTGAGTAATATTCGGATTTTCCAAGCATTACCAGTGTATTATATGGACGGAGAAAGTTAAAATGCCCTGTAACTCAATCCCTAACTAGTGGTTTTGATTCCATCTCTGTGCTTCTTACATTCCTGTGAGCCATGTGTGAGTGCATCAGAAGACAAACTGGAAGATGCTCCAAATGCACTGTGTGAAAGAGAAAAACAAAACTAAATGCACATTTAACCACAGGGACAGAACAAAAGTAGGGAAAGTGCAAAATATCTGTAATGAATGTGTCACTGTTAGAGTGCTGCATTCTTCCTCCTATAAAGTTTAGTCTTCCCCAACAAGCGCACGCTTTCCAGCTCTTTTCAGCCAGGCTCACACTATGGAGTCTTTAATCTCAGAGCCTAGTCTGACTCGTGGCCGTGGGCATGTGGGAGAAATTTCTACATGGCTCTCTTTTAAGTTCAGAGGCCTCTTCTCCGACTCCGAAAAACTCTTGGTGTTGTCAGGCGAGGAGCACTCATGCGGTGGAGTGCTGCAAAGGTAGTTGTCATTAAGGGTCTGGTACCCTTTGTGATCTGACGCCGATGTTGTGACTGTGCTGCCGTTTAGTGGTAAGTTCTCAGCTGGTTTGCCCACTACTCTGGGCTTCTTCTGCTGCATATTGGGGCACTCTCCCTCCTTGAGCATGGATTTCATGTGGTCACGGTTCCTGTAGACTACAAAAAGAGAGAAGACCACAACAGAAATCCCCAGGAGAGCGCACACAACAATCAGCTCATTCCAGTAGGTTTTGGTGGTAATTTGTGGAGAGCGGGTTTCCCCTGGCAGAAAGATGACTTCTTCCTGGGAAAGCTGTGGTGTGCGGGAACGGCCCGTCAGGGTGGTGCTCTCCTGCCTGGCTTCGCCCTTCACGCAGTAGTTTGCGAGCAGCTCCATGAAGCCTTCCTCCACTGACCAGCACTCGTAGGTTTCCTGCCTGCCAGCCTGAGCGACCACCACCAGTCCCCCTTCTGGGCTGGGGTAGTGGAAGTGACCTGTGCCTTCACTAAACTGCCACTTTCTCTCAGCCAAATTAGAGCGCAGCTTGCATGGCAGTACTTTGAAAGTGTTGGCTGGGATAATGATCGCCTGGCATGAAGACACTCCTGAGTGGAGGGAAAGCAGAGGCAGATGTTGTAACAAGCTGTGCTGTCTGAATAATAATTGACTTGACGCAATAAATTGACAGTTTTTAGAAGAGGAGTTCACCTACGTGTTGGTGGAGGATTAGCAACCCGTGGGCTTGGCTTCCTGCAAATAGCTGATGTATTTTCTTCATCTACATCCTGCTGCTGGGCTCTAAAACATATGCATCAAATCATTACGGTTTGTGTTTGCATTTTCTAACTATTTATTTCATAAATAGGTTTTAGCTGGATTGTTATGCAGAGGACCTCTTACTTGCTTGCGGGAGCACTCCTGATATCCACACACTGCCTCTCGTTCCAGGCACAGTATGGATCCCTGGAGAGGATGCACTCCCCACAGCTCTGATAATTAGTGCAGTTAGCTACTGGGACCTCCACAATTTCAGAGAGAGATGAAACATAAAGCTGACCCTGAAGGACAGAGGACAAGAAAGCGGGCATTATACAAGTGCCCCAAATAATGTCTCTGTGAGTTGTTATACTGTCATCCATGTCCACTCCTGTTTCAATCATTCTGTCAATCAACCATATTAAAGAGTATTTATTTGCTCTGACTTAAAAATCTAAGTATATGAATGCTGACATTCAGCAATTTAAACAGATCTAGGTCTTAAAACCTGTCTGAAGATCCCATTGAGAAAGAAAGCTTCTTACAGTTAGCTTTGAACACATTTGCTTTAGGATGAAGCTCTTTATTGCTGAAGGATTTTCTAAAAACTTTACAGAAATGGTTCGGTCATATGATGAGAGAGCTCTATAGATTCAACTGGTTTGTTTCTAAGCACCTCTCTTTACCTTGTTAGTGTCCAGCTCAATGTGCTGCACCGGTTGGGAGTCACGGAAGATCACAATCTCCTCAATAATGTGCATCTTGTTTTTGATGTTAATGGCTTTATGGAGTCTCCCATCATCTAGAAAACACATTGTATAATTTGAAGTTAGATAAAAGTATTGTTAAAGGGCAAATTTGATCATAATTTAGAGCCAGAATACCAACACATAGTGTGAATCCTAGAGAAACCACAACCATGCTTTCCATTGTTTTTCAAAGCATAGAGACAATTAAAACTATTTTCTGTTAGAATAAGGGCTTTTTAAGCCGTGCTTCTCTAAAATGGAAACACTGCTACCATATATGGATGACGATGTAGCATATGTAACAGAACAGTAAAAAAAAGTAGTTGATTTTTTACCTAAACAGTACAAAAAAACCTTTCTAATGGGAATATGTCGAACGGATGTGCGGCTGCTTATTGGGAACACAGAAAAATCCTCCCTGTGAAAAAACTATTATCTTAGCTATTCAGCAAAAGTAGGCGAGGTTTAGAAACACCCACCAAAAACCGTTTCTGTTCAAAACCCTTATACCCCAGGACTTTGAAACGATTGGTAACTTGGCCTCAATGGCAGCAACAACCAAAGACCAGGACACAACACAGTTCATGCCACAGCTGTTAGCAGACAGATAGCTCTGTTGGAGGAAGAGGGTCAAATAATCAAGGTGACCGCAGGTGTTGCTTGTAAGCATAAAGTTTCTCGGGCAAGAAAATGTTATGTTTTGTATGATTTATGTGTCCTCTTGATTCCAAACATTTCCATCCATAGATGACATATTAAATTAAATCAAATCATTAACTAATCTCTTCAAACTCTCACCTATAATTAATCAATGATAATTAGCCGCAGCAGATATAGATTTTTTCCTCCGTTTCTGTACATACTGAGCATATATTAGTTTTTGACTACCCTTTCACCACCATGTGTGTATCATTAGCTTCAGGTGACTATTTAGGGCAAAGCAACATATTGTAAGAAAAATAATTCTGGATGATTGAGTGATGTGACAGACGATGTCTTTTAATTAATGTTTTGGCAGCTATATTACTGTAGTGCAGTTATATTGCTACAGCCTAAACATTTAAACATTCTGTGCAGAAAAGTGAGACTTCTAACTGCTTCCATTCACTGACGCCATGTTTTCCACTGAAATGGCTGAACTGGGAATGTCAATGCCTGTGTGCATCAGAGTAACACACACAGCTGGTCAGTACTGGTGCAGATTTATGTCTACATGAATATTGCTAGAATTTCAGATTTTGTAATGATGTTTAATGATGTTTTTGTCACAACTGGTCATTCCCCACTGTGGTCAATTTACGAGCAAACCTCACTTGCCACAGAGTGCTTTTAACTGGGGACTTTGCTTAAACTACTTTTTTTGGGGGGATCTATTGTTTATTAACCTTTGATGCTCAAGTTTGACATTTTATGCATAAAGTCATCACTTTCCGACAATGTTCGACTATGTTCTAACATGCTTTGTTTTCATTTCAGACTTTAATGCTCTTTTACATATATTTCAACCTCTAATATAGAAATTATAGAACAACCAAGAGCTATACAAGCCTGAAAAAAACATGAAAAGAAAATGTTGTTCAAATTATGATAAATGCCCTTCAACGATAAATATTTTGGTCAACATGAAATGATCAGTGTGTTCCTGTGAGTTTTGAGAAGTGTCTTACCTGTGCCAATGAAAAGCACATCATACACCTTTTTAATTGTCTGGACTCGATGGACGACAATCTGCGTGTAGCGCACGTTGCGTTTCAGTAGGAGAGGTTGGCTGCGAACAACGCTGTCCATCAGGAAGTGGTCTTTCACAAAATTCAGTACCTTGTCTGGCATGTGCAGTGAGGAGGAGATGCCCTGCTCTCTGGCTGCATTTGTTATACACTGTGGATGCAACAAACAGCTGACCTTAATTACATATACAGTATATTATCTCACCGTGGATAAAAACACAAACAGTGGTTGGATAGAATCTTTTTCTTTTTTGCCACTGATATCAAATAGCAGTCTGTTCAGTAGTTACTCAGAGCATAAATGATGTGCAGGCCAGAGCATGTCTCTCTTGCAGCTGACAGAACTCTCTGTTGTGCATTATGTGTTTAGGTTCTCCAGCAGAGGGCAGCAAATATTCACTCACAGCTCCAGGCCGAGGCTCAGGGACAGGATGATTGTATGTGTACCACTGCTGGGTCTCTCTGTTGACCTCACGGTATCGCCCATTAAAAGCCTTTTCCACT
Organism: Girardinichthys multiradiatus; assembly: GCF_021462225.1. Classification (NCBI taxonomy): domain Eukaryota; kingdom Metazoa; phylum Chordata; class Actinopteri; order Cyprinodontiformes; family Goodeidae; genus Girardinichthys; species Girardinichthys multiradiatus. Next base: position 27,704,463 of record NC_061795.1, on the reverse strand, counting down.
TGGTCCATGGTGAAGGAACAGACTGCAGAGCTTCCTGATGCACCTTTGTACCTTAAATAACAAAAAGTTCCTTAAAACAACAGGCCTGGTCTAAACATTTTAGTAATTCCTTTGAAGATCACACAAGGAGTGTACGATTGTAGCAGGGAAATTCCCAGAAGTTACATTTTACTTCCAGGGGCCTGAGTTTTCACTGGTTTTGGTCTACATTTTTCTAAAAGTCTGATTTATTAATCATTTAGCCATTTAAAAAGGAAATTATTTGTTTTTACACCAGACAACTTACAAAGGAACCAATTCTGAAAAGGCTCACATCTAGTTTAAATTGTTTTTTTGTTGAATCTATTGAAAATATCAAACTCAACAATTTTACAGAAAAAAAATACAAATAGAACAATTTTAGCACAAAGTAATTTAAAAAGAGTTATATTCTGTAGATTGTTCCTACAGGCCATGTGTCAGGCTGATTTTTTTGCTTGTTTTCTTGAACATGACCTTCCGATACAATTATCTGTGGCAGATAGTTTTGTTAGGGCTCCAAGTTTTGCCCTCCAATTGTCTGCTTTCTAAGTTATTTAAAGCACACACAGCATAACATGCAGTGAAGATTAAAAGTTGTAAAAGTTTTAAAAGTTAACTAAAGTCGTAATTTTGCATTTCTGAATGTTTTATTATCTGATCTTCCCAATCACCTTCTAAATTAGCTTTTGTTTTCTGTTTGGGGAATAAAATTAATTGTATAATTTCATTTCTTATTCATCTTTTTTAACTTTGGCTTTTTGCCTACTTTCTATAGGTTCCAAAATTTTGTCTTTCATCCTTTTTAGTACTAAGTTATATACACTTATTATTTTTATTTATATGTTATAAATCATTGCAGCTAACTTTGACAAATGTCAGCCAGTCACTCATTTTCTACCGTTTATTGTATAGTGGGTTGCAGGGGAGCTGGTGTCTATCTCCAGCAGTCTACGGGCGAGAGGCGGGGTACACCCTGGACAGGTTGACAAATGTCTGTATTTGATTTTGATATTTACATCATTAGTTACATAATTTTTACTTATTCATTTCAGAGCTTATTTGTTACCTTGTCTTAATTTATTTTTGTTCTTGTCTTGGTTTATTTTTCTAAATAATCTTAGTTTTTAATCTTCTGTGTTTCCTCCATAACCATCCTACTCATGTCAGTATTACAACTGACAGGTTTACATGTCTTTTTATACATTTTAATCTGTTTTGACTCATCTTTTTAACTCTTCTACACACTACAAAGATAACTTTGGTGATGTGGTGTTTAAAACATTTATTCTCACCACTGAGATGTGAAGACGCCATAAAACACGGTGTTCTTCCAGTCCTCGGGGCCCGGCGTGAGCACAAACATGTCTTGGATTATGTTGAAGGGAAAACCATCATCAGGCAGCGAGCACAGGAGCTGGGCCTTTAAGAAAGTGGTCCACTTCTTCTGCAATACACGTTCGCCTCCAATGTCGCCCTGCAGGACAAGTGTTGGAGGCTAAGAGTCTTTTTTAACTCAAGACCAGTAGAGGGTGTAATAACAAAAATGAGTTAAAGTCCCGGAAAACTGTCCATACAGTTGTAACGTCACATGTACAGAATATTCAATTTTTAATATTGTTAAAATATTATTGCTGATAGTTTTATTTGCCATCTTCATTCCAAAAACAGAGACAGGAAGTGATTTGGAGCTGAATTTGGAGCTGACTACTCTAAAAAAAGTGGAAAAATATTAACCTCTTATGGGCTCAATCAGCTTTGCCTCCCACAGAGACATACCCCAAGGTAGAACGCTTCTAGGTCATGAAAACAATAAACTACATCATTATAACAAGCATAGATAAAACACACTCGGGCCTCTGAAGAGGGCAAGTGCTTTTAAGTGAAAAAGAAAGAGAAACAATGCCCCTCAACAACCCCTCTTCCCTGACACAGCCACTCTGATTCATTGCCCTTGGCATAATCCTTTAAAGTGCCACGAGTGACACAGGACCTTTGTTGACATGAGAACTAATTTAGCTACACATGCTGAGAGACAGGAGTTTGATGTATTTGATGGATTTAAGACTCATGTTTCACAAGGAGTTACAGATGTGAGCGTGCCCACATATCCAACATGATGAAAGGCCGATGATCAGAGGATGAAAAAAAATACCTGAATGATCTAAATGACTAAAAACCTCAGTCTGGTGTTCTTTACCAAAGTTAATCAGAGCATATTGGAGTTGGAGCCCTGGTGTGGATGAAATGACACATGACCAACACTAAACTGCTGAAGCATTGACTGCAGTTATTGTAGTATTGTAGTAACACGGATAATAGGGAACATACATAAGCTAAGCTAATAGTGAACATACGTAAGCTTAAACAGACTACCAAATAATTGAAGCAAAATACATTCCATTCATGAATCCTTTTGTAAAAGCATCCCTTGTTCAAAAGGCAGAGCATGGACATGGCAGCCAATAATGGCAGCTTTCTGAGAAACTGAGCAAATCACACAAATGAGAACACGCTTTGTTTTGTTGTTCCAGGCAAAACATTGTTTATCCTGCCAGGGTTGGCTCCAATGATGCAGAGCTAAAGCTGCAAACACCTGAACATGCATAATGACAGAGACAGCAGCCTCTGCGGAGGTTTAAGTTGGATTTAGGGAGATAACAGAAGCAAAGGGTAGACTTAGTATTTCATTTGAACCATTTGTAGCCAACTTTACCAGCTTTTGTTTCTCTCTTGACTTACATTTTACACTTAGGCATTCTTGTTCAACTTTGTGGGAATTCCCCTGTGGGTAATCTGTACCAGGAAACCTTATGGTGGGCACCTCATTTTCTCATTTCTGAGAAAACTACATGAGTCAGAACTTACATGCTTCTGGTAAGTGGAGCCTTCAGTGAATGTTTGGAAAACTTAAGTAAATAATTGAATAAGGAATATTTAAACCTTCTGGGCAATGTCTGATGGAAATTCATGCCCAAAACCTTGTCTCACATCACTTCAGTCTGTTAACTTGAATTAGTCATGTTAAATCCCTTCAAAACAATCAGTCTCAATCAGACGCATAATCTATCAAAAATCCATTCTAAAGGATTGTGTTTTTTTTAACTTTCTGTTTCCATCACACACCTGTATATTCATCAAAATTAAGATTTATTTGTTGATGACAATAATGACATGTAATCCAAAATTTAAATTTAAATTAAAAAATTTAAAGTTAATTAAATATTATTCTCACTGAAGCCAATTTCCTTATTATTTACTTAAGTAAAATAATACACATTAATACAAAGGCACTAACTCTAATTCTGTAGATTGTAATTATAGAAAATGTTAAAGTTGCTTTCTCAGAAGTTAAAATAAGGGGCTTCAAACACAACTGTAACTTGAGGGGAAACAGTTGAGGTATTTCCAGCATTGACACAAGTTCTGTCTGCCTGAAGGCTGCTTTCAAAAAGACAAGCGGTGCTGCTTGTTTGGCTTATAAGGTGTTAGGAGAAGACATGAAGGAATAAAACGTTCTTAAAGAAAGTCACTGAGCATGTCAGTGGTGAGGAGGAAAAACAAACACTTTGGAGAAACTTCACATATATAAAATTCTGACAAAAGTAACAAAGTGTACGATGCACCAAAAAATATTTATGGAGACTGGCAAGGTCATCGTTCTGACTCAACTGGGGATATTCTTCTCACTGGTTCTTCTCAATGAGCTGTGTCCAAGTCTCTCCACACAGCTGGCAGCCTCCAGGAAAAGAGGACACCATGAAAGCCTGACCAGCCAATCAGATAATGACTTTGTGAAATGTGCTGCCATGTCATGTTGGTAAGCCAATAAGTAACATATTTAATATATAATGTTTTCCATTCAGGTTCTTTGAACACAGGGAGAACCAAGAAATGCAACAAATTGTCCTTGCAAATAAAACACTATCTCTTGGTTGATTTTTATTCCACGTTCAAATAATAAAATTATTCAACTAAATGAAAGGACAATCCACATAGATGTTTTGACACATTAATCACACTAATCAAGGATTATTTTACATTTTTACTGAATTTCTAGGTTATCAAAAAAGATGGTGCATAAAGAAAATACTTCGACAAATATTACCAAATAGTCTGAAACTATCTTTAAGCAACACTTCAAGGTCATAAAAGCATTTCTGAATCAGAGACGATGGAGGACGCCATCAGTGTGGTAAAAGAGATTATATCAGCTAATCGAAATCTAAAAAGTCTGAATAATATTTTCAAAGTACTTGTAGAAAATCTGTTTTTACAGGGGAAAAGTCAAACCTGATGTGTGCATGGTCACTACACATTTGTCTGGTGTGTTATAATAATATTAGTATTTAGGAAGCATGTAAATATTAGACATCTTTAACGAACATTTTGTAAGGTCAACATTCCACAAGTAATAAACCCAAATACTACAACTGAAGCAGCTGTGTCTGTTTATTGAATCCAGATCTGAAGACAAACATTTGTTCCTTAGGAATTTAGAGAAGGGATTCAGAAACAAAGAATCAAACAAAGTGGACAGACGGAATGGAAATGTTTTCCTACATCACCACGAAGGTGTGGGAGCTATACAAGATGTATTTAGCTAAAAGCAGCTAATAAATGCAGATAAATATTCATCTAAGGGAGGGAGAGTGAGCACAAACACATATGAAACAAACAAGTCCACGCTTCCATTCGGCTCAATACAGTCCTAGAGTGACTGTAGGGCTAGATGTTGCTTAAGGATATACAAGCATATTGAGACGGAAAGGTCTGCCCTGTAGCATCACTCACCTTACACACCCGAGCGATGCGTGACACAACGGTGTTGTCAAAGAAATCAAACTCCTTCCCTGCTTCACTGAAGAAGAAATAAATCTTATCGTCATCGCCCACAAGGTTGCCCTTGGGCAGGCTCTCCTGTATGTAAGCTGAGCCAACAAAGGCCGGGTCTGAAAGGAAAGTAACAAAACCGTCACACTGGGATCTGGGAATCCTTACTGCTGAGTGAAATCCACATCGAACATGGACTGAAGATAGTCTTACGTTGCAGACTGATCATGCAACACTTGTGGCACACTGTTTTAAAGGTGAGTATTTATCCATTGTACAGTAGAAATGTTATTGCATAAAGACACAGTGAATGGCATTGCTTTGCAGCTATATTGCTGTACCTTGAAGCCAGTTGAGAGAGTTTTCTGTTTTTAGAGCAGTTCCCTGGTTCAGGCTCTTGTAGATGATGGGTTCATTTCCTTGGAAATTACTGACTGTGCCTGCATACAGCTCCCCATCTGCAACACCAGCAAGAAGAGAAGAATCATCGCAATGTCTATCCAAAGGGAAAATAAATTTTGTGTCACAAAGTAATGAAATCCAGAGGCTATCCCACAGTTTTTAATCACTGCCTTCACCTATTTTTACGCTGCTTCCCACTTTTAACAAAGCTTGATTGTTATCAACCCTTTAATCCCAAATGTATCATTTCTGATACACCTATTTATGAAACCTGTAACCCTTTAAGAAGTTGATGCTGTCCTTAAAAACCTTCTGTAACAATTCCTTTACTTTACTTCTTCCACATGGTGGAAGATCAAAGTGCAATACTGCTTGATGCAACTTCTAAGAGTTTTAATGTCCTTTTAAAATGTACAGGGACATTTACAGGAAATAAAACATAAACAAAAATGAGTTCAGTTCAATAGGTCTTTAGACAAGACATAACCTAAGCATCCTTAACTGTTTTAAATGTAAAAAAATCGGTATTGTAAATGTGTGCATCAGTTGTGATACTTAATATGTTTAGACAGATGGGTCAGTGTATTAATTGTGCAGTAGATTTCTGCAGTGGGTTTTAAAGCATACAATCCATATCTTTTGGGGGAAAATATAATAAATACATGACAATGAACACCTTATTAATCACGATACACAAAAAAAGAAGTCCAGGTGACATTGCAAATAAAGTTGCAACTTGGATCTCAGGATCAAGTCAAACTCAAAAATGTTTGAATCAGTACGATTTAACAATTGTTGCACTCAGTGACCAGACCTCTCTTAGCAAGAGAAGCTAATAGCAATGTATTTCTATATGCATTAAAACACTGAAGAAAGATGTTTAATAATTGAAGCTGTGCATGCATAAAACATGATGAAAAGAAAAGACATAGGTTGCAGGGTGGTGCAGTTGTTTCACTAAACTGCCCTGAGGTATGATTTGGTTGTTTGTCCTGTGTGACTCTATCTCGCCCTGTGATGGACTAGCAACCTGTCCAGTGTGTACCCCATCTCCATCTCCTGCCCAATTACTGCTGGAGATAGGCACCAACCCCTCTTCGACCCTGCAAGGATAAACTGTTATAGTTAATGGATGGATGGTTTCACATGTGTGTAAATATTTAATGAGGTACAAACTGCCAGAGTTGCAAATAACATGTTTATCACTATACCTGTCAATAGACTTCAAATGAATGGCAGCTAGCCTGGATTTACAGTTCAGTTTGATGCGAAATCTTTTTTTTCCCAATTGGAATTTGTCATACTTGTCTTAAAGCTTTACTTGGTAATAGTCTACCCCATTTAAATAATATTAGTAACAATTTGGCAAATTATTCATTGATACAAAAATGACAAGAACAATAATTATAACAAAACATTACATGTATTATTGTTATTATTATTATTATTATTATTATTATTATTATTATTATTATTTTATTATTATTTTATTATTATATGTCCAATAATTATTTTCACAAAACAAACTAGCTGAACTAAACACAGCTTAACAACTATAAATAAAAAATAATTAATCAAATGTAGTTCAACGGAGCAATTAGGATTACTATTATTTTGGAAACCCATTCTCCAACAACACTGGTATTGTTATTACAATGCAACCAGTCATAATATGGTGGACAACCTGCCATATGGTTTCTGCTGGGTACTCTTCTATTTGTATAGACCTACCAGCCATGATGGCAGTAGACTTGTAGTCTGGGTTGAATGGGCAGCGGCTGCGTCCGTCCTCTGTTACAATCTCACCAGCATCACTCTTGACTAAAGAGAAGTCCACAGTCCTCTGAGAGACAAACACACATACACACACCACAGGTGATAAGAGGATTTGAAAGGCAAAGCTGTAAGATGACAGTAACCTCACTGTCAGCTTCTGCTTCAAGAGATGGTCAGTCTTTGGTTAAAGTTGAAGTGCGGGTCAGTTTTGTTTGTTTGTTCTGGCTTGTTCTAAAATGCACTGAAAGATCTGAAGAAAAGGAATAAAACCAGATCAATTCTTATATAATCTGATTACATGCATTAAATATTTTGATCCTATCCCCATGGACATACAAGCTAATAAAATAATGCATGTATATTGTATTTGACTGGTCTGCTTGGCAGACAGACTGCTGAGCGAGTAGAGAGGCAGGAAGTGGGATGCATCAGATTTGAAAAGCTCTTCCTCTAAAATCAAATAAACGAATCCCATCCAAAGTCCTGTATCTGGGTAATCACCTTTTATGAGGGACAGCAAACATTACTCTCTTCTTTAAATCTTAAAGAAATGCAGAAGCCTGGTTACAGAACAGATGTGATTTCTTTGAAATGGTAGAAACTTACAATGTAGGTACAGATTGGGCTGAAGGCATACGTTCCACAGACGTACAGGTGAGTGCTGTTCATACGCAGTAAAATCTTTATGTAGTTGAAGCAGTCTTTCTGTATTAGAAAGACAAAGAAGGATTTTGTTACATATTTTCCAGTTACTTTATAGTAAATATGAATATTTGTGACATTGTATTACTTATTCCAACAGAGAAAGAAATAACTGTGTAAGGTGAAAGATAAAGTACAGTGAAATGAACTGCCCACTTGAAATAAGCTCCACTTCCCCTCTGTGCTCCAGTGCCAAATTTGTAGATCTAACGTAGAAACGTTTAAAGTGCAATAAAGTGTGTTTGAAAAGGAAGGGAAAAATCCATTGTTTTAACTTGGAAAGTTTTAAGATGTCAGGAAATGTCCGGGTTTCTGTCCTGGCCTGGGATTGCTTCCCAAATGTCATCCAACAATAGTCAGAGCAACCCTGCAGTTCAATAAATAATGTTTGAGCCATGTGAGTTCAGCTCTGTGCACTTCAAACCAGCAGTTGACTCGCCTGAAGATCTTTGCCTTTGAAACTGCACTCGTCTCTCTTCTTCTCTGGAGTTTTCCACGTGAGCTGCATTGAGGAAAAAAACGAAGATGGCTATGATACTCATACTGTAGCATTAACACATTGAAGCATATTCTATTCGGTTTGCACTGTTTGTGATCACTCAATCCATATTACCAGATTTAAACTTTACTGGACAGATTCAAAGTACTATATTGATATCTATACGCTGTACATCATATTGCAGTTTAAAGGTGGTAGCATGCAGGCTCTTACACTTCTTTGTAGCATTGCTGCACTGATATCAGAGAGGTTGAGAGCAAACAAAATCTCTCGGGCGCCAACATACAGCATGTTGTCTTCACTACTGAGAAGGAGGGAGGTGAAGTTGAAGACTCCATTGGCTGAAAAGCTTCTGGTTTTCCTTTCCTTTGCATCTAGACAGAAACAGAAAGGCAGTAATGGTAAGTAATAGTAATTTTACGTTTTTCAGTCATCACACAGTAAACACGAGTAAATCATTGTAACCAATCAATAGGCTACATATGATGTAGTAGTAGAGGCTACCCTTTAGAATGGCAGGAAAAACATTTAGTTTTGACATTCAAAAATAGTTTTTGTGATCAATCATTCAAAAACCAAAAGAAAATTACTCATTTTAAAATGTATACTTACTTCAGTCCATAATTTTACTCCAGTGATAGAAATGCATCTCCTTTTAAAACCGTTAAATTTTTTGGAAGGAGCATGAAATGCAATTAATTATTCAATGTTTCAGTTTAATGGATGTCAGTCAAAGCTCTACAACACTTAGAGACTATTGTGCATGTTAAAGAAAAAAAAAACATTAAATTACAAAAGGCACTTGAATATGCAAATACAGGCATACTGAAATTGTTTTTTGATTAGTTGCTTTTTTAACACTGATGACTCATTTTGTACAGATTTGGAAATTGTTCCTAATTACATCATCAAATTTTAATGGAAAAATATATTCTGACAGCTTTATGAACGCCTGTGCACACGTTTACAATGTCCTCTCTTGGTTTAGGTTTTTTTGTGTGTGTGTGGGGGGGCTGAGAAGGCCTTTTGATGACAAATAAAAATAATTTTCAGCTTAACATGGAAGAGAAGCTGGGTACCTAACAGCTTGAGGAGTCAGCCCAGGTAAGCAACTGACAGAGCAAGGATGCCGGAATGCAGTGTGCCTGGAGGCGGTGGTAGGAATAACCCTTTAGATAAAAGGATGGATTATTTACAGCTGCAAGTACACAAAAAGCATGTACACCCGCAAGTACGGGATAGCTGGGTGCTTGTTTATGAATATCTCTATTGCAACATCTATTTTTGCTGCGGCATGTTGTAGCGGTGGTAGCGGCTAACGCCCTTATGTCCAGATGTTAAAGCGATGGGTCTGTGTTGAAACCCATATCCTAATGTTGTGGTGAATAAAATCAGGAGCAGTAATGGAAGTAATGGAAGCTACCACAATTGGACTGTAAAACAGTCGGCTACCAAGGAAACTGAACATGGGTTGGTGCGTAGACATCATAGATGTAAATTATCTTACATGCAGACAAAAGATATATGGATTTTTAAATATATTTTTAGTTTGTATGAAATGTCAAATGAATTACTTGTTACTTGTTAAATCACAACAATATTTTTCGAAAGAAATTTTACCAAAGTCATTAGAAACAGATTCACACCAAGTCAAGATTTGGACTTCATTATGTGCGTGTTTTCCACGTGGGAAAGAAAGACTCATGTATCTCTTACAGTTAAGCACCATCAGTGCCTAAGTGGCTTTGATTCAACAGAGAGACAAAGGTTAAATCATCAACTGCCTAAATCACTCCTGCGGCTGATTTACTGGCCCATGTGTTTCTGAGCTTTGCAGGCTATCAGTGATGGCCCAGCTTGAACAACTTGCCTTAATTGCATGCCAACGTAAACAGAGCGGGGGAGCTGATGGAAATTTGAAGTGACTGAACCTCTGCCCCTAAAAATGTGACGGCTGAAGGAAAAATAACAGATCAAAGAGCTTTTTTATCCGAGGAAGATACCTTAGGATTGTTGGTCTGTAAAGGGATTTAACGTGAAAAGGAGAGTCTTGTGGATGATTCAGCTTTTAGCTAATGCACTAAGAGACTGAGCATTTACGGAGGTGAAAAGAGTGGACTGAACATATTATTTCACACTTAATATAATCCTAAAACTATTTATTTTGGAAGTGATAGAACTTACTTCTTTTAGTTTACATTCAATTCATAACTTAATGAATAATGATACACACAAAAACACACAGTGATGCACTTTAATTCAGAGTCAAATTCAGTCGAGTTGTATCATTGTCAGCATCTGAGTAGACTGAACCCCAGATGCTGCCAGGAACAATTTAAAGTTAAGGCAGCTTTCCTACATTTAACCAATTCATTCCAGGTAGAGTCATGAAGTTTTTCTCATAAGAAGCTCAAGCACCCTGCAGTATGTGTGTCCTAATTTAACCGCGCCTTAGTTCTACAGCAGGTTGAGAACTTCCTCTCCCTCAGGAAAACAACATGTTAATAAGTGTCCATCGCCACGGCAACAGCGGGCCATTTTGTAGTTAAATCTGTCTGTAAGACCACAAGAGGCTATGCTCCATGTAGATGGACCCGCTGGGGGCTTTTCATTAAGACTACAGGATAAATGAACGGCTGTTCTGTTATACTGTGAACCTCGTTTTATGTTTGAAGTGATTTTATAGGGGAGAGTATCCGCAGAGCAGTGAACCTGGTGAACCACAACATAGAAAGAAAAACTTGTAAGACAACTGAATATTGAAAATTAAATATATATAATATATTTATAAATATTGCTTTTGCAAACAAAAATAATCTAACTTTCATAATTTCATTGACGTAAATAATATTATATGGTAAAGTGTTTTATACATTTTGTATTATCTCAAGAAATTCTGGCAGAACTGAAAACAGAAAGCAATGATTAAAACCAACCATCCAAAACTAAGCTGCAGGGGAAAATGAGGCTGGGCCATAAATGTTGATAAAAAAGCACAAATTTGTTCAATTATTTTAAAACTATTTTGAATATAGGTTAAAAAAAGAACAATCAGTTGGCGTGTAAATATGTTATTGAGCTTGTATGTAAAGTCTGCCAAAAATACTGGCATCGCCAAAGAGGTGCAGATGCAAGGCATTTTTTCATTAAGTTACGTTATTTATTTATTTATACTTGTGTCGTATATTGCCACTAATGTTGTAGCACACCACTTTTAAACTCCTGGCCCTACCCCGCTCTATAGCCCATTCAATACATTTGAATATTATTTAGAGTTAATTTATTTCAGTAACTCATTTCACTAAGTGAAAAACATTATACAGAATACTTACACAGAGACTGATGTTTTTTTCTTTATTTATGTTAATTCTGATTATTTTATTGTGATATAATTAGGATATAATTCTATTATAATTATGATGATGAAATCATGAAATTTAGGATTAGACTTTCAGAGCAGACAAATAAAAAAACATTTTTAACATAGAAATATGGTCTTAGTGAAAAATATGTTTAATACCTGCTTAAAGGTTATTTTTCAATGGTACTTTTAATCTGACGAATGAGCCAACAGTAATAAAACTCTTTAATTAAATTCTGTTTTGGCCTTTGGCATTTCTGCATTACCCGACCATTATATTATCATATAAAAGAAACATAAGTCGTTGGTTGCTTTTATAAAACCAAAGGCAAAGAGTAGCTCTGATCCCCCTGAATTCAAGATGGAACAAAAATCATTGTAAAGGCAGTCTTAAGTTTCTTAACACAAGCAGCAGTAAAGAACAGTAACCTAGTTTTAAAGTAACTCGTTAGTCAAGCACAGCGCAGGCAGGTTTCTCTTCTAATGAGCCGAGATAACGAGTAGATTAAACTTGTCTATCTCTTGTCTGAAGGAATCTCACACTAAATGTTGACCTTCTTTTCCAGGTGCCATTTCTGCTCAACACAATGTGAGGTGTTCAGCAGACGAAGAGAAACAGACGAGTTAAATGGAAGCACTTAGGAGTGTGAGGACAGCCTGTATCTGTAGTAGAGAACCAGACAAGGCAGAGGCATACATCAGGTCATAGGGGAAGAGGTACAACAGTATTCTGTTACAGCAATCTGTCCATATTGTCAACCTTGTTTGTTTTTTATGAGCCACAATGTCTTACAAGTCATTTATCTTTCACTTAAAACCAACGTGTTAAACTAAAACCAGCATACTTTTAACAGTAATACATAGTTTAAGTTTACAGAAAGTAAGTAAGGTTGCCACAGTTGAAACAACAAAACTTTCACAATTGCACCATAGGAATGGCAAATTCATTCCTATGGCGTGCAAACTCTTCAACAAGATTTCTTGTTTTCCATGAAGATATCACAGATTTTTGTTTTTATCTTACTGGCAAGTAATGCACATGAGGGAATTGTGTTCTTTTGCTGAGGTACTGAAGGTTTATCCATGAAGATAACTTCAACAACAGCAGCCTGCTCTGGAGAAACAGTGGCTTTCTTGCCCTGCATTCTGTATAGGTCAAGGTTGCCTATTATCCTGAGACAGTTTCTGCTCAAACAAATGAGCAGCCTGTTTCCTGCAGCAAGTTTGTCAAATTAGAGTACATTTATTTACAAGAGATGTGAACATTATACAAATTTCTGTTGTATCTCAAACCCTTAGTAGAAGGGGATCATAGAAATGACTGTTTTTATGAGACATTCACTGATCATAGATTTGAGGCTAATGCCTGATCTCTGGCTTTTGGAAAGTTGTGACTTGCCCATACTGATTTTTGTTTTCTTCCTTTAATTAACAGCAATCTATGTTTTTTTCTTTTATTTTCTTTTATTTTCATTAATTATTTATTTATTTTAAGAACACAGGTGATGTCACACTATGTATGTGAGAGAACAGTTTCAGTAAAACAGGGTTTTATTTAAAACAAAGGGAAAACGATTACTTAGGTGACATTTTTAACTGTCTTTAGCATCTTATGTTAGCAATCAGTTACCTTTTTCTCACTGATACTCAATATAGCTATCTTCAGGTATTCTTTCCTCAGTAAGAACTTGTGACTAGGGCGGCCTAGTGACACTTACATTTGGTGCATTAACTAATCATAAAAAATATGATCAAAAATAAATAATATTATACAATTATTACATTTCTGATTGGCCAGTCACAAGTCAGGACTGATCAACCTGAAAAATCATCCGCTTCCTATAACTAGCTAATTTCTCTGGTTCATAAAGCAGTTTATGCATGTCTGTTTTCAGTTTATCTTCTTATCCTGAATTCTGAATGACATTCATTGGTTAAAGCCAGAAAACAAAGGATCTAACTTTGCCGTATGATATTTGTGCCATACTGATATAATGAAAAAATAAGCACAAAATGAGCAGACAGATGACCTGCTGTGCAGCTGCTACTGAATAAATTACACCAAAATGTCAGCAGCAGGCAGAGCTGGAGGCTTTACATCTCATCATGTCAACGATAGCAGACCTCTGATCCTGGACTTGTGAGAGCAGCTTTGTGCAGTTATAGCACTTCATCTGTGACCCTTTCCACAAAGCCATGAACTGCACACTCTGTAGTTTAACCTCTGGCAGCTGCAAGCAATTAAAGATCATAGCTATTACTATGTAATTAAAAGTAATTTCTACAGATCACATCATTAACTCACTAAAAACTATCTTAGACTGACTTGCTAATCATTTTAGGCAACACATTATTATAAAGTTTAAAGGAGTTCAACATTCTGTCCTTTTGGGTCAGCTTAAAAACAGAGGATTTATTAAAAGTGTGAAACATTCCTTATGAAAGAGGGTATAGAGTAGTTTGTCCTTCACTGACAGACATCTAAATGATTTCTTTTGTAAAACCAGAACTGAATAACAGGCTGTATGGTGCCTTTTTTATAGCTTTTTCTGTGGTATCAGCTCTTTTAACGGTGGGTTCAGCAGAATTTTATAACAAACAAAAACAGACTTTATTTGAGTTGGAGATCACCAATGAAATCTATCACAAACCACTAATGGCTCAGTTAACTTCTGCTTAAATATAAGCTCGCTCTTATTTTCCATAGCACAATTCATGCACAAGGCAATTCAATGTGCTTCACAGGAAAATAAAAGAACAGATATAAAGGAAACGACGTTAAAACAAAATTGAGGCATCATATAAAAAAGAGACATTAAAAGGCACTTTTAAAATATATAAATTTAAGGCATCATAAAATTAACAGATTAAGTAATCAGCCTAAAGTTTCTGTAGATCTCAAGTTTTCAGGGTGTACAGGTCCTTCTCAAAATTTTAGCATATTGTGATAAAGTTCATTATTTTCCATAATGTCATGATGAAAATTTAACATTCATATATTTTAGATTCATTGCACACTAACTGAAATATTTCAGGTCTTTTATTGTCTTAATATGGATGATTGTGGCATACAGCTCATGACAACCCAAAATTCCTATCTCACAAAATTAGCATATCATTAAAAGGGTCTCTAAATGAGCTATGAACCTAATCATCTGAATCAACGAGTTAACTCTAAACACCTGCAAAAGATTCCTGAGGCCTTTAAAACTCCCAGCCTGGTTCATCACTCAAAACCCCAATCATGGGTAAGACTGCCGACCTGACTGCTGTCCAGAAGGCCACTATTGACACCCTCAAGCAAGAGGGTAAGACACAGAAATAAATTTCTGAACAAATAGGCTGTTCCCAGAGTGCTGTATCAAGGCACCTCAGTGGGAAGTCTGTGGGAAGAAAAACGTGTGGCAGAAAACGCTGCACAACGAGAAGAGGTGACCGGACCCTGAGGAAGATTGTGGAGAAGGGCCGATTCCAGACCTTGGGGGACCTGCGGAAGCAGTGGACTGAGTCTGGAGTAGAAACATCCAGAGCCACCGTGCACAGGCGTGTGCAGGAAATGGGCTACAGGTGCCGCATTCCCCAGGTCAAGCCACTTTTGAACCAGAAACAGCGGCAGAAGCGCCTGACCTGGGCTACAGAGAAGCAGCACTGGACTGTTGCTCAGTGGTCCAAAGTACTTTTTTCGGATGAAAGCAAATTCTGCATGTCATTCAGAAATCAAGGTACCAGAGTCTGGAGGAAGACTGGGGAGAAGGAAATGCCAAAATGCCAGAAGTCCAGTGTCAAGTACCCACAGTCAGTGATGGTCTGGGTTGCCGTGTCAGCTGCTGGTGTTGGTCCACTGTGTTTTATCAAGGGCAGGGTCAATGCAGCTAGCTATCAGGAGATTTTGGAGCACTTCATGCTTCCATCTGCTGAAAAGCTTTATGGAGATGAAGATTTCATTTTTCAGCATGACCTGGCACCTGCTCACAGTGCCAAAACCACTGGTAAATGGTTTACTGACCATGGTATCACTGTGCTCAATTGGCCTGCCAACTCTCCTGACCTGAACCTCATAGAGAATCTGTGGGATATTGTGAAGAGAACGTTGAGAGACTCAAGACCCAACACTCTGGATGAGCTAAAGGCCGCTATCGAAGCATCCTGGGCCTCCATAAGACCTCAGCAGTGTCACAGGCTGATTGCCTCCATGCCACGCCGCATTGAAGCAGTCATTTCTACAAAAGGATTCCCGACCAAGTATTGAGTGCATCACTGTACATGATTATTTGAAGGTTGATGTTTTTTGTATTAAAATCACTTTTCTTTTATTGGTCGGATGAAATATGCTAATTTTGTGAGATAGGAATTTTGGGTTTTCATGAGCTGTATGCCACAATCATCCGTATTAAGACAATAAAAGACCTGAAATATTTCAGTTAGTGTGCAATGAATCTAAAATATATGAATGTTAAATTTTCATCATTACATTATGGAAAATAATGAACTTTATCACAATATGCTAATATTTTGAGAAGGACCTGTATATTCCAAAGCTAAGGAATTTAGGAAGGTTGTGGCACCCCTTGATTAGTTCTGATCCTGGGAACAGTAAACCTTTTATAACCTGACGGGACTAGATGGTTCGGCCCTAATAAGCAGCTCTGAAATGCATTTAGGCCCAAGACAATTAAGTGTCTTACAGGCTAAAATGAATATTTACGCATTTTACAAACAGGGAAAAATTACAGTACAATGTGATCCATTTTTTGATGTTAGTCACGACTCTTTGGATGAGCTGCAGCTGCCTGGTTGATTTTTATACAGAAACTGGCTGAGACACGTTTAAAAAATCCAACCTCTATAATATAACCAAGGTTTCTTGCATGCTGTGTGGTCTTTAGCTTCATTGAGACTAGATGATCAAATATTTTTGGGAAATTCTAATCCATTCATTCAATGATATTACGGACACACTGACTCAGTGACTTTTTTACCTGTGGTCGTATGGTGAAGCAGAGATATAAACTTGTGTGTCATTAGCATACACATGGTAAGATATATTGTAGTACTTCATAATCTAGGGTAGAGGGAGCACATAAATATTGAATAAAGTGATCCAAGAATGGAGCCTTGAGGAACTCCACATGATCTTTTCTTTTTCAGAGAAAATAAGTACTATTGTCTTTACAACCTTCAAGACCTAGTAAAAAATTCATAACAGATCATATTTCAGGAACATTAGAGAGCCCATTTTCAATCTTTTGAGCATAAAGACAACCTTCATTATGATGTCTGATGGAGACCAAATTATTGCAAATAGCAAACTCACAAAACTAAGGCAGGTACACACATCTTCATATATTTGTTACATAAATACCCACAGAGAAAGTTATATGTGGTGAATCTAACAGCTTGCTTTCAAAATACTGTAGGTTTTCATTGGATAGAAAATATGTGAGCAAAGGGATATTAGGGGACAACTGCTTATGATTCGGGGACAAGGACCAAAAATCCATGTGGATTTATTCCTTTTACCAGTGCTATGAGAGAATGTGGAGCCCTTTAAGTAGTGACACAGAGAAGCCTCAAAAGGGGTCAACCTATGGCATTGTCAAATTGTCTTGTAAGACACAAAACAGCCACAGTGGTGCACTAACTGGATTATCCCAAATATTTTAAAGAATGCCGTAAAAAGCTCTTCCAAAATGGGTATTTGTGTGGGAGAGTGGACCAGGGAAGCTAAACGACAGAGACTAGAGCATCTGGAGTGCATTATGACAACAGGGAGGAACAGTGACTTCACCAGAGGGTCCTCCAGGCAAGCAGTGAGCCTGCTGTTTGTGTTGGTAAACTGTGGGGCTGAGTTTTATTAGTGAGATGTTGTCCCCACGGCACCACCCCGGCACCCAGATATTTGCTCATTTTTAATAATGCCATGTTGTGAGCTCTGCAAATAACTACAACTCTGATAGAAAGTGAGGGAGGAAGGAGGGCAAAATCGGGTTTAAAACATTCACACAGTGAGGATTAACGATATAAGCTTTAGTGGTGCAATTTACGACAACACAGTGTGACATAACAGAAATCCAGTTAATCTGTAAACATAAGCAACACTTTGTTCTGGTAATTTATTGAAAAGTAAACCCACCTTAGGATAAGTGTTTTCTTGTGAAAAATAATACTAAGGCACTCTTTGTTCATTCAGGGCACAACTAATGCTGATGATTATTAACCGTAATAATGTTAAGCAGGTGCTGGTTCATCAAGAACTCACTATGAGTTGTTCCTCCTGTGCTGGAGCATTAAGAACAGAGGGGATGCACATGAGGTCCTGACCTTTTTCTAAATGCAGCACAACACTGAGACTACTATTTGTTCTGAGCAATTAAACTCGCTAAGCACAAATAGCACCTTGTATGCAAAGCAGCCCTGCAGAGGTCAATAGGTACAGGATTATATGCACAACATGGAGACTGTGGTAATTTGTGCCAAAGAAAATGAAACTTTTTGTATGCATTAAAAAATGTTATTATTGTTTTC
Source organism: Girardinichthys multiradiatus (assembly GCF_021462225.1). Classification (NCBI taxonomy): domain Eukaryota; kingdom Metazoa; phylum Chordata; class Actinopteri; order Cyprinodontiformes; family Goodeidae; genus Girardinichthys; species Girardinichthys multiradiatus. The sequence continues at coordinate 27,686,347 of NC_061795.1, read as the reverse complement.
TCCATCAACTAAGGATCGATAATTATTAGAGCCTGACGGGTGGTCTTCATGGTACTTCATGGCACATTAAAAATGTAATGAACCCTATATTACATATGATAAACAGTCAATGGACACATTTTTATGTACACTTGTGAAATAGATTGACTCAAAAACGAACCACATGCATCAGCATTTAGGCATCTAGATGCAATGAAGACTACCTCTGAAGCTCAAATCAAGCGTCAGAATGCATGCGGCATGGTTGTTGGTGCCAGACAAGCTGGTCTGAGTATTTCAGAAACTGCTGATCAACTGGGGTTTTCAACCACTGAGAATGGTCTGAAAAACAGGAAATATCCAACGAGAAGCAGTTGTCAAGAAAAAAATGGCTTGTTTAGAATGGGCAGACTGCTTAGAGATTAGAAAAAGGCAACAGTAGTCCAATAGTCACTAGCTACAAGTATGCAGAACACCAACTCTTAACAAGGCTACAGCAGAAGAAGGCTGCCACTCCTGTCAGATAACAACAGGAAAGTGAGGCTACAATCCACACAGGCTCACCAAACCTGGACAGCAGTTTGGAAAATTATTGCCTGGTTTGATGAGTCTTGACTTTAGCTGCAACATTGACATTTCTGGATCAGAGTTTGATGTAAAGCATTGATTCATCCTGCCTTTTATCAAAAGTCCAGGCTGGTGGTGGAGGTGTAATGATGTAGGGGATATTTTCATGGCACACCTAGTACCCAACTGAACAACAGCTGCGCAATAATAGCATCAAAAATCATCTTTGCAGTACCAGTGTGTACAATATCACCATGGCAGAAATTGCTTGGATGCAATATTTGGAAAGCAATAGTATTTCAGGTGCCATGCATTGAAACTCTGCTTTTTATAGTGTCATACTGAGCTCATATTTGGATACTATAATAGACCTTCACTGTCCTTTATGCTTGACACTAACATAGATCAAGATAGAAAGTAATGGTGGCAACATCGTGATGGAAAAAACAGAAGAAATAGCAAAATGTGTATTTATCATAATCAAAACTGCCATTGCAATATTAAAAAAAAAACTGCTGCCTGAGTATTGTAATTGACCTTGTCCACCCCTTTATAACCATATAGTAACCATCTTCTGATGGCTGGACACCATGTCATAAAACTTAAATCATCTCAAATTGGTTTCTTGAACATGACAATGAGTTAACTGTACTCCAACTACCTCCACAGTCAACAGGTCTCAAGCCAACTGAGGACCTTTGGGATGGAATGGGACATTTTCATCATAGATGATCAGCCAACAGATCTGCAGCAGCTCTATGATGGTATCAATGTCAATTTGGACCAAAAACTTTAAGGAATGTTTCTAACACCTTGTGCTGAAAACATTCATTCACGAAGAACTGAGGCATTTATGAAGGGATGACAGCAATAGTTAGGTTTACCTAAAAAGTGGGGAGTGAGTTTGCTCGACAATTACTCAAACAAAAAACAAAAAACCTTTTTATCATTCCTGTCTGAACTGCTTTGCTTTGGCACTCATTGCTTTGAAGCTTCTTTCCCAAAATGAATAGTTTGCTTTGACAGATCAGCTGATTGGATAAGAAAATAAAGTGCAAACTGATGCTGACTCTGTATTTGATCCTTCCCAAACCAAACTGATGTTTGGTAATGTCAGTAAAAGATATAGTAAAATATGGGCTACATAGAATACATTGACACAGTTTCAGTAGGCATAGATGATAATACAGCCTATTTAAAACCAAATATATTTAATACACTCTTAGACAGAACAAAATAATAACTGTTAAGCTGAGATAATCTCTGTAAAAAATTGTCAATATTACCTATTAATTATTAATTTAGGTGTTATATTTGTCATGTATTTCCACCTTTATATTTCCTATTTGTCATTCCGCTCTGACAAAGTATACTGGGTCAAGTGAATAATTTCTCCATGGTAAAAACATAACATGTTGTTGCATCTTATCACAGTCTCAGTGGCAGTGCTTACTTTACACTGAAAAAAACTAAATCCCATGTCAAAGAACAGCATCATATGCTGTAATAGCACTTGACACAGTTGTCATTTTCAAATTACTCCAGACTGGCTGATTTAATTAATTGATTTAGTTGATCTAGTTGATCCCTCCACCAGTTACATGGTGGAGGGATCAACAGGAAAAAAAAAAATAGGATGGAAAAAGGGCTTATTGGTGTGCCTTTAAAAAGTGCTCCAACACACAAAGCCCTTCAGGAAGGTCTGCATTAAAGCCGTGAGCAAAAGCAGAGAGAAAGGCAGATGCATGCTTTTCTCCATGAACCCATGATCTGTGCTGATAGGCGCATAATGAGAACCAGACAAGTGTTCACACCATAACACATACAAATCCCCATTCATTATTCATGGCAGATTACCCTCTTCATTAAGACAGAGGCGGGGACCAGGGGGACCCAGAGGGAAGTGGAGGGTACATCAGTAAATGAGGATGTTACTGATGAAGATCAGCCAGCCAGCTCTCTGGCCTGCCTAAGCTGTAAGAGTTTAGACATGCAAGCTGCCAAGTTAACAGGCATCCAGATAGGATGGCGAGCACCGGAAGCCATGACGAGGCCGACAGTATCTGCTGTATAAAGTTCACATCCCTAAGGTTTGTAGTTCTGCATTTTGCTTTGATACTGTTTACACAATGTGACAAAGCATTTCTGCAGGGAGACTGGAAAATGTCAGCATAGCAAAACTGATGTTACCACAGCAAGGAAGCGTCTATCACTAGGCTCTGCTGACCTTCATTCTCTGGCTGAAACTCAGTCTGCCTTCTTACACAATCTAGATTCCTCCAAACATCAACAAACCATGTTTTTCAAGAGATTTTTTGCATTCAGGGTTCTTATTCATATGGAAATATAAGGCATTTGCTGTTCAAGCTGAATAATGTTCCTGCACCGACTGGTTAAGGAGACTATTAAATTTAATGCAAACCTAGAAGACAGGAAAAGAAAACAACCTACTTTGATTGGCATCAGTAATGATGAATGCATGCATTAGTTTATATACTGACAACTTAAGGCATGCGAGTCATGCATGTTTAATGGCATTGGTTAACTCACTGCACACCCTAAAAGCAAATCTTTGCAGCTGAACAGTGAGTGCATAAAGCATTTTTTTACAAAGTGATTGATGAGCTGTTTTGTTGTGAAACACTCAGCCAGGGCTGCTCTGTAGGCTCTGCTGAGGCTGGGGAGGTGAGAGAGATTATATGTTCAGGTAAAAAGTCCAACATGTTGAGAAGATGCAAGCTCAGACAGGCCACTCAACTCACCTTTCTGAAAGCGTGCACAGCACAAAGTAGTCCAAGACTGAAAAGGGAATCATACACCATAAAAGATCACTCAAAGAGATCCTTCCACACAATCTTCCCTGACATACTCTAAGGAAGCCTGACCATTAGTAACTCGCCACAGTTCAAACACCGAAAGCCTCCACTGATTCTTTAATCTGTCATTGTGTTTAATTTCCATGGAGATAATAAGGCAAAATTCCTGTTTAAATCCAACTTGTCAACTCAAGTGCATCACAACAATAATTAGATCCATCGTTATGAATTTACTACATGGTCTGTAGGCAAGATCATCAATCCTACTGCATGAAAAAATGCACAATGGCTGAGTTCAGCTACAATATATTTTATCAGTGAAATGTGACAGGAATAATCAAAATACTTCAAAGTTCCAAGTTATTTTCACAAGCAGAAGCATGAAAAGATACATTTCAGTCTCAGAGAGAATTTGTTGAGTGAGTTACAACAACAGGTCTGTAAATTCTATAAATTTGTTTGACCTGCAGGAAATCGGCAGAGCCTCACTGAGGCAGCTCCGATTTGCAGTGGATTTACATTGACATCATTAATGCAAAGGAAACAGCTTGATATTTTTTTCCAGTTTACATAGTTAATGAAATGTGAAATAACTGGGAATTGCATTATTAATGATTCAGTCAGAGAGAATGAGTGGAGAAAAAATTTTAAAACATTTAACTTTGACCCCGAAAATGCTCCCAGATTGCACCTCAGTAAAGTTTTAGGTGTGGCAACTTTTGAAGTATTATTATTTTTCTTTCTTATTGGACTATTGATTGGCAGTTGGCCATTTATTGCAGTTCACTCAAAATGATCTGACATAACCACATCTGGAGCCTCTGGCATCTGCAGAGCTGACACAAAGCACTATTATGATTTTAGAATACTGTTCCTTGTAAAAGCATCTATAATTCATAAACGGTTTTACATGTAATGCTACTACCTCAAATTTCACTGTATTTCATCAGGATAACACAAAGTAGGGTATATAATTGAATAAAAGTTAAAATTGGATTACAGTACCACTTTACAATACGGCTCCCCTTATAGATCGCTAATAAGTAGCTTACAGACATGTTATTAATTCATCGGCAAACACATTACAAATCAGTAATAAGTATTTATTATGCATTAATTAGGGGGGGGGAGAAAGAGACAAAACTGACCGGTGTCTTGCCAAATAGTGAGTGAAATCTGTTTACCTGTATATTTAATGTAGAGTTGCTATTTTAAACATTTGAGACTAAGTTATCACCTTGTAAACACAATTTGTAAACATTTTTTGTAGCATATAATATATTCTACTTAATAACTGCATTATAAACACTTATTAATGATTTGTAATGTGTTTACAGATAAATAAATAACATATCTGTAAACTATTTATTAGCAATCTATAAGGGGAGTATTGTAAAGTGGCACCAGTTTTACAAATACAAATCTGGAAAGTGTCGCGCTCAGTTGTTTTCTGGCCCCTTTCTTGATGCACCTAAATAAACTCCGGGGCAACTCTGCAACTAACTGCCTTCAGAAGTACCCTAATTAGTAGGTAGAGCCAAACTGTGTTTCATTTAATTGACAATAGAAAGAGTACAGAATGCTACCAGCCTACCAATAAAATAAGTAGAAATGGGGCCTATGAAAAATCTAGAGTTGCAGGAATCTAGACATCAGGTGGGAGAAACTGTTGATTGGAAACCTATTAGTGGTGTACTTCACTAATCTGGCCTTCACAGAAGAGTGGCAAGAAAAATCCTATTGTTGACAGAAAGCCATATTAAGCAGTTTCCCACAAGCCATGCAAGGGATACTGCAAATGTGCAAAAGGCTGTTCTGGACTTTTTGGCCTCCATGCAGAAAAATCACTGCATATCCCTCTGAACCCACCATTTCCTCATGAAATATCAGTCAATCAAACAAACAAACAAGGGTTATTGATAAAGCTTGTTTCATAAAGTAAAGTATAGCTCACTTCAAAAGTTGTAAAACATCAAGTGTAACACAAAGAGGTTATAAACAGGACAGATATTAAACAAGTACATTACAAATTAAAAATGATCAAACTAAGTAAGCACACAAAACAAATAATAATAACATTTGCAATAAGATTATGAAGAATTAAAAGAGAGTGATATAACAATCAATTATAGAGGATGGGAACTGAGAAGGCTTGCAAACATGGTGGTGGCAGCATCATGCTATGGGAATGTTCTTTTTAGCTGGGACAGAGACGTTTTTCAGAATTGATGGAGCAATGCATGGACTTAAATACAGAATAATTCTAGAAGAAAACTTGTTTATACAAGTTTTTGGAAACAATACATTGGTTTCCATCCAGTTCACAATTATACTCTGTGTTGGTCTATCATGGCTCTTTGAAGAAGCATGCATCATATGAGCTACAACAATATTAAATTTCCCTTTGGGATCATAAAGTATTTGTGAACTGAACTGAATAAAATACAAAAAAAAGCGCCTTGAAGGTTGTGTTTGCAATGTGTCAAAATATGAAAAAGTGAGAACTTTTGTGAGGTTCTGTATTGAGATGTAATCCTAGAAATCTTGGAAGCAAATATTACACATTAAAAAAATGCCCACATAAAAGTAATAAATGTCATGGTTATTTAAAACAGAGACTTACTGTAGGGAAAGCTGAGGCGCGGTGTGACATCATTTTCTGTGACAGCCATATGAAGGAAACCGATAAGTAGGACAGAGTAGGCTGGGAGACACAACCAAGCCATACTCATCAACCACATGCCACCTCAAGTCCACCAGCCAACTTGCACTAGTTGTCTTCTTTAGGTTTTGGGGGAATTCATGAAGAGTGTCTGTTTCTGTGTATCTCCTTTCACTGTGTCCCTGCTCCGTCAGCTCCAGGCACTTCAGATGGAAATCCAGTGAAATGTTAGGAAGAGAGGACACTCCTTGCTGTTTGAAATGACAGTTGGTGACCAGAGAGCATGACAGAAAGCCTCTTCCATACACCAAACAGCACGGTCTCAGCAGATACCTTTAAAGAAAAAAAAACCCACAATATTATATTAGTATGTTTTATTAGGAGGTTTTCATCATTTTTGGTCTACAGTAATTAATAATTTAACTACTGATTGCGAGACAAGGCATTCATTAAGCATCTACTTTGTTTAGTGTGAAGATTTGCTTACTGTTATGGAAAATTCATGAGAATGATGATAAGGATATTTGAACTACTCAAGTTTAAGACATTTCAAGACATCCCCTTTGGGAAAATGATAAATTGTGTGTTTATGGCACTCTTTGCTTACTTAAAATTGCTTAAATGACCACTGTTGGTTGAAGTCCTGGTCTTAGTTTGTGCTTTTATCTTTTGCCTTTTATCATATCATTCTCTTAGCTGTTTTATTACAGGTACCACCTCGGTAAATACTACATTTTCCATAAACAATCATACTGACAGACATTTTAAAACAGTAGTATAACAGGACCAAAAAACTAATTTCCTGCTCGGAAAATTCCAAATTTCAAGTAGGAAAAAACATCAGAGCGTTCCAACCTGACCTCCAAATCCAACATGGCTGCCTTGCCTGTAAATGTGGTAAAGCTGGAGTGAATAAGAACTGTTTGTTTCTACTTTGGTAATTTGTAGCTTAATTAATCCTTCACACACCACTATGAAACTTCGTTTTAACAAAAATGTTCCATCGCACTGTGTATTTGATTGTATTGGCAAGGTTTACTATTGTCTGCTTCGGTCCGTACCGCAAGTTCTCAAAATTTTCTTCAAAACAGTTTTCTACTGAGAGGTTTCTGATCATCAACAATGAATGGGCTTGAACAACTCATCCTTTTGGCTGCTGTTCCTTAGTAGTTTTATATCACACTTAATACATTCATATTTACCTTGCAAATATAATCTGAGTACCCTAAAGGCAAGTGACCACCTGTAGTACTTGTGAAACAGTTGATCTAGGGTCTACTTTCTGTAAACACTCTTCTTCTGTTGGTATTGCTCTGTTGCTGCATTATTTTCTCCACAGCAACGCCTTATGTTTAGGAGAGTGACTGTAGCATGTGTAATTCACATGTAATAGTCACTCTGCTATGGTGTAGCTGCAACTCACTTGCTCCATTTACCTTAGGGTGTGACTACAATCTGGCAGTATGCTCTACAATTTTTGTCAGATGAAAAAAGAATTTAATCTCTTTAATGACAGAGTTTTCATCAAATATGTAAGGGAAATCTATCAAAACAAGAATAATTCCTGTGTTCCTTGCAAATGTTACATGACAGTGCAGAAACACCTAGACACTAAGAAGAAAAAAGATTAAAGTTGAAGCTAAAACCCCAAAAACATAAATATGTGGCTGCCTCTTAATGATGAAAACAATAATTTGGCAGATGTAAAAGGGTCACACAAGAAGACAAAGCAATATAAATTCTAACTGTTTATTGGTTGAAAGTTTGAGTTTTCAGCTGTAAAGTTTTCAGCATGCTGTAAAGGAGGAGGATGCTGCATGAGCAAGTGCCAGCCAGAGAAAAAATGCTCAAGTTAGGCAGTTTTCTACAATGAAAAGAAACTCCACAGACAAGCAGCGATATCAAAATGGAAAAAAAAAAGTTCAAAAAATACAGAAAAATTACAGCTGTCTGAATCATTTGGAGATTCTGTGATTCACTGAGATGATGGAAACATAACTGTGCTTTCCCTGCATCGCAAACACACTATCGGATTTTGCCTTCATCTGTAAAGTTTGCAGTCTGCTTCATCCCCGGCTCAGACCTGATGCACTCTGCTTTTCAACAAAAACAACCTTTATAGGTGACATATTAATTGTACAACCTCAAGAACATGCACATATAGCTCTCGATGATAAATAAATAAAAAAATACAAAAAAATGTATCACAGTAAAGGCAAAATACAACTTTTCAAAAGCAACTTTTACTGTAAGTTTTGTCAGCACACCATTAACTGCAACCACACTGAAATATAACACAAACCACATTATTCATCCTTTGTTGATTACTGTGACCAATTGCCCAAACCCCCACACTGCCAAGACTGTGCATGTGTACCACTAAAGCCTGTTAATGCGTATTCAAAATCCAACAGGAATCATATCGGAAGCAATAATTGGCATATCAACAGATCAAAGTTATGCCCAAAATACATAAATATGTACATAAAAGTATTTTTTTTATTTTTATTAAATGATGAGAAAATTCAGGCAGTAACAAGTAACCCGAGTAGACGTTAAAGTTAGCTTGCCACTTCAGGGAAGTGTTTTCTGTGTGAACATCCCCATCAGGAGCAAGATGTAAGTTTATTAAAGAGTAGCTGTATGTGTTGAGTCAGATATAATTTTTCAAAGCAAATAGTAAAGCTGTGCACATTTTAGGTGGCATATTGTCAAAAATTAAAGTAGTTTTCTTAAATTACTTAATCCTGTGTTGTAGCAGCATATTGAGTCTGGGACAATATATCAGTTGATGTCAGGAAAGGAGGAATAGGAAGAAGAATATGAGAGACTGTAAAAATGATGAAACGTAGAGTGTTTTTTTTTTTATTGCAGTTTAAAAGCAGAAGCACAGCATTGATTTATTGACTATTGAAGTATTAAAATATGATCATGTATTGGCTGAGGCATATTCTTAAATACTCCAACTGACATCAATAACAGAAAGAGCCTCATTGGAACCCTAGAAAATACATTTTCCTGTAACCGGCTTGTAAACTGCTTCGTAACATAAGTGAATGAAAAAAAATGTTGCACCACATACTAGGGGTTACATGTCTACTATTTCCAATGTTCATCTCAGGCAGAGCTGAACTGATGACGTTGCTTTCTGTTTCTGAGTGAGTAAGGTTTATGTTTGCAGTATTAAATAACTGAATTTTATAAATGATGCCCTTCTCTGCATGTCTTCAGTGCTAAAGTCAATGTAAAGTAAACAAAAAAATGTTATGCCTGAAATGAAACTTAAAATATTAAACCCACTTAATTTGTAAAAAAAAATAAGAGTAATATAGTAATTTATTGTTTTTTTTTTTGCTTTAATTCCTCCGCTTACATAGTAAAAAAAAAAAAAAACTAAATCTCCTCACCTATAAAACCCAAAGCTATTTATTATACCAGTAATAGAGTTATAGGGTAATTCATTGATGTAAGTCTACTGAACACATTGAGGCGTAAAGGAAAACCTCAATACGGACATTCCAGTTACAACCTCAAATGCTCCATTACACCTGCCACAAGAAAGTCCTCAGACACAACCAAATGGAGATTCAGTTTCATCTGAGCTGTGGAAATCAATGGCAGACTATAGTGAGCGAGTCTATTCCTAGTTTCTGTCATGGAGATCCAGATTTTTAGTCAATAAGCACTCAGATGCTGGTTACAAACAGAGCTGTCTCTGAATCTGACAGCGCCGGAGGATGTTTGGAAAGCAAGAAGGACTGAGATAGAAAGCAAAAGATGCTTATATATGGAGCAGAGTTTTATTAAAACCTGGGACATATCATTAATTCTAGGTTTGTGTGTCAGTCAGCAAAAGAAACCAGCATGAATCTGTTCGAGGAATGTGGAGAAAGATGGAGGGTATGAGAACAAGGGCACCTCTGACAGCAGAGAAATCTACATGCAGCTCTGCACTTCACTGCTCTCGCCTGCATGATGCATAAACTGAATCATCCCTTTCACCCTCTACACAGACATGATAGTGTGCTACCGCTCTGGATGATGCTCTCCAAACTCTGTCCACCATCTCCTTCTACAGCGCTCGTACATTTTTTTCTGTACTGCCTTCAGCAACACGTTAAACTCATCAATTTGATATCATTTATTTCATTTGTCAGACCATCACAATGAATCAAAAGGACTTCCCTCATTTTTATGCAATGTTTTTCTTACAGAGGAAGAAATACTTAAAGACATACTTTAAATCTAAATAAATGTATTGAGACATAAAGAAATTGCAGTGAGCTGTTGATTTTCAATATGCCAGGGTTCCTACTTGGTCTGGAGAAGTTATGTTAAGTTTGCACGTCATCCAATCATCATTCATATATTTGTCTCTTCATCTGTCCATTTATTGTCCATTTGTTCATCCAGTGTCTTGATTGTTAATGTCAAATGTTTTACTAAAACTGTATTTTTGCGCAGCTGCCTGTCTTGACCAGCTGTTTGTAATGTTAAACTGATATAAACACATAAAAAATAAAGATGAACTGTGTTACAAAAAAAGCATTTGAATGACATTTTTTATGACTCATAAAAAACATTTTACAACAGGATATTTCAGAAAAAAAGGAACTCTTATAATTAACAGAACTGGGAGTTTCCCAGAAATATGCTAGTCATTTCCTGTTGCAGCTCATGGTCTGTAGTATATACAGTATATATACACATCACCGACAGACAAAGCTGCTCCATGACCGCTCCACTTGTATGAGTGTGAGTGATATAAATAGCAGCTCAGCTGAAACAGGTGGCTGGACCATTAACATTTGCTATTTCAGTAGAACAGCACGGGTCAAGGCTCGACATATTGTCTGGAAAAGTGCAGAATGATAAATGCGACCTCTTGGTTTGCCATGAATGTCAAAAAACCACCTCAATGCAGATGCACACAGATCACACCCCAGGTTACGTGTTTCCACATGTGGCCTTCAACCTGTGATATCCTGCACCTCCCCCCCAAACTAAGCCAGATGTGAGAAATGGAGAGTGTCATCAGCCTAGAAAGATTTAAATGGAAATGGAGTCTGTCTGGTGCAAATATGGAGAGAGTAATATTCAGGTAATGAGTCTGAGGCGCTTCATACTCAAATTCAACACCATAGTGTCATGATTCGCCTGTGTTAGGTTTTTGGAGTCTTCATTTTCCTGTGTGTACCTTTTGACCACTTACTAGCTGTTATCAGGTTCTTAGATGCTGTATTCTTCAGTTCATCTGCCTGTGTAAATTAGTTTTGGGTGTTTGAGTTTCTTATTTGATATGTTTCTTCTATTCTGGTAAATTTGGATTTCTGTTGGATTTCTTTAATGTTTCCATGCTCCACTCTGTCTGCTCCTGCCCATGTTCTCTATTCTCTCAGCTCTCTCTCCTTCCATTGGTCTCAGCTGTGTCTCATCTTCTTCTGATTACTCCCACCTGTTTTGCCCTACCTTTCTCCACTCTTCTCTTTGCATTTATACAGTCTGGTTGTCATTGTTCATTACTGGGTTTTTCCGTTTCCTCCGTGACACTGTTTGCCTGCCTGCCTCCATGCCAGTTCCCTGTCTGGTCCTCTGGTCTGGTCCTGCCTCATCAGGACATGGAACATGGAAGTCACCAGTTCTGTTTTCATTAAATATTTCAAACTGCCCATGCGACTTCCAAGCTCCTGTTTGCACTTTGGTTCTGCAGAACCCAGGATATTATGACACAAGGAGGTAAATGGTTTAACCTTCTGGCCGCAAAGCACTTTGTCAAATTTCAACAACTTCAAACTTTAGCATATTTTTTGGGACTGTATGCAATAGACCAACACAAAATAGTGCATGATTGTGAAGTAGAAGGGAAAAAATATGCTTTGAATTTATTTTTACAAAAAAGTTATTTTTGTTTTTGTTTGTTTTTTTGCAAAATAGAAAATATTCCTAATCTAGTCACAAAAACAGGTATTTAAAGATCATTATGAATTTCTGAGAACCTATGATACTTGGCACATGTAATGTCAAAGCCACTGAATGTTCAAAACTGAACTGAAGACCACAACTGAGTGTATTACTTCATTTGGTTTTAATGTATTTCCTTTTTTACTGCACATATTGACAGAGTGTCTGATTTATCAGGAGAATTGTGTGGTGTCACTACAGTGACTCGGTTGTGCAAAGTTCCAGTTTTAATTCCAATTAAACTGTATTCCATCTTTACTGTTGGTCATATTTTTTGGGATTTTTGTCAGTTTTGCCACAAACTGTTTTGTGTTAAATCATTAAATTAAATGCGTTTCTACATCAATTCATTGCAAAAGAGGGTTGTGGAAATGTGGCTTTTATCAATGCATATGCTGCACTATCCACATTTATTTGCATCCCTGATTAAACATGTTTGAAAAGCATTAAAATTACCTTTTATTGCAGTAGCATAGTCTCATACAAAAACTTTGTAAAAATACAGTTTTTCTTAATTGAGGAAAACAAATCCCACATTAAGAAATATTAGTAACTGAAAGCGTTTTTAAATTGTACTCTACTTTTTCAAGTAGCTCAGAGTGTCTCAGAACTTTAAGTAATATATGACTTTGTATGTTCTTGAAGTACAAATATGAGACAAGTGCATTTGTAAACTTGTGATAAGGCTATTGCAATAAAATATTACTTTTTAAAACGTTTTAAAAAAATGTTTACCAAGTATGGCAATAAACAAAGAGGATAGTGTAATTTTGCAATGATTGAGTCATAAAAAGGAACTTTTCATTTATCTTTGGGAATTAGTTTAAGTAAACATAGATGGACATTTCTCATTTCAAATGCACATCCAAATTTAGTCTTTAATATGTGCTCAGTTGTAACCCCCTAAATTAGATTTAGAGAGCAAACAGCTGGTGCAGCATCACTCTGTTTCTAGTTAATACTACAACAAGACATCTGCATCTCTGATCAGATGATTCCTCCAAAAAAATACTCCTTGCTGCTTGACCCATTTTACGTCCAATCCCCAGACCCTGTTCAGAATAATTAATAGCCCGTTCATCTCAGAGTGAAGCAAACAGCAGTAATTATGACTATATGCTACTCCAAAGACTTTTAATTGCCTAATTAAAATCTTATTAAACTATTGAACAAAGATAAGGGACATTTTGAACTCAAGCTCCAGGGAAGTTTAATGCATCAAGCTTGCTTCCTGTATGAAGAGGCTTGTAACACCGGGTTAAAAATGGTCATTTTTATCAAAAGTGCTGATTTTCTTAAATATCATATGAAGCTAAAAGAAGTTAAGAATATATTGGCAGATCAGTGGAATATATGGCTGTGAAAGTAAGTGAGCACATTTCATTAGTTCTGTCTTTAAAAAGCAACACAAGTGCCTAAATCAGCCCTCAGAAGTTCAAATGTATGAAAAGATATTCAATTGAATTTCATTCAATTTCCCTTCTGTACCAATTTCCATAACAGATGCCGAGACTGGAGACGAGGCTCGCTGATTAAATGTCAAGCAGTGGAGCTCCTAGGTCTGTCTCTGGTTCTGCCATAGCTATTAATGCCAGACTCTGTGAAAGAAGAGCAGCAGGAGCTCCGCGATAGAAAAATATCAGTAGTGGAAGAGGTAAGGACAAAGAAAGGCAAAGCTAGGGACAAAATCAGCTTTTACTGAAGGTTTTCTATACAGTGTCTTGCAATAGTATTCATGTACATTGAATCTTTCTACATTTTGTCATGTCTCACCCACAAATTTTAATATACTGGGATTTTGTGTGATTGACTAACACAAAGCAGTCCATAATTTTAAATAAGTAAATAAAGTTTATGTATGGAGCACTTTTTGCAGATACAAATTATAAAATATTTAAATGATTTAAAATAAACATGTAAATGAATAAAGTTAGGTAATTTACTATTGTATGGGTGTGCATGAGAGCAATGTAGATGTGTGAAAGTAATGAGGAAAAATGATATATAAACACGGAATCCAGTGGATTCAATCTCACTCTTCTATTTATCCTGCCTTTAACGCTCACAATTTTAACCAGTGAAATTGAACTTTCCTTCATTGGTGTAACAATGACAATAAAGGAACCAGAACTTGAAAAATGTAAGCCTAGATTTTTAACTGGATGGGGAAAAACAAAGAGATTTTAACATTTCTTAACAATTAAGTGTGTGGATGAAATCCAGTGGATTCAATATAACGCATGGAGCACTGTTTCTTCCATAATCTCAAAATGGAAAGAGTATGGCACAACTACCAACTTGTAAAGACATGGCTGTCTACCTTAACTGACAGGGCTAGCAGAGAGAGCACTTATTTGAGAAGCAACTGAAAGGCTTCTTGTCACTCTGGAGGACCTGCAGAGATCCACAGCTCAGGTGGAAACATTTTACCTGTTGTGGAAAAGTGACAAGAAGAGCGTTATTGTTTAAAGGAAGTCCTATGATAGCCCGTTTTAATTTTGCTACTAGATAGAAGCAGTGAAGATGTGGAAAAAGTTTACTCTCCATTGTGTCATGAGCCATAAATGTTTTTGATCTAGCTTTAAAATAGCACAGAGCTGAAAACTAACACTTCATATCCCCCTGAAGACATCATCCCTATGGTGAAACATGCTGGCGGAGGTGGTGTCAGCAACATGCTGTGGGGATACATTTCTTCAGGGACAGGGAAGGTGGACCAAAAAAAGAATGAGCAAAAATATCCAAATACAAACCCTAAATGTCAAGACAAACCCTAAATGTCTTGTAGAAATTCATTTTGAAGTTTATTGTGTAATGTAAAAGTCCAAGAGGTAAAAAATACTTTTCCAAGGCAATGTGTATATGGAAACAGAAATTACCTGGAAGTTACTAATCTTGCCAAAAAGTACAGTGAGCTCCCACGGCTTTGTACTTAACTTTTTCAGGCAACTCAGTCACATCTCCCGTCAAAACACATCTGACAGAGCTTAACCTGGCTTAAAATTGCCAACATGTTGTCACTAATAAACCCTCAAGCATGAAGGAGGAGAAGAAGGCAAAAGCTTCTTTTTCTTTCGCTGTGCCCCTTTCAGCTTTAAAAAAAAATCTGTGTAAGTTGATCCACTTTAAACGAAGGAGCCTGCTCTGTTGATCTTGCTGAAATGGCCTATTTCTTTTCTAAAGTCTATTCTGCTGTAGTCACACCCTGTTCTGGGAAAGTTTGCATTTCTACCTCTAAGGAACCTTTCAGGTCTAATGCTGAAATGGCAACTAAGTTTTACATTACAGCATTTTATTCACTAAACAACAAACACTATTTGTTCTCACTTTTTTTTATTTTTTATCTAAACATTTCTTTTTAGGCTGCACGGTGGCGCAGTTGGTAGCACTGTTGCCTTGCAGCAAGAAGGTCCTGGGTTCGATTCCCAGCCTGGGGTCTTTCTGCATGGAGTTTGCATGTTCTCCCCGTGCATGCGTGGGTTCTCACCGGGTACTCCGGCTTCCTCCTACAGTCCAAAGACATGCCTGTTAGGTTAATTGGTCACTCTAAATTGACCGTAGGTGTATGAATGAGTGTGTGCATGGTTGTTTGTGTGTTGCCCTGCGATGGACTGGCGATCTGTCCAGGGTGTACCCTGCCTCTTGCCCATAGACTGCTGGAGATAGGCACCAGCTCCCCTGTGACCCACTATGGAATAAGCGGTAGAAAATGACTGACATTTCTTTTTAAGGTAGTTTGACTTCATATGGCATTTTCAAGTTCAATATGATATTCAAACATCAAACTCCTTATGTTGTCTAAAGTTAAATATTTCTTCATGCAACATTCAGCACCTACATCTGTGGACCATCTGGGATATCATGTTACACTGAAAAAATTCAAAAGAGGAATCCTTTTGAATTTTATCTGTGCTGCATGATATCCTGACAGTTGGTGCTGCTGCTTACATTGCAGCCTTTTCCATTCTTAAATAGGTATTGTTGATGAGCAGCAGAAGATTGCTCAGCAAGCATTGTCAACCTTAATTAACCACTGTAAATAAACTATAACAGTAAAAGATTTACTGAGGAACCAAGGCTTACTGTAGAAATACTACTAAGAGTTGTTTCTTACAGGGCTGATACTGAGCATATCTTACAGTACTAGATCTTTAATAATAAATATGACTCCTTGCATACAAACACAGGTGAAATAAGAGCTCTATACTGCATCAGATATAAAGCATGCCCATGTGCAGTCCAGTCTAATAAGAAGAAATAATAAAATTGATTATAAAAAAAAAAAAAGATATCTAGGGCTTGTGTTTTTATTAGGGTTCCTGACTGCTGCCAGAAACAGGTGAAGAGCTGTTTCAGATCTGGCTGCTGGTAAGTAGGTTAGGCCTGTTGAAACATTCAGTCCCATTCTAAATGTCACTGTTCCATTTGAAAAAAAGTAAAAATAAATATATAGACAGTATGAATCTGCTGGAGTGAGATGTTGGCTATGATATTGAATGGGCAATAACCTGCATTAACCTGTACTGCTTATTCTTTTTTCTCAACTACACTGAAACGTGTAATGCAATGTCCGTTGAATAAGCTACAATATCAGGATTCTCAGTTTCAAAACTTACAAATATTAACCAGATCTTTAATTCTTTTTTATTTCTAAAACAGTCAGGTGTTTCTGTACTTCTCCATCTTTTTGCATCTTTTCAAGTCACATAAGGAGGCATATTTCCCTCATTAATGCATCAAAAATCACTGCTAATTCCAATGAAAACAGACTATGTCAAAATGCACTGTTAAAGGGATAGTTCAGATTTTTTTTTTTACATGTGTTTCAATAGGTTATAAGCATTTTGTATTTTACCCACAGTAGATACTCTCTTGGATTTTTCATTTAGTATATATCCAGATAAGTTTGTCCCAAAGATTTAAGTACTTTATCAGTCATAGGACTTAATGTTGGTAAAGATTTTGCGCAATAAACTGAAACAATACAGTAAAACCCCAATGAAAAATCTCAATAAAGGTTCAGATAACCATTTCTCATAAACAAATAGAATAGATTTAGTGGTTCCAAAGTGAGCAGATCTTTTTTTTTTCTTGCCCTTACAAATGCATGAAGCATTCAATCAACAGAAAAGGCTCTGACACATTTATGCTTGCTGAAATTGATTGGGCTGGTGTGTCATCCCTGAAAAGCTGTAAACAAAAGCTGTTCCACCTTGATGTTGGCGGCAAGAAGCTGCATGCATTCCAGTAGCTTAGAGGTCTAAACAGAAGCTCAGGCTATAGGCCACTGGGCATAGAGCTGTACACATCCGTCAATGTGTGAGGCCAATAAAAGACTCAGACCAGACATTTTTCCACATAGTCCAGATACAAGCCTACAACAAAACTCCAGTTTTGCATTTCTCCAAACCACTAGAATACATGCTGTTTGATAGGTGCTGCAAACTTAAACATCTTGTTCAACTCAGAAGGTGGATTTACAATGAAGCTACATATTTACAAATTACTCTTAGATTATCAGGAAACTTAAATGATGCTGAAAGATTAGCTAAAGATCAGTTGAGATGGTGTTGTTGATTTCATCTGCTAAAACGACTCAAGATTATGTAAAAACAGAAAAGAAATATGTCCAAGAAAGATTTCTGAGAGATGATCAGTATTAGATCAGGGAATTACCTGTTCATTCAGGCCTATGTTACAAGATTCATGTTTAGTCTTCATTCATTTATGGCACCCTATCTAAAATTATACATATGGGAACTCTTCATAGCCTCATTTTGATTTATGATGCCCCTGAGCTCAAACAAATGCAGAATAAGCATAGCTAGAAAGAGTCTTGAAATTCCTAACCCTTTAAAAGAGATTAATCTAAGTAGACACTTTCCAGATGGTATGCAGAGCTTGGAAAGACAGCAAGAGAACTTATATGTCCACGACTTTTTGTACAAGCAGTTGCAAAACAAAAAAAAAACATATGGGATAATCATCCTTTTTCTGCACGAGCATAAATGAAATGCAAATTCTTTTTAGAGCACGAAGTTTAGAATTATTCTAATCAAGTTCTTCTGTCTATGGTGTCTTTGTTTGGCATATTGCCCGCTTAAGAATATATTTGTGGGGGTCAGTCTGTCCCTAGTATGAGTCGCCTGAAAGTGGGCAGCTGCACCCCACATGAAGTGACCTCACTTAGTAAAGATCAATAGCCGGCTGCACATTCCTCAGTCCAAGTCCTCAGCAGTCACTCAAGCCTTGGTATCCCAGTCATCCAAACCACTTTAGGATTTCTTTAGAAAAGTGATGCTTGGGTTAAATTCCAGTTATTAACGTCAAGCATCCTAGACAACCAATTCTGACCCTTGGGGGCAATGTATCTGCCCAGAGGGCGGAGTGGGGGGGGGGTTCTCCAGCTCATTTCACTCATGAGCTTGAGGACATGCTAAAGATGAAGTCAAGGTTTGCACCAAGTACAAAATCCATAAAAACAAAAAGTTTTCAAATATCAGCACCTTAAACAACAATTTAAAAACCATACAGCTACCGCTGCTACGACCAGACTTTCAATTTATGTTGTTTAGTAAAAACAGAAAAAAAACAATACATTTAATTTTTTGTTGGAGCTGCATGGTTTATTAAAGGATGTAGTGTCAATATGCATTCAATATTTACTTAGAAGTAGAAAAACTCCAACTGTTAAATAGCAAATAATTCATTAAAGGGTTCATAGAAGTGGCCATTCTAAGTGGGAAAGGCTTAAACGGGGACATCAAAATCCAACATGGCTGCCTTGCATATATGAATTAACATTTGTTACCATAGAAACACACACAAAAGTACCAAAAACTGGTACCGTTGAGTACCGATACTGATTCCCAGGTACCAGGCATTGGTACCGTATCGGTTCAATGTGAAAGGTACCCATCCCTAGCCACAGTAGAGATCATTTCTCACTATCTTTCATGCATACAATACTAAACAACCTCCTACAGTCAACAGGTTGCTATAGTACTTAAAAGAGCAAAATTCTGAGAAATAAACAGGTATTACCTTGTATTGCTAATACTAATTAGTTGGGTTACTGAGCAAATCAGTTAGCATATCCCACTGGTTTTATCATTGCAAAGTATGTATCTCCCAGACCCAAGTTCCAACTTAAAAGGTAAATACAACACAGAAAAAGCACATTTTCCGAATTCACTTCACTTCATACTGGAAGTCCTTCAACTTTTCCCCACCGCTCTTCTCTTTTGTGAGTTTTCTTGAGAAGGAAATATAAATATGCCTGAACAACTCCTATTTTTCTGGCAGCTGTTTTTAGTAGTTCTTGTACAAACCTTGCAAACTAATGATATCAAAATTTCTTCTGGAGACAGCCCAGATACCACTTGCAGTGTCTGTACCACATTTTGAGAACCATGGTGAAAATGCACCATATAGCTGAGTTTAGCTCTACAGTTTAGTTGTTTGTGATTCAGAATTTCGTTTCCTTTTGAGCCAACTCTTTAAAAGGCCTGGACAGCAAGATTATGGGCCTCACTGACCTCTTTGCTGGATGATTTAATGGCTGACTGACTGCAGTATTTAACCAGACAAGCATAATAAAAGGATTAGCAAACTATCAGATGACAGAGTTCAATGTTCTTGACTGCAGGTACAGTACAGATTTGAGCAGTCACACATTTTGCTAACAACTGTGCAGATTATATAAATTACTTCATTCCAGATAAATGCAGAAGAAGAGTAACGCTGTTTAACACTGGCTTCTGAACTTAAGGATGCTCAGTGAATGTCCCTGTGTGTTTCAAAAGGAAACCCTTATCAGTGTTTTCTCCAGATGAAATCAGAGTCCTGACATGTTAAAACTGTATCCTGGCCACTAAAGTTGGATGCCTGTATGTGGAGTTGAAGTGAAGTGTCATAAGAAAGCTAAGCAACCACATTGTGAAGATAGAGGCACGTAGCATGTTTTTCAACATCTTCTCTCACTTTCTTAATTTTAGGTAATTGTGTGCTACAAATAAACTGTCAAATAACCTGCTGAACTATGAAATATTAGGAACTAGAGATGCACCCACAAATTGGCTGTTGGTCACAATTAGATCTGACTTTTACGCTTGACTTCCCTGACCGGTTGAAACCTACAAATAAAGTATTTTTTCTGATTATAGCACACGCCATACATAGTCACTACCAGGTCCCACTGACAACACTTGGAGTGGAAGTTGGCAACGAGTGAAGAAGACACACTGAGCTAAATTTAAACTCATCAAGCTGGATAAGGAAATGTTGAAAGCCCTTTGGAAATCTCACAGCTAAGGCAATAATCCACATACATACATACATACATACATACATACAGTACAGACCAAAAGTTTGGACACACCTTCTCATTCAAAGAGTTTTCTTTATTTTCATGACTATGAATATTGTAGCTTCACACTGAAGGCATCAAAACTATGAATTAACACATGTGGAATTATATACTGAACAAAAAAGCGTGAAACAACTGAAAATATGTCTTATGTGAGGAGATGGCGCCGCAGATGGTCGCCTCGGCGTGTTGGTGCGCATTGTTTTGTTCTGTTTTTTGCTTTAAAACGGTCTTCTGTGATGGTACCCGGAGCTCTCTCACCAGAGAAGAACTCATGAACATCAGGGCTACTACACCAGAGGAGTTATTTCCCACTTTTCTGCCTACTGCTCTGGAATTTTTGGACATTCTGGTCAAAGGTGCGCTCACCTTTGTTCACGCGGTGAAACGCCGGAAGAGAGGGAAACGGGCTGGGGTGCTGGTACGTCTTCGCCAGCGTGGACTACGAACACCGTTACCTGGAATATTTCTCTCTAACGTGCGCTCACTTCCCAACAAAATGGAGGAACTACAACTGTTGTTGGGGAAAAACAGGGACTTTTATTCATCGGCAGTTTTGTGCTTCACGGAGACGTGGCTGTGTGGATTAATACCGGACTCTGCGCTGCAGCTGGCAGGATTCCAGCTCTACAGAGCGGACAGAGACACGGAACTCTCCGGCAAAGCGAAAGGTGGAGGAATCTGTTTTTACCTCAACAGTGGTTGGTGCAACGACGTGACAGTGATTCAACAGCACTGTTCTCCATACCTGGAATCCTTCATCATAAACTGTAAGCCTTTCTATTCCCCCCGTGAGTTCGCTTCGTTCATCCTGGTCGGTGTTTACATCCCGCCGCAAGCTAACGTGCAGGTCGCACAGCGCATGCTCGCCGACCAGATACTGAGTGTGGAGCGGACCAACCCGGACTCCTTAGTAATCGTCGTTGGCGACTTTAACAAAGGTAATCTCACCCACGAACTCCCCAAATACAGACAGTTTATAAAATGTCCGACCAGAGAGGACAACATTCTGGATCACTGTTACACCACCATCAGAGACGCTTATCACGCCGTCCCACGTGCTGCACTGGGCCAATCCGACCACATCATGGTCCACCTGATTCCTGCATACAGGCAGAAACTAAAGCTCTGCAAACCTGTTGTGAGGACGACAAGGAAGTGGAGCAGTGAGGCTGTGGAGAATCTCCAGGCGTGTTTAGGCTGTACAGACTGGGATGTGTTCAGGACTACTACCAAAAGTCTGGACGAGTACACAGAGGCTGTGACTTCCTACATCAGCTTCTGTGAGGACAGCTGTGTACCATCATACACCAGGGTGAGTTACAACAACGACAAACCCTGGTTCACAGCTAAACTCAGAAGGTTAAGACTGGATAAGGAAGAGGCCTTCAGGAGTGGGGACAAAGACATATACAGAGAGGCTAAGTACAAGTTTGGCAAGGCAGTGAAAGAGGCCAAACGACTGTACTCTGAGAAGCTCCAAAACCAGTTCTCAGCCAACGACTCTGCGTCTGTCTGGAAAGGGCTCAAGCAAATCACCAACTACAAGCCGAAAGCCCCCCACTCCATCAACGACCGACGCCTCGCCAACGACCTGAACGAGTTCTACTGCCGCTTTGAAAGACAAAGGGACAGTCCTGCAACCATCTCCCACGACGCCCCCCAACAGCTGCAGCCACAATCCACCACCCCCACCTCCCCAACCTCAAGAGGGGCCTTGGCACCTCCAACCCCCACCCTGAAGTTCCCCCCCACCAGCCCCCTACCCACGCCGAGGACGGCTCTTTCCATCCAGGAGAGGGACGTCAACAAACTCTTCAGGAGACAGAACCCCCGGAAAGCTGCTGGTCCGGATTCTGTCTCACCAGCCAGCCTGAAGCACTGCGCTGATCAGCTGTCTCCAGTCTTCACAGACATTTTTAACACCTCACTGGAGACATGTCATGTGCCAGCCTGCTTCAAGTCCTCCACCATCGTCCCTGTTCCCAAGAAGCCAAGGACCACAGGGCTTAATGACTTCAGACCCGTCGCCCTGACCTCTGTGGTGATGAAGTCCTTTGAGCGCCTTGTGCTCTCACACCTAAAAGACATCACCGACCCCCTCCTTGACCCCCTGCAGTTTGCCTACAGAGCCAACAGGTCTGTAGATGATGCAGTCAACCTAGCCCTTCACTTCATCCTCCGGCACCTGGACTCCACAGGAACCTACGCCAGGATCCTGTTTGTGGATTTCAGCTCTGCCTTCAACACCATCGTCCCAGTTCTGCTACAGGAGAAGCTCTCCCAGCTGAGTGTGCCCGACTCCACCTGCAGGTGGATCACTGACTTCCTGACAGGAAGCAGCGCGTGAGGCTGGGGAAGCACGTCTCTGACTCCCTGACCATCAGCACCGGTTCCCCCCAAGGCTGTATTCTCTCTCCTCTGCTCTTCTCCCTGTACACCAACAGCTGCACCTCCAGTCACCAGTCTGTCAAGCTTCTGAAGTTTGCGGACGACACCACCCTGATCGGACTCATCTCTGATGGTGATGAGTCTGCGTACAGATGGGAGGTGGACCATCTGTTGGACTGGTGCAGCCAGAACAACCTTGAGCTCAACGCTCTAAAGACAGTGGAGATGGTTGTGAACTTCAGGCAGAACCCAGCCCCACCTGCCCCCGTCACCCTCTGTGACTCCACAATTGACACTGTGGAATCTTTCCGCTTCCTGGGAACCATCATCTCCCAGGATCTCAAGTGGGAGCCAAACATCAGCTCCCTCATCAAGAAAGCCCAGCAGAGGATGTTCTTCCTGCGGCAGCTGAAGAAATTCAACCTGCCAAAGACTATGATGGTGCACTTCTACACAGCCATCATTGAGTCCATCCTCACCTCCTCCATCACCATCTGGTACGCCGCTGCTACAGCCAAGGATAAGGGCAGGCTGCAGCGTGTCATTCGGTCTGCTGAGAAGGTGATTGGCTGCAGTCTACTGTCGCTCCAGGAACTGTACACCTCCAGGACCCTGAAGCGGGCCGGGAAGATTCTGGCTGATCCCTCCCACCCTGGTCACAGACTCTTTGAGACTCTCCCCTCTGGCAGGAGGCTGCGGTCCATCCGGACCAAAACCTCACGCCACAAGAACAGTTTTTTCCCATCTGCCACCAGCCTGGTTAACAAAGCCCGGAAACCACCTTGACACTCTCCCTTTCCCCCACACCCCCCCTTTTTTTGCTGACAGGACACCTGTAACCCGCAACTCTATGCGTTACATTAACGCTCAGCTTGGACTCCTGCTTTACTTGCACTGCTTTACTTGCACAATGATCACCTGCACTGTTGTATTGCTCTTGCATCTTATACTGCTCTATATTTACTCTCACTCACTTAAAACTGTGCACATATATTTATATTATATTGTAGATATGTTTATACTGTTTAATTTGTACTGTATTGCACCAACTACGCCAAAACAAATTCCTTGTATGTCCAAAAACGTACTTGGCAATAAAGCTTTTCTGATTCTGATTCTGATTCTGATTATATTCTAGGTTCTTCAAAGTAGCCACCTTTTGCTTTCATTACTGCTCCGCACACTCTTGGCATTCTGTTGATGAGCTTCAAGAGGTAGTCACCTGAAATGGTTTTCCAACAGTCTTGAAGGAGTTCCCAGAGATACTTAGCACTTGTTGAGCCTTTTGGCTTCACTCTGCGGTCCAGCTCACCCCAAACCATCTCGATTGGATTCAGGTCCGGTGACTGTGGAGGCCAGGTCATATGGTGCAGCACCCCATCACTCTCCTTCTTGGTCAAATAGCCCTTACACAGCCTGGAGGGCTGTCCATTCCTTATGTTCTTTAACCCAAACATGTCTCTTCTGCTTGTTACCTGTCCTCAGCAGTGGTTTCCTAGCAGCTATTTTACCATGAAGGCCTGATTCACATAGTCTCCTCTTAACAGTTGTTCTAGAGATGTGTTTGCTGCTAGAACTCTGTGTGGCATTGACCTGTTCTCTAATCTGAGCTGCTGTTAACCTGCAATTTCTGAGGCTGCTGACTCGGATGAATTTATTGTCCGCAGCAGAGGTGACTCTTGGTCTTCCTTTCCTGGGGCGGTCCTCATGTGAGCCAGTTTCTTTGTAGCACCTGATGGTTTTTGCGACTGCACTTGGGGACACTTTCAAAGTTTTCCCAATCGTTCGGACTGACTGACCTTCATTTCTTAAAGTAATGATGGCCACTCGTTTTTCTTTACTTAGCTGCTTTTTTATTGCCATAATACAAATTCTAACAGTCTATTCAGTTGGACTATCAGCTGTGTACTGTATCCACCTCCTGCACAATACAACTGATGGTCCCAACCCCATTTATAAGGCTTGAAATCCCACTTATTAAACCTGACAGGGCACACCTGTGAAGTGAAAACCATTTCAGGTGACTACCTCTTGAAGCTCATCAACATACACACATACATACATACACACATACATACATACATACATACATACATACATACATACAGGTCCTTCTCAAAATATTAGCATATTGTGATAAAGTTCATTAATTTCCATAATGCCATGATGAAAATTTAACATTCATATATTTTAGATTCATTGCACACTAACTGAAATATTTCAGGTCTTTTATTGTCTTAATATGGATGATTTTGGCATACAGCTCATGAAAACCCAAAATTCCTATCTCACAAAATTAGCATATTATTAAAAGGGTCTCTAAACGAGCTATGAACCTAATCACCTGAATCAACGAGTTAACTCTAAACAACTGCAAAAGATTCATGAGGCCTTTAAAACTCCCAGCCTGGTTCATCACTCAAAACCCCAATCCTGGGTAAGACTGCCGACCTGACTGCTGTCCAGAAGGCCACTATTGACACCCTCAATCAAGCGGGTAAGACACAGAAAGAAATTTCTGAACTAATAGGCTGTTCCCAGAGTGCTGTATCAAGGCACTTCAGTGGGAAGTCTGTGGGAAGGAAAAAATGTGGCAGAAAACACTGCACAACGAGAAGAGGTGACCGGACCCTGAGGAAGATTGTGGAGAAGGGCCGATTCCAGACCTTGGGGAACCTGCGGAAGCAGTGGACTGAGTCTGGAGTAGAAACATCCAGAGCCACCGTGCACAGGCGTGTGCAGGAAATGGGCTACAGGTGCCGCATTCCCCAGGTCAAGCCACTTTTGAACCAGAAACAGCGGCAGAAGCGCCTGACCTGGGCTACAGAGAAGCAGCCCTGGACTGTTGCTCAGTGGTCCAAAGTACTTTTTTCGGATGAAAGCAAATTCTGCATGTCATTCGGAAATCAAGGTGCCAGAGTCTGGAGGAAGACTGGGGAGAAGGAAATGCCAAAATGCCAGAAGTCCAGTGTCAAGTACCCACAGTCAGTGATGGTCTGGGGTGCCGTGTCAGCTGCTGGTGTTCGTCCACTGTGTTTTATCAAGGGCAGGGTCAATGCAGCTAGCTATCAGGAGATTTTGGAGCACTTCATGCTTCCATCTGCTGAAAAGCTTTATGGAGATGAAGATTTCATTTTTCAGCACAACCTGGCACCTGCTCACAGTGCCAAAACCACTGGTAAATGGTTTACTGACCGTGGTATCACTGTGCTCAATTGGCCTGCCAACTCTCCTGACCTGAACCCCATATAGAATCTGTGGGATATTGTGAAGAGAACGTTGAGAGACTCAAGACCCAACACTCTGGATGAGCTAAAGGCAGCTATCGAAGCATCCTGGGCCTCCATAAGACCTCAGCAGTGCCACAGGCTGATTGCCTCCATGCCACGCCGCATTGAAGCAGTCATTTCTGCCAAAGGATTCCCGACCAAGTATTGAGTGCATAACTGTACATGATTATTTGAAGGTTGACGTTTTTTGTATTAAAAACACTTTTCTTTTATTGGTCGGATGAAATATGCTAATTTTGTGAGATAGGAATTTTGGGTTTTCATGAGCTGTATGCCAAAATCATCCGTATTAAGACAATAAAATACCTGAAATATTTCAGTTAGTGTGCAATGAATCTAAAATATATGAATGTTAGATTTTCATCATGACATTATGGAAAATAATGAACTTTATCACAATATGCTAATATTTTGAGAAGGACCTGTACATACATACATACATACAGGAACTTGTGTTAGTAATACTAACCCCCTAAGTGCTCTAAATGCTGATACAGTGCCTTGCTAAAGTATTCGGCCCCCTTGAACTAGTCAACCTCTTGCCACATTTTCAGGCTTCAAACATAAAGATATAAAATTCTAATTTTTTGTGAAGAATCAACAACAAGTGGGACACAATTGTGAAGTGGTATGAAATTTATTGGATGTGTCAAACTTTGTTAACAGACAAAAAACTGAAAAGTGGGGCGTGCAATATTATTTGGCCCCCTTGCGTTAATACTTTGTAGCGCCACCCTTTGCTGCAATTACAGCTGCAATTCGCTTGGGGTATGTCTCTATCAGTTTTCACATCAAGAGACTGAAATTCTTGCCCATTCTTCCTTGCAAAACAGCTCGAGCTCAGTGAGGTTGGATGGAAAGCGTTTGTGAACAGCAGTCTTCAGCTCTTTTCACAGATTCTCGATTGGATTCAGGTCTGGACTTTGACTTGGCCATTCCAACACCTGGATACGTTTATTTGTGAACCATTCCATTGTAGATTTGGCTTTATGTTTTTGATCATTGTCTTGTTGGAAGATAAATCTCCGTCCCAGTCTCAGGTCTCTTGCAGACTCCAACAGGTTTTCTTCCAGAATGGTCCTGTATTTGGCCCCATCCATCTTCCCATCAATTTTGACCATCTTCCCTGTCCCTGCTGACAAAAAGCAAGCCCAAACCATGATGCTGCCACCACCATGTTTGACAGTGGGGATGGTGTGTTCAGGGTGATGAGCTGTGTTGCTTTTATGCCAAACATATCGTTTTGCATTGTGGCCAAACAGTTCAATTTTGGTTTCATCTGACCAGAGCACCTTCTTCCACATGTTTGGTGTGTCTCCCAGGTGGCTTGTGGCAAACATTAAACGATATTTTTTATGGATATCTTTGAGAAATGGCTTTCTTCTTGCCACTCTTCCATAAAGGCCAGATTTGTGCAGTGTATGACTGATTGTTGTCTTATGGACAGACTCTCCCACCTCAGCTGTAGATCTCTGCAGTTCATCCAGAGTGATCATGGGCCTCTTGGCTGCATCTCTGATCAGTCTTCTCTTTGTTCGAGATTAAAGTTTAGAGGGGCGGCCGGGTCTTGGTAGATTTGCAGTGGTCTGATACTCCTTCCATTTCAATATGATTGCTTGCACAGTTCTCCTTGGGATGTTTAAAGCTTGGGAAATCTTTTTGTATCCAAATCCGGCTTTAAACTTCTCCACAACACTATCTCGGACCTGCCTGGTGTGTTCCTTGGTCTTCATGATGATCTCTGCGCTTTGAACAGAACCCTGAGACTATCACAGAGCAGGTGCATTTATACGGAGACTTGATTACACACAGGTGGATTCTATTTATCATCATCAGTCATTTAGGACAACATTGGATCCTTCAGAGATCATCACTGAACTTCTGGAGTGAGTTTGCTGCACTGAAAGTAAAGGGGCCGAATAATATTGCACGCCCCACTTTTAAGTTTTTTATTTGTTAAAACAATTTGACACATCCAATAAATTTCATTCCACTTCATGATTGTGTCCCACTTGTTGTTGATTCTTCAAAAATAATTTGAATTTTATATCTTTATGTTTGAAGCCTGTAATGTGGCAAGAGGTTGACCAGTTCAAGGGGCCCGAGTACTTTCGCAAGGCACTGTATAAGATGCCAAAGAAAGTTTAACAGGTCAACTCTGTAATAATTTTGTGTTTAAAAAAATGTTTGACCAAACCTGCAGAGCTGTGTAATGCTGACTGCTCTCTCTTAGACAGACCTAGTGTGATGTTGCCTCTGATCCTAATATAAATAAATATGATCAAGACAGAAAGGCTTCAAAAGGGCCCTGTTTAGTTGGATGTCATTGAAAAAACAGGCCTGTGATGCGGTACACTTTACATTTTTAGGTGAGAAAATGCTTTAATTTGATTTGTTAAAGAGAAAATGAGATATGCTGTTATGCGATTTAGTTGAGTCTTATTTATAGCTTTCTCTTTCAGAATCGGCTAAAACCTCAGGTCAGAGCTCCAGAAAATTGGTAATTGGAAATTGGGATACTATTCTGTTCTCAGATGTACAGAAAAGTATATATGCATCCATGATAAGCCTTTTTCAATTTTACTCACAATATTAAAAAAATGTTGTTTAAAAGTGGTGACATTAGTCATAATATGTAGACAAGTTGTTACCAAAAGAATTCAAGTCTCTTGCTAACAAACACCCACTGTGTTTATCTTTCTCAAAGTTCTATTTCCATAAAGCCCAAGAGGGTGCTCTTCAGATTTATCTCTGTAAATAATAAGATGAATTTCTGGCATCATTCTAATGTCAAACAACAGGACAGGGGATCTATGGTTTGACCCTGGAGAAAGGACAGAATAAATAGTTTTTTTGGGGGATTTTAAGACAATGTAGGAAACTAGAAAGGTTTTTTTTTTTTGCTGCATCAAGAACGTTGTTCTGTAAAAAGAATATTTAAAAAAGGCTAATTATTCTTCATCACTGTGTTGCTGGAAAGATTTTATTTTTGTTCGTCACCAAAGCCAGTGAGACCCCACTGACCCAAGCAGGTCTTATCAGATGCAACATATCAACAGTGTTATGTCCTTTGAGCTTAAACTTCACCTGCATGCCGAGCAGCTCCTTCCTTTGCAGATGTCTGCAGGTCTCGCCAGCACATATCTGACTGTTTCTTGCACAGCACAGAATCTGGTGGATAGCTGCCAGAAGGAAAGCAGAGATGCATACCGATCTGAGCCCTGCAGCCACACTACACTGTACACAAAAAGTGCTGAAAGAGGCCAAAGGATGTCTTGTTCGCTGTGTCTTAATATATCACATCTTCAATCCAATCTGATGAATTATTCAGAAAGAGCTATCTGCTGTACCTCTCACCTAAAACATCTGCCCTGCCAGCTGATCTGCCAGGTCCGCCTTGCTGCCTGCACCCCCACAGGAAGCTTTTAGTCCGGCTGCCATCCTGTGGTGTGCTTCCCTTTTATCCCCCCTCCTCTATCTCTATATACATGTTTTGGACTTCAGGAATAAAGCATCCAAGAAAAGGAGATCAGGTTACTGTGTCAACAAACAGAATCAGTGTGCACAAAGCTTTTAAAGGAAGGACAGTAGGTTTGCTACTGCTCAAATATCTCTTTTTTTCAGAGGTAATGCAAGCACGCCAAAAACTACCTCAGATAAACTGAAAATACAAAGAATAGAAAACTGATGTCATAGACATTGACAGCTCAAGTAGAATTACAGGCAACAATTTTCACATTGCTTCTTAAATGTGGTTTAATCACATTCCCCTGGGCTTTTAAAGTTGTACTCGGCAATATTTTAAGGTTTTCTCAACACTTTCTTTGGAGTTTTTTTTTTCAGTCAAACATCTGGCCATTTTCAGAAGATAACCTGTTGGGACGACTGTGGCATGGTGGTAACAGTAGTTGTCTGGCAGGTTGTGAGTTTGATTTCAGCTTCCCCACACCACATGTTGCTATAACCTTGGTGTGCAATGTACAACCACAAGGGACACGAACTGTGTGACTGGTTGTGAGTTTGGCTGGCACTGAGATGTGTCCTGTTAAAGCACTTTGAGCGATCAGTGTGACCATGGATGCTTGATTGTGTTAGAAAATGTGGGAACAGAGGTATTGTATATTTTCTCTATAAGAATACAAAATAAAATGTTACAGCTTCAAGAAATTGCAAACCCAACGTTCAAGTGTACAGTTGTGGTTTATTCTTTATAAA
Organism: Girardinichthys multiradiatus; assembly: GCF_021462225.1. Lineage (NCBI taxonomy): Eukaryota > Metazoa > Chordata > Actinopteri > Cyprinodontiformes > Goodeidae > Girardinichthys > Girardinichthys multiradiatus. Next base: position 27,656,098 of record NC_061795.1, on the reverse strand, counting down.
TACAATATGCAGTTTGTGAATACGATTTCATTTCTATGAGAATACGAATTTACATCACTAACTTGGCGTCACATGATCTCAGGCTGGTTGGTGGAGCACAGAGTTAGTTGATTCGCGTTGCGCATGCGCTGTCACACTCCTCACCGCCAGTAAACGTAGTGCCGGGATTGGATGATGGAAAAAGGTAATGGGAGATAATTCAGTCTAAAAGGATTATTTGGAACACAGTGGAGATAGGGGGGAAATCAAGAGTATTATAAATAAATTGTTGTTCTTATTTTTATGAAATACAAAACTAAAAGATAGAATATAGTGTGTGGAGTTATACAATGATGTACAGTAGGTGGCGGCATGCACCTCTGAATTTGTTGCGTACCGCCAGCAGAAGAAGAAGAAGCAGCAGCACTAGCGCCAAGATGATGGACCAAGACCATATATTAACGACATTAAGACATATATAAACCTTTTAACATTACCTGGCTTTGTACCATAGTTTCTTGGTCCGTCATCTTAGCGCTAGTGCTGCTGCTTCTTATTATTATTCTGCTGGCGGTACGCAACAAATTCAGAGGTGCGTACCGCCACCTAATGTACATCAACTCCACCCACTATATTCTATCTTTTAGTTATGTATTTCATAAAAATAAGAACAATGTTTTATTTATAACACTCTTGATTTCCCCATCTCCCCTCTGTTCCTAATATTCCTTTTAGACTGAATTATCTCCCATTACCATTTTTCCGTCATCCAATCCCAGCACTACGTTTACTGGCAATGAGGAGTGTGACAGCGCATGCGCAACGGGAATCGACTAACTCTGTGCTCCACCAACCAGCCTGAGATCACGTGATGCTAAGTCGCTGAGGTAAATTTGTATTTTCATAGAAAATAAATTGTATTTACAAACTGTTATAGCATATTGTATTCATAAAGAATAAACCATAACTGTAAACTTGAACTTTGTGTTTGTAATTTCTTGAAGCTGTAACATTTTATTTTGTATTCTTATTGAGAAAATATGTAATACCTCTTTTGGATTTTCCTTATGCACAACTATTGACTAATATGCACACATTTCAGTCTTTACATACACATTGTTTTTGACAGCATTATTACCCCATAGTTGGCAAAATCTTGTGGTTGCTTAGAGGTATAGAGAATCTTCTTTTTGTGCCAGAGATACTTAGTTTAAAGCTTGATAGGAATTGTTATTTTTGTTTTGCTGTGTTGGTCGTCTCCTGAGTAATAAGCACATTTAAAGAGTTTACAGCTAGATTTCGGTCGAAATAATCCTTGGGATTTTGTGAGTGGTGATGACACCTGCACATGTTCGCATCTCCACTCTGTTGTAGATCAGTCACAGATCTGAGCCTCCAGCAGCCTACACCAACAGTGCTCAAAAGGTTTTCCACTACATGTTATCAGAGTTACTGTGTGTGAGAGATATTCAGCATGGTGATAACACTCAAAGCTGATTCAGATTTTGTTCATTTTGTGTTGTCCGACTGAAAAGATAACATTGAGATGAAGCCACTTTTAATTACAAATCAGACTGTGGTATAACCACAGTCTGATTTGGATCGAACCAACTAAAAGGTGAAGAAAAGTGATACGTAAGTTCAGTCCATTTACCAAAAATCCTTCTATTTGAAATATGTAATAAGACTGCAACATGTTAGCATTTCCAGTCTGAATGACAACCTAATAGAAAAGTAAAGTGGTGTAATATATTACAGTACAGACCAAAGGTTTGGGCACACCTTCTCATTCAAAGAGTTTTCTTTATTTTCATGACTATGAATATTGTAGCTTCACACTGAAGGCATCAAAACTATGAATTAACACATGTGGAATTATATACTGAACAAACAAGTGTGAAACAGCTGAAAATATGTCTTATATTCTAGGTTCTTCAAAGTAGCCACCTTTTTCTTTGATTACTGGTCCACACACTCTTGGCATTCTGTTGATGAGCTTCAAGAGGTCGTCACCTGAAATGGTTTTCCAACAGTCTTGAAGGAGTTCCCAGAGATGCCTAGCACTTGTTGGCCCTTTTGGCTTCACTCTGCGGTCCAGCTCACCCCAAACCATCTCAATTGGGTTCAGGTCCGGTGACTGTGGAGGCCAGGTCATCTGGCGCAGCACCCATCACTCTCCTTCTTGGTCAAATAGCCCTTACACAGCCTGGAGGTGTGTTTGGGGTCATTGTCCTGTTGGAAAATAAATGATGGTCCAACTAAACGCAAACCGGATGGAATGGCATGCCGCTCCAAGATGCTGTGGTAGCCATGCTTGTTCAGTATGCCTTAAATTGTGAATAAATCCCCAACTGTGTCACCAGCAAAGCAACCCCACACCATCACACCTCATCCTCCATGCTTCACGGTGGGAACCAGGTATGTAGAGTCCATCTGTTCACCTCTTCTGCGCCGCACAAAGACACGGTGGTTGGAACCAAAGATCTCAAACTTGGACTCATCAGACCAAAGCACAGATTTCCACTGGTCTAGTGTCCATTCCTTGTGTTCTTTAGCCCAAACAAGTCTCTTCTGCTTATTGCCTGTCCTCAGCAGTGGTTTCCTAGCACCTATTTTACCATGAAGGCCTGATTCACACAGTCCCCTCTTAACAGTTGTTCTAGAGATGTGTCTGCTGCTAGAACTCTGTGTGGCATTGACCTGTTCTCTAATCTGAGCTGCTGTTAACCTGCGATTTCTGAGGCTGGTGACTCGGATGAACTTATCGTCCGCAGCAGAGGTGACTCTTGGTCTTCCTTTCCTGGGGCGGTCCTCATGTGAGCCAGTTTCTTTGTAGCGCTTGATGATTTTTGCGACTGCACTTGGGGACACTTTCAAAGTTTTCCCAATTGTTCGGACTGGCTGACCTTCATTTCTTAAAGTAATGATGGCCACTCGTTTTTCTTTACTTAGCTGCTTTTTTCTTGCCATAATACAAATTCAGTATATTCAGTAGGACTATCAGTTTTGTACTGTATCCACCTCCTGCACAACACAACTGATGGTCCCAACCCCATTTATATGTCTTGAAATCCCACTTATTAAACCTGACAGGGCACACCTGTGAAGTGAAAACCATTTCAGGTGACTACCTCTTGAAGCTCATCAACAGAATGTCAAGAGTGTGCAGAGCAGTGATCAAAGCAAAAGGTGGCTACTTTGAAGAACCTAGAATATAAGACATATTTTCAGTTGTTTCACGCTTTTTTGTTCAGTATATAATTCCACATGTGTTAATTGATAGTTTTGATGCCTTCAGTGTGAAGCAACAATATTCATAGTCATGAAAATAAAGAAAACTCTTTGAATGAGAAGGTGTGTCCAAACATTTGGTCTGTACTGTACAACAATTTAAGTAAACACAATTTTATAACTTTTTTTAATTGTCTTACTTTTCAATCAGTATGAAAAGACTCCGAAATTAAACGCTCCAAAAATAACAAATTTTAAGTTGGATCTTTGAGCACTTTTTTATGAGCCGTCGGTCACAAAGATACAATGTGTTTTCATTTCTTTAGTTGTATTAATGACTTTGTGATTAAACAAGGGTATTCCCAGAGTTTTTAGCTGCAAACCTGTCATACAGTAGATGATCAGTTTTAATGAAGGTACGCTGAAAGATATATCATAGAATATTGAATCTTTCTGAAAGACATGACTTTTAGACTCTTTTTGTCATGATTGTCGGTTAAGGGAAGAACCCAAGTGCAGATGTAACTGACAGCGGAGCTCTTAATGGGTTAAAAAAAGGAGAACTCACAAAATGTCAAGGCACAAGGAGAACTAGGCATACAGCATTTGTAGAAAAAGGGAATAATGAAGGAAAAGGCGGCTTAACCGAAGGATCCGGGGAGGAACCAAAAGAACCAATGAGCTTACTGAGGCAGGGGTGGAAAATGACGAGATAATCAGGGGTAAATGTGAAGCAGCTGAGGCAGAGTGAGGGCAGAGAAGCTAAGGGAGGGAGACTAATTAACCAGAATAGAGCTGAACAGAAACACAAAGAAACTATCAGACCAAGGAAAAAACTCTAACAGAGGTCTAACAGAAATAGGTCCAAATGTAAATAGAACACAACGCAAGAATAATCTAAGAAACCAAACACAATGAAATGAACTAAAATGGCAACACCTTAGAGAACATAAACAACGGAGAACAACAATGGAATGCTGCAGAAAAAAGAAACACAAAAATTCAAACACTTAATGATCATAACACTTTTGTCCTCCAATTTTTCTTAAAAAGGTTACCAAAAAAAATTTGACTTCTTGGAAGTTATGTTTAGTGTAATTAGATGTGTGTTAGATCTGATCCCAGGTACAGCTCAGGTTCCCAATTACTCAATTTTTAAATGATCTTGGTCCCTAAACTAAACTTCCTATACTTGTGGTTGGTGTACTACTACCAATGATTATGCCAGCTTAATGCCTGGTTTTGAGTGGCCTATTTTTAACAAGCAATGCCTGTTTTTGTGTGCAGGGTTTTACTGAACCATATCAGTTTGTTCACATAATTTGTCAGTTGTTGCAAATACTTGACAACAGTTGTTGCTGCCAAGGGTTATACAACCAGTTATTAGTTTAGGGGGCAACTCCAGCTTCATCTCAGTAAATAGGAATATATGTTCCAATGAGGCTTGTCAGTCAGATTAAAAGTACCTTTTGAAAATAACATTTAGGCAGGTATAAAACATACTTCTCATAAAGCCCACATTGCTACACAAACATTTATTTTTTTGGTCTGATGTAATATCCTGATCCTGACTCATTGTGTTTTCGTTAGCTATAAGCTGAAAATCATTATAATTAACAGAAATAAAAGCTTTGAACAGTTTGTGTGTAATTAATCCAGATAATTTGCTTCACTTTCTGACTTGAGTGACTGAAAAAAATGAACTTTTCAATAATATTATTTATTGAGATGCACCTGTACTTTTTCATAAAAGTCAAAGTTGGGTCTGACAGCTTTATTTCCCCTAATAAATGACACCATGATTTACTCATGTTATCTTTGGCTGAAATAAAAATTTGTTTTATCTGAAACATCCCAAAGTCACAAAATGATGAAAAACGAAAGAAATCTGTAAAGGAACAATTACTTTTTCATAGCAATCTCCTGTCTCCATCATGTCTCTAAAACTTTCAACATCAACAGGGAAAGGTTAGTAACGGACCACATGCAAATTCTTCAAAACATCAGGTGCATTTTATCTGTATTATCAAAAAAAATCTCCTATATTGACAAATACTTGACTCAAGTGAGCAGGGTTTGTAATGGTTTAAAAGGTGAACAGGAACCTTCCATTTCCCTACCGGATTTTATCAAAGCATCATATTACTGGCGTAGTACTGGCCTCACACATAGTCTTTCATCTTTCTTTTATCATCATTCATATGTTTCAGCAGTGTTCCAAACAGCCCTAACCCCAAGTTTAAAAAGCTGCTGTGCTTCAACAAGAAACGGCAGAACAGCTTGTTTAAACCGGACCAATTAGATGTGTGTGATCAGAGGGCGACGGCAGGAATGTCTTTAAAGGGTCAGCAGCACCATTAGCAGAGTAAAGGGCACAACCTGGAATGCTCGGAGATATCAAATCACTGAGGCAGGGGGGAGGGAGGTGGTGCGGGATGCTAAACTGGGATCAGTTTGAGACTCATTCAGTGATCACAAGCACTCCTGGTACTCCTGTCTGAAAGAACACAGACATACACAGCCACTAACAACAACAACGTGATGAACATTTGCTGCATCATATTAAAGCTCCAATCAGGAGTGAAGCCATAGATATCATTTTGAAGAATTGATATTAAATAGGAGGAATAATATGACTGATAAACATACTTATTGAAAAGATAATTCTCCTACCATGATACAAAAAAAAAAAACGTTTGCGAAAATTAAAATAAACTACAGCAAGGTTTTTTAATGCACAGCTGACATGCAACAACAACAAAGCGCTTTTTGTGACGTATGCGGTGCGTGTTTCACAAGGGGCAGAAGGCAGTTTGGAAACACTACAGGAACGCAGGGATCTGGCAGGGATCTGGCCAAGTTCCACGTCTCCAGTCATTTCCCACATCATGGCACAACACTAGCCTGGGAATACACAGAAAAAACCGCTGTGCTCCCTGAATGAATGTTTGCAGAGTTCCCATAAGTGAACACGCAGTAACAGGACTCCCTGAAGGCCTGTGTTTAACCTTTGGGTTACAAGTGCCTGGCCACTCCACACCACGCCCCTCCCAGAGATCTTAACCCTTTTCTGGCTCTTCTTCATAAGGGTAAGAAAAAATAGAGGAAGTTAGATAATATCAAACAAAATGAACAAGAGATAACAAACAAGATCAGAATAACTTTCCTTTACACAGTATGTAAGAAGTTGAAGGAATTTATTTTAATATGCTCACCAAAAATAGAGCAATGTAGACTAACTACAGAAATAATTCAAGTATTTTACACTTACTTTGTCTATCTTAAAACTTTGTTTTGAAGATGCGGACGGAAGCTAACAAACGTTTACCAGAAAGTATTCTGAACCGTGAGCCGCCTATCTGAATGTAGTTGATCACCACTGAAAATATTATGCAAAACTGACAGAAAGACATATATTATATTATATTATATTATATTATATTATATTATATACAGTGGAGCAGTGGTTTTCAGCCACAAGGTACTGAGAAAGAGCCCTGCCTGCACTAGATACAAAGTCCTTTCATGCACCTATACACATACACTCAATAAGGTCACAGTGTACACAATAAATACCAACATACATAAACAATCAGACTCCTTAACAAGAACAGCCTTTGCTTCAATTACATTATATTTACATACATTTTTATGTTCTTTTTTGTACTTTTTCCCTTCAACACAAGAAATAGAAAAGAAAATCACAAAGTCATAAAACAGAAATTGAAAACCTAGTATTTATTAAATCTTAGAGATACACATTTGAAGCCAGGCGAGTTGCTTACACTTATTTAATTATCTGTAACAAGTTTACTTTTACTTCAAGCTTGATCACAGAACGTTGATTCTATAAGTAAATTTCATTTCGGAAATTCCTGCATTGAGTAAGTTTCAAAGCAGAATCACAGAATTGTAGGTGTCTGTAGAAGTGACTAACAGCATGTCATAAATTATATATATTTTTTGTGAAGTCTGGTTTGACCTATTGATATAACAGACACCACATTTTTCCTGACAGCATCGTGCACGCGGTTCATTGTCAAGGCCGCCGGCAGTAACCAGAATGCAAATGCCAGCTGTTTTCTTTGTGGATCAAACCAAAAAAAACAGTGGAGCCAAGGTCAGCGCAGACAAGCATTTTTCTAGCAGTAAAAACATGAATCTCCATATGTGAGGCCATCCAAGAAAAACTCTGGTCCACAAATGTGATATTGCAGCTGATTAGACAGGCTTTTGGTAGGGTGATCAAGTTTTTTTGATCATTCACTAGAGGACAGAGACAGATTTTTCTCTTGGGAAAATGAAGGAGATAAAACCATAATGTGTTTTGCTTATTGCTAAACCACTTGGCTTCTTGATCTTGAGGTATAGACTGATGTCGGTTTGACACTAGAAGGCTGTTTTTATCATTATTCAAAGTTTAAAAAGAAGGCTTAGCAGAAATAAAACCTGAGATCAGCTTTTCACAGTTGCCACATATGCAACTAAGGAAAACATAAGAATGCAGCTTGAAACCATCACAGAGAGAAATTTGCTAATTCATACATTTTGTATCTTACACATACAAAGATGCAAAAGAAAAGTCTAAGGGTTTCCAAATGCATCAGCATATTATTTCCACTTACAGCGCATTGCCTTGCTGAACTGTTTCTCATTTTGTCACAGTACAACCACAAAATTCATGGTATTTTATTAGAATTTGTATGTTTTAGACCAAATCAATGTAGTGCACTACATTGTTAAAGTGAAGAACTTTATCCTGGATAAAAACTGTTAGAGGCCATGGATGATTTTAAACTGGGGTAGGAAGTTCACCTTCCAGCAGGACAATGACCCTATTCATACAGTTAAAGTAACAATTAAATGGTTTAGATTAAGTCAGTCAGTCATTTTCTACCGCTTCTTCCATAGTGGGTCGCGGGGAAGCTGGTGTCTATCTCCAGCAGTCTATGGGCGGGAGGCAGGATACACCCTGGAGAGGTTGCCATCGCAATAGGTTAAGTCATGTTTACATTAAAATACTGTTGCCATAGTTTAGATATAAATCCAACTGAAGATTTGTGGCAACGATAGTAAACCGATGTTCCCAGATGCTTTTAGTACAATCTGATTAAGCTTGAGGTATTTTGCAAAGAATGGCCGAAGATGTCAGTGTGTAGATGAGCAAAGCTGGTATAGACATTCCCATAAATAACTGCAGTTTGCTACAAAGCTGGTTCTGCAAAGATTTAACTCAGGAAAGCTGAGTTTAAAGGCATGCCACGTTTTAGGCATTTATTTAATAAACTATTGAAAACCATGTAGGCCTACTGTATACTTTGTCTTCCAATTCACAATTGTGCACTACTTTGTGTTTGTTTATAACGTAAAACATTGTAAAATACATTGAAGTACAAGAGCTCCAAATCTTTTATTGGTTCCTGATAGTAAATCTTTACTGGCACATAGCTCTTGCGAAAGAGCGTGAGATCTTTCAAAGGTCATGCTGTTTTATTCTTAAAAGTAAGCAAACTGAACATATAAAAATCATAAATTGACCTTAATGACTTGACAGATGTTTCCATTTATGGTACCTATCCATTAGCGGTCACCCGCACTTCTGGCAAGTTTACAGCATCAATGTTGATTGCGCTGCCAGCAGTGTGTGTGGGTGACAGATTTGAATTTCACACAAAAGCACCTGAGGATTCTGTGTTGTTCATGCATCACTTCATAAAGCCGTATTCAGTTTCATACCACAAAATAAAGTACACCAGTCTCATTTCGCTGGCCTTCATACCTCAAAAATCAAAAGCTGTTCAGTATATCCTGTCTTGCTTTGGTTCGTAAGATGTTCTACACTCCTTAAGAGGGAGAGGGAGAGGATGTTAGTGCATTTGCTGCCACATTCAGTAACTCATAACAGAAGAGAAGGCCCTTTGCAGACACAGACTTAGTCCTGATGAGCTGTTGTGCCAAAGACACTCACACACAAGGCATCAAGCCTTAAATATATATAACACACCCTTTTGAATTGCTGTGATTCTTGAGAATGTAAGTTAAAGACCAACATTAAGTAATGATCTTCCCTAAACCCACATGCAAGCTCACCCACCTATAGATGCTTGCATTCAGAGTGAGTATTTAATGACCGCCACCACTTGCCATGCTATCACCTTACGAATAAAGACTCACTGGAGAGGGCTGCAGGGTGTATTCTCTCCCCTCACACCCACTTTTCCTTTTCAAAAAGAGAAACCAACAATAACCCCAACACAGTGTGGGTCGTGAAGATTTTATAACTCTTCAGCAGGGCTATCCTGGCATCGCAGTAACCAGAACTGCAGCATCAATGATTCATGCAGCTGAGGCACTGAACAGTTAATGAACAGAAAGGCAGTGTCTATAACAGTATTACTTACGCTCTGTATCAGCCAGGCGTGAAACCAAAACTCTCTTTCACATCTCAAACAGGCTTTCCTTCTGGAGGTGGCAACATAAAAAAAGACAGACTAATTCCTCAGCAGGCAAAGTGTCAAAGAAGAATCCACAGGAAGAGCGGATCTGAAGCTCTGTTAGAGGACAGCTGTGCGTCCACAGGTCCTTCTGTCTCTCTCTCTCTGACAGCGTGTGGTACTACAGCCTTCATCTGTCTGACTGTGGAGCTCCTCCCATCACTTACTCAGAAAGAGAGGGAGGGAGGGACAGAGGACTTGGGAGAAACAGTAAAGAGTTTGATAACTTCTCAGTCTTTCATATTCATGTACTTATATTTTTACTTATGTAACAAACATTGTGTAGCTGTCAGGACCAAGGAAAACCTTTAAATAAAAATTGCAGCTATATAAGTTATATCAAAATAAATGAAGAGCTAGGTTGTGTATTAACATATACTATGAAAACTTTACTTGCTTTATCTTGTGTTTTCAATTGCATCTATGAGCAAAACAATAAAACCACCATCCTGGGCTGGTGTTTAGCTCCAGCTGTCCATCGGCGAGAGGCAGGGTACACCCTGGACGAGTAGTCTATCAAAGGGCAACACAAAGACAAACGGGACGGATTCACACCTAACCCAAATTAGAAACGGGAAGTGTTTGTGTTTGCTCTCTTGCTTTCGGAAGACAAATTTTATGATTGGCTCCAAGTGTTAAAATAGTGACTTTATTTAAATTATTATAATTTGTTTTTTCATGGACAGCCTTTGATGATATATGATGGATGGTGGAGGAGGTGTTGTGAAGGAGGGGCTGCATAAGGGACAGCCATGGTTTGCTGAACTGATCAATTGAGGATGCACGAAGTGTAGTGTGCTTGCAGATGAGCACTTGGCAGCACTACCTGAGGATGCTGCACGAAACAATTACATTTCTGCATTTTTCTGCAAATAATTCGCCCCCTGCATAGCGGGATGGATTATTCGCCTAGCATGTACACCGGCAGATAAGGGATTTTGGTGTTTTTGTTTGAGACCATCTCCATAACAACGCAAACTAGCAGGTCTTCAGCTAAGATCTTTCTGTTGAGACGACAAAGAACGTGTTTCCTGTGAAACCTATTATGATATCAATGCTGTGTTGAGCGTCTGGTTTAAAACCTGATGCAGTAATGAATGTAGCAGAGACCACCAGCACTTAACGGCCAGTACAACAGTTGGTTACCATCGTGACTGAACGTGGACTGATGGACGTTACTGATGTATAAAGAGTTACACTGACTTCTTAGTCAGCAACCCTAATACATCTGAAGGAAAACTTCATTAATATTCTCTGGACAAGAGAAAATAAGTTTATTTTTATTATACAGTACATTCATTTTATTATACAGCATATTCTTCATATATGAACTGATAATGAAGAATACCTTACTTGTGGCACTTAACCTATGTTTCTGGACTTGCAGATCTTAGATATTCCTTGCAAGGGCTTTGAATTTGGACCTTCTTGCTGTGAAACAACAGTGCTAACACTTTTAGCAAGCAATGCATTAAAACAAATTCTGATAAACATGCTACAGCTCAGCAATAACTGTTTTAATGTTACTTTTTCACATATTTTACCAACCTAAATTTAGATGCGCTCTCAAGTACAGTCTCTGAGATGGGGGGTCTCAGACGGGGACTCCTCCCCCACCCCGCCGGGCATGCTACGAAAACACCAAAGTGTTGAGCTGAACCTTCACTCAGTAACACAATGGGATGTACAGGTCCCAATAACAAAGGACCAATATGCAAAACTCGGTGTTATAGACCTCAGAAGAGATCTGGTGTCTATGCCCCAAGGCTGAAAATAATGCATTTTAATTCACATCCTTTAAATATATTTAGCCAAAGTTTATTTCAAACCTAGGCGAAAGCAATAATTGTCCAGACAACAACACACAAGGATAGTCATATAGTTGAGCAGACTTTAAAGCTGTTAAAGTATGTGTTTAACAAGCACATCTGTGACAAAACACATTATGTAATGTTAGGAGTCACAAGATCAACTAATCATCAGTGAGCATGCTCCTGCAAGACAAACACCCCTACAAAGATCAAACATACCCTCCGAGTGGATGATTTTTCTTTCTTTTATCTCTCCTAGATTTAAGCTCTGACTGCAGGTGTTTGCCCGTCAGCCAGATGTTAGCATCGTTACGAAGTCTAACTTTAATTACTTTAATTACAGTTACTTCAAGAAGCTAGAGAGAGCCAGAAATGTAGAACAAAATTAGTATGATGAGAGAGAAATTCAATGTTGCTACAACTCCAGCATAGGGCCTAGCAAGTCTGTTTTGATTACTGTTAAACTTTAAATCTGTCTTCTGAGAAAGAGGCCAATAAATACATTCAGTACATAAATATGTTTATTTTATTAAACAGCAACATGTGTAACCTTTCTACAGCTGGGTTCTATTTACCTTGTAAGTCAGGACCCAGCTCTAGGAATAACTTCACGCCCAACTCTAACAGATTTCCAGTTATGGGGTATGCCGATATCAATGTTTTTTCAAAATGTCCTGCATTTAAACACTGGAGAGCAACATGTCAGCTAATAGGGATTTTACAGTAACTTGTGTGCAAGAGATAATTATATACAAATAAATGATGAGATACAAATCATAAGAAGTGACAGAAGGTTGTATTTTACAGCAGGTATCCGCACTTTCTATAAATGTGACAGCCATATTGGATTTTGAGGTTTTGGGTGATAAACTTGCTTCAGTGGCCAATTTGGTTGTTTTTTCCACACTGGAACTTCAAACACACATTAACTGACAATGTGATAATTTGAAACTTAAAAAAAACATTTTGAAATTCAGTCAAACTGATTAGAAAACCATCGTTGTGCAAAAAAACAACAAAGACATTTATGATGTGCATAGTAACAGCATTATAGATACCAATGTACCTTCTAATTATAACCTAACCAATTTTAGCATTTCCCTTCTCAGAAGCCCAAAAACAACACATATTTTGTTGCAATTGTTCAAATATTGTTTGACTGTAGAAATTTGACGAAGATTGTTTACATATTTGTTTCTGCATTGGGAACATTCTTTCCATTTTTCATGTTAATTTCCACAAACACAGAAGCAACAATCCCATTTAAACTTTATCATAAAATCTGCAGCTCAGATTAACAGTTGTTGACACATTAAAACAGATGCAATTTCACAGTCAAAGCCTCTTATTTCAAACTATTTTAAAAGTCCAGGTATCCTGTAACTCGACACAGAAGTCCTTTAAATCAGATGATGCCCTGTGTGAAGCCTGGAAACAAAGTACCTCTTAAGAAACTCCGACAAGGACAATTTTTAGGACATGGCACTGAAAGAACAACAGATGTGATGCAATAGAGTCTCAGAGGAGGCCCTCTTAGTAATTGTTAAGGGAACAGTCAGCTCAAAAGAACTATATACTGCTTAATGTTTTATCAACTCATATTAAACAGCAACCTATTAAAACACTCTTTAATGTGTCACAAATAATTTTCTAAATATTCTGTAAAGACGTGTGAATGGAGAAATAATTTATGTCTGTAGATTATGGATAACATGCTAATGAAATATACAGCAGAGTGCTATGAATGTCTTCATAGAGTTCTTAAGAAACTTCACATGTCCACTCCAAAATTGTTTCCTGGGTAAACAGAGAGAAGTGTAAGATAGCAGGGTGTTGAGACAGGAGTGCCTCTTTCTAAAATAGCAGATGCTAATTATACACTTTAGGCAACTGCTAAGGAGGAAGACATGAAGCCAAGTTTGAGGTGTTGGAAGTCTGTATGCTGGCTCCGTGTTTCTGTACAAACTCTAAAACCACACCGAGGATACTCAATGGATGGCTTTTTTTAAAGCCGGTATCAGACATATTCCACCCCCTCTGTGAAACTGCTGACACACCTATGGTTGAAGGGAACCACCTGCTGCTGCCCTGCAGAGCTCCTGTTGTAAAAGATCCATAAGACATAAGGTACTCCTGCGGCACACTTTCCAAACACATCTTTAAATATTCAGTATGCTCTCAAAATGTCACTTTTAATAGTCAAAGCTTCCTTTGAGTTATAAGGTTAACCCACAAGTTATAATTAGCAAACAAAGACATGTTCATGTAGATAATGGTTAACAACTAGAAAAATAGTTTCAAGATAATTACAACGTATCCTTTTTATGTCACTTTTCTATCTGTAGATTGGAAGAAGATGCCACCGAACACCAACCAAGAGGAATTTGCAGGAAGTGTGTTTGTGGCGGCAATCAAAAGTGTGTTTTAATTTTAATAAAAGAAATGACTAGTTGACTCAGTGCAACACAGTAAGGTTATATTATGCAAAGGAGGGTAAATGACCCACATGATTAAACACTAAAAGTAACATAGTGCCCCGTTTATGACACGCTGCTCCGGCCTTTCTCCGCTGCTTCTTCCTCAGTCCTGACACTCAGCCTTGAGCCGCACTGCAGTCAGAATCAGGTACGTAAAACAATAAAATAGGTATTATACCAACAATGAGGCTGCTAACAAGTTAAATTCTACCAAAAACAGTGGATGGACTCAAATGCAAATACTCAGCCAATGTTAACCCGAGTATTTTTTACCTAAAATTCCTAATGTTACCGATGCAGTTGACCAGACTCTGTGATGTCCTACTCCTTTCACCACAGCGTTCAAGGGAAAGATGTCGGTGCAAAAAATTTAAGAGTAAACCATGACAGTTTTTTAGACCCTGCCTCTTAAAAGAATCAGAGTCGAGAATCACTAGAAACCTGAATCTAAAAAAGGAATTGGAATTGAAATCAGAACTGGAATCGTTCAAATTCAAACAATGCCCATCCCTGCTCAAAAGAGCTTTTTGCCTGGTTCCCACGGCATGATTTTTATGCCGATTTTTGACCCGATCTTCCCCCTTCGACATGCCTCAATCATCGTGATGGCTCTTAAGATAATCTTATGAGATATTCCTGCTGTGTGTGGTGTGTTGAGTGATCTAGTCTGCTCGGAAGGAAGTCAGAACCACTTTGACCTCAAATCAGGGATATTCTACATGTTGGATTACCTGGGCCCGATATCCTACCATGTGGGATTTTCCTTGAGGACAAATGAGCACACAGACTGTTGAATGTGACATGTAGCCAAATCAGAAAGCGAGGTGACAGAAACACAGTAAGGAATTACTCTGCACTCACGTTTGATCTCGAGAGGGTTTACAAGATTTTCCGTCTGACGTCTGAATGTTTGTGAGTGAAATCTGTTTGTGTTTGGTGTGTTGTGCTTGCCGTGTGGCTGTGCACGACACACCAAACCTGTTATATCTACGATTTCTTAATGTCATTTGTGGGGTCTCTCAGGTTTTGAAAATTACCGACAATACTTGCCATTTGAACCAGGCTTTAGATGCACGCACAAATATAGAAAATATTAGTAAAATTAAAATTAAATAAAAAGGAACAACATTGAAGTCAAAACTTTAAAAGCACTTTTGAAGGACATAATGGCTGCAGAAGATCTTTGTTGCCCACACACATCACAACCTCTAATGACTGAAGAAGTTTGCAGTTAAGCATAAAATTATTGATACCCCTGGCAGATTTAGATTTGAAGTAATTCTTTATTTTTTTCTGACTGGAAGTAATATTAATGTTTTGGAGTGGTCCAGCCAGCCAGAGTCTTGAATCAAACAGAGAATACATAAAGGGAATCACAACAGTAGAACGGTCATAAAACAGATTCTTAGGAAAGGTATAAATAATTTTAAGTGCTATTTCTTCACAGTCAATCACAACAGAGTAGTTGTTTTACTTTTTTTAAACTGATACGCTTCTACATTGTGCTTTCTTTTGGAAGAAACAAACTTCTTGGTCGAATTAAAAATAATTCTTCAGCTTGCGAGAGGAATAAATAAGTTTCAACCAACTAAACCACAGCATTCTGCAGAAGAACTGCACAGTTCTTGTTTTTTTTAGCATTTATATTTCAGCATGTGCTACATCATGGGCTTTTATGATTCTCTTGAAAATGGAAATTTAATCAATTTCCACCATCTTCATGTTCGGGCACACAACAAGCTGAAGCGCTGACAGCTCATTCTATATAAATGATTAAGAGCTGAGGAATTACAGCTCAGCGATAAACCCTCGTGTTCCACATTTTGTTCTAATGGAAACCCACCAGATATCACCACTAGCCTACTTAGAGCCACTGAAGAGGCCAGAGGCCCTGTCAACAACTGAAAAATTGTGCCATTTCAGATTTAAATCTCAAATTATCCTCAGAATTCAGGAATAATGCTGTTTTTTCTGTGTCATTGTGTAACATCCCATTTTTACATCTGTGGAGTGTTAGTTATTGCAACTCTCCAACTCTCCAGCCTGTTGAAATGCTGAGTTTAGGGAGTGTTTGATAGAAAAATGTGACATACAAAACCCGCAAGGATGTCTTCTTCCTTGTATTGCTGAGGCTACAGGCCCAATAACAGTCAGACATTTCCTCTCAAGCACTGATTACCAGTTTTCTTATTTTCTTTAGGAGGAAAAATGATGAACAACCCTGGGGTCTACACATGCATTCAGGAGTAAAGCTGCTGTTAACAAGCTGTGACAAATATTTCACCTTTTAGCAAAAACACCCCCACGTACCTTACAGGTTGTTAACAGTTGCATAACAACAGAGGGACCTTAGTCGACTTTTACATCAAGCATCTGTTCAGCGAATTCCCTGAGGATGTAAAAAAGTACAGCAAAGTCACAACTACATAGTCAAGGACATAGATGGTCCCAGTGCTTACACTTGCTCTATGACCTTAGAGGTTTGCTGCCAATAACACTATTACAGAAGATCTAAATAATTTCTTGACTTCACAGAAATGTGTTGTTTTTAAACCTTTATGTAACCAGTAAATGATTTTTTTAAAAAGTGGTATGCGCAAATATCTTCAAAATATTTCAATTCATTTATCACCAATAACCAACTATAAGCATCACTAACAAGAATAGGCAACCTAATCCCATACAGAACCTAATTGTAAGATTCTGCCAGTATCAGATTAACACCTTTAATAAAACAAGATGGTTTCATTAGAAAAAAAGGAAGATTTTATCCCTTTTCCTAACATTTAAGTTCATGGAAGTTATCCATTTACTCTTATTGGAGATGCATTAAGAAACTGTCTGGTGAATTGGACGATTGCAGCTTCTGGACGACTTTCAGCTCTGCCTTGGCTTACAACAACACTGATTCTGAGTAATTCAGACTAAACTAAAATATGTTCAGTGTCAGAGAGGTGTTTAAAGTATTTTCAGTGAAAATAATAAAATGTAAGTAGCTATTTAAAACAAAACAGTTTTTTTTTTTTACAATACGTCACATGCGTGTGGTTCATTCAGGCCGCAAGCGAGTCAGAGAGAATGGGACTTTTAGAAAACAGGAAGACTGAACAGAGTTCTGCAATTTCGTTCTATTTTATACTTTTAAAAAACTTCAAGCCTTTGTTTGTCATGGAACATGTTGGATTTGGAAATGTTGGCAACCTTTTGGAAATTTCAGATGTCTTCGTGTGGAACTCTCAATATCTTTCTTTAAACAAAATAATGTCTTCATACATATCATAAAGAAAAAATCTGGACATTTTGTGTTCTGGGACTTTTGACGTGTCACCACTTACAAACATACAATATATAAGCATTTTAATTTGTAAAAGTTTAGGAAGAGTAACCTTTAGTTTATAAAGCCGTAATCTTTTCTTAATTTTTACTTTTAAAACACATCTGAGAGGAAAGGTTCAAGCTGAGGAGGAAAACTTTGTGACACAACTGAGATGTGTGACTGGTTTTTTGATGGAGTATGACTAGAACACGTTACATGGAGTGTAACACAAGTAGCATATGATCTATCATCCTCCCTTCACGCACACTGGAGCCTGGGAACGATGTGATTTGTGTGGTTTTTTGGGGGGGGGTTTTCTGGTGAAAAGAGCTGAGCTCTTATACCTTGTTGTGAAAAAAGCTTTAGTGTTTCTCCTCTAGGATGACGCTTCCAGCAGAAGGGGTTTGTGGGACTAGTGCCCTCTGGCACAAAGGTGATCCAACCCATGGCATTGTATGTTTATGGGCATTTATACCATTGTTTGTCTTACATTAAACTGTTAGAAGATAACATTAGAAATCTTGGATGACTTACTAAATCTGAAACTGCCTCTAAACTTCTCAGCACTCCCATCACAAGTTCACCACATCATCACAGGATGTGTGTAACTTTTCACATCATGCTCTCTTTCACAATACGTATTTGTTACTTCTTAATTGGGTCATAATGTTTTTTTCAATTTCTAACAAAACATAATACTTTATGGGTCAGACAGCGAAACAGTTTATCAGATTACAAGGCTGTCAAACAAGAGCAAGTGGCTCTTCTCCAAAGCAAGTGGGCTTGTTTTAAATTCATCGGAGCAAGAGGAACAGCTCGAGCGCTCCTCAGGTGGCCCACCACGTCTGTGGCAGCAGCTCAACTCGTCTGCGTTTTCCAATTCAGGTCTGTCGCTCCCACACAGATACACCTCCTCCACCGCATACTGAGACAGCTAGGCTCTTTTCTCCGATTCTCTCAAAGCACGGAGCTCATGTCATAAAGTAAAGCTGTGAAATTGATTATACTGTGGTAGTTTGTTATATACCACTGCTTGTATAAGTTCATTGAAGACATATCTATAAACTCATGAGGGGCCTCTTTCTATAAGGAATACTAGATTACCAGAAAAGCACCAAGAGTTTAATTAAGTAATTACATTATTACATGCAAGTTGTATTTAACGTAATCTATAATCCCCTTAATAAATATCCAAGAATGAAGGCTTTATTTATAGCACTTTTAATCGGTTCTCCTATAATCCAGGATGTTACATCATGATATTAAATAGACAGTAAATCCTCTAATTGATTTCTTAATCACAGTGATCTCCATCTATTTTGGGGTATCAGAGTAAATGGGAGTAGATTTTTGTTTAAAATAAGAAGGAACTAATATACACAACTAATATACTGTCCATGCTCCTCCTTTAGAGGAGCATGGACAGTATATTAGTTGTGTGAAAAACCTCCAAATACCTGTTTCATCAAATGGATAAAAGTTTCACATGGTCTGACAGCAAAAACCAGTTAATTAAGATGTTGTTAAAATCTAATTGGCATTGACAATAAATATTGACACAAGGTAAAAAAAAAAAAATACATTCCCAGGTTATATGATCCAAATCAGTAGGCCTGCATGACACTGAAAGACATTTCACTGGTCTTTGACTAATAGAAGATCTTGGGAGTCTCATTAAGTGAAATTTGATATAAAATCAATGACCTCTTCCTTTGCTTACATGAGAGCTGAGCTCAATCAACAGTCATTAACTATCTCCCTCTTTGATATCTGACCCACAGGGAATTATATGAGATTTGGAGTAACACAATTTAAAAATTCTTTGCTTTTGGATATTTTTTGTTTGTTGTTTTTTATGTTTATTGCTCTTTAATAATGAGTAAACATTGCTCTTAACAAAACAATTTTTCTATTATCTACAGTTTTCAAATTAAAAATCACCACTTATCAACACAAATTGGCTTGGGCGGTAATGCAGCAAGGCGTACCTGTGTATAGAAATAGCAACAGTGCTGCTTAATATAAATCTGTTACATCTGCCTTTAAGTATGGAGATTGTACCAATTTCAGCACTTCTTCTGCAATTCCTGTTGTGTGGTGGTATGATTTCCTCAATGTCACTGCAAGTTTATTTATATTGCACATGTGTAAAAACAACCAAGACTAAGCAAAGGGCTTTACGGTCAAGCTAAATCAAGTTCATAAAACCAAGATGATAAATTCCAATAAAACCAGTATAAAAGTTACCATGAAGAAATGTAAAGAAAAAAC
Source organism: Girardinichthys multiradiatus (assembly GCF_021462225.1). NCBI lineage: Eukaryota > Metazoa > Chordata > Actinopteri > Cyprinodontiformes > Goodeidae > Girardinichthys > Girardinichthys multiradiatus. The sequence goes on along the minus strand of NC_061795.1, from coordinate 27,636,519 downwards.
TAATAAGACAGATTTAAGAAAGCTGAAAAAATATAAACTCACGGAGTCTGATATTCAAACCAGATTAAAAAGATTAGTTTTAAACAATGCTAACATTCTGGGGCGGCTACAATGAACACAATTTGCATTTTAGTCTGGATACTGAAACATCTAAGAGAAACTGCCTGGTTTACGGGAGTGCTCTTACAATGTGTGGGTGTTGAGGACATCAATGTCATGAACTGTGAGGCTGTAGCTGAACCAGACTGCAGACAGAAACTTGGAAGCCGCATATTGAGAAACAACTTACAACAGGCATGAGGATAACAGGAGCATGACTAGAAATATGAACGGGCAACTGAGTAGAGTAACAGACCATAAGGTAGTGTGAAGGAAGGATCCAGTGAGGCACAAGAAGATCCAGTGAGTATATAAACTGAGGTAGAGGTAGAAACATGACAGGCAAACCAGATGAACTAATCAGAGAAAATGAGTTGCAGCTGAAGCAGAGAAGATGGCACAGCAGCTGTAGGAGAGAGGCTAATGAACACGAATGGAGCAGAAACACAGAGAAACCCAGGAAAGCATCGAACAGAAATCTAACAGAACATAAAGAACAAATTTACCACTTAAGCCCAATGGTCTATTTTCCAAAAAATGCATATGGCATTTCTCAACTTGTACAATGCCTAAACTGCTAATCTTGGTATCAACTAACAGAAAGGACCTGGAGGATGATGTGGATGTTGAAATTTAAGAGTAAATTATTCTGGGCCTGAGTAAATGAGGTTTAAATGCCAAAATGCTAAAATAAATTCTGTCTAACAAAAACTAGATGTTTCCATAACCTCTTGCTGTAAAGAAGGAAATAAACACAATAAATTATAACTGCAACATCTGACTGACATCAGTAGCCAGTATGGTGTCAACACAAGAAATTGAAATGTAACATGTTAAGACTTTTTTGCATGGTGTTTGAGCTGTGAATATAAGAATGAAGTAGATACTTTTGTAGAGGACTCTCAGATAAAGATGTGGAGCTGTGACAAGTGTGTGTCATTCTCAGAGTTAGTCAGTAACGAGTGTGCAGTGTACAGAACCTAACCCCTGATTGTCATCTCAGTATCGTGACAATCACGTAATTAGGATGTGTCTAAGTATTATGTATAAGTATTAAAGTACAGGTGTTAAAATTTTATGATGAGTCCAAAAGAGGACTGGAAGCCAGTGGTTCCAGGTTGTAGTGGTATGTTTCTGCCGCATAGTCCCAGTTAAATATGAGGTCAATATTGCATATTCTTAGGAATGACTTTGAATGCAGAAACATGATATAACAACAGAACTTACCAAATCTTTCTAACTTGAGAAAGCTTGCAAGCATTACATCCAAATTCTTAACTACATTGAACCTCACAGCTGAGAGAAGCAACTGAACAACAGTCCCCTAAAGGGCAGTGCGCATTGGCGGTATCAAAAAATCTGGAAAATCCATCATTATTTTCTATGGAAAAACCAACACTTGCAGCATTTGGCCGGTGCCAACTGAGCCTTTACAGACCTTTTCTATTAGAGGAGTTGATACCCCTCAAAAGAACATCAATACAAATGCCACAAAATCCCGTCTCTTGTACGTGTTCTTTGAAAGTTTGAACGTTCTTCTTCTGTGGATGTGTTGTAGTGGCAATTTGAATTGGGAAAGTAATTCAAAATGGGGGAGGAAAGATCAAATTTTTTAAGGGTTCACCTCGGAAACCTTTCAATATAGGGACAAAAGCAAAAATAAAAAAAATGCCTGGTAATCGTTTTCTCACAAGATTGCCTATTTTGATTAGAAATCTAGTTAAGATATAAAGAAGAATTGCTAAACTACTAATGTGAAGTAGTTTAAAATATAGAAAGATTAAACATTTCATGGTATAACAAATTCATTTTAGTGTGGTAACTAATTTATTTATGTTTCTCATGGAAAGCTAAGTACATAACTGCATTGGGTTAAAACCCACAGAAATAGTGATCTGTTCTGTTTTGCCCCACTTCAATGTGTGGTGCCAAAAGATGCAGCACTCCCGATGTGCATTGCCCGTAACTGTACCATCAGCTCTTGTTTTTCAGGTTGATTTAAACTAGTCCAGAGCAAAACGTACATTATCGATTACAAATTCAACTCACGACCACAAGATTGTTTGATTCACAACATCAAACACTGCAGAGAGATCTAAAAACACTGAAACAGCAGAATTTTCAGAGTCGCCAATCAAGAAATTGTCATTGAAAAGTCTTTAAAGGGATGTCTCAGTACTGCGATGTGCTTAAAAACCACACTGGAAATTTCACAAATGTTGGAGGTGATTAAAAATCTCTGAGGTTGGATAAAAACTACTTTTATTAAAACCTCAGAGAAAAATGGCAATTTTGACATTGGTCTGTAGTTAGAGAGGCTGGACAACAGCATGCTTAAAAGCCACTGGGAGCCTAATGAGAGCGACATGTTAATCAAAACAATAGTGGTCAAACCAAAAGTGTCAAATAAGTCTTTGAAAGACGAGATGGAACACAGTCTAAAGGGCAATGTGAACATTCCCTTTCAGCATAAAAAATGTAACAGGCTCAATCTGCACAAATACAGCTTCTCCACAGCAACGCCTTATGTTTAGCACAATAATTAGGCGATATTGTTTTGATACACGTATTTCTGAAACCACTACCTCTTTAATCAATTGGTATTTGAGTCTAACTCATGTGAATAAACATTCACTCCATGGTGTTGAAGCTGATAGCTTCATTTAGCAAAGTGTTGCTATATTCTAACACGAATATGTAAAGTTTTAATCTCTTAATGACAGAAATTCTGTAATCTACATTGTACAAACTAATCAAAGCAAACATTTCTTGCATCTTTTTGTAACTGTTGAAAATCTATAGCAGGAGCTTCTAGACGCTAAAGACCAAAGCAGAGTAAGCTAAAACTGTTCAACAGTCTATATGATGCAGTCTCCTCACAATAAGATGGTGTTCACACAATAACCAGAATCAAAATGAGAACTGACTAGATATGGGGAAGAGTATATGATCCATTGTCAGTCACTTCGAACAATGTTTTTTTATCTGCAAGTATGCAGCCTGCTGAAAAGGAGATGAATGACATGTGAGCTAAACCCCATCCAAAGAAAAAGGTACAAAATTTCGGATTCTTCTTCAGCTACCACTTGTTGAAGAGAAGCAGAATTTCTCTGTAGCGACATCTATTGCTTAAAATGAAAACTGCAGTGAATGCAGTAAACCTGAAGAAGCATTATGAAAAGCAACACTGTTCTTGCTGATGATGGAACAAGCGTGAGAAAGGACCCCCACAAAAGTATACCTGAACGCTTAAAAGTAAAACTAAAATCAGATAATCAAATGGAATGCCCTGAAATATTCTAACACATATATTTAGTCATTGTACATTACAAGCCTCTCTATGCAGATGGTATCGCTATACATCCTAGTACTTTTTTAGAATGGATATTGTCCGTCCCTAAACGTGAAAACCTTAAAGAACCTTTCATGGTTGTTCTTTACTCAGGATTCCCCACAAGGATAGATCCAGACCCCAACATGTCACTGACAATATTGAGTAAATAATTATTGGTTCATTGTACCAATTACAAATAAAGAGAAACATTATACTCCTGCCAGTTTGTGCCCTCTGGGAAACAACCCAGTAAGATGAATAAGTACAATTAAACAAGGAAGCTCAGACAAGCGGTGATTTAAAGAGGGAAGATCCTGAGGATGAATAAGTTATAAGGGCATCTACATGGAAGGCAACTGAGACATGAAATATTAACTCACCATTTGATTTAGAGCATGAGTTAAGGTTAGGAAAACTCCTGGAAATAATGACCCACTGTCCACAAAAAAAAAATATTTTAAGACCAGACCTTAAATCCAAACACATCAACAGTCAGGAAATAATGTTTGACTGAACATCTAAGTGACACTCTGTAAATCTCTGTAATTCTCCAAATCTGTCAAAGATCTGCATGCAGAAAACGACCACTGCTTCGCTCGTCTTGGCTACATGACTCTCATTGTACACGCCCAGTTTTTGTAGAGCTGGCAGGTCAAAGTCAACCATATGGTCCAAGAAAGTAAGATAAATTACAACCTAATGTAAACTGACTCTTTTGAAACAAAAAGTGAACTAAGAGCAAAGATCTTTGAAACAATGTCAGTGAAATCTCCCTGTCATCTCCAACCCACTCCACAGGAGATTAGAAATTATTCCACACTAAAAGGTAATTGCAGCTCTCCACAACGCCAGCACAGGAATCTGTCTCATCTTTACCATGGAAACAAACACCATACCACATGCACGCACACTGACAGAGCAATTGCTATGGCATCCAGGACTAAGGCGACCAAAAGCTTTAAGCGACCAGAACAATTTACTCTGCAGCGAACTGCACACTCAGTCAACCCTGCTGTCTATCATTCTCGTACTCTTTCCATCTCTTTCCTCTCTTTCTGCAATTATTCTCCTCTGTCATTAGCCAGTCAAATTACCTTTTATCAGCAGAGGACAAGGTCAGTTGGAGGTTCTCTCATGTAAGTGGTGACAGAGGAAAAGAAGCTCTGTGGGAATCCCAAGAGATGCCCAAAGATGCGGCTGAGCCGGCACCGCACGCATGCATCCACAGCCACTATCACCGCCGGTGAGATCAGCGGCAGCAGAAGCAGATCGGATAGGGGAGGGGAGGAAAATATGAAAAAAAAGACGAGAGAGGGGGCTGCTCTATCAGCAGCAGGAGCATTACATCATAGGCTGCCTCTGTGGAAGGGTGGGAGAGGAGTGGACAGGGGAAGGGAGGTGCTCCTTGAAACGGCGCACTCCCTGTCACTGCTTCAGTGCATGCACAAGCCCAAATTTAATATTTATGATCTGGTGACTGCAAAATGCTCTCAGTGGTTGGAGTCAGACCTATGAGATAATTCGGTCAACTGCTCTTAATTGTATATGATCACTGGGCTTTGTTGTCAGAATGGATGATGTACTCTATGATGTCTTCATCCTTCTGGGGCAAAGACTGTGTCTGTGTGTGAGCGTAGGTCTGGAGCATAGAAGCCCCCGCAGTATCTATTGTGTGCCGCAATTCGATTGCGTGACCAGTGCCTGCCTACCAGTGCTCACAAAGCATGCTGATATTCAACCTCTTTGAAAGGTCATTCCAGATTGCTTGAGGTGGTTGAGAGTGAATAGGTACAACTGTAAGAGCGACGATTAGTGTTAACTTGCCTGTCACAACAAATTTGTCAGAAACTGTTGCTTGAATATGCCAGTGGTGCACAACAACTGTCAACGGTAATGAAAGTACCTCTTCTGTCAGTTTAAGGGTTTTTAACATAAAAGCGATCTGGTATTCATTAAGTTCTAAAATGAATTAAATCTATCGTCAAGAGTGCAAAATCACACACCAAGGATTCACAGTTATTATTTATTTATAAAAGATGAAGGAGGAAAACTTTCTCAACTCATCATGGGCAGTGAGCCGCCAATCAGAACTTAAAGAAATTATCTTTTTCTGATCAGTAAAAGATGCTAAGTGCTACCACATCATGGTGACAAGAACTCTCTTCAAAATGGAAGCTGTTACTGTGGGAAGAAGACTCTGTATAAGATATTTTCAGCATCAGTGAGGTATTTAAAAAGGAAGTCAGCACTGTAATGTACTGTCACGGTAGGCACTGCCTACCCTAGGCAATTTGTAAAAAGTAATTTTAGATGCCTTACAATAATTTCATCATTTTAAGCCAGCTTGAAATCCCTAGAGTTAGGCATAACTGAATAGAAACAACTTGAGATTATTCTCTTCTAATTTGTCAGGTGTGTGGCTGTGCTGTGAATATAGTTTATTCAACAGGATCATATCCAGGCAGGCAAAGTTGGGTTCTGCTTTTGTCGTTGGTCATTATTCGAACATATGCAAACAGTTGAAGTACAATTTAAAAGGTACACTGAAAGGAAGACTGCTGCACTGCCTTTAGAACTGATTCTTGCATTGACCAAGTAATAAAGTTCAATTAAAAGTGTCCTCACAAGCAAAAGGACAGCCTTAGTGTGGCCACAATGTTCTTCATCTTTATTTGAAGTTTAGTGGAAGTACAGACTTAGGGCCTTACGTAAGAATAGCTCTCCTGATACTGTGGTATCTCTCATAAAAAACACATGTCGTTAAAATTAGTTGATAGTACACGTTTTATAATAACTGATATCAAAAGGATAAAGATTTAGATGGCAAGCATCTGGCACTACAACCCAGAAAAATATTCTAAGATGTTTTGGTAGGTCTTGAGTTGTGTTAGGGAATCTGTTAATTTAGACATTTGCGATGCTATTCATTTTGACTATATAATGAGTTTTTGTCACATAGCTGAGATTGCTGTATGCACACATATTGATATAAGCAATAACTATTTTATCTATTGTGCACAACTCTGTGTCTGCCACTGTCTGCTTGACCTGAGAACTTGCCACACTTTAATGAAAAGCACAAACGTGTAATAAGATATTAAAAAAATTGTGAGATGTGTCCGTTTTTCATTTAGGCTAGAGAGAGCAAAATCTTCAGCAGATAACAGGAAGGCTAAATGAGGCAGTGCAAATTTGATGTCTTCCAGCTTTTGACCTTTCAGCTAGTAAGCTGGATCTGGAAATGTTGGCAGCCTCTTGGAAATTTCAGAGAATAAGGTAAGGATGTACTGTACATTCTCTAGGATATTCCCATGGAGACTGATATTTTTGTAATGCTAGCCACGCTAACTCCGCTAATCGCACAAAAACACTAAAGCTAGCTTAAAATGTTTACTCTGTAATCCATTGTTTTAAAATAAAAACCAGATTTGCTCTCCGAAGCAGTGTGACTTTGCCTCTGCTCCTAATATTAATAATTATTGAATGTGACAAATGTGTATTTTTGCCAAGGACAGTCGGCACTTGTTAGCACATCTTGAAAGCTTCAACGTTTGATTGCTAAATCAATTTTTAATGGCACAGCTTAGTAGAAAAATATAGTTGTGCATTAGGTTCAAACTTTGGGAAAGTCTCAAAAGTTTTGTCACACAGTTTTCTGCTAACGGCACTCTTGTAGTAAAACAGCAGAAGAAAACAAAGCCCAGCAGCATTATTATTGTAGGTCATAGGATTTACAAACGTTTTAACTTCCAAACCACAAAATACTTTTGGAAGAGGTTTGAAACATGTGTCTTTTGAATGCGTGAACACAACAGTTTTTATCTCTGCATCACATCAAATGATGACCGAGGGAAAGACACCTCTTCCGTAAAAACAGTTCTGCTCAGTTGATCAGAACTGGCATTTTCTCAGAACCAGCTCATTCATTTTCATTTACCCATTTGTGCTGTAACAGGGTCTAAGCATCGCTCTCAGTCATCAACTCGCTGCATTCCTGATGTGAAACCTAAAGCTTACACACTTGTAAAATATGTATATATTTTTAATTTAGATTAGCTGTTTTTTACATATATTGTATAAAACAGCTAAAAGAAAGAAAGAGGAAAACTGGTAAAGTTACATGTATAAATTCAAAAAAGCTAGGCATGTTGTACAAATTAATGTTGCATCCATTTACCATCAAATCAAAACTTACATCAATACCATATTTCAGCTGCTAGTCTATATACTTGTGGGAACTGCACTTTGTGAGTAGCCAGCCTATTGACAATATAACTTTATAGTGTATTTTGCTGCATTTATGTGCATTGCATCCTAGTAAATAAAAGCTGTCAACTTACTAATGCATATTATCTAGAGCAATCCCTAATTTTTACATGCAAGAAAGCCATTTTGTTTTTAAAGTTAGAATTTGTGAGAGTTCTAGTTGATTTTTCTGACTAGGAACAAATGGATCTGTTAGTCTGAGTTACAGCTGTAGTTGCAGCTTATTGTGACAGATGATTTTAAATGAAGGTAGCGAGTTTGAACTGGAGTAAATATAACAGTTCTGAGAAGCAACAATGACAGGGTACAGAAACCTTGACCACATATGTAAAAACATTCTTGAGGGTGACATCATGCATAGAAAGAATTTAAATATTTTAACAGAAAATAGGCAAGTTGCTCTTCTTAATGCTTAAAAAACAGAGAATTAAGATGCACGTTTAAAACTTGGAGTTATAGTTGTCAAATAAATAAAAATAACATGATTTCAAGAGCAATACATCCAAAAAGGCAGAGAAAATAAAAGAGCATGAAAAATCTAATCAATTGCCCTTTTGTCCATCTCTCTTTTTTAAGGGAGCGTACAAAATTCCTCACATGCCAAGTAGTGTAGGTTGGCTGGAATGCCTGCAGTACTAGGACAAGGCTGTAGGATTTTGACACCATTCAGCGGAAAACGTCTGAGGAAAGAGGCTACCACAGAATGTAAACAGCACTCCAGATGGACCTGACCTTTGCTAACATGAATTGACTGAACCCTTTCTGACCGCAGGGGACAGCAGCTTTGAAATATTATTGCTGCAGAACACAGACGAGCCTCTTTGCCTAAGAACTCTTCTGTCTCACTGTTGCAAACAGATTAAAACTTCTTTGTAAAAAAAAAAGGAAAAAGAAGGGGGAAATGGCAGCAATTTATAGCAAGTGACTGACCTCAGCGTGAAACCATCCCATTTTTCACAATAAAGATCTGTTTCAGAAACGTTTGCGAAAAATTATTAAAAACACAATAACACAATGAAAAGTGAAATTTTGTTAAATTATGGGGTACCATATTAAAAGTCCTACATGTGGAAGCAATTGTATATTGCCAGCCCATTTGTAAATTACAGCTATGACCCTAGCACAAACAAAAACATTAGAGGTTTTTACTGAAGTATAAAAAAATGGGTTTCTTTGAAAGAAATTAGCTCCAACATTATCGGAGGGACTTTTTTTTGGTAGATGCTGCTCAGTTCAAGTTCAAGTTGAATTGTATGCAAATAGTTTCAGCACTGTTTGGTGTATTTTACCACAGGACTGTTATGATTGCATCTCCCCTTAGGCATGGAGGCTGTTTCCTGTTTTGCTCTGCTGGCAGCAATAATTAAAGCAGTGTGCTTGATTTTGAAATGTGGAACCTCTCCAATAATCTTTAGGTTTTTTTTTCAGGATTATGTTCTCGAGAAAAAGGAAGACAGGAGGGGGCCTCACAAGTAGATCACATGTAGGTCATGTAAAAAAATGTAATTTCCACTTTTATCAAAAAGATTATATAGGATGATCTGCCTGTTAAAGGTTTACTTTTTCATTGTTAATGTCGAGGATTATTATGCAGTTTATTTCTGATTTACAGTCATAATATTCAATTTAAAGTTAGCACTTAATGTAACTGTTTTGTATCATTTTTATTTGTTATGTAATAATCAAACCATAGTGTTAATAAAAAAAAACATGCACCTAAAATAACAAAAAATACCTGAAATCATTTCTGCAATCTGTACACAGACTGATTAAATACAGCAATGAATACATGACTAGCTCAGCTGAATAACCATTTTCATCCTTTTACTTCTTAGAAGTTTTGGAGCATTTCAGGGAGAAATTCGATACCACTGCCTTGGAAGCAGGAAAATGAACTTTGCAATTTTAGTCCCTTTCACACAACACATTCATATCAGTCCTGAAACACTTTATTTCCAAATCACTTGAATGTAAAATGACCACTTCAGATAAAAGAACCTGCAGTTACGCCTTTCATTCAGAAAAGCTGAGTTAGTGAGCAGTTGTAAAGTGCATTGTATAGTGCTAAGCAACAGTATTGCTATTACGTCATTGTCAATTTAGGTTTGTATGCAAACGCTGTCCCTGGACTTGGCTTATTAGTCCAGATGTGTAATAAGGTGACCATGTGTCCTGCTTTGTGTGGGAACACAAAGCCTTTCTGCCTTTTTTACCCCTTGCAGCAAATTGAGCAGATGTCCGGCATTATGATTGGGTTTCACTACTTGAAAGCTTGCTTGACAAAATCTTTATTGATCCAATATTTTAAAGATATCAGCAAAGGTTCTAGTATCGCAGGCTGTGCTAGCTGTTATCAGATGTTGCACACACATAGGGTGAATAAGCTGTTTCTTTTTAAGAAACAGCTTATTCAAAAACAAGGTAATTTATACGTTTTTTTAAATAGTGTAAATGAATCATCGAGAGAAGAAAATGTAGAAAAAATGATAACTATGTACAGCACTTACCAGCTGAACTGATCTGTTAAAACTGATAATTAAGTTCAACTTTTGGTGCAGCTTTGAGGAATTGTACAACAGAAAAGACTTTATTGGAAGCTAAAACCCCAGCTAAAGAAATTTAAGGAAAGGTATGAGGTATCATGACATTTGTATGTTTTGTAGTATAAATATATGATATGCCCTTGGTGCTTGGTTGTAAAGCTAGGTTGGCTACATGAGAGGGCGGGTGCAGTTACAGTGATAAATAGTTGGTTTTGCTGCCTCCCAACTGGTTTTTCTTTGCATTACCTTGTTTTGCTATCTAAAACTTTTTTGCATATTATTCTATTAAAATGCAGTGGTTTGTATTTGGTTAAAACGTTGAAATATAAAAACATAAAGCAAATCATACATATTGGTGTTCTGTAGTAGATGGTTCAGTATCAGTCTTATGATGGATCATGTGCTGAAGTGCCTTAAGTAGAAGAGCATGAAAACCACAAGTGTAATTAAGTGTTATGGATGAACAAACAGGAATACAAACTGAACAGCACATGATTGTTGTTAGCTTCTCTACTTGTTTAATGGGCCTTCCCTAAATTTTACAGCAAACCATTTTCAGAACATCAGTTTTAGATGGAAAAGGTTTAAAGACTGGATGTCAATAACAATTTCAGCATTATGACAGTTTGTTCTGTATTGTTTTAAAATTATAGCCATTAGTACAGTGACTTAAACTGCTGGATCAGAGAAATACAACAACTATAAATGTTTTCCCTTTGTAATTCATAAAGTATTTTTGTAGTAAATTGATTTGAACTATAATTATCATGTAAAGTGTATGTGTATATTAAAGCAAATATATTACTGCATTCATAATATTAAAAGCCTACATAACATGCATATTTGGTGTGTTTAAATCTCAATTTAGATTAGACCTGGATACATTATAATGTTTCCCATATAAACATGATCTATTCCCCTCATATCTGTGGGTCTGGATCTGGTCACCATATGTGTAAATGATCAGGTGGTTTGATGGGATCGTCTTTGTTTTCATATTGTTAAACCAATGTGTAATCTAATTGAAATAGAGCACAAAGGTAAACCTTTGTTTGAGTGACATATCCTGAAAGCTTTTCCAGATATTTAGTTGTTGGTGCAGGAAAGAACAGGGACCTGTCCTAATGGTTCCTAAGACTTCCTGTGGAGATAAGGCTGGCTGGGACTGTATAACAGCTGATACATTTGCTGTCAACCAGAACAGAAACAGATGCCTAGTCTAAGTAATGGTTAAACTTCACATCACTGTTCTACTCTAAACACACTTCAAGAAGTGTTTCTGCTCAATTCAGGCAGGCATTCATGTGATTTCTTGAAGCATATGATCAAAGACCCCACTGAATAGCTTCAAAGAACTAGATAATCTGCTGATAATGTCTTCATGCCTAATATCAGAGGACACACTGGCAGGTCTTGTGGAGGTTATGCTTCAGTGGGTTACAGCTTGTTTGGCAGCATAAGTGGTACCTATACAGGATAAGTCCGATTGCTTTTATGTTGCAGCTTTAGAGAATATTATCAAAAATAATGCGAAGAGGGACTTATCCTATTTAAGGAAAAAATACCCTGGAGGGGCAGGTGTCAAAGAATTATTTAGACTTCACACATGGAAGAAAAGATGGGGAGCTGTGATGGAGGGTGTTGATTGATTCCACTTAACAACGGCATTCTTACTCCCCACCGCTCCTCTTTCCCCAGGCTCTGGAAACCAGTTCAAACTAAAGAAGGTCAAAAGTGAGAGGCTGATCTACCAGTAACCAAACTCCAGAGGGAATAATAAACCACTGTCACATGCAGTAGAGCACTGAGAATAACACAAGCCTTTGCACAGATGCAGCCATGCTTTAAACTGCAAACCAATCAGGGGTAAACTGGTTAATTTTACACACATGTATTCAAAATGTATTTCAGATTTCTTTATGAGATGAGGTGAGAGAAGACAGAGCTTTTAATTTCTTGTAGAGATGGTACAGTCATGCAAAAAAAATTAGGACACCCTACAGCAGCCAGAATCTATGTCGATACAAGGACATGTGGAAATGTATTATCAATTTTAGCAATACTGAATAATTCGAGTAATAGAAAGAAGCAATTAAACAACCGACCTTTGAAAATGTTACTGTAATTCCTAATAAAAATGTAATGTCTAGTTAGGAATAAATTAGGACCCCCCCACATTTATTGACAGTTGACTCAAATGGCAAAAATTACACATAGGTTTATCACTTCTGGTGCGTCTGGTGCAACTTAAAACCACAATTCTGACCTTTTTAGAAGAGTGGCAAGAAGAAAATAATTGAAAATAAGGTATAAGAACCCCACTTTGCAGTTTGTTACAAGCCATGTAGGAAACACAGCAAACACATCAAATAACAGAAACATTTCACTTTTTAACGTACAGTGCTGTGAATGAGGGTTTGCACACTTACAGATGTTTTCTGTTTTTGCTTCGCTGTTACACTTACAAATTTCAGGTATTCAAATTTTAATAATGGATAAAAATACAAATAGCAGTTTTCAGATGAGGATTGTATTCATACAGAAAGAAAAGCTATCCAAACCAATATTCACTATGTGAAACATTAATTGCCCAATCTATTAATATTAACAATACTGCATTACCTGAATTGGATTTAAGTTCATACTTTGACTAGACCACTAGAAAACTTCATGTAGTTTATTTTTGACTCATTCAGAGGTGGCCTTTCCACTGTGCTTTGGATCATTGTCCCCCTACATAATCAAAGTTTGATTGAGCTTAAGGTTATTCAATGATAGCTGGCCGTTCTCTTGCAGGATTTTCTGACGAAGAGCAAAATTCATGATTCCATCAATTATAGCAAGCTTCCAGGTCTTGAGGAAGCAAAGCATCCTGAAACTCTCCACCACCATGTTTGACTGCCAGTATAATCATCTGTTTCTGAAATGCTGCGTCAGATTAAGGTCAGATGTAACAAGACACACACCTTCCAAAAGGGTTTATTTTTGTCTGGTCGGTCCAAAAGATATTTTCCCAAGTCTTGGGGATCATCGAGATTGTTTCTGGTAAATGTAAAACAGGCTTTTATGTTCTTTTGGTTTTGACCTTGGAGCTTTTCCAAGGATGCCATTTTGCCCAGAGTCTTTCTATTTTCTCATAAAAACCTCTGCTTTTATTATATTATCTTGGGCAAAATCAGAGGTCACTTCACAACACGCCCAACCCTATAACAGGAACTCAACTGACATGACAGTTTTGCACACAGGTACATCAAGCTCGATCTTTAGGATTGCACTCCACAGATGCTTCAGTAAAAAGAAGGAGCAGAACAACAGTTACATCTTCTTTTTTGTGTCTTAGAATAGTGACGTTAATCCCAGCCAAAAATTAAACAGAGACCCTCCTTCGGCATCTTCATTCAGGGTCTCAGAGGTCTTGGTACAGCTGCTCATATAAACCTCTACCACAAAATTCACAGCTCTTCCATGGGAAAATTCTGGTATTCAGTCATGTGTTTAAGTAGAGCCAGCCTTAGAAAGTAAAGGTAAAAATATCTGGCTAATGTATTCATATTTTTGAATGGTAAAATAAGTACTGTTGTATTGACTAATTTTTGTTACTTTCAAAAAGAAATAACCATAAAGAAAGTTTTCCTTTTCTTGAACAGAGCATTTCAAATTTTTTTCTCAATTTCCATCTACAAATGCATTCATTGAAATAATTAATATATTTTCTACTGTTTCACCTCCTTTCACTTGCCTGCTGACCAAAGAGGCTTCATGTAACTACTCTGAATTCTTTTGTTACAGCTATGCCTAAGTCGTTACCTTGTTTACTGACTCTTGCTGCAGTATCGTTTTCTTGGTAACCAAGGCAACAATGCGATTATGTTCATGTCCTCATTCACACCCCCTCGAGTCCACCCAAGCCCTCCTGCAGCCCCACCCCACCCCACACTCTTGGGAAACCATCTCATTTAGCTGGCAAAGCAGGTATATCACAACAAGCATCGAAAGGTTAATTAAAAGAAAGATTAGAACATGTTTAGCAGGTAGAGCAAAGGATTTTAGTCAGGATCCCTCTGTCTGTCCATCCATCCATCCATCCATCCATCCATCCATCCATCCATCCATCCATCCATGATTATGATGTTTGCAGGACTTCAAAGTTGTTATCATTATATAAAATAACTCCTAAGCTGCCTTAAAGTAAATCCTGACTCTCTGTCTGTATACAAGACCCTGATAAAGGTAAGTAAAAAGTTATGTATATTTTATAGCATGGTTTAGAAGTAGCATGGTCTCACACTAAAAAAACGTAGAAGACAATTTAACCTCTAACTTCAGTAAAACTACAAAAAATATCTAATAATAAGTAATATCTGTTTTTAATAAAATCAGTTTTTAAAGCAACTAAAGCAACATTTGATACATATTCTTGACCTTTTTTTAATTGATAAAAAGTGTCTAGGAACCTTTAATTAGTTGTTTCCCTGAGGGATAAATATGATGTGACTCAGAAGCCTTTTTGCTTTTAGCTCCTGTTCAAAATAGGAAAAGCAAGAGAACATGCCATTCAAGTGAGTAGATAGATTTGTGTTGACCTTTATAGGTCAGGAAAAGGCAACAAGAAAATAATTACATGACTAAACCTGCCCACATCTACAGTCAGAGCAGTAATTAAAAGCTTAAAACCTGTGACAACCATGGCAAGGTGAGGATGCAAATTTATTGTGCCATCAACAAAAAAAGCCATAAAAAAATTACTGCTAAGTTGTTTTATTGCCAAAACAGCACGTCACCTTTTTTTTTTAATAAACTTGTTTAGAAATAATGATTTTGTTGTTTTTTTTTTCCAGTAGCTGGACAAATGACTCATTATTGGGGTCTGTGTTAGCTATGTAACCCGAAGCAGAGAGACATTACCACTGTTGTATATTTATCACCAGACATCATTATCAGGACATTAACAGGCAGTGTCGCATATCGCATGTTTTCCTAATATCATGCAGCCCTAGCATTAGATTGTGCTTCTGCAGTGAAAGGTTAATTTATATCTTTATTGAAAATCACAAAAACAGTAAAAAAAACATGCACAAACCAGAAAACACTCAAATTGTTAGAATAATTTAAAATAAAACCTAAAATATTACTCATCTTTACCAGACTCATGAATAGTTCTGGTGGCTGCTGTAGAAATTGAATTTCAGTTAAACTTTGTTTAGTTCTCTTAGTGTTAAAATATGAAAGAACTCAAAACTCTATCAGAATTTTAGTTCAATATTGTATTTTACATTTTCCCTGTCAGAACATTAGGACATTTCTATTTCCATTTGCATATCATTAAAGGCTTGGCAATGACAGAAAATAAAATTTACTTATTTGGCGCAGTTGGTAGCACTGTTGCCTTGCAGCAAGAAGGTCCTGGGTTCGATTCCCGGCCAGGGGTCTTTCTGCATGAAGTTTGCATGTTCTTCCCATGCATGTGTGGGTCCTCACCCGGTACTTCCTCCCACAGTCCAAAGACATGCCTGTTAGGTTAATTGTTAGGTGTGTGAACGAGTGTGTGCATGGTTGTTTGTGCTGTATGTCTCTGTGTTGCCCTGTGATGGATTGGCGACCTGTCCAGGGTGTTCCCTGCCTCTTGCCCGTAGACTGCTGGAGATAGGAACCAGCTCCCCCACGACCCACTATGGAAGAAGTGGTAGAAAATGACTAACTGACTAGTTTCTGGTATAAGATGTTTTAACAATAGTCTTTAAAGATAACATACACAGGGGTTAAAATGAAGCCCAAAGAAAAATTATTACCACTGGAAGCTGTATGGAAAAGTCCATTTTTAGTTAAGATATTTACGTCAGTTTTATTTGTGCAGGTGGGAGCTATCAGGCTGCATGTGCTTTTAAACATCTATGTCATGGCTAAAGGGGTATGAAGACCACATAAATCATGAATTTACATTTTTCAAAAACAAGGAACAACTAAAAAATGTTGTTTTGTACAATAACAAAATCAGGTTGGATTTCGAGTATTTCATTGTGCCATAAAAAAGAATCAGTGCCACTAAGCAATGGTGAAATAACATGAAGACCTTTAAATTTTGCATCCGCCTGTGAAAACTGGGCTTCCAATACATTGTATTGTAATACAGAAAACACAATTTTTCATTCTTGACTTATATATGCTACATATAAGTTGTCATAATGTTTTAAACAACCGCGATAATGTGTAAAGGTTGTAAAGATGAGCAGGGATTTTTACATTCATATGCATGATGTGATGCCACAGTGAAAACATCTGACTTGTTCCAATAACAGAAATTTGGCCATTTGGCAACAAACAATGAATGTGCAAGCAGAAAATAACATAGGACAGTAGCTATACAATTACTGAGATCCTCTGTCTTTATATAAACAGGAAGTTCACATTAAGTTGGTAGACCTCCTTTTTCAGGCTGTTTCAATGGTGTTTCAAACTTCAAAATCAATGTAATTTGTGCATAGAACCTTCCCCAGCAATATGCTGGAGTGAGGGTGGATGCAAAATATATATTTATAAATAAAACAACACCACCACCAACAACACCTGTCCTGAGAAAAGTAATCAATGAAAACTCTAATTCTGGGACAAAATAAAACCAAACATCTTTTTAATCTTTTCCTGCCTACGTCTTCTTTCACAAATAATGTCTGAGGTGATTTGAGAAATGGTATTTTGAGGGCTGTACTTAAAAAGCAGGTATGACTGCAGCACAGTAATCTGTAGGCACCTTGCTGGCTGCTTATCAACTGCAAGCACCTGTCTGCTGCTCTTCTAATGAGAGGGTGCAATTCCAATAAAAAAAAAGCAATTCAGCCTCCTTAATTTGAGATTCTAGATCACAAGCAGAAGGTCTGTTTGACCATTAAGATTTCATTCTGCTTGTATCAGTTTAAAGCAACTTCTAGAAAAAACTTTAAACCATACTCCACCATATTATACAAAAATGTGCTTCTAAAGTAGACATTTATTCGCAAACAAAAACAAAACAACTACAATTATGTAAACAAAAGCTGAATAACTTCAAATCAAGACTTTATTGAAGAACTATGGAGAGCATCTATGACTGCTAAAAATAAAAATAAAACCCTGGGGATTTATTTGAATGAAGTGAATTGAGGCAGGCAGTCATTCCTCTGAATATATTAAAATATATCGCTACAACAAGCTTTAGAGCTGCTTTAGCTTCAGTCTAACCTGAGTTGTTCAAAATCGGTTTAAGCCAACATTTATACAGGAAAACAATAGATGCAAAGTTAGAGAATTTGATGAAATGTCAAAAAAAGTGACAGTTTTAAGACATTAAGCCAGCTATGCCGTGCAAAAATATACTCCTGTGTGTTACTTGGTTCACTTTGTGTCTTATTTTACACTTGTCTGTGTTTATCAGCTTTCTAACTCTAACAGATATAAAATGTTATATTCATACTATTTACAGATTTGTGAAACAATTCAACATCAACAATTTGTTCATTTCAATCATTACTGAACAAGAAACAAATATTTAATTGATCTCTAGATCAGTTTTGGCTCATGAGACAAATTTAATTTTCTTTCAGCATTAAGAAATCCAAATACCTTGTGCCTCTTCATTGTGTTCTAAACCAGAAATCTAAGAAACGTCTTTTTAACTAATCCACTGTCACAGTTTTCTATTTTGCTTTGCAGCTTAAACTATCAAAACTGCTTTTTACATGGGTTTTGGCATGCTGGGTGCTTGAAGATGCCCTCAGCATGCTGAGGTGAGTCAATTTTCATCAGTTAATGGGTGATTGCTGAGCAGTACTCATGCGACAGTAATTTAGAACAAACCAACAGACCTTTAGAACAAACACGCATTTGTATGTTTTATAGATGAAATGTTCTGTATTTCCTCCCAAGCTCAAGTGTCATGCTTTACATGCACAGAGTGTTCAGGTAAACTCCATCCATGCAAAGCAAGGAAGACATTCCTTTTTGACTTTTTATTTAACATGGGTGAGGATTTGTGAGATTACAATGTGCTTGAATAAAACCAGGATATGCCAAAGCAAAGGGAGGTACCTTAAAACATGTATAGTATTCCTGATCCACCATTTTTCTTTCATGATTTCAAACTATTTTGTGTTATGATTGCAGTTATATTTCGTACTTCGCCGTAATAAGACATTTATAAGCACAAAGGAAAGAAAGCAAGTGAGTTGAGGTAAATTAGATTGGATATCTAATTTATAGACACATGTTTAAGCATCTAATCCATTACATGATCCATTAAAATACATCTCCTAGATTGTAACTTTTTAGATGACCTTATCTCATGAAAAAGTTACATTTAATTGAGTTCAGAATTTAGAATCAATGAGCAGCAAACATGACTCAATTATCTTTTTAATCAGAATTGAACTTGAGTTAATTTATCTGAAAAGGGAACTTGACAATAAAATCTGTTATGCCAGCTTTTAAAATGGGGCATATTTTTTTACATATTTCAAGTGTGCTTTAGATTATTTAAAGATGAGCTATACATGCTTTTCTTACACTAACAAATCACTGTAATTGCACACCTATAAGAGACAGTAAATGATTAGGTGAAGAGTAATAAAGCTTCTGCTCCATATGGGTCTGAAACTCTGGTTCCAGGGCCTTCACCTCCAAGCTCAATTGTTTTTTTCTTTTCGGTTTGTTTTTATTATGTTTAGGAGCCATTAATTTTCCAACATTGCTTGCATCAGGTCAAAAACCTAAATGACTACAAACTTTAACAACATAAGGAAATGCAACACTTTAGAGTAAAACGTAGTCATAATGTTTTGCAATAAACCAAAATGGAATTGTTGAAAAAAGATACCAATAAAACACAAAATTACTACTTCCAGTTTTTTGGTTTTCCTCTTCTGATTTTAATCAAGCTCTGTCTATCTATCTATCTATCCATCCATCCATCCATCAGCTTTTATGAAGAGCCAGCTTTAAGTATTAGTTTAGGGAGCAGACACACTTTCTTTATTTAATATTAGACCTAAAACTAGTTTCTGAAATACCTTATGTTAAGGACTGGCTGAGATTATGATACATTTCACATCTACATCTCATTTTTAAGAAACTTTGTTGAGTCCCCTCTCCCGCTAGTTACTATGAACTGACTATATTTAGTTTACTTTAGTTTATGTTTATTTGAAACCCTTTCTATGTGCATTATTTTTTAATTCTGACTTTTCATTGAATTTGCCTATTTAGGTTTTATGTAGTCCTAATGCAATTTCAGCGTCTTACTTTTAATTATGTCAGCATTCGTAGAATATTTGTATTATGCATGCAATTTATCTAGGTTGTCAGTTACTGCAGTGCATTGCACATGGTTCTACATGCATTTGCCATGAATAACACATGGCTGACTGTCATTTTCTGGGTTGGTAAAATAAAACAAAGCTGCAAATTATTATATCTACTTGTGGAAAACATTGGGTTCTATTCGGTTGCTGCACACAAATCAACAGATACACACGAGGTAAGGTTGCATTTTACAATGCAAACTCTTCTTTCATGCCAAGCCTAATAATACACTGCCAAGAGCATGCAGGGCACAGCCGCTACAGCTGCAACAAAGGCCTCACCCAGAAATCCTCTCAGGTCAACCCTCTCTGCAGGCCTCTAAACTTAGCTCAGCCCCAGAAACATACCAGATCAGAGCATGTTTGCCTTCTGCTGGGTCGTATGGCAATCCCTCAAAGAGAGCAAAGATATGTGACAACTGCTCACAATCTCAAGGCTCTGAGCTACAGTTTTAACCTCGACCATGTTGTAGTGAAGACCTGCAGAATACAAGAAAACAATGTTCTTCAAAGACAGCAATTTAACCACATCGGCTGAGGCACATTAATCTTAAGCGCCTAAATTCAGACCAGCAAGTGAAGGTGAAACTCCACATTTCTCCATACCTGCAAATATCCAACTTGGTCAGGGTCAAAATGTCAAACAGATGCTGCAGAAATAAATTCTCATAAGATTTAACCTGGCATGTATTCCACTATCTTTTGTGCCACACATGGTTTAAATAAAAAGGCTGTTTGTAGAGGGTTTAGGTTTACCAGACTTGATTTACAGTATGTTCAGAAGCAATCCAAATGTGGGCCATAATCAGGTATTTAGATGTACTACTCCTCTATGAAAGCCAGCTTTTTATTGAGTCTTTTAGGAGTTGCCATTAAGAATCAACATAAACTGATGTAGAGAAAATTAGATTTAAACAATTGTTTGATATGCATCAATTTTTAAAAGGATTTTATAAACCCTAAAGCAGTGGTGTCCAGACGTTTTGCACCATGGACCAAAATTGCCAATTTGAAAGAATTATGGTGCCAGTTTTTTTATTAAAAAGGAAAAGAAAAGATTTTCTTTTTACATGCTCGGCAATAGATTAAACATCCAATATTTTAATAAAACAAAGTTGAAAAGAACAAATTATTCTTTGAATTTCCTTGCCATTTTAGTCAAGTTAATAGATGGGTGTGGAAGTCTCTTTTTGAGTAAAAAGTCAGTGGATGTTTTTGGCTCTACGGAAAAACATGTCTAATAAAAGAAAAATACTTTGTCTTGTACGTAACATTTTCTATTTAAGAAGATATAAATTTGTAATTGAAAAATGTATCCTAAACAATTTATAAAAAAAAAGGTGTTCATCTACATCCGATCCATTTACTGCAGGGCCAAATTTGTTCCATTCCTGATCTGTGGTCGGGTCCACACAAAATTATTCCAAATGTCCTCCAGGTTGCACTTTGGACACCTCTGGCTTAAAGCTGCTAGCCAAAGTTTTCTGTAAAATGTATCAAACTAACTTAGATGCAGCTTACTAAATATAGAACAACATGACATGGTCAGTTTCTTCATTTGGTTTGCTATTTTTTTCTGTAAATCCAGAAGTTTGACATCACATAAAACAATTAGTCGAAATTCCTTTGACATTTTCTTGTTTGTTTTTTTCTGCTTTTCACGTGTTTTTAAGTCAAAACCTAATTTAAAGGTTTTGACTTGTATTCAATTTGGCTTCAGCAAGATTAAGCAGTACAAGATTAAGCAGTGTAAACAGTTGCAGTGTGTCAGAACATATTTTGGGAAATTCTGAAGAGGAAGTCTAAATTTCATCATCCAGCCGTGTTTTTACTGTAAATGTATATTTGCTAAGCTGCTACAGTTTCCTATCTGGTCATATATGACAGCATATTGAAAAGAGCGTGTTACATGGGTCTAAATGGAAAGTTATTACGGGACTTTGTCAAACATCATGTCTTGTCATGTCTTTGACGTATGTGGGGCTTTTCATGTGCTCCTGTTCTTAAGTGTGTGTGTGTGTGTGTGTGTGTGTTCTTGTACTTGTTGCTGAGTGAGAACCATTTTTCATATTTTTATTGCAAAGTGAGGACATTTTGACAAAGTGAGGACATTTTGACAAAGTGAGGACATTTTCCTGGTCCTCACTTTTTCAAATTCCATTCTTGGGACAGGGGTTAGGTTTAGGACTAGGGTATGAATTGAGTTATTCTTAGGGTTAGGGCTAGGTATTAACTGGTTAGGGTTAGGGTTAGTGTGAGGGTCAGGGTTAGGCACTAAAAATCAAGGAAAATGAATGGAAGTCAATGGAAGTAACCGAAAAGTCCTCATAAAGATAGTAAAACACGGATGTGTGTGTGTGTGTGTATGTGTGTGTGTGTGTGTGTGTGTGTGTGTGTGTGTGTGTGTGTGTGTTTGTGTGTGTGTGTGTGTGTGTGTGTGTGTGTGTTTGTGTGTATTGGGATCAATAATGTGGAATTCACAGTGTTTATCTGCATCAAGTCAGCTGGGACTTTCTTGTTTTACTATTTTGTCATATTTGAGGATAAACTTTGAGAATAAATTGCAAAGCTCTATGACTGCCGCAAAGTGGTGAAATTATTATTAGCTGAATTAATAAGAAAGTATTTCAAGCTTTCAGTTACATTTCCAGTGTCAAGCATTCAGCATACGTAGGTGAGTGAGACTTCATCAGTCCAGACAGCGTGGCATAGTCTACGATTAAGAAACATTATAATTGGGTCATTGCTTAAATATTTGAGTCGTAGTTGCATCAATGTTTTAGCAGTGACACATGTGCATTGTACATTGCATGTGAAAAGTAATACACTAAAAAGGAGGATGTTTTTTGACACGTACAAAAAAATCTTTGGCAGCCTGGCTTTGCTAAAAGTCCAACTGTGTAACCTACAGCAATAAACACGAAGGTTATGCTGGAATGCCATTTTCAAGGGTATAAGTGGTATAAGTGAAATAAATAAATAAATGAAACCCCCACAACAAGTAAGTAAGTATATTCATTCAATACTTCTTGCATTATTATCAAAATGTATGAATAACAAAAGCAAGAATTTAACTTTTTTTTTTTTATCACCTAACTTTTTGTCCACAGAGAGTCACTCTAAAAAGAGTTATGGTTATGGTGTTGCAGATTTTTGTTCAACTTTAGCTTTTCATCAAATTTTAGAATCAAATGCACACTAAGATAAAATACAATTGTGGCAAATTGTCTGAGTCAAAGTTTTTTTTTTTGTGCTCTTTTTCAAATTCTCCCACACTTCTGTCTGAGCAAAGCTTTGTTTGTCCAGGCTTTTGCACACAGTTAAATGGACCCTCTCTG
Organism: Girardinichthys multiradiatus; assembly: GCF_021462225.1. Taxonomy (NCBI): domain Eukaryota; kingdom Metazoa; phylum Chordata; class Actinopteri; order Cyprinodontiformes; family Goodeidae; genus Girardinichthys; species Girardinichthys multiradiatus. The sequence goes on along the minus strand of NC_061795.1, from coordinate 27,613,610 downwards.
CCGGGTGTTTGACATTGATCCTGACGTTTCCTATTAGTAAACACAGCAGATGCATGCGGTTTTATTGGTTGGTATGTGCAATCAGCAGAATTGATGGCCCTCTAGCAGAGTGAACAGTTTGTTTTAGGGTGCAGGAGAGCAGATGTGCTGGCATGTGCACATCATAAAAATGGCTCTAGATATAATTTCAATGGTGTTAATCCACAGACTGCTGTCTTCCTGCACACAACAGCATGACCAGTTGGTTTCTAGCAGCAAACAGAGTAAAAAGTCTGAAAATATAATTTTCTTCATCTACAGGTGTTGTGTCCGCTTAGGATATTACAATAAGTAAATGCATTTACTCTATATTACACCTATTAAAACAGATAAAACCAAGCATTTGAAGAATAAAAGCTCAGTAGGGGATTGCATTAAAAAGATGGGCTTTGGTTTAATTTAGAAACATGTTCATTTCTACACTTGCCCTGATAAAAGAGAATCAGCAAACTGAATGGGAAAAAACAGGTCTGTTTTATTGTTTGAGTGAATACACTGAGTTATTTTGTCTTTCCCACCATGTTATGACCGAACTGGCTGTCTCTGGGCTCTTTATGACCCCACAGTCCTTACATACTTTCACAAGTCTTTGTTTATCAGCCAAATATTGCTTGATGATGCCAGTGGCATTAACACGGCCTTGACAACCAGCGTTGTGTACAACTTCGCCAAAAACAAACAAGAATCCAAGATTAAGTCCTCAGACGGCCAACATGATTCAGAGCAACTTCGCCTGCATAACTAAGACAAACCTGATTCCTGGATTAAACAAAAAACTGTCAGATCAATTTAGCCAACACTGAAGACAAAGAGAGTCATTTGTTCTGACTGCTAGAGATTTTTTTAAGCAGATGTAATTGCTTATGATACCTTTAAGATAAGGTTGACTTTGAATCTATTGCAATTTTTCTGTGGCCTTTGTATAAAACGGAAGCAGTTTTTTGTCCTTCTAAGATGAGTGAATGTATTTCTTAAAAATGCTATGTATACAAAATTAGGTAAAAAAACGAAAGATATTCCATTAAATCAAGAACAACATTAATGTGCATTAGCTTTATTCTACATTCATGAAAGACCACCAAATTCTCAGTAACATTTACAATATTTAAACTGTTTTTGCTACTGCATATTTCAAGTTGTTTTCAGTTATTGTCAGGATGTGACATTTTGGACTTTGTGTTTTGTTTTGTTTACTGATTATCATATTTCTCCAGCCCCTCTGGTTAGGTTGTGTTTACTTATTGTTTACATTTTGTTTGTTTACATCCTAGTCCTTGTGTTCTCTGCTTCCCTTCCTGTCAGTTCAGTCTGTGTGGTGTTAGGTTTTATTACTCTGTAATCTGGTTTGCTTTATGGGTTCCTTGTTCGTTCTTAGATTTGGTGTTTCTTATGTTCCCTTCAGTTTCTCAGTTTCCTTCAGTTCATGTTATCCCTGATTCTTATGCTTTATTTTTATCTTTGTTTATAGTTTTGTTTTAGGTCTGCTCGGTGTCTTGTTAATTACTTGTATTAGGTTCACCTGTTCCCTCTGCCTTCCTGCCTCCTTGTCTCACCTGTCCTTAGTTCCTTTGATTACCTGCCTTTGTTTTCTCTCTGCATATTAGTTGGTTTGTTTCATTATGTTTTTGTGGGTTCCTTGCATTACAACTCGACCCTTTATCCTCGTCCCTGCCTTGAGTCTCAATGTTCCTGCAGTGTCTGCAATGTAAGTGTTTGGATCTCGACCCTGTTTAGTACCTGCAGTGTTTTTGTTACGTTTTGACTTTTTTTTTATTAAAGCTGAGAGACTGCTTTTTGAAATGCTGCTTCCAAGTTCTTGTCTGCGCTTCGGTCGACTCCAAAACCCCACCGTGACAAATATTTTCAATTGCATCAGTAATTTTTATATTCTCAACTGATATTTTTATTTATTGTGTTTTAGGACTTTTGTGTTTTATTACTGTATTTATGTAGTACATTCTAAGTTGTTTTTAATACTACGTTATGTACATTTCTTTGTCTTTGTGTTCTTTTATTTATTTTTCTAAACAGGAGTAGGAGATACATTTTTACAACATTTTGCTATACTACAAAAATGCAAACAAACTTGCCCTTTTTGCAATATAAGCAACATCATTAGTGGCCAGTGCAAGAGAGATATAAATAATATAATTAATAACCTTCTTGGTTATTGTAAGTTACTGTGGGAAACCACAACTGAAATGCGTTCAGCACTGTATTATTTATGGTGCATTCGATTTGTCTATGAATGTTTGAAAGTTCTTAGATACAAGTTGTTCCCTAAAGTCCGAATCCAAGGACATTTAGAGGTCTGTATGCAGAATACCATCTCTGAATCTGCAAGCTGATCAGCTTTAGCAGCAGAAGGCTACAGTGGGTGTGACTCCAGTCTGTTAACAGGCAACTGAGGCAACAATTCACACAGGCTCCCAGAACTGAAAATGTAAAAATGTTGCCTGGTCCGATCACTTTCAATTTCAGGTTGGACATTCAGATGTTAGGGTCAGAATTTGATGTAAAGAGCATGAAGGCATGGATCTATCCTGCCTTGAATGAGCAGTTCAGGCTGGTGGTGGTGATATAATGATGTGAGGGATCTTTCTTGACACACTTTAAGCCATTTACCAATTGTGTTGTTTAAACACAACAGCCTACCAGAGTATTGCTGCTGACCATGTACATACCCCTGTGATCAGAGTGTACCCATCTTCTGATGGCTACTTCCAGCAGGAAAATGCACCATGTCACAAAGCTCAAATCATCTCATCATCTGGTTTGTTAAACATGACGATGTCTTCATCATACTCCAACTCCCTCCACAGGCTCCAGATCTGAATTCGGTAGAGAAGCTTTTGGATGCGAAGTTAAAGTTATGTTGTTTGTTTAAATTGTTAACTTGCACCTTCTGATGGTTTGTGCTACAATGAAGCAGTTCGCAAATGGAACTGTTCAACATAAATCTGGAAATGTGTTTCTTTAGAGTTTAAATACATAAAATAGAGACAAATGTATCAGTAGTGGTTTGCTATAGTAGCCTGGTCACTAAAAACAGAAATTAGCAAACCCTCCAAAGGCACTTATGTATGAACACATTCCCAGGTCCATGCTGAAACCTACAAAATAAACTGAATGGAGCATCCAAACTGCATTAGCATCACTATTAAGTTAAGGATTATTTTCGTGTCTGTGCCATTTGTCAGCTCAGTTCCTGACAGTGTTAGGTAACATTAAAACTAGCTTGACTAAAGGCCTCTCCACCAATGTTTTTTTTTCTTCAGCATTTCTGACTTTCGTCTATGATGCAAACAAATTTTTATGAAGCATTTTCCAAGTGGCAATTTTTGAAAACCTATAAGATGATTCTGTGCAGATAGGACAATAAAATGACAGACAAATTAATGTGTGCCAACATTTTTCTGTGCACTAGAAACCAGAATAAAAACAGAGCCACGTCCGCCAAACTGAGTTTGTTTTGTAAGAATCAAGAAAGATTATTTGCCTTTTATTATCCATGCAACACCAACTAGTGCTGCATCAGTAATTCAGTGATATTGTTAGAATTTCTGCTTGTTTTTTGGATTAAAACTATTTTTAAATAAGTCGATTTTGTAGAAATCAATATATTTAAATATATAAAGAGTGCTGAATTTGGGCAACACATGTTAATTCAACCCATGTCATACCACGCCCTAGAGGTTTGTGCTCAGATGTGTAGAGAAAAAATGATCTATATTGAGTTACTTAATAAATATTTTCTTTGACTCAGTCTGCAAGGTCAAATCATAAGGAGCCCTAGTTATCAGCTCAGGGGGCTTTTTGTTTTTTTGTAATGTAACAGCACACACACTCGCTTGGCCACAGTTGAAAGGAAAAGGTGAACTCTTAAATTACTGCAGGCAAAGCTTTGATAAGTACCACATCAGACACTAGGGGTGCTGTTGACACATTCCTGCAATGTAAACCTTGTGGCTTTTAGAGAAAAAGTTGAGATTGTGATTAAATAACTTTGCTTTGACGTACGAGCTTTTTTGAAAAACAAATGACAGGTGTCTAAATATTCTTGTTCCTGTGGGAAAAGATACTGATTATAATCAATATAACTAAGCAAGCAGCTCAGTTCTTAGAAGTAGTCATGGCAAAAAAAAAACAACAACAATATAACTAAGCAAGCAGCTCAGTTCTTAGAAGTAGTCATGGCAAAAAAACAAAAAAAGCAACTCATATTTAGATTACTCGTAAACCCTTACCTGAAGTCTAAAAAACTAAAATACAAATTAGAATTGAATTGTAAAACTTCCTGATTGAAAAATGTTGGCTACGGTTCTTAAATCAGAGGCTTGTTCTTGTGGTTTAATAAGAAACCCAGCTGGTGACCAAATTGCAAGAATGGAATGAATTTGGTCTACCAGCAGAGGCGGTTTTTGCAGATGATGTAAAGATTGGGAGCTTGGATTGAGATTGCCAGGTCCCAGGTTTTGATGTAGAAGAAGTAGCCAGAAGATGCAGTTGGATTAGTGAACCACATGCACAGATATGTATATTAGAGTAACAGATGTTGTGTCGAGATAAGGTCTTCAGTTTAAACAGTGAAACTAAAGAAAACATTCCTGGATACGAATCAAAGGTTCTAAAACAACTGCAAATTTAAAAATTCAGAAAAGATATTAGTGGCATGTGGCAGTTTGCGATTTATAAAGCCTTCCCTCTGAGCTCTGGACGTCCATTAACAGGGTTACTGAGTCCTACAGCTTTGTGTTTGCTTTAACTTTATGTTTTTAAGGGAAGGTGAGGTTAATGGTTTGTTCAGAAGTTATTGAACCAGGTAACAAGAATTTGTAGGGTCGCAAGAGTGTGTTGTACTAGAGCTACATGTGATGTGCCATTTGCACTGATTCATAATTGTTTTATTTCTACTCAGGAAATAAATTCACCTGATCAACCAGAAAGCTCCTAGTCTTCTTTAAGAAAAACACACAACGTTGAGTATTTGGGCCGATCTACGACAGTGAAGTGAAGAAGAAACCGGTTAAACTAACTTCACTGAATTCAGAAAATAACATTGCTGTCTGACACTGAAAATGTGAGTTAGCAAATACACTTGCAAGGTTAGATTGCAACTTCTGATCCTAGACTTTAAAAAATGTGCTCTTGTTCAAAACTAAAGACCTAAATTTGAGCTTTTGGGGACTTGCATGTTGCAGACTTGAAGTTAGACTATAGATTATAGGTTAGACCTGCAAAACAAGATCCATAGGACTTAGCTAAACAAGAGCCTACTTTCCTTACAAGATATAAGTTTGAACAGAGAAGCAAGAAAACATTCTAACCAAGTGGTGCGATTGCATCACTGTTGGCAGACGCACCCTTGTGCCCTTGTGCACCTTCAGTGCATCAAGTATAAACCTGATTTAAGTAAGGAACAAAACTAAAGAAATGAGTTCATAACGTACCACCTGGAAAGCATAAACAATAATAATCAGAGGCCATACCCTAAACAAAACTCAAACATCTGCAAATCATGACACACTGAGGATAAAAGACTGGAAGGAAGAAAGTCAACTTTTGCAGAAGATACCCACATGATCAAAAACTCAAAGTGTTGTATTATAAGTAATAAAATACCACGTCAAAGCAAAAAAAAAAAAAGGTCCAAAGGAGACATCTGACTGAGGCCTCTTAAATACCTGAACATTTCTTACAGTGGAGTTTCTGTCAGAATCGGAAGACAAAGTAAAACCACAGTACAAGATTGGAAGATATTTAGCTCTGGTCTGCGGCTGCAGATTATCAGTCCAGCTCATATCAATTTAGAGAGCTGCATTCAGATTAAGCTTAATATTTTGTATGTGTGATCCGACTTCAGACACATTCACTGAGGCAATTGGATTAGAAATGTAATTTGACACAGTTGACACAAATGTCAAAGTCAAAAAGTTTTAATCAGATATTTGGGCCCTAACTGAACTGCAGTATAAAATTAAAACAAAAGAAGAGCAGTTATATACCTACATTTCAGAAACAACACACATCCTCTAACATGTACGATGCTTCCTGAGCATTAACGTCTGATGTGAATAAATTAAACGTTTTGGGTTTGTGAATGTCTATGGTCAGTAAATCAAAACTTTATAAAATAACCATATTTTAGCATGTTATTGATTTTTCATATTGAAATTATGTAACAAATCCTTGAGGACAAATGGTGTTTATGCGAACACATGCAAAACTTGGAAAAACTGCTCTGCGACCTTAGGCCACATCTCCCTGTTTTAAAGCTTGATGATGTATTTTGACAGTTTAAGTAAGACAGACCTTTTAAAGACAATCTACAACATAATGACAGGGGAACTTGTAATCAAAGATAAGAATGCAATGATTACTTATCTGGTGACCAGAGACTAATCATTTTCAGGTGAAAGAACACAAAATCGGCACGTTTGTTTCTAACAAGAAAAAAGTCCCACTGAACACGACTGAAAATGTCATTTTGATCCCACATTTATCTCAGCATTAAACGATGCATTCCTTTATGTTAAGAGCATATTTTGCCTTACAGTCTATCGCTTTTGAATTTTTTGGTGTACACCTCAATGAACAGTTATTTTTTTCTGCCTTTACAGTACTGGTACTCAAAGCAACACCTTTTACTTTTTTCTGCATGGGTGCCTTGTTACTTGTCACTTGTCCCTATTAATGTCTATTAATGTTAATGCTAATGTTGATAATGATGTGTTCAGTAAAATAATGAGTGTATGTGTGCATGCATGTGTGTGTAAAGTATTTTACTAAAATTCTTTGAGTTGTTTTATTTTTCAGGGTTTATTTTAAATAATTAACAACCTATGTAGAAATAGTCATCTTTGAAGGGTTGAAATACCAAATGAGTAAAATATACTAAATATTCCATTCAACTTTTTGAGGCTAAAGAATGTTTAAAGGTCTGACTCATTTAAAGTGGAAAAAACAAAGTATTAATATAGAATCTAACAGCTTATCTTTGGCAGCAGCCATTTATAGTCCTTAAGACCTTTGATGTGATGTTTATAAAATGAATGGAATGTTAACACAATGATGTTTAAATAATAAAAATTCCCACAATATTATTATTATTATCATTAATTATATTTCTGTTTTATTCTTTACAGTTTTTTAAAAGACTGACTTGTTTGAAGGTAAAAATAGATGGCATGTCTTGTCCTAAGGATCAAAAGTATGTTTTTTTTTATCTGGCAATGAAGAAAAAATAATGAGGCAAGAAAAATCAGTCATGCTGTTTTTGACCCATGGCCTAAAATGTGTATTTTGGTAAAAATAAGTTTGGTATTTGTAATTTTAAAAAGCTGAGGTAAACTTACCAGCCTTTAAAGGGTTAAAATACCCAAAATATAATTCATATTTGACATTTCAATCTGAAAAGACTCACAAAGAAAAGGGATGGCAATTAGAAAAGTTTTACAAGGTTATTTATTTGGCGCTAGGACCTGGGAGGAAGACATGAATGCTGAGAATGACATGAGTTAACATGAACATTTGTAAGGTTAAGATTTAGAGATGTCTTCCGCCTGATCCGACACTGGTGGTGGATTGGTGGCCAGGGAGCGAGGAAGCCGGGAGGAGATGGGAAGGAAGATGGTGGAGGTTGGGTGGAGGAGGGATGAGCTCAGTTGACAAGCGAGGATGAGCACGGCAGAAGGTCCTTTAAAAGCAAGGCGTCAGAAGGTGATTGGATGGTGAATCAGGCAGACAGGATGCTGATTGGAAGGCAGGGAGACGCACAGAAGAGTCATTGGAAGGTGGAGGCGGTGAAGGTGAGTCTTTCGTTCTGAATTTTCATCTAAACTCCATAAACATTTCAGGTTGAAAGTAGTTAAACATCTGTCATACTTAAAGTGGAAAAAATATCCTAAGTTACTTTTTTTTGGCAGTTTCTGAGATGGGAATGGAAAATCATCAAAGACATAATTTACGCCTGACACAACCAACCTCTCTCTTGCAGAGTAGCCAGTGATATCAATACTTAAAAATATAAAAAAATCTTATATGCTGTTGTTTTTATCTCTTTTAAAATCACATAACATTGCATCACTGAGCTCAAAAAATCCCAGAAAAACATTTAAGAATAAAGTGTTTTAATGAGAAAAACTATGATGCAAACTAACGTGCATTTGGTGTGGATAAAGGTCTCAGTGAAAAGCTGGCACAGCCAAAATGTCCATCCTATTATGGGGGGGTTCCAAAAAGCTATTTGAAAAAGATTTATTAACGAGATCATTTATGCATTTCTATAAGTGTAATCTTGTATGCGCACTCACATTTGTATCTTCCTGTTGCTGAGTTGGTTGAATGCTGGCATGGGTGACTTGAACAGGTGATAATGAAAAGCTCTGGGTAGCTTTTAAATAAGTGATGAATAAGAAATGCAGAGAGGACCCAAGCGCATTGCGTGACCTGCATTTTGGTGTGAGGCCACTGTGGCAAAGTGACACACAAGCCAGTGCTGTTGGTGCTCCAGTTTCTACTTACAGCTAAAAGACACAGAACAAAATTTGGAAAAAGAGTTTTTGCAATACGGGATTTGAATTCCAATTCCAAGATTCAAATTTAATATGTAGCTTAGTATCGTCATATTTGTATGATTTATTTCAAATCAGAACATATCTAATTAAATTACAGCTACTGAATAAAACACAGAGCAGTGTTTTCATTCATTTGGATCATGCTCTCACAAATAAAAAAAGGCTTATCTGGAACTGTTATTTCTATTATTCTCTGCTGTCTTAAAAAAACATTTCCATAATCTAAAATTTCTGACCACCCTCACAGCATTGAGTCTGAGAGAGAATGCACATGATAGTATCAGATTTTGAATCTGGGTGTTAACCACACATGCACCCATACACACACACACACACACACACACACTCCCATATCAAAGAGCCCTTCTTGAGGCTTTGCGAAGCAAACAGGTGCTAGATTAAATCAGAAGGGCACAGACAAAAGCTCAGTGTCTTTTACTGGCCTTGCCACCATGAAAGTCAAGTTAAAACCAGAGAAGATAAGCCTACACTAATGTTTAAAGGTATAGAGTAAAAAGACAAGTCTTAGTGCCAAATGAAGAAAAATAAATCAAACAGGCTATGTGCACACAAGCCAAGTAGTTGAGGCAGGGTGATAGAAGAAGGTGATTTCCAAAGCATTATCCATGTATTGGGCTGAGGGAGTAGATAGTACTACTAAAAGCATCATCAAAGAATACAAAACACTGATTGATAACATTAGGATCACTTGTCCAATAGCGTGTTAAAGACACACTTACCCTGACCTGTTAAGGCATGGACTCCTGTAGACCCCTTAAGTTGTGTGGTGGTATGTGGCACCAAGGTGTTAGCAGCAGTTCCAGTCCTGTATGTTTTGGGGTTGAGCCTCCATATATGCGACTTGCTTGTCCAGCACATCTCAGATTCTCAATTAGACTAAGATTTGGGGAAAACACTTGGAAGTCATTGTTTTGTACATATTTGTCTTTGTTGCTGGCTCCACTATACTGTTAAAAGAGACCACAGTCATTAAGAAACATCAGTTGCATGCAAGGCTGATGGTTTACAACCATGAAGACACACCCACCGTGGGTAGTAGGTGTAAAAGTAACATTCACCTTGATGGCAGGACCCAAGGTTTCACAGCATAACATTCCCTGGGTCATCCGGCTGACCCTGCTAGCTTGCCTTTTTTCCAAAGTGCATCCTGGTGCCATGTGTTCCCCTGACCATGCATCTTAATATCCACGTGAGGCACATAAAAATGTAATTAATCAGACCAGGCCACCATCTTCTTTTGCTCAGTGGTCCAATTCTGGTGTTCATTTGCACGTCCTTTTGCGGGTGGACAGCTATGCAGCCCAATAGGTAACTTTGTGTAGTATGACCAGCATAAACCCCAATTCCTACCTCCAAGTCTGCTTGAGAGGGGTCTTCAGGCACTGTATTTACCAGATATTCGCAGGAAGCAGAAGTCCTAAATCGGAAATACATAATGTCTGGCATGGGAACGACTTCAAGAGAGTTTCTTCTTTCAATATTTTAAACATCGCTGGTGAGAAACTTTTTTCACCTAACCAGAAAACCTGCAATATCTGATTTGCCCACTATGGTCTGTCTCTTCAGGCGCGAGGGCGTTGCCTGCATTGTCTGTCTGTGCTGGCAGGGAAACATATAACCTCAGTCAAAAGGCCTAACACACAGGAGATTAAGAAATCAAGTCTGATCATGAGGAAAACAGTAAAACAACAAGGAAGCTTGTTTACCTATCCTAGTGGGCTTTAGGGAGAAAATGCTGCCAAACAAAACCCATTCACAAATATATGCCGTGCTGGAGAGAAAATCAAACTAATTGACATCATCTATCAGTGGTTATAATTTTATAGTGGTTATAATTTTATGCCTGATTAGTGCATGTGGCAATGGTTCGCAGTAGAGAAAACATATAGTGACTGGTCCTAATAACCACTTTTATTACAATAATATTTATGCCACAATCCAAACACAGGAAATTTGATTCATTACTTAGGGCTTCAGTCGGCACTGGGCAAATATTTTGGTAGTAGTCTTACTTGCATAATTAAACATGAACTTGTAAGAAAATAATTTATAGCAATTCTGTAATTTACATATTGCTAGAGAGTATTTGCAAAACAAACATCAACTGCAGGGAGAAAAAGTGTGCAGTCCTATGATGTCAAACAAGCTACTTTTGATTCCTTGTCTCAGCCAAAAGCTTATAAATTGTTGCACTATTATTTGCCAAAGTCAACAATAATCTGTTTATGTCAATGGCATTGTATTTTGTGTCTTTGTCTTTGTGACTGTTCTGCAGCAGGATCAGCTTTTACTTTGAGAACTATAATATATAATCTATAAAGTACAATAATTTTTAGGATAAAAAATATATCAGATGTAAAAACTATCCTCACAATTAAGTGTCAGCCATGCAATCCTGATTCAGGCAGACGGATATGTTAAAGAAAATACACTTACTGATTTTAAAGTGTTATTAGTGGTAGTACTAGTAGTGGCAGGAGTAGTACTAGTAATTGTAGTAGTAGTAATAATATAAATGTTTACATCAAATATAATAATTTTAAATAATTATTTTAGCACAATTAAAAACAGAGGTTACAAAGTTATTCACATTAAAGAACAGGAAACAAAAGTGAATCAAACACACAAAATACCAATAGTACAAGGGGTGCAACATGATTACATATTAAAAGGAACTGGTAAATATGAAATGGAAAAAAATATAAATATGACTTTGAAGTGTTTGAAAATTCTCTTTAATGTAATTAAAAAAAAAAAAAACATAATCTCAATCTTTATATCCTTAAAAATGAAGACAAAAGAAAAACTGTCTAAATTTAGAATCTATAAGTAAAAATTTCATTCAAATTAATTCCTTTATTGTCATTGTACATTGTACAACGAATTAACGTTCATTGGTGGAGCATAAAAAACATGACAGATGAGATAAAGATGTTCTCATCTCTGTGATTTATAGATTTATAAAATGTCAAAGGAAAAAAAGACCCAGGACTTCTTCAAATTTGTCAAAAATTAAAATGTCTATGTTAATAAGCTTTTTCAAACAATGCTGTTCAAACTGCACCAATGTGTAGAAGTGGTATGATTTAACATCTCTTATCAGACATCCCCCACTGAGTGAGTGCCCTCGGTGTTCAATGAAAATATCTTTACAGTTAGGAGTCTAATGCCGTTTGTGAACGTAAAGCAAGCTGCATCCATGACATCCATGGCTGGAAGGCGTGGTAAGGCGTATTCGTCACTTTCTGTTTTCACTGTTGCACTCGGTGGATTGTTTGGTGTGTGAAGGCTCTAGTGATGTCAAAATGAGGCTTTTTGAAGCATTGAATCATTTTGAACCATTGTGTCATAAAATGGTTCACTACCCGAAGGTTAATTCAATTCCCTTGGGTGACATCTACTGGCAGTAGCAATTGTTGCACCAAATGAAGTCCCGCAAATGTGATGCACCTCTTGTGTAAATAATAGCACTTATGTATGTATATTTGTGTGTTGTACATATGTGTTTTTAGTAACTCATTAAAGATTTTGAGTAATTAATCCATGAAAAAAAAATTTTTTAAAACAATGTGAACTGTAGGGGATTATAGATGAAAAATAGCCATTAGGCTAATTCTGGCTTCTTTAACTTGAATTGTCATATGTTTTATGAAATTCCACTGTCCCATTTTAAATAAATAACCCAAAAAATAAATGAAGTGAAAATTTTTGATTTTTTCATTCCTATTGTCTTTGGGAGTATACTTGGTGTACTGAGTGTTTTTGGACATTGTGCTTGGTGTAATAAAGAGGATGCTTGTGTTACATCAGGTGTTTTTATTCTAGAAAAGTAATTTCTGCACAGTAGAAGGACTCAAACGGTTTCTTTTTTTTGAGACAATTTCTCCAGCTTTGGAAAATACTCTTTTGCAGGGAACAGAGGAGGCTGGTGTGACAAGGAACTGTTTGTCTAGGTGGTATAGGTTTGGATACAGAGTTTTTTGCTGCGCCCAGTATTTCAGTGGATCCTGTGCCCGGTCCAGAGGAGGAGCAGATAAGTATTGCTGCACCTCCACAATAGCATCTGCTCTTGCATTTTTCCATTTTATTGCATCCTCTGCATCATTGTCCAAAAGCTGCCACAAGTTAATACCTGGGTGGGGTGGGGGGAAGAGAAAAGGCACATTACATATTATATTTTTAATGACATCAATGTGGCATGACATTGTGTCTTACCTGTGGAAGCTTCAGCAGGTGCTGGCTGTGGTGCTGCTGATGTAGATGGTTCTGGTTCTGTTTTTTTCATCAATGCCGCACATTCCCCTTTTAGGCGTTTCACCGCAGTGTCACAGTTGTTGGGACTGTGAAATCCAAGGGTTTTAAATCTCGGATCCAGCAATGTAGCCATGGAGTTGAGACTTATCATCTCTACACCAGATAGCTTCTCAGTCATTATTCTATTTAAATTTTGTCCTGGTTCTTTGGCCATATCAATTGTAGCTCCACTTAGCAACTGATTCAGTGTGTGCTTCAACATACCTATTAGTGGAACTACTTTGGAGCCTGATACTCTTCACTCTTGGGAGAGCTCCACAGTCGCTGCCTGAAACTGTGACAACATAGTGATACACTGAGCTGTTGCCTCATAGTCATTGGCTGTTAAAGGAGCCAAACCTGTAGCCAGAGTAGCCAGAGCTGCTGCCACTGCTTCTTTCTGATCATAAATGCGCTGTAGTATTTCAAAAGTGCTATTCCACCGGGTTTCCACTTCCTGCATCAATTTCATTACAGGGCAGCCCATTTGCACTTGCACCTGCTGAAGGCGCTTCTTGGCTGTGGTGCTGCTTTTAAAATATGTGACAATCCTCCGCACTCTTGATCGGATGTCATTGAGCCCAGGAGTCGCATCAATGGATTTTTTCACAATCAGGTTGAGTGCATGGGCTTTGCAGATAGCCTGCCTAATTTTCAGTATTCTGGCAGTGGCTATGTTTTTGGCTGTATCCGTCACCAAGCATCTCACCTTTCCACCAATTTCCCACTCCTCCATCAGCTCCTGCACAACAGCTGCAATATTTTCAGCTGTGTGGCTACTGGGGAAAGGATGGACTCCCAGCAGAGTTGTAGCTAACTGCTCATCAGCACCAACAAAATGGCAGGTAACAGCCAGATATGCATCCATGTTAATGGATGTCCACATATCTGCTGTGAGGCTGACGCTGTCGGTGGTCAGCAACTCATCTTTTGCCTTTTCCTTTTCCTCCACATACCTCTTCTCCACCATGGCCTTAACTGTATTCCTACTTGGAATGGTGTATGTAGGATCCAGTTTTGCCACAAATGCCCTGAATCCAGGATAATCCACCACAGTAAAAGGCTGGGAGTCCTTCACTGTGAAGTCCACAAGAGCTTCATCAAGCTCTTGCTTTCTGGATCCTAAACAAAATAAATAAAGAAAATAATAAAGAAAAGTAACTTCAATTTAAATTACAAACATTTAACTGTTATTCTTTCTAATTCTGCATGTATATCTATGTTATGCTGACCTATGTTATGCTGACATAACATCAAGATGGCACCACAGATAGTTGCCAAGCGTGTTGGTGCACATTGTTTTGTTTTGTTTTTTGCTTTAAAACGGTCTTCAGTGATGGTACCCGGAGCTCTCTCACCAGAGAAGAACTCATGAACATCAGGGCTACTACACCAGAGGAGTTACAACAACGACAAGCCTTGGTTCACAGCCAAACTCAGAAGGTTAAGACTAGATAAGGAAGAGGCCTTCAGGAGTGGGGACAAAGACATATACAGAGAGGCGAAGTACAAGTTTGGCAAGGCAGTGAAAGAGGCCAAACGACTGTACTCTGAGAAGCTCCAAAACCAGTTCTCAGCCAACGACTCTGCGTATGTCTGAAAAGGGCTCAAGCAGATCACCAACGACAAGCTGAAAGCCATCCACTCCATCAACGGCCGACGCCTCGCCAACGGCCCAAACGAGTTCTACTGCTGCTTTGAAAGACAATGGAACAGTCCTGCAACCATCCCCCACGACAGCCCCCAGCAGCTGCAGCCACAATCCACCACCCCCACCTCCCCAACCTCAAAAGGGGCCTGTGGTCCTGTCTGACAGGAAGCAGCGCATGAGGCTGGGGAAGCACGTCTCTGACTCCCTGACCATCAGCACCGGTTCCCCCCAAGGCTGTGTTCTCTCTCCTCTGCTCTTGCACACTGATCACCTGCACTGTTGTACCGCTCTCGCATTTTATACTGCTCTACATACTGCTCTTCATTTACTCTCACTCACTTAAAACTGTGCACATATATTTATATTTATATTGTAGCTATGTTTATACTGTTTAATTTGAGTTCTGTATTGCACAGACTACGCCAAAACAAATTCCTTGTAAGTCCAAAAACGTACTTGGCAATAAAGCTTTTCTGATTCTGATTCTGATTCTTTACCGGTGGCACGAGTGTTCTCGTGTTTGGCTCTGTAATGCCTCAGCATAGATGACGTATTATTATTATACGTCAGCAGCTGCGGGCAAAGCAAACACTGCACCTGTAAAACCAAGATAACAACCCGTTACCACACGTCTTGCATAAAATGATACCATGACTATAACACTACTGCATAGTATAGGCTATAGACGTTCTAATAAACACTTTGAATGTACATTACCTTATTAGGTGGCACCAAATCGAAATATTCCCACACTTGGGAACAGTTCCTAGATGGTTGCTCCACGATAGAATGATCCACAAAAACTCAGAATATACAAAAACGAGAGCTGTTCGTAACGTATAATACGTGTAGAACAGGGATGTGAACCGGGGCTTGAGCCATCTTAAATGCACTGAATCGTGCCAGATGTTTGAAACTCCGCCACTCAACTCAAAGCAGTCAGCTGACTCGGTCTGAATGAAGCAGTGAAGTGGTTCACACGTGATCGGTGACCTCACATGAAGCAAGCTCCAGCCCACTGCTTCACCATATCTACCCTGTCAAGTTTGAAGCATGCTTTGAAGCCTCGGTGTTAGAGGTAACATCACTAGAAGGCTCTCTCGTTTGATCTGATTTTCTTTCTACTGTGATACCTCTTACTTGTTCTAATACATAAGCACATTAAAACACATACTTTCTGTTGCTGCTTTTAACGTTTGGGGACTCTCCGTGTCTTACACGTTTTTTTCTAGTAGTGGTAAGGGGTCGCTAGCTTAGCGTTAGCTTTATCTCCACCATGGCTACCCGTTCTGCTGTTTCTCTCTCTGAGTCTCCTCCTCTCTCTGTCAGATGTTCAGTTACTCTTCTGCCTCCTTTAGTGATAATGGTACGTGTAATAAATGTAGCATTTTTGTAGCTGTGGAGGCGAGGGTGTCGGAATTGGAGGCCCGGCTCCGCGCTATTGAAAAACCAGCAGAGAGCCGAGGCCCCTTAGCCAGCGCGGAGCCACCCGAGGGTAGCTCCCCATAGCAGTCCTTCAGCAGAGCCCCCGCAGCCGGGGCCTCAGGGCGGCTGGGTGACTGTACATAGAAAGCATACTCCTAGATCCCAGTCCACAGGTCACCACCAACCCGTTTGCTATTCTAACAGATTTTCCCCGCTCAGCGACACACCCGCTGAGAAGCCAACTCTGGTAATTGGCAGCTCCATAGTCAGAAACGTGGCACTAGAGACACCAGCGACCATAGTCAAATGTCTGCCAGGGGCCAGAACGGGTGACATCAAATCTTACCTGAAACTGCTGGCTAAGGATAAGCGTAAATACAGTAAGATTGTTATTCACGCTGGTGGTGATGACACCCGGTTACGTCAATCGGAGGTCACCAAAGTTAGTGTTGCTTCGGTGTGTAAGTTTGCCAAAACAATGTTGGACTCTGTAATTTTTTTTGGTCCCCTCCCCGATCTGACCAGTGACGACATGTTTAGCCGCATGCTGTCATTCAACCGCTGGCTGTCTAGGTGGTGTCCAGAAAACGATGTGGGTTACATTGATAATTGGCGAACATTTTGGGGAAAATCTGGTCTGATCCGGAGAGACAGCACCCATCCCAATTTATTAGTTCTCCAAACCTCTGACAACCCAGGGTTCAGACCAGGAAGCAGGGTTGTAGTTTAACACTCCTCTCTGCAGCCTCTGTACTGCTACCCACCCATTACCCTATTAAGACAGTGTCTCGCCCACAGCCAAAATTGAATAGATTAAAAAACAATCTAAAAGGAGGAAATCAGGAAAATCTCATAAAAATAAACACAACTCAGAACGAAAAGAAAAATAAAACAATTAATTGTGGCCTGCTGAACATAAGATCTCTCTCATCAAAGGCTTTGCTAGTTAGTGACCTGATTTGTGACAATCAGATTGATTTATTTTGCCTCACAGAACCCTGGCTGCAGCAAGAGGATTATGTTACTATAAATGAGTCAACTCCTAGTAATTATTTAAATTTTCACATTCCTTGAAATACTGGGTGAGGAGGAGGAGTAGCAACCATCTTTCAGTCCGATTTATTGACTAGTCCAGACCAATCAATAGCTACAACTCTTTTGAATATTTAATCATTTTCCTCATCCAAATTGCAAAGCACTAAAACCAATTCTGTTTGTTGTTTTGTACCGTCCACCAGGCCCTTACTCTCAATTTTTAAATCAGTTTTCAGACCTTTTATCTGATTTAGTGTTAAAAACAGATAAGGTTATTATAGTGGGGGATTTTAACATTCATGTTGACACTGAAAGTGATAGCTTAAATATAGCCTTTAATGCTATCTTAGACTCAATTGGCCTTGCTCAAAACATTAACAAACCTACCCACCTTTGTCTTTATTCTCTGGACCTTGTGCTGACATATGGCATTGAGTGTAAAGACATAACAATATTTTCTGCAATGCAGCCCCCTTGAAAAAGGTTATTATTCATAGGAGGCAGGCTCCTTGGTTTAATTCAGAGCTGCATACTTTAAAGCACAATGTTAGAAAATTGGAGAGAAAATGGCGCTCTACACACCTAGAGGATTTCTACTTAATCTGGAAAAATAGCCTACTGTTGTATAAAAAGACACTTTGCCAAGCCAGAACAGCTTATTTCTCATCATTAATAGAAGAGAACAAGAATAATCCTAGGTTTCTCTTTAGTACAGTTGCTAAACTTACACAGAGTCATAGCTATGTTGAGCCATCCATTCCCTTGGCTCTCAGCAGTCATGACTTTATGGGATTCTTCCTAAATAAAATTGATTCTATTAAAAAGAAAATCTTTGACATACTCCCGAAGATGATTACTTCATCCTCAGCAAGTGAGACAACATTGGAAGTAACTGTAGAACCTGATCTGTGTTTGGACTGTTTTGATCCTGTGGAGCTTCTTGAGTTATCAGAAATATTAGCTTCATCTAAACCTTCAACTTGTATGTTAGACTCAATCCCAACCAAATTATTTAAGGTAAGTGATGATTACCAGCCCCATTTTAGATATGACTAATTTATCCTTAGTAAATGGATATGTACCACAAGCTTTTAAGGTAGCTGTAATTAATTCTTTGCTTAAGAAACTTTCGCTTGATCGAGATGACTTGAAAAATTACAGACCTATATCCAATCTTCCATTCTTATCTAACATTCTTGAGAAAATAGTTACTAATCGAATGTGTGAGCATTTACACAGCAATGACCTGTGTGAAGAGTTTCAGTCAGGCTTCCCGAGCTCATCATAGCACTGAAACAGCTCTGGTGAAAGTCACTAATGATATTCTTATGGCCTCATATAATGGACTTGTGTCTGTACTTGTCTTCTTAGATCTCAGTGCTGCATTTGATACAGTCGATCACAGTATTCTCTTAGAAAGGCTGGAATATTCTGTAGGGATCAGGGGAACAGCGCTAGCCTGGTTTAAATCTTATTTGTCTGACAGATTCCAGTTTGTTCATGTAAATGATAAATCATCTTTAAACTCCAGGGTTAATTGTGGAGTACCACAGGGTCCCACTGACAACACTTGGAGTGGAAGTTGGCAACGAGTGAAGAAGACACACTGAGCTAAATTTAAACTCATCAAGCTGGATAAGGAAATGTTGAAAGCCCTTTGGAAATCTCACAGCTAAGGCAATAATCCACATACATACATACATACATACATACATACATACATACAGTACAGACCAAAAGTTTGGCCACACCTTCTCATTCAAAGAGTTTTCTTTATTTTCATGAATATGAATATTGTAGCTTCACACGGAAGGCATCAAAACTATGAATGAACATATGTGGAATTTATATACTGAACAAAAAAGTGTGAAACAACTGAAAATATGTCTTATATTCTAGGTTCTTCAAAGTATCCACCTTTTGCTTTGATTACTGCTCCGCAAACTCTTGGCATTCTGTTGATGAGCTTCAAGAGGTAGTCTCCTGAAATGATTTTCCAACAGTCTTGAAGGAGTTCCCAGAGATGCCTAGCACTTGTTGGCCCTTTTGCCTTCACTCTGTGGTCTAGCTCACACCAAACCATCTCGATTGGGTTCAGGTCCGATGACTGTGGTGGCCAGGTCATCTGGTGCAGCACCCCATCACTCTCCTTCTTGGTCAAATAGCCCTTACACAGCCTGGAGTTGTGTTTGGGGTCATTGTCCTGTTGAAAAATAAATGATGGTCCAACTAAACACAAACCAGATGGAATAGCATGCCGCTGCAAGATGCTAGCCATGCTGGTTCAGTATGCCTTCAATTTTGAAAAAATCCCCAACAGTGTCACCAACAAAGCACCCCCACACCATCACACCTCCTCCTCCATGCTTCACGGTGGGAACCAGGCATGTAGATTCCATCGGTTCACCTCTTCTGCGCCGCACAAAGACACGGTGGTTGGAACCAAAGATCTCAAACTTGGACTCATCGGACCAAAGGACAGATGTCCACTGGTCTAATGTCCATTCCTTGTCTATCTGTGGCGCCATCTTGATGTTATGTCAGCATAACATAGGTCAGCATAACATAGATATACATGCGGAATTAGAAAGAATAACAGTTAAATGTTTGTAATTTAAATTGAAGTTACTTTTCTTTATTGTTTTCTTTATTTATTTTGTTTAGGATCCAGAAAGCAAGAGCTTGATGAAGCTCTTGTAGACTTCATAGTGAAGGACTCCCAGCCTTTTACTGTGGTGGATTATCCTGGATTCAGGGCATTTGTGGCAAAACTGGATCCTACATACACCATTCCAAGTAGGAATACAGTTAAGGCCATGGTGGAGAAGAGGTATGTGGAGGAAAAGGCAAAGGATGAGTTGCTGACCACCGACAGCGTCAGCCTCACAGCAGATATGTGGACATCCATTAACATGGATGCATATCTGGCTGTTACCTGCCATTTTGTTGGTGCTGATGAGCAGTTAGCTACAACTCTGCTGGGAGTCCATCCTTTCCCCAGTAGCCACACAGCTGAAAATATTGCAGCTGTTGTGCAGGGGCTAATGGAGGAGTGGGGAATTGGTGGAAAGGTGTGATGCTTGGTGACGGATGCAGCCCAAAACATAGCCACTGCCAGAATACTGAAAGTTAGGCAGGCTATCTGCATAGCCCATGCACTCAACCTGATTGTGAAAAAATCCATTGATGCGACTCCTGGGCTCGATGACATCCGATCAAGAGTGCGGAGGATTGTCACATATTTTAAAAGCAGCACCACAGCCGAGAAGCGCCTTCAGCTGGTGCAAGTGCAAATTAGGTTCTTCCTCAGCAGTGGTTTCCTAGCAGCTATTTTACCATGAAGGCCTGATTCACACAGTCTCCTCTTAACAGTTGTTCTAGAGATGTGTCTGCTGCCAGAACTCTGTGTGGCATTGACCTGTTCTGTAATCTGAGCTGCTGTTAACCTGCGATTTCTGAGGCTGGTGACTCGGATGAACTTATCGTCCGCAGCAGAGGTGACTCTTGGTCTTCCTTTCCTGGGGCGGTCCTCATGTGAGCCAGTTTTTTTGGACCGCTTGATGGTTTTTGCGACTGCACTTGGGGACACTTTCAAAGTTTTCCCAATTTTTTGGACTGACTGACCTTCATTTCTTAAAGTAATGATGGCCACTTGTTTTTCTTTACTTTGCTGCATTTTTCTTGCCATAATACAAATTCTAACAGTGTATACAGTAGGACTATCAGCTGTGTACTGTATCCTCCTCCTGCACAACACAACTGATGGTCCCAACCCCATTTATAAGGCTTGAAATCCCACTTAATAAACCTGACAGGGCACACCTGTGAAGTGAAAAACATTTCAGGTGACTACTTCTTGAAGCTCATCAACAGAATGCCAACAGTGTGCGGAGCAGTAATCAAAGCAAAAGGTGGCTACTTTGAAGAACCTAGAATATAAGACATATTTTCAGTTGTTTCACACTTTTTTTGTTCAGTATATAATTCCACATGTGTTAATTCATAGTTTTGATGCCTTCCTTGTGAAGCTACAATATTCATAGTCATGAAAATAAAGAAAACTCTTTGAATGAGAAGGTGTGGCCAAACCTTTGGTCTGTACTGTATATGCTTCCAATAGGTAAAATTATCAGGCAGCATAGAATAAATTTTCACTGTTACGCTGATGACACTCAGCTTTACTTATTCATGAATCCTTATGAGCCCAACCAGTTAGATAGACTACAAGCATGTCTTGAAGACATAAAAACTTGGATGACTTTAAATTTTCTGCTTCTAAATTCAGACAAGACAGAAGTTGTCGTCTTTGGACCGGAGTCTTTAAAAAAGAAACTGCTTAGTCAATCACTCAACCTGGATGGCATTAAATTGACCTCCGATAATAAAGTAAAAAACCTTGGTGTTATTTTTGACCAGGACATGTCATTTAAATCCCATATTAAACAGGTTTCTAGGATTTCCTTCTTTCACTTCCAGAACATTGCCAAAATTAGAAATATCCTATCCAGGAGTGACGCTGAAAGACTAGTCCATGCATTTGTTACTTCAAGGCTGGACTATTGTAATTCGTTACTATCAGGATGTCCACAAAATGCAGTTAAAAGCCTTCAGCTGATTCAAAATGCTGCAGCAAGAGTTCTGATGACAATTAAAAAGAGAGATCATATTTCTCCTATTTTAGCTTCCCTTCATTGGCTCCCTGTTAAATCCAGAATAGAATTTAAAATTCTCCTCCTCACATATAAAGCCCTTAATGATTTAGCTCAATCAAACATCAGAGATCTGATTGTTCCATATGTTCCTAACAGAGCACTTCGTTCTCAGACTGCAGGTTTACTGGTGGTTCCTAGAGTCTCTAGAAGTAGAATGGGAGGCAGATCTTTTAGTTATCGAGCTCCTCTCCAGTGGAACCAGCTCCCAGTTTTAGTCCTTGAGGCAGACACCCTGTCTACTTTTAAGGCTAGGCTTAAAACATTCCTTTTTGATAAAGTTTATAGTTAGAGTGGCTTATGTTATCCTGAGCTATCTTCCTTATTTTTTACCTCCGTCTTCTTCCCTCCCTGTTAGATGGAGTAAAGGGGAGTCAGGTTTAGCCTAAACCAGCTCAGTTATGGTTGAGGTGCAAACACACCCTCCATTTTTGCTACCTGTATAACCCCCTCTCTTTTCCAATGGTTATAATCAATCTGACAGAGAGAGGTAAACCAATCGTGGTGGTTTTTAGTATAACAATGGCCATCAGTGGGCTCTAGATGGACAAACTGTCTACTTTTAAGGCTAGGCTTAAAACTTTCCTTTTTGATAAAGCTTATAGTTAGAGTAGCTTAGGTTATCCTGAGCTATCTCTGTAGTTATGCTGCTATAGGCTTAGGCTGCTGGAGGACATAATGACCACTTTCACTTTCTCTGCTACATTCTCATACTACTCTCCAATTTTGCGGTATTTGCTGTTATTTTAGCTTTTAACTTAGTTCTCTCTGTTTTCTCTTCCTAGAAGCTACACCTGGCCTGACTCTGTGTCTACCTTTCTGGAGAGAGGAATCGTCCAAGCTTCTGCTGGCAACAACTTAATGCTCACCTTCTACAGATGATCCACATGGCCCTGTCTTTTAGTGTTTAACCCTTTCTCTCTCCTAGATATTGGAGGACATAATGACCACTTTCACCCTCTTCGCTACATTGTCACACTACTCTCCAATTTTGCAATATTTGCTGTTATTTCAGCTTTTAACTTAGTTCTCTCTGTTTTGTCTTCCTAGAAGCTACACCTGGCTTGGCTCTGTGTCTACTTGTGACACCTTTCTGGAAGGGGGAATCGTCCAAGCTTCTGCTGGCAACAACTTAATGCTCACCCTCTACCGATGATCCACATGGCCCTGTCTTTCAGTGTTTAACCCTTTCTCTCTCCTAGATATAGATACTGACTGAGCTTCTACTGTGACTAACTCTATATGGTTTCTTTCAGACTCTAACCTTGAAAACTGGCTCAGAGTTTATCTGTCCTTTCTTTCTAGGTGAAACAACTAAAGGAGCTACATCCATTAACATTTACTTTTCCTTCCCATAGAAAGTACTCCTGGATCAGTGCTTCTTTGTTCTCTTTGTGTCTCTGCTCTGTTCTCTCAAACCCCCAGTCGGTCGTGGCAGATGGCCACTCACACTGAGCCTGGTTCTGCTGGAGGTTTCTTCCTGCTAAAAGGGAGTTTTTCCTCTCCACTGTCGCTACATGCATGCTCAGTATGAGGGATTGCGGCAAAGTCAACGCCAGTGACTGTCCACTGTCTCTACATGCTCATCCAGGAGGAGTGAATGCTGCAAGTCACTGACTGGATGCAATCTGCTGGGTTTCCTTAGACAGAAAAACTTTTTATCCAATTTGAATAAATAACTGAATCTGACTGCACTGTTCAATGGTTAGGATTAATTGGAATGTATGTACCTGACTTTTGTGAAGTGCCTTGAGACAACATGTGTTGTGAATTGGTGCTATATAAATAAACTGAATTGAATTGACTCCAAATTACAGTGCTGAAGCCTGTTAATTATTTCAGCTCAATCATTTACAGGTCCTTCTCAAAAAATTAGCATATTGTGATAAAGTTCATTATTTTCTATAATGTCATGATGAAAATTTAACATTCATATATTTTAGATTCATTGCACACTAACTGAAATATTTCAGGTCTTTTATTGTCTTAATACAGATGATTTTGGCATACAGCTCATGAAAACCCAAAATTCCTATCTCACAAAATTAGCATATTATTAAAAGGGTCTCTAAACGAGCTATGAACCTAATCATCTGAATCAACGAGTTAACTCTAAACACCTGCAAAAGATTCCTGAGGCCTTTAAAACTCCCAGCCTGGTTCATCACTCAAAACCCCAATCATGGGTAAGACTGCCGACCTGACTGCTGTCCAGAAGGCCACTATTGACACCCTCAAGCAAGAGGGTAAGACACAGAAAGACATTTCTGAATGAATAGGCTGTTCCCAGAGTGCTGTATCAAGGCACTTCAGTGGAAAGTCTGTTGGGAAGGAAAACGTGTGGCAGAAAACGCTGCACAACAAGAAGAGGTGACCGGACCCTGAGGAAGATTGTGGAGAAGAGCCGATTCCAGACCTTGGGGGACCTGCGGAATCAGTGGACTGAGTCTGGAGTAGAAACATCCAGAGCCACCGTGCACAGGCGTGTGCAGGAAATGGGCTACAGGTGCCGCATTCCCCAGGTCAAGCCACTTTTGAACCAGAAACAGCGGCAGAAGCGCCTGACCTGGGCTACAGAGAAGCAGCACTGGACTGTTGCTCAGTGGTCCAAAGTACTTTTTTCGGATGAAAGCAAATTCTGCATGTCATTCGGAAATCAAGGTGCCAGAGTCTGGAGGAAGACTGGGGAGAAGGAAATGCCAAAATGCCAGAAGTCCAGTGTCAAGTACCCACAGTCAGTGATGGTCTGGGGTGCCGTGTCAGCTGCTGGTGTTGGTCCACTGTGTTTTATCAAGGGCAGGGTCAATGCAGCTAGCTATCAGGAGATTTTGGAGCACTTCATGCTTCCATCTGCTGAAAAGCTTTATGGAGATGAAGATTTCGTTTTTCAGCACGACCAGGCACCTGCTCACAGTGCCAAAACCACTGGTAAATGGTTTACTGACCATGGTATCACTGTGCTCAATTGGCCTGCCAACTCTCCTGACCTGAACCCCATAGAGAATCTGTGGGATATTGTGAAGAGAACGTTGAGAGACTCAAGACCCAACACTCTGGATGAGCTAAAGGCCGCTATCGAAGCATCCTGGGCCTCCATAAGACCTCAGCAGTGCCACAGGCTGATTGCCTCCATACCATGTCGCATTGAAGCAGTCATTTCTGCCAAAGGATTCCCGACCAAGTATTGAGTGCATAACTGTACATGATTATTTGAAGGTTGACGTTTTTTGTATTAAAAACACTTTTCTTTTATTGGTCGGATGAAATATGCTAATTTTGTGAGATAGCTAGCTGCATTGACCCTGCCCTTGATAAAACACAGTGGACCAACACCAGCAGCTGACACGGCACCCCAGACCATCACTGACTGTGGGTACTTGACACTGGACTTCTGGCATTTTGGCATTTCCTTCTCCCCAGTCTTCCTCCAGACTCTGGCACCTTGATTTCCGAATGACATGCAGAATTTGCTTTCATCCGAAAAAAGTACTTTGGACCACTGAGCAACAGTCCAGTGCTGCTTCTCTGTAGCCCAGGTCAGGCGCTTCTGCCGCTGTTTCTGGTTCAAAAGTGGCTTGACCTGGGGAATGCGGCACCTGTAGCCCATTTCCTGCACACGCCTGTGCACGGTGGCTCTGGATGTTTCTACTCCAGACTCAGTCCACTGCTTCCGCAGGTCCCCCAAGGTCTGGAATCGGCCCTTCTCCACAATCTGCCTCAGGGTCCGGTCACCTCTTCTCATTGTGCAGCGTTTTCTGCCACACTTTTTCCTTACCACAGACTTCCCACTGAGGTGCCTTGATACAGCACTCTGGGAACAGCCTATTCGTTCAGAAATGTCTTTCTGTGTCTTACCCTCTTGCTTGAGGGTGTCAATAGTGGCCTTCTGGACAGCAGTCAGGTCAGCAGTCTTACCCATGATTGGGGTTTTGAGTGATGAACCAGGCTGGGAGTTTTAAAGGCCTCAGGAATCTTTTGCAGGTGTTTAGAGTTAACTCGTTGATTCAGATGATTAGGTTCATAGCTCGTTTAGAGACCCTTTTAATGATATGCTAATTTTGTGAGATAGGAATTTTGGGTTTTCATGAGCTGTATGCCAAAATCATCCATATTAAGACAATAAAAGACCTGAAATATTTCAGTTAGTGTGCAATGAATCTAAAATATATGAATGTTAAATTTTCATCATGACATTATAGAAAATAATGAACTTTATCACAATATGCTAATTGTTTGAGAAGGACCTGTATATCATGACTCAGGGCAGAAATACAGAAGCCCATACAACTCTTCTGTTTGTTGGGGCGTTCTCCAAGAAAGCATCTAAAGTTGTACATATTGTATGAAGCTTGAAGGCTCTGACTCCTCTGAGAACAAAAAAAAAGAATAAATCAACAACAAAGACATGGGCAGTGCAGGTTTGCACTTGTACAGATGTGTGTTGCCTTAACACAGTCTTTGTCCCCACACAGACCTGCTCTGAGCAACTCTGGTCCGAGAAGGATTTAACTAACAGTAAAACAAATCAGACATTTCTTCTGTTGAAACATCTGTAATTCTTTTTTTGTTCTGATCATTTATCGAGAAGCATCACAACATGTTGTCTTTTCCTTTCTGTCCAGCAGTATTCTAAAAGGGTCACTGTCACATTTCATGGAGAGCAGTGCCTTGAGAAAAACCAGAGCAGAGAATGTTTTACTTCTGTCCTCCTTTATCTGTTCAGTCTCAGCCGGGCCTCTTATAAAGCCTCCAGAAATACACCACTTTAAAGAGCGCACTCTATCTACACTGCTTTTTACTGATGTTTAAGACTGCTTTACTTCAAGCTGTTTCACTTCAAACTTAAAGGTGTGCTTAACAAAAAGGGGCAATTTTTGCAAGATTGTTGTATTATTTGTTTTATATTGTAAACATGTTATTTGTATTGTGTTAATCCCTATAGGTGAGACAGTAAAGAGAGTAACCTCAGTTCTTCTTAGAGCAAGATGAGACACTACCGAAGGCTTTGCTCTTAAGGTTAGAAACTGGACCTAAAATAATGGAAAAGCAGCTGAAGTCCAGAGAAAAAGTCTAACAGACCCTCAGAAAACCAGCAATAATATTATTCAAGGCCACTGTAAATTGTTTCGACAAAGCTTGGCTCCTTGGAAGCAGAATCCAAAGAAATGACTCAAGGTTTCCGAAAAATACTGTACTTTTATGGAAGCCAGCAGCAGCAGCCAACCCTTGAGGAAGAAGTTCAAAGATGCAGATTGCAGTGGCTGCAGAGGTTCGCCCACGTCTGCAGATTCAATGCTGAACACCTGCTGCACCAACTCCTTTGTTGGCGGCAACATAAATATACACAGGGGAGTCCAGTGTTTCTTGTGACATCTAGAGTCCACAGCTGGACACTAACCCGAACCTTTAAGAGCCTGACATTAAACCCTTAAATTGATCTTAAAGCGTCATAATGATAAATGCTGTCGGCTTAATATTGTGAACATCAGACTAATGAGCCTAAGATGGTGCTGTTAGCATTAATATCTTATTTCCATCTCTATTACTGTATATTATTGTGTTTTA
Organism: Girardinichthys multiradiatus; assembly: GCF_021462225.1. NCBI lineage: Eukaryota > Metazoa > Chordata > Actinopteri > Cyprinodontiformes > Goodeidae > Girardinichthys > Girardinichthys multiradiatus. The sequence continues at coordinate 27,586,296 of NC_061795.1, read as the reverse complement.
TGAATTAATGTCATAGCTTTGGTTTAATCATTGCGAGTGAATTGCCATTTTGTTTTGCTGGTGTTTAATTGTTATTGTGCAGCATGTTTCTTTAAAGTGCTGTAAAAAAAAAACCAGACATTGATATAAAATTGACATGATTTTTGTAACAAGGAGTTTCTTGACTTCTTGGTCAATGATGGCCCTTCTCTTATGTTTTTTTTATTCTTATTCTTAAAAGTTTACCAAGGAAAAACAAGAACCAATAAAATAATTCAAATAATTTTCTCTCACTAAACATAAACACAACCTATAAATAAAAAGAGAAACATGAGTTCATAATCTCATAATCAAGCTGTTGTTGGGTTTAATTGTCTCATATGTTTGCACATAATTTTCATTTTAGCATTTACTCACGCTTTACATACAAGTTAAGTTCATATAGAGTGTTGTTTTTGCATAGCTGTAGATTTATGCATCAGTTTGTCTATTTAACTGCAAATATAGCATCTTGGCAATAGCCACAATTATTTGATTCACAGGTAAAGATGTGCAAAACAAATATAAAAATAAATTGCTGTTATGGCCCCAAGATACAACTCTTTGCTGCAGTTCTCTCCGGTGGAATATGAATATTTTATTTTACTTTCTTACCATGAGATTTCCTTATTTCCTGTTTCCATCCTTCTCATCCAGCCTTGTTTGTTTTAAACTTGATAATCATTGCTCTAACTGGAGATATGGGCAACTTTAGGCAAGTAGCTATTTTCTTGTAGCCATTTTGTGACTTATGAAAATCAGCACACATCTGCTCTACCTGACTATTATGTTCTCTTGTCTTTCCTGTTTTGAAGAGTGGCTAAGAGACATATGCCTTTGTTTTATGTCATATTCAAACCAGAGAAAAACAAGAAGCCATGAATTACAAATTAAAAAGCCTAAGGAGTCCTTTGTATTTACAAAAGTCAATTTTACTTATAACGCGTCAGGTGCATTTTTTGAGTAAAATGTTACTGGATGTTTACTATGATATTAAAATGGAAGCAAAAAGGGAAAAAAAAACATGGATTATACAAATTAGAAAAATTGTGTTGTACTTAACTTTTTTCAGTTTAAGAAGTTATATATTTGCCATTGAAAATTTCATCTTAAGAAAATTCCAAAAAGTTTCCATCGTCCATTTTTAAGGAAAGTGTTAGAGTGACAACTCTGAGACATCTATCAAAAATATATATTTGGCATTATGGGCTGTATAATAGTTTATTGAATTCTCTTAATACTTTTAATAAAACATACATTAAGCTTTTGAAGTCATTTAACTGTCATTGCCAAAATGATCAATTTTTAATGGTTTTGCATTTGATGGAACATTTCTAAAACACATATTCAGGTTACTCTGCCCCTAACTCAAACTAAATGTTTAAATAATACTACAAATTTTGGTGAACATGTTAAAAGTGTAGATGTTTGGAATTACAGGTTTAAAATAATTATTTCTTAAAATTTATTTTGTTGTTGTTCTCCATTTCTAAACTTCATTGTGAGATCTTGCTGCTGCAGGTAAGGATACATTTTTTTAGGGCTTTTTGCACATCTTTCCCAGGGGCAACAACATCGTGAAGGACGCTGTATCATTTCAGCTATCATAAGTAGTAACTGGTTTGATTTTCATTAAATGATGTGATTATTATATCACAGCCTTCGCAGAGTTGTTGGAATGAGTCTACTCCAAAACCTGTAGAAAAAAGTGAGAATATCTTTGAAAAAATGTTTTAGAGCCTCAGAGTCATGACTGCCAAAGAACCCTGTGAATGTGCTTCTCATCTGCGTCTATTTATTTATTGGATAGTTAGATATTTTCTTCATCTTTATCTAATTTTAATGTAAATATCAGCACATTTTTTTGTTTTTTACGCCCACCTGTTGAGTTTTGTTTTAAAACAGAGCAGTGCTGCCATCTACTGGAGAATCTTTGCAAACACATTTACAAAAAATGTTTTACTAAACCTGATCTTGCCTGTTGTCAGCAGAGGGGAACTATGTTTCTTCGTTCCACCATTTTTGGTAGCAAAACAACTTGAACATTGAAATGATTCACATTCATACATATTGTTAAAGGTATTGTTGCTGTGTGATAATTCCTAATGGGCATAACTGATCCATATGTTTTCTTTCATTACTAGACATTTTCTTTGTAAAATAGAAATCCAGAGACTGAAAGGCAGTATTTTTGCCTCAGTGATAATCTAATTTCCACCTAAATCAGTTTTTGTTTATAGCTGAAAACACAGCAAGGATGGAAACATTAACAAATCATTTACACTGTTTAAATTATATTAAGGCTTCTGTTCAAACTATTTTTTCATTTATATGAATGGTTTTTTTGTTTTTTTGCTTTTCATTTCAGACTGCATGAATGCATGGCTTAAGTACAAGATCAGAAACGGCAGAATTACTAATTTAGAAAAAGCAGTATGAATGGAGGGGTGAGTTGAATTTCAAAAGCTTGTTATAAACCCGAAAGTGGGTGCAGGATTTCAGATCTTCAGAAGAAGCAACCTTATCGTCATAAAGTTAAATCACACACTGCTCGGTAGTAACTCATAGCTCTTAAAATCTCATCGGGAAAGAAAAAAAATAATCACCTTGAGCTTGTGTGTGTTTTATCTTGGTGGGGGATGAACGCCTTGAAAGAAACTAATTTAGGAGAGCTCTCTTCATTATTTTACTGTGGTATGACAACACCTACCAGAGAAATGGCTAAAAACACATAGTGCCTTGGGTTTATGAGAATATTTTCCCCCCTCAACAATTTTTTGATCACTAAATAAATACTGATATTATCATTTTAATGGTGACTATGAATTTAAAATGCTCCGCATTTAACATATTCATATCTGATTATTAGGTATGATATATTTTATAACATTGTGTCTCCAAAAGCACATTGCATGTTTCAACTGATGTACTCAACAGAATGCCATTGTCTGTTTTTATTCCCTGTGAATATTTGTTTTCCTCCATGTTTAGCGGTTCTCCGCGTGAATAAAAGAAAACCTGCAAAATAATGGAGATGGCACACGTCTTGTTATTTTCTAATGGTTAAAGCATGTTTCCCTGCAAGGGGAACAGTTCTTTGTTGGGAATGCATTACATGCATGGAAATTAAATTGTCAAAAACATTATTAAACACAAATTTGAGAGATAAAAATTTAAATAGTGTACTGGACACAAACATGATTTTTGAAATTTTAAGGGTCATACAGAATGCTCATTCACATGGACTGTGAACAAAATTAAAACTTGTGTCTGATCATGTTTCTTTTGTACTTCTTTTTAGAGACATTTATATAAAATATGGTTATGTAATATTAATTATAGTAAAAATATTCTTACTTTCCTGAATCATCTCTATAGTTATGCTGCAATAGGCATCGTCTACTGGAGGACATACTGACCACTTTTACTCACTCCTGCACAGTGCTATTAAAACATATTTGCCTCCTTACAAATTTAATTCTGTGTTTTAAATGTTTCAGATCATGAAAAAACAAAGATGGCCCGAGTAGGTACAAAATACAGATTTTTTAATTATTTGATTTATTAGGAGAGAAAAAACCTATCTAAACCAACCTGGCCCTAGGTGAAAAAGGTAATTGCCCCCTAAACCTAACAACTGCAATCAAGTGTTTGTGATAACTGGCAATTATGTTTTTAGACCACTGTGCAGGAATTTTAGCCACGTCTTCTTTGGAGAATTGGTTTAATTCAGACGAACTGAAGGGTTTTCAAGCATGAACGGCCTGTTTAAAGGCCGGCCACAGCTTCTCAAATGAATTTAAGTACAGAATTTGACTAGGCCATGAAAAAGTCCTCACAAACGAGGTTTTACCACTTGCACAGCATGTGGACCTCTTTAATTATTATCATAGGTACTCTTCAACTGTGAGTTAAAGAGTACCTATGATAAAAATGAGAGACTTCTACATGCTTTGCAAGTTGTAAAACTTGCAAAATCAGCAGTTAAGCCCAGATGATTCTGATTGGAGCCACAACTGTGGGTGTATTTTAAGGCAACATCTAAACACATTAATTACTTGTGTGAATCATAAAAAAAAATCTAAAGTAATCAGCGAAGATAGAGAAAGAGAATTGTGAACCTCCATAAGTCTCGTTCGTCCTTAGATATAAGTTACAGGTGTCTGAAGGCACAACGTTTTTCTGCTAAAACAATTATATCCATGTATAAAGAGCTTCAGAATGTCCAGCCATCATATAATTAGGGAGGCGAACAAAACAAAATAAGTGAAGACGCTGGCTGAATCTGGCAAGAGAGTGACATTATCCTCAGAGAAACAAGTGCTGTTCTGAAATAGACAAAAACAAGCATTTACTGCGAAAGCAACATAAATAGCCTGATTAGAATTTAAAAATCATGCTCAGAGACAAAGACCTTAATTGTTAGAGACGGGCCCTAGATCTGATTTAACTAAAATTAAAGTGTATGGCCATTATGGCCATTAATGACCATCATTACATTGGGAAGAAAAAGGGAGAAGTACAACAGTAGATGTATGGTGCTGTGGGGCTTTCTTGATGCAGGAGGGACTGATGCACTTCACTAAAGAGAAGGCATAAAGAGGACAGAAGTTTATGTGGAAATGTTGAAGCAGCATTTCAAGACATCAGCTAGGGAGTTATAGTTTGTGTACAAATGGGTCTTCCATACAGACAATGAACCAAACCGCCTAATTAGTGACAAAGTGGCTTAAGGACAATGTTTTATGTATTGGGGTGGACATCTCAAAAAGCCACTGAAATTTTTGGGGCAAAGCTGAAACACGTGTGTGTAAGCAAGGCAGCATATAAACGTGACTTAGTTACACCAGTTCTGTCAGGAGGAATGGCCCAAAACTCTATGATGGAGGGTACAATAAATATCTGTTTTCAACTGTATTTTACTACTTAGAGAAGTTTTGTTTACATCAGAAATCATAAATTCCGACAAATTTCAAAACTGACTCCACAGGTTCCTAAACCAGAGCAATCAACAATGTTTAGTGTAGCATTGCTGATTGCTGCTCTGTTCTGACTGCTGATAGTTTATTAACAATAAACCCTGCCACCTGAAACTGTAGACAGTTTCTTTCAAGATGGAATAGGTTTTTAAAAAAAGGTTCTTACGAGCACCCCATCATAAATATATGATGGATGTTATAGTTTAATAGTTTGGTGAAGAATCAAATATAAATTTTCATAAAAAATACATAAGGATACTAAATTACTTAAATGATCTGGTGGTGTTTCATGCATAATGTGAGATTCTCTTTTTTTTCCACTGTCTGTCAGAGGGCCGTGGGTCTGTCCAAACAGACATAATTTCAAGGTTTTCACCGAAGTCCATGAAGCAATTTTTGGGTGTGTGTGTGTAGGGGGGGGGGGGGGGGGGTTACATTTTACTATTTTTCAATTAAAATCATGAACTGTATATCATTTTGAAATGTTGCCTACTTGTATATTTTTATTTATTCAGATGGTTTAGTGAAATGCACAAAGGGATGCCAAGTAGAGGACACTCTGCAGAAGTTTGGTTTAATAGGATTCAGTTCTAGCTGTCTATCACACACCAAAAAAATAATGCTGGATTTTCCTCTTATTACTCTGCCTTGTGTTGTCTACAATGGCTATTTCAAATGTACCACAATCCTGATATTTACCATAATCCTGGTCTGTCAAGATTAGGAATCACAAGATTAACATTTTCTTCCATTTTAAGTTTCTCCTTTGTTTATTTCATTAACCCATTATTCAGACTTGCACTTAAAAGAATATTTTCATCATTTAGAGATGAACAACAAATCAGTAAGATTTATGAAAAAAATGTCTAGGATCTGCAAGGTTTGCAGCTCCAAATAGCGGCTGTTACTGGCCAGAATGTTCATGAACTTTCCACACCACATGAAGAGGTTAAAGTTCTCCACACAGTTGAAGATCACTGCTAGCCACCACTGTTTTTATTTGGTAATGTTTCCAAATTTTGGACAGGTTGCTAGAAAAATTATTGGATTAAAAAATGGATTAAATTCACAGAACCGGTCATGGCGCAAGGAACCTGATGCATTTTCCATATTGGTCCAAATTCATTTGAATATCATTCTACTCCAATCCAGTTATATCATATTCTAGATCAGTCAAACTTAATCTTAATTACAACACAATTATGTCAAATTTACTTGATCATACATTGTCAATTGGTAAGGGTTAATTATCTAAGCAACCCCCCAGTTGTAATCTGTTCTTGACTTAGCAGTTCCATGTCCATAGCAAGTATATGGTGAGAAACCATTCCCTTTGAACAGAAGGAAACTTCCAGCAGATCCAGGCTCCATATGAACAGTCATCTTCACACCCTGCTGTGGATTAGGACAGAAAGGAGACAGTAAGAAACCTCACTGGGCAAGGAGTACACCTTCTGGGAAAGAGAAAGAGTATACCAAGCTAATGCCAGCAATATTAGATATATCCAGGAAGATTTCATTTCTGTTCAGTATTATGATGCAATTATTATTCATTTTCAGATGTACTTGCTAAAATTTTATAGGTTTGCCCCTCTCAGTTTTCTTTACAGCCTTTCTGTTTTCAGGGTCTACCGATACACTGCTTATCACAGACTATGCAGAGTCATATACTTCCGACAGAAGAATTCACTCTGCAGGCACTGTTTCAAAGATCACCTGTGTTTCCTTCACAAGAGTATACTCGGTTTCCATTATCCTTGAAATATGAGGATGAGAGAAAGAAAGAAAGAAAGAAAGAAAGAAAGAAGAAAGAAAGAAAGAATAAACAGAAGAGAATGAAAGAGAGAGAGACTGGATTACAGAGAATTTTCCCCTTGTGAAATCCTGTTGTCAAATTGCAATAAATGTAAATAATCAACTGACCGCTGCTGATAGATAGATAGATAGATAGATAGATAGATAGATAGATAGATAGATAGATAGATAGATAGATAGATAGATAGATAGATAGATAGATAGATAGATAGATAGATAGATAGATAGATAGATAGATAGATAGATAGATAGATAGATAGATAGATAGATAGATAGATAGATAGATAGATAGATAGATAGATAGATAGATAGATAGATAGATAGATAGATAGATAGATAGATAGATAGATAGATAGATAGATAGATAGATAGATAGATAGATAGATAGATAGATAGATAGATAGATAGATAGATAGATAGATAGATAGATAGATAGATAGATAGATAGATAGATAGATAGATAGATAGATAGATAGATAGAATTTTGAGTTGGATCCTGTAAGAGACAGGAAGCGAGTGTAGGAAGGCCAACGCTGGGGTAATATGCTCCTTGCGTTTCGTACCTGTCAGCAGATGAGTGGCAGCATTATGGACCAACTGGAGACAATGAATCAAGGACTGGTCCAAGCCAAAGTACAGAGAGTTATAGTAGTCCAATCCTCTGGTGACAAACAGGTGAATAACATGCTCGAAGACATTAGCTGGCAGGTATGGCTTTAACTTGGCTAGCGGCCTCAGATGAAAAAAAGCTGGATTGGACTACTGCACTCACCTTTCTAGATAGTTAGGGAACCATCAAGATGGACACCAAGGTTTTTGCATTATATTACAGACAGACAGACGGACGGACGGATTTGTTAAATCTAGATTTGTAGGCAGCAGTACCTTCTGTCTTCATCCATGTCTAAGATGACAGGCCGAACAGGAGCTTCTGGAACCTGGATGTCTTCATAGGAAGGGGGACTCCAGCCGCATATCTGCCACACAATCCACATGAGTTCTCTGGCATAGTCTAGAATGACAGGACAATAAAAGCATAACTGACATGTCAAAATGGATAGATCTGTGAGGAGAAGAGGAGAAACAGAGGTAACTGGCCTATGCAATAATTACTTAAAACAAGATGAAAACCAAACTCAACAGCAATAATACCAATATAACAAATGGTGATGGTCGTCATAGCTAGATAATGTTTTGCTAATATCAAAAACCAAAGAGAAACATTTTATATTGGCCCCTTTAAAGTGCCTCAATAGTTGATGTGCATACTGCTCCTTGTTCCATTAGTGCACCTTCAGTACAGGTATGTCTTGATACAACCTAGGTACATGGATTGTCTATATTTTTAACCAGTGTACCCGTATATTCATACCTGTATTATGAGCATGGTCTGGCTTCGGGTATGCTCTTCTATTCGTCGTCTCGTTGCATGTGGCGACGTCCTCCTCTCTATCTACTTTGTTTCTACGAGATAGTTTGTGGCAAAAGCTCTAGCCTCATCGGCCAATGCGAAGCCAATCCACAACATTATTGACGGCTTGTACTTGAAGGTCTCCACTTCAAAGTGGTCGCCGCACAGGTCATCCTGAGTTAGTAATTCTCACGTCGGAGCTTACATATCCAAGTCTGTCAAAGTTTTTAACCTTTTGGGAAGTTGAAAAATGAGACTACAGTGGTATTTTTTAGCCGGTTCAGATATTTAATTGCAACGCACTAAACCATATTGTACCTGTAATCATCCACTTGCTGTTGAATCGCCATATGCTACTTGAGGCCCACTGTGAGTGCAGTCTTCTTCCTAATCATCTATTGCTAGAGAGAAAATAAAACAAATATACAGCAGGAATGGAACTTGAGAAACCATGTAGCTCTTGCAATAACTGTTTGGTTGAATGGATTCAACTTATGGCAACAGTGGTAGAGGTTCGTCCTGGAACCAGTGGGTCGCCGGTTCGAACCAGTCGTTGTGTCCTTGGGCAAGACACTTCACCCTCCTTGCCTGCTGAAAGCGGTCAGAGGTCTCGGTGGTGCCAACTGTATGGCAGCCTCACTTCTGTCAGTCTGCCTCAGGGCAGCTGGGGCTACAATGTAGCCTACACTGTCAATATGTGAATGTGTGGATGAATGACTGATTGTAGTTTAAAGCACTTTGGGGTCTCTCTCGGGACTTGATAAAGTGTTATACAAGTGCGGGCCGTTTACCATTTACCATGAGATTTGGTTGAGGGGCACGACCGAGGCTGGATCATTGAGTAAACATAATTTAATAAATTAAGATGAGACAACTACAGGGAGCACCAAAAACAGGACAAGGAACACAACAAGGTCACAGCCAGGAGAGAATGACATGGAAACCAGTGAGAACAACAGGTGGATCCAGCAGGGAAAAAAAGAAAACAGGTAAGAACATATACTGTGGGACAAGAGGAGAATGGCAAAGAGTGCGGGTGAGAGTAATAAGGTGATAATAAGGAACAGCTGAGGCAGAGGAAGGCAGGAAGCTGAGGAAGGAGAGAAAATGAACAGGAACAGATAGAGCGAAATACTAACACGGAATAATAATACAAGCTGAATACAGAAATGAACTAAGAAACTAAGATAATATGACAAGAACATGGAACATAATGATCAACAGTAGAAATGTTGAAAACAAACTCAAATGAGAACCAAAACCTAACAAGGATCATGACACATAAGGCAAGGCAAGTTTACTCGTATAGGACATTTCAGCAACAAGACAATTCAAAGTGCTGTACATGATGCAAAAAACATAAAGTACATTGCGGTGGCATGTTAAAGGAAAGTATAGAACTGTCTTTATGGTCATTCTGACCTCTCAAAACATGTTTACAGTAGAGTCACAATCATCCAGCCACACACAAAATTGGCATATTAACATGTGGTTAGGTCCCCTCCTGGGATCCAATGTGTACTGAAGCCTTCACTTTATGTTGGGGGAAATATATGCCACAACTACACAATTTAATATTGTTTATAATTTAGTCTGCGTAATGGTGGCAAAACTATTTAATATCTTCCTTTTTCAATTTGTTATGGTTTTGATTATTTGTTTGGCTAAGTCGCTGTTAACACATTTTCTGTGCCAAACTCAGGATACAGATTTCGGTGCTTGCAAACAAGGCATTTTAATTTTCAATCTTGCAGAAGGCCAAGAAGTTGCTGAACACAAGACTGTTAAATGTAAGTCAACAGTGCTTATGAAATGTGGCAGACCTCTTGTACAAGGTGATGTAGATGCTCTAAAGGCATGCCAGGGACTGGAGTGTTACACAGAAGCTGGCTTAAGCTTTCTTAAGCTGGTTCATTTGGCTGGCATTTGTAAAAGTGGGACACGATTTGATAAAGGAAACTCCCTCTTTTAAAAACCTTGACACAATGTTTGATCCATTTAAAAAAAAAAAAAAAAAACAGGGATGAAATCCAAAAATAAACATTAAGACTGAAACTGAAAACCTGTTATGCTTTTTTTTTTTTCTTGTTTGTTATCCATTTGTTTATAGGACCTGAAAATAATTTCACAACTGAAAATAAATATTGTGGCGTGTGTTTTTTTCTAGGTCAGAATTTAGATTACACAAGATTAGTGGCATTGTGTACGATTATTACTTTGCAGCAAAGATTAGATTTTTTTTAAGTTGAATCCTCTTCGGGTGACAGAGGCTTGTTCAAAAACGTGTTACAGACTTTGCTTAAGTCTTAAAAATATTGCTGTGTCCCAAGTTTTTAACACATAATTGCCTATTTTTTTATTAATGCTGTAAATGTGTGAAGCAGTATTATAAACTGGAGGTCAGGTAAAGTTCTCAAAAACATGCTGGGCAGAAATACTACAGTTTTTTGGATACACACTCATGCATTAAATTGTGCTGATAAAGTATTATTTCTATTTTCAATATTAAGATTTACATGAAAGTCAAAATTATACATATTAAAAATGTTCAAACATTTTTAATATATATATTTTTTTGGGCTAAGAGTTAATCCATCCAGTCCTTTAATGACTGAGTGTTTGAACCTGTTGTTTCACAGTCATGGTCAGGTTATGTAATACTGAACATATCAATGTGTCATTGACCAATCATCTTATTTTCTTCTTATTTAGTTCATACAGTACCTTGTAAAAGTATTCATACACCTTGACATTTTTTTTATATTTTATCACGATGAACAACAAATTTATAATCAAGTTTTTCTGTGAAGGCCTCAGCGTTTTGTTGGAAAACATTAGTGAACAAACAGCATCACGAAAACCAAGGAACACAGCAGATAGGTCAGGGAGAAAGACGTGAAGTTTAAAGCAGGATTATAGAACAATATTAATAGCTTTGACTATCTAATAAAGCATCATTCAATCCATCATCCAAAACAGAAAGAGTACAGCACAACTACAAACCTACCAAGACTAGGTTGTCCACCTAAACTGACAGGCCGAAGGCGAGTAGTGATCCGATGGGCAGCCAAGAGGTGCTAGGTTACTCTGGAGGAGCTGGAGAGATCCACAGATCTAGTGGGAGAATCTGTTCACAGGACAACTTGTTAGTCATATACTCCCCAAATCTCCCCTTAAAGGTGAAATGACAGGAAGACATCCATTGTTAAAAAACAAAAAAAAGCCATAACAAGTCCTGTTTACATTTTGCTTCCAGCTATAAAGATAAGACGATAATTAAAATATTTGGTCTACATGCAAAGTGCTGTGTATGAGGAGAAACTAACACTGCAGAGCTCTAAACAATAAGCCTTAACCATGGTCTGCAACATACCTGTGTTTCGCTATGCTCACAATAAATAAACAAACGTTGCAGGTCTTCTTTTATGGAGTAAAACAGAGGTTGCGAACTCGCATTACAGGACATTACTTTTAATTGGTGTGCTTCCATTAAAAAAGCTCCCAGAACCCAATTTTGGTTAGCAACACACTAGTTTAAACCAATTGGTTTCGATCAAAGCATGCATTACGATGGCTCAGTCAGTCGAAGCCTAAATCCGAGTCGGAATCTATGACAAGACTTGAAAGCTGCTGTTAACAGGTACAATCTAAAAGGGATTGAGCTAATTTTCTATCTAGATGTCTTTCATATTAAAAAGTTTGGGATAAAATGCGAAAAGGTTCACGGGGTATGAATACTTTTGCAATGTACTGTACATCTCAGTTCTTTTCCATCTGATCCAAAACCTAATCTCGTCCACAGATTAATACAGTCACTGAAATGTTGAACTGGATTTTTATCTTACATTTTCTTTGATAGTTTGATAAAAAAAATAAATTTAATTATTTTGTCTAAGAAGAATTCAATAACTCTACCTCCCTTCTCTCTTGTTCTCTGTTACCAGAGACGTTTCTTCAAACACAGATAGAAGAATTACTCCCATCTAATGTCATACTTTGTAAAATTTGTTCTTGGTTTCATCTCACTCCGTTAATCTGAGTAGCTCACAAGTACTAGTGATGAGATCCCCCATGCTTAAAAACACAGCTCATTGACCCTTTTTTAGTCGCACTTAAATGTATTCTGTACATGTAAACTGTATTCTCGTTTAAATATTTGTCTTTATTTGTTTTAAGGTAAATGTTTTGATTTATTGGGTTGTGATCTCCAGTGTTAGAAGAAAAAAAAAGATCCCATAACCATATGGGCGACAATGAGTTTTTGTTAAATGCCTGGACAAGAGCAATGAATTTAGGTTCAATAACTGGCACCATGACATGATTTATTTAGCAAACTATATTTTATTGAGTTTGATATTGGGGTGTTTTAAGCTTTACTGTGAATTTTGGCCACAATGTACACTATGAACGTTCATGTTTATAAAAAATTGCATGAAGGGGTTCAAAATTGGGTTATGTTTGTTTGTTATCAGGTTTTCCTGCTTGTTCATTGCATCAACTAACCATATTTAGTTGTTTAAGGTAATCAAGTTTTAGCTGTTCAATTCAATTCAATTCAATTCAAAAATACTTTATTAATCCCAAAGGGAAATTAAATGTTGTTATAGCTCATATTATGAAGGTTTCATGTTACAGAGGTACTTAAGATAGAGACAGTAAAAATATCGCTAAACCATTATAATTTCCAATTATTTATTTTTCTTAGATTTAACAAAGCTTCTGCAGTTTTTATTTCAAAGCAAGTTGATGATTCAAATACTATTTAGAAGTGACAGGTTGGTAATTATGAAAGATCTCCCTGACATGAGCATAGGGTTGTCATGATACTAAAAATACCCCAATGCTCGGTGCCATATTTCTGAAAGCATAAGATTTATTCTAATAAAGATCAGAAAAACATAACCAATTACAGTGTGACAATATTTTCATTATCTAAATTTGGGCAGAGCCATTGTAATTAGGCAAATCAGCAACTATCAAGAAAAAAGTATCAGTTTTCTGTATAGCTAAACCGTAGACAAGACAACACTTAATAGAAGATACATCTTCTATAGAAGTATGTACCCTGGATTCAGTTGTGCAGTTAATTGTAAAACTCTTTTTTCACCACCACCATGTGGCACCCACCTGGCCAGAGCCGTTGCGCAGTGGGTGATTTGTTCACTGTGGCAGATACAGGAGCATTATTAACCTTTTTCCTTCCATCTCAGAGAGATTCGTTAAGTCCCTTCTCCAGACATACGTACCATGTTACTGGAGTTTTAAACTTCCAGCAACAGGTAGGTTGTTTTGTTTCGTAACAAAACAAACAACAAACTGTTGTTTGTTGGGGAGGTTTTGTCTGCATTGCTGCTGTGTGAAGTTTTGTGCCAACTTGGGGAGATGAAAATGGGTCAGTTTGTACTGACCCTGCAAAGAATTATTGTTTTAGTTTTGATTAAATTAAAAAATCTATTAATTTGACAGTCCTAGTATAGACTGAACAGATAATTGTATTGTAACTCTTAACAGTCATTAGATAGGAACGAGTTGATGTTTGTATTTTGCTCTTCAAAGCTAAAGGTGACAAATAGAAACAGATGTGGGCATGTGTAAAAACAATCGAAAAACTGCTGCTATTTATTTCGCAGGCAAGCAGCAGACCCACGGACAGAATGGAAAATGTACTTTATTTTTGTTTTAGGTTTTAAATGATGGTGTAATCTTTGACCAATCTCTCCTAAGAGAATTTGTTTAAGTCAACAAAAGACACTGGTACTGTAGATCCTCTTAACAAATACTGTTGCTGAAAAAGGGGAAAGTTTAAAGGAAACCACAGGAGTATTGCATGACATATTTGTGTGCTTTCCTTCGATGTGGTGGGGCACTTCAATACAGCCAAGACTAGGAAGATGAAGCAAAAAATATTTTATGACAAAAACAAGACAAAGAATAATCCAAAGCTGGAAGACCAAAACAACAGAAACTGGAAACAATCAAACTGAGCATGACAAGAATGAAAAAAAAAATTTGAAAAGAAAGATATGCAAAAAAGTGTATCTGATGAGAAGCAATAGACAGGCTGGAAGTCTTTACTCAGAGTAAAAGACTACAGGTGCGGTGATAACACTGCCAGTTACTTGTCCATTTTCTATTCTACTTAATACCTGTTAGGTGGGGACTTAGGGTGGGTTGGCCTGTCCATCTATCATAGGAACAAGGAAATAAACGTAGAAAGCACAACAACAACACAGAATCCCAAATCAAAGAAAGAAATAAGATCAGGACTAAAAAAAAAGCAAAAGTAATTCATAGTTGTAGTACATAAATATTTAGCGAAAACATATTTGCCCTTGTACGGATTTTTCTATTTTTGCTTTCTTTGTCACGTTTGAATGTTTTAGACCATCAAACTATTAACATCAAAGATAACCAGAGTGAATACAAATAATTAGTTTTCAAACTATGACTTCAGTTATTTAAAGAGAAAATCCACTCAAGCCAACCATGCACTGTGAGACAACCTAACTGCCGCTTGCTAAATCTTGAATACACTGTGATTTATTACGTTTTGGGGAGCTTAGTTTAATTTTACAAACCACATGCAGGCTTGACCCGCCAGACCTGTAGAACCCAGACGTCAACAGAACCTGTCAGACAACATTAAATAGGATAACAAATCCGAAAGAGCAACATATTATGCCCCAATCCAAAGACATTTAAGAACAATTGATAAACAAAGTCAATGACATTCATATGTCTGGAAATTGTGAAAAAGCTATTTCTAAGGCTTTGGGGCTCCAGCAAAACAATGACAGCCATTTTTCACAAATGGAGAAAACATGAAATAGTGTTGAACCTTCCCAGGAATGGTTGGTGTACTAAAACTATTCCTGGAAGGAGCTTATTAACGACTCACCCAGAAGGTCACAAAAGAACCTAAAACATCTAAAGCACTGCAGGTCTCACTTACCTCTGTTAAGGTCAGTATTCATGTTTCAGAAACAAGAAGGAGACTGGGCAAAAATGGCCTCCAAGGGAGAGTTACCGGGCAAAATAAAGTATTAAGTCATTGTGAAAGAAGGTTCAATGGTTGGCCATACAAAGTCACCCTGATATTTTGTTGGAACTGCTATAACTAAATTTACAGCTTGCTTTCGACAGTGTTTGTTTCCATTGTTTCCGTACACAAAATTAATTTCCATCCAGAGGTGCCCTAGTCCTTCTTCAACAAGTCCTACAGTTTCTCAGTGAGGTAATGTTTTGTGGTGACCAGGACCTGTGACTGTGAAGCCTCATGCTCCCTGGAGAACTCATACACAATTTAGTCAGATCTTAGTCTTTAGTCTCGGCACAGTAATCCTTAAATATAACAATAACATTGGCAGAAAACTTGGACCTGAGTATTTGAAGCCTTCCCAGATTATGACACTGTTACCACAGTCTGGTATGATAGACAATAAACAGATGGGTTTATCACTGAACATCAGACCACGTTCTTTGTATGTGTTTTTTGAAATGTTCACACTTTGACCATTACCCACTGCTTTAAATTGTGCTGGTAGTACTATAAGATCCTTACTTCTCTTGATGATCAGTATATTTCTAGGTTACAATAATGTGTTAAACAGTTTTTAACCTAGTTTTTAACCCTTTTATGACTTTAACCAGCCTTCCTATTTGTTTAGTTTTCCTTAATGCAGACTCTGAAGACTTTTCTATTGATAAGCTCATATATTTGCTTAGATTTTAAGTGACATTTTTAGGCTAAGTACTGAGTGTTCTGTAATTAAATAAAAAATGTGTGTCTGCATTTATGCGTTTACATAACTTTTACTATGAAAAGAGTGCTGAGACATGTTGGCTCAATTAATATGGTTTAGATTATTAGCAACAACCTGCTGTTGGAATCCTTTATAACTATTACTTTTAGCCTTTACCTTTAATAACTATGATCACACAATCATCACTCAGGGTTAAAAAATATCTTAGTTTCAGTTTTTATCAATTTTATTTTCTTATTTCCAATGCTTGCAGAGAGAGGCAGGACTGACTTTGTTAAACTAAATTAAAGTCTATTATGAGTCTGCACTGCGGTTGAACTGTTGCCGTTCATTAAATGATTTTTCACAGCAGCCGCCAGAGTTATTATTGTTTGTCATGCGGATCTTGGTTAGAGTAGAACTGGAAGGTCAGTGTTTTTCAATTACAGATTGCATTACTGATATCTGGTATCAGATTCAGGTGTTAGCCTGCATGCTTCAGGCCAACAAGAACTGGTATAACATACATTCACATACTGTAAATACCTTCTATGAGGGAATAAGTAAGGTGTGGAAGATTTTTATATTTTAGTCTTTATAATCTAGCTGCTCTGAGAGTAAAAATCCAATTTGTCTAAAGCCAAAGTGTGAAGATAAAAAGTATAAAAATCATGACATTCTTTTTAGCCATACATCTGTCACTGCAGACAGACAGAGACCCTCAGAATTCACAGACTGCTCTGAAAATACAGCTTACCTAATTTCCAAAAGCTTCTTCACTACATCATTGCACTTTCACAATATAAACAATTGTGATAATCACCCTTCCTCAATAAATTCATAATGGAATCGTTTAAAATTAAAATATTGAATAAAATTAAAAATTAAAATGATTCCACATATCGTTGAAATGACTATAAACTTGCAGTATAGTGTGACATTAAAGTGATCGATTCAGAAGGCCCTTTTGATTCTTTTTTTCTGCACTTAAATCTGATTTTTCAATCATTTATAAAGGCACTTTTAAGTTTTAGGGAGGAAGTAGAGTTGTGTCTATGCATAACAGATGTCTAAGCAAAGAACTCATTTTTCATTGAATCATTTGGCAACTTGTAAGAGCACAAAGACAGAATATGTTTAAATTTATTTTGTATTACCAAAGATAACCCTCTTTGAGAAAGATAAAAGAGCATTTTACCACCAACAAAGTGATTCCAAAGATCCAAAGGATAATTTATGTTTCAGATTGTGTACCAAATCTCTGTTGGATGCTTTTTTCTGTGCCTTAAAGACGTGATTTTCAGATAACATATCAGGTTTTATTTCAGAAATACACAGTATTCAGATGTATGAAAACATTGACGCAGCATAATGTTGCCACCACCATGTGCTATTGTGAGGATGGTGTTTTCAGGGTGATGGGTAGTTTCAGTTTTTCACACATACATAGCATCTGCAATTTGGCCAAAACCTTGAATTTGGGTCTCAATGGACCACAGCAGTTTCTTTCACAGGTTTGCTGTGTTCCCCACACCTGGACCTGTGGCAAACTTTAAACAGCTTTAAGCCTTCTTAAAGCTTTTGGCAATACTGGCTTTTCTGTGTCCACTTTAAAAATGGCAAGTTTTGTGGAGTGCGCAGTCAGTAGTCCCAATTAGTAGTACATCTCCGAAACTTACTTTCTGACTTGTCTGCTGTGTTCCTTGGTCTTCACGGTGCTGTTTGTTCACTAATGTTTTCTAACAAACCTTTTAGGCCTTGACAGAACAGCTGGATTTATACTGAGATTAAATTACACACTAATGGACACTATTTACTAATTAGGTAATTAGTGATGCCAATTGGTTTTGCTGGATTTTAATTTAGAGATAGAAGAGTAAAGCAGGCAGAAAACATATGCACATCACACTTTTCAGTCTCATTTGTAAAAAATTCAAAAACCACATACCACTTTCCTTTCAGTTCACAAGTATACACTAGCTGGTGTTGGTCCACCACATAAAATCCCAATACAATACTTTGAAGTTAGTGTCTGTAATGTGAAAAACTGCAAAGGGTGTGAATACATCTGCTGTTCAGGCATCTCTCCTTTCCTGGTCCCCTCTTTCTGGTAAACTAAGAAGCATGCTATAACGAACAGTTTCAATACAATGACCATTAATCTGCTTATTTTGTTGTCCCGCAGAGACAACATGCATCCTTTATCTTACAAGCACAGGTGCAGGTTGATGCTCAGCCTCCATCTCAACATTTTTGCAGACCACTCACACCCCACACACATTGCAACAGCACTTTATTTCAATCACAGATGATTTTATGCTTTAAATAGAAAAACACTACTGTCTAATAAGTTTTAACCCAGAACTGCAATCTATTAAAATATTTGACGATGTATTGGTGCCTGTAACACATTAACACGCTTCATTGCATTAACACTCTGTACTGACCAACAATGATGATGAGTAAAGTCAACTTGTAAAAGACAAGGAGGGCACATTATGAATTCATTTTGAAAGGTCAAATCCATTTGGTTTTCTTTCAAACTGTAATGTGGACAGTTTGAGATCGTCTGAATATTTGTTGGTGCATTTGTCCTCGCTTCTTACGGCGGTTTAATTCAATAGAAATATCCATGAAGGCAAACTGAATAGCTTTAATGTGTAGAGTATTGACTGATAATGCAACCACATTTTCCTTAATTCTGGATGCATCATTTTCCTCTTTGCAATGCGTTTTCAGTGCAATGTTTCTGTCTTTCAGAGCTCTCAGTGTTTTTCTTTCTCTTTCTGTCTTTGTTTTTTCTTTTTCTCTTCTCTCCCAGCTTTATGCTCAGTATCTTTTTTCTGTCTCCCCTCCCTCTCTCTGTCTCTTTTCTTCCTCCCTTATTTTTTTTTTTTTTGTTCTTGTGCCGCTTGCTTTTCATTCTGTTGTCTTTCATTGTTTTTCTTTTCTCTCTCGCCTAGGGACCCCATTTTTCTCTCTCTCTTTTTTTCTTTTCCTCTATTCAGGTTTTCTTTATTCTCCTTTATGAATAGTTGTGGTACTTTAAGGGGAAGGGGAAGGCGAGGGAGAGGGGAGGGAGGTTAGTTTCAGTCAAAGCTGCAGAACAAAACTTCCTCCCACACCACATGCAGTGTGTCTTGAAATGAGTTTGTCACTGACTTGAAGACACACTGTGCCCCCCCCCCACCATCTCCTCCCTGTTTGTACCACCGTGGATGACAGCCTTGCAGTGACTTGGTTTTGGGCCAGCAGAAATCCACATGTTCCATACAGACTATTGTCCTCCTAAAAATCAGAGGAAGAGTTGCTTGTTTGTGCGTGGAGTATCACATGGTGACACATGATGTGTTTTAAAAACCAGCCACAGCCGTGTAGGAATACGATTATCTCCCGAGTGAGGTGCGTGGAGGGAGGCATGTGTGCTTCATGAAAACATCTTTATTGCTGCAGAGGACTGACAAGCCACCTCATACGTGCACATTCTCCTCAGCTGCTAGGATCTCACTTGGACCTTGTGCAGAAAAGTCCACTTTACAAATAGCAAACCTCACCAAGTTTGCAAATACAGCAATATGCAGGGGGAAGAAAAACTATTAGTGAAGACACACAAAGACAATTCACAGTAGCCACTTAATCTCCAGATATCATGACAGAAATCATTACTATCTTTATGACAGTGAAAGACTACATCCACCTGCACCTATACTTTCCATCTCACACACGCACTCACATTCTCCCTGAGACGGCTTAATGCATGACTCAATGGCGTTGAAAGAATGGGGGTTGGATAAATTGGAAATGATTAAAAATGCAGAATTGACAGGGAAACCAATAAAAAAAAAACTTTCTCCTCTCTTCTATAAGTAAGAACCAAAACCAGCATGATGGAATGGCAGACTTGAAGGGGAGAGAAAGGTGAAAGACAGATGAAAGTGAAGAGAGATAAAAGCCGGAGTGAGGAGGGTGTGGGATAAAGCAGGAGGAAGGGAGGCAGAGATGAAAGCAAAATGAGAAAGATAAGAACAGAGTGAGAGAGACAGAGAGGGAAATGGAGGAAGAGATAGATAGTGTATGGAGCAGAGAGAGAGGTAACCATGGAAACAAGAGGAAGGTACAAAAGAAGAGATAGACAAAGGGGGTTTGATTTAAAAAGAATGAAACTTGGACGAGAGAAAAGTAATTCCGACAGAAATTTGTTACCAGGAGGTGGAGAGATAATATTAAAAAAAATAGAGGAGCGACAGCCATGGAGGGACAGCGTCTGAACGTGGACGCCCGTACGCGGGCGTAGAAGGCACTCCAGAGACCTCTAGTGTTAATAGGTTTCTGTGGTTCATTGTGGGCCTCACCTTGAGTGAATCTGGGGCCATTTCTCTATGTAGGACACTCGCAAAGCAAAGACGGCCAAATATCCCACGTTTCCTTTTGTTATGTCTGTCACACACAGATTAAACATGCAGATGCCGAGAGTATATAGTGTCTTATAATAATAGTTTGCCATGAATCACATAGCAGGACGAGACTAAAATAGGATAAAGTACCTTGGTGAGATTCCTCTGCCACCTTACTGCAAGGAAAAACTGCATTTCTGATAAGGAGGTATAAGTTGGTCCTGCTCTGTGTTTGCTGACTTATTGAATGAACTTGGGGTGCATGTTGAATTCTGTACTGCAGGCTATCCTTTCCCAATGAATAAATGCAACGTGCCCATATATTAGAATTCATATTTGTATATCTATATAGAGTTACAGACAGACAGAGAGGGTTTTTTATTATTTTTTTTATTCTGTGGTTTTTGAGTCTCTTGTGGCAATCCCTCCTTCTCCCTTCCCCCCCTCTCTGTTTTTCTCTCCTTTCTGTCTTTCTCTTTCGTCCTCTGTCTCTGTTTCTCCCCCTCCCTCACTCCCTCCCTCCCTCCCTCTTTCTGTTGATCTCTCTCTCCTCCTCTCTCCTGCTCTCTCATGCCCCCCTCTTTTTCTCTTTCTCTATTTCCTTCCATAGTTCTGTCTCACTCCCGCGCCCCCCTCTCTGTTCCTTTTATATCCTCCTTGCTGAATGCTCTTCTCCTCTCCTCCCTCAACTCTGTCTTTTCTCCTTTATATTCAGTCTCTTTTTTTCAAGCTCTCCCCACACTCTTTTCTCCAATGTTGTCTCCAAGCAGAGCTATTTCATTGGTAATATTCTGTCTTTCCATTTAGTACCCCCTCTGCAAAATGGAAAGAGTAATCTTTTATTTAGTTTTCCTTCTTTATTTGTTTTACTTTTATTCATTCATTTATTTATTTGCTCTGACCATCTCTGCAACCTGTCTGACAGTTTGCTCAGGAATGATTTGCTGAGAGAATTGTTTAAATATTAAGAGCACAGACGGGGAAGAAAACAGGCAAACACGGGAAAACATCAATACTAAACCCAAAACTTAAAGATGCAAGATTGTAGCAAAATTTGGCCATTTTTCCAACTATAATTGAGGCAGTCCTGAAGAAGACCCTCGTATCTCTTCTTACCAACCTTAATGAAAGAAGTTCTACAGGGTGTGGCTACTTTTTTCCTACTGTTTTCCCATATTCCCTCCACATTGCTTCAATTCAAGCCATCTGATTGTCTCTTCTGCACTTATGAAATCCCATGCTGTTATTTTTTATGCATGTGAAAGCCTGATTACAGCAGCTAATCATGCTTGAGACTTAGTAATATATCAGCATGCCATGCAGAGGTGAGACTGATCCAGCACTGGAAATAACAGAAGGTGTGTGGGCTTGATTCTGCAGACACAGGTCGGAGATGATGGCCTGCAGAAAAAAAAGAACAGTGAGATCAGTGCAAAACAACAAGAAAAAAAGTTGAAAACCAAAAGCAAGTTTATTACTCTCAATAAAAATGTTTTACCTGAAAAGACAAGGGGTAACATCCCTAAAACAGTGGTGCACAGATATAGCCATCACCCGGCACAATGTCTCAGGCTAAGCAAACTGGGGCTGCATGAAAAAACAACACTGACTATGTAAGCTCTAGGAGTAGAGTGAATATACAGAAAAACAAACCTACAATCATCTACCTTACAGTAGCACATGTGTGAAAAGCCTTGAAATAAATTAATCTTTTTTGCAGTGAAATAATCTCACTGTGAATTTGTTTAGAAAAACTCAATCTTAAATTTGAGTTACATTTACAAATGTTATATATTGTATACCCACATTTTCCAAAAGGACAGCAGTCACTCTTCTCCTGTAACATTTCACAGAGTTGAAGAATACATGGAAAGGGATATTTAACCATTTCTTTTTGAGCAATCTTTCTACAGTCATATTCAATAAATTACAATATGCGTTCCAATGAGGCTCGTTTGACAGATTAAAATTACCTTTCCAAACTAACAACCTTTAAGCAGGTATTAAATATACTTTTAAAAAAGCCTACATTTCTGCATTAAAACAGTTTTTGTTATGGTCTGATGTAATAGTTTTATCCTAAATGTCTAGTTTTCACAAGTTATAAGTGAGAAATTATCATAATTAACAGAAATAAAGACTGTAAAACAGCATATCAACAGTAATATTCAAATTTATTAAATATGATTGTAAATTTGTATTAGAACTTCAGGCTCAGTAAATACCCCGTTTTCAACAATATATTTACATAAAACTGGATTTGGATTTTTCAGCTGGTTAGGTTATGTCATAAAAACAAGAAAAGAACAAACAAAGGAAAACATTCTTAGGAGGTCTGGGCTCACAGAATTTAATCTAACCTGATCTCTGTACACTCATATTCTTATCTGTTCCTAACATGTTCTCAACAGGATTTATATTTATTTTTAATTATTTAATGGGTTTTAATACAAACCTTTTTATATTTGTATTGTCTTTACTGCTATGTAGTTATGTAGCTGCTGTGACAATGTATAATCTACTTATCTAATTTAACTATTGGCAGTGCATGACTGGCTAGACTTACAGAGTTGGCTCAAGACATAAGCAAAATAAGCTGCTGCTTAGGGTTCACCAAAACAGCAGAGGCAGCACCAAGAAGGATTTTCATACACACAAACAATGCACAATCTCCTTTAGCAAACATGTTATTGCAGTGTTAAACAATGAAGTAGAGTGTTATGTTAATATTCATATTGGTAACCAAGTTTTAGAACTTGGAACTGAACACACTTGAGTTGAAACTGATGTCATTCCCAGA
Source organism: Girardinichthys multiradiatus (assembly GCF_021462225.1). Classification (NCBI taxonomy): domain Eukaryota; kingdom Metazoa; phylum Chordata; class Actinopteri; order Cyprinodontiformes; family Goodeidae; genus Girardinichthys; species Girardinichthys multiradiatus. The sequence goes on along the minus strand of NC_061795.1, from coordinate 27,563,137 downwards.
TTCAAGTTTTGACTTGTTCCTGGTTCACTGTCATCCACAGGAGGTTCTTGAAATGTTCTTTTCTGCTTCTTATAAGTTTCTTATAAAGCAAGGATAAGGGTAATTGAACGGTTCGTCATTTTGGCTGCTGGTACTCAGTCAACATCACAATGAATTAGTAAAGATTTACCTTGCAAATTATTCATGTCAATATCTTTCAGACTACTGCTGAATGCAGCCCAAGTACTACCAGTGGTGCTTTTACTACAGTTTGAGAACCATAGCTGTAGATCATCCAGTGTCTGGATCCTCTCTTATGCTCTATTCTCTTCAGCTCATCTTGAAAGTTTTCTATGATTTCTTCCTGAGAACTGAGGAAACCTTGGAAGAAGGTTGACTTTGTGTCTTGTGAACCGTTGCCCCTAGTTTTAATTTAAAATGCACTGGTAATTCAAAGACTTTATGCTGCCATGCATTATAAAAAGGTTTCCAAGGCCTTTGGAAAGGAAATAGAGTCACAGCATCACAGATCCTCCACCATACTTAACAGTGGGAATGACTGGCTTTCCCACATGTTCTGTGTTTTTTTATTATGCCAAACTGGAGAGTTTACTTCCAAAAACTTAAATCATAGTCTCAACTGACCAAAGCTATTTGCTCCAGTAGAGATGAGCAAACTAATCATATTAACATTTGCGATGGTATGACAGAAAAGGCATTTCTCTGGTATCACTCCCAAACAACAGGTTTCCATGTAAATAGTGTTTAATGCTATGGAAACTCCAAGATGGCAAATTTTACTGCCCTCTTCATAGATTCTTCTACCTTACAATGTCCCTCACAGTCCATGGTGGCAGGATTCAATTCAATTCAATTCAGTTCAATTCAGTTCAGTTCAGTTCAGTTCAGTTCAATTCAATTCAACACTCATTCACAACAATTTTGTTCTCAATGCATTTTGTGGGAAAAAAAAAAATTCCAGTTTGCACACAGCAATACATATCCACTTTATTCCAATCATAAAGGCACATTCAAAATCAATTACATACATTCCAGCAGCAGTCCCTGCTCCTCCTCATCGAGCATTTAGCAATAGTGGGCAATCAATTGCATTGAGTTTTAAAGTTGAAGCAATCCCTCGTACTAAGCAGGATAAATATGGCCAGTGGCTAAAAGACGTTTCACTCTGTGTCACATTGTATTTATACTGCATAGAACAGAAAGTTATGCATTACTAATTAGAAGTTCCTAAATAGTAAAGAAGCAGGTATCGAACATGGATGGATGGATGGATGGATGGATGGATGGATGGATGGATGAATGGATGGATGGATGGATGGATGGATGGATGGATGGATGGATGGATGGATGGATGGATGGGTGGATGGATGGATGGATGGATGGATGGATGGATGGATGGATGGATGGATGGATGGATGGATGGATGGATGGATGGATGGATGGATGGATGGATGGAACTTCTAGAATTGCGCCGCTCAAGGTGGCAGCAGGTTGGAGTAGCTCTGTTACTTTTGATTCTGATTTATTCTTTTTTGGGAACTATTCCTCTTGTGGTGGATACAATTTATTTTTTTATTTTTTTTGGACAACTGTCCTCTCTGGTGTCAGATGCTGTGCAGCTTGGAGGATTTTTCCTAATACTTTATATTTTTGAACATTTGTTATGATGCATTGCCATGGCAACGGGGTTGTTTCTTACAACCGGGATCAGCTGATTAATATCTCAAAAGCTCAAATAATACTTCAACTACAACCCCAGATCCCTGATGAGTTGAAAAGGAGACGTTGTGGATGCAGAGCAGGAGCTAAGAGAACAGAGAGGAGGAAGTTCAAACCATCTCTTCCGTCGATTATGATAGGCAATGTGAGATTGTTGGGAAACAAGTTGGATGAACTCCAAGCCCTACAAAGGACCCAGCCAGAGTACCGGGCATGCAGTATTATGTGTTTTACTGAGACATGGCTGCAGGATCATATCCCCGACTCCAGCGTCTCTCTGCCGGGCTATTTAACCATACGAGCAGACAGAGATTTAAAGAGGAGCGGCAAATGTAAAGGAGGTGGACTGGCAGTACTTGTGAACAACAGTTGGTGTAATCCAGGACATGTAACTGTGAAGTGTCAACTCTGCAGTCCAGATATTGAACTGTTGGCAGTAAGTTTTCGTCCATATTATTTACCCAGAGAGTTCACCAGTGTTATTTTGGCAGCAGTTTACGTTCCACCTTCCGCTGTTGCCAACACTGCATGTGATGCCATCAGCTCAGTTGTTGCTAAGCTACAGACACAAAACCCCAATGCTTTTGTGGCAATTTCTCGTGATTTTAACCATGCTTCACTCTCTACAAATCAGATCACAATCTTGTTTTTCTCTGCTCGAAATATAAGCCCCTTGTTCAGAGGCAACCTGTAATAAAGAGGACTGTGAGAAGATGGTCACAGGAAGCTGAAGAAGCTCTGCAAGGTTGCTTTGAGGCTACAGACTGGGACGCACTGTGCCAGCCACATGGAGAGAACATCAATGCCATGACTTAGTGTGTAACCAACTATGTAAACTTCTGTGTGGACACCATCCCCACCAGAACCGTGAGAAGCTTCCCCAATAACAAACCTTGGAACCTTGTGACCTGAAGGACCTGCTTAACAAGAATAAAAGAGCCTTCAGAGAGAGAGACAGAGAATTATTGAGGAGTTTACAGAAGCAACTTAAAGTCAAGATAAGAGACAGCAAGGAGGTGTACAAGAAGAAGCTGGAGAGCAGGCTCCAGCAAAACAATATCAGAGATGTATGGACAGGGATGAAGAAGATCACTGGCTTCAGGCTGATGGATGATTGGACCGATGAAGGTCTGGACAGAGCCAATGAACTGAACACATTCTTCAATAGGTTCAGTTCAGAAACAAGCTTCGCATCCTCCTCTCCTGCTCACAGCCACAGACATTCCACCCTCCTTTGACCCACAGGACCCACAGCTGTCCAGTAACACCTCAAATTTTTTATCTTCCACCTCAGCCCTAGACCCTTCTGCTTCTACATGTTTGCCTTCAACCATATCAGAAGATTCTGATGGTTCCTTTGCTTCCCCCTTCCACCTGTGTGTCTCAAGAAGTCAAGTGAAGAGACAACTGGAGAGACTGAATTGGAATAAGGCTGCAGGTCCAGATCATATCAGCCCTAGAGTCCTGAAGGCCTGTGCAGAGCAGCTCTGTGGGATTCTGCAGCACCTCTTCAACCTTAGCCTGGCCCAGAAGAAGGTCCCGGTGTTGTGGAAGACCTCCTGTCTTATTCCGGTACCAAATAAAACCATCAGTCCTCAATGACTATAGAGCTATTGCCCTTACATCCCACATCATGAAGGTCCTAGAGAGACTCCTGTTGGCCCACCTGAGTAAGCAAACAGTAAACCATCAGGACCCACTTCAGTTTGCTTATCGCTGTGGAGTTGGAGTTGAAGATGCCATCATACAACTGCTTCAACAAACCCACTGTCATCTGGACAAAGCCAGCAGCACTGTGAGGATCATGTTCTTTGATTTCTCCAGTGCATTTAATACAATCCAACCTGATTTGCTTTGTCAGAAACTCCAGAAGACTCAGGTGGAGGCCTCAACAATCTCCTGGATCAAAGACTACCTGACAAACAGACCACAGTTTGTGAGACTGAAGGGTTGTGAGTCTAACCAGGTAATCAGCAGCACAGGAGCACCACAGGGGACTGTACTCTCACTATTCCTTTTCACTCTGTACACCTCAGACTTCCAGTACAAGACAGACTCCTGTCATCTGCAGAAATACTCGGATGATTCTGCAGTCGTGGGGTGGATCAGAGATGGACAAGAAGCTGAGTACAGGAAGGTGGTGGACCGCTTTGTGGCATGGTGTGGAAACAATCATCTCATTTTGAACGTGACTAAAACAAAGGAGATGATTGTAGATTTTAAGAGAAACAAGAATAGTTCAAAAACTATTTATATCATGGGAGAAGAAGTGGAGGTGGTGGTGGAGTATAAATACCTCGGTGTTCACCTGGACAACAGACTAGAGTGGAGATGCAACTGTGAAGCCATCTACAAGAAGGGACAGAGCAGACTGTACTTATTGAGGAAGCTTAGGTCCTTTGGTGTTTGCAGCAAGATGCTGCATATCTTCTATCAGTATGTTGTGGAGAGTGTGATCTCTTCTACCATCATCTGCTGGGGAAGCAGCATCAGAGCCAGGGACTTACAAAAGCTCAACAAGCTGATAAAGAAGACTGGCACTGTTCTGGGGACTCCTCTGGAACCTCTCGAGATCATTGTGGAAAGACAGATTCTTCATAAAATGGAGAACTTTATGGAGAACCCTGAGAATCCTCTTCATGAGACTGTCCTACAACAACAGAGTGTCTTCAGTCAGAGGCTTCTTCAGATCTGCTCTAAGAAGGAGCGCTACAGGAGATCCTTCCTGCCCACAGCCATCAGCATCTACAACGGCTCTTTGAAGAAACCTTCATAATATGAGCTATAACAACATTTAATTTTCCTTTGGGATTAATAAAGTATTTTTGAATTGAATTGAATTTGATGGATGGATGGATGGAAGGATGGATGGATGGATGGATGGATGGATGGATGGATGGATGGATGGATGGATGGATGGATGGATGGATGGGCTTTCATTACTTCTATTTTAAAAGGAATAGTTTAATAATTATTGCGCAACCCCTGAGTTTAATTGAAACTGTTATTTTTTTATATGGAAACAAAATCGACCCACTTAGAGAATGCAATTCTAAAAAAATTTCAAAGTTAGAAATGCGGTGCTGCAATAAAAGATAAATTCATTTTAAGGCTTTTCACACATCCTTACCAATAGTTCCAACAAAATATTCTGAATAATAAATGAATTAATTGCATTCGCTTTCACTCCCACAGACTAGGAAAGAAAGTTGTCATAAATCACCTGTGATACATTGAGTTTTTCTCAAGGATGAAACAGACAACTGAAATCTGAATCTGTTGTGCCCCACCACTGCTACATCTTCTCTGTCCCTCCCTCAAGCTCTCCATCTCCTTGACTTGCTCCCTTTCTCTTGTTAGAAACAATAAGTTCTAACTTTGACCTACATCACACAGAGGATATGACACTGGACTGCATAGTTGTACTATGGATAAACAGCTCCAACCAGGCCTGCTTTAGAAATGGACACACAGTAGACGTATAAAGCATGTGGTGAACAGAAAGCATGTTCTTGTCATGTGTGTGTTTGCTTGTCCCCTGATCTCTGCATCAGATAAACACATTTGAAATCCCAGATAAGGATTGGTGTACTGGAAAGCAGACCAATGATTCGCTTTCCTCTCTCCTCCTCCTTTAGTACCTGTAGAAATGAAATTTGACACTTATTAGTCTAGCCTATTAATTTTCCAGGACTCATCTCATGTAAATGTAACTAAAGTAAATGGACTGTTATGAAGATTCAGGTCTGGAAAGGAGCCAGAGCTTTTCTACTCCCCCCCCCCCTCCCATAAAAACTTTTGTTGTCTGTGTCTTTTTCATTCTCCCCATAGGCTAGTTCTGTGTTGTTTTATGTACGTGTCCCTTGTTGTTTCTTCCATGTGGTTTCTTTGTCTTTCAGCCTCTTATCTCTTTGTTTCTTCCCTTGCTCTCCTTCTATTTTCTCTCCCTCGACTTCCTGCTATCTCTCCCCGTCGCTCACACCCTCACTCAATCTCTTTCTCTTTCCTCTCCCCTCCCCTCTCCTCCTTCCCTCCCTCACGCTCACTCTCATTCCCTATCTTCCCCTCCGCCCTCCTCCTTCCCCCTCCACACCCCTTTCTCTCTATCTTTTCTCATTCTCGCAGCACTCCCAGCTGCTGATGATTGATCAAGGTTTTCAAGGTTTGCCCTTTCCTGTTATTTAGCAGGAAATGTTTATGCACAGTTCTCAGTCTTGCAGTCACAAATGGCATATGTCCACCCTGTGTTTGTTGTGCCTGCCTGCCTGCCTGCCTGCCCTGACTCCTGCATGTCTCACATCTACTTTTTTTGAGTGTGTTTAGTAAAGGTGAGGTAATATAAAAGAATACCTGTCTCAATTATGAGGTTTGTCATTAGTGGCGATCACATCAGTTCTCAGTCGGCAGGTAGAACGCTCTGCCGCACCATTTCTCAAAGAAATCTGGAAGTTCAATAGTTAATATCTTTCCTTTGCTGTTTTTTCTTTTTTCCTCACGCCCTCTTTCTCTCTCTATCTCCTTTTCCTCTCTTCATTCCTCCTTCACTTCTTTGCTTTTATCTTGCTGATGGACTCTTATCTTTTTTTATTCTCACTCCATATCCTCCTCATTTCTTTTTTTCTTTCTGCTTTACTCCACACACCCTGCTTCTCTCTTTTCAACGCATTTTCTTTCTACTCACTATCTGTCTTTCCATCCCCACCTCTTCCCCAACCCACGCCCCCCTTTTCTTTCTCCCCTGTCTTTTATTCTTTCTCTTTCTTTTGCCACATCCTTTCTTATACCCCAGCCCCCCCTTCCTTCTCCTCCTCCTCCTCCTCCTACAGTTCTTCTTTCCCTTCTTCCTCCTTTTTTTGCTGTATTTTTCCCTCCCCCACACAAGTTCTCTTTCCTCTCTCCCTTTTTCTTTCTGTCCCCCCCCCCCCCCCACCCTTCCTCCACTCAGCTTCACTCCCCCTCCTTCTGCTTCTTTATTCCTTATTCTTTCTCCCCCATGTCTGTCTCCTTCCCTCCCTCTCTTCTAACTGCTTTTCTCTCCTTTCTTTCACCTACTCTTTTCTTTTGTCACTCTTTTTTTCTCCTGAATTTCTCAGACAGTATACTTTATACTTAATTAGTTTGGATGAAGAACTCCTCGCTCTCTGTGAAAAAGTAAAAAAAAATGTCCGCATTTCTCAGACATTATCTGTCTGTTTTGTAACTGACAGACGCACCTCCACCCATAGCGTCTCTGAGTGTTTGAGAAAGTCTGTGGCGCCTCTATGAGTGAGTGTGTCTAAATCGACCTTATATATATATATATATATATATATATATATATATATATATATATATATATATTTATATATATATATATATATATATACATATATATATATATATATATATATGTATATATATATATATATATATATATATATATATATACATATATATAACATATATATATATATGTTATATATATGTATGTATATCCTGTGTGTGTGTAATTTGTGCATCTAAGTACATGTGCAAAAAAAATGGGGGAATGCAAAGTATCAAGCATGATCAAGACAAGATAGTTGTAGCTGAAGAGAAATATGTGCTGAAGGGTCATGTTGAATTGTGGAAGATAAGATGTGTGTGTGTTTATGGAGAAAATAAGAGTGAAAACGGAGATGGAAAGGACAGGGTGGGAGGAAGAGAAAGAAATGGGGTGATGCTGTGCATGTGTGTGTGTATGTGTGTGTATGTGTGTGTGTGTTGGGGTGAGGGCTGTTGGAGGGTGGTGGGGAGTGTGGGGGGGGGGGGGGTGGGCACAGTCAGTTCTGATAACAGCAACAGTAGGAGGCGGATGAGCCGTGGGACCGCCCCACTCTCCCGCGGATATAAATAAGAGGTGGATTTTTTACTCCACTCATTTCTCCTGAAGGATGAGATCCCTGAAACACCTCAAACATCACTCCAGGAGCAATGTGGTGAGTTTGGGACCTGAATATACTGGGGGAGATGTAGGTGTTGTGTTAGAGAGGGCGTTGGGGTGATGTTGGAGACTTGTTTTTAGCAGTTTGTGCATGAGGTGTTTACACTCGTCCTGTGCGTGCTCTCGAGTTGGCGTTATAGGAAGGAAGAGAGAATTTACTTTTCACGTGTGCTGTGGTGCAGAGACGTGTTTTCTGAAAGAGCGCTTTCTGCCTCCTCTCTAATTGTTTGTCCTTAGGTGTCTTTCAGTCTTGCAACTTTAAATGTGAAAGTGCACCACTCTCGCAATAATTACCCTACCTTCCATGTCTACTTGTCATTTGTCTTTTTCTCTTTCATTTTGTCAGCCTTTCATTTTGCTGTGCTTTTTCTTCTCTCTACAGCCCTCCCACCCTTCCTCCTTCACCTCTTTCTCTCTTACTCACTCTGTCTTTCTGTCTCTCTTTGGCTGCCCCCCTCACCACCACCACCACCCCTCCATACACTCACACCCCCCTTCTCCTTTTCCTTTCTCTCTTCACTCCTCTCACATGCTCACTCAATCTCTCGTTCCCCTTTCCTCCTTCCCCTCCCCTCCCCTCTTTTCTTTATCTTTCAGCCCCTCCATCTCATTTCTCTCTCTGTCTCCCTCCCTCCACTCCTCCCCCACCCATAGCTCTTTCTCCTTCTCTTCATACCTCCCTCCCTCTTTTCTCTTTCTCTCTTTCACACACACATGCTTTCAAACACACACCCAGTCTCTTTCCTTTTCTTTCCCCACAAACACACACAGTCTGTCTCTGTCTGACTACTTTAAAAGCAGTAATTATAAATGACGTGGTTATCAGGGCATCCAGGTCTACTTCCCTCACCCATGCACACACACACCTTTACTCCTGCTCTTTATCTTCTCTACTATTCTCTCTTTTCTCTGTCTACTATTTTCTCTTAGCATTGTGTCAGGAAAAGGAAGCAGCTCTTTCTTACATGGCAGTGAAAGCTGTGAAACGCTGCCTGAAAAAAAACCTAAACTACAGGGTCAGAACTTCTCCGAAACATTTTTCAGCCAGTTTGGTCCATGCTGATAAATAACCTGAAATCAGATCTTTATATGCAATAGAAGGCCGGTTTGATTGTTGCTTAGTTTCTCCAAAATACGAGCAATTGGGTCTGAAACCCTTCAGGATTATACAATAAAAAAATTTGCATTGGGCTGGAATACAGAATAAGTAAATAAAGCTCAATCAAAGGTCTGTTAAAAAAATGAGACTGCCTGCTGCCATATATCGTCTTGTTAAAGAAGCTCAAGTTTGCAAGCATTATGAAGATGGCCACGGGGCTCAGAGAATCAATGAGACAGTTTTCTTCAGTGATGGGCCGACTGTGGTCAAGCCAGGCAGTCCCAGGACCTCACAGGAAGTGCCGAGGACAGTACACGGAAGTCAGTTTCCTGGCCAGGACCTGCATCCCTTGTTGTGTTCTTTATTATTCTAAAGCCTGTCAAGGAAGGAAGCGGGGCGCGAATACAGATCTGCCTTATCTTCTCGATCTAATGTTCTGTAGATTCAGAGCAAAGACACAAAGGCGTCATCTGAACGCAGCTTTCTCATAGTCAAAAACAAGATCTTAATACACACAAGCTGAGATCAGTTTTACATTAGGTTACAGTTTTATGAGTCTGAAATATGAGGGGATATTTTGTGTTAATGAAATAATAAGTAGTACTTTTAAAGATGTTTCATCAGTCCAAGATCCATTATGTCTTATGCCTTGTGTGTGTGTGCTTACAGGAGGAAGAGAGTAGCTGTTTGGTGCGAACCTTTCCAAAGATGACTGAGGCCCATGTGGATGTGGGCACGCAAACAGAGCCCGTGGTGGTGCTATCACTTGCTCAAGCTGCTGTTCTTGGCCTCATCTCCCAGAATGAAATATTTGGGGCCACCATTGCCCCGAATGGCTTTTACACAGGGGAACCAAAAGAGTGTCCCCCTCCTCCTCCTGAGTCAGTGGAGTACGAGTATGCTGACCAGCTGATAGGCGCCAATGGGGACTACCTCCCTGAACCTACTGGGGAGCAGGAACCCCAGCCGCACTGCAGCGAGAAAAGACGACCCGGCCCCCGTGGGAGAACCAAGAGGCAGAGGAGCGATGGGGAACTAGAATCCCTCAAGCGCAAAGATGTTGCTCCACAGGCTCAGGTTAAAGGTGAAAGATTTGATTCTGACACACCTCCTCCCTGCATTCACATGAACAACAGGCACAGTCCCAGCAAGCTAGAGGATCCAGTCACCCATCAAGCTTCCCTGAAAGAGGAACAGGCCTGTGGAAACTGTTCATCATGTGTGAGAGACACAGCCATGCCACAAACGGACGGACAGAAAGAACAGGAGCAAGAAGGTACTTCTGTTAGGGAGAAAAAGCGGAAGGAAGAAGAGTTAGTGGTAGCGGAAGAAGAGGAGGAGGCACTGAACCTTAAGACGACTGGAGACAATAGCAGTCCTCTGGAGAATCGTTATTACGATTCCAATGAGGTGGCCTGTGAGTCTGCTGACATGCCGATGCAAGGAGAATATGAGGAGAACTGCCAGGCCCAGGCCATGCTGTGGTCGGACCCCGAGGGCCTCGCCAGACGAATGCAGATCGACCGATTGGACATAAATGTACAGATTGATGAGTCTTACTGTGTAGACGTAGGAGAGGGTCTGAAACGCTGGAAATGTCGCATGTGTGAGAAGTCCTACACGTCTAAATATAACCTTGTCACTCATATTTTGGGTCATAATGGAATTAAGCCCCATGAGTGTCTACACTGTGGGAAACTTTTCAAGCAGCCGAGCCACCTTCAGACTCACCTGCTCACCCATCAGGGGACCCGGCCCCACAAGTGCACAGTGTGTGAAAAGGCCTTCACGCAGACCAGTCACCTGAAGAGGCACATGCTGCAGCACACAGATGTTAAACCTTACAGCTGCCGCTTCTGCGGCCGGGGCTTCGCCTACCCCAGTGAGCTGAGGACCCATGAAAACAAACACGAAAACGGTCAGTGCCATGTCTGCACCCAGTGTGGTCTTGAGTTTCCAACCTATGCCCATCTGAAACGTCACCTAACCAGCCATCAGGGTCCGACCACATACCAGTGCACAGAATGCAACAAATCCTTTGCATACAGGAGCCAGCTGCAGAACCACTTGATGAAGCACCAGAACGTTCGGCCCTACGTTTGTCCTGAGTGCGGGATGGAGTTTGTGCAGATCCACCACCTTCGACAGCATACTCTCACCCACAAGGTACTGGTAATGTATCTTTTTTTTTACCAGTCAATTGGCTAGCCGCATTCTGCTTTACATTACTTAACCCTAATTTAAAACAAGATCACAAATACTAAAACCTACTGGGTATTTAGGATAAAAGAAGTTTCTAGCTTCTTCCGGTCAGTGTTTCATGCATCAATACGGATGTAAAATTGAGCCAAATGTCATTCTTGCATCAGAGCCTATTCTCCAAAACCAGTTGCTTTGTAAACATGGTCTTCAAAAGCCTTACGTTTTTGTGTGCTCAACCCCACCCTCAACATGTGTTTTATGTCATTTGCAAAGCTTCCTTTTACATCTGATGATTCACTCAGTTTCTCTAGCAGGATGTATGATTTATTCTTAATTTATTCTATAAAGTTCTGTTATTCATGACAAGCACGGCCGTATACATTATTCCTCTCATATTTAAGTACTGTCTTCTGATTTAGACTTGATCACTTTATGTTTCCTCCCAGGGCATGAAAGAATTCAAGTGTGACGTGTGTGCCAGAGAGTTCACTCTGTCGGCTAACCTGAAGAGACACATGCTGATCCATGCCAGCGTGAGACCCTTCCAGTGCCACGTCTGCTTCAAGACCTTCGTTCAGAAGCAGACCCTGAAAACACACATGATCGTCCACCTTCCTGTCAAACCCTTCAAATGCAAGGTGGGTGTATCGAGAGAGGGGTTTAAATATCGGGTTATACAAAACCATGGAATGGTACTGATTCCTGGACCTTTCCCTCTCTCAGGTGTGTGGGAAGTCATTCAACAGAATGTACAATCTGCTCGGCCACATGCACCTCCACGCCGGCAGCAAGCCTTTCAAGTGTCCTTACTGCACCAGCAAGTTCAACCTGAAGGGCAACCTCAGCCGCCACATGAAAGTTAAGCACGGCATCATGGACAACACAATAGATGGACATGGTGAGTGGGTTTTGCTCTTGTCCTAATTAGACCGCTTTGGAACAGATGAAGCTGATGAACTTGTTCATGGGGTTATGCATGGCACACTTCCAAGTGGGACTGCTCCAAGGGCTTCATGTCACGATTGTCACTCAGTCAGTCTAACGGACTTTGACCCAGCATGTACTGTAATGTAGTGGCCAAGCATTTTGATGTTTCTGCCACTTGCTCCCCATGTGTTTAGTAAATATAGCAGTGCCTGGATTAGACTTGCTTGTCTCTATCAGTGAAGACTGATGCAGAGGACAGGCAATCTGCTGGCTGTCCTCAATGTAGCTATTGGTCTTTAGGAAGAAATCTATGCAAGTGCAAGCATGTCTGTTGTTGAAGGCAGGGTAAGATCATATTTGTATCTTCCCCTTCCTTTGTCAGAACCCCCCCAAGAGACAGAAGGCCAGGAGGAGTATGAAGAGGAGAGCTTTGAATTCAGCGAAAGAGAAAACCGCGCCAACAACAACAACACACCAGACGTGGCCAAACTATCTCAAATGGAGTACTACAGCAACTACGGGAAGACTGCGGGGCGCTTTAGTGCTGCAGGGACAGTGCCAAATACCCAAAAATGAACATGTGCGTGAACTTATTTAACATAGGATTGTTTATTTTGTTTTATTGCTATTAAAGGTGAAATGCCCCTAAAGGGATAGCTTGTATTTTTTTCAATTGAGTTTCTCTGAAATTATCAGCAATAGTTCCATTACCTGTAATTCAAAGATGTTATATCACTGAGTTTGTAGAAGAATTAGGAAACAGTCAGAATAATTGAAGGCTAACAGCTAGTCAGACAGACTAGCTGTTTTTTTTTTTTTTTTTTTTTATTCAACTCTCAAAGTTGAAATTTATCCAGTGGGATAAAACTCTATATTAACATGTCAAACATCTACACTTTCACAAGAGACTGTTGTTGAAGCCAAAGAACTTCATTGTTCCTGTGCTTTGAGGACAGGAGCCAGGCACCTTTCAATACCAATCAGGCGGATCAGGCGGATGATACAGCTGACAGCCTCAACCAAAGTAACTTGGTGTAGTAGCATGCAAGTTGTTTCGGCTAAGAAAACAGAACAAAACTTAACGACCCCTTGTGAAAGACAGTTAATATCTGCTAATATGGCCCCCCCATTGAACAAGGGGTCCTTCTGACTAGCTGTTAGTCTTCCATCACTGTGAGGATTTCTTGACTTTCCTACAAATTCATTGCGATAAAGATAATACATGCTGAGAAACTATTACACATAACTTTACTGTGCCTAACGTCAAAAAATCCCAACTATTCCTTTAAGAATGCGAGGAAGCCCATCAAACTGCACATTAATATGCACTGGAATCACTCAAAGTCTGCAAAATGTGAAAACGTTTCTTGTAGAGGTTATATTTTAAAGAGCAGCATATAAGTACTTAAGTTAAAGAATGTTGCAAATTTGTCAGTTGCTTAACATCATCATCACCTGAGCCCTAAAATAGAAGCACAATTTTATCAAGAGGAAATGCATGTTACATTGCACTTACTCAAGACAATCCCAGTGTCTCTCCGTGTGCTGGGGTTTCACCAGTGTGAGCGGTGAGGGAAGGGATGAGGGGCTTTCACCTACCAAAGCTTATCAAAAGATTAATGACTCACTTTGATTTATACTGTGATAAATAAATGTAAAGCTCTGTTAAAAAAAAAAGACATTCACTTTAGTTCTGTGCTTTACTGTATATTACTGTACAGTATCAGTCCTGCTGGATGTTGGCTGGAACAGGTGCGTTGCACTAGAGAACCACTGTGTCTAATTTTTGTATTCTATATTAACAAATGTCCGCCTGTATTGATCTCTAGTCTATGAATGTAACTGTTTCCGTGGAATGTTTTAAGGCAAATTCAAATGTCCTCCTTTTTTTAATGCTTGGACCCCGTTACCAAGTAAAGTCAAGTTTATTTATATAGCGCTTTTCAGCAACAAGGCACTCAAGGCGCTGTACATAAGGAAAAACATTACAATGATACAGAAAATTAAACAACAGAGGTAAAAAAAATAAAGAGAATAGAATGATGCAAAAGGAAATCTGAACTGAAAACTTAACTAATAATGTTTAGATGACACATTCAAAGGCCACTCTAAAATAAGTTTTTAATCTTGATTTAAAGCAACTTAGGGTTTCTGCGCTTTTACAGTTTTCTGGGAGTTTATTCCAGATTAGTGCAGCATAAGAACTAAAAGATGCTTCTCCATGTTTAGTTCTGGTTCTGGGTATGCAGAGTAGATTTGAGCCAGAAGACCTGAGAGGTCTGGGTGGTTGATACACTGACAACAGGTTTGTAATGTATTTTGGTGCTGAGCTTTTATTGATTTATAGACTAACAAAAGTATTTTAAAGTCTATTCTCTGAGCTACAGGGAGCCAGTGTAGGGACTTTAGAACCGGGTGATGTGCTCCACTAGTTCTAGTGACGATGCGGGCAGCAGCGTTCTGGATCAACTGCAGCTGTCTGATCGACTTTTTAGGCAGACCTGTGAAGACACCGTTGCTGTAATCAATTCTACTAAACACATGAATTAGTTTTTCAAGGTCCTGCTGAGACATTAGTCCTTTAATCCTGGAGATGTTCTTTAGGTGATAGAAGGCAGACCTTGTTACTGTCTTTATGTGCCTGTGAAGGTTCAGGTCTGAGTCCATCACTACACCCAGATTTCGAGCCTGATTGGTGGTTTCTAGCTGTATTAACTGAAGCTGTGTGCTAACTTTTACCAAAGACTTTGCAGCTATGGGCGAGTTCCTCTCCTTTTCCCTCGCTGTTGTGTCAAGCTGGGACATTGAATTTTCCAGACCTTGTGAAATTACATCCAGGTTTCCCCTCCTCCTTACCACGGAGATTAGGCAACCGTGTAGCATCTCTTTTAACAAACCTTACCTTTTTCCCCTTACATCCAAGTCTCCGCAAGGCAACACTGCAAAATGTATTTAAAACAACGCAACCCGCTCCACATCCATATTTTTATTTTTCTCTTTTTAAATGGCTGAGGCTCAACCTGAATTGTCCCGCCCCCAAAAAAAAACTTGGACAGAAATATTAAGTGCCCCGGTGTGTCTGCGAGAGCACACCATCCATCATACTGCGCACTGCTCTCAAGTGATGAACGACAGCCTCCCAACATGTGACAGGGCCGTGGACCTTGCAGAAAATGATGCGGAAATGCTCAATATATTCACTTTTCCACTGCTTAGATTTTTCAAACTTGAAACCTGCAAACAAATTTCCCCATTTACAATGTTGATATATTGCATTAAAAATAAAAGTGCTCTTTTTTGTTAGTTTTTTTTCAGCTTCTGTGTTCACTGCGTCAATATTTTTAGCAATGATCCAAAAAGGAGAACACACTCATCCTGAAAGGCTTTATGTACTAAACCTTAGTGTGAAGATGATATAAATAGAGTTGTATGTACAATGTTGTGTACCAGGCAGAACTGTCAAATAATAAATTTATTTACCTTACTTTTCCTGAGTTTTTAATGAAATCAAACACACGAAAAGCTAAGCATCGGTCAAACAAGATTTATTAGCCAGCATGTCTGACAGTCTTCATTCCTGCTCAAGGCATAACACAGCACTGAATACAGTACACATTACAAAAGTAAAACTTGCACATTATGGGTCAGGTGTTTATGGGGCCATCAGATGGAAGGACGACTCATTCTTTTAATTTCCTAAAATAACACTAATTTATCCTACAGTGTATGCTCCTTCGGGTGAAATACGAGTGGATTTGTTGACCTTTCAAGTTAAAAATGAGGTACAAAAACATAAGAGTGACAATGCCCTCTCCTGGCTCTTATTGCCGATTCAAGTCCTTCACTTGCCGAGGGCTTTATCCAGATTTGTTTTGATGGCGTCGAGGAAGTCTGTGGTATTCACGTAGTGCTCGTTCAGCTTCACACTGAGAATTAAACAAAAAAGAAAGAAAATCAGGCTAACTATGAACACATATGAAATAACAAACCATTAATAACCCTTAAATGGCAAAACATTTAATATCAAATTGAATTGAACTCTGGAAAAGATGGATCAATATGCAAATTAGAAATAAACAAGATTTAATCATTGTAAAATAGTTTTATTAAATTGTATTAAAATTTTGTTTAAACCTGTGTATGGATGAACAGCTTCACCAGATGTTGGCTTTTTTTAAATATATTTTAAAACTAAAATGAATAACCTATTTCATGTACGCTGGCTATGAAGTGTATATAGGATTGACTAAGCACAGGTAGGAATTAATAAATCTCCTCATCCCCAACTCATTTTCAAACAGAGAAAGGTTGAGTTTAACTTTTCTTCGTTTTTTAACATCTTTTATCATATAAACTCAGTTCTAGAGCTGGACTGAAAAGATTTATAAAAACAAACGCCCCGAGAGATCAGCAGTTGACTAGAGATGGCCCATTTTACACCTAACTGGTCCTGATCGGTGATCAGTACAGTTGGAAAGTAAAAATGCAACCTTTTTTCCGATCAGGGAACTCGCCATCCATAAGCACTACCAGGTTGTGCTCAGAACACTCTTCTTGGTAGATGATGTTAGTGAACAAAGAGGACTCATCGTTGGCCATTTTCATCAGTGAGGTGTTAAAAAAATAAACTTAAGAGGTACCATAAAACATGTATAAAGCTTCTAGAAAGAAAACCATTTTCTATAGACCTGTTGGATGTTAACTCGGTGACACAAAAGGGATTCAGATGCCAGAAGAGAACTGAAAACCTAACGTTTATCCCCTTGAAGAGTTCAAGACGGTTTGTAAAGGAACATGCTGGGTTAGAAAATGTTGGTAGCCTCTTGAAAATCTCATTTAATGTAATGGTCTAGCGACTCTACAGGGAACACTGAGAATGCTGTATTAATGGTAACCACTAATTGCTAATATAGAACGCTAAAGACGGTTTGAGATGTTAAGTCTGTAGTCATGTTGTCTTAGCTTTGAAATATAAGTAAAAGCATGTTTAACCGCAGAGCTGTGTAATACAGACAGCTCACTCGCTCACATGGTGTGATGATGCTTCAGGTCAGAAGAAAAAACAACTGTTCACAGAGAATGATTTAACAATCTCAAATAACAGAAAATATGATCTTTTTCTTTACAATAGTAAGATGATGCGCGGCGTGTGGTGTAGCGGTAGAGTGAACGCTTCATATACAGCGGCTATGACTCCTCAATGCAGCTGTCCAGGGGTCGATTACTGACCCTTGGGACCTGTGCTGCATGTCTTCCCCACTTCTCTCTCTGCCCGTTTCCGGTCTACATAATGTCAAATAAAGTCCACTGCTGTCACACAATTATAGAAAAAATTAAATAATAAAAAGGTTGGACACAGCTGCTAGTTAATTTGAAATCATCTTGCAGGAAAATGAATATCTTGTCACATGAGGAACTCTTACACTTTCATGTGTGCAAAAAAACTAAATGAAACAGAAGATTGTCTGATTTGTTCCTATATCTCTGTCCAATAACCTGGAGTATTTCACCCTCTTTGTAGATCGTAAGTGACACAGACAGACAGCTCAGTAACTTTGAGCTGCTGTTGAGAAGTCATTGTTTTATTTTACCATAAACACTTTATTGTTAGAGTCAGCTGAATATTTATTCAGAGTAGAAATAAATAAGTACTGCATTTATAACTTTTAGTTCTTCAAAATAGGTGATCAGAAATCGGCCACAAACATTTGTACGAAACAAAAATGTAGAAAACATAACGAACGTTCCTGAATATCAGAAGTTATTGCCAAAAACATTTTCAGAAGCTAACGCATAAGAAGGCAAATCATACTCTTAGTACAACCTAAGAAAGAAATGTTGAATATTTATAGTAACATTCTGATACTGAAAGCACCAAAACCTTTTTTCCTGGATTAATTATAGGCTTGATGTCCCAAAACAAAGATGCTCTAAAAACAAAATGGGTCCATTCCTTTAACTGTGACCGCACCTGAGCTTTTTATCATTAGTTAATCTCTGAATGCTGGTTTTAAATTTACTGGTTTATAAAATGTTTTAGAACTTTTTTTTTTTTATGAACCACTAGCTCAGAAGCAAAACACAAAAGAAACTTTTCTGTGTGGCGACGCTACAGCGATTACATATCTGGTACAGCTTACTAAATACTAACAATCATAGAATAACTGCATTACTTCTCGATTTTTTTCACATTAATTAAATTACCGCATCTTCTTCCACATATGGTCCAAGTTTTATTTTTCTCTCTCTTTTCTCTGTAAATTACATAAGAAATGTGGGCATCCTTTGTCATTATTTTACACAGTTTAAATAGTTTTGTCAGGGTTCCTACATATTTTCCATGTGAAATTTCCACACTTTACCAGACTCAACTTTCCAGGCTTCTCATTCATTTTAAAATACAAAAGTTCACTATGAATTTATCAATAATGTTTCTTCCGTGGGCAGAAGAGCGGGGTGGGGGGTGGATAGGAAAAACAAGCATAAATGTAGGACACACTGAAAGAAGAAAAGATGAGGAGGAAAAAATGTATGGTCAGAAGAAAGCATATGGGAGGGAAGTTGGCACACAAGGGAGAAGAAAAAGGACATAAGGAAGGCAGAAAACAAGCAGTGAAAGAAGTAAGGGCAAAAGGAACAAGAAGGAGGGAGGGAGTTGTGACATAAGGAAGGAAGAAAGGGCCAAAAGACAAAGAAGAAAGGAAAGAAGCCAGGAACGTAAGACTAAAACAGAGAAAGAAGGGAAGAAAAAAACAACACGACAGAGAGGTGAGGAAGTTGGGACACAAGGAAGGAAGGGCAGAAGGGAGAAATGAAGAATGAGGAGCAAAGAAAAGAAGGACAGAAGGAAGTATATGAGAGAGGCAGGCAGGATACCAGTAAGGATGAATGGTAGAAAGGAAGGACATAAGGAATGGGAGTAGACGGACACAGAAAGAAGGATACAACATTTATAAAAAGGGAGGAAAGTCTGGAAATAAAGTCATTTTTCCATACCATATTCTTTCCCCCACTTCTAGAGGCATGGAAAAACACTGACATAAATGTCTTTACTGTTCCAGGCTGTCCTGGACTGCATAGGAACCCAGTTTGGTGGAAAGCAGATCATCCGATTGGAATCCAAAGAGATGTGAGCTCTTCTTTTAAGGTGTCAGAGGAGATTTTTTTCAATCATATAACCTACCTACAAGGACAAGGACTTTCTTTTAGTTTTTTCCATCGTCTCTTCAGGGTTCCTACACATTTGTCATTTGAAAATTGCATTCTTCTCCAGGCCCAAATGTCAGAGATCTCAGTCCCTTAAATATACAAGTTAGCTGTGAATTTATGGCAGCTACTTCTACAGCAGTCAGGCTTCAAATATCTAACCTACAAAAACCAACGATTGAAAGGAGGGATGGAGGGACAGACAGATGGGTTGATGCGTGAATGGACGGATGGACAGTTGGATGAATGATGGGCAGATGGATAATTAACAGATGGATGGATAGCTGGATGGCTAGATGCACAGATGGATTGAAGAATAGATGGATAGATTGATGGGAGTGGGGGGTGGTGGACGAATCTTTAAAACAATGGGAGAAGAAATCAAGTACGGAAATGTTTTATTCCCCATTCTTATCTAAATCTGGAAAATCCCCAACACTCTGGAGTCCCTTCATTATGTGCTCCACCAGTATCCCATGATAACAGTTAAGCTTTTCCAACTGCCATAAGAATATTATGCATCAATGTATTTAAAAAAAACAAAACTTTAATACTATAAATAACTAATTTTTATGCATTTTTTAGAGTTTTTAACCAATTAGCGGCCTTTTTAAGTACGGTAATTTAAGTCTTTCTTATTTAAACAAAAATCTACACCTGGGAGTGTCAACCTCCAGAACATCAGTCCAGTTTCTTCCTCAATCTCATTTAAGATCATTTAAAGTTTGCCACGAAAACCTTCTATACAAATCATCTAATAAACACGTTTTTTAATAGCAATTGTTTTTATGAATGCCATTAATTACTTCAGTCCTCGTCAGACATACATCTACATTTTGCTAAATCTTCAACTCCTTAAATGCCAGTTTTAGACATTAAACTGTTAAATCAGCAGATTTACACCGTGTGAAAAAGATTTACCAAACTGTAATGATAGTATCTTAAAAAGAAAATCTATTTTAAATGAGAGTCAACAGAACAAAAAGTACTGAGAGGACAAACGTTGGTCCATTTAGTATAAAAGACTAATTAAAAGGGAGTCTTCCAGTGAACCTGGGCTAAAAAAAAAAGACATTTGCATAAATACAGCCAACATAATCCAAAAATAATGTTCAACCTCCCCAAAAAAGAAAACCTTTTGAAGAAAGAAAGCTGCAGTTTTATGAAAAGAATACACCACGACGTAGCCTGGGATTGGGATCATGATTTGGGCGAATGGTGCCTTCAGTGTTCTCATAAAAACAAGACAGTTGAAAGATTTCACCCAACTAGAAGAAACAAAATCCTCAAATAAAACAAAAAAGATTCCGAGAAGCTGCAACACGAACCGATTAGTGGCATGAACCTTTTTTAACTAAACTTGTCAAATTGTAACTTCATAAAATTAAATAAAATGCAACTTTGTTCATAGTTTTTCCTTGAGTTTTTTCTTTCAGGGAAGGGCTGGTTACCAGTAAAACAAGAAGATCCATTACACTGTTCCTGCAGATTAAACGTCTGAAAACGTTCTGGTGTTGCTGGAGTTTTATCTGGCTGTATGAAGAAAAGAACATCAGCGTTCCTCCTCCCTGCTGCTGGTCAGCTGGCTGAAAAACTGCTTCTATGCTTTACCCACATTTACAAGACAGACAACAGTTATAAATATTTTGGGCAGCACATAAAATATAAAACTGTGGTGTGGAAACTAAATTAGCACAGGTACGGCTTTTTAGGCCGAATATTTAACCACATATCAGGTTTTTTCACTAGCTTTTACTCTAAAGTGTAGAACACCCAACAGGTAGAATATTCACTTCAATACGTATTTCAGAACTACTACAAAATTTAGCAATTCAACATTTTTGAAAGACTATGCATCAGAATATTACCAACTATCTTATCTTACCGATATCCTCATCTTAACTTTAAAAACACTTTATGTAGTGTGTGTGTGCGAGTGTATCAGACTGTCACACCAGCCTATGCCTACTAGAGATGTTTGCCCTGTGCAAGCAGGAACCTTGCATCCACAATTGTTGAACTATTGCTTTTTAATTCATCCTGAAGCTGTGCGATACGGTCAATTCAAACAAAGCCTTACATTTACCAATCACATTTTGAGAAACCTCTGGGAGTGAACCTTCCAAACGGAAATATATATTTTGCCCCACACATTTAGTCAGTGAATTTCTGTTAAACCATTATAAGGAGTTAGTGTCTTACTTAACTCTCTTGGCATCCTCACTTAGTATAAATTCAAATTAGTTGGACCTGGAGACTGAAGCAAACGGCTCGTCTGTGAAACTCCAAAGAAAGAAGTGAACTTAAAACAATTCCAGTCTCAAATATATCATAGCTGTTTATGTTGCTTTTATTATATTGATCTTTACCCTACCATACTTTTTTATTAAGCAGTTACATCCAACGAAAACAACATAAATGTTTCGTACTCAAGATGTGTTTCACACAGGAAGATAAATGGTTGCAGTTCTCCAGCTTCCCTGTAAAAACTTGTACTATGCTAACTTAATGACAGTTGAAAGGTTCATAAAATAGTTTTTGCAGCTATAACTTTGAGGTTGAAGTTGTTTTAAGAAAACAGAAATCTCGCTCTCAGAATAGCAATGTGCTTTTGTCTCCAGGAGCAACTAATCTGGATTTAAAACAGGTTAAGATGCCAAGAGTTACCTACTTCCAGTAAGATATTAATTTCTTATAACCTTTAACATAATCTCACTAGTAAAATTGTAGACTATCCCTATAATGTACATGAAGTTTGTTAAAAATGCAACATGTTGCACAACCCAGCATTTCTTATTCACCATTATTTTCGATCAAATTAGTGTCAAGGATCTTGGGAAAAAAATGTTATTAGTGCTAGAAGAAGTAAAAGCTTAAAAGACATTGGTCGAATAATTTTCTTTTCCACAGCAAAACTAAATATTACTGTTTAAATAAACTTACTTGGAGAGGCCGTGGATGCAGCCCGCAAGGTCCTTGGTCATGACGCCGCTCTCAACAGTCTCAACACACACCCTCTCTAGAGTCTGTGAAAACCTGCAAATAAAAAAAAACTTTGTAAACCCCCCATTTCACCTTAAGGTCAGAGTGTTTCCAGACATATAACAACTCTTACTTTATGAGGTCAGGGTTGCCATCAAGTTTGCCTCGATGCTCCAGGCCTCTAGTCCAGGCAAAAATGCTGGCAATGGGGTTGGTGCTGGTCGGCCTCCCCTGACGACAAATTAATTAAGTAGAAATCAGCTACTTCACATGTACATCTCAAAAGATTAAAATATACCTCAAAAGTTTTGTTTTATTTCCGTAATTCAATTTGAAAAGTGAAACTCATACTAAATGAACTCATTACACACAGTGATACCACAAGTGTTTAATTCTGTTTATTTCAAGGACGCAAACTGCGTCCTGGAGAGGCCGTAAGTCCCATAGTTCGAAACACAGACAATCTGGGTCCCTTAGCAAGACTCTTAGTCCCAGAATGCTCTCCGGTCGCTGTTCCCTAAGGACATATCTCATTGGAATGTAAAATTACAATGACAAAGACAAATAAAAGTGGTATTATAATTATTATTATTATATAGTTTTCTGAGAAACTAAACTCTAGGTTTTTAGTCATAAGCTATAAGGCATATTTACCAAGATTAACTGAAATAAATGCTTGAAATATGACTCTGTTTCTATGTAGTAAGAGTTTCACTTTTAAATTTAGATAACGTTTTTCGATAATTTCCAATTTATTGAGATGCACCCCTATTTATTCAGGTTGCAATACATTCCCTCTATTTCCGCCACAAGGTGGCAGTATAGAGCCACAGATCACACTGTAAAAGAAGATAACGCATCTCTTCTTTTTTTTTTCCTTCACAGCCCAGTTGAAATGTTTTCCCAATACAGAGCGGGTGATTGACAAAGACTGATGGCTGCAAACCTTCTGGTGCTCGCGATAGTGCCTGGTCACCGTGCCGTGGGCTGCCTCGGCCTCAATAGTCTTGCCATCAGGACAGACAAGCACTGATGTCATTAATCCCAGAGAGCCAAAGCCTGAAAGAGAAAGTAAACCCATCCTTTAGTGCAGCTCCCGCACTGGGCAAGCATTATTAAAAATAAACAAATTTTGCTTTTCAAATCTCTCACCCTGTGCAAGAATATCAGACTGAACATCTCCATCATAGTTCTTGCAAGCCCAAACAAACGCTCCTGAGGACTTCAGCACTTGGGCAACCATGTCATCAATAAGCCTGTGCTCATACCAGATCTTCAGTTTGTCAAACTCTGGTTTGTAATGTCTGTAGGACATACAAAGAAATATTTTCATCTTCTTGTTTTCCCTTCAATGACTATGAAAGAACTTCAAGAATTAATCTCAGACACTCACTTTTCAAAGATATCCTGGAAAATGTCTTTAAACCTGCCATCGTAAGCTTTCAGAATGGTGTTCTTTGTGCTCATGTAGAGTGGCCACTTCTTGCCAATGGCGTACTGGAAGCAGCTGTGTGCAAACCCTGTGATAGACTGGTGAAGAGAGAAAACAAACAGTTCATGCCCGCTGTAAAATGTTCACAACCTTCCCCTTGTCGAGATGAGTCATCTGTGATGACACCTAATGTTGTGAAGTCAAACACACCGAGCTGATGAAGGCAAACAAAACAGAAGCAAAGCGGGCTGAAAAGTAGCAGGCCCGCTGGCAACAATGTCCCGCTAATTTTACAAATCCCCCTGCACTGTTTCTTTGGGTTTATTCAAAACAATTCTGATCCACACAGATATGGGTCAAATAGTGCAAATCATAGGAAAAAAAGTCATGTGCTAATAATTGTATACTTTAAAACAATGCATACACAATGGAAGTCTGCATAGCTGTTTTTATTTCTATTTCTTTAGAACAACATTCTAGGTTTGTTCTAGTTAAAGTGAAAGAAAGAACCAAGTTGTACAGTACAGACCAAAAGTCAAAAGTAAGAGGAGACTGTGTGAATCAGGCCTTCGTGGTAAAATAGCTGCAAGGAAACCACTGCTGAGGACAGGCAACAAGCAGAAGAGACTTGTTTGGGCTAAAGAACAAAAGGAATGGACATTAGACTAGTGGATATCTGTCCTTTGGTCTGATGAGTCCAAGTTTGAGATCTTTGGTTCCAACCACCGTGTCTTTGTGCGGCGCAGAAGAGGTGAACAGATGGACTCTACATGCCTGGTTCCCACCGTGAAGCATGGAGGAGGAGGTGTGATGGTGCTTTGCTGGTGACACTGTTGGGGATTTATTCAAAATTGAAGATATACTGAACCAGCATGGCTACCACAGCATCTTGCAGCGGCATGCTATTCCATCCGGTTTGCGTTTAGTTGGACCATCATTTGAACCCAATCGAGATGGTTTGGGGTGAGCTGGACCGCAGAGTGAAGGCAAAAGGGCCAACAAGTGCTAAGCATCTCTGGGAACTCCTTCAAGACTGTTGGAAAACCATTTCAGGTGACTACCTCTTGAAGCTCATCAACAGAATGCCAAGAGTGTGCAGAGCAGTAATCAAAGCAAAAGGTGGCTACTTTGAAGAACCTAGAATATAAGACATATTTTCAGCTGTTTCACACTTTTTTGTTCAGTATATAATTCCACATGTTTAATTCATAGTTTTCATGCCTTCAGTGTGAAGCTACAATATTCATAGTCATGAAAATAAAGACAACTCTTTGAATGAGAAGGTGTGTCCAAACGTTTGGTCTGTACTGTACATGCAACAGGCGTTCCAGGTTAGCAACTACGTTTAAAACTGACACTTTTGAGCTCAGGCACCTAAATCTGCTGGTTTGTTTGGTTGAGGGTGGAAAATACAAAGATTTCTGAATTTGTCATCCATCTCCGTTCTGTCTTTGCTCACCTCGTCTGTGTTGTACATGCCCATTCCACAGCCGCCAGCTGGAAAGTCATAGACCTCCCATTCCTTGCTTGCGCTTCCATCAGCAGGAGAGAAGACCATCTTAAATTTGCCAGGCTGGTTCACAACGAAGTCTGTTGCTCTGTACTGTAGGAGAACACAGCAAGCTGAACTTTAGGAAACACATCTGATGTTATACGTGTCGGTGGGAACAATTTTCCATTTCTAAATTCCACACTTTTGCCAATTCAAATTTCTAAATTTTCCCAGTTATTTCTATAAATCCCTGACATTTGACTGAATTTCCGTAATGCTGAAGTCAGGAAGAAATCTAATCAATGCATATCTACATTTTGTTTCAAACACAATCTAAAGCCATTTAGAGGCCAAAAAGGTTATGAAATAATTCATTTGCTCGCAATTGTTTGGGTCTGATTATCTGTGGGTTCTATATCATTAACTCAAAAACCAAAATGATCAATGCGTTGGACTAAAACTTTGTGTAGTGGTCATCTAAAGATAAATCAAGGTAAAATCTTTTTTTGATTTTTCAGGATTACACAATTTAATATTTCAGATAAGGAACAAAGTCTGAAATCTAATAAAATGTTTTCCCCAATTACAAATCCCAACTTCTATATCTTAACTACCAAATTCATACTTTTCCAGAATCTCTATAAATGTGCAAGAACCCTGAAAATGTGTAGCAGTGCCAGGCGGGGTTAAGTCCTACCTGATCACCAAAAGCGTGTCTGCCGATAGTGATGGGCTGCGTCCAACCCGGAACAAGCCTGGGAATGTTCTGGCAGATGATTGGCTCACGGAACACGGTGCCCCCCAGGATGTTCCTGATGGTTCCATTGGGACTCTTCCACATCTTCTTCAGGCTAAACTCTTCACATAAGAAAACATCTTAAGTGAGAGAAATAAGTCAAACATCCACACAACACAGCCAGCAGTCAGACGTTTGGTTTATTGACTTTACAGCTGAGGCAATCTGTCTAAACCTTTGACAAATTACTAAAAGCGGAATTCATATATGTTTCAAAAAGCTATTAGATTAAAAAAGCTTTAGCCCTTTCTAAGAAGAAAACACACATTTCTACTTTTAAGGCTAGGCTTAAAACTTTCCTTTTTGATAAAGTTTATAGTTAGAGTGGCTTAGGTTATCAGGGAGGGAGGAAGGCTCCCTCCCTGTTGGTTGGAGTAAGGGGGAGTCAGGTTTAGCCTAAACCGGCTCAGTTATGGTTGAGGTGCAAACACACCCTCCATTTCTGCTACCTGTATGACCCCTTCTCTTTTCCAATGGTTATAATCAGTCTGACAGAGAGAGGTATCCCAATCGTTGTGGTATTTAGTATAAAAATGACCATCAGTGGGACCCTTTGTGGGGTGCCTTGAGACGACATTGTTGTAAATAAGCGCCGTTTAACTATATAATCTGAACTGAAACTATCTGTGTAGTTATGCTGCTATAGGCTTAGGATGCTGGAGGACATAATGACCACTTTCACCCTCTTCACTACATTCTCACACTACTCTCCAATTTTGCATTATTTGCTGTTATTTCAGCTTTTAACTTTATGTTCTCTCTCTTTTCTCTTCCTAGAAGCTACACCTGGCCTGGCTCTGTGTCTGCCTGTGACACCTTCTACAGATGATCCACATGGCCCTGTCTTTTAGTCTTTAACCCTTTCTCTCTCCTAGACATGGCAATTGACTCAGCTTAACTGTAACTAACTCTATCTGCTCTCTTTCAGACTCTAACCTTGAAAACTGTCTCAGAGTTTATCTGTTCTTTCTTTCTAGGTGAAACGACTAAAGGAGCTACATCCATTAACATTTACTTTTCCTTCCCATAGAACGTACTCCTGGATCAGTGCTTCTTTGTTCTCTTTGTGTCTCTGCTCTGTTCTCTCAAACCTCCTAGTTGGTCGTGGCAGATGGCTGATCACACTGAGCCTGGTTCTGCTGAAGGTTTCTTCCCGTTAAAAGGGAGTTTTTCCTCTCTGTTGTCGCTACATGCATGCTCAGTATGAGGGATTGCTGCAACGTCAATGCCTGTGACTGTCCACTGTCTCTACATTCTCATCCAGGAGGAGGGAATGCTGCAAGTCTCTGACTTGATGCAATCTGCTGGGTTTCCTTTCCTTAGACAGAAAAACATTTTATCCAATTTGAAAAAATAACTGAATCTGACTGCACTGTTCATTGGTTAGGGTTAATTGGAATGTATGTACCTGACTTTTGTCAAGTGCCTTGAGACAACATGTGTTGTGAATTGGTGCTATATAAATAAACTGAAATGAAATGGAATTCAGCTGCAGGCAGCCATTCATTCTCCTGCACCAAAATCTACTTGTAGTGAAAATACAGGTCCTTCTAAAAAAATTAGCATATTGTGATAAAGTTCATTATTTTCTATAATGTAATGATGAAAATTTAATATTCATATATTTTAGATTCATTGCACACTAACTGAAATATTTCAGGTCTTTTATTGTCTTAATACAGATGATTTTGGCATACAGCTCATGAAAACCCAAAATTCCTTTCTCACAAAATTAGCATATTTCATCCGACCAATAAAAGAAAAGTGTTTTTAATACAAAAAACGTCAACCTTCAAATAATCATGTACAGTTATGCACTCAATACTTGGTCGGGAATCCTTTTGCAGAAATGACTGCTTCAATGCGGCGTGGCATGGAGGCAATCAGCCTGTGGCACTGCTGAGGTCTTATGGAGGCCCAGGATGCTTCGATAGCGGCCTTTAGCTCATCCAGAGTGTTGGGTCTTGAGTCTCTCAACGTTCTCTTCACAATATCCCACAGATTCTCTATGGGGTTCAGGTCAGGAGAGTTGGCAGGCCAATTGAGCACAGTGATACCATGGTCAGTAAACCATTTACCAGTGGTTTTGGCACTGTGAGCAGGTGCCAGGTCGTGCTGAAAAATGAAATCTTCATCTCCATAAAGCTTTTCAGCAGATGGAAGCATGAAGTGCTCCAAAATCTCCTGATAGCTAGCTGCATTGACCCTGCCCTTGATAAAACACAGTGGACCAACACCAGCAGCTGACACGGCACCCCAGACCATCACTGACTGTGGGTACTTGACACTGGACTTCTGGCATTTTGGCATTTCCTTCTCCCCAGTCTTCCTCCAGACTCTGGCACCTTGATTTCCGAATGACATGCAGAATTTGCTTTCATCCGAAAAAAGTACTTTGGACCACTGAGCAACAGTCCAGTGCTGCTTCTCTGTAGCCCAGGTCAGGCGCTTCTGCCGCTGTTTCTGGTTCAAAAGTGGCTTGACCTGGGGAATGCGGCACCTGTAGCCCATTTCCTGCACACGCCTGTGCACGGTGGCTCTGGATGTTTCTACTCCAGACTCAGTCCACTGCTTCCGCAGGTCCCCCAAGGTCTGGAATCGGCCCTTCTCCACAATCTTCCTCAGGGTCCGGTCACCTCTTCTCGTTGTGCAGCGTTTTCTGCCACACTTTTTCCTTCCCACAGACTTCCCACTGAGGTGCCTTGATACAGCACTCTGGGAACAGCCTATTCGTTCAGAAATTTCTTTCTGTGTCTTACCTTCTTGCTTGAGGGTGTCAATAGTGGTCTTCTGGACAGCAGTCAGGTCGGCAGTCTTACCCATGATTGGGGTTTTGAGTGATGAACCAGGCTGGGAGTTTTAAAGGCCTCAGGAATCTTTTGCAGGTGTTTAGAGTTAACTCATTGATTCAGATGATTAGGTTCATAGCTCGTTTAGAGACCCTTTTAATGATATGCTAATTTTGTGAGATAGGAATTTTGGGTTTTCATGAGCTGTATGCCAAAATCATCCGTATTAAGACAATAAAAGACCTGAAATATTTCAGTTAGTGTGCAATGAATCTAAAATATATGAATGTTAAATTTTCATCATTACATTATGGAAAATAATGAACTTTATCACAATATGCTAATATTTTGAGAAGGACCTGTAATAACTAATATTTAGCATTCATTAATACTCTTTTTCATCATCAGCATCAATAATGATGGGAAAGCCTGAAGCAGTCCTTACAAATCACTGATTATAATGTTTTCAAGATTAACTACATTTTTACAAGCCAATTTGTGACCCAGGATTGTAAAGTATTTTCTGCAGGCAGAAGAGTGAAAGCCTATTGGTGCCCAAAAAGCTCATGAATTGAAGCATAGCTTCCCAAACAGAATCAACTCCTGCTCACATTTTTGCTGATCAAAAACTTTGTTTAAATTCGTACAGACTGTTTCTTTAAGAATATTCCTAATATTTGTCAGCTTAAACTGTATGAGCATTAAATGTGAAAAGCTGCAAAAATAAACAAATAAGAGTTGGGGTCACAGATTTGTTAAAGACCTTCCACTCTGGCTTCGTCGGGTGTGATGGTGGCACATTTAACCGCCACGTTGTATTTCCTAGTAGCGAGGGCGGAGTCGATGGTGACCTGGTCATCAGTCTGGTCGCGGTACGGAAGACCCAAATCATAATACTTCAGCTCTACGTCAACATTTGAGAGGATGAGCTACACAGCAGAGGGGAAAGAAGACAATTAACACCACACTACACATTTTAAGTTTCAGCTGTATTGCCGTCTAGAAAAGTATTTGCACTTTTTTCTGAGAGTAAAACAATCCTAACCAGGATGGTGAACGGGATAGGCCAGTTACCCGCTCTTGCATTTGACTCCTAGGCCAACAACATCTGTTCTCTCCTCCTCCCCAACATCATGCATAAATAACCCCCCACAGAAATATTCCCCAGTCAGTCAGTCAGTCAGTCAGTCACAGCCTAGACGATCCCTCCTCCTCATTTGTGCGTCTACTTCTTCAGTGCTGGATGTCAAATTATCACCTTCTCTTTGATGAACTCCCAGATGATCCTGGTCATCTCATCTCCGTCCATCTCAACCACCGGGTTGGCCACTTTGATGCGCTTGTCAGCATCTGTTGATCATAAGGAAAGTGAAGTTTAAATTCACGGGGCATATACAAAAAACATTGAAATATTTCAGATTGAACAAATACTATGTAAGAAAATGTGAAAAAGTTCTTCCCTTAGATTTTGCTGGTATCTAGCTCCTTATTTAAACATGTCATGTATAAACTGCTGTTTAGGTCTTAAATAAGCAAATCAGAATCTTCTTACTTCGTTACCATTAATCAAAGATTTTTCCTAAAATACAGATAATAACACAATTTCGGGTTATATCTTAGAAATAAAAAAAAAAAAAGGAGAAGAAGTCAAGAGCAGATTTTAAAAATTCTGTGCCAGTATCAACATGTTTTACCATAATATTTACTTGTTTACTTTCCTCTTGGAACCAGCATGAAAGAGTATCTCTAATCATGTGTGTTCTCCGTCAGCTCAGTGTGTGAGAGTCCTGCCAGCAGGACGATTTCAGTGAACTGAAAGTACAGGGAGGCGCAGAGGATCAAGTGACTCGGACTTCCCTCCCAAGTTAATCTTCCCTCACTGCCGCTAAAGTCTTTACAGTTTGATGCAAAATAAACATGAAGGTGACCCGTGGAAGCCCTACAGAATCAGCATTCCCTTTGGTTCAAACTCCAAATGTCAAAGATGTTTAAAAAAAAAAAAAAACAACTATAACATTGTTTGTGGCTGCACGGTGGCGTAGTTGGTAGCACTGTTGCCTTGCAGCAAGAAGGTCCTGGGTTCGATTCCCAGCCTGGGGTCTTTCTGCATGGAGTTTGCATGTTCTCCCCGTGCATGCGTGGGTTCTCACTGGGTACTCCGGCTTCCTCCCACGGTCCAAAGACATGCCTGTTAGGTTAATTGGTTTTGTCTAAATTGCCCTTAGGTGTATGAATGAGTGTGTGCATGGTTGTTTGTGTGTTGCCCTGTGATGGACTGGTGACCTGTCCAGGCTGTACCCTGCCTCTCGCCCATAGACTGCTGGAGATAGGCACCAGCTCCCCTGCGACCCACTATGGAATAAGTGGTAGAAAATGACTGACATTGTTTGTTTGGTAAATCTATAATCCAAGCTAGTATTGTAGGTCAAAGAAACACCGGTCCAATTCAGCTCTCGGTCCAAACCTAAAGCATGACCCGACTCCTGCGGCTTGGTGACAGAGCACTGAAAATAACTTTGTAGGAAAAACAGCTGTGACCACCGAGTTACTCAATAGAATAATGCAGAGCGGGAAAATGGCAAAAGGGCTCAACTCCAGAATAGAAACCCAACATATAGTTAGTGTTTTGTGCTGGTTGGACAGCTGGATAATGTCTCACGGTCTTTAAAACACATTGTCTGCACTGTCACTGTCATGTAACAACAGAAACTACCCAGATCAACTTCTCAGCAGAAAAGTGGAACAAGTTGTTATGTTTGGCTCTGTAAATGTTTAAGTTGCCAAGTTAGCAAAGGAATTACCTTGCAGGGTCTCAAGCATCAGTAGGAAGCACTTTAAAGCATCACCTTTGGCACTTTGTGATGAATCTTACTTAGTACTTAGTTATACTGAATATACTGCTCACAATAAGAACAAATATTAGCACAATTTCAAACCAAATTAAAGAATAAAGTAGGAAATCTTAACTTAACTTGATTTTTTGTGGCTATTTAAAGAACAGCAAACCTTCTGTCCCAGTGTATTGTGGGTAAGTCTGCACAGGCTGCCATCATTTCTTAAGCCGGCCGCCCTAAACCTGCACATGCAGGACTCCGTCTGCCTGCAGAGAGAAGTGAGGGGAGGGCAGCATTGAGCTGAGCCGGTTATGCAACTACTGAACTCGGGCTCTGAAGGACACGCTGAAACAAAGTCATGTGAGCCCACCTGCTACATCATTTGCAGCTCGGCAGATAAAAGCTGAAAAAATAAAACCAGACAAGTAACCACAAAAGGAAAAAAAAAAAAACTCTTAATTGAAACATTGCACAAGGTGGGGGCTTTTACATTTTCGCACGTTTAAGGAAACAAAGTAGTAATATATATATATATTTTTTTATTAATTTTTGATGACATCATTCATTTCTGATGTATACGTATTTTTAAATCTTTAATATTTCAGTAATTCAGTCTGGTTTATGAGAGCTTGCTTTCACATAGTAAATATTTTAATACTGTCACACAAACAGAACCCCATCACGCCTATGCAAACAACCCTAATAATCCGTCCAAGGTCACAGTGCCAGCTTTAACTATTAAGCATGCTTAGTCCAAGGGTCAAGAATCTTATGACTAATTTTAAAACTGGACTGTTTAAAGCTGTGTCTTAGGTTCCAGTTGTTACACAAACATTCAGGACAGGCGTGTAAAGACGAGCTCAAAAGTGCACGTATTTCCGTCTATCCCCTTTGGTTGGCTTTCAGTGCAGATAAGACCGAGCCATAAACCACTTCAGTTATCCCTTTAGCAGGACGAGGCATCTTACAGAAGACCGGTTAGATGCAGGCAATGCTGCAGGACTGAGTTGAGACTAAGATTTGTTAATGAACTGCTACTCTTAACGCAACAAAGACGATTAACATGAGAATTCGGCGAATGTAAGCTGATGGGAACAATAAGTCTTATCTTTGCATTCCAGGAAACCTCAGGTTTTACAGTCAGTCTCAACGATCTGCTACTGTGACTTGTGATTAGGCGTGGAATGGATGGATAATATCAGGGTATACTGAGATTTTAAAAAGTAGCGGTTTTTAAACTACATTTCTGTGCCTCCAGGTTAAAGTCATTCTGAAAAGGTCGGAGGGAGTGCAGGATTGTACAACTGTGCAACACTAAGTAACTGCCTCTGGCTGAAAAAAAAATGTACTGCACTTTTCCCTTGGTTACAAGAAAGACTAATTTAGTTCAAATATTTTTGCGAAAACCGCAGTCGTGGAATAAAAACTAAAGGAGCACTACCAATACTTCTTATTAAAATAATGCTGTTTTAAAATCACAGTTGGGAAGCTATGAGAGTTCAGTTGAGCAGCCGACTACAGGCTAAACCGGAGCAGATAGTCACTAATTGGGGAACCTAGTATTAAGCCGCTAATATAAGTTGGTTATACTCCCAGTATTACTTTAGAATGAGAATAATGGAAAAAAGGTACAACTTTCTGCACAATAAAACCACTGAAAGAAGCTATATTTAGTGGACATTTTCCTATATTTTTCTTAAACCTGCGCATCAGAAGTTAAAAATAAAAGTTATGACATTGTTCT
Organism: Girardinichthys multiradiatus; assembly: GCF_021462225.1. Lineage (NCBI taxonomy): Eukaryota > Metazoa > Chordata > Actinopteri > Cyprinodontiformes > Goodeidae > Girardinichthys > Girardinichthys multiradiatus. Next base: position 27,529,953 of record NC_061795.1, on the reverse strand, counting down.
AACTTTAATACTTAATATGATACTTGATTTTAAGCAAATCAGAAAAATTTTATTTTTATTTTTACAAAAGGTTATCAAATTGTGGGAACTCCATAAAGGCCTACTTGAAATCACCAAAAAAATAAAAATAAATAAAAATACACCAAATAACGTCACATTTAGTTTTTCAGGTGGATTTGGGTCTCAGAAAATTGTGATAAACTTAACTTAGGAAAAAAGGTTTGCACATTTTAATTAATTTCCTGGTTGTCTCAAGGATATCTTCCACCAGTTGTTCTATTGACCCAGAACATTCTTGACCTGCTATCTATCACCACCATCAGCTATGTACACGACAAACTTTAAATGGCACACTGATTCAATCACAGCTGGGAAAAAATAAACACCTAAACATTACTCAGTCCTTTGTCTCCACCATCTGGACTCACACGCTCCTATTAATGAGTCTGTTTTTGTTCCAGCTGCTGGATTTCATACTTTATCAGGGGGGGACTGTCCCCTTAAAAGCAAAACACTTCTTTGTCACGCTGCACTGAAATTTCTGCTGACAACGTAAACAGCTTTAATTTGCTCTCTTTTTACTGTGACACAGCTGGTACACGTCAAACCTTTGGCCTGACAAAATCATGTTTTCTTCATCGGAAGGTGAGCGAATAAAAAAAATTAAAAAGCTAACTAAATAGTCTATTAATGTTTTCAAGTAACTATATACCAAATTTAAAAACAGGGGCCAATGCAAATAATTTCAGGAAGCTTTTAAATCATTGAGCCACTGTGCTCTTTGAAGACCAACTCAACTGCGCTAGAGAAACCATTCAAAGCACTGATGTTTCAGCTTTTAAATAGCTTTATCTGTCTTAAAATCTGTAAAAAATCCCAGTTTAAGTTGTATAATACTCATTTCTACCAAAAGCTTTCATCACCTAGTTAAGCTCCTATAACCTGAAGGTTTGGCAAATAAATCCTCCCTGCTCCCACATCACATGTATGAAAACTGGTCTAAATGTCACTTTCAAATTACACAGTCCCAAAGAATGTCTGAAAAGAATAATACAGAATAACAATTTTCTGGTGAAAACGGGAAAAGTTGCGTTTCTACTGCCCGTTTTCTCTGAAAACGGCACCAGGTGAAAACGGGTCACGTACAACTATTTCATGCTCGGACTTAATTTTGCTCTTTTGAAAATCTGACACAGCAGTTTGAACTATTCAACTTAGTAGGAGGTTTCCAGTGAAGTCTCATTTACCTATTTGTATGTTCTCACATTTAAACCACGTAAGGATTTTTGATTCACGTAAACTTCTTCTGCCAAGTTTAACCAATCCTTTTATTTTATTGCATGCACACTGCATCACTGCAAGACATTGGCATTTATTTAGTATGAGGTCGATGAGGAGAGATTTAAGGCTGAATTGCCTCTAAGTTTCAATCTGTTATGTGGCTATGAAAGGTAGGATAGCTGCAGAGATCACATTATAAATAAGTCTGGGACCCCTGATGTGGGCCTCTTGGCTAACACTTGTACTAAAATGGTCACACTTTAACATTTAAAGAGAACGTCTAAACAGCCCTCCACATATGTGTTAAATGTTAAAGAGAATAAAGTGCTGCAGTCTGGATAAAAGAAGACAGCATATAGAGCACCCTGAGCTGCAGCAGCGGCAGCCATTGCTCTCAGTAACAGACTCTCGTAAGCAGCGGCTGACCTTGAGGAAACTTTTGCCCCTCAACCTGAACTAATGACAACCTCAGAGTAACAGTTCATCAATTTGTGCTTGAACACCTTCTTTTAACTTTTTTTGAGGCACTTCCCCCTCAGTTAACTCCCTCGGGGAATACGATAACAAATGTCCGCACAGACAGCTAAAAACGGAACATCTCTCTGACTCATTTGAAGCCCGATTTTTTTTTTTTTTTTTTTTTAAACACCGCCCGCAAATGTTCTCCCGCAGTAACCCGTCATTTATTATTCAAATCTGCGTGTAAAATATGCAGGGTCTGTTGTCGGACATTGTTAAGCAGTTTCATTCATAAAGATTAGCGCATATCTTTACTTGATGAATCAGTTGCTTCTCAAACTTTGAAAGAAAGTCACAAAGACAGCTTTCGGTTTTACTGCTCCGCCTTTCACCTTTCTCGACTTTTACATCCACCTCCTCGTAATGAAAACAACTTGCAGCCGGCTAGCTGTTTCAGAGGCATTTAAATAGGCCTGTGCAGCATCGTTGGCCTTACCCCAAGAGCGCCATTAAAGCTATTTACAGCATCCCAGATGGCTAACAGCGGCACACACGTTAAGCTAACATGGCTGCAGTCAGCGCGGCGCCACCGGCTTCAAAAAGCCGCCTCATTTCTATCCATATTTCATTTTAATTACATTACGAACGCAGCTCTGCATCAACCTCTACTTATTTATCAACAAAATCCGATGCTGACGATAACCCCCTACACCACCTCCCCTGTCGTTTTCTCCATCCATTCACTCACAGTTTCTTTGTTGCAAAGTCTGGCAATTTGCAGCCGGCGCAAGCACTGCGGGATTTCTGGAAAGAGCCGCACCGGCCGACCTCGACAGAGAGCTGAGGACTTTTAGATATCCAGCCATGTCTCTTTTTCCCGGGCCCGATGTACTTCTGCGGTCAACACTCGGCGAAACTCGGAGCGAAGAGGGGGCGATGTGCGCCGAGGATCGCTCCAATATAGTTGGAGTCAGCAGCACCGCCCTTCTGGCCCTCCCCGGCGGGACACGCTGAGCGCTACGTCAGAGACACACAAGCACAGAGACAATCGCCAGGACATACAAGTGTCATTACTAGTGTAAATACCTCAATTTGCACAAATCTGTGCTGTTCCCTCCTTCACCTGGCAATATATATTTAGTTATTTGTACTCCTTTAACTTTCACCCATTTTGTCAGGTTACAGCCACACACTACAGTGTATTTCATTGGGAATGTATGTGATACTTGTAAAATGAAAGGATTTTTTTTTTTTTTTTGCAAGTAAGGATCAGAATTAACCCCCTTTACTCTAATAACCCAATATAAATCCAGTTCATCCAATTCACTGGTCACCTAATAAATTCCTCAACTGATAAATAAATAGAGTCCATCTGTGTGTCATTTAATTCTTGTATAATTACAGTTGCTCTGTGAAAACCTGGGAAGTTTGTGAGAGAACATTACTGAACAAACAGCATCACAAAGAACAAGACGCATGGCACTGGTAAGGAAGTTGTGCGAAGCTTTGAACTGATCTTGGGGCGCCGTTAAAACCATCATGTGAAAATAGGTAAGGGTAGAGTACAAATGAAAACCTATCAAGGTCATCCAAGTAAACTCACAGACCTGGGAAGAAGAGCATTTATCTTAGAAAACAGCCGAAGGGCCCATGGTAACTGCTCTGGTGTGAATATCTGTTGACATGACGGCTATTAGATGAGCACTCCTCTAACCGGGGCCAAAAGAAAGTCATAAGAAGCCTTGTTTGACGTTTGCCACATTCCATGTAGAGGATAGAACTGGATCAGATAAGAGCAAAATATTACTTTTAGGGCTACAGGCAAATTGTGTTTACATATTTTCTTTAGAGAAAAATTAGTTGGTTGCTGGAAAGCCTATGCACAGGGCAATAGGTACTATGTAATACTGACACAACATATATGTGACCAATACACCTGAAGGAATAAAAACCAATACAGCACAAAATCTTTAACATACTATCTGCACTCTGAAGCAGGGTTGTGGCAGCATCATTCTGTGGAGATGCTTTTCTTCAGCTGGTAAAGGGAAGCTGGATGGATGGAGCTAAAAGAAATTGCAGAAGATCCTGTTTGAGGCTGCAAATGACCTCGGCGTTCACATTCTAGCAGGACAACAAAGTTAAACATACAGCTTTACCCACAGTGAAATAATTCATCCTTATTTGCAGCAGCAGTCGGCTCTACAAAGAATCGACTCAGAGGGCTGAAAACAAATGCATGTCACACTTCTTCAGATGTTTGTTTGTTAAAAAAAAGTTAAACTATATATTATTTTCCTTTAACCTCACAACTATGCACTACTTCATGTTGTTCTATCACTTAAAATTTAAATAAAACACATCTTATAAAACCCAGACTTAGAAAGAAACCATTCCGGGCAAATCATCTAACTCCCATATGAGCATAAAAAGCCAATTACTCATTTCATGGGGAAGCGAATATGCATAAAACCAAATAAGATGAAACAGAAATGTAAACAGATCCGTAAAAGTTTTGAAGAAGATCATTGTCATCACCACCGTTTGTTTCAGCTTCATCTTTGCTAGCTGATCAGCTTCTTGTGCCTCTTGTGATGTCATTGATCCAAATATATACAAAGGAGAACATGATTTTTTAGGGGGGTTTTAAAAACATTGCATTTGGTAAAATCCTGCTGTGGAAATCTAGGTTTTATTAGTTGCGTTTTTACTGGCAGTGTAGATTTATTAGTGTGAAAAAAAAGACACCATTGGATAGTTCCTTTGAAATATCTTCACATTAAAAGCTTTTCTCTTAAAAGGATAACGTTTTCTATTCTCTTGGACCATATATTCTTAATATCCTTTGGGATAGCCAATAAACCCTGGTTTCTTTAGCAACAAATCATTTTACTGTCCTACTGCACTCTCTTTTGTTTCATAATTCATAGATTCCACTAGCCAGTTTATATTTTTATTCCACTTTCTTGACCTCTTAGAACTATAAAAACCTTTTATGAACCTTATAACTGTTGAATCAGTAAGCTGTTTTCAGTTTATTTCTCTGTCTGTTTTAGCTAACAGCTTGATGAATAATTAGAAATTTAGTCAGAACACACTGAAATTGATCTTGATCAGAAATTATTAGTAGAATGAAAACAGGAAAGTCGCATTCCAAAACGTCTCAGCAGAAGGCCCTCTAATTTTAGCAGTGGAAGCTTACCATAATGGGAGAGTGACTGTAAAATGAGCTGAGCAGTCACATGACAGGTTTGGTTGAGAGCCAGTAGTCAGGTCACCTCTGAAGTACTCTAAGAGAATATAGACATTGTAGTGATTAGAAAAAACTATTGAAATTCAGAGATCTGGGTCAGTCTATGTCTGGCAAGAGATGACAATAGTCATTGTTTTTTTTTTTGCAAAACTATAAAAAGGCAAATTAATTTGAGTTGGGTTTTTTTCTCCCCTTGAACCGTAAAGCTTGGCCCTGCGGCTTTAATGAGTGACTGTAATGAAGAAGTAGAGAGGTAGGGCTCAGTGACAGTTGCATAATCCTTTCTGTTTGACAACAGTCCTTGAAGTCTCAGTCTTTTAGCATGTCTGCATGCACACTGCTTCAGATCTTCTCAGTTGTCACCTTGTAAACCCCAAGGTCAGGTCAGTTTTTAACCCTTGTTCAGACTCAGGTCAGAAAACTCCATAGAGCTCTAAGGTTCAGAGCAGGACGCGACTTTTTGATTGGACAAGGTGAAAATTTTCTCACATCAGTACACACGTTGTACATGTTTTATTTGAATTCAGGTGCAGCTTTCAGCAGACTTCAGGTTGGATTTCAAAGTGTAGGCGGATGCTATTATTACTGTAATCATACTGTTGGGTTTCAGCTATTGTCTACTAGTGCAATAGCAGGGCCTCACCTCTTTGCACTTGTAGGAGCTTAGTATGTCCTTTGATGCTAAAGTACAATATTTGGAGTAAAAACAAGTTCCACGTCCTGACGGAGAATAATAATTTTAAAAACTCACAATCATTCAAACACACTCTCTGGAGGATGCAGATGATGCAGATGCTCCACCTGCTGGAGTCTACTGAGAGGTACTGGTGGTTTGTTGGTGAGCCTACACTGACCTCTGCTGACGCTTATTCACAATATTAATTTCAATGGAGAGCTTCTCTTGGCGTAATCTTGCAAATTGCTGTGAGATGATATTGTACTTTGCTACACATGGTGTAACCCATTCCTTTCACCTTTCACTTTATTTTCTTTTCAGTTAATGCACCGACGGGACAGCAAACTTTCACTAAATGTTCCAAAGCAACATTTAAATACATAAATCCCAAACGGTGGTTAAAAGGGGGCATATCATGCTTTTCCTTTTCACACTTAAATCATTCAGTTGTTGTCTACATTAAGTGGAACTGCAATGCTTTGGTCTGAATTCCTTGTTATTGTAGCTCCACAGGCCTCTGTTTTACCCCTGTTCTGAGGTGTGTCTGAGAACAACTTGTTTTGGTGCGAGCTCTTTGAATGCTACTGAGGCACTTCACACCCGCAGAAGGCACGATGCTACTGCTATCAAAACAGTGGCCAGGTTGCCACATCAACAAACAATAAATTCATGTCTAAAATAAAGTTTGTTGTCATTTCAGTGTTAGTTGCAGCTCACTGCTTTGCTGTGTTCATCGTTTCACTAGACAGAAGGAACTGACCCCTTAATCAGATGAAGTCTTTCAGCAAATCCTTCTTGACACTGGTGGAGGTTGCAGAAGATATTGTTCTTGTGCCTTTCGCAGATAAAGAGAAATTTCCCCACTGATGTGGGTACATTTTAATGAAAAATAAAATGTGACCAGGTACTTTGAAAAGGTTCTGATGCTGGAGGTCGGTGTAATGAATTGTGTGGGTTAATACACCAAACAATGGAACCAAACTTGTATTGTAGGCATACTTGAGCTTGCGAATAAAAGTGGCAGATACACAAAATTGGTCACCCCCAGGTCAACAATCTTATTTAGCTGATCCTCAGCAAATACTGTGACGTAACAGTTGGAAAAACCTAACAGATGATAGAGAAAACTAAACGGACTGAAAAATATGACCCAAACAGATTATAAAGATATCTCCGCAACACCTGGAGATACTAAATTCAACTTTTCTGCACTCCTACATACTCCAAGTACACAACAAAAGGTATTTAAAGGATAAAAAAGTGAATTTTTCTTGATTTGTCCCCTTTAAAACCCAACATTTGTTGGCTGCTGGAGAATGAACAATGCATGATTACAGAAACATAGTGTGATGACTGCTACTTTGATTAAGTGTTTGATAAAGTGTTTATACTCTTTATTAACATTTAATTATTTATTTATTATTATTTTTGTCATTAGCTTAGTGGGGAAAAATGTTGATGGGATCTCATTGCTCTTTGAGTAATTTGCTGGTTAATTTGTGAAACAGGCTATCGGAAGGATGACAGAATAATAACAATTGATAACCTACAAACGAGATGCTTTGAGGACTCTTTTAAGTTGTAGCATAACAGAACTAATCAAAAGAACAAAAGAACTATGGAAAAAAAATAAAAACAAAAACCCGCTATATTCACAGTTTCACTGAATGGACAAAAGCTTTTCTACACTACTTTTTTTGGCAGTGCTTAACATGCTGATCCAACCCCTGGATAGTTACATTCCAATAACAAATGAACAAATGTTGGTTTTCATCTGCTTAAGTTCTCTAAATTTCATAAAACTTACTAATTAAGGTCTGAATATTTCTAAATGGAAACTTGGCCAATAATTTTCTTTTCACTTCTCTGGAAGTTTGAGCTGTTACAAATTTATATAGTTATTAGAAAAAAATGCAGAAATATATATCTATTTATTTTTTTGCTATTTGTTTTACTCCAAAAAATTAGACTGCTACGTTTATTATCGCTAAATAATAGTAATACATGGAATAGGCAAAAATGACCCATTAAGTATTAACCTCACAAAGGTTTATTGAAATTATCTTGGACATTTTTTAGTTATCAATTTAAGACGACGGAAGCGCTGGTTTTGAAAAGCGTTGAGATGAAGAACCAATGAGCTTCCTCTTTAGTGTGGCAGTGGGCGGTACTTCCGGCGCGTGTGTTACGTAGCTCTGAGCAGCAGACGAGTTTTTCTTGTAGTTATTTCGTATCCGTATGTCTGAGTAACCTCAGAAGTCGGAGCTGCTCAGCTTGCGCTGCTGAAACTGCTGTGTTGAACGGAGCCAGTTGTTTGTTTTTTTTTATCCGTAGGAGTGCAGCGACCCTTAAGCAATGCAGGCCGTCACAGCTACAAGGTTATTTTTTCTCCAGTACCCCAAAACTATTGCGGTGGTCACACTTACAGGTAATGTAGCCACCGGCGTCCTGAGTTTTTAGAAGAAACAAGCGGAGGAAATGGTTTTAAATAAACCACTCACTTGTGAATCACATTAAATCGTGTCGCATCTGTAATGTTTTAGTAAGGAACATTTATTGAAATAAATAGGTTTACGTGGCTTGTAGCTTAACAGGCGAACAATATTTCATTTTTCATATATAAATGTATAGCATGGTACACCAAATAAATATGGGAAAACCAACCACACTTAGAGGACGTTTTCTTAACAGTTGGTTTGTTCCTTGACAGTCAGCCGGCGGATGACCCGGCGACGAGGGTGGGATTTTCCTCTTTAAGGAGGGCAAACACTTTTGCTAAAATGAGAGACCTGTTAGAGCTGTTTGTTTATTATATGACAAAATAGTTGAAAATATAAATGTACAAAACTGGAATACAAATGTCCAGATATCACTGGTTAATCACTGCATAGTCTGACTTTTATCATATGTTGCAGAGTTAGGCGCTGACTAAATTCACTTTAAACCAAATATAGATAATCTTGTTATATTTATAGTATCCAACCATGCTAATACACACTGATCTGTAAAAAAAAAAAGTTTAGTCCCCGCCCTCCCGGCGCACCCATCGGCTGGTAAATGGTGCGGACCTAGTCACACCCATCAGCACGTTATTTAGGCTTTTTGCGGTTTTGTAATTGGCTTATTACATAAGAGCAAGGAGAAATGGAGCGATTTTAAATAGATAGTTTCTTTAAGCACTTCTGGACAACCGTTAAAATAGTAGGCTTATTCCATGCATGTTTACCATGATCGTCCATGTTTATAGTTTTGTGTATGTTCTTTTCATGTGTCGTCCCGCGATGGAGGAATGCTTTATCTAGCAACACCACAAAACCTTAAAAAAAACTCTTGAAGAACCAACACCTTACAGATCCTCTCCTACCCTAGCATCCATCTCTACCCCCCTACTTCATTATTTTTTCTCCACATCCCCTTATGTTCTACTCACTCTATTTCTACACTGTCACCCCTGTCACATCTGCCAGAACCCGAATAGTGGTCTTCCTTTTGGGTAGCTTACTATTAGCTTTGTTATTAACTGCATTTTTATATCCTAATTTGTAAGTCGATCTGGATAAAAGTATCTGCCAAATGCATAAACTTAAACATGAATAATCATTTTCTAGGCTTGGCCCTAAAAACTGTATTTCGGTTATCCGCCTTAATAAATTCAATTTAATTTTGTGCCTAAGATTTTTGGATTTCTATGTTCACTCACACTAGCTAGAGCAAAGACAAGTACAATTTTATTTTTTTAAAATGTATTCAGGAGCAAAATTCGAAATAAATGCTATCATAGAGCGTGGAGTAAAAAGACGCACAGCAAATAAAATAAAGCAGTTACAACCGGGTCAGTAATTAAACACCTACTCACTCTTTATATTGTGTTAATGAGACAATAGTTATGGCAGCTTTCTCTCTTGTTGTTAGTATTCATTGAAAATGCAAGCTGTCCTATTTTGCTAAGGTAAGAGGTCAACGGGCTACATGTCGAGTATGAGAAGACAGAACCTTAAAAATGTTGGTGGACACCAGACATTTCCATACATAACTTTGTTCTCCTTAAGCCACTTTGTAACAGTTTAATTTAGGGTCTATCCCCATTTATGAAGACAAATTTAACCAGTTTTTTTGAGATGCTGCTTTTATATTTCCACATAAAGTTGTTTCCTTGTGACATTATCTGTTTTTTCAAGTGCACCAGTAGTAGTGCTCCTGTAGCAAGAGACCCACAGACCATATTGCTGCCCTACACCCTCGTATTTTGCTGTTACTATGTGGTTCTCAGGCTTGCAATCTTCAGCCTTTTTCGTCCAAATGTAACGATAGTCATTATGGTCAAACGCTTCAATTTTAATTTTCAGACCACATGGCATGTGTTCATAATTAAGGTGTTTACCCCTGTGTGCATTTGCAAAATGTAATTGGCGTTTTTGTGGGTTTTGGAGTAATGACTTCTTCCCCTCTGAGTGGCCTTTCAGCCATGACAGTACGGGACTCGTTTTTTAGGTTTTCTCGTGATGTCACACAAGAAAAGCAATGTGTTTGATGCGCTGCCTTTAAATAGATCCGCAGGTGTGCCTGCAGTTAGCTCGGATATTGTGAATAAACCTATTATGTGGGCTTTCCCAAATAAAGGCATAGCAAGCTTAGTATGTACATCTCAGATTTTGAAGGAAGTAGTAAAGGATGGAGTGTTTTTTGATTTGTTTTAGTAACTATCTGGACATTGTTTTACAGGAGTGGGTTTGTTTGGATTGAAGAAATGGATGGCTGGGGGAGTGTGTCACAGCAAAGCCAGGTTAGATGGAAAAATCGTACTGATCACCGGAGCCAACACTGGAATCGGCAAAGAGACCGCCGTTGACCTGGCCAGAAGAGGTTGATGTTTTTCCTTGGTTTTATTTATTGTGGGAAAGACACAGTTCTGTCAAAACCTAACAGCTTGTGCTTCTGGGTAACAGGTGCGAGGGTAATCCTGGCCTGCAGAGACATGGACAGAGCTAACAACGCTGCAGAGGAAATTAAAAAGAAAAGTGGGAATGATAACGTGGTCGTCAAAAAGTTAGACTTGGCTTCTCTGCAGTCGGTGCGCCTGTTTGCAAAAGACGTTGCTGCAAATGAAGCGCGTCTGGATGTTCTCATCAATAATGCAGGTGGCTAATGAATCAGACATGACCCTTGATGATATGGCATTTCATGTTCAGCAGATGTCAGACGGTCTCTGCGGTGAAATAAATGAACCCGTGTTCTTATCTCTAGGCGTTATGTGCTGCCCACAATGGAAGACTGAAGATGGCTTTGATTTGCAGTTTGGCGTTAATCATCTGGGTCATTTCCTTCTAACGAATTGCCTGTTGGATCTCCTAAAGCAGTCAGCACCATGCCGCATCGTCAATGTCTCCAGTTTAGCACATGAAAGAGGTGCAGTTTTTTTTTCTCCTGTTTGTTTCACATTGGACGGTTCTTTTTGGTTTAACATCTTTACAGCTCTTTAAATATGGATGTCCTCTCTTTATTTGACAGGTCAAATCAACTTTGATGATATAAATCAGGAGATAAATTATAATCCTTGGAGAAGCTACTCTCAAAGTAAACTCGCCAATGTCCTCTTTACTAGAGAGCTGGCCAAAAGGTTACAAGGTACTAAATTCTTCTTTCACTTACGATAAAAAGAATGTTGTCTGCGTTTTCAGATTACTGTTGTAACATACAGTGACCCCCACACTTTGGCACACAATGCAAAGATGCTTAAAAAGCTATAAAATAAACTCTTAATTGCAGTAACATAATATCACACTGATAATTTACCAACATTCAGCTTTTACTTTCTCTACATTTAATTTGTTATGAAAAATGCTATATATGATCACTGTTATTAACTTTTTAATTAATTTAATTAATTTTTATTGCTTTACAAAACTCCTGATGCCACAATTGGCACCCGACAACAGGGTCCCTGTTGGTTTTCAACCCATTTCTACAATCATGCACTCCAACAAGGTTACCAGGGGTTTCTGATGAGAAAACGGGCCAATAGCATCAAAGATCCTTCACTGTACTTATCGGTCTATTTAATACAAGACTAACATGAACTGCTAAAGCACATTTCATCTGAGACCTGCAATATTTTTCCCCTGAAGCTTACAGTCCTCTAAGTTTCTTTTACACTGTATTTTTCCAGAGGAGAGGAGACACAGCTGTGGTCAGGATTAAAGCCCACGGTTCTGGCCATAACCTGTGATCATTTCACACTATTTACTCTGTAAAACCTAGTTACTTTCACATGCGTTTAATAATTAAAGCCTGAGAAATATGTCCCAAAGAATTGTTACCCACATCACAAAGAGCAGCAGCAGCAGCAGGATGTTTTCTCTTACTTTAACTGCTGTTAAGGGTCCACAGAGGATGTGGTTGTTTTTATTTGTGCCTCAAAACATAAACATTTCAAAATTCCAGAATATTACCTTGACTTAAGGATTTACTCCCTCTTTCTTCACAGATGGCTGTAAACAGATACCAGTTTTAAAATGTATTTATTGGAATTAAAGTTAGCAGCAAATGACTTGTAGTCTGATTTTATTAAAGACAAAATTTGAAATGCTTGACTCCCTCCGTTTATAAAACTTAATCCAAAGTTTTGTAATACTAACTAAAAGCAGCTAAAGTTCTGATCAACTTCTAAAAATAAAATCTTCTAATAATGAAAATATTTACATTTATTTTATTGGAACTTTGTTTAGTCCCAATAATCACAGATTCTGTTTAAAATCAATAATTTTTTTCCTCTGAATAATTTGTACTCAAATGAAAGCCTGGATTTGCTCATTTTTATCAGTGGGAGAGTATGCTACAATAATAAAAGGTTCAATTTCTTTTCCCAAATCTTCACCAGGGATGCTGTAAATACAACGATAGCATCATGTTTAACATGGTGTCTTTATTTAGGTACCGGGGTAACAACATACAGCCTCCACCCTGGAGTTATTCGCACTGAGCTTGGACGACACTTTTTGCCCACCATACCCCTGTGGAAGAGAGTGTTATACAAACCATTCAGCTTCATCATTAAGAATCCCACAGAGGGCGCACAGACCACCATCTACTGTGCTGTGGAGGAAAACCTGCAAAACGAGAGTGGATTTTACTACAGGTAAACTCAATATTGCCCCAGCCTGTAATGAATGGTATGGGATTTAATGCATATTTATTAAATAATGTAATTAAACACAGTGTCACAACCAATGATTTTAAATCATAAGGCTATGTATAATGCAATGACTGAACAGGCATAGGCAGAAGCAAAATGCCTCTATGAATATGCCTAATCTACACTAATGGCATAGAATAGCAGGAAAAAACAATAGAAAACAAGAATTTACAGTTTTAGCTTTTAAACATAGTTTTACTGGCCAGTCTTTTGAAAACCAAAAGTAAGATACTAATTCTTACATTTGTATTTGCTCCATTACATATTTTTACTCCCGTGATAAAAATGCATCTCCTCTTGATGCATTCCTTGTGCTTTTTGTACAGCAAACAAGAAGTGTCATTGATTTTGCTCTGAATGTTATTTGTATTATTTTATGATGGTATAACTTCAGGTGCATTTTTGTGAGGATAACGCAAATTTTATTTCAATTAAAATGGCTCGTTTATGTAGAACAATTAGCTATAATAGTTTTAATAGTTGACCCACACAGTTCTACACTTCAAAAAAAGTTAAAGATCATAAATTATATGCAAGGCTTTTACAAGATTTTTACAGGAATGCTACATTACCTTTTAATAAAATCAATATGTTGTTACCATAATCCATGATATGGGGAGAATAGTCCACAGAAGACTGTGGTACTGTTTTACTGTGTCAATGTGCATCAATCTGTGTCTTATGTTTGATTTAGACAACAGAATTTAATCCCAGAATCCTTCCCAAAATTCAGACCCCTCCAAAGTTTTTCACATTTCCAATATATTTCAAACTCAGTAGCAAAGTAAAAACAGAAAAACTATGTTTAAAGAAGTGTTTAGAGCCTTTGTGATTACATTCAGTTTGATACATCTCACTTGTTTTAGTTGCCAAGGAGCTTGAGAAGCTTCAGTCGTTGAGCAGGATTTAATCTCTGCATCATTTAGTTACTAAACATATGTATGTTTATTAATTTAGTTTGAAGTTTGAAAAGAGCGACAGACTTCCCAAGTTTGCGTGAAAGAACAGCGGGGATTTTGTAGGGTTAAAATGCCTTTCATATCAAGAAACAAACGCTGGAGTATTTAGCAACAGTTTCCAGTTGTATTTAGGGGAAAAGCAGCATTGACGTTACTAATGTGATCCTTACAGAAATAAGTGATTGTGGCAGCGTCATTATGGCAGCAATTATGTAAAAAGAATGTATATAGCATTCTTCAAGTGAAGTCCTTCGCAATAAGACAAAAACAACAAAAGCAACCAATAAAGCAAATAATTGCCACCCAGAAAAGTTAAAAAGAAATTTTTTTTCTAAGTGGCAACCAGTCCAGCTTAAAGGGAGACAGTTTCAGTCTGAAGCCCGCTGTTACAAATGCCGTCTTTCCTTCAGTGTTTTAGCCTTGTATGCTGCATGGCCAGCAGGCTGCTGGTTTTGCGCAGAAGGAAAGATGGATGCAGAAAACATATTCAGCTAATCTGAATAAAAAGCTTCAGTCCTACTGCTGAAAAAAACATTTTCATTCTGTTGAGATCTGAAGAACACAATAAAGAAAATACAACAGTTGCTTTAGTAAAACTTAAAGTATCCTGGAGTAAGCCAAGAGTGACTCTAAAATTTCCCATTTTCTGTGTGAGTTTAAGCATTTTTTTGTCAAGATGAGTTGGGGAAAAAAGTTATGATGGGAAAATGTGCCAAACTTTGTGGGATAAAGATGCTAAAACACAGAACTTTTTCTTTAGTGCCAATTCACACACAAAAAAAACATCATCTCAAGGCATATCACAAGACGAACAGGTCCAATTCATATCAGAAATACATAATCAAATTCATCTGACTGAACCTGATCATACTAAAAAAATTCAAATATGATTGATTTTTAATGCCAATCGGTAGAAATGTTTCTGTCTTGGAAAGTTTTGCCGATTTTTACTGACTTTACAGCAATCCCTCATCTTGAGCAAGCACATGGCAATATTGCATGGCAGAGATTTTTCTATAACTTTTCCTCTGCACATTATGCCACAGAATATCTGCTTGGTTCTGTGTTTGATTTTATGTGCAGTAGCATATTGAGACTGATTGCTTTGGCACTGACATACTAATCTGCGATCAGTTATTGAAATTTCTGTAAAACCGACAATCAATTCACTAATGTCTCTGTGAAAAGTTCTTAGATATGATTCGGATCAGTTATGATGTTTTCGGTCATCCTAATGTCCAGATCCGCCATGCTTTTAATCAAACACAGCAGACCCAGAGCAACATTAACCTTCATTTAGAATTATGAGCCTTGTCATGATGAATTTCACACCATATTCCCGGTCCTTTTAACTCTGCTGACTCCCGAGGGACATTTACACCTTTTCCTGACATTAAATGCTGCTCTATGATCATCTGGTTGCTAACGTTGTGTGTCACCTAAGCAGCGCTTTCTGGGTCAGGTACAATGGGTTCTGCAGAACTTTCTTAGCATAAAATAGCTGCTTGCTGAGTTGATAAGAGCAAAGCTGTGGGCTGGAAAACCACAGCAATTATCTGCAATGCATTTAAAGACCCTGTAAAAGTGAAACACATTACAAAGGCGGTTGATAAGTACCTATAAGAAAAGCTCCTTCACATTATGCAGATATTACGGAAGTAGACACACTCACACTGATGTAAAACAAAGTAGACAAGACACAACTGTAGAAGGGAATTCTTGATTCTCGTTTAAAGGCAATAACTCTATACTGGTGAAAATAAATATCATATAATACATTTTGTAAGTATTTTACAAAACTGTTATTTTGCTAACCACATTTTTTCCACATTGCAACCACCAATTTTAAGACATTTTATTTGGATTCTTAGTGATAGACCAAAGCAGCACATAACTGTGAAGTGGAAGGAGAATGATACACATTCAAACAAAAGTTTTATGTTTATCTTTGTTTTAAAATCTGAAATTAGAAATGAAATGATGGTTCTTTCAAAATGACAACCAATGTTCTGTGGTAGACATTTACAAAAAATTATTAAGTTGCCCTTTTTGAAAAGGTCATATAACATTTGCTCCTCTAATTTAGTTTTATTTAGCTGGATTGGGGGAAAAAATGGTCTTTGTGTTGTAAAGGTTGCAGACCCCATGACCTAAACTGACAGGCATGGCAAACCTGGTAGAGATACACCCCAAAAGACTAGCTGCTGTAATTACAGTGGAAAGAGATTCTAGAAAGTATTCACTCAGGAGGAGGGAATACAAATGCACAATAAAAATGTTTCTAGTTTAATTTGTAATAAAAAAAAAATAAAGATTTTGAAATCCCCTTCACCCTGATGCACTGCTTTCTGTTTGCCCATCACAAAAAAGCCAGATAAACTGCTTTGATATTTGTGGTTGTATTCATGGCGTATGAATACTTTAGCAAGGCAATAAAATGTAATTAAATATAATACAATAACCAAACTTCTGACTTTAAAACAGGCATTTGCTTTTATTATTTAAACATAACACATTTGCAGTTCATTAATAGCTGTTTGTGTTTATTTTGCTCTCTGCAAAATTAAAAAGGCCCCAGCTCCTCATTAATGTGTTTTTACCCCCAACTTGTATAAATCTAATAAACTCAACAACCTTCCTAATGGAGTAAACAAAAAGAAAATATTGATTGCATCTTGGATTGTGAGGGAAGGAAGAACTGTCCTGCTGACAATGATACATTTACTTATTAAATGTACAATGTCTCTTTAGCAGCCAGCTGAATAACCATCATTATCTTGGACAAATATTGCTTTATTACTCTGTAAATTACTGCCCGGTTGCCAATTGTTTTCATTTATTGTGGAGTGATCAACTGACTCGTGTGTACTTGTGTGAATCAAGTCATGTGTTTAACATCCAATTCTTTCCCTGATTACTGCAGCGACTGTGCCCGTAAAGCAACTGCCCCTCAGGGACGTGATGATGAAGCTGCCAAGAAGCTGTGGGATCTGAGTGCCTCCATGGTGGGTCTGACACCGTCACAGTGACGCGAATGATGGTGGCGATGGCTGTCGTTGTCTTCACAGCACCGATGGGATCGCAAAGCAACCCCAATAATGAACTGGTGTTCTTTCTGGCGAGGATCAGTGTGACTCTCACAAATAAGATAACAAGCAAAACACAGGAATTCATGTTTGATAGACATTTATTTAGAATGTACAACAAACTACTTGCAAAAATACTATCCATTCAACTATGTTGTATTTTCTCTTTTTAAAAAGAAGCACTGCTTCACAGGTAAGAGACATGGAAGCTGAACGATCGTTAAACTGTCATTAAATTACATTTTTACCATCGTCTGCATTGACTGGGAGCTCATATGTTATCCACTTTTACAAGACGTACTTTCATAAGCCTTTTTTTAACACTGCTAATCGTGACATTTTCATTTTTTTCTCATGGGCATTAAAGTGCTTTTAAACATCACAGCCCATTGTCTTGCCCATAAGGCAGGATGTTGATTAACATTGGGTTTACTCATCCTTTGTCTTTATTTTGTTTTATGTCAAATGAACAATGTATACATTGTTAAAGGGCAGTTCAGTATTTTTAAAGTGAGATTCTGTAAAACGTTATAAGCACTAAATATCTTACCTAAATCTTCATTTTGTCTATATTCAGATTGGTTGCCTCTGAATGCTGACCCTAAGCTAACAAATAATGTCACAAAACAACTCCAATCTCCAAAATGCTATATCGGTTTTTGCAAAGACTATTTTATTAACCGTTAAACTGTTGCCATGTTTGCATTGGGCAGATATTTGCAGAGAACGTAATGATTATTTACAAGAGAAATGAAGGTTGGAGGCGGTCCACCACTAATGATCCTCCTGTTTGAAACATGTACTATGAACGGAAGAACTAATGGGGTCAGGTCAGAGTAACTGATAGAAAAGTAAAATGGTGTGAGAAGTAAAAATATTACAGCTTTCAAGTGAATGTTTTTTTTTTTATTGAAGAGTGGCAAAGAAGAAGTGAATTGTTGAACTATACATCTTCTTGCAATGTAACGCTATGAGTGGTACATTAACCCTGTAATACACGACCCTCCACTGTAAAAGAGTGTGGTGGGGGCACCAACATACTGCGGGGAGGTTTTTCTTCAGTAAGACCTGGGAAGCTGGTCAGTTTAGAGGCTTCCAAGAACACAGTTTTAATCACTTTTTACACAGTCTTAGTTTTCTCTCACACTCAATGATTCACGTGTTATCGGTATGTGTTTCACACAAAGAGATAAATGGTGGCGCACCACCTCCGGCTTCCATTTTCTTTGTACATTAACATAGGCTTCTTTGAAAATAGCTGCCCAATGCAAACTTTATGGTTGTTTAAAAGTTGATCAAATATGATTTGCTATGACTATTTGGCCTTTGGAGTTGTTATAAGAGCATTGCTTACATTTTAGCTTCTCATAGCATTAACTCTTAGCTTCAGCCTCTTAGATCTAATAAGCTGGATTTGCACTAAATGAACACATCTAGAGAGGTATCAGCTGCAGTAAGGATAATGACTACTTCCATTCTTCTAGTAGAATCCCGCTTCAAAAATTCTGAACTATCCGTTTAAGTTCATGAACATAAACTGCCTTCATATAATAAACATATCTGTTCATTCCTCTTTTTTGTTTCTTTCTCTTGAAGGCACTTACAAAATTGCTACAGTCAGGTTTTATCCCACTCAAAGCTACATCTCAGGGAAGTGCATCACTCCTTTGTCTTTTCCAGAGAAAGTCCATTAATGGTGCTAATTTCATATGCACAAAGTGCACCCAAGTGGCCTGCTGGCTACAAATGAACCCTGTTATGTTCCCTACAAATTACACAATCATGTAAAAGAAAATTTAGAGAAAGAGGTACCACGTCTTGGCGTTTACATTCAAAAGTAATACATATACAGGAGATCTTGTAAAGTTTAAAGACAATAATCCTTAAGCTGGGTGTAACAGCAAAGAAATCGCTATATTGCTTAGTTTCGATATACACTGCTGAAAAAAATAAAGGGAACACTTAAACAACACAATATAACTCCAAGTAAATCAAACTTCTGTGAAATCAAACTGTCCACTTTGGAAGCAACACTGATTGACAATCAATTTCACATGATGTTGTTCAAATGGAAAAGACAACAGGGGGAAATCTTTGGCGATTAGCAAGAAACACTCAATAAAGGAGTGGTTCTGCAGGTGGGGACCACAGACCACGTCTCAGTACCTTTGCTTTCTGGCTGATGTTTTGGTCACTTTTGAATGTTGGTGGTGCTTTCACACTCGTGGTAGCATGAGACGGACTCTACAACCCACAAAAGTGGCTCAGGTAGTGCAGCTCATCCAGGATGGCACATCAATGCGAGCTGTGGCAAGAAGGTTTGCTGTGTCTGTCAGCGTAGTGTCCAGAGCCTGGAGGCTCTACCAGGAGACAGACCAGTACACCAGGAGATGTGGAGGAGGCAACAACCCAGCAGCAGGACCCCTACCTCCGCCTTTGTGCAAGGAGGAACAGGAGGAGCACTGCCAGAGCTCTGCAAAAGGACCTCCAGCAGGCCACAAATGTGCATGTGTCTGCACAAATGGTTAGAAACCAACTCCATGAGGATGGTATGAGGGCCCGATGTCCACAAATGGGGGTTGTTCTCACAGCCCAACACCGTGCAGGACGCTTGGCATTTGCCAGAGAACACTAGGATTGGCAAATTCGCCACTGGCACCCTGTGCTCTTCACAGATGAAAGCAGGTTCACACTGAGCACGTGACAGACGTGACAGAGTCTGGAGACACCGTGGAGAGCGATCTGCTGCCTGCAATATCCCTCAGCATAACCAGTTTGGCAGTGGGTCAGTAATGGTGTGGGGTGGCATTTCTTTGGAGGGCTGCATGGTCCTCCATATGCTCACCAGAGGTAGCCTGACTGCCATTAGGCACCGAGATGAGATCCTCAGACCCCTTGTGAGACCATATGCTGGTGCGGTTGGCCCTGGGTTTCTCCTAATGCAGGACAATGCTAGACCTCATGTGGCTGGAGTGTGTCAGCAGTTCTTGCAAGATGAAGACATTGAAGCTATGGACTGGCCCGCCTGTTAACCAGACCTGAATCCGATTGAGCACATATGGGACATCATGTCTCGCTCCATCCACCAACATCACGTTGCACCACAGACTGTTCAGGACTTGGCGGATGCTTTAGTCCAGGTCTGGGAGGAGATCCCTCAGGAGACCATCTGCTGTCTCATCAGGAGCATGCCCAGGCGTTGTAGGTAGGTCATACAGGTACATGGAGGCCACACACAATACTGAGCCTCATTTTGACTTGTTTTAAGGACATTACATCAAAGTTGGATCAGCCTGTAGTGTGTTTTTCCACTTTAATTTTGTGTGTGACTCCAAATCCAGGCCTACATTGGTTAATAAATTAAATTTCCATTGATGATTTTTGTGTGATTTTGTCGTCAGCACATTCAACTTTGTACAGAACAAAGTATTCAATGAGAATATTTCATTCATTCAGATCTAGGATGTGTTATTTGAGTGTTCCCTTTATTTTATTGAGCAGAGTATATTTATGTAGATATATTTGTTAGAAATTATACATTATTCAACATCGAGACAGCTGTGTGTACACACAGCAGACCCTATGGATGTACTTCCTGCCATTATAGGGTGCTTTCATGTCTACTACCCCTTTGCTGCATTAATGCCATAACTAATGAGGAGGCTCCTCAAAATCATAAAGTTGTTTCATCTGCTCCACTTGCATAGAGTGCCTTCTCACAAGTTTCTTCTTCGACTTAAGACCTCCTGTCTTTGGTGTGCTTGGTGCTACTGGGGCTATAGATTTAATGCCTGTTGAAAGAGGTGAAGAGGGCTTGTTACCAGCCCCAATATCAGGAATGGGTGGGTTCGGGTTGACATTGAGAGGCGGCAGGTGGCCAGGCCTAGTGTGAGAGATGTAGTCTAATAGTAGTGTGCCAGAGCCCCTCCTCTCCAGGAGGCCAGGTGGACGCCTACGTGCCGTGCTCGGAGAGGAGGTGCTGGCATTGCTGTCAAGAGATTCTCGGGAACTGGTGAGCATTGCAAGTGGAGAGGTGTTTAGTTTCCTTCGCTCCGCTGGGACTTTAGGAGGGTCCAACATGGCCGAGTCTGAGTAGAGCTGTGAGTCTGAGTCATAGTGATCGTTACCCAGACGTCTCCTGTACAACGTATCTCTGAGGCTGACTTGTCCACTGCAGCTGCTGCCGTTCTCCTGCTCTGTGGGCACGGTACTGCGCCGAGCCAGCGGCTGGTGCTGTCCAAGAGATCTTTCGTATGACGGCTTAGATGTTGGAGGAACTGATAATGAGGTTGTCATTTTGCACAGCTGGTCACCCACCGGTGGGAATAGGCTGTCCTTCCCATCCACGCTGCTCTGTCGGGACAAAGCGGATCTCTTACTCAGAGAGAGTCCGTTTACCCCAGCAACAACATCCTCATCAGAGCTGGCAGTCTTGCTCTCCTCATGGGCAGCAGCTGCAGCAAGGACCGAGGGAGCAATCAGTCCCCAGGGCTCTGATTGCAGCCGCTTCAGCTGAGGCAAACGTGCACGCTTGGGGTTCGCGGGGCGGCGAGTTGGAGACGAGGGCCCGTTTGTGAGCTTTGCTGCTGCGACAGACGTTTTGAGCTTCGTCTGGAAGCTGAAGACTGTGTTTTGTTGCTCCTGCTCAGATGTGGGAGATGCAGTGACATTGATGTCAGAGGGAGAGGCGCAGTATTCTGGAGATGACCTCTCCACCAGCTCTGGCGATGGGGGCACATTTAGATACTGCTTGGTGGTTTTAGTGCCAGATGGTGATTTGTCTGTAGTGATTATGATTACTTCCTTTCCTTTAGCTTTGCATGCATCCAAAAGTAATTTTAATGTCTCCTTTTCGTCTGCGTTGATGGCATAGACCAGAGCCGAGGCCCCGCTCCTGTCCTCCAGACTGGGATCAGCACTGTTGCTCAGCAGGTGATCCACCACTTCGTGTCCGGCCTTATGGATGCAGGCGTGCATTAGGGCCGTCCTGCCCGCCTTGTCCTGTATGTTGGGGTCTGCTTGGTTATCCAGCAGATATTTGACAAGCTTCGACTTGCTCACGCTTTGTGGGTCGGAGTGTGTGGACATGCATGCCACCATGAGGGGCGTCTCTCCGCGTTCATTGCTCTCATTGATGTATGCACCTCCTTCCAGCAGGAGCCTGGTGAGTCTTAAGCGTCTGAGCCACACTGCCTTCAGGAGAGAGTTTCCATCTGTGCGTAGCTCCAAAATGTCTGCCATTTCCCCAACCTATTGCAGGTGCTCAGTGTTGAACTTACAGCTTACAGACCTTCAAAGAAAGTGTAGAATTAGTTCAGCATATATCCTGAAATCTTGCAGTTAAGACTCACAAGTATTTTCATGAAAGTACAGGTCCTTCTCAAAATATTAGCATATTGTGATAAAGTTCATTATTTTCCATAATGTCATGATGAAAATTTAACATTCATATATTTTAGATTCATTGCACACTAACTGAAATATTTCAGGTCTTTTATTGTCTTAATACGGATGATTTCGGCATACAACTCATGAAAACCCAAAATTCCTATCTCACAAAATTAACATATTTCATCCGACCAATAAAAGAAAAGTGTTTTTGATACAAAAAACGTCAACCTTCAAATAATCATGTACAGTTATGCACTCAATACTTGGTCGGGAATCCTTTTGCAGAAATGACTGCTTCAATGCGGCGTGGCATGGAGGCAATCAGCCTGTGGCACTGCTGAGGTCTTATGGAGGCCCAGGATGCTTCGATAGCGGCCTTTAGCTCATCCAGAGTGTTGGGTCTTGAGTCTCTCAACGTTCTCTTCACAATATCCCACAGATTCTCTATGGGGTTCAGGTCAGGAGAGTTGGCAGGCCAAT
This sequence comes from Girardinichthys multiradiatus, assembly GCF_021462225.1. Lineage (NCBI taxonomy): Eukaryota > Metazoa > Chordata > Actinopteri > Cyprinodontiformes > Goodeidae > Girardinichthys > Girardinichthys multiradiatus. The sequence goes on along the minus strand of NC_061795.1, from coordinate 27,507,176 downwards.
TGAGCACAGTGATACCATGGTCAGTAAACCATTTACCAGTGGTTTTGGCACTGTGAGCAGGTGCCAGGTCATGCTCAAAAATGAAATCTTCATCTCCATAAAGCTTTTCAGCAGTTGGAAGCATGAAGTGCTCCAAAATCTCCTGATAGCTAGCTGCATTGACCCTGCCCTTGATAAAACACAGTGGACCAACACCAGCAGCTGACACGGCACCCCAGACCATCACTGACTGTGGGTACTTGACACTGGACTTCTGGCATTTTGGCATTTCCTTCTCCCCAGTCTTCCTCCAGACTCTGGCACCTTGATTTCCGAATGACATGCAGAATTTGCTTTCATCCGAAAAAAGTACTTTGGACCACTGAGCAACAGTCCAGTGCTGCTTCTCTGTAGCCCAGGTCAGGCGCTTCTGCCGCTGTTTCTGGTTCAAAAGTGGCTTGACCTGGGGAATGCGGCACCTGTAGCCCATTTCCTGCACACGCCTGTGCACGGTGGCTCTGGATGTTTCTACTCCAGACTCAGTCCACTGCTTCCGCAGGTCCCCCAAGGTCTGGAATCGGCCCTTCTCCACAATCTTCCTCAGGGTCCGGTTACCTCTTCTTATTGTGCAGCGTTTTCTGCCACACTTTTTCCTTCCCACAGACTTCCCATTGAGGTGCCTTGCTACAGCACTCTGGGAACAGCCTATTCATTCAGAAATTTCTTTCTGTGTCTTACCCTCTTGCTTGAGGGTGTCAATAGTGGCCTTCTGGACAGCAGTCAGGTCGGCAGTCTTACCCATGATTGGGGTTTTGAGTGATGAACCAGGCTGGGAGTTTTAAAGGCCTCAGGAATCTTTTGCAGGTGTTTAGAGTTAACTCGTTGATTCAGATGATTAGGTTCATAGCTCGTTTAGAGACCCTTTTAATGATATGCTAATTTTGTGAGATAGGAATTTTGGGTTTTCATGAGCTGTATGCCAAAATCATCTGTATTAAGACAATAAAAGACCTGAAATATTTCAGTTAGTGTGCAATGAATCTAAAATATATGAATGTTAAATTTTCATCATGACATTATGGAAAATAATGAACTTTATCACAATATGCTAATATTTTGAGAAGGACCTGTATCTGTATGTCCAAATGTGTGCAAGTTTTTCTCCACTTAATCAGTGGCGGTTCTTGCAAGAATGTATGATTCCTTAAAAAAAAAAACTGTGAAATTGCCCTTTAATTAAAGCTGAATCTGAAGCTGCAATAAAAATTTCAACTTCATTAAACAGCTCCAGTGTACAGCGTAATTTTCATTCAGTGCTTTATACCAACTCTGGTCCTTATTGAACAGAAAGGCAAAATAAGCAACAGAAAACTTGTTTGGAACAATTGACTGTTTTATCATCCTGGCAATTCCCCAAAGGCCATGCCACCCTGGGCAATTAGCCATATTAATCAAAATCTGCCACTACCTCAAATTCTAAAACAAGACGTAAAGGCAGAGCTGCTACTAAAATAGTTCATCCAAGCAAACATTGTCTCTCTGCACTGACTTAGTTTGCCCACATATGCCATAGGCATGAATTTAGAAAAAGTATGTTCATTTTAATTATATTTATGAAAATGATAGCCAGAGCAAATAGTTTCACATTCTCAAAGACCAGAGATGTTTGTGCCATGCAGATTGGGCAAAATAAATCAAAATTCTTTAGCTGCTAAAAGTTGGTGGTAATTTTGGTGTAGGAGAAGAAAAGAATATATGCTGACATGCGGTCCTGTTGGCTATACATACAGTAAAAAAGGCAGAAGGTAGAATTCCTCCTCTTTTCTAATGAGGACTATTATTTTTGCAAATAATTTTAATAACTTAAATTGTCTGAACTGTATTTGAAATTATTTAGCTGCTTTTTATGTACAAAAACAATCACAGGGCTCATATATGATACAAGTCCTGTGATTGTAGAATGTCCTGAAATTGTTTACATGCAGAGGTTAAAAAAACTTTCTGAAAATAGGGCCAAAAGTAAAGTAAAGCCCCTTCTATTACTTATTAAGCAATATTAATAGAATGTAATTGTGCAGATATTTGATGTTATTCTGATATAACTACTGGTTTGTACAGCATATTTGTATTTGTAATTTTGCACTTTGAATGAATCAGTTAAAGTAATGCCCATTTTCTCTGCTATTCAAAATGTCTAGCTTCACTTATTGTTTTAAAAACACATCGTGGTTCCTTTAGTCAAATGTTGTTTTTAGGAATGCCTCATCAGTCCAGGAACTCGAAAAAAAAAAAAGTTAAAGTAAAACATGTTTTCTTCATGTCTTTGATAACTTCAGCCACTGTGTCTGTGGCTGAGGAGAGAACAATTGGAACCAGATGCAAATTCAGGTGCTCACATCTGCTGGGCTCTGTGGGCGTCTTTCCCTCTGCATGTATTTAGTGCAGTCTGCTTTGTGCAGAGACAAAGCAACGGAGAGACACAAAACAGTTGCAAAAGAACGGTAGAGATTAAACTACTTCATGAATCCCGCCGTTTGTTTATTCAGTGCTTACCTACATGTTAACGACCAGCAGGTGGCAGTCGGATACAACATGAAGATCATAAATAAAAGTTAATAACGAAAAAACCTTGCAGTAAATATATTCTGTAGGCTGAATAAAACAAATCACATGAAAGCCCTTAAATAGAACATGTAGTTCCCCCATGCATTAAGGTAGGGAACATGGTAACACAACCATTTAGACTTCCAAACAACTGATCCGCGATCAGGTGGCGTAATTTAGTTGAAAAAATAATCAAAACTGATACTTTATCAAGAAAGCAGATTGTATTCTATTACGAGAATGTCTACATGTGCAAAAACACCAGCAGATGTTTTTTGTTGTTGTTTTTTTTAAAATAGCATTTGTTGTGAGTCATACATGTGTATAATATGTTTTCATGTGTATATACTCCAATTTAGCGTCACGTTTTTGTATCTAAATTTAAAAATAGCGGCACAAACATCTGGTGGCATTTAATGATGGCCCAGTCAGAGCCGTCGTGATGAACTTGGCAACAGAGACGCGCTTTATAATAACCTGACAATGCTGCATCTTATATATGAATTATAACGTAAATATTAATTCCTGTGTATAAGAAAAAATTTTTTTTATGGAATGTGAAACGTTAGACGTTAATCTAATTTGCCACTCGGCCGCGACAGAAGACGAGGACACAAAGTTCACTGACCTTCATTTACGATCATTTTTGTAATTTAACAATTTCACACACCAACTTCATGCGCATACCTGCCTCAGAGAAGAGTCTCTCCATGTTCAAAGTGCCCGGTGCCATCTAAGAGAGATGGGGGGCGGGGGGGGGGGGAGCGGGTGTTTTGATTCAAAACACAAAGTTTGTTGCTGGTATCCTTTTTTGCCAGCTGCGGCAGCTCCCATCGATGCGTCCTAGTTTAGGTTACAGTGCGCCGTCCCTTTCTGTCACCATGAGCAAATGATGACGAGCTGTGTGGCTTTTTGTAACGGAGGCGCGCTACATCAGTCCAATGGGGAGTATTCCTTTCACTGCGCACTCAAGGATCACAACCTGGAGATGCGGAGGGTTATAAATAACTTATTTTCTTGCTTGTTGAATGAAACGTGTTGTCTCTTGACGTCAGAGTCGCCCGAAATAAACTGCGTCTGATGAAAAACCGCTGTCCTGATCTTTACATCTGCAGGACGCAAACAAAAAACGAGCGCCACCTTCTATAAACATCGCGATTTTTCTGCATGTATTTCTTTTTGATTATACGAGAGTGAACACTGTAGGAATGGAAGTCGCGGAGAAGCGTTCTGGGCGGCTTTTAATAAAACCAAGTGGTGGCTTCTGGATGTCAAAATTATTAATTCATGCCCCAGTTTATAGTAGTTAATTTTTGCTTAAACATTAACATTGTAGATCTTATCCGTCATGGACCGATCTACATTGTTTGCTACTAAGGGAACAATAACAGGCCTATGTTACCCTTGTGAGCCATTGTTGCCCCTTTATTCATCATTATAAATGTTTTGATGGGGGACCCAGTTTTATATAAGAAAAATCATACACAGTTTTTCAAGGTTTTTGCAAGACAGAATATGAAAAATGTGGTGTGAATTTGTATGAAAGTACACTCCCTTTATTCTAATAGCCCTAAATAAAATCCAGGGTCAGACCTTATCTTATCACACAGTTTACCTGTGTGCAATTTTACCTCAGAGTAAATACAATTTCCCTGTGAAGGCCTTAGAGCTTTGAGAACATTAGACCAAACAGTGTCATTAATACCAAGGAGCACAGCAGACAAGTCAGGCTGAAAGTTGTATAGAAGTTTAAAGTAGAGTTAGAGTTAGATTTTTAAAAATATCCCAATCATTGAACAGCTCACTGAGCTTTATTCAATCCATCAGGCAAAAATGAAAAGAGCATTGCACAACTGCAGACCTACCAAGACATGGCCATGCACCTAAATTGACAGGTAAGGAAAGCATTAGTCAGAGAAGCAGCCAAGACGGCCATGCAGCTTTGGAGGAGCTGCAGAAAATCTACAGCTCGTGGTAGAGAATTTGATGATTGGAAAGCCGCACTTCAAAAATCTGAACTTTATGGAAGACTGGCAAGTAGAAAGAGATTGCTGAGAAAAAGCCATTAAAAGATGCTGTTTCAATTTGTCACAGCAAACATGTGGAAGAAATTGTTCTGATCAGACGAGACCAGAATTAGACTTTTTGGCCTACATGCAAAGCACTATGACATACAGTGCATTCCAGCATAAACAAGCCAACCCTACAGTGAAAAAAAATATGTTGGCATTATTATGCTGTGGGGTTGCTTTTCTATAGCGAGTACGGAGAAACTGGTCAGAATTGATGATAAGATGGATGCAGATAAGATCCTCGAAGTAAACCTGTCAGAGGCTGCAAAAAGACTTGAAACTGGAGTGGATGTTAACGCTCCAGCAGGACAACAAACCTAAACTTACAGTAACAAGCCAGTGGTATGACATTGTTTAGATCAGTGGATGTTAATAGGTTAGAATGCCATGGTCAAACTGAAAACCATTTTGCAAAAAACGAATGAGCCAAACATTGTATTCGCAAAGCTGCTACAGACATGCCAAAAGAGTTTTGATTGCAATGAAAGGTGGTTCTACACAGTACTGACAGAGGCTGGACTCATATTAAAATTCAAAGATCTTGTATGATTTTTTCTATTTTCTCTCACATATGCACTACTTTGTGTTTATCTATCACATAAAATGCAGAGGCAAATCCCAGTAAAATGAAATGAAGCTTGTGGTTGTAACATGACGATATGTGAAAAGGTTCTATAGTTTTTCTAGGTGCTGCATATTTTTCCACACCCAGGTATATTTACAGTGTACAATTAAAGAGGCCAAAACCTGTAGCAGCCATCGTCACCATACAGCCTAATATGGACATTTCTATTTTTAGGTTGCTATGAGACAGCACAGAGGCAGTTTCTAATGAGAACAGTGATGTTCTCAGCACTGCAAGGAACAGGTAAATCAGACCCACAACATACCACCAATGGCAGCTAAGCGTTCATGGAATTTTATGGAGATAATCTTTGCAAGTGGTGGATTTGTTTTCCTTGAACCATGCTCTTTTCCCTCCCAGACAGAGACTTATCAGTTTATTAACCATCCAAACACCTGATGTTTCAGAAATTCCAGTTGTCAATGCTTGCAGTGATTTTTCACCTGTGATTGGCTCCCCTGTCCCTCAGGATGTGTTGTTTACAAGACACATGGAGGTGGTTTTATGAAACAGCACACACCATTACCACTGAGTCAAAAGACACATCTCTCTCCATCCACATTCAAGAAGCAATAAACAGAAATGCAGTAGCAAAAAATACTTACAGTTCCGGTTATAAGTTTACATATGCTCATCATGGACATAAATATCATGGGGACTTTGGGCTTTTACTGATGCATTTGATTTCAAACCAGGATCATAAATATATATACAGATATATACACTCACTGGCCACTTTTTTAGGTACACCTGTCCAACTGCTCTTTAGCGCAAATTTCTAATCAGCCAATCACAGCAACTCAATGCATTTAGGCATGTAGACATGGTCACGATGATCTGCTGCAGTTCAAACCGAGCATCAGACGGGCTGTTCTGAGTATTTCAGAAACTGCCGATCTATTGGGATTTTCACGCACTACCATCTCTGGGGTTTACAGAGAATGGTCCGAAAAAGAGAAAATATCCAGGGAGCAGCAGTTCTGTGGGTGCAAATGCCTTGTTGATGCCAGAGGTCAGAGGAGAATGGCCAGACTGCTTCAAGCTGATAGAAAGGCAACAGTAACTCAAATAACCACTCGTTACAACCAAGGCATGCAGAAGAGCATCTCTGAATGCACAACACGTCGAACCTTGAGGCGGATGGGCTACAGCAGCAGAAGACCACACCGGGTGCCACTCCTGTCAGCTAAGAACAGGAAACTGAGGCTACAATTCGCACAGGGTCACCAAAATTGGACAATAGAAGAATGGAAAAACGTTGCCTGGTCTGATGTATCTAGATGTCTGCTGCAACATTCAGATGCTAGGGTCAGAAGTTTGCGTAACAACATGAAAGCATGGATCCATCCTGCCTTGTATAAACAGTTCAGGCTGGTGGTGTAATGGTGTGGGGGATATTTTCTTGGCACACTTTGGGCCCCTTAGTATCAATTGAGCATTGTGTCAACGCCACAGCCTACTTGAGTTTTGTTGCTGACCGTGTCCATCCCTTTATGACCACAGTGTACCCATCTTCTGATGGTTACTTCCAGCAGGATAACGGGCCATGTCATAAAGCACGAATCAACTCAGACTGGTTTCTTGAACATGACAATGAGTTCACTGGACTCAAATGGCCTCCACAGTCACCAGATCTCAATCCAATAGAGCACCTTTGGGATGTGGTGGAACGGGAGATTTGCATCATGAATGTGCAGCCGACAAACCTGCAGCATCTGTGTGATGATATCATGTCAATATGGACCAAACTCTCTCAGGAATGTTTCAAGTACCTTGTTGAATCTATGCCACAAAGGATTAAGGCAGTTCTGAAGGCAAAAGGGGGTCCAACCAGGTACTAGCAAGGTGTACCTAAAGGGAACACTTAAATAACACATCCTGGATCTGAATAAATGAAATATTCTCATTGAATACTTTGTTCTGTACAAAGTTGAATGTGCTGACAAAAAAATCACACAAAAATCATCAATGAAAATCTAATTTATTAACCAATGTAGGCCTGGATTTGGAGTCACACACAAAATTAAAGTGGAAAAACACACTACAGGCTGATCCAACTTTGATGTAATGTCCTTAAAACAAGTCAAAATGAGGCTCAGTATTGTGTGTGGCCTCCACGTGCCTGTATGACCTACCTACAACACCTGGGCATGCTCCTGATGAGACGGCGGATGGTCTCCTGAGGGATCTCCTCCCAGACCTGGACTAAAGCATCCATCAACTCCTGGACAGTCTGTGATGCAACGTGACGTTGGTGGATGGAGCGAGACATGATGTCCCATATGTGCTCAATCGGATTCAGGTCTGGTTAACAGGCGGGCCAGTCCATAGCTTCAATGCCTTCATCTTGCAGGAACTGCTGACACACTCCAGCCACATGAGGTCTAGCATTGTCCTGCATTAGGAGGAACCCAGGGCCAACCGCACCAGCATATGGTCTCACAAGGGGTCTGAGGATCTCATCTCGGTGCCTAATGGCAGTCAGGCTACCTCTGGTGAGCATATGGAGGACCATGCGACCCTCCAAAGAAATGCCACCCCACACCATTACTGACCCACTGCCAAACTGGTTATGCTGAGGGATATTGCAGGCAGCAGATCGCTCTCCACGGTGTCTCCAGACTCTGTCACGTCTGTCACGTGCTCAGTGTGAACCTGCTTTCATCTGTGAAGAGCACAGGGCACCAGTGGCGAATTTGCCAATCCTGGTGTTCTCTGGCAAATGCCAAGCGTTCTGCATGGTGTTGGGCTGTGAGCACAACCCTCATTTGTGGATGTCAGGCACTCATATCATCCTCATGGAGTCGGTTTCTATCCGTTTGTGCAGACACATGCATATTTGTGGCCCGCTGGAGGTCATTTTGCAGGGCTCTGGCAGTGCTCTTCCTGTTCCTCCTTGCACAAAGGTGGAGGTAGGGGTCCTGCTGCTGGGTTGTTGCCCTCCTACGGCCTCCTCCACATCTCCTGGTGTACTGGCCTGTCTCCTGGTAGAGCCTCCAGGCTCTGGACACTACGCTGACAGACACAGCAAACCTTCTTGCCACAGCTCGCATTGATGTGCCATCCTGGATGAGCTGCACTACTTGAGCCACTTGTGTGGGTTGTAGAGTCCGTCTCATGCTACCATGAGTGTGAAAGCACCACCAACATTCAAAAGTGACCAAAACATCAGCCAGAAAGCATAGGTACTGAGACGTGGTCTGTGGTCCCCACCTGCAGAACCACTCCTTTATTGAGTGTGTCTTGCTAATCGCCAAAGATTTCCCCCTGTTGTCTTTTCCATTTGCACAACATCATGTGAAATTGATTGCCAATCAGTGTTGCTTCCAAAGTGGACAGTTTGATTTCACAGAAGTTTGATTTACTTGGAGTTATATTGTGTTGCTTAAGTGTTCCCTTTATTATTTTGAGCAGTGTATATATATATATATATATATATATACAGTACAGACCAAAAGTTTGGACACACCTTCTCATTCAAAGAGTTTTCTTTATTTTCATGACTATGAATATTTTAGCTTCACACTGAAGGCATCAAAACTATGAATTAACAAATGTGGAATTATATACTGAACAAACAAGTGTGAAACAACTGAAATATGTCTTATATTCTAGGTTCTTCAAAGTAGCCACCTTTTGCTGTGATTACTGCTCCACACACTCTTGACATTCTGTTGATGAGCTTCAAGAGGTCGTCACCTGAAACGGTTTTCCAACAGTCTTGAAAGAGTTCCCAGAGATGCTTAGCACTTGTTGGTCCTTTTGCCTTCACTCTGCGGTCCAGCTCACCCCAAACCATTTCGATTAGGTTCAGGTCCAGTGACTGTGGAGGCCAGGTCATCTGGTGCAGCACCCCATCACTTTCCTTCTTGGTCAAATAGCCCTTACACAGCCTGGAGGTGTGTTTGGGGTCATTGTCCTGTTGAAAAATAAATGATGGTCCAACTAAATGCAAACCGGATGGAATAGCATGCCGCTGCAAGATGCTGTGGTAGCCATGCTGGTTCAGTATGCCTTCAATTATGAATAAATCCCCAACAGTGTCACCAGCAAAGCACCCCCACACCATCACACCTCCTCCTCCATGCTTCACGGTGGGAACCAGGCATGTAGAGTCCATCTGTTCACCTCTTCTGCGCCGCACAAAGACACGGTGGTTGGAACCAAAGATTTAAAACTTGGACTCATCAGACCAAAGGACAGATTTACCCTGGTCTAATGTCCATTTCTTGTGTTCTTTAGCCCAAACAAGTCTCTTCTGCTTGTTGCCTGTCCTCAGCAGTGGTTTCCTAGCAGCTATTTTACCACGAAGGCCTGATTCACACAGTCTCCTCTTAACAGTTGTTCTAGAGATGTGTCTGCTGCTAGAACTCTGTGTGGCATTGACTTGTTCTCTAATCTGAGCTGCTGTTAACCTGCAATTTCTGAGGCACTTGGGGACACTTTCAAAGTTTTCCTAATAGTTCGGACTGACTGACCTTCATTTCTTAAAGTAATGATGGCCACTCGTTTTTCTTTACTTAGCTGCTTTTTTCTTGCCAAAATACAAATTCTAACAGTCTATTCAGTAGGACTATCAGCTGTGTACTGTATCTACCTCCTGCACAACACAACTGATGGTCCCAACTCCATTTATAAGACTTGAAATTCCACTTATTAAACCTGACAGGGCACACCTGTGAAGTGAAAACCATTTCAGATGACTACCTCTTGAAGCTCATCAACAGAATGCCAAGAGTGTGTGGAGCAGTAATCAAAGCAAAAGGTGGCTACTTTGAAGAACCTAGAATATAAGACATATTTTCAGTTGTTTCACACTTTTTTTTTCAGTATATAATTCCACATGTGTTAATTTATAGTTTTGATGCCTTCAGTGTGAAGCTACAATATTCATAGTCATGAAAATAAAGACAACGTTTGGTGTGTACTGTATATACACATGTATATATATATATATATACATATATATCTACAGATAGATAGATAGATAGATAGATAGATAGATAGATAGATAGATAGATAGATAGATAGATAGATAGATAGATAGATAGATAGATAGATAGATAGATAGATAGATAGATAGATAGATAGATAGATAGATAGATAGATAGATAGATAGATAGATAGATAGATAGATAGATAGATAGATAGATAGATAGATAGATAGATAGATAGATAGATAGATAGATAGATAGATAGATAGATAGATAGATAGATAGATAGATAGATAGATAGATAGATAGATAGATAGATAGATAGATAGATAGATAGATAGATAGATAGATAGATAGATAGATAGATAGATAGATAGATAGATAGATAGATAGATAGATAGATAGATAGATAGATAGATAGATAGATAGATAGATAGATAGATAGATAGATAGATAGATAGATAGATAGATAGATAGATAGATATACCTTCTGATATTGGGTTAAATGTCTCTCAGCAAACTGCACCTCAGTCGCTCACTTTTTGTAGCCATCAAAAAACCATTGGTATAGGTCTGGAGGATTTCTTTTAAAGTGTTTTTTACATTACCCCAAATAGACAGCTAGCCAGTGAAAAACAAAGTGTAACTCAAACACACATCAATGCTGGTTTTGAAATAGTTTAAGAAGGCTAAAATAAAGCTTCTGGGACCAACATTTCCTCAGCCCTGTCTAAATTAATGGATTATGCTTTAAACTGTGGTCTTTGCCAGGAAGTCAACCAATTGAAAATGAACTCCACCAATTCTGCCAAAAAGAGCTGTCAAATATCAAGCCAGAATTGAGTTGAACCTTGAGTGTCTATGAAAAGCTTACATAAATCTTTAAAAGCCCCAAATTAATATGAGATACTTGCACATGATGCATGTATGTAAATGTCTGAGCAGAACTGTGATTATCTTTATTTAGACTCCATAAATGTCTTTAGAATATTATTTATGTCTGAAAATAGTGTGACCTGATTTGTGCAATAATTATAAAGGACATTTGAGAGATGTATCAAGTTTTCTGTACATAGATATTCAGCTCCTAAAAGGAAAACTAATTTAAGATTTGAAGTAAGTTGAATATTGCCCTGAGCTGCTGTGTGCAGAGGATTGGACCAAGAATTAAGCCAAGGCCAAAGCTCACAGCTTCAGACACCTTCATTAGCTCCATGAGCCACAGAGACGTCAGTGATCCTCATATCTTTAGTCCAACAATGCTGTCATCTGAGGTATATTAAAGGAGGAAATAAATAATTTAAACACTGTCACCCCTGGGAGAACTTTCCATTTTCAGAAATCTTACATTGCAGCTGCTGCTCTTCCTCCCTACCATGCTAAATATAACCTTTTCTTCTGTGTGCATTGTGAGATTTTTACTTATCAGGCTGGTGTTTAGCTCCGGGACTATTTATACATCTGGCAAAAGGACACATAGAAGTTATGAACAGTTTTCCCATTTTGGATTGTCATGCTGAAGAAATTGGCAATAGAAAACAGATCAATAATTTCCTAACAGGATCTCAGAAAAAATCAAATTAACAATAAGTTTCTCAGAACACAATTAAAATCTTAGTCTTAATCTTAATTTTAGTTTGCAGTTGATTATTCCACTGCTAGACTGGAGGGTCTATTTTTAAAATAACAGGTTCATCAGATGTCTGGCTTCACAGACCTATTTTAGGATGGTGAGAATCAGAGGTGATTTCATCAGAGATGGAAAGATGTGCTAAAACCTAACATATGCTATTTGTACATATTGGACTCCTAATCCATACAGCTTCAAAATAGATAGATGCTTTTTTAAGAAAAAACTTCCTGGTTTGCCTTTCAATTAAAAAAATATTTTTCAATAAAAATACATCCTATATTTGAACATTTTATTTTTCTGTTTTTTGTCTCTTGTTGTTTTCATGTCTTAGAGCCACTTTACTTATGTTTTACTCTAGTTGAAATAATCCAAAATACAAATGTCTATATATGCCTGTCAATACTGGAAGTATTAAAAGGTGAAGCCAAACTATCCACAAGAGGACCCCACAAAGCCCAGAAAAAAAGGATATGTTTAAGATGTGACAGTTTACCAAAACCCAGTGACCTATTGAAAAATGCCAGAACTTTTGGTGGACTAAAGAAAATAAGGTCTAGGGGCCACAGTCAGTTTATTAGATGACCCCCAAAAACGAAATTAAAGCCACAGTACATCGTGAAGCACGGTGTTTAAGGCATCATTAAACAGGGATATTATGGTGGTGGTCTTTTTATCTCATATCAGGTGTCATGGATCAGTTTAAATCCATCAAATGCCCTGAAATTAATTGATTGATAAAGCTACGACTGCAAACACACCAGTAAGCAGACTGCACCTTGGTTCCAGACAAGCAAGATTAACGCTATGGAGTGACCAGCCTAATCCCAGGAATTTCACTGAATACAAAACTTTAGGGGGGACATCAAACATACTGTTTCTGAGGCAAATCCACAATAGGATTTTATAATATATACTAAACTAATTCCACACTTTCCTTAAAGCTTTGTGAGCTGTGGCACTGGACCTGGGGCAGGTCAGGGAACGTAGTCCCATGCTCCAGGGCTGGAATATCTGTTGACAGATGCCTGCTCAACATCATGCAACACAGATGGAGAGAAGTTTTCCGAAACACTTTTATACGACTAAATATTAGTGGAGTGATTCACAGGAACTCCAAATCTTCAATAATTATTACGTTTGTAGAATTTGTACACAATGCAGCCACTGCTCTATTTTCACTGGCTTTACTTTCTATAGAGTGATAACAAATGTATTATTATTCCCTATACTTTGAAGAGAATGTGAACAGTAATCACAATGCATTTCCAAGTATATAAATAAAAGCAATTATAGGAATTTGGAGCTCTGCTCACATTTTTTTTAACCCAATGCTTTTATTTTGAACACAACTGTATCATGAAATATTTTGAACCTACAACAGAAATGGGACAGCCTGGTGGGCCCTCTCTAGAAAGGTGACAAAATTCACCGGCTGTATTTTCAAATACTCCCCGAAAACAAGTGAAAACTGTAAAGATAGCAAATAGCTGTTTTATTGGGAATACGTGTGTTGGGAGCAGTAACCTCCTGGTGCCTCCACTGGTTGCTGGGAAACTGGTAGATACCAAGAAATAGTCTGACACATAACACCCCAAAACTGTTAATTTGTTGTTTTCTTTTAACACTTAAGCATCTTACCTGTTTTACCCTGATTCCACTGTTTGTGCGAAGCTTAGTTAGCCAGCTGCTGTCAGTGGCTTCATATCTGACAAGCAGCCACAGGAGGAGTGTTTCAGTCTCAGATATGAGGTAAATAGCATAAAGGATTGTGTTTTTTATTAGGTTTAAAGACAGAAATACTTTGAAAGAATTGCTTCTTGCAAATACGCTGTTTTTGTTTTTCCTATGCTCTTATTCTGCATTAGGAGACAGAGTAGAATTTATCACCTGTTGTTGTGGCGAAACCGTGCCATTTCTTCCTCCATGGTGGTTGTCTCTTTAAAGACTGAGTTTGACATTCTCATGGCATTTGGTGTCTCTGCGATTGTATCAATCGAATGTGTGGGCTGCGACAGCAATAAACTGGCACGAACCCTGCTGCAGCTTTGCACCGGACTGCTACTTGCCTCCCTCAGATTTAGGAGAAAAAACAAATGCCTCCAGTGCAGCTTAAAAGCCTGCCAACCCCTCACATTACTGCTAGTAATTCTTTTTTTTTAACCTTGTCACCCAGTCGTGATTAAAACCCATGAATTATAACACATTCTCAGACACTTTCATGTTCTTCATATTGAAAAGTGCTACTTTCTCATACTTGAAATGTTGAAATGGTTCCACTCCTCTGCACTATTTCTCCCGTCTTCTCTCCTTCTGTTCTTTCACATCTCGCCATGCAGACCAACACCTGTCCTTCTGGCGAGCTGTAATTGAGTTGAGCATTATTCAAGAGCATTATACAGCCAACAGTTTTGCTGGGTGATCATTGTGTATGTCAGCTGTATCCTAGGAGATTGGTGCATATCTAATAAGGAGTTTGTTACTCATTTTGCAGAGTGGGCACTTTGATGTCCGCCGTGTTGAATTTTCTGTTTTAGTTCAACATCCTCCTAATGAAGCCGAGGGGCCAGAAGCCTCAGAATTGGTTGCTTATCAACTCTACAACCCTCTTATTAGGAGTTGTTGGGAAGCCTTTAATTGGATACCGGAATAGGAAGCAGCCTTAATGGCCTTTCATTAATCACATGTTCAAGATATATCCACACATGGCAGTATTGTTTAAAACACTAGGAATTGTATTATAAATCTTGAAACAGAGCTACTCAAGCCTTTAACGTCATTTTTTTTTAAAAACATGTTTGGTATACAGCACTTTCATGTAGAGTTTTAGATCCCGTGTAGCTGCTTCACAAACTAATTAGTGGCAGAATTGATGTTTCGGTGGAATCTGTCACATCTCTCTCACCACCATATCGATTGACTGCCCATGCTAACCCACAAGAGATCTAATGAAAGGCTACGCTGTAAATTCCTTATTGTTAAAAAAAGAGTAAACAGTGATTTTAGCATAGGAAGAAGGTTCCATATCTCTAATGGAAATAAAACCAGTCCTCAAAAGAACTCCCATGCTAGACTTTCAAAATAAGACAGACACTTATTCTACAAAATAAAGGCCTTCTTATTTCACACAGCAGATTAATGCAGCATTAGGCTTAACACTCTGCTGGGACTCAGCCAGTGCCGGAAATGGGACTATGTTGGCCTTTCAAAGTAATGCTTACTGAATTTGTCTAAATACAACCTGAATTTTAAAGTTGATAAAAGGGTACAGAGTGATTTTAGCATAGGAAGAAGGATCCTTATTGACTAATGGATCCAAACTAATGTTGAAAGAAGAACTATGCTGTACTTTCAAAATAAGACCCAAACTTACTCTACAAAAAAGCCTTCATATTTAACAAAGTAATTTATTGCAGAATTAGGACATACAGTGCTGATGGAACTTTATCAGTAATGGAATTTGGCCTACTCTATCCTTTAATAAATAAAGCTTACTGATATTTTCCAAATAAAAGCTTTGACATTCCTTAGTTACTATTTGCAATTTAAAACTATAATGGAACATAAGGTGATTTTAGCATGGCACTTACACTGCAATCTTACACTAGCCCAATGCAATTGGTGAAGCAAGACAAGGTCTAGGGGGTTATCTTTGCCTTGCCATAATCAACCCTGAAAGCTTCCTAACTCAAATACAGAAATACTGGTGGGGGGTGGATTTGATATAAATTGTGTAATAACAGACAGCTAAATCAGATTAACACAGATGTTCATATACAGGTGACCTCTGACCCACACAAGATGGTATAACAGAAAGGGCTTGTGTCTTGCATGACACAAGAATACCTATTTGGTGATATTAATGGAACTGAAACAGACACACACACATTTACTGTTCTTTTAAACTCAAGATTCTACCCTGAAACCTGATGCACACTGGGACAAACTCAACCACAGAACCTTTAGCCTTAGTTCGAGAAGCATGCGTCAGGCCTCATCAAAATTTCGTCAGGAATTTTTCTAGTTATCAAATAATTATTTTCAAGCAAAACCTACATTTTTGCATGATGAAGGAACATTATAAGGGGTACTTTAACAAGAATACTTTGAATTTCTGTACCTAAGAAAATTGCAATTTTAAGCCAGTTAGCCAATTGCAGGAGCAAAATTTGTTTGCAGAGAAGGCTGAATGTGGGATTTTAAGAGTGTATTGTTACTACACATTTTCACTGAGTAACTGAGATTGTTCATTTGAAAGGCAAAGAATTCATCCTTCTGATTGACTTGTGATAAATTATGAAACTGACTGGTTCATGTTGGTCTATTACAATGTTCTGATCTCACTGGCAAGAAAACCCCCTACGATAAATAGAGAAAATTTAACATTAATATATATACCGGTATAGCTTAATGTTGGCATATGTAGATTGCTTCAACTGTAAAGAACTGTTTTGAACAAAGACATTTTAATGTTGAAACAACAATAATTTGGAATTAGGTTTTTATGAAGTGTATTCAGATTACCAAGGGGCCTAAACCTTTTCGTAGATGTTCGGTCATAATGGGGTTTTCTTAGACTGAGATACACAACCACGAGGACAAAGACAGCGTTTTAACAGTTTATTTAGAAACACGGATAAAGGTTGGACTGGAACCAAGCCTGGAGCTGGTGGACAAATGCGGGGTCTCTCTGAAGGAGAAAGACAGATGCTGGTAAACACTGCGTTAAAACGGAGAAACTGTGAATGCATTCAATAAATGCTGACTTACAGGGGTTGGGTTCTTGGCAAGACCGGGGCAAAAAATAAGTCCTTCTCCACCGTGGCTTGAGCCAGACAGTCTGTGAACAGTTTTCAGAGGATGAAGTGCTTTGCTTCTTCTCTTCCAGGAAACTCCACTATGGTTGGAGAGTTTTAACGTTGGAGAGTGGACAGGGAGGTTGATGGGTGGTTCTCAGGTGGCTCCTGAGAAGCTGGGCTTGGAGTGAGAGGAGGCTCAGGGCTGAGGTGTCAAGGCTGGAGTTCCCAAACTCCTCTGAACATGACACGAGTGAAAACGGAGATCAGAAAGGTTCCACGACTTCCTTCAGTGAAGGGTGATCACGCCAAGTGAGAAAACTAGCTGACGCCATCTTCTAGGTTTCCACTCCATAAGTAGCCCAGCTAATAGCTCTCAGATGAGCAAGACCTGTGCAGCAGCACCTGCCAGTCACACCCTGCACAGAGAGAACACAGCACACAAACACAGCCTGCATGCAGCCTGTACACAAACCACCGTGGATATGACATGTTCAGCTTTATCTGCAGCTGTTGTAGACAGTGTTCTGGGTATAATGCAGCGCAGAATGTTTGTTTTTGTATAGCTTCAAACTTTCAGTGTAACGAAGTGTTGTTGTATGTGGCTGATTGTTTCACTGCTCTCACAAGTTTGAGGCTGTCAGAGCATGTGGGTACATCAGTGCGGATGAGTGTCTGTTCTGACAGCGAGTTAGAGAACTTCACTACGCTGCTCGGTGGTTCACACCCCTGAGACTGTGACGTATTTGACATCATATGAGGCTCTCTGACCAAAATACACCTCCTCTGCAGCACAAGGTGCAGGAGCTGGCTATTTTTTTCTGCCTGCGCTGACGTCAGTGACGTCA
Source organism: Girardinichthys multiradiatus (assembly GCF_021462225.1). Classification (NCBI taxonomy): domain Eukaryota; kingdom Metazoa; phylum Chordata; class Actinopteri; order Cyprinodontiformes; family Goodeidae; genus Girardinichthys; species Girardinichthys multiradiatus. Next base: position 27,489,688 of record NC_061795.1, on the reverse strand, counting down.
AATCATTCGGGTCTGTCCTTGTGGTGCCTGCTGATGAGCACGATCGGATGTGACAGGACCAAACAGGATTAGTTTAGCCTCTGCAAAATGTGTCCTCACCCGGTGACTGAACTAACAATAGATCTGAAGCTTCATGAACGTGGTTGTAAGCCAGGATACCTGCCACCTATTAATATAAATCCCATTTCTTTGGAATCATCATAACTAATTGCTGAACAGCCAAATCAGCTGTCTAAATCCCTGTATATGTTTCTACATTGATGAGGCCAAGTAATTCTGCTTTAACAATAAGAAATAAACGGGGGTTTGTTCACACATGGGCTTCTTGATGAGGCAAGTCTAAGACAACACATGTGTTGCAGCTGGGTCTTCTCAGCTGTGTTTGTAGGTGGGAAGAGCTGGCAAGTATCAGAGGGCAAACACAAGTCAGTAATTATTCCGGGGTGCTATAGGAAAGGAGTGGTGAAACATTGAGGACTATCAGAGCAAGCATTTCACAGTTTCTCTCCCAATGTCTTCTTAAAAGAAGCCAGAGTGGCTTTTTCAGTAGGTTCTCAGATTTAGGCAGCTCTGTGTTTCTTAAAGTAATATGAGTCTATTATAAAAACAATTAAGCGAATTGAAAGCAACTAACAGTAGAAATGTATTGTTAAGTAGAAGCAATGGGGTTAGTGCTGAGATTGACAACACTGACAAATACCCCTTTTCTTGTTCTAGTGCTGAATAGGACTCTGATTTAAACACCAGCTTAATGTTTTAACAGCCCTCCCAGGTTTACATCCAGGGTAGAATTGGCAGATATGTTTTATTTATTTATTTATTTATATAGGTTTAGAGACTGAAGAATCCAAACCTACAAAGAAATCAAGTTATGTATAGTCTGCCAGCAATATACATATTAAGACAGTGCACACCAGAATGTTCCCACCTGCAAACTCCACTTTGACATGGTGTTTCTGGAGGAATGTGCAGAACCATACTTCCTCCAGAAATAGCGTGTGCAATGACATTTTTTGAGATCAGCTTGGCCTCACTAGACCTGACTTTATTTGACCTGTATTTAGCTAGCTTGTCCAAATCTTCTGCAACAAACTTTAGACAAGTTTCAACATGCTTTTTTTTCAGCAGTGACGTCTTGCGCTGAGTGCTACTTGGCTTTTGCAAAAGTCTTTTGAGTATTATTTTGACACTGCTGTTAGAAATCTGATGAGGGACACCTCACCAAGCTGGTTTGTAGTGAAATTATTATTTTTCCGTTTACAGATTTTGGCTCCAACCGTGCCCACTACAACATTCAGAAGTGCCGAAAGGCAGCTGTAGCCACTGCACAAAGCTGGCTAACCTTTAAAAAAGTCGGAGGTTAAAGAGGTTTGACTACCCCGGTCGATGGTTCAGTGCGGAAGTGGGGCGGGTTGACTTCAACCCTCTTGCTACATTGGTCCTTTTAGAAAATACAGAGGCGGTGAGAAGTCAAGTAAGTTTCAGATTGAATTGTTTTGTGAATAGATACTGTAGATGCCGTAGATTTGCCCTTTGTACACATTACCTGCTTCTAACACAAAAGTCTAAATATTGTCCCTGCTATGGGGCAGTTAGAGAAAAATAAATATTTACTTTATAGAGCAGAGGTTGGCAATTACTGTTTTGCTTTATGTTTTTGATGTGTCCTTGTTCAACACTCTTTAAAACAATCTATTATGTCCTCAGCCTATCAACAAGTTCCACGATAGTGACCTGTTTCATTGAAATCTCCTCTTTATCCATCCATGGTATATACCTGCTTACCTATGCAGAGTCGCAGGGGAGGTAGGTGCCTATCTATTTGGTGAGAAGGGGCTACAACCTTGACAGATCACCAGCCTTTATCGAAATCAGGTGCATTCAAGCAGGGAAACATCTTAAACACACAACTGATACATAGAGGACTGAAATTGTACACTTTTGTTACTAAGTTTCCATTTGTGAACTTGCAAAAAGTGGGAACTGCTTCCAGCTAGAGTTGCACTATGTATTGAACAGCAATTATCATTACAATATCAATGTGTGAGATATCAAAATCCCATAGTTTTCAAGTGCCATACAAATATTTGGCTTCTTGGGTGGAAACTGACTTTACACCCACACCTATAAATCTTAGTGATTAGTATCCAAAAGCTCAGGGAGACTGGTAGAGTCATTGTGATGATGGAAAGGGAAGGAAATAACTAATAAAATATGCCCTATTTCTAGTTCATAATCATAGCAATATTAAACAATTTCATGATTTTCCCCAATACTGTGCAACCCTAGCTGTTGCCTGCAATTCATGCTGAAAGTCCTTACCGTGACTCAGTGCTGTCTTTGGCGAATTTTCAGTATGTTATTAACAGGTGTTCAGATTTGCTCTTATTGCAGCTAGTAATGGCAACATCCATAAGCAGTCACTGAATTTTACACATCCTTATTCCCATCTTTATAATGTCGTTTTTTTATTTGAAATGGTTGTATATGCTTAGAAATCAGCAGCCGCTCAAAAAGTAACAGATCTATTTGTTTGATCGCTCTGGAAGCATAGTATCACCTGTTTATCTCTCACAGTCTAAATCACACTGATACGGCCGACATACTTGGCTGAGCCACTTTTGTTTGTGCCCTGCTGTTTGCACACACAGACCAGGCAGGACTCACATCAGAGTTTCCAACAGGAGGCAGAGTGAGCGAGCCTCGCTCAGCTTGATTCACAACTCTGCCGCTTTGTAATCCCTTTTCCCATCTGATTTTTAGTTCAAAATAGACATGACAATGAACCGCCAGTGTAATGACAACGCTGTCAGAAAGACAATCAATATAATTAAAACAAACAGCTCCAAGTAAAAAGGAAAGAAAATTGATCTGCATTCTGTCTCCCTGCTGTGCTGTTGAGGCTTGTTGCTGGTGTTCCCCTGGGCAAGGAGCTCTTATACCTGACTGAGCAGATCAAGATAAAAAAACGGTTGTCTTTGCCTCACAGCACTTCACATCCCAGAGGGAGATCACCACTTAAAGTAGACACAGCAGCTTGGGATTCGGTCAGACCACAATAGCACCAATGTTTTCTGTCTATTCCATTTGTCCTCTACCCTTCCAATTACAGACAGTAGTGCCTTAAACCTTAAATTCACTGATAGAAAAGAAATAAAAAATTTAACACTTTTATTTGGCTTAATTGATCATAAGATAGCACTTAAAATAATAAAATAATACAGATGAATCTGACTGTGAATCTGGCACTTTGAATTCCTAGTTAGCAGATCAGAAGGTGTATAATGAAACGTTGTTGTAGCACTGAAGTGTCAGAATTGAACTTATGCTATATTGATTAGACGCCCTGTACAATAAAGCACATGATGATTCCATTAGCAGCTTTTGGACCTGAAATAAATACACACACAGTATATCACCCTTGTTGTGCCTCAGCAATAAGATGAAACATGAATTCAAACTGTACATGAACAAAGAGACTGGTGAAAACTCTGGTCTATGAATGCACCACATTAACCCACTTTAGTACAGCCCAGGAAGGAGAAGTCACAGCTGGAGTCCCCAGTGATGTCATGGAGCCACATAACATAACACTTCTTCCAGGCACGCCTCTTTCCCATTACGTGGCAGCCAAGCTGATTACATAAGGGAGCGTACGCAAGAACCTGAATGTCTTTGAAACTCGCTGTTGAGTAAACTGTACAACGTTGAAAATTTCTGGGATCCAAAGTTGACTACAATTAGTGTATCTGTCAATCGAAGAACAACTAAAAGTTGATCTTTATGTTAAGGTATGATCTGCGGCATCCAGTGTTCACAACACAAGGTTAATTAAGACAAGTTGTCTTAAACTTTTCTTTCTGAGCTTTTGCAGAAAGGAATCTGAGCAAGAGGTTCCCCCAGAAGAGACGGTGTCTCTAATCAAGCTGAGTAAGGCGGCTTTCCCTCTCCCTGCCTGAGAGGAGACGGCATAGGAACCACAGCATTGCAAACTTTCTTGTGTGCAGGTCTGGGGGTTGGCGGTTTGGCCCCGGGTCGCTCGGATGTTTGGATGATGCCGGCCCTAGTCTGGACTAGGGGCTCAGGCGGTCTGCCTGTCTCCATCCCAGAATGAAGGGGACCACCTCCTGGGTCCAAGGGCTGGTTGTGCCCCTGGGGTATCAGTACCTGGACCTGGGAGTATAGAGTGTATATGCCGTCTATTCTGGGATGCCTTTATATCGGTATTCAGGTGTTTACGGACACACAGATATACAGATCTAGTAGATATACAGATCTACTCCATACTGAGCTGCGGTTGCAACAAAAAGCATCCTATATCAATTAATGCCGTGCACCTTTTAGTAACGTTGTTGTTGTTATATATATGTTTCTTTTTTGTCCCTATGTTTTCTTTTATTTCTCTCTCTCTTTCTGCAGGTGTAAAAGTAGACTTCTAGGTTGCTAACTTGTATTATCTTTATCCTCCTTTCTCTCCTCTATTCTTACCTCCTCTCATTTTGCATTTGAAATAATCCAAAAGCAATTTATAATAACGTTTTATATATATATACCAAGCGAAGCACTATAGCGTTAGCCATAATGTTGCACATGTGAAAGTAAATCTGTTGGTCTTCTTCTTGGCACTCAGAGAACAATTCTGAGTGCTACTCTGCCGGGCAGGAAACGTAAAAAAAAAAGACGAACACACACTTATCATTGTTAATTCGTTTTAAAACTAATTTGACCTCATTTTCCACATTTCTTAATGAGCCTTGCTTCTCAAACATAAATACCCACACTGAACTGTGACATCAACGCATCATTTTATTGTTTATGGTTTTCAACCATATTATTTGTTCCCTTTTTCCTTTATTTGTATATAGTTCATTAGCAACCTTAGTCATTGTTTTAGTCAATGTTTACTAGCCTATTTAGAGAGTTATTGACTGAAATATGTTTAACTTGGATTTGTATCTGTTAAAAAATCCTTTTTTTGAAGAGAGGTTTTTGTGAATTTATTCCATTGTGTGCAGAGAATGCTGTTTTAAGAATGCAAGTAGTCAAACCACTCGTTCGCCTATTGTTCTAATACCAAGGCCATATTGGGCTGGTATTCACAGGACAATACTTATTTAATTAAATATTAAATAACTTAAATATATTATTGCACAACGCATTGGAGCTGAAAAGAGAATCACAATATTTTGTGATCACACTTTAATTCTGAGAAAATGACCAGCTTGTCATGGTGTGGTGAAGAAGGATCCATTTGCAGAGCATGGGTGGCCAAAACAAAATTTTAATAAACAAAAAAGAAATTTACACAGTTGTTACTGGAGCATCAGGTCATGGAACACAGGTAGAATAACAAGCGGTGAAACAGCAGGATGACAGTGAAAATGACAGAATAGCGGACAGTTAAACAGGAGAATCCAGCAGTCAACAATGACAACCAGTGAGCTTATGTACAGAGGCAGGGGTGGAGAAATGACAATCAGAGGACATGTGGAGCAGCTGTGGCAGAAGGAAGGCGGGGAAGCGGAGGGAGAGAGACTAATTAGAGCTGAACTGCGGTACAAGAAATCCCATGGGAAATATCTAACAGATCTTACAGAAATATTTCTAAATGAGAATATACTAAGAAACTAATAAATAAAGGAATTAACTAAAAAAGGCAACAACAGACAAATAATAATGAGCACTGAATGAGGCAAGACCTAAAGAACCTGACAAACAGCAAGGAAAAGGTCCAAACACAAATACAAAAGAAAACCAAATGCCATCTGTGGATTGTGACAGAACCCCCCCATAAGGACAGATACCAGACACCCTCAACGAGTCCATGAATCAAGAGAACAAAAGGCCGCCCAAACTGACTGGACTGGTGACTGGTCCTTGCTTCTCGCTGTTCACCACTGGAGATGGGTACCCAGCACCATCCCTCTGGTGACCCAACAACAAATAGCCTGGTATTGAAAATGCATGGATGGATTAATATACATGTAATATACAGTGCCCTTTGAATTGTTAGCATTCTACTACTATCAAAGTTGATTTACTTCCCAGCAAACTTGCTGTGATATGACATTTTTACTATAGTTTATGGAACTATCATTGATAATAGTATGCATTATTTAAAAATTCCCAGCTATCCCTGTAACAAAGTAAAATGAGTAAAATGACTTTTAAACACAGGAATGGCGTGATAAAAAGGTTTGCAGTTTTGAAACCAAGACATGTTAAATTTGTCTTATAGCTCTAAATTTGTTTCATACAATCTATAGTATCTGATAGGCTTCTTTGTTACACCTCCAAATTATTTTTTATTTTCGCACACCAACCGGTTTTGTACGAAGTTCCTTCTGGTGCCACTAAAAGGTGTTATATTTCAGTTTTATCATATCATACAGCCTAAAAGAAGACCAATTATACTGCAAAACAGGGATCTCCATGTTGGAAGGCTTTTAATGACTCACACTGTGAGCAGATGAAGGAAGAACTGGCATACACCCTTTCTATTACAGGGTTCTCCCAACATTTCTGTGGAGTTGGTTGAGTTTGGCTCTAAACTGGCAGACACTGTTCCAGCTGGCGTATTGTGAGAACAATATCTTGTGTAATAGGATGACAGCTCTGCAACTTGGCTTAAAAGGTTTTCGGGGGTAAATGCTTCTGTTTGTTTAATAGACTCTGTGTGCTTATTGTAAAGCTGAGGCAGTGTAGCACTTTATTCAGGGTCAGACAAGGTAGGAGTTGGTATAGCCTTTATGTCTGCTTCAGCCTGAAAACTGGCTTTCAGACATAATTCAAAAGTAAGTTTGATGTTCTGTTCATTAGAACATTAAAATGATTACATTGCTCTTATCTCTGAGGACTAATGGCACCCATCCTGAGGAGTTGTAGACACCCCTAGTTCTGCTGGCATGCTGTCTGTGACACGACAGTGTTGGTATCACAATGTGGTGACTCATGTTTCTCATCTTTTTTCTTGTTGTGCCACCTCCTCATGGGAGATATGAGGACTGTATGGCGGTATTTGTGTGCGTGTGTGTGTGTGTGTGTGTTTGTCAATGTCCATTTTAGCGACTGTAATTATCACAAAAGATATTTTAGTAAAAGGTAAAATTTAATTCATTTGAAAAAAATATACTTTCATGGCCTTTTGACTGACAACTATGCATCAGCTGTGCTCTGTCCTCTGATTCAAGCTGCGGTGTTGTTCTCTTTTCAGTGGGACTTGATGGACGATGAATTGAGGGGAAAGCTGATTTCATTAGAGCTGATCAAAGGGTTCATACAGTGCTTTTCATTGTCCGAGTGTGTAGCAACAAAACTGTCCAACATGCAGGGGCTGTTATATCACGACAATAGATCTAATCAGTGTGAGAAGACAAAGAGATGATGCAGCACACAGAAGATAATTTCAGTCACATTACAAATTACTTTTCCAGTTTTGATTGAAATTACACAAACATGCAAGAACAAACACATGGGGGTCACACTCAGTGTCTATTTACACATTCATGACTGGTGCACTTTATGAAATAATGATGCCAGCTTTCAAGACTGAGCTTAAAAGCTTACTTTCTGATAAAGCTTTTAGTTAGAAAGTATTAGGTTATCCCTGGGCTGTCTCTGTATATATGCTGCTATTGGTTTAAGGCTGCTGAAGGACAAGCTGACCACTTTTCCTCAGTCAATTATTTTCTCCTGCTACTCGCCATTTATGAATTATGTTGTTAGGAGTATGTTCTGTTTGGGGGATATGTTTGTGTGCACTAACTTTGCAGAGTCAGAGTGGCATGGGTGGAGTTTTTCAATCTACACAGCTGTCCTGGATCCTGCAGTAGAGAGCAGCTGGCATTTAAGCTCCTGGAAGTGACCCATTCCTCGCCGGATTATTCAGTGACATTGGTACTGAGTGAGACAGCCAACAATTGATCTTTGAGACCTTCTTGAGTAACCTTGTGATTTTTGTGTTTCCTAAGGACACTTGGTGGGGTTTGGAACTCACCGTTTGTTGGAGCTTAAGGACTTGTGTGTGTGGACTCCTTCTCTTGGAAACTCTTACATGGAAGCCAACAATCCTCTGTCTTGCCACTCTCTCTCTCTCCCTTGGACCTGGAACACAAACGGACTCCGAAACCTGAAACACTTACCTCCTGGTTTTCTTTTGCCTCCTCCTCCGACTTTACCTCCCTCCCAAGAGCCTGTAAGAAAGAGACACACTCACACATTATACTCACCATTTCTCCTGTGGATAGTCCATTTAACATCTTCCTTCTCCTTTGCAGGACGAATCATCTTCCATCGTTCACTGTAAATAAACATCACTCTAATTTTTCATCTTGTCTCTGCTTCATTGTTCTGGTTTTGCCTGAACTTGGGTACTCCTCCAGTTAAACCTCAACATATGTATGGTTTAAGCTGCAAAAAAAACTAAGTTTTCTCTTAACAAGGAAGGTACTCTTAGACCAGTGCTTCTGTTTTTTTTTGTCAACTGGTCTGTGTACTTAAACCTCCAGTGTGTTTAACCCTATCAATGAGCCTGGTCTTGCTGGAGATTTTGTTTTTCTGTTAAAGGGGAGTTGTTACTTTCTACTGTCATTACATACAGGCTCAGTAGGAGGGATTATTGCAAAGACGTAATTGACTGTCCACTGCGGTCACATGCTTCTTAATCAGGAGGGTTTGCTGCAAAGTCAAAGACTTAGGGCAATTGCCTGGTTTGCTCAGATACAAACCTTTTAATTACCTGTCATAACCTGAATTTGACTGCATTGTTCTATAACTAGGATTGAACTGGACTGTTTGTAGCTAACTTTTAGTCTGCCAATATGTGTCATAATGGGTGTAGAATTTGCCAGACCAAAGTGCAGACAAGAGTTCAGGAGCCGCATGGTGAGTTGAATATTTAAAAATGAAGAATGGTAACTTGAAGGCGAGGTCAAAGAACACAGGTAGGGCATCAGACATGGAGAAGGTACAGGGGTTGAACAATGAAACTTAAACACCTGTCATTTTAGTGTGGGAAGTTTCATGGCTAAATTGGACCAGCCTGGTAGCCAGTCTTCATTGATTGCTAATTGCACCAGTAAGAGCAGAGTGTGAAGGTTCAATTAGCAGGGTAAGAGCACAGTTTTGCTCAAAATATTGAAATGCACACAACATTATGGATGACATACCAGAGTTCAAAAGAGGACAAATTGTTGGTGCACGTCTTGCTGGTGCATCTGTGACCAAGACAGCAAGTCTTTGTGATGTATCAAGAGCCACGGTATCCAGGGTAATGTCAGCATACCACCAAGAAGGACGAACCACATCCAACAGGATTAACTGTGGACGCAAGAGGAAGCTGTCTGAAAGGGATGTTCGGGTGCTAACCCAGATTGTATCCAAAAAACATAAAACCACGGCTGCCCAAATCACGGCAGAATTAAATGTACACCTCAACTCTCCTGTTTCCACCAGAACTGTCCGTCGGGAGCTCCACAGGGTCAATATACACCGCCGGGCTGCTATAGCCAAACCTTTGGTCACTCATGCCAATGCCAAACGTCGGTTTCAATGGTGCAAGGAGCGCAAATCTTGGGCTGTGGACAATGTGAAACATGTATTGTTCTCTGATGAGTCCACCTTTACTGTTTTCCCCACATCCGGGAGAGTTACGGTGTGGAGAAGCCCCAAAGAAGCGTACCACCCAGACTGTTGCATGCCCAGAGTGAAGCATGGGGGTGGATCAGTGATGGTTTGGGCTGCCATATCATGGCATTCCCTTGGCCCAATACTTGCACTAGATGGGCACGTCACTGCCAAGGACTACTGAACCATTCTTGAGGACCATGTGCATCCATTGGTTCAAACATTATATCCTGAAGGCGGTGCCGTGTATCAGGATGACAATGCACCAATACACACAGCAAGACTGGTGAAAGATTGGTTTGATGAACATGAAAGTGAAGTTGAACATCTCCCATGGCCTGCACAGTCACCAGATCTAAATATTATTGAGCCACTTTGGGGTGTTTTGGAGGAGCGAGTCAGGAAACGTTTTCCACCACCAGGATCACGTAGTGACCTGGCCACTATCCTGCAAGAAGAATGGCTTAAAATCCCTCTGACCACTGTGCAGGACTTGTATATGTCATTCCCAAGACGAATTGAAAAAAAAAAGGAGGCCCTACACCATACTAATAAATTATTGTGGTCTAAAACCAGGTGTTTCAGTTTCATTGTCCAACCCCTGTATAAGCCAGGTAGCAAACAGGATGAACCTGTAGCAAACAATGAAACAGAGTATATGTACTGAGGGAGAGCGGAGAATGGGGGGGGGGAGCCTAAATAAATATGCAAGTAGCCATGCTGATTTTTCTGCTTCTCCTGCTGCTTCTCTAATGCTATTGATCTAATAGCTCATTTCAAGCCTAAGTACTGAAATGTCCTATTATCATCTGACTCACATGAACAACTGTCTCTAGTAGAGAATGCTGCTAAAGCACAAATTTACATTTGGAAAGAAACAGAGTTTTGCTAGTTTTATTCTTTTGATTTAAATGTGATCAACAGCGGAAGTGGTAACAAAAGTAGAAGTTTTGGGGATATTTTTAGGGATGATTTATGTGATTCCCAATCCAGGGCAGCTAACTAGAGAACATAAACCACAAGGGACTGTGGCTAGAACTGAATGGGGTCAGTTCTATCAACAGTTTCTCTATTTTTTACCAAAAGAAAAAATAAGACACAGCAGCTGCTGCTTGTGTTTTGAGAGGTAGATACAGAAGAAAGAAACATCAACTAGTTCTTGTAGTTTTATTTCTGTTGCTAGATGGGGGCTTTATATAAAAAATCCAGCTTTTGTGTAATATAGTGTTATAGTAATGCTATTTACTTACAATGCTATTTTCCCCCTATTTGTTTTTTTTTTTTGGTGTGTAATACATTAATGGTTTTAGTGTCAAAACGTTTTTAGTCTGTAGGTTCTACAAATGCATCAGTATAATGCAACATTATTATGCAATTTGGCATGTACTTCTTTGGTCCTGACAAATTCAAGTTTTATCTCTAATCTTGGGCTAAGAAGCAGTTGGAAAATGAACGTTACTCATTAGTATGGATTTAGTATTGTGTCAGAAAGATCAAGTGGCATTTTCAGAACACAAAAAAGATAGAAAGGTCAAAGAAAAAGAAAATGAGCCAAACAAAAAAGTTATTCTTGATGCCAAACCTTAGATTTCTGACCCGATTCTGTTATTAAATATATATATATATGTTTATTTTACCAGTTTATTCTGCTTTTTAATATACAGTCATACTCAATAAATTAGATTATGCATTCCAATGAGGCTTGTTTCTCAGATAAAAAGTATGTTTTGAAAATAACCTTTAAGCAGGTATTGAACATACGTTTAATTATGTCCGCATTTCTGCATCAAAAATGTTTTTATTGGTCTGATGTAATATTGTAATTTTAAATATGTTATCATTAGCTGTAAGAGTCAAATCATCATTATTAACAGAAATAAAGGTTTGAAAACAACAGTGTGTAATTAATCTATGTTATATAATTCACTTAGTGTATTAGGTCACTGGAATAACCTTTTAATAATATTGTAATTTATTGAACAGGTCTGTATATCAGAAAGATGCCAACTTGTATCATTGGTCATTCTTTAGTTCCCCTGAAATGAATTTACGGAGGGCTTAGAAGCAGCATTTTAGGGGGCATCCAGTCCCTTAAATTAGATCTAACAGCATCAACATGCATCAGTATGGTTCCCGTTGTAGGCAATTTGGGGACAAGTCAATGTAAAAAAAAAAATTAAGGTGTCTCCTTGAGTAAATATTAAGAAGTATTCATTCATGAGTTGAAATATTGAATTCTATTGGTTCTGAGCATATTAGATGTGGGTTCATTTCTCAAAAAGTCTTTGTCTTGAGCAGGAGACATGAAAATTGTTTTTTTTAATTATCTCATAAATCTTATTTTAACCTTAGAGCTCTGCACCTGTGAGATTTTTAGCCAAAGATCTGATAAAAAGCATTGAAGATATGGCGACGATATTGTTATTCTTTAGCATTTCTCTGTCCTAGAAGTTCGGCTGGTTAATGATCAACTATGCACAGCCAGGTGTGAGAAAAGACTCACTGAGGCGTAGGGACACACGGTTATAAATAAACCAAATAGAGGATCATGCACTTGGTGACCCTTGAGATGTGGCTTTGCAAGGGTTGGAAAGGCAGACGTTTATCCTGAAGGAGCTAATAAACTGACTGTCAGCTGGGGAGGTGAGTCAGCTGGGAGTAGCATCATTAGAGAGAAGAAGCGCTATGATCACGTCCCTGAGGGGAGATGACCATGCACCACCACACATCCAGCTGAGACCACTGAAAAACATCACACTAAACAAATCACCTCACGTAAATAAAACCTTTTTCTGCAGCACATGAGCCTCTAAAATAGAAAACTAATTGTCATGGTGACACAAATACAAACGAAAAACATTAATTACACAGTAGCTTAAAAATGTACCAGATGACAAATAACCTGGAGATTGGTTATTATTGCAGAGATGTTTTTCAGAATGTAAATTTCATTATTCACCAATGGTGGAAATTTGCACTTTGACATGTGAAAAAAAATGGTAATTTATCCGATTTGATTTATCCATTTTTCTCTCGTGAAGTAGGTTTTACAACTAACTAAGTTAATATGTACATATCTAATGCAAGTTATGTTTTTAAAATAATAGAAGATGACAAGATATAACCAGTGAATAATATTATTTGTTTTTTTTTAAAGGGCACAACTTTCCAAACTATTTCCTATTAATTGGCATATAAGATAATGCCAAAAGTATTGGGTTACCCTTTCAGCTCATTTAATTCCCATGTTCCAATCCCTTCCATAGCCAAAAGTACATAATAGTCTAACACCTAGGCATGCAGACTGCGTCTGAAAAACATTTGTGAAAAAAACTAGTCGCCTTCAGTTATGATATTTCCTCACTACTGAATATTCTATTGTCAAATGTTAGTACTACTTTAACAAAATAGTAGCGATTGGAAAAGACAGGAACTTAGCCTTGAAGTATTCGGCTCATAAAATCTGAGAACAGGGTCAGCAGATGCTGATGGACATAGTGTGACGTCATACTAAGCCCTCACCTATAATGTTATGCCCCTCAAGTTCAAATGTGTGTGAAGACAGATAATGACTATTTTTGGTTATATAGTGTATATGAAATGTAAAGTTTGCTACCTATGATACAACTATCAATGACATGAGTGATTGCTCCAGTGGTTTTAGAAGTAGCTTTGGTCATGTTCTTGTAATGCTATAACAATTGTGATGTGCAATTTCAACACTGCATTTGTGACTAATTATACTGAGGTTCAATCTGTAAACTTGGACAGTTCAATTAAAGAAGAGAGACAATTAAAATAAACTGTTTTGCTTAGAAATCAGGTTGTTCACTTGAAACTTTACTGTGAAAATGATTGGCATAACTTTATATTATTGGAATTTTGCTGTATGACACCAGATGCTTCAAAGTAGTTAATTTATATAGCTCCAGATTACACAGTATATCATATAAAGGTAGTTTACTTGCTTTTCTAATCCAAAAACTGAACAATTGTTTCCTAAATTAAGTCCATCCATCCATCCATCCATCCATCCATCCTTCCGTCCGTCCGTCCGTCCGTCCGTCCGTCCATCCATCTGTCCATACATCCTTTCATCCATCCATCCATCCATCCATCCATCCATCCATCCATCCATCCATCCATCCATCCATCCATCCATCCTTCCGTCCATCCGTCCATCCATCCGTCCATCCATCCATGCATCCATCCATCCATCCATCCATCCTTCCATCCGTCCGTCCGTCCGTCCGTCCGTCCGTCCGTCCGTCCATCCATCCATCCTTTCATCCATCCATCCATCCTTTCATCCATCCATCCATCCATCCATCCATCCATCCATCCATCCTTTCATCCATCCATCCATCCATCCATCCATCCATCCATCCATCCATCCTTCCGTCCATCCGTCCGTCCGTCCGTCCATCCATCTGTCCATACATCCTTTCATCCATCCATCCACCCATCCATTGTCCATCCATCCATCCATGTAATCCTTTGAACACTTTTAACCTTTATTGCAAAAATAGTCTTTGCTCTCTGGCTTACCTCAGCTGACCTTACTGGATTTTATGCTTTAACTTAAATTATCCCTTATTTTAACAAATACCTCAAAATAATAAGCTGTTGAGGGAGGAGAAAAATAACAATATTTTGTCTTCCCTCATCTCATTGCCGTAGGTACACCAAAATATACTTCTGATTGGTCGATTAATACTGTGCTAACTCCTCTTCTGGAAGCCATTGCAAAGAGCCACAGACAGAACAAGAAAACCCCACAAGAAGCGTTGCCCAACAGAGTCAAAGTTAAAACCCTCAAAAATGAAATAAAATAACTTTCCTTTCTGCTTCTCTGAGACAGGTTGTCTTGTGATAACTTTTAGGGTGATGGAGACTTTTAGGGTGTCCATCAGCTTCAACTATTGTAGCGTGTTTCATTGACAAGTATTATAGCTTAAGTATATGTTTTATTTTCTTTAGTTTTTAGTTAATCAGTAGCAAGTAAATATTAAATGACTTGATTCTTGCTTCCTGGTAATGTGTTATTTTTTAAGGAGAGGGTTATCCCAACCACTTTTTCTTACTACTGCTTGCTTTATGAATTATCTGCCCATTTCTATAGATGAAACACTTGATCCTTTCTTTTTGTGTTCAATCCTGTGTCTCTCCTAGACAAAGCAACTGTAGAAGCTCTTACTGCCACTAACCATATGTATTCTGTTTTTTTATCCCGTCGATTTAACCCCTGGCTAAGAGCTTCCATGTTTAGCTAAGTTTCTCTCCTATATGAAGCCAATAAAAAGCTTCTGCTCCCTTTCAACTGTTTACTTTTTCTTTAACTTTGAAAGTTCTCCTGGACCAGTGCTTCTGTTATTTGCTTTGTTTTTTTGTTGAATGTGTCTTGTCACACCACAACTCTGAATAGGCAGGTCACAGCTAACACTGTACAAGGTTTTGCTGGAAGTTTCTTCCTGAGCGTTTTCCTTTCCACTGTCACTCCATGTTTGTCCAGAAGGGGCAATTGCTTCAAAGTCAGTGATAATATATGTCTGTGGTTTAGTGGTAAGTACATTAAACAGAACCTAACTGCATTGGTTTATAACTCAGATGTCTGTAATTGGTTTTGACTGTGTCTACATGACTACATTGAATTAACACCATATTACTGTATATAAACTGGATCTATTTGTCGTGTAAAGTGCCTTATGATGACATCTGCTGTGAACTGGCACTACATAAAAAAGGTAAATTAATTTTTCACCATAACCTTATCCTAAAGTGTTAATTTTCCATGCTCAGTTTTCCAGTTTAATAAATCCTAAGAAAAAATAGAAATCTGCACAATTTTTAATGGAACTTAATTAATTACTTAGATTGGTTTGATTGTTAGATAGATTTATGTACATTGATATAAATAACATAGCTTTTTAATGTTACAGGGACCAAATTAACTTACAACGACTGTTCAATTAAATGTAAATGTAAACTGCAGACTTACTGCATTTTAATAGTGATACATATTTATTATCAGGACCAGTTTTCAGATTTCAGATTTCTGTCACTAAATGTTACGAATCCACCAGCAGAGCAACGTCTTTGTAATTCTCACCTGACACCTACACATTCAGTTATTATCAGATTAATATTAGTATATAGGAAAGTAAGCTGTCCTCTTGATGAAAGCCTGCCAGCAATTAATATCCACAGTCAGTTTGTCCTATGTCCGTCTACAGTTACAGCAAGCTTCATGTGAAGCATGTGGTTTACATACAAACGTATGCATGCACAGTTTGCCAGGCTCCCGTCCTGAAGACACTTTGAGTCAATGAAGCCCATGAGTCAGCTGTACCTTTGAGGTCGGCTGGCACACCGTTGACGCAGATCTGACAAGGCTGATTTTGTGGCACAGTATCTGAGGCAGCTGATGCCTTTGTAAACACTTAGCACATGGTAACAGATGGTAGCTTGGAGCTCCAAGCACCAGTGGGTGGTCTGCTGTTAGTTTCAGATAATGGGTGGGTGTGCTACTCTTTTGATTTAAAGTGGGCCTCATCTCCCCTGTCCCTTTTTAGAAATCTTTGTTCTTCACACATAGAAGTATGATCAGGCTGTTTATCATCTCATGAATATCTTGGACACAATCATGTCTCATTAGGCATTCTATATTTTCACCAGTGGGGAGCTGTGATCTGTACAAAATGACACTGTGTGTGTCACAGCTGATTTGAATGCCTCATCCAATTAAATTAGCCGCATTTATTAAAAGGACGCAGAGAATATAAAAGCGAATTACAGCCAAATGTATGATGGTATGCAGTGCCGTGTCTGGTTCCCAGAGATGCACACACCAACCCCAGTCTTCCTTCGCCTCTCTTTATTGTGTCGTCTTGGTGATGGGTTTTCGTCTTTGAGTCTAATTAAAGAAGGAGCTTTAGACGTATTGACTATTTCTGTCTGAAGACTATACCTCTCTCCAAGCACCTCTCCTCATGTCGTCATCCAAAGGTTAATCTTTAATTAGAAGCACGGGCATGCAGCTTCAACATGCAGGGCACATGTGGGATTAAAGAAAACATACAGCATCAAACACAGAAGAAGACTGTCACACACCGCTGTTGATCTAAGCTTTGCTTGATTCCTGAAATCTCCTAGTGAAGATGCTGGTCACAAATAATCTTTGTCTGACCCTTTCTGGTAGATGCCAACTTTCAGTAAACAGGTTTGTGTCTTCAAATGGAAGATTGGATGATGACGTTTTTGATTAAAATGCAGGAAACCTTTAAGGAATGTGCTAAACCTTTTTTAGTGTCACCAAGGTTTCTCCTCACATTATGTCTTCCTTGGCTGTAAATGAAGAAACATTGTGAGACACGAGACTGCTAATCATGACTGTGACATTTAGGGATTGCATCGTCCTTCCAAAGTGGAGATCAATCCATAATTGGTTTTTAATTGCTCAGACAGATCTTTTTTACCAGGACATTTGGTCAGATTTTGTGCCAAAGACAGAGGAGGAAGGGCAGCAACAAGAGAAAACTAAAATACAGACATAATTGCCCCTAAACTGTGATTATATAATGGGAAATAATGATAACCTAGCTAACAGAAAGATTTAATTTAACATCGCTGCATCCTTTGCATATCTTGAAATAAAGTGAACACTCATTTCTTGCTCCATTTAAAAGAACTCAACATGTCATTCTATTGGGCATGAGGTTAGCTCTCCCACCAACACTAAACGGATGTGAAATTTACTCCATTGTAAATATAATTTTAAGTGATACAGTGGCTTCCAATAGTATCAGTGTGTTTTAAACATTTTTTTCAAATTTTGTCACATTACAAGCACAAAGTTTAGTACATTTTATCTGCATGTTTTCTGACAGATCAACACAGAATTGCATGCCACTGAAAATAGTAATGTTAAAAGTGGAAGTTCTATTCAAATGAGACTTTTTGGTTTGCATGCAAAACGCGGTGTGTGAAGCAAAAATAATACTGCACATCAGTCTGAAAACACCATCCGTACAGCAAAACATGGTGGTGGCAGCATCATACTGTGGGGATGATTTTCTTCAGTAGGGACAGGAAAGGTGGTCAGAGATTATGTGAAGGTAGATGGAGCTAAAACAGGGCGATCCTTGAAGAAAACCTGTTATAGGCTGCAAAAGAGTTGAAGCAGGGGGAAAACTTAATCTATAAGCATTAGAGAGATTTAGATCAAACAATATTTCTGTATTTAAATGGCCGGGTAGAAGTCCAGCCGTGTATCCAGTTTAAAATTTGTGGAAAGAATTGAAAACTGAGGTGTCTGTGGATGTGCATATCTAATTGAGATACAGGTCCTTCTCAAAATATTAGCATATTGTGATAAAGTTCATTATTTTACATAATGTCATGATGAAAATTTAACATTTACATATTTTAGATTCATTGCACACTAACTGAAATATTTCAGGTATTTTATTGTCTTAATACGGATGATTTTGGCATACAGCTCATGAAAACCCCAAATTCCTATCTCACAAAATTAGCATATCATTAAAAGGGTCTCTAAACGAGCTATGAACCTAATCATCTGAATCAACGAGTTAACTCTAAACACCTGCAAAAGATTCCTGAGGCCTTTAAAACTCCCAGCCTGGTTCATCACTCAAAACCCCAATCATGGGTAAGACTGCCGACCTGACTGCTGTCCAGAAGGCCTCTATTGACACCCTCAAGCAAGAGGGTAAGACACAGAAAGACATTTCTGAACGAATAGGCTGTTCCCAGAGTGCTGTATCAAGGCGCCTCAGTGGGAAGTCTGTGGGAAGGAAAAAGTGTGGCAGAAAACGCTGCACAACGAGAAGAGGTGACCGGACCCTGAGGAAGATTGTGGAGAAGGGCCGATTCCAGACCTTGGGGGACCTGCGGAAGCAGTGGACTGAGTCTGGAGTAGAAACATCCAGAGCCACCGTGCACAGGCGTGTGCAGGAAATGGGCTACAGGTGCCGCATTCCCCAGGTCAAGCCACTTTTGAACCAGAAACAGCGGAAGAAGCGCCTGACCTGGGCTACAGAGAAGCAGCACTGGACTGTTGCTCAGTGGTCCAAAGTACTTTTTTCGGATGAAAGCAAATTCTGCATGTCATTCGGAAATCAAGGTGCCAGAGTCTGGAGGAAGACTGGGGAGAAGGAAATGCCAAAATGTCAGAAGTCCAGTGTCAAGTACCCACAGTCAGTGATGGTCTGGGGTGCCGTGTCAGCTGCTGGTGTTGGTCCACTGTGTTTTATCAAGGGCAGGGTCAATGCAGCTAGCTATCAGGAGATTTTGGAGCACTTCATGCGTCCATCTGCTGAAAGGCTTTATGGAGATGAAGATTTCATTTTTCAGCACGACCTGGCACCTGCTCACAGTGCCAAAACCACTGGTACATGGTTTACTGACCATGGTATCACTGTGCTCAATTGGCCTGCCAACTCTCCTGACCTGAACCCCATAGAGAATCTGTGGGATATTGTGAAGAGAACGTTGAGAGACTCAAGACCCAACACTCTGGATGAGCTAAAGGCCGCTATCGAAGCATCCTGGGCCTCCATAAGACCTCAGCGGTGCCACAGGCTGATTGCCTCCATGCCACGCCGCATTGAAGCAGTCATTTCTGCCAAAGGATTCCCGACCAAGTATTGAGTGCATAACTGTACATGATTATTTGAAGGTTGACGTTTTTTGTATTAAAAACACTTTTCTTTTATTGGTCGGATTAAATATGCTAATTTTGTGAGATAGGAATTTTGGGTTTTCATGAGCTGTATGCCAAAATCATCCGTATTAAGACAATAAAAGACCTGAAATATTTCAGTTAGTGTGCAATGAATCTAAAATATATGAATGTTACATTTTCATCATGACATTATGGAAAATAATGAACTTTATCACAATATGCTAATATTTTGAGAAGGACCTGTATACCCCTGAAAGATTTCCTATTTGTCCCATTTTCCTTCCACTTTACAATTTTGTTCTACTTTGTTCTGGTCTATCCCATAAAAGCCCATAAAACATATTGAAGTTTGTGTTGCACAGGCCAATATGTGAAAGATGGCGTATGACTACTTTTGGCACTGTATTGGAAAAATCCGTAAGCATTTTCCACTGACACAGTTGTTTTGAAAGAAGTTGAAACCTTTAACCAGAAGAAAAATAAATGGTTCTCTTGTTAAAATGTAAGAATGTGTGAAATTCAGGTTAACTATTTGTTCCTGTACCATCTGCACCATTTAGTGGATCAACCTGAGGTGAGATTGGCTGGATTTGGACATATGACATTGTTCTTGGTTATTGTATTAGATTTATTCAAGTTGTGCATTCGCTTCTCTAGTGCATGGTATTATATAGAGAGTTTTGAGCACATCATCATTGTGTCCTGTGAGTTCTCTTACCACTAATGAGGGTTTCTGCAAAAGTAGTGGAACAATACCCCCTTGTGTTGACAGACACAGCTGCAGCGACTAGATCTCAGCACAAGATTCTAGTTAAACAGTATTTTCTCCTCTTCGGTTGTTTAATAATTATTTATATATATTTGTTTTGCTTTAATAACATAAATAAATACATGTTCTATAATAATAACAATAATAATAAAAATAATAACAAATGCCCTTTTAACAAATCAAATACAAAGTATATTCTATTGTCACAACAGCCATTATTTTGTTTAGTTCTAAGTTTTTTATATTCCATTTAGTGTAATATACAAATCTTCATTCTACTGCAATAAAACACTGAATGTTCAGCTTTATTTGCCATCAACCATCTATTTGGACTTTTCCTTTTTTTTTCTTATAATAATGTGAGCTTGCTTTGTGTCACTAAGTTGAGAGGAAAAGAGTTCACCCAAATGACCAATAGACCTTTTCTTGGACCGCTCTACTTTAACCTTTTATGAAGGGGTTAACACCAATTTTCCTGGAACAGTTTAATGTTTTATCTCCACCATTTGTTTATTTTATTTTTCATATTTGTTATTTCCAACAGTTATTAATGTGTTGATTTTAGGTTGACCGGGATAACTGTTCATTATTGTTAATGCAAACAATATGTGTGTAACACAAAAACCTGTTACATAAAAGTACAGATTTAGACACAGGGAAAAAAATGATTAAACTTGCTTTTGCTGCCAACAAGCCCATCTCCCCTCATTAAGCATTAATGTAAAAGACCATGTTGCCTAAACCAAAGAAAAAAATATCATATGCAATAAAACAAGTTGTTAAAAACAAGATTGAATAACATAAAATTATAATTTATATATGTACTTCTGTTTTTACTGTTCAATGAGAAATGTATGTTTCTGTGAAGTTTTGGTGTTAGCAATTTCATAAAAAGAACCTTTTATCTTTTTCGATAACATCAGCAAAACCTTGAAGAAAAAAAACTATCTGTGGTATTGAAATATGAAGAGGCATCCTGCCGTCTTTTGAAAGACTAATTAATTTTATTTTCTATAGTACAACAGAAGTCATTTAAGGTAATCTTACACATAGAATAAAGCTATTTCTTTTGCATTTTAAATACTCTCCTTTTTTGTTTTTTGTTGTGTTTTTCAATTCTTCTTTGCTCTCAGTATTACACATTCTGGGCCTATAGCGTGTAAACACGTGTGTTCCTTAAAGGCATGAATGAGAAAATTCAGGAGTAAGTGGAGTATTCTCCCAAAGTGTTTGAGCAGGGTGTCCCTCATTTATCTGTTGCTGTGCGCTGTCGGTCACTCCTACAAAACTCCTTTTGTTTTCCAGAAAGAGGTTGGTTGTTCAGAAATTCATGGCGTGGAAAGTAAAGGAGTTGTGCCCAGTGGTTTTAGCAAAAGAATGCAAGCTAGCTTGAAAAACAAGAGGCAGAAATATTCTGAGCAATAAGCACATTTACCTAAAAACCTATTAAATTCAGTGGGTGTTTGTTCCATATGTTCCTTTAGTTCTCCCCTACTGTGTACAGTAAATCTTTTAAAACATCTTTATCTAAGCTGACTGTGACTTTAAATTCTTGAATATTCGCTGAAATTGTCATACAACTGACATGAGTACATAAAACAGGTGAATTATTTGTTACAATTGTGTTCTCTTATCCTCCCTATGTTATTGCATATCAAAATAACAATTATTAAATGTCATAGATGACATTATTATAACTGGTGTTGCAAATCATAATATGTCCTTCTCTGTTTTAAATAAGTGCAATACTGCAAAATGTTGTTCTACATTTTGCATTAACATTGTGAAGCTGTTGTTTTGGTTTTACTAATGTTCTGCTGAATATGTAGACAACGTTCATCTAACACAGTTCTTTCCTAGATGTATATTAACTGCCTCACAATCTACAAAAGTTTGGAAATGTAAACATTAAGTAAGTAGTTTATCTCCTCTCCCACCTTTTATTAGATTATACAGGAAACAGGATTTCCTATGATGCAAGCCTTCATCTTTAATCTTAGGGTGTAGCACACTGCACATGTATGAAGAGAAACTTCATTAAATAACACATAGAAAAATGGAATTTCATGTTTATTGATGGAAATCAAATACAAAAGAAACATAGAATCAGTTAAGATTTTCAAAATAACTAATTCATTCATGATGTAACCGACTGAATGAAGGCTGCAGAGGTCTAGTAACAGGCTGTTGATACACGTGAACCAGAAAGCTTTGCCTTGTAAATTCACCGTTTGACAAGCCGCTTTATCTGGTGCACATATTGGGTGCATTTCAAAGAGTACTAACCCAGATGTACCAGTCCTGTCCAATGAACTGGTTTGGCAATATGCCACCGCATGCCACCGAGCTCTGAAAGGGAAGCTACATTTTTCTGAGCAATCAAAGAAATTACACACATGCATGTTAATCTACAAAATATTTTTTTTCTGCAGATACCAATAATATAAAACTGACATTTAGTATTATTGTTGTAATAAATGTATATTTAGAGAATGGCCCTTTTATCCTGATGATCTGGTTACAGTTTCTTTCCACCAGTGGCAGCATATTGTGACGGAAAGTGCCAGACACATACCCTTATCAGTTCTCCGTCCAACAAATGTTTGATAAATAGCTGGACTGGAAAAGTGATAAGGAGATGTGCTTGACAACATTAGAATCTGAACAGCTGTTGGCATAGTAATGAAACGGCAAATCATGTTTTTGTAGAATAGGAAATAAAAAAGTGCATAACAGAGCTGACTGTGGAGAAGACTTACAAATTACCAAAACATTTTGTCCTCAATTTATTTGTTGGAAGGAGTCACTTCATGATCAGGATCAATCGCCGTCCATCAACGACCGCCATTCACATGTGAGTCCATGCAGCATTCATCTGCGTCCAACAGAGCAACTGACTTTCAGGACACATCCCATGGTTTTATGGGCCCCTGGCTCCACCTCATCCCTGGTGCTGTCCTCCCTCAGTCAAAGCTCAAAGCAAGTAACCGGATTTTCATTTTATTTCCAAAATGGCCGTACTGTTTCCATAATAATCAGTCAGTGTTCTGAAGAATCTGAAGAATCAACATTTTTTATCCCTTATTATAATAATTACATATAAATATAATAAATTGAAGGTCAGAATGGAAACTTTCACTTTACATTATAGAGATAAAATATTGGGCGACTCCTACTCATTTAAAATAAACATTCAGGTGTGTTTGTTACTTCTGTTTAATAATTAAGAGTTGAGAAAAAAAAAATAGGACAGCTCAGTAGATATTTGAAATATTCACTGAAAGGTTAGGACACCTTGCCCACAATAGCTAGTGTTACCCCTCTTCCTGAAACAACATAAGTGAGACGTTTCTTGTAGCCAGACATCGAGGAACTGAGGAAAGTTCATCACGCTACTCATTTTCAGCTGTGAGATGTTTTAGAGGCTTTCTCTATCATTTCATGTCACCTCAGAGCAACTCAAAAGGGTGAAGATGTGCTTTGACTAAGCACAAGATTTTTAATTTCTTATTTTTTACCCAGTCCTACTGTGGAAATTAGACTTGTGCAGTCTGTTTCTGATTTTTCAGGCATGCATTTTTAGATTAATGGTAGCAAGATCCTGCTGTTGGTCCCATTGATGACATTTTAGGGATTTTGGAGCCTTTGTTTACCATCTTGCAGTTTGCTTAGACAGTCAGACCTGGACTCGTTGGCAGTTGTTTTTAAATATCCTTTACTTGCACGCTATTTTTCAGACAGTGGAATGGCTAAATTTAAATTATTCTGAGATCTCTTTAAATACCAGACTATTAAGCTATAATCTTCTTTCTGAAAGACTCAGACAGTCCTTTAGATCATACTGTGGTGTTCACTCACTTCAACAGTCAGAAGAAAACCACACTAAATACCTGTGGTTTAAACAGGGCAAACCTGCAAACGCTGAGTAATGATGAGCTCTACTTGATGTAATATGCCTGTGTGGGATTTTGGTTATTTCATCGGTGAATAAATGTCAGTGGGTGTTCTTATTTATTTATAACAGTAAATTATGTTTTGATTTATTGCATTTTACAAGAGATTTTATACTTTATTTCTTCACTTGTTTTTGGTTATATTACTTGAATTTTTCAGTATGTCAGAATATGCTCAATATATATAATAGGATATAATCTTTCTTTATGACTGTATGTGCAGGTTTTAAGTGATTATTTAAAAATATATATTGTCATATAATATGACAATGAGGTGTTTTAAATACAAAGATTAATTACTACTGCTAAGAAAGTGGAACACCAGAAATGCTTTTTAAAGCTGGATTTTAAATAACAATGTTAAGTTAATGTCGTCACACACAGACCTACAGCAGCTCATCAGGTCTCTTTTTGAAGATTTTAAACATGGTGACACTCTAAGAAAGAAGCTCAATGCTACTTAAGGAGAAAAACAGAGTTAAATATTTTTAAATCTATATAGTTGCCTCATTATCTTACATTGGAGCCCAATCTTTTACATCAGGATTAGTAAGGGTGAATGAACAAATACGTGACATGCTTTGACCCTGATTGTTATCTATAGTCGCTCCTCTGGGCGTGCAGTTGGCTGAGGAAGGATAGCAGACACCTCTGTGTGCTTTGCTGCTGGTTTATCTCTGCCCGCCCTCAGTGGGAAAAGTCCCGTGCATATTACACACGGCCGACTCGCTTTCTGATCCAGTTCCGGATTTCTTCTCCACACCAGCCGCCAACACCAGTCACACGGATGAGGGGAGATCTGCCAAGCATCTCCTCTGCAGTGCCCTGCCCTCCTCTGGGATTATCTGCGCTGCATTCCCACCGTCAGCAGCACCATCATGAAACAGACACACAGCTGAGTGCAGGCAAGGGCACAGTTGCCTACCCAAACAAACACACATACGGACATGAATTAGTTTTCTTTCTCTTTGTCTTACTGTCTCCATTGCACTCACACTTGTCTGGTTTTACCTTTTGTATTTTTTCTCATCACACTGAAAACTATACCAATCTAAAGCAACATCCCTTTTTTTAGTATGAACACTGCATCAAAGATGCACTTCCTTGTGGAGGAAGAGAAATTAGCAGTTTAACAGCACTTTTTAAAAAGTTGTAGTATTTTTTTGTGCAAACAGGAACAAAAACCTTCTTCTGTTTCCCACCTTTTTTCACCTTAAAGGTTTGCATTCGCACCATGACCTGTTTTCAGACTGCAGATCTGCAGTGAAACTTGTTATATTTCTTGTAAGTGGCAGTTTATTTTGTACCATGGAAACATTATGAGCCTTATTTTGTTTATATTTAATGATTCAATGTCTTTAACCTTTTTCAATTTCTACTTTTCACTAATCTGGGTATTTGTAAAGCAGCATTAGTTCAACGAAGCAAATGAAATATCTTGCCCTGTCTTTGCAGACAGTAAAAAATGAAATATCTTGCCCTGTCTTTGCAGACAGTAAAAGGGATTTCTATCTTATCCAAAGGCACAATTACATCTAAAATTAGTAGAAGCTTTATACGTTTTACACAGCGTTAGTTGATTAAGCTTTGAAAAGACATGGTAACTCCCAATAATAAAACCCAGAGAGGGCAGAGAGAGCATCAGGAATGGCTGACTGCACAATGATGCAGTGACGAAATAATCTGTTTCTCATATAATCCGGCACAAAACTGTCTAAGCATTGCTTAATTCTGCAGTACAGAGCACAGCTCAAACCTGTGGCTCAAATTAGCCTCCAGCAGAGGGCACCAAGTGATGCTTTCTATTTATAGTAGTTGACTAAGATTTCTAAAGGGGATTAGGGGCTTCCTAAAGATGCTTTGCTCTGTTTGCAGGAATATAGGCCTATTTTCTCTTACTGAGCACCAAAAAGGAGATTAAACATGCTCCTGTTTCAATCAACCCTGTTTCAATACCCCTTCAAAATTTTTACAATCACATCAGTTAGTGGATTCTGTTGTTGTATTTACTCACTCTACACCAGCAACTTAATAGTACATGTTTTTAATGTGGTCTTTTGACTGGATCAAAAGATGCTATTATTTTAGGTGTGCTGGTTTCCAGGTAAGTATGTGTTGTTTGCATGAAGCTGCATGAACCACATGATGGTGTATAATACACACACACACACACACATTATTTCACATCACTCAGTAGACTTTTGCCTAAACCATTTTTGGCAGCACTAAACTTGACTCAGTTGCTATGGACACAGATGATGTTCTCCTTTTTTTCCTCCTCTTTTTCTGTCTGTGTCCATGACAACAAAATGGTTTTTACAAGAAATGGTATGCATTTAAGGAGGCAGAACAAGAGGATTGTTAATGTCTTTAGTGGGTAATGTATTCCAAATCAATGACAGTGAGGACTATAATGTAAAAATCAGCTAATGTTCAGGTGCCCCTTGGATGTAGTATATTTAAATTCAAAATGTATTTGGTATTTCTTATATCAACATGAACAATTTCAACTTTTTGATTGAGAAACATTTTATGTGGCAATATGCAATACATACAAATATGTTTTTGAAGCTGTACAGTTAACAAAATTTGTCAGAATATGAATTGACCCAAATTAACTCTTTAATAAGAAACATGGAGGTTTTGTATTTTAAAACACACTGTTAGTTATAATGCTCATGTTTAGGGAATAAACATTGAAGAAATTCTGAAATATATCAAAGTTGTGCTTACTTACTGTTTTTTGCAGTAGCTTTTGCTTTCTGCTATTTCACTAAAAGCTCCTTCTGCATTGCTTCAGACTTCATCCTCTATCAATTTTAACAGTTGCATGTGTCTAGTATTAAATGATGGGGCTTTTAATTTGCAACGTAATGCTGGGACCCACAGCCATGGATTACAACATTAAAGTCCGGTACAAACTTTTTTGGAACTCAGTCAGTCAGTCAGTCAGTCAGTCATTTTCTACCGCTTATTCCATAGTGGGTCGCGGGGGAGCTAGTGCCTATCTCCAGCAGTCTATGGGCGAGAGGCGGGGTACACCCTGGACAGGTCGCCAGTCCATCGCAGGGCAACACACAAACAACCAAGCACACACTCATTCATACACCTAAGGGCAATTTAGGGAGACCAATTAACCTAACAGGCATGTATTTGGACATGCCTATTAGGTTAATTTGGAACTTTCAAAATAAATTGCATTAACCTACTTCTGCCACAGCCAGGAAAAGGGGTAACAGTGGACTTGCCGTGACGTCACTGTTTTGAATAAAACCCCACTTTCGCAAAGCTTCTACATCTTCTATGCAGGTTCCTCTAAAGAGTCCAGACAGAGAGACACAGTGCGCTAATGTCTCTTTGCTGGCAAACAGACATAACTCTTCAAACTGGATCCAAGAGTGTCATAAAATCACGCGGTCATATGCACTAAGTTAAGTACGAATGAATTGCTGTTTGTGTATCCGGTATTCATTCATAAAAAGGGGTAATTAAGGTACAAGCGTTGCTTGACTTTCTCTCTGAGATCTCCAGAAGCAAACTGTGTTTCCAGAGAGTTCCCAGCAAGCCGAGTGAAGCAGTTTCCCAAAGGAAGGATAACGGGACGCATCACCGTGGTTACAGCAGTAACTGTGCAGTTTGGTCGGCGGACAGACCGAGCCGCCCCACCCAACAGCTACGGAGATTAGCTGAAGCTAATCTTTTGTTAACAGAACTTTCTTCAAACTTCGTCGTCGCCCGAACAACTTTTACTCAGCACGGTTCATACGAGGTTAGGTTTGGGCAGAGTATTGAAGTATTTTAGAATGAAATAATCTAAAAATTTTTTGTTTCATGAAGTTTTGTTTGTGTGAAACTCAGCTATCTTAGTGCTAGCAGGCTATCTGCTCAGCACACGTGCTCAGTTTTGTGTTCTGTGTTTGTGTGTTTTTGAAGTTAAGACAAACTTTACTTGAAGGGTAATTTTAAACTCAAGATTGATTATAACGTGCCGTCCGCACTTATGCAATTTAACCCTTTTATTAACAGTATTTTAAAGGCGTGTGTTTGATTCTGATGATAAGCTATAAGCTTCATTGTTAGCTTTAACTGCTAACAGCTAAGAACACGTGTGCTTACAGCTAATCTAGTAAGATCAATTACCAAAAAAGGTTGCTAGTTTTCAATCCAGTAAAATATTTCCCTTAACATTGATTTGCTAAACTTGATAACTAAGTAAACACCATTAAGCCCCATTTCTCCAGAAAGATTTGGTTATTTTCCAAAATAATATTTCTTTATATTATTTTACTATTTCCTTAATATTTCTTTAAATATTATTTTAATAAATAAAGGCAGCTAATTAAACATCAGTGAGAATTGGTCATCCAGAAGGTTGGTTTTATTCAACAGATCATTCTTTAAAGTATTATTTTATTAAAATAATATTTTATCTGATCTTGCATTGTGAATAGTTGTCTAAAGGTTTGCTGATTATTGCCTAAGTTAGTTCCAAGACTAACTTAACTTCACTTCCAGATTCTTTAAGATAATCCTTGGTTCTCAAACATAAATAATATTGCATGGTAATGTTGCATCACTCCTTTGGTCATGGTTTTCAACCATCTTTAATCAACTTGTTTATATTGTACATAGCCCATTAGTCTTCCCTATTCTTTAATTTTGCTTGGTAGTTTAGTTGGATTGTCTTAGCATGATGAAGAGTTTGTTGATTGAAATATGTTTGACTTTGAGTTGACTTATTTTTGTTAATAAATTCTTGTATTTTAAGAAATTGTGTGAATTCATTCCATGTGTGTGCAGAGTTGTGCTGTTCAATAATGTCAGAGCTTGGCTCACCTTTTTGACTTTGTCCTAATACCATCGCCTTACTGGGCTAGTATTCACAGGACAACCCTTAACAGACCAAGATATTATTTGATAAAATATTAAAATATTAATATTAAATAATATATTCATATTCATAATCACAACAGTAAAAAACAGAAATTCGTACTCTCACACCACAAGGGACATACAGTTCCTCTTATGAAGGGGGGCCACCACCCCCAGTCTGCCAGTCCAGAGACACTGTCCCCGACCACCATGCAATGTTGAAGAGGCGTGTCAACCATGAAAGCCCCACAACATCCAGAGACTTGAGGTACTCAGGGCGGATCTCATCCACCCCCGAAGACCTGCCACCGTGGAACTTTTTAACCACCTCGGTGACTTCAGCCCGGGTGATAAAAGAGTCCAACCCCGAGTCCTCAGCCTCTGCTTTCACCAGGGAATGCATGATGGCAGGATTGAGGAGATCCTCAAGGTACTCCTTCCACCGCCCGATAATGTCCCCAGTCGGGGTCAACAGCTCTCTACCCCCACTGTAAATAGTGTTGGCGAAGCACTGCTTCCCTGTCCTGAGGCGCTGGACGGTTTGCCAGAATCGCTTCGAGACCAACCGGTAGTCCTTCTCCATGGCCTTAACGAACTCCTCCCAGGCCCAAGTGTTTGCCTCTGCCACAGCCACGGCACGCTTGGCCTCATGGTACCTGTCAGCTGCCTCAGGAGTCCCAAAAGCCAACCACAGCTGATAGGACTCCTTCTTCTGCTTGACAGCATCTCCTACTGCAGGTATCTACCACCGTGTTTGGGGATTGCCGCCGTGACAGGCACCACAGACCTTACAGCCACAGCTACAGGCAGTAGCATCGACAATGGATACAGAGAACATGGTCCACTCGGACTCTATGTCTTCAACCTCCCCCAGAATCTGGTCAAAGCTCTCTCGCAGGTAGGAGTTGAATACATCCCAGGCCGAGGGCTACGCCAGACGTTCCCAGCAGACCCTCACTATACACTTGGGCCTGCCAAGAAATTGCAGTAAACAGAAATTGCATGGTATAATTTCAAACACCAGGAGTGAGGCTGTACTATAACAAAATTCAATCAAGTAAAAAAAGTGCTTTTTCACCTATGTTTCTAAAATTGACTGTGCCACAAGACGCTACGTCTTCACATTTGCTACGGGAATTAAACTAAGAATCTACACAGTGAATCAGATTATTTGTAATTTGTTCCTGTTTGGAGAAACTGGGGGATTTAAAAATGACTCATGTTACAACTATCTCTGGTCTTCTTATTCCACAAAAATAAAGGCTACCAGGTTAAAAAATTTAAGCCTCCCGATTCTCACTTTTGCTGGATAACTGTCTGAAGTAGTTTCATGTAGTTTTCAACAAGTCTCTGACACATCTAAGGAATCCCATCCCATTCATCTTTGGAAACTTTCTCACGCTTCTTAAGATTTGATGGACTTCTGGCGTGGACCTTCGTCTTCAGTTCACTTTACAGCTTTGCAGTTAGATTTAGGTCAGAGCTTTGATCTTGTAAGTCAGTAGCATTCACTTTGGTCTTCTGGAGGTAGTTCTTCATCTGTAGCGAAGTACATTTTGGATCATTGTCATGTTTGAAGACATTGTGAGAACTCAGAAACTGTTTGGCTACCGTCTGCTTTGGGTCTCCTTTTAAAATCTCCACTTATGCTTCTCTGCTCACGATTGCTTCCATTCTGACAGTATTCCCAGTTCCAGACACACTGAAGATGCCACTATGTTTTACTGTGTGGTTGGTAGTCTTTGGGTCATAGGCCTCTCTCTTCTTTCTTCAAACATCAGCAATGTTTTTTATAGTCAGAGCTGTGAGCTCATCTCCTCTGACCAAATAATTCTCTAGCAACACTACCTGTTCATTCAAGGTGTTCTCAGGCCACAAGGGACATACAGTTCCTCTTGCAAATTCTGGGTTTGCCCAAAGGTCTTCTTTCTCATTGAGGCATGCCAGAAAAACCAACAAACAGGCATCCATGAGGGGTCCTTATCAGAATACTGAACCACCTCAAATGACTCTGATTGATAGCATAGATGTATATTGAGCTTTCCCTGGATGACAGAGGTCCTCACTGATTCTCTAAGGCTACACCCCGCCACCTTATGGAGGAAGCTAATTTCAGCCTCTTGTATCCAGAATCATGATCCATATCTCATGAACATAGGTGAATGTCGGAACATTTACCAGAAAATCAAGAGCTTTGCCTTTTTGCTTAGCTCCTCAGACCAGGGCAGCATCCACATTACTGCAAATTAAGCCCTAATTGATCTATCAATATCCTTCTCTATCATACCGTCTATTGTGCACAAGACACCACTTCATGCAGAGACTGACCCGCAAATTGGAAGGAAACACTGCAACTACCTCCATGTAAGAACCATGGCCTCAGACTTGGATGTACTGACCCTTCTCCTTGCCTCTTCACACTTGGGCTGTTCCAGTATTGACTGTGGGTCATGACCTAAAGATGCCAACACAACCACATTATATTCAAAAAGCACAGATGAGACCCAGAGGTTCCTAACCCAGGCATCCTTCTCTTGACAAATCAACCAAATAACCTTTCCATTGTTTCATGTAAGATTCACTGAATTTCAGTTTGCGCTTCCAATTCTCAGTAAAATGATGTTGTTTTAATAAAAAATAAAGGCCTTTATGCCTTTGTTTTACTAACATCACTCTGTATGATCAGTTTTGACTCACATCACCACAAATGTAACAATAGTTAATGACAGATTAAAAAAATTTAAGCAATTTTTTGGTTAGGTGTGGTCCAATAGTAGTTAAACTCAGATAATATACTCAACCACTGTCTTCAGTATGAGGGAATTAAAACAGCTTTTTAAATTGAGAACGAGTGGTATATTATAAGATAAAAGGAATATTTTTATTGTTTAAACACCATGAATATTTAGTGCTGAAAAGTAAACCATTCAGATGTTTGTTGTTGAGTATTGCCTCGTTTGAACGCTAGATGGCAGTATCAGGTAAAACATCATCAGATTGGGACTGCGTGCCCGCAAGGCTCATTATTTGCACATGATGAGTTTGCACTTCTTGAGAGAAACAAATGACGGTTCCAGCATGAATATTTATGAGAGATAAAGGCAAGAAACTGACAGGTAACAAATTCAACCCAGGCAGACACGCAAAGTCATTTTCAAATGAGACAACCTGCTCTGAGGGGCTTGGATCAGCATCAGCTTTTTATTCTTATTGGATAAATTATAGATGCTTTAGAGTGCTCATATGTTATGTGGTATGACAGTGTAAGTTGTCAGGGTTAGCTCTGGCAGTCTGTGTTTTTAATTATCACCAAAATTGTTCTAGTGATTATAAAGATCTAGACATGCTTAAATTTGCATATCTATAATCTAAATGTTTAACTGTACTCTGTGGTTTTAGTGATAATATAAAAAGCAGAAAGGTTTATTTTGGTATGTTTTTGTTGAAATGGCATGTACTGCAGCTGGTTTAATATGAGATGGAGTTTATTTTTTGACTGTGTGGTTTTTTGCTGAAAACAATGTTGAAAGGCAATACTGAAACATTGCCAAATGCATCAGGACACAACTCTTTCATGAGGTCCTGTGAGCTAACTAATTTTCCTGACTGCAAACATTAGCATTATATTCTGCCTATGCTTACACTCTGACGACATCCTTTTTTACTTAACACTAGCTGTTTGTATCTCATTGTTGGAGGAGCCAGTTGCTGTTCTATTGCTGGTAAACACAAATAATGACTAAGCCAATGAAATGGCAGTAACTCAATGCATTTAGGCATCTGGATGTGGTGAAGACAACTTGCTGAAGTTCAAACCAACCATCAGAACAGAGAAGGTGATTTAGGGGAATGTGACATAGTTGTTGTCGTCTGACTGGCTGGCCTGAGTGTTGCAAAAACGGATGATCTACTGGGATTGGTTTGCAGGAGATGATCCGAAAACAGAGAAAATATTCAGTACGCAGCACTGGTGTGGAAGAAATTGTCTTGAATGACCAAAGGGTTTTAAGAGGACTGAAAGCCAACAGTTGCTTAAATAATTAATCGTTACAACCAAGTTATGCAGAATACTATCTCTGAACATGCAACATCAAACCTTGAAGCATATTGGCTTTAGCAACAGAAGACCACACTGTGTGCCTCTTCTGCCAGTTAAGACCCTTACACTTAGGTTACAGTTCACACAGGTTAACCATAATTTGACAATAACAGGCTGCAAAAAACTTTGCCTGATCGGAGTTTAGCTGCAGTGTTCTGATGGAAGGTATAATTTTGTGGGAAACCTTTTTAGGCATAATTAGTTCCAGGCCTCCATTGAGCATTGTTTAAATGCAAAAAGCCTATCTGAGAATTGTTACTGACCATGTCTAGATTGTACCCATCTTCTGATGGCTACTCCAGCAGGATGATGCCACAAAAGCTCAAATCATCTCAACCTGGTTTCTTGAAAATGACAATGAGCCTCCTCATCTGTTCTAAATCCCCAAAGCACCTTTAGGATGTGGTGGTATGGACAATTGACATAATACAGTTGTAGCCAACAAATCTGCAATAATGGTATGATGCTATAATGTCAATATGAACTAAAATCTCTGAGGAATGTTTCTGACACTTTGTTGAAGCTACAGCATGTAAAATTAAGGCAGTTCTGAGGCCAAAAGTAAGGTGTATATGTTAAAGTGGCTGAGTGTATTCACATGAGAATGACTATATATCTGTACACGTCACATAAAAAACAGGCTGCAATGTCTTAATGTCCTTTTTAAACACTTTTTGAACATTTATTTATCGTTTAAGTTAAATTTAGGCATTTATTCCAGTTTAATATACCCTCCACAGAACACAGATGGATAATAATTTGGAAGATGACCAATTTCTTTGCACTTGTAAAACAGATTGAAGGTGATGGCAGTGGTAAAAAAAAAATGAGAGAGAAATACATTTCCACTCCGTACTGCAGTAAAAATAAAGGGGGTGGGGGGGTGGGGGGGATCACAACCTCAAATATCAACTCTGCACAGTGTTGCCGAGTCTCTGTTGCTATGGAGATTGCATCCTACTGCAGGTGTGAGTAACAGCAGAGGAAGTCAACTGTGCTTCCCTCTCTGTGTCTCTTTTTGCTTTTCTGTTTCTTATGTCGTCCTCACTCCATGTGTCGGCGCATACAAGTGAACGCAGTTTCACCTCAGACATGCAAATGTAATCAGTCTTGAGCTACACATAAATATGCTCATGGAGTGATCACTTTATAAACTTTCTGTGATCCACTTGTTTTCATTTCAAAGTCCAGCAGAGCAGATTTAAATATTTAATTGTTCTCCAGGATCTCAACTCTTTCTCCAGAATGCCTGAGAGGTCTTTGACAAGGCAACAGATTACTTCTGGAGTGTGTAAATACAGGTCCTTCTCAAAATATTAGCATATTGTGATAAAGTTCATTATTTTCCATAATGTCATGATGAAAATTTAACATTCATATATTTTAGATTCATTGCACACTAACTGAAATATTTCAGGTCTATTATTGTCTTAATACAGATGATTTTGGCATACAGCTCATGAAAACCCAAAATTCCTATCTCACAAAATTAGCATATCATTAAAAGGGTCTCTAAACGAGCAATGAACCTAATCATCTGAATCAACGAGTTAACTCTAAACACCTGCAAAAGATTCCTGAGGCCTTTAAAACTCCCAACCTGGTTCATCACTCAAAACCCCAATCATGGGTAAGACTGCCGACCTGACTGCTGTCCAGAAGGCCACTATTGACACCCTCAAGCAAGAGGGTAAGACACAGAAAGAAATTTCTGAACGAATAGGCTGTTCCCAGAGTGCTGTATCAAGGCACCTCAGTGGGAAGTCTGTGGGAAGGAAAAGGTGTGGCAGAAAACGCTGCACAACGAGAAGAGGTGACCGGACCCTGAGGAAGATTGTGGAGAAGGGCCGATTCCAGACCTTGGGGGACCTGCGGAAGCAGTGGACTGAGTCTGGAGTAGAAACATCCAGAGCCACCGTGCACAGGCGTGTGCAGGAAATGGGCTACAGGTGCCGCATTCCCCAGGTCAAGCCACTTTTGAACCAGAAACAGCGGCAGAAGCGCCTGACCTGGGCTACAGAGAAGCAGCACTGGACTGTTGCTCAGTGGTCCAAAGTACTTTTTTTGGATGAAAGCAAATTCCGCATGTCATTCGGAAATCAAGGTACCAGAGTCTGGAGGAAGACTGGGGAGAAGGAAATGTCAAAATGCCAGAAGTCCAGTGTCAAGTACCCACAGTCAGTGATGGTCTGGGGTGCCGTGTCAGCTGCTGGTGTTGGTCCACTGTGTTTTATCAAGGGCAGGGTCAATGCAGCTAGCTATCAGGAGATTTTGGAGCACTTCATGCTTCCACCTGCTGAAAAGCTTTATGGAGATGAAGATTTCATTTTTCAGCACGACCTGGCACCTGCTCACAGTGCCAAAACCACTGGTAAATGGTTTACTGACCATGGTATCACTGTGCTCAATTGGCCTGCCAATTCTCCTGACCTGAACCCCATAGAGAATCTGTGGGATATTGTGAAGAGAACGTTGAGAGACTCAAGACCCAACACTCTGGATGAGCTAAAGGCCGCTATCGAAGCATCCTGGGCCTCCATAAGACCTCAGCAGTGCCACAGGCTGATTGCCTCCATGCCACGCCGCATTGAAGCAGTCATTTCTGCAAAAGGATTCCCGACCAAGTATTGAGTGCATAACTGTACATGATTATTTGAAGGTTGACGTTTTTTGTATCAAAAACACTTTTCTTTTATTGGTCGGATGAAATATGCTAATTTTGTGAGATAGGAATTTTGGGTTTTCATGAGCTGTATGCCAAAATCATCCGTATTAAGACAATAAAAGACCTGAAATATTTCAGTTAGTGTGCAATGAATCTAAAATATATGAATGTTAAATTTTCATCATGACATTATGGAAAATAATGAACTTTATCACAATATGCTAATATTTTGAGAAGGACCTGTATAATTAGCGCTCAGGCTCAGTTTGCATATGGCTTAAATAAATAGACTCACGCAACCAAACTCTGCCACAGATCTGCAGTGAAGCAACATGGCACTGCTTTTGTGTTCTCAAGCAATTCAGCCGGGAAATCCAAAACTGTCAAACATTGAGACAGAGTTCAAGAACTGTATAAAACAGAAATAAACTTCACTTAACTATAGTTCTGCAACATTTAGGTATAATGTATAGTTTAATTAATTTCAAGTCTAGATCCATCCATCCATCCATATTTTTGTCCTCTTATCCAGATTATTATGATTTATTTCATTACTGTCCCTTGCTAATTACAACACATCTTATACAATTATCCAATGCACATAAATAACATAATATTAAAAAAAGTATAAAATGTGGATTTATCCATAGGAAAAATTATGAAGTAATTTTGGACTTTAGCTAGTAAATCAGGTTTTTTACATTTTAATTAACCGATCCAATGATGAATACATTTATGAAAGAAGAACCATTTAAAGTTCAGTATTTGCAGTAATATAAATGCATCATGTCAATGAAATACTTAATTTTTTTTCTGTTTTTGAATGCCGTGTTGCAGTAAACATATAAAGAAAAAGATGATTTTATTTCCCCAACCGCACACTGACTTGTCCATTGCCATCAGATTTGGAGCCGTTGTTATGCTCTGCAGGCAGCAACTGCTCAGCTTCCTTGTGGCTGTGAGTCTAACTAAGGCAGACTGCGAGAGGCTTGTTAATCACTCCAAAGGCCACAATTGAAGGGGAAACATGCACTGGCTGTGTGTCATAAATAGACTTATAATGCTGACCGTCCACCAACACAGCATGTATGCAGGGTAAAGTGCAGATGCTGGATCCAGCATGCTTGATCCAATGCATTGTTATTAACAGGAGTTGACATTTTCATGGTTCATGGCTCAATCACTGTGTGCAAGCCTGTGTGAGCCTGCACATTTGCACAAGGACAGATACAACTCCCCCAAGTGTCCAAATTTGTTCACAACTGCAATTTGAGAGGAAGATAACAGCTGAAGATAGCTCCCAATTGCAATGAAAGCACACAAGCAGCTTTTTTCTTCCACAGTTACAGCATCTTAAAAAAGGAAACATTCCCTGCTCATTTTCAATTAGAAATACACACATTGAACTCTAGCTGGAGTCTTAAGACATCAGTTTGGTCCCATTAAAATGCTTTTGGTAAAAGTTTAGTATATGATGACAGTAACAATAGAATTGTGTTCATCCTTACAAGCTGCTTGTATTGTTATTGTTACCCAGACAAGAAAATAACTGATAACGTGAAGAGGCTGAGAACAGGTTTGTGCATTGTGGATCAATTCTGTTCAAGAGCCTGTTGATGCTCTGCAACAGCTGAGATAATAGTGTTTTCATTGAGAGCCCTTGTCAACAGTCGTGTAACCTTTTCTGTGCTCTGGTGAGCATGATGCTGCAGTGTAAGTGGTGGCGCTGTGCCAGGAGCACACCATTAGGACTCATTAGTTCCCTATTGACAGCCCTGATGATAGGCTCTCTGAAAGGAGGCAGTAAAGGAAAAGGTCAGCTTATGGATCTTAATTTGACCTAACTCACCCATCACATATTAGTGGGATCTGTCATTCTTAGATTTAATTTAGCTGTAAATGACTGCTGGGGAGACTATATTGCCAATAACCCCTGCATAGCATCCATTGCTTTGCTAGAAATCTTTACCTGCTGCCTTTTTTTATTTAGCTAATTCCTTTAACTCATATCTTTCCAAATCAGAATATATGCTGCTTCTTCTGCTTGCTGTCACCTTTCTATCAGCTTCCGATGCAAAACCATGATATTTACACTGCTGTAACGTACAACCAGAATAGGTGGTTCTGAAACAGTTTTTAATTTAATGCCACTAGCTCCTTCTTCAAATCAGACTGGGTCTGCTTGTAAGCAAGTATGATTTCTTTTGTCATTTCATATCTAAAAACATAAATAGAAATAAAACAATTAGTAAAGGGACTTGCAAACTGTAAATTAATTTTTAAACTGTTACACATTTAAAAATAATTTTGTTGTGTCTTTGAAGCTATTATTTTTGCAATTCTTTGCTTTTGTATTATTAAGTAATTAGGGTATATTACATAATCAGCCATAATGAATAAATTAATAAAAAAAAGTGTAACTTTTAAAACTATTTAAAATTACATTAAAAAACTATTAAAAGTTTTCAACATCCCTCTAAGAACTATTCAGTCACTCATCTGAAAAAAGAAAGAGAAAGAGTATGGTAGAAAAGGAAATCTATCAAGACATGGTCATCCTCCTAAACTCAGAGGTTAGGAGCTGGCATTTCAGCTCTCTCGGGATCGCTTGGATTTCCTTAGATCTCAGTCCCTGGCTGCGGTGCCCAGTCTATTGGTTGGGGGTTGCGGGGCTCCGGCAAGGGGGTCTTGGCCGGGCAGTTTACGGTGTTGATTGGGATGTGGCTTTGCTTTGGTGGAGGGGCCGGCCGGCCGGTCTGCTTGCTGTGGTGGGGTAAAACATGCGGGAGTGTGGGTGGCCGGCATGCGGGGCATCTCCGGGGTTTGGGTGCGGGGTTGGCGTGGTGCCCGGTCCATGGCGTGCTGTGGTGGCCTTCCTCCAATGCTTCCTTCTGTTGCTCTGGCTGTGGGTGGCGGTCAGGTGGGTGGGACGATGGAGCGTGTCTTTTGCCTGCACTGGGGTGGCTGACGAGTTGTGCTTGGCCTGGCATGGCGGTGTGCTGCTCTGCTGGCGGTCATGTCTTGGGGGGGGCAGGCTAGAGGGTGGCATGGAGGGGCTGCAGTGTGTGGGGTGGGGGGGTTGTATCCTCTTCTTGGATGTGTGGTCACCAGCATTTGGATCGACTGAGCGGTGATGGGAGAGCTGAGCTGGATAATGTTTCTCCCTGGGCTGTTGTGATGTGCCCCGGGTGCTTCCCGCTTGACATCTTGTCGGCTTCGTCTGCTTTTTGGGGATGGAGCTCACCTATGGGGGTGTCACCCTGTGCTGTGAGGAGGGGATTTGTGGCGTTTGGGTTCAGGTGCATGTGTTTGATACCTGTATTCTGGTTGGGGGTGGCTCTGTGGGGAAATATATGTTGGGGTTCATTGGGGGTGGGAGACTCATGGGTTTAGGATCAGAATTCATTGGGGGGTTGGGACTATTTCTACCTGTGGTGGCTCTGGTTGGTTTGGACCGTGTAGACCCTTCTTTTGTACATGGCCCCCTCTTTGGATGAGGATGGGGACGTTGGAGACTGGGGTCAGGGCGGGGGGTCAGGATCTGGGTCGGGGTCGCTCAGGTTCATGCACCAGCCCATGCTAGCTCAGTCCAGGTTTAGGTGTCTGCCTGTCTCCATCCACCGGGAGGGAAGGGGACCACCTCCTGGGTCCAGGGGCTGGTTGCCTCTATGGGGTATCAGCACCTGGACCTGGGTGCGTGTGTTTTTATGTATAAGCATGAGGGTGGGAATGAGTGATTGTGACTGTGTGTGCCTGTTTTTTGTGTCAGGTTGGGTCTTGGACTACTCCCTCTCCTGGATTGGTTTAGGTCCCCCATCAAATGGGGGGCCTAAACCGATCCTCCCCACCACACTACCTGCCGGTGGTTGGTGTCTCTGCCCGCTAGTGTATTTGTGGTACTCGGTGTCCGGGGCTGAGTGCTTTGGTGTGTGCCGGCTCACTCCCAGTGACTGCTTGCCGGGGCCTGGACCCCTGGGCTCTGTCGGGCCTCTGCTTGGGGAGTTATATGTCCCAGGGTCTTGGGTCTCTGGGTCCATGGCTGGATCTGCTCGGGTGTAGACGGCTGCCGGTGGGGCCTGTGGGCTTGTTGCTGCAGCTCCCTGGGGCTTCTGCACTGTGGCTGCTGGGTGATTCCCATGTGACTCTCCCCTGCTCTTCTCTGGGGGAGTTGCGGTAGTCCTGAGAATGATTCTCCTGGGGTCCCTGTGTTCTGGGGGGCCTTTGGATGTGTGTGGCTCAGATCTCCCCCCTGGATCTGTCCCAGATCCAGGGGGGAGATCTATGGCTCCTCACACTCGCTATTGCATATTTTTATGGAGAAACCTTATATACACTGGAGCACTCACACTCAGATCCACAGGTGTTCAAATTCAGAAGTTAACAGATACACAGATTTTCTATATTGAGCCCCATTTACCGCTAAATACATCTTGCATTCATAAGTACTGTGCAATTTTTGGTAAAAAAAGCTGTTAATATGAATGTTTCTGCACGTGTAGAAGCAAGCAGGGTCAGTCAGTCAGTCAGTCAGTCAGTCATCTCTGCTCCATTCTTTTCTCCTTCTCTCCCCTTTTCCTTTTTGCCCCACCTCTCTCTCTTTTGTGTTTCTTATTTTTTCCTTTTCGTTTCTGTGTCCATAACAATTGAAATAATCCCAAAGCAGTTTCTGATAAAGTTTCTTTTATAATTATCAAGCAGAGCTGTAAAGCTTTAGCTGTAATGCTCCACTTGTGAAAGTAAATCTGTTGGGCTTTTTCTTGGCACTCAGACAACAATTCTGAGTCTATGCCGGACAGGACACGGGTTAAAAAAAAAGAAAAAAAAAAAAAAGCAAGGACCAGGTCCATGGTTTGCAAATTTCATGAAAAGAAGGATGGCACTAAATACATTCCTGTAAGAAAACCTGTAAGAGACTGGCCATTATTTGAGACGAGGACCAGGTCAGAGTTCCAATGGAATGGGTAAGAGCAAAGCCTATTCGTGTGTTAGAATGTCCTAGTCAATGTCCAGAAATTTGAAAATTGATGTTCACAGATGCTCTCCATCAAATCTGAATGAGCTTGAGCCATTTTGCAAGAAGAAGAATGGTTAAAAATTACACTCCTTAGATCTGCAAAACTGGTGGAGACTTGTAGCTGTTCTACAGAGAAATGACTCAGTGGAGCTGAAAACAAATGCAAACACTTTTCAAAATTTCATTTGTAACCCATTTTAAATACTATGTATCATGTGTATGTATAATGTGTATCTCTATCACATACAGTCCCAGTAAAATATATTGAAGTTTGTGGTTATTATGTGATTTTAGTTGTGGAAATTTTCAAGGTATATGAATACTTTTGCAATGTGCGGTGCAGAGTAAGAAAAAGTAAATGCATGGAAATTTCCTGAATGCAACAATACAGATAATATACATATAAGAGGTGACTTGTTTTATTTTGCTTGAAGATGTTTCTAAATGGAAATGCTTTAAATTTCTTGGAAAATGTAAAATTAAACATCATTAACAATCTTCATCTTCTATTTTGTCTATGGAGCTTAGAGAATGTCTAAGGAAAAATGGGTAGAAAGGGTGCTTCTTAGAGGTGCTTCTGTTATATAATAGAAGGACTTGTTTACATGTCCCCTCCGAGTTCATATTAGCTGAGGGAAGACACCCTGCCTTCACTTCTCGGGATCTGCCACAATGCATTAATGTCTTTCTTCATAGAGACTGATAATTGGCCTACTTTTAGAAGAGTGTTTGTCGCCTGTTTGGAACTGTACGGCACTGAATAGGAGTGCAACTGCTGCCCTAACACTTCATGCGTAAACACCCATTTTTGGTTTAAATAGCTAATAAAATTAGAAGATTATTACAATGGCAGATGTAGCCTTTATTTACTTTAGGTTGTACTTTTTATTTTTCCAAAAAATAACCATCAAAGTAAGGGTTAATGTCAAGTTGCCACTATAAATGTATTTCTTTCTTTTATTTTAGTGTCACGTATTTGAAATGTTACAACCTTCCACATTAGCTTTATTTTGCTAAATACATCTGAAGATCTAGATTTCAGGCATTTCTGGTGTGGCTTGATATGATTAAACATCGTTAGAAATATGTGGGTCAATCCCAACCAGTATCATGCATGTTTTTATTTTATTGTACAGCTTCTGTCTCTGCTTCAACACACCTGAATTATTTTCCATCCAGCTTGGCCATCTTGGCCTGTTCTCTGATAAATATTTTAGCTTAGCATATGTGCCATACTCTTTGTATTTTCAGTTGATGAACTAGACAGTGCTCCTTGAGATGTTCAAAGCTTGGATGTTGTTTATCACTTAATCTTGCTTTTACCTTCTCCACAACTTTTCCCCTGTCTGTCTGGTGTCGTTTTTGGTCTTCACGGTGCTGCTTGTTTACTAATGCTTCTAACAGAATACTTCACAAAAGATCTGGTTTTATTATACTGAGATTAAATTACATAAAGATGGTCCGTATCTACCAATTAAGGTACTTTTGGAGGTAAATGGTTGAAGTAGATTTTATTTAAGGGTTTCACAGTGAAGGGGCTGAATACAAATATAGCCACATTTTCAGATTTTATAAAAAAAAAGTTAAAACAATGGATGGACGGTTTTGAGATTACACTGACATAAGGATTTAGAAAACAGAGAAAGGAAAGCAAGAGAAACACTGAATGAATTTTGTAGATCTACTATAAATAGCATATTTATACAAGTGATGAATCAATACTCATTCTTAAACTCATCATATGCTTTTTTTAAAGTTACTGTCCACACGCCTTGCAAAGAAACAGCTCAAAGAAGCTGACTGTGAAATGTGTGAAATTCAATTACAGACCTCCTGCGAACGCACTCTATGTAACCCAGGGAGATTTGGTGGCAACCCTGTGGGCAGTGGCACGCACAAATCACAACAGCCTGGGCAGCTGCCAGGAGCTAGGATCCTGCTTTCACAGAGCCCACCAACACTCCAAGAGCAGCTCATGGTCACTCCTCTCAGACCCTCTCCACGCTGTCCTCCCTCTGTCTGACCATGCACTTGGATCAGCAGAAAGGGATTACCATACACATTGTTTGCCACGTTCTCAATAATTCATGTCCTGCTCCTAAAATAGAGTTCTTGAACAGAACACAGTGTTTCATCGGTGCAAGCAGAAAATAGAAGCGTGTGTTTGGGGTTAAAGGTGGTATAATTTCAGATATGACAGACTGAGGCTGAAGTGAATGATATCTATGCTTCAGTAATTTCACCACATTGGTAAGTATATAAAATGAATGTGTTCAAGCTTTAATTTATACATCTGTTAGACCTATAAAGATAAGATCCAACATATCTGTCAGGATCTGGGTTGTGTTTGTGTTTTTGTGCTTGCTACATGTGTTCAGTGTTTTCAGACGGTGCAAGAGTTCTCAGGTGTGCTGGGTGACAGGTGCGACTTATTCTACTGATTACTTTGAGGAGTACTTAAGCAGGAGGCTGCCAGCACTTTGACAGAGTGTTTGCCCTCAGTGGTAAGAAGCTCAAGCCAAACACTAAGTCTATACTTTGTGCTTTGACCTCGTGTGACTTTGTTTTTGCTCCTTTGCAGGCTAAGTAAACCTAAGTCCTGGATTTATGTCACTGAATACTGTCTACATGTCCGGGAGGCTTTCTGGATGATCAAGACTATCTACGTTTTGAGGACTTCGTTTCCTATCTCCTGTCTTCATTTGTATTTGCATCAAGCTGGCAGTTTCCTGCAACCTTTGTCTCCTGGACCAAGCCGTAAGCGTACCCTGTCCACCCTCCAACGTAAGCATCTGCACACCGAACTCATTCCTGTTTGCTCCGAGCTCACACAGAACAGCACCTAAAGGACCTTCTACAAACTCTAATTCAACAAACCTGGTTCCTGAATCCTTCTACCCCTGGCGACCTGACCACACCTATTTAGTAAGCTATTCTCTTGATTACTTTAATTCCTTATTCTTAGTTTGTATCATTCAGTTCCCTGTTTTCACCAGTTCTCTTCCCCTCTTCCCATACAGTTGGAGAATCATCCGTTACGTTCCTGATTATCTTTCTCTCAATAAACATCCTTTACTTCTTCTGTTCTCTGGAGTGTTCTCTGTATGTGGGTCAGATCTATTGCAAACAAAATGACAATATCTTCCTACTGGATTATAAACCACTCCTGTGCTCACATGTACACAAGTCCAGACTTCCTCCATGTGAGCAAGACCCAGCTGCCTCAGAGTATCTCTATGCAATTGCACACAACATTCAAGTTATGGGATAGTCAGCACCCAACATGCTTTAGTTTTGTCCATGAAATAATAAAAAAAAAAAAGCCATGGTATTTGTCCTGGAAATGTAACTTGTTTCATAAAATATGTGTACTGTGACCACCAACCCATGAGCTGTGAGCGGCATTTAGGCTAACCAGCTTTGACATAGGAGAGTTGGTCAGAGTTGAAAGAGAGCAGCCATGGGAGAAAAGCCTGTGTGCCAGATTGGAGGATGTCAGGGAGACATTGCAGCCTTCATTCTAGTCACAGTCCCAAAAAACATGCTTAGCTATACCCTGCTAGGTCAGTGGAGCTTAACGGATAACCCAATAGCAGATAAAACATACAGGGTGTTCAGTTTTAATATCTTGTAATCAGTGTTTCCTTACTGTTAATTTTATGATCTAAGGAGCCAAAATGTTGCAGAAGTACACTGAGATTAGTTCAAGTGCCACTTTTATGCCACCTTAGAGTGTACAAGAACCCTCACCTAATAGCAATTTCAATTAAATCAGCCTATGGGGTATTGAATCATTGCAGGGCTTTATTAAAAATGTCTTTCAGATAAACAACATTCCATTCTTTTTCAACAATGTTTGTCCTTAAG
The DNA here is from genome assembly GCF_021462225.1 of Girardinichthys multiradiatus. NCBI lineage: Eukaryota > Metazoa > Chordata > Actinopteri > Cyprinodontiformes > Goodeidae > Girardinichthys > Girardinichthys multiradiatus. The sequence goes on along the minus strand of NC_061795.1, from coordinate 27,445,119 downwards.
CATGACAATCAAATTATCATTTATTTTGACTCAGATTTTACAGGATAAAGCTGCAGATTGACATATTACAGTTGATTTCTAATGCAAAATTCCTTTAGAATATGTGCAGACTTAGATGGGTTTGTTGTGAGGATAATGAACAGGAGCATTTTAATGCCTTACACAGCATTTTTTTAAACAAACACATGCTCTTATGACCATTGTTGTGCACACACGTCTCAGATTTGACCTTTCATTTACATTCAATTCAATTCAGTTTATTTATATAGCGCCAATTCACAACACATGTCGTCTCAAGGCACTTCACAAGAGTCAGGTACATACATTCCAATTAATCCTAACTATTGAACAGTGCAGTCGGAGTTAGTTATTTATTCAAATTGGATAAAAAGTTTTTCTATCTAAGGAAACCCAGCAGATTGCATCCAGTCAGTGACTTGCAGCATTCCCTCCTCCCGGATGAGCATGTAGAGACAGTGGACAGTCACTGGTGTTGACTTTGCAGCAATCCCTCATACTGAGCATGCAAGTAGCGACAGTGGAGAGGAAAAACTCCCTTTTAACAGGAAGAAACCTCCAGCAGAACCAGGCTCAGTGTGAACGGCCATCTGCCACGACCGACTGGAGGTTTGAGAGAACAGAGCAGAGACACAAAGAGAACAAAGAAGCACTGATCCAGGAGTACTTTCTATGGGAAGGAAAAGTAAATGTTAATGGATGTAGCTCCTTTAGTTGTTTCACCTGGAAAGAAAGAACAGATAAACTCTGAGCCAGTTTTCAAGGTTAGAGTCTGAAAGAGAGCACATACAGTTAGTTACAGTTAAGCTCAGTCAATCGCTATATCTAGGAGAGAGAAAGGGTTAAACACTAAAAGACAGGGCTATGTGGATCATCGGTGGAGGTTGAGCATTAAGTTGTTGCCAGCAGAGGCTCAGACAATTCCGCTCTCCAGAAAGGTGTCACAGGCAGACACAGAGTCAGGCCAGGTGTAGCTTCTAGGAAGAGAAAAGAGAGAGAACATAAAGTTAAAAGCTGAAATAACAGCAAATAATGCAAAACTTTACATGAGCTTCCTTTTCCAGGATGTCTCTAAAATGTCATTGTTGGACTTTAAATCTATTCAAAGCAAAATTCTCATCTATACAGGACTCAGAATATGTAAATGATGTGAAATTGTTAGTTGTGAGGCTTAAAGAATTTTTTTCTGAATGCCTATGAACATATGCCAAAGTTTTACTTTTCCACCTAATTCCTATAACCAATGATGCTTTGTATTTTCTTTATGTGCATGACTTCCATGCCAGCATTCTTACAAAGAAACAGTCTCTTGCAGAGCAAATACAGAGTAAAACATCTTGGAATATCAACTTTAATTCTTGAATGGGACCTTTTAAAATTTAGAGGATGACTTATAGATATGCCCTGTCATTGTATTTGTATATATTACGGCTTTGTCAACTCTGCTGCAATGTAAAATTGTATTTTAATTTGATATTGATCTTATCGCTGAGGGCACATTAATTGTGTATTTCGCTGTTTTAAGGGACTATTTTCTAATAGGTTAGCTGTGCAGTGAGAGAGGAAAAGACGGAGATGCTATGCACTGATAAATTATTTCCGATCAATAAACAAAATAACTTTACGCTTAATTTTGAAACTTAAAAGCATGGCTGATCTGTGTTGTTCCAGTGTAGGAGACGCTCACACCATCACAGTGCCTCCACCAGAAACCCTCTGGCTTTGGCAAAAGGGATTTAGCAGGATTTTAAGGATTGTGGCCCCACTTTGAGGAAAATAAATAGGCTTTCAAATAATGTAAGATTTATTGCCAAGCAGCATTGTTACAAGAAGACAAAAAGCCAATCAAACAGAAATTTTCTTGTTTCTTTACCCATAGCATGTTTTAGCAAGTGCAGGAAATGTTTTGTGACCTGTTTTAGGAGTCTTTGTCCCTTGTCCCCCACACACACACACACACATACACCCCCCCACCCCCCACCCGTGCATCTTCTGAAATTTCTTACTGTAAGGGGAGAAAATAATCCAGATTGTTTCGCACAACATCATGCGTTAAAAGGATTTAAGATGTTTGTGCGTTCAATCAAATGAGATGTGACTGCCACAGCAGATAACAGCCAACTTGTTTGTCCCTACATGACAATGAGCATGACAGGATGGGGGTGGGGGGATTTGGAGGGAATCCAGAAAGCCATTTCTAAAAGAAAAAAAAAAAAGGAAGAAGTAATTTGTAAATGTCATTTGAGGAGAGTATGTCGAATTAGCAGCCCGGTGGATCATGTAATTAGGACTGGAGCCTTTTCATTGGCAGCTCGGGGAAGGACGAGGACACGACAGCGGTTCTAAACTCTGATGGCACAATGAACTGTGACAAAAATTATCATTTCACATACATGCACACACACACACACACACACATACACACACACACACACACAAACACACACACGCGTGCGCACACACACAAACTGTCCTGGACAGAAACACATATGTGTATTCTGTGTCCAAAAACAGCTTCAAAGGTGTCAAGCTAAGGTGTTTTGTTTTAAAAAAAAGACAGTAGATGTAAGAATGTCCTATTGCATTTCTGAATTAAATATTTTAAAATGTTCGCAATCATCAATTTAGACCAAGAGTATTTCTCTCTATTGCTGAAGTTTTCTTCTGTTTTCATAACAGATGCGCCAGAGGACGCGACACGAACCAAACTAATAATCTATGTATGCAGCTACATGGCAAACCTGTGCCCAGGAGATTTAGCTCTTTTTTCTTTCGATCAATCAGCATCCATTTCTGGAAGCTGTGGGTGTGATTTAAGTGTCATAAGAAAACAACCCACATTGTTGTCTCTTTTCCTGGTTCTGAGACATTTCTTTTCAAAAGTAACCCCATCCTGACTTGTCATTTAATATGCACCTTTAGCCATATGCAATATAAGCTGTCATGACATCTATTTTCAGGCCCATCGCCCAATTGCTAGTAAGGATTTTACCTTATAGGACAACACAAAGTAGAGCATGATTGTGAAAGGAAAGTAAAAGGATAAACTCATTAAATTTCTTCCTTACCAATGTTAATTTGTAAAGTCTGTCTTGCATTTGTCTTTAACCCCCTTTGTCACCCCTAAAAAAGTGCAATACTACCAATTGCCTTCATAGGTTACATATGTGAACAGAGTCCAGCTGTTAGTAAATTAATCTCAGTATAAATACAGTTGTTCTGTAAAAGCCTCAGAGGTTTTTTGAGAACATCAGTGAAGAAACAGCAATATGAAGTCTAAGGAAAACAGGTCAGTTCAGGGAGAACGTTGCGTAGACATTTAAGGCAGAGTTAGGTTGTAGAACATTATCCTCAACTTTGGACATCTCACAAAACACTGTTAAATTCATCACCTGACAATAGAAAGAGTATGACATAACCACAAATAACAGACTTTAGTTCATGCTTTTAGAACTTGTAGAATGCTTATAGAAAATATTCCAATGCTGTGTTTCCTGGTCTTCCTGAAAGAACAATAACTCCATTACAGCTACTTCAAAACTCAGTTGCAAATGTTGATGAGGAACAGAAAGCGATCAGTCTCTGCATCGGCTACCTGTTCATTGATGTTAAGGTGCTCTTACTTGTATAAACTCCTAATTGTCCTAACTCACCTTATCTATTAGGTTTGCTTTTGTTGTACAGTCCCACCAGACCCTGGAGGTTTTCTGGAAAGGATCTTCTGTTTGTACCAAGGACACACAGCAGATCTGAGAGCTGCTGAGACTTTGAATGTTTTCAAAAGCAAACTACAGTCGTATCAATTCAATCTCACTGTTGATTTAAGCTTTTTACCGTCTCCTAACCTTTATTTTATTACAGCTTCAGTTAGTTGCAATTTTTGCTGCTAACTAAAACTGTTTATATTTCAAAAATGTCTTCCTGTTTGGTATATCAATAATCCTGGTAAGTAGTAGTCATTTGTTTATATATAGCGAGTCATTCTTCTGTAATCTACATTTCCACAGTTCAACAGTTCTTCATGACCTATAATTGATTGATTAATCTCTCTCTTTTAATTCTTCATTTTCCTTTTATCGAAATTATTATTGTTGGTTTTTTCTGTCTGTTTACTTGGTTTGATCATTTTTAACCCTGCAAGTTTTGCAGCCTGTTGGGGGCTGCAAAAGACTTGATAACCTAAGCTAACAGTCAGATCTACAACAGAATACATTACATCAAACCTTTTTTCATTAAGTGGAATGACAATGTTCCAATGAGAATCGCAAGACTTTAAGGATTCCTGTCTAGAGTAACTCTCCATCTAATCTGACTGAACTTCAGCTTTTCACAAATAAAAGTGAAGTAAAAACACAAATTATGGCATTGCAAAACTGGCACAAAAAAAAATAACCCAAATGACTTGCAGCTAAACTACACTGAAAGGTGGTTCTATAACGTTTTCCCCCAGGGGGCAGACTACAAATGCACACCACATAAAACCCCTGTAAAATGAATTAAAGTTGTAACATGACAAAATGTGCAAAAATAAAGTTTAAGATGTGTGAACACTTTTGCAAGGCACTGTGCTTCATTGGACATGAAGTTGTTTTGCTTTACAAGCATCTTTTGTTCAGTTTTGAGAGTTTTAGGCAGCAAAAACTCTTTGCTTGCAATTAGTTTGAATAAGGTACAGCTCAAATAATTTGTTTTACTGAGCCCTTCCAGCTCTTGCATAGCAGAACTTTACTTTAATCAGTCAAAATGTTGAATAGTTGTAGCAGGTGTCAGGTTTTGCACTGATTCATCAGAGCAAAAAGGTTTAATGTATGGGTAGGTATTTTGACTGCATATCTTCCTCATTAACTTTCCATGTTCTCTCTTGTATCTAAACTACGGATATAAATAGACTGAATTGTAACTTATTTAGTCCTCGGCTTTATGGCTCTTGGAAATGCCATCAATTCTTCACTGCAGGTAAAATGATCTTTACCCAGGAGCCTCAGATGATGTGATTTTCTTTGATTGTCTGATCACAATTGTCTAATTTAAAAAAAACACAACTAGCAATTGTTTTTGATACCTATGAAAAAACTCCCTCCTCTCCAAATACCCTCCTCTGTAATATTTTCCCCTTCAGAGCTGTGGAGCTTCTGCTTGACAAAACCAACTGGAGCAAAACAAAGTAGAATCACTTCAAAATCCATACAAATTTAGATAAGCAACAAGCCTCATTTTTAGGAACATCATTACAAGGAAACAAGTTTACTGCTCTTGGTGATCACATGGCAGGGTGCACTACATTTAATGTAAAAGCCCAGTTGTTTTGCAGGTCGGCTTCTACTGCACTCAAAAACAATACCTTTAGTGTCATCAGGCTTTGACGTAAATGCAAATGTATTCAAAACAGATAATTTGTTCTGAACACTGGATCAGTTCATAGGCAAAGTGTCACTGCCCCATCACTCGTTTCAAGCCGGATTTCACTTCTCTCTTTCACTTTTTAAAATCTTTAACAGAAGAAAACATTAAGTTTGTTAGATAAGATGTTGTAAAACCTGGAGGGAGGCCAAACAGACCAAAAAAGGTTGAAATAAAATTAGGTAAGAAGCAAAATGTGGCAGGAGCAGATTTAAGTGCAAATTTAAGCTCTTAAAAACAACAAGCTGAGTTTTATTGTACGGCTCCTGAGCCACTGAAACACACAAGTCTGTCTTTTCCACAGTACATCGTAATACTGTTTATAAACGTTGATGGTTCAGTCAGTCTATTTGGATACAATTATGTGTATTGTTATGACTATCTCCATAAAGCACTATCTTATAGGAGCTCAGAAAAAAGCAAGCCGACAGTTGGCACATTTGGATGAACTCCTCTAAAATACATTCAATAAGGATTACATTTTTGTTAAGGGACAAGATTGCTATGTCTTACTTTTTGTATTTTTATGGGGCTTTGGATTTTCTTGTAGTTAAGCATTAACTAACCTCTTGTGCAATAATGCTAAATGGCTTCCATGGCCTGCCTTCCTCTTTATGAGTGTGACCGGTACAAACTCAGCACTAAGATAGAAGAATGAGTAAAAATCCAATATTTTTATAATCTGTCTTGCCCTCATTACCTTCGTTAGTTTGTGTTTTACAGGCAATGTTTAAAACTATTTGTTGAGTCTTTGAAGTTATTGCCATTTTATAGTTCTGGAGCCTTTATTGTAAAAATGCCACATTTTCAGCATAATCTAAATGGCTATTTTGCGTCCTGGAACAACCTTTCCTCAGAAGATGGTGTTAATAAGTAAACTGAAACAATTTTTCCCAGATCTTCTAATCTACTGAGTCATCTGACCATGTACATTTAGTGTCTTCAGCATGTTAGTAAAAAAAAGACAACATTTTACAAATATTCTTTCTTCTTTTTAACTGTTTTGCATGTTATGTTATAGTGTTCCAAGTGAATCACAATGACGTAAATGTAGAAATGCATATAGCCTACTTTTATTTCTTTTTATTATTTAAATCATTAAGATTCATATTTGATCTGTAGCAATCTCAATGTCAACTTGGATTAAATGTATTCATTTTATAGATTTTTTAATTTTTATTGTTTTAATTGTTTGAAGTTGTGTACTTTTTGTCTCTCGGAGGGAAGGTGGAAGTTATTGTGAGTTAACCCTAATTTTGAAGCAGCTGGGCCCTTTACTCTTTCTCTCTGGTGGCTTAATTTGAAGTATTGTTCTAATGTGGTGTACTGTATGTTTGACCATGAAGATAAAAGTAATAAGCAAGAATCTTCTTTTTTGTTTTTTGTACAATCAGTGTTTTTTTATACAATCAATGTTTATTCAATCAAGTAGGTGTCCTCTAATGCAACGTTAGTAATGTTTGAGTTTGATGAAGACATAGTGATGGTAAAGCATTAGTGTGTTAACACAATAAAAGTCTGTGATAATGATTAATTTAAAGCTTTAGCCCAACTTCATATGTTTATTGTCTTTTAACCTTAAGGCAGCTGATTAGCTCCTGTAAGATGAACTGATATTTCCGTTTGCCATTAACCATCAACCATTTAGGGACACAGCAAACAAGTGGAGGGAGCTCTGATTAGATGAGGCCAAAACTGAACTTGTTAACCTATATGTAAAAAGCTAAACTAACACTACACATCACCCTGAACTTAACATCTCCACCATGAAACATAGAGGTGGCACCATCATGCAATGGAGATCCTTTTCCTAAGCAGGGACAGGGATGCTTGTCAGACTTATTAGGAAGTTGGATGGCAGAGATAGATACAGGGTAATTCTGGAAGAAAACCTGCCAGAAGCCACAAATGACTAGAGACTGAGGAAGAGGAGCACCTCTGCAACAACCCTCAGCATACAGCCACAGCTACAGCGGAATAACTTAGATCAATGCATGTTCACATGTTACAATTCTCTGACACAGACGATCTCCATCCAGTCTGACAAAACTTGGGCTTCTTAGCAAGGAGGTATGAGCAGCCACTACAGTAGATGGGCAAAGCTGGTTATGACATGTCCCAAAAGACTTACATCTGTATTTGTAGCAAAAGATGTCTCTACCGAGGACAAATATTAAGATTCAACGCATGTATTGACTTTTTTTTATACTCTTGTAATTTATCTTCATTAAGCCCATTTTATGGATGACATTAATGTTATATTTTTGGGGTTTGGATGGGTAAATCAAGCAAAAACATATGCATGTTTCTATGGTTAATATTAATCTTTGAATGAAATTTATTGCTGAGTTTAACTTCTCATGGAAGTTAAGTCAAGTCAAGTCAAGTTTATTTATATAGCACTTTTCAGCAACAAGGCACTCAACGCTAACCTAATTCCTCTACCTAATTCTTCTTTCACACACAATAATATATAACCAGTAGTTTTGTAATAATATCAGGGGCAGACTTGGCCCAAGGCTATATGAGTTCCTTGTAGATTTCCATTTGATGCCCGCTTAGGGTGTCTAAAACTCCAGTCTTCAAGGCTTCAAGTGTGTCCTGCGTAGATGTTGATGCAGATGGCTGAATAAGGCTCCTCAACAGGCAAAGTAATGATTAATTTATTTAATTCAGGTTTGTTAACCCAGGAAGACCTCTAATGCAATCCCTTCATTGGCTCCCTGTTAAATCCAGAATACAATTTAAAATTCTCCTCCTCATATATAAAGCCCTTAATGACCTAGCTCCATCATACATCAGAGATCTGATTGTACCATAAATTCTTAACAAAGCACTTCGTTCTCGTGGTTCCTAGAGTTTCTACAAATATAATGGGAGGCAGATCCTTTAGTTATCGAGCTCCTCTCCTGTGGAACCAGCTCCCGGTTTTGGTCCATGAGGCAGACACCCTGTCTACTTTTAAGGCTAGGCTTAAAACTTTCCATTTTGATAAAGCTTATAGTTAGAGTGGCTTAGGTTTTCTGAGTTATCTCTATAGTTTTGCTGCTATAGGCTTGGACTGCTGGAGGACATAATGACCACTTTTATTCTCTCTGCAACATTCTCATACTACTCTACAATTTTGCATTATTTGCTGTTATTTTAGCTTTTAACTTGATGTTCTATCTCTGTTTTTCTTTCTTTCTAGAAGCTACATCCATGTTTAGCTATTGCACCTTTCTGGATGGGGCTGAGCTGCTGCGGCCAACAACGTAATACTCACCCACAGATAATACACTTGGCCCTGTCTGTCAGTGTTTAACCCCGTCTCTCTTAGACATAGCTACTGGCTGAGCTTCTACTGTGGCTAACTGTATGTGCTCTCTTTCATACTCTTGAAAAGTGGCTCAGAGTCCATCTAGTTAGCTGCTTTTCTCTCCTAGATGAAGCCACTAAAAGAGCTATAACTATTAATGTTTTAATTTTATTTCCCATAGAAAGTACTACTGGATCAGTGCTTCTGTGTTCTTTTTTTTTTTTTGTATCTTTTTGCTCTGTTCTCTCAAACCCCAAGTTGCTCACATTGAGCCTGGTTCTGCTGATGGTTTCTTCATGTTAAAAGGGAGTTTTTCCTCTCCACTGTCGCTACATGCATGCTCAGTATGAGGGATTGCTGCAAAGTCAATGTAAGCGACTGTCCACTGTCTCTACATGCTCATCCAGGAGTGAATGCTGCAACTCACTGATTCGACGCAATCTGCTGGGTTTCTTCTATATACATTTTTTAACCAATTTGAATAATAAACTGAACCTGACTGCACTGTTTGATAATTAGAATTAATTGGAATATATGTGCCAGACTTTAAATCTGTATGATTCGATTGAACTGACTTTGTAAAGTGCCTTGAGACAACATGTATTGTGAATTGGCGCTATATAAATAAACTGAGTTGAATTTTACTGACCACATGTTACTTATTGATCTACTATGATGATAAAAGTGACCGTTTGTGTAAAATGCGACATTAGGTCAAGCATAAGCAGTAGGAATGATTAAATTAGCAATTAGCGAGTATATTAACATCTGTTAGGAGCCTCGGGACAGTACGGGGGCCAGAGCAGTTGATAAGCTCGGTATGTTTTTGTCCAGCTCCACTCAGGGTTGAGGAGCACTTTGAATTCTGTGCGTTTATCATAAACTGCTAGAAAAATAACAGGAAAATAGTAAGATAAAAACTTTACTTTGTAACAAAAAAGTTGCATAACTGTTAAAGAGCATAAATAATTGTATTCTTTCGTAAATCCCAGTGCCAAAAATGTAGGACAACTATAGGTTGAAAATGTTTAATCATAAATGTTCCTGATTCAACAAACAAGCAGATGAACCATTAAAGTTGGTGTTCCTTCGTTGGATGCATCACAGTCTGAGGCGACCCTCTCCAAGGTCCTGAAATTTGCTTTCCCAGTCATGCGTCATGTGACTTCCCCAACACTGCCAAGCTCAGCAGCGAGCTTACTGGTTTCTGGAGATTTCATGTGAGAAACGGACCTCAAGCCCCTCTTTTCTCCCATTCTGCGTCTGCGGCAGTTTTTAACAGCTCCTCTCTGCTCTATTCCCCCCCACCCCTTTAACTCGGGAAATGAGGACCGTCAACGCACTCGGAGTATGACAAAATATTTTAGCATGTTGGACTGGTGTTTGCGGCTCTGCACTTCTTGTTTTTAGTTAAATACCGGTGCGGTGAATGCGTCGGACGGAGTGGACGAGCCCGCTGCTGGAGGTCCGCATTGAGAAAGTCAACATCTTGTCTTTGTTTTTTTTTTTACTTCAGAAGGATGTAACGACCGATCTGCCGTCTGCAGCCCGAAGCGTCCCCCATCAAAATGCAAAAGGGAGTACGACTCAACGATGGTCATGTCACCTATCTGGGGCTTTTGGCGAAAAAGGATGGTACGAGAAGAGGGTGCTTGAGCAAAAAGAGCTCCGACAACACGAAATGGCACACAAAGTGGTTTGCTTTGCTGCAGAATATGCTTTTTTATTTTGAGAACGAGTCCAGCTCCCGACCCTCCGGATTGTACCTGTTGGAGGGATGCTTATGCGACAGGGCGCCTTCGCCAAAACCCTCACTGTCAGCCAAGGAGTGTTTGGAAAAGCAGGTGAGGAGAGCGCGCACGTACACACACACACACACGCCAGGAATAGATTCACACAAGGTAAGACAGACATGTGCGCAGACACACACATGCGCACACGTATGCACATGCACAATGTCTGTTCCTTATCTGCAAAAATACTGAGCGGGTGCCTCTTAAGCTTATGTCCCTTTTCTCAAAGCATGCACGTATTTTCCTCGTATCAAACCGCAAGATGATCTCAAATCCATTGCAGCAGAAAGCGTCAGGTTTCTGCTGTGTTGCACGTTATGTAATTCATGCACGGATTAAAAAAATAACACCTAATGGTGTTACTGCAGTCCTCGTGGCGAGCAATGCAGCACCTTTTGTTTTGCAACAAATTTGCTTCCTTTTTCGCCTCTTGCTTTTTTAATCACATTTTTACTAACGCGTGAAATGTAAATAGATTGATGGTGCTGTCGAGGAGAAATCGTCTTAGAACACATTGAACACAAACATTGATTTCGAGTTTCGCTCGTCGTGTCTTTCCCGTTTAAGGTCGGACAAAGTTGCAGCCTATAATGCCCGCTCAACTGAAACATGGTCAAATAATGAGAATTTTAGAAAAAGTGTCGGCTTCAAGATTTCCATCGTGTGGTGAAATTATATAGTTACAGTTGAGTCCGCTCTAATCTGGATGACCTGAATCAAAGTATTGAGTGTGCAGAGTTCTGTAGGGGGTAACATACAGCCTACAGGTCAACTGCAGTCAGAGGTCTGTCTGTGATGTCCTTACAGCTGCCCTCTTTTCATCTATAAATAGCATAATTTGTATATTTATGCCGCTGGAAATTAAGCTTTATCCTGCTTCATTTCCACTGCATGCACCATAACACTTAAAGGTTAAGATGGTTGTTAACACTGTTATTGTGAACAGAGTCACTGAACATGATGCTCCACTGAGAGCTTCACTCCTGCTTTGTAGGTCCAAACTGGGGCCAGACTCTCACTGCGAACAGCTGCCCTTGTGCTGACAAAGCAGAACGCAGCAAAGGCGATCAAAACCTCTCTGAAGCATATCCTTTTGTATTTCTTCTATGACCTCCCGTTTTGTTTCTGCATTAAATGCAGAAACGTTGCGTTCTGCAGAGACCATGACCATGGCTTTGCCCAGACACAAAACTTTCACGTCATTTCTACTGTGCATCGCATTTGGCAAAACACAGAGAGATGCACAAATGTGTCCGATTTCAAAAGGTGATGTACGCAAACATAAAAAAACAAAACAAATTGAACACAAACATGTTAATGGAAAATTCAAACAATGCACAACTGCTGGAACTATAGATCCCTGCACACAATTTCTATGTTATATGTGTTTTCAAGTACAGTTAGAGTGAAAATGATAATGTTTGAGCGCTGGGTTTCCATGGCTACCCTTATTTGCATCCTAAAGAATGATGCAGTTGGAAGAGGCGCGATAACAGAGACACAGAGAAAGAGAGAGAGAGACTGGGAGAGTCACTTTTATTAATGCAAGCGCTATCAGTGCTAAATTTGTTCCTTGCGGTACCTTCGAGGGGTCAGAGTCCAATTATAGAAAAAGGCTGCTTGTTCTCGTCTGGTCGCGGCTTCGCTCCTGCCAGAAACACACGAAGCTGGCTGTAAGCTGCACTGTAAAAATCAATGGGTATGGGTTAGATGGGGCTGCAGTTTAAAAAAGACACTTGGCAATAGTTTCAATTAAGGGGATGATTGACATTAAAATAAAAGACATGTGCAGAGAGATTGTAGCACATGATTATTTTCCTTAAATATACTTTTACATAGATAATTTTATTGTGCTGCTAGAAAACTGAGCTGTTTATGAGAAGGGCAAAGGAAACAAAACAAGCTTTTGTACCACAGGTTCAGAGATCATGAGTTAAAACTACAACATGCATGACTCTTTATGTTTTTTCATTTATCTGTTTTTCATCTGGACACTAAGATTAATCTAAAAATGCCACAAACAGAGATTAGTTGCAGGTTCATAGCTACATCTGCAGGCCAAAGATTGGCCTCATTCAGCTGAACTGAGGCAGGTCAAAGGAGAGCTGATGAAGTAACCCTTTGTTATAGAAAGCTGTAGACTATTCAAAACGTTTGCTTTATTTTCAAATATTTACATACACACAGGATCTGCCTGTATCTCTTGAAATGACTTTAGTAGATTTGAGGCATTTTCGTTAAAAAGAATGCTGTATAAAAATAACTACACAAATGTAAAAACCACTATATATGTATTATCTATAGCAAATTCCAAAGGTTTGTGTCTTTTGAGATTCTCAGGGATTATTTCAAGATGCAATACTTCTTTACATTATTTTTTGTTTAAGACTTTATAACATGTTGAAAATTTGGGAAATTGTACACTTGAGGAAAATTGTTACATTTTGTTTTCAACCCGCTTAAGCCCAGACAGTATACAGTAACTTGCAAAAGCATTCAACTATTTGAACTTTTAATCATCTTGTCACATTAATGACAAACTTTGATGTGTTTTGTTCAGATTTTATGTGTCAGAACAACAGAAATTGTGCATCATTATGAATCATAATAAATAGGACACAAGGTTTTTTAAGTTTCTTCCAAATATAATTCTGAAAGAGGCGTTGTGCTTTTATATTCAGCCTTCTTTATTCAGATTATGCAAAATAGCATCCATCTGCCTTCAGAAATCACCTAATAAGTAATTAGAGCTCAGATGTGTGTAATTTATCTTCAGTATTAATAAAGCAGTTCTGTGAAGGCCTCTCATGTTTTTTTAGAGAACATTAATGAACAAACAGCACAATCAAGACCTATGAACACAGAAGCAGGAAAGAGATAATGTCGTGCAGGCATTTAAAGCAGAGTTAGGTTTTAAAACAATATTCAAAGCTTTTACAGCCATAATCTGACACTGAAATAAGTACGACACAACTGCAAATCTTCCAAGACATTTCTGTCCACCTACTTGTATAGACAGGACAAGTATGCATTGTGCACTCCACAAATGACCTTTATGGAGGAGTGGAAGTGGAAGGCCATTGTTAAAAGAAAGCTATAAGAAGTCCTGTTTGAAGTTCACAAGCCATTTAGGAGAAGATGCTCTTAGATGAGATCACAGTAGAACTACACACGAAACACCATGTGTGGCAGGCAACTAACACTGCACATCGCCTTGAACACAACATCCAAGCTGAGAAAAATGGCAAAGGCAGCATCATGCAATAGGGATGCTTTTTTTTTTAGCAGGGAGAGCAGAGCTGGCCAGAGTTGATGTGAAGGGGAATGGAATTAAATACAGGTTGATACTTGAGGAACACCTGTTAGACGCTACAATGGACTTGAGACCCGTGCAGAGGTTTAACTTCAAGCAGAACGTTACTGGTGCCAGAGCTAAAATGGAATGATTTATATTAGTCTAGTTAAAGTCCAGACCTAAATCCAATTTGAAATCTGTGGCAAGCCTCTAAAATTGATGTTCACATGTGCTCCCTATCCAGTGTGACTGAGTTCAAGCTAGAAGCTGCAGCTGTAATAGCAGCAAAAGGTGGTTCTACAAAGTACTGAATGAGTGGGGCACAATATAAATGCATGCCTCATTTTTAGATATTTATTCATAAGAAATGCTGTAAAATATGCATCCTTTTCCATTTTCTTCACCATTATCCGTTACGTTCTCCTGATCTACCACATTAAATCTTATTAAATCTCATTTTGTGTTTGTAGTAATGTTTCAAAACATCAAGGGATATGAATACTTTTGCAAGTCATTGCTTTTGCTATTGTAGTAAAATAATAGAAGTAAAGACACGTATTTGCGTATCAAAAGTTCCATCTATACACTACGAAAAACCAGTTTAACCTTCAGCAAAAAAATGTTATGTGTAAAATTTACAGACCACAATGCCTGCTGGATTAAATACATTTGAATCAATGGGTCGTAAGTCATTCCCACACATGTCCTAAGAAAGCAACATTGTCAGAATTCTTCCTCATATTGCTTTTACAATTTATATATGTAAATTGTAAAAGTTAAACAGTTTTTGTGATTTTTGTAAGAAAATGTGTGACAGAAAAACAATTCTGTAGTTTAGATTGCCCTTTAAAACAATGTACAGTAATGTGAAAAGGTACTTGCCCACCTACAGAGTTCTTCACTTTTGGCTTTTTTTGGCATACTTAAATGTGTCAGATAATCAAAAGCATACAAAGCGCTTTGTAAGTACCAAAAGTAGTTTTCAAATTATGATTTCCCTCATTTAGGGAATAAAGCTATCCAAACCAGCCTGGCTCTGTGTGAAAAAGTGTGTGCCCCTTAAATCTAATTGCTAGTCAAGTCAGCATTGACAGAAACAACTACCATAAAGCGTTTGCGATAAGTAGCACTGAGTCTTTTACATCGCTGTGGAGGAATTATAGCCCACTCTTCCTTGTAGAATTGTTTTAATTCAACCACACTAGACAATTTTCAAGCATGAGCAACCTGTTCAAGTTCACATTATATTAATCTGTCAGGTTTTTTAAGGCCAACTTGACCCACATGCAGAGAACACACACACACTCAGAGAAGCGTTTCCTCAGTGCAGTTTATTAACTAAGTCGGGGTGGGCAGAAAACCTCGTATGCTGCAAGGGAAAGTGGGTACCAGTGAGTAACGTGAAAAAACTGGATAATCAATTGATGTTTCAAAGCTTACAATGACAAGTGGGCGTGATCCGCCAGGGAGAGAGGCTGCCGAGTCTGGGAGGCACGGCAGGCTGGGTTCACAGGAGCCTGGGTGGTCTGGAGGCGCGGGCCGTAGGAGGGTGGACAGGTACCGCCTGATCGGAACAGGGAAAACGCCTGGGGCTGACTGCCAGCTGAGGCAGGGCTCGAGTCCAAGTTATGATCTGACGAAACGTTTGTGAAGAATCCCAGTGGGAGTGTGACGTGGTCCCAGAAACACCTGAGGCAAGGAGAACGAGAGATTAATCTAGACTTTACAAACTCTTGGAACGTTCAAAGTTCTTAGCTTGAGACTGTCCAGGTAGTTGATACCATGAAGGCAAGAACACTCAGGCATAGAAGTGCTAACAGTCCGCCCTCTTATAGTTCCCAGCTGATGATGAGACGCAGTACCCCTGTCACACCCTCGGCCCTCTAGCTCGAGTGGCACCTAGTGGTGGTAACAGGTTAGCAGCAGGCAATGAAAACAACCCAGACTCCGACATAATCAGATTGTTGTTTGAGCTTTGCTCTATTTTTGAGCCATTCAGTGGTGGGCTTGCTGGAGTAATTCATATCACACTCCTGCTGCATTAACCAACAGTGCTTGAGCTGACCTCTTCTGCTACAGATGACTCTATCCCACAGCCCTCTTCCCCACCATCATATTGTCCCTTTCAACACTGAAGGTGAGGAAAGAGCTACGAAAGATTAAGGTGCGAAAGGCTGCAGTCCTGGGTGGCATCAGCTCGGCCGGGGAGGCCAACCGCTCCAGACCAAGCACATCCCTCCAGCCGCCCTAGTGCAAGCACAAGACATGCTCCACCGCTCCCCCCACCCGACCGCCAATTGTAGCCTTGCGCCCGGCCAGGGATAAGAGCCACAGAAGGAAGGCCACCACAGCACGCCAAGGACCAGGCACCCCGCCAACCCCACACCCAAGCCCCGGAGATGCCCCAGGATGTCGGCCACCCAACCTCCCGTACAGCACACCCTGCCACACCAAGCAGGCTGGCCAGCCCCTCCACCAAAGCAAAGGGGGGCGCCGGGCTCCACTTCCAATGGACAGAGCACCGAAGCCAGGGCCCGAGATCCAAGGAAATCTAAACGATCCCGAGAGGGCCGAAAAGCCAGACCCAGCACCAGACAACCCCCAAGACCCGAACCCCAACCCCAGCCCAGATCCTGACCAAAAGGCCCGCTCCCTCTCCCGGCCTCCAACTCCAGATGACAAACAGCAAACGGGGTACTGTTGATTAATGACCTGTCCTTAACTGAGACATTCGAGGCCTTCAGTGCTTTATATGTTATTCTGAGTTCTTTTATGATCTCCTGGATGAGCTGTTGATGCGTTCTTGGACTAGCTTTGGTAGGTCAATTACTCCTGGAAAGTTCCCATCACTGGGCTCTCACTGTAGTTTGCTGGAGACGTAAAGCCTTAGAAATGGCTGTGTAACCCCTTTTAGATATCAGTGACTTTTCATCTGTCCTTTAATTTCTTTCAGTTTTTTGAGATCTTTATAGCCTTCTTCAAGCTATCAGAAAGGTTCTGCTTAAGTGAATTTTTAATTCTATCTCTTTATTCTCTGATATTGCAGCAACCAGGCCTGGGATTGCTAGTGTTATGTAAAATGGAATATGGAATTTGAAAATGTGGGTAATCACAGTTAATGCAGTTAATTTTTTATATGTATAGCTTATTTCCTGATAAATTAAATATTAATTTATAGAAAATAGAACTAGGTATTTCCTCTTTATCTGAAGTTCACATTTTTTTTAATGATCTGAAATATTTCAGTGGAACAAAAAAGTAAAAGAAATCTGTAAGAGGGCAAATAATTAATTCACAGCATTGTTGTACCCCTGGTGGATTCCTTCACCATGTTGTTTCCCACTCCTTAAGAAGGTACTGTATCATCTTATTAAATAAAGGCTAATGCATGTTTTTATTAAAATCTGATTAAAGTGTCTTTTAATGCAGAAAACCAAAGTAATCAAAAGTCTAAGGGCAATGCAGAAATGTATTTATAAGCTATAAGATATGTATACTGTAGGTTCCATAACTAAAAACTAAGAAAAACTTCTTCTTTTATTTATCCAGTTAGCTTGAGTCCAACAGACAGAACAACAGCTGTGAACAACTGTTCTGACTGACCAGAGTTGCTAGGAAACAGGTTCTGCACAGTTCTGTACTCGGAAATGGCTCCAGCCTCCATGTTTTATAGAGCATTTCCTCCAGAGAACCATAAGACAACGCAGGATCTGAGTTGGTGGAGGCTTTCCTCAGTGTGCCTCATCAGCTGCACTGGTGGGCAAGGAAGATGTGGCTTCCCCAGGCTCTGTGTGGTTTAAATCACCCGCTTTATGTCTGCAGCAACGAGGTGGCAGAACAAGCACACAAAGTAGTGGAGAGGCCTCAGTCAAACAACTGTGTCTAGCAAATGAATTTTGTATTAAATTTATGTGCAGTGTTTTTTGCACATAATTTAAAGTCCTAAATACTTGACTTAAATCAAAGATAAAGCTTGGAATAAAAAAAAGGCAGATTTCAAAAGATGGAATGAACTGAAGCTGCACCTCATTTGATTCATTGGTTTCAAACACCAGAATCGGCAGAGACCAACCTGATATGATAAGAAGTGCCTTTCTGTGTCAGAATAGGCTGCAATTTATTTGGAACCTACTTGTAATTCTGCTCTGCTTCAGTCATCTCAGTTTGTTCCACCTGGAGAGAGGTCAGCTTCAACAATAGTTGTACCTACTCTAAAAGGTCACTCTGAAAAGCCAAAAGTTGGATTTACATACAGTCCATGAATGTCCCAGTGGTTCCTGTCCCTGGATTCAGTGCTGAGTTTGTGACAGTAAAATAAATCTTGCAAGATAAGGTGGCTCTTGTCTCTACTGCAGGTGTGCATATAGCAAAAACATGAAGCTTGCTGTAACGTCATAAAGATTAAAGGTGGAACAGACCAAATATTTTGTTTCTTGTTTCTTGATTTTGATTGTGTTTTATTTTGGTTATGTGTGTTTCTTGTTCCGTGTTCTGTGTAGGACTTTCCTCAGAGTCAGATTTAAACACCTCATAAACACCCTATACCAGTCAAATTTAGGAAAGTGTGTAGCCACATCACATTGGATAACCATTGAGGAAAATATAACATACTATTTTTTGGACTCTATTATTCAAGTTTTAAAGAAGACAGTTTAAATACACTAGATAAAATCTTTCTGGCTTCAACTCCTTACTTCTTAAAGGTCTAAGCTGCGCTGTAATATTCTAAAGAGAAGAACAAAAGCTTACTGAGATCCAAACGAGTTTAAGATTCACAATAAGATATACTTTTACGTATTACAGTTATCTAAATAAACAATCTAAAGATCACAATGTGTGTTCTGACAATCTCAGGTACATCATCTGCAGAATTATGTGCCAAAAAATTGCTGTGCTTGAGAGCAGAGTAGCAGAACAATATACAAGTACAAAAGGCATCATTGTTACTGGACTGGAGATCAAACCACTGTCATATGCAGAAGCAGTTGTTCTAGGAAATGATAAGGAGTGTGGGCAGAATTCAAAGCAGCAGTAAAACTTTCTGGTCAACAAAGGAATCAAATTTAACAAAGACAACATGATAAACAAGTACGACAAACCAGCTTCATAATGAGGCTTGTTAACCAAAAAAAGGAAATAGAACTCTTAAAACAAGGAAGGAAACTCAAATGTTCTGATGTTTACCTTAATAAACACCTGACTAAACAGAATATGGACAATGCAAATAAAGGAAATTAACTGAAAAAACAATGGCAATACATGGTCTGCAAATGATCACATTTTCATAAAACTAATTGGAACACACAAGGAAGCCAACTTACTGGTCATCAAAGACATAAAAGAGCTGGAAAAGTGCAAGTGATCCATGACTCATCAACCTAAAGTAATGTGACAGAACACCAACTATAAACACAACAGACACTATTAGAACCAAGGCTCAAAACAACACCGGGTTGACACAAACAAATATTGAACAGGAAAATCTAGACTTCAAAACCTTTGAATACACCATTTAAACAGATATGGAGCAAGACATTGATCCAGAAATCAACTTCTATAACAATATCAATAACATTTGTTAATACTACTCAGATGAACATTCCAACAAAACTGTAGTGACATACACCTTTTTTTTTCAATTTCAGCAGGAGCCTGTACACCTTTTATTTGAAAGCATTAAAGAGTATGTATGTAAATTCAATCACCCATTCATTGTTATAGCCATATCATGGAGACATTGGGAAGAGAGCAGATTTTGCAGAATTAGATGGATATAAACCAAAATAAAAGATCAGGAAAAATAATATAATGATAGAGGAGGTGTGCCTATTTAATTATAACGTAATAGAAAAAATTACCACTTTCATTGATAACATATTTTTTCATAAATTGTGGAGCTCTGGAGACTGGAACCCAGGGTGGAGCCCTGGAGAATGGCAGTGGAACCACTGGTAACCTCGGAGGAACCATGGAGAATGGTGGTGGAACCCCTTGAACCCTTGGACAAACCCTGAAGAATGAGGGGGGAACCCCTTGAGCCTTTGGAGGAACCCTGGAGAATGGGGGTGAAAACACTGGAACCTGTGGAGGAACCCTGAAGAATGGTGGTGGAACCGCTGGATTGCTGCAAAGTCAACGCCAGTGACTGTCCACTGTCTCTACATGCTCATCCAGGAGGAGTGACTGCTACAAGTCTCAGACTTGATGCAATCTGCTGAGTTTCCTTAGATAGAAAAACGTTTTATCCAATTTGAATAAATAACTGAATCTGACTGCACTGTTCAATGGTTAGGATTAATTGGAATGTATGTACCTGACTTTAGTGAAGTGCCTTGAGACAACATGTGTTGTGAATTGGTGCTATATAAATAAACTGAATTGAATCGAATTGAACCCTCGGAGGAAAACAGTAAAACGCTGATGGAACCACTGGAACCCAAGAAGGAACCTCGGAGAGCAGTGCTGGCACCTTTGAGAAAGCAACGCCCACCTGGACACCCTCATCAAAGACCTCGGGCACAGGAACACAAAGGTGGAGTGAAGTTAAAGAAGGCTGAACAGGAGATGTTGATGGTGGTGATGACTGAACCATGGCGGTGATGGCGAACCAGATAAAAGAGCCTGCAGTGTAGATGATGTTGATGCTGATTGAGCCAGAAGTGTAGATGGCAGCAATACAGATAGTGTCTGGGCTTTGAGGATCTGAGGATCTGAGATGACAAGGATCGGACTCTGGTGTTCTGAGTCTGGAGAACAAAAGGCTCAAATGTGGAAAACAGAGATGGGAAGGCCGTGGAAACTGCAGCTGTAGACATGGGAACCACTTCTGGTGCTGTAGCCTCACCCACTAGAAATGGAGTTGAAGCGTCAGCCTGACCCTCTAAAACAGGAGCAGAGGCGATGGCCCTTACCCTCTGGAATAGAAGCAAAGGTGTCAGCCTGACCTCTGGAGGCTGGAGCAAAGGCAGCCAGCTGACAATGGCGTCAGCGGCAAGTTGAGGAAGAAGAGATGGGTGGTGCTGAGACAGATGGTTGAGATGCTTGGAGTTCTGGCGTACGAGGTGTACAGTAGTAGTCTGAGCAGGAGACTTCTGGGATCTTGGAGTTAAGATTTCTGCCAGAGCTCTCTGACAATCAGTCTCAATATTGTCCAGAGTTAAATTTACTCTGACAAAAAACCTCCCTCCTTCCTCCAGCCAATCCTTTAATGGGTTGGCAACCTCCAGTATTCGCAATAACGAACTGGGGCAATTTAGGTGGTGTTGGTACACCTCCTAAATTCCTGAAAGCAGCAATTACCTGACCCCTGCCTGCTTGGACCATAAACTGGTTGGAATTTTCTGTTATGAATTGTGCACCAAAGTGCACTCAGGAGCAGTACAGTGAGTAGAGCGATTTAATGCAAAATAAACAACAAAACCTACAGGCAAAACACAAGAAGAGAACAAGACACAGAGCATAGGCAGAAGACAAGGCGATGAGACAGGCATGAAGAGGCAGACAAACAGTAAAATCCAGCAGTGAGCGATGAAAATCTGTCAGTTTAAATACTGAGGACAGGTAGAGAAATGACCAATGCACCAGAGGAGCTAATCAGATGAAATGTGGAGCAGGTGTGGCAGGGAGAATGCAGACCAACTGAAGAAGGAAGGCTAATTGACATAATTCACAGAAGTGAAAAGAAACTGACAAGAAGAAAACTCAAACACTTAAAGATCATGACAATACTGAAATTCATCACAGTTTAAATAAGTTTAGATGGCAAGAAAAAATGATTGTAAATTGTATCTAATGGAACACTCATTCAAATATAGAAGCATTTTATCTCTGGTTGGAGAAAACCTTTTAGCAAAAAACATATGTTCATCTGTGGAGATTTCAATATTGACCTGGCAAATCCAAATAAACACAAACAGAAGAGTTTCTACATCTAATTACAGCAAGGGACTATATTCATGCAGGCAGTGGATTATTAATAACGACCATTGATGACCATTTACGAGAGTATTTATGATAGTATTTACGGGAAAGATAAAAATAATTCATTATTCTACAAAAGGATTAGAACTGAGGAATATAAAGTAAATAAAACATTTAATTGGTAAAAAAAAGTTAGTAAGTAAAGAATATAAGTATATAAGGAAAAAGATAGAAACAATGTCTATGAATTGTTATATGGAGATATATATTAACTGAAATATTAAAGATGAGTAAAAAGGATTATAACAATAAACTATTAGATAAGAATACAAATAACAAAAGGTATTTGGATAGCATTAAATAGTATTATTAAATCCAACAACAGCTAAATAAATCAGCCAATTTTTTTTCATTAATCAACAATTAAGAAAAACTTTACATAACATGGTAGTTTTAATCATTTCTTGTCAAACAGATCATCATCTCTGGCAATAACTGATTTCATTGAGGAAATAACAAATTAAATTGACCAAAAGAAATAGGCAGTTGGGATTATCATAGATTTAAAAAAAAAACATTTGACACAATCAATCACAACAAACTGTTTACTAAATATTAGTGGTATTATGTGAGAGGCCTGGTGCTAGAGTGGATAAAGAGCTAAGAAACAGGCAGCAATTTGTGCAGATGGGTAACTATCAATTACATTGTTTGGATATTTCCAGTGGTGTCCCTCAGGGGTCAGTGTAGGTTCCTATACTATTTATCCTGTGTATAAATGATATTTCCAAGGTATCAAAAAAAATTAAGTGTATTTAACTTGATGATGCAAACATTTTGTGTTTGGGAGAGGATTTGGAAAAGCTTTTGGAGATGATTGCCTAAGAAATGCATGAATAGTGAAATGGTTTAATAGAAACAAATTAATAAGTATCAATAAAACTAAATGAATTTTATTTGGAAACCATATTAAAAATGTGGAGGTATATGTAAAAGTAAACAATGTAACAAATGAAAGAGTTTATGAATATGGTTTTTTAGGTGTGACATTAGTTGGAAATCACATGTAACATATATATACAATCTAAATTATTATGAAGTACTTTATGTTTAAGTGAAGAAAGTACTTTTAAATCACAAATCAGTCTAACTGCTGTATTCAATCTGTGGAGTGAAACTGTGTAATAGAGTGTAGGAATACAGGAATGTCCAAACATCACCTGGTTGAGGAGGGTCTGACCTTTTCATAGGTAATGTGTTTGTATTTGTTGTACTGTATGTATGTGTAGAATGATTTGTTTTGCCATGTATGCATTTGAAAGTATGTATGGAATATAATGCCACTTGCAACTACAAAATGGACCTATTTTGTCTTAAGTTAAAGACAAATGTTTCACAAGTACAATGCCTAATGGCTACTGACAGATCTTCTACATTATGAGACAAGGACATTTTTGTTTTTGAGGTACTGGTGTAGGATTTATGCTTCTCCATACCTCATTTCAAACAATGACCTATGCTGTGAAATGAGGGAAATCCCTGCTGTCTTAAAGATCTATATCGTTACATGTGTAATAATCTTACTAACACAAGCTTATAAATGAACACTTTACATGTAGACAATATTATAAAAAAAGATTATTGATAGAGCTGTTCTTTATATTCCACAACTCATTACTGTTTTCCTTCTGTTTGTTTTAGTACTACTTCACTGTCAACTTCACCCATGAAAACCAAAAGGCCCTTGAGTTGCGTACGGAAGATGTAAAAGACTGCGATGAATGGGTGGCTGCAATATCACATGCCAGGTAAAGGCACACATCATAATAGGCAATTAGACACTAGATTAGGGTAAGACATCTACTGGGGTTCTCAGCATGTCATACAGTTTAAATACGATGACTTGACTGTTTCAACATCACATAAAGCTGTGTGCATTAGCATGAAATATGTTGTTCAAGATTCAGCACAGATCCGAGTGTGTTTTGTGTGTGCTTTGATGTGATGCAGTTACAGAAACTTGGCTACCGAACATGAGACTCTCATGCAGAAGTATCTTCATCTGCTTCAGATTGTGGAGACAGAAAAAACGGTTGCTAAGCAACTTCGACAACAGATAGAAGATGGGGAAATAGAGATTGAAAGGCTCAAGTCAGAGGTAATATTTACAGATTTTTTTGTTTGTTTATGTATTATGATATTATGTTAATCCCATGTGTTGCAGATCATCACAGCTGCCACAAAAAAAAAGAAAATTGGCAAAACCAACTATATCTGAGTTTTATTTCTTCGGTTTTATTAATTTCAACAACGGTTGTTTATTGCATACTAGTTGGTATGGTATGATATGGTTGGTATGAGATTTCCACTATATGATAATCTTGAAAATAACAATATCATTAAAGACAGCTTGGTAAGGGAAAGATAATTCACAAGATAAAACCCTAAAACCAGCAGAGGATGTGCTTTTTACTATGCTTGTACTAATGATACATTTAAAGTAGTGGAATGAAGTGTTTTATTATGAGCAACCAAAAACACCAGAACCCAGGACCTTCTTGCTGTAAGGCAACAGTGCTACCAGCTGTGCCACCATGCAGCACTATGTGTCCTTTATAATGCTTTCAAATTATATATATTCCATGTATAGTGGGATGACTGGTTTTACAATGTGTTATTGTGAAAGGGCAGATAAAGTTACTTTTGTCGTACTTTATTTCCATTATTACAGATGGCCTGACCATCTTAGGTTGAAATGTCAATGCTCTATTTGCTGTAAATTAGCGCCCCCAAGAAGTCAAATAATTGTTTGTTGAATTAATAAAAAAATATGGCTAACTCACCTCAGTGAAACCATCTCTCCTGCCCCCAAAAATGCCTGCTGTCTGCTTGATTTTCAGGTTGTATTCTTAGGATTTTACTTTAATATGCAAATACAAAGCTCAATCAAACAATTTCTTGAATATGCATGAACTCTATGAAATGTTGTGACAGCTGACTCTGTCAGTGGAAATAAAGTGAGAGAACACATTATCCTCAGATTTGAACTCAGGGTTAGCTTAAAATTGGATTTTTACTTTCCCAACACCCTTTTTAGCTCCTGTTAATACAATGTAGTTTGGCTGCATCAAATGTCATTGAATACTCAGTAGTTTAATGATGGACATTTAGAACTAACACTAGGCACAATTACAAGCGAAGTGAACACTGCTAGTTTAGTCAAATTTGTCACTTCTATGATCTGTCCAAAATGATTTGGTCACTTTGTTTACTTTCTGCTACAGTAAGTGAGAGGAAGAGAACAGCTCAAGTGTGAACAATTAGTAATGTTGCTTTTCTCACAGATTGCCGGCCTGCTCAAAGACAATGAAAAGATCCATGCCAGCCCAGCAGCTGCCCCGACAGATGACGACTCAGAAATCAAGAAGATCAAAAAGGTAGTTGCTTATAATTTAAACTTCTAGCTTTTTAAAATATATTTATTCTG
Source organism: Girardinichthys multiradiatus (assembly GCF_021462225.1). NCBI lineage: Eukaryota > Metazoa > Chordata > Actinopteri > Cyprinodontiformes > Goodeidae > Girardinichthys > Girardinichthys multiradiatus. The sequence goes on along the minus strand of NC_061795.1, from coordinate 27,419,908 downwards.
TGTTCAAGATGTCAACAGACTGCATTGTCTGCTGCAGGTCCAAAGCTTTCTGAGAGGCTGGATTTGCAGGAGAAAGTGGAAGACCATCATCCAGGATTACATCCGCTCCCCTCACGCAGAGAGCATGAGGAAGAGGAACCAGGTGGTGTTCAGCATGCTAGATTCAGAGGCCGAGTATGTCCAGCAGCTTCACATCTTGGTGAACAACTTCCTGAGGCCTCTACGCATGGCCGCCAGCTCCAAGAAGCCGCCAATTACACATGATGATGTCAGCAGCATTTTTCTCAACAGGTGGGTTCGTTCTGTCTCCCACAAATCTTCTGAGGAGTAGTTTTCAACCTTTTTTCTTTTTCCTGCAGTCCTAGACTAATAAAATAGTTTCACCATGAACACTTTAAACCCCTCCTCTACTTACTTTGAAGATCACTCAATGAAACTTCCTATTTATTTATTTATAGATAGATATTATATGAAACATAGTTTTTTGTTTGGTTATCTTAATTCTGCAGATCTTTGCCCAAGGATGAGATGTTAATATGTTTGTGGCAGTGGATTTAATCTATTCTTGTCAAAGAATAAAGTACAAAGAAACTTTAAAAATTAAAGAACAGTTAGAAAAACAAAACTCTTCTAGTACGTAATCAGAATATCTGTAACATTTAGAACATATGGTTCTGTTGTTGCATCTATTATAGTAATCAAATATGTCCTCGATAAGCTGCTGCTTAGTGTCACACCACAGCAAATGTAAACAATAGGTGGTGGATAAATTAACTTCCTCACACATAGGGCAGATCAATAATGTTTGCACGCAGTACCTTATTTTGTTGTAATCTCACATTTTTGAGGGCAGTGCGTACAAGGTCGATGATGTGGAACTCTAAGTAACAGTTGATGTAAGACTGTCAACCTAACCATCAAACCATAAATATTTACTTTATATCATTACAACTTTGTAATCATTCAACAATCTTAGTTGATTTAAATCAATTTAATTCTAAGATCGGAAGAATTTAGATTTTATTTAAATTTGCTATTCTTAGGCCTTTGAAGCTATTTTAGGGTACAGTTTTGAGTTTTTGTGGTTTATAGTTTCTGTAGGAGCTCAAGCACTCTTGGGAGACCCCTGCTGACCTGGGGGCACTAAGCAGCAGCTTAGCATGCTTATTCCTAAGGCTGGCTCTGGTTATAGGGGTTATATAAACAGTTCCTATGAGGTTAGTAGAGGATAATTTTGATACAGCGGAGGAAAAAAAGTATTTAATACACTGCCGATTTTGCAGGTTTCCTCACTTGCAAGGCATGTAGAAGTCTTTAATTTTTATCATGGGTACTCTTCAACTGTGAGTAAATCCAGAAAATCAACCAGCCAAACCAACCAGTAAGAATCCCGGCTCTCACAGGCCTGTTAGTTCCTCTTTAAGACGCCCTCCTGTTCTCCACTTATTACCTCTATTAACTGCACCTGTTTGAACTCATTATCTGTATAAGAGACTCCTGTCCGCACACTCAATCAAACAAACTCCAGCCTCTCCACGATGGCCAAGACCAGAGAGCTGTGTAAGGACATCAGGGGTAAAATAGTAGACCTGCACAAGGCTGGGATGGGCTACAGGAAACTAGCCAAGCAGCTTGGTGAGAAGGCAACAACTGTTGGAGCAAATATAAGAAAATGGAAGAAGTTCAAGATGACGGCCAATCTCCCTCGGTCTGGGGCTCCATGCAAGATCTCACCTCCTGGGCATCAATGATCATGAGAAGACCCTAACCCTAACCCCAAGAACACCATCCCTACCATAATGCATGGCGGTGGAAACATCATTCTTTGGGGATGCTTTTCTACAAAGGTTACAGGACAACTACACTGCATTGAGGGATGGATGGATGGTGCCATGTATCGGGAGATCTTAGTCAACAACCTCCTTTCCTCAGTGAGGCAATTGAAGATGGGCCGTGGCTGGGTCTTCCAGCATGACAACGACCCGAAGCACCCAGCCAAGGCAATTATGGAGTGGCTCCGTAGGAGTGGCCCTGCTTAGGAGGGAGCTGAAGGTCCGTATTGCCCAGCGACAGCCTCAAAACCTGAGGGATCTGGTGAAGATCTGTATGGAGGAGTGGTCCAAAATCCCCGCTGCATTTGCAAACAAAGGTCTCTGTACCAAATATTAAGTTTTGTTTTTCTGATGTATCAAATATTTGTCATGCATGAAAATGCAAATTAATTACTTAAAAATCACACAATGTGATTTTGTGGATTTTTACTTTAGATTCCGTCACTCACAGTCGAAGAGTACCTATGATAAAAATTTAAAGACTTTGCAAGTGGGAAAACCTGCAAAATCGGCAGTGTATGAAATACTTGTTCTCCCCACTGTATCATGTTTATCTTTATTAGGTATGTCAAGAGATGGGGCTTTTTTTCAAAAACATTATTCAATTGGCATAATGCATTTTTATTGCTGGCAAACCATAAGCAGTGATTTTACTATGAAGTGCATAGTCTATATTACTCTCGTTGGCATTTTTGTTTAACAGTGAATATTTGTTTTTGTTCTTCAGCTTTGCTTTAAAAGAAAAATTAAGACGTAAACCAAAATCAAACAGCAGAATTTTGTACATCTCCAGATTTGTTTTTAAATTTAGAGGTATTAAATATATATATTTTTTTACTAATTGAATTGTATATTTTTTTTCTTATTTTAGTGAAACTATTATGTTCCTGCATCAAATATTTTACCAGGGTCTGAAGGCCAGAATAGCAAGCTGGCCAACATTGGTGCTTGGTAAGAAGTCTCTACTTTACTTTCATCACCCATTATTAAATTTTTTGAGAAATGTGTTGTGAGTAGTCTGTACAGTATGGAGAATAACTTAACGTTGTAATTTGGTGAGAGCCCACTCTGAAATGTATACCTTCTTTGTACTGGCACTGATATCTTCACAGCTGACCTCTTTGACATCTTACTACCCATGCTGAACATCTACCAAGAGTTCGTGAGGAACCACCAGTACAGCCTGCAGATCCTGGCTCACTGCAAGCAGAACCGGGACTTCGATAAGCTGCTGAAGCAGTATGAGGCCAAACCTGACTGCGAAGAACGAACTCTGGAGACTTTTCTCACTTACCCAATGTTCCAGGTATGTTTGTTTGTGTCACTAATAATCTTTTTCAGTACCACAAAAAAAACCAAGTTTTGCTGCCAGTGTTTTGCTTTAACCTGAGCCAAATTCTCATAACAACTTGTAAGAATATATATAGTTTTTTTTTATCAAAATGTCCATATTGCAACTTAATAATGCATTGTTTAGCTTATGAGGTACCAATTATGTGAAAGTGGTGGCAGCATTATAGTTTAAAGATGCCTTAGAGGACAACAAGACTGTTCAAAGAGAAACAAACGCAAATACAAAAAGGCTCTTGATGGTTTATTAATGGGTTGATCATTACCTAAAGTAAACAGCCAACAGAGCTCTGAACTACTTTCAAGAGAGCCATATTTAAGTAGTGTAGACGAAAAGTAAATCAAATATATCATAACGGAACTGAAAATGTTAGTTCAAATAGCTAACATCCAATCTGGTAAAATCTCAGAAGACAAGGCAGGAAAAATGGGATATGTCATTTTTCATTAAGGCAGTTACCCTGAAAATTATCTAGATTCTTGCCAAATCACAATGAATTTCTTAGCTATACACCCACAGTCAAACTACAGCATTTCACACTATTTTACCATTAGTTAACAGCGCTAACAGATTTCAAGGGGCATTTTAGGTGTTGAGTGTTCTGAGACCTTAACAGCGATTTGTTGTTTTCTGCATTTTCCTTTGAGAAACCCATTCATTGATATGGAAGTTCTATATGGATTCACAAAAGACGATTTGTTTTATTTAAAGCTTCTCCATCTGTGGCTTGTTGTTGGGTTTGGCTCTTTCAGTCTCCTAATACTTTTTGCAAAAAATAATTTTAGTGATCTGAAAGTTTCCCTGTATTAGACAGTAACAGATGGTACAGTGAGTCACTTGCCAAGCCTTTTTTTAAAGGACTAGTCCATATTCAGGCAGTTTCCTAGAAATACTTCTCAGAAGGCTCTGTGTTGCAGCTACTATTCGAAATCACATGTATTATTTTAGGTGTGGGGTGCACGGTGATGCAATGGTTAGCACTGTGGTTCAGTAGGAAGAGTAGTCGTCTTGCAATCAGAAGGTTGTGGGTTCAATTCCAGCTTCCTCCTGCCATATGTTGATGTGCCCCTGGGCAAGGCACTTAACCTCAAGTTGCCTACCGATCTGCATATAGGTGTATGAATGTGTGAGCGTTAGTGAGTACAATTGGGTGAATGTGGTTCTAGTGTAAAGCGCTTTGAGCAGTCTGTATGACTGGAAAGGTAGGTTCAGTCCATTTACCATTTCACTGCTGCCTTGCAGGAAGAAAATTCTGGGTTCAAATCCTGGCCTGGGCTTTTTCTGCTTGGAGTTTGCATGTTCTTCCTGTGCATGCATGGGTTCCCCTGAGGTACTCCAGGTTCCACCCACAGTCCAAAAACACGCTAGGTTAACTGGGATCTCTAAAATGGCCTTAGGTGTGAGTGTGTTCTTGCGCGGTTGTTTGTCCTGTGTGTCTCTGTGATGGACTCACGATGTGTCCCTGCCTCTCCTCCAACGACCACTGGAAATATGAACCACCACCCCCCTCATGGATATTTCTGGCATGCAAGCAACACAATCTTGCAGAAAGACTACAAGCCGCAAGTGCTTAGACTTTAAAATGGAGTTTGTTGGCTAAAATAAATGTGCTAATAATGAATTCAAAAACAAAAAGGTTTATTTATTTTCAGATGTATAAACAATGTTTTAAATTGCCATAAATTGTCAAACTGCTTAAAATTCATATTTAAAAAATGCAGTATACAGTTATATGATGATTCAATGTGTGTTGCTGATTCTGCCGTGTTGCTAATAAATTAAATAAACTATTTTTTTTAAACTTTGAAATTCTGCATTTTATTTTGACTACGCTGTTGTTTTGTTGTGCTTCTGGCGTATGACTCCTGTTTTGTTTACTGTTGTGTGTCTCCAGATTCCAAGATACATTCTTACACTCCATGAGCTTTTGGCCCACACACCTCATGAACACATTGAGAGAAACAGCCTGGACTTTGCCAAATCTAAGCTGGAGGAGCTTTCAAGGTATTTACATGACACAAACTCTGAACTTAGCATCAAATCACCGCTGATCTTGAAGTTTAGCGCCTGCTAAATGTGAGTGATGAAATGTCCTCTATCCTAGAATAATGCATGATGAGGTGAGCGAGACGGAAAACATCAGAAAGAACCTGGCAATAGAACGCATGATCATAGAGGGCTGTGAAGTCCTCCTTGACACCAGCCAGACGTTCGTGAGACAAGGTACCCTCCATCTCCATCACACCATAAGGGTGTCTTTCCACATTACCTGACTGACATCCTGATCTCACAGGGTGCGAAAGGAATTGCTTGATGCTCTTTGGGGAAATGCGAACATTATTCACAGGGAGAGTCTGTAATTTCCAAATGTAATTAGACTGTTGTGAGGCAAACGGATGATGAATCAGGAACTGTAAATGTCAGATGTCCCCAACAGGCCTTGGTGGGTGAGGAGAGGCTAAAAAGGGGTGGGAGCTTATTCAATCCCTATCATATTATGTACAAGACATGTTTATTTAAATTTTCTTTTCCCTTTTTTTTTTTATTCTTACTCTTATCCTTGCCTCGCATTTATTTTTAAACACTTTAAACTTCATATGTTAATACAGTGCATAAAGGCAGATAATCCTTTTTCTCACTGCCTGGCATCAAATCAGACTAAACTTTGCTAAATGCCAGAATAATGAGAGATAATTTTTTAGAAATATTTTTAACTGTCCTCAAATATAAAAGTTTATAACCATTTTCTACATGGCATTTTCTACTTTAGTACCCGACATAACTGCATTTTGAACTGAATTATTCCTTCCATAAGCTTCTCACAATAGTTTGCTGGGGTTTTGGCCCACTCCTCCAGACAGAATTGGTGTAACTGAGTCAGGTTTATAGGCCGCCTTGGTCACACACACCTACACATTTTCTATGGGTTAAGATCAAGGCTTTATGAAAGCCAATCTAAAACATTGCCTTTGGATCATTGTCTGTTTGGAAGACATATTTGTGCTAAAGCTTTAGCCTCCTAGCTGATACGTTGCTTTTTCTTTCCTTTTTTTTTTTAAATATGATATGTTGCTTTAATATGTACACATGACGGTCTTTCCTCATGATGTATTTTGTGATGTAAATTTGTTATTCAGCACAGAAACATCAATACAACATGATGATGCCACTCGTTACATCGCAGCCGGAAAGATGATTTCAGGCTTGCAAGCTTCTCTCTTTGTCTTTCAAATGTAACAATGGTCAGTTTTTGTTTCATCAGACCAACAGACATATCTCCATAATTTAAGGTCTCTCTCCCTGGGTGCATATTTGCTTTTATGATTAGTGGCTTCTTCCTCTCTGACTGGCCTTTCAGCCCAGGTCAGTGCACCAATGCTTTCAGTGAAATAGTGATAATCTCTTATGAGCTTCAGCCAGCATCTTCAAAAGGTAATATAATTTTGTTCTGTGTTTGCACCAAAATACACCAAAACATGTTCATTTCTAGGACACAGAACTCATCTCCTGTCTAAAATGCATGATGGCTGGATATTATATTTAAATACAATTAACTTATACAGCGCTTTTCCAGTGATGTCTGCTACTTTTGAAGTACTTTTACACCATAGTCACTTTCACCCAGCCTCAAAGATGCACACACATTTATACACTGATAAGCAGAGTAATGGGCAACTTGGGGTTAAGTGACTTTCCCTGGTGCACAGTGACACGTGGCAGGTAAGCAAAAACTTTCAGATTACAAAATGATTCATTTTAACAGTGGGCCACCACCACCCTAACATATAATAGTCTGAACAGATGAACATCTTTAGGAATCTAGACATTTTACACAAGGATGACCCAGACTAGTAGACGTCCACAATTCTCTTCCTGATGTCTTGGATAATTTCTTTGACTTTTTTCATTGTCACACAAGACGCTGAAGTGTTGTCTAAAAAAACATCCACAGATTTGTTCTCTTTTTGCTCAAATGTTATGAATTAACTTATCAGAACCTTACAAAGCCATGATATCATCTGAGCTTCATGTGATTGATTGATCTCAGTGTATTTAAAGTTATGAATTTGAAGAAATTATATATATCCCCCATCAATTTGTTAATCCTAACTGAGGTAAAACAGAACACTGTGACGCATTTATGGTTATTGTCTTTTTATAAAATATATGTAAATAATTTGTTTCTATTGTAAAAATTGGATCTCCTTTTCTATGTGTGACCTGTTTTAATTCATGCATATGCAGGGTCTTTAATCCAGGTGCCAATGAGCGAGAAGGGCAAGATCACCCGTGGGCGACTGGGTTCTCTATCTCTAAAGAAGGAAGGGGAGAGGCAGTGCTTTCTCTTCTCCAAGCATTTGATCATCTGCACCAGGGGCTCTGGAGGCAAGCTTCATCTCACGAAGGTGGGCCTAAGCTGCAGAGCTAGCTAAAGTTGTAGCTTCTCCTAATTTTAACATGTCTTGCAGCACAGCGAATGTCTATGCTAATATTAGGACAATAATCAACAGCACTGTATACAGCACATACTGTATACAAATACATAGTGGCTATCAATAGTGTATACACCAATGCATGTCATTACATGCAGTCATGTGGAAAGTTAGGATACTCCACGGCAGTCTGTGTGTTTTCTAAGCATATTTGGACTAATGGATATTTTGAATTTTTATTTCGTCCATATGAACAAAGCGCACAAAGACAAAGAGCATTTTTAAATCCTCTGTAAGGTGTAATTAAAAATGCTATTTCTCATAAGGAACAAATCAAGATTCCCACATTTATTCCCAGGAGTATCACATCAGGTAATCATGATTGGAGCCAAAGAGCTGTCTGAGGCCTTCAGAAAGACGATTGGAACAGTTTATGAGACAGACATGGGATTTAAAGAAGTCTCAAGAGAATTTGAAATTCACCGTTCTACTGTATGGAAAGTAGTCTACAAGTAAAGGACATTCAAATAAACTGCCACCATGTCCAAGTCTGGTCATCCATAAAGTTCACCATGAAAGCCAAACACAAGATGTTGAAGAAAATTTCTAAAACCATCATCATGGGGCCAACAGCAGGCGCATGCTACTATTGACTGGAAAGTGCATGCCTCTACAATTAGAAAGGGATTGTACAAGTCTAACTTTGATGGAAGATGTAAAAAGAGAAAATCTCTATGAAAAAAATGAATGAAAACTAAAGTTTGTCAGAGAGATTAAGATAAAAACCCAGCACTTATAGAATAAAGTTCTTTGGCCAGATAAGTCCAAAATTGAATTATTTGGATACCAGAACAGAGGACATACAACAACAACCTCATACCAGCTGTGCCCAGAGTTGGAAGTGTCATGGTTTAGGGATGCTTTAATGCAGCAGGACCTAGCTAGCTCATCATCACCATGAATTCTGATTCAGGATAACAACCGTAGAATAAAAATTAATGCAGAACCACAACTTCACCATGCGGCATGACAATGACCAAAAATGTCTGTTTGTCCAACAAGAACTGGTTAAAAACTAAGAAATGGAAAATTCTGGGCAAAGTCAAAGCTCAGATCTTGCTTTCACTCAGATCAAAATCTGAGATGACTTGAGAGAGGCTGTACATGCATGAAACATTTAAATGCAACATTTCCAAAAGATGTGTTTGGCACAGAAAAAATGACTGTATCACCAAAAGAACATAATATCCAGCGTGAAACATGGTTGTTCTGCATCATTCTATGGGATTACTTTGCATCAGATAGAACTGAGTTTTATTTTAATCTGAATGAAAACATGAATAGTTATAAATACAAGTCAATTCTGCCCCAAATAAGAAGGATTACATTTTGAAGAGTTACACTTAGTCCAAACACTTATCCAGATTCACAGCAGAATGCTTTCCAGAAACAAAATATAGTCTTGGAAAAGGCTAGTCAGGGTCCAGAACCAAATCCTGAATCAAGCTGTGGACAAAAGATGATAGGATTTGGAGAATAGAATGGAGAATTATTGTAATGTCAAAACGTAGCATGCTGGCAGACTCCTACCAAATAACTGTGAAAACTCAACTTCAGTAAAAAGGTATTTTAAAAGAGTATTAGTTTAATGCTGGATATTTGTATTTTTTAAATTTTTTTGATGTTTTTAAGCTGATTTCATTGAGTGATTTTTAGGTTCTGTTCTGATTTTCTTGTTTGTTTTTTGCATGATCTTGGATATTTTAAATTTGACATTTTTGTTGCGTGGTTTTTAGCGCATTGCATAAAATAGTTTTGAGCCACTGTGGATGTATTTAACAATTTGATTAAGGACAGTCACCTGAGGAGGTGTGTTAATGTTCTGTAGTGTTTGCTTCCAGGTTTTATGGTATTTTGAGTGCTTTTATGGACTTTTGGAAAAGGAACTTATTTTAAAGAGCAAAATTTTTATGTGTATTTTACCATCTATCTTTACCTGCTGTTTTATTTTCATAAAGATTAAAATTGATAACAGCTAGGCCTGCCTTCAGTCTCTGTTGCTTGGGCTCTGATGCACTTGCTCCCCATTGTTTAACAAACCTCCTGTATAGCCCATGCCCACCAACTTTGGGCTTCACACCCATGTTGAAATTTCTTTCAGAATCTAAGACTGTGGTTACCTTTTTGTCAGTGAACCTGTTCTAAGAGAATTTCTTAGGCTAGGTCGGAAGTTAAATCCTGGTTATTAGGGGAGAACAGGTTCTGGATTGGCCAAGGTTAGACCTTGGCCAACCACCTGCCTGGTATAGACCGAAGGAATGATGTATCAGGGACTCCCACAGTCAAAACATATGTAAATACTATTTAATTCAATTTTGGATTGTTGTTATTGTATATTTTTAATATTTGACATGGTGTTAACTGTATGTTTGTCAATGTGTAGCTCTTCCTTGTACCTAGCAAATTCCTTCTACTTGTGAAACAATACTTGACAATAAAGTTTTCATTTAGTAGTTTTTAAGCTGCTTTTATTGTAATTTTTATGTCCTGCGCTGATTTTATTCTTTTGTTGCATGGTTCTTTAATTGCATGGTGGTTTGTGCTTTGCATAAAACTGTTTAAATCCACTGTGAACTTGTTGAACAATTTAGTTAAGGATAGTCACCAGTGGAGGTTTGGGGACGTGCCCTAGAGTGTTTGCTTCCAAGTTTTATGCTATTTTGAGTTCTTTTATAGACATTTAGTGCAGGAATCTCTTTTAAAGAACACAAATCTTAATGTGCATTTTACTGTCTATATTTACCTGCTATTTCTTTTTATAAAAAATAAAATTGATAACAGCTAGGCCTACCATCAATCTATGTTCCCTGGGTTCTGATGCACTTGTTCCAGATTAATTATTGTGGTCTCAGTTTATTGTATCACCAAAAATCTACCAGGCATTAGATCCACTGTACATGTGTCTGCGTCGTTAAACAATGCTAACATTATTACTCCACATAGCTCATAGATCTGAGTTGTGCTTGCAAGTTATAATCTTTAATCATACGATGAAATCTATAGTTATTTATAAGTAGTTTTAGATAACAGCCATTCGTTCTCAGTGTTCAAACTGTACATTGTGATGCATATATGCAAGATTTATCTACGCAATAACGTGATACTGTGCCTTTTTTTCACAATATTATGCTTTTTCTCAATACTGGTTATGTTAAAATCTGAGAAATGTACATTTTGAAATTAATAGTATTCTAGCATGGTTTGCATTATGCTGAGTGAAAAAAGGCTGGTGTGAAAAACTAAATCTTTTTACGTGCTATTTTTAGAACGGAGTGGTCTCGCTTATAGACTGCACTCTGATGGAGGAGCCTGAGGGGACAGATGATGAGTGTAAGTGTTTAATTCATGTTCCAGCTTGCAGCAATATGCATTATATGCACCGTGTTTGAGGTTTTGTGTAATGTCTGATTGTTATAGTGCATAACAATGTAATACTGTTGTATAGTTACACATCGGAGTTTAAATTTTATTTAGGTGGGCAGCACAGCCAAAACACATTCTTAAATCCAAATATAAGTTGAAATACTGTTCAGAGATTGCAGCCTGTATAAAAAAAAAATTAGGAACATTTTCTACATCTGCTGGAAATTATCAGAAGTTTACTTTTGTCTTTGACCTACCTTTTTTAAATAAAGATTAATGTGTTTTTTCCTTCAATTTACTAGCTTTTTACTAAAAACAGACTGATGTGGTAGGAAAAAGTAGAGATGCACTGAGTCAAATGGCCACTTTAAGGTCTCCAGTTTTTGTGAAGTTTTGGCCTTCCAATACCAATTATATCTGATTCAGATTTTGCTTTAGAAGACAGTAAAAGACAATAACAGCACTGAAAAATATTTTTACCACCTTCAATGAGCGGTTTTTATTCATGTTAGGAGCAGAGGTGACACCACACTAATGTGTAAGAGAACAGTCCCTGTAAATTAGGTTTTTATTAATATTTTAAAATAAAATGGCAAAATGATTTGGAATTGAAATTTTAACTCTTTAGCATCTTATATCAGTGGTAACCGCACATAGCATGGCTAGCATTACTAAAACAGCAGTCACCGTGTGTGTTCCCAACAGAATGTAGATCTTTACATTAATTTTGCAAATTTGAAAAAGCTTCCAACTTTTCCTAATCCAGGATTTTCTATAAAACACAGTGGTCAGCCTTCCAGGTGTCTGCTGAAAGTCTTGCTCTCTCACACTCTTGCAGCCTTAATAAAATGCTGACATTTCTTGACATCATTGAACATACAGTTTCCTTTGGAAAGACTTTTTACCTGTCTGTGCTTCCTCTGACTTTATTGAAACACCCCAGGGATACTAAAAATAGGTAACATTGAGTCTTGTTCCCTTAGTAACAGCTTCAACATCAAAGAGTGTTGTTGTCAGCATGACCTTGTAGAACTTAATATGGTGCATTTACTAACCAGTAGGTCACGTGTCAGGGCCAGAAATCAGTTACTAGATTGATTTTTTATGCTTTATATCACCGGATTTGTATTTTAAGCAGTCCCCTGAAATGTTTTTGGGTTTTTATGCCTTTTACTGCATTTCTGATTGGGACTATAGAGAAAATGACATCTAGTCTTTGTTCTCCCCTCAAAGCTAAATCCGACAAGAGCGGCCAGGACATGGAGCACCTGGACTTCAAGATCGTTGTGGAACCAAAGGACAGCCAGTCATTCACAATCATCCTGGTGGCCTCCTCCAGGCAGGAGAAGTCTGCGTGGACAAGTGACATCAGCCAGGCACGTCAACACACATAACAATCTCCAGCAGTGAGACACGAAGATGAGCATGTCAGCTGAAAGCCTTCATATTACAGAACTCGCAAACATTTCCTCTGTCTCATCTGTTTACTTCACTCCCCCTTTCCTGCAGTGCATAGACAACATTCGCTGCAATGGGCTGATGATGAACGCTTTTGAAGACAACTCTACAGTCACGGTGCCACAGATGATAAAGTGAGATATATTCATTTGCATTCAATGCTGTGCATCTTGCCTGCTCTAAGCCCTTTCTTTTCTGATTTTTGTGGGCCATTCTTTTGTGAACAGATCTGATTCGAGTCTGTACTGTGATGATGTGGATATCCGTTTCAGCAAGATGATGAACTCCTGCAAAGTGCTGCAGATTCGCTATGCCAGCGTTGAACGTTTGCTGGAAAGACTGACTGATCTCCGTTTCCTTTCAATTGACTTCCTAAACACTTTCCTGCACTCCTACCGCGTGTTCACCACCGCTGATGTGGTGCTAGATAAACTCATTACCATCTACAAGAAGCCCATCAGTGCCATCCCTGCTCGGTGAGTCATGAGCCATATTTGAAAATATTTGAATGTTTTATTGTTGTCGACAGCATAATCAAAAAAATAAAACAAACACTAAGTGTGTGACATGCCGGCAGCTTTCTCTTCATGGAGGATTTTAAGTCAAAAGGCTGATGCATGCATTGTGTGTGAACCCTTAAAGATTTCTTCCATTTTGGCATTTAGTCACACTTTAATGTTTTAAATAATCAAACATTGTTTAATATCAAACAAAGATAACCTGACAAAGTACCAAATGCAGTTTGGTGATGATTTCACTTATTAAGGGAAAAAAAGCCATCCACACCAACCTCACCCAATGTGAAAACAAGTAATTACATTGTAAACCTAACAACTGGTTATACCACTTTTGTCAATAATAGGTGTCATCAAACACTTGAAGTAACTGGAAATGAGTCTTCATCATCAAGAAATCACTTAAATATAATCTGTCTGACAGCATCAAGTTGAAAAAAAGCAACACATTATGCCCTAATCAAAATAAATTCAAAACTAAATGGGAAACAAAGTTACTGGTATAGAAATGGTTACAAAGCCATTTACAAGGTTTTCAGAATCCAGCAAACCACAATGATAGCCATTATCCAAACATGGAGAAAACATGGAAATTTGGTGAACCTTCCCACGAGTGGCCAGCTGACCAAAATTACTCCAAGAGGGCTTTGACAACTCACAAAAGAACAAGAACAAAATCTAAAGGACCGCAAGCTTTACTTGCCTCAGTTAAGGTCAGTGTTAATGATTCAACAATAAGACAGAGACTTGGCAAAAAGGGCATCCATGGACACGCTTCGTGGCCAAAACAACTGCTGACCAAAAAGGACAAAAAGGCATGTCTCACATTTGCCAAATTCATCTTGATGATCCTCAAGACTTTTGAGAAAATATTCTGTGCACTGATGAGACAAAAGTGAAATGTTTTGTAATGTCTGCACCCTGGTAGATCTGGGGACATATCATGCTTTTAAATTCTTCATTTTCACACTTAAATTATTGAGTTGTGGTCTATATAGAGTTGAACTGCAATGTTTTGGTCTGGACTTGTTATTGCAGCTCCACATGACCCTATTTTACCCCTGTTCTGAGGTGTGTCTGAGAGCAACTCATTTTGGTGTGGTCTTTTTAAATGTTACTGAGGCACTTCTGACTTAAGAAAAAATCAGAAGGATTGAAGGAGGATTTCACTCGTCTGCTGAATATTGTTGGAGGTCTCAATATGAAGGTGTTTCTCAGCGGACCCTTTGCACCGATTTTCTGTGGAGATGAGATTTTTTTGAAACTTCTGATGATTAATAAGTGGTTGAATAAAACATGTGCTACCACACTTGTGAACTTCATCAACAACTTCAATATTTTTTGGGAAAAAAGACAATTCTTCAAGCAAGATGGTTTCTGTTTGAACAAGCTGGGAGCCAGACGTCTCACATCTAATCTCTTCTATTCAATAAATAATCCGCCAGCAGCTTCGACCTTCAGCAGAGAACATGGAGTATCAACAACAATGATAACACTGCCTCCAACAGCTCCAGCAGAAACAATCAGCCAGTTGGCTGAGAAAGAGAGGTCATCACAAAAGGTCTCCCTGTCGAAATCCACAGGAGAAGTGGACCCCCCCGTTATACCCCCCTTGCCCCAAACCCAGACCCAGACCGACCCCCCGTTAAACCCCCCTCACCCCAGACCCCGACCCAGACCACATATAACTCTCCCATTTCCCCATTGAGCCTGCTTTTTGCTTTACGGGATTCTGATAACATGAAAGAAGCTCTTAAAATCGGGACCCAAATGGCTCTGACATCTTTTCATTCAACGCCCCCCGTGGCCGAGGCCCTGCTACTGAACCAACATCTTCCAAATGCCGCATACCTCCACCACCTCCTAATCTATCTCCTCCTAATCAGGACCTTCAAATCACTTCTCTGTGATACAGTCTGGGCCCCAGTGATTTTAATGAGCTTTTATCTGTGATATGTTTTGATTATGACTGTTTAATTATTGTGGGAGACTTCAACATTCACATGGACAATCCTGAAGACAGAAGTGCAATAGATCTATGTGACACTCTTAGAAATTTTGGTTTGACTCAACATGTTAAACAGCTAACGCACAAACAGGGACATATTTTGAACTTGATCATAACTAAGGGTCTAAACATTTCCATGGTGTCTGTGACTGATGTTGCTCTATCTGACCACTTTTCTCTTATTTTTGAAAGCATCATCCCCAACGACTCAGTTAGCCAAAGAGACATTATAAGGAGGCACATCTTTATGGACTGTGCTGATGAAACCTTTAACCAGATTTACTCTTCTACCTCCACTTTTCCCTGTAACACTGTAGATGAGCTGGTAGATAACTTTCATTCTAAAGTCTCAGACATCATTGATTCAATTGCTCCAATTAAAGTGAAAGTCGCCTCTGGGAAGAAAATGTCTCCGTGGAGAAGTGCTCCACCAGTCAGAAGTGAAAAAAAGGAGTGTCGAAAAGCTGAACGCAGGTGGCGAAAGACTGGAATCCAGGTTTACTATATTATCTATAAAGAGAGACTATACAGATATAACCTACAACTAAAAAATGCAAGGGAATCTTTCTTTTCTGAGATCATCAGCAAAAACATAAACAATGCTCATGCATTATTTGCCACAATCGAAAGGCTAACAAACCCTCCTGTAACTGTAGCATCTGAACTCCACTCTACCAGGGCCTGCAATGAATTTGATAACTTCTTCACTGAGAAAACCCAAAAGATCAGAGGGGCAGTCAGCACATCCACATCAACTCCAGTACCAAAGTTGTCTCCAAATAGAACTGATTTTGACAAAATTTCCCAATTTCACCAAATAAACTACAAAAACTTAGAAGAAATCGTACACCAACTAAGCTCTTCTTCCTGCTGTCTCGATGTTTTACCCACAGCTTTCCTTAAGAACATCTGATTTAACACAAATAATAAACACATCCCTTTTGTCAGGTGTTTTCGCGCAGGCCCTGAAAACAGCAATTATCAAACCTCTATTGAAATGCAGACTGTGGAAGAACTACAGTGCTGGTATTATTGGACCTTAGTGCAGCATTCACACTGTTGATCACTCCATTTTATTAGAGCGCCTGGAAAACTGGGTCGGCCTTTCTGGTACAGCACTCAATTGGTTTTAATCCTACTTGAAGGACAGGGAGTTTTTTGTGTCAGTAGGTAACTTTAAATCAGAGACCACAAAATCACTTGTGGTGTTCCCCAAGGATCCATCTTAGGGCCCCTCCTATTCAATATCTACATGCTCCCCCTAACTCAGATTTTAATAAACAACGTAAGTTATCATAACTATGCAGACGACACACAGCTATATGTTACGATGTCACCAGGTGACCATGAACCCATTCAAGCGCTGGGTAAATGCTTAGAAGAAATCAATGCATGGATGGGCCTACATTTTCTTCAGCTGAATCAAGACAAAACTGAAGTAATAATCTTTGGACCAAAGGAAGAGCATTTAAAAGTTAGCACACAGCTCCAGTTAATACAGCTAGAAACAACCAGTCAGGCTCGAAACCTGGGTGTAGTGATGGACCTGAACCTTCAGAGGCACATAAAGACAGAAACAAGGTCGGCCTTCCATCACCTAAACTTCTTTAGGATTAAAGGACTAATGTCTCAGCAGGACCTTGAAAATTCATGCGTTCATCTTTAGTATAATTGCTTACTGCCATGGTGTCTTTGCAGGTCTGCCTAAAAAGTCAATCAGACAGCTGCAGTTGATCCACAACGCTGCTGAACTAAGAAAGTGGAGCACATCACCCCAGTTCTAAAGTCCTTACACTGGCTCCCTGTAGCTCAAAGAATAGACTTTAAAATACTTCTGTTAGTCTATAAATCACTAAATGGCTTAGCACCAAAATATATTACAGTTATATTATTGTTGTCAGTGTATCAACCACCCAGACCTCTCAGGTGTTTTGGCTCAAATCTACTCTGCATACCCAGAACCAGAACGAAACATGGAGAAGCAGCTTTTAGTTCTTATGCTCCACTAATCTGGAATAAACTCCCAGAAAACTGTACAAGTGCCGAAACCCTAAGTTGTTTTAAATCAAGATTAAAAACTTATTTGTTTAGAGTGGCCTTTGAATGTGTTATCTAAATATTATTAATTAAGTTTTTGGTCCAATTTTCCTTTCGTTTTCTTATCCATCATTCTATTCTCTTTATTTTTTTTAATTACCTCTGTTGTTTGATTTTCTGTATTATTGTAATGTTTTTCCTTACGTACAGCGCCTTGAGTGCCTTGTTGCTGAAAAGCGCTATATAAATAAACTTAACTTGACTTCACACCCCGGCGTTTCACTTCACTCCGTTCGGCCATTTTTGTAGTTTGATAACAGAGAATCAGTTATCTAGCGGCACAGAAACTTTTTATTCCCAACTGATTAAAAGATGTCAACAACGGAAGACTTGTCCATCCAGCCTTGCATGTTCGAGCCAGAGTCTGACCCAGAGCGAGAGGAGAATGAAGACGATGAACCTGCAGTACTGTGCCTTCAAATGAAAGCAACACAATTGTTGTGTTAGTACTGTATTTACACCCTCTGTATCCACACCAAGTAACTACATTAAGGAGTGCAGTTTTTTTTTTTTTTTTACCGTGTCCTGTCCGGCAGAGAAGCACTCATAATTGTTGTCTGAGTAACCAAGAAAAAGCCCAACAGATTTATTTTCACAAGTGGAGCATTACAGCTAACACTTTAAAGCTCTGCTTGATATTTATAAAAGAAACTTTATTAGAAACTGCTTTGGGATTATTTCAGTTGTTATGGACACAGAGGCAGAAATGAAAAGGAAAAAAATAAGAAGCATGAAAGAGAGAGAGATGGGGCAAAAAGGAAAAGGGGAGAGAAGGAGAAAAGAATGTAGGAAAGAAAGAAGGATGAAGAAAATAAAAGACGTTTTGCGCTAGATGTAATGGGACACACTTCTTCCAAGAGGATCCACCTTAATCACATCATTTTTGGCAATTGTGAGATGGGTCTTTGTGTTCTTTCTGGACAACAGTGGTTGAACAAAAAAAAAACATTTTCCACAGTTTTTTCTTAGTGTTTGTTTTCCTTTTTTTTTTAACCGTGTTGTGTCCTGTCTAGCAGAGTAGTACTCAGAATTGTTGTCTGAGTGTCAAGAAAAAGCCCAACAGATTTATTTTCACTAGTGGAGCATTACAGCTAACACTTTAAAGCTCTGCTTGATATTTATAAAGAGAAACTTTATTAGAAACTGCTTTGGGATTATTTCAGTTGTTAAGGACACGGAGACAGAAATGAAAAGGAAAAAAAAGAGGCACGAAAGAGAGAAAGGGTGGACCAAAAGGAAAAGGGAAGAGAAGGAGAAAAGAATGGAGGAGAGAAAGAAGGATAAAGAGAATACAAGATAACACCCTGCTTGCTTCTACACCAGCAGAAACATTCATATTAACAGCTTTTTTACCAAAAAGTGCACAGTACATATCAATGCAAGATGTTTTAAGTGGTGAATGCAGCTCAATATAGAACATTTGTGTATCTGTTAACACCTGAATCTAAACACCTGTGGGTCTGAGTGTGAGCGCGCTTGTGTATACAAGGTTCCTCCATATAAATATGCAATAGCGAGTGTGGGGAGCCACAGACCTGCCCCTCTGGACCCGGGACATATACGGAGGAGATCCGAGCCACAGACATCCACAGGCCCCCCAGAGCACAGGAAACCCAGGAGAACCAACACCGGGACTACCAAGCCCTCACCCAGTGAAGAGCAGGGGAGAGTTCCAAGGGAACCGCCCAGCAGCCACAGTGCAGAAGCCCCAGGGAGCTGCAGCAGCGAGCCCACAGGCCCCACCGGCAGCCGTCTACACCCGAGCAGATCCAGCCATGGAACCAGAAACCCAAGACCCCGGGACTTATCACTCCTCAAGCAGAGGCCCGACAGAGCCAAGGGGTCCAGGCCCCGGCAAGCAGCCACCGGGAGTGAGCCAGCACACACCAAAGCACCCAGCACCGGATACCGAGAACCACAAGTACACCGGCGGGCAGAGACACCAGCCACCAGCAGGTAGTGTGGTGGGGAGGAAATAGACCCCACATTTGATGGGGGGCCTAAACTGATCCAGGAGAGGGAGCACTCCAAGACCCAACCTGACACAAAAAACAGGAACACACATTCACAATCACACATTCCTACCCTCATGCGTACACATAAAAACACTCACACCACGCACCCAACATAAAGACAAACAACAATGGATGTCGTACACTCACTCACACCTCCCACACATACTCTATACTCCCAGGTCCAGGTGCCAATACCCCATAGGGGCAACCAGCCCCCAGACCCAGGAGGTGGACCCCAGCACCTGAACCTGGTCCAAGCTAGCCTGGGCTCGTGCCCGAACCTGTGCGACCCCGACCCCCCCGCCCTGACCCCAGTCTCCAACGACCCCCATCCTCATCCAGAGAGGGGGCCATGTACAAAAGAGGGATCTACTTGGTCCAACTTGCAGTTTCGCCATGAGATATAGGGTATAGGGTACCTGGAAGACTTGCATTAATTGACGGGACAATGAATTCTGCTCTCTAGCAGCAAATCCTATGTCTGACAATCATTTTGGACTTTAGATTATAAGCTCACACGCACTTGGATATTGCAGAAGCAAGTCCACCTCCAACTAGTTATAAAAACAAAACAAAATTGGGATTTTATGGTGGTTTAGTAAAAGTCAGGAATCTGAATTAGATGCTCTGGCTTGACCTTAAACCATTCATGCCTGAAAACCTTCCATTGTAGTTGAAATCAAAACAATCTTGCAAAGAACAGAGGGCACGACGATTTAAAAGACTGACAAAATTGTATTTGACCATCTGAAAAATCTAAGGGACAAAAACAGAAAAAGAAGAAACCTGTAAGGGGCCAAATACTTTTTCACAGCACCATATTTGCTTTAGGAGGTAGTGAGAACATAGAGACGTAACAAATAAGGGGAGTGGGGAGTGCTCTGTAGTGTTTCAGTATGTCTGCATCCACTTATGTTGTTTTAGGGCAGCAATTGGGTCCAGTTTCTTCTTTTTGACTGAAAGTGCCAAACCTCAGATATGTTGCTCTATGGCAACCATTCTTAATACTGCAGGACCCCACCCTTCCCTTCCTTCTCTCTCTCCAATTTTTTTGAGTTGTCTATAGCATGAAATACAGACAGAAGTGTTGCATTGCTGGCTAACTCCCAGCACTGCATGCCTAGAGTGAGGACCCAGCTGTGGGGTTCAGATCAGACAGAGCTCCCCATGTCCAAGCCCTGCAGTATGCTTTCCCATGGTGCTTGTAAAGTCACTGTGAGACACCTACACTTGGCTGCTTGTGTCAGCAGTGGCCATGCGCACTATTACTCGCTGTGCTATTTATGGGAACCCGTGAGGTCGGCAGGAGGGTGGCAGGGAGTGGGAGAGGTTTACTGAAATGCTGCAGTCTGTATCTTGCTCTAAAATTTTGAGACTTGGTTGCAAAAACAGTTCTGATTGCTGGGTTTACTTGTTTTGCATTAAATGTGTAAAGTACTTATAAGAAGTTTACAGGCACTCATCCATGGAATAAATGTGACATTAATTTAAGGGGTTTATGATTCATTGGAACTGTTCCTTTTTGGTGGTGGAATGATAGTACAACAAACAACTACACTGCTTTTTTTAAAACCAGCAATTTGATGCTTTTTATTTTCATTAACAAGCTTATCAAATATGTCTTGCTGGATATTTTAACAATAGATGTGGCAGGAATGGTGGAGTTAATTTAAATTGGTTGGTTGGCAGCTTTTTACTGTAATCCAGTTTCAACCGTCTGACCTAATCTGGACCTGAATTGGAAACATCGTCCAACTGAGCATGTGCTAGGAAAAATAAGTAGTCAGTCAGTCAGTCAGTCATTTTCTACCGCTTATTCCATGGAAAAATAAGTAGTCCCTTTTTCAGATCTAACCCCTTAAAGCATGACTAAAATAGACATCTCTCCACATGGTCAAGGCAAACATTTTTGGGAGAAAATGTTTATGCTCAGTTTGACAAGACAAGGAATCAGCTGTTTGGCCATAGTGCCAAAACATATCTTTGAAACAGTGAAGGTGAGACTTTCAGACTTAGGAACACTACTCCTCTTGTCAAGCATGGTGGTAACAGCATCATGCTGGGGGGCTGTTATGCTGGCAATCATACTGGTACATTGCAATAATGTAGATGGGATAATAAAGCAGGACTACATTCTGATTCTTTAACTTTATTTTATACCAGAAGCTAGATGGTTGAAACTTGGACATAGTTAAATATTCCAACAAGAGAATGATCCCAAACACACATTAAATTTGGATTTGGAATAATTAAAGCAGGGTAAAGATATACCTCTGGAAAACCCTGACCTCAATGATAATGGAACTTTGTGGAATTATCTTAAAAACTAGGTAAGCGCCAAAGAACCAAATCACAGAATTTATCTGAGTAACACAAATGCACATACGCTCATCTTTCACTCTAACCAAGACTTGGGCAAAAGGCTGGCATTATGACATTAGACTCAGCTAATATAATATTGATTCCATAGATTTGTCCTAGGAATTTCAGAATATGCTGTGTTTATGACTATAAAGCTGGCATGATGAGCTAAATATTTAGATACCTGTCGATACGTATCTGCTAAAGCTATACAAAGTAAGAATCTTTTTCTGCTGGTTTAGAACTTAGTAAACTCTTGAAATTAGTACATTTTGTCTGTTTCTTCTTAGAAGTACTGCATGTCAGTAGACCTTGAAGGAGTTACACTTCTGCATCCAGCCAGGCATATCATGGGTTTGTTTTGGAACTGTGCCTCCTTGAATATATGTAAACAATATAGTCTGCAAAATTGTAGATACAGTTTTTGCTTTGAGTTGTATAATGTGCCATGAACATTAAACTCCTCCATGGCCAGTGCCTGACAACATTACAATGGGGTAATTTCTATGGGCTATGAATCATAAGAAGAAAGTTGGATGAGAGTCATGGGCAGACATACTTGGAGAGACACAGATCCAAGCAAGGGTTCAATCAGATTTGTTAAGACTGGCATAACTTGGTTAAGTTATTTTGAATCACCATAACTCAACATCTAATCTTTACAGTCCCATCAAACTTCATTTGGTTTGCATTGGTGCGCCTGCAATCAAGACCATAACTTTCCTTTAAAATCAGCTCAAGTATTTAGAGCTCAGGTATTTAGAAAGTATGCATGAAACCCTTGAGTTTTCTTGTCAGAGAAACAGACAAAGAGAGAAACATTGATAGATAAAGTTAGATTTAAATCAGCTAAAAATACTATGAAAATTCTAACTAAATTATCTGTGGAATTTCCCTCTACATAGTTAAATTTCATGTTTGTCGGTTTATGTTTTGTTTCTTTACTTATTTATTGAATATATTAGTGAGATTATTAATAAAATAATCATTGATTATAAGTAACCACATACAATGTTTTCATTCAATAACAACTGAATTGTCAATATCGTGTTGCTCCGGGTACTCCGGCTTCCTCCCACAGTCAAAAACCATGACTGTTGGGTACATTTGTCTCTCTAAACTGCTCTAGGTGTGAGTTTGTGCAGGCGTGGTTGTTTGTCCTCTGTGTCTCTGTGTTACCCTGTGATTTACTGGCAACCTGTTCAGGGTATAGCCTGCGTCTTGCCCAATGACCTCCCACCCACGACCCTGCATGGACAAGTGGGTATAGACACAGATGTATATTTCTCTCATTCCTTTCTGTAAAGTGTGCATTTACACTCACCGGCCACTTTATTAGGTTCACCTTGCTAGTACCGGGTTGGGCCCCATTTTGCCTTCTGAAGTGCTTAATCCTTCGTGGAATAGATTCAACAAGGTGTGGTCTTCTGCTGCTGTAGCCCATCCGCCTCAAGGTTTGACATGTTGTGCATTCAGAGTTGCTGTTCTGCATGTCTTGGTTGTAATGAGTGGTTATTTGAGTTACTGTTGCCTTTCTATCAGCTCGAACCACTCTGGCCATTCTCCTCTGACCTCTGGTATCAACAAGGTATTTGCACCCACAGAACTGCCGCTCACTGGATATTTTCTCTTTTTCGGACCATTCTCTGTAAACCCTAGAAATGGTAGTGCGTGAAAATCCCAGTAGATCAGCAGTTTCTGAAATACTCAGACCAGCCCGTCTGGCACCAACAACCATGCCACGTTCAAAGTAACTTAAACCACCTTTCTTCCCCATTCTGATGCTCAGTTTGAACTGCAGAAGATCGTCTTGACCATGTCTACATGCCTAAATGCATTGAGTTGCTGCCATGTGATTGGCTGATTAGAAATTAGCGTTAACGAGCAGCTGGACAGGTGTACCTAATAAAGTGGCCGGTGAGTGTTTAGGTCACTGATATAAAAGCTTATCAACTGCCACAGTTAATGATCCACTGTTTGCAAGTCTTTATCTGTTTACTACACTACAAGGAAGTCAAATATCCCAATGTCACAAGCCTGTTGATGGGTGGCTGAGGTGTACCTTGCTATGGGACATTTATCCTAATAGTAGTGGTGCATTCAAACTTTGGATAATTTTGATCATGTGGGGATTTGAGAAAATTCACAATAAATAAACTGGTGCACTCTGTTATTGTTCTTCAATTGTGCCGTAGAATGACAAATTATCACAAACACCCTGAAAAAAGAAAAGTTCCAATGAATATGACATTCATAGACATGATGAGTGTATGTGAACCTCTGACCAGCAATGTAGGTGTTGTTTGTTCAGTTAAGCTCTTACCTAAAAAAAAGGCCATTATACATTACAAATGTATTTCTTTATGCTAATCTCAATGCAGGTCCCTGGAGCTATTCTTTGCCAGCAGTCAAAACAGTAAATTCCTTTATGGCGAGACTCCAAGCTCCCCCAGAGCCAGCAGGAAGTTTTCCTCCCCTCCTCCTCTTGCTATTGCCAAGAACTCATCCCCCAACCGCCGACGCAAGCTCTCTCTCAACATCCCCATCATCACTGGGGGCAAAGCCCTTGACCTGGCTGCCCTCAGCTGCTCCTCAAATGGCTATGCAAGCATGTATTCCACCATGTCCCCATTCAGCAAGACCACCTTGGACATCAACAAGCTTTATGTGTCTAGCCCGATCACAAGCAAGATCCCTGATGAGGGAGAAGACAAGAAGGACAAGACGGAAGACACGTCAGTGTGCAAACAAGGTTGGTCAGCTAAAGAAAATTCTTGAAAAATGCATCTGTTGCTGTAAAAACAATGTCTTTAGAGATTAAATCCTTGTTTTTATTCAGATCTTTCTGTACGAGAAGAAAGCGACAATGATCAAAACCAGAGTGACGACGGGGACCCAGAAACATCTCCCATCAAGTCCCCAACCACACCAAAAAACATCAAATGCAAAAACTCCTCAGGTACACTATGTCCAAAAACATAAGTGTGACATAATCGCACATCAAGAGCATGATAGACAAGCTTCTAGAGTGCACACTTCCATTGCAGTGCCATAATAAACCCCTAACACTCAGAATTCACCCTGTAAACTGACATTTTTCTGAGTTACAGTTAGTCTTATTTTAGTTTCTTTAGGTGCTACAATAATCGCTTTCAGGATAAAAAAAAAACTCTTCCTTCCTCAAAGGCTGAAATGTCCTGTGTTATCTAAAGAAAATAGGGGCAAAGCTGCAGCAAATCATTATGTGTTTATGGTTATGAGCATGTGGGGAAAACCAAAGCTTGGCTACAGTAGGTGTTAAGAAAAACTTGTGTCATAGCAACTACATCAAGAGCGTGCTTTCCCCGCCGCCCACAGTAAAGAGTCTGCTTTGCTGGCAGCAAGATTATGTTCGCCTTCTAAATCTTTTGCCAAAAAATGTACAGCAGATTTTAAACAGCAAAGCTTAGACAATGACGTGAGAATTTAGTTAAACTGTTGAGCAGGGTGTAAGATTTGTATCTGCGTATGAGCTTGTGTTTGGAATGTGGCAGAGGGCAGAGAATCTGTTGATTTCACTGTTATGCTGATATTTGCTGGCTATATTTAGCAGCGCCCATCTTAAATATCAAAGCCTTGTGAAGAGGAAAGTCTGGAGGGAAACTGTTGTGTCGGTCTCTAGTGCTCCCTAGTGGAGGCTTTTGCAAGGAAAACCAGGTTATTCTACAGCCTGAATAAATTCAGTTATTTTTAGTAAAATGCAGTTACATAACAGTTTTTGTTTGAAAATTTTTTATTTTGAATATTGAAACATGTACATATTTTGTGTATTTCTGTAGAGTTTTCTGTGTTTTCCTACAACAACGGCATGGTCATGTCCTCGTGCCGAGAGCTTGACAACAACCGCAGTGCTCTGTCTGCTGCCTCAGCCTTTGCCATCGCCACCGCTGGAGCCAACGAGGGCACGCCCACCAAGGAAAAGTATCGTCGGATGTCCCTCGCCAGCACAGGTATGCACGCTTATTAGGTCAGGGTAAAGTTCTCTAGGACCCTAAAAACATTTGGCAGAGCAGGAGCACTTAGGCCCATTTGTCCACCTCTTTCTTTGTCCACATCCTTGTTTGTATCCATCCCTGATCACTCTTCAGCCAGGGAGCTAAAGATAAATATTTCAATTTGAACGTATTCTTAACTGTTAACTGCAATATTTTTTTTCTTTTTTAGAGCAATTTGTTATGCTGATGAGCTTAGATTCAACAAACTGTAAAACTGGTCTGAGAGGATCCACCATGACTTCTTCTTTGTTCTTAAATATTTAATTTACCGTATTTTCCGCACTATAAGGCGCACCGGATTATAAGGCGCACCTTCAATGAATGGTCTATTTTAGAACTTTTTTCATATATAGGGCGCACCGGATTATAAGGCGCATAGAATAGAAGCTACTGCAGTCAAACGTTTGACTGGGGTTGCGTTATGCATCCACTAGATGGAGCTGTGCTAAAGAGAATGTCAACAAAACAGTCAGTCAAACTTTATTAATACACTACAAACCAGCGTTCTGATAACTCCATTCACTCTCATGGTAAGGTCTCCTCTACATAGAATTCTATTGAATAGAGCCAACCGCACGTTAGGAATGCATTGGAGTCTATGAAGATGAAGTTGAAATCAAACGTTAGTTAAAACGTGAAAGGGAACTTTTCCCTGATTCAGTAAACACGTAAAAGAAACAGTTTGATGCACTAAATCAAACGTTAGTACTGTTAACCTTTCCTGTTTCTGTCCCCTGACCGTAGTCTGATGACACAGGGGAGACGCTTTCTCCAGGGCCGAAGTTACTAGTTTCCTCGGGGTTAACTCCCTCACTCATACGTTGCTGAGTTGAGCATGAAGAAACAGCATCAAAACACTGAGTTGTTGACGAGATTCGGGGTTCTTTTTAATGACTTTGCAGCACGTAAAAACACAGGGCTTACAGACTCATACACCGCTGCTCCGGTCGCCGTCTCTACCCACCCCACACACACAATAATACCGACGTCACTCCTTCACTCTTGATTCTCAGCTACGGCAGCACACAGCGCCACCTCTGTCCGGAGGAGTAATGTCAACATCTTCCATACACACACACGAAACATACACCCCACACACTGAGCTTCTAATCACATATAGTTCAGGCAATTCCTGCAACAGTACATTCAAACGTTATACACACACAAGTGGTGTTGGACTAGGAGTAAGCACAGTACAGGTGTTTACCGCTATTACTTCGGCGACGCCCCTGACTACGGTAGCCGTAATGCTGCAAGCGGTGCGGCTACCAGTCGTACTGAAACATTTTGACAGAGCGCCGTGTACAACCAGTATGGATCAACCAATTAACCAATTGATCCATATATAAGGCGCTCCGGATTACAAGGCGCACTGTCATTTTTTGAGAAAATTAATGGTTTTTAAGTGCGCCTTATAGTGCGGAAAATACGGTAGGTTATTTTCAAGTCATTTTTTTATTCTGCTGCTACTGACAGTTTTAGATCTGATTCCCTTAATTCCAGAGTTAAGTTGAAGATGAAAGTGAAAAAAACCTCTTGAACTCCTATTTAGTTTATAAATGAAGTCTCTTGGCTATATGTGTGAAGGGGAGCTATTTAAGGGTTTTGATAGCAGTTTCTCACAGATAAAACTGATACAGTCTAGATAGTGGCCAGATATCTTTTAAATTTTAATGTGAAGAAAACAAACCTATCAATCACAGGATAACAAAGAGACACAAATGACAAACGACCACGCATGCACACACTCAAACCTATAGACAAATTAAAGCAACCAACTGACCTAACAGTCATGTTCTGGAACTGTGGATGGACATCAGAGAAGTACAGAGAAAGCCCACACATGCATGGGGAGAACATGCACACTAGGGTCAGCCTGGGGTTTTTCTGCATGGAGTTTGCATGTTCTCCCCAGGCATTCGTGGGTACTGTCCAGGTACTCTGGCTTCCACCCATTGCCCTGAAACGTGACAGTTAGGTTAAATGTTTTCTTTAAATTGTTCTTAGGTGTGTGTGTGTGCGTGTGTGTGTGTGTGTGTGTGTGTGTGTGTGTGTGTTCCTGTCTTGGCATCACAGTGAGAACCATTTTCCCGATTTCAACATCAAATTGAGGACCGTTTGTACCAAAGTGAGGACATTTGCTGGTCCTCACGACCTATTTCGCTAACGGTTAGGTTTAGGACTAAGGTGTGAACTGAGTTTAGGTTAAGGTTAGGGTTAGGCATGCACTGGTAATGATTAGGTTTAGGGTTATTGTCAGGGCTAGGGCATAGAAAGGGTTCAAAATGACTGAAAATCAATGGAAGTCAATGGGAGTCAACACATGGTCCTCACTACATATAGCAAAACAAGAGTGTGTGTGTGTGTGTGTGTGTGTGTGTGTGTGTGTGTGTGTGTGTGTGTGTGTGTGTGCTTGTTGCTCCTGTGTGTGATTATGTGGCATTGTGATGGACTGGCGACCTGTCCAGGTTACACCCACCCACTCGCCTAATAGGCACTGGAGAGAGGTACCAGCCTCCCTGTGACCCTGCATGGATAAGTGGGAATGGACAATGGATGGATGGATGAATGAACCCAAACTAAAAGGGCAATAATGGTGTAGATTAATTTAAGACAAGGAGCAATTGGAAATAAATATTCTTTACTAATAGTCAGCTAAATGCCAAACCAAAAAGATATGTCTTAAAATATCTATGTTCTCTACTGACCTCAGGTCTTCATGAAGGTTGTTTCACTGCCAATGACCATAAGATCAATAAAATTCCTCAATGTGGATCTTTTTTTTTTTTTGTTCTAACCTTGAGTTTTATTAAAAGCCCATTTCTCGTCGGTGTACTGGAAATAAAGGTTCTTGACTTTACACCTTTGTACAAACGTATTACTGGCAAATCATTAGTAAGTGGAAGTCTGAGCTTTCACTTCATTTGCTCATTGTATAGGCAAAACAGTACAATACATGCATGATCAGAGTTGCTAAGTAAAGCTGTTAAAACCAAAAAAAAACTGTTGCTGTTTTGTTACTAGTTGCAAACACTTTGTGTCTGAAATGTCGCCTCTGCTTCCTATTAGTACATGATGAGCAGAATTTTCAATGACTCTCTTAACAAACATATGAAACTAATTTGAACTACTGCATTTATCAACCTGTCCCATGCAATCACTCTTTGGGCCCCAGACCAGCAGGAAGCCCTGGGTAGCAGCTTAGTCTCCTTATTATAGCCAGGTCTCTTAGCCAGGTATCTTTTTTGTGGACAATATAAACCAGAGTTCACCTTCGTAATTAAGTGCAAATCATCAAGCTGATTTGAGATTTGTGGTTCTTTTTATCACGTTTTAATTAATCTTTTTTCTTTTTTTTTTTTTTTACAAACCTCAGGTTTCCCAACAGACCAGAGAAATGGAGACAAGGAGTTTGTGATCAGACGAGCAGCAACCAACAGAGTCTTGAATGTACTGAGGCATTGGGTGTCCAAACACTTTCCGGTATGCTGAGTTTAGGATACATTTAGATTCTGAGTTTCTATCTCTAATGTTGCTGCTTTGCTGAATAACAACAATGCTATTCGTGCCTTTTCTAAAATATGTTTTTCTAAATTATATAGAAAATACAGAAATGTATTTGGAGACACTTTGGGAAGTAGTTTGAAACTAATATGTAAAACTGCAGATTTAAACACCCGTGGATGACATCAGAGAAAGGTTTTTTACCTTCACCCATATCATTAATGTTTGTAAAGTTGCATGGACATATGTTTTCTGTGTCTCTGAAGGACTTTGAGAGTAACAATGAGCTGAAGACAAAGGTCATTGCCTTCCTGGAGGAAGTGATGCATGACCCTGAGCTGCTGACTCAAGAGAGGAAAGCAGCAGCCAACATCATCAGGTATCAGTGACCACTGCTGTGGGATTAAGATGAGTTTAATTGTTTATTTACTGTCTGAATATTTTTCTATGCTAAGATTTGATTATTTATGGACAAATAAATTAACAGGGATTACAAACGTAATTACCGTTAGTTCCACTAAGTGTTGAATGCAGATGCTTATACTGTGGTCAGGAGGTGTAAAGCAAAAAACAAAAATCAAACACATTTTCACAAAAATGCAAAAGAAAAAAAATATTTCCTGAAATATTTCTGGAAATGCAGCTTTTTAGCCAAATTGTAAAAAATAAAAATATAATGAAAGTGATTCAAGGTCATTGATTTTTGTTGTTTTTTGTGTATAATAATTAACAAAGTATTTTTCTCATCCTACACCTGAGCAAATCATCATGCTTTCATTGGGGGAAACCCAATGCAGGTTGATGCTGACTTTTTTCTCTCTATTAGGACTTTAACTCAGGAAGAT
Organism: Girardinichthys multiradiatus; assembly: GCF_021462225.1. NCBI lineage: Eukaryota > Metazoa > Chordata > Actinopteri > Cyprinodontiformes > Goodeidae > Girardinichthys > Girardinichthys multiradiatus. The sequence continues at coordinate 27,390,032 of NC_061795.1, read as the reverse complement.
CACAGTGACAACCAGATCACCATGGAAGATGTGACACAACTGGTGAGCCAAGTCAGTTGTTTAATTTGTTTACCCCTCTCTTAATAACAAGGGATTTTGCACTAAATGAGCCTTTTACAGCTTTTAATAAAAAATAAAAAATATTTTGTACATATCACTTACATAACGTCTCAATTACATATAATGTTCAAGGCTTATTTTGTGTTTTACCTTTCAACTGATCTTCAAACTGGTTTGCCTCACTTAGGTTGGAGGGGGTAAGGCCGAACCGTTTGAGAGCCACTCTGCCCTGGAAATTGCAGAACAGCTAACTTTGCTTGACCACCTGGTGTTTAAAGTTATCCCATATGAGTGAGCACCACAATAAAGCTTTACACATCTCAGATCTACACCACATTTTGTATTAGTAGTTAAAGTCAATTCTTCAGGTTCATCTTTCAGGTCAATTCTGTAACTGGATTTATCTTTTCTCATGTATCACAGGGAATTCTTCGGTCAAGGCTGGATGAAGAATGACAAAAATGAGAAGACACCATACATCATGAGAACCACAAAGCACTTCAATGATGTAAATTATTTAAACACTTCAGACACCTTAAGTGGATTTTACTTACCCAGATATAAAAAAAAAAGTATTTTGTTTCTCTGTCCTGAAGACAAGCAACCTGATCGCCACAGAGATCCTCCGGTGTGATGACTTGGTCTCTCGAGTGGTTGTCATTGAGAAATGGGTGGCTGTGGCTGACATCTGCCGCTGTTTGCATAACTACAACGCTGTGCTTGAAATCACCTCCTCTCTAAACCGCAGCTCTGTTTTCCGGCTCAAGAAGACCTGGCTCAAGGTTTCCAAACAGGTACCTGTCTCTGCATTACATTTTCCCAGCTTTTCCTTGAAACATCTTCAATGAAATACATTAATTATTACCCCTTTTCTATAGACAAAAGCACTTATTGACAAGCTCCAAAAGCTGGTTTCATCAGAGGGGAGGTTCAAGAACTTGAGAGAGGCGCTGAAGAAGTAAGTTCTGTTCAAACGCCCCCTACTGCAGTGAAAAATTAAAGGATCGAGTAGATAAGGTTGATGATGAGAATGTGTTTTCCCTCCACAAGCTGTGATCCTCCCTGCGTACCATATCTGGGGATGTACCTCACCGATTTGGCTTTCATTGAGGAAGGAACACCAAACTACACTGAAGATAATTTGGTCAACTTCTCAAAGATGCGAATGGTGAGATGTGTGTGGATCTGTTCTATGACATGCAAATTTAAACTTTAAATGTGAAAATAACTTATTGCATTATTGTCTTTTTTTTAGATATCTCATATCATCAGAGAAATCAGGCAGTTTCAACAAACAGCATATAAGATTGACCTGCAACCAAAGGTAAATAAGTGGCGTAACTACCTGGTGACTTTTTGAAAAAAGTCACCAGGCTGCAAAAAGATGCAAAAAGACCTATACGTGCTCTAAATAAATGAAGGATATACACAAAGAGCACAAGAAAAAGCACAATGGGTATAATCCATCTGGAATGAGTTGATAGTCTCCATATAACCGTATATTCTGCCACATGAGCCTTGTGGCAGAATATACACATAAGTTGTGGAACATATGAGATGACAGCCACCAACCAATACAAAACCTTAAGTAATTATTTTTAAACATTACTTTTTTCATGCTTTTACAGTCATACAGTTTTACAGTCCCTTCTTGTAGATGGCTTCACAGTTGTATCTCTACTCCAGTCTGTTGTCCAGGTAAACACCGAGGTATTTACACTCCTCCACCACCTCCATTTCTTCTCCCATAATGGAAATAGTGTCTGAACTATTTCTGTTTCTCTTAAAATCTACAATTATCTCCTTTGTTTCCACACCATGTCACAAGGTGGTCCACCAGCTCCCTGTACTTATCTTCTTGTCCATCTCTGATCCACCCCACGACTGCAGAATCATATCAGTATTTCTGCAGATGACAGGAGTCTGTCTTGTACTGGAAGTCTGAGGTGTACAGAGTGAAAAGGAATGGTGAGAGTACCGTCCCCTGTGGTGCTCCTGTGCTGCTGACTACCTGGTTAGACACACAACCCTTTAGTCTCACAAACTGTGGTCTGTTTGTCAGGACGTTATTGATACCTGGAGGTTGTTGAGGCCTCCACCTGAGGCCTCTGCGATACTTGAACTCCTCTGCTCAGAGGTAGCCTTATATCCCCTTTCCATTTCCGAAAAATTGCCTGTCTGCAAATTGGCAACATCATTGTGACCGAGCAGTTAGATTACCCCTATCATCCTAAGGGCTGTGAAGTCCAGGGGACTCGCCCTCTGGTAGGGTCCCAATGGCAAATCGCCCCAAAGGAGGGGTTAGAGAAAGAGCAATTTCAGACCTTGATGTATGAGAGAAAAGGCAATAAGTTACCTTGTCAGGAATATAAAATTTGAAACAACTACTATACTTGGAGCTAGATCTGGAGGGGGAGCTCGGTGGGAAGCACCTGGTTATCAATCCTGGGACCTTGGACCTTGTGGGTTCCTGACATGAACTCACAATGGAGTAGGGGGCATTTATTGAGGTTGCATGGCTGGTTGGGAAGTGCCTTAGGAGCTGGCCAAATCATGATGAGGACATAGCTTAGATTAATTTAATGTCCGTTCAGCACAGAGTGCCTTTAACCATCATTTACAAAAATGTGGTACCAAAGATGATGATATTTGGCTGTATTTTTGCAGATGAAGTGTTCGAAAAAGGGAAAATTGGGGACATTAAATACAACAGGCTAAGCTAAAGTTTGAGTGTTACATGGCTCGGTGTAGGCATCTCAATAGCAGTAGATACTGAAAAGGATTATTGGTATACAATGATAAGTAAATCTAATTATAAGATAAGTATAATATAAGGTATATAAGATAAGATATAATTATACCCCTTAAGAACCATGCTCACCCTGATAAACATCGACTAATGAAAGCACCAATATGGATGCGTTAGAAGATATTTTGATGTTAAAATTGACCTCAGGGCAATGGAAGTGGTATGATTTTAAAAGTTGTTTGGGGAAGATTGGTATGTTTCAAGCTCAAGATTAATTGAATTTACTCCATATCTCGTTCTGTTTATTCAGATGTCTGAAACAGACACATTTTGATTTGTTTACAAATTTACTGGCGAATAAAGAAGTTAAGGTTGAATATATCAGGTGCTGATTCTATAAACAATATATCTGGATGTCATTGCTGTTTTATTTCTGAACTTAAATATATTATCTGTTCTTTAACCTTTGCTTTTTCTTGTTCTGTTCCAGGTGTCCCAGTACCTACTGGACAAGAGCTTTGTTCTCGATGAGGAAAGCATGTATGAAGCCTCACTCAGAATTGAGCCTAAAGTGCCCAACTAATGGGGAAAGTGGTCCTTTCCACTTTGTTTTCTTTGTTAATATTACATATAAGTTAACATCCACATTTGCATTTGTATAGCTGTACATGGTAAAGATATTTGTTCTTCTGTACAGTAGATGTTTAAAGTTGTTTGATGACATAAAACATTTTGGTGTATATTTTTTGTTGTCATGTTGACACCTGCTTTAGGGACATTCCTTTTAATTTGTTTGAGTTTAAAAATAATGATAATAATAATAATAGAGGTCACTGTAGTTGCATGCAACTGTGTTTCTTAGTGACCAATGACATTATTTAGCTTCATATAATACTGTGTCAAATTTGCACTTTCTGAGCACTAATGCTGCTGGTTGTTGTTCAGCAGGCTTGAGTTTTATTGATCACTGAAGTTCTCTGCAACCAATGTAGCACTGTATAAATGAATTGCAAAAAATATCAGGTAAAAGAGCCAGGAGGGAATAGGCTACATGTATTTTAAGAGGGAAGAATGATCAGTGGAAATGACAGCAAGATATCCAAAGCATTTTTGTCTCTGTGCTTCCCAAACCAAAAAAGGAAGATATTTATGTCTTCACTTTTGTTCATTAGTCGAAACTCTGGTGATTCACAACTGTTTTCTATCCATTTAATTGACTTTTATCATGAAGCAACCTAATCTGACCAACTAGGAATGGTATTTAGATGGAGCATTGTGTTTCTACATGTTAAAGTTTAAAAACTCGCGTCATCCTCCTCATCTCTACTAAGGTACACAGAGTTGTGTATCTTTGTTTTCTTCTAAAATTATTCTAACTTCTGGCTGTTTTGGCATTCAAAAGTAGGTTACTGATAATCACCTTTACAAACAACACTACCAAAGCAAGTTATTGTTAGCAAATGTCACAAAACATAAGGTTCTGCTCTGGAGATGTTTTGTTGAGCATAGAAGTGCTCCTATGCTGTAGAGCAGTGGTTTAAACATTGTCCAGCTTCTAAGTCATAAAGTAACAGTAACCCTCCAGAATTGTGACTCTGGTTGGAGTAAATAAACATTGCCAGTAAAACAAGGGTAAACTGAGCAAGCTAAATTTTTAAATAATCAAATTTAAGAAGATGTTTCACAGACCTGATTAAAGGGCATATATTACCAATTTTTTAAACTTTTTTCAATTGTGTTCAGGCCTGCTGCTGAAAATAATATTTCCATTTCCATGACAGAAATCCAGAATTTTTTTAAAATCATGAAAGAAAAAACAAGCACAAAGCAAGGAAAAGAAGATGTTATGCTTGTATAACGCATCAATGCGTTATATAAACTAGCAAGCCATGCACTGATTGCATAAGTCTCACTTTTCTCCATAGTCAGTTTTACTTGCAAGAACAAAAAAAAGTGAAAAAGCAGTTTGGTCCCTGTTAGAACTGTCTGTTGAATCCAACCATTCAATTATATTCCCCTTAAAAAGTTTTTTTTTTGCAAAGAAAATAAATCTATCCCCCTGTTCTTGACCTTGGAGAGGGACATGCCTCAAGATGGTGTCGTAACAGACTCAACATCATCCAATACAGTAGTAAATGCCTGTTTTAGTTTTGGCTTTTATTTTAGATAAAAAGTCAGATGGTTGGGTTTCAAAATTACTTTTCCATCTTGAAAACCAATTAAATGAAGATTGTGATTTTTTTTATATATTTCCCACTTTAAAAATTTGTAGGTTTTTTGGCTCTAAAATATGACAATATACAGGTCCTTCTCAAAATATTAGCATATTGTGATAAGTTCATTATTTTCCATAATGTCATGATGAAAATTTAACATTCATATATTTTAGATTCATTGCACACTAACTGAAATATTTCAGGTCTTTTATTGTCTTAATATGGATGATTTTGGCATACAGCTCATGAAAACCCAAAATTCCTATCTCACAAAATTAGCATATCATTAAAAGGGTCTCTAAACGAGCTATGAACCTAATCATCTGAATCAACGAGTTAACTCTAAACACCTGCAAAAGATTCCTGAGGCCTTTAAAACTCCCAGCCTGGTTCATCACTCAAAACCCCAATCATGGGTAAGACTGCCGACCTGACTGCTGTCCAGAAGGCCACTATTGACACCCTCAAGCAAGAGGGTAAGACACAGAAAAAAATTTCTGAACGAATAGGCTGTTCCCAGAGTGCTGGGTTTACTGACCATGGTATCACTGTGCTCAATTGGCCTGCCAACTCTCCTGACCTGAACCCCATAGAGAATCTGTGGGATATTGTGAAGAGAACGTTGAGAGACTCAAGACCCAACACTCTGGATGAGCTAAAGGCCGCTATCGAAGCATCCTGGGCCTCCATAAGACCTCAGCAGTGCCACAGGCTGATTGTCTCCATGCCACACCGCATTGAAGCAGTCATTTCTGCAAAAGGATTCCCGACCAAGTATTGAGTGCATAACTGTACATGATTATTTGAAGGTTGACGTTTTTTGTATTAAAAACACTTTTCTTTTATTGGTCGGATGAAATATGCTAATTTTGTGAGATAGGAATTTTGGGTTTTCATGAGCTGTATGCCAAAATCATCCGTATTAAGAAAATAAAAGACCTGAAATATTTCAGTTAGTGTGCAATTAATCTAAAATATATGAATGTTAAATTTTCATCATGACATTATGGAAAATAATGAACTTTATCACAATATGCTAATATTTTGAGAAGGACCTGTATGCTCTTTAACCATTAATCATCTGGTAAATTGTGGAGTTTCTATCTGTTTTTTATTTTAATCCCACAATTGTTTAACTGTCTGGTAAATGTGGTAAAGGTTTGTATGGCCGTCAATCCAGGAGCTGCTGACCTCAGCTCTGAGATAGATCTTTTTATTGACCTGAAATTGACAAAAAACCTCAGTGTCTGTATTTCGACGGGAAAGTGTTCTTCTCTTTAATGACGTGTCCAAAATCTCTTTGAACAGCTCAGTTTAATTCAGAAATTCAGCTGCAAGCTGCATGACAAATTACAGTAGTTGAGAAGATTTAGGTTCTTATATATTGGAATGATATAAAAATAAAAGAAAAATCTGATTTCTGTTACTTAAAGGGTTAAAAAACAATGGCATAGTTTGTTCAAATTTCCTGTCTTATAAGATTCTCTGAAGAGACCACATGCGGTTCTAAGTGTTGTACCTTAAAGTTTGGGTTCTACAACTGTAGAGTAAAAGGTTGTTGTTCCTCTGTAATTAAAAAGACAATCTGTCCTTGCTGTTCCAGTGATTGTGGAACGTGACTGTATATCACTCTGTTATATGCATTGCTGTTAAAAACTATGATAAAATGTATGTGAATGACCTCTGCCTGCAGCATTCAAACACTATTTTTGTAGTAGTATACAAGAGTGAACCTGCTCTTTATATGAACTGGGGAAGTATTTTGTACTTTGTTGTCAATTCACTTCACTGAGATGTGCTGCGCAATTTGTACATGCAACCTGGCATATTTCTCAATGTGGAACAGTGTAATCCTTTCAAAAAACAAGCTCCATGTAAAATGCTACAACAGTGTGGTCTTGAAACCATGACTTAGAGGTAGAGACACAACTTCAAAGTGTTTTGCATTTATACTGTACTCCTGTCTATAATCATTTCTGTTAGCAGGAATATAGTTATGTAGTGCTTATTCTGTGAATATTTGTATGTATTTTTACTATGTATGTACAGTACACTTTTGAAGCCCATGTGGTAGGCATGCAACACCTTCACAGACAGAATTAAAGTATTTACTGATACTGTATACACTTATACATGCACTCTTATAAAGTATTTAAACAAATAAACATTTTGCTGTTAGCAATACCCAGTGGTATGAAAATTATCTTTCAGCCCTCATGTTTCCACAGCTTAAGAAGTATTCCCAGTTTTGTAAGAAAAAAACATTATGAAGATGAACATAACAACAAATAAACAAAAATATGTTTCCCAATTACCTCTTGTTAATAAATCCATTTTATCTCAGGGGTATGTTGTCTCAAGTGTTTTTGTAGCTCTATTGGTTGTGCGCATTCAGTTTTATAATAAAAATAAAATACAGTGGTGGTGTCTAGCAAGGAAACAACAGGAAAACATTTCTGTGTTTATTATAAGTGAAATATAATAGAAGAAAAATGCTTTTTATTGAAGACATTAAGATTGTAAATTAGGGTAATCATACATAGTAGGGATGATACAAAACAACCATCAATGTCAAAGCTATACAAAAAACTAAATACAAACCACCACCAACTGGGATTACAAATTGATAAAGAGGCAAACTGACCTGGAGCCTCGGAGTTTTTACATTTGTTTTTACAAATAGAGATAAGGAATCATGAAAAATGCCTATTTTTTCCAGTTCATTTATGAAAATATGACAGGTTATCTCTGTCAAAAAAAACAAACTATTAGCGATCTCCTGCTCAGAAAGGCAAAAACGAGTCCAGAGCAGGTACAGGTTAACATATGGTCATTGAAAAACGTGCTGTGGCAGCAGGCTCCTTTTCTTACTCAAAAACATTCAAAGTGACAAAATCACCAGCAGCCTATAACATACTTTTTTAAAATGCAGGTTTTGTGGTAGGTGCCATTTTAATTCAGCATAAGACATCTTAGTATTAGAGCTGCATGGTGGCACAGTTGGTAGCACTGTTGCCTTGCAGCAAGAAGGTCCTGGGTTCAATTCCCAGCCTGGGGTCTTTCTGCATGGAGTTTGCATGTTCTCCCTGTGCATGTGTGGGTTCTCACTGGGTACTCTAGCTTCCTCCCACAGTCCAAAGACATGCCTGTTAGGTTAATTGGTCACTCTAAATTGGCCTTAGGTGTATGAATGAGTGTGTGCATGGTTGTTTGTGTGTTGCCTTGCAATGGACTGGTGCCCTGTCCAGGGTATACCCTGCCTCTTGCCCAGAGACTACTGGAGATAGGCACCTGCGACCCACTATGGAATAAGTGGTAGAAAATGACTGACTAACATCTTAGTATTTCTCCATTATTTTTTAATTTGTTGACGTGTATTTTAGGACTGCACATTGGCAGGGTTACCAGCACTGTCGTCTGGGCTGGAATGCTAGTTTGCTCCTTTCTGTTACAGTTAAGCCCAACATTACTGATACCCCTGGGGGATATGAACTCGTTGTCGTCGTCATCGTCTTCCGCTTTATCCGGGACCGGGTCACGGGGGCAGCAGACTCAACAGAGACGCCCAGACGTCCCTCTCTCCAGACACCTCCTCCAGTTCCTCCAGGGGGAGCCCAAGGCGTTCCCAGGCCAGCCGAGAGACATAGTCCCTCCAGCGTGTCCTGGGCTGTCCCCTGGGCCTCCTCCCGGTGGGACGTGCCTGGAACACCTCCCAAGGAAGGCGTCCAGGAGGCATCCGGTATAGATGCCCGAGCCACCTCAACTGGCTCCTCTCAATGTGGAGGAGCAGCGGCTCTACTTCGAGCCCCTCCCGGATGGCCGAGCTCCTCACCCTATCTCTAAGGGAGTGCCCGGCCACCCTACGGAGGAAGCTCATTTCAGCGAGATCCGGGATCTCGTTCTTTCAGTCATGACCCAAAGTTCATGGCCATAAGTGAGGGTAGGAACGTAGACCGACCAGTAAATTGAGAGCTCTGCTTTTCGGCTCAGCTCTCTCTTCACCACAACGGACCGGCACAGCGCCCCCATTACTGTGGCAGCCGCACCGATCCGTCTGTCGATCTCCCGCTCCGTTCTTCCCTCACTCGTGAACAAGACCCCGAGATACTTAAACTCCTCCACTTGAGGCAGGAACTCCCCTCCAACCTGAAGAGGACAAGCCACCCTTTTCCGGTCGAGTACCATGGCCTCGGACTTGGAGGAGCTGATCCTCATCCCAGCCGCTTCACACTCGGCTGCGAACCGCCACAGCGCATGCTGTAGGTCTTAGCTAGAGGGGGCCAGCAGGACCACGTCATCTGCAAAAAGAAGAGACGAAATCCACTGGTCCCCAAACCCGACCCCCTCCGGTCCTTGGTTGCGTCTAGAAATCCTGTCCATAAAAGTTATGAACAGGACCGGTGACAAAGGGCAGCCCTGCCGGAGTCCAACATGCACTGGGAACAGGTCCGACTTAGTGCCGGCAATGCGGACCAAACTCCTGCTCCGCTTGTACAGGGACCGGATGGCCCCTAGTAAAAGGCCCCCGATTCCATACTCCTGGAGCACCCCCCACAGGGCATCACGAGGGACACAGTCGAATGCCTTCTCCAGGTCCACAAAACACATGTGAACTCCCATGAACCCTCGAGCACCCTGTAGAGGGTGTAGAGCTGGTCCAGTGTTCCACGGCCGGGACGAAAACCACACTGCTCCTCCTGAAGCCGAGGTTCGACTATCGGTCGGACTCTCCTCTCCAATACCCTGGCATAGGCCTTACCAGGGAGGCTGAGGAGTGTGATCCCCCTGTAGTTGGAACACACCCTCCGGGACCGCCACCCCAATCTGCCAGTCCAGAGGCACTGTCCCCGACCGCCACGCAATGTTGAAGAGACGTGTCAACCATGACAGCCCTACAACATCCAGAGACTTGAGGTACTCAGGGCGGATCTCATCCACCCCCAAAGCCTTGCCACCGCGGAGCTTTTTAACCACCTCGGTGACTTCAGCCTGGGTGATGAAAGAGTCCGACCCCGAGTCCCCAGCCTCTGTTTCCACCACGGAATGCGTGATGGCAGGATTGAGGAGATCCTCGAAGTACTCCTTCCACCGCCCGATAATGTCCTCAGTCGAGGTCAGCAGTCTTCCGCCCCCACTATAAACAGTGTTGGCGAAGCACTGCTTCCCCCTCCTGAGGCGACGGACGGTTTGCCAGAATCGCTTCGAGGCCAACCGGTTGTCCTTCTCCATGGCCTCACCGAACTCCTCCCAGGCCCGTGTTTTTGCCTCTGCCACAGCCCGGGCCGCAGCACGCTTGGCCTCACGGTACCCGTCAGACGCCTCAGGAGTCCCACAAGCCAACCACAGCCGATAGGACTCCTTCTTCAGCTTAACAGCATCCCTTACTGCCGGTGTCCACCACCGGGTTCTGGGATTGCCGCCGCGACTGGCACTGCAGACCTTATGGCCACAGCTACGGGCAGCAGCATCGACAATAGATGCGGAGAACATGGTCCACTCGGACTCTATGTCTCCAACATCCCCCGGGATCTGGTCGAAGCTCTCCCGGAGGTGGGAGTTGAATACATCCCTGGCCGAGGGCTCCGCCAGACGTTCCCAGCAGACCCTCACTATGCGCTTGGGCCTGCCAAGTCTGACTGGCTTTCTCCTCCTCCAGCGGATCCAACTCACCACCAGGTGATGATCAGTGGACAGCTCAGTCCCTCTCTTCACCCGAGTGTCCAAAACATGCGGCCGAAGATCTGATGATACGACAACAAAGTCGATCATCGACCTCCTGCCTAGGGTGTCCTGGTGGCCAAGTCCACTGATGGACACCCTTATGTTTGAACATGGTGTTCGTTATGGACTAGCACAGAAGTCCAATAACAAAACACCACTCGGATTCAGATCGGGGAGGCCATTCCTCCCGATCACGCCTCTCCAGGTGTCACTGTCCTTCCCCACGTGGGCGTTGAAGTCCCCCAGCAGAATAATGGAGTCCCCGGGAGGGGCACTATCCAGCACCCCCGACAGGGACGCCAAGAAGGCCGGGTACTCTGCACTGCCACTCGGCCCGTAGGCTGAAATGATAGTCAGAGACCTCTCCCCAACCCGAAGGCGCAGGGATACGACCCTCTCATCCACTGGGGTAAACCCCAACACGAGACGGCTGAGCTGGCAACAAGCAAACCCACACCAGCCCGCCGCCTCTCCCCGTGGGCCACTCCAGAGTAGAACAGAGTCCAACCCCTCTCAAGGAGATGGGTTCCAGAGCCCACGCTGTGCGTGGAGGCAAGCCTGACTATTTCTAGTCGATATCTCTCGACCTCCCGCACAAGGTCAGGCTCCTTCCCCCCCAGCGAGGTGACATTCCACGTCCCTAGAGCCAGCCTAAGCATCCGGGGATCGGGCCGCTGAGGTCTCCACCTTCGTCCACCACCCAATCCTCTTTGCACCGGTCCCTCACGGTTCCCCCTGCAGGTGGTGGGCCCACTGGGGGATGGCCTCGCGTCTCTCGTTCGGGCTTGGCCCGGCCGGGTCCCGCGAGGAGCAACCCGGCCACCAGGCGCTCTCCAACGAGTCCCGACCCCAGGCCTGGCTCCAGGGTGGGACCCCGGCTCCTCCTTACCGGGCGACGTCACGTGCCTCGATATTTTTTTCTTCATGAGGGATTCTTGAACCACTCTTTGTCTGACCCATCACCTAGAGCCTGTTTGCCATGGGAGACCCTACCAGGGGCATTTAGGCCCCAGACAACATAGCCTCTAGGATCATTTGAGCACTCAAACCCCTCCACCACGTTAAGGTGGTGGTTCAAGGAGGGGCTTTGAACTTAAAATTAAAATTGTTTTAATTCAACCAAGAAGTATTTTTTCTTATAAGCAATGAGACTTGCATCTCTCCAAAGATAAAGAAACAGTGTAAAAAGAGTGTAAATTTTGAACATGGAAAAAATCTTTATTGGGACTACAGCAATTGAAATTGCTGAACATCTTTTTGTATGTTTCCACAGTTTCTTTTTTTGGGGTGAGGGGGGTGGGTAGTGTAAGGCCTCCTTGCATAATCATAATCTTTAGCTCCCTCCACAGCCTCTGTGTCATGTTCAAGCCGTGACTCTGTTCACTGCGAAATCTTAAAATTACATTGAGTCAGAAGACAAATATTGGTAAAATTAAAAGATGACTTTAAACCTAAATCTGTCAGGGGTGTGTATAAGTTTCTGATAAAGTGTTTACATCAACAAATACATCATAAATTATATATAGTCTCTGAAATATAAATAAAAAAACTACTTGATTAGAGATTTTGCTCTCTTTTTAGGCTTGTAGATAAAAAGAAAATGAAAAGGCGCAGTCTAATAATCTCTGACCCAGCCAAAAGCAGCTTCCTAATTGGCCAACGTGAATCAAAGACAAGATCTTGGTGTTGTTTTGCTACACATGTAAATTTATATTTATAAAGTTATAGAGTAAAACATAGCTACGTTAATGCAACTTTAGTGGCTGAACTGTAACTCATCAGATTAAAATTGATTTAACCTGCCGTAGTTTGCTGGGGTTCTGCCTCTGTTTCATGGTTACCAGTTGTCAGAAGAGGAGCTGCGTTTTTTATTGGTGCATAATTCCGACAATGTGCTGACGTCACATACTGCTGGGTGTTTTATATTTCATGTTGAGCAGCACTTCACCTCGTGATCGCCTCATCTGTTTTCTGTCCACCTTTACCGCCGTCTGCAACAAGTGAACATGACGAAGCTCTGGCTTCTGCTTTGCTTGGCGTCCATAACGTCAGCTTTTTACCTGACTCAACGAGGTAAGCTTATAGAAAGAGGCGCTGGTATTTCAGAGGCGTTTATTGTTCGCTTTTGCAAAGTTTTTCTTTCGTTATCCCGCCATGGTGTCATGTTTCTTTTTAGTGTTTTATTTTCTGCACCCAACACATTTTAATGTTGTGAATTATTTTCAGATGAGTTTCATTTCAAATCATGGATGGCACAGGTGGGTGTATTTAAAATTCTTTCTTCCAATTAAAAGCGTTTTATGTGCAAAGTTATGCGGACGTGATCTGCGATGAAAAATCACTGCTGATAAACATACTTCTCATAGTACAACAAAGCATACAACTTCAAGGAGTACTACCAAAGACTCCAGATATTCACAGAGAACAAGAGGAGGATCGACAAACACAATAAAGGGAATCACTCTTTCACAAGTAACTTTTTTCTTTCATTAATTTGTTTACTCTTGTTATTCCCCCCAAAACAAAATATTTGGTTCTAATTATTAATCTCTCCATGAAGTGGGACTCAACCAGTTTTCAGACATGACCTTTACTGAATTTCAAAAGACTTTCCTCTTGTCTGAGCCACAGGTAATGCCTTTTGCACAAGACTTTGCTGACAAAGACCTTATGTGATGGATAACAATGTATGTATTAACATATATGGTAAATTACAGAACTGCTCTGCCACCAAAGGAAACTACCTCAGCAGTAATGGACCACATCCAGACTCCATTGACTGGAGGACGAAGGGAAATTATGTAACCCCAGTAAAGAATCAGGTGAAGTTGAATTCAAACATTCACAGTATAGATTTTTTTTATAATTTGTTTAGTTCTTGGAGCTGTGTTTCTTAACCAGTTATATATAAAATTATAAACAGACATCTTTATAAGGCTTTAATTTGTGAAATATGAATAAAACATATTGAGTGACTAATAGAAACTGATATTAAGTGTCACATAGCATTTTAAAGTAACACGAAACTTTAAAGTTAGGGGTTTCTTCCATTTACTTTGCTCTTCTCTGATTTGAAGAAGTTCTAACGATTGTGCACATCAAAAATACAGCTGCACAGTATATTGAATCACAATTGTCACTGCAATAAGGTTGTTTGCAGTATCACAGTTGCACAGGATTGCATGGATGCAATATTTGGTAGGCTGTTATTTGAAATGTAAAAGTTTAAGGGGTTATAGGAAATCTTGTCAGTAAATAAAGGGAGGCATCAATAATTTCTAATTCTTGCACAATTTTGTTTTATTTCCACGTACGCATGTTTTCAGATACAGCCTTTCTTGTTTTGTTTTTAACAAATTTTTGTTCACATGTATTTTTTATACCTTTTATTGCGCTGTTACACATCAGCCTTGCATTTTAATGGTATTGGAAGATAAGCTGCTATAAGTAAATAACATTCCAGCAACATCGTGCTATACATCTGATACTGTAGCATTCTTGATATATTCTAGAGCTAAGTTTGGCAGCCACAGTCACAACTCTGAGATGCCATATGTAGCTACTACATATATTCGCTATCGCTAGAGAATCGATGCAAGTGCTACTCATACTGAATGTAGTGCATTGAACTTTAATTCAATTATTAACTATGGGGGAAAAAACAAGAAAGAGATGTCACTGTAAATTCACCGTACCTTATCTGACACAGTGGCAATGTGAATTTCACATTCTTCATCCCAATACACCTGTAATATACAAAATGGCAGCACATCAAAAGCAACACCCACAGACATGATAGGAACTTATATTCTACAAAATGTGCTTCATTTCTTTACATTTAGACCCAATTAAAAGACAATTTTATATAACATATTAACATGTCAAGATAAAAAAATGTGACAGCTGCTTGTTTTCTTTTTCTTTATTAATTATTATATTCCAGGGACCTTGTGGTAGTTGCTGGACTTTTTCCACAACTGGCTGTTTGGAGTCCGTTACTGCTATCTCCACTGGGAAGCTTGTGCCTCTGGTGACATACTTTAACTTTGTTGTCAAAGCTTATATTCTTGTACACAGAAATGACTGTAGTGATCTTAAACCAACTCTTGTATGATTCAGTCAGAACAGCAGCTGGTAGACTGCGCCCAGGATTTCAACAACCATGGATGTAGTGGGTGCTTGTCTAACATGTTTTTATCCACTTTTAATACTTTCCCTGTATTATTCATGTTTTCATAACCCAGTCCTATGCTTATCCTCTAGTGGTCTTCCCAGTCAAGCATTTGAGTACATCATGTATAACAAGGGACTGATGACAGAGCAGGACTACCCATACAAATATGTGGTAATTTTTCAGCCACACTAAAAACTGAATAATGAAGCCTATAATGACTTTATGTAACTTTTTCTTGCGGGTTATTTCAGGAGGGTATATGTTCCTATAAACCATCCCTGGCTGCTGCTTTTGTGAAGGAAGTGAGGAACATAACAGCGGTGAGTGACCATTCTTTAAAGTCTTTATGAAAGTTTGAGGAGAATAAAGGTTTCCTGTTGTTTCTTAGTATGACGAGATGGGGATGGTTGATGCTGTTGCCACTCACAATCCTGTTAGTTTTGCCTTTGAGGTCACTGAGGACTTCATGCATTACCACCAGGGCGTGTATACCAGGTGAGAGCAAATCTGAACATTAAGTAGTTCAAAATTGGTATATAAAATATATATCTTGTGTTCTAAAACTATTTAGCTATTGTTTGTAGTTAGAGTGGATACAAATGTGTCTCACCAATAAGTAAAATACAAAACTAACCCCATACTTCTGCTATTTAAATATACATTTTAACTTTTGTAATTTTCCATTAGACTTTAAACCCGTTACTACTTAGTACTGTAGTAATGGTAGTACTAAAATGAAGAACTTTATTATTGTTATAGTTTTGGTTCCTCATTTACTAGAAAACCAGTTGTGCTTAAAAAGTCACATATCACTTTTTGTCTCTTCCTGCTTTCAGCACTAAATGCCACAACACAACAGACAAGGTGAATCATGCCGTGCTAGCTGTTGGCTATGGACAAGAGAACAGGACCCCCTACTGGATAGTAAAGAATTCATGGGGACCTAACTGGGGAATAGACGGGTATACTTCTCTTTCAGTAACACAGTCCAAAAATATCAATGCATGTCTACAAACATAAGGTTGCTTACAACAGTGTTTTTTTTCCCTCACAGATATTTCCTCATTGAAATGGGAAAGAACATGTGTGGACTCGCTGCCTGCTCATCTTTTCCAGTGGTGTGATTTTACTACAATATGTCTCACAAAATGACGTTAAGGCATAATAGATTTGATCATACAGAAGGATTTTTACCATAACTTTTAATTTCTATGTACTGTTTTTGACTGAGGAGTTTTAACCTTTGCTAAAGCACTATCATATGGTAAATTGAATCATATTCAGATTTCTGTGTATTCATAATAACTGAGATGATCAATTTACTCTTAAATCTGTGAGATCAAACTCCTAAATAAAATATTTTAAACTTGCTTATGTGAGTCTTTAATCAATTTCTTTCAGATGTCTGCAGCATGCCTAGAAAGGATGGCACCAAATTAGCATTTTATGGGTGTATTCACACTTGCCACTTTTGGTCCGCTTTAAACGGACCAGAGTTCGTTTCCCCCCTTGGTCCGGACCTTTTGTTCAGGTGTGAATACACTCAAGCGAACCCTGGTCTGGACCAAACAACCGGACCGAGACTCACTTTTTGAGGTGGTCTCCTTCCGCTTCCAGACGGACTCTGGTGCGGTTCGCTTATGGTCTGAATACAAACCGGCCCCGATCCGAACCAACTACAAAAAGCGTACGTCTCTTTGGACATAAAAAGCCACCGTAGCCGGTAGCAAAGGTGTGTATTGTAAGGTAATTATACCTGATAAGCTGTGTGTTGCTTAGCAACGCTACCGGCTTGTTGTGGGACAAGGAACGTAGAGAACGTCGGCGTTCAGCACGCATTCTCCGACGGGGTTCCAGAATTATAAATGGAAAGTCTCAAAATCTGTGTTGAATGAGCTGCTCTTCAGCCTCACAATAATATTGCTGCTGTAATAACGGCACAATTATGCAGAACAGAGGTGCTGCAGGCAGCACGTCTACAGCTGTTTTCATCAATTTCCAGGTGTGTGCTCTGTCCCGACCCCGTCATTTCTGTCCAATGTCTGAACAATGATCGTCACCCGCGTGGCTTTGTTTACAAGTAATAGTTCACTTGCAAAAAGTACAATGTGAAAACAAACAGCACCAAATGAAAAAAATAAAGTTCGCTTTTGGTCTGGACCAAACAAGCGGACCAAAGGACTTTCCTGGTGTGAATACAACCTAAGATTTACCAGTTTAATGTTGGTACATAAATTGTTGCTTTTAAAAACCTAATGCCTTTCTGCAGAGAAAAAAACAATCAGTGTAATTGAATCTATCCTAAATTTATGTTCATCTGCTAGCATGGATCACTTCATATCAAACAGAAAAAAATGTTTTCAGAGTATTTTAAAAGGTGCTAGGACTTCCCTCCAGGACCTTGGTTGCTTGAATATGAGCAGATTTACCTTGATTCAAGATATCAATTGAACTAATCAAGATTCTAGACTGGCTTGAGTCATCTATTAGGTTAAGTTATTCTTTTATTAGGGCATATATATATAGCTACCGGACAGCTATAAATATTTTAAACCTAAGTGTTGTAGATCATTAAACAAATGTTTAAATCATGCAAAGATAATGAGTACAAAACGTTTTCAAATGATTAATTTAAAGGAAAAGCAACCATGTGAAAATAATTGTCCCAGTGTTAAATCATAAAATGTCACTGACCACACTTATGTTTGATTTCACTAGCCACACCCAAGCCTGATTATTGTCTCACTTGTAGAATCAGAAAACTACTTAAATGAAATTTGTCTGACAACATGAAGTAGGCTAAAAGATTTCAAAACATCATACCCCAATCTAAAGACAATAAAGAACAAATGAGGGACGGTGATTGACATCTAAGTCTAGAAACGGTTACGAAGCCATTTCTCAACAGTGAGAGCTTTTATTCACAAATATAGAAAACACAGAAGAGAATGGGCACCCTAAAAATGTACATCAAAAATGCAGGACAAATCCAGAAGGTTACATATGAACCCAAAATGAAATAAAAAGCACTATGAGTCTTAGCCTGAAATTCAGTGGTTATGATTCAACAATAAGAAAGAGACTGGGCAAATAGGGTATCCATGGACCAGCTCCAATTCTAAAACCACTGCTGACCAAACAGAATGCAAAAGTCAATCTCACATTTGTCAAAAACATCTTGATTCTCAAGACATTTGAGAAAATAGTCTGTGGATTGACAAGACAAAAGTAAAACTTTCGAGAAGATTCTATCACCATTCAAATATATCTTATATTCTAACACATCATTTCAGACAAAATAACACCATGCTGACAGTTAAACACGGTGTTCGTAATGTGATGGTGTGGGGCTGCTTTGCTGCTATGGAACCTGGACAATTCTACCCTCTACCAGAAAGTCCTGAATAAGAATGTCTTTGACCTTAAGCACACTTGGGTTATGCAGCAGGACAATGCTTTGGGGTGGGGTACATCAGAAAATCCACCTGTAAACTGCTCAAGAAAGGCAAAATCAAGGTTTTAGAGCAGGCTGGTCAACGTCTGGACAAAAATCCAAATGAAATGCTGCAACACGACAGGCTGTTCTTCCTTGACAACCCTCCCTTGTGGCTAAATGAAAACAATTTTGGAAAGAAGAATGGGCCAAAGTTCAACAAGCATTAGTAACGCCTGATAGCAGTGTGGCACATCTAGTGTGTCCACTCCCCCCACAAAGTCTGTACTTTTTAGAGCCATCTTTTGCGGCAATTACAACTGCAGGTCACTTTGGATGAGTCTCCATGAGTTGGCCACATCTTGCCACTGGGATTTTTTTGCCCATTCCTTACATTCCTTAGGTCAAACCTGCCCAACTCCTTTGTGATGAATGGTTTTCACTTGTGAACAGCAATGAACAAGTCTAACAACAAATTCTCCATTGGATTTAGGTCTTTAACTAGGCCATTCCAACACATTTAAATGTTTCTCCTTGAACCACTGGAGTGTTGTTTTAGCAGTATGTTTTGGGTCATTGAACTGCTGGAAGGTGAACCTCTGTCCCAGTCTCAAATCACAGGTGGACTGTCAATTCGTCTTGGGAATGACATATACAAGTCCTGCACAGTGGTCAGAGGGATTTTAAGCCATTCCTCTTGCAGGATAGTGGCCAGGTCACTACGTGATACTGGTGGAGGAAAACATTTCCTGACTCGCTCCTCTAAAACACTCCAAAGTGGCTCAATAATATTTAGATCTGGTGACTGTGCAGGCCATGGGAGATGTTCAACTTCACTTTCATGTTCATCAAACCAATCTTTCACCAGTCTTGCTGTGTGTATTGGTGCATTGTCATCCTGATACACGGCACCGCCTTCAGGATATAATGTTTGAACCAATGGATGCACATGGTCCTCAAGAATGGTTCAGTAGTCCTTGGCAGTGACGTGCCCATCTAGCACAAGTATTGGGCAAAGGGAATGCCATGACATGGCAGCCCAAACCATCACTGATCCAACCCCATGCTTCACTCTAGGCATGCAACAGTCTGGGTGGTACGCTTCTTTGGGGCTTCTCCACACCGTAACTCTCCCAGATGTGGGGAAAACAGTAAAGGTGGACTCATCAGAGAACAATACATGTTTCACATTGTCCACAGCCCAAGATTTGCGCTCCTTGCACCATTGAAACCGACATTTGGCATTGGCATGAGTGACCAAAGGTTTGGCTATAGCAGCCCGGCCGTGTATATTGACCCTGTGGAGCTCCCGACGGACAGTTCTGGTGGAAACAGGAGAGTTGAGGTGCACATTTAATTCTGCCGTGATTTGGGCAGCCGTGGTTTTATGTTTTTTGCATACAATCCGGGTTAGCACCCCAAGGTCCCTTTCAGACAGCTTTCTCTTGCGTCCACAGTTAATCCTGTTGGATGTGGTTCGTCCTTCTTGATGGTATGCTGACATTACCCTGGATACCGTGGCTCTTGATACATCACAAAGACTTGCTGTCTTGGTCACAGATGCGCCAGCAAGACGTGCACCAACAATTTGTCCTCTTTTGAACTCTGGTATCTCACCCATAATGTTGTGTGCATTTCAATATTTTGAGCAAAACTGTGCTCTTACCCTGCTAATTGAACCTTCACACTCTGCTCTTACTGGTGCAATGTGCAATCAATGAAGACTGGCTACCAGGCTGGTCCAATTTAGCCATGAAACCTCCCACACTAAAATGACAGGTGTTTCAGTTTCATTGTCCATCCCCTGTAGCTTCTTCCTTGGTGGCCAGAATGTTCGATTTAAGTCTCATCTGACCAAAGCACCTTCCTCCATACATTTGAGGAGTTGCCCACATGCCTTTTGGCAAACTCAAAACGTGCCTTCTTATTTTTAACACTAAGTTATGTTTTTTTTCTGGCCACTCTTCCATAAAGCCCAGCTCTATGGAGTGTATGACCTAATTTGGTTGTATGAACAGATACTACAGTCTCTGCTGTGGAACTCTCCAACTCATACAGGGTGATCTTTGTGCTGCCTCTTGAATTAATGCTGTCCTTGCTTGGTCTGGGAATTCTGGTGGGTGGCCCTCTCTTGGCAGGTTTGTTGTGGTACCATGTGCTTTCCATTTGAAGATGATGGATCAAAGATCAAAGATTTTAATATTTTGTGTAACCCCACCCTGCCTTGTACTTTTCAATACCTTTGTCCCTGACTTGTTGTGGAAAACTCCTTGGTCTTCATGGTGTGATGCCTCTTGCTTAGTGGTGTTGCAGCCTCTGGGGCCTTTCAGGAAAGAGGTTTTTAAACTGACAGATCATGTGACCCTTCGACTGCAGGTGGACTTAATTTCACTAATTATCTGACTTTGTAGGTAACTGGTTGCACCAGCAATTTTTAGCTTCATCATAGCAAAAGGGTTTGATACATATGCACATACCAATTCAAAGTTTCTTTCTTTTTTTAATTCTATATATATTTATATACATTATTTCTTATTTTCACTTCACCAACTATTTTGTGAGGATCCATCACATTTAAATTACAGGTTGGAATGTAACATGCAGGTAAAAAGCCAAGGGGGATGAATACTTTTGCAAGGCACTGTATAGAGTAAATGGGTTAAGTTTCCCTGAATAAATTAAATCATGATTTGAAAACTGCTTTTTGTGTTTGCCATCCCCCACCACATAGCAGTGCGCTATGTAGTGGGGGACGGGATGCGCTGCAGGTGCTTGGGGCGGGGCTGTGTGCCTGGCTCGCTGTATGGAGCTTCAGAGCTCTAGAGGGAAGCTGCTAATAGACTCGAGGAATTAGAACGCTGTTAAGAGGTCGGACACCAAACGTCCGCCCGTCGAGTTCACCATTGCTAAATACTTTTTGGTGTGGATGGTGGCATATTTGAGCTATGCAGGCTAATGCTAACTAGCCAATAGGCATAAGTTGACACAGCCACTCCTCATTTGCATAATGAGGCAGAAATGCATACGGAAATGTAAAAAGCCCAAGCAAAAATAAATAGCATTGAACAAATAGAGTAAAAAAAATACAAAGGAAAAATTAAACCGACAGAAAATATTAAAACATACAAATAAATAAATAAAATAAAAAATAAGTTAATAAATAAAGTTGAAAACTGTGATGACAATAAATAAATAAGGTAATTATTACAAAGGTAAATAAATAAAGAACCAAATAAATTAGATATATACAGTACAGACCAAAAGTTTGGACACACCTCATTCAAAGAGTTTTCTTTATTTTAATGACTATGAATATTGTAGATTCACACTGAATGCATCAAAACTATGAATTAACACATGTGGAATTATATACTGAACAAAAAAGTGTGAAACAACTGAAAATATGTCTTATGTTCTAGGTTCTTCAAAGTAGCCACCTTTTGCTTTGATTACTGCTCCACACACTCTTGGCATTCTGTTGATGAGCTTCAAGAGGTAGTCACCTAAAATGGTTTTCTAACAGTCTTGAAGGAGTTCCCAGAGATGCTTAGCACTTGTTAGCCCTTTTGCCTTCACTCTGCGGTCCAGCTCACCCCAAACCAGCTCGATTGGGTTCAGGTCCAGTGACTGTGGAGGCCAGGTCATCTGGCGCAGCACCCCATCACTCTCCTTCTTGGTCAACAACGGCCTGGAGGTGTGTTTGCGGTCATTGTCCTGTTGAAAAATAAATGATGGTCCAACTAAATGCAAACCGGATGGAATAGCATGCCACTGCAAGATGCTGTGGTAGCCATGCTGGTTCAGTATGCCTTCAATTTTGAATAAATCCCCAACAGTGTCCCCAGCAAAGTCTCTTCTGCTTGTTGGCAGTCCTCAGCAGTGGTTTCCTAGCAGCTATTTTAGCATGAAGGCCTGATTCACACAGTCTCCTCTTAACAGTTGTTCTAGAGATGTGTCTGCTGCTAGAACTCTGTGTGGCATTGACCTGTTCTCTAATCTGAGCTGCTGTTAACCTGTGATTTCTGAGGCTGGTGACTCGGATGAACTTATCGTCCGCAGCAGAGGTGACTCTTGGTCTTCCTTTCCTGGGGCGGTCCTCATGTGAGCCAGTTTCTTTGTAGCGCTTGATGGTTTTTGCGACTGCACTTGGGGACACTTTCAAAGTTTTCCCAATTGTTCGGACTGACTGACCTTCATTTCTTAAAGTAATGACCATTTGTTTTCTTTTTTACTTAGCTGCTTTTTTCTTGCCATAATACAAATTCTAACAGTCTATTCAGTAGGACTATCAGCTGTGTACTGTATCCACCTCCTGCACAACACAACTGATGGTCCAAACCCCATTTATAAGGCTTGAAATCCCACTTAATAAACCTGACAGGGCACACCTGTGAAGTGAAAACCATTTCAGGTGACTACTTCTTGAAGCTCATCAACAGAATGCCAAGAGTGTGCGGAGCAGTAATCAAAGCAAAAGGTGGCTACTTTGAAGAACCTAGAATATAAGACATATTTTCAGTTGTTTCACACTTTTTGTTCAGTATATAATTCCACATGTGTTAATTCATAGTTTTGATGCCTTCAGTGTGAAGCTACAATATTCATAGTCATGAAAATAAAGAAAACTCTTTGAATGAGAAGGTGTGTCCAAACCTTTGGTCTGTACTGTACATTTATGTCTCATTGAATAATCAAATTACTGCCTACATTCATTCATTTACTGCATTGTTGTGTACTATATAGTATGCTTATTTATTTATTGAGCATTTATTTATTTCTGCATTATTCTTAACTATGGCAGGATTGGTCCTTCATAATGCTAAGGTTATCTTTGATATTACCATTTGTTTGACTATCTTAAACATTTAAATGTGACAAAAACAGAAAAAAGAAATATACTGGGAGGGCAAACACTTTTTCACAGCACATATGAAAGCGAGTTGTTTATGGTCAGATCTACTGTCAGCTGTAAACCTAACTGCCCCTTCCCAGTAATAAACATAGTTTGAAACTTTGACATTAAAGGAAAGCTAACTAGTTTGAAAAATGTTATCTGTTTGGTATGGTCTCAAACTTTTCAGCCTTTTTGACTTAAAATACAGTTTTTAATAAGTTGCATGGTCTATTTTTGTTTCTTTCTTCTTTTTTTTAAAAATGACTTAAATTTTATATAACCCTTGTACCGTATTTTCCGCACTATAAGGCGCACCGGATTATAAGGCGCACCTTCAATGAATGGCCTATTTTAGAACTTTTTTCATATATAGGGCGCACCGGATTATAAGGCGCATAGAATTGAAGCTACTGCAGTCAAACGTTTGCATACACTAGACGGAGCTGTGCTAAAGAGAATGACAACAAAACAGTCAGATAAGTCAGTCAAACTTTATTAATACACTACAAACCAGCATACGTATAAAACGTAGTTAGTGCATTCACAATAACTCAACGTTGTTCAAACGTTAATGTGCATATTCACAATATCTCCCAGCCTTGTTCATTTGTAAACACGTAAAAGAAACACAGCTAAATCAAACGTTAGTGCATAACTCAACATTGATCAGTTACGGTATATATATAATACGTAAAGCTCACTTTTTCAGTTTATTCCTCGTCCACGAATCCCTCGAATTCTTCTTCTTCAGTGTCCGAATTGAACAGTTGGGCGATTGCGGCATCCAACATGCCCGGCTCCCTCTCGTCATTATCAGAGTCAGTGTCGCTGCTGTTGTCTGGCGGTTCAGTGATTATTCCTGCCTTCTTGAAAGCTCGGACCACAGTTGAGACTGATATATCAGCCCAGGCATTTACGATCCACTGGCAGATAGTGGCGTAAGTCGCCCGGCGCTGTCTCCCTGTCTTGGTGAATGTGTGTTCGCCTTCTGTCATCCACTGCTCCCACGCAGCTCGCAGTCTAGCTTTGAACGGCCTGTTGACACCAATATCTAGCGGCTGGAGTTCTTTAGTTAATCCACCCGGAATGACTGCAAGCTCCGAATTAGTTTTCTTCACTTGTTTTTTGACACCATCGGTGATATGGGCGCGCATGGAGTCGTTTATCAATAGGGACGGAGCTGTGTGAAAAAAGCCACCCGGTCTCTTGACGTAAATTTCTCTCAGCCATTCACTCATCATGTTCTCATCCATCCATCCCTTTGAGTTAGCTTTGATGACGACGCCGGCTGGAAAGTTTTGTTTTGGCAAGGTCTTCCTCTTAAAAATAACCATGGGTGGAAGTTTCTGGCCATTAGCCTGGCAGGCGAGAACTACAGTGAAGGATGACTTCTCATTCCCTGTGGTGCGTATAGACACCGTACTGGTCCCCGTTTTCTCCACAGTGCGGTTCACGGGAATATCAAAGGTGAGTGGAACCTCATCCATGTTGGTGATGTGCTCTGGCCGGATCTTCTTTTCAGTGATCTTGTTTTTGCAGTATGCGCGGAACGTGGCCAGCTTTTCTTGGTAATCTTTTGGCAGTTGCTGCGAGACGGTAGTTCGTGTGCGGATGGAGAGATTACGTCTTTTCATAAAACGAAAACACCAAGAAGGACCGCCTTGAAATTCATTAATGTTCATGTCCTGTGCTAGCGCTTTTGCCTTCATACGAACAGTGACTGTAGAGACGCTTCTACTTGCTGCTCTCTGTTCAACAACCCACTGTTCGAGTTTGTCCTCTAACTGTGGCCATCTCGCTTTATTCCCTCGGAAACTCTTTTTAGTCTTGTTTACTTGGCACAGGTCATCTTCTTGCTTCCTCCACTTCCGTACCATTGATTCATTAATGTTGAATTCTCTCGCTGCTGCTCTATTCCCATGTTCGACTGCGTAGCTGACAGCCTTGAGTTTGAACTCAGCATTGTAAGCGTGTCTCTTGAAAGGTGCCATTTTGGGGTCGTTATACACACACAAGTGGTGTTGAACTATGAGTAAGCACAATACAGGTGTTTACCGCTATTACTTTGGCGACGCCCCTGACTACGGTAGCCGTAATGCTGCAAGCGGTGCGGCTTTGTAGTTTACCAGTCGTACTGAAACATTTTGACAGAGCGCCGTGTACAGCCAATATGGATCAACCAATTAACCAATTGATCCATATATAAGGCGCTCCGGATTACAAGGCGCACTGTCATTTTTTGAGAAAATTAAAGGTTTTTAAGTGCGCCTTATAGTGCGGAAAATACGGTATTTAGAATAGAATAGATTTTTAATAGGGATCATACAGTTTGAACAACTGAGAGAACAACTGATGCGTTGTACAGAGAGCTCATGACTATTGCTAATTTTTACCTCTTCTCCCTAGTTGGACATTTACATAATCAGCATACTAATATTTAGATGTCCAACAAGCCAAAATTACATTAAACCATTTAGTAAAAAACATATAAATAGTAAGTATAATAGGCTTGACCTAATAACCTAATAAAAATAAAAATACTAAAATGAAAAAATGTAAAAATTAAAAACAACTCTTTACCTGTCAAATATGACCCACAAGGGTACAAAGGTTAATGGGCACAACTGTGCTTTCCTTTAGTCAACACAAAATTTCCTAAATTGATTTAATTTCAGTTGGTAGTGTATTCCAAAATCAAATTCCTTTATTTAAGAAATTATTGTTATACGTTGAGATGTTCCTGGCAGCACGTTCAGGGGCTAGATAATGTAAACATTCAATTTGTGGCACCTGTGGAACCCTATATTTTGGAACCCTCATATAGTTTTACTCGCAATTGTAATTTTCTTTTTGTGTTTATCAAACTTAAGTTTTGGGTCTAAAATGATTTCTAAAACCTCCATTCAGTGACCTTGTGTATTTCATAATTTGTTATAGTATTTGCAAATGTTCAGGCTACACAGTTTTCTAAATGAGAAGTATATTTCAGCTTCTATTTTTAGTAAGTAAAAGATGCCTATGTTTCTACCACCGATTGACATAACCCCAGACCAGGTTTTAATTTTTAAAATAAGTAAAATGTTTTTTCCAAGTATTGTGACGTCAAAACAAGTCAAGATCATTTCGGTTATTTCTATTTACAATGTTTGTCCTGGGTTAAAACTGACCATCATGGGGCTCTTTGACACACATAAAGACTACAACTCCCAGAATCCTCTTTCGCGCTCATCGCTAGCCAATGAGGATTCATTTTACTGATCGGGCGCAAAATCCAGTGTTTGTTGTGTTCCTTGTCCCACAGATTGATATTGCCGTTATACCAGCTCAAACGTCTGCGTCAGTTTAATGACCTTCATCGTCTACGAACCACCTGCAGGAAAAAAAAACTGAAGGCACGTGCTCCTGTCCGGTGTCGCGAGCAATGTTTAGAAAACTCCGCGCGGTTTCACGAACAGAACGCCTGTAGCCTCTCAGCTAACACAAGCTAGCTCAGCTTCCCACCAATAATGTCAAGTCTGCCACAAAATAACCTGCAAGAACAGTTGGCGAGACACAGCAACGCTGCTCAAAGCAAGCTGTCTCTGGCTAAACCTAAAACGGGGTAAGTATTGCTTTACAGCAGAGACCTTAAAAAGCAGCTAATAAGTGTGAGATGTCAGCAGTGCTAGCTAGTATAACAGTCATTTAGCTTTATTTTCTATGACAACAGGTTCTTATCCGTTTAAACTATAGCATCAGGCATTAACAACTAGTTTTGTCGTTTTAAATTAGTATTTTAAAGTTAGGATGAAGACCATAACAATCAAGTGACTAACTTTTGCTGAAGAGCTATATACGTGTGTTTAAAAAGAAAAACACTATCTAATCCCTGTAATCTCAGTAGGTCTGTTGGTAAGAATGTCAAGCTTTGTGTATAAAAAATTTGTCATCTGAAAGAGCATTAGGAGAGCTTTCAAACAAATCCAAACTCATGTTTTCAGGTAAAAAATTAAGAAAGCTAAAGCGTTTTAAAGGCTGACTTTCTGAGTCATCTCATTTAACCTTTGAACACTTAGATATCGTCATAAAACACTCCAAGACGGACTTTCTTCTGTTCTAGCTTTTCATTGGTGCTTAGAAATATTTACTAATTTGTAATAGTCATTTTCATTCAACTGAAAGTCTTATGCATTACCTTGAAATTATATTTTCTCCATTAAAACAGCAGCACAAATAAAAATGAAATCCTTTTATTAAACTTTAAATTATTAACAACCAATGATGGATTCTGGACCTTGCATAGGGTTATTTATATATATATACATATATATATGTATATATATATAATACTGAACAAAAAAGTGCGAAACAACTGAAAATATGTCTTATATTCTAGGTTCTTCAAAGTAGCCACCTTTTGCTTTGATTACTGCTCCACACACTCTTGGCATTCTGTTGATGTGCTTCAAGAGGTAGTCACCTGAAATGGTTTTCCAACAGTCTTGAAGGAGTTCCCAGAGATGCTTAGCACTTGTTGGCCCTTTTGCCTTCACTCTGCGGTCCAGCTCACCCCAAACCATCTTGATTGGGTTCAGGTCCGGTGACTGTGGAGGCCAGGTCATCTGGCGCAGCACCCCAACCCTCTCCTTCTTGGTCAAATAGCCCTTACACAGCCTGGAGGTGTGTTTGGGGTCATTGTCCTGTTGAAAAATAAATGATGGTCCAACTAAACGCAAACCGGATGGAATAGCATGCCGCTGCAAGATGCTGTGGTAGCCATGCTGGTTCAGTATGCCTTCAATTTTGAATAAATCCCCAACAGTGTCACCAGCAAAGCAACCCCATACCATCACACCTCCTCCTCCATGCTTCACGGTGGGAACCAGGCATGTAGAGTCCATCTGTTCACCTCTTCTGCGCCGCACAAAGACACGGTGGTTGGAACCAAAGATCTCAAACTTGGACTAATCAGACCAAATGACAGATTTTCCACTGGTCTAATGTCCATTCCTTTTGTTCTTTAGCCCAAACAAGTCTCTTCTGCTTGTTTCCTGTCCTCAGCAGTGGTTTCCTAGCAGCTATTTTACCATGAAGGCCTGATTCACACAGTCTCCTCTTAACAGTTGTTCTAGAGATGTGTCTGCTGCTAGAACTCTGTGTGGCATTGACCTGTTCTCTAATCTGAGCTGCTGTTAACCTGCGATTTCTGAGGCTGGTGACTCGGATTAACTTATCGTCCGCAGCAGAGGTGACTCTTGGTCTTCCTTTCCTGGGGCGGTCCTCATGTGAGCCAGTTTCTTTGTAGCGCTTGATGGTTTTTGCGACTGCACTTGGGGACACTTTCAAAGTTTTCCCAATTGTTCGGACTGACTGACCTTCATTTCTTAAATGACCATTCGTTTTCTTTTTTACTTAGCTGCTTTTTTCTTGCCATAATACAAATTCTAACAGTCTATTCAGTAGAACTATCAGCTGTGTACTGTATCCACCTCCTGCACAACACAACTGATGGTCCCAACCCCATTTATAAGGCTTGAAATCTCACTTATTAAACCTGACAGGGCACACCTGTGAAGTGAAAACCATTTCAGGTGACTACCTCTTGAAGCTCATCAACAGAATACCAGGAGTGTGCAGAGCAGTAATCAAAGCAAAAGGTGGCTACTTTGAAGAACCTAGAATATAAGACATATTTTCAGTTGTTTCACACGTTTTTGTTCAGTATATGATTCCACATGTTTTAATTCATAGTTTTGATGCCTTCAGTGTGAAGCTACAATATTCATAGTCATGAAAATAAAGACAACTCTTTGAATGAGAAGGTGTGTCCAAACCTTTGGTCTGTACTGTATATATACACAACAAAGACTATTTGGTTGGTTTAAAAAATATTTACTTGTCTTAATATAAATCTAAATTGGGTTTGTCAGACCAAAGTTGCAGCAAAATGTGGTTAACAGACCTGGGGAAATTTGTGTAGGAGCAGGAAAATAGACTGAATGAAATGAAAACCTTAAAACAAAAAAAGCTATCAGCTGTTACACACTTATCAGCTCTTAAAGCTTATTCTCGAGTAACAGTCACACAAAATCTTTTGCTCTTTGTCAGCTTTTTAAATTTAATACATGTTTGTATTTTCAGGGCTTTCTCATTCAAAAAGAAATCTTCATCAGGTACAACTAAAGTGGAATACCAGACCAAGGTAAACAGTCCAAATGTTTTGGCAAACAGGAACGTGAATGTCCCTACGAGCAGTTTGGTGACTAAATCTTCTTTAACGTTTTCAAACAAGCTTGAAAGAACTCAAAAATCCAAAATCAACAGCCTCTTCCCTCCAAGTTCAAAATGCAAGTCAGATTTCATCAGCCCCACAGGTAACCCCACCTCACCATGTGAGACACCCCCGGCAGATACTGGCATTAAGGTGATTGCCGCTCCTTCTAAAACTAACAACCAGACCTCCTGTGGTGGGAAAGGAATCAGCTCCATAAGACTGGATGTATCTGATTTACCGATGGATGACTGGGATGATTTTGAAGACTTTGAAACACCTGTTAAAGCAAAAAATGACTCCTTCTCCTCAGATAAATCAGCAAGGGTCATCAAGAGAACGTCATCTTCTGATGAAGAATTCCCAGAGTTTACAGGAAAACAAAGCCACGGTTCTGTCCACTTAAAACCACAGTTGAGCAAGAACAGCGACCAATCTTGTAAGGAGACAGAGGAATCAGAATCCAGTGTCAGTAAAACAGCAGTCTCACTAGAACCTAGTTTAGTTCATGAACCTTCAGATGATGAAGATTGTATTGTTAAAAGGACCAGAAGGCGTTGTCCTCCTCCACATGTGACGTCTGTGTTGAGTGATAGCGATGAGGAGGTCAGTCCCAGGTCTGAACCCTTAAAAGACAAAACAGGTAAATGGTTGTCTGGTTTATTTTGTTCGAATACAGAAAGCAGATACAGTCCTAATAAGGGAACAAAATGCGAAGGTGATGATGGAATATTCTTGTGCCTCTCAGATGAAAAGGGAAAATGGATTGATCCAAAAGTGATAGAGCTAAATGACAACTCCGAACCTGAGGAAGACATTGATTACATTCCTCCTTCACCTCCTCCTGATGAGACATCTTATATGCCTTCTACAACTGAGACAAGGTGGGCAAATATTATGCACTACTGTTATCTGTCATGTCTTGGAGAGCTACTGGAATTGAGTCCCCACTATGAAATTTTATTATGATTTTTCTAGGTTTGGATTAGTATAAAAAATATTAGTTTTTTCATACCTTATTCCATGTTCCATTTTCTTGTATCCATTTCTAAATATGTTCATCTGTCCATACATCTGTTTGTCAGTCTATCCAGTCAACAATCCACCATTTTGACCATACAGCGATCCATCCAGGCACCTGTTTGTTTTGAAATTTGTTTGTTAATCTGCTCATTAGTGGTGGGCGTTAATTGGTTATCGTATAACATTTCTTATGAAAAGAATTAAAATTTCAATTAATGATGTTCAAAAACTGGCTGCTTTGATGGGATTGTTACTTTTGCTGTTTTCTCCAGTGGTTGGTCCATTAAGGCATCAATAAATATCAATAAAGCTGAAAATATGCTAGTAACTAGTATCCTGAAGAAGCCCATTTCAAAATGTATATATTTTTTTCAAGAGCAGTATTTGCGTTTGTGGCGCAATGACTGCTGTGACATGCAGTCAAAGCCACACGGTTGGCTAAAGAAAATTGAAAATAAGTTGTAGTTTTTTTTCTTCACTTTTATTATCAGTATAGTACCACAAAGTATCATGTTCAAAATGTAAGTCCATATCACCCACCCCTTACTGCTCATCCATTTGTCCTTCCACCCACTTGAAAATCTTGTAAGTTGGTTCAGTTTCTGAATGTTTTTTTTTATTTACTGTTGAAAACAGTTTGTAACGTTTAACTTAAAATAGCTTTATTTTTAATCTGCTTTAATAATTTATGGCTTTTATTGAGAATCAGTTTGGGTTTTTCTTAAATTTAATATCGTCTCTTCTTTAATAAAGAACTCTATCAGGCAGTGTTCAGAGCAGAGACGAACCTTTCTGGTCAAACAGCCCCGCCACAACTCTGCCTAAACCTTCTAGTCACCTCTCCAGTGACAAAACAAGTGAGTTTGTTTTACTTGTTCTTCTGCTGGCCTTTTTTAAATTATTTTTTAACGTTTCTTAAT
The DNA here is from genome assembly GCF_021462225.1 of Girardinichthys multiradiatus. NCBI lineage: Eukaryota > Metazoa > Chordata > Actinopteri > Cyprinodontiformes > Goodeidae > Girardinichthys > Girardinichthys multiradiatus. The sequence continues at coordinate 27,358,592 of NC_061795.1, read as the reverse complement.
CTCGTTCTGATCTCAGTTTTACCTTTTGTCATTGTTGTAGAGGAACAACTCTTTAGTATTATGGAGTCCATCTGTTCTCTGGTTGATTCCATCCCTGAACATGAACTGATCGCTTTGTCCTGTGGGAATGATCTTTTGCTGAAGAGGGCCCACAGGTTTGTTCATTTCAGTCAGCAGCAGATGTGCCAATTTATTATTTGACCGTATCGAAGTGTGACCTTGGTCTCTAACTTTCTCTTGCAGGAAGAGGATTCTTGCTTGTGGGGCTGATTCTTTATGTAGGATGATGCAGCAGCCAGACAGCACAGTGATTTCTGACACCAGCTTCAAACGCACTTTTTCCAGCTGTGGTGCATCTAGTCTGATGTCACCCAGCACTTGCCTGCGTGTGAACACTAAAAAGCCCCTCCAGCCCCAAAGCTCTTCAGTCATCTCTGTGGACTATGACTCTGATTGCTTTGACATTGCCAGTGTAAAACCCTGGCAAAGGATGGACAGCAGGGCAATATATGTAGAAAATGAGAGTATTTGCGATTCTCTGTCAGCCCACAGCTCCAAAAACCCACCATTTAATCTCTCAAAGAAAACCGGCTCTGGTGCTGATGAGTCAGATCTTTTTTTCTCAACCAAGAACTCAGAAGATGTGCAAAACAAATCTAAAACCTCAACCTCTGCAACTGCAGCAGACTTGGAAACAGATGACTTCTATGTTGACGATTTCGATATAGATGACTTGAATGATTCTGACATCCCTGATTACTTTGATGAACCTTCATCTAAGTCGGGTCAGAACCTAAGCGCTGTATTTGCTGCAGTGAAAGAAGGGGGACCAAACAAGTCGTCATGGGACAAGAACCCAGTGACTCCTGTTTCTGCTCCAAAACCTCAAAGGATTTACTCACCAGGCAAGGCAACATGCAACCAAAATATCTGAATACTTACACTTAACAGCATGGAAAACAAGCAAATTTCTTTCCTAAATCTTTTCAGGCACGAGAGTTTTACATTTGTCCACTAGATGGCAGTAAATTGTACTAAAGAAGTATTTTTTATCAGTCTAACAAGAACATTTTTATTAGCCTAAAGTCAACGAAATATAAGTAGTCACGTTTTGTCATATTGCACTAATCCAATATTGGTGAAAACACAGAACATGTTTGTATTTAACATGAGTGGTTCAGGACTCACTTTAATGCAGTTTTCAATTTCTTTTTTTTTTTTATGTCTTATTGTGCAGAGCCCAACTTTAAAAACCCAGCTCACGATCGCTTCCGAGGCTTTAACTTCCCCCATTCACCAGAGATGATGAAGATTTTTCATAAGCGTTTTGGACTCCACCAGTTCAGATTCAATCAACTGGAAGCAATCAATGCTACTCTTCTGGGAGAAGATGTGTTTGTTTTGATGCCAACAGGTTGGTTTAAGTAGGATTCTGTTATATTTGAAAAATGAAAGTTAGATTTAAAATAAACCCAGTTTCCAGTAAGATGAACTGTTGATTGCTGTATCACTGTTAGCATTTAATTCATATACAGCAAATGCTATAGTTTTGGTTCCTATTTTAAAAGGAAGCTGTCCCTGGCATCTATTCCAAAAACTTGGATGTTAACAGCAACAAACTGGTTCATCTAATAGTGAATTTTAAATTTGTACAGTTTTGTTTTTTGGGTAAACCCTTTAAAGGAGCTTTATAAAAACCAAACAAATAACTGTTTCTCAAACTGATGTGTATATTTTTGTTTTAGGTGGGGGTAAAAGTTTGTGCTACCAGTTACCTGCCTGTGTCTCACCTGGAGTCACTATTGTCATTTCTCCACTTAAATCGCTTATTGTTGATCAGATCCAGAAACTCACCACCCTAGACGTAAGTATGCTTGTCACCCACAAGCTGGATTAGAGGATGGACGGTGTTGTTTATATGAAACCTGCAAGCTGATAAATTCATTGCTTAGCTGAAAATTCTGGAAAGAATATTAACCAAACAATAAAGCTTGTTCAATTTTTCTCATTTTTGATATTTGCTTTAATAAAATAACACATATTTACACTACTTAAACACTCGTAGAATATTTAGACTTTGAAAAATCACCAGAAAATAAATAAAATATGAAGTCACTTAATTTTTTCCTAAATTTCAGATTCCAGCAACAAGTCTATCTGGTGATAAAAGTGACAGTGAAGCAGGGAGGATTTATGTGCAGCTCTCCAGGAAAGACCCAATCATTAAACTGCTGTATGTCACACCTGAAAAGGTGAGTAATGTGATTTGTGTTTGTACTGTTTAAGCTAGCTTCTTAATTTGTTAACATTTGGTCTTTTGCATTTTCTTCAAGGTGAGTGCAAGCAACAGGTTGATCTCAGCTCTGCAAAACCTATACGAGCGAGGCCTTGTAGCCCGCTTTGTCATCGACGAGGCACATTGTGTCAGTCAGGTGTGTTCCTAAACTTGTGTATATATAAACAGTTTGAAGTGTGCTTATATCTTAATGAGTTGTCCCATTGTTCCTACACTTTTCAGTGGGGTCATGATTTTCGTCCAGACTACAAGAAGTTGCATGAACTTCGTCAAAAGTTCCCCAACATACCAATGATGGCCCTGACAGCTACCGCTACCCCCCGTGTGCAAAAAGACATTCTCAACCAGCTAAACATGAGTCGACCACAAGTGTATGTGTTTATTTTTCAGACTGCATCGTTTATTTTTGGCAGCAATCCCAAATATTGACCTCAAAAAGCCAGGAGCAACAGCGTATTTGCTGTTTGTTTTTCAGATTTACCATGAGCTTCAACAGAACAAACCTCAAGTACTCAGTGTTGCCAAAGAAACCCAAAAAGGTTGACGAGGACTGCATCGGCTGGATCAAAAAGCACTACCCACGTAAATAATTCGGTCACTTTCCGATCCTGGTGCTTTTTGGAACACTGTCGTTACTGAGGTTAAAAATTCAACTGTACAAGTCCTTCTCAAAAAATTAGCATATTGTGATAAAGTTCATTATTTTCCATAATGTCATGATGAAAATTTAACATTCATATATTTTAGATTCATTGCACACTAACTGAAATATTTCAGGTCTTTTATTGTCTTAATACGGATGATTTTGGCATACAGCTCATGAAAACCCAAAATTCCTATCTCACAAAATTAGCATATCATTAAAAGGGTCTCTAAACGAGCTATGAACCTAATCATCTGAATCAACGAGTTAACTCTAAACACCTGCAAAAGATTCCTGAGGCCTTTAAAACTCCCAGCCTGGTTCATCACTCAAAACCCCAATCATGGGTAAGACTGCCGACCTGACTGCTGTCCAGAAGGCCACTATTGACACCCTCAAGCAAGAGGGTAAGACACAGAAAGAAATTTCTGAACGAATAGGCTGTTCCCAGAGTGCTGTATCAAGGCACCTCAGTGGGAAGTCTGTGGGAAGGAAAAAGTGTGGCAGAAAAGGCTGCACAATGAGAAGAGGTTACCAGACCCTGAGGAAGATTGTGGAGAAGGGCCGATTCCAGACCTTGGAGGACCTGCAGAAGCAGTGGACTGAGTCTGGAGTAGAAACATCCAGAGCCACCGTGCACAGGCGTGTGCAGGAAATGGGCTACAGGTGCCGCATTCCTCAGGTCAAGCCACTTTTGAACCAGAAACAGCGGCAGAAGCGCCTGACCTGGGCTACAGAGAAGCAGCACTGGACTGTTGCTCAGTGGTCCAAAGTACTTTTTTCGGATGAAAGCAAATTCTGCATGTCATTCGGAAATCAAGGTGCCAGAGTCTGGAGGAAGACTGGGGAGAAGGAAATGCCAAAATGCCAGAAGTCCAGTGTCAAGTACCCACAGTCAGTGATGGTCTGGGGTGCCGTGTCAGCTGCTGGTGTTGGTCCACTGTGTTTTATCAAGGGCAGGGTCAATGCAGCTAGCTATCAGGAGATTTTGGAGCACTTCATGCTTCCATCTGCTGAAAAGCTTTATGGAGATTAAGTTTTCATTTTTCAGCACGACCTGGCACCTGCCCACAGTGCCAAAACCACTGGTAAATGGTTTACTGACCATGGTATCACTGTGCTCAATTGGCCTGCCAACTCTCCTGACCTGAACCCCATAGAGAATCTGTGGGATATTGTGAAGAGAACGTTGAGAGACTCAAGACCCAACACTCTGGATGAGCTAAAGGCCGCTATCGAAGCATCCTGGGCCTCCATAAGACCTCAGCAGTGCCACAGGCTGATTGCCTCCATGCCACGCCGCATTGAAGCAGTCATTTCTGCCAAAGGATTCCCGACCAAGTATTGAGTGCATAACTGTACATGATTATTTGAAGGTTGACGTTTTTTGTATTAAAAACACTTTTCTTTTATTGGTCGGATGAAATATGCTAATTTTGTGAGATAGGAATTTTGGGTTTTCATGAGCTGTATGCCAAAATCATCCGTATTAAGACAATAAAAGACCTGAAATATTTCAGTTAGTGTGCAATGAATCTAAAATATATGAATGTTAAATTTTCATCATGACATTATGGAAAATAATGAACTTTATCACAATATGCTAATATTTTGAGAAGGACCTGTATGTGAAGACTTGAGGGCAAAAAAAGTTGTCTGTCTGGATATTTTTTAAATGTAAAACTTTTAATGTCTTTATTCATTGGTTTTTGTCTCATCTTTGCTCCAGTTTTACTAAAGGAAACCAGCACTTTAAGTAATCCCACTTTGGCATACTTTGTATTGAACGATTTTGTGTTTCTGACCCTGGCAGGTGACTCTGGCATTGTGTACTGCCTGTCTCGTAATGACTGCGATGCTCTGGCAGAGAGTCTGAAGAGAGCGGGAATTCAAGCTCTGTCTTATCACGCCGGTTTGAGTGATGGCGACAGAGAATATGTGCAGAGCAAGTGGATCAATCAGGACGGTTGCCAGGTCAGATCACAACAACAAGATTTAACTGATAACTCACCTCATCATGGATACCGAGACGTCCTACTGATTGGTTTTTGTTTTCTTGTCCTTCAGGTCATCTGTGCCACAATAGCCTTTGGCATGGGTATAGACAAGCCTGATGTGCGCTACGTGATCCACGCCAGCCTGCCAAAATCAATGGAGGGTTACTATCAGGAGTCAGGAAGAGCCGGCAGAGACGGAGAGATCTCTCACTGCATTCTGTTTTATTCCTACACTGATGTGCACCGCATCAAAAGAATCATCAGCAGTATGTAAAAGAAAATAAATAAAACTATACTAGTTATGTAGAGTGGGCTGATTACCAGTATCAAGGTGATATCAAAGTTTTAAATAATTACGGTCTCGAAACCACTGAAACTTTCCTTCATGCCATTCCTACATTTTAAAGTCCTCTTATCAGCAAGAATACGTGAGGGACTGGGGTTTTCTCCGGGTGGATGGACTATAGGATGGCATTAGGGCTACACGATGTTAGAAAATCTCGTGATGGCGATAATGTTGATGAATATTGTTTGAGTATTGCCTTTGAATGTGCCTATGTTCTTCTTTCCTCTGTTTCTCACCTGTGATCCCTTTTGTGACCTTCAGCATGTTGGGCAATGCAGTTTGCGTCCAGTGTGGCATCTGCTGCTGTAAGACTGCGCTGCTCAAAATGTCATTAACATCAATGCAAGCTCATGGCACTTGGAATATATTCCCCAACAATTATTGCACCCCAAACAGTCCTTTACGATATGAATATTGCACTCACTGATATTGCGATAACGATTTATTTGCCATATATTGTGCAGCCTTGGGGAGCACATTGTTCCTCACTCCACTATCTGGTGGTACAAACTGCTGGTCAGCTGGCTGAAAAAGAAAGTGTACTTTACTCGGATCAGCTGATCGTGGGTCTGTCAGGATAATTTTCTAAAAGGTATGAGACCTGCAAAGCACAGGCACATACCATCTTTAACGCCGTTTCACAGCTGATGCAAAATCCAAATGTGTGCTCCATTCGTGATGGAGCTGGAGAGGACGAACGAGTTGCATTGGATCCGGTGGACCGATGCAGCCAACAGGCTCCACCAACATGATGCCACATAGAAACATGGAACTTCATAGAAACATGTTATTAGGCTGAACTAAACAGCACTGAATGTAACAGCAGTCGGTCCGTTGTGATATTTTCGACTGTTAATATCCACTGATCTGGCCATTGTCAGTTCGAGCTGTTAATTGTTAAAGTCAGCTAAAACAGAGGTGTACATATGAAAGCTCCAGAAATCTCCCCTCCGAAAAAGTATCCTGTACATCCTTTTTTGCAGTCTATGCATTTTAAACATGGTTACAGTGTTATGACACCTTTGTGCTTCAGTTAAGTAGTTGTAAGGAAATATTACCGATTGTAACGTCTCAGAACCTTGCTTCAAAAAATCACAACTTTCACTTGAAACTACAGTTGACCAATTGCAGATAGGCCGACTAATTAGCGATCTAATAGCAAGTTGTTATACTTGTTACTCTGTAAACAACAGAATGCCAGAAAGGGATTGTATTCCACAAAATAGGTACTCCAAAACTAAAGTATGAAAGTAAAAAATAAAACAAAAATCAAATTTACAAGAAATGTTTAGAAATAAAATTTATAATACCTGCAATAAGTAGATTATTTTATCTTATCAGTTGGGAATATTTGTTGCTTCTCTCTTCTCATGTTTGTCTATAAATGTAGTTAATACATGGTTATAAATAGTATTGAACAGTTTGTTTGTTTGAGACTTTTTTAAAAGGCTGTCTTAGTTTTGAGCGATTTTTATTGTTCTCCCTTATATAGTCTCGGGTTGTTCTTTTGTCATCACAGTGGACAGAGAAGGTGACAGACACACCAAGCAAACTCATTACAACAACCTACACAGCATGGTGCACTTCTGTGAAAACGTGATGGAGTGCAGAAGAATTCAATTGCTCGCCTACTTTGGAGAGCTGAAGTTCAACCGAAACTTCTGTAAAGACCATCCTGACGTCAGCTGTGATAACTGTGCCAAACCCAACGTAGGAACCATTTTTTCTGTTAAGATTTGTATGGAAATCTGACCAAACACATAACGTTTGACTACTATTTTTTTCCTTTTGATGCAGCAATGTAAACTGAGGAAGGTGACCGATGATGTGAAAAAGATTGTGAGGTTTGTCCAGGAGAACTGTGAGAAAGTTGGAGCAAGGTTTGCCAAGACACCTCAGCAGAACCGACTGACACTTAACATGCTTGTAGACATATTTATAGGTAAACACATCTATTTCCTGCAATAAAACCAGTATTTGAAAAAGATGATGCATTATTTATTTATTATACTCTTCATGTTGGGACACCTATTTTCTCCAGGTGCTAAATCTGCCAAGATACAGACAGGAATGTTTGGGATGGGAGCAGGATACTCTCGTCATAATGCAGACCGTCTTTTCAAGAAACTGGTTCTGGATAACGTTCTGGTCGAGGATCTCTACATCACCAACAATGGCCAAGCTGTGACTTACATCTCTGCTGGACCAAAAGCAATGAATGTACTGTCTGGACACATGGAGGTACCTAATCACCCATGTGATTTATAAAACAGCGTTTTATAAAGCTTTTTAAAGGGATGGCATAATTTAAAACTCCAACAAAACAACAGACCCCAATGGTTTGGCTGCAGACCCTCTGCTGGAGTTGTCTGGTATAGCAGTTGTATGAGCTGTGTTGTGTCTTCATCCCTCAGCCTTGGGTTGTTCTTTCTGTTGAAGCCAATATTCAGATTGCTTCATAAGTGTTGAGAACTCTTAAAAATAAATATAAGCCACTTTTCCTGCATAGCAGATTCTTTGGGAAGAGTAAGAGTGCTCACTCAATCCTGTTTTGTGTTGCCAGTAGGTGACCACATATTCCATTTGGAAATAGCCTCTTTTCCACTGAAAGCCCCAGGATCTGAAGCCTCATTATTTGTTTAACCCAGGTAATTGGAATCACAGGGAATCTCGTACGTTCTGTTTTCATTGCCTAGAGGCCACAGACCTTTTAGTTAAATCAGCCTAATGACGAATGGGAAAGTTGTGAAGAAAACATCAGTACACTTTAATTCCAGCAGATGGCATTACTCCTTTACTCCGTTTAAAAGCTTATTCATTTTTTTGTCTCAACTGATAATAGATAAGTAGCTTTAGAGTTATACAATTTACTTATTCCTTCAATTGTTTCTTATGTTGCACTGGATCCATTAGCAGGAAAAGCTTAAATCATTATTTTACATAAAAACAATTTTTACCATCCTGCATCTGGCCAGAGTTGTTGCTTTGCAACTGCATGATTCATTTAAAATAACTACTAAACACTGACTAACAGACTTATTTCTTTTATTATCATCAGTTAAATTCATATCAGATAACTACAGAACATGTTTTAGTAAAAATGTATTTATTAGAAGAAAAAAAAAAAAATCAGTCCAGAATTACATGGAATTGATACATTAAACGCTTCTGCATTCAAACCTGGAACTGTTGTCTCACCTCTTGCAGAGCTGTCTGCATAAAACTATGAAATATTAAATATATTAAATTCAATTCAGTTGTATTTATATAGCGCCAATTCACAACATGTTGTCTCAAGGCACTTCACTAATGTCAGGTACATACATTCCAATTAATCCTAATCAATGAACAGTGCAGTCAGATTCAGTTATTCAAATTGGATAAAAAGTTTTTCTGTCTAAGGAAACCCAGCAGATTGCATCTAGTCAGTGACTTGCAGCATTCACTTCTCCTGGATGAGCATGTAGAGACAGTGGACAGTCACTGGCGTTGACTTTGCAGCAATCCCTCATACTGAGCATGCATGTAGCGACAGTGGAGAGGAAAAACTCCCTTTTAACAGGAAGAAACCTCCAGCAGAATCAGGCTCAGTGTGAGCGGCCATCTGCCACGACCGACTGGGGGTTTGAGAGAACAGAGCAGAGACACAAAGAGAGCAAAGAAGCACTGATCCAGGAGTACGTTCTATGGGAAGGAAAAGTAAATGTTAATGGATGTAGCTCCTTTAGTCGTTTCACCTAGAAAGAAAGAACAGATAAAGTCTGAGCCAGTTTTCAAGGTTAGAGTCTGAAAGAGAGCACATATAGTTAGTTACAGTTAAACTCAGTCAATCGCCATGTCTAGGAGAGAGAAAGGGTTAAACACTAAAAGACAGGGCCAAGTGGATCATCTGTAGAAGGTGTCACAGGTAGACAGAGTCAGGCCAGGTGTAGCTTCTAGGAAGAGAAAAGAGAGAGAACATAAAGTTAAAAGCTGAAATAACCGCAAATAATGCAAAATTGGAGAGTAGTATGAGAATGTAGCGAAGAGGGTGAAAGTGGTCATTATGTCCTCCAGCAGCCTAAGCCTATAGCAGCATAACTACACAGATAGTTTCAGTTCAGATTATTTGGTTAAACGGCGCTTATTTACAACAATGTCGTCTCAAGGCACCCCACAAAGGGTCCCACTGATGGTAATTTTTATACTAAAAACCACAAGGATTGGGATACCTCCCTCTGTCAGACTGATTATAACCATTGGAAAAGAGAAGGGGTCATACAGGTTAAAATGTTCTTACTCCACTACGTTAGGTTTCCATGAAAAGACAAGTCTTTGGCAAATGTGTATTTTTTATGTACATGGAAAATTGAAAGTGCACTGATTATCAGCATTGCATTAAAACATTTGTCTTATAGAACTGTGGTGAAAAAGTTTATAATTTATTGCCAGTAATAAGCTGTCACAAATTTCCAGCAAAAATTATTCAGTTTTATTTTCTGGTACTCACGGTTATTCACCAAATACCTACTAAACACTTTATATTCACCTTCAGCCGCAAGCAAACAGGTAACGGGGAAACCACCGGGGATGCTTGTAATCCTTGAAAATGCTTAAATTTTAACAAGGTGTTTTCAAGGTTGGGGAAGTGCTTGATTTCTGAATGAAGTCCTAAAAAGTGCTTGATATTCTGATTGCATTGTTCAGTAATAACGAGCATTCTAACAGTTTGATTAAAAACTTCAATTTGATATTTTTATGTTAAAGGCACAAAATAGAGAGCGATCATCTTGCATTCAATGAAGTCTCAGAAAGCCTCACTTTGGCTCAGAGAGGGTTTGTTCCTTTTCATAAAACCGTTGCGAGAGCATTAGACATCACCTGATGAAAAGTCCAGTGGCTGGACTGGCAGCGTTCTCTGGCATAGCTATGGAGCAGGCCTACTTTGAGCATCATCCTGCTAGTCGCGCAGGTCTCTGGTGAGCAGGAGAAAGCAGCATGGCAGGCGGTTGTCGTTTTAATTACTGCTGGCTCGAAAAGGCTAGATACAAAACATGGTTGAAACGAGGACCAAATCCTCAAGTAGCTTCCTGCAACATGTGCAAGGAGGACCTGCAGCTTTTTGCGATGGTAGAGTTGGCCCTCTTGAGCGGTAAGCTGTAGTAGTGGGAGGGAATCTTAAATTTCAATTGCAAATCGATTGTTTGAAGGATGGATCAAGCTAGGGTTTTATGTCATCTACTGTACTTTAAAATGTGCAACAACAAAACATTTGTATTGAAAACGCTGTTAAAGGTGGTTAGCTAGTGGTTTAATTACACAAAAAGTAGATGTCGCTTGGTAATGTTCAGTCATGCGTGCTCTGCCTCCGATATGTTTTGGGCTCCTTGTGCCGACATGTCCATTTCATTTTAATAATATAACTTGCAGAATTTTAATCATTTGCCCAGTATTGAACTTTGTTCCTTCACATAGGTAACACTGTGTGCTGTAGTTATAATGCTCAATGAAGAAAGGCGCACAGAAATGCAGAGTTTGGTGCAGGAAGAGTTTAAGAAATCTACCTTGAAAATGATTGAAAAGTGCTTGAATTTTACTGTGGGAAAAGTGTACGAACCCTGGGGAAATTCTAGAGCGCCCAACCAAGATCAGGCAGTGGTTAGTGGGTAAGTCCCTGTCCAGCCACCCGATTAGCGTAGCTTAGCAGCCAGACCAGCCTTGTAAGTGAAGCTCCACTGCTCCGAAAACTCAGAAAAACATTTATAGGCTCAGACGGATGAAGTTTTGAGGTCTAATTTTCCCTTAAAAACATCCTAAAACTGCTTTTTGTGACAAATAAATGGTATTACTGAAGGTGCTGGTGCCAAGCCTTGCTGCACACAGCTCCGCCCCTTTTACAAATCCCGGGGAAAGCTGAGAAGACCATGTCCAGAGTAGGGCCATTTACCCGTGAAAGTAAAGCCCTAGAAAAGTGAAATTACTGGGTAATTTTGTATCGAAACACAACCTGGGCTTTACAAAGCCTGGTGCTTTAAACAGGGAATGGGGCTAATGTCTTTTTTTTTGTCAAGAAAATAGCAGATTTTTAAAAAAAACTATAGACAATCACACTTTTACTTTCTCTATATCATCATTCATATGGGGCGTGTCTTCAGAGATTTTTTTTAATGTCTAAAAACCTTTTTAAACACTTGTGTTGAAAAACAATGAAAATGTTGCATGGGATTTATTTTTTCTTCATACTTCTGGATGTTTTTAGACTAAGATATATTTGCTGTTCTTAGTTGGTTATATGTCAGAAATACATTCATTTAAGTTATATATATTATATCTTTCAAATTTTTTTTAATTCACTGTTTCATCTTAGATAATGGCTAAACGTAATTTACACAGCTGCCCAAATGGACTTTGTAGAATTAGTACACAGTATGACTTGATGAATAAATCAACAGTATTTGTCACATCTAGGTGGAGTTTTACGAGACGGAGAGCGCGTCGAGCATCAGGAAGCACAAAGCTGCTGTCTCCAAGAACGTCTCCCAGAGAGAGGAGATGGTTCAGAATTGTCTGAAGGAGCTGATAGATCTGTGCAAGCAGCTGGGCAAAGCGTTTGGCCTTCACTATTACAACATCTTCTCCACCGCAACCTTGAAGAAGATATCTGGTAATTTTTGAAACTGTGCATCCTATAGTTGGATTTTTGCAGTTAATGCATTATTTTGTAAGTTTCTTTTTTCCCCCTCCCCCCCTCAGAGAAACTTTCCTCTGATCCCGAAGTCCTCCTACAAATTGATGGCGTGACGGAGGACAAACTGGAAAAGTATGGAGCTGAAGTCATTAAGGTGCTTCAAAAATACTCTGAATGGCAGCTACCTGGTAGGAGGACACACATCTGTACTAAATTATTATTTGTGTGTGTGTTATACACTGTTGTGATGAAGTTTTTCTTTGTAGTAGATGAGCAGACCGAAAGTGTTGGAGACGGCTGGATAGACACAAGACGCTCAGAAGATGACTCTACAGAGTCCTCCACATATTTCCGCAACCAGACTGCACAGGGACAGAAGAGGAAGAAAGGTCCTTTCTTCAACTATTCTAAGAAGAGAAAAGCTTACGGCAACCAGAGCTGCTCTTCTAAAGGGTATGTGGAGTCTTGTGTCAACACTACATTTTCCAAGCTACTGATTTGCTCAGCTGCCTTTCCTCAGGGCTGTGTGATATCGCCACTGCTCTTTATGCTCGACGCTAACGAGTGTCAGAGCCAAACTGAGTCGAGGTTCATCATTAATTTTGCAGACGGCTGTAATTGTTAACCTCTTGCAGGACAAGGAAGTGGAGTGCAATTCATTCAACGACTGATACTTGCACTTAAATGTTTGAAGGAAAAAAAAAAAAAGGAGATGCTGATTGATTCTCAAAGAAATCAGCCTACAATCGTACCAGCACTTATGATTGGTACAGTGGTAGAGATTGTTTATTTATGTACAAACAGGTATTTTACATATTTATGCTGTACAATTAATAAGAAGCTGTTTATAAAGCCTGAATAAGTATCTGGGCACTATTCTGGACTAAAAGCTAACTTCTGATTCCATCTCTAAGAAAACTAACCAGAAGCTGTTTTCTTTTGTTTTTAAGAAAATTGAATAGTTTTAAGGTTGATAAATCTCTTTTAAAAATATTTTTCTTTTTCTTCTTTTGACTCTGTTTTAACTTTTGGAATGGCGTGCTGGTTTGCTAACCTGGGCATGGCAAATAAAAAGAGGTGAATGGTTATGGTTAAGGTCTTCACAAAGATTGCCGAGTCACTCTGAACAAGAGTCACTAAAGGCTCAGTTATAGTCGCGCTTCTGCATACTTCCATCTGTTGTTGCTGCAGTATTCTCTGAAAAAAGAGTAGACTTTGTGGACTCTGCTGCAAATAAATAACTCCTCAGGGACAATAAAGTGTTTCAGTTCAATCGTTTGGTCAGCAATGGTCTTGGCCTTGTTAGTCTCCCATTGATGCCATTTTTGCTCAGTCTCTTTCTTATTGGTGAATCGCGAACAAGAACCTTAAACTGAGGTAAGTGAGGCCTTCAGTGCTTTGGATGTTCTAGGTTCGTTTGTGACCTCCTGAATGAGTCCGGGACAACAGTGGCAGGGGTTCGTCCTGTAACCGTTGGGTTGCCGGTTTGAACCCTGGCTCTGTCTGTCTCAGTCGTTGTATGTCGATTGTATGGCGGCCTCACTTCTGTCAGTCTGCACCAGGGCAGCTGTGGCTACAGTGTAGCCTACCACTGTCAGTGTGTGGATGTGTGTATGAATGGCTGGATGACTGACTGTGGTGTGAAGCCCTTTGGGGTCTGTGGGGACTTGAGTCCCAAAGCCTTAAAAGTGGCTTTGCAATGGTTGTCAGGATGATAGATGTCAGTGACTGTGTTTCATCGGTTCTTGAATTTCTTTAGTTCAGATCATTATGTGTTGCTGATTGAGATCTTTTAGATGACTTCATGAACTTAATATGGTCAATCACAGTTGATTCATGATTTAATAAGGTGGTCATTTCTTTTTCACAGATGATCAAGTTGATTTGGATACCTTAATGAATAAAATCATAATTTAATAGAAATACATTTTGTACTTACTTTGGTCATCTTTGATTAATATTTGATCCGAAACATTTTAAACATTACGAAAAAGCAACAACAGAAGTAATCAGTTTGGGGAGCAAATACTTTTTCACAGCCCAGCGAGTTTTCTCTTCTGATTATTTCCTTTTTTGTCGTTGCGGATGCAGTCGTGGATACAACTACAATAAACAGTCGTCTTCCGGCTCCAGGGGTGGCTCCCACAGTTCAGGTCGAGGGTCCAGGAGCACTGCAGGAGATGCACCAGGAGGCAAGAGACCAGGAATCCTGTCTGCCCCGACGCCTCAGGGCAACCAGCGGCCCTTTTTAAAGCCAACCTTTTCTCACATGAGCTAAATTCTGCTTGAATCTCAACCCCCTCAATGTCCAGCTAGTTTAGAGTTTTGTGACACACCTGTTTACCATGGGAACTGTACATTTGTAGTTCTGTGCTGCTATTGGAAGTGTTTATATATGTTGTAAATTGATGTTGTATGTAAAGTTTAATAGTTCAATGACTTGAGCTCTCCACTAATCTTTTATTATTTGTAATAAAAACAGATCAATCTTACCTTCCAGTTGTCTACATTTGCATGTAGGAAAGAGAACTGGGCTGACAGAAACCACATCAATAGACCCCCTTTTTTATTAAATGTTTATTTCAGGTTTGAAGAGTTTCCTTTAATGGTACCAGATACAGGGGACCATAGGAGAAAAAAGGTATCTTCTACTGACTTGTACAGAAGCTTGCCTACAGTACAAACATGGGTTTGGAATGGATCGGACGGAACAAGAACTGGATTTGGCACATGGGTTTATATAAGATTCACATTTTGTTTTAATATTTAACATAATTTAAACAACAATCTCCAATCGAAGGAAACAAAACACAAGGCAAACTACAAAATACACCACCAGATCGCACATACACCTGACGTATGCGCTGTGGTGTGGGGGTTTGTATACTGGGGGATAAAGGGCAGAAAGCAGAGCTGGATGTCTTAACTCATGGCAGATTTCAGTAAATGTGTTGTGCAACAAGGTTTGCCAGGAATTAATAAGCAAATTAGGAGAACAAATTGATTTATTCTGCATACTGTCAAAAAAATCAGTCGAACCTCTGTTTATGTGCCTGAGATGGTGTAAGAAAAAAACTAAATACAGCCTCCTTTTTTTTATGTTTCAGCAGTTAAAATGAAATCGGTACTTAATCTATCTGTGCAAAACATGTTTAAGACTGCTTCAAGTACTGATCAACTTATTTTCTTTATGAATCATAGACAACAAATGTTTTTATTGTAGTTGCACATCTGACCAAACCGATACCCATCTCTTGTTAAAGAAAATTAAAAATGTACATGTAAACATAAAATACGAAGTAAATGTTGATTGCAAAACCAAGATAGGGGATTTGGGCTTCCCCCAAGTTTATGTTCAGCATTTTTAGACAAGTGTCCCTTTTTCATAAAAAACCCCCCCAGAAAGAAGCAGAGATATGCTGCCTTCATTTCATCCACTTTGGTTATTGTAAGACGCGGGTACAAAGAACAATGTCAGTTAAAAAAACAAAAGATATAGCAGAGCAAACAACTCAAAGAGGTGTTAGAAAATGTTATCTTAAAACATCTGTAACTTAGGTCATTTTCAGAGTAAGCCCAGCAGCAGTTTTGTATGTGCTTATTTCAAGAAACACACAAATGTGAATTATGAAACATTTAACAATTTATTTCTGTGCATCCCACCCTGTGCTCTTACAGCTAGTTATTGCTCCTAGAATGATGCTGCCATTTAAAAAATAATAACTGCATGTATTAAAGCTACATAATGCTGATTCATGTCAAAGAAATGCTTACACACTAACAAATAATTATGGCTAAGCTAAAAAGCATAAAACACCAAAAGTGCTTCTAGGTAAGTAAATAAATAATGTCTAATAATTATATTCATATTTAATAATAAATAAAGATGTAATAAATATATCTGAGATGATTAATATAAATTAAATGTGAAATTCCTCAATTAAAACATCCTTTTTTTAAATCATAATTAATTCAGTATTAAAGAGTTTCTTTCTTTGTGTGCTGCAGTGCTCCATAAAATAATTTTAATTGTCACTGTAGCTCCTCATAGATACTCTAATTGGCTTCTTGTTGGTTTGTTGCATAACAAGACCAGTTCTGACCAGTTATAATGACCAGAGCAGCACCAATAGCTGTGGTCTTTGACTTTCTAAAGTAACATTGACAGAAAATCGAAATGTATAATTGTGAAATAATTATATATGCTTTTTATAAAAAGAAAAAAATAAGTGGCAAATTTAAATAATCATTGATTCATTAATTATGTATTTGTTTCAAATTCCAATTACAGTGGCTAGTAAAAGTATTCATACCCCTTGAACTTTTCCATATATTGTCACATTACAACCACCAACATAATTATGTTTTATTGGAATTTTATGTAAAAGACCAACACAAAGTGGTGCACAATTGTGAAGTGGAATGGACATTATACATGATTTCTTTTTTTTTTACTAATAGAACTGAAAAGTGTGGTGTGTAAAAATATTCAGCCCCCTTCACTCTGATTGCAACCAATTGCCTTCAGACGTTGCCTGATGATTGCTAATGACTAAATAGAGTCCACCTGTGTGTAACCAAATCTCAGTACAAATACAGCTGCTCTGTAACGGCCTCAGAGGTTGGTAAAGAGAATATAGGGGAGCAAATAACATCGTGAAGTCCAAGGAATACACCAGACAGGTCAGGGATAAAGTTGTGGAGAAGTTTAAAGCAGGTCTATAAAAAGGTTTCCCAAGCTTTGAATATCTCACAGAGCACTGTTCAATCCATCATCTGGAAATGGAAAGAGTATGGCACAAGTGTAAACCTACCAAGACACGGCCGTCCACCTAAACTTACAGGCCAAACAAGGAGAGCACTGATCAGAGATGCAGCCAAGAGGCCCATGGTGACTCTGGACGAACTGCAGAGATCCACATCTCAGGTTTGGGGAATCTGTCCAGAGGACAACTATTAGTTGTGCACTGCACAAATGTGGTTTTTATGAAAGAGGGGCAAGAAGAAAGCCATTAACAGAAAAGCATAAGAAGTCAAATAGGTTGGTGCCAGCATCATGCCCTGGGGGAGCTTCTCTTCAGCAGGGACAGGGAAGGTGGTCAGAGTTGATGGGAAGATGGATGGAGAGAAATACAGGGCAATCTTTGAAGAAAACCTGTGGAGTCTGCAAAAGACTTGAGACTGGGACGGAGGTTCACCTTCCAGCAGGACAACGACCCTAAACAAAAAGCCAGGGCTACAATGGAATGGTTTAAAACAAAACATATTAATGTGTTAGAATGGCCCAGTCAAAGTCCAGACCTAAACCCAATCGAGAATCTGTGGCAAGATCTGAAAACTTGTTCACACGCTCTCCATCTAATCTGACTGACTGGCAAACCTTTCAGCCACTAGATGTGCAGAGCTGGTAGAGACATACCCTAAAAGACTTGCAGCTGTAATTGCAGCAAAAGGTGGTTCCACAAAATATTGACTGAGGGGGGCTGAATACCTTTGTATAATTTTCATTACACTTCACACTTGTTTACCACTTTGTGTTGGTCTTTCATATAAAATTGAAATAAAATATATTGTTTGTGGTTGTAATGTGACAATATGTGGAAAAGTTCAAGATGTATGAGTACTTTTACAGACACTGTAGATTGACACTTTTAAGCAATGATTTATTTACTGAATAGTGGCAGTTTGGGACCTCCATAAGGGACTAATAAATATAATGCATGGATGTATAAATAAAAAAAAACCCTGCTTCACTTAATGTTCTGAAAAGTGTGCTTTATCTTTGCATCGGCTGCATCATTAGATGGAAATCATATAAAAAAGCTCCCACTGTAGGTGGATGACAGGTTGCCTGCTAGAGTAGCTGTGGCGGTTTGATAGTATGTTGCCTGCACCAGTGGTTACCATTAGTTGTGAAAGATAATAAGCTACAGGAGTGGATCCAGCCACAATCCCAAAGAGCATGCTACTCCCATATCAGGACTACAGCTTCGCCACGGACAGATGGGCTCGGATCACACCAGAGCAGACAGAAAAAAAGCACCGCCACCAGGCCTTCAAAGGAGCAGCTGCAGGGAGGTTAAAAAAGAGAAACCTCTCCAGTCATTACACAAACAAAAAAGACCAAAATGTCTTATATTGCCAAGCTGTGTTTTAAAATCAACCTTTTGTACCATTTTCCCAGAGCTATCAATTTAAATCTCCTTTCCGTTCCCACACAGAATATTACAAAAAAGGAAGCCAGAATTTACCCACCATCGAGCAGCCAAGACTGTTATTGCTCCCTAAAGCCGAGAGGCAGCAGTCAACAGCTCGACTCAAATACAAACGAATCCTTATCCTTTTTAAGTTATTAAAGTACCGACAAACAAAATGCTCAAACTGGAGCAGATGAACTTGGCAATATTTGTGAAAGAAACTGCCGATTTATTATATTTTTTATCAATTTACTAATCACATCACTCCCAGTTTTGCCCAACATATTGACACAGAAATATTAGTAAGTTAGTAAAAAAATCAACCAAGTGTTTTCTATTTATTGGTCTGTTTATGCAGTGAATCAGGCTTGCAGTCAAATAGCCCCTGGTAAAGATGTGTAACAGACATTAAAATAAATTACTCTTTTATCGTTATTGGTATCTCTTTCAGTTAAAACAGGTGAAAACATTTTGGATGATCTGCACCACTATAATGATTTATCTAAATTGTATTTAATGTGAGCAAATGTTAAAGGTAATCTGCTAAAACTGCACATACAATGCAGACTTTAAACTGAATGCTGGTAAAATGAAGGAAGGTGTGATAACTGGTGAGTGAATCTGGATCAAAGTCACATTTTTTTAACCCCTTCCACGTTTCCATAAATTCATCTGACCTCACTTGAAACGCATCGCTAAAAAAGGTATAATTTAATCTTCGATAACAAAATAACATTTCAGTTCTGGTAAAATATACATGGAAAAAAACTGTCGATATATAATAGGAAATAAACTATTTTGTACAAAAATGTACATCGTTGCTCTTATTCTAGCAGTTCTAAAATAGTATAGTACAGAAACTGAAGAGCAAGGCTAAAACCAAAATAGATCAAACTCTTCATAAAAAGAAAAGTAACTGAAATTCATTGAATTTCAATTTGATGAAAACAAAATCTAATAAACAGAAGAAATTACCACATTCAAATTACTTAATTATTAAAATCACATCAGCATTACACATCTATCTATACTAGTATCTACTAGTGCCAGTGAATCTTTGCTCATCGTGAGGATTTCTCTGACTGGATCAGACACTACTGGGCCACATGACACTACTGCTTAATTTCACTGGATTCTTAGAAAATATTAGAAAACTACTTTCATTTCCTTCAGCTGATCTTCTATAACACTATATATGGATGTTCAACAAGACTTAATTAATCCCCACAAATCTAAACAGTCATAAATGTGTTTTCAAAAATGGCATTTGATTATCACCCTGTCTGTTTTCCGCTTCATCATCCCTTCCTTCTCTCTTTTCACGCTATTCCTCTTTGTCTCTTATAAGGAGGTTACCTCGCTCTTTGTCTTCTAATAATAATGAATCAACATCAAAAGACCTTAACTCCATCACAGTTGTTAGCCTTTTCAGACTCCTAACTCACTCGTATATCTTGAAGACGAATCAACTTCCTCGATTAACATTCATTACCTCTTCTTCCCTTCATTACATACAGTGGCTCTCAAACGTCTACACACCCCTGATAAACCGGCAGGTTTTTTGATGTGTCATGTGATGTTCTTCCTGCATAATTTAACTGAAAACATAAATCTGATGGGGAAAAATATAAAAACTAAAAAATATGCAATCCCTAATATGCCACCCCCATGTTTCACTGTGGGTATCGCGTTTTGATGTGCAGTGATGTTTTCTTTTTAGAGAAAAAGCCTTCATTTTGCAACCTTACTCCTAAATCCAGATGCATGGAGATCATACTAGATTGTTGTCACGTCTGGAACACAGCCAGTACTTTGCAGATTTTCCTGCCAGCCTCTTGGCAGCCTCCCTGAATAGTTACCATCGTACCTTTTCAATCATTTCTGAGAAATGTCTATTTTTTGTGTACTGAAACTGAGACAAAAGCTGCTTCGACAAAGTATTAGTGTAATGGCGGGCCCTATTTGGTAACTATTTCTCGTGCGTAACAGATTTGTTCATTTATTAGTTGAAGAATACTGGATATATGTCACATTAACGTTAGAAAAAGTATAGAAATAATTTGTCATACTCTGACTTTTTTACATGACACAAACCTTGAATTTTGACTGGGGTATTTAGCCTTTCAAGGACCACTGTATGTTTGACAGAAATAAATAACTGAAAGCAATGCTAATCTGCTCCAAGAAAATATATCCACATATTCCATTCAACAGAAACGTCAATTTTCCTCACTTACTGATTTTTATGATGTCGTTTTTTTTCTTTTGTGTTATTTGTAAAAATAAAGTTCCTGAAATGACTTTAAACCCCCCCCCCCAAAAAAAGTCCTTAGGCTTTGCTAAGAAAAAAGGACATGGTAGCAGGAGGGGGTGCAACTAAAAGTATAGGTGGGGGGAGTGAGATCCTGGCTTGGTGTTAGGAGGAGAGGTCCGACTTGTTTTTATGCAGGAGGACGATGAGAGAAGTTGGGTTCTTGGTTCAGATGACGCTGTCCTTCATCACTCCAGACTCCTAACCATCTTCTCACACCCCCTGAACGGGCTTTTTGATGCTACGACCGCACCCTCAGTTGTTAATGAGCATCCCGCCCACCCAGCGGAGCTTGCAGGCGAACCACCGCCTGAGGGGACAGAAGTATTCGAAGTGGAACTGCTCAAACTCGGGGGTCTGGCGGATATCGCTTAAAAACGCAATGTCAAGGTCGGACTCGGTGAGGATGATGAGGAGAAGGAGCAAGACAAAGAGGAGTCCAATGGTGACGAGGAGCAAGCGGAGGACACTTAAAACAAACTTATTCACCTGTTCCACCTCGCTCAGGGTTGAGTCCTCCCTCACACCCTCCTGTGCAGCTCTACCGTCTGCCCCGAAATCACCCCCATCCCCGCGCAATGGGGTGCCCGCTTCTAACTCCTTTTCCTCCTCGATGCTGCAGGGCGCGCCGTTGATTTGGCGTGAGACGGCCATGTCTGTACCGTGTTCGGCCACCGGGGTGGGAGGGACACTGTGAGAGGGACTGTAGGCCTCGTCCGAGATGACTGCCATCCCCTCGCTGACATCTGCAGCGTGGCTGCGGGACCGGGGTATGAAAGATTCTCCGTGGGACAAAGAACGCACCGGTGTAGAGTGGGCACTGTCACGCAAAGACTCCAGACCTGGGGGAAGAGGTAAAAAGATATGAGATAGGTAAGACTGGCTTGTAAGACTGAAAAGGAGTGTTTTTTGTGAATGATTTACAATACATTTTGATTAAGGACAAAACAGGATTTTTCCCTTCATGAAAAGGTGCTATTGACCCTCCTATCTATTAAACATTCTTTAAATAACTAGGCTAGTCCAAGAATTTCCTATACTGTCTGGATAATGCAATTAAAAACCATTAAGCAATGCATTTAACAAATGAGCCACATAATGAGTCAGCTTAAATACCAACAAAGTGTCATGTTCATCATAATAAGTAATATCTTTGTAATAGCAGAGTCAGCTTCTAAAATAATATTTCTAACTTCTCAAACATCTCAGTATTCAATCCATCATCCAGTAATGGACAGGATAAGAAAAGCATTAATCAGAGAAGTAGCCAAGAGGCCTGTGGTAACTCCTTGTGAGCTGTATAGATCCACAGCTTGGGTGGGAGAATCTGTTGACAGGAGAACTATGAGCTGTGCACAAATTTGGCTTTTAACCAAGAAAGGAATCCAAATGAAGTCTAATTTGTAGTTTGCTGGAAACCATATAGATACATAGTAAACTTGAAAGAAGGTGCTTTGGTCAGATGACAAAACTAATGTTGGATGTACAAAACTAATTGTGGCAGAAAACTAACACTTCACATCACCCTAAACACACTATTTTTACTAGAATACATGAGGCTGGCAGCAGTGGCAGTTCTAGACCAAATTTACCAGGGAGGCCAGGATGCGGTCAGTGTATTTTCCTGGGGGCACAGAAAGAATCAAACAAAAAATGGGACAATATTTCATCATTTCATATATTAAGTGAACCACAGAGCCACTTGCGGCTCTGGAGCATCAGGCTGCAGACCCCTGATCTAGCAGATGAAAACTGTGATACTACTGAAGCTGTATAGGAATACGATTGAAGCTAAAAGTGCAACACCTTAATTTTTATTTTATTGTTAAAGTAAAACTGCAAAAGTAAAAAAAAAAATGGTCCAAGGGACCAATCAGTTACGGTATCTGTGCTGGTGCATATCATCATAAGAAATTGATTTAGTATTATGTCTTCAGTACAGGGGCCATAACGGGGGCCAAGACCAGTTCTACAGAGGCACTGGTGCCTGTTGCCCCTAGCTAGAACTGCCCATGGCTGGCAGCATCATGCTGTGGAGGATGTTTTTCTTCAGTAAGGTAAAGCTGGCCTGAGTCAATGGGAAGATGGATGGAGCTAAACGGATTCCAATACTTGACAAAAAATCTGCAAAAGACCTTGGACTTGGGCAGAGGCTCATCACCCAGTAGGACAACAACCAGAAAGCTAAAGCCAAGAGTTGCGATGGTGGGCTGAATGTATATACAAGTCCTTCTCAAAATATTAGCATATTGTGATAAAGTTCATTATTTTCCATAATGTCATGATGAAAATTTAACATTCATATATTTTAGATTCATTGCACACTAACTGAAATATTTCAGGTCTTTTATTGTCTTAATACGGATGATTTTGGCATACAGCTCATGAAAACCCAAAATTCCTTTCTCACAAAATTAGCATATCATTAAAAGGGTCTCTAAACGAGCTATGAACCTAATCATCTGAATCAACGAGTTAACTCTAAACACCTGCAAAAGATTCCTGAGGCCTTTAAAACTCCCAGCCTGGTTCATCACTCAAAACCCCAATCACGGGTAAGACTGCCGACCTGACTGCTGTCCAGAAGGCCACTATTGACACCCTCAAGCAAGAGGGTAAGACACAGAAAGAAATTTCTGAACGAATAGGCTGTTCCCAGAGTGCTGTATCAAGGCACCTCAGTGGGAAGTCTGTGGGAAGGAAAAAGTGTGGCAGAAAACGCTGCACAACGAGAAGAGGTGACCGGACCCTGAGGAAGATTGTGGAGAAGGGCCGATTCCAGACCCTGGGGGACCTGCGGAAGCAGTGGACTGAGTCTGGAGTAGGAACATCCAGAGCCACCGTGCACAGGCGTGTGCAGGAAATGGGCTACAGGTGCCGCATTCCCCAGGTCAAGCCACTTTTGAACCAGAAACAGCGGCAGAAGCGCCTGACCTGGGCTACAGAGAAGCAGCACTGGACTGTTGCTCAGTGGTCCAAAGTACTTTTTTCGGATGAAAGCAAATTCTGCATGTCATTCGGAAATCAAGGTGCCAGAGTCTGGAGGAAGACTGGGGAGAAGGAAATGCCAAAATGCCAGAAGTCCAGTGTCAAGTACCCACAGTCAGTGATGGTCTGGGATGCCGTGTCAGCTGCTGGTGTTGGTCCACTGTGTTTTATCAAGGGCAGGGTCAATGCAGCTAGCTATCAGGAGATTTTGGAACACTTCATGCTTCCATCTGCTGAAAAGCTTTATGGAGATGAAGATTTCATTTTTCAGCACGACCTGGCACCTGCTCACAGTGACAAAACCACTGGTAAATGGTTTACTGACCATGGTATCACTGTGCTCAATTGGCCTGCCAACTCTCCTGACCTGAACCCCATAGATAATCTGTGGGATATTGTGAAGAGAACGTTGAGAGACTCAAGACCCAACACTCTGGATGAGCTAAAGGCCGCTATCGAAGCATCCTGGGCCTCCATAAGACCTCAGCAGTGCCACAGGCTGATTGCCTCCATGCCACGCCGCATTGAAGCAGTCATTTCTGCCAAAGGATTCCCGACCAAGTATTGAGTGCATAACTGTACATGATTATTTGAAGGTTGACGTTTTTTGTATTAAAAACACTTTTCTTTTATTGGTTGGATGAAATATGCTAATTCTGTGAGATAGGAATTTTGGGTTTTCATGAGCTGTATGCCAAAATCATCCGTATTAAGACAATAAAAGACCTGAAATATTTCAGTTAGTGTGCAATGAATCTAAAATATATGAATGTTAAATTTTCATCATTACATTATGGAAAATAATGAACTTTATCACAATATGCTAATATTTTGAGAAGGACCTGTACCCACCTCATAATTATGCACTACTTTGTGTTGGTTTATCACAGAAAGTTCCAATAAAACACATTGCCTTTTAGGACCCAAAGGCAGGTAGGACACAGGCATACATGTTGGAAAAGATGTAAAGAAGAGAACAAAATAGGAAAAGCATGGGAGGGAAAAAGACAAAGACAATAAAATGGAACAAATTAACCAGGGACATGCAGGACACAAGCAATCAGAAATCTAACAAAACACATAAATTACAGTAAACAAAACATAACAAAAACCAAGAATAACTCAAAATGCTAAATCACAGTCCATCAGATAATGACATGACAAACGGGGAACAAGTTCAAGGGGTATATAAACTTTTGCAAGCAACTGTACCCAAATCCACAATTATTATTAGCCTGCCTTCCACAAACACACAAGTATCATTCATTGAAAATATTTTAATTTAATTTTAATTTAAACATAAAATGTTATTACCTTTTTCATTTATTTGGAAAGTTTATTACACCTAATAAGTGATCCTGGGGGAGCTTCAGGAATCTGAGTGCTACGTTTGCATCCTATTTCAGTGCTTAAAATGAACTTGCATTTGTGGAATAATTAAAATATTTATTTTTTAAAAATCAGTTTAAATAAGTTCATTTATAAAGTGCCAATAACAACTACACTGAAGGTACTTTACAAGACAGAGCTCGACTATAGGAAGTGTTGAGATATGCTACAGCATAATAGGATTGTAGTGAGGTTTCTATGTGGCATATAAATGTAGGATTTCTTTCCTGGAATAATGCCGAAACCATTCCTTAAGTATGATCTACAACCCAGACACAAACCCAGATATATAGATCCTATAGGAAATTAACTGATAATGGGCCCCAGGCGGGATTGTGTATGGCTTAGGTGCCATGTTCTTTGCCTATATAGGTTTGATGCAGAAACAACTCAGGGTAAAAAGTCGGACCCATATGGGTCCTAGATGTGTAGCACACGATGCTTAATTTAACTTTATGACTTGGGCAAATGTAGGTTTCCTTCCACAAGCTTCTCTTAATGGTTTGCTGGGATCCTGTTTCTCCTGACAAAACAGACGTAATGATCAGGGTTGTTTGATGGCTACTCAAAACATTAACTGTGTTGTTGTTAAGCCACTTTGAAACTAATTTAGTGCCATGCTTAGGGTCATTGTCCATTTGGAAGACCCATTTAACAGACACTTTCACTTCCTGGCTGATGTCTTGAGATGTTGCTTTAATATTTCCACATTTCCACATAATGTTCTATCTTCATGATGCCATCTATTTTGTGAAGTGCACCAGTCCCTCCAGCAGCAAATCTCCCCCACAACATAATGCTGCTACATTTGTACTTCAGCATTGGGATGGCGTTCTGAGACTTGCAGCCTTTCCTCTTTATCCTCTAATCAAGTTCGTACATACAAATGTTGGAATTATGATTATTGATTGATTAATCTTTATCAATAATTATAATTAAAAATCAGAATTTGACAAATTAATTTCTTAACCAAAATCCTCATTTATGAATCGAGACCAGAGATGTCTTCTGGTGTTGTAATTGTGGCTCAACTCCTTTGATAATTACAACTGTTAAATACTCAGTAATAATTGATAACTATTACCAGAGATGTCAGTTTAATCGACCGTTTCTGCCGAAACGTGTGAAACTTCAACCTTATCTTGACTGACAAATCACTCTTGCACAAAATAAACACAAAACGCCTTCTCTTTATCTATGTGAATATTTATTAAATCACAGCCCTGATACACTCGCTCTTCCGATTTAATAATCTTCACCTACTCAAACATGCAAAGTTCTACACAAAAGGGGTAAAATATCTAACTAAACAAAATAAAGCAAAACAGCAGTATGGGATCAAACCAGCAGTTATGGCAAAAATGATAATATGACAAAGGGATGTGGTGGTGAGTGGAGGTTGGGGTGCAGGTCCAACTGTAACTCAGTTATAGTCAGTCATAAAACCTCCCCCAACTTTGCGCGGGCTGAGCACACAAAGAGTTATAAAACCTTTGCCGGCAAGCTAGTAAGCAGTAAGGTTGAAGACAAAGAAAATGGTGAATTTCACCATGAGGTTATTATAACAGTCCAGTCTCACAGCGCACCTGCGCTTGCTCCCGGGTAGTAAATTACTCCACAAAACACACACAAAGCTGGGTAGCACAGCGGCTTCCAGGCATCCAACACAGCACATCAAAGTTTCAATAAAAAGGTTACATGCACATATAATTCAGAACACATTAGATTAAATAGCAAATCTCATCGCACTAAAACCTCCTGTACCCTGCCCAGACTTTCTAAGAAAGAAATAAAAATAAAGAATGGGTTTTACTTGTCGCTGTCTTCCTTCTGAGCGGGGTTGAGAGAGAATAGGGTGGAAGTGGGAAGTTAATGTGCGTCCACAGTTAACTTCAGGAAAAGCGGTCAATCTTCGTCCTCTGGCCTCCTGCTATTTTCCCTTTCGCCTGCTTGGCGAAAGGGAAAATATGATCTGACCATCAAAGTCGACTAGGACAAAACAAGGTGGCGATTTGTCTCATTGAAACTCCGTGGTTTTTTTAGTTCCGTGCTAAACTCACGTCTTCGATCGGCAAAGTGAAATTTCTGGCCTTCTTATTCCAGAAACCTCAATTATGAATTCTTCGTTGAGAGAATAAATTAAATCCACTCGGGACTCTTCTCCAGGTGATGCTTCAGATGTTGGTAACTGTGTCACGGTCTCCAGCTGAAGGCAAATGGTGGGTCGTCTCATCCTCTGTTATATAGTTGACGGTGGCCTCAGGGCTGCGACGCCCCTGTCCTATCAGCCGCGGGGGTCGACGGGATCTGTAGGCACGGACTGTCCTGGATACAAAATGACCGAAAACGCCAGGAGGCCTGGTGGCGTCCAGCAACGTGCAAATGGTCCAATATTCAGCAAACAAGTTGTCCAACACAAACAAGGAATTTGACTCCAGTACACTTTGCTCTTTGGTTTTGTTTTTGCATTACAGAATATACATATTTACAATGTACAATATATACATATATAAATAAAAAGGTGCATGTGCAACATCTGTATGCTGTTGTTTTGTACTTTATTGAATGTTCATCAGAGAAACAGCCTGGGGGAAGAAACTGTCTCTGTGGCGGCTGGTTTTAGTAAACAGTGCTCTGTAGCGACGGCCTGAAGGTAAAGCTCTGAACAGTTTATGTGCAGGGTGTGTGGGGTCTGCAGAGATTTTAGCAGCTCTTTTCTTGACCCTAGACCTGTAGAAGTCCTGGATGGAGGAAATCAGCTCTGATTATTCTCTCTGCAGTCCTGATTATTCGTTGCAGTCTGGACCTGTCCTGTTTTGTGGATGAGCCAAACCACACTGAGATGGATGAAGACAGGACAGACTGAATGATGGCAGTGTAGAAGATGACCAGCAGCTCCTGTGGAAGGTTGAACTTCTTGAGTTGCCTCAGGAAGTACAGTCTCTGCTGGGCCTTCTTTCGAACAGTGTCTATGTGTGAAGACCATCTCAGGTCCTCAGAGATGTTGGTTCATAGGAACCTGAAGTGGTCCACAGCTGACACGGTGTTGTTGAGGATGTTGAGGGGGGTGTGTGGGGTGGAGTTCTCCAAAAGTCCACCACCATTTCCACAGTCTTGAGTGGGTTGAGTTCAAGGTAGTTCTGACCGCACCAGTGTACCAGCCGATCCACCTGCTGTCTGTATGCAGACTCATCACCGTCCTGGATCAGTCCAATGACAGTGGTGTCATCTGGAAACTTAAGGAGTTTAACGGACGAGTCTGATGAGGTGCAGTCATTTGTGTACAGAGAGAAGAGGAGTGGGGATAGAACACACCCCTGGGGGGCACCAGAACTTATTGATCTGGATCGGGAGAAGATGCTCCCCAGTCTCACCTGCTGCTGTCAGTCTGTCAGGAAGCTGTTGATCCACTGACAGGTGGAGGCTGGGACGTTGAGCTGGGTGAGCTTCTGGTGGAGGATGTCTGGTATGATGGTGTTGAAGGCCGAGCTGAAGTCTACAAACAGGATCCTGGTGTACGTCCCTCGGTGGTGTTGCAGGATGAAGTGTAGACCTAAGTTAACAGCATCATCTGCCGACCTGTTTGCTCGGTAAGCAAACTGCAGGGGGTCCAGCAGGGGGTCTGTGATGTCTTTCAGGTGCTTCAACACCAGCCGCTCAAAGGATTTCATGACTACAGACGTCAAGGCTACAAGCCTGTACTCATTTAATCCTACGATGGTGGGTTTCTTGGGAACCGGGATGATGGTGGATCGTTTGAGGCAGGAGGGGACCTCACATTTCTCCAGTGACTTGTTGAAGATCCGGGTGAAGATCGGAGCGAGTTGATTTGCACAGGCTTTCAGGCATGATGGGGAGACGTTATCAGGTCCTCCAGCTTTCTTTGTTTTCATGCGCTGAAAGAGCCTGTTTACCTCTTCCTTGGAGATCTTTAGTGCAGGCAGAGGATTTGAAGGTAGGGGGTTGGTTGCTTTATTGGAGGAATTTGTTCCTGAATGGGATGTGGAGGAGATGGTTTGAGATGTGAATGGCTTCCTGTCATGTCTGCAGTAGAAGCCATTTAGACGGTTGGCCAGGAGACGACTCTGTTCAGGATGGGTGGGGGGGCTCCTGTAGGCAGTCAGGTTTCTCAGACCGGTCCATACAGCTGAAGTGTCACCAGTAGAAAGGCTGTTCTTCAGCTTCTCACTGTAGCTTCTCTTAGCTGTTTTGATCTCCTTTGTTAGTTTGTTCCTGGCCTGCCTGTACCGCGCCCAATCTCCACTGCTGTGAGCTTCTTCCTTGTCCTTGAGTCCTTTAGAGCTGTGTAACAATGGTCCAGTGTGTTTTTGTCTCTGGCGGGACACTTAATAATGTAACAATTGACATTATAGCCAAACACTTCAGCTTTAATTTCTTAAGACCACAAGACATGCCTCCAGAAAATGAATGGCTTTCTCCCAGAAAATGTTTTTAATATAATCTGGCTTTTTCTGTTGCTATTGGAGTAATGGCTTCTTCCTTTCAGAGTGGTCTTTCAGCCAATGTTGATACATGACTCATTTTACTGTAGATACTGACATTCTCTAACCAGCTACAACAGCATCTTGACAAGGTCTTCTGGTTTTGTTCTGAGGTTAATACCCATATTACACACACCCAAACACATTTATCTCTGGGACACAGAACATGTCTCCTTCCTGGACAGCATGAAAGCTGGATATTCTGATAGTGTTTATACCTATTTATAATTAACGTAGCACCTTCACACATCTGGTTTTTGTACCCAATGATGAATCAGACTTGTGGAGGTGCACAGTTCTCTTCTTGATGTCTCCCTATTTTTTTTAATTTTTTATTCTTTAATGTTGTCACAGAAAGAATCAGTGTGTGTGAGGTATTGCCTTAAAATACATACGCAGCTGTGCCTCCATTTAACTCAAATATTAGGAATCAGAAGTTCGCAAAGCCATGACATCATTGTCTGGGCTTTCCCATTTTGTTTAAAGGCACAGTAAAGTTAGTGTAAATGTTTGAATTTGAGGAAACTAAAAAAATATATATCTTTGTTCTGGCATTTGGAAAATGGGAATAATTTTAGTAATCCCAATTAAACCTGAACTTTAAAAAACACAAGTTACAAATTAACAGCATATGAAAAGGGCTAATTATATTACCTGCAGTTGACAATGTTGGTAGTTTTCAATACAGGATATTTTTAATCCTAATTACTTAAAATCCTCAATAAGCCAACATGAAATAAAACATTTGCTTAAAAATTTTCTTTTTTTCTTGTGCTGAAACACATTCTTTAGTACAGTCCTGTTTTACATGTATTTTGTGTCCCCCCTGTTCCTAAATTATAATTGAGTTCCCTAAATCGAACGGCAAATATTCACCTGCAGGGGTTAAAAAACTCTGATTTATAGATTAAGTGTATTCTGTAGCAAACAGAAAAAGTACAGTAAAGATGAGCCATGGCATGAGTACTTTGCTGACGGCCTCACATTCTCATGAGGGTCAAAGTAGCAACATTATACCTTCACTGTAAAATAAGGGGGATTACATTTACGCATTTCATGAGAAATTGTTTTAAATCGTTGAAAAAACCGGAAGGATCCAACATCTAAACCTCTGCTGACATGAACAGGAAAAGATTTTTTTTCATAATTTCATCCTGTGTTTTGCTTTAAAAAAACAAATTATAGCAAATAATCAGGAAGCACAGGAAGCCGCATGAATTATATATTTTTTCCATCATCAAAATATGCAAAAAACTGACAAAGAAAACAAAAAAGTTTCCAAAACCTTCATTTGGAGCCCACATTACCTGGAGGGCCACTGGCCTGAGGACAGGACAGCAGAGTACCCGGATGAGGACTGACCCTGCTGGGCTCCTGCTGTCCCATCAGAGCAGGGTAAAGGGGCAGGACGCCTAGGGCCTTGCCCAGCATACGAGGCCCCAGGCTTAGCACGCGGACCTTTACATCCCGGTAGCAGTGGTTGATCATACGGAGGTGAACATTCACCCTGGTGGTGATGCGAATCAGACACTTCACCATGGCTGCAGTGTGCACGAGCCTGTTCTGTCCTTATGGTCCCTGCCCAAAGTCCAGGCCTCCGGTTAATGGCTTTGTTGCTTCTGACAGAGGGAGAAACAGTGGATCTGCGAGCACTGCTACGATCAGCAGTGTTAGCCTCCACCCCACCCAGGCCAGTGACATAAATGGAGTAGAAGGCCCAGGTTATTTTAAGCTGGGGTATTAATACTCATCTAAGACATCCAGTCAGCACACACCGAGGGTGGGAAAGTCTTACTGCCCTCCTTAATATACACAAGGCACCTACTTCTGTCCATTTACCTCACTGTACACAGAGCAGAAAGTTAAAAGAGTGTGAACAGGTTTCACTGTTTTACCCAAAGGTAGGCCGAGTTGCTTCTGCCTAAATGAAACCCTGAGGCCAACTGGTTCTGGACCAAAAGGCAACAGGTGAATTTAGATGGCAGATTTTTGGCAGAACAAAAACAAAAGCCTACGCACATATCTTTAAGGCTGTGAACTGAGTAAATGTGACTGAGTGAAGCTCACGTCTGGCAGTAGGCCACTCTGACAAGAACGTAGCCAAATGGCTCAGGTTTCAGGCTGAATGTGAGAGAGTTTGAGATGGTTAACTCAAGATAGGGGAGGAATTCTCTCAAAACAGGCTTAGTGGCTCTCTAACTCAGTTAAAGCTTTGAAGCTACACAAAATAAAGTACTGTGCCTGGCAAAAGTATTCATACCGCTTCAACTATTTCTGCACTTTGTCACATTACAACACACAATTTTATGTGATAGACCGAAAATGTCCCAAATAAGTAGGAGTTGGAAGGGATACATGGTTTCCAAAATTTTCAACAAATTAAACTCCATTGTATCTCCGGCTGTATGTTTGTGTTGTCCTGCTGGAAGGTAGACCTCTGCCCCAATCTCAAGTCATTTGCAGCTTCTAAAAAGTTTTCTTCCAACAATGGCCTGTATTTAGCTTTATCCACGTCCCCATTGACTCTGGTCAGCTTCCCTGTCCCTGCTAAAGAAACGCCTTCCCATAGCATGATGCTGTCACCACCATGTTTTATGATGAGGATTGTGTTCCAAATGGTTTTTAATGGTTTTTAACTTCTTATGGTTTTCTTCCAAGAATGGCATTCATATTGCCACTCCTCAATAAAACCCAGATTTCTGGAGTGCACAACTAATAGCAGTCCAGTTAACAGCTTATCCCACCTGCACTGTGGATCTTTGCAGCTCCTCCAGAGTTGCCATGAACCTTTGGTTGCTCGTCTTATCAATACTCTGCCTTAAGTCAGTTTAGGTGGACAGTTATGTCCTAATAAGTATTTATTTGATCCCAGCACCCTCCGCTCTGTTGCTTGGTCTTTTTGATATGGTTTAGACACTAACTTAACAAACCTCAGAGGCAACCATAGAACAGCTGAGATTAAATTGCATAAAGGTGGACTTTATTTACCAAGTAGGTAATATCTAATGGCAAGTGGTCACATTGGATTTTAGTTTGGGCTTCAAAGTAACGAAGTGGGAGACATACAGTATATGCACCACACAGATGCTCATTTGAAAAACATTTGAAAACCATGTATCATTTTCTTTCAACTTCACATTTACACAGACCATTGTGTTTGTTTCTGGCATAAATTCCCAATGGAATACATTAAATTTTTGGTTGTAACTTGACAAAATGTAAAAAAAAAAAAAAAAAAAAAAAAAAAAACTATTTTCAAGAAGTAAAAATGCGTTTCAAATTTCTGCTGATTGGCTTGCTTTAAAGCTACACACGGGGTTTCTCTCCCATCAACTATTTTCTTACCCTCCATGATAGATATGTGCACGGCTCTCCGACGTGTGCGGGGAACACTGCTGAGCCGAGGCCCGTGGGTTATAGATGGACAACTCCTACTGGGCACAAGGCCAGACCTGTTATTAAAAAAATAACAGATAAATGCATTAATACCACTTAACTAAGTGCTGTAAGCAAATATACCCAATCTAACCCTACCTATGTATTTCAGGAGGTTCACGTTTAATTCTGGCACTTTGCTCCATCACCTCTTTCGCCACTCGTCCACTGTTGTAAGGTAAGGAAACAGTGCACAGGGTAAGTTTCACATTCATTAAAACATGAGCAATCACAGTACATGAAAATTATCGCAGCAGTAAATGAGTGCCGTATAGGAGCATTCATTCTCTAAGAGCTAACATCAGTCAGACAAATACACATTAAACATATCAAAATAGTGCAACTTCACCCAGAACCTTTTTACTAAAAAAGTGGAACCCCTGTTTGATTGGTAAATCAAATTAAAATGTATTCATTTACAAATCTACCAGCCAAGCAAAACACATCTCCAGCTGTTTCAAAGTGTGATTAGTTCCCCTTTATTTTTAACTCTACGTCTTCTGTCTTTTGAGGTGTCAGACCCATCCGCTGGGAAGAAGCGATGCAAAAGGCCAAGAAGTCACATCCTCAGGGAATAATCATATCCACCTCCAACTGTTATTTTTTTTCAGTGTCCTCTCCTCCCTGTCATAACTCATGCTGCCTTGCTGGGTACTCTACCTGTAGCGGAAACGGCTGCCCTTGAAGAACAAGTTGCTGCTGGAGACTGTGCGAACCTGACTGGACTTTTCAAGCCTGACCAACGAAGAGGGGAAAAAAATGAAGCCATTTTAATTCAAAGCACAGAAAAAAGAGTCAATTAGCAAACTACCCAGAATTTCTTCATGCTTTGCTTGCAGGTAGCAAAGTATAAAAACATTGTATAAAAAACTAATAGTTCTTGGGATAGAAAGCATGCTGCCAAGCATGCTTGCACAAGCTAGGAATAATCTTGGTCACATAGCCTCCAGTACCTATTAAGCTTTATAGAATAGAAATGAGAGCAAGAAACCAAAATAAAAAAACAAAAACAAGAAAAATATATTGCAAAATAGCACTGAAAAGGCTGCTTAGCAGGATATCTGAGACCTGTTCTTGGTCACAGTTCTACTGTTGCAAAATGATGATTTATGCATGACTATTTAAATGGATACAAACACTCCATTAAAAATATTGAGAAACTGTGATGGTTTTATAATGGTATTTACAAATTTTAAAGCTGCCATGTATTAGTCATTGGATAAAAGTGGAAGGATAATAAAGCATAACTAATACGTACACGAATTGCACAATACAGGTAATATTCAATAGATGTAGACAGAGGCAGTGTTGTTCATAATGACAGCCGCATGTTAGTTAAGGGTTTACGGTATATGGAAAATGTAGGTGTGAAAAAGTTGTTTTCATGACTGGATGTTTCTGTTGTACTCTAAAGGTGCTTCTCTGAAGGCAACAGCAGGCTGTCTTATAGATGTAAGGGGTTGGAGGTGATGATATTTTGAAGGTCTTTCAACGTCTTTCTTTGAACTTAGGCACCTTTTTTTTGCTCTTCCATCTAGTCCCTGTACTTGACCATGGTATCTTTTTAGGTTGTGTGTGCTCAAAAATGAGAAAAATGGAAGACAAAAGAAAAGGAGTCAGGCTAAAAAACTACCTCCTGCAGATGAAAAGGACAGGGAAAGAGATGCTTTATGAAGCAGGAAAAAGATTCAGTACTGCATCTGTGCAATGGTTCTTAATCTGTGGTATGTTTGTGGCACTCAGGCAACCATTAGTGACCGAGAAACTGCTTTTAATCAGCTAAACTTAAATGCCAAGCCAAGTTAATTGGTTTGGCATTTAAACTCAACTGTAATGTGAAGCTAAGCTGCAGAGATAACAAAAAAGAGGACTGGTTCAACTGCTTCATGATCGTTGCTCTAAATGGAAACCACTTCACTGCTTAGAGAAGTGGGGAATATTTCTAAAATCCCTGGGGATACTGAAACCGGCAATCATGGACAAGAAAACAAGTGTTAATTGCTTTTTAGAGAGAAACAAAAGGTGTAAAATTGAGACTAAATTAAATTAAAGTTGCTTTACATTTGTATTTAGTTATTTTAGGACAGAGAAAGAGCTATAATGCAGGTTATGGAAATATATTCTTCACAGTGATTATCTAAACCATACCATTTTAACCTACACCCTTCAACCAAAATGTGGTGCCACATTTCCTTACGTATTGCTGTTTTATAATGCTGACACTACAGAGGTACTAGGGGAGATTAAAACATCCCGTAGTGGTACAGTTTAGAAAAAGTGTGAGGAACCATGCCAATTCTTTATTTATTTTTTTATCTTGCTAAGTTGTCTGGTTTTTTAAAATTGCTAAATCTTCAGAAAGCCTGAGAAACTTTTGTAGTGGACTACATGAATGTCTTGCTCATGGGGGATGACTCAAGACATTTGCTCAGTACTGTATAACCTTATAGCTGTAACATGCCCGTGCACTTTAAGTGTTATTGTATTTACTTTTTGTTTTCCTAAAACCCAGAGCAAGGCCACAACTAGGATCAAATAACATGGCGCCCCAAGAATGGCTCCAAACAGTATTTAGTATCTCACAGTTAGTAAGATATTATTTTAAATCTTTTTGCATTTTACTCTTCCAGATCTTCTCCTTTCCTCTCTGTCTGTTGTCATTTAACCCTCTACACACTTCACTAGCAGAGTTGCATTGCTACACTTCTTTCAACCACTGAGGTCAGACTATTTGGTTTTGTTAATCAGCTTTCCTCAGCTAGACAACATGGAGGTCCTGAGCTGTAACTCATTGCTGAGACATCGGAACCATCTCCCAGAAAAAGCACTGAAGTGGTTGCAGTCTCGTTCCTGAGCCTGTTCAGATACTAAAGGTCAGCATTACCTCGCATCTCACTTCTCCAGCTAAGAAACAACCCGAAGGGAAGGAGTTTTAAGGACACCATAGTGATGTGATGGTATACTTTTAAGAGATGAAGAGCAAGACAATAACAACAGCAGGGTAAAAGAAGAATGTAATAAAATATGAAAATTGCAGACTCACTTGTAAAACGCCTGATTCTCCACACCGCATTTCCAAAGGTGCTTGCATGCCTCCGGCGTGGGCGCAAAGTATGTTAAAATGATCTTTCTGTCCTGCACATCAGAAAAAAATTACATTTGCAGGACAAATGAACAAGCTGATAGAAAAAAGACAAACTCCATGAGCAAGTTGCATGCAACAAATTCACATCCTCACCTCCTTCTGATTTGCATATATGTGGAAAGTCTTGGCTTCAAACTTGAGCTTGGACACCTCGTTCCTGTCCGGGAGAACAAGTGCAATCACAGATTTCCATACAACCGAGCAGAAACAGAAAGCCGCAACCTCTTTAAATATTCATGCAACCACTTTGAGATCACATAAACAGTCACGGTGCTCCATGTTTAGCTGACAAAACAAATTATTAATAATATTCCCTAGAGAGGGAGAAAGAGAGAATGGAGGATCAGGGAGATTCAGAGAGCAACTGAGGGCAAACAAACAAACTATTCAAAATACACCAAACTGCATATTACATCTGCTTTCATATTGGGGACAGCAATCATATCAGTAAAAGCAAACAGGAAGTCATTGTGTTGTAGGTGATTGTAAATGATTTGTAAAATCTTTCTTGAGTAAAAACTGTTGGTATGAGCCACTTCTTGTCCTCTACTAACATATTCAACAAATTTAGCTCCTGTAATTAGCCATCTGTTTATGTAAAAGCCGCTGGCTTGGGACTCAGATACAGGCAGATGGACAGACTCTGTTTACTGTGACTGTACAACCAGCTGTGGTACACATCATATTATAAATAACGAACATACGTCGTGCATGTCAGATGCGATATAATAAAGGCCTGCCTTTCTGTTTAATAACTCAGCGGTGTTTGTAGGGAGTTATATTATATGAGGAAAATCACTTTCTTGGATAAAGTCACTTAATAATAGATCATTATGTTCAACTAAGTAAAGTTCTCTCCAAATTACTAAAATTATTGTGATGTACAACAAGGTTCTGAGCTTACTCTTAAATGTTTTTTTATAATACACAGAGATGACATGTGGTTCAGTAGGTAGTCGTCTTGCGATCGGAAGGTTGTAGGTCCTATTCCAGCTTCTTCCTGTCACATGTCAATGTGCCCCTGGGCAAGGTACTAACCCCCAAGTTGCCTACTGATGTGCGTATTAATGTATGAATGTTTGAGCGCCATCATATCATGTCACATGACTAAGACTTTGGATGGTTTCTCTCACCATTTAAGAAAATGAACTCTCCTGTTCCCCTGAAGAACCACGAAGCCAAATGGCGTGAAGGCGAGAAAAGCGGGGTTTCCGGACACATCCTGAAACACACATTTTAACATGTACAATCAGATTTAACTAAAACAATTAGAAGACATACAGGCACACAGACCAATTTGTTGGCGCCTAAAGCCTTAAAATAAATTTGTCTTTTGTTACAGCAGCATGACCTCATCACCCATTAGTTGTTTCCAGATAGTTTTAGGAGCATCATAGATTCTCCACTATTCTGACCAAAGTGTGTGGTTCCAGTTAAAAGCATCTTCCACAGATGAGAACAAATTGTGTAATAGTGTATTGATACTTCTCTGTGTGTGTTTCAACAAGTTCTGCTCATGCTGTGACCATATTTCAACATCACAGTCTGAACTGAAATGCCTTTAAAATTTCTACAAATTGGTACACTGACAGTTGAACAACTGCACCTCACCTTACACGGATGTGGATCAACACCATATGTCTCCAGCATCTGGGCTTTCTGCAGGAAATTTCGCTCTGACGTTTCAGGAGTCTGTCCGCTGAGGAAAAGCAACAGCCCAGATGTCAGTTTATGAGCTTTAAAAACAGCTGCAGAGAAATGACATGGCCACAAGTGGGCAGCAGCGTGTCATGCTATGCATCATTCATCACTTAAATCAGACTTGGTTAATCCAAGGAGATTCCTGTTGTCTCTCACTGTCATTCAATATTTTCTCACTCATCTTTTCTACAGCCTGCGTTTAACTTTCCTCCGAAGTCATGACTATAGTCAACTACATAAATATCAGGGGAAGTTTAGGTTTTTTTTTAAAGAGCAAGATCTGTAGGAATTTGAATCGGACATCAATTTTCTCTATCATCTCTTACATCAGCTCGGTTTTGTGTATATCGGCGATCCGGCGCTCCAGCTTCTCCGAGTGCTTGGGAAAAAACTGGAATTTGGAGCTGTAACCTTCAGGATGCTTCCCAGGGTCGTAATCACCAATCTCAGCTAGAGGAGGCATCAGAAAAGGGAAGAAAAGAAAGTTAAGTCATTCACACATTAGCAGGGGGCTGGCTAAACATGGCCAGGATTATCCACGGTCCTTCATGCCACATTACACTCCCTCAGCTGACCCTGATGCTGATTTCTTTCTGCCAGGAGAAGCTGACTAGGCAGGCCATCTTTAATTTATCAGCATGTCTTCCGAAGAGGAGCCTGCCTTCCCCTCGAACACGGTGCTTTCTGTATAGCTTGCTGTGCCAGACTTTAAGTCAAATCTGTGATATTTGTTTCTTTAGCTGTGTTAGTCTGACAATATTCCAGATTTGGGAAAAATACTGTAATAGCTGAGAACAATTTTGATTTACACGAATCCCAGAGCCCATGCTAGTATAAAAAAAAACTGACAAGTTGGGTGTGAACAGATGATTGCATGTCTTACTTGAAAACATCTGCAAGTACTTCCTTACATTTCTTTTCAGGCTACTAGAAATACCACAGGGAATTAGCTTTCTTTGCAGACAGTATTTATCAATAAGCATGGAGAGCAGTGAGCAGCAGAGAGTAGAATAACTCTTCCCATCTGTCTCTTTCACCTTGAAGGATGTAGGCAGCCAGCATGGCAGCGTCCGAGGTTTTGCACAGTAGACGACCATGGTAGAGGTCTCTCTTTAGTTGCAGGAAGACCAGGTATCTACAGAGGACAAACAAAGAAGCATTTACTACAAATAAAATTTAAAAACTAGAGCAATACGACAAACGTGACTAATCTCAAATCCATTTATTACATTCACCTTCCCTAGAGGTGGTTTTAATGTTTCCCTTTGATTTTTAGCTACTTAAAAAAAAATAAGAAGAGTAGAAACACCCTACAGGAAAGAGCTGCTCCTCATGCGTTTTTTTGCAGCCTCCAGGCCTAGTTTTAAACTGATCCAACCGCTTAGCTCCCCAAGCATGAACGCTAATGAGACAACATTTGTAGCAGAGATTATGATAATGACAAGTGGTGCTGACTATTATTTCCTGCTATCATTATTCCTTG
Source organism: Girardinichthys multiradiatus (assembly GCF_021462225.1). NCBI lineage: Eukaryota > Metazoa > Chordata > Actinopteri > Cyprinodontiformes > Goodeidae > Girardinichthys > Girardinichthys multiradiatus. Next base: position 27,319,492 of record NC_061795.1, on the reverse strand, counting down.
TATTTTTAGAGGCAAGGACACTGCAGTGGAATTACTGAACATCTGCTTTTAGGCAATAAAACAGTCAGGCAGACCTACTTTCCTCTCTCTGTGAGCTCCACAGAGGCTGATAATATCTATTTCATTGAGAAACACATTAAATAGCTGCTTAATGGAATCCATTTAAAAGTGGATCCTTTTGTTGAAGGTGTGTGTTAAAGTTCACATAATACAAAATTAATATTAGGTCATGTGACGCGGTCATATTTCCTCTGCCTTCAATCTTTTATTTATATGTCTGCTGCTGTGCCTTGCCTAAGCATTCATACCCCATCGAACTGTTTTACATTTTGTTATGTTACTGCATGGGTTTCTATGTTTCTTGCAAATTTTAGTTCACTTTACTCTGATAGGCCTAAATAAAGCCCAGTTTCACCAACTACCTTCAGAAGTCACCTAATTAATAGAGTCCAACTGTGTGTAGTGTAATCTCAGAATAACTCCAGGTGTTCTATAAAGGCTACAGAGGTTTGTTAGAGGACATTAGTGGACAAACAGCATCACGAAGACCAATAAACAGCAGCAGGTCAGGGATAAAGTTGTAGAGACGTTTAAAGTGGAGTTAGCTTATAAAACAATATCCCATGCTTTGAATATTTCATTGAGAAGCTGTTCAATCCACTCGTCCAAAAAGAGAAAAGGAAAGAGGGAAGCACAACTGCCAACCTATCAAGACCTGACTGTCCACCTACACTATAACACCAGGCAATAGGAGCATTTTTCAAAAAAGCCCATGGTTACTCTGGAGGAGCTGCAGAGATTCACTGCTCAGGTGGGAGAATCTCTTGAGAGGAGAACTATTTGTCATCCACCTCACAAGTCAGACATGAGCTTAGGCGGGTAAGAAGAAGCTGGGTGGAGCTGCACCTCAGTCATGACAGAAAACCTACAAAAAGCTGCAGAACGCTTGATACTAGGTTGGAGGTTCACCTTTTAGTAGACCCATGACCCCAACAATACAGCCAGAGCTATAATAACAATACATTCTTGTGTTAGAACGGCCCGGTCAAAGGCCTGACCTGAATCCAAAAAAGAATCTGTGACAAGACTTGAAAACTGACGTTCAGAGGCACCAATATGACTGAGCTGGAGATATTCTAGCAAAGAGGAATGGGAAAATACTCCTATATGTAGATCTGTAAGGCAGGTACAGACATACTCCAAAAGATTTGTTGCTGTAGTTGCTATTAAAGGTAGTTTTACCAAATTTTGACTTATTAACAAAAATGCACGCCACAGTTTCACATCTGAACTCTGTTTTAAAATGTTAAAAACATTTCATAGTTGTCTTTCACCTTCAGATTTAATGACGTTTTGTGTTGGTCTTCTAAATAAAATACCAATAAAACAAACAGACATTTGTGGTCGTAACTTGCCAAAATGTGGAAACGTTCAAGGAGTATAAATGCATTTGTATGGCTCTATATATTTAACTTCTACATGTCAGAAAACCTCTGCTTTTTATTTCAGTGGAGTAAAATTACCTGTGGAAGAATAAGTATATTTTAAAGTGTCTCCATACTTTCTTGAAAAGCTGCCCATTTTTGTGTTTGTTTTGCCTTCACAGCACACAGGACAGTCTGCTCAAATCATGTGTGGCTGGTTATTTTTCTCTCCCACCCTCTGTGCACTGACCTCTCCACTGACATAAACATGTATCTTGCTGTCGTCTTTCCCTCCCACTCTTTTTTTTTGTGCTTCACACTTTCAATCAGCCCTCCTTGCCCCTTATCTCCTCTATCCACTCTATTCATTATATACACTCTACTTGTGGTGCACGCTGCATCTCATTACTCCTCTCTCCAGTCGGGTAATGAAAACATGTGGACACTAGACACATTCGCCAGCTGGCTGTGCTCAGCATCGGCTGGAGAAAATCTTCTTTTTTTTTTTTTACATCACGTTCTGCAACATAATTTGGGTAACAAATCTACATTTAGAAAAACTCAGCAAAATGGAGAAATGTGTTCATCTGCACAGACAAATCTTGCCGGATGTTGCTTTTAATGTGCTTTCCATTATCTTGGAGAGCTACTAGGAAAGGCTTTTACGTTCCTCTCATCTTCACAGCTCCTGAAAACTGTCTCCTGTGCAACATCTTTCATAATGTTTTCAAGCAAAGTACTCAGTCACTTTAATTATGAAACTGTTATAAATAATGTTTGAAAAAGGATCACGTTTTGTCATACCAAAGGTTGTATACAACCATCTGCTCTGCAGTTAAATGTGAAAATGTTCTCTCTGTAAAATCTCTTTGCTAATCATCAACTGAAGCAGATGCAAATTACCTCTGAAGAGGGAAAATTAGTGTAAGAAGCTTTTATTAACTCCTTTTAGCTGAATGCCACCACGTGTCATACCGAGTGATTTCCTCCTTGAGAACAGCAGGATCAGGAGGGTAAAACTTGACTCTCAGACACATGGTGAATGGAGGCTGAGCTACAGGAGACAAACAGAAAAGGTTTAGAGAGGTGGTAGGAATGTAGGAAAATGAGGGGGAAGATTTAGTACGTACAAACAGTTGTTTTAAACTTTTAGAAGATAAAAACACACATAGTATTTGAAAGGCAAAGAAAAGGAAAACAAAAGTGAATAAAATAATTGCACAAAATGTGTTGCACCGTAAAAATAATGTATTTTTTCTCACAAACTATTTTTGGTACCTGCTAGGTACCCCACTAGGGCCCCCTTTAAAACTAGATGAAGAACACTCTGTGGTCTTCAGGGTCTCTAAGACTCTTTGGGCTTCGCTGGATCCCAGCAAATTTGGAAAACCATTTTTTGTTGTGTCAATGCAAGCATTACGCTACTGCCCTTCTTAGTATCAGCCAAATACTTCTTTCTTGCTGCTGTCTTAGCCCTTCGGTCACAATGCTACTACCAGAGACATCATATTTGCACTTGGATGTTTCTTAACAATCAGCATACTTTACTGTAAATATGAGTGGCTTCTGCACTTTTACCATCAGCTTCAGCCTTGTTAAAGAGGAGCAAACATCATAAGGACTTCAATCAGCATAGTAGCTGCAAGCTGCTTGGAACTGGTGGAACAGCATGGACTCCTATTTATACTATTTTTAACTTATTTGAACAATCACCTTCCACTCAGAGATATATAGTGTACACTACACCATTTCAAGGGGCAATAATGGGTTGGCACCACCCTCTGACTGTGAGTATTATTGTCTCTTCCTGTGTGCACAGCAATGGGTAACAAAAACCTAGGCTATACATGGATATGGAGACCCTAGTGGGAGCATGCAGATGATGAAATTTACGTCACACAGGTCCAGCATACTACGAGGCCAGACTACAAGGAATGTTTATTTTAAACATATTAAAATATAAAACAGACTAATAGTATGTAAAGAATGTAATGTAAAGAATGTAAAAAAAAAAGGAAAACAAATCATGTTGAGTGGAGTAAATTATGAGGTATGAATTGGTCTTAAGAGGACACAGGTAATGGGGTTCATGTGCAGAGTGCTACACAACATCAATTGTGCAGTTTTGTACAATATTTATCTGGCACAACTGTGCGTGTATCTCAGTGTGTACAATAAGAAAGAATCATGTGCATAAAATCCAAAATGTATAAGTGTTAGACTAATCATTGTGAGCTAATGACACTTCAAAGGCTTACCTTATTTTTTTAAGACGTACATTATTGTAAACTATATCATAAACCCAGTTAGCTGCTACTTCTACTAATTCTTCTTATCTTCCTTGTTATCCCCCAGCACCCATCTCATTGCTAAACATCAGCTGTGAGGCCTTCATTTGACAGCACAAACAAATGAATTTTTGTAAGAATCTAATTCAACAAGTACAAAGGAACCTCTTTCTTAACCAGACATTTTTAAAATGTATAACTAGCGCAAAACTAAAGTTTGAGATTCTTCAGTTATCCATTTTCTCTGCCTGCTGTTCTTCAGTAAAATAAACTTTTTTGCAAATAATATGGACTTAAGCATTTATGAAGAATTTGTGTCGCTTTAAGTAATTAAAGTGAATTAAACTTCAGCGGAAGGTACTTACATTTCATTTGCTTTGAAATTGATTTAGGGAACTCCAACCAGTGCTGCATAAGGAATGAAAAGAGAGACAAAGTAAAATAAATACATGTCCCAGAAAACATTTGCACAGTTTGTCATTAAGCTGACACTTGAAGTACCTTAACGCTCAGCTGTTACTACTGACAGTTTCCTGGAGAAACCCGTTCGTACCACACATGGTGATATAACAGAGCGGCAGTGAAAACTGTCTGGACAACAGATCATCAGTTTTCTAAAAACAAATCCTCAGCAGATGTGCAGATGCAATACTGTTGTATGAATTTCCTTACATCTAGGTGGAAGATACATATTTCTGAGAGATCATTTCGTCTATGGAGACAATTACAATCTCTTTGCACCCACGTCAGAACCACCAGATTTCTCCTGTGTTGCTTCACATCAACATAACCCACCTACTCACAGCAACTAATATAATGGCTCTAAGCAGAAGTGTTGTAGATGTGGCATCATCATGGGTCATCTGATGTCAGAATTTCTAAAGGTTTTCATCTATAAAGCAAAACAACTATGCCTCCAAGTAAAAACGCCTGAACATTTTAGTCTGAACATGATAAGTTCTATGAGTAAATTAAGTCTTTTTACATTTTAATTAGATTTCACAAACAGAAACAGATGCAGTGTTGTTCGTATGAAGTCAAGCATAGCTCACATTTGAGAACCTCTGCTTGTTAATTAATTTTTACTTAAAGACTAACTCAGGTTGCTTCTCTTTATTTAACAGTGTCTTTATCAGTTGTTGACAATTTATTGCAAATGATAACAGCTCAAAAAATGGATGCAAACATTTCATTTATAGTAATAATTAGTCATTAGGTTTAGAGGGCAATCACTTTTTCACTCAGGGCCATGTAGGTTTGGAAGTTTGTTTCCCCGTAATAATAAATACCTTCATTTAAAAACTGCATTTTGTGTTTACTTGTGACTCATTTTTATTTGTTTGATGATCTGAAACACTAAAATAGAATCAGGAAAGAAATAAGAATCAGGAAGGAAGCAAACACTTTTCACACTACTGTATAGACTGTTAGGGAGAGAGTCATCTCCTTTCAGATATCAGCAGGTGCAAGGACCACCAGTGCGGGCCAATGTAAGGACATTTCCAACCACATTAATGTGGGAAAGAAGCAATTAACATTGTTGGTGCTCCAAAGAAATTCATATATTATAATAATTAATATTGCCCACTTTTGTTTCATTCTTTTTTCTGGGCCCCCATGAAACAAAAACAGTGGCCCCACCTTGGCCCCCCTAGGAAATGTGGCCTGGAACTGCCACTGCTATGCAAGTATTTGTCGGCTAAATTTACACAAAATAAAGCCCAAGTACTACCAGTACCATGAGAACCATGTATCTAATAAATTCCTAAAAATAACAATCCTAAAAACGTAATGATAAAAACTGGTTATTTGCTACTGCTGTTTAGGTTATCTATTTTGAATAATATCCAATTAAAACATATCCCTCCTGCAAAACACTTGGATGAATGAAAAGCATCTTAATAAGAACAAAAATGAAAACAAAAATGCTTCCAAAGAGCCTCCGCCTTGTTCACACTCATGCTCACCCGCTGCTTGTCTGGATCCACATATCTGATGCCAAAGTAGTCTTTCTCCAGTAGGTTCAGGTGGTGGCAGATGAGATCAAACAGATACTGTCCTTTTGCATCCCGCTGTAACAGAGGATAATAAGAAACAATGGTTAGGCCCAACAAAAAGTTAGGGAGAGTTTAAAAAATGAAACTTTTGATAAATGAAGCTTTTCTTTTTTTCAGATTTCTGTGGTAATAATCCGCAACCAGAACCATCTGTGTCTGAAATAAATCCTATCACAAGGCTCAAAGAGAAGCGAGAAGACAGAAGATGGATTAAAAGTGACCCAATAAGGGGCTTTGCTAATATGCTGGGTTCTGGATCTTGAAAGGTTAGCCATGTCTAGAGGAATACTCGAAGATCTTGGACTGGATCCAGTCAAACACGTGCTTTAAGCCTTTTTATCTATTCATGGTAGCGTAGTTCAAATATTGTTGCAGGACAGTGTAGGACAAACCAATTTTATCGTACTAAACACCTCTTGCCTGATTGTTTAGTAGGAAAATGGACTGTTCCTTAACATAGTGTTTCTTTTCTATTTGACAAGTGCTCTAAATTAACATAGGGAGGGATTACAACAGGACACATCAATGCATTGAGTCAGATGGAAAAAAAATGGTTGCAAAATATTGAATTAATAATATACGTTTGCATATTAAGCCTGAACTGTGATAAAGGTACAATAACTGCATGGTATTACAACTTGTTTTTTATTATGTTATTTTTTATTGTTTGTTTTGTATTTAACAACACATGCCTATTAACACAACATCGATTAGGCCTAAATTATCTAACTCAACCAATTCATTGTGTGTTTCTTAATGAGGTCACTTTTTTGTCATTTTGCAAGCATAGACCTATTTAAACTTAATTATTTAATTCAAATTGATGCTAATTTAAATAAACAGAAAGCCTCAGGAGACAACTGTTTCAGTTAAATTGACATTTACTTCTAGGCTATATTTTTACTAAATCTTTCAGGGTTTTTGTAAAAAAAAAACATTTTTTTTGTATAGAAATACATTTAGTTGATTAAGATATTGTATAATGATTTTATTACAGTTTATATTCCTCATAAATAAGCAATAATCCAGCTATCAATCTTTCTATAGTTCTTGCTCCTCCTCTTCTCACTCTGTGTTAGTTTAAAACGATGGGCGATTGAAATGCCCCAGGCAGTGCTTTCCTCCCTGCCGTAACTCATGCTGCAGATAACAGGCACTTCATTAGAGACAAGGGGCTGTCAATACCGGGCATGTTGTTTAACCAGCCTGACTATATGTGACCAAACACTGACTGGAACGCAACAGCCGCCGGTAGCCTGACCTTTCTGTAGAGCGACTGAGGGGCTTCATGGGTGCTCGGCGCTGTCACTTCAAGACTATTACTCCAATGTAATATCCCTAACAGAGCTGACATGCCTGCTAACTGACCAGACCTAGAAAACTGAGGAGCAAGCCTCAGAAGCAAAACTATGCATTCGTTATTACTTATTGCATGACATCAGTCTAACAAATACATGAAGTGATTTTCACAAATTGTGGAATTTAGGAGGATGTAACTATTCTAGTTGTTAAGCATCTAGATTTCAAATGGACCTCTACAGAAATCTGATCTCTAGGCTACTCAAATAAATGTGGTGATCAGTTTGGAAATTAGACTTTTCTGTGCAAAGGTCTTAGATTTGCTCCTAATCTTGTTCCTAAAAAGCCTGTTTTGCTGAATGATTCAGGAAGTTCTCCTTCTAAGGAGTCAGACTTTCTTACCTTAAATAACAAACTAAATTAGTTTTGTGAAGACTGTCTGAAAGGTTTTTAAAATTTTTCTTTGTACCCTTGATGCTTTTTTCACTCATTTCCAGTCCAGAACCTGACCTTTTAGAGGAAAGGTTTTTGTTTCTTTGCCAAGTGATTTGGAACTAATTTATAAATCATCCCAAACTAAAGGGATGAATCAGTGTTGTGTCTACACAAAAAATAACAAAAACAAAACAAAAAAGCTGTATTAAAGTTGTTCTTCCGGTGGTGTATTTAAAGTAACCTTTTCACAAAGTCAGAGGGGCTAATTCGCAAATCCAAGGTTTTAAATGTGTACAACCTTGAGTTTAGGTTTCCTTGTAATTCTGGAACAAAACACAATGCCAGACCTGCTCTTCAAATAGCTCTACTAAGCATAAAACATCTCTCTACCCTGACAGTTGACCTACATTTAAAATTTGCATTAACCATACATTTAGGAGAAGGTCAACATTTGTTTCTCTGTATTTATGTAGACAATTGGATGAGCAAATAGCAAGTTGCATTAAAAAGTACCACCTGCTAAAAAAGCTGGTAGTAATTATGTGACAGGACAGGAAAGTTTAGTCGGGGACCTCTTGTGACATCTGCTTGATAGTTTTGCAAATATATTTTTTTATTTTAAATTGTTTATATGGTATTTAAAATAATGATGTTGATTGGTTTGAAATTACAGAATTCAAAACTTGTGATCCCTAGACAGCAAGAAATCTACACACATTCAAAGCATTCTGGAACAGAGGACTTACTCAATCAGAAAGGGCATCTGTTCTTTTGTTACAAAGAAAGACCAAGCTTTGTTAGTATTCTGCATCATTCCTGTCCACCTCCCTGCTTCTACCCCTCCTCTCCTCTGGCTCCCTGTGCGTCCTCAACAGCCTGGATGAATTACTCTCCACTATTCTCTCTAATTACCATGTTAAAGTGACTGCAGAAGAGAAAGGATGTCCTGATATTTCTAATTAATTCTAACGGACCCTTTCTTATCTGAATTGTCTCTCAGCACCAGGAGCCTCAGCAGTTTTACAAAACTAGTATTTTGATTTTTGACCAGCATCAAAATGTTTTAAAACAAACAACTTAGTCGGGTTAGACACACTCTGTTCTGTAGTTTTCTCTTTTATTAATAAGTGAGTTTAGTATTAGAAATCTTGTCCATTACCCATGATTAAAAAAAATTATTTTAAAAACAGAATAAAGAACAAAAACATCTAATGTTTTACTCTTGACCAAATTTCTTTGATGCAAATAAAAATATGAAAACATTATATAATATTTTCTGTTAACACTTCACCTAAAAACATGCAGCTTTTTTGTTTATTTCTGAAGGATCATATGACTCGATACGCAACACCACAAAAAGTCTTCAATAAATGCACATCTTGCTCTGCTGATGATCTTTGCACAGCGGGATGTTTGCTGAACTGCTAGACTCTCCTTATCTTGCTTTCTCTAAGTTTTGTTGTGATTATTTTTTAATAGTTTGTCTCATAATGTGTTTTCTTCGCGCTTCTTTGCGGTTAATCATGCAAAAACAGTTGCTTTCCTGTTTCATAAACAAAGAACTTTACTTTGAACGTAGTAGGAAACGTTAGTGTCTAGTGTTGGGTGCTGGGGTCACTCTTTTACAGCGCTTACACCTTGAACAACACCGTAAGCCACCCACTACCCATTAGCAAGTTATTCAGTTAACTTATTTTAAAACAACACACTTTCTTGGAAAACCGAAGATGGCATTTTTAAATGTGTTTGTTACATTAGTTGTATCCAATAAAGATGACCTGATTAGGTGCTTTGTTAGCCCATTTCATCTGGAAAACTGCAGCAATTAACATATTTTGTCATCTTTTTGTATTTTTTTAATAATGTCTTATTGTTTCGGTAACTCACAAGGAATTTATTCACATCTTTTTTGATTGATTGAATTTCTGACTGATTTTATACATTTTTAAACTATTTGAGGCGTTGGGACTCCAAACATATGTAACCTGATAAGAAAAACATAAATTGTTTCATATCCTGAAATTTTTTTTGTACCTTAGTCTATATTTTGTGATGAATTATTCAATCCTCACTAATGAATGAATAAGGTAACACACTGAGTTGATCTCTCAAAAAGATCAATCTGACATCCATTTGAAAAAAAAGCACTGCAGATCTAGAACATTTACAATGGGCACTTTCCTTTGAGATTAATCATTAAAATGGTCTCCATGTCGACACAGCAGCCCCAGACCATTAATAAAAGATTGTATCACTTTATAGTGAGAGGAGCGGAAACATGATTCCTTGGACTGGGTCTGTGTGTGTGAGCAGAGTGTGCATCTAAGGCTAAAGGTACTTTAGGTCCCGAGGGGATTTCTTTGGTTTCATGTGCAGATTCCTTTCTTTTGTCCTGGGAGATTGAGTGATTGCCTTGTTTAATACGTCAGAGGGATTCAGGATCCTAACTGAGCTGCTATGGTTTAAATCTCAACCCCACTTCAGCTCCAACTCAAACAAAAATTGAACCCACAACCACCTACAGTTGAAATGCGGCCCTCTTAAACTACAATTATAATTAAATATTGTCATATAAAGCCAAAAATGTTGGTTCAAACTACTGTTTAGAATGACAATAAAACTGGAGTTTGGTACCACTTCAAAATCTTCTATGGGTGCTTAATCCTGCTCAGGCTGACTGGCAGGTTGGTGTTTTTGCCAGGAGTCAGTTGGCAAAGAGGTGGGGAGCGACCAGGACAAGGCATATGAGACAAATAAACATTCACATGCACGCTCATATCAAAGGACCACTTAGGATCTCTAATTTTACCTAAACTGCATTGCTTTCTGTAGGAAGTACCAGATCTACCAGAGACCCAAAAATACCAGACCAGGATTGGAACAACAGCTCTTCCTTGCTGGGCATTTTTATTTTCAGTGGGGTTGTGAAAATAATATTTTCATATAATTGATCCTAACAAATTTGTTTTTTAGGATACTCATTTGCATCAAAATCTATAGAAATGTCCTTAAAGCATAAAATAGCAATATGTATCGAATTTGTGCTTTCATTGTTCTTGTCGAGCTCCTCCACCAGCAGCAGATTTACAATAGATGTCGCCTCCTGTTTGGACAAAGTCTGTTTTTAAAACTGGTGCTGTATGCTGTGTAAAAATAGCTGTTAGGAAAAAATCAACAACAATCAAAGCTAAATTACAGAGCTGAGGCTGTTTCCTTTAAAAAGTTCTGGATAATCCACTAGTCATTATTGTCAAGGCTCCACACAATCTAGTTCAGTGACTCATTTGGCACAAAAATTGTTCCTTCAATATATTCCCACAGCTTGCTGTTCCATCATTCTGTTCCCAACAGCGGCCCTAAATCTATTCTCTCTGACAGGTTTGTCTCTTTAAGAGATTTTTTTAGAGGTTAATGGAGGCTTTTAAGATCTTTCATGCCTCATGTGCAGGCGAGCACCATAGCACAACTTTAGAAACACCTGTGCAAAATGAAACTAGTCAGTCATTTTCTACCGCTTATTCCATAGTGGGTCATGGGGAAGCTGGTGCCTATCTCCAGCAATCTATGGGCAGGAGGCGGGGTACACCCTGGACAGGTCACCAGTCCATCGCAGGGCAACACACAAACAACCTAAGGGCAATTTACAGGTCCTTCTCAAAATATTAGCATATTGTGATAAAGTTCATTATTTTCCATAATGTCATGATGAAAATCTAACATTCATATATTTTAGATTCATTGCACACTAACTGAAATATTTCAGGTCTTTTATTGTCTTAATACGGATGATTTTGGCATACAGCTCATGAAAACCCAAAATTCCTATCTCACAAAATTAGCATATTTCATCCGACCAATAAAAGAAAAGTGTTTTTAATACAAAAAACGTCGACCTTCAAATAATCATGTACAGTTATGCACTCAATACTTGGTCGGGAATCCTTTGGCAGAAATGACTGCTTCAATGCGGCGTGGCATGGAGGCAATCAGCCTGTGGCACTGCTGAGGTCTTATGGAGGCCCAGGATGCTTCGATAGCGGCCTTTAGCTCATCCAGAGTGTTGGGTCTTGAGTCTCTCAACGTTCTCTTCACAATATCCCACAGATTCTCTATGGGGTTCAGGTCAGGAGAGTTGGCAGGCCAATTGAGCACAGTGATACAACGGTCAGTAAACCATTTACCAGTGGTTTTGGCACTGTGAGCAGGTGCCAGGTTGTGCTGAAAAATTAAATCTTCATCTCCATAAAGCTTTTCAGCAGATGGAAGCATGAAGTGCTCCAAAATCTCCTGATAGCTAGCTGCATTGACCCTGCCCTTGATAAAACACAGTGGACGAACACCAGCAGCTGACACGGCACCCCAGACCATCACTGACTGTGGGTAGTTGACACTGGACTTCTGGCATTTTGGCATTTCCTTCTCCCCAGTCTTCCTCCAGACTCTGGCACCTTGATTTCCAAATGACATGCAGAATTTGCTTTCATCCGAAAAAAGTACTTTGGACCACTGAGCAACAGTCCAGGGCTGCTTCTCTGTAGCCCAGGTCAGGCGCTTCTGCCGCTGTTTCTGGTTCAAAAGTGGCTTGACCTGGGGAATGCGGCACCTGTAGCCCATTTCCTGCACACGCCTGTGCACGGTGGCTCTGGATGTTTCTACTCCCGACTCAGTCCACTGCTTCCGCAGGTTCCCCAAGGTCTGGAATCGGCCCTTCTCCACAATCTTCCTCAGGGTCCGGTCACCTCTTCTCGTTGTGCAGCGTTTTCTGCCACATTTTTTCCTTCCCACAGACTTCCCACTGAAGTGCCTTGATACAGCACTCTGGGAACAGCCTATTCGTTCAGAAATTTCTTTCTGTGTCTTACCCGCTTGCTTGAGGGTGTCAATAGTGGCCTTCTGGACAGCAGTCAGGTCGGCAGTCTTACCCAGGATTGGGGTTTTGAGTGATGAACCAGGCTGGGAGTTTTAAAGGCCTCAGGAATCTTTTGTAGGTGTTTAGAGTTAACTCGTTGATTCAGATGATTAGGTTCATAGCTCGTTTAGAGACCCTTTTAATGATATGCTAATTTTGTGAGATAGGAATTTTGGGTTTTCATGAGCTGTATGCCAAAATCATCCGTATTAAGACAATAAAAGACCTGAAATATTTCAGTTAGTGTGCAATGAATCTAAAATATATGAATGTTAAATTTTCATCATGGCATTATGGAAATTAATGAACTTTATCACAATATGCTAATATTTTGAGAAGGACCTGTAGAGAGACCCATTAACCTAACAGGCATGTCTTTGGACTGTGGGAGGAAGCCGGAGTACCCGGTGAGAACCCACGCATGCACGAGGAGAACATGCAAACTCCATGTCAGAAAGACCCGCGGACAGGAATCAAACCCAGGACCTTCTTGCTGCAAGGCAACAGTGCTACCAACTGCGCCACCGTGCAGCCCACTGGCTCCACACAATCTAGTTCAGTGACTCATTCGGCACAAAAATTGTTCCTTCAATATATTCCCACAGCTTGCTGTTCCATCATTCTGTTCCCAACAGCGGCCCTAAATCTATTCTCTCTGACAGGTTTGTCTCTTTAAGAGATTTCTTTAGAGGTTAATGGAGGCTTTTAAGATCTTTCATGCCTCGTCTGCAGGCATAGCACAACTTTAGAAACACCTGTGCAAAATGAAACTACTGGTATTAAAAATAAGCTTGGATTGACACGATTATTGAGAAAACAGAGGTAAGTTGAAACTGAAAAAATGTTGAAATCCACCCACACATAAGAAAAATTAAACAAGAGGATTCACCCCCTGCAGTGTGGAACCAACTGATCAGCACACCATTGAATGTTGCTGTCATCTTAACTTACCAGCAGCTGTTAAAGAGAGTTATTAGCCCATTATATGCAGCCTGTGATCTGGATAGAATGATTTGGATAATTGTTTTCAAAGTAATTTAAAATATAATTATTTGCACAATCTCCTCTTGATGTCTCTCTGAATCAAGATTGAATAGTGTTGACAAGTCTTGTTTTTCCAAAGAGGGAGATGCAACCCCCCCCCCCCCCCCCCCCCCCCCACCATCACACTGCCTCCACCAAACGCTATTTAGCATTGGCAGTGAAGCACAACCCACATACCCAACTCTGCTGCTCAAACCACAAATGCCTTTTCTTTACAAATGTGTCACCATTTAAGGGAAAATAAACAGGCTTTCGAATGATACATGATTTACTGACAAGATGCAAAGAAAAAACTGACCAAACACAAAGTAAAGACAATAAAGAAAGTCTAATATCAGCAGTTATTTTTTTGCCTAATGGTTGTAATCAGACACCCAAGTGAATGTTAAATGTTAAGTCAACATGCTTATTACATTTACTGTACATATAAATTATACAGCTGTGCAAAAGTATTAAACCGCTGTCAAATAGATTTTTACACAAGGGCTTATACATTCTAGGCACCAACATTATCTTTGAAGGTTAATTTTCACATACTCCGTACCTGCCTTCCTTATCATCTGTAATGCTTCAATCTTTCTCATGAGTCGAAATTTAAAGCCACAACACTTCTGTTTTAAGGGGACATAGCATTGCAAAATCCACTTTTTTAGCTCTTAAATACATTTTCTTGTGTACTTGGAGTCTGTAGGAGTGCAGAAAAGTTGAATTTAGTCTATCCGGGAGCTGCGCAGATATCTTTATATTCTGTTTGGGTCAACCTCCACCAATATCAAGAAGGATTCGCTGAAGGACTTCATCTGATTAAGGGGTCAGTTCCTTTTATCTATGTAAACGACGGACACAGCAAAGCGGTGAGCTGCACAAATTGACAACAAACTTTATTTTAGACATTAATTTATTGTGTGTTGATATGACGTCGTGACCACTGTTTTGATAGCAGTAGCATCGTGCCTTCTGCTCATGTTAGTACTGTTTGCTTTTAACTCCTTGAGGACATAACCGTACTGTGTGTTTTGAATAGTATTATTACATAAACAGTTTTGCAGTTTTGTACCCGCCTCTCGCCCATAGACTGCTGGAGATAGGCACCAGCTCCCCCGCGACCCACTATGGAATAAGGGGTAGAAAATGACTGACTGACAGTTTTGCATTGTTTTTGTCATTTTTGTCTTGTTTCTGTGCTGCTACATAATTGTTTCTCTGTTATCAACTTACAAAAATGGCCGAATAGGGTGGAGAGGAACGCTCTGTGACCTTGAGGGGGCGGAGTGTGAAGTGCCTCAGTAGCATTTAAAGAGATCACACCAAAACGAGTTGCTCGCAGACGCACCTCAGAACAGGGTTAAAAGTGGGGCCTGTGGAGCTGCAATAACATGGAGTTCAGACCAAAGCATTGCAGCAACATTTTATGTAGATCACAACTGAACGATTTACAGGTCCTTCTCAAAATATTAGCATATTGTGATAAAGTTCATTATTTTCCATAATGTCATGATGAAAATTTAACATTCATATATTTTAGATTCATTGCACACTAACTGAAATATTTCAGGTCTTTTATTGTCTTAATACGGATGATTTTGGCATACAGCTCATGAAAACCCAAAATTCCTATCTCACAAAATTAGCATATTTCATCCGACCAATAAAAGAAAAGTGTTTTTAATACAAAAAACGTCAACCTTCAAATAATCATGTACAGTTATGCACTCAATACTTGGTCGGGAATCCTTTTGCAGAAATGACTGCTTCAATGCAGCGTGGCATGGAGGCAATCAGCCTGTGGCACTGCTGAGGTCTTATGGAGGCCCAGGATGCTTCGATAGCGGCCTTTAGCTCATCCAGAGTGTTGGGTCTTGAGTCTCTCAACGTTCTCTTCACAATATCCCACAGATTCTCTATGGGGTTCAGGTCAGGAGAGTTGGCAGGCCAATTGAGCACAGTGATACAATGGTCAGTAAACCATTTACCAGTGGTTTTGGCACTGTGAGCAGGTGCCAGGTCGTGCTGAAAAATGAAATCTTCATCTCCATAAAGCTTTTCAGCAGATGGAAGCATGAAGTGCTCCAAAATCTCCTGATAGCTAGCTGCATTGACCCTGCCCTTGATAAAACACAGTGGACCAACACCAGCAGCTGACACGGCACCCCAGACCATCACTGACGGTGGGTACTTGACACTGGACTTCTGGCATTTTGGCATTTCCTTCTCCCCAGCCTTCCTCCAGACTCTGGCACCTTGATTTCCGAATGACATGCAGAATTTGCTTTCATCCGAAAAAAGTACTTTGGACCACTGAGCAACAGTCCAGTGCTGCTTCTCTGTAGCCCAGGTCAGGCGCTTCTGCCGCTGTTTCTGGTTCAAAAGTGGCTTGACCTGGGGAATGCGGCACCTGTAGCCCATTTCCTGCACACGCCTGTGCACGGTGGCTCTGGATGTTTCTACTCCAGACTCAGTCCACTGCTTCCGCAGGTCCCGCAAGGTCTGGAATCGGACCTTCTCCACAATCTTCCTCAGGGTCCGGTCACCTCTTCTTGTTGTGCAGCGTTTTCTGCCACACTTTTTCCTTCCCACAGACTTCCCACTGAGGTGCCTTGATACAGCACTCTGGGAACAGCCTATTCATTCAGAAATGTCTTTCTGTGTCTTACCCTCTTGCTTGAGGGTGTCAATAGTGGCCTTCTGGACAGCAGTCAGGTCAGCAGTCTTACCCATGATTGGGGTTTTGAGTGATGAACCAGGCTGGGAGTTTTAAAGGCCTCAGGAATCTTTTGCAGGTGTTTAGAGTTAACTTGTTGATTCAGATGATTAGGTTCGTAGCTCGTTTAGAGACCCTTTTAATGATATGCTAATTTTGTGAGATAGGAATTTTGGGTTTTCATGAGCTGTATGCCAAAATCATCCGTATTAAGACAATAAAAGACCTGAAATATTTCAGTTAGTGTGCAATGAATCTAAAATATATTAATGTTAAATTTTCATCATGACATTATGGAAAATATTGAACTTTATCACAATATGCTAATATTTTGAGAAGGACCTGTATGTGTGAAAGGGAAGAATTTATAATCATGATATGTCCCCTTTAATGTCTTTGTAATGGTTATCTGTTCATGTCAGAATTCATTGTAAAATCCTGACTTTATCTTTCAGATCCCTGAATGGTCAAGTTTTTTCTTATATTACTGAGTTGTTGAAGCCAGTTACTCCAACTCGAGCCCTCAGGTTTCGAAACCAATATCTACTCGTAGCCCCAAGGACCGGATACAAGATCACTCTTTGTGCACCTCAATGGTCAAACGAGCTTCCTTTATTTTTGTGTGTTGTTCTCAGAGTCTGGACATATGTAAAAAGTAGCTGAAGATGTTCCTATTCAAATGTCCATTTCCTTAAGATCTTTTTAATAATATTATTATATTTGTATTTAAGTATCCATACAATTTAACAAATGTTGGTCTTTTTAACCATGTTGAATTATAATCACGTTTAAATGTTTATGCTCTCCTTTTGTGAAGCACTTTGGGATTTTTTTCTTTGAAAAAAAAAATATATATATTTACATGCAAATGAAATACATTTTTTTCATCTCCCACTGTTAGTCTATCTGCTGATGCAACCCATAATGTCCTGCCTGGCTGATCTGGTTCAACTCGCATATAGTAATTTAATGTTGTTCCTTGTTGGTTAACTTCATGCTTGTAGTGTTTGGCATTAAAAGATGACAGAAGTAATTAGAAGACCTACAAAGGTCTGCAAGAGACAACAGTGTTTGACAAGGATAAAATTACATTAATCAGGCATATAGTTATGACAACTGCCAGGTGTGGTGAATGATATTTATTTCTTCATCATGGCACCTGCCAGTGGAAGCAATATAGACATAGTTTCCTCATACTTGGTGTGTTAGAAGCAGTGAAACTGGGAATAAAGCTTTGAGTTAGTTTGACAAGAGCCAAATTGAGTCAGAGCATCTCCAGATCTGTGCCTCTTGTGAGTGTTCCAGGTCTGCACTGGTTAGTATGTATCAAAAATGGTCCAACAGAGAGCAGTGGTGAAGCTGCAACAGTATCATAAGAGGCCAATGCTGATTGATGCACGTATGGAGTGAAGGCTGGCCATTGTGGTCCGTTACAACAGATGAGCTACAAATTGCGGAGGACGTTAATTCTGGTTCTGGTTGAAAGGTTTCAGAACAAACGGTGCATCACAGGTATGTTCGTTATGGGAAAGCATGACCGCAGACCAGTCAGGGTCCTTCCTGAACCCTGTCCACCACCAAAAGCTCCAACAATTGGTACATGAGTAGAAGAAGGTGACCTGTTGTGATTAATTATGGTTCGTTTTACATCACTAGGATTCATGAAATATTTTTTTAAGATCCTCTGCATGCAAAAAGCCCTTAGATTACTTTTATTATCTGGTGCTACTTAAAAAAGTGTTTTTCCAAAGTGTTTCGCTCAGCATCAAAAAGCGTCTATAACAGTATTGACACTTAAAACCAGTCACTGGGAAATATCTGAAGCAGCTTTATAAGGTTTCTGGTTTCCAAACAGATGTACCATCGCTAATAAAAAGTGTCTTTATAGATGCAGATTTATTGCAGAGGTGTTTGTAACATGTTTCTCAATGGGGGTTTCTGAGTCATCCAGCCCACCACTGATGGTTTTCACTACCAGTTTCACCTTAATAGCTTTTCTGTTACATCTCTCATCTTGTTCTAGTGAAAAATCTTAAAATAAATAAATCAGTCAGTCAGTCAGTCATTTTCTACCATTTATTCCATAGTGGGTCGCGGGGAAGCTGGTGCCTATCCCCAGCAGTCTATGGGCGAGAGGCGGGGTACAACCTGGACAGGTTAAAATAAATAAATCCCAAAACAAAAAAATAAATAAATAAAAACCACATAATCCAGTTACTGGAATAATTTTTGCCAACTAATAATTTTCTCTGTTTAAGAAACATTGGAGCTGTTCGCCAACTGTATAGCATCGACTTAGAAGTATGACAAATATCCCTAAAACAAAATAAGCAGCACAATGGGTGTCATTCCAAGGATTAGCATATACACAATGCTTGATATCTTTTTCTTTCAGGGCTTTTTGCACAGTTTGAGGGCTGATGTGCGGCTTCAGTTTCCCCCAGTGTGAAGAAATCCTTTGTAAAAATGACTCAGCATGGCTGATTCAGCCTGTAATTTAGTGTCATGTATAATTTATAATTTGCAGCCCCTGAGACCTAACATTTTTTTTCTCACGCACTGGTGCAGCGCTGCAGATTCTCAGAGCATGCCGCCTAACTACATCTAGTTTAAGTTTACAGCCGTAACACATCGTAGCAGACATAAACACTGGAGTTGCAGGCAAAGACATGTTCACACTTACAGAAATTACTGTTGTTAAGCAGCAACACAGCCAGAAGCACTGCTTTATGGGATACCAAGTGGAGATTTTGTGCCTGTAAGCTTATATAGTGTTTCACTTCTATAAATTAAATTTAAGAAAATCAGTACTTAAGCTAAACATATTTAAAGCATCTTTAACTGGGAGGAGTTACTGCTAAAAGCAATCCCTCATGGTCTATGACATTGCCTATAGCAAAGTATTCACACCCCCTGACATTTTCACATTTAGTCACAACATAATCACAAATTTCAATGTTTTTTATTTTATTTTATTTTATGTGACAGATTAACACAAAGTAGCACATACAGTAATTGTAAGTTGGAAGAACAAATATACAGGGTTTTACAAGTCACCATTGTGTGAGTATGAATCTAGCTGTTCAATGAAGACTTTATAGGAGAACAATAATGAGCAAACAGCATCATGAAGACCAAGGAACACAGCAGACAGGTCCGGGATGAAGCTGCAGAGATGTTTACACTTTAAGGTTAAAGTTACAAAATAGTATTAAGCTTTGAACATCTCACAAAGCAAATGGAGGGAGTCTTTCACAACTGCAAACGTATCAAGATATAGCTGCCTATATAAAATGACAGGCGGTGCAGGGAGAGCTTTAATCAGAGAAGCAGCAAAAAGGTACATGGTAACTCTGGAGGAACTGCAGAGATGCACAGCTCAGCTGGGAGAATCTGTCAACAGGACAACTATTAATCATGCACTCTACAATCTGTCCTATGACAATATTGTTGAAAGAAAGCAATAAAACGTTAGATTTAGAGTTTGCCACCAACCACGTAGGGAAAAGACTGAACATGAGGAATAGGGTGCTATGTTCAGATGGGCCCAAATTGCAACTTTTTGCCCAGCCTGCAGCATGCATTTTCTTGGGGAAAACAAACGCTGCACATCACCCTGAAAACACTACCTCATTAGGTTTAACTCCTTTTGGAAGGTGCTTTATGCGTAATTTCCTCAAGGCTAAACCCCTCCTTGCTGTTTTAGTCTTCAGCTTTTCTTTTAAGAAATTCAGCAGTTTTTGTTCATGAAAACTATGTCTCAGAGGAGCATTGCAGGTAGTCTCTGGATTTTTTTGTTACTATAATAATGTGCATGGAGACCCATACAGGATATTTTTAGCCCTATGAGCTTCCTTTTGGTATACATTTCAGTAATACCGTGTTAGTAATGTTTCTCAGACACCTAACTCTGCTTTTCATCCCTTCTGACCCTTTTATTAAAGAAGTTTAAACTTCCTCCAAGATATCCTGTTTTAATCTCCTGTATCACATTAGACAAAAATCTGTGCTTTTCTCGCAACTGTGAGTCTCTGATAACCCAAAGACACTCATTAAAACATTATGTCTCCCTTAATACCTCTTAATAATTGTTACAGAGAAGTTAAAATGACAGCAAAGAAGCCAACAAAAAGATGGTCTAAGAGAATTTTTTAACCCAGAAGTATTCCTGCCAATCTTCAATCGTCCCGCTGGATTTTTGCTCCTTTTATTATCACTTGAAAGTGATATCTCCCCGACCCCTTATATTATTCTGTCAAGTAGGATGATTCAACCTCAAGTAAAGACAGAAAACATCAGATGGAATTGCCCCTTTTGCCCCTTATGTCTATTTCTGACGTTTGACATACATGGTAAATGGCCTGTACTTGAATAGCGCAGAGAATAGTCCCCAGAAACCCCAAAGTGCCTCACACTACTATCAGTCATTCACCCATTCATACACACATTCACACACTGACAGTGGTGAGCTACAATGTAGCCACAGCTGCCCTGGGGCAAACTAACAGAAGTGAGACTGCCATACAATCTGTGCCACTCTTGCCCAAGGACACTACGACTAATACGGACAGAGACAGGGTTCATGCAAATTCATGCAAAGGTTTTATCATTTGGGACAGTTCAGTGAGGGCTGGTAGGATCGGTTTTTATTTGGTTGGTTGGAAGGATGGATATGTTTAGAGCCCAGTAAAGAAAACATTACAGAGTCAACTGGACTTCAGTGAGGAAAGGACCAAAATCAAGTTTAATTTAACAGAATCACTCCTATTCTTTTACACTTGTTGAGCTCCACTTTGCATTAATAAGACTACTTCACCTTCTTTGATTGTTCTCAAAGCCCCAGGAAAGATCAGTCTAGTTGGGAATCCAGCCATGAAAATGGAAAGAGCTGTTTTGACACAGGAGGGCTGTCTGTGCACACTGGTGTAAAAACCCCACAACTGTGCCAAAGCTCTAATGGATGCCCAAGGGAGATGCAATGTTCTCAATAAATTATCCACATAAACACATTTTTGTATATTCCAGGTCTCTATATGTGGTTAAATTTAGCCAATAATGGGTCACCCCTTTTCAAAACGAGAGGAAAGAACCAGTGAATCTAAGAGAGATCACAGTGCTCTTTCCTACATTTTTAACATTGAATTATTTTTTGTCTAGTTTGAACTGCACTAATTTAAGTCTCTGAGGATTTTTCTCACCTTTCTGAGGGACCAGTCCATCGCACAAAACAGACACAAAACAATCATATATACATCTTATTTTTACGTTAACCAATTAATATTTTTAGGTTGTGTAAGAAAGTTGGCATACCTGGAGACAACCTACATTAAAAAGGAATGGAAACTACGAGATTTTAGATGCTGAGAGGTAATAATTTTAATAGTGTTAGGTGTGTACTCAGGAGGAATAAATGCTGAGAGTGGATGAAAAGAGACATACAAAAGCTTTTATCTAATAGTGTGCATATCTATGCAACTAGGTCTTTGCATCTGTTTTTGCCTTTGTTTTTTTTCTCAATTAAATTGTACAGCACATATGTCACATTTAAAGTGCAACTTTTGAAATAAAATTATCTGGATCTAATTCTTTTACACCTCAAAAAGCTATGTAGACTGTATGAGTTTGTGGGCTAAACAGGCCAACACTTTCAATATTCCAATTATAAGAGACTGTACTGAGGTGAAATCACCTTTGCATAACTTATGCTCTCATTAAAGTCAAGCAATATCAGGCACTACTATAATGGGAGACATTATCTTATCAGTCACACACAGTTGGTTGACTTGTGTTAACACAAAGGGCCAATTTTAATACCACTAACCCCTGTGGTGTCCCATAAAACTGAACACTTTGAGGCCACTTTAGCACTTCTTATCTCTGAGGGCAACAAAACCTCAAGAAGCTTGCTTTAATGGAGGTTTTCTATTTTCATAAAGTGTGCAAACGTAGGCTGTCATTATTATTCTAAATCTTTCCTTTTCATATTGTATCGATTGTTGATATGATGATATGATGATATGACCTAAAGCTACTTCTCTTACAGGACAACACATTGGTCTGGACTGAGGGCACAGCAGAGGAATTCTTGCTTTTACAACCTCAGGAAATACAAACAGTGAGCAGAACTGTTTCCTTCAGACTTGTGTTATTTTCCTGTATTATTTTGTATGACAGCCATGGGTGATTTATACTGCTGCTGCTGCTGTCTATAGCACAGTGTGCATGACTTGCCAACCAAACATTGAGCAGGATGAGCTGAAAGGTGCTGCTGATCTGCTGGATTCCGTGTGACATCTTATTTCAGAGATTTGCTGCGGTGTCACTTTTACCACTTTAGGCAGATGTCCACCATTAACATAATCCTTTACAATGCAGTTGATTTCCGTCATTAGTGAGTTTTAAGGGGATCTACTGTACGGAATGTAAGAATTGACCTTTTCACATTACAAGAGTGTACATTTTAGGAAAGATTTACCAAGGTATGTTGTAGGAGCACAGGGAAATGTTTGAAGCCAAACTTTTAGAATAAAGAGGACTCAAGAATCTCTGTATCTGTACAAAGATGTTTTTAACAGGTATGTTAACTTATAATAAAATACCTTATATATACTGTTAAAAATATTTTCTTGTAACTCTTCTTGAAAAATAATTTCTTCAGAAATATTTAAAACAGCTTGTTGAGAAAGACCATTTTTCTGAAATCAAATTAGATTCAGGCCATAAAAATGAAATTTGTCTGAGTTACCTTGTTAAATTAAGAATTAATTATATGAATAAAAATAAAAATGCTATATTAGGAAATCATTACTAATCTTAAAAAGTTATACAAAACAGTTTTAAGAAATGACCATTAAAATAATTACCTGGACTAATAAATGTAGCTGTCAGTCAAGTAAGACATAAGATGCTATTATGAATCCTGCTGTAAAAGACCAACAATATGAACTTTTACCACTGACCTTAAACAGTGCTGACACAAAAACCCCCTTTGGCTCAAGATGAAATGTTTCAGAAAAAAATTATAAGTACCAGTTAAAGTTTTAATCAATGGTCTAAATTTCAGTAAAACTGCTTCAAAATATCTAGAGTTTTATAGCCAGGTTTTATGATGTTTCACAGATACAATGCTCTCCATGGCTACGGAGTATAGCTGTGTGACCCCTTAAGATGATTATTTGACCTACATTCTATTAAGTAATTATAGTACCTTTACAAAAAAGGCATTTTAACAACATTAAATTTGAATACAGGAACTTGCAGATCTAACTTGTGATAAACATCTACAGAGCCCTTTGTAATTAATGGTACCACTGACAAAGAGAAACGTTGTGACTTCAAGAGTTTCAATTTGTTGACCTCTTTAATAGTGAGTGAGCTTTTGGAGATTTTTCCTACCTTTTTGCCATCCTGCTCAGCTTGTGTGTTGGCAAGATGAAGTTGGGTTCTTGAACAGTCAAACATCTTTGTTACGCTTTCAGTAATTATTGCTCTATTTTAATATGAGCAATTTTAGGCAAGTAACCATTGTCTTGTATATTTTCCTGACTTATGAAAGTCGGCATACCTGCCTTACTCAAATGTTCTCTTGTCTTTATCATTTTGAAGAGTGTCTAAGCGAAATGGGCTGTTGTGTCAAGTCATATTTATCCACCCATTGTCTAGACCTGATTATCCTTGCGGGGCGCTTGTGCCTATCTGAAGTGGTCACTGAGAGAGAGCCACGGTACATGCTGGAAAGACCACCAGTCCATTATATGGCAATACAGACACAGAGGAGAAGCAACCATGCACATACACACTCATATAATCACAATTCAAAGAGACCAGTTAACCTAACAGACAGGTTTTTGGACTGTGGTAGGACGCTAGAGAGCACAGGGAGAACATGGAAACTCCATGCAGAAAGAGCGGACTCGACACGGCAGGAATTGAACCCAGGCTGCGTTGTGGTGCTACCCACTGCACCACAACGCAGCCCCAGGTCATATTCAGATTAGAGAAACAAGAAGTTGTAGATTGCTGATTAAAAATTCCTGGAAACTATGATCAACTTAAAAGTGAAAAATAAAACTAAAAATACATCCAGTTGTATAATTTTGTATAGGAATTAAGGAAGTATTTTGATTAAATTGATAATTTCTTTGTGGGAAGTAATTCCAAATGAATTACTTAACCACTTAAATTAAAAGTTGTATTTTTCAGTGTGAGATTATGCTACTTGAATAACTTTTAAACCTGTTTTAATAGCAATTCATTACAGACAGAAATGTACTGTTTTTTCTTTATTATTGGCAAGGTTTTCAAAAGATCATAACTAGTGATTTATTGTTTCATGAAACCTACATAGACATTTTTGCATTGTTTCACTTTGCTTAATTTCGATAGATTGGGAAGTTTAAGAGCCTCGGTGTCTGCAGTTCAGTGCCTCAGGATGTCCACAGGGAAAAGATGAAGAACAACCTAACATAATTGTTCTGCATGTCTAATTAAAACATGGTATTTTAAGAGCAATGTGATCCAACAGCTAATTTAAAATAAGCCTCTTAGGATAAAATCCCGGAAAGGGAAACAGAAATAGCCCTTTCAAACAGAGCTTTGAGGAACTCGTGGCTTTCTTTCAGCCTTAGTTCAATGCACTTTAACTTGTTCCCCAAAAAGGACAGATGATGTTGCTTGTTTAATGGCCAACTGGGGCTACAGGTAAGCTCCTCCATGCAAATATCCTGTAAGCTGTCCACCCATTTACAGTTAACAAATCTATCACAGAGACAACTACTGTACTTCAGTCACATTTTATGCTTGATTATAACAAACATAGTATTATTTTATAAAACAAATTATAGAGCTGTTTTTAGCACTGCTCATTATGCCAACAGCTTTAAATAAGGAACATGATAACGATGGGTTTAGCCTGATATTGAAAATATTTAAAGTTTTATCAGAACAGGTCTGTGCTTCAAACACATTTTGACAGTTTCATAGCAACAGTGAGTGCTGCTTTATACAAGGCTCTCTTACTCATGGTAGGGCTTCGTTTGAATGAAGGTGGGCACCTTCTTGCAAAACATGCACAATGTAAAGATAGCACTGAGTCTTCTAGGTAGCAGAGTCTTAAATTTGTCCTCAGCTCTCACCCACACAGCTTACATAATGTATAGATCAAGCTATGCCAGAAGTCAGATGGAAAAATGAGTAAGGAGAAACTCCAAATAGCCCCAGTAGGTAAATTCTAATCAGAAAAACTATTTGTATAATAACAGTAAATGTATGTATATATCTAGGAAAAACTGATGACAAAATCATCGGAAAGTTGTGGTTAAAGTGTCCATGTGGCCTTCAGTCCTGTGCCCCTCTCAGCTGGCTAATGCCTGATCTAGCATGGACTTGGGATGTGCAGGATTGGATGGGTAAATGGAGGTAGGGCACTAACACAGACTGGTCTAGCCTGCAGTGTTTTTGCAAGGCTCCTCTGTACATACAATAGCTGTGCAGCAGTGATGTGTGAGGTCTGCAATCTTCTAGGACAGGTGTCAGATAAGCTTGAGATGAAAAGCGATGACATGCTGGATCCCTTCTATACCACTGACTGAGATTTGTAGGAAATGGTATATCACAAGTGGCTCACAACAGTATGTAGATTTGTGCTGCTGCGACGTTCCCAACTAATAAATCCTCCATGTGAAAAAAATAGAACGTGTTTTGATTAACAAATCCTGTAAACTGCCATTTTACATGTTAAATAGTTAACATAACGCCATATTATAAATAAAGACAAATAAATGAATGGACAGATATTGTATTACAGGCACTGTAGTCTCAAAATGGATACAAAATATATGACAACTGAAAGCACTTTAGCCAGACAGAGACATTACAGAGAGGCTGGATCTCTTACAGAGAGTCCAAACTTTTTGTTTATCACCTAAATTGAAATACCTCCAGGTTTTGGACCACTTCAGCCTTTAAAAACTTTGTTAGCTCATTTCTGTGTAACCAAAAGCTTTATCCTCTGTGTTTGTTTTAAAATAGTAGCACAGACAGAGACAGCCAATGACTGGGGCTGAGCTTGGCAGACGCACACATAAAGCAGCAGACTGCATGGAGGGTACTCTGCACACACACAGCAATTTTGAGGAAACATTTTAAGAAATTATATAGTCAACATTTTCATTTCCATCAACAAATCACTGCAACCCAAAACTGTTGAACCTATAGTTAGTATAGCGAGGCAGAAAAAAATAAAAAATCTCAATGTTTGCGAAAGCCACTTAAAAAATAATAAACCAAACATGTTGATTTACTTCAAAAAAAATAATTATCACACTTGCATCAGTGTAGTTTAGGAAAAAGCTTCTTTGCCCTGAACAAGCGAATGTACCAAAGAGAAATTCTGTGTGGTGCACCTGTGACAATCATGTTTGCAGCAACACCAAACATCCTCTCAGTTCAGGTTCTGTCACAGTTAAAGTAATGTCACAGCAGTTTGACTCAGCTGTTAACCTGCAGGATGTATGCTGGGATGGAAGCTGCGCTTTTGAATAGTTAGTCTATAGATATATTTGCACAGCGATATACAAAGTTCAGTTTCATTATGAAAATCAAATCAAATCCCAGTAAAAAAAAAAAACAACAAACATAAAATGAACATCTGAATGTTTCTCAGAAATGTGTTTTTCCAACAGAATCAGTGAAAAAAGTAGGCTACCAATCTGCTGGAAAAATAAAGAGTCTTTTGTATTTCCCAGTTGATGCAAAGCACTACAGGAAAACAGATTTTAGCTATAGTGGGTGACCAGAAAACATATCCATATTTATTCATTTAGGAGGAACTTTTCTCATCTTTATCCATCTTCAAAAAAGTTTACTTAAGATCAGTAAAGAATGAAGATATTTATTACTGACAATAAGAAGATCTTAAATAAAACGTAGTTTTTTTACACTGTGAGTGGCAAGTTAAGATGTTAACGCCGTAGTATATTAACACATTAAATTGTATCAATAGGAAACCGTCAGAGCAACTATAAGTCTAAAACAGGATTCTGATAATGAAAGCGATGCTAAATCATTTTCATCAAACAACAAACAAAACATCCACTGAGCAAAACGAAATGTTGGATGGATTTAGGGTACTTTTTTTTTCCAAGGTTAAGCTCTCTTACGCACCTTGACAAGCACACAGCTTGACTGATTGAGGGCAGGGGATTGATGCTGCAAGAAGGACATGGTAGAAATATGACATCTTGCCAGTGGGCTGCTGGGAGTGCAAGTGCAGGTGCCTGCTAGTCCACTTAGACAAGTATGAACCTTGTCAGTCAAACATAAAGAACTCTGAGCCTTGAGCGTCCTAATCCATCAGCAGTAATGTAAGTTTAGGGCAGTCACTCTATATCCACAATGTACCTTCAGCCACTGTCCCACATTTTTGTAAAAGAACCCATTTTATGAAAACGCTAGACTGGAGGATGTGGATGGCTGCTCCATTTGATAGATGGCAAATAGTTTGTGTCCTGCCAAGTCTTTATGCAAGCAGATATTTTAATCTAAGAGTATTTATCTACAGTAAATACTATGGGTGTATCAATACATGTATAGGCGCTAAACATATGGGGGTTATGAGATTATGTTGTCACCTCTCATGATTCTGGTGAAATAAATTGCTGAAAGTGACACAAAAGTACATAACAGATAAGCAGTAGTAGGTACTTTGACCCGTTATTTCTCCAAAAATCTACAGTAAAATTATTAAACATTTATTTTTTACATAAATATGTATGTGAAAGTTGTAAATATGTAATTAATATAAATGTTCTTAAGGTTACTTCTCTGTTTTCCTCTTAATTTCTCAACCGTTGCCAACCGTTGCCTGGATTGGCGTCTGGTCTGCTCATTATTATAATAATGCACCTTGTCTGCATAAAGCTAATCTTTAACAGAGAGCTAACGTCGACTTGCGCGACTGTCGGCTCACTTGACCCCAGTGAACTGTGCTGGGTGACACAGAAAACATAACAGCAATAACCTTGATGGTTATGCCAAACAGCACTAAAGTCTTGAGTCCTGTGCTCTGCATATTCCTTGCGGACACGGTGCTTTATGGCTCTTAGGGTATCTACAATGGTGTCGTCGATGCTAACATTCTGGAGAGCAATTATCATCCCGATCATTTGAAAGATGTCATCCAAACAACTCAAAATGGCATCATATGATAAATTATTCCACTCAATTTGATCTGCTAAGGTCATCGCAGCGGAATGAAGTTAAAGAAACTCCATCATCCTTCCTAAACCTTGAGCTGCCAGTAGCTGCTCAGGGAGCAGGTACCCAAGAAACTAATTTCTATGTAAGGTTCAGCTAATGAGGATGCAAGTCCAGCCCGTTGACGCTGATTGGTCCCACAGTCATTTAGGTGTAAAGTGACAGTGGAAAATCCCCCTTATAAAATATAGGCTGGCTTTTTTAAAATAAAAGCTGACTTTTAAAAAATGACATTTTGAAATAAAAAAAACAGCTCAAATTACACAAAAATAGCCTCAACAATAATTTCAATTATTAGGTAAAATTTTTTATATGAAAACTCTTTTATAAAGCTGATTTTTAATGGAAAATGAATGAGCTGAGAAATTAATATGCATAATGTTTGATTTATTTATTTAATTTTGAACCGTTTGTTTTTCTATTGAGAATGAAAGGTGGGCCGAAGCAAAACTCTTTGTCAGTGTATGCATTTTTCAACAGCAATAAGGTACATAGCTGGCTCTGCACTTAACTGAATTACTTACTTGAAACAACGTCAAGCTCAATGTAAAGATCACTGGTTCTGGAAAAAAATCAGCTAATGTCCAAATCCTGTCGCCTGCAGCAGTCCACCAGTCCACAGTGCTGCACAGAATTTGAAAAGTGATCACACAGTGGTACCGTCATGAGGAGTTCCTCTGACCAGAGGGGATTTCCCAACAGCTGCACTTTTATGTATTCAAGTACATCTTGTACACTGGACTGTCTAAATACCAAAATAACTGCAAAGTGAAATCAATGTTGTTTTATTCTCAAATGTCTACACAGTCTCAAAAAAATCGCTTTTATTGTTGTATAATCCATCCATCCATCGGTTATACCTGCTTATTGGCTAAGGTGCATTTTTCAGCCTTGTCTGTCCTTTCGGTATTGTCTTCAAATGTGCTGCTGATTTAGGCACGTTGCTGTGATGGTTCTAAAAGTGTCTTTGCATTGTGCTAGTATTAGCCTCAATGTACACTAATACTTTTTTGCAGTGCTTACATGTTGTTCGAGTCTTGTCTGTTACTCTGTCGCCATTTATCGTTTCTACTGGAAACCCAAAATGCTGCCAAACAAATGATTTCAGAGTAGGTGGGGCATCTTCTATTACAACCTCATCCGGAGAAGCCATGCTGGCCGCTGTTGGCTAGTGCTTGTGAGATAACAGTCACCTCACAGAGAAATATTGCAATGATTTAATACCGTGAGATCTCATACGACAAGATTTTGTTACACCCCTAATGCTTAATCTTGATTAATCAAAAAGAAAATTAAAATAAATATCCAGTCAGTTCTATAGTGACCACTTGTTATTTGTATCTCTTGATTGAAGCGAACCAAAAGCATACTGAACCGTGACTTTAAAACCAAAGTACGTAGGTGCTCTGATCACAGGAGGCCACCCCACCGGGCACCAGAAAGGCCCCAAGCCACCCGGGAACTTTTCAGATATGCGTTTGTAAAACCGTAAGCTTTCCTTCACAATTCTGAAAATGCTCTACTTTGAGTTGGTTTATCTTATAAATTAAAAATAATATGTATTAGGGTTTGAGGGTAAAATGTGAGAAATGTGCTTACATTCAAAGGGCATTTTTGCATTGCACTGCATTTAATCATGAATATTTTACCCTCTAATAAAAATTCACTCAGAATACACAGATGCATTTCCACAGACAGCTTGCATATTGGTTAACATCCACCTTTTGCCCTTTGAAAGACCAACAGGTCCACATGGAAAAAGATCAAAACGCACAACCAACCCGGCTGACTGAGCAAGGAAACGAGTGGTTCAGTTCACAGTGAGTAGCCGAGAGGAACAGATTGCTTCTGCTCCATATGATCACAGTAAGAACTGGTCTGAAAAGGGTCTTTGTTTGCCCAGGGGGAGAGCGACAATGGCATGGAATGGCCAAGCAGGGTGGCATGTGTTTGGTGTAAATTGGTTTGGGGATGGAGTGGGAGGCTGCACATTTCACTGCAAGCCCTTTCCCCCCTCGTCTTTCTAACACATACTAAGTCATGCTGATCTGGAAGAAATTATGTTGGTCAGTATGAAGGCGGACAACAACCTTCAGTAGGTCTCACTTTTAACAAAAGTCAGAAATAAAAATTATTCCGATTTTTATTGTCCATGAATGGATCTGTCTATCTAATTAGGATTGAAAGAAAACAAATTAGCAACCACCAAAAACAATATACTGCAACATGAGCTCTGGAAGCCAAGAATTCATTACGCTCACTGTGCTCCTGCATAGACGTTAGCTCTATATCATTTGAAAGCTAAACAACACTGCATCATACACATGACAATTACAAAGTAATACAATTACCATATAAATTACCATATAAAATATTATTTATTATAATAAACCATCAAGAGTGCAGAAGTGCCTTTTACCAAACAACAATTCTCTTTTATCAATAATCTTTGCAGACTCTGCTGATGCTGTTGTGCTCTAGATGGATGAGCTGGTTTGTGTTGAAATTCTCAACACCTATGAGATGAATACATCCTTAGTCAGCAAAGTAAAACTGCAAAAGGAAATGTGCAGACAGAGCTGTCAGCAGAGTTTATGGCTCTTAGGGGATTCAGGTTGCCCACTATGAAAATGACAAGGCTGAAGGACAAGAAATATGGATTCCCTGTAGTACAAAGTATTTATACAAGAGCCGTTCAAAAAAAACAAAGTTGAACATTTTATTGTGATGATTCACATATTATATTAACTGATGAAAACTTGATGCTTGTCAGTAGTTTGGAGTTGACTGTAAAGATCAACTTTACAGTCATTTTTTTCACTTTTACAGACACCTTATTTAACCTACAAATCTGCCAAATGAGGGTCTTATTTATAAATTCTTTTCATCCTATTAATGCCTGCGACCAATCTTTTATCACTGGCAATCATTGGATTTATAGGAAACATAACATGCACATGGGAACAAAAAAATATATAGCGTGTGCACAGAATACTAATTTGTTCATTCATTCATCTTCTATACTGCTTATTCTATAGTGGATCATGGGGGAGCTGGTGACTATCTCCAGCATTCTATGGGCAAGAGGCAGGATACACCCTGGACAGGTCAACAGTTCATCGCAGGGCAACACAGACAGGACAAACAACTACGCACACACTCATTCACATCTAAGGGCAATGTAGAGAGACCAATTAACCTAACAGGTTTTTGGACTGTAGGAGGAAGCCAGAGTACCCAGTGAAACCCCAGGCATGCACGGGGAGAACATGCAAACTCCATGCAGAAAGACCCCCGGCCGGGAGTCGAACCCAGGACCTTCTTGCTGCAACGCAACAGTGCTACCAACTGCGCCATCGTGTAGTCTGCATATTCTGTTCCGGGGTTAATATATTCCTCGCAATGCCAGGCTTTTTCAAGATCTCACACTTCAATAAAACTCAGACCCTGTCCATTCTGTTGTTTTGTTCCCCCGTATGTTTAGAAAGTGCGCTGTATATTAAGATTATATTTTAGTATTTCGTCCGCACGTTATATTGTGGTGACAAATAAGTACTTTGTGGGAACAAATTAGTATTCCATGGGCACATTATATACAAGTCCTTCTCAAAATATTAGCATATTGTGATAAAGTTCATTATTTTCCATAATGTCATGATGAAAATTTAACATTCATATATTTTAGATTCATTGCACACTAACTGAAATATTTCAGGTCTTTTATTGTCTTAATACAGATGATTTTGGCATACAGCTCATGAAAACCCAAAATTCCTATCTCACAAAATTAGCATATCATTAAAAGGGTCTCTAAACGAGCTATGAACCTAATCATCTGAATCAACGAGTTAACTCTAAACACCTGCAAAAGATTCCTGAGGCCTTTAAAACTCCCAGTCTGGTTCATCACTCAAAACCCCAATCATGGGTAAGACTGCCGACCTGACTGCTGTCCAGAAGACCACTATTGACACCCTCAAGCAAGAGGGTAAGACACACAAAGAAATTTCTGAACGAATAGGCTGTTCCCAGAGTGCTGTATCAAGGCACCTCAGTGGGAAGGAAAAAGTGTGGCAGAAAACTCTGCACAACGAGAAGAGGTGACCGGACCCTGAGGAAGATTGTGGAGAAGGGCCGATTCCAGACCTTGGGGGACCTGCGGAAGCAGTGGACTGAGTCTGGAGTGGAAACATCCAGAGCCACCGTGCACAGGCGTGTGCAGGAAATGGGCTACAGGTGCCGCATTCCCCAGGTCAAGCCACTTTTGAACCAGAAACAGCGGCAGAATCGCCTGACCTGGGCTACAGAGAAGCAGCACTGGACTGTTGCTCAGTGGTCCAAAGTACTTTTTTCGGATGAAAGCAAATTCTGCATGTCATTCGGAAATCAAGGTGCCAGAGTCTGGAGGAAGACTGGGGAGAAGGAAATGCCAAAATGCCAGAAGTCCAGTGTCAAGTACCCACAGTCAGTGATGGTCTGGGGTGCCGTGTCAGCTGCTGGTGTTGGTCCACTGTGTTTTATCAAGGGCAGGGTCAATGCAGCTAGCTATCAGGAGATTTTGGAGCACTTCATGCTTCCATCTGCTGAAAAGCTTTATGGAGATGAAGATTTCATTTTTCAGCATGACCTGGCACCTGCTCACAGTGCCAAAACCACTGGTAAATGGTTTACTGACCATGGTATCACTGTGCTCAATTGGCCTGCCAACTCTCCTGACCTGAACCCCATAGAGAATCTGTGGGATATTGTGAAGAGAACGTTGAGAGACTCAAGACCCAACACTCTGGATGAGCTAAAGGCTGCTATCGAAGCATCCTGGGCCTCCATAAGACCTCAGCAGTGCCACAGGCTGATTGCCTCCATGCCACGCCGCATTGAAGCAGTCATTTCTGCAAAAGGATTCCTGACCAAGTATTGAGTGCATAACTGTACATGATTATTTGAAGGTTGACGTTTTTTGTATTAAAAACACTTTTCTTTTATTGGTCGGATGAAATATGCTAATTTTGTGAGATAGGAATTTTGGGTTTTCATGAGCTGTATGCCAAAATCATCCATATTAAGACAATAAAAGACCTGAAATATTTCAGTTTGTGTGCAATGAATCTAAAATATATGAATGTTAAATTTTCATCATTACATTATGGAAAATAATTAACTTTATCACAATATGCTAATATTTTGAGAAGGACCTGTATATTTTGCGGCCACACATTAATATTTTGTGTGCACAAATTAGTATTTCGTGGGAATGAATTAGTATTTCGTGCGCACGCTATATATATATATATATTTTTTCCCCCCATGTCAGTTCCCTGGCGCAGTACACATGTGGTAACTGTGGAGTTAAAAAAGAATCTGAAGACATTCAGTATGCAGATGAATATGTGTGGCTCTTTTGTTTGATATTAATGGTTGTCCATGCACCTAGAGTTGCCAACCGTTCCTTGAAAAACGGAATCGTCCCGTATTTAGAACAAAAAGAACGCATCCCGTATTGAGCTGAAACAGAACGCATGTAGTCCCGTATTATTAGGCGGATCAAAAATCTTCACTAAAATGTCAATAGAATCAATAAATGAAGGGGTGCTTTATATTTAACATTACGGTAAATTCATTACCAGCCATATCCTGCTCTGTGACCAATGAGCTGACAGAATATTTTGGCTCATCTCATTGGCCACCAGGTACCGTTGCTAAGGATAGATTGAGGTGTTATGTGGATTCGCGTTTCCCCATCAGATACGGTTTCCCCAGCGTCTCCTCGCCGCTTATGCGACAAAAAAGGCCCGTGCTTGTTCAGCGCTTGTAACCAGCCCACCGTGTTTCCGCGGCAGGAGATCTACGGACACCGTGAAAGTTCAAACAACGTGTTTCGACGAAGCTGTCCCACTTTTTTGCAACTGTGCTCTCATCAGAGATAGATAGATAGATAGATAGATAGATAGATAGATAGATAGATAGATAGATAGATAGATAGATAGATAGATAGATAGATAGATAGATAGATAGATAGATAGATAGATAGATAGATAGATAGATAGATAGATAGATAGATAGATAGATAGATAGATAGATAGATAGATAGATAGATAGATAGACATATTAAGATAGGTTAAACCTGTCCATGGATGAGCTTTATGAGGAATGTGTTCCTGCAAACTGCCTACTAGAGTGCCTCACTACAGTCTCTCTGGAAAAGGTGAAGTGTCAGTCCATTGGAACAGCAGAGAAGTGGATGCAAGTTCTTCAGGCAGCTGGCATCCGCAACATCCAGGCTGTTGTACCCTTTGTCCTCAGCATCCCTTCTTCTAGTGGGTTTGTGGAAAATATTTTCTCCATCATGAAAAATAAGTGGACTGATGTGAGGAACAAATGTTCTACAGAATTAATGAGAAGTGAGCTAATTGTCAGTCTAATTAATGAAATGTCCTGCTCAGAGATTTACTCGGTAGTCCTGAAAAACGAACAACTCCTTGCAGCAGCAAGAGCTCAAATGAAATATAAATGGAAAAAATAGGTTGTTTCCACATAATTCAGTACTGCATTTTTTTAGTTCACTAGTTCAATATTTTTTTCACCACAACTATACAGTCATGGCCTTTAAGGCACAAGTGTTTATGTTTACAACTTTTCTACAGACTTTTTGTTTCCACTAAATGCACTATTATGAAAATGTTTTGCATTATACTGTTATGCTTTTTTATATTGTTTTAAGTTAAGCAGGAAGGAGGTCTTATCAATAGTGGTTTATTTATTTTAGAAGGATATTTGTTAATGTCTAGTAATTTTATTTTGCAAAAAGAATAAATTATTTTATAAATTGCTGAATAATTGTTTTTCCATGGATATTTGTATCAGTCAAAAACATGCATCGAATTAAACTTGGGTTCGGGTCCAATGTTTCGAAAGTCATTTCACACAAAGAAAAAGGGGTATAAAAAAAATCACCAGGCCGGTAGAGGTGCAGACAGTGGGGTTGGATTGCCCTACCAGGAGGTGTCCCTTATTTATTTATCAAGGAGTTGGCAACCCTACATGCACCTGAGGCATCTAAACTTTTTTTTATTCTTTTCTTCTTCCCCAACTGTCGGTCTTAGGCTACTTGCTGCATGTCTCCAACCCCTTTCTTGTCAAACCACTGTTCAATATGGGCCACTATTGCCAAGAAATAAAATAAAAAATTTTAAATATTGGCAAAGGAAAAATAGCTTCTTCTTGTAATAAGGATGAAGTGCTTGGATCCTTTTATGATTGTGCAGTTGGGCTTACAGAAAGGTCTTTGGAGTCCACCAGTCAGAATTGAGCACTAGATGGAAATCATGTTTTTTAACATTTTATCTGTTGTTTTCATCAATTCTACTCTCACCAGTTAGGTAGTAAATATGTAAATACATAGACGCCTATTCATCTTAGGCTGCCTCCTCTCAGTTCTTTCCTAATTTACATCACGCTTTGCAGCTATTTCCTCCACCTTTTTCCACACCACCCTATAAAAGGTCTTACTCCTGTATTGCTGTGTCAAGCAACAATTCCACAAGCCTGGCCTGCTGCGAGGTCCAATGAGGTAGATTGTGACATGTCTGACAAAAATGTGGACTGACCCAGAACTTTCTTTAAAGTAACCAAAAGTCAAATAAAGCTATGATCAATTTGGGCTAGTAAGCCACAAACCTCTACTACCAGGTCACCATGAATTTCTAGCCCAGTTTCTTGCAGTAAAGGGTACACTGCTGGGAGTCTATCAACCAGGTTGTAACAGGCTGTGCACCTGCAAGCCCACCTCATGTCATTTAGCTTAGGATGTTCACAAGGCTGACCATCATTTCTCTCTTCATGTCATGCAATTTTGTGTGTACCAATGATCCAGACAAAGAAAACTATGTAGTTTTTGACAAAGCAAGAAAAAAGCAATCACCCTCAGAGACTGACTAATTAACGCTATCAAGAAAAACAAGCATTACAATGCACATAAAATACATATTATAATTTCCTGAATCCTTGTACAGAAACTTGAGGCATCTAAACTCAATGTCTGGGCAAATGGCAAGTCTCAAGCAGCTGTCTGTTTCACACATTTTGTACTTTTTGTTGTTGGCTGTTTACTACAAATATATTATGGTTTGTGCTTCATTGAGACTTGTGTACTAGTCAAAAACTGTGGAATTGTTTGTGCATTTGCAATCCTAAAGACGCCATCCTAATCCCAAAGCAACAGCTTAGGATGCCCCTAGTCTAAAAAACCCACATTGCCTTCATCCGCCAGTGACCATACATGGAAAACAAAAGGATGCATTTTCCCAAAGCAGAATAGGAATAAGACAATGCAAAACCAGCTGAATATGACTATGAAGGGACAAACCCAGCAGTTCCACCTGAGTAGATCAGGAAGGGTTTTGGGCCTGCTATGATCATAGGAAATTCAACATTCTCAGACACATTCTCTGTGTTGCTAATCTCTAGATCAACTTGTATTTGAAGTAAAAAGAAAATCAACATGTATGCGCCACTTGGTCAAAATTCTGACTTAAAAATATTAGTTTTTCCATCAAACCCATCCAGAAAGTCCAATACGAATGCCATGTGTTTAAAGTGTTTGGATGGTTGCAATAATAAACAGTTTTGTTTTGTTCATTTTTGATGGGCTATTTCTCCTTAAATCAGCACTCTACCACATCAATCAACTTTCTATTCTGGATGGATGGATGGATACCTTCTATACTGTGTAGAAACCCTGGATTTCTGTCATTGTGGTGAAATAAAACAGCGAGTGTGGGGATTTCATCCTATGATCCTAATTAAGCTATTGTCATCACAAATTGTGATGAGGTTGGTTTGAAATCCACAACTTCGACCTCTACCAAATCCTCTCAGAATATACAGATGTATTTCCACAGACAGCTGACATATTTTCAAAGTCCTTGAAAATGCCATTTTAAGAAAAAAAAAAAATCCTCCAAACTTTGCAGCCTTCAGAGGACTGAATCTTCAGCAAACTACCAGCCTTGAGCTCAAACTGCTGATCTCATTAGCACCATGAAATCGGGCTTTTTAATGATCGGGGCCCCCTTTGCAACCCCCCCTGACTTACATCACGTCATCCATCTGCTCCACTGGGATTCAGTCCTACTCTCTAAACTAAGAGCCCACTGGAGCATCATTGCTGGATTAGCAGAATGTGCTTATCCTGCAACCTTCAGGCACTAATTACTGCACTAGAACAAGCAGATTTTCAGCCACAGGCTGTGGTGCGTGCTGTAATGGACTAAGACTTGCTAGCGTTTTCCAGTCTTTACTGGTACGCTGAGTTAGAATAAAGCATATATAAGGAGGAAATTAACACAAAATGTAATAAAACCACATCCTACATGACTACAATGAATAAATAAATAATTTTGTTTTGTCCTCAAAAATAGTCATTTTAAAATCAAGGTTGCATAAACATGCAGTATAAAGACAGAGCAATGAAGAAATAACCGGCTGCCATGGTGACCAGGTGCTACCGTCTTGAAAAACAGCCAAAAAATACCTTGCGCATCTCAGATTGAATCTTCGCAAAATAATCTTGAAGCATTAAGCCAATCGCTTTTCACACCAGCTGTATTCTATATTTCATACAAAATGACAGAGCGTGGCAGCATCTTCTCGGTTCACTGGAATGATTTGTAAACGCAGAATATTTTTATATAATCCTATCTTGCAGTTACATAAAATATCTTGATTGAGAGATATAATCCATTACTGGATATGACAACAGGGTCACAGCAGAAAAAGAAATGCAGAGAGGGTTGCCATCTCAATATGGCAGACTGTCTAGAAAAATGTGGAGAAGATAGCAGAGCACTGAAGGACACTTAGGCCAGCAAATCTGCACATTTGCACCATCTCTCTTGCAGCCAATGAAGATAATGTATTTACTGTATGATATGTTGTCTTTGAGTGTATGCAAAAGGACAGAGAAAGATAGTTTCATATAAACTAGCTTTAATGGTGGCTCATGTGTAATTCTCTGTGGATTAGGTTTTGGCTGCCACGCTGTGACCCTATTCTCCTAAAGACTTACTACAAGACCTCCATCAGTCTGTCTCAGGCACTGCCAAACTGAAATATTTGTGATTGAGCTTAAACAGTATTATATTGTTCATCTGACAAGCTGCTGTGCTCCCTCTCGCTGCCTCCCCACAGTGACTCATCAGGCAATAACCTTGACAAACAACCTTCAACACCCACGCTCCGCATAGCAACACTGATAAGATTTACGAAGTAATTTAGCGCTTACTCTCTTCCATCTGTCACCTTCCCAATTATATAAGTTTCCAGGCATTTGTGTGCCCATAATTCACTCAAGGGTCTGTGCAATACAGGGAGTTATTTCTGACTCAAGGCAATTGATGTTTGTGGCAGCCTTATGGCATATCTGATTCATTATTGAAGTTGTGCACACTGATAATCATATGCCAACCTTGAGTCTGACAAAGTGGAAGGGGGTACTATCTCTTTGTATCATTCCTAAAATGAATAACAATAAGATTGTGAGTACTACTACCTCTTTCTGCTACCAGTTTGCAAGACAGAGTATTGCAGTGAGAAATGCTAAGCACTGTTCTGTGGGATAAATCCAGCATACATTATATTACTGCCAACAATTCATGTGCCTGTTTGATCTGAACAAAGACATATGCATGCATTCAATAACTCGTGGACTCGCAAAAACAACAGCTGTCAAAAGTAGGAAGTAGTTTCATTGGGTACATTACCTTGCAAAATAACTGCCTGAACTATTAGACATTTTGTGACGTTACAGGTGAAGATCCCACAGCATTTTACTGGGATTTTATGTACTAAACCAACACCAAGTAGATAATAATTGTGAAGTGAAAAACAATTATAAATTATACAGGGTTTTCAATATTTTTTAGAAATCAAAATCTGAAAAGAGTGGAAAACATTTGTATTTATTCACTCCGTTTTACCCTATACCCCCCAAATAGAATCCAGTGCAATGAATTGTCAAATTCCAAATTTGGTCTGTGTTATTCTACAGTGTCAACGGGAAAACAATTATTAATAAATAAAAGCCATATGAAGGTCACAGGTCATGTAAGGAATACAGTATAGCTGTGGAAGAAGGTGCTTTTCAGCCTACACTGAAAATGGTACGTATGGATGCTTTTATTAACAGGGACTGGGACTCACCGAGGCTGATCAGAGTTGATGGATGATGCATGGAGGTAAATACAGGGCCATTGCACAACTTAACAGAATCAGAGCTTCAATGAAATGTTTTGGATTAATGCGTATTGATGTTATGAAAAGGTCCAGTTAAAGCCCAGACCTTTTACTAAGTGACTATATGTCGCAAGACTTAAGAATTGCTGTTCACACATGCTCTCCATCCACTCTGACTGATCATGAGACATTTTGCAAAGTAGAATGGGCAGAAATTTGGGTCTAGTCTGTGTAAAGCTGGTAGACATACCCTAAAAGTCTTATAGCTGTAATTACAGCAAAATGTGGTTCTATGGAGTAATAAATCAGGGCTGAACACAAATGAATGCCATACCTTTCATATTCATATTTGGAAAAAAATTTTAAATGCATTATTGCCCTTGCACAGCACAATTTTGTACTACTTTTTACTCATCTGTCAAATAAAATCCCATCAAAATTCATTAAAGTTGGGCATGGCGTAGTGGTAGAGCGGGTGATCAATACATGGAGGCCCCAGTCCTTGAGTCCAGACCCTGGAGACCTAAGCTGCATGTCTTCCCCCTCTCTCCACTCCACTTCCTGTCTGCCTACTTTGGAAAAATCACAAATGGCCACTAGTACCACCAAAAAATAAATAAATAAAAATTGTGCTTGTAAAATGACAAATTGTTCACAAGTTCCGAAGTTGGAATCCATTTGGAAGGCATTAGTTTCAGCAAAGCTTACATCTTAAACTTCACAAAGAACATGTCTACAGTGTGCCCCAAGACTGTAAACAAAGATTATATAAGTTCTATAAGTTTTTGTTTATTATACACACTTTAAAAGTATGCCACCTAATAGATCCCACCCCCACGTTGTGTCCAAGAGTATTTACTGCTACGACACCAACAGGAAAACCTATCCCATATGAAGATAACTCATCACAATTTTTTCCATATTACTGTTCTAAATGTGTTGTGTGGCCTAGACAGCTTGGCAGAGCCATGGAAAGATAATGCAAGCATTGTGGAGCTGAAGAATGCATTAATGGGAGGGAGAAGCAATAAATTCCCTTTAACAGTCAATGTGAGGATGGAAAGGATTTTTATTCAAAACGGTTGGACCACTCAGCTATCACAGAGAATACAAATGTGATGTTAAAAAACTATTTACATGATTAGGTACATATAAAACCAAAGTAATTATCAGACATTTGATATAATTTTTAGCTACTCACCCCAACTAGTTCAAAGCACATGGTGACCCACTTTGACTTTGGTTCCGCCAGTTTTAGTTTTCTTTGCACTATCCAAGCTTCATAAACTGTTCTCTCATTTAGTAATTCTCCTAGATCACATAAGGTATCATTTTGGCACAGAATATATATGAAATCTTTAAAGGTTTAGCATATTTGAATTAAAATGACATAAAGGGAGAACACATTGGCTTTAGCTTCTTTTGTCCTCAGAGAAGAGACAACAACTGAAAAAGCTGTTGTCTGAAATTTGTTTTTTGGTTTTTTTTTAGTTCGAGCTGAAAACTAACAGGCTGGTCCAGAAGAGTTGATCAGCTCCTCTGTGACAGTGGACCATACAGGTCTGCAATGATAAAAAGATATTCAAAAAACACGGGTCCAATAACTTTATTATTTGACAGCGGGATGCAGAACAAGTATCGATACCAAAGTTTTAAAAAGTTATTTCCAAAACCACAAGACTTTAGCGCCATGTCATAGGTACTTTTAATGAGATGGCAGAGAAAGTGCCCGAGTGAGTGGAGTGTTTTCTCCAGCTATAAGGAGCACATTGCTGCACACTGCCAGTCAGCTGGCTGTAAGTAGCCTTCTGCACTGTCCCCTTGCTGTGTTAAATGGCAAATGCATTTGTTTGGATATAATGTGGGTTACAAAAACCATACCAGTCCTCGTCTGGAAACTCAAAGAGCACCACCCATCAGCCTTATGAAGATACTGCCATTTTAAAAGTACATTTGGCAACCTGCAAGTTTGTTAAGGCGGCTCTACCTGAGCAGACAGCCCTACAAACTGACTTATTTCAGATAATATCAGCTTAGAGAACAGAACAGCAAAAAGTTGAATATCTTTTGAAGAAAGCACTTGAAAGAACAACAGAAATTTAATGGGATATTATTTAATGATTTTGGTGAAGACTATATTTAAAAATCTAAATATTAAGGTTACAGGCAACATTTTAACAACTTTAAAAAATAATATGTTAGATTATTTTAGCAACAGCAAGACAAATCTTTTCCTATTATGTTTTAAATACAAGTAAATAAATGTTTTTGTGAATTTCTGTTTTAAATCTTTGAGTAAATACCATGAAACCATAGTATTTCTGCACAAGATTATGATACATTAGGAATATTATACCAGGCCAGGCCCAACAAATTTACTCATTTGCTGATTTAGACACAATAGGTAGGTACAAGTAGGTACTTTCTCATTCTTCCAAGCCAAATTCTGAAGTGCCTGTGATTGATACAATTTCTCAAGTCTGCTTCTGGCTCCACAATAGATTCAGTTAAGGTACACGAACCAGCTGGACCAAGGCTGTAGATACTGACAAAAGAACAGAGAGACACTTTGATCTCAAAGGTTTATGGCTGTTGCCTGGAGCAGATTAGAGGGAATAAGTCAGATGAATGGCAAAGATCAGATCTAACAAAGCATCTTGA
The DNA here is from genome assembly GCF_021462225.1 of Girardinichthys multiradiatus. NCBI lineage: Eukaryota > Metazoa > Chordata > Actinopteri > Cyprinodontiformes > Goodeidae > Girardinichthys > Girardinichthys multiradiatus. The sequence continues at coordinate 27,277,190 of NC_061795.1, read as the reverse complement.
CAGGTTGCAGTGTCCAGGGGTCAATGCATAGCTGAATTTAGACAAATGTTTAGGTGAAAATTGAACCCAAAGGCCACAAAAGGAACCTGTTCTTCATGTGGGTACTGAGTACTTTAATTCAGAAGCAAAAGTCTTAGTGATAATTCAAAACTGAAATATTTGTTGTGAATGAGTGGGCAGTGAAACATTGACAAGAGTCACAGTGGGAGCACGCCTAACATCTCAGTGGTACAGGTCCTTCTCAAAATATTAGCATATTGTGATAAAGTTCATTATTTTCCATAATGTCATGATGAAAATGTAACATTCATATATTTTAGATTCATTGCACACTAACTGAAATATGTCAGGTCTTTTATTTTCTTAATACGGATGATTTTGGCATACAGCTCATGAAAACCCAAAATTCCTATCTCACAAAATTAGCATATTTCATCCGACCAATAAAAGAAAAGTGTTTTTAATACAAAAAACGTCAACCTTCAAATAATCATGTACAGTTATGCACTCAATACTTGGTCGGGAATCCTTTTGCAGAAATGACTGCTTCAATGCGGCGTGGCATGGAGGCAATCAGCCTGTGGCACTGCTGAGGTCTTATGGAGGCCCAGGATGCTTCGATAGCGGCCTTTAGCTCATCCAGAGTGTTGGGTCTTGAGTCTCTCAACGTTCTCTTCACAATTTCCCACAGATTCTCTATGGGGTTTAGGTCAGGAGAGTTGGCAGGCCAATTGAGCACAGTGATACCATGGTCAGTAAACCATTTACCAGTGGTTTTGGCACTGTGAGCAGGTGCCAGGTCGTGCTGAAAAATGAAATCTTCATCTCCATAAAGCGTTTCAGCAGATGGAAGCATGAAGTGCTCCAAAATCTCCTGATAGCTAGCTGCATTGACCCTGCCCTTGATAAAACACAGTGGACCAACACCAGCAGCTGACACGGCACCCCAGACCATCACTGACTGTGGGTACTTGACACTGGACTTCTGGCATTTCCTTCTCCCCAGTCTTCCTCCAGACTCTGGCACCTTGATTTCTGAATGACATGCAGAATTTGCTTTCATCCGAAAAAGTACTTTGGACCACTGAGCAACAGTCCAGTGCTGCTTCTCTGTAGCCCAGGTCAGGCGCTTCTGTCGCTGTTTCTGGTTCAAAAGTGGCTTGACCTGGGGAATGCGGCACCTGTAGCCCATTTCCTGCACACGCCTGTGCACGGTGGCTCTGGATGTTTCTACTCCAGACTCAGTCCACTGCTTCCGCAGGTCCCCCAAGGTCTGGAATCGGCCCTTCTCCACAATCTTCCTCAGGGTCCGGTCACCTCTCCTTGTTGTGCAGCGTTTTCTGCCACACCTTTTCCTTCCCACAGACTTCCCACTGAGGTGCCTTGATACAGCACTCTGGGAACAGCCTATTCGTCCAGAAATTTCTTTCTGTGTCTTACCCTCTTGCTTGAGGGTGTCAATAGTGGCCTTCTGGACAGCAGTCAGGTCGGCAGTCTTACCCATGATTGGGGTTTTGAGTGATGAACCAGGCTGGGAGTTTTAAAGGCCTCAGGAATCTTTTGCAGGTGTTTAGAGTTAACTCGTTGATTCAGATGATGAGGTTCATAGCTCGTTTAGAGACCCTTTTAATGATATGCTAATTTTGTGAGATAGGAATTTGGGGTTTTCATGAGCTGTATGCCAAAATCATCCGTATTAAGACAATAAAAGACCTGAAATATTTCAGTTAGTGTGCAATGAATCTAAAATATATGAATGTTAAATTTTCATCATGACATTATGGAAAATAATGAACTTTATCACAATATGCAAATATTTTGAGAAGGACCTGTAATTACTGCACCATTTTCAACAAAATCCTTGGCTAAAGCTCAAAAATCAAAAATCTGTTCTCTCAATATTTCAGATAGAGGAATCTGTAAAAATTACATGTCTAGGCAATATGCTGATATCACCTTTATTAAAATAAATTGGCTTTGAAAATCTGTAAGCATATTGCAGAGCATTATCAAACACTGTCTAGAAATGTCTTAATATCTAAAATCCTCTGTTGGTAAAACAAATGAATTATTTATGTAGTCCATCTATTATTTAGCTGCTTATGACTTTAAAGCATAGTTTGGCCGTTTTGACGTGGTGATGCAACTAATGCAAAAAAAATACAAGAGGTGACCCATCATGAATTTCATAAACTAAATGATGATGGTTAAACCTGGTAAGATGGCACTCAAGCGCTTTTTAAAATATGACCAAGAATCAAGCAAACACACAAAAGTCTAAGAGGCAGTAGCTACTACAAAGCAGGAAACTAACAAGGAAAGGGATGTATTCACATCAGTTATTCATGCAGCATTAACAAAGCCTACTTCTGCTTTGATTGTACCACCTACAGGTCACAGCGATCCCCAGCCTTCAATGCCAATACCCCGTATGGTTGTTTAAAATTGACGGCCAGTTTACACCCATAGGAGGAGGGATGTAAGGATGTCGTGAAGGGCATTCCTGTGGGTTTTCTGTAAAGCTCAGCTGCCACTCACCAAATATCAATCATTATAAATATAGAGGACAGTTAATGCCGGCTGTATAGGAGGCCTCTCGATAAAACCCAGAGGAGAGGAGGAGGAAACTTTATGCTTAACACAAAAAGCTAAGAAACCGAGTCAACCATTTGAAGAGGGTTTCTGGGTTTGGATCAACCCTAGTATTATCACAATTACATAGGAGGAATATTGTTAAACAGCTGGGTGATGGTCACACCAGCAGCAGGTTTACTTTGACACCTACTCTTGTGGATAAATCATCATCAGTGACAAGAAAAACACAACCTGCATAATATCATAGCCCTGCATAATACATCCATCTCATCTATTACTGTAATTTAACTGTATTACTGTAAGTTTTATCGAGGACTAAAGAAATCACAATGATAAAGCCAGGCTTTAAAAGTCAATAGATCTGACATTACATGAGGCCTATCAGGCAAAACGAGTTGCCACCATTACCTAATGCTTAATTTTTTTTTTCCACTTTTTCAATCCATCCTAAATACAACTGATCATAGTTACAAATGTTTTGTGTTGTTAGATTTATGTATTAGTGTGCTTTGTCACAGAGAACGGTTATATTACTACAAGTAGCTGGTGAGACTTTTTACACATCAATGATCATAAAAATGTTTTCATGATTAATTATCTCTCATGTTTTTAGAGGTGGTTAGACCATCTCCTCTGTAGATTCTCCTTCTCTGCACCTGCTATGAGAAATGACTGCAAAAAATAGCTAAGCTCACCACAATCCTGACCACATCATCATCATCGGTTTTCCCCACAGTTCACGTCCTGATCTCTGTATTGATTGTGCTGATTCTTACTTAATTGCATTTGAATTAGGAGTTTTCTGTATTACATGGACTGGTATTATATAGATACCTGTTGATGTATAGATTAAATCACATAATCAATATAAAACCTTTGGGAGGGCAGTGGACACGATGTTGTCATCCTGTTTCTTTTTCAGAGTAGATGAAGCTGAATATTCACATTCATCTCAATCATTTTGTAAACACAGCAAAATGCAAATGTTTTTTGGTCCACCGTTGAAATATTCAACATAAATTACAGGACGATGCTGAAAATACAGCTCCCCCAGTCAACGAGGCCTGAAGCAAACAATCAGTCAGGTCGTTCAAGCAGAACTGTAAAAATGACACGTTGAGCTGCAATGTAAACAGTCCTTTATTACCATCAGTGGCACCTGTCACCCACCCTTGGGGCAGCGTGCAGCTCCATGAACACCATTTATAGAGTAGGGAGCACCTCTGGTGAAATAATCCAGAGTGTAATTCAGCTGCCATATGGTACAACTCCGACTGTGTGCCGAGCCAAAACAAAGACACTGATGCCACTAATAGCAGCTTTTACTGTCTAAATGGTTCTTTTGTTTTTCTAAAACATTTTGAAAACTGCCAATATAATGGGTGTATTAATAAAAAAAAATAATACAGGTCGCTTTGAAAAAAAATACTCCTCCATTAAAATACCTTTAATTGGTCTCTCTAAACACTGGAAAGCAGACAGTTAGTCAACAAAGATAAACCACTCTTTGGGTGTCAGTTTTACATCTAACAGCTGGGTCAGTATTGGATTTTCACAGTGTGATATCCTTGGGTAAATATTCCACAATTTTAAAGAATCGTGGTATTTACATAAATATTTAAAACAACAATATATAACACAATCTAACATCTTTTATTTGAAACTAAAAAGCAAACAATTATTCCTACTATGACTACATTTTGTTGTAGTTTTTAAGAGCTTCTTGCAAAAGTTATTATGCCTTTTAGCCATTCAGCTATTTATATAGTAAAACTATAAATACCTAAATAACTGTTAATTTATCAGGCTATACACTCAGGTAATGCTAACAGTTTGCTTAAGAGACATGGTGCCCATGCCGTACCAACTTTAGTTTTAAAACGGTGTTACTTTAATAGGAGAGTTGGAAGGAGCTCCATTGAACACCATGCAGGATCACTTCATTTGTAGTCAGAAGACTGTGCAGTCTTTCTTCTTTCAGACAGCTGGCCACCAGTGCACAGCGACAGATAGCTCTTTGTTTCTCTATGCATTATACATCCAGAGGAAATACAACAAAATACACCAAATACACATAAAAAAAAATAGAAAAATAAGGAATAGCTGTTGACATGACAGTGACATGACAGTAATGATGCTGAAATATTGTTATTTAGATTATTTCTCTTTTTTGGGTGGTTTTGCTGTTGTGCAATAACAAAACTCAATACTGTAGTGTAAATAATTGTAAATGATTTTTAAAAACTGGCAAAATGGTTGTTAAACTTAATTATGTAATGAGGGAATTTATAAGTTTATACTTCAACCTTTTTGAACATGCGAGAAGAAACGTAATATGTGAAAAAAGGCTATTTTTAACATTTTGAATGTGTGAAATAAAGTAAATAAAAACAAAAAAGAAAGCTCCGGTCACTCTGAGATCCTTTCTCCATCTCATTAAAAGGTTTTTAACAGAAAATGTCGGAGGTTTTGAAGCTGTGACATTTTATAAACTTGGTATACCTTAATATCGATAGTCAGTCCAGAGACCATTAAAAACATGGTGATCTCCATTTTCATTAAAAAAAACATAGTCAACCTTGCTTTCTGTCTAAAAAAGGTGTGAAGATTGAAAAGTGAAAAGCCATCCACATGAAAATGTCTAGTGATGCCTTTGAAAAGCTGTTAGGGTTAATAAAAAGGGATAAAAAGCCTGACTTTCAATGTTTTCTAATAAAATAGTGCACGTTAGAACAGGAATAGCGTTAATCCGGGTTTCATCTTATTCTACAGAAAAAAGCCAGGAACCAGTACATTTATTTACAACCAGGGTACCAAACTACATTAAAGCATTATCCTACAATATTTATGTTCAGTGATCATTTCTCCTGTGCTGCCCTTTGACAGACATCAGATGGAAATAAATAAATGCCGTATTTGGTCAGAACCGAAAGGAACAAATGCTTAATGTCTGTAAGCTGTTAACAATATAGTTTAAAAAACACTATAACCTCGTATAAACCTCCTTTAAAAGATTAATCTTATAATGTAGCCAAATGGCTGTGGATGAGAGCTTATTTACTTGAAAATATAAGAGAATAAAAATGCTGATTTCTTTTCTTACAAAACAGTCTCCTCAAAAAGAAATGACGACACTCCTGAGAGGCATGGACCCTGAGGATCATACACACAACTGTTCAATCTGGAACCGAGTCAGTATTTGGCCTAAAAACCCAATTTCATTAGAGCACTAGCATTTTTTTTGTACCAACATGTTTCCCAGAAGGGAACTTGAGAAAAGTTCCTCAAAATAACTACAAACATTACAGCGCACAGAAGGGAACTTCAACTAAAATGAATAGATTCTTACTATTGAGTTTGCTAGAGTGAGAAGAAAAACTGATGAGAAAGGAAAAGGAAAGGAAAGGAATAACAACAGGCGTGTTGCCTAATAAATCTGGACACACAACCTAATGACCCAGAAATAATGAGATTGTTTTTCCTTGATTTTTAGGTGCTGTACCAGCAGAAAGATGAGGACACAAAGAACATACCCTGCGACAGCCTGTTTGTCAGGCTAATTAGGAACAGGAGCAAATTGAAATATGAAGGTCAATTTGGACAAGGGATAAGAAATAAGGTAGATCTCCACTGTTAATACAGGTAATGTAGTTTAAAAAGTCAAGCATGAAGCAAATACATTTCCATTACTGATTAGCTTCTCTATAACTGAAATATTGTTTTTCTTAAATGAAACATATGAACCCCTTCAACACGATCGTTGTAAAAGAAAGCAAGAATTTTAGATGTGTTGCTTTTTGTTTATTCGAGCAAGAGTCCTATTGCACAAAAGAAAAATCTAACAAGATAATTAAAAAATAACCAAAATCAGCAAGTTTTGTTCTGATTTAAAAATCCCCATGTTATTATTGAAACACATGATACAGTTTAAATAACTTCTTTTGGAAAATAAATTTGTAAAACAGTAGAAATACATTAAATAGAGAAAGAAATCTGATAAGAATATGTTCCTGCAGAGAGAGAGAAATGTATGGTCCATGAGCTAAATAACAATAAAACAATACTGCTTCTACTAGCATTGTGAGAGAAGAAAAAAGCTTTTCTCTCATTAATTGCGTAGTGTAGTGTAAGACAGCCTGAAAATGCTGCACTATTGTTACTGCATTTAATCAGAGCACATTTGCTGATTGGAACAGGAACCTGCATTGGACAGCTCCCTTTGTGTCTCCAGCTTGTTGTGTGTTCGTGTGCGGCCAGCCTCTTTGTCTACTTTGTGTGTGTTCATCTATCTCCTCCTCCAGAGATATGCATCTCTTGTGACTGCTGCGCTGACACACACACACACAAAGGAAAAGGAGACTGATGCATGCATGAATAGCTGTTAGTGTAATCTGCCAACCCAGACGCACGTAGAGAGATGGGAGATGCCAGGGCTTTTTTTGTTTGTCATGCCAAGATGGAGCAAAATATTAATAAGCATAAGGGACACAGATAGTGCTAACATACAAACAATGATTCTAATAAGGAAACCCGTCCCATTGAGAAATAGCAGTGGTTCTCAGGAGGATATTTATGAAGAATAGGGGGCTATGAGACTTGATGAACTTAACTTTGGAGAAGTATTTTTTTTTTTCAGCTATAAGTACCAGAAACCAAAATCAGTATGTGTTATTTAAACAGTATTTCAACATTAAACATGGCTAACAAAACTCTTTATTTTTTTCCTAATTTTCCTAAGATGATTTATTTGATTGTATGCCATAGTACAACTAAAGGGAAACACCTACTGCCACTTTCTCAAGAATTAACATAATAGATGGTTAGCAGGAGGAAGATTGAAACAGAGCTCCTCTGTTTAACTCAAGTGACCCTCTTCACAGGCTTCAGTTGGATCTGTAAGAAGATGACAGAGTCTTAAGAGCTACGCACTTATTGATGAGAGTGCAGAGGGGGTTTCCTAATGAACACGTTTTTTTAAAGGTGCTGCACAAGAACATCCTCCTTTATTGTGGGATGTTACACATATTTAAAGCACATTCATCCTGATACTGACATTTTAGATTAGGGATGAATGATGTATCTGCATTAACATTGGTATTAGTCGATGTCAGTGTTTTTTTTTTTACATATCAGTATCGATCCTTTAAGTAAAACTGGGCGAATATTAATAACTGATATCGATTTTAGTCCAAATTTTCATATCAGTGCATCCCTACTTTAGATTATCAAGAAGAACATTTCACACACTTCTTTGAACTATGAGATTAAGAAAGTACCCCCTTGAAAACAATGACAGGAGTAGAAGGTTCTTTGTTTAGCGACAGAAATAGTTCAGATGAAGCGTGTTTGGATAAGGAGACCCAGAACACTTTTTTTCCAGAACTTTCACTTACCCGGACCATTTATTGTGAGCATGTCCAACTGCGTTAAGTCGCAAACGGAGCCACTGACGCTGAGTGGCAACTCCTCATGACTAGAGCAGTGTTGATACAGATCTCACACAGGGAATGAGCAAGGAAGAGACTCACAGAAGCGATTTTCAGATGATTCTGCCACAGCATTTTCCCATTTTATAACTTACACAGACACTCAGTTTAACTGCAACAAATTTCAAAGGGATTTCGGCAACTCAGACTTCGGTGTTGCTAATGACCAAGGACTGCATTATTGCATGAATCAATGACAGCTCTTATCCAACTTTTCTGCTACATTGTTTTACCTACAATATGTAGCTGCTTTGACAGCTTTAATTTTTTTCTGTGTCAGAGCCAAATTAACAAGAAAACCTGTTTGACTGCAGCCGCATTTAATAACTATAATATCTTAATTTCTCTCCCACCCACCACCCGTGTAGTATTGCTCCAAAGCAGTGGTTCTCAATTATTTTCTATCATGCCCCCCGTAATAAGTCGATGTAACCTCTGCACCAACTTTATACCATTTCCAGGTTCAGTTTATTAACTCCATTTGTAACAGTAAAACAGTTTGTGATTCACATAGCAAAAATAAAATGCAAATGAATCACTAGGAAGGGCATTTTTGTAGAACTTATGCAATAAAGTGTATGACATTTTTTGTGCACAATTTTGCACCAATTATATTTTAGCTTATAAAAAAGGCTCAAGTAAGTGACATTTGCATTTCCCTAAACCCAAGGTCTTTAACTCTGGTCCTCATGACCCCTGTCCTGCATGTTGTAAATGTTTCCCTGCCTCCACACACCTGACTTCCATAAATGGGTGATTTACAGGCCTCTGCAGCACTTGATGGCTGCTAAGGAGGTGATGCCACGCTTACAAAATGACCGGCCTGTTGGTGATAGTCATCGTGTTTCTGATTAAAGAAGTCCAATGACTTACTGGTATAACTAGGGTGTAAAGTCCCCAGGTGCCGCCTTAATTAGTTTGATTTCATGCTATCCGCCGCCAGAGACTGTACCATCATCTGCAATGAGCAGAATGGCATAAAATACATTAGGAATTCATATTTTGTTTTGTTTCTACTTTTCTTACTATTTTGTCTTCACTGATATCAAATTAATTACAAATTAGTAAGTAAAATCATGTGTTTTACTAATTGAAGTCCACACTATTTGACTTTATTAATGCAGTGATTTCATGAAATATGACTGAATCACAAGTCTTGTTGAAACTGAGATCAAAAAGCAACAGGCTGTCTTGCATTCCTCAATAAAATGCACAATACAACATCAATATAAATATACAAGGTCCTGGCCAGCACCAAAACAATAATGTGTATTCACAGATGCTGAGGTAAAAATCAACATAGCCAAGTTACTTTCCTGAGGTGCCAAATGAGATATGAACCACTGAGGTGGAGGAAAAGAGAGATGCAAAAAGGGAGGGAGGGATATCGTTATTAGTTTTTAAAAAAGTCCTGCAGTGAGACTGCATGCAGCTGAGCTATAAGCCTGACTATTCAAACTGAGACAAAGAGGGTGGCCCATGGAGCAGATCATGGCAGGATGAAGGTAGGACAAGGCAGGAGGACATCAGAAAGAAAGAATCAATGCATCTAATAAACAATGTAACAAATGCTCCTTTATGACACTTTAAACTTGAGGGCAATACTGCTGTTGCTCTCTTTTACAAATGACTGAGGCTGCTTGGCCAACAGAAGCCTGTCACGGCTGTCAGACCCCATCTGATGTTAGTTCAGCACCTGGCCTATGGGCTGGTTTACACCCATATTAGTGTTAATTTCCATCACAAAGGAACTTTAGTGGTACTGAAGAGTATGCCCAATGATTAAGAAACAATAAACATAGTTGTCTGACAAACTGAAAATATGAAAAAGCATAGAAAATAGGAGTCTGCTGCACTATGTTAATCTTACACGTTGATATATCTGTTGCACTTTAGCTCAATAGAATTTCTGACTGTTCTTATGCAATGTAAGGCAAAGTACATCTATGCTGTTTTTCTTTAAAGCCTTGTCCTGTGTTTCCTCATTAGTCTGCAGAGGCACAGGGGCCTGAAGTTCAGAGCAAGACAAAGGTTGGACTCTCTCAAACAATAGAGAGAGAAGGGGAGAGAACTCCAAGACCCAGAGACAAACAGCAGCACAGTGATGATGGGCGAGCTGAGAAGGAAAGACAAATGTAAATGGTTTTGTAAATTTTGTTCAACTTAGTGGCAAACGTTCTTTTAAAATCACTCCATAAAACAAAATGCCACAATCAGTTTTTCAGTTCGTTTGACCTATTTCATTGCAAACCATTATTTAGCTGAAGTAGGTATAACTCACAGCAAAACAACTTCTGCATTCTGTGTATGTCATGCTATTGCTAAGTATCGCTAGTGCACTAAAAGTACAAATATCTGTGTTTTTATTTTGTTTTCTTCAGTGGTGCTCCTTACCCCTGAGCTGTATGTAAGAACACGCGGTTTATGAAGAGGTCCAGAATTGCCAGATTTACAAGATGTCCTTCAGCCGCCACAACTGCCAAAAATGATCGCCAAGCTAATATATTGATAAGTCCCATCAACCAGTTGGCCCCCCATGCCTCTACCTGCAGTACATGTCATCATCATTATTCAACACCTGTGAGAAGAGGTCAAAGTCACTTTTCAGGGTTTTTTTCAAGCAGCAGGTTTAAAACGTGAGCTACTAGTCAAAATAATTAAGTCCCCTGCTCTGTTTATGCACCTTGTAGGGATATAATGCAGGTTATATTGGATTTGTAGGTCATTTGTAAGATAACTGTCCTGTATGTCACACTATTTGAGGCTATGCAAGGAGAATAATGGTCACAAGTGGTCAACAGGTTCAGAAATTCAATTATGAAACTTAAAACAGGGGTATAAACAGATTGAAACAGGTCCTGAAGGCCATTTTCTATCCTCGCCACCATTCACCTCAGCTTCGACATCCATGCTCCCTTTGTCTTATCCACTTGAGTTGTTTTACTTAGTGAAAAAGTCCATCAGATTAGATGAAAATGCTTTCAAATCCACATTAGAATCTGTCAAAAGTTGCTTGTTCAGCATGGTGCCAAACAGTCACCCTAAATCTCGCATCCATGGGACAATCCAGGTTGTTTACCGCTCTTCTTGGTCTCTTCTTTGGGTTCTTTTGACCCTCTCTGACTTCACAAACCCAGATGCTCACTATAGTGGAAATAAAATTTTAAAAGAGTTTTTTGTATTGTTGTGACTGCGTGCAGCAGAAATTCACTTTTTCTCACCTGCTATTTTTAATACAACTGTACAGTTGAAAATGAAATGTACCTCTGCCTCTTTTTGCCTTAACTTAATAACGTGAGGCTATTTAGAATAACTGGTTACTTTCTTCCAGATACATGAGCTTCTATTTTATTAGCATCTAGATCAAGATAGATCAAGATCTGAAAGTACATAAACTGATAAAACCTGGGCCAGTTAATTATACACTGAAGAGAGAATCTAAAATATTTATGAAACCTTTATTATATATATGTGAAAACACAATAAAAATGCATTTCAATTTTTTTAAATCTTTCAACTTATCTTTCTTAATATTTTTTGGTATTGACCTTATTATAAGTTGCTTTATAAAAAGTTGTTTTTCTCTTTTAAATTAGCTGCTGTAATAAATTTCAAGGCTGTTTCCTTCCATAGTCTCAATGTGGAGCTGCACTGAAGCATGCCAACTCATTTGCAAGGCTGCTGCAGTATGTAAATGCAGCCAACAAGCTGTGCAATCTGTTTGTGGTACTATAGCTGCAGGCTTGGTCCTTTTTAAAAAAAAAAAAAACTTGCATTGTGAAGGGAACTGGATTATCAACACTCCTCTGCTCTTTTCCAGCTTTCTAATTACCAGAGTGGTTACAGCACAGGTATATTGCTCTAGTCGGGTGTTTAATAATCATGCTTTCAGGTGGAGCATAATAACCTCGGGCTCCACTTTGTTTCTCTTTGTCACACAATACATCTCGGAAAGGACAATGGAGGCCCCAGCAGGCTGCTCCTGACACGCTGACAGACTGCCTCCATCCTGCCCACATTCACAATCATTCAAACACAGGAGACACTAGGGAATTTAGAAGAGCTCTTCGGTCAGAGGGACCCGAACAGGCTCTGCACCGCTTTTTAGTAGTCTGAACATCCTGATAATAAACCTAAAGATCATAAAGAGTTGTACGTTCTAAGCTCATGTTTTATTTCTGTGTGTGTAGCAAAAGTTTTTAAAGCGTAGCAATGAATCCTAATGAGCCAATGCAGGTCATGCAGAGCTTAATTTCCATGAAATCAATAAAATATTCTGATGTACGGTAGATCTGTGTGAAAGGCAGCAGTGAAACACATGGGTGACGATTAAACACTGCGTCCAAAGGCAGTAACAGCCCTTTGCAGCCTCGAAACTGCCCCAGCTATTTTGTCATCAACAACTAGAGACTGTCAGAGTGCAACTGGCAGAAGGTGCTGCTCCTTTCAAATCCTGATGAAGGAGACTGGAATTTCCTGAAAGGTGCTGGTGTCTAGATATAAACTGAAGTAATCCTTAATTGCCACAAACCATGCTTCACATGTTCCAGCCAATCAGGCGCTGTTGAGCACAGATGCTGGTAAGGAGAAGTGACATTCCTCTGAGATTCTCCTTCATGAAACATTCAGACATAGCACACATTTTAATCATTTATATGAAATGTATCGACAGCGTCAGCCACCATGGACTCTGAGGAATACAAATCTAAACAAACACATATCTCAGTTCTTTCATTTTGGACAGCTTAAACTGAAATAGTTACTGGAAATTATATTTTGTTACTGACTAATCTGTGTCTAAGAGGCACAAGGGTACAGTAGGTAGCACATGCAGCTTATTTGCATGTTGCCCTTCAACTTTGGTTTCAATTTAAAAATTCAAAAGCAAATTTAGGACATAGGCAAGATGAGATTCATCACATTTGTAGACATTAGATGGGTGCTGACCATTTGATGTTAGACGAGTTTTTAGCACATCTGTATGAACCTCTCTGCACACCCAAAAGGTCAAAAGAGCCCCAGAATATAAACTCCATTTATTTTTCTAAAAAAAGCTATAATATACTACAGGCTGATGCTTTACATCATATGCAGCAAATTGTGCAAACTGAAGGACTTTGCACAGTCTTTGTGAGTCTGGTAAATCCCTCTGCTGCCTTGTATGTTCAGGTGGCATCTTGCTTAAATCCTGATGTACTGTCCCACTTGTGCCAAATCAGCTTTAAACACTTCCATGTTCTCTAAAGATCTGGCATTAATGATCTAGATGTCCCTGTTCCATCTTTTTTCTTAACCCAAATGTCTTAATAGGAAGAGGTTCTGGTGCCATTGCTGTGTCTCTGCTCTTTTCTTTCTGAAACAACATAAAGTTAAGCCCAAACGTACTCATATCCCTGGGATATTTAATTAATCATTACATTTTATCAACATGTTCCTTCTGACTGGACGTAAAATTACAATTTTGGAGACAAAGACTATATCCTGATCTAAACCTGATAGAGAACCTGTGAAGAGAGCTAAAGATTTGGGTGATGGTAAGGACGCCTTCCAACCTCAAACACTTGGAGCTAATCACGAAAGATAAATCATGAAAATACTAGTAAAAAACATGTAAAAAACTAGTCAGATGCTAATAGTAGGTTGGCTGGTCACTAAGTGCAACAATTAGTCAATTCTACTGTTTTTTCGACTGGCATCTTGAATCATTCACACAACTGAAGTCGGATTTCTCAAAATACCAAACACAGCAAAATACTAATACACACCAAGAAAACACTGACAGTGATTATCAGCATTAGAGGGATAAAAAAAAAAAAACGATCAAGGCTAAAGAATCAGTTGGACCCAGAATCCAAAAGATAGTTGCATTAACAGGGGGACAGAATGACCTAAACAAGTAATGTCTTACAGGAGGGGTTAAGGACATATCATTAGATCTTATGTTTCATGACACACTTCATTCACTGCAGCAGCATTTCCCCCTTGGCTTCTCTCTTATGCCATTAATATTCTCAAATAGAATTTGATTTGAGCTGATCTATGTGGTGAAATTATCAAAATTTATTACAAGATAAAGGCAAAAGAATGCCCAACAGTTTCATAAAACGATTCTACAGATTATAGCACTATAACATCTAGATTAGCTTTAGTTGCCTTAATTTTACCCTTCAAACTCTTCTTCCAGTAATAAGAGATCTGGCAGTGTATAATTTTGGTGATATATTGGCACTAAACATTAAGCTCCCAATGTATTGAGATTAAAAGTTTTGAATACATCTTTATTTTCACATGAAACTATATTAAATCCAAATAATCTCTATGTGTCAAAAATATCTATCTAAAGTTTACAGGAATGAGCTGCTTAGTGGGAACAGTGGGATAGTTCCAGGAATGTCTGGGCTGATGTGAACAGATGACCACTGGTGTCCTTTCATTCCAGTAAGGAGGGCACTGGTGCTTGGCAGGGGCTTTATAAGAAGAATTCTGACCACTAAGTGATCCCACAATTTCCCAGAGTAACTGCCTGGTCACTGGAGCAACAACTGAGGCACTGGCATCCTGCTTCAAAGTGAAGCACCCCTCTATACACAGTGTACCATCCCCCAACAGGCTCCATTCAGCTCCAGATAATGTCCAAAGGTTTTCCTTACTCAAGGCACAAAACTTATAACACCTAACATTATTATTTTACCTTCCCATCAATATTTGTTTAGGTAACATTAAGTGAAACAAATACAAAAGATGAATCATGTTTTTCCTAAAAAGAACTGCTATTATACATCCAGAAAATAAACACACAGGGTAGAACTTATTCCATATTATATGAAGTTCATCCTTTCTAATTACGATTGCACATTTAAAACAGACAAAAACCAAACATAAAAACTTTAGGAAGTCTAAAATATAATAATTTTAAAATCTACCCCCAGACATTGTACAGTTGGACACCTTAAAGGTAGGGTTACTGTGATCTGGAGAACTAAGAATCTACGAATTTACAACTTTGCCATCATTTAATACTGTGATATGTGCCAAAACATTTTCCTGAATATTTAATCATTGGGCCTTAAACAAAACTGGGCCGATATTAATGATATTTATTTCCATCTTGTTGCCATTAGGATATGTGTTTCAAGGGTGAAAGAGGAGGGGGGTGGTCATGTGGTATTCGTTTGAGCATGTGACAGTGATATTGATGCAGCGCAGCATTGCAGAGTGTTTAATTGAGGAAGAGAAGCAATGACAGCGGTGTAGATATTTTTTTCATGATCTCAAAGGGGTAGGGAAGTATATATAATATCGGTAATCGGCCATAACAGCTATAGTAATATTGGATATTGATATTGGCCCAAATTTTCATATAGGTGCATCCCTACAGTAAATTAATACTTCTATCTCACTATTGCTTAAATGGCTTTCTCTGATATTTGAACATAGAATAACTTGAGTAAATAACATTTAAGCATAATATATTTACATATTTAATATATTTATTTATGTATCTGATATAGACTGGTGACCTGGTCCAGGGTGTACCCCGCCTCTTGCCTGTAGACTGCTGGAGATAGGCACCCGCGACCCAATGTGAAAGAAGTGGGTATAGAAAATGGATGGATTGATCTATCTGATACTGTTGCACAATATGATCTCCAGCTAAACTCAACTGCCATGGATTTTCAGGACATTACCAAATAATCCATAGAATAAATGTTGAAACTTAAAGACAAAACATAAAGTGTATATAGACACCACTGCAATAACATTTACATAAGTGTAAATTTTGAGCATGTGCTCACCTCTGCATGCCAAATGCTTGAAGTGGCTGACACGGGAGGAGAGTGGGAGTCTCTTAAATAATTTGTAATAATTCTTTGACCACTATAAGCCTAGCTGAATTAAGTTAGGATAATTCACATTACTGAACATATCAGCCATAAGCATCAGTGTAAATGTGCCGGAATTAGTGCTATTGCTAAATTGCATCCACAGTGGTATGTACAAGCACAGTTTGTACATTTTTAAATTATCATACTCAGTTCTTACTTCCTGAGTATGCTATTTTTAATAACTGTACAGTATTTTTTCTTCTTATAAATTTGCTCTTACAGCACATCCTCTTATTACTTATTTTTTGTTATTATAGTTTTACCTTTGTTCGAATCTGTATGATTCCATTTGCTTGTCACTTGCTGCTAGAACATCTGAATTTCCCCACTGAGGTAAAATAAATTATATTTGTCCTACTTCTAAGCCTACGGCAAGCACCATACATACCAATTACACAGGTCACGTAACAAAATATTGCACAGGACATCACACAAATCATTTCAACACAATACATTATAGTTACATCAGAAAAACGTTAAACAGTATGTGTGGGAAAATTATGTTTGTTTTGAACCAATGTTTGTGAGTTGTTCTTTTTAAAGTTAAGTTGTCCGTTGTGTGTTGTAACAGACAATTATCACATAGGATTGTGTCTCAAATGGACATCACCCTCTGACTAAATTCATCTGCTTTCATATGTAACAATCTCCCCTTTTTAGCACCCTAGTATTTTTTGTTTTTTTAGAACTTCAGAAGATGGACATCTAGAAACATTAGGTAGCTATCAATTTTTAAAACAATTAACTTCTTTAAGATGTCACAATAATGAAAATCTGTCTGTTTCCTTTCCAAAATGTAACTGCTTTCACGGAGAGTGCCTTAATAAGTTTTATAATATGCTGCATGTGACCATGTTGTATAGCAGAGTAATATAAAAATGAGTGTAGTGAATGTAGTGAAAGGTTGTGAGGTTTAACTTGATAATGTTTGAGATTGGAGGCCCTCAAATATTATGTATGAAACATTGAACTTTCAGCCCAAGATGGTCAGGTGATTTTCGAGCACTGTATGTTTCACAAAATGTGCTACTTTTTCTTATGTGTGGACCTGTGTACAAAAAGGTCTTAGATTTGCCAGAAAAAATGACATTAAACCTGCACAATATAATATGAATATGTCATTATTGCAATAATTGATTGCCAATATACCTGAAGTAGAATGAATTCACACTTTGCATGTGAATAGGATATTAAGCCTGTTGAATGGAGAGTCACTGCAGTAGGTGCCAACACCTGACAGATCACAGAGTCCAAGATGTTAATATCATGAATTGCTTAGATAGTTGAATTAGAACAAAACCAGAGGATGAAACAGACTCAGCACACAGGATAAGACAGTAAATGAGGTTTATTTCTACTGTAGACTTTGTTTAAGGAATCTTGAGTTGGAGTTGTCCAGAAGCCAGAGGAGGAGGAGGTAAGCCCAGGAATCCAAGGAGAGAGAGAGAGTACTGGTGATGAGAATATTTACAGTGCAGTCCTTAAGAAGGAGTATTACCAGATGTTGGCAGGCAGGTAGGCAGATAGGCAGATCGACAGGCAGGCAGACAGGAGTCCACATAACTGAGGTTATGTTCCAGCAAAGGTCTGTATCAGCAGCTACCTTAAGAAGCCCATGAGCTCATTAGAAGAATGCGTTGCAGCTGCAGACAATGAACTGCCAGAACCAACCAGAAGGGGAGGAGCAGAGATCCTACAGTACCCTCCCCTCAACGATTGCCTCCAGGCAATCCAGAACGCTTTTCAGGATGGCGTTTGTAAAAGGACGTGATGAGAGCAGGGTCCAGGATGTGAGAACGGGGAACCCAGGTTCTCTCTTCAGGTCCATATCCTGCCCAATTCACAAGATATTGAAAACCACGCCCCCTACGCCGAACATCCAGAATATGATTGACCGTATAGGCAGGGTAGTCATCAATAAGTCGAGCAGGGAGAGGGGGCTTGGTGGGAGGACTCAGGGGGCTTTCTGAGA
The DNA here is from genome assembly GCF_021462225.1 of Girardinichthys multiradiatus. Taxonomy (NCBI): domain Eukaryota; kingdom Metazoa; phylum Chordata; class Actinopteri; order Cyprinodontiformes; family Goodeidae; genus Girardinichthys; species Girardinichthys multiradiatus. Next base: position 27,259,251 of record NC_061795.1, on the reverse strand, counting down.
CTGGCTTGATCTGGGAAACATGGAAAGTAGGGTTTGCTCTGCTGGAGACAAGCGACGAGAAAAATAGGCACATGAATGTACTTTATCATCCAGAGGAGACCGTTGAGATAGAATAGCCCCTACTCCAATGTCAGAAGCATCAACCTCTACAATAAATTGTGCACATGGATCAGGATGGGTCAATATGGGTGCTGAAGAAAATAGAGTCTTTAACTCACCAATTGCCCTTTCTGCCTCAGGAGTCCAATGGAACGTTTTCAGAGAGGAGGTGAGTTGAGTGAGAGGTGCAGTGACCTGACTGTAGTTCCTTATAAATCTCCTATAAAAATTTGCAAATCCCAAGAACCTTTGAAGTTGCCTGCGATCAGTTGGAGTAGGCCACTCTGCCACTGCCTTGGTTTTCTCGGGATCAGTTCTGTACCTGCCTGCCTCAAAAATAAAACCCAAAAAAGACACAGATGTGACACTGAATTCGCACTTTTCGGCTTTAACAAAGAGTTGATTCTCAAAAAGCCTCTGGATAACTGTTTTAACATGCTGGCGATGTTGTTCTATGTCCTGGGAAAAAATCAAAATGTCATCCAGATAAACGAAAACAAAGAGGTTGAGAAAGTCACGAAGAACATCATTAATAAGAGCCTGGAAAACGGCGGGTGCATTAGTCAACCCGAAAGGCATAGCCAAATACTCAAAATGTCCTAGGGGGGTTTTGAAAGCTGTTTTCCACTCATCACCCTCTCGGATCCGGACCAAATGGTAAGCATTGCGCAGGTCGAGTTTAGTGAAGATCTTGGCAGAATGTAATTGTTCATGTATGGAATCAATAAGTGGTAGTGGGTATTTATTTATAATAGTGATTTGATTCAATCCTCTATAATCAATACAGGGTCTTAATGTGCCGTCCTTCTTACCCACGAAGAAGAATCCGGCGCCAACAGGGGAGGTAGACGGACGAATGATCCCAGATGCTAAAGAATCCTCAATGTACTCTTTCATGACCCTTCTCTTGGGTCCGGAGAGTTTAAAGAGTCTGCTGGATGGTAGCGGAGCGCCTGGGAGGAGATCAATAGGGCAGTCATAGGGGCGATGCAGAGGTAAAGAAAGAGCCCCTTGTTTGCTAAACACAGGTGCGAGATTGTGGTATTCAGGTGGAACTTTGGACAGATCAACAGGCTCAGAAGGTTTGAGTTGTTTGATAGAGTGAGAGACAGCAGTTTTTAAGCAGTTCTGGAGACAGAGATTACTCCATCTCTCTACTCTGCCCTCCACCCAATTAATAACGGGATTATGTTTCTGCAACCAGGGAAACCCCAAAACTAATTGTGGAGAGATGGAAGAGAAAACAAAGAACTCACCCCATTTATGATGGTTACCAGAGGTGATGATGTGAAGCTGAGGCACTTTAAATCTCACTTGAGACATGGTTTGACCAGTTATGCCAGTGACAGAAAGGGAATTGTTGAGAGGCTGAGAGGGTATTTGAAGTTTATCAACCAGATCCGAGAAAATAAGATTCTGTTCAGCACCAGAATCAATAAAAGCGTCAACAGGAAACTTCTCTTGGCCAACAATAATAGTGACCGGAAAACACAGACGAGAGACAGGGGAAGAATGGGATATGCTCATCAAAGTCCCCTGACCTATTGACGAGCCCTCTCTTTTCCCTTCTTGGGGCATCTTGTGATAAAATGTCCTCCTTGTCCACAATATAGGCAAAGACCACCCTAGCGGCGTTGTCGTTCCTCTGGGGAGAGTCGAGTGTGACCAATCTGCATCGGCTCCGGTTCCGCAGATCCCTCTGAAGAGGAAGTGGGTGCGTCGAGGAAAGTGGTTCGAGGCGCCAGAGAGTGCTGCCACTGTGAATTGTAGTTCCTTTCTGTTTGTCTCTCTCTTAGACGGTTGTCAATGCGGATCGATAGGTTGATTAATTCATCCAGTCTTTCGGGTTCATCTCTCAAAACCAACTGGTCCTTTACTTGATCTGCAAGGGAATTAACAAAAATACCCTTGAGTGCCGCTTCATCCCAACCCACTTCCTGCGCTGCCACCCGGAAGTCGATGGCGAACTCCGCCAACGCTCTCCTTCCCTGTTTGAGGGTGAGTATCTTCTTAGCCGCTGCCTCCTGCTGGAGTGGTTGATCGAAGACTCTCTTGAAGTGACTGAAAAAAATGGCATAACTAATAGACTCAACAGGGTTAGATGCCAAATAGGCGTGCACCCAGCACAGAGCAGATCCCTTTAGCGAGGTAACAATATAAGTAATCTTGGAGGCAGCAGTAGGGAAAAGGGAGGGGGAACGACTAAATGCTAATTCACACTGGAGAGAAAAACCACCAAAGTTATTAGGATTACCCTCAAACAGTTCAGACGGACGGAAATCAGGCTCTCGGATCCCAGAATATAGAATTGTGGGTGGCTGAGGATTCTCTAAATGAACTGGAGGATTGGTAGAGGCAGGTGAGAGTTTGGTTATGATTTCGCTTAAAGCATGAACCATACCACCAAGTTCCATGAGATGAGAATCCATAGTCCTTTGTTGTTGCAGTAGCTGTTGAAGCATGGTTTCAGTAGATTGTAGGCATTCCTTTAAGGAAGTCTGTTCATCATCTGAATTGTTCTTCGACTTGTTAGTTGGCTGGAACATACTATCATGAATTGCTTAGATAGTCGAATTAGAACAAAACCAGAGGATGAAACAGACTCAGCACACAGGATAAGACAGTAAATGAGGTTTATTTCTACTGTAGACTTTGTTTAAGGAATCTTGAGTTGGAGTTGTCCAGAAGCCAAAGGAGGAGGAGGTAAACCCAGGAATCCAAGGAGAGAGAGAGTACTGGTGATGAGAATATTTACAGTGCAGTCCTTAAGAAGGAGTATTACCAGATGTTGGCAGGCAGACGGATAGGCAGACAGACAGGAGTCCACATAACTGAGGTTATGTTCCAGCAAAGGTCTTCTTCTTCTGTGTTATTTTTTGGCAGTTGGCAAATAACTTGAAGATGTACATTACCGCCACCGACTGGTATGGAGTGTGGTTCTTCATGGTTTTAAATCTTATTTACTATTACAACAATCAAATTCTATTTATTAATTTAGTGCTTTTGAAAAATCTAATTATAATTTGAATATGTTTGCTACCTAAACTTCTTTGCAAAGTATCTCTCAATATAAAATTTTTTTTAATACCTACAAATTCTCTCCTTAAAATTGTTCTTTCTTGTTCATATTTCTGACACTTCAATATTACATGTTCTATTGTTTCCTCCTCTCCACAATAATCACATTTTCCTGTATTATGTTTCTTTATCTTGAACAATGTAGAATTAAGTCCTGTATGTCCTAGTCTTAATCTTGTAATTAATCTTTCCTCTTTTCTACTCCTTCTTCCTGTTCTTACTTCTCCTACTATCTTGTTGATTCTGTAAAACCATCTTCCTTTCTTTTCTTCATCCCACCTTTTTTGCCACTCTTTCCTGATTCTCTGTTTAATTATATTTCTTGCCTCTGACCTACTAATATTTATTATAAAGCTAATGTTGTTTTGTGTTGCCTTCTTTGCTATCCTGTCCGCCTTTTCATTCCCTCCAACTCCTACATGTGCTGGTACCCATAAAAACACTAATATTAATCCCATTCTTTGTATTCTAAATAAAGTATGTTTTATTTCCAACAAAATGTCTGGTCTACCCTCTGAATGATTATGTTTTAAACTTAATAATGCTGAACTTGAGTCTGAACAAATGATTGTTTTTAATGGTTTTATATCCTCCACCCACTGCACTGCTAACAATATTTCTAATAATTCTCCTGAATATACTGATAATCCATCTGTAATTCTTTTTCCTACTTTTATTTTAAATTCTGGTATTACAAATGCTACTCCTATTTTTTCATCTGTTTTTGATGCATCTGTGTAAATCTGGACATAATGATAGTAATTGTTTATATATTCCTGTATTATACTTGAATCTAATCTACATTTTGGATCCTTTTTCTTTTCCATCAACGCCATATCCACCACTGCTTCTGGTAACAGCCACTGTGGCACTACTGGCAAAGGCAACATTAAACTTATTTATTTTTCATATATTTGAAATTCTTCTGCTATATTATTGATAATCCAACCAAAACTCTTAACTTGTTTTTTTCTTTTTCCCAGCATGGTTTTAAAATATCACGTGTGGGATGATCCGGATTATTGCCTTGTAAATTTATCCAGTAATTTAATGCTAACTGTTTCCTTCTTAAATCTAATGGCATCTCTCCCATCTCTACCTGAAGTGCTGCTATTGGACTGGTTCTGATTGCTCCTGTACAAATTCTTAAAGCTTGATGTTGTATATTGTCTAATTTTATAAGATGAGTGTTTGCTGCTGATCTCCAGCAAAGGTCTGTATCAGCAGCTACCTTAAGAAGCCCATGAGCTCATTAGGAGAATGCGTTGCAGCTGCAGACAATGAGCTGCCAGAACCAACCAGAAGGGGAGGAGCAGAGATCCTACAGTTAAAGCTCACAGAGACAGCTAAAAGAAAAGGCGTGAGTAAAATTCAGAGTAATTGCAGGTGATATGATAATGGCAGTGTTAACCAATAACAACATTGCATGGATTTCTAATAATGTGCAGCCCTATGTGGCAAAATAAAGAACTGTTTGACAGATGGCTGAAGGTATCCTCCATATAAACAACTCTGACTGCAAAGTCCAAACCCCATTTATAATGCAGCATGTTTTGGGGTGAGTTAAAGAATGGGAATAAAAATATTGAATATGTATTCTGCTTTAACATCAGGCTTATCTGACATATTCAATAAATTCATTTAGTATGTTTCTTCCATTAGGAAACTGCAAAACATGGGTCAATCTTGCTGATTCTGCTCTGCGGACTGACAATGAAGTCACAAAGCAGAGGAGGCCTGAGGCTCTTCCATCAACTTGCAGATTGGATGGGATCTAGATCTACTGGGGTAAGTAATTATAGGTGCTTACTTCTCCTGCCCTCAGCATACTGGAAATCTCCATCATTTATTGAGTTAAAATTTTAGTTCATGCATCACAGCTCAGAGTGCACTAAAAAGACAGACGCATATTCTGCCCAACTGGTAAAAGCCTTCTGTGTCCTGCTACTGCGACTGAAGGTGGTTGGAACATAAACAAGACACAGGGAAAGAAAGCTGGGAGTCACAAAAAAATACAAGGTACCAGGTTTAGTGCAAGACAATGGTAGGATGATGAACTAAGCCAGGGGCAAATCTGAGAGTGGAACTATTAAAACGTTCAGGCTAAGAGTCAGATGTGATGGAATCAAGTCTACTAGAGATAAGCTCACTGCACTGTGAAAACAGGATCAGATAAATACAGAAGCAGGACAGAAAGAGACTTGTACACATAGAGAGAATAAAGTGTGGCTGTGAGAATAAATGACCAGCCTTTTACTTTGCATTCCCCTGTCTCAGTGTCCTGATATCCAGTTTTTTTTTCTTTCCCTTTCCCCTGGCAGGCCATAAAACTTGGAGGGAAGCAACTAAATGTGGAACACACATAGGTAATGTGGCCAGTCAGGTGGATTATGTTGCTCCCCTACAGGACGGGTTTTGACGGAAAGATAATCAGGATGCCAGAGAGTCACGGCAGAGTAGGAGCAGTCTCCCGTTTCACTCCACTCCCCACTGCCCCTCCATCCACAATGGTGACGTCAGCCACCCAACTCTGCTGCAAACAGCACACCTGCTGGTTTCACAGTCCATCTGGCCCAGCTCCATCACTTGCTCAGCTCTCTAAGCACAAATACAGGTCTGTTTACAACCTGGGCGCACACAGTCACAGCACTACAGATTATTTGGTGTCGGTTTCACCCGTGCTCATTGGGGAGAAGAGGGACAATTACGATATAACCTGTTGACAACAAATATTGCAGTGACAAGACTCATTTATATCAGTGTTTCATTGTTTGACAGCTACAATGGTCTATTTGTGATGTGAAGAGTGTCCCCAAAGGCTTATTTTCCCATTTCTTACACCTGAAAAGCATCCACAAGCGTAAGCACTTTGCTAGAGATTGAAGTAACCAGCCCTCTCACCTGCTTTTTTGTCTAATCAGCATGAACATAAACCTGCATAATTATCAAAGTAAAGCTGTCAGAGACAAAAGGCTGCGGGAAGCATTCTAGAAGAGTGCTGGCTTGTTTTAAGTTTCAAAGCAGTGGGCCACCTTTGACAAAATCCAGTTTGTTCTACTTGGCCATATTAAAAACAAATACATGAATAAATAAATGTGATACCTACACCTCAAAAATGGTTTCCATTTGCATCAGATCTCACTGTACATTTTGGATGAAGCAATGACTTAAGAGGTATTTCATGGGATTGCCTAAGTGTACTTAATGTTAAAATAAGCTGGATGGGCATCACCACAACAATAGAGCAGTTATGGCTTTCTGATAAACGATATGTATGGCAAAACTAACTGTCTACACATCACTCTGATCCTACATGGCAGGAGCAGCATCATGCTGCGGGCATGTTTTTCTTCAGCAAGGACAGAGAAACCGAACAGAGTTTAAGGAAATTTAGATTAAGATAAATACAGGGCAATCATGCAAGAAAACCCTTCATAGTCTGCATAAGACTGGACACATGATTGCAGGACAACGACCCAAAAAATACAACCAGAGATACAAAGGAACGACTTAAATCAAAATCCAGACCAAATTCCAATTGAAAATTGTGCGTCAAGAGTTTACATATACTCACCATACAATCTGAGATTTAACTATTTTGCAAGGAGTAATGGGCAAAACGCCTTTTTTCTCATTAATTGCTAAAGCAATAGTTGCAATCCGTTAATGCAGATTCGTAAACACAATGCACTATTTTTGGATGTTTTTGGTGGGGGTTCACGCCAGCATTGTAGCATTCAGGCACATATCCTCTTTTCAAACACTCGCCTGAGCAGACACAATTGCAGCACTATTCGGTTTTGCTGCGGAGCAGTCGACAGGTGACCAACCTGAATGGTGCACGTATATTCCGTATCGTCCAGCAGCCTGACCGTGCAGCTGTATTCCCGCTCCAGATTCCTGAGGCTGCCACTCATGAATCGGCTCAACATCTTCACCAACAGATTCGCCGCTGAGCTTCTGCGTTTACGGGACCAGAACAATAAAAACTCCACACCAGCGTGCAAGTGAATGTCACACCGAGCGGACTCCCCGGTCCCCTAAACGCCCAGCAGCCGCGCATTCAGCCACCATTGTTGTCCCGATTAAGTTTTCTTTGCGGTGGGGGTCCGTGTTGTTAAACGCAAAATCCAAAGGATGCCCGCATCCAGGTCCAGGAGGCAGCTCGGGCGATAGTGTGTCTGCGGTCGAGCAAAGGATTATCTCTCACACCATTCACCGCTGCCACTTCGGCAGGCGGGCGGGTCCCAGTGCAAACTGACGTCAAAGTGAGCCAACAGGCGAGTGAGGCGTTTTGTCTGGGTTTTAGGATTATTTTCAACGCTGCTTTTTCCAACGCTGCAGCTTTTCTGACACAACTATCTGCATAGCCACCATATAAGTTTAAAATCATAAATAGGACACTTCGATTTTTTTCGGTACTCATTACACCAGTGTGTTAATTTCACCCAGACTGATTCATTCTGTCAAGAGAAACCAAGACTCTTTTGGATTGAGAAGGTATAAAAAAATATTTTTTGTGCGTGATCAAGCCCAATTTTTAAATCACATTTTTTGTAAGGAGTTGCACGAAAAATAAATGTATAGACAAAGAACTCGTTAGACTTTCTGGTTAGCAATAAACTCTCAGAAGGATGACCCCAAAGCCTTGGCCTCAGGTGTCCCAGCAGTTCATGTTTCTGTGTCACAGTGAGTGGAAATGAAGTGGATTGGTGTGCCACCTGCAGGTCAACTCTTAACATCGACCATAAATGTGTAGTGCGCATATAAGTCAGATAATTGTTATTTTTGAACGAATTAGTGTTTTCATGGGAATGCCAGGGGGTAATAAGGCTGCTTAAATTAATTTTGTGCATTGTGCTGTTTTTTTACATGCAAATGAGGCTTTATCTTCTTATATGTGGACTAGACAAAGTGGGCGGCACTAAAAAATACTAAAGCCGTGCCGTATAAAAGTTCCGATTTATAATGATTTAAATACAGTAAGAAATGTTTAGAAAAGAACAATTGCAAATTTGCTATTCAAAACATGTACCACTGGAGTGCCTTCACCTTGCCGTGACCCGGATTCGAACCGGGGTTGCTGCGGCCACAACGCAGAGTACTAACCACTATACGATCACGGCGATCTAAGCGGAACTGGCAAGCTGCGGTCCAGGTGTAGATATACCTAGAGGCAACCATCACATGATGTTTTCATATTGTGTTTTTATGTTGATAAAACAGTAACAGAGTTAGAGGATTTTAGTTACTGTCAAATGTAGCTAAAATGTTACGGCAGCCTAAAAGTTCATTTGTCAGAACTATTTTGACTTGCTTTACAATGAAATCTTATTGGGATTTTATGTTATAGGGAAAAACAAAGTAGTGCACAATTGTAAGGCCAAAAAAAGTGGAATTTTACCAATACAATTCTGAAACGTGTGGCATGCATTGGCATTCAGCGCCCTTGGCTCAAAATAGAACCATCTTATTGCTGCAATCACACATGCAGGTGTTTGGGGGTATGTCTCTCTCAGCTTTGCATACAGTGCATCCGGAAACTATTTACAGCGCTGCAGTTTTTCCACATTTAGTTATATTACAGCCTTATTCCAAATGATTTCAAATGAATCTCTTTCCTCAACATTCTACACATAATATCCCATTATGACAATGTAAAAAAAAAGTGTACGCAAGTATTCAGAACATTTGCTTGATACTTTCCAACCTCTGGTAGCAATTATGTCCTCGAGTCTTTTTGAATATAATGCCACAACCTTAGCTCACCTATGTTTAGACACGTTTGCCCATTCTTCTTTGCATAACATCTCAAACTCCATCAGGTTGGATGAAAGACATCTGTGCACTGCCTTTTTCATGAATCTCCAGAGATGTTCAATTGGATTCAAGTCTGGACTCTGAGTTGGCCACTCCGGGACATTCACCGAGTGGTTCTGAAGCCACTCCTTTGAGATCTTGTCCATGTACTTTGGGTCTTTTCCTGCTAAACCATCACTCCAGTCTGAGGTCAAGAGCGCTCTGGAGCAGGTTTTTATCCAGGATGTCTCTGTACATTGCTGCATTCATCTTTTCCTCTGTCCTGACTAGTCTGCCAGTTCCTGCTGCTGAAAAACATCCCCATAGCATGCTGCTGCCACCGCCATGCTTCACTGTAGGCATGATATTGGTCTGGTGATGAGTAGTGCCTGGTTTCCTCCAAACATGACGTCTGGCATTCACACCAAAGAGTTCAATTTTTGTCTCCATAGATCAGAGAATTTTTTTCCTCATAGTCTGAGAGTCCTTCAGGTGCCTTTTGGCAAACTCCAGGCGGGCCACCATGTGCCTTTTTATTAAGGAGTGGTTTTCATTTGGCCTTTTTACCATACAGACCTGACTGGTGGCTTGCTGCAGAGATGGTTGTCCTTCTGGAAGGTTCTGCTCTACCAACAGAGGAACGCTGGAGCTCTGACAGAGTAACCATGGGGTTCTTGGTCACCTCCCTGATCAGGGCCCTTCTCCCCTTGATTGCTCAGTTTAGAAGGGCAGCCAGCTCTAGGAAGAGTCCTGGTGGTTTCAAACTTCTTCCATTTACAAATGATGGAGGTCGCTGTCCTCATTGTGACCTTCAAAGAACCAGATAATTTTCTGAATCCTTTCCTAGATTTATGGCTCAAGACAATCGTGTCTCAGACATCTAGAGATACTTACTTTGACTTCATTCTTGGTGTTTGCACCCTGACATGCACTGTCAACTGTGGTACCTTATATAGACAGGTGTATGCATTTCCAAATTATGTCCAATCAACTAAATTTACCAAAGGTGGACTCAATTTATTTTGTAGAAACATCTCAAGGATGATCGGTGTAAACATAATTCACTTCAGCTCAGTTTTAAGCCTTATGGCAAAGGTTGTGATTACCTACGTAAATGTGATTGCAACAGTCTCAAACAACCTTCTTTTACATTGTCATAATGGGTATTGTGTGTAGAATTTTAAGGAAAGAGGTTAATTTGATACCATTTGGAATGAGGCTGTGACAAAACTAAAAGTATAGCACTGTAAATACTTTTCAGATGCACTGTATCGAGAGACTGGTGGATTTACAAATTCTTTGCAGAGTAGCTCAAGCTCACTCAGACCGGATGGGAAGCAACTTTGAGCATCAATTTTCAAGCCTTGCCATACTTAGGGAATGGTGAAGGGTGAGAGGGAAGCAGTAAGGCTCATTGCAACTCTTGAGGAGCTGCAGAGGTTCACAGCTCAGGTGAGATAATATGTTCACAAGTGTAGGTCGTGCACTCCACAATTGCAGTGAAACACGGTGGTGGCCGCCTTATGGTGTGGATATGTTTTTTTTTAGCAGGGACAGAGGTCCTACTCCAAGTTGACGAGTAGACAGATAGAGCTAAATACAGAATAATCTTGGAAGAAAACCTGTTAGTGACTGCAAAGGACTTGAGAGTGAGGAGGGATCCACATGAGGAGGACAGTGACCCTATACATACAATAGGATAGCAATAATAGAATGGTATACATCAAAGCATATTCATGTGTTAGAATGTCCCAGTCGAAGTCAAGATCCGAATTCAAATTTAAAAAGTAGATAGCCATGTTTTTGGCTGGTTTGCAGTTGTGCAATATATTACACAAGTTTAAATGACTTATTGACCAGTGCAATTATTAGATTTGTGCAAAGCTTAGGGCATTTTAAAAAAATCCATCCCTTCTTTAAACATCTCCACAATTGTATCCCTGACATGTCTAGTGTGTACCTTCTTCATGATGTTCTTAATTCACTAATGTTCCCTAAAGCTATCACAGAACAGCTCGGATTATAATTTAAATTGCATACAGGTGGACTCTATTTACTAATATAGTGACTGGTTCCACTGGATTTTATTTAGAGTAACAGAGGTAAGGGTCAGACTTTTCAACTTTTAATTTGCAGAACATTTTGAATATAAAATCCTAATGAAATGCTGATGTTTGTGGTTCTAATGTGTCAAAATATGATTAAGTTCAAGGTGTATGAATATATTTCCAAGGCAGTCCACATTGATGTGATCAAATGAACTGAAATAACTCCGCCTGCCACAGAATATGCGAAAATGTACAAATTCCCTAATAAAAAACAACTTCTGCTAAAGTATTTTACTTTTTCAACTTTGCAATTGTTCGGATTTTGTGAGGGAGAGACTTAGTTCAGCCAGCTTCTGGGATTTGAATGTTCTGAACCATGAACTAACAAATTATATGAAGAACCTTCTTGTAAACAGAAATTACGGCATTTATTTTTATGTTAAAACAAAACCACATTTCACAATATCTTCTAAAGCTTGACAATACAGAGATCAAAGTAGTACTGTTTATGAGATAAATTATTAAAGTAATGTCCTCAAAAGGCCAGCCAGCTTGCCATTGAAGTAAAAAGTGTTATTCACAAGAAAAGATCAAAAAGTATTACAATGTTATCTTTTACATTTCTTTGCAATGTCTATGTATTTTTTCATTTACTTTCTACAATGAAAAATAACATAAGCAGAGTATAAATCTCCTCAATCCACCCTTTTACCACAGAAATCTTATGTACTTACAAACAAGATGCATTATCACATTATTCCATTAAAACAATTCCATATTAAAACAATAATAATAATCCCTTTCACTTTACTCGGAAGTTCGGAAATCTTGCAGTTCATTCTCATCGTTCTCTTCAGGTTCATTGCTCCGAGTAGTTGCAGTTTTAGCAGCACACTCTGCCTTCCTGGTGAAATGTCGATGCAGAGCGGCCAGAGTCTGATGCTGTTGTGATTTCCTGTGTGAAATGTTGCTCACGCTTTGAGCTGTAGCACCCTCAGTTTTTTTCTCTTTTGCTGCTCGGTTCTCCTTGTACAGCCTAAAGGACGCCACCAGAGGCTTTCCTATGTCCACCTGCTGGCTTTCAGTGTGCCGCAAATTATTGTCCTTATGAGTATAGTGTAGATCCACCTTGATTACTACCGATTCCTACCAAAATGACAAAGAAAACACAAACATTGTAAAATAACTACAAAAAATGCTCTCATTATAAGAAAGCAGAAAAATATTATTTACTACATACCTTCAGCTTTTGGAGAGAGCAAAGTCTAAGAGTACAATCAGGGTTGCGTGTTTCATTAAATAGTAGTGAGTCCATTTCCTCTGAGCGACCAGGCCTGGAAAATATGTCTTCCATTGGCTAAGGAGTCAAATCATATGCATTTTAATTAGTATGACTCATAGTCGAGTAACTACATGAATATCTTTACACTACATCACTCCTGGCAAGTTCAGATAACAAAACAAACCACAAGATGGCAGTATAGTCTGACAATATGTAGTCAGATAAATATGTGTATTGCACAACAGGAGTGCATCACACTGTTTTGATTTCCTGCTGTGTCACTTGTTGCGCCATGCTGGAAGTCCATATTTGGAACGGTCTTCCTCAGACATGGAAGGCGGGGGCATTAGTGGTCATTACTGAGACCGGCAGTGGAAACTGACTACATTCCATCACGGCCAACGCAGAATTGATGGAGATAAAGGTTGCAGTTTTAAAACCCAAAAATTATTTGAAGAGGTTTTAACAAATATTTTTGTTTAAAGACAGGAGAACAGTAACACATGTTTCAAATATTAATTTGAACATACTGCTAATGTTTGTCTGTTGTATGCCATTGCCATCTTTCAGATCTATGTATTCCCTGCTATGATAACAGTAAAGTCTGACAGAAAATATCTGATTGTTTAAATATAAAGTAAATACTCACAGGATTGCTACTCAACATGACAGTACAGTCCTGGGTATGGTCAGGTGTAGTCTTTATAGTCGCAAAAGCCATTAGTACATTGGAGAACAGAGCTGAGAAGCTGACTTCCACTTCCACACCACAAAGAAATGTCAGCTGCTTTTTTCGTGGCAGCTCTGAAAGAAGAAATGAAAACCTTTCTTATTTATAAATACAAAAAAAGCATGCTCCTATTGTGACTTTTTCCATTTAAAGAATGAACATTTTATAGTGGAGAGCTACCGATTCTCTTTAAGTAATTGAGTTTACTGACTTCAGCAACACAATAATTTCGGATGGAGAAAGTATCTCAGCCAGGTCATATCAAAACTAAATTTTAGAATGAGTAAAATAACAGAAGGCTGAGATGTTAAAAATAACCTCATTACAAGTAAAAATGAAAACAGACTTTGCACCCTGAAGTAGTTCCCCACTTTGATTTAACAAAAACTATGACCAGGCTTTTTTTAATGCTACTGAAAATATCTGAAACCACAAAGTCTTCACATGGCTTGTCACAGGCTGTGATGTAGGAGGTGTGAAGATCATTGAACAGTACTATTACCCTCTTGAATTCATAGGGAACAAGTGGTAGGTAAAACGAAACTGAAGTTAGCTGTGGGGAAAGTTACCTATCAGGGTACGTATATATCTGGTATCATCAGCAGTATTTCCTCTGGAACTTAAACAGGATAAAACACAGATGGGGACTTCTCCATACTCACCATTTGCCTGTTTCCAGCAGACATCTCGTAGGTGTAGTTCCCTTGTGTGACCTGTAGTGCGAACTGTATCTGTGAGGGATCGCGGCTCTTTCATGGTGTGTTTTATCTCCACTGCCTGCTTACCAGTGACTAGAGGGTCTTTACCAACATCTGATGTAGAAACAAGGAAAAAGTGTAGATAAATAGTATGACACAACCAAAAATGACTCATTATACAGTGCTCTAAAAAGCTATTTGCCAATTCTAAGTCGAATGTCAGAAAAAGGTAAACTGAGTAAATACAAATGGCAGTTTTAAAGTGATTATTTTATTAATTAAGGGAAAAAGTATTCAAAATCCACCTGGACCTTTGTGAAAAAGTAATCGCCCTTCTTGTTAAATCTAAAATTTAACCGTGATTAACAAAATTCTTGGGAGTTCATTTTCATTAGCCACATTCTAGCCTGATTACTGGGAGAGCTGCAAAATTAATACATCACCTCAATAGAAATTATCTGGCAAAATGAAGCAGGCTAAAAGATTTCAAGAAGCAACACACCATGACCAGATATAAATAAAATTCTGAAACAGAAAAAAAAAATGAGTCTAATAGTCTGGAAAAAGGTTATGAAACTATTTCTAAGGCTTTGTGACTCCAGCCAAGAATAAGAGCCATTATTCAGAAACTGAAAAAACATTTAACAGTTGTGAACTTTTTCACATGTGTCTGGCCTACCAAAATCAACCCCAGAGGGTTTTAACAACTTAAAGGTTAGCAACATCTAAAGAACCACAGGCCTCACCAACTGTCACAAAGAGACTCAGCAATAACAGCAAGAATGGAAGAGTTCCAAGTTCTTCAACCCCTTTTAAATGAACACAAAGACCCGTAACGCATTAGCCAACAAAACATCCTTGTAATCCCAAACACTTTTGGGAAAATATTCTGTGGAAGGACAAGACAAAGGTGGAACCTTTTGGAAAGTATGCATTGAATTACATCTGATGTAAAACTAACCCAGCATCTCCGAAAAATAACATAAAGTTCGACAGAAAAGCATGGTGGTGGTAGTGTGATGATCTGGAGCTGCATTTCTGGGTCAGCACCTGGATGATTTGCTCTATCTGATGGGATCACAAATTCTGCTCACTACCAGAAAATTTCAAGGAACCGTGTTCGGGCCATAAATTAAAGCTCCAGCACGTTTTGGTTATGAAGCAGGACAATGATCCGATGCACATCAGCAAGTCCAACACTGAATGGCTTAGAAAAACGAAACAAAATTAAGATTTTGAAATCATTTCCCTTGAAACTTAAATCAAACTAAGTTATGGACTTAAACAGGTGGTCCATGCTTGAAAAACCCCCAATGTGGCTGAATTTAAACAGTTCTACATGAAGGAGTGTGCCAATATTCCTCCACAGCAATGTAAAATACTCTTTGCCAGGCATGGGAAGAACTTAATGGCAGTTGTTGCCACCTAAGGTGGCTAAACCAAGTTAGGTTTAGGAGTTAATTCATTTTTTACATTGGGCTAGGACGCCTTAGTCCTCGAGGCAGGCTGTCACAGAATTGAATCATTTACTACTTAGCCTTCCCTCTGTATCTCCAACCTAATTCCTGTCAACTTACTTTTGAAAAATTGAAAAACAAAGACTGCTAGTGCCTAAAAAATACCCTTAAAGATTTGTTTTGAGGATCTAAAACATTTAGGAGGGACCAAAAAACAAAAACAGAAGAAATTTGTAAGGGGGCAAAAACTTTTTAACAGCATTGTACAGGATTACTCTATGAACTGCAAACATTTTTACTGAGGTTTTAGTGAAAAATTGATATATCTCTTTTGATCATGGGACTGCATTAGTTCTGCAAATCAGAAAGTGATGAATGAGTAAATTATGGAGAATTTGATTCACATGAGAAAATTTGAGGAACTGGGGATATTTGAAAAATGTAATAACGTTTGGATTTGTCAAAACTGTAATTTTGGACGGTATTCTCTAAAGAAAACAAAACAGGCAGACAATGGAGAATTTTCAAAGGCTGACAGTTGTTCAAAAGACCAGCGGCAAAACTTGGAAAGAAAAAAAAAAGAGGAAGTGGATTTCTCTGTTTCTCTTAAAAAGTTTAATTTTACAGCGATATGTAAGTTAATCTAAATAAGTCCTCGAGCACTCTGACGCACACAGACTGCTATCAGCAGGGCGTCATGTCTCGCCTCTACTGATTTGTTAGTGACCCCTTGAGAGGGGAGGCAGGGAAGGTGCCGAAACGGCAAAGCAGCTGTCTCTATCTCAGCGGCTCTCAGGTTTCTTGGTGTTCTCTGGCCAACAGTGTAAATTTCCAAAGAATGAGGTCACATGCTAATGGTATCTTGAAAATGAATTTCCCCAGAGCCCATCAAACCAGACAAACATGCTTTCAAGACAGGAGAATTTGATATCCTTACATCCCTGATCAGTTGGCTACACCAACAAATATCAAGTAAACAACATTAAAATGCAAGGCTGGGGGATCGTAAACCTTGTCTGTGCTTCAGGCAGCACATCGAAGGACAACCTGTTCCCTTCAGTGCTGTTTACACTGAATCTGTTATGGCCATTACGACATAACACTCAAAAACTGATGCAAATAAGAGTAGAAAAAGGTTTAGATGTAGTTATACTCTGGGCTGATGTTTATACAATCAACACACGTTTCAAAAAGTAATGATCGAATTGACACCAAAGGTATTTTTCACTTTAAAATATTGATTTTACACATTAGGTCTGATGTCATAACTATATTTCAGAGTACTAGGCTGATGTGTAAGTAAGTCATTAAGTTCAGTCACAGTCTTCTGAAAAGCTCACCCTCAGACACTCGCTCTAAGACATGCGTGACTTTGTCTGCTTGAAGGATGTGCTTGTTCAGGTACTTTGTGAAGATGCCAGTACTCTTGCCTCCATCCTGGACCTCGTACGCCTCAGCATCCTCGCATCTGAAAAGATTCACAAGAAAAATGTGAAACAAACAATATTTTCCTTTGATTTTGTTTCTGTCATTTCATTTCAAAATATTTTTAAATGACAAAATTATATATACACATATATACATACGTGGCATAACCATACACTGTGTTCCCATTTGGTCCCAGTGGCTTAATGACGGATGGTATGCAACCCTGGTTGTACCTACAGAACATTTTTAGGAATAACCCTGGTTAGCTTGATTTTTTTAAAACTAATACTAAATTGTTTTTCTCTCTTGTGAAAATTCAAAATGATTGGTACATATACCATTTTCTACAGGTATCCAGCAGGATTACACTCATTGCAGTCTGCCTTTCCTGCATTTGATGCATGACCCTCTGCACACAAACACAGTTTTTCGTTTGGTATGGCTGTGGAGCGTCGACCGCAACCAAGTAATTCCTTCCGGCATGTTCATACCCGTGACCCGCATAGTAGAAAAGCCCTGACGAGAGAAAACAAAATGCATTCAGTAAAAGTTAACATTGGCACACCTTGCATTGAAGAGATTCTACAGTATGGGATTTGAAAAACGGCATATTACATCAGGGTCCCCAAGGTAATCAAAAGGACAAATGGTTTCCTTTTTAAGACCCAGAGATCATAGCAGCAAATAGTATAACGTGCCATGGCTGTTTCCTTCTCTTTTCTATTTTATGACTTACTTCCCTTTTAACAGCAGAACTACCTTTTGCCACCAAATGCTGTCATACCAAAATAAATAAATTATTATGGTCCTGATGGTTTTTTAAAGTTCTGCATGAATTAAGACCTGCAGCCATTCAGAAAAAGTCTTCTTATCTGCCCACTCAAGTACACCTAGACATACAGTATATAAACAAGCCAAGATTACAGGAACTATGAAAACACAAGCACAGGACATGAAAAAGGAAGTGAAAAGCAGCATTTCAACAGCAGCGAGATGCTTAATTCATACCATTTGACACATAGCTAATTCAGTCAAAAAACAGACTCACCATAAACTCCTCTGTCAAGTAGCTGAATGAACTTGTCGATAGCAGCCATCATTTCCTCCCTGGTGAGATCCAGCAGGGAAACAACCCTGAAGCCGAGCTGCTGCAACAAGTTGGCCAGCTCATGGACGTCCATGACGGGCGCCATCAAACCAAGGTGGTAGCAGTAATTCAAGTTGCCAATGAGAAGGGCAACTTTATCAGTAGCTGAAAGAGAGAATAATATAAAAAAAACACAAATTATAGCAACACCTTTCTTTTGGGGGTGCATTACAATTAGTGTCTGTTTCCACAAAACTGTACCTGTTAGAGCTGCAGGAGGTGGCTGATCAGGTTGCACTAAAAACATTTCAGAAAACCAACGCAAAATTAGCACTTGGGAAAAAATGTGAACTGAAATAATAGAACTGAAGCCACATTTTGTGGTTGTCACTGCTTTAATCAAAATGTGAACTATAAACAGGAAAAACTTTGGCAAGAACTAGTTTCACATCACATCACTTTCCTGCTGTGTCTAAGGCTTGGACTAAGCACTGTTTGGAGACCAACAACTTCCTTTTTACTCTGTAGAAATGGGAAAGTACCTTTAGCACAATGGAAAAAAATCAAAGCCTTTCGCACAACTCAGCAGAATAGAGGGAGTGTGAAGAAAATCTTGTCTACCCTTAGTTTCTTTTAGCTAGAAACATAGAGAGTAATGCAAGAGTGAAAGGTAAAAATTAGGAAAAGATATGTATACAGTTGTGCTTGGGACTTACCAATGTTGACGTCAATCGGCTCTGTCCATCTCTCTTCCAAGACGTTAGATATCGAGCACAGATAGGATCCCTCGTGTTCTCCTGTAACACTATCAATCTGCAAGATTCATAAAGCAAATTGCCTTCTTTTTCTTTCAGCACATATCCTCAAGTGCAAACATAAACCAGGTTTCCTAAATGGGTTGGTTGACAAGATTGGTATGATTTACACATAAAGTAGAGTGTAAGCGATTACTATCAGTAGCGTGGTAAATAAACATTTGCTATCTTGCCTTACCTGCAGTATGTCACTGGTCTTGTCCAGCAGTGGCTGTCCATTTCTGTACCACTGGTAGTGTGGAGTGGGGATGCCGAAGGCAGCACAGCGAAGGCTGAGTTTGGCACCCTGTCGTACTGCCTGTGGTTTGGGATTTATAGCGATGTACAGCTCGCCCTGCCAGTCAACCGGTAAGCCTGAAAAGTAAGAGGCAGACATTGTAACATGTATAAAACCAGTCATATGAGCAATGCATGGGTATAATGAATATGTATAATACCTGATTTATCAATGTCTAACACTTTCACCTTCACCCATTCACTGAAGACATAGTTATAAAATTGGTCATTAACTCTGCAGACATATCGCTGGGTTTTAGTAGCTCTGACAGTCAGGTCTGCTTGAGTACCACCAGGCACCTGAAGAAGAAAAAAAACCAACCACCTTCACATCTACACATGTTTTACATAGTTTTGATAAGTACAGTTGGTGTCTTTGCCAGGTGCCACTTGTAAGATAGATTTCTGATCGCTGGTTAAAATATAGCTAAGAACTGACAATTAAAATTAATATAGCATAATCTATACTGTATGGATATGTGGTTTGTGGATTCCATTAAATAACATCTACAAGCGAGAAGTCATATAAGATTTTCTTAGTTTCATCTATCACAGATCTGTCACATTTCATAAACAGTGACTGTCCAAAAAAAGTACGTAGAAAATAGTCTGTAATATAAGTCAGTAGAAAATATTATACAATTTAACGTGAGATATGACTAATTGTTCCCATAATCCAAGATAATACTAAACTACAAAGATACCCATTGGTTAAGTACATGGGTTACAAACGAAATGGCTTGTTTACGAAAAAGAACTTGGAAGGGACGAACTGACGACGAGGGGATACGAGATTTGGGGGGGGGGGGGGGTTGTGAACATTGATCCTTGGAGTCACATCACCTATAGAAAATCATGTAAATTTAGATGAACTCGTCGGTTGTCAAACCGGGTGACTTCTCTGTTACATGTAGGAATTGAATTGACACATGGTCGTTTCGAATCGTATGGTGACAGCCGGTTCCCTTTCGTACCCGAATAGTAGGGAACGTAACAACATGACCAGCAAAAGTAGGAAATTTGAGGGGCGAAATGACCAGCTCATATCTTGTTTCTGGATAAACAAACACGACAAAGTTTTTTGTTTTTTTTTTATCTACATAATACTACTGATTTGAACAGCCTCACCTCCTTCTCATCTTCAGAGAACCACTGGTAGCTGAGGATACCTTTGCCCTCAGCACGGACTCGCAGACTCACTTTGTGGTTCACAGGTACGCACACAGAGACAGGGTGGCGCACAATGACAATTTCTGAAACAAATCACGACATATTGTCAGTCAACTGAAGTCAAACTCCTCGCGTTTGTTTTGACACAAATCACCGGGAACTGTGCGGTGGTGAATTACAAACAACAAACCTGTGATCATTACGTGACTGTGCTTGGGGCAAGATCCGGTCATTTGTGCATTTTCCTCTTCTTATATAAGACTGTAAGAACAACACAGTTAAAAAAAAAAAAAAAAAAAGCCAACCCATCCGACTTAATCCTCCTTAAACGTTCACTTCTCATTTCCCGTGAAGCAAACAAAGATCTGACAAACGTTAGTGCATACCTGCCGTCAGCCTTGGACCGGATGAGCAGCTCTCAGATCTCACCCCGAATGCGTGTTCCTGTTCTAAGTCTAAAAAACTTATAATAGAGATAAACTCTTCCCTTTCCTGGAACCAGAGAAAGCGCACACACTTTACCCACGTTGTTGTAGTATGAGAGCACTCAAAATACAGGTTCATCGTTAAATCACGACCAACACCCTGTAAAAACCTTTAGGTTGTGTTAGTGGTGAAATAAAATTCTGGTTTGTATTCAAAGAAAAATACCAGGAGATGAGCACTAAATGTTCCTGGATCAAAATGAAGCATGCAGAAGAAATTGGAGGGGAGCATACTTTTACACTTTACGGTAAATGAGCAACTTGGCTCCTTTTCCATGAAGAACAAACCGCAGACTCAGGTCAGAGTAACACAGATCGTTAAAGAAAAAGATAAAATACTCCCCAAAGCTCGTCAAATTCTTACTGGAATTTTAACACAAGAGATAATTTTGCTCTATTGGCAAATTCCAGATCAAATTACTTAATATAATTAATGTGAGATAAAGAAATGAGTAGTTCTATATTCTTAAAATCATTCAGTAGTCTATGTTTTACACACCTAAAATATCAGTTTAATCCGATATGAGGTGTTCTTACAATGTGGATACACAATATCCTTTACTTGCCTAACTATAAATTCTCTTTTTTCCTCTGTTCTGGAGAAAAATGAAATAAAATGTATAGAAAGAACATCATGTTTCTGTTCATCTATATTGTTTAACCAATAGGGCTTATTTGTTTCCAAGACATTGTGACTCGGAAAAATTACTTAATTGCAAATATTTCAGTAATAAACTGTATAATTTTCCAAAGGCCATTGTAGTGTAATATAATCAGATTCTATTGCTGAAGCGATTTCAAACTGTAAAAATACAGCTAAATGAATAATTCAAAATGGCCATACAAAGAAAAACTGAAAAAAAAAAATAGAAATAAATGGAGATAAATAAAACAAAATAAAATATCCACACAAGTTCCTTAAACGCTTACAAATTACAGTAGATTGATAGTAAGGCACATTTTCAACTTCAAGGTTGATTACAGGAAATATAGAGTTTTCTTAAACGGCCTTCGTTTCTAGTAGTGCTTTCAAATAGTTATTCTTTGGTTACCCACCATGAAGACCTATAAACCTAACACCTAACAGTGATATGGACATAAGAAATATTGTTAAATTGTTATGATTTCTGGGTGTTTTGGGTGTTTTGTTAGTCTTATTTCACAGTTGAAGTTTTGAATCATGTTTTTGTTATTGTTCTGGTCATGTTTTAGTTTTTGTCTTGTTCATGTTTTGTCAAGTTTGGTTTTTGGATCTGGTTATGCTTTAGTTTCATGTTTTTCTGGTTTCTATTAGTTTGTATTCAAGAGTCTCGGTTCTGTTCCAGTCGCGTTTTGTTTTCTCCTGTCTGTTAATTAACTTTATTCGGTTCACCTGCTCCGAACTAATCTGGCTCCTTTCTTCACCTGGTTCACACTCCATATATACACCTCCGATCTGTTTATTCCTTGTGGAAACATTTTCTGGATCACGCTCATGTCTTGTTGTTTCGATCATGCTCATACCTTTTTTTTCTAGATCATGCCATGCTTGTCTCACCTGCCTGTTTATTGTTTTGGTTCCTGCCTCCTCCTGTGAGTGAGTTTTTGTTTTTTGCTCATTAAATCCTTTCTTCACTTACCGTCATGCTGCCTGATAGTCTGCATTCCGGGGTCCTCCATTTTGCAAGTCCTAAATGACATTAAATTAAAAGTATAGATTTGTGGCCATGTTTTGCAGTGCAAAATGAGCAGTGTTGTCCTTCAGTCACTCCTGAGAAAGACTTTGCATATAAGCTTTTAACTCTCAGCAGCTGCATTTTGGATGTTAGTCCACTGGCATAACCAAGCGCACATTTAATACATTGCTTCAAGCCATCAGAGTTGGATCAAAACAAAGCAATGACATTTGTCTCATAAATAATTTCAATAAAATAAATAACTTCTATGACAAAGTCTAAATAATTAACGTTTGATTTGAACTTCTTTGTTGAATCCAAAGCCTAGTTTCGGAAAATCTGATGTTCTCCTGCACCTATTTGTGGGCCTGCTATAAATAGGACCCTGCTGGCAACACATGCATGTCTATGATAGGCGGTTACAGATTTTCCTCACACACTCCGGCACCAAAGCAACACCGACAACATCTCAATGGTAAGCTGGATAATATAACCTTCTTCATAAAGACAAACACTTTGACTTTGCACTTGTGACATAAAAGTGAATACCTGATTTTATGTCTGTGCCTTCACCATGAACAGTTCTACTTGATACTATTTATATCTCACTCCAATCTAAGAACTTTGCTTGGTCGAAGGACGTTTAGTCTAAACTTTGTCTCTGAGTAAAAGGTTCTGTTTATACTTTATTTTCACCCACAGGTCCTCCATATGAAGAGGGTGCTTTTACCTCACTAGGATACTTTTTCATGGACAGCTTGGTTAATTTTGAGTCCCCTTTTTTTCCTCCTCCTCCTTTAATTTTTTCAACCACAAGTTTATATATCTGGGATTTTCTCTCTCCATTTACATTTTTGTGAATTGCCTTAGTGGACAATGACTTCCAGGAGGCCAATGACTCGCTCATTTTCTGGCAATGGGAGAACCAGCAGCTTTGGCGAAGACGAGGGCGGCTCTTCCAATGGCCGCTCCGAGAGCCGCAATACTTATCTGTCCAATGTTAGGCCTGAAAACAGGTAGAGCAACTTCTTTTATGATCCAAGTCTTTGTTTGTTTTGTTGTTATCATGGTGGGCTCTGGGTCAGGCGGGTCAAGTTAAACTATCACTAAGACCTGCAGGAAAAATTGTAGGTGGAAATGTAAATAATCAGGAAAGTTCAGCACAAGAATGTTATCAAATTGAGTACATAATGTACCTGATCTAAAAACAAATGTTGATGCTTTAACCTGCAAACTAAGAGTTAAAGTGCTTCTTGTCTTAAGATGTGTGTTGCAACAGGTCAGGTGAGTTAAAGCGATCCAAATTTTTATTTACTGATGCCCCTTCGTTTGCCTCCTTCTGAATAGCTATTCAAGGTATTCTCACTACAGACCAGCGAGGTAATTCCTTATTTTAAAACATTCCTCCCAATTTCCTAACTAACACGTTAACCACAAAAACTGGTTTATCCCCAGAATGAAACAAACACCTGTTTTAACTGTACTGCCCAGTGTCCAGTTCAGTTGACACCTTTGTTTTGCTTGATTTCTCACATGTTTCTCTGTGACCTTTTTTTTTTCACCTTTTTTGTTTTCACAACCTCGCCTCTACTAGACGTTTTTCATTAACATGTTGTTAAAGAGCGCCACTTGAATGTACTGCACCGCAGTGAAAGGTCGCTTAATTGAATAATAACACGTGTGAGGATATTCTTCTGGACTTTGACTCTAATGTGGCCGTGTTTCCTTCCAGGAGCACGTTGTGCAGCGTCATGGCTCAGCTGACCGAGGATGTGCAGCCATCTTTTGAGACCACGCTGAAATCCAAGGCCGTGTCAGAAAACTGTAATGTGAAGTTCACCTGCGTCATCTCAGGTAGCGCCGTGTCTCTGCTTGTTGTTGGCTTTTGAGAAACTGAAGCTTCTCAGGCTGAAACACAAACACACACACGCACAGAGAGGATGTGACTAATATGGAAACAAAGGCAGCGTTTCTCTCTGTGGGCACCAAATTAGCTGCTTCCTGAATTTTACAGCACATTGGGCTAGTTTATCTAAGTGTTTTTAACTGCAGGCAGGTTGTTAGGGATGGACCATCTGGCTGCGGCATCTGCTAACTGTTTGACATATCAGAGACATGATGCAACTTACATAAAACATGCTGACTCTATTAGTTCATTTAGGCATCAATACAGTACGTCCATGTTGTGTTTACTACGTAACTACATAGTTTTTTTCTTGTAGAGAATATGCTGCACATTTCAAAGTGTAATGCAGCCGTTTGTGGTGTAAAGACTTTAATATTTTTCAATATAGGATACCCAGCTCCAGAACTGAAATGGTATAAAGACGACATGGAAATGGACCGGTACTGTGGACTCCCAAAATATGAAATCCACCGAAATGGAAAAACTCACACTCTTCATATTTACAAGTATGTTTAAGACCTATGTGACAATCACAGAGTACCAGTCGGTCAGAAGTTTACGTGTGCTCATCTGCAAGAATTTCATTTAATTCTGGGCTCTAAATAATGCATTTGAATTGTTCTTTTTCCCAGGTAAAATGATCATATAACATACAGCTTGAATTATTTTAAAATTTTAAGCTTGACGAGGCTGTGGCCATTTTAAAAGATTAATGTCAGCCTGCAGCCTTTGTTACAAACCAATTTTTGATATGTATTTGGGATCGCCGTCCAGTCGGAACACCAAACTGTTACATCTGATGAAAGGAAATTGAACAGGAAGTTCAGCAACAACCCAAGAACCACTAAGTTTCAAGCCTGTCATAAACTGAAATAAAGATATACATCTTTGAAACTATTTATATTTTGTATAACCTAATAACGTATGGACCTAGCTCTTGTTTTTAAAATGAATTAAAGTTGTTTATTGTCTGATCATTTCACCAAAAAAGAATGGACTGAATGCATCATATAAAGCCCAAAATTAATATTACTTTAATGTCGTGTATTGTATTGTAGTGTAATCCCTGCATTCAGAGTAATAGAAATGCACCTCTCTTTTTAGTTTGTTTGTTTTCTAACATTGTCAGAATATAAGAGCAGGATTTTCTTTTTCAGCTGCACATTGGATGATGCAGCGATCTACCAGGTCTCAGCCAGCAACAGCAAAGGTATTGTCTCCTGCTCTGGAGTTTTGGAAGTCGGTACCATGAATGAGTACAAGATCCACCAGCGATTCTTTGCTAAGCTTAAGCAGAAAGCAGAGAAGAAGAAAAGGGACATTGAGGAGAAAGGCAAGAAGGACAATAAAGAAAACATTCAGAAAGAAGAGCAGCGGAGTAGCCCTGAGCATTCATACAGGAAACGCTCTGTGCCGCCACTGGATGAGAAGCCAGTGGTCAACAACTCTGCAGCAGCGGGGCAGCCAGGAGATGCTGCAGAATCAAAAGCCGTTAGCTCAGGAAACAAAGACGCAGGAGAAATGACTCTTGTAAACAGTTCTTTGGAGAATGAAGAGTCCGAAGAAACACTGGCTAAAAAGAGGATAAAGATGTCAAATGGTGTAGATACTGGGGTCAACAGCAGCATTAGCAGAAGCCATATGATGGGGGTCGGAGGTGAAAATTCATACGATGGAGGAATTGGTCTAGCACAGTTTTTGTCAGAGACTCTTCAGTCCCAATCTCCTGAGGAGAATCAGGAGGAGAAATGCAAAGACACGGATGCGGCTACTTTAAGAGATAATAAGGAAAACGATGCGGTGGAGATACAAAACAAGTTAGAAGAGCAGGACAAAGAAGAAGGCATACGAGAGAAAACAAGACAAGATGAATTAGTAATAGAAAGAGAAAAGAAAAAAGAAAAACAACCAGAGATGGCACACACAACAACTCACAGCAAATTCCAGAGATCCATTTCTCTAGAAGTCAAACGTCACAGCAAGGGTCAAAAGGATCATGATCAGCACAACATTCAGGCCTCCATCTCCTCCATGCTGCACTCTGTTAAAGACTTCTTCTTTGGTAAGAGCAAGAAAGACTCTCATAGTATTTCACATGCAGAGAATGAAGAAGATTTCGCCCAGTCAACTGGACCTTCTGAGCCTGAACCAGACATGCCTCCATCATTTCAGTTGCAAGTAGAAAAAAATTCAGAGGAGCCCAACCACATGGTAGACAATGTTGTACCAATGGAAACCAATAAAGCAGCGGAGCCCTCAGAAAGTGTGGTACAACAGGCAGCATCAGCAGAACCACTTCAATTTAACTGTGAATACCCAGATGTACTACCAGATTTTAAGCCACTTCCTGAGACTGTGAAGGAATCTGCAGGAAAGAGAATTGGAGAGGCTGTTGAGACTATAGAAGCCATGGAGGTATCTGCAGAGGGAGAGAGCAGCAGTCCAGTGGAAGAAAAGTCATTGTCTAGGTTTCAAGTTCACACCGAGGTAAGTAGGACAGTCTTCCTTGCTAGCTGCCATTTTCAGATTAAATATTGACTGACTTTGTCAAGAAAAATCTGAGCTTCTACATGTTCATTGTCTCAACTCAGGTAACCATGACATAACACTCTGATGCACATAAACCCTCATGGTTGCTTGTTATTTTCATGTCACGTGTGAGAAATTTAGTCAATGTAATTATTTCACAACATACAGTGTAATGTCACTACAAAATACCACTTATAAAGTGAGTCAGATATGAGTGAGCAGCAAGCAGAGAAACTTGTGTGCGGGGAGGGGAAAAGGGAACTTTACACAAACTTGCTGTAGATGCATGTGGGGGTGGGGGATGTTCGGCATCAAAACTGCACAGTGCGAGACAGCAGGCAAATTATCTTAGATGATGGCCTTTCTGAATGGAACAGAGATTATGACGAAACATGAACTTCTGAAATGGTTCTCGCATTACTAAGCTTGACAGGGCAGGTTCGACGAGAAGTAGTAGAGAGTCCAGGGGCAGGTTTCAGCATGAAAGGGGGCCTTGTCACTCTGGTCAGATTCCTTGCTGACAACCAACCACCTCCCTCTTTGGGCGTCCTAAAATAAACCTTTTCCTCATTCAGCCTAGAGGGCGGCAGTTCTTTGGTCATCTTACTCTGCTCGTTTGAGAATAGTTTCACATCTGACGACACATTGCTTTATTTAAAATGAAAAAGTATTTTTCTTCCTACAGATTTCTTTTAATAAGGGAAAGACGCAATGAAAACCAGCCTGGACCTATGTGAAAATATAATTGCCCTTAAATTATGAATTAGCTGTTATTCACTACATATTTTGATTCAATGTAAGCTACACCCGGACTTGTAGTATCTAGAAAACACTGAAATAGAACCTGTCTGATCTCATAAAATAGACTAAAGGATCTGAAAAAGCCCCCAAAAAAGAAATTCAAAAAAAGAAGGTTACAAGCCTTTGGGACTACAGGAAACCATGGTATCCATGGGAGAGTTTCCAGACCAAACCCCCTACTGACCAAAAAGGACACAAAAGCCTGTCTCACATTTCCTGAAAAAAACATCTTAATGATTTTTTAGGAGAAATGATTTAGGATCTGGCGAGAAATAAGTAGAACACTTTTGAAGGTGTTCATTATGTTGCATCTGGCATAAACTAACCTGGCATTTCTGCATGGAGTTTGCATATTCTCCCTGTGCATGCATGGATTCTCTTCATGCGTTCTGGCTTTCTCTCACAATCCAAAAATATGCAAGTTAGGTTAACTGGTCTATCTACAATGCACTTAGACATGAGTGTGAAGGCGTGGTTTGTTTTTCATGTGTATCTCTGTGTTGCCCTGTGATAAACTGGCAAGCTGTCCAGAGTGTAACCCGCCTAGCGCTCAGTGACCATTGGAGACCAGCACCGGCACTCTGCAACCCTGGTCGGCTAAGCAGGTTTAGACAAAGGAACATCAATCATCAGTCAACCGCAGTGACAGTAGGGTGATAGTCTAGGGCTGCTTGGATGAGTTGCCCGAAAGTCATGAATCCATGAATTCTGCTCTCTAATAGAAAATTCAGTGTTAAAATATCATCAGTTTGTGACTTAGAGCTTAACTCAGTTGATTAAAGCAGAAGGAAAATGAAGTAAAGCAAGTTCACCTCAGAATGGTTCAACAATAACAAAATTAAGTTTAGAAGGGGCAAAGTCAAAGTATGGACTTAAATCCCATAGAGATGCTTTCACATGACTTTAAACAGTGTTCATGCTCGAAAACTCATATTTAAACAACTTTGCAAAGAAGAGTGGGTCAAAATTCCTCCACATTGATGTAAAAGACTGATTTCCAGTTATTGGAAATGCTTGATGGCAGTTGTTGCCGCAAAGGAGGGCAGAACCAGTTACTAGGTTTACATGGCAGCTATTATTTCTCATAGGGCCCAGTTGGTTTATAAATGCACTCATCGATATAAAACTGCTTTTTGTTTAAGGTTACTCAGGTTATTTTTGTCATATATGCAAAACATTTAAATTTAACAAAAAAGCAAAAACAGCAGAAATTTGTTAGGGGGCAATTAGTTTTTAACATAAATGCATGTACATGAAATTAAGGTTTAGATATTGTCAATGATATCGAGTACCAACATCCTGTGAAGTGCTGCACGATGTCCTGTGGAAAAGGGAACTGAGATAAACATGTTTCTTCACACATCTGCAGAGTCCCTAAAATAAAATGTCTACCACTGTGTCATTGGAGGGAGTCAAACCATTTTAAATGGCTGTTATAATTATTCACACAAAGAGATGTCAAAGCACTTCATTTTTTTTTACTGAATTTGACACCAGTTCCCTTTCCACAGAAAGCAGCCACTTCTTCCTTTCCTCGTAGTCACTGTGAATCAAAGATGTTGTCACGAGGAAACACGTGGCTGCTGGACGCCTTCTACGTAAAACTGAAACATGTGAACACCAAAGGCAGGAACCAAAAGAGCATTAAAAAAACAATCATTTTATTTTGACAATTTTTATGATTTAACAAGTTCCTACTTTAAGTGTTTATATGCTTTACAAGTAATATAAGCCTTTTTAATGTTTGTCTATCGGTCAGGTTATATTCCTCAACTTAGTAATGGCAGAAAAATACAAGTAAACAGATTCTTGTTTGTCACACAGAGACTTGTCGTTCATTCACAGCACAGCAAGTACTTTGTGTAAACGACACACCTTTGCCTACAATGTGGGGAATTCCCACGTCTGAGTGCATGGAGCACACAAGGACTCTGCTGCAGTTCTTTTAGCGATTGTTCTTGTGTTTTGTTTTGTTTGAACTTGTTGAAGTTAGAACCATAAACCTTTGATAAAAGACTAAAAACCAGTTGGAGTAAGCAAAAACTTCCAAGTTCAGACTTCTAGGCATGTTACTGGACCCTTCCATATGAACACACGTTTGGTTTCAGCTGCCTTGCTCATGAAAGCTAACATCTCATTAAAACAGAATACTTTACTGACTTACAAAAGTCACTCGTGTTTTTGTTGTTTCTTTTTTTTTTGTTGTACTATTCACTGATAAATAACTGATTAACTTTATTAACTGACCACAGAGCTGTGGTACAATGTCTGCCAGGACCCGTCAGTGTTGATGCTTCTGTTGATTTACAGTAGAAATACTTGTCTGGGTCTAAATGTATGGGGTGAGAACGTTGTCAAAAACAATGTGTATGTAAAGACGGAAATGTGTGCATATTAGTCAATAGTTGTGCATAAGTAAAATCCAAAAGAGGTATTGTATATTTTCTCTATGAGAATACAAAATAAAATGTTACAGCTTCAAGAAATTACAAACACAAAGTTCAAGTTTACAGTTATGGTTTATTCTTTATGAATACAATATGCTATAACAGTTTGTAAATACGATTTCTTTTCTATGAGAATACAAATTTACATCAGCGACTTGGTGTCACGTGATCTCAGGCTCAGAATATAGTGGGTGGAGTTATACAATGATGTACAGTAGGTGGCAGTATGCACCTCTGAATTTGTTGCGAACCGCCAGCAGAAGAAGAAGCAGCAGCACTAGCGCCAAAAGAACGGACCAAGAAACTACGGTACAAAGCCAGGTAATGTTAAAAAGTTTATATATGTCTTAATGTCGTTAATATATGCTCTTGGTCCGTCATCTTAGCGCTAGTGCTGCTGCTTCTTCTTCTTTTGCTGGCGGTACGCAACAAATTCAGAGGTGCATACTGCCACCTACTGTACATCATTGTATAACTCCACCCACTATATTCTGAGCCTGAGATCACGTGACACCAAGTCACTGATGTAAATTCGTATTCTCATAGAAAAGAAATCGTATTCACAAACTGTTATAGCATATTGTATTCATAAAGAATAACCCATAACTGTAAACTTGAACTTTGTGTTTGTAATTTCTTGAAGATGTAACATTTTATTTTGTATTCTTATAGAGAAAATATAGAATACCTCTTTTGGATTTTACTTATGCACAACTATTGACTAATATGCACACATTTCCGTCTTTACATACACGTTGTTTTTGACAACGTTCTCACCCCATATAAATGTATCACACTATTAAATGTCACTGCTGTAAGGTCTTTTAATGAGCTTCTTAAAAGTATTATGGTGCCACAACTAAATAGGTGGCACAACTCGCTACCTATACAATACGGCATGATTAAGCTGTTTTTAAATATGTCAATCGGTCAGTAATTTTCTACCGCTTATTCCATAGTGGGTCACGGGGGAGCTGGTGCCTATCTCCAGCAGTCTATGGGCGAGAGGCGGGGTACACCCTGGACAGGTAAATATGTTAATATTAAACAAATTAGTCTTGCAATTTATCAAAGTTGATATGAAGAATCGGTTGATTAACTTTCTAGTAAGCGATCTTAATCCCATATAAAAGCATGAAAAGATTTCTGCATATTTTTGAATATAAAGATTTATTTATAATAAACAATAAATTACCTAGCAGATAAGGATTATTAAAAAATATTTAAGAGCTATTGATGAATGACAGCAAGAATTGTCTTAAATCTTACTCAGATTAATAATCAGAAAAAGACAACACAAACATAAAAACAAGACACACAGCTACACTAATTACTAATAACTAATCTATAATTACAAATTAAAGGGAAGTTTTGCCACCAGGGACTGAACATTCAAAATATTGACAAAACTCATTAAAGATCGAACACTTGTCAACAGTTTATTGGTTTCTCATGAGCCTAAAGAAAATGTGGTTTCTGGCTTAATTTTGAGTTTTATCCCTATTTTAGTCTGAGAGTGAAAAGGAAAATGAACCAAGATTTGGAACTAGCCTTGATCTGTCTGCTTTCATTACCAACATATAATTGAAAGATTGCCTTACGTATGTCAGACTTTCTGTGCTGTCTCTTACCAAATAAGTTTGTTGGTCTACTTCTGTGGTTCACACTTATGTCTATCTCTATAATGATAGTAACTTTCTGCATTAGCAGCGGTTCTGTCTGCCAGAGATCATTCTCAGACCGGCAGGCTGTCAGTTCTGGTCCAGGTTCATATGTCTCCACTGGCTCGATTTGGCCCTACTCGATTTCACTCGGCTCGCTTTGCGAGCATTTCCATTAATGTTAATCAGACTGCCTATATCGGATCAAATGGGAGGAAGTCTCAGCTGAATCCGCGGAGCCTGAATGTCCAATATCCAACTTCACCATGCGTAAAAGTCTGCAGTTTTGTGCTTTAAGTTCCTTGTCCTCATTATTGCCATGGCTGAGACAAAAACTTCCTCATAAAGCCCAAAATTGTAATTTTTTCAGGCAAACTTTGGAGCTTCACCAGACCAGACAGCTGCATCACTTATTTTTTGTCATCTGATGCAGATTAACACAGTAACGTTAATAGCAGCACAACGCACTGCAATGACGCCTGGTGGCAGGGCTTCAGCCACCATAGCTGCAGTGTCAGTGGTCTTTGGAAACACAACTGGTACCGTACTGAGTGGAGCAAAACAGAGTGGTGCGGAGCCGGGCCGGTTAAAACGAGCCAGTTGAAAAGGGGTATTAGATAGCCAAGTGGTTCCTCAATTTGCATCACTTATATAACCTTGCATGAAATAATGCTGAGCACATGTCCACGGTGAGAAGAAAAAGCAGATCAAACTGAGCAGGAACTGTACACAAACATAAACAAATGTGTATAATGTGAACATAAACAGTTATTCCAACCCAATTCAAAGGATTTATTGGGTCTCTCTGTCCCGATCTCTTCATGGCTTCCAAGGTTTTAGTCTGAGTCAGAACTCAGCAGCTCGCCAGGAGCCCAAGCTTCACAGCGGAGGGAGCCATCACAAGAATACAATCAGCCAGTCAGTGGCAGACATGGTTTATGCCATAATAAATAGACAATTTAAAAAAGAGATTCTATTATTTTTCTAAGACACGTTCTTTATTCTAGGGTGCTTTAACACCAACGCTGTTTGGTCCGCTTCAAACAGACCAGGGTTTGTTTTCTTGGATAACCCGATTTGTTTGGGCAGGTGTGAAAGCTCATCAGAAACTGACCAAACAAAACTGAAGACTTGAGTCTCATCTCGCTTGTGAGTGAATCCTGGTGCAGTTTTCTTACGGTGTAAATGCAAACGGACTATCTGGCAAACCAAAGACAGAAAGTGAGCCAAAGAGAGAAAGTGTATGATTAATAGAGATATATTTTAAAACATTTAAATCCTTGCAATACCTCGCTCTGAGTGTTTGTCTTCATGGCACTCAGTTCATCAGTACATCATAGTCTATCATCTTCTGTACGGCTACATTAGTCTCATGTATACATAGCAACATGCTGATAGCTCATTGCCTCATTTGCTGCTCATACTAAGCCTCAACTGCTGCAACTTCATGACATTGTGCAGCCGATTTGGTCTGCAGTGTAAAGGTGAACCAAATCAAATTCAGTCTCCTGGACTATTAAGGTGTGAAAGCATCCTGAGAGAGACTGTCAACAAGCATTATTGTAAACAGAATTGTCTCATGACTGAGTTTTTTTTTTACATTGCTATCTTAAACATGTAACTTTTAAGACCTCCCTGCTACATGAATGCAAGCTATTTGGACATTGAGGTAAACTCATCCTACTCAGAGATCTAAAGCTTTCACTGCACCATCTTAGGGGTGATAATGCGCTGCCTTATATACTGCTTACTCAGAGGAGGAGAAGGAGAAAAATATATAGTTCTAACTTCAAAATCTGTGCAGCTCTTTTATCCTTGTTTTCTCTGAGGTATAAATCATCCACACTGCTGAAACTACAGATCTCTCCATGTACATGTCTTAAAAACAAACATCGCTGTTGATGTTTTTCTTCTCCTGGCTATTATCTGACCCAACATTTTCTTTATATGCTGCGTGTTTGGCATTACTCTCTAACTGGTACTATTATCCCTGTCAGTGTGCACAGTCAACTTGGTCACAAAAATGTAGGTTGCAGGCAGACATCTAGAAAGACCCCTAACTGAACCTGGTTGGTGGGTATAAATGGAAAAGTTTATGTGACAAAGACTTTCTGGTCAGGCTGGAGAGCAAACTGGAAGGTAGGAATCAGGCTTTACATCAAAAGAAAAGACAGGTTCATATTCAAAGTTTAACTCATTAATCGATGTAAAAACGTTCACCTGATTATGGACTACAGAAAAGTTTTCTAAATTGGACAATAAATTGACAGGCATTCAGAAAAAGAAAAAGAGGGCATTTTGACTAGAGCTATGCACCAACAAGGACGTTTTAAAGAGACCTGGAAAAAGCAGCTCTTGCATAAAGATGGTAATATCTCAGGTGTTTGTGAGCACTACAACAGGCAGATTGGTTTTGATCTCATCACGAGAAAAACCAGCATCATAAAATGTTTTAGAGTTTGTTGTGAAAGACCAATACAGAGTGTTTAGATTCAAATATTATTATTTTTTTTATTTCTTTCATGTTCTAACAGGATGGAAAGAAAGACTCAGAGATAGTTTCAGGCATTAAAGAAGAGCTAACACAACAACAGGAGACAGATCGCCTGCTTGTTCTTCAAATGTCTAATCCTGAGTCTGGAAGTAATGATTCTTTATCTCAGAGAGATAAAGAACACTCTCCCCTATCCACCCTTCCTAAGGTAGAAGATTGCTGCACTCTTCAGAATGTTATCTCAGTGATAGAAAGCCATAACCTTGGAGCAGCACTTACAGGAACTTTAAAAAAGGAGGTCAGTGTTCATAATGTGGACGATGAAAAGCCTGACATTAAAGAGGATCACTCCTCCCACAAGCTACCTAAGGAAGAAAAAGCTAAGGTGAAATCAAACAAACAACCCTACTTGGATATAAACAAATCGGAGATTACAAAAATATCAGCATGTTCTCCAAAAGATAGATTCGAGCAGTGTGAATCTGAAATACCGGATCAGGTGCTGTCTGCTCTTCCTGCTGCGGTAGATTACAGTGCAGAGAAAGATTATCTAAAAGAAGAGGCCCCACACACTTCACCTATTCAGAAAATGAATGTAGTATTTCCGCCCCCTGAAGTCCCACAGTGTTTAGAGATGAGTGACCTAAATATTCTAGGTGGACAAGCCCCTGTGGCTGGGGAAATCACAGACAACCAACAACATAAAACCTTACCCAATTCAAACTTTGAGGAGAGGCGTCAGGGGAAAGAGGAATTCAGTTCTTTCTCACAGAATGATATAGAGATGAATTGGTGCAACAGTTTAAAAAAACAAGAGCAAGAGTCTCTACACGTTGATAATAAAGAAGTGAGGAATAAAAGTTTACAGCTAGAGTCAATAAAGGACACAGGAGTGGATGAAGAAGAGTTGAACATTGCACCAAAGACACATGTAGTAACACAAGACAATGCAAGTAACATGAATGTTCTGGAGGAGCACAGTAATATTTCTTATGGAAAGAGCAGTGAGCATGGTTGTAACATGGTTAATATTCCCTCAATCCAAATATCTACCACTGAAGACATCCCAGATATTAAACCGTCAATGCCAGAGATGAATCAGAGGGAAGAGTTTATAATCCCAACCATTGAAACAATGGAGCCTGATCTGAAAGAGTGCATTTTGCCACTAAGTATTTTGGGACTCAACAAACCAGACTCAAATGATTTGCAAAAACAGGATGCAACTCATGAGTCAAAGACAGGAATCCAAGATGAGAAAGTGGCTGATTTTCCAGGCACTTTCCCCACACAGAGAGGAATGCAGCATAATGATGACCTCTCATCTAAAGGGGAGGTAAAGGAAGTTGTTAGAGAAATGCACGAGCAACAAAGCAGCGAACAGCTCCCTCTCATTGAATATGCTTCAATTCCTGTTATAAATGTTTCACACAGTGACGACCTGGAGAGGAATGAATTGGGTAACAGCAGTGGTTGGGGGACAGAAACACCAAAAGAGTCTCACTTTGTGGTTCCGCCAATATCTGTCTCGTGTCATGAAAGCGAAGCTGAGCTTAAACTGTCCATTCCCACCAAGAGGACAGAAACCGAAACTTCCACTGGCACACGAAAAGGGACAAAGCAGGGTGTGGATGAAAACCTGAGTGAGAAGTATGAAATACCTCAAAGAAAAAAAGACTTAAAGGAAATCTCTGAAAAGAGTGTAAAAGAGAGCACACTATTATTGGGTAATGAAACTCCAATACCAAAGGTGGTTGGCAGTACGCCACCTTTAAGTAAACCAGTAGAGGATAATGTTGTGCCTGAATGCTTAAAGCAAAAGTCCTCTAAAGATGCTAAAAAAGAGAGTTCTGTGTCTGTTGAAGATTTTCTTAAAAACAGACCATCTACTGAGAGACTAAGCTCTAAACCCCCAACATACCCATCTTTAAGTCCATCCAGTCTACGCAAATGTATGTCCAAAGCAGCTCCAGACTTAGACAATGAGACTACAGCCAATGTCCCTGTAATCTCTGTGGAAGATCGACAGAGCGACAAAGCAGAGGAAGATTTCAGTGGGGGGTCAACACCAACGTCATCCCTCTCCTGTGAGAGCAGTCCGCGTCTTAAGCGTCGGGACAGCCTGACACTGATACGTTCTGCTACCCCCGAGGAGTTGGCCTCTGGAGCTCGCCGCAAAATCTTCATCCCAAAAAGAGAAGAAGAGTTGGAAGGAGCAGTGTTTAGTGTGCTGGAGGGCAAAAAGGATAGCCCGTATATGTCACCAAGCCAGGCTCGCAGAGCTGCATTGCTACAAGCCTCCACTGGACAGAAAACCCCACCAACGGAGAGGCGCTCTCCACTGATAAGTCGCAGAAAGGCTACATTGGAGGTGCCAAAGGTTGTGGAGGAGACTCCTACTACAGAATCAACCAGCACTAAGGTAGAGGAAAAGACTTCTGGAAAGAAGACAGACCCTTTGAAAGGTAAATCAATCATTTTCCTTTCATTGTGTAAGAACAAGGTATAGCATGTGCTCTGTAGTAAGCTACAGGCCAACATGTCTTTGAGAATTTAAGATTATCTATTAATTATGTTCTGGAACTGGAAATGCCAGGAGGGTCTTCATATGCCATTACAGTGTATATTGATTTTAAGAATACTGTTTCTCGCCAGCTCCTCAAGTAATCCGCAAAATTAGAGGAGAGCCCTTTCCAGATGCTTCTGGACACCTGAAGCTGTGGTGCCAGTTCTTCAATGTGCTCAGTGACTCCACCATTAAGTGGTTCAAAGATGAGGAGGAAATACTAGAGATAAAGAGAAGGTATCCCCCACCCACAGATCTTTCAGCAAAAAATCCAACCACAAGTAACATAAACATACTAAAAATAGACCAAAGATATAAACAGAATTTTTTGGCTGTTATTTTCATGACGGTATCTTTGACAGACAAAAACTGGACAGGGTGCTAAAAAAACAGTTAGGAAACAAGTATTATTTTGGCCCCAGGAGTCCATCCTCTGTCATTCTCATACTTTCACTGCAGAGATGATCTGCTCATGTGATTGTGAATCCCACAGCTGTGGCAAACAGGGGTGAATGTCTGGCTAAACACATAAAGTGTAATCTGACACTATATTTCACCGTGTCCAGGGTGCATTATAAAGTCTATATATGCGCTACTGGTTGCTCTGTCAGCAGACTGCTTCCACAGAACACGACACAGAGTGACACCTTGTGGATTATTGGTGAATTTAATGCAAATCTAATGAGTATCTGTCAGAGTTAGACAATGATAAACTCAGAGAAGGTATGCAATGAAGACACAAGCGAGTCAGTGTTATCTTTGGCTGGCCAGAGAGAGACAGTTCATTCTCTTAAAGGAGCTGCCCTGTGTCACAGCCATTTATTGAAGAAAGAAAAAACACTCATGTTATAGCATCGTGGGTGTGGCTACACACAATTTCACAAATACAAGTCCTACTGAATAAAACTGGTTTTGTCCATATACTGATACAGCCCACACGTCCACATCTGGCATCCAAGGACACCAAGATTGGCTGGGGTGCGAACAGACTGCTTCCCAGAACTCCTCCACACACACACAAGTTCCTGCTCAGTCTGCATAGCATCCACCCAAATGCAACTCTAAGACAAGATGACAATTCTGTTAATAGTTCGTAAAAGTACTTCGAAAACAAATGTGAAAAGTATTCTAACCACTTTTATCAAAGTTCACCCAACTAAATAAATGAAAATGTCTTTTAATGGAAAATCGTAAGGATAAAGAATCTTTTTAAACCAAGCAATGATAAGTCATGTACAAATCTTCCAACATTATCTTTTTTCTTTCTTTCTCACCTAGTGGTGGGGATGAAAGCCAAGTAGCTCTGGCAATCGTGCATGCATCCAGCCAAGACTGTGGTGTATATGGATGTACAATCAGCAATGAATACGGGACCGACACAACTGACTTCTTGCTCAGTGAAGAAAGTAAGATAAGCAATGAATTGATTCATTTATGCTTCATGAAATCCCTTTAAAAACATTATTTCTTTGTCTGTTGTGTTGCAGTTCTGACTGAATTCCTACTCAAGGAAGACTTGGAAGGTACTTTGTAATTGTTATGTGCTCTAGCTGTTTTTAAACCTTTTAAACAGTACATTTTCACATTTTGCCGTGGAATAACCACAAAATCAATGTATAATATTCAGACTTTATGTAAAAAACCAACACAAACTATTCAATTCAATTTAATTTAATTCAATTCAATTCATCACAAACTAGTGCATAATAGTGAAGTGGAAGTAACATGATGGTGTGTTTTTAAAATTTTTTACATGCATTTGTGTAAAATGTCATAAAAACTATCTTTTCTCACAATTAAAGCTGCAAGCATTTATAACAGCATAGCAACCCAAAAAACTGATTTTATTATCCAATTTTCTTAGCAAAATAACCAGAATAGATGGTGAGTGTCTGTGAATATCAGTTTTCAAGTGGTGACACAGATTATAAATTTAATTTACTTTTAGGCTTTGACTGGGCCGTTCTAACATAAATATGCATTCAACTAAACCATTCCATTGGTTGCTCTGGCTGTAGGGTTTTTGTCCTGCTGGAAGGTGAACTCCCACACCAGTCCTGTGTCTTTTGCAACTTCTAACAGATTTTGTTCCACCATCTTCTGGTATTTTTGCTTCATCTTTCCATTCGCTCTGACTATCTTCCTTGTACTTGTTGAAAAAAGGATTCCCCATAACATGATGCTGCCACCACCACCGTTTATCACAGTGTGGATGGTATGTTCTAGTTTCAGAGTTAGTTTTCAACCACACACATCGTTTTGCATGCAGCCAAAAATATTTTCCCTAACATCGGTCTCTGAACAAATCCCATTCTTGCACATTTTTGATGTGTGCCCTTCATGGCTTGGAAAACTTTAAAGTGAACATCTTATGGCTTTCTTTTAACAATGGCTTTCTTTTGACACTCATCCATGGAGGCCATTTATGCAGTGCATCACAAATAGTTTTCATGCCAACAAGATTAGGTGGACAGCTATGTTTTGGTACGTTTGCAGTTGTGCCATCCTCTGGTCATTGTCAAATGATGCTTGCAAAGCTTAGGATATTGTTTTATAACCTAACCTTTCTTTAAATCACTCCACAACTTCATCCCTGACCTGTCTGCTATGTTCCTTGGTCTTCATGATGCTGTTTGTTCACTAATGTTCTAACAAACCTCTGAGGCCTTCACAAAACATCTGCACTTTTACTGAAATTAAACTACACACAGGAGGACTCTGTTTGATAAAGTGGTGACTTCTAAATATTATGGTTGTATTGAATTTTATTTTGATATACATGAGTGAAAAGGGGATGATTAGAAATAGTCTAAACTCTTTTCAGATTTGGATTTTTTAAAGATTTTTGAAAACAATGTATCCTGTTTCCATCACTGAATATTATGCAATACTTTGCTTTGGTCCATAACATAAAATCCCATTACAAAAATGTTAAAACATTAAAAGGATATGAATGCATTTGAAAGGCACCGCAAATTATTCCTCAATATATTTTCACTAGTTGGAGAGGAGATCGAGATGACGCCACTGCTGTTCACCAAAGGCCTGGCAGACAGCGGCTGCTGGGGTGAGAAGTACTTTGGCCGCATTTTAACTGAGACTGTCCACATCGGGGAGGGCTGCACTCACAAAGCTAGCAGGGTAAAGGTCATCTATGGCCTGGATCCTGTCTTTGAGTCCGGAAGCACCTGTATCATCAAAGTTCAAAACCCCATTGCTTACGGGACCAAACCAGAGAGCACCCTGGCGGAGAGAAATTCGGACATTTCAAAGCAAGTGAGTGCCATTCAAGCTGGAACCTGAACAATCTGAGCGAATTATATTAAATAACTCTCTGTTTTTACAGGAATGCAAAGTCCAAGACATGATTCGAGAATACTGTAAAATATTTGCAGCTGAAGCAAGAGTAAATGAAAACTTTGGCTTTTCCTTAGAGTAAGTACTACTTCAAACTGAAATATTAAAATATGATACATTGCTTTTGATGACCCCAGCAGTATATCCTGGTTCCTGCAGAGTGATCCCTCGGTATCTAATTCACCGGCCTGCAAACTCTGTGCCATATGCCACAGTGGAGGCTGATCTTAGAGGAGACTTTGGAAAATATTGTACCATAGATCTCAAAGGCAAGCTGTTTTCTCAAAACAATTCAGAGCTGGAGCAGAAATGCTGCACCTTCCAGCACTGGATCCATCAGTGGACACACGGCAACTTGCTGGTTACTCAGCTGGAGGGTAAGCCACACGTACAAGATATTAAGGACAATGATCAATAACTGAATTTGTGATTGATGCAAATATATATATATTTATGTTGTTTTTTTTTTTGTAGGTGTTGAAACAAAGATTACAAATGTTAAAGTTGTGACCAAGTCGAAAGGGTTTGTATCTGCCTCTCTCTACATACAGATGTTTCTGATTGCTTGCTTCAGAATCAGAATGCAAAAAGAGATTTTCCTCCTATGTTTCAGATACCAAGGACTAACTGAATGTGGCTCACCGGAAGTATTTGACCAGTTTTCGACGCACCATCAGTGCAACTACTACTGCGGACTTCTTGGGCTTTGGGCACTCAAAACAGATCTGCAGCAGCCTGCCAAGATGAAGGGCTCTAGAAGCCCCCTGCTCAACCGAAAGCTGGGCTCCAACAGCCCACACCTGCAGCGAAAAGGGCACAGCCCACAGATGTCTAGAAAGGCAAACATTAGCCCAAAGATAGCCAGAAAGGCTCAAGAAACAGAGGACAGTAACTCAGTTAGGAATCAAAAGTCTGCAGAAAGTCTTTCTGTTCCTGAACTGAGGTAGGAAATGAGACTTTCTTTTGATTCCAGCATTAATTATTTAGCGTTCCGTTTTCTAGTTTCAGGTTTTAAAAAA
Source organism: Girardinichthys multiradiatus (assembly GCF_021462225.1). NCBI lineage: Eukaryota > Metazoa > Chordata > Actinopteri > Cyprinodontiformes > Goodeidae > Girardinichthys > Girardinichthys multiradiatus. The sequence continues at coordinate 27,218,364 of NC_061795.1, read as the reverse complement.
CAAGGACAAGCACCAAATGTTTTTGCTTAATCCTGCTTGTCAATAAAATGGCAAATCCCCTAAAGATCCTAACTTTGAGGATATTTTTTCCTGTTGCTCATAGGTCAAAGGTGCAAAACAGTTAAATATTTTACTGTTAAGGATTTCAAGGAAACTATTGTAAGCGTTAAAGTAAATAATTTTAAATAGTTTTCTAAATTTTCGAGTCTTAGCAGCTTAGTGAGTGAAAAACATTTTGTCTCCCAGCAAAATCTGCCAAATCGTTTTAAAGAGAAATCAGCATAGATGTATTTAAAATTAAAAGTCTAAGGTGCCTCTGGATGTGTATGTATTATTACTGAGTGTGTACATTTGGATATAGATTATGTAGAGAAAAAATATTACACTTTCTTTGCATTTCATTTGAATTCTTTAACCACCAAAGGGAAGTACATGCTGTGGAAAAGCAGCATTTCATTAAAGGTTTCTTTGTGCACTTTGCTTTTGGCTTTATTCACAATAAAAAACATTTTTACTTTCGTCTATTTATTACACAGGTCACTATGTTTTATCTATTAATTCAGGTTATGTTTTTGTAAGCAGAGCTGCAAATCAATACGTTTGAAAGAAACACAATCCCAGTGAAGGTCCAGAGAATAAAATTGCCCTCCACATTTATTAGGACTGCAGGGAAAGATGTGGTCAAGGTGTTAAAATAAATATACCTTTCATTGTATAAGCAATTAAAGATAATTATATGTCTTTTTACAAATCATTATCTATTGATGCCATATTTGGACTTAATCTGTGAACTCTAGTGTAATAACAGTAGATAAAGTAACCTCAAAATAGCAGAATACATTTTCTAAAGCAATTTTATTCCTATTATGTTTTATCTCAATTGACAAGATTTACTAGAAGAAGAGATATTTTTTAGATTTCTTTATCGTTTTTCATCAGAAATTAGATCAAGATTTAGCAGAAACCCTACTTTCTCTGTCCTTTTCTCCTGTCTTGTTAGGCGTGCGTGGATAAATAGTCACTGTATAGTAATCTAATTGGTTCAGAAAAATATTTACTTTACTGACAGACTACAGTCTTTTTTTTAATAATTGACATAAAATTGAAATGTTGAGGAATTTTTGGAATGGGTTCAGTGCTAATGATTAATGAAGTTTTAATGAGTATACACTCGACACTGTTGTTTCTACATACTGCATGACATGAAGTTGCTATACTTGCAGAAAGAACGACAAAGGAGAAATGTTTTAAATGATACAAAGATTGTAACAGAATTTCAGCTGATGGATTTTTTTCTTTTTTAAATAAATGCATAAAATCAAATCCAAGCACTACTTATATTTACAAACATTTTAAAAGTATGTTGTCTTCTTTACAGTCCTCAGTAGCATTAAAATTCTGTTTCACAGTTTCATTTAACATTTTTAGAATTCATCAGAGTTTGGATTTTACAAATTATATTATCAAGATAAGTGGTTTAAATCGGCTACTGCAAATAAAAGCCTTTACATATTTCATAAAGTCTGATACATGTATAAAATTTACAAAATACAGGTGGGTCTGTATGCAGAAAATAAAACATTATCCAATTAAATTTACTAATTGCAAGCTGAATGTGTGCATGTTTTGGTAATTAGATTCTCTTATCGTAAACCAGTAATCAAAATGAACATGCAAAATAACAAAAACCAAGTGGTTATTGGGGCCTGCCATAGCAGTGCATAGGAGGCACCTATTACTCTACACCTCTAAACTGGACTCTTTATTTATTATTATCATATATTATTATTATTCTTCCGTCCAGATTAATGCGACCCGAACCGTAGCGCGCACCCCCACAATATATATATATATATATATCAAAACGTGCGGCTCGGTCTCGAGATGTGTGCTATTACTTTTATTGGCGTTTCAAGTTACCATGGCGACGTGATTAACGAAAAACCACCCCCCCAAAATCACATAGAAATGAATGGTGTCAGGGGAGGAAGGAATCCTCAAAATTCACTGTTTTTGAGGCTCTGCTGTATTGCCATACTTTCACTTAGAAACAGTTTGACTTTCCGTTTGTAGAGAAATCCACCAACTTTTCAAAAGTGAAAACGGTTTGTTGATAAATGCTACGGTTTCTCTAAAATTTGACTTTAAGCACCACAAAGTTTGCGAGAAAATCCCATTCCTACAGTGGAGATGGCAGTTACTACAGTTATACAGAGTGTAGAAAGCGGGGTTTTTTTAAGGAAAAATTATTTTTAACTCGCCATCACAGCCACAAATTTCACTCTAAAGTCACCATTTTCGGTCAGTTTGTAGGGCCGGGCCTCTGCTTTCACACAATATCTTTAAAATTGTTCTAGGTCTCACAGTTTTTTGTCAAACCCCCTTGATCGCCAAGAGTCAGAAGAATTCTGTAGGCCTTCTCCCATGTATTTTCAATGAGTTTGATCAGTAGTCCATGAGTGACACCATTTCTTTCCATCGTCCTATTTTATACTGTGAATGACATAGAGCTATAAAAATCTCCATGATCGGGGACGAGAGATGGATGTCGCCATGGTTAAAGAAAAATTCAAATACCATGTACGGTTTCCAAGATATTAGACTTTGTTCGGGAGCATGTTCAGGCATTTTTGTCTTTTTCTCCATTTTTCCTCTCTTTTCACCTAGTGTTGTGTCTTTATTATTATATTTTCAACAAAAAAGGATGGATTTCATCGTTCCCCTGTCCGTTCTGATAAAAACGGTCCAAGAATGACGTCGAAAGCCCCTACGGTTTCCGAGTTATGGGCAGTAGTTCGGGAGCATGCGCCTCCATGTTATAAAGCCAGGCGAGGGGCAGACACAGAATGTGGTGCTGCGCAGTGTTGCCAGGTGAGAAATGTAGGATTATCGCACTAGAGACATAAAATTATCGTATTTTGAGGGAAATGATCGTACACTGGTCATAACCAAAATAACAAGTCTGTTGATGTGTTGAATAGCGTCTAACAGGCACTCGCAGCTTTGTGGCGTCAGTACGGAATGGATTTATCAACATCTGCAGCCCCACAGTGCCGGGCTCTGCTTCTTCTTCTTTTCTTTTTTTCTTTTCCTCAATCATGGGTGGGCGCAGTGGACTATTCAGCCAATCATGGCCGTTGTTCTAAGGCCAACGCATTCACGTCACTCGTAGGTCACATTTAGAAAAGCACGATTGGCTGGAATTTCCAGCATCTGTTTCCGAATCCGGACACAGATGCCTTCAGGGTTCACCAAAGAACTCCGACAGACTTTGGCGATAAGCTGATGACGACTGATTACAACCACACATTCACAGAATGGTCAAATTATCGTACATTTGGCCTTTTTTTAGGAATATTGATCGTACATCGTACAGAGAGCAAAAGTATCGTACAAATACGATAATTATTGTACACCTGGCAACACTGGTGCTGCGTGAGTGAGAAACGGCAGGTGTCAAGTTACACTGACACTCTTTGCTGATTGGCCGATTCATTCCTCACTGTTCTATTTATAGCTCTGTGTGTCTCCTACTGTATATGTCTGGATGTGATTCTGTCTTTCTTTCTGCCTCTCTGTGTCTCACACTCGGACACACACACACACATCCGTGTTTTACTATCTTTATGAGGACTTTTCGGTTACTTCCATTGACTTCCATTCATTTTCCTTGATTTTTAGTGCCTAACCCTGACCTTAAAACTCACCCTAACCCTAACCAGTTAATACCTAACCCTAACTCTAACAACAACTCAATTCATACCCTAGTCCTAAACCTAACCCCTGTCCCAAGAACGGAATTTGAAAAAGTGAGGACCAGAAAAATGTCGTCACTTTGTCAAAATGTCCTCACTTTGCGATAAAAATACGAAAAATGGTTCTCACTCAGCAACAAGTACAAGAACATACACACACACACACATATCCATGGATTACTACCTTTTTGAGGACTTTGCATTGACTTCCATTGATTGTCATTCATTTCTATGGCTTAAACCTGACTCGACCCCTAACCCTTTCACCATCTTCATAGGAGGCAACTACATGGCAGCCATTTTGTGTGGGCTACTTAAACAGCATGTACTGCTGTTCCAACATCCAGACAACAGTGATTAACCCTAAAGGGCAATTTCTTTCATCAACCTTCCATGGTTACTCATGATTTTTGAAAGCTGATAATAGCATACACAATTTCAGCAGGTTCTATAAAATTAATGAAAGTAACCCAGATCTGAAAAGACAACCATGCTGGATTTTCAAAATAACAAAACATGCTCTACAAAATAAAAGCCTTTAAACAATAGATGATTGCAGGACTGGGCTTCACACTACTTTTGGAGCTCACCCTGTGTAGGAAATAGGACTATGGGGGATCGTTGAAATAAGGCCTTCTGAAACTTTCAAAATAAATGCCTCAACCTTCCTTACTTACTTACTTAAGCTTATAATAGCATTCATAATGATTTTTAAATAGCAGGCAGGTTCTATATAACTAATGGAAGTAACCCAGACCTGAAAGGACAACCATGCTGGACTTTCAAAATAAGACAAAAAATGCTCTACAAAATAAAACCTTTACAATTTAAACTATAGATCATTGCAAGACTGGACTTCACACTATTTTAGGAGCTCATCAAGTGTAGGAAATAGGACCATGTCAGCCCTTTAAAATAAGGCTTACTGAAATTTTCTAATTAAAAGGCTCAAACTTCCATTTTTTAAAGCTGATAATAGCATACACAATGGTTTCAGAAGTGCAAGCAGGTTCTATATAACTAATGGAAATAACCCAGACCTGAAAGGACACCCATACTAGGTTTTCAGAATAAGACAAAACATGCTCTACAAAATAAAAGCCTTTACATTTTAAATTAAAAATAAATGCAGGACTGGGCATTACACTAAGGTTGGAGCCCACCCAGTGTTGGAAATGGGACTATGCTGGCCCTTTGAAAAAGGGCTTACTGAAACTTTCAAAATAAAAGCCTCAGTCTTCCAGAGTTACTAGTTATTTTTTAAGGTGATAATTGCATACATAATGATTTTTAAATAGCAAAATCTGGTCCGAGAAGCACGCACCAAGAGGCAGGCCCTGTCTAAATTTCTTCTGAAATTTTCTAGTTTAAAATTGTTGTTTTTAAAAAAGAAAAAAATGAAACTGGTTTTATTGTCATGTAAAACTGACAAAAAAGCACATTTAATCATTGGCAAAGAGAAACCAAAAATTGGTAAATTTTCTCTTTTTGACACCTTCCAAATCTCAAATCTCATTAGCAAAGTATTGATTCACCTCATGACATCACCACCCTTTAGTGGTGGGGCTGTTTTCAACATGTCTCACAATGCAATAAAAATTTTACTTTTTAAAAGAAAATATTTTTCCTAAGTCAAACTCATCAAATGTGTTCATTTTATATGTTCTTGTTTATCTATATTTGTTTTGTTCTGGAAAGCTACATGGAACAACAGCTTTGAGGCTTACAGAAGGGCCCCTTATAGTTAAAGCATAAGGTGATGCTGAGGGATATGAAAAAACTGACCAATTTTTATTTTGTCTTCGCCAGAGATTTGTTTTCATATTTTAAAGATGCATGGAAAATCAAACCAAGTTTAAATTTCTACTCATCTATCTTTGACAACAAAAAGAAAAACTGCTTGTATTTTAGTTTAAGATTTTGTATTTTCTACAGAAAATAAAATAACCACTTTTTCACAATTTGTTTTACATCCTAAACAAACATATGTGTTTTCCCCTTCTAATAAAAAACATTTCGTTAAATCAATATGAACATGCATGATGCAGACAGAAAAATGACAATTTGCCAGTTTCGATCATTTTTGGCATGTTTGAATTGGCTGAGTCGCTTACTACGACTCAGCCATGTATTATGTTAGAAGAGGTTTAGCAGCTTTGAATGGCTGTAAGTGCAAACCTCATGAGGATTGCTTTTTGCTTTGCACTGGTCATGTCTACATACAAACTGGTACATCAGAAAGGCCACAACACTGGCAACATTTTGAGAAAAATAAAGTAATGTTTTGAACATTATTCCATGGTTCTTCAAACCCATTGTTTGTCCCATTGTTATAGGTGCTGCAAAACAAATAGAAATGTAAGGAATAAATCTAATGTAGCATCAGTTTTTAATTGTTTGGCTATCATAAAGAACCAACTAAATAAAAAATGAAATGGGTACCTTTGAAATAAGTCTTGGCAGCATTTTTGAATACTTTCATCAGTTGCATTGAAGGTGGATCCTTTAAATATCAGCACGCAGTCAAGTGGAGGAACGAAGAGGAGTCCTGAAAAGTAAAGTGAAAGCTGGTTTATTTCACTGCATTGAAACATACTCTAAAAATGCACACAAACAAATGTTAGACTTTTACCAGCAATGCAAGCATTGACTAGAGACACACAAGTCCCAGTGATCATGGCTCTCAGCACCAGAGATGAGACGTCACTCCTTCTTGATGGGCATATGGAAGCTATTAGAATGGGAAATATTACTGTTACTAAAAATGGATTATGGGTTCAGAAAAACATGATAACATAAAACAAAAATACTCACACAGGCCTCCAATCATAATGCCAAGTGAGCTGAAGTTGGCAAACCCACAGAGGGCATAAGTTGTAATTATTTCTGATCGGACCTGAAAGAAGACAACCATGTTATTTTTTGGAGCTTTAACGTTATGTCCCCTCCGTTTTATGTCCAACATTCTTAGAAATGCATTCAAATGAATTAAAATATCAGGGAAAAGCTGTTTTTCAGTAATTCATTCAGTATTTTATTGAGACATTACATACAGAGTAAAACATTTTAAGTTTTAAATTTTTTTATTTTAATGATTATGGTAACTTATATAATAACTTATATGATATAATATGACTTTCACTTTTTGAACTGAACTACTAAAATAAACAAACTTTTAATAATGTAATTTATTGAGATGCACCTGTAATACTTACAGATATCCACTGTCTTTGACCTCCAATCACTTCATCAAGTCCATTCAGTCTTTTACTCTTCATTGCAGAAAGAGCCTCATAAGCGACAAACTCATTGAGGAAAATCTTTTTACCAATGAGCTCAGCCACAGTGAAACTCTCGTCATATGGTATTCCCATCATGAAGGTGATGGGCATGAACACATATGAACAAATTAACTGCAAACAACAACAACACAAATACTTAGATATCTGATCGCTGGTTAAAATTACCAAAATTTTGTTATTTCTACAGTAATAATTAATTGTATAACAGCAAGTCTGCCTTCTGTTACCTCAAAAGTGAGATGAGAATATCCCACCATACCTCCAAGCCAGCTCAGAGCGCTATTTATGAAGCCCAGGATAGCAAGAAATGCTATCAGATTAGCAGCAATGTTAGCAACAAGACCTATGGATGCAGATGCACCGCTGCTAGCAGCCTCCAAAATGTTTTGCTCATCACTAGAAAAGAAGATAATAAATTTTAACACAAAGCAAACAATTATCCGTAACACAAATACAGTGCAGGGAAAAAGTATCTACACCTATAAATATTTTGTGTGTTTTTGCTTTTTCATTCTACCTAATTGTTTTAGATAATCAAACAAATTTATAATAATACAAAATGCAGTTTTCAGATGGTATTCTTACTGATCATTAAAGGTAAAAATGTGACCCTAATTGATGGTTGTGCCACCCTTGGTGGCAACAGCTGCCATCAGGTATTGATGATAAATGACAATGAGTCCTTTGCATTATTGTGAAGGAATTCTAAATTGTTTTAATTCAGTCACATCAGTTATTATTTTTTTTTGCATGATTGGCCTCTTTAAGATCACACCAAAACAAGACTCTGGTTAGGTCACTCCAAAACCTTGATTTCGTTGTTTAGGCATTTAGTGGTGGTTGGTGTGCTTCAGATCATTGTCCAGCAGAATTACCCAAGTGTGTTTGAACTTAAGGTCACTAACTGATATCCAGACATTCTCCTTCAAGATTTTTATTTGCAAAGAGCAGATTTCCTGTTTGCATCAATTACAGCAAGTCATCCAGGTCCTGAAGCAAGAAAACTTTCCCAGAGAATCACACCACCATCACCACATCTGTCAGTATGATGTTCTGTTTCTGAAATGCTGCAAGTTTTACAACAGATGTAAAAGGACAAAAGCCTTCCAAAAGTTCCACTTTTGTCTCATCAGTTCACAGAACATTTTCCCAAAAGTTTTAGGATCATCAAGATGTTGTCTTGGAAATTTGAGACGCGCGTTTGTGTTTTTTCAGCAGTGGTTTTCACCTTGAAACTCTCCAACTTGTTAGAATTATGATTATTGATTAATTAATCTTTATCAATAATTATAATTAAAAATCATAATTTGACAAAATGAATTTCTTAACCAAAATCCTCATTTATGAATCGAGACCAGAGATGTCTTCTGATGTTATAATTGTGGCTCAACGCCTCTGATAATTACAACCGTTAAATACTCAGTAATAATTATTAACTATTACCAGAGATGTCACTGTTTAATCGACCGTTTCTGCCGAAATGTGTGGAACTTCAACCTTATCTTGACTGACAAATCACTCTTGCACAAAATAAACACAAAACGCCTTCTCTTTATCTATGTGAACATTTATTAAATCACAGCCCTGATACAATCCGCTCTTCCAATTTAATAATCTTCACCTACTCAAACATGCAAAGTTCTACACAAAAGGGGTAAAATATCTAACTAAACAAAATAAAGCAAAACAGCAAACCAGGGATCAAACCAGCAGTTATGGCAAAAAAATATAATATGACAAGGGGATGTGGTGGTGAGTGGAGATTGGGAGCGGAGCTCAAACTGCAATTCAGTCATAAAACCTCCCCCAACTCTGCATGGGGTGAGCACACAAAGCGTTATAAAACTTTTGGCGGCAAGCTAGTAGGCAGTAAAGTTGAAGACAAAGAAAATGGTGAATTTCACCATGAGGTTATTATAACAGTCCAGTCTCACAGCGCACCTGCGTTTGCTCCCAGGTAGTAAATTACCCCGCAAAGCACACACAAAGCTGGGTAGCACAGCGGCTTCCAGACATCCAACACAGCCCGTCAAAGTTTTAAAAGAAAAGGTTACATGCACATATAATTCAGAACACATTAGATTAAATGGCAAATCTAATCACACTAAAACCTCCTGTACCCTGCCCAGATTTTCTAAGAAAGTAATAAAAATAAAGGATGGGTTTTACTTGTCGCTGTCTTCCTTCTGAGCAGAGTTGAAGAGAGGAAAAAAAGTTGGAAGTTAATGTGCGTCCACTGTTAACTTCGTGAAGAGCGGTCAATTTTCGTCCTTTGTCCTCCTTGGCAAAAAGGAAAAATATGATCTGACCGTCAGCAGTCGACTAGAACCGAGCACAGAGGGAAAGTGGCGTCTCCTTGAAACTCCGTGGTTTTGGTTACGTGTTAAACTCACGTCTTCGATCGGCAAAGTGAAATTTCTGGCCTTCTCATTCCAGAAACCTCATTCATGAATTTTTTGTTTGCCAACGAAGGAGAATAAATTAAATCCACTCGGGACTCTTCTCCAGATGATGCTTCAGTTGCGTGGTCACCATGTCACGGTCTCCAGCTGAAGGCGAGCCCTCAAAATGGGCGCCTTCCTATATAGTGTCTTGTGACGTCAGACTTGGGACGCCCCGTCATATCAGACGCGGTGCCCGCCGGGATTTGTAGGAACAGGCTATCCTGCGGTACAAAATGGCCGATGACGTTGAAAAAGGCATAGTGCAAATGGTCCAATGTTCAGCAAACAAATGGTCCAACAAAATTATTTAATTTCTGCCCATAAACACTGACCTCAACTTAGGCAAGTTTGGCCTTTTGGGCTTTAGATAATATTCTGGGTTTGTTGTGACCTCCTAGATGTCAGTAACTTTGGTTAAGGTTTCCACTGTTCCATGTTTACTCTATTGCGGATAATGGCTCACTGAGACTGACTGGAGCCCCAAAGCCTTAAAATGGCTTTGCAACCCTTTTCAGACTGACCGATGTCTGTAACTTTTTATTTCTTTGTTCTTGAATGTCTTTAAATTGAGGCTTGACATGTTGCTTTTTGAGATTTTTTTGGGTACTTAATGTTAGGTTCTACCAAAGCGATTGCTTAATTCTAGGCAGTAATCAGGTTTGAGTCTGTTCCGTAAAGTCATGATTTACCAACAAGGCCAATTACTATTTCACTGCCCTGTAAATAATGCTTTGAAAGTGTGCACTCACCCAGCAGCCACTTTGATATTCTTGTCTGAATTAAAATGACTCTCTTCTGTCTCGGGATAAGACAGCTTAGATATAGCCAGAGCACATGGAGCAGCCATCACAGAGGCTGATATCAAGGAAGATGCATCAATCTGCAAAATATAAAGTTTGCACACTTGAACAGGCAGCACTTGATTTGCAGATAACCAGGATGTTTGAAACAATTTTTTGAAAGGTTTCTGATTGTCAGCATGTGGGGTTTGCTGGTTCTGTGTCTGTCTGTTTTTGTCCTGCAACTTATCAACCAGAGGGCCTCCTGCAGTCGGCTGCTGGCTGAGCACTCCTCCTGCTGCACCTCCTCACAGGTGCAGCACATCAGGTGCAATCAGCCTGGCAGGATAAAAAGGAAGTCTCCCTTCGCCTGAGTGTTAACCGTTACTGGTAACAACAAGCCACATCTTGTTATTCTGAGCATTTGTTCTAGTGTCTAGCTACCTCTGAGCCAAGCCTGAGCTTTCTTCTGAGCATTTTGTGTTCTCCCTTCCACTAACCTTCATTCCTGTGTCTCCCCTCTTCAAGGGTTTCCTCACACCAGCCCGGACTCTAATGATCATTTCATTAGAAAAACGATGAGACTGATGCAGTTTCTGCAAATGTCAGGCTTTTTTTCTAAGTGTTACACAAAGATAGCATAAAACATACTTCTCCTCCAAAGAGCACATTTTGTTATGTACAGATTGTGAGTTTGTTAGTTCCACAAAAGAGCTATGGCTTATCTCTGTCTTTACTAGGGAGGAAAGAACACTTTGTAAAGTACAGGAATATTTCTTATGGTTCATGACAGTCCTGTAATCCTGTAATCGGTGCATGCTAACATTGACCTTTTCACCAGCTATTTTGTACCTCAGTCAGTCAGTCAGTCATTTTCTACCGCTTATTCCATAGTGGGTCGTGGGGGAGCTGGTGCCTATCTCCAGCAATCTATGGGCGAGAGGCAGGGTACACCCTGGACAGGTCGCCAGTCCGTCGCAGGGCAACACACATACAACCATGCACACACTCATTCATACACCTAAGGGCAATTTAGAGTGACCAATTAACCTAACAGGCATGTCTTTGGACTGTGGGAGGAAATAATAGGTATTTTGTACCTATTAAGGTTTATTTTAATCTTTTGAAATCAGTTTGTTCTGTTTCAAGTCAGCTACAATCCCCACCCCACCAACAGTTTTTGTGTGTTAGGAACAAATGGAGAGTTTTCTGCTTAAGGTCCCAAAAACCATTCGAGATTACAGTTCCGGTAAGAACCTAATGTTTTCTTGTCATTTGCAGAATGGCCTATTGTTTGGGGGATTTTAATGACACATTTAAACCATCGTCTTTTCTGTGTGTAAAGATGATAAAACAAATAAATTTAATGAAGTTGAAAAACAGGGATCTGGTGCTCATGAATTCATTCGATTTTTTTCTATTTAACTCAGGTTTAAAGGTTTACAAAGAAGCTCAAATATATACCTACCCCCTAACTAATATTTGGATAAGTTTCCCTTGATATGATGTAGAGAAACCTCACACTTTGTGTAACCATCAACAAGGTCCTGGTATACATTTGGTACAGAGTTGACCACTGCTATGATTAAAAACAGATCATTTAAATCGGTAAATGTCCATAAATGTTTTAAAGGGTTGAGGTTGAGGACCTCAAGCCTGTGTCCAAATTTCATTCATGTCACCAAAACTGATAAAAAGAAATTGAACAGTATGTTTAGGAAAACATGGCAACAATCAAGACTCTAACATGTCATAAAGTGAAAGGGGCTGAAACACCAGTGTGACTGTCCACAGTAAGGTGAGTTTAACATCATCATAGACTGAAAGGACGTTTGCTCAGAGAAAAACCTCAGCTCTGAAAATGGACACCTTCAGGGCCCTTCTATCATTTGCAGTTGACCAGAAGAGCACTGCAAATATCTTCTGGTAAAATGATTAATGGTCAGAGGAGAAAAAGACTAAGTTGTTTGGCGACCACGCTGAAAATTGTTTGGAGGAGTCAAAGTGACATTTTTAAGCTAACAATGCTGCTGCACCTGTCAGGCACTGTAATAGTAGCATCATGCTAAGGGCCTGCCTCATTGCTAGTGGTACTGGTGTATTAAACACATTGAATGAAAAACTAAAACACCTCCAAAGGCTAACTTCACCTCAAATTAGCAGCTAGATGGTCTAATCTCTGAAACAGGTGGCTATTCCAGTGGAAAAACACACATTAAAACTGGTCATGGAATAAATGAAAGAGGCTAACATTGAGCATTTAACCGTAACCTTACTGAAAATATACAATCTAGGTTTTAAAGGCCTTCTAGAAAACAAACCATTTAAATAAGCTCCACTATTTTTCATAAGAAGGGTCAACAAATATTCCACCAGAATTATGCCAGGACCTTGTTGATGGCAAGAAAAAGCATGTGGTTTCTCTGTCTCTTGCTAAAATGACATCCGACCAAGTATTAGTGGGGGTGAATGTATATAGCTGAACCAGTAGATATAATTAGCATCCTGTGAGAATTGGAGAAAATCCACAATAAATTCAAACCTGTGCACCAAATTTTTGCTTTTAAAACATAATTGATGTTGTTTGTTTAATCACCATGACTTCATCATCCAAACTAATTACATTAATGTCAATGATGAGTGTATGTAAACTTTGGATGGGAACTGATAACACATGGATGGGATGTTGTGTAATGTGCACTTCCACTCTTTGCCCACAGAATACTTTCATTTAGTTTAATCAGATTCTATGAAACTACTTTTTATGAATTTGTCAGTTTTATACTTGTATCTTTTTATTTCACTCTCTACTTCCTTAACATTCATTTTATTATTACAGTTACTTGCATATGTTTTTATTGACAATGCATTCTTAAAACTGTATGTATTCGGGTGAAGGATTTAAGGTTTCCTTCACCGTGTGGAAGCCCTCCTATGTCTATAAAAAACATTTAATTTGGTACTTGTCTGTGCCCATTATACTAGGATGTAAAATGTTTTATCTCACCCCAAATGAGATGAACGCCCCCATGACGCTGCCTGCTATAGTGGCAAATCCACCAGTCATAACAGCATGGATCTCTGATTTGGTCATGTCCTTCAAATACGGGCGAATCAGTAGCGGGGCTTCAGTCTAATGCAAACACAAAAAGAAAAATATTAAGCATATTTTAAAACTTGTCTAAACTTGCTATCATTGTTAATTTATTTTCCATACCAAGAATTTAGTCTTAAAAGTGTTGCAAAATGATCAAGAATACCTGCCCAACGAATATGTTGCCTGCCACGCTTAAGGTTTCAGTGGCCGATGTTCCCATTGTTATCTGCATTACCCATGAGATCTGCATGGATGAAAACACATGGCTCAGGATCACAGTACATCACAGCTGATGCACACCCAGATCTACAGGAACATGTGTGCCACTTTTTACCTTTAGAATGAGCCACTGCATCACACCCAGGAAGTAAAGGATAGACATAATGCTACTGAAGAACACAACGATGGGCAATGCCTGATGGAGAAGTCATAAAAACTAAAGTTAAGTACATGCAGCATCTTGATTGAGATACTTGAAGTGATCATGTCTTTGAATTCTGCCGCACACTCACTTGAAAGGCAAAAATGTCTTCAATCAGGTTACCGAAAACAAAGAATGACCCTTTTTTGGTGTAGTTAAGGAATATCTGTGATCATATGGTGCACAAAGGAAAAAAAAAAAAAACGTTTAAAAAAGGGCGGTAAGTTTTTAAAAATGGTTATCTATTTTAAGTACATGAATTAAAATGACAAGTAGTGGTCATTCTGTTTTACTGCATGAGTTCAATTTACAGCTTTGTAGATAGAGGCAGTTGAACTACACTTTAAAAAGTGATTAAGAGACACATGCATGTGCGCACGTTCTGCTGGCTCAGGCTTTCGATGCACAATAAAGTTGCTGAAGATAAGCAGGAATGGGATCTATTAAGTTAAATATTACATTGCTAATACTTAACATCACATAAATAAAGAATGTAAAAGACAGAAAATGCTTTGGGATGTTCCAAGAATACAATCAAATAGAATCAAATAATAATTAATCGGTCCCCCATGGGAAAATTGCCAGAGAAATAGAAACACATGTATAGACATATTAAAATGAAAAAAAGAAACAAAAGATTTTACCAATACGGATATATTTGGATATTTATATTTATAGAAACGTTAATAATTAATATAAACAGTTATTTCATATTAATGGAAACCCCAAGCTTATTTGTGAATGTAAAATACAAAACCCTTTTTATTCTTACTAAAATATTACCTTTTATTGACTTTGTTATTTTATCCACTAAACCAAAGTAATACCTGCACTTGTCTCCCAAGCCAGTCGAAGGCTATAAGACCTGGTTGTGTTCTTATAATAAACAGTCCAATACAGAACTCCAGTCCCAGACCCCAAAACACTGTCCTCCATGAGACCTACAAAAAGAAAGCGGTTATCTTTATCATTTTATTAGGTAGTGTCCATTAATGTAATACAGAGAGGCAATTCAGCTAAATCATTACACGCAAGAGCAACAAGGCCCAGTGGTATCCAAAATCTCAGAAAAAGTTGACTGATTGAAGCTGAGCATGTTTCAAAACAGTTGTAAAGGATTATTGATCTTTGATTAGAGCTGGTGCATGCCTTAGTGTTAAACTCACCATTGTCCTGTGAGCTGAGAAGAGGAATAAAAGCACGATAAACATGCACACACCTCCGAATGAGATAAACTGCTCGGGACGTTTGCTTGTGTCTAAAACAAGCCACACCACAAGCAGGGCTACAACTGCTAGGATGAAAACCCTGCCAGACACAAGAGAGTAGTGTGCATTAGCTGTTTAATATGTGCCATACTTTAGGGAGGGTGTAGTTACACAGAAAATAGTGGAACTAAAGGCAGTAAAACCATTCACCATTTTAGCCATTTCAGGTTGGATTTAAAGCATCGAACTGCGGGTTTGAACCACCGACTGATGCGTTTCCCCTGGTGCTTCTTCACAAGCTCGTATGATACGGCGACAACTGCCACACAGGTTAGGACTACAAGAGCGGTGGCTCTCTTAAAATTCAGTACACAGGCAGCAATAAAGTATGCCACATAACCTGCAGGGGAAAGTACAAAATAAGATACATAATTGATTAATTACATTTGAAAACTCTTAATAAGTGATTGCAAAAACCACCAAACTGGCATTTTAAAATAGTACGCTAACGGGTGTTGAAATTATTTAGCTTATGTTATCTCATAAAAACAACAATAATAATAATAAAACTGAGAAAAAAACAGGATTTACCATTTGTTCTAACGTCAACTTACTAATAGCAACAAAAGCCAAACAAAATGGCTCTCTCAATTTAATGTGTTCTAACACTAAAGGAGCATGCAAACAAATAGAAGTTGTACAGCAGTGTGTGACACTGGTTTGATATAATACAAAGAAGTGGTAATAAACAATGTATCCCTGCAACTTTGAAAACATTTTCTTAGAGCCGCAGCCATATTGGATAAAAAATTCAGGGCTGGACAGCAACCTCTGACCTGGGTGGCGTTCTTGTTCTTTTGAATTCCACTAAAGATAGCCCAAGTACCACCAATGGTACTTATGTCACGTCGTCTTACTGATAAGATTTCGGTTTAACGAACAGACATTTTATATTACCTGCTCCGAGTATTCCCAGCACAATGTACTTGAAGATTTTTGAGTGATCCTTGATGTAACGCTCTGTAGCATTTATTGGCTTGAAAACCTTACTGAAAGAGTAAACAGATAAAAAAATTAAACAATTGTTACATTTTCCTTACTGCTTTCTTTAGAGACTTAAAATTTGCTGATTTGTATGTGTTGTAGTTAACCCTTCATTTTGAATGAGACAACAGGAGTGCAGAAAAGAATCTTGTGCATAAGGTATACACTAGACTTTATGCATGATCCTTTGCACCCAGGAATACTCCACTCACTATTAAACAGTTTCTACTTTTGTGATGAAAAACTGAAATTACATAATCCAACAAACCTGAGGTGTGAGCCCAATTTCTTTTTAGCCTTTACAGGATGACTTTTGAAGCTGTTACTGTCAAAAGTGTTCTCCTCCTAGCAACAGAAAGGCATTTTATGAAAAGAAAAGGATTATGTTGTTATTGTCTTTGGTTGATATTGAAATAAATGCATACCCCAACTTCAAAAGCCTGGTTGTCGATGCCATTTCCACTGTTTTGGCTTAGTTTTTTTAGCTTGACGCTGTTCTCTTCCACTGAAAAATAGAATTATCGTTTACTTCTACCCAGCAGCCGGTGGGAAAAGCAGCTTCAACTTGAAACATGCAGAAAAGCTTTTTTTAGGTCGAGCGTCAGTGTACTCTGCGAGATAAAGCAGTTTCAAAATAAACCTAACCAATGCTTTAAGTCTTATCATGTGCAACCAAAAATCCAGGTGAACAAAACTTCTAAACAAATAGTTTAATTCAAGGAAAAGCAGAGCAAATGGCTTACTTATTCTGTGTCCTCCCTCGACTCAGCTGTCAAACGCTGGGCTGTAAAACACACCGCAGGGATATATACCCTGCCCTGAAAACATCTTATTATTAATTAACAGACGTGTGTGTTGTTTCTTTTTTTTTACAGCTTTGATTTTTCAGGAAGTGCAAGCCAGAGGGAGGAAGCAGTGTCACTTGGAAATGACTGAATGGAGCTTACAAAGCAACACATAATTAAACATCATGCTGACTGTGTTTTAAACTGGCAAATTACTAAAACAACAAATGATAAGATAAGTAAATGTCGAATCACGAAAAGCTTTTATTTGATGGTTGATTAATATTGAAGGAGAGGGTTCCACCCATGACACGTCATTTAGGAAGCTGACTCTAAAAAATACTTTGTGGGTTATAAATGAACTATGGTTGTACCACTATATTAACTGGAATACAATATAGGAAACATTTATTTCAGACTTTTATTTGCTATGAATTTCGCAAAACAAAAAAATAAAAACAAAAAATAAATAAAAGTGTCATGGTCCTTCTACTTCACAATTAAGTGTTACTTTTTTTTGGTCGATCACATAAAATACCATAAAAAAAAAAGTAGAGGTTTGTGGTTATGTAGCAAAGTTTGAAAAAGCCTAAGGGGTATTAATTTTATTTTCAAGGCAACGTGTCATAATGTGGTTTACGGTCGGACCAAAGTGCAGACAAGAGCTGGGCAGCAACATGTTGTAAAAGGTTTTAACTTTATTTCCAGAGGTTTTCAAAAGAAACCAAACAAGGCACTGCAGATAAAAACAAAATCCTGATCCTAAAACTTACAAGAGCTTCTGCAGGCACGTGGAAAAAACTCAGCACGAATACATGGGTTGACAACGGGGTATGACAAACACAAGGAACCAGCAACAAACAATGACACAAAACCAACTAATATACTGAGGAATAACAAAGGGCAGGTAATCAGAGAAAACAGGGAACAGGTGTGACAAGGAGGCAGGGTAGCAGAAGGAACAGGTGAAACAAATACAAAGGATGAGGATGGGCAAAGTAACTAATAAATAATAAACAGAAACACAGACCAAGCAAACCTATAGACAAAGATAAATAATCAAATGGGGAATAAGAAAACTAGAATAATCATGACTAAAGTAAACAGAGAAACTAGAGGGAACATAGGAACAACAATAACAACCTGAGAACAAACAAAGAACCCATAAAGAAAACCTGAATACAAAAGTAAACAAACCTAACCACACTGACTGAATTAACTGGAAAGGAAACAGAAAATAAACTAGTAAACAAGAAGAGTGCAAAGGAACAAATAATAAAACACAAAGATACTAAAGAGAAATAAAACTAGAGAATCCAGGGAAGACCAAGAACTATAATAATTACAATAACGATAATAATAAACCATACAAAGTAATAAGAAAACAACCATAAAAGAACTTAAGAAGTAAACACTAGGAGGCGGAAGAGGGAGAAAAATGTCACTCTGTGACACACTGTAGCTGTTTCTTCTGTGCTCTGCTTCTAAAATATTACTCTATTATGCCTCATGAAATTCAGGATCTTTGCACAATGCAGCTATTGCATAGTTCATAAAACTCAGAGTGGGCACAACCTGTCTGGGAAAATAAATTAAAGGATTGTTCATGCTTAAAAAGTGCCACTTAGTTGTCTTTAATTAGTAATTCAATGGCTGACACTTATTACATGAGATTAATGACCTGATAACAGTTTCAGCAGGCAGAAAAAAATTAACTCAAGTTCAGCAACTCCAGGTTTTTGTTTATTATTCCTGTCAAATCATGTAGGCTACAAACAATTTGAAACTTTAAATGTCAACTTATGACCAGTTGCTGGACATGCACAGAAATATTATGAGACATTGTATGAAAAACAAAATTTGGGTATTATTACAAATTATTACAATTAACTTGATATCATACAGGCCCAATGTCGCAAACAGTGACTGACTTTGCTGATCCCCTGATGCTGAAAGATTTTACATCATTCAGTGAGGTGAGTTAAATCTGTAAGTGTATCTCTTGTTTTGTCTGATTCCAAAGACACTGATCTATTGTGGTGTTTCTGCTTTACCCATTGTAACTTGCGGGGAGGACATCCTGTTAATATTTCCCTGAATCAGGTCTTACAGGTTCTTAAACCAGTACATTTTGGGAAAATACAAAGGTTTCTCGAGCCATAGTTTATCTTAAGAATAAAAAAACAAGATATCCTTTTTTATCCATCCAATCATCCATTTTGGATTGTCTTCTTGGATTGTGGAGGTAAGAGGTCCATAAGGTAAACCCAGACATCCCTCTATCTAGCTCTTACTGGGGGGTTATACGGTGATCCAAGGCCAGAAGGGATATAAAGTTCGTTCAGAGAGCTCAAGAATTGCCCCTATGTCTCTTCCAAGCAGGACATGCCTGAAATACCTCTAAAGGGAGCTTCACAGGAGACATTCTGATCTGATCCCCGAATCACCAGAGGTGACACCTTTTGATTAGCAGATGGAACGGCTCTACGTCGAGCCCTCCGAATGACAGAGGTTCCACTATTTCTTTAAGGCTGAGTCCAGCCACACTATAGAGGAAGCTGATTTCAGCCATTTGTATCCAGGATGTCATTTCAGTCTTAATTTATATATCTTTACTGTAGGTGAGGATCAGAAATTAAACAGATCCTTAAATTGGGAGCTTTGATTTGTGGCACAACTCTTTCTTCACTGAGACTGGCCAGGGCAGCACTAGGAATACTGCAGACAAGGCCCTAGTCTACCTATTAATCTCCAGCTCCATCCTTCTATCACTTCTAAACAAGACACAGATACTAAAACTCCTCTGTTTAACACAGAGACTGACTCACAACCCAGAGAGACAAGTCCTTCCACCCACTCAGACAGTAATGAGAAGTATTCCGCTTGTTACTGAAGGAATACATTTCTAATACTTGCTCAGGTAATGATAACAGTTTAATTTATGTTTGGAAGTTTTCCAATAAATGTCTTATGAATTTTAAATAACATTGAAAATGAGAGGGAACAATATGTGAGAAAGAACCTGGGGACATTTTACACCATTCACCTAAAACTTTGGTTATATACTTCATGCACATTAATTTTCCCTTTATCCATCCAATTGAATTAAATTAAATATCATATATATATATATATATATATATATATATATATATATATATATATATATATATATATATATATATATATTGCTTCAAAGATGACAGCCGTTTTATAACCTTTTTTAGGAAGGTACTGTAGTCTCGGTATTGAAAATAATTTTATAGTAAGGCTAAATAAAGGGGAAAATCACGTACTTAATGTGTAAAACCCACATTTTGGGTTGATCATATTACATTTCAAAGCTTCTTTTGGCCAGCAGAATATATGAGTAGGATGCCATTTCCTTGGTTAAGCACTGGAAGTTGAAGAACTTATTAAACCAGGGTCACCTGAAGGTTGTTTCCATCCACGTCTTACATTTGTTTACCCGTACCTACGTAGAACTATAATCTTGTATTTTAGCGCTTGAGGGGAAGGAAGAATGTAATTGTTTACCCGGCCATCTCGTCTTTTAAAACAATAATTTCCTGTGGCAGTCAGTTCCTCTTTTGGCCTGTAAGACAGCGATGAGGGCTTGAATCACCCAAAACGGAAAAAGGAAAACCAACTTGACGTTAGCGGCGTCTAGCATAGCTTAGCTATGATTCCCTAAAGCATTGTGAACGTTGTACCTATATTTAAATGGCTATATAACAGCATTCTAGGTCGTTGGGTACACGAAGATCAGATGGTAAACGTGATTTGCATAAATAAGTGAAATATTTAACTGCTTAGCTTAATTGTTTTCGTATTAGCATGGTGTTTCTGGCTAGCTAGCTTGGTTATGATACGTTTTAGCTAGATACTATGTAAGCCAACTCACCTCGACCAGTTTGTGCATTTATGTCTTCGTTTAGTTGACATTGTTAAATGTTTTAGGACGTGTATTTTGCGCAATGCATCATGCATTTAAAGATAACTTAGCTAGACGGCTTAGCTTAGTAGCTAATGCTAACATTAGCACTGAGGGTGTTTTTAACCTTCAAAAAAGTTTTAATATTGAAGTGGAATATGCTGAGAATAAAGTTCAAATGGAATAGTTTTTGTCTTGTAGTTTAACGCCTATAATTTATGTGTTTTATAGGTTTATGAGAATGCACAGACATGGGTGACATGAAAACCCCAGATTTTGATGATCTTCTTGCAGCTTTTGACATCCCAGATGCCACTGGATTGGATTCTAAGGATCACATCCAGGGAACCCATGAGGAGATAGATAACCAGCTAAAACACTGTCTGGATGACAGCTTACTCAGTAACCCGGCTGCCACTGCGGCAGATATTTCTCTTGTTAGTGTAATAGTAAAAAACACAAGTCGCCAAGAATCACTGGAAGGTTTCAGTGATCGGCTTCATCCAGCACCAGTGTTACAGAATGGATTCAAGGGACAGGAAACCTGCGTTACGCTTGTGGAGCCAACCAACCCAAGTCTTTCTAATTCATTTCAGGCTGGTTTGAATGGGGAGGGCTCAAGAGAGTTTCCCAGAGAAACTCCTCTTCACCAGAAACCTGATGAAACGTCAGTATTTTCTCCATCACTTTCCCATTTTAGTCCTGTCTCCAGTCCTGAAACAGACACGTTGTGTAGCCAAGACCGGAAGGCTTCAAAACAAGAGGGACCTTGTTTTCCAGAAGCTCAGGTTTTGGTGGAACCTTTAGTTCCAGACAGGGAACAAAATTCAGATCTTTTCTTGTTCGATGCGTCTCCCAAGAACACACAAGAAAATGGCAGAAGCAATGATCTCACTGATATCTATGTCAGCAGTGACGCAAAGAAAACCACTAGAGCAGGTTGTTCATTTCCCTCTTTAGGCACTGATCAAAACTTTATAGAGACAGAATCCAAATCCCAAAACACAGTGGATGTGACTGCCTCTTATTCATCTGCCAAATCTGAGACGTCGAAAGTGCCCTCGTCTTATGAGCCTCCAGTTGCTCCAAATATTAAAAAGGATCCCAGTGAGCAAACTTATTCTAAACAGTCATCAGTATTGCACAGGGATTGTGTCAAAGCTAGTAACATGGCACCCGTATCCCCTAGAAGCCCCAGAAGTCCAGCTGAGGCAGTAAAACGGTTAATGAAACCCTCTGATAGTCCTGTAAGCATCTGTAGTGACAGCAGTGGAAAAACATCCCCTGCAGTGGCATCAATGTCATCCCCAGCTATACCCAGGGTCAGAATTAAGACTATTAAAACTACTTCTGGTCAGATTAAACGCACAGTCACCAGTGTGCTGCCGGACTCAGAAACAGATGATATTCATTCTGCTTATGAATCCTCGCCATCGCAGAGTATGATCAGTGAAGACTCCTACTGCAATGTGTCCCCTCGTCAGTCTCAAGCTGCTGACTGTAGTCCTGGAAGTAACCCAGCATGCACATCTTCACCGAAAATGCCCAGAAGATCTGAGGAAAACCCAAGACGTTTTAGGACTGCAGTCCCCAGCAGCAGTCGTGCTATCAAGCGATCTGTTGCACACAATGTGCAGAAACCAAAGAGAGCGCCATGTACAACAGGTCACACATCTAACACAAACTTCCTTCCAAAAGCAATGCACTTAGCAAGTCTAAACCTGGTCCCTCACAGTGTTGCTGCTTCAGTAGCTGCCCGTCCCTCCTCCCATCAACAGGGTCAACACATACTCTCCTCTGTAGTATGCAGCACTGTCCCTCTAGTGCATCAGGTCAAAACAGCCAACCCTATGCCCCGGTCATCTGTTTGGAACACAGCTGCAGGAACCTTAAACAGCCTTTTAACTAGTGCCAACCCAGTGCCTGTATATGTGCCTAACCTGAACCCCCCTCCAGAGTGCAACATCAAGCTTCCCCCTCACGGATATTGCTGCCTCGAGTGTGGGGACTCCTTTGGCGTCGAGAGGAGTCTGGCGTTCCATTACAACAGGAGGAGCGTCCAGATCGAAGTAGGATGTACACACTGCTCGAAGACCCTGGTTTTCTTTAACAAGTGCGCCCTGTTGGCACATGCACGGGAGCATAAAAACAACGGTAGTGTAATGCAGTGTACACAGCTCCATCTTAAACCTATATCAGAGGAGCAGATGTTTGTACCTCTGAGCACTGAGCCGGTGAATACAGGCCCACACGCCTCTTCATTACTCCCACCAATAAATGAACCTGTCATGCCCTTATATCCAGACAATGTAATTCGCCACAGGCTCCGGTGTCTGGAGTGCAACAAGCATTTGCCAGACTATAAAGCGCTTGCAAGTCATTACCAGAAGATGTCAGAAGATGTGGAAGGGCTGGTGAGTAAATGGGCTATAAAAATGTTAGAGAAAGTGCTTTGCATCCTTGTTAGTGTCAATAAAATCAAGGAAAAATGAAGCAATACTGCGATCAAGTTTCGAAAGTGAAGTTTAGAAGTAAAAGTTCATTCCAAACAGATAAAAGGATGTTAGTGCTTTTATTTAAAACCGAAAGCCACAATTATCCCTACCATTGACAGTTTAATCCAACATTGATTATTACAGGTATAAATCTTTACCAAATATTTATTGGTATTTTGATATTAAGATTAGGAATACAAATCTGTTTACTTTAGCAATAGTTTTCAACTTTACTGCACTTGATGTAATATTTTGACCATTTTATTACACATGTATACCAAACCCATATTTGCTGATTAATTAACCGGGCCATCTGCTTGGTTACAGCCTCCAGTCTGGAGCTCATTCTTTGCTAATTTTACTTTTAAAACAGCATCACCTTTAATAAGGATGACGGGTGGTGCCCATTTGGATTAAACACCATCACTGTTTGTGGTTTCCAGGACCTGAAATATTTCCAGATGAATGTCTGTTTCTTGAAAAGCGTGATAGCCTTCTTTCAGCCAGCTGACCAACAGTGCACAGCAGTATTTGAACAACTTTTTTTTACGTCTGCAGCAGAGATTTAGACCTCCTGTGTGCATCACACACAGGTTATTAGGATGTTTGGTAATAGAAGAAATGTAAATTATAAACCAACCTATACCATCACGTTGCTGTACCCATTCTTTAGGTTTACACTTTTTATTTAAAGTTTTCTGATCCTTTTCCCTTGTCTTTGTCTTTCATGGCAGCAGATTTGTAAAGTGTGCTCAATGTTGTTACCCAACAAGTGCAGCTTCAGAGCTCACCAACGCCTCCATGCCCACAAGTCCCCCTACTGCTGTCCCGAGTGCGGTGCCCTGAGTCGTTCTGCTGACATACAGAAGCATGTCAAGGAAAACTGTCTGCATTATGCCCGCAAGGCTTGGTACAAGTAAGTAGGCTAAAGAATTAAAACAGGTCTTGCAAATACACAGCAAGGTGTTATTAATAGTGTGTTTTATATTTTCTTCCAGATGTCTTCACTGCGATATGGTTTTCCGAACCCTTCAAGGACAGAAGACTCACATTGAGGAGAAACACCGTGAGGTCTTTTACAAATGCTCCGTCTGTCCAGTTGCCTTCAAGACCCCTGAGGGCTGTGAAGTACATTTAAAAAACAAACACAGATCTAGCAAACAAACGCCCCAGTAAGTAAGCGGCAAATGATCGGCCGTACGTTTCATTTGAAGCTTGTTATCACAGTGCATATTCTTTTGAATTTTTGCAGGTTGGTTTTTAAGTGTTCCTGCAAGGCAGTTTTCAAGAAAAAACACCAGTTTTTTCAACATTTTCATGAAAACGCCAACAAGCGAGTTACGTGTGTGTTTAAGTGTCCAGAATGCAACTCGGTTTTTCCAAAAAAGCGGCTGTTAATGCAGCACTTCAAGGTTAGCCCCAACGTATTGCTTATTATTATTGTTTTTAAGTTTGCAATAATTTCCCTCCATTAAGTTGTTTTTTAACTTGCAAAATTATACACTTTTTAAATAGTATAAGTTACACGAAGGATGGGAAAAACGTAATTGTTTGTAGTGCCACAGTACTAATTCTATTCAAGCATCTTGTTACAAATTTTTTTTTACCTTAATGCGTCGTAAAGTATAAGGTATGGTGTCTTTACCTTCTGTAAGTACTTTCTTCTGTCCCTTATGCTTGTCATTCGGCAGGGTGTGCATGTGGGAAACATGACAGCAGAGACAGAAAAAGACACTAAAGAAAAACAAGGGATGGATAGATGCCCAGAGTCTCATCCTGCCCAGCAGGAGAAGAGTCTCATCGCTCGCAAACACACCAATAGTCCAAGAAAAAAGCCGGAGCAGGACGCCAAACCTCGCGTTAGGCCTAGGGGCTGGACATGCGGCGAGTGTCTACAGTGGTTTGCTGAACGAGAGTCCTACGTTTCTCACATAAGGAACAGCCATGGAAAGGTAGATGTCCAAAAATCCCAAATGTTTCCACTAAATGCTAGTCTGTCTTAGGATATTTAGACAGCGTGATGAGCTGCGGTGTGACTCGGGTTACATCCTGAGGGCTGATTCCTCGAGTGAAATCACAATACCAGGGGAGATTATATGCTACTTTCAATGGACTTTGATTATAGCTTTTGACCCTTTTATCCCTAATTATAGAAAATGCCAGAATTATTACCACACCACTTAATGAGCATGTTAGAGGGCTGTGCAAATGTAAGAGCTTTTTATGCTGTGTTTGGATGGTTTAATGTTGTCTCTCTTTCTAGACTCAGTATTTACAACCTTCACGTTCATGATTTGTGTCTTTGTGAGATATAGTGAAATACATATTTGTAAATATGCTATTTTATTGCCCTCAGATATATATTAATGAGATTTTGGGTTGAATGATTCCCAGTTCTCATGTGTGGAGACATTTTGACCTAAAGATCTGATTTGTCTGCAACCTGGTGACAGCTGTTCACAATTTGTTTGCTGGCCTCAGCTTAGTCTTTACAGCTGAATTAGTAAGGGCTGGAATTAGATTCTTATTCAATTCAAATTCAAAATACTTTATTCATCCCAATGGTAAATTAATTGTTGTTGTAGCTCATATTATGCAGGTTTCTTCAAAGAGTTGTAGATGCTGATGGCTGTGGGCAGGAAGGATCTCCTGTAGTGGTCCGTCTTACAGTAGATCTGAAGAAGCTTCTGACTAAAGACACTCTGTTGTTGTAGGACAGTCTCATGAAGAGGATGCTCAGGGTTCTCCATAATGTTCTTCATTTTATGAAGAATCCTTCTTTCCACAATGATCTCCAGAGGTTCCAGAGGAGTCCCCAGAACAGAGCCAGCCTTTTTTATCAGCTTGTTGAGCTTTTTTAAGTCCCTGGCTCTGATGCTGCTACCCCAGCAGATGATGGTAGAAGAGATCACACTTTCCACAACATACTGATAGAAGATATGCAGCATCTTGCTGCAAACACCAAAGGACCTAAGCTTCCTCAAAAAGTACAGTCTGCTCTGTCCCTTCTTGTAGATGGCTTCACAGTTGCATCTCTACTCCAGTCTGTTGTCCAGGTGAACCCCGAGGTATTTATACTCCTTGTAAGAGCCATATGATTGAAATAAGTAATTATTTATGTGGCAGGAGCACACGGCTTTGACACTTGGGCGGTGGGTGTGTCGAGGTGGGTGTGACTGTCACTAAGGTATGAATGGGAGCCATACTGGCATGCTGGTTTTGTATGTATGAGGAAGTGGGTGCGCCGGTGGTGGTCGTAATTTCTGTTGACCGTGACATGACTTCGTTGTATTGTTTAGCCTGGTCAGTATGTGTCAGTCCTGTAAAGAGAAGTATGGCAGTTAAAGTGGAAGAAATTGATGGTTGCAACATACAAGAAGCGACCTGGAGAGTATTTGAAGCACGCGTCTGACAGTCGAAATTCACCGAGTTAACCCAGTGCAGTCCTCTACAACATCGTTAGTTTGCCGCACAGTTATCCCTCCACCACCTCCACCTCTTCTCCCATGATGAAAATAGTGTCTGACCCATTCCTGTTTCTCTTGAAATCTAGAATCATCTCCTTTGTTTTAGTCACGTTCAAAATTAGATGATTGTTTCCACACCATGCCACAAAGCGGTCCACCTTCTTCCTGTACTCAGCTTCTTGTCCATCTCTGATCCACCCCACGACTGCAGAATCATCCGAGTATTTCTGCAGATGACAGGAGTCTGTCTTGTACTGGAAGTCTGAAGTGTACAGAGTAAAAAGGAATGGTGAGAGTACAGTCCCCTGTGGTGCTCCTGTGCTGCTGACCACCTGGTTAGACTCACAATCCTTCAGTCTCACAAACTGTGGTCTGTTTGTCATGTAGTCTTTGATCCAGGAGATTGTTGAGGCCTCCACCTGAGTCTTCTGGAGTTTCTGACAAAGCAAATCAGGTTGGATTGTATTAAATGCACTGGAGAAATCAAAGAACATGATCCTCACAGTGCTACTGGCTTTGTCCAGATGACAGTGGGTTTGTTGAAGCAGGTGTATGATGGCATCTTCAACTCCAACTCCACAGCGATAAGCAAACTGAAGGGGGTCCTGATGGTTTACTGTTTGCTTACTCAGGTGGGCCAACAGGAGTCTCTAGGACCTTCATGGTGTTGCATGTCAGAGCAACAGCTCTATAGTCATTGAGGAATGATGGGCGAGTTTTCTTTGGTACCGGAACAAGACAGGAGGTCTTCTGGGCCACGCTGAGGTTGAAGAGGTGCTGGAAAATCCCACAGAGCTGCTCTGCACAGGCCTTTAGGATTCTAGGGCTGACATGATCTGGACCTGCAGTCTTATTCCGGTTCAGTCTCTCCAGTTGCATCTTCACCTGACTTGACTTCTTGAGAGGAGGATGCTGAGCTTGTTTCTGAACTGAACCTATTGAAGAATATGTTTAGTTCATTGGCTCTGTCCAGACATCCATCCGATCGTCCTTCTCCTTGAAACCTGTGATCTTCCTTATCCCTGACCAACATCTCTGAAATTGTTTTGCTGCAGCTTCTTTTTTATACACCTCCTTATCTTGACGTTAAGTTTCTTCTGTATGTTCCTCAACATTTCCATCTCCCTTTCTGTAGGCTTTTTTTTTTCTTGTTAAGCAGGTCCTTCAGGTCACTTGTGATCAAGGGTCGGTTACTGGGGAAGCATCTAACCGTTCTGATGGGGATGGTGTTATCCACACAGAAGTTTATATAGTCAGCTACACACTCAGTTATGCATCCCCCAGTCTGTAGCTTCAATCCAACCTCGCAGGGCTTCTTCAGCTTCCTGTGACCATCTTCTCACAGGTTGCCTCTGAACAAGGGGCTTATATTTCGTGCAGAGAAAAATAAGATTGTGATCTGATTTGCCTTGAGAAGGTCTTGCTTTAGAGATGAATGGTATGATAAAAGCTATTTCTTACAGTATTTACCCAAAAATTGAAAATAATAAGGCATAACACGATCTACTTGCTCTCATTTAAAACAGTAAATCAGCAATTATTCATACTGCGTATTGTTATAATGATGTTATCTGTTCCAAATAGTTATTGTTGTTTTAATAATCAGTAGTTGGAAGAAAAAATCTGTGTTGGATTTGGAGTGCAGATCTGGGAACGATGTGCGAATCGAGTGAACGTGTTCTAGTTGCAAGTTGGAAAACTTGTAGCATTTTTCTAGTTGTGGAGTTGCTTCATGCTATTGGCAACGCTAGCCGATGACAGTATACGGTATTCTCCGTAACTGTATGTGTCTGTCCAATGGCTTTATTTAGCCACGAAATGCCAAAGTATAAATAGATTTTATTCCTGCGACTTCCGACTTCAGGAGGTGTTTTTTAATAAAATTGTATTTAGTGGGACTTTGAAACATCGAAGTTCCAAGTACAAACAGAAGGCAGTGTAACAAGTAGATATTAACTGGTTAATTAATCAGACTGTTTAATAGATGCACCGCTCTTAGTTTGCCAACTGTATTTGTAAAGCAGCGTAACTTTTAAAAGTGTTCTGGGTGGCTCTCCTTTAGTTTATACACCATGACTGTCTGCGATTTTTATTTATTTTGTTTGTGACCGGCAGCATTTTCAAACTGCCAACTTTGTCTTTCTTGTAAGTGAAGCAAAATGTGGTAGCCTTCTTTAAGCCTGCTGACAGGCAGTCCACGCATTGTTGTTGTTATAATGAATATATTACATCAACCAACAAATCGTGTGTAAGAAAGTTGACGTCTGTCTAAGTTTTGCAATTTGGGTGAATTGATGCAGTTTTGCAAGCTTGTCTCATTAGAACTATGTTTGATCTTTGTACTTCAGTCAATGAGGAAATATCCCTGTCGCCACTGTGAGCAGTCCTTCAACTCTGCCACCAGTCTGAGGAGACATATTCGCAGTGAGCATGATGGTAAAAGAAGAATTTATTCTTGTTGGTAAGTTAAAACAATTAATCAGGTTTAAGTGAATCTCTGTGGTCTGGTTTGTTGCTTTTAGCAAAATGTTTACAGCACTACGGTCCCTATTCCGTAGGTACTGCACGGACCCGAAGACGACATTCACAACAGGTGTGATGTTGAAGAACCACATTAGTCTTATGCATGGAATTAAAAACCCGGATCTTAGCCAGATGCCCAAAACGTCCATCAAAGAATTCAAAAACCCTTTGGGCAAGGTAGGTATAGTGCCGTGAATCAGAGATTTCTGCTGGGGTTTTTTTTTTTGCTTACAGATACAAGTTTTATTAAGAATACTTGAATACCAGACAAAGAGAACCTGAGTAAATGCTTTTGAATTATGATTTCATTAATTATTTATTTCAGTTATTATTATGACCTGATTCGGAGAAGTGGTTGCCCCCTAAACCTATTAACTTGTACAGGTCTAGGATCAGGAAAAGGGCAGCTAGCATCTCTGCAGATCCCACACATTCTGGACACAAACTGTTTTGATATTTAACTTCAGGTTGGCGGCACAGAGCAAAAACCAGTCCCCACAGAGACAGTTTCTTTCTCCAGAATATCTCTGATAACCAGTCAGAGCGCCCAGATCAAACTTGGCAATTAAAGCTGATTCTGATTCTTTTGATTCTTAAATTTTTTTTATGCTGATGTGCTTTGGGTCATTGTCCCAAGGCCATGAACTGATGCACATTCACCTTTTGTAATTGGTGATAAGAGCAGAATTCATGGTTCCATCATTTTTTGCAAATAATCCAGGTTCCAAAGCTGCCCCAGCTTTCCTATTGTTGAAGCATGAATGCTGACCCTATGTGATGGATGTGAGGCCTGCAGTGCTTTAGATGTTGTTCTGGTTTCTTTTGAGACTTCTTGAATGAGTCGTTGACTCACTTTTGGAGTAATTTTGGCCACACGTTTTTCTTTATTTCTGCGTTCCGGCTCTCTGTGTGGTTCACTGAAGTCCTGAAGCCTCAAAATGTTTTTCGGACCCTTTTTACTCTTCAAGGTGTCAGTGACTTTGTTTTTCATCTGTTCTTGGATTTATTTTGATCATTTTTTACGATCTTTTAGCCTATTTAATGTCATACAGCTTCTGTTCCACTATTTATGGATAATTTTGATTAAGTGAGGCCAGGGAAATTGTACCAGAAATTAAATGTGAATAAACGTATCACAGTAAACTCATGATTTACAGAGAACCATGTTGGTTTAGATTGCTGTTTCTTCCCTTAGTAGATCCATTGTTTGAAAACTGCTTTTTATATTTACTCAGATTATTTTTTTCTGGCTTTACATTTTTTTTATGTTCTCAAACATAAAAAAAAAAATCAAAAACAAAAGAAATTTGTAACGAGACAAAAACCTTTTAAGCACCGTGATTGGTTCCTGTTGGCCAGTATTATCATGTAACAGATTTTAGTGATGACTGTTTTAAAAGGTTGTATTTGTGATTGTCTTCAGGTGATAATATCAGCGTCACCTGTTGGGGACACACGGGCCGATAGCCCGGATCGCATCGATCTTGACGCTCATTCAGCTAAACGTCTTAAAACTCAGCTCCGCTGCTCAAAGTGCGGTTTCATCACAGACGACAGTACAGAGTTCCAGCAGCATATACCTCAGCATAAAACAGATGACAACACTCCTCAGTGCCTTCGCTGTGGCCTGTGTTTCACATCTGTGTTTTCTCTTAATAGACATCTTTTTATTGTGCACAAAGTGAAAGATCCCAAGGAAGATGATTATGAAGAAGAGGAGAAAAGACATGTTGGTAAAACAGATAGGAACAGCAGGTTGGTTAGATCAGCCGCGGCTGATCAGGTGAATGACTTTAAACCCTTGCTGGATGAAGAGCCAGAAAATCCTCACTCCACAAACACTATGGACAGTCATTTAAAACTAAACACTCTCTCTCAGACAGATGCAGCTTCGCCCCATTAGCGAGGGTTTCATTTGTCCCAGAAAATGCCGCATTTAGTTGTACTTTTTTTTTTTTTTATGGAGTCGAGCCAAATTTATGCTTCAGCGTCAGCTTGACGCAGGACCTGCGCTCTGTACCTTCCCTTTAGCTTGACGTGCACCTGTCCTGAAAAATAACTCCATGTCGTAGCAACCCATGCTAACAACTGCTATTGGTCCAGGTGGTGTGTGTTTACGTGGATCGCTGCATTGCTCGTAATTAACCCCCCATGTGGATCGAGAGCATAAAATGTAACAGGCTGTGACCAAATCAGTTTGCTCACCAGTTTGGCTGTTTATTTTGAGCTTTTAACAGCTCTGGTTTTGCACATCGTCTCCTTTGCTGCATTTCTTGTCTGTGTAGAATCTTTATTCAAGATTGATTTGCTTGCGAAATCCTTAAAAACCCACATTCAAAATCAGTTGTTGCTGAAATCAACCTGAACTACAGATTGAGGTGGAGAAAAGTTTGTGTATGACAGCATGCCTTTGTGTTGAGACTGCACATTTGGGGTGGTTCATATCCTTCCCTCAGTCCCTAAAAGAAGAAGGTTAAGTTAATTGGTAACTAAATTGACCAGAGGGTTAAGTGTGCATGAGTTTATTTGTTGTTTTCTTTATGGTAAACCTGTAACAGGCTGCCTTCTCCATCTGTCCACTTGAATGCCTTTCTGTTGAATGCTAGAAGTGGATCCATCCTTTTACTGATCTGATGCTGAAGTATAAATTTGGCTCACAAGAATTAAATTATTTTAATGGATGGGAGATAAACATTTGGGGCCTTTTTGTTTGCTTGTTTTTTTTTTGTCATTTTAAAACGGTGGTGTATTAAGCAAATCCATATTTTTAAAGAGAACAGTATTGTCATTTTTCACTGAATTAAATTTACCTTGTATATTAGTTATAATGTAAATTGTACTTTTCACCTAAAACTGCACCCATCTTAATGTATTTTCAAAGCCCATCTCAACAGGATGCTCAGGAATATGTTTGCTTAAAAGTCAAGTATTGATGGTTTAATGGGGAAGTACTGAATTTTCACCAACACAGTCAATGATTATATAGTTATCTGATATTTAGTTTTAAATGCCACATGCAAGTAAGATATTTGTATTTATTGTATCACTTCATTGCAAAACATAGTTTAAAAGTACTTTAATTGTAGTACTCACACATTTCTTGTAAATAAAGAAGGAAGAACAATGCTTTAAGACCACATACACGTGTAAAAGAGAGCCTATAAAAGTTAGGCCCTGAACATAATGAATAACAGCATTTTCAAGTAAAAAATGCACCAATCAGTCAAACAGATATGGGAAAGGCCAGTTTTACCTTTAGCAATTCTGATTTGTGATCGGCAGGGCAAATATCCAAAATATCTACCTTTTTTCCCCTCGATTCATTATATGTGTCAAAGCTGAGAATGTCTTATATTTTGCGCCATAAATGTATCAACCAGTTGTATGCATTTTGATTCATGTGTTTAAGTTCAGTAAAATTATGTAAAGGGGAGGGACAGATGCATTCCTTATCTACACACGTTAATGAGGATAATCTTGTACTTCCTTCAATTTATGATCGGTTCAAAACTGCTAAACACTATCGGAGAACCTGCAGGTCATCTTTTCCTTTTTATGGTATAGTTCCTAAAAAAAAAAAAAAAAAATCTGAATCGCCAGGTTGGTATTGGCCAGACAAAGCCTGATCGGTGCACTTCCTCTTTTCAAATGTTTGTGATTCCCTGTTAATCAAACATGTTTAAATCAAATTTGGCTTTTTGTTTTTGCATGTTAGTTTTGGTGCAGCAGTATTGAAAATACCTCAAATCACCAGAAGTGTATTTTTTTCCAGCAAACAAATGTCAGTCTTGTTTCAATTCAGGGTACATGGTTTTGGATAATCCTGAGAGGATGTGAGAGTGAACTCGGGTGCAACATCTAGGATACTGTTTTATAAATCCCAACCTGGGGGTGCGATTGAATGCAGAAATATTTTAGGGGTAAAATAACTCATGGACCTGCGTTTATGAAGGATGTTTGTTGTCTGTAGGTTCTGATTTGTGCAGCAGTACTTCTTGTTTTGTGTTGTTCACATGACGGTTCCTACCTCCACAGGAAATGGCAGCGATGGTTAAATGTTCAGAAACTTTGAGAGGTTGAAGTTAATCTCAGTGCAATGTAAGCAATTCTTTTATAAAACTTGTATTCACCTATGTTGTTGAATTTTATAAATTATTTTTGGAAATATTTAGGTTTAATGGTCATATTGACTTGATAAACAAGTTAACCTTTCCAATAAAGTGCATGAAGTCACAGTGTAGCAGTTTATCTGCTAGTAGGTGGGAAGGGTTACCTGTTCACACTGTACCTTTTTATAACATTCAGTAAAACACATTTTTACTTTTGATACAGTGTACAAAAAGAACTTGTATAGAAAATAAATGTGTACATTAAGTAATAAATGAATCCTGGATTCACAGCATCCTCTAAGCCATTACATCTGTTCAGCATGCAGTGGCCTGTGTGCCTTGCTGTTACATGAAGTACTTGCAAATAAACAGGTGCATTTAATGAAACATCTGCTCCGTCTTGTTTCTGTAGCATTAAATATTTTTCTTAGGTGATGCTGGTATTTAAAAGTGACAGCTAATGCCTTTGCAATGAGGTCACACTTCACACAAGTCACCTAAATGAACCCAGTGCGACCAATAAGCAACAAACACTGGAGGATGACCTCATGCTATTAGAAAATCAAGCCCAGCCTATCTCGGTATAAAAAGCTGTTCTCGTATTAGGAGAGCTGCACAGATTTTAATTAACCTTGAAAGTAAAGGGAGAAGCAGCATGAAAAAGATCTACGGAGGAGGATTTTTGTCGTCTCTCATCCTTATCTCGTATATCGTGATGACAGCTTCCGAAATGCTTGATTTAACTGAACTTAAAAACAAAATTTCCAAGCTCAAAGTGAATCCCAGGGGAAATCTTTGGGCAACAGGTAAGACATTTTCATATTGCTGTAAAAAATAATTTTTTTCAAACAGAGGTTTGGCAGTTTTAATGAGGAGTCTTTGTTTTTTATTTATTTTTGTTAATTTAGGGCATTTCATGGGAAAGAAAAGTGTGGATGGCTCCTCACTGGAGACCGTTTTTGAAAATATAAACGCTCCATCTGAAGGCAGAGATGTGAGTCCTGTGGCCAGACCGGAAGATGTACAGGCACTGATCACCAAGATGTGGAGAGGCGCACAAAAAACAAGAAAACACACTCTGGACATGTTAGTTCAATCTTTTTTCTACTTTTATTATTTACTGATCATTTATTGCATTATTTAAATTACTATAATTGTTTTATTTAGTTTTATTAACATTTTGTAATTTATTTTTTATTGGAAATATTTAACTACTGCTAATACTATTGCCATCACTATAGTTCTCGTCTATATAATATTTTTGGTTATTTTTATAATTATTTAGTAATATTTTTATTTCTAATATTTCTTGTTTTTTTGTCTTCATTTTTTTTTTTACAATTACCAGTATTATTGTTTTTATAATATTTAGATAAAAATATAGTATTACTACTATTAGAATCAGAATCAGAAAAGCTTTATTGCCAAGTACGTTTTTGGACATACAAGGAATTTGTTTTGGTGTAATCATACTACGTTTCTATAATTATATTACTTTATTTTGGTTATTTTACTATGATTCACATTTTTTGTTAGTAAATCTGTTATTTTATATTGCTGTTATTTTCCCATTTAGTTTTATTTGCTTAAAATTATTAGGACTATTATTACTATTACTGTTCTTTTATTACTGTGATTAATATTTTTCTTTTAATCATTTCATCTCATGGTATATTTTTGTTTTTATGTAGAGAGAGAGGAGATCCAGCTTGAAGAAAGTCAACCTCTGTAGCACCAACTAATGAAGATCAGAGATTTATTATTTTCAACAACAAAAAAATGCCTGTGATATAAGCAGTAATTTGTTCCTTGTGATATTTATTGTGTTTTATTCGTCTTGGTGTTTGTTAATCAAAATATACCTCTCTGGTTTGTAACATATTGTAGATTTCTCTCGTTTCAATAAAAAGAGCAACAACAAAAAAATATATATGTAGCGTGTGTTTTATTCAAGTGTTTTTATTTTGCGCTTGAATGACGGGTCTGTGCTTTGGCGCCCCCTGTTGGCTTGCCTGCTTATCACATCCGGGTGAAAGCGCTGAGCAGCAGCATCGTGCTGGTCACCTTGTAACTAACCAGCACCAGTTATGCCTCTAATAGTAATGTGTGGGTACCCGTGTAGTGGGAAAACACGGAGGGCAGAAGAGCTGAAGGCGCATTTTGAAGATACCACCGACCGTCAGGTTCACACTGTTGGAGACGGAGCTCTGGGCGTTGATAGAAACCGTGTTTACGCAGGCAAGTTCGGCTAGCTTCGTTGCCATTCACTATTGTTCGGCGCTGTTCGTTTTCTCAGAACTTTCCGACCCGCTGAAATCGTCTTAAACGGTATTAGCTTCATACTTTGGCTTTATCCCACTCCGTTTAATTATTAGCGACCTCAGCGTGTTTTATTCGAGTACCAGGATGCTGTGGCATGTTAATACTTGAGCGGGTTTTTAAATATAATCGCGTCTCAGCTGGTGAGAAACTGATGAAACACGTGATCTAAAACCTTACAGTTAATTATGATGAATGCAGACATGGGTGTGATATAATATTTCTAACTTGCTATCCTGTGTTAATTAATTAGCCCAGAGTCCTTTGTCCTTACAATAAAAGTATAAGCTATGCAGCATAAACTGCAAGGAACGCATACATGATACTTCTGAAATAACATAGAATAAATAAAAAATAAATACAATTTTAATCCACCACCCAGCTTCATTACGGTTCTGTAATGTGACGTTTGTTATATAGTAGCAGTTTAATAAATATATTCAGTATTTGACCATAAATCTGATTCACAAATTAATTTATTAGTAACATTCTTAGGTGGGAATACATATTATCCTTTAGGTTTTGTTGCCAAACCGCGCTAATCCTAAGGGCTTCATGCACAGCCGCTGTAATAAATCACAAAAACGATCAATTTCCGGCATACTTTTTCAGCTCCGATTGGCATTTTTCGTACCCTTACCTGTTCATGTGCTTCATGTTAAATCAGATTTTTTAAAATCTTTTTTTTAATATGCTAGTCTGCTAAAATGTACATTATACTTTGAAAATGTAACGAACAAAACAGAAAAACATGCACATTCCCTGAGGCAGCAACATGTGACAAGTTTTTTGTGTGGAGTTATTCTTAGCTGTTTTAGATTTCTTTCTGTAATTTGCCAATTTTTTTGTTTTATTTATTGAATTCTTTTAGCCATTACATTTGGAGAATTTTGTCTTTACACGACAGAAACGCAGGTTTTGCTGGTTCTGTCACAGCAGCTACTAGGCCACAGCTCCATTTTGAAGAACATCTCATGAGATCACAAACACAAACTGTGTCTAATGACTGCAGTGGGTGGGGTTGGTGTGTTTTATGTGGTTGGTGTGTTTTATGTGGTTGGTGTGTTTTATGTGGTTGGTGTGTTTTATCGTTGTTATGGGCTAAACGTTCCGATTGGTTGCAGATTCCCAACAGGAGAAAGATGCCAGAGCATCTCTAAAAGCTGAAGTAGAGAGGTAAGTTCATCTCCTCACTACCACACCCAGGTTGTTACAATTAGACATAAAAAAAAATCATCTTTTTACAAACTATTTGTTTTTCTAGGAAGGTCAACAAGGACAACATTGTAATCTTGGACTCATTAAATTACATAAAAGGTACTTATCAACAGTTACGTTCGTTGTGCTAATTATTGTTTAAAGCACTGTGGCGTAACTTCATTATTAACATATCTCACAGGTTACCGCTATGAACTGTTCTGCCTTACGAAGCATGCACAGACACCACACTGCCTGGTAAGCATGCATGGGAAAAAACACTTTGGATCATAATGACAAAAGTGGGTGTGACTAAAATCTTTGGTGTCTGTTGATGAAGGTTCACTGTTTGACGTCAGGTGAGGACAGCTCATCGTGGAACAAAAACAGAGAAGCTGCAGAGCAATACAGCCAGAACATGTGAGTGAGAGGTTTCTGCACTGAATTAGAATCACTGTGATGGTTAATGTGTTCTATTAAAGTGTAATTTTACTTGCTTTTGAAGCTTTGAAGCATTAGTTCAGAGGTTTGAAGCACCAGACTCCAGAAACAGATGGGACAGCCCTCTCTTCACAGTCCTAAAAGACGACATCCTTCCTCTTGAAGCCATTTCTGATGCGCTTTTTAAAAGAAAAGCCCCCCCACCGAACCAGTCTACACAGAGCGTAAGGAAATTCACAGAAGCCATATCGTGTGCAGAAATGTGTGAAATGCCAAATGTTTATCTGAGAGGAACAGAGTGATTTTCTTCTTGTTTTGCCCACAGCAACCCCTCTCCTCAACAAACTTCCTGTATGAGTTGGACAAAATCACACAGGATGTTTTAATGGTGCGTCCCTCTGTATGTTTGTTTGTTTATTTTTGGGGGTTTTTGCTAAAATTATCTTCTGAGTTAAATGTCTGAAGCCAGTATTTAAAACCCAACATGTGAAAAATGTTGGGTTTTCTGTCAATTTCTGTCAAGTGCTTATTTTGTATTTTTTTTAAACTGATCAATTATTCACTTTATTTAAATTAAGCGGGCCATTTATTTAGTGGCAAAACAAAACAGATATAAACAAAAAAGCAAAGAATGTTGCTGCGTTTGATAACACCGACTGACATCTTGTTCGGCAGAGAGAGAGAGGTTTGTGAAAATAAAAATCCATGGCTTTCACCAATAAAACTATAGCTGATGATTCTGCCACAGCCATTACACTTTAGAATTCATACAATGTCAATTCAGAATATTAAGGAATATTAAGAAAAGGTGTAACTTTAACAAACTTAGCAGAAATATACTTATGTGTTGTGTTGCAAAAGGAGGTCTGATCACTCTATATGGGATTACCGCCTGCTTTTCTAAAGACATTATTTCACAGCGGTTACACTGAAACCGAATTAAAGTCACTTCAAAGTAGAAGGACATTTGTTAAATTTGCCAGATTTATATTCATTAAGACCTTCGTGACATGTCCTAGAGGAGCATTAACTAGAAATTCTATTCTAATAATTTGTGGTATTTGTTACTGTAATGGTATTTTAAAAATCATTACTTTATTTGGCCATACATTCATCACTGCCTACAGTTAGAGCCCCACAAACATAAATATTAAAACAATAAAATGTACCAGTTACCAAATATGCAGCTTAAGAACAGCAGTTACAGGAAGTAGACACACACAAGAACTAACGATTAAATGAAAAAAACAGTTTTTCATTATCCCCACCATCTACAGTGTATTACAAGAACATTTTTCAGCAATAATAAGACAGAATTGCCTATTCTGATTGTTTCAATTTGTATCTCTGACACAATCATCGTTAAACATATTTCTACTTTGGTTAGCTGATTTTATCAGTGTTTTCTACATTGAGCCCTTTAAAACCGATATTCAACTTAGGTGGCTGGATCTGAATGTTGTTTTTATATACAGGATACCTGTTTATTTAAGTTAACAGAAGATTTGAGCTTTATTTACAGTGGGAGATGACTAATTGCATGGACAGTTAGAAACATATCTTTGCAGATTGTAAATATGAGAATTTATAATTATGTTTCTGTTCTTCAAAAGCAGCAAATTAGTGTGCTAACTATGAACTTGATGTCTGAGACTGATTAGCAGACATACAGAACCAAACAGAATTAATAGAGACAATCATTTCTCTAGCTCTGGATGTACTCATTTTAATTTTTAATTGCTGTTACATAATAAATAAATAAATAAAAACCTTCACAGTACATCCCAGAAAAGTAGCTTTTTGCATAATTTGCTGATTGCTGTTTTTCTGGTTGTTCCACTTACTTTTAGACTCTTATCATATGTATCAGTCTTTATCTACCGAATATATTGTTTAATAAAGGCAATAAAAATCTTTCAGGCAATTTTTAACGCCCAGAAGACGAGTGTTCCCGGGGACCTTATCTCAGTTCCAGGAGCTACAGAAAAGATATCCTTTACTTTTCAAACCAAGAATGATCTTTTCATTTTGATTTTCTGTCTTTTCTGATGTTACAGTTCCAGGTAAGCTTAAAAGTCCAACGTTGATGACTGTCGGGTTAATTTATTTTTCTCATCTCTGATGAAGGAAGTCGCATTTGCTTGCTGATGGGCGATAAAGGCCTCATCATCAAAGATCCCCATAAACAATCCTGAACTGAAGGTGAGAGCAGCAAGCAAAGGTAAAGGTCTCATTTGTAATAAAATGCTGATAAACGTGAACTGTGGAAACTCCTGGTGGCCTCCCTGCGACGCCCTTTCTCAGAAGCGAATACTTTGATTAGTTTTTCTCCTTTGAACATATTCATCCAAGCAGGAGCTCATCTAAAAGCTCTGTGTTGGTTTGCCTTCGACGACGGGTGCATAATTTAAGTTCCACATTAAGTCGGTAACATTTTGTTGTGTGGCTTAAAGCTTTCATTTAGATGCTTTAGAAACACAAATTTCCTGTCTGGCTCTAAAAAACCTTATGACCTTAACCTAAAACAAAACGTGGAGCTGACCAGGATCGTCAACATGGCAGAGCTGAGGAAACTACGGCGCCAGTTCATCTGTTACAGCAAGATGCACCCGACGGAGAACACGGGCCAGATTTCCAACATGTTTGTTCAGTATTTAAATAAGGGTCTTCATTAAATTAAATTACATTACATCAAAAAGCTGTGTTTTTTTTATGCTCCTTGACAAATATATGTTTAAGTTTGTTTTTTGTATCAATCTTCATCTTTTTTATTTAAAATAGGAAACAAAAAACTTGTGTTGAAATAAATGTGCTAAATTTAGTTACATGGGCGATCTGCTACCCCTGGAAGGTAAAAAGCAACATTAAATAACACACATTAATACAATCACGTGGTCAATGAACACATGAGACAATTGTGGGGCAGTACACAACAGGAACATGTTTAAATATGAGATTTAATCTAGTTCAACTACTGTAAATCTGTACAGAACTCCATCATGCTTGCTTGTTTTAAGTTTGACTTTAGTTTAAAGTTGAGGGAAAAATAAGGAATGACAAAAATTGACCATTTCGTTAGTCTTATAGCAAAAATGCCCAAGTCATGTGATCTAGGCAACAATGCTGTGAAGCTAATGATTTTAACGATCACTTCTAGAACATAAAAACATGCCAGCTATCAAGGCCAAAAGCAAAGTCCAATAAAATAGTTTTGTTTCTCGAATCTGAATAAAAAAATCTTAAACTAAATAGAGCAGGATGAGCTGCTTTGGCATATTTTGTGCTATTGGTTGATGATCAAAATAAAAAAAAATAATAATTGTGTTGAAATCTTTTTACCATTTGAGGTTTTATGGTTTTCTTGTTTATGTACTTTAAATCTACCAATTTGCATATAGAGATTAATATTTATGTGAAAAATAAATGTAAAAATAGAATTTGATTAAGTTGGTTGAATGTAAAAAAAAAAAAAAACATTCACCAGAAGCACAATTATATGTGCACCTCACAATCTCGTCAATGGTATTGAAATTGAACCATTTTTCTGAGTTACACTTCGGCGATCAGAGTTTCTACAAACTTCTAATTAGTAATTCATGACTGTGATTCTCAGGTTTATCTTAATAGCATGTACAGTGCGGATGTACAAGAGGATGTGAAGGAGGTAGAAATAAAATCTCTAAACCCGTGTTCTGCATGCCAACTGGTTTGGAGTGATCCCTGGATCTAAGCTTTTCTATCCTGCCATCACACCTGGAAATGTGAAGCTTGCTGTACTCTTCTGGGACTTTAAATGGGGCCGTGTGCTTTTATTAGATTAACTTCAGGGCTTTAAGCAACAAACAAAAGAAGATGTGGGAAAGCACCTCTCTGTTAGATATGGAAGATGATCCGTGATGAACAACAGAGGAAGCTGTAATTATTGGTCGGTGAGTTTGTTAAAAACTTTAAAAAATAGATTTTTCTCCCTTAATGAATGTACTCCAAATCAAAAGTTTGATTTTTCTACATTTTTCACTATGATTATGCTAGAGCAGTAAAAGATGGTTTTATTTTAAGGCTTTTTACACTTTTCCAGATGTAAATATACGTGGCACCACATAAATTTTTATTTTAAACAATTTCCTTGTGTAACATTTTGCTCATTAATGGGATTCATAGGCAAAATCTACCTGAGAAACGTTTCGTCAGAGAGTGTGTGTCTTTGTGTGACAACAATGCCAAAATCAAGAAACAGAACCAATTTCAATTTCTTCTGTAATGTACAAGCACTCTGTTTTTTAAGTAAGTGTTTATTGAACAAAAGGTTAAGCACATTTAAAAACTTTTTACAAGTTTAATGCATTGGGAAAAAAATGACCAAAAATGCAAGAAATATAGTAGCAAAATAAACAGATTTAATAAGACAACGGGTATTTATAAAACAGGTAGTATTTACAGAATTGCGTTGCTTATCCTTTTATGTTAATCAGTATTTTTCTTCTTCAGGGTGACAGCAGTGCCAAAGATCCGATCCCAGTGGCTGAAGAAGGGAGCATAGTTGCTGCTCGGCTTCTGGTGGTGCATGTCGTGGGCAGGGGCGCCCCCCAGCAGACCAAAAGGCACCAGGCGGTTCAGGGTCCAGGGCAGGTCGTACCCTATGTGGTCCTCCACGGACATCCAGATGCTGAAAACTGTTATGCACCATGTGCTCAGGGGGTGACATTTTAAAAGAATTGGGTCCAGGTTGCTCCAGAAGCCCACGGTCATCAGTTCTGGAATGCTGAGCTGCTCTGTGGACCAGGAGAACGGTGCCATGTATTCGTGGTGAACTGCATGCACCCATCGGTAAAGCTGTAC
Organism: Girardinichthys multiradiatus; assembly: GCF_021462225.1. Lineage (NCBI taxonomy): Eukaryota > Metazoa > Chordata > Actinopteri > Cyprinodontiformes > Goodeidae > Girardinichthys > Girardinichthys multiradiatus. The sequence continues at coordinate 27,176,205 of NC_061795.1, read as the reverse complement.
GTTCTTGTGGTGCACAAAGTGCCAGATGAAGTACTGGGTGTCAAATAGGAGCAGAACAGCCAGTCCTTCTGTGAACACCTGATATAACGTGGGAGCATCCCGCGGCAGGGCTGGTGTTGGCAGTATGAACATGCCAACTATGACAGCTGGTAAAACAAAAAAAATGTGGTTATACAGAGATGTCATGAAGCTCTTGACCATCATTCCCAGCGTTGGCCGCCTCTCTGGTTGGATCTTGTACTTGTGGAATAAAGGGACCCTTTCCCCCAAGAGGTCCAGCACAGCAAAAGGCAAACTGAAGAAAAAGTAGCTGGAGAAGGCAAGGATGACAGGGAAAAAAGGAGACGAGACAAGAGACAGATGATGAAAAAGCAAATGGTCCCAGAGGGGCTGCAGGACATTGTCCGATGCCCTGAAGTAAGGGGACCTCAATGAGAGCTCGCTAATGTTATGCATCTTTCTGTTGGATGTTGCTGCTGCTAATCAAGATAAGATCCGGGTTTATATAATGGAGAGCAACAAAAGGGACTTTGCTCTCTGTCCCAAAAAAAACAAGAAACAGAAGCTTTTCTCCCCACAAGAGCTCAATGTGTGCCAAAACATACCTTGGTGAGATTAACAAAACCCCTCCACACGTTCATAAGACTCACAAAACAAAGATCTTCAGATTAGAAGGTTTAATGTGGTGTAAATGCAAGTCAGATCTAGAGTGTTTTTATTGATGCCATAAAAATCTGTCTAACAGATCATTTTATTACTGTTGATGGATCTTGATTCATTATGAAACAGCCACACTTGAACATGATCAACAAACAGGACAGCACACTTTACCGAATAATTCAAGTCATTTTTGATCATTCCTCCGTATCAGCTTGGAGGAATGCGGCACATTCCTCCCAACAAAACAGGATGAACTGAACAGCATGGCCCACGTTGGTGGGTTTCCTGAAATGTGTTGCTGGCTTTGAGGCTGTCCAGAGTTTCTCTGAGATTAGGGTCAGCTTTTTGACTTTTTGACAGTTTGAAACATTAGCAGTATACCTTACTAATCTTTGTTTGGCAAAGTGACTTGGGCAGTCTAAGTCACTGTTTGCTGCATAACCGTTTTAAATAGCAGCCGGGTAACAGCTGGGCGTTCAAAATTTCCTGTTGGCAGCAAATAAATACTCATACCCCTTCAACCTTTTCATAATTTTTCTCACTGCACCCACAAACTTCAATGTATTTTACTGGGATTGTATGTGAAACACATAGTGTTGTGTATAACTGATGTAATGGAAAATTTTACTTTAGCTAAAATCTCATGATGAAGTTGAACTTTGTTTTTCATAATGTTATTTGGGTGACTCATGCTCCTCTGTCTCTCCTCCGAAGATCATGCTAGGGCTGAGTTTGCAGCTAGTGGGGGTGGTGGATGAGTGGCTGTACGTTCAAACCAGATAACTCACTGAAGGTTTAATATTTCTCACTCCCTTCATCCTTGAGGATAAAACAAATGTGCTGGCTCTGTTAAGACAAAACCCTACGAGAGCAACAGAGGAAACATTTTTTGCAAACTGAGTTCTCTTTGTACAAGATGACTTTTATAAACTTCACTGATTAACGTTTTGCCATTGAAGTGCTTTGGGTAATATTTTTCCACAACACTGAAGTGAATAGAAAAGGACACATGCTTTTGTGTTCTGCTCCTCAATGCCTTTTAGAACCACCGTTTGGTACATTTAACAGCTGCAAGTGTTTTAGCCTACGTCTGTACTAGCTTTGCACATCTGGAAGCTGATACTTTTGCCCTTTCTTCTTAGCAAAATTCCTCAAACATTGAGAGGATCTGTGAACATCAGTTTGCATCCAAACTGTATTTAATAGACAGCATCACTTCAAACAGGAACCTGTTTTGGGGGTATGTGTGCCTTTAATTCAAACTGCGTAATGCAGCAAGACGCGCTTAACAAAACCATGATATGAGCACCCCCATGCCACACAAAATAATAGCAAGCTACCAAAAAAAAAACAAAAAACTAGTTATTTAAAATGTCTATTGCAACACCGTTAGGGAAGTTGAAGATCACATGCATTTGACTGGGCAATTTGAAATGACATATATCATGTCTATATACACCACCTATGTTTCTACTCGTGAGTCCTATTAACTTAATGGAAAATAGAAACGCGTTTCCTGCCCAAAGGAGTGCAGTGCTTTTCATAAAGGTCCGTTATAGCTTGAGACCACTTTGAGTAATTGTTTCAGCACAGGGTGCAATAGGTTGAAAGAAAGTATCGAGGACTTTTAGGGGTTAAAATCGGCTTTATTTTACAACAGCTTAGTATTGATAGACATAAGAGTGGATCCCTGGGTGGTAACCTACGCCTTAGAGATGTGGGGCCATCACTGATCCAGATTTAGGGTTTTTCTTTGGATGAAATTTCAAAAGAGATAAAAAAAAAAATCAGACCATCACGTCATCATGCTGAATAATCTATAGACCGTGATTTATTGTGAGACGAGAGCAGTATAATTAAACCGTTGTGCTTCATGAATCACAAGAACAACAGGAATCACTTCTTGTCACTGGCTGCCTTCCTTGAAACCGTTTTGTTGGTGTTGGTGTATTTCTGTCGATCATTTCTGAAGAGAGAAGAGAGCAAACCTGTTAGGCACTGAAAGTAAAGACTATCATCTGTCATGGTACTGAACTTAGTAAAAGATGGAGGTGTATGTTGTTTGGCATTGTACCTGCTCATTTTGACTTTATTTCTACATCCCAGCCCTCCCTCCCAGTGGCTGGTGCGCATGCCTCTCGTCATCATGCTCCCACAGCTGACGCAAGGCTTTCCGTTAGCGTAGGGCTGCAACATCAAACACAGTAAACTGCATTAAAAAACAGCAACTGTGCATTCATGTTTCTGGAGAAAAAAAGTTATGATAATTTTTGTTTTGTGTTTATAAGCCTATCTTTAAGTCTGTTCTGTATTTTCAGACATTCCACTAAAGTGTGGAATAAAACCATCACGTTCATTGAAAAATCTGGTAATTATGGAGAGTTTAAATATGGGAAACTGTTTAAGTTCTCATTAAATTTAAATATTTTCCTCCACCTGTTCTTTGGCGCAAAATCCACAGATCATCCTGGTGGCGAGTTCCATGGGGTGGTCCTGGTTCTCATCGTGGCACACATCACAGGCATATGCCCGACCACAGCAGGGAAACCTGGCAATACGAGGGGGGAAGTGTTTCTCAGAGCTCTGACACTGATATGCAATATAAAGTAAGGGTCACTGCAGGGACGATACCTGAGCCAACGATGGCTCTGTTTGTAATGTTTGCATGTTCCTTTATCCGGCAGCGGCTTCCCTTTCTGCACAGCTGGATCTCTTATTGTTTTGTAGCTGACAGCACTGGAATCTGCACGAACGACGGGGAGGAATAATTAGGTGCAGCGGAAGTAACAGCAGTCTGAAAACCTACTAATGCTAATACTTTAAGTTTTTCACACACTGAGCAGCTTTTTGAACAATATTATGTAAGTTTGGTTGGAAATCCAACTGGGGCAGCCTCCTTGTAAGATTTTAAACCTTTTGCTGATCCATGTGGAAGCAAAGTGGGCTCTGACCTGTTTTGTTGGAGGATCGAGGCTGAATGTACTGGAACCTTGTGCTCTCAGCCATGATGCTGAGTTTGCTGTGGCAGTTCTCACAGTTAAACTCCTTTGTTTGTCCATAGAAAACTTTCTAATGAAAAAAGATACAAGATAATCAGTCACAATTCAGTATTAAATTAGATGTGTTCCAGCTTTCTTTGATGGTGTTTCTTGATGTTCATCACCTCCACAGGGACCTCCTGAGAGCAGCTAAGGCATCCCAAAGTCAGGTCGCAGTCCTGAAGTACGAGGTCAGAGGCTATGGCATTTTGAAGGTCTAAGTATCCCAGGACGTCGCTGTAATGGTGGATCATGCAGGGCCTGAATGCAGCGTTTATGTCCGCATTACACTTCTCACATTGAGCTGAGCAGGTTGTCCTTCCACTGAGAGTCAGATCTGCAGTCACCTTACACCTGAAGCCAGCAAGAAGCAGCAACTGGTCAGGTTTAACCCTCAGAATCAGATCTACAGAAATCATTTTGTGATTTTTGACACGAGTTACCTGTTACACTGCAGGCAAACAGTAATCTGCTGGGCAATAACGGTGGCAGTGTTTTCCCCCAGCCTGAGGCCGATCAGCTTGATCTCTGTACCTCTGCGGGGATCGTTGATTTTAATGTTCTCCACCAGATGGCTCCCATCTTCCTCCTGCAGCTGACCTTCATCACACTGTGTAGGCTCTTCTTCCTCCGAGTCCTCATATTGTGTCTTGTCAGCCGTGTTACAGGTATCCTCATCAGCAGCAGAACCAGAAGCAGGGTCAGAGGTTTCAGTCACAGAAACCTTGAGTTCCTGGTATGGTATAAACTGCAGGCCGGCTTTTTCTAAATCAATGTCTTTCTTAAGCTAGAACAAAGGCAAAACAAGGATTTGCATGTTAGTTATCACAGATCATATCTCCTTATGAATTGTATTTACAGTGAGTCCTTTAGTAAACACTTCAAAGAGGACAACAAGTAAGGAAACATTGGAGAAGAGTTGACCCTCAATCATGGCAGTCAGATTTTTAATTTTTTTTTTTAATCTAAAAAAGGCTGCAAGTAATTTGTGGTATGTCTCTACCAGTTTTGCACATCAAGAGACTGAAACTAATTTCCAGTCTCCTTTGCAAGTAGCTCATTTAGACTGGATGCAGTGAGTCTGCGAACAATTTTCAAGTGTTGCCACAGGTTCTTGATTGGATGTACACTACCGGTCAAAAGATTTAGACTCACTTTCTCATTTAATGGTTTTCTTTATTTTTAACACTATTCACATTGTAGTAGATTCTCACTGAAGACATCAAAACTGCAAATGAACTCATATGCAATTATGTAGCAAACCAACCATTGTTAAATAACTTTAATTATGTTTTATATTTTAGATTCCTTAAAGTAGCCGCCCTTTTCTGTAATGACTAAAATATTAACCTTTGGCCGTCTCTCAATGAACCTCTGGAAAATTCTTTCAAGACTCTTTGGAAAACCATTTCAGGCGACCACCTCATGAAGCTCACAGAGAAAATGCTAAGAGAGTAAAGCAGTAATCAAAGCAAAGGGTGGCTATTTTAAAGAATCTAACATTTAAAAATGTTTAGTTATTTTACACTTTTTGTTTACTATATATTTCCAAGTGTGTTCATTCATTGTCGCCTTTGGTGAGAATCTACAATGTAAATAGTCATGAAAATAAAGAGACCCATTAAGTGAGAAAGTGTAATTAAAACTTCTGACCAGTAGTGTACACCTTTACTTTGACTGGACCATTCTATTATTAATGAGCTTTGATCTAATCCAAGGTTTAGTTCATTGGATATGAAGACTTTTGCAAAGCACAGTTTTGACAAATGAAAGAGACAACACGAGAATAATGGTTAGAACAAAGATTGGGCTCGAGAAGTTGGTGTTTATAGTAAAGACAAGAGCTCCCAGGACTGAGCTTTGTGGCATCCCAAAGTAAAGGTAACAGGATGCAAATGTTTTTCGTCATCAAGAAACCTTGAATAAAAAACAACACCCAATGAGGAGAAAGTCGAAATAATGTGTGTGCAATGCCCAAGGTGCTCATCTAAGATAATCTAATTGATAATTGATTAGAAATGTTGGCTTTGTCATCAACAATTCCCACATTTTTCATGACCAAATTTTAGATATTCCTGTAGAAGTCAGATTTTATATAAAAAAAAGTGTAAAAACAACAAACTATTGTTTGAATGTGTGAATGAATGGGTGGATGGATAAAGAAATAGAAATAAACAAATGAATGGTGATTTTTTTTTTTTTTTACTATATCCAATTTTCCTTTTCCATGCTTATCCACACCTGAAAAATATTCATATTTATTACTTTTCCAAACCTGAGAATAAACCTCGCACTGTACAATAAACTGGTGCCCATACAAACTGCAGCTTCACCTGTCTGGCTCCTTCGGTGAACAGTCTCTCCAAGCTCCGATCCAGCCAGCGGCGAAAAGGCCGGAACAACATCTCCACCTTTCCCAGCAGCTGGTTGGTAGCATGTTTAGCCTGAAGCCACTCCAAAGAGGCTTGTTGCACATGCCTGCATAGCCAAAGATTTATAGAAATGCCTGTAAATTGATCTGCAACACTTAACTGTTAGCGTTAGAATAAAAAAAGCATCTAATTTTACTTTGCCATGACTGGTGGTAAGTCCTGGTCCAGCGGTATATCTAATGTGAAAATCTGTGTGTGATTTTAAAAAAAAAAAGATCATGAAAGGGTGTTTATTCCATTTCAAGCATTTAATTTGATATTTTACTGTGTTTTATTATGTGAATTATAAATAAAAACTGCTCTTTACCTCCAGGGGGTAGTTGTCTGGGAAGCTAACCATTATATCAACTTCTTTCAGATCAAAAGGCTGTAATAAAATATAAATAAAATTAAACTTTCAAATAACTTGTTTCAAATTAACCTTAATACTCATATTGGGAACCTGGCTTTTAAGACCCTGCAGTATTTTTCTTATAGCCAACAGGCCTAATTTAGATCCAGTACCACAACCTATGTTTTTTCATTAAGTAAAACTATAAACTATACATATTACATTTTTATTAAACATGAGATAGAAAGTGCTCACCCAGTCTGGATCCGTGGCCTCTACCGTCACCCTGTAATAAGTCAGTTTGCCGTCGCCGCTCTCCTGAATAATCAGCTGATCTTTAGGGAAACGCTTTTTCAGCTGCTTGATCTCGGTGTCTCGCATCTCCTTGGCCTTGTCCTCAGTCATGTCGCACAGCTTCACCTCCTGCAGGCCGCCGGGACGGGACACTGGAAGATGGCGTGGCATGGCTTTACTCTGAATAACAGTAACAGATGAGTCATCCACCGGAGGGAACGGTGGTGGGTGCCAGAAGCGACATCTGTCCTCCATGGTGCAATGCCCCAAGTGAAAGTAGCGACAGGGGCGGCGGGCAGAGGCTGGGGCAAACGTTGGGTTGTGTGTAAGCGACTTGTCTCCCTTATGTTGGCCAGAGTCCTGAGAGCCAGTGGGAGTAACATCAGGCTGGCTGGGTGACTCAGCAGTTTTCCTCTCATGATCTTCGCCATCTTCTCTTACATGCAGAAATCTACATCTCTTTCCAAAATTACAGTGTCGCCCTTGGGAGAAGAAGCGGCACAGCTGCTGTGTTTGGTGAACTGGCTCAGATTTTTTCTCTTCAGTTTTCATTTCCTCTTCATTCTCCATTGTTAAAACCTGAAGGAATAAACACAGCAACTATTTCATAACAGATAATTGACTCGTCATTGTTTTCTTAAATATAGCAAAAGCAGAAGTCAGCCATTTTAACCAAAAGCTATATTCCCATTATTGTAATAACTTTCCTTTATTTTTGTTAAAATTTAAAAAACAAACATAAATATAATAAATATAACAAATAAAGAGCATTGTTGTTTCTTTTTCACACAAAAAACTAAAATAAACTAGCGATTTATCTAGTAATATATTCTACTATATATATATATATATATATTATATATATATATGCAATTGTCAACAATGGCTCTTTTTCTAAATAGAAAATAATGGGATGTTAACTTGTACAACTTTTTTTGGTATAATACAATGCTATGGAGCAATTGAACACATTTGCTTTATTTTTTTTTATTTCTTAATCTGGAAGCTAAAATTAAGCGTCACATCCAAACGTGTCTTTATGTGAGGGATCCATGAGATATATATACAAAGGAGTAAATTTTAGAATTTATTGATGGTCCACCTATCTATTGTGCCACCTTATATTATAGTACAAACAATTATTTGTGTCTTTTTTTCACGTTTGCCTGTTATCTAGTTTTAGCATTAGCATACGCCAAAATAAGTTTGTTTACTCACGGTTAGATTACTGTTGCTAGAGAATTAATTTCGTTTTTGTAGAAATGTGGGCTTACCTCGAATCCACCTGGATTCAGCGCCGCTATTTTTTGATGCAGATAAACCCAGCTGAAGTTTTTTAGAGTTTAAAGCCTGTAAAGGTGGACTTTCGGAACTGTCAGTTGACCTGACCACGCAGTTAACGCTACATGTCTACGCCCTCTCTTCTTCTCTCACTATTGGTTGGCACTCGCTTCGTAGAAGTACACAGTCTTGTCGCTACCGTGACTTTTCACCTGCGCTACAACAATTTTAATAACTCTATGAAGGCGTAAATAATTGTCTAAAAGTGTGGCTGCTTTACTGTCAAGAAGAATCCTCTTCACTGGTATAGTAACCCGAGACTCTATCGCCACCTAGTGTCCCGGAAGATGAGCCAATGACCTATTCTAAGCTATCAAATCCTGAATTCCTGTGGCTGTCATACAGCTACAAAAACAGACGGTAAAGGAAAAAATGCTGGTTTTCATCCGCATGCAGAAATGTATCTTTTTTCATGGTAAATCTTAATAAAGATTGTAGTTCTAAATGTCATTTTCTAACTGTGCAAACATAAAGTCGTATTTACAGTGGAAATCACTGCTGATCAATCTATCATCCTGTTCATTCATAAAAAAGCCACATTCAAAATGTGTTTGTTTAATATATATCATTACCTATTTACTAAATAAAATTTTTTATCGGGACAAATACAATAGAGCAGTATCACACTGAACCTAATGTTTCACATGAACTTAAGCAATCCTTGTAAAATATTTTTAATATCAAAACATCTATGAAAACTATATGATTGCAAAGAATGTTTTGATCCACTCAAATTTGCATACAATGTGATAGACACAGAACCCCGGATTTAGATCTAGATTTGCCTGCACATGACTTGATCTAAACTATTTAATTGTAGCTCTGGCTGTATATTTAGAGTGGTTGTCGTACTGGAAGGTGAACCATTTCCCCAGTTTCAAGTCTTTTCTGCAGACTCCATCTGTTTTTATTACCAGGATATCTCTGTATTTAGCTCCATCTATCATCACATCAACTCTGCCGGATTCCTATGCAAGAAAAGCATCCCCACAGCATGATGCTGCCACCACCCTGTTTTGTGGTGGAGATCATGTGAACTGGAAAAGTTTGGTTTTGATTTCTGACCAATTCACTTTCTTCAAAGGTTTCCTGTATGCCCTATATGCTTTGTTGCAAACTGCAAACTGGACTTCTCATGAATTTCTGCTTACCACTTTTTTTAAAAACAGGTATGTGGAGTGTTGGCCTATGCCTAATAGTTGTCCTGTCAACACCTCCCCCACCTGTGCTGTGGATCTCAGATGCTCCTCCAGAGTTGGCATTGGGCTTTTGCCTGCTTAGCTGATTGTCTTCCATGCCAGGGGTGTTATATCAGGTGAAAGGCATTATATGGTTTATGCACTCAATGCTTTTAGGCCCATATTTTCTTAACATAAAATCAAATGTTTCTCCTTGGGGAGGAGGTAACTCTTTAGAACTGTTTTGACCCATTATGCGTCTCGATAATGGGGGAATAAAACATGTCTGGTCCAAGAGGCAGAGACTTCCTGATGTACTTTCCTACTAACTTCTTCTAGGAAAGCCCAGCTAAGCCACAGTCTTGTGAGGAGGGGTATTTTACAGTGAATATTGAGATGGATGGCCATGTCTTGGTAGATTTGCATTTGTAGCACACTCTTTCCATTATTGGAGGATGGATGGATAGATGGATGGATGGATGGATGGATGGATGGATGGATGGATGGATGGATGGAGTAAAGGGGGCTGAATATAAAAAACCATACAACATATTGGAGATTTTTAATGTTTTTAACCATGTACTGTATATGTATAGAAACAACTCTTGATCTAGCACATAAAAAAACAATCAAACAGATTTAAGCTTATGATTGTTTTGTGAAAAAATAAAAAAAAAAGTTCAATAGATATGAATACATTTTCTCAATGTTTTCAGAGGACTGAGCAGCTGTTTTTTAACGTCATGCCAGACTGGTTGGAAAGCCACCTGGAGGCAATGAATTGTGGCCATTGCTGACTCACCTGGAAACACTGAAAAACTGGGCTCTGGCCTATTTTGTTTGAGGCGTGAATCAGAATATCCTTGTTTCTTGGAACCCTGTAGGTGCTGAACTTGCAATGGCAGTGCTCACAGCTAAACTCCATTTTGTTTGTCTGCAGGTCAGGTCACAAGAGTCTGACAGCAACATTTCTGCTTCCTTTGCAGAGTGTTTGCAGAGAATATGATCTGGATCAAGCTGCATTAGTGAGGTGACCAGATCCGGCTGTAGCAAAGCATACCCAAACAATGACACTTCCATCTTCATGCTGATTTTCATGGAATGCTGTGTTTGGTTTATGCCAAACATGTCCTCTGTTCTGGTGTCCAAATAAATAATATTTAGACTCATCTGTCCAAAGATCATCATTCCAGACGTCCTGGTCTTTCTCCATGTTCTCTATGACAAACTTTAGTCTGACCGTATGTTTTTTTTACAAAGTAAATGGTCGCTTTTGAAACATCACTCATGAAAATTTAACCGGTGTTTAACTCTCAGTCTCTTTGTGATTGTAGAGCCAAACACTTTTAGATCAACAGTAAGAGCCTGGTGTAGGTCCTATGATGACATTTTAGAGTGTTTGGAGACTTCTTTCAGCATCTTGCATTCTGCTGTCAGGGTTAACATGTTTGGACGTCCAGCGCTGGGCATGTCAGCAATTTTTTGGATTGTCTTCCATTTGCACATTTTTTCTGTGGGGTGGAACAGCTGATTTCAATTCTTTAAATTCCATACCAGACTCATACGTCTCCAAAAACCTTCTTTTGAAGGCCTCAGACAGCTTTTTCAATCTTACCATGGTGTTCACTCTCACTTCAACAGTCAGAAGCACACCAAACTAAACCTCTGAGGTTTAAACAGGGAAAGCCTCCTTCAGTAACAATGTTCCCGCCATGAGCACCAGATGTGAAACACCTGTATGTAATTTTAGTGATTTTTATTGGGAACAAATTGTGACCTAATTTACCCCTCAACAGAAATAAAAGGTCTTTCCCTCAGATTTATTTATATGACCTGAGTTTTTTCAGTATCGTTAAATTTGATATCAAATATCCACATGTCCAAATATGTTTCAGAGTGTCCTAATATGTTCTGATAACACTTATTGAATTATTATAGCTGCCTTTAAATAAGCTAAACTAATAAACACATAACAGCAACATTTAAAGCAATTTAATGGGGTTGCTTTCAATTTACAATCACGGGAAGATGAAGGAACTTGAGCCAAATTCAATTCCATCCATCAATCCATTTTCTATACCCGCTTCTTCCGTTCAGGGTTGTGTGGGGGGGGAGCTGGCGCACATCTCCAGCGGTGTACGGGCGGGAGGCGGGATACACCCTGGACAGGTCACCAGTCCATCACAGAGCAATACAGAGACACACCCGACAAAAAAAAACCATGCACACACCCATTTACACCAAGGGACAAATTAACCAGTCATGTTTTTGGATTATGGGAGGAAGCCAGAGTACCCAGTGAGCCAATTTCAGTTAATTTTGTCAAAATAATGTCATTTTAATTACAAATGAAATTTACATAAAAAATTCTATCCCTACCTTGTTGCTAAACACACAAGTCACGCTAAACAGCAATGCAAACTTATTTCTGAGACCCTTGTTAGTCAAATGCATAAAACCACTTCTCCAGCTCTCTCCTTCAAATATAGAGAATTATGATGTTAGTGCATCACACTATTCTATGAATACTTCCATATTTAGCACTTTTACCTGTAATATCACTTGTTCTTGTATATGAAAAAAAAAAAACTTTAGTTAATTTAGACAGTGAACAAGGCATGTTGCTGACCTGAGTAGTGAACCCTGCAGTAACTGCACCACAAAAGGCAGTTCTGTCCATGTCAACACCAGTTACTGCAGCATAAACTGAGTATTTCTGTTGTGGCTCTTGTAATTCTCCTCAATACTTCTCATGACTTGGAGAGCAATGTACTAAACATGTTAAAGGATTATTAAATTTAATAGATGAAAATATATTTCATTAAAAAAAAGCAGTTCCACACATTAAGATTAAACATGTGATGGCAGTGTTGACCGAATCATTATGAGCCATATTTTCTTTTTCAGCCTGGTATTATAATGAGTAGAGTTTGGAACTGCAAAAACTAAGAGAAATCACAGTCCTTCTTGTTTTGATAAGCTGCGGTAAACATAATCACAGTCGGAACAGGCACTAACACTAATCCTTTAATATTTTCAGAAACTGAGCAGCTTTTTAAACAATATTATGCAAGTTTGGTTGGAAGTCCAGCTGGAGCTGTTCCCTTGTTTTAGGAACTTAAACCTACATCAATCTGTCTGGAAAGAGGTACAAGTGGGTTCGGACCTGCTCTAATAAAGGGTTGTTTGGTCAATGTGTCATATTTAATTGAATGGGGGGAAAAATCATTAAAACAAAAAAACAAAAACAAATAATGAAGTACAAAAGTACAACCCTTTTTTTTATTTGCACTTTTGGTTATGTCATTATCCAGATTACTAAAATGGATTTTAAAATAAGGTCTCTGTAATAAAAACAACTTGCCATTTTAAAAACTAGTGGAAGGTGAAAAGTTTATATTTTAAAAGAAATCTTCAACAGCAAACGTATAAATGTGTAATAAAGATGGCTGAACAAATGTGTTGCCCCCTTTGGTAAAGGTTGGTTAAAAGCCTTACAATAAATGTTCATAGCAACATTCAATAATTAATTTGAAGACATTTATTTCTTTATCTATCCATTTCTTGTTTATGCCTGCTTATTTGTGCAGGGGGAAAGGGAGCTGATGCCTATTTCCAGATTTCCAGCAGTCATTAAGTGAGAGGTGGGGTACACCCTAGGTTCTGACAAGGCCCCCTTTTGCCCCTTTTCCATTGGATCTATTCAGCCCGGCTCCACTCCACTCGGCCTGCTTTGTGAACCTTTCCATTACTGTTTTTACCTAATTTTTTCTTCCCTGCTCCTGAGCAGGTACTGAGTCGGGACTACATGTGACATGAACAGACTGCTGTTCACTGATTGGCCGTGGGAGGAGGAGAAATGAGAAGGCAACTACAATAATATTCGGACCACAATGGCCGGAGCGGGTCATACAGAAAGGAAACATCAGCTTTCCGACATGCAGGTAGGGGTCACTGTATTTAATAACATCCTAAATTAGCTGATCCCACATAAAATCAGCTGTTCAGATGCTAAACATTTATCCCAAAACACACAAAACAAAAACTCCATGAAAACAGTGTGTTTGGTTTGGAAATTTGACGGTCCTTAAGCGAACCACCATCTGCAGGAGGAGGGAGCAGCTCCTCGTAATCAGACTGCCTGCATCGGATCACACGGGAGGAAGGTATATATAAAATATATATATATATATATATTCAATACTCAACCTAAAACTAACTTCACCTTGGTCAAAAAAACCACAGTTTTGCGCTTTGAAGTCCTTGTCCTTCTGATTGCCATGGCTGAAACAAAAACTTCCTCATAAAGCTCAAAATTGTAACTTTGGAGCTTTACCAGACCAGACAGCAGCATCTCTCCTTCTCATAACCCCCCCCCCCCCCCCCCCCCCCCCCCCCCTGTTTATTTATTTTGTTGTTTTCTATATTTTTTTTTTGTTATTATTTAATCATTTCACGCAGATTAGACAATGTCACACAGCAATAGCAGCACAGCGCACGGCTGGAGGCGGGGCTTCAGCTGCCATAGCTCAGCTTCAGTTAACTACAGATTTTTATTTAAAATTCCTTGGTATCGGAAAGAGTCCACGGTCCTTAGAAGAAAAATAGGCACACAGCACCCTACTTTACAGTACACATGGGGTGTTTTCTCACAAATTCATCCTTTGTTTCAGAGTGTTAGTCTCATCTATTTCTAGTGTAGGTTAGCAAACTCTACATGTTTATGTTTGTGATGGTAGGACAGAAAATTATTTTTTTTTCCTTGTATCATTCACAAGCAACCACTGTAGATATTTGCCTAATTGCAAAGGAGATTTGATGACCCCAAGATGTAATGCTTGGTTCCGGTTCTTCAACAGCAAGCCTTTTTTATCTCCCGTACCATTCTGCTCACATTGTGAGTTGACAAGATATCGTCATTTAGACCGTGGCCAGTGGCTAAAAGAAATAGGCCACTGAGTCATGTCATGTTTACTCTAGGGAAACAGATTAGCAGTAAAACGTTTCTACAAACTGTGACCCAATTATATGTGCCACTGGTGGTTTTGTCAAAACAATTATTTCTTAACTCTTACAGGGATTTTTTTTCCTATTAGGTATATTTCATTTGAATTTTGAAATAGGTAATTATTCTGTGTGAGAATATGTTGGTGCTACTATAAAAGATGAATTTATTCTACGTTTTTCTTTACCAAGAGGGTAAAGAAATATATTTGTTTAACATTTGTGTGTTTTATGATCATTTGCAGCCAGATTTATTTCATTCATTCTGATGCACATTTCAAGTTTTTTTTCCTAAAAGTAAAAAAAAAATAATAATGGATAGAAAATTTACCAAAAAGATTGTTTAAATAGGAACAAGAAATATAAATTATCTAACTGCTTTTACTTTTCATAAACAAATAATGATCAATATTTTCAAAATGGATAATGCTTGTCTGTCAACTCTGTGCTAATAGAACTATAATGCAACAAAAAGTAGTGTGGAACTGTTAACTGCAGATGTTTAACTTGTGAGTCCATGCATGCAGTCATCCTGAGCTCCCACTTTCTCTGTGTGTACAGATTCAGGCCCCTCAAGACCCCTCTGCGATAGTGGAGTTGGAAGTTCTGAGAAAACTCCGGTTTTCTTTGCTTCAAGATGAAGAGGCTTTCCCTCCACATTGCTGTTCAGATGAGCTAGATCTTTCAGCAGGGTGCTTAGAATCTGTGAAACCTCCTCAAGTGTTCGATGGTCCTCAATCGCATTTAAGCTGTCCATAAGTTGTTTGGTGAGTTTGACACATTTTCTTCTCAGATCTAACTTCCTTGTTCGTTTGTGTGGGATCTGGCCAGATGCTAAGGTCATATCTGCTTCTTTGAGGAAAACAAAGGGAATCACAATTCTACCTTTTTTTTTTTTTTACAGTTTTGAGGGAAAGCTTTTATCTTGTAAAGTTTGTGTAGAAGATAAATATTTTTCAAATATTTTCTTACCATTTTTCCCATCTGCATGTCCTGCATGCTCACTTGAATGTGCCACAGCAAAGCGTGTTTCCCAAACCACCGGATCTCTCTCCAGGGCCATTCTCAGCATCTTTGAAGCTGCCTTTTTACTCCTTTCTGCGTTGTCCACCACCTAACATGAGGAAATTAAGAGAAGAAGGAAGAAGAGGAATTCATCTCTTGAATTATCAAAGCAAGAAAGGGCGATGGGCTATCTGGTTTAAACTCCACATCGTACAACAAAAACCAGCATTTCTTTAAATAAATCAGATCATCTCAGTAAAAAATCTTTTATTAGACTACACCAACCTTAAATTTAGAAAATGTCGCTATCTTGCTGACTGATATGGTCGCTGAACATCCCACCTTTTTGGTAGATGGCTGACGGGATTTTTTGCAGGCAAGGCTGTGGTCCTCCAGCTGTGTAATGAGAAGAAACGTGCAACTTCATTCAAAAGCTACTGGCGTTTATACTTTTAGTAATAAAGATGTTCATCTTTAGCCATGATTTTCATGTGATAATAAAGGACAAACCGGACAAAGTGGTAGGGCATAGTGATACACATATTTTTACCAGGAATATCTGATACAAATATCTGGTACAGCCCCGTCGTTCAGAACGATTTTCCTAACAGCGGCTAATGTTGCATTCATGTACAGCTGAGATACTATGTTGTTAAAATATCAATACACCTCCAAAATGATTTAAACATGTTTTATTTTCAAATATGGGCACAGTCTTATTTAAACATTTCTAAATGTCAACATATTGACCGTTTTCAAGTGGTTATTTAGTTGTAAAATCTATCTATCCAGGCATTGGCTATGCCTGCTTATTCTACTTTATTAATTGAAAAGAATCCAACCGAATCTCCAGTCAGTTCTATACTTTTCTTAAGTCTTAGAACAAAATAAAATCACATTCATTTCAGAAATTGAAAAAGATTCTTTGTTTACTGCTGACCAAATAAAAATTATATATTTATTGTTTTATTTTATTTTATTTTTTTGATTGAAGTATGAGGATAATGTACAGAACCATGACTTTGAAGCACGAATACATACCAAATCGTGATTTTTATGTACTGTTACAGCCCTACAAAGTGGCATTATATGCATGCTTCTCAATATTGTTTCCTCTGACGTATCTCTTAATTCCATGCGTTAATGCCCCTTATATGCTGTAGGAAACTCACCATCTTTCTAGCCTTTTCTTCGAAATACTTCCTCTTCTGGGCCACAGCGAGATCTTTGCCTTGATGGCAGACAAGCCTTTTAGACCCCACAAACATAAAAGGGATTCCGGTAAATTCAATAGAAGGCATCCCAGAGCCGCCGGCCCACTGCCAGTGCACCCGGTTCATAGGCAAAGGCTGCCAATCTGTGGATCAGCACATTTTTCATTTTATTCATTTACAGATTTATTGATCAGCTGAAAGCATTCATGATAAAAAGGACACATTGACATTTTGAAAGGTGGTTGTCAGAAATGCAAATAAGACAATCCTGTTCAGTAAAAATAGCAAGATGTTATCTAGTCACCTAGTAAGACATTTGTATTAAGAGCATTCTGTCACTCAGTCAGATATACTGCATTAAAAATAAGGATGAAATTCCTCATTTTATTTTTACTGTATTGTTTATTCAATACTTATCCCACCTACATACATTAGACTTATCCTTACAAATAGAAATGTAGAACCAAACTGACACGTAAACCTTTACTTATCTAAAAAAACAGATTTAACAACTGAAAATGGAAATGTTGCATTTGTTGAAGATTTGTGTAGTTAAAAGAATTGTTTTACAGTTTTTTATACATCTGATTTTGTAACAATATATGGATGTAAATTTCCCAAAAAAAATTTTAACAACTAAGAATACATTTTTAATTTTAAATCTTTGACATTATAGACAATATTACCCTTGCGAAAATATTTTTGTTTCAGATCTTAACATGAGATGGTGTGCTGTAATTGTAAACGAAATTACTGAAGTATCTGCCTTAACAGATCGGTGGTTTATAGATATATTCATAGAAACTTGATGGGACTGAGAGTCACACCATTTTTCACACTTGTGATTTGAAACAATCGGTGATACTATAAACCAAAGAAAATTGTAACCCAGATCTAAATAGTCGCATAGTCAAGTCATGCAGAGCTAAAATGTGATCGACTTAAAAAATGTTTGAAATCTATTGAAAGTTAGTTGTCATTATGTTTACTGTGACCAGCTGATAGGCTGGAATTTTCTCCCTCTTGTGATGTCATGATCAACCCAGACGCACACAAAGCAGAATTAAGTTTTTCCTCTTCAGGACGTTTATTTGTCTTCAAAGGAGCGTCATTTCTATACCTTTGTCATTGTAATGTCGGTCCACAGAAAAAGTGACAAACTTAGTCAGCGACCCCTCCTCTAGTCTTCTAACCAAAGCATCCACATCTGCGGAGCTTTCAAGCTGGATCGTCATATTTCACATCTGGGCGTTAAATCCGCACAGCGAGGTTACGTCACCGCAGATCGCCTCAGACCGCCCACAGATAACAGGAGGACCAATAACTGCGGACCATCCGTCCCGCTGATCTAATCTGACTCCAAACCCTGGAAATGTGAAAATGGATCCGTGCTGGAACCTAAACAAAACCGTGCCGTGTTAGGAGAGAAAACGCTCCGGATGTGTCTGTGGTAGGATGGGCAGCTTGTCGCCCTCTACAGCCGGGAGGTTCAGGGGTTATTAAGCACAGTAGTAAAAGGTAAACTTGTATAGCGCTTCATCAAATCTCAGAGATCCCAAAGCGCTTTACGGTACGATGTAGCCACAGCTGCCCTAGGGCACACTGACAGAAGTGAGACTGCCATACACAGGCGAGCCCACACACGACGAGTGGACCCCACAACGACCGCCCAGAAAGCTGCCATGGACACAGCGGCTGAAACGGACAGAGCGGGTGTTCGAACCGGCAACCCAACCAGAGCCACAACCAGCACAGTGGTGTCCAAACTTTTTTGCCATGTGAGCCACAAATGTCAAGCTGAAAGTAGTCGGGGGCCACACAATTTCGATTTTTTTTTCTCTTTTATTAAAATTAAAAAAGCTGTTTTATTCTTTTTATTTTTACCAGCTTAACAATAAACTAAACACACAATATTTTAATGAAACAAGCAAAGTAGTCTGATATCTGTAGAGAAGGGGTCTGTAAATCACTGTAGACATGAAATATAAGGGTCTCACAGGTTTGACAGTCAACGATATCCTTAATTTTTTGTGTCTTGGTATGACTCACTTTTACTTTATTTCACCAAGTTAAATAGATGGGTGCACCCAAGTCTGATTTGTATTCATATTTACTATTAAAATAAACTAAAAGCAAAATCCTAGCTGAGTGCAGCCATTCAATCTGTGTACAGTTTTTAGCTCTATTCATCTAATTTAATTTTAGCCCAGAACCTGACCTTTCTGATAAATGTTTTTCATTTTGTACAATGAGCAGCCTTAAATGAACCTATGTAAGACTGGCTTTCAGAATTCTCCTATTGGTCTGTAAAGCACTGAATGGTCTTGGACCAAAATACATTTCTGAGTTGCTGATCAAGTGTGAACTTCAGGGCTGCAGAGATCTATTCACTGAGTCTGTGTTCTCAGGGTTCTGGTCCTAGAGAAGGTGAGGCACCAATTAGTTTCAATTAGTTTTACATTAAGAATCTGACTAATAAACTCTCTAAAATAGTTGCTTCTTTTATATCTTTAATATCTATATTTTAGCATCTTGTTCTTTTAAACTATGCTTTTTGGCTTATGTGTTGATGTGTATTATTTTTGTTCTGTCTTTCCTTTGGATTGCCTTATGTATGAATAGGCTATACAAATCAACTTGCCTTGCATTGCCTATGTGACCTATCTTTCATACATTAAAAGCCTTAAAGTGTTGTCGCTACACAAAGTATTCACACTCATTGCACTTTTTCAAATTTTATCTTCTCACAAGACTAATACAAAGCAGCACATGATTGTGATGATTATGAAGAGCATTGGAAGTTTCTAGCTTTGTACATCTAGAAACAGTCCAGATTTTGTCTAGTTTCCTTGTCCGTGCTTAAGAAAAGCATCCTCACACCATGATGCTGCCATTAACATGTTTCACCTTCAGTGTGGTGTGTTCAGGGTGCTGTACTAGCTTGTGTTAGTTTTACACCACACATAGGACTTTGCATGTAGGGCAACAAAAAATGCAGTTTTGGCCTCATCTGATTAGGGTACCTTCCACATTTGTTGTGAACCCTACATGGTTTTTGGCAAACAATTAGGAGACAAAATGCAAATGCACATGGCACTTTTAAGGCTTTTATTTGTTAAAAAAAAGTACATTTTTAATTGTACTTTTTAATTTTTATCTAGCCTCCATGTTATGAGCAGTTTTTCAGAAACACGTGATTTGTTCCTCTTTTTTTTATTAATCTATAAAAAATGCCACAGATAGCTCAGTTTGACTTACAATTATTGTAACACTAGCAATAAGACTGAAAATAGGATACTAGCTGAACAATTGACATAAAGCAAATAATGATGGATCTCGCAGTTCCTGTGTCAGGTCTTTTCTGGATTCTTTTCTTGTGTCTTACTTTCTGATACCATTAATCTGTTGGTAATCCTCTTCGAGTCTGGACAGACTGCTTAGAAAATTAGTGAAAGGTTTAGGGTTAGGATCAAGAGCATTCAAGAGCTTAAGAAAGTATGAGTCCTTGGAAACAGTGTAAAAGTGGGGGTGGTTTTAAACTTTTGCAAAGTACTGAATATGTTAATTAACTGCTAAAGGTCCAATCTTCATGGGGAACAAATAAAATAACAGTATTTAATATTTGCTTTGTTGATTTTCAACATACATTTCTTAATATGGTGGTATTTTCTTTATTCTTATAGGGAATACTTCCATAGCTTTCCCTTTAAAAGTGCCTCTCCTTTGTGCCTTGGTTGTTAAACAGTGATACTGCATTAAAAGAGATTTTGAAGCAGTTCTTCATAATAAACACTTCTTTATGTGAACAAAGCGCTTTAAGTTACCAGTTAACCAGGTTGCATGAATAATTTGTCGGATCCGTTTGACACTCGATGCCGCCCACGCTGAGAGCAGAGCACAGGCAGACACTCGTGGGCTGAAGTGTTCCGCAACGCTGCTGTGTCTCACTGCAGAATCTTCAGTCAAAAAAAAACTGCCTCTGATTTGTGCTTCAGGATGGCTTTTGCAGATAACAGCCTAGATATCTGGACTAATTTCTTGGGACAAAACTCTCTCTTGCAACCTCTATGGGACAACCTGAGGCTAAACTACCAGGACTATGTGAGATCTCCCCTCTTCCCTGTTGTTCTGACTGTGTCTTCGTATTTCATCTTCTGCATCCCTTATCTTGTTTGTGACATCATGGGGGATAGGTGGCCTTGGGTGCAACAATTCAAGATACAGCCGAGCTACCGACCAACAGTCTCTTCATTGCTGCACTGCACCGGTGTCACCTTGTACAACCATGTGTTTCTCGTGCTCCCTGCATCAGTGGCTCAGTGGCTATGGAGACCACCGGCAGACCTCCCAGACCAGGCTCCCAGGCTGATAGTGCTGATTGTTGGGGTGATAGGCAACCTCCTTCTTTTTGATTTCCAATACTTTATTTGGCACCTGCTCCATCACAGAATCAGGTGGCTGTACATCACCTTTCATGCCATCCACCACAAGTACTCATCTCCCTTTGCTCTTGCCACCCAGTGTCTGGGTGGCTGGGAGCTGGTCACAGTGGGGTTTTGGACCACTCTGAATCCCGTGGTCCTGAAATCTCATCTACTCACCACATGGGTTTTCATGTTAGTGCACGTGTATGTTTCGGTGGAAGATCATTGTGGCTATGATTTCCCCTGGTCCACATCTCGTCTGATACCATTTGGCATCTATGGAGGACCCAGTAAGCACGATGTGCACCATCAGAAACCCAGCACCAATTTTGCACCTCACTTCAGTCACTGGGACAACATATTTGGCACACATGCCGACTTCAGCTTCTGTAATGCTATGAAATAAGGTGCGGTTGAAAGCAGCTGAATAACAGGTGTCTGCTTTTGTGTGACTGTGCATATTTTTGTCCTAGAACAGAAATAAACAGATGCATGCAGTTCTAAAAATCATGTAAGAAGTTAGTAAGTTGCTTTAACCAAAATGCATTTTGTCTTTTCTAAAGTGTGTTTCCATTTGCAGTTATGTAACAAACTCTAATAAATGCATATGTCATCCAGTGTATTTGTCTACACATATTTAGACTCATTTACTCTTGCAAGATTTGACAATCTCTTAACTACATGGAATACTGCATACCAACATCACTGGATATATTTAATAGAATTAACAACATTGCCAGATTGTTTAATGCTAAACTGACCATTGATAAATGGCAATTTCTGCTTTTACACTAATTTAAAGAATTTGAATTAGTGTAAGATCATACAGTAGTGTCTTGCAAAAGTATTCATAGCCCTTGAAGTTTCCACATTTTATCAGGTGACAAAGACAAACATCTATGTATTTTATTTGAATATTATATAATAGACTGACACAAAGCATCACATAATTATTAAATCTGGAAGGCAAAATGTGACGTGCATTTGTGTTCAACCTCACTCAATAATATCATTGTAGAACCACCTTTGGCTGCAAATGCACAGACACATCTCCACCAGGTTTGCTTATCTAGATACTGAAATATTTGCCCATTAATCTTTGCAAAATAGTTCAGACTATTTCTGATCAGATTGAGAACTTCTATAAACAGCAATTTTCAATTCTTGTCACAGACAGATTCAGCTCCGGACTTTGACTGGGCCATTCTAGCACATGAGTATGCTTTGATCTAACCATTTTATTGTAGCTTTGTTTGTTTAGAGTTGCCCTGCTGGCAGGTGAACAGGTATTCTTCCAGGAATGCTGTTTATTTAGCTCCATCCAACTTCCCACCAACTCTAACCTGACCAGTAACCCCATAGTGGTAACAATGGTGACCCATGTTTGATGCGTCAGAAGAAAAAAACTGTACAACAGTTGGCTACTAGAGGTCATCAAAAATGATGTCAGTAGCTAAGCGGTAGAGCACGCAACCCGTTTACAGTCTTTGACGCACCTGTGCCGGGTTCGAACCTTAACCCTGGTGACCTGTGCTGCATGTAAACCCATCTCTCCACCCTGCTTCCGGTCTGTTTACTTTCAAAATATAACAAAAATAAAGACCACCTAAAAATTCACACAACAGCTATTTAGTATTGCACAAATCTGCAATAAATAGCTTTTTTTTTTTTTTTTGTAGCAACTAATCAGTCATCTGAGGTACTTCGGGGAGGTTTGGTTACTTATTCAGTGCTAGTTGCTGTTATTCCGGATATGTTGGTGGCGCTGTGTCGCCTGCCTATGTGTGGTGCGCAGACTTGGCATACGGTGGCGGTTAGTGGAGTCGGCAGCCACAGTGGCAGCCGCAACAGCTGTGGCATGTCTGAGTAGAAACCTCCGTTGTTTTGTCTCAGGAGCAGCGTTGAATCTCCACCTTAATGATGGGACAGTGTGGAATTACGTCCTCGAAGACGGTCCTGGTCTTTCTGAACCTGATATTTTGGGTAGGTTTGCAGCTTTTACCATTGTTATTATACGTGCGTCACATTGTGCCTCCCTCCAGCTAGACCGCTTGGGAGTCAGCTGATAAACTAGCTTCAACATATTTGAAGAGGACAGCAGAAAATAATTCACTGGAAAGATGCAGGTTATTATGCTGCGTAGCTTCCACTAATGCTTGTTGTATTTACTAGTCGACTTTTAGCGCTACGGAGCCTTTGTTTGCAGCTAAAGTATGACTTTTACTTCTCCCAGGGAAGGAGGGGGAGCAGACCTGAAAATGATGTAGCAAAACCGGTTGCGAGTGGCCTAAAAATGGTCGACTCCCAGGGCAGGAGACTTTGCGAAGTACGTGTAGTTAGGTTAGGTTAGGTTAGCTCGAAACTAAACAAATAAAACACATTTTGAACGGTTGGTGCAAGTTGACATTTTCATATGTAATGTGCATAACAGAAACAACTGAAGATGTCAAGTTAAAATGATTCAAATTTTAATGCATCGTCCGTGCAATAAAAAAAGAAAAAGAAATAAAGGGTTAATCACAATAATTAAATAATATGGACTTAAAATGCTGGAATGTATCAGGATAATAATTAAAGTATGTAAAAATTCTACGCAGTAATTTTGGCTATATATACTGTGTATATATATAACAAAAAAGGTTATTTCACTACAGCAATGCAGTCAAGTGGTGCAACTTTACTGCTAAACTCTAGAATAGTTAAATTATGCTTTTTTTTTTTCTTTTTTTTTTACATAAACATAACATATAATAGGGGTCTGCAACTCCAGTCCTTGCATGCCACTGTCCTTCAACTTTTGGTTGCATCGCTGCTCCAAACCCCATGTATGAAATGAAATTGTTATGATCAGCCCTTTGCAAAACTTGCTGACATCCCAAAGACGTAAGTCAACCTTTTGATTCAGGTGTGTTGGAGTAGAGATGCATCCAAAAGTTGTGGGAAATTGGCATGCAAGGATTAGGGCTGCAGACCCCTGGCATATATTGATGGTTTTATTTAAACAAGAGTGAAAAAAATTGTTCAGACAGTAAAGCTAACAATCCTTTTAATACTATCAGTTTTTGGGTTTTGCACATTTTTTAAATGGGATGGTAGCCAATCATGTGAACAATTACGATATCAACTGATTGCAGGATCTCAAATTTTTCTTTTGTACAACAATTCATGTCCTGACAGGTGCCAATTTTTATTTAATCACTTAAAATATTGGAATGACTTTATCAGTTGTGATAAATCCGCTTTTTCCTATCCACTATAATCTGCGTCAGGTCTGGGCATCTGTTGCTGTCGCTTACAATGCTGCATTTCAGACAGTGTTATGCAATATAAATATTGCAAACAATGAAATTGCAATGCTGATATATTTTTGATATACACTCACTGGCCACTTTTTTAGGTACACCATGATAGTACTGGGCTGGACCCCCTTTTGCCTTCAGAACTGCCTTAATCATTCGTGACATAGGTTCAACAAGGAAACATTTACTGGAAACATGTTGCTGGCAAAAGTCGCCCCCCTCAAGAAAAGCTGATTTTTAAAGCAGTGGCCAGTTTTTCCAGAAATGGTTTTTCCAGCATATTCTGCCAGAGTTTGGAGAATTTAGAGTAAACTCTTTACATTTCAGTCCTAATATGCAGCAACAACATAACATGGAGAGATCGCACAGATTTAATATGCATAGGAGGCAAGAAAAGAGAAGCATAACATTTTTCCAAAGCCAGTGTTTCAAGAGAGCACCCCCGAACCATGGGTGGGGGAGATCCCTTTAGTGTCTCTGGACAATTTAGCTTGTGTTAAATTTGTCAGTAAACAATTAGGAATACAGAAATCTGAGAACTGAAATAATATTTACAGAAGATTTGTGAATAAAGACGTGTAACTCAAGTATATTGTCCTTTTTTAATTCATAAAGCAACGGTATACAGACATCTGCAGTAATGCTTCAAAAAACCCAAGTAAAACATCTTTGCAGCATTTTATACTGTGGGTATTTTGCTATGTTGACAGTAATAAATTTAATGTAACATCTTCTTGCTACCCTCAGGCTGCTGCTGGCATTCTTTGCTATGTTGGAGCCTATGTCTTCATCACTTACGATGACTACGATCACTTCTTCCAGGATGTTTACACTCTGATCCCTGCAGTGATCATCATAGCAGCCGGTGCCCTGCTTTTCCTTATTGGACTTATTGGATGCTGCGCCACAGTGAGAGAGAGCCACTGTGGACTTATGACGGTGAGTGAACCAGTGCTGCTGGAAAACACCTTAGTTATTTTATCACAATAATAATTTGCATACTTAATTTAACTTAAAAGGATTGTTTAATTTATTCATTTAATCACAATGCCTCAAAAAGTGAATAATACATTTGGAAAAAGTAACTTGAACAGACAAACGTATCTGCTATCCGCGGATCTGTAATCCTGAAATCCAATCCACAGTTTGTCGTCGTCCTCCTGCTGGTTTTCATGACGGAAGTGGCTGTGGTGGTTCTCGGATATATTTACAGAGCAAAGGTGACACAGCTGATCTATTTGATAACTTCTTAATCCTGTGTGGTTTGACATCACTATATGAACCGGTCTGGCAAGCTCCTGACTCAATAGTTCATTTTCATTTGGATAAATGTCTGTTTGTGTGCACTTGGCCCTAAACAATCACCCTTCTTCTCCAATCAGCCTATGTTTGCTGTCATAATGATGAATATTGTCTACGTAGATGATAGAGCAGTAATATTAACCAATCTTAACTGTTTACAGGTTGAAGATGAGGTCAACCGTTCTATCATAAAAGTTTATGACGAGTACAATGGCACGAATAGCAACGCCCAAAGCCGAGCCATCGACTACATTCAGAGACAGGTAAAGACAAAAATCTTATTTATAACCCACCCAGGATGGCCTCATGTTGTTTTAGCTGCACATCTGTTTCCAACCATCATTACTGACATTTATTTTTTTATTTTTAGCTTCAGTGCTGTGGCATCCACAATTTCTCAGACTGGCAGCACACGCACTGGTATGATAAGTCAAAAAACAACAGCGTTCCCATCAGTTGCTGCAAAACTGCTGGCTGCACAGGGTCTCTTACCCATCCCGAAGATCTCTACCAAGAAGTAAAAGTCTTTTTTTTTTTTTTATAATGAAATATAGTTTTGTACGTTGGAGCATAATTTGCGTGTGTTTGTAGGGTTGTGAAGCACTGGTCGTGAAGAAGTTACAGGAGATTATGATGTATGTCATCTGGACTGCGCTGACATTTGCTGCCATGCAGGTAATTCACTCGTACTTTGGTACCATTTGAGGTGTTTTATTTTTAATGCATCAGTCAAATTACCCAAAATCTACCTTAAACCTATGATATATTCATTTAATTATGGTCTAAATAAAGATCCGGTGTTTGCATCTGGATAAGGTTACCAGTTTCTGAGTGCCATCATGTCTGGCACTCAGAAAAGAAATTAGGACACCCTATAAAAGCCTGTTTGTTTTGCAAACACATTTGGGGATTTGATAGGTAAGCTATATAACCAAACACAAACTGAAGAAAAGTCCTTCGAAAACTGTAAAACATAATTTGAAAAATGTTATTTGTGGCTGCAGTTACACACAGGCACATCACATCAGGAGCACCTGCCCTTCTTAACCTCAGATGTTAGTTTAGTGTCCTCCTGACTGTTGAAGTGAGAGTGAACACTGGTAAGATCCAAAGAGCTGTCTGACCATAGTCTCAGGCCTCTTCAGGAACAAGATTGTAGCAGCTTATGAATCTAATAAGGGACTTAAAGAGGTTTCAAAAGATTTAGAAGTCAGCCATTCTTCTCTAAGGAATAAAGTCTACATTGGTTGACATAGGGGAAAAAATTGCCAACATCTGCCTATCCAAGCAAATTACCCCTGAAAACAGACTGCAAGATGCTACAAGACTTTTTTGTTTTTGTTTTTTGTTTTTTATTAGAGCCACTCGAACAAATTACCGTATACAATTATTATACGTATACCTATTGATGTACTCAATAATATAATACTGACGAGACGGTGCATAACAAGAAAATAAATAAATAAAAAATTACAATGCACCAGCTTCAGCCCTTTTTTGTTGCTTTTTCAACTAGGAAAAAATGTTAAATTGAGAATAAGACTACAGAATAAACCCAACCACTGTATTTAATTCAAGTGTATTTAATTTTCTCAAGCTTTAAAGAAAACATCTTATCTCTAACCCACAGGGATATTGAGGGACATTTATCAGACTTCCAGTGTAACAATAAAGAACGTAAAGATGAGAAAGCAATTATATTCTTTTGAGCAGAATTTATTGCTAAAGTAGAGTTGAGGATACCAAATATGGCAACAAATGGACAAGGTTGCAAATTTACTTTCAGAACATAAGAAATAATTGAGAAGTAACTAGACCAAAAATGATATAATTTAGGACAGAAAAAGAACATATGGCCAAGATGACATGGAGAGCCTTTGCATTTATCGCATGTATCCATAACATCCGGGTAAATCTCAGAAAGCCTTGATTCTGAGAAATTAACCGTTGCACATAGGTTGATTTCTATATAAATAAACTTGACTTGACTTCCTCCCTTTTCCTTCCACTCAATATTCCTTCTTTCATTCCTTGCATCCTACCTCCCTCACCTCTGTCCCTCCTTCCTTCCTTGCATCCTACCTCCCTCACCTCTGTCCCTCCTTCCTTCCTTGCATCCTACCTCCCTCACCTCTGGCCCTCCTTCCGTCCTTGCATCCTACCTCCCTCACCTCTGTCCCTCCTTCCTTCCTTGCATCCTACCTCCCTCACCTCTGTCCCTCCTTCCTTCCTTGCGTCCTACCTCTCTCACCTCTGTCCCTCCTTCCTTCCTTGCGTCCTACCTCCCTCACCTCTGTCCCTCCTTCCTTCCTTGCGTCCTACCTCCCTCACCTCTGTCCCTCCTTCCTTCCTTGCGTCCTACCTGCCTCACTTCCCTCACGTATTTTATATTATAAAATAAACGTAAAGACTGATAAATCTGGAGAGATGAGTCTGGATCTGTTTGGAATGTCTTTGATGAAACGTGTGGGAACCCTGAATAGTTATTGAACGTTTGAAAACTAAAAGGTTTGTTTATCTTTCCAGATGTTGGGGATGCTGTGTGCATGTGTCGTGCTGTGCCGCAGAAGCAGAGCTCCTACCTATGAGCTTCTTATCAACGGGGGTACCCAAGCATAAAAAGTGAAACACTTTTCTCAATGTAAGCATCTTTCTAAATATGTATTTCTGATGAGAGGATAAAGAAATGTGTTGTCAGGCTTATCTTTATACACTAAATAAAGTAAATGTTTTTATGTTGAGCTTTTTTTTTTTTCAAAAGGCTTTTGGCCTCACTAATGGAAGCTCTCTGGAAATTATTCATACTTATGCTTTGAGGGGGACATGAGCCGTATGTTTATTCTCACCCAAACCAGATAAAAAAAAAAAAAATGATGGACAGGGTATTTTCCTTATTGTAGCTGACATAACATATAAAGGGTCTGCATTATTTTTATTTTTGAATCTGTTAAGTACTTGAATGAAGGAGTGAGATGTCTACTTTGCTGTAACTTTTCAAGTATGACTACTGCTCTATTTGACTTTTCTCCGTTATGAGTAATGGATACTGCCGTCTCCCCATTCAACTGCATGGTTTTGTGTGTAAACTGTTACATAACTGGCTTTACCTTATGTGAGCTTTAATTTGGAAATAAATGTTTAGTATCTGACCTCTTTGAGGTATTAATTTGTTTCCTATTTCATAGATTTCTTTTCTAGCTGTTTATGTTTGTCCCAACTACTGTACTGCAGTTTGGTTTGTTCAAATGTAGCAATGATGAGACTTGAGAATGTAAATAACATGTGTTTAAGTAAAAGTTTAAAATAAATTAGATCCGTTTCTGGTTTATTCAGACGTCTATATGATAATTTGCATTTTGTCTGTCCATATTTTGGTGTTTCCCTGTTATATTGGTTTCTAAGATTCTCAGATTTTCCCCAAATTAGTTCCAAGGAACCCATTTTAACATGCTTACATGGTAAAAAAGAAAGTGCACCCTCTTTATATTCCAGGGTTTCTTCAGGATATAACGTAAATAATTTTTGTTTCTTTGGCAACTCAGTGCTCCTGGTCTTCTTGACCCAACCACAGCATTTCATACTGTATATCATGGTATCTTGCTGTCCAGCTTACAGCAATGGGAACCACTGGCCCAGTGCTCTCCAGGTTTAAGTCCTACCTAACTTCTCATATCAGTCAGATATTATCGTCAACAGCTGCTTCCCTTGCTATTGGGGTCCCCCAAGGATCCATCTTGGGTCCCTTACTGTACGGCCATTTGAGTTGACTCAAAAAAAACAAAACCATAATGTACCTTCTCACTTTGATGCAGATACTGTGCGGCTGTACCTGCCTGGACTGCGCCGACCCTTTTACTGCTTGATTAAGCTCAAATCCTGGATGAGCAGTAACTTTTTAAACCTTAATGGAAGGAAGAATGGGATTATTTGGTTCTGGCATTAGAACCTAGATTGTTCTGTTCTATTCCAACACAGGACGAATGGACTACATTCCCCTCCTCCGATCCTTTTCTTGGTTTTGCCTCCAGTATTCAGATTTATTCAAACTGATCCAGAATCTCTGGTCTGCAAAAAATACCCTCGACACGATAGTATAAAAAAAATCCCCATAGCATTATACCTGAGCTACCATGCTTTCCTGTCTTCACTGTGTACTGTGGCTTGAGTTTGGATGTTATCTGACAAACTGTCGAGATCCCAAAATAACATTTTTGCTTTAATTGGTCCAGAAAATGTTCTGCCTTTTCTCTTTAGGTCAGTCTTTATATGTAACCTCTTCAGCACATAGTCTTTTTCAGTAGTAGAAGACTACAGGATAACTTGGCTTCTATATGTATCTTCTAACAACAATTACAATCATTATTATTATTATTATTATAGTACTCAAATGTAACTGTAGACCTTTGATCACCCCAAAGCTGTTCATTGGCTAGTCTTTGATCCTTTGTAATGGTAATTTTCTATTTTGTACCACATCTTTTTAGTTTTGCTTTCCAGTTTGAAGCATTTTCCCTGAGCTGTCTATCATTTTCTGCACATCTTTTTTTTAAACACACATTCTGAAACACTCTCTCTTTTTCTTCATGGCTTCTGTCTCTGGTTGTGCTGGACTTCCATAATGTTAATTTATGGGCTCTTATCGACTTGTTCAGCACTTGATCTGCACCTGTATTTTTTCTATAAATAAAATTAGAGTTGAGTAACTTCATCCCAGGGTTAACAATGCTCAGAGAAATTGCAAAAAGCTTACATCATCTTAGAGCCTACATAAGTGTGTTTTACATATTAAACGTTAAAGTTCATGACAGTGAAAAAGAACAAAACACAAATATGGTTTGGTTAGAAGCGTTGCCAGGTGAAGGCCTCTTGTCTATAGATAGAATATTGTGATCCAGCTTTGGTAAGCAAAGTTTTTGAAAAGAACAATGAACACGACAAATCGGCATACCTCATATCAACTGTCAAGCATAGCGGTGAAAGGGGAATGATTAAGCCTCGCTTTACAGCCATGAACTGCTCTGTATAGCAACGTATTGTAGAATAAAATGTGAGGCCATCTAACAGCTAAGACTTGGCCCAAACTGGGTCATGAACAGGACAATCGCCCCAAACACAGCAGCAAATCTACAAGAGCTAAGAAAAAGAATGCAGATGTTGCAATGACCCAACACCAAGACATCAACCCTACTGAAATGTTGTCAGGACTTCAATAGCTTGTTGAAACCAATACCTACAAACCTCAAAGAACAGAGGTAATGTTGAGAGACACTGATGAAGTTGCAAAGAAAAGGACTTTCAGTTACTGCAGTAAAAGGTAGATTTACTACTCGAATCATGAGGAATGAGCTTTTTTTGTGGAGTCCACTGCATGCTTTTCTACACTTCTGGATAGATTTAAATAATTTCAAACCTGTCAAAGACCAGATCCATTTAGCTATTTTTCTGCTAAGTAAAACTCTAAAATCGAAAGAGGGCTTATTTTCTTCCCTGTAGATAGCCTAATCACATGAGCCAGCAACTTTTGTGACTCCACTGTGGTTATATGATAGGAACTGACTTAGCGGCCGCTCACTGAAGAGCAACCAGACACCAAAGTTATACATGGGACGCAGCTACATAACCTATGAATAGTTCCCGATGCGATCTTCAAATAATCTGCCTTACAAAACAGCTGTTGCTACAACAAACTAAAGCTTTTTTTCATTATGTTGTTGGTGAAAAAACATAAAATATGAGTATTAGTTTGCCTTTTTAAATAAATGCAAATGAAAACTTCACACTGATCTATTTTTGATCATTTTATGCAAACAAGAAGACATAAATTACAATCAAGGCAACAACAGAAGTCATGGAAAACCTTTAAAACTTCAGATTCAACATAAAACTAAAGTGTGCGAATAAGCTTTAGTGCCATGTACCTGTGCAAAAGATCCGTATGACTCTTAGTTGTCAATAGTTTGAGAAGTAACATGAACCTAAAATATATTATTTTTAGTACTGACTGCTGCTGCTGCTTTATGTTGAAGCCATTATCTACAGATTTTTTATGTGGTAGATTCTTGGTATAAAGCTGTTCAGTGAGTTGTGGTCAACCTTTAGTTCAGAACAACTGGATGTACCACGTTTCTACCACCAGGGGAGGGGGCTGTTCAGAGAGGGACAGTTTTACAAAGTATGCATGCCACAAAGATGCTTTTTCTTATTTGAAATTACAAAACCATTCAGAAATGTACATGTAAAATGGGCTGTCCGGTAAACTTATTCCTTAGCAAGGTAAGAACCTGGAACCAGACCAGAAAGACCATTTCTTTGTACCCTCCACCAGCCATCGTCTCCCTCATCTATCACAACCACAACATCTCCAACTGATATTGAGAGTTCATCTTCCCCCTAAAAGAAGAACAGGTACTGTCAAGTTAAGATTTCTTTCTCAAAAGATAAAAAAAGTTAAATCTACATAATAATCTGTGCCAATGACCAGACCTGTGCGACGTAGTTGTATTGAGCCCTGTACTCCTTACTGCTCTGCTGGTACGGCTGAAATCCAGGAATGGAAGCATATACACCGTCTGATGTTCCTGCTGAAGACCAACATATATTATCATTTTAAACCCTCATTATGTGAAGATATAACAGCCTTATCTCTTTTTTTCCCCCCTTTATTCAAACTTTATAGAAGTGTTCATTTTATATGGGGTAAGAACGCTGTCAAAAACAATGTGTATGTAAAGACGGACATGTGTGCATATTAGTCAATAGTTGTGGATAAGTCAAATCCAAAAGAAGTATTGTATATTTTCTCTATAAGAATACAAAATAAAATGTTACAACTTCAAGAAATTACAAAATTACAAATTACAAACATTAAAAATAATCAGCTCTAGTATTATTTAAGTACTTTACATTTTCCTATATCAAACATACTGTCCCTGTCATGTATGAGAACATACCCCATTGGACAGGGATTAACCAATCACCTTATATTTTGAGTCGGTCATTCCTCACATCATACACAACTATTCTTGTGAATGTGGACACACTTGCTCTTTATTTGCCAGAATAACGGGGGAACAAAAATATTTCAGCCATCTGAAATATTCTGTTTCCTCCTCATAACATAGGAACAAAATAACTTACAAGCAAGTGTTTTACTGTGTCTATCCCTCTCATCACGGACAACAAGTCTTGTGAATTTGGAAACATTTGCTCTTTGTTTGCCAGAGTTACAGAGGGGAAACAGAATATTTCAGCCATCTGAAATAATCAATTCCCCCTCTATAACATGGGAACAAAATAACTTACAGTCAAATAATCAGTTTCCCCCTGTAACTCTGGCATATAAAGAGCAAATGTTTCCAAATTCACAGGACTTATTGTCCGTAATGAGAGGGATAGACACAATAAAACACTTGCCTTTAAGTTATTTTGTTCCCCTGTTATAGAGGGGGAACTGATTATTTCAGCTGTCTGAAATATTCCGTCCCCCCCCGTGTAATTCTGGCAAATAAAGAGCAAATGTGTCCACATTCACAAGAATAATTGTGTTTGATGTGAGGAATGACCAACTCAGAATATAAGGTGATTGGTTAATCCCTGTCCAATGGGGTAACAAAACATGAGGTGTGAGCGTCAGGCTGGAATATTGTGTTCCCCTTTGATGTTCCTATAAACATTTTTTCCCTCTTTTTAAAAGAGAGGAAATATGTTCTCATACATGACAGGGACAGTATGTTTGACATAGGAATATGTAAAGTACTTAAATAATACTAGAGCTGATTATTTTAAACAGAACAACATCAGATATCACCATTATCAAAAATGATCAAAAACTAGCTATTAGAAATATCTTTTATAAATCCAGTATTTTGTCATATTTTACATTAGAACGCGATTTACCAGAAAAATAAGCAACACTCTCATCTATTCAGGAAGCCAACAGAGTGAGCATCCATTGTTTTATATCAGTAATAAAAAAGTAGAAATAAACACGACGTGTTGGAAAACAGTGTTTGGTGGCTGACTGATGTCCGTCAGGTCAAAGTGAACATGACACAAGTTGGAAAAGACATGGATTCTTTCGGCGAAACAACACGAAGCTGTGCAAAAAAAACAAACCCTCACAAGATCAAGTTAATTTTGTATTTATTTTTTTATTTTTTTCTAGGAGCTGTTGATTAAAAATAAAGTAACAACATTGACATGTCGGATCCGCCTCTCTGGCTGCAGTACGCGCTCCCGACACAGGGGAAACAGATTATTTCAGGGGAGCAGAATTTCGCACAACACCGGCACTACGTTTACTGGCAGTGAAGAGTGTGACAGCGCATGCGTAATGCGAGTCGACTAACTCTGTGCTCCACTAACCAGCCTGAGATCACGTGACGAAAAGTCGCTGATGTAAATTCGTATTCTCATAGAAAAGAAATCGTATTCACAAACTGTTTTAGCATATTGTATTCATAAAGAATAAACCACAACTGTAAACTTGAACTTTGTGTTTGTAATTTCTTGAAGATGTAACATTTTATTTTGTATTCTTATAGAAAAAATATACAATACCTCTTTTGGATTTTACTTATGCACAACTATTGACTAATATGCACACATTTCCGTCTTGATTTTGACAGCGTTCTTTCCTCATAATTTTAACTTCACCTGTGTTTAAAAAATATAGGGCCTTCGAGACTTCTAACCCATTCATTTTAAATTTAGTAACTAATTTTAATATGTGCTGGGTTGCTTAAAAAGCTGTGACTGTCTTGCCTCTAGCGTTTTGTATCTGTTTTGAATGTAGCGGATGCGTACCTACAACCGCAACCTTCAATGTATTTTATTAGGCTCTTGTGTCACACGAGACAGAAAGACACAAAGTACCATATTGTTGTGAAGTGGAAGGAAAATGCTGCATGTATTTTTTCATATAAACATCTGAAAGGTCATGCCTTGGAGGTTTGTTAGAGAACATTAGTGAAAAAACAGCATGATGAAGACCAATGAACACTGCAGATAGGTCAAGGACAAATTGTGGAGATGTTCAAAGCATAGTCAGATTATAAATCAATAACTCATGCTTTAAACATCTTACGGTGCACGGTTCATCAGCAGAGTTTTGTCTAACTACAAACCGAGCAAGACCTGGCCATCCACCTGAACTGACAGGCCTGGAAAGGGGAGCATTAATCAGAGAACCGACCTGGATGTCTATGGTAGCTCTAGAGGACCTGCAGAGATCCACAGCTCAGATGTGAGAATCTGTTGACAACTATTAGTCATGCACTCCACAAATCTGGACTTTATGGGAGAGTGCCAAAAAGAAACCCATTGCTGACAAAAATCCACCGAATATCCTGTTTGCAGTTTGGCACAAGTCACGTAGAAGAAGGTGGAGGGAGGTGCATTGGTCAAATGACACCAAAATGTAACTTTTTGACCAACGTCTAAAACACTAGATGTGGCGAAATACTATACCTGCATATCACCCGAAAATAACCTTCCCTATTATGAAACCGTGGCAGCACCATAATATTGTGTGGATGCTTTTCTTCAGCCATGATAAGAAATTTGTGTCAAAGTTGATGAGAAGAAGGATGTGAGAGGCTTGAAAAAACTTGAGACTGGGGCAGAGGTTCAACTCCTCTAAACATACGACCAGAGTCAAAACAGTATGGTTTAGATCCAAGAATATTCATGTGTTTGGATGGTCCAGTCAAAGCCCAGATCTAAATGCAATATAAAATCTGAGGTAAAACTGGGAATTTTATGTTTACAGACAACTCCATCAAATCTGACTGAGATTACAAAGAAGAATGGACAAAGGTTCAACCCCTATATGTCCAAAACTAGTAGAGACAACCCCCAAAAGATTTATAGCTGCAACTGCAGCGAAAGGTGGGTCCGTAAAGTATTGAGTCAGGTGGGGTTTATTCATGTGCATGCAGCACTTATCAGATTTTTGTTTGTCAAAATTGCGGAAAACCATCTTTTGTTTTCCTTCCACTTCACATCCTGCACCACTGTGTGTTGGTCTGTTGCAGAAATGTCGATGCAACTGATGTTAGTGATTGTCACCTCTCAAAATCTGAAATGGATTTAGGGTTATAGCAACTACGCTTGCACTACACTGTACATTTATGGTTAAAATTCACATGCTACGTATCTGTTCTGCAAAAACTAAGACACCATGTTTCTATGGATATTCGTTTAACCACAGAAATGACATGTGATTTCCTTGGTTGGGTACAGGTTTAAACATTAAGTGTATGCAAGCTGTGGTTTTACTTCGCCTTGCTTTGTCCGGACGAGTCATTATGAGCAGTTCTAGAATTAGTTGAATAACTTTGCTACCATACCCGGTTGTTCTGACACTCCCTCGTTGATGTTTAGCTTGGAGCCAAATGTACAGCTTCCTGGCAGTAGATTTGAAAACCTAAAGGTTGTGAAAAGCTGTTAGAAAGGCTCAGTAGATAAAAAAAACAAGTGATAATCTTTTCTCAATGTCCTGTTGTGATCCTACCTTTTCTTGACTCCCTCTACAAATCCAGCACTGCCATTTCTCTGCACTGAGGCATTATTCGCATAGTAATTTTGATATTCAATTGGAGCTGTGGGGGGAAAAAAAGCATTAAAATTGATTTGAACAAGCACCACCCACCCCTGATGTTGTGCTTGCTTAGCTGAAAGATAATATTGAAATGATCTCTCAGAATGGAACATATTCAAATCAAAGGAGGAAGATTGCCGGCGTTGCATGGCTTACCTGGGGGGGTTGGGTTACACTTTTTCATCTCCACAAAGTTGTTGTTGTCTGTGTTGATGTCACAGTTCTCAAGCGATTTCCGTACATTTTCACAACACTGAAAGAACGGTTTCAGTCAGGAAGGAAATTTAAAAAACAGCGTTTCCCTGACAGTCCAGTACATGTGAAACCAGCTCACCTCATCGTCTTTGACGCACTGCATTGAAAGCTGGTTACAATGCACCCACAAAGCATTTCTTGTGACACTGATGCGATCTTCTTCTTGCTGCTGGAACATCTGGAAAACATTTGTTTTGACATATAGAAACATGTTCAACTTGTAGTTGCAACTTGCCGTTTTAAATTGTTTTTGCACTGAAATTATGATTATGATTGTTTTTCTTATTTACTGCTTTATTTTGTCCTCTTATGGGCAGGAACATGCCCTTCTTTGTTGCTGTTCACATGTAACTGACCTTATAGGGATGTTCAAAGCTGCCTAAATGCTTTAGCTTTGTTGATGCTATCACATTCAAATTTTCAGAATAATGGCTCACTTTGTAAGGGGAAGTGTGCATATCCCCAATGAAAAAACAGACATGCAACTGCAACTCTCTCTGGCATAGTATTTGTATGCACAATTAAGTGAGCAAATTCTAAGTAATACATGGAAAGGAAATATTGCCTTTTACAGCTTACCTCACAGGTCTCAATATGCGTCGACTCCCACTCTTGACGAATCTGGTCAAGCTGTTCAATGTTGGACTTGTACTGCTTCTCTAAAAACAGTTCACACCAGTTTGACACATGAGATCTTGAGCACAACTTACACTTGACAACCCTGAGTTTATATTCTGCATTTTCAGACCCTTCACTGATTAACAAAAAAAAGGGAAGTTAGCATGACCAATGTTACAGAAAAGATGTTTCTAATAAAGTGCATCAGATCCTAACATGAAACACATGATAAATGTGAGCATTTCTTACATTTTGTTAAATTATTAAAACTCTTCCTCCTTACCGGCTTCAACTGCAGCTTCTCTGCACTGTTTAGATTTGTTATTCATCTAAAAGAAATTACAGAAAACAAAACAACAGGTTGAATTTTTCTTTTTAGACTTGCAGTGCAAAAGTCCCGTTTCAGAGGACTGGAATAATTAAAAAACCTTTTTCCCCCGTTAATGTGATACAACCTGTAAAATTCAACTGAAAAACAAACAAATATGTAACAAAAAATGGACAAAAACAACTTGTTTGCATGAGTGTTCACACTCTTAAACCAATAATTTGTTGAAGCGCCTTTTGATACAGTCTTCTTTGGGACAAACATCCTATCAGCT
Source organism: Girardinichthys multiradiatus (assembly GCF_021462225.1). Classification (NCBI taxonomy): domain Eukaryota; kingdom Metazoa; phylum Chordata; class Actinopteri; order Cyprinodontiformes; family Goodeidae; genus Girardinichthys; species Girardinichthys multiradiatus. The sequence continues at coordinate 27,138,608 of NC_061795.1, read as the reverse complement.
ACAGTTAACCTGATGAAACTGAAATAAATATCACAAGTCCCAGCGGGATGTTTCTGATGTTGGCTCATTTGCATCCTTTAGAAAAAGCCATAGTTTGCAGAGAGGTTATAAAGGATGAGTTTTAAAAACCTTATTGTGCAAAAGTGTCAGTCAAGAGAAGGGTGCACAAAACTCCCCACAGCACCATACAGTATATAGCATGGCATAATAGGAAGCCAGCCGAAAGACTCACAGTAAACTTCAAGGAGCTGGAGGAATTTCTGGTTACCACAGTTTGTGTTTTACATGTGACAACAATCTCCTGTATTCTCCATTTGTCAAAAAAATGGCTGAAAGAGAGAAGCCTTTTCTTCCGAAGAAAACCTCCACGCCTGGATGTGGTATGGTCCGATGAAACAAGCCAGGAACTCTGGCACAAAAACAACACCGCATATCATCAAAAGAATACCAACAATGACACATGGTGGTGGCAGCATCATGCTCTGTGGTTACATGTCTTCTGATGGTAGTAGGAGTTTTTGTCAAGGTAGACAAAGTCATGAACAGTTTTGGCCTGAAACCTTTAGGTGCCAGAAGAATGGCTTCACTGGAAGGAAATGTAAGTTTTAGAATGACAAGTGTTCAGAAATAAATCTGACAGGAAATCAGTGGAGTCACCAGAGCAGGTAACTTCAACTGAAATTTAAAAACAAGCAGTGAATATACAATTTTGAAATAACATTAGATTTTCTCAAATTCAAACAGGGTCTAAATTATACATATAGGCTCAAATAAATACATCAATTCACCTCCTTTAAGTGGTGCTAAAGGTTCTTGAATGTCTCTTAAATTGACAAGACTAAAGCCTATCAAACATATTGTATTAATTGTTAACTGAACACAGCAGGTAGTTTGTCTTTGACAGCATAAAATGCTCTGTCTCACAGGATAGATCAACATCCTGTGAGACAGAGCAAGCAACTCAGTGAAGATGTAAGAAGGGAAATTGTAGACTTACACAAGTTGGGAAAGTCTTTCAGAAATATTTAGTTAGAATGATGTGTCATCGGTTTGCTGAAGTTTGGATAAACACTAAAACCCACATAGATGCCTGCCATAAATTGCAGCTGGATATCATGTTTTAAGTTTAGACAAAACAAAGATTGAGCTATTTAGCTGCAGTTACCAGAAATATGCTTTGAGGTTTCAAGGCGAGGCTTTCAAACCTAAGAACAGTGTAACAACTGTCAAGCAAGGAGGTGATAGTATCATTCTGAGAGTCTGTTTTGTAGGCAGTGACACCGTTGCACAAAGTGGATGGAATAATAAAGAAGGACAACCACCTCCAAAAATGTTGACTTCACCTCAACCTAACAGCTATTTAGTTGAACGTTGAATACATACAAGTGTCCAACTCCCAGGATGACCCCAAACACACATCAAAACTGGTCTTAGAAAGAATAAAAGCTGGCCAGCAATGATCTCCTGGAAGTCTCAATACTGTTTAAAATTAGTGACCATGCTTTAAAGCAAGAGGGCCACATGTTGAGGGGCATTTAAATAATGTTGTATGTGTATAACTGAGCCTATTTGTTTCATTTTGACTCATTACTGATTGTAGAAAATTCACAATGAATCCAAATATTTTTTAGCCACTTATGTCTTTTTAAAAATAATTGAAGTTACTGTATGTGTTCAGTGAAAAAAGAATGGTAAAAAAAAACAAATTAATAGCATTCATGCCCACCATGAATGTATGTAAACTCCTCAACAGAACTGCTTGAATCATTAAGACATTTAGAGGCTGCTAAAGGGATGGACCCGTGTTGTGTCTGCACAGAGCAGTAAACTTAGCTCAGAGTTTAAAATGGATCTTTAGGGCCGTGGTTACAAGCAGCCCGTCACAAATTAACCATTTGATCCAACATCTTTAGTTGAATCTGTAAAAATACCAAAGATAACGCAGTTTGACAAACATTAAATAGTATTTAGCTTCAATAGGTTTGATGGTGATGGTTATAAGGTTAAAGCTTGGCATTGAATGGAGGATCAATAAAAGAATGATTCATCTCTCAGTTCCTTTACATGGTTGTTAAAGTTGTTTGTGTTTCTTTTTTCACTTTCAGATGCAGTATATAGATTTTGTTTAGACCCAACATTTTTTCTTTTGTCCTCCAACAGACCAATGTTCCTATTTTTAAGCTCACACTGATAAGAGACAGGAAATGAGTGAAAAACAGCCCAAGTTAAAAAGAAAAAACAGTAGAAATACCTTCAATGTAATCCATGCAAGGCCCAAAAAAATGGGAAGCAAAGCAAGTGCAGCTCTGTTACCAGTTTATCATAAATAAGAAGGAAGTGAAAATGTCAGTTCTTCGAGCTTTTATTTTTAGGTTAGTGTCATAATGACCGTGTGTAATTTATAAGATTATTTCAACAATTTTATTATCAGTAGAGCAATATACACACACAGGGGTTGGACAATGAAACTGAAACACCTGGTTTTAGACCACAATCATTTATTAGTATGGTGTAGGGCCTCCTTTTGCGGCCAATACAGCGTCAATTCGTCTTGGGAATGACATATACAAGTCCTGCACAGTGGTCAGAGGGATTTTAAGCCATTCTTCTTGCAGGATAGTGGCCAGATCACTACGTGATACTGGTGGAGGAAAACGTTTCCTGACTCGCTCCTCCAAAACACCCCAAAGTGGCTCAATAATATTTAGATCTAGTGACTGTGCAGGCCATGGGAGATGTTCAACTTCACTTCCATGTTCATCAAACCAATCTTTCACCAGTCTTGCTGTGTGTATTGGTGCATTGTCATCCTGATACACGGCACTGCCTTCAGAATACAATGTTTGAACCATTGGATGCACATGGTCCTCAAGAATGGTTCGGTAGTCCTTGGCAGTGACACGCCCATCTAGCACAAGTATTGGGCCAAGGGAATGCCATGATATGGCAGCCCAAACCATCACTGATCCACCCCCATGCTTCACTCTGGGCATGCAACAGTCTGGGTGGTACGCTTCTTTGGGGCTTCTCCACACCGTAACTCTCCCGGATGTGGGGAAAACAATAAAGGTGGACTCATCAGAGAACAATACATGTTTCACATTGTCCACAGCCCAAGATTTGCACTCCTTGCACCATTGAAACCGACGTTTGGCATTGGCATGAGTGACCAAAGGTTTGGCTATAGCAGCCCGGCCGTGTATATTGACCCTGTGGAGCTCCCAACGGACAGTTCTGGTGGAAACAGAGTTGAGGTGCACATTTAATTCTGCCGCGATTTGGGCAGCCGTGGTTTTATGTTTTTTGGAAACAATCCGGGTTAGCACCCCAACATCCCTTTCAGACAACTTCCTCTTGTGTCCACAGTTAATCCTGTTGGATGTGGTTCGTCCTTCTTGGTGTTATGCTGACATTATCCTGGATACCGTGGCTCTTGATACATCACAAAGACTTGCTGTCTTGGTCACAGATGCGCCAGCAAGACGTGCACCAACAATTTGTCCACTTTTGAACTCTAGTATGTCACCATAATGTTGTGTGCATTTCAATATTTTGAGCAAAACTGTGCTCTTACCCTGCTAATTGAACCTTCACACTCTGCTCTTACTGGTGCAATGTGCAATCAATGAAGACTGGCTACCAGGCTGGTCCAATTTAGCCATGAAACCTCCCACATTAAATGACAGGTGTTTCAGTTTCGTTGTCCAACCCCTGTATGTGTAAAATATATATATATTATAGGTTTTATAAGTTTCTAGATACTACACAAGTGTTTGTTGACTGACTCAGTTGGTCAGCAAAATTTGCTTAATATCCCACAGAAATAAACTCTGACCTATAGTAACCCTATTTGAGGGTCCTGCAATAAAATAATCCAGGCTATTTAAGGTTTCTCTTCAAGTACATCTTAATAAATCAGAATATCACTAAAGGTTTGTATATTTCAGTGATTTAATACAAAGAGTGAAACTCATATATATTGCAAACACACAGAAAAATAAGTGTCTATTTATTTTTCTTTTGTGGTTTTTTTTTATTCTGACTTAAACAATTAAGTTTCTCACAAAATAAGAAAATAACATTAAAATAAATGAAAACATATTTTAATACAGGAATTTCAGCCTACTGAAAGTATGTCATCTACTGTACAGTATACACACTCAGGACTTGGCTCTTTTTGCATGAATTACTCCATTAGTGCATCGTGACATTGATGCGATCAGCCTATGGCTCTGTGGAGGTCTTCAGTAAGCTCAGGTTACTTTAATACTGAACATCTCATCAGCACTGGGTGTAGTGACTCTCATCTTCCTCTTGACAATACTCTATAGTTTCTCTGTGGGGTTTAGGTCAGACCAGTTTGCTGACCCATTAGATACATTGATGCCATGATCATTAAAGCAGGCATTGATTTTTTTAGCAGTGTGGGTAGTGCCAGGTTCTGCTGGCAAAATAAAATCAGCATCTCTACAGAGCTTGTCAGCAGGGGGAAGCATGAAATGATCTAAATTTTCTTAAGCCATTTTTTCTTTTGCCCTCCAACAGACCAATTTTCCTATTTTTAAGCTCATACAGATAAGAGACAGGAAATGAGTGAAAAACAGCCCAAGTTAAAAAGAAAAAACAGTAGAAATACCTTCAATGTAATCCATGCAAGGCCCAAAAAAATGGGAAGCAAAGCAAGTGCAGCTCTGTTACCAGTTTATCATAACAGTGAGTCCCAGATTAGTTTTCAACTTTCCACTTTAAATAAGAAGGAAGTGAAAATGTCAGTTCTTCGAGCTTTTATTTTTAGGTTAGTGTCATAATGACCTGGTGTAATTTATAAGATTATTTAAAGCATTTTATTATCACTAGAGCAATATACACACACAGTATGTGTAATATATATATATATATATATATATATATATATATATATATATATATATATACTGAAAGTATGTCATCTACTGTACAGTATACACACTCAGGACTTGGCTCTTTTTGCATGAATTACTCCATTAGTGCATCGTGACATTGATGCGATCAGCCTATGGCTCTGTGGAGGTCTTCAGTAAGCTCAGGTTACTTTAATACTGAACATCTCATCTGCACTGGGTGTGGTGACTCTCATCTTCCTCTTGACAATACTCTATAGTTTCTCTGTGGGGTTTAGGTCAGACCAGTTTGCTGACCCATTAGATACATTGATGCCATGATCATTAAAGCAGGTATTGATTTTTTTAGAATCAGCATCTCCACAGAGCTTGTCAGCAGGGGGAAGCATGAAATAATCTAATTTTTTCTGACTGACTGCTTTGGTGACTTTGGTCTTGATAAAACACAGAGGACCAACAACAGCAGATAACACAGTTCCCCAATCATCACTGACTGTGGAAACTTCAAACTGGACCTCAAGGAACTTGAATTATGTTCCTCTCCACTCTTCGTCCAGATTCTGGTACCTTGATTTCCACATGAAACACAAGAGTTTACTATTATCTAAAAAGATAACTTTGGACCACTGACCAACAGTTCACCCTGTGTTATACCAGGTAGGACACTGCTAGTTTTGTCTCTGGCCTAACATAAGCATTGCGACAGTTGTAGCTCAAGTCCAGAATATGTCTGAGTGTGGTTGAAGCACAGACTTCAACCACAGTCCCTGCCTTGTGAATCTCTTCCAAACTTTAGATGATGTTGTTCTGAGATGTGCTTGTAAATATACTCTTGCTAGACGTTGAACAGCCCACCGGGGTGGAGTTATTTTGAGAGTCACGAGTCATTTACCTTCTCGATCTGTTTGGGAGTGGCTGTGGGTGCAGTGCCTAGCCTTTCAGCCATTTGCTCTGCCTCATCCGCCTCCTTGCAACGCTGCTCATATGTCTTTTTAGACTGCAAGAGTAGAAAATCAATACAATGTAAAACCTTTTACACCCTGTACGTGGGCAGTTCAATGTGAAGGCTTAACAGGAAAAAAGGGGTTGCAAGGGGCTCGGTAGAGCCTACCCACAAGAAGAAATAATAATTTTTTAAAAAAAGGACCCGTCACTTCCTTCCTGGCAGCAAAAAATATGTTCGGCATTTCAGTGGTAAAAACAATGCTATTTTATGTCTCCACAGCACCACAATGACTTTAATTAACTACTTGATTCTTAGATCTAAAGAAATGCAGTATTCTAAGAAAAACATTTTGCAGAAGTGCCTTTTCCTTGCATATCAAAGCAGGAGTTACATTAACTAAAAGTGATAAAGTGTGTGCACATTCAACATCCTTAAGGATCAGCAAGAGATATTCTGGTTCTCAAAAGCAATCACAAATCTTTGAGATCTATTGCCATGAAAACATGAATTGAACTTACATCTATTGTTTTCTTGTAGAGGGAGATTTTTGATTTCTGGACCTTCTCCATGGTGACCTCAAACTAGTTGGAAATAACGTTAGCTCATGTTAGAAGGAAGAAAATTCAATTGAACTTCTTTGTTATGTGATCACCCGAAATAAAAAAGGGATGGTTACCCTTTTTCTCTGCTCTTTCTGCCGCTCTCTAAACTCCTCCATCCTCTTCACCTCTTCCTTCAGGAACCCAGACAGCTGAATGTGCAGGTTTCCTACACTTTCAATTTCTAAAAGAAAGCAAAGCATGCAGCTAAAAGTATAGAACCCCCAATATTAATAAAAAAAGATTTTTGAGGCGGGTAGAGTATTGTATGCTTACGTGTTTTCATTTCATCAAACGATGCTTTTAAAGTACTGTGAGAGTTAATTAACAAAAGATGCTTTTATGACATGCCAAAAAACCAAATATATTATGCAAAACTGTTTAACAGAGAATCATCAGCATTTGAGGGGAATGTACTCAGATAAACCTACCAAATCTCTATTGAACCCCCAGCCTTCCTTGCAATTGAGACCAGCTCCTTCCCATATTTCTCCTCGGCCAATGCTCTGCATACATGCCACATTTATGAACACCTCTGTTCAGAAATTCAGACATTAATTACCTCAAAAAGAGTCAACTTACCTCATTTTCAGTAGCTCCTCCACATCCTTGCATGTACGCCGGCCCTCATTAAGTCTCTGAACAATAGTCTCATAACCAACGTTGCTGATGAATTCATTGCCCTTGATACCAAAAAAGCAGGTGCTTCATTTCCACTGCTCAACATTAAAAACATTATTTGTTTTTTTCCACCCCCTCATCCATGAATTTCAACCGTAGCTCATTAAGAGTAAAAGGCAGATTGTCACTGGCAGTGTCCTGAATGGAAACAGCTATGTGGGACAGATGTCAAATGTTCACACACACCTCAACATGAAGAGATTTTACATATGCAAACTGGGATTAGAGTGAAAATAAAGGAAATATGGAGAAATGTTACAGTTTAGCTGATGGTCTTGTCTGATAAAACTTGCTGTGACAACTGATTTTATATTAAAACAGACCAAATGACAAAAAGGCAGTGCCACATTAAAATTAGTTTTGAGATGAGTAACAGAAAAGTGGAAATGTAAAGAAAGGACCAATCTGAATTCAACTTCTTCAAAATTTGACAAGAATATGGTATAAAAAATCCTCAAGGACAAAATCCAAAACATACAAAGTTACATTATTCAAATTTCCAGTAAAAACATTACAACAAGGGCTTTCTCTCCAGTGACGCTCCCTTCAGCTCTTAACATAACTAAAAGACCAAATAGGAATCAGTACCATTAAATTTAACTTACCCAAAACGAATATTTGAATTGTAAAGCCATTTCAGAAGCGCTGGAAATCTCTACATTTACTATCAGTTACAAACCCTGCAGCGGTGTTGCAGGCTGTGGCACGATGCAAGTCAAATGCATCATGTCACATTCAGGAAACAACTTTTCATGCTGCAACTCTTACTCTATTAGTCATGTCATTTAAATAAGGAAGAGCTTGAAGCAGGTCAGCAGCCGCCGTAGCAGAGCCCACACGTGGAATGGCTGCCACAACAACATCTCCTTCAAATATCGAAGAAAATAAACTTTCATCCCCTCCTTAGATAATTTTTTATATTAACCTTGATTGATAGATTTTTTTTTTTTTGTATTTTTGTTAAAATGTTCTGAGGTCTGAAACTGAACTAATTCTTCCTGTTCCTTTAGAGTATATACACAATAGGGCTGAAACAATGACAGAAATTTCCTCTAGTTTTGCAATTGAGTAGAAGGTGTTGCAATTTGGTCCAAATATATTGATATTTAGTCAACGCTGATGCCAATACAGATTTTGAAGTGACTCTTCCTTTTGTAGGATGAGTCCGCTATACCGCTTCTTCCATAGTGGGTCGCAGGGAAGCTGGTGCCTATCTCCAGCAGTCTATGGGTGGGAGGCAGTCCATCGCAGGGCAAAACACAAACAACCAAGCACACACTCATTCACACACCTAGGGGCAATTTAGAGAGACCAATCAACCTAACAGTCATGTCTTTGGACTGTGGGAGCCAGAGCACCCGGTGAGAACCCACGCATGCATGGGGAGAACATGCACTCTTCAAACAGTTATTTCCTTGAAGTATTTTTCAGTTAATGTTTATTATTATTGCTTATAGCTCGAAGGTCCACATTTGTTTTTTTTTTTCATATTAGAATATTACATAAGGCCAATAAAAAACAATTAAATACAGAAATGTTTTGTTACAGCCTACACAATCATGAAGGCTACTATCTTGACAGTTGTCCAGCAGACAGCCATTGACAGCTTCCACAAGACGCTTTAACCATAAAACGTTGTTGCTAAATACAACACTGTTCAGACTGTTATATTTAAGCATATTAATGGACGTTGAGTGGTAGGAAACGTGTCAGAAAGGCCATTGGTAAATACAACTCTGTACAGATATTATTGGAGAATTGAGTGGGAGGAAAAATTGTGGTAGAAAAAGGCGCTCAAGAAAACCATGTCCAGGACATGTGCCACCACTGTGGGATTCCATGTTATGCCACTCCTAAACCCAAAATAACATTAGAATGATCCTACCTGGGCTAAGACATAAAGGGTCAGGATTGTTGTAAATTTGGTGTTTTATTTGGAAATCAGGGAAGAGTGGAGGGGCATAGAATCCAAGTTGCTTGAGGTCCAGTGGGACGTTTCCACAGTGAGAGATGATTTGGGGAGCCAGGTCATTTACTGGTGTTGGTCCACTGTGCTTTTTCAATTCGATAGTCATCTGCCATGAAGTATCACAGCGCCTTCTGCTTTCCTCTGCTGACAATGTTTATGTAGATTTATGTAATTTCATCGCACAGCAGGGCTTGGCACCAGCCCACAAGTGCCAATAACCATGTTAAATATCACGGTATCACTGTGCTTCATTGGAAGGAAAACTCCCCTGATGTGAAAGCCCACAGAGAATCTATAATAATCCATCTCCTCCAAGCCACGCCGCATTATGGAGTAATTTGAGCCCTGAGTTTCCATAATGTACATACTTTTCTATAAACTGCCATATTTATATGAGAAATCCTTTTCTTAGAAACTGAACTTTGGGTTTTAGCTGTAAGTCATTCATCAATATAATCATCAACATTAAAACAAATAAACAGTTTAAATATATCACTTATCTGTATTGAATCAATGTATCAGTTTCACTTTTTCAGTTGAATTACAAAATATAAATAAACCTTAACTGATATCCTAATTAAATGAGATGTAGCAGTATAACTTTTCCTGTTACATAAATCACAATTTAATGCAAAAGGGGGGAAAAAATTACATATTTATCAAACAAATTAAGAGAGGTCTACAATGAACAATAAACATAGTCATAATTCATCATGTGACAACTGGAGGTGTCTGCCGTAGTCTGTCACTTCACTGTTCATGAATATTTCTTGGTTTTTCAAAACTTCTGACACAGAAATCTGCCCATCTCCATCCTGGTCCATTTCCTTGATGAGGTGAAGTGCCTGTTAATGACAAAAAAACAAATTAAACAGAAATGTTTTAGTCTTTACAATCCATAGCTGCAACAGTGTTTCTTTCCAGAATTGCAACAAAAAACCCCACAAAACTGTGAGCAATCCCAATATTAAATCACATTTCAGTACATATTCTGGCTTTAAAGTCAAGGTTTGGTACGATTTCAATAATAAAAGCAAAATATATTAAAATGTATATTTCTTTTACTTCAGTCAGCAGTAAACAAAGAATCTTTTTCAATTTCTGAAATTAATTTCAGTTTGTTTTGTTCTAAACCTCAATGTTGATTTAAATAGGACTGTTCCTATATTTGAAGACAAAACATGTTTAAATCAATTTGGAATTGTTTTGATATTTAGACAACCTAGTGTACCAGCTGTTTCTGAGTGCAGGATGCACAGCTGTTGGGAAAATGCCTTGCATCTCATTAGATGTGCGGAGTTTGGGCTTATTTGATGCTACAGGTAGCCATTTAAATGTTTGCTGATTTTTATCCAGTACCAGTTGCTTTGATTGTGTTTCTTTGTATTTGAGGCTTACCATACAGTTCAATCTCAATATTGAGCGTCAAAAACCTGATAACGTTAAAGGCTGTACATGTTTTCCTTTCAACAAATTTTGATGGAGCCATTGAAGCCTACTTCCTCTCTCGCTGAACCATAGCTATTAGGCGCAACCCAGCGCAGCTGCTCATCTCGATCCAGTCTGCCATCCTCATCCTGGTCGTACAGCTCTTTAAATCGCACAGTTTCTTCAATCTCCCACTGTGATGGTGATTCACCTTGTTTACAAAAAGAGAAACACAAGTTGTAAAAAACAAACTGAATACAGAGAAGAAATCAGGAACAAAGATAACAATACCCTACCTTCATTACGCACATTTCCAATATATTCACTTAGAGCGACGAATCCATCTTTATCTGTATCATATTCATTCAACACATCTTCAATGGCAAAGTCCTGGCAGAAAGACAATAAGTCAATTTCAGTGGATGCAAAGCACTGTCCTATACTGGATAAAGGAGTGTGTTATCGTATCAGATTTTGCAGGAATGAGAACTAAACTCAACTTACAGCCATGTAATCCACCTCAGATGGGTGGGTGAAGGCAAGAAACTCAGTCACGTTTAGGCCAGGTGTACCGTCCACATCGGCAAAATCAAAGCGCCTCTTTTCCTTTAAGAGAAGCTAACAGTGATACGAGAACATGTTAAAATCTAATAAAGTTACAGAAGGATATGAGGTAATTTGTGAGAGATTAATTTGCCTTCAGAAAGTGCTCATACCCCTTGAACCTTTTCACATTTTGTCATGTTACAACTACAAACAGTGTACTTTATTAGGATGTAAAGTGATAGATCAACACAAAGTGGCACATAATTATGAAGATAAAGCTTTTGATTTGTTTCACAAATTCAAATCTGAAAATTGTGGGGTGTTTTTGTATTCAACCTTCCTTTCTCTGGTTCCCCCTTGAAAAAAAACAGTGTAACCAACCAAGAGGTGCGCGGTAACTGTAAAGGAGCAGCAGATATTCACAATTTTGGTGGAAGAATCTGTTGAAAGGGCATCTGAAAGTCACACTGCATATTAATAATATTTATTGGCCAGTTGAACTGAATGGTTTATGTCAAAGCATATTCATTTATTAGAATGTCCTAGTCAAAGACCCAAACCCAATTGAGAATTTGTGACAAGAGTTAAACACTGATGCTAACAGACGCTCCCCACCGAATGTGACTGAGCATGAGAAACCATGAATCATCAGATGTGCAAACCTAGTAGAGACATACCCATAAAAGACTCGCAGCTGTAACTGCAGTAAATCTGGTTCTACAAAGTATTAACTCTGCGGGGTTTAATGCAAACGTTCCCCGCAGTGTTCAGAGTTTTATATGTAAAAGCTTTTGACCGTGTTTTATTTATCTTCAACATCACAATTATACTTTAATCTGTGTTAGTCTATAACATTAATGTTCCAGTAAGTTTATGGTTATAACATGTCAAAATGTAAAATCTTTTTGCCACACATTGTATAATGTTTGCCTACTTGTCTAAGAGACTCTTGCTCCGGGTCACCGAGTATAGTGTCATCATCAAAAGTAATGAGCTGATCATGAGCAACAGAGCTGGACTCCTCCCATGTTACAACACCATCTTTGTTAATATCAAACTCAGTGAAGCGCTCCTCGGCATCTTCTAGAGCATATTTTCTGTAGACATGCTGAATCCACAGAGTGATCTCCTCTGAGAATAAAACACACAATATGGTCATATTAAAATGTATTTTCCAATGTTTCTTTTTTGCATTTTTGACCTAACATAAAGTTACCTGCACTTAGAAGATTGTCCCCATTTGTATCAATCTTCTTTACAATTTGCATCATCTTCTTTCTCTTCTCTGCTGGGCTAAGTTTCTTTATTGCTTTGGTGCTCTAAAGAAAAAGCATTGAACAAGTACGATGAAAAACGAGCAGGAGATCAATAAAGAGTAAAGAGATGGCTAAAAACACAACAGCATGACCAAAATATGAAATAACCTCCTCTCCTAACAGAACAGCCATGTCATGGTCAGGGTTGTGCTGCTGGCCGATGTAGTGATCTTCATGGAGATGTTCATGTGAGCCTAATTGTCCAACCTCAAACTGAAGCATCAGCAGAAAGAACAATAAAACGTGTTCCATCTGTTGACAAATGCACTAATAAATAAGAGTAAACATCCCAAACAGAAGTGCCCAATGCAACTCTGCTATCTGGTGGCCTGTTGGTGGAAGTTCAAACAACAACCTTGCAAAATCCACACATAGCTGCTGTGTTTAAAATTATGAGAACAGAGAATCAGATTAAACAAGCCTAGCGAAAAGATTTTGATTGGTCAATCTGCCTAAAAGAATAGTTCAAAACTGCAAAGGAAGCGTAGAGAAGATGGGAAAGCACAAACAGCGTTAGCTAATGTAAACCAGCCAATAATACCCTAACTGCGATTAATAAGACTTAAACAGTTAAGAATGTTATTACCGTGAAAAGTTGTCAGTACAAATGTATATACTTTAGCAATAGTCAAAGTCGTGGAGTGGGACACTTCCGGTAGTGAACTTCAAATTAATAGGGCTATAAAATCATTGTGAAGGCATATATAGGTATATATATATATATATATATATATATATATACATAGAGATATATATATATATATAGATGGATGTTTTCGAGCCTCTATTTCTGTCAATTATTATAATTTTTTGCCTGCAGCCACGGAAACACTATATATAAAACTAGAATATTACATTAGACCAAAAATAAATAAATAAATAAATAATAGACATCAGAGCTTAATGAAAAGTAACCTGACAAAGGCCCTCATTATATATATATATATATATATATATATATATATATATATATATATAAATATACAGTACAGACCAAAGGTTTGGACTCACCTTCTCATTCAAAGAGTTTTCTTTATTTTCATGACTATGAATATTGTACCTTCACACTGAAGGCATCAAAACTATGAATTAACACATGTGGAATTATATACTGAACAAAAAAGTGTGAAACAACTGAAAATATGTCTTATATTCTAGGTTCTTCAAAGTAGCCACCTTTTGCTTTGATTACTGCTCCGCACTCTTGGCATTCTGTTGATGAGCTTCAAGAGGTAGTCTCCTGAAATGGTTTTCCAACAGTCTTGAAGGATTTCCCAGAGATGCTTAGCACTTGTTGCCCCTTTTGCCTTCACTCTGCGGTCCAGCTCACCCCAAACCATCTCGATTGGGTTCAGGTCCGGTGACTGTGGAGGCCAGGTCATCTGGCACAGCAACCCATCACTGTCCTTCTTGGTCAAATAGACCTTACACAGCCTGGAGGTGTGTTTGGGGTCATTGTCCTGTTGAAAAATAAATGATGGTCCAACTAAACGCAAACCGGATGGAATAGCATGCCGCTGCAAGATGCTGTGGTAGCCATGCTGGTTCAGTATGCCTTCAATTTTGAATAAATCCCCAACAGTGTCACCAGCAAAGCACCCCCACACCATCACACCTCCTCCGCCATGCTTCACGGTGGGAACCAGGCATGTAGAGTCCATCCGTTCACCTCTTTTGCAACGCACAAAGACACGGTGGTTGGAACCAAAGATTTAAAACTTGGACTCATCAGACCAAAGGACAGATTTCCACTGGTCTAATGTCCATTCCTTTTGTTCTTTAGCCCAAACAAGTCTCTTCTGCTTGTTGCCTGTCCTCAGCAGTGGTTTCCTTGCAGCTATTTTACCATGAAGGCCTGATTCACACAGTCTCCTCTTAACAGTTGTTCTAGAGATGTGTCTGCTGCTAGAACTCTGTGTGGCATTGACCTGTTCTCTAATCTGAGCTGCTGTTAACCTGCGATTTCTGAGGCTGGTGACTCGGATGAACTTATCGTCCGCAGCAGAGGTGACTCTTGCTCTTCCTTTCCTGGGGCGGTCCTCATGTGAGCCAGTTTCTTTGTAGCGCTTGATGGTTTTTGCGACCGCACTTGGGGACACTTTCAAAGTTTTCCCAATTGTTCGGACTGACTGACCTTCATTTCTTAAAGTAATGATGGCCACTCGTTTTTCTTTAATTAGCTGCTTTTTTCTTGCCATAATACAAATTCTAATAGTCTATTCAGTATGACTATCAGCTGTGTACTGTATCCACCTCCTGCACAACACAACTGATGGTCCCAACCCCATTTATAAGGCTTGAAATCCCACTTATTAAACCTGACAGGGCACACCTGTGAAGTGAAAACCATTTCAGGTGACTACCTCTTGAAGCTCATCAACAGAATGCCAAGAGTGTGCGGAGCAGTAATCAAAGCAAAAGGTGGCTACTTTGAAGAACCTAGAATATAAGACATATTTTCAGTTGTTTCACACTTTTTTGTTCAGTATATAATTCCACATGTGTTAATTCATAGTTTTGATGCCTTCAGTGTGAAGCTACAGTTTTCATAGTCATGAAAAGAAAGAAAGAAAGAAAGAAAGAAAGAAAGAAAGAAAGAAAGAAAGAAAGAGAAAGAAAGAAAGAAAGAAAGAATCATTTGCGTAACAGAATTGATATAGTATTTTACATAATGGTTTACATTTTTTTTCATTCAATTTAATTTCACGACCCCCAAGAGCCAGCTTTGACCCAGCTTTCCAAACCACTGTATAAGCAAATTGCAATGTTCCCTTTTAATGCTTTTACTTTGAAAGAAAATTCATGTCTAGTTGTGCTTGAAGGTGTTTTACGACCGCTTGACTCACGTTGTAAACTCAACCAACCGCCCAAGGATGTCCCGCCTGATCTCACCGGTTGCCATGGTAGACAATTTAAAGTCACGCCCACGAAAAAACTGTACCACCCTTCCCCCTAAATTGTACAGTATGTGACTGGCTGTCGCGTTCGCCATTGGCAGGTTACTGTAACTTGATTGGACAGTTTCGACGTCAGTCACAGACGTGAACTCAACGCACTTCCTGCTACCACTCCAGTAGGTTGTCCGTAGTGTCATGTATTTATCTGACATGTTTTTCTATCCTCATTGACCAGAAGACAACTTTGCAGTGGAACGTTAATTTCTCACAAACATTAAGGACTGAACTCGAGGCGGGTCGATGTCCAAAGACAACCGCCATGATGGGAGACGGCGTGGCGCTGGCCAGCACCGTCTCGGCCTGAGGGTTAGCCAAGGTGTTGACGGGAGGGAAAGGTCTGGGAGCAACAGCTCTGGCTCCTCGCATGGAGGAGGCAAAAATGCATCCACACTTTCCTCTAAGGTATGTATGAAGCAGAACCCTCTGCGCATAACGAAACCGTAAATAAACCGTTACATTGCTTCACCGACACAGGCTAAGTTAGCTTACATGCCTGGGATGGGATTACTTACCTTTTGTAGGTGTGTTGCCTTCGAAATAAGTGATTTCTTTAAATGTTCCCTTTCCTGCACTGTTCTATTGCAGTTGGTTGCCAAATAATGTGGCCTTGTGTTGCTTTCCCCATTTTCCCCAGAGTTGACATAAACACACAAACCAAAATCGAATCGTTTGACCCAGTATTTCACATCACACAAAAACAATTTGGTAAACTCAGGGGGAGAAAATAGCAAGAACGGTGGATACAGCACTCTCTTCTGCAAATTATTTTAATTAAAAATTAAGAAATAATATTGTGCAGTTTAATTTGCAAATCCACCCACAAATGTTAATGTTGTCTCAGTAATAATATGTTGAATGGTATGCTTAGTATGAATCTATAAGAATGGATTTATATGGTTATTAAGCATGAAATTGGTTAAAGCAAATATTATTTATTTTGCTTTCTTTAATTAATTAGATTAAATGTAGCTATGCTAAATCAATACAGTAGTATTTAACCAAACAGTATGTCCTTGTATTATTTGTCCTATTGTAATCTGTACAACTGCTAAATCTAACTGTGGTCTACAAGATGAACACAACAAACATGTTATAATGTACAATAATTTACTAAACTGATTTAAAGCAACTAAATAAAAAAACACACTTAATATATTAGCAAAAAATAAATGGCATATTTTGACAGAAAACCATATGTTTTGCAAAAGGAATAAGCTAGCATTTTAGTAAACGTAGAGCAAAAAAAGAAATGAAAGAGCTGAGCATAAAATCACTCTTACCTTGGCTCGATCTGGTCCTACTCGACTTCACTCAGCTAGGTAGTGCAGGGAAAAGTTAATAAAGCTCAAGAGCAACTATAACAGTATCAAGGACTACAATGGCCGGAGCGGGTCAAACGAAATGTTATTTTTACTATTTACAAACCATAAACCATGCCCGAAGGCTGAAAGAAAAGAAAAAGGACACATCAGCTTTCTGAATTACACGCAGGCGGAGCGCTGTAGTGTTAATAACATCACACATAAAATCAGCTGTTCAGCCGCATTCCCCCTAAATATACAAAACAATACCTCCATGAAAACAGCGTGTTTGGTTCTGAGATTTTATTGGCGGTCCTTAAGCGACCCGCCGTCTGCAGGAGGAGGGAGCAAGCAGTGAGCTGCTTTGCGTAATCAGACCTGCATTGGATCAAATGGGAGGAAGTCTCCGCTGAATCCACAGAGCATGAATATCTAATATCCAACCTAAAACCAACTTCAACGTGGTCAAAAGTTCACGGTTTTGGTGCTTTTAAGTCCTTGTCTTTGTTATTGCCATGGCTGAGACAAAAACTTTATCAAAAAGCCAAAAATTGTAACTTCTTCAGGCCAACCTTGGAGCTTGACCAGACCAGACAGCAGGGTCTCTCCATCCGCTTCTCCTGCCACACCCCCATTCACATCAGAACCCCTGAGCCTTGTTTTATAGATTCTGGCTGGGCTGTGGTCCAGATAATTATCCCATTGAATCATTTTATACAAAAAAAAAACAACTCAGATTTTATATTTATTTATTATTTTTATTTTTTACCGTTTCACACAGATTACTTTAATCTGACAATGTCACACGGTAATTTCAGCGAAACGCACTACACTGACGGCTGGAGGCGGGCTTCAGCCACCATAACTCCAGCCGTCAGTGGGTCTGTGGAAACACAACAGGTGGAACCAAGTGGAGCGGGCCGCGCCGCCTAAAACGAACCAGTGGAAAAGGGGCATATGTTGTCAGCTAATCTCAGAGCTTTTACTGCTCATCATCAAAGATGCCACTTCAGTTCTACATATCTTTAGATTTGTACGAGCATCATTTCCAACTTGGGAGGACATCTTCATTAAGACATCTGCTGCACCTTTTCTGATCAATCAGATTCCTTTTAACATCCAATAACAAGATAGCTTGGGGGGGTATTGCTTCTTTTAAAATGGACTACTACAACAAGATTGTTCTTCTTAATGTCTTTAAATATCTATTTGACCAGAAGGCTAGCTTTGTCTTAACGCAACTTTGACTAATGTAATACAGTGATATTAGCATCACATGAAAATAATTTACTCTTGAATACTTTGAATACTTGAATATTTTGCCAGTCGTTCAGATCTTGCAAATGGAACAGGCAATGTTTAGACATACTGAATGTGACAAAACTATTTAAGAACCTGAATTCAAGATTGTTGGCTGCAGTATGTTTACACTGGACAGGAAATAATACCTTTTTAAAGCTCAATTTTGGTGCACATGTACAATAACGTCTTTAGCACTTACAGTGCGTTTCAGAAGTATTCACAAAAGTATTTTTCCTCCCCCCACATTTTGTGACTTTACAATGTCAAACATCAAGGTTTTGAATTTGGATTTCATGTTGGAGTCCAGCAAAAGTAGTAGATAGTTATGAGGCAGAATGAGCAGAAAGAACTGAATTCTGTAGACATTCAAAGCTTGTAGAGACTCATCTCAAATGATTTTCAGCAAGAGGTGGGTCTACAAAGTATTTACTCAGGAGAGGCCAATACAAGTGCACACCACTTTTAATTTTTTTATTAAAAAAATATGTTGAAAACCATCGTTTTCATTTCCATTTACCTTTTCAGATGTTTTGCACCTCAGAACCACCATACCCATCAGCTACAGAGCATCACTCTGTGGATAATATGCTGTGTTTGCGCACCGTGTCTGTGTCACCCTGCAGATGTACTCTCATCCCCCCGGCTGCACAGTATAGAGGGGCAGAGGGGGCAGGCCCGCTGCGTGCACATGACTGCGCAGCGTTGTGGCAGAAGGAGAGTGAGAGACGTGAAGCAGAGATAGTGGAGGCTCTGATGCAGAGCTGGGAGTGAAGACAAGGCTAGCAGTAAGCATAGGAAGCTGCGTACACTGGCAGGCAGTGAGTCAGGCCTAAGAAGTGGCTGCTAACTTAGCAGAGTGGCGAGGGTTCGGGCTAGATTACTGAAAGACTGATCTGGACAAAATAGTGTAAGAGAAAGGGAGGACTGATGGCCTATTCTCCACTTGTCAGTCTCAACCGTTTTTGAGAGAGGAGTTGGCACAGCTGGGGAAGTTGTTATAGCAGTGTGGACTACACAGTGGACGTCTATTTTGGTCCTGCTGTCAGACAACGATGTCACCTTGGACAAATGGCAGTGCTGGTTAGAAGGAACAGGTTGCATGGAATGGGCTACTAAGTATGTCAGGAGTGGATAAAGAAGAGGAACCTGCTCACAGACTGTACTTCTATTCTGTATGTATGATCTAATGGTTTTATTTCCATGTTTTGCTAATGACTCAGTGGTCCCTCTCTGTTCATGCTTATGTCCGTTTGTAGGTCTTGCCAGGAGGGAAACCCGACACTTGCCCCCTTACTCAGCACAGTCTTGAAATTAAACAGGCTCTGTAGTGCATGGCGATAGACTGCCTGGCCAAATGTGAGAACAGTAGTTAGACTCCACAGTATTTATCTGCTCTGCAGGTCAGGTGACAGCTTGGATCAGTGTATTAAGTACTCATTAAGTGGATCACAACAATGTTGTTGGAACGCTTTTTGTTTACCTGGGCTGTTGAACAGGTGTCTAGGAGTTGTGTGTAGGTACCGTATTCCTTAAAAAGCCTTTCATCTATTGGTGGTCCAGGTTACAAAATGCAGAGTAAACCTGCTCTCCTCAGATGGCAGCTTTTCATGTTTCTCTGTCCAGGTTTTTGATATTCTTTTATGTCTTTGTAGTGTCTTTCTAGTTACCAGAATAAAGCCCAGGCCAGGCCACTTGACATGTAAAGAATTTTGCTCACCAAAAGTAGGTCAGCTGGGTATCTCCCTTGGGGACATTAACTAGCATCAGACAAATGCACCCATGCTATTTCTCCATGTGTATCCCCTAATGAGGGATGTTGATGTTATTCTGGTAGGATTAAAGAAAATAGTTTGTTGCATAAGATATATATCTTAGTAGAAGAATTGTTTTCTTCTGCGCTGTAGACGTCTGTTTGAGAAGCAGCCAAGTAAAGACACAGTTTGTTCCATGAGTCATTTGCAGTTAGGTGGAGAACCGCTTCTCATTTATATTATTCTTTTTTCAGGTAGTGGTTATATTTCAACTCTAAAACTCAAGAAATGAGTACATTTCATTTAGATTTGACTGAAGTGCAGATTGAATAATTTAGTAGGACTGGCAGGAGTGTTGTATGTGTTTCTGTGAGGAGGATAAACACAAGAAGGAAAGATCCAATCTGATGGGCCTTGTGCTGTTTGCTTCTGTTTTAGTCATTCCTCTCTTTTTATTTAAAGCAGTTTCTTTCATATATAAACAGTTTGATTTTATGACATTTTCTCTATGTGGAGATGTGGGGAGTTGCTTATACAATGTTTCATCACAGGCTCAATGTGCCAAAGACAGCGGGAAAAATATGTCAGTATGTTTTTGTGTTTTTTTTTTTTTAAGCTCTCAGGATCACGGTCAGGTTCACTGATGCATATTCAATGTGTAGGTCAACCATGATGAGGGCGGGGCACAGAGTGTGTCTAAAGCTTCTGCCTCTGGCTGTTTTTTGTCATGGTCTGTGCCATTTACCCTCTTCCCTGTGCTTCTAACGCTACCGTGCTGTGCCCTCATTTCTGGTTCACAGCCATAGGAAGGCTGGGTCACTGACTGAAACAGCATTTTCTAACATACACTTTAATTTCAAAATGCTAAGAATACAAATCATAATTTCACAGTTGGAAACTTTTTAAATCCTCTAATTTCCTAACTGACAAATAATTTATGTAGGGTTTTACTTTTGTGTGCGTCATTGTTTGAGAAACTGAAAACATTTAGCTGCTGTGTACATTCCAACTGTTGTTCAAAATGTGTGTGCAAGATGTCTTAAAATGGAGGTAACCATAGCAACACTGCTCATTTCAGGTTGTGCTGTTGGTTAACACTGGAGTTTGAATTCATTTAATGATTTATCAGTCTGGATTCAGTCTTGGTTTTGATTTTTAACTGTTAATAAAAATGTCTGTTATTTACACAATTTTGTTAAGGATATGAATTCATTCTGTATATTCCGTCTTGAATGCCTCAAAACTGCATCAATAAAACATGTTTTTTTTTTTGGAGACCATTAACATGTTCATAACTGCATTTTTTTATTGCTATATGTCTGGTGATTGTTTAGTACAAAGTTAGTGTGAGTGTGTGTGTGTGTATATATATATATAATTATATATATATATTTCTCTTTTGAGAAACTACAACATCAGAAGCAAATATTTTACGTAAACTGGAGTTATTCTTGTGAGATCCTGTAAAAGATTTTATTCATGGACTAGAATGTGTAGCTCAGTGGTGGAAATCAACATTTTTAGCCATAACAAAAAAAACAAACGCTAGCATCAGGGGTGGAGGTCACAGGTTTCTGATGGAGATTCACTGTAAGGTCTGACATTCTACCCATGAACTAACATTACAGCACTTCAAGTGCTGTAAAAAACTTAACTGTGGGAAAAGGCAAACTAAAAAATAAAAATTTGGCAAAGGACTTAACTTAATTATTTGCTGAAAGTAAATATTAGACTTTGTGGTGGCAAACATGTTTGTGTGACCTAGGTTAATCCTGTTTTAAAAAAAATTATTATTCCTTTCTGTCTATTGGAATTGTTGACATTATGTTAGCAATATAATACATTGATGTCACAATATGTGAAAAATAATAGACCAGGGGGAAAATACGTAGTTAGATCTGCTCTCTATTTGCAGGCCTCTTTTCAGCGCTCCAACAGCCACGACAAAGTACGGAAAATAGTCGCTGAAGAGGGCCGTGCTGCTCGGAACCTCATTGCCTGGAGTGTCCCTTTAGAGAACAAAGAGGAGGAAGGTGGGTAGCCGCATGCAAATCAAACTTTCCAGCAATGACATTTTTATCATACAGGAGGTGCCACTATTTAGATTGAAGTATTGTAGAGTTAAAGACTGTTAAGGGATTTATTTGGAGTGTTCTGCTTTTACATAAGATGCTTGGTGCTTGCTGTGAAAGTGAGATGAAGAGAAGGAACGAAGAATGCATGTGGGGGCTTTTTTTGGTACCGTTTACTAGGAAGCTGAAATACAATAGCTGTTTTTTTTTTTTTTCCAGCTTCAGGCTTGGCATCAAGATTTCTGTCAAATTGTCAGAGAAAATCCCTGGCAATACTTTAAGCAATGAGGACAGAAGAATGAAGAGATGAGATGCAGCCGAGAGAGTGTAGGGCTCATAAAATCATTGTTTCTAGAGTGTGCGCTGCACCTGTACAACTTATGCAGTCTGATCTACTTAACAGGGAGCTGATCTACAACTAGCTTCTTACCCAAACTTGAAGGGTTGCGCTTAAGCTCATTAATTAATCACGGGTGTGATACACACAGACTTGAACATGTATGTTTGGTTCCCTCTGATTAAATGCATCATAAGTTCTTCAGAGTTCTTCTTTTCCTGCGGTTTCACTCGTTAAAAATGCTGGTTAAAAAAAGAAAGGAGATGGAAACATCGTTTTCTGCATGGTTAAAATGTCTGTTTGTTGTTGGTAATTGATTAATACAAACATGTTTTAGTGAAAAATGTATACAGTCTAATTATCCAGACCAAAACATCGGGGCTCGGTTATCAAAAACTGCTGTAGTTCAGATGCAGAAATCCTCATACAGCACGTCCCGCATTGGATAATAATGAAACAGTTCTGTTCTTTACCAGTTAACGCATACAGTTTGGCATTGATAAATCTCGTGGCAGGAAACTGTCACCATTTGCATATCTTGCCTCTGTTTATTCAGAGTTTGTCACTCAAAAGTCTGACCAGTGTTGTGTAATGTGCCCTCATTTTAATGGAATACTTGCAAAACATAAATATGTTTTAAAGCCTTTTAAACATGAATCATGTTAAATACTCAAGTGCTCGATGAGGTCCGTTCTCTATATGTTTGACAGATATTCTTCATCTCCTCTCATCTGCTCGCAGAGCTTTCAACGAAGCCCGACTCGTCAGTGCAAAGTTGTTCCGAACTGCACGGGCCAAAGTGATGTGAAACATTTTCTCATTTGCTTACAGATTTCTTTTCTCTAATTCAAGACAGTGCCATCACCCGTTTAGCAACGCCTATTTTCAAATGGGCACATCCCCATTCACCCATTGAAGGTTTGCTGTGCACAACCTGCTGCTTGGCATTGGAGCTTTGTGTTTAACTCCTTAAATACGGTTCTAGGAATTTTAAAATAAAAGCCCTTGTATCTTGAAAACGTGTGTGTATGTTTGTGTGCGTTGGGGGGCTGTAAAGCTCTTCTGACAGAGCAAGATTGGGGTTTTCTCGTTTATAACTCCTGTTTTAAAATGGGTAATTTAAAGTCTAACTTGTCTTGTTGCAGACAGATTAGTGTGTTTAGATGTTTTTTACAGTGACTGTTTATGTATGCAGACATGCAGGTTTGTTGCGGTGTTTTGGTATTTGTCATTGACCGCAAACATGCCGCAATTTATCACAGATTGATATGCGTATTGACATGAACTGATTAGAGTTGCACTATATTATTAAATTGAAGTAGTGATCAAAATTTTGATGAATGCAAATGTGTGTTGGCATGCAGTATTTGGTGGAGTATCATATTTCATGTGCTGCGTATTTACACTCTGCATCCCAGGAAAATATTTGGCCAGTTGAAAGGGGACTGTGCAGCCCCTGAGCGGTTATTTCTCTGAGACAGCTTGGTGTCCTCTGAAGCAAATCTTGCAGACATGATCTGAGAGCATTGACCCGAGGCAAGGAATTGTATTTAAAATGACTACATCTTTCTGCCTTGTGCGTATTTAATAATCCAGAAACAGTAGACGCTTCAGGATTCTCAGTCTTGCTAATGCATTCGCTTCAAATATTTGCATTCTGAAGGTTTTTCCTTTTTCTTTCTTCTGTCAAGGCTTGATTTCTTGAGCTAAATAAAAAATGATACAATGTTTGTTTATTATTATTATTATAAGTTTCTAGACTCTTAGACAAAGCTCACGTCAGACTGAATGTGAGTGACACACATCCTCTTAAGTCTCTGATCTAGTACAGTGTACAGACCTTTGTAGCCTCTAAAATGTAAAATGATTGTAGCAAAATACCAACATATTAATCCTCATTGTTTTGAAAACTTAATGAACTCGCCAACACATTTATGTATGAATATTTTGTCTGCAGTAGCTGTTTTTTAATCATCTCTCATATAAGTGATGTGTTTATAGATCAAAGATACAAGGTTTATGTAAAAAAAAAAAATAATTTTATGAAGATGTATCACAGGCATTTTCAAAGCTAGAGAAATACGGTCAAGGGTTTGGGAGTAGACGATCTTCTGGCCTGAAAGGTCTGCTCATGGTGTTCCGACATCCTTTCCATGCCTTAGGTGTGTCCACAGGAAGAAGTGATTTACTGCCAGTTATCAAAATCTGTTGAAGTCCTCTGTAACTTGGATCTTATGTTTGTCTCTTTTTGGGTAGCTTGTAGTTGTTTCTGAGGGGAAAACATACTTGGGTGTTTCTGTGCTATATAATAAATTGACTTGGGTCAGGTTGATTTTAGTGTCATTTCCAGGGATTTGTTGAATTGACACAAAATGTTTTTAGGCCCTGGTGTAGATATTTATTTGTAATTTTCGTTGGTTCTTGAGTTTGAGGATTAAATTGTGTGTGAGTGAGCAAATTCAGCTAACATTTTTTATTTAAATTCCAGAACTTCTAATGGGTTTTGACCTTATTCATGTTTTGTGACAGTTTGTCTCACTGGATCATTACAAACATATTGTCTTGTTAATTCAGAAGGTAAATGTAAGGCTCTTATGTTTGTCCATTTTTTTCCCATAAAGCAAAGTCCAAAGGCTGCACCAGCGGCTGTTCAAAGTCTCAAAGGGTCAATAGTGGACAACAGAAGAATAAAAAACAGGTAAGAATATCATCTTGTTCCAGCAGAGGGCCCCGTTCACCAACATAATTTGTCATTTTCTTGTTCTCAGACCCGACTCCCAGTTTTGCAATGTATGAGTGAGTCTAAACGTGTATTCATGGTAACATAACCACATACTTGCCTTCCCAGTCTAGAAAAATGGTTACACCTGAAAGGGTTGTGTTTCCATGATATTCCATGTGTTCACAGAATAATGGTGTGGAAAGTAAGAATACATCTGGAACCGTATTGGATAAGGGTCCTGACAAGAGCCCTACCAAATCCAGACAGCCACGCAAAGTGGACCTGCGTGCTCGATACTGGGCCTTCCTCTTTGACAACCTGCGTCGGGCCGTGGATGAGATTTACGTCACGTGTGAATCTGATCAAAGTGTCTTAGAATGCAAGGTTGGTCTTGTTCTTTCATTTATTCTTATAAATCAAGAGGTTCACTGAAACATTTTGTTGACAATTCAGGTTATTTTATTGGCTTATGGCTAGCATTCATTTGTGTTCTTTGTAATTCATTTTTGCTGGTTCATAATTTAGCCATTTTAATATTAATGAGTGTCACATTCAGCATATATTTGCGAAGGTAAGGTCAGGTTAGATATTTTACAGAAATAAAGTAGGATTCTCTCCCTTTTGACCCGGCAGAGAGAAAAGTACTCTTTGATACCAAGATGCAGTGCAGTTTGACCAGCATTTAGCAAATTATTCTGGTTAAATGTCTCAAGGAAAAAGTCAATCTTTAGAATTACATGCGTTGTTTGCACATCTGTTCCTATCCAGCTTAAAATGTATTGTACAATCGGTACTCCAGATGGTAAGTTACAGAGGGAACAACACTGAAGTCAAAGGATAACTGTTTTAAAAATATTATTTTAGTAGGTACTAGCTTTTGGACTTCCAAAAAGGTATAGAAGACATCTTTAGATAGTTTCACATTTTCGTCCCAAGTAAAGAAGAAGGAAAGGATATTTGAGAAATTATGTTCGTCCAAATAAATGATCTGAAACAGAGATGTACCCATGTGTCCTACATATATTCAGTCAGTCATTTTGTGTCAGTTTGATTTTTTTTTTTCCTTCTTGTAAAATTTGGATTTTATGTACAGTTGAATCCATACAGTCATCTATTGTACAAAAATACACACAAATTGCTCTCACTGTCTGACATTTAAACCAGATACATTAATGTTTTGGGTTAATTACCATTACTAAAATTATTTCTATTTTTGAAATTCCAGTATATTCCCCTAAAGAACTGTCTTCAAGTTTAAAAAATATTTGGCAGTACTGCCTTTTTTTTTTTTTTTTTTTAAACTGGAGGACCTGGGTCAAACCTGGTTTGCAGGGATTTGTTGCCCATTTGGAAAACCTATTCCTGTCCAAGCTGTGCTTCCTGTCTGGTGTCTCGAGATTTTCCTTCCATATTTACATTGATAATAATATTTAAATCATTTTTTTTTTTCACAATGCCATTCATTTTGTGAAGCGCACCGGTCCCTTCTGCTGCAAGTCACCCGCACAGCATGATTCTGCCACCCCCGTACTTTACAGTGGGATAGCGTTCTCCGCTTTTAACCTATCACCAATGTCCTCCAACCGTAACAATGGTATTATGGCCAAACCTTATTCCCATTAAACAATAGGTCATGTCTCCAAAACTTAAGATCTTTGTCCCTTAATGCATTTGCAAACTGAAATCTGTATTTTATTAATGTAATGGCTTCTTCCCCATTTAGTGGCGTTTCAGCCCATGTTAGCACAGGTCTCCTTTCACTTGAACTAACAGCGTCTTCATTTGGTATTTTGCTGTTTTTTCAGTTGTAGAAATGAACATATCCATAGTGTTTATACCTGTCTATAATTGTTTAAACAGATTAGTGAGGCTTCTTTAGGCATCTGAAAATTGTACTCAAATGTTATTCAGACTTGTTGTTGAGGTCCACTATTTATTTCCTGCATTTAACAGAGATGTTGTGAATTAATCAGAAGCTTACAAAGCCATGGCATCATTATATTCTGGGCCTTCTCAATTTTTTTTAAAGACACAATGCAATCATGGCATATGTGACATTCTGAAATTGAATTAATTAATAATAATAAAAAAAAATCTCATTCTCTTGTGGTACTAAGTAATGAGAAAATTGGTAATCTTACCTGACCTAAAACTGTTATTTTTTTAGTCAGACAGTTAGAAAGATAGGCTGTATGTCTTTTTGTACAATATATGGAAAATGTCTAGTTTTTACTGGTTTGTCTCATTTTTACTAGGGAACAAACCAAACAAAAATAAACAATGTGAGTGTTAGAAATAATTAGCTTGATATCATGTCAAGTTTGTGCTTCTGTTGTATGATTTGTAAACACTAGAGGGAGGCCTTGAGATCACATTTCTCAACATTCCTTTTGCTTCCAGCTTATGATGCAGAGGCTAGTTTAGAAGATGGGGCTCAGACTCTTTATTTGCAAGCCTGAAGTGTATTTTTTTTAAAATATATATATAATTTATATTGTTACTGTTTCCTTTTGAAATGCATTTTCTGAAACAGGATTTAGCTGTTTTTACTCCACAGGTTGCACATTAAATTAGCTTTTTTGACGTAATCTGTTTTTCTTTCTGGTTGTGTTGGGGTGGTTCTGATGGACATCTGTGCTGTTAGTTGTTGTTCCAGGACAATCTGACACACCAGTGCTCATTTGCCATGCTGAATATGGTTCCGGTGACGGCCACCAGTCCGCTCCAAACCCCAGTTCCCCAGAGTGGGCTCGGTGTCAGTGCCACAGCATGGCTCCCTGTGGTGCGATAAGCATGCTGTCTGTTGTCATATGTCAGAAGACAAGCTGCTGGGGGTGCGATCAGTTTTTTCTTTCCCCTCCATACCTCTCTCTCTCTCTCACTCACTACTCTCTAATGCTGTCTAATGGCCATGAAGCCTTGTTGCTGGTCATAATCCCCTATCCCACCCAGCTTGGACTTAATGGACACTGATAAATGATGGAGTCATCTGGAGAGGAAGCAGAGTGCTTTGATTACCCCCAGCCACAATCCCCTGGTGTCTGCGTTGTACGCTCTTACACAAACAGCTCACCATTTTCCACCTAAAGCTCTATGAACATTATCATCGAGCGGAAGTGATGCCTAATTATCAGCTAAGGCTGTGTTACTGTAATATCTTACATCATTTCAAGTAACTGCTCTGAGCTGACCTGATAGAAATAGTTTTCTGTCTCAAATGAAAATTGTTTTCTGAGCAGGAGGGGTGAAATAATGTCCACACTCCCTTACCCTGAGCATAATGGAAAGGTTTTCAGAGTTTCATTTTGCTGGGAAGCTTTATGGTTTAAAATGAGTTGGAATAGGTTATTTTAATCTGAACTAGTATAAATGGAAATATATGCATTGTGTGCATTGACCTCAGGCTTTTATAGGCTACAGTATTTTAAGCCTAGGTCTCTTAAAGGATAGTTGTTCACCTGCCATTTCTTAGGAAACCATTTAATTTGGAAGTAGTCTCTGGCGATACACCTCTTTTATATTGCTTTCAGTCTGTTATTTGATTTCTCATAATGGTAAGCAAATCCTTCACCATATCGTCCTTCATTACCAAATGAACACAGTAGCAATAGCTGAAGACTCTGATGGTTGACCAGCCCTAATCAGCAGGCACGCTGCTGCGCACATCATTCACTGGATTGACTTGTCTATTAACTAAAAGCACCATGAAGCTTTACTCTCAATTACCACTCCCTTCACGCTACACATCAATCATTTTCGTCCGTTTCATTGCAGCTCTGGGAAAAAGCTTCTCACGGGCCACTTCTGTGCTGCCAATGCTGCAACTGAGTCCAAGAGTAGATAATAGGCGTCTGTTGTAAAGGATTCGGGGTGCTGCTCTGTTCTTCCTCAAAGCTTTCCTGTAAAGTGTTTGTCTTTACACAGCTGATCGCAAGCGTACCCTTGTTATTGATGCAAGATCATGTTTGCTGATTAAAATTGATCAACTAAATGGGGCCTCTCACTATATTTAAGATTTACAGCTGTTGCTATTTGATGGTTTACATCTTTTCATGTAATCATGTGAAACAGATTTTTAGCAATGTCCAATCACATAAAGTAGAGTTAAAGTAAGGCTAGATTTATTATCTGTTTTTACAGGCTCTCTGTGAGTTCTTAAAATAGTCAATACAACTATTGTATTTAATGTTTAAACTTTTTGGCCTTAAGAAGTCTTAAATATGGCAAGATTTTCCAAATCAGGTCTTCAGCTATGGGCATGTAATGAAATGAAATTGTGAAAATTGGAGTTTGAACTGCCAAAGCAGAGAGAGTTTCTTCTCGTCCATCAGTCAGGTTCTACCCATTGCTGTTCTGTGCTCCTCACTAAACTGTTCATCCTTTGCCTGTAGCTCAATATACTGGCTTTTATGTGGCAATTAACTGGGATTTGTGATCGTTTACCTTTTTAAAACTGAAAATAATCTTTTTAAGTGTTGCAAACCAAACCAAGTCAGAGTGTTGGGGTCATTATACAGCATATTTATTACATGTAGGTTTTACTTGACTGAAGTTGGATAAACATTATTTGGCCTAAATTCTTAATATAATTTCTTTATGGATGATGTTTTTGCTCAGAGAAATGGTCACAGAATTGTTTTGTTTCGGGTTTTTTAAAGTCAGATATTCCTGATTTATATTTTTGCTTCATCACCCGCATTTGTCTGCTTGCTTCTTCCACAGGCTTTTGTTGTTTAATATGCAGACAGCCTTACTTTGTCGTGCAGTTTGTTGCTCTAGCTGTGGAAATCAGCTGTTTTCCTCTAAAACGAACCACAAACCCTGTTTAAAAGAATTTACACACTGAGCGTTTCCCCTTAAAACTGCAGAACTATTCCTCTTCTGAAACGGGTTTGTGGCTGTTTGGGCAATTACATTCAAGATGATCATGTTGTGTTATTCGCTACTGGCTTCTTTGTCATGGAAAATATATATCAAGGATTAGCTTAAAATCGGGAATCCAATAGTTGGTTAAAATCGGTCATCAATAATAGTTATGAAATTTACTGTATACAATGGAAGATGAAGTTTGCTGACCTTGGTGTAAAAGCCCGCGGTCACATGCTGAGAAACACCAATTTAGGTAGAAAATTATAATACGTTGAAATTTATATTTCTAAAAATTGCAGAAGCCCTCTATTTACAATGTATCTAAGTATTTATTATCTCATTTTTATTACGTCCTAAATAGTTCACTTTAATTTTCCAGTATATACATTTATAGCCAACCTCCTGTTGAGTAGCTCGGATAGTCATGTAAGCAGTTTGTCTATCAAAGAACCAGCAGTGCATTTCTCCATATTTAGCCAGTAAATATTACTTAAAAACTTTTTAGTAGTTTTGAATTCTGTTGTTACCATTTTGGGCATCTGTATATAATTTCATATTTTATCCTTGATCTTTGTTATTTTTTTGCCTGATTTTCTTATTTTCTCGGCTGCCCGCAGGAGGTGTTGATGATGTTGGACAACTACGTTCGCGATTTCAAAGCCCTCATAGACTGGATCCAGCTTCAGGAGAAACTGGAGAAAACAGACGCCCAGAATAGGTGAATGTTTATTTATTTAAATTTGTTGTTACTCTCTGTCCTTCTTTGTTTCCAAGTCATTCCTTATGCTAAACTTCTCCCAGCAGTGAAGCTGGAAGTGCGGGTGTCTAGTCCCTGGCTTTGAGTCACAAACAGAATAGATCAATAGTCTTGGCTTTAATTCAAAGAGATCCATGAGTTTATTGGCTTCTCTTTAACACAGTGACCGCTGCAGTCATAAATTGACTAAGAAATTAAATTCCAAGTGCCGCCTCCCTTTTTGTCCATTTAAAGTGTACTGTTAATCAATAAGGCAATCTGAAACTTTTGCATGCTTTTTTTTGTGGCAATTATTAGCTCTTCTGCTTTTTATACAAAATATGTGTATGTGTATCAAAAATGAATCGGGAAACGTCAATTAAAGTATCACATATTGAAATTGTTCAGGCCGACCTCTTTAGCTTGGGAGGTGCGAAAGATGTCTCCTGGACGCCATGTAATGCCAAGCCCCACTGCAGACAGAATAGTGCCCCCTTCAGGTGCACGTCGCACCCTAAGCTTTGGGTAAGCATGCTGTTTTCTTTTAAAACTTTTTATCTTTTTAGCATTGACAATGTGGTTTCAGGATTGCATTGTGAAATTTATACGATTTGAAAGAGCAGACTGTGTAGCAAGTAGGACAATGATTGTTGAGGCATTTGTTTAATGCAATTTGTTAAGGCTCTCACTCTTCACTTACAGAATTAGTGGAAAGGTGTAGACGAAAGTGTCAGTTAAAGACTGCTGAAGCATCGGTTCAATATGTGCACTGCTCTGTAATCTGATGCCGCAGGAAATGGATATTGATCATGACGGAGGCCTGTTGTTTAATCCAGTTCTATGCTAGCTCACGCTGGAGCCTACAGGGAGGGGTAGATAGACCATCTTCTGCAGGTTGAAGTGTTTTTCATGGTCTAAAAAATAATGGCTGCAGAATACAATTTAAAGTCTGTTTCACCTCTGCCGTTGACTTTTGAATGTTCTCATACATTGCCTTTTTTTTGGTTTGTTTATGTGTGTCTCTGATCTTCATCAGTGGTCCTGCACCAACTCTGGCCGGCGCTCGGCTCTCCCACACAGGTCCCAGCTGGGCCGACAGAGTAAAGTGCACTCAGGCCAGCCACAGCTCCAGTCAGCCAACCACATCCCCAGCCGAAAAACCCAGTAAGAGACAACTCAACGGCCAACTCCACCATGCACTCAAAAGATGATGTTTAGCGAGCTTCTATTTCCTATTCCAGGTAAAAAAGATGCAGAAGGCTGGGAGACAGTGCAGCGAGGACGCGCTGCCAAACCTCGCTCTGCTGCCATGGTTGCCAAGGTCAGTCCTGTCCTGGCTCATGTCCCCGCTAAGCAGGACAGCGCCAAGTGTAATCGGTCACATCTACCGGAAAAGCAACAGCTCCGTCCTGAGTGTCCCCCGGACAAGGACGTGACCCAAACTGACTCCGGGCCGCAAGTTACTGTGAAGCCTGTCCCAGTGGAGGAGGTTGAACATCCAGAAAATGGACACATAATGGAGGTACTAACGTTGAGTACCGCATGACATCTCCCTGCTACAGCAGTCCCTGGATATCAATTATTCACATGGAGCAGTGTAACATTAGATCATTTTTTTAGCCACTTTTGTTTTTGTTTTGGCCTCTGTGATATTAATAGGAAGGTTTTCCAGACAGGCTTGTCAGATTTGAAACGATTGATTGTGCACTGACATTATAGAGGCAGATAGACCCATTTTCATTGTCATGAAATAAATCCTGACAGTACATCAAACACACTCGGTAAGTGTGTGTTATAACCTTCAGTTGTAAAAATACAAATCTGTATATTCAGCCTATCTGCTCAGTTTGGCTCAGATGATTTAAAGCATGATTAGACGTGGGCTGGGATCAGATTGTCACCATATGATAACCTTAAGTTAAAAATACTGCAGTGTAATTATATTTATGTAGTTACTGAAGACAAAAATCAATAACATGATCTGATTGTTTCATTTAAAACATAAAAAACAATAATTATTCTTTCCAATACAGAAATAATTTTATATATTGCTTTTAACAGTAATAATAATGTTTCTGTAACATCTATTCATTATTTTGATTTTGATACATAGTCAATAATAGTTAGTCAATCAAGCTTTATTTGTAGTGCTTTTCATACAGATGGGTGTAACAAAGTGCTGTACAGAGCTTAAAAACAATGAACCTTTCAACATAAACACAAAATTAACAACAAAGGTTATACAATGAACGGCTGAGGAGCTGAGAAACGAAACCATCTAGTAAGAAAGGCCAAAAATGATTATAAATACTGCTCAGGAGACTAAACTTTGGTACAGTTGTAAACATGGAAATAGAGATTAAATCCAATAGATAAACACAAAACATTTAAAACTTAATTAAATGAAATACAAGTAATGTAACAAAACATAAACAATTTAATTTATGTACTGAAATCCAGACTGAATAAATAGGAGTTTTAGGTTGCCTTCAAAAAACACTGGCTTCCTGTTGTATGGACAACTATTTTACAAGCGAGGGCCGTTATAAAAGACACCTCTTTGTGAGTTTTAGTTCTGCTGGTTCTTTAGATGCCAACAGAAGACTCGGTGGGGGTTATGTGCAAGCAGATCTGATAGATAAATTGGGCTAATACCTTTAATAGTTTTTCATTAACCAGTTAAAGCTCTTTTTAAAAATGTATTCTAAAATGCACCAGTAGCCAATGCAGAGATTTTAAAATTGAGGCGTGGTGAGGCCTCGGGAGCATTTTCAGCAAGTAGCTGAAGACCAATAAAGCAGCGCATAACAATAATCAGTTCTACATGTTATAGAAGCAAAATACTAAAGTCTCGGCATTGGACCGAGACAGAAACACTTACTCTTGAAATGTTCTTCAAAGGATAAAATGATTTTGTTAAATTGTTAATGTGGTTTGAGAAGCTTAATTTAAAGTCTAAAATGACAGAGGGGTTTTTCACCTGATCTGAAGGGATTATGACTTGAAGTTGCAGTGAGTTTCTCTCTGAGGTTCTGTCTTGGTAAGTGAAACAGCTTTGTCCTGGTTGAGGTGACGAAAATTATTTGATGCCCACTTACACCAAAAGAAGGAATAAACTCTTACTTTCTAGCTGCTATATATTTTACTCTTTTGCCATTCTGTTTTTTCAAGAATAACATCTGATATTAGTTGGCTAGTTGGGTCGTCTTCCCAGTTAGTGCCTTTAGTCAGCTGCTTGACAGACATTTTTAAAGCAGCCTCGTCTTTATAAAAGTGATCAGCAGTGCTCCATTAGTTTTCAACCATGACTGTGTGTTTTTCACAGCCGGAAATATTTCTTTCTTGTAAACAAACGAAGCTTTCTTTTAGCCACCTGTAGAAAACTCTGATCAAATCAGCACTTTGTCTGGCATCTGATTAAAAGCACTTTAAACTGTAGAAACCTTGTGATGAAAAGTGTCTTCAAACTTCAGCATTTTTGAAACTCTGTATAGCTTGACAGTGGTGACCGGCCCATGTCTAAAAGCATGTTAGTAACAGCTTCCCTGCACGATTTTACTTTCTTGTATGTGATTAATTACAATTTGTTTTTATCATTATTTTCCATCATCGTCATGAACTGGTTGAAATATGCATGTCTTTAATTCAGTTTGCGTGTGTTTGTGTGTGACTGTTGGTGCAGCCCCCAGCAGAGCCTGTACAACACTCAGAGCAGTGTGTCGACGCACCCTGTGAAGACATGCCTCCCCCTGTAGCATCACTTGTCCCATCCCAGGCCTCAGAGTGCCCCCAGTCCAAAGCCGCAGTCCCACCAACAGACATTATTACTGTATCAATCCCAGTCTGTGCTCAGACCATTACATCATCCGTCGACCTGCACCAGACGAATGGGTTCAGTAATCTGTTGGCCTTTGGGGACGCTGGAACTGAGGGGGGCGCGTCACAGGGCATGACAACATCTGCTCCAGGACAGGCCGAGGCTCCCATGGCAGCGGTGAAACTGGAGAGTGTGCTGGACCCCACAGAGCTTTCTACTGTGAGTGCTGAGAGATGGAGGAGCAGAGGGAGGGGATGGCTGAGAGGGCAGGGATCCCCTAGGGTTCTTTATCGCCTAAACAAAGTCGGTCTCAAGAAACTTTCAGACCAAATGTGCAGATGGGACCCTGTTGCTCTGTTTAGTTTTGGTAAAGCAGCATTCATTGTTAAAAATAGCTATGACTAGATGGCCTATGTGTTGTGGGAGGTATTTCAAGGCTGTTGGCTAAAATCAACTTCAAGTAAATGTTTGCATTTTTTTTAGTACGTGAGATTCTACTTCAGATTGTATTCAAATGAATAATAATGTCACAGGTGTTTATTTTTCGCCAGTCTAGTGTCATTTAGGTCATTAGAAGGGTCATTAGAAGTCTATTTCAATTAGAAGCCTGGGGTTTGCTCCATGACACTTTTTCCAACTTGTATGATTTAAAGTTCTTGCTCCCCCCGAATCGATTATATTTTCTGTATGGTTTTAAACTCTCATATTACTCAGATCCTTAAATGAAGTTGTTACTTCCAAAAGTTGCCTCCTTCCACCATCTCTTCACCCTCACTGTTAATATGCCCCAGCATGACTTTTGGATGCTTTCCCACTTGTAATAGTTGTGGTGGTTTTGTGGTATAAACTGTGATTGGACTAAAGTGGTACTTTGATTCCTGTGATTCATGCACGCTCATAAAAGTCAGATCATAGCGGAACCTCAATTTGATGAAAAATACTTTACCTGGTACCAGTTATCAGAATTAATTCACTGGCAATGTAACAACCTTATATTATTGCATGTTTGGTCCTCAAAGAAAAAACTTAGAATGAAGAGAAATATGAAACTAATCATGCACATTCATCTATAGAATCATTTTTATTTCTTACAAAGGTTTTACCAGACTTTTCTAAACTCTGTTTGTCTAATTGAACTGGTGGATGTGCCCAGCCTCAGTCAATGGCGGAGGTCCTGGCTAAGAAAGAGGAACTGGCGGACCGGCTGGAGAAGGCCAACGAAGAGGCCATAGCCAGCGCCATCGCTGAGGAAGAGCAGCTGACCAGAGAGATTCAGGCAGAGAACAATGATCTGGAGACTGACAACGAAAGTGATTTTACTGTAAGCCTACTCATGCTTTATGTGTTTTAACTTCACAATGTTTGGTGCATGCACCAGCTATTTCATAAACAGTTTCATTAAAAACAAATCTCCACCAAAGGCTAGCAGCTGTGGAGGTTATGGAGCCAACATCGATTGGAACGATGTGTTGGCTGATTTTGATGGTATGGAACTCAACATCTGAATGAACTTAAATATTTCTTATGGTAAAGTTACACTGCGGTCAATATATTTTAATTGGTGTCCCTCTCTATAGCTCGGGAATCTTGGCGGCAGAGTACCTCTTGGGGGGATATTGTAGAGGAAGAGCCTGCCCGCCCTCCTGGGCATGGAATTCACATGCATGAAAAATTGTCCTCACCATCACGCAAAAGGTAAAAGTATTTTTCTTTTATGCTGGTTTTCATCTGTTGGTTTAATAACAGACGCTTCCACAGTGTTATTTTTTTTGCCCTGTCATTTCAAACAGCACCTCAAACTGACAAGTTGTTACTACTTAACCTTGAGAAGGTTTTTTTTTGTCTGCCATCGGAAGCCGAGTGAATCTTAATAAAGTTGTACCATATTCAGTTCAGCTGTTTACACACATCATCTTTTTAATCTAAAGTTAGTTACAACCAATTCTGGAGTAAAAATAGACAACATGCAGCAAAAGCAGACCTAAACAATGCACTACAATTAAAATGACTATCCACGCATGGTTTGCATTTAGCAAATGCAAACCATGGGCCATCAGCTGAAGCAAACACACATTTCTGAATATTTTTTTTAAACATTGTTTTCAGCCTCACAGCCATTGCCTCACTGTGGAATAAAAATCTATGGATCAGATTGTTTTGGTGCGCTAAGGATGACGGCCTTAGCCTTGCATGCATTATTTAGCAAAACTCTAACTTAAAGCATTCATCCTTAGCCACTTTCCACAGCAAAATAATCAAATTATGAAAGGAAAACTCAGAAGTGAACGAATTTAAACATCTGCTTGATCAGCTTGGACATAATCATCAGTATGGAGGTTCTATTTTCAACACACTTGACACCGGGGAGTGGTCAAAGTCACTACAAGGTTCAAGGGTCTCAGATCCTAATACAATATTCCTCCAGGCCTACTTTTAAAAGATTTGTTGTAAATGTGCAGGTAACAGAATAATTTAAAATAGGGACTCAAAGCTGAAATTGGAAGGCAGTCAGACCACCCCTTCTTCCCCTGTTACTCACAGCATGGTCATAAGTTACCTTTTATTAACCCCGTGTCATATTTTTTGATACCTCCCACCATTTTAAAGCAGATGGATGAAGGATTTTGTTCCATAATTTTTACAGAACAATTGCAGAGTCAAAGAAGAAACATGAGGAGAAACAACTGAAGGCACAGCAGCTGAGGGACAAACTTCGTGAAGAAAAGACACTCAAGTTGCAGAAGCTCATGGAGAGGGTAAGTCAGAGATGGATAGGTCCCTAAAGAAACTCCATTCAAGTTATGCTCATACTGGCTCACCACAAGCACTTCTTTCAACACACTGCCTGATAAAATCACTAAATATTAAAACTCTCCAGTCACATTCAGGCCAGCTGGTCAGAGCCTGACATGAGATCTCTTGCCAAAATCTACAGCCTTTCATGAAGTTTGTTTTTCATTCTCCAAGCCATAGCAAAATGAGAAAGATGTAGAATAAATTAGGTTGACCACATAAATTCATAAAGTGGTGTTTATTCTTATTAATTCCCACAAGGGCACACAAATGAAGGCAGTAATTGGGAGGGCTTATCACTGTTCTGTCTTTATGCATCTATCATACATTCCTGTGTTTTCACCTCGCCAGCTGATCACTCTTCACTTTCTGTAGGAGAAGGATGTGCGAAAATGGAAAGAGCAGTTGTTGGACCAGCGTCGGAAGATGATGGAAGAAAAGCTATTGCATGCTGAGTTCAAGAGAGAGCTGCAGCTGCAGGCCATTGTGAAGAAAGCTCAAGAAGAAGAGGCCAAGGTAGAGAAGGGAATCCTGGAAAAATTTAAGTAATGTGTCACTTCCAGAATTTACCAAGTGAGGTAATTTGGAACCATGTAACTTTGTTGACAATGTGTGTTCTTTTTCTGTATTTGCAACATCAGGTGAATGAAATAGCTTTTATCAATACTCTGGAGGCCCAAAATAAGAGGCACGATGCCCTGGCGAAGTTAAACGAATATGAACAACGCCTTAATGAGCTACAGGAGGAGAGACAGAGAAGACAGGAGGAGAAGCAGGCCAGAGATGAGGCTGTTCAGGTTGGATTTGTAGTTATTTTTTTGAGATGCCAACGTGCTGGTCTTTCATTTTGCCTTTTAGAGAATTGGCAGCGTGTCCAATTATTTTACTTTTGTTCTTGTAGGAACGTAAGAGGGTCTTGGAAGCAGAGCGCCAGGCAAGAGTGGAGGAGCTGCTGACGAGGAGGAAGGAGCAGGAGGCCCGTATTGAGCAGCAGAAGCAGGAAAAGGAAAAGGCTAGAGAGGATGCAGCGCGGGAACGGGCCAGGTTTGTGTTCTTACATAAACTTGTTTCAGGTCACGTTTTGGTAAAATGAGAAATGGCATTTTTTTCCCACTATATGAGAATATTTCTACATTAACTCATATCCTAATAAGTGACCTAGCTTCTAATGATCTAAACTTAATATGAACCAGTCTAATGCTGAAAAAGCTAATCAATCTTGTCTTTTTTTCAGTAAGATGTTTTTTTTCCTAATTTGTTTCTAAAAATAGCAACCTATTATGGATTTAGTGCCTTCTACAAGTATTCATACCCCTTGAACCTTTAAACATTTTGTCACCTTACAGCGACCAACTTCATTGTATTCTACTGGGATTTAATGTGATACACCAGCACAAGGTGCTGCATAATTGTAAAGTGGAATGGAAAGGATGTGTGGTTTTCAAAACCTTTCTGTAAATAACAATCTAAAAGAGAACATGCATTTGCATTCAGCACCATTTTCTCTTGATGCCCCTTAGTGAAATCAACTGCAACCAGTTGCCTTTCAGATGTTACCTTATTAGTAAATGGGGTCCAGCTATGTGTAATTTAATCTCCGTATGAAAACAGCTGCTCTGTGAATACCTCAGAGGTTTGCTAGAGAACATTAGAGAATATGAAGACTAAGAAACACATCAGGCTGGAAATGTTTATTGCAGGATTAAGTTGTAAAGCAATACCCTAAGCTTGGGATGTGTCACAAAGACTCAATCATCGTCTGAATTGGAAAGAGTAAGGCACAACTTCGAACCTACCAAGACAAGGCTGTCCACCTATAGCGCCTTTCTAGATACCAACTGCTTAAAGCACTTTGATGCTCTGCATCTCGTCCACTCACCAACACTCACACAGCCATACACTAATTTGCAGATTGGTAGGTACGTTGACATGTAGTAGGGAGGATGGAATTGAACTCACAACCTTCCATTTGCCAGACAGTGGCTTTTCCCACTGAGCCACTGTCACCCACCAAAACCTGAACATGACATCCCAAAGGTGAAACATGGTGGTGATGTCATCATGCTTTGGGAAGCTTTTCTTCAGCAGGAACTGGGAAGCTGATCACGGTTAATAAAAAGATAGATGGAAGAGACTTTAGATTAGGGAGAAGGTTAAATGCTTGTCACACTCAAGATTTCTTTTTCATGTTAGAAACGATGTGTCCTTGTTCTTCTGCTTGATAATAATTTAATATTTTGTGTTGGTCTTTGTTGTAAATGACAAAATGTAAAAGAGTTCGGGGGGTATCACTACTTTTAGAAAATACTATTATCTCTTAATAAAAATCAGCGAATAAATGTAAAACATTTGTCAATTATCTGTATTATTGTCAAGCAACATAAGGTATGCATGTAAGCATTTACATTTAAATGCATATTTTTAAATCCACAGAGACCGAGAGGAGCGCCTGGCTGCTCTTAGTGCTGCCCAACAAGAGGCCATGGAGGAGCTCCAGAAGAAAATTCAAATGAAGGTAAGTGTATACCGCACCACCTTGCTGCTTTCGCAGACATAGTGCAGAAATGCCCGCTTTCCATATGACCTACGTTTTTTTTGGTTCCTACCCAGCATGACGAGAGCAGCCGAAGGCATATGGAGCAAATAGAGCAAAGGAAAGAGAAAGCTGCTGAGCTCAGTAGCGGTCGGCATGCAAACACAGACTACGCCCCTAAACTGACACCATATGAGCGAAAGAAACAGTGCTCACTGTGTGGTGTTGTGGTATGTAAAGTTTCAGGGCTTGTTGTGTCATCTTGTGTACCGTTTTGTTCTTATTAAGATCGTTAATGCTTCTTCTTGAGCTTAAATGACTTTGATTTCCTATTGAGATCCTCTATTGAAAAAAAATATAATTAAAACAACCACAGTCAGGAAGAAACATGGAAAATGGAGCCAGTTGGGAGCTTTGGTAGTTTAAGGCATCTCTGATGCAATGTTTGGCAGTCTGCATGTAAGAAAAATGCTGACATTAAGGTTATTCAAAGGATTTTTAAAGCATTTATTAAACTGATTTATGAATGACTA
This sequence comes from Girardinichthys multiradiatus, assembly GCF_021462225.1. Taxonomy (NCBI): domain Eukaryota; kingdom Metazoa; phylum Chordata; class Actinopteri; order Cyprinodontiformes; family Goodeidae; genus Girardinichthys; species Girardinichthys multiradiatus. The sequence continues at coordinate 27,098,520 of NC_061795.1, read as the reverse complement.
TATTCCTGTTTTTTTTCCCCCTTTAAAAAAAAAAAAAAAAAAAGCATCTGGCACCAAATTGCATAAGTACACATTTATCTCTGATTAACTGGCTGCCATGACAACAAGAGCAGAACGCCTTGGTATTTTTAACCAGCATCAGATAGAAAGAAGGGTCAAGGGCAAAATAGGGAATCTTGTTAAAATGTTAACTGACCTTGGGTGGACATCTGACTCCAGAGATCACAGATGGGTCAGCAGTGAACACTTTGTTTAATAACATTAAACACAAAACCACCTCAAATGGGCTGGTTTGCAGAAAATGATTAAAAACTATTGCTTCTTTCACCACTCCTTCTTCAATAGCAATTTATCAGATGAGCTCCATCTTAAGACCTCCTTGAAAAGGTATTCATACCCTTTAAACCTTTGCACATTGTGTAACATGACATCCACAAATTCCATGTATTTTATTTCGACTTTTGTTAATTAAACCACAAAGTAGAACATTGTTAGTTGTAATAAGCCTTACCACCACCTTCATCTTTAGCTCCCTCTACAGATTCTGTTAGATTTAATTTGGGACTCTCCAAAACATAAATTTCATTCCTCTTCACAATTATTTGCCGCTTTGTCTTGTTCCACATAAAATATAATTTGTGGTAGAACCGCTGCAGAAAATGTAATATAATTCAAGTAGTATGAATACTTTTACACAACACTTTTTGTCCTCTATATTTGCTATATGTCTATACATATGAGCTATATGTCCCACTGTGCTCATCTGTGTGGTTTACTGTTTCACCAAGGGTAAAACGGGGCCCTGCTGACCCTTTCCTGCTCCTGCCTCCATTGTGCCCATTGCACTGACCTCTGACCACTGTGTTTGTATTTGCAGATCACTTCAGAAGTGCACCTGTTCAGCCACACCAAGGGCAAGAGGCACCAGCAGGCCGTGCGAGACAGTAGCAGCATCCAGGGCCGAGAGCTCTCTGATGAGGAAGTGGTGCGTATCACCAACATGCTGCGGGGAACAAACATCCTGCCCTGCTGCTGCCTGTGTTATGTAAATAGACAAAGTGAAACAGCAGTTGTCCTTTGTGACGTAGGTGATGTGATCGTTTATGCATCCTATTATATCTGCTTCGGCACTGTTGCTTGCTATGGTTAGAAATGAACCTTAAAATGTACATGGTCAGGCTTCAGTAAGGGTTTGATGTTACCCTGTTGTCCCTAGGCTTTTTTAGTCATGGAGTGGCTTTCTGTGGGAAAGCAGCTTCTTAATGCAAGGTAGTCTCTCAGGCTGCAATATGAGATTGGCTTTTCAGCAAAGCTCATTGTGTGGCTGACAACTATTGGTGCTAGAAGCAGCGCCTTTGGTCCTTCCTGCTCCATTTATTTTACCTTTAACACAGAACAATCAATACCTCTTAACTTTTTGCTCTTGCCATTATAATAATTATTTCCTCTAATTGCACAATTTTTAGGCACTTGCTGCATTCTTACTTCGCTCTTAAGTCTTTAGACGCATACATTTAGATTTATCAACACAAATTCAAAACATTGTAAGTGAAAGCTCATCGATTTCCCAAGAGGTGCACATCCAGTATCCTAATCAAAAGCGGAATATTCAAATTAATTTAACTGTTTTCAGCTATAGTTACTACTAAACTGTTCGTTCAGTGAAATAATTTAAAGGTACACAGTTTTGCAGCTATTGTCACACATTTAGCAGATACTAAAGAGAAATATTAGTTTTCTTGAACAAATATCTCATTTTTTATACTCGAGACCCTATGTAAAGTTTTAAGTGTGATTATCATCTACATCAGACTGGTTTGTATGCATTACTAGGACTTTCCTTCCATTTCCACAAGAAGAATATCTTTAAAGGCTAGCATCCCGCTCATTTCAGTACACACGGGTGTGTCACTACTTGTTGCCCTAGATGCACTATATTGATGATCATATTTGAACTGAACATCGTTTCATTCTTCTTGGAAGATTTGAAATAGGCTTTTGTCAGTGTGACCGTAGGGAAGTTATCCTTGTCCAAGTTCAAGTAAATCCATTTTCTGGCAAATATTAAGAGCTTTCAGATATTTAAAAGATCAAATGAATCAAGGGGCTTTATTTATTAATTACTTCAGATAAAGACATTAATAGTAAAAATAATATGTTTTTTGGTTTATGTAGTGCTTGGAAAGCACAACTAGCAGAAGATGGCCTTTCAGAAGAACAGGGTAATCTAACATTGATTATATTTTTTGAAATAACTTCAAATCAGAAGGCTGAAAATAATTTCAGGAAACCATTTGTAATCAATTGTTTTGATTAAAAGTTTTGTTTCCAAAAGTATATTAACAGACCAAATATGTTAGTTGCATCAATACAAAGACTACGGTAAAGATAAGTAACTGAAATACTGTACTTAGGGGTGTTATTCCTTCAAAACTGTTGTAGTGTGATAGCTTACCTTAACACCAATATGACATGTAACTGTACTGTATGTGTACCACAGTATTTTGTACAGGATTGAAGGAGCATGGAAACATATCTTGTATAATATACATTTGTTAAAATGCTGCCTTTTTAGATGTATGACATGTCACCTTGTGTCAGTAAAAAACAACAGATGTTTCCAGTGCTATCACATTTCTGCCATCAGAGCCAATCTGCGCCCTTGGGTCAGTGTCTTCACTGCTTTGTTGCTGTGGTTCTGTGGTAGACAACTATCCGCCATCAAGTCTGAAGCTCTTGCCTGCTAAAAGTGCCAGTGATTGTAGTTCATGTCGTAGTGTTGTCCCCTGATATTCCAGCAACGTTTGATCTAACTGTTGGGATTTTTGTACCCCATGGTGTTTTGGATTACTAAATGTCTAAACACTTCCATTAGGTAAGTGGCTGATGCACTGGATAGCCTCTCAGACATATTATAGGTCAGCTACTTCCCAAGCACAGGACAGCTATGGTCATGAGTCCTGACTGACCTGCAATATCAGTGACACAGGGCAAAGGTACATGCATGTAATAAAAATAGAAAGGCATTCGTTTTCTAGATAACATAACGGCGTTATATGCAAAGAACGTTTTGTTTTCAAAGCTGTTGTAACAAATTTTGTGCTCATTTACTATATTTTCCTATAAAGGTATTGGTCTTTGAAACACAAATAATGCACTTAATGTGAAGTTTTAATAAAAGTTAAGACTCCAGCAAAAATCTTAACAACACCACCAACTTTGTCAAAAGGAAATGTCTGTATTTTGTTTAACAAGGAAATATTTAGATTTAGCTGTTAGTGTGCAATCTGGTCATATTTGGTTGACATAACCGATGCTGAAAAATATAAAACTCAACCTGCTGTAGACGAGGTAAAAACTGTTTCTAACATCATAAGACACCTGGAATTTGGGCTCTGGATTTTGTTTAAGAAGTAATCTATCCCTGTATTCTTATGAAAAAGGACCTTTTCACTTTCTTTAGGTTAAGTTTGGATTCCGTCTGTAGTTTTGTTGGACTAATTTGCTTTTGCACAATTGAGGTTTTTATTACCCCTCTCAGTGACAGCCTTCATTCATGCAGCAGGTGCAGGGACAACACTTGACCAAAGGGTATAGTATCCCACACACAAGTTGGCTTCACGACTGAATAGAAACCCTTTATCTGATGGCCATCCTATTCTCTGGGGTGCTAGATGACAGGATAATTGGGTAATTGGTTTCTTGCACATGCATCATGCTGTTCAAAGGTAGTTACATTCCCGTCGGCTGGTGGAAACATCAGAATCATCTCACTGCGCCCAGACCGAAGGCAACACCTCCAGGCTGCTTGCATGTCTATGGGTGGGCTTGTAGATATAAACGAGAATGGAGAATTGGAGGTAATTACCGGGTCTGGTGGTGTTATTGAGAACTTTCACGCATTCAGTGTAGAACTTCCTTATGTGTTTGACAATGATTGTTGTGTATTTGCAGGAAAGATGTGCTGATCAGGGTTTTGAGGCAATGTTTTTTTTTTTTTTCTCAAAGGTTTTTATAAAGCTTTTGTCTGATAATACAGATCTGAGCTGATTCCATTTTTTTATTTTGTTTTTTAGAAGCTGGAATATTTGAAGATACAAAAGACGGCCTTGAGAAGTCATTAATATTTGAAGTTGCAAGTGGGGGCCATATCACAAGTGAGCGTATGCTGTTAGGCAGGATTTTTACTAATATTTTACAACTAAGGCAAAAAGTCATGCGGAGCTGACATTTAAGATGATCTTTAGCATCTTGTATTGTTGATGGCATGGCTAGTATCACTAAAACAGTGTCTGCATGTATTCCCTGCCAAGAATGCAGATTATTAACCTACCTCTGATATGTCCAAAAGCCCGCCGACATTTCCAAATCCCGCTATTCCATAACAGACAGATTAAAAAATTTAAAACATAAATAGGACCAACTTCATTGTTCTCTGTTCAGCCTTACTGTTATCTGCTAAAGTCTTGCCCTCTCGCTCTTTCAAAGCCTAAATAAGCCGCAGACATGCTTCGACATATTGTATAAACTAGTTTTCTTTTAAATAACCTTTTAGATCTCCTCGATTTCACCTTGAGTTCAACTAAAACACTTAACTGACTATGGCTAACTAGGTTCTTTTTCCAGAGAGTTGTTGTTGTTGTTGTTGCCTTGATTTGGTTGTTAATGTGTATGATGCTTTCACTGATATAAAAAAAATTTACCTTATTTTGAGTTTCTAAACAGCCTGTCACCAGCCAGTGCCGATCGAGCTAAAAACGTCCAATTCCAATAAGCATCCGGGATCTTGGTCCGTTTTTAATTTGCAGATGTTTCGTTTTATTGTGACCAATCCAGTTGTGTTGTTTTTGAATATGTTTATCCCTACGATATTAGCTGTTTGGAGCCCAGCGATATCTAGTTGAATAGTTGAAACATCCAGAAATTTTAAACGGTGGTTAAGTTAAGTTTCGGTTGATTTTGAAAAAATATAAAAATAACACTAAACATTTTTATATTTTAGATTCTTCAAAATAGCCAATTTTTGCTTTGATGACTGCTTTGCTCTCTTGGTTTTCCAAAGAGTTTTGAAAGAACTTCCTAGAAGTTCATTGAGAGACGGCCAAAGGTTAATATTTCAGACATCACAGCAAAGGGAGGCTACTTTAGAGAATCTAAAATATAAAACACATTTAAAGTTATTTTTTAATTTTCAATTTTTCGTTTGCTACAATATTCAATGTGTTCATTCACAGTTTTGATACCTTCAGTGAGAATCTATGTACAATGTAAATAGTCATAAACATAAAGAAAACCATTAAATGAGAAAGTGTGTCTAAAACCTTTGACCGGTAGTGTATATTTTTTCCATTTCTGTCTTAGGAGCACCTTTCCTTAAAGAAGTATATCGTGGACATATTGACTGACAGCTCTGTTTCCTCTGAGAGTGTGAAGGATGGTGAGGAGCGCCAGAAAGCAAGGAAGAAAGCAAAGAAGCTTCGTGCCAGAATGAACTCACGGTAATAAAACCCTTTTTTTTCCTCAAAATTCTGTCCACCGGTTTTTTGCCCCGCTTGACCCTCGTCTTCTCACAGAAACTCCAAAAAAAAAAGTGACAAAGAGACAAAAAGCAGATTATATTTGCATCTTTGCTGTCGACAAGATCACACTGATGAAGTGAATTTATGACCACTTTCTGTGATTGGAGAGCAAAGCTGCAGATCGATCCGTAGGTTCCCTTCTTTCCCTCCTGGTAAGAGCTTTTCTCCAAATTGCTGCTATAGTACTGCCAAATCTGAAGTCTCCTTTAGTCTACAAGATGCATGTTAAAGTATGTATGAGCCATGTCTACTTTTCTTCTTCTAGGTTATTGATTTTTAAATGATGCATCGAAGTAAATCAATAGTAATCAACAAATAGAAAGTGATGTGCTGTATGTCATACCCTAGACTTCAACTCTGTCAGATTTATACACTGTCAAAAAGGGAAGAGAGCATAATAGAGGCGATGTTAACAGTTTTTATTGACTAACAGTATGTGTAGAGATGTTACTGATGCAACATACAGTGAGGAAAATAAGTATTTGAACGCCCTGCGACTTTGCACGTTCTTCCACTTAGAAATCATGGAGGGGTCTGAAATTTTCATCTTAGGTTCATGCCCACTGTGAGAGACATAATCTAAAAAAAAATCACAATGTATGATTTTTTTAAATAATTGTGTGTTACTGCTGCAAATAAGTATTTGAACACCTGCCAATCAGCAAAAATTCTGGCCCTCAAAGACCTGTTAGTCCGCCTCTAAAACATCCACCTCGACTCCACTTATTATTCTAAATTAGAAGCACCTGTTTGAAGTCGTTAGCTGCATAAAGACACCTGTCCACCCCACACAATCAGTAAGACTAACTACTAACATGGATAAGACCTCTGGTGTCCAAAGACACCAGAGACAAAATTGTAGAGCTCCACAAGGCCGGGAAGGGCTATGGAGCAATTGCCAAGCAGTTTGGTGAAAAAAGATCACCTGTTGGAGCAATTATTAGAAAATGGAAGAAGCTAAACATGACAGTCAGTCTCCCTCGGACTGGGGCTCCATGCAAGATCTCACCTCGTGGCGTATCAATGATCCTAAGAAAGGTGAGGAATCAGCCCAGAACTACATGGGAGGAGCTGGTCAATGACCTGAAGAGAGCTGGCACCACTGTTTCCAAGGTTACTGTGAGTAAAACACTAAGACATCATAGTTTCAAGTCATGCATGGCACAGAAGGTTCCGCTGCTTAAATCAGCACACGTCCAGGCCTGTCTTAAGTTTGCCCATGACCATTTGGATGATCCAGAGGAGTCATTGGAGAAAGTTCTGTGGTCAGATGAAACCAAAATAAAACTTTTTGGTCTTAATTCCACTCGCCATGTTTGGAGGACAAAGAATGATGAGTACCATTCCCAAAACACCATCCCTACTCTGAAGCATGGGGTTGTAAGCATCATGCTTTGGGGGTGTTTCAACATGACAATGACCCGAAGCACACAGCCAGGATAACCAAGGAGTGGCTCCGTAAGAAGCATATCAAGGTTCTGGAGTGGCCTAGCCAGTCTCCAGAACTAAACCCTGTAAAAAATGTTTGGAGGGAGCTCAAACTCTGTGTTTCTCAGCGACAGCCCAGAAAGCTGGCTGATCTGGAGAAGATCTGTGTGGAGGAATGGGCCAAAATCCCTACTGCAGTTTGTGCAAACCTGGTAAAAAACTACAGGAAACGTTTGACCTCTGTTAATGCAAACAAAGGCTACTGTACCAAATAATAACATTGATTTTTGCAGGTGTTCATATACTTATTTGCAGCAGTAACACACAAATAAATTATTTAAAAAATCATACATTGTGATTTCCGGATTTTTTTTTTTAGACTATATCTCTTACAGTGGACATGCACCTAAAATGAAAATTTCAGACCCCTCCATGATTTCTAAGTGGGAGAACTTGCAAAGTTGACCCAAAGTTCATGGCCATAGGTGAGGGTAGGAACGTAGACCGACCGGTAAATTGAGAGCTTTGCTTTTCGGCTCAGCTCTCTCTTCACCACAATGGACCGGCACAGTGCCCCCATTACTGTGGCAGCCGCACCGATCCGTCTGTCGATCTCCCGCTCCATTCTTCCCTCACTCGTGAACAAGACCCCGAGATACTTAAACTCCTCCACTTGAGGCAGGAACTCCCCTCCAACCTGAAGAGGACAAGCCACCATTTTCCGGTCGAGTACCATGGCCTCGGACTTGGAGGAGCTGATCCTCATCCCAGCCGCTTCACACTCGGCTGTGAACCGCCACAGCGCATGCTGTAGGTCTTGGCTAGATGGGGCCAGCAGGACCACGTCATCCGCAAAAAGAAGAGACGAAATCCACTGGTCCCCAAACCAGACCCCCGCTGGCCCTTGGCTGCGTCTAGAAATCCTGTCCATAAAAGTTGTGAACAGGACCGGTGACAAAGGGCAGCCCTGCCGGAGTCCAACATGCACCGGGAACAGGTCCGACTTAGTGCCGGCAATGCGGACCAAACTCCTGCTCCGCTCGTACAGGGACCGGATGGGCAAACTCCCATGAACCCTCGAGCACCCTGTAGAGGGTATAGAGCTGGTCTAGTGTTCCACGGCCGGGACGAAAACCACACTACTCCTCCTGAAGCCGAGGTTCGACTATCGGTCGGACTCTCCTCTCCAATACCCTGGCGTAGGCCTTACCAGGGAGGCTGAGGAGTGTGATCCCCCTGTAGTTGGAACACACTCTCCGGGACCGCCACCCCAATCTGCCAGTCCAGAGGCACTGTCCCCGACCGCCACGCAATGTTGAAGAGGCGTGTCAACCATGACAGCCCTACAACATCCAGAGACTTGAGGTACTCAGGGCGGAGCTCATCCACCCCCGAAGCCGTGCCACCGCGGAGCTTTTTAACCACCTCGGTGACTTCAGCCTGGGTGATGAAAGAGTCCAACCCCGAGTCCCCAGCCTCTGTTTCCACCACGTGATGGCAGGATTGAGGAGATCCTCAAAGTACTCCTTCCACCGCCCGATAATGTCCCCAGTCGAGGTCAGCAGCCTCCCACCCCCACTATAAACAGTGTTGGCGAAGCACTGCTTCCCCCTCCTGAGGCGCCGGACGGTTTGCCAGAATCGCTTCGAGGCCAACCAGTAGTCCTTCTCCATGGCCTCACCGAACTCCTTCCAGGCCCGAGTTTTTCCCTCTGCCACAGCCCGGGCCGCAGCACGCTTGGCCTCACGGTACCCGTCAGCCGCCTCAGGAGTCCCACAAGCCAACCGCAGCCGATAGGACTCCTTCTTCAGCTTGACAGCATCCCTTAATGCCAGGGGTCCACCACCGGGTTCTGGGATTGCCGCCGCGACAGGCACCGCAGACCTTACGGCCGCAGCTACGGGCAGCAGCATTGACAATAGATGCAGAGAACATGGTCCACTCGGACTCTATGTCTCCAACATCCCCCGGGATCTGGTCGAAGCTCTCCCGGAGGTGGGAGTTGAATACATCCCTGGCCGAGGGGTCCTCCAGGCGTTCCCAGCAGACCTTCACTATGCGCTTGGGCCTGCCAAGTCTGTCCGGCTTTCTCCTCCTCCAGTGGATCCAACTCACCACCAGGTGGTGATCAGTGGACAGCTCAGCCCCTCTCTTCACCCGAGTGTCCAAAACATGCGGCCGAAGGTCTGATGATACGACAACAAAGTCGATCATCGACCTCCTGCCTAGGGTGTCCTGGTGCCAAGTGCACTGATGGACATCCTTATGTTTGAACATGGTGTTCATTATGGACAATCCGTGACTAGCACAGAAGTCCAATAACAAAACACCACTCGGATTCAGATCGGGGAGGCCATTCCTCCCGATCACGCCTCTCCAGGTGTCACTGTCGTTCCCCACGTGGGCGTTGAAGTCCCCCAGCACAATAATGGAGTCCCCGGGAGGGGCACTATCCAGCACCCCCGACAGGGATGCCAAGAAAGGCCGGGTACTCTGAACTACCGCTTGGCCCGTAGGCTGAAATGATAGTCAGAGACCTCTCCCCAACCCGAAGGCACAGGGATACGACCCTCTCATCCACTGGGGTAAACCCCAACACGAGACGGCTGAGCTGGGGGGCAACAAACAAACCCACACCAGCCCGCCGCCTCTCCCCGTGGGCCACTCCAGAGGAGAAGAGAGTCCAACCCCTCTCAAGGAGATGGGTTCCAGAGCCCACGCTGTGCGTGGAGGCGAGCCCGACTATTTCTAGTCGATATCTCTCGACCTCCCGCACAAGCTCAGGCTCCTTCCCCCCCAGCGAGGTGACATTCCACGTCCCTAGAGCCAGCCTAAGCATCCGGGGATCGGGCCGCTGAGGTCTCCACCTTCGTCCGCCACCCAATCCTCTTTGCACCGGTCCCTCACGGTTCCCCCTGCAGGTGGTGGGCCCACTGTGGGATGGCCTTGCGTCTCTGGTTCGGGCTTGGCCCGGCCGGGTCCCGCGAGGAGCAACCCGGCCACCAGGCGCTCTCCGACGAGTCCCGACCCCAGGCCTGGCTCCAGGGTGGGACCCCGGCTCCGCCGTACCGGGCGACGTCACGTGCCTCGATATTTTGTTCTTCATGAGGGATTCTTGAACCACTCTTTGTCTGACCCATCACCTAGAGCCTGTTTGCCATGGGAGACCCTACCAGGGGCATTTAGGCCCCAGACAACATAGCCTCTAGGATCATTTGAGCACTCAAACCCCTCCACCACGTTAACGTGGTGGAGGGGTTTGTAATAATTTACAGTACAGATGATATGAAGTGGTGGACTGCATGGAGATGACTATCCATTGACAACCACAGTCTTATAGTACATCTAAAAATGATGAAACCTAATAAAGATTCTCAACAATAAAGACTCTGGAGTTTAAAATAAGGTCAAATTAAACTTGGGAAATAAAGCAAAGCAATGTTAAATCAATCCATCTTCCTGTAGAAAGGAACTGCCTCCATAACAGGGAAAATAAGCGGGCTTAATTAATATGAAATTGACCTCACCCATCCAGACATTTTAACCTACAAGAAGACAAGTCTGATCTGAATTGTGAAATGACTGGACATCATTTAGTAAAGGCAGATTTCTACATTAATTATTGCTGTTTGTTTTGTCAAAGCTTATTCTGAACATACTGTATGTGGTGGTATGTGTTTTATTGCTGGACTATTGCTGTGTAGGTGACCGACTAACTGAAACCTGTCTTACTTCTTTGAAGCTTATTTCTCTATACCACAGAAGCCCCTCCATCATCATTATGTTTGTGTAAGGAAGACTTATTTTCCAGCCCTCATCATAGATAAAGTATGAATTATGAGGAATTTGTTAAGATAATATATAGTTGTTATGCTGTTCAGAAGAGTGTATAAATTCTTGAGATGACTAAAGAGACAATTACAAACTTAAACAACCATCCATCTCCTACACTTTATTCTACGTCCTGGTGTTTTGTGTTTTTTTTTTTTTTTGCCTTTGTGAGTCTCAGCGGCGCTGCGAAAGTGACAACATGACCTGCCTCTGTTCACCATCACTCTGCAGCAGGCCCGCTGAGACCAGCACTCAAAGGCAGCAGCCCTTTAGAGGTCATAAATAACACAGAGCTCCCGTAAACATAAAGGTGAGCCACTTCACCGCTGGGTGGAAATGAACCGTTTTATTGGAACACCGTATGGTGTCTGTAAAAAGTGAGGGGTTCCCACACCAATACTTTCAATGCAATACAATAGCACGGTTTTATAATAAAAAACAGCGCATCCTAGCCAGCTTTTATCTCGATCAATTTCACCAATATTGTCTGATAATTAATGTTTTTAATAAAAAAAACAACTAATATAACCTCATGAAAGCAGTGTACCGACCAGTGACTGGTGATGGCTTTTAGGTGTCCTCCCCTCTGGTCTAAGCTGCCCATCTGCTGATGGTTGCCTGTGGTCCAATGAGCAGGAAACACAGTGGGCGTTGTTTAGTTGTATGCGTACAAAGGCACTCCTGTAATAAAATACAGTATGAGGTGATCGCTGTGGAACGTTTCATTTTTCTGCTGCTTTAGATTTAGTAGAACAGGTTTGGTTTATGAATGGTGAAATTTACATTTATAACAACTTTCATTCAATTCAATTCAAAGATACTTTGTTGATCCCCGAGTGGAAATTAGAATTCCAGTACAACCCATCCAAACATACATCATGACACAAGACAAGGGGGGGACGGGTCACCGAGGCTTTGCTGCCCACTCACAGGCGCTGCCCTTGTTAGATAAGAAAAGAGGCCACATTAGGTAAATAGAGGGAAAAAAATCATATTTCACACTTTATCCTTAGCAGGATACAGTTTGAGATTGTAAAAAACCTCAACACAAAGAAGCAACAAGTTTACAAAACAACATCATGCCGGGAACGGTGAAGGTGGTGTGAGGGGCCACAAAGTTCTGAGCGGGTCCACAGATGTCCTCAGGGGAGGGAGGGAGCAGAGCGTCATGTTTACATAACTTCCAGGAGAAGTTGAAGATAGCCAGCCATCAAGGCCATGCAGGGGAGCCAGATTCAGAAAAACAATAATTATTTGGGTTAGGCTGACTCTTAATTTTCCATCAGCTTTGAGAGTCTCGCTGGTGCTTCTCAAAGGCGAATCCAAACAGCCAAATTCCTGGTCTTTCTACCAGATCCGAGCAAACAACTTTCTCCAAGATTTATCCCATTTCACCCCTGAGTCCAGGAACCGCAACCTGCCTGCGATCCTAAGGATCACATCCAGTCTGCGATTCTGCTCACGTAACATCTCAGTCTGAGTGTTGGTCGCCCTGAAGATCGCATCATACATGCCAGGCAGCCTTACAATGGCCAGAACAGCTGCTGACATTCTCCAAATTTCTCGATATGCCAGGTAACCGCTGACTCCAAAAAGCAGAAATCCTGATATCAAACATCCAATTATATACACATCTTCCACATCCTCGACTGACATTATCGACAAACACACAATCCTCCACTTCTGCCAGGAGTCCATTGTGTATCTGGAGAAAAATGTACCGTCCGGGCAAGTGGGCTCTCCCGACCCCTGTCTTCTCGTCGAGAAAATTTGATCAATTGCATTGAGAGACCAGCTGACCAAATCCATATTTTGGAAGAATTTGGAAGATGTGCAAAAAGAGGCTCCAAAAAAGACAAGACACAGAGCTGAAGCAGGGCAGATATGGGAGGGGTGCGGGAGACAGAGAAAAAGCGTCCACCTCCACCGAGAGCAGGAAAAGAAATCTATGTAATCTATTCATACACAATGAATAGATTACAGCTAGGCGTCAAGTTATTTCTAAGCATTTCCTGTAGGTTTTATTACCCTGTTTTATATAGTTGGGCCCTAAAGAAATCCATTTTATTCTTTCTCCTTTACATCCTAGTGCAAAGAATTTAGAGGAATAAACACAGATTTGGAAGAATCGAATGTCTATCTAAAAAGGAAATCAAAACAGATTTATAGTTCCAAACACTGTTAATGTTTTGAATGCATTTCTGCAACACAAGTTTCAATAAACAAACGATAGAAATTTAAGACTTTTTACCCATATGACACTTTTGTTGAATACTTAGATTTTTTTTTCTTTTCTTTTTTTCCATATTTAACATGACTAGAATGAATAAATTGATAATTAACTCTTTTTTCAACCTAATAACTTCATGTTGTAAACGGCCCTGTCTGTTCTTTTATTTAAACCTTTCTTTTTCCTTCCTCTTTCTCTGTTTTCCTGTCCATGTCTTAATGTTCCTGGTTACTGTAAGATTAGTTGTCATTTTCTAAGGGCTCCTGCACAGTCTTAAAGAAAGTGGATTGTTCCCTTTTCTGTTATCTAGAATTTAAAAAAATTAACATCTCAGAAAAAAGTTATGTACAGGGACATGGGGTGTTACATTGGGTTATATCTAAATTATGTTCTTCTTTGATTTGTGGAACCTATAGATATTAAAACTCAGCTAGATAAATGTTTTGTATTCAAATGGTAAGTTTTAAAAAGTATAGAGCTTTGAACTGGAAAATATATGGGAACTGTGCTCTGCTAATTGAGTTTGTTATTAGTAGATCATATTTGATAAGGTGGAAAATGGACAAATCCACCTGTCAAATCCTGGATGTGTCCGATTCCATCAGTCAGGAGATCAGTTACTGGAAGGTCCTTGTTCAAACTTTGATCAATAGTTTCTTATCATGTTTGGGAATTTGTGATTAAAAGTTAATGACCATTAATCAGATTTCTCTTTTACAGATGCGCTTAAACAAAGTTTATTTCCGATGTTCTGATGCCACTGAAATAGCACCACTTTTTGTTTGTTTTTGACAGAAACCAAATTATTATTATTATTTTTTGTACTTAACAAACTACTCAACAAAACCAAGACAATGTAAAGAAAGAAAGAATTCCAACAATTAGGTGTTGATGAGATGAGTTGACAGTAGCGAAACAGTTGTCCCTACAGACCCAAAGTCTAATTATTTTAAGCTGAGTTACACGACGATTGGTTGACAGGCCAAATAAACTGCGTCGGTTTAAACTGTTTTCTCACTTTTGTCCCACTTTGATCATCAACTTCCTTTACTGACAGACCAGGGTCTTTTTTTCTGCTTCTCATTTTCCAGAGCGAAGGAATATGAGACTTCAGTGGAGGCAAAGAATCAGGTCCCTGACTCCCCATACAAAGCCAAGTGAGTGTAACTATTTTGGTCATTAGAACTTAATTGTTGTTGATTTCAAGAATCAGAAGAATAAAAGTCAATGTTACAAAACATTCAGGTAAAGACTTCCTTAATTTAAGATTCTTCAAGGAATAATTTATTGTTGTGTTTTTTTCTTCATGACATTTCTTTTTTTCTACAAGACAAATCGCTTATTTTCACTTCTGCAAGGAGACAAATACCTTTTTTTGTTAGGAAGATTGTCCTTAATGTTTTTAATATATGTGTTATAAAATATTTTCCTTTGTCCTGTTTATTAGGGTATTTTTCATAAAATTATTATATTATTGGGTTTTTTGTTTTCGTTTAATTTGCTTTTTTTATTTAATTCAATTCTTATATAACTTCAATTTTATTTTATTTTATTTTTTTTGCATTAATGTCTCTGTTACTTTACTTTCCTATGGAAAATTTAATTTTTTATTATTATTACAATTATTAGTTTTGACAATAAACCAAGTCAGTTTTATTACATTTAGATACCGTAGGTTAAATTGTCTCTGTTGAAAAGCTTGCAAATTGCCACTTATGTTCTGAGTATTATTTTTAGATCTTTGAGATTTATTGCATAATCATTGTTCTTAAACTTTCTGCAGACGAGTTGATTAATTCACCCATCAGTTAGTTTTATATTTGCTGGTTGTGGAGAAACTTGATATAAAAAGAATTTATTTAAACAAATCTATGACAAATCCTCCTCCCTTCATTTGTGTTCAGGTTGCAGCGTTTGGTGAAAGACCTGCTGAAGCAGCTGCAGGGCCAAGATAGTGGACAATGGGCCAACAACAAAGCATCTGGACTGGACAGAACTCTGGGAGAAATCTCCCGCATCTTAGAGAAGAAGGTACATGAGGAAGTCAATCACACAAATGCATTGTATCCAAACATTTTAGGTACATGGATTATGTTTTTTGGTCTTGTTTTGTGCAAAATATGGCGAAGACATTTCATTCTTCTCATGGACTCAAGGGCAGAACTTCACATAGGTCCAGCCTACCGCAACATTAGTCATTAGAGTAGCTTCCAAACACAAGAGCAAATTCTGTCTTTTGTTCAGACAACTGTAAATTCAGTTTACCAATCAAACCGTTTGATAAGGTTGAGTGAATTGCTTGCAGCTGTAAATTATATCTATATAAGCATTAGTTGAAACATTTGCCCCAGAAGGTTTTTTTCCTCTCAGCAAAATACATTAAAAGGAAACTTGAGGAATTAAGAATTGCATTTACTGCCTTCATGCTTATAATGAAGGAAATATACAGCCCACTTTGTGTAACAAGGTATAAATGTCATGCCATTTTGTGGTTTAAACCTTCACAACAGCCCTCTGCAAGCCTCTGGGTGTGAAGATAGAGACATTATACTCCTCCAACAGTAACAACTGGGGCAGCTGGAAGCCCATTACCAAATTTCCCCAGAGGTAAAGAAAGAGGTGGCGAAGGTGGGTGGCAAAGCATCCTGTAAGAAATGAGGAGGAGACAAGCACGGTATGAGCAGCACACAAGCTGTTGCTACAAGAGGGCTCCTCCCCTTAGCTTCACAAACTCCCAGTGGGGGGTCAGGGGTCAGTGGGCCACGGGGCTCCATTCAACAGTAGAGTCTCTGGGAAGAGGCAGATCAAGCTTCTGTCTGCTTACATTGTCTGCTTTGTCTTTTACATCAATTTAAAGCAGATTTGTGACACTTTTGGAAAGTTTTACTTTAACACCTACCTCCACAGATATCCGACCGTCGTTTAATAGGACTATGATTCAGACATGAGGAAGCTTGGGGACCACTCTCCTTCTAATCTTTGGACAAATTCAAATAAATAGTCTCTCCGTCAGCATTGCTGTCTGACCCAAGAGTCACTTCAAGTTGAAGCCATTTAGATTATTTGACCTAACAAGCATCTCTCATGTCATTGACTCACCTAGAGATTTGTTTTTCTCTCCCATATCTGATTCGGTCTCCACTTTCTTAGCTAATTCCTCAGCCAGCATTCAACCCTCCTATCCTGCACTGTTGTTTGTGCCCCTTCCCTCCCCCTTTACATCTGAGGCTACATCTAGTTTGTGACCCAAGTCTGTTTCTCCTTCTGTGTCTTTAAAGGTTTGTATAATGTCAAACCTGGAATATTTTTACTTTACTTAGGCTGACTGAGAGAAGTGGTTTTGTTGATGTACCGCCATTTTTTTCGGCGCACACCTACCTTATTATTAACCGTGTTTATTTACCTCTAGGCCAAATGTTTACTGCTACTTCTAAATCAGTTCTGCATAAATAAGAGAAACGTGTATGACAAGTTGGAAACTTTGAGGAATGTGGTTCTCTTAAGAGCCAGCGACTGCAGACTGTATTTACATTTTCATTTGCTTTCTGTCAAAGTCTGGTTCAGCTGACTGGAGTAACTGATGGAGGTTGTCAGGGGCTGTGGAGGAAGGTGAAGGGCAGAGTGGCGAAACGACGGCATTTCTCGTGGCGTTCCAACTAGACATGGGCAAATTACTGTAATCAGGTTATATATAGGTTTTAAAATGTTTCAAAACTGCTCAAAGTTTCTGATATCATGGTATACATTTTTGTTTTAAATCGTTATGTAAATATTGTAAAATCATAGTATTTTTATTTAAGGTTATGATACGATGAGGGGCTAATAATGGCAGATTCCTGGACCCAATATTATCAAAAAGTGAACAGCGTACCATGTTGTGCAGTTTGAATTATCTGTATTTTTACAGTAAGCTTATTCTACCACAGCATTTCTATCAGATTGAAATTGCACCAACCAGCCATAACATCATAACCATCCTACAAAGACTGACCAGTGGCCAATGCAGAGTAAAATCTTTGAAGCATCTTGTATCAGTTACAACTGAAGGACACCTGTGGTAACAGTTGTCAGTTTGGTCTTATGTTCAATTTTGTGTTTGATTATAAAATAAAACTGGACAAAAAACATATACTGTGAGCACAGAGTAAATTTAAGCTTAGAAAATATTTCGTCCTGAAGCTTTGTGGTTTACAGACAGCCAGGCCCACTTTTATAATGATGTGATCCAATGTACAGAGGCTCATCTGTCATACTATACTAGTCTCGCTCCTTTGCATTATAGCAGTACAGGGGTGTGCACCTGACTTGATGTGACTGGTAAAGGTAAAGTCTGTCAATAATGAAGTCTGCCCTTTTGTTTTCCATCTGTTTGCGGAGCTGCATAACTGAGACTGTGTCCTCCTCTTAGCTGTAATTAAAGCTCCTGGTAGGAGGAGACTACAGTGAGCAATTTAGCTGGACTGCTGCGGTGCAGACATTGTTGCAGGAATCACCAGCTGCCCGAGCCTTCCCATCAGCTGGGATAACAATAGTCTGCCTAGACAATAATTGGATGAGACTGCCCCTGTTGTATAATTTAGGAGCTAATTCTCACCCATGTGTTGGTGCTCTGCTCTTGGGGAAATTGTCTAACCTGTTACTATGCTTTGTAGGGTCTTTTGCTAGGTTAACAGCAGGATTAGAGCCTTAGTTTTTGCTGTATACGTTTGTGAAACGCCATCTTTCAAGATATTTTAACCATGTGACAAAAGAGGAGTAATCTTTTGCTATTGAAATTTCTTGGTCTTAGTCCATTTTTTAAAATAGTTTAGGCAGGTTTGACAAATGGACAATGTCAATCACTTGGTTGTGTGCCTTGTTATGAAAGCTAGGCATGGACAGTCATGAGATTCTCACTGTATGATAACCTTGACTAAAAACAAAAACATATCATGGTTTTCTAACGTTATTATGTTGCTTTTGTTTTAAAATTGAATGGCAAAATTTGCTCCTACTGCTAAACCAAGATAATACTGATTATAACAGTAATATCATTGACATTTATTTGATTTGGAAACAGACTTGACTATAATTGGTAAACCATTGCTAAACAGTTGTTGTTGTAGTAATTCTTAAAAGATTTTTTTGCCATTCTGCTCTTCCTATCACTGTCACTGTTTTCATTTGTTTTTTGCAGATATTTTCATATGGTTAACATAAGGGGTTTTCTACCTTTAACACTAGATCTAAAATGACTTGTTTAAAAACCAGTCACAAGCTCCTATTTAAGGACTTGCTATTGTTTTCTCTCTCATGAAGTTGTTAAGCAGTGATTATTTTAAGAGATTCAACACTCATATGGCATTTTTGTATTTTTCCCATTAACAGTTTATGTTCAAACATGGTTAATATAAAAATCTGAAAAACGGTTGCTTTGTCTTTTGTCTATAGAAAACAGTACAGCATCACTAGGTATTTCTTCTATTTGGATACATGAGTTCCTCATTCTAATATTCTGCCAAATAGACCAAAGACTACGATGCATAAGTATGTTGGTTTAAAGCTAAGCTCTCCATACTCACTCTTACATCATCACAACAGAAAAATCTGTCAGCAGGACCGGAAAGGAAGAAACAAGCAAGAAACACTATTCCATTTTTTACAGGAGTCACCGGGACTGGGCAGATCCCAGTTAGCTCCTTTAATACCATTTGATAAGCTGCTATGAAAGAGCTGCATTTTCTCATTTAGCCTAGAAGCTTTTAAGTAGGTGTGTTGATGGAGGGTTAGCAGTGGGGTTAAGCCAAGCTCAGGGGATGAGACCTAATTGATTAGACATGGAAACTGCTGGTAATGTTTATAAAGGAAGTCACAATAAGGTCTTACCCAAACATTGCTTCGATTCATAAGGCAGCATTTGAGTCATTCCCCATTATGTTTAAGTTAAGACATCTCTAGCATGTTTAATGTTTTTTGTCAGAGGCACATATTACACACTCACCGATCACTTACAATGTGCACCTGAATCGAGGAGCAGTTTCCTAAGCAGCGGGCATACACGACACATGAAGAGCTTATCTGTAATTTGGGAGAGCACTGCTCTCCAGATGTGTTCAGGCTTGTTAGAAACTTACCATCTGTGGAACAAAAGCACCATGAAGTGGATGGATTTTAGTGCTGACACTGTGCTAAAGAACCTCGTAAGGTGAAGGGGTGACAGGTGGTGGAACTCATCAACTTGTAGCTGTATGAGGGTGGCCCTCCATCAGCAGGTCTGTGCCAGTTCCTGTCGGCTCAGAGACAAACATGTAGCCAATGCTCGCTCGCTCCTGGCTTTGTACTTGTTAATGTAGAGGATACTGTAGCAACAGTACCAACCTTCTACCAGTTACTCTATCATCACACAAAGGGCAGGATGAATCTGTTTATCCAGTTCAGTGAAATAGGCATGGGTCATATACTGGCATCAGAGTACACAGAGGTTTTAAAATAGGTTTAAAACTGCAAAGGTTTCCTGTCGTACTATTACTCACAAATAAGTCCTTTCCCTCATAGAGTTGTTGCTGTGCACTGCCAGTCAGCTGGCGGAAGGAATGCTCCTCCTTCTTCTGCTCACTTTCAGTCAAATTTGTGTTTAAAATAATTTCCTGTCACAACATGGCTAATCAAGAAATATTATAGATAGTAATATAACTAATCGTCCTGTAATGTGGTTTTGTTTTGAATTATTGTGGTAAATTGTGGTGTTTTTACTTAATGGTCATCAGACCATCCAAAGAACTTGAGAGAGAAACCTGTTGTGAAAGAGTGTGTTGAGGTTGGATGGAGTAAAACATGTTGCAGTAATCCCAGTGGATGCCGACATAGCAGGTGATGTAAAATATAAGTAGATTTTTCTCAGAACTTAAAAAGGTCCCTCCAGTTTTACAGCCTAAATGTGTTCCAGTATCCTGATTTCTCCACTTTCTCACTTCCTTTACCCGACTGACATTTTCTCAATTTCACTTGGTCTGTTGTCATCTGCTGAGACCACCCTGGTGCTAACTAGAGCCTGCGGAGCATTTGCCTATAACTGAAACTTGATTGTTGTGGGGCGGAGTCAGGCTGTGCACTTTTGAGATTAAACAGGAATACTTGAGGGACCACTTTGTTTCAGATTTCAGTCCCTCACCTCCGTAGGAGAGGAAAAGGTTCCCTCCCACTGAGGAGCTGTGTAATCCCCCCCCCCCCCCGTCCAACCGGCTTCTCGCTGTCCCCCACCGACTCTGACTCTGTTCCTGTCTCTTTGGTTCAACAGAGTAACGCAGACCAAGTGGCCTTCCAAGTGGGTGGTGGCCTGAGTGCTTTGGAGCAAATTTTGCAGGTCATCACTGCTGTTACCACACCCACTGCAGTCCCACGTATTCCTCTCAAGTGAGTACCATCACCAAACTTCCCGATATTATTCTTTTTGTCATTCAGCATCTCGAATTACAATGAGAGGTTGTAGGCTTATCTGTCACAATGTGACAAAGTTTCAGTTTCAAGCCAGCAGGGTGAGCTGTCTCTTTAGCTTGTAGTCCTGTTTGACTTCTTTTTGTGTGGAAAACCCAACATTGGCTCAGTGTTGTCTTTTTAGAAGTAGTACAAATCTAACTTTAATTGTTCGTGTTAGAAAACACAACTTTATTAATACATATTTTTAGCAGTATTTTCTAAATCAAATTTTCTTTATGTGTATACTCTCTATGAGAACCTACCAGATAAGTCCATTTTGTTTTTGTCAATGTTTCGTAAAATAACAAGTAGCTGTTGGTAATCTTTTTATAGTTTTTCATCGTGCTTTTGTTTTTTTTAATTTTTTTTTACAGTTTATTATTATAAAGTAGTATTATTAGATAAATTAGTAGGTTTATTAGAAAGAAAGAAACGTTGTTTCTTCTTACAATTTTGATACCTGATCCAAATGATGTTTAAGAAACAAACATAAGGTTATATCTGAAGAGAACATGTACATTGGTTAAGAAAATTGTAACACAAAATAAAGAGGATCAAAGATTTGGCCTCCATACAGATATCTCATAGAGTTTGTTTGTTTTAGGTTTAATGGTCGATGTGGTTTAATATTCATCCAAACACTATATTGACGAAGCCTCCTCTTACGGTCCTTTCTTGGGCTCTTTGTGACTACACTGCTTTATGTTCTCTTTTCAGATTTTCACAAAAACAGTCAGTTAATCTCCACTGAACTACTTTATTACTGCAGTTTGTTGCAATAAATAATCTGAAAATGCATTCATGAATAACGGTCTTACCCCTTTAAGGAATAGGAAGCAGATTTCTGTTACTGACATGTGTTTATATTATTCTCTGAAAACATAAAAGGCACATGTGTCCCATCTATAATTTAGAGTATTTTTCAGTTGAGGTCTGCATGGCCTGCTGCAGATAACCTCAAAGAGACTGCCATACTCACAAGTGGGACTCTGTAATGGACTCAAATGGCCTTGGTCTCCCATTCATTAGCATTTACTGGTCTCTCTGTCTCTGCTAATGGACAAATGCTTCTTATATTTATAAGGCTTTTAAAGGGCATGGCATATACATTGATTTTTTTTTTTTCCTCCCAGTTTTTTGGAGCCTCTCAATCTTAGTTGTTGCAATATGAAGGAATTCCAAGCTCACGTTTGCATCTAAAGAAATGGGATTGTAGGCAGGGTCTTTCTTCCAGCTCAAAATGTGTGTTTCGTGGCACGGCGCTGATGTTGTAGGGGTTAAGCGCGTGACCAAATGCAGAGGCTACAGTCCTCAAAGCGGCTGTCCCGGGTTCGAGTCCCGGACCCGGCGACATTTGCCGAATGTCTCCCCCTCTCTCTACCCCTCTTTCCTGTCTGCCTACTGTCAAAAAAAAGTAAATAAAGGCTACTAGTGCCAAAAAAATCTTTAAACAAAAAAAAGTGTTTCGTGCATCTGTGCACGGCACGCTGTCTGAAACACATTCGATTTTTCTTTCTACATTCCTACATTTCAAACAAACACGTAGTGATTTTGCTTGATGCTAAAGTGATAATTCATTGATCTGCTGAGAACTTTTTAAAGTTCCAAACTGTGTTTTAAAGAATCCGTAACCAGTGTAGAACAATCCAGTCCCAGTTTGATCTGACTGATTGCTGCAGTTTTTAAATAAGCTCCCATCCAAGGTAGTCCCAGTGCCCAAAACACCTGTGAAACACTTTTTCACAAATAATGCTACTGTAGATCACAAACTGTGTTTTGAACTGATCTCTGTTCAGTCTAGATTAAAGTTCGGGTTTGATGAGTCAAAGTATTTTGGGATTGAACTACGCATGATAAGCTGGAGTCTATATTTCCTTAAAAGAAAACAGCAAATTAGCTTCCAAGTTTAGCACCAAATTAGAAGCTCCGGGTTGCATCTCTCCTAAAGTAGTAACATTTATTGAATTCATCCTTTCCATATATAGAACGCATGTTTGATAAATCATAAATTTAGTTTAAAAGAAGCTACAAGTATCATAAAATAGTTACTCTAGGTTTGAGCAAGTGTTTTAGATTTCCAGCTACAACTTGGAAGCCTCAAAACAGATGCCAACTTCAGCGTTGTTAGCCTGCCGTGGTGGACGTCTGTATTTTCTTACACTGATGGCAAAACATTCTTGTCTTTTTTTTTTTTTCACTCTGTCACCGTTTTTCTTTTAACCCGATACTCAAAATTCTGCTTCGCTACAGATTTAAGTGTTGTGAGCTTCATTAGTCAGAAAAGGTAAGGTCAAGGTGAGTGGGTCTATGTAGTGCTTCATTGGACAAACGTCCTCTATATGAGGAAGATTCAGATGTTTTAATATAGTCAGATTGTACCCCATGACCTGTTTAAACGCATTTACTTTGTATTTTTTCTTTACTGATGTTGAATAACTCCTGTCGGCTTGTAGAGTTGATTCTGGCCACATAATCTGAGCAAAACAAATTGTTCATGTGCCCTTTTTATTCTTTAGTTTGTTTTTAATTATGTAGTAACAGCATCGTTTTATTTGTTTGTTTTTAAACACGTTTGCGTGGCTTACTTTTGAATCGGTCTTAATTATTATTTAAATCAACTTCATTGGCTCATTTACCCTGAAAAGCATGACGGGTCAGACTTTTCTATTGTGTCACTCAGGTCAGTGCGGCTCATGACGAGAGTCAACACAAGGATGCAGCCCGGTTGTCTGCTTATCACAATCTGTCATCTGGATTGCTGCGTAGCCTAATGGGCTGCTATACAGGCGCTGGTCCCAGAGTGTGCTACATTATCTGTTTACAGAGATGCTGCCATATTGATCACCTCCTCCCACCAGATGAGCAGAGTGATATACAAAAAAAGGCAGCTGCCGAGATGCTCACGCCATATCTCTCCCCAGGGAGTCTGATTCCATCTTGTTACCATTACATTAATGAGCTAATTTCTCTACGAGGCTCCGCTAATGTTCTGGTGTAACCTTGTGGTCGCTGGGGAGTCTAAATGAGTTTACGCGGTTCAACCGATGAGCTAACTTCTGACGAGAGGTCCAAGAACGGGTCTGAAGCATCTTTAGATATTAGTCCAATAATTTTACCAACTACTTACATTTGCATTACCGTTATTCCTCATAAATTACGTACCAGTATTTAGTCCTTGCGACGAAGTGACTTTTCCATCCCTCCATTGCAAGCTTTATAATACTAATACTAAAACAAATTTCTCATCTAAAACCCGTCTCGTGACTTAACTAATCATAGGAGTCTCAAAGATACAGAAAATCACTAATTAATAATATAACAATAAAAGCTCTTTTATTTAATTGGTTTATTATTTGAATTTCTGAACTTGAATTTGACTTTACACTGATATTGTATCCTAGCACTAGAGATATTCTGATCAGAAGTTTTTATTTTATGATTTATGGTTTTTGTAAAGTTTTAAAATCCCAGTACAGTTTTAAGACAGTTCTGATTAAGAGCTATAACATACAAAAATATAAAACTGGCATTCAAAATATGTTTGCAGACTTGCTGCTATGATAAGGTATTGACTTATTGTTACAGAAGTTCCTGTAAAACATGGTTTTATGATTTTATTTTTTTTAAAGAAGACACAATGATTGCTGTGTTTAAGGTTTTTCATATTTCCTCTTATTGCTAGTTGGCACAGCTAGCATAACTGAACCTTATTCTCCATGTATATTCTCTAGAGAGTGTTAAAGCTTAGCTTAACTTTAAGTTTTCTAAAAAGCTGTTAACATTTCCATATTCTTTTTCTTGGAATAAATTCATTCAAACCAGATTGGAGTGTTGTTGCCAGCACAATCAGCTTTCGTATAGTACATTCACTGATCCAAAAAAACGATCAGACTTTTGAGTCCCCTGTCAGGGCCAACCAAGCTGAAAATCAACTCACTGATTTCTGTGGTGCATCTCTTGCTGGCATTGTTGTTTTTAATCATGCTATTTATAAAGAGAATTTGGTTGTTTTTCTTCTCAATCGGGAGTGTTTATTTAGCTACCATTTTCAGTTTTGTAGGTTAGTAGTTCATTGTATTTTGTGGATTAAGCTGCTTTCTCTCTCAAGTCCAAATCAGAAGCTGTTGCCCAAACACTGGTTGTTTTTGCTTATGGTTAAAAAGCTGTCATGTCCTTTGGTTTTTCAGTCCAGGGGAAAAGACTGAAGATGAAAGTGTTTTCTTACAGTGTGCCTGTAAGGCTTTATGTGCCTTACCTAACATAAGCTTAAAAAAACCCAATACATCTGTTTGAGAAAAAGTGAATTATAAACTTTATGTCATGGTGTTTTGGGCATGTTGTAAATTGACAATAATGGTGACCGGTGAGCTCCAGAGAAACACATGTGTTAACCCAATTTGTATTTCCTTCACCGTCTCACATGACCTGGTGTATCCTGTGAAATCAGACCTGCTACCTGTGGTTTGATTTCAGGATGTTTTCTACCATTTGTAAGAGTCTGTGTGCGTTCGTCTGTGCACACACTCATGTGAATGCCGCTGTGTGACGGCTCATCAGATTTCTCCTCCTTCATAGCTGGCCAGCGTGGCACAACAGCCAGAGTAGATGTCTTGGAAGCTCTCAGGGTATCGGAGAGATCAACAGCAGAATCAAATTAAATGTCATTTAGATAGCAGTGAATGAAGGGATTGTTTGACAGCACAAGGAAATGGATTTGCTCCTCACCTTTTATTTTGGCTTAGGATTCTTTTTCCTCCCCTGTTTAAGAGGTGGGGGCTCAACCTGATCTGGAAGTTAGTCAGATTTCTGCAGCACCGCTCCCGTCAGGCTTGAGTGCACACATAGGAAACGCTCAGAAAAGGGTGAGGAATTTGAAACTCAGGTTGAGGAGAGCAGATCTCCGGGTTGATAACTCCATCAGTGCCAAAATAAAACCTTACAAGCCTTTCATATGACTGTTGTCATCTGAGCGTAAATGTGGTCGTTTAACTTAATAAGTAGACACAGTGACACAGCTCAAAACATCATCGCAGCTCATCATATCTGCTGTGGAAATGAGTTTCTTCATTTTGATTTGTTCCAAAGAAATAAAGTATGAATAGCTTTTGATAATTTTGCAAAGCAGAATTTTAGGAGCAGATTTCACTTTTTGAATATTGCCATTTTAAGTTGATTGGTCAGTTGAGCTCCTAATCTCCCAGTAAACCTTATCATGTGTAGGCCTGCGGGTTAGCAGGTTGAGGCCCAGGGGGGCTCCAGAGGGGTTAGACAGGATCAGGTGTGCTTTATTCCTTTACCTCTAAGCCTCATTTCTTTACAGACCTAAGGAGATTTACAGGTAAACTTGTATGTCCTTTCTGTGAGAGGTTAACCACTGGGTGTTAGTGAGCAGATTATGATGTTTAAATTATTTCTGCCTTTTTGCTTCTAAATTTCTTCTTTATTTGCATTAAATCAGCCTGTTTACTAGCTCACCAAATATTTTAGTTTTTAATGCTGCAGTATGTTCATCCCAAAGGTGAGATGAATCATTTAGCACTTATGGTCATTTTTGAAACCTATTAAACATAATCCCTGTATAATAAGAAATCCATTGTGGTGTGGGTTAAGAAATGTGGCCTGCTTAGATTGACTGGCACACAGCAGTCTCCAAACCTTTCGTTGCAACATGAGAATGGTTGGTGTGGCACTTTACCAAATTGTTCCTTAAAAGAGCTGTCATGGGGGGGCTTCAGACTGTGAGATTCCCACAGAGGTGCTACTATCAAGTGTCATGCTCAATTAGGTGGGAGGAAACCAAAGACAGATCACTGTAGTAGTGGTCTATTGTACAAGTTGGTGTAAGGGCATAAACCAAACATGCCTTTGACAGCCTCCTTATTTGTCCAGAGATGACCATAGAGGCAGTCTCATTAGTCGGCTTACAAAGTTTTTGCATGCTCATTACATGGTGCTGAGAGTCCAATCCGTCTCACCTGTCATGAAGACGTTTTCTTTAGAGGCATGTCAGAGAAATCCAGCTATATGCCCTGAATCCTGAAAGGAATTTGAACTGGTAAGCCACAATTATTTTTACATATTACCCCTCCATAGGCCTTTAAACGTCTGTAATACAATTTACATTTTGGAGAACAGGAAACACTTTTAAGCATTTTTTTTTTCTTGCTGACTCTATGTAGGAACTGGGATTCGTCCTTGTTTTCCAGTCTGTTCCAGGCTGGAACTTCAAACTATTAAGAAAAATAAATTAAACATTGATTTTGCCAGCAAGGATACACCTCTAAATACAACAACGTTTTGTTTTATATTATAGCTGGAACAAAGTTTGGTGAACATGAAGAGTTGCTTCACCTTTCAGATCTGTAATTTTCTGTAGGAGATGCTAAATGAAAGTTGCCATCTCAAAGCAGATTCTATAAAAAAATGCATTTTAAACAAGACCTAATGGAAACCTGTTTTAAATATAGATACTAGTAAACCCAAACATTTCAGGTATATGTACTGATCCACTAATCAATTGGCTGCTGATCCAAACTGACCACATTTTTCTTAATGTGCAGGTCTGGTACTGCAGAGTTTGTTGTGAGTTATTAAAATCATCTAAAGGTTATAAACATCTACCCTGCTTCTTAAATGGGGAAAACGATGCATTTTCTACAGATTCAAATCTATCAATGGAACTAGCACATTTTGGTTCTTTAATGATCAATGTGTTTTGCATTGAAATGCTGAATTAACATAAAGTATACACAATTGAATGTATGTATGGGCTGTAGAGCACATACATTCATTTGTGTATACTTTATTTTAAGAAAAACTGGAATTGGCCACAATCCAAATCAGCTTGGTAGATTTTAAAGCAAAGCAGGATTCCATATACAGCAGTAAAAAAAAAGCATATCTAGTTGTATTGTACAGTAAAACATAATCCTCTGTCCTAACAAAAAGGTACTGAACTAGCCAATAGAAGTCAGTAACAAGTCAAAAAAATTACACATTTGCATTTCATAAAATTGCCACTTTTCTGTGGGTTTGTTTGCTAGGTAACAGCTGATTATCAGTATCAAGGTATGCTGAAATAAAAAATACTTCCTAAGACAGTGTCAGTCAGCTGACAGGCTGCGCACTGCCTGTCAGCTGACTGAAAGATAGCTACTTTGTGTTTTTTATGCTCCAGGAAAAGACCGATTCAGCTGACTGGAAATATTTGTAGCAACTTGTGTGAAAACTAAAACTAAAGGAGTGCCATCAATCACATTTAAGGTAGTGCTATTTAAAAAGAATGGTAGGCAAGCTCTGAGCCGTTTGGCTGGCAGTTATAAATAGGCAATAAGACATTTTTTTTTAATCTTTTTTATACTGTGAAACCATGCTATATTTAATCAGGGCAATCATAGTGTGAGAATATAATACTCGCCCATGTTTAGTAGTGAACAGAGAACATAACACTGCAAGACGGAATCTGTGTGGTTTCATAAGCACCAGGTTTTTTTTAAAATATAATTTTTTTCTTTAGTCTACAAATCTAAACTCACTTAGTTGAAAAGTGCAGAGTTCAAAGTTAATTAGTGCCTCAGTCGGTCTATCTTGTTATAAAGATCTGTGACGTAACCCATTGTTACACAGCTTAGGACGAGCATTTGGCAAATGGAGTCAGTGTAACCTGAATGCTATTGACCAACCTGAACTTTATCTGGCCGTTTTAAAACATTTCTCTGCCAGTAATTAAGCCGGTCCTGCCTTGCCATTTAATCTGTGATAGATGGAAGATAATTCTGCTATTCTGCTCTACTTTACTCAACAAGTGCATGATCAAATACTACAATAGTGACTCGAGACACTCAGAGTAACTCCTGTCCTTTAAAGGAATGCTTATCGGTCGCTTTGGCTGTTCTCGTCGGCTGTGTGAGGCGCATAATTATACAATAGCATTGTGAAAAAGTATTTGAGTTGTCGTTTTGCTATTTGCATTGAAGCTTATCTCTGCCGGGCTTCACTCAACAATCAGAGTCTCTGAGAATCTAAAGCTGTAAGGCTGAGCACAAAGCAAAGTCTGGTTGGGTTCTCATGTTACCGTCCCTCTTGTTACACATAGCTTCATCTTTTTTTCCTTTACCATTTCCAAAAAGTGTGTTGTTTAATAAACGTTTATTACATCTGTCACACAGAAGTGCAACAATTGCTAAGGCAATCTTTATTGTGTTCTTTTCTTTCTTTCTTATGCTTTGTTATCAGGTGTTAAGTCTTCCTGTCTGATGTAAACAGTGTGGAGGCACTCAAAATATTGTGATTCTCACATTAACGCCACGTTCTGTGTAAGGCAGCTTTACACTATGTCCGTAAAGATACGCAAAGAAAAAAAAAAAGGCTGATCTGCCCGCAAGAAACACAAAGCTTTGAGTTGCAGAAGTTACTGACAGACTCCAGCGAATCCTCGCCTCGTGTGTTTTCCTCTCCTGTGCCAACGTGGTTTGACTGAAAATGCACAGCAGATGTGAAAGTTCGGTAGATACCATAATGTTTACCTGTGGAAGTAAACACGGCCTACTTTAGGCACAGAAGAGGGGGTTTCCTTTCTTCCCGCGAGCAGATAGGACTTGCCATTTCTCTAATGGCTAAAATATACAGTTGTCAGAAAATATTAACTGATGAAACGGGGCGAGGGGGAGTAGCAGTCACCGCCGAATGATTGGTCAGTTATCTGAAGCATTAATCTTCCCTACAGCTTGTTGTAGAGCAGACAAAATACAGAGGCTGCTGCCTGGGGCTGCCTGGCTGCTGTTGGGAGCTGCTAAGAGAAATTGTTTTATCTTTCCAGCGGAAATGCTGCACCATCTCTGCCAAGATCAGGCTGAGATAGCACTCAGCACCTCCGAAGGTGGCTATGGAGGGGAGTCTCCGCATTAAGTAGCTGATATGAGAGTTTTATTCCTAAAATCCGCTTCCATTCTTGCACAGTCAGTGAGATATACTTGTGACAACTGAAGATAAAGTACACCCTTAAAAAAGCACAATTGAACAAGAGCTAAGTTTGGTTTCCTGAAGCCTGCAGTTAATCTTTCCAGTTCCCAGGTCACGTTTAGGACTTATTGCTGGTGTGTTTTTGAAAGAATTGCAGCAGGAGTTTTATTTCAAACTTGTGATTGATAATGACTTGTCTTCTTTCTTGTTAGATCTCTCTGTGCTGCTGTAAATGCCTACTATCTGGCATGTTCCTGCTGCAACTTCAACTGCAGCTATGTGCTCTTTAGCAACAAAATAGTCTTCCTTGTGGACGTGCTGCTACACCAACTAACAGTAAGTCAAGAAAAGAATTACATAGAGTATGCACACTGTGATTCATATCATTTTTCTTTTTGATTTGACCTAGTAACAGTGCTACGATGAAATATTTAGTAACAAAACCTTAATGCATTTACTACTTTGCTTTGTTTCTGTATGACAATTTTGTTAGAATGTCATCTTTTACTAAGTTTAGAAAAATATTTTAAATTTACATTTTCTTCCCAAAAAGAGAGAGAATCTGCGTTTACAATATCTTATGAGTTGTAGCTTCTAACAACTTTTCACAGCAGAAACTGTGATTAAGGGGCATCGATGCACCGCCGCGAAGTCCTAATTGTTGGCTCATTGTGCTCTGATAACAAAATCGACATTCCATGTGCTCTGTAGTTTAGTAGAGGTTGTGCTTGTTCTCAAGATTTTGATTGGTTGGAAACCCGGAAAGGTTTTTGTTTTGACAAAACGATGTAGCTCCAGAGAAAACAGTATTTAGTTTTTTTTTACTTTTGCATGATCGTTTTCACTGAAATGAGTTTAAGCCAATATTTGTGGGAAAAAAATATTGTCTTATGTAAAGATAAACCTTAATCGATAATTTTGCAAACCTCAGGAGCTGTCAGTACGATTGGGGATGCTACTTTTGCTTTTTGAACTATTTTATTCCTCTGTGGGTTGCATGACAGCCTCAGTAAATGCAAAAACAATATTAAAAACGATTTACCCACATTTTCCTTTATCTTTTCCAATATTTCATTGTCTCCAAAACTGTTGTTTAGCTTTACCGTCTTGATCTCTAAGATCTGTAGCAGATGTGGGGATAAGGAAGGTGAAGTCCATCCTATTGGCTGAATACATTGATGCCAGAAGGAGTTTCAATGCAAGGCATGTTTAACTTTAAGAGCTGCCAAATATTGTATCCACGTAGTCCTTTGTGATTGCAACATTTCACACAATAAGATTGCAGCAATGATTGCGATTCAATATATTGTGAAGCACCGACAAAAATGAAATCCATCGCAGTGGAAAAAAAATCTATATAAAAAGTAAAACAAAAGTTCCAGGAGTGGAAGTAAATGTTAAATGAGCCTCCTGCATGTATAACCTCTTACTTGATGTGGTAAATAAAGAAATTTAAAAAAACTTTTTATGGTGACTTCTATTTTCATCGCATTGAGTGCATGATAAACTATTCCTTCAACATCGGTTGTTTCAAAATACGATTGAATCGTGTTGTGTACTGTTCAGCAGGACAGGTAAACTAGTGAGTGTAACTGTTGTAGCAAGGTAACCTTTTTGATTATTAGGACGTTTTATTTATAAGGGTCATAATGCAGGGCAGCAAACAGCTCAGTTGGAAGGAATTTATCGCCTTACATTTAGCCATTCCAACAAAACTCCTGAAAGAAATCAGCTTGTGAAACAGGCTTATTGTTTGTTCAGGAACTTAAAATCCAACAATTCCTAACTCTTTACCACCAGCTCCTTCAGGAGAGTGCATGTCTAACAATAACAAATATTGAAAAATAAAACTGATTTCAGTAGTTGGCTATAACGAGTCATCCATACCTGTTATGATGCTTATTTTATAGGCATTTGTGTGAAAGACTTTAGTTTAACTTAAGTGCAAAAGCTCACAATGCCACAGCCAGAAATATCCAAACTAACAGTAATGTTTAACTTATGTTACTAAGTATGTTATTAGTTTGTAAGTCAACTTACTTGTGAATTATCAAACATATGGGTCTTAAATTTTCTTCATAAAGGTCTTAAAATGTCTTTAACAATTTAAAGTGAACTTACTAAAACTTGAAGAA
Organism: Girardinichthys multiradiatus; assembly: GCF_021462225.1. Classification (NCBI taxonomy): domain Eukaryota; kingdom Metazoa; phylum Chordata; class Actinopteri; order Cyprinodontiformes; family Goodeidae; genus Girardinichthys; species Girardinichthys multiradiatus. The sequence continues at coordinate 27,066,901 of NC_061795.1, read as the reverse complement.
ACCTTATAATGACTATGCTGAGAACGACTTGCACAAGTATAACCTGGTAATATATGTTTGCATTTAAATCTGTGGTGAATTTTTAAGTCAGTATCCCTACTCTGAACCTAAGAAATAAAAATATTTAGCTTGATCTGAAGATCTAAAGAATTCGATAATTTCTTTCTCTTCCATTTTTACACAAAAGGTCTTGCGAATTTTGGCTTTTTGCTGGCGTCATTGAGAGTGCCATAGTGTTAACGAAAAGCGAAGCAGGACAGAAAGTCAGGAGTCCCACTGTTTCCAAACTTCCCCACGGATGCCTCCTGACAGAGGGAATGTGAAGAAAAGGCAGGCAGGCTGCATTGCGGCGTCTTGTCGGTCCATATCCTTCAGCACTCTGTTAGAAAGACTGTAAACATTAGCTCACTCCAAACATCCAACAGTGGCGGCTCTACACTCACAACACAGACAGGACAAGGCACAGCCACAGGGTTGTGGTTCATGCATGAACTCTACTGGGGCTTCCTTTTTCAGTCCAGTTCCAATCCAAAGCAGTCGTATTTCCTCGGGGCACAGAGGGAGAGGTTAGCCTCTATACTCCAGTTTATGTAAAACACATCCCAGCAGCTGCTCTGCTGATAGACATCACCAGCAGCACTGCAGGAGAACGAACTCTTCTTCTTTTTCACTGTGAATTCAGCTCAGCAATAATGCTCCCTCCTTCAGTGTCCTTTATGTCGAGTTGTTATAAAGTTTACAAAAAAGAACATTAATGTAGGCTTACTTTAGTTTTTTTATTCATAGACATGCACATATGTGAGTGGTATGCGTGTGTTAGCAATTCAGTGCAGCAGTGGGGGTTGGACTGCCATATGAGCATGCCCTCATTTAATTAGATTTGTGGAGAATGTCGGTGGATTTACCTATGCTGTCAGCATTCACCCTGGCTATTGGAGCAAATGTGAAAGTTTTACCTTTTGCAAGGTTTCACAAAAACAGAGGCGCTATATTTCAAATGCGAACCTTCGCTTATGTGTTACACATAATCCTCGGAATGCAGATGAGAAGGACGGCCATCCAACTAGCTTGTCTAATTTCTCTCAAAGGCTTTCTTTTTAAATTGGGCAGGATGTAGGTGGTTTAGATCAGATCTTTATTTACACCAGCCTTCTGTGGCCAAGGAAATGTATTGCTTTGCTGTAGCTGTTATCAACTACCCTTATCGGAGATTAGCCGATCAGAAAGTAAAAATAGGATCTTTTTCCAACTTTTCCAACAGCACTCTTCAGTGTGGGAGTTGTTATTGTGGCAGCGGAAATCAAAGTTGGCCATTTTCACTGTCTGAGAGGTATGTAAAAATGAAGTTGGAGGAGGTGATGAGAGCTTTAATAAGATTCTAGGAAAAGACGTATTTTCTACGGGGGACATGTCTGTTCATTCAGGCTGCCATAACAGGTAGTTGGATTTTTGCAGATATCAGGAAACTGATTAAGAATATTGGTAGTCTATTGGATGTCTTAAAGTTAGATGTCTACTTGCTGTTAGTAGGAGTAATATGGCAAAAGATTATATCATGTTATATAATTTTGTTACAGTAAAACACTGATTTATCACAATTCCCCTGTATTGAAAGGCCAAAGATCACTTCTAAATGGGTTTAAACAGTTTTACCACATTGTGTTGGGTACAATCCACATTTAACACAAACTTAAAACCTAAATCGCACCCTGTTTCAAGCTGTTTTGCCCAACTCTGGTCCTGATGCAAAGTAATAATTAAAGGCTCCTAAGGCTCCTCTTTAGCTGTGATAAGTAAAGCAATAAAGGATTAAATCTAACACAAAAAGCAAGTTTTTCTCTCTGAAATATTAAGTTGGATACAGCTGTTGTATTCTGATTTAATCTTACAGGGAAAAAAAATCTGTTTACATTTCCAGGTGTACACAAAAAATAAAATAAAAATTTTAAAGGTAATTATTTTTAGATGTCTTTTATTTACAGATACGGTGGCCGATGGGTGCAACCGCCCTGCAAATGGCGAAAATGTGCTGAAAACTCCAAAACCAATGCAACAGAGAAACGCTGCAAAAGGAAAATGCTGTAATCACAGAAAATAGCATATTTTACGTTTGTAATACTAGTGGTCGACTCCCTAGTCATGTGGTGCACTTCCGCTTAATGGAGCACGTTTGCAGCTTTTTCTAACTTGTTGTTTTCGTATTTGCAGCATTTTTCCTTTTGCTTCTGTCAATTTTTTGTAATTGCAACATTTTTCTTTCGCAGCGTTTTTCTGTTGCATTGGTCTTTTGTGTTTGTGTGTTTTGGAGTTTGCATCATTCAAGTGTTTGCTGTGCATTTAGCCGTTTGCTTTGCATTTGCAACTGTCAGCTACCATAGATACCCATGTCCCTTAACCTGTAGGAGTTTATGTTATTGATGGGTTTTAGAGCTGGACGGCAGTCGTCGCCCCAATATCTTTGTGTGCAATATCACAAACTGAAAGGATGGCGTGAAAACAGAATTTGACAGGCTACTAAATTTTAGGCACTAGGCATTAAAACCATGCCTCACATTATATATTTGGTCAATTGGATGGGCTTTAACTGCCACTTTCCTCATTCAGATCCTTGTGATCAAGACTGTAAAGCAAGTGGTGAAAACATTATTATGATGATGATGGAAAAGAGACTAATGAGGACGTTTTGAGTTCATCAAAACATTGAACAGTAGTGTCATGTTTTACTAATACTGTGCAGCCCCTTTTAGATTTCCATTGATTCGAAGATCTTTCTAACTTTGGTTTGTGTTTGAGAAATCGTTGTTTTATTTGAATTAGCAACATGTTATTGATAACTCTTTAACGCTTTATTTTCCAGTTTATCTATGAAGTTCAAAATACTGTTTTGTTTGTATTTATAGTTCTTAAAGAGTATTTTAAGTTGGTTAACATTTGGTTTATTGGGGTAAAACTTCACGATATCGATGGCCAGAAATTGACCACCAAATCTCTGATTGGTGCGTCTGGAGTTTCATCCAAAAACTAGAAGCTTTTCAAATGACCTTTTGCATTAACTGAGTGACTTTTATAAAAGCGAGCTGACCAATATTTGGTTAGTTATACTAGTATGTCTAAGCTGACATTGGTTTCCTGACAGTTCTTTTGTAATGTTATTAAAAACCTGGTGATGTAATAACATGTTTTGTTTAAATATAATTTTTATTTAATAGACAGTGAATGCTTGTTAATTGTACTTTTCTGTTTGTTCTGTCCTATCAGCTGTATGTTCCAGACGAAGACAAGTCCATTTTTGGCCGGAGCGTAAACAAACAGGTCTTCGAAGGCTTCACAACAGGCCTGCTTCAGACCATCGCTACCGTCTTGAAGTCCCTTTATCTCTGTGTTGTTCAGTCGGGACAGTGTGAAAACTTTTGGATTTCATCCTCAGATGCAAAGGTCAAGAGCTCTGCTGCAGAGTCCTACAGCACTCGTGTCCAAGATCTAATCAGGTATTTTTCCTTCCGTATTCAACGCTGGGTTTCTCTTCCTCCTACGTGGTATCTCTTTTTCTCACCCCAAAACCTTTTTACCTCCTTTCTCTCCTCTTTACCGCTGCTGAACATCCGGTTTCCTAAAGAGCAAGCCATATGTAAGGAATAGGCTAACAAAATGTCAGAAAGCTTAGAAATGATCCAAGTGGTGTCTTGTTAAAATGGGAGTAGTGTGAGAATGAGGTGTACTCTGGCATGCTTCCAGCATGTCTTTTTTTTTTTTTTTTACACGTTCAGAAACCTATTCTAAGTAATATTAGTTTCTGTGGGGCTTACAAAATCACATAAACAGCAAGCACTTCCAGAGCTTTGAAAGGTCCCCTTGAACCTGGCATTTAGGCTAGCCCCGATGGTTTGACCTGTAGGAGTTGTGTTAGGTATGAAGAAATGTTGACCATGAGGAAAGGCAGGCCCAGCACCCTGAAGCTTTGTGGACTAGTGAAGTCTTTCCACCATCCCTCCCACAAGCAATGACTCATCTGGACAGAGCAGCTGCACAGGCACACCAATCTCATCCGCTGACCCAGTTCTAACCCCAGAGTCAGGGGGGTGTTTGAGAAAAATTGTGTCGTCAGACTGATAATCTCAAGTACGAACTTAAGATTTACGTCTACTGTCCTTTTAATGTATGTGTGACAAAAGACGAAGACATTCCAGCTTTTACAACTATACTTATACCAGACTGTCATTGAGCAATTTCCACATTTTATTGTGTTACAACCACAAACCTAAATGCATTTTACTAGGTTTCTAACAAAAAGAAGTTTAGAATTGCTAAGGTAAGCTAAAACTTTATTTATATAGCACCTTTCAGGATAAAAATCACAAAGTGCTTAAACAAAAAAGAAATACATACAAAAGCAGATTTAAAAAAAACTTGGGAGGTGGCAAGAAAAAAATAGATCATTTCCATTTTTTAAAATAAAATCTGAAAAGTGTGTTTTACATTTGTATTTATCACCCTTTACTCTGAAGCCCAAGAAGAAGTTTGCTGAATACTCCACCAGTGTGTATTTTAATATTGGAACAAATACAGCTTTGCTGTGAAGCCTTCAGAGGTTTGTTAAAGAGCCTAACTGCAGAAACATCATCATGACGACCAAGGAACACAGCAGAGAGTTCAAGAATAAAGCTGTGGAGAAGGTTAAAACAGCAATAGGTTTAAAACAATATCCTCTGAGCATCTGATGGAGCACTGTTCAGTCCACAACCCCTAAAATGGAAAGAGTATGGCAAAGCTGCAAACTTACCAAGTCATGTCCTCCACCTAAACTGGGAGGCTGGGCAAGGAGGGCATTGATCAGAGACGTAGCCCAGGGGCCTATGGTAACTCTCGCGGAGCTGCCGGGATCCACAACTCGGGTAGGGGAATAATAGTTGACAGTAACTTGACAGTTGTGCACTTCACTAATCTAGCCTTTATGGTAAACTGGCAAGAAGAAAGCTATGGTCTCATTTGCAGTTTGCCACAAGCCATGAAACAGACCCAGCAAACATGGAAAAATGTATTTTGATCAGATGGGACTAAATTAAACTTTAAGGCTTATATATAAAGCGCTGTTTTGCAATAAATTAGCACTGCACATCGCAACAGGCACAACATCAATGGCATGAAACATTGTGGCAGCATCATGCTGTGGGGGTGTTTTTCTTCATCAGAGATTGAATGATTGAGTATCAGCTGCTATCCAGGAAACAGTCGTGACTTGAACAAGTGCAGAGGTTCACCTTCCAGCAGGACAGCGACTCTAAGCATAAAAAAGAGCAATTAATGGAACGTTTAGATCTAAGAATATTTATATGTTAGAATGGCCTAGTCAAAGTTCAATCTTCAGTAAAATTGAGAATCAAGACCTAAACATTTATATTCACAGATGCTCTACATCCATTGTGACTAAGCTTGAGTGATTCTACGACATATTTAGTCAGGAGACTGAAGGCACCTCTCTAATTTTAATTTCTAAAAGAATGTGAGAAATGCTTTTTGAGCTATGCGTACCTTTCAGTAGCTAACAGTTTTGCCTTTTCTTTTCTCTGCCAGTTTCCAAAGATTTAAAGACTGAGAAGAAGAGGTGGAGGATAAACTCAAAACAATGAACCTTGGTTCAAAGTGTCAGATAATAGATAGATTATGATCAATTGATTGAGAGAAAATTAGTGATAGTTCTTAGACAAAGACAGCTTAGACTGGCAGCTGTAATCTCTAGATTTTCATAAGCTCCCCATACTCAATGATAGAAGAATAGCCCTGGGTCAGCAGACTGTCAAGGACCCAAAGCAGGGCTGGCACAGGGGCCACAGCAGCCGTCTAATGACACTATTAGGGGTGATTTGTGGCTGAAAGAGTACAGGGAACATGATCATGAGTCCTGTCATTGGCAGACAAATTGAAGATATCACAGTAATAGCTGGGGGTGGAGGGCTTAGTTGAGGTATTGGCTTACAGTCACAGTGCAGTGGGAGTATGCACAGTAAAGGCCTTTGTTTGCTTGTTTGAAAGAGTCTTTTACAAAGAAAATGCTGTTATTCAGTAGCACATGCAATACACCATCTAACATTTTTCTCTCTTCTTACCCTTTTCTTCCAGCTATGTGGTAAACATGGGTTTGATTGATAAGCTTTATGGATGCTTCCTGTCGGTCCAAAGCCCTATAGACGAGCACCCCAAGATGTCTGCTTTTCTGCAGCAAGCCTCGTCTCTGCTTCACCGAATGTGTGAGCTGTGCATTGCCATAACTGGACGGTGAGCTCTTATTAGGCACCTTAAACGTCTCTGTGATGTCTTGGTCTTCTGCTGACAAACACTCCTCTTTGTGCTAGTAATGACAGAGACCTTGTCACTGTCGATAGTTTACCAATACTGGGATCCATAAAGAGAATCCCAAGGTTACTGAAACAAAGGTCATGGTTCTTCTACAATCAGGTAATTTAGTCCAGCCAGCAAGTTGGCGAAGCTGTCGTTACTGCAGACAGAGATAGAGATCTACTTGACCCAGTGCTCTGTCACTCATCATAAACCTTAGTCTGCGGTGTAGGGGGGAGCCCACCCACATGTGCCATGGTGACCTCCACTCAGAGAGGTTCAGTGGCGCCGCTGACAGAGGCTAAGCACACAGTCACACCAAGGGACATAAGCACCACCATTCCTGACTTCAAAGGAAACAAACACTCTGAACATTGCAGCAGAAGAGCCAGGTATGTCTCTTGTATCAGAAGTTACAGTTTGAAAGGGCTGCAGAAACAGGGAACCCTTTACTTCACACTGGAGCAGCCAAAGAAAATTAGGAAATAGTTTTTCAAAAAATATTGGAAGAAAACATTGTCTTTGGGTGGAAAAAAAAGTACTTAATGCAGTACACGGTTAGCTCCTCTGTTCTGAGATCTGTTCTGCTAACAGCCTATATGTCATCTATAAGAACGTTCAGCAGGCCACAAAAATATTTGGACCATGCCAGTTGCTGTGTCAGGGGATTATATTCGCATTTAGAGGCTCTGTTCTCGCCTAGCAGCATATTTCACACAAAGCCTGTTGGCTAACATCAAGTATCAGCATGCACTGCAGGTTTCATCCAGAGGTCAAACCCACTCCAGTCTTACAGGGCTGCAAATCATAGATGGTGCTGCTGCAGTGGTCTCAGGTAGTCTGACTGCGGTAGCTGATTTTTTTTATAATTTTTTTTATTGGACCCTGCAATGCATGAGAATGCCTAATTAAAAGCAATCACTATATAATTGCACTGGATAGAACGGTATTACAATGCTAATTTCTTACTTTGAAATACATCAATCAATTAAACTTTTTTTTATCGAAAACTTTTCATATTGCCAAGTGTAACAAAAAGGGATTTACAGAGGTTGACAACAAAAGGACTGACATAAAACCACAAAAATCGCACAATAAAAATAATCAAACTGGGGCACATGGTGTAGCGCTAGGGCATGCGACCCTTGACGTCTTGGGTATTTAATGCAGCTCTCCCAGGTTCGAGTCCTGGTACCAGCATCCTGTGCTGCATGTCTACCCCTTTCTCCACCCACTCCCTGTCTGCTTACTTTCAGAAAAAATAAATAAATAAATCAAACTAAGTAAATTACGGCACTTTATTTTTTATAAAGCACTTTAAGGCAACCACAGCGGCACATGTAAATCGAGGAAACTTTAAAACAAAACAAAGAACAATAAGAACAGGCAGTTTACAACAACAATAAGCTCAATAAAAACAGAAGTAAAAAAACCAGAAGGTATTAAAATACTATTGATAATAAGACAATGAAGAATGAAAGAAGAATGGGAGTATCAGTGAAGAAAGAGCGCCGTGAACACCGAGGAACACTGCAGATAGGTGAGGGACAAATATGCAGAGACGTTTAAAGGCAGAGTTAAACCATATCCCAGTCTCTGAACATCTTACAGAATCTGGTATTTACCTTCATTTGTGAAAAGAAGGCTCTTTTTGACAAAAGTGCAGTTTGCAGTTTGATACAACCAATGAAGAGAACAAACATGTGAAGAAGCTCTGGACAAATGAGATCAGAGCTGCTTCTGCATGAAAAACACTGTGTGGAAGAAAAGCTAACATTGGACATTACCCTTAATACAGCCTTCACACAGTGAAACATCTTTCTGCATCTTTCTGCTGGGGGATGCTATTCTTCAGCAGGGACAGTGAAGCTGAAGGACAATCCTGGAAGAAAACCTGTTAGAGGCTGCAAGATACTTGAGACTGGAGAGGAGGTTCAAATTCCTTAAACATACTAGTGAAACATACTAGATAGTGAAAATTTCACCTCCTTTTTCACATTTATTTAGTACAAAACTTTTAAAACCATGTGTACTTTTCCTTCCACTTCACAATTATGCTGTTTTGTGTTTGTATATCTTACAAAATACACTGACGTTTGTAGTAAAGTAACAAAATGAGGAAAAGATCACAGGAATTATACGTCTAAGAAGACCTTGTAAGCCTTTTGTATCAAAGAATTTATCCAAAGTGTTCACAAACAAACTGGAAGCATGCAAAGAGACCAAAATGAGATCAGATGCTTTGCTGTGTAGCTGACTTGGAACATCCATCGCTGTCTTAAAATGTTCTGAACATGTTTTGGAGACAGATCCCTGTAGCATTTGCTCCACATTTCTTACTGAGACAGCATTAGGTACCAACGGCCTGAATAAGTGCCAGTAAGACAATGTGCATCTTATGATTTGATGCCATGTTTGATGCTTTTACTGAAAGTAAAAATGTTTTCCATTCTGGTAACGAGTTGCTGCCTTGTCGTCTTTTCTGCTGATCAGTATATCATTTCCCGTCTCTTGTCGATATTGTAGATATAATCATATACATGTGGTATTGATATCAATTAAAGAGATTCAAGGAAACCTCATCTAATTCTTGACATGTCTTTTAGGATTCAAAATAAGTTCCACAAATGATTTTTGCCTTAAGGTCTGCCTCATGGGAGCTCTAGACTTACCCTCCCCAGCAGCGGGCATCACTCTGCAAGTTCATCGCTGGCGGAAAATGTCATTAGCACATGCATAATGGGCAAAAGTCTAGCCCATCTGTCTGGACTCCCCTGAACATAAATGGTTGATGTCTTAATTAGACACGTCTCAGACAAATAATCGAAATCTGGTCTAAAAGAAAGTCCTTTCTCGTTGTTATTGTAAATAAAAAGTTTAAAAAAGTATGTTCTATTGCAAAGTAAAATGTTCTGTTTCTGTTAAGCACCAATTTTCTCCTGTTTTTTCTCCGGTCATGCATTTCCTGGTTCTTCCCCACCAGTGTTCCCAATATTTTTGACAATAAACGCCAGGACCCGACTGGACTTACAGCCCTTTTGCAGTCCACTGACCTGGTGGGAGTGGTGCACACCCTGTATTGTATTCTGCTGCACAGTTTCCTGCCAGAGTCTTCCCAGGCTCAGGAACCCTACGGCCCTGGGGTCATCCAGGTGGCTATACACGGCATCCGGTTCCTCAACAGTTTTGCCATTCTCGACCTATCGGCCTTTCAGGTATTGATTTTGGGTTTTTTTTTTTTTTTTTACTTTGTTAATTTTACAAAATCGTCTCTTCTTTTAACAGGCCTGTTGTTTTGCTGCCAAGTCCTATATACTCGACGTGTATTACAAAATAACAATTTCACTAAACTATCTACTATTACCTGTAGCAGGTTCTCGATAAAATTACCCAAAGTGTTTAAATGTCCTCTCTGGATTATGTAAGCAAATTCTTGCGGTCCGTTCATGCTAGTTTCTTGGTAAAGAGCCACTCAAAGAGAAGTTGTTCTCTGTGGGACTAATTTGACCCGCGAACGTAAACCGAAGAAACCTTTGACCTCGGGTCATTTTCTAGGGGAGGATTAGAGAGCCCAGTGGATAAAGTTGGGATGAAACACAAGTGATTATCACTGTATGAGGGAGCCATACATTACCCACTCTGTGGAGTAGAGCGCGACAGCTTCCCTTTCCTAAGTCACCACGCAAACTGAGAGCCACACAAGCAAAGCCCAGAATGCTGTTAATTATTTTAATGCCTTGGGGTAATTACTTTGAAGCAGCTTCCTGTCACTGACCCCGCCATATTCAAGCAACTCAAAACAGCTGGAAATGAAAGCATTTCTCCTGCCTAAGTTTTATGAACGTTTTAAATTATGTTGCTTTTTTGGCTGGGACTTGTAATCACCTTGTGTTTCGCATTACTCCCCTGCGACAGCTTTTACATATCAGTAGTGATCGGTTGATCAAAATTTAAGCCGCTGGCTCGCTCTTCTGCTGCGTCAGCTCACAAAATGGTGTTTAGAGCAGAATTTAAAAGCCTCAAGTGAAATATAAAGGAATTGGTTTTGTAAGGGACGCATTTAGATGGAGTAAGCTGTAACTTATCAAGGATCTTGGAAATCTGTCCCCTTTTTTCAGTGACTTTTGATCATAGATTTTGATGTTCTTATTGTTAAAGTAATTATACATATTTAATTCCTAAAATAGCTCTTAGACAAAAAAAACAACTAAATTAGGTTTTAAGCCCTCCGACCGGACCCTCAAATATTGTTTACGGCTGTTTAACACACCCAAACTTTTAGTGCAAATTGCAATGATCTTACGGTGCTCTGTCACACTGGCATGTTTAATAAATACTCTGAACTCCTTGCATCTCAGCTTCTAAGCAAGGCTTGGGCGGTTTTACACTTACACTCTGTTTAATTTGCTTATATACCTATACCCTGTACATGTCCACCAACAAAACATCTAACCTTTTATTGCTTTGGGTAGTTATATTGTTTGGCACATAGAAATAACAAACACAACTCACACTGAAATTACTGTGAGCGTTCAATGAAATGTTCTGTCCTTTGTACAACCAGTCTGTTCTAGGAGCTGAGGGCCTCTCTCTGGCTTTCCGGCACATCGGCAGCTCCCTCCTCTGGTACTGTACCCAACATTCCTCTGAAGAGCTGCTTCACGAAGTCATCATCTGTGTGGGATACTTCACTGTTAACCACCCAGACAACCAGGTAAACCGCCTACACATACCGCAAAACGGTTGTAGTGTTTTCCAAATAAAAATCTTCATTTAATGAAACAAGTTTAGGTATTTTCCATCAACATAAATATAGATTTTGGGGATTTTGTCAACAGGGCATACACGTGATTAAAAATATAACAGGACAGTCAAAATGTATCGATTCACTTATCAGGTGTGCATTGACAGGGGCATGTAAATATGTTAAAATATCATTGAAAAGACATTCAGTTCCAAAAGTGAAACTCATCTAAGAATTCAAAATAGAATAATATTACATTAGATCAGTAACATAATGGCCATGTTGGGGAGTTCTGCAAAATGTTGCATGAAGGCATGTAAATGGAAAATTTAGTGGATAGAAAAGTGTAAGAAAAGTTGCATAAAAACAGGGATAACTGGACTGCAGCTGGATGTGATGCTTCCAGAGCCACCAACACATTGTATGTGAGAAAATGACCTCCAACAGAAATAAATCCTTGAAATATTTAACTGTGTGAAATAAATCTGTTTCATTTTTGAATATATTTTGTGAAATTAACTTATCAGAGATATTCTAATATATTGAGAGGCAGCTGTAAATAATTACTAATCTAGTCCTTTTAACATGCATTGTTTGGTCTATTCTTACTTTTGTTTCTCACAAGCTAAATTTGCTCGGTTTTATGAGGTTCCTTTGAGGAGTGTAAAGTTGTCGATTGTAGAGAGAACAGGCCCATGATATCGTCTTACTATTGTTCTTCTCATATATTATTTGTCAGAAAAAGGGTGTAGTTTTGTAATTGTAACAAAAAGCACCTGTTTAAAGATTTATGCCTTGGCACCTTCCTGCATTCGGTCCGTGTATCGTTCATCGTCCTACAGAGTGGGCCTTTGTTGTCACCTGGAAAAGCAGAGCAGTCTGCATGCATCGGTGTAACAACTACTTAGGGGGCTCTGTGGAAGTGAGCAGGATGTGATGGAGCAGATCTGGCTGCTGGGTAGCTGGCTGTCATGCATGGCCCGTCTGGGTCCCTGATTAGCCATGCTACAGTTGGCTGGGCTTTGATTAAGCTAAGCCTGACCCACACGAGCTGCAGCTACAGTCTCAGTCTTTGTGTGTCCTCACATCAAAACAGTATATTATCTAATTGCTTTTTTATTTTATTTTTATTTAAATGTTTTCCCTCAAGCCTGTCTGTGTCTTGCCTCTCCTCATCCATTCTAATATAGTTCATTGTAAATTCAGCTAGTGTATCACAGTGAATAATTAAACGAGTACTGATTTAAATTAAGTGTGACTAACAGCCAAACAAAGATAGCATTTAATTATTGCTCATGTTAATGAAAATCTGTCATTTCTTCCCTGCAAAAAACCAAAAACAAAACTCCTTTCACCTTGCTTCTGGGTTTAAAAGAAAACACATTTAAGTATAGATTGTCAGGAAACAAGATCCAATCCAACTTCACAGTTGATCTTTGCCAGTGGTCCAGTTCCTGGAATGCGTCCATTCAGTTCTTCACCAAGATGGATGGCTTCAAGAAGGAATATTTAGAGCAGCTTGAGCTTTTCTCGAGCTAATGTAAGCATTGGCAGGACAAAAAAGCAGCCCGGCCCGAGGACTGTGCGGTCACAGAGACTGCTGTCTCACTGTCGGCACACTAGCTTTTGTTTATACACATACTTTAGAAATAGAGCTGCTCATAAAAAGCCGAACTTTGAAGCAGACGTATATGTCGAGATGTATTCCCTCAACTTGGAGGGGGCATGAATAATTCAACTGTCACGCAAAAAAAAAGGACCATTGAAAGAGTGACATATGTAGACTTATGTTTTTTAAGCAGCATCGCTGCTTATGTGGGCAACTGAGCTATGTAGCCATATGTTTCTTTGTCTCCCGAGTTCGCCTGCGGAGATCTCCTGACAGACACATCTAATCAGATGTCTCGTCGAGGAAAGATAGATGTACTTCCCTTTTCTCCTTGAAGGAAGATCTACCTGTAATTTAGATGTCTTTAACTCTAGTAATTCACTCATGATTCATCCATAGTGATGTGTTGGATCTTTTAGCTGATGAGATGGTAATTGTTAACTGGCGAAATGTTAACCCAGTAGATTCCTGCGTTCTTTTTAAAAAGACACAGGAAGTTTTCAACTGTGGAAATCTTAGGAAAGTATTGGCTTTTGTTCAGCATGTGACCCACACAAGTAGAATGAGCATTGAGCATTTTAAACACACAACCAGGTTGTCCGTGTATGTTTTAATGCAGCAGTTGGTTAGTTTCCTCTGTTTATTAGAGATGCACCAGTTTTATTGATTCCCAGATTTTTTATTTGTTTTGAAAAATGTGCTGCAAGTACCTTGAAAGAGGTAGCAGTTTGAAATCCAGTAGAAAATTAAGGAATTAAGATTACCTCTAATTATGCAATGAAACATATGTTCCTAACCCTTATCTGATTATCACTACACTCAAAACAAGTAAGTGAAACAACGTGGTGTTTGCTGATTTGTAGAATGAAAATGTGGGAATTTTCAGTTTTATGGCATTTATTAAACATGGGGAAAAAATCAGGATTTTAAGTAGTTCACCTGACGGTCACCAGCCATAGCCAATGAAGTAAAACATTAATTTAATGCAATGATTATTGTATCACTACTGCTCGATTATAATGAACTTTTTTATTTTAGAAATTTGGTTGGTGGCCAGTTTTAAAGTTGACTGGCCATGATCAGTGATCAGCCAGTTGGATGGTCTCTTCTCCAGTTGGCGTAGAACGGACTGGTTGCCCTGACAACAACCAACTTCAGCGTGATTGGTAGAAAACTAGGTTAGCTATTTTCGCTATCCGTGAGTTTAAAAGGAAGCAATAGAGAAGACATTTCTATGGAGGCGTGTAAGCTGTTAATGTAGGCTGCTACAAGTAGGATTTAGATGCTAACAGATAACAGGAAGCTGGACATATTACAGCAAAGTTGTTCAATTTTATTGTTTTAGAGAGTCTAGTTCTATCCGTCACTGAACATGATGAATTTGGAAATCTCAATGGTAAGATAAGTGTGTTTATAATACACAGACTGTTATAAGTAATACTAACGGCGATAATTATGCTAATTGTTAACATAAGATGCTGAAGACCGTAAAAATACTATATTAAAATGTTTATGTTGAAATAAAAGTAAAATCCTTTTTAACTGCAGAGCAAACTGTTGAGCACTTATCCGTCTTAAATTAGTAAATAAAAAATTTGAAATTCCTTTAATTTGGGTTTAAGTTATAAAGATACTTATTAACAAAACTGATAGGTTTTAAATTGGTACAGAAGGTAGAAATAATATATTTGAATTATTTGTATTACTTGAAAATAAATTTTATACTCTGCTAAAATTTTGTACCGGTTGGTACAAAATCGGCCACAAAGGTCCATTTGGTGCACCTATAGCAACTATCCCATGAGCTATGGATCATGTCCTGACAGATCATTCAACATGCACATCTCCAGAGCTCAGCCTTATCTGCGGGGTCGGTCCTCTTCTTCCCATTCTCTTTAAGGGCGTTTCCTTCACCCTGCAGGCCAGAGTCAAGCTTAAGGTCTATAATTCCTGTTAACCTGATGTCGAAACTCTTCCTTCAGCAGTCCATTACTGGCAAGACAACCAAGCCCTCTGCCTGCAGGGTAAGTGCAGCTCGTGCAGACCATCGGGAGCCAGCAGCGGGGAATACACTAACTCCATCACCCAGCAGAGTAAACAGAGACAGAGAAACACTGACATCCACACATGCTCCACTAACTGGCTGGAGAATGCCTGATTGTTAACTTTGTACATGATTTACACTCTGCTTCAATGGTGAATGCAGGTCCAAGCAACTTTAAGTTAAGCAAACGTTTCAGTGGGAAGTTTTCATTTGTAAGATTGTTGTCAGGTTAGTTTCAGAGCCCAGTTATCAGCAGTTGAATCTGGGATGACAGCATTTGCTCATAGAGATAAAGAAGAGTTATTAAGTTTTATTGTGTAAACAAAGGGTTTCACAGGGTTTTAAAACTGATGGGTACTTTAAACCTGAAGTTGAAGTGTCTTTGTCAATGTCTGCCACTAGCATAGTCAGAAGGCAGTTCACACAGCCATTGTAGAAGTCGTAAAACAAAGCAAAAAAGCACGGTAACTTTGTACTGCCTGTTATCAGTAAAATGTTCAACTGGATCTGGTTTGTATTGTGGATTCAAGTGTCAGATATATGGCCCTCCTTTACCTTTACTTCCTACTACGGTATTGGGATGTCTAGACAATGCAACACCTATGCAAATTTCCTTACACATTTAGGACTGCAGATTTTGTAAATTTATAAATATAAATATAATTTTGTCCAGAGAGCTTTAAGCAAAATAATTTTTTGTGAATCTCAGTTAAAACATGGCTCTTCTCATTGCCTGTTATTGCTTCCACACAAGGGTTCCTCAGGAATTTGTTTGTTTCAGAACATTAATTTTACACACTCGTAGGCTGTGAGGAAGCCATGTGGTTGAAGTACAATAAAGCTGTTTTAAAAAAGCCAGGTCTCCTAACTTAAGAAAGAACAGAGCAGCTAAGGCACTTGAGTTTTCTCAGGGTTCTCTGTTAAACGTGGACCAGATGCACAGATTCAGAGCAGAGTTGTTAGTTTTATGATGTTGAGCTTTGAGGTGGAGATACCTCAACTGTTTAGTTTCAGTGTGGAAGTCGTTTCACGTCCTATTGTGGCTCTTCACCTGGAAAACTGACAGTTATCTCAACCTCCAGACTCGCTCTGCCACCAGGCTTTGCTTTATGTCTTTCTGCATCAGGCACTTGAGGCGGGACAATTTGTTTAAGCAGCTGAAGATGAAATGAAGAAGCATAGTGGAAGATTATGAGATCTGTGTGATTTGTGCATCGGATCACCTCTGTACTCCAGCTCAACCATCCACTGCATGCTGTGGCGTTAAATTATTCTACAGACATCCTGTGGATCAAACCACTAGAATGACGAGAGTCTTCTGCTTTTACAGAATTATATTTGGAGTATTTGCCTAAATGAACGTTTTAGTTTGCCACTGGGATGTCGAGATAAAATGTAATAAATTTACTGGTTGGGTTAAAAAGTAGCATGAAAATATTGTAAAAAAGGCTCCTGAAAATAATTGGCTCTGCATCTGAACAAATAAAAATGAAAGTCTGCATTGTTCCTTTAATGGAAAGATTTGTTTTGGCTTTCTCATTTGTTTTACATGAATGTCCTCAGCATTTCAGTAAATAGCAGAAATAGAGAAGAAATTATTCCCACAGTTGCTTATCTGAACAGATTATCACATTTCAGCTTGACACATCTAGTGCTCTTAACATTTTTAAGTATTTCTACAGTGGCTAAGTTGAGACTAACCTGTCGTTACAGATTCATTTTAAGTATAGATTGCAAATGAAACTGTTTTTTGTCTTTTGAAACACAAATAAAAGAAGAGGGCAGCTATGAGCCTCCTCTCTTTAAAATGTTAAAAACCCTGAGGAAATACAGAGACATAAAAAACTTTTTTTTTTTTTTAAAGGAAACCATATTTTCTGCAACATATCGAGACATATCTTCGAATCATTCTGCTGCGAGAGAGTGAGAGAAAGCAAGACTTTCAGCAGATAGCTGGAAGACTGAACGTGTTACAGCAAAGTTGTATGGTTTTATCCTTTTGAGCTTTCAGCCTCTGTCTGTTGAGGACCATGCCGGATGTAGAAGTTCTGGAAATTCCTTTTGAGAAACTGAGTTAAGGCAAGGCCAGTGTTTGGGTCAAGAGGGCCCCTCTTGGGGTCACAAATCAATAACTGTCGGGTATTTGGATCCTTATCAGAAATTCATCAAAATAACAAAACTGATCATGATAAAGCATATTTATGCTATAAATGTTTGAAGACATTAAATACTCACAAAAGGATGGACGATGTACATTGGCTGTTGATGCTGTTTATGTTGTACTTTTACTCCTGTTTAATTAGCTGACTAAAGGTGCTCGTATATTCAACCGATTGTAAGAATCTTGAGTCTCTTCCACAATTGTCTGAAGGCATAAAGTTTGGAAAGCATCGCTCTAGGGAATGCGTACATGAATTTGTTTTAGTAGTGCTAGCCATGCTAATAGCTAATGATGCCAAAGACTGTTTAAAATGTGAACCTAATAATCATTTTGGTTTTTGTTGTACAATATTTGTTAAACCCTGTTTTACACCAACTGCTCTCTCTTACATGAGGGATGACATTGTTTTTGCTCCTATTATAGATAATTGATGAAAGTTCTAAAAATAGGTATTTTTCAGTGCTGCCCTTATATCTTCCTATCCTGTAATTCTTAAAGAAAAACCAGAATCAGCCAAACATCTGTTGATGGACCAAAGCTTTACAAAAACTGGGGAGAGGCTTGAGAGAAAAACTGAGTGGTGCCTCTCTATTACTGTTGATGGCTTTGCTCATTTCTGAACGTTGTTGGTAGACATTTGCACATCTGTCCTCCAGCTCCACCCCTTCATACCCGGGTTGCACTGCGAATGCCCTCTTAACCTGAGTTTAACTCCTGCACCAACTTTGTGCTTTGATGCTTAAGACACAACTTGGAAGTTAAGTTTAAACTTCTAATGACATCAGTTAACATTTCAAATTTTCCTTCTGTTGCAGCTCCTACTGTTGACATTCTGCAAAACGTCTCCACCGTTGTGTTTTATAGTCTGTAATTGTGCAGTGGGTGGCTCTGCCCCCAGGTCTCCTCCTAATGGCTGTTTGTGTGTTGTTTCAGTGGCAGATTTACATGTGGGAGGGGCGCAGGGTGCTGATTTACAGCCAGCAGTGCCACCGACGGGTTTTTGTGACTGACTGGCTGCTCGTTGTGTGTTCCAGGTGATAGTCCAGTCCGGCCGCCAGCCCAGTGTGCTGCAGAAACTGTGTCAGCTACCCTTCCAATACTTCAGCCACCCACACCTCATCAGGGTGCTCTTTCCAACCCTCATCTCGGCCTGTTACAACAACTCTCATAACAAGGTGATCCTGCAGCAGGAGATGAGCTGCGTGCTGCTGGCTACGTTCATTCAGGTAAATGGGAAACCGTGTAAATAATGCAATGTTCTGAGATGTTTTTAGAAAAATTTATCTGGGAAATATCTGTATTCCATCTGCTGTTGACTCGGAGCATCTTGTTTTTAAATAAGATATCAAAATTTGGTTAGTGCACACACATCACACGATTCAATCACATTAGCAGTCCATTAGCTAATTGACGAGCGGTGGTCTGGGCCGCCGGTGAATCTGCAGGCTTTTACCAAGATAAATGGATTCCTTCACAGTGGATTTACCTGCCACTGCTTCAACTCCCAGTAAACATCTCTTCTCCTTCATCTTCCTCTGACAACAAGCCCTCCTCACCACGCTGCAGCCACCGCTGTTTAAACACCGATTAACTTCCATTCAAAGGGAGACAAGCCATTGTCATTTCTTTCAAACAAACCAATAATGCATGGCGTCTTGCCCGGCTGCCCTCAACCGTGTTAAGCTCAGGAACATTCCTCCGAGTGGAGCGACTTAATCCTGGATAGCTGAGTAAATCACGGTGAGATGGAACTGTCACAGCAGCTTTAACATTTCCTTCATTTTGCCTTGTGCTTGGGGCTTATGTTGTATAATTAAGAAAAGAGTCATTAATTTCAGGAATTATTTTTGCATCCTCACAATGCTTATCATTTCTCCTAGGACTGTGCTGCAAATGAGAAGGATTCAGACAGTAAGATAAATAAGAACGGTAAGTTATTCTGTGAAAATGTATACTATTAAGATTATTTTTTTTTTTCTGCTTCTTATTGATATTTCTTTACTATAGTTTCTAGCTTGTGCCTTTTTTCAAAGTGACATTTTGTCTTTGTGAGAAGCTTTGATTGGTGAAATTCTACTCTAAAGGATTAAGGATTTTTGTCAGACACTCAGTATAAAAGGTTGTCCTTTTCTCCCTGTGCAGCTTCCCGATGTTTTCTGGATTACTGCCTGCTGTCCTACCGCTTTCCAAGAGATCAGTGGGATTCAGCCCTGCAGTTTTTTCTAAAAAAGCAGGAGGAGTGATCGAGTTGAACTCTGTCCTCTGAATTAAAAAGCACAGTTTATCAGTTCTCGGTGACCGTCAGTTCATTCAGAGATTTATCTTTAGACTTCATAAAATGTAAATACGTTCAAGCCTTATTTGTTGCATCCATTTCAATTTCTTGTAAATCTTGTTGATGCAAAGGAAGAATTTGCAGAAGATATCTTGTTTGTTCATTACAGTTTGAACACCTTACCAGTCCATTTACTGTTTAAGTCGTTTTTTGTATTCATTTGTTCCTGTTGCACAGTTAATAGAAATAAAACATTTAATGATACTGTAATTTACAGTTTGCCAAACATTCTTATCAGTACTGTCTCTGTTAATTTATTGTATTTCGGGGAGGGTTTTTTTAGGCGATAACTACTACACTGATTTCTCATATCTTCGCCTTGCTCATATATTCTAGTTTTTGTTATTCAACCAGTCCATTGACTGTTTGAGTTGTTTGGATCCATTTTGTTTGTGCAGATGTAAGAAATAAGGGATGTTTAGTTATTTAGTGTATTCCACTCATTTTCATTAGTACTGTTTCTGTTAATTTATTGGATAGAGACTCTGAATAGTTTGTCGTGTCATTGGAAAGTTGAAAGATCTGTGAGATTTATACAGTGTCATAACTTTGTCCTGCTTTTGGAGCAATTTCCAAGTGTGAGTGTAAATAACTAAGTTATTTATGCATAATGTTAAAAAACTAGATATTTACTATTCAGATAATTAATTTACTGTTTGAACACTGCATTTAAATCCATCTTTTGCTGTTTTGCAGTTAATAGAAATAACATACTAATACTGTTATTTATAATTTGCCATTCACGTTCTATGCTGTCTCTGTTAATTTAATTGATTTTGGTAGTTTTGTTTCTGTTGTGTCACAAGAACCAAGATGGGTCGTCAAGTCTTCATGTTGCCATCATTAGACAATATTTAGGATTAATACTGTTTCAATTTCACATCTTTGTCATTGTGTTTCCATGTTGTTCAGTGTGCCATTTACAAGTTAATATATTTCAATTAATAAAGGTATGAAAATACTGTGTATATGTTCTTATTTCTCAGATTTATTCTAGACACAAGGAACACTGCAATTGAACTATTTAGAGCAGTTGTTTCTCCCATTTCTTTTTTTTTGCAGGAGTTTATAGATTGCTTCAATACTTCAGTGTCCGTTCTTGCCATTTAGTTTCATAATGATTCCAAAAAGGTAAAAAGAAATCTGATATATTAAATACCCCTGCAAGATTATCTCCTCAGATTTTACCATAAAAAGGCATATATTTTAGTAAAATAAATAGTACTGTAGACTGTACTGGTATTTCCCAAATTCCAAAAAAACTACTGTCATTTTGAATATTTAACTTTCCATCACAGCTTTCATGCATCATCATGCTCTCCACCAGCCTTTTATTTGGCATTGGGTCCAGCTCATCACCTAATCAGCCCTTCAGTGAGTAGAAGATGTGTTCTTGTGCTGGAAAACAAAACTACTGGAGAATGGAGTGAATGTCATTCATGTAATGATGTTGATTTCATAAAAAGCTAAATTGATTTGCCAGAATGTAGGGATCCGAACATTCAAACCGAGCCTTTTATATCCACTGTGAAACTGGTACCATCTCCCAGCTCTTTTAGACTTGCTTTAAATCAGTGATGTTGAAATCTGGGGCCTGTTAAGTGTTCAGATGATATATTGCTAAAATGCACAAGCTATCTCTAAGTTTTTTTTATGGTTAGCATGTCAAATCTTTTTTTCCTACGTTAATATTTTACTAATGTGTATTTTCATTGTCAGATGAACTATTGCTATTGTGAAATCTTTAGTTCCCAGCATGTTTAAATGTTCTGATGGGGTTTTGAATAATTATTTTTATTTCAATGGGGCTCAATTTCCCTCACCGATAAAAGCCGATCCTCCCCAACAAATTGTTGAGGTGTAGTGTGTCAGCCCCGGCTTGACCTGCCTGCTCTCTTGTCCAGCGGCTATTTGTCGCTCAGGATTCCTACTGGAATGAAAATAAACTGAAGACACGCCGAGATGCGTCCGCAGGCTGCATGGGAGTCCCCTCAGCGCTGCGCTCCGCTCCGGCGCGTTTCGCTCAGAGTCCACTCAGTGGATCCTTTACAGGTGATGCCAGATGGAGATAAGGGGCCGCCGCTGCCTGCACTCCGTCTAGACTTGTAGTCCAATAATATAGACCTCGAGTTTTGTAGCCTATGGTATTATTGCTGTTGTCTTAGTAAAAGCAAATTTATCTTTATATCACTTACGCAATCCTGTGTAAAGTTTGCTTTGAATCTGGCTGCAGAGGGGCGTCATGTTGGAAAAAGGAATCAACGTAAACATTCAAAACCCCCTAAAACACACAAGCAAGAGAACAGCCGCAACCTATTGTGGCTGATTCACTGACCCGTGACACGGGGCAAAAGCTTAATAATATCTTGTCAACAATCAGTCACTGATCCACTTGGCTCAGAAACTATAGAAGCAGATTACATCTGCTATAAAAGTCTGCCAAAGCCAAACCTGTAGCCAATTTTCTAACACATTTAATTCCTTCAGCTTTTTAAAATATGTATTATAGTTTAAAGCAGCTGCAAACTTTCTGCCATTTCAACAATTCATCTTCTAATATATTAATCTAATTTGGGCCATTCCAGAGTTCTGGTATTTCTAATCTTTACTTATTTATTTATTACTTTATTTATATACATATATTTGTAATATTATATTTAACGTTTTTAGCAAACCTAAGTTGCATTGAAATGAATGGATGATCTCCAGAATCCCTACCTGAAAATGTTTCTGCTCTTGGAAACCCAACAACTTCCACATACTTTCAGCCAGAGGATTCAATATTTAAACAGGTCCCACGACATTGATTTATTACCAGCTAATTAATCTGTTTGATGTCTTCTACCGTTTGTCTAAAATCACGGTTTATGTTTTGTAGAAATCTAGAGCAATTTTGTTAAAAGTAAATTGGTTGCCATCGTTACTAAGGAAAGGCCTTATGGTGTGTGACGTCATCCCTAGACTAATTCGTTTTTTTTAATTTTTTATTAAGACATTTCAATAGACTCTTTTTACTCCCACCAATTTTACTATTCATAAACAATTTATTCATCAAAAGTAGGAATATCTGTTAAGTTTGTCCTAAATGTGGATCAAGGGAGCACTTCCTCTTTTGACACGCGTAGATGATTTATTTTTCCCAAGTATTATTATTTTTATTATGCGAATTACTGTGATTCCTTCTCTTTATTACTGTCCTGTTTCTTTGTTACAACTTTCATTTGCATAATTTCAGCTCTTTTTGTATTCACGGCACTTCATATTTGATTTCTGTTATTTATAACTCTTTTTTTTTTAATAATTTGTAAAATATTTAACTTTTTCTTCAAATTGCTTGCGTTATTGGAATGAATATAATAATTTAACAATCCATTAAAATCTTTGTGGTCTTTAAAACGTAATTTCTACTAAACCTAAAAGCCCTTATGGTGGGTGACGTCATCCGCACTGTTTCTGATCAAACTCTTCTTACTTTAGCAAGCTTCATTCTTAAACACATTTTATATCAAAACACGGCCATTTTTGCCTAGTTCGTCTCTATAAACTATCTCCTCTGACACCGACAGATGGTTCATTTCTTTTTTCATTTTTCTTCAAAGAAAAAATAACTTTTAAACGCCTTAATTGACAAATTGATTATGCATGCAGTAAGCAATTATTTTATTGGTAAAGATCAGTTATGTTTGTCTTCATAATAAATAATAATAACTTATTTTACTGTAGGAAAGGCGAGAGGTGCACCTCTTTCATCTGTTCCAATAATTTACAGTTCCAATAACAGTCTAGTGAAAATTACAGATCATGCACATCTACACAGGTTGCATTTTCTTGACAAACATACTGGAATCTTTGATGTTCAGACGTCCAGCACAGGCTTATGTGCTTAAATCCCATCACATTCTTCCCAGTATATCCAGGTAGCTATTGGCACCATTTTTTTTTTTTTTTTTTCTCTTCAGGAGGAAGCCCCTCATGTTCATCTACAGCTGTGGATCCAGGTAGCAGTCAGATCTCCAGTCCTCCCAGTTTGGACCTGCATGAAAGTATCCTGCAGCATAATCCATCCTGGTTCCTTGAATGTCAAAGGGGTCTTTTGCGCTTCCTTGTAGGGATGATCCGGCTGAGAGCTCAGGTGTGGGGGGACCTCCAGCTGACCCCGCTGCCTTCTCACGTGTCGACGGGACTCGGCACCATGCTGTTCGGTGTGTCCGGTAACTGCGACGACAGGGAGGTCACGTCACTGCCCGAAGAGTTGCCCATGGAACCCGATTCAGAGAAAGAAACCTGTGCGGGCAAAACAGCCTGTATCAGTCAAGTGAAAAATAATTTTATCATGATGTGAGCTTTATTTGGTCCCAAATTTATATTATAAGTATGTCAAATTTTCTTATTCTCCATTTCTCTTTTTTTTTTTTCCAAACTGCAAGATCATCTGCTAAAACAACAACATGAAATTTTGGCCCTCTAAAATGCTGAAAAGATAACCAACTAAACTTGCAAACAAAATCTTGCAAGACAAAGTATTTTGCATAAACTTTAACACATTCCTTTGAATGCAAAGGCAGCCTACCAGTTGCTGAAAAGCAGGCTGGTCCAGGTCGGTCTGCAGGGCAAAGTCGCTGAGGCTTTTCCACGGAGGCTGGTAGGTCTGCACCTCCACTGGATTCCCCTGCACGGTGTTGTCGTGCCGGATCGGACTCCCAGCCACCAGAGGAGTGCCTGTCAGGCCCTGCAGATTCTAGCATGGGATGAAACCAGTTCATTTTGTTCAGAAGTTGCACAGCTATAGGGCATACTTCGCAGTTCACAATATTAAACGAATCCAACAAAAAAGGCTGTATGTTACTGCAGAACTTTTTTTTTTTATTTAATCGGGAAAAAAAAAAAAAAAAAAAAAAAAAATTTAAAAAATGCGTTAAATGGAAAAAATAGATATTTTTTAAAAATAATTATTCTATTCGATATTTTTTATTTATTCTTATTGAAAGATTTACATGTCAGTTTATGTTTCTAAAATGTATCTATGAATGTTTTTCATTATTACTACTCGATTATTGTTATTATCTGGACATGTAAATATTTGATTTTATATCTAATTCTCCTCTCCGTCGTGTCAAGATAGGATCATCCATTAATGTTCTTTTAAATAAAGCTTTAAGATTCAAGAACTTCACGTACGGTTTTGTCGCTCTGCTGCTGCTGCTGGAGTTGCTTCATCAGGATGGACCTCTTCTTGTCCTTGCAGCGCTTGTTCTGGAACCAGACCCTGATCACCCTGGGGCTCAGGCCGGTCATCTCCACCAGCTGCTCTTTCATCAGGGCGTCCGGCCTCGGGTTGGCGTTGTAGCAAGTCCTCAGCGTGTGCAGCTGCTTCTCGTTGAGCACCGTCCGGACACGGGTGGTCTTCTCGGACTGTTTGTGGACGTGATTCCGGTGGTGAGGTGGGTGCCGGACCGAAATGGGATCTAATGGGAAAGGCATTTAAACATTAAAGAGTTTGAGCAACAAATGTGCTATATGCACATGTCGCAAAAATGGCTACATTTGGAATAATAACAATCATAATAATAGTAACCTGCGATGTGCAGCGGTCTGGTGTGGATGTTCCCGGGGCTGAGCGGGCTCCCTGCAGAGCCCCGCTCCACCAGCAGGCCGTGATCAGCCCGACACAGCAGCTCGTCCTCCCGCAGGGAGAACTCGTCCCCCGGCAGGAGGTGCCGGCTGCACACCGAGCACCGAAAACACTCCATGTGATACACATTGCCCCGGGCCCTCATCACCAGGTCGCTGCTGCAGAAGCCCATGTCACATTTTGCACATTTGATGCCAAACAATCTGAGGAAGATACATATAGATATGGATTTATTATTAAATAGCCTCAATCCTTATCTCAGCATGTTCAGACGAGCTCAATTATTTTACGTCATTGCACGTTTCTTTTTTCTTTTATTATTATTAAGACGCACACATAAAACCCACAAACTTCTACAATGGCCTTGTACCTTGCATAATCTCTTTTACAGTAAGTCTTTCCGTCCCGAACAAAGCAAGTGCACGTCTCGTCCAGATACTGGTTGCACTCTGCACACTTGAGGCAGGCTGCATGCCATTCCAGGTCCGGGGACACTCTCAGGATGTACTGGTCGTGTATCTGACTTCCACACCCCACGCACATTGCGATTCCCGACTTCTCTGCGAGGAGGAAATACATTAATGTGAAACTTTTATTATTCTTATAATGAGATGCATGTTAAATCCACCTTCACCTTGGTAGAAACTAGTGCAAAACAAACATGAACGCCCTTCCAGCTTCGGCGTTATAATGTTGCAGGTAAGAGCTAGAATATTTCTTCACAGATTTTCATTTTTATAATATGAATAATTACATGATAATCAATGTGTTAATTTTCAATGTAGTCATTAAAAAAAAATCTGAGAAATAATATTTCAAACAAGTTAAAATACAAATAAACAGTAAATCCGGGTTCTTCAGCATGAACGTGTCTTACTTTTTGAATGATCCCCCATATCATCCAAGAAAGAAGTGTTGAGCAGGACGTCCACCATACAGGAGAGAAAGTCTGATTGCACGCCCGCGGACGGAGGAGAGCAGCGGCGGAAGAGCCCGACCGTCCCGTCCCTGGCTGCAGGATAAACTTGTATTCCTCCTCCGGGAGGTGGAGAGAAAACAAAGACCATCGACCAGTGACGTCTGCAGAAACCTGGACCTGTATGGGTCCGGGGAGCGGACGCCACATGCAAATCTCCGCCCGAACCCCCTGCTAGTTATTCTCTCTATAGGCAGGCTTTATGTTGGTCCCTGTTTGCAATGCTTGCCAGTCTCTATTCTTAAAATGTGGAAGTAACTTTTATTGATAGCATGCTGAATGATTATAGGAACCTGTTACTTAAAATGTACTTTTAATGTTGTTGGTGCCACCTTTACAAGTTTTTATGGATCATATTGTGTATACGGAAATTGCTCTAGTCGGTATCTCCATCATTAACGATTTATTTTTATCTGTTTGTTATTTGTTTTTGTTTTTTTTACCTGTATGCAATATATTAAGTTAAATGACTTTAAAATAGATGTTGATAAAGATGGCTTGTTATGCTCAAACATTTATGAATGGAAGTGTTTCTTTTTCGTTTGGCTGTACTTTTTTCTTTTTTCTTACATTGTTTTGCTTTATTTAAGTGAGCCTAAAGCAAATGTTCAATGACAACGCTGTGGGGCGCCCTCTACTGGAATAATTTTTACATTGCCAAATTAGCAGAAAATCAATAAAAAAAATCAACGTTTTAGAAATATGAATTAATCCCAAAGTCAACAGGATACATGGTACAATGATAAGACTTAAATATGAGAAGCTGAGAGCTAAATTTACTGTTAATTGTTGAAATGATTAAACATCCATGTAGAATAATGTGTGATATATTGCATCAGATAACTACATTCTTGATCACTGACAAATGGGAGATTTTGGGAAATAAATTGCGTTGTCTTGATAGTGGAAGTATATTACAAATACAGAGGAAAATTGTTTATTTATCCTTTTAAGGAGCGTTTATTTCGGTATTTACCTTCTTGGAATATTCTAGCAAATATGAAAATTAAACATTTCTTGCTGATTAAAGTTAAACAGAAAATGACATAGAAGAAGAATATTTTTCTATAGTAAGATGTTGTAAATAGTAAAATATTTACCTTTTTATGTGTTTACATGGAGATATGTACTTACTTGCAGGTTCATTTTTTTTTTTTAATCTAGGAATTGTTCATTTTAAATAAACTGAATACAAAATGGCAGAGAACAAAATGTATTTTCAAAGTTTAATTTTTTTATTAAGTTTAACATTATGCAATATTTCTGGAATGATGCAGAAAAAAAACAAATCAGGAGGGGCTGTAAAGAGACTAATAATGAAATTTTGGCAGACTTATTCATATGGACATACTTATACATATATCTACAAGAAGGGACAGAGCAGACTGTACTTCTTGGGGAAGCTTTGGGTCCTCCAGTGTTTGCAGCAAGATGCTACATATCTTCTATAAATTTGTTGTGGAGAGGGTGATCTCTTCTGCCATAATCTGCTGGGGAAGCAGCATCAGAGCCAGGGATGTAAAAAAGCTCAACAAGCTGATAAAGAAGAATGGCTCTATTCTGAGGACTCCTCTAGAACCTCTGGATATCATTGTAGAAAGAAGGAATCTATATAAAATGAAGAACATTATGGAGAACCCTGATCAGCCTCTTCATGAGACTAACTGTCTTTAGTCAGAGGCTTCTTCAGATCTGCTGTAAGACAGACCGCTACAGGTCTGTACCTTCCTGCCCACAGCAATCGGCATCTACAATGGCTCTTTGAGGAAATCTGAATAATATGAGCTACAACAACATTTAATTTCCCTTTGGGATTAATAAAGTATTTTTGATTTTGAATGTAACCTGTTCCTTAACTCAGTTTCATATTTACAGTTAAGAACATTCACAAATTTTATCAGGCTGGTATCAATCTCTGCCTAGTTGAAAACCCTGAACTGAATTAAAACTGTAATCAGATTGAAGAGAACTGTAGTTTTACTTTTTAATATTTGAAATACATCTTTCTTTGTCTTTTTAGACTTTAAGATGAAATTGACATTTAATTTAAACTTGCATTTTTTTCAGTTTCAACTCCCCAAAAAGTACGTCCCTTTTTCAAAAACAGAGAAACAAATCAAAAATGTTGGCATCTACTTGACGTCTGTATTCTGTATGAGGAGTCCAGCACTCTAGGACAACCCTCTCCTGGCCTGGGTGGCCTAACCAGCTGCTTGGTTCGCTCATGTCTTGGGCTGGCTATTAGTAAAACTAAATTACAAAAGTAAAATTTACAAAATTTAACAAGCTCCAATAAAATATATATATATATATATATATATATATACACGGAAGAAAAGTAAAAGTAATGAATGCCATATAATTATATTTGTAGAAATGTGACTGAATGCTAAACAAGAAAACAAAAACATAAGATCTAATCTGACTCCAAGATTATACTGACAGAATGATACATAAAGGGATTAGAATGAGTTAATACACCATGAATCAGGTTAAAATGAGTTGATTTGTGGTTAAGATTTTTGTCTCTCCTTAGTGTCTACTGCTTCTTTACTTCTGAAATGTTGGCTGTGACTGCGAACCGGAAAAATAAGGAGATAAATGTCTTTCTGCGTAGTTTAATTTTGAAGGATTAAATGGAATCAAACATTTTCTCACAAAAACATATTTTAGCCAACAGAGTAACTTATTTAAGCTTACAAAAGCATCAAAACAATGTTTTACAGTTATGAACTGATGACAGAGACGTCAAATGAATATCTCGGTATGTATCGCGAGATTTCCTTGCAAACGTCCTTGCATAAAGTTCACAAGCAGGTATCCCTTCGCTGCAGCAACAAGAGACGCCAGGAGTCCATTATGAACAGAGTTTTAAACAAATCATCCTTGAGGAATCTGGTAAATGTTTTACTGATCTAATACAACCACTGCATTGCTCGGTTTTAGATGTTAAAGTTCCCGAAGCGTCACACACTTCATTTTGTTTTTGTTGTAGATGCTTACTGGTTAGCTCATTCAGTTTGGACTCGCTGAGCAGTTGCTTTAAAGTGGATATGCGTCAGGAACAGGGTTACTTCAAATGTTGTATCAGTCGTTCTCTGCATGCGTTAGACACTGAAATAGCTGAAATGTAAGGTTTTGTTTTTAGCCAGTTTTCTTTGGTGTTAGGATCGCTAGCCTAGCTCTTACGAAACCTTGTAACGTGACGAAACAGAAACAGCTACCATGTCAATGACGAACATGTCTAAATTATTATTACAAAAACAGTATATATATATATATATATATATATATATATATATATAGATTTATTTCCTCCTAAATCTATCTTAATCTTAAATCTAACAGTTTATGTAAACAAAACAGCCTTTAATAGCTTATTTACTTATGTTTAAAGATTTAGCAAAACTAATTAAAACTATAACCTTCCTCTGCCATTCTATCATTTTATAAAAACTATTAAATTTATGTTCTCCTAGTTTTTCCATTATTCTATGCAACCTTTATTTGAAGCTGTTATTGCTTTAGACAGTTGCTGTTAATGTGTATAGCATTTAAATGCTATACAACCCATGAAATGTAACCTAGAAATCATTCAACCCTAATTTTGTGAGTTTGGCATCGTAGAGCTGACGGGTGCCACCTATCGTCCCCCCCAGCTGACAACTCTGTAGAACAGCCAATTCATCCTGTTTCCACACTTAGCGACTGGGATGTGTTTTCCAACAGACTGGTCTCCTCCAGAGGTTTCAGAGCACCTTAGTCGTCGCAGAACACAACAATGACAAACTGACCCCCATTACTCTCAATGCCATCACTGCTGCTGGTAAACTGGGCGGAGATGTGTCTTGTCTGGTCGCGGGAACGAACTGTGCAAAGGTAGGAGACATTTTTGCAGATAATGGTTTGTTACTGAAACTATATGCACAGCGATTATATTGAAAGCTTTAATTTGGTCTGAAACGGTTTTATCCAAAATCCACACCTGTTAAAAGCATCGATTTCTCATCTGTTAATTTTGTTAGACATACAAAAAACCAATATTAATAATATATATATATATAAATGTAGGAATTGAATATCCTTTCTTTTTCCTGGAATGTTTAGAGGCTTTTAGACCAAAGGGGTTTTATGCCACCTAATTAACAAACCTATGACTCCAAAACTCATTTCTGTCCATACTCAGAAGAGTTGAACTAGAATGTAAATATTTTGCTATTTTAGGAATCCTGACCTGAATCATAAAATCACCTTCTTGTTATGTCCAGTTTATCATTTCCACCAAACAGAAATTAAAGTATTACAGTAGTAGTAGTAGTTTTGTATTTATTTTATTAATTGGGTTAAAATGAACTGACCAATAGAAGAAATATTTGAAATGCATATTGAATGAAAACCTTAGTTTGCAGATGATGGAATAAGATGATGTCACATCTCAAGAAATAAATAAAACATGTCGTTTATCAGTATCACAAATTGTTAGCTATGATTAAGCTATATGATATTTTAATCAATGAGCTTATTGATTATTATTTCTCCAGTTTGACCTCCTTTAACACCTATGTTGCTTCCCTCTATTATGAATAGAAAATACAATAATCTAAGATTACTTTGGTGGTGTTGAAAATATTCTGCTACAGATTTATGAAAAAGACCTTCCTCTGCTGCCATCTCCCAGCTCTTTTAATCTTCAGTCTTATTCCATAATTTAAGATATGCTTGACAATGAGGCTCGTTTTTCAGATTAAAAGTACTTTTGAAAATAACTTCTAAGCAGGTATTGAATATATTTTTCGTCAAGCCCACATTTGTGTTTCAAAAATGTTTTTTTTAATTGGTCTGATGTAATATTCTAATCTTTGTCATGTTTTCATTACCTGTAAATGGAAAATCATTATAATGAACAGAAATAAAGGCTTGAAAACATCCCTCTGTGGGTAATTAATCACTTAGTGAATTTAGTTACCTGAAATAAATGTATTGAATGTGACTGTTTCCGGACAAATCCAACGTCCGGATAGCAGGGTGGACTTGAGGGACTTTAGAAACCCATAATGATATCGTCACCAATGCAAGCTCTTGAATTTGAACCCGGATTAAATAATTTCTCTTTCTTTTAAGGTTGTGGAGGAAATCAGCAAAATACTGGGAGTGAAGAAGATTCTAGTGGCCCAACATGAGTCTTACAAAGGCGCCTTGCCGGGTTTGTTATTCATATCACATTTATTGAAAGAGTTTTGCCTACAAAAGTGTTAAAATTTAAATCTTTATTTAGACTTTAGTATAGTTTGGGCCCCATTCAAGTTACCAGAAAATCTATTTTTTAATAGCCATGTGAAGAGAGGTGATTCCTTAGCTGATGATTTAAAGTTGACTATAAATGGCCGCACTACAGTCAGAGGTGGCCTTTCAATCTGATCACATGTATTTCTGTTTTGTGTGCAGAGGAGTTGACTCCCCTTATCCTGGAAACACAAAAGCAGTTCAGCTTTACTCACATCTGTGCTGGTGCATCTGCTTTTGGAAAGGTAAAATCCTACTATAGACAGAATTCTTTGCATCGGTCATTTATGACTTATAGCCACGCTCTCATCGTTTTATCTGGTAGAATCTGCTTCCCAGAGTCGCTGCCAAGTTGGATGTTGCACCAGTTTCTGATATTATTGAGATCAAATCTCCAGATACTTTTGTCAGGACCATCTATGCAGGTATGACAAGCTTCAGTACACAACCACAAATTGTAAGAAGTTTATGTTTTCATGAATTCTTTGAAGCACCGTTGTTCTTAAAGAGCTTATGGATGCTTTTGTTGAGTCTGAAAGTAGGTCTTGGGATAGTTTTCTTGATTTAGTTCTGAAGTGAAACATGTCTGATTGGTACAGGAAACGCCCTCAGCACCGTGAAATGTAACGAGCCAGTCAAGGTCTTCACTGTCAGAGGAACAGCATTTGAAGCGGCTTCAGTGGAGGGAGGAAGTGCTGCTTCAGAAGAAGGTGTTACAGATCCGTCCTTCTCTGTAAACGCTGGAAAGGAAAAATGAAGCAAGCTGTGTTGAAATTTTGATCTTGTTCACACTTGTCATTGTTGGTGTTCTGACTTGCAGTGGTTTCACCTGCTCCTACTGGAGTTTCTGAGTGGCTCGAACAAAATCTGACAAAGAGTGACCGTCCAGAGCTGACGGGTGCAAAGGTCGTGGTGTCAGGAGGTAAGAACTCGCTGCCTCTTTGTCTGAAGATCTCATAATAAAACTGTTGCTGATAATAAGAGGTTGCAAACACATGCTCCAAACAGCTGATGCTGTGATTTTCTGTTTTTTAGGAAGAGGATTGAAGAGCGGAGAAAACTTCAAACTGCTTTACGATCTTGCTGACAGATTGAACGCTGCTGGTACGATAAGAAGCGTAAAGGCTGTTTTGTTATAGTTATGCTTTATTTAAACCTGATGGTTGAGTAAAATGTAAAAACGAATTTCTTTTTTTTTTTTTGCAGTTGGTGCATCCAGAGCTGCTGTGGATGCTGGGTTCGTCCCTAATGACATGCAAGTTGGACAGACGGGCAAGATTGTAGCACCGGTATGTTCTTTCCTTACATCAGTTGAATATTTGGGGAAAAAAACTCATGCAACAAATAAAGGGACAACAGAAAATTGTTCAACTGACAGATAAAGGGATGCAGTTTTGGTTTATCTTTAAAGTTTTAGCGGAACTTGAGCTCAGTTGCAGCGTTAATGCGTTGAGAGTCGTCTATATTACCCTCAACACAACAATTCAGTGTAATAGTGATGGCTGCTCCTTTTGAAAAGCTTAACTTGCTATTATGTGATTCAGCCAGGATACCCCAGCTGTGATTATCCACACATTAGGCTCCGTTGAAATGTGCATGCTGGCACTTTTAGCGGCCCTAAGTGATTTAACTGATCCATTAGAGCAGAATGGAGTGAATGTCTGACCAAAGCCTCAGACGTGTCGTTTTCATCATTTCTTTTCCCCCTAGTTCATTAGATCCCACATGGATACTATACTTCCTCTGAAACCAGTTGGAACATTGACCGTACAGTGCAAGCTGCATGCTTTTGGCACTTTTTGTATATATGTGTCCAAAGTGATTGAATAAATGAATCCATTGCAGTAGCATTATCTTGCAAAGAAAAATCTATGAATAATCCTACCTTTTAAATTTGAGAGTATTTATTAAATAGAGGGAAAAAAATTGTTACAAAATAATACAATCGTTGGTGTTCCTCACAATCTATACAAAATAAATATAACTGAAACCTTTTTGTTTGAAGATCAGGATGTGTACGATTTTCTAATTCGTAATTCATGATGTTCTGTTTCCCTGAGATATACAGGGGTTGGACAATGAAACTGAAACACCTGTCATTTAATGTGGGAGGTTTCATGGCTAAGTTGGACCAGCCTGGTAGCCAGTCTTCATTGATTGCACATTGCACCAGTAAGAGCAGAGTGTGAAGGTTCAATTAGCAGGGTAAGAGCACAGTTTTGCTTAAAATATTGAAATGCACACAACATTATGGGTGACATACCAGAGTTCAAAAGAGGACAAATTGTTGGTGCACGTCTTGCTGGCACATCTGTGACCAAGACAGCAAGTCTTTGTGATGTATCAAGAGCCACGGTATCCAGGGTAATGTCAGCATACCACCAAGAAGGACGAACCACATCCAACAGGATTAACTGTGGACGCAAGAGGAAGCTGTCTGAAAGGGATGTTGGGGTGCTAACCCGGATTGTATCCAAAAAACATAAAACCACGGCTGCCCAAATCACGGCAGAATTAAATGTGCACCTCAACTCTCCTGTTTCCACCAGAACTGTCTGTCGGGAGCTCCACAGGGTCAATATACACGGCCGGGCTGCTATAGCCAAACCTTTGGTCACTCATGCCAATGCCAAACGTTGGTTTCAATGGTGCAAGGAGCGCAAATCTTGAGCTGTGGACAATGTGAAACATGTATTGTTCTCTGATGAGTCCAACTTTACTGTTTTCCCCACATCCAGGAGAGTTACGGTGTGGAGAAGCCCCAAAGAAGCGTACCACCCAGACTGTTGCATGCCCAGAGTGAAGCATGGGGATGAATCAGTGATGGTTTGGGCTGCCATATCATGGCATTCCCTTGGCCCAATACTTGTGCTAGATGGGCGCATCACTGCCAAGGACTACCGAACCATTCTTGAGGACCATGTGCATCCAATGGTTCAAATATTGTATCCTGAAGGCGGTGCCGTGTATCAGGATGACAATGCACCAATACACATAGCAAGACTGGTGAAAGATTGGTTTGATGAACATGAAAGTGAAGTTGAACATCTCCCATGACCTGCACAGTCACCAGATCTAAATATTATTGAGCCACTTTGGGGTGTTTTGGAGGAGCGAGTCAGGAAACGTTTTCCTCCACCAGTATCACGTAGTGACCTGGCCACTATCCTGCAAGAAGAATGGCTTAAAATCCCTCTGACCACTGTGCAGGACTTGTATACAGGTCCTTCTCAAAATATTAGCATATTGTGATAAAGTTCATTATTTTCCATAATGTCATGATGGAAATTTAACATTCATATATTTTAGATTCATATATTTTAGATTCATTGCACACTAACTGAAATATTTCAGGTCTTTTTTTGTCTTAATACGGATGATTTTGGCATACAGCTCATGAAAACCCAAAATTCCTATCTCACAAAATTAGCATATCATTAAAAGGGTCTCTAAACGAGCTATGAACCTAATCATCTGAATCAACAAGTTAACTCTAAACACCTGCAAAAGATTCCTGAGGCCTTTAAAACGCCCAGCCTGGTTCATCACTCAAAACCCCAATCATGGGTAAGACTGCCGACCTGACTGCTGTCCAGAAGGCCATTATTGACACCCTCAAGCAAGAGGGTAAGACAGAGAAAGAAATTTCTGAACGAATAGACTGTTCCCAGAGTGCTGTATCAAGGCACCTCAGTGGGAAGTCTGTGGGAAGGAAAAAGTGTGGCAGAAAACGCTGCACAACGAGAAGAGGTGACCGGACCCTGAGGAAGATTGTGGAGAAGGGCCGATTCCAGACCTTGGGGGACCTGCGGAAGCAGTGGACTGAGTCTGGAGTAGAAACATCCAGAGCCACCGTGCACAGGCGTGTGCAGGAAATGGGCTACAGGTGCCGCATTCCCCAGATCTGGGCTACAGAGAAGCAGCACTGGACTGTTGCTCAGTGGTCCAAAGTACTTTTTTCAGATGAAAGCAAATTCTGCTTGTCATTTGGAAATCAAGGTGCCAGAGTCTGGAGGAAGACTGGGGAGAAGGAAATGCCAAAATGCCAGAAGTCCAGTGTCAAGTACCCACAGTCAGTGATGGTCTGGGGTGCCGTGTCAGCTGCTGGTGTTGGTCCACTGTGTTTTATCAAGAGCAGGGTCAATGCAGCTAGCTATCAGGAGATTTTGGAGCACTTCATGCTTCCATCTGCTGAAAAGCTTTATGAAGATGAAGATTTCATTTTTCAGCACGACCTGGCACCTGCTCACAGTGCCAAAACCACTGGTAAATGGTTTACTGACCATGGTATCACTGTGCTCAATTGGCCTGCCAACTCTCCTGACCTGAACCCCATAGAGAATCTGTGGGATATTGTGAAGAGAACGTTGAGAGACTCAAGACCCAACACTCTGGATGAGCTAAAGGCCGCTATCGAAGCATCCTGGGCCTCCATAAGACCTCAGCAGTGCCACAGGCTGATTGCCTCCATGCCACGCCGCATTGAAGCAGTCATTTCTGCCAAAGGATTCCCGACCAAGTATTGAGTGCATAACTGTACATGATTATTTGAAGGTTGACGTTTTTTGTATTAAAAACACTTTTCTTTAATTGGTCGGATGAAATATGCTAATTGTGTGAGATAGGAATTTTGGGTTTTCATGAGCTGTATGCCAAAATCATCCGTATTAAGACAATAAAAGACCTGAAATATTTCAGTTAGTGTGCAATGAATCTAAAATATATGAATGTTAAATTTTCATCATTACATTATAGAAAATAATGAACTTTATCACAAAATGCTAATATTTTGAGAAGGACCTGTATATGGCCAAATCAACACAACAATGGTTCACCAGACACAAAGTCAACCTTCCAAGGTCACTTCAGTCTTCAGACTAGAAAACATGGGAGGTAAGCTGAAGAAAATGGAGCAAAGGAAAACACAGGATTCAGTCTGGATGATCGAGGCATATCGTGGAAAGAGGAATGATCCCTCTCTCCCTCTTTGTGGAATTTTATAGAAGACGACCGGGTGCTGTCCTGCTTTTCTTTTATTTGTTTTTGGAACAAGTGGCCTTTATTGAATAATAATTTGACATAAATGAGGGTGTAGAGAGAAGGGAAAGACATGCAGCAAATAGCCCGAATGTGCTCATATTAAAGTTTTTATTTTTCAAACGTCTTCAGTGTGAATAATGCTGTTGCAATGAAAGATTAATTTCTTTAATGTCGTTTCTTAAACTTATCTTTACCAGGGGTGCCAACAACTTTATCTGTGGCTGTGTGGCAAAATATTTTTATGGGGGGTTTCATTAAACTGCGGGAAGGAAATGGGTTTTCCTAGCAGGTTTAAAGATCTTTAGTCATGTCTATTTCCTGTTCATGTTTCATTTCTTAGGAACTGTACATTGCAGTTGGGATCTCTGGAGCTATCCAACACCTGGCTGGAATGAAAGATAGCAAGGTAAAGTTGGAGGACAAAGACAAATCGGTTTTTCTGCTTTCCTGTGCCTTTTCTTATTGTACTGTTTGCATCTCATTTAGTTCAACCAGTAATGGTGACGTTATAAATACATTTTAGGTATTTTAATATACAATGTGCCTATTATTTTTCCCCTGTTAGACTATTGTGGCCATCAACAAAGATCCTGAAGCTCCCATTTTCCAGGTAGCTGACTATGGCCTTGTGGCAGATCTTTTTAAGGTGAGTATCTATAGGTAAAACAATCTCATACTAAGGTGTGATGAACCACCTGCCCATTTACTCACATTGTTTTAGTCTTGAATGACAGTAAGAATATAACATTTGTTTCCTTACTTATAAATTTTGCAGGATGCCTTATTCCACCTAATGGAAATGTGCAGCTCCTGAATTATTAAGCTCTTGAATTAGTCTAAGGAGGGTTCTGGCTGGTGCTTGCTGCCACAAGGAGACCACATTAGCATCTCAGGAGATATAAAAACTGATCAATAGTTGGATAAGAGTTGGCCTCGGTTGTCGTTCTAAGCTTCGACTTGCCAGGCCTCTTATATGCTCAGTTGCACTCTTGTGTCAAGTTGGTGCTTGGGGATATCGAGCCAGGCGCGTTGGCACGACTAACACTGGAGTCCGTGAAAGGTTAGCAGATTATATTTTTATTTGTGTCCTGTTGGTCATGTTTTATTTAGCCCTTCAGCAGTGGCTGAGCAGCCCAGGTGTCCTGACAAACTCTGTAGGAGTGATTAGGAATAAGCTGGTGGCAGTAGAGTTGTGACCTGCTGGGTGAGATCATCTTACATGTGATCACTCCTCAGATAACTGATTAAAATGGATGGGCTCTCTACTTTTTTCCTAAATGGACATTGATACCTTGCAGGAACCCGGGCAGTGACTGATGATTCTCCTCAGACGTTGCTCGAGTCAAATGCAGAGGCATGTGAATAACTTAACGTGCATATTTATCTGAAAGATGCGCTAAGGGCCCTGTTTACACGTTTTTTATTTTTTGGTAAAATTGAAAAGTTTTGTTTTTCTACTGTTCGTGTACATGACAACGGCACACTTTTTTTCTCCCGTTTGGGGGAAGCCCTGGCACATGCGCAGTATGACTGCAGTCAGTAGAAATTATTTTGCACAGCATAACAGATGCCGACCAGTTTAAAACCCACAGAAGATCTCAACTACAGGCTTGGTAAAACAACCCTAAGCATGCTGCCAGACCTCGGAGTTTTGTGCGTTAAAATGGCCCAGTAAAAGTTCCGACCCAAGTTCGACTGGGAATCAGTTCCACACTTAGTTTGATGTCCAGATGCTCTCCATCCAGTCCAATTTGGCTTAAGCTTTTTAGAAGGAAGAGCGAACAAAGATTTCAGTCTGTTATGTCATCTTCCTTACAGTTCAGTTGCTGTGTGTTCTTTTATTGTGTTGGTCTGACTCTGACATAAAATCTTAATAAAAAGTATTGATTGCGACTGGAATTTGACAAAACAAGGAAAAGTTCAAGCTGCCTTAATACACCGTATACTCTGGGAATAGCTCAACACATTCTTATTTGTGACGCTCTATGTTGCATCTCTTTCAGTTCTGCCTTTAGTCACCTAGTAAACACTGAAATGCTTCTACACCTGCAACCCGCTTGTTTGCATAATTAAAGTTGTCATATGGTTTATCCTCAGGATGGAAGTGACCGTTGTCTTTTAAGGTCACAAATGCAGATTTATCACTGATATATTGACCAGTGATTAAATTAAAAAGCAATCTGCAGCGAATACATTTGATGTAGTTTTTTGCTGCTAAAAATGACACAGTTGGATGGTTGTAAAATAATTTCATCTGTTTTTTCTGAAGGCCGTTCCTGAGATGACAGAAGCACTGAGCAAGTGAGGGGACGCTTCATCGCACAGGTGTAAATAAAAAGGCGACCACAGGAAACAGTCACTGCCTTAACAAGATGTTGGTGTGCCACAACATCTCATACTTTAATCCCAGTTTTTATGTAGACAGCAGATGTCAGACGATTCATGGATAACCTGTACTTAGATGTTTTTGCTTTCTGTAGTACATGTAAATTGTATTTAAAGAGCTGGAACCGTAAGCACCTCTTTTGGGATGCCTGACTTTTTACATGTAAGATCTTCACATTGACTCAAAGGAAATATGTACAGTAAGTAAAGAGATGATCTTGGAAAACAGTGTATTAAACACATGGCTCAAAACCTTCATGACTTTGCCATGTTTTGCTTTTTATTGGGTTGCAGCGTTGCTTTACTTTGATCAGAGAAACTCTTAAAAAGTTTACAATATGGCCACAAATCTTAAAGGTTCATGCTATCATATTTTTTGCACTTTAACGCTCACATTTCTTTCATTTATCATGAGATATTTGTACCCATTCTGGAATATTTACACAAAATTGAAATATTAGAAACTAAGAAAACAATTTAGGCCTAAAGTTTGATGAAACCTGGAGGGTTTTAAATAACTGTGGATTGGCAGAATCTTGAATGATCTCATTAAACTGGGTGTGGTTGGTTTCCAGTCATAGGCACCTGGAGTAATAACAAATTATGCGACTCCTTAAAAGTCCAACGATATGTAGCAAGTCAAAGAAAAAAGATGAGATGACTACAATTTGCCCTGCAGCAGTCCATCAAGGAGGACCGTTAATGAATTTAGTGATGCTAGATAGACTACCATGTCAGCTTAGACACTGTGGCCTGTTTCCAGGTGATGTGACAGGATATGATGTTTTGAGGAGCTTTATCAGTACCCTTAAGACCTCAGCCCCATCATCCTCAGCCCTTGGCATCTAAAAAAAAAAAAAAGACAACATATGAAATGCAAAATCTTCTGCACAGGCTGTGTCATAATGCCAGGCTTAGTCCACATTGCTGGTTTGTTTTAGGAAAAGTAAGAAATTGTCAATTCCTGAAAAGTGTAGCCTGATGAATAACTCGTCTGTATTTATCTGTTCCCATGGTGGCAGGTTCCTCCTCTAAACACCAGTAATATAAAGATGAAGGATGTAGAGTTCATGTGTCAGTACCTACCATCAGGGTAGTTCAGTGATTTTTTTTTTTTGCATCTGATCTGAAGAGCGAGTCCTGATAAAGTTATTTTGTGAAGTCCTATGCCTCTGACAGGCGGTTGACTGAAGTCTCCACTGGGCCCATCATCCTGTATTTCTCCTCAAGCAGAGGCTCGGTGCCTTGCAGGTGGATGACAGACTTGTGAAGCCCAATCCGTGTCTCTTGGTTCCTCTTGTTATAAATGTTCACTCTGCGCTCCAGTTCAGGGCTGGTTTTGGTGGAACCTGTTGGACTGGGTGGTTTAAGGTTGACTGGGTCCAAGCCCTTCTGGGTGAGGCAGGAGTCCTCAGAAAGAGAGAAGAGGAGCTCCTGCACCACGGCGCTGGGACTTCCCCGCGGCTGAGTGCCCAAGGCCAGCGGGCTGCTGTAGGGCGGAGGGTAGCAGCGCTGGTCGCTGTAGTCTGTGGAGGTGGAGGCCTCCCGCACGGTGGAGCTGCAGTCCACGCTGGAGCCCAGCGTGTGGCTGCTGATGCTGTGCTGACGGGCGCTGAAGCTGCTGCGGGACACGGTCGTGGATGCATCGCTGACAAAGCTGCTGGTGCGCTGTAGTCGGCTGGACGGTGGCGCGTCGGCGCTCACTAAGGTGGAGGGAAGCTGGTTGGGGTTGTTGGGTAGGTGCACGTCTATGGCTGCTGTAGTGATGACACGAGCTGGGTCTGGGATCCCCATATCTACAAAACATATACATAAAAAAACCTTAGAAAAAGTGATCCTGCAAAAGCATTCATATACCCTTGAACCTTTTCCTATTTTGCTATATTACAACCACAAACTTCAATATCTTGGGATTTTATATGATGCACAAATCTAAATTAGTGCATAAAATGTGAAGTGAAAGAACAGGACACAAAGTTTTTAAACATTTTCACAAATAAGTCTGATGTACTTTGATATCTACCTTTAGAAGTCACCTAATTTAAAGAGTCCACCTGTGTGTAAATTCAATGGCAGTATGAATACAGCTGGTCTATGACGATCTCAGAGGTTTGTTAGAGAACATTAGTGATCAAACAGTATCATGTACAAGGAAAGAGGATGAAGGTGCTTTGCTTAGAGATGGGAATTAAATTAATTTAGCCAACAGTGGGCCTCACACTGAACACACAATTCCCATCTTAAAGTATGGTGGTGCCGGCATAATGCTGTGGGGATGCTTTTATTAAGCAGAGACTTCAAAGATGAAGAATTGATTATATAATGGACAGAGCTAAATCCCAGAAGTAAACCTGTAAGAAGCTGCAAAAGACATGAGACTGGGACTGAGGTTCCAGCAGGACCATGACCCTAATGGTTTAGATCAAATATTTAAGAATAGACCAATCAAAGTCAAAACCTAAATTAAATTGAGAATCTGTAGAAAAAAGCTGAAGATGTCTGTTCACAGATAATTTCCTTCTGATGGTTCTAATTGCAGAGAATGGTGGTTCTTCACAGTTCTGACTCTAGGCCAGGGGTGTCCTACAACTTTTCAAAGTGTCCCTGGTCCGACACACCTGAATGATTTCCATTCCATTCCACCCTCCTTTGACCCACAGGACCCACAGCTTTCCAGTAACACCTCAAATTTTTTATCTTCCACCTCAGCCCTAGACCCTTCTGCTTCTACATGTTTGCCTTCAACCATATCACAAGATGCTGATGGTTCCTTTGCTTCCCCCTTCCACCTGTGTGTCTCAAGAAGTCAGGTGAAGAGACAACTGGAGAGACTGAATCGGAATAAGGCTGCAGGTCCAGATCATGTCAGCCCTAGAGTCCTGAAGGCCTGTGCAGAGCAGCTCTGTGGGATTCTGCAGCACCTCTTCAACCTTAGCCTGGCCCAGAAGGTTCCAGTGTTGTGGAAGACCTCCTGTCTTGTTCCGGTACCAAAGAAAACTCACCAATCAGTCCTCAATGACCTGTTGCCCTCACATCCCACATCATGAAGGTCCTAGAGAGACTCCTGTTGGCCCACCTGAGTAAGCAAACAGTAAACCATCAGGACCCACTTCAGTTTGCTTATCGCTGTGGAGTTGGAGTTGAAGATGCCATCATACACCTGCTTCAACAAACCCACTGTCATCTGGACAAAGCCAGCAGCACTGTGAGGATCATGTTCTTTGATTTCTCCAGTGCATTTAATACAATCCAACCTGATTTGCTTTGTCAGAAACTCCAGAAGACTCAGGTGGAGGCCTCAACAATCTCCTGGATCAAAGACTACCTGA
This sequence comes from Girardinichthys multiradiatus, assembly GCF_021462225.1. NCBI lineage: Eukaryota > Metazoa > Chordata > Actinopteri > Cyprinodontiformes > Goodeidae > Girardinichthys > Girardinichthys multiradiatus. The sequence continues at coordinate 27,025,030 of NC_061795.1, read as the reverse complement.
CAAACAGACCACAGTTTGTGAGACTGAAGGGTTGTGAGTCTAACCAGGTGGTCAGCAGCACAGGAGCACCACAGGGGACTGTACTCTCACCATTCCTTTTCACTCTGTACACCTCAGACTTCCAGTACAAGACAGACTCCTGTCATCTGCAGAAATACTCGGATGATTCTGCAGTCGTGGGGTGGATCAGAGATGGACAAGAAGCTGAGTACAGGAAGAAGGTGGACCGCTTTGTGGCATGGTGTGGAAACAATAATCTAATTTTGAACGTGACTAAAACAAAGGAGATGATTGTAGATTTTAAGAGAAACAAGAATTGGTCAAAAACTATTTCTATCATGGGAGAAGAAGTGGAGGTGGTGGTGGAGTATAAATACCTCGGTGTTCACCTGGACAACAGACTAGAGTGGAGATGCAACTGTGAAGCCATCTACAAGAAGGGACAGAGCAGACTGTACTTCTTGAGGAAGCTTAGGTCCTTTGGTGTTTGCAGCAAGATGCTGCACATCTTCTATAAGTCTGTTGTGGAAAGTGTGATCTCTTCTGCCATCATCTGCTGGGGAAGCAGCATCAGAGCCAGGGACTTAAAAAAGCTCAACAAGTTGATAAAGAAGGCTGGCTCTGTTCTGGGGACTCCTCTGGAACCTCTGGAGATCATTGTGGAAAGACGGATTTTTCATAAAATGAAGAACATTATGGAGAACCCTGAGCATCCTCTTCATGAGACTGTCCTACAACAACAGAGTGTCTTCAGTCAGAGGCTTCTTCAGATCTGCTGTAAGACGGAGCGCTACAGGAGATCCTTCCTGCCCACAGCCATCAGCATCTACAACGGCTCTTTGAGGAAACCTTCATAATATGAGCTATAACAACATTTAACTTCCCTTTGGGATTAATAAAGTATTTTTGAATTTGAATTGAATTTGAAACGTCACAAGCAGGACTCTGTAAAACCTGCTGAAGAGGTAATTCAGGTGTGTTGGACCAGCGGCACATTGAAAAGTTGCAGGACACCAGGCCTCAAGGACTGGAGTTTGACGAGCGCTCTAGGAGGATAAAGGGCTGAAAATGCACCCTACACTTTTCTGACTTTTATTTGTAAGTAAATTGAACCATTTTTTATTTTCTTCATATTTATGGACTGCTTGTTGTAATTTGACAAAATGTGGAAAAGTTCCAGGAGTACGAGGATCTTTGCAAGGCGCCGTAATGATGACAGCATTAACTTGTTGCTGCTCACCGCTGCTTGGTTCACTGTAGTACTGGCTGATGTAGTTATTCATGTCATCCTGACCGTGATGAGCTGAAAACAGAAAAGTGGATAAAAGTCATCCCAGTGCAAATATAGTGTTGACTGCAGTTATAAACTGACAGTAAAACAATGAATCAATGAAAGGTATGAGGGAAAGGGAAAAGTTATTTACAAAACCCTTGTTCAGGTCAATACAACCACCTTAAAATAAATAAAACGCAAAAGTTAAATATGCATTATCAAACACTTGAATTAGTGACAGCTGTTAACCTCTATATTTTACTGTGAATTAACCCGTTTAGTAAATGTTTATATGCAGCTTTGAACAGGTAAAACAAGGGATAAACATTTGAGGATTGCACTGAAAGTTTTCAATTTTGTGATGATTACAGGTCCTTCTCAAAATATTAGCATATTGTGATAAAGTTCATTATTTTCCATAATGTCATGATGAAAATTTAACATTCATATATTTTAGATTCATTGCACACTAACTGAAATATTTCAGGTCTTTTATTGTCTTAATACGGATGATTTTGGCATACAGCTCATGAAAACCCAAAATTCCTATCTCACAAAATTAGCATATTTCATCCGACCAATAAAAGAAAAGTGTTTTTAATACAAAAAACGTCAACCTTCAAATAATCATGTACAGTTATGCACTCAATACTTGGTCGGGAATCCTTTGGCAGAAATGACTGCTTCAATGCGGCGTGGCATGGAGGCAATCAGCCTGTGGCACTGCTGAGGTCTTATGGAGGCCCAGGATGCTTCGATAGCGGCCTTTAGCTCATCCAGAGTGTTGGGTCTTGAGTCTCTCAACGTTCTCTTCACAATATCCCACAGATTCTCTATGGGGTTCAGGTCAGGAGAGTTGGCAGGCCAATTGAGCACAGTGATACCATGGTCAGTAAACCATTTACCAGTGGTTTTGGCACTGTGAGCAGGTGCCAGGTCGTGCTGAAAAATGAAATCTTCATCTTCATAAAGCTTTTCAGCAGATGGAAGCATGAAGTGCTCCAAAATCTCCTGATAGCTAGCTGCATTGACCCTGCCCTTGATAAAACACAGTGGACCAACACCAGCAGCTGACACGGCACCCCAGACCATCACTGACTGTGGGTACTTGACACTGGACTTCTGGCATTTTGGCATTTCCTTCTCCCCAGTCTTCCTCCAGACTCTGGCACCTTGATTTCCGAATGACATGCAGAATTTGCTTTCATCCGAAAAAAGTACTTTGGACCACTGAGCAACAGTCCAGTGCTGCTTCTCTGTAGCCCAGGTCTGGGGAATGCGGCACCTGTAGCCCATTTCCTGCACACGCCTGTGCACGGTGGCTCTGGATGTTTCTACTCCAGACTCAGTCCACTGCTTCCGCAGGTCCCTCAAGGTCTGGAATCGGCCCTTCTCCACAATCTTCCTCAGGGTCCGGTCACCTCTTCTCGTTGTGCAGCGTTTTCTGCCACACTTTTTCCTTCCCACAGACTTTCCACTGAGGTGCCTTGATACAGCACTCTGGGAACAGCCTATTCGTTCAGAAATTTCTTTCTGTGTCTTACCTTCTTGCTTGAGGGTGTCAATAGTGGCCTTCTGGACAGCAGTCAGGTCGGCAGTCTTACCCATGATTGGTGTTTTGAGTGATGAACCAGGCTGGGAGTTTTAAAGGCCTCAGGAATCTTTTGCAGGTGTTTAGAGTTAACTCGTTGATTCAGATGATTAGGTTCATAGCTCGTTTAGAGACCCTTTTAATGATATGCTAATTTTGTGAGATAGGAATTTTGGGTTTTCATGAGCTGTATGCTAAAATCATCCGTATTAAGACAATAAAAGATCTGAAATATTTCAGTTAGTGTGCAATGAATCTAAAATATATGAATGTTAAATTTTCATCATGACATTATGGAAAATCATGAACTTTATCACAATATGCTAATATTTTGAGAAGGACCTGTATTTTCTCTTGCTGACCATTTAAATTTTTTAAGATGTTAAGCACATAAAATTAAAGCAAATTCTCCTATAAAATAGAAAATGATCTAAATGACTGAAAACAATCATGCATTAAAATGTAATAATCCTTATACTAAATGTTTATATCCAGCTTTTAACAGATAAAATGAGGAATATACATTTGAGGATTATATTGATTACTTGAAGTTTTTATTATGGGATGCATCTAATGATTACTGTTTTTTCAGATAAACTTAACTGTAGAACATGTAAAATTGCATCAGATCAAAGCAAATTCTTCATTTAAAAAGAAGTAAATCACCTAAATTCCTAAGATAAATTAAAACATATTTAATCTAGTTAAATAAAAAATATAATTTCAGATACATTTGTGGCACTAATGTATTTTACAAATTGTAATTTGTGGAAAAGTTTCTCTGCAGGACTGTTGCATGCCCGACTCCACAGTATATTGATTTATGTTTGGGATTTTATTTTTATAAGTCTCACCTCATTGTTCAGTCCAAACAGAGACACACACCATCCCCACATGATCAATACCACTCGAGTGTGAGACGTTCAGGCCCAGTTGAAATGCAGTCTGACTACAAACATGGCGTCTGGTCCTGCTGTGATTTATAATGTCGATAAAGAAAATGCTTCAGTGTTTTGAGCCCCTGACATCACCTGTACAGACGGTGCTCTGTGTCCTCTGAGTTATGAGCTGTCTCTGTGTGAGAGGTTTATGATCCATGCTCTGACTCACTGTGTGATGTATTGTGCAGGCGTGGCACCAGAATTTTGATGAGGAAGGTGAGAAGATTTATTCTGAGGACTCCAGCACCCTTACACTGTTTGATGAATGTTTATTTTGTAGAGGATAAAGGAAGTTGTGCTACATTTTCTTCAGATTATCAGTTTTATTTTCTAATTTTGTTGCTTCCACTGGGCAAAACGTTCATGTATTCTTTTTAAAGTTAATTTGATCAATGGTTTCCAGGCCTTCTGAAGGTCTTTAAATGTTCTTCTAATGTTGGATACCTTTTTTAAGCACACAGGGAACAATATGAAGAGGTAGTAAAATGAAAGTTCACTTTATTTCAGTTCCAGTGTTAATTTTTTATGTTGCCAGACATAAAGACAACTATCTAGTATTTACAAGGTTCTAAAATTACTTAAATACAATCTTACGTATGCAAAATAAACACTTGACTCCACATTATTATTATTATTATGATTATTATGATTCTGTATCAAACAAAAATTAAACAAAAATGGAAACGCTGTGAGTGGAAAATAAAATACACCCTCACTGCTTCTGTAGGATTTAGGAGGGAAAGTAGCACCTTGATGCTGATTGCAGCACTCATTAACTGATCATTATCAGTGTGACCACCTCTATAAAAGCTGGCGTTTTGGCAGTTTGCTGGCCTGGACCATACAAGTGCACATTGTCTCAATGCCAAGAAGGAAATACATCAGCAATGACCTTAAAGAAACAAGTGTTGCTGACCATCAATCTGACAAACTGTGAACAAATATTCACAAATGGAAACATTTAATATACCGTAGTTGCCCCCAATTTTTCCAGAAGTTGAGATTCTTACATATTGAGGATATGCACTGCTGAAAAACTCAAGAACTGCTTTTTAGAATTTTCTTGTTAAATGTTACTGTTCATTAAGTACAGTTAGAAAAAGACTGAATGAGAAACTGACCAAATCCTACCAGAAATAATTACTATGAATTGTCACTGCTAAAGAAAGGTGTTTCAACAAGATTTTAAATCATAGTACATACTCAGTTTTTCCATAACAACTTTTCAACTTTCTTAATAAATAATGACTGTGTGGTATGTGTTGTGCATTTTTCTACAGCTGAGGTTATATTTGCACAACTTAAGAAAATGGTGAAGACCAGGGGTCTCATTTGTAAACGTGGCGTACACACAAAACAGAGCCTAAAACTGCTGAATGTCACTTTCCACACAAAGGTTGTGATTTATAAAAAACAAACTTGATGGGAAACGGTGCGGTCCCTCAGGCAAACTCTAACCCATACGTATGGTCGTTTGGGAAACAGTGGAAACTGGTTTTGCAGACGGAGAGGTGGGGAATTGAAGCCGCACTGCATCATGATTCCAATAAGACATTCAATTTCACTCCATATCAAACTTTAATCATAGATCAACTGTATCATAAGCATCCAAAACTGCAGTGTCGTTTATGCCTGCGCTGGTGACCCATAACTAAAGATAAGGAACTTTCATATAAATAACAAAAAGCCTTTAAGCCTAGTAAATCTTAAAGTCTGTACGTTTCATCAAAGTTTTCTTACCATCACAATTATCTCCCCAAAGATAATCAGGGTGAAGTGCACCACAGATTAACACACAAATTGTTGGCAAAAACCCTTATTGCTGTAAACATTTAATTACCGTGGTGACACAGTGCGTAATGCTGTGCGATGGATGTATTGGCACTGCTGGCAAATAGGAGAATTAGGAATGAACGCATTTTCAGGGATCACCCAGATTTCCTGGCCCATAATGATGACTGGCTAATATGCCGATTTAGACTCCCTAGAGCATTGCTCTTGGATCTGTGTGCTGAACTGGGTCCAGTATTGGAAACCGGCTCATACCAGTGCGAGTTAGCAACCAGTTAGGTTAATTGGTTTCTCTAAATTGCACCTAGGTGTGTACATGGTTGTTTGTCCTGCGTTGCTCTGTGATGGACAGGCGACCGGTCCAGGATGCACCCCACCTCTCGCCCAATGAGCACAGGAGACAGACACCAGGCCTCCTGCAACCCTGCATGGACAAGCAGGTATGGACAATAAATAGATGAATGGATGTTTCTGCAACTATTTTTAAAAGCTGCAGTTTTTAATGTTTAAAACAATCTATTTACAAAGTTGTCTTTGATGGTACAATTCTATGAATGCCTTTTTTTTTATATCTACCCCAAACTTTACACTTAAGCCTTCAATTCCTTTCAAGATATTGCATTTCTCCACCAGCTGTTAGTGGATGACCCTCTTTCCTCATCCTTTAAGTTTCTGTCTCAGTACTTGATAGCTTGTAATAAACCAGAGCTGGCTGTTTCAGATGGGTTACCTGCAGCCCCCTGAGGTTCTCTAACTTTGGCTGGTCTGTGATGCTTGGAGACGCCAGGAGCTAATCCATCCACCTCCTGGAAGCTGCTGTTCTGTGTACCCCACATATGATTAATCTGCATGGCTGCTTCACGCTCTGCTACCAGGTCCAGATCCTGCTGGGCAAGGTGGGCCCTCAACTGTCTTATTTCGAACTAGATGGAAAAATAGAAAGAACATTTGAGGAATTTTAGTAGACTAATTGTTTTTGTTTTACCTTAAACAATCGTAACTGATGTATTTACGGCCTAAATGTTATTTTTTACAGCCCTCTGAAAAACTATTTTTCTACTTTCTACTTTTTCTACTTAGTACTTCAAAAATGTTCAAATGATGGTTTCATTTGTTAAGAGGAAAAACAACCCAAATTAACATAACCCTATGTGAAAAGATTGACATATTTTACATAAAACCTCTTGGACAACATGAAGTAGCGCACACAACCTTATTGTGGTTTTACTGAATTCCCAAAGCTTTCTAAATTACCTTGTAACCCTTTCCAGACTGACAGATGCTAATTTTCTTTAGGGCATGAGATGTTTTCTTATGAAATCTTTTGGCCTACTTCATGTTGTCAGACAGATTCCACTTCAGTAATTTATGGAGGTCTGGCACTAAAGTGTTGCTGGTGAAAATCATATCAATCGCTTGCAAACAGATATCAATACAGCTCTCTTTTTTTTTACATCAATTTTGACTGCAGGTGTCATAGACTCTCTCGTGTTGCACTTTGCTGCCCTCTGTTGGTCTCATGCTGCTACAAAGTCATATAAGAGATCAAGAAAGTGAGAACATACGGCTTGTTCTTGGCAGATCTGGGTAAGACGATCGAGCTGTTCCTCTCTCACCGCCTTCGCCTTCTCGTACTGCTGGATCTCCATCTCCATTTCCACCTTCACTTGGAGAACATAGGCTGGAAAACAAAACCGTTGTATCACATAAAGCTTCCAGACTTTACACTCCCTTAAAGAGCTGCGTCTGAAGGTTTATGACACAAATGATGCTTTCATTCCCATGTTGGGTTGGAGCACCATCGAATTGGGTTAAATTTCAGAACATACTGCAAATGTTGGAGTATGTTGGAGGTTTAAACTTTGCTTATACACAAAGCTGGCCATGAGGTATAGGCAAACTGATCCCCAGTAAGTCTGAGAGGATTAATTAAAGTAATATGAGACCTAGACTGTAATAATCTCTCAAAAATCAAAATATTTATTTGACACATAATTTTCATGAATTTACCTTTTTTGATTTGTTTGAACTAATCATTGAAAAAATATATTTTTTTGTTAGTGTCAGGAGAAGCCCCTGGGTCTGCAGCCTGCAGGAGTGCTGTGTGAGTGTCTATGCTGAACTTTTACAACAAAGATGCTTAACAAGGCGACTATTTCAGTGACTAAAATTAGCTTCTAACAGTTTTCAAAGGCGGCGGGGATTTAATGTTTCATAGTATTTCAAGTCAGGAGATTTTAAAGAAAGATTTGAAGGCTTTGCAAGGTTTATTGACACAGAAGTGGAGTGAATCAGAGCATCAGACGCGAATATTGGGCCAACAGAAAACAAAAAGCCATTTTTAGGTTTTTTACGCTGCTGAATACACTCTATGCAGTGGGACAGGTTGTCTGTCTGCTATATTTTCCTTTAAATAAATGTTTGAGGAAACGTTTAAATCAGAATGTGGACCTACATCCGACTGATTAATGCTGTGGTTGAGTTTCTGAATAAATGAACAAATGTTATGCAGTCTGTTTTTCTTCTGCGTGTTTTAAGCACATTAAACTTTATAAGTAATCCTAATATTACCTGTAGAAAAACAATAAATATTTGATCAAATATCATTTATCATTTTAAAAGAGTCTCTATTATTATGCTTTTAAATGAATTGTACAATACAAACAGATTTTTTGCACTCAAGCATGAAATGAGTCCTATGTCTGTTTATTTCACATGCTGAAGTTGGCACTTTTTGTGGCATGCAATAAATGCCAAATTTGACTGTATTAAAAAAAACTGCTTTTGATTTCGGGAGGAAAGCCATCACTTTTGATTAATAAAAAAATGTGTCATTAGATTAATTAAAAATAATAGTAATAAAGTTGTACGTGCAGCTTTAGTCTCCAGGCCAGCAAGTGACCACCAAGAATGCTTCATTCCTCATACAGCATAAAGGTCTCCAAACCCTCTTATTTGCTGTTGAAAGAGCATAATTATGAATTTGCTCCTGTGGTTTTTGAATGGTAAATTTAATAGAATCCAAAATGTGTTTACATTTGCAATAATAATATTTTTTTGAATTATTATAATTATTTTATTCAGTCGATTTCTTCTTCGTTTGACTTTTCCCTTTCAGGGCTAGCCACAGCTAGCCACAGTGAGGCATCTGTCTCCATCTCATCCTATCTTCTGCATCTTTTTCTCTCCTGGCCACCCAGAGACTGTCTCAACTCCTCCCTGAAAGCCACACAACTTTATTCCTTTTTCAGCTTCCGCCACTTTGTCCTCTGTTCTGCCTTTTGTTCTGCCCTCTTCATCATCATCATAATCATCAGAATCGTTCTATACACCACCATCCCGTGCTGTCTGGCAACACTCTCACTTACCACTACCTTGCAGTCCAGATTACATTGTTTACACAAGATCTTATTCACCAGTGTGCTCCTACATCTGCTCTTGTAAGCCACCTGGTGTTCCTACCTCTTCTGGAAGAAAGTATTCACTACAGCCATTTCCATCCTCTTTGTAAAGTCTACCACCATGTGCCCTTCTGCATTCCTGTTCTGGATACCATTTTCTCATCACCTCTCTTTCCTGCTCCAACATATCCATTGAGATCTGCACCAATAATCACTAACAACACTGAACATCACACCTTTCATTTCTAGCTTCAGACTCATCACCCTATCTGACACGCTTCACCTGCACAACATTCCTGACAAACTCCTCCTTCAGGATGACTCCTACACCATTTATCTTCCCATCCACACCATGGTAGAGTAGCTTAAACCTTGCTCCAACGCTTCTACCCCAGCTACTTTCCCATCTGGTCTCCTGAACACACAGCAGGTCCACTTTTCTCCACTGCATCATGTCTGCCAACTCTTTAGCTTTTCCTGTTGTCCCAACATTCAAATTCACTCTCAGTCCTAGACTCTTGCCTTTCCGCTTTTCTCTCTGCCTACCGACATGCCGTCCTTCTTTTCTTCCTCTTTGATAGTATGTTAACAGCCATGATAAAATGCTAGGCAAATGCTGCTTAGGGCATCATCCTGTACTTTACTGAAGAGCCACAAGGAGGAGCAACCTGTATAGCTCTATCTGGTAAAATGAATTGTGTCCAACAAGTTTTGTCTTTGTGGGGGGAGGATGTAAGAGACATCAGCTCCTCCTGGCTCACCGTCAATGATCCTCTTGACCCTCCAGATGCGCAGTGTGATGATGAGGCCAATGGCATCCCAGGGGCTGCTGGGGCCGTTGGCCACGGTGGAGGCCACCATGGGGGCCAGAGAGAGCACGATGACAGCTCCGTCAAACACCTGAAACAAAAAAGCAACTCTTGAGTTTTAATACTCGCAGCCATCGATTTATTTCTCATGGGACCAATGAGAGCTTACCTCTACTTTGTTCTCAATGTAATCCCATATCCCCAGCACCACAATCCTGAACACCGTCTAAGAGCAGCAGTGAGACAGAAAGAAGTGGAGTAACTGTCAATATTCTTTTTAATTCATGTATTTTCTTCATTTCTCCAAGTAACACATACTAGACAATATGCTTACACATACTGTAATATGAACAAAGCTATAATATTTCACAGCTTCTGCAGTTTTGCAGAAGTCAAGAAATCCTAAAACTCTTGATCCCATTTTATTTTGAAGGTTATGTGAGAGCAGTATGAGGTTCCCTTTGTGCCAAAATCATATGAACATCCAGCTGTTGACATTCACTGCGAACACAGCGAAGCATTTGTCAATGTTTTTACAACTTTAAGTTTCAATTCAGCTATAAAAGACAGTGTGTCTGTTCTACTTGAACCCATATGTCTGTCATCATTGTGCCTTGCCTACTCGCTAACCATGTCAAGTTGGCTGCAGATGCATTCATACAGTGCCTTGCATGGACCTTGAACTTTTTCACATTTTGTCATGTTAAAACCACAAACTTTAACGGTTTTGTTTTGATTTTATGTGACAGACCAACTCATAGCAGTGCACATTTGTGAAGTGATAGGAAAATAATATATTAGTTTTAAGTTTATGTTTTTACAAATAAATATCTGGAAATTACTGCATATGTACAGGTACATAAAAAAAAAAAAAAAGGTTTTTAGTCAATCATTTCAGAAAGTGAAGTTCAAATATATAGATTTATTGCACAGAATGAAATATTTCAAGCCTTTATTTCTTGTAATTTTGATGATTATGAATTACAGATAATGAAAACTCAAAAGTCAGTGTCTCAGACATTAGAATATTGGGAAAAAGTTAAATATATCAAAATCATGGTGTCACACCCTAATTGGCTAATTAAGTCAAAAAAAAAAAAAGAAAAATGCAAAGATATTGTGAGCCTCTAAGTGATCTCTCAGTCTGGGTAAGGAGGCTACAAAGTCATGGGGAAGACTTCTGACCTGACAGATGTCCAGAAGACAGTCATTGACACCCTTCACTGCTAAACAAGCTGGATTGTTCAGAGTGCTGTATCCAAGCATATTCTTAGAAAGTTGAGTGGTATGTAAAGGTGCACCAGCAACAAGGATAACCACAACCTTGAAAGTTAAGGAAATCCACTAAAGAATTTGGGGGAGCTTCACAAGGTGTGGACTGAGGCTGGAGTAAACGCATCAAGAGCAACTATATACAGATGAAACCTAGACATGAGCTACAAACGTCCTACCTTTGCTAAGGAGAAAAATAACTGGACTGTTATATATGGCTGTTAGGTTAATTAGTGTCTCAAAGCTGCCCTTTGGTGTAAGTGTGTGTGCAAGGTTGTTTTTTTTCTGTGGCCTGTCCAGGGTGTACCCCGCCTCTCGCCCAATGGCCGCTGGAGATAGGCACCAGCTGCCCTGCAACCCTAAGCTGACAGGCCAGGCAAGTACAGCATAAAACAGAACTATGGAACTTTGGTAACTATGGAGGAGCTGCAGAGATTCAAAGCTCAGGCTGGAGAATCTTTCAACAGCATAACTACTAGTTATGTGCTCCACAAATCTGGTCTTTATGGAAGAGCAGCAAGAAGAAAGCCGTTGTAAACAAAAAAAGCCTCGTTCAAAAAGTCCCATTTAACTCTTTGATGCACCCAAGCACTTTTTTGTGATTTTGGCTTTTAATTTCTTGTACTCGTACTCGTCGTCTTCCGCTTATCCGGGACCAGGTCGCGGGGGCAGCAGACTCAGCAGAGACGCCCAGACGTCCCTCTCCCCAGACACCTCTTCCAGCTCCTCCTGGGGGAGCCCAAGGCGTTCCCAGGCCAGCCGAGAGACATAGTCCCTCCAGCGTGTCCTGGGCCGTCCCCTGGGCCTCCTCTATCATATTTTATTTATTTTTACATGTATGTCTTAGATTATTACTATTATTATTTTTGTAAGGCTGTACATGTATTTCTTTTTTATTTTAGCATATTGTAAAGAATTTGGATTAAAATAAACACATTATTGCATCTCAGCACAAAAATGTGCACATTGAAACCGTTTAGAATCAGGATTTTTGATCTTGCTCATATAAACGGTATAAAGCATGCATCTTGTTATTTCTTTGCTTCGTTTGAGGCCTGTGGCTATATTAAATGTGAGCTCTGAGGGATTTATTTGCAGATTACATCATTTTGACCATTTATGGCAAACTGACAAAAGAGAGGCTTTATTTCGATAGAATGTACCCACACTATTTCCTCCCCCTACCTCTCTTCACATAAGCACTCAGGTATTAACTTTGTCTGGGTGTGTCAGTATATGCAGCCACATTTCATTATCATTTGACCAAATGCATAAATGAGCAAGTATAGCTTTACTCATTTATGCGAAACAAAAGTTTTGCTTCCTGTGTAATCTTTATGCAAACACTGAAAGTGAAAAAGGTCCAGGGTTGTGAATACTTTTCCAAGGCGCTATATATGGATATAAACTGATCTGTCTTGTGGCTGTGATCATAGACATGAACCAACATCACACCAACTCCTCAAAGATATATAAAAGCTTAGCATAGACACAACACTTCCTACAATTCCTTGAGTAATTGTACACAGTGCAAACACTGTCTGCAGCACTTTTTGTTACAATACAATGCAGCTGCACACCTGCAGGTGGCACTGTTTTATTATTATCTCCTTATTTAGTTTCATTTCTAAGAGTGTAATACATCTTTTAAACTTCTGTCTTCCCACATCAGTGAATTTGGTGGCCAAAAACCACACAAAGACAACAGACAATATGTAGCTTAAAGGTAAAAATAAAAAACAGTCAACAGAGTGAAGACAGCAACATAAGCCGATCCAGGCAAAGGGTTATTAGAGGCTTTATAAATGAAAAAAGTCCACATGCAGGAACTAAAAGTTTGAAACCAGGTGGTCAAGTGTAAAATACTAAGATGAATGTGGCCGGCTGTAAAGAAAATGAATATTAATGAAAAACATCTGTGGCCTCATTTAAAGGAAGTGGCACAGAAAGCTCCATCTGCATTTCCAAATGTTATTGCTGCAGATCAATCGAATACCCTGAGAAGGACTGTGCAACAGCAGAGACATGAGTGCTCTGAAAATTCGTTCTTTATATAAATGTTATTGGATCAGAGTGTGTTTGCGCAGTGAACAAGAGCACGGGGCATTTCAAAGCTGTTCTAGTGTTGTGTTGAGAACCTGCTGGTGCATTTCATTGGAGCAACATACTGCAAAGCGCAGCATTAATCGTCAGGTCGCTGCATTGGCCGTAAATGAGATTGCTTTTGTGTTGAGCAGGGAAGGACCCACCTCAGTGAAGAACACAGAGAGGATGGCCAGGCTGATCCAATGGATGATGCTGGCAAACTGGGATGCATTATTAACTGAGGGAATAAAACAGAATAACTGATTATTTTACATGGTAAAATAATCTGTAGAATATGCTACATTTCACTGCGTCAAACATAACATAGGATTTTAAAAATGAAAATACCAATGCATCCACATCTCTAAATGGAAGCATAAAACAGCATCCTACATATTCATTTAGAACATACAGTACATGCACGCGTCTGCATCTTCCCCTCTATTCATCAGGCTACTTGCGGACGGCATCAAACTGAGCTTGGCTATCAGCTGAGACATTTGTCTTCATGCGCCACATCTCCCGCCATCTGTCTTTGTTTGCTGTGTTCAGTGATCTGTCCTATCAGCCTATTCGTCTTCCTCCAAGTCCTCCCCACATTCGCTCAAGCAGCAGACTCTGTATTACTTGATTTCTTGGTCTGTCTTCCTTCTCACATTTGTCTCACTTGTCAGGTTAACTGGTCAATCACTCAGTCTGTCCACTGGGAACATTAAAGGCTTGAAGGCATTTTGGATATCAGTGGAGGAAAATGGCTTGTCAGCATGTCAGTCCTTGGACATGAAACAGGAACTCCACTCAGATCTTTACCTTATGATATGTGAGTGATTCTCAGAGCACAATGATGTAAAAATTGGATATAGGATCTCTGGGTTGTTGTTTATGTCGACTTTACAGTCAAAATCCAAGACATTACTCGCTTCTGAAATGCTTTACTAAACAGTTTTGAAGTCTCCCCTTTCACATTGTCCAGATAAATTAGAATATCATCACAAAGTGAATATATTTCAGTAATTCTATTCAAACAATAAATCATGAACAAGACTGCTGACTTGACAGGTGTTCAGCAGAGAGTCGCCAACCCCCTTTCACAAGAAGGGTAAGCTACAAAATGTCTATTGCTCAAGATGCTGGCTGTTCTCTGTAGAATGGATCCAAGCATATCAATGGAAAGTTGAGTGGAAGGAAAAGGTCTGGTGGGGACAATCATGCTTATCATTAGTCATCTGTATCAGTTTGGTGATGCATCAGTGCACATTTGATGGGTAAATTAGATATCTGTGAAGGTACAGTAACTCTAACACTGAGCAATAAAAAAATGATTTTGCAGCTAGATACACTTTAGTCAGGGAAAATATGCAAAATGTATTTCAAGGTATAAAAGTGACCTGGTACCAAACTGACTTGACTGATTTCTGTCCAAAATAGTAACAGATTTAATCTTTTTTACTGCACTTAATAACAATTAAAATACATTTAGGATCATAGAAAAAATATTTTAGTTTGAAGAAGTAATGTGTGGCAGGTCACATGTTACTTAGCTAAGTAGTATTTTAAAATGAGTATTTTAAAATGAGTGAGGTAAAAAAAAACAATTATTATATTAACAATTACTTTATGAAGACGTCATACTTAGTGAAGTCACAGTGAAGTTAGAATTAAATGCTTCACTAAAGTTGTTGATCCCTTATTTTTTTAGAATATTGCTGACATTAAACTAAGAATAATAAATGTATATATATTTTTAGTTTGGACATATGATATAATGCAGGATTACTTTTACAGTAGTAGTGTACCTAGCTGCCACTTTGTTAGATAACATTAGCAAATATCAGTGCTATCATCAAGCATATTTAAATAAAATAACATTCTGTGCTTTATTTCTATCCAAACATGGCATCCCTGCAGCTAAACCGTAATGCCAATGATGGAGTAATGAACCTGCCCATCTGTCTTGTGTATTAGATCTATGCCTTGACCCAGTGCCTTTGAATAACAATCAGTAAACAGTTGTGCTGAGCAGACCACTTTCCTCTCTCCAAGGACGTGTTACATCCAGTCTAGACTGTAAATAATGAAGCGAACACACCGACTTCATTAATATTACATCCTCAAAACCCAAAACTACACTCCCCATCCCCCCAACCTCCATTAGAGCCACGTTATCATGGTAAGCATCACTCACATTGCAACAGCTTGGTGTCTATAAGCAGCTCCACTGTCAGCAGCAGCACCACCAGGATGTGACAGGCCACCAGAAAACAGTTGAAACCTGCTGACAGCAGGCAGACCTGCCAGAGAGCTGCTCGGCGTCCACAGCAAGGCTTCAGCCAGTTCGACCTGAGGAGAGGGGGAGAAAGAGAGGAGACACAGCGATGTGGAAAAGATGATAAATACTGTAGCAGCATGAAAAAATAAGATCTATGGAAAGGCTGATATAAATCACAAGACATGCCAAGGTTTGCTTTTGTAAATGTGCAAATACTGACCATTACCAATTTCATATACCAATCTTAAAAATTGCTTTATAAATATTTTAATTTAATTGAATAGACACACACAGTCCAAAGACATGCCTGTTAGGTTAATTGGTAACTCTAAATTGCCCTTAGGTGTATGAATGAGTGTGTGTGGTTGTTTGTGTGTTGCCCTGCGACAGACTGACGACCTGTCCAGGGTGTACCCCGCCTCTCGCCCATAGACTGTTGGAGATAGGAACCAGCTTCCCCATGACCCACTATGGAATAAGCGGTAGAAAATGACTGACTGACTGAATAGACACTTTTAAAATGCAGTTATAATCTATAAATTAAAATATGCTTTCCTGATGAGGCTCGTTTGTCAGACTGAAAGTCCCTGAAAATAACCATTAATCAGGTATTAAACATGATTTTCCTTAAACCCACATTTCTGTATTAAGTATTTTTTCTTAATCTGATTTAATTTTCTAATCTTAAATATTACGTTTTCATGAACTGTAAGTGGAACATCAACATAATTAACAGAAATAGAGGCTTGAAAACATCCATGAGCAATTATTATGTAATGTTTCAATTAGTGAACTGAGTTACTGAAACAAATGAACTTTTCAATAATATTGAAATTTATTGCATATGACTACATTTTAGGTCATTTTAAAAACATTTTTATTCCTAGTTCAGTGGGATTATTTGGCAATTTAATGTAAGAAAAAATAACTTTTTCACAAAGTTCCTTTCTGTGAAATATCTGAATTTAAGATATTTTTCTACCATCATCAAGCAGTATTATAGTTAGAAGAATAGTCTTTATTTTTGTGTGCCTGTATGTTATGTTACTGCTGTAATGCACAACGTTTTACTGTTATCAAAATAAAGCCTGTAAAGTTTGGGGAGAAATGATTTGATTCTCATACCCACAGCTTCACTGGGTGGCAAACCAGCAGGCGCAGGTTACTGACTGTTTAACGAGCTGACCAGATGATGTCACCCTGCTTTCATCACAGCAGGACTGCAATTGTTGCACTTTGAAAGTGTGGATTAGGCTTTAGGCTGAGATTGTCACGGTGGGATAACCGTCAGAAAGAAATGGTTTTATGGGATTAACATGTAAATATAAAACTTACGTATAACATAGTCTAAGTGCTTGTATTTGAAACAGTGCTTTAAAAATATACTGATTATTACAGTTATAATGTTATCTATAACATAATTATAGATGTATCTACATTTATTTGATTGATGGATACAAATGCTTAATAAACTTAAACTTAATTTGTTTACATCCCTGCTATTATTTGCTACATTTCCCAAACTCTTAACAGTCTGTTGTTTTTTTAACATTATTTGAATTATTTGCCCATTTCTTAGAACCTGAGTAGGCTATTTTTGATAATTGTGCAGTTTTTTCTATTGTAAATTTATCTTTATGTGTTTCTGTGTGCTTCCAATTGCCTGTCACTTCACTGCCGACACACCTGAATTTCCTCACTGAAAGACACTAAAGGATTATTCTATTCTATTCTATTCTATTCTATTCTATTCTATTCTATTCTGCTGAATATTATCTTTCTGCCATTCTGCTCATTCTGAGTTACAGAGTTTCTGTAAAATATATTTATAAAAAAAACACAGTGTCTACTGAGGAATAAATTAAGACATTCCCACATTAATACAGTCAAAAAATTGCTATAATCCCACACTTGTCTATTACATCAGGTGCGCACATTGAGAACACAATTATTTAGCATTTTTAAGAGGTTTGCCCTGTTTGAAAATAAATTAAATTAGTCATTCCCCTATATGGAAAACAGTCTACAAGTGGAATACATTTAAAACAACTGCCAACATGCCCAGGTGTGTCTGTCCAGTCAAGTCCACTCTGAAAGTAGACTGTAAGATGCCAAAACGCTTCCAAAAATCCTAAAATGTCTTCATACAGCAGGCTCTTGCTACAGTTTATGTGAATTTATGTGCATCTACAATCAGAAAGAGACTTAAAAAGCTAAATTTCCATGGGAGATGTGCAAGGTATCATTTGTCTGAAAGCCAGACTAGCTTGTCAGAGGGTGTAGACAAAGACCAGAACTTCTAGAATAATGTTATTTGTACATATTATACAATATATATTATAAATAAATTGTTTGGACACCAGAGCAGTAGATATGTTTGGCATAAACCAATTACAGCATTACCGGAAATAATCCTCATATCACCTCTGAGGGACCAGAAAAATCTTTGGTCACACCTGCTCTTTCTTTTGCATCTTATGAAAAAACTTTAAGCTGTAGAAACTTTGGAGGGACGTTTTTGTGTTTTTGCAGCTTTAACTTTTTTGAATCTTACTGACCAATGCCCAACGTGGAGAAACTGTTGCTGAAGAAGGGTCAAACTTGCCTTTGAGACTTTTTTCTTTTTAGCTTTCTCAGACTTTTGCCACTCTTCATTCCACAAGCGCACAGTGCAGAGGGGTTATTAATGGGAAGGTGTGTGCGCAAGTCTTTATACTTTGTGTCCTTTCAAAAAGTAAACACTTAGAAAGAAAAAGCCACTATCAGTTGTCACCAAAAAGCAATGCCTGTCAGAGGATAAATGCAGTTAAAACGGAGTTTGCCCTTTTTGCATCAACTCTGTTTGAAAGAGGTTAACCCTGAGAAAGGAGAGAACTGAGCAGCCAGTTCAGAGACTCAACAAATCAGTCAAACCAGAACCAGCATGAAAAGAAGAAGAATTGGCATAAGGAATAAAAACTGATAACGGAAGAAAATGCAAACATCAGACCACTGGAAGGTTTTTATCCTTACCCCACCATAAATGGGAAAATGTCTACATTTTTTGTAATTTATTTATTGCTCCAAAATTCAGAACAAACATTTCAAAATAAATTGGAAGACGTTGTAAAATTGTGGTAAATGATTAAACTTAAAGTGTCTGTGACACGCTTTTCTCACAAATGCAGAAATGAAAAGAAAACATCTTAATATCAAAGAAACTGAGCAGTAATTGGCATTATGTTAAGAGTAAAGATGTGATAAAAGACAATTGTGACACAAAATAGACATATTTCCTTGTTAAATTTTGAAAGTCCAAAGTCTCCCGGAAATGGCGTCATTCATTGTGTGAGCGTCAATGATAAACTGCTCAGGCAGAAGCCAAGCTGTGTTTAAAACAGCGTTAATACGGTAAAACGGTGCATTGCTGGTGGTGGCAGCTGTACTATGACAGCAGCCATTATTCTGCACTACTTTCCTGAAATGAAAAGGATCAGAGCTGCCTGGATCAGAGCTGGAAAACTGAGGAGGGACAGATGGGCTGGTACCACCAAGCACAGCCAGTTGTGATTGGAGGACTTCTTAGCAAACTGCTTCGAACAAGAAACCTCTGAATTAACAAGAGAAATGACATCAGAGGTCACGATATCTGACAGATGAAGGAGAATGTTAAAGCAGAGACTACAACCACGCTGTTCAAAGCATCTGGGGTTCCGCTTCTGCGTCATAAAAGAGCACAAAGGAGTGGTCCGGAAGTGCCTTTTTAGTGAAATTTATAACCATACAGTGTATCTCAACAACTGTTCATTTCAGCAGCATGAATATACATTTTGAAATATTTTATTATTGTTACCTTTCCATAAATGTAATTGGATTTATCATAAAAATTTGATGTCACAGGCACTTTAAGACAGAACCAAACAGAAAGTAATGGCTTCACTGACAAAAACATTTTAATTGAGTGTGGCAACACTGGAGAAAAATATTCTAGAAGTTTAGTTATGAAAAACACCACGCTTTGCGCACAAGAAAGATAATGTATATGAATAACATGTACATAAATCTATAGTAAATGAAAAAAAAAAGTCCCCGAATTAGTTTAATATAATTTCCATCAAACAATGTCGTTATAAACTACTGCTCATTAGCAAAAAATATTAAATTGCAACAAACCTCTGTGGATCTTTTTCCATTTATGGTGGGGTAAGGTGAAAAACCTTCCAGCGGTCTGATAAATCTTGATTTATGTTCATTTCCAGGCATTGAATCCTCCCACTTATAAATGTACGGAACCAGTCAAATGTTTCTTAGAGCAACAATCACAATCAGAAACCTATAATCTGGGTTTACCCAAATGTTTGGACACACTTTTGTCATTCAATGGCTTTTCCTTATTTTCAATACTTTCTACAATGTAGATGCATTGTAAAAACATCAAAATTGTGAAGCAAAAGTATATAAAATTATGCAAACAAAGAATTGTGAAATAACTCAAACATCTTATAGATTTTCAATTCTTTTAAGTAGTTGGTCTTTGCTTTGATTACTGCATTGCACACTTTTGGCATTTTCTCAAAGAGCTTCATGAGGTCTTCACCTGAAATGGTTTCCCCAACAGTCTTGAAGGAGTTTCCAAGAGGTAGTAATACAAATAAAGACAAACAATTGAAGAGAAGGTGTGTCCAAACCTTTGACTGGTAGTGTATGTCTACTTTTGTAAGAAAACAATGTTTGTATGTGTTGTGGATGTAAACATCTGGTCCCAGCTGTAAGTATATAACAAGACAGCAAACAAACATCTCAGATTCACCATTTGTACAGTAGATTGGAAACATTTAATAAAAGATTTACTCTGATCAGCTTTACAATCATCAAAAAGATGTTCTCTTTAAGTTAGTAAAGAAAGAGAGGATGCTTTATGAGTCGAGTCATTTAGCCATTAACAGATCTAAACACTCTATTGATCCTACACCAAGGTCAGCAGGGCTGCTGGATTTTGGCCATGCTGTCAGTTTGTGCCAATAAATCAAGCCATGCACTCAGTCCTATACAGCAACCTTCTCTAACTGCCAATTCCTGCAAATTAGAGCCCAACACCAGGGGCGACAAAGAGGCAGTGAAGGGTAATGGTTCCTTCTCATGTGCAAACATACTTTGGAGAAAAATGTCAAACCACATTGGCTAAAGAAACGTTTATTCATCAAGATGTTTCATTCAGTAAGAGGAAATTGGTGGACAAACTGCTAAAAGACGGAATGAACAGCAGAGGAAACCCAGCCTCTGATCTGAAAAGCATGATTAAACTAATACTGTGTGAACTTATAATTCATTCAGACCTTTCCCAAAAGGCTGGCAGAAAAGGTATTAATCTAATAAGCCTGTAAAGAAAGACCCTGACTGGAAGCAGGGTAAATGGCAGTGATGGATTACTCCAAGCTCAGAAACTTAATTTTAGGCAAATCTCTTTAAACCTTGAACATCAAGAACCGGAAGTATTTATGAGGAAGAGGTACTGCTTTAGTGGTGAAGCAAAGCAAAGAGGAAAATTACCAGTTCAGGGTCAAAACAGGGTCACCTCTAAACGGGCTATATCTCACAGACTGCTCATGCACATGTACACATACGCAAAAACACAAATGCACACACTGTGTGCAAAAAATGAAATCTGCAGGGCGGCTGGGTTCATAAAGACATCAGCTAAGCAGCTCATGCAGAGAAAACGCACTGAGGGACGATCGAAGCACGTCTAGCAGCAGCAGAGTGAGGGGATTAGATCATGAAACTGATCAATAGTGACCTGGGATGGAAGTGATGGCTTAGCTGTAAATGATGCTGGCTGCAAAATGGCGGCCCCAGCTGCACAAAGCAGACAAAGACACACAGAGTAGGACAACTGGCACAGGCAGAGAAAGTCTGGCTCCTCTGTTGGAGCCCGTTTGCACAGACCTGACAGAGTTTTGGCTGCATCCACATCTGAGTTATACTCATCCTATCACATGGAGCATCTCCTCCCGTTTTAGTGTCTCCTGTAATTAAGGCAGGGTAAAATACGTAGTAAACTCATGAAGCAGCTACAGGGTAAACTGAAATGAAATCAGAGATGTGGGGACCTGTTTTTGTGTCGGGTCAACAGATGGAGCAGGACAGAAACAGGCCGCTGATGAAAGACTAATAAGTCTTGTGATGCACTAACACGCTTGATAATACCTGCACATTAAGGTAAATATTGTATCGTTTATCACTATGGAAAAAAGCATCTTATCGTAATATGAAAAAACTAACTGGTAATTTTTTCAAACCTTAAAAACTGATTTCTTCTGCATTTATGTCACACTTAAAAGTTTCAGATCATTTAACATAATTAAACACCAGAAAAAGACGATATGGATAAATACAAAAAGTAGTTTTTGAATACATTTTAAAAAATCAAGAGCAAAAAGATATCCAAGCCAACACGGCCTGATGTCAAAATATAACTGCCTCCTTCATTAAATTCTGAATTAAGTTTGATTAACCAATTTTGTTTTTGAAACACTGAGGTTATTTTCATTATTATTTTTTAACTTGACATAACCAGAACTGATTAGTAACAGATTACTAATGTAAAGTTAAGAAATCCATTAAATAGAACCTGTATGACAACATGAAGTAGGCTAAAAGATCTTATAAAGCAAAACATTAGTTACAAAACGTCTACTTCTAATACACAAGGGTTATAAATCCACACCACGAGCGCAAAAAGCCCATAACATCTAAAGC
Organism: Girardinichthys multiradiatus; assembly: GCF_021462225.1. Taxonomy (NCBI): domain Eukaryota; kingdom Metazoa; phylum Chordata; class Actinopteri; order Cyprinodontiformes; family Goodeidae; genus Girardinichthys; species Girardinichthys multiradiatus. The sequence goes on along the minus strand of NC_061795.1, from coordinate 27,002,860 downwards.
ACTGCAGTCCTCGGGAGACAAAATGGATGAAACTGATGAGAAAAGTGGAACCTTTTGGAAGGTGTGTGTCCTGTTATATCTGGTGTAAAGCTAAGATGGAATTTCAGAAAACAAACTTCATACATACAGTCAAACATGGTGGTGGCACTGTGATGGTCTGGGGCTGCTTTGGTGCTTCAGGACGTACTGTAAATCATGGAACATGAATTCTGCTCTCTAGCAGAGAATCCTGAAGGAGAATGTCTGGCCATCCGGTCGTGACCTTGGGTTATACAGCAAGACAATCATCTGAAGCACACAAGTAAGTCCACCTCTGAATGACAAAAAAACAAAAAGATTTTGTTGTGGCCAAGTTAAAGTCTGGCCTTAAATTTGTTTGAGATGGTGTGGCATGACTGCCAGTTCATGCTCAAAAAGTTGTTATTGCCAGGGGTGACGCAATCAGTTTTTAGGTTTACTGGGTAGTGGATTTGTCACATAGGGCCAGGTTGGTTTGAATAGCTTTTCTCCCTTAATACATTATTTGATCAATAGAAAACAGTTTTTTATATTTACTCATGATTTCCAGTGTCAAAGTTTGTGAGATAATCCAAAACATGCAAGTGTGACAAAAAACAAAAGCAGAAAAGAGGAAATATGTAAGGGGGTAAATACTTCTTTACAGCTGAAGTATTTTGAACTTATTTGATTATTCTGAGAGCCTAAATTCTAATTAGGTGCTTTACCATTTTCCTTAAATATATGAACAACTTGTGATCAGATGGACAGTCTTTAACTGAGTAGCCAGCAACATTTCAAAAAGGATCCTTCTTGACTCAGATTTTCTGTGTTCTTTCAGTCCTCTATGAACTCCTGTGATTCATTGAGTATAAACTTCAACCATTTTCACCAATCTGCTGAACTCAGCAGGCTGGGGCAGAGAACAATGGGCCACAACCGAGAGCCTACAGGCTGCGGAACAACACAGGTTGCAATGCTTTCTTACGTTCAGGCTGTTTGAGCAGTCTGTTTCCTTCCCTTACTTTCAATACTTGAGGAGGCATTTTGATTCTCTATCAATCTGTCTACACATGAACACTCCTCCTTAAGAAAGGAACACGTACGTTGGGGCCCTTGCCTCACCTACTTGGAAATCTGGATGCTTTTAAACTTAACAACAGACTGATTCCTTTTCTGTGTAACCAGAGCTGAACAACATTGTGCTGTCACAGCCAAGATAAGCAAATACACCCAGCAGGAAATCCAGCTGGGGATAAAGCGTGATGAATGAAGTTATCACAGTGATCAATTGAAGGGTTTGCAGATTGAATTTCTTGTTGCAATAAATCTTCTGCATGTCCAGGGGAATTAAACATTCACTGTAAATTATCACAGCAGAAGGACGAGGCTGATTGATTGCAGGTGCCAATAAAACAAGTTTAGGTTCCAGCATGGTGCCCATCATCCATCTAATCCCATTTAAGAAAACGGTAGCAGTGACTGATTTCTAATTACAATCAGGTGTGATCATTTAAATCTTGCATCTTAGAACAGCGTACAACCTAGAGCGCGAAACTCTACACCTGCCTTTACAAGAGAAACAGGCCACAGATACGAAACAAATGAAGACAAATGGCATTCCACGCAGGGAGCAGACAAGTTGTCCTTCATACATTTTTTTTTCCCACTACCAGTCTCACAGTTTGCATGTCCATGAACATTAACAGACCATCAAAACCAGCGATTTATTGTGTCCCGCACAGTGCCAAGCAGGAGTGACAATTGGATGAAGAAGCATTTTCCCATGCTTGTTTGAAAAAGAGACTTTTTAGACATTCATTAAACACACAACAGGTACAATGGGGATCTACTTCTAAAACCTCTAGAAATGCTGCTGCTGTCACAGTTCAGCACAGATTCTGGCAAGGTTCCTCATTGTTGTGTTGAACAATCATTACATCTTTAACTTTCAGCATTCTTAACCCTGATCTGATGTGTTGTTGGTGAAGTGCCATGCACAATTTTTCAGATCTCTTGAACTTTCCCAACTTCAATGTGTTTTAATTGAGCTTTTACATGATAGACCAGCACAAAGTAGCATGTAATTGTGAAATGGAAGGGAAAGAATATACAGTTTTCAAAATTTTTAACAAAGTTAGAGTTCAGTCATCCTAAAAATAGAGGGCAAGTGAAGCAATTTTCAAGTATTTTTGCTGATTCTCAGTTGGGTTTAGATTTTGACTTTAATTGGTCCATTCCAACGCATGATCATGCTTTGTTTTAAGGCAGGTCTGCAACCTGCATCCCTAGATCCAGATGTGGCCTTTCAGCGCATCCACTATGGCAATGTTCTTCGTTATAAAGTGGGGTGTGATATAGCAGATCTTCCATATGTTTTTATCTGCATAAGATGTCTACAGTAGAAAAGTCAAGTAAAGGCTTATTTTAAAATAAATTTTAAGTAATTTAGCTGCAAACAATGTGCTTTTATTTGTTTTTAGTGGGCTACATACAGAGGTTGGACAATGAAACTGAAACACCTGATTTTAGACCACAATAATTTATTAGTATAGTGTAGGGCCTTCTTTTGCGGCCAATACAGCATCAATTCGTCTTGGGAATGACATATACAAGTCCTGCACAGTGGTCAGAGGGATTTTAAGCCATTCTTCTTGCAGGATAGTGGCCAGGTCACTACGTGATACTGGTGGAGGAAAACGTTTCCTGACTCGCTCCTCCAAAACACCCCAAAGTGGCTCAATAATATTTAGATCTGGTGACTGTGCAGGCCATGGGAGATGTTCAACTTCACTTTCATGTTCATCAAACCAATCTTTCACCAGTCTTGCTGTGTATATTGGTGCATTATCATCCTGATACACAGCACTGCCTTCAGAATACAATGTTTGAACCATTGGATGCACATGGTCCTCAAGAATGGTTCGGTAGTCCTTGGCAGTGACGCGCCCATCTAGCACAAGTATTGGGCCAAGGGAATGCCAAGATATGGCAGCCCAAACCATCACTGATCCACCCCCATGCTTCACACTGGGCATGCAACAGTCTGGATGGTACGCTTCTTTGGGGCTTCTCCACACTGTAACTCTCCCGGATGTGGGGAAAACAGTAAAGGTGGACTCATCAGAGTACAATACATGTTTCACATTGTCCACAGACCAAGATTTGCACTCTTTGCACCATTGAAACCGACGTTTGGCATTGGCATGAGTGACCAAAGGTTTGACTATAGCAGCCCGGCCGTGTATATTGACCCTGTGGAGCTCCCGACGGACAGTTCTGGTGGAAACAGGAGAGTTGAGGTGCACATTTAATTCTGCCGTGATTTGGGCAGCCGTGGTTTTATGTTTTTTGGATACAATCCGGGTTAGCACCCAACATCCCTTTCAGACAGCTTCCTCTTGCGTCCACAGTTAATCCTGTTGGATGTGGTTCGTCCTTCTTGGTGGTATGCTGACATTACCCTGGATACCGTGGCTCTTGATGCATCACAAAGACTTGCTGTCTTGGTCACAGATGCGCCAGCAAGACGTGCACCAACAATTTGTCCTCTTTTGAACTCTGGTATGTCACCCATAATGTTGTGTGCATTTCAATATTTTGAGCAAAACTGTGCTCTTACCCTGCTAATTGAACCTTCACACTCTGCTCTTACTGGTGCAATGTGCAATCAATGAAGACTGGCTACCAGGCTGGTCCAATTTAGCCATGAAACCTCCCACACTAAAATGACAGGTGTTTCAGTTTCATTGTCCAACCCCTGTATTTTTTGCCACTTTCCACAAATATGGGAAAGACTAATTTAGCCTGCCTCATTTTACAAAATATCTTTCTTCCCTTGTAAAAGATTTGTTTATGTTTTAAAATTTTGATTATTTAACTTTCGCAATAATATTTCTGAAATGTTATAAGACATACTTTATATTCTAATGGTGAAATTTATTTTACATCACGGCATCAAGAAAAGAAATGTTTCTTTGGAATTAAAAGGACTCTGGGGTCACTGTCTTGCTCGAAGGTGAACCAAGTATTTTGTACTTGGGGTTTCCTCCAAGACTGCAGTGTATTTATCATCATTCCTTCCCACTACGAGTCAAGTCTGAAGAACTAGAAGAACTGCACTCTAAAGGAAACCATCCCCAAAACCATGATACTACCGCCACCATGTGTTACCATGGGGATAAAGGATTTTGGCTAAAATGTATTATTAAATAAAAGGTCTGGGGAGTAGGAAAATCTTTGCAAGGCACCATGAGTAGTTGCCAAAATTGAAAAGAAAACGTAACTATTTTCATAAATATTGTGGAACACTGTGAGGTTAGCTTACATGGTTATCAGAATGCAACATGTCCGCCATTTATAGGCTGCAACTACGATATTTGTCTTGCACCATTTTTAGTTTTATCCAAACCAATTAGACTGAGGAAGATAAGTTTCTGCTGCTCCATCCCCTTTTTCTCTTTTCCAGTCAAAGCGGCAGGTTGACCCCTGTGAACCATCTGTCATCTCACACCTCTAAGTCTGGACCCTGGAGATCAGTGGCATATGTTGCATCTAATGTGGACAGCAGGCTTATCTGGGGAGCAAGCTTTTGCTTTTACTCATCACCTTGCTTAATTTTATCTCGTATATGGGATAGAGTCTTCTAAAATTGGTGTTGGTAGAAAGGAACAGTTTCTGTCAATTGTTGACATACGCAAGGCGGTCATCAGGTGTAGTGCACACAAAGGTCACTGCATAATTAGAGTTTCTTCTTTTTTTTTTTTTATGAGCAATCCATTAGTGGATTGCTGCAAAGTTGGTGAATTAAAAAGCATCCAAAACACTGTCATGCAAATGTGAGAAATTTCATTTTTATCATTATGATAGTTATATAAACATTAGAAAGTATATTATTTAAAATTAGGTCATTAAAGCTAGAATTTAGGCAAGACCCATCAGTTTTATCCAACCAAGCAGACCTTAATGAAAAATGAAAGAAAGGGAAAAGAACACTAGTGGATGGTTTGGCAACATTCCTACAAAGACAGCACCATCCAAAAGCTGCCTCAGTTGTGCCCACGTCCTGCAACAATGTCTGCTTACATAAATAATTCCTGCATTATTGAGCCAGAGAGTAACAGCAGCTCTGTAGGTTGTAATGGAGTACTCCTTGCACTGCTGCCCCGCTTCACACCTACTCATGAACTCAGCTTTACTTGGGTAAATTACATTAACCTAATTTGTACTCTTCTACCCAGCAGTCATCAATTTTAAAATCATAAAATCCTTAAGCCACAGTGATGCTGTTTCTTATCTTGTCATGTATGCCCACACTTTACATGGATCCAAATGTGGAGAAATGTGGCATATTTTGTAAAGCATCAGGGCCGGTCATGTTTATCAATTATCACTTATAATGCACCCGTTTTGTGTAGTGTGTGCATATTGGGATGAATGTTGACAAATTAGCAGTTTTCTGCTGTGTTAGTAAAAGGTAAGTTGCTTTTGCTGTAAGTTCAGCTCCTCATTTCATTACTTTTTTTTCCACCTCAAGGCTCTTTATAATCTATGAGTGCCCCAAAGTGGTCAAATAATTGCTAACAGAATCAATCTGAAAGCAAGTCGCTCAAAGTTTTCAGCATGAAGAGAGTAATTCTTCATAATTGCAGACAGAGCATCTGCATAGCATATCATAAAATTAAGTGATGTTATTAATGGGATGTTAAGTAATGTTAATTAAATAATGTGGAACTTGCTACAACATCTGAGTAACACTTGGTGAAATTCCTTTGCAGTGGTGCATATGTGTGGTTTATATGGCATCTTAGAGTCGTGGTGCACATGCCACAAAGTTGTTTAGACGTGTCCAAAGAAATTTGCGCCAGCCTGAATTTTCTATAGATTAAATTGCAGCTGGAAACACAATGCAAAACTCAAGAGTGAGATAAGGTTATCATTTAGGATGTTCAGAATTCAAATCCGCCATAATATGTTATTTTCATCCACTTTATCTTTGCCTTATTCACAACATAACACACATGTCTCCTTTTAAAAGATCCATAAGACACTGCTTTGATAGGCTAAATGTACAGATAATAGTGTGGTTTCCTTGGCTCTTTTTCTACAAATAAATGAACCAAAATAATTTAAACCCAATGAAACATTGTCCATTTACAAATGGAGGGGTCCTCCTGAATTCTCTGACTGCTGCATAAAACAATTTCCTTTACGTTTGCCAGAAATGATTATAAACTAGACAACGTTAGGAGAGAAAAGATTGTGAAAAGTCAAACTGAAAAAAGGTGGTCTTGCCCATGATTTAGGTAGGCTGTCACATCTAGAACACAGTAATGTGAGGAAGTAAATTGCAATAATGGAATGTGACCATAATTATTTTACATCACCAAAAACGGAAACTCTGAGTAAATGCAGCACATAACTCTACTGTTTGCACCAAAAATAAAACAGAGAATTGACAGATTTATATCATGCATACAACACATTCCGTCATTGTATCATTCCTGGAATTTCACCTTGCTTAGTCACAAAGGTATCCGGTGGTTAGTCTGAATGATAAATGAGAGCATGAAACTGCGATGACAAGCGCGTCTTGGAATGCCAGTGACCTGAAAATCAGGAATTTCCTTACAGAAGTTCAATGACTTATTGTAACACAAAGAAGTTGTGAGTTGGTGTGCGTGGAAAACTCAGTTCACCCCATGATCCAAAAGCTTATTTTATTGTTGTCTCACATTGTGGAGGGATTTTAGACCACCATTCACTTCAGTTCAATTCAGCTCAGTTCTTCGGGGTTTGCACACATTTATATTTGCACAGCCCTAGTGCTCACACTCAGTTAATAAAGCGCCTTTCATTAGCGGCACCTGGCTGCTTCTTTCACTCTTAAATCCTGTTGAACTGAATCCTGTGTACTAAGTTAATCCACTCATAACTTTTTCAATTTTGCTTAATTTCTGACAATGTGGAATTTTATTTTTAATTTCTTTATGTTTTTGCTCACCTGAGGTAAAATTTAAATCATTTTAGAACCCACAAAAGAACATAAGATTTGTGTTATGTCCTGTTGCAAAAAATTGCTCTTGGTTTTATCATGATTTTGTGTGCTAATATTTTTTTTCAGGAAGACAGCCCTACCATGTACGCTTGATTTATGGAGTCATTTTTACAATTCATATTTTAAAGATTTGGGAGGGCAAAGGCAGGGAGTTCATCTAGTGAAAGCAGGGGGAAAGAAAATTGGACCAGTTCTCAGTTCTCTACAAATGCACTATTGAAAATAAATGATTAAAGATTATTTAAATCAGACAATGTTTTGATGCACAATTCAAACTATAATCATAAAATGAAGCTAAGGGCAACAACATTTAGTCTCTGGATGTGCAAAGCTTGAAGAGACAACCCCCAACTTGCAACTGGAATTGCAACCCCAGATGGAACTACAAAGTATTGACTCAGGACATTTAATACAAAGACAAGCCAGATATTTCCAAACGTGGGTAGAGCGAAACATTGTACTCAAAAGCAGCCCTACTTCAATACAAATTGTACTCAAGTAAAAGTAGCAATCCAAAACATTTCTCAAGTAAGAGTAAAAAAGTGTTTGGTAAAACAGGTACACAAGTGCTTAATAACTGTGAATACAACTTTTGATTTATTTTGTGGAAAATAATATGTAATCTACAAATATAAAACTACACACAAATTCTGGTATTTTAAACAGTAATAGAAGACCAGAGTAAAAAGTAACAACATGACAAAATGAATTTGAGCCAAAAAAACAAAACAAAATACAATTTCCAAATGATACTTTTTCACAACATAAAGCTTTTGAACTCAATACTTAAAGTAATGTATATATGTTAGAAAGGTGCAAGGTACGTCCATTGACAGTATATAGAGTTTGCTGTATATTTACTTGACCTCCAAATATCACAGCATGCTCAGCAGATAGAAAACAACATTAGAACAAGAAGCTTGTGTACAAAAAAGAAGCCTGACTTTGACAAACTGAGTTTGTGTCTGTGTCTGGTAAGTCAAAACTTGTTTTCCTGAGTGAAATAATTTTAGGTGGGTAGAGTAGCCAGAAATAGTACTCAAGAGTAGCATCACTTCAAAATAATGACTCAAGTAGAAGTAAGAATGGTGCAGTAAAACTAACTTGCCAAAGTTGCTCAAATAAATGTTACAAGTTACTACTCCCCTCTTCAGAGTTTATTTGTAAAATATTTTCAAAAAACTGCATCCACTGTACAATTACATGTCACTTTGTATTGGTCCATAACATAAAAATCCAATAAAATATGATGAAGTTAGTTGTAATGTGAAGTGGTAACATGAAGACTTTAAATGTGTCTGAATAGTTTTGTAAGCTCTTCGACCTTTATGTATAGAATGTATGCATTGTGGATTAAATTACGTCAAGAGACGTCACTGCATGATATTTCCATTGCATACCCCCAAATCCCAGAGGCCAAACATTTCACATGGTGCTACACCAAAGCGCCCACTGGGCTTTTGTGAGGCTGTCGGATTATTCCCTTCGTTCTGCTATAAATTTGTGTTTTCTATTCATTATGTGAGCAAGACAATGTGGGGAATAAGAAGGAGACTGAGAGTGGATGCTTGGGACGGGACCCATCTGTCCATTCCCTCCATCCCACTGAGCCTCCAGCTTCAACTGGGCCAAACAGGCAGAGTCCAGTCGGCCATCAGCTGACTGTGTTCATGCATCAGGGGCCTTGACGGCGAGATGCCGGATGCTTTAATTAAGTTTATGCTGTTTGTCTACTTTTCTGCATGGATGCCAACATCACAGCATGCCAGGAGGGCTGTGAGTCATGCTTTTTGACTGGAAAGTCACAGACACCAGCTTACAGGGGTGCTCAGGGAGGGGTGTATCCTGTCCCATAGAACGATGGGACTGCAGCATGGTATTATGGCGAGAACAAAACAACACAAGCCCAGAACAAGAAGGCCTTATGGACAGAGAGAGCAACACCACAAGGCTTTGACATTTCAGGAAAGCTGTGATGCTAACAACACCTTTTGTTTTCTGCTGGTTATCGACATTGTGAACACAAACCTGTGTGGAGGAGAGAAATTGCTGTGTCATTGAACTACAAAGAACACATCAGTGCAGAAAATGCCCATTTAACATGGTGACACTAATGCATTTTACACTAATTTATTTTCAGTTATCGTCATCTTACAGACTTGATTATAAAAAGGAGGAATGATTCAACATGGCAGGTATAATTACAAAATGCAAATATAAGTAAAGGAGAGAAAGATAGCAGAGCTTTTCACTGGCAAGGTAGATAATAGATTGCAGTAATTGCAATTCTCCCATAATTAGGAATGCAGCGCTTTGACACAAAGAGCAGACATGGTGGCTCAGACACAATATCTCTGATATCTTCAAATGAACAAATACCCAGAACATTAATCAATACGTAATGACACTTCTAGTTTTTTAAGTATACCAAATTAATTATGACTAACTTGTTTCCAGCTTTTTAATATTTCAGTCATGGGAAAAAAATTAGGACACTCCATTGAATATTTAGGTTTTTATTACAAAATATTAACATTTATGTCTAATGTTTGTTTTCTTATTCTCTAGAAGAGAAAGGGATTTAATTACAGGTAAAAAACTGAATATGAACCTGTTCTTACACATTAAACAAACAATACAAACAAAAATGTGTTTCTACACCCAATAGCTAGTGTTAAAATCATTTTAATGAAGAGTTTCTTAAAGCCATCTACCAGTCTCTAACATTGATCTGAGGAACGTTTGCCCCACTCCTTTCATTCAGCTGTGAGATGTTTCTTGCATGTACAGCGTATTTCAAGTCACAACACAGTAACGCAATGAGATCAGGATCTGGCCTTTGTCTCAGCCTTGGTGGATTTTACGAGTATGTTGTCAGTCACTGTCATATTGCTGGGTCCAGTTCTGCTTTAGCTTTAATATTTTTACAGATGGCCGTTGTTTTGAAGGTCATTTACTTATGGACTATTTTCTGTACATTTGAAAATATATTTCAAAAGTCTTTGAACCCCTTACCAAACTCAAACTGCTACAATACTCTCATCATGGGCACCTGATGTGATACACCTATATGTCATTGTAGCCAACCTAAGTGTGTATAAATGTGGTGAGTATTTGAATTTATTAATTGCCAGACATTCAATATTTTCTTTGAATTTACAGATTCTCTAAAGTTTTTTCATTAGTTTTTATTGTTTATTAGCTGTACTTACATTTTTTATTATATTTAAAATTGATATTAAATGCTTCATAGGGTGAACAGACTCTGTGTAGTTTCAGGATCTTTTACATTTCCTTAAAGAATTAATTCCTCAATATAACAATGGTGAAACTAATGTTTCAGCTTTAACATTTTGCACACAATATTTGGCTTCACTACAAAATACACTTGGATCCTACCCCTCTCTGTTGTCTTCCTCATCCGGGTTAGAGATGAGCTGGGATCCAGCGAGCGATATGTCCAAGGCCGCCAAAGGCAGGTCTCTGTAGGCGAAGCTGACCAGCTGCACCGGAGCCACGCACTGGTTGTCCTCCTCCACCTGCTGGGAGATGACCTCCAGATCTGAGGCTCCACCCTGGAGAGGAGCTCTGTGACACAGAAGATAGACCACAATAAATATGGGGGTGTACTTCTCTATTTACTATGACTGGATAAATGCTGTTAATGCAGACTAGCAAAGCTAACTCCGACTGCACTGTTCAGTGGTTAGGATTAATTGGAATGTATGTACCTGACTGTTGTGAAGTGCCTTGAGACAACATGTGTTGTGAATTGGTGCTATATAAATAAAACTGAATAAAAAAACTAGCCAAATGCAAATTCTTGAAAAATACATTAGGAAAAACACCTAACATGAACCAGATAAACAATGATAAAGATATGCAGCACATGTCGCTCTGGCCGGAACTCGAACCAGGGGACAGCCGTGCCAAGGACTGAAGGCTCTCCATACATGGGCTACCGCTGCGCCAGTGCTGTGCAACCATTTGATGTATTTTTTTTAGACAATGGTCAATGTAGGGTTTATGTCATTTGCAATAGGCGGGTTTCATTCATCCTGAAAGTTTAATATCCACACCACACTATTTCGTGCCTGCTGTGTGTTTCTTCAGTGGCTTAGGAAGATACTCTGCCTTAGGTAAATGATGCTCAAACATTGGCCCTACTACACATCTGATACCGTAATGTAAACAAGGTGATTTCAGGCTAAGTCAGTCTACCTTGGAGATGTCGAAAGATTTTTTGACATTATTGTGACACAACTCTGAGATAGCTTGTATTACATGGTTGAGTCTCAAACTCAGGTCTCCATCTCTGACACATATACTGCATATGGCTACTGTTATAAAATTCATGCAAGTGGTCCTCAAATACTGCAGTAAAGACCCAATAATAACATTTCTTTATCTCATAGTACACTTTGCTAATGAAAGGGCTTCAAACAAAAGGAGCTCAACCTACTTTCGCATTAATCTAGCGAATTATTATTGACAACTCGTGGGTATCCATGAGCACCAAGCTTTCATCCACAGATCGTCAGTTGATCCTTAAGCTGCTTTCACATGGTTTCCTATCTTGCCATGTTTGCTAGAATATTGAAAACTCATTTCATGCTGCTCCAAACTTGAAGGAATTAGGCAGCTTATGTAGATTATTATGTTCTGTCATGTTTGTTAAATAAGTGTACCGTATTCCTTTTTTAGTGCACTCACAGTTTGAATAGTACATGTGCTTTGGAATCAAGGGTGTGGAATTTACAGTGTTCTGCTGCAGGGATGCAACAGTCTTTGCTGTTTATGCTTAAGGATCAACTGATCATCTGGGCTTGGAAATTTAAAACTTGATGAGTGTCCCCAGGTGATCAGATAATTACTGGTTAAATTAATCAGAAAGTAGGTCAGGATGTCAGTTTTACTTTCTGTTTAAAGCATCAGGAATACCGAGTTTAGTGAATCTACTTTAGCACAGACAGAGTTTAGTTAGTATTGCATGAGATTAAGTAAAGTTAATTATTGAATCACTGCTCAGATATTTCTGTTAATGCTAAAGAGTGGCACACACATGCATTATTCATGGTGTGTGATAGCTGTGCTGCTCATACTGCATCATTTTTAGACGTGTCCAAAAACATGTGTGGCAGCTTGCCTTAGCTGGGGATCAAATAATATTTTCTGCAGTGTTAAATGTGTAGGAAGATTATGCTGGAGCATTAATTACATAAGGCTATCTCAAGGCAGATCTGCAACAGTCTGACGAAGGCATGGCGTATAAAAAATAAAAGACATGGAGGCATCAAGGCAAAATTCATTTACCCTGTCCTGATGCAGGAAAACCTTTAATTCTATATCGTTCCTCTCTTTAAGCATGCACTATTTAAAATGAAGTGCAATAAACAGGAGTCTAAACAATTTAATTTAAAACTTTATATAACTGATAGCTATAAAGACAAAAGGTCAACCTGATAAACCTAACCACTTGAAATTTTAGGGTCTTGTTACAAAGTGCAACCTCCTTTAAAAATCAAATGCTCACAAATGACACCAACAACAATATAGACACGGTACATAAACAAAGATAGGTGACAAAAACAAAGAAATGGCATTGCAGGATTTTTGTTGCTTTATCTTCTCTGTGAAGTAAGTTAGATTTAGCAGAACCCAGCAAGGTATTATTTTGTCTTCCAGTGAACTTGAGTACATGGAGAGGACTGCAGTCTGAGTGGCTCAGCCAATGGCGGACAAGGATAAGTCACCCTGGAACAGGAGACACACATTGCTTGGCTGCAGTCCCAGAGCAGCCAGCATGGGGACATCAATAACTGGAGTACTTATCAGTGGAGGAAGGCATTGATTACAAGACATAGAGAACAAAAGCCAAAAGGGTTGGTGAATTCTGCAACATCTGTGATAGAGGTGAAGCAGTTGGGAAACAACTGGTTAGAAGATGATTGCTGAGCAGACCCACATGGGAAGGAACATTCTCAACATGGCAAATCAGAAATATTTGCTTCTCAAACTTTGTTTATGGTTTACTCCATCCTACATAAAATACCCAAGCTTTTTCCGTGTCTGCTCTTTGGTAACGCCAGTGGAGCTATAATTGCATTTTTTAGCTCGAGGGTCAAACATGAACATGGCACGAAAAGTGCCTTTGTATCCCAATTTTATCCATGAAGCTGGCACCTCTTACGAGCTGCAACAAGGACACTAATCATTCATGACAGACACAAACTGTTTCGTGCATCAATATCACATTTTTAGACATTCACGGAGCAGGCCAGGAGCAATTGTGTGTGGAGCCCAAGATAAGATGGCTAATTGCCGTCCCGAGGAGGGAGCGGGCGATTCCCATCTGAGGACGTTATGGAGGAGTCTGCTCAAGGCTAGGCTGTTTTCAGACAAATGGACAAGCAGTGAATGACACGAGGAAGCAAAAAAGGACAGGCAGTGAGCGGCTTCAGGGAAAGGGTGAAAAAACTACGCCTCTGCACCTCTAGCTAAAGATACTAATTACATTCCTAAAACACATTAAATGACCCTGTTGTTACAGCCATGTTCAATTTTTACATTGTGTTTTAAGAGGCTCTATCGTTCTCGTTTGTAACTAGTGGTATCTCCAGAAATAAAGTCATCCATATTCATTATTCTAGCGTGTTTTTTGTGGCAAATCCACAAACAATTATGTGGAGATTACCAGATAAATTCAACTCGGTGTTGGAGCATTAAACAACCCGATGTTGTTTATTCTGATGTAGCAGGATGCATGATTTATATCCTTCAGCTGCTTTAGCTGCTGTGAACAAAGGTTGTTAAAAGGACAAAGGAAAATAAACAGAACAAGTCTAAGCTGTGTCTAAATCTAAAAATCTGAAGTTAAAAAGGAACATTTTATGTAAATCTTTATTTCTTCCTACCCGTCAGAACATGTTTGAAAATACTTCATTGAGTGAACGCTTTTTTTTTTTGTTACGGAAATTTGCATTACTGTTTTAGTTTAAACAATAATTATGTATCAATACCTATAACTTTTTCTTGGCAAGTTAATATTCAAATCCTGCTGCATTCACTGTCACTTGGAAATAGGAAGACAAAATATGAAAGACTAATCATTAGTGGGTGTAACATTATCGCGTGGCATGAGATATAGTGATATTAGAACATGCAAATATTGTTTGTTTCACAGAGCAATGTGTAGTTGCTGTAGCAGTCAAAGCTATCGTTATGTGCCCTGGAAATGAAAGAGTGCTTTAAGAGTGGCACTCTGCTAGATCTGCCGTGCTGTGAAAAAATGATTTGCCCTTCTTACAAATTTCTTCTGTTTTCGTATTGTTGTCACACTAAAGTGACATTAATTCATTAATCAAAATTTCAATATCAAAGATAACATTGGGTAAATAAAAAAAAAACAATTAATAAATAAAATCTTTTGATTTTATTTATTAAGGGAAAATATTGTCCCCGCAAATCTAATAACTGGTTGCACTACCATAGGTGGCACCAACTGCCATCAAGATTTGCAATAACTAGCAATGAGCTTGTTGCATCTCTGGAGGAACTTGGACAAAGTTACTTCAGTTTTTCTAAATGGGTTTCTTTGAAGGTGCTGTTGTCTATCATGTAATCAGCCTTATATAAGTGTCTAAATTTGTAGAACTTTCCTTAATTTTGCTATGTTACAAATGCAAATTTCAGTGTGTTTCATTGGGGTTTTATGTGATATACCAACACAAAATAATGCATCATGGTGAATTTAACGAAAAACATCCATGTTTAAATTTATTTTCCTTCAGAAAAAAAATCTGGAGAGGGGGGCATGAACTTGTATTGACCCCCCTTTACTCTGTAACACAGAAACCAAACTATTAGGAAATAACATCCACCTGTGTGTAATTTAATATTAATACAAAGACAACTGTTCTGGCAAAGGCCTCAGAGGTGTATTAAAGATCAATATAAAACAAACAGCATCATAAAGACCAAGACACACATCAGAAAGTTCAGTAAAGTTGTGGACAGGTTTAAAGTAGAGCTAGGTTATAAAACACTGTCCCAAGCTTTGAACATCTCACTTAGCACCTTGTAATCCATCACTGAACTAATGAAGAATGTATTTTACCACTGCAGCCTAACAAGACATGGCTGTTATCTAAACTGACAAGCCTGGTTTATCAGAGAAATAGCCAAGAGGCCCATGGTAACTCTGGAGGAGCTGCAGAGATACTCATCTCAGGTAGACTTAATTTGGCAACAGGACAACTCTGAGTTGTGCACTCCACAAATTTATGACAGACTGGCAAGAAGAAGGTCATTTACAACCAATGGAGTCAGCTTCTTCTGACATTTAAAACCTACAATATTTTATAAATTTTATACCACTGTCAGTTTTACACTAGATATTTACATATGATGTAAAACTCCATGCAGTCTTAAGTGGTTATTGACACTTAAGACTGAGTTGGTCTGAGCTCCATTATAAACAACTTTCAATGTGAAACACGTATTACAAAGAGGGGCTTGTTCAGTGTGACCCATTTGAGTAACTATCTGATGCAAACGTAATAAGGTATGAAATCAGCATTTTTAAGCATTTCATTCAAATATCATTTTTAAACTGTGTTACCATTAGAGACAGTTCATCTTGTTGGGTATGCTTGGCACATTTTGGTCACAAAATTTGTTTTACTGTAAATATTATATATATTTTTGGACCATTTGAGATTGGAATTGCGTTAAGACAGCCAAAAAAAAAAAAATAGGAATCAGATTAGCATTCAGCTCAACTCTTTAATCCTTACTTCCAGTTCTCTGAAGTACGGCTGCAGGACTGCAGAAAACTAAGCAGAGCTTCAGATTAAAATTAAAAACATCCTGTAACATTGAGGATGTAAACTTTTGTATTGGGAAGGTTTTTAATAAGAGGTGGGTATCTCAATTGTTGTATTTTCTGTTATCTAAAGGTGTAGAACAGGCTATGGAATATATTCAAAATAAACTACAATGCTAAGGTTATGTACACACACTTTCTGCTCACTGGTGCATGTGAAGGAATGATGATCTGTGTCACAGAGGTATTTGATGCAGCACAATGTGGGCTCTGACAAAACACACATTTGGGAAAAAAAAAACAATCTACATATTGTTTTGCTTGTTTACAGGTTTAAACGACAATAAGTAAAAATTGAACTTTGATAAATGAAACTGTGTTTTTATGGTTAAGTCCTATGTACAGAGATGGCATATTAGATTTTAAAGATTTCTTTCCACGTTTTTATTGAATTTGGTATTAATTTACAGCTAATCTTCATAGTTTAGGCATCGCTTCACTGCTCAACAATCATTAGTAAATGCAGCACAATTTTAAATCAAATTAACTTTCTGCATTGGCTTTTTAAAATTATTGTGACATATAAAAACATTTGAGTTTCTTATATCAGAGCACCTCGTGTTATTATGAAAGAAAACCTGAGCAAATATAAAATTTGTTTTTTTAAAATTACTTAATCTATTAAGGAAAATAACTTCTCCAAACTAAAACAGGCCCCATGTGGAAAAAGTAATCATGAATTAACTGTGATTTGCATCAATTTAATAAGACGCACCCATGCCTGATGACTGGCAGACCAATCAACACATCAAACATGGAACCTGTCTAACAACATGAAGTAGATCGAAAGATCTCTAGGAGCAACACATCATGTGGCAGATGAGATACATTATTGACATCTGTCAGTCTGGAGAGGGCTACAAAGTCATTTCTACAGCTTTTAGGACAGCAATTAACCTGAAAAGGAGCTATGCACAAACATAAACCTACCCAGAAGTGTCCGACCTATAAAAGTTACTCTAAGAGCACATTAACAACCCATCCAGGCCATCACAAATGAACCCAGAACAACAACTGAAGTACTGCGGGCCTCACTCGGCTCAAGGTCAGTGTTCATGATTAGGAAGAGAGACAAGGCCAAATGGTATCCATAGGCGAGTTGAAGGTAAAAACCACTGCTGACCAAAAAACCCTCTAAGACCCAATTCACGTTTGCCAAAAAACATATTGATAATCTCCAAGACTTTGGGGAAAATATTGTGGGCTGATGAGACAAAAGTGGAAATTTTGGCAGGTGTGTATTCTTTTACATCACATGTAAAAGTAACAAAACATTTCAGAAATAGAACATCATACCTACAGTCAAACACTGTGGTGATAGTGTGATGGTCTGGAGCTGCTTTGCTGCTTCAGGACCTGGACAATTTGGAGTAATTGATGGGACTCATATGGCTGAATTAAAGCTATTCTGCAGAGAAGGGTGGTCCAAAATTCCCCCATAACAATATTAAAGAGTACTAGCCAGTTTTTGCACAAGTGGTTATTAGGTTTACGAAGGCACTTTAACAAATAGGGGTACCACATTGGTTTGGGTAACACTTTCCCTTAGTAAACAAAATCAATATTTGAAAAACAGTTAGTTGCTCAAGTAAACTTGGTCAATGTTACAAAAAAGCAAAAAGAAATATGTGTGGTGTTGAATACTTTTTTACAGCACTGTAGGAGGTCTTTATTCTGAAGTCTGTGCATTAAATAAAGATATTAAAAAGACTCTTCACTGCATGAGAATCTCCTATCCGTCATTCTTCTGCAGTAAGTGTTCTACACTACCAACAACTTTTGGTTCATTAATTCTTGGAAAAGGATGTGCGGTTCTAATTTCTTTGCTTGTGGGGCTAAACCAAAATATTAGAATAATCCAGATCTAGACGAAAGCTTCTTGGTAGCACACACAGAAGACTACAGAGTCGGTTTCACTTACGTCTCATTAACCAATTCATTTCCAGGCCACTTCAACGAAAATCGTGCCAACGTTTCAGCCCACTGGCTGAGCATGCTCTGATGAAGGCTAGTGGGCTGAAATGCGTGGTTTTCTCTGAGAGATCAGATTAACCTGACCCTCAAGTTTTATTTGCTTTATATCTAGAAGTTGTCTTCTATATTTTGGTCACCTTCTGTCATTAAAATGCAAATGTTTTGTATCAGTTTCACCTTTATAAATCAACTATTAAATAACCAAAAGCAGCGATAATCTGCTGGTGTGAAACTCAGACAACAGACCTGATTGGCTCCAAACAGCATCCTGCACTTTGCAGAAGATGCAGCTGACTGAACACACTTCGCATTCACCCCTCTCTGCCCTACACTACTCTACCCCACTTCCTTCTGCTCAGTTCCCTCCCCCTTCCCCTTTCTCCAGACCTAACCTCCCCGTAATCAGAATGCAGGGCCTGTCGGAGAGACCCCACACAGAGTAATTATTAATAAGAGAAGATGACATGTGAACATCCCTCCTGAATGCTAAGTGAAGCTGGCACAGGTTTGCTGCGCTCGTACTCAGAAGAGCTTTCCCACAGATTCCCACTCATGTGAAGGTCAAGAAAAAGCAGGATTCTCAATCTACTAATCTCAGTATTAATTTCACATTCTCCTGCATAGTTTCAAACTACACTTTGTCACGTTTTATACTTACTGGGTATTGCTCATGTCAAGGTCTTTTTGCGGCATATACTTCTTCTTTAAATGAAGCCAGGTGCTAAATGTAAGTTCCCCACTGCAGAGATCTGGCCAGGACCATATCTATAAGTACAGAACACATAAAAGTACAACACAAAATTTATGTTAACCACATATTTTATCTTCTAAAGAAGGATACAATTGGAATGAAAGTAATCAAACATAAAGCTGAAAAAAAAAAAAATATGTAGAATCATCAATGAAATACCAGTACTTGTTTTTAAAGAGGCCTTGCCCTAACTTTGGCTTTAGGTGTTGTTTAACTATTTTCCTGGGTAGCACTAAACTGTAATTGATTTTAAATCTCATCCAATATACGATTCGCTCTGTGGATCAGGGGCTCAGGAACGTCACACCCTTTGCATAGTAAGTGCAGAGGGATGCTTGCTCTTTGTCCGTCCTTACACAGAGAGCCATTTAAGTCTGCTCAGGGAAAGTTGGTTCAGTTCCTAAACGGATGTACAAAGTTACAGGTGCATCTCAGAAAAATTAGAATATCATTGAAAACTCATTTTCTTAAAGTAATTTAATTCAAAAAGTGAAAATTGTACAAAGTTGTCTTAAAATATTAGCAACGTTTTTAAAAAACTGAGTAAAAGTTTAAAATCCTTGTGATACATTTAACCTCCATACATGTAAATGCATTGGGAACACTGCCCATTCTATTCACAAACAAAACAAAGAAATTATACCAAATTTGTTTTACCTGTAGAGAAACTTAGAAAATTAAGAAAAGGTTAAATGGGCCATTCAGAAAAATAACAGTATGCATTTTTCTTTACTGCCTGAACTGTAATAACTGAAAAATGCTTGAAGGTTTAGCTTTCATTATTATTTCCATTGTTCTGCTGGGGGACTTCAACACCCACGTGGGAAACGACAGTGACACCTGGAGAGGCGTGATCGGGAGGAATGGCCTCCCCGATCTGAATCCGAGTGGTGTTTTGTTATTAGACTTCTGTGCTAGTCACGGATTGTCCATAATGAACACCATGTTCAAACATAAGGGTGCCAAGTGTCCACTTGGCACCAGGACACCCTAGGCAGGAGGTCAATGATCGACTTTGTTGTCGTATCATCAGATCTTCGGCCGCATGTTACACTCGGGTGAAGAGAGGGACTGAGCTGTCCACTGATCACCACCTGGTGGTGAGTTGGATCCGCTGGAGGACGAGAAAGCCGGACAGACTTGGCATGCCCAAGCGCATAGTGAGGGTCTGTTGGGAACGCCTGGCGGAGCCCTCGGCCAGGGATGTATTCAACTCCCACCTCCGGGAGAGCTTTGACCGGATCTCGGGGGATGTTGGAGACATAGAGTCCGAGTGGACCATGTTCTCCGCATCTATTGTCGATGCTGCTGCCCGTAGCTGCGGCCGTAAGATCTGCGGTGCCTGTCGCGGCGGCAATCCCAGAACCCGGTGGTGGACACTGGCAGTAAGGGATGCTGTCAAGCTGAAGAAGGAGTCCTATCGGCTGTGGTTGGCTTGTGGGACTCCTGAGGCGGCTGACGGGTACCGTGAGGCCAAGCGTGCTGTGGCCCGGGCTGTGGCAGAGGCAAAAACTCGGGCCTGGGAGGAGTTCGGTGAGGCCATGGAGAAGGACTACCGGTTGGCCTCGAAGCGATTCTAGCAAACCGTTCGGCGCCTCAGGAGGGGGAAGCAGTGCTTCGCCAACACTGTTTATAGTGGGGGAGGGAGGCTGCTGACCTCGACTTAGGACAATAATTGGGCGGTGGAAGGAGTACTTCGAGGATCTCCTGAATCCTGCCATCACGCATTCCGTGGTGGAAACAGAGGCTGGGGACTCGGGGTTGGACTCTTTCATCACCCAGGCTGAAGTCACCGAGGTGGTTAAAAAACTCCGCGGTGGCAAGGCTTCGGGGGTGGATGAGATCCGCCCTGAGTACCTCAAATCTCTGGATGTTGTTGGGCTGTCATGGGTGACACGCCTCTTCAACATTGCGTGGCGGTCAGGGACGGTGCCTCTGTACTGGAAGACTGGGGTGGTGGTCCCCCTTCATAAGAAGGGGGACCGGAGGGTGTGTTCCAACTACAGGGGGATCACACTCCTCAGCCTCCCTGGTAAGGCCTACGCCAGGGTATTGGAGAGGAGAGTCCGGCCGATAGTCGAACCTCGGCTTCAGGAGGAGCAGTGTGGTTTTTGTCCCGGCCGTGGAACACTGGACCAGCTCTATACCCTCTACAGGGTGCTCGAGGGTTCATGGGAGTTTGCCCAACCGGTTCACATGTGTTTTGTGGACCTGGAGAAGGCATTCGACTGTGTCCCTCGTGATGCGCTGTGGGGGGTGCTCCAGGACTATGGAATCGGGGGTCCTTTATTAGGGGCCATCCGGTCCCTGTACGAGCAGAGCAGGAGTTTGGTCCGCATTGCCGGCACTAAGTCGGACCTGTTCCCGGTGCATGTTGGACTCCAGCAGGGCAGCCCTTTATCACCGATCCTGTTCATAACTTTTATGGACAGGATTTCTAGACGCAGCCAAGGGCCGGAGGGTGTCTGGTTTGGGGACCAGTAGATTTCGTCTCTTCTTTTTGCGGATGACGTGGTCCTGCTGGCCCCCTCTAGCCAAGACCTACAGCATGCGCTGGGGCGGTTCGCAGCCGAGTGTGAAGCGGCTGGGATGAAGATAAGCTCCTCCGAGTCCGAGGTCATGGTTCTCGACCGGAAAAGGGTGGCTTGTCCTCTTCAAGTTGGAGGGGAGTTCCTGCCTCAAGTAGAGGAGTTCAAGTATCTCGGGGTCTTGTTCATGAGTGAGGGAAAAATGGAGCGTGAGATCGACAGACGGATCGGTGCGGCTGCCGCAGTAATGGGGGCGCTGTGCCGGTCCGTTGTGGTGAAGAGAGAGCTGAGCCGAAAAGCAAAGCTCTCAATTTACCGGTCGGTCTACGTTCCTACCCTCACCTATGGCCATGAACTTTGGGTCATGACCGAAAGAACGAGATCCCGGATACAAGCGGCTGAAATGAGCTTCCTCCGTAGGGTGGCCGGGCACTCCCTTAGAGATAGGGTGAGAAGCTCGGCCATCTGGGAGGGGCTCGGAGTAGAGCCGCTGCTCCTCCACATCGAGAGGAGCCAGTTGAGGTGGCTCGGGCATCTATACCAGATGCCTCCTGGTCGCCTCCCTCGGGAGGTGTTCCAGGCACGTCCCACCGGGAGGAGGCCCAGGGGACGGCCCAGGACACGCTGGAGGGACTATGTCTCTCGGCTGGCCTGGAAACGCCTTGGGCTCCCACCGGAGGAGCTGGAGGAGGTGTCTGGGGAGAGGGACGTCTGGGCGTCTCTACTGAGTCTGCTGCCCCCTGCGACCCGGTCTCGGATAAGCGGAAGACGACGAGTACGAGTACGAGTAGGAGGTGTAGCTTTCCAGTTAATTGCTAAACTAACATTTAGTTGTACAACCACTGTTTCTGAAAACTGCTTCCCATATGTGTTGCCTGGAGTAGATCAACTTCTGGCACCCGTGAACAGGTATTCCAGCCCAAGATGATTGGACTTCTGTTCCATAATTCCTCCAATATGAGCTCAAGTATTATTCAAATATTATCCACAAATCCCGGTATATAAAGAGGCCTGAAAACAGTATGTGAAAAAGCCCCATGAAGATGCCCACACCACTTTAGTGTTTGTGGGTCATTTGACAAACTGCCTACAGCCCCAAAACCAAAAGGAACAACCTTGCTTTCATCACTTAGGCCAATCAATGAGTTCTTTGGCAAATTGTAACATTTTCATTTCATAATTTTTTCATACATTTTTCATAAATTCATTGAAAATGAGTTGAAGGACCCATTTCAGTCAGATCTTCAGAGAGCAATGCACCGTAACCAGCATGTACAAATGTGTTGCCTTAATCCTTAAATAAGGGCCACCTGCGTTTTCACAGAATGAACGACCTCACTGAACTCCACACTATTATTTTGAATAATACACCTAGAGGATTACATTAATCATTACACCTAGAGTGACATTTATGACAATTATGTTTATGCCTTACAGTTAATGAAAAACTAAAGTTAAATTTCTTGGATAATTTTAATATTGCATAGAACCAATAAAAATAACATAAAAAATATTTTAAAAATGCCATTTTATTGCCTACAAAGTCATGAATACTTGGTAGTTGTCCACCAGACAGTCACTAGCACCCCCTCAAGAACTGTAAGCTGCTAAAATAGCTGCCTGTTTAAAGAATGCTGCAGGCAACTTAATAAAGGAAAGTTTAGTGGAAAGAAAAAGTATGATGAAAAAAGGTACACAAATAACACCAATCCAAGAGTTGGGTAGTTGGGTTAGTCAGTGCTTCAACAGCCACCACACACATACATATGCAGAACATGGGCTACATCTGTCACATTCCTTGTGTTAAGTCACTCCTGACCCAGAGACAATGTTAGATGTGCCTTAACTGAGTTTAGGAGGAAAAGGGCTGGCCTAACATTCAGTGGTCCAAAGTCTTCTCAGATAACAATAAATGTTGCATGTCATTTGGAAATCAAGGTCCCAAGACTGTAGAGGCACAGAATCCAAGCTCATTGATGTCCAGCGTTATGTTTCCACAGTTGGTGATGATTTGGCAACTGTGGCTCAGTAGGAAGAGTAGTTGTCTTGCAATCAGAAGGTTGTGGGTTCAATTCCAGTTTCCTCCTGCCATATGTCAATGTGCCCCTGGGCAAGGCACTTAACCTCAAGTTGCCTACTGATCTGCGTATCGGTGTATGAATGTGTGAGCGTTAGTGAGTGCGATTGGGTGAATGTGGCTCTAGTGTAAAGCGCTTTGAGTGGTCTGTATGACTGGAAAAGCGCTATATAAGTTCAGTCCATTTACCATTTAGGGAGCCATTTCATCTGCTGGTGTTGGTCCACTGTGTTTTATTAGGCCTAGTCATCTACAAGGACATTTTAGAGCATGTCATGCTAATAATCTTTATAGAAATGCTAATTTCCAATTTGTCTAATGTGATATGTTGTTTCTTAGAGAAACTAATACTGTGGGTTTTCATTAGCTTTGAGACAAACTAAATAAACAAAACAAATATATAACTCAGTGTGTGTGTTTTTAATGATATTGGAATTCACTGAGATACAACTATAAATAAATCCAGTTGTGCTTTAACCTAAACTGATATTCAGTTAATCAAGCAAGTGAAAAACCAATGATTGCATCACTGCCTTGGTTTAGTACTAATGTAAGTCTGTGGTAATGTGTGAAAGTGAGGCTAACCTTTAAACACTCATTGTCAGCATTAACAGCCAGAGCAGAACAATGTGTTGAAGCACAGCAAATTAAATGCTGCTCAGGAGAAATCAACACAGGTCAGTCAAGGGCTGAGAGTGTTTGTTTCGCTGCAGCGCTCCAAAAATAAGTACAAAGGGAAGATGAAAAAAAAACAAAAACAGATGATGTGGGGACAAAATGTGTTCAGAGTCAAATAATTTGGTTAATATTTCACTGTAAAGGTGGCCAAAAGGGAAAAGTGACAAGCAGGGGTCAGATTTTCCAATCAGCATCTTGAGTTGACCCTTGTTCCAACAAATGTTGCAGCGAATGCCGTGAGCGCTTCCCGAGTGAAGGAGGTCGTCCACAAATGCGCTCATTTACTAGGCTTTCATTTCGTGTAACAATCACTCTGGGCTGTTTCTGGCCAATCTCTCGACGTTTAACGTAACAAGCAAAATAATTTCCCACAAGCCACAAACCAGTTATGAGGCTGTTAAACATCTCCGCTCTGCGCTTAGAGGCCATGCAAGCTTTAATCCTTATTTATAATTCAAACAACACAAAAACATTATTCATATTTAGGCTTTGAAAGCACACTGACCTCTCGTGTATTTTCTACATGGTCCTGACTTCATTGACCACACAGCAGTGATGATAGTGATATCCCCTTCTTAGCCGATAATTATTATTATAATGATGATGATGGTGATCGATGTAACTGAAGCTCGGATCTCCCTGTGTGTAGGCAGCGATTAGGCTTAAATCTGCGTCGATTGCGCACACGTATCGCTTCTTCTCAGAGGATAGAGAACACCTCCTCTGGCTTGGAAGCACCATCCTTTGGTGGAGACGTCGAGGCTTTCACCGGATCAGGAGAAACATAATGTGCTCGCAGGGCTTTCCCCACAATCACACCAGGGACTCCATGTGCCAGATGATGATGACGATACTAATGAGAAGAAGAAAAGGAGATGCACGACGGGGAGCTGTCCAGGTGCTGAACAACGGACGCCAGCGGGCACAGATGTGCGGTGAGAGGCGTCAGCGGGAAAGATACGGGATAAAATTTTCATTAAAAAGCACAAAATGCAGTGGATTGAGTCAGAAATGCAGTCCATGATAAAGACCTGGAGACGACATTCTGTACGTTCCCGTTTCTGTGCCGCTCTGGAAGTATCGACTGAGAAAAGCGCTCTCACTTCGCTGCACCTCCTGAGTTCCTCGCGATAACAACCCGCCCTCACGAAAAATAGTGAGATATTTAATATTCAGGTACTTTAAAGGTTTCTTTGGCACCCTTCAAAGTGTTAAATGCAGTTCATGAGTTAGAAGCCTCACTGCTTGTATTTACTTACAGCAGAACTGCTTAAAATGTGTTACGTGACCTTAAATAAGTAAAATTAGGTCAGCCCATGTCATTAAGGCTGGCAAAGCATCCACCCCAGTCTCAGGCCTGTAACAGGTTTTCTAACAGGATTGCCCTGTATTTAGCTTAGTTCATCTTTCAGTCAACTCTGTCCTGCTTCCCTGTCTCTGCGGAGGAAAATCATCTTCACAAAATGATGCTGCCACTGCCATGCCTTGCTGTGGTGATGCTGTGTTCCGGGTGATATGCAGTGTTAGTTTCAAAGTTCAATTTTGGCCTCATCTCATAAGAGTACTTTCCTCCACATCTTTGTAGGGTCCTCTGAATAGTTTCTGCAACTGCAAATTTTGGTTATATTTCAACAATGCCTTTTGTCTTGCCACCTTTTTTTTGCCAAAAAGTCCAGATTTGTACTAGTCACACATTCTCCAATCTGTGATGCAAATCTTTGCATCTCATCCAATAGATCTACAGGTGCTCTTTTTGACAGGCCTGTCAAGTTTAGGTGGATGGCCACAAATCTGTGCCAGAACGATATAAGTATTTACCAAAAAGTAAATGTCACTGTGTCACAGCCTCATCTCCTTCTTGGTGCTCTTCTGTGTGTTCTGTGCTGGGCATGTAATGTCCTTCACAAAATATCGTATGACATAAAACCAATACAGAACATTTCCTTAAACACATCAACCCCATGATGAGGTGAAACATGATGGTGGCAGCATCAGGCTGAAGGAGATTTGTTTTTTTAGCAGGGACAGGAAAGCTGGGCAAAGTTGATAGGAAAACAGATGGAGCTAAATACACAGCTGTCCTTGAAGAAAACCTACTAGAGGCTACAAAAGACTCAATGGGGCAGAGATTCACCTTCCAGCCAGAGAACCACCTGGATCATTTAGAATCTGTGGCTGGAAATATTCTGAACTTCCCTCATTGACCAAAAACAGTAATTTTATTTAGATGAATTTGTCACAGATGCGAACCAGTGACCATAAATGACTCGAATAACAATGAGCTTGTAGGTTGTGAGCTGGCGCTAGAGAACACAGGTGCTAAAATCGCGATTTGAGAGAGATGTTATAATCAGTTACTGGAGCACCAAAGATGATTCAACACAGAGTTAAAATCAGTAAACACAGAAGATGCCTCCAAAAGCTCTTAACAGCTTGATAGGGTTCACTTTGTGGGTTTGCATGAGTTCGTGTGGTCTTATGTCATTTAGCACATATAGATTTCACAGTCTGAACTAATATAGGAGCATCAACAGACGTTCAGCTTATGCTGCTTAAGAAACTCCACATAAGAATGTGCTGGTTGTCGTCGTCGTCTTCCGCTTATCCGGGATCGGGTCGCGGGGGCAGCAGACTCAGCAGAGACGCCCAGACGTCCCTCTCTCCAGACACCTCCTCCAGCTCCTCCGGGGGGAGCCCAAGGCGTTCCCAGGCCAGCCGAGAGACATAGTCCCTCCAGCGTGTCCTGGGCTGTCCCCTGGGCCTCCTCCCGGTGGGACGTGCCTGGAACACCTCCCGAGGGAGGCGTCCAGGAGGCATCTGGTATAGATGCCCGAGCCACCTCAACTGGCTCCTCTCGATGTGGAGGAGCAGCGGCTCTACTCCGAGCCCCTCCCGGATGGCCGAGCTCCTCACCCTATCTCTAAGGGAGTACCCGGCCACCCTACGGAGGAAGCTCATTCCAGCCGTTTGTTTCCGGGATCTCGTTCTTTCGGTCATGACCCAAAGTTCATGGCCATAGGTGAGGGTAGGAACGTAGACCGACCGGTAAATTGAGAGCTTTGCTTTTCGGCTCAGCTCTCTCTTCACCACAACGGACCGGCAAAGCGCCCCCATTACTGTGGCAGCCGCACCGATCCGTCTGTCGATCTCCAGCTCCATTCTTCCCTCACTCGTGAACAAGACCCCGAGATACTTAAACTCCTCCACTTGAGGAGGACAAGCCACCCTTTTCCGGTCGAGAACCATGGCCTCGGACTTGGAGGAGCTGATCCTCATCCCAGCCGCTTCACACTCGGCTGCGAACCGCCCCAGTGCATGCTGTAGGTCTTGGCTAGATGGGGCCAGCAGGACCACGTCATCTGCAAAAAGAAGAGACGAAATCCTCTGGTCCCCAAACCAGACCCCCTCCGGCCCTTGGAAATCCGGTCCATAAAAGTTATGAACAGGACCGGTGACAAAGGGCAGCTCTGCCGGAGTCCAACATGCACCGGGAACAGGTCCGACTTAGTGCCGGCAATGAGAACCAAACTCCTGCTCCGCTCGTACAGGGACCGGATGGCCCCTAATAAAGGGCCCCCGATTCCATAGTCCTGGAGCACCCCCCACAGCGCATCACGAGGGACACAGTCGAATGCCTTCTCCAGGTCCACAAAACACATGTGAACCGGTTGGGCAAACTCCCATGAACCCTCGAGTACCCTGTAGAGGGTATAGAGCTGGTCCAGTGTTCCACGGCCGGAAAGAAAACCACACTGCTCCTCCTGAAGCCAAGGTTCGACTATCGGCCGGACTCTCCTCTCCAATACCCTGGCGTAGGCCTTACCAGGGAGGCTGAGGAGTGTGATCCCCCTGTAGTTGGAACACACCCTCCGGTCCCCCTTCTTATGAAGGGGGACCACCACCCCAGTCTGCCAGTACAGAGGCACTGTCCCCGACCGCCACGCAATGTTGAAGAGGCATGTCACCCATGACAGCCCACAACATCCAGAGATTTGAGGTACTCAGGGCGGATCTCATCCACCCCCGAAGCCTTGCCACCGCGGAGTTTTTTAACCACCTCGGTGACTTCTGCCTGGGTGATGAAAGAGTCCAACCTCGAGTCCCCAGCCTCTGTTTCCACCACGGAATGCATGATGGCAGGATTCAGGAGATCCTCGAAGTACTCCTTCCACCGCCCAATTATTGTCCTAAGTCGAGGTCAGCAGCTCCCCTCCACCACTATAAACAGTGTTGGCGAAGCACTGCTTCCCCCTCCTGAGGCGCCGAACGGTTTGCCAGAATCGCTTCCAGGCCAACCGGTAGTCCTTCTCCATGGCCTCACCGAACTCCTCCCAGGCCCGAGTTTTTGCCTCTGCCACAGCCTGGGCCGCAGCACGCTTGGCCTCACGGTACCAGTCAGCTGCCTCAGGAGTCCCACAAGCTAACCACAGCCAATAGGACTCCTTCTTCAGCTTGACAGCATCCCTTACTGCCGGTGTCCACCACCGGGTTCTGGGATTGCCGTCGCGACAGGCACCGCAGACCTTACGGCCACAGCTACGGGCAGCAGCATCGACAATAGATGCGGAGAACATGGTCCACTCGGACTCTATGTCTCCAACATTCCCCGAGATCTGGTTGAAGCTCTCCCGGAGGTGGGAGTTGAATACATCCCTGGCCGAGGGCTCCGCCAGGCGTTCCCAACAGACCCTCACTATGCGCTTGGGCATGCCAAGTCTGTCCGGCTTTCTCGTCCTCCAGCGGATCCAACTCACCACCAGGTGGTGATCAGTGGACAGCTCAGTCCCTCTCTTCACCCGAGTGTCCATAACATGCGGCCGAAGATCTGATGATACGACAACAAAGTCGATCATTGACCTCCTGCCTAGGGTGTCCTGGTGCCAAGTGCACTGATGGACGCCCTTATGTTTGAACATGGTGTTCTAGCACAGAAGTCCAATAACAAAACACCACTCGGATTCAGATCGGGGAGGCCATTCCTCCCGATCACGCCTCTCCAGGTGTCACTGTCGTTCCCCACGTGGGGGTTGAAGTCCCCCAGCAGAATAATGGAGTCCCCGGGAGGGGCACTATCCAGCACCCCCGACAGGGACGCCAAGAAGGCCGGGTACTCTGCACTGCCACTCGGCCCGTAGGCTGAAATGATAGTCAGAGACCTCTCCCCAACCCGAAGGCGCAGGGATACGACCCTCTCATCCACTGGGCTAAACCCAGTGGATGTGCTGGTTGTGTTACGCCTAAAGCATCACAGAAACATTTTACCACAGACACTCCAGTTAATGCCTGATAACACCCATGCTCTGGTGCCCGTTTAAGACCTGCCAAACTTTTGCAATAGAGACACCTGATCTGCCTCTGTATCCAGTTTCATCCAAACTGGACAAGTCCTTCTGAATGCTTTGTTGTTTTTGGAAGTGATTTATTTTACCGTGAAACTGAAAGCCCGAAACCAAAATATTAAAAGGAAATGGTACCAGATGGTGAGTCAGCTAACGGTTCTAGGCAAAAACAATTACTTGTCTGACGGAAGGAACGTGATGTTTTCTTTCACAGAAAGTTCTCACCATTCCATTCATGCTTCTTCACATACCTTTCATTCATGCTTCCTACCAAACCCAGAAAGGCAGAGTTCACAAGTCAAACAGATACTGTCCTCATCTATCCTCTGCCCAATGCAACAATTTATCTAAGATTCAGCAGGCAAAAATAAAACAACTCTAGCCTACAGGTGAGTTAAAAATAATCCAACTCGCCTTGAAATCTGTTGCTGAGAACATTGTGAAATACTAAGAGATAGTGGGGAAAGACCAGAAGGTTGTATCTTGACATTTCACTTGCCCTTTGAAAAAGTGGACAAACTGCCATAGCTGCATTCTTTAAAGCAAAAGCACACCCACATGAAAAAAGTGCACAGAGATGCAGGTGCCACTAAGATTTACCTCAGGGACGAGAAGCACCAAGCGAGTTTTTATGAGCTGGTAAGAGAAAAGTTTCTTTTCTTTTACTAATTGAAGTGACCCATTTCTGATTGAAACTAAACAAATGAAGTTTTACAAGAAGGAGCTTTTGATCAAGCTATTTTTTAAATTTTGGTTTGTTTTCTTAGTTGACATTTCTAAAAGCTGACGTACTTTTTCTGGGTGGTAAAAACTAAACCTGTTTTAACTTAGGATATACCACAGCTGAAACACTTCAAATGATGGCAGGTAATTATCCTGGTAATCACAACATAACAAAATTGTGCTTAAAAAGATGACTAATCCTGCAATATTTTTCAGAACATGGATCGCCTTGCGATCCACAGGATGCCACTTACTGCATGAATGGTGGGACATGTTATAAAATACCATCTATGGATAAGATCTCCTGCGTGTAAGTAAAATAAAACACACACACAAAGGTTTTTACATGCCAGTATGTAAAAATATATGCAGAACCAAGAGGGAAATATGGCTGAGATTTCCTTATTTTTTGTTTTAACACTTTGCCTCTTTAGCTGCAGTGAAAGTTTCAAAGGAAGCAGATGTGAGCAGTACCAGCTCTTGAGTTATTCTCTGGATGAACAGGACAAAGGGT
Organism: Girardinichthys multiradiatus; assembly: GCF_021462225.1. Lineage (NCBI taxonomy): Eukaryota > Metazoa > Chordata > Actinopteri > Cyprinodontiformes > Goodeidae > Girardinichthys > Girardinichthys multiradiatus. Next base: position 26,972,338 of record NC_061795.1, on the reverse strand, counting down.
TATTAGCCGCCGTGGTCATTCTAGTCATGCTCATCTTCGTGGTGCTGGCTGTTGTCATCTACTATGTGCATAAGTAAGTAAACCCAGTACTCTTAAAACATCTAAAAGTCTGAATGTTTAATATTGATCAGTCTAAACTTGGATGCAAATTATCAAAATGTAATATTTGGAGCTTAATTTACTTTTTTCCATGCACAGGATGGTAAAACAAAGAAAACTAAACCAACAGAACAATGGCCAAGGGTGGGAGAAATCAACAGTATGAGATTTCCTGCCGATATGCACCTGTTTGCGTGCATACGTTAAATACAATAAATGTTATTTACCTTTGCTGCAGTAAATCATGTAATTTAGAGAGATTTTGCTTATTTGAGTAAAAACAAAATGAGTAAAAACAGACACAAGGTATGGAATATTCTTAAGTGTTTGAGAAATAAATGCCGCATCTAAACTTTGATAAGACAAGGAAGTTGTAACTTGTTACATTTCAGTGCATTTGTTTAAATGTGCATTTATGTAGTGCAATTTAGATAACCAAATCATATTTTGTGAAATGTTTGGTGAAAGAACAAAAAGCAACCTACTGTAACAATGACTGGATGCTTTAAAAAGTGTTTTTTAATCATTTTGAAAATGTATAAATGTAATTATTTTTCTGATGACCGTTTATTCATACAACTTTGTTCCTGACTAACAAATCAACAGTTTATAATCTTTTGCTGAACGCACCCATCACCATTTAATGTTTTGTTGTTGTTTAGTCGTAATTGTGGTGTTAACCATAGCTGCCCCGGGGAACGTCTAGACTGGCCATAGGGATCTCACTTCCCAGAAACCCTCAGCAGTTTCACCCCTGGCTCACCTAAAGCTGAAAATGCGAAAACACATATAAATGGCAATCCTAACCTCTGTTCATGCCCAACTAGTTTTATTAGTTCCCTTAAACTTAAAAACGTATTTCAGACAGGTATTTTTAAAATGGTAATGTTTGCTGAACTGCAGGGGTGGGTTTTCAGTGTCCTCAATACTACAATAAAAATCTGCACACTCCAGAATAATAAATAATGAATATATGAGTACAGGTTAAACTTGCTGCTGAGGCCTATTTTCTTTATGCATTGGTACTTTGACCATGCCATCAAGAAATAGTGTAGAATTAGTTTGAAATAAAGAGTTAATATATTTTGACATTTAAAGAAAGAAATGCCTCTTCCATTGGAAAACCTTAAATCATTATTATTTATGCTGAATATTATCACTCATTCCCCTGGTGGATTTAGTTGTAAAGTAATATTTTAATTTGACCAACATTTTTTTTTAGGGGAAGTAATATTAACATTGTGAAGTGGTGCAACCAGAATCCCTACTTAATTCCGTTATGGGTATCTTAGGAGGGTGCTAAAGATTAGGGCGATGGCAAGGAGGCCTTCCAACCTAAAAGACCTTGAGCTAATTGCGAAAGATGAACAGACAAAAATACTAGTGGAAAAAGTAAGAAAAAAAAAAGTTTGTCCACCATAAAAAGTAGTGCTTAATTGCTGTAATGTCAACAAAGGTTTTTTCATAGGTAATTTAAAACGGTTATAAATATTTTGTGATATGACAATATTTTCTTAAAATGTAAATAAACTTTTTTTTTTTTTAAAAGATACCCCTTGTACAATGTCTTATGTTTTAAGATATGGCGTAATTTGCTTTCAGAAACAAACATCTTGGTTGAATGAAAATAACCGTAGGTCAGAGGCTTTGCCGTTTCTCAGTATACTGCTTCCACCTAGTGGCAGAACAGATTTCCTACCCTGTAAAAAAAAAAAGAAAGGAATAAAACTAAGTTATAGACAGCTGTCTATTTCATAAAATTTGAAATGTTCATACATTTGTTTTAAGTTACATTTACAATAGCTCTTTTGTGCATCTTAATCAGAGAGGAACTATTATTAAGCAACTCATTTCCACTTTTTTTCTCCAGCCTTTAGAAACATCCACTTCCCCTTTTAGTTATTAATATGCATGGACACTGCTTCTGACACTTATTACTATTATTATGCAAAATAATTAAAGCAACAGCAAAAAGGAACAATTTTATAGAACATTAGGCTGACAAACTTTTCATGGGTATAAAATACATTTTTTACAGTCTCAGCGATGTTAAGAAGAAACATAAGTTGAAAACTTTGAAAGCTTACTGGTAAAAATTATAAAAATCCTTCAGCAACAAGTCTCAACTATAAGCAAGTAGAGCTTAATAAAAAATGTTAAATATGAAAGACACATTAGAAAATTCTACATCTTAAGACGGATGAACAGATGAAAAATCTGTAAAACAATTTGTGAGCAGATGAACAATTTGTAAAACCCAAAACCAGATTTATTGTTTGTTTAATCTCATTTCACTTTGTATCTAACCTGATCAAGTTTGAAAAAAAAAAAACTGACCGCCTGAAATACTTCCTCGTTTTGATTTGGCAAAAGTGGTACCCTTTGCTGGACTTATACTTTGCATTCATAAATACACTGCAAAGATTTATTTTATATCCTAAAAAATTATTCAGGGACTTTCTTTCACATTGTTTTGTTTTGATTTTAGTATTTGTTTTCGTTAAGCAACCAAACAAGGATGTATTATCATTTGAGCATAAAAAAGGACAACTTTAGAGGTTAAACATGGTTCAGTCTAGAAATTATATAGAATTTAGCAAAAACATTTCAAATATAATCTTTATCCATAGGCAGCATGATGCAGAGATTATTTGCGTCATTCTATGAGTGATGTTAGTGAAGACACACAAATAACATTTTGCTTTTAAAACATTTCAAAATGTTTCTTAGACAGAAACCTGCTCCATGTTTGGGAGTGGAAAAAAAAAGGAGAACAAAAGAAGTGGATAGTCTAAAAGAACCTACACGGATGGACATCGTCAAATTAGGAATAAAAATCCTTTAGAGATCAGACAGAGGACCTGAGAGATGTGTTTGGCTCTTCTGTAATTCCTTCTACCGAAGCCACCTTCTTACTGAAACTCCCATCAAGAATTGCTTCATTGCTTTCAGTGGGTGTGAAACCTTTCTTGTCAAAAGCAGCAAGGAGAAAAAAGGCTGAGGAATGCCAAATTACACAAGATGTGGACAGAAAGCCAACTGGCTTCATATTTCAGTGGCAATAATTCTAAACATGCTGCCAATACGGTATGCAAGACCGAACACGGAGAAAAATAAAAAACTTAAAGGCCAATAGATACGCTATCAATCACAGATTGGCTTCTTTCGACCACGGACATTAACATGATTTTAGTACTGGAGGGGAAAATCCAATAAAAGTTAGCCAAAATCAAAAGAAGCACTTTGAAAGGTCCTCTAGGGAGCCTGGAAACATTCTCTGAAGCCTACTTTAGGAAATTCCAATAATGCTTGCAAAAGCATTGAAGGCTTCAACTTTGTTTTGAATAACAAAATATTAACTTCACATACTAAATAGAAAGTTAAAAGCTGTTTAGAACTTTAGAGTTTGTCTTGTGGACTGCATTTGCATTCCTACTCATTTAAAAAACTAATATACATTTTACAATAAGATGAGGTATGGGTCAACAGTTTTTTTTTGCTGGATTTAAAAGCTGTAGAAAACCAACATTTGTAGCCACATTTTCAGTGAACTTAAAATGACTTACTCACACATTTCTGGCTTTGTCAAACTGATGAGCAATTTTTAGTGCAGTGCTATTCAGTCCCACTGACTGTATGTTTGTGATAATGGTGACCACCACCCCTTGTGGGAGGAAGAAGTTCTGTCCCTGGTGTTGGTCTAGCTCCTCACTGGGCAACACAAGAAGAACGCTGCTGGCCCCCACAGCTCCTCCTGTGTGGGACACATAATGCCTGCGTTTCCTGCACTGACCATACTTCTGCAGCTTCTCAACCACCAGCCAGCCTTGGCCATACAGTCCGTCTTTATCCCAGCTGGCCTCCGTCTTGTCAACTGGTGTCCACAGCTCTATGACTGATTTGGGTTTAAGGAAGCCAGGGAGAAAGTCATCAGTGTCCTTAAGTTGGGCCACCTGGTAGCTATAGAGAAGAGCGTTACCAAAGAGCAATAGATCTCCCACTGTGGAGAGGAAGCCACCTCCAGCCCATTTGTAGGAGTTGTCTACATACGGGCAGTTTACTACTCGCCCTCGCTTGTTGAGGTGATAGAATCTGTGAAGGAGATCGATAAGAAACATAGTATTGGATTTTATAGTTAATCAGACAAAAAAACAAAACATCTACTCCAATATGATCAACTGCACACATGGAATATACAGCACATTACAAAGGCCTTGAGCTTTTTTTTTCTATTTGTTACATTATAACTACAAACTGTATTGTATTTTATACAGACTTTGTGATAGATGACAGTAGTTCATGACTGAAGTGAAAGGAAAATGCACTGCTTTGCACTCAACATTTTTTACAAAAATAAAAAAATTTATTTAGACCCCTGTGTCAATACTTTATAGAAACACATTGATTGATTTTTTTTTTTGGGGGGGGGGGGGGGGGGGGGGTCTTCACCAGCTTTGCAAATCTGGGAACTCAAAGTCATGCCCATCGTTTTTGGAGCTCAAACACAGCCATGTTGGATGAGAATATATGAACATCAGTTTTCAAGTCTTGCCACAGATTCTCCATTGGACTAAGGTCTGGAGTTAGACTGGGCCATTCTAACAAGAATTTGACCCAACTCTTTCTATTGTAGTTCAGGCTGCATGTTTGCTGCTGTTGTCCTGCTGGAAGTTGAACCTCTGTCCCAGTCAGCTCTTCCAGGATTGCCCTTTATTTAGCACAAGCTTACCCGTCCCTGTTGAGAAAAGGATTCCCAAAGCATAATACTGCCAACACCATGTTTCATGAGGGGATGGCCACATCCCGGTGCAGTGATAGTTCTTTTCAAGAGAATCTCCCACCTGAGATGTGGATCTCTGCAGCTCCTACAGAGTTACTATGTGCTGTTTGGCAGCTTCTCTGATAAATGTCCCTCTTGTCTGGTTTCTCAGTTTAGATGGACCCTGTCTTGGTATGTTTGCAGTTGTGCTATCCTCCATTTTTAGATGATGGGTTGACCAGTGCTCTGGGAGAGGAAGAAAGCTGAGATATTGTTTTATAATTTAATCAGAGAATATACTGAGATTAAATTACATGCTGGGGCACTCTATGTTTATGCACAATTATGTTAATGATAAAGGGAATTGGTTGCACTGGATTTAGTTTAGGGGTATCAGACGTTGCTGAATACAAATGCCTGCAACACATTTGTGAAATTTCCACCAAATAACTTTCCTTTCAGTCCCCAGTAATTCATTGCTTTGTGTTGCTCTAAAAGGATAAAACCCCAATAAAATACATGGACGTCGGTGGTTGTATGACAAAATATTGAAAAGGTTAAAAGGGCCGTGGACACTTTTGCAAGGCGCAGCAGAGGACAAACTAAACATAAATTTTATAGCTTGCCTGGATCGGTGATAGATAATGGGGTCATTCTCATCTGGAACTGTATTGAGCATTCCCAGCTCCCGGAACATGTTCATCATGAGATCCAGGAAGCGTTGGCGCGCAGCCCGCTCCAAAACAGCACTAAGCAGGGTGAAGGCGTGAGTGGAGTACAGGAAGGTGGTGCCTACAATGCAACCAAAACATTATTCTGACTTATCAACGCTTAAAATTTATCGTAATGGAATGGTTTTGCATGAATACCTCCCTTACCAGGTTTGAAAATTAGTGGGTCATCCTTAAAAAGGTCCAGGGACTGAATGACACTTTCAAAATTGTCCTTTAAGTAGTACTCTTCATGCTCAAATTCTTTTTTCCTCTGAGCCTGAGTGGATTCTTTGCCTTTAGAGGATTGATCTGCTCCGGGTTTATCTCGGCTTTCAAATAAGCTTTTCTCATCCTCTTTCTGTTTACCTGGAAGCTTCAGGAGTCTCTTGGCTTTCTCTTTGTCCTCTTTGACTTTTTTTGCATCTTTCTCATAGTGCCTTATACCACTTAGGTGTGATAGTAACATACGAGAAGTTATTGTAACCTGAAAAAAAAAAACAGAAACAAAAGCAAAAGAAAAATGTACCATGGATGGTTGCACTCATTACCGTAAGAAATTTTCCAATATTTCTGAATGACTTACATCTTTTCCATCAAACTGTTTCTGAGGAAACTCTGGCACATAGTTTTGGACGGGGGCATCAAGATCGAGTTTACCTTCCTCGCACAGTCGTGCAGCAGCTGCAGATGTGAGGGGCTTACTGATGCTGGCAATTCGCATCACCGTATCAGGAGAGCATGGGACACGATTCTCCAAATCAGCACAACCAATTCCTGAATCACATGAACATCTTCAATGAGTGCAGGGTGTGTAAAAGCAACTCATAGATATGCTTACTGTGCAAGAAAGCTGTTTAAAGTGATCATGCAACATCTGCAGTCTCAGGTTTGCTCAAAGCCACCTTGATTGTGCTTTTGCTCAATAACCCTTGATGTGTTTTTCTGCATGCATGCCATCATGTTAACCAACTTCCTTTCAGCTTCATTAAGAACCACCACTAAAGCTAATATCAATATACAGGTCCTTCTAAAAATATTAGCATATTGTGATAAAGTTCATTATTTTCCATAATGTCATGATGAAAATTTAACATTAATATATTTTAGATTCATTGCACACTAACTGAAATATTTCAGGTCTTTTATTGTCTTAATACGGATGATTTTAGCATACAACTCATGAAAACCCAAAATTCCTATCTCACAAAATTAGCATATCATTAAAAGGGTCTCTAAACGAGCTATGAACCTCATCATCTGAATCAACGAGTTAACTCTAAACACCTGCAAAAGATTCCTGAGGCCTTTAAAACTCCCAGCCTGGTTCATCACTCAAAACCCCAATCATGGGTAAGACTGCCGACCTGACTGCTGTCCAGAAGGCCACTATTGACACCCTCAAGCAAGAGGGTAAGACACAGAAAGAAATTTCTGAACGAACAGGCTGTTCCCAGAGTGCTGTATCAAGGCACCTCAGTGGGAAGTCTGTGGGAAGGAAAAAGTGTGGCAGAAAACGCTGCACAACGAGAAGAGGTGACCGGACCCTGAGGAAGATTGTGGAGAAGGGCCGATTCCAGACCTTGGGGGACCTGCGGAAGCAGTGGACTGAGTCTGGAGTAGAAACATCCAGAGCCACCGTGCACAGGCGTGTGCAGGAAATGGGCTACAGGTGCCGCATTCCCCAGGTCAAGCCACTTTTGAACCAGAAACAGCAGCAGAAGCGCCTGACCTGGGCTACAGAGAAGCAGCACTGGACTGTTGCTCAGTGGTCCAAAGTACTTTTTTTGGATGAAAGCAAATTCTGCATGTCATTCGGAAATCAAGGTGCCAGAGTCTGGAGGAAGACTGGGGAGAAGGAAATGCCAAAATGCCAGAAGTCCAGTGTCAAGTACCCACAGTCAGTGATGGTCTGGGGTGCCGTGTCAGCTGCTGGTGTTGGTCCACTGTGTTTTATCATGGGCAGGGTCAATGCAGCTAGCTATCAGGAGATTTTGGAGCACTTCATGCTTCCATCTGCTGAAAAGCTTTATGGAGATGAAGATTTCATTTTTCAGCACGACCTGGCACCTGCTCACAGTGCCAAAACCACTGGTAAATGGTTTACTGACCATGGTATCACTGTGCTCAATTGGCCTGCCAACTCTCCTGACCTGAACCCCATAGAGAATCTGTGGGATATTGTGAAGAGAACGTTGAGAGACTCAAGACCCAACACTCTGGATGAGCTAAAGGCCGCTATCGAAGCATCCTGGGCCTCCATAAGACCTCAGCAGTGCCACAGGCTGATTGCCTCCATGCCACGCCGCATTGAAGCAGTCATTTCTGCCGAAGGATTCCCGACCAAGTATTGAGTGCATAACTGTACATGATTATTTGAAGGTTGACGTTTTTTGTATTAAAAACACTTTTCTTTTATTGGTCGGATGAAATATGCTAATTTTGTGAGATAGGAATTTTGGGTTTTCATGAGCTGTATGCCAAAATCATCCGTATTAAGACAATAAAAGACCTGAAATATTTCAGTTAGTGTGCAATGAATCTAAAATATATGAATATTAAATTTTCATCATTACATTATAGAAAATAATGAACTTTATCACAATATGCTAATTTTTTTAGAAGGACCTGTATGTACAATGGCTCTCAAAAGTGTACACAGCCTTTTTTTTTATTACACCATGATATTAATTTCAAAGCTCTTTCCACCTTTAATCAGACATATACTCTGTCCAATTCATCCTAAAAAACAAATCTGTTCAAGGGAAAATAATATTGACTTTTTTGCCCAAGTGTGCACATACCATTTACTACTTTGCTGAAGCACCTTTTGATACAATTTTAGTATTAATTTTTTTTTATTAGGACTTTATCAGAATCCTACATCTTCACTTTCTAATATTTCCACTCTCTACCACACAGAAGTTCTCCAAATCTGTCAGGTTGTGAGGACAACTCTTGTCTATAGCCCTCCGAATTAAGTCAACCCAAAACCTCCATTGTGGTCTGGTGGGGCAAAGTTGATTTGGATGTATGCTTGGATTCACTATGATGCTTAAAAATAAAACCTCTCTGCATCTCTAGCAATCGAGCAGATACCTGAAGGCTTTGAGTAAAAACTGACTGGTATTTGAGTAAGTTTATGACTTCAACCACCTTGACAAAACCACATTTCTACCTGAAGAAAAGTAACCCACGAGGATGAGGTTCCCACCACCCTGCTTCACTGTGGTGTTCTTTTGGTAATGTTCCTTGTTTTGTTTTTTTTAACCAAATATACACTTCAAAATTGTGGCCCAAAAGATGAGTTTAGTTTCATTTCACCATAAAACATTCCTCCTCGAGGTTTTGAGATACTTTAGCCAGGTCTGGATTATTTCTTTAGAAATAAAAGAGGTTCAGTTGTAAGTCCAGATGCAAATACTATTTCCGGTTTATGCTGAGCTAAATGTAATCTGGAAGGAAAAATTATTTGGTTATACATAATTAGTAAGCATGATAAATGGCAGCACTATTTGCCAATTCTGACCAGACAGTGAACACATTTTTTAAATAAGACTACTTCTCCATATTTACCTTAACTAAATAATACAAAAATACCACTTGCACATTATACAATGCAAGCTTAGCAATGCTGCAATATTGACTTTGTAGTTTTCATTTTTCCCTGTTTTACTTCTTTGAAGTAAAAAAAGTGGATCTCTCATTTAGCTTCCTTTTGGGTGGGGAATGGTCAGATTAGAGGGGTTTATGCTTCTAAATGTAGGAGTTGTTCACAGAGACATGCAACAGCATTCATAACCACGGAGTTTTGTTTTCACGTTGCAACCGCGAACCTTAACGTACCCTGCAGTGGAGGGAAAAATATGTGTGGTTTTCAAAAAGTGTTTCATAAAGCTGAATGTATATTTAGGGTCAAAGCCTGAAAGTGAAACTCCACCCCAGACTCAAGTCTTTTGCAGATTCAACAGGTTTTCCTTCAAAGATTGCATTTATCACCATCCATCTTCCCATAAACTTAGACCCGCCATCCTGTCTCTGCGAAAGAAAACCTTCCCCACAGTATGATGCTGCCACCACCAGGTTTCTGGTGACCTATCACATGAAATCCCAATAAAACACACTAAAAGCTTATACTTGTAACAGGACAAAATGTGGAAATGTTCAAGGGGGCTGGATCCTTTTGCAGGATATCCCTTTGGTCCAGAGATATGTTGTACTTTTACACACATAAACACTGGATACATTGTTAATATGAGTGGTGACTTCATGCTAGAATGTTTAGATTGTCACCCACCTTCAGACCACACTTCAACACCATCCACAGCAACCCCAACTACCAGTCCTGGAGCTCCGACCTCAGCCTGATAAAAGCAGAGATGACTAAGTTAATAACACAGGTACTAATAAAAATGAACTGTCATTAACCAAGTTGGTTTCACAGGCCTACCTCCTTGCCTACCTTTATCCGCTCCAGGAGGTCTCTGCTCACTTTTATGGCGTCTCTGTAAGATTTAGTCTTTTGTGCTATTTTAATTTTATCATCACATGAGCTGTTTGCAGAGTCGGAGCTGTATTTCAGGCCTACAGCTAAAACAACGCCAACACCAACCCCGTACATCCAGGTTCTGGACTTTGATCGGTGTTTACAAATGACTGTGCCCCCGAAAAAACGCCTCTGTGTCCGAATAAAAACACCGTCTGCTTGCGGTGTTATTAGATACCGTGGCGCTGTTAGCGGGGCGCATTTGGCACATAAACTACGAGATAAAAACATGCGAAACATGGTGAAAACACTTCGCTTTAAATGGTTGTCGTGAACATACAGGACGCATTCCTTTAACAGTCAGCCGGTGGATCACCCGGGAAGAAGCGGTGACGGGATGCCGTGGGAGGAGTAAGTTTCCCTCTTAAATGGACAGCGAAGCGTTTAGAAACTACTAACCCGCACCAGAAACTTTTCCCATCCGTTTACCTTTTCCAGATTTCGTTACAGTATAGACTTATAGTAAAAAATAGTGTCCTTCCCAAAAATATCTACGCAAAACAGCCCATTATGACAAAGTGCAAGCATGTTTTTAATAATTTTTGTAAACTTATTAAGAAATTTATAAAGAAATAAAGCATTTAATATGATAGGTTCACAGCATTCTTCCTTTTCAAGAAACACACATTTTTGCTGAGTTCCATCTGAGTTCCATCCATCCATCCATTTTCTATACCTGCTCAATCCTTGAAGGGGAAAGAGGCAGGGGTACAACCAGGACAGGTTTCCAATCCATAGGGGCTGGTTGGAGTTTACCCGTTTCTGAATTCTGTCAGCTGAACCTGTGTGAAAGTCTGTCAGAGCATATTAAGCCAGGAATCAAGCAATGAAGTCAAAAATAATTATCTTTAGACCTAAGAGAATTAGTTGTTTTAATCCAGAGAGTCGACCATTGCTAATGTACTCCACCAATTGGTATTAATAATAGGGTGGCCAGGCATAGGCCACTACTCACTAAAAATGAAACTGCAGTCCAATTTTGCCAAAGAAAAAACCTTTAGAAATTATCTGAACAAGATAAATTAAATTCTGTGGTCTGATGAAATCAAACTAGACCTTTCTGAACTGAAATCCAAGCATCATGTTTTGAAAAAAACAGTTTACTGCTTGTAATGTGGCTCAAACTAGCCCCACTGTAAAGCATGGTTGTGGCAGTGTCATGCTGTGAGGATATTTTTCTGTGGCAGGAACTGGGAGACTGGTCTGCACAGGCAGCAGCCAAAAATAGAGAGATTCTTCAAGAAAAGCTGCTAAAGAGTGCTTTAAAACTGAGACCAAGGCAATGATTCATTGAAAATACCCCAAAACACATGTGCTAAGCTTGAAAAGAGAAACCCAAGAACACATGAGGCTTTGTTCATTCCCAAAGGTATTTCAACAAAGTATAAGGTAACAGCAACCCAGGGCTAGTTTATTTGTAACACACCATTGATACACAGGGTAATTCAAAGTATTTTAAAGGAACAACAAAGAGTCAAAGATTAAAGAAAAAACATCTGTTACACCATAAGGACAAGCAAAGCATCAAATAAAAGCATAAAAACATGACATATAATCACATAAAAAATGAAATGTTAAAATAATCAAATTTAAGCAAAGAAAAAGCTGAAACATGATGGAATGGAAAAGCAACTTTGGACCTTTTTTTAGTATGCTGCAGCAAACATTAATGTTTCAGCCCAGATTTAAAAGAGCCAACAGATTCCACACATCTTAGGCTCTTAGGCAGTTGGTTCTAGAGCTGACAAGCATTGAAATTAAATGTTGCCTCCCGTTGTTTAGTTTTGGTCCTGGAAACACTGATTAAGGAGGTCTCTGGTGACCTATGAGGTCTACATGGTTCATACTGACCAGCAACTCTGAAATATATATTTAGGACAGAGACAGTACCTTATAGATCATAAAGATTTTAAATTCTATCTTTGGATAAAGGAGGCAGTGCAGTTATTTAAGGACCAGAGTTGTGTTGGTGTTGGTGAAGACTCTGGATGTGAAACATCAGCTTAACAAGCTTTTTGGCAATAGAAAAGATTGAACATCTTTCTAAACAGCTGTTTTGCCTTGTCTATCACATGGTACTGTGTGTAGATCTTTGATAGAATAAAAGTACTCCAGTCAGTTATAGAAGTTTGCAACATAACATTTTGGTGGTGTTTATACTTTTTGGTAGAACTGTATAAACTACTAGGGTTCACCTGCTGGCAAACACAGAGCCTGCATTTTATTATATATAACCAATTCCATGTACATTACAATTTATTTAGGACAGCATTTAATTTTTTTGGCATGTACAACTCTTCTATCTTTATCTCAGGCATTTGGTCGAATCTATGTAGGCCTACTAGGTGAAGCGCCGTCTGAAATTGCGTGCAAACCACGCCCACCCGGCTCAACAATTTGTTTCGCCGGATGAGAAATGGTGCGGATCTACTTGCATACTTCCTGCTTGAGCCCTTGAACTAGGCCAACATAATCAAACCCCGACTCGGGCAAAATCGAGCGAAGGATTTGCAGATGCGCTGGAGGGGTCTCTTAATATTAAGGTTAACAAAGCCATCAGAACTTTTATGTTTCCTACCGCAGATTTGTATGAACCGCCAGAGTAGCCTGACCCCCTGACTGATTAGGGCTGAACAAAATGTTAATATTACTTCCAGTCAGAAGAAACATGTTGGTAAAATGAAAGGGTTAGTTTAAACCTAAATCTTTCAGGGATATACATAATTTGGGTTTAAGGTGTATATCTTTGGACTCATTTTATCTAAAAAATAGCCCCTTTTGTTATGGTATTGTGTGGTGGACAACAAGGATCAGAATTGACCACAGTGTTTGAAAACTTTCAAAACGTGGTTTTATTTTTTAATCAATTTAAACATTTCAGATAAGTTGCACACTTTAAACTTCTGCTTTAAAAATAAATCTAAAATGATGCACAGCCAGAAGACTGGAATTATAAAAGAAAAAAATAATTTTAACCATGGAGAACATCAAGTTTCCAAATACTGTAATGCACAATGGAAACAACAATACAGTAGCACCAGTATACATACATACAGGCTAAGCCTGTGTACAGTTATACTTGTGTGGGAAAAAAAAGTGTATAATATGCATTATATCAAGTTTGACTAAGTGCAAAAGGTTTCGACTTCATTTTTTGGTATGTGCACAATTAAACTAAAATCCAGATCAGATTTATTGCAGATGTAGAAAACAATTTCATCACCAATTTTACATGTTATTTCAGCAGATGAAATGTTAAAAAAATCTACAAGAAATACATATTGCAATGACTGAAAAAGGCAGAGGTAAAATGATATATGTTTTATAATTAAAAACAGGGTATGGCTATGCATTGCATCTCCTTATCGTGGCTCCGAGGTTGAGATCCACTGAAGGCAGGACTGTGCAATAAAAATAGCAACTGGCTGTTTGTTCACCATCATTGGAGAGGAATAAAAAGAGGGGTTTCTGGTAAGCAAGGTGCAAATACAAAAAGCAAAACCACTATGTGTGTTTGTGTGTGTGTGTGAAGAATGGGTTCAAGACTGTGCGTTCACAAGTTATTCAGTTCCATTAGAGTCTGGTCCAGCATCTGGTGCATATCCAGGTTTTCTTCTTTAGCTTGTGACAGTTTCTCTGTTAGAACATGAAATAAAGACATTTTCAACTCACAAACAAGCACAGGTTAATCAGTGAGTTAGTTTTCATTAATAATCAAACAGGCAACTCATTCAGATCAGTTGATTATTGATTAACTTGCCCAACACAACAAAGATGACAAAACAAGGTTATGATCTGCAAGCAACCATGCACACCTACAAGAGAACTCTGGTAAATGTTGATAAATGCATCAACAATTTCTAAAAAATCTGAATAAACAAAGTTGAAAAGTTTTTGAAAACGTATTATAAATGTAAATGTGTTAAGTCTAGAACAGGGGTCATAAACTCCAGTCCTTGAAGGCTTGTGTTCTGCAGCTTTTACAGTAGATGCACCTTTGCTTCAACACACCTGAATCAAGCAGCCGGGTCATTACTCTGTTAAACCTGACTGCAAGCTAAAGAGGCAGATTTGTTTCAGTTGTGTTGGACAGGGGTACGTGTAAATGTTACAGGACACTCAAGGACCTGAGTCTGAGACTCTGCTCCCAGAACAACACAAATTCAGTACAGTGCAAACATCAAATGACAACTCCAAAGAAAATAATATATTTAATAAAAGGTATTGACTGTCTTCAAAAACTCAACTCCAAAGAAAATAATATATTTAATAAAAGGTATTGACTGTCTTCAAAAACTATGCAAACATACATGTTTCTAATCAACATGAGGTCATAGTAATCTATGGTGACATTACACTTAATATTAAGTGAGTTTTTACATACTTACTTCAGGCTGTTGCAATTTGTCTCTAAACAATTATGCAATAGTAGAAACCCCTCAAAAAAATGAAAGCAGCTCAGAACATACAGTAGCTTCTTTTTATTAAAATGTGCTCTTTGTCTATCTTTTTGGGTTAGGAGGAGGTGTGGTTTGTGATATACAGTTTTATTTAGCATATTTGAAACCCACAAATGAGAATGTCTCCCACATCACTGGATCCACTCTGTTCCACTTCCTGCTCTCTATCAGCTTTTAATCCCTTGTATACAGTTTACAATCCATGCACGCCTTCGCAAACCCGGGAGCATCGACTACCACACTTTACGGTCACTAACAATGTAAAAGAACATATCTTACTGGCTTCATTTCTTTTTCCATAGGGGCTCGAGCTAATCTGTCTATTAGTAAGAAAAAACTTCTAAAATAAATGGAAAATTATAGAAAAAGATTTGAAAATGTAAACACATAAGGTGTAATTTACAGTCTCTTGATAAAATCTTGATTTTTTTCTCTCTTTTTCATGTTGAATAATCACAACAAATACTAAAGCTAAAACGTTATTTGTAGGTTAAAAGAAAAAAACAACAACTCTGATCTCATCTTAAATAAATTTTTTCACCCCCTCAAGATTTTACTAGGCAGAAGATGCATTTAGATGTGACTTTATGTAAAGCACGGCTGGCCCAATTGAAACCCAAGTATTGGATCAGGGTCCCAGTCCAAAAACTGTGTATTTTGTGTGCATGGCTTGCAAACTTTGTTAAGACATGTACATTTTTTGTTGATCTAATGAATCTGTCTTTTTCTAAATCTATGTATTTCTGAACTTTATAACAAATTAATTTTAGAACATGTACTAAACATTGTTTTTATGAAGTTTCGGACAACACTCACCATTAGCAAAGGCCTATTCTTAAAGACGTTGGATCAGTTTGGGTGACAAATGATTTAACTTGGATAAAAGACAGTTCCTGCTCAAGCACTGTAGTACATAGCTATAAATGGACTAACACCAATGCACAATAAACACGATAATAAAAAGATCCATAGTGCCTTCAACAAATATTTGTCCTCCTTGAACTTTTTCAGATTTTGTCATGCTGCAGCCACAAATTCAATGTATTTTATTAAAATTTTATGTGACAGACCAACACAAAGTAGTGTCATAATCACAAAGAAAAAGAACACTAGGTGTCAAATTCTATTTTTACAAATAGTCTGTCGTTAGTGGCGTCTAAACTGACAGGCCAGAGGAGCAGCCAAGAGATAACTTTGGAGGACCTGCAAAAATCTGCAGCTGAGGTGGGAGAATCCGTTCACATGAGAAGTAGTAGTGAAACACTTCACAAATCTGGACTTTATGGAAGAGTACCAAGAAAAAAAGAAAATGTTTAAAGAAAGTTGTGCAAAGTCACAAGCAATGCAGTGGGCCCAGCAAACATGTGGAACAAGGTGCTCTGGTCACAAGAGATCAGAATTTAACTTTTCTAACACTTTACCGCCTTAAACACACCATTGCAACTGTAAACATGTTGGTGGCAGCATACGTTTTTTCAGCAGGAAAAGGTAGCTGGTCAAAGTTGATCGCAAGATAGATCAGACGAAATACAGGGCGATTATATAAGGACCCCTGTAAGAGGTTGTGAAAGACTTGGATCTGGGATGGAGCTTCACTTTCCAGCAGGATATTAATGGAAATTTGTGGTTGTAAAGTCACAAAATGTTTGGCAGTTCAAGGGTAATGAATTCTTTTACCAAAGAAAATGTGCTATATTTAATCATAACAATCCAAAACCAGTTTTAAATTACACATATGATTATGTCTGTCTGAATTAGAAGCTATAAACTGAATGAAACAGACCCAGAATCTGTCATTGTGTATTTATTCAAATTCAAAGACATAGTCTTATGTAACACACATAGCCCGTTAGTTGAATTTATCAATAGCAACTTCCTTTAATTTTGCCAGATGAGGCTCCACAAGTCTTACATGCTCTACTTTATTTGACCAAACTACACTTTACTACAATCTTCCTGACAATGATTCAGCAGTAAAGCTCACCACCTCTCCAATACTTCTACTCAGTCACCTACTGTACCTTACTAAATGCATGCATCAGTTCTTAATACTTGGCTCAGTTTTCAGTCAAGAACCTGAAGTTGCCTTCGCTTTAAATGCTAACAGCATCATTTTTTATATTTCTTATACTTTAGCTTCACAGAACAATATTTATTTAATTGACATGAATTGAATTTTTGTAATTACACATTGGAAAATAATAGGAGGTATAAGGTTTGATGAGATTAAACAAAATGACTAACATCAAGGCATGATGGTTTTGCTAGTGCCAGTTTAGAAGGATGAAAAAGGGACAGAGTAAAGAGATACAGCTTACATAGAAGGAAGGATGTTTATTTTTAAACAACACAGGACGATTCTAGGGTTCTGTACAAGTGATGGGGTGCAACTGACTCGAAAACATGAGGATAGAAAAGCAAAGACAGGGAGGAAAAGAAAAATGGAGAGCAGGCTGGAGAGAGCAGACAGGTTCTGCTCGGGCAGTAGGAGGCATCTTTGATGAGATGTAAACAATTTATCTGTGTGGAAGAAAAGAAGCACAGTGAACCTGGGGAGATTGGTGTTGGGACCTATAGCAATACACCAAAACAAACCAGAACCTAGAGTCACACTGTTGCCCTACAGAAAAACAATCCACAATAAAATGCATGGTGTGGACTCAACACACTTGCAAAAACAAACAACAGGTTGTGGAAACCCTTTCTTGGGAGAGCTGGACAGCAAAACAAATGTGATATTTATCATTAATCAGAATGACCTAATGGCATTTTTTTGGAGTGGAGTTATAAGGAGTATTTATAAGTAGTGAGTATCTTGCATGCAGAAAGCTGGGCTCACAGCGACCTTAGTTTGGAAATTTCAAGAGAAAATCTCATGTGTCAAGCTATCAAATAATCATGGTGTTCATTTGAAGTCAGAAATTCCAGGTCTCAAGTACTGCAGGTAAAAAAAAATAAAAAAATACTTGTACATACTCCAAATAACCTCACATCAAAACCAATCCCATTGACTTAACAAAAGTGGGGGCTCAACCACAGTGATGCTAAACACTGACCCGACAACTAACCTTGAGCTGGTACAGTGATATAAACATACACAAGGCCTTTCTTCTGGACAGAAGTAGACCATATTAGTAAAAAAGTACAAAACAAAGATACACCAACCAGAGTCAATAAAATGCCTTCTATGTACAGTTTCAGTAAACAGCCTTTGAAGTTACCAAAACATCTTAAAAATTAAGCATTTTAAAATGCATCAGAACTGAAGGACCGTTGATAATTCAGCGTAAAAAAGTAAAACTCATGCATGTTTCTGTTCATGCATAGAGTTCCTGCAGTCCTGTTTACAGTAAACTGAAACAATGGGATAATAAATACTTGAAAAGCAGACCACTTTGTATGTGTAGTAATTATTGCAAACGGACTCAAATTACACAGACAAAGTTGGGAAATGTCAGCTTTAGAACTTCAAATTTGAAATAATGAAGAGATAAATCAGATATTACAACTCTGGTACATGAACTTAACATGGAGACAAAGGAGATCAGGCAGCTAGGGATAGGGGTGAAAGGGTGAGGGGGTGGCAGTGAAACAAGCAGGTGCTGAAAGACGAATATTACATGGAAGTCATATCGTTGAGGGCATGGTCCAGCTCCTCGCTGATGGCTTTGTACTTCAGTTTCTGGGAGTACAACTCATCTATTGGGTGGGGCCGAGGGGTGAATGGAGGGTGCAGAGGAGGAAGAATAAAGGTGGAGGAAATAACAAGGGGGTGAAAGGTGAAGCATCCATACCATAGTAAGGATAGAGAAGAAGACAGGAAGAGAAAATGGAAACGATCAAAACGATCAACACCAGCAGGAAATTAGCTGCTTCACACTTCATTTGGATTTCAAACCCTTTAAAGGGATAGATACGTTTTTTTGTTAAGGGAGACTAACAGTTAGCTAACAGTTGGAGGATTGCTCCTATTTTAGTTCATTTTAGTAATTGAAAACAACCGGTATGCTCTTTCTCCTTGGTTACAATCCCATATTTAAGCAAATATTAACCATCTAAACATTTGCAAGATATTGCTAGGTTTGTAGCCGTTTCCTCAGCTGAAAAATGTTGTTTCTATGCAAAGTTATACTTGTTGTGGTTGCTGACTGCATGAATCTTCCTGATTAGCTGTGACTTGTCAGCCTGCTCTAAGTCTACCGAACTTTGCCTGGTAATTTAGGATTGACTAGTTACAGCAATCACTTAGTACTAAGGTTTAAAAAAAGTTACAGGTTCAAAACTGCTTAAAATTTCCAATCTTTTAATTCAAAACTAGAGTGAGTTAACCTGCCCTTCTCCAACCCGTTGGTGCACACTGCAGGTCAGCCGGGTGACTGGCTGCACTTTTATCTTAATCTGTTTCAAAACATTTCTGGTCCCAAAAAACAAGGTTAGTTACGGTATGATAGGTAGCTACAGGTAGGGGAAAATTCGCTGAGGAAACCTTCACTGTACCTCGTTTTAAAAACATCCAAACTGTCCCTTTAACTATGAGGTAACATCTAACCCTCCCTACCATTAACCTTTGCGTTCAGAACTCAAAATGAGATTTAACAGGATTTAAAAGGATTTTAGTTACCACAACAGATGATGCAGCCTGACAGAAAGAGCTAATTTTGTTAAGAAGACAGCAAAATAAACTTAAACAGGGAATAGATCCATATTTAAAATTAGAACTGGAGGTTAAATAACAATAATTATACATTTGATGAAATATATAGAGACGAAAAAGCTCACCTTCCAAGTCATCAATGGTCTTCTCAAGCTTGGCTACTGATCTCTCAGCGAACTCAGCACGAGTCTCAGCCTGTAATAAAGAGACATATCTAGTCTGACACTTGAACTGTGTTTCAACAACTCTGGTTTGATAATTTCACAGTTCAAATTAATGAAACGTTACCTCCTTGAGTTTGTCAGTGAGGACCTTGATCTCTTCCTCATACTTGTCTTCCTTCTGTGAGTACTGTTGAACAAAACCAGAAGTGAAAGAGTCAAATATATGAGATAATACTCCATATTTATAGATACAAGTATTAACTGAAATTGAGAGACTCCTCTCTCTCCCTCCCCTGTTTGCAGTCTTGAAGTGGAAAACTTGTAACAGCATGCAGAGGCCCAGAAGGTCACGCTTACCTTCTCTGCCTGGGCCTCCAGTGACTTCAGGTTGTTGGTCACAGTTTTCAACTCTTCCTCAAGCTCAGAGCATTTGCTGGTGTTTTACACGAGAAGATACAAAGCCAATGGAGGCAGATGGGGTAACAAGGGTGGGAACAAGGGTGGACAGAGGCAGAGGTAGACACAGAATGGGTCCATGGAAAATGAGAAGGATTGAGAGAGGAACCAAATAAGAACTACAGAAATCCCAAGAATCATAAAAGTGCCTCAACAGAGCAGGAGTGTGAGAACAGTATACTGTATTTTAGAGTGCTGTTAAGAAATCTACTTTCTTTGCAATTAAATGACATGCATTGTGTTTCGACATTATTCTTGCTCAGTTCTCTGCTATGTTAGGCATTAAAAAGTCAAAAATATTCAGAGGCAAGTGGCAGGAAAGAAACAAGCACAGAGGACAAAGCAAGGCAGACGGTGAGACAAGTTAGTGTTTACATTAAGGTTGTTGTTACCTGTGTAACTGTTGAATTTAGCGATTTCAGGCTTTGTTCCAAAACCCTTAGCTCCACCTCCATTTTCTGAGTGCGCCTGTTAGTGGGCGTGGTGCACATGCACAAGCCAGGACCAATAATACGGAGATGAGCATGCAAATGACAGTAAGAACACAGTGCACACTGTCTAAATGAAAACAAGTCCTGTAATCTACATTATTGCTGAAAGCTTTTTAAAATGTTCACATTCCAGCATTCATGCATGTGTAAGTGCAGGTTTAAAGAGCATAAGAGTAAAAGATCTCACCTTTCTGACAGCTCAGCGCGCTCCTCTGTACGTTCCAGGTCACCCTCAATGATGACCAGTTTACGAGCAACCTTGGAGGGCATCACAACAAAGTGTTACACCGCCAAATGAAAGCTTAAAAATTGTCAAAAATATTCAACATTGCTGCAAACAGGTATGCATGTTTCATTAAGAAAAACTTGCCTCCTCATATTTGCGATCTGCCTCCTCAGCAATGTGTTTGGCCTCTTTCAGCTGGATCTCCTGGATCTCCATCTTCTCCTCATCCTTCATGGCCCTGTTCTCAATGACCTTCATACCTCTGTGTAGTGATACAAACAGATCAGGAATTAGGAGTTGGAAAAGTATTAATGTGTAGGCCCAGGCAGCATGCTGGTGCTGTACTTAGCAAATACAGGTCCTTCTCAAAATATTAGCATATTGTGATAAAGTTAATTACTTTCCATAATGTAATGATGAATATTTAACATTCATATATTTTAGATTCATTGCACACTAACTGAAATATTTCAGGTCTTTTATTGTCTTAATACGGATGATTTTGGCATACAGCTCATGAAAACCCAAAATTCCTATCTCACAAAATTAGCATATTTCATCCGACCAATAAAAGAAAAGTGTTTTTAATACAAAAAACGTCAACCTTCAAATAATCATGTACATTTATGCACTCAATACTTGGTCGGGAATCCTTTTGCAGAAATGACTGCTTCAATGCGGCGTGGCATGGAGGCAATCAGCCTGTGGCACTGCTGAGGTCTTATGGAGGCCCAGGATGCTTCGATAGCGGCCTTTAGCTCATCCAGAGTGTTGGGTCTTGAGTCTCTCAACGTTCTCTTCACAATATCCCACAGATTCTCTATGGGGTTCAGGTCAGGAGAGTTGGCAGGCCAATTGAGCACAGTGATACCATGGTCAGTAAACCATTTACCAGTGGTTTTGGCACTGTGAGCAGGTGCCAGGTCGTGCTGAAAAATGAAATCTTCATCTCCATAAAGCTTTTCAGCAGATGGAAGCATGAAGTGCTCCAAAATCTCCTGATAGCTAGCTGCATTGACCCTGCCCTTGATAAAACACAGTGGACCAACACCAGCAGCTGACACGGCACCCAGACCATCACTGACTGTGGGTACTTGACACTGGACTTCTGGCATTTCGGCATTTCCTTCTCCCCAGTCTTCCTCCAGACTCTGACACCTTGATTTCCGAATGACATGCAGAATTTGCTTTCATCCGAAAAAAGTACTTTGGACCACTGAGCAACAGTCCAGTGCTGCTTCTCTGTAGCCCAGGTCAGGCGCTTCTGCCGCTGTTTCTGGTTCAAAAGTGGCTTGACCTGGGGAATGCGGCACCTGTAGCCCATTTCCTGCACACGCCTGTGCACGGTGGCTCTGGATGTTTCTACTCCAGACTCAGTCCACTGCTTCTGCAGGTCCCCCAAGGTCTGGAATCGGCCCTTCTCCACAATCTTTCTCAGGGTCCGGTCACCTCTTCTCGTTGTGCAGCGTTTTCTGCCACACTTTTTCCTTCCCACAAACTTCCCACTGAGGTGCCTTGATACAGCACTCTGGGAACATCCTATTAGTTCAGAAATTTCTTTCTGTGTCTTACCTTCTTGCTTGAGGGTGTCAATAGTGGCCTTCTAGACAGCAGTCAGGTCGGCAGTCTTACCCATGATTGGGGTTTTGAGTGATGAACCAGGCTGGAAGTTTTAAAGGCCTCAGGAATCTTTTGCAGGTGTTTAGAGTTAACTCGTTGATTCAGATGATTAGGTTCATAGCTCGTTTAGAGACCCTTTTAATGATATGCTAATTTTGTGAGATAGGAATTTTGGGTTTTCATGAGCTGTATGCCAAAATCATCCGTATTAAGACAATAAAAGACCTGAAATATTTCAGTTAGTGTGCAATGAATCTAAAATATATGAATGTTAAATTTTCATCATGACATTATGGAAAATAATGAACTTCATCACAATATGCTAATATTTTGAGAAGGACCTGTATTCTCATACCCATTTAACTTTTTCACAATATGTCATATTCTAATCACAAGCCTAAAAATAAGGGAAAAATCAGACCCACCTCTCGCTCTCATCTGCAGCCTTCTCAGCCTCCTCCAGCTTCTGCAAGGCTGTGGCCAGACGCTCCTGAGCACGATCCAACTCCTCCTCAACCAGCTGGATACGTCTGTTAAGGGAAGCGACATCGCCCTCAGCCTAAGGACAGAATAGAAGAGCAGCAGATTAGGACACTGCAGAGATCTTCACATCGTATACTGAACTCAAGCATTACACATCAGCCCAAAGAAAGCACTGGTAGATTTATTGATTTGTGTTGAAGGATGAGAAGTAATCATGATCATAAATGGTTTTTTGTGCGGCCTGTTGAGAGACAGTTTTACTATGTACACCCAATTTTTTAGTACGTGACTTGCCAATCAGTGGAAAAATGTCTGATTCCGATATCTGCCTGATCCGTACTAAATTTAAAAGGAGAAGTCTGTTTTGTTTTCAGTTTGGTTTGCTGCTTCTGCATTCTGCTGGTTGCTCACCGGGTATGAAGCTATTCTGGAAATGCATGTGTATCCACCAGACTGCAAACGTCAATTTCCCTACAGCCTTAGTCAAAACGAGCAGTGCAGGTACAACGTGCAACTCAAGTTTACAAATTGCGACAAGGAAAAAACACCCTTCGGTACACCTGACACCACTCCTACTGCTGGATTTGTGTAGAAATAATGAGTCTCCCCTCATTTCTATTGCCACTATGCTCTCTCTGTAGCAGTGCAACCTGCTGCCCTTATATGGACAAGCCAAAGAGCACAAACTGACAGCGCAGGATGGCACATTTAATGTTGCCACAGTTTAAGCAGCTACTTCCTGGTGTGCGAGAGAATATTCAAATCTATGGCATTTTGGTCCCATTTTAGAGAGCAGGTTGAGTGGAATAGAGAAGTACTTTAAAGTGAAGCAACGTAAGGAGATGAGGCCACGCAATGATACAATGTACCACACTGCTCAACTGTCACCAAGGCAGCAGCGGCCTAAAGCTGTCAATTACGCGCACTCGGGATTTCAAACCCTCATCTGAAACTTGAAGTGACACAGCTTGGAGTCAAGCAAAGCTCAGCTTATAGCACTGCGGGGCATCCAGACAAATCCCCCCCATCTCACTATCAGAAACATTCTTCTACTTATTTAAACTATTCAGACACGCAGGAAATGTTACAGGAGAGTCGTGTCTCTTTATACGCGGTTAACATGCTTACTTGTTCTTTGGCTTTCCTCTGTGCAACCAGTTCCTTCTGTAACCTCTCGGCTCTGTCTTCAGCACCGTCAG
This sequence comes from Girardinichthys multiradiatus, assembly GCF_021462225.1. NCBI lineage: Eukaryota > Metazoa > Chordata > Actinopteri > Cyprinodontiformes > Goodeidae > Girardinichthys > Girardinichthys multiradiatus. Next base: position 26,948,471 of record NC_061795.1, on the reverse strand, counting down.
CCTGCTCTTGCAGCGTTTTAATCCTCCGTTTGACCGCGTCCAGCGATGTAACTCCAGCCATCATTGTTATTTTATTACCTCAACTAACAATAATTTAAAAAAAAAGAAACTACACTGAGCTGCGGCCACTTTTTGACAAATTGTCTAGAGAGTGGACGGGATGACGTCGGTGAAGCGTGCAGCCAGAAAGACGCGCTCAGCAAAGCTTGTTTTTTTTTTTTTTTTGTACAGGAAGCTCACGCTGATTTCAACACACGCCTTTAAAAAAATGAGAGAAAATAGGTGTTCTTTAGCACAGAACACATGTTTTTCGCCCAACAAAAAGAAGTTATAAAATGTGAGAGGATTAAACTAAAACCAAAAGAATAATCCGGTTTTAATCAAAAGTGTTTGAATGCAGAGAGATTGATTTAACCTACGGAAAACTAACGGAACTACAGCGCCCCCTGTGAGTCAACTGTGAGCAGTTCATGAAGTATTTTGAGGCTACCAACAGCTTCAGTGAGTTTTTGCTGAAACCCATAATGCAGTAATTACAGGCTAAACGTAGAAAACCTTAACAACAGGACAAAGAAAATATACAAGAGTTACAAAAACAGGCCTTGAATCCCTGAGTACTTTTACAACTAATTTAATAAGTCACCCTAAAAATAAAAGCAATCATCAAATTACAAATTAGTTCAAACTCAAAACATTTTGATAAACTGTTTGTTTGTCTTAACCCTCTGCTTGCAGTCTAATTAAAGAGTTATTATATAAATGAAACCAAGATAATGTTTTTTTTAATCATAGGTGTATCGGAATCCAATTAGAGGTATTCAGCCTGAACGAAACTAGAGCGCCATCTGCTGGTCATTTGGGAGCAGTATATCCGTGACAATAAATTACGTATTTTGTAGGCTGAAGGTTTCAGCGTTTTTATTGAGCCCTTGCATACAGTAATTACAGACTGTGTTTGAAACTTTTAAAACATCTCTGAAATGCCCTCAGCAAGTGACACCAACTTATGCACAAATCTAGTTTTGAGTAAGAATTTAGTTACAAACTGCTAGAAATTAAAATCCTCAATCAAATACAAGAGGGTAAAACTCAAAACACTCCGACAGACTTTGTATTAACCCCCCTTGTGTAATCCAATTAAAGGATTATTCCAACGTGTTTTCCTCTCAGCGGCTCAATGCAACCTGATTGACTTTTAGGAGTATAAACCTTTCTTGTCTGCTGCATTTGAACCTGGCCGACACCCAGGCTTTGCCATTAACGGGGACTATTGTCTGAGGACATGTGTCTGTGAGAATGTAAAGCTTCGTTGCCTTTCTGTCACATGCTGTATTTTTCCTAACTGAAATGCACAAGATAATCTAAAACGAGGAACGAAAATATATTTAATGTTTCACAGTTAGGGTTTATTGAAATTCGCAAGCTGTTTTGGACTTTTTTGAATGGGAAGTGCGTTTTTGTCTGAGGTAAGCAAAAGAGGGCAGCCTGCTGATGTGAGCTCTATCTTGACCATATAAAGCAGTGCGCTATATTTATCTGGGCGCTGCCTCTGCGAGCGCTTGGGAATTCCGCACATTAGGCTACAGGCTTCACACACTGGAAAAAAAATATATAAGCTGAGACGAATTCGCTCATTTCCTACTAGGAATTGTTGAATTTATCATGAACATCCTCATATTTTGTCTTATTCATAACCACATATTTGATTTTCTTTGGACTGACGTAAAAGTGTCCATGTGATTTGTGACAAAACATTTAACGACAGTTCAACCACAAAGTAAAGAAATTTGTGCTAAATGTCAAACTTCCAACTGTGGCAGTGGCTCCAAACGCACCATTCTGCACGACGGAACATGTTTAAATGTCCACGGTGGAGACAGCTTCTCTGTGATGTTGAACTGTCGTGTCCCTCACCCCTCATAGATGAGAACAGTGAAGATGTGAAGCAGCGTGGTGGGAGAATGGTGCCTCTGTGAACACGTTTTCTCATACTTACATCGGTGGCTTTCTTCTCAGCCAACTCAAGCTTCTCCTGGGCATCTTTAAGAGCCTCGGAGTACTTGTCCAGCTCATCCTCAGTTCCCTTCAGCTTCTTCTGCAGAGCCACCAAGTCGTCCTCAAGCTGATTTTATTATTATTGTTTTTTTGTTTTTTTTTTATGTGCAGGAGAGTTTCAGAGGTGATCGGCGAAGAAAGGGAGTTGCGTGAGTGCGCAGGGGCGCAAGAGCGCACACGGAGAGACAGGAGACGACAGAACAGGACAGAGAGAAGACAGGGAGAGAAAAGAGAAGTTAGGAAAGCTCATGCACTTCAGGTTCAGGTACCTTGGTAGCGGTCTCTTCAGCAGCCAACAGTTTTTCCTCAGCAGTTTGGAACTCCTCAAAAACTTTATCTCTTTCATCCTCTGTAACACGCAATTTCTTTTCCAATTCTCTCATTTCGTCCTCTAACTACACATGCATGCAGAGAAATTATAAAGTTAAACAACTATAACAAATTATACACATTTTTCTTTTACAACTTTTACTTTTACGCTTAACCATCAACAGTTGCCTATCCAATAAAAATAATAATCCATAGCTTTTTAGTGCGGCTTCTTCGCTTCCCCTGCTTTTTCCATCAAAGATTTAAAAAAAAAAAATGAAGAAAACTTATCCGACCTGTTTGCTTCTATCCTCCGCTGCTTTCTTGTCTGACTCGGCCTGCTCAGCTCTGTCCAAGGCATTCTCCTTGTCGAGCTTGAGCATCTGCATCTTCTTCTTGATGGCATCCATGGCTGCTTATTTGCTGTGCTTCAACACCGACCAAAACGTCCAAAAGGGAGAGCAGGAGATGGGGCTGGGGGAGTCTGTGCCTGAATGAGGGCTGGGGCTGGACTGCGGGCTCTGCCTCACTTCGTCCTGTCAAATATGTTCTTCCAAAGAGGGGGTGACTGGATTCCTGAGGACATCCAATACTCTAGGAGGCGTGTGTGAGGGGGTACTGGGAGGTTTTTTAAGGAGCTGCTTGGCGATTCGTAGTTCCCAAACATTTGACTTTTGATACGCCTTTATATGGGGAGTGCAAGTAGGCAGGCTCAGACTTAATAATGTGTTACTGACGATGTTAATATAATCTACTATGATAAGATGTGAAAACCGTTTATTTTTTTCCGACATCAGATATTAACCACTGTTTGTCTTTCTTAATCACTTTCACCACTCTTTACAGGGACTTAAAATTTTTCAATCGGAACTATTTTCTAGTGATTTTAGTTCCCCTTTAGGTCTTGAAGACTGTGCTTATGGTCCACAGCCTGCTGTTAACAGTTTGACCAGGGTTTCTTTGGCTTTTTGTCTGTCTGCGCAGGGGCGCCTACAGAAAACTTTGAAAGGGGTGGCCAAATGGTGGCCACTGATATTCCTGAGGGTGGTAGATCAAAACCTAAGAGCCATCACAGAATTTCTGAATGTTGTTATACAAGTATTATTAAGATATTATTAGGACACCATCTAACAGGTAATTCCTTTTAATAATTCTATGAAAAATGTAATTTCTATATCATATACATTTTTATGTGCAAAGTGGTATATTTGTTATTTCTGTTTATTTTAGTGGTTGTTGCTTACAACTAATGCATACCCACAATTTAGTCTTTCAGGAAATTGGGACATTATAGATGACCAATGAAAAAGATTACCAATACAAAAACGTTATAGTCATGTTATGTGCTACACAATCACATGTAAGACAGGTCTCCAGTGACAGTATTTGACAGCTTCCACAAAGAGGGTAAGCCACAAAAGGTCATTGCTAAAGAAGTTGTCTGTTCAGTGAGGGCTTTCCCAGAGGAAAGTTGAGTGAAAGGAAAAAGTTTGGTAGAAAAAAGGAGTGGATTGTGGAGTAAAGCCCATTCAAGAGTTTGGGAAATATTTACAAGATGTAGACTGTTGCTGGAGTCAGTGTCTTAAGAGCCACCACACACCAATGTATCCAGGACATGAGCTACAACTTTTGCATTCATGGTCTTGAGCCATTCTTGAACCTGAGACGTCCAAATCATCTAACTTGTTCTAAGGAGAAAAAAGACTGTGCTGGAGCATTTTGGTCCACACAGAATCCAAGTTACTTGATGTCCTGTGTGACGTTTCTAGAGTCAGTGATGATTTGGAGAACCATGTCATCTGTTAATGTTGGTCCACTGTGTTTTATCAAAGTCAGCTTAGCCATCTACTGGGAAATTTAGAGCCCTTATGCACCACTCTGCTGACAAGCTTTATGGAGATGGTTTTATTTTCGAGCAGGATTTAACACCTGTCCACCCTGCCAGTACCAATATCTGCTTGAATGACCATGGAATCACAGTACCTTATTAACAAGAAAAGCTGTCTGACATAAAACCCATTGATGTATTTGAATTGAGTTAGTGAAATACATAAACATTTCAATGAAATTCTAATTTATTCACATGCACAAAAATAGCTCAGTGTGAAATAACGGACATAAGAATAAATACATTCATTTGATAAATGAATTAACAAACACATTTATGAATATGTTATTTAATCACTTTGTGCCTAGCTGAATCTAATCTCCTCTTGTATTGACTTAATATTTAAAACCAATATTATTTATATATGACTGTTTGGCTGGATGTGGCTCATTAAATTTGTAGGGTTGACCAATGCCCCCACTGGCCCTCTCTTGGTGGCACCCTCTGTCTGAGCACATTTGTGTGGTGTTGGTGAGGGTCTGTTCCTCAGTAATAAACAGTAAGGAAAAAAAGACAAGGGTGTTTTATGAGAACACATGCTTTCTCTAAGTCTATTGTCATCTAGAGGCATTGTTTGAAGTCAACGGGGCTCAACAAAACAAGTGTTTACCTGATAGTGTGTCAGATATCTGTGAGGGCAAGAGGGAGTCTAAACCTCAATTACAGCTGCTTAGTCTCTAATCTGCCTGTCATCTGGGAAATGTTAACTGATATGCAAACTGCCAAATGAGAATATTTGATTATTTATCCATTAAGAATCTGGAAATAATTAAGAATGCCATAATATTTTTTGAAATGCATTGATTTCAACCCATCTGCTTTGCTTTAATAAAACATTTAAACAACTCTGAATACTGTGGATACCCCAAGTGTCTTCTAGTCGCCACAAGGATCCTCAAGGGTATTTTTAGGACTGCCTTCTCTTTCGTGCACCTGCCTTGGTCTGTAATCTAGACTTAAGTCATAGAGCCAAGTGTTCTGGATCTAACAGCATTAGCTAGCGCTCCTAAAATAATACTTGTCCTGCTCAGACTAAGCTCAGTTATATAGATTATTTTGGCAATCATAATCAAACTAGTAAAGGATCATATGAGCAGCCTCAACTTCAGACTTTACCCTAGAAAAAGTAAAATATGTCATCATGTGGGACGAGGGGTGCAGACTGAATATAGAATGTCATCATATTGGTTTGGTTTTCTCCTGCTAATTTTAGTGTCACTCTTTAGGATGTGATTGGTGGACTTTGTGGCCAAAGAAAAACTTCTGAGTCCATGTTTAAGACATCTGCTTTTCTCAATCTGGCAATAAACATTTTTTGAAATAAAAAAACATTATAGATCAAGTGCTTTTCTAATTTTGTACATCAAAAAATGTAACGTTAATAGACATAAGTCATCTACAACTGACTAGAATAATTACTTTCATGTAGCTAAATGGTAATGGTGTGATTATTCAGTGCTGTGAAAGAGTATTTGTCCTCTTACAGGTATATTCTGTGTTTGTTTTTTATGCCACCACAAGTCATCAAGCAAATTTTATTATCAGACATACATAAGTTGAGTAAAATGTGAAAAACGAATTGCCTCCTAATGATGGGTAGTGCCACCCTTAGTAACAACAACTGGCAATATGCTGTGGAGGAATTTGAGCTCACGCTTCTTTGGAGAGCTGCTGTAATTTAGCCAAACTGCAGAGTTTTCGAGCCTGAAGGCCATGTTCATGCCACTGCATCTCAATCAGATTTAAGTCCAGACTTGGACTAGGTCATATCACATGTATATGCTCTTTTTTTCTGTTTCATAAAAATGACACCAAATGTTACAGGATGACCACCTTCAAAAAAGTTCCACTTTTGTGCTGTCATTTCACTGAACATTTTTCTAAAAGATGTTTGATAAATGTGAGATTTGGTCTTTGTGTTCTCTTTAGTAAACAGTAAAATTTGCATTGGAACTAATCGATTCACGGATTCAATTTTACAAATTGGCTGTTATTTTTGAATCAAGAACCTTAATTGTGTGGCCTGCAGTGTGTTGGGTGATGTTTTGGAGTCTTTGTGACCTCCTGGATGAGTAGACTTACCCTTGGAGTAATTTTGGTAGCCCAGCAGCTTCATTTGAGGACAATGGCTTTAACCTTGGTTCACCTGAGTCTTAAAACCTTACAAATGGCTTTGTAACCCTTTCCTCACTGATGGATGTCAGTGATTTTTCTTAGCTGGTCTTGAATTATTTTTAAGTTGAGCATGATGTGTGGCTTTTGACATACAGTATTTTAGCCTACTTCATGTTCTGCTTAGTTGATTTCTCGATCTTACCGGTCTAGCAGTTTTCAAGCCTGGGTGTAGATAGTAAAACTGAGCTAAGCTTTTCCACTAAATAAATACAATCATAATTTGAAAGCTACATTTTTCTCACATTGTGTTTATTTGATCTTAAAATTGGTTTGATAGCACTATACATCCAAAACACTCTTCTGAACTTTATTTTACAAATTAGATGTTGCCTTTTATCATGCTCAAATATACTCTTTGGATTCCTTACAGTAAAATGTTCATACTTTGAGGCAAAATGCAGTAAAAATTCAGACTGCTTGATCTTATTTATCTTGGCACTTTAAGAATGGAAATGAGCCATGCTGCGTGTTCCTGGAATACATTTGCACAATGAAAAGAGCACAAGGTCCATTATAGTTTGTAATGATATCCAAAGATTGCTGAAAATGTACTTTCAAGATACATTCCTTAGGAAAATTTGATAAAAATCAACAAAGTTAAAGTAAAGAGGTCATAGATTGCTTTCTTTCATGTTATTTTATCCTGACTGGTATGAGAAAAGCTTAAACTCCTTCAGTATTTAAGGCTCAGTGCCTTTACAAAAGCCAAGGCACATTCAAAAGAAGTTTCTTTTTCACTGCTGCTGAAGTGAAAAAAATATCTTGACCTATAATTTTGTGGGAAGAAGAAATGTGCCTCACATGCACTTTAAGGCATTCCACAATGACAATGAATTTGAGCTACAGTTTGCTTTATTTAAACTGGGATTGAAACAAAGAGCCATTACAAATTAACAGCAGTTGTATTGTTTTGGAAAAACTCGATATATTTGAGAGCCATTAATCTCTGGAATAATGTTCATTTACAAATGGAAAATTCAGCTCAAGGAATATCCCACGTCATTCCTCTCAGTTTTACTTTTGACCATTTTCCAGCTTGATCTGAGCATTTTCAGTCAGCTCCAGGGTGCTCTGTCATGCTGGAATTTTCTTCATCTCTCCGGATCATGATGTAGTTTTCCAAAGCGGGTCGGCAGCTGAATGAGACAGGTGCAGCAATAGGTAAGCTCATATACACTTTAACTATGCTATCATGAGTAAACCTTTTCAAAGGTGCATGATTTTACTGAAAACATGCTTATAAAATGGGCTATTGGAAATGATGGCATGCAAAATCACTTACATTACAGGACAACTCTGAAGTCACAAAGTATTTATAGTGGTACCGAGTCAATATAGATGTGAAAGGCCAAAAGGGCGGAAGAAGTTTTCTTTATCCTGAGCTAACTTTTAAACTTTAATAACAGCAGTAGTAGTTAAACACATTCTCTTTTCAACCAATAGATTGCTGCCTTTTAAAACTGCTTCACTAATTCTAACACTATAACTGTAACACAGTATTAGCCTGCGGTGTTCATTGCAAATGTATTTACAACCCTTGAACTTTCTCACATTTTGTAGATACAACCACAGATGTTATTGTGTTTTATTGAAATGTTATATGGTAGACCAACACAAAGTAGCACATAAGGAAGCATGATTTTGGATTTGAATTCAGCCCCCCTGAGTCAGTACTTTGCAGATCCACCTTTCACAGGAGTAACAACTCCAGTCTTTTAGAGATTGTCCCTACCAGTTTTGAACATGTAGAAACTGGAATTCCTGCCCAGCCTTCTTTAAAATAAAAAACTCAAGCTGCCATCTCAAACAGGTATTATTCTTCTGAACTTACCTCCATCCTCCTCCCTACCAGCTCAGACCAGCTTTCCTGATCCTACTGAAGAAAAGCATCACCAGAGTATAATGCTGTCAGTACCATGTTTCACTGTGTCTGTTCAGGTTAATGTGTGTTGTTTTCCTCTACGCATAGTATGTAGGCTGAAATGTTCGATTTGAGTCTCATCTGGCCAGAACAATTTCTTCAAACAGGTAAACAGGAATTCTTCAACTTCCCTTTCAACACTGGCTTTCTTCTTCCCACTCTTCCGTAAAGGCAAGATTTGTGAAGTGCAGGATTAATGGATTTTGTGTCATCAGATTCTCCCACCTGAACTTTGGATCTCTGGGGCTCCTTCAGAGCTACTATAGTCTTAGTGATTGCATCTCTAATTTATTATTTCCTTTCCCAGCCTGGCTTTAGGTGGACGACCATGTCTTGGTCTGTTGGGTGCTCTGCAGTACTCCTTCCATTTTTAGATGAACTAAACTGTGATCCGTGTTCACAGATTGGGATATTGTTTAATAACCTAACTCTGCTATACACTTCTTCACAACTATATTCCAGAGCTGACTGTTGTGTTCATTGGTCTTCATTTTGCAGTTTGTTCACTAATGTTCTCTAAGACAAATCTGAGGCCTTCACAGAAGAGCTGAATTCATACTAATTGTATTTATACTAATATTAAATTACACACAACTGGACTCTCTTGCTCATTAGATAACATCTTGAGACAATCTGGCACAGGACATTTATTTGGCGGTGTTGTAATTATGAATATGTTATTTAATATTAATACTTTAATAATTATTAAATCATATTTTGGTCTGTTAAGGGTTGTCCTGTGAATACCAGCCCAATAAGGCGGTGGCATTAGGACAAAATTGAAGGGGATGAGCCAAGCTCTGGCATTATTGAACAGCAAAACTCTGCACACACATGGAATGAATTCACACAATTTCTTAAAATACAAGAATTTAACAAAAATAAGTCAACTCAAAGTCAAACATATTTCAATCAACAAACTCTTTACTATGCTAAAACAATCCAACTAAACTACCAAGTAGAATTAAAAAAATAAGGAAGACTAATGGACTATGTACAATATAAACAAGTTGATTAAAGATGATTGAAACCATGACCAAAAGAGTGATGCAACATTACCATGCAATGTTTATGTTTGAGAAACAAGGATTATCTTGAAGAATCTGGGTGAAGTTAAGTTAGTCTTGGAACTAACTTAGGCAACAATTTGTATAGCTTTAGACAGCCATTCACAATGCAAGATCAGATAAAATATTATTTTAATAAAATAATATTTTAAGAATGATTTGCTGAATAAAACCAACCTTCTGGATGACCAATTCTCAACGGTGTTTAATTAGCTGCCTTTATTTAGTAAAATAATATTTAAAGAAATATTATTTTGAGTAAGAACCAAATCTTTCTGGAGAAATGGGCTTAATGGCGTTTAGGGAAATAATATTTTACTGGATTGAAAACCAACAAGCTTTTTGGGTAAATGATCTTTAGTAGGCCAGCACGTGTTCTTAGCTGTTAGCGGTTGGAGCTAACAAAAGAAGCGCATAGTTTATCAGAATCCCACATATACCTTTAAAGTACCACAAATAAAAGGGGTTAAAATGCATAAGCATGGACAGCACATTATGGCCAACATTTTGTGTTTAAAATCACCCTTTAAATAAAGTTTCTTAACTTTGAAAACAAACACAGAACACAAACTGAGCACATGTGTTGAGCAGATAATCTGATAGCGGAGTTTCAACACAAACAAAACCAAACTTCATAAAACGCAAAAATGTTTAGATTATTTCCTTCTAAACTACTTCTCTCTCTCTGCCCAAACCTAACCTCTCAGGTGAACCGTGCTGAGGAAAAGCTGTCCAGGGTGACGAAGTTTGAAGAAAACATCCACAGTGGACAAAAGGGTTAGCTCGCAGCTAACCTCCGTAGCTGTGGGGAGGGGCGGCTCGCTCTGTCGGCCGGCCAAACTGCACGTTACAGCTGTAACCACGGTGATGCGGTCCCGTTGTCCTTCCTTCAGACCGGGAAAACTGCTCCACTGCGTTGTAGAGACAGGGTCTCTGCTGGAAACTCTCTATAACACAGTTTGCTTCTGTAGACCTCAGAGAGAAAAGTCAAGCCACGCTTGTACCTTAATTACCCCCGTTCATGAATGAATACCGGATACACAAACAGCAATTCATTCCTACTTAACTTAGTGTATATGATCGCGTGATCGTATGACACTCTTGGATCCAGTTTGAAGAGTTATGTCTGTTTGCCAGCAAAGAGACATTAGCACGCTGTGTCTCTCTGTCCAGACCCCTGGGGACCCGCGTCGAAGAGACAGGATGTAGCAAGAGCGGTGCTTTTATTTTGACAGTGACGTCACGGGAAGTCCGCTGTTGCCCCTTTTTCCTGACAGAGCTGGAAGTGGGTCAATGCGATTTATTTTGAAAGTTCCAGAAAAGCTCGTACCAGACTTTCGTGTTGTAACCATGGCTGGGTCCCAACAGTGGGAGTAGTAAATTGGGGATGAATGATGTATCCCACACTTTTCAGATTTTTGTTGTTAAACATTTTTTGAAAACCATATATCAATTTTGCACAATATCCTATGTTGGTCTGCCAAATAAAATTCCACTAAAATACACTGCAGTTTCTGGTTGTCAAAAAAAAATTTGTATGAATACTTCTGCAAGGTGCTGTCTCTTTCAAGATAAAATAGAAAACCCCTGAGACACATGGTGCATCCTGTTTCTGCTCTGAGAGGATATGAGAAAGAAAGGACCTTTCGAAAAGACATTAAATTTGTACTCATGGAGATTATCTGTAAGCCTTAATATCTATATCGATCAATGGAAACTTTCTTCCAGGATAACATCAATCCATTGTCAAATCATTTGCATTTCAGTGTTCCCATACATTGCACATACAATATTAACTGCAATTGACACAGTGCATGGACATTTTAGGGGCAGCTGTCTCCTCATGCTGGGGGCAGAGCCGTGAAACTCTGAGAAGCGCAGGCAGACTTCTTGTTGAGTAGATTTCTGCCGACAACGTCCGGGTTTATATTTAGAGAGAACCTCTTGGCTCTTTAGGATTGTACCCATGCGATTAGATAGGTCCATGCAGGGGAATGATCAAAAACTTAGAGGGGGGCCTCAGGATTTGTGCAACCTAAACTGTAATCTGACCCAAACTGACGACCTACTGACGGTGGGTTTATTTACAGTAATGTTCCCTCGATATACTGTATATACTGGTAGCAGTAAGGGTTGTGTAGTTGGGAGGGCAAGAAGATACTGAAGTGCAACAAGGGCATAAAGTCAGAAACAGTATTTTGCTTTATAGATAGTTGCAATAAGGTTGTAACATTTTGACTCCTAGCCTAATGTGCAGTCCTAAATCTGTCACTAAGGGAGTAAATCATACAGAACTGTTCTTTTCTCTGTTGCAATTCCATTAAACTTCCTGTCTGGCTAATGGAAACTTAGCTGATCATAATAATTTTCTCTGGACTGAATCTTAACAATTTCACCCAAATTCCTCAGGCACGAAGGTCAACAACTGCAGCTGCAGGTGCTCCAAAGATGAGTAGCTTTCTTCCAGGACCAAGATTATGGTGCAGAACAAATAGCTGCTGTCAAACGAAAGGATCTGTCATCCTTAAGATTGTAAAGATTCTCAGAAAAGCCAGAAATGGGACACAGAGAAATACTTAATGGACTGTGCAAGAGATTCTCCTACGGCAGCATGATTCATTTCACACTTAAGTGGGATGCCAACGAACAATCCCTGTGTAAAATTAAATTCTCAAAAGGCTAGACAGGTCAAAGCATGAATATTGAAGCAGAAAATGTCAATCTGTGCTACTCTCTGTCTTACAAGCCCAACATTTACACATATTTGTACTTATCGAGGGAAGTCTAACGGGAAGTACAGTTAATGGTTGTTTACAGGGAGCTCAAACTCCTACTTCTAGATAAGGAGAAGAGAAATTCCTCCTGAAGGGATCACGACTCATCGTTGACATAAAAGCTTACTGTCCTGTCCTTTGGGCCTGTGGATATCCTCTCCCACACATGTGCTAACAGTCTTACTAATCTAATATCTCAGCTCAGGACTGCCCTGCATCTTGAACATGTCCCTTACAATATTTGTATTTAGTTCTTTGCACTGTATGTTAAAGGCTCAGACGTTTCCATGCTTGCAATCAGAGAAAACATCTTTTGAACAATGCTGAGAATAGTGTTTGCGTTTTCTGGTTTTGTTTATTTCTCACACTTTAATCTGTGAGAAATGATGATTTAAAATATTCAATGAAAAAAGCTACAACCTTCTTTTTACCCTAAAAAAGTAATAACCCCCTAAACTAATTACTGATTGTGCCACCCTTGGCAACAACAACTGCCATTTAGCATTTCTGGTAACTGACAATGAGACAAAATGTATACATCACTGTGTACACATTTTGGCTAACTCATCTTTGTAGAGTTGTTGTGATTCTGCCACATTGGACATTCAAACACGGCCCATTTAAAGCCATGCCACTGTTTCTCAATCAGATTTAAGACTTTAACTAGGCCACTCCAAAATCTTCATTTATGTGCTTAAGCATATGTCCTGAACTCAGGATGTCATCTCGCTGGGGGGAAAGGAGCCTGAGCTTGTGCGGAGGTCGAGAGAGACCGACTAGAAATAGTCTGGCTCGCCTCCACGCACAGCGTGGGCTCTGGAACCCATCTCCTCGAGAAGGGCTGGACCATCTTCTACTCAGGAGTGGCCCACGGGGAAAGGCGGCGGGCTGGGGTGGGTTTGCTTGTTGCCCCCTAGCTCAGCCGTCTCATGTTGGGGTTTACCCCAGTGGATGAGAGGGTCGCATCCCTGCACCTTCGGGTTGGGGACAGGTCTTTGACTGTCGTTTCGGCTTACTGAGCAGTAGTGCGGAGTACCTGGCCTTTTTGGCGTCCCTGTCCGGGAAGCTGGATAGTGCCCCTCCCAGGGACTCCATTATTCTGCTGGGGGACTTCAACGCCCACGTAGGAAACGACAGTGACACCTGGAGAGGCGTGATCGGGAGGAATGGCCTCCCCGATCTGAATCAGAGTGGTGTTTTGTTATTGGACTTCTGTGCTAGTCACGGATTGTCCATAATGAACACCATGTTCAAACATAAGGTGTCAATCAGTGCACTTGGCACAAGGACACCCTAGGCAGGAGGTCAATGATCGACTTTGTTGTCGTATCATCAGACCTTTGGCTGCATGTTTTGGACACAGGTAAAGAGAGGGGCTGAGCTGTCCACTGGTCACCACCTGGTGGTGAGTTGGATCCGCTGGAGGAGGAGAGAGCCGGACAGACTTGGCAGGCCAAAGCGTATAGTGAAGGTCTGCTGGGAACGTCTGGTGGAGCCCCTGGCCAGGGATGTATTCAACTCCCACCTCCGGGAGATCTTTGATCTTTGACCAGATTCCGGGGGATGTTGGAGACATAGAGTCCGAGTGGACCATTTTCTCTGGATCTATTGTTGATGCTGCTGCCCGTAGCTGTGGCCATAAGGTCTGCGGTGCCTGTCGTGGCGGCAATCCCCAAACCCGACGTTGGACACCGGCAGTAAGGGACGCTGTCAAGCTGAAGAAGGAGTCATATACGCTGTGGTTGGCTTGTGGGACTCCTAAGGCGGCTGACAGGTACCGTGAGGCCAAGCGTGCCGCGGCCTGGGCTGTGGCAGAGGCAAAAACTCAGGCCTGGGAGGAGTTCGGTGAGGCCATTGAGAAGGACTACTGGTTGGCCTCGAAGCGATACTGGCAAACCGTCCGGCGCCTCAGGAGGGGGAAGCAGTGCTTCGCCAACAATGTTTACAGTGGGCGTGGGAGGCTGCTGACCTCGACTGGGGACATTATCGGGTGATGGAAGGAGTACTTCGAGGATCTCCTCAATCCTGCCATCACACATTCCCTAGTGGAAATAGAGGCTGGGGACTCGGGGTTAAACTCTTTCATCACCCAGGTGAAGTCACCGAGGTGGTTAAAAAGCTCCACGGTGGCAGGGCTTCGGGGGGTGGATGAGATCCACCCTGAGTACCTCAAGTCTCTGGATGTTGTGGGGCTGTCATGGTTGACACGCCTCTTCAACATTGCGTGGAAGTCAGGGACAGTGCCTCTGGACTGGCAGTCTGGGGTGGCGGTCCCTCTTCATACGAAGGGTGACCGGAGGGTGTATTCCAACTATAGGGGATCACACTCCTCAGCCTCCCTGGTAAGGCCTACGCCAGGGTATTGGAGATGAGAGTCTGGCCGATAGTCAAACCTCGGCTTCAGGAGGAGCAGTGTGGTATTTGTCCCGGCCGTGGAACACTGGACCAGCTCTATACCCTCTACAGGGTACTCGAGGGTTCATGGGAGTTTCCCAACCGGTCCACATGTGTTTTGTGAACCTGGAGAAAACATTCGACTGTGTCCCTCGTGATGCCCTGTGGGGATTGCTCCAGGAGTATGGAATCGGGGGCCCTTTATTAGGTGCCATCCGGTCTCTGTACAAGCGGAGAAGGAGTTTGGTCCGCATTGCCGGCACTAAGTCGGACCTGTTCCCGGTGCATGTTGGACTTCAGCAGGGCTGCCCTTTGTCACCGTTCCTGTTCATAACTTTTATGGACAGGATTTTTGTTGAAGTGCCGGGGTAGATCTGGTTTGGGGATAGTTTTACAACAGATGGAATGGGAAGCAAAGCATCCAAGAAGTTCTACTTCTGTCTTGTCAGTTCAGACGAGGTTTTGCGTTGTTTTTGGTCAGCAGAGATTTTAGACTTGGAACTCCATTTTTGCCATCATAAACACAGATCCTAACTGATACAAATGAGGGCTGCAGCTCTTTTTATGTTGTTCTGGGTTTATTTTTTACTTTCTGGATGAGTCATCAATGTGCTCTTTAAGTAATTCTGTTACGTGAGCCAATCTTGGGAAGGCTCACCACTGTCCCGGGTTTTCTCAATTGGTGGATAATGGCTCTCACTTTGGTTCACTGCACTTTCTCGACAGGTAATTTCCCACAATGTAGTTTCTCATGAGGTCTTAAATATCTTTTGATTGGGTCTAATGTGTTGGTTTTTGAGATCTTTGGCCTACTTCATGTTGTGAGACAGGTTCTATTTCAGTGCATTCCTGATTCTACAGACCAGGCAGCAATCAGGCCTGGGTGTGGTTAGTGAAACTTAACCAATAAAACTGTTTAATGACAGTTTGTTTTAGCAAAGGCAGGAAATACCTTTTCACAACTTTTACCCTTAGTAACTGCATTTTGTATTTACTCAGGTTATCTTTATCTGATGTCAATATTTGCCTGATGAGCTAAAGGACAGATGTGTGACAAAAAATGAATAAAATGGAGCAACTACTATTTCATAGTCCTGTATGTTTATCCTTATATGGGCTCTCTGGCGTAAGCAAGGCTGAGTACTGTTGACAGAGAAGACAGCTAACTTGTGGAGGCTTTTTGTGAGGTCCAAAGTCAAAGGCCACTTAATATTTTTTTCCATTCCTTGGGGCTATAAAACTTCTTGGTATGCATGTCCAGTTCAGCTTCTGTTCTCCTGGTTATAGGCTGTCAGAGCTGTGTGGCACAAAGAAATGAAACTATGGAAAGGAGGACAATGGAGGATTACTTTATTAAACTGATTATCTTTCATTAAAACGTAACATTTCCTTTCATACATAGCAGAGAACCGCATTTTGTTTATGGGTCCCACACCTTTAACTGAGCAATGCTTGGCCAAGAGAAAGCCATAATGTGAAGTTAATTTGAGACTCTCATGATGAGACATTCCAGTGTGGTTCTGGGTGGCTGTTTGAAAGCCAGCAGCCTGTGTTCACTGCAACTGGGTCACAGTGGTCTCTCAGCGGTGAGGAATGCCACAGGAACCCGCAGCTCTGCAACACCTGCATTCTTAAAGCAAAGCCTGTGTGTAGCCCCCGTGTTTGATCAAACCCCATGACGGTTACCCTTAGACTAAGACTTGCTGCTTAGCTTGGGATCTAGATGAAACAGTTGTGGAAAGTCTGTCATAAAGTAACTGAGCAGACTGAAGAGAGAAAAAAAATAGACAACCATCTGGTGTGGTCTGGCTAGTTCTAGTTATGGAGCCTTGAAGGTCTATATACTATATGGTGGGGGTAATTATGTCATCATGAAGACACATTAAAAGATGGAATAAAGCACCGGCAACGGATGAATTGTAAGTTTAAAATTTTTAATAAAAGTTGAAATGCGTGAAGTAAACTTGAAAAAAAACCTGGCTTTTTTAAAAATGTAGATTTACTTCATTATAAGCAAATATTTAAGCATTTGCAAACGTGCTTTTTATAAATAGATGTTACAACATTTTTTCCAATACACTTCATAATTTCTTAATATTTATCCATTCTTAGGAACTGCATAGATGTATTGCTATACTTAAAAGGGCTTTTTTCCCACTTTGCTTGATAAATGAGTTCCTGCACCAACAGTTCTTTTACTGTGTTCACAACTGACAGAATAACTAATAAAAATTGGGATTTGACAGGGAAGAAGTGAAAATCACCCACTATGATACACTGAGGTGGAGTAAATGACTTGAAACAAACCAGGAAGGCAGAATATCAAGTATGACCCTGCTGCGAGAACAGAACACAAGACTAACAGACACAAACCAAGGAACTGAGCAGGAACATCTGATAAGAATATAAAGCCTGAGATGAAATTGCATAAAATATATTACAAATGTATGCCCAACCAGAGCTGCAACAATTCAAAAACCATAAAGGTTTAGTCCTTCCTGAAAACAAAATGTATTTGAATAGCAGGTCATTTTTATTGTCCAGCATTAATAATGCCTTCACAGATGTCAAAGTTACCTCGTGTTCATAAAGAGCAGTGGTGTTTTTGGTGTTTTTGAACATGTCTTATCTTAGCCATAATGGTAGTTTAATCCTGTTCAAAGTTACCAGAGGCTGGGACGTATCCCAGAATTCCCTGGGTGAAAGATCCTCAGTCCACTACAGGGGAAACACAAATACAGAGACACATTCCACAAATCAGCATCAAGTTGTAGAACGCTTTCTTCTTTTAAAAGAGAAAACGTTCCACAACACCCCCTCCTTGAACTGCCTGCCACCTTAACGTGGTAGAGGGGTTTGAGTGCTCGAATGATCCTAGAGGCTATGTTGTCTGGGGCTTAAATGCCCCTGGTAGGGTCTCCCATGGCAAACAGGCACTGGGTGAGCGGTCAGACAAAGAGCGGTTCAAGACACCTTCATGAGGACCATACAATCGAGGCACGTGACATCACCCGGTACAGCAGAGCTGAGGTCCCATCCTGGAGCTCATTCGAGAGCACCTCATTGGAGAGGCTGTGGTGTTCCTTGTGGAATCCGGCCGGGCCAAGCCAGAACGAGAGATGCGAGGCCATCCCCTAGTGGGCCCACCCCTGCAGGGGGAACCTTGAGGGATCGGCGCAAAAAGGACTGGGCAGCGGACGAAGGTGGAGACCTCGGCGGCCTGATCTCCGGATGCTTAGGCTGGCTCTGGGGACGTGGAATGTCACCTTGCTGGGGGGAAAAGAGCCTGAGCTTGTGCGGGAGGTTGAGAGATATCGACTAGAAATAGTCGGGCTCACCTCCTTGCACAGCATGGGCTCTGGAACCCATCTCCTCGAGAGGGTCTGGACTCTCTTCTACTCTGGAGTGGCCCGTGGGGAGAGGCAGCGGGCTGGGGTGTGTTTGCTTGTTGCCCCCCAGCTCAGTCGTCTCATGTTGGGGTTTACCCCAGTGGATGAAAGGGTCGCATCCCTGTGTCTTCGGGTTGGGGAGAGGTCTCTGACGGTCACACGCCTCTCCAGGTGTCACCAGTGACACCTGGAGAGGCGTGATCAGGAGGAATGGCCTCCCCGAACTGAATCCGAGTGTTATTGGATTTCTGTCCATAATGAGCACCATGTTCAAGCTTAAGGGTGTTCATCAGTGCACTTGGCACCAGGACAACCTAGACAGGAGGTCGATGGTCGACTTTTTTGTCGTGTCGTCAGACCTTCGGCCGCATGTTTTGGACACTCGGGTAAAGAGAGGGCTGAGCTGTCCTCTGATCACCACCTGGTGGTGAATTGGACCCGCTGGAAGAGGAGAAAGCCGGACAGACTTGGCAGGCTCAAGCGCATAGTGAGGGTCTGCTGGGATCGTCTGGCTGGGCCCTCAGCCAGGGATGTATTCAACTACCACCGAGAGCTTTGACCATATTCCGGGGGATGTTGGAGACATAGAATCCTAGTGGACCATGTTCTCCGCATCTATTGTCGATGCTGCTGCTCGTAGCTGCGCCCGTAAGGTCTGCGGTGCCTGTCGTGGCGGAAATCCCCGAACCCAGTGGTGGACAACGGCAGTAAGGGATGCTGTCAAGCTGAAGAAGGAGTCCTGTCGGCTGTGGTTGGCTTGTGGGACTCCTGAGGGAGCTGATGGGTACCATGAGGCCAAGCGTGCCGCGGCCCAGGCTGTGGCAGAGGAAAAACCTGGGCCTGAGAAGAGTTCGGTGAGGCCATGGAGAAGGACAACCGGTTGGCCTCGAGGCGATTCTGCCAAACCGTCCGGCGCCTTAGGAGGGGGAAGCAGTGCTTCGCTAACACTGTTTACAATGGGGTGGGGAGCTGCTGACCTTGACTGGGGACATTATCGGGCGGTGGAAGGAGTACTTTGAGGATCTCCTCAATCCTGCTGTCACGCATTCCCTGGTGGAAGCAGAGGCTGGGGACTCGGGGTTGGACTCTTTCATCACCCAGGCTGAGGTCACCAAGGTGGCTTAAAAGCTCCATGGTGGCAGGGCTTCGGGGTGGATGAGATCCGCCCTGAGAAATTCAAGTCTCTGGATGTTGCGGGGCTGTCATGGTTGACATGCCTCGGATGAAGCGGAAGACGACGAGTACAAGTACAGGTTCCACAACATGATGCTGCCACCACTAGCTTTTACTGTAGAAACAGTGTTCAGTGTAATGACCAGTGAGTTTTCTGTCAATCACGGTTCACATGCATGCTACTCTTCCATAAATTTCAAATTTTCAAAGTCAAAAAATAATAGTGTCATGTTGACAGATTCTTCCACCTGAGTGAATCTCTGCAGCCCCTCCAGAGTCACTATAGGTGCCTCAGTTGCTTCTTTGTTTAATGCTCATGTTGTCAGTCTGTCAATTTAGTTTGATGGACATGTCTTAGTAGGACTGCAGTTGTGTTGCATACTTTCTCAGATTCACATGGTGTATTGAACAGAGCTCCAATGTTCAAACTATATTGTTTTATGACCTGACTCTGATTTAAACTTCTCCACAACTTTATCCCTGACCTGTCTACTGCGTTCCTTTGGCTTCATGATGCTGGTTGTTCACTAATATTTTCTAACAAGTCTCTGAAACCTTGACAGAACAACTGCATGCATATTTACAGTACTAAGATGTAGATATATACAGGTCCTTCTCAAAATATTAGCATATTGTGATAAAGTTCATTATTTTCCATAATGTCATGATGAAAATTTAACATTCATACATTTTAGATTCATTGCACACTAACTGAAATATTTCAGGTCTTTTATTGTCTTATTACGGATGATTTTGGCATACAACTCATGAAAACCCAAAATTCCTATCTCACAAAATTAGCATATTTCATCCGACCAATAAAAGAAAAGTGTTTTTAATACAAAAAACGTCAACCAGAATTTGCTTTCATCCGAAAAAAAGTACTTTGGACCACTGAGCAACAGTCCAGTGCTGCTTCTCTGTAGCCCAGGTCAGATGCTTCTGCCGCTGTTTCTGGTTCAAAAGTGGCTTGACCTGGGGAATGCGGCACCTGTAGCCCATTTCCTGCACACGCCTGTGCACGGTGGCTCTGGATGTTTCTACTCCAGACTCAGTCCACTGCTTCCGCAGGTCCCCCAAGGTCTGGAATCGGCCCTTCTCCACAATCTTCCTCAGGGTCCGGTCACCTCTTCTCGTTGTGCAGCGTTTTCTGCCACACTTTTTCCTTCCCACAGACTTCCCACTGAGGTGCCTTGATACAGCACTCTGGGAACAGCCTATTCATTCAGAAATTTCTTTCTGTGTCTTACCTTCTTGCTTGAGGGTGTCAATAGTGGCCTTCTGGACAGCAGTCAGGTTGGCAGTCTTACCCATGATTGGGGTTTTGAGTGATGAACCAGGCTGGGAGTTTTAAAGGCCTCAGGAATCTTTTACAGGTGTTTAGAGTTAACTCGTTGATTCAGATGATTAGGTTCATAGCTCGTTTAGAGACCCTTTTAATAATATGCTAATTTTGTGAGATAGGAATTTTGGGTTTTCATGAGCTGTATGCCAAAATCATCCGTAATAAGACAATAAAAGACCTGAAATATTTCAGTTAGTGTGCAATGAATCTAAAATATATGAATGTTACATTTTCATCATAACATTATGGAAAATAATGAACTTTATCACAATATGCTAATATTTTGAGAAGGACCTGTACAGGTCAGTGGCGGATGCTAGTCTTTCAAGGAGGGGAAGCTCAATTTCAAGATCGCTGATTCGCTCATTTCACTGTCAATCAAAAAGGGATTCAGCCTCAGACAGATCATCCAATCATCATTCAGAATCTGATCGTCTGGGCCAGCCGAGACCAGCCCACTGCCCCATAGATCTCCAGAGACCCTGAGCGTCCGATGGGCGGGACAAAGCCCAGCCTTTTGCTTCGCTATTGAGCTCACTGTTTAAAGCACTGTGAAGCTGCGGGAATGAGTGAGAGGAAAGACGTATCGTTACCAGTGATAAGAAGCTGATTCTGAACAAAAGTTGAGCGCGTTGTAGCAAATATTTAGTCAATGACATGTTCACAACAGTATATATTTGATCACTTATTTCTTGACATTTTAGGGGAAGCTGAGCTTCCCTTGCAGTCTTAGAGCAATCGCCAATGATACAGGTGGACTCTATTTACTAATTAGCTAATCTCTGAAGTCAATTGGTCACACCAAATTTTCCTTTGGGGTATCATAGTAAAGAGGGCTGAAAAAATGCACTCCATACTTTGATGTTTTTTTTTTTTTTATTGAAAAACTGCAAAATGTACCTTTCTCCTTCCTCAGTTAAATAGGATTAAATGGGATGGCATGTAATTGGACCTTAATTCAAGTAAATGACTGGATTGTACGGGAATAAATTAATAGATTTGATCTGAGTTTGGACAGAGTTGAATTCTAATTAACTAGGTACAAACTGGACCAGTTTGTGTTGTAAATTGAACTACGTTTTAACTTTTTTGAGTATTGACCACTAATCGGCTAAAGGTGTCTTTGTGTTTCTGACACTTGTTAAACTGAAGGGTTTTAAATATTAATCTTTTTTTTGAAAACATAAATGGGAGAGTTTGCAACATTTAATGAAACTCAACCAAAGATGGTAATGATTACATTCCACCTCATTCATAACTCCATATGGAACTAATAAATATTTGTCTGCCTTTACTTCACATATCTCAAATTTCCATTTCTCTGAAGTTCATCCTCATTTTCAGAACCGTAGCCATCAAAACAATCTGAAATCCAAGGAAATTTCTAAGCAATAAACCTACAAGTGAAAGCAAAAATGACAAGAAAATGAACAAAGTCACTGTGAATATTTATTTTAGTTGTCCATACTTTGAATTATCTTATTAAATCTGGTGCTGGTGTTGATAAAAAAAAAACTGTACGTGAGAAAGTGAGAGTGTTTATTCAGCTTTAATGCTGGGCGGGGAGGCTACTGGACTGAGAGAGGAAAAGGAGCCAAATATTTTCTTCTCTGCCTGACACTTAACGTGTTTAAAGGAAAATTTCCTTATTACAACAGAAGGGTTTGATTGAATGGTTGCTTAATCTCATTCTAGGGAGCTAATATCTAATGAGAACATTCATATAAGTTCAGTTTGGCAAAACGATCTAGGACAATCAGTTCCTCTATTGTACAACAAGTTCTTGGCCCTTTTTCAACCATGAACAAAAGAAAACAAAAAAAAGAAAAATCAGAGCAAGTTGCCAAGAAAGAACATGACTTTGTATGACTGCGTTTTGCGGATTAGATTTAATTAATATACCTTATGTTACTTGTGGAGTTGTCCAAAATTAGCACACAAGTTTTAAGTCTCAGCTCGGTCCCAATATAGCCGTGCTGTCACTGCTGACTGAGAAATACTGTGCCTTCTTTACATGATGACTGAAGGAGCTGCTGCGCTGTCATGTGGGGAAATAGACGGCAAACATTGTCACTCAGAAGAAGAGGGTTTCTGCAACTAACATTTCTACACCACACATACCAGTAGCTTTTACCTGTTAGCATTTAGAAATGGAAGAATCAACTTCAAGAAGACCTCATATAACATACTTTCTGTATTGTGGCAATTTTGTGGCTGTAAAGGAATTTACAATTTATGAACCAAGTGGAAAAAAAGTCTAAAAACCAGTTTAACTGAGTCTTTACCAAATATTAGCCACAAACTTAATATGATAATAAATATTAAAACTATTCAAAGCAATATTTCTGTAACCTCTTCAATAGACAAGACAATAACTATTTCCAAGCAATAAAATAACAAGAGTCCTCTTCTCCATGCTCTGTTTACTATTCCCATTAAACCAGAGCTTGACACTGGATATGATGCAGCATTGATATAATGGAAGAATCCTGCTGATGACCTAAAATAGTCATAGTGTTCAAGAGCAAAGGAAAGGCCTCTTAAATCCATCAGTTGCTGTGTCCCAGGTTTATGTTAGGAAGCCCTGTGTCTTACAGCACACAGAACAGTGGTATGTAAATATGCTTTAACAACAGGCATTCGCAGATACAATGACCTCACTCACGTCTGCTAAACCATGCTGTAATTTACTGCTGTATCCCACAGAGTTTCTGCTCCTCTGCCTTTTTAAGAACATCTTCTGCCAACACTGTTTAAGGGGGTTACCATGGATGCATTGAAAGCTTTAAATTGGAACACAAAGTGCTTAACTTGAGGATTCCTGGATAATAGTAATAGTTGTTTCATTCATAAAGTCAGTGTTTTAAGATCCATGCTGAATAGTAAATATTTAAAATACTTCTAAAACGCACTTGTAAAAATTCTGACATGAATGCTGCCTTGGGTTGTCTATTACTATTCTTGCAGATAAACTGCATAAATTGGGCCTTAAGGGCGCTATCATTGTTACTGTGCAAATGTTTTAATTTTTGTGTAAACTTGTTTAATGCTGCAATATTTGACCTAAAACCGTCTTAGTGCTGACCTCTTTGGATTGAACAGTGGCTACTGCAGTAAAATTTTCCTATTGGTTCAAATGGTACAGCTTGGTACATGTCTACATCAGAGCCCTGCGTTCAGGTATAAAATCACCTCACTCAGACACACGCCCCTGTAGCGAGTCAGGAGTTGTAATTGCAAGCCTTGCAAGCACAGATTAATAGCGTTTTTCAAGTTTGCAATTTATTACCTCTTAGTTATCCCAGCATTTTAATTTAGATACATAGATTATTTAGTCATATCAAATTTCATTGTAATTAACTTTACAGTTGTTTTGTAAATTTAGCTTCTTAAACCAGTGGCTTGAAGAAATAAAGTTCAGGCACGCTGGCCTCCACAAAGCCTCCCTCAACATCCAGTGTTGAGAGGGGTGAAAAACCCTCCACCTTAAAAGACCGATCCGTGGTGTAACTACCAGCCTCACTGTGGTCATTCTCCATGTTTCAATATGTCAAATTAAAGATGATCTGAATCCCAAATTAACTTCTTTTTGCACACTTCTTTTAACCCCCTCCACTCATCCCTACACTTGGCATTGCCCCCCAGTGTCTCTTGGCAATGCCCACTTTGGTGGAATTTTCAACATTTGTCTGGGTGTGGGGTTATGCTTTTACATCAGATTTAGTTCTATTTTAACTACACAACAGTGCTAATGCTAAAATCAAACTAGCTGGCTAATTAAGATTCTTCTAAAGCAGTCTTTGCCCATGATTGGCACATTTTAGCAGTAGTTGTTAGATTTCAAACATTTAGCACTATTTTAGAACATTTTATATCTAACTCCCAAAATAGTTCTTCTTTTTTTATTTATGTTTAAAATACTGTTTGGAATTTAACGTAATTATTTAAGTGACTTTTAGCTGTTAAATTCACAGATTTAAATCCACCTAAATAAAATGTCAGCAAATTATTCACCCAAATTTATTCCTTAAATTCTGTTTAATCACTTTGTTTTATCAGTGCCATAATTTTGATTTTAAGCAAGACCTGATTCAAATACAATTTAGATTTCTTGGAAAAAAAAAACAATAAAACACTGAAATAGCCCTTTATTTACCTGGAATCAGAAGCTGAGATTCGGATTGTTCCAGAGTTCTTGTGCCGCTCCACAGGCTGCGCTGTCCTGGGTAGTAAGTCGTATTGCCCATATTAAAAAACACAACAGGTTGAACAAAAAGAAGAAAGCTAAAGAAAACATTTAAAAAGGTTTAAGTGCATTTTTCCCTCCATCCTACCATGCATTCTTTAGGCTTCAGGACCTTCGTTTATGGAGGACAGACTAATGTTTCAGGGCGTGATGCTGGTTCCCACTATTTTATCAGCTTGAGTAATTGGAACGTTTCTGTGCTTGGCACAGCTACGGAACAAACTGATAAAAAAAATATCTCATAATAAATATGGGATGTAGCACATTCTAGACAGGATTATAACCAAAAGACTTTGCTGAAAACATAGAAAACAAATTCTTAGCAGGTGTGTTTGGTATATTTCATCAAGGAAGAAAGGGCAACATTCCTAACATTGCCTACAGACTGGACCAAGAAAAGGGTTAAATTTTTCTTCTGTGCACAAAAGACCACAGAAAATGAGAAGGGAGAGAGAGAAAATGATCCAGCCCTAAAACCCCAAAGTCCTTCCTGACAGGCATTTTTTTTAAACCTCACTATGTCTTCCACTGCTCCTTGCAAAAGCTTTCTCCAGCTCTCTGTGCTTTTACATCACTTTCTCTCTGCTTGTTTAAAAGATGTTTTTTTTTTTTTTTACCAGATGCAAGGTTTGTTTTGAACACAATTATTAAAACCTTTTTACCACTGAAATTCCAATGAGCGTCATTCAAAAGTAATGAAACTGGGATTTGGTTGTTCTACCTTGCCTACAGCTTTACATAAGCAGAGAAAGTGTAGATCTGATCTAATGTGTTATTGAAAAAAATTATATTATTAATTTCATCTAGTTGCCAAGTAACATTTTTAACTAATTATATACAGGGGTTGGACAATGGAACTGAAACACCTGTCATTTTAGTGTGGAAGGTTTCATGGCTAAATTGGACCAGCCTGGTAGCCAGTCTTCATTGATTGCACATTGCACCAGTAAGAGCAGAGTGTGAAGGTTCAATTAGCAGGGTAAGAGCACAGTTTTGCTCAAAATATTGAAATACACACAACATTATGGGTGACATACCAGAGTTCAAAAGAGGACAAATTGTTGGTGCACGTCTTGCTGGCGCATCTGTGACCAAGACAGGAAGTCTTTGTGATGTATCAAGAGCCACGGTATCCAGGGTAATGTCAGCATACCACCAAGAAGGACGAACCACATCCAACAGGATTAACTGTGGACGCAAGAGGAAGCTGTCTGAAAGGGATGTTCGGGTGCTAACCCGGTTTGTATCCAAAAAACATAAAACCACAGCTGCCCAAATCACGGCAGAATTAAATGTGCACCTCAACTCTCCTGTTTCCACCAGAACTGTCCGTCGGGAGCTCCACAGGGTCAATATACACGGCCGGGCTGCTATAGGCAAACCTTTGGTCACTCATGCCAATGCCAAACGTCAGTTTCAATGGTGCAAGGAGCGCAAATCTTGGGCTGTGGACAATGTGAAACATGTATTGTTCTCTGATGAGTCCACCTTTACTGTTTTCCCCACATCCGGGAGAGTTACGGTGTGGAGAAGCCCCAAAGAAGCGTACCACCCAGACTGTTGCATGCCCAGAGTGAAGCATGGGGGTGGATCAGTGATGTTTTGGGCTGCCATATCATGGCATTCCCTTGGCCCAATACTTGTGCTAGATGGGCGCGTCACTACCAAGGACTACCCGAACCATTCTTGAGGACCATGTGCATCCAATGGTTCAAACATTGTATCCTGAAGGCGGTGCCATGTATCAGGATGACAATGCACCAATACACACAGCAAGACTGGGGAAAGATTGGTTTGATGAACATGAAAGTGAAGTTGAACATCTCCCATGGCCTGCACAGTCACCAGATCTAAATATTATTGAGCCACTTTGGGGTGTTTTGGAGGAGCGAGTCAGGAAACGTTTTCCTCCACCAGTATCACATAGTGATCTGGCCACTATCCTGCAAGAAGAATGGCTTAAAATCCCTCTGACCACTGTGCAGGACTTGTATATGTCATTCCCAAGATGAATTGATGCTGTATTGGCCGCAAAAGGAGGCCCTACACCATACTAATAAATTATTGTGGTCTAAAACCAGGTGTTTCAGTTTCATTGTCCAACCCCTGTGTATATGTAATATATGTATCTCATCTGGTTCTGAAGCCTCAGTTTACAATTTAAGTGAGATGTTAAACATGGACACTTAACATCAACACAATTGTTTAAAACAGACAGTTCCTAAAGATATCACATCGTGCTTGTAGAGGATTCCTTATACCTGTGTTAAATAATCATGTTTATTCATGAAATTACATTAAATGTCTGCAAATTACCAAATAAAAGTCAAATTCTAAATTAAAATGGCTAAACCTGAAAGACACAATGCACAGTACCTTTCAGAAGTAGTCATAAACCTTGACGTTTTGCAAATGTTGTCTCTTTACACTGATAAACTTCAATGTATTTAATTGGGGAATTATGTGACAGATCAACACTAATTAACAGATAATTGTGAAGTTAAAGAAAGGGACTATGATGTTTTCAAACCTTTTTACAAATAAAAATCAGAAATGTTTAGTGTGGTGTCAAATTTTTATTGGAACTGCAGCTGAAAGCCTTTTAAGGTGTGTCTATATGAATTTGCACATCTCGATACAGAACTTTCTGCCAGTTCTTCTTTGCAAAATAGTTTAAATTCAGCAGACTATCTCAAAAGCTTCTGTTCAGTACGTAGGTAAATAAATGAAAAAGCAAGGAACACTTGTTTTCCCAATTATTCTGTGAATTAAAACTCACAATTAACTCATGTTATCATATCTTCAACAACTGAGTTACCTCTGTTCAAAGTGTTCGTACTTTCTGAACATTTCCACATTTTGACACACCAAGACCAAAAACAGCAATGTACTTTATTCCAATTTCATGTGAGAGACTAACATATCACATACCAACATCATCTTTAACAGCAGGAACAGTGTGTTCAGTGATGTGCAACACCAGTTTTCTGCCACACATCATATTTTCATGTAGGCTAAAACATTTAGTTTTAGTCTCTTCTGAGAGCACCTCCTTCTGCATGTTTGCTGCGCCTCCATGTAGGGAATACGTGAAACATGTAGACTCTCCTTACTAATTAGGTGACTTTTAAAGGCAAATATTTGCACTTGTTTTTGTTCAATGGTATCAGAGTATATAAAGGCTAAATGCAAAAGCATGATACCAGTTTGTACCTTTTGGAAATTTGGAAAAACCATGTATAATTTTTCTTCTGCTTCACAATTATGCACGACTCAGTGTTGTTCTATCATGTTGATCACAATAAAACACATTAAATGTTGTAGTTGTAACGCAACAAAATGCAGGAAAAGTTCAAGAGGCAAGAATGTTGTTGCAAGGCACTGGAACTGGTGGTTTGACAGGAATAAAAGATGGAATCACTATTTTAAGGATTCGAGTCTATAATGTTTTTAGGTAAACCTGTGATGTTCAGATATTATGCCATCCTGCCCCTTCATCTTGAAAACATCATTTAATTTTTCTTCTCTGCAGGCTTTGCTCCTGACTTGCTTTCAGCTGTCATTGTATATAAACCTAAATTATCTCTGCAGTGGGACCAACCTTAGGCAGTGTTTTTCATCAAACCATAAAGTTTCATTTGTTTCCTAACCTTTCTGGTTGCACTGTGTTTGTCTTTGCCTCCTACTTTGACAATTCATGATGATAATACAGACTTACAAATAAAATGTTTCATGTGCCTTTTGACTGTTTACTGCATATTTACACACTTAGCACACCATCTGACCTCTAGAATCACAGATCAGCTAAAGCATCTGTAAAATAATGTAGCCCACACAGAAAACTATATCAACCTGCATGCTGAGTTCATACAAAGGGAAATTACTATATAGGCAGTCTTTTCCAAATGACAGGGAAGCGCAGGATTTAAAAAATGCACAAAAAGCTGTTGAGATTATGAAAAATTTAGTCAGTTCAGACACCTTAATATTTTATTGCCTTTTGATCTTTTAAAATTTGGAAACGATAGCCGTTATTGGGCCTGTTCTTCTGAATATTAGTGCCAGTTTCAATCATTGTTGGAAATCTTAAAATTGGAAGGTAAAACTAATAGCTGGAATGGGAGAGCTCATTACAAATGTGTAGTGGACCAGAGTATGGCCTGCCCTTGAATGAGAGGATGAGGGCCACAGAAAGAGGGTGAGAAAAAGATGGGCCCTCTCTCTTAACACACATGGCTTCAGTTTCCCCTCCCTACTGTGC
This sequence comes from Girardinichthys multiradiatus, assembly GCF_021462225.1. Lineage (NCBI taxonomy): Eukaryota > Metazoa > Chordata > Actinopteri > Cyprinodontiformes > Goodeidae > Girardinichthys > Girardinichthys multiradiatus. The sequence goes on along the minus strand of NC_061795.1, from coordinate 26,919,474 downwards.
AGCCATGAGACCAAAGCACTCAAACAGCCAAATATGGTCTTCGTGAGAACGGGAAGGAATTTTCCCGGACATACATCCTTTATGCACTCTTTCTGCCCTAATATGCTTCTGACACAGTGAGAAGATTTTGTAATACAGCATTTGTTATAGCCAAACAAATAATTAAAAAAAAGTCTGCCTAAAAGCCTCCCATACCCTGAATGTGTAGAAAATAATCACTTTTCAGAACAATGTTTGCTGTGTGCAATGGTATGGGCATGAACGAAATAATGTGAGCTCTCCCTCTTGACCAAAACATCTAAATGGGGATCTGTGTAAACTTCAAAGTCTGGTCTGGGAAGCTTGGGAAAAAAAATCAAATCCACAATTTCCATATTTGGTCTGGCAAACGTCTGCTAATCCTTTCACATGAAAAAACTTTTTCAAACATTCACGTCACCCCTGACTGATCTACGAAGGGCAATGCTGACATCTGCTGGCAAGAATGCAGAACTATGTTTTTAACTATTTTCTTAGACACGTTTCACCTCCAGAGCGTTGAAGAAGTGTTCATGGCCCCTAAGCTTTAATGTACTTCATGGGGATTCTATGTGACATTCTATTTTTCAAATTTTTTTTTTTTTTACAAAAACAGAATATGAAACGTGTGGCGTGCCGACCTCCTTTACCCTGATACCTCTAATACAAATCCAGAGCAACCATTTGCTTTCAGAGGTCAATTTATCGATTCCTGTATGCAATTTAATATCAGTATGAATCCAGCTGCTTGACACAGAACAATAGTAAACAAACAGCACCAGGAAGACCAAGGAACACACCAGACAGGTGAGGGACAAGCAGTGGAGAAGTTTAAAGCAGGGCTCGATTACAAAGCTTTAAACATCTCGCAGAGCACTGTGAGATGCATTGTTTGAAAAATGTAAAACTTAAAAAAATGTAAAGCCTACCAAGTCTTGGGTGTACATTTAAATTGATGAGCCTGAGAAGACGAGTGTTAATCAGAAGCAGCCCGGGATAATTCTGGAGGAGCTGCAGAGACCCTCATCTCAGGAGAATCTGTCAACAGGACAACTGCTTTAGTAGTCCCACAGATGTGGAGTCATGTTATTTAGAATCAAGTCAGACTCGAGGGACAAATTTAAGGACTTTAGACTCAATTTGATAAAACACAAAAGACTTAAGACTTGTCCTGGACTTTCACTCCAATGACTTGACTTAACAGGATTTGTACCGTTTGACTTGAAAATATTTGACATCTTACACCAGACAAAGTGTTTTACAAAAGGAACTGCACCTAGGGAGCGAGGACGAAACTGTACTGGAAACGCAAATTAGCGCGCTGCGCACCTCTGGCCATTGGTCAATATTTCCCCCCTACTGTTACTGCAACAAGTACGCTGCATCTACTGTTTTGCGCACCTGCTTTTTTCAGCATCTTTCGATAATGGATGGGCTCTCAGGAAGGTGTGCACAAGCAAAATGCTGTGCGTGCATCATCCAGACGAAGGGTAAAATGCAGTACAACTCTATACATTAACGATATTATAGTTCAGTTTTTGCCTGGTAAACGTGACTAGAGTGCGGCGATGGCGCAGATGGTAAAACACGCACGACCCACGCACGAATGCAGCTGTCACAGGTCCCGAGTCCCGGCCCTTTGCTGCATGCCTTCCCCTCTCTCTCTCCACCCCATTTCCTGTTGGTTAACTTACAAAATAAAGGCCACTAGTAAAATTAAAAATTTGGCACTAAACACAATCCATCCATCCGCTTTATATACCCACTTCTTTAAACAGGGTCACGGGGCAGCTGGTGCCTATCTCCAGTGGTCTACAGGCAAGAGGCGGGGTACCCCCTGGACAGGTCGCCAGTCCCTGTGCGACACACAACCATGCACACCTAAGGGCAATTTAGAGAGACCAATTAACCTAATAGTCGTGTTTTTGGACTTTTTGGAGGAAGCCAGAGTACCCAAAGAGAACCAATGCATGCATGGGGAGAACATGCTGCAGGGCAACAGTGCTACCAAAATGAAAAAAGCAAAGTAGAAAAAGGATCTGTCTCACATGTTTTGCCCAATTAAAGAAAAAACAAAAACAAATTTGAAATAGTTTTGGCTCGACTGTTTTCTGGGTCTAGAAAAAATCTCGTACTCGTACTCATCGTCTTCCGCTTTATCCGGGACCGGGTCGCGGGGGCAGCAGACTCAGCAGAGACGCCCAGACGTCCCTCTCCCCAGACACCTCTTCCAGCTCCTCCGGGTGGAGCCCAAGGCGTTCCTAGGCCAGCCGAGAAACATAGTCCCTCCAGCGTGTCCTGGGCCGTCCCCTGGGCCTCCTCCCGGTGGGACGTGCCTGGAACACCTCCCGAGGGAGGCGTCCAGGAGGCATCCGGTATAGATGCCCGAGCCACCTCACTGGCTCCTCTCGATGTAGAGGAGCAGCGGCTCTACTCCGAGCCCCTCCCGGATGGGAGTCATGTCTATCTCTAAGGGAGTACCCGGCCACCCTACGGAGGAAGCTCATTTCAGCCGCTTGTATCCGGGATCTCGTTCTTTCGGTCATGACCCAAAGTTCCTGGCCATAGGTGAGGGTAGGAACATAGACCGACCGGTAAATCGAGAGCTTCGCTTTTCGGCTCAGCTCTCTCTTCACCACAACGGACCGGCACAGTGCCCCCATTACTGTGGCAGCTGCACCAATCCGACTGCAATCTCCCGCTCCATTCTTCCCTCACTCGTGAACAAGACCCCGAGATACTTAAACTCCTCCACTTGAGGCAGGAACTCCCCTTCAACCTGAAGAGGACAAGCCACCCTTTTCCGGTCGAGAACCATGGCCTCGGACTTGGAGGAACTGATCTTCATCCCAGCCGCTTCACACTCGGCTGCGAACCGCCCCAGTGCATGCTGTAGGTCTTGGCTAGATGGGGCCAGCAGGACCACGTCATCCGCAAAAAGAAGAGACGAAATCCTCTGGTCACCAAACCAGACCCCTCCGACCCTTGGCTGCGCCTAGAAATCCTGTCCATAAAAGTTATGAACAGGACCGGTGACAAAGGGCAGCCCTGCCGGAGTCCAACATGCACCGGGAACAGGTCCGACTTAGTGCTGGCAATGCGGACCAAACTCCTGCTCCACTTGTAGAGAGACCGGATGGCCCCTAGTAAAGGGCCACCGATTCCATACTCCTGGAGCACTCCCACAGGGCATCACGAGGGACACAGTCGAATGCTTTCTTCAGGTCCACAAAACACATGTGGACCGGTTGGGCAAACTCCCATGAACCCTCGAGTACCCTGTAGAGGGTATAGAGCTGGTCCAGTGTCCCACGGCCGGGACGAAAACCACACTGCTCCTCCTGAAGCCGGGGTTTGACTATCGGTCGGACTCTCCTCTCCAATACCCTGGCGTTGGCCTTACCAAGGAGGCTGAGGAGTGTGATCCCCCTGGAAAAAAAACAAAAAAACGCCTTGAACCGCCACCTTAACGTGGTGGAGGGGTTTGAGTGCTCGAATGATCCTAGAGGCTATGTTGTCTGGGGCTTAAATGCCCTTGGTAGGGTCTCCCATGGCAAACAGGCTCTAGGTGACGGGTCAGACAAAGAGCGGTTCGAGAATCCCTCATGATGACTACAGAATCGAGGCACGTGACGTCGCCCGGTACGGCGGAGCCGGGGTCTCACCCTGGAGCCAGGCCTGGGGTCGGGACTCGTCGGAGAGCGCCTGGTGGCCAGGTTGCTCCTCGCGGGACCCGGCCGGGCCAAGCCCGAACGAGAGACGCGAGACCATCCCCCAGTGGGCCCACCACCTGCAGGGGGAACCACGAGGGACCGGTGCAAAGAGGATTGGGCGGCGGACGAAGGTGGAGACCTCGGCGGCCTGATCCCCGGATGCTTAGGCTGGCTCTAGGGACGTGGAATGTCACCTCACTGGGGGGGAAGGAGCCTGAGCTTGTGCGGGAGGTCGAGAGATATCGACAAGAAATAGTCGGGGTCACCTCCACGCATAGCGTGGGCTCTGGAACCCATCTCCTTGGAAAAAATCTATTCACTATAATAAATTGTATGTTTCAACTTAAAAATGAAAGTTCAAAAGCTGCCTTTAAACTTTGAGTAATGTCAACTTTTAGGTTTAGAAAGTTAACCTAAGGAGGCTGTCAGTTTTTTGCAAGCAAAAAAAAATGTATACGGGTCACTGTCTTTAGTACCGCTTTTTATGGAAAGTTGCTGCTGGTTGACATAACAGCCGTTCTTGTTTCATTTATTTGTCAGAACACTGCTCAATTTGATAACATTACTGGCCAAAGTCATTAGGAGCCAGTGTGGAGCCCTCTGAAGAGCCAGATGTGGCTCCGAAGCCACAGGTTGCAGACTGGTTTAGCAAACAATATCCCAAAACAATATAATAAAAATGTGGTTGTAATGTGAAGTAATGTGCAAAGGTTTTGCAAGGCACTGTAAACTAGTTATATTAAACATTAGTATCCTTTGATCTTCTGATCAGGGAACAGATTATGAAAGAATGTTAAAGCCTGATTAAGTATTTAATGATTCAACATCATTCATCTGTTTGTAATAAAAAAAAAAAAAAGAAAAAAAATACTCCTAATAGTACTGGCTGTTTGAAACATTTTTTATTTTTATTTTTAGTGAATACAAAAAATACTTTTGTGACAAGATAAATATTGTACATACAGCATCAAATGATACAACCGACGCAGTCTGTTAAAGAAAGCACAACACCTATTTATAACAGCAACTCTTATTTTATTCCAGCAATACTCAGACACATCTGCTGGGGAGTATATTTCAGCATAAGGTTTGCATTAACAAATAAAAACATTTTTCTAGTGGTTTAGACAATGCAACCAGGAAGTTATTCAGCTCAACATTTTAGTGGGAATTTAAATAATTTCATCACCTCAGATACATGTAGCCACATGCTCACTGAATGCAGTCTAGTGTTAGTAACTAAACCCTAAAGATATCCATAGATGCCCTTTAATATCAGCACTTTAACACTGCCGGCAGGTATAGGCCACCAGTATGGCAAACATTTTGCTGTTCGACTGGCATAATGTTTTTGACCCAGAGAGGAGAAGGCTCAGGCTCCCAGCCAGCCTGATGTTCAGCTGCTTGCAGCGCAGACTCAAGTAAGGCACTAATACACGATGCAGACACGACACGAGCATGGACAGACTGAGGAGATGAACAGCAGTATGTTTAAAACATGTATAATCCGTTATTGTATCAAAGAAAAACACATAACTTAATCACTTTCCTCAAAAGGAGCAAGAAGCTGTTTCCTTATAAAGAGTTTCTGTGATGGAAGCTGTGAATTGCTGTCTTTAGTGTAAAAGATGTAAAAACATGTATGGTCATTTTAGTCTACAGCTGGAAGCCCAAAATCATTGTAAGGAGCTTTTTTTGTACCCAATAACAGCAGTAACTCAAATTTACTTTGCTGAAATATCCTGTTTTCTTAACTCTTGTGTGGTGTTCATATTGTTTTTACTCAGCCAATGTTTCTGGGTCTGGTGGACCCATTGCATTTTGTGATTTTTAAGGCCTCACAATCAAACACTTAATAAAAATCATGATGAGTGGAAACAAATTTACAATTAATTTACATTAATTGTATCATTTTTCCTTCAGTAAATAATGAAAATGGGTCCCACAAACCCGAACACCACACAAGGGTTAAAGAGTTTAATATAAAAGCGACTTTAGAGAGACAGGGCAGTGACTGTGGAAAATAGATAAGTATGTTTAGGTCCCGGTTCTACACATTTTTCCTTTCGGTTTGAATTCCATATTTTTCCTGACACAAATTTCTAGATCTCTTGGTCAATCTTCAGGCCATGTTTAATGTACATAGTTAAAGGCCAAAATTATTCATACCCCAAAGAGACTTAGGTTAAAAAGCGATCCACATAATCTGTGAAAGGAGCTAATGATTCGGGTGATAGCAAAGATGCCTTCCAATCTCAGAGTTGTAGATCATCTCTAAAGATTAATCATCAAAATACCAGTCGAGAAACGCAAAAAGCTTGTCAGCAATTATAGGAAGGTTTTTTTGCTGTAATGACAATACAAATTTTCTTCTAATTGAGGGGTATAAATCATTTTTGATATGCCATTTTCAAAAAATATTAAATAACAGATTCAGTTATTTAAAAACAGAGGCTCCTTATACATAGTTTTTTTTTTATCTTTTGAGAGAAGCCTGACTCATTTCCTTTCAGAAACAAACTTTTTGGTTGAATAAAAATACATTTTAATCAGAACATGTCAGGGGTATCTTACATCCACTCATTATCAGAATACATGCCACATTAATGCTGGCCTTTTTATTGATTTATGTGTTACAATAAAACAAGATTTGGGTGCACACAGGCTCAGAAAGCTGCACAAAAATCAAGAAATTATGTAATAACATTACGGTTACTGAAAAACTCTGAATTGGCTCTAGTATTTCAACCATAAAAGATACAAATCAGGTGTGGGTATGAAAAGCCAGTAAGAGTCCGTTTAAATGTGATTTGTTATGTTGTGCAGCTCTAGCTCAACTATTTACATAAATCCAAACTAGTATTTAATTTGATGTCCTTTAGGAAGTTGTACCTTGACTGCACAACGTTTATAGCCATTTATAAGCTTGTGTCATAATTATGACTGGATACTGGACAGAACGTCTCAGCAGAATTGATATAAATTGGTTGGTTTCCTGGCACAGACCTGGATTTTAAGCATTTTCAATACATTTTTAAAAGCCTGTTGGATACTAAAGGATACTAAACTTAACATTAGCCTTCTTTATCTGTTTAAAACCAGTTTTGTTGTGTATTTAGGAGTAATATCCAGTTGGAACACTCAGATTTCAACTGTCTGAGACAAACTGAACATCGGAATAAAGGAAAGTTGGCCAGGATGTTCAGAAATTTACTTTAGTAGCAGTGATTCACAGCCTCATAATTCATAATTTATAAAACATATTAGTATATAAACATCTTGGGAAAATATGTTTATATACTAGTCAGTTGTATGGGTATTGCATATGGTGGTGTATTTCACATATATATTGTCAATGTATAGTATGTATGTGAGGGGAGAGATGTAGAGATGTAGGATTAGAGTGTGTTTGGGCCTGTTTCTGTTTTTGTTTGTGTTAAGTGTTGATTGTCAGTGTGAATACCTGTATTGTTGTATAGTGTTTAAGTATAATTACAGAGAACTACTGTAAAAAATGGTTTGAATAAAGTGTTCTGAAATAATACAGGAATTACCAAACCTCCAGCCCAGAAGCACCTCCTTACAAAAACAAAACCTAGTTCGGCTATAAATTGCAGCTGTTCACACAGAGAAGTCAAATGCCTTCTGGAAAGAAGATTACCCAATGTGGTCACACCTACAAAAAACTATGTTTGGAGTAGTCAAGGTCAAGCACTCTACCAAATGTCAAGCATGGCAGTGGTAGAATCAGACTGGGGGTCTTTTATGGCGTATTGCACAAAGTGGGTGGGATAAAGAAAAAAAAGAGGGCTGCTTCCAAATTATTTATCTTCAGCTCAAATTCAACAGGGCAATGATCCCAAAACACAACCAAAACTGATTTGAGAATAAATGAAGGATTAGAGAACTCAACCGTAGTGAAAAGTTCACCGGGGAAAAAAAAGGGCTCAGACAAATAAGTAGACAGTTAAAATAATATGCCATTTATGTCTGATGAGGGAATGGAAACGTCTATTTGGAACTTCAAGTAAATGAGACAGTAAAGAGCACTTGGCAAGAAACCTCATTGCCGTTTTGCTAACGAGTTCATGATCCAAAAAAATCTCAATCTCAATGTCAACATCTGTCCATGAAATATATACATCTACTATACCTATGATGTTCAACACTGGAAGCAGTACATAAAAAAAAGTTGACAACATGGTAACTATGTGAAAGGCAATTTAATTTTTCCTTCCACTTTTGTCCAGATTTGTAAAACATTAAATCCAATTCCAAACTATTCCAGACTCTTAAAGACTGTGAATGAACCCTATTTCAGGGGGCACATGAACCAAATCTGGCTTGTGTAAGTTGTTGAAAATTCAAACATGAAAGCAAGAGAAAAACGTGTCAAACAATGGAAGAATACTGTCTAACTTTACACATTTCTCTGAATTATAGGTGAAAAATCAGTGGGATCCCTCGAGTGCAATGTTGTACAAGCAGCAAGACATATTTGGTCACATCTAGATCAGAATATCTAAATAGAACTACTTTCTTTCTCATACGAATTTGCTGTTAAATTGATTTTGTTCCTTTATTTTACCCACTTCACTCTAAACCAATCGGTGTTTGGCATCAATACAAACAGCTTAGTTTAGATAAAATTAATAAGAAAATATGGTGGTTTAACTCCAATCCCCATAGATTAACATTTTTGTATAATACAAGGGCCTTTTTGAACTATAATATTCTATTGGTTAGTAGCTTTATTGATATGTGTTAAGAGTAATGGTGCATGCCAGCCTACTGGTAAATGAGGCATTGCCTTTACTGCTTTTTAAATCATCTTTAGAGGAATTTTTCATATAAAACATAAGCTACAAACCTTTGATTTTAGAACTTCAGTTAAATCATATTTGCAGAAAGTTTAGTGATTACTGAGACATTTAGCATTTGATTCATGCCTGTAACAGTCAGTAATGCTCGTGATGCACTAATACCCACACTGAAAATAACTCGATCCATTTGTCTGTTTGCTCACAATAACAACTTTCTTTATATTAAAGTCTGAATGTCGAAGCCATTCACTGACAAACACATCACACACACACTCACACAAGTACACTACAAAGCACAGGCACTTGTTTTTGTCAACAAACAGGCCTGTTTCAAGTGCTGAATATAGTCTTTAGTGACGCCAGGGCAAAGCGGGCGATAGTACATCCGCATCGTCTCCTGTTGAGGAGACGTTGTCATCTGCACATCAGCCTACGCGCTTGCTGGCTTAGTCAGCCCTCGTCCTCCCTCAGTTCGCTGGGCAGGAATTTGTATTGCTGCTGTCGGATCTGAGCCAGCTTCTTCCGAGCCTCCTCCAGCTCTCGCTCCTTCCTTAACATCTCCTCCTGAGCTGCGATAATCTGAAAAGTCAGGAACAGCTGATGGAAATCACGCTTTTCCAACATTTTATTTAAAAGCCCCCTGTTCACATGCTCTTGCCAGGCTCCCCCCGTGTAGATTTTATAGATTTTTAATCAAAATCTTTATTCAGCCACCATAAGAGTAATAAGTCAAACTTTGTTGACTTTAGTATAATGGAAATTTAGTTGTTAAGGTCAGAATTTAATTAAGTATTTTAATCCCAAACTGATATAAATAAGTACATCAAACTAGTGGAGATAAACTTCCATGTTCTGTCACCTAAAGTTACATATTCAAGTTCGGACCTTGAATATCTTGTGTGGGCAAGATTAAATAAATTATCCCTTTAAAATACATTTAATGTGGTCTGCTTCCAACACAAAGCCTGCCATTAATATTGTGTATGATTCTTCTTCCCCAAAGAAAGTACTCCTGGCTCAGTGCTTCTGTGTTTAGCTTTGTCACTTTCCTGGATTGAGTCACTGATGGAACTTTTGCTGCCATTAAATTTGTATACTCTCTCCTTTTCTTTCCATAGAAAGTTTTCCTGGACCAGTGCTTCTACATGTTTTTGTCTACTTGTCCTCTCAACCACCTAATAATGTTACATGGCACCTGGAGGTCTCTAGAGCAGAACCAGGGAGATGATCCTTTCCACTTCCTCCACATGCTTGCTTAGAATGATGGATGTCTGCAAAGTTAGTGACTTGATGGAGTAGGCAAGGATTCCTTAGATAGAAAATCTTTTACCAAGTTGTAATAAATGATCAGCCTACTTTGATTGTACAGTAATTGGGAAAGAAAGGGACAGAATATAATTAGATCTGAATCGAAATACATTATTGGCTTGTATTAGAATGATTTTAAATGACCTTAATCAAACCTACACCGATCCTGATTTGATTTTATTGGACATGAATTGGACATGTTCATCTTATAAAGTGCCTTGGTTTGACATTTCTTGTGAATAGGCAGAAAAGTTATAAACAAACTAAACTGAATTAAATTTAAATTGCTAGTGACAGTACCCTGTATTGGAAAATCAGTACAGCACTTGCAAGACAAATCACAAAAAAAAGTGTACGCTGTCAGTTCACCAGTAGTTATTTGATAAACAAGTACTGACTTGTAGTAATAAAAAAAGAGAGAAAAAAAGAAGCCTTTCTTTAGCTATTTTTCTAGCTGTTAAATGTCAGTCACAGCCTTAGCTGGTTACAGTAACAGTGGGGTCCCAGAATCCCCTCAGTGTGACGACACTAGCAAGATGGAAAGCGACAGGCTTAAGCTCAGTGGTGGTGAGTATCTCACTGACACAGGAACCCAATCAGGATCATAAAGAAAGAACGATAGAAAAACACTCATTGGATATCGTTGATCTTTGTTTGTTTGCACTTGCAGAGATTAATATTTTCTGTTCTAACAGTGAAGCAGTTCAAAGTCTTCCGAGGTGTGATATTTTGCAGCTGTTAATGTCCAAACCTGGTAAACAGCTTTGAAAGAGATCTGATGGGCTTTTTATTTGTGGGAGCTCATCACAATTTCAAAAAACAACTGTGGCATTTTGATAAATGGAAAGAAACATGAACGCTCAGTAACATTTAGAGGAAAAGGGCAAACCACGCAGTAGGGAGGATTTTTATCTAAGGCTTCATAAGATTCATTCACAGATTTTTCTCCCACCTGAGCTATGCCTCCAACGAATTTGGTCTTTACCACAACGCTGTCATCCTCTGTCTTGTCAAATGCTGCTTTTTGAGCTGCTTTGACCAGGTTGTCTGAAGCCCGCTTTACTGCATTACCAGCAGTCTGCAGAAAGGTGTTCAAGAAGTTAGCACAAGTATGATCTATGTATCTTTTCGCAGCAGACCTAAAGTTTTGATTCAGTGTTACCTGTAACCTTCTCATGGCTTCAGAATCGTGGTTCGCCTTCACCTTGCAAGCTACCAGCAGCTGAGCCGTCGAGGCTGCGACCTGCTTGGCTGAAGAGATTAGCTTCTCCTCGCTGGCGTGGCCCTGAACTGAAGCGTTAGCTGCCTCGCATAGGTTACTGGTGGCTGCTGCTACCATACGAGCCTACAGCAATGGACACATTCTCACTTAAACTTTTTATGCTGGGTTCAACATATAGTATGACAAATTTACTAGAAACTTCTCAAAGGAACTTACAGCTGATATGAGACCCTGTGACCACTGGCCATCATCTACTGCATTAGCTAGGTTGGATCCCACCTGAGAAAAAAAAAAGTGTTTTACACATCAAAATTTTGGGGATATTACTTAAACCCAAATGCTTGATTTACGCTGTTGGATCAAAGATTTGATCATCAGATCATCATTTTGAACTATTTATCAACAACATCTGGCTTCATTAAATGTCTTCTAGAGGATGAAATAAGAAATGGTCAAATGGGGGAAGTTATGCTTTGTAATAAGGCTAATGTCAGCAGGCTTAGTTAATGATTTCAATTAACGAGCTTGTTGTTGTTTACTAATAACAAAAGTCTTATAAGAGATTACCAGGTTGTTGTCTTTAATACAGTGTCAGGCTAAAAGCAAAAAAACATTCAGTTTAACCCAAATACTTTATTACATGTTATGTAATCTAGTTATAATTCATTCTTTTCAACCCATTCTTAGGTAGTCTGATTGTTGGACATTAGTAACTTTGACCCATTGTTTTGAGTGGAAAACCTTACCCAGAATGCTGGGTTTAAACCCTAAACCGAACCCTGTTTTGTTGACTCAACCCTGAGCTGAATAGAACCATATTGAGACATTTAAATAAATTAACAAAATATCACAAAATGGATTGTTTTTAACACGGCTTTGTTACATTAGATGTACTATGCCCATATCAAATGTAAAATTATGTAGGATTTTTTTGTCTGACCTTGCCTTGTGCGACCAGTTCTCTCTGAGCTGCAGATGCAGATTTTACAAGAGCACTGGTTGCTGCAGCAATGGACTTTGCTGCTTCTAAGATCTGGTCCTCAAAATCCAGCGTCTCATCTGCCTGCTGGAGAAAAAAAGCCCCAAAAAGTTACAATCTACAATGAATAATAATAATAAAAAAATAATAACACATCTATCCTTAGATTTCTAAAATCCAGAAAGACACAGATAACATGATAGTCAGTGATAGCTTTTTCTTTAAAGTACAGTGATGTTCAATTTTATCTTTCACATAAATCAAAACCAGATATAATGCATTCTGAGCCATTTAAGGCAGCATGTGAACATTAACGGTCCACTTCTGCCAAATGAACTGAAGAGCGGTATGAAAAATCACGGAGGCTCAGCTCGGAAACATTTAACAAATGGCCCTCTCTGCATCAGCAGTCAACAGGATGTGATTGACCACAGACCTCCATAAACACATAAGGCACACGAGGCTGGAGACAGGGCGGGACACTGTAGGAATATGTTTGATATATAGTTGGACTGAATAACAACCTAATATATCAAACATATCAGACAGAGCCCTGCAGAGAAGGCTTCCAGGTCTACAATGGCTTAGGGAGTTGGGAGGGAGGGGGGAAAGGAAGCATGCTGGGAGCAACAGAGCTGTCTGTCCTTAAAGGGCAGAAGGTATGAAGGAGAAAAGAGCAGAGGGAGTAAAATAGAAGAAGAATAGTTCAGGCAGTTGTTGGAAACATAAATAAAACCTAAAAATCTGTTTGAAACTGTGTTTTTTCACAGATGTTGAGCTAGAATAAATATAGTATAATAAATATAGTTTATAAGCTATAAGATAGAATCAATATAGTATACCAGCAATAATAAATAACAGTAGACGTGTTAGTTTTCTTTCAGCAGTAACATTGTCTTCATTCCAAGAATAACCATTAATAAAACTCTACAAATATATAATTTGTGAATCATAATACAGGTCCTTCTCAAAATATTAGCATATTGTGATAAAGTTAATTATTTTCCATAATGTCATGATTAAAATTTAACATTCATATATTTTAGATTCATTGCACACTAACTGAAATATTTCAGGTCTTTTATTGTCTTAATACAGATGATTTTGGCATACAGCTCATGAAAACCCAAAATTCCTATCTCACAAAATTAGCATATTTAATCCGACCAATAAAATAAAAGTGTTTTTAATACAAAAAACGTCAACCTTCAAATAATCATGTACAGTTATGCACTCAATACTTGGTCGGGAATCCTTTGGCAGAAATGACTGCTTCAATGCGGCGTGGCATGGAGGCAATCAGCCTGTGGCACTGCTGAGGTCTTATGGAGGCCCAGGATGCTTTGATAGCGGCCTTTAGCTCATCCAGAGTGTTGGGTCTTGAGTCTCTCAACGTTCTCTTCACAATATCCCACAGATTCTCTATGGGGTTCAGGTCAGGAGAGTTGGCAGGCCAATTGAGCACAGTGATACCATGGTCAGTAAACCATTTACCAGTGGTTTTGGCACTGTGAGCAGGTGCCAGGTCGTGCTGAAAAATGAAATCTTCATCTCCATAAAGCTTTTCAGCAGATGGAAGCATGAAGTGCTCCAAAATCTCCTGATAGCTAGCTGCATTGACCCTGCCCTTGATAAAACACAGTGGACCAACACCAGCAGCTGACACGGCACCCCAGACCATCACTGACTGTGGGTACTTGACACTGGACTTCTGGCATTTTGGCATTTCCTTCTCCCCAGTCTTCCTCCAGACCCTGGCACCTTGATTTCCGAATGACATGCAGAATTTGCTTTCATCCGAAAAAAGTACTTTGGACCACTGAGCAACAGTCCAGTGCTGCTTCTCTGTAGCCCAGGTCAGATGCTTCTGCCGCTGTTTCTGGTTCAAAAGTGGCTTGACCTGGGGAATGCGGCACCTGTAGCCCATTTCCTGCACACGCCTGTGCACGGTGGCTCTGGATGTTTCTACTCCAGACTCAGTCCACTGCTTCCGCAGGTCCCCCAAGGTCTGGAATCGGCCCTTCTCCACAATCTTCCTCAGGGTCCGGTCACCTCTTCTCGTTGTGCAGCGTTTTCTGCCACACCTTTTCCTTCCCACAGACTTCCCACTGAGGTGCCTTGATACAGCACTCTGGGAACAGCCTATTCGTTCAGAAATTTCTTTCTGTGTCTTACCCTCTTGCTTGAGGGTGTCAATAGTGGCCTTCTGGACAGCAGTCAGTTCGGCAGTCTTACCCATGATTGGGGTTTTGAGTGATGAACCAGGCTGGGAGTTTTAAAGGCCTCAGGAATCTTTTGCAGGTGTTTAGAGTTAACTCGTTGATTCAGATGATTAGGTTCATAGCTCGTTTAGAGACCCTTTTAATGATATGCTAATTTTGTGAGATAGGAATTTTGGGTTTTCATGAGCTGTATGCCAAAATCATCCGTATTAAGACAATAAAAGACCTGAAATATTTCAGTTAGTGTGCAATGAATCTAAAATATATGAATGTTAAATTTTCATCATGACATTATGGAAAATAATTAACTTTATCACAATATGCTAATATTTTGAGAAGGACCTGTATATATAGAGCCTTGCAGAGGTGTTCATCATCATCCTCAAACTTCAGTTTACTGGGATTTTATATGATGGACTGACACAACATAGCTGAAGTGGAATGAAAATGATTCATGCTTTTTTAAAATAATTTTCTTATCCACAGTGCCAGGCAACGAGACTTTTAATCTGAGAATCAGCCCAGAGGCCCATGGCAACTCTGGAGGAACTGCAGAGATCCACAGCTCAGGTGGTAGCATCAGTTGACTCAATATACACTGCCTGGCCAAAAAAAAGTCGCCGCCTCGATTTAACTAAGCACATAGGTACTAGTCTCCCATTGGATAATCACTGCATGGGCAATTACGTTTCAGCTGGCAACAAGTTATTTCACCCCAACTGGTGCAATAAGTTGCTTCTCATTTCTTAAACAACCATGTCGAAAGACACATCCTGTGGTCGTGGAAAAGATGTCCGTCTGTTTCAGAAGGGTCAAATCATTAGCATGCATCAAGCAGAGAAAACATCTAAGTTGAGTGCAGAAACTACCAAAATTGGGTTAAGAACTGTCCAACGCATTATTAAAAACTGGAAGGATAGTGGGAACCCATCGTCTTCGAGGAAGAAATGTGGCTGGAAAAAAATCCTAAATGATCATGATCGGCGGTCACTTAAACGTTTGGTGAAATCAAATAGAAGAAAAACAACAGTAAAACTCCGGGCTGTGTTTAATAGTGAAAGTAAGAGCATTTCCACAATGCGAAGGGAACTCAAGAGATTGGGACTGAACAGATGTATAGCCTTAAGAAAACCACTAATCAATGAGGCTAATAAAAGGCTTCTCTATGGCTAGGGAGCATAAAGATTGGTCCCTAGAACAATGGAAGAAGGTCATATGGTCTGATGAGTCCAGATTTACCCTGTTCCAGAGTGATGGCCACATCAGGGTAAGAAGAGAGGCAGATGAAGTGATGCACCCATCATACCTAGTGCCTACTGTACAAGCCTGTAGGGGCAGTGCTATGATCTGGGGTTGCTGCAGTTGGTTAGGTCTGGGTTCAGCAACGGTATGTGTTCAAAGAATGAGGTCTGCTGACTACCTGAATATACTGAATGACCAGGTTATTCCATCAATAGATTTTTTTATTCCTTGATGGCACGGGCATATTCCAAGATGAAAATGCCAGGATTCATTGGGCTCGAATTGTGAAAGACTGGTTCAGGGAACATAAGACATCATTCTCACACATGGATTGGCCATCACAGAGTCCAGACCTTAACCCCATTGAGAATCTTTGGGATGTTCTGGAGAAGGCTTTGCACGGCAGTCAGACTCTACCATCATTAATGCAAGATCTTGGTGAAAAATAAATGCAACACTGGGTGGAAATAAATCTTGTGACATTGCAGAAGCTTATCGAAACAATTCCACAGCGAATGCGTGCCGTAATCAAAGCTAAAGGCGGTCCAACGAAATATTAGAGTGTGTGACCTTTTGTTTTTTTGATGACAACATTTGTTTGGCCAGGCAGTGTACATTAGTAATTCATTCTATAAATCATCTTATTACAGAAGTGGTAATAAAAAAGGCATGGCATTGTTTAAAGACAGCCCTAAGTACTGTGTTTAAAGTTTGCCAAAAGCATACAGGAGACACAGCAGATGATATCTGGTTAGATGAGATTAAAACAGTATTTTGTGGCCTACTTGCAAAATGCCACTTGTGGAGCAAAACAAACACAGCAAATTACTATGAACACACTATGGCCAGGTGACATACAGTGGTGACAGAACATTGTGGGCACGCTTTTGTTCAGCACAGGTAGACAAGCTGACCAGAGCTGATGGGAAGATTGATGGAACCAAAACTGTTCCAAAATACTCACCTTCACGTTCCAACAGGAGAGCAACTCAAAAAATAGTGGCAGATCTACAGGGGTTGGACAATAAAACTGAAACACCTGGTTTTAGACCACAATAATTTATTAGTATGGTGTAGGGCCTCCTTTTGCGGCCAATGCAGCATCAATTCGTCTTGGGAATGACATATACAAGTCCTGCACAGTGGTCAGAGGGATTTTAAGCCATTCTTCTTGCAGGATAGTGGCCAGGTCACTATGTGATACTGGTGGAGGAAAACGTTTCCTGACTCGCTCCTCCAAAACACCCCAAAGTGGCTCAATAATATTTAGATCTGGTGACTGTGCAGGCCATGGGAGATGTTCAACTTCACTTTCATGTTCATCAAACCAATCTTTCACCAGTCTTGCTGTGTGTATTGGTGCATTGTCATCCTGATACACGGCACCGCCTTCAGGATATAATGTTTGAACCATTGGATGCACATGGTCCTCAAGAATAGTTCGGTAGTCCTTGGCAGTGACGTGCCCATCTAGCACAAGTATTGGGCCAAGGGAATGCCAAGATATGGCAGCCCAAACCATCACTGATCCACCCCCATGCTTCACTCTGGGCATGCAACAGTCTGGGTGGTACGCTTCTTTGGGGCTTCTCCACACCGTAACTCTCCCGGATGTGGGGAAAACAGTAAAGGTGGACTCATCCGAGAACAATACATGTTTCACATTGTCCACAGCCCAAGATTTGCGCTCCTTGCACCATTGAAACTGACGTTTGGCATTGGCATGAGTGACCAAAGGTTTGGCTATAGCAGCCCGGCCGTGTATATTGACCCTGTGGAGCTCTCGACGGACAGTTCTGGTGGAAACAGGAGAGTTGAGGTGCACATTTAATTCTGCCGTGATTTGGGCAGCCGTGGTTTTATGTTTTTTGGATACAATCCGGGTTAGCACCCCAACATCCCTTTCAGACAGCTTCCTCTTGCATCCACAGTTAATCCTGTTGGATGTGGTTCGTCCTTCTTGGTGGTATGCTGACATTACCCTGGATACCGTGGCTCTTGATACATCACAAAGACTCGCTGTCTTGATCACAGATGCGCCAGCAAGACGTGCACCAACAATTTGTCCTCTTTTGAACTCTGGTATGTCACCCATAATGTTGTGTGCATTTCAATATTTTGAGCAAAACTGTGCTCTTACCCTGCTAATTGAACCTTCACACTCTGCTCTTACTGGTGCAATGTGCAATCAATGAAGACTGGCTACCAGGCTGGTCCAATTTAGCCATGAAACCTCCCAAACTAAAATGACAGGTGTTTCAGTTTCATTGTCCAACCCCTGAACAATGGAATGGCTTGGGTTAAAATATATTAATGTTATGTCCTAAAATGGCCCAGTCATAGTCCAGACTTATGTCCAGTTGAGAACCTGTGACAAGACTGGAATAGTGATGTTTAAAATTCTCTATCCAATCAACTCAGCTTGAACTGTTTTGCAAAGAAGAATGGGCAAAAACTTCAGTATCTACATAAGCAAAGCTGGAAAAACTCTTTTAGTATCAATCACGTAAAATCCCAGTAAAATAGATTAAAGTTTATTTGTAGTTATAAGATGACAAACTGTGAAAAAATTTTAAATTATAGAACTTTTGCAACACATTGAAAATATTGTTTCCTCTGTGTCGTTTTTATGCTGGCATTCCCATCAAATCTTTTATAGTATTCTTTTGTCTTAGTTTTGTCCTATACCTCACAATTATAGAAACACGTAATATTTTATCTGTACAAATATGAATATTAGATAAGTTCAGTAGTTTAAAAAAGTTGTTACATTTTCCCTTTAAATGTTAAAGCATGTCTTCAATATGGTCACTAGGGGGAGTTACTGACATGTAAAAGATGAGAAGCCTTTCCTAGATTAATCTCCTTTGATAAATACAAAAGTCCTCCAAAATTCAGTCTGCTGCCATGGAATTATAGTATTTATAGTATGAGACAGGGCTCTCCATGGTCTTTATTAAAAACAGGGCAACCTAAATCTATATGCTTTAATGTCACACAAGGATAGGTTGAACTGATAATCACATTTACAGGAAGAACTATAAAAAAGGGAGGAAAGCTTAGGAGTCACAAGACCACATATGTTCAGAGACAGATAAACAAACAGCACAACCATGCAGAGCACACCACAACGTCAACGACTCTTTACATAGAGGAAAAAAACACCATAAAAGTAGTTTCACAGTATTAGTAGTTATAATTATCACCTATTTTGCCTGTGCATTCAGCTACATTTTGGTTTTGATCTGCAGAGTGAGTACAGAGGTAAAGTAGTAGTAGTTTAGAGAAGAAAAATACTGCTTTAAAACAAAGGAAATAAGTTCAATAGGACAGAAAATTTCTCTTACACAAAGGGTCACAGCAGTTCAGTTCACATTTGAGCTCAATCCAACATAAGCCTGACAACCCAGCTGTGTAATTACATCTCCTGGCAATGCAGCTCAAAATAATGTTCAAGAGAACCTTTGAAGAAAGTTTTGTAAGTTAGTTCACTGGACGAGCTTTCCGAGTCAACATGCTGTGTGTGTGTAACACAGTCTCATCCTCTCCTTTCAAGATTTCATGTCAGCGTATCAGTTACTGAAAACGATGACTCCACTTCAAAGTCAGCGTCACCTTTTTCTACCTACATCCCACTTCGTCTTCCCGGCTGATTAATCGTAGAAAGCTGTGTTTGGGTTTGAGTGGGTGGAAAAAGGTTGAGTGGGGCACTTGTTACCTTGGGCTTGGCCCTGGGCTTGAGCTGCTCCAGTTTCTTGGCTGCGGCTTCAATGGAGGCTGCTGCTCCGAGGAGCTCGGTCTCAGCGATGATGGTGGGGTCCTCGGGGTCCACACAGTCTGATCCTGGATGAGATTGATAGCAGACATTGGTTACTGATGCTTTATTTTATTTTTTCTCACTGAAGGTGAACAGAATGAACAGCAGTGCATTTCATTTATTTAACAATGCAGTTATGCCATCCTTTCATCATATTAATGATGCAAAATTTTTTCCAGTATCACAATAGTGCTTCAAAGCAAACTGAGATAAAGGTAAGCTAGATGAAAAAAATATCTCATGGATCATTGTGTTTTTATAGGCTTTTAAATGTCCATAAAGCTAAGCTGCTCAAGGACAGCTTGGTAAAGCAGATGGGGTGATGTTTATAGATTATGTAAATCACTGGGGAAATCTGTTTTGTGCACCCAGACCCCCGAGCCGTCTACTGTTCAGCCCCCCACTGACCCTGATGAAAGTTGATCTGAGTGAATAAGACACACCATATACCACTTACCTCCATCTGAGGCAGCATGGAAAGAGGGGGAAGGAGAGAAAAAAAGAGACCACATGGGACATTAGAGAGGTGAAGTGGATAGCCCCACTGTGGGTCAGGCTGTTCTCTGAAATCTAATTTTCACCCAAACACAATCTATTTGCCCTGTCAGATGCAGTACTGCAGCATGCGCAGACACTGTTGTAAGTATCCTGCAAAGCTTCATTTGGGGCACTTTGCATGGCAATTACTTTGTGCTATGATTTCAATATTCTAATGCTATTTTCTGGAGCCATCTTTATTAAAGATGCTGACAAGTTTGGTGGCTTGACTCACTAGCGCTACAGAGTTATTCATGCGCAGGAGGATTGCACTAATCGTTAACATCTCTATAATCCTATCAGGGCTTTTTACCTTTCATCAAACTGAGTTGGCGCCTATAAATGTAACTGAACTTAAAAGAGAAATGGTCAAAGATCTCTCTGTATGGCTTAACCTTTAACAGGAAAATTGCTGCCCAAATGCACAAGGTTCTCTTTCAACATTCGTTTCGGTATCTCACTATGGGACATGCCTCCAGCGTCTGTCCCCCAGAAGCTCTATTACATTACGCCAGTCTTGACTGGCAGGCGGAAGTGACGTCCGCTCCCATGGGAGGGACTTCCTCCCATTATAAAAGTCGACGTCACGTAGGTGATCTTCAGTCTAACACCTCTTCTCGCTCCCAGAAGCACCTCTCAGACGGTCATTACAGTAACTTGAGTTAGCTTAACTGTTCACAGAGCGAGCTAACAACTCGGTCGCCGAGCGCTTCTCAATAACTGTGCTCGACTGTTCTGAGTCCCTTTCAACGCTGGTCTGTCGCCAAACAGCAGCGCTGCAACTGGTCACCAAACTAGCTGCAACCTTAACGAAGCTTAAGAAGTTGTGTAACTTGCACTCGTTCTCACCATGAACAGAGTCAAACCACCATCTAGAACCTGCACATGTGGCAATCTCATAGGTGGGGCAGATACCCACTCTGTCTGCGCTTCGTGTCTGGGGCTGCAACATGCCCAGGACGCATTGGCGTCACCGGCGAGCTGCGAGCACTGTGCACGGCTCTCCCTTAAGTCTCGTCGGCGCAGGCTAGCATGCCAAGCTAGCCTGTCAGAGGTTGATCCTATGATGGGGGTAGCCAATCCCCCGCCACCGGAGCTTCCTGGTACTGATGAGAGAGAGCCCACTTTGGCTGGAGCCAGTTGGGGTGATCAGCTCGACGCTGTCGCACCACTGACTGACCCAGAGGAAGACGAGGCCGCACTTCCAGGTTTCAGCACTCTTGCTAACGCTGATTCCGAATCTGAAGTGGAGTCCATCAGTCTCGGGTCTGACGACGATGAGCTGGACTGCGGGCCTTATGCCATCCAGTTGGTTGCAAAGCCCTCGGTGACGGATGACACCAGTCGCTGCGGTTCCCCAAACCCGACTGCAACGGACCTGCACGATGTCTGCAGAAGGGCAGCAAAAAAGCTGGGCATCGAGTGGCCGGAAACCCTCACTGAAACTACCACATCTCGATATGAGGGGAAGCGGCTTCTGAGAGCCAAGACAGCTGTTGCCGGTCTTTCGCGAGTGCCTCGAGGAAGCAACCCGGTCCTGGAGCAATCCTCTCACCGCCAAGAACCCCGCCCTGGGAGGGTCGGCGCTGGACTGAACGGGCATGGAGGCCGGCGGTTTTTCACATCTGCCTCCCGTAGAACCTCTGCTGGCATCTCACCTGCACCCATCGCAGAAGTCAGCCATGACAGCGGCAGGACCCACCCTTCCCTTCAAAGCTGATTCTTTTCAGTCCGCTCTGAATGAGAAAAGCTACAAGGCGGTGGCTGCATCTGTTAAAGCCTTAAACGCTTCATCTCTTCTCCTCGCTTACCAAGCGGAATTACAGGAGCAGATGACTGGCACACCAATGGCCGATTTGTGGGACGAGTTGTGCGTGGTGACAGACAGCATCCGGGAGAGCCATGGCCCTGATGGTCACTCAGGAGAGAGCTAGATGGCTGAACCTGTCTAGCCTGTCTCAAAGAGAGAAGAACCAGCTCCTCGACACCCCTGTGGACCCGAAGAGCTTATTAGGCCCCACTGTGGCAGCCATGCAAAAACGCTGTGAGGAAAAGAAGAGGGAAGGTGAAGCGCTAAAGCTGTGTCTACCCAGGAAAGCGCAGCCTCCTCCCCCTCCAGCACCCCGTGTGCCGTTCGCTCAAGCGGCGGCTCAACCGGTCTACCGCATCCCCAAACGCCAGCCTCAGCCGCAGTCAGCAGACCGTGGGAAACAAACCGAGCTAAAAGGTGCTTGGGGAAGGAAGCCATTCGCTCCCCCGACGACGCCGAGAAACCAAGCGACCCCTTCCGCTACTGTGAGCGCAAAGAAAAAGAGGCGCGATACCTAGGGAGCCGTCTTCGGGGTGGGAGAGCAGGATCTGCCAGACACCTGCACCCCCCCTACCAGGACACATCCTGTCCCAGTTCGAGTTCAGAACGCCACGTTCAAGGCAACTCAAACGGCCTGCAGAGCCGACGTTGGAGCTCATCGTTCAGAGCCGACCGAAGCGGAGGAGGATCAAAGCCACCGAGAGCTCAGTGGAGCCGCAGCTGTGGCCAGAAAGCATACACCAGTGCACAAACACATGCCAGTGTCTAAAAACCCGACCTTCCCCCTTCACAACATGTTCAATAAAGTTGTTTTCTGGCACGCATCCAGGCCTGGAACCGAGGGCGCAGCCACAACGAAATATTTTTTTTAAATAACACACGGACAGGACATGGCCGTGCAGCTGCACATGAGGCCTCAAGGGGGAGCTCTCACCCTACCTCTAACACAGCAGGCTGCTTTTTCTGTGGAAGAAGCAGACCTGGGGCGAGCGCAGCTAGCAGTTGTAGCGGAACAGCAGATCCCTCAGCCGGTGTTGCGCAGTGTTTACACGGAAGCACCTTTAGGTCCACTGGCAAACAACACTCAGCTGTGGCGAGCGTGTGGAGCGTCAGATTGGGTGATAAAGACTGTATCCAAGGGATACAGGCTCCAATTTGTGACAGCCCCACCCCGTTTCAAAGGCATAGTACAGTCATACGCCCGGGGAGAGTCCGCTCGCGTCCTGCAAGAGGAAATAATTTCCCAGCAGCACAAAAGAGCTGTCCGGCTGGTACCGCAGGAGCAAAGCAGAGACGGGTTTTACTCCAGATACTTTCTCGTGCCGAAAAGGGGCGGGGGTCTGCGACCGATATTGGATCTGCGGGCTCTGAACACATATCTGAGACGGTATTGAAATGCACCGAGGCAGCCATCGCGCCTCTGAGGGAAAGGGGGATGCGTCTGGCGACGTATATAGACGATTGGCTGATTGCAGCTCAGTCTTTAGAGGAGCTCAGGACGCATGCCGAGATGCTTACTTTACATCTGACAGCTCTGGGATTCACAATAAACTGGGAAAAGAGCATTTTAACCCCAGTACAAACAATCACCTTCATTGGCCTGTCCCTGAATTCAGTCGAGTTCAGAGCGCGCCTCTCAGAGGAACGAGTAAAAGCCTTTAAGGCTTGTCTGGCACTCTTTCGCAGAGGCACACGGGTGAAATTCAGGTTATGCCTCAGACTGCTCGGTCTGATCGCGTCTGCGCTGGCGGTCATCACACTCGGCCGTCTACACATGCGCCCGTTTCAAAGGTGGGTGGCGTCACTCAGCTTGAGCCCCACACGCCATGCTCACCGCAGCGTCCTGGTTTCTCTCATATGTGTACGCGCGCTGAGCCCGTGGAAGCGTCCCGGTTTTCTCAACACCGGCGTTACCATGGGAACCATCCTGACGAGGAAGGTAATTACCACAGATGTCTCGCTGACAAGCTGGGGAGCCACTCACGAGGGGATGGTGGTAAACGGCGTTTGGAGTCCACAAACACAGACAGCTCATATAAATTGTCTGGAACTCCTGGCCGTGATGCTGGCACTGAGACACTTTCTGCCCTTTATCAAAGGGCACCATGTTTTGGTCAGAACGGACAACACAACAGTGGTTGCTTACATCAATAGACAGGGGGGTCTGCGCTCACGTCATTTACACGAGCTGGCATACAGACTGATAATCTGGACCAGCTCACACTTGCTGCCGCTAAGAGCGACTCACGTGCCAGGGGTAATGAACAGAGGCGCGATCTGCTGTCAAGGGGCAATCTCCGCTACAAAGAGTGGAAACTCCACAGGGATGTGATGTCCCAGATATGGAAGAGGTACGGCCGAGCGGGGGTCGACCTCTTCGCATCAGGGGAAAATGCTCAGTGTCCGATGTTTTTCTCACTGACAGAGCAACAAGCTCCACTTGGACTGGATGCTCTAGCGCACAAATGGCCGCTGGTCCTATTGTACGCCTTTCCCCCGCTGGAACTGATCATTCCTACTCTCGCCAGGGTGTGAGAGGGAAAACACTCACTCATTCTGATAGCTCCCCGCTGGCCAGGGAAACACTGGCTAGCGGAGATTTTTCAGATGCTACACGGCGAGCCATGGCGGCTTCCCCTCCGCAGAGATCTCCTGACGCAGGCACGCGGAGAAATATTTAATCCGCATCCAGAGCTCATGGCCCTATGGGCCTGGCCTGTGAGGGGTTAAATCTGGCTGCCAGTGGGCTTCCCCAGAACGTTCTTGACACAATTCAAAATGCAAGGGCCGTTTCCACGCGTAACGTGTATGAGGGTAAATGGCAGGCATTCGTGGGTTGGTGCGCAAAACTTATGGTGAGCGTAATGCAAAGCCCTGTGTCGGGCGTTTTAACTTTTCTGCAGGCACTGTTGGATAAAGGCTTGGCTTTTTCCACTGTGAAGGTGTACCTGGCTGCTATTTCAGCCTGTCACGTTGGCTTTGGTGACAAAACAGTGGGGCAGCACCCCCTGGTGTTTCAATTCATGAAAGGTGCACGACGGCTCCGTCCAGTGTCGAGGAGCCTCACTCCTTCATGGGATTTACCTATGGTACTCGATGCGTTGTCACGTGCACCGTTCGAACCGTTGCAGCAGGTTGAGCTCAAAGTGCTTTCCTTTAAAACGGCCTTATTGATTGCTCTGGTCTCTGCTAAGCGTGTGAGTGACATTCAAGCACTCTCAATTAACCCGTCCTGCATGCAGTTTCTGGGTGAGTCAAGGGTTTTACTGAAACCTAATCCTGCCTTTATACCTAAGGTTGCTACGGCTCTGCCATGCCGTACCCTTGAATTAATGGCTTTCTACCCACCACCGTTCTCCTCTCAGGAGCATGAACGACTGCATACGCTCTGCCCAGTACGAGCTCTGCGGTTATACGTGGAAAAAAACAGCAGATTTTTGTAAATCAGAGCAGCTGTTTGTGTCGTGGGCTTCATCACATAAAGGAAAGCCTCTCACAAAGCAACGTCTTTCGCATTGGGTAGTGGGGGCTATTATTATGGCTTATGAGAGCAGAGGCCTTGCACCCCCTGCAGGTCTGCGGGCTCATTCCACTCGTGGTGTGACCTCATCCTGGGCATTGTTCCAGGGTATACCTGTGGAGGAAATATGTGAGGCTGCCAAACTGGGCGACCCCTCACACCTTCACTAGGTTCTATAAACTGGATGTCACCAGGCCCACACTGGCTCACACGGTTCTGGTGTGGGTTCCACATTGCCATGAATGCAAGATGCAATCTGTTGGTCTTCGAGTGAGCTTATCTGGCAATACGGGAGCAGAAATATCCCATAGTGAGATACCGAAACGAATGTTGAAAGAGAACTTTAGGTTAAGGATTTAACCCCGGTTCTCTGAAACATGAGTGAGGTATCTCACCAGATCACCCTCCTTGCAGGGAGCGAGGAAGAGGTGTGCTTATTAAACTGAAGATCACCTACGTGACGTCAACTTTTATACTGGGAGGAAGTCCCTCCCATGGGAGCGGACGTCACTTCCGCCTGCCAGTCAAGACTGGCGTAATGTAATAGAGCTTCTGGGGGACAGGCGCTGGAGGCGTGTCCCATAGTGAGATACCTCACTCATGTTTCAGAGAACTGGGGTTAAATCCTTAATCTAAAGTTTTCACCGCAGGGTTGCTACTAACTAGTACTAGTGGCATGCTTTTTTTGGCACTAGTTTCCTTTATTTCTCAGTACTTGACAGGAAAGGGATGAAGAGAGGGGGAAGACATGCAGCAAATGTGCCTGGACCGGGAGTCGAGCCAGGTCACAGGGTGCGTTTGAGGACTGAAGCCTCTGTACATAGGTTGCACGTTCTTAACCCCTGCGCCACCACCACACCCTATTTTTTTTAACACGTTAAATAGATTTGTCTATTTTTTCCACAGTGGGATTATGCTACTGGGATAAAAGATGACCTTACTGTAAGTCTTTTAACACATCTTTACCAGGGTGCCTATAAATGTGGCAGGCACTGAAATATTTTTCTTTGACGACTTACAGGATTCAGGGTCATTCTTGGATCATTTGTTAAACTCTTATGCTTTCTAAGTATGTTTTGTCCAGTCTGCTTGTATTCTCTTGCCTTATCATTGTTTCTACTTATGTCTCACAAATAGGAAATTAACTGAGTACTCTGGGCTGCACAGAAGCTTGTTCCTTTTCATATGTTCCTTAAACCATTGACTGCTCCATCCTCCATTAAAATGTGTGAGTGCTTGTGTATGTCACCTTTCATGGCCTCAGCTGTCTGGACGAGCTCTGTCACACAGGCTGCCACATGCTTTGAATGCATGGCCAGCTCCTGCTTCTGCTCTGGCGTAGGTCTCTGCACCACCTGAAAACAGGAGAGCACAACTCTGTAATATGTCAAAACACAAGAACAAAGAGGTCAGCTCAGGTTATGCTCCCAGGTCATGAAATGGATAAAAGAAAACAAAAAAATGTGCTTATTAATCAAATTCATGAGTTCATTAAATAAATAAATAACACTTTTGACTTGGGGTTACAAGGTTTGGCTGAGCAAAGCATTTTTATTCACCCAGAGCATGTTCATTTCATGATCTGCATAGACAAGATCACCAACATATTTTTATTCAGTAAAACTGGTTTATAAGTGCACACACACAGAAAACTATCTGTGACATATTTAACAGTCAGACCTGCAGCACTTGCTCCAGAAGGTTGATGTATTCGGTGGTGCACTCAGTGCCATACTGTAAGGCTTTTCTTCTCAAGTCCTCGCCCACTTCAGGATGGTGTGCAGCTTGCTGTGAAGTAAAGAAAACAATGCTGAAAATGACATTTGATGACACTATTCAAAGACTTAAATGTTGAAAACAGCTAGAAATTAAAAACCTAAAAAAATCCAAGAGGAGCCAGACGAAGCACAGAGATGTAAGAGTTCAGAGTTTTAGCAGATAATAGGAAGGCTAAATCAAACATCAAACTTATATCAAAGTTAATTCTTTGTTTTATCTTGTTGAGCCTAAAACCTCTTTCGGTCATAGAAAATGCTGGAAATGTTGTTAAATCTCAGGTGGGGATTCAGGAAGCAGTGCAATTCCATCCACTTCTTCAGTTGTTTTGCTCCTGCTGCTTGCTTAATTTTTGTCTTGGATTGACAAAGTCAGGGTCAGCAGATGGGTGCAATGTGCACCCCTGTTTTTGTCAGGTTGCATTTTTTCTTTGTTTAGCTACAAACACATCAGAAGCAGAAGTCATGAAGAAGAATGTTTTACATTTGTATTGTAATTTACAGTTTAACCTTGAGGGTCTCTTAACTTTTTAATGCATCTTTTGAAGAATAATTTAGCATATTTACGGCTGTGTTTTATGGCATAAATTTATCTCGGTTCAGTGGTTTTGGAGGGGAATAGGTATTTATTTTTATTCCCTGCAGTTGATGTCATGATTTTGTTTTACAATAGGTGATGCTATTGTTTTCATGTAAAGAAATACATCACTTTTTGTGTTTAAAAAAAAAACTTAAATAACATGTTAAAAATACCTGAACACTTGTTATGCACGGTGAAATTAATCACAGCATTCATAATTATAAACAGATAAGAAAATAGCTTAAAGTACAAAAATGTATCAGACGTTATAATTTTTATATCTAGTATAGTAAAAAATTAAATAGGTTTTATAATTATTTAAAGATTATATTTTAATTTAATTGCTGCGTGGTGGCTGAACGTTTGTTCACCACCTCCTGCATTTGCAAACACCATCACCTGCAAACAGGTGAGGACACACATTCTCTAGGGTTCAACATTGAGACTGCTGTTGTAGTAAGTCTAAACATGCTTAAATAAGATGCTAAAATCAGTTTGAAACTTTAACTACATTATTATTTTGTCTACATCATCTTAGAGTTTGAAATTATCTAAAATCTGTGTTAATAGGTCAAGCCTTATAAAAAGTGGAGATCTTGAAATCAGCCTGAAAATTCGGATTGGTCCACCTCTAATTAAAACTCAACCACTACAAACATTTCTTGGTGATGCTTAGGTGCAGAAGGATACCCTGACTGATGCTTGCTAGTGTGACTTTGAACACTAGGTCACTTTCCACAGTAGCATCCAGAAAATGAACTTGACTTGATAATATCTGCTCTCAGCAGGCTCTGGCTCACATTTTCCCTGGCAGCCCAGTGTTGTCTGTGTGAGGCCTGTTTTGGCAGGGTGGAGTGGATTATCACCTTGCAGGTAGTCAGCATATCAGAGACAGCTTTGCGGCTCAGGTTGGCGGTAGCGATCACGTCCTCCTGCTGAGTGGAGTTGCCTGCAGCCACTGCCTTGGCTGTGGCTACAGTGATGCCCTTTGTGTTGCGGATGAACTCCTCGGGTGAAGTGGACTTGTCCGGGACGTCCTTGGACTGGAACACCTGATGTGAAGATGAATCACAAACGTGTGGCGGGATATGTGCTCAGAAAAAAAATAATACAGTGTACACAAGTATACTGTAGATCAAACAAATAAAAAATGTATGGTAGAGTAATAACATTAATTTTGATGGGTTTGGCTTGCATTGCAGTAAGAGTCCTCTGAGGCTAAAAGTCCGCCGATAAGGATTAGCAGCAAATTACATAGAAACAAGTTCTTGAAACTGTTTCATTTCTCGCTCTGGCTGTGTCCGTTACCCAGACCCTGATAAGAGCTGTGGGATAACCTGCACAGGCCGAGAGAGGAGAAAGAACAGAGCTGGACAGATAATAAAGGGAAAAAAAGAACAAAAAAGCTTCCCTGTGTTGTTCAGAATAATAGACACAGATATCCCTGACCCAGCTTTGCAGAGAGACTGTTTCTCAATGTTTAACTCTCAACAGACCATAAAGAAGAGGCTTGGCCTGTCAGCTGCACTTACTGTCAGCTCCTGCTTTATGAACTCGATGGTGGCCTCCAGTGCCCTTGTCCCACGAGTGGCTTCGTCCTCCACTGCCTTCACTGTTTTTAGAAGAGAAGTCACGTTGGTCACCATGACCTGTCAGGGATGAGAGCAAAAATGAGGCCTGAACCAGGAGCCTCCTCTGAAGCTAATCATTTTCTTACACAAAAATATTTCAACAATTCAATTACCGCACTGTGAAAACTATTTGCTGTTGAAAATGCTTTAATTTATTGATGTTAATATATAAAGAGACATATTAACTGACAAGTTGGTCCACATTACTCTGTCTGTGCTACGTCCAGTAAACTGCAGTAAACTCTGACTTTGGAATTTGAAAAACAGGTTCGCCGGGACTTTGATGAGATCCTGTTCAGAGGTCACCATGTGTTGGAGGAACTGAACCAATCTGTCAACATGAACACATCCATGGGTGGCCCTAATTCCATTTATATGAGAAAACACAAGTAAGCCTGTTGCAATAGCTATGTGTGTTGGATTGTTTGGTAATTACTTAAATTAGAAAAATATACATTTACAGAAGAAAGTTCAACAACATTTTCCAAGCAGATCTTTGTTTGGGTCTATTTAGAAGCACCTGAGGCTGTGTTGCTAGAAAACAATTGCTCTTGATTGATTGGTTCCTTATGCCAGAGCTCTGCAGGTTTTGTTATTCAACAGAACAGTTTTAGGCAACTGGGACCTCTTAACCATGTTTTACAATCTACAATAAAGCATATTCTACTGGAAAGTATGTCAGTTAGCCTAACAAAATCTGAACCTTAGATAAGCACTGTTTAATATTTACATAACACACTGATTTTTGCAATATTTAATAATAGAGGCGGGTCCAATCAAACCTAACAGTGAAGTCATTCTTGGATCAGACATCAGGCTAATGTATTCTGACTGATTCTACTCTGATTATTACCTAAACATTGTTGCACACTTATATAATTATTCATCTCACTGACTTTTAAACATTTAGAGTGGTGGCAGTTGTTATCGTTAAACAAATGAAGGAGAAAATTGCAGTGTTGCTGAAGCTCCTTGAAAGAAACAGGAGCTCACAGAAAGGCTAACTGGATTACAAAAAGTAGATTACAAAAGTAATGCAATCTGGACATGTTGGCAGGTTGTTGGAAGTCTTTGACATGAGTTACAAATATTTAAAATCTGGAAAATACACACTAAAATCAATGTTACACCTAGCTATGCTAAGTGCGCTAATGGCACTAATCGGTGATCAAAGTTAGTAAAAAAAAATGTTGAAAATATTTTGCCATTATAAATTCTTGACAACCTTTCAGTAAAATAGATCCATAGCAGAAAGAAGTCTCACTGCCATCTGCGAAGAATGTGAAACTTATACAAAATATGATAACTGAATATAGAAAATTGAAATGCCAAAAGGTTGTGTGCACAAATGCACACTGAGGCTTATAGAGAAAGCAAGTGTTAATTGTTTTTCCTACAGAAAAAAATAAATGAAAACCAGGTTGGTAGAGAGCTATTTGAGACAGAGAAAGCAGTGACCAGTGTGGGAACCTTCAGATCATATTGAGTATGCTGTCACCTTTTATTAGAGGCATGCTTTTTATTTGTTTACTTTAATAATTTTGTTAAATTATATTGTTAACTTCATGAGTAAGCCTTTACCGACATCAGTACGACCCGTTATGTAACATCTATCAGCGCCGTTCTGGAGCTTGCAACTACAGTTTCCCGTCTACCCGTCTCGGTTGCTCAGTGCAGCAGTCCACTCGTTGTGTTAATCTTTAAATCGGCCACTTTCCACCAGTTCTCTGATATCCCAAAGAGTAATTATTACTCTTGCTAGCTATAGCTATAACAATAACTTCTATATTGCTTTAGCTATGAGAAGCTGTAGCATATTACTGAATCTTATACTCCATTTTAAGTTCCCCTTGTCAGAAAATACATCAGAAGTAAAAAACTACAATCTACATTATCTTTGCACTCCCAACATATATCTCAGCTTTACAGCTGCAACAAGGTCCATTGACAAATCCACCCACGCTAGCAAGGCCTGTCCATGGTTCCTGGTGCCTTTTGAGGTCATTTTTACCTCCTGTACATGTCCCCAGCTCAAACTATTTATAACGTTCAACAGCTTGTCCACTACCAGAGTTTCACGAGTATAAAGTTGCGGATTGTGGACAAAGTAAAAAACAATGTCTCAACACAGAAACGAGCAGAATAGTTAATTTATCACATCTATGAAAGGCAACACTGTACAAACTGGTTTCAGGTTTCTTCTTACTGCTGATGTCAGTTTTCTTCTGTGTCTGCCAACCAGTGCAGTAGGCATGAGTGGATTCAGAGAGCAAATTTAAACATGTAATAAGTCTATTGTAAACTGATATTGTAGTGTGCTGTTAGTTGCTCCTAATTAGTGTTCATGTCAGAACATTTAAACAAAACTCTTACCAAGTTTTCTTGTTGTTGAATGTAGAACCTTTTAGACTGTTTTTCCAACATATTACACTCCAAAAAAGTCACCATATTGGAAACAGCTGCTCTATAAACTACTGTTATGTTCTGGTAAAATATGTTGTGAGTTGTTCATATTTACAAGCTCTGACAGGAATGTTAATAAAGGTATTACAGGTTCATTAGGATGGTCAACATGTAATTATCAGTCTTCTAAATCTAAATACAACTAAAGATAAGTCCAAAATGGCTGAAGTTAGCTAACAGTGCTTTTGTGGGTTGTTCATATTCACCTATAGAGCACCATGACTAAAAATCAAAACTAAATATTTAAGTAAGAGTGTTCTTGATTGAAAAATATCAGTAAATGCACATTTAAATTCAGATATCAGTATTGGAACAAAACCCTGGATGGGAGGATGTGCATTTTCAGGGTCCAAAATTCAGAAAAATAAATGAATGCCTTGACAGACAATTTGTTTAAAGTCACCCAGGCCATGTACAGTCTAAGAAGGGATGGACAAACAAAAACACTACATACATACAGCAATTAAAAAGTGCTAGCAACAGCTAGAACCAAGGCTGCAGCTTTGAGATGTACAAAATGCACATTAAATATAAAATATAGCAATAAAGGTAATAAATATAATAGGAGGAGCTGCTGCAGAGTAATTTAAAACCAACATTCTAAAGTCTAATCACAGATGGGGTACAAGATTTAAAATAAGTTGTTTTTTCGTCTAGGGCATAAGACAACGCCGACATGAAGGCATAAGAATGAAACGAAAAGATGAAGCATGTCTTTCTGATTGGTTGATTATGCATTTAAGACTTCTTCCTTTCTTGACACGTTCCTCTGTCTGGCACCAGCAGTTTTGTGTGCATTAATTATGCGGCTGAGACTATTTTTGTCTCTAACAGAAGAATATATCTTCCTACCAAGAAGGTGAATACATCAAAATGCTTTAATGAAAGAAGATTCTTATTGACACCATATGACTTCAACCTCTACAGTAAACAAGTCCTCTGTTGACTACTTCTGTCACCTTGTTTCTGTGTATTTAACTGAACTTTAGGTGGTCATCAAACACTTTCACCAAATTTTGTATTGGTCGACTACTTCTGCTTCCTCACCATGTATGACGCTGGGTTTTGACTCAGTCTTGTTTGCCACTTTTTCCCTTTTAGGCTTTACTCTCCTATAAAAGAAGATCTTCAGAAATTTGTTCCACCAATAATGCACAGATTCTGTGACAAATGTTCTGCAGTTGTAGGGAACAAATTGTTGTAATGAAGCATATGAAACTATAGAATGTAAACAACATTGTTGCCACAAAAAAACCAAGAAAAGAAGGCTGACAGATACACTAGTGTCATTTAGTAATTTTTTAGATGATATATCTATTTCATCCCTCAGTGTGCAATCAGTGGATTCACAGTATCTGCTGTTAGTTTGTTAAGTGACAGCTTTGAGAATGCTGATATACCTGTAGGTAAATCACTGAGAGAATATTAGCAGGATGAAAAGCAGTGTTCTTTAAAACGAACTGCCTTAAATTAATTTAAACCAAAATACTCCTCAGAAGTATTTTGTACAAAAAAAAAAAAAAAACAACTAAATTATCTAATCAGCTTGAAAAAATGTTATGATGCAAAAACTCTGGCTTTATAATAACATTTGTCTTTCATTGAGCTTGTCTTGAGTTCAGTCTTTGGTTAAACTGAATGAACCCTAAGCATGAACCAGTTACCAGATTTTAAAAAGTTACAGTTTAAAAACCAGAAATGAGAAACATGAGTTAAACACTTTCTTTCCTCACTTTTTGGAAATACAAATTCAGCCGCGTGGATATATTTTCAGACATGAAAAACACCTAGAGCCATGGTGTGAAATTAAAGTGGTTTGCCACTTATGATTGTTGTTAAGGGAACTCAGCTTTGAAACTACCATTGGCCAGCTCCCAGCATGTCTGCTAAGCAGCCGACTGCAGGCTGCCGACCTTAGCAGATAATCTGGCTTTCTTATACTCAATAAAGATCAAAACCACCAGTAAATTTGATGTGATCAGTGTTTTTTGTATATTTTTGGTTAAGTCTATGCATCAAAATGAAAAGAGTTTGGATTGAATTTGTAATATTATATTAATATATTAAATTATTTTTTAGCAGCAGTAGCGATAAATGTTGCTGTGAATACTGTGATGCTGTAAATCCCTATTTAAGGTTAATATATCATGAGATTTTTTTATGGTATGGGCAAAATGGGCAGTTGCCCTGGATGGTATTAGCAAAAAAGAAGAAGGAAATAAAATATGCCTTTTTATGTCTAAACTACACAAAAACTGTTATACCTTATACACCACATACTCCCAGTCACATGTGTTACAAAGTTCAGTAAGGCACACCAGCCTCCTTGTTCACAATAAATCTCGGAGACGACTCAGGTCCCACAGATGGGAGAGAGAAAGCAAAGACTCAGATAAGACCCGTCACATCTTCCTTGTAAAAAAAGTTCAGCGTATTACTAGACATCAATCTAGAGGTAATAATACAAAGAGGGCTTTTGCAGAATGCCTTTCTGCAGTCTCCTTCTATCAGCAGTAGGACTTATTGTGAAATAAATCCAACAGTTAAAGTGACGTGCAAATCATCTGTTTCAGTGCTCTGTTCCTTTACCTTGGCTGCGCTCTTCAGCTGATACATGGATGGGTCATCAGGTGCTTTGCCAGCAGCACATTTGGTGGCACCAATGAGCTCAGCCAAGGCCTTAGCCACATCCCGTACTGCATTTATAAGAACCACCTGAAGAGAAAAAGGTGGAATCAATAAAGCACAATGGTCAGAGTGTATGCTTATCGGCTGTGCTTTGGGGAGAGGATTTAGCACTTATCGCTCAGAGCTAGTCATGATGCTTTAGACTTAGTGGAAAGCAGAGATAGTGGTGTGTACTCAGGGAAAGAAGAGGCACAATGCAGGATGAAATAGGAGTCAAAGGGATTCTAACACATGATGTAGAGAAAATCAAGAATTTTTTTTTTTTTTAAATAAAACCAAAAACCAAATGTGAAAATAAGATACATTCTTTAGTGTACATGTACGATGGATTTTCACCTGCGTCTCGGGTTCATCAGATCCCATGCTGGTTGCCCCCAGTTTGACAACCTCGGTAAGCTGAGTAATGGTCTTGGCTGAGGAGTGTGCAGCCTGAGCCAGCTTCTCCTGGGTGGACGCAGCTCCCGCCACCAGCAGCTTGGTGTCCTCCACAAGCGTCTTGGCTGTCTTCAGGATGCTTTCCCTGGGGGATGGAACACATTGAGTGACAATCTGCTCCATAGTCATATTGATGAACCAACAATATAAAACAATGCTGCTTCTCTCTCACACAACATCTTTAACATCTTAAACACTTCTCTCTTTACAGACTTTTTTTTTTTATTCAACCCCGCTTTCTCAATGTCTTATTTTGTTTGTGTTAAGGTCAAACGCACCTGTGATCAGCAAATGACTCTTCGTTCTCTGGGTTCAGAGTTCCAGCTGAGGCGAACATGATTGTGGTGTCCAGGTCAGCGATAATTCCTGACACAGCACTGGCCGCTGTGATGCAGGCTTGGGTGCCTTTGTTTCCCGCTTGAAGTGCTGATAGCACCAAGGACACCTAAAACATGTGAAACAATACAAGAACATCTTTAAAACTTTTATTTAGAGCAGGAATAATGTCCTACAGTGCCAGCTGCATTCCAGCAGCCCAGTAAAAGATGTGTAAGAAGCCCTAAATTTGATCTTTTATTTCAATAGCATCATTGCACATTACAATTGCATAAAAAAAAAAAAAAAATCAACCATTAAGTTGAGTTTGTTAAAAATTTTTTATTAAGTACAAATAAAACCTATTTTTAGGAATAATTGTTTTTTACCAAATTTCTGGTGACACAATTATTGGTACCCATAACAGTTTCTTTAAAATAGATCTAATTAAAGCCCGTTATACCCGTATACACATTTTTTAAGTCAATCCGAGTTTCAATTAAGGAATTCATGATTTGATGAACATCTTTCTCCTGACTGAAAGTAATAATGTTTTCGAGTTGTCTAGCTAGAGTCCTAACGTAAATCCAAATGGATCCAATGAGGTACAAAGTGTAGAAGCTCATTGTTAAAGATGAATTATCCAAAATACTACTGGAAGCATTAATGCTCCTTTTACAATGCCTTACATTGTTGTATTATCATTTTAGAGATGCCTGTGTTTATTTACTGTTAAACATTAACGCCGACCTGGTTGTTTTGAAATTATACAAGAAAAAAGCCTTTTCTGTCCTACCATCACAAACATAAACATGAAGTGTTTGCTAAGCACTGCTGGGACTTCGTCTAGAAACGTTACACTTCTGGTAGGTTTGGTGTGAAACAAAGGGTTGATATGTGGAAAAGCAGCTCATGTCCTCTGTTAACTATGCTGGAGGATTGATGATGGTGTGGGCCTGTTTTCCTTTCAGACACTCAAGAAACTTCGTTAGAATGCATGGCATAATGAACTCCTTGAAATGTTCGAATTTCTAAAATAAAACTTTCATGGCATCAACCAATGAACCTAAAATGGGTTGTGATTGTGTCTAACAATAATAATGATCCAATACACATAATCAAATCACTAGACATAAATTCAGAAAAGATCATTATTTCTGTGGATTTAACCAAATGCAGTTATCTATTTTTGCCGGCAGGTGTCAGACCCTACCATAACAAACATTAACAAGACAGCGAGAGACTGCATACCTCCACCACCAAACATAGGGTCACTGACCCCATAAAAAAAAAGAAAAAAAAAAGATTATATTCCAAACCATGATCCGGATCAACACCAAAATTGAATGGATTCTTCCTTTGGCTAAAACACACCTCTAGTAAATAATTCATAAGAATTCGTCTGTAACTTTTTTGTAAAGTTGCTAACAGTTGCAGGATAAATGTCACATTAAAAACAGAAAATGTTTAGAAATTATTCATAACAATGCTGATTTAATGTTGTGCTTAGATTTTAGAAAAGTTTATTTAAAATGATCGTGAAAGCATACAAAAAATTGATGGAATGGCTTCCTACACCAGTTTTTGACCTGATTGCTGCATACCTTCTCAGTGACTGCTCGGGCACACTCAATGAGCTCACGCTTGGAGAAACTGTCAGTGGGGCTGAGCTGCAGCGCTCCGGCCTTCTGGACCAGACAGATACATCCATGGCCTAGTTCTTGCACCCTTGTCTTAATCTGGAAAGCAACCTGAAAGCACAAAGCAGCTTGTGTTCACACAGCATTTGTCTTTTTGTTTTAATCGCTATGCTACAAAAAACAACAATCACCCTTTAAGGTGGGATCTCTTACTAAAAGGTGGGAAATGAAACATTTTGAGCACCCTCAGAGAGGAAATGCTGGCACTACACCTTTAATTTCCTGACTGCAATTCATGGGTGGGTGGTACTTCATTACAAGCATCACTATAGGCTTTTAGAGAGCCCTGTCACCATGGCAACCAACAGGGTTTCAAGCAGCTTCTTATATACAAGATACGATAAGAGCTGTGTGCTTATTAGTGGTGTATTTGCACACACTGCCATCCTCGGGATAACTCAGAAAAGCTTCAAGTGAGCAGCAAGTGGGCTCTGAGAGAGGATCAATGCTGAAAGGACTTTTTTATGTTTGATCTCCTATTGTTGGTGATGTTTGTGAAGAGTTTCTAAGAATAGAAAGAATCTGCTCTTATCAGAGTGTGAGGAATCAATTTAAATTCATTAAAAATGCAGATAATTCAGTGTCACGACCGCAAAAATGACTGGGGTATGGAAGATCTCCCCACATATCCTTTTAAACACAACAACGTGGAGCTCACCTCTTCTGGCTCCGCAGTAGCCGCTGCAAGGCGTCCTTGGTGTGCAAGCTGCGCATAGTCCACCGTGACCTGAGAGGCAAGGCCACCGAGCTCCTCAGGACAGGTTACAGACTTGGTCATCTGGTTAAAGTAAGATTAAATAGTTTTTTTTCCTCAGGTTCTCTGAAAACAAGCTGTATTCACTGAGAGCAAAGAGGAACCAATGTCAAGCTCCCTATTTATGTTCACATACATTGCAAACAAAGCTGATTCTGATGTCTATCTACTGTAGCTCTACAGTCAAATACTTTAGTAGATATTGTAATCACCATTTCCTGTGCCGTGATGGCGATGGCCTTGGAGAACTTCACCATGGTGGTCTGGTAGTCCACGAAAGATCCCTCGGGTTCAGGAGGAGTTCCTTCATCAAGCTGTTAAGATCAGAGCTTTAGTACCATTTCATGTGGAGATCCTGAATATTTTCATACTCTTAAATAGGCGATGTTAATTAAATTTATAGCTATGATGGTCTCTTTAAATATTTTATTATTTGGAAAACATTTCAGTAAACTTTCATGTGCACAGCTGGGAATGTCATTAATAAAGAGTTTGTCTTTACTGATGTTAGTCTTCCTCTGAAAAGTGGAAAACAGCAGGCGGTCCAGATTGTTTATAAATACATAAAAAGAAGCTAAAAGGAAGCATATGATAATAAGGTAACACAATAATTTTACAGTTCTTTATTAAATACAGCTTTTACAAGAAAACAAATCAAGTGGCAAATATCTGATCCGAGTCTATGGATATGTCAGATTATTATCAATTATTAATCTCACTGTCAACATATCGACGTGTCCCCCTGTAGGATGAGCCTCAGCTAACATCACCAGTGGATTCAAATCTGAATCATAATGAATCATAATCAAACTCTATACTCACAGGCCCAGGTGCCGATACCCCACAGGGCAACCTCCAGGGGTGGAGACAGACAGACCGCCCTAGCACCTAAACCTGGGCTGGGCTAGCCTGGGCTGGTGCCTGAACCTGAGCGACCCCGACCCCCCTGCCCTGACCACAGTCCCCAACAACCCCCATCCTGATCCAGAGAGGGGGCCATGTACAAAAGAGGGGTCTACTACATGGTCCAAACTAGCCCGCCAACCAGAGCTGACACAGGACAAAACAGTCCCAAACCCCCAATGAATTCTGATCCTAACCCCATGAGCCCTCCACCCCCAATGAACCCTCAACATGAGGACCACCCCCAACCAGGACACAGATATCAAACACAGGCCCCCGAACCCAAACACTATGAATACCCTCCCCAGAGCACAGGGGCATACCCCCGCGGGTGGGCTCCATCCCCGAAAAGCCGATGAAGCCACACCCACACAACGTAAGCTCCACACACAGCCATGCTCCAAGCACCCCTGCTGCATTCTGCCCCCCACCACACGTGCAACGCTACCCCAGCCCCCACCCACAGGCGCAACAGGGCAGACACTACCGAGCACCGCGCCCACAACAGAACCCCCAACCCCACACCAAGATGGCACAAACTCACCCAGCAAGAGGTCCTGGCCAGCGGCAAACAACCAGGGCCGGGGTCCCCATCCACGCCCCCCGCAACCACATAAACACACCACATCATCGCCACTGCAACGATAGCCCAGGGAGAAACATTATCCAGCTCAGCTCTGCCTTCGCCGCTCAGCTGATCCAAATGCTGGTGACCCCACATCCAAGAAGAGGACACAACCCCCCCACCCCACACGCGGCAGCCCCTCCACGGTTTTATGTAGTATTCTAATTTCCTGAGAAACATAATTTTGGGTTTTTAATCAGCTGAAAGCCATAATCATCAAAATTAACAGAAATAAACCTTTTTACAATATATCACTTGTGTAATTAATCTCGTGTAATTAATCTTACACATGAGACTTTTTTGAATCAAATTACTAAAATAACTTTACTTTTTAATGATGTACCTAATAAAATATAAAATTATAATAACTAAAATATAGTTGATAGGTGGCTAGGATGCTAACTAAGCATGACTGTCAGTGTCTTTATTTAGGGTAAATTTTGACAACCCTTTGTTTAAAAAAGTTATATTTACAACATATTTTATGGAATAAATAAAGACTATGCGCCCAAACTCAAATACTCATAAGAAAAGATGTTCCTTACTCACCCTGCCAATGGACTCAGCAATGGACTCCATCATGCCTCCAACCATGCCAACCTCACTTGCTGCCTCATTCAAAGTCACCATGATGTCGTCCACGGCCTCCTTCATCAGCTGCGCTGCCTCAGAGATGGCATCGTGAGTGTGGGATGCCTGAGGACAAACAAGCAGCTGATCAACATTGCTTGTCTCGGTTCATCCAAAAGAAAAGTCAGTACCTTGGTTGGTGTTTTACCACAGGAGACTCATAATGCAAGGCTACAATATATCTAATTGTTAAATGTAATGAATCAAAATATTATGTTAAAATGAGGAGTGAGTTGGCTGAGCTAAAGCCCCTGTCCATTAATCATAAGGTTGGATAAACTCTCATGGAAAGTTCACCAACTATACAGATTACTATAATACCGAAATGCAAAGCATTTACAGTACAAGAGCCTGAGAAACAACTGTGTACTTTTGGGTTTCCCCCGCCTTCTTTGGCAGCATAGAGCATCTGAAGAGCAGATTCGGACAGGGTTTTGGTCTGATCCAGGATGGTCATCTGCTGTTGGTGGTCTTGGAGCTTTGAGGCCAAGCCTACTGATGCCACAATGAGTGGATCGAAGTAACCAGCCAGCTGAGTCACCTGCAAGAATGTGTTTAAGAGATTTGTGGGAAAAGAAAAAGGATTGAAGCACAAAATAAAATAAAAAAACCTGACACAATGGGCTTTTGTTCTAAATCCAGAAGGGATAAAGAGATACACGGTCAGACAAGAGCACCTTGTGTCCCAGCTGGGCGGCTTCGCCTCGGGCTGCTGTGGAGACAGGATCAATCAGATGACCGATCTCCTGCACAGAGGATGTCAGCTGCTCCTGGAGTGCCTGTTGAGTCACACCAGCAGATAATTACAGCTTAAGCCACAACAGAAAGGCTTACATATCCCCAGTTATTTGTCTTAAACAAGACACAGCTGATGGGGCTCGTGCACTCACCTCCATGGAGATATCATCTCTGCACGGCAGTGTCTGCCCAACTGCAGCCAGGGAGGCTTGCTCAATGTCTCTGATACATTTATTGATGTTATCAATAGAGTAATCACACTCCCTCTGGCCTGGTGCCTTGTCCCTGTCACCAAAAAATATGAAAAAAATATACAGGTCCTTCTCAAAATATTAGCATATTGTGATAAAGTTCATTATTTTCCATAATGTAATGATGAAAATTTAACATTCATATATTTTAGATTCATTGCACACTAACTGAAATATTTCAGTTAGTGTGCAATGAATCTAAAATATATGAATGTTAAATTTTCATCATTACATTATGGAAAATAATGAACTTTATCACAATATGCTAATATTTTGAGAAGGACCTGTATACAAAAGTTGTATATATTTTTGATAAAGAAATGACAAAGTAAGAAAGTAAGAGCTGG
This sequence comes from Girardinichthys multiradiatus, assembly GCF_021462225.1. Lineage (NCBI taxonomy): Eukaryota > Metazoa > Chordata > Actinopteri > Cyprinodontiformes > Goodeidae > Girardinichthys > Girardinichthys multiradiatus. Next base: position 26,878,428 of record NC_061795.1, on the reverse strand, counting down.
ATTACTGTGTCTTGAAAAGTGTTCATACCTCTTGAACATTTCTACATTTTGTCACATTATAACTACAAATTATTTGTTTTTTATTAGGCTTATATGTGATGGAGGAACACAAAATAGTACATAACTTGAAGTGAATGAAAAAGGATAAATGTTTTCCAATTTCTTTCACAAGTGTATTAGTATTTAGCCCCTACTACTCTGATATTCCCAAACAAAAGCCAGTATAACCAGTTATTCTCAGAAGACACCTAGTTAGTAAATAGTGTCCAAATGTGTGCAATTTAAAAGCATCATAAAGACCAAGGAACATAGCAGACAGTTCAGGGATGAAGATGTGAAGAAGTTTAACGCAGGGTTAGCTTAAAACAATTAAATCAGAGCCCCATGGTAATTCTAGAGAAAGTGCAGATATCCACAGCACTGATGAGATAATCTGTCATCTACAAGTTGTGTGCTTCACAAATCTGACGTTTACAGTATAAATAACTGCAAAAAGTCCTAAAAAGGGACATTTTCAGTTGGCCTCAAGCCATGTGGGGGGCACAGAAAACATGTGGAAGAAGGTTATCTGATCAGATGAGACCAAGATTGAGCTTTTTGGCCCACCTAGAAAACATTATATGTGGCCATCATGCTGTAGAGATGCTTTTCTTCAGGTAAGACAGGGAAGCTGGACGGTGCTGATGGGAAGATGGGTGGAGCTAAAAATGGGGCATTCTGGTAGCAAAAGCCTACCAGAAGCTGTGTCAGACTTGAAACTGGGGCTGGGTTTCATCTTCTACCACAACAATACCCTAAACACATAGCCAGAGCTACAATAGAATGGTGGATCAAAACATATTCATGTGTTAGAACAGCCTAGTCAAAGTCAGAACTAAGTCCAACTCAGAATCTGTGGCAAGAGTAAAAACTGACATTCAGAGACGCTCTCTCTTACTGGAATTCATCATGAAAGAAAGTGTCCATGTTCAGTTGTAGACTTGCTGTCAAGTACTCCACAGTGGAACTTTGCTGCAGTTCACAGTTATAATCTTCCTTCCTATGAAAATAGAGCTTGAGCAATTGTGCAAAGAATTCTGCAACAATTTCAATCTCTAGATGAGCAAACCTGATTTGCACATTTACCTGCAGAGAAAAGTGTTCTTATTACTGACTCAGGTCGACCAAATAAAAACTATGCACTGTGTTATGTTGGTCAAAAACATAAAATCCAAAATAAAATACACTGAAATTTGTACACAAAAAGGTGTCAAGTATTTTAATTTGCAATGCACTGTTGGACATTTGTGTAACCTCTAGATTGGTGTTGTAATCAAGCTTTTCCTGCCAGGAGTGGAAACGAGCTTGAAGTCATCACTAAGAGGTTAACAGGCAACCAGTGTACACTCATATGAGAAACATGTCTTCATGAAAGAGTGTGATTATTAGTCACCCTGCCAAGCTGTTAAAATCATTTCCTAAAAAGATAACCTATTCTTTTAAATATGCTTTCCATTAGAGGTAAGCAGGATGCAGAATTAATCTATACATTTGCTGCAGTGGGAATAGTGTACTAAACATATCATATTGGTGGAGCACCACATATGGAAACCTGTTCTAGCTCCCTTCCCAACATGTTTTACTGCAATAAACGTACTCGTTTTCCATCTGCCACCAGCCTTGTTAACAAAGCCCGGAAACCACCCTGACACTCTCCCTTTCCCCCACAACCCCCCCCCCCCCCCCCCCCTTTTTTGCTGACAGGACACTTGTAACCTGTAACTCTATGCGTTACATTAACGCTCAGCATGGACTCCTGCTTTACTTGCACAATGATTACCTGCACTGTTGTATTGCTCTTGCATCTTATACTGCTCTACATTTACTCTCACTCACTTAAAACTGTGCACATATATTTATATTATATTGTAGATATGCTTATACTGTTTAATTTGTATTGTATTGCACTGACTACGCCAAAACAAATTCCTTGTATGTCCAAAAATGTACTTGGCAATAAAGCTTTTCTGATTCTGATTCTGATTACTAATCTATAACAAAGCAGCACTGCTAAGATCCTTGATCCAGGATAAACATACAGAAATAAACGTGACAGTAGATTTCTACCAACCTGATTGATGTGATGAGACTTTTGATGGAGTCAGAAACCGTCCTGGAGTGGCCTGCTAGAATGGACCACGTAGGGGGATCCTTGGGGTTGAGGACCAGTGAGCGGGCCGTTTCAATAAGGTAAGTAGAGCTATCGAGCATAGAGCGGGCTGAGCGCACAATTGGCTCTTGTGCCACCGAACCCTGTAGACATGAAAAGAATAGAGTGAATGAAACAACAGCCCATGTAGCAGCAGAACAGCCAGGAGCAAGCCATGTTGGTCTGACAGAGTTGTTAATATTCTCTGACTACCTTGGAGAGATCAAACGTGCAATCAAACGGATTAGAAAGGCAGCTTTACACAGACGTAGAGACTAACACCTTTAGTCTTTATGATACGAACCAAAACCTCCCTTGACAATTAGATTAACAAGATGAAGATTATAGTAGCTGTAGTGAGAGCAAGAGCTGTTAAACACTGCCCTCCTAAAGATTACACCCATAAAGCGTTTAGAGCACTGTGCATGCACTGCGCTGCTAAGATTGAAAACTAATAGCCATCTTGGTCCTTATTTTGACAGTAAAAGAGAAAGAGGCAAAACACAATCACTGGTCAAATTCTCCACTGTTGTGAAGAGATGCTACATAGGCATGTTAACATCATGTTATGTCATCACAAGACAGTTAACATTAAAATATACTAAATAAATCGAGGATTTCATTAAAGATATTCAGTCATTTCTACTGGGGTTTCTCATTTGCGTCTATAACCATTAAAACAATATAATAAAAAATGGTCCATTACAAACCATGATTGCAATGCATGAATACCTCATTACTGATCTGAGCTGGGATGCTCGCAAACTCAGGGTTGTTAGCAAAGGTTGACAGGTTTTCTACAGCCTCAAGGAGTGGAGCTGTGGCAACACGGCATCTGTTTCTATTGTCCTCTGAAAAATCATTATCTAATGCCTGAAAAAAGAAAATGTAGCATGAAAACTTATCTGTCAATTTTGGTCTCGTTATTAAATGTAACTGAATTATACATACATACATCTGCACCATCTCCTTTGAATAACCACAGACAGACAAAACAAATCTGTAACAAATTTACACTCAACGTTTTGATCAGTTGGGGAGTTGACCTTGATGGTTTTGACGAGGTTGGCTGTGGTGTTGGCCACCTCTTTGGCTGACTGGACAAACTGCCTCCTAGCCACAGGGTTGGACGTTTTAGAAGAAGCTAGGCGGCAGGCGTTACAGAGAGCGGAGGTGTGCTTGGCAACAATTGTTGCTGCAGACAAGACCTTACAGACACAGAAACAGGAAGCATCAAACAAGTTTAAAAATGTTGGTATTCTAGAGAGAAGCAAATGCATTTACAACATATCCACAATAATTTCAAGCCACATGAGATTCCTTATATATACATAACCCACTATATTATTTCTAAAACGTCCAAATTATTTGCCTATGTACAATGTTTGTCTTGTAGATATCGATATCAACTTTTTATGTCTTTAAAGGGAGAAGTCCAAGTCTTTTACCCCAAGTCCAGATCAAGTCTCAAAAAACGATTTGCAGGGCTAAATTCAAGTCAACTCTCAAGTCTGTGGGGGCCAAGTCAAGTCTCTAAGGGGCAAGTCCAAAATCTGTGTAAAGTCTTCAATGTCTTCAGTCAAATCTTGAGTCTTTCACCTCAAGTCCAAGTAAGCCTCCAGTATTTCAGGGTCAGGTCTTTCTGTTCCAACAGCTATGTAGTGTTTAACACTGGTGCATCTCAGGGTAACATCTACATAGATGTTAGAACACTAGTTTTCAAAGCACACCATTACAATGCAACAAGACAATCAATGTTTATTTAGTTAAACTGTTAGTCATTTAAATGGCTGGCTGAGTGCTGTGCAAAGGCAAAATGCTCCCAAGTTAGGTTTTAGAGTGGAGAGCAAAATACCACCACATTTCTTTTTATACATTTTGTAAAGGTAAAAATGGTAAACAACAACCAGTCAGAAATATTAAAGTTTAGTCATTCTGTCCTTTTGTGAGCCTCATTAAGAGGCCGCTGCAATAGTTAATGTCTAGCAACAGAATTCTGACAGCATTAAAATAAAAATGATGCAATGAAGATGTCATGCTGTATGCCACCACATAGCAAACTCCATATGCCAGGAAATACCTTTGTAGTGTCTTCTGGATTAAGATGCAGCAGCTTACCTGTGAGGGACTACTGGCTGGATCCACTAAGTTCTGGCAAGCTGTCTGTATGGCTTGATGGGCTCGGGCAAACTGAATTGGATCCACCAGCCCTTCATGACCTGAGTGACTATTAGGATCGGAAACGGCTACAAGGTAAGAGGCCTAAAGAGTTGATTAAAAATAGAAAGTTAGGCAATGTGTCAGTTTAGTCAGGTTTTAACCAGCAAATCGTAGTGGTTATTACAGACAATGTTAAGCCCTGCCCACCTAATCCACAAAATTTGACATACAAAGGTTTTAGACACACTTTCTCATTTAATGGTTTATGACTATTTACATTGTACATAGATTCTCATTGAAGGCATCAAAACAGTGAATGAACACATAAGCAATTATGTAGCAACAAAAATTTCATAAAAGAACTTTGAATATGTTTTATATTTTAGATTCCTAATAGTAGCCACCTTTTGCTGTGATGTCTGAAATATTAACCTTTGGCCGTCTCTCAATGAACCTCTGTGAAGTTCTTTCAAGACTCTTTCAGGCAACCACCTCAAGAAGCTCATGGAAAGAACACCAAGAGAGCAAAGCAGTAATCAGAGCAAAGGGTGGCTATTTTGAAGAATCTAAAATATAAATACGTTTAGAGTTATTTCACACTTTTTGTTTACTACATAATTCCAAGTGTGTTCATTCATAGTTTTGTTGCCTTTGGTGAGAATCTACAATGTAAATAGTCGGTAGTACGGTTGTGTACATGAGTGCAAATCCATAGACAACCTCCATACAGATCTATAGTATATAGACATATAGTATAGGGGCTTATGTAGAATAGAAGCTTGTGTGAACAAAAACATTTGTTCTTTTCTTGAAAAGGCAAATGATATGGATGGGCTTTTAGTGTGACAGTCTGTAATATATATATATATATATATATACACATAAAAAAGACTGAAAGCTCACTAGGAGACTCTAAAGAGTATTTATTTAGATGTTGTCAATCCTATCATGATGTTTCAGGTTCTTTTCATGTATTTTGGCTGTGAAGAAATTGTTTGAAATTCAAGGCAGTCTGATTAGTTGAGAGAAGGTAATCGCAAGCAGGGTAAACAGAATAAAATCACCCAGAGCATGTTGGTGTGATGCTGTGATCTCACCTGTGCTGCAGCCTCTGTCAGCCCACACAAAGCTTTGGATGCCAAACTCACACTCTCCCCAAAGGCTAACACATCACCTGTCTTACAGTGCTGAGAAATGCCTGCCATCGACTCTCCCAGAACCTGAGGCACAGCGAAAATAAATAAAAGTGTACAAATTAGATTTTAAGCTGTCTGCTGCGTAATACCTCTGATAATTAAAGTATACAACAGTCTGAATCATTTTGAACGCCAGTACCTTTGAGTTCTCCATGACGCTCTCAATGCAGTCAAAGTAGGAGAGTTCATTTACTGGCTCGTTGGGGTTGCCTAGGAGACCTCTGACAGCCTGTGCACAGATGGAGATGTTAATAACTTGAACCACTGTGAACACATCAATAAACATTTCAGCAATTACACCACTGTAAATCTTTCAGGCAGTTATCTCAGATAATAAAAAGGCTATTCAATATAAAAAACACAGATTGGATGATGCTTCAAAGATAAATTACATCAATCAGTGAATTTAAATAAACTTTATTGTTGTTAAAATGAATATTCAGTTATGTAATAGTGTAATAATATTGGGAAATCAAACACTGGCATTGATAGGTTAAAACGCTTTGGACCAAAAATTTTAGACTGTTACTGTTGATCTTCAGTGGCCATATGAGAGTGATTTAATGCAAGAATGACCACAACTGGAAGCAGTAATGAAAGAGGTACAGGTCCTTCTTAGCAAGTCCAGCAGTGCCCATGTCCCTCCCAGCTCAACCTTAGTCCTTTTCCTCCACCCTGCAACCCTACAACCAAATGTTGTGTCTGTCTTAGGCCAAATTAGTTGGAATTTTCCAAAAAAAGAAAACATAAAGTCTTAAATCATGAATATTAAGACATGTTTAATGATGATGTAGATAAAGAAACAAAGTTACTTGAGAAAGTTATTTCTGGGCTTAGTACATTTCTTCCAACTAACGGTTCCATTTTCCGCTGGGAGCTTTGACACAAACATAAAATGTTCATGGAATGTAAATATATACACGCTTACACATGGTGTTTGTCTGTGTGTGGTACAGTGAATGTGAGGACAACTACCTCCAACTCCCTCAAGGCGTTATCACACTCTTTTTGTCCTGCTGCTTGCTGGGTGCAGAGTGTTATCAGCTGGTTAATGCTCTCCGTCACCGCCCTGAAACAGAGCAGCAGCCCCTAAACATCTCACGTGTCATCTACATGCACAAACACACAACCTTACTTCACTCGCACATCCTTTAAGCTTCCCTATTCAAGCATGGAATTGCTGGTCTTTCATTGTGATTGGATAACACTGCACACAGGGGTACAGAGATGTTCTTGAGTTTGCGTTCAGCCTTGCTGAGCACAGACGAGCTCGAGCCAAAGCCTCCATCTTCCTAATTAGACAGTGAGAAGTCAGTCAGGCCTAAAGCCCGATGGGAACAGCTGCTTGGCTTCTCCCCACTAAGGGGAAAATACGTACTCCCTTAACCAAGACAAAACAGACATGTTGTAGGAGTGGCATACAGATGAAGCAGAAATATGTTTTGTGTATCCATCACAACCTTCCTAATCAGAACCAGTTAAACACAGAGCATCATGCATGTGCAATAGAAACCATTCATATCTGCTGCACTCTGCATATCATTGCACCTTGCTGCTACAGCTAGAAGATTCTTCGCATTTGCTGCACTTGGATCCACAGACAAAGACTTGGCGGCCAGTAGCAGCTTACTGGATGCCATCGAGATGTTTTTCAGATTACCAATGACTTGAATCTGGTCATCTTTGCTCTGAACATGAACAAAGAAAGAAGAAGAGGGGTAATTTATTATAGGTGGAATGAAATACAGAAAAACAATAAGCATATTTGCAGTTTAAAAACAACTACTACCTTGGGATAGAAATTTTAAAAGAATGTATTTATGGAAACTCTGCAACTTAGCATTCTCTGTTTGAAGCAGGTTTATACTTAGGTGTCACTCTATGTCAACCTTTTATTGCACACCATCTTACCAAATTAATTAGCTAAATCACCAGAACAAGAGCACCACAATATCTTATTAAATCTGAAAGTGCTGGAGCTGTTAGAGACAATCAGTGGGCCCAAGTTAACAAGGTGAAAATGTCCAATTAACCACTGCCTTAAACAATATCTTAGCTAATAAGGGACTAAAAAGATACACTCTGAAGTTAAGGCTTTTAGTACAATGATGTTTGGAAGGCTCAACTGAATAGCCATCTCAGTGAAATGTAGAGGAGGTAGTTGTATGATTGTGAAACCTACTTGGGTGTGTCCTGCCATCTCAATGCCAGCATCCAGGAACTCATCAAAGTCTTGGCTGAACTTCCCTGAGGCTGCAGCCAGCTGGCTGCTTGTTCCACGGGACGAGTGAACGACCTCGCCCGCTGAGTGGTTGAGTTCAGCTGCTGTGTGGTTCAAATCAGTCTGGGCCTCCTGGAATGTCTTACTGCAGGGAGGGAGCTTCAAAGACAGGTCACACCATTAGGACTTGCAGCACATATAAGAATTGATAAAATAGAAGTAGCATGGATATTTTAACATACGTTCACTGGTTAATAAATGATGTCATTATATGATTGAAAATTTACATTTATTTCAGGAATTGAAACTGAAACTTGTATACTATATAATTTCATAGCACAAAGAGTGATGAGCATTAATTTCTGTTAATATTTATGAAATACAGCTAATGAAAGCCCATGTTATGTTCATGTTATGGCTGACACAACCATGGGGAAGAATGTTGACCTGAAAGTTGTCCAGCAGACAGTCATTAACACCAGCCCCATAGAGGGTGAGCCACAAAGGGTAATTTTTAAAGAAGTTGGCTGTAAGCAAGCAGATTTAAGAAAAATTGAGTGGAAGAAAAAATGTGGTAGAAAAGATGAATAAACAATAGGGAAAGCCACAGCCTTGACAAAGTGTGATGCAAAGCCCATTCAAGAGTTTGTGGGAGATTCCCAACATATGTAGTTAAAGTTTCAGCCACCACACACATTCTGACATTTCGAGGACATAAGCTACAACTGTCACATAGGCCCGTTTTCCACCAAAAGCCCCAAGATTTATTTTACTCAGGTAATAGGAATCCCAGGGAATCTTGTACGTTCTGTTTCCATTGCTTAAAGAGGCCACAGACCATTTATTTAAATCAGACATTTGCCTTACCGAACTGTGGGGAAATAGTTTATAATTTGCTTTGCCAACAATAACTTAAAATGTCACAAATTTTTGGTAAGAAATATTCCGTTTTATTTTCTGGTACTTTCGGTTATTCCCCACATACGTACTAAACGCCTTATATTCACTTTCAGCTGCCACAAACAGATAACAGGTAGAGGGTTAGTGGGAAAGTTCCAGTCCAGCTGCCCGGTTAGCTTAGCAGCCAGACCAGCCTGCAAGCGGAGCTCGCTGCTCCAAAAAAACATTTAAATGTAGGCTCATTCTTGAAGAACTGACTGCATGGACGAAGTTTTGAGGTCTACTTTCTCACTTAACATCTTAAAACAATTTTTTGTGACAAATCAATGGTATAAAAACGTTTAATTTGTATAGTAACAATTGCCATTACCAAAACTGCTGGTGCTAAGCCCTGCTGCGCACAGCTCCGCCCCTTTAACAATTCCCGGGGAAAGCTGAAAAGACCATATCCAGAGTAAGCCCATTTACCTGTGAAAGTAAAGCCTCTGGAAAGTTAAATTACCTGGATAATTCTTATTTTTTTAAAGATATTTTTTCAGCACTAGAGGCCTTTACTTTTCATTTTTTGACAGTAGACTTATAGGAAAGAGGGCAAGAGAGAGGGGGAGACATTCACCATTTAGGCTTTACAAAGATAGAGGCTAGCTCTATTGGTTGTACACCTTCATCTACCACAGTTCTTCCTTCAATTCAACTTTCAATTAATATGCTTGCATGCTATATGGCCTTTTAGCATTGATTATGTGTGACTTACTGAATAACTGAAATAAAATAACTATCTGATAACATTCTAAGCTTGACCAGGACTCACACATTCCACCAGCAGCTTCTTGCTGGTTTCCCCGATGCTCCTGAGAGCCATATCGACATCCTTCTGGCCCGGTAGGCAGTTCACACAGTTATTCAAGGAGTGTGACACCGCTTTGGCTACCTGAAACACAGCACGACATCTGTGAATAGACTGCCATTACGCATTCTAACAATGTACTACACAACAAAGCCCAAGAGCAAAGCAGAGCTATGTTGGGGGAAAAAAAGCATCTGAAATGCAAATTGAGCTCAGAGCGCTGTCACTAATTTTTGCTGCTGTCACAGATTTATGCTAAACAATATGTTTATCTCCTGAAGGTCTGCAGGAAAATGTATGGTTTTATTCCCAAGGGAGGGATGTCAGGCAACAAAAAACTCAGCAGGAAGAAAATAGTAACGCTTAGAGGGGATGATTGTTATGGAAAACCAGAAATGTTTACAAATCAGGAGCGTATGGGGGGACAGACCTGAAAAGAACAATGTAATCACTCTGGGACATTGATATTGCATCCGGGAATAAATTGCTGGGGCCTGTGCTACCTGAGCCAGTCTCTGCTGACTCTCAGCATCTCCTGGATGAACCAGAGCCTGATGGGCTTCGTGGATCAGCATGGCCGAGCCTTCCATCACATACTGAGCTGAGTCTAACATGGCAGCTGCAGCCTGAGGCTCCATCGTGCTGGCTGCTACACCCCTGGCTGCTTGGGCCAACGTCCTCAAAGCCTGGGCTGTTTCTCGAGCAGCGACACCTGCAAAAGAAATAAATAAATAAATAAATCAGCCACACTCATACACACATATCCCTGAATATAGCAATGATAGACAGTAGATACAATTGCAATTCTTCTTTTATTATTATCTTCTAACATTATTTGCAGTAGTTTTTTTTATTTAAAAAAGTGCATTTTCCCCACAGGCTATAATTGTAGCAGCATTCCATAAATCAGCCAGGAGCAGAAACACACTGTGACCAAACTGTGATATTAAAATGCCCTCATTGTCTAAATTAATGAAGTTCTATACTAAATGGGGCCCCCACAAGGGAAGTGCTCTTCAATTATTACACATAGAGCTAAAACAGCAGCAAATTGCATGAACCAGCAGAGTGGAGCCATTTGCTGATGAAATGGTAAATCCAGCAAAAAAAGAGAAAGGATTAATGAGCAGCAGGCAGCACCCTGAGCCACAGCGTGAAGTAGTGCCCGGAAGTGATCATTGTTGGTAACGCTGTTCTATATCTGTCTTTAAACCCACTGAGATTCAGTAAACCAGATTTGACAGAAACAACTGTCAAACCTCGCTGGATTTTAAAAGATATTGCTGACAGCAAAAAACAATCATACCCCAATTAGCATTTTATTTTCACTGTAGTTTAACAGTCCACGGCAGCAAAGTGGGAATGAATAAATACAGTAAATTTACAGTTAATTTTTGCTCAGAAGAGGTTACCTGTGTAATGTTCATTGCCCTGTGCAGCACAGGTCAACAGCTGGGCCATGGAGGAGCCCACAGCCTTCGATGTACTTCCCAAATCCTGAGCACACTTTTCCAGCTGAGAAAGCGACACAGTGCATGATTAGTTTAATATTCACTATCACCTTATACATGACTTAAAACATATATCTCAAAGGAACAAAAATAATACACCTGGGTATTAATGGAAAACGTAAATCAGTAAATACACTAAAAGGTATTAATGGTGTCTTGCGATAGTATACACACCCCTAACCATCAAGGTGTTTTATTGATGTTTAATGAGATAAATACACACAAAGTTGTGCGTAATCCTGGTCTGCATTTGTATTCAACCCCTTTCACTCTCATATTCTTAAATAAGATCCAGTGCAACCAATTGCCTTCACAAGTCACCTAATCTGTAAATAGAATCCACCTGTGTATTTAATCTCAGTATAAATATAGCCGTTTTATGAAGGCATAAGAACTTTGTTGGAGCCATCATTGAAAGAAAGCCCTGTTTGCACTGTGCCAAAAGCCCTGTAGGGGACACAGCAAGATGTAGAAGAAAGTGCTCTGGTCAGATAAGATCAAAGTTAAACTAGAAAATGGCACTTGTAAAGAAAAACTAACACCAACACTAATCATCCTGGACACATCATTCCCCTAATGAAACATTGTGGTGACAGCATCATGCTGTGGGGATGCTTGTCTTTAGGAGGGACAGAGAAGCAGGCCAGAGGTGATGTGATGATGGGTGGAGCTAAATACACCTCAACTGTTAAAGAAACCCTGTTAAAGGCTCAAGAACACTTGAGACTGAGGTACAGGTTCATCTTTCCGCAGACAACACTAAAAACACAGCTAGAGCTAAAGTGGAATGGTTTACGGTACATCAAAACATATTTATTTGTTAGAATGGCCTAGTCCATGTCCAGAACAAAATCCAACTGATAATCTGTGTCAAAGCTACTCTCAACTAAATATGATTGAGGCTGAGGTATTTTGCATAGAATGGGGAAAATGTTCAGTCTGTGAATGTGCAAAGTTGATAGAGACATCGAAGAGACAAACGTCACTATTCTACACAACTCACTCTTTGCAAATTCAATCCGTAAAAGAAATTAAAACACGCAGAATTCTCCTTCCATTTCACAATAATGCAGTACTTAGCATTGCTCTAACTTATAAAATCCAAAAAAACAGAGTTTGTGACTGCGATGTGAATTTACAGCTTAATACTTTTGCATGGCACTATATGCGAGTCAGTTAATTAGGCTAAAAAGCTACTTATCAGAAGAGACTATTCAGTATATACAAAATGTTTGACAATAAAACCGATCTTCCTGATGTTAGCTGTAAACAGTAATGGGGTAATAAGAAACACTATGACAGGAAAGCTGTGGTATTATGATTTGGGCCTATTGAATCTTTGCAGGGTTCTAGATCTTATCAGATTAGTTTAAGGTAATATGCAGGAAAATGATTAAGCTTAGAGTCATTCTAATAAATGGTTTTAGAAAGAACAAACTTATTTTATAATGTATATTCTGATATACTGACTGTTTCTCCTGGAAGAGGTTTGAGCTGGCCATCAATCACAGACCGCTTTGCATCCTGTAGCTCACTCTTCAGTGTCTGCACTGTCTTGAGAGCTGAGTCAATCTCCAAAGGGCCACAGGCTTCATGGGCCTTCAAATAACACCCAAACAAAAATGACACTCAAAGTCAGTTATGCAGAACAGACAGAATGCAATGCTGTGTGCTGGTGATATTACTAGATGAGATCAAAGAAGTGGAGTTTCATTAAAATACAAAAGCAAGCTAATATCCTGTGACAGTCAGATGAATCTTGTTATTTCCAACAGTGTTATGGATACCTTCTGCATGGCAGTCCTGAGCTCTGCCAGGCAGGTTGCTAAATTCTTGGCACACTGGCCTAGTTGCATAGCGGCAGCCTGATCAGCCACTGTTGGCACTGCGGACTTTGCAGATGCAACCATCTTACTTCCACGCTGAGATGTAAAAAAATAAATATATAAAAATCCATTTATAAAAGTGAAAAAAAAAAAGCCAAGGTTAGATGGTCATTGACAATTTCAAGGTTACATGCTTACCTGCAAAAAGCTTTGGCTGGCCATGATGAGAGCGAGCTGAGGGCCAAGCTCTTCAGGCTGGGCCTGGCTGCTCCGCATTCCTTGCACCAGCAGGGGAATACTGTCTGTTACTGCCTGGAATTAAAAACATCTATGAAAATACATCAATAAAATACGTAAACAAATAGGTGCTTGAGTAAGACAACATGACCGTACCTTCCAGCTGTGTAAGAGCTGCTGGTGTGAAGCAGTATTTTTGTTAGAAGCAGCAGCATTTTGGGCAGCTGCTATGGTCTGTGTCGCAGCAGCCGCTGCCTGCTTAGCAGCTATCTGCTCATAGATAAAAAAAAATAGAGACAATTTAGTGTATAGCAAAAAGTGTTACTTGGCAAAAAGGATCACTCCTGTAAGGCCACATGTTTACATATGCTCATCATCAGTGTGAATGTCATATTAATTTTGAGCTTTTAATTATGCTTTATAGCCATTCTTTTTCCAGGGTGGTTTAGTGCGGATTTTCTCTTTTTGACAAAGGTTAAAAATTATAGGTACAGGTTTACAAATATATATATATATATATATATATACACACGCATATACATATTATATTTGGATACATGTCCCTAAGGAAGTTGCAAAGAAACCACACACATTTTCTAGCCATCAACAGGGTCCTGACAAAATTCTGGCTAGATATTTTATATTTTACCACTAATTAGAAATGGTAGAGCTTGGTAAATTGGTTGGTATTAAGCATACTTTATAGATTTTCTATGGGTCGGGGCCTTTCTAAAGGCTGAATGTAAGCCTGATGTATCCAATCTAAAACCAGTTCAGATGTGTGGTTATAAACATTTTCCTGTTGGAGCCTCCCTGTTGCCTCCAAGTTCTAACAATATGACCCCAACTGACCCCTCCACCAAAAATGGTTATGAAGTTTAAAATCAACGTGCACTGAGATGGTGTTAACTGAGAGGGTGTTAACCAAGAAGAAAGGAAATGCTCCAGAATGAAAACCTTCTAATTAGACTGAAATATGAAGCTGCTCACATGGACAAGCAAATGTTTTCTGTTCTTTTGAAGGTTTAGGGTGAATAAGAGCCAAAAGATTAAACTTATCCGTCACAATAATAAGAATTATGTTTGGAGAGGTCATGGTAAGCCTTTTAAACCCAAGAACGACAAACTAATTGTCAAGCATGGTGGCAGAAGAATTATGCTGAGAGTCTGGCTACAAGTGGTGCTAGTGCTCCAGCAGGTGTGTTCAATGATGAAGGAGGATTCTCAATTATTCCACTTTAACTCAAAACAACAGCAATTTGGTTGGAAATTTGACAGATTGATGCTCCTGCAGGACACTAGCTAAGTTTAAATGCACAAAATGTCACGATTGGATAAAAATTTATTCGGATTAAAAAAATAAAAAAAAGACAAAATTCGGATTGTACCGACATAAGTAATCGGGGGAAAAAAAACGGCTGATCGGACTAAAAATGTGTAATGTAAACTTGCCGATCTGACTATTCTGTTAGCATCTAGCCAGAGCGACCAGCCTCTCAAGGCGGAAATACGTCACATATGCACTTAGGTCAGTTTGCCCTTTTCAGAATAACTTGATCCTGTCAAGCATTTACAAGCATGGCGATCGGATTGTTAATCGGCATAAACCACCCCTCTCAATCGGATTACAATTTCATTCCGATCCTGCCGAATCCGATCAGAATATTCCGACTTACATGTTTAGATGACAAATTTTTAGTCCGATCGGCCATTTATTCCTATTACTTATGTCCATGTAAACGTAGCTACTGATCCAAAATACACATCAAAACTGGTTATGTAATAAAGCAGGCTGCCATTAGGCATTTTGAATGTCCTCAGTCTGAACCCTATTAAAAATGTACAGATTATGACCATGCCTGCGCCAGAAAACTAATTTAAATGAGCTGTACCATTTTGATAAAAACCAAAAGCTTGTTGATAGTTACAAAATTTGTGTATTTTTTCAGCAACTTGCAAAAAAAAACTTTATCTAATCGTTAAGAGGCCATATGTATAACTCTGTCAATGGGAGTTAATAGATAACTTCCTGTGGAGATTTCACAATATTTTCAAACTTGCACAGTGAATTCTTTAAACTTCATATGAGTCAATTGGTATATAATCATACCAACCTAAAAATGGACAGCTTAAATGTATAACTAAAAGCCCAATCTTACTATGACATCAATATTGATGAGTGACAATGCAATTATGACCAGCTTTAAAAAGATGGTTGAAAGAGGATATTTTTTCTGCCATTATAAAGAGGACATTAAAGGTACTTGAGGCAGCAAATACAGTAATGGTAAAACTACACTGAAAGGCACTGCTTATATAACTATGCACAATATTCTACACAGAATGCCAAATTTAGACAAAACAAAGACTATAACTGAACATATCTGCACAGCAACTGAGAAAGATTTATTTTATCTTGACAAAACAAAACTGAGGGCTCCAGAGTTGCCTATGTTTCAGAGATAATTGTTACAAGCACACTTGGAGATTAATAACACTCTCCTCGACTGGCTTACATGCAGCTGTGATGGAGGTGACCATTAGCAAAATTACTGTGACCATCTGATGCAAGGAATCAGGCTGAGATTTCTGTCTGATAGCAGGCTGATCCCAGCCCCTGGGTAATGAATAGTTTATGTGCCTGGGAAATTGAACATTGGGCGCGCCAGAGCAGAGGGGTGATAGTCATTAGAGGGCAAACTGATACTGAGGGCTAAACACAGATCTTTATACAGATAGTTCCTTTAGAGCATTAATGGTATTTACAGCCCAGTGTGGTGATAAAAAGACATATAACAGACAAATATAAAAAAGGTGACCTTCCTTTGAATTTTACATCGAAGGGATAGAAAATATCCCTGTGCCTTACTTAAGAAGAAGGTTTAATGGCCGAATTAAGGTTGAGCGACTTGAAAAGTGAAGAAAAAAAAAGAAGAAACAGATTCCTCCTCTGACTCACCTCCAGTCGGTTGACTAGCTTTTTCTTTATGGCGTTTTGAGCTGCAGCATTAGTGGCAACCCGTAGCCCCTCGGCTGCCTCCCTCAGTCTCTGCTGCTGATCCTCATTCTCTGGGTAAGCAGCTGCCCCCTGAGGGCAAAAAAACACCCAAATTAGGCATATATTTGCAAATACATACATACACTGTAATGATGCATGATGTAGATACAGAAAATAATAAAAGCATCCAGAACTTTGAAATATTAAGTTTAACAACGCTGACTGCATTGAACGTGTTGCAAAGACACATTTAAGTCTATCTTCTTTCAGTTTCCAAGGAAACCATCAGTGCCAGATCCTTACTTCCTCTTTGATAATGACAGTGATGTGGTGATTAATGTGCCACAGATCAAAAACATCTTAACGAGCTATATGCGCGTTTCTCTTGCATGGGTATTTCGCACAGATAATATCCTGCTCCACAGTGCCAGGGGCTCATTAAGAGCCATTGATGCTGCATACTTTCATATTGGATATAAAATGAGATTGCAGCTATTACCATAAAGGAGTACAGACACTTTCAGCAGTCATGTTTCTAAGTTGAGTTCTCTCAAGGCAACATTTATGGATTATTGATAATAATTTCAACAATAATCATAATAATAATAAGGATAATAATAATAATGACAGAAAGCATAAAAATGAAACCAGAAGCAGAATCCAACTATTTATATTTAAAGAGGTTTAACTCATGATAAATGTGTCATAATACGAGCAGTCGTTTAAGAAGCGATAACACCTACCTTCGCAGCCTCCACCATCCGAGCTGTGGCATCGGCCAGGAGTTTGGCTGCCGCAAGGAGTTTCTTGGAGTTGTCGACATCTACTTCTGCCTCTGCATCTGACCTCATGGCATTTACCAAGTCCGAGGTAGCTTGGGCTAGCACCCGAGCCTGACGCACCATCTCACCTGTTCAGACCAACAGACAAAATCTACATCAGTACACGAATCCACAGAACCAAGAGAGAATCAACTCAAAAAGCTGCACAGAGGAAGTCCATATGAGCCAAACTGTATAAAAGAGGTGTTAGCATGTTAGAGCTTTCAGTGCCTATTTAGGAATTGAAGAAAAAATTCATGTGGCAAAGGTATTTGCCAGGATTCTCAGAGCAGGAACAACACAAATCTGCATCCACACAGCAATGGATTATTATCGTTGCACCTTCCAACATGTCCTCATTCTGTATAAGAAACAGTACTCTGCATAAAACAAATATTCAAATAAGCAGATTCATAGGTCACATTAACATTTTTGGAGAACTTGGAACTTGGGTCCTAACAATCAAAGCAGATAAATTATGGTGACTTGACTCTGCACGGTGGGTCTGCTGTTACTGTTCAGGAGCCTGCTGCAGGTAGGGAATCAGTTCGCTTGTGGGTTGGCAGGAACCGCAGAGACAAGCAGAAGATTGAAGCTCCAGTGGAAAGCATTTTGTCACTTCTAACCTTGCTTTGACACTATCATACAGGTGAATGAAGTTTAAATTACAGCAGAAATGTTGACATTAATTTAAATGAATGAAACAAAATCAGGAACACCAACTTGGTAAGGATTTAAAAGCAGCCCACATTTTAAACATAATCTTAATGTGCTGCTTTTCAGTCAAGATTTCAGATTTTTGTTTTCTTTCTGAAAATTACAGCATGAAAATATGTGAATGAAAGCAGCTTTAAAGAGAATTAAGCCAAATTGAAATAAAGTTTATATGAAGAAAGTTCTTGTTAAAGGTGAAAAGCACAGCACTTTTAAACACATATGAGGTTACAGTAAAACATATAATAGAGTAATTATTTTAAATGTATAGACAAAATAGCTAGCTCATATTTGGCCACATATGCTAATTTGCTTTCAAAAGGGAGATTTGTTCAATCTTTTGTCTTGTCTATTTTTGTGAAATATTATTTCTGAAAACTCTAAACAAAATAAAATAGTGATTACCCATCAAAAATTTGAAATAAAACTAAAAGAAAAATAATGAAATTTATCAGTATTTTAAACTTAAGATAAAAGTTTTTTTAAAATCCCTTAAACATGATAAATTAGGGTAAAATAAAGAAGTAAAATAAAAATTTTATTCCAGATAGTCTAAGAGTTTCATGTTCACTTTATTTTCACCATTATGACCTCCTATGGCTGAAGGTTTCTAATGCCTCATCCTCTTCTGCAGAAATACAAATCTATGGGATGTATGCAACACCTCCCCACATTTCTGCTATTAAAAGCTGGGTTTCTGAAACTCCCACCTCAGGCTCTGAATAACTCACCCTGTAATACTTTGTAGAACACGTCTAGGTGCTTCACAACCAAAGAGTTTGGAAAGATTTTTTAAGCTGATTTATCAAAGAAAAATGTTTGGCCTTTTAAACAAATACTCAAGTCATGTGTTTCCTGTTAACTTGCAAAGGCTCCCTGTTCCTGATTAAGACCAGACCAAGAACTCTGTAGTGGTTTAGGGTGACATGTCTACTACAAACCCTCTGGAATTTGACTCGCTTTGAAAATACTTCAGTCTCTTGATTCGGATCAAAACATACAACCTGAGCTTTGAACATGCACTGAGGGTTTGTTCAAGATCATTTGCAGATAATACTTTTAGAGTCTCACAACGCAGTCAAAACATAGCAGAACAGGTTAATTCAAAGCAGGTACTCTGTAAGGATCATCACATTTCCTTCAGCATGGCTGCTGCCACTCACCTGCATCACCCATGGAAGTGAAAATATTTTCAGTCACATTCATGATCGTGTCTGTGGCTTGGTCGTAACGTCCAATGGGCTCCCCGCAGCTGGCATAGTGGCGGACGTGTTGCAGGAGGTCGCTGAGGGCTTGGCTCACCACCCCAGCTGCCGCCGCGACTTGTTTCAGCAGCTCGCCATCGCTGTTGGCTGAGCGGCAAGCTTTGACACAGGTTTCCACTGATCGGTCCACCAGCTTACCAGCCTCAACAAGCTGCTCCTGACAAACCGGGGAGCTGATGGTTGGGCTCACGACCTGCACCGCACACAAAGGTTGACAGCAGCTTGGACAAATCAAGACATCTAACATTGATTTTACAATGAAGCAGGAAGCTACAGTTATTCTTCCATCATCCAGACCAGCAAATTGGGGACCTTTAAATATTAATCATTTTCATTTTGTATTAGTTACAAATGCAAGTCTTCATCGGTGAGCAAGGCAGATCAAAAAACTCAAAGTGTGTACCTTGGTGCAGGCAACCAGTTGGGACGTAGACAGGGCGCATTGAGTAGCAGCTGCAATCACTCGGTTCTGCAGTATGGTGTCCTCGGCCACCTGGGCCACATTCTTGGCTTTCAGAACCAACATAGCAGCTGCATTGGCCACCGCTTTGGCCAGATTCATCAGGGTGTCCTGCAACATATTAATCAGTGTCCTTCACAGAAACATAGCACAGCTGTGTGCGTGCGACTGAAGGGAGCAGGGATGTAAATGTTTGCAGTCCAGTTTGTTCAATTGATATAATGTGACTAGTGCACGAGTAATAAACAAGGAGCAACAAGACTCCAGACAAAACAGAAGAATGACGGAAGCAGTAGTGTGTGAACGTTAATTCTGAAATTCAATCTTTTTTCAATCACAGAACACACCATACCTAAGCTATACCAGTTTGATCTAACAACAACACTGAATGTTAGCTACTTTCTGTATCAGTGAGGTGTTTAAAATGAAGTTAGAGTAAGCACCGAGATGATGTTATTATTGGTAATAGTTTACTTATCTGTAGTAAAAATATGCCACATCGCTCACAGATTGTTGGAAAAGTAAATATAATCCTTTGAGTGGCAGGAAACCTAACAAGCTAAGCAGAAATACAATGTATCAATCCTCATCAAATGATTTGGCGGATCACCAACTATGAGACCTGCAAATCACACAACAGTACCATCTTCAGTGCTGTTTCACAGTTAACAGTCTGACAGATAACCCCAAAGTTTATTCCATTTTGGCGGAGGTAGAGCTAGAGTTGACTGACAAGCCGCAGCAGATCTGGCTCAACCAAGATTATACAGTTAAGCCCAAAATTATACTATTTATATCAATGGCAGAGTTAGATTTTAAATTATTCGAATTCAACACAGAAGTTTCCTTCTGACTGGAAGTGAAGCAGTCTTAATAAAACCATGCAAAATGAGTAAAGCACTTAATTGGAAAAATAAATATAAAAATAAATTTCTATTTACATTTCAATATAAAAGGGTACTTTAGAAATACCCTTCTCAATAACCATTAAAACAGTCTTTAATGGTGTTACAGCAGGCAAACCCTTCTTACAATTGCTGACCAGATTGTTGCATGTTTCCACTGGATTTATATTTGCTGATTAGCTCCAAGCCTTTACTGTTTCCCTAATTTTTAGCTCCCCCATCAGACTCTTTATCACATTCAAGTCTGAACTCTGTCTGAGTTGGCTGTCAGTTTGAGTTGGGATGAATTGCTAAAGTAAGCTAAAACAGACGCTTTACATCGGACCAGTTAGTTAGCCTTCCATCACCTTTTAGGACTTATATAGTTTCTAACAAGCTCATAACAATATAACATCTTTGTACTACAGGTAAGTAACTTATTACCAATAATAACTTTGCAGAATTCAATAAAAAAAATCTGAACTAACCTTTTGACGTAAGGATCTATATTGTGCAGGGAATACTCATGGGGACTGCTTTTGTACTAATGGTAGCTGCGCTAATCACTAATATAAATTGTTAACAGTTTAAATGTTCTCTCAGTAAACATTTTGCCTGTACGACTGTTCTTGTATCTTGTTATGTTATAGTCCTTCAAGAGAAACTGGAGTCGGCTAAAATCAGTATTGGCAGGTATCGTATCTTTATGATTATTCCGCAATCTCAAAAATATTATCTGTTGCCCTTAAATCCCGTTATCAATATGTACAGTTTGTCTATTAAAGCCGAATGAATCTATTAACTAACGTAATTGTATTGTTGGCAATTCACTGCTGACACTGAACTAGATTTTTAGAACCCCTGCCTAGCTTCAGTTTCTTAGATCAAATTTCAGCTATATTATAAAACTTAAGAATATATGTCTTCAAAATCATGTTGAATTGTGCTAATGTTTTCCAACTAACATACCCTTAAAGGTAGACCTGTGGCTTGAGGGTAAATTCCCTATCTGAAAGCCATAATTGTATTTTGTCATTTGTTTTTTTGAATATAGAGTTATTTTCAATAATTTCTATTTAATTTCACTACTCATACTCGTCATCTTCTGCTTATCCAGGACCGGGTCTCGGGGGCAGCAGACTCAGCAGAGACACCCAGACATCTCCTCCAGCTCCTCCGGGGGGAGCCTAAGGCGTTCCTAGGCCAGCCAAGAGACATAGTCCCTCCAGCGTGTCCTGGGCCATCGCCTGGGCCTCCTCCTGGTGGGACGTGCCTGGAACACCTCCCGAGGAAGGCGTCCAGGAGGTTTCCGGTATAGATGCCCGAGCCACCTCAACTGGCTCCTCTCAATGTGGAGGAGCAGCGGCTCTACTCCGAGCCCCTCCCGGATGGCCGAGCTCCTCACCCTATCTCTAAGGGAGTACCCGGCTACCCTACGGAGGAAGCTCATTTCAGCCGCTTGTATCCGGGATCTTGTTCTTTCGGTCATGACCCAAAGTTCATGGCCATAAGTGAGGGTAGGAACATAGACCGACTGGTAAATCGAGAGCTTCGCTTTTTGGCTCAGCTCTCTCTTCACCACAACGGACCGGCACAGTGCCCCCATTACTGTGGCAGCCGCACCGATCCGTCTGTCGATCTCCCACTCCATTCTTCCCTCACTCGTAAACAAGAACCCGAGATACTTAAACTCCTCCACTTGAGGCAGGAACTCCCCTCCAACATGAAGAGGACAAGCCACACTTTTCTGGTGGAGAACCATGACCTCTGACTTGGAGGAGCTGATCTTCATCCCAACCGCTTCACACTCAGCTGCAAACTGCCCCAGCGCATGCTGTAGGTCTTGGTTAGAGGGGGCCAGCAGGACCACATCATCTGTAAAAAGAAGAGATGAAATCCTCTGGTCCCCAAACCAGACCCCCTCCGGCCCTTGGCTGTGCCCAGAAATCCTGTCCATAAAAGTTATGAACAGGACCGGTGACAAAGGGCAGCCCTGCCGGAATCCAACATGCACCGGAAACAGGTCCGACTTAGTGCCGGCAATGCGAACCAAACTCCTGCTCCGCTTGTACAGAGACCGGATGGCCCCTAATAAAGGGCCCCCGACTCCATACTCCTGGAGCACCCCCCACAGTCAAATGCTTTCTGCAGGTTCACAAAACACATGTAGACCAGTTGGGCAAACTCCCATGAACCCTCGAGTACCCTGTAGAGGGTATAGAGCTGGTCCAGTGTTTCACTATATTGTCTTAAATGTACTATTTCCAGTTGTGGAAGAAATGGGGTGGCATCTTCGATTCATGTCATGTGATCTAAAAGTGATTAAACCCCAAGTTTACTCAATATTCAATCTTCACCATATGCATTTAAGGCTTACAGTGCTTTTTTGGTCTTTGTACATGTTTCTTTTTTCAATAAAGCATTAATTAGAAAAAGGTCAAAGCCATACAAATATTGGAAATCGGCCACAAAATTCAGATTGGTGCATCTCTATTATTAAGGATATCCAAAAGAAAAAAGGAAAACAGTGCCTAGTCTTAATTAACAGAAGATTACTGACTTGAGGTATATAAGAATGATCATTTGTTTGTTTTTTGTAAGAAGTAATATAAACTAATGTGAGTGTTACATGTACATTAAATTCTATGTTCAATACATAAAGCAGCACCCTGGCTCTATAGAAGCTTGAGGTAATTAAACATGTCAATACACTCTTATGTAAAGGGGGCCTGGGAATATTGGAGTGTGTGTCTTCCTGTTTGGCCAGCACAGCCATAGAAACAGTGAGTGGGAGGCATCCAACCTGGAACTTCTCATCAGTCTCGCCCTCCCCCATGTGACGGAGCAGGTCCCCGCTGGCTTGTCCAATGCTTCCTGCTGCAGTCAGCACAGTCTGTCTCGGCTGCACGAGGGTGACATCAGCACATTCATTACACATGGCTGGCCAGTTCCCACAGAAAACAGTCCAGCATGATCTAAAACAGGATCAAACATCCTTCCCTGGCAAAAACGCTTTTGTAGTTTATCTTCGTGGGGGCATTGGTAAAATTAGCATGCAGTTCAGCATTTTGTGTTTCTGTGAGTTCTGGGGATTGCAGTTGAGAATGGGATTCTCAAACCAGCACAGAAATCGCTGGGTGCCTCACCTCGCCAGCCACAGGCTCCACGGACCTGAGCAAATCTGACACGGCTCCTGCCAGCATCCTGGCAGCACCCATGAGCTTATGTCCACCTCCTGCCTCATCATCCATTAATGCTGCGAGCAGCTTGACACCCTTAGACATTTCTGTGAGGTTTGAGGAGATGGTGGTGATGGCACAGCCCACGGCTGTGTAGTCAGTTTCTGTGGGTTCACCTGCAGCAGAGAGAGGGCCATCATAGCAGCCTAAACCATCCTGCATCTCTGCTGTGCATCTTAATTTACTGCTGGAGCATTGATTCAGCTACGCCATGGGGCAGCTCGTGTGTCATTCACTTTAATACACATATCAGTGTCATCATTACAGCCTGTTTGAAATGGCTCAATGGAGATAAGAACATTGATGAAGCATGTGGCTGCTAAAAGAAAAGCTTTGAATTAGATAGGGAGGGGATGTTGGGTGAAACCTAACAGATGGCAAGGTTAGATTGAAACTAGCATATACCAAACAACACGGAGCAGATGGGACAGATGAACTTTAGAGCAGTGGTTTTAAGATTTATTCATTAGGAGAAACAGAATATCTACAGAGAAAACCAAAAAAAAATCACGCAGTCACTGATCAACACTGGCTTAGAAAACATCCATTAATTCTTATTTTTTGCCCAGATCAAGTTTAAATGGTAGAATGTGAGTAAAAATGACTGAAAGCAGCTTCTTTAAAGTATTTAGTATTTTCCTGGAAACTCACCAGCTGTGAGATTGACCACAGAAGCTGTTCCAGCAGTGATGGCATCCACCTGAGAATGGATTTCGTGTTTTGATTCATCCACTTTATTCTGAACCCAAACCCTGGATGCCTATTGGAGAAGTAAAATAAGAACTTTAGATATTTATCACAGTAGGAGCTATCTTGATCACATTGATTAAAGCCCAAGGCTAGCAAAAAAAAAAAAAAAAAGATTATAAACAGCATGAATGTTTATACTCTACCCTACAACCTCATCATTTAAACAAAATTGGCAGAAAGCACGAGAAGAGTTAGCTGTGATTGTAAAAAAAATGATGGTCAGCTCTGTATTTACATGATGCATCAATCCCAATATATTCTGCAAAACTGTGAAATTAATATGGTATAACTCACCAAGTCATGGCCCAGCGGAGGCAGATCATCTACTTGTCCCAGGTCAGCCTGGGTCTGCTGCACAGCCTTCATGCTGCTGTTAATGGTTCCCATTAAGGCCTGCTGGGCTAGACTCTGATGATAGGCAGACACACAACATGCACATGAAACATACTTGTAAAGAGTTGTTGAACCAGTAGCCTAAACAGCTTAAAGGCAACAAACCTGGAACCTTGTTTGCATTTTAGAAATTATGTTTTGTTTATTCAGGACAAACATGTAGATGTGCGTTATTATACTCACTAGTGGAGGCATGTGTCCTCTGTGCATCTGTCCTGTGGTAATTTGCTGCTGGGCAAAAGGCATTGTACCCACACTGTAGTTATCAGGGCCACCGATAGAGCCAGACCTTATAATACCAGGAAGGGCCACTGACCCATGCTCTACACGGCCAACCCTATTATACTGCTGTTGCAAAATTGTGGATCTATAGAAACATATAGAAAAAAAAAAGTTAGTGATAGAAATTTACCGGATATAAATGTCACATACAAGATCAACCTATAGGCAGATGTTATTCGTGGAAAGAAAGCTAGCAGTTATCCATGGTTGGTGTTTTTTAATTAATCTTTGATCCTAGCTACTTATGTAATAAGTTTTGATTTTGAGTTTTGCTTTATATTGGGATTTGCCAACCTTTGCTTTTCATATTCAGTTTGTTTCTTAGTTTTAAGATTCCTTGTTCTTTTGTTCTGTACTCCAGCATTTCATGTCTTTATATTCTGCTCCCTGATTCCCTTTGTGTTCCCTCAGTCATTTCTCCTTCTTCTTTTTCTTTGGTTTACTGGTAGTTGGCAATTAGCTTTTGGAAAGTAATTTCTCCCATTTCCTCAGTTAAACTTCAGTTATTTGTCTTCCCTCACAGCTGCACCCTGTTTTTAATTAACCACCTGCTCCTTGTTCAGTAATCAACTCTCCAGCTTATCTATCTCTCAGATCATCCTGTTATTGCCTGTTTCTTTGTGGTCCCCTCATGAGTTATTATTTTGGATTTCCCCTAGACTAAGTTTTTGAATTTCCTTTTTTTTTTTTTTTTTAAGTAAAATTGTTTATTTTCATCTGTCTGCCTCCTCCCTGTATTTGGGTCCTGCTCTTCACCATGTCATGACAATTTTAGCTCAACAAGCTAAGTCTTGACTATAGACCACCACAAAGTACTGCATATTTCTGAAGAGAAAGAAAAGAGACGAAGAACAGCCTGGCAGCGTGATGCTGCTTCCACCACCATCAAGGTATGGTTGGTGTTTACAGGGTAATGTTAATTTTCCTTCACACATGATGTTTTACAAATTTTTATGTTGATCACCTTCTTCCACACACTTGTTGTGTCTTTTACATGGCTTGTGGCAAACTGCAAATTGGACATTATCTTAACAAAGACTTTTGATTTGCCACACTCTCCTAAAGGTCAGGTTAGTGGAGTGGAAGACCTATAGTTGGTGATTCTCCCATCTAAGCTGTGGATCTCTGTAGTTCCTTTAGAGTAACCATGGTATTTTTGGCTGATTCTTTGATTATGACTTTCCTTAGTTGGTCTGTCAGTTTAGGTGGACGGCCACTAGTTTTACAGGTTTGCCACACTACATTTCAGATAATGGATTGACAGGTGCTTCAAAAGGATCCAAAATGTTTCCCTGAGCGGTTTAATGAGTTACACTGTATTCTAACAAGCCCTCACATGACAGATGACATATAAATGCAATAGGTTGCACTGGATGAAAGGGGTATTACAATAAAGTGAATTAAAACACATTACCACATCTGTCATTTTCCTTTCACTTCACAATTATTGACTATCTATCTATCTATCTATCTATCTATCTATCTATCTATCTATCTATCTATCTATCTATCTATCTATCTATCTATCTATCTATCTATCTATCTATCTATCTATCTATCTATCTATCTATCTATCTATCTATCTATCTATCTATCTATCTATCTATCTATCTATCTATCTATCTATCTATCTATCTATCTATCTATCTATCTATCTATCTATCTATCTATCTATCTATCTATGACAAGGATGATTTCTGTCCTGATTAACAGCTCAGTTTATATAAGTGTTTCTATGTTTTTATTTATATTTCACATGGGATTCCTAAATTAAAGCCTCATGAAGGTTATTAATACAATTTTTCAAAGATTAAAGCCCTGGCCCCCTGTGAAGACAAAGGTCAAAATAGGGCTTGCATCAGTCAGACTAGGCCTACACGTAGAGAGGATCATTGGACCAACAAGGAATCTATATACTATATTTCAAAGTGCAATTGGAACTCATGTTTGGAAATCTGAGTATCCTACAGATCCTACACCTCTCGACAAAATATTACGTGTATGCTGAGAAATACGGCTTCAGATTTTAACAGCAGATATGTATACTTTTAGTGACATAGATGGTCAACTCCTAACCTTAACAGGAATTGGTCTCTGGCAGTCAGTTATCTTTTAAGCTTATATATATGGTTTTTAAAATAGGACATTTATGTTGAATAATATTTAGCCATATTTACCAGTCATTAATTTTGAAAAATATATATCTTCATATTTTTCAAAAGTATCATTGTAAATGTTTAAAGACACAAATTTTACATTGAAGTTCCTAAAATATGTTTCCTCTGGTTAGATTGTGAAAACTGTCATTAAGTCATGCCTTTATTTTAAAAGCGGGTCCATAAACGTGACTTCCTTTTAGTACTTCGGCAAACTGAAGTATTCTCTGTTATAGTCAACAAGATACAGTAAACTATCCCGACTAACAGCGCTAACTACCACCAAATCCACAATGCTCCTGATTTCTTTTGCAACATGACAGAAATTAATTTAGCTGTTTCTGCTAGCTCTTTTTGAGAACCAGGCAGCCATAATGAGGCTCAGCAGCTACTTTCTAGAGCAGGGATGTTAAACTCCAGTCCTCGAGGGCCGGTGTCCTCAAACCTTTACAGGTCCTTCTCAAAAAATTAGCATATTGTGATAAAGTTCATTATTTTCCATAATGTCATGATGAAAATTTAACATTCATATATTTTAGATTCATTGCACACTAACTGAAATATTTCAGGTCTTTTATTGTCTTAATACGAATGATTGTGGCATACAGCTCATGAAAACCCAAAATTCCTATCTCACAAAATTAGCATATTTCATCCGACCAATAAAAGAAAAGTGTTTTTAATACAAAAAACGTCAGCCTTCAAATAATCATGTACAGTTATGCACTCAATACTTGGTCGGGAATCCTTTGGCAGAAATGACTGCTTCAATGCGGCGTGGCATGGAGGCAATCAGCCTGTGGCACTGCTGAGGTCTTATGGAGGCCCAGGATGCTTCGATAGTGGCCTTTAGCTCATCCAGAGTGTTGGGTCTTGAGTCTCTCAACGTTCTCTTCACAATATCCCACAGATTCTCTATGGGGTTCAGGTCAGGAGAGTTGGCAGGCCAATTGAGCACAGTGATACCATGGTCAGTAAACCATTTACCAGTGGTTTTGGCACTGTGAGCAGGTGCCAGGTCGTGCTGAAAAATGAAATCTTCATCTCCATAAAGCTTTTCAGCAGATGGAAGCATGAAGTGCTCCAAAATCTCCTGATAGCTAGCTGCATTGACCCTGCCCTTGATAAAACACAGTGGACCAACACCAGCAGCTGACACGGCACCCCAGACCATCACTGACTGTGGGTACTTGACACTGGACTTCTGGCATTTTGGCATTTCCTTCTCCCCAGTCTTCCTCCAGACTCTGGCACCTTGATTTCCGAATGACATGCAGAATTTGCTTTCATCCGAAAAAAGTACTTTGGACCACTGAGCAACAGTCCAGTGCTGCTTCTCTGTAGCCCAGGTCTGGGGAATGCGGCACCTGTAGCCCATTTCCTGCACACGCCTGTGCACGGTGGCTCTGGATGTTTCTACTCCAGACTCAGTCCACTGCTTCCGCAGGTCCCCCAAGGTCTGGAATCGGCCCTTCTCCACAATCTTCCTCAGGGTCCGATCACCTCTTCTCGTTGTGCAGCGTTTTCTGCCACACTTTTTTCTTCCCACAGACTTCCCATTGAGGTGCCTTGATACAGCACTCTGGGAACAGCCTATTCGTTCAGAAATTTCTTTCTGTGTCTTACCCTCTTGCTTGAGGGTGTCAATAGTGGCCTTCTGGACAGCAGTCAGGTCGGCAGTCTTACCCATGATTGGGGTTTTGAGTGATGAACCAGGCTGGGAGTTTTAAAGGCCTCAGGAATCTTTTGCAGGTGTTTAGAGTTAACTCGTTGATTCAGATGATTAGGTTCATAGCTCGTTTAGAGACCCTTTTAATGATATGCTAATTTTGTGAGATAGGAATTTTGGGTTTTCATGAGCTGTATGCCACAATCATCCGTATTAAGACAATAAAAGACCTGAAATATTTCAGTTAGTGTGCAATGAATCTAAAATATATGAATGTTAAATTTTCATCATGACATTATGGAAAATAATGAACTTTATCACAATATGCTAATATTTTGAGAAGGACCTGTAGATGTTTCCCTGGTCCAACACACCTGAATCTATGGCCGAATTACCTCCTCAGTATGCAGTCAAGTTCTCCAGAATCCAGCTAATGACCTAATTATTAGATTCAGGTGTGTTGAAGCAGGGGAACATCTAAAGGTTGCAGGACACTGGCCCTCGAGGACTGGAGTTTGACACCTGTGTTCTAGAGCCTTGACCTCCCAATAGGAGAGAAGCTGAGGCTGTGATGCTGTTCCAAAGAACACCCCCCCGTCTCGGTCCCGGCCCATTCGTATTTACATTTCCAAGAGCATGTTGAGGAGGAATAGACAACACAGAGACAGAGTAATGTAAAAAAGAAAGAGGGAAATAAATACTACTACAGTCACTGGTGCTCATAAACCGCAGTCCAATGAATATGCTAATGTTTATAACATCACTGAGATTAATTTAGACAAGAAAACATTATAAAATGATAATTAGTGTACAACAATGGTCACACACCAACAATCATTCTCCCAGTGAGCAGGCCTTGACAGAGAGAACACTGTGCACAAAACTGGCTTTTCATGTCCAACTCAGCAGATGTTCCCGACTCCATTGGTTAATTACAGCTTGTTTTGAAATGCATCAATTATGCTTTTGCAAAGGAAACCTCAACAGGAATCAGTTGGCCCATGCACAAGGGTATATGATAGCACATTTTATCAGAGAGTAGTTTCAACAGGAGCTCTGTGAATTTTCACCGATAATACATTTTTAAACTCCACTTCCTATTCACACTCCAGTCCTGCTGGATCCCATAGATTAAATTGTCATGTAGAGATGTATTGCCTTCCAATTCCAGGATTGTTTTTCCTGCCTTCTCTCTGCACCATCCTTGTGACTGTGACCCCAAAATCAATCTTACCAAGCATGGATGTCTTCATTGTTTATGCTTCTGTGCCTACAGATGGGAGGAGAGAGGACTGTGGGGAGATATGTGGAGATGGGCCTTCCCACAGTATAGATATGAACAAGATGTATGCTGGTTCAGGTGTATCCTCTTTTAGGCATCCATTACTTAAAAAATAGTAACGTTGTTTAAAAATGGAGCTAGGAACACAAAATAATCTTATAGGAACATGAAGATCTGCTCCCATATCAGGTGGAATAGACTAAATAATGAGAAAACAGGTGAAAAGGACAGGAGAAGAGCTGAGCTTGTATAGAAATAAGGAGGTATGATAATTTACAACTACCAGAAATGTAAACTACTGTGATGCTTTGTTAATCAACACTCCAGCATTGATGGAGGCTCAGCCAGCAGCTTAACTTGCATGTTTCATATTAAAAGGTCCACACTTTTCCAAACTCAAACTTCCACCATTCTCAACTCTGTTTTTGCTATTTCTTTTAAATTTGAAAGTGAAAATACAAACGTTCACCAAGAATCTATGGCAGCTATTTTTATTTGTTAGTTGTTAAAAATGGAGCCTACAAAAAATACACACTGGAGTAAAGAAGAGGATGGATGGATGGGATGGTTGGACGATAGACACAAAGATGGATGGAACAACGGATGCATAAAGGGATGGATGGATAGAAGGGTGGATGAATGAATACATGTTTCTGACAATGGGATAGGTAATAAAGTCGTGAAATAATAATTTTGAAATAAACAGCATTTTCCATTGTTTTAAATGCTTACCCAGACCTGGAAAATAGCTAGACCATACTTTTTAGACTGTGTATGAACTCTCAATGTAAAATGAGATGAGACAGAACCTATTGAATACTGAATAAAACATCCTTTTATTTTAATGGCCCCCAACTATGGTTAGGATCACACTTAAGGTTGTAAAACAACAAGTTGAGATGATCTTTATAAATCAATGTTAATGGAAAAATATTGTAAACAGCATAGTTTTCTACAGTAATAAAAAAGACTTAAAGCAGTCATACATGGATAAATGTATGATAAGACAGTTGTTCAGCTTGTTTTGGTTATTACTAACCACACTGTGTTCATAAATTAGCACGGTCAGCACTTTACTACAGAGAATAGTATGTAAACACTACTCACTTCTTAGGGGAAACAGATTCCTCCAGCATTGTGGATTCCTCGTCTCCCTCGAGGCCAAATCGGTCCTTACTCTGCTTCTGCATTGGGAGGACATTAGCAAACACTGCTGATTATCTGGATAGTCTTGAACGCACAATATATTGCACTAGTTTAAATAAGGCTTGTTTTAAATTTTTATGCACGAACCTTTTTAAGAATGATGTCGATGTATCCTGCAATAAGCTGGGATATCTGTTCCCCTTCTGTTGTCTGGACAGAGTAGTAACTTTCCTGATATTCTCCAAAATCCTTTTAAAACAAGAAAAACTGTGTGTTTATGCTACAGTGTACAGTCATCTGGCTAGATGTAAGAACATTTAGCTTCAACAACAGGGAGGGAGTGTGGCAATATGTGCTTAAGATGAAAAAATGAATCACTGAGGGTGAGGGTCGGAATATATTTGGCAGTACTTTCATCATTTCTCGCTCTCAAGGAAAAAGACTTCTGTAGAGCATCCTATTTCTCCAAAGAGTTTCATGTGAGATGTAGTAAATCTGAGAAGTTCTAACTTCAAAGCATTCTGTAGAAACACAAGAGCGAGTATTTTTATTTTAAATGAATGCTGACAAATATACCTTAGGAGTTCTTTTTTTGAATTAGCATTTTCTATTAATCTTGAAATGAAATAACCCGTTCCAGCAGTGGAAGAAAAACAGCTATCAGATAAATAATACATCTAAATTCAGCTCATTCTCCTCCCTGACTCCATTGTTAACGCAAGGATAATAGCTGGCTAGCATGGTTAAAATATTCAATATCGCAGCATGAAGACTTAATAATTTCACTGGACGGTGTGTGTTAAGAAATAATGCAATCACACTATCTCTGTGCATTAAACAGAGAGAATGAGTATTGAATATTTGAATAATAAAGTAAATGTATTTCTATTGGAGGTGTTAATATGAAATTTACTCCAGATGTCGGTAACCACTCAATGATTTCACAAATGCAAAGAGATCATAACAAATTAACTTATAAATGTGCAATAAAATGGATTTATACAGGGAATCTGTGTTAAACACACCTAATGAAATTTATTCAATAAAAACAAAAACCCTTTTGTTGGTAATGACAGCTTCAGTTAGTCTCCTGTATAAAGAAACTGGTCCCATGCATTGCTCAGGTGTGATTTTTGACCCATTTTTCCACACAAACTGTCTTCAAATCTTGAAGGTTCTGGTGGCTCTTTTTACGAACTCTGATCTTCAGATCTTTACGTTGTTTTTCAATTGCATTCAAGTTCAGTGACTGAATTTGAATAATCATTTAATTTTAAGATTCTAATAAAGAATATCTTGGTATCTTTCTCCATCCAGCCTTCCTTTAATAACAATCAGTCTGTCTGTACCACATCTTGAAAAACTGCCCCCCTGACCATGAGATTCTCACTTCCAAACTTCACTATTGGTATACTGTTTTGTGGGGGATGTGCAGTTCCATTTATCTTCCAAAAGTGGTGTTGCAATGAAATCCAATGACTTATATTTTAGTTTCTGTTAACTAGAATATATTCTCCCAGTGTGAGTTGCCCAAATGGTCTTTAACACTTCGAACAAACTTCAGCAAGCTTTTCCTTGGCAGTAAAATGTTGTGCAATTAGTGGGCAAGGAAACCATTGCGACTGAGAGCCAAACTGATTGCTTTTATTTAAAAAAAAAACTGTACCTGATAAATCCAGGTCTTTCAGAAGCTGATGGCCCTTGGAAAACTATTAATTCTTCTTTTGACTCTTTTCTTCATGAAATCTTAGTAGTAGCCTCTTGCCATGCTCCCTGGAGCAATCAGAAGTATTTTGTGCAGTAACAAGGTTGAAACAACCTTGAAAGATCTCTTTGCTTTTACTCATGAAGAAAATGGATAACGGGGCATAAATGGTTGAGCATTAAATGTCAAAGACTACTTAATTATATTTATGCATCAAAAATCAGTTAAATCAACCATATTCTTCTAATAAGTCTCATAAATTGAGTAATTATTTTACAAATAAGCCATAATTGCATACTTCATTTAAAGGCATAAAAGGAATATATTATAAAAATCACAATATTGAGCAATCAATTGAAATTTTGTACTTGTACTCTTCCGCTTTATCTGGGACCTGGTCGCGGGGGCAGCAGACTCAGCAGAGACGCCCAGACGTCCCTCTCCCCAGACACCTCTTCCAGCTCCTCCGGGGGGAGCCCAAGGCGTTCCTAGGCCAGCCGAGAGACATAGTCCGTCCAGCGTGTCCTGGGACGTCCCTTGGGCCTCCTCCCGGTGGGACATGCCTGGAACACCTCCCGAGGAAGGCGTCCTGGAAGCATCCGGTATGGATGCCCGAGCCACCTCAACTGGCTCCTCTGGATGTGGAGGAGCAGCGGCTCTACTCCGAGCCCTTCCCGGATGGCCGAGCTCCTCACCCTATCTCTAAGGGAGTACCCGGCCACCCTACGGAGGAAGCTCATTTCAGCCGCTTGTATCCGGGATCTTGTTCTTTCGGTCATGACCCAAAGTTCATGGCCATAGGTGAGGGTAGGAACGTAGACCGACCGGTAAATCGAGAGCTTCGCTTTTTGGCTCAGCTCTCTCTTCACCACAACGGACCAGCACAGCGCCCCCATTACTGTGGCAGCCGCACCGATCCGTCTGTCGATCTCCCGCTCCATTCTTCCCTCACTCGTGAACAAGACCCCGAGATACTTAAACTCCTCCACGTGAGGCAGGAACTCCCCTCCAACCTGAAGAGGACAAGCCACCATTTTCCGGTCGA
The DNA here is from genome assembly GCF_021462225.1 of Girardinichthys multiradiatus. NCBI lineage: Eukaryota > Metazoa > Chordata > Actinopteri > Cyprinodontiformes > Goodeidae > Girardinichthys > Girardinichthys multiradiatus. Next base: position 26,844,533 of record NC_061795.1, on the reverse strand, counting down.
GAACCATGGCCTCGGACTTGGAGGAGCTGATCTTCATCCCAGCCGCTTCACACTCGGCTGCAAACCGCCACAGCGCATGCTGTAGGTCTTGGCTAGATGGGGCCAGCAGGACCACGTCATCTGCAAAAAGAAGAGACGAAATCCTCTGGTCCCCAAACCAGACCCCCTCCGGCCCTTGGCTGCGCCTAGAAATCCTGTCCATAAAAGTTATGAACAGGACCGGTGACAAAGGGCAGCCCTGCCGGAGTCCAACATGCACCGGGAACAGGTCCGACTTAGTGCCGGCAATGCGAACCAAACTCCTGCTCCGCTTGTACAGAGACCGGATGACCCCTAGTAAAGAGCCACCGATTCCATACTCCCGGAGCACCCCCCACAGGGCATCACGAGGGACACAGTCGAATGCTTTCTCCAGGTCCACAAAACACATGTGGACCGGTTGGGCAAACTCCCATGAACCCTCGTGTACCCTGTAGAGGGTATAGAGCTGGTCCAGTGTCCCACTGCCAGGACGAAAACCACACTGCTCCTCCTGAAGCCGGGGTTCGACTATCGGCCGGACTCTCCTCTCCAATACCCTGGCGTAGGCCTTACCAGGGAGGCTGAGGAGTGTGATCCCCCTGTAGTTGGAACACACCCTCCGGTCACCCTTCTTATGTAGGGGGACCACCACCCCAGTCTGCCAATCCAAAGGCACTGTCCCCGTCCGCCACGCAATGTTGAAGAGGCGTGTCAACCATGACAGCCCCACAACATCCAAAGAGTTGAGGTACTTAGAGGCTGGGTACTCGGGGCTGGACTCTTTCATCACCCAGGCTGAAGTCACCGAGGTGGTTAAAAAGCTCCGCGGTGGCAAGGTTTCGGGGTTGGATGAGATCCGCCCTGAGAGACATAGTCCCTCCAGCATGTCCTGGCCAAGGGGTCCGCCAGACGCTCCCAGCAGACCCTCACTATGCGCTTGGGCCTGCCATGTCTGTCCGGCTTTCTCCTCCTCCAGCGGATCCAACTCACCACCAGGTGGTGATCAGTGGACAGCTCAGCCCCTCTCTTCACCCGAGTGTCCAAAACATGCGGCCGAAGGTCTGATGATACGACAACAAAGTCGATCCTTGACCTCCTTCTTAGGGTATCCTGGTACCAAGTGCACTGATGGACACCCTTATGTTTGAACATGGTGTTCATTATGGACAATCCGTCACTAGCACAGAAGTCCAATAACAAAACACCGCTTGGATTCAGATCGGGGAGGCCATTCCTCCCAATCACGCCTCTCCAGGTGTCACTGTCGTTTCCCACGTGGGTGTTGAAGCACTTAAATACATTTTGTTGTGTCTTGGAGTCTTCAGGAATGCTGTTTTAAAGCCATTCAGTTTTCCTTGCTCTCTATTAGGTTTTTTTAAACTGTTACGCCACAGTATTTGCTGCGGAACAACTAAACAAGATCATAGAATTTTGGCAACCAATTATGTTTATCCGCCATATTTCTCGCTGCAATTTTCTGGTCCAAGTTTAAATATGCTGAAGCTGCAAGTGGGTAAGTCTCAATGTTTGGTTGTTGGGTTTATTATTCCACACAATCCATAAAACCGTTCCCCAGAATCAGAACCTCTTCAAAGTGCCTGGTTAAATTTTATCTTTCATGTAAAAATGTACCCACATCCTTCAAACGCACGAAGCACTTCAAGGACTAGTTCTTTAGCAACCTCCACCAGTATGAAGAAGGATTTGTCGAAAGACTTCATCTGATTAAGGGGTCAGTTCCTTCTGTCTATGGAAACGACGGACACAGCAAAGCAGTGAGCTGCAAATAACACAAAAATGTCAACAAACTTTATTTTAAACATGAATTTATTGTGTCCTGACCATTGTTTTGATAGCAGTGGCATTGTGCCTTCTGCTTATGTTAGCGCTGTGCGCTGCTATTAGCTCCTTGAGGACAGAACCGTACTGCATGTTTTGAATAGTATTATTACATAAAAGTTTTGCAATATTTTTGCTGTTTTTCTTTTGTTTGCGCTGCATTATATCTCTGGTTTTAAACTACAAAAATGGCAGAACTGTGTGGAGTGGAACGCTCTGTGACCTGGAGGGAGCAGCGTGTGAAGTGACTGTGGCATTTAAAGAGGCGGCATGAAATAAGTTGCTCTCAGACACACCTCAGAACAGGGGTAAAAGAGAGGCCTGTGGAGCTACAATAACAAGACGTTCAGACCAAAGCATTGCAGTTCCACTTTATGTAGACCACAACTGAATGATTTAAGTGTGAAAAGGAAGAATTGAAGGGGGCATGATATGTCCCTTTTAAGAATTGCAGGATCATAATCTGCAAGGTATAATATTATTTCAGCGCTATCTGATCATAATGAAGACTTTTTCAACAGTCTTGGTCAGACTGTGATTTGGCAGCAAAGAGGTCCGATTTCTGAGCGTTCCTAATGCTACACCCAACATTCTGCAATACCTTGGTAATGAGAAACCTTTTCATGGGCCATGAATTAGGACTAAATCAGATTATATTAATTTGCACTGAAATGACGCAGGGTTACACCGATTTCTGATGGTTGCTTAGTTTTCTGTAAATTTTTCATATGTTCAGTACTTATTTCCTGTATATTTTTACTTTATTTCACATAATTTATTATAATGTTAATTTTTTTTTGGTCGCATGGGTTATTTGGGTTACTGACATATGTGTGAATTTCATGGCAGTAGGCTAACTGGCAATATATTTACAAAGAAAAACATTGAAGTGTTCACTACTTATTTCCCTTGCTGTATAAGATCCAGAGCAGTCTAAAAATAGCACTGAGGATTTTCAGTTAGTCCCACTGTACCAAGGTGAAACTCTTAGGGGAGGCTGCCCATCTCTTGACAGTTGTCAGAGGCCATTCCTGAACCACATCCTTCGTCTTCTCATCCACTCGCATTACCGACTCTTTGGTTATCCCCAGCAGCCTTGGGACCAGCTTATTTTTACCCTTCATCTTTTCCTGTCAGAAAGGAAACATTAGACATAAAAAAAAATAAGTCAGTGCTACACACCTACACAGATGATCTATGCAAGGTAAAAATGCAAAACATTGGTGCCATTCAGCTACTGTTGCTGTAATACAGATGTTGACTCTGTGATTCTAATCCTCAAACGGGGGTGGGGGCTGGGGATGCGGTGGAATTGCGAAGTAACGGGAACGGCTCTGGCTTGTTTAACTGCTGCTTTATTGAACAGAGGTCTCCAAAGGTTTAAGTCACTGTCAGCACAGCTGCATGGAGTCTCCACCAGCTCCGCTGCCCACTGATAATAAATTGCAGCTCACTTCTGAGCGTTACCTTGGCTGCCCTTCAGGGGTGGAGAGGATGAAACTAGCAGTGTGGGAAGGTCACATTTCTATAAATAAATACAGAGGGACTTATGCTTCTCTTTATCAAAAGGGTCAAAACTTTAGACAATAGCACAAACCCAGAACATCTGGAGAGCCCTTGAACTCAAGGGCAGATAACATTATTCCAGCGTTCTTTATTTGTACAAGCCTTGATTGTTTCAGGTTCCATTATTTAAACGTCATAATTTTCAAGGCTGCTTTCAAACAGTTCCTATCTAATTTTAGGTGGAAAGATGATTTATTGTGTCATTTAAATTACCATGCTTGAGCAAGAAAATGCAATTGAGGCATTACAGCATACACACCAGCACACATGACTGCAGCATACCTATATTTAAAACACATCACTGGATGAATGCAATTACTTTAATGAACTGTAATTTTTTTTCCTCTTTGTGTGTTTACAGCAATACAAAGCTTTTGGGATTAAAAAACCTGCAGTGATTAAAGACTCGCAGATAAGAAATGGTGGGTTCTAGAAAAACACTCCAACAATGCCAGGTTTGCGCTTTTCCTTTTGCAAACATCAACAGCTGAGTGCAGCGGGAGTAAATTATTTAGCAGAGTCTTGGAATCTCCATCACTACCTCTCCCCTCTGAACACAGGCAGTCCTTGTGCTTGCAGGTTTCCACACCATACAAAATAATTATTTGAACCTGGCAGTGAGCTTCAACCATCAGGTCCAACAATTCATTTATCATCCATTAGAACTATGCTCTTCCTTGTTTTATCTCCTATATCTCACAAATGTGTGGCCAAATAGGGGTGCCTTTACAACGCTTGCTCATGCAACTTCATCTTGATCATTTGCTTCCATTCAGCTTCTGCGCTGTAAATCTGGAGCAGAGTAGAACAGCTTTTGTCATACGCTTTTACTCAAAAGCCCTCCATATGAGGTGATAAGGGGGCTTCTTGGTGCTTCCAGCATGCTTCAATACCTGTTTGAACACACAGGCTATCACAGTGACTTAGAGCTACTTATCATCACAGCTGACAGTAGCTACAACAGTTATACTTCATGCCTGTTTACTGTAATACTTCTTCCTGGTCAGTTACAATTACAGGAAAATTCTGGCATTATTAGCTGCAGTGTATGTTTATTCTGGATTTCATTTAATAATATAAACAATGCAATATAAACCTCTGAAGATAAAGTTACTTGTTACTTTTTTCTAAACTGAATGTTTACCTAGGTTATTTATCATGCTAATTAGAAATAAACATCTAAAACATAAAAAGAATGCATGGCAAAACCCAATAACAAAAATGGAAAGAAAAGACAAAGAGAAAAAAAAGGAAAACAAAAAACCTATTAACAAAACCTTGCGAAAGTATTCAACCAAGAACCTGTGTTTTATTTTGATTTAATATGATTGACCAGCACAAAGTAATGGATAATTAGTAAAGTGGAAAGAAACTAATTTTCAAATCTTGTACACAACATATGAAAATGTATTATATCTTTAAAGTGTTGCACATCTAGTGATTGAAAATGTTTCTGTTCTTTGTAAAACACCTTAAGCTTAGTCATATTGAATAGAGAGTGTCTATGAAAACCAGTTTTTATTTCTTGTCACAGACTGAATTGGATTTAGGCTGGACTTTGACTAAACCATTCTAACTCATGAAAATGCTTTGATCCAAACCATTCCCTTATAGCTCTGGCTTTATCATTTAGGGTTGCCTCGAACAGGTTTTCTTTCAGGATTGCTCTATGTTTAGCTCATTCTATCTTCTTACCATCTTTGACTAGCTTCTCTGTCCATTCTAAGAAAAATGCCAAAGGTCAAAAAAGTTACATTTTGGTTTTACCTAAACCCAACCGGCAAATATGAATGCTGTTGGCTTTCTTTAACAATGGGTTTGTTCTTGCCACTCTTCCACTAGTACCAGATTTGTGGAGTGAATGATTAATAGTTGTCCTGTAGACAGATTTTTCCACCCTAACTATATAAATCTCTGCAGCTCCTCTCAAGTTATCATGGGTCACTTGGCCGTTTCTCTGATTAATGGGCTCCTTGCCCAGTCTGTCAGTTTAGGTGGACGTTCATGGTAGGTTTGCAGTTGTCCCATATTCTTTAATTTCCAGATGATTGATTGAACATTGCTCCATGAGATGTTCAAATACAGATATTTGTTTATAACTTAACTTCTCTACAACTTCATCCTTGGAGGTTTCTGGTGTGTTCCTTGGTCTTTATGGTGCTGTCAGTTCACCAGTGTTCTCAATCAAACCTTTAAGGTCTTCACAGAACAGCTGAATTTCTAATGAGATTAAATTACACATAGGTGGACGCAATTTTAACTACAAAGGTGACTTCTGAAGGCAAATGGCTGCACTTGAGTTTATATGAGCGTATCAGAGTAATGGGGCCTAAATACATTTACACGTCACAATTTTCAGATTTTTGTCTATAAGGGATTTTGAAAAGCCTGTATTATTTCCCTTCCACCTTACAATTATACACTACTTTGTGAAAAAACCCAACATTACAAATACAAATACAATGAAGTTCAAAAGAGATGAATACTTTAGCAGTACAATTTATCCACCGCTGCAAAGCACGTGGAGTTAATTTTTAAATGCAGTTATATTTACATTTTATTTCACAAATAATATGATGCATGCAAAGACTGAGTGAAAATGTATTTTATTTTTTACAGACTTTAAAAACTTTCATGGACTGATTCTGCATTATTTTAACTCTTACCTTGACGAGGAAGAAGGACACTCCATATGTTGGCAGAGATCTGGCAAGCTTCACATACTTTACTTTCCCTTCAATTTCAGACATTTCTCCACAGTTTTTATGCTCCTGGACAAAACAACAGTTATCATAGTCCAAAACATGCTAACAGCTTTTAAAGGCTGTGGTCCATATGTGTGTAGTCTGTCAACTTGAGTGAAAAAAATAACTGGAATTCCTGTGAACTGCAGGAATTTTGAACATTTGTGAAACCCACTACATACTTGGAATATTTTCTTCTCTGACCCTCGTTGCTTGATGTACTCTTTAGGTAGGAACTCTTTCAGGCTGCAAAGATACATTTTAATATAGTTAATCACTTAGCATACAGCCATTTCCTTTTCTATTAACATACCCCCACATATTAGGTCATTCTTCCCTTTGTATCTATGTATCAGAAACCAGTTGTAAGAGCTGACATCAGCCCTGAGCTTTCCACTGCAGGAAATCCCTTCGGTACTGAAGGAGGAGATAACTACCGTACAGCTCTAAGCTGAACATAAAAAAGCACCAACATTGCTTTTCCTCGTTTCTTAAATGGTGGCTTGAACTAATCTTTTTAATGAGAAAATCTTACTCCAGGAATCCAGGCTTGTGTTTGTGCTCCACGTGGGGTCCAAACTGGATCTGAGCCTGGATCCCTGCAAACTCACAGGCTTTATCAAAGGAGACAGGGTGGGATCCATTCAATATATCATCTCTAGCCTGGAGGAGACACAGGGACAGAGAGCAGGGAGGCATTAGGTGAGACACACTTCTCGGGGAGGAAAAAAGAAAGTACTACAAAGACATCATAAGCAGTGGAAATACACGCAATGGAGCACTATAACAAGCACCTCTATGACGGAGTTGGAGGAAATCTGGCCTAAAACAATTGTGTAATTTAGGAGATTGCCTGTGTTTCTAAAACAAATACATTGAGAAACGACTGATACACGCTTTTGCAAATAAATTAGATGTTTGTGTCAGCAAAGTAATTTTACTGACAACCAAATATCATTGCTTCAAGAGTTAATCAGAGCCAAATATATGTAATTACTTGCAAAAGTATTAATACCCCTTGAACTTTTGGACATTTTCTTCAATCACCAACTTCAATGGATTTTATCAGGATTGTATGTGATAGTCCAACACAAACTAGTGCATAATTGTGAAATAGAAAGACAATGATTTAAATCTGAAAATGGTTTACATTAAATAATGACACTGAAACGTGAAATGAAATGAAAGTGTTTTTGTGTAGCCCCCTTCCAACTTTGACATCTTTAAATAAAATACAAACTGGCTTCAAAAACAGTCTATCTGCTGGTTATAAAACTGTTCGTTACTCCAACAAAAATGGAAAGATTATGGAAATCTGCAAATCTACTAAACTAGCACTCTCGACATAAACTGACAGTCTGGGCAAAGACAGTATTAGTCAGAGAATTAGTCAAAAGACCCACGGTAACTCCGGAGAAGCTGCGGAGATCCACAGCTTACGTTGGAAAATCTGTCAACATGACAACTATTAGTTGTGTACTTTTTAAATCTGATTTTATAAAAGACTGGCTAGAGGAAAGCCACTGTTGAAAGAAAGCCATTATTAGTTTTGTTTGCAGTTTGCTGAAGTCATGTAGGGGACACAGTAAACATCTGTAATGCTGAGCTCTAATCAAATGAGAACAAAATAAAAAATGTTGGCCCACATATGAAACACTGTGTATTATAGAAAACATCACACATCACCCTGAAGCCATCATCCCAACAGTGAAACATGGTGGGGGCAGCAACATGCTGAGGGTTGCTTCTTTTTTGTGTGGTAGGGTGGAGGACAATTCTGAATGCAAACCTGTTCGAGGCTGAAAAAGGCCTTGAGACTAGAGCAGAGGTTCCCATTTCAGCAAGACAAAACAAGACATACAGTCAGAGCTAAAATGGAATGGTTTAGATTAAAGCCTAATTATCTGTTTTCACGTCTCAATTAAAGTCCAGGCTTAAATCCATTTCAGAGATGGGTGCGAGATTTTTTAAATCAATGTCCCTTCCCTCCAATCTGACAGTTTTTCAGTTATTTTGCAGAGAAGAGTGGGCAAGGATTTAAGTTGGTAGATGTACAAACTGATAGAGACATAAACCTAAAGACTTGCAGCTTTGATTGAAGTCCTGACTTAGGTGAGATGCTGAGAGGAAATGCACACCACACTTTTCAAATTCTTATTTTGCAAACCATTTAATAATTTTCCCTCCAGTTCACAAATATGCACTACTTTGTGTAGGTCTAACATTTAAAATCCATTCCAAAATATGCATTAGGCATTTATTAAATCTCAACTACAAAACAGTCTGTCCCACAATATGCTTCTAAGTAAATTAACTAATTTTGATTTCTTCCTGCTTAGCAGTGGAGACATCACTCGCTGCATGTTTCATAGCATTTTCATCCACACTCTTTGCATTATCTTCCCAATTTGATGGGAAAAGAAAAGCCTTTGTTGACATGTTTCAAATGCTTCCTCCTGTGCACTTGATTCTCCAGGGGGCAGTCAGTTCTTCTTGTCTTTCCCTTTCTAGTTCACTGCTGCAAATTTAATGGCTTGAAGAGCCGAGAGGCCATGCTGACAGTGTGAGAGACTCCATCCATGCTTTTAGCATTGGCATATCAGTGCCGAGCGTGGACTCAGCTCATTCTTACGTCCCATTACATCAATAAAGGCCTAAGCAGCAGCTTACTGCAGTAATGAGGACAACAATGTCCTCTCCTTACAATCACATCCTTTGCTGAGTGCAATTCACTGTGGAGCACATAAGCTCTAAGGGAACACAAGAAGATGTGCTAAAATTAGTCCTCACACATGCCTTTCACACTGATATGCACTTATCACTAGAGTGGGTTACACAAATTAAGATGCTAGGAATAATAGAACACACTTATTTTGCTGTAAGTATGACTTGCAGACACATTAGAGGGTAAAATCTACTAATAAAAACAGAGTGCTTTGAAAATTATGTAAAGGAGACAAAACAAATGGGAAAGTGTGTGAAGAATTACAGAGATAGTTTTGTATTTGTACTTCTGCACATTTCTATGTATTCTAAAGGGATTTTATGTAATAGACCACACACGAAAAAGGACATGGAAACAAAATAAAAGATAGTCATATATAATCATGTATGTTTAGCCCCCTTGAATCTGACACCTCTAAGTTAGTAATGCATTACAATAATTGGGTTTGTGGAAGAGTGCTAAGAAGGAAGGTGCAGTTGAAACAAAACCACAAGATGTCCCGTTTGTAGCTTGCCACAAGCTATGAAGGGGACACAGCAAACATGTGGAAGTAGGTGTTCTAGTCAGATGAGATGAAAACTAAGCTTTTGGTCTACATGCAAAACGCAAATTTGAGAGAAAAATTAACACTGGATATCACCTTGAACACAGTATTCCTAGCAGAGATCTGTAATTGTTTTAAGAAATGGGGAGTGTCGGGTTCAACTTTCAGTCAATCAATGACCCTAAACATGCAGCTGAAGCTGTAGTACAATGGTTTAATTCACAGCATATTCTTGTGTTAGAACGGCCAAGTCAAAGTTCAGACCTCATGCCAGTTGTGAATCTGTGGCAATACTTTAAAACTGATCTTCAGAAATGCTTTCAATCTGATCCAACTGATCAGATTGATCTATTTTTCAAAGATCAACGGCTCAACACACGTATAGATAAAGCTGCAGCAAATTGAATTCATTTGAATTGAATTAAGGGCTGCGCAGATGGCAGCACTGTTGCCTTGCAGCAAGAAGGTCCTGGGTTCGACTCCCGGCCGGGGATCTTTCCGCATGGAGTTGCATGTTCTCCCCGTGCATGCGTGGGTTTTCTCCACGCATGCACAGGGTTGTTGGTGTGTTGCACTGCGATGGACTGGCGACCTGTCCAGGGTGTCCATAGACTTCGGGAGATAGGCACCAGCTTCCCTGCGACCCACTATGGAAGAAGCGATAGAAAATGACTGACCGAATTGAATTGAATTAATGAGACTCAGGGGGGCTGACTACAAAAAAATCCCTTCACGTTTCACGTTTTTTTATAATACATTTTAAAAACGAGAATTCTCTTTCCGTTTTGCAATCATGACCTTATTTGTATTGGTCTGTAGAAATAAAATTTTTTGTATTCTATAAGGATTAAGGTCTGGAAACAAAAATATTTTGTACTTATTCAGATATGCAAAATAGCAAAAGCTAAATTCTCACTTTTCCAGACTCTTCCAAGCTGTAACCTTGTTTGATAAATGTCACATTGGTGTTTCATTTTGTAAAAGAAAAACTTCTACAAGAAGAGGTTGTTTCTGAGGAGGTTAATTAAAACTGTGAGGCTGTGATATGTTTCCATTTGGTATTCTGATTAAGAGCAATAAAATTATACTTGGCTCAATTCACTGTTGAGTTTGGAGGGATAACAGGAGCCACAGAGCAAGATGTGCTGCACGGCAGGTGATACAAATACCTGCTGAGAAGTGTCAGTAAGTGCATATATATAGTCACAATGAATACCTGCACAAATATTAATGCATGTTTGTAGATGGCTGAAAGCAAAAACTAGTGTCTATGTATTGCACTGAAAAGTACATTTTGATCCTTTTTGACATTAGTCAGGTGAATATGCATGTTTTGTTATGATGAGACAAGGCAGTAAGGACAGTTTCAGAGCTGCATGACTAGGAGGGAAGCACAAGACATCAAGATCAACAACACACAGAGTCTGCCTGAAGCACTGAGGTGAACCAGTGCAGCATGACCAAGCAGAGCAAACAATAAAATATTGTTAAAGAAATAAATGATGGCAAAGGCAAGAACTATGGTAACTGAATACACATGGGGCCTGATCTTCAAAGATCCCAAATAGCAGGTGCTAATTTGCGTGTACTATAAATAAATTGCACGTGCAATAAGTGGGTGTGTTGCGTGCTATTTTCAAAGATTGTTCGTGCAATGGATAACAGGTGCACACCATCCTATTTAAATGAGGAAATTGCGTGTGCTACTGGCTGGAACAAGAGGAAAAGCAAACAGTTCCTCTGCTGTGTTGCTAGAAATATGCAGGGGTTGTTGCGCTGCATCAATATAAATGTTGCTAATTTATTCTTTCCTTTCCATTCGGCCCTTGCTTTTCTGGACTGTTACAGTTAGTTAACTTTTGTTGTGCTACTCACAGCAGGTTTGTCATCTGCCCTGACGACATTATTTCTCTTTTCTTGCTCGACGTAACTCGCAACAAATTGGCATGTCAATATTAACAATATAAAAGACAAATGTCTGTTAATTTGTTTCTATTGTTTTTTTGACAGTATATGTTTGAAGAGTGTAGAGTTTATCATAAACAGCCACAATGTTTAAGCGTGAACGTAATATTAGCAACGTAAAAATAGATTGTTGTAGGAGTTGGCAATCTGTATGTTATAGCTTTGCTAATTTTAAAACATAGTGTTATATAATTGTCCTGCAAAAAAGTTAAATCGAACATTTATATACATAAATAAAATTAATTATCCAATGATTTTACAACATTTGTTTTGTTTGTTTTACCAATATTTTAACAATATACAACCTTTTTGATTCTTAAAATAGTTTTTTGGTGACACAAAATAATTTTTAAATACATAAACAAAACCCTCCCCTGGCATTTGTTCACATTTAAACAACGTTATCAAACTGATCCAATTCTGATTGCCCTGCAATGACACAATGTTACTGTCAATAATGCAGGTTGTTTTGTTTAATGACGAGGTTAAAGCATACACTGTCTTTGTCAGCACTTAAAATGGAGTGATTTTAGCATCCAGTTTGCAAATGAATGATTTTATCTGCCTTATAATGTCTTTAGTCATTTCCTGCTAATTATATTGTCAACATCAAAGCACAGTGGATCTTTTGCATGATGTGCAATTACAGGCTGTGCGAGCTTAAATCAGTTATGTGCACATATTGCCATGATCAGGTTTGTGCGCGTTCAGCAGATGATCACTGACAACGACGTTATGCTGGAATGATGTGGAATAAAGTATTGCAAGGAGTTTTAATATAGGAGAAATATCATGGCTTCTGTTTGTGACTGGCTCCAAATCAGAGCTTAGATAACCCTACATAGAATCCTCTATTCTCATCTATTTTTAATATTTTTGTTTTTGACAACCCAAATCTGTTGGCATATGTACAGAAGATTCTCTCTCCCTGTCATCTGTCATTCTATCTATGCCTTCTTCTGGCCAAAGTGACAGCAGATATTTTTGCGTCCCAGTTAGCACCTGCATTTCAAACATGCTAAATCCACAAGCAAAAATTGCACCCCGCAAACCGTTTCAGGCTTTGAAAATCGCATTGCGGGTGGTAAGGGGTCACATTTGCATATCCTCCTCCCACAAATTTGTGCATTTGTGTCATTAATATATGTTTTGCATATTCATTAAGGCAAACACGCTAAAAGGTTTGCGGCCGCAGTTCTGCTGATTTTGCACACACAACCCCATTACCACCTCGTTTGTAGATCAGTTTTGTTGACGCAAACAGGTTTGCGTGGGGTTTTGTACACGCAAACCTTTTGAAGATCAGGCCCATGGTGTTTAATAAAATGGCTGCTTATATGTTAATCTGACTGTCTTTTCTTTATTTCTGAATTATTCCGATTTTAGAAAATTTAATGATGCTACGACAACAGTCCAAATTTGTTGCTTTGTCGGATTAGTTCTGTGGACGATAATATAACACTCTTCTACACAAAGTAAAATTGTGTTGAATCCTGTTCGGTCTAAATTCAGTTCAAATGAATCCAGTTTTTTCTAAACCAATTCAATCACATTCAGATTGAACTACATATATCCCATCACAGGCATTTTTACAGTGTAGTACAATCGATGAGGGTTGATAATATAATGCCTGTCTAAGGAAACCCTGTTGATTGCATTAGGTGTCTGTGTCTGACTGCTGACGGTTGATCAACAGAACATTTTTAGTATGGAGGCTTACTCTGGTCTTGGGTTTATAAACAATTTGAGTCAATGAGCACTGACATGTTACCCTAACTGAGTGGGGGGTTGAGTTGGAAATTATGAATCCCATAATTATTTGGATTCAGCATTATGGAAACTCCAATTTATTTATTTTTTTAGTAGCTGAGTTAAAGATGTGGTTGACTAATGTGAGTAGAACTTAAGACTTGCAAAGTTGCTGGAAAGATGCTGCCAGGGCAGCATCCTTTGCATAACTCCAAGACATGCTTCACTTATTTATTTTGGGGTTTAAGAAACATTTTCACTGTCCCACTGTCTTTATGTGTAGTACCACCATGCTGTAAAACACTTGTGCTGCTTTAACATATCTTATCTTTAAAAGCCAAAAGATTGGTAAAATAACACATGTAAGCAATTAGTGGGCCTTCTGCTTCAGTAGATCTGTGGACAGACCTGTCGCCAAAGGGCGGGCCTGGGGGGCCCCAGCCCCCCCCCAAGCTCCATTTTTAATCAATAAATTGTTTTAAACTTGGTTCACAAAGTTATTTTAGTGTTTAGGTTGTTAAATGTTTTACCAATAAATTAAGTGCTAATTGTCATAAATATAATTTAATTAGTATAATTTTTTATATGAACATAAAAGTTATTTTAAACATTTTAAATGGCTGATTATTGAGCGAGAATAAATTTAAAAGATAAAATAACAATATTTTGAAGAAAACAAGTATATAAGCCATCAGGAGTATGTAAAGAGGTAAATTATAACCATGCCCAGTTATATACAGTAGTGACAGTGAGGTTACCCTTCATGCTCCATTTATACAGCTTCGCAGCTTTTTTTTTATATTAATAAACAACTTGGTATTTCATTTAAACGGCTACATAAATGCTTATCTACATATTTATATTGAATAAATATACCGTTTATCCCCCACCCCCCCTCTACTATTGTTGCCAAGAGCAACTTTGCTCTTAGCAACTTTAAAGAATTAATGCCACAGCAGTATTTGGCTACAGATCTGCTTTCATTACAATCTTTAGAGCCCAGCATATTGCAGTAATGCAGCAGAGTTATCAGTCTCAGCCCCCCAGTAAATAGTTTGCATGACAGCTACTGTATTGCTAAATAGGATACTGCATTAAGCATTTGTTTTGTACCAAAACCTGAGTACAGAATCTCTCTCAACACTTTGCTTAGCTGGATAAGCCAGATGCATTCTAAATAAAAGCTTTATTAGGCGAGCTTGTAGACCAAGATAACAAAAAAATGTTTTGAGGAGTCAATGTGATTCTTTTGAACTTGAAAGACTATACCAATTACCAGGTATAGTGGTTGCATCATAATGCTGTGGGTCTGTTTTGGTGTCAGTTGTACTGTGAAAATTAATGGACTATGCTTAAAGGTTGGGTCCATGCAAAGGAAACTACCCATTTCTAGCGAGCTATACAAAATCTGATAATAAGAGTGGTTAAATATCCAGCCAGAATTTTGCCAGAACATTGATGATGGTTGAGGTGCAGCTTGGGAAGGAACATTTAACCAAATAGTAATGAGGTGCATGTATATACATGGCCTGTATTATTTAAAGCCTGTATGCTTCAGATCAAAATATACAATAAATTTATCCAATTCCTTTTTTAAGAGATGCTTTCTGTTGTGTTAGTAGTCCATCATGAAAAAGATGCATTTTAATAAATCATTAAAAGTCCAAACAAATCAAATGTTATTAATGCTGATGATGTATGAACAGTACTTTCTTACCAGAACTCTATACAATCTGTACTAAAATCACAGACAAAATATAATCTTTTAAGACTGCAAATATTGGAATCAATTATTTGGCCTAAACATTGCTAAGACTAACAACTTAGTCTGGGCAGAGGTAATTAAACAGGTACATTACTGCTGATCACCAGTATGCCTATCTGAACCATCTAAACAGGTAAACAGCTTATAAATGTCTCAATAACTTTTTCTATCAAAAGCAAAGTGAAGACGTCAACTATTCTCTGGTTGCGTTTTGAAATCATCAAGGCAACATTTACTTCTGAAAAACAGCAACATCCTCTACTTTCTAAAGCCCCTGAAAATGTCTGGAAGGTGGATTCATTTCTATCAATTAATAACGCTTTGCAACAATGAGCACTGCATCAATGACTCTAATCTGTTAATTTGAAAACACAAACACACAAATTGTACAGCTCAGATTGTTTTTGATCATTTAAAGGAATATATATATATATATATATATATATAAGTAAATAAATAAAAGGAAAACTGCAAGTATCAATTCTCACAACAACCATGCTAACATGACTGAGGTCATGCAGGCCAACTGACCCATCCACAAGTGTCTCACGTTTAATTATTTGATTATGGCAAAACAATAAGCAGATAACAGGAAGGTTGAGAAATGTACTGCTACTCTGCTACAGTAAAGTTGCTCTGTTTTATTTATTTGCCAGCCACTGTTTGTCATGGAACACACTGGAGTTGGAAAAGTTGCAGTGTTTTGTAAATCTCAGAGTTATGATAAGGAGCAACATTCTCTGAGAAATACACATGAAAACTTTACAGTTAATAAAGCAAAACATGCTAACCATGCTAACTGCTAATTTAAAATGCTAAAGACAGTTTAAAGAAAAAAAGTAAAACCCTGATGGGACAAAGCCTAAGAAAATGCTTTAAATGTAGTTCTGATATATCTTGTTACATTATAGTTAAAAAGTCGGAATTGGCTAAAACTGGCATTGGCAAGTCAAAGCTACACATTAACCAGATATCAGAAACATAATCGGATTTCTATTAAGACATAAGAATTCTGAAAGAAAGATGTGAAAAATAAATTTTAAAGAAAGTCAGTACACAGAGCTCATTGAATAATCCACTTTGTTGAAGATCCTCTCTCCTCTGGTTCTATTTGGCCCTTTTAACACAGTGACAAATTAATACCACTGCTATGTGAATAGTCTCTGTGATCTGTGCAACAATCTGACTCTGTGTGAGAGACAGAACAACGGAAAGATAGAAGGGGAAGAGCGCGAGAAGGCAGGGGGCGGAGTTGTTGTGAAAGGAAATATGAGTGTGTTGAGAGGAGAGCATGATGTGCACGTTAGTGCCGTAATGTGTCAGGTTGAGAGGGTGGGAATGTGTTCAACTGTGTCAGAATGAGAGCGACACGGAGAGGGAGTGGAAACAGGCAAACTGGCAGGGATGAAAACTGAGAGAAAGAGAAGCAGAAAGAGAAAACAGGAATTGAATTTAAGAATTAAGTACATACTGTACAGTCAGGAAAAATTAAGACACCCTGTGAAAGGCTGTGTTTTTCAACAAATGGATATCTAATATCAATTTTACCATTACTCAAATAGTATGGTATTATACTATTTGAGTAATGGTAATGGTAGAAAATACCTTTTTGTGATGAATAATAATTAAGAGACTCCTATTATAATTTATTCCTAAAATTGCTAAAATTATACATAGCTATATTACATCAGGTGATGATGTTTACAACATTGTTACTCAGCAGTTTGAAAGTTTGTCATTTTTAAACCTCAGGCATTTAGTTTGGTGTGCAAGGGAAAACCATGTAAATAAAAGAGCTGGCCTCTGGAAAGAAGATTGTAACAGCTTATGAGTCTGATAAGACACTTGCAAAGGTTTCAACGAATGTGAAATCAGTCATTTTACTGTACAGAAAAGAGTCTCAAGGTGCATGACATTCAAAGCAACTTCCCGCATGTCCAGGTCTTAAAGTCCAAATTCCCCCCTTAATAGCAGACTGCAAGATGCTAACAGAAGTCTAAAAAACCCTAAAATGTCATCACTGGGCTTACAGCAGGTACTTGCTGCTGTTGGTGTAAATGTGCATATCTGTATCAGAAAGAGACAGCAAAAGAATAACTTGCGGTTTGCAAGGAGGAAGACTTTGTTATCTCAGAAAACATGAAGGCCAGACTGAAGTTTAACAGAGAATGTAAAAAACTAGAACTTCTGACATGGGGATTGGGTGTCCCAACAGCGAGTGGCTGATGTTGAGCTTTGTCTCCGAGTTTCAACAAGCTCAGCCGGTAAAAGCAACAGGAAGCCCCCTAAATGTGCCCACCATTTGTGTGAAGGGATGTTGAGGTTGGGTGCCATGTAAGCTACAGGTCCTTCTCAAAATATTAGCATATTGTGATAAAGTTCATTATTTTCCATAATGTCATGATTAAAATTTAACATTCATATATTTTAGATTCATTGCACATTAACTGAAATATTTCAGGTCTTTTATTATCTTAATATGGATGATTTTGGCATACAGCTCATGAAAACCCAAAATTCCTATCTCACAAAATTAGCATATTTCATCCGACCAATAAAAGAAAAGTGTTTTTAATACAAAAAACGTCAACCTTCAAATAATCATGTACAGTTATGCAGTCAATACTTGGTCGGGAATCCTTTTGCAGAAATGACTGCTTCAATGTGGCGTGGCATGGAGGCAATCAGCCTGTGGCACTGCTGAGGTCTTATGGAGGCCCAGGATGCTTCGATAGCGGCCTTTAGCTCATCCAGAGTGTTGGGTCTTGAGTCTCTCAACGTTCTCTTCACAATATCCCACAGATTCTCTATGGGGTTCAGGTCAGGAGAGTTGGCAGGCCAATTGAGCACAGTGATACCATGGTCAGTAAACCATTTACCAGTGGTTTTGGCACTGTGAGCAGGTGCCAGGTCGTGCTGAAAAATGAAATCTTCATCTCCATAAAGCTTTTCAGCAGATGGAAGCATGAAGTGCTCCAAAATCTCCTGATAGCTAGCTGCATTGACCCTGCCCTTGATAAAACACAGTGGACCAACACCTGCAGCTGACACGGCACCCCAGACCATCACTGACTGTGGGTACTTGACACTGGACTTCTGGCATTTTGGCATTTCCTTCTCCCCAGTCTTCCTCCAGACTCTGGCACCTTGATTTCCGAATGACATGCAGAATTTGCTTTCATCTGAAAAAAGTACTTTGGACCACTGAGCAACAGTCCAGTGCTGCTTCTCTGTAGCCCAGGTCAGGCGCTTCTGCCGCTGTTTCTGGTTCAAAAGTGGCTTGACCTGGGGAATGCGGCACCTGTAGCCCATTTCCTGCACACGCCTGTGCACGGTGGCTCTGGATGTTTCTACTCCAGATTCAGTCCACTGCTTCCGCAGGTCCCCCAAGGTCTGGAATCAGCCCTTCTCCACAATCTTCCTCAGGGTCCGGTCACCTCTTCTCGTTGTGCAGCGTTTTCTGCCACACTTTTTCCTTCCCACAGACTTCCCACTGAGGTGCCTTGATACAGCACTCTGGGAACAGCCTATTCGTTCAGAAATTTCTTTGTGTGTCTTACCCTCTTGGTTGAGGGTGTCAATAGTGGTCTTCTGGACAGCAGTCAGGTCGGCAGTCTTACCCATGATTGGGGTTTTGAGTGATGAACCAGGCTGGGAGTTTTAAAGGCCTCAGGAATCTTTTGCAGGTGTTTAGAGTTAACTCGTTGATTCAGATGATTAGGTTCATAGCTCGTTTAGAGACCCTTTTAATGATATGCTAATTTTGTGAGATAGGAATTTTGGGTTT
Source organism: Girardinichthys multiradiatus (assembly GCF_021462225.1). Classification (NCBI taxonomy): domain Eukaryota; kingdom Metazoa; phylum Chordata; class Actinopteri; order Cyprinodontiformes; family Goodeidae; genus Girardinichthys; species Girardinichthys multiradiatus. Next base: position 26,825,828 of record NC_061795.1, on the reverse strand, counting down.
TCATGAGCTGTATGCCAAAATCATCCGTATTAAGACAATAAAAGACTTGAAATATTTCAGTTAGTGTGCAATGAATCTAAAATATATGAATGTTAAATTTTCATCATGACTTTATGGAAAATAATGAACTTTATCACAATATGCTAATATTTTGAGAAGGACCTGTATGTGGCAGGTGAGGGCAGGGGCCTGGATCGAGGGAAATGGAATAGTGATGGCAGGAAAGAGTAGGAGATGCATGGATATTTTGGAACATTTTGGCACTGCTCCAGTTTGTGGTGGTGAAGAAAAAACGGAGCAAAAAAGTGAAACTCTTTCTTCAGCGGCCCATCAACACTTGAACCCTCATGTTCACAATATCATGACTGGAATATGAGCAGTTAAAATGAGCTAAGATTGTCGTGCTCAGCCTTACAGATGAAGAGCTTTGTTTTCTGTGGGGAGTTCAGAATAGAGATACTGCTCTTCCGCATTGAAAGTGTCACTTGAGGTGTTTGGGAATCTGATCTGGATGCCTCTTGGGATTCTTATTTTGCAGGTTTCCAAGAACGTCACACTGGGATGAGACCCATGTGGGACATACCAATGGGACGTGGGAGACCCAGAATTCACTGGAGGGACTATGTGTTTCCTCTGGCCTAGCAACACCTTAAGGAATGAGCTGAAGAGTGTTGCTGAGTGGAGAAATCTCTGGGTTCCCATCCAGGAACTTTTACCCTTTTCAATCCAATCTGGCATAAGCACAGGGCAATGAACCAAGGGATGGATGGATTGCTCTATTTTTCTCATCAATCAGACAAATACTTTTTTTGTCTTTTGACACAGATGTTTTCCGTTGCAGGCAAGTATTAAATTTGTTCAAGTAAATCTTCTCCCAACCATATCAGAACTAACCACAGTGTAGAATATACTGGTCCTGACAAATGCTTGAACAACATCTGCATTTAATAACATGTCTCCTGTTGCACTTAAAAACTGAAACAATTATATCCTTGAATGTTTTCCGATACTTTTTGCATTCACAATATGCAAAAATCTTGAAAAAAAATAATATCAACCAGATTTCTCATACCAAAGATCTCCTTCTAAGCCTATCTTTCAAAAATCATTTCTTTGCAGCCTACGTCACTCGGCAGTGAGATGCTGGACTCCACTCCATCCCTCACCTATAAGGAACATATGTGATTAGTGATTAGCTGTATGTATTGTATATACATTCAATCTCAACATTTAAGAATATCTTAGTGTCCAAGCTAATGGCTCATAACAGCACACAGGGAGGCCAGAGCAAAAACGAAAACTCAGCAAAGGGTTAGATAAAGATTTCTTCTCAAACACCATCATTTCTCTTATCTGCAGTGAGGCCATGAATATGTGGTAATCTACCATCTCGTAGGTACTATCTTAATGAAAGGCATGTTTTCAACAGACACAAGTTTGGTAACCACTGCAGATACAAATGCAGTGTAACACCAGGAAGCTAATTAATACCCAGGTTGTACTAATGGCAATTTTTCTCTGTCACATTTCGGCTCAATAAGCCCTGGGCATAATTGTGTTTTGTGTGTTTTATTCAGCTCTTTAGTGTCAAATGTTGAAAACAGTAATGTATTTAGGCTGATTTTAAACAGCAACAACTATGTTTTAATGGTACATTCTTTGATCATTAGAAGAATCAGAATGTCTATCCTACAGAATGCAGAAAAACAGAATAAGTTACATTATCTGATTGGGTTAAAGCCGGGGTTTTCAAATTGTGATACAGGCACCACTGCAGGACTTAAACTGCCTTCAGCAAAATTTTTATTAGTTTGGTAAATATGAACAAATACGCTCCTTAAAAGATGTCCTAATTACCTCATAAGTTGAAAACTGGATTTGGGAATGACCTCAAACCAAACTTAACCATGAAAGTAAGATGTGATGAGATACAAATGGTAGAAAGTGTAAATATGTTTTTAGGCAAAACATTATGAGGCAAAGCAGCTAAAATACTTTCTTCAGGCATGGTAAAAAAACAAACAAACAAAAAAACAATACCTTCCTACTTGGAACTCCCACTTTTCAGGACCTCTCTCTAAATTTGAAAATTTCAAGTTTTGTTGATAAATGAAGAACATAGTGAAATGATATCCTTCAGTCAATCAAGCAGTATCAATGGCTGAAATTTCTCATATAACTGAAATGCAAAATCAACAGACAAAAAGTTTACACTTCTTTACTAAGAAGGAAGCTGAATGTAGCTTAAATTAAATATAAAGTCAATGTGATATAAAGAATACAATTCCCTGAATGGGTTATTTTTTAAATATATGGTGCGCAAAAAAGTAACATGGATGTCTTTTAAATTATTTTGGTGTTGCATTAATTTCACATGTCCAAGTATATGACATCAAGAAAAGAAAAAAAAAATAGCCTTTTTAAAGTTCTACAGTATTAATTGTTATAAATTGATTGATGCAGGCTTATAGAGTTTACCTGAACGTAGAGCAGGTTAAGCTGGACCGGGTCCCGTGAGTCCACGTTCTGGTCAGAATAGAAGAACTTGCGCCTGAGCAGCAGGGTTTCACTTTCTTCCACTCCCTGCTCTCTGAATGTCCTGCTGTGATCCAGCCAGTTCACTACCCAATCAATACATACAGTTTCTTACTACATGCAATTAAACGAAAATATGTTCAGTTCACCAATATGTCCACTGTTGAATATTAACCGTCAAATAAACTCAGCAGTGAAAAAATAAGAATCTTGACAAATAATCTTCAAATGTATCATGGAGAAGCTAAAACAATTATAAGGCTTAAAAGTCAATATTAACTGGTAAGAAAAAGTTGATTGTTAGCAAAAGATAGGAGGAGACAGCTATGGTGGGAAACAGTTGAGTAGAAATAGTGAAAAGATAATTTGTAGACAATGCAAGAATGCTGCAACTGGGTAACCTTTAGCAATGCTAAAGCTAGCTTCTGTTTTTGAGCTTCTTGTCAGTGCTAAACTAAAGGGCTATTTTGCAGTTTTTTAATGAATCTTGAATTTGATCATTTGAAATACTTAAGACTGATAAAACTGACATATTTATTAAAACACAGTTTGTGAGTTAGAAAACATTTATTTGATTTGTGAAACCGGAAAGTGACATGTTTTTCAATGCTTCTATTTTGCAACAGGGCTATTTTAGAATTAGACAAGCATTAAAAAAAATATTAAATTGATTTATTAAACCTTTACTGCATTTCTGAAAATTGAAATACCGTATTTTCTGCACTATAAGGCGCACTTAAAAACCTTTAATTTTTTCAAAAAATGACAGTGCGCCTTGTAATCCGGAGCGCCTTATATATGGATCAATTGGTTAATTGGTTGATCCATACTGGTTGTACACGGCGCTCTGTCAAAATGTTTCAGTACGACTGGTAAACTACAAAGCCGCACCGCTTGCAGCATTACGGCAACCGTAGTCAGGGGTGTCGCCGAAATAATAGCGGTAAACACCTGTACTGTGCTTACTCCTAGTCCAACACCACTTGTGTGTGTATAACGTTTGAATGTACTGTTGCAGGAATTGCCTGAACTATATGTGATTAGAAGCTCAGTGTGTGGGGTGTATGTTTCGTGTGTGTGTATGGAAGATGTTGACATTACTCCTCCGGACAGAGGTGGCGCTGTGTGCTGCCGTAGCTGAGAATCAAGAGTGAAGGAGTGACGTCGGTATTATTGTGTGTGTGGGGTGGGTAGAGACGGCGACCGGAGCAGCGGTGTATGAGTCTGTAAGCCCTGTGTTTTTACGTGCTGCAAAGTCATTAAAAAGAACCCCGAATCTCGTCAACAACTCGGTGTTTTGATGCTGTTTCTTCATGCTCAACTCAGCAACGTATGAGTGAGGGAGTTAACCCCGAGGAAACTAGTAACTTCGGCCCTGGAGAAAGCGTCTCCCCTGTGTCATCAGACTACGGTCAGGGGACAGAAACAGGAAAGGTTAACAGTACTAACGTTTGATTTAGTGTTTTATGTGTTTACTGAATCAGGGAAAAGTTCCCTTTCACGTTTTAACTAACGTTTGATTTCAACTTCAACTTCATAGACTCCAATGCATTCCTAACGTGCGGTTGGCTCTATTCAATAGAATTCTATGTAGAGGAGACCTTACCATGAGAGTGAATGGAGTTATCAGAACGCTGGTTTGTAGTGTATTAATAAAGTTTGACTGACTGACTTATCTGACTGTTTTGTTGACATTCTGTTTAGCACAGCTCCATCTAGTGGATGCATAACGCAACCCCAGTCAAATGTTTGACTGCAGTAGCTTCTATTCTATGCGCCTTATAATCCGGTGCGCCCTATATATGAAAAAAGTTCTAAAATAGGCCATTCATTGAAGGTGCGCCTTATAATCCGGTGCGCCTTATAGTGCGGAAAATACGGTAGTTGGTTTTTGTCAAATTGATCATGTATCATCTCATCTTCTCAGATGGAATTTATTGTTACAGTCCCAGTAATCTTTCCTGATTTGCTGTAGATAAGATATAAAAAGAATTATGAAGCAAGTTATTTGTCTTAGCAGACTGTGGCTGCTCTTCCTTGAATGGCACCCTGGGCAAACCACTTCCTCTGATTGGAAAAGTAAATTTAATACCGTTTTCCACTTCTGCCTAAGGTGGTCCACAGTTGTTTAGAACTAGGATAATCTAACCTCTCAAACAATGTTTTAAAGGATCTTTGTGCATCACTTCAAAACAATTGGTGTCAGATTTGACAAGATATGAAACCATGGGGTTTGAACTGACCATATGGAGTCCCAATTCAGTTGTGAAGTTCTGATTCACAGAATCAGAATTTCAACATGCACAGTGAGATTTAAGCATTATTACCTAGCACTGACATGCAGTCATATTTTCCAACAGTGCACAAGACTAGAAGATGTCCACTCACAGTTGTTTAGATATGCAAATAAGCAACACAAACTCATCTGGGAACCAACTAACAGATAATTATTTTTTACTTTTGAAATGTGTGTGTCACCCCAAAATCCATGCCACCCAGAGCAGTGAGCCATATCGCCCACAATAAAAAACTACCTCTGTCTGGAAGCTGAAACTTACACTCATCATCTGTATGGAGTTTGGCTTTGAGTTTTTCCATTTTTCTTTCATCTCGTAGTAGTAGGGTCCTGTCTTTCTTCAGTGTTCCCATACTCTCCTCCTTCTTGTCCTCCGGAACTTCCTGTATGAGCGAGTATTCCTCATAGTTGGTGATTCCTGTAAAATTAGCCAAAGCACTCTCAGCAAACACAACACTTTAAAATCAAATGCTACTGGAATGATGAAGTGTCCCAAAGTTCAATTTCACTCTTATTTTCTCTTTCTTTATTTTGCAGCAGACGTGAAGGAAAGCCAGCAAAATAAAACACAAGGTGAGGCAGAGAAGTAGTCAAGCAGAAAGCCCTCATCAAAATAAACATTTTCCAATAAAGCTTTCTGCCAAATATACATCCTTCTCTTCCTCACCCAATTAGGCTCAGAAGGAGCCTATTAGAAGTATAGCACTTAGAGGACACTTCTCTATTATGGAACATGGCAAGGTTTGGACATTCAGAAGAACACTTAAGCATTTATTAGAGAAAAGCTTGTTTGAGCTTAATAAGTAATTTTTACTCTACTCAAAGCAAAACCTAATACGGATTTACGACGATGGCAAAATGCTTAGCTGCTCCTCAATAATAGAAAGTTGTAAGACACATTAGGACACTGATAATTAGTTTTGGATGATATGACAGGTTTACAGAACTTATTTCTAAGGAACTCATGATAAATACACTCACCTATTCTACTGCATATTGTGACAAGTAGCTCGCCAACTGTTTTTGAGTCATCAACCATGATGGTTTTAATGGCACCATCCAGCATTTTGATCTTTTGTGGCCTTTGTTTCTTCTTATACTCCAAAACATCCTGAGAAAAACAGGAGGGGAAGCAGGATGACATCAAGAGCTCTGCTAATCCCTCCCGACTCTAAAGTGCTTTTGCTTCTAGCAAGCGGAGAGGCATAAATATTTCAGCTTCCACTAGAAAAATATAAATCACTTTAAGAAATGAGAAGTGACACTGACAGGTCTCCGCCCTGGACTATATGATTTAATCTTACTCCATTTCGCAGCATGTAGTAATCCAGGGTTCTCCCTGACTCAAGCCAGATTCCTTTCCTGGGATCATCGTCAGACAGGAACAGGCCATAATCAGAGGCTGTAACACAGAGCATGCAAATTTTGATGGCCATTCTTTTCCATCATGAAAACTAGATTCAAAAGGCATTGTCTAACCTTGTCCGGACTGGGCCTCTGGAACTCTCTCCCTGATGATCCTGCAGGCGTCATACACAGGCGTGCAGGGTTCAAACTGCATCGTTTTTACCACATTGCACTGGCGCACACAAATCTTTAATGACAAGGCCACCATCTTGGTGGGTTAGTGTAATGGCCTCACCAGCCTACACACCTTGAAAACACAGAAGCAGAAAGCATAATGTGAGATTCAGAGCAGGAAAATGTGTTTCCCAGTCTGATATTCAAAATAATTGGTTCGTGGTTTGGTGGTAATTTCTAAGGGCATTATGAAAATGTTGACTGTTGAAATAATCAGGCTTTAAAGTGTGCCAGTGAGGTCTCAGAGGCAAAATACACCACCACAAAGCACAGAGCAAATCATCACAATTATCTCCTTGGAGAGATTTGTACCTGTCAATCTGAACATGCATCTGCAGAAAAGCTGCCCAGCAGATCATCATTCTACAGATGTTCGCACAGCAAAGAGGATAAAAGTTTCTGCCTATATGTATAATTAACTGAGTATGTAAAATTACCTGAACAAATAACAAAATGCAGAATGAGGGAAGAAACGTGCAAATCCACCAGGAAAACAGGTGGTTTAAAAAAAATTCAACTGCTGCACTTTTAGTTAGTCTTTTCCTGGCTTGTACAGGTCCTTCTCAAAATATTAGCATATTGTGATAAAGTTCATTATTTTCCATAATGTCATGATGAAAATTTAACATTTATATATTTTAGATTCATTGCACACTAACTGAAATATTTCAGGTCTTTTATTGTCTTAATACGGATGATTTTGGCATACAGCTCATGAAAACCCAAAATTCCTATCTCACAAAATTAGCATATTTCATCCGACCAATAAAAGAAAAGTGTTTTTAATACAAAAAACGTCAACCTTCAAATAATCTTGTACAGTTATGCACTCAATACTTGGTCGGGAATCCTTTTGCAGAAATGACTGCTTCAATGCAGCGTGGCATGGAGGCAATCAGCCTGTGGCACTGCTGAGGTCTTATGGAGGCCCAGGATGCTTCGATAGCGGCCTTTAGCTCATCCAGAGTGTTGGGTCTTGAGTCTCTCAACGTTCTCTTCACAATATCCCACAGATTCTCTATGGGGTTCAGGTCAGGAGAGTTGGCAGGCCAATTGAGCACAGTGATACCATGGTCAGTAAACCATTTACCAGTGGTTTTGGCACTGTGAGCAGGTGCCAGGTCTTGCTGAAAAATGAAATCTTCATCTCTATAAAGCTTTTCAGCAGATGGAAGCATGAAGTGCTCCAAAATCTCCTGATAGCTAGCTGCATTGACCCTGCCCTTGATAAAACACAGTGGACCAACACCAGCAGTTGACACGGCACCCCAGACCATCACTGACTGTGGATACTTGACACTGGACTTCTGGCATTTTGGCATTTCCTTCTCCCCAGTCTTCCTCCAGACTCTGGCACCTTGATTTCCGAATGACATGCAGAATTTGCTTTCATCCAAAAAAAGTACTTTGGACCACTGAGCAACAGTCCAGTGCTGCTTCTCTGTAGCCCAGGTCAGGCGCTTCTGCCGCTATTTCTGGTTCAAAAGTGGCTTGACCTGGGGAATGCGGCACCTGTAGCCCATTTCCTGCACACGCCTGTGCACGGTGGCTCTGGATGTTTCTACTCCAGACTCAGTCCACTGCTTCCGCAGGTCCCCCAAGGTCTGGAATCGGCCCTTCTCCACTCCACAATCTTCCTCAGGGTCCGGTCACCTCTTCTCGTTGTGCAGCGTTTTCTGCCACACTTTTTCCTTCCCACAGACTTCCCACTGAGGTGCCTTGATACAACACTCTGGGAACAGCCTATTCGTTCAGAAATGTCTTTCTGTGTCTTACTCTCTTGCTTGAGGGTGTCAATAGTGGCCTTCTGGACAGCAGTCAGTTCGGCAGTCTTACCCATGATTGGGGTTTTGAGTGATGAACCAGGCTGGGAGTTTTAAAGGCCTCAGGAATCTTTTGCAGGTGTTTAGAGTTAACTCGTTGATTCAGATGATTAGGTTCATAGCTCGTTTAGAGACCCTTTTAATGATATGCTAATTTTGTGAGATAGGAATTTTGGGTTTTCATGAGCTGTATGCCAAAATCATCCGTATTAAGACAATAAAAGACCTGAAATATTTCAGTTAGTGGGAGATGAATCTAAAATATATGAATGTTAAATTTTCATCATGACATTATGGAAAATAATGAACTTTATCACAATATGCTAATATTTTGAGAAGGACCTGTACACTCCTCCACAAGACTTCACAGTTAGTCAAACTTGGTTGTGTTTTATTATGTGCAGCAATTAGGCTGAAATCATTTCAGGTATTCTGGGATCTGTGTTCAAGTACAAGTAAAAAAAAAAAAGGAAGAGGGACTGATTCTGTGAAGGCTTTTTTTCTTTTATCATGTCCTTGACCTTAACTTCAGCACAAAAAGATGGTGTCCAGTGATAAATATGCCATTTATAGACATTGTCTCCCATAGATTTTCATTGATCTGGAATTATATTCTTACAATTTTAATGGATCAAATGGGTATATCAATGTAGATAAAGATGTTCAAGTACCAAAAATTTTGAATTGTTAGATAATGAACACTCGTGATTTACAATGAAAATATAATGAACCAAAAAAATAATTTTGGTAACAGATCACAATAATGCATAAATAAATCATACACAGGAATGTTGTCAAAATGAGACACAAAGCATACTTTGGCGAGCACAAAGAAAGATGGCGCTGGTGTTTGGCTTGTTCAGTCTTGCTCCTCTTTTTATCTTTATTTTATAATCCCTGAGGTCTTTTAAATCAAGGGTAAAAACCAATTTCTTTAGAGGTGCCTTTGATCGTTAAACAATTAATTTCAATCTGTAATCCAACTTTTCTTTACTTTCATTTATTATGCCAACGCTATGTGATTTCTTTTTTTATGTTTTCATTATGTAGAGCATTTGAATTGTCTTGTTGCTGAAATGTACCATATGAAGAAACACGCAATGCCTCATATGACATTTCATCTTTGTCCAAATGATGTTCTCCCTGTGGTGTTCTTTAAAAATGTTTTTCCTGCTATTGACCCTTGTCTTGTAGAAATGTGTAATACCTCACTTTTAACAGGTGCGGTTCCAAGTTCATGCTGTTGTTGAGCCATTATTAAATCTGTTGTTCTAAAATAGGTCTATCAGGTGTAGCTCTGGAGTGGTTTAACTTCTATTCTTCTGGCAGGCATTTCGGTACTTTTGCAAACCAGGTCATGTCAGACTCAAAGAGCTTGCCATTTAGGGTGCCACAGGGCTCAGTCTTAAGACCTCTCATTGTCCCCCTAGGCCAAATAATCAGGCAGTTTACTGATGTTACTTATCCTTTCTATGCTGATCATATTCAGCTCTACTGTTATTTTAAGCCAAACGAATATTTAAATTTTTGATTAACTGTTTTAGTATTGACAACTACTTGCAAGTGAACTCTGATAAGACTGAAACCCTTATTGCCTTTAGAACAGAATGACTGAAACTTAGCAACACCTTGGTGTATTGGCCACCTCTGTCAAACCAAACATCAGAAACCTAGGTATTATTTTTAACTCTGCTTTGTCATTAGAGTGCCATTCTCATGGATTAAATAATATTTCTAAGCTTCGAACTTTGGTGTTTTCGAAAAACTCCTGAATGCATCACTTTCCCATACAGAAAATACCAGGGCATACATTCTGTTGACATGGCGAGCTGAGGGAAATTGTTAAAAAGATCAACTTTAGTATTGCTGCCTTAATTAAAGAGTTAGTAAATTGGTCAAAAATTATAGTACAATGTATTGTGTATTTAGTTGTATTTTATGCCCTGTATTAACAAACCTTTTATTCTGATTTTTGCACTGGTGCCTTCTAGCCCATATAAGGGTTTGTTTGAAACAGTTGTTGTATGACTCTTGTGGGTTTGCATGGTCACATCTCAACTAGAAGATTTTTCAGTTAATTCTTAGCAAAGTACATAAGTAAAATGAACTTCTCTCCCACACAACAGGGACAATTGCCCCGGCTTCTAACATAAATTATAAATGACCACTCATAGCAGGAAGGCTAACATATGGAGTGTGGGTCAACGGAGTTTAAAAATCAGAATTGGCCAAACTTGGTATTGACAGGTCGAAGCTTTACAAAGCTGGATATCGGAAAATTGCCCAACCAAACTGACTGATGCATCCCCAGTACTTAACCAAAATTACTTCTTTGTCTTACTGAGAATATGTCAAAAAATATTCCCTTGAGGACAAAAATGAATCTGTTGAGTCTATTGTGAGTTGGATATAAGGGCAAAAGTTCAAATCACACCAACACAATTCAAAACTCAACCACTTTTTGTTGCAACAAAATTCCCTTCTCATCCACAGTCCCCCTTTCGAGTCATACCAGAGAAGGTCTGAAAAGAACATTTTCTTGTAATGATGGAGTTGTGAATGGGCCTCTGTTATAGTTGAGGGTTCCTCTCTAATAGTTCCTCTTTTTCAAAGAGACACACAGAGGCACACAAAGCAGAGGAGGTAATGCCGCTGCATGAACTCCCATCCATACAAGCTGGCAGAAAAGCCCCTGAGAGTTTTCGTCATCCAGCCGTTTTACAGATGCTCTCTTAATGACAAGCAGTTACTGGACCCAAGACTGACAACACAGTAGGCCTCACAGACATGCACCGAATATCTGAAAACTACTCCACCCCACAGTAAATACACAAATTGCTGTAAATGGTTTCTCAAACCTTCACTTCAACGAAAACGGCAAACATCACTTTTGATGAAAAGCATTTATGATTACTCTGGGTTTAATACAAAATTCTGAGTAGTTTCAACATTATAAATTGTTTCACTCCATACAGATTGCAGAAAAAAACCCATAAAAAATAAAATAAAAAACCCAAAGGGATAATGATAATCCCTGATCTTAGATTAGTGTGAGAAACTCCAGGATCCACATGCAAACACTCCAGCAAGGAACTTCATTAGTTCTGCTCTCTGCCAAGAGATATCTCTTTTGTGTTTCTCTGTAGAATTACTTTATTATATTGTATTACAGTTTCTACATCAAGATTCTACCTTTAGAAGGTAATTTGATCACCTCTGACTTTTAGTGCTCCAAAAGAAAAGAGAGTTAAATAATGTTTTGTTTACTGCATCAAATTTTAAGAGATAACAAGAGTAGTGGGCTGAGGAGTCTAAACATGGACATCTCAACGTAGACCAGACAGGGCAGGAGCCATCTGGACAGGAAACAACTCTAATGAGTGGCTGTGTAGAACTGGCAGCAGAACAGATCTCATGTTCACCAAGTGTGGTGTTTACTGCAGCGGCCTGTCACAAGATAACTGAAGAAGTGGCTAGACTATATCAGTGAGCAAAAATAGTAAAAGCTTGTCCGAACCTTTTCACACTGGAAAAAGACCAGATTATAGTCTAAAGAATTTTCAACACTATTAAACATCAATAAAATTATGCAAATTTGGAGAACGTAATTTCAGTGAGAAGGCAAACATTACTCTTTTTTCGCACTTACTAACCGGCACATATTTTCCCCTGCTGCTTTCTTGGCCATCCTACCACAATGCCTCTGCTCCAGGTATCACATCTGCTATAGGATGTATCTTTACAATTGGCAGAATGTCTGGGTATAGTACTGAAAAAATGTTTCCTCTCCACCTTACAGATTCCTTCATGCTTTACTATTTTTGCTCATACTTAAATGTTTGACATAATTGAGATATATTTGCAGAATGTGCGATGGTGGCGGGGGTTCGTCCTTTAACCGGTGGGTTGCCGGTTCAAACCATCACTCTGTCCGTCTCAGTGGTTGTGTCCTTCATGGTCCGAGTGCCCGGTGGCACAGCTGTGGCTACAATGAAGCCTACTACTGGACTTTGGAGTCCTCGGACTGGCTATACAAGTGCAGGTTATTTTTCCATTTAACCCAACTGAAAGGGTTTTCCAGCACAAAAGGTTTAAGATCACAGCATCTCAACTGAATGTAAGTCTACTCCTGTCAACTAGGTACTCTTAAAAGTTGTTTTTAGAGCAATTCAGAGGTGGACTTGCTGATATGCTTAGGATCATTGTCCTGCAGCATAAATAGATATTACATTCTTGTACCGTTCTGATGATGAAATCATGAACACTTACCTTAATTGAGGCAGGTAAGATCTACAATGCTTTGTAGCCCTTTCCAGACTGATAGACGTAAATAACTACGTGTTTCATAAGTTCTTGAATCTCTTTAGATCGGGTAAAATCTTGAGATACTTCAGCATAATTCATGTTGCCACACAGGTCCTTTCTAAAAGGTTTCTTGATTTTTTTAGGTGTAACAAAAAAAGCAAAAACAGATGGAATCTTTAAAGGGCCTTTCACAGCATTGTATATAGCTGAGGTTTCTGCACCTTTATCATCAATTCGTCCTCAATTCTACACCATCAGAATTTTCATCAGATATAAAACCTGAAGTTGTTTTTATTAGTAATGCTGAGACTATGGCAAAATACAATTCTTAACCCAGAGTTGCTGCTCATGGTCTTCCTCATTTTCATTCCTCTCCCACCTAAAAAAAAAAGCCAGAGTGTCTCCTTGACAAACACATTCAGCAATCGAACAGCAGCCTGAAGAACACACATTTTCCCTGAGCCTTCTGGCAGCCAGCCTATACAGGTCCTTCTCAAAATATTAGCATATTGTGATAAAGTTCATTATTTTCCATAATGTCATGATGAAAATTTAACATTCATATATTTTAGATTCATTGCACACTAACTGAAATCTTTCAGGTCTTTTATTATCTTAATACAGATGATTTTGGCATACAGCTCATGAAAACCCAAAATTCCTATCTCACAAAATTAGCATATCATTAAAAGGTTCTCTAAACGAGCTATGAACCTAATCATCTGAATCAACGAGTTACCTCTAAACACCTGCAAAAGATTCCTGAGGCCTTTAAAACTCCCAGCCTGGTTCATCACTCAAAACCCCAATCATGGGTAAGACTGCCGAACTGACTGCTGTCCAGAAGGCCACTATTGACACCCTCAAGCAAGAGAGTAAGACACAGAAAGAACTTTCTGAACGAATAGGCTGTTCCCAGAGTGTTGTATCAAGGCACCTCAGTGGGAAGTCTGTGGGAAGGAAAAAGTGTGGCAGAAAACGCTGCACAACAAGAAGAGGTGACCGGACCCTGAGGAAGATTGTGGAGAAGGGCCGATTCCAGACCTTGGGGGACCTGCGGAAGCAGTGGACTGAGTCTGGAGTAGAAACATCCAGAGCACCGTGCACAGGCGTGTGCAGGAAATGGGCTACAGGTGCCGCATTCCCCAGGTCAAGCCACTTTTGAACCAGAAATAGCGGCAGAAGCGCCTGACCTGGGCTACAGAGAAGCAGCACTGGACTGTTGCTCAGTGGTCCAAAGTACTTTTTTCGGATGAAAGCAAATTCTGCATGTCATTCGGAAATCAAGGTGCCAGAGTCTGGAGGAAGACTGGGGAGAAGGAAATGCCAAAATGCCAGAAGTCCAGTGTCAAGTACCCACAGTCAGTGATGGTCTGGGGTGCCGTGTCAGCTGCTGGTGTTGGTCCACTGTGTTTTATCAAGGGCAGGGTCAATGCAGCTAGCTATCAGGAGATTTTGGAGCACTTCATGCTTCCATCTGCTGAAAAGCTTTATGGAGATGAAGATTTCATTTTTCAGCACGACCTGGCACCTGCTCACAGTGCCAAAACCACTGGTAAATAGTTTACTGACCATGGTATCACTGTGCTCAATTGGCCTGCCAACTCTCCTGACCTGAACCCCATAGAGAATCTGTGGGATATTGTGAAGAGAACGTTGAGAGACTCAAGACACAACACTCTGGATGAGCTAAAGGCCGCTATCGAAGCATCCTGGGCCTCCATAAGACCTCAGCAGTGCCACAGGCTGATTGCCTCCATGCCACGCCGCATTGAAGCAGTCATTTCTGCCAAAGGATTCCCGACCAAGTATTGAGTGCATAACTGTACATGATTATTTGAAGGTTGACGTTTTTTGTATTAAAAACACTTTTCTTTTATTGGTTGGATGAAATATGCTAATTTTGTGAGATAGGTATTTTGGGTTTTCATGAGCTGTATGCCAAAATCATCCGTATTAAGACAATAAAAGACCTGAAATATTTCAGTTAGTGTGCAATGAATCTAAAATATATGAATGTTAAATTTTCATCATGACATTATGGAAAATAATGAACTTTATCACAATATGCTAATATTTTGAGAAGGACCTGTATGTACAATTTGGAGGTAGGAGCACTTCTCTAGGGCTTTGAGATCTGCACATACCAATCTGTGCTAAAGTAGCCTTACCATTGCATCTTCATTTTAGCTGCTTAGTAATATCTTCTTGTGGCACCTTGAGCAGTGGTGTGACCGCATCTACATAGCAGCAGTGGTGCCAAAAGCATCACAATAAATGAAATTACTCAGAGCACTAATATCCTGGTGCGGGTGTGATTAGGATGCAGGCAGCATGATCACTTCTCCTTCAAAATCTCCAATGATCAAACCACACAGATACATACGCTTCATGAATAACTTACCTCTTCTGTTACTAAATGCTCCAAGAGTCAGGACTCATATATGCTGCCATATATACACAAAATAATCAAAAAACTGTCCTGCACCATCAAAAGTATTAGGAAGTGCACTGTGTTCTTGATGCACACTAGAAGACCTTCTCAGGACCCTGATGACACCATCTAGGATACTACTTGAGAAGGCAACTGGACTTTTCTTGTTCCTTTAAGACATTTCACCTCTCATCCTAAAGGATTTTTTATGATAGGTGAAACAGGAAAAGGTCCCAATGCCTTCTAATAAAGCACTTTGGATTGTCTTGTCCTGGAAGACTGAGAACTCACATCGATCAAAAGACAAGGTCTGTTGTTTCATTAGTGCTATGGGGCCAGCTTCAGGCAATTAGTTGTTAATTAGAGGACAAAGCCTTCATGGCCTATACTAGAGGACCATTAAGGCAAACACATTAAACTGAGACAACCTGAAAACAAACAAGGATTACCTGGTAAATATTTCAATTTATTTACTAAATCAGAAGCTTTACACAAATTCCTGAAAAAATAGTAAAGCCTTGAATGCAAGCGTCTTTTATTGTACTTACACCAACAAGAGGTGTGCCTGTGAATATAAAAACAGCATCTCTGGAATAATAGGCTGATATTACAGCACCTCCACAGCATGCAAAGCTACTGTACTGTAAAGGACAACTATTACATTTTAACAAGCTGTGATGCACCTGAAAATAACTCAAAAGCACAAATGTAATAGTCAGTAAAGCAGCAGAGAGCTGCTGTTTATGATTACTCTACAGAACAATATTTTTTAAGCATGGTAAACTATGTTTATTGTGCAATTTAAAACATATATTGTAGTCCAAGTGGAGGGCTAAGATGAAGTCTGGCATAATCAGTTCCCAAGACTGACGAGAACAGCATCACTAAAGAAAGCTTTCTAGGAGAAAAGATTAAACATATTTCACCACACACACCCTGTAGTCCTATTTCTTTATCCTGTGTTGATACTCTTTGCAAACAGTCATTCAGGGAGAACTGTATTTTTGCAGATCCTCTTGTATCTGTACCCAAAAATAACAATTTATTTTAATTCTAAAAACCAAATCCAACCTTAACACGAAAAGCATGTCACTAGGTCATTTCTCCAGATGTGAATTTTACACATAAATTAAGTATTTGCTGAGCTTGGTATTTTAGCATTTTGTTCCTGAATTAGGATTGTGCAAAATTTAGATAGAAAGAAGACTTCGATTGGTCACTGGACAGGTCACCAGTCCATCACAGAGTAACCCGTAAGGCATGTCTTGATGTAGAAGTTTTGCTAAAATCCGATTTTTCTTGCGTGCTCATTCAAACCACTTATTAAATGCGACCGTCATCAGACTTCAGTCTAAACAGTTCAAGACCCAAAAGTGTCCCGCATGCGCAGAAGAAGAATATTGACGTTACACAGCAGCACACTCTTTGTGGAAGTAATAATGACCACATCATTACAAGACAAAGAAAAGCAGAAGTGTAAGAAAAAAGAGAGCACAACTAATATGGAAGTGTCACAATTCAGATTTTTTTGCAGGTGAAGCGATCGGAATTGGAACATTCTGATTGCCAAGAGAAAGTCGGATCTGGGCCTCTTTGCCTGCAGTGTGAGCATAACCATAGAGACACACGGGACAACCAACCATGCATGCACACATTCATACCAGAGAACAATGTAGATAGACCAATTAACCTTACAATAATTTTTTGGATGGCTGCACGGACACAACATGCAAACTCCATGCAAAAAATCCCCAGCCAGGGATTTGAACCCAGGACCTTTCTGCTGCAAGGCAACAGTGCTACCAACTGCGCCAGCGTGCAGCCCTTATTCGTCACAAATGTGGTAATTGTTCTTATGGTAGTAGAACTGCAATCACCAGACAAGACGATAAAGTAGCGTGGGGCTATTTTAAATTTTAGCCACCTTTTTGGTGTCTCTGTGGAAACAAGGGTTGATATCAGCACCCCTCTATTACATACACGACTAGTCAAATGAGGTAGTCATAGACCCACATCAGCTAACTTATTTAAAAGCAAGCCACCTTTATGAGTCCAGGGAGTTATGTAGCAATAAGGACGCCAGCAAGCAGCAAGATTTAAAATATAAAAATGACTCTGAAATAATTTCAACTTGAAGAGTCAGATATAAAGCATTTGTTTGGCTAACAACAGAATCACTGCACAAAGGTTGTCTGCAATTATTGTCTGAACAAAAATAATAAAGGCAGACCTGTAGCAGAGATTTTATGTGTAGTGCTGATGTCAATGTGTCAGCACACCCCACTCTTGTCGCGCACTGCCAGCATCCTTTTTAAAAGCTTGCAGCTGTGCGGGATATAGGCTCGTATTGACAATGAATTTTGTTATTCCAATGTCTATTTTTTCAATCTTATCATTTTAATGCAGTTTCATTGTAATCCAAATATTATTTGTTTAGTAAACCAGGTTATAGGCAATTCTTTAACAGCCATGATGTTAGACATTAGTCCATTTAACCAATTTTTATGGGTGAATAAAAAACAACCAAAGAAAACACTATTGTGTGACAAACTCACAACCCAACCCAATTGTGTTACATCAATCAATTTCGATCTGTCTGTATTTGACCCAGGACTGGGTAACAAAACAATTTAATTTTGATTATGCTGTTTTAACCCAGCAGTTTTCAAAGAGTATATTTAAGGTGTTGTATTCTGTCAAACTGGGCCTTCTTATTTGTCTTACTGGGTATCAGTGCTTGTTGTATATAACAAAACATTAATTCCATGCTTTTAATTAAGAGCAACTAACATACTACATATATTTTATATCAAAATTTAGAAACTTTACTGTTATGACCCTGTATGAAGAATACACTGTGTTCTCCTGGGTGAAACACACGTTATAATGTAATTCCATGGTAGGGAAACTGACAGAATCTATCAATCTTGCCCTTGTTGCAAGGAGGAAGAGAACATCTCCTCTTACACTAAAAATATCCACTGATGTAGAGCTTCCTGCAGCACTGCTTCAAAGGATCCACAGGAGAAGCAGAACAAAAAAGAAAAGAACAGCAGCTTGTTCCCTATTCTTGAATGCCAATCGCTTTCACTATTACTTGGCAGGGGATTAAAGGAAGATGAGCATTTAGTGATTATTAATTTTTTATTACAGAGCAGTCGGCGCATTAGCCAATAAGATGTTATAGTGACATATATTTGAAGTCAAATGCATTACTGTTTAAGAACTAAAAAGGCTTCTTGAATACAAAATGTTTCATTCTGGGTTTTAAGGAATTGACTTCCCGCTAAATGGAGGCAGAAACAGCCAGCTGAGGAGGAGCACTCCACATAGCAGCTGCAGTTAGTCAAGCAGTCAATGACTTACTCATCTGCAAACTGACTGGGATAATCTGGCTCCTGAATCCTTTCTCAAAGGGAGTGGCTAGCTGCGCTTCCTGCATTTGTTGCTCAAGGATTTCGTTTACATTTTATTGCATGCACTAATGAATGTAGAACCATCCAAAATGAGTCTCAGAAAGACTCCACCCATGAGGATTGCATCATTCTGATAAACCATATTTTAGCTATAAATCCCTTGTCAACTTGAATACATCTGGTTTTCAACTCATGGCAAAATAAGTATGAAATGAATCAGGAGACATATGCATCTGTTACATCAGAGCTAAAACCTACAAAGCCTCTCCATCTTCTGAGTAATATTGCTGTCCTGTATATAGCAGGTGTTAGTCATGCGGCTTTAACTCAGTCATCACGTTTGCCTGTTAACTACTGCTAACTGTATGCCATATGGAAGGTTTGAGGGTTTCCAGATTGAACATACTTCAGCGTTCACACAGAAGGCAATAATTCTCCACAATTACATCCAAATTATAAGGGTTTCAGTCATAACAGGTTTCTGCTACTATTTGCAGTTTATTTAGCACACAAATTAAAATTCTATTGAAAAAACACCAATACGGTATTTATTTAAGCAAAAACCTCAAACACAGCAAATTCATCAGTGTCAAAATGCTGGTGTTAGGCTTTTTCAGAGTGAAGTGTTGATATATTGGTGTTGATTTTGGTAGTACAACTCTCCACTAATAAAACATAAGAGTGTTGGTGTCAAATCACGGAGTTGACGGTATTTAACACCAATGAGTGACACTTTGAACATTTGTTAGCAGCCATTTTCTCACACTCACATGGCGCATGAGAAGGAGAGACTGGTGAGTAAAATTTCACAAATTAGTCGTACCATTGCTACTTTTATTAAAATGTGTTTACGCTGACTTGTTGTTTCTAAATTTGGGGACAGATTAAAATTTATTGGCATTTATAACAAGTTTTTGTCGCCATTTTTTGCTAACTTTAAGCAGACCTGCCCGAACGT
Source organism: Girardinichthys multiradiatus (assembly GCF_021462225.1). Taxonomy (NCBI): domain Eukaryota; kingdom Metazoa; phylum Chordata; class Actinopteri; order Cyprinodontiformes; family Goodeidae; genus Girardinichthys; species Girardinichthys multiradiatus. The sequence continues at coordinate 26,806,480 of NC_061795.1, read as the reverse complement.
TAGCGTTTATTTCATGTCATGTTAAGACATTGTGGGTTAACGTTAAACTAAATTCCTCTTTAAATATAGTTTTGAACAATTTAGTTTAAGTAGCCAATTAATTTTAAATGTTTTTTCTAAACATCCTCAGTCGTGTAGCGGGTGTTAGGGTTAGGGGTTAGGGTGAGGGTTAAGGGTTAGGGTGAGTGTTAGGGGTTAGGGTTAATATTTAACACTAAGAGTTTATTAGACAACACTGTCACAGTGTTAATAATTTTAAGTCATCCTGTAGTGTTAATATTTAACACTGTAAGAGTTTGTTAAGCAACACTGCCTAGTGTTAATAATTTTAACTAAATAAAAAGTGTTAATTTAACACTTTGCCAGTGGTTCCCATATAAACCCTGGGAAAATGTTCATTTTAACTCTGAGGGTGTTAAATTTGCGATTTCAGATTTGCTGTGAAGAGCAACACATAAAATCACAACAGAAAACAATTTGCATATAACTGTTTACCTCTTGCCACAGCTGCAACGCATCATATCCATGATGACATAAAGTTGGCGAGCAGATAGGATGTTTAAACCAGAGGTGAATCGAGAGGAAGGCTGGTAACCTCAATCGGACAAGTTTCACACTTAACTGCCAAAACCAGTTATCGGTTATGCAGAAACAAAAAAAAATCTGATGTTTTAAGTCAGTGAATGCGCCATACACAAGCGATAAAATAATACACTAACAGCCCTCTTCCGTTTCGGAGTTATCTCTGAGGGAGGAGACTCAAAACGATTGCTGCCAAGTTAACAAGTCGATGCAATCAACTATCCATGGAGGCTATATGGACAATTGCTTAGAAGTCAATGACTTGATGCATTTGGCTAGGCTTCTTTCGAAAGAAAATTTTACCAATTGGCATTTTTAACTCAATTTGATTTAATTGTATTATAACTAAGATCACATTGTTATGTGTGAAATTGATTTTGAATCTGTCTTTATGATTGCATTTTTGATTATATATTTCTCTAAATAAATTCCACAAATTCAATATGTTTATCATGAAATAAGCCTTTGGAGGACATACTTTTGAATTGGTGCTAAATAAATAAACAGTTCTGAAATTAACTGAAAATGTTGCCATTTTTATTATGAGGGTGTTTAAAGATTAAGTCAGGGAAATTAAAAAAGGTGTAAAAGCCTGGATTTCTGTTTCTTGCTTTCAATAGGGCAGCTACTTTGAGGCAGTGAATGAGACTTTCAGCAGATAACAGGATGGTTGAATGCATTACAACATTGCTTTGTTTTATCTTTTTGTGCTGTCAGCCTTTATCTGGTAAGGACCATGCTGGATTTGGAAATGTTGGGAGCATTAGAGTAAGGATCTGCATTCTCTAGGGAGTGCACATGGAAAATGCTGCACCTAGTTACCAATGCTAGATATCCTAAAATGTCAACAACCTAATGTTTTCTTTGTTTAAAAACAATAGTAAAGTTTGAACACCCTCTAAAGCATATCCTCTCTCCCACATGGTGGCAGATTGCCTTTGCACCTAACATAGATAAATAATGACCACTGAGGGCAGCAAGGACAGAAAAAACAAAAATCTTTTGAAAGTTTTCAAAAATAAAATTTGAATAACTAAATTGATACTGGGAGGCGAAAGCTTTACAAAACTGGATTTTGACCCAATACATTTTAATCACTGCAGTGACTCATAGACTATATATTGAACCAGATTCCTGAAATGGAACCACTCAGAAACAGAACATTTTGTGTAGTTCCATTACTATTTTCTAACAATTAAACATAAAATATCAGAGAAAAAATACATCTGGTGAATATATATATATATATTCATATTTAAATAATTAGCATAAGTGGGCTGCACGGTTGTGCAGTCGGTAGCACTGTTGCCTTGCAGCAAGACGGTCCTGGGTTCGACTCCCGTCCAGGGGTCTTTCTGCGTGGAGTTTGCATGTCTCCCAGTGCATGCGTGGGTTCTCACCGGGTACTCCGTCTTCCTCCCACAGTCCAAAAACCTGGTAGGCAACCCTAGGTTAATTAGTCTCTCTAAATTGCCCTTAGGTGTGAATGAGTGTGTGCATGGTAGTTGTCTTTGCATGTCCTGTATGTCTCTGTGTTGCCCTGCGATGGACAGGCAACCTGTCCAGGGTGTACCCTGCCTCTCGCCCGTAGACTGCTGAAGATAGGCACCAGCTTCCCGGTGACCCACTATGGAAGAAGCGGTATAGAAGATGAATGAATAAATGAATAATTAGCATAAGTAAGCCATCGTCAGAATGCTTCAATTTAGAAGATGATAGGTGACAATATTGTGTCTATTCAGTTTGACATAGTGCCACGTTTTACATTTATGCATAAGTGTTGGCTATTAGCAGCTGGTGAATACGCAGCTGTGTTAGAAAATGTTGTACCATAGCACATGAAACAATACATGCCACTGGCACATCTATGCAAATTGGGAATATTAGAAAAAAACAACTCAGGGGATGTACATGGAAATCTGTTACAAAACAAATATTTCCAAAGATGACAAAGTCATACCAGCTGAAAGCTGTTGGTTGCTCTACATCAGAGTGATTAAAGAGAGGCAGGAACACATTTCCCAGCAATCAGTGGAAACATATTTAAGCACAAAGCAGACCAAGCTCTCGAAATCGTTGCACCACACATACAAGGGTCACAATTAAGATGCCAAACCCTGATCTCAGTATCTCATCACCATACCCCGTTTCTGTCTCTAACACTGAATTAATGCAGCCTTTTCTCAAAGGGACAGATTGCTTACTTAATCATCCTATTCTAAGAAAAAAATGTAAAAATTAACATCATAAGTCTTTAATAAACCATACAATCGATCATGTCAAGTCAAGTCAGGTTTATTTATATATCGCTTTTCAGCAACAGGGCACTCTAACTGCTAGGGCTACATGAGCGCTTTATGTTGGAGCTTGTAGCACAGAAAAAGCAGTATAATGTTGTCGTAAAAAGGGAGTTTTTACTCTCTTTCCTCCCTGTGCACCACCGGATCCTTTTCTCTCCAGTTCTGTATAAAATCAAGATTTAAAGCCAAATGATCAGTGTACAGAGTATATAATTGAACAGATACAGAGCGACATTCACCTTTGGTACCGGGCTCCCCTCAGCCCAATCTTAGGGATGAAACAAGAGGAGCAAAGAATGGAGTGTGAGTCCTGCTTTTATCTATGCCTGTTCTTAACCCTCCTAAAGGGTGTCATCCTCTTGTATCAGTTTATCCTTGACTATGTGTTGCATCTTATGTGATATCAATAGTTATGTTGTGTAAGCTGTAGCAGTGAGCGGTGCGGCAGATAAGCAACAAGGGCAGAGATATTTAATTAGGACAGCAAAAAGATGATTAGAAAAGGCCACAGAATCATACATCCATAACAATGTGTAGGGGGTGTTAGTGAATGTGGAAATTTATAAAAAAATAAAAAAAATCACCATCATTAACTTTGAATGCAAACTTTTCAGACTTCACTAACTTAAATCTTCCCAATGAATCATGCTGCAGTGAAAATGAGAAAGAGGTGAACCTCTTAAACCCTTGGCTTAGTATATGCTGCCTGAAATGTCATTTCCTCCAAATCAGGTGACTCCTATCTCCTGCTGAGCCTCGTTCTCACACTCCAGCAACTGGCTGACCCACAGCACTTGCATGCTGATTACAGTATCGAGAGCAGTGGAATGGAACATACACCAGCTTAACTCCATAGTGTGATACACCAAAGGACTATATCAACATTCAACATCCTCTGGCATGCTGTACGGGAAGAATTAAGACACAGAGTGGATTCACTCTTCCAGCTCTTTAAGCAAGGTTTTTAATGGATTCAGAAGCACAACATCTTAGCAGGACATTTTAAAAGTCAAACCTCACCTTCCTTTTGATGTATAACCATTTTAAAGAGGTATTTGTAACATCAAAATCCTTCTGCTGAAAGTGGGAAAAACCGTGTTGCTGAATGGTTAAGGGAGAGGCCATGTTTTCAGCCCATTGTTTCCAGCTCAGCAATTCTGCCCACCGTTGTCATGACTGCTGCTGTGCCCACCTTTTCCTGGACATATAAGGCTGGACAACAGCAGTAAACTCCTCTCTACCCTCAGGTCAAGGCCCACACTCCATCATAATCTGGGTGTTGGATACACTCAGCAAAGATATAAGGATTTCAGCTAAGTCTCCTTTCAAACGTCAAGCAGACAGGGAATAAGAGAGGTTTGACGATATAAAGGGCTGTCTCGTCTGTCAACATGACTATTCAATCCTGTTTTTATCCACAAATCCTCACAGTTATTCTGTCAGAGATCATGGAAATATTCAGCAGAAAAAGATTGATCGAGCAGACTTTGATTCACTTTGACAGTGTAACGGAAAAATGAAAATACCTCCCTGTGAAAGAGTCACCTTTACCACTTTAGTGTAGTTTTAGCAAAGAAACTGCATTCTGTGTGGAGTGATCCCCAGTGAGAATGTACTTGTTTGAAATATTGTCAACTGATCCATTGATTCATATATCACAGAAAGATTTACCCCTGAAACTACAAACGTAGACAGAAAATCCTTAAAGGGATAGTCCAGGATTTGTGAAGAGATGTTCCACTGAAAGGTTATAAGCAGATATAAATACCTTACCTGGCATGGTTAACTCTCCTGGCATCTTTATTATAAATGCAAATTAGTTGGTCCCACAGGCTGCAGCCAACGACTAGTATAAGAGTGGCCAAGACGAATACAATGTTACAACTCCAGTCTCAAAAATATCATGCAAATGCTGTTTTATAAACCTGAAACGGTTGTCATGTTTGCAGTGAGCAAGTAGCAGGGAGGCTGAAAAATATTTACACTGGAAATGGAGATAGACAGTCATATTTAATATAGTCACATTCAATAAATTAGAATATTCTTAAAATGTCAATTTATTTCAGTAACTCAATTAACTAAGCAAAACATATATAGACTATTACATATGAACTAATTATGTGAATTATGACAATTTTCCGCTAATGAAAACACAATATTGTTAATACAGAAATGTGGGCTTAATGAAAAGTATGTTTAATACCTGCCTAAAGGTTGTTATTTTCAAAAGCTAGTTTTAGTCTGAAAAATGAGCCTCATCGAAACGCATATTCTAATTTATTGAATATGACTGTAAATGTGCATTAATGTTAAAAGAAAAATGATAAAAAGAACTGTTAATGTTGAAATTTTAAATGAATGGGAGTGCTTTTTATTTTGTCTTTGTCACTATATAGTTCACACCTGTACATTTCTCCACTCCTTCACTGTATACCAACCTGTATACCAGTCTGAAACTGGATTTATATTCATCGGCATGTGTGTAAATAACAGCTCAATGCAAACATTACAACATAGAACAATTAAATAGCATTTGTATAAACTTTTGTATGACTATTTTTGGGACTGAAGTTGTTTTAAGATTGTAGAAATATATTTTGGTCTTGGGGTCTTGCAGTCTCTGGGACCAAGTAATATATATTTATACCAAATGAAAATGCCAAGAGAGTTATCTACTGTAGGTTAGACATTAACTGGATAAAACCAACAGAATTTCACTTTACAAATTGTGAAATATCTGTTTTAATGAGGAAAATTTTCCATCGAGTAAATTAATGAACTGGCTCTCTAAAAAAATAGTACCTTCCAAAAATGAATGACATGTAAACATGAAAACGACTATAACAAATTCGAGCAAACTCTGCAAATCCCACATAAAAAAAAAAAAAAAGAATAGAAAGAAAAACATTATTAGAATTGGGACTACATTCCAACTGTGGTATCATTGTTTGATTCCTTGCAGCTTTGTTTTTCTCCCAGCAAGAACTGGAGAATCAAATGTTTAAATTGGCTGGAAGAGAAGTATACAACAACTTGTCTTCACACACTTCAGAAAGTTTTTCATGCAGAGGCTGCCTGCAGGAGACCTGCCGAAAACGTGGGTGTCTTAACTGAAGAACAATTTCAAAAGAGCTTTGTGCTTGTAACACAGTTTTTTTTTTATTGTTGCTCCTCTGGTATGAACATTTCTAAAAAAGAGATAAACATCTTTTAATTAAGTGAAAGTATTCTCAAGTACTGAAAAGTAGTAGAACAAGTTCAATCGATCTTACTGATCTTGCAACACAAGCACAAGAGTACAGATCTCCGTTCCCACCGTTCTCAGTGGATTTCCATCCATAGACCAAAAGTGTTTCCGATTACAAGAAACAAACATTTCTGGCTCAAATCAGCCTCATAAACATCTGGCCAATGAACCACAGAGGCAAACACAATGTGGAAGTTCTTGGTATATTGTCCAACACAGTCAACTGAAGAGAGCTACACAGGTTGCCTAAAGTATAAATGCTTCAGAACCAATAGCTATGGGGATGAAGGAAACCACAGCTATGTAGGACTTTTCACTTTCACTTGGAGCTGTGCAAACTCTAGCAAAGTGATGACACATCTAAAACCTAAAAATAATGAAAGTATGAAACACAATTGGCCTTTCCATTAAAATAATAGTTCATGTTAAAACATACTTATCTGAAACAATAAAAGCCCTTTGAGTCACACCTACTAAAGCTGAAAGGTAGTACCATATAAAGAAGAGAATGTAACATCTGTACACAACCCAATGGAACTCACTGAATATTTTTCTGACAGAAAAACATCAATTTTAACTGGATTATGCAATATGCTAGGCAGGGCACAGAGATAGGGTGAGGAGCTCAGCCATCCGGGAGGGGCTCGGAGCAGAGCCGCTGCTCCTCCACATCGAGAGGTGTTCCAGACACGTCCCACCGGGAGGAGGCCAAGGGGACAGCCCAGGACACGTTGGAGGAACTATGTCTCTCGCCTGGCCTGGGAACGCCTTGGGCTCCCCCCGAAGGGGGTGGAGGAGGTGTCCAGGGAGAGGGACGTCTGGGTGTCTCTGCTGAGTCTGCTGCCCCCGCGACCCGGTCCCGGATAAGCAGAAGACAATGAGTACGAGTACGAATGTGGGGCCAAACATTGACCAAACAGAAAACAGATGTTGTGAGCACTTTTGAAACAAGGTAATCTATGCAGGAACTATGGGTAAATTCCAAAGAAAAAATCCCAGGTAGTGAAGACAGATTTTTTTTCTCATCCACATAAAAAGGGTCTCTCTGTTGGAAATATTTCACCCACCATAAGCAGTCTCTCCGTGAAACACTTTCTGGCACAGGTAAACATTGGAATCTGGATTTAAGCGAAGGAACAATCCAAAGCTGAAGGATGAAGACATCACACATTCATGCCACAATTGTAGCCATGGTATAGGTGGCTACAACCTATAGCTTGAACAGAGTCAACAGCCAGATCATTGATGTGACTGTACGGGAGTTGTTTGTGAGCATAAAAGTTATCAGCTGAGAAAAGCCTTTTTTTTTTATTGATTAATTACTGAACAGCATTCTTTTTTCTGTGCCTGAACCAAATTACCCAAATGAAGGAGAGAATGTTTAAATGCAGTTGTTGGTTGAACATCATAACTTCGTTCCAAACCACCACATGTGTAGTATTTGCTTAAAGTGCATGTGACATCGAATTTTCATGATAAATCCAACTACATTTATGGAAAGGAAATATTGATAAAATATAAAATATTTTAAAAGGTAAACTCATGCCACTAAAATGAACAGTTGTTAAGATATATGGTCATATATTTAACTAAAAAGGCATTTCCAGGCTACTCCTTTGCGATTTGTGGTGCTCTTTTATGACATCAAAGGGGAATCACTGCACGTAAACTGACTTCTGGTAAAATGGCTCACAACACAAACAGCAGCAACAAATCTGATATGTCTTTAGATATATTTCTGTCACTATCACCGAGAGACGCAGCTTCTATCAGATGGCAGAGCACAAGTGCTGTGGCGTGCAGACATCCATCTAATTCGACCAGATTCTATTTTCGCTGGATGCCGGAGCATGGCTGGAGTCAATATGCATGAATTATACCGCACCACCAGGAAATAGAACAAGCACAACATCCGGATTTTATAGATAATTCACCAAAGACGGACTAGATCTTGCTATATTGATAAATACACACATATGTACAAGTATATATGTATAATATGTACAAGTACATATATATGTACAAGTGTATTTATTTGCAGTTATCAATGGCTTTTATCGCACACTCATGTATGGTTGTTGGGAGCTCCTCCAGGCTTCGGAGCACACCGGACCAGACCGGAGCAGATACAGTGTGAATCCAGGGTTACAGTAAATACGGCACTGAGTAAAACAACCAGAGGCGAAGCTAAGCAGCATGGAGCAGCAGACACAAGGGATGATTCAAGATCTGAAGACACTACCTGGTGTGTCATTTTTTTAAGTTATCTTAGAGAATCTAATCTTTAGAGAAACATTTATTTAAATATTTCATATGTGTGTGTAATTTATCTTATTTTAATAATAATAATTTTGGATTTTTAATTCTTAACAATAACTACTGATATCTAAATGTTCTCTTGTGACAAGAAAATGTTCTTACCTGCTGAGCCTTGATCCATTTAGCAACAGCAACCTTTCCTTTGGCGATCTTTTCCAATCAGATGCATTGAACTGGCTGTAGCATCTTCTTTCAACATTCTCCTTTGTCTGGTAGATATCCTGACCTCTGACCTAATTTCTCTTGTGAATTCAGAGGTTTCTTGTTCAAAGCAGTTTGCCGAGAAGTACTCTGATCACAACTGGCTGTGCTTGGTGGGACCAGCCCATCTGCCCCTCGTTAGTTTTCCAGCTCTGATGCAGGCAGCTTTGATCCTCTTCATTTCAGGAAAGTAGTGCAGACTAACAGCTAGTGTCATAGTATTGCTGCCACCACCAGCAATGCACCATTTCACCATATTAACACGCAACTTGGCTTCTTCCTGAACAGTTTATCATTGATGATCACACAATGAATGATCAAAGACTTCCCCTTAAATGTAATTTCTGGGCGACTTTGGACTTGCAAAATTTAACATTGAAATATGCTTATTTTGTATCACAATTGTCTTTAATCACGTCTTTAATCCTAATATAATGTCAATTACTGCCCAGTTCCTTCAATATATAGATATATATATATAGTTTTCTTTCAATTTCTGCATATGTGGGAAAATCGTGTCACAGGCATTTTAAGGTGTCACTTCAGGGCCAAACATGTGAGAAAAATAACAGTAGACATACAGGGGTTGGACAATGAAACTGAAACACCTGGTTTTAGACCACAATAATTTATTAGTATGGTGTAGGGCCTTCTTTTGCGGTCAATACAGCGTCAATTCGTCTTGGGAATGACATATACAAGTCCTGCACAGTGGTCAGAGGGATTTTAAGCCATTCTTCTTGCAGGATAGTGGCCAGGTCACTACGTGATACTGGTGGAGGAAAACGTTTCCTGACTCGCACCTCCAAAACACCCCAAAGTGGCTCAATAATATTTAGATCTGGTGACTGTGCAGGCCATGGGAGATGTTCAACTTCACTTTCATGTTCATCAAACCAATCTTTCACCAGTCTTGCTGTGTGTATTGGTGCATTGTCATCCTGATACACGGCACCGCCTTCAGGATACAATGTTTGAACCATTGGATGCACATGGTCCTCAAGAATGGTTCGGTAGTCCTTGGCAGGGACGCGCCCATCTAGCACAAGTATTGGGCCAAGGGAATTCCATGATATGGCAGCCCAAACAATCACTGATCCACCCCCCCATGCTTCACTCTGGGCATGCAACAGTCTGGGTGGTACGCTTCTCTGGGACTTCTCCACACCGTAACTGGGGAAAACAGTAAAGTTGGACTCATCAGAGAACAATACATGTTTCACATTGTCCACAGCCCAAGATTTGCGCTCCTTGCACCATTGAAACCGACATTTGGCATTGGCATGAGTGACCAAAGGTTTGGCTATAGCAGCCCGGCCATGTATATTGACCCTGTGGAGCTCCTGACAGACAGTTCTGGTGGAAACAGGAGAGTTGAGGTGCACATTTAATTCTGCCGTGATTTGGGCAGCCGTGGTTTTATGTTTTTTGGATACAATCCGGGTTAGCACCCGAACATCCCTTTCAGACAGCTTCCTCTTGCGTCCACAGTTAATCCTGTTGGATGTGGTTCGTCTTTCTTGGTGGTATGCTGACATTACCCTGGATACCGTGGCTCTTGATACATCACAAAGACTTGCTGTCTTGGTCACAGATGCGCCAGCAAGACGTGCACCAACAATTTGTCCTCTTTTGAACTCTGGTATGTCACCCATAATGTTGTGTGCATTTCAATATTTTGAGCAAAACTGTGCTCTTACCCTGCTAATTGAACCTTCACACTCTGCTCTTACTGGTGCAATGTGCAATCAATGAAGACTGGCTACCAGACTGGTCCACTTTAGCTATGAAACCTCCCACACTAAAATGACAGGTGTTTCAGTTTCATTGTCCAAACCCTGTACTTAACGAGTCTGAGTGGCATAACACACGATGTCCTTAAAATAACCTTTTGACTACAACAGTACAACTGACACTCACCAACAGAGATGATGTGGATCACATGTCTGATAATTGCAGGAAAATAGTTTCAGCAGGGTTTGGAGAAGCAACACAATATACTCAACTTATTTTACTCTAAGAATATTAAAACTTACTGTTGGAATCTCTTGCCGACAGTAGTCAGTTGCATTTTTGGAGTTGGAAGTGGTGCCTGATGCATTTTGGTTCATATTGTGTTAATTGTCAGTATTGGTTGCTACATTTGGATATAAGCAACTCAGACTAGTAAAACATAGACTGATTATATGGAGAAAAGTCAGACATGCAAAATCTATGCATGGCCCCTCATATAAAGTATTCTGGTAACAAAGTTGCTGATGCCGGTCTGCATCAGAATATAAATGCTGGTCAGACCAGAAGCAGATATTGCAGTTGTATGTCTGAACACTGCCAGAATTTTTGTGTTTAGCAATAAGCATAAAATACAATTACATTATACTTCAGCAACTTTCTCAGTTGATATTTATTTGCTCTTTTTACATATTACATTAAAGCGCTTTGAGCGGTCTGTATGACTGGAAAGGTGCTATATAAATTCAGTCCATTTACCATTTACCATATTTCTTCATTTTGGACATGGAAGTAAATCTAACTATCATGAGCAACAAGCCTGAACAAAGCTGAAAAAGAAAAGTTATAAAAATCTTACATCAGCTTGAAGGACATACAGGCTTACTATTACATGCTCCGCATCTGCTGGTTGCGAATACAGTTTTGGGGTGTATTCACACCAGCAAAGTCCTTTGGTCCGCTTGTTTGGTCCGGACCAAAAGCAAACTGTATTTTTTTCATTTGGTGCAGTTTGTTTTCACATCTTACTTTTTGCAAGTGAACTATTACTTCCAAAGCCACATGGGTGACGATCATTGTTCTCATTAGACAGAAATGACGGGGGCGAGACAGAGCACAGACCCGGAAATTTAGGAAAACAGCTGTAGACGTGCCGTTATTACAGCTGCAATATTGTTGTGAGAGTCAAGAGCAGCTCATTCAACACAGACTTTGAGACGTTCCATTTATAATTTTGGAAACCCGTCGGAGAATGCGTGCTGAACGCCAACGTTCTCTACGTGCCTTGTCCCACAACAAACCAGTAAGGTAAGGTAAGGTAGGTTTATTTATATAGCCCTTTTCAGTAAGGAGACACTCAAAGCGCTGTACATACAATTATAATACAATCACAAAGAAAATAAACACAGATACAGACACAAATCTAATGATACTACAATCCTTCTAAGAAATCTAAAAATCTATGAATCCTTCTGAGAAATCTAAAAATCTCTGGACAATATTACAATAATACAGAAAACATTAATAATCCTTTGGGTTTTACTGGTCAGAGCTGGTTCTAAACCAATCCTTCTAAAGAAGTAATTATATCATTAAGTCCTCTATGTAGGGGAAAGCATCTTGTGCTAAGAGAGAATGATCCTTGGGTTCGCTGGTATAAATGCAGTTGTAGTCCAACAATAACAGTCATTTGCATCCATTGAAATTTAACTAACCAATCACTGAGTTCTAACTAAGGAAGCTGAGTCACTGGTGTAAAAACAGCTTTTGTTCACAATTTTAAGAAACTAGTATTATTTTCCTTTCACTGGTAAATCTAAAAATCTATGAAAAGGAGAAGAAATGAAATCCACATTTAGGTAAAAAATAAGGAGCATGGGAAAGCAACACACATAAGCAAAGATTTTGCAGGGGCATGGTGGACTTGTGAGGGTGCCAATATTTAAGTATGATCATGTGTCCAAAGAATTAGACTGTCAACACTGACGAAGGTGCCATTGTCCTTGAAAAAGAGATGGAAGTTTTATCAAACGGCCACAAAGTTCAGTTCACAGATGAGGGGGGTTGCTGGGGCAGAGCATCGTATTTACAGAACATCCAGGAGAAATGTTTTGATAAGAAGCCTGTGAAGGTCGTATCGGGGCGCCTGAATTAGACAAACAATAAATGTTTTGGTTTAGGCCGGCTGTGATTTTCCGCTTGCCTTCAAAGTCTTACTGGCATTCTCAATTTCAAATCCAAATAGCCAAATTTCTGGTACTTTCAGTACATCCTGAGCAAACAACTTTCTCCAAGATTAAATCATATCAACTTTGAGTCTGGGAAACGCAGCCAGCCTGCGATTCTGTTCAAGGATCGTGTCCAGCTTGCGATTCTGCTCTCTTAACATATCAGTCTGAGTGCTGGGAGCTCTAAAGATCTCTTCAAACATTCCAGGCAGCTTTGGAGTGCTTTGAACAGCTTTTACGAATCTTTCGATAAGCCAGGTAACCGCCAACTCCAAAAAGCAGAAATCCTCTTATCAGACATCCAATTATGTACAAATCTTTCACGTCCTCGACTGACATTGTTGTCAGGTACACAATCTTCCACTGCTGCCAGGAATCCATTGCGTATCCAGAGAAGAATGTCCCGTCTGGGCAATAGGGTTCTCCTTTACCTTGTCTTCCTGTCGAGAAAATTTGATCGATTGCGTTGAGAGACCAGCTGACCCAAACCATAATGAACAAATTAGGAGGATATGCGAACAGAGGCTCTAAGAAAAACAGACAAAAAGCTGAAGAAGGGCAAAAAATAGGGGAGGATCAAGGAGAGAGTGGAAAAGCGTCTGACCCCACCGAGAGCAGAAGAGAAAAAGTCCAGCAGTAGCGTTGCTAAGCAACACACAGCTTATCAGGTATGATTACCTTACAACACACACCTTTGCTACTGGCTACGGTGGCTTTTTATGTCCAAAGAGATGTATGCTTTTTGTAGTTGGTTCAGATCGGGTCCGGTTTGTATTCAGACCATAAGCGAACCGCACCAGAGTCTGTTTGGAAGCGTACCGAGACCACCTCAAAAGGCCCGGTTGTTTGGTCCAAGGGGGTAAACGAACTCTGGTCCGTTTAAAGCGGACCAAAAGTGGCAAGTGTGAATACACCCTTGAAAAACTTTCAAGACAGGTTGCTTCTGTCATTCACGAGGAGGAAGTAGTTTTTGTAAGGAGTGCAACTTGCAAAGCAACCCCTAAAGGATAGAAAAGTCGCTGCCTTTCATGGGGAGCTTTTAAGACGGTAAGTGAACCTTTCTAAATGTGTATTTTGTGTTGAATTATACCAGCTGTAGCTACTACAAAATCAGCAGAACTGTGTCTGAATAACTAGAACTGAACTGTTCTGCAGTTTTTCACAAGGGCAGATAAAAAACTAAAGCAGTGGGAGTTTGGCAATGCTAAGAGATGTTTTAAAAATGAAATAAATAGCAAAACCAAAAAATAGGCATGAGAAGCAAAATGCAGGACAAATACTATTATCAGTACTTAATCACAGCTTTGTGACTCAGCAAAATATGTTGTACAGAACCAAAGGCAACGCAACTAAACACAGTCCTTTCCTTTAAGTAGTAATACTAGTGCTGTGTAATTTTTGTAATGCATTTCTGTTGATATTTTTAGAATATACCAAAGTCAAACAATCATGATTTTTATCTATTTGTCAGTGTTGGATTGCCCAATTTGTGCAAAAACACACAGTAAACTGCCAAAAGGATGATTTACTGCTTATAGTTAGTGTAACACAAAATAAATCGTTCAGAAACTCAGAAAAGCATAGGTGTGTGTCAGAAGGACTTTACAATTACAAGCTGGTCATTATGATGGCATGGGTGCAGCTGAATACCACAGTGTAGGTTCCACACAAACAGAATCAGCGGGAGCTAATCATTAGGAGCAGGCATCTGCAGGGCTGGGTCCCATCAGCTCTGCCGGAGCTGGTGTGAGAGGTTCTCAGTCTCACTGGGGAAGTCCAGGGAAAATAAGCTGTATGCCAAACACCCCCTAGTTCCCCTCTCTTTAACCTGATTACCATAATGAGCATAGAGACTGTTGGATGAACAACAACTAATGTGGATGCAGACAAACACGTTGCACTCACTCAATCATTGGCTTTTATTGGTAGCTAAATGTAAAGAGAATCATCAGGCTCAAACAGCTAGATGGCTCATTAAGACCAAAAGTTTTAGAGTGACAGATGAGAAAAGGAAATGTCAGTTCACACCAGGTGAAATGAGTTTAAAAAGCTCTATGAAAATGTATCCAAGCTACAATAAAGCAATGCAGGCTAAAAGCATGTAAATGTGCTTTGGTGAAATTTCTGCTTATAATTAACAGCGATGTATTGCTTCCTCTGAGGAATCTATTATCGACTTTTGTGCCTCGAATTGAGAGATGAATCACAGAAGTCTTAAATAAACAGTCATAACTTATGATATCCTGAACTAATTCCAGAGTCAACCAAGGCATCTTCAACTGACTGGTATCTTATCCCCTGACTATACTTAACTCCTCATACTTGCGGTTTGCGTAATGTCTGTGATGTCAGCTTCAACCTCAGTGAGTTGAGTGGACGCATTTCTTTGCATTTAATTTTTAAACAGCCTATATTCGTGGCTACACTTGCAAATTGTTTTTTGGCCTTGCTGATTTCATGAATCCGGGTTTATCCTAAAAATCTAAGGATGAACAGAGAAACTGTCTTGGCTGCTGCATCTCCCTTACTGTCTGTGTCATGAGACCTGCTCTGTGATAGATATTACCAGACAGTTTTTGGTGAAGGGTTAGGGCAAGAGTAACACTAAATACTATGATGTACAAAGCAAAACCCTAAGGTTATATAGCAGAACAACTTTTACTGTAAGTTTTACCCATATACAATTAACTGTAATGATACACTGCTCAAAAAAATAAAGGGAACACTTAAACAACACAATATAACTCAAAGTAAATCAAACATCTGTGAAATCAAACTGTCCACTTAGGAAGCAACACTGATTGACAATCAATTTCACTGCTGTGGTGTAAATAGAATAGACAGCAGCTTATCCAGGATGGCACATCAATGCGAACTGTGGCAAAAAGGTTTGCTGTGTCTGTCAGCATAGTGTCCAGAGCCTGGAGGTGCTACCAGGAGACAGGCCAGTACACCAGGAGACGTGGAGGAGGCCGTAGGAGGGACACAACCCAGCATCAGGACCGCTATCTCCTAGCCCTGTAATATGACCTCCAGCAGGCCACAAATGTGCATGTGTCTGCACAAACGGTTAGAAACTGACTCCATGAGGATGGCATGATGGCCCGACGTCCACAGCCCAACACCGTGCAGGATGCTGGGCATTTGCCAGAGAACACCAGGATTGGCAAATTTGCCACTGGCACCCTGTGCTCTTCACAGATGAAAGCAGGATCACACTGAGCACATGTGACAGAGTCTGGAGACACCGTGAAGAGTGATCTGCTGCCTGCAACATCCTTCAGCAAGACCGGTTTGGCAGTGGGTCAGTAATGGTGTGGGGTGGCATTTCTTTTTCTTTTTCAACAGCAGAATGAAGGTTTTATGTAATGTTTATGTTGTGTTCATGCTGTGTTCTGAAGAATTACTGTTCAATGTAGAATTGACAGTTCAGCTTCCATAAGAGGCAGCATTTCAGATTGTGAGCATTAGAGGATCAAATGCAGTCCAGACTAGACAAAAAGATGCGAAATAGTCATTGAGTTTAGTACCAAAAGGAGGCTCAGAAACAGATGCTAATTTTAGCGGTTGGCTAGTCTAGGTGTCATCACAATGCTTACAAACCATTTGTATCTTGTCCTTCACTCTGTCAATGTTTATTTTGTCTATCAAGTACCCAAATTGCTACCAGACAAAATATTTAGAAGATGGTGCAGGCTTTTTAAATGCGTTGTCACAACATCAAAATAAGTTAAAACCTACAGGGCACAGACACAACAATAACTTGCCCCGTTAGTCACAAGCTGACTAACTAGAAAGTGCTTCATAGGGCAGTGTTTTTTATGGAAAATATCATGTCATTATAATTTAGTGAGATCTTCTGCCTCAACCTCATTACCCAAACGTTTACGCACAGTGTTATCAACGAGGCATATCAAAACTGAGAAAAATGTTAGGCTAACAATTAGCCAAGCACTTCATCAAACTGTGCTGCACAAAAACATAGCCAAGAAGAGCAGGACTTGAGTGAGGATGTGAGGCTGTCAGAAATAGCTTTAGAAACAAATAATAAAGCTATATGCGCATTTCATGTATTGTGGATTTTAGAACATCATAGAAGCTGTCTGAATCTAGTTCCATTATGTTTGAGTAGCAAAGGACTGTAAGGCAGAAAATCTTGTTGGGACAAAACATCTGTTGCTGTCAAGAAAAACAGTGACTGGGATGTCATTGGTGAGTGTATGCAGTTGGATACAATGACAATACAAATGTACACCATGTAATACTGATGAAATGTAGTGTGTTCTTCTACTTTCCTTTTAAAGCTACTGGGTTTTCAGACATATAACATATTTGCATATATAGCCCTAGCTTTAACTCAACCTGACATGATAAATACGAATTGAGCTCGGCCCTGCTGTCCCAGCGCCACCCAGCAGATAAAACTCCGCCCCCTCATTTGAATATAAGAACACGAAATAAAAAGAGCTTAAAATGAAAAACAGGGTTAAAAAGTCACTGAAATATGTAAAGTAGCTTTACAAAATAAAACTGTCACAAAATAAAACTGCATTATGAAATAAATAAATAAATCTTTAAGTAAATTAAATAAATCTTTAAATGAATTAAATAAAACAAGATAAAAATTTCTTATAACATAATTATTTTGTTTATTTCATGTGGATATTTATTTATTTCATGGTATATTTATTAATAATTTATCAATAGCGGTATTTATTTATTTATTTAATTGTGAATGAAACAGCTCTAAATATCTTTATTGCCACCACATCCTCTGCTTAATACACTATTCTTTGTGAATACAGGCCCTGGAGTTTATTAATAAAGGTTAATATAAAAAAAGATGCGTACCGTCCAGCAGGGCATGTTTCGGTTTTATATTTGTATATGATTATGTTCTTTTTTAGTTTTATTGTTGTATCGTATAATCTAAAGAGCGAGATAAAAATAAAGATTAAAATATTGCAATTATATTTTTGCAGGACTACACTGAGCATGCGCAGTGATGACGTCAGATGAGCGACATTACAGAACGGACGCAAACGCATCCATTCTGCCAGCAAAGTCGTTATTGCCATTTCACATGACGTCGTTCTATACGTATTTATAATTAAAGGTTGACATAATTACTTTCACAACAATTTTATAAAACGAATTTAATGGTGAGCTAATGTGCACATGTGCTAGTACTACATCACTTCCGCTTGATTTCATTCACTTATGGGTGCGTGGAACAACGGCCACACACAGCTGCTGCATGGCGCTGCCCACTTTGGTGGTATTTTTCTAAATTTGTCTGGGGGCGGTGTTATTCTTTTACATGGGGTTTAGTTCCAATTTAATAAAGTTTATTGGACCTGAAACTGACTTGATATTAAGAATCACAGGAATCTTTTTAAAACCATGCTGACATCCTTTGCTTTAATTAAAGCTCTTACTTCCTGAGATTCACCAATTGGCTTTGTAAATTCTGCCACTATAGATTACAACTCATTAATTCTCTTGTAATTAATATAGTGGGGGCACTGAGCAAGCTGATAGCCTCAATACGTTTTGTTTCTGCCCTTTAAGGAGTATCAAACGTAGTACACTTGATGAACATCTGCTTTCCTCCTTCAGGTATATCTTAGATAACGCCCTCATTAGTCTCCTGATCCATTCAAATGAACATCTGGAAATGATCATACTCTTATTTTGTGCATCTTAGTTAAGACGTTGTTCCTGATCTACCTAAAATGTCTCATTTATAGTCCAAACTTTAAGTCCTTCGCTTGTCTGCAGTCACAACTTAGTCTTCACTGCTACTTAGCCACAGCTCAAAGAATGAGCAGCTGCCTCAAGCCGAGAGTGCCTTTCTTTTCTAAGCGTCTTTTTATTGTTCCTACTGAATAGAGCGCATGTGGCCGCCTTTAGAGAAAATAGCTCTAAACCGCCTTTTTTTTTAGAATGGCTCATCTTAAAAATGTCTCAACTTTTCAGAAAACTGTTTGTGTTGCTTCTCTCTCTAAGCAGTGACGTGGGTGCTTTCAGTATGGCTAATGTTGCCCAGTTTTTCCAGTATAATACATCAGACAATAATTATCTAAGTAAAGACAAAGAAGCCTTTTTGTCACAGAAAATGGCCCAAATACTGTATATTGCAGAAGGTATTGTGCCTCTTATACAAACAAATGACAGAGTATAATTCTGAAGGGCTGGGATAATCACCTCTGCAGAGCTCTCTGCCAATTGAAAGAAAAACCTACATGAACACCCAACTGCAACAATCCATTTTTTTTAACCAGTCATAGCTTGTCAGTACAGTGCCTAAACAAGGGGAGCTACATTTCACACAGATTTCACACATCGAAGTCATTCCATTTTTAAGCATTAAACACAGGTTTTAAAAATATATTTTTTTCCCTACCTACAATGACAGAGACATTGTTACCATGACTATTTCTGATCCAAGTATCCAAACATATACAGTTAGCACATTTAGACTTAAAGTAATCTTTAATTTTAACTGGAAGTAATTAATAATGTTTTTCAGACTTGAATCTTATAGAGAATATGTGAAGGGAGCCAAAGATTAGGTTAATGGCAAGGAAGCCTTCCAGCCTCAAAGACTTGAGGCTTATTAGCTAAGATAAATTGTGAAACGTCCAAGGGAAACATACATAAAAACTGAGCAGCAGTTAGAAGAAAGTTTAATGGCTTTTTCAAATACTGGAAAGGGTATAAATAATGTTGAGATGCCAATTCACTCAAAAAAGAAAACTTTGTGTCTGTTACCTTATCCTGAGTCTAACATGTAGCTTCTACTACATAAAATTGTGTTTTGTGTTTGAACAGTTGTAAAACATGTAGTTTCAGCTTAAAATACAACAATTTAAAAGTTATTTTAAAAACATATTAGCTATAGTTAGGACAACTTAATTACTGTGGGTTACATTTGCAAACCATTTCTCCTTACAACTCCATAACAGTAGGTGGCAGTAAATGTGCCTATGTGTCTATGTATAGCAAGTTGTTGCAGACTGATTTCTTAAAGTGGAACTAAACCCGATGTAAAAGCATAACCCCGCCACCAGATACATTTTGAAAAATGCCACCAAATTGGGCAGTGCCAAGAGACACTGAGGGGCATGGCTAAGTGTGGGGATGAGCAAAGGGGTTAATCGGGGGTGTGGTCAGGATGAGGGAAAATGGCAGCTAGCTTAATCTGACACATTGAAACGTGGGGAGTGAGCAGAGCGATAATGGTAGTTTCGCCACGAGCAGATCTTTTGAGGTGGAGGATTTTTCACCCCTGCACCAAAGGTTGAGGGAGGCTTTGTGGAACCCAGTGAGCCTCAAGTAGAGCATATGATCGAAGGTATAAAGCATAAAATGATATGATCAATGCTCGAAATTCCAACTCCTGACTCGGGGGCTGTGTCAGAGTGAGGTGGTTTTATACCTAAACGCGGGGCTGTGACATAGACATGTACCAAGCTATACCATTTGAACCAATAGGAAAATTCAACTGCAGTAGCCACTGTTTAACCCAAAGAGGGCAGCACTAAGAGGGTTTTAGGACAAATATTGCAGAATTAAACATGTTTACATGAAAATGTAAAAAAAATGCACAGTAACATAAAGATAGCACCCTTAAGGCCTAATTTATACAGTTTATCTGCAAAAAAAAAAAAGTTCCACTTTAAAAGCCACTAGAGCTTTAATGGCTACCTGATTAGAATTCAAGAATCTAGTCCTTACAAATGTTCATAGGTGTTTTTCTTGGCACAACATAAGGCACAGACTGTTGGACAATGCAGTTTTGGGCTGTATGCTGTACAGAATTTGAGCCAGGTGAAGCTAAAACTATGCCATTTGAGGAATCCTGGATAAAGCATATTTAAAGACAAAGAAGGCTTTTTATCTTAAATGCAAAATGTTTATATCTTTTATACAGTTTTGGCCTAATTACTGCTCTGAGTGGGTTGTTCTTTCAGCAAATGGCTGAATGGTGTTTTAGTGTCTGTGTACTCCAGTTAACGATTACTTGATTACTAAATTAGTTGATTATAATTTTAATAATAGATTAATCATGATTAATACAATTTATTGCTTCAGCCCTAACATTTTCATAAAATTAAGTATAAAATATCAAAATATAAATATCAAATACCCATGTAGTTCTCTGCTCTCTTGTCAGCATCGATAGCATTTTTGTGCTATTTGAAATATAGAAACAAAATCAAGAGAGCAAGATGCAAACATATAAAAGAGAAAAAAAGAATAGCATTGACAGAAACAAGAAACACCTTCTGCACCAACAAATATAAGAATTAAGGCACCACACTACTGGCAATCAACACTTAACTGTAAACATTAACCAAATAAAGTGTGCAAATGTTTTGTTGCGCCACTCAGCATTTTGTCGTCGAGGAAGGAGCATGTAGAGACAAGGATGACTTGGCCGTTTCCCTTTCTCTCTCCTGCTGCATGCAGTCTGTATAAATGTTGCAGCCAGGTTGTACACAGTGCCACGCAGGTGTCTGGTGCCATGACAAGTGACGAAAACAGTCAGCAATTAGCATGCGTGCCATATGCCTACCCTTTCTGTTTCCGTAGTTAGTCGCCTGCATAGCATAATGTAATCTAAAATTAAATTAATTTGAACATGTAGCATTATAACCAAGCAAGGTAGTAAAATACAAACAATGGCTCTAACCAACTAAGACTCCAGTCCTATTATTCAAGGTAAAGAGTCGTTCAAAATAATTGAATCGTTCATGAACATCACATCGCTACTGGTAACAACCCTTTAAAAATGAAGTAAATCTTAAGGATATCATACAAGTGAAAATAATTTAAAATCTCCATTTGCACATGATCTGCATAATTTTGGGCTTAACTGCACATGGAATTGGTCTTAATAAATTATCAGACAGGAACTTGGTATCGATAAATGCCTTTTGCTAAACTACTCAGATTAATATTGGGGACAAAAGTCCTGATCGAATATTGCTACTTCTTATATGTCATTATGAATTCAATTCAATTGATTTTGACAAAAATGCTACATGCGATTTTTATTTTAAGTGTGGAGATCATCCAGCTAGCACATGGTGCCTTATGACTCACAGTTCAGCCCCATTCCCAACTTTAGGAACCACTAGGACCTCCAAGAAAAGGTGTTGAACCTGTAAATGACGATAATATGCATAATTGACATTTTTTGATTAAATCTTCATTTTTCATAAATTAAAGACGTACAAATCCAAAATGTGCAAATCACTAAAAGGAAGAAGGTTATTCACAGTGTGAGATGGTAAAAAAACAACAACAAGACAGTCATGATTCTGAAGCCAAAACTATACACAAGGCTCGTTAATGCAGTGGCTTAAAACTTGATTGGATGCATAATCCATATTTAATTTGTGAATGCTTCAGTGTTTTTTTTTTTTTTTTACAAAACTAAACCATTTTGACCTTCTGTGTTCTATATTAACACAACAGCCCATACATTCCTCGCTGCCTTTCTGCAGATCCTTGACAGGAGCAGTATCGTCCAATTAATCAGACATTCACTCACAAATCCAAGACGTTTGGAAGATTCAAAAAGAAGACAAAGAAGAACCCCTGAAGTAAGGGTTACCAAGACACAAGCTTCAGCTCAACAAATCTATAGGAAAAATACAGAAGCGGTTCTGAAGCCCTCCCCTAAAGTCCTACATTTAATTGAGAAGCTGAGCTGTGACACTGCAGTTGGTTACAGATTCTTTAATCTCTCCTTTTGTACGACATTGTCATGTAATCTCTATCTAGCTACACAGGGAGCAGGCAGAGAGGCAGGAAATGAAATCAATGCAGGGCCTCTGCACTGGGTTTTACTTCATTAGCATGGGCACTACAGATGTAGCAGTAAATCTCATTTATGAAAGGGTGGCAAACAAAAGAACCACAGATGAAAGGATCCATTGGGCATGATAGGGTCACTCTATGTTGTGTTTTAACACAGCTTTACCAGTGTTTGACAACGGACAAATCCAAACTGATTTCCTCTAATAAGGCCTATTTTCCTCACAGGGGTGCATTAGCATGTAGGGGTTTGCTGTGTGAAAGACAATTAGTGTGGATTTTTAAGCATCCATATTTAGAATATAAATGAGAGAAACAAACACAGCTCTTGAAGAGAAAGGTAATATGACAATTACTGATGATCACTAAGACTGAATGTGTTAATTTGTTGCTGTTTTGTGCTGCTTTTTCCACACAATTCATTTTTACTGTGGATGCTCGTAGAAATATCTAATTTCTGCTAGAGTAGTTCAGTAACAAGGATAAATTGGGTTTGCTGTTAATCTTCACTTTATGCTCATTATTTAACAATGTTTGCTTGGAGGCAGAACACTCCTTAACAACATGCAGAGGTGAACAGTTTAACTGTTTCCAAAAAATATCTCAATAAGAATCGGATTCAGAATACTGTATATTTTTTGTAAAACAGGCACTCTAAAAAAATAATACAATTGATAAAAAATTTATATTTGCAAGAATATCACCAATTAATCGGTAAGTGACCTCCTAGTTAAATATCCAAAGCAGGTATGTAATAAAATTTTCTTTTAATCTATCAATTTTTTGTTGGTTTCTAAACTACTACCTTTATAGAGGAGGATGTTTTTTTTTCTTTTATGGTCACTGTTTGTTAGATTTATTTGTTTGGATGATAGATAAGTTTGGATGTGTTATGGTTCTGAGACCAAAAATGGAAATGGACAATATCTGAAACTGAATTGGCAGGTCAGGCCTCATAGGAGAATGAGAAACTGTCAGATTGTGACAGCCTTATTGCATCAATTATTAAAATGCTGTACATTTTTGAATAAATTTGGTTAAACAGCATCTCTTGGGGTCATATTTTAATAGACTGATGCAGTATGCATATAACTGTTGCAAGATACGTCTGGAGTCATTTGGAGTAGGTATGTGCTGGTTAGCAGTATCAGGGTATGCAGGTTTTCAAAAAGCTATTTCAAAACTGCAGATTTTTTTCATCATAACTTTACTACCAGTTAAAAGTTTGAAAACACCTTTGTCATTCGATGGGTTTTTCTTATTTTTAATACTTTTTACAATGTACATGCACAGTTAAAATAAATTAAAACTATGAAGCAAAAGCATATAGAACTATTTAGCAAACAAAAAATTGTGAAATAACTCAAAACATCTTCTATATTTTGACTTTGAAGTAGCCCCCCTGTGCTTTGATTACTAGGTTACACACTCCTGGCATTCTCTCAGTGAGCTTCATGAGGTAGTCACCTGAAATGTTTTCCCAACAGTCTTGAGGTAGGAATAAAAGTAAAGACAAACCACTGAATGAGAAGGTGTGTCCAAGCGTTTGACTGGTTTATCTGTACAGTTCAATGACCTTTTAATGAGGTACAACAGCAGCTGGAGCTTTTTTCTACTGTATGTAGCATAAGATAACAAAGCAGCGCCCCTCCTCCAACTGTTGCTTTGCACTGCAGGTGAGCTATCTGAAAGTGAGCCTTTAGAATTTATTCTTGCTTAAAAGAAAGACTAAATTTTTTGGGCAAAATATTTCTGGTAACAAAACACACATATTTGAAACTAAAACAACCCCACTCATATCTAATTTTAAAGTTAAGATGTTTTAAAACTACAGTGGCATGCAATGAGCAGTAAAGCATTCAACTACAGGGTGCCTGAGTAGATAGCCTTTACTACTTAACCAACATATGTGTTAAGTTTAAACTGTATTTCTGTGCAATAAGCACTTGAAAGCTAGTTCTTGATTAAGTAGGTGCTTAAGAAAAAAATAGCAAATCCAATAAACCATAATATTTACATTCCAGGTAATTGTACCGCCAGCCCATGCTGATGAAATGCTTTGTTTTATGCCATGGATGACCCAATGTGATTTCAAAACAACATTCAGAGGTCATGAGGTTAAGCACCTTGTTGATGGATTTCTACTAATGTCACTGTTGCTATGGTGAGGGAAAGATGACTGACAGCAATTGTACAGTTACTCATTCACAGGAAAAAAAAGCAGTGTTACACCTCCCCCTTCCCATTTCTGAAAAACACACTTTAAAACGATTACTTGCATGCTCCCATGAGGCTGAGAAGCTATGGAGTAGAATGTGTAATTCAATTACTCCCATGGTTCTGGACCAAAGAAAAGGGGGGAGGCATATTCGTCTTACTGAGAGACCTAGAATATGCAAGGGTGGTGTTCGTTCAAAAAGATATCTGCAACATACCATACACTATTGGTCTGAATTGGGCACTTTTACCTGTTCGAAGTATGTTGGAAATGAAACATAACTATTTCTTCTCTTTCACACTACAAAACCGGGTTTCACCTAAAACATTCTTGAAAATCCTTATCTTTACACAGCAGCTGAGGCTAACAGAAAGCAGAACAAGCCATCTTACAAGGCAAGCCAGCCACATTCGAGGCAGTGCCTCTGAGCTTGTGCCATGAGTCGAGGATGCTGTTTCCCACTGAACTTGCATACAGATTGCCCTTTCAGAACACAGCCTGGTTCACTGTCTCCTTGTCCCTTCTCCCAGCAGGGGGATTTATAAAGCCTCACTGGGTCTCGTTCCATGAGATTCCTGTAATTTATGACAGGCTTTTTCCCTGGGAGAGAGAGAAATCAAATCGAACTGTAAATATAGAGCATGTTTCCCAGTATGAGCTCCTCACATAGACCATACATCACAGATAAACGCCAGAAATCCTGACACTCATTAAATAACAGCATCAATATTCCCACATGTGGCAGCAGTACATTTGATTTTGGATTATGAAAAGGGTAGAAAGGATGGTTAATGATTGAGAAACACCAAAGGCTAGCTGATGGAAATGAAGAATTATCAGAAACATAAAGTAGCATATCAGCCAACTGATACTGGTTTCAAGCGGAGGACAGCCAGTTGTGTCCATTAATGCAAGACAGACCTTTGACCTCAGGCTGGCACACACACCTGGCTGTGTTACACGATACCCCTGCAGCAAGACTGGAGGGAGAATGCACCGTCTCATGGGTATAGCCTCACAGGTCTAGCATGTCCACTGCGGATGGGCAACCAGCCTCCATTAAGCTGCTGGTCCATCAATCTGTGTGTCCAAGAAAATTGAAGACTCAACAGAGAAAGAAGGTAACAGCTGCCATGTAGTGGACTAAACAGATGGCAGTGATGGCATGAAATCAACACAGGATCATTTTAAACCTTCTACACTGCATCTCAATTTATCCTGAAAAACGATACATGTCTTCAACACTTTTCTAATATTTGATCTCAGAAAAATGCACTTCACAAACCTTTCCCATGTGTCCCGTCTTTGTTATTTGATTTTTGCATGATGTATTCTCACACAAATATTTGAAAAAGCACACTGAGCCTGCTGAATATGTTTTGTTGAAAAAAACGGTTTGTTTTTCTTGATGAAAGTGAATGCCGCCTGTTTTACAAAGGGCTTCTGAGTATGAAATGATCTAATTAAGCTAATTTACTTGATGCACTTTGCTGTAAGCACTAAGCAATGCATGCATAAAAAGGATTTACATGACCGTCTTGCAGAGAGTGGTAGTTTATCTCAAGCTAAAGCATATAAAATATATGACGCTCTTGAAGGCTTTCTGTATAATGCATTTACAGAGTACATAGAAAATGAGTGAGTTGTAAAAACAAAGGCATTTGGGAATATAACAGAAAAAGGCATAAAAACCAGAACCACTGGAAGCTTAGCTTGCAAGATTCTTTAAATGCAATGCAACATACTTGTCAACACAATGCCCTCGAAATTAGCATCATATATATCACCTTAGAAAGGCGCAGTGACAGAAATATGACATTTGCACTACTGACAGACAATGGTAAAATTCTTTCTTGAGGGATCCTGCCAGTTTCAATGTAGCAAGGTGATGTGCTTTAAAATAGAAACACCACAGTGAAAAAATAGCTGTATTCCTTACAGAATCAATGAAAGATAAAATCTCATATAGACTAGTGGCAAGCAGATCTGTGTTTTGTGTGTGTAAATACAAGTACATCGTGACATTACAAAAACTGAACATTTCTCCAAAAACAATAAAAAGACAAGAAGGAAGCTGGTCATCGAAGCTGCCAAAAAGCCAACAGTGATACTAAAGGATTTGTAAGAATGTCAGGCTACTATTGATGTATTCTACACAAAACAACAATCTCCTGTATTCTTCAAATCTCTGGATTAAGCAGTAGTGATTCAAGACAGAAGCATTTTCTTCAAAGAAACCATCCATGCCTGGCTAAAATCAGGCATCTGTTATAGTCAGATGAAACCAAACCTGAACTCCAAATGGTAACTTCGACACAAAAACAACACTGCATGTCACAAAAGAACACCATGCCCACAATGACACATGGTGGTGGCAGCTTTATGATAGAGGTTCGTTTTTACAGATGAAACTGGGATTTTTGCTAAGTTGCTGACATTATGAACAGTTCCAAATACCGGATATATTTTTTTGTTTTTTGTATTATTAAATTGCTTGTTTTCAGTTAAATTATACAAAGAAAATGTCACATTGAAGGTTAAATCCAGCATTTTAATAGGGTTTGTTCACTTTTGAGATGAACTCTAAAGAGCATCCAATCACTTATCAAGGGATCAGAATCAGCAGATTTTCCTTTGATCAACTCGGATCTGTGATTTGTCTTTTCTAATTCATTAAATGCATCATAATTAGAAACTTGCACTATTTTCAGGATGTAATTGCATCAACCAACAGCATGAAGGTTATTAGTAACTTCTCAATTTCCTGTTTCATTCGAAACTGCTATCTCTATGAAAGACCCTGCAATAGCTATACTTCTTAGAAAAAGAAAGCAGAATCAATAAGTTGGACTAAAGAAAAGTGGAAAGTGGTACTGTATCTATATATTTTTATCTATGAGGCAAAGTACACTCATTGATTTAAAGCTATGAGGCCATTGTTTTTTAATTCCAGTGCATACACAGCAGTTCAGATTCATTTGTGGCTATGAAATGAAAATGCCGACATTGCTTGTGAAAACATGGAAATCACTTTTGAGAAGCGAACGCTTAAAAAGATAATAATAACCATCTATGCTGACGAGAGTTAAACTTTGGGTCATAATTTACTGTAATGAAAATGTTTTCAAACCATCTAATAATTGAATCATTCACAAAACACTTATAATGAATAACAGATTCCAGGAAATGAATAGAAAAGCATAAATAAGATATAAGTCTGTTTCCCATTTAGGCAGCGCATGCGATTACAATTAAACATGTACACTCTTTTAGAAAATCAGTCAACTCTGTCAAATAGAGGAAAACAATTTAGACAGTTTTTTTCAGTTATTCTAATAGCTGAATAACAGCTTTAAAGATTGTCCAGAGTATAACATCAGGATTATCTCAAACTACTCCAATGTATAATGATTTTTGACAGGCATCTTATGTCAAAACTCGCCAATCATTTTGTCATGAACATACAGCACAACATTATATTTGCCCTCCTATTTTTTCTAATTCTTTTTAATCCGTCAATCAGTTATTGATTAAAACTAATAATGCTTTTTTTAAATAACATGATTATACTCTTGATTAGTCAATTTCAGGGGACTGCAAGGAACTGAAAAGTAAATTCCTATAGGGTTTAGGTTATGCCGTAGGATTTTGTTTTCTTTCATGCTTTAAAGCTGAAATGCTTTCAGCTCTGTTTAAATAAAGGAGATGTTTCTCAGAAACATTTTTTAACACATTAAACATTAGGGTAAGATACATAGAGATGGCTGTAGTTAAATCAATATATCTAATAAGACATTTGCAAGTGATAGGGTTCTCCTTTAGGGAGTTGTTATTTTCATTTTAATGCTTGAAATCATAAATCACTTACAGGAAAATAAGCACAGACTCGGTTCTTTTAGATAAAATAATTTAATGTTTTTCTTTTTTGTTAATACACCGCCTGCTCTTTGGAAAATCAACATCTATATTTAGTTTTCATTCAGTGCTGGCCTCAGCAGTACAGATAAAAACAAGGTTACAGAATGTAACATCAGGACATTGTACAATAGATGTACACTTTAAAATAGTTTAAATAATTTAATTTGTTGCAGATGCCGTGATTAGAGGTCAACAGAAATTATCTACCTGCTGATAAATTGGCCAATGTTTGCCCGTTTTGTTAAAGTATTGCATTCAGTCTTGACGTTGCACACTTTACCAATTTGCAGAAGCATATCTTTGGGCAGCATAGCATTTCTGCACCTGTGTTGACAGAGGTGACAACAACCGTCTCTTCACAAAAGTACAGGTAGACCACTGAGGACAGTTGTTACTTGCTTGTGTGCCAACTTCTGAATAAACATCATAATTAGCAGCACAAATGATAAGACGATGCAAATGATATTCTTATTTTTTATAACCATAATCATAACCATTTATTTTTGCCGTTTTAAATATATATTATTGTTCTGGGAGGAAAAACCCCTAAAACCTTTAGCTTTATAGCGTAGCCTTTACTTAGTGAGCTGTAGTTAAGATGGCAACAATTCATTGTTGAAAAAGGTTCAACAGAAAAAAACTGAGGAAAATTTCTAATTCATAAGTGAATACACTTTTACAGAAAAAGGAGCAGATTTCATCTGGGTGCTTACCTCTTTTGAAAGTGATGTGGTATCTTTATGGGAGGAAAAATAAGCCACTGCTTCAACCAGCTCTGGCTGTGTTTCATAAAAAAAAAAGACAACGTTCTGATCCCAGGTCAACAAAATTGAGAATGATATAAAAAACCATATAGACTAAATGAAATAAACAGCATTAGTCTAAAATGTAGCAAACATCCACTGAGAGATTTAAATATTGTTATGGGCAACAGAAGAACCTGCATCGCTCATATTCGAACTGAGATATGAGCCCAGTTGTAGAATGTACCTATTTTCACTGATTATTTAGGAATTAGTCCACACTTGGGTAAAAAGATTTGCAAACCAATGGAGCTGCAACAAGGAATGCAGGACATTAAATGAGCAGCAGTCACTTAGGAGGGTTTTCAAAAAAATTATACTGGAAGAGGATGATTCTTAGCAGTTAAGAAATATGATAAAAACATTTTTGTGACTAATCTTTAAACTGTTAAAAGGCACATGACCTGCACTTATATGGCGCTTTATCAAGTCCCCAGATACTCCAAAGTGCTTTAAACTACGATCAGTCATCCACCCTTTCATACACACATTCACACACTGACAGTGGTAGGCTACACTGTAGCTACAGCTGCCCTGGGGCAGACTGACAGAAGTGAGGCTGCCATACAATCGGCGCCACCGGTCCGTCTGACCACCATCAGCGGGCAGGGCGGGTGAAGTGTCTTGCCCAAAGACACAATGACTGAGACAGACAGGGAGAGGGTTCGAACCGGCAACCCACTAGTTACACAACAAACCCCTACCACTGTCGCCACAAACATTATATATTCGTAGAGCTAGCATGAAACTGGAAAAAATTATTTCATTGTTTAGTATTTTGTCTTTTTTAATAATTTTTCATATAAATATATATATATATTTATATCTATCTATCTATCTATCTATATATATATATATATATATACATATATATATATATGGCATTGCACCTGGATTTGTCACATGGAAATGCATTTTGTTTCAGACTCATCAGTAAAAATGTGTCAAAAAGGAGCAGGAGAAAAATATTTCCTTATGGAAAAAATGAAAACTAATCATACACTACTATGAATGTTTCATTCAACATGCTGTACATAGCCTTCTGTATAACAAGGTTTGACAAACCTCTGCCATGACATAGCAATGTGTAAAATAATCTGCAAATGACATCAAAACTTTAAGAAGAGCAGCTGTGTATGTGTGTCACATAAAATAATTCCGAGAGCAACACTAAAGTTATTTCATATTTGTGAGTAAATCCATGCATAAAAGCCTGTCCCTTTTAGTATAAACAGTACATTTCAACTTAGGTCCTTTGCAATCCATTGGTTTAAGTGTAAACGTTCATAATGTGGCAAGTAGAAAACAATAAAGGAGCAAATAAATGATGGTGTATTTGAGCTGATTTGATGTGATACTCAAATTAACCAAGATAGCTCCATTGTTTAATCTGCATTTTACTTTTATAAAATAATAACTTTTCAACTTTAAACTAACACATTTTAAACTTTTTCTTTTCCAGTTATAATCTCTTAATCTCAACCTGCCATTATAAAACCAACAGCAAGTTTTTGTGTGAACTGTTAAGGCTGAGAATTTTATAATGTCAAGTAAGCTTGTAACTGGAAGGTTTATGGACAACAGCCGAATGTTCTTCCTACTCTTGTCATTATTCCATTTGTATACCATTGGTCCTTTTTCTTTATTTCCTTATTGCTTCCTTCTAAAGACAGGATTCCTTTCAAATTAGCTTAAGCTGGGTTTACAATAATATAGCAATTTAAAAATAAAAATTCGATTTACACCGTGATACAGCTGATGTTCCCAGTTGCAGAACCTGAAAAGCAGCTCATTTGATTGATGCATTTCCTCTCTCCTCCAGATGCATTTCATGAATTTAGAGATCCTTAAAGCCGCTTTGATGAGATCAATTTCTAGGTCACAGGAGCATTATGAGACACAGTGGCACAAAAGAGAAAAAGAGAGACGATGCTTTCTGTTTTTCTACTTCATGTTTATTCTGGTTTCATCTACCTTTATGTTATATTAGCAGGTTTCCAGGTTACAATAGAAGTGGGAAGTAACAAAATACAAATACTTTGTTACTGTAGTTAGGTAGCTTTTTCATTTATCGGTACTTTACTTAAGCATTTATTTTTCTGATGACTTTTTACTTTTACTCCCTAAATTTGAACCAAATGTCTGTACTTCTGCTCCTTACCTTCTCAAAACTGGCCCGTTACTCTTACACATATTGAAAACACCATGAACAAGTCGAAACAAAACAGAGGGAAAATCAACTGTGATAAGAGATTTTAGAACCTGTACTTTTTTAAGAAAAGTAGTTTCAATCCGTACCTTTTCTTTTACCAGAGTCTTTTTTTTTTCACGAGTATCTGTACTTCTACTTAAATAAAGAATGTATTTTCACCACCTGGGTTACAATTACAAACTTACATGTTTTGGGATTTTATGTTATAGACCAACATAAAGTACATATTTGACAAGTGAAAAGGAAATGATACATGATTTTCAAAGTTTTTATACAGCTAGGGATCTGAAAGTGTGGCATGCATACGTATTCCTCCTCCTTTATTCTGACACCAACCAAAAAGTCCAGTGCAACAATTACCATCAGAAGTCACTTAATCAGTAAATTTATTGTGTGTAATTTTAACTTAGTAGAAATACAACTGCACTATGAATGCCTCAGAGGTTTGGTTGTTAGAGAGCACTTCAAAAAATGGAAAGAGCACAACACCTACCAAGACATGTCCATCCACCTAAGCCACCAGGCCAAGGAGGGAAAGCAATAATCAGAGCAGCAGCATATGTACGGTGGAAACACTAACACTGCAGATCACCCTAAGCTCACATCTACCACAGTGAAACATAGTCATGGCAGCATTAATCAATTTGAGAATTTGTGACTTGGCATGAAAACTGCTGTTCACAGACAATTACCCTGTAATCTGAGCTCAAGCTGATTTGCAAAGAACGGTCAAAAATGTTCTGTCTCCAGATGCAGAAATCTGCTAGAGACACCCCTCCAAATGACCTGCAGCTGTACAGTAATTGCAGTAAAAGGTCAAAGTAATTTGCATTGACTTAGATTTTTCTTTGTAAACCTTTTTCAAAACACTGCATCCTTCTCCTTCCACTGCAGTTATGCACTTTGTTTTGATCCGTCTTATAAAATCCTAATAAAACACATTGAAGTCTATGGTTGTAACATGCCAAAATGGGAGAAGGGGTGTGAATACTTTTGCAAGACACTACGGCTGTATATTTTAGATAAGAATTGTAACTCACTATGAAATATGCATAACTGAAGATATTGAGCAACTCCAAATGACGCTGTGGACTTACTCAATTAAACCACCTCCAGTAATTACAGCAAATGTCAAAGGTTTTGTCCTTGGTGAGCACTGGATTATGAAAGATCCATCAACATGACGGCACTAAACTGTGAAGGGACAACAATGATGGAATAAATGAAACTTGATTGATATTCTGTTTAAACTATGTTAACTAATCAATTAGTCAAACACTTCTGTGAGAGTGGGTCTGAAATATTAGCCCTTTGTTTAAGAGAGGCTTACAGCTTACCGCACAGTAAGCTTCAAATTTGAAGCACAATCATTTTTTTTCTTAAAATTTCTCTTTTCACCAGAGGTTTTTTCCTGAGTCAACTTTATCTTTAAAAGCAGAGCAAAGGGTGTAACTCTAGCCACTGGCTTTCACTGAATGTAACTAGAGAATCTTTCTGTCCTTGCACAAGGTCAGTGCTTTGCTGATGAGCTGCATCTACAGGGATAAAGTGCCGCAATAGCTCCTACTTTGCAGCCTCCAGCTGCTAAATGGACTTCCACCAGGCTAATATGAAATAATTTTGATGAGTGTGTGACACATAAGCCTTCTGTTATTTGAGAAAAGCTGAGGTGCTGACCCCCTCACTACGAATCCCAGAGCACAGAGAGAACACCAGAGAGGGTGAGGGAGAGCAACCTAGAGACAGAGGGAGTTCTGCTTGGTCAGCAGTCCTTGCAGCCCACAGAGGATCGGAGCAGTAATTCTAGTACTTCTCATCTGACAGGGGAGTCCTTTCCCCCCCAGGCCATCACAAAATAGTCCCATAGCTGCTGTATACACAACGGTCCTGATGGCCCATAATCAACCGTGGTGTGAAACCACTGCTTCTTCTATGAAAAAAACAATTCAGTTTAGCAGACATTTTAATTAATCGATTCATCTGTTCCTCCGTCTCTTCCACCTTCACTTTTGTCTACACGCCTGGGTGTCTGTCTTTCAGTTGCTTTTTTTTATTTCAATGTCAGAAATTTCTTTAATTTAGGATGCATCCTAATACAGACATTAATCATGCTGCACCATTGCAGTGGCATAAAAAATTTAGATATTGCAGCTTAAACATGGCTGTTGTGTGCTGTTATTAATGGGTAAATATTTTTATTTTATTCTTTTCTTCTACTATAGCATGTGCCTGTCAAAACGAGACCTGGAATGATTTTATTTAATTTGTCTAACTAAAATTAATATTCTCGCTTCAGTTTTATAACTCTTCCAAATGATTCCTCTGTACCTGCTCAAGAAAACAATTTGTGATCTTAAGAGTCTTTTTCAAATTAATTTAATATGGAACAAAAGCCATGATGAAGGCTTAAAATATTTAGATTAGCATCAAATAGTTGATGGACCTTCATGTCGAATTTAACATATTCAATTGGGCTACCCAAGGACGCCATCTAAGTTTCAGGTTCCTCACATTTTGTTAACCAGTATTCTTTCTCTGGAATGACATGGGAATTCATGCATTGTGACATTTAAAAAGCATCTACTCTGCTTTCATTTCAGCAACTAGACGAATAATTTCAGGTAAAATACTTCTTTAAATATTTACCCATGAGGCCTTATATCTCATCACAGGCTGCTATCCTTCCTATCATTGGTGGTTATAATGATGCAGAGTAATTTATGCTAGAACAAAAAAATAACAAGCATTTTACATCAGTGTTCTCTTTGTTAATGACCTCATCTGAGCTACCAACCATCTTTTTTAAACAGGAGGAAGACTTAAGCACTGAGTATATTGCAGATGACTGGCAGACAGCTCCAGACCTGATCAACAGACCAAGTTTATAATTGTTCACAGACCGCATTTTAACCCTGTTATTTTCCATAAAATAACTCCAGTTCTCCTCACTGTGTAAAGTACCACTTTGAAAAGGTGACATACTTTCACTGCTTCTGGAAGTTTATCAAAATTTCTATGGAAATAAGTTCAATGATTACAACCAAATTGATATATATTGTTATATATATAAACATTTCACAAAACATTTTAATATACTGAGATCATAGTATAGTAGCAATCTTAACTGCATTATGAAGGTGTGCAATATTAAAATCACAAAGGACTGCTTCAGTGCAATATTTGGGTTTTCAGGTGGCATTTATTTATGTTTTGCATGCTATTTGTATATTTTGCCAGTTGGAGGGAGTCCTAAGGCCCTCTACATCCACAACTGATATAAATAATATCAAGATGGGAACACTGTAAAGGTGGAAAAGAAAGAGTAGGGTGTGAAAATGTAGGATTAATTACAACAGATATAATGAATACAATTTTCAATAAAAATACTGCCGTATTTTTTATTTCTATTGTACAGCCCCAAAACCCACAAAGATTAAAATTTTTTAATGACAGTTCAGCCCAACATGATTCATTCTCATGGTAGATTGAGATTTAAAATTATTTCAATGTATTCGAGACATCTGTGTTAATTTAACTGTTTTATTCACATCTTATCAAAAGATGGCTTGTAGCAAATTATTTCTACCCTTCTTCATAATCAACAAAAAAATCTTTAATGGCATTATATAATGGCAATTAAACAATTTTTGCACAATTCCACTGGTATTATAAAGACGTAACTTTGGTGATAAGCTCCAAGTCTTTAAGGCTGGAAAGCCTCCTTGTCAGCACCCTAATCTTTAGCTCCATCCATACATTCTCCATCTCCAAATCCATTCTCCAAATCAAGACTTAATATTACCAATGTGTTTGTTTTGCCTGGAACTATATTAACATTTGGAGTGTACCATTCAAAGATTACTGTAATGTAAATCTGCTGAAGGTGTGAACATTTTTGGGCCAACTATACTGGCTTTTAGGTGTCTTTGTTTACCACTGACACTTCACCACAGAACATTTTCACTGCATTTGTATTCACAGGTAGTTTCTCAAATATGTGTGTCACCTACTATAAAAATGAA
The DNA here is from genome assembly GCF_021462225.1 of Girardinichthys multiradiatus. NCBI lineage: Eukaryota > Metazoa > Chordata > Actinopteri > Cyprinodontiformes > Goodeidae > Girardinichthys > Girardinichthys multiradiatus. Next base: position 26,770,871 of record NC_061795.1, on the reverse strand, counting down.
GCCCTATGTATAAAACTTCATAACTGTTAAGTACCAAAATCAGTTTGTTAACCACTCCTACTTCAAAGTCTCCTTTTAAATTTTTTTTATTTTTTAAATCTGTTTGTGAATCATCATAAATGCTTACTGAGAGATTCATGTCTGAACTGTATATTGTTACAGTAACCATAGCCTTCAACATCTACCAATGATTTATCCTTCATGCAGATTGTTGATGGCAACGAGCTGTAAAACTGGGATCTCTGCCCTACTGTCACTCCTGTGGCATCCCTGAGAGACCCCTGCCTGAAAAATACACACTCAGCATGCTTAAGAGGGGAGAAAAAAACCATCAGAGGCTTGGAGAGTATTTCACATGCATGTTTTCATATACTGGCCATGGAAAACTGCATAGTTTATAGAAGCTTTCAACACACACTTTGGATTGTATTCATAGGAGTAATTACAAATGTCACTGTCATAATTACATAGGCATACAGAAGACTCTGTGATATCCTTTTTAAGTCTAACTTCAAATACAGTTATGACAATTAAACCATTTCTGGCAGGAGATGCTTAGAGCACAAACAATGTGCTTACAAGAGTGCAGAGACAAGTAGGTGCATGCAACCATTATATGTCAACAAAAGCAATGAGTTGAAAGCTTCGGAAAAAGCAAGCCTGCACCATAAGAGCAGAGGGAAAATATTGACCACACACAGCAATGTAGCAGTCCCTTTAACGCTCAAATGCAATGCATTGCAATTTTTTAAAATAATTTACCCATCAGAGACAAAGGAACATTAGTTGATCCACTCTCCACTTTGCCAAAGGGGTCAAATATATCACATGGTCCTCAGAAATGTTATCACATGATGTTTACTGATAATCAGTTTGTTTCATGCAGTGAGTCAGCCCTGTGTTTCTCTGTAAAACCAAAGCGAATGTGTTTTCCCTTTTATTAACGGGGATTCTTTAAATACTCACGGTATATTCATATCCACACATTCACAGTAATGTTTTCATCAAAACCCTATGGTAAAATATCCTGAAAACACAAAAACCTAAACACACAAAAATATGTATAGATATATTTAAAAATAAAAGCAGCCAACCAGTAAAATGCATGAAGACACCTAGTTCTCAGAGAAGCCTGAGATCATATGCTTTCATTCAACCTAGTTCTGAATGCACAACAGAGGAAAATCAGTTGTCTACAGCTTCAAACGGGTATCTCCCTCGACCTCTTCGTGAGAAGTGCCACGGGCTGTACTACTGCCAATGTCCTGAGCCCAATTCTGGTGAAATTACACTACTTCAACCAACATGTGTGGTACAAGCTTGCAATACATTATAGTAGTTAATAATGGGTTAGGTCGAGAGTAAGAGCCCTTCCTCTTTGACAGTTTGCTTTTAATATTGTGATCTAAAGCTCACTGTAAGTGATGACACTTTTTTTTTTAGCAGATATCAGAGCAAAAACTGACTGGTTTCTTTCTTTCACTAAATCTTAAGGACCCAAGTGTCCTTAAGTAGGTAACAAAATTCATAAATTCGTACTTCTTTACAATTCTGCTAGTGCAAAAACCTGGACATGTTCTCAATGTTGCCTTTGCCAATGTATTAGCAACAACATCAGCCCTCCCCGCTTGGAGGTCACGTTAATTTCTAAGGTCTAAATAGTGCCAAATAATAAAAGAACTCACTGAAAGTTGCTTGTCCAGTTGCACAGGTCAGTATCGTGTCCTTTTATTGAACCAACTGAATATCCTTATACCACATATCTTACTTATACCACAGATCATTTCTGTGGCAGCGTAGCAAAGTGTTTGTGACAATGTTCATCCATCTGCGTTCACCCATCCGAAGTCCTAAACCTACAGGAAACGCTGTTATGTGAACAAATTATACACTGATTAGGCATAATATTATGACCACATGGCTAATAGTGTATAGCCCCCCCCCTTTGGTGCCAAAACCTCTCTGAACTGTTGAGGTATAGACTCCAATGGACCCCTGAAAGTGTGCTGTAGTATCTGGCACCAAGAATTTAGCAGCAAATCCTTTCAGTCTTGTAAGTTGCAAGGTGGGGCCTCTACAGCTCAGACTTGTTTCTCCAACACATCCCACATATGCTCGACTGGACTAACAACTGTGGAATCTTCAGGCCAAACCCATCTCTGTTCTTCTTAAACCATTTCTGAACCATGTTTGCTTTGTGGGTGCATTACCCTGGTGAATAAGTCAACAGCCATCAGAACATACTGTTTCCATGAAATCATGGATCTCGAACTCCAGTCCATGGGGCTGGTGTCCTGCACATTTTACATGTATATATGCTTCATAACATTTGAATCAAATAGGTCATTAGCAGGACTCTATAGAACTTGACTGCATGCTAATGACCTACTCAAATAAATGACATTGTAGATAGCGTACTCTAATGTTTTTCTGTTAGAACCAATGGTTCTTCAGCTATATGAACTGTAGTAGGTCTGTTGGACAGGACCACAGGGGAAACCCTTTACCTCCTACATGCATCAGTGAACTTTCCCAGCCCATGACTCTGGCATCCGTTTACCACAGTTCTTTTGCTGGACCACTTTTGATAAATAAAGTCTAGTGCAGACTAGGAACACCTCAGAAGAGCTGCAGTTTTGAAGGCACTCTGACCCAGTCATCTAGCCTTTACGATTGAGGGCCTTGTCAAACTCACTTAGATCCTTACACCAACCGTATTTCCTGCTTGTATCACTTCAACACTGAAGAAAAAAAAGGTGACTTGCTGCTTACTATGTTCCATCAACTAAAAAGGTTAATCTGTATGTTGTCATAGTATAATGCTTGATCAGTGTATAATGGAAAACAGTCATGTAGTTAGTTGACCTATTTTGACAAAATTACAGTTTTAAATTGATGCAAACTTGCAAATTACCTATATACCAAAACTAAATTGCCTATCTTTTTATGTGATGTTATGCTGTTGGGAAAAATGCGAGCACTTGTAAAGATTTAAGGAATGCAGTCAGCTTTTACATCAACCCTTTGCTGTATAGACCCTAAACTGGAAGGATGCCAGGCCCTAAAGAGGCTGCGATCACACAGACAGCAGTGAGAGAGAAAAAAAAAACAGATCCATTTCCCTTTAAAAAAGGCTGGGTCACAGCGACAGCATGGGGTGTGTTTTAGTTTCCACCTCCTACACATTCATGCATTAAATATTGTTCAACAATCACACTCTCCAGTGACTCTCTGAGCCCTTTCTTCCCACCCTCCAGCTGAATGTTTCCTGGGGAATTCCAACCAGGGATGTATTCTTTATGACACAGCAACTGCAACAGCTGAGAGGAAAATCGTTTTCTAAAAAGGAGCATGGAAATACAGTGAATTTTTTCCTTGCCCTTAACACAAACAAAGCGATAACTCAGGAACACAGCCTGAGCATATGACAATTCTCCATAGGTTGCAATATCCTCAGAGCAAGTACATGTGATGCAATAATTTGTTTCAGATATTTCAGCATATTTGACATTGAATTCACAATGTGACAGAAGGTGTTAAAGCAGAGATATTTTCAAAGGCTTGCCACAGTTAAAACTAACAAGCAAGCCTCAATAAAGGAGGGCGGGATCCGGTTTAAACAGAGCTTGGTTTTAATTGTCATGGCAAAGTAACATTTGTGGATTTCATCTTTTAAAAGCTTAAAGAAAGGTTTTCAACTTTTCTGTTTTCTGTTGACCTATAAACTGACAAACAACCTTAATCATGTGAGCAACATCTAGTCATTGTCTGATAGAACAGTCAGTTGCCTCTGGCAGTTGCTCACTGCATGGGAGATTGTGATATTGGTGTTTCTGTGGTCTAATTATATCTATAAAGTGTTTTGGGAAAGGGTACATGACACGTTGCAGATGGCTTTGTTCCAATTAAAGATTTTCCTAATGAAAAAAGTATTGCACACGCCACCCCAATCATCAAGCATTCAGGATTTTAGCAAAATAATCCATCACGTGGGTGGATTATTAAATCATTTTTAAGTGTTCAGGGAAAGAATGTTCACTGTTTTTTATTCTTACTGGTTTGTGATCTGATGTTAACATATGACAGGCATTTCATGAAAACCTAATAAAACAGGGCACAACATCTTTCCTTTGTTTTCCTCTTGTAGTGTGTCCAGACACCAAAATGCATACATACTATATAAATACAACCCTACACTTCTACATTAACCGAAAGACAATTAAACATAAATAATGACAATTTTAAATGAAATAGATTTTGAGTTTCAAAGTTGCCATTTAAAATCTGAATCTTTTCAAAGGTGTCGATACATGACAGGATTTCAGAAAGAGCCAAACAAGTATGACTTCAACTACAAAATTTGTATTTTCTGTACTAGACCTTAACGTACTTATTCAGCAAATCATAACTGTTCCAAAAACATCACACTGTGACTCATAGACACAGTGGGATCTTTAGGCTATTTCTGAAAACACCAAAACAGGGAAATTGTTAATTTTCACAAAATGTCTTGTTCTTGTGAATCCAATATCATAGATTATCTTGTATCCTGACTTGCACTGTGGTTACACCCATATGTGAAACTTTAAAACAAATACCTAATGGAACTGAGTGCCAGTACAAACAAGGCAACATACAGTTAGCATATCATAAATCTACCAAAACAATTTACATTCATCTGAAAGCAAAGCATTCAGCAGAATTTCATCCACATACCAATAATCCGCCTTGTTTTCTAACAAAAACACATATTGAAGGCAGACATGTAGATCAAACCTTCCTCCAAGATGATTTGTAAAGACATGTTCGCTATCAGTTTGTCTGACAGAATTTCTCCCAGTTTACATTCCCACCAATAAAGCCATGACTTGAAACTGTATTATGGTACTGTGAATAATTTAGCAAAAGTTCAAAAACTGTTCGTGACCCCTGACTCATGGGCAGTGCACACAGCAGAGTTGTAAATGTCACTTGTCAATAAATAAGTATTCAACTGGAAAATTCTGAGAACAATGTGCCCGGACAGTCGCTAAGATTAGCCATCATATGGGTACCACCTTTATCAGATATGTTTAGATTACATGGTTCGTGTCTGTGCTGGCTTTTATCAGCAGTTAAGAAGGAGTTTGTTGTTATACCGACACATTGAGACTAAAAGAAAAAAATAAGCAAGCGCTGTAAAATGTGAAAAGGGACGTGTGAATATGTCGTTTTATTTTTCAAAACACGAGTGTGTTGTTAACGGTGCTTTAAACATATTACAAAGGAACTCATGCGCATCATCCAAACAGGATGTATGTGGATTATTTTATCTGGCACTCCCAGGTGCCTTACAATACCACTAGTTTGTGCATTTTAAGGATGTGTACTTTGCGTTGGAGTCAAGCCTTAAGCAATAGTACAGTATAACGGCTTCCAGAACCCCAGCTGCTGAGGTAGCAGGCACTTCTGATTACATCACTCTGGTAAAACAAGTCATTCTCCAGTTTAAATCCTGCTGCAAGGCAAGGTTATGTTTGAGCTGATCAAAAAAGAAAAATAATGTCCCTTAATGCATATGCTCAGCAGATGCATAGTACAAAAGGTTGACTTGGACATTTTAACAGGAAAAACAACCAACAACTTGTTTTGATGCAAAAATAAATCTGATGTGCATGTATAATGGATTGCCTCAGTAAATCAACCCCCAACACAATATATTTCATGAAGTGGGTTGGCAACAATATAGATAAACCGTTTTCCTCTCTGGCGTCTTCACTCCAGAGTAAAAGAGACAACATTTATTTTTTTGAACCTGTATGAAATCTCCACACATTAAGGCTCTAAAATACCTCCTCACACTGCACAAGCATCTGTGTAAAGAGAAGGCATGGATTGGTTTGTGATTCTCAGTGTATGATAATCCTTACCTAAAATACAGTGGTTTAACTGTATCATGGTATTTATGCAAACATTTTACACAAAAATGTGTACCATGATCTAAATGCTATTATTTGAACTGTAAGGATAAAAATCTTTCCTACTGGAGTTGTAATAATCTATAAAATGTATTTGTTGCTATTTTAATTTTGATGCTTAGAACATATAAGAATAAAAATCTGCTAAATTTAGAAATTGTGATGGGTGACGCTTATACAGGTTTCATACCTCTAGCAGCACCACCCATCTGTGTTTTTTGTGACTAAAAATATTTCTGAATAGCTGAATTTTCTTAGCAGAAAGCGACGGAAGGGTGTAGCCACCTTCTTTCAGTTAGTTGACTGACTGTGTACAGAAACAGCCGGGGGTGGGGGGAGCGCTTCATTTCTCTGCTTCTTACAACCAGAGAAAACTCGGAGAGACAGCTGACAGCTAATTAAATGTCTAAATTGAAACGATATAACGGGAAAACTTTTGCAGTTTTGAAACCGTGGTCCACCTGGGAACCAGCGTATGCCTGATTGTGATACATAAAAAACTGATGTGCAAGAACCATGGATAGACTTTGTCAATCAGCACAATACTTTTCTTGTTCTACTTCTATAATAAAGAAGGTTCACAACAACATACCCTCAAAGGCCATTTTATTAGGTACATCTTGCTAGTACTGTGTTGGACTCCCTTTTGCTTTATCAACTTCTTTCTTTGCGGCACAGATGGAACAAGGTTTCTAAAAACATATTTCAGAGATTTTAGTCCGTATTCACATCACACAGTTGCTGCAGATCTGTCAGCTGCATGCCATCAGGTGAAGCTCCCGTTCCACAACATCGCAAAGGTGCTCTGCTGGATTTGAGATTTGTTGACTTTGGAGGCCAGAGGAGTACAGTGAATGTATGTTTCAGAAACCACTTTTAGATGATTTGAGCTTTTTGATGTGGTGCATTGTCCTGCTGGACTCAACCGTCAGAAGACAGATACACTGTGGTCATAAAGGTAAGGATCAATACTCAAGTAGACTGTGGTTTATAAATTATTCTCATTTGGTACCATTCTCCTATGACGTCTAATAATTTCTCTTAAAATTTTCTCTTTTATAAACCATTTTCTGTAAACCCAAGAAATGGTTATGGGTAAAAATCAAAGCAGACCACCGGTTTCCAAAACACTAAGACCAGTCCATCTGGCACTAAAAACATTCAAAATTCAAAGTCTTAAATCTCCTTTCTTTCTAATTTGCTCATTTCGAACTTCAGCAACTCATTATCACCACATCTTAATTACTAAATGCACTGATATGCAGCTGCTCGCATTGGCAATTTGCTATTTATGTTAACAAACATATACCTAATAAAGTGGCAGGTGGGTGTATGTAGAGCATTCTCTGCCCTGGCCTCTTAACCTTAGAGTAAAGGAGATCCCATTTTTACTCTCCTGTACCTGTGTGAAATCACCACACATCAAAGCTTTAAAACACATCCTCACACCACATGAGCTTCTGTGTAAAGAGAGATGGCCTCTAATCAGAGGAAACACAACTGGTTGGCATCTTGAGGAAAATGAGTGTGCTCTCTGACCCCTGCAAAGATGGAAATGTCAGCCAAAAGAGTTATTTATCCTTATGGGATACATTTCCACAGTTCATCAACGTGCCATCCATATTTTTTGGTTAGTCTACAGTAAATGATCAGGGTCACATCCTGCATGCCCACTATAATCTCACACGTCAATGTCAGCTTTGATGCTGAGCTGATCCAGATAACATTCAGGTCAAGTCCGAGTTACTGTACGGCACATTTCCATGCAGGGGGGGGGGCGCGCAATGATGCTGAGGCTGGCCAGTATACAGCTTTACTTACCTACTGAAAGCGAAATATTTAACAAACAAGTCGCTTAATCAAACATTTATCTTCTTACCTCTCTTATCTGTCAATGTCAAAAGCAGCCAAGCACATATTTTGCGAAAAAATAGACTTGTCAGGCTTCTCATGACGCGTCAGACGAGACAGCTCGACAGATATCGAATGCAAAAGAAGAGCTAGTTGGGAAACATCTCACTGATCATGTGAAAAGGTCGTCTGCAAGCTGTTAAAAAAAGCTGTCAGCGCTTCTGCTGAGCCAACGCCGAGCGGTCCGCCTCCCTGTGAGACTGAGATCTCATCGGGAGGAAGAGCACCTTTCATAAAGACAAGCGCCAAGGGTTCAAAAAAGAAGCCGCGAAGCATCTTAGAGTAAAACAAACAGACAAAAAAAATCTTACCTGCTGGCTCTCAGTCCTTACAACATGCGAGCTGGCTTGGATGTAGGCGAGGCGACACACGCCTCAAGCGGGTCAGCAGCACGGCTTGCCTTCCTGCCTCCTACACGGCATCAAGCCCCTCCTCGTTTATCGTACAGTGGAGAGAGATGGGGGCTAAAAATAAAGAAATAATTAAAAAAAATAGGACCACATATCTGTGCGACACAGAAAACGAAGCGGCGTCACTCTCATACGCTGTGTCCGATTGTTATACGTTTTATGGCAGGATCAAGATTTATGAACGCTGTTGATTCCGATGAGCTGCAGAAGATAAGATTATCCACACAAAATAACGGGGCGCTTGTAAATATACAGATACGACAGTTGATGTGATCAAAGTCTCTTATTTTGAAAATGCTTTGAATTTGTGCGAATTTCAAGAGCGTGTTAAGAGTAAAACCTGAGCCTGCCTAATGTTTGATGTGGCCTTGGGCAGAATTTCACTTAGGGGCCCACTTACAGCCCAGCCCATCTTTGTCATTTAAGCATTGTGAATTTAACATAACCTATTCCACAGTTAATTAGTGTGCCCACAACAATGTCGGGGTCACATGAATGTCGATCCCCGAGTGTTTAGGTTTTGGTTTTCATTTGTCTTTGTGGTCTCCTTGTTGTTTACTTAAGTTCTATAGGTCTTGCCAAATTCAGTTCATTTCTCTCCTTACAGTTTATTATTGTTAGTAAAGTTTTTCCATATTAGTTTTTTTTCTGTTTAGCTTCTTAGATTATTCTTCTGTTCTGTTCATTTTGTAATTGGATTTTATTTCTCTTAGATTTGTGTTTTCCTATTCATTTGTAGTTTCTTTGTGTCTTAGTTCAGCTCCATTTGACTTATTTAGTCTCCTTCCCTCAGCTTCCACGCCTTCATTCTGGCACAGCTGTTCCACATGTCCTCAGATTAGCTCATCTGATTCCATTGTCATTTACCACGCTGCCTCAGGTGTTTAAGCTCCTGGTTTGTCATTGTTTATTGCTGGTTCTTCCATTACGCTGTCAGTTACATATGGCATACTCACCAGCCCACTTTAGCCGGATGTTCAATCATAAGGAAGGAATTCTACAAATTTGGTGAGTCTGGCATGGTTACTGTGACAATTTGGGCCATTGTTTTGTATAGATAAAAATATTTCTAGAAATGGTGACTCATTTAAATCAAACTGTTTAGAAAATACAAATGCATCTGTTTCAGTAAAGCTGTATTTTCATTCGGACACTGTGTACCAATCTTAAAGTGGATGTAAACCTAACTATCAATGTACAGGAACCGGCAAACGTGAAAGAAACACATAGCTCCCAGGGGTCCAAATTCTGCTAAATCTAGCCCTGACTGCTGTGTGTGGCTTCGGCTTTTGCTTACTAATATCTGTGTCTCTAAGGATAATGTATGCTTTGCTCTACTTTTAATTAAATGCTCATGCCTGAACCATCAAACCTGTAGATTTGACCAAGCCTACACTCTGTTTCTGTTATTTTGAGGAAGCCTGCTGCAGGCAGGGAGTGAAGTCATCTGTGGGTTTGTAGGTACAGCAGAAGAGTGAAGGTGCAGCACCTTCCTTCAGCAGAATGTGAACGATATTGTCAGCAACTGTACCAAAATGGAATCAAGATTTTAACAAAGAGGAACTCAACCTTGTAGCGCTGTCAAATTTTCCATCAGAATTTCTGGCTCGCTTAGTTTTCTGACACATAAAGATGAACAATATGAGAATGACAACAGCTTTATTGAGAATTTGGTAATAATGAAATATGGTTTATTTAAGCAAAGAGAAGATAAAACATTAAACATATGTAAAAAACGGTACATCTGGTTATCATCCTGCAATATCATAATCTATACTTTTAAAGAGAAACAAAAAAATATGAATGAACATGAAGTAGTTCATGTTGTGAGTGTGAATTGAGTTCACATTATTTTGATGGTGAACTATGGACATGTGTAAATTCAGTTTGAAGTTGTGTGAAATTCTCTTAAAACTAATTATTGTTGGGGTCAACTTGCAAAAAACAGGGAGCCCCCTCATTTTTTCTGGCTGACACCAACACCGGCCAGCAAGAGATTCCTTATAATTAATTGTACAACAGAAATTGTCGAGGCCAGGTGTTTTTTTCTTGCAAGCTGTTATGTGTTGAGAACCATTTGCAAACAGTTACAATATGCATAAATATGCATAAATGTGACCTAAGCAGCAGAAGTACCAAGCTTGTACTATTTAAACTATGATTGTTTGTGTCAAACTTTTATGATTTTCTTTTATATGTTAATTTGTACATTTGTGAAGCTGCCTGAAGCTGGAAATATATATTTTTTATTTAAATCTATTGTATAATCTTTAAACTGTCTATTTGCAAATGGTGGAACATAGTTTAAAAACGTTGGCTTCTTTTTGATAAACAAATACAAAATTGAACTCTGCATACTGTATGAGAATAAATATGCCCTTGGGCCCTCCCCAGCTGATTTGGGGGTCCTAAGCAGCAGCTTATACTTACTTAATAATGTGACATAAATCTATAAAATGTGTACTTTATGGCTTGATCTTGGTAAGATTTACACTTCTCCACATCTGGCTAAAAATATTGCATATAGTATATTGTGATTATTAATCAAATTTACCTCCTACACTACAAGCATCACAGTGTTGCTGTTTCTTGAGTACATACTGCCCCCTGAAGGAGATCTCACAAAACTTACACCCAGGATGGACCTGTACATAGGGGATGGGAGGTTGGATTTGGGGGGTTGGGGTTTAACATGTTTTAAGAACACAAACTAATCTGCTCATATTTTGTTATGTAAATATTTTCAACTTATCTTTGCTTTCCTTTGGCTCCCTGAAAATGTTATCTTACATTGTCTAGTGATGCCAACAGAAAGCAGTGAGACGCAGTAGAAAATAACATTCACGTCTCTGTAATAAATAATGGATAGCAGCAGATAAACAGTGTATCTAAAGTTTGACTCAACATTTCTGATAATCTCATGGCTGTCTGGCATCCGAAGAGGCTTTCAAAGTACGCTTGAATTGCTGATGAGATGTGGTTGGATGGGAAAACATTTCTGAGAAGAAACCCATTTAGGATGGCTTCCTGGTACATTGGTGCCCCTTGCATCACTTTAGCTCTTCAGTGGCCCGGAACACCTGGTAACCAAGAAACTCCACTTGAACTTTGTGCTGTGCAGTGTGGAGCCTTTACCTCTATCCTTTCTGGATGTTTACAGAACAAAAAGACACTTAAAACCATTATTGGGACCCAGGTACCCCTTATCCTTGCATGATTTAAAACAAAAAGTCCTGTATAAAGGTATACTTTTTATTTGAATAGAAAACACTGCATGAGTGTGTGTATATATATACAAAAAACAGTAGTATAACCTTCATGATGTGCCAAAGACACTATATAGGTGTAAAACATTTAACTATCGAGCTGAAATGTGGTTTTTATCAATGTCAATGCTCTAAAAAAGACTCTTATCATCTATGTATGGTAGCAATCAATATCCAGTAGATTTGCTTCATGTCCCACCACTAGAGGGCAACACTGATGTAGTCACAGTGAAGCCAGGAGACCTAAAGAGCAAAGGTTAGAATAAAAAAAGTATTATTTTATGGTCTTTTGTGATTTAGATAGCTACTAGAAAACTGGGACATTTGATCTAAAGACATTCCAACACAGCTGATTCTATAGTACTTCATAAGATATGTGTGAACAGATACATTTTAAAACTAACAAATGTAGAATAAGCAAATGTAGAATATGAAAAACTCATGTTGTGTATTGGTTATGTAAAGTTCCAGCCTAAAATGTTTTTTTTGTATTACTTTACCTAAAGAGCGGCAACCAAAGCACTGGAACAACTTTTTCAATCAAAAAAACCTAAATAAATCTAGTTATACTGTAATTATTTCATACCTAATCACCTGATTAGTGGTGTGTTTTTTAAAAGTGTTCCAAATTTTTTTCTAAGCCGACTGCTTTGTCAAAGTTCACAAAAAGAGGTTAGGCTCATTTTAAATGTTGAAAAAAGCGACACATGAATTGGAAATCCGTCTTTTGTGTCAAAAGTGGTCGCTGCCCTTTTAGGGCCTATCAGACTGAGCAGCACAGTATCTGCTACAGTGGCTATGAGCTTTGTTGTGATTTGGATATTTCCATGGGAACCAGTGGAAGTTAAAGGGAAGTGGGAGGATCCTGGTTCAGCAGCCAAAGGGGTGTGTGTTAGATTTATTGGTATCCTGCTTAATTTAAACCCTCTATGTGCGTCAAGCTGACAGAACTGCCGACCCTGCATCTGCTGCAAAGAGAACTTCTTACTCTCTCAGATATAAATCTGGAACAACCTTTTGAATTATCTTTATCTTCAGAATATAAGGTAGGAGAACCTTAAACTGAATGTGTTTTACAATGTGATTTTGATCTAGTTTGAGAGCAGCAAACTAATATGTAAATCTAATTTTCTTCCACCAGAGGACCCATGTGGGTGGTAGAGAAGATTCGCACGTCAGTAGAAAGATCCAACCTGCCTATCCCATCAGCAGAGATCAGCTTTAAAATTAGTGACATAATGTTAGGAGAAAGGACTGACAAATCCAAACGGATTTCTCACTGTCCTAACATCATCACCCCTGACAATATCCCAGAGTTCTGCATCCCACCAACAATTTTATCCCTGCAGGAGATGAAGAACTCGGAGCAAAAGGGAACAGCTCACGCCATCAAGGCTTCTCCCTGTGAGAGGGCTAAACCTGAGGCCGAAGTGAAAGTTTATGAGGTGCCTCTAAATCCTCACATTATACAGATAGAAAGTGTGGATGAGAGCCCCTGTGATGGCTGCAGTGATGAGGAGACCACTAATGCAGATCCCCAGAGCCAGGCCGCCTTGTCCCTTCCACACCTGGCCAAAGCTCAGACCAGCTACGGCTTTTGCACCTTATTAGAGAGCCCTCACACCAGGAGAAAGGAGTCGATTTTCCATTCTGATCCAGGCTCCTCTCCACTGCTGCTTCCCAGGAGTCGATCTAGTACGTGCTCTAAATTCTCCTACACCACTTCACCGTCCTCTTGCCCCTCTTCATTGTGCCTCAACAGCCTGACCTCAAGGCTCTCCCCCAAGGGCTGCACCCTGAACTGGCAGGCCCCTCTGGACAGTGACACGACATCTTCCACTGAATCCTCACCTTTCAGCTCCCCGATGCTGTCTAGGTGCCCTGCTAAGTCTTCCCTTTTCAAAGCATTGAGCCATGAACTGCTGCTTTCAAGGAACATAAGAAAAGCAATGGTGTCCAGAAACAATTCACTGTCAACAGATGAGGGTAGCTCCACAGACAACAGTCCAAATATCATGAGGAGGTCTTCAGAAGGGTTAGCTGAAGATCTGCCCAACAGCTACAGTCTGGCGCCACCCAACATCTTCCCTATGGACTTGACATTGAACAGGGAGAGGGTAATGAAGGAAAGAATGGTGCCTGTAGGAAAAGATGGCAGTCTCAGACTCTCAGCAGAGTACTGTCCCGATAACCAAAGACTGCGTGTTCGGCTGATCAGTGCTGAGGGTCTTTATCCTCTTTCCATAGACCCAAAGATTATCAACTGCAGCATCAGCCTCTCGCTGGTCCCTGGCAAACTCCAGAAGCAGCGCAGCACGGTCATCAGAAAGAGCCGTAATCCAATATTCAATGAAGATTTCTTTTTTGATGGTATCTCAGAAGAAGACCTCAGCCAGAGATCACTTCGCTTTAAAGTGGTAAACAAAATGTGCACCCTGAAAAGAGACTATCTCCTAGGTGACTGTGATCTCCCTCTTTCAAGCATCATAACAATGTAAATTTCACTACTTGTTAAAGGGTTTACTTCTGTGTTGGATCTATTTATTTTAATTTTTGTATTACACAAGTTAAGTATTTATTAAATTATAGAAGGCACCATGGATGTTTGTCTTGAATCTGTTTCAGAGTAGAACATAACACAATTTCATTAACATAAAGTGGCTTTTTTATCATAAAACATTCTAAATAATAATAAGACAATTAGAACATTGAGAAAATGTTTTCTCTCTGGGTTAGAGTTAAATATTTAGCAAATATTTAATTGCTGGTTTGTTAATGAACATACACCATCAGCTTGTTTAGTCAGACAGCAACCATCTCATATTTCTGCTAAGCCTGTTGTTTGCTTCCTGACCTTTCCAATGATTAAAACATGACAAGAAACCAGAAACCTTGCAGTGTTGTTTTTTTATTTGATCATTGTTGACTATGTATAATTTTTTGACCCTTCAACAAAATTACTTTTTTTTTAAACTGTAAAACACAACTTTTGGTGATCCATTTTCTGCAATTACACTTTACACTAGATAAGATACTTATTCTAGTCCTTTTCAATCTTAATTTTCTAAATGTAAAATGATGCCCATAGTTATTTTCATTATTTCAATAAACCCATTAATGAAATCAACATACTCAAAACAGGATTCTTTGATCTGTTGTATTCTTATTTACCACACTCAACAGAGCAGCACATCACCCATGAGGCAAGAATACCCTGCTGCTTTCATTGATAAAGATAAGGCTTTAAAAAACAGCTGAAACCGCAGCGACTAGTTAAAGGTTACAAATGTTTTCCTTGGCTCAGAAAATATCTAAAAACGGACTGGCGAATGGACTGGATAGGAAAATGTTAAAACAACAAACAGTAATGTGAAAAAATTGATTTCGTTATTTCTACATCAATACCAAAGAATAATATGAAAGAAAATTATGAGGCTTTTAGATTTGTGAATCATAAATTTTTTCAGTATCAGTCATAATTTCTATTCTTTCTTATCCATCGATTCTTTGTCTCAAAAGTCTGCATATCTCTCTGTTCTAAAGTAAAATACTTATTTTGTGTTTTGTGATGCTAATATTTAGAAACAATTTCTCTTGAAGAAACATTGAAACATCCTACATGTTTTTGGACCGTACATTTTAACTGGGGGATTTTTCCAGATCTGTGAAGGTGAATTTTGCTGCTCAACACGTTAGTGCTCACTATTGACTCAGCTGTGAAACAGCCTGTAATAAATGAAAGTTTATGACCCGAACCCCTTCCTATCTGGTTAACCAGTGATAAGATTTAGAGGGGTTTCTAATAGTAAATCTTAAAGCACCTTTTTGTCTCCTATCCATGTTGGTGTGGCAAACGGACATTGTTTGTTGTGAAGTGAACAAAAACTAAAAAAAGGGATAATCCACTTGAAAAAAAGATAATCAATGTTGTCATGTAAAATGAATGAGACTAGGGTAAAGTATGTAAAGAATTACAACAGTTGGAAAACTCTTGAGGGTTTCAGCTTGCAGTGCCTTGCAAAAGTATTCACACCCCTTGAACGTTTCCCCATTTTAACTTATTACAACCAAAGGTTTCATATATTATACTGGGATTTTACCGAATAGATCCACCTGAAAGAGTAAGCAATTGTGAAGTGTAAAAAAATTGCCACATGGCTTTCAAAGGTTTTTACAAATAAAACTCTGAAAAGTGTGACTTGCATTTGTATTCACCCTCTTTACTTTGATAGCCTTAAATAAAACTCAATCCAGAGTTTTGTTAGAGAACATTAGGGAACAAAGAGCATCATGAAGACCAAGAAACACAGCTGACAGATCAGGGATAAAGTTGTGGAGAATTCTAAAGCAAAATACATTTATAAAACAATATCTCAAGCTCTGAACATCTCACAGAGATTATAAGCAGCAGAAAATAGAAAAAAAGTAGTACAACTGCAAACTTACCTACTCATGGGCATCCAGTTAAACTGACAAGCTGGGCAATCATACGGTGGCCGGGGGTGCAAAACACTTTTACAAGTACCGAAACAAATTTACATTTCAGAAAACAAATTTACATTTCAGAAAACAAATTTACATTTCAGAAAACAATTTAACAAGATGCGAAACAAATTTACATTTCAGAAAACAAATTTACATTTCAGAAAACAATTTAACAAGATGCGAAACAAATTTACATTTCAGAAAACAAATTTACATTTCAGAAAACAAATTTACATTTCAGAAAACAAATTTACATTTCAGAAAACACTTTTACATTTCAGAAAACAATTTAACAAGATGCGAAACAAATTTACATTTCAGAAAACAAATTTACATTTCAGAAAACAAATTTACATTTCAGAAAACACTTTTACATTTCAGAAATCAAATTTACATTTCGGAAAACAAATTTACATTTCAGAAAACACTTTTACATTTCGGAAAATAAATTTACATTTCAGAAAACAAATTTACATTTCAGAAAACAAATTTACATTTCAGAAAACACTTTTACATTTCAGAAAATCAACCGGAAAGGGAATGTACCAACGCCGAGGCAGCCGATTAGTTACAGCGCGGCGACGAAGGCTGTCCCAATTCATGAATCATTCCGAGCAAATGCTGCCGACAAATGTGTCCTTATTTTGCCCGATTTGAAGGATGCGTTGTGAGTATCCTTCGCGGCCCATCATTTCCCATCATTCATTGCGGGTCGAAGCGGATTGGTCAAGCAAGGGAAGCCATGGCGGACCATAGCAACAAAAGCTGTGAGTAAATTGTGGAAAATTACACTTTCTGTGACACAAATTAAGTTCTACAATGTTTTTAGTGCGGGAATATAACTATGTAAACGTGAAATATCTGCTTTATTTATCTAGACATCGCTTAATTTCAAATGTGCTCCGACGTGTTCGGAGTTTTCCGTTCCCGGCGTAGTAACCGGCTCGCCTCGCCAGCCCTACCGGCGGTGAGGCGAGCTAGCCCGGTAGAGATCTGACCGGACTCCCGACACTAAGCTCCCGCTGGCAGTCATCACAGTGAACGTTTAACACAAGTGATTTCTAACAGTTTATGTTATTATTTTAATTGTTACTGAAAATCGATTTAATATTTCAGGTGATATTAAGGTTAACCAGAATAAATGGACAGTTTTATGTAATCCAACTGTATCGCTGGACAGTGTGATTGAGAATAAATAAGCTTTTCAATATGAATTTTTAATGAAGAAATGTGCTATATGTTTTAAAAGTTTATTTATAATTCAGTCAGCATTATAATTTCTGATTCCAGGTAAACCCGACGAGGAATACACCTCCAAATGTAAGTGAATCTCAGTAAAGAAGTGAAAAGTTTGAAAGAGCTTGTTTTAGACATTTGCATAGAAATATTTTCTTCAAATTAAGACAAATGTGAAATTAAAAAAGGCTTTTTTTTTGCTGTGATATTAAGCAAGATGTTTTTTTTTTGGTATTTTCATATTTTTTTTTTTTAGGTACAAAGCAGCAGACGGGCCAGTTTATTAAGCTCAGGGGTGAGAACCACCACCTTTTTACTGGAGCTAAAAACTCAGCCACCGTGGCTTGGAGGTACAATAACAACATTCTTTGCAGTCAGTTTCTGTCCAGTTTCAATAACTCCTATCTTTCTAACTTTCATAAATATCCATCCAGTGATTAACATACTTTTTTCGGTTTAGGACAATTCTGGAGAAGATGGACCAACAGGGGAAGGTCACCCCTTTGCAGGACAAAACAATGTGGGACAATAAAAAAAAAATAAAAAGAATTTAGATTTTGTTCAGAAGTTCTCATGTCACACACAAATAAAAAAATATTTCTAAAAGTCTTGTTGATTTCTCTGTTTAGTCAACTCTTTTTTTTAAATTCCATCTAACTTTAGGATTGTAAGTATCCAGGGTCAGGAGAGGGAGTCAGTGAAAAGCCCACTGCTGCTACTTGGCCCTGGTTTGTCCTTATGGATGAGGTGTTGGGACAGAGGCCTTCCACAACACCTCCTGTCCTGATTGCCTCCATCCCTGAGGACCCTCCAGGGCCAAGCGGAGCGGTGGTCAACCAGATGGAGAAGGAAGACAGTGAGCCAGCAGGAAGGGGTCAGAAAAGAAAGAGGGACAGAGATGAGATGATGGAGTTGATCAGGGAGGACATGAGGGCACAGAGAGAAGCAGAGGAGAAGAGGGCACAGAGAATGGACAGACTGTTTTCCAAAGAATGACACCAAAATAAGATGCTACATAAGAAATATTAAGTTTTGTTCAGATTGTTTTTTAAAGTTTTAAGGTATTCTAATAAATTTCAAAATAGTTTTTGTCACTAATGTTATTTACATTTGATCTAACAATACATCAACTTCATTTAAAGTTATAAACAGAATTTATTATGAAAAATACAAACAGCACTTTAAACAGAATGGGGGAAGAAAACATTCAAACAGATCAAGATTACAAGACAAAAGGCATAAAATAAAACTATGTACAAGTATTTACAATGGCGACAGCAGGATCAACCTGAGTGGCCGGTTCCTGGAAAAACCTCTTGAACAGAACAAAGAGGCAGATGTCTTTCTGAACAGAAAGTCTGGAGGTGTGGCTAAATCTTTCACAAGGTCAGAGACTTGGATGGGATGCTGCAACTGAGACCTGTGGTTAGTCTTTCTGGATGTTGAGCGAAGCATCACACAGGTGGTCTGCAGATGTTTGTGATGACTCTCTCCGCTGTCCACGTCATCGTCCATCAAGTGGGTTTAAAGGGCTGGTTGAATTGATGGCTGCCACATCACTAAGAGGTAATCAAAAATTGCAGAATTAGAAGATGGTGCTCACAAAATATTACAATTAGTTATACCCCTCAAACATTAATCACATCTATAATATTATACTTGGCTGCACACAGTAGTCATGTTCTGGTGGTACCTCCTCCAGGGCAGACACCTCAGCTGAAAGCTGGTCCTGCCAGAGAGCAACGCTGACAGCCTCAGTCCAAACCTCACCCTCATCCTCTTCTACAGCCTCCTCTGGGTCATCCTCTAGGACCATGACATCCCCAGCACAAAGGCAGATGTTGTGGCAGATGGCGCATGCTGTTATGACCTGAAAACAATTTAAAAGAGGGTGCATAAATGTGTATATATTATGTATAATGTATATATAAAATGGATCTAGGTCAAAACTTACGTGAGGTACAAAGGTGTCATGCACCTCCAGCGTTGCAGGAAGATGGCCCTGAATCTGGTTTTCATCATTCCAAAAACATGCTCTATTATAGAACGTGTTTTTGGAATGATGGCTGTTAAAGCGCTGGGCTCCCACACCTTGTCTTGTCCTCTTGTAGGGAGTGATGAGGGGTAGTGGATATTGGAGGCATGGGTACCCTCCATCAGCAAGGATAAAATGCCCTGGAGGAGGATAAACTGTACAGTGGGCTGTGGCGGAGCACCCTAGAGTCATGCACTGACCCAGGCCAGCCCACATTCGTGTCAATAAAATGGCTCTCAGAAACTGCCAGCAGGATTATGGAAGGGAAGAGTTTCCTGTTCCTGTAGCACTGACCATCAAGGCTGCTTGGACACCTGAAGTGGATATGGCAGCCGTCAATTGCACCCACAGCTTTAAGAAAAACTCTGTGGCGTTCCAGCCCTGCAAACTCACGGGACACTGCCTCCAAGTCCTCAGGGGTCTTTAGAAGGTAGATGACCTGGTGACGAATAGCCACGATCTCCTCTGTAACTCTGTGGACGATGCGATGGACAGTAGAACGAGGCATCCCAAACACTCTTTAGACCAATCTGTAGGATGTGCCACTTGCCAGCCAGAAAAGAAAAACCAAGGTCTCAATAGCAGCACCCCATCCATGTTGCCTATCCTGGTGCAAAAGATTAAGCAGCACTGCCAGAGACTCCCTGCTCAGCTGAAAATCAGGCCTGGTGTCCTCCTGGTTGAAGAAGCGTTTCAGGACTGGGACACTCAGGTTGATCCTGCAGTAAAGGGGTCTGGTCTAGAAAAGGGAAGAATGGAGATGGAAAAACACATTATTTTTAAGGCATGCGTCTGGATATTTTAAGTGATCAAAGCAAGAAGATACTAATACACCAAAAACACTGCATTATTATATAATTATCTAAGAACAGCCAGAGGGGATCAAATACTTTATAATTCCCATCTATCTTAAAATTTAAAGTTGTTGTTTATAATATATATATATATATATATAAAATATGTCAACATACATTAGCCATAAAGTTGCTATCTCTTTGTTTATTGGCTAGTTAAATCAAACATCTTTTTTACCTGAACATGATTGTCTCTGGATTGTACCTGGAATCAGAAATTATAATGCTAACTGAATTATAAATAAACTTTTAAAACATATAGCACATTTCTTCATTAAAAATGAATATTGAAAAGCTTATTTATTCTCAATCACACTGTCCAGCGATACAGTTGGATTACATAAAACTGACCATTTATTCTGGTTAACCTTAATATCACCTGAAATATTAAATCGATTTTCAGTAACAATTAAAATAATAACATAAACTGTTAGAAATCACTTGTGTTAAACGTTCACTGTGATGACTGCCAGCGGGAGCTTAGTGCCGATAGTCCGGTCAGATCTCTACCGGGCTAGCTCACCTCACCGCCGGTAGGGCTGGCGAGGCGAGCCGGTTACTACGCCGGGAACGGAAAACTCCGAACACGTCGGAGCACATTTGAAATTAAGCGATGTCTAGATAAATCAAGCAGATATTTCACGTTTACATAGTTATATTCCCGCACTAAAAACATTGTAGAACTTAATTTGTGTCACAGAAAGTGTAATTTTCCACAATTTACTCACAGCTTTTGTTGCTATGGTCCGCCATGGCTTCCCCTGCTTGACCAATCCGCTTCGACCCGCAATGAATGATGGGAAATGATGGGCCGCGAAGGATACTCACAACCCATCCTTTAAATCGGGCAAAATAAGGACACATTTGTCGGCAGCATTTGCTCGGAATGATTCATGAATTGGGACAGCCTTCGTCGCCGCGCTGTAACGTAATCGGCCTACAAATACGGCCTTCGAAGGATGCAGCCCTGAGGCTGCCTCGGCGTTGGTACATTCCCTTTCCGGTTGATTTTCTGAAATGTAAAAGTGTTTTCTGAAATGTAAATTTGTTTTCTGAAATGTAAATGTGTTTTCTGAAATGTAAATTTGTTTCGCATCTTGTTAAATTGTTTTCTGAAATGTAAATGTGTTTTCTGAAATGTAAATGTAAAAAAGATGCAGCAAACACGTGGAAGAAGATGCTTTGGTCAGATGAGACCCAAATTTTACTTTTTGGCATAAATGCAAAATGCTTTGGCTATTTAAAAGTATTAGTGAACACGCTATCCCCATGGTCAAACATGGTGGTTGAAACATCATGTTGTGGGCACAGTTTGTTTTTTTCATTAGGGACAGGGAAACCAAAGTTGAAGTTGATGGGAAGATGGATGGATCTACAGGTCCTTCTCAAAATATTAGCATATTGTGATAAAGTTCATTATTTTCCATAATGTCATGATGAAAATTTAACATTCATATATTTTAGATTCATTGCACACTAACTGAAATATTTCAGGTCTTTTATTGTCTTAATACGGATGATTTTGGCATACAGCTCATGAAAACCCAAAATTCCTATCTCACAAAATTAGCATATCATTAAAAGGGTCTCTAAACGAGCTATGAACCTAATCATCTGAATCAACAAGTTAACTCTAAACACCTGCAAAAGATTCCTGAGGCCTTTAAAACTCCCAGCCTGGTTCATCACTCAAAACCCCAATCATGGGTAAGACTGCCAACCTGACTGCTGTCCAGAAAGCCACTATTGACACCCTCAAGCAAGAGGGTAAGACACAGAAAGAAATTTCTGAACGAATAGGCTGTTCCCACAGTGCTGTATCAAGGCACCTCAGTGGGAAGTCTGTGGGAAGGAAAAAGTGTGGCAGAAAACGCTGCACAACGAGAAGAGGTGACCGGACCCTGAGGAAGATTGTGGAGAAGGGCCGATTCCAGACCTTGGGGGACCTGCGGAAGCAGTGGACTGAGTCTGGAGTAGAAACATCCAGAGCCAGCCACCGTGCACAGGCGTGTGCAGGAAATGGGCTACAGGTGCCACATTCCCCAGACCTGGGCTACAGAGAAGCAGCACTGGAGTGTTGCTCAGTGGTCCAAAGTACTTTTTTCAGATGAAAGCAAATTCTGCATGTCATTCGGAAATCAAGGTGCCAGAGTCTGGAGGAAGACTGGGGAGAAGGAAATGCCAAAATGCCAGAAGTCCAGTGTCAAGTACCCACAGTCAGTGATGGTCTGGGGTGCCGTGTCGGCTGCTGGTGTTGGTCCACTGTGTTTTATCAAGGGCAGGGTCAATGCAGCTAGCTATCAGGAGATTTTGGAGCACTTCATGCTTCCATCTGCTGAAAAGCTTTATGGAGATGAAGATTTCATTTTTCAGCACGACCTGGCACCTGCTCACAGTGCCAAAACCACTGGTAAATGGTTTACTGACCATTGTATCACTGTGCTCAATTGGCCAGCCAACTCTCCTGACCTGAACCCCATAGAGAATCTGTGGGATATTGTGAAGAGAACGTTGAGAGACTCAAGACCCAACACTCTGGATGAGCTAAAGACCGCTATCGAAGCATCCTGGGCCTCCATAAGACCTCAGCAGTGCCACAGGCTGATTGCCTCCATGCCACGCCGCATTGAAGCAGTAATTTCTGCCAAAGGATTCCCAACCAAGTATTGAGTGCATAACTGTACATGATTATTTGAAGGTTGACGTTTTTTGTATTAAAAACACTTTTCTTTTATTGGTCGAATGAAATATGCTAATTTTGTGAGATAGGAATTTTGGGTTTTCATGAGCTGTATGCCAAAATCATCCGTATTAAGACAATAAAAGACCTGAAATATTTCAGTTAGTGTGCAATGAATCTAAAATATATGAATGTTAAATTTTCATCATGACATTATGGAAAATAATGAACTTTATCACAATATGCTAATATTTTGAGAAGGACCTGTACATACAGGGCAAACCTGGAAGGAAACCTGTTAGAGGATCCAGAAACCCTGGGTCTGGGGTTCACCTTCCAACAGGACAATGATCTTTAACATGCAACCATTGCTTCAATGGGATGGTTCAATGGTTTGAAGAGAATGTCCCAGTCAAAGCCCAGAGCTAAATCCAATTAAAAATCTTGTTCACAGATACTTTGCATTTGATATAACTGAACTCAAGCTATTTTGTAAATAATAATGGACAACAATTTTGGTCTTGTGATGTGCAAATCTGGTTACAGCATACAACAAAAGATGTTCAACAAAAGACTTGTTACTGTAATTGCAGTGAAAGGTGGTATTGAGTCAGGGGGTAAAAAAACATATGCACACACACATTTCAGATTTTTATGCATAAACATTTAGAAAACCCTGTATTATTTCCCTTCCACTTCACATTTATGCAATTTTTTTGTTGGTCTGTGAAAAGAAATCACAACAAATTAAAACGACAATTGTAACATCACAAAAAACCTTTGAATGTCACAGTAGATTAAATATCATTAAAGCCAATTAGTAATGTTTAAGTGGATATTTTTGAATTTGTAAATAACACTTTTTTGTGCGCATTTTAAATTGTCCTTTTATTGGTCAGGTGATTAGGCCTAATAGACCATTTTGACCACAAACTGTTCCAGAGACATAGTGAGTTCAATTTAATTTTAGTTAAAAGTTTTGGACCATTTCTAACTGAATTTGGGATTTTTCTTTTAGATGGTTATGTTAGCATCTGAGCTTGGCTTTAAAGGGTTAATTTTATGCTTAAAAATGACATTATCTGTGGGAACCATCTGTCTCACCACAAACTGTTCTCTATGAATGTAAAAGCTGAACTGGGGAGGTATGCTTGTTTAATCTTAAGTGTCCTAAAACTGTTGCCTAGTTACATTCACTCTATTCCTATACACTTTGGCCATCTAATGCGCATTTACAACATGCATTAGAGTGGATAACAACTATATTTAAAACCTAAAAACATGCTTCAATATCACAAACCCATTCTACTCTCAACTTGCATCAAAACCAATAGGTTCAATAGGTTCTTGAAATGAAAACATTATACTTCCATAGAATGATATGGTATCTCCTTCTCCTACCATTTCACAAGTTTCCATTTTCCAGCTCCTCAAGTGAAATAG
The DNA here is from genome assembly GCF_021462225.1 of Girardinichthys multiradiatus. NCBI lineage: Eukaryota > Metazoa > Chordata > Actinopteri > Cyprinodontiformes > Goodeidae > Girardinichthys > Girardinichthys multiradiatus. Next base: position 26,746,594 of record NC_061795.1, on the reverse strand, counting down.
CTTGATTAAACCTGTTCCCTTATCTTGTTTTCTGTTTTGTCAGGTTGCTATTTTGGTCCAGAAACATTGACATAGATTTGAACATGTAACAACACAACGCAAATCACCCAGTTAATACCAGTTTCTAATGTTCTCAGGCTTGGATTTTCTTTGTCTAACAAAGCACAACCGCTTTGTTGCCAAACCCAGAGAACAGGGGACTTTTTGGGATATATATTAAAATGATACAACACATTCATATTATGTTATATATATAAAGCTCCCCTGGCTGGTTTTTACAAATGCAGAACAAATAATACAGAAGTATTTGTAGAATGACCTTACTTTGTTGTTTTCCATTCCAAACAACTGGAATAAACGGGGAAATCTTTTGACTGGAAAACTGTAAGTCAAGTACTCCACAAATCTGGCCTCAGTAGAACAGTGGCAATTTTCCTCAGCAGGAAGAGGGATCTATAGAGTTCATTGGAAGATGAATAAAGTTCAACAATGAAAATACCTAGCACACATTTTAGATTTCTATTTGGAAAAATTTAGATTCACGTTTCACTTTTCTTCCATTTCACCAATATTTACTCCTTTGTGTTAAACTATCACATAAAGCCCGCCAAAACATACGAATGTATGTTGCTGTAATCTAACAAAATCTAGCAAAAGTTTAAGGGGTATTAACACATTTGCACATGGCTGGCAATTAAAATTTTCTCTCAGAACATTTATTTATTGAAATTTGATGCCTGAATTAACTTATGCTCAAACAGTTACAATGTAAACCATTAATGTGATTATGTGGTTCAGAGAGAATATAATATTCCATGATGTCAATGGTGGTGCTCTGACTCACTGTTGTTTGAGGTACACTCTGTCACTATTTTACGGCCCCTTATTCAAACTAACTTGGTTCTCAGTACATGACCAGTGCGTGTAACGAGGAGGCAATCTAATGTTTTGTTTTATGTTAACTTCATCATAACTGTGAGGAAAATAAACAGGTAAGTCGAAACCAGAGGAGACTGAAGCAGAAACACTAAGCAACATAATTAAACACTGCCAATGATGTCCTCTAAGTCTTGACAAACTGAATTGGATTTGATCCTTTCAAAAGTCCTTATGACACTAATAAAAATAAAAATAAATCTTTGGTCATTGGTCATTGGATTAAACACACTTAAGTAATATAATCTGTCTTTAAATGTGAAGGTACTACATCTTCATAAAACTAAATAAATACATTTTACTTACTGTTACAGCTTAACATATTTTCTGTACAGACATTCACTGTTTACTAGGAGAAGACCAGATTGTGGTGCTTCTGCACATAGCAGACACATCACTTAGCCTGTGTACCTGCCCTGTGTTACATCAGACATTCAATAACCTCAGGCACTGCATGGAGCAGAGTCCAAGCGGGACATGTTAAGCACATAAAAACCAAACATTCTGTAGCTTGGACCTCCTCACATCAGATGAGACTTAAATAAACAGAACAAAGGTGTTACGGGTCACCCAACCCTGCAGAAGTGCTGAGGCTCACTCCATTGAAGATGTCAGAGTGATAGGCTGGTTAGGCTGGAAAAACAGTTCATCACAAGCTTTAAAACTTCATGTAGAACAAGTGAAGCCAAGGAGAGGTTAATAATGTTTCAAAATCAGGTCAAACTAAGGATATCAGCTATTTGTGGTCATTTTTTCGCTCCCAGTTTTACAGAAGCCACATCTGGATGTCCGAATAATAATGATACCTGACCTAACATTTTTGGCAAAGATAATGGAAAGGCATTTTATCATCAAATTTACTCCTCTTTAATGCTTTTCAATTTCAACCACATCACAGCAATGAGACTCCATTCATAAAAGTTTTAAATGACATATGTTTTAACAAGAATGTATCTAAATTCCAGGCCTTCTAATAAAGAAATAAAAGATTAAAATAAAAGATGGGTTTTACTTGGTGAAGCTTCCTTCTGGGGCAGCGAGTGAGAGGGAAAGAGGGAGGGGGGGGGGGGTTTGAAGCGTTGTTGCGCAGTTAAACTCCAAGAAAGCGGTCAGTCCCCGTCCTCTGGCCTTCTTGACGAAAAGGAAAAATATGATCTGACCATCAAAGTCAACTTGGGATGAAAACACGGTGGCGGTTCGTTTCCTTGAACTCCGTGTTTTAGTTAAGTGTTAAACTCATGTCTTTGATCGGCAAAGTGAAATTTCTGGCCTTCCTAGTCCAGGAACCTCAGTTATGAATTGTTCGTTGGCCAACGAGAGAGAATAAATGAAATCCACTCAGGAGTCTTCTTCTCCAGGTGATGCTGCAGATGTTGGTGACCGGGTCACGATCTCCAGCTGAAGGCGTATGTTCAAAATGAGCACCTTCATATATAGTGTCCTGTGACGTCAGACTTGGGACGCTCGTCATATCAGTCGCAGTGCTCGACGGGATATGTAGTAGCGGGCTGTCCTGGATACAAAATGGCCGATGCCATTGGAGAGGCACAGTGACGTCCAACAACGTGCAGATAGTCCAATACTCAGCAAACAAGTGGTCCAACATCTCTGTCTTGAAATTACTATTTCAGTGATGTGTGTGACGCAGCTGATCATAACATACTGATAGTCTGGAAATATCTGGTACTTTGCTAAGGGCTAAACTGGTTGATATTTGGCACACTGCTGTTGCTTTGTATCATTTGGTAACACAGCAGATCACATATAGTTCCTCAAGGCTCAATTCTCAGGTCACTTTTAATCAACATGTGTGTGCTCTTTCTAGCTCAGCTTATGGAATACTACAACATATCTTACAATATGTATGCTGATGACACATACGGCGACTTTATATCTGTGTCACTACATGACCACTGTCCACTACAGTCTTATGTGTAAACAATATCCATGAACAAATAAGTTAGACTTTACTCTAGCTTAATGTGGAACAGACAGAAGTTGTTTGTGGTTCTAAAAATGCATCAGCACTGAACCAGGCTCAATGAGGCTGAGGACCACAGGGCATGCAAGAAACCTTGTTTCCTTTATAGAAGCAGACCTAAATTTTAACAACCACAAAACATCTATTGCTAACTTATTTTAATAATATTGTCAGAATAAAGGGTTTCCTGACAAAACATTTAACAGAAAAACTTGTTCATGCTTTTGTTTTTAGTAGGTTAGATCATTGCAATAGTATCTATATTGGTCTCATTAACAAATATTAATCAGCCAGCTGCAACTCGTCCATCCAGGCCTTAAATAACTACACTGGCTCACTGTTTGTGAAAGGATATAACATAAAATCTTGGTCAAAAAGGTGCTGAATGATCTTTGGTAAAAACATAGATTTCAGACTTGCTTGTCAGGTATGAACCATGTAGATCCCTGAGGTCATCAGAGACCTTGAACTGGGTTCACCAACATGTCAATGTATTATTTATTTATTTGCTTTTTCAACATTTCTTTTTATACGATCCTTAAATTTTACTATTGTGTTTTTAATGTTTACGTTCCTGTTAATATATTTTTTTCTTTACTTCTACACTATACAGGTCCTTCTCAAAATATTAGCATATTGTGATAAAGTTCATTATTTTCCATAATGTAATGATGAAAATTTAACATTCATATATTTTAGATTCATTGCACACTAACTGAAATATTTCAGGTCTTTTATTGTCTTAATACGGATGATTTTGGCATACAGCTCATGAAAACCCAAAATTCCTATCTCACAAAATTAGCATATCATTAAAAGGGTCTCTAAACGAGCTATGAACCTAATCATCTGAATCAACGAGTTAACTCTAAACACCTGCAAAAGATTCCTGAGGCCTTTAAAACTCCCAGCCTGGTTCATCACTCAAAACCCCAATCATGGGTAAGACTGCCGACCTGACTGCTGTCTAGAAGGCCACTATTGACACCCTCAAGCAAGAGGGTAAGACACACAAAGAAATTTCTGAACAAATAGGCTGTTCCCAGAGTGCTGTATCAAGGCACCTCAGTGGGAAGTCTGTGGGAAGGAAAAAGTGTGGCAGAAAACGCTGCACAACGAGAAGAGGTGACCGGACCCTGAGGAAGATTGTGGAGAAGGGCCGATTCCAGATCTTGGGGGACCTGCGGAAGCAGTGGACTGAGTCTGGAGTAGAAACATCCAGAGCCACCGTGCACAGGCGTGTGCAGGAAATGGGCTACAGGTGCCGCATTCCCCAGGTCAAGCCACTTTTGAACCAGAAACTGCGGCAGAAGCGCCTGACCTGGGCTACAGAGAAGCAGCACTGGACTGTTGCTCAGTGGTCCAAAGTACTTTTTTTGGATGAAAGCAAATTCTGCATGTCATTCGGAAATCAAGGTGCCAGAGTCTGGAGGAAGACTGGGGAGAAGGAAATGCCAAAATGCCAGAAGTCCAGTGTCAAGTACCCACAGTCAGTGATGGTCTGGGGTGCCGTGTAAGCTGCTGGTGTTGGTCCACTGTGTTTTATCAAGGGCAGGGTCAATGCAGCTAGCTATCAGGAGATTTTGGAGCACTTCATGCTTCCATCTGCTGAAAAGCTTTATGGAGATGAAGATTTCATTTTTCAGCACGACCTGGCACCTGCTCACAGTGCCAAAACCACTGGTAAATGGTTTACTGACCATGGTATCACTGTGCTCAATTGGCATGCCAACTCTCCTGACCTGAACCCCATAGAGAATCTGTGGGATATTGTGAAGAGAACGTTGAGAGACTCAAGACCCAACACTCTGGATGAGCTAAAGGCCGCTATCGAAGCATCCTGGGCCTCCATAAGACCTCAGCAGTGCCACAGGCTGATTGCCTCCATGCCACGCCGCATTGAAGCAGTAATTTCTGCAAAAGGATTCCCAACCAAGTATTGAGTGCATAACTGTACATGATTATTTGAAGGTTGACGTTTTTTGTATTAAAAACACTTTTCTTTTATTGGTCGGATTAAATATGCTAATTTTGTGAGATAGGAATTTTGGGTTTTCATGAGCTGTATGCCAAAATCATCCGTATTAAGACAATAAAAGACCTGAAATATTTCAGTTAGTGTGCAATGAATCTAAAATATATGAATGTTAAATTTTCATCATGACATTATGGAAAAGAATGAACTTTATCACAATATGCTAATATTTTGAGAATAACCTGTATATTCTCCTGTTAAGCCTGGTGCAATACAAACAAATTTGCCTTACTTTACAACCCCCCCTAATTTTTCTGATCAGGAACAGGTACATGCTGGTGTGATGGGTAATTGCATAAAGATCAACATGCACGTGGCACAATATTGTCCAAATGGCCATTACACAGTTAGGCAAACAGTCCCTCATGACACAGAGCATGTCAAAGGTTTGTGTGAATGTGTGTCTCTACAGTATCTGTTTAGTATACTTAAAAATATATGTGGCACGAAATGTTACGTAAAAGTAAACAACAATTTTATTCTTTGGTTACTCTTAAAAGAATGTGACTAAATAGGCCGATAACATATACGTGTTAAACACACAAAGGAAAGATGACACTTCCTGTCTGCCTTTCTGTGTTTCCTAATTCAGAAGCACCTTCTACTCCCATGGCAACAAGGCCTAGCTCTGGGGGGAAACCATGGAGATCCCGCCTTTCATGTGAGAGATGCTTTTATTTCAGCCCGAGTTGATACAGTCTGTCCCTGTCTGTTTAATTCAGGTGCACCTCAGCCTCCGTCATGTTGCTGCTCGAATCCGAAGCCGGCTATCAATAGATGTGTCAAGTACACCTTAAAAAAAAGAAGAGGGGTACTAAGAATGGAAAATGCTTCGTGAAAACCCCACGCCATTCTAAAACAAATTTACACACTTTTTTTGTCTGTCTACATGGAGATTAAAGGATCTTATAAACAGTATCTCACAAAAGTGAGGACGCCCCACACATTTAAAAAAAATAAACCTTTTCATGGGACAACACTGAAGAAATATTACTTTCATTCAGAGTAATGTGATCAATGTACAGCTTGTATAACAGTGTAAATCTACTGTCCCCACAAAATAACTCAGCACACAGAGATTAATGTCTAAACTGGCAACAAAAATGAGTGGACTCCTAAGTGAAAATGTCCAAGTTGTGCCCATAGTGTCAATATTTTGTGTGGCCACCAACATTTTCCAGCACTGCCTTAAATCCCTTGGACACAGAGTTCACCAGAGCTTCACGGGTTGCCTCTGGAATCCTCTTCCACTCCTCCATTACAAGATCAGGGAGCTGGTGGATGTTAGAAACCTTGCACTCCCCCACCTTATGCTTGAGGATGCCCCACAGATGCTTATAAGATTTAGGTCTGGAGACGTGCTTGGTCATTCCAGCACCTTTACCCTCAGTCTCTTTAGCAAGGCAGTGGTTGTCTTGGAGGTGTGTTTGGGGTCGCTGTCATGCTGGAATACTGCCCTGCGGCCCAGTTTTCGAAGGGACGGAATCATGCTCTGCTTAAGTATGTCACAGTACATGGTTGCATTCCTGTTTCCCTCAATGAACTGTGGTTCTCCACAGCCGACAGCACTCAGGCAGCCCCAAGACATGACACTCCCACCACCATGCTTGATTGTGGGCAAGACATACTTGTCTTTATACTCCTCCCCTGGTTGCAACCACACAGGCTTGACATCATCTGACCCAAGTAAGTTTATCTTGCACAGGACATGGAGTCTGTAATCCATATCTTTAGTTTCCTTGTCTTCAGCAAACTATTTGCAGGTTTTCTTGTGCATCATCTATAGAAGAGGCTTCCTTCTGTGATGTCAGCCATGCAGACCAATTTGATGCAATGTGCGGCATATGGTCCGAGCACTGACAAGCTAACCCCCCACCCCTTAAAATGCTAATGAGTACATTAAAGCTTCAGTGTACAGGTGCATCTCAGTTAGTAAATAGGTATACACCTCTAATAGCTAATACACCTCTACTAAGGTGTTAAGGAGCCATGGGTTGCTTTAATAGTTGCCTTCACCTCACCTGATGTTGGATCTGGTGTCTTTCATCTTCCTTTTGTCAGTACTCTATAGACTCTACCGGTTTTAGGTCAGGCCAGTTTGCTGGCTAATCAGGCACATTGATACCATGGTCACTGAAGCAGGTATCAGTACTTATGGCAATGTGGGCAAGTGCCAGATAATGCTGAAAAATTGTACGCATAATTTGGACTTGACAAAATAAAGCGGACCCACACCAGCAGAGGATTTGGCTTGCAAATCATCACTGACGGTAAAGTTTTCATGCTGGACCTCAAGCTCATAAGATTCGGCGGCTCTACACTCTGGGACCTTGATTTTCAAACAAAATCCAATCTTAAAAGAGCTCTGACTCCAGCCCATGCCTATTGAAACTCCCCAGAACTCTTGAATGGGCTTTGCTTCACAATTCTCTCAAGGCTGCAGTTATGCCTATTGCTTGAAAATGTTCATCTTCCACAGTTTTTCTTTCTTCTACTGAACTTTCCATTAATATCCATGAATACAGGAGTCTATAAATAGTAGTCACCTTCCTTAGCAATAGCAGCTTATTTTTAAATACTTGTTAACATCATGTGTAATGATATTTCTATTTATTTAATTACTGGATATTTCAATAGATCACAAATAATTTGAAATGTCACAAAAATTTATTAAAGTCTGTAAAATTTAATTTATGGGTGTGTGACAGATAAAATAAAAATGTGCTGCAAAACATAACTATAAATACAATAAATACAAAAACAATTATTATGTGCTTTAACCAAATAATAGTTTAAAATGTTAAGGAATCATTTTTACATTTTTGTATTTTAAAGCTTATTTAGACATTTAAATAATTATACATAAATTAGTTTTAATCAATTGTATTTTATAATCACAGGAATAAATGGTTATTTAAAAACCTTTTTATTTACTGTGGCACTTTTATGATTTATATTTTTTTATGTTCTGGTGTGTTTATCACACTTAAGTAGGAATAAGAGAGAGAATATATATCAGAATATATATATATATATATATATATATATATATATATATATATATATATATATATCAGCTGCTCTAAAATATCAGAATTCAGTATTGAAAGACCTGTAATTTCAAATCAGTATACAAAACAATGTCATTGTAGAACATGAGCATGCTGCATTATTTTATGATAATAGAAGGAATGTAATTAAAACAATTGGTTGGAACGTTCAGATAAGAGAGGTGGTCCACAGCTTCTATAATCCTGCCATTTAATCAGAGGTAAACATGGCAGCTAAGTGATGGGTTTCTGTTTGCCAGTTTGGTTCTCTTGGCAACTCATCAGCATAAACCAAGTAGATGTCCTATTTTTACACAATGGTTTACCAAGCCTAGGCATTGAGGAAACACTTTACCTTGGAAAAAACGACAGACATAAACCAGAAAATCATTGAAAACCTTTGGTATGCACTCACATACAGTCATGGTTAAACAAAATAATGCATAAATGAGTTTGCCTTTTCATGTTCTAAATGTTATTTAACTCTAATATAAAATGTACAAAACCACAGTACATGTATTCCAAACTGTTCTAATTCTTTCAATAAAACATAGATGAAGATAGTATAGGAAATAACCCTTTATATGTACAACATACTCAAAACCAAGGAATTTATTTGGAGTGTTCTCTCTTTTTAGAATGAGTGTGAAAGGCGCAATCATTTATACATTCCTTTTAATTAATCTGAATAATATTAAATCCTAACAGGTAATTAAAAAAACACACATCCTGCTAGTAAAATATAGAAGTGCTTTGTGTTGTTTATAATAAGGGTTTACATTTTAAGTTTAACAGCTGCATTATCAAAAATAATATTAGAACATAAACTGCTGTCAAAACTGCTCAACATCTGTAATCTGATCTTTAAATAATATGAGTTAAATTTTTCTTGCTGACTGATTTAAATGTTTTTCTTTAAGTGCGAGTAATCCAACCAAATGAATATGAAAGGCAGGAACTGTGGTGGAGCTAGATTTGAAGATCTTTGATTTTGGTTTATAATTAAAAAAAATTCTTAATATCTCATTGAAAGAGGGTTTGAAGACATTAGCTTAATATGTTTGCAAGGCACATTGTAAGTTACATAGATACAAATCTGAACAGTGAAGCAGTAGTTGTGCACTGTTGCCTTTCAAAAAGAAAGTCATGGTTTCTAATCCGGACCCAGAGTCTTTCTGCATGGAGTTTCCAAGTTCTGGTTGTGCATGTGTGGGTTGTCTATGGATACACTCACTTCCTCCCACAGTCCAAACATCATGGTTGTTAGTTTAAATGGTCTCCCTAAATTGCCCTTAGCTAAAGGTGTGTGTGCATGGTTGTTTGTTTTGTGTTGCCCTGTGATTGATTGGTGACCTGTAAATGGATGAACAGGATTCAATAGATGGATGACCAGGATTCAAATGGATGCAAAGTATAATGGTACTGCTATTGTGGTGTTAATGAACTATAATTCAATTCAATTCAGTTTTATTTATATAGCGCCAATTCACAACACATGTTGTCTCAAAGCACTTCACAAGAGTCAGGTACATATATTCCATTTAATCCTAAACAATGAACAGTGCAGTCAAAGTTAGTTATTTATTCAAATTGGATAAAAAGGTTTTCTGTCTAAGGAAACCCAGCAGATTGCATCTAGTCAGTGACTTGTAGCATTCACTCCTCCTGGATGAGCATGTAGAGACAGTGGACAGTCACTGGCGTTGATTTTGCAGCAATCCCTCATACTGAGCATGCATGTAGCGACAGTGGAGAGGAAAAACTCCCTTTTAACAGGAAGAAACCTCCAGCAGAACCAGGCTCAGTGTGAGCGGCCATCTGCCACAACCGACTGGGGGTTTGAGAGAACAGAGCAGAGACACAAAGAGAACAAAGAAGCACTGATCCAGGAGTACTTTCTATGGGAAGGAAAAGTAAATGTTAATGGATGTAGCTCCTTTAGTCGTTTCAACTAGAAAGAAAGAACAGATACACTCTGAGCCAGTTTTCAAGGTTAGAGTCTGAAAGAGAGCACATAGAGTTAGTTACAGTTAAGCTCAGTCAATCGCTATATCTAGGAGAGAGAAAGGGTTAAACACTAAAAGACAGGGCTATGTGGATCATGGTAGAGGGTGAGCATTAAGTTGTTGCCAGCAGAAGCTCGGACAATTCGCCACTCCAGAAAGGTGTCAGAATCAGAATCAGAATCAGAAAAGCTTTATTGCCAAGTACGTTTTTGGACATACAAGGAATTTGTTTTGGCGTAGTCGGTGCAATACAATACAAATTAAACAGTATAAACATATCTACAATATAATATAAATATATGTGCACAGTTTTAAGTGAGTGAGAGTAAGTATAGAGCAGTATAAGATGCAAGAGCAATACAACAGTGCAGGTGATCATTGTGCAAGTAAAGCAGGAGTCCATGCTGAGCGTTAATGTAACGCATAGAGTTACAGGTTACAGGTGTCCTGTCAGCAAAAAAAGGGGGGGGTGTGGGGGAAAGGGAGAGTGTCAGGGTGGTTTCCGGGCTTTGTTAACCAGGCTGGTGGCAGATGGGAAAAAACTGTTCTTGTGGCGTGAGGTTTTGGTCCGGATGGACCGCAGCCTCCTGCCAGAGGGGAGAGTCTCAAAGAGTCTGTGACCGGGGTGGGAGGGATCAGCCATAATCTTCCCTGCCCGCTTCAGGGTCCTGGAGGTGTACAGTTCCTGGAGCGACAGTAGACTGCAGCCAATCACCTTCTCAGCAGACCGAATGACACGCTGCAGCCTGCCCTTATCCTTGGCTGTAGCAGCGGCGTACCAGATGGTGATGGAGGAGGTGAGGATGGACTCAATGATGGCTGTGTAGAAGTGCACCATCATAGTCTTTGGCAGGTTGAATTTCTTCAGCTGCCGCAGGAAGAACATCCTCTGCTGGGCTTTCTTGATGAGGGAGCTGATGTTTGGCTCCCACTTGAGATCCTGGGAGATGATGGTTCCCAGGAAGCGGAAAGATTCCACAGTGTCAATTGTGGAGTCACAGAGGGTGATGGGGGCAGGTGGGGCTGGGTTCTGCCTGAAGTCCACAACCATCTCCACTGTCTTTAGAGCGTTGAGCTCAAGGTTGTTCTGGCTGCACCAGTCCAACAAATGGTCCACCTCCCATCTGTACGCGGACTCGTCACCATCAGAGATGAGTCCGATCAGGTGGTGTTGTCCGCAAACTTCAGAAGCTTGACAGACTGGTGACTGGAGGTGCAGCTGTTGGTGTACAGGGAGAAGAGCAGAGGAGAGAGAACACAGCCTTGGGGGGAACCGGTGCTGATGGTCAGGGAGTCAGAGACGTGCTTCCCCAGCCTCACGCGCTGCTTCCTGTCAGACAGGAAGTCAGTGATCCACCTGCAGGTGGAGTCGGGCACACTCAGCTGGGAGAGCTTCTCCTGTAGCAGAACTGGGACGATGGTGTTGAAGGCAGAGCTGAAATCCACAAACAGGATCCTGGCATAGGTTCCTGTGGAGTCCAGGTGCCGGAGGATGAAGTGAAGGGCTAGGTTGACTGCATCATCTACAGACCTGTTGGCTCTGTAGGCAAACTGCAGGGGGTCCAGGAGGGGTCGGTGATGTCTTTTAGGTGTGAGAGCACAAGGCGCTCAAAGGACTTCATCACCACAGAGGTCAGGGTGACGGGTCTGAAGTCATTAAGCCCTGTGGTCCTTGGCTTCTTGGGAACAGGGACGATGGTGGAGGACTTGAAGCAGGCTGGCACATGACATGTCTCCAGTGAGGTGTTAAAAATGTCTGTGAAGACTGGAGACAGCTGATCAGCGCAGTGCTTCAGGCTGGCTGGTGAGACAGAATCCGGACCAGCAGCTTTGCGGGGGTTCTGTCTCCTGAAGAGTTTGTTGACGTCCCTCTCCTGGATGGAAAGAGCCGTCCTCGGCGTGGGTAGGAGGCTGGTGGGGGGGACCTTCAGGGTGGGGGTTGGAGGTGCCAAGGCCCCTCTTGAGGTTGGGGAGGTGGTGGATTGTGGCTGCAGCTGTTGGGGGGCGTCGTGGGGGATGGTTGCAGGACTGTCCCTTTCTCTTTCAAAGCGGCAGTAGAACTCGTTCAGGTCGTTGGCGAGGCGTCGGTCGTTGATGGAGTGGGGGGCTTTCGGCTTGTAGTTGGTGATTTGCTTGAGCCCTTTCCAGACAGACGCAGAGTCGTTGGCTGAGAACTGGATTTGGAGCTTCTCAGAGTACAGTTGTTTGGCCTCTTTCACTGCCTTGCCAAACTTGTACTTAGCCTCTCTGTATATGTCTTTGTCCCCACTCCTGAAGGCCTCTTCCTTATCCAGTCTTAACCTTCTGAGTTTGGCTGTGAACCAGGGTTTGTCGTTGTTGTAACTCACCCTGGTGCATGATGGTACACAGCTGTCCTCACAGAAGCTGATGTAGGAAGTCACAGCCTCTGTGTCACAGGTAGACACAGAGTCAGGCCAGATGTAGCTTCTAGGAAGAGAAAAGAGAGAACAAAGTTAAAAGCTGAAATAACAGCAAATAATGCAAAAATGGAGAGTAGTGTGAGAATTTGGCGAAGAGGATGAAAGTGGTCATTATGTCCTCCAGCAGCCTAAGCCTATAGCAGCATAACTACACAGATAGCTTCAGTTCAGATTATTTACTTAAACTGCGCTTATTTACAACAATGTCGTCTCAAGGCACCCCACAAAGGGTCCCACTGATGGTCATTTTTATACTAAATACCACAAGGATTGGGATACCTCCCTCTGTTAGACTAATCATAACCATTGGAAAAGAGAAGGGGTCATACAGGTAGCAGAAATCGAGGGTGTGATGGCACCTCAACCATAACTGAGCCGGTTTAGGCTAAACCGGACTCCCCCTTACTCCAACCAACAGGGAGGGAGCCTTCTTCCCTCCCTGTTGGTTGGAGTAAGGGGGAGTAACCTAAGCCACTCTAACTATAAGCTTTATCAAAAAGGAAAGTTTTAAGCCTAGCCTTAAAAGTAGACAGGGTCTGCTTCACGGACCAAAACCGGGAGCTGGTTCCACAGGAGAGGAGCCTGATAACTAAAGGATCTGCCTCCCATTCTACTTCTAGAGACTCTAGGAACCACCAGTAAACCTGCAGTCTGAGAACGAAGTGCTCTGTTAGGAACATATGGAACAATCAGATCTCTGATGTATGATGGAGCTAGATCATTAAGGGCTTTATATGTGAGGAGGAGAATTTAAAATTATATTCTGGATTTAACAGGGAGCCAATGAAGAGAAGCTAAAATAGGAGAAATATGATCTCCCGTTATAATTTTCATCAGAACTCTTGCTGCAGCATTTTGAATCAGCTGAAGGCTTTTAACTGCATTTTGTGGACATCCTGATAGTAAAGAATTACAATAGTCCAGCCTTGAAGTAACAAATGTATGGACTAGTTTTTCAGCGTCACTCCTGGATAGGATATTTATAATTTTGGCAATGTTCCGGAGGTGAAAGAAGGAAATCCTAGAAACCTGTTTAATATGGGATTTAAATGACATGTCCTGGTCAAAAGTAACACCAAGGTTTTTTACTTTATTACCGGAGGTCAATTTAATGCCATCCAGGTTAAGTGACTGATTAAGCAGTTTCTTTTTTAAAGACTCCGGTCCAAAGACGACAACTTCTGTCTTGTCTGAATGTAGAAGCAAAAAATTTAAAGCCATCAAGTTTTTATATCTTCAAGACATGCTTGTAGTCTATCTAACTGGTTGGGCTCATCAGGATTTATGGATAAGTAAAGCTGAGTATCATCAGCGTAACAGTGAAAATGTATCCCATGCTGCCTGATAATTTGACCTATTGGAAGCATATATATAGTAAAGAGAATTGGCCCAAGTACTGAACCCTGTGGTACTCCACAATTAACCCTGGAGTTTAAAGATGATTTATCATTTACATGAACAAACTGGAATCTGTCAGACAGATAAGATTTAAACCAGCCTAGCGCTGTTCCCTTGATCCCTACAGCATATTCCAGCCTTTTTAAGAGAATATTATGGTCGACTGTATCAAATGCAGCACTGAGATCTAACAGAACCAGAACAGACACAAGTCCATTATCTGAGGCCATAAGAACATCATTAGTGACTTTCAGCAGAGCTGTTTCAGTGCTATGATGAGCTCTGAAGCCTGACTGACACTCTTCAAACAGGTCATAGCTGTGTAAATGCTCACACATTTGATTAGCAACTATTTTCTCAAGAATTTTAGATAAGAATGGAAGATTGGATATAGGTCTGTAGTTTTTCAAGTCATCTCGATCAAGCGAAGGTTTCTTAAGTAAAGGTTTAATTACAACTAACTTAAAAGCCTGTGGTACATATCCATTTACTAAAGATAGATTAATCATATCTAAACATTTGACTATGGTCGCTGGTGTCTCTAGTGCCACGTTTCTGACTATGGAGCTGCCAATTACCAGCGTTGGCTTCTTAGCGGGTGTGTCGCTGAGCAGGGAAAATCTGTTAGAAATGCAGACAAGTTGGTGGTGACCTGTGGGCTGGGATCTAGGACTATGCTTTCTACGTACCGTGACCCAGCCGGCCTGAGGCCCCGGCTGCGCGGGCTCTGCTGGAGGACTGCTACGGGGAGCTATCCGCGATGGCCAAGGGGCCTCGGCTATCTGCTGGTTTTTCAACAGCGCAGAGCCGGGCCTCCAATTCCGACACCCTCGCCTCCAAAGCTACAAAAATGCTACATTTATTACATGTAAAGGAGGCAGAGTAACTGAACATCTGACACAGAGAGCAGGAGAGAGGAGGAGACTCAGAGAGAGAAACAGCAGAACGGGTAGCCATGGTGGAGCTAAAGCTAACGCTAAGCTAACGACCCCTTACCACTACTAGAAAAACCGTGTAAGACACGGAGAGTCCCCAAATGTTAAATACAGCAACAGAAAGTATGTGTTTTAACATGCTTATGTATTATAACAAGTAAGAGATATCACAGTAGAGAGAAATCAGATCAAACGAGAGAGCTCCACACAACAAACAATTCACCAAGTGCAACAGCGAAAACAGGAAGTGACGTTACCCAGAGCTCCAGCCGACAATAATGCATTCCTTGACACGTTAGTTCAATTCAATTCAATTCAAAAATACTTTATTAATCCCAAAGGGAAATTAAATGTTGTTATAGCTCATATTATGAAGGTTTCCTCAAAGAGCCGTTGTAGATGCTGATGGCTGTGGGCAGGAAGGATCTCCTGTAGCGCTCCGTCTTACAGCAGATCTGAAGAAGCCTCTGACTGAAGACACTGTTGTTGTAGGACAGTCTCATGAAGAGGATGCTCAGGGTTCTCCATAATGTTCTTCATTTTATGAAGAATCCGTCTTTCCACAATGATCT
Organism: Girardinichthys multiradiatus; assembly: GCF_021462225.1. Classification (NCBI taxonomy): domain Eukaryota; kingdom Metazoa; phylum Chordata; class Actinopteri; order Cyprinodontiformes; family Goodeidae; genus Girardinichthys; species Girardinichthys multiradiatus. Next base: position 26,731,240 of record NC_061795.1, on the reverse strand, counting down.
CCAGAGGTTCCAGAGGAGTCCCCAGAACAGAGCCAGCCTTTTTATCAGCTTGTTGAGCTTTTTTAAGTCCCTGGCTCTGATGCTGCTTCCCCAGCAGATGATGGTAGAAGAGATCACACTTTCCACAACAGACTTATAGAAGATATGCAGCATCTTGCTGCAAACACCAAAGGACCTAATCTTCCTCAAGAAGTACAGTCTGCTCTGTCCCTTCTTGTAGATGGCTTCACAGTTGCATCTCCACTCTAGTCTGTTGTCCAGGTGAACACCGAGGTATTTATACTACTCCACCACCTCCACTGCTTCTCCCATGATAGAAATAGTTTTTGACTTATTCCTGTTTCTCTTAAAATCTACAATCATCTCCTTTGTTTTAGTCACGTTCAAGATGAGATGATTGTTTCCACACCATGCCACAAAGCAGTCCACTACCTTCCTGTACTCAGCTTCTTGTCCATCTCTGATCCACCCCACGACTGCAGAATCATCCGAGTATTTCTGCAGATGACAGGACTCTGTCTTGTACTGGAAGTCTGAGGTGTACAGAGTGAAAAGGAATGGTGAGAGTACAGTCCCCTGTGGTGCTCCTATGCTGCTGACTACCTGGTTAGACTCACAACCCTTCAGTCTCACAAACTGTGGTCTGTTTGTCAGGTAGTCTTTGATCCAGGAGATTGTTGAGGCCTCCACCTGAGTCTTCTGGAGTTTCTGACAAAGCAAATCAGGTCGGATTGTATTAAATGCACTGGAGAAATCAAAGAACATGATCCTCACAGTGCTACTGGCTTTGTCCAGATGACAGTTAGTAGCGTTATTATTTTGCAACATTCTATAATTTGTGTCTTGTAAAAGACAAAGTAAGCACAAAGATGTAAACGTGGCCATTGTAAGGGTCAGTAAACCTTGCAGGTATATTTTTTGTAGTAAAGATGAATACTTAAAACACGTGGCCCTTTGTTATACATGTTACATCATCTATCATCACAAACTGACATCACAACATATACTGTATGAATAATTATTTAATTCAATGATTTATGGCATCATACTACCTCATCTGTTTTTGCATCATCGAACACTAGACTATAAACGTTGTAAGATGTTTCTCCTCTTTCCTCCAGCATTTAAAATCACTGTAATCATTTCACAGTGATCACTGATTGATTTCCAAATAGCTCAACATATTATTGTATTTAACCATAATTAGCATATGATTCTATATGACTCTATAGTAAACCAAAAATTATAGCAGTGTTTTATCTACAGTGGCTTCAGTTTTTCTGTCTGAACTACAATTCCACAATCTGCCCGAAGGTTGATATGTAAACTACTTTATAATTAGTATCAAAGTATTTAATTCTGTCACATATCATTTTTTTTATTTCAGAACTCATTGAGATAGCTCTTAGAACTGAGAGACTAACATATATGGGAAGAAACTTGTGCCATCAGAAACGGAATTCGAATTGCTCAAACTGAATCTGTATTTGTGTAATTTGAAATTAAATGCATTGGTTTGAAAATTAAGTTCACTAAACTGAAACTGAATATAATGGTTTAAACTGAATTTGTTTGCTTTGAAAATTGTTTTGCTTTGTATAGAAAATTCAGTTTGATTACTTTCACTTTCAGGTCTGAAATTCAATTTCAGTTCCAAAATTCTGTTTTTTTGTGTCACACATCCGGGTTCTTGAAGCCACAGATTAATCAAACACAGATTTACTGATTCACGGATGTCATTCACTATTGCTGTGTCCAAATTTAGGACTGCATTCTTTTGAAGGACGCATTTTTAGGCCGATAACGTCCTGGATGAGGCGAGGAATACTGTCAAATCTCCAAGGTTCCAACAAATGCGTCTTTCTTATCCCCAGATTTGAAGGATGGGTCCGGTGTATCTTCCGTGGCCCACCCTGTCCCATGATTCATTGCGGGTCGAAGTAGATTGTTCAAACGGAAGTAGCAAAGGCCGGAGGAGAAGGAAAAGTTGTGAATAAAATCGGATATTGCGCAGTTGTGAGACAACTGAACTTTAACAATGTTTTTAGACGAGAATGTAGTTGTGTAAACCTAAAATATCAGATCAGTTTATCAAGAAATTGCTTAATTGCACTAATGCGCCGATGAGTTCGTCCGCTGCCCCAGCAGCAGGCTCACCTCACCAGCTGTCAGCTGACCGGGTGGTTGAGGTGCGCTAAACCCCGAGAGAACAGCTGACTCCCGGCACATTGTTTTCAAAATCCCGCTGGGTTTCCCCAATGGGTGGAAGTTAAACAGATATAATTCAGTCAGATTAAATCTAATATTAAAGTTCGGTTTATTTGCTATAATAATAATAATTATTATTATTATTATTATGCTCTGCAAATAAACTGATTTAAACTTTGTTCCTAAAGTTAATATGTTAGTGTTTAAGTTGTTAAAAGCTTTACAAATAAATTAAACAAATGGTATTTGTCATCGATGTATTTTATCTAGTGTTAGATTTTTATATGAACACAAAAAATATTTTCAACATTTTAAATGGCTGAATAATGAACAAGATCATAAAACTATAACATTTTAAAACAAAACAGCATTATAAGCCATCAGCAATATGTAAAACCATATAGTCATTTACAGCGGATGTTAACCTTCAGGCTTAATTTGTTCGGCTTCACAGCTCTGTGCTTCACCCTAACACGGTTGCTAGGCAACAGAAGTTACGCTGAGGTAAGGTAAGGGCAAGAGAAACGCAGACCGACACACCGGCGGCACACTATGCTAATCTGGCATGTTTAGCTAATAGCTACAGGTAGCATAAGTGTTCGACCATCATTTGTTTACATGATTTCTTATAGATACTCATTTGACTTGGTGATGGACATCCGCCAAGCTCATGTATGCTGCACTGCTCCAGCTCAACATGCCGTAAAGGAAGTTTAACCTGATGTGAAACGTAAATCGATGAATCTGTGTTTGATTAATTTGTGGCTATCCTCAAGGACCCGGATGTGTAACACAAAAAACTGACTTTTGGAACTGAAATTGAATTACAGACCTGAAAGTGAAAGTAGTCAAACTTAATTTTTAATACAACAAAATACATTTGAAAAACAATTGAATTCAGTTTCAAACCATAAAATTCAATTTTAGTTTTACCCGGGTTTCAGTCACGTGATTTTGATGACGCGCGAAGAGGGCGCGATTTCAGATGGAGGGCAGGAAGTAAAATGTCAAAGGAGACAACCGTTGCAGAGAGTCCGTATTGTAGGGATTTAGATCCAGTTTCCAGGCGAAGATACAAACAGTTAATTCACAGATATGTTGGATGTGACCCTTATCTCATCAAGATGAGTGAGTTTTCGAGAGAACCTCAAGATTTGCCTTTAATCGAGGCTGTTGATATCACGAACTATCTGGCACTTCAAACGTCTTACTACACTAAACAGCAGATGAAAGCCTACAAAAGTCTGGAGGCATAAAACTTTTTTGTCAGCGGGTGGGTCGAGAACCTCGGAACCAAACGGCTCCGCGATAATTATCGTTTGGTGTTTGCCAAGGTGAGTGTTAGTTCACATGTTCATATATTAGTGGAGATGTTAGCGGTTAGCAGAAAATAGCTAAAACAAACATACAACGCCTCTCTACGGCTACATTAACTTAACAATCATTACTACATAAATAGGCATTTTACGACAGAGTAATGGTAAACAGAACCACAAAAAAAAGAAGTTGGACTGCTACTTACCGCTGACGAAGTGGTCGCTACAGACACTCGCATTAGCAGACTGCTCCTCCCGACCGCAGATGTAGATTTGTAATCCACTTTTTAAGTCGTTTTTCGGTTACTTTTTTACATCTTTCACCTTTATGAATGACAACCTTTGGCACTCGATAATAATGCTTTTCATTTTTTCTGCTGGAGCGTTTGGAGCAGCCGTAAACAGCACAAAACATGTGCGTGTTTACAGATGGCAAATCCTCGGCTACTTCACTTCCTGCCCTCCATCTGCATTCCGCGCTCTAGCGGCATAGTTATGTGACGTCACGTGAAAGCTAGCTTTAATTCAAATTTAATTTCAAATTACACAAATACAAATTCAGTCAGAGCAATTCAAATTCAGTTTCTGATGGCACAAGTATCTTCCCATAAACACACCGTATGGTCCAATTCATCTAAATAACAATTAATTAATTTGAAACTTCATGTTGATTTATTACTCATTAATTTACACAATAACTGCAGTTATCTTTGTGTCGTGTGTGATTAGATTTTTAACCAGCCGAGTTTTTTTCCATTTAATTGCCATTGATAATTAAACTATTGGGAGAATTGTTTTATGATTACTTTCCACGCCACAAGATGCGTTCATTACTACCCATCGGTCCACAAATGAAAGGGTCATAAAAGTTGCTGACGTCTGTCTGTGTGTTTATTACCTTTGCTAAGCTGAGACCTGTGTGTGCTCTACATACAGAGAGAGCAAGAAGCTGAGAGCCGCTATACCCAAGCTGAACTTTGTACTTTATTAGTTTAAAATTCATTACAAATAATAAATAAATAAAAACAAACAATCTATCCAATATGTGATTTGAACTCATAGCTTGCTTGCCAAGATTTTAGTATTGTTGCATTTTCATTATTAAATGACTACTGGCAGCAGTACAGATACTATTTACATAACTGTATTAATCACAGGTTAATCGTTCATTCACATGCAGTAATTATTCAGTGATGTATTATATATCAGTGGATGGTGCCCCAAGACAATATTTTCTGATAAAATATTCAGATGGTTTTATTTTTGCAGTTTCCTGGGAAGAAGGACCTGACTCTACTCACTCTGTGAATGATTGATTCAGTACAACAAAGAATCTATAACACATATTTGACCAGTATACATAACTATTCGCTCCATTAGCTGTTCTGTCTCACTGTCGCTTACACAGTGGAAGAAAACAGGGCTTTGATTTGCAGTGCTGTTATTCTAACCGGCTGGAGGCACTTTGAATACCTTGCATTGGTCTTTGATCAAAACGTCTAATTCTGTTTGTGAGTTTTATTTGCGCAATTGATGAGTGACAATTTTGCTGCTTTCTATTGTTTGCTATATGTGGAGAGCAGAAAGCGACAGTTTTAAAGGCCACACAGCTCGGATTTTAGCAGCTTTACATGTTTCCCACCATGTGAGGCAGTGTGTGTTGGTCCACATGTCAATGATGTCATGCAGAAAGAAGATGTGGGGTTTTAGGTGTTAGGTGTTGGTGCCTGGTGTGATTGAGCAGAAAAAATGAAATCTGTGATAAAATTATGTAAGCTCCTGCACATATTTAGTTCAATAGGTAAAACTTTGTGTCTTCACAGTCAAATCACATTATTCGCTAAAGTATGTGTAAATGCTTCTAAAGACCAGTTAAAGATGGCTCAAGCATTTCACATAACCTTTAGGCAGAAGTTAAAGTGTTGAGGCTTTGTTGGGACCCAGCCATGGATTTCAACATTAAACTCCGGTCCGATCTCTTCCACTGTTCCTCTTTGCGGGACCGGGATCGGAGAGACAGCTCGCTAATGTCTCTTTGCTGGCAAACAGACATAAACTCTTCAACTGGATCCAAGGATGTCATACGATCCCGCGATCATATGCACAAGTTAAGTACTGATGAATTACTGTTGAAAGAATCCGGTATTCTTTCATTAAAAGGGGTAAATTGAGGTATAAGCATTGCTTACTTTCTCTCTGAGGCCTGCAGAAGCAAACGGTGTTCCAGAGAAGTCCCCAGTAGAGACGCTGTCTCTACGGCTTGTAGAGACGCTGTCTCTACAAGCCGAGTGAAGCGGTTTTCCCTGCCTGAGAGAAGGACAACAGGAGCCGCATCACCGTGGTTACGGTAACGTGCAGTTTGGCCAGCCGACAGAACAGCCGCCACTCCCCACAGCTAAGGAGGTTAGCTGTAGCTAACCGATTAAAGACTGTGGACGTTTCTTCAAACTTCGCCGCCTTGGACAACGTTCCTCACCACAGTTATTGAGGTTAAGTGTTTGGGCAGAATAATATAGAAGTGATTTAGATTGAAATGATCTAAACATTTTTCATTTTATGAAGTTTGGTTTTGTGTTCTTTGTATGTTTTAAAGTTAAGACGAACTTTATTTAAAGGGTGATTTTAAACAGAAGATTGATAATAACGCGCTGTTCGCCTTATGCATTTTAACCCTTTTATTGACGGTATTTTTAAAGGTGTGTGTTTGATTCTGGTGCTAAGCTATCAGCCTCCTTTGTTAGCTTCAACTGCTAACAGCTAAGGACACGTGCTTGCTGCCAAATATTTACCCAGAAAGGTTTAGTTTTCAATCTAGTAAATAATGTGTCCCTAACATAATTTTACTAAATTTGATAACTAAGTAAACACCATTAACAGCGGTCCGGTGGGCATGATGGTGGGATAGGCAGATCCCTAATGGCCTCCTGGACCTCCCTTTCCACATCAACTCGGGACACAGACAACCTGACGGGCTCAGGACAGTCAATGTGAGGGTTGTGTTTGCAACCAGGAGGCCCCTAGGACTACAGGAAGTTCAGGTGAATTAATGATCATGAAAGTTACTTTTTCTTGATGATTACCTCCAACTGTTAAGGTAATCTCCTCTGTCCTGAGGTGTGAATTGTTCATGCTGTGACCATCCAATGCTAGCACATTTCGTGTGTCAGCTGACGGAATGAGTTTTATGCCGTTCTTATTTGCGAATGTTTCGTCCACGAATTCAGTGTCTGCTCCTGAATCAATAAACACGGCCCCCTGGAGAGACATGGAAGAGATTTGAAAACGAGCAGGAAACAAGAAGGAGGAGGCAGTTAGCTGACTTCGGCTCAGTAGAGACCTCCCTTCCTCTGCTGAGTCTGTCCTTTTAATGGACACCTGAGTGCTAAATGTCCCTTCTCTCCACAATAAAAACAGAGCTTGAATCTTCTCTGACGATCTTTCTGCTCAGGGGTAATCTTGGTTCTGCCCAACTGCATGGGCTCACAATCCTCATTTTCCTCAGTGAGAGGTGACCGGCTCCTTCTCTGAGGCCGGTGTGCAGGACCCTGAGTTAATGATGAGCGACCCTCCTCATGTCGCTTCTACCTCCTCTCTGCCAGCCGAATATCAATGCGAGCAGCCAGGTCCTCGAGTTGTTTCAGTGAAGAGGGGTAGTCACGGGTCGCTAACTCATCCTTGATGTCTGCGTTTAGTCCTTGCGTGAATGCATCCATCTGTGCTGCCTCATTCCAATGGCTATCTGTGGCCAACAAATGAAAGTCAATAAAATAGGACGAGACAGGCTGATCACCCAGTTTGAGGGACAGTAATCCTCTTGCGGCTTCATGACTTGGAAGAACAGGGTTAAAAACTCCAATGAGTTCCTTGGAAAAAGTTTCATAGAAGGTATAAGATGCAGACCTGTTCTGTCATTCAGCAGTCCCCCACTGCTTCGCCCTTCCTGCCAGCAGAGATATAACAAAAGCTCCCTTGGAACGTTCAGTGGGAAAGGATGACGGCTGAAGCTCAAAATGAATTTCACACTGAGTTAGGAAAGCTCGACACTGGTCTGGGTCTCCCCTGAACATCTCAGGCGGAGATAGGCGCGGTACCTCTGCTGTTGTCCGTGTCACATGAGCGTGGTTTCTTTGTGACGGTGGCGGCTCGGAGACAAGATTGCCAGAACGTAATGTGGAAATTATTTCCTCCAAGCTGGAACCCAACCAGGAAAGGGTCTCATCAACGTGGGTGCGCCACTGCTGTGCTTTCGATGGGTCCATTTTTGGCCAGATTGTTTTATTACGGATCAGAAACAAGCGGACCCAAGATTCAGCCAGACACAGTACTGAAAGTTAAAAAGTTTATTCAGCCACAGGAAAACGTCACTCAGGTAAAACTCCACACAGCTTCTGGGAATCACTGGGGCAGAAAGAGGGATTAGTGACTTGTAGTCTCTCCAGATATTGCAAGGTCAAAAAAGTCACTAACCTGCTTTTGTCTTGGGTAGAACTTGAAACCCAGAGGGGAAACCTCGGTGGGTGGCAGGCAGTGATCTCCACAGCGCAGGTAAAAGAGACAGGTGACTTTAGGCTGAATAATCCAAGGGCTAGGCTGGCTCAATAATCCGGGGACAGAAACAGGGTCAATGATCTGAACAAGAGACGTCAGGCAAGGAACAGGCTGAGGCATAAACCAGATGCGGGAAACATACAATACGTAGACAACACGTTGTTAACGTGTTTGCGGGTTAGTTTTCCACACATAAACAACACGTAGACAACGTGTTGTTTGCGCGTTATTTACATGTTGTCAGCGCGTCAGAAGTCACGTGTTCATTAAAGCACACGTGGAACTGTATTCCCCTCGAGCGGATCTCGATGCCACCGTTTTGAATGGTAGCTATATGCCACCATACGAGATCCCATTAAATAATTCAATAATATATGATGATATATGAATATGTCTTATGCAAATGCTTTTAAATTTGTTAAAATCTGTTTTTGTGCATGCCTGGAGTTAATTTTGCTTACCTTAAATACTTCAAAGACTAGATGGGGAAAACGTATTGCCTAACTTGCTGAGTTGTGTATTGCTTTCTGCCTTTCTGTTTCACAAGGAAAAACATTAGATAAATAGATGGATTATACTTACAGCCTAAGGCACATCTACATAATGAGCATCAATAGATTATCAGCTCTCAGACGGAATAGTTTAAAGATCAGATGCTATCTTTGATGGGGCAGCTGTTGCTACTTGCCCTTTAATTAATGAGATTTTCCAATTTTCTATCATTTTATGTTTCTCAGCTATATTTGAATGATTAAATGAAATGATTGAATGATTAAACAGACCTTAATTAAAAACAAATATTTACTTTTTGGGGAAGCCAGCAATTTAAAATATCTGGGTTTTTTCATCTTTGAGTAGTCTCCTTTAATAGCTCTCTCCTCTCTCAGGCTCGCAGGCACGTTAAGCTGTTTCCATGTCCAGTTCCAGAGAAGTTAAAGTGTAGCCTCAGGCACCACAGCCTTTTATTTCTTCCAAAAGGAAGTGAGCAGCATTGTTGGGTCATTAGTACTGTCCTGCATTTACTCTAACACACTTCATCTGGAAGAGCAAAATCTTACTGTAATGTCATTAGATCAGATTGAGAAATTAACATTATCCTGGTTAAAAATTGTTATCTGCCCAGTTTGACTAATGACAAATTCTTGTTATTCTTATATGCACAATTTTCACCATTTGAGAACAAAGCTAAATTGCAAATAATGTGTATATTAATTTTCTAGTACGTATACCTTTCTTGTTTTTCAGTTTTTGTGGAGAAACCGTTTTACTCAGACTTATTGTGAGCAAATCATCTGGCAAATAACATGATTGTTTGTTTGACAAATCTTTCACAACAGCCCATTTTTATAAAGAAACTCCAACATTGCCACACTGCTGATGTTTTGCATTTAAACAATTGACAAGCACTGCCATCTGGTGGTATCTTTACTCAAACTCATACTGAAACAAAGGCAACGGGATTTAGAAGAAATCTAAAAGATGTTTTTACTTCACACTGCTAGCTCTCATTATTGATTTGTTAAAGATAATATTAGTTTATTTCTCTACCTCACAAGGTTAACCAACAACATATAATTTTGAACTTTCACCTTTACTTCAAGCAAAATTACCAACTGCAACTAATAAATGCTGGCAGTAAGGAATATGTATCTGCATACCCGTTGCACATAAGTAAATGATCTGGAATGTATCTTTTTTATTAGTCTGTTCCAACCAATAAAGCTGAAATGAGCTGTGCTTGACTGCTGGTTTGATTGTACCTCATGTGTCTCTTTACTCTTCCCCAAAGCAATGTTTTATCCATGTTTACTAATGAAGAATGTTCTCAGGAAAGTGGCACTTGTTTACAGCCAATCACTTGGACAAGGCTCATGAATGTTAGGATACACAGAGAGAGAGAGAGAGAGAGAGACCCTTTCTCCCACCATGCTATTTTTAGAAGAGACTAGTGCCTTCAGGCAAAAATCACATGAATATGGATAACGTGCTCCTCTGTACAGACCGGTTTACAGCGAGGGAGCAATAATTCAGACAGACAACCTGCATGTAGTCTGTGTGATTACGATAAACAATGGACAGATGTTGGTTGGGTTCTTCCTGTAATAAGGCAGTAAATTACACCAGGTCACAAATCATATGTTGTTATATTGCTGTTTGTAGGTCTTGCACAGTACATGGACCATTAAGATTCCAGTATTATACATAGTTTCACTTGTTTTATTCTGATTTACATTTAGTTAAATCAGCATCCAATTATGAGCTTGCCTAGCCTTTTAAGAAAATAGATTTTAAAATTTTTAAAATTAAATTTTCTGTACTCTAAATGCATGCCAGCCTCAGGGATTTTTCTGAGAACCTTAATGAACAAAAAACATAAAGAAGACCAAGGAACACACCAGACAGGTCAAGGATAAAGGTACGAAATACTTTATGGGATAGTTGGGTTGCAAAATAATATCCACAGATTTGTACATCTCACAGAGCACGGTCCAGTCCATGATCCTACAACTGTAAATGTACCAAGACAAAACCATCCACTTACATTTACAGAACAGACAAGGAGAGCATTAATCAGAGAAGCAACCAGGAGGACCACGGTAACTGGTGAAGGAGGTGCTGAAATCCATACCTCGGGTGGGAGAATCTATCAGCAGGAATATTACTTCTCCACTCCACAAATCTGAAGAGTAGCAATAAGAATGCCATTGTTCAGAGAAAGCCTTGAGATCTCCCAGTTGCCGTTTGCTACAAGCTATGTAGAGGACACAGCAAACGTGGAACAAGGTGCTCTCAACGGATGGGATCAAAATTGAGCTTTTTGAACTGCATCCAAAATGCAATGTGCCGCTTGAAGCTGACACTGTGCATCACCCTGAACACACCATTTCACAGTGAAACATAACAGGTGGCATCATCTATTTCTCAGCATACATATGGAAGCTGATTAATGTAATGGCAGGGCTAAAAGGCTTTAAAAACTGGGATGGAGGTTAACCTTCCACAAGGATGACAACACTAAACATAAAGCCAGACCTAGTATAATGTGATGGTTTAGACCAAAGAGTGGTCATGAGTTAGAATTGCGCTGTTAATATCCTATTCTAAATCCAATTGAGAATCTGTGGCAAAACTTTATAAGTGAGGTTCGCAGATAACCTGCATCTAGTGTGACTGAGAGTGAGCTATTTTGCAAAGAAGAATGAGCAGATATTTCAGTCTCCAGATATTAACAGCTGGTGGAGACATACTGCAAAAACTTGTTACTTCAATTAAAATGCTGTTCTATAGTGTATTGACTCAAGGAGTTGAATACAAATGCAATGCACCGCTCTTCAGGTTTTTATTTCTAATAACATTAGAAAACCATTAAATTTTCTTCCACTTTACATTTGTGCACTACTTTGTGTCTAATAAATAGAATCTCAATAAGATACATTGTAAAGTTTCCAAACAAGAAAGAGTTCAAAGGTGTAGGAATGCCTTTGGAAGGCACTATACTTATCACACTTTAATTCACTAAAATTCAAAATGTTTTTGACATTAATGAAGGGCAAATAAAGCTTTAGCCTACACTTTTCAGTCAGTTTTTGCTGTATTAAACTGTATGGTATGTGTATTTGAATATCATGATGGAAATAAACTGAACTGAACTGAAACTCATAAAAAAATGGTATTGTGTAAGTAATAACATTAAATTGTTCAATTTTCTCATTTTTCTCATTTGTTAAAACATTGATATCAAGCATTAAAATATGAATTTCATTTTACTTAAGTATATGTCCACCAGTTTGTGATTAGGGAATGAATCACTCTTCAAGGGAAAGGAGGTGACTTGTTCCTTTGCAAAAGCCCCTAATGTTTATTGTTTTACTTTTCATCACTCTTGTTCTAACTAAGAATGTCCTGCATCCCGTCCTTGACCCAAACGTACTTTGCAAGTCAATATTATTCAAAGGCTGTCTATGTTTCTTGCCTTTAAATAGGCCAATTTAGGCTCGGAGCACATGCATCTTGGAAGACAGGTTTATTTTGGTGGGACTCGATTTTTCTAAAGTCTCCTTGGCCGTCGGGGAAATATCCTTGAGATGTATTTAGGACACAGGATTCTGTACTTTCTAAACATCTAATATCAACTTCTTCTTCACATAGGAGAAAAAAAAAGCCCGTCAGATTTGCAGGTCTGCAAGTTCAGCATCGCCCAGCAGGGAGAGCTCCTTCCTCTGCTTAGCAAAGAGATGCACAGCACCGGCTACTGGCTCAGACGAGACTCAAACAGGATGTCTGACAACGTCATGCATTAAATATCTTAGATAAGAATTTTAATGCTGTAGGATCGTCTAAAACAAAAGGAGAAATAGAGGCATTTGCTTTTTCATGCATGTACTGTACATGTCCAATATTTTTTGACATTATAATTTGACTTTTTCTTAACATCTCTAAATTAATTATTTGTCGAGCAGTGTGATTGTCTCATTTTTTGTATGCTTTTCTATTAATATTATTTTCATGTATTTCTCGTGGTTAATGCAATTTTCTTCAGCTTTATTTCTTTCATGTAAAGCACTTTAAATTACATTATGTATGAGTGGCACTATAGAAATAAACTTGCCTCACCTATGCACCACTTGACTTAAAATGTAAGACATAAATCAGCATTGTGGATCAATTGGTTCATGTTTTTCTTTTTATCACTGATGTCTTCACTTGGAAAACAAAATTAAATCTAGTACTGTTTTTTTCTATTTAGAACTGCTTTTCTTTTCTTTTATCCCTGCTTTACCTTTTTTCTTTGCAACTGCCTTCTATCCGTAGATTGGTCCTGTTCTCCACAGCCGCAGATGATGGGTTTTGGAAGGCTGGCGCTGATGCAAAGTGACGTGTCTCCCCATCACAAGAGTGGAGCTGAGGCTGGGCTTCACATCCCCCGCACTGGGCTGTTTTTGTTCGCCACAGCTCATGCGGATAATTTGCCGGGATGCAGTGGAGGACTGTCACACGGACTTGGCTCAAGGGGTGTGGGAAAATAGCAGAAGCATCTTCCATGCTCAAACCCTGCCTTAATGATGAGCATTAAATATGAACATCTTCTTTGTGTAAGCAATGCATTAGGCGCCCTGTGTGTGTTCTGCTCTTTTGGTTTTTTAACTTTTTCTTCTCTCATCTCTCTCCTTGATTTGCTCCAGCCTTGACTAAAGTCTTTGAGAATCCGTCAAATAATCAGACTGTAAAACCTCCTTTAAGTGACCTTAGCTCTAAAGCAAGTTCAGTTCTCTTAACTTGTTCTGTGCCCCTCTACGAATTTAGGTGCCTCACTGTCTTGTTCAACACCAGAACCAATCATGTTTAGTTGGTCCAAACTGACTGATGACTTAAAAGAATCCTCCCTCAAACAGATTGATCAGACACTGCATTCCCAGTTCAGTTGAGCAAGTATTTGTAGAAGCTTTTAATTGACACTAACAGATAAAGTGATCTAATACAACTAAGGAAGAAAACACACCATACCTTCTCTTAAAATAGACCTCCCTGGGTACTGAAGCAAAGGACAGGGTGACATTGTGAATGCTAACATCTGTGCAGAACCTTGCAGTACCAAACGCCCCAACCCAAAGTTTGAGCAGACTCCACAGTCATCCTCCAAGGAGCAGCCATTTTGGACGGCTCTCCCGGCACAGATGTTGCATATTAAAATGTAGGGCTGTTTCAGTTCAGGAAATGCTGCAGAGAGAGGGAGCCGCTCCTCACTGGGCCTCACCTGTGCCTTCATCCGCAAAACCAATTCAAGAGAGGCTACTGTCTAACCAACCAAAAGCAAAGTGACATTCAAGATAAAGTCACCCTGTCACCTCTTTTGGCTCTTGAAGGCAGTGAATAGTGAAAAATTATTTAAATAAAACGTGTTTACAACAGAAACAATTGGCCAATTTCAAGGTGCTGTTAGCACTGGATGGCTGATTCTTTGCTGCATGTTTATGCAGCCTTCTTAGTGAAAACGAGCATAAAACATAGCATGTGCTAAAACTGACACAAAAATTTTGTTACCCTTTCTGTCCATCATCGAAACAGACGATGAGCATCCCACAGTATCTCCTATAATTTGACAAGCATTGTCCACAAGATGGAGGTATTTACCAGTTTTCTGTTCTCGGTCTGATTCATGAAAATGACAGAGAAAGTGAGGGGCACACAGAGGGAAATGCACCACATGGCTGTGTAAGACAGACTGTGTTTGCTCGAGCAATGTCTGATGCCTGTATAATGTTTGAGTCTGTCACTTTGTTGTGTGTACAGTACAGGCTCCCTGAGTGGGTGAGTATTTTTCAGTAGAGGGACACTTCCTGGCTGATTTGCGGAGGTCCAGTCATGGCAACAAAAAGGCTGTAAATGATCCCCGAGCTTTTTGGTTAGGGTTCCCCAGGGGCACAGATCAGGTCAGATGTCCTCTGTGTTGCCGGACTGCTGTGTGATGGTTCAGGTGTGTGCTGACCTTTTGTTCCACCGGGCAGTAAGTAAAGATACTGCGGTCTGCAGGTCGTTGCTACAGAAGGCCCTGAAACACCTTTACATCCTCTCCATCACTGCTTTGACCTCCAACATTAGTCTGTTGTAACTCTCCCTCTTTACACATTAGTACGAGGAATCCTACATTTGTCATACCTTGTCCAAATTGTGTGCTAATTTTGCCTGAAAACTAACTTTTTAAAAGTATGCTCATATATTCGAATGAGATTCTGTTTGCGTAAAACAATAACACAAAAGAAAGTGTACAGCAAATGTTTGCATACCTCTTTCACAATTTGTTACTTTAAAACTTCATTGTATTTAAATTGAATTTTATGTGATAGACCAAAACAAAGCACATATTTTTTAAATTAAAGGTCAAGTTTACATGGTTTTAAAAAATTTTTTACGTATAAAAATGTAACATACAAGTTTGGTGTGCATTTGTAATTAGCAACCCCTGAGTCAATAGTAGTTTGTAGAACCACCTTCACTGTAATTACAGCTGTGAGTCCTTTGGGTTATGTCTCTAACAGCTTTGTACATGTAGAGACTAAAATGTACGCAAATTGTTCTTTGCTTTCTGTGATTGGTTCTTTTAAAGGTTAGAAAGTAACTGTCTTTTTAGGGAATTCTTTATTTAGCAAAAGTAATAACTGCTTTCTTTTTTATGTTATTCTTAAGGTCTTTCCATAGACATTGAACAGCACCACCAAATTATTTGGATGTCTCAAAATTTCAGATTTACCACTCACCATTTCCCTGCTACATAACTTGCATTAATGCAGATATTTAGTAAAAAAAAAAACATGAACAAGTTGTGTCTTACATTTTTATTATCTGCTTGTTTGTCCACAGAATCCCCTGTAAAACATCTCTCAACTTCTTATATGCAGACAAAGAAAGATTTGTCCTCGTCCAGTATAAGAGGACACTTTGATGCCTGTAGTCGAACAGTGTTGAAAATAGAAAAGCAATATAAAAAGACTTTAATGTCAAAAAGCACCAATCAAATTCATTCTTTTCACTGAACACTAAGATCCAAAACATCATTAAAGAGGCTGACTTGATCGCCAAGAATATCTCTGAGAGAAAAAGGCCATTTCTCTCATGCAGCATGATGATAGAAGAGAACATAATGATGCTGCAACGAGGCTGCTGCATTTCTTTTATGCTGGGTGCAGTCCTATTCCATCCTGTCTGTCATTGTGTCTTTGTGTGAGTCAGTTAAGGATGCCAACTTGCTTATGTGCAAACAATAGCTTCTATGGTCAGCTGAATGCTCACACCTTCTATTTACATTGGATGCTTTAATTAACACATTTGCTTGAAACCTCAAATATCGCAATGTTTCAACAAGCACAGAGTGCCACAATAGTGAATGGTAGCCAAATGGTGTTACTGCAGTGGCACCTGGTCCCCAATAGGCATTGTTTGGCTACCTTTTGTGCCCATGTACTGTGACATATTGCCCTAAAGCACTGACCATATGACCAGGCAGAGGGCTTCAAATGCTGGGCTAATAATAGGAAAGTATAGCCAGGCAAATGATTGTAGTAATTATATCCCTCTGTGGGACATGATGGGTAAAAAGATGAGAGGCTGGTAGGCAATAGTAAGAAGTAAAAAAGGATTCAGTCTTACATAACCTTAGGCGTTGCCAGACTCGTTTTATAGGGACACATGCTCCAGGGTATATTTCTGTGCTTCAGTAAAATTTCAATCAAAATTCCACAAAATGTCGAGACCTTCAAACAGCAAAGTTCTAAAGAACATTTTGAAAGATTACAAGAAAGTCTGACCTCTTATAAGGAAAATATGAAAGATAAACAAAAGAATTATACACAGTATATAGTTTTTGCAAATTTGGCTGGCAATTTTGTTAAAAAGTGTACTATAGAAGGTAGGGACATGGCATATTGCATATATAGGTCCAAACTTGGAAGTCAGAATGTGGTCAGAATGTCAGAATTTGAACTCTAAAGGGGAATAAACCTTATGGAAAACCTTTCCAGAAGAAATTAAATCCTTATAGCTACATAGGGTGGGTCCACATCATATTGCATTAGCTCCCGTGCACACCTCTTGTCAAGAAACTATCAGCTTGTCTGTTGTTGAAACAATTAGCATAAGTTAGACTCTAAGGTTAAGATGCCAAGGACAATTCATGTACCTGAACTCAATCAGCACACCTCAGTCTAATGTGGGGGAGTCTGGGCTCCTGGGCAGTGCGTAGTACAGGATAAGTATAAGACTTGTTAAGCCATTTCCATGATCTGAAGCCAAGGTCTTGGCAAAAGTCTGTCTCCCTCGGTTACACAGACCTGCCCTTGAACCATGTTTCCAGGGAATATACTCATTCTCTCTTCAAAAGTGGAGAAAGGAAGCTATTATCTGACAGAGCCTGTGGAGAAGACGCTTGGTGATAGAGAACTCAGGTAGGCAGGAAAATTAGGCCGAAGCAGACCATCAGACCAAAGTTTGTTTGCACAGTGACTTTCATATTGTTTGTGTTCGTGTGTGTGCTGTGCTACGAGTATGGATCCATCTCTGTGTGTGTGTGTTTGTGTGCTTAATTTGCAGTATCACAGAGTATGTGAGCCCCTGACTGTGAGCAAAGGAAGGATGCAATTTACATTTTTGTGCACTTGTGCAGGAGTAGCAACAAATAAAAACCCATGCCTAAAAATAAAATGACTTGAGAATTAATTAAAGTCTGTGGGTGTGCAGCAACAAACAGATGTGTCCTATTTAGGGCTAATATCAACTTTAGCTAAACTAGTGGAGGGAACTTCTGATTGATGGCGTCTGTCACTGTTACGGCTCCAACGCGCCTTAATCCTATCCAGCGGTTGCAGAGCAGCCAGATACACAATGCCTGATCTTTTATTCCTTTATTCAAATCCCATTGATTGAATGAAGTGATCAGAGGCAATGCCCTCTCTGGAAGACCTTAATCTCTCCCTGACACATGGAAGACTTGCTGGACTTTGATGATGCAGCCGCATATCCTTTTGGGCTTTCAAACAACTCTGCGTGCGCTGCTACCTCCGTCAGTTGTCTGGAGAACAATCATTCAGTACAAAGCACTGTCAAGGCTTCAGCAAGCAGAAGCTTCACCCCACCAGCCTCTAATTCACCCTCCTCCTCCCCTCTGTCTTTACTCCTAGCCCGGCTGTGATGCACTGTGGGATTGGATAACCAAATCCCAGATGCAATTAGTGCGCTTTCAGAGGCCATGGCTTAGGCAATATGCTGGAATACCCCATTGTGCCCCTGTGCACTGGTTACTTGCAAATTAGAGTTTCATCAGATCGGTTATACTTAAGGCATTTACCAAAAGCCAAAATCATTGTGGACAATTCACTTTGTTGCACTCATGGCACCAAACAAGAGGAGTTCTGAGGAATTTTAAACTGATGGGACTATTGTTTCTTTGTGCTTGCTGAGGGTAACATAATTAGCCTGTTTATTGTCCCTCTGCGAGTATCTTAAAGAGCCTGTTATCTTAGTCTTTGCTTGTGCAGTTCGCTGTACGCTGTTCTCCTGTTGTTCCTGTTGTCAGGGCCCACTGAATCTATTTGTGCTCTGTGATATCTCACAGCTTTTGTCATAAAAGAGCAAGGCTGGGCCTGGTGACACTTGGTCGATACCAAACGAACAGACGATGATATATTTATGCCTCAAATAATCCTCAGGTCTGACTACTTCTCCATTAAAATGATAGATTTGACTTGAATAACACCCACACGGCAACGGATGTCAGAGCAGAAAAATGAGCGCGTGTTGTCACAGCAGGGATGGAGTGTCATGTGTATCAAATGTGATCATCTTCACGGGCTTGTGGCGTCTGTGGAGCGGTGTGTGCCGTCCGGTAATGTTTTGTGACAGCCACACTGAACCAATCCCTCACGGTGTGCCCAGATCTACCTGGGAAATGACCATTGTCTGCATCCTGAGCCTGTCATCGACCAAAGTGCATGTCTGTGTGAGGCAGCCTTGTATAAGTAAAAAGGCTGAGTGTGTAAACAACCTTAAACACATAATTTCAGGCCTGGATGTATGTACGAGTACCACAGGTGGTATTTGAGATGCCTTTAGTGGTAATTATTTTCAAAGTTAAGACAAATGTTGTAGAGATAATAGGAAAGCAACATTAAAAGATTAACTGCTCAAGCACAACAGTCTTTGCCTCATGAGAAACTTCTCTGAAGAGAATAGCGGTGGAAAAAAGTGCAAAAACTCCCAGTACAAATTGTAGTGAACAACTGCAAACAATGGCTGGTGGTTAGCTATGTGGTTTTTATTTAGGTCATTTTGAACCTTCATACATTGTGATTTAAGCTGTTTTGTACCCAACTTTTTCGGGTTCTAAAGGGCAATTGGACAGTTAAGTAAATTTCTGTACTCTACTCATAATCTACTGCAAGAACATGTAAATGGGTAAATCCAGGAGAAAATATCAAATTATATGAGGGTTTTGAAGTAATTCCTATGAGTATTTATTAGAAAAGTCAACAAAACATTTCAACCACTAATAGAAATGAACAGCTATGGCATTGTATAAGTATATGGTTAGTGTATGGCTACAAAATGGAAGTAGAGGGAGACGAGATGGCAATGTACAGGTATGAAATGGGGGTACAAACTGATGCACAGCTTTTACGTTTGCCTGTTAGGTCAAAACGTGGATCTGGAAATGGCATCAGACTCAGCCTAGCCGTGTTTCAGCTCCAGGTTTAAAAACCACTGGGATTTGCTTCCTAACATGCTCAGTGTCCAGACTTACTATTATTAGCATGCACAAACTAATAATATGCTTCTCTGCATTTTCTGCTAGCAACATATTAACCAAAGGGGGTTATATAGTATAGTATTGTACATGAAAGATTTAATTAAATAAAAAGTCATCATAGAGCTAATGAAATAGTTTTTTACTGTTGCTATTGGCTATGTGTAAGGCAGCCATATTGGATTTTAAAGTCAAAATTGGTAGGAAACCTCAGACTTTTTAAACTGCAATTCCAACCTCAGGAGGAGCTATCTGTAATTTTTTGTGACTTACAATTTGCATATTGCAAATTTTTATTAAAAATGGAGCACATAATTGAATTCAATCCAATCATACAGTGGCAATGGAGTTTTTTTCCTCTTTCTCATTTTATAACACGACACAACAAAATCAATGCCCAATAAGTTTTCCAAGTTCTGTTGCACAACTTTTATAATGCCTGTCAAAATGGTGGCACAAACTTAATAGTTATTAATAGTTTGATAACCATTGGCATATTGTTTTTTCTCTAATTTGCTCTATTATGTTCATCAAACTTTTAGTTTAAGACTTATAACAGTGAACATTATTGGCCAGTCCTCATTTGAAAAAAGACATTAATCCTGGTTTGGCAGATTGCCAAGATCACCAGGGTGAAATTATTCTTGTTAAAACAATTAAAGCTTAGTTTGCTTTCAGCTAAGAATATGTTATTAGTTCTTAATCATAAATGTGTATTATTGGTTTTATCTTTTGCATTTCTTGTTGTGATTTATTTAAGGTAATAAAGAATTTTCTAGTCTTTTATAAGTTCAAATACTAAAGGCAAGAAGGGCCTGACAAAAAGTATAAGTTGCAAAAACTAAGATGCTGTTTGCATTTTGGAATGCTGATTATGTTTAAACAGAACTCTGAACAAATTGCACTTTTTCTTGTCACATAACTTTTTTGCATTGTATAAAATTATATAAAACCACCCCCTTGCACCTCCCTGCATTATTGTGTGCTGCCTGCTTGAGTTGAAGGGGGCTTTACAGAGTAAACTGGTTCCTTTTTGGCAGCTTTAGAAGACAGAGACTTTGCTGAGGCGAACACTTTTGAAGAGAATCCTACATTTGTATGGCTGAATCGATGCAATTAAAATTGTCTTTTTGAGTTAAGCAGTTTGCCTTCGAGCTCAAAGTGGAGACCTCAGCAAAGTTGTTGTTTTCTCTGTCTGCACCATTTTGCTCAATTCTATCATCACTGACAACCTACTTGCAAACTTCAAGGCCAAGTGTGCATAAAACAAATCATTTCAGGGTATCAGCAGATAATGTGGGGTAGTGATGCAAATCTGTTCACCACTTTTCTTCCAAATACATTAAAGGTGCTTTTGTGTTGCATCCTTTGATGGTGTGTCATAAAGCAAAGAATATGTGTGTGTTAATAGAAGACTGAAAGGTGCAGAAAAATAGAGATTGAATGGGAGCTTTTTCAAATGTATTTGCTTTTACTGTGATTAAAGCAAATACTTGAACAGTTGCTTTTGAGTAAGCTATTGTGTATATGTGATTTTGAAGATATCTGAATAACAATTCAGACTAAACACTAAAAATGGGACTAATTATGAGAATTATTAGGATTTGGCAATATATTATCTGTATGATTAGGCAGTAACAAGAATTAGTCTTGATTCTTTTTGTTTCTATGCCATTCAAAACAGTCATCATCTAAGGTTTAATATGTTGTAGGCTTAATTTGCCCCTTACAGCTCTTTGCAAAAGTTTTCACTCCCCTTCAATATTTTACCTTTGTCACATTACAACCACAAGCCTTTGTGGTTTTTTTTTTAGGGGGAACTTAGTTCAGTGGGGAAATGGAAGTAAAACATCTAAAAACTGTTGCATGGGTTTGGATTTTGTTCTCCTTTCACAGCTCCCTGAGTTTTGGGGTATCTCACCACCAGCTTCCACATCAAGAAACTTAAATCTTTGCTTATTTCTCTTGGCAAAATGGCTCAAGCTCAATCAGATAGGATGGAGAGAAGATGTGAACAGCATTTTTCTAATCTTGCACAAATTCTTGGATAAGTATCCTTTTCCCTACTAAGAAAAAGCATTCCTATGCCTTGACGTGGCCAGCATAGTGATGCCGTTGTTTAGTTTGATGCACAATGTTAGTTTTCTAGTCACACACAGCATTTTGCATGTAGGCCAAAAGTAATCTATTGGTCTCATCTTACCAGAGTACCTTCAGCCACGTGTTTGCTGTTTTTGCTGCATGGCTTCTGTCAAACTTCAAACATAACTTCTAAAGGCTTTATTTTAACAGTGGCTTTTCTCTTGTTGCTTTTTTGTAAAGGCCAAAATAGTGACAGGTGCACAACTAAAAGTATTCCTGCAGTATCTCCCACTTGAGCTGTGGGACCCTGCCTCTCCTCCAGTGTTTACAGTTCCCCTCACACTTATTTCAGATCTGTCTGGTATGTTCTATGGTCTTCTTGATTCTTTGTTCACCATTATCAAGCAGCCTCCCAGGCCTTTACATTACATAGTTGCCTTTATACTGACCTTTAGTCACACACAGGTGGACTCTTTGCTTGTTAGATGACTTATGAATCCAGTTGGTTGAATTGGATGTCATTTAGGGGCATCAGAAGGAGGGGGGTTGAATAGAAAGGCACACCACACTTTTCAGATGTTTATTTTCCTTCCACATCACATCACAGCTTTGCATTGCTTTGTTTCAGTATCTCAGATAAAATCCCAATTCAATACATTGCAATCTGTAGTTGTATTCTGACACAATGCAAAAAAATGAGCAGGTATGAATACTTTTGAAGATCTGTATGATTTGTAGTTTAAACCATTTTCTTCAAACTTGCCAAAGCTGATGACTTTCACTGGCATCCTTTTAATTTAATACCTGCTGTAAGTTCAGATAACACAGGAAAGTTGCCTGACTTGTTGTGCAGCATCTCCTGCTGACACTGCTTATCTTTCACAGCCTCATATTTAGCAGCCTGCTCTTTAATTATGATTAGGCCGCTCACACTTCTCCCCCTCCTCATCGCTCAATTACAGCGCAATATTGATTTGTTCCTGTAGAGCCTATCAGGGATGCACGACCAGGAGATCACTGATGTGCTCCCTAATATGATAAATGTGTTTTAATCCTACGTTGCATTAAAACGCCATCTCACACTGCTATTAGTCACTAAATTAATGATCAAAATTAACCGGTTTGGCAGTTGGAACGAGAGTGGGCCTTGATTTGCTGTTCTTTGGTCATTTCACTCTGAAACTTTGTCCTCATATCTGATGAACCCACTTCTTTAAATGGAACTTTTGGTTAAACAACACTATATCATCAACTGTAATAAAAGTTTGTTTGGGATTCTTTGTTCCCTGAAGTTCAAACACAGTCCCAGAAGTACACAGATAAGTATAAATAGAATCCTGGGGCGCACTACATCTAATAGCAGTCAGTTGGGTATAGATAGTATCTGCAGTGGCACATCCCAGTAACTTGAGCACTTTTCGAAAGAGTGCAGGCTAGCCCCGGCCACAGAAGGAGAGCATGTGGCAGTGTCAGCAGCCTAGTGCGGCGCGGCCAGGTTTCCTGGGGCGAAGGCTGCGCTGTGCTCCATACGGAGGGCCTTTCCTGGGAGCCCCAGGGCCATGCAGTCCCAGGTCAGCAGATGGGCCTGTGATTATTATTTCCAGGCCTGTCTTACCTGACCACTTCCTCACGCCGTGAACAGCTGTTTCACTCGCTTCACTGAGACACTACATGAACAGCCATTTTTCTTCTGTTCTTTACTTTGTACATAGTATAAATCTTTACTGTGACCCTGCTCTGGGCACCATCCACCTGTGTCTTACCTCAGGCAAAAGCCCCCCTAGAGGATTGTTAGTCTTTTTTCTTGCTCTTTACCAAGGCAGGAAAAATGACTATCAGGATTGTTTCCAGACAATGGAACTAAGAAGGAAACTTACCCTAATTTCAGCATTAAAAAAAGTATCCAATTATTGCCTGGTATGATAAAAGGGACACCTTTACACACACCCCAAAAGTTGATTCTAAACAGATAGATTTTACAAAGAGGTATCTTTTATTTATATTGACAATTTCAAGCAGATGTCAGTATAATCTTTCTGACTCAGGTTGATATATTGAAACTTGTGAGAACATGCCATTAGTTTTTTTTTTTTCTCTCTGACTTTGTCAGATTTAGCAATCACATACTGGAGAGTGTGGCGCTTTTGGACGAATAACCTCTTTAGTCAACCAATTCATCACGCTGCGGGGAATATTGTTCTACAACACCTGGTGTTCAGACTATTTCTGTGTTCTAAACACTGTTTGTACAAACCATTTGTTCTGCGTCCAACAATACTAGCAAAGGCTCATTACAGCTCCATTATTCCTGGAGGATTTTTCCACACATCTAAAATATTATTGCTGTAATACAGGTTATTACCTATTTTTAATTTGCATGCAGTAAAGACACACTTCTAAAACTTTTATCATTATTTCTGGTATGATTTTGAAGAAAAACAATTGTTTAATAAATGGGTGGATCTTAGATATGTATATTATTGAAAAGTTAACTTTTTAAGATTAATTACTTAAATAAATTACACACAGAGTGATCTACTTCAAGCATTTATTTGAGAAAATGTTGATGCTTATTACAGTCAATGAAAGATTCAGCTTTGAATCCAAAAATGTTATGTTATGGCTGACACAATCATATGGAAGACTTATGGCTTTTGTGCTCGACCAGCAGACAGTCAATGACAGCCTCCACAAGGAGGGGAAACCATAAAAGCCAATGGAAAAGCAGCTAGCTGTTCATAGAATGTTGTTTCCTAGCACATGAATGTAAAGTTTTGTGGAAGGAAAAAGTGTCATAGAAAAATGTACTCAAACTAGAGGGAGAGCCACAGCCTGATGCAATAACCAATGACCCATCCAAGCACTGACTGCTTATACTCCAAAATACATACACATAATTTCAGTAGGGCAACATATATTTGTTTTTAAACTTTTATTCAACTTGTTATATTGAAACTTTCTGAGCAACTGCATTTGGGTTTTCTGTTGGATTATCTGTAGATCAAAACTAACAAAAGTGAAAACTTGAAATTAGGTCACTCAGTGTGTAATGAATTCATTTAATAGACAAATTTCCTTGTTTGAATGGAGTTACTTAAATAAACTAACCGTTGGATGAAATTCTGATTTACTGAGACCTACTTGAAGAAAGAATTAGAGATCTTTACAGTTTGAAAACTTGAAAGCATCCATTTTTATGAATATTTTCTGAACTTTTTCATCTGAGTATATTATTGGACATCTAGGTCTTTTGTTTAATACACCAGCAGACACAAACAGCCTTTGTTCTGAGAGAATAACATCAAAAGTAATAGCTTTATTGTAGAAAGAGAATTATCTTTCCACAGAATGAATGGATTTAGTAAGTAGTTTAAGAGCAACAGAAACAAACTGCAGGGAAACATTTAACCAGGAGCACAAAGAAAACTGCCGAGGCACTTTTAAGCCTCTCAAATCATTCAACATAGATCTAAGCAGCAAATAAAAGAGCAGAATCTGACTTATTTATTGATGAAAATGAAATAGCTGAGAGAGAAGATTTCATTGAAATGTGCAACATAAAACAGTAGAATTTTTCCTGACTTTGTAAATTTAAAAAGGATGAGTGAGGAGGCAAAGCACATTTTTAATACATAAAAAAAACACCCTTGCTGGAAAGCTAGGGAATACACCTGGAAGGTCACATGCTAACTTTCAGAATTGCACATAAGGCTGCTGCCACTGAGCTGTTGATCAGACACCTCTTTTCACACAGCTGGTACATTTAGATTCCCGGCCCCTCCTTCAAATCCCACAGTGTGCTCTCAAGGAAATGTGTGGAAATGAATTATGGAAATTTCTGATGGGAAACTTGGTGCATTAGTGTTTCATTTACCTTGCTCGTATCCCGAAGCACTGCTCCAACCTACAAGGGACAGAGCTGGAAATATAACTCTCAGCGGCAGGGAAGCCCACAGGGGTGCTTTTCCCAGTCAGGGCATGGGCTGGTCGATTTATCTGCCATTGGCCTGGGCCTGTCTGATACAAGCTCTCTCTCACAGGTGGATTTATCACCCTTGCCTAGAGCTGCAGGCCTAAAAAACTCAATACAGGCCTTCATTTTTTAAAGTGGCTAAGTACGGCAACCTCTGCAACTCTCCTCAACCTCTCAAACTAAAAATGCACTCTTCTAAGAATTATTTATTTGCATCCATCTTCCTTTTTTAATATAGTCCAAAATTTAAAACCAAAAACTTTACTTAAACAGGACTCATTATTTTAGCCAAACTCTTTGATTCTTTTGTTTATGTCTGTCCAAAGCAACAAAAAAATAACACCAGTTGGTATTATAACCTAATTTGATTAATTTGTACAACAGAACGTGAATTGGACATATTTACTCTTGTAAAGTGTCAAGAGGATGTGTGAAATAAGCTGAATCTGAATAGATTTTTGTCCCCACTATTTCAAATGTAATTATTTTGTTCTGAAATTCAACAAGTATTCCTGAAATTTCTTTTGTATGTTGCATTCATGAAAACCCTTTCACTGTGAAGATTAGCTATGCCACTACAATTAGTTTGGAAATACAATTAGTGCAGCCACTGCACCCTATGAAACATGGTTTAATGGTAACAGTTTAAAAAAAAAAGCATGATACTTCAGACCCCATTTTCTCTGTTTCAATGCTACCATACATTTTTAGCTTTTTGCCTCGTCTTTTTATCCCTTTTTTTTAACCCACCACACACTAAATTGTGAAGATTCTTGTAAAACCTACGGGCAGGGTGTCATCCTGTCACCCTAGTATGAAATGACACAAAATGCAGAAGTGTCATGTTTTCAAATAACATACAGCAGAAATGATATAAGAACTTCAAATCACCACACCAGCCTGCAGGGTCCATCGTTTCACAGCGCATTGTGCAATAATCCTAAAAATGCAAATTATGTAGTAATGGCTTGTAACATAACTTTGTAAATTATGAGACCAGACTGTTATAACAAGAAAATATAATGTGGCTCCTCAATATTTGTGATGAACTTTTCTCTATAAAATGGCACAATCATAACAACGAATACTGACCACTGGACCACAGTGAAACACTTTATAATCCCCATTCATTTTTCACTGTCTATATTAAATTAAGTAACTGAGATACTGTTCTTGTTCGCCAGTCTTTTTTAAGAAGTGAACTAAGGTTGCTTTCTAATATGTTTTTGCAGATTGTCTAGCTATATCCTTTTGAGATGTCTTTGTGTTTCTGTGTTTGCAGTCTATAAAATCAAAATAATTGGTAAAAAAAAAAAGATAAATCTTGAAATACTGTTTCAAAAAATCTATAATGTAGCAGAGAAATATAACATTGTACATATTAAGTGTATGTAGCCTAACTAGAATGAAAAAAACATTTTCAATGAAGACGTTTTTAACCTACTTAGATTTAATTATTAGGAACATGGACAACAAGAATATTCTGCACTTTAAAATGCTCTGATACTCTGATGCTGTTTTTTGTTTTAGTATTTTTAAATATTTGCACAATCGTTTTGATTTCCTGCTGTGTTAAACTTAAATATATGGAAATTGAAAAGAGTCAATGCTTCTCTGTTAAAACACTCACTTCATATGTTGAAGAAACTACCTGCATTGTTGAAAGAGAAGCTTTTGCTTGTGGTCACTGAAAGGCCACAAAAGACTTCAGCAAATCTGAAAATCCCAAGGGTGGAATGTTCCCCATGAAATTTGGAAAACAGTGATTCCTTTAAAGGGTGCCAAACCAAACTGAACAACTGGAGAATAAGGGCCTTTGTGAAAGAGACTGATTTTAATATGACCATCCCTCCAAACAATGGACATCTGTGGACATTTTCTAGATCCAGTCCTTATTTTTTTTAAAATAAAAACAAAACGTGTTAAAAAGGTGACTTTTTTGGGCATGGGTCCTAATATAGCTAAAACAAAGACATTAGGTAGGCTTTTTCTTTGACCTCAATCACCTTTCACCCATATTTAGACATAAAAAGATGTCTTTCTGTGGATGTCCACTTTTTCAGATTGTTTAGATGGAAGACAATGTTGTCTTTTCAGTGTTTTTTCATCAGATTTTGCTCAGGGGGATATTGTAATGCACTTCAGTAAATCAGTAAAAACAAATATTCCAAAAAACGTCAATGGGAAGTCAGATATTCTATGTGGATATCAAAGCTAGAGCTGCGCAATATACTAAATTGTAGCAGTGTTTGCAACATCAATGTGTGCAATGTAAAAATCCCACCAACTGCTCTGATGCAATATTTTGCAGGCTATTATACTTGAAATGCCATACATGCACCCACTGAATCCCATTGATTTGACTTGCTAGTTGAATGGACTTTCACAGTCACTGATTACTACACCTAATGGCTTGGATGAGATGAGTGATCAAACAATGTGATGACAGAGAGGAGTCAGGAAACCACTGGTTGGTCAAAATTATTTATCTTTGCAATAATCAACAATAATATCCCAATCACTTGGTTTCACCATATAATGGAGCCCAACTCATTGTACTGTCATGTAAATCTAAATCTTACGTCTTTGTTACACTAACTAGGACAGTAGATGGCAATTAATTGTTGATTCCACAACAGTAAAACAGGCATCATTTTGGGTATCTTATTATTGTTTTCAATAAGGCAACATAATTTTAAAGAATATGGGTGAAGCTAAAATATAGGTGTTCAAATGCTTTGATGTGTCTTTTCTACAGTTTTGTACAGCTGCACAGTTTCATAATCCAACTATTTTTCCTAATGCATTTTAAGCATTAATTACTTAAAAATATATTTTATTATTTTGTGTGTTTTATTGTCATTAATATTTTATTGTGCAGTGTTTATAGTTTTCTTAATACGTATACTTGCTGTTATGCTGTAAGAAAGAAATTGTCTGGGATTATTAAAGTGCATCCATTCTATTCTATTCTATTCTATTCTATTCTATTCTATTCTATTCTATTCTATTCTATTCTATTCTATTCTATTCTATTTAGAGCCACATAACATACTAAATTACTTTTAATTGCAAATCAATGTGTTACATTTCTACATCTCAAAGGGCTGCGAATCAAAACTTTGCTTTTCCATAAATACATGGCCACTTCGGTGGGCTTTCACTGCACATTATCCCCACAACTGATAAAGATTTCACCAACCAAGATCAGAAAGCTCGTGGGAAGATTGTGATGATGCAAAAGAGTAGTGATGAAAATGCAGGTTAACTATGATCAATATTCTCAACAAATATTCAACAATAATATGACAATCTCATGTGTCCCTGATTCCACTTAATTCAAAAGTATTGAGCAATTTTTTCTTTCAACTTGAAAAAAAATCAGCAGTATTGTAATTTTAGTATTATTGCCATCATTGTGTACTACAGTCATTTATAAACATTATGAGAGTGATGGTGGATTTTGATGTTTTATTCCTTCTGCCATAAAAGTAGCTTGAGTTAATATATTAGATTTTAGGGCATCAAAACAAGCTGTTCTTTACTATTGTAGTGTGTGTTAAAATCCTTTTATATAATTCCAGTTACATAACAAAACACTTCTGGTCACTTTAATTTGCACCTGCAGTTGTTAATCAAATTCATTTTATGAACTCCTTATCAATATTTAGTGAAGGCAAGACATCTTTATCTGCAATAAAACCACAAAGGTCAAAAATCAGTTGCAGTGAATTAAGTCAGACTGGAGGAGACAAAAGCTTTATGGCTGTAATATTTTCTAATTTCAAAGGCTGACCATAAAAATGTAACTGAATCTTAACCTTGACCTTGCTGAAAGTGTACAGACACAAAAAGTGTATCTTTTCTTTTTTTAAATTATTTATTTAGTCGGCTTCATTCTGATAACCAATATCTCTTTTCAGAAGTGCATTGTTGCAGCCAAATGGTTCCCTTGTGGGAAGTAAACCCTTCGGCCAGCGGCAAGCTGGTCCCAGCCTGCTGGCAGCAGCAACAGTGTGCACTCTTCACGCCTGAGCCACACCTCCATTCACAGTTCGCTACGCCAGCCTGCAGTGCATTCCTGGCAAACGCCTCTGCGCCTTGACAAGGAAGATTTATACCTGGTGTTTGACCTACTTCAGTTTGCATCTATATTAGTGAAGGAAAGGGCTTGGCTGTGAGAAAGAGAAAGGTCACTGTGATCTCAGTTCTTCCACAGATGCATCAGGATGATGGAACTGGCTAATTTAATGAGCAACAGTTGTCCTCTTGGCTGCTACAGTTGAAACACTGCAGCTCTGCTCAAATCTGTTTGGAAACCTGGCCATCACTGCACACAAATCATCATCTGACACGGGCAAGCGCTGGTGCCTTAAAGGGGAAAAAGGCATCTGGTACAGAAAAGTTAGAACAGTTTGAAAACTGAATATTCCTGAAAGCTTAATTGTTTCACCAAAAACTGCAAACATCTGCCTCACATTTGAAGGATACAGTATATATCATCCAGAAAGGTTTTCTGGTTGATATGTACTGTAAACTTTGCAATGGTTTGTAATTTAATTATTTCATAATTTAAAGAGGAACTAAACTTTTTTTGCAGATACATTGTTTAAATTGGGCCTTAAGGGTGCTATGTTTATGTTACTGTACTGTTTTTTTTAAAATGTCATGTATATTTGTTTAATTCTGCAATATTTGTCCTAAAACTGTCTTAGTGCTGCCCTCTTTGGGTTGAACGGTAGCTACTGCAGTTGAACTTTCCTATTGGTTCAAACGGTACAGCTTGGTACATGCTTACGTCACAGCCCCACAGTCTCACTGAGACACGCCCTCGTAGCATTCCTCCTTTGCCGTGGCAGGACCAGCTTCGGGCATGGCTGAGTCAGCGCCTTCAGCTAGTGGCTCGAATTGATAAGGCTCAGGCCTTATGAGAAGAAAAGGATGAAAATCAACACATTCTGTACTACACCACACTCTACAATTACTATAGTTAAAGACCCATTGCACTATGGGTCATTATCTTTGTTATTTCTATTTGTGTGTTCTTCTAATCTGACCTTTGTCTTTGAATTCAGATGTTTTGTAATTTGGTGAGCTTTATCTACATTCTGTAAGACATTGTTGTCCATCTACTTTAGGCTTATATAGACTTCCACAAAGGACGCCCACCACCCCCGCAACCCCTTTCAACCCGCACCCTATAATCTTTTGCATTATTTGCGTTACATAAAATAAAATGTAAAATTTACTTGCGTTTTAAAGCAAGAAAGGTATAATTAATGCAAAAGATTTTGAACAAATAATATGATTTATTCATTTACAAAGAAACTGACCTGAATTTGTAGAGTAATAAATATGATAAGACTGAACTGAAATAAAACATGCAGCTGATCGATATAAGTTTGTTTATTTCATAAATCATCATTATCTAATTGAATGCAACTACACTAGGATGGAATCATTTTGCTTTTGTCTGCTGCACAAAGTCAGTTTCCATAAACATTTATTAAGTATAAATAATAGCAGACAAACAACCTGTCTAACCTTGTAGAGTGCATATAGCTAAAAAAACAAACTATGAAGCCTTTGTTTTTTTCTACTGGCTCATCAGTAGCCCTTGGGTGTCGTCTCTTCAGCTGCTCATCATGCCTGCCTCTTATTGTGGTTCACAATGAAACCTTACAGTGCGTCAAATGCTCTCATTTACTCCTAGATTGAAGTATGCAGTGTGCCCACATGTACAGACATACTTAAAACTCCTGGAGACTGTTGCCAGGCGAATCACATACACACACACACACAGCAATTTAGAGAAAACTTATACAATAAACAAATATTAAAATCAAAATACAAAGACAAGATGACCTTGAAGACAGAGATTTTGATGGAGCAGCTGTTCCTGAATCAAAACCTGAATTCAAACTGTCCTCAATCTAATGTAAGTTTTTAACTTAAAGAAGCAAATTCGTGTTTTGTAAAAAACAAATGTTTCTCATATTGTTAGAACTATGGAGGATTGATCATGCTTGAGTTTGGAACATTTTACTTGCAGAAATAAATAAAAAAATCCTGAAGCATGATAAACTGTCTTGTTTATGTAAAAATCCTGAACTTTTCAAACTGAATAGTTGTTTTCAGGTAAGTTGAGGTAGGGTTTTTTAAATGTAAAAAGATCAGACCCTGTTTTTTTCCAATAGTTTTAGCTGTCAAAACAACAACGTTTTTTTTTCTTTTTCCCCAATGGTAACAATGAAACATTACATGTAAGTCACCTGGCACTAAACCTAAAATAATTTGACGTCTGTGGAATGAGACTCGGGAGAAATGTGCTGGTGCAGTGGGTAATTTGAATGATAAAATAACTTTCTTTTTGTTTATAAGTAATAAAAAAAAACACGAGCTAATATATTCAGTGTATTTGTGGTCATGCTCTCCAGTTTTTATCACCTAGAGAGGAGCATTAAATCACCTCACTGGGGGAATGAGTTGCAAGAACATGGGGGGAAAAAATAAAGGCAGCTTCTGGATCTAATGAATTCCTGGGAGAATAAACATGGCTTTGAATAAAGCCCTAATCACGAATTAAGTGGTTGTTGCCATCATACCTTTGTAGAACATACCTACAGATATGGACTTCTTAGCATGTGCCTTCAAATTATACCCCCATAACTGACAAACTAAAAACAAGAAAAAGTAGAAGAAGAAGCAAGCTACCCAGTTCTTAGTCCATCTAAAAGATGATGTGGTGCTCATTACTGCGGCAACCTGTTGCTTCAAACCCATCTTTATTTAATTGGATCAAAGCTTCAAAGGTCAAACTAATAACAAGAAAGTTGTCCCAGTTGGATGAAGGCCACCTCTTTACCATCTGAGACTCCAAATAAGCTTAGAGATGCATGATAGTTTATTATCATGTTCCATTCATAAAGGAACTATCTAAAGTGCTTGTTAATAAACATTTTTGCAACATTACTGGCCAAATAATATGCCTCTGCGAACAAGCCATTGCAACTGGTAGGACAAAGACACGGGCTAAGTTTTTCTTAGTGAATAATCCCTCAGAGCCTTCTTTGAAGGAGTTCTTACACCAGGAAGGTGGATAGGGCAGATTTTAATCAATACAGGAAAACAAGGAGCTCGGGGGACGTGAGGAGCCTTCCAGTCAGGATGAAGATTAAACACCTCTGTCTAAAACACACTCAGCTCATGTCAGAAAGCCCAGGTAACTTCAAATCCATCTATCACAACGGTATCAAACTGTGTTTTTCTAACAAAGCAATGTTATATGACATGTATTCTCCCCTACAGCTGTAGGTGAGCGTGTGGATCATAAATCATAGCAGACAAAGCTCAGCTTGACCTCTAAACGGTTGTATATCAGACTATTCTGATTCAGTGAGGATGTCTTCTGGCCTCAATAGGTACACTTACGTTGTGTTAGGGTTGAACAATGCAAGCTTTAATCCCAGAGGGCCAATTCTGCATAGCAAACAATCTGGTTCTGTCCAGTGACTTTCTCTGTTTTTTCAAGCAGAAGAGAAAAGTTGGAATCCTCCAGAATTTCATAACCTTCTTAAGTAGATCTTTTTTTATATTTATTTATAGTAGCTTATATGGACCAAGTGCAATTTTCTTTTAGTGTTGTATTAAAAAAATATATAATACCTATATTGAAAGCATTTTCAAACATTTCTGCAGTTTCCTTGATTAGAAAAACAACTACATGTTAGTTCTAGTAAAATAGAACATTTCCTCTAAATCCCTGTGTTCTACCTCATCTTTTACTAAGAATATAATTAAAGGCTTCTCGTATTTTCATCAGTCCCTGTGATGTTTCTCACAGGTGGTTGGAATAATGAGTGGTGGAGTTTGATGCCATTCATAAAGAAAAGTATTTTTGCAAATCTTGAAAATATATGCTTTGCTGAGTTGTGATCGAACAAAAGTTGTGTTTTGGCCCCAAATAATCACAAGTAACTGACAAGTCTATTCCTATTTTATTCTATATGTCTAAAAAATTTAATTAGCAATTGTCTTAAGTAATCGTGTCTTCAGTGCTGACCAAAATAATTGGGAATATGATTTTTTTTTCATAAATGAGCATCCCTACTTTTTGGTGGAACATTGCTGTATTGTGGTTGTCTGCCAAATAATTTTATTTTATCTTTCTGCAACTTTTTATATCCTGTAAAATATGTCTGAGAACAATTATCTTGACCTGAAAAAAAATCTATAGCAAAATTACAAAGTTTGTAATTGAAATCGAACCTTTCAATATTGACATAAAATGAATTCTTCTGTTAAGCCCTCAATCTTTACTGGCAAACACTAAATTGAGGCTTTAGTTTGATATTTATTGTGAGGATAGAAAGCCCTGGTTTGTGTTTAATGTGGTAAAATAGTCACAGAGGGTAGATTTATCTGACTGTTGAAAAAAGAAACAGGCATCTTGGGTAACGTAAGGCTATCTCAGAAGGCGATTGGGTTTTTTGATCGACTTTGCACAAGTGCAGTCTTCTTTTGTGTTAATTAGACACTGTGACTCATGTTGGCTGCGAGGCTGCTTTCGCTGCGAAATAATCTTTTTGATTAAAAGATCCACTCATGAGAAGGCCTCTGTGATAAAGCCCCACTCAACCGGGGGACCCTCCGAGCTCTGTAAGCGCCCCCCCCCAACCCTCCCAACCCCACCACTTCTTCCTTTTACCTATTTTCCAGAAAGGCAGGGAACAAGGAAAGGAACAGACTTGCCTGAAGTGGCAACTCTGCTCATTTCATAAGCAGCCTCGTTGCTTTGACTCATTTAAGAAGATGAAAGACAGTTACTGTAGTATCTGAGGCAGCGGCCACCGCAGCTGAAAAACGTGGGACCCTTTCAGTGAGAAGTCTGAGTGAATTTCTTGCACTCTGAAAGCACAGGCTGCTTGGAGCATGAAACGAAGCGCAATAAGATAAACTCTGTTGCAGATCTGACTGTCTTCGGCTTAAGACTCGGGCCCATTCTTAGAGCTGTAGGTCACAGTCAGAGGGCCCGGCTGAATAATTGATCAATGAGCGCGCAGTGAAAACAGAAACACAGCTTAGCACTATACTTCCCTCACCCCTGTAATGTGCATTGAATCCCACAGATCCATCAACTACATGCAAAGCTCTGCTGAGCTGAAAGGCATCCAAGTTCATTTCAATTATTCAGCATCCCTCTACTATTATGAATTATTGAGCTAAAAGTATGTTCCATATATGGACTTGTGCTGTGGCTTGCTGTGGACCGTGCCCACTGCTCAGATGTGTGGGAGATCTCTATTTGTGTGAAACAGACAGGACACATTAAAGACAGTCGATATGTTAAATAGGTATTGGCAATTCTACTGGCTGAGTAAAGAAATCATGAAATCATGAAGAGGAAGCCAAATGTATACCAACGTTTGGTAATAAAAGAGCAGCACACAGTGTGGCGTGCTCGTAAGTGCACTAATAATTGCCTCCACCATACCCTGGCAAAGTTCTGGACTCCTGAGTCTGTGCTCTCTTTGAAAGGTGTTTAGTTTTAGCCACCATCTGCTGACAGATCGCACAGCCAGCTTCAGTCCAACCGGCCTCTCTCATGGCATGATTGTGCCTAGGCCTTTGATGAGGAGTTGGGGTTTGCTTTTCTTGGCATGCGTGGAGGAGGAAACAGATGATACAATTAATTATCAATAGGTCCCTCAGTAAATCAAAGCCATTTTGGCAGCCCATGACAAAAAAAATCCCAACGAACTGCCTCCGAGTCTTCGCCATCTTCTTCATTGCCCATTCTAAACAACTGGTCTCTGGCCGCCTGCCTTCAGCGCAATCCACAAGGTGTTTGCATAGATTGTTCAAATATTTTCACTGTTGATTCTCTCTCTCTCGTTTTTGAATACCGCATGCAGTCAGGTCTTTCTGCTGAAGAACTACTTGACTGAGTGCACATCGCACAAGCTTTAATGAGCCTCGGGCCGTGTCCGAGACAGGAAAGCAGGGAGGCTGATAGCTGCTCATTATTTTCCCTCAGCTGTGCTGGCCTCTGTATTCCTGTTTGCGGCAAGCTTCTTATTCTGCTATTGAAGGATAAACATTTGCCCATTGGAAACAGGCCTTGACCATTAGGCAGTGGGGAACAGCGATAATGGAAAAGGGCCCACTGGAGTTCTGCCTCCTACCCTCCTTAACAGAATCACTCACTCATGCTGACTTTGGCATGAACCTTTTATTGGAATTTACAACCGTCTGGGGAGAATTCCTCTGCCCAGGTTGAACTATTGGTTTGACCCTACAAAGAAGAGGCCATTAAGAGTTTTTACATACTTCCTTGACAAGTCATGAATTTTAAAGCTTTGAGAGAAAATGTGTTTATAAGGTTGTTAAACAGAAGCAACACCCGCTATGTCTATGTGGTGTTGTTGGTTATTTTCCAAAAATATCATGCTGATTTTGTTGTGACAAAGATTACCTGAGTACATTGTCATTGCTTATACTGATACTAGTGGTATCAAGAGTACTATGCATTTGTCTTGAATTTATTTCACATTTTGTAATGTTATAAGCATAAACTTTATAGTATTTTGATGTCATTTTCACAAACTGAAATTGATAGGCTGCACTGAAGCCAGAGCTGCTCTGGGGCAGACTGACAGAAGTAAGACTGCCATACAATC
The DNA here is from genome assembly GCF_021462225.1 of Girardinichthys multiradiatus. NCBI lineage: Eukaryota > Metazoa > Chordata > Actinopteri > Cyprinodontiformes > Goodeidae > Girardinichthys > Girardinichthys multiradiatus. The sequence continues at coordinate 26,695,141 of NC_061795.1, read as the reverse complement.
AGGCAGGCGAAATTTCTTGCCCAAGGACACAACAACTTATGGACAGAGGGGGGTTTTGATCCAGCAACACACTGATTACAGGGTGGACTCCTACCACCTGAGCCACTATTGTAATGACATGAAAAAGTTCAATATTTTTTGTCTAGGATTTAAGTAAAAGTAAAACTCAGATTTATTACACACAGAGTGTAACATTTCAAGCCTTTATTTCTTTTAATTTTGATAGTCATGGCTTACTTATAATGAAAACCCCAAATTCAGTGTCTCAAATAATTAAAATGTTACATAACTTCATAATAAAACAGCAGATTTTAAAAGGACATGTCAGTCTTCTGAGAAGTATGTTTATTTTTATAATTTCAGTACTTGGTTGCTTTTGTAAGAGAAGCATGAGGCATCAGCCTGTGGATCTGCTGAGGCGTAGCAGAAGCCCAGGTAGGTTTGATATTGGCCTTCAGGTCATCAGTAACAATCCTCTTAAGGCTATAGTTATACCTTTTGCTGGTACACCTCCCACAACACTTTTTCCTTCCACTCAACTTTCTATGAATATGCTTGGATACAGCACTCTCTGAACAACCAGCTTCTTTGGCAATTACCTTTTGCGGTGTGCCCTCTTTCTGGAGGGTGACAATGAGGGTCTTTTGGACATCTGTCAGGATTGTGAAGCCTGCTGACCCAGACTGAGAGTCCATTTAGAGGCACAGGAAACCCTTGCTGGTGTTTTGAGTTAATTAGTTGATTAGCGTGTCACACCATGAGTTTCCAGGATTTAACTATACATTTGTATTAAATATATAATATATGAGTTTGACTTTCTGAAATTAGTGACAAAGAAGATTTTTTCACGATATAATATTTTGAGATGTATTTGTCCACCAGCGTTTTCACGCAGAGAGAGATCTGTTGACCCCTTTTGCAAAAATTGCTTAAATTTAGATGGAGAGCATCTGTGAACGTCTTTTTTAAGTCTAGTCAACAACCTTCTATTAAATTTAGGTCTGAATACTAGCTTTGTTAATGGTCATTCTTTGATCTAAATCATTCTCTTGTAGCTGGTTGTACATTTCAAGTCATTGTCCTTCTACTGTAGAAGGTGAACCTCCACCCTAGTCTCAAGTCATCTGCAGCCTTGAACACATATTCCTCTTGTATTTAGCCTTATCTATCTTCCAGTCAGCTTTGAGAAGCTTCTGTGTCACTTCTGAAGAAAAGCGTCCTCATAGCATGATGCTGCGACCACCATGTTTCACTGTCAGCAGGATGTGTTTAGGCTGATGTCCAATGTTTGTTTTCTGTTACACATAGGGTTTTGCATGTAAGGCAAAATGGTGTTGATGTCGAAAGAACCTTCTTGTCCATGTTTGCTGTTTCCCCCGCATGGCTTGTGGGAAACTTTAAGCAGGGTTTCTTATGGCTTACTTTCAGCAATGGCTTTCTTTTCTCCACTCTTTTTAAGGTCAGGTTTAAGAAAAGCACAACTAACAGTTTGTATCAACAGATTAATCCACCAGAGAAGTTAGTGCAGGCCTCTTAGCTGCTTACCATACCATACCATACCATTTGTTTCTTTATATAGCACTCTAAGAAACAGCACAACAGCACTTGATGACACGATTTTATCACATTAACATGATTATCAAACGGGCAGCATCTCTTTTAAAACCTAAGTTGACAACAACCGACTTTAAATGAGGGGTCACGGTGGAGAGATTAGCACCAGTGAACATTGGAGACAGAATCACTTTGGTATTACATTCCTCAAAATTAAAAAAATGAAGAGGCTCTTTTCAATTTTGGATGATGCATTAAACAGTGCTCTGTGAGATGTCCAAAGCTATCAGTACTGTTAATAATCCTACTCTGCTTTAAACTTTCTCCCCAACCTTTTTCTGCATTCCTTGGTCTTCATGATGCTGTTTGTTCACTAATGTTCTCATTGGGCCCTTCATGGAACAGCTGTATTTTTACTGAGATTAAATCCCACACAAGTGGATTCCATTTACTAATTATGTAGCTTCTGAAGGCAATTAATTACACTAGATTTTATTTAGGGACATCAAGTTAAAACAGGGCTAAAATCAAATGCATGACACACATTTCAGATTTAATTTTTTAAAATAAAAAACATAGAAAAACATTTATAATTTTCCTTCTTCTCTTGGTAGTGCACCTTTGTAACACAAACCCACACATAAAATGCTGCAAAGTTTCTGGTTGGGAATTGACAAAATGTGGCAAAGTTCACGGGGTGTGAATACTTTTGAAAGGCACTGTAACTTAGTGAGCACATGACTATTTTAGAAAGACTGTGTTTTCATTAGACCCCCCCCCCCCCTCCCAGTGTGCATTGGGAAAGCAACACATGTGATAATAAGGGAGTGTGTGCAGTTCTTTATCCTCATATTAAGGGCCCCAGGGGGGGAGGAGTGGGGTGAGTCCTCTAGGGTAAGAGGAGCTCATTAGGCAGCCACTGCCTCCCCATAACCCAGCTGGGTCTGAGTGCCAGCAGAATGGGCATCAATCTCCCTCTTCATCTCTCTCCTCTCCCTCCTATTTACCCATCCAAATTGCACATATTGAACTGCTGTTTTTCAGACTCACAACGGATGGTGCAGTTAGAATACTACAGACTCGGTTAAATATGGCAAACAAGTGAATGACAAATAGCATAAGCCATATTTACAAGTTGTGTTTTTTTTTATAAAGTAAAAGCTTATTAAAAGATTCAATTTTAATAGTGAACCTGCCATGCATTTGACCAGCCTGAAAGATAATATGTTTTTATGTTTTCGTAAGTCATCAGAAAATACTTTCATAAGACTACACGTGTTAAAATGTTTCTACTGATATATATATATATATATATATATATATATATACACACACGCAATTCGAAGAAATAGCAACACCACAAAACTGACCTTAGACAACATCATTTTTCCCCACTCCTGCTGTTTTTGATATATATTGTGAACTAGTAACATTTTTGCAGAATATGCTTCTGCAGGGTAGCTAGCCTCTATTTCGTTATGAATGGTTAAGCACAGAAGGTGGGGCTCGCTCTGGGTGCCAGTTATTCAAGAACCGCTCCTTCTCAAGCTCTCTGTCCTTTTTTTCGTGTTTTACAAATAGAATAAGGGGTCCCTTAAGCTCAAATTGTGTTTTGAACAAACTCATTTCAATGTTGAACAATCGAGTTCCAGGTCAACCAGTTCAAATAAATTAGATTTGGAGCTAGAGTTGATTAAGATCAATTAAAATCGGATACTAACTCATGTGCAACTGAATGGAAATACAAGTAAGCTCTAGAAAACTGGTTTGGTAACTGATGGATGACTTTTGTGTGTTTGTGGCACCCTCTAGGCTATGGCGCCCTGTTTAGTGAACCATGCTGGCTATGTCAAAATTTGGGTACTTGAATTGGTGACCTGTGGTAATTCAGTGCAACACCACACCAACGACAAATTCAGCATTGTACTAAGAGCCAAGGACAAGTACAGTGGCACCTGCTTGTTATTTGTCAGTCTTGGTCTGGCGACTGAGATGGCCATGGAAAAAGATTGGTTATATGTTGTTTTTTTCACTGACCTGCTTAAAAAATGCCTAAGAATGACCAATTTTCAGTTTACTTACAGAGGTCACTAGACTTAGTGGTATTTCAAAGAGTTCATGATGCCATGCTCTCTAACAATGTTAGCAGGGCCCTGGAAAAAAAACAGGTCCACAACACAACATTTCTTCCAACATGCTTAACAGTAGACACAAGGTGCTTTTCCGCATATTCATCCTTTGTTTCACACCAAGTCCACTGGGAGTGTTTGTTACTGAAAAGCTAAATCTTAATCCTACCTCACCAAACTATACAGCTCTAGCTAAACTTCTAGTAACATAACAAATTAGACAAATTTGCATGAAAGAAAGCTTGTTCGTTTAACCAGTTGGCATGAAATCATGCATGGCTAAAATAAATGTACCTTTGTATTACAGCATAGTTACTGCTTACCTGAGCAAAGCAGAAACTCATATATTAATAAAAAAAACCTCATATACACCTTGGTCAACATAAAAAATACATGTTTCAGTTACATTTCTTTTACAGGAAATATCAGAGGCACCAATAATATTGTCAGCAGTTTGTGACTGATGAAACTGTTCTTAAACACAAAAGTTGTTTTTTGTATTTTTTTGTGCGAGCTTTTGGTACTGAATAAAACATTCATTTATTTTAAGGCATCAAATGCCTCTTTAACAAATGAGGAGGGGGTATTTTTCTCTATTTCACACTAACCTCCATGAGCCAATCACTTTCAGTACAAGGCTAAGAAATCACTTTTGAAGAGCTTATCAGCAGACACAAGCTTGTTAGTGCTCTGATGAGCCACTTTACCTCCCTCCATGTCATGGCAATTATACATTCAATTAGCAGCTGCTTTGCGTCTTTTGGCCTTAACTACCTAGATGTGCATTTTTATTCTTATATATTTCCGTCAGTCAACAGAAAAACAATGTAGTTGGGTGTTTGTAAACCAGATTGTCCTTGATCTAGAAGGTCTGGGTTCAGGCCCCTTTGACAGCATCCATCCATCCTTTTGAAATGTCCTTGGGCAAATCTTCACCAGACCCTGCAGTATCTATCTGCAGCTGACCCCATACCTTGACTACTCAGAATGGGGTGGTAGACGGATGAACTTGCCTGGAGATCACCTGAAAATAACCAGACAATGTGGTGTAATTATATGAATAATCTAAAACAATTTAATTTTAGCTATACCCTTTAAAGAAACAAAAACTTTACCAGGAATTATGCTTTATTCAGCAGAGGTATGACAAGGTTGGGAGGGGGAATGGGGTTTCTGCCAAAATTACTGCCTTCCACTTTCCAAGGCTGCAGACCAGCTCTTCTTCAAATTAAAGCTGCTAAGCGGTAGAGTCAAATTGGAATCCAGATTCTATTAAGAAGTCATGCCCAGCAGCCAAAGAATGCCAAATGGGTCCAGTGCATTGGGAAAAAAAAGACCATAATAGAGTAAAAAAAATTTAAATCACTGCTGATATATTTGCTGAAGATAAACTTAGGATATGTCTCCCCTTGCTGCCTGGCGGAAACCTGCAACAATGAAGACATCTTTTTTGGAAACTGATTAAAAAGGCACATTGAGATCAAAGTCAAAGAGCTCCCGAGTCCTGCAAATGGGATGAAATAATTTACTGCGAAGGAGAGGAAGAGACAGAGAGAAATCTCACGCACAAAGTGCTGTACAATGCAAAGAGTCTATTTCAGCAGTTTTATAATTAATAAGACACTGAAATGGGAAAATGCAGAGTTGTGTTTAAGAGAAGAGGCCACTGTCTGGGTATGTTGTTGATGTTATGTAGCGTTTATAGTGTGTTTAAACGAGACAGCGAAGTCATCATAGTGCTCTACCACCTGGAAGAAGCACACAGAAATCTCACTAGGTTTGTTATGTTCCCTATATGCAGCTTTTATCTGTTGATTTCTCATTTGAAGCTCTGTGGATCCTAATAGTTCATCAGGGCCACATCTTTAGGCTAGGTGATGAGCCATCATCAGACCCCATCAGGCATGAAGAGACAATCAGTGTTTGGACCTTTCCAGTCATGGTTTGTTCTCCCAAATAACAAAGTCACTGATTGTGTGTTGGTTGGTTGTGGGCATATTTGTCTGTTTGCTTTTGTAAAGCTACTTCTTCCTCGGTACAGTGGGGCAGGCAGATGATAGGTCATATGCATGAGGGTCATTCACCTGTAACAGCAACCAGGCATTGTATCACACAGGCCCACAACACTATAAGGCCACCCTGAGAGATACACCTGAGGACTGTCATACTGCACCCAGCATCAGGACCCACAGAGGCTCATTTTGAGCAGAATCACATTGATCTTTCATTTGCTTGTCAAATAGCTGTTTGCTAAGTCACAGGCCTATTTTATTGTGATGCAGTTGTGTTCATCCGTGTAGAAATCTGAAACTAATTTGAAGCAGGTATTATGGCGGACTGTGAAAATGTAGGATGCAGTATGATGACATCTTAGATGACATACAGTTTATGTTTTTGTTGTTGTGATACAAACCCAAAACATAGAAATAGAAAATGTTCCAGTCATTTTCACAGTGCCTCACAAAAACATTTAAACAATGTAAACTTTTAAACATTCTGTCCAACACAAACAGTAAAATGTATATTATCAGGAATTTGAGATCCCCTCCAGTTTTCATTTACCATATAGAACCACCTCTTACTGGATCCCCACATCATGATGCTGCCACTACCATGTGTCACTGTGGGTTTGCTGTGTTCATAGTGATTAGCATTTTGCCAATGTTTTTTATGTAGGCCAACAAGTTTGTTTTTGGTCTTACATGCTCTGTAAATCTCTGCAGCTCAGCCAGAGCTACCATGGGTCTACTGACTGCTGCTCTAAAAAAACATTCCTTGCCCAGCGAGTTAGTTTAGACGAACATCTTAATGGACTGGAAGTTGTGCCTTACCTTTCCCAGTTTGGATAATGAACAATGATCTTTGAGATGTTTAGAACTTATGATATTAGTTAATTACCTAATCCTATTAACTGGTCTTCATAATGCCGGTTGAGGCTTTTAAACAACAGCTGTATTTATACTGAAATTTTACTTAACAGGTTGAGTCTCTTTACGTATTTGTTTAGGTCTGAAGACAATCGGTTGTACTGGATTTAATTTAGGTGTATGAGATTAAAAGGGTCATGTCACACTTTGTTTTTTAAATACGTAAATTAGCCTTTGAAACTGTAATTGTTGAAGAAAGCTGAATGAACAGGAATATAAATCATTTTTTTTTTTGTAAATTATTAACTGAAGCAAATCAGTGCCTCAGACATCCCTTAAGTGATAAATAAGCTGTGTTTACCAAATCTATTGCATATGTATTACAAAGGCTAACTGCAGAATATTATAGGAACATGTCATTTATTAAATACATTTTTCTTAGCTGTTCTTTTTATAAATACCGTATGTTCATACTTCCATTTGCAATGCCAGTCAATAATGTTGCATATACTGTTACAACAGATTGTTAGAAAAACAAAATCCTTGCATCATGTATTTTATTTGATCCCCACTGTAATATTTAAACCGTGTAAATCCAAATGAGACTTAGTGAATGTTTCTCTGTGCTTGTATATTTTTAACCAAGGCTGCCTCTCCACCAAATTATAATCTCAACATGACATTCAAATTAAAACTTCCCGACTTGATGATGCTTTGAGAAATTCATTTCATACTCAACATGGCAAACTGTAAATGAAAATAGACTTAAATTACGCAGCTAATGCAACATACTGCAGCAATATTTATTGCAGAGGAACTGCATTTCAAAAGCGTGGCTGGTGAGATGCATTTGAGCCATTGTTTTGGAGAAACAACTCAAAGATGATCTTAATTTAAGATAATGAAATACTGATAAACTAGCAGTCTATATGTTAATTTTAACCAATCAACAAAATTATTTACTTTCCATTAAATATTAAATGAACAAAACCAAGCTAAGTCATCTCTCCTTGTTGTTAAGATGACCTTTATCCCGCAAAGTATTTTCGATGAAAATAACTATTGTTTGGGGTTTGATTTCAACAGGGACTTTGCTGTACGTCTTACCCTAATCTCATTCTGCCCATTTCCTGTATAATTGCTGACTGCAACTAAAAGCCAGAAAACCATTTAACTTTAACTTTTTTTGATAAAAAAAACCCTTCAATGCAGAACTACACTTTATTTGGTTGAGGCTCCATCCCATCCGCCCATTTTCTATACCCACTTCTTCTGTACAATGTTGCAGGGAGCTGGTGCCTATCTAGACAGGTCACCATTGCAGGGCAACACAGAGAAACAAGACAAACAACCATGCACACATACCCATTCTCACTTATGGGTAATTTAGAGAAACCAGTTGACCTAACAGTCATGTTTTTGGACCGCGGGAAGAAGCCGGTTTACTGGAAGAGAAGCCACGCATGAACAGGGAGAACTCTTTGAACAGCCAGCATCTTTAGCAATGACCTTTTGTGGCTTACCTCACATTCACTGTGGACAGTGTCAATGACTATATGCTGGACAACTGTCAAGTCAGTAGTCAACTTTCATAATTACCAGAAATAAACAGTTATATATATCACTCTGTGTGTAATAAATCTACAAACTGTATGAGTTTCTCTTTTTCCATTGAATTACTAGTAACTTATTAGTAAAGGCTTGTGCATCTAGTGGTCAAAGCCAGATAAACAAGCCATCAGTTTTAGACAAATTACTCTTTGCATGTAGAGTAGTTTTTACTTAGTCAGTCAGTTTGTGTGCTTTTTATATCTGGTACTCAAAGAGGATGATGACCTATTCAGGAAGGTAGATGACCGTAAGTTATACATTTTTATCAAGGAAAATTTAATGTTTTTTTTAAATTCACATTATTTGGAGCTTTATGCATTTATCCAATTAAAGGCAAGATGATCCTATTCCTATCCTATTATAAGCCTTTGATGTTCTAGGACTGTGTATTTCATCTGTTTTCCGCTGCAGCAAAGAGGAATTTCAGGCTAAAGAGACATTATGCTAAATGCATTTTAAACTGGATTGGTTAGTAAAATAGAACTAAAAACTTTAAAAATGAAATTTTTTACATGGATATTTCAGTTTTAGAGAACTGTGGAATTGCTTTTATCTATGGAAAAGTGCACTCGTTATTTTTCCCACAAACATTCCTTTAATCAAAGCAAACAAAAACACTTGAACTGATTTAATTTATACAGCAGAAATACTGTTGCACACCAACCTTAAACACCTGTGTCTTTTTTTCCTTTTGGATGATTATTTGAACAGAAAGATGCCCTGGAGCTGCACTTTATTATGACACTTCTAGAAGCTCCAACATTGAATCTTAACAAAATGATCATTTAATTGGTCACAAACCTGTCGGGTATGACCACAACCCAAGATTCTCTTTACATAGGAAGTCTCACAAACGCCCTTCAAAGGCGACAGAGTAAACTCAAACACTAAACGCCAGAGCATAATTTGCGAGTGAAGAGACAGCTTCTCGCAGAGCTCCACTTTCAGAAGCCACCCATTACTTGTGGAATGACTTCTTTGTGTAGCTACCTGGGCTCCTGGTTTATTTTTACCCTCCCTATGTCCCTCCTCATTCTTTAGCAGCTTCAGGAGATGGCGTTAGTTTGGCTTCATCTCTGACAAAAGATAAATGAGCTCTGGGTCTGTGGTGATCCACTATGGCTGCCAGGGGGTTCCAAAATAGCAAACTATTTTTCATACGGGCCGAAGTGATATGGAGTGCGATGCAGCAGGCGCTAACATTTACCATATTATAGTGCGCGGGAATACATTTCATTCTTAGTTTTTTTTTCTGTTTCTTTTTTCTGCTCTTGGCTTTTCTGTTGGGTGAGAGCTGCGGCAATTAAAATTGATCAAGTGTGTGCCGAGAGCGAGTTTACCCTGGTTATTTACAGTTTGGGGTTTCAAGGAAAGAAACTGAAAAGGAGAATATGATTGAGAGATGTTTTCTGTTTTTAAATATTTTATGAAAAATACTTTTTCCTCTTATCTCAGGATAGATATAAAATTCTTTTTCCGCTCCATGTCTGAAGATATGTTTTAATTTAGGTGGATTTCCAGGGTATTGCAGTTGTTTTAACAGATTTACAGAAATGGTCATTAATCACCTTGTCAGTGTGAGGCAGAAAAACATCAGTGATGTGTTTTCACTGGGAAAATGTCCCATGTCAACTAGAGGCATGCAAAGCTCGCTATCAGCTGAAACTTTTCCATTTAAATGAGCAGCTATAGAGTCTCTAAGGCGCTTTGAAGAGTTGCGCTTGGCACAAACAGAACCTGCAGCCTCTCCTGTGTTTTTAACGGCTGAAACATTGCTGACACATGATGAGTGAACAAACACACGACATCTCTACCTGAATCCTCATGAGGACTCATCTTCATACTGTGCTTCCAGTTGGTAAATCTGCAGACCATGCCAGCAGGAACTCTCCCTTCACCTAAGTATTTGTAAATGACTCGGACACTTCTTTTAATGCAACAAATGTACACATGTATTGCTTTGAAGAAGTTTTTGCTCCCTGAAAGATTTCTTCCATTTTTGCTTTTCTGCCACACTTCAATGTTTCAGACTGTCAAATCAGTTTTAATATCATGGAGAGTTATCCAGACTAAATGCAGAAAACTGTTTCCAAAAGATGATTTCATTTATTTAGAGAAAGCAGAAATTCAGGCTCATCTGGCCTTGTCTGAAAACATAATCACATCCTAATCCTAACAACTGGTTTTGCCACCCTTGGTGCTGATATCAAGGGTTTGCATTAAACTGCAAGAGTCTTTGACCTCCCTGTGGAAGAATTTTGGCCCACTATCTTGTATTTAGATTTGTTTTAATTTGGAGAGTTTTCAAATGTAAATGGAACATGTATAAAAAAGGATTTTTTTCATCAGATTTAATATTGGACTCTAAATAGGTCACTCTAAAACTTTTATTTTATTTTTTAAGCTGTTCAGAGGTAGACTTGCTGGTGTGTTTCAGATCATATTCCAGCTGTATAAACCAAGTGATCTTGAGCTAAGTGTTAAAGGCTGATAACCAAAAATAAGGCGCACAATCTCCTTCAGGATTTTCTCGGTTCCTTCATTTACGACAAGTCGCCTACGTCCTAAAGCAGGCAAGCAACTCCAGACCAGCACACTACCACCATCATCGGTCTTATGTTCTCATGCTTTCACCATTTATGAAAAGAAAGCTCTCACTGGGGTTTGCTGGAGTTCCATAGCCCTACAAGTGACTTTGTAAACTGATAGGTGTCAATGACTTTGTTTCTCATCTGTCCTTGAATTTCTTTAGATAGAAACATGATGTCTTACTTTTTGAGATTATGGGCATCTCATGTTGTACGTCAGGTTCTAAGTAAGTCAGTTCTAGAGTTTAAAGGTCTGGCTGTAATTGGGCTGCAATGTGGCTGGCAAAATTGAACACAGAGTTAAAGGATTAATCACAATTAATTTATGATTTAACAAGAGGGGTAATTACTTTTTCATGTAGGGCCAGGCAAAGTTAGTTTTTTAATAAATGGAATCCTAATTTTCACATTTCACTTTTGTGTTTTGGGGCAACAGAAATGCAAAAACAGAAGAAATCTGTAAGGTGGCTGGTACTTCTTCATAGCACTGTACATGTACAAATATGTTTTTGCTTTGCAGCATTTGCACTCTCACACACGTGTGCGTGCAATGAATACAAAGCCACCTGCAATGTTTAAAGTCCTTGCACAGTTTTTTTTATCCCTGATATTCTGAGGGTGGTTAAATTACCTCTGGGTAGAAACAAGTCGAGATGCCTCATGGGACCACAGAGGCTTTGTGGGATGAACTCTTCACAGGGAGGTCAAGCTCATTCCTGCAAGTTGAGAAAATTTTTTCTTCTTCATCAATGTCATCATCCATCTCTTAATGGTGCAACTTTATGTGTATCCTGTACTTGTTAGAGCTGTTTTAGCATGAGCATTGCAGTAGTGGGAGATCAAACGAAGTCAGACTGGCCACACTGGAGAAGCGTTCTTCGAGGGCCTTTTCTTGTCACCGAGGTGAGATGATTTATGATTTATTTTCCAATATCTCCCAGCCTGCTCGGTGCTTTGGGCCTTCCTGTCAACAATCACCAGGTACACCTTCCCTACCACATCTGCAGAGGAAGCTTTTACAGTCATTCTGGTGAAAACAAACTGGGATGGATTTGCACAGTTGTTCCTACTCCCTATTTGTGCCAGCGTGTCTTTCCTAATTAGAACAAGTAAGGGGCTAGTGGTGGGAAGGAAAAGCCATGAATGACAGTGCTCTAGAGGTGTTAGATTTGGCTGGAAGCTGCCAGGATCCCCACACCTGGGCCTGCAGGCAGACGGTGAGGGTTGAGGGTTACATAACATTTGCCTAAGCCATATGTCTCTCAACCTTACAGAATATTTAGGAAGTCCACGGTTTAGCAGTGAGGGCAGTTCATGTGAGACCAGAGGGCAAACATGTTCTGCTCCCTAATCCTGGACCAGGTGGTCAGTGCTCCGCCTCTAGGTGGTTCTGTTCTGGACACTGGCAGCAGACAGCTGAAAACCGAATGGTGGTATCAATGTAATGATCACTGGTACCACCTAATATTTGGTCTTCTATTCCCAGATTCATTACTGTGATGGTGGAATAAGGTAGGGATAAAGATGCTTTTCAAAAGTACAGCTATATTGCAATTTTACAGGTATGGAGCAGGTAAAGACTGAAATCCTGACAAACAGTATTTCAATCCCCTCTGCAGAATATGTCAGGCATGGATCAGGTATAGGAAACAAACAGCTTAAATTCTGGCTCAAGGGAACAAAGACGATTCAGCAGAGAACACCAGAAACTGAAGATTAAATATGCCACATGAGTAATGACAGATTACAACCAGATGCTCAGGAGCAGAACCTGGTGGTGATGAACAAAATGTAAAGCAGGTGTGGATCAAACAGAGAAATAAAAAAAAAAAAAAAAAGAAAAAAAACAGGTTTTCAATACAGGAAAGGAAAAAAAACTTTATCATGACAGATTAAAAAAAGAAAACACCCAAATCATATCTTCTTTACTGTTTCAGGCAGATTTTGTTGTGATCTTTCTTTCATGCTTTCTGAAGTTCATTTAAAGTTTTACTTAGCACTTTGGGAAAATCTGCGTCAGTCTGCCCAGAAATGGATTGGTGTGAGAAGGGACAATGAATGGTGTCTGCACGGGGAACTGACCTAACTGGACACATTTATTTATAATAAATTAGAACATTAGATTGAGGTCAACATTTAAAGTAATTCCAAAAGCCCTCAAACAACCTTACATAAAAATAAATAAATGTGTCAACACGAGTATTCTCCAAATGGTATTCACCTCTTTGCATCTGTTTCATTTTATGAGGAAATGTAACAGAATTATAGTCCATTCCAATTCTGAGAATTTCTTCTATTAACGCCACCTACTGGTATGTTTGTTCCTTCAAACTCTCCCCCTCGCAGGAGTTTCCACAAGAGTATGATGCGTTCAGTTGACTTTAGCAGGTTTGATAAATCCTGTACTCTGTGATCCCTGTCAGGTCTGTCATCATCGGTCTTTCAGTCTTAAAACAAAATTCCGCTGAAATCATTTAGTGTTAATTTAAAGTCTTTTCAAAATTTGTCAAAACTGTGAACGTGGTGTAGTGGGTCCCCAGCTTTACACAACGTAATGTGTATCAGATATGGACATCCGCTGCAGTGAGACACCATCCTACATGCTGGGTATTACATTGGCATGAGAAGATTCAGCTCATAACATTTGAAATTCAACAGGCAATGATTACTGCATTTCATACAGTTCTTTGCCATACTAATAGCCAGTATTTCAATTACAATATATTTGCAGCGACTTATTCATGTCAAAAAGCGGTTCTTGAAGTACACCAAAAATGCAGACAGGCAGAGAGCAGCAGAACGGTGAGCAGAAAAGTGTTTAATAAGTAAAAAGCAAAAACGTACAACAGGCAGAAGGTAGCAGATGCAGACATGAACATGGACAGGGCATTGCAAACATTATGTATCCATGTAAATAGAAAAGCTGAGAATATAAAGAGCATTGCAGAGGTGTAAACCGGGAGACTGATAGGCATAAGCAGGTGGACAGGATGAAGATGATTACAATGGCAGCGGCAGAGAGTAAAAACAAAACATGACTATAACTAAACAGACTTCTAATGACACAATCTAACAAAACGAAAATCTTACAAAGGCCACAGAACATTAAATGCACCATAAACAGAACAAGAAAAAAGATAACCTAAAGGAATTAACTAAAGCACTACCTGTAAAAGATAATCATCATGAGAGGAAAAACCCATAACAAAACTCAAACATCTTCAAAAAAGCTCATAAACTCAAGAAGTGTACCAATGTTGTCTAAAACAACCAGTTTTAAACAGGATCTTTGGACACTGGTTTAAGTCTGTCATAATCATAAAAACCCAAATTGTTACAATATCTTTAAAATAACCTGTAAAAAATTAGGATTGACAAGCAATCCCGCCATCCATCCACTGACTATATCCTTTTATCAGTTCTGGGTTGAGAGGGGGCTGGTGACTATCTGCAATGGTCATTGGGCAAGAGGCAGAGTACACCCCTCAACACAGAGACAGAGAACTGTGCAGACACAGATTTCTAAGGGCAATTTAAAGACATTAGTTAAATTCACATTCATATTTTTGGACTGTAGGAGGACACCGGAGTACCCAGTGAGAATCTACATGCACCGGGAGAACATACAATTTCCGTACAGAGAGAACCCAAGCTGAGATTAGAACCCAGAACATTCTTGTTGCAAGGCAGCAGGGCTAGCAACAGCGCCACCTGGCAGCCCTTGACAAATGCCAAAAAGTACTTTTAGAACAAAAAACATTTTTGCCAAAATTTCTAAAGCTTGCTAAACATTTGGTTATAATACACTGTTAAAAATAATCCTATTTTACTTGCTAATTTACTTGCTGTAGTTTACAGGATTTATAGGGTGTATTCTAATGTAAGTGAGCATGCGTTCGTTGTGCGTAAATCACAACATGTGTTTACGTAGGAGTGTATTGTATGAGTACATTATGTTTGTGTGTCCAATACTTCTGCTCTTTTCCTCCTCTTTGCTTTACTCTTAAAACTTACTGAAAATGTACAATTGAACAAAAACAATAATATCTATCTTTCAGATGCCCCTTAGAAGCTAATTGTTTTGCTAACTAGTTTCCTCAGCTAATTAAATGCCAAAAATGCTATATTTAGCAAAGAAAATAAATATTTTTTTTGGAGCTACATCATACAACAGAAGAGATGCACATTTAACCAGGTGATTATCATTCTCAGTTCACACAGTTCATGCCTCATTCACAGTTTTCCTGTCTTTGACTCCTTTATTGTTTCGTCAGGAAATTTTATAGGTCTAAACTGAGTAGACAAACACATCTAAGCCTTAAAGTTTTTGCTCACAAATCACAATATTAAATTAACAAAACAACTCAGAACTAATTATGAAAATATAACACAAAGGTCATCAATCAATTCTGAAACATCTTACTTTGGACAAACTCTTGTTGACACTGTAGTGGGCCGAACCAAATCAGGCAGCACTTCACAAAGAGTTTTGATCATCCTTTCACTATTTCTCCCACTCTCACTCACACCGCTGCTACTCCATGTGCTCTCATCTTGTTTTTTGTTGTTGTGTTTGTTCATAAAAGCTTGATTTGTTTTCCATTTGGGTCTTCATCTTTAGTAAAACAAAACATATCCCAGGCCTATTTTTTTTCACAATTTTGTACCTTTGCACAGCGAATGTTGACAACACTACGTTTCCTAACCTAACCATTATCACGGCTTTAGTGAAATTAGTGGATCATTACAAGATTTTTAACAGACAAAGTGCTGCTGCAGTGGCTGCATTTGGGTGGTTCATTTTCCTTTCGGATACCTCTCTCATGTATAAGAAATCAAATATCTCTAAATGTTACAAACGTTTGACGTTGAAGAGGAAATATTAGTTTTGTAGTGTAAATATTGAAATTCTGACAATTTCAGCTAAGTTTTAATTGAGACATCTTCTCTACGAAAGCGAGAGAACACGAATATCTGCCTCGGCGAAATCCTTCTGAAATACGTGATACCTGGTTCACATGGAAAGATTTAAAAATTGTCGACTGATTTTCAAAACCGAAGAGACCCCACACATGACGATAAAAAGTCATAGAAATAACAGGTTTGGTCATACAGCGTGTGGTGTACAGCCCCACAAAAAGGACAACACACCACACAAAAACTGATTTTACTCACCAACATTTAAATGTCGGATGGGAAATCTTGCAAACCCTCTCAAGATCAAATGTGAGTTCATATTAAATAAACATAGCCAAAGAGGAAGAAGCAATTGCAGACTAATTTTAACAAAGAAAAAAGATTACAAACAGAAGAGGCTTTGGTTAAAGAAGTGGAGACAGCGCAAGCAGGGGCTCTGCTTGCTTCACTATGATATGTAGGTAAGTAATTGTGTTTTTCTTTCTCGGGAAACATCGTTACACACTGTGTTTAGATTGTTCTCTGTTCTGATATTTTATTGAGCTTTCCTGGTTAATTACTGTTAAAATAAACGTGCATTTCTGGTGTGCATTTTGGATTCCTGTCCGTGTTTCTCTCAACTCTCTTTCTGATTGGCTTAACGTCACATTCAATAGGCTGCGTGCTCGTTTGTCCTCAGGGAACACCCCGGACGCTAGGATACTGGGCCAAGACAATCCAACATTTGGACAATGCCTGATTTGAGGTTGGACTTCTTGACATCCCTCTAAGCAGACTAGATCAATCTTAACACACCACACACAGCAAGAATATCTCAGAAGATTATCTTTAGAGCCATCACGATAATAGGGGCATCCTTAAGATTGTCGCAAGGGGAACATCGGGTCAAAAGTCGGCATACTTATCTTGCTGTGTTAACTAGGCATTACACATTGCCAATGAGTTTGAAGTGACTCTAGTTATTCCATGTTTCTGTGATGTCATTAATCTAATCCTCAGTTCCTTAGCCTTGCTCCCCTCTCAGCTGCAATCCATTCTGATCATTGTATTCACAAACTTTTTGGTGCTCACTGCTCACTATTAGATTTTACTGTTTGCCTACCCGTACCTTTCATCATCTTTTTTTTTTATCATTTGACAGTTGCATAATATAATTATAAGTAGAACTGAAAAATAGTTAAGCATATTTCAATTTAAAAGTTCAAAATGATCATTAATTTTGTCAGCCGTATTGTTAAATATGAAGGTTTAGGCAGGCAGAAGGGGATATATTTGACATGGGTACAAAATGTCCAACATGTATGTTCTATCTGAGTAATGCTCTTAACAAAACGGTCACGCATCAATTCGTACCATGGTCATTGTCAAAGCGACCAAAACTGCAAAGGTACAAAACAGCAAAGGGACAAAATGACCAGCACCCACTCTAAGAACATTATGAGAACAGAAGCTATTCTCTTACTTCCACCAAAGTCTTAAGACCCCAACTGGATGGAGCAAGAACAGGATTTCACTGGAACTATGCCCCACAACCTAGAGTGCCCAAAGGTTTCACTTTTAACATCCCACTGCTACACTAAAAAATACACCTTTACGGTTTTGCTGTCCATGAAAGCTCTGCACTGTTTTGTTAGCACAAGGAGGAATTACTCTCTCAGTTGTTTTTTTTTTTTTTTGCTTTGTGCAGTTGCTAAACTGATGATGTATTTGTTTACACATAAAATGCAATTTTATGGTTTATCAGAGTTTATCAGAGTTATAGTTCCAGTAATAAAAGTCCTGTTTGAACTGTCACTGTTGTTTACAGAACAATAAAAGCTTAAAGGGTCTGTTTGAGGGGAGGAAGTGAGGAGGGACCTCAAACAATCTGCTGGCTTCTGCTTACCTTATTCTCAACAAATTATCCATGGTAGATTTTCTCATTGTTATACAACTGCTTAAAATGCATGGCTTAAGCAAACAAACAAACACAAAGGCAAGCGCACTGCAGCTCACGCATAGACACTTTCACAACGAGATGTGAGACATATTGGGATAGTTATAATGCAGCGATGAAGCATCCAGAGGAGATTAGGGAGCTAAATGGGAAACAACAGGCGCTGCAACGGTACAGGAGGATATGATTCCTGCTTGTGTTAATCACAGTGGAACAGTTCTGTCGTCTTTACCAAACAATGCCATGCTGATGCTAATGGCACTGCCAGCCATGACTAAGAGTGCACTCCGAATGATTGATAGCTAGAATTATATCAAGGTGACTTTCAGTCAGTTCCATCAGGTTGTTCGGTTTGATCGATAATAACCAATGCATCTTAACATAGACATGCCTGCCACACAGACTCATTCATCAGCTTCAAGTCATCATCTTCCTCTTTAATTTTAGTGCAGTACAGAGGAATATTTCATCCTTGTCTGTCAAACACATTAGATTTACAGCCACAAGACGATTTTTCCATAAATTTTGTTTTTGTAGTTTTGTTGTTTGGATTCTGCAACATTCAGGTGTATGATGCAGCGATGCCTCAAGAGAGTTCCCTGTCTGTAAGACAGCAACAGTAAGGCTAGTCCCACACTGGAAGCGATAGATCAAGATTTTCAAGGAACGTTCTGCCTGAAAGTCATAAAATTACTTGCAGTTGATAATTCATTTGGCCTTTCTGTTTATAATAAATACCTCAGGGAGTAAAGCAGACTGAAGCTAATGGCTAGCCCGACAGGGGCAAATACCAAAGCAGATTTATGCAATTTTATTCCTGCTGGGACCATTAGCATTTAAAGAAAGTTGTGTATTTGTGTCTTGTTTGCCATGTATGCACAGCCAGGTTGTGTTTTTGGAGAAGATTTTCATTATTTTTGTCTTTAAGTCTTAAATATGCCTTTTATAATCTAAATAGAGCAGTCATTATTTCTTCAGCATTTTAATATGACTGTGACTCCCTTTCAGAATATATTCTTTTTGAGCACGCAATCATTCCAAATTTATATTATGCTGAATCTTGAATATTCCATGTTTTCCACAATGTGAAAATTCAGTTTAATTATGTAGCACCAATTCACAACATATGTCGTCTTAAAGCTTTTTACAAAAAAAGTCAATTCAATCAAATCATACAGACAGATTCCAAGTCAATTACATACATTCCAAATGATCCTGTTTATCAAACAATGCAAGTTCAGTTTATAATTCTAATTGGTTAAAAAGTTTTCTATCTGTGGAAACCCAGCAAATTGCATCAAGTCACTGGCTTGGAACATTCACTCCTCCTGGATGAGCATGTAGCGAAAGTGGAGAGCCGCTTGCATTGACTTTGCAGCAATCCCTCATACTGAGCATGCATGTAGCGACAGTAGAAAGGAAAACTCACCTTTAACAGGAAGAAACCTCCAGCAGAACCAGGCTCAGGCCTTGTCCACACGTAGGCGGATATATGGGAAACAAATACCTTTTTATGCATTTTGGCTTTTCATCCACACATAAACTCAGTTTTACATCACTAAAAATGAATAAAACTTAAAACTCCGGCCAAAGTGGAGATCTATGAAAAGTCAGTTTTTGACCCTATGTGTGTCCATGATCAAACTGCCCGAATGATAATCAATTCCCAATCGACACTATCTTGTGTTTTATCAGCTTTAGATTATTTTTTAAGATATATTTTCTCAGCACTAGAGGCCTTTATTTTTCATTTTTTGACACCAGGCAGACAGGAAAGAGGGGCAGAGAGAGGGGGAGACATTTGGCTAAGGTTGCAGGGTCCAGGACTCAAACCTGGGATGGCCACATCAAGGACTATAGCCTCTATATATGATCGCACACTTAACCCCTACACCACCAGCATCAGCTTTATATTCTAAAACTGTGTTTTAAAGAAGTTTACCTTCTTTTTTTGTCCACACAAACGAACCTCTTGGCACCATGTTTTACCTAACAGGAAGTCGTGATTGTTTTTGAAGGATTCTGATTGGCTGACACAGGTTTCATTTTTGCAGTACACTGCGCTCTATGCATCTGGAGTGTTTAACAAAACGCTCAGTGGCGTATTTCTGCGGGTTGGTTTGGATGAAAAATTTTCTGAAAAACCTCACGTGTGTATGATATTATTTTTAAAAACGATGTAGGGGAGAAATGTATATATATATTTTTAAATACCCTGCTACGTGTGTACAAGGCCTTAGTGTGAGCGGCCATCTGTCGTGACCAACTGGGAGTTTTAAAAGATGGAGCATACACACAAAAAACAGAGAAGCGCTGATGTCGGAGTACTTTCTATGTTGAATAAAGAGAAAAACACAACTAAACAGAGTCGACTTTATAGTTGAATGAAAGAGATCACATACATTTATTCACAGTAAAAGCTCGGCCAATAGATATGTTGAGAGAAACAGGGTTAAACACTGAATGCCAGGATCAAGTGTATCATCTGTAGAAGGAAAACATTAAGTTGTTGGTAAACCTGCACTCTGAGAACAAAGTGCTCTGTTAGGAACATATGGAACAATCAGATCTCTGATGTGTGATGGAGCTGTAATTACTATGGCAACATTTAAAACACTTCTTGTGTCTAATGGACACAGTTGGAGCAATTTTATTTACAGTTATTAGTAAATGATAAAAACGACTGATCAGAAACAATATTGCTGCCAGTTTTTGAGGTTTTATGTTTTGACCTAAA
Organism: Girardinichthys multiradiatus; assembly: GCF_021462225.1. Taxonomy (NCBI): domain Eukaryota; kingdom Metazoa; phylum Chordata; class Actinopteri; order Cyprinodontiformes; family Goodeidae; genus Girardinichthys; species Girardinichthys multiradiatus. The sequence goes on along the minus strand of NC_061795.1, from coordinate 26,674,802 downwards.
CTCTCTGCAATTTTTATAGATACCAATGTTTGGGGGATTGGGGGACAAGCTCTACTATCTTATTTTTGGGTCAACTAATGGACGTAAGATGTCTTTTTCTGCTGTGGTACAGACATGAGGAGGGAAGATAGCTGCAGGCTATGTATTGAGATGGCACTGACAAAAACAGGCATGAGGGTAAGTGGAGCGCATCTAAATAAACAAATAAATATCAAACTACACCAAAAACTAAATGCTTAAATGAAAATATAAACAAATACACAAAGAGCAAAACACAGGAAACAGCTAGGAATAAAAAGTGAAACAAGAACTGATCAAAATACAAAACCAGATTGAAAACTAGAACACAAAGACCAATGGATCACGACATTAAAAAGGGACACATAAATGAAAAGATTATTTGCTCAAATATATTAGAGCAAATAAAAACGTAATTAAGGTTGGAGCCCTCAGAGGTCAGCCCCCACCGTTACCCCTTTGATTTGCAGCATGTTTACGAGTTCCTTTCTTAGTACATCATTCACAAAGAGTTATCTATAGATAATACCAGCTTATATCAGTTTGGCAAAACCTCGGCCAAAAAAATCCTGAAATATCCCTTTAATGCTCATGTACGAGCAGGTGAGGCCAGCTGCAGTACGAAGGCAGCGTCTCTGTCCACTTGGCCCGCTGCCCCTTCCTGCCCACACAGATACACTGTGCCCGCAGGCTTTAACAGCAACAGACAAAGAAGGACCTTATGTGCTACATCAAAAACGAGAGATCAAACATCAATGTTCATTGTGGGTATTGAAAGCACACTGTTAATCACAGTGAGTTTAATGTGTTTCAGTTGAGAGATCACCCAGAGATTACTCCAGTTGTGTTTTCTGAGAAGAGCAACTGTCTCTACATAATAGCCATGCCTCAGAGGAATTTAAGCAAATTGTGTTTGTTAGCTTTGATTTTTTTTTTACATATCCCTCTGCTTTATTTAATAAACTAATAAAGCATAAAGTTTAGTTATTAAAAAGCCTTTTTATACGTTCATGGAAAATATAATTCAGTACAGAAAATATTTAGGCAGCTTTTAGTTCTAATCACTTCTCCCTGGTTAAAACGCAACACTTTGCCAAGATACTTCGAAAAGAGACTTCAAATAATCTGAAAAGACACGGCAAATCCCAGAACGTAGTAACAAATTGGACCAATGGCAGTGACTCACCTTTCTGAGAGGCTTATGCATACCCAGGGGGAAGGTGATGGATTTTTTCCCTTACCTACAGTGAGCGGAGCAGATGCTGGAGAAAGATTTTGGACGTCACAAGAAGTAAAATATGATGCACGTGTGTCTGTGTGTATAGGTGTGTGTGTGTGTATATGAAACACTGGTTTGTGGAGTTCTGGAGTTTCAATAACTTCTGAAATACTTGGAGGGTCAAAAAGGATGAGAGTAAGAAATAATGCATCATGGAGCTATGAAAATCTCCTCCACAGGAAGCATGTTACCGGTTTGAGCTCAATTTTTAGGTTTGACATGCTTTTCATTGACTCAGTCTCATCAAAAAACATGCAGTTAAGATGTAAATGCATTAGATTCAAAGCTGGGGACTAGGTGAAGTAAGTATATTAATATTTGAAAAACTGGGAAATGGGATATATTGGCAGTTGCCCAGGGCAGCATTAGAAATGGAGGGTGTGTGTGCTCAAGCACCATATCAAAATTTGAACTTATTTATCTGTCAATTGCAGGGATGGAGGGCTTGAGATCAGTCTTGGGTTCTGGACTCATTTCGAGACCATTTTTCTGGTTGTGGGCTTGGTATAGGAGTCTGATACCTCAGTCTTATTGAGCCTCGAAAAAATTGGGTTGAGACTGGTTTGAGACTGTAGTTTTTGTTATATATTGTCACCTTCCTGAAATAATGGCCTCATGAGCCTTTCAGACAGGACGCGATTTGCACTGTGCTTGCCGCTGGGTACAGGTCATTTGCTCTGTGCGGTGAACTGTTTGCCGCACTGCGCTGGCTGAGTTGACGGGACAATTCAATTATTTTGTTGTCAGCGGCACACTTGTATCTGTCCCGTGCTAAGAAGCAAGTGCTAGCACTAGCCGTGCTTATGAGAAAAAGAGCTGCAAGGAACAGAAGGCTGCAGGTGCATCACACCCTGAGGTCCAGAGAGTAGCTTGGGGAGTTCAGGCTTGTGAAAGAGCTCAGTTTCCACAGCAACAGGTTCCAGGCCTACTTTTGGCTCAGTGTGGAGCAGTTTGAGAGTTTGCTGGAGAGATTCGGACCAAAGATCTCAAGGATCAGTACAAATTCATGGGAGCCAATTTCTGCTAGAGAGTGTCTGACATTTTGTCTGAGGTAGGTGAATCACAGCAAAATAAAATGTAATAAAATTATGTTCGCTACTTTTTATACTTGGCCTATAGGTTGTTTTGCTAAAGTCCTGCTAGTCATATCTTTTTGGCTGTGTTTTTCAGCCTGCACTGCAAATTTTACTTGCTTTAATTACTACTAGCTCGATTATTTTTTTAAAGGCTGTTTAAAAACTTTCATTGTCTAAACCTTTGGATTTCAAATTAGCTTCATTGGGATGGTTGAAAGATGTGATTCCTACACCACCATCGCTTTGAGCTACAGTGCAGAAGCAATAGATAGGAAACATGTTGTGATCCAGGCACCACATTATTCAGGTTCCCTGTTTTTCAAACACAAGGGAACATACTCAATTGAGGATGCAAAGTATCTTTTTAGGGTGGTGGATATTGGAGCTTTTGGCTGGAACAGTGATGGAGGGACCCTTGCTGCTTCCACCATTAGAGAGTCCTTGCGAGAAGAGAAGATGCATCTTCCAGAAGATGCTCTTCGCCCAGACGTCAATCACCTGGGGCCCATGCCTCATGTTTTTGTGGAAGATGAGGCTTTCCCTCTCAGGTAACTTAGATTAATTGCAAATGATGCTCTACAGTGTTGGTACCCAACCCTGTTCCTCCAGAGCCCCTGCCCTACACGTTTTAAATGTGATTCTGTTCCAGTACACCAGATTTAAATGATTGCATGACCTCCTCAGGAGCCATCAAGTGCTGCACAAACCTGTTAATCACTTTCATATAAGTCAGGTGTGACACTGCAAGGAGACACATAAACCATGCAGGAAAGGGGAACTGGGATAATTTGCTTTTTCTTGGGGCCTCTGAGTTTGACTGCGAACAGGAACAATCTTTGGTTTTGAAATCACAAGCAGCATCATATTTTATAAAATTGCCTTCATTTTCTGATTACTTGTTTTGTATCATTGTGTTACATATTAAACTCTTTAATTATTGGTTTCTTGGTGTATTGAATTGTAGCTTGCATATTTGGTTAAATTAGATTTTGTTTGGTCCTTATTTTACCACATGGAGGAATGTGCTGAGGCCATATCCTGGAAAAAACCTCTCCCAACCAAAGAGTATCTTCAGCTACCGCCTATCACGAGCCAGATGAGTAGGTGAGCCTTTGGGATTCTTGCTGCACTGTGGAGAATCTACCACTGGATGATTGGAGTTAGCCCTGGAAATGTGGATGCTGTTGTGAAAGCAACAGTGGCCCTTCACTACTTCCAAAGGTGGAACTCCAGAGCAGAAAACCCTGTCCCACTGGAAGAACACGACACCCCTGCACTACAACAAGCAGAGAGAGCAGGCGCAAACAACAGCATCCAAGAGGCTATAGCTGTACAGGAGGCTTTCAAAAGCAAATGTGACACTGTGCTGTAATTAGTGTTCAAAAACTACTTTTATTTTAACTAGTGTTAATTTGATGATTTCACATACATTTTATTTTCTCTTATTCAACCTTCAAATGTGCAGTTTGGTAGCATGGTTTATTATTCTAGCGCACATATGACGACATTTTTAAAAACATTATCTTTTTTTACCTTGAGCTTAATGACTGTTGTGCTCATTTAGGTCTGGTGTCCTAAAAAACACAAAGTACATTAAAAGTACATTAGACAGCAAATATCTCTTTTTTTGTCAATTTATTTGTATTGTGAAGAGTAGAAAACATTCATTTCTCTTGGGCGGTAGAAAAAAATCGTCTCTATAAAGATTACAAAGATTAAAGATACAGCTGGATGGAAGTTTCCTGCATTTTGAGTGTTCATCTTAGCAACCTCACTCTCATCACAGTAAGTCTAAATGAAGCCAATTTATCTTACTTTTACCTACCAGTAATATTAACAATCATAAATTCTATTATGTTTTTGACAAAATGTATAAAATGTCTACCTTATTTTGCAAAGGTAAATTTTCAAAAAATATTTTTTGGAAACTTACAAAGTTGTTATTATTTTTACATATGACAACAAATCTTTATTACTGTTTTTAAATTTATCATATAAATACTGTGCAACAGAAGCTGATGAGTTCAGTTCAGAGATTGTGTATCAATGTGTGGCTGCATTTAATAATTTACATATTAGTTTATTATGAAGATTATTAGTTTAATACCAAGAGCTTGTTTTGGTTAACCGTTTTTCATTAATGTCTACATTTTATAGTGTGGAATTTTTGTTTCTATTAAGAAAAAAAAACAATGTCCCAAAAATATTTGTCAAATTGTAAAGGTCTAGACTCCATGTCTGCTTAGTTGCACCTTGGACAGGTTTTGATTACATCTCACAAACTGGGACCATGATATTCTCATGGCCTCAGAAAATGGACTTGTGTCTGTATCGTCCTGTAAGATCTCAGTGCAGCAGATGATACAGCTGACCACAATATTCTCGTAGAAAGGCTTGAACATGCTGTAGGGATCAAGGGAACAGCACTAGGTTGGTTTAAATCTTATTTTTCTGACAGATTCCAGTTTGTTCAAGGCACAAAAGTGGAAATATAGCAGTGGGTATGTTGGGCAGCAAAAAGAGAGGCTTGTCAAAGGCATCATTGATATTATTTCGGAAAACTTGCATAAGGAAAATTTTCTGTTTTTATTTTGGCAACATGTTCTTGAAAATCTAAATGCATTTTAAATACATTTTAAATACATGCAGATAGATTTTTTTCTTTTGGTACTGAGTTAAATAAATAGAAACATTCACTGTATGCAAATTTTAAATGCATAATTTAAAAATGTTGTCTTTCTAAAACATTTAGAAAAATGTACTGCACGCATTGTTTTTGTCAGTCATTTAACTTTTCTACTTGTGCCTAGCAGATTTTTCAACCATATTAATGCAGGCATTGTTTATTTTGAAAAGGTCATTAGAGTTGTGATGAGAAGCGAGCTGTGTGGAATGATTTGATTGAAGTAGCGGAGGGAGCTCAGGCACAGTGAGTTATGGACATCCAACAGAGAGGAGCCTCTTCATTAGTGAAATGATTAAAATTGATGGGAACCTACGGAGCTCCAGCTCCCCTGAACTCCCCGGAGCATAGCTCTCATTCTGCATTCATTTATTTGGGACTTTCTGTTGATCAATAAAAGGTGCCTGCTGCTCACTATGGGGTCTAGTTGGGGTGGGGGCCCACTTAGGGAAAAGAGAAGAGGCTTGTTTTTTATGTTGAAGACAAACATTACAGTCAACATCTTCAGCTTTAGAAAAACCTTGGGGAAAACAGCAGCTTTGACTGTTTTCTCTATGTAATTTCCTTTGTAGGTTGTCTATTTTAGTCACTTTGGGTTTTTAGACTCTTGTTAAGCAGCCCACGTAGTTTGAAAAATGGAGTTTCAAGCTTGGTAACACTTTAACTTAAAGAAAAAAGGGGTATCAAAGAGATCTGAGAACTGTTACCCATCCACAGTCTCTCTTTTTAATACAGAAGAAGAATTCATAGTAAGTATGACACATGGTGCATGCAGCACCTTGCAAACGTATTCATTTTGTCACATTACAACCATAAACATCAGTGTAGTTGATGGGGACTTTAGATTATAGTCCAACACAACATAGTGTATAATTATAAAGTGGGAGGTAAATTATTTAGGATATTGTTAACATTTTTGTTTAAACAGCACTTACATCCACCTAAACAGATAGGTTTGTAAAGGAGAGTATTGATCAGAGAAGCAGCCCAGATACCCATGGTAACTCTGGAGGAGCTGCAGGGATCCACAGAACATCTGTTAACTGGACAAATGTTACGAGTGCACTCCATAATCGTGTCCTTCTTTGGAAATATGGTAATAAGAAAGCCATTGTTGAAAGAAAGTCATTAGAAATCTAGTTCCGTGTTTGCTACCAGCCATGTAGGAGAACAGCAAAGTTGTGGAAGACGGTGTTTTAGTCAGGTAAGACCAAAGTGAAACTGCTTGGAATCCTTTCAAAATGTTATTTATGCAAATACATGTCATGCTGAACACAACTTCACCAGTGTGAAACATGGTAGTGGCATCATATTGCTGTGGGAATGCTTTTCTTTGGAAGGAAAAGGAAGCTGTGATGTGACGATGGATGAGGTTAAAAACATAACAATCCTGGAAGAAAACCTGTTGGAGACTGGAAAACACTTTAGACTGAGGCAGAGGTCCAACCCTCAACATACAACTAGAGCTACAATGGAATGATTTAGATTAAAGCATCTTTTAAAGTTAACTTCCTTTGATGCATTTTTATTCTACAATACAGATTATAAGCTGGGAATCGCTGCTTTTCTTTCCCCTGTTGATACTCAGTGTCTGATTGACAGAACAGATAATAACACAGAGGCCTTTTTTGAGTGATGACAGTTTTGGCTCAGGTTTAAATAAATTCATTAAACCAAATCAGTGGCTTCTCAAGATAATAACAAATCTACATAAAAAAATATGATATTCATTTAAAGCGTACCAATTAAAGTTTACACAGCCTTTGTGGACTCGGCAGGACACATGAAAACATTGTTAGTGAAAGAAACAGGCATTAATTTCTGTGTATTGGACCAGAGCCAAATAATGGGCAGAGATGCTGAACACAGTCCAGACTCTCTTTGTCTGCGTCCAGCTCTGCTCATTAGAGTGGTGCTGTGCAGCTCATGGCCCGCCGCTCCCCGCTGCTCTGCAGGGCCTTGCCTAAACCAACAGAGATGATGTGGATCACATGTCTGATGATTGCAGGAAAAGAGTTTCAGCAGGGTTTGGAGAAACAGCACAATATACCCAATTTATGTTATTGGGACAATATTAAATATGGTACTTAACTTACTGTTGGAATCTCTTGCCGACAGAATCAGTCTGTTGCATTTTTAGAGCTGGAAGTGTAGTCTGATGATTTAATATTGGGTTAATTGTCAGCATTAGTTACTACCTTTGGATATAAGCAACAAAAATGTTGTTCAACCTTTAACTTATTTGGATTGGCCTCCAAAAGTGCTGTTAGAAAAATTGAAGCTAATTTTGACCAGGATTTGTCCTCTAACTCGCATATAAAGCAACTTTCTGGGACCTCCTTACTTCACCTGTGCAATGTCACCAAAATAGGAACATCCTGTCTCAGGGTAATTCAGAAAACTAGTCCATGCATTTATTAGTTCCTGGCTGCTTCACCACAATTCTCCATTATCAGGATTTTCACTTATTTCTAACAAGTCTCCAGCCTAACCCTAAAAAATAATTGGGGTCAGAATTGTACAACAGACCTATTTCATGACAGATATTTTAAACTGAAAGACAAAAGCATACACAGATGATTTAATTAAGGGCGCATCCACTTAGAGGGAGATTTTTGGTGTGGGTTTTTGTGTGACAACTATTCTTTTTCTCTTAATATTTTAAAATCATAAGGAAGCTTAGATATTATGTAAGTTTTTCCCACACACTGAATATAGAAAGAACTAGAACATATATTTATTTGAACATCAGTGTTGTCAAGCTTGAAAACTTTAGATTTGTGCATACGTTCAGACAGCAAATGGTGTATAAATATAAGTTTTCCTAAGCCTTATGATTTAAAAATTGTAACAAATTAATTTTGACTAAAACTGCAACTTCAGACTATAGCTCTGTGCTTCCTCTGTATGGACATTTCACCCTTCCTTGCCCCATAGATCCAGAAAGACACAAGCTTTGAGTAAAGCCTTTTCGTGTTTAAGCCTTTGAATATCTATTCTTTATGATCTCTATTCCCTCTGCTGAAGTTCATAGTGTGGGTGAACAGAGGAAGGGGAAGGGCGGAATCATAACACAGATGATGAGATGACACCGAACATATTTTGGAAAGCATTTTTGATTCTTTACACATTTTCCTAAACTCAGACAAATATATCCAGAAGCTATCACTGTATTCCATATGCTGGTTCGATGGGTAATGGTTGTTATGACAGGGAGCAATGTCAATCAGACATGATAGCTTGGAGAAGTAAAATAAACATGAAACAAGTTGAATAAAAAGGGAGTTATATAAAGCTCTCCTTGATGTTCAGCATCGTACCTCTTTACCCCTAGTGTGTCTGTTCTATAATGGCACAAAGTAGGGATGGGTTGTCGCTGTCTGTTTTATCTCCCTGCCTTTTGTTAGTGTGCTGAGAGAAAGGCAAAGAGAGAGGGAGAGCGAGGAATGAGGAGGAAGAAGAGGTTGCTGGGGATTGGACCTGGTCCCTGCACGCCCAATTAAAGGAATCTTCTGCTCAAAGACACAGTCTGCAAACATGTGCTCTGACATTTGTCTTCCTGAGTGTTGTGATTTACACTACCATGGAGCTAAAGGCTAAATTTACAACCGCCCAGCATCAGAGACCTCACAGTAATGTTGGACCGGCAAAGACTGCCGAGGAAGATCAGTGGTCAGTGAGCTGCAGTGTTGCTTTCATCACAACATGCTGCTGTATTAGGTTGTGATTTGTTGTGTTTTGCGAAAGATGAGTTGAAAATCATGATTCGCCCAGTATGTTGTTCCAGGCATTTTGTCTTCCAAATATGACCAAAGATTGCATCAGGTTGTACAGGTGTCTATTAGGATTTGCTCACTAAATGTAGCCTGTGCTGCACCGGACCTTTTCACATTATTTTCTACAGTACCTTATGTGCAGAGTTTTGTTTGCATTTATGTTAAAAGGCCATAGCTGCTTTTAAACCACCATATACCGTTCCTAAATATGTTAATATATTGATCTAAGGTGCAAAATTTAGATTGAGCCAACCTAAAACTTTGGGATTAACAGATCTCATAGAAGAGACTTCAACTTTCATGTTTCATAGTTCTTTAACTAAAAAGAACTTTTAACAGAATCATGAAATTTTAATAAATAAACTTGAAATACATGAGATAATGAAAGTTTGAATTAGGTAGGAAATTATTTAACCAATAGACAATAGTTTGTATAGATCAGAGTGTTTGGATGGTGAGCCACAGTGGTCTGTGTTTGGGTCAGAATGCTTTACTATGTATATATGTATCATGCAAATTTTATTTATATATATCTATATATATATATATAGATATATATATATATATGTCTCTTGATGATACAAATATCCTCCTTCTGAGTTTTCACTGTATACACATGGAAGAGGTGATCCACACAGCATGAAAGGTATAAAGAAGTCTATGTAAAGAGATCCAATGATGTCTAAATGTGGCTGAAAAGTTGTTGGAGTTGATTAAACCGGCCAGATTTTCTTTGTTTAGAATTAAAAAGGTAACTTTTCAGCCTACACTTTGGGGCTAAATATGTGCAAATGTCCAAAGCTAAGAAAGTGTTCAATTAAAAATCTCTTTACTGTTCTCTAGTGTAATTATATGAAACTTACTTTGTGGAGGATGGGGGAAATACTTGTAGAATTTCATTATATCTAATGCATTTATTGCAAAAAAGGGACATTAATATTTCACATTATAGCAGATTTTCTGACTTGTTTTACATTCAAATATTGTTGACGTCAAAAACACACTGGTTAAGCAATTTTAAGTATGGGATAAATACTTTATCCCATACTTTGATTATAAATTATGATGCAGGGTGTAGTGGTGGGGAGGTTGTTGCTAATGTATGCCTTTTAATAGCCATTAAAACAAATGTAATGGTGCACATTTGTTATATAAAATGGTGTAACAGTTTAATGGTGGACTTAAAACAATGTCTAAACATAATTCAGTTTGTAACAAGATACAAGGGATTTATTAGGGGGTTAATCACAGGGTTTAGTTAATGTTTTTGCTGTCATGGTTTGAGTTGTGAATATTGTTTTTTGTGCATATGAATGTAAATCGGCTAACTATACTATATTGAGTAATATGGATTTGTGAACTCAGTGATGCTAAAGAAGGCATGGCTCAGATGAGTGTTAACTTCATACTACTTCTTTTGGAGTATGGAAATTGTTTGAATAATTGTGGCAACTTAATCTTGTTTTTATGTTATTTATATTTAAATTTTTGAAACGGCCAATAAGTCTAAAATCCAGAAAAGCTTTAAGAGCATGTATTTTCAAATTTCACTGAATGTTTCATGGTTATAAATATGCTAAAAATAATACAAATCTCTCTAAAATACTACTGTCTTTGTTATGTACTTGTTGAGATTGCTGCTGGTGTTGCACTGGCTCCAACCGTCAACTTTGGTCCTTATAATTGTTGTGGTGACTGTGTTACTTGAATTGGATAGTGTTTGTCATACCATTAACTCAATAAAACCAATTACGCAAGAGGAGAAATATCCCACTTTCTCCCTTTTGTTGAGCAAATATGAACTGACACTGGAAGGTAACCAAACCCACCATCCTATTTGCCTGATTTTTCACATGGTCAGGAAGGGTTATCAGGCATTATGAATGGTTAAAACTAAGTAACAGGTAAACTTAATTGTGTGGCTTTTCTTGCTAGTGTAATTTACCATGCATATTGTTTTGTGTCCCATGAACCTTGGAAATAACCCAACCAATGGAGAGCTTCCTTCCCCAGACACTCATTTGATCTATTCCTGAATGTGACCTGTTTGTGCCACATTGGATCCTCTGATAAGTTTTAAATTCCATGAAGCTATTATGCTATTATCTAATATTACAAAAGCTTGACCTACCACATGTTTTACCTGCCTCTGTACTCTGTCTAAAAAAATCATCAATACAAGACATCTTAAACGTGCAAAAAATGAAAACAGTAATGCACAGATCCTTTAGCTTACCAAAAAAACGACAACAGGATCTTTTCATGTTAGAAACAGACAGAATGGCTGCCACTGAGCCTGTGCAGACGAGTGATCTCACAAGGTGAGCGGACGCCTGACGAGGAGGCTGTCTGGCGGTCAGCTGGGAGGCTGTGGGCCTCAGGGAAAAGCTCTTAACTTCTGTCAGGCACAAATAACCGCACCATTTTTCACCTCCTGACTTTTAACTGAGAAAATCACTCCAGTCCCCAGTTGTATGAACTCCATGTACATGCCATGAGTCAATTCTTGCTCAGTCAGAAAGCAGCTCGCTTTAAGATGCCAATCTTTATTTCTTATCTATTATGAGACAAGTCATCTCAACTGACTATTTTGGAGGTCTTCCTGTCTTAATATATGTTTTTCTATAGACTGTGTTAGTGTGTAATCTTGCAACTGACAAGGCATGAAGGAATGCAGAGTGACAGCTATAGTTTCCTTTAGTTAAGCCTTAGTGGACCAAAAGCAGGCAATAGAACCATTTATGGGAAACAAATATCAAATTTATTATTCTGGCTGTTTTTGTTATCAAAATGATTCAGCTGTATCACATTGATTGGCAATATAAACAAAATTGGAGTTTGATTTTTTCCATCCAAATGGAATTCATTTGAATCTAAATGTTTCAGTTTGATTGTATCTTGCAGGATTCATTTGTTTATATATGTCTGGAAATGAATTGGATCTGTTTGTCTTACAAAAGTGCCCTGAGATAAAATGTGTCGTGTATAAATAAACTCAACTGACTTGAACAGAACAGAGCTTAATTAAAATGCAATCAACACTGTATGTAAATCTGGGTTTTAATGCCAAAATTGTGGAAATGTGAAAGCACTAAATGATCTCTTGAATTGCATATTATTTAGTCACAATAACGCACAAGCTATTTGGACATATTTATGTGCAATATTATTTTATTTAACCAGTTTTCTGGCTGTTTACATGATTTATATTTGCACTTCTGTATTCTTTCCTAGCAAGAGTTCAGGTCATATTCTTGTACATACCCTGTTTTCATAAATATTTAACAGTTTAGGCAAAACAGACAATATTTACTTATATTACTTTTTCAGATAATTTAGACTTATTCCATGGAGTATTCTATTCTATTCTATTCTATTCTATTCTATTCTATTCTATTAATTTCTACACAGTTAAATGTTGTGGTCAAGTTGCTGCTAGGTGGTGCTAGTGGTGCTGTCTCTGAGGAAGGCACAACACTGCGAGTGAGGCGACTCTGCAGACTCATTTAATAAGCTTTTCAGCAGTTACAATTTTCACATTCTTTTGCATGATGTTTATACACTGTATGGAATATTCCTTCTTCCATATTTTCTGACGAAACAGCAAAGACTGTTGATTTGTCTCTCCAGCTTTCAGTAAAGAGGCACGACTCCTAAAGCAAGAACATATAAGAGCAGGATCCCCAGTGCTGCTGTATGTTGCCATACATAACATCGTTTAACACTTTGAACCATCAGAAACATGTCACTCAGTCACTCTCTTGATACCTTCATCTGTCAGGCTGAAGTCATAAATACAATCATTCCCCAAAAGTTGGCTCTTTATTCTGTCAACCGTTTGAAAATGTGGCTGTGCCTTTTCATTTCCGACACATGAATAAGTGAAGGGCCATTAATATGTCTGTTTCATTACACTCTGCCACTCTGCACTGCTGATAAGCATGCTAAGAACTGTGTGCTTCCTGGGTCTTGGTTTTGAAGTCCGATTTGTAAAGCAACATTTTCATTGCAAAAGTGTTTTTTGAGAATTTGTTATTTTATACAAATCACTAAATTAGTGAAGAATTATATTTCTTAGTTTAAAGATTAATTAAAGAATTAAAGATTTTTCTTAGAATAAACACCTAGTATTACGTGCTTATTAAGAGATAGTTAACTAAGCTTTCTTTTCTAAAGGTAACAGCCAAGCTTTTATCTTCTCTAACCCAACAATCATGACAGGATTAGAGGTGAAACTCTACAGTCTCCTTGGCTGTTGTCTGATAAACTTTTTTATTTGAAGGGTGTCCTGTCTCATGTCTCTGGTGTCTTCCTTCAGTGCGCTCCTGATTTGAAATATAGCCTTACATAATGAGGGAGAAAAATAGAGCAGTGTTACACCTCTGAGCCAGTGTCAGCTTAATCAATCATCTGATCATGGCAGGCATGCTTACTCTACTCGCTTCGCATTCGGCACATCCTACCTCTTCGCCTTCTCAACAATGTGACAGCAGCATAATTCATGTTAACTTAGAAATTAAAGTGGCATTATAAAACTTGTCCTTGTGCCTTTTTGGGTATAATCAAAGAATAGTGTGTAGTAAGCTTTAATCTGTATATGCACCATATTTTTTTAATGTTTAACCTTATTTACAATATCTTGAAAAAGTCTAGAACCTTGAACCTATTCACACTTTGTCACTTTACAACCACAGATATTTATGTAATTTACTATAAAGGGGAGGGAAAATATGTATTGTTTTCAAATTCTTTATCAAATAAACACCTAAAAAATGTGGTGTGCATAAGTATTAAGCTTCCTGATTTAGTACTTTCTAGAGACACCTTTCAGTGCAGTTAAAGCTGCAGGTCTGTTGGGGTGTGTCTCTACCAGCTTTACAAATCTAGAGACTGAACTTTCTGTCCACTCCTCTTTTAAAAATAGTTAATTCTCAGTCAGATTGTCCTGTTAACAGGACAACTAATAAATGTGAGAACCACTCTGTCCCCCTAAGCTCAACACCGTTGTTTGCAAGTGTGTCTGTGGTAATGTGAAATGTTTCAATGAATGCAGATGTGTATGTCTAAAGTTCACTAAAATTGGCGCCATTGCTGGGTCTCACCAACTCCAACCCCAAAGCCTAAGCGTCTAAAGTGTAATAAAAAAAACTGCATGTTGTGCCCCCCCCCCATTTGTACGATCCATCGTCCCACATCTCAAGACCCTACTGATGTTTGGTTTTGCAAATGTTAGGGAGGATGGAATGGGGCAAAGGCACCAGGGCAAATCCCCCTGGAGGACAGCTCCTCAACTATCACCCTCTTGTCCTGCCCACACCTACACCAATACACCACTGACTGAGGCCAGGGACCCCTGAGATCACCAAAAATAGCTGGTTGAAGTTCCCTCAACCATCTGCTGTTGCCCCCAAGGTGGGGACAATCAGTGAGAACCCGAGCCAGCAAAGCAAAGCGAGCCAAGCAGCCCAAGACCCAGAGATCCATGGGTCCAGCCAGGGTCCAAGGCAGCACACAGGCACAACTAGCTACCAAACCCCCATTGTCCACCCAGGTATAACCCTATTCTACCCCACTCATGCCCCCAAACCCCCAGCCCACCAGGCCCCAACCACCACAGCCTCCTGCCCACCCTCTGGGAGGCACCCCCTGCCTAGCACACAGACAGCCACCCCACCGGGAGCCAGAGCAGGCCACAAACCACCCCAGGAACACAGCCCTAACCCACACAAACCAGCCAGGAGCGGCAACGGGCCAGACAAGAGAGCAGAGAGATCTATGGTCCAACCCCGCCTTAGAGCCCGGCAGCCACAGCACCCCCACCCCACCACCTGCATGACATACGCACCACCACCCCATGGCAGGACCCAAGTGCTCGGTCCGCATAGGGACATTACTGTCTCTTTGGCACCATCCCCATTTCCATTGGACCCTGATGCTGAGGCAGCAAAGCCCTGACATCCTACATGATTAAGTGATGTATTTAGTTATTAAAAACTGAACAAATTAAAACTTATTCTGCTGGTTTTTCATGTGAGCAGACATTCTCTCCATAGAAATAAAATCTTGTAGCAATTTAAAAAAAAAAAATTACAGTTAAACTTTTTTTATTCTTTCACTTCTTCAGCTTAAGTTTTATTTTTTGCAATGCTTAGAGTTTGCAAGAAAGGTGTGGTATCTATTAGCTTCCAAATCCACTTTTGTGATGTCACCAAGAAGGCAAAGTGAGGGGTAGGCTGTGAACAGCTGGATTTATACTGACTGTTCTCTATTGTTCTCTAACAAACCTCAGTGGCCTTCACAGAACAGCTGGATTTATAGTGCCGTTAAATAACACACCAGTGGATTCTATTTACTAATAAAGTGACTGTTAGAGAGGGTTTCAGAGTAAAGGAGATTGAACGCAAAAGCTTTTTCTCCACTTTCTCAATGCACCTTACTTTTTGGTGATCTAGAGTATTACCAAAAATCCCATTAAAACTGTCATTATTATGTGATAAAAAATATAAAATGTTCTTTTGCTACAAATTGTGCATATTTCTTTGTTGCATATTTTTACTTTGACCCACGATGATCTTTGCAGCCTTGTCGCTAGACATGCAACAAGCGTTACATTTGAATGTGCGGTTCATGCTCTGATACTGCAGTAAGTCAGGAGGTCAGGGAAATCTGGAGGAACCGAAGCTGAGCAGAAGGAATGAAAGTTGGCCTCTTCACTTGGCAGTGAGAGATTCCTTCTGGCATTCTTTCAAAAAGTCAGCCTTCTGCACAGCACAGCTCCAATAATTACATCATGATCTTGTTGAGGACCAACATGCAGAAGTGCTGCAATGGAAACATGAAAACTGAATCTTTTTGACATTGCATATACCGGTATTCATTATTTGGTGTTCTGTACTTTTTGCATATATTCAGGGGATTTGTTGTCTTTTGATGTACAGACTTGTTGCATCTTGGTTTCTCGGCAATAATTACAACAAAGCCAATAAACACAATCTAAATATGCAAAACAAAAAAAAAACTTTTTTAAAGATTTTGTGGTACTATTTGCTCTACACTTAAGGTTAAACCTAAATAATCCTGTACTTAAAAAATAAGCAAAAAATGCAGTAGCAACTTTGTTAAAAATCTTACCTTTTATACTTCCATACCATCATAACTAACAGAGCAAGTACAGGTCCTTCTCAAAATATTAGCATATTGTGATAAAGTTCATTATTTTCCATAATGTAATGATGAAAATTTAACATTAATATATTTTAGATTCATTGCACACTAACTGAAATATTTCAGGTCTTTTATTGTCTTAATACGGATGATTTTGGCATACAGCTCATGAAAACCCAAAATTCCTATCTCACAAAATTAGCATATCATTAAAAGGGTCTCTAAACGAGCTATGAACCTAATCATCTGAATCAACGAGTTAACTCTAAACACCTGCAAAAGATTCCCGAGGCCTTTAAAACTCCCAGCGTGGTTCATCACTCAAATCCCCAATCATGGGTAAGACTGCCGACCTGACTGCTGTCCAGAAGGCCACTATTGACACCCTCAAGCAAGAGGGTAAGACACACAAATAAATTTCTGAACGAACAGACTGTTCCCAGAGTGCTGTATCAAGGCACCTCAGTGGGAAGTCTATGGGAAGGAAAAAGTGTGGCAGAAAACGCTGCACAACGAGAAGAGGTGACCGGACCCTGAGGAAGATTGTGGAGAAGGGCCGATTACAGACCTTGGGGGACCTGCGGAAGCAGTGGACTGAGTCTGGAGTAGAAACATCCAGAGCCACCGTGCACAGGCGTGTGCAGGAAATGGGCTACAGATGCCGCATTCCCCAGGTCAAGCCACTTTTGAACCAGAAACAGCGGCAGAAGCGCCTGACCTGGGCTACAGATAAGCAGCACTGGACTGTTGCTCAGTGGTCCAAAGTACTTTTTTCGGATGAAAGCAAATTCTGCATGTCATTCGGAAATCCAGGTGCCAGAGTCTGGAGGAAGACTGGGGAGAAGGAAATGCCAAAATGCCAGAAGTCCAGTGTCAAGTACCCACAGTCAGTGATGGTCTGGGGTGCCGTGTCAGCTGCTGGTGTTGGTCCACTGTGTTTTATCAAGGGCACGGTCAATGCAGCTAGCTATCAGGAGATTTTGGAGCACTTCATGCTTCCATCTGCTGAAAAGCTTTATGGAGATTAAGATTTCATTTTTCAGCACGACCTGGCACCTGCTCACAGTGCCAAAACCACTGGTAAATGGTTTACTGAACATGGTATCACTGTGCTCAATTGGCCTGCCAACTCTCCTGACCTGAACCCCATAGAGAATCTGTGGGATATTGTGAAGAGAACGTTGAGAGACTCAAGACCCAACACTCTGGATGAGCTAAAGGCCGCTTTCGAAGCATCCTGGGCCTCCATAAGTCCTCAGCAGTGCCACAGGCTGATTGCCTCCATACCACGCCGAATTGAAGCAGTCATTTCTGCCAAAGGATTCCCGACCAAGTATTGAGTGCATAACAGTACATGATTATTTGAAGGTTGATGTTTTTTGTATTAAAAACACTTTTCTTTTTTTGGTCGGATGAAATATGCTAATTTTGTGAGATAGGAATTTTGGGTTTTCATGAGCTGTATGCCAAAATCATCCGTATTAAGACAATAAAAGACCTGAAATATTTCAGTTAGTGTGCAATGAATCTAAAATATATGAATGTTAAATTTTCATCATTACATTATGGAAAATAATTAACTTTATCGCAATATGCTAATATTTTGAGAAGGACCTGTATATTGTTGATTGATTGGCCATCAACAAGTAAGTGAACTCATATAAAGACATTTTCTCAACTTTTTGTATTGAGCATGCAAGTGTTTTGATCCGTTCAAATAATTTAACAATGAGAAATATGTTTTGTAAGTATAAAATACTGAGCAAAACTGCTAATCTTCCAAGAAAAAGGCACCCAAAGACATTCACAGTCAGACTGTTCAATGCTCAGAGAAAATGAAAACAAAAACACAAATATGTTAGCTGATAAATGAGCCCATACTCAATGGAAGGGTTGCTGTAGCAGGACCTTCAGAAATTAATGCTAACATACCTCATTAAACTTAAACAATACTACAAAGAAAGTAACCAGTGTTAGACAGCATGAATGTGACAGAGTTTCAAGATCCTTATAAAGAGGATTACTTTAGGTTATTTACGTTTATCACTTTACTTCAAGTTATGTCTGCTACTTTCATTTACTTCCTCTGAACATTGAAAGATAACATCACTGTTGGACAATGTCTTCCACCCCATGCATGAAGGTGTTGCAGAACTGGTGAGCTCCTTCAGTGAAAGCCTGCTCCATCCTAGGTGCACAAAGGAGAGTTATTGCAGATCCGTTCTACCAACAGCTGTAAGACTTCATAACCATCACTACTCCCAACAAACTCCAACTTAATAAGTGTTTACCTACCTGCTGTTATTTGCACAGTTTTTTTTTTTCATTTATTGCAGATAGTCTGTTGTAATTATGCACCAATACACTGCACAAAAAATTAAAGGAACATTTTGAAAACATATAAGAGCTCAATTAAAAAAATCATGCTGGATATCCATACTAATATGGAATGGGTAATGCGAAGAAAACGATGCCACATCATTTAAAAAAAGGTAAATTATCAACCTACACAGGGCTTAATCCATGGTAACTGAAAAACTGGTGCAACAGGCTTGTCCAATTTGCTGAAATGTCATTGCAGCAACTCAAAATGGTACTTAGTAGTTTGCAAGGCCCCTGCATGCTTGTACAGGTCCTTCTCAAAATATTAGCATATTGTGATAAAGTTCATTATTTTCCATAATGTAATGATGAAAATTTAACATTCATATATTTTAGATTCATTGCACACTAACTGAAATATTTCAGGTCTTTTATTGTCTTAATGCAGATGATTTTGGCAAACAGCTCATGAAAACCCAAAATTCCTATCTCACAAAATTAGCATATCATTAAAAGGGTCTCTAAACGAGCTATGAACCTAATCATCTGAATCAACGAGTTAACTCTAAACACCTGCAAAAGATTCCTGAGGCCTTTAAAACTCCCAGCCTGGTTCATCACTCAAAACCCCAATCATGGGTAGGACTGCCGACCTGACTGCTGTCCAGAAGGCCACTATTGACACCCTCAAGCAAGAGGGTAAGACACAGAAAGAAATTTCTGAACGAATAGGCTGTTCCCAGAGTGCTGTATCAAGGCACCTCAGTGGGAAGTCTGTGGGAAGGAAAAAGTGTGGCAGAAAACGCTGCACAACGAGAAGAGGTGACCGGACCCTGAGGAAGATTGTGGAGAAGGGCCGATTCCAGACCTTGGGGGACCTGCGGAACCAGTGGACTGAGTCTGAAGTAGAAACATCCAGAGCCACCGTGCACAGGTGTGTGCAGGAAATGGGCTACAGGTGCCGCATTCCCCAGGTCAAGCCACTTTTGAACCAGAAACAGCGGCAGAAGCGCCTGACCTGGGCTACAGAGAAGCAGCACTGGACTGTTGCTCAGTGGTCCAAAGTACTTTTTTCGGATGAAAGCAAATTCTGCATGTCATTCGGAAATCAAGGTGCCAGAGTCTGGAGGAAGACTGGGGAGAAGGAAATGCCAGAAGTCCAGTGTCAAGTACCCACAGTCAGTGATGGTCTGGGGTGCCGTGTCAGCTGCTGGTGTTGGTCCACTGTGTTTTATCAAGGGCACGGTCAATGCAGCTAGCTATCAGGAGATTTTGGAGCACTTCATGCTTCCATCTGCTGAAAAGCTTTATGGAGATTAAGATTTCATTTTTCAGCACGACCTGTCACCTGCTCACAGTGCCAAAACCACTGGTAAATGGTTTACTGACCATGGTATCACTGTGCTCAATTGGCCTGCCAACTCTCCTGACCTGAACCCCATAGAGAATCTGTGGGATATTGTGAAGAGAACGTTGAGAGACTCAAGACCCAACACTCTGGATGAGCTAAAGGCCGCTATCGAAGCATCCTGGGCCTCCATAAGACCTCAGCAGTGCCACAGGCTGATTGCCTCCATGCCACGCCGCATTGAAGCAGTCATTTCTGCAAAAGGATTCCCGACCAAGTATTGAGTGCATAACTGTACATGATTATTTGAAGGTTGACGTTTTTTGTATTAAAAACACTTTTCTTTTATTGGTCGGATGAAATATGCTAATTTTGTGAGATAGGAATTTTGGGTTTTCATGAGCTGTATGCCAAAATCATCCGTATTAAGACAATAAAAGACCTGAAATATTTCAGTTAGTGTGCAATGAATGTAAAATATATGAATGTTAAATTTTCATCATGACATTATGGAAACTAATGAACTTTATCACAATATGCTAATATTTTGAGAAGGACCTGTATGCATGCCGGACAAAGTTGGGGCATGCTCATTATGAGATTACAGATTGTGCCCTGGTGTATCTCCTTCCTGACCAGGGCATCACCGAGCTCTTAGACAGTCTGAGGTGCAACTTGGTGGTGTCGTATGGACCTAAACATGATGTCCCAGAGATGCTATTGGATTTAGGCCAGTTGAGCGTGAAGACCAGTCAGTGGTTTCAATTCATTTATGCTCCAGGAACTACCTGCATAATCTTACCACGAGGCCAGGCCCACTCCACCAGCAGAAGGTCGAACATTGGGTCTGAGAATTTCATCCTGATAGCAAATGACAATTAGGGTGCCATTGTTTATCTTGTACAGGTCTAAGCATCCCTTCATGGATATGCTTCTACAGACTAACACTGACCCACCACCAAAACGATCATGCAGAACAATGTTCCAGGCAGCACAAAGTTCCACACAGCTTCTCAAGATCCTTTCACATCTGTCACGTGAGCTCAGAGTGAACCTGCTCACATCTTTGAAAAGAACAGGGAACCAGTGCCGAACCTGCCATTTCCAGTGTTGTCTGGCAAATGCCAGCCAAGTTCCACAGTGCCAGCCAGCGAGCAGGGCCTACTAGGGGACATCAGGCTCTCGTGCTACCCTTGTGAAGTCTATTTCTGATGGTTTGGTCAGAGACATTCATGCCAGTGTCCCGCTGGAGGTCACCTTGCAGGGCTCTGGCAGTATTCATCGTGTTCCCCATGCACAAAGGAGCAGATATTGTTCCTGCTGATGGGTTAAGGTCTTCCGATGGCCCTGTGCAGCTCCACCTGTCCACCTGCTTATCTCCTGAAATCTTCTCCATGCTCTTGATGCTGTGCTGAGAGACACAGCAAACCTTTGGGCAATGGCACATATTCATGTGGTATCCTGGTGAAGTTGGACTGGTTGTGTAACCTCTGTAGGGTTTGGGTGTCACCTCATGATACCAGTAGTGACACTGAGCCTGGTCAAATGCAAAACTACTGAAAAGCAGTCAAAAAATGAGGAGGGAAACAATGTCTGTGGCCTCCATCTGCAGAAGCATTCTAGTTTTTGGAGTTGTCTTAGTTTTTGTCCCTTTAGTGCACCTGTTGTCAATTTCATTAACACCAAACAGCTGACACTGATTAACAACCCCCTCTACTACTTAACTGACCAGATCAATATTCCAGAAGTTTAACCAACCTGATATTATTTTCTGATTAGGACAGAACTTTTTTGTATGAAAATTCAGTGGCAATTATTTTGTGGTTAGGGAATACCTGTCTGCACAGTGAAACGTGATTGCTTGCACATTACGAGATATCCAAACGGCTACTCTTTTTTACTCTTTTGAGCATAAGCCTAAGAGAATTAGCTGTTCTTTCCTTAAACACTTTATTATGGCAGCTATTTAAAATGTCCTGAAGGGGTTAAAACGTTTGGCCTGTCACTTTTAAGACTGACTTGTCTGAGCAGGCTGCTTGAAGGGCAGGACCATGTCATAGTCCACGTGCCTTGCTTTGAAGAGGCGTGGTTCCGCTGATCACATGCAGAAGGCATGGTTCTTGCAGGGTTTTTTTTTTTTTTTTGCGCAACAAGCCGGTCATGAATTCCGCTTCCCAGAGTGACGTTTGATGGCAGCTCCAGACAGCATTGTATCTTAAAACGCATTCTCTCCAAAGGGTTGTCAGCTCTCTCTTTTATCAGGCAGAGCGGAGACCCGCATGTTTTTTCTGTAAGGGGGAAGAGTTCTTTCATCAGCTCCTAGATATTACTCACACATGCAGTCCGCTCCTCCCACAGGAGAATGTTGGGAGATTAGGATGATCGTGATTTTGATGAAAATAATGAAGTGACTACTGACAAGTCCCGTTTTGAATTATTGGGTATTAGGTTGGGCAGTTTCATGTCTGAGAGAAAGAAGCATGCAGACTGCTGTAGCTTAGCCTGTAAAACCAATGCCCACTAAAGGAATTTTGCAGTGAAAATTTCATGCACCTCTGCAGCCTTTGACTAATTTGCAGATCAGATGTTCCTGGGGAAGAAATTTAGTCTAGAAATATAAAGGTAAAACTAGTACATGATTAAGTTTGTTGTTTGGTGCAAAAACAACACTAAATACTGACTTTATAGCTTGATATACAGATGCATGTTTAAGGGAACGTTTTAGACCATGTAATAAACTGTTATGTTTTCTGTCTTTTTGGGGCAACTTTACATTTCAAATGTAATAGTGAAGAGGTGATGTAAGCACAAGTCAAACCTGTTATTACTTAAGTATTTAAATGCATGCATTCATTATTGAAGGCTTGGTTGCAATAAATTACCCCACTTCTCATGTAAAACAGCAAAGGGTCGATCAGCTTAGATTACTTTCAGGCCTACCATCTATTCTTCTGCTATTGACAACCTCTCCCTTTTCAGCTTGCATGACTGGAGCTCTCACTAGCGCTGCTAGTGGACAATCAATCCTACACACCCACCTTCAGACAGACTCGCATTTCTCATTTCTTACTTCTAGTCTAAATTAGATAGCAGGACGTAGTGTCGGAGCTCACAGATCGCAGAGAATTAGTCTGAGGCATTAGCGTTAGTTTGATAGCGAATCTGACAAAAAAAGAGAGAAAAATCAACATGGAGTCCCCTCCAGATCCAGCGAGCGACCCGGGTAACAGCGCCTCGGAGCCGGCTACCCCGGTCAGGGAAACCCCGGTAAACCTGGAGACGCTCCGGAAAGCGGACCATCCAGCCCCGGTTCGTAAGCAGACCTGCTCAAGCACCAACAGAGGTAAGCGAGCAGCAATTTGACAGTTTCAGCGGTTGAAGAATACGGACTGATCGAGACATATTTTAACTTCAAAAGGAATCAAGTCGCATAACCCCATAAATAACTGCGCCTTGTTTTAATTCACCCATAGCTTTTAAAAAAAATTCGGAACAACCAGGGGGCATTTTGCCAGTTTGACTGTAATTAGCGCCGTGGTTGGTGTGTGTATCTATCTATTTATGTATGTATGTGTGCGCTGCTCCACTGACAGCCAAAATCAGGGGGTGATATGGTTACAGATGTCACATTTACTCCGACTGCAAGATTAATCAATTATCCAGGAACTCCGACTCCACAATCAGGAGCTGCCCCCCATGCCCACACAGGCCAACCTGCCGGCTCCGGCGCTATATTGTCAAAGTGTCGAAAGTGAACTTTGGCGAAACTATGGGTTAGTTTATCGATCAGTCCCGTTCTGACTGGGTATATAGACGTGTCCTCCGCTAATGCCGCACACGTCGTCGTCTGTCTGGGTTTTCACTGATTTAGGCTGTTCCAGTGTGCAAAAAAGACGCCCCAGCAGCTGGATTTTATTTACTGTTACAAACCAAGGGGCGTTGCACCTTTTTTAAATTTGCAACCTAGTATGATAGACAATAGAACCGAACAAGCTCTCAAATTCCAGCCTGTGAAAAGTCTGGCTCTTATTACATGATTTATCCATCACGTCCCGTCCATGTTGTACAGTACAAGACAGTATGTTTAACCACACCCCCTCTCCACTGTCTCCACTACACAGACTAACCGGGCTCGGTCAAGTTCAAAGAAATAAGGATTTCTCTGCTGATTCCCAACAAGCAGAGTTCATGTTGCGCTAAGCGAGCAGTGTAGGTGGGACAATTATTTCATTGAACTGCGGGTTTTGCATGCGTATGCGCTCCCCCTGTGCTGCGCGCAAGTGGTATATTTAGAGTGTGATATGGTGAATGTGGAATGTAAGCTGGTTATGTAACAGGTTTAGCCATAAACAGAGGCGCGCAACCGAGAGCAGAAATCATCATCATCGAGGATCTGTTCACTCCTAAAGAATAGAGTTCACCCACTTCTCAGCTGCTATTACTGCGGTTTGCTTAATTTAATCATAAAAAAAAGCGACTCCACGTTTAGGCCGTATTCGTACACCACTTACAGGCGAAACTGAGACTCTGTGGGCTGGCGCACGCTGCCTGAGCGCTTATGTAATAGAGAGGCCAAGACAGGTAGTTTGGAAGCTTCCTGGATTGATTTCTTCTTTCTCAAGTTTGACTTTGAGACAGTCCTAACCTGCTGACCCATATTCACCCCACCCTTTTATGCACAGGGTTAAAGTGCGTCTGGGAAAGAGAAAGAAAGGGGGAAAGGAACGCCTTTGGTATGTTATGTAATGCTGAATAGGTGAAAGAAAATCAGTGAGAGAAGCTCTGCAGTGTGAATTGATCTCACCCCAACACACTAAAAGTTATTTTTTCCCATTTTACAAAGTATAAGAGTGTATATTGGTTATTGCGAGCAGGAGAGTGCTTAAAATAAGAGTTATAAAAACCTTCTGAAAACTTCAAAAAGTCGATGGTGTCTTATAATTAGCTCAATACCTCATCCATAAAGGCATGCTAACCCATCTGCAACGCTTGTTTAATGTTGATGAAGGCAATTCAGTGTTATTTTTAACCATCGCTAGCATCTTTGGAAAAGACGCTACAGTGAAAAAAACACTTAGAATTCAACCAATAACATTGGTGGAACTGGACATTTTATTTGGGTAGATGTTAATTCATATAATATTAATTAGTTAATATGGAAGTTTAACAGCTTACACTGAAATTCAAAGTTTTAAATAAACGTATCCAATTGTTTGGATTATTTTGCCCAGCTAGTATGGCCTTTTTGCCAAAACCAAAAAAGAAATTAGTTGTGATTAAGGTGTAAAACATTACTTATACTTTTTTGTACTTTATTCTAATACAGTGACATGCAGACCATTTGTCTAAAAAAGCAGCTAGAATGGATTGTCGAATGGCAACAACTGCTTCAGGATTAGGAAGATCAGCTTGCCAGCGAGTTTGACTTTAGCATTAGCATGGTTAATAAAACAGTGAAAGCATAATTTAAACTTTTTATATAAAGGTGGGATGTAAACCTTTTCCCTGGCAGCCACAACTAGTACATGTTCTTTGGTATTGGGTCAGGGCTAAAAATATCAGTTTGTCTGCTAATTTGACATCAATAAAAGCAGAATACACTTTTTAAATCTATTCCAATAAAGCCACATCTAAGCCTTTCCACCAAAAAACAAGCTAAGAGGCAAATTATATTGACAAACACTGCCTCAGGTTTAAAAAGCTCAGTTTACAAGCAAGTTTGACTTTAGCATTAGCATTGCTAAACTCGCTAAAACAAAATATAAACTTTTAAAATCAATTTAATCCCATGGCATGTAACCCTTTTGACTGACAATCACAGTAAAGATGTGTCATTTGTTAGCAACAACTACCTCAGTGTTAAGAATCTCATCCTGATAGCAAGTTTGATTTTGATGCTGATTCTAAAAGCTTAAATTCTCATAATTCTAAATCACAAGTTATAGTACTATGCCTACATTTTACTAAGTTGACGGATGAATTCATAAAACAACAAATAAAAACATATGAGCTTTACTGTTTTCTGCAGGACACCACATGTGACAAATAAAAATAATTTAAGCTGACTGAACCAAAATCTTTTAATCAATAGGTTTAGATTTTCAAAATAAAGTAGCAAATGTTTGCATTTAACCACTTTTCATTATTATTGACTAATAAGTGTGTCTAAAATGTAAATAATTTTAATGGCTAAAAATAATTTTTATAGTGTATAGATTTGCTAACAGGATCTCACAAACTATGTTTTACAAATGCAATAATGTTGAAATATTGTTCCTCCAAAACAGTAAAGAAAAAGTTTGTTCGTATGCATTGCTTTGTTTAGTAGAATGATTTTGTAAAAAAAAGGCATGTTGTAATAGGAGGAAAGTACTGCTGTTTTGGAAAAAGCATTGTCACCTAGAGGACAGCTGCAAAAACATACAAGACTTGTAAAACATTTTTTTGGGATTACAGTTCTACGCTGGATGTCCACAGCTTTTCTGGCCTGCCACAGAAATTAACATCCGAGAGGCTGCAGATACTTTCTGGAGCACACTTTCTCCATTAGATCTTCTGAGGATGTACATTTGTTATCCTACATGCTGAGAGTTTACTGTTTTAACCTTGAGTACTAATACTTTGAGAGGAAGGGGATTTCTGTAGCAGTTGTGCTGCACTCTAAGAGGTGTGGTGGGTCAAAAATAGGTATTAGGAATCAATATGTATGATGATTGTATAAGCTAATACTCTGTGCAAAGATGTGAAACCTCTCATTTGCTCGTTGCACAACTGATATACAAAGCCAAAGATCAGATTGCAGCTCTGGTGTCCAGATGCTTATTTAGTGGGAGCATGTGTTAAAACAGACAGTGTTGAAAATGTGCATTTGTATTCACTTGTATCTGTACTTAATAAGGAAATAAATATATTGCTTTAAAAATAAAAACTGTAGATAGATTGACGTGATTTCCAGTAGCAGTCAGTTTTCGTTTGTCTCATTGTGTTCTTATAGATTTAATAACATTTCCTCTACATGAAGTACTTGCTGTCTTCTGATTATGCCATTTGCTGTTATTTTATATATTGTCAATTGCTTTTGCTTGCCTAAAATAAAAATAGGAACTATATTTTGGGTATTGGCTTCATAGTATGAAAATAAAACATGATGCTGCAGTATAAAAATAAATTTTCTCCTTTTTAATGAACACTTTACCAGGCTTTATCCTCGAGTCTTATTTTGGGGATGCAAAATTAGAGTTCTCAGCAGGTGTGGCAAAACTTAGTTTTTATTTAGACAATGTTGACACAATTTGGGGAAGGAACAAGGACTTTAAAGTTTTTTTTCTTTAAAAAAGATTTTTACAGAGAATCTCAGTAGGCCTTTGGCGTGGAGACTGGATGCCACTGGGGTGGACAGCAGCATTATTGTAGCTGTGGCATTCTCAAATTCTGGAAGTTAGGTTTTTCTTCCGTCTGGACCAAAGATACAGATACATGCTCAAAGCGTAACCTTGAGCTCGCACAGATCCGATTTAAAGTCCATTATGTGTCTCTTTTTCTCTTGGCTAAACGTCTGCTATGTTAGATCCAGTTTCAGTCTTCTTGTGTTTTCAATTTTAAAAAGCAAGTGAACAAATTATTTCATCAGCTTTTCTTTTGTTGGTACTTGTCAGACACTTAAATGTTAGTCATCATCCTGTCCTCTCTTGCATGAGCTGTTAAATGGTTACTGTTGTCGTCATTTAAAATTTGACACAACTTCTCCTAGAGTTCTTTGTTTATTGGTTTTAAGGTCAAATAAAACTTTTAATGTAGGATATTTGTGTTTAATGTGATTGAAACCTTATATCAGTAGCAGTTATCAAGTAATATGGAATTAAATAGAAAATTAGGAAAATCAGGGACAAAACAATTGTTAACTTTAAATCAGATATTCAAACAAATTCCATTCCCTCAAACGTTTTACAAAATGTTTATTATTATTGTTTAACAGGAAATCCACCTAATGGCATTGTTGCTGCCTCAACCTGCCTTAGACACCAGCTACCCATCTTGGGTATTTTGTAAACAAGTATTTTTTTCCTGCATTTAATAATAATTTATAATACATATGCCACACCGGCAGACGGTAATTGCATTGATTTCAATAAAATCAAAATTTACAATAAAATCCTGAGCAAGGCTAAGCAGCATAGGCAAACATATTTCTGCAAAGAGCTGTTTATTTTTTATTTTCCTCTGTTATTAACCTGTCAGCTCATATTTGAAGTTTAACTAAAACTGAGTCAGGGGAAAGGGAGACAGATGTCAAAAAACAAAATCCTAAAAATCAGAATCCGCTTTATTTACAAAGTTTGTGCACACAAACAAGGAATTTGACTTTCACTTTGCTCTCAATGAAGGCATTTTAAATATCAATATTAAAGAAGGGAAATAAAAAAAATATTGTTTGTTAATTGTATATATACAGTAAATGTAAAAGTCTAAAGTTTGTCTCCAGGGTGTGTGGGGTCTGCAGAGATGTTAACAGCCCTTTTCCTGAAACTAGACCTGTACAAGTCCTGAATGGAAGGAAGGTCAGCCCAGGTGATCCTCTCTGCAGACCTGATTGTTAGTTGTAGTTTGGACCTGTTCTCCACACAGTGATGGATGTGCACAGGACAGACTGAATAATGGCAGTGTAGAAGATGACCAGCATCTCCTGCGGAAGATTGTACTTCTTTAGTTGTCGCAGGAAGTACAGTCTCTGCTGGGCCTTCTTCCGAACAGTGTCTCTGTGTGAGGACCATCTCAGGTCCTGAGAAAGGGTGGTTCCTGGGAGCCGGAAGTGATCCACAGTAGACAAAATGTTGTTGAGGATGGTGATGGGGGGGAAATGTGGGAGTGTTCTCTGGAAGTCCTATGCAGCTTCCTCAGATGTGAAATGAACTATTGTCTATTGTTGTTGTATATGTGCGAAAGGTCTGGGTATGTCCTCAGAAAAAACGATGTAAGAAATAACAGATCCAGTAAGTTCCTTCAGGTCAGTGGCTGAAGCTTAAAAAACACTCCAATCTGTAAAGTCAAAGCAAGACTGTAAGAGCTGCTTTTACGGCTTAATCCACTTTCCAACAGTCTGAATGACAGGCTTAGAAGTTTTTAATTTCTGCCTACATGTTGGAATGAAGCACAGTGATCAAAAAATCCCAAAGGTGTCCCCTGGTGACAGCTCGATGTGCATCCTTTAAAGTTGTGTATCAATGGTTCAGTATGTTTTTGTCTCTGGTGGGACACTTAATATGCTATCTGTATTTTGGATGTTCATTGGAGATGTTTGCACTGTTAGAATCCCCAAGAACAATGACGACAAAATCTGGGTGTTTTTGTCTCCACTTCTTTTATCAGCTGTTTTCAGCTTCTGATGGCTTGTGCAGGCTTGTGTTGGGATCTAAACACTAGCCAAAACAATCGAGGAGAACTCCCTTGGTGAATAAAAAGGTTTACAGTCTATATAAAATGACTCCAGGTGAGGACTACATGTCTTCTGTAATACTGTAATTCCGTGAGAGCTCCACGCTGCAGTCCACTTTAAGCTGCTGGAAGCCCGGCATCTGTAGCGCGCAGTACAGGGTGTGCTCACCGGGCCAGGTTTCAGTGAAACAGAGGGCGGCAGATGGCGCCAGGTGGATTTAGGGCAAAGATGTGTGGAGTCTCTGTTGCTGAAGCTTGACAAGCACGCCTGCCCAACCTTTGTCTGCATCTCCTGTAAATCCTATAGAGAGATGCTACGCCACCAGCCAAGGTCTCAATGAAATTGTTGTTGATGCAAATTTGAGAAAGATGCCTAGAGTAGTCATGATTGTAGTTTCTAGCACAAATATTGATGGACATGTGCAAAGTGGCCTATACATAATGTTTTTAATCATCTCCAGACATCCATTCCACATATACTCACCTCAAAAAGTGGATTTAAAAAGTCATTTAGCTTTTTTCTTTACCATTAACCTGTTTTTGTGTGAACAAGCAATGATAATGGAGCAGCAAATATTAGTTTGGCAAAAAATACATGTTATTGTGGGCAGGGCCTTCATTTAATCAATGTGTCAAAACTTACATTTTATCTGATATTTCATTATCAGTATAAAAGTGGACTATAGAATGATTTTACTTTAGCAATACATGTAATTTTGCATTACAAAGCAAAATATTTCCACATAGAAAACAACAAAACAAAACTGACCTTTTTAATGTTGCTGATGGGAGTTGGTCCATTCGTACTTTGATCTTTAGAAACCTAATTTTATCAAATACCAAACTGTTTGCTATGGGACATTTATTGGGACTGATCCTGTGTTGGTTTTCCCCACCATAGGGACATTTACAAACCTATGACTTAAAGTAGTTTTTGAATAATAATCTCACAGTATAAAGAAATGTGACTCCAAAAAAAAAAAACAAAACAGATCTGCAAGGCACTTTGTAAGATGAACTAAAACATCAACTCATGGTGATAATGAATAGAATCATCTAAAATATCCAGAACAAAAGTAGTTCATAAAAGACATTTAAGATCATAGTAAATCATATCTGGTAACGGATGTTTCACTTAGAGAATTTAGTAAATCAAAGCTACTTTTTTCTAGGATGAAGAGTATCTCCCCCAATCCCAGTGTATCTTGGAGAGGAATGCAATGGATCATTTAAAGAAAAAGATACACTGATAGTATGTCAATATAAATAATACAAGTTTTAAAGCTCTGCTTGTTTTGCCCAAAACAAATAGAATGAGTTGACATGTTCTGCTTGCTCGCACGCGCAGCTGTTCTTGTTTGACAGTGTCAGAAATTCCTAGCAGTAACATTTTTCTGTAACTGCTTTACTTTGAAATGATATTTGCACTTTAGAAGTCAATACATAATAATAAGAAATTATAACAGTACTTTTCTTTATCAGTTACTTCAAACTAAAATTCATTGATGTTTTACAGTTTTGCAGAATATAAGTCCTCCAAAAGACATGTCCAATTTTTTGAATTCTGAGTTTTACAATGCCTTACCATTAAGGATTTCCTCACAATGTTGACACCCTCCTAGAAAGTAAACACATTTTGAAAGACACAAATAGCTTCAGCACATGGGCAACATATAGATTTGAGATGTCTTCATTGTCATTCAACTTAATCCAATTTTATTCATGATAGTGTTCATTATATTTCTTATTGTAAAAAATCCTTAAACTAACACTATGTAGCTCTAAAGGCTGAGTCAAGGCCACAAGTCTCCAGATCCTGGTGAGAAATTTTATTTTCACTTCTGACAAGCAATATTTGGAAAGTTTAAACAAGATGTAAGGTTCACATCACATAAGTAACCCATCTAACTGACTGTTAACGGACCTTGATAGATAAAGAAAACAATGAAATTAGGTCTGAAATTGTTAATTGAGGGAAACAGACTATTTTCTTAATTTATAAGTCAATATAAATTATCACAATTTACAGCTTTACAGTCATGTGGAGAAATTAAAACACCTATTTGTTGATTAACATTAATGGACCCCAGGGTATTTAATACAGAATCTAAAAAAATCTGAAAATTTCAAGTAATATAAAAGTTAAAATGGCTAAAACTACACACAGACATTATATCAAATTGTCACAGATGTTTACATGTCATTGCAATTTTACATTTCAATATGGGTAGCTGTTCAGCACCCGGGAAGCATTTCAGGGCTAAGGGTCCAAAATGGCAGTCTGTGGGATTCGAACCATGTACTTGTAGCCTTCTTAGAATGCAGGTATGCTGCTCTAGTGTTTTGTTTGGTGTGCTTGGGAGTGCTGAAGTGGGAGTAAATACAATAGTGAGTGCCAAAGATCTGTCTGAGGCATTCAGAAAAACTGAAGGTTGTAGTGGTTTATTAGTGTAGTAAGTGATTTAAACTGGTCTCAAAGAAATGAAAATGGTCAGTTCCACTGCATGAAAATTTGTCTGCGAGTGGAGGATATTCAAAACAACTGCTACCATGCCAAGCTCCGGCCATCCAAGCACGTTTACCCTGAAAGCTAACTGTAAGATGCTACAAGAAGTCATAAAAAAAAACCTAATATGTCATCATGTTACCTATCTCAGGCTTTTGCTATTGTTTCTTTAAAAGTACAAGCCTGTAAAGTCAAAAAATATACTGCTCTAATGTAACTCTAATGTAAAGAATGTAACTGTTAAGCACAATATTTCAGTGAATGTTACAAACAAGTCCAGGCATGTGGACTTAAAACAAAGAATCAAAACGTCAGACAAACTGTGAGATGATCACTGACCAAAGACCATACAAAAGTAACTTTGAGGCATAAAGCCTTGCATAACTAAATGTCAGATTATTAATCTCTGCTTGATGAAAGACAAATTTTCAATTTACAAAGTAAAAAAATGCAATATGAAAATTGTAGTAGATTAGACGTATAGTAAATTAATCAAACAATACTACATAAGAAAATTGACATTTTTCAGATAATGTGAATCTAGATGTGAAACAATAAAAATCAAAAGGTATGGACACAGATTAAAGTGAAACAAGCACATCTACTTTGCCATCCTGCTATACTGAACTTCACATGATTTTTAATTAATGTATTTTAATATTTGTATCAAGTTTCAACCTCAACCATAATTTTCTTCATTCCAATATAACTTACAGTAACTACGTACAAGTTCATCCTAATCTCCTCTGTTGCACGGCTAACAGCACGAGTTGCACCATTGTGATATCTTCCGCATGTTTATTTTCTTAGTTAATAAAGAAATATAATGTGAGAAGAACTAGCAAAGCACAGTACATATTTAAGACACTGCTAAAATGAATAGGTGAAATGTTTTAATTAGTTCTGCTACTTTGAAAAATTATGTTTTTAGTGTCTAAATAAAAGCTATTAATAAAGGTGTAGGATTAGGTGTTGTGCCTTTTAATAAACGAGGGAAACAAAGTATACTAAAGCAAACATACAAGATACTAGAAGTAACTACTCACTTCTGGTACCTTGTATGTTTGCTTTAGTATACTTTGTTCCCTCATTTTTTAAAGGGACCAGAAGTGAGTAGTTACACAATGTATTTGTTTTTAAAATAAACTTACATATTTGGGTTCACTGTTTTGTTGTTCGGTCTCTTGTTGATTAGCTTTGCTCAGTTTAGCTCCTAGCATTTTTTTTGCCTCAACTTTGCCTGAAAATAAACTTTCGACCTCACCCATTGAGGCTTGGAATGTCAGGTTGTTCAGTTAGGTGGGTCAGGCAATTTGTATTTTGTGTAAATGTTAAGAGGGTTGGCTCCTAGAGGCACAGGCAGGAGTTTAAGACTTTTTTCATGTATTATTGAGAGTTGAGCATTTGATCTTTCTCTCATGTTAAGAAACTGAAATCCATTCAATGAGTTGGTATGTGAGAGTGGTTAGCTGTGTGAAAACACATTGCATGAACTGAGCAAAATGCTTTATAAAAACTTAACTCGCTGTCCTTGACTCATGAAAACACTTAGAGCATACTATGCTTTTTACATTGCACACTAACATGATGTTGTTTATCATCTGTAAGAAACAATTGTTTGAGTTTTGTGTTTGACCCATGAGTGATCCTTTAAACCTTTAGACCAATTGCTTCAACATGTGACTGTTTCCATTAATATCTGCTTTGTTCCAATTTTAGCATCTATATTTTGTACAATATGATGCAGAAAACTTTATTTACCAATATTCACATTACATCCATGTGCTTATAATCAGAAGGGATTTTTGGTAAAGTTCAAGATTTTTTACCTTTATCTAACCCGGTGAGAACCCACGCATGCACAGGGAGAACATGCAAACTCCATGCAGAAAGACCCCAGGCTGGGAATCGAACCCAGGACCTTCTTGCTGCAAGGCAACAGTGCTACCAACTGCGCCACCGTGCATGTGTGGGTTCTCACCGGGTACTCCGGCTTCCTCCCACAGTCCAAAGACATGCCTGTTAGGTTAATTGGTCTCTCTAAATTGACCTTAGGTGTATGAATGAGTGTGTGCATGGTTGTTTGTGTGTTGCCCTGCGATGGACTGGCGATCTGTCCAGGGTGTACCCTGCCTCTCGCCCATAGACTGCTGGAGATAGGCACCAGCTCCCCCGCGACCCACTATGGAATAAGCGGTAGAAAATGACTGACTGACTGACTGACTGACTGACTGACCTTTATCTAACATGTTATAACACCATTTGTTGCCCATTTCCTAATACAATGTCTTAGAAAAGTATTATCAGAATTAGACGCATGCCAACCTGGATTTCAATAGATTTTTTTATAACTATATGTGATAGATCAACATAAAGTAGTGTAAGAAGTCATCTAATTTTTGAAAACCACTGATTACTTTCCTTCCACTTTAAAATTATGACTTTATGCTAAATTATGACTTTATGCTGGCCACCTACTTATAATCCCAATAAAATACGTTGAAATTTGTGGTTGTATCTTGACAAGATGTGAAAATGTTTTTGAATACTTTTGCAAGGCACTGTATAAGTAGAACCCAGTTTGATATAATTAAACCTTTTGCTTAAATTCAATTAAACGAGGAGAAAATTTGTTTGGATATTTTTTAGGTGAAGCTTGAACAAACTAGAGTGCAACTTCTAATAGGCAGTGCTAATTAAACAAACTCGAGAAACTTAACTGACATCAGTGATGGAACTTTTATTCCATTGGGATGGTTTATTTTGGAGTTTGAATCACCAGTGACTTAACTGGGGCTGGCGAGGAAATTTCAGCTTGTGACAGACACCAGATTTGATTTGAAATCTCCAGTGGTGAATGAAGGCTTAGATCTGTGGCCCATTTACAGAAGTTTGTATCTTAGATAGGAAAAATTTGAATAGTTTTGACCGGAACTAGTCCAGATGCATTATTGGAAAGCGTTAAAGGAGTCTAAATTTAATTTGGTACACTGTGACCTTAGTACTGCATGGCTTCACACTGCTCTTTGGTTCTCTGATATGAAATGGACCTCTCAGAAGAGGAGGAAAGGGAAAGAAGGGGCAAGAGTGGGATAAGGGATTGCTCTGAGGGGTTCTTATGTCACATCTAGCGCCAAGCCATTCGCGTTTCCTCTATTGTGGATGGTGGAAAGCCCCCTGAGAGGGGAGGTAAGCCCGCCACTCATGGAAAGTCCTAGCGGACAGGAAGTTTGACCCTGCAGTATCTTTCAAACTATCTTTCTTTTGGCTTTGAATGGCAGAAACCGAACACGTATCTTCATACAGCCTGACTCCATTTCTCAATATCCATGATCTTAAACCCAGACAGTGTATGCACCGTTAGAGAAACCGTACACCGTTGTTTTATATTGCAAGAAGTAACATTTCCACATTTTCTAATGTTAACAGTAAAAGGTTCAATGCAGTTTAAGGAAGTTTTATGTAGTAGACAACCACAAATAGTGCATACTTGTGACTTTGAAGTAAAATAAGGCTGCATTATTTAAATCTTTTTAAGAATCAAAATCTGGATAGGGTGGTGTGCGTTTGTATTCAGTCCCCTTCAGAAAAGTAGATAAAAGCTGTATGGTCACTCTGGAATTACTGCACAGATCAGTTTTCTTATTAACAAATAAAAATTTATTTTTATATTTTGGCATTTGTAAAGTGCTATTTTTTTAAATGTTCAAATTATTCTATTTTTAAGGTTGTAAATTGTTGAAAAAAAATCTCTAAGACATAAGACTTCCTTTAGATTTGTAAGCAGATTATGCTTAAATAAATTATAGCAACAAAGAAATACACAAAACAATTAAGTAGATAATTAAGTGAAAAGCTAAGCTGTTTATAAACATTCAGATGTAGGCAATTTATTCAGGATTTAAAGAATTGCAGTAAAATTTGGTCACATTTAACTAAAATTCCGTATACATAACTTATTCCACACAGTTAACCTAGTTTATTGTTGTCAAGATTGTTAGGTAAATTTAATAATTTATCCAAAAAACATCAGTCATTTGTACTGAATTGTGTCCAGATATTAAGTGAATCTTAACAAAAGTTTCCCACAAATTCAGGTAACTTTAAAGTGGTGTGTGCAAACTATTATAGTAGATTCTAATATTTTTTTCACTGCTGCATACTGATTTTTAATTAATCTAAATTAATTTAGCAAAAATATTTAAGTGTTAAGTTTTTGAAGTCTTATTGAAGTTTTGCTACATTTACTCATAATCCAGCATGTTGTCCAACACCTTGCTTGCTGTGTTTAAATAACATATTTTGTTTTTATAAATTTTACTTAAGTTTCACTTTGTTGTTATAATTTTTATTAAGTAATCTAATTCTGTCTGAAGAAAAAAATATTAGATGTCCAAAAATCTGGCTTTGAAGTTGAAATAAAGCTATTAAAAGTCCTACTTGAGGTTTGCTAAAAACCATGTAAGGTCAGCAGCTAACATGCAGAAGAAGATGCAAAACTAAATTAAACTGCTTTGTGTAGTGTAAATCTAATAATGCACATGCCCTGAACACACCATTCTCACCTCAAAACATGGTGTTGGCAGCATCATGTTGTGGGGATTATTTTCTTCAGCAGGGACAAAGAAGCTGGTGAGAGTTGATGGGGAAGATGGATGGGACTAAATACAGGGCAATCCTGTAAAAGACTGGGGCGGTGGCTCAACTTCAAGAAGAAAAGTAACACAAACTTTACAAAATCACTGATACGTGCATCCAAATGAGGATGAGGTGACGCTGCATGTCACCCTGAGCTTTTGCTTTTAAAGGATGGGCAAAACCTGTAGGGACATACCCCAAACGACTTGCAGCTGTGATTGCAGCAATAAGTGATTGTACAAACTAATAGGGCTGCACGGTGGCACCGTTGGTAGCACTGTTGCCTTGCAGCAAGAAGGTCCTGGGTTCGATTCCCAGCCCGGGGTCTTTCTGCATGGAGTTTGCATGTTCTCCCTGTGCATGCGTGGGTTCTCACTGGGTACTCCGGCTTCCTCCCACAGTCCAAAGACATGCCTGTTAGGTTAATTGGTCTCTCTAAATTGTCCTTAGGTGTATGAATGAGTTTGTTCATGGTTGTTTGTGTGTTGCCCTGCGATGGATTGGCGACCTGTCCAGGGTGTATCCTGCCTCTTGCCCATAGACTGCTGGAGATAGGCACCAGCTTCCCCATGACCTACTATGGAATAAGCAGTAGAAAATGACTGACTGACAAACTAATAGGTCAGGGGGGCTGAACAGAAATGCACTACACTTTTCAGATTCTTTTTATTTGTGACAAACTTTGAAAACTATTTATCATTCTCCTTCCACTTCTGTTATGCACTATGTTGTTATGTATTACATAGAATCCTAATATAATACACTAAAGTTTTAGTTTGTAATGAGAAAAATGTGAAAATGTTATAAATACTTCTTTAGGGCACAGTATATTAAACATGTACCTCCTCATGCAGCCTGCAAAACAGACGTCAGCTAGCACTTCAGAAAGAAAAGCAGCATTCGAGGTTTTTCCAGAACTTGTGCATGTGTCTGATTTAAAACTCGAACAGCTAACGTTGTAAAGCCCAAAGTATGTTATTCAAGGAGCACAACCAAAGAGGCTCTTAACTATTATTTATTTGTCCTTTCTGTGGGGCTTTTTAAAAGGCTCTCTGCATCCTTGCTTAAAGGCTCTGTTGAGTGGCAAAATATCACATCAGATTGAAAGAAAAATGGCTATATCTGTAGGATACAGCAGACTAGGAGCTGGAACAAATCAGAACAAGCTATATTCTTTTCCTCTACTTTGAATATTGAAATAATTTACTGATGTCTGCACTTATGTGTTTTCAGAGTTTATTAAATATAAGGTAGTATAGTACAATAAAGAGAGTGTTCAGAGGAAGTTCTAAAGGATCTGTTTGGCTGAATTTGTCATCTGTACTTTTCCTTTTCTGTTTTCATCATTATATCACTGTGTACAGTTTTTAAAATTTTTTACATTTTAGAAATTTTAAGGGCTTTTCCCAGATTTGGTCAAATTAGAAATTAATGTTATCTATCTCACAAGTTTTTTTTTGTTGTTTTTTTTTAGCAAAGATCAGTATTTTTTGGACACAAAGGAGGATAAACGAGCTGAAAATGAATATAATTTCTGATGGGTTGATTATTTATATTGGAATAACAAGCGCAACTTAATCTCATAAATAAAAAAAAGGGAGATACGGATTCGTCCCCTCCAGGTACTGCTGGCACTTAATCGAATTAGCTCCACTCGCAGGCTTGTCGGGTTCTTCAAACACCCCCGGTGACTTCTGAGTGCAGATTACAATCAGCTACTATTTTCAGCCTTTGATTAAAATCTGGTGAGGTTGGACAGAATTTATTTGAGCGGAGAACTAACTAATTATTAACTTTGCAGCCTGGCTTCATCTCCTTTTTTAAAGTTTATCTTACCAGTTTTAAGGGCCAAAAGGCTCGAGTAACCGCAGATATTAACATATGATCTTCCTCTTCTGAAAACATCTCTTGCTTTTGGTTAAATTTGTTTAGGTTTCATGTAAAAATTTGTCTATTTCAGATTTATTTAACAGTTAAATGTTAAAGAATCTAGCTACTAATACAGATTCCCTCAAACCAACTCTCACTTCATGATAATAAAAGATAGCTCACACAGTATGTCACAGAAACATTGTTATGTGCTTGTCAGTGACATTCCTGCTCCTTTTTGCTTTTATAAGGCAGCCTCTGAATATGAATAGGTCACTAATGAATATTTGCTTCTTGTGTGTAAGAACTGATTACTTTAGGAGGCATAGCAAGAGAATGAGTGTGGCACGATGGAGCTCAATCAGTGCAGTGGAGGCGCTGCACTGCTTTCTGACAGTGATTGAAAGGCAGAGTTACTCTTTGCCATGTGTGATTCTGCTTTCCATATTCCCTGAAAAATAGCAGTCTGATCAATCAATATTTGCAGCTTTATTTCAGTAATTCAGTGCGTAAGAAGCAATAATTAATGCCATGTCAGGTTGTTAAAAGCCTATTTTTATGTGACAGACCGAAATAGAGAGAATACAGAAATAGCAAGATTGAATCTTGTGGTCGACATTTGTTATAGACTGCACTATATATGTATTACAAACTTGGGATCTTTGATGATGTTGGTTGGCTTTTAGTCGTTTTGATATGCAGGTGAGGAGTTTTGGTTCCTTGAGGATTATACAAAAAAATTTGTAGATTTATTAAAGTCCAAAAATCAAAGGCAAAAGTCAGTTTTTAATTTTGCTTTTTGATGTTTTTGTAAATATAGTTTGACTTACTGTTCATTTCCACCATCTTCTTAATGATTTCATCTGCCATATCTGAAAGTCTGTCATTTTAATCTAGTGTCATCTAGGGTTAAGTGTTGCTTGCCATGTTTGGTCTTTCTTTGCTGGCTCAGGTCCAAAATGTCTTCTAAATGAACCACTTAATCTCTGTTGGGGTCTGGTGGAAATTTCCACGCTTGTAATTGGACCAGGTGTCTTTCGAACTATTAGCCATTATGCACAGTTCAGACTTTTCGTACAATCCAGGTGTTTTTACCTTTTTTTTTGTCTTTGTTTTTGTTAGAATCTTTGAGAGAAAGAGAGAGAAAAGGAGGTTCAGCCATGGACATCTATGTAGATAACTGTCTAGGTTTGTAATGTTTGCATAAAAAACAATCTTTAGGACTTGCCTCACTTTGACTACGGCTGCAACTAACGTTTGTTTTGCTAATTGATTAATTTGTTGAGTATTTTTGATTATCTTATCTTCGGATATCAAAAGGTGCTTAATAGTAGATTTTATACCAGGTGAAGCTAAAACTATGTCACTTGAGTAGTTCTGGATTGAGCACATTTACAGACAAAGAAGGATTTTCATCTTAAATGCAAAATGTATATATTGTTTGTACAGTTTTTGCTTAATTACTGCTCTGAGTGGGTTGTTCTATCAGCAAATGGCATGTTCTACAGTCTATATACTCCATTTAATGATTAGTCAATTATTAAATTAGTTAATGATTATTTAAATAATTATGATTGACCCATAATTAATCATGATTAATCTGATTCACCACTGAAGATCTCTTTGTTTCTTCACACTGTGGTCATTCAAAGTGGTTTCTAATGCACGCGAGAATGTGATGCAAAGAGCAGCTCCACAGAAACCCATATCCAAAAATCCAAACTGTTCTCTTAAATACTTGATTATTTTTGGCCTAAAATGCAGAAGCCTTTGCCCCAGCTTGAATCTGAGGCTGCAGGCTAATTCATAGACAACTTTAAGGTGTGCTGTATAGCTTGGGGCTAGACCTCTCTTTGCCTTCAAAAGTTGTTTGAGATCTTCAAATCGACTCTTCACCTAGCAGGTAACCATTGGAAAGACCTGTCTGTTCAGCTATACTATTTTGTCTGTCTAAATCTGTTAAAAGCTTTGCAGTTGAATGTTGACTGAACCCTGAAAGTGCAGCAGACTGGTGATTGATGTTAGAGGTATGTTCAAAATATGAAAAGAAAATGTTCTTTCTTTTCAAAACAAAATAATTGTACTCAATGGAGCCCTAAAGATGTACATTTTAGATTAAGCTTTGGTTTTTGGTCTATTTAGGGGGAAATAAATATTTGAATGTCTCCACAGATGTGTTTCAGCATCAATAGAAAGAAGATAGAGTGAAAGGATATTAGGTCGCTTATGAAATGTTGCGGAGATACACAAGTAATACAGGTACAATGCACTTGAGATTTACTTAATTATGATCAAAAGGTTCATTTATTTCAGTAATTTAATTCACTTATTATATGTTCATTATACACAGAGTCAGCTATTTTAAGCATTTATTTCTGTTAATTTTACTGATTATGGCTTACAGCTAATAAACCCCCAAATCCAACTTTTCTGAAAATTGGAATATTACATAAGACTCATAAAAAAATTAAATGCAGTAATGCCAGTTAATTGAAAAGTATGCATCGTGTACTGTGGAGTATATGCTTTCAATAGTTGGTCAGGCTCCTTTTGCATTAATTACTACATCCGTGCAGCATGGTATGGAGGTGATCAGTTTGTAGCTCTGCTGAGGGGTCAAGGAAGTCCAGGTGGCTTTAAAAGCAGCCTTTCACTTATCTGCAATGTTGGGTCCAGTATTTCTGATCTTCATCTTGTCAATACTATATCAATTCAATATAGTGTTTAGGACAGGTTACTATCACCAACTACTAACTTTGGACTTCATAAAACACACTGGACCAACACCAGCAGATGAAAGAACTCCCAAATCATCTCTGATTGTGGAAACTTCACACTGAAGTTTAACCAACATGACTCTTGTACCAGTCTACTCTTCCTCCACTGAGCAACAGTCCAGTCCTTTGTCTTTAACCCAGGTAAGGATGATTCTGATGTTGTCTGTGGTTCAAAGGTGCCTTAACATAAGGAATGTGACAGTTGGAGACCTTGTCTCTGTGTGGTGGCTCTTGAAACACCAAATCAAGCCACAAATCCAGGCCTTGAAAAGGATTTGCTTCATTATCAACTAAAGGCTGCATTTATCAATGTGGCCTGGGCACCTTTTTCCACCACAATTTTTCGTTTCACTAGATTTCCATTAATATGCTTGGATACAGTTCTCTGTGAACAGCCAGCTTGTTTAGCAGTGACCTTTTCTTGCTAACCCTCCTTGTTGAGGGTTTCAATGACTGTGTGCTGGACAGTTGTCTTGTAAAGCCCATGGATTTGCGGGGCAGAACATGGCTTTAACATATTTTTATTTTAAAAATCTTTTTTTAATGGATCTTGTTTAATAGTCAAAATTTCTGAGAAACATAATTTTGGGTTTTCATTAACTATAAGCAATAACCATCAAAATTAATAGAAATAAATGCATGAAATGTTTCACTTTGTGTGTAATGAATCTGTATGTTAGTTTCACTTTTTGTACTAAATAACTACAACAATCTTGTTTTTTTTTTATATTCCTGTTTATTGAGATGTATTTGTATGCTTTGAAAAAAATACTAAATATTGCTTAAGATGTTTTGTACAGTCTGAGCGAATTGCAGTGAAAAGTCAAAGCTTGCAATAAATCTAGCGATATTGATAATGAACATGAATATTGTTTATTGTGAAATAACGTGTTGGTTGCTGCAGTGTAGATGTGATTCAGTTTGTGTATTTGCACAGATATTTGCTCTTTGTTGTCTTAGAAATGTTTGCCAAACTGGCATTTAATGGCTGAGAGATGGAACTAGTTGTGAAATGTAACAAATGCATTCAAACATTTCATTCCCTGCATTAAGACAACAAAGCTATAGCAGACCTGATCGCTAATCTCTTATGCTTGTTGTTAGTGCAGATGTTTCATGTGATGGTGGTTTGATTCCAAGCAAAGGAGAGTGGACAGGAGAGATTGATAGCAGTGTCCAGAGTCAGACAGATAACACCTGATTTGTGCCTGAAGGGTGCAGGTCTAGCACACTCCTCTTCTTGCCAACTCAAACAATTTGAAGAATTTGCCGAGGAGGTGAACTGCTTGTTTGCTCAGTCCAAATTCTGGGGCCACATTCAGAGATGATCCTAGGAAGACTGAGCCATCGTAGTTTTGAGCGCTCTGCAGCGCATGATCCATGCATCAGTCTCACCTGGGAAAAACTCACACAGGGGGGTCATTTGTTTAGCACAGGTGCATCATGTCTTTGTGTCTCCCACACAGTCATGTGCACAAACACATCTGAGCACACTTGAATGCATGCGCAGAGACATGAACATGGCTAAAGGCAAAAACGTGTTGATAAAAGGCTGTCCTTTTGTTTGGAAAAAAGTATGGAACTCTTTGTTAAGATCTGTTGTTTCTGATGGTTTCAATGTGCATCTGTAGAGGTCTATAAAACACTTTAGACAAAAAAATACAGATAAAGTCACCTGATTTGTTAAATAGATTTTGCCTGTGTAATTAGATTTCACCCTCATCCAGCTGTTCCGTAAAGTTTCTTTCTTCGTGAACAAACAGCATCATGAAGACTAACACGGCAGACAGGACAGGGAGACATCCTGTCTGAACAATCCATGCTATCTGACTGAGTTTGAGCTGTAAAGAAAAATGGTTAAAAAAAATGTGTCTGCTGGTATGCAAAGCCAGTCGAGACATGCCGTTAAAAACTTGCAGTTGTGATGCAGTGCAGTGGTTTTGCAGGGTATTCCTTGGGTGGGCTCCCCTTACCTTTTAAAATCATTTTTGTAAACAAAACATGTCATTTTCCTTCCGTTTTCCAATCATGCACTATTGTTGTTGGTTTGTTACATAAATATTACAATGAAACACATTGAAGATTATGGTCGCAATATGTAAATTGTGAAAAACTTCAAGGGGGCATTTAAGGCAACCTTAGATTGACACAAGCATGTAAACTGCAAAATATAGACAGATCCAACTTGGACTGTCAGATTCTTCATATACGTTTAGGTTTGTGAAATCTATGAAGAAAAGGTTTCTCAAAAAAAACATAATTAAATCTATTGTCCCCTTTTTGGATGCAAAAGGAGGGGCTCACTCAGGGAAGCGTTGACGTAAGTACTGCCACTAATTTATATCTATATTCAAGCCCAATATGTCTTTCTCTTTCTAATGAATATTCCTATTTAGTCAAGATTTTGAACTATTTTGTCAACAACTATAAATGCTAGTTTATGTTGTTTTTTTTAAAAATGTTCCAAATTATGCTGTATAAAATGTAAAAAGTGTAAAAATGTATAAACCCCCCCAAAAAACAATCAGCTAAAAAAAGCCTTGGGATAATTTTTAGATCTTTTTTGTCTTTCTTGCACTTCAGCTATTTGAAAAAACGTCATGGCTGTTGGGGCTTTACGGAAGTTTAATTTCAACATAATTTTTGTTGCAATTTTCCACTCATTATTCACGTCTCAGTTTCTCATTACCTTCTTCCAACAGAGTCTACTATTTTGCCCTCAAAAAGACAGTGTGGCAAAAAGAAAACTGTTATAAAACAATCAGCACCCTTTATCAGTTCAACTGAATGAGTTGTCCAGCTGAGGTTATCAGTGTGTGAAGCAGATGGTGAAAAGATAGTGTATAATATATCTCAGTATTAACTGTAGCGCATGCTGGGAGTGTCAGAGGATGGCACACAGCAGAGTAAGAGAGAAAGAATGACCTTCTGTCCAATCATTTACCCTTTTGTGCCCCCCACCCTGTTCTGAAATTACTTTTTTTTAGCCAATTAAAAGGAGCTGGCTGAGGATCAAGCAGCCTGCCATTTTTGCTCACCTACACCCATGTGACATTATCACTCTGTCACTTGGAGAGATAGCCGTAAGTAGGAATCTCCAGCATGGCACCGTGCCACCTTAGACCCCATTGTGTTCGCTCAGATTAATACAGTGATTCTTGTCTCCAACTTGCAAGTAATCAGTCGGCTTGCCTTAGGTCTTTCTAATACACACAGATCATGCTTTTGTGTTTATAGTGCAACATAACAAATACAGCAGTGTGATATTTCCTGAATCACCCCAGGT
Source organism: Girardinichthys multiradiatus (assembly GCF_021462225.1). Classification (NCBI taxonomy): domain Eukaryota; kingdom Metazoa; phylum Chordata; class Actinopteri; order Cyprinodontiformes; family Goodeidae; genus Girardinichthys; species Girardinichthys multiradiatus. The sequence goes on along the minus strand of NC_061795.1, from coordinate 26,630,628 downwards.
ATGAACGATGATTTATTTCTAAATATCCACAGAATCTGTTGCTGCTTGCACTATTATTGCCTTTTTGCTGATCAGGATAACATATGCTGAGAAAGGGTTTTCCTTCCAAATCCTTACATGGCTCAATAATACAAAGACAGCAGACTCAACAATGCCATGGCAGTGAATGAATGAAGGATCGGAGCTTGTGTTGTTTAACAGCCATACGAACACAGATTATGTGCTTGAAGGGGCTGAATTGACTGCCAGCAGTGACAGTTGGGCTGGGAGTTGAACAATCCTGGGACGAGCGGCTCGACTCCTCTCGGATACACCACTGGGTAATGGGCTCGTCTCTACAGCCCTGTGCCTTCATCCTCCCACGGAAGCATTGTGGCCTGCCATTTGCGCCCCTCCTCCGGAGAAATCCACGGGCCCCTGCTCCCGCTTGATGAGCACCCATTAAAGGTTTTTTTTGAAAGCTGACGGGCCCTTTTGAGGAGGAGTGTCTTTCACTTCCCTCCAGCTTGCCTTGGCTTGGCATTCATCAGGGTGCCTGGCTTTGCTATCTTGCCCACATGATAAAGTGCCATGGGGCTGAAACGTCTGTCATTTGTTTTATTTTCAAAAAATAAACTTGATAATTTACCAAAAAAAAGGCTTTTGTTGGAGGCATATGAAGAGCGCATTGCAATAGTGACATTCTCCTAGGAATAATAAAAAAAAAAGGGTCGAGGGTTTTTTAGGTTTTTGTTTCCCTTCTGATGAAGGTTTCTGCATCCACCGTTTTATGTAAAGTTGACAAATCTTAAACGTGACAAGTACTGATATGTGGTTGCATCTACACATTGATGGTCTCATTACAGTTATGGAAACCCTCATTGTCTTTGTGTAGCTTCAGTATTGCCCAACTGATTTTATAACAGAAGCACCAAACAACTGCACCCTCACCACTGAGGTTGTCAAACATTATTTGTAAAAAAAAGTTTGGTATTGCAAATTTCGAAATGTAATTAAAACGTGCTAATTATTTAATTTGAGTCTGTATTTAATTTAATTATTTAATTACATTATTGCAAATGCCGTGTGTGCTAATGGACTGCACTATCGTCACTAATGTTGCTAACGCCTAACTTTTAACTTGGAGTGTAGAACTCTGTTCACTTAAGGGCAGAACATAGTTGGGTATACTGTGAGCAGTGTGGACTCCGCATAGACTCCACACACACTGTACACGGACATTTGAGGCTTCATAGTCGAGAGGCCAATTTCCTACATTTCTTGTGGCAAATTCCTACATTTCCCACATTTTCTGCCATTGCGTCATCGCACAGGGAGGCAGTGCTATTTTGCCATGTAGCTTTGGAAAAACAAGAAGAAAAGAAGGTGGCATTAAAGGCCATTAAACCACACTAATATAAAGAAGGGGAATACACATCTCAGTGTAGCGCAGAGAGGTGGGAGTGACACTGGGCATACTCGCAACCGGTTGCTCGGGGGAGTGCATCACATATAAAACAGTCTGATGTGGAGACTTTTTCACGCTGAGCAATTTATTATGTTACACCACGTACGCTGTTGTAAAAATTCAGCTTTGCGTGGACATGTGCGACGGATGTCTGCTTTGAGTCTGCGTGTATGTCCGCAGAGTCAAGTACGCCCAACTATGTTCTGCCCTTTATGGTGATCTTTCAAAATCCAATGCTTTTTAGGTTGTTCTGGCCTCATGGCATTAAAATTATGGCTGTTAATTTACAGTTTGGAGCCATCTGATTTTTGAATATCTTGTTTTTCGCCTCATGTTTGTTAAACTGGTTTTCTTTAAAAGTTTAAAGTAGCTTTGATTATCAGGTATTAAATTTTGTCACTGTGATGTATGTGTGTCGCTTTTCATGTGCTCCAAATCTGAATGGTGATTGTGTTCTGGAATCAGTTGTGTGGAATTTCCCAGTGCTCTGCAGCATCAGGAATGGAACGTTAATTTTCATCTCAATTCAATTCAGTTTTTAAAGCGCCAATTCACAACACATGTAATCTCAAGGCACTTTTTAAAGTAAATTCAATCGAATCATACAGATTCCAAGTCAAGCAAATACACTCATTTATCCTAGCCACCAAACAATGCAGCCAAATTCAGTTTATCACTCAAATTGGTTAAACATCTTTCTATTTAATGAAACCCAGCAGATTGCATCGATTCAGTAAAGTTTTAATTACAGCAACCTTAAAAGCCTATGGTACATGTATGTTTACAAAGGATATATTAATCACATCTAAATTAGAGGTGGTAATCAAAGGGAACACTCCCTTAAATAATTTGGTTGGGATTGGGTCTGACATAAAAATGAAAGGTTTAGATGAAGCTCATATTTTTGATAACTCAGAAAAGTGGATCAAAACAGTCCAAACACAGATAAGGTTCTACATTTACATCCAATGCTATCTCACTTACTGAGGATGAAATAATCATGTTCAGGAATATCCCAATTATTTTATTTTAAATAGAATCTATTTTATTTATAAAGAATCCCATAAAGCCATTACTGCTGAGAGCTAAGGGAATGGATGGTTCAGCAGAGCTGGTTCTTATTCTCTTCTATTAATGATGAGAAATAAGTTATTCTAGCTTGGCAAAGTGTCTTTTTATGCAACAGTTGACTATTTTTCCAGATTAAGATTCTTTAAATGTTGTTACAGCATTGTTTGATAATCATTTACTATAATGAATTTTTCTTTCAGGGGTGGAGTACTCACTTAAATTAAACTCAAAGGTTATTACAAAATGGTCAGACATGACAGGGTTATGAATAAATGTTATTTCTTTACACTCAATTCCATATGTCAGCAAAAGGTTCAGAGTATAAAAACAAATGTGGGTAGGTTTGTGGATGTTTTGAGCAAAGCCAATTGAGTCTAAGATAGCATTAAAGGCAATATGTAGACTATTACTTTCATTGTCAACATGAATGTTGAAACCTCCCACTAAAATGACCTTATCTGAATTCAACACCAAACCAGATAAGAAGTCTGAGAACTTATCTAAAAATTGAGAATAAGGGGCCTGGTTGATGGTACAAAACAACAAACAAAAGTGGTTTTACTGCTTTGCAATTTCAATGAGAGAAAACTAAGGGTTAAATATTCAAAAGAATTGTAGCTATTAATTGGTCTGGGACTAATCAATAAATCAGACTGAAAGATGGTTGCTACTCCACCTCCACACCCAGTATTTTGAGGTATGTGAAAATTTAAATGATTTGACTGAGTTGACTCATTTATAGTAACATAATCCTCTTGCAGCAGCCAGGTTTCTGTGAGACAAAAGAAATCAATCTGAATATCACGAATCAAGTCATTAACTCACTAAGTCTTTGAAGAGAGATCTTATGTTCAATAACCCACATTTAATTGTTTTTTATTTGTGTTCAGTCAGATATTTTTAACTTTAAGAGATTTTCATGGTTTGCTGCTTTTAGATTAGTTTTTAATATACTCAATTTTAACCGTTGGCAAGAGACCTAATAGGGTACTGGATGGGTAGCAGTACAGAAGCTGCAGAGAGGAGTGTTAAACTGCGACCCTGCTTCCTGGCTTGAATCCTGGGTTGTCAGAGTTTGGGAAAACGAATAAATTCGGCCAGATTCCTAGAAAGCAAAGCAGCTCAGTCTAAAGTGGAATGGATGCCGTCTCTCCGGATCAGACCAGGTTTTCCACAAAATGTTCGCCAGTTATGAATGTAGCCCACATCATTTTCAGGACACCACCTAGACAGTCAGTAGTTGAATGACCACATGCAGCTAAACATGTCGTCACTGGTCAGATCAGGGAGGGGAGCAGAGAGAATTACATAGTCCAACATTGTTTTGGCAAACTTACACACTGAATCAACACTAACGTTGGTGACTTCTCATTGGCAAAGCTGGGTGTCATTACTGCCAGCGTGAAGATCAGTCTTACTGTATTTACGCTTATCCTTAGCCAGCAGTTTCAGGTAGGATTTGATGTGGCCCATTCTGGCCCCTGGGAAACATGTCACTATGGTCGCTGTGTCTCTAACTCCACATTTCTGACTATGGAGCTGCCAATTACGAGAATCAGCTTCTCAATGTATGTGTCACTGAGCGGAGAAAATCTGTTAAAAACACGGACGGGTTTGTGGCTACCCGTGTACTGGGATTTAAGACTATGCTTTCTACCTACTCTTCTACCGGGGGACTGCCTATGGGGGGGGGGCTATCCTCAATGACTCCGTGCTGGCTAAGGGGCCTCAGCTATCTGCTGGTTTTTCTACAGCGAGGACACCCTTGTCCCCAAAGCTACAAAAATGCTATGTTTATTACATGTACTATTATCACTAAAGGAGGCAGAGGAGTAACTGAACATTTGATACACTGGGACATCACCCTTTGTTTTATTTATTTATATCAAAATATTAACTGACCATCTTGAAATGCAATTTCAGTGGCCTATTAACACCCTTAAGTGGTCAGATAATTGTTAGCCCAATTATTACAAAGTAGGCCAAGCCATTAGTTTTCCTTTCAGTTTAAGTCCACCAGGCGGCTGAATTTTTGTGTGTGTAGATAGCATAGTGTAGCATGGGATTAAATAATGGTATTATTGGATAATTGTTGCGATAATTGTGGTATACGTGGCCTTTGTAGTTTTTTTTCTAGACTGTCTATAGTTCTGTCTATAATTTATTTTCAGTGACTTAAACATTAATATTAAGAAAAACTTTCAACCAAAGTCACAACAAAATGAAGAATTGATTGGTACCTTCATATCATCTACTACGCATCTGCGCTGCAGGATTTAATGCTTCATGTCTAAAGTTAATGGATGCATCCAGCTGCCATTTATCTAGTTACTTATCTTTCTGTTACCCTTGACCATTGCTCTATCTTATAACCCCAGAGGGAGCTGTTGTTCCTGTTGCCCTCTTCTTCACTGGCAAACTACTCTCCAGCTTCTGGAGACTGCATTAGGAAGTTAGTCTTGTCCTTGGAACGCTTATTTCTGTAACTTCTCGTATATTCACTCACCCTAACACTCTCCCAGTCTGTTACACATGCATTTCTTTTTTTCTCCCCCCATTTGAAACTAGGGCGGAGGTCAGAATGGCAAATTTGATATAAGAGCTGACATGCTTTCGTGGAGCACTGTGTCAGCTCCAAACAATAGGTTTGCAGGAGCTGTTATGCCGAATAAAGAATGTTCCATATTCCCATAGAAATGTCCTCCGCTAGACATTCCCAAAAGACATGAGAATATTTATCTGCATACATTTTTACCACTCTCAGCCCAGTAGATGACGTAGGTTGAAATGAAATTAATTCATGTAATGTTTGAGCATATAAGTTATTCCACCACAGGGAGCTGAGAAAAGTCAACCTCTTTGCATTTTGGAACATTTATCTTGAGTTATTAGATTTGAATGATAAATTCTTAAATGATCTTTGCTGTTTTTTCAGTTTTGTGTTAATACAAATCTAAGCTTTGGCTGTAGTCCAGCATGGCCACAGATACAGAGCTGCGCAAATTTATTTGTCCCCTACAGTTTTTTTTTTTATTTTGACTTTTGTCAAGCTTTATTGTGTCTGGTCATCAAAAAGAAGATATATACAGGAAGTAGTTTTCATATTTTTGTATTTATTCAGGAGAAAAGGTACCTAAAACAACTATAATTTTCACAGTTTAAAATAAAATTGTCCCCTTGTTAAATCATGAAATAACTCTGATTAACCTCATTTTTTGGAGAGCTGAGTTCAATTTAACAAGCCACATTTAAGCCAAATTTCTGCAAGACTTTTTCTTTTTTATAGTTACTTTTTAGCACCGTCAGACACGTTTTTATTTCATAAAAATCGAAGCAATAAAAAAAGACCTAAATGTTCCTTACAAAAGCAAGTTTTTGCCATTGACCTAAAGGGTTTAGGATTCATCATTTCTAATATGTAATTGAAGCTCATCTTATGCTTACTTAACTTTAATTATTTATTATATAAATATCCTAATCCATTTAAAGTACCTTGCAGAACCACATTTGCAAATTAACAGAAAACTAGCGGTATGCTTGTCTTTATTAGGGGTAGAGAGAATCATGTTAAATCAAAAGTAGATGAATGCATTGTTCACATCACTTTGCAGCACAACTTTCAAAAAAGCCCTTCTCTATTCACTTTTATTGTATTTGATCTTTTAGTGATGATGGGACTTCTTAGCTGAAATACAATTTTATATTAACCTATCACTATATAATAAGATGTTGAATCTGTATCTTGAACATTTATTTCATTTAATTTTTTTAAATCACCATTTCTTTTCAACTCGAGATGGAATAAAAATCACTTATAATATAATATACCTATATCTTGGTTAAATATATATTTTTCTTGTTGTGGTAACTGTACTTATTACACTGTTGAAGATAAGGTAAGAATTAGGGAATAATGATATTTTATCATGTGTGGTACTTATTATGCAAAGTGGTTAAGAGGCCTAATTGAAGATCCCTGCAGAAATTGCAAAGGGAAAGCAGAGCATAAGGAAGAAAGAGAGCAAGCCAAGCAGAGGGGGGTTTCTAGATAGAGGCCAAGGGGGGAAAAAGTTCCCCCATGCTTGTCAGAGTTTGAGCAAGTTCAGAATTGATGGAGCCCACAGGCAGCACTGCTAATTTTAGTAGAAATCACCTAAGTGGTTTGGCTAATTTATCCAAGCTCCTCGGCCTCAGCCCCTGGTTTCTGGCTCTCCCCTGCCTGCCTTCCTCCCTCCCTTCCTCCCTTCCTCTCAGATATATCCACAGAGCGTGAAGGTACCAGGAGGTGACAGTGGAAACAGAATGGTATTTTGTGCCTAGCTGATATGTTTAGCACTGTGGGGTTTTAACCTGTGTAAAACACTGGAATGCTGTCTGAGGCTTAAGAACAGCCATCAATTGTGTATTTCATGAGAAAGGAAATTAGGCTTTTACTTTCTAAGGACATCATTGCTAACTGAAATGCCTTGTATCATCCAGGGATGTTAAATAATCAATAATCTGGCAGTTTTTGATAATTTTTTTAATTGTTACAAAATTGGATTTTTGTGTTTTTTTTTGTTGTGCCTGGAAGATATGGTGAACATGCTGCAGCTTAACAAACATTGTTGCTGACTTTAAAATGTTGAGAAACAAATGAGAGAAACCTTTCCTTTGACTCTGGGAGCACCCTTTTCAGGTTTTGAGGTTATCATTTAAGTTCAGCAACAATCCAATTAGTTTTCTTCCTTGCAATTGAAAGCTACTTCTTTATTTGTAAAATAATAAAATTTATATAACAAGTTATTGGTTTACTATCCAAGATGAGCCATGTTATTTTGCCAGATTTCTTCCATTTGGCTTTTCTAACATTAACATTAGGGTGACTGAAGCATATTAAAATAAATTAAATGTTTTAAGTATTTTAAATCCCTTGATGGGAGCATCTTGAGCACGAATGTATATTGATTTTGGGGCTTTAGTGATGCATTTGAGCTTTTCTTTTTTATAGGGTTCAGCTTCACTGGATTTGACATACAACAATTGGCTGCACAAGTTAGAAATTATGGTGGATATTTTTCTTTCTAATCCCACCGCGGTGTGGTGATGTTAAACTGGGTTCACTGTGGATAGTGACACTGGTGTTCTGACATCTTTCAGTTTATGACTGGCTTGGGGCTTACTAGTGTATTGTTGCTCAACACTATTGGTTTGAATGACTCTATTAGAAATGTGTGAATTATGCCTAAAGGTCAGGTCCTTTCCATGAAACCATCAAATTGAAATAAATTCTACAATTTCTAATATGATGAAAAGTCAAACATCAAGTGAGAATAATACCAGACGCTTGCTGATAGCTATAAATATTGCAAATCTGCAACTTGCTAAGGGGCATTTAAGATATGTTAGCTTCATTGTACAAATGTAACCATCTGTAGATACTGAAAAAAACATATTTTTGAAGCTTGTGTACTTAATTCTTGTTTTCAACACTAATTTAAGCTGTCTGGATAATATTTTCCCCTAAAAAAGAACAGTCCAAATGCATCGTTAAAAGCCCACAATTAATTACAATTGTGTCCCAAATATTTACATCAAGGTTTTTCCCCCATTGTGTAAGTCTAGTACAAAGATTGTCAAATTGCCAGCTCTATGATTAAAATTAATTTCAGATCTGTAAATGATTCCAATTCATGTGAGTCCATTATAAGCTCTAATATAGCTAGCAAATTGATCCTATGTTAACAATTGTTATGCTCTCATTCCTTTTGATAAATTCAGTAGTAGAATCAGGCAGATTTTATTAACAATGTGAAAGAAAACTTGCTCACCAGGTCTGTGCAGTCATCCATCCATGAATTAATCATTTTGAAAGAAAAGTGCAGCCCAAATGGAAGGTGAGGGTAAGCGGCACGATTGGTGTAATGTTCCCTTGAAACAGACTGAAATTAATCTAATAGAAAAGCTCCTGTTTTTTCAGTGTTTAATTTGCAGTCAAATTAAACATTAATTGACTTCTGGTCTTTAAAAGAAACTCATTTAATTTGCAGAGTGCTGTTCATTTCAAGGCATTGGAAAAAATATTACATCAAGGCTGTCGTGCGTTTTTATGATCTGTGTGTTTGGTTTGATTAATATGTGATGGAAAATAAAAAAAAAAATACTTTCATTACCTGAGATGGAGTAGTTTCAGATGACGATAAACACAACAAATCAGTACTGTAACACCATCAGGCCATGGTGCTGTGAAAAAGTATTTAGATTTCTTCAGTTTTTGCTTTTTTGTCACATTTAAATGTTCCAGATCATGAAAAACATTTTATTTTTAGACAAAGATTACTGAGTAAATAATATAAAACCATAAAGCCATATCTAAGGCTTTGGAACTCCAGCAAACCACAGTAAAGAAAAACATGGAACAGTGGTGAACCTTTTCGTGAGTAGCTTGCCTACTGAAATTACAACAGTGCATCAAGACTCATCCAGAAGATCAAAGACGTCAGAACTTAGAGCAACATCTAAAGTCCCGCACACTTCTCTTACCTAAGTTAAGGATAGTGATTATGATTCAACTTCTGTTACATCTGGTGTTAAACTGACCCAGCATTTTAGAAATGGAACATCTTATCAACAGTTAAACATGGTGGTTGTAGACTCACGCTCTGGCGCTGCTTTCCTCTTTCAGGACCTGGACAATGCGCCGTATTTGATGGCATGTCAGTTCTGCCCTGTACCAGAAGATCCTAAAGGAGAATGGCCAGCCTTCAGTTTGTGACCACTGAATAGCAAAAAAATGAAGGTTTTGAAGTCCTTGTGAAGGTTTGAACTGAAAACTGTTTGAGATATTGTGGCATGATCCTAAACAGGCTGTTTGTACTCAAAAACCATCTTATGTGGCTGAGTTAAAACAAGAGTGTGACAAAATTCCTCCAAAGTGATTGGGGGCACTTTTTTAATAGAGCCAGGTTGTTTTGGACAGATGTTTTGTTAATTAATGAAATCATCACTTAAAACATGTTTTGTTTTTATTATTCAGGTTATCTTTTTCTGACATTGAAATCTGGTAGTTCCTCTGAAACACGCTAGTGTGACAAAAAAAAAAAGCAGATTAACAAGAAATCTATAAGGGGCCAAATACTTTTTCATAATGCTGCCTATTTGCAAGACTTAGATTCCACCTTCTAAACTTCCAAGGATGATCAATTTTCACATGGAGAGTAGTTTCTTGAATAAAACATTTCCAACACAGTGGGCAAGAGATATGTTTTAGGTCTTGTGTGCAAGCCAGCATTTTTGGCAGATGAATGTAGGGGTTTTATGAGCCAAGCACCTGGTCAAACTGCAAACAATAAGGGGCTTATGGATTGTCTTTATCCAACAACGACTGAAATGATACCTGGAATGTTTGAGCTCTTGGGGGCCCTTTTAAGAAATGCTGATGCACAATAAAGCTGAAAACCACCACTGTAAAAGCTGCACACATTCATATTCTAATACATGTTCTCTGTATATCTTTTTTACCCAATACTTTAACAATGGAATGTTATCTAGTGAAAAATGTTAAAACAAGGAATAAAGATGGCTCAAATAAGTCTCCATAGATTTCAGTTTCATTGTAGAGGGTCTTGCTAAAGTCTTTAGTAGTGAGCTAATAATGAGTTTCACAGATGGGGCTGTTGGCTGAAGCTCTGCTGAGTCCACTGTGTATGCAGCACAGAGTGTCAAACGTGTCTCCTGTGCAGGATCATCTCCAGGTTTGCAGAAAGGGTGGCGTCAGCCAGACATGCTGGCAGTCAGTGGGCCTTCTCTCCTCCACTACCTGGGCTGGAGCTCAGCCAGGGTTAATTATAGGGGTGCTCCAGAGTCTTGTGTCACTAAGGATGGTAGACAGAATACTGTCAAACTGCCATGTCCTGTACAGCAAAGACAAGAGGAAAAAAGCATACCTGCTTATGCTGAGTTTTTTGCTGCGTTTCAACTTTTCACTATCATCTCTTCAGTTCGCCTGAGCGAAGACTTTACCTACTAAAGTATTCACACCTCTTTACTTCATCACATTTTCTCAAGGTACAATAAAATGCTTGAATGCATTTTATTGGGAATTCCTGTGTCAGACAAACACAAAGAAGTGCACAATTAGTAGGGGAACAGAAAATCTGCCCAGACAATATTATAGCTCTGGCTGCAGTTTTAGTGTTGTTGGCCTGCTGAAAGGTAAACCTCCACCCAGTCTCATGTCTTTTGCAGCTTCTAAAATGTTTTCTTGAGGATTGCTCTTTGTTTAGCAACATCCACCCATTAGCTCTTCTCTATCCTTGCTGATGGAAAACATTCCCACATCATTGTGATGCCCCTATCATATTTTATTAGAGGGATGGTGTATATGAGATCATGTAAAGTATTTCTTCAAACTCAGACCATATTGCATGTAGGTCAAAATTTTTAATTTTGGTTTCATTTGACCAGAGCACGTTATTTCACGTTTGCTGAGTCCCCTACTTGTCTTGTTGCAAACTGCAAATGAGACCTCTTATAACTTTATTTCAACAATAGTTTTCTTATTTGCCCCTTCCGCAAAGGCCCAAATTGTTAAACAACCAGTGAACTGAACTGATAAGTGTTCTTTTGAGGGATTCTGCAACATAAACTATGAATATTTGCACCTCCTCTATAGTTAACCATTGGCCACTTGGCTGATTCTCTGTTCTCCATGCTTGGCCTTCCAGTTTAGGTGGGTAGACATGTCTTAGTACATGTGTAGCCAACTTGAAGCCTTACAAGCTGGTGTCCAGCATGTTTCAGGTGTTTCCCAGGTTCTTCACACCTAAAATTAATGTGTTGTTCATAACGAGGCTTCTGCAGAACTCGATGACATACTGAGCTTTATTGAGAGGCAATTAGGCCAATAATTTAGCTGTTTTGGGGTGGAGACGCATCGAAATCATGCAGAGTAGTGGTTCCTGAGCGCTGGAGTTGGCTACACATATCTTCAGTTGTGCCATACCTTTTCTATTTTCAAATAATGGATTGAATAGTGCTTCATGAGATATTCAAATCTAGGAACGCTGATTGAAACTTCACAATTTTTTGTTTAACTTGACTGTATTTGGTATTAAATAGTATAGTATATAAGTATCACAGAAAAAAACACGTGAACATACTCTGAAGCATAGAAGCATCAAACAAATTCTTGGCGCCTCTTTGCTTAAAGTACTGACAGATTTTTTTCTTCCGATGGAGAGGATGGGAGGGATTCTGCAGATCATTTAAGTAAGAAACTGACATATTTTTTCAGTATTTCTTTTTGGTTTTATTTTAATTTACAAACAGTTATTCAGCATTTAGAGCAACAATTAGAATCATGTAGTACAGTTCTGATTTTTTATGCTACCATGACAAAGTAGTTTTTTACTAGGATTAATAATCTAAACTAATGTGATCCTATTTTTACATTTCACAATTTAGTATGCCTTAATTTAATAAAGCAATAAAAAAATCCAATTGGTAGCTAAGAATACCAGTCAGTCAGTCAGTCAGTCTCAAGGCTTTTAGGGCTTAATTGCTGTTGACACACAATAAATAAAATGTAGTTACTGTAATGTACAGACATTTGAGCTCCTTACTGAATTAGCAGGTCAATCTGACCTTATTATTGTTTTAACAAACAATTTTCCAAATCTTTTTGATGAACTTTACGTTGCCCATTTTCACAGAAGGAAGTTTGAAGCATCCAGTCATTCTTCTATGTCTGTTTTTTCTCCATAGTAAAAGTTTGTTACTTCCCTTTTTTGTAGTTAAACAAGTGTCTAGTCATTGCTGGTGCACATTGGCCTAGAAAAAAAGAACAGCTTGTGTTGAAGAAGTTTCCACTTCTGACAAGTTATTTTTAAGGTGCCCCATTTCCGCCATTGTTGTGGCATTGTTTTGACCTTACGCAGAACAATTTTCCCCAAGTCAAATTAGCTTTCACCATTCGAAGAAATGTTGTAGCATAATAGTTGACGGCTCTGTCTGTGAAATATAAAGAAACGGAGGGGCCGTGCCATTGGGGTTAATAATATTCCTCCTCTTCAACAAGTACCTTGGGATGCTAGGTGTCCTTGACAGCAAATGGCATCTCGTTTATGCTGGGCACCTCTCGGCACTTGTAGGTAATAGCAATCTACTTTTCCAGTTCTGCGCACTATGTATTAGGCTCCCTCCATTGGTTGAGTTAAAACAATGCTGCATGTTTCTTGTGTTTTTTCTGTCTTGCTAAAGTATTACCATACAAAGATAATTGGGAAAGTCCTCTCGCTTTCACTGATCTAATCTTCTAAAAGACAAAAAAGGGTGTTCTGCAAGAGATCCGTTGCAATTCATTAGTCTTTCAAATGCACAAGCGTGAGAACTAAAGTCAGCCTTCATGCAAGTCAATGAGCACCTGGAGTGCTTTTCCCAATGGCCGCAAAGTGTGCATGCCGCGGGACTACCAGGAAACTGCAGCAAGGTCTCGCAACCTGCTTTGATGGGACAAAGTCAGTAAGAGATGCTTGGCCCCGCTGAGGTTTACGCTGCCTGTTTGTTTCCCACTTCTCCGAGCAGTGCGATCTTAGATTCCTGTCTGTGCCCGGCCTGCCGGGAATTGGGATGTTAGATATAACAAAAAAGGTGACTGAGAAGTGCTGAGCCCCGGATTATGATTTATTTATCTGTGCTCTTTTAAATTCTAAACTAATGGTGCAGGGCTGCAGTGCATGCTCTGGGGATTAATCCTAAAACACTGAACAATTCAGATTCACCAAAGTATTGTCTGCTGCACCTGACAGAAGCACGATCTGGTGACAAAGCCTCAAGGAACAAAAGCTTCAGAGTCAAAAGTTCAAAAAAATGAGGTCACAGAAAAAAAGTGTGTAGTTTATCTCTTTACAGTGGCTACTGCTCAGCAAGCTTTTACACAAGCTGAAGAAAAAGAGAGGCAAACCTGCCCCTGATATGTCATGTAAAAGTTCTACATGATTACCATTAGTGTGTTTAGTTTTACCTGCAACATACCCAAAAAAAGAAAAAAAAAAAGTCAGTCAACTGTTCTGGTACAGTAGTGGCTTCAGGTGTAGTTTTTCTACCATGGAAATATATCCTATCTGTGAGGAGAGGTATATCTTTATGCCAGACATTTCTTTGGCAGCCTCTCTCTACCTGATTTGGCGGCTGTGTGTTTGCACCAAACAGCACAGCCAATAAGACTGTTAAAGACGCAACAATGTTGAGGTGTGCTCATGGCAGAAGATGTCAGGTTATCGTTTAGGATAGCTTTTCACATGAAAAATTGTTGCGTGGTGTGTTTTTAAGTGTTTTTAAGAAATATTCATACCCTTTGAATGTTTTTTCATGTTTCAACCACAAAGTTCTTTGTGTTTTATTGGAGATTTATGACCAATACAAAGTAGCAGGTGTACCCAGTGAGGTGAAAGAAAAAAAAATAATCACAAGCCAAAATGTGGTGTTTGTTAATATTCATCCATGTTTTTTTGTTTTTTGTTGGTACCTGTAATTAAAATCAAGTGTCTGTCATCTGACTCAGACTTCACCTAACTGGTTAATAAAGTCCATTTCTCAGTAATTTAGTCTCAGTATAAATCCAGCTGTGCTGTGAATTCTAAGGTCATGTACGTGAGAAGCATCAACATAAGATTAATTAATATTTTATCAGTTTATAGATAGATGAAATAGGTCTGGGAAAGACGCAAGGTGAATATATAAAGCTGTTTGTCTTGGATCTAGTTGCTGTGGTCCATCATTCATGAAAGAACATTGTTTGCAGTGTAAGATTTCACTTTCTACACTTTGCTATCAACTGCATTCCAGATCCACACGCTAGCTGCATATTAAGTCATTTACATGTAAAACAACTTCCTCCCTTGTGATACACTGTCACTTTGACTTTATTTCTTTTTGAAATACTTTTATATCTTTGATATTAAAGCCATTCGTCATATGTTTCAGTTTATAGACTGGTGTCTTGGGTACTTCATAAATTGGAATAAATGTTTTGTGTATTTCCTGTCATATCTAATGCCATGTGTCACTGTGTCTGTTTTACATGTGTACATGCATAACTAGGTAATGCGTGCATATTTAAGATGAGATACAGAAAACTGTGGTGCTTTAAGTATATAACAGTCTACTTATTTTCAAAAATGTATGGTATATGTATGGTAAAAAAGTGAAGTCACAAAATTATTGGATAAAGTTATGATATAGCCATTATATTTTTGGCTAATGTAAAGCAAGCATGAATTTCTTTCATCCTAAGGTTTCACTTGAAGTGCATCCGATAGCATCACTGCTATCATATTTTAATTTTTTTACGTCATATTTGGTCATAAATATACTGTGTCTACAGAATCCTGCAAAAAAACTAAGTTTGTCACATTTCTACCACAGACTTCATTGGGTTTTATGTGGATTTTATTTGATAGACTGACAGAAAGTAGTGAATAATTGTGAAGTGGTGGAAAAATTATACATACTGGGAGGCCTAGCAAGAAGAGCATTAATCAGAGAATTAATTATTGTTTTCATAATAAAACTCTTGAAAACTACGACATACATTTATATTCAGTCCCCATTACTAACACCTCTAAATAAAATCAAAGGCCTTAAAAAGCCACTTTAATTTATTTACTTTAATAGTTTTTGGTATTAATAGAGAGAACAAAAACAGAAAAAAAGTTTAGTGGAGCAAACATTTTTTCATAGCACTATATCCATGGTGCTTTTAGGCAATGCAAAGCAAGCCTTTACTGCTTAAGTGTCACTGAAAGTGTGTCTGAATTTCGACTTTGTTGCACTGCCTGCCTGGGATTTCCTTTTTAAAGAGCTGTGTAAGTGAGAGGCTAAAGCCACTTCTCTGTCTATTAGAGCAGAACCACTATCCTTCACCTGACAAAGTTTGGGAAAGGACACGGATGTTTCCAGTCTACTTCATAGAGTTCAGCCCAGCTCCGCCTTGGGAGCCCAAGTTTTGCGCTTGAAGAGTGGATGTGAGGGGTAAATGGGACAGGGGTGATGGGCCGTTGGGGGTCTGTATGAGCAGACGCGGATGCGAGGATGCGAATAGATGATCTAAAATAAGAAGTAGCCCCTTGGTCAGAGTCGTGGCAGATGGAGGCTCAAAGAATGAAATGATGCCAGCATTCTTTTGCGCAGTCCAGTGCCAGCAGTGCAGTCGGTGGACCGCTTGAGACCTGGGTAGGAGCGATGTGATAAGACAGCTGCCTGAGCCTAACCTCCACAAGGTCATTATGGCCAGTGTTGAGCATAGCTTCGATGAAGAGGAGGCACCCTGGATTTAGGGAATAAAAAAGTCCAAAGCTACAAGACTTAAAATATGTGTTTTCCAAGAAACTTTATCAACTTTTGCACCAATTATAGCAAATGGTGAGAAAGTTGTATTAGAAATGAGATTTAAGCATTTGCACCCTCTTTCTGAACCCCGTTTTAAATGAGCTACCAGTATATCAAAGCAAAAAATTAGCATGGAGAAAGTTTGGAGGTGCTAATGACTTTGACTGTCCCTGTGGAAAGGCTTACTGTTCCAGAGAAGTTGTGGAGCAGCAAGAGTGTGTGCGTCTGTGCTATGGAGCGGGAGCACAGTGTGATTCACTAGTTAATAAATCATGCCAGATGAGTTTATCATGAAGATACAGAAGCTCCTCTGGGTCCTGAGCTAACAGCGAGTATCTGGGAGCTGGTACAACGCATGATAAAATGCCGTTGTCATGTATATCATTTTTATAGCCCCCAACTTTTTACCTTCATTGCTGTCAACGGGGCAGGATGAGTGACTGTGTATCAAATATCCCAACGTGCTTTAAGGGAGGAGCCGGCTGACTTGAAACTTGAAAGCTCTCTGCTGACGAGCTAAGTTCCCTGCCACAGCACCTTAAAATCAGTTTTTATCAGCCTAATCCTATTTGATTATCTGCTGGCAAGAATTAGCTATTCTTATTTACCATAATTAAGTTCTTCGATGAGCATTCCTGCTTAACTTTCTCATCTTTTCTTTCACAGGAGGGGTAATGATAGTATCTTTCTGGTCTGCGTATAAAACGTTCTTATCTTTATGCAGATGAGGCAGCTTGTCATCCGTTGGGGAGGGCGCTTGGATAATGATCCATAAATTGACTTGATAGGTTCTGACTTGGTGACTAAATCAGCCACTTGTAACAGCATTATTTCAACATGGAAAATTCTCAAGTAAAAAAAAGAAAAAAACCAGACTTTTTCTATTGTCTGTTTTCTTATATAGAAATCGTATTTCTGAGAAAATATTGTTTTATATAGATGGAAACTCTTTGGAATGACATTGAAGGCAAGAACGGGCAGGGCACCATTCCTCTTGCACTCCTCCCAGGGAATTAAAGTCAGTGTAACGGCTATCTCAGCTAATGACTTGGGAGAACAAACCTTGGTCTCTTAACATCTAAGACTTATTATTTTTAGCTCGGGCCAACGCTAAGCTTATCCCTCTTACTGGGGAGCAGGTTTTGTGATATCAGATGTGGAAATTAAAGCTAAATGACTTAGGGGGAAGATTGCCCATGTTGCAAGTAGTTTATTCGACCTTCAATATAGCTGAGCTTGACATGCCCTCCTCCCCACCCCTTTTTTGGCTCAAGTCTTTTCAGATGACAGAACTTGTTGCTGTGGTTTTAACCTTTTTTCCCTTTTTCTTCTATAATATCTTATTTTTTTGGGCTTTAGGACCATTTCTTAGAAAATGTGTGTAATCAATGTGTTGAAAGGTCTTCAATTTGACACTGTAAATACTTCACCTGAAAATAACTGTAAAGAACTGCCATTATGCTTTACTTTTATATTTTACAGTTTACCTCACAAATGTGAATGGAAAATAAATTTAAGTTTTACCTATTTTTACAGAATCAACAGTGTTTTGGACAATTACTTTTGAACATTTCCTCATTTTGTCAAAATATGACTTCAAACTTCGATACAAAGTAGCTTATAATTGTGAAGTGGAGGGAAAATAAAAGAATAGTCTTAAAAATCTTTTACAAATAAACATCAGGAAATTGGAAAGATTATAGTTTAAGTGCAAACTGCAAACATGGCCATCCACCTTAATCAAAAACCAGGCAATCAGAGCATTATTCATACAAGCAGCTAAGGAGGAGCTGCAGAGAACCACAGATCAGGGAGTAGAATCCGTCAACAAGACTATTATTTGTTATCGCTGTTTTTGCAGTCTTGCTGCTAAAACATATTTTTAAACTGCAATCAGCAATGGTTTTGAGGAGAAGAAAGTGCAGGAAGCCAAGGAGGCTTATACACCAGACTCTTGTTACGGCGCCAGTGTTTGTTCGAAAGGTAATTTCAATCCTATGGGCTACTGACTCCCCAGACACCCTGAAGCCAGTGACATCTTAGTGTTGAGCCTGAAAAACCAGTAAAAAAATATATATTTGTCAGGTTGCTGTCTAAAGTTTACGCAGTTTTTATTATTCTGATTTGATGGTTGATTGAATTGATGGTTGAGATTGGTTTTTGCTTAAAACGTCACCTGCAGCAGTGAATTGTGGGTAATATACTTCGGGGAAGTCCGCTTAGATGCGTGCTTAGCCAAAGTTTGGATTGCACAAAGGGGGCAGGCTAAGGACCACTCAGGAGAATTGGGACACACTACGCATTCGAACCCATCAATGGAATCGTGCAACTCAGGGACACAAGGGTGGAAGTGCGAGTATTGGGACAGGGCCCATGTCTTCTTTTTCTTCCACAGTTATGCAGTACTTTGGGTTGGTCTCCCAGAGGATCAATAAAATGCATGAAAGCTTGTTGTCCCAAAAATCAAGTTATTTGGCTGGTTACACATTTTTCCTGTAGGGCATAGTTTTATGCTGTCATTTCATTGCTTATTTTCAATGTTAAGCAGAGTTTGCATGTTTTAATATGCAAATAAAAGAATTGATGCAGTCTTGATATAAGATTTCCTAAAGCCTAAGACAATGTCAAATATTAACCATTTTGTCCAGATGTAGAACTGACATTTAGGGAACGTTTTACTTGCTAGAAGTTTTTGTCTTTCAGGTTATTTTTTAATATGCCCATTCTCACCTCTGTTCCTTTTGCGTTACAGTGGAGCTCAGAGCTTCAAAGGTGATGTTTTTGACTCCATGAAGTAATGAGCTGAAGTGCTTCACATAAGGGAGGATCTCTCAAGCTGCTCTTCCAGAGGGATTTTGGGAACACATTTGGCAAAAAATGTTTATGATGCCAAGGACCAGGGTTGGCTTCTCATTAGCTGATCTACCCGTTGCATGTGCATTAGTCTTTTGGGTTAATCTTCAAACATTCCCATATTTATCCTCATCAAATAGAAGTGACCGCCTGCGACGCCCTTTTGTGCATTCGGGGAACTTGCTTGGTTAAACGCAACAGAATAAATGCGGAAATGTGAGCGAAACTTGACGAGATCAAACGCGGTGGTGAATGTACAGACTCTGGCAAGTGTTTTGACTGTGGTGCATTATTCATGTGTCTTCAACATGGGGTTTCTAATGAGTCTGGTGGCTTTATTTGGAGTTGGAGTCACAGAAAGTGATCGGGATCTGGACTTGAGTGTGAGGTCAAAATGGAGCAAATAAGTTAATCAGAATTTAAATTTGTAGTTTTGATTAAAGACCTTGACATCATTCACATTGCTCACAAATGTGTGTTTCCTATGTTTTGTTGTGTCTCATGCTTCTAACTCTACAATCATGTTTCATAGTTTTAAGCATATTTTTAAACCTACATTCAGCATCAGCAACATAAATTAGATTATTCTGTATTTTGTGGTTTTCTTTTGAAGCATTTTTTTTTACACTTCAAAAGTTTCCTAATAGCACAATAGACCATTTCATAAAAATTCTGTGGATTTGATACCCCCTCTGGAGAGTTGCTTTCACATCAAGCAGCTACGGCCTGTGGTTAAATGCTAAAATTTACTGCTAGCGTTGTAATAAGCCAGTGCAACAAAATAAAGATTATCACCCTGCGGCTCGCTGGTTCAATTGGAGGACGCTGAAGCAAACGCTGAGCATACCACCACATATCCCTTGAAGAGTAAGCAGCAGGCTGCAACTGAGCATATTGTCTTCATTCTCGAATCAGAGGAGGCAATAACATATTCAGACTGAAGGGCCTCAATTAGACACTTTAAAACTCTGTGTAATTGGCATCTTTTTGCAGATCGCCTGTGGATATGTAATGCTCAAATTAACACAGCTCAACTTTCTGTCTGTAGTGCTGTGATTGTTGTGGAGCTCGGTGGCAGAAAGGTAGCAGGCGCTGGGATTTTAACATTTCAGTTTCTGTTCAGTCAGGCATCTCTGAGGTCCTATAGATGTCGAACATTGTGCACTCATGTAACAACACTGCACATGTCTGGTCTATCTAGTGCACACATTATACACATGAATGAGGGAACATAAAGATATATGCAAGAAAGCATTTGGAAACACATATGCACATATTCACCAGGTGCATTTTTTACAAAATAAAAATGTAGGTTGATTCACTTTAATTCGGTGTTAAAAGAAGCTATTTGTTTATTTTTAATCCCATTAACGCTTTTTGAATTATTTAATCAGTTATGTTAATTTCAGCAAACATCATAGACCTTTTGTGAACTTACATGAATAATTACAACAATTGTGAGAAATCTAACTTTTTGAAAACGGATTGGTTACACAGGGACCCAGACAGGGTGACTGCATAGGTTTCTACCAACAATGCAACTTATGTTCCCTGATCTAGGCCAGCTCAAAAATGTAATTACAAATAATTGTTTTAACTGTCTTTATACCTTGTCTCTAAATGACTAGTTTTAATCCATGAAAGTGTATAACATCACTGTATTTAATTTCCCTTTGGGCTTAATAAAATACTTTTGAATTGAATCTATCTGTAACTGTACCATATTCACTCATAATAAAACAACAATTTTTTGCTCTGCGAGCACAGTGGTGGCGCAGGGGTAAAATGCACGACCCATATTCAGCAGAGTCGTGCATCAGCTACAGTCCTTGACGCTGCAGTCGCGGGTTTGACTCCCGGCCCAGTCGACATTTGCTGCATTTTTTCCCCCTTTCCTCTCAGCTTAGTGTTGAAAACATGAGAAAAATTAAAGTCTAAAAAAGAAAAAAGATTCACATTCCACTGCAGTTTTTTCTTTCTATTGCCTTATTAGCTGCACTAGCCATAAATTATCACTTATTTTTAACAACATACCTAGCACCACATTATGTTTGAAGTTGAGTTGCATATTTTTACATATGGTGTTACTGTTAAACAGGAATTATTGTACACAACAAGGCATTGATCAGTATAATATTAAAACTGTATGAAACCCTTGGGCAAACATACCAACATTTTCTGTAATTACTATAGTTGCACAATATCAGAAAAATATTTCATTGTGGATGTATTGTTGAAAGTTGTGATTGCCATATCAATTTCAATAAACTGCATTTTCCAGCCCTTTTGTTTTTTACCATTAATTTAATGTCTCTGCCCATCTCCATGAGCTTTAAAATCTCAGTTATTCATGCTATATGTTAAGTATGGGTATTAAGAGTAGTTAGAGTCCATCCAACTTGCCAGATATATTATAGATATGCAGTGTGAGAATGCATGACTCTTGAAATATAATATCCTACCAGATATTGCATCCAAGCAATCCTTTGCAAGTACAATATTGCAAAAAGAAATATTGCAATGGTGATTGTTATTTTTAATATATTTTTCAGCTATAGTAACTATGGTATCCCAAAATGCTTGTACAATTATTTATATACACCATGTATCTACAATATTAAATTACTACTGCTTTTATTAATAAATTAGTATAGTATAGCATTCATTTATAGCTATAAAACATAAATTATTTATTCTTGTTGATGTGTGTTTTTATTTTGATCCAAAAACTTTCAACAGACATGGACAGTTGTTAATATCCCTAAACCTAAATAATGAATACAGTATGAAAGTAAAAGCAGGAAGCAAATTCAGACTTTTCTGCTGTTCTGTTTTATAATGAAGGAAGTTTGGCAGCCCAATAAGCTGATGTTTGATAGGTGGTTAGCTGAGTAGTCTTCCTCTTCAGTAAGCCTGAAGTTGGTTGTTTATTTTACCAACAAACATTCTAACTTACACAGCTTGTTGTGAATCCATCTATTTTCTATACCCTCTTACTCCTTGCAGGGTCCGGAGGGGGGCTGGAGTCCATCTCCAGCGGTGAGTGGGTAAGAGGCGGGCAGGTTGACAGTTTGTCTCAGGGCACTGAGAAGCATAACCATGTACACACACTCAAACCTAAGGGCAATTCAGAATAACTTAACTCCATGCAGAAAGTGTCTGGTGCAGATTTGATTCTAGGACCACCTTTATGCAAGGCGACAGAACTAATAACTGTGCTGTTGTGCAACTGATTTTTTATTTTAATATGGTGATTATATTTAATAGTTATTCTAAAACGGGTCTTCAATCTTTATAGCTGACTGACAACTTTTAGAAACTGAATGGGTAATGGTGTACCTACACTATGCTACATACAACACCAGAACGTCTCTCACTATCTCCAACGCCTATTAAAAACTATTTGGAATTGCACAAACTGTACGATGAACAGTTAGTGGTTTTGGAGCTTTAGGTTATTGAACTTAGAGTATTACTTGAAACCAGAAACTTTACCTTCCTTACAACTTGTTAGGACTCTTGAATAGGCTATAGCCTCTGTATCCATCTAACGAGAAAGCGTCCATTAAGATTTAGTGGCACACATTTACACTTGTGGGGCTTGCTCTATGCAAGCAAGTCTATTTGGCCAATATTATAATTTAGTGTTATGAAGCTGCATTGTGGAACCTAGAGGAAATGGTTTTTGTTTGCACAACTTGTTTCCTCTTAAGCCCAAAGGGGTTTTGTGAAATTTGAGCTCAAAATAACATGCGCAAATCTAACTGAATTTTTCTGAGAATGGACATACTCTATTTAAATGGGAGGGATAATTCTGGCCTTACTTTGCTACTGGTTGAGTAAAATCTGTGTGGATTGCGACAAAATGCATATTTTGGAATCTGTGAGCTCTCTGCTTACAGCAGACTTGCTGGTTGTGTGTGTGGAAGCCGTGTGGTGAACAGTTGAGACCCGGTTTTGCGGTTACGTCATTTTGCAGAATTTGTTTATTTTCAGATTTAACTGCCTTTGGTTTTAACTGTCTTTGGTGTATTTAGAAATGTTTTATATCAGCTTTTAGTCAAGATTCTACTTTTTCAGTGGATGTCACATATGTTTATGTTTAATTAATGGAACTTGCAGTAAAGAAAGTAGACAAAAACAAGAGTTAAATTCTGCCCCCAGTACTGGGGGTTGGCCTTAAGAGGTTAAGAAGTAATCATCAGAATTAACATTGAAACCAACTCATAAACTCTCTTCTGTAGGCTGGTAAAGCATTTTTGAATTTGGGCACAAGTGAATGACCTCAATGGACCTAAAGTGTCCATGTGAACCACAGTACATTATGGAAACATTATGGTTCAGGCAGGGGTCTCTGCTTGTGGATCATACAGCGCTTCTGTCTTTTCGACTCCATGCTGCTATCCTCATAAATGTTTCAGTGAAATGCTGTGAGGTCTTCATGGAGAGCTGGGTGTAATCCAGCTCTCCTGAAGCCATGCAGTTTCACCTTGCCATAGGGATGTGGTCTCTCATCGAGGGGGCTGAGATGTGGTCAAGCAGAAGTAGATATTGAACTTCCTGGGGATGGCGCTTTCATTTCTTCCCAAGCACGTTTAAAAGTCAGATGGGATTAGAGCTGGGGTTTTTTTTCTCCATTTCTTGCATTCATTGTATTGAAATTCTGTCAGATCCGTGTCTCCCATTAGTGTTTTGTTTTAGTGTACATCTTAAACAGTTCTCTACTCTTGTAGAACTGCTTAGTCAGGCAGACGCCTTTCAAAGCAGATACATTTTGTACTGATGAGGTTTTGTTCTTTGTAAAGCTACACTGGCACTTCTATCAATTTACATAACTTTACTTTGTTTTTTCGGCTTGAACAATGTACAGTGTTGGTCATATATTTATATTCACACACATACATCACCATGAATTTTACAATTATTTTGGCTTTCCTGTGATTGATTTTAAACATTTTTAGGGTTGACTGGATGCACAACTTTGAATTCTTTGTGGGTTTTCTGTAATTCATGCAGTACCAACATTTTTATTAACATGTTTTAGATACATGTCTCCTAGCAAGCTGTAGATAAACCACATACTTCCTGTAGCCATAAACAAGATGCTAGTATTATTCTAGTTAAATATTAGAAATGGTAAGACTAATTTAATTTAGTTTGTTTCCTGTTAAAAACCCAACTTGTTTAGTATAGCTCATAATAATTTTAATATAGCTGATCTTGGGGTCATTCCAAAAGCTTATTGCCAGCCTGTTTTGTCCTTTCAAACCCAGTTTTGATGTACGTTTGGGATCATCGTGCTGTTGGAACACTCAACTATGTCCAGGCTTTAGCCATCTAGTTGATTGAAGAAACCTCTGTTTTTACATTTTCATCCATTTTGTGCAGTATGTCAATACCTTTGGAAATGAAACAGATCATCAACATGATTCTACCACCACTATGCTTGACAGTTGGTGCAGTGTTTTGTTGAGGTTCCAAGCCTCACCTTGACATCTCCAAACATAGATCTTTGTCATTTTGGGTAAACAGCTAGGTCAGAGGTGGGTAGCTCCAGTCCTCGAGGGCCAGTGTCCAGCTTTTAGATGCATCCTTGGTCCAATACACCTGAATGCTCCTCGAGCAACAATCATAGCTGCCTCCGGATTATCGTTCATTTGACTGTTGATGAGGCTGTACCACTCCTCCAGGGCTAGCTTAGCATTAGCCTTTGGTGGTATGTAGGCTGCTGTGATTATAACAGAGCTGAGTTCTCTAAACAGTTTAAATGGTCTGCTCTTCACTTTCAGATATTCTAAATGGACGAAGGAGAAGGTTTTGATTGTTTTTGTAGCTTTGCACCAAGAGTTGTGAATGTACAGTGCAACACCTCCACCTTTAATCTTCGCTGAAGCTGTAGTTCTATTGAGCAAAGCGCAAAACAAGTCTCGGTGAAGATCGCCACACAGCTGTCCATCTTATGTGAGACAATCCTCAGTCGAATCTCATCCAGTTTGTTGGTGAGCGATCTAACGTTAGCCAGCAGGAGACTGGGAAGAGCAATGCTTGGAGGGGTAAAAACACGAACACAATTACACACACACTAACAAAAAGAGCCAAGAGCCTCGAGTCGCTGCAGTCACCAGCGCTGCCATCTTAACAATCTGAGGGTCACAGTTTGGGTCAGATGGTTTTAGCTTGAATAGAATTAAAGGTGTTCCAACAGGACAATACTATCAAACACACACAATGGAAAAAAAACCAGACTTTATATTCTGGAATGGCCCTTATCTCAAATTTTATAAAATGTATGAACTATTTCTAAAAGCCTTGTTGTGCAAGTAGAAAACAAACCAATTTTATTTATGTGTACTATTTCTTATAATTAAAGTAGTTCAAATGTTCAACCATAATTATGTCAGAACCTAGCTGATGGCTACAAAGAGTGTGGTTTCCCTGCAACTTGATAAGGTGAATTTAAGCAAATGTGTGGGGTATATTTATAATTCAATCCTGTAGATTATAGAAAAACAGTCAATTTAAACTTGAAGTATAAACAGCAAATTTTGACTTCCTTATTATAAAAAAAAACAGCAGACAGTTCAAGTATTGTGGCACACTGGCTTTGGTTTTATTTTAAATAAAGGTAAATTGTAGATGTAAGTTTGTCTGTAAATAGAAAGCAGGCTAAGTCACAAGGATGTTTCTTAGTGAAGAGTTTGTATGTGAATATAGTGAACACACTGGAGCTGCTGCTTTTTCCACTCGCTGACCAAGTAAAGGTTATTTTTGCATAATGCTCTTTTGAATTGTTAGGCCTCTGTGCAGGCTTTTTTGTTACGCTGTGGACTCCACAATAAATTCGTTACAGAGATACAGGGAAAGACACTACAAGGCAAACAAAGTGCAAACTCAAGGAATTCTACAAGCTAACCTGATAACAGTTTGCGCTCGTAAACACTTTTCTGCCTACACGCGTTAATGTGAGATCATTTGCTAAAATGAATTTAAAATAAATCACGATGCTCTTTAGTGACAAGAGTACCTGCAATGATTAAGGGAGTTTATTAAGTTAGTGAAAATAAAATATGGGTTTTAGGGAGAGGAAGGAGTTCAGTAACGCCATCTGTTCCACCTAATTGACTTAAATATCATCAATGTACCAGGAACATCTTACCTATGTTTTGTAAGGTACATGATATAGTTGATAATCTTTAAAAATAACAAGTAAATATGATCTTTTTATTCATAAGAGATTGTGTCTTCGGTGAGCAACAACACGTGGGAGGAAGGGGGTCCCATCTGCGTTTTTACAGTCCACTGATAGTGGAAGAGCAATAATGCCCCTCCCCCTTTCCTGAACGGCTCACTTCCTCCCCCATCTCCATCCTGTTTTCATCTCCCAGGTTTCAGCTGCGGCCCTCTGAAATGTTCTACTGCTGAACAATTAACTAAGAGAGTGTGAACGGTGATTCATGTAATTAATATTACTTGCATAGGTAGTGGAAGAAAGATTAAAAAAAGAAAAGGGAAACATAAAGTTAATTTTAATTGAATGAATTCCCAGGATTAGGTCAGAGAATCCTGCTGCATGTACAGTGCAGTGCAGAAATATTCAAATAACATAAACGTTTTCACATTTTGCCACATTATAACCCAAACTTCAGTTGGTTTTATAGGAATTTTATGTGATTGATCCACATGAAGAGGAAAATTATACATGGTTTTCAGTTTTCTTTCACAAATAAGCATCTTAAAGGTGTGTCATGCATTTGTATTGTATATTTTGTTGTACCACCTGTAAATGTTACATTTTAAGTCTTGCTGGAGATTTTTTAAATGAATTTAGGTCTGAACATTGGGTCATTCTAAGACAAATTGTAGCTCTGCCTGTGTGTTGGAAGGTGACTTTCCAACCCAGTCTCAAGTCTTTTTGCTTTCTCTAAGGCCTAATTCATACCTTCTCAATCACAAATCCACTGTGACAAATGTTGTGATCTGTATCTGGCAACTAGGGTGGCAACTGAGTGCAGCCCAGATTTTTGTGACTCTGTGGAATGTTTGTGTTTACAGGGACAATAATACTTGGGTTCAAAGGGTAGCAACAAATGAACAGCATTGTAAAGAAAATAGCAAATCATTTGGATGATTTATCTTTCAGGAACAACAATAACACAAACTGAACAGAACATACTTGAGAAAAGTCATTTAATTGTTTATTTTCTGTTTTATCTTCCTATTCTCCTTTGAGCAGATTATTCTACACACCTCTAAATCATTGCTTCTTTTTAGGTTGTACTTAAAACTGAATATCTCTGACCGGGTAAACAAACCCAAAAATAGTGGATACATGTACATGTTCATTAATGAAGTCCAAGCAGCCCGTGTTCACAGACATGGAGTGGTAAGATAAGGCCAGAGTTGTTTACTATGTCCCATCTCATGGCTTGTTTCAAACTTTAAATACATTGGTAAAAAAAATATAAAGCAAGGATCTTGTTTCTTTGTGTTGATCTATAGCATAAAATCCCAAAAGAATGCATTGGAATTTGTAGTTGTTGAATACAAAAAAAGTTGAAAAAGTTCAAGGGATGTAAATACTTTCAAGTTCTTGTAATTAAGTACAGATGTAAAGATGAGAGTACTTGTGATTAAATCTTTCTAAAATACGTCGCCCACACACTGTGTGCACTTATCTTTTCTCTCTGTGCTGGATTTCTGTTGCAGGAAATGCAGTATTTAGGAGGAACTGTGGAAGAGACTGTTGAATCAGTAACTTTGTTCCAAATGACAATGTCTGAGCCCTGCAGGGTGTTGTGCTTTGGCATACAGTCGCAGTTATCCCTTAATGGCAAAACTTGCACTCGCTGTGTGTGTAGACTCATACATCAGGGGTTGGTAGAAGGCTCCTTTGAAACTGGCTAAAGCACGAGTGTTTGTGCCCACTGCTGCTGCATTTGCAGCGTTGGGCAGCCTCTGATCAGCCTGAGCTTTGCCTGGAGAGAGCTGGCACAGCCTCGTATCCTATTCTATGTTCAAAGGTAAAGCAGACCTCTCACAGGCCCTTGTCTTTCATGTGCTCTTCGACACCACAGTCGTATCTTTGTGACTGTGCATCTTCTGACAGAGAATAAAGTGAGGCATGGAAATTTATTTACGAGGCGCAATTTATTTAAAGAAAATAGTGTTTTATTTCTTCAATTGCTGGCCTGTTTCTTAAGCTTGTTGGTGTTATTCACAAGGAAGGAATAAAAGCAGCAGGACAAAGTGGAGAATTAAAAGGGCTGCTGCATTTAAGCCTCCAGCGCTGGTTGGTTGAAAAACTGAGCCAGGATTAGGATTAGAACAATGGTTTCCTCACAATGAGCATCCTCCATATAGCACATCGCTATATCTGCAGCAGAAGGGGAGCTCACCTACAGAATAAACCAAAAAGGGAATAAATGCACCACTTCAGCATGAACTGACGAGCTCAAATGACTCAAGCATACACAGCTTGTGTGGTGTATCATCTGATCTTCAGACTCAAAATATTCAACATCAATCTTGTAGGTTGAGCTACACCATTTAAATGAGATGAAAATAATAGAAAAGATGTACATGATGGGGTTATGTTTAAAATTTGTCTGCTTGGAATGTGGTTGGCCAAAGATGAAACGCCAAACAAATTAAATCAAATTCATTTCAGCACGAGAAGTCTCTGACCACCACGACATCTCGGAGGAGACTCTGTCTTAATGATTTATACCACCACAAAGACCTCTGAGATTTTACAGTTGAGGCTGATATTCAAGGCGTTGTTTCACTGTTAAAAATGAGTGTCCCTTGGACGCCTAGTATAGGAACAAGTGAAAATGATGAGTTGTGCAGTTGGCTCTTTGCTGGCTTCTTTGGAAAAATTATATCAGTTTTGTTAAAAGAAAACCATATGTCCAATTTACTGAGATAGCCTAAATTATTTAGTTTAGTTTTCTGCATTTTCACCTTGGCCATAAGGTTGAATAAGTCAGATGTTGAGTTGGGTTGGTGAGTCAGTGTTTGTTTTCATTGGTTGTCATGAAAACAAAGCAGGGTGGGGAACAGAGTAGACCTCACTGCATAGCTACACTCCCACAAGTTAAGCTCAGATAAAGTCAGAAGGGATAGTCCACTGATGATGATGAATGCCATGTTTTTTTAGATAAACTCACAAAACATCTTAGATATCACAAAAAAACTGGGAAAGCAACATTTAGTTTGCTGTTACAAGCTCACCGTCAACCGTACATGATGAAGGAAAAATCTGAATTCTTTCTTTCTCAAACTACTTCTTAAGGTTCTAACTGAAAGCATCTTCTAAATGACTTGAGTTTAATTGGCATTACTATTTTGCCATACAATACATTTTAAATTAGGTAAATTAGGGATTAGAAGCATTCCTTTAACTGAAGGATGGCTGATGTACCTATAGCTTTCAGTTAAAACCGTACCTTGAAAATGGATTTGTATTCAGTCTTCACATTTTGTCACATTAAGACTACAACCTTCAGTGTAACTTAGTAGTATCTTATTTAAGAAATCAACACAAATTAACACATAGTTGTGAATCGGAAGGAAATCAATACACGAAAAAACTATTGGACAACTGTAAAGCTACAAAAGACACGACCTGCCGGCTGGTTGGGCAAGTGGAGCGTAAATCTCTGAGGCAGCCAAGAAGCCTATAGTAACTCTAGACCAGCAGTAGATATCCACAGCCCAGGTAGGAAAATAATTTGACATGACAGAATATGATGGTGGCAAGAAACAATATAAGATGGTAACTGCAAACAAAGAAGAAGGTACTCTAATCAGATATGACCAAAATTCCCTGTTGGTGGCACAAAATTAATACTATCTATCACCTTAAACACATTCTCTTCATGGTAAAACATGAAGCAGCACCCTACTGTGGAGATAATGTTATGTGTTGAAAAAAGACTTGAGACTAGTGTTTGGGTTCACCATCCAGCTGGTCAACAACTCTAAACATATTGCCCGACCTAGAATGGCATGTTATAGATCAAAACATTTTCATGTGGTACAATGGTCCAGACTTAAATCCAGTAGAAAACTGGTGAAAAGACTTTATTCAATGCTCACGAATTGTTTCCATCTAGTCTGACTGAGTTATGCTTAGTTTAAACTTCCTGGCTGATGTCTTGAGACGCTGCCTTAATATTTCCACCTCTCTTTCCTCATGATGACATTTATTTTGTGAAGGAGGCTCCGTTTGTGGTTTTGCTCTTCCACAAAACAAGCCAGTTCCAGATTGCAGTGAAAAATTAGGTCTGCAAAAAGGATCATCAGGGGTGACCTTCCCTCCATCCAAGTCTAGGGTCATAAAAGGGCTGCTAACATCTCTGCAGACCACACACATCCTGCAAACAAAGTGTTTAGACCTTCAGGTCGGCGCTACAGAGCGCTATTTGCAAAAATTAGCCGCCACAGAGACAGTTTCTTTCCCAAGACTGTCACTCTGATGAGCACTCGGCAGTCAGAGAGCCCAGATGGATACCATGCATATTTGTACATTTCAGCTATGTTCCTCTTTTTGTAAAAACATTGTATGTATACATATTTACACATATATTTTTATTTCCGTTTTATATTTCGGAAAAAAATTCCACTTTGGTTTCTCTTTGAGAGAAAAGTGAAACCGAAGCACAAACTTGGCAAATAAAGCTGATTCTGATTCTTAAGTACTCCTGTGCCTTCTGCAGGAAAACACCCAGACAACATGATTTTGCCACCTGCATATTTCACAGCTGGGATGATGTTCCTAGATTTAATAGAAACCAATTTATAGAGGTCCACAATTCTGATATTTTGGATTTCTTTTGATTTTTCCATGACACCATGTCACCCAAAAATGGCTGCACAGTGGCGCAGTTGGTAGCACTGTTGCCTTGCAGCAAGAAGGTCCTGGGTTTGATTCCCGCCTGGGGGTCTTTCTGCATGGAGTTCGTATGTTCTCCCCGTGCATGCGTGGGTTCTCACTGGGTACTCCGGCTTCCTCCCACAGTCCAAAGACATGCCTGTTAGGTTAATTGGTCTCTCTAAATTTCCCTTAGGTGTATGAATGAGTGTGTGCATGGTTGTTTGTGTGTTGCCCTGTGATGGACTGGCGACCTGTCCAGGGTGTACCCTGCCTCTCGCCCATAGACTGCTGGAGATAGGCACCAGCTCCCCCGCGACCCACTATGGAATAAGCGGTAGAAAATGACTGACTGACTGACCATGTCACCCAAGAAAGCAGAGTGTGCCTTTATTAACCTCAACTGTTGAGAATGAACTGGGCAGCTTACAAAGACAGGTTTTCATTATCTTTGCTTCCCCAAATTGTTTAAATATGTAATAAAATCTTAGTTTATATAAACCTTTGAGGTTGAAAAAAGAAATAAAAAAATCTGTAAAGAAAATGTGTGCTTCACATAATTACTTTAAAACTGTGCTCCATTTTGTGCTGCCCTAACACATACAATCCCAGTAATATACCATGAACTATGAGATTGTAAAATGAAAAAGTTCCAGAGGTATGAACGTTCATGCACGGCTGTGTGAGAGCTAAGATGAAATAACCATCATGCAGTAAGCACAGCAACCTATAATCGTTATGTCAGTCATGCAAATGCAGTCAGCAGACCCTAAAAACATGCTTCTGTTGACATTTTAAAGATCTGCTAATTAACAATGGAATAATTATCAGTTAACTGTAGATTGCTCTCAGCTCTGTAGTTAATCGTAATTATCTTTATGTTAACCAATATATTCCCTCATTCAGCTCCCAGTTGCAAAAAAGTAATTGTGTGTTTTTTTTACATATTTATGTAGTAACATCATGTTCAGTTAATGAAACGTGAATGAAAAAATAGTTCTTTGATTTTGGTTTTAAACATGCCTAGCAGACAAAATGTAATGTCAATTTTCTTAATTACTGAATCTTTTAATTTGTTAGTAAATGCTGAAGCAGCAAATTCCATAGGTAGCATGTGCAAATCCTGTTTATTGTTTTTTCATCCTGTTAAAGGCGTTGACTTTCTAAGTTTTTTTTCCCAGGCTAGCCAGTTTGAGTGGCCGTTTGATAAGTGAATACTTTAGGGCAATTTTATTGTTGATAAATTTTCCATAAAATAAAACAGTGAAATCATCTTAGGGGTTGTACATTGTCTCCTACACCTTGACCAAAAATAGGAAAAAAGAAAGAAGGAATAGATTTTAATTTGATCATTCTCTGTATATAAACAATAATGTTAAAAAGTAGATTTTCCAGGCTTATTCTTTATTTTAATACTTAGATGATAAAAATCAGAATAAACAAAAATGTAGATGTTATTCTTTCTTTGCATTGTCACATCAAAATAGATGTTTTTGCAACTCTTCAATAATTTTAAATCACTATTAGAATGCAAATATACATTCACAAACATTCAACAGTTTGAATAGGGAGTTTCATTGTTTTTTGTTTTTATTTATTTATTTATTTCATTCTGTTCTTTTTCAAACTGGATCCAGTTTAGCTGCCAAACAAAGTATTGACACTCCTCTATCTTTACAAATAAAATAAATTGCTGCTTATTACAAACCGTAATATAAAGACTGATTTAAGTTTGTATAGATGCTTAAAAGAACTGTGAAACCGTCCTTTAAAACAACTGGAAGCCAGCTTAAGCTATGTGTTTATTTTCTGCTGTGTTGTGGAACATACAGATAATAAAACACAATTTAATTAATGTTTTATACTGTTGTGTTCAGAACATCATACAATTATTGTAATGGGCAAAGATTAAGTCCAGACACATTGTCCTTTCTTGCTGAAAGATTTGCCTGATGTATGGAGGAATAATTGAACTCGGCACAAATAACTGTTTTCAAACAAGATATTGCTTTCAGGTGCATATCCAAACCCTTGTATTCTTTTTTCCTTTTCCACTGCACTTAAAAACTGAATTATAGCTTTGCTAAAACACACAAGTTATTTTCTTATGTGTGAACTAAAATCTAGTTCAAGGAATATGTGGAAACATGTATCAGGTGGTTTGATTCTGCTGTTCAAATTGAGGTTAATAGTGTTCTCTGATAAATGTGTATTTAAATAACTTATTTAGTAACATGCTATCCAAGTTTGCTTTAAACACTGATCACATTGCAGTGATATGATTACAGCTTAGTCAGCCGCTCCCAAGTGACAACAATGATCTATTATTGCAGCTTTAATATCTTTGCTGTGCAGCGATAATCCCCCTTTCCCACAACACTTAGTGGAGTTGTAATTTTTTGCTATAAGCTTCTGAATACAGGGAAGAAAATATTGAATCATCATGTTTAATAAGTTATTGTTTGGATTCTTTGGCATTCAATATACATCCAAATTCTAAATTGAAGGCAGAGATTCAGGTTTGTTCAATGATCTCACCAGCATGCATGCTTTAATGCCCAACAGTCATCATAACTGCAAGTAATGTAAGAAAAGCTGAACCTCCATACATCTCCTTCATCTGCCTTACTCCCTTATAATCTCCAGGACAGAGTGGAGCTTTGCAGCGACCAGCGTGTTTAAACCCATTGGAACCAATTGTAGGAGAAAGGCTGTCTTGGGATGCCCTCATTGGAGGGTGGCTAGGCTCATTAGTTAAATCCCCACCGTGGGCTAATACAGCCCTCCAGGAGTGAAGTAGAGAGGGTGGAGAGAAGACATTTTTTGACTCCTTCTCAGGGGTTTCTTTCCCACATTTTCTTGCATGCATCAGCAGCTAAGAAGGTGATGCACACACTGGTTTTAAAGCCGCCTTCAGCGTTCCTTTGAAGCCCTGCATCAGGGGGGGTTTCACAGAGATTTGCTGCGGTGCTGGTGGTCAGATGTTCTATCATGATCAGATTGTAAGCATTGTTGTGTGAGTGTTGTTACACTGTGTTGTGAAAAATGCAAAATCTCTCAATTTTCTCCCCCCTGAAATTGAGACTTTGAAGGAGAGTAATCTTGCTCTGGAAGTTACTGAAACCAAACAAAATATCCCAGAAGTTATTCAAATTGTGGAGTGCGCATGCATACAATCTGACCTTTTCCATTAGTAAGTGAGAGTAAAACTCTTGTTTTGTTCATAATGAGTGGGGAACTGGAGGCCACAATGCAGGCAGGTCCCCACTTAACCAGAATTTATCTATTTGGCAGTAAAGGGAGGGGTTTTGAGTCCTGTTATCTATGGCCTCCCCCTTGAACAAGTAAACAGCCCATTTATTATTAACTCAGGTTTAAGGTAGAGCATTAATCCTCTTTGACAGTTTGCCTATTTGTTAAAGCAGCCAGTTCTTCCTCCACAGCAGATGGCTTTCAGCTGCTCTTATTCTACGACTCAGCTCTGTAAGATAAGAGAGTACCATCCAAAGTCTAGTTTGCATTTTATAGACCTGCATGTGATTCATAAAATGCAAATAAACTACATGATAAATATGTAACTGGTAGAATTTGTAAAATAACGATATATCAGTTTTAAAAGTGTTCAGTTTGAAGTTCCATTGAAGCATTCAGACAGAGTGAGATTTGGTCCTCCCCCAATTTACCTGTTCTTGTTTATGATTGTACAAGAAGTCGTTGAAGTCTTTCCTGGCTTTAACTTTCATACTGTCACTCTGAGACTGCTTTGTTGTGAGACGCCCAGACTTCCCTCTCCCCAGACACCTCCTCCAGCTTCACCGGGGGGAGCCTAAGGCGTTCCTAGACTAGCCGAAAGACATAGTCCCTCCAGCCTGTCCTGGGCCATCCCCTGGGTCTCCTCCTGGTGGGACATGCCTGGAACACCTCCCGGGGAGATGTGGAGGAGCAGCAGCTCTACTCCAATCTCCTCCCTGATGTCCGAGCTCCTCACGCTATCTCTAAGGGAGTGCCTGGCCCCCCTGCGGAGGAAGCTCATTTCAGCTGCTTGTATCCAGGATCTCATTCTTTTGGTCATGACCCAAATTTCATGCCCATAGGTAAGGGTATATTCGACTCAGCTCTCTCTTCACCACAACGGACTGGCGCAGCGTCCTCATTACTGCGGCAGCTGCACCAATCCATCTGTCGATTTCCCGCTCAATTCTCCCTTCACTTGTGAACCAGACCCTGAGATACTTAAACTCCTTCGCTTGAGGCGGGAGCTCCCCTCCAACCTGAAAAGGGCAAGTCACTCTTTTCTGGTCGAGAACCATGGCTTCGGACTTGGAGGAGCTGATCCTCATCCCAGTGGCTTCACACTCAGCTGCGAACCGCCCCAGTGCTTGCTGTAGGACCAAACTCCTGCTCCTCTTGTTCTGAGACTGGATGACCCCTAATAAAGGGTTCCTGACTCCATACTCCTGGAGGGCCCCCCACAGGGCACTACAAGGGACACAGTCAAATCCCTTCTCCAGGTCGACAAAACACATGTGGACCGGCTGGGCAGACTCCCATGAACCCTTGAAAACCCTGTAGAGGGTATAGAGCTGGTCCAGTGTTCCACGACTGGGACAAAACCCACACTGCTACTCCTGAAGCAGAGGTCCTACTAGCGGCTGGACTCTCCTCTCCAATACCCTGGCATAGGCCTCACCAGGGTGGCTGAGGAGTGTGATACCCCTGTAGTTGGAACACACCCTCCAGTCCTGGACCGGGGGGTGTGTTCCAACTAACGGGAGGACCAAAGGGTTTACATAATAACCACCTGACCATCTGCGTATGAAAGTTAAATGCTATCAGTGCCGCCAAGTGGTTAAATCATTGTTAGCCAACTTCTTTAGGAAACAGGTTTGACTGTTCTGCTGTGGCCATGTCAAGCATTCACCATCCTGAGGTGAATACATTTTTATTAGCAAAAAGCGCATGTTTGCATTGCATATGAAATTAAGTAATTTGATTAGAACATGAATAATTTTCCTCTGTGGATGTGTGAGAATTATACTGCACCTCGAAGTTGCAACGTTCAAAGCGAGGTTTTTTTAAAATGTCTATAGCAGCCACTGCACCAAATCACATATGCATAGTATCAGATGGCTAGATAGGTAATGTTAGACCTTTTTTTTTTTTTTTTACTTACAAATAGGGGTCGGCGATATGACAATATACAGTTGTGAAGAATTAGAACGCACAAATAGGCCAAAGCAGAGAGATCATGGGATCATCTATAAGGCATATTCTGTGCATTGCAGTTCTAAGTAAGACCTCAACAATGCCAGCCTTACTAAAATACAGTGTTGCAATAATTAAAATACTAAATAAAAAATCTTTTAGAGGATCTTTTGTTCTCACTAGAAGCAGATGGAAGTGAAAAGAGCAGTAATCTTGTCCATCAGCTTTTAGCTGCCTAGTGGCTAATAGTAGGTAAATGAACATGTAGCTGGATTTTTGCACTCTTCAGAATGGTCTGGTTTTTCTGCTTAACTTCCTACGAGTTTGTCAAATCTATTACACTATGGGAATTGTATTCGTTTATTTTGGCAGGGCAGACAACAGAAAGGTTTATGGTTGTATTTTCTATCATCAGTACTGCAAAGCTTCTGAATAACAGCATGTTTACAGTACTGTGTACTTCAAACAGTGTTCTTTAAAGCAAATTATAACCACTTACACTATTTTCTCTACTTGAAAAACACACTGGTCTGAATTCTTGGTGCATTGTGTAATAAGGCTGTAGACTCTAACTTATCCTTGAAATATTTGTAATGTGGAAGACGTGCCGAGTTTGTTTGGGGAGTCAGTGATAAAATTATGAAAAACATTACTATTGCTACGAATAACGTTAGCATTTATGCTAAAGTTACGTTGATAACTGATGGATTTGCAATCAATACTCATGATATGAAATGTTCAAACTGTTACATACCTAAACTGTGGCAAGAGTGCACATTAGTGCTGTTGTCCTTTATTTTCAAAATTTAAATAAAATTGTTTAGAGTTAGGCAAAGCAGTTTGAGAAATGGTGTGGCTATGTCTGGATGTAAACCATTATATTAAATGTTGATTGTTCTTGACACAAAGGGCAAAATTGTACAAACTGATGTAAATTTTAAAAGATTTATTTTTATGTAGTTTTTTTGACCATATCCATTACCTCTTGTTATAGTAAGAGTTAGACAGCCATTTTCAATACATTAGAATATGTGTTCAAATGAGGCTTGTTTGTCAGATTAATTTTTGTCAGAGTAAACACTGGGATGTGTATATATACATACACACATTATATACAGTACTGTGCAAACGTTTTTGGCAGGTGTGAAAAAAATGCTGTAAACAAAGAACGCTTTCAAAAATGGAAGTGTTAATTATTTATTTTCATCAATCAAGAAAATGTAGTGAATGAACAAAAGAGAAATCTAAATCAAATCAATATTTGGTGTGACCACCCTTTGCCTTCAA
Source organism: Girardinichthys multiradiatus (assembly GCF_021462225.1). Lineage (NCBI taxonomy): Eukaryota > Metazoa > Chordata > Actinopteri > Cyprinodontiformes > Goodeidae > Girardinichthys > Girardinichthys multiradiatus. The sequence goes on along the minus strand of NC_061795.1, from coordinate 26,593,522 downwards.
AACATCAATTCTTCTAGGTACACTTGCAGACAGTTTTTGAAGGAACTCGGCTGGTAGGTTGTTTCAAGCATCTTGGAGAACTAACCACAGATCTTCTGTGGATGTAAGCTTTCTCACATCCTTCTTCATGTAATCCCAGACATACTCGATGATGTTATGATCAGGGCTCTGTGGGGCCATACCATCACTTCTAGTAAGTCTTGCTGAAGATAGTTCTTAATGACTTCGGCTGTATGTTTGGGTTTGCTCACTTAGCATAATGTAAATTGATAAAAATAAACAAACATTTATATTTCTGAAAACATTGTTTGATTACTGCATTGTTCACACCTGCCTAGAACGTTTGCACAGTACTGTGTGTGTGTATATATATATATATATATATATATATATATATGTATATATATAATACCTAAATGTGCAAAACCTGACCTTCGTTAAAATGTTGCATTACATTGTGCCGATACAAAGATGAAAACGAGTCCTCTGCTTGCTTGTAAAGGCTAAGCAAAAGTAAACTAGTGATTTTGTGTGTTGAACAAAAGACTGGCACTCCAAATATTTGTGTCTGGTCTTCAGTTACTTCTGCATCTGGTTTACAATTTTTCCCAGCATTCGGCATACTTGCGACATTCGTAAGGCAGACGTCAAAATGATCAAAGCGTCTCACAGGAGAGAAACTTAAATGGTTTTATATTCCTCTATGATAGAGCTTGAATGTAATGGTATTAATTTGAATTTCTAAACAGGAATAGAAGTACAGTAATAGTCTATACATTTTTTTTTCTCAGGGATCTATGCAATTTTTATACAACAAGGTGCAAAGCATGTGGACTAGAGTAAAAATTTGTTTTAATGAACGCAGCTCTAAGTCCCTCTTCATCGCTGATTGTGAAGGAGGAAGTGAAACCGACCACTGCTGAGATAAATCAGCAGGCATAAAGAGCTGCATGAATTACAACACAAAGATAATTATGTCGTTCTTTCTGCTGCTTCACACATTTCTCTCTGCTGGTTTCAGAGAAAGAAAGCAAATGTTACACAATAGTTTATCGGGTTCAATTAAACAACTTTTTCCAGCTGAAAAGTACTTTCCCTAAGCCACTAAAACACTTGAATGCTGCCTGGTTCAGCATTCATGGCATGGCAAATACAGAGAATTGTCTTGTGCAAACAGTTTTTGCCCAGAACTGGGGCTTTTCCAGAACTTGAATTTATTCATTCATAAGTGCCTTGGTTATTGCGAGCAAATGGAGAAGGAAAAGGAAGATTTGTTGAAGTCATCAGCTATCCAAATGAAATGGAATATGTTATTTTTTGGGCATGCTTAATTTGGATTAACCATATGAAAGCAATTTAACGGAGGCTTCCATTTACGGGGATGGCGGGAACAGAAAATGTCAATTTCAACTGTTACCACTGGAAAGTATGAAAGAAGACAGAGTTTTGTAACCCCACTCTTTCTCCCTATGTGAGTGTGTGTCAGTCTGAAAGTGTCTGTTCCTGCCTGCACAGAGCACACACTCTGCTCTGATGTCACCAGCAAGGTCATATTGAAGGCGTTGCATCCTCTCATTCAGCTTCAGGATTTGTCCCAGCCCTCAATAGCCAGACACACACACACACACAAACACTCTTCTTTTGCTATATGTAGTGAGGACCATGTGTTGACTCCCATTGACTTCCATTGATTTTCAGTCATTTTCAACCCTTTCTATGCCCTAACCCTGACAATAACCCTAAACCTAACCATTACCAGTGCATGCCTAACCCTAACCTTAACCTAAAGTCAATTCACACCTCAGTCCTAAACCTAACCGTTAGCAAAATAGGTCGTGAGGACCAGCAAAATGTCCTCACTTTGGTACAAACGGTCCTCAATTTGATGGTGAAATCGGGAAAATGGTTCTCACTGTGATGCCAAGACAGGAACACACACACACACACACACACACACACACACACACACACACACACACACACTTACAGCTAAGCTAATAAGGGGAAGAGACTTTCCATATATGTATTTGGTGGAGAGGAAAAGTGGGAGTGCATTTGCATGCGTGTATACACAACAAATGACAAAGAAGTTTACATTCATACCAGCACACACTTACATTTGGTGACGTTACTCATGCCCTCAGTTTAAGACTATAATTCATTGTTTATGTTCTAAGGAAGTTTGTCACAATGACATCATAGCCCACAGAGCCAAATATAGTTCTAAAATTATTACTTTTACTTTGTAAATGACATTTTTAGGTAAAATGAGGAACATGGTAAATGTGTGCTGCCCTTACAGCCGTAGACTATCATCTAGGATTAGCTAAGCTTTGAAGTCAGATGAGTCATCTGACTTTACTGGCATCAGTACATTACAGGCAAGGAAAATGTTCAAACATATGCATGAGCAATAAAGTAACAATACAGATCTGATTTAAGGTGGTTAAACAGATTGATGGTTCAAGAGGCAGTGTGTTCGTGGTTCTGGTAGTCAGCCTGGTTATCAAATGAAATGAAGAAGCAGTTGTTACTGATAAAGAGGTGTACCTTTTTAACATGCACTATTGTGGTGGTTTTGGATTATTTAGGATTGGTGTTTGGACTGCCAATAACAACTAATTTAAAGGATATGAAAAACAATGTAGCTATTTAGTTTTTGTCACAAAGGGGGTTTCATCACTATTAGATTATGCTCTGAACACAATCCAAGCATGCTTTTAACAATTAAAATAGGTCAAAAACATTAAGGGTTATTTTGTAATTTTGCAGATATGTTAAGTACTTTGATCTATTCTGATCTTAGGTTTTATTTATGGACAGGACAGAGACGCCTTGATAAAGGCTGGTACCTTTTTTTTGTCTGGACTAACCCAAGTTTGAGGTAGATATATCCATGACCTATGTCACAGCTGCATTTATATTCCTAAAGTTGTCATCCAACATACCCACAACAATAACCTGTACATGATGTTTTGAATCTTATTCAAGATTTGATTGTATTTGTGATTTGTTGTTAACATGAAATATGAAAAACCTGCCTTTTTCTTCACAGTATTATTGTCTCATAAGGTACAGCCTTCATCAGCAGAAAATGCTCAGACAACCAATATAATGCCAGCTTTATCGTGGTCTCCAATGCATTATTCTGCAATGATATCCTTGTGAGACCCTAGTCTGGTTTTTGAAGATGGGATATTGAGATGTTCAATACGCATCCTTGATTTTCTAAAAATCCTTTCTTGTGAAGGATAATGTGTAAACAGTGACTGGTGGGAAACAGCAATACTGTGCAAATTATTTTGCTAAGTTTGGAAAGCATGTGAAATGGACTATAATGGCCCAAGAATGTAGTGTTTAGTAGAATTTGCAAATAAAGTGCAAGATTGTCCTAATTTGTTGTACTTGCGTATTGAGTATCTTTGAATGCAATCAAATCCATCTGGCAGCAGTTAAGACCAATATTAACCTTGGGAATAGTGTGCTTAAAAGAACTGATTGGCTTCTTATTTGAAGTGGGTTCACACTTACAGTAATGAGTTCTTAACTTAAAACAGGTTTCCCTGTTAGTTGTCTTTTGTTACAGTATGGTTGAATCCATTTGGTTCAAACATTGTACAATGCCACGCTTTGCACCAAACAATGGAAGGGGAAAGCTATGGTAAAAGGCCTGTTTGTAAAGCATCCTTTTATAACTGTATTAATCCAAATTTCAAGTCTCCTGTTAAAATCAGATCAAACGCCAAACTGAGAATCATCACGTATATGTGTGTTAGAAAGCCTGGTTGTGTCCCTCAAACTCATGGAAATTTTACAAATAAGACTGGTGGGAAAACAATAATTCTATAGATTTAGATGGCAAAGCTTAGCTCACTGAAGGTCATCGTCATTGTCCGGACTCTTCTAATATTTGAGTTATAAAGCATGGCAATCTCTTGTATTTTCTCAGTATTAACAGAGTCCTTCAAATGTTAAAAGCAGAGGGCACATTGGGAATGGTGTCCCTTGGGTCCTCTCTTGAATCTGGAGCAAATGTCTAGGGAGAATTCAGTTTTAACATTGGTAAATGTGAGAGAAGTCGGTCAAAAAATTAAGGGTCTAAATGTGTCCACTACAAAGTTATAGGACACTGTCAATTTTGTTCCCAGGTGAACACATAACATGGAAGATGAGAAAAGGCACAACGTCAATAGAAAATACAGTACATGTAAAATCAGGTGTATGCAGTGCTTGTAACTCAAAGCAAACACATTAACAAAGACACGGCTAAATTAGAGAAGCCTGCGACAGCAATTACTTAAATGAGCAGCCAGTGAAAACAACAAGGCGGACATGCTTTCTTCCGATCATTGTCCTGCATAACTCAAATGCTCTTGGCCTGAAGGTCACACACTGATGAAGGATAAACGTCTGGATGAATGAAACATTTAGCATTTAAGTGTGACAAACAAGTAAAAGCAGAGGAAATCTGTAATAAGCACTTGTCACATTTTTTGACACACAAGCAGATGAGTGACTTTCCTTAGAAATCACTTAGACTCCTTGGTCAGTAATGTTTCTTCTCCAGCCCATGTACTGTCCCCATGGTAACCAACGTCTGGCTAGTTTAGTTTGCTCCCTCTGGTTTAGGCGAGATATTCATCACAGAGTTAGGATATTGGCAGCAGACCCACCTCATTGCCTTGGCGGTAGGATGTGAGCTCCCAGCCCCTTTAATGAGCTTAGTTGGAATGTGAGATGTTGCAGTTGAAACAGTCAAAAATAAATATTCAACAGGCTCGTACTTGCATGTGTACGTGCACCTGCAAATAATGGTGCATTCACTTCTCTGAAAAAAAACCAAAACAGGAATACCCCCTAAAATAGAAATTACAATAGGGAAAGTCGAAGCTCACTGGTTAGCTGTTTAATACGGCTGTGTACATGTAGAATATTTTTAAATGTGCTCTTATTTGCTATTTAATAGCCCTTTTGATGGTTTGTATGTCATTCTGTCTGATCTAGGGGACACACATTGTCGTGTACAGTATCTATTCGTGAACATGTTCCCCTACTGCTGAACACAAACAATTGAGAGAATTTTTGAATTTGACTTGAAATGCTAATAGTAGTTAGCAACAAAACAAATGGCATATCCCAGTGTTTTCCCAACTTGCTACAAGAACGTGAGCCACTTTGGTGTGATGTCATTCCAAACTTAGAACTCCAATTTCTAAGACAACTTGGACACAGCATAATCCATCCTGTTGTCAAACGGATGTACATTAGCTAGAAAAAGCAGCGGTGTAGTAGATTCTCGCCAGTCAGTTCAAGCAGTGGATAGCTAACTGCTCAGCTATTCAGTCTCAGTCTCCAGGCACACCCCCCCCGTTCCTTGTGTTTTCACTTGGACAACTAGCCCACTCTGCAGCAGTCAGCCATACAAACCTTCTCTACAACAGACCAAGTAAATACATATTTGAAAGCCTTTCTTTCAAATGCCAAATATATGAAAAAACATCCATTATAATATTCTTAAATGTATTTGTTTTTTAATTTATGTGTGAATTTTAACTTAACAAAGTGGGGGAAAATAACAATAGTTAATTATAAGAACTTGGTTAGAGTTTACATATTTTCCACTTCAAAAAAGGTGTATGTCCTCAGCTTTTGCATCCTATTCATTCAAATCAACACACCACAACTGCTGGGTGCAGTCAGTTGTACATGTGTGAATGTTTCAAGAGAAACTGCCTGCATTTGTAAAGTAGAATCCAGCACTGAATGTACATGTGTGAGAGTGAAAAGGTAGAGAGAACGGATATTTTTCAGTGTTCACTGTGTGCACGTGTGTGTACATACTCGTCTGGGTACTGTATTGTGAGAGTGTGTGTGTGTGTGTGTGTGTGTGTGTGTGTGGGCCCGCTCTACACTACGCTGGGGGCCAAAACACTAGAGATTGCTTTGATCTGGATTCCCTGTGTCTCGTCCAATCACAATCATGTCACCGGCTCCCCACGGCAGCAGCGACTCATTCATGGTGTAGAGAGGAGATCCTGCTCGTTATTACTTTATATATATATTACGAGAACGATGTTCATGAAATGGTTTCATCCATATGTCCTACAGAAGCATCACGATGGAAAAAACACACAAAAAGACTGCGTTGTCAATAGCAAGGATGTGGCACACATCCAAATATGTTCATATCAAGGGAGATCCGTATCTGTAAATTTATTCTGACTCAAAAAACAGCAGAAAACATTCAGGTAGGCCTATATGCAAAAGATGCAACCATTTAAAGCAGGCACATTTTAATGTAATGTGAACAACGTCGTCTGCAGCCAGCAACATGGAAGAAAAATGTTTGAAACAACTGCGATGTTACAATACAAACAGCTGGATTTTGTTTTGATATATTCATTAAAGTTTATATATTAAAAAATAAATATGGTAAATTAAAAAGTTTTGAGATTTTATTATTAAACAATTTAACATTTATTACCACATAAACTCATACACAAAAGTACCAAAAACTGGTACCGTTGAGTTCCCAGGTACTGGGCATTGGTACCGTATTGGTTCAGATGTGGATGATACCCATCCCTAAGCATAGCCTAAAGGTTCCACTTTCACAGTTATTGTCAGATTTTAAAGGCCATTTAAAAAAATAAAAATAAAAAATAGTCCTGTATATAGACCTTGACCACCATTGTCCTCAGGCAAACCATGGGAAAAAATTGTCAGTACAAACTTGGTGAATAGATATATCTGATACTATATTTCACATTTGTATGACATTTAAATTTTTTTGTACAGATGTTTATCATTTTGTGGCCAATTCCCAGTTTCTAGTTTTTGCACAGCTTTGACTATTTTTAGTTGTTTCAAAATGTTATAATAGATCATGAAAGTAAATCATGTTAATGTTTGAACACATCAAAGATACTAAAAACAGATAACTTTGAGTCTTCTTCAATCAGTTACAACATCCACAGCAAAGACAGTTTTTACCACATCCTGGCCGTTCTTGGGGATGGTGCATTTACTGACCAAAAACAATTAGATTTTTCAGTTTCCTGCCAGCTGGTGAAACTTTAGGGCCAATCAAGTTGACAATTGGCCAACATCTGATTTCTCAGTTCATCTTGAATTATTTGTGATTTGATTGTCATGTTGAATCTGAGCATTTAGAACAAAACTGACCCACAACTGTCTTCCTAATGTGAACTGTTTACAAAAAGAACTCAAAAAGAAGCTGCTATATTATGATTTTGAAGTTACCAATTTAATTTTATCTCACTGTACTTTCGTAAAATATCCATCTGGATATAGAAGACGAAAAATAAACCTAAATTTATGGGCATGAACCAGCATAAATTATCCTGAGATCTTTATGAATTGGTCTAGAAACATTAAAAATATCTAGGCCACATTTAGGGGACAACCCATAATGTTATCAACCATTACTAGAAGAAAGCCATCAAATATACCTACATTCTGGTTTCCCCCAAACTTTTTAACTTGAAGAATGCAGCATCGGTATCAAACATTACAACTTATAACATACTTGCGTGCAACAATGCAAATTTCCTTTGATGAAAATTTTCATCGTCAATACCACCAAACTCATCTTCTTTTTTGTTCTAACTCATTATCTTTGTTGTTACATACTCACAGGGCATTTGTTTCCCAAGTAATGTTTCGTTGAATTTATGCAGAGGAGTAATAGGGGAGTCCAGACACAGAGTGACAAGCTGGCAGAAAGACAAATTTGTTGATAAGCGGTGCTGACATTGAGTGATGGGTTGCAAAATTGTCTGCTCTCATTACCTTTTTGGAATAGGAATTTACGTTCATCTGAATCATTTGTAATCGTGTCACCTTCAGACTGAACCAACAGTGAAAACACTTTTTGGTTTGTTAACAAAAATAAGCTAATAGTAAATCAATGTAAAATAATAATTAGAAAATAAATATGTGGTATGCTAATAAATATACCTCCATGGGCATATGTTGAATAATTAATCCTATAATAGAAAAGCTAAACCTTTAGTGATTCATTAATGTCATTTTTTAAATATTAAGAAGTAATTCACCTCATTAGTGTGCTTTCTTTTACAAGTCAAGCTAACATTGATCACCTTCATGACACAGCATAATTAAACTGCATTGTTCAATTTATAAATTAAGCAGTTGTAATGAAATCCTGACAACAAACTCGCAACAACTGGAAACAAATAGATTAGCTCAAAATGGTAGTTGGGAAAAGGCAAGGGAAAAAAATTAACCTGTCATCTTTTTACCAGACACAGGGACCATCTGATTAATTTGGTTTGAGTTTTCAGTTCAAACATCTGTCTGACGAGAGCAGCTTTTGCCCACTCGTATTTAACATGTGGGGGTAAATAGCTTCAGATCCCAAAATGCTAATAAAACAATGATGCTTTCTCCCTGCTTTGCAAATCAGAGAGGTCTTGCATGTGTGGGAGGGGTGGGATGTCTAACAAGTCTAATGCTGTTTATGAAAGCTGAGTTTTTGCATCTAATCACAATGTCTATTCCCATGGGCCTGTTAGCTCCTCAGTTTGGTAGAGCACCTCTCTTCCAGGAGCGCTGTATTTTTAGGATGTTGTGAAGCTTCCTCCGCTGCATACAGAATGAGATGCTCGCCTTTAGGGGGATGTCGAGTTTGAGGATGATGTCCTTTGGATTTGATTAATTCAGTAACGGGAAGAGAACCTGTCCCCGACTCAAAATAGACTCCGTTTAAACGACTGTATTGCTGTTGTTTTCTTACTTTTCACCATTTGGTCTCGTTGCCACTTATCAGCGTATCACGACAGGAAGAAAATAAATAAGAGGAGGCTGTTGGGCTATCAGTGACGGGGAGGCTGTTTATGAGTGAATCAGCTTGTGTGTGCACATGAGCATGAAAGAATAACCTCAGCATGTCGCATTCCCTGCAGGACTCTTTTTTATTTTTCCTCTTCTCTGCTCTTGTCTTCTGCCACACTTGTCCAGTGCACCCTTCTGAAGTTTATCATCAAGGCTTCCATCTGTTGAAACCTGACTGCAGACATTGCACTTGTAGATTTTAGCTGATATTTGGTAATATTAAAATAAAATTACAATGAGACAAATCAGCAGACTGAGGACCTTTGAAGAAAATCATTTATTTTTGAATCAGTAGTAGTCTCAGTAAAATTGAGGTGTCAAAAATATGACTCTTATTACATGTCTGTTTGGCTGTCGAGGATCAACTAACTGATGACCAAAACAACTTTCAAATTACATGGGTTAAATGGCAGCAAAACGGCTTACTAATTAGCTGCGAGTCTGCATCAGCCTGTACAGGTCCTTCTCAAAATATTAGCATATTGTGATAAAGTTCATTATTTTCCATAATGTCATGATGAAAATTTAACATTCATATATTTTAGATTCATTGCACACTAACTGAAATATTTCAGGTCTTTTATTGTCTTAATACGGATGATTTTGGCATACAGCTCATGAAATCCCAAAATTCCTATCTCACAAAATTAGCATATCATTAAAAGGGTCTCTAAACGAGCTATGAACCTAATCATCTGAATCAACGAGTTAACTCTAAACACCTGGAAAAGATTCCTGAGGCCTTTAAAACTCCCAGCCTGGTTCATCACTCAAAACCCCAATCATGGGTAAGACTGCCGACCTGACTGCTGTCCAGAAGGCCACTATTGACACCCTCAAGCAAGACACAGAAAGAAATTTCTGAACGAATAGGCTGTTCCCAGAGTGCTGTATCAAGGAACCTCAGTGGAAAGTCTGTGGGAAGGAAAAAGTGTGGCAGAAAACGCTGCACAACGAGAAGAGGTGACCGGACCCTGAGGAAGATTGTGGAGAAGGGCCGATTCCAGACTTTGGGGGACCTGCGGAAGCAGTGGACTGAGTCTGGAGTAGAAACATCCAGAGCCACCGTGCACAGGCGTGTGCAGGAAATGGGCTACAGGTGCCGCATTCCCCTGGTCAAGCCACTTTTGAACCAGAAACAGCGGCAGAAGCGCCTGACCTGGGCTACAGAGAAGCAGCACTGGACTGTTGCTCAGTGGTCCAAAGTACTTTTTTCGGATGAAAGCAAATTCTGCATGTCATTCGGAAATCAAGGTGCCAGAGTCTGGAGGAAGACTGGGGAGAAGGAAATGCCAAAATGCCAGAAGTCCAGTGTCAAGTACCCACAGTCAGTGATGGTCTGGGGTGCCGTGTCAGCTGCTGGTGTTGGTCCACTGTGTTTTATCAAGAGCAGGGTCAATGCAGCTAGCTATCAGGAGATTTTGGAGCACTTCATGCTTCCCTCTGCTGAAAAGCTTTATGGAGATGAAGATTTCATTTTTCAGCACGACCTGGCACCTGCTCACAGTGCCAAAACCACTGGTAAATGGTTTACTGACCATGGTATCACTGTGCTCAATTGGCCTGCCAACTCTCCTGACCTGAACCCCATAGAGAATCTGTGGGATATTGTGAAGAGAACGTTGAGAGACTCAAGACCCAACACTCTGGATGAGCTAAAGGCCGCTATCGAAGCATCCTGGGCCTCCATAAGACCTCAGCAGTGCCACAGGCTGATTGTCTCCATGCCACGCCGCATTGAAGCAGTCATTTCTGCAAAAGGATTCCCGACCAAGTATTGAGTGCATAACTGTACATGATTATTTGAAGGTTGACGTTTTTTGTATTAAAAACACTTTTCTTTTATTGGTCGGATGAAATATGCTAATTTTGTGAGATAGGAATTTTGGGTTTTTATGAGCTGTATGCCAAAATCATCCGTATTAAGACAATAAAAGACCTGAAATATTTCAGTTAGTGTGCAATGAATCTAAAATATATGAATGTTAAATTTTCATCATGACATTATGGAAAATAATGAACTTTATCACAATATGCTAATATTTTGAGAAGGACCTGTATATTCTGTATTAGTATGATAACCTTGATTAAAAATGCCACAACCTAACGCTATTAACACAAAAAATGTATAACATTGTCAAGTTGCTTTTGACCTTCTTATTACCACAATTTGAGCATGAACGGAATTTGTTTGCTGTTTTTTTGGTTATTGCTTGGTGCTGTGCCCGAGGCATGTAATGAAACATGGACTGATCTTTATACAATCAAAGAGACTTGTAAAAACTCTGCATCTTTAAATCCAGCATTAACCTGCTTTTAGTCCAGCCGAGGAAGGAGAAGTCACAGCTGGAATCCCCGTGAAGTTGTGGAGCCAATAACAAAGCTATTCCACCAGCTCCGCCTTGTTCTCTACCCGCGCAACTTTTCTAGAGATGCAGACAGGGGAGCAAAGATGCATGAATGTCCGACTTGCTGACTTGATCTTTTGACAGCAGTTTTGACAGCAGTTTGAATCTTCACAACATGAACAACAACAAAATTATGTCCAAACAGGTACATTTTTCCTCCTTATAAATGAGGACAAAATGTAGTCGCCTGCTGTCGGCCAGCAGGTGGGGAGGTGCAGCATTACACTATTGAGCAGTTGAGGCTTGGATATACTTCCGCATTGGTCCTTTGCTGGTCAGTTGTAGTCTTACAATTATGATGTTGAGTTTTATGCTGCTGCACGACAACCACTGCACTTTGCTGTTCAGTGGAGAATACAACTTGGAAAACCTTTATTGATAAAGCAGTAACAGTGGAAGAGGCCAGATAAATTTCAGAATCAGAATCGGCTTTATTGCCAAGTTCGTACATACAAACAAGGAATTTTATCCCGGTACACTTTGCTCTCTGGGTTTTTAAATATATTTATGCATATATTTTTATGTCCTTAAATATACATTTATACAAAGGTGCATTACCAACTTCAGTATGCAGTTGTTTGGTACTCTATTGAATGTTCAACAGAGAAACAGCCTGGGGGAAGAAACTGTCTCTGTGGCGGCTGGTTTTAGTGAACAGTGCTCTGTAGCAACGGCCTGCAGGTAAAACTCTAAACAGTTTATGTGCAGGGTGTGTGGGGTCTGCAGAGATTGTAGCAGCTCTTTTCCTGACCCTAAACCTGTATAAGTCCTGGATGGAGGGAAGGTCAGCCCTGATTATTCTCTCTGCAGACCTGATTATTCGTTGCAGTCTGGACCTGTCCTGTTTTGTGGATGAGCCAAACCACACTGAGATGGATGAAGACAGGCCAGACTGAATGATGGCAGTGTAGAAGATGACCAGCAGCTCCTGTGGAAGGTTGAACTTCTTGAGTTGCCTCAGGAAGTACAGTCTCTGCTGGGCCTTCTTCTGAACAGTGTCTATGTGTGAAGACCATCTCAGGTCCTCAGAGATGGTGGTTCCTAGGAACCTGAAGTGGTCCACAGCTGACACGGTGTTGTTGAGCATGGTAAGGGGGTGTATGGGGGTGGTGTTCTCCAATCCAAAAGTCCACCACCATTTCCACAGTCTTGAGTGGGTTGAGTTCAAGGTAGTTCTGACCGCACCAGTGTACCAGCCGATCCACCTGCTGTCTGTATGCCGACTCATCACCGTCCTGGATCAGACCAATGACAGTGGTGTCATCTGGAAACTTCAGGAGTTTCACGGACGTGTCCGCTGAGGTGCAGTCATTTGTGTACAGGGAGAAGAAGAGTGGGGATAGAACACACCCTGGGGGGCACCAGTACTTATTGATCTGGTTTGGGAAACGATGCTCCTCAGTCTCACCTGCTGCTGTCGGTCCATCAGGAAGTTGTTGATCCACTGACAGGTGGAGGCTGGGATGTTGATCTGGGTGAGCTTCTGGTGGAGGATGTCTGGTATGAAGTCTGAATATCCAACTATAACTTAACATCTGTGCCTCATAAGTGTTACTTTTAGGCATTTTAAGACGTTATCTAGAAGATTTTGCAATAAATGGAAGCTTATATAAAGATGCATGCTTCCACAATTTACTTTGCTGCTCTAAAAGCAGGTATTAAACCTTCTTTTTATTGAGCTGACATTTATCTATTAAAAATGGGTTTTTGATTTTGGTCTGATGTAATATTCTAATCCTAAATGTTTTGTTTTCATTAGCTGTAAAACGAAAATCATCAAAATAATTAATTAATTGTGTTTCACTCAGTGAATTGAGTTACTGAAATAACCTTTGAATAATATTCCATTCAATTTGACTGCATGTGTTTGTATAGCTTTGTGCCAATAACTTAATCTTGCCTAGGTGCGAGCCCTGTAGATTTTGAAGTAATGGTTCACAAGAGCTTTTTTAAGCTTTGTAATAATAAATAAGTCTTTTTTGACTGCATAGCCACTGTTAAGAATCCAGTCTTTACTCAGAAATCCCAGCAAGCGTGAAATAAATCTTCAGTAATTATGTCTATAGTCTGTCAGTCATCTACTTAATATTCAGGCTCCTTTAAAGTTTTGAAGAGAGATTAATAACATGAACAATCTCTACAATGTTCCCCCCAAAGATGAAAGAACACTCAAACAAAGGCGTGCAAGCTGCAACTTTGATTTAGCTGTTTAATACAATGCTAAGTAGATCATATGTAGTGTCTCCTTCATGAAATCAGCTCCTATCTTCTAATTATAATAACCAGATATCCCATAATGGTACCTATATTTCCATCTTGTCATGTCAAATTGTGACAACAGTGCTCTACAGATGGCTTTGCAGAGTATAACATGCTGCTGGCAAGGCAGCAGGGTTAATTGTGCCCCTCTATGACTTGCTGCAGAATGACTAATGAAAAATCCTAAGCTTTTGGACACGTCGTTCACCTCTTTTAGCACTAATTAATAGCTCATCGGTGGAGGACAGTGTAGCACCCTGGACTTTTTCACCCATTATCCACCGTTATAACACATACCTCCTCTGCATGCTGATCATGTGATAAAGTACCCTGAGTAATGTAAAGCCTCTGCTGAAAACCTTCCCACAAAGTGTGTTTTTCTAATGAATTAAAGATGGCTTCCTTGCTTTCTGGCTGGTAAACACAGCCGCTTGCCGCATAATTAGCATCTAGATTTATCCAAATGAATGCATTGCCTTTATTGAAAATTCACATAATGGTTGAAAGTAAAAAAGAAAAAAAATCTAATAAATAGTGAATGTGGAATCACATGCATGTTCTTGGCTCATAATCACTGTCAAGTCTTTGAACTTGTGCCGTTTTAGCGACCTTAAGAAGTAATCATATATCCTGTTTTCAGAGTTCTGGGGGAAGTTTTTGCAGCTACAATCTTTTTTATTTGGCTCCTTCTCAAATATTGGATGTTCTGTGTGTTTCTGTACCAGCAGCACCTATTCATGCAGGGTCTGTTATCTGTCTTTGTTGGTCTTCGAAGCTGGAGTACTTGGAGAGAACCCATGCATGCACAGGGAGAACATGCAAACTAAATGCAGAAATGCCAAGCCGAGATTTAAACTGAGGAATTTTTTACTGCAGGGCGACAATGTTACTAAGTAGCCATGGCACCGTGTATTGTTCATGTGGTTACAATACACAAATTACAAAGTAAAATAGTTAAATAAAACTAATATTGGAAGGTTTCAATGCTAAATTCATCTTTCAATGACAACTAAACTATAAAAATATTTCAACCCCACTGAACATAATTCTTCTAAAGAGCAACATTTGCAACAAATGAAACCAATCAGGGGCTTCAGATGCCCTTTGAGACAGAACACCTCAAACACCTAGACTGCTGATGATAATGTTTTATAGCTTGTTAGAAATATGGCTAAGTCAAGACAATTGTCCAAAATGTTCAGAGAAAGAGATCACACACCAGATAATTTGTTATAAAAGATTGCAAATGCCTTAAACATTTCTAGATATAAAAAGTTTAAAGCATAGTTTACAAACTACTTCTGCCACCAGATTCCTGAGGTGGTCATAAACACCTGACTGCAAAAGACTTGCCGCAAGATTTGGTGACAGCAATCAGTTTCTGTAGTAAGGTACAACCAGAACACTTTAGGGCTCCATGCCTCAACTCCAAGATTCATACCCGCTGCTAACCCAAAATAAAAAAAAAAGTCACCTCCAATTTGTTCAGAAATATATACAGAAGCCATAAAGGTTTTGGGTTTCTGTTCAGTGGTACAGAAACCCAACTCAGAACTTGGACTCATAAACTTGAATATTTTGCACAATAGTATGTCAAAAGGAGAAACAATAAAACATACACTTAAAAGAATACCATGCCTACGGTGAAGCACGGTGGTGGCTCGGGGATGCCCTGGGGCTGCTTTGCTTACTCTGGCACTGATAATCTGAAGTGTGTGAATTCCTAAGATTCCTAAGGAACATTGTGAAAAGCCGGCGTCTGGCTATGATTCCCATTGGTGGCAGGTTTTAAGAGTACTAAAGATGCTTGTCATGATGGGACTTGATAATTTCAAAAGTGTAGTTGTCATTTAAAGGGCATTTTGTGTTTAATTTCAAGAAACCACTTGTAATTGGCTTGAAATATTTGAATAGTTCTTTTTGGATTTGGTCATTACAAATAGCTGCTAGTTTGTATATTTTGTGTATTTGCATTGGTGGGGGGTGAATAGTTTCAGATGTAAATATTCAATTTGTCGTAAAAGCATATTTATGCAGTTATTAGCATTTTTATTATTTTTTTTATTCTTTATTTGATTTTTATTGTATGTGCTTTAATTCTACAGTTTAATACACATATTTTAATTGTTTAATTTCTTTATTTCTTAACTTGATATTGTTGTTACTTTTAAAGTTTTCTTCATGTTCGGTGGGTTTGAACCTCTTTAAAGTACTTTCTGATACACTTGTCTGTATTCAAAGCGCTCTGCAAATAAAGTTTGACTTTTTTTAAAGGAGAAGTAGAGAAAAAGAATGAGAGAATTTCTCCTGATATAATTGAAAAAAAAAAAAAAAACAGCTGCTGTAAAAATGGCTCAATTACAACAGCTATAAACTGGTTAGGGCATACCTTCTGCCCGCCTGGGTTGGCGGGTGGTGGGGTGGGGGTGGGGCTTTTTTATTTGCTGCTGTGGTTAATATTGCTCCTGCACATTAAAATGTGCACTTGATGGGCGCTCAGGAGCAATGGTTGTGTCAGAAAGTGCTCTCCTGGTGGACACTTAAACAAAGAATGAGCCTGCTTCGCTCCCTCAGCAGAGGCACAATTATCAGCGTAGTTTTCCTGGGGAGAGAGCAAAACACAGTTCAGCTCTCAGGCTTTTTTTCCCCTTGGGCTAAAAGAACAATTTTGCTCCTTCAGTTATACATCTGGCAGCATGATATCATCAGCAAAATATCCACTACAAATGGATCAGAGTAATTGTCTGAAAGCATGGCTTCCCTATCACTGACGGGATGAAACAAAATGGGCTGTTTATCCACCTCATCTGTCTTCCAGACGAGTGATGTAAGCACACCTATTCCCATGCAGAGGCGGGATACACATGGACAGATGCACACAGCAGTAGCTGGGCAGCCCATAGTGCAATCCTTCAGCAGCTGCCCACGTTTCTGTCCATGACAATTAGACTCCAAGCTGACAGGGGAGTGCGGCTCAGCCACTGCGTTTAGAGACTTTGTCAAAACGTGCTGCCTATCAAAATGCACAGCTGAAGCCAGTCACCTCCCATTAACGATACCTCCCCCCTGTTAGCTCCTCCCCTGACCTGTGAGCTGGGAAATGAAAGGCATGGAGGTGCATTCATTTATATAACCAATGTCAGGGTGCATCGGACATGGATGCCCCTTCGTCTCTGCGCGCCTCATCAGCCTCTCTGATCAGATAGGAATACATAATACATCAGATGGCCAGTAAGTGGAGGAAAGACATTTATCACTGTCCGCCTTTCAAATTAGATCCAACAGACGTGGCAATCAGTCAGACTCCTTAGTATTTAGCCCTGCACACGTCCCCTCTATTGCAACTTTACAAACCATTCTTTAGTGTAACTACTGCTCTTAAACTGCATAATCTGCACTACAGACAATAGAGTTGCATTCACAGTAATTCCAATGTGCTCGTAAACCTGTTTCTGTCGTACAAGCTCAAATGTTGAGAGTTTTGTTTAATATGTCAAAGAAATGTCCCTTCTTTTGTACAGCTCAGACCAGTCACATAAAAGCATATGTTTCAAACACATTTCTTGAAGGTCTCATCTTATTTTGTTTTTTAGAATGTTGCTTTTAAATCAATGGTAAACGACCGCTCAAAGAGATTTAAATTGACACTTTTACCTTATTTAAGGGATACAAACTGAAATTGCAGCCACCATAAGTAATATTATTCTTATTTTTCTCTCTTTCTCTGTCTTTCTTTTTGATGTTGCCTTGCTGTTGCCATCTTCAACTTCAGGTAAGAAAAACTTCTAATTAGTGCTTTGTATCCCCGAAAAGTCAGTCAGTCATTTTCTACCGCTTATTCCATAGTGGGTCACGGGGGAGCTGGTGCCTATCTCCAGCAGTCTATGGGTGAGAGGCAGGGTACACCCTGGACAGGTTGCCAGTCCATCACAGGGCAACACACAAACAACCATGCACACACTCATACACCTAAGGGCAATTTAGAGTGACCAATTAACCTAACAGGCATGTCTTTGGACTGTGGGAGGCAGCCAGAGTACCCGGTGAGAACCCACGTATGCATGGGGAGAACATGCAAACTCCATGCAGAAAGACCCCCAGCTGGGAATTGAACCCAGGACCTTCTTACTGCAAGGCAACAGTGCTACCAACTGCGCCACCGTGCAGCCCGAAAAGTAATAACATTAAATAGAACTAATTTAATTTCACAGTAAAGACTGCAAAACAAATGTTCAAGGTTTGTGTTTTCATTTACTGATTATAGTTACAGAAAATACTGCAGACACTACTGTGTTTCACTTATTCTGATGCATTTCAAGAAATAAAATTTGTTTTAATTTTTTTTCAATACACTTTTCTTGATCTTTTTAACAAACTGCTTCTATTTTTCTATTTTACATTCTTTATTGCTCATGTTCTGGCCAGATAGGTCCCTGTGCTTTTGTGTTCATTCAATATTCTATTTTTTGGAAGTGAAATCAAATTCTGGAAAAGGCCCCAGATTGGTTTCTGATTCATATGAATCATCAGATATATACAATTTAAAACTTAAAGAAGAATTCACGAATGAAACCGTTTCAGGCAAGCTTTTATTGCAAATAAATTAAATAGATATCTACAAACACAGATGATCCCTGCAAACACTTTGTTCATGAATAAGTTGTGTGACGCATTTATTATATCTAGCACAGTCAAAATGGGCCCACCGACTGCACAAGTCACACTGCACCTGAAATGATAAAGTGGCAGATACAGAGTAATCAATACTCAAAAATATAAAAATGTGAAATGTAGTATAATTATAAGCACAAAACAGATCGTATTTGTCGAGATTCACGTGGTTGATGCTAAACAATGGTAGTAATTTGTGATTTACATAATTGTAACGATATTACAGATTTCAAGCTAAAGTCATCTGCAAATATGCTACAAGCTCACTGTCATGTAAACTTAAAGCACGAAGTAATATAAAAATTTTAGGAAAATAAGATGAGAACACAGATAAAATAAATAAGACTTACCAAAACCTCACAGGACTCATACTTTAACCTTACGATCTCTGTAAAAACATTATATTCAGGTAGCCCCATCACAAACCACAGCCTTTTTTTATTTTTGGAATTGTTTTTCTTTTTAAAAAGCTCAAAAAACGCCTCATTATTTGTTTTTTCTCGTAATATTTTGTAACTGACAAACCAAAGAATGAAATATACAGGTCCTTCTCAAAATATTAGCATATTGTGATAAAGTTCATTATTTTCCATAATGTAATGATTAAAATTTAACATTCATATATTTTAGATTCATTGCACACTAACTGAAATATTTCAGGTCTTTTATTGTCTTAATACGGATGATTTTGGCATACAGCTCATGAAAACCCAAAATTCCTATCTCACAAAATTAGCATATTTCATCCGACCAATAAAAGAAAAGTGTTTTTAATACAAAAAACGTCAACCTTCAAATAATCATGTACAGTTATGCACTCAATACTTGGTCGGGAATCCTTTGGCAGAAATGACTGCTTCAATGCGGCGTGGCATGGAGGCAATCAGCCTGTGGCACTGCTGAGGTCTTATGGAGGCCCAGGATGCTTCGATAGCGGCCTTTAGCTCATCCAGAGTGTTGGGTCTTGAGTCTCTCAACGTTCTCTTCACAATATCCCACAGATTCTCTATGGGGTTCAGGTCAGGAGAGTTGGCAGGCCAATTGAGCACAGTGATACCATGGTCAGTAAACCATTTACCAGTGGTTTTGGCACTGTGAGCAGGTGCCAGGTCGTGCTGAAAAATGAAATCTTCATCTCCATAAAGCTTTTCAGCAGAGGGAAGCATGAAGTGCTCCAAAATCTCCTGATAGCTAGCTGCATTGACCCTGCTCTTGATAAAACACAGTGGACCAACACCAGCAGCTGACACGGCACCCCAGACCATCACTGACTGTGGGTACTTGACACTGGACTTCTGGCATTTTGGAATTTCCTTCTCCCCAGTCTTCCTCCAGACTCTGGCACCTTGATTTCCGAATGACATGCAGAATTTGCTTTCATCCGAAAAAAGTACTTTGGACCACTGAGCAACAGTCCAGTGCTGCTTCTCTGTAGCCCAGGTCAGGCGCTTCTGCCGCTGTTTCTGGTTCAAAAGTGGCTTGACCTGGGGAATGCGGCACCTGTAGCCCATTTCCTGCACACGCCTGTGCACGGTGGCTCTGGATGTTTCTACTCCAGACTCAGTCCACTGCTTCCGCAGGTCCCCCAAGGTCTGGAATCGGCCCTTCTCCACAATCTTCCTCAGGGTCCAGTAACCTCTTCTCGTTGTGCAGCGTTTTCTGCCACACTTTTTCCTTCCCACACACTTCCCACTGAGGTGCCTTGATACAGCACTCTGGGAACAGCCTATTCGTTCAGAAATTTCTTTCTGTGTCTTACCCTCTTGCTTGAGGGTGTCAATAGTGGCCTTCTGGACAGCAGTCAGATCGGCAGTCTTACCCATGATCGGGGTTTTGAGTGATGAACCAGGTTGGGAGTTTTAAAGGCCTCAGGAATCTTTTGCAGGTGTTTAGAGTTAACTCGTTGATTCAGATGATTAGGTTCATAGCTCGTTTAGAGACCCTTTTAATGATATGCTAATTTTGTGAGATAGGAATTTTGGGTTTTCATGAGCTGTATGCCAAAATCATCCGTATTAAGACAATAAAAGACCTGAAATATTTCAGTTAGTGTGCAATGAATCCAAAATATATGAATGTTAAATTTTCATCATGACATTATGGAAAATAATGAACTTTATCACAATATGCTAATATTTTGAGAAGGACCTGTACAGGGAAGCAAGGAAGACATTTCAGGTTTTTTTTCTATAATTCATACTAATCAGAAAACCAAACTGACACCCTCTTCAAAATTTGATTTAACTTCCAAAAATAGAATAATGAATGAACGCAAAAGTACACAGACCCAGATAGCTTTTCTTTTTCAATTTCGTTGTACTTGTGACAATGACAAAAAAGGATGTTCTGATTCTAACTCCATTAAAACTGAAAATGATAACATATATATTTCGTATATATTTCAAATGCTCTGTCAGTTTTGATGATCATAGCTAACAGTTAATTAACTGAAGGGTTTTTAGTACAGAAGCTGAAAAAGCTGGCTAATCATAGTGCTGTATCCAAACATATTGGAATATTTAGAAGAAAGTTGGAAAGTTGTTTCCTAGTATATCAAGTCTTTTTGAAGTGTTGAACTCACCAGATTCTTGACCTTCTCCATGCACATTGAAAGTCAGTGAAGTTGTGCCAGAAACCTTTGGATTTCCAAGCTAAGTGGAAGGAAAAAGTGTGGTTTACAAAAAAAAGGGCACAAACAACAGGTGCTAACAGCAGCTTAGAAAGGATCCTGAAGCAAAATCCATTCAAGAGTTTGAGCTAGATTTACATAATATGGACTGTGGGCAGATGCTTCAAGACCAACTACACACAGAACTGTCCCTGTGTTAAGCCACTCATGAACCAGATGCATCAGAAGTGTCTTAATTGGTTTAAGTAGAAAATGACTGAATTGTTGCATTGTCCAAAGTTTTTTTTTTTAAGCAAGAGTCTGGAGGAAGAGGAGAGGCACAGAATCCAAGTATTAGATGCATATATGTAAAGTGTATGTACATACTTCCAATTTATTTGTATTGTGCAATCTTCTCATTTTGTAATATGCAGAATTTTGGATTTTTATTAGTTGTAAACCATAGCCATCAAAATTTACAGGAATAACGCTTGAAAGTCCTCCATCTACTAAATTTGTACATTTGTAAAGTCTCACTTTATGAATTTAACTATTTTAATAAATTTACTTTAAAGAATATTCCAGTTTACTGAGATGCACCTGTACAGTTAACATGAATATGAATGTAAGAAATGTATGAACAGCGGTTCTTCTGAGCACATCTTTAACAGTTTTCCCCTAAAACATCAACATTTCTGTAAGACATGTCATTAGAAAACATTCATAATAAAACAAAGGGCTTTGAAAGGCACAAACTTTAATTCCACCCCATCACAATAACATTAAAATGTTTTTGAAACTTTCCCTCGAAGTTTCATCATCCCAACTCATTTTAAGACTAGGCTCTTTTACTTCAGTCGTTTTCTTTTGAAGGTTGCACATTAAATTGAAGACTGTGCTGTACTCTGTTGCTGCTTAACCAGACTGTTTTCCCCAGCTCTGTATCTGTGGTTAATTACATGTAAAGCAAGCCTATCTCAGTTCTTATCTCTTACATGTTAAGCAATAGCCTCTCTGTTTTTGGTTTTCATCATCAATTATAATTCTGCACCCAGAATGATTTTCAAAGAGATTTCTGTCTTTACCTGAACCTGAGGGAAAGTGCTTTATTTATTTTTAATCAGGCTGTAATCTGTATGATGGCCATGACTGACAAGGGTCATGATGCGTTGTGTAAGGGACTTTCTCACAATGCCAGAGTGCAAAGTGTGATCAGTGTGATCAACTCCAGTCTCAACTAAAACTCATCTTCATACTTTTGTGTGTTTCTGTGGGTTCAACTCTTTTCCTGAGGCTGTTAATTTGCTCTGAAAAAAGGGATCCACTAATCAGGATTTTGTCACCAATTTCTGATCTCCCAAATTTATAAAGCTTTGATCTGCCGCTACCGATTTTATCAAATTTCAATTTCTCTTCAAAAACTCTGATATCACACGATATAAAAAGCATCAAGAAAATATATACACTGCTCAAAAAAATAAAGGGAACACTTAAACAACACAATATAACTCCAAGTAAATCAAACTTCTGTGAAATCAAACTGTCCACTTAGGAAGCAACACTGATTGACAATCAATTTCACATGCTGTTGTGCAAATGGAATAGACAACAGGGGGAAATCTTTGGCGATTAGCAAAACACACTCAATAAAGGAGTGCTTCTGCAGGTGGGGACCACAGACCACTTCTCAGTACCTATGCTTTCTGGCTGATGTTTTGGTCACTTTTGAATGTTGGTGGTGCTTTCACACTCATGGTAGCATGAGACGGACTCTACAACCCACACAAGTGGCTCAGGTAGTGCAGCTCATCCAGGATGGCACATCAATGCGAGCTGTGGCAAGAAGGTTTTCTGTGTCTGTCAGCGTAGTGTCCAGAGCCTGGAGGCGCTACCAGGAGACAGTCCAGTAGATCAGGAGACTTGGAGGAGGCCGTAGGAGGGCAACAACCCAGCAGCAGGACCGCTACCTCCACCTTTATGCAAGGAAGAACAGGAAGAGCACTGCCAGAGCTGTGCAAAATGACCTCCAGCAGGCCACAAATGTGCATGTGTCTGCACAAATGGTTAGAAAACGACTCCATGAGCATGGTATGAGGGCCCGACGTCCACAAATGGGGGTTGTGCTCACAGCCCAACACCGTGCAGGATGCTTGGCATTTGCCAGTCAACACCAGGATTGGCAAATTTGCCACTGGCGCCCTGTGCTCTTCACAGATGAAAGCAGGTTCACACTGAGCACATGTGAAAGACGTGACAGAGTCTGGAGACACCATGGAGAGTGATCTGCTGCCTGCAACATCCTTCAGCATGACCGGTTTGGCAGTGGGCAGTAATGGTGTGGGGTCGCATTTCTTTGGAGGGCTTCACGGCCCTCCATGTACTCACCAGAAGTAGCCTGACTGCCATTAGGTACCAAGATGAGATCCTCAGACCCCTTGTGAGACCATATGCTGGTGCGGTTGGCCCAGGGTTCCTCCTAATGCAGGACAATGCTAGACCTCATGTGGCTGGAGTGTGTCAGCAGTTCCTGCAAAATGAAGACATTGAAGCTATGGATTGGCCCGCCCGTTCCCCAGACCTGAATCCCATTGACTACATCTGGGACATCATGTCTCGCTCCATCCACCAACATCACGATGCACCACAGACTGTCCAGGAGTTGGCGGATGCTTTAGTCCAGGTCTGGGAGGAGATCCCTCAAGGGGCCCATCAGCCATCTCATCAGGAGCATGCCCAGGCGTTGTAGGGAGGTCATTCAGGCACGTGGAGGCCACACACAATACTGAGCCTCATTTTGACTTGTTTTAAGGACATTACATCAAAGTTGGATCAGTCTGTAGTGTGTTTTTCCACTTTAATTTTGTGTATGATTCCAAATCCAGGCCTCCATTGGTTAATAAATTTGATTTCCATTTATGATTTTTGTGTGATTTTGTTGTCAACACATTCAACTTTGTACAGAACAAAGTCTTCAATGAGAATATTTCATTCATTCAGATCTAGGATTTGCTATTTGAGTGTTCCCTTTATTTTTTGAGCAGTGTATTTTTTTTAGCCTTTCTGTCATGGGCAATCATTTATCACTTATATTAGGAACAGACTCATGGTCACAGTGGTGTGTGAGTGAGTAGACGCTGAAAACCAAAGTTTTACTATTATTTTCAAAAGATTTGACAAAATGACTATAGAGTTAAAAATTGCTTTTGCCTTTTGTTATTACTGATAAGAGTGGCTAGCTTTACTGAACAGTATTCTCAGACTGCAATGGCAGTCTTTAATATGGATCATATATGAATTACTCACCAGGGCTGGATCACACAGAAGGTTCATGAGGCGCGGCGCTGATGGTGTAGGGGTTAAGTGCGCAACCATATACAGAGGCTACGATACTCGAAGCGGCTGTCCCAGGCTCGAGTCCCGGATCCGGCGACATTTTCCGAATGTCTCCCCTTCTCTCTTTCCTGTCTGCCTACTGTCAAAAAACATAAAGGCCACTAGTGCCAAAAAAAAATATATTTAAAAAACAAATAAAAAAAAGAAGGGTTCATGATAATAAAATAGAACGCATTTCTCTGTACATTGAGCCTTCAACATGTTTAGCATGTACATGCATGCATGCGCAGCCAGTTGGGAGTTGGCACCGCCATCCATAGGCACCTTACATCACAGGACCAGAGTGCAGAAAAGTGTGCAGAGATGCGTTGTAACCAACTTCTGATTCACCAAAATCTTCTCTTCCTGGGTGTTGTTCCACCCCCACCCCCCCACCCCCTCCCCACCCCACCCAAGACTGTTAATTGCCTTTTAAATGGAAACGCCTAGTTCCATACTTGAGGTAGTTGTGTAGAAGCTTTTTCCCTTTTTTACGCGAAAAGGCTTGTTTTGCTTTGTTGTGTGACACTTGCAGAAAGTTTTATTTTAGGAAATTCAAATAGTTTACACCTTTGTTTTGCTTTTATGAAGAAAATAACAAGAACGTAGAAGCTTTTTTATTTTCAACACGCTGAGCTTGTTAGGTAAGTAGCTGGGCAACCTGTTATATGTGCAGTGACTTGAAAGTGTGGGACCATTGAGGCTGCTCTTGGAGCAACTCAGAAGGGCTCTTCAGTCTCTTTTCGTGAGATGTCTGGATTTAATTTGTCTCAACGCGCCTCAGGAAAGGTCATGATCCAGATGCTTTTCACCCTTCTCTTCTGGTCCTTAGCTTTCCATGCAAGGAAAAAAGGAAGGAAAGGGATGTGCAGAGAGGAAAGGATGTCCTAGTGTTCCTGCTTATATGATATTTTCTGTTTCCCCTACACAACTCCACATCCTCATTTTATAATGAGCTTCATCCAGCAGAGTAGTCACTCATTTGATGATTCGGGAAGGAACTGGCTCAAATGACCAGGGACACCTGCTTGGCAGGCTGGGATTTACATACTGATTGTGGCAGGGAGAGGACTGAACATGTCCCAGAGCAAGCTCATTCTTGAGGTTCCTGTCCGAAATTGTGTCAATTTGAGCTCTCCATTTCTCTTATTATCTTAGAAATATTTCATATTATTAGATATCTAATTATTTAGTGAAAAATGTATGTTATCTTGTTGTATTCTGAATTAATTACCTTTACTTTGAAACCTTTCTGCGTTGTTTTAACATTTTTCAATAGTTTTTGCAAAACAAGTGAGTCTCAGTATGTCTTTCTTATATATATTCTTACATCCACATTTATTTGCACACTCTGACAAAAATGAGTAAACTAAATTAGTTGTGCTTTTGTCATACCGTAAAGTCACAGAATTTCGTTCAAAAATCTAACCCTGAATTTTAGTACATTTGTTCACTAAGCAAAAGAAATTCCCACATGAAGATCTTATTCCCTTTATAAAATCAGTCGAAACTTAAAGTTCCTATTAATTAAATGGGAATGAATCTAATATTATTTTTATTTATACTTTTATTTGGTAATATATGACTTTATCTTTTCATTGATGTATAAGTATGACATGAAATGACATGACAGTGGATAATTTCCCTTTGCCAGCCTTCAAAATGGGAAACACAAGAGAACATATCTTTCAAGTAAGCCAGATGTGTTATTCTTGACATGAAAAAGTCAGGAAGTTGCTACACGAAGACATTAACACTTTAGAGTGAAAACTGTGATTGAACAGTTTAATACAACTAGAACTGTGACAAACGACTTTGGATGAGGATACAAATTGATCTTCTTACAATTTGTAGTGCAAAGGATGATATTAGGTTGAGAAAATCTCCCAAAACCTGCAAAAAAAAAAAAAAAAAAAACGAAACAACTTTATTACTGTAATAAATCTGGCCGAATTTATTAGTCCTCCAAAACTCTGACAACATAGGGTTCAGACCAGGAAGCAGGATTGTAGTTTAATACTCCTCTCTGCAGCTTCTGTACTGCTATCCACCATTACCCTATTAAGACAGTGTCTCGCCCATGGCCAAAATTGAATAGATTAAAAAATAATGTAAAAAGAGGAAATCATGAAAATCTCATAAAAATAAACAGAACTCAGACTGAAAAGAAAAATAAAACAATTAAATGTGGCTTACTGAACATAAGATATCTCTCTTCAAAGACTTTGCTAGTTAGTGACCTGATTTGTGACAATCAGATTGATTTATTTTGCTTCACAGAAACCAGGCTACAGCAAGAGGATTACGTTACTACAAATGAGTCAAATCCTACTAATTATTTAAATTTTCACATTCCTCGAAATACTGGGCGAGGAGGAGGAGTAGCAACCATTTTTCAGTCCGATTTATTGATTAGTCCCAGACCAATCAATAGCTACAACTCTTTTGAATATTTAATCCTTAGTTTTCCTCATCCAAAGCACAAAAACCACTTCTGTTTGTTGATTTGTACCGTCCACCAGGCCCTTACTCTCAATTTGTAGATGAGTTTTCAGACCTTTTATCTGATTTAGTGTTAAATACAGATAAAGTTATTATAGTGGGGGATTTTAACATTCATGTTGACACTGAAAGTGATAGCCTAAATATAGCCTTTAATGCTATCTTAGACTCAATTGGCTTTGCTCAAAACATTAACAAACCTACCCACCTTTGTCTTCATTCTCTGGACCTTGTGCTGACATATGGTATTGAGTGTAAAGACATAACAATATTTTCTCATAACCCTGTCCTGTCTGACCATTTTTTAGTAACCTTTGAGTTTAATTTGACTGGGTACTCCACACCTGAAAGAAAATTTCATTATAGTAGATCATTATCAGAAAATGCTGTAGCAACCTTTAAAGAATCTGTTCCACTTTTAATTTCCTCATTATCACAAAAAAAACACAGTGGAGGGCAATAATTTTGTTACTTCCCCTTCTCAAATTGATTCTCTTGTTCATAGTGTTACTTCACCATTGCCTGGTGCATTAGACAATGCAGCCCCCTTGAAAAAGAAAGTAATTATTCATAGGAGGCAGGCTCCTTGGTTTAATTTAGATCTGCATCCTTTAAAGCACAATGTTAAAAAATTGGAGAGAAAATGGCGCTCTACACACCTAGAGGATTCCTACTTAATCTGGAAAAATAGCCTAATGTATAAAAAGACACTTCGCCAAGCCAGAACAGTTTATTTCTCATCATGAATAGAAGAGAAGAATAATCCTAGGTTTCTCTTTAGTACAGTTGCTAAACTTACACAGAGTCATGGCTCTGTTGAGCCGTTCATTCCCTTAGCTCTCAGCAGTCATGACTTTATGGGATTCTTCTTAAATAAAACTGATTCTATTAAAAATAAAATCTTTGACATACTCCCAATTACTTTATCCTCAGCAAGTGAGACAACATTGGAAGTAACTGTAGAACCTGATCTGTGTTTGGACTGTTTTGATCCTGTGGAGCTTCTTGAGTTATCAGAAATATTAGCTTCATCTAAACCTTCAACTTGTATGTCAGATTAATCTATCCTTATTAAATGGATATGTACCACAAGCTTTTAAGGTAGCTGTAATTAAACCTTTAATTAAGAAACCTTCGTTTGATTGAGATGACCTAGAAAAGTACAGACCTATATCCAATCTTCCATTCTTATCTAAAATTCTTGAGAAAATAGTTGCTAATCAAATGTGTGAGCATTTAAAAAGTAATGACCTGTTTGAAGAGTTTCAGTCAGGCTTCAGAGCTCATCATAGCACCAAAACAGCTCTGCTGAAAGTCACTAATGGTATTCTTATGGCCTCAGATAATGGACTTGTGTCTGTAATGGCTCTGTTAGATCTCAGTGCTGCATTTGATACAGTCGATCACAATATTCTCTTAGAAAGGCTGGAATATTCTGTAGGGATCAGGGGAACAGCGCTAAGCTGGTTTAAATATTATTTGTCTGACAGATTCCAGTTTGTTCATGTAAATGATAAATCATCTTTAAACTCCAGGGTTAATTGTGGAGTACCACAGGGTTCAGTACTTGGGCCAATTCTCTTTACTATATATATGCTTCCAATAGGTCAAATTATCAGGCAGCATGGGATAAATTTTCACTGTTACGCTGATGATACTCAGCTTTACTTATTCATAAATCCTGACGAGCCCAACCAGTTAGATAGACTATATGCATGTATTGAAGACAAAAAACTTGGATGACTTTAAATTTTCTGCTTCTAAATTCAGACAAGACAGAAGTTGTCGTCTTTGGACTGGAGTCTTTAAAAAAGAAACTGCTTAATCAATCACTTAACCTGGATGGCATTAAATTGACCTCCGGTAATAAAGTAAAAAACCTTGGTGTTACTTTTGACCAGGACATGTAATTTAAATCCCATATTAAACAGGTTTCTAGGATTTCCTTCTTTCACCTCCGGAACATTGCCAAAATTATAAATATCCTATCCAGGAGTGACGCTGAAAAACTAGTCCATGCATTTGTTACTTCAAGGCTGGACTATTGTAATTCTCTACTATCAGGATGTCCACAAAATGCAGTTAAAAGCCTTCAGCTGATTCAAAATGCTGCAGCAAGAGTTCTGATGAAAATTGAAAAGAGAGATCATATTTCTCCTACTTTAGCTTCCCTTCATTGGCTCCCTGTTAAATCCAGAATAGAATTTAAAATTCTCCTCCTCACATATAAAGCCCTTAATGATCTAGCTCAATCATACATCAGAGATCTGATTGTTCCATATGTTCCTAACAGAGCACTTCGTTCTCAGACTGCAGGTTTACTGGTGGTTCCTACAGTCTCTAGAAATACAGGTCCTTCTCAAAATATTAGCATATTGTGATAAAGTTCATTATTTTCCATAATGTCATGATGAAAATTTTACATTCATATATTTTAGATTCATTGCACACTAACTGAAATATTTCAGGTCTTTTATTGTCTTAATACGGATGATTTTGGCATACAGCTCATGAAATCCCAAAATTCCTATCTCACAAAATTAGCATATCATTAAAAGGGTCTCTAAACGAGCTATGAACCTAATCATCTGAATCAACGAGTTAACTCTAAACACCTGCAAAAGATTCCTGAGGCCTTTAAAACTCCCAGCCTGGTTCATCACTCAAAACCCCAATCATGGGTAAGACTGCCGACCTGACTGCTGTCCAGAAGGCCACTATTGACAGCCTCAAGCAAGAGGGTAAGACACAGAAAGAAATTTCTGAACGAATAGGCTGTTCCCAGAGTGCTGTATCAAGGAACCTCAGTGGAAAGTCTGTGGGAAGGAAAAAGTGTGGCAGAAAACGCTGCACAACGAGAAGAGGTGACCGGACCCTGAGGAAGATTGTGGAGAAGGGCCGATTCCAGACTTTGGGGGACCTGCGGAAGCAGTGGACTGAGTCTGGAGTAGAAACATCCAGAGCCACCGTGCACAGGCGTGTGCAGGAAATGGGCTACAGGTGCCGCATTCCCCAGGTCAAGCCACTTTTGAACCAGAAACAGCGGCAGAAGCGCCTGACCTGGGCTACAGAGAAGCAGCACTGGACTGTTGCTCAGTGGTCCAAAGTACTTTTTTCGGATGAAAGCAAATTCTGCATGTCATTCGGAAATCAAGGTGCCAGAGTCTGGAGGAAGACTGGGGAGAAGGAAATGCCAAAATGCCAGAAGTCCAGTGTCAAGTACCCACAGTCAGTGATGGTCTGGGGTGCCGTGTCAGCTGCTGGTGTTGGTCCACTGTGTTTTATCAAGGGCAGGGTCAATGCAGCTAGCTATCAGGAGATTTTGGAGCACTTCATGCTTCCATCTGCTGAAAAGCTTTATGGAGATGAAGATTTCATTTTTCAGCACGACCTGGCACCTGCTCACAGTGCCAAAACCACTGGTAAATGGTTTACTGACCATGGTATCACTGTGCTCAATTGGCCTGCCAACTCTCCTGACCTGAACCCCATAGAGAATCTGTGGGATATTGTGAAGAGAACGTTGAGAGACTCAAGACCCAACACTCTGGATGAGCTAAAGGTCGCTATCGAAGCATCCTGGGCCTCCATAAGACCTCAGCAGTGCCACAGGCTGATTGTCTCCATGCCACGCCGCATTGAAGCAGTCATTTCTGCAAAAGGATTCCCGACCAAGTATTGAGTGCATAACTGTACATGATTATTTGAAGGTTGACGTTTTTTGTATTAAAAACACTTTTCTTTTATTGGTCGGATGAAATATGCTAATTTTGTGAGATAGGAATTTTGGGTTTTTATGAGCTGTATGCCAAAATCATCCGTATTAAGACAATAAAAGACCTGAAATATTTCAGTTAGTGTGCAATGAATCTAAAATATATGAATGTTAAATTTTCATCATGACATTATGGAAAATAATGAACTTTATCACAATATGCTAATATTTTGAGAAGGACCTGTAGAATGGGAGGCAGATCCTTTAGTTATCAGGCTCCTCTCCTGTGGAACCAGCTCTCAGTTTTAGTCCGTGAGGCAGACACCCTGTCTACTTTTAAGGCTAGGCTTAAAACCTTCCTTTTTGATAAAGCTTATGGTTAGAGTGGCTTAGGTTATCCTGAGCTATCTCTGTAGTTATGTTGCTATAGGCTTAGACTGCTGGAGGACATAATGACCACTTTCACCCTCTTCGCTACATTCTCACACTACTCTCCAATTTTGCATTATTTGCTGTTATTTCAGCTTTTAACTTTGTTCTCTCTTTTCTCTTGCTAGAAGCTACACCTGGCCTGACTCTGTGTCTACCTGTGACACAACTTAATGCTCACCCTCTACCGATGATCCACATGGCCCTGTCTTTCAGTGTTTAATCATTTCTCTCTCCTAGACATAGCTACTGACTGAGCTCCTACTGTGACTAACTCTATGTGGTTTCTTTCAGACTCTAACCTTGAAAACTGGCTCAGAGTTTATCTGTTCTTTCTTTCTAGATGAAACGACTAAAGGAGCTACATCCATTAACATTTACTTTTCCTTCCCATAGAAAGTACTCCTGGATCAGTGCTTCTGTGTTCTCTTTGTGTCTCTGCTCTGTTCTCTCAAACCCCCAGTCGGTCGTGGCAGATGGCCGCTCACACTGAGCCTGGTTCTGCTGGAGGTTTCTTCCGGTTAAAATTGAGTTTTTCCTCTCCACCGTCGCTACATGCATGCTCAGTATGAGGGATTTCTGCAAAGTCAACGCCAGTGACTGTCCACTGTCTCTACATGCTCATCCGGGAGGAGTGAATGCTGCAAGTCTCTGACTCGATGCAATCTGCTGGGTTTCCTTAGATAGAAAACCTTTTTATACAATTTGAATAAATAACTGAATCTGACTGCACTGTTCAGTGGTTAGGATTAATTTAAATGTTTGTACCTGACTTTTGTGAAGTGACTTGAGACAACATGTGTTGTGAATTGGCGCTGTATAAATAAACTGAGTTGAATTGAATTAAATATATAAGGCTTTTATCACCTGTTGGTCCAGTAACTGGAGGTTGCTGTTAAATTAAGAACATGATCAAAAGGTTTTATAGTAATTCTTGTTATTTATTCATGTTATTCCATTCAGAGTTGGTAGTCAAAAAAACAAATAATGAACATCTGTAGTTACAATAACAAGGTGTGTGACACATTGTTTGGAGCACAGAATGAGATTGCATTCATCAGGACAGATAATTGATGATTACACTGGGATTTTTTTAGATAGGTTTTGACCTTAGGCAATAATTGATTCAGTTCACCTCATCACAATTCAGTAATTTCTGTGGGAGGAATAGCTGGGGGATTTTCTATTTTATGCGGGTGGGTGGGGTTGAAGGCTTGTAGCATGCACAATTCTCACATGAAAGAGCCCTTGTTGAAATGAGCTTGGCACTCAAGAAACGAACCTCAGAATGCACGCACACAGCCATTTGCTTGTCTGCTAATCAATAGCCATGATTTATTCAATGAAGTACTTGTCAGGAAGTGGTTGTGCAAAGTGTTAAGAGGCACATGGTGGTTTTGATTATTATTCACATAGTTATAGAGCCAAAAATGAGCAATTTGCTGATAAAGCAAAAATGTATTACGATATAAAATTTCTCTAAATATTTTTAGAATCCGTCAGCAGTGAATTAAAAAAATGAATTTCTTGGGCAGTTTCTTTAAGTGTGTTTTAACACAGTTCATTTAGGGCATTTAGCCACTTTCTAAATTGGTTTTATTTCTAATCTTATAATGCATAAACACTGCTTTTGGATCAGGGTTTCACTTGCATGTTCTGAAAATAGAGTGCAAAGCAAGCAAAATCAGCCATGTCTATATTTATTTGCCCCACTCCATTCTGGGCTCTGGCAAAATGTAACCAGCGTAGCATTGATAAAGATTATGGTCCCACAGGCCACAGTGGGTGTGCAGAAAAAAAGTGGCTAAGCTCTGGCAACTGCCACTGAAACACACATACTTAGGCACAGTAGTGCATTCTGGCACACAGCGACGTTTGCAGACTCCCTCTGACACATAAGTACACTGATCGAAACAGACTGACTTTAGCAGTATCAAGCAGGAGACAGTCAAACTCCAAACATCAGCATAGGTACATGGAAAACCAATAAATAGCTAATTCATTGCAATATTTTAATTCAGGAAGTTAAACTTGTATATTAAAAAATTAATTACACAGAGGGATAAATACACATGTTTATTTCCGTTCATTTTGATGATTATAAAGCCAAGTTGATGAAAAAATTTAATTCAGTTTCCAAGAAATTTATATTACATAAGACCAAGTAAGAAAGGGGGTTTAGTACAGACATGTAAGCTATAAAGTATATCCATGTACTATTAAAATGTATGCACTCAGTCCTTACTGCTTCAGTGCAGCGTGGCATGGAGTCCAGCAGCCTGTTGCATAGCTGAGGTTTTAAGGTAGCCCGGCTTGCTTTGATAGCGGCCTTCAGCTCTTCTGCATTAATGGGCTTGGTGTCTCTCACCTTTCTATGACAGTGCTCCATAGATTCTTTGTGGGCTTTAGGTCAGGCCAGTCATTAAAGCAGGTATGGGTACTTTTAATAGTGTGGAAAGGTGCCAATTCCCCCTATAAAATGAAACCAGGATCTCCATAAAGCCTGTCATCAAGAAGGAAGCATGGAGTGCTCTAACCTTTGCTGTCAGAGGGCTGGGCTGATTTTGGACTTGAGAAAACCCAGTTGACTAAAATGGTAGATGACATGGCTCCCCAATTCATCTCTGACTGAGGAAACTTCAAACTAAAACTGAAGTAACTTGAATTCTGTTCATCTCCACCCTTCATCCAGAATCTGTGACCTTGTTTTACAAATGAAATGCAAAATTCATTTTTTATCTGAAAAGAGGACTTTGGACCACTGAGCAACAGTCTAATTTACTGAGATGTACCTGTAAGTGTTATTGACTCTAGTGAGATCGTCTTTGGTGCTCTTAATGGGGATAGGTCTCTTTACTCTTCAGCCTGGATCCAACAAAGATGCTATACTACTGCCTTTCTCTTGTTCTTGATTATTGCTGCTGTCTTTGTAGAAATAGTACAGAGAATTTATTAATATAAAAGCAGCAACACTGTCTCTTTAAGTTGGGATTATAAAGAACAGAGGATTAGGCCAAGGGAGCAGAGGGGGGCTGTGATGAAGAGTGCAAAAATAAGAAGCCCATCACACCCAGCACGGCAAGGTCACCTCTGCTGTGGTGTCGGCCTTGTCGAATTGAAGGCATGGCAAAAGGGTTGCCATGGTATGGCCCAGTCTCCTGGGAGTGCTTCAGGAAGATCTTCTGCCATACCTGAGTCAGCCACTCATTTTTCTGGCATGCTGCGCTCTGACTGCTAATGACCAGCTCAAATTGGACTATTTTTTCCCATTTGTCAGTTGGCCAGCTGCACCGGCTCAGCTGCGCATCTGTGTGGAGGGAAAGGCTTAGGACAATGGAAGTTCCCAACTCATTTTTCTCACTTTTCTTCATTTTGTGTCTCTCTTCTCACAGTTGGAAGAGTTTTCTGTATTGTTGCCGCCTGTCAGTCCGAGCGAGCCTCCCTCGGTGCAGTGTTAATGGAGACAAGTGCTTTTGGCATGTGGCAAAGCATTTCCTTTGACATTATGGAGTGCTGCTATAGTATTGGTAGTAATCTGACTGCAGGGGAGGATATTTACCATGGTGTTTCAGTTTTCTGTGAAAGACTTTCATGTTTTAACTATTGAAAGGAGGAAATTATTAAAAATTGTTTAAAATATTATTTAAAAATATTATATCAAACAAAACTTGCATGTTAAGGTTGTCTGTTACAGGTATTTTAAAATTTTTGTTCAGTTCTGTGCTACAGTTAGCAGTATCTAGAAATATTTGATTTTGCAGATGGAGGTTATTATTGCAGTTCTGAGTTAAATAACATGAGTGTTTGATTTCCATTGAAGCATGCATTACAGCAGTGGCATAAACTGTTTTCTGAGCTACATGATCAACGGTAACAGTTTTGTACATTTAGAAAAATTTGATTTTTTTTTTTTTAATTCACCAGTTTTTAAATCATTTAAGTTATATTTCTCACACAGGTCACTGATATTGAAATTACCACTTTTGCTTTTATTGCAACCTTTTTCCAAAATGAAATGAAAACCCAAAGGTTACTAATGAGTTTAGATGGCTCTGCTTTCCATGTTTACTAGAATAATTACTCTCTTTTGCAGAACAAATGTATTACTTTGTGGTTTTTCAAATATATATGGGAAATGTTTGTTAAAATTAGTTAGTGTTACTCATCTGTGTAAACACTTTACCCAAAGGTTTATTAGGCCAATTTGCTATCGAGTAAAACTGCAAAAAAACTCAATGCACAGAGTTTCACCACTTTTGTCATTATCTGTCACTAGCTCGTTGCAACTTTCGGCTTCTATCACTTGAATTCCCACCTTCCTAAAGGCTTTGTCCAAATTACCCAATAGAAAGATTATATATAAATCCAGGTAAAGATTGGTTGAAACATTTTATAAGTTATATCTATTTCAAGAATCCAGCATACTGAGGTGTGTGAATTTTCATCAGTGCAGACAGCAAAAGCAAAGTGTGAGATTAAGTAATTATACTATTGGCTCACTATAATATTTTAGCAGTAGCACTGATTCTGTAGCAGTGGTGCACAAGTGCATTATATACTGCAGTTCGGAGCTGCAGCGCTTATGCGGTAGGATTTTCCGACATGTCTGAAATAAATGTCTCTGGCAGCCTGGTTATTTGATCATCAAAATGGGAATGGTTTTGTGTTTAATATGTAGGAAGGCAATGCCAGAGCATTATTTTCTTATGGTATTGTGTTTTCCTACAGAATTGAAATGAAAAGTAAATTGGGAGCAATTAAATATGAGATTGTCTGATTTAAATATTCCTCATTGAGCTATAATTAAATAGACAGAAGTAAAAAAAATCAGTAGGCATTAATTAAAAAAGGTACACTCATATTCTAGTCTAGACTGGTGCACAAACCAAGGTCTATAAAGAAATGGGTAAGTCAGTAGAGTGTGAAATAATCTGACTGACCTGCCCCAAGTCCTGATCTCATCCCCATAGAAGACCTTTGTTTACACAATGTAGAAAGCTTTCCCAGAAGAGCTGAAGTTGTTACATTATACCCTGTTATAATAAACCCTATGGATTAGGAATAGGATCTCACTCAAGTTTGTGTTTGTTAGGACAGATGAGCAAATATGAGCGGATGGATGGATGGGAAACTGATGAAAGAAAGCCAAAAAAGCACAACATTCATTCAAAATGCTTGCATATCATATTATATTGAATTAGCACAAACAATTTTGACCGATGTCTGATTTAGTTTAATTGTGTAGCAATACAGTATTATGGAACCGAGTTGTATACAATTGTAAACTTGGTAGACATAAGAGAAAATGTCAAAAAATGCAATCTTTGCTTTCTTTTTCTTTACATGTGAGACAAACAAGGCTATTAACATTATTTGGAGTATTTTCAACAACAAATATATGGTATACATTTTCTTATTTTTCTATGAACACTAAAACAATATTAGCCCTTATCACCTATCTTATGCCACAGAGTTTATTTATTTATCTACTTTGGCCCTTGCTCCCCTCCACGATGTTCCTACAGTTTGGAGAAAAACCACAGAGCGGTCAGGGAACTTGCAGAAGCAAGTCAGGCTGACAAGGTGTGAAAAGTCATGATCTTCTTCTTCCTCTCTCTCAGATCTCACTTTGATGGGCTGCTTTGTAGTGCAAGGAGCTGGGCAAGTGCTGCTAAGCTACATTACAATATGTGGCGTGTTTGCCCAGCAGGTGCCATTTCCCCCTCTGCCGTAATATGAAACGCTTTGCATTTTGTAGTGCACTGAATGCCAATGTCAGTTTAAGCATGTAGCTCACAGAGCTCCTTTCTAAACACAATATTCACCACCTAGAATATACCACAAGAAAGAAACATATGAATATGAGCTCTGCAAAAGAAGATTCATCACTTAGACTTAAGTGCATGGGTGCAATTGTACCACAAAAGATTTACTGCACATTTTATTAAGTAAAGGATTTTTTTATATAACATATATTTAGTTTTTTCTTGCTGGAAATGTCATGATGACATTGCAAGACAGAGGAGATAATTTGGGTTTTTTGGGTTTAAGGCAGAGGTTCTTGTTAAAGTTTTTCATATTGCTTTTTTTTTCTTTGGTCCTTTGATATTAAAATACTTTGATGTTGTTATTCTATTTTTTAATGGGGTCTGCCATTAAACCTTAAGAAAACTGAGTTCCTTCTTATGTTTATACTTTAACTGATTCTTATGATGATATATGTGGCTCAGACCCGCTTGATGTATTTTAGGAGATCCATCAACTAATAATATCAATGGCTAAAACATTTCCTACTTTGCAGCTTTGGGCTTTTATAAAAGTACAGAATATATATCCTGATAAAATTGAGTCGTTTTTGGACTGTCATACGTTACTCAAAACCAACGCTTTTCTTGAGTTGTCACAGAGAAACTTGTTAGTCATGTTCATGGGCTTGCAAGTGATTCTAAGAAAATATAAAAAAATCAAAGAAAGGACACTCTATTCTTATTCTGTGCAGATGCTTCACTCACCTCAGCATGCTGGATGGTTGATAAGCAAATTGACTGCATAAATTAATGTGATTAATTTGGCTAATACCTCCTAGGGCCACTTAAAGTATTTTCATTTCCAGACATTCAGTTGATCCTTGGTTAAAAAGTGAAAAATAAATGAGTTTGTGACATCACGGCAAAAACAATGTTACCCCATCCCAATGCAGCAAGACACCGAATCCCAAAACATTAAGCTCTAAATACGAGCACTATTAAGAGCAGCAGCCCATCAATAGTAACACACACATTTCAGGACATGACAAGACTCCATGTTTTACAAACTCCTCTTCTTTCCCTCACATTTAATCCGCAGAACCCATCTTTTTTAGTAGGCTAGCATACGTGGCAAGATAAGAAATTCGTAATTATGGTTGTCACTAGATCACATAAACTAATGAGATCCAATCGTTTCAAATGTTCATCATGCATGTTTAACATAGATGTTTTGTAGCTACCAGAATAATCTAATAACGTGATCACAATCCTGTGACTGGGGATATAGTGGCTACTTTCCCTTATCTTTTCCAGTTGTTTAAAATAAAATCTGTATTTAGTTCTTTGCATAAAATCTGAGTGAGTTTAGATTTATGAACATCAGTAGTTTATCTCAATTTTATATAAAGTCTTAAAATGTGGCAACTGTGGATGATCCAAACCAAAGCCGCTAACACAACCACAATGTACTGAATGCTTTTGTAATTTGTTCTGGACCCACAGCGACAGGGAATCATTTTCAGTCCCTACTGTTGTTTATCTCAGATGCATATGACACTGTTTGAAACTCGCCTGAAACGTACTTAGAAAGGACATGTCATTTGGAACCTTGCAAGGCCTAAATGAGGGTTGATGTGTGATGACAGCACAAAGCCACTGAACACCTATGACTGGCTTTAGGCTGTTCTGCACAGACAGGTGAAACGCCTTAGTGGTTGTTCTTTCATGTTATGTGACATCTTTCTTTGCTTGTTGCCAACAGTTCAACTGAGCCACATACAAAAGCTCCTATTTTCGTTGCCTGTTGTGTTTGTCTTTTTACTAGGATGTGGTTCGTGACAAAATGTGGAAGAGATTCAAGGTTAATAAAATCAATGTGCAATTTGTTCAAAGCAGACCTTGGTTATATGATCTTTTCACCCTCTTTGAAAGCAACACTAACCCTTTAATTATGCACCCAGCTTACCCCTTAAATTCCTCAAAAAGCCATGGAGTCGATGCGCTTTCTCCTGCGCCACATCTCTACCCACTTTGATGTGAATAACTCACCACAAGATCTACACAGATTAATTAATAGCATAAAAAACATCTTCACAAAGGCTAAATTTCCACTAGATGAATAGAGCTCTTCTCAAGTTCAAGGAAAAGGCCAAGTTTCTTTCAACACTCTGTAGGTGTTTACCAAATAATCCCACACAACAAGTGAAGCAGAAACTTAATTGTAGCTAATTAGCTCCCCAGAGGTTCAATTGGATCTGCATTCTTTATTCCCCAGCTTACCTGCAATATGTAAAACCTGTATCCATGTTGAGGAGAGGGGGTAAAAAAATTAGACGGGAAATGCTAGGCAGTGAAGGGGCTTTGTAAACGGAGGCTGAATTAAGTGGAGTTTAAAATCAGTCTGTAACAAGCTTAATTTCTGTCTTGTCTGGCCATCTTCACTCATCCAACGCCCTGGAGCTGTTTCCGTCCCATGTAATTGAATGTGCTTTCACTAGTGGGAGAGAATACAGCTTGTCTCTCAGGCCAGGTAATGGGAAACCTTTGTTCTTTGCTCAGATGAGTTGCCTACCTCTCAACTGAAAAGAAATCCCTTCATAAACCCAAGTGGAGATAGTGAGCAGTCTGCTTTTGTTCTGTTTTTAATGTGTTTCTTTTGCATAGTTTCACCTAAAAGGGTGAAACTCACACGATAGCATCACCATCTGTCCCCCTTGACTTTGGATTATCCTTTCCATGGCTGAGACCTTTTCTGTTTTCAGGTTCATCAGCTCTGTCCCAAACTGGGGGTCAACTGCTGGGGTATTGTTTGTTTTCCTCCTGACAAATTACAAAACAGGGCAGAAGTTAAATAAGCGTGCTACTGCCAAAACAGGATATTACTGTTTTTTTTATTTAGTTAAATCTCACTCAAATGGCACGATGAAAGTCTGTTCATTCTAGACATTAAACTCTAGCAATGACATTACATCCATGCTGTTTTGTTTCTATAGCTACAGCAACGTCTAACTTACCAGGCCCAAACACTGTACAAAGTTGCTTAACTAGTAGAAAACAGATGTCAGTGCACTGTTTGCCAGATCCACTCCAAATATTTTTTGTTTACACTGCTTTCTTCCTTTTCCTAACACTTCATCAACAATTCCTTTTGGAGAAGCAACCGAGAACTATTAAAATTTTACTGCATGAACTGATCTCATGAAGGAGGCAGACACTGCATGTGCCAACTATGAAAAAAAAATAACTTGGATAAAATAAAAATTGTGATGCTCTCTTTCTGCGTTGTCAGTACTTGGTAACACGACAATAAAGAGGGTGGAAAAAAAGTTTCACGGAAGGTTGTGGCAGCAGCAGTTGCAGGAACAGAGTGTGGAGGATTTGACCTAGGATGGTGTTACATCACTACTCTTTTCCATTTTTCCATCAGGCTACGCATATTTCATTGCATACAAAATAAAACAAAGTGGGTTTTGGTCAAACAGTCTAATAAAATACATCTTGTCATGACGAAAACAATAAAAACTCTTCTATGATTTGAAAACCATAGTGGACTTACATACTCACATAAACACTAGAACAAGGAAATTGCATTTTTTTTTTGTATTTATTTGAAAATCAAATATTTGATACAGTAATGTCCGAATTGGGATATATTGTCCCTGATACGATCAGGTTTTTTTTTTTAACTTGTTTTTTTATGTGTTTATATTCAAGTGGACTATTGCTTTTAGGCCAAAATATTTGGTTGATTTTCTTTTTTTTGTGTGAGCTTTTTCAAAACTGTTATTTTTTTTATTGGTGCAGATAGAGAAGTGTAGTGGTAGACAGCAGTGGAACCAGCTGTGGCTGTGGTAAATTTTGCAGATGAGAGTCTGGCACCATCATCGACAGAGTGGTGTCATGCCTGCCTGAGAAGGTTCATCATGAGCTCTAGCAAAGCATGTCAGGCATGCAGGTGAAAGACTGGAATGTGATTAGTCTGTCCTGCAGGATTGTGATAAGAGGCCACAGTTCATGCATATCAGTGAGGGAGGAACTATTTGACTCAGGTCTCAATGTGATACTTAATAAAGACTTGCTGAAAAAAAAGTTAAATGTTCAAGTCAGTCATTTCCCTTCGTCCAATTAATCAGCTTTATTTCATCAGATAAGACATTTTTCTACATATTGTTTTCCTTTTGTTATGAATGTCAGTACTTTGAGTTTTTTGCGAGTGTGTCTTGTGTTACATTGCTCATAGAAAGTTGCACTTCTTTACCTTCTCTACAAAATAATAATGGACCGCTCACCTTATGCATAATGCAAAGGCTTTGAAAATAGTGCTTCCTGAGAGCGCACCGTAGTGCCTTTGGACTTAAGTGAAATATAACCTGAGTTTGACATTTTCTAATAACCAACACCAAAGTTTTTGTTTCAGGGAGATAGGGGTGGTAATTGCTGCTCTAGAAGGAAGACTGCCGATCCTTCTGGGTATTGCGGATGGCTGTGGGGACGAGGCGAGATTGGAACATGGTAATTGCAGAGACAAGAGCTGAGAATAAATGGAGGGTGGTGGTGGAGAATTCTTTACTGTCAGATAGAGGAAGGTCAGACACACAAGTGTATGACATCCATGCATGTTACAATGTGTTATTCACAGTATGCACAAGGGACTGATACCTTCCCCTTAGATATCTAAGTCATTGCTTTGCTTTTTTTTTGACAAAGAGAGGAGATGATCCCTCATGCAGTTCCTGAAGTAACAGGGGGTGAGACAAGATGTCAACACCGCCAGGGCCCAGTGAATATCAGAGCAGACCACAATTTGCTTTTTCATCCCTCCTTTCCAAATCATTATTTTATCATTTGATTAATGCTTCCTCTGTGCTGTCAGAATTCTTATACATTTTCTCAAAGATGGAAGACAAACAGCATCAATTTATTTCCCCTGATTAGATATTGATCACAGCTACTGGTCTAGCCATCACATATCTTCCCTGAAAGATGGATTTAAAATGTTAAGCCTCACTACTTTTCATTTTCTCTCACTCCTAACATAGCACATAATGACTATGTGTATACTCAATAAGGAAAATGTGATTATTTTGTTGCTATTTGATTTTACAGACATGGTTAAATTTGTATGAGACTACACCCTCAGCAGCTTTCTCTTTTCCAAATATTTTCAATAGTGCCGTTTTATTTAGAAACTTAAGAGAGTGGACAGGCTAGCGGTTGACTGAGGCCTGAGGCCCGACACACTACATAATGATCAAAGAATGTCAGGGCAATAAACGGGAGCAATGTCCCGAGCAGCTGGGAGTTCAGAGTATCTCTGCCTGCAAGAGACATAATAGACTTTTGAAACAAACTTTTATGAAGACTGTAAAAAGAAAAGGCAGCCCATACGTTCCCGATGGCACAACGAGATCCTTTGTGCTGTCATGTTTGGTCTGTCTGAGATGATGGGCTTAATGAATGGAGAGAGTTAAAAAGAGTCAATAAAAGAAAAATAATGATTGGGAGGTGTGCCAGACAAATAGAATATAGTTTTTGACATATGCAAAGAAAAATATACTCTTACAGTGCATGAAAACGTAGAACATTTATTTTCTATATGCTTTAAACTTACTGGTCAGGCTTTGCTTAAAAAGCAATCAAACTCACGTTAAATAAGTTCATCCTCTTTAAAATAAAAGGCCACTGTCATTTTTCTGTTTATTTGGCTCAGGAAGAAACCAAGAAATCCAGCACTCTTTGTATATCACTCAGAAACTAGATAGGAGGTGATTGTTTATAAAACAAAGTATTGCAAATTGTGGCTAAGGTGCACTGGTTTATGACTGATTTTTTTGGGGGTTTTTTGCTCCCATTTGTTATTCTCTGGGGTTTGTTCATATTCCGTAAGGCTGCAGCAAAACCTTTGAGCCACATGTTGAACATGCTGCTTAGGCTTATGGATAGTTTGACAAGGAAAACCTTTGGGAATGGATTGGCAAGAGGACAAAGGTGGACTGGAGTGTACAGATTTAGTTTTTATGTAACAGCTATATGCCTATATCCTGCTTGGTACTGCAAAAGTGCGGCATCATCCACTATAACTGCCAACAATTATCGACAAGCAGAGAAATTGATGATAGGTCCAGTCTAACCAGTTAGCCACAACATGACTGCAGCTAATAAACAGGATCCAATGTACACTGTTAAATACAACAAAGAATAAGGTGCCTGGGAAGTCATCAGCAGATTTAGTTATGCAAAAGTCACAAAGTCAGTTCCTCCACTCCACAGTGTGTAAAATATATTACACTGGATTTTTGTAGTCTGTGTGACTGCTGTACTGGCCTATCACATAACTTGTTGAGGCAACAACTGAAGAATATGGAATTAACAGGTGGTGAACATGTGTGAATACCACGCAAATTAAAAACAGGACTGAAATTGACTCGTAACAGTTAGTTCTCAAGAAGGCCATGACAATATCACCATATCCGCTTCGGCTTCCACCCCAGCATCTGTCATGGCTTAGGGATCGTCAAAGTTTTATTCTGGCTCAAACATGTACGGCTGAACTGCTAGCAGCTGGAGTGCCCCCTCTATTAGAGTTGTATTCTATAGGGAAAACGTCTTTCAGGCTGGATGAAAATGCTTTAGAATCCAAGATTGGAATCCGTCAAAATGTGCTTGTCCAGCAAAGAGTTTACTAAAGCCGACAATTCTGTCTGAAACATGTTTTTTTGTGTGTTGATCACACATATGCACCATTATTCTCACCTTTCACTGTGGCTTCTTACAAGCCTCTTTGACAACAGGTGACCCAGATTTTCACCATGTGGAAACAATAGTTGGTTTGTTTGTTGTTGTTTTTTCAGTACACTTTTTTAAAACATCATAAATATGTGAATCCCTGCATTGTAAATTCAGATTTTTTTTGTCCTGATGAATTTTTTATTGCATTTGGAAAGCAGTTAAAAAATAAATGCACCTTTGTCCATTTACTTTAAAATTCAGTTTATGAAGGTGGACCTTACTTGGAATTCTAGGATTTTAAATTGAATGTTGCAGTATTACACACAAAAAG
This sequence comes from Girardinichthys multiradiatus, assembly GCF_021462225.1. Taxonomy (NCBI): domain Eukaryota; kingdom Metazoa; phylum Chordata; class Actinopteri; order Cyprinodontiformes; family Goodeidae; genus Girardinichthys; species Girardinichthys multiradiatus. The sequence continues at coordinate 26,549,874 of NC_061795.1, read as the reverse complement.
GTCACAGTGAGATCAGACTTTGACTGCTTTAACATCTTGCAACTTTAGATGTTTTGAATGCACACTGATGTTTAAAGTAATTGACTTTCATTAAATAAATCTTTTAGTTTTTATTTTTATTTTTTTAACAAATCTTGCTTCTTTTTTTTTTTTTATAGAAACAAAAATGAAAAACCTAGCAGCAGTATAAAACGGGGGCACACAGATGATGAATCTACCAAATATTACAAGAGAAATGTAAATTAACTAAAACAATAAGATGCAACAAGAAGAGTAGTACGAGACTGAGGACATTCTCCAAAAATCCATTTTAGGCCTTCCTTTCACCATCCCCTAGTGCTTATTTTTTTTACTTTGATAGTTTAAGTGTTGCTAAAATATAAGCTGTTTCTTTTTGACAGCTGACTTTACAATTCCAATAGCCTGTGATAAGAAGAAGTCTCTGAAATGCTAATATTAAATAACTTTTGTGAGACTTGGTCTCAGGATGAGCTTCGTCTTGATTAAAAAATTGTAACTCTTTTTGTAAGATCTTGAATGCTTTGTAGAAATCTCATATCTCGTTTGGCTCAACTTTCCCTAAACAATGGTTTTAAAGCTCTCTATTCTTCACCATATTTCATGAAAAAATGTGTTTGTATATTTGTGGTTACAGTAAGCACCAAGCTGATTGACAAAGAAAACAAAAGAGAAACCTAACTTCCCTAAAGGAGACTATATAGTTACTATAGTTAGCACTGAGTTTGCAATAACCTTGAATTTATCCTTGGTACCAAGTTGTTTGACTTAGTTTCCCTCTGCAAACTATTCAAAGTGGCTTTAGCAAAAAACATAAAAGCTATCTCTCCCATATCAGTGGGTACACTGGGGAAAGACTTCAGATATACACAGCGACAGTAGTGGTTCTGTTCTACTTCCTGTATGTTCAGACTGATGCAGGACAGCATTAACATGAGTTTGCTTGTGTGTTTTAATCAGAATCCTTGGCCCTTTTGCCAAAGCTTTGACAAGACAACATTTTAACTCTTCCTGTAACATATAACATGGATGAGATTATAAATGCTTATAGAAATCCTAATGTTTCAAACATGCAGCTTTTCCTTTATTGAACTTAACTTCAGGCTTTTATACACTGCCTTGCCTTAGCTGCAAATAATTATTAAACAAGAAATGAGTCGATTGTTTATTTATGTGAATATTTTTTTTTTTCCTGTGGCTTTCTAAAATAAATTATTTATTTAACATTGCATCCTAAAAATGTGTCAGCAACTTTCAACAACCTTCATACATTACGAGGGTTCTTTTTATTTTGACTTACAAAGCCTTGTTTTTATACCCTGTTGAACATATTCATATTTTGTCATGTTTTAGCTCACTTTTTGGCCTGCTTGCATAATGCAATGTGTGGTGGAAAATTTCCATCCTGAACACAATCCTACTTTTAAATCATACTTTTGATAGATTGGTGGCATCAACATGCTGTGGGTATGCTTTTTTTATCAGCAGGTACAGGGAAGCTGGTCAGGGTTTAGGGGACGATGGATGGAGTGAAATACAAGGTATTCATGACCAAAAACACATTAATGACTGCAAAAGACTTGAGACTAAGTTGAAGGTATACCTTCCAGTGGGACAGCAACACTTTACATACAGCCAGAGCTAAAATAAAATGGTTTATGTCAAACCTTATTCATGTGATAGAATGTGCTATTCAAGCTCCAGACATAATCCAATAGAGAATTTGGGCCAAGACTTGACACTTTCTCTTTACAGAATCCATGAATCCAGTGTGACTAGACTTGAGTTATTTTGCAAAGAGGAATTGGTGATGATTTCAGTCTGTAGATGTGTAAAACTGATAGAGAAATACCCCCAAACACTTTGCATCTTTAATTGCAGTAAAGATGATTCTACAAAGTTTTACTCTGGGTGTTGAATACAAATGCATGCCACACATTTTAGATTTTTATTTTTATAACAAAAGAAAGTGGAAAAACCTATTAATCCCTTTCTTTAATCTTCACATCTTTCTTTAATCTTCACATTTATGTGCTTACTTGTGTTTGTCTATCGCATAAAATCCTCCAACAAATACATACAAGTTTATGATTACAAAGTGACAAAATGTGAAAAAAATGGCAAATGGATAATAAGACTTGCCAGGCATTGTATTTTTCATAATATTCACCTTTCCATGAAGTCAGGGAAAACACGTTTGCCTTGTATTTAGTGCCAGTGTGATGGCTGAGTGTGAATTGTCTTGCTGATTCTGTCAAGTTAAAACAAACAAAGAAGTGAGACATCAATTATCTTCTCCTTTCCTAGGGAAAATAAAAGCATTGAAATTAAATAAGTGTATTACGTTTACCTGCTGTTATATGATTTATGCCCTGTTAACCCATCCATCACCTCTCTCTGATTACAATTAACTACAAGCTGCATATGTTCTGCAGCAGCACTTTTTTCCCCCCAAATCGCATCCATCTGGACTACATACTGTAACTGCTCAACATAGATGTTATCTGTGCTTTCCTCTCATAAACATTAGTTTTATTTTCGGTGTGCTTTTAACCCTGAATTTCTGACGAAAAGCCTGTGATTTTGAAAGGGTTGTACACAATGCTATATGTTAAATCTTAAGGCCTTTACATACCTTTACATGAGCTACCTGTTTCTCACTAACAAGCATGAACCCATGTTTATACTAGTAGCTCAGTTGCATCTTAGCGTTCCTTTTAGAATCTGCAACTTTACCTACAGCCTGAGTGAGGCAATCATGCCCTGGTTTATAAACTGTCTATTTAAAAGCAGAAAAGAAGAATTGAAAAGAAAAAAAATAAGCTGCAGTTTTTTTTATAATTGTTGTCTTGATAGATAAATTAACCTCACTGGATAAACAGCAGATTTCTCCTCACCATATTTCTTAAAATCAAGCATTGTTGTTTTTTTCTGCTCATGGTCTGACCTGTCGTTCTCCTTATCAGTTGTGTATTTGTTGCCACCCTCTCACTGGTAAAAAGTTATTGCTGTTAGTGTGCACAGCCAACATGGTCACAAAACTTTGAGGTGCACGCAAACATCCACAGAAACCACAAATGGACCCTAGTAGGTGGTTACAATTGAAAAAATTACGTCACGCGGGGTTTGCTGTCAAGCAGCCGATAGAACAGACTAAGAGGTATGAATTAGGTATTACACCCTGCAGACGCCATCTCACTTGTGAAACGTGGTAGTGGCAGCATCATGCTGTGGCCTTTTTAACATGGGCGGTGAGGCCAGTCAGAGTTGAAGGGAATATGGATGAAGTTAAATACATGGCAATACTGGAAGAAGACTTTTTAGAAGCTACAGCAAACTTGCAACTGGGGTGGAGGTTCAACGTCCAGCAGGATAGCAACACTAAACATACACCAAATGCTACAGAGGAATGGTATAAATCAACACATCTTCATGTGTTAGAATAGCTCAGTCAAAGTCTGGATCTAAATCAAATTGAGAACCAGCGGTATGATGTTGCTGTTTGGCAGGAAGGATTTTTCTTTTCCTTAAATTTCCAAATAGTGCCTATGTGGAGTACAAACTAAAAGTGCTCAACATAGCATTAGATGTCATCTGTGTGTTCCTCTCATAAACATTTGTTTTTATTTGCGTGTTCGTTGATTTGCTGCAGATTTAGCCGTGAATTCCTGAAGTAAAATCTTTGACTTTGAAAGGCTTCTTCACATCAGAAACACACAGCTGATGATCCTCACAGCAAGCTGCACTGTGAGTCACTGAAGCTTAGCAGGATCCAGTGCTCTGACTCAGACATGTGCTGCTGGGGATAAAGGCTCTCTCCCCCCACTTTCATTGTCTTGCTGCCACAATGCTGCTACAGACAGCCATCTCCAACCAAATCATCATCCCCCAGAAAACATAACATGTCCCTTGAGTGTGCTAACTTGCGAACACTCAGATGGGCGATGGCATCCCCAAACTCTTTGGTGACATCGCCAAGAGAATATCTCTGGTTTCTCTCCCAGATTGTGTGATATTATATGTGACTACGTGAAGATGTTGGTTTGATGTTGGTCTGAAGCTGAGGCAGCTGTTTTATCCAAGCTGGTCCAGTTTAGTCTTGTCAGTTTAAGTCTTCTACAATCCGCACCTTGAAAAGAAGGAAAAAGCCACTTTACTATGCAAAGAAGAGGAATGCACAACAAGCTGGGTCACACTGAGTAAAAGAAAATTCAGAAGCAACTAATTTATATAGAGTCCTCTGAAGAAAGGCATAGCGATCAGTAATGCACACTAGACTGACATTTCTTTCTGATCTCTTCCCCTCTGCTTCCATCATTTTCTCACCAACCAAGAAATCCTTCCTACCATCGCTTCCCTTTTATCATCACCGAGCCTCATTCAACATGTCCGCTGATAGGCATTCTATTATTTCTTTATTTATGTATTCCACTTTTTATTCGGAATCACATGTTAATGAAGAGTGTCATTATCAACCTTAAATATTTAATTTTCCGCTCTGTGTCTGCTTCCGAGCGAGGCTGACTGCAAGAGGAGCAACAGCAGCAGAGGCGAGGGGTGGGGGAGCGGATGGAAAGAGTTCTGTAAAATCAGCCTTATCTCCATCCGCTGCTTTAGAATCAGCTCCAACCAAAAGTAGAGACACAGAGGCAGTGCTCTCCACCCAAAACCCACTTACATACACCAGAGTCTGTAGTTTACTCGGTATTGTGGTTGCTGTCCAATTTTTGTTGCCAGCTCCAGATTCTGGTTCAGTGTTGGTCTTTGCCCCCTTTGCTCCCGTCTCTAAACTTTAGCCTCAGTCTCAGCGTTAGCTCTAGAAAGGCTGAGTGATAAGGTGTGAGGCCTGTCTGCCTCTGACTGACAAGCCTCCTCTCACCACACCAGTGCCTGCTGCTTGATAAGAGAAAATGTCAGCGTGATTTTGGGAAATGTCATTTATCGCAGCTTTCTGGCCGTGTCTGTAACCCAGACTGATTATGGTAGCCGGACATTTATATCACTGGGGGTGGCTTGGAAAATTGTTCAAACACCATGTTTGGCTGCGATAACAACCCTTAATATCCCTTCCTCTGTAATGAATTTGATTTTTTTTTTACTTCTCCTCCCTCGCCTGTAAATGTTCTATACTCTGTTTTACTTTGTAAAGTGTGTATCAGACACCATCAAAGTGTCTGGAGAGTGGAGGCGTTCGGTTTGGGGATTCGCAGCCAGACAAAGACTTGCACCGTTCTCTGCATTGTGCAGGGAGCATATGAGCTGAAGCGTGTGTTTGTGGTGTGAGGAGAGCTTCAAATTTAAGTGACAATCTGCTAGTCTTTGTCAGAATATACAGGCTCGTCTTTTTTGTGTGTGTGTGGGCTGTGCTGTGTATGGGGGGGCATGTTGCTGTATTATTTAGAAAGACAATCCTTTCCGTAGATGAGTGGGTTAACAGGAACCATTAACTGGTTTAAGCAAGTTCCGGCTTAGCTGCCGGGGAGAGAAGGCGCTTGCATTGGGGCAAATTCAAAAGCCTCCGCTTGTTGTTATTTAATGATCCCTCCTTTCATACCATCAGCCATGATGCCGGACCACTTAATGTTCACTTTAAAGCCTCAGGTTTTGATTTGTGGATCGAAGATGAAGCAGAGCCGAAGCTGTTCTCACATCATCACTTTTAATGTCGGATTCAGAACCCAGGCTGTCATATATTATTCGGGGAGTTTGCATCCTTTCTCCATAGCACTTCAGTAAAGTGCAGTGCAACCTGCTCGGTGCACGATTCCTGGAGCCATTCTGTTCGGAGGAGGGCCTCCAAGTCAGCTCTGTATAATTCTTTTTCCTCATTGTTGACTAGAAGTGACATTTATGGGACACTCTGATAAAGCAATTCTTCCTGCTGCTGAGACCAGCCTGGTATTTTCAACAGATTCTCTCATTCATTTGTATTCACTTCTGTTCTTTTTTTCTTTAGCCAGACCTTCTTGCCTTTTGTGATCCATAGCCCTGAAGTAGACGCAGACAGAAAGAAGTGTCTTTAACATCGGCTCCCTGGCAGCCTCCAGGGAGCTTAGCGGGAGTGTTGTCCCCCCAATCTTAACCAAATTTATTGCTAGTCTGACTGTGGACATCTAACAAAGGTACAGGGTCCACTGTTCCCCGTATATTTGTCAAATCACTGCACCTGTGAGAGTCCCTCTGCTAGACGGATTCTAGGTCGGAGTGTTTGTCCAAGAATAAATCTTTCTCCCTTTTTTCTTTCACCCGTTGTCTTTGTTTGGGTGCGCTAGAAGCTGCAGATAAGCTTTTCTTCGTCACATGAAGTGACAGTGATGATAAATGGTGCTCTTTGTTGACATCTTCATTGGGTTATTTATGGGTCATTAATTAAAGTGAAAAGAAGACTCTTTGGTGCAGGCAACAGGCCTCCGTTACTGCACCTTAGAGTGACCCGAATGCTTTTTGGGAACGGTTGGTAAGCAAGGTAGTCAGTCAGTTTTGTCAGATTTGTTGTCAATTGAAGAGCTGGGTTGCAGCCTCACATCATAAACAGTGTGGGGATTGAGAAAGACAGAGAAGCATGAGTTCTTGTCTTCACCTTTTCCCAGATGTGTGCTTAATACTTCAGTTTCCATTCTTAAACCTAATTTTCTCTAGCCTAACGCTATTATAATAAATTGGAGGGGCTTGTAATAGGGAGTCCAAGGATGAGTAAATGTCTACATGTAAGGCTTAACTACTCCTAAATAACAATAGATGCAACTCTCAAGAGAAAACAATGCACAATACTGACCAGCACAAGACAAGATTGTATTTCCTGTTAAAATTAAGAATCTCAATTTTATGTTTTCATTAAAAGAATAAAAGATTTATAAATTATATACTGAGATTTAATAAACATGTAATCAGTGTACACAAGTCTATAGTCTGACAAGTCTATATACTGTGTTTCTTAAGCTTGTCAAAATTCAAGATGATGGTAATGCCAAAAAGCAGTGAAACACTCCATTTTTGTGTTTTTACAAATAGAATAAGGGTTTCATTAATGTTTGCGTGTGTTTAAAGAAAAGCTTTGTTCAGTGTATCTTTATCCACTATAAAATGACGACTTCAAGTTTTGAAAAATGTACAAAAATGGATTGTAAACAGATATAAAAATGAGGCTGGGTCATCATCATCTGTGAGACATGATTATTTATGTATGATTTAAAATATATTGTTAGTATTACATTTCTGCTGATGTTTCCCCTCTCGCTCTTTGTTCTTGTTCATTTCTGTTTTAATGTAATAAAAAAAATAATAAATTTGCCGCACTAGTTGTCTATATTTTTCAAATTCTTTCGACAGTAAGCTGACAGGAAAAGTTTGGGGAGTGGGGGAAGACATGCAGCAAAGGTCGCCTGGGCCGGGAGTCAAACCCACAACAGCTGCATTGAAGGCTGAAGCCCCTGAATATGAGTCGTGCGTTTAACGCCTGTGCCCCCGCCGCACCCTTTCAGTTTTATTTTTTAACATAAAAAGCTACCATTTACAGCAAATTGATTGTAGTGTAGGCCCGATAACCTTATTCTTTGTTGTGCAATAATATGCTTAAGTTACTTGTTTAAGTTACTTTATTTCATTTAAAAACTTTCAGTTTGTTAAGTGTTGTCCTGTGAATACCAGGTCAAAATGGTAGTTGTATTAGAACAATAGATGAAAGAGTGATTCGAGCGCTACCTCGAAGCAGATACTAACTTTTGTGTTTACCTAAAGTTAGCCAGTCATGCTATTCTCAGGTCTGAAGTAACTTCTTCCGCTCTGTGGTGGAGATTTTTTCATTGCTGCTATTTCTGAGTGTTGTCAGCCAGTTGGATAACAAGTTTGTATCAGCCAACTCAGTGAACTGAACATACCAATCTCAGAAACCTTTTTACTTTAAATTGGAAGTCCCAAACACAGATATAACAAGGTGTCAAGTTTAAAGTACTCACTTTCAAATCTGGGATTCACAACAACTTAGACTTGCTTCACCAGACAAATTCACATGCTAGCAACAACTTGCTAGGACTCCATGACACTGACCTCACTTTTAAATAAAAATTTTCTATCATTGTAATACTAATTTATAAATTTTTATTTGTTGCTATTTGGCCATAAACATGCGGCAAGCAAGAAACAAACTACCAATATATGCTTTTTTTCACAACTTCGTTCTATTTATATGAGGTTTGCAATTCTTCATCTTTTTCCACCCGAACACCATTCCCTTAGAATGCTTTAAGTGTATCCAAGGAGAAAGAGCCACTTCAGACATAAGCTTGTGAGGACACTTGATTAACAAGTGGATTAACTATGCTCGTTTCATGGGATGATGTACCTCAAAGTACTTCAAAAGCCACGCCGAGTGCCCATGAGGTGCAGTAATGAGGGGTTCTTCTGCGCGACGGCAAATATGGTGGCCTCGCTTGGTGTGAACCCGATCATTTTCTCATTTTGTGTGCTCTCGCTCTTTTCAGTCTCTCTGTTGCTTTTTTCATCTCTTCTTTTCACTTGCTTCCACACATGCTCTTTTCCTCTTCCTTTTTTCTTTCTCCCGGTTTCTCATCTCCTTAACCTTTTCCATCTCTCCCATCAGATTTCCTTTGATTGATCCCCTCTTTTTTGCATGCGAGTTGGGATTTGAGATTCTTCTCTTTTCATCTGCTACATTGCCGTTTTAGAAGAATTTTTCTCTGCAGTTTGTTTTTATCTTTTAACCTCTTTACTTCCCATGTAAGTATCAACAAAAAAGAGTGGTTGTTTGTCTTTTTGCTGTGTATTAAGCACTGGTCCAGGTCTGCCTCTTGTAACAATACCCCTGTGAGCCTGAGTGCTCTGTGACATCTAACACTTTTGAGTCTCCCCCAGACCTCTGCCTGACTTTATTACAGAGCAAACATGTGCCGGCCCATCTCACAGTAATTGTTTTGGATGCAGGTTTAAGTGACTAATGTCTTTATTAGGAAGATTGTGGGGTTTCTTCTCATCTGCAGCTGTGGAAAAAACCTGTGCAACAACACCACATCACCCGCTCACACTCATTCTCCATCGCACCCTCCATACCATTTTATTATTTTGATCTGGCAAGCGCATGAGAAATAGTAATCTACACTTCAATTACATCGCAGAAGTCATCAGATGCTATCTTGCGCTGGTGATAGATACTCTGAGGCAGCCCAGCTCAACTGCAAGCTGCCCCTAGAGAACCTAAGTCTCGACGTATGTGTGTGTGCGAGTTGTGTTTATCTACGTTAGTCTCTGACTCTGGGAACCTGCTCAGTTTATCAGTCTAACACACGTATTTGTCAGGGGGGTACTCTATTTAACCTCAGTTTGTCATTGCAGTGATTCTTATCATTACATTTCATTCAGTTTGAATTGAGCAGACAGAGCAGTAACGAGAATAAATGCTGTGCATAGTTTATCGTCTGAATTCCTCAGAGCAACCACCAGAGGGCTAATGCAGATGTGTTTTTGGGCCTTAATCTCCAGGCCAGCAATCTCTGCTCCATGGGGCAAATTGAAACATCCATGTGCACTTTACTACAAAAAAAAAAAAAATGCTTTCTTTAAATGTTTATTTAGTTTTTTGGGGGTTTTTTTAAATTATTTTTTCCACTAAATGAAAGACAGATGCATCACTTGAAAAAAGGAAAATAAGTGGCAAAATATATAGCATATATACTATATATAGCAGGGGTTTTAAAACTTCACGTTCAAAGGTCCAAGTGTGATCTTTAGATAATGTAAAAAGTCCAGAGCAACAAGAGACAAGCAAATCCCTTTTTGTATCAAGTTTGGCGACAACTTACAAGCAAAAGAAATGTCACTTTACGACCAATGTTTTTCAATGCTCTAATTTTATTATTTTAACTTGACTTAAGTAAATGATCTTCGCTTTAACTTTTTTTTACAATTCTGTTTTAAGAAGGTAAACATATTGTTTAATGTAAAAAAGTACATAATCATGGTTAATTTCTCTTAAATTTAAGTTCAACAAAAATTACTTAATTTATTGTTTTTGTTCATCTCTTAAACAATATCCAGTCAGTTTTGTATAAGTAAGATGCTAATAATGATAAATACCATACATGCTTCCAATGACAGAAAATGAAAAAGTCATTTTTGTTTTTAACAGGAAGTATATTTTGTTTGTTTTCTGACAGATTAAGGATAGCCTCCTCTATTCCAACACAGGGTTAAGTTGATTCCCAAAAGCTTGCATCTCGTATTGTTGAGGTTGTTTTGATACGTCTTATTGATAATTCATAACCTGTATTCTTCACAGTTTTAACTAATTATATCTTTTTAACACCTTACCAAAAGAGTTGTTATCTTGCTTCATAAACTAAGAGCTTTGTCGTGAATGTTGTGGGGTAATTAGTAGGTTTCAGCAGCATGCTCTGCTGCACTGAGGTCTCTCACTTCCAGTTTGGCCTTAGCTGAACAAGCCCTAAAAATAATGTCTGGATTGGATCTGGACTGACCTGCAGTTTCTTCTGATCCAGATCCATACAATATATATAATAATCTCGTGCATCACGTTTAGTCTGGCATTTATTAATTTATATGGGTTTTATCTGCTTTGCTGTATTTTGTACTCGTACTCCGTTGTACTCGTCGTAATAATACAGTAAACTGAAACCAAGTTGTTTTTCAACTTCATTTTTATTTTAAACACTTAACATTAATCATTATGAATTTCTTCCAAGATTTGCTTTATTTTTGTAATTCATGTGTAAATGCTGTAGAACAAATATAGGTATATTTTTCAACATTTCTTTCATTCTTCCATTGAGTGGCAAGTATTCAGTACTCAGACTCCCAGCTCAATAGCACTGGCAAATCAAGACAAATGGCTAGATTCCATCATTTTTATCAGGCCTTAATGTGCACTTATACAATGACCGAGAGCTCTCTCCCAGAGACTGACACACCAATGTTTGAGAATTGAGCTTTGAGCGAGATAGTGCTCTCCAGGCCTAGCCATTTCCCTCCATCAAGGACTTTCTGTGATGTGATGCAGCTCTGGCAGCGGGCTGTTCGTCAGGCTCTGCCTAGCCTCTCTGCTGCTGCTGAAACAGCAACTGGAAACCCCCACCCTCTCTCCCACCCCATTAGACACCACTTCACACAGGACAGTAGATGTGCAGTCTGTTGTGGAGCATTTTGTTGTCATTCTGCAATGTCTTTATGTGATCGTTCATTCATATCATTTTCTCAAGAGGCTGGCTGATCTAACTTACAGGTGTTAAAGGGTAAGGGTATTTTTTCCGTACTGTTGCAACATCAAGCCAATTGACCCAGGCAATTGCCTAATAGTGGGAAGTTATTTTTGTGTTAGGCAAAACAAATAATCACAAAAAAATACTTATTTAAACAGAAACATTAAAACCCTTCGTCTGGCCAAAAACTAATTACTTCGGCCCTTTCTACTGTATGTTTGTGAAAATTCTGATTCATACATTCCTTGAAGTTAGGAACATGCTGCCAAAGTGACTGCAATGAACTGCGGTCATGTGGTACCACAGAAATACATAGTTGTGTGTCATCAGTATACATACGGTAAGATATCTTATAGTACTCAAAAATGTGAGCTAAGGGGAACACATAGGTATGAAATAAAAGCGTCCTGAGAATAAAGCCTTGAGAAACCCCACAACTGATTTTTGTTCACAAAGAATTATATTTGCAAAATGACACAAGGGAGCCCCAGTTTGATAGAAAGGGTCTAAATTATTGTGGAACATTACCAAACAATCAGTCAGTATGCCTTGATCCACTGATATCCCTTAATACTAGCACAGAATTTAATTAGGGCATAAAAACTGTACATAACACTACTAAACAGAGCTGCATTCTGTTTCATGGGACAAGATGGCAAAATAAATTTACTGTTTGTTTTGTGTTACCCTCTGATAGAAAAAGAAGCCTTGATGTTTGAATATCTAAGCAAATGAGAAAATGTAAATATTTTCTTGCAGACATCTTGAGCGAGACTGCATGCAGCGCAGATCTCCAAAGCACACTGCTGTCTAAATGAGTGGTTATTGACAGACCTTCGGCGTCATGAGAATCACATGCTCTTTGAATCTGTGCTACACCAACAAATGTGATCCTCTCTGATGGCTGCATTTGAACTTATTCTGATGTCCCTGAGCATTAAGGGAAGTGACAGCTTACAAATAAACCCGTAATTATCACATCTGAAAGCCGGCATCCCAAACTTTATTTGCATACCCAACACTTTGTGGAATGTGGGTAATAAACCCTGAGGGTCTTCCACACTCTGGCAAAGTCACAACTGTCATCTCATCAGCTTCTGAGTCTTTCTTAGACACAAGCAAAGGAGAGGAAGGCAGACTCAAGTGAAACAATACGGCTCTGTTAAAAAGGAGCTACAGTAAATGGGCAGCCCTGACTCGTGGTTCAGCAGAGCACAAAAAGGAAACTGAAGGACAAGATTGTTCCCATTGTGTTTTAACTGTGTATTTCCCCACAGATCGAGCTTTGCGAGAGCCCCGCGGGCTTCATTTCAACCCTTCAAAACCCAACATATTTCTTTTAGTGTCCTGAAGATAGGAGCACAATGACTGCCTGTAGAATTTCATCTTAATTCTACCTGGGAACACAAAAGACTAATCACGGCCATCACAAAAGCGCTGTTACTGCAGCTCAGTGTGTGATAGGATAGACTGGCTGCATAAAGGGCCCGTCTCTCTGGAGAGCCGAAAGGCTGGAAGAGGCAGTCAAATGGGATGCAGAGTAGGCCAACCAACACCTATGATTACGTCCTCTCCGTTTTGGGAAGAGAACGGAGACCTGTAGGACCAAACATCTTTCAGAGGAGGTCGGTGTTCTGCCCAAAGCAATATTTTTACAAGCAGTGATTTCACAGAACAAATATTGTGTAGTAATAGTGTTGTGATATTAAAAATAAAAAATCAGTCCTCCCAGTAATATTTCTCCATATTTAACTCCTTAACAGAGCTTTTTGCAGATCACTTACAACAGGCTTTTCAATGCAAGTAGAAGACCGGTACTGATCAGGCTTTTCTTGGCCAATACTGATTAATGTTTTTCTTTGAGGTCCGACGCAGTGATCCTGATTCTGACCAAGTCACATAAAAGAAAAATGTGTCTGGCAGATTCTTTAGTGTAGAAATTAGTTTTGGAGGATTAAAAAAATTATCCATATGTCCTTAACCAGGTTCTGTGCTTTAATCAGCTCAGAAAAGTTATTCACAGTTCAATCTGTTGGTTGATGTGCTTGAAGGCTGACAATTGCACGTTTAATACACTGAACAAAGTCAAATTATTTTTTTTGTTGTGTATTTGACCAGATGACCACATTTCAGAACTGAGAAAGAAAAGACTGGCTGGTTCTAATCTTTGGCTGACCGATCTCTAATAATTATCAGAGTAAAACACAACAGCTGATATTTTTAAATTCAATTTTATAGATGTCTTCTACACATTGTTCAAGAATAAAAATAAAATCAAAGGATGCCTCATTTAATCACATCCTTCAAAGTGTAGGATAAAGCTTACTTAGTTGGCTGAATCAGATTTTTTGCAAAACTAACAAAGTCTGCATCAGAGAACATGGTGTTGGTCTTATTGTTTTTTTTTTATTTATTTATATTTTTTACATTTGTTTTATTCATTGTCCAGTTGCTTCCTGTTTATAATGCTTTGTGCAACACTTTGCAAAAGCGAAAAACAAACAATGATGCTGGATATCAGCACTCCCTAGAAGGTTTGAAATAAAACTTGTTTATTACGCTTCATGATTTTTAGTAAACTCAAGAAAGGTCCGTCAACGTCTATGACATTAGCTGATGACTTTGCAGACTAAAAACTATGGGAGTTCTTAGTCTTAATGCATTTTAAAGAAGAAATATATGACTTTTCAGTTTTTGGCTCCGTAGTCACAGATCAAGAAGAAAATGAAAAAAACTTTGCAAAAGAAAATAGAAGCAAGAAAAATGGAGGGTGCTTGATTTTAGCGCCTCCCCAAAAGTTTAAGCTCAAACTTCTTTAATTGACTGCCGGGCTTTAATTAGCCCATGTCGTTTGCATGGCTGCCATTAGGTATTCAAGTGGGGTGGAGTGATAGCTGACATTTTCCCCTCGCTCCTCTCTAGCCAGAATTCTCCCCTCTGATTCATCTCATCTTCATTTCCCCAGATGCATTTTTTTTTATTTTATTTAGGGTGTCATTTATTTAACACAGGATTATTTATTTAGTGCATCAAATCATTCTGGAATTAATATTTATATATTTGTGAGGGTTTTAAATATTTACATGGTCTCTCCATTTCCAGTTTTGGAGCCACTGTAATGAGTCATGTTGTTGGATGTCGAGGGGAATAACGAGACCGGTTTCAAAGTGAAAAGTCCTTTGAATATATTTCAAACTTAATTGGTATGAATCTATTATCAGGCCTGACACTCTGATCATAGTTTAATTGGAGGTATATTATTATGGGACAACTTTAGCTGTGCTTAATTATATTTATTTCAGCTGATGATATTCATTTGAATGGCAATGAATGATTCATGTCAAAGAGGTGCGCGTGAAAACACTCGGCAGTGCCATGACCCCGCGTTAGCTGCTCTGATGCACTCCCAGACTGCTACTTGACTAAATTCTGTTAATCCTCAAAAAGAAGCTTAGCCTTTTTTTTTTTTTTTGCTCCGATGTTCACTTTCTTTCTGCATCTTGTTTTACAGAGACATCATTGTGTAATGGTGGCTTATAAGAGCGGATGAACATTAATGGGGGGTGAGTGGTGTTGTGTCCCCGGGACATCTCCCACTTTCTCTCGGCCGGATCCGTTGGCTGGTTTTGCAGTTTTGGTCCAACTCGCTGTTAAGTTTGCACAAATCAGACCTCGAAAGAATCTTATTAACAGCAGCTGGAGGCCGTTCTAGAGCATAAAGACAGCTGAACCAGGGAACGCCTCTCCAATGCTAGAACCCCCCTTTCTCCTTCTCCCTTTCTCCTTCTCCTCAGTCTTAATGACTAACCAGAATGAGAAGTGGAGGAGAGGAGAGGAAGAGCCTGGAAGAGCCTGATTTGTTCTGCATGCTAAATATGGCCTGTAATCTTTATTCCTCTGAGTGCCTTATTAAAAGTGAAAGGAAGATGAAATCCCACCAGCCAGCCCATCCTTTCTGCTGTTTATTAAAGGGGGCTTTTCCTCTGTTAATATTGAGGTTATGGTAACCTTAGTAGTGATAGATGCATCTCGTGCATTCAGGTAATAATAGCAATGATTGATTCCCACCTGAACCCTGGAGGTGTAATCTAGCACGATGGAGGAGATAAAGTGGCAGCCAGCGTCTGAGAGATACACACAAAGAGACAGATTCCATCCAGCGGTGCTGTTTATCATCCAGCAGACAACAGCGTCTTGTCAGAATTTATGATGTTTCCCCTTGCCTCTAATTCATCATTCATTAACTACTCCTTTTCTCGCCCACTAAATCCATCTCTATTTGTTAGTTTTATCAGTAAGGTTAGGGTGAAAAATAACCGCGTGTTAGTTTTTCAAACCTGCTGGAAGACGAATGTGATTTTCCACTGCGACTGTGTCACATCATTCAAACCTGATTTGATAATAAAAGGGGGAGAAGAAGTCTTTGCCATCGGTCGTAGAGTTTGTTTCTCTCTTTTTTCCGGCTCAAGTGCGGTAATTTATTTAGATTAATGCTTGGAATGCGTTTAAGAGGCAATTACTTGCTATGGCAAGTTTTTGCACAAAATAAATTAATATGGAGAAAACACAAAAAACAAGCCTGAAACATTACATAGGAATAACATTCAGAGCATGGCACATTTATTTCTTTTGCATCTCTTCTTTACCTTTGCATTTCTCTGCAGCTGCAATGATTCCCTCTTGCAAATTTTTCTATCATTATGTAAACAGATAACCAGAATCAGAATATGATCAGCATATTTTTGTGCACGTATTTGCATGAAGGTGCTGGTGTCGGAGCACTAATGAAGCTCAAAGACAAGTGGAGTCCTAGGTAATTATTATTATTTTTATGTATTTTTCAAGCCCCATACCTTTCTTGCGGTATGGCTGCACCCTCGATGGCATGTCTATTATTCCATTAGCAGGTAATTAATGACTCTCATTTGTGTAACTGTTATTAAGCCTTTTGAAAGATTGTTTGTATTCAGATGAAAAGAAACTCATCCCAGAAGCCATCCATTGTGGCGGATAGATTAAAAGACCAATAAGGCTCTTTGAAAAATGATATTTTATCAACAGTAATTTTTCACCGTACCTCAGGGGCGGCGATGACAGAAAAACACTGCAGTCTTCCTTCATGTTGATATTCTTTTTTTAGTCAAACTACCAGGGGAGTACACTAAGTGTGATTTATTCATCCCTTGACCAATAAAAGGTGTCAGCCAGGTGAAAATGGATGCTCGGAGGGTATTGACGGGAGAAATAGCAGTGCTGTTGCCCTGCTCTGTCATAAAGGAAGGAGGGAATGTGTCCTGCTCTCGGGAAGTCTTTAAGCGTACTTTTTGCCTCTGTTGGATAAATTATTTTACTTTTGAATGATTATGATTTATTTAAATTTTTAATTCAAACACTCATTGTTTTCTTTTTGTTTCGTATGGTAATTCAGCTGTCAGCAAAGCAAAATGAAAAATATTAACCATATCATCTTATATTAATATTAATGGTACAATATTTTTTCAGATTTTTTTAATTTTGTGTTCTAACAATATATTTTTTCATTTTTGAACAGTACGTTAGGTATGAAAAACCTTCACAACCCTGATAAAAGGCCAAGTTTTTGTGACGTAAGATAAAAAATGTCAGAACATTTAATGAGACCTATAATCTGCTCAGTTCAATTAAAAACCAAATATGCATTTCCAAACATTTTCTTAGTAACATCTCATAGCAAAAGCCATGGTTTACAGAATTTCCACAGCTCTGGAGGGATCTCTTTGCCAAAAGGTATCAGTCAGAAGAAGAGTACCAAATAATTTCCGAGGCATTAAATATACTGTGGAATGCAGTGATGACGGTCATCATTAATTGGTGAATATATTATACAACAGTGACCTCACTAGAAAGGGACATACCTCCATAATTGATGAACACCATTGCAGATTACCAAAAAAACACCGTAACCAGATTTAAAGTGACAGCTCTACTGTTCTGCCTAAAAGTGAGGTCTGTCCACCTCTGAGGAGTAACATATTACAACATGACTCTTAGGAAGCTATAATGAGAAAATGTTAGGGTTCTAACGATGTATGTTTCACACTGGTACAATATATGATGTCACTACAAGAGAAATAATGTTAAAAAATGTTAATAAAAATGTGTTTATAAATAAAAGGATATTCATGCTGCATGATATTGGTAAAATATGTAATGGCAATACTACCGCTAAATATTGTGTATTGTCCAATTACATTCCAGACACGGTTCTTTGTTTACCATTACACAACATCCCTATCGCTCTCTGTGAGCTTTACTATCTCAGCCACTAAAGATATTCATAGGTGTGAGCACTGAGGACAGTTACAGACAATCCATGTGCTTTGAATACCTGAAAATATAATATCCTACCAATCATTGCATCCAAACAGTCCTTAAAGGTTGCTAAGTTGTACTTGCTGATATTGTGATAATGACTGCAATTTAGTGTATTGTGCAGCTCTATACTATTCAAATTTCAAAAATAGATTATAATGAAGTGATAAGAACCTTTTTAAACTTAAACGTGATATAATTAGAAGCATACGTTTCATGTTATAATGTGATGAGGCTAAATTTCCCTCTTGTTGTGATGGCATCTACAAACTATTTTGGGGATTTTCTTTAATTGCTAGAATTACTATGTTCACTGAGCAAACTGACTTCTATTACTTTCATTTTTATTTATTTGTTTCACTTCTTTGTATCCAGGAATAGGAAAACTGTGGAATAAAACCCAGCATTTCCAGAAGCTGTCTAACCCAGGCTCTCGCATTCCCCAACTCCAGCTGGAGAAAGGCACCGAACATCTCCTTGGGATTTCTATTTAGCATTTGCAATGCTACTTATAAAATATTTCATAAATATTGTGAATATATTAGACAGGGGGGTGTGGGGGAGAGAATTGACGCCAGTCATTCCATATGCACTGCCATAGCAACAAGATGTTCCGCCTTTATCTGTTTAGGGCCCATGATTCTTAAACTGTTCATTGCCCACGTTTCCTTTTTTAATCACAGTGTGTTTGGGATCCCCTGCAGCAGGGATCTAGATAAAAGGATTAACTCTGCCTCTGGTAGTTAACCACGTTTAGACTTTGCCAGGCAGGCCCTCAAAATGAAAATAGATGGATTTCAAATGCCTACAACAGTGTGTTTTGATGGTGTGTCATTAATTATCAGGAGATGTGCGTTTATCAATAGCTACAACTGCAATAGTATTTGCAACAGAAAAACTAATGTTGTCAACTTTAGATTTTGCAAGAAAGTTGAAGTTCAGTAGATTATTAGAGTATTTTGGCTATAATGTTTGTATGTTGTAGCTGTCAGAAATGTACATTTCCTTATTTTCAAGTCAAGACACCTGTCAGCCTCAATGAGAAGAATCTTGGCTTGTCATCTTTCCTATTTTTATTTATTTTTTGTTCTTAAAGAGAAAAAGGGATATAGACTTGTCTGTTTCTGCTCCTCTAAAGTCATACCCTGGCTAAGTCTTAAAAAAACACTGGAAGCTGTGATCAAGACTCAGGCTTGTAGAAGAAAGCAATCTTTTTAGCAAAGGACATTCTCATGTATTCATTACGGGTTTTGATCCAGGGGGCCCCGCTGGAATGTGGGGGGCTTTATGCTGGCCACTGCTTCTCCGCCACGCAGCGGGAAAAGAACCGCGTCCTTTGTCAATGAGATTTGCATATATTTCTCTTGGAAAGGAGTACAAGAAAAACGACTAATTCACTATTGAAAGTCTCTTTTGCTAGATTAAGAGTCCAATTAAAACTGTGTAACTGCTCCAGTGGTTGTATTTCTTTATTTTTCTCTCCTCTTTTTCTTGTTGAAAAATTTATTTCCTAGACTGGTGGGAATAAATTTAAATACGTAAGTAAATAAAATATTAAATAAACAGAATAAAAAATACATAAAATAACTACATTTCAAAAATAATAAATAAGTGATATAAATGCCAAAAAAAAAATAGATTTAAATAACGAATAAAAAATAATTAATGAAAACGACTGCGATTTTTTTCTAATGTTACTTATGTTTCCTAGTT
The DNA here is from genome assembly GCF_021462225.1 of Girardinichthys multiradiatus. Classification (NCBI taxonomy): domain Eukaryota; kingdom Metazoa; phylum Chordata; class Actinopteri; order Cyprinodontiformes; family Goodeidae; genus Girardinichthys; species Girardinichthys multiradiatus. Next base: position 26,530,564 of record NC_061795.1, on the reverse strand, counting down.
TTTAAAAGTTAGTGACATTTGTGCTGAGCTATGGAATATGTGCTTTGATGTAGTATTGACAACAGTGTAATATTTTAGTTTTTCCAAGAAGACTAACTTAAAACTTGTTGAGGATCCCTAAACAAACAAATAAAGTGTTTTCTTCTTAAATGAAAAATAGAAACCATTGAGGATACATTCAGTTTAACAACTTTGAGCATTATTCATTTTGGCTCTTAAGGTTTCTCCACAGAGCCGTTTGCAGCCGGTTCCTCTGTCGCCCATGGCTGCACGTTGTTCCACACAGATGCCCAAACATGAACACGAACATGTGAACAGCACTCACAGAGGGAGTGCCCACAATGCTTATCGTCCTGACCTGAATTCTGTGATGCCAGACAATTTTACAAACAGCTGGGGATCAATCAAAGCCCACTTGAAATATGCCACCTGCCACTTTTACATTAGAAGACATGCTGTTCAAAATGGAACACTTTCACTTGTATTTGTGATTATTTTACAGGCAAAGTTTGTCTCCTCATGTGGCCTCAAGTGCCAAATGATTTATCCCCTCTCTCCCCCACCCCTAACTTTACCGCCCTCCAGAGCTGGGTGGAGGGGAGGGTAAGATTACTTTTAAGTTTTTTCTAAGCCATGGATGCAGTTGACGAGGGGATGATAGATGCGGTGTTTGTGTTTAAGCCAAAAATCCTGTGCTGACCACAACATATCATGTCCCCTAATCCAGGCAGTGTTGTTTATGCTTCTGTGAGTTTTACATGGATTTATGACAATTATTCAAAGATTTTTAGTAGTGGATCAAGTGTGTATAATAATGATTTCTCATTGCAAGATGCTTTTGGTGTGAGTCATTGAAGGGCTCTCCTCTGGTACATGTGACTACTGTACCCACTGTAAAACATTGAGTTTTACCTTTCCCAGCAGATGTCAGTCTTAACATTGCTGTCAGTCACTAACACAACTCTTTTAAACTATTAAATATGTTCTACACTGCTTTGCAAAAGTATTTACTTACTTACTTACTTACTTACATTTTAGTACATTACAAACACAATTTTTGTTTATTCCATTGGGATTTTATGTGACAAGCTAACACAAAGTAGTGCATAGTTGTGAAGTGGAAGAAAAATTCTTTACAAGTAAAATTTTTTAAGTAAAAATCCCTCAAGTGTAGTATGCCCCCCTCTACCAGGTCAAAACTCTGCAGAATCACCTTTCGCTTCAGTGACAGCTGCAGCACCTACCGTGTTTGTGACCAGATTCATAATTGGATTAAGGTGTGGACTTTGACTGGGACATTCTAGCAAACAAATGTTTTCATCTAAATTGTTCAATTGTTGTTCAAGCTGTAGATTTAGAGTTTAGAGTGGCAGTTTGGTTGGAGTGTGAATCTCTACTTTTGCAGCCTCTAAACGTTTTCCTTACAGGAATGCCCTGTATTTGACTCCATTAACTTTCCCATTCACTCTTATAAGATTCCCTGTGTTCACAGAAGAAAAGCATCCCCACACCATGATGCTGAAACCATCATGTTTAACCATGTGGATAGTGCTTTTAGGGGTGATGAGCCAGTGTAGGTCAGAATGTTTAATTTTGATTTCCTTTGACCAGATCACCATCTTTAATTTCCGCTCTGTTCCCTACATAGGTTGTGAAAACCTATTCAGAACTTCTTTTGGCTTTCTTTTTGTTACTGTGCACAAAGGCCACTATGTAGAGAGCACAACTAACACTTCTCCCGTCAGCAGCTGGGGGAGCTATGTGTAGCAGTTCTCATAACTGCAGTTCTCATAAATCTTTTCCATTTTCAGCAGCTAAACTGAGTAGTCCTCTTTGATATGTTCAGAGCTTGGAATATTGTTTCATAACTTAACCCCTTGTTATTACAACTTTATCCCTGACCTTTCTGGTGTTTTCCTTGGTCTTCATCATACTGTTTATTCACTAACTATTTCTGACAAACCTCGGAGGCTTTCACAGAACAACAGGATTTTTACTGAGATTAAATTACACACAGATGGACTCTATTTACTATTTAGGATACTTATGAAGGCAATTGCTTACAATAGATCATATTTAGGGGTCTCAGTGTATAGGAGCACTAGATATGGTTTGCCAGACTTTTCAAATTTTTGTTTGTAAAAGGAAATTGAAGACAATGTATCATGTCTATTCCACTTCATGATTATGCACAACTTGTGTTGGTATATCACATAAATAACATAATATAATAGATTGAAGGTAGTGGTTTAATTGGTACAAATACTATGCAACAAACTAAGTTTGAACTTATAAGTCTAGCTTAACTAGTGTCTTTGGATTAAATTTCTACAGTTACTTATTAGGCAAATTTTATTAACTTTTTTGTAGGATTATGTGTCCGGTTTTAGAAAGACAGAAAAAACAACTTTAGAAATTCACAGTTATATCTGTAACACATAACCCCGGACCATCTGCTGGAGCTTCCTCGAGCAGGTCACTGTCATGATGTTGTTCCTAGACGGCACCAAAATTGTTGGATAAAAAATGACTAGAATTTGCGAGGCTGCAGGATGAAGCAGATGTGTTTTAGCTGCGATGTTGAACAGTTGCTTAAACCAGACTCTCTCAGACAACGGTTAGCGTGGTCCTACTCCATCTGATGTGTAAGAGGTTCAGTCCTCCAGAGTATGTTCAACACAAGGTCAGCAGAACGCCTCAGACTTCCTGCATATGTTTTGCAAACTGTTGCTGTCACTAGCACATACACTATTATATAGATTTAAGGGGATAATTACTCTTTGTAAAATGTTAATGCTGACAGGCGAGAGAGACATACCATGGAGTGAATAATGTAGCTTTGTTGCATGTTTTATTGCTAAAACAGAATGGGCAGCTTTTCAACAACTTGCTTCAGCTGTTCTAAACTGGCCTCATTGTGGATGAAATATTAAATGACCAGCCTGGCTATTAATGCTGACTTTTATGGATCGGATGCTGTTGTGGGTAATAAACCCGTTCATTTGTTCCATTTTATTCCTCTGTCCACCTGTTATGTATTGCACTAAGTGTGAACCCACTGCTACACAATGGGGTTTCAACCCATGTGAAGAAGCTCTTGGCACTGCTCCAGACGGAAATGAGAGCAGGCCCATTCTTTGTCTGAAGTGTTTTTTTCATGTTCCTAGCTTCAGTAAATACACTTGATTATATTTAAAAAGAAACACAAAGCGGGGATTTGTTAAAGAGTTTTTATGAGTATTAGGGATATAAAAACAAAGTGGATGAGCATAACATATTATGTAATGCAGAGGTTTCATAACTGTAACCTTTAAAATAAAATGGTACGAAAAAGGAATCCTTAAGATAAAATTCAAGTACACAACAGCTGGATCCCATTTAAAGTTTATTATATTTTAGGATTTGATTAGTTTTTCTTACCCTGACAAAATAAATGAAATCAACTTTGGCAGTTTGTTGCAGCTACATTTACTATTTTATTGTCTTTTAGTTTACTCTGCTTGCTTTCAGTCATACATTCTGCCATTGTCAGTATCAGCAGCTGTATCATCAGCTACATATAACACATTTAAAGTCATTCTGACAACAGGGGACTTCAAGGTCACTTGAATTGTTCCTCTGCTTACTATAAATCTCAAACATTGATGTTTGCATTTATGTTAATTAAGAATGGGTCTACTTTCTAATCTTTTGAAAGTTCAAAGTTTTAGAGAAGCAAAATGTGTTACCTTTTCAATTATCTATCTGTTGTCTAAACCTGCTTAATCTTGCAGGGTCTCATGAGGGACTGGTGCATATCTTCACCAGTCATTGGAGTGGAGGAGGGTACAAGCCAGTCCATCATAGGGCAAACAAGAGACACACAGAACAAACAACCATACACACACACACTAATACCTCAGGGCAATTTATAGAGACCAATTAACTTTCATGTTTTCGAACCATGGGAGGAAGCTGGAGAACCCGGAGATAATCCACACATGCCCAGGGAGAAAAAGCTAACTCCATGCAGAAAGAGCCGAAGCTTAGTGAGGGGCAGCACCTCCCTCACTGGAAAACATAGCTTGTCATTATTAGATGCTGTCTCAATGCAAACACTTATCAAGATTAGATCCTGCATTCAGTGGGAATCCCATATCTCCACTCTTAGGGACCAAACTCAATCCTCCAAGATGTCAATACTTGCCCCCAAAAAGCAGATCTTTTTTTATATTAGAGACTACAGTTTGGGAGTGGACAGAATGGAATGAGATGCCTGTAATCCTGACCTCAACCCCATTGGACCCTTTTGGGCTCAACTCGGGTGTGCTGTTCATGCCAGAGTGACCGATAAAACTATATTAGCTGTTTGAAGAATGCGATTGCTGCCCCACAGCAGTGTGTGACCAGGAGGAACGTGCCAGGCTGTTTATGTTGTGTACTGTTTCCATACACCACCAAGGCTCCTGTTTGTTTAATGAATAAATTAATAAATATGTTTTGTATGTCCTACTTCAATCATCCAATCTAATAAAGGACACCAAACAAGAGTCAATAGCAGGATAAGCTGGTTGGCATTGGCAGAGATGATTTGGCATGGTTTTTATGGTGGCAACATACTTAACCCACAAATGCATTTCCAACAAATGTGGGACCATTTCAAGGGAAATAAACCTTTTGCCAATATTTATTGCTACATCTAATGGCTGGTTTGAGACTCTCAGAGTATGATTGCCATCAGTTCAAGTACAATGATTATACCCAGAGTTAATAAAAAATTGATAACTAGGACAGTTATGTTTATTCTCTCCGTCACACGCAGGTGAGAGGGAACAATATGTAAGTCTGGACTCACTAGTTAGCTATAAACCCTGCTGTGTATGTACAATGTCCAAGTGACTATGTATGGTGGTGCTTTAGTGGCTGGTGGGAGATGGTCTCAGCAGCAACTGGACCCCCAGACCAAACTCTGCCTATACATAAATCCTTGAACCAGCCGCGATGATATTATATTTCACACAACAAAACAAGAGAAGAAGCTAGAAGATGAACTCAGTGTAACTCACCAGACACATTTAAGGAAACTTAACTTAAAAATCAGAGGAAATGTTATGTTCATTTCCAAACCAAAGTCCAAATGGACCTCTGTTCTTTTTGGACATGTAACTAGGCAATGCTGTAGCAATATTTTGAAGTGATATTTGAGAAGTGAAGTCATGACATCAGGTCTGAGGTAGTGTTTAGTTTCTTCTTTGGTAATGCGTAATGTCTGCCGTATGAGCACGTACTTACAGGGCAAACCTTTGTTATTTTATGCTGTTTTTGCAGTTTCTTTATCGGAATACAAGAAAATTGTGCAATTGATTTGACATGTGTTAACCATGGGTTCCTGGCTGCTACAATAACATTCAGTACACTTAATATTTTATCTTTAGGACTGCTGTTAAGGCTCATAATATTTAGCCTATTTACGAAAAGTTCACTGTGAAAACATGAATTAAATTGAAACCAAACAAAGTAGTGGAAAACTGCTTTTTCACAGTTCATTTTGTAGTTTCAACTAAACACTCTGTCACTTCTTATAGTTAAATGATACATATTATCATGGTTCAGAAGACTGCTGGAAGTAACTTTATTACTTCAGTTAATACTAGAATTATTTCTAATCCCTTTGCATTGCTGAATATTGGCTCAAAATAAAAACTCCCCTTTGCGTAATAATAATAACAATAATTAAAATGAGAATAATATTAGTAATAGTAGCAATTAATCAGAAAAATAATTAGTTATAATTATAATTAAAAATATATAATATAATATAATTTCTACAGTTTTTAATCTCTAAACAAGATTACATTTGTATATGAATGTTGTGTTATTAGTAATCTGTAATTTTGCGTTACAGAGCTGGACAACTCTATGAAATCTGTATGAATGTAATTATAACTTAATACTGCAGATATTGCTTCCAGAATTGTACATGCATGTTTGTTTTTATTATTTTTTATAAATATAAGTCATATTAGGAACATATCTGAAACAAGGGCAAGCAAGAAGCAAGCAAAAGTAAACACCTAAAACAAAACAGAAACTGTATGCATCATTTTTCCTTATAAAGAAGGGGAAGACGATAAAGCTATAAATCTACTGTCCTGTTATGTTATGTTCCTGTTATAGATAATAGAGTGGTACAAGGAGCATGAGCAGCCAGGACTCTCCTGAATAAAAAGTCCCCCTCAGCATCATCCACGGTGGGGGGAGGATGTGGCTGTTTTCTGCCTGGAAGGAAGACGTTGGCCAGGGACCATAATGCCTGTAGCCGCTAGCAAAGCCCTCTAAAATATTCATCACATAACTTTTCTGCGCGACTATATGTTTTTAGCAGATGGTTACATTTTTGAACAGAGAACAAAGTTGTAAAAGGAATGTGATTTCACTTGTTGCCATGGGAACAGAGATAGATGAAGATGTTTCATGGTTCACTGGTTTCCTACCGTGTGCGTGTGTCTATGTGTGTGTGTGTGTGTGTGTGTGTGTGTGTCTGTCTGTCGCTGGATGAATGTGCCTGTCTGTATGACAAAGTGTGCTTACCCCTCATGGAGTGTTTTTGCATGTAATCTTGTTTTATTAGGACATGTGATTATTGAATTTGCAAAAAGCAAGATCTGCCGTCGCTTAATTTGTTTGAAGGATGTTATATTAAGTTGCTTAGTGAAAGGTCAGTGCAGCTCCAAGAAGGGATCAGTTCCTAATACGTTGTTACGAGGAGCATCAAGCAGCTAGTATTATAGTATTATGTGTGAAATAATATGAGCGCTTGTCAAAAGCTCTGTTTGCTGCGTGATTCATTTACTCGCCTGTGATGAAGTGGTGTTCATTTCATAGCGTATTAGCTGACTGTCTATGTAGTGATGATTCAAACCCGCGGATTCTCATTTTCAAAAAACGGTGGGAGCTGCTGATAAAAGCGACAATACCAGCAGCCGTAGTTATCTCTTTCCTTTTTTTCAACATAGCTGTATTTCAAAACAAGTGTACATCCATTTGTGGGGAGCTAATTAGATCGTGTGAGTTGCATGATATGGGGTCCTTTGCATAAAAGCTGTGCCGTGGAGATGAGCAACGGTTGCCCGTGCCCCTAGACGAAGCAGATAGTGGAGCCAGGCCCTTTAATTCCCTCTCTCCAAAATCAGATCCTAATTGCATGTCTGATTTTAGTAACTTGTTCAGCAATTTAAGGAAATTGCTTTTTGAAATGTAACAATTTCAGTGATCTTAGGCGTCTCATTTCTCATTCTGCGCACTCCAGCGAGGGCTGTCTCTTTTCAGGCCTCATCAGGCAGTAATTGAGAGGTCCTTCTTTTGCCTGTAAACTGGTGACCCTGTAGAATTGATCACGTAGTTCATTTGTGAGCATGAAAAACTGTTTATTAAGCTCATCATAGAAGAAATAAGGAATATACTTTGCATAATTGTTTATTTCATTTTTAACAGATTATACCAAGCAGCTGAGTACCATTACCATAGACTTTAAGAAAAAACACACAGTAGAGCATGACATGTGTCTATGCACACACACATATAACCCTATTGCAATTTATTATACCCAGCCTAGCAGCATGCAGCTTTAAGACACTAGGTGAGGAATGTAGTTATTAGAAGAGGCACCTGCAGACTGAATGTGAGCCCCACTTTTATTTAGCTCGCTGTGACAAAAAGCAAGACAAACCTTCCGCAGAGCCATGTGTGAGGGGTGAATTGTAGCTTAATGGGATGGTTTTATTCATCAAGCGAGGTCTGTGCTCTCGTCCACTGCGTTGTTGCCTTGAGGGACAGTGAGTGATTCCGACCATTCAACCTCATTATGGAATCATATTAATATTTAAAGGGATGGAATTGAGGAATAAAGAGGGTAATTGATAGCATCCAAATGGATGTTTTTGAACCCTTTCATATAATTCTAATAGTGCGGCCTCAATATGAGCAAAAAATGCTGCAAGAACCTCCTGGTTTTTACCTAAAAATGTTTAAAAAGTAAAATTTGTTTCCTTTAAAATTGTTGAATGGTGTACAGTGCCTTGCAAATTCCCAAGCCTTTTAATTTTTTCACGTTTTATTTTGTAACCCCAAACATCGATGTATTTTCAGTCTGTGTAATAGACCCACAAAAGGTAGCACATTATTGTGAAGTTGATGAAAAAGGTTAAAAAGTTTTCAAAATGATTCGCTAACAAACATTTGTGTGTCATGCAGCTCTGACTTCATTTATGACAGCATGTTTTTGGAGGTATATCTCTGCCAACTTTGCACATCAAAAGTTTGTTTTGCTTTTTCTTCTTTGCAAAATAGCTCAAACTCAGTCAGATTAGATGGAGAGGGTCTGTGAACATCAATTTTCAAGTCCGCCCACAGTTTCTTGTTTCCTGCTGATAATCCTGCTTGAAGATGGACCTTCACCTCCATCCTGTCTTTTGCAGCCTCTAAATACAGGGCAGTTTTTTAGGACTGCCCTGTATTATCTACGTCCACCTTCCCATCATCTCTGATCAGCTTCCCTATCCCCATTAAAAAAGCATCCCCACAGCTTATTCTGCTGCCACCATGTATTACTCGCAGAATATTGTGTTTATGGTTTACGTTTATCATACATACAGTATGTCAAAAAAGTGAGTACACCCCACACACTTTTGTAAATATTTTATTATATCCTTTCATGGAACAAAACTGAAGATATGACACTTTAATACAATGTAAAGTAGTCAGTGTACAGCTTGTATAACAGTGTAAATTAGCAGTTCCATCAAAATAACATCTGGCTTTTGATGTCTAAACCGTTGGCAACAAAATTGGTTAAGTGAGAATGTTCAAATTTTGCTCCAGACCTAAACCCTATCTGTGGAGGAGCACAAGGCCTCTAACATTCACCAGTTCTGTGATGTTGTCATAAAGGAGTGGAAGAGGATTCCAGTGGCATCCTATGAAGTTCTAGTAAACTTCAAGCCCAATAAAGTTAAAGCAGTGCTGGAAAATAATGGTTGCCACACAAAATATTGGCACTTTGCACAGATTTTGGACATTTTCACTTGGGGGTGTACTTACTTTTGTTGCCAGCGGTTTAGACATTTTTGGCTGTGTGTTGACGTTATTTTGAGAGGACAGCACATTATACAAGCTGTACACTGCCTACATAGCCCATGACTATGTTCCAAGCATGTTATAATAATTTATAACCTAACCCTCCTTTAAACGTCTCTGATGGTTCACAACTGACGGTTTCTCTGATTGCTCCTCTGTCATTGTTTACTAATATTCTCTAACTCTCTGAGAACTCCACAGAACAATAGTATTTATGGTGAGATTAAATTACACACCATGTGACTCTATTTTAATAATTTGGCTTCTGGAAGCAATTTTATTTAGCTGGATTTTATTTAGGGGTATGAGAGTAAATGGGGCTCAATACAGATGCATTAAATCTAAGTCACTGTAATGACATTTACAACACGTAAATGCTTATGTAGTTGTCCCTTTATTTTAATAAAAAGCCACAAGCCTCCTTTGCTAAAAATAATAGAAAAAATACATCACTATTAATTTTCATTTCCTGTTTTTTTTTAATTAGCATAACCCTGTGTGGCAGGGTGATCTACATTGAGCTCTCACAATAGGGACGGTAACCTTTAAAGTGCTCATTGTGTGTCTGTGGATCTGCATTCGTGTGTGTTGATCAGCTGATTAGACTGTATGGAAGCAAAGTGACATGTAAGCATAAATGAGTCTGCAGGCAAGTAGACTGTGAATGATAATGATGCTCTGGAGTTCTACTTAGCATAACATAAGGGACCGCTACTTGTGCTCGTGGCATCCCTCAGAATGCAGTCAGTGGACTCTGTTACACACTAGTACTAATTAGGCTTTAGCACATTTAGCCAGCGGCTCCACAAAACCACCATTGTGGCTTGTTTTTGGATCTTGTGCATGATTTAGCCCGGGCGTTGCATCAGCCGGTTGTGAGGATGAATGCTTACTTAGGCTGTTACCTGTTACAAGAGCAGCATATGGAGATACAGCCGTGCAGGTGCAGGAAGCTCTGGTATTTGATTGTTACCCAGAGATTGATAATCATGTATTCCTGCCATCGGGGTAATGTTCAGTCTGCTCAATAAAAAGGAGTTGAATAAATAATTTCTTAACCAAAGCAGATAACGTGCTACAACATGCTGACAGGTTGCTAACAGATGCCAGTTTACCTGTAGCTCATCATTAAGTTAATATTAAGAACATTTAATTGTACTAATGATACTGCATCTAAAGTTTTTCATCATAAACATAATTCCCACATCAGATTTATCAACTGTATTTATTGTATTGCAATATTACTCAATGATTTTCATTGGCACCTGGTTGTAGTGCTGCTGACTGCCACACGGGATACTAGTACTTTGGTACTGCCAATTGAAGAAGTGAACAATGAAGGAATATGTGTACAAATCTGTAACCTTACTTTCATCAGTGAGGATGTTTTCAATGACAGGACTTGACTGCAAGTCCTTATCATCTGTTATGTAACATCCGTAAGAGTAAAGCTGGAGTTTGTAGTCGCCTCCTGGGCTGCTCAGTGAGTAGCACCATAATTTTATTTATACCAACATCTCATCAGGTTTCAATAAAAAATATTGTAGTTAATTTATTACAATATTTTTTTAAAGTACTGCTTTCTAGAGGCAATATGTATGTTTTGTTAGAAAAGTGATTTTATTGTCATCTCCTGATTTCTGCCAACCAGAAAAGATCATGTAAACCCTCCCATTGTAAGCAGTATCTGGCAAAGTAAATAGCTAAGAGTTTGTTGTGTTTTGTAGTGCTCCATGATGCTTAAAACTCAAACTAAAATTAAACTACATGAGTTTGGTGTCACGCATTTGAAACATTCTAAAATAATCAATGTGTCTTCTTTGGCTGCTGTCTGGTAATTCTGAATGTCTCTGAATTATGTTTAATGTTTTGTTTGGCTCGATTGGCTTGATTGGCTCGTGTGTAATCGGAAGATTGGTAACAGTTTTGCAGTTTAAATGTTTTTGTTTTTCTTTGTGCAACGAGGTTAGGAAAAGAGTAAAGTGTAGATTTACTCTACCTGCTACCGAAGTACCTCAGCATACCTCAAAGTAACATGCTTAAAATCTAACTTCAAGCAGGGGACTCAGAGGACTACCTGCTGCAGGTGTGCCATATAGTTCACTATATGTTTCTAGCAGCTGCCATGGACTACAGTGTTAAACAGACTGCATGAAAAAGGTACAACCACATTTGGTGCATAGTCTCTCTGCTTGGCCCCTAAGTACACTGTTGATGCTTGATCACATCTTTCTTTGAGCTGTTAACAGAAACAGTGGGAGTTAAAAGAACATAGTAGTTATGCAAAGGCTGTGTTGAATGAGCAATGTGTGATTAAGCAGCGGGGCCTTGGAATACTACATAGTGGTGTGTATTGCTTGGAAAAACATGCACTGACTGCAGCCAGTGAGTTTTTCTTGTGCCTGTGTTGGTATAAATAGATAGCCAATTTGTAAAATCGTCCGCCTGAACATAAGCATCTTGGGCCACTCTAATTGGTCAATTTCCCGCCTGTATTGAGTGCCTAGATTGATTTATTGCCTTTTTTAAAAGGCCGTGGGGACTCGCAGAACAGCTGTGCCAGCCGTCCGTGCTGGAACTGTTATGAAAACAAGAGGCTGAGTGCTGAGCGTCGGACAGCAGTCATGGCAGAAAGCAGCGGGTAGAATGAAGCAGAGCGGCTTGGCAGACAGCTGGCAGAGACAGCGTCTTCTGTCTGGCATCACTGGAGATGCAACATTTATTTCAGCAAACACCGCTGAGTGGATAAAGCCCTGCCCTGGTGGCAATCGTTCCTTTTCTCCCCAAAACACGCTTGCAGGAATTTGCCTGATTGGCGCAATGCTTTAATCATAGGAGGGCATGTGTGATTGGAGCCAGAGAATAGAGACTTTCCATGTCATGATATCACCCCATCCACTTGACATGAAGAGGGCGGATTTGAGTGTTCAGTCTCTCGGGGCTTGAGTGATAGCTTCCCAACCTGAGCATATCTTGGCTGAATCCAGCTGTTTGCGAGAAATCACTATGATTTACTCTCCCATCTCATGTGTTTGGCTGAAAGAGTTCTATCACATGTGAGAATTAGAATAACACATCTATCAATCTCTGCACGTGTGACCTGTCAGAGCATTTGTGTTTGTTTTATGAGGTCCTGTCAGAATGTGCCTTGCTGTTTGCAAATGCATAAAAGAAGATGTCTTGCAGTGCAAAGAAATCTTCTTGTAAGTTCTTGTAAAAGCCCTGTCTTCAGTATACCAAACTCTGTGACTCATGACATGTTTTTTGGTGACACAAGACTAAAGAATGTGAAAAACTATGTAATGTGCTCTGCGCAAATTAGGAACACGCCTCCTTCAGTTCAAGCATATGTCTGTTCCAATAGTGGCCACATTGATTTTTTCTCTGTGCATACCAGATGTTAATTGTGATGTTTATGCATAAAGATGCACCAATCAGAATTTTGTTGCCAATTTCTGCCCTCCATTTTTTGTAAAGGTTTGTTATTGTAATACTGATTTGAGCTGATTTGGATTTCCATTTAAGTGGCATGATATAAGAAATAAAACAGCATTTAAACAACAGTCAGCAGGGTTGACAATATAGCAACCTTGTTGCTTTATTTGGCAAGTATTCAGAGCTCTAGCAATTTTCTTCAAAAAAGAAACTAATAAAAATCTAACCACTTTTTCTGGTGTCATTAATTTTTCTTCTCATTGAGCAGCAGGTGCTGTCATAGGCCCCTCCCTCCAAAACACTTGTAGGCGACCTAGTCTTTGCACAGTAGTCCCTCCTAGCTGAAATTAGATTTCTTTTTATCCACACTGCAAACAAATTGTTTCTGAAGCTGCTACCGTCTGATGCTCTCACAGTCAAAGCAGGGTGATAATATATATAAAAAAGGGTCCAGTTTAGTGGTGGATAGTAATAGGTGCCTCCATGCCTCGTTGCATTGCTATGGCACGCCCCAATTATTTACTTTAAAATAAATGACTGCATTTGTTTTGGTGCCTCTTGATTGTCAATGTATATTGTACACTTACATCTATGTGCTTCCTCTGACTTTAATTTTAAACATGCAAAAAATAGCTGAATCTGAGTCTTCTTCACTCCGTAACGGCACTGAAGAGCGTTATTGTCAGCACAACATGGTAATGCTTAGAAATGGCACATTGACGTTTTGAGTTTCTGGTCATGGCTAATCAAGCTAAAAATCATCAGACTGGTCACCAGCCAATCTGTCGGTGGATTTCTGCCACTGCACTTTATTTCCTTATGAAACAGATTTATAATGTGGAGAAACACATCATTTTTATTGTCTGTGCAACACTGCAACATGCTGTGTAACATCTGTGAAAATTCGCAAGTGAAGAATCTGCTAAGCAGTGAGAACGCTAGCCAATCCACAAACTTTGATTCTACTGTAAAATGTGAGAGCACATAGCTAAGTGTCTGCTGTCTGAGCTGCGATTCTTAGAAATTCCTGTATTTAGCACTGGGGATTGGGAGCTCTTCACATTGCATTTGAAGGCAGACTCTGAATCCTCCACTGAAGGAGGAAAGAAAAAAACAAAGAGAAAAACCAAAAAAAGCAAAAGTGTGTAAAGGAAAGAATAAAAAGAAGAAGATGGAGTGGGAAAGAGTAATCGCACAGTCTCCATCTAGTACTTAACTTTAGGAAATATGAGTCTGGTTAAGGATGAAAGAGACTTAATCTCAAATGCCTCTCTCCTCTCCTCTCGTATTTCTCCTCTCAGTGCCTGCTGTCCACTGGGACTGGTCCATTCTAACACGTTGAAGTGCATTATGTAATCCCCTCCAAGTCTGCACACCCTGCAGTAATGGTTTAATTAGGGGAGGGGAAGAAGGCATCATGGTATCCCGCCATTCCACCTGCATCACTTCTAAAACGCTTGGCAAAAACAGCTGTGAATCTGCCACTTGTGACCTATAGTTTTCTATACATTTTTGAGCTGTTACCTTTAAGCTTGCTTGATCCAAGAAGAGAGGTAGAGTGAACATAGATGTATCTCGTGCAGCCCTTGGCCTCAACCTCTTCCTTTTAGCATACTCTCTACCCCACCCAGTCTCCTGCCAGCCAGTGCAGGCATGCTCAGTCTGTCAACACGTCCTCAGCACTCATAGTCTTTGAATGGAAGCGCAAGAAACAACACAGGCTTGGCCAGAGCTGCCCTTAGAAACGGGGTTAAATCAGGCTATAGAGAATGATGTAACTGGGCCTGCTGCACTCTATGCTTTTACTACCCAACTGAGCTTTAATACACATTTAGTTCCATTCCAGTGAATGTTTTGTAATGGTGAAGAAATAATGTTTGTACTTAAAACACTGCAGGTTTACTCTAGACACTCAGGGATTGTTATTGCATAAGAAACATGATGATAATAATATTAAGGTATTACACACTGTTGCTTTTATTTCCAAACAGCAACGCTGGAGATGAATTCTCAGTAGTTTAAACTGAATTTGACCTATATTCCTCAAGGTTTGGAAGACTGTACTTTTGATTTTTTTTATAGAACTATAAAATATAATTTTTGTTTTATTTGAGTTTTCAAGGATCATCCAGAACACCTCACATAACTGTGTTCACAGCTAGGGATTGGTCATGCAGCATTACTTTAAAACCTTACCAGTAGGTATGGGCTGGTATGAGATTCTCACTGTATAAATCTTGAGCAGAAATACTATGGTTTCACTTTATTAACACAAACATAAAACACAGTAAGTGTTATTGTGATGCAAAAATGCACTTTAGCAGTTTTTTAACTGCAATTTCTTAAATTCTTGATATACCTAGATACTGAAAACAGGCCCATGCATTTTTGTATAATTTAAATTTTTTTGCATATGAGCTAAAGCAAAAATCTCAAAGTCTACTAATTTTACCTGTAGTTTTAAACTGGTAATTGCACAGAGTATTATACCTTTTGTTGTAATCTTGCCACCTACCATGTTAAAAGGTAGAGAAAAGTGATACACTGCAAATGTATGGCAAGAGTTGGGGGAGGGACATTGCTGTTTTGCTCCTTACATCATATAGCCAGAGAAAACTCTGGTCTCTGTTTAATGTATTATTAAAGCCCATCTAACTGTCAGAACGTTACGACACTGGAACAGTTCCTGAACTATAATTTATTTTTAAATCCTGGTAAGCAATCCCTGCGTAATTAGCTGTTTAAGTATTTGCAATTTATTCCTATTAGTTTTAGAACAAAAACCTGTCAAACCATTGCATTTATTTGTTTCTGTTAGTGTGCAGACACCATTAGTAAATCTTGAAACAGACAAGTTAAGTTTGAACTTGTTAACCCTATATTAAAACTGTTAAATGGATAGTATATTAAAAGGTATAATTAAAAAAGTTAATTAAAATAAGCAATTTCAAGCATAGTCTTAGGATTAAAAAAGTTATTACATCTTGGTATAAACTGTATTGTTCTCTTTAAATGACAGATCAAACTAGAAAAATATATAGATTTGATAGGACACTTTCAAAACAAATGTTTAGGTTATTTCCGTCTTCAATTGCTTAACTTAAGGTACCAGACACAGATGTGGTGACGATCATCTGAGTGCTGAGAGAAGTAAAGCAGTGTCGTTTGACTGACTGCCCGGAGTTTGGCACCCGCTGTGCACATCTTCTGCTGTGGGGAAGAAAACACAGTCTTACACAAGTTTATTTTAGCTGCATCGTTCACCTGTTTTTCCTTCTTGTCTACATGTCTGTAGTCTGTGATGAAGAAGAGATGTGGGGCTGTTTTTGTCTGTTGTCACAAATGTCATGAGCAAGAGGTCATGAAAGTCCACTAAACTTAAATTCTATCCTTAGAAAGTTCTTTCTGTTAACTTTGATACATTCAGGGCATTGAAGGCAATTATAAAGCTTGAGATTTAAAATTTTGTCATGTCATGAACAACTGTCGGATTTTATGTGACAGACCAACACAAGGCTGTCTGTAACTGTAGTATTGGAAGAAAAATGATACAGAGTTTTGAAAGTTTTTGACCAATGAAACTCAACACACTGAAAGGTGTAAAATGCATTTGTATTTAGCCCCTTTAATCAAATGCCTCTAAATTAGTAAATAAACTTTCAGAGGTTATCAGAGAACATTAGAGAGCAAACAGCATTATGAAGACTAAGGAACCCTGCAGACAGGTCAAAGATAAAGTTGTGAAGAAAAAGAAAGCAGTTTTAAGTTGTAAAATATATCCCAACCTTTGTACATTCCAAGAAGCACTATTCAGTAATTTATCTAAAGTTAAAAAGAGTATAGCACAACTGCAAACATCCCAAGACATGGCAGACCACCAAAACTGGCAGGTTTTGCATGGACAACATTAATCAGAGACAACTATTAGTTTTGCTCTCTAAAACTCTGGCCATTACGGAAGATTGGCAAAAAGAAAGCCAGGGTTGTAAAAAAGGACTAAGCTTAAACTGCTACAGCCTGCAAAAGACTAGAGACTGCAGTGAAAGTATACCTTCCTACAGAACTATGACCCTAAACATACACTCAATGGAATGGTTCAAATCCTTTTTGGAATGGTCCAGTCAAAGTCCAACATTTTTTATTGTTTTGAATCTGTTTTTCTTATTTTACAAAAAAGAGTTGGCACAAACTTTTGCAAATGGGCAAATGTGGATGATGCATACCCCTCAAGTCTTTCAGCTATAATTTCAGTAAAAGGGGTAAAACCTCTTCTACTGTAGAACCAACGTATCAATTGAGTCCTGCATACATATGTACACCACAATTGTCAAAGTTTTAGTTTTTAAACCTTAATTCTTTTACAATAAAACACATTGAGGTTTTGTTGTAAAATGACAAATGTAATAAATATCATGGTTTTCTAGTACTTTTGCATGGCAATGTAGTCACATATGTACATTGTGTAGTTCTGTCAACCACATTGAACTTGTTCAACCACAAAAGAAAAAACAGAAAGATCTTCGACCACAACCACTGGCACTATCTGAACTAGATGGGAGTCTAATTGTCTTTGTTGATCTGGCTAGTTTATATTATTTGTTAAATCATCCTGTTTTTGGACTTACCATGCATCTTATAGTCAGCCCTTCTCAAGAGTCTTCTCTGTACACAACGCACACAAATACAGACACTGATGCTGTTTTGCACGTATGGGTTGACAGCACTCCCTGTCACTGTTCGCCACATCCTGGGGGGATGAATAGAATTAAACAGAATTTGATAATGGCCTATAAAAAACTGTGGTTAAGTAAATGAAGTGTGTTGGGTAGCCATTAGAGGATGGGAGCTATTACATTTTGATTTGTGAAGTGGGGTGTGGACGTGCTAATCCAGAGCCAGTTGGGGATGCTGCAGGGAGGAATCAAGCCATGCATATAATATGAAAACATTAGGTTGATTTACACAGACGGGTGCTTTAGAGCAAGAGAAACGGGGATGATCGATGAACTCCAGAAGGAGAGAATGATGATTATAAAATTAGGGAATTAGCCCCATAATAATTAACTGGATCAGAGATTGTTTTGTTAAAAAAGTATAAAATTTCTGTTCCTTTCCTAAGGTTTTCAAAATAATTTCTGGCCTCATTTCCAAAATACCTGCATATGTCATAGGTAAAGGTAGGAAGGCTATATGTATTTATTGACAGATGTTACTGTATCATGGCCAAGCTGGAGCAGGCCAATGAGGATGGAGGATTATCCTCCGCTTTTTCCAGACCTGACTGCTAGACTCTGTCTCAGACTGATAAATCACCCTGCCCCAGCCCTTCTCCTGTGTTTTCTTTTCAAATGTAGAATCGATGGATTTTTCCTTCATTTCATTGACCTGTGCATAATGGCACTCTCACTCCTCCACCGCTGGGAAGGAACCCAGTGTCGCAGACGTGTTTGCCCAGGCAAAGGCAAGCCGGCTTGGGCTTTGTGTTGCTTATTGTTCAGCCTGTTGAAATTAATGTGCTGTGAAATTAGCATTTTATCTGACTGGAGATACAGTAATGGAGGCAATTAGAGCGCAGGGGAGAAGCCAGTGCTCGGGGTAGGGGAAAGGTAAGGGACGATCCTAAAACTGCAGGAGCCCAGCGGAGAGTCACACAGCCGGCCTTGCTGATAACACAATCGCCTCTGTCTGGCAAGCAACACCAGGCGGTCTGCTGGTTAATAAAGAGCACATTTTCCTTCTAAAATTTCACTCCTGTCGTGTATATTAGCTAACTGAGAAACTACACAGGAGAAAATTGACTGAAATGTAATAGCTTTTACCTAAATCGTAGCAGGAAGAATATTACCATGCTTTCCAAACTGGACTTCTGTTGTTTACTGTTTTTATTAATAAGGGGTTCCACTGTTGACAGAACTAATACCTCAGGTTTTTGGAGAGAATGAAATCAATACGTATTTTGAGCTGAGATAATTCCTCATCAGTTGTTTTTCCGACATGACATTGTCTGTTTACAGCTTCAGGGTGGTATTGTCAACTCTCTATATCACATCTCCAGATTGAAATTGATCCCTGTGATAGTGAGCTGTGGGCAACTAGACGGACCTTATCAGATGCAGAGGGGCTGCCAGTGTGCTGTTTGCTGTCACCTGAAGCCTTGTAGATTGTTTAGTTATTCTTCAAAGGACTCTCTGATGTAAAGCTGCAGGGGTGGTGCTAACACATAGCTGCATTTAATTATCTCTAACTTGAAGAGACTCTGTTTGAGTCTGCTGAGGTTTGCTTGTCTTTTCAGTATACCCATGCAGTTATTAGACTTTTGAGAACCTGTGAAACTGTGTATACCCTGCATTTATCTAAATATCCTGTCAGAGATGGTGTCAGATATTGACATAGCATACAGTTACAAAATAAATTGTTTCTGCAATGTTTGAAGTTTAATTGATGGATAAACTGCTTTGTCCTTAATCCAAGTCAGCATTTTGCTTAACAATAGCTCAACTGCTGGTGTAGATTCTCAGTCATCCAGTACATGATAGGGTCCCTGGAGAAATCTTTTGAAAGAGAGGCGATGTGAAACAATAGAAGAGGTCCATTTGCCTTGTACTTAAGCACATAGGAAGAGCTCAACTGATTCACATGTTTATTATGAAATATCTAACAAAGATTTGAATACATACAATATCTGATAAATGTAATCTCAAGGCTCTAGAGAAGACAAGCAGGTCATTATTTATATCCAGTTATATAGAAACCAGTTCAGTTCAAGACTGTACAGAGTTAAAGGCAGATGTAAACACAGAAACACTGAGACAGAAGTACTTTCTATGGAAGAGACAAAAACTGGAAAACATGCTATTGGCAGCAATAGTTCCATCAGGAGCTTCATCCAGTAAAGAGCCACAGATAAACTCAGAAGCACTAAGCAAGGAGTACTTTCTATGACAACCAAAAAGAAAGGCAGCATGTGGCACTAACAGCCCTGTCAAGAATGACAAAACCAAACAGAGATGCTCTGTTCATGCTAACAATAGCCATGTTAGGGGTTGTGTGCAGGAAAGAGACATGGCTAAACACAGAGGTAATGACTGGAGCGTTTTCTATGGGACAGCAAACATAAAGTCAAAGGCATTAACAACCCTGCCAGTGACTCTGAGCCTAGTGTACTTTAAGTGAGTGAGAAATGAACAGGTAGAACTCAAAATTAATGCCTGCAATAGCTTCGTCAGTAACTCCATTCAGCAAAGAAATAGAAAAACACGAGAATAACACACCATTAATGGCAGAAATTAATGGTAACAATGCTTTAATTCATTGTAAATAAGAACTTAAGTTGTTTTTTCTCCAATGTATCTACTTTCCATATGATACCAAGAACATACATAGCAGTGTGACTCCTATATGGGCTGCCATTATTTTAATTTCAAGTGAAAATATGACTTCAATAATGTATAACTGCACAAAAACCTTTTTTCTTTTTTTTAAATCTGTTTGGGGCATAGCCAGGCGCACATCCCAGCCAACCCCCCTTTGCTTTTTCTGAGTAAAGACAGCATGACTTCTGCAGTCTGAGGATCACGCCCAATAAGAACATTATCCCAAAGAGTGCAGTGGGCTGGCAAGAGTCTGAGATAATACCTCTTCCTCTTAAACTCCACCGGCTCCTGCTCAGAGAGTCGAGGCAGAGATGGCGAGACCTTACCAAATGATACCCCACAGCATCCATGAAACCAATTGTTTCCCTGCCACCTTATGCTTTCAGGAATAAAGCCAAGGGATGGCCGGGTGTTTGCATAATATCCTTATTCTCAAACATGAGGGTGTAGCCGCCGTGTCCATTAGTGTCAACACACCAATGCTAAATGCGCCTGAGCTGTCTTTTCTTTTTAGCACCAGCGTTTCTCCGTCTTGTGTAGATGCTGGTAGTTGGTCCACAGGGGATTATCCATACTGATTGGGAGGCTGTACTGCCTTAGAGGAATGGGAGAT
This sequence comes from Girardinichthys multiradiatus, assembly GCF_021462225.1. Taxonomy (NCBI): domain Eukaryota; kingdom Metazoa; phylum Chordata; class Actinopteri; order Cyprinodontiformes; family Goodeidae; genus Girardinichthys; species Girardinichthys multiradiatus. The sequence continues at coordinate 26,510,029 of NC_061795.1, read as the reverse complement.
GGATGAGGACAAGCTACAGCGGTGGGGTGTGTGTGTGATTAGGGAGGCGGCTCTGATACTTGTCAGCAGCAGCATGTTTATGTGCTAAATGATGCTGATCGAACGGATGACTGAGACCAGCACTGCAGATAAAGGAGCTGTCCTAAGTGGTCATTTACAAAAGCTTTGGTTTGAGATTAGCTGCATCGAACAGTGTTACTTCCGAGTAGGCACAAGCAGGTATGAGATTTTCATGGTATCATATCCTTGAGTAAAATTACCACAATTGCATGATATCACAATACTTTAAAAAAATAAATTCATACCATGATACAAATGTTTAATTTAAAAATTAAATACACTATACTGTCTAGAATACATACCTGTTAAACTTAATTGTTGTTTTTCAATTGCTTACTGCACAGGATATTATCACTTTTGACCGCTCTGATCTTTAAAGAGAAACACAGGTAAGACAAGCTGATATTAGCTGGTTAATTTGTCGAAATGTCTGCTTCTGTAGTGAGTCTTCAGTGGTCTACTTAAAAGACATGCCATTTGTAGCTTGCCAACTCTGGTACTAAAACTATTTACCTCAATAGTAATGATACATGACCCTCTTTTGAGGGAAACATACATTGGGAGCACTGCTGTGCATCTCTGTTAAGGACCGATTATTGAACTTACGTTTATGATTACTGTTCATGCTCCTAAATAGAAAATGTTTCAAAGTGTCTGGCGGCAACTAGACACGGCCGGCTAGGTTGCTCGATGAAAACAAAAGGCATATTTTCTATCAATTGCAGCCAGTATGTGTTGAATTTGAGTTTCCATTCAGTACCGTTAACTAGATCATTCCTCCTTCAGAGGGACACCTTTGTTAACGATCTCATTTGAAAAAACACAAATGGAATAATATTAATGATTTACTCCCCTATTTCCTGAAAGACCCTCCTTTTTCTAAAGTCAGTGTTGAATTAGGCACCGGTATGCAGCCTGACTTGTCAGCTCAGCACTCAGGCTTGGCTCAATCCTAGCTCCTTTCCTGCGTTCTGTCTCTGATCTCAGAACAGGTGTTGCAGTTTAGGCAGACATTCAGCAAGGGGCAGAGACCTATTCCTAGTCCAGAGCAATCACAAGGCCCCAAGTTGACCGCAGACTTGGCCCAGGCCCCCACATCTTCTTTGAGTTAGCAACACAAGCTGAAAGGCCTGTTTACAGTCTCCACAGCAGGGGCTGGAAATCTGTCTGGATGGCTGTCAGATGTGGAACAGTTGTGCTCAAATGGAGGAAATTATGTCACGTCTTTTTCCCTTGTCTCATGTGACCATGATGACTAAAGAGTCCTCATCAGAATGATGTGATTACACAGGGGGGAGGCTCACATTGTGGTGACAGTTGTGCCTTGTCTGTTTTTCTTTTTTCTTCAGTGGGTTCACATGCCACAGAGCAGGGTCACTGATTCTCTCATGCGTTACAATGCCCTCTACAGGAGTATGTTGGAGACGTTCCCTTTATTCAGTCCTCAACTAAAAGTCATCCCCCACAGAATTTACCATTGGTGTAAGAGAAGATTGATTAATAACATCTCATATACAAACAGTGATTTATAGAGAGTACATAAAAAATTTCAAAACTTTGCCTCACCATTTCATTTACAGAACATGCCAACAATGTTGAAGATGTATTATTTCTTTATTGTGAAGGAAACAATAAATAGGACAATAAAACAGAAAACGTCAGAAAGTGTAACTGCTAAACCTGCAAGTTGCTTTTGATGAGTTTTTATGAGCATGCCACATCTTGCCACTAGGATGTTTTGCCTATTCCTCAAGGCAAAACTGCTCCAGCTCCTTTATGTTGGATGGTTTTCACTTCTGAACAGTGATCTTCAAGTCTAATCTTAGATTCTCAATTGGATTGAGGTCTGGACTAGGCCATTCCAATACTGAAATGTTTCCCCTTAAACCATTTGAGTATTGCTTTAGCAGTTTACTTTGGGTCATTGTCCTGCTGCAAGGTGAACCTCCATCCCAGTCTCAAATCACAGGCAGACTGACACAGGTTGTGGTCAAGAATATCCCTGTATTTAGGCCCACCCATCTTTCCCTCAACTCGGACCAGTTTTCCAGTCCCTGCTGCTGAAAACATCCCCACAGCATGATGCTGCCACCACCCTGTTTTCACTGTGGGGATGGTGTTGTTGATGTGATGGGATGTATTTGGTTTGCGCCAGACATAGCATTTTCCTTGGTGGTTGAAAAGTTTAATTTTAGTCTCATCTGACCAGAGCACTCCTCTCCATACATTTGGGTAGTCGCAAACATGCATTTTGGCAAACTCCACAGGTGCCTTCTTATTTTTAACACTAAATAATGGCTTTTTTATGGCCACTCTTCCATAAAGCCCAGCTCTAAGGAGTGCGCTCCCTATTGTGAACAGATACTTCAGTGTCTGCTGTGGAACTCTACAACTCTTATAGGGTTACATTTGGTCTCTGAGTTAAAATATAACAGACAATACCAAAGCATAAAAATGACACTAAATTCACCACCACAAACTGAAACATTTGGTGTTAGAACAGCAGGTATCTTTTTGGCGTGACAATTTAGGAACATACTCCCCTTTACTGCCGCTTGACTATGAAGTGAATTTTTGATGGAGTAAATTACTTGATTTGCGTCAGGACGCTTCTCCTCAGCGTCCTGACCTATTATCCTGTCAGCAGATGCAGACCAAAATAAATGCTTTTCAGTTTGTGTCTATGCTGACCAATAGAAACAGGCACGCTTGCTGCACAGTAAACTAAACAAATGCAATTGCTAACATTCACACTGATCAATAGAAATGCATCTTCGCTCCACCCTTCAGAGGGAGCTCTGCCCCCAGAAGAGTGGAGACAAGAATTGTACAGAATGTAATCTTTAAAAAGTGATTTGAAAAGATTGCAATTCCTAAAACTCTATTTCCAAAACATTTTTTTTTACAAAATCTAATAAAACAGCAATAGGTTCAACTTTTGCATACACATTGTAAGTTACTCTCAAAACCTTCTTTTTGATTAAGTAGCTTTTCAAAGTTCCATTTTTGAAACCTGTTCTTTTCTTGCAATAGTACTGGCACAAATTTCTCTTCATAGTCAAATCTTAGCTCTGAGAACCACAAAGCTGTATGCTTGTGATGAAAGTGCACTCACAGCTGCTGCCTAAGGTCATCCATCACAACAGTGATATTCTCAGTATAATAAAAGATAATAAAATTCAAAAGAATATCTCATGTGGTCGGTCTGTCCACAACACCACAGCTGTTCCAGTATCATCATTCTGTTTTACCTTTTCATGTCATGACATAAAAATGTGGTGCAGATGATGGGTTTATTCGTGCTGGTTAATTTCATAAATACATTTCGGATTTGAAAATGATGCAGGGTACCATAATTGCTAAATGTGGATTACTTATACATAAAAAATGGCATGTTGTGGGTTTTTTTTTTTTTTGGGGGGGGGGGGTTACAACAGAGTTGCAGACAATAGGTAGACAATGAGATCAGATAAAAGAAAGTTATGTAGAGGAAAAAGCTTTCTGCTTTTTTTTAAAGACTTGAGGTTTAATTAATGTAATGAAATGGTCAGTAAGGGCATTGTCGGGATTTTATCTTCTTCTTGCACCTCTTTATACATGCCGACAATTGTTGATGTTTCTTTTTCAATTATTTTCTTACTTGTGGATATTCCTAAATCTCTTATCTTATTAATCTTTTTAAAAAAGAAAGAGAAGGCTTTTTGCCGCAGGCGGCAGAAGAGGAATTTGTGTTTAGTGGATTCCTTTTCCCAGATGAGGAGAACTAAATGAGTTTGGGGCTTCCTGAATGCTCTATAATTGTGATGAGGCTCTGTTCCTCTGAACAATTAAACGTGCAGGAGCCCTGTCTCTTCTGAGATCCACCCCAGATCACTATCGTCAAGTCTTCGTAGTAAATCACTCCCACATTGTAGTCAGACAACTACAAAGTAATGACGAGTTCTCTTTTTGCTGCCACCTACTTTTTTTAAAGGGATAGTAAGATGTTTCTATTTCAACCGGGAATGGTTATTGTCAAAAACATAAAATATCCTTTTTTCAAAGCCTTTAGAAACAGACTTTACCATCAAGAATAAAATTTATAACTGGAAAGAAGGCTTGCCCAAAAAATGTAAAATAAAAACATGGCTCTTAAAAAATACCATTATAGATATCCAGAAGGCTTGTATGTGCTTTAACAGGAATAAACAGTTTATGATATGCTATTTCTTGTTGTAAAATGTTTCAAAAATGATACCCCTTGAACATCATCTTAATCGTCTTAATATCTTTTGGGAAATGTCTATTATTTCCAATCAATAACAGGCTTCTAGTTTAAAAGAAAACTATTTTAAATCCAAATCTGTTGGGGTAATGAAATTAACCACGAAAGCAATGCACATAATGAAAAAAGAACAGGGCCCAGAATTGAGCCTCAAGGGACCCCATATGTAAGTGGTGCTCCAGCTGGAGAACAATATTTTTTATGAGATAATCATGTACAACTAATTAACACAGTTTTAGCATGTACATCGTTCAAGTGGTAAAAGGAGAATTATTGTATTTGCAGTCTTAAAAGCAGAACTTTGGTTCAGAAGCACCAAAACAGCAAACCCTAAATCAACAGTTGGAAAATAACTTTCATTAATATTAAAACATTCAGCAATGCAGCCGGAAAAAAATTAAAAACTCTTTGACCTCAGATAGAGACCTTAGACAAGCACATAAACCTACATTTTGAAGCGGACTCAGAATGTTTGTTTTTTAAGAAAAGGCATCACCATACTTAACCTCATGTGAACCAGTCTAATTTGATATATTTAATGTATTTATCAACTAAAAATATATGGCCTGGCAGTATATAAAATGTGTTTAAATAAACACAAAGCACAGTGCAGGGACATGGTACAATGACTAAATGAAGACCTAATGGTTAATATTTTGACACTTAATACATTAACCACTTATAAATACTCCAGACACCCCTACTGTACATTAAAAAGCAATGTACTACCCCTTGTGGTCAGCAGTATTCCTTCTGCTATGATTGCTTTCTGTCAGAGCGTAGATTAAAATATAGTCCCTAGTCCCATGTGGTCCAACAATCCTCCCTCCATCCTCTGCTATACTCTTACATTGCAGGCTTTATTTGTCCTCTCAGAACAAAGTGTAGAACAAAGCTTCATTGCCGTCTGCTCTGTGGCTATGCAAATGTCTTCTGGCTGCTTGGAGTCGTGTTGAATGGGAGAGCAGAAGAGGTAAATAAGCGTGTCTGGATGAGAGGTGGAGGCCAGCGGGTGAAAGAGAATGTGTAATAGACTGTTGGTGGGGTCAGCCCATGTGAATGCAAATATTTATATAAGTGATTAAAACACCCTCCCCACATCCCGCCCACTTCATTTAAATGAGGAACTAAACTGTAAAAAGATTCATCTGCTTGAGGCGCCATTTGTGGGTGGAAAAAAAAGAGAGCAAACAAACGGTGACGTAAATCTGACTCACTCGTCTTTTGCATTCACAATGCAAAGATTAGAGCAGCAGCCTCTTTCGGGAGGCAGATTTCATCCCATGCTTTTCTTAGACTTTCATCCTCGCACTGACAAGTCTTTGGAATTTCACACTGTCACAGCCATTTCTTCACAGGGTCAAAATATCCAACAATATTGTTATGTGTCTTCAATTTTAATACTAAAAGTATATGAGAATTTTTATGTCGCTGAAGCTTTGATAATGAAAGAACTGATGTTTGTATGTTCTGTTCATAACTGAGAACCTCTAAATTTCTTAGATCTTAGTATCTTGAAAAATGCCTTATTTTGTCTATCACAAGATAAATTTGTCAGTCCCTTTTGTGAATTTGTTTAAACATTTATACCCTTGACTGAAGGGCTGAATGCATTCATTCTTCGCAGACTGTGTCTTTTAGCCTTCACATAGACCAAGATGTGAGAACTTATAAGTTCTATGCCCTCCTCAACATCACTGATCTAATCACGATTCCAGAGATCAACATACTATGTGATTTCTCCATGTGATAGGCATAACAAATGGATTTGCAATTTAGTTTTAAACCATGACCTGCAGCAATTAGTCTTAGAACCAATCAGGTTCGTCTCAGTCGTCTCCTTATCTTATAACGGTGGGGGATCCCAAGGTGCAGACACTTCAGCATGCTGCTGTCTAGATCTTGTGTCCTGCTCTAATTGAAATGAGGATGTGATAACACGCCCATTATGAAAGAGGCTGGGTGACGGGGCTTGAGTCAACATCACTGCCAGGGCTTTGGGTTGATGTGCTGTTGACCTGGCAGGCTTGACTTTTTTTCTTTTAAGTAGCCATCAATGCTCTCGATGGCTTACCATTTAATCTCACAGAGCATCTGCAAAATAAGAAGAGGAGAGTTTTTGAGAAATATGGCTTTGGTCAAACTAGCTCAGTAATTCCTGTAAACCTAGTCCGTGCCTGCCATGCAGTAGAAACAATCATCAGTGTATTTTGCATTATTATCATGACGTTCTTCTCAGTGGTGAAAAGATGCAGCGTTCTGCACAGGACTTTAATGCTGGCCCAATATTTCAGAAATTTAAAACACAAATAGTGCAGATTTATTTTACAATTATCTAGATCTAAAGTAAAATACTTTTTTTACAAGCTTGGCTCAAAATCATTTTTTGAAATACCTTGTGTAAAACAGGAAATATTGAATTTTCTCCATTCAATCCCTTTAGTGGTTGCTGGGGACTAATAGACATGCCGCAACAAATCCCTCAGACTTTAGTCTGGTTGCAGCTTTGCTTGCCTGCCCACACCTTAAATCTACTCTGCTGAGCCCAGTAAAGTTGTGATTAATTTTTATAAAACATTAGCATCTGTAGTTGTTTATGGGAAGATTTGTTACTGTTGAAACTCTGTTCAAATAAAGTTTTTTATTTACTGTATTATATGTTTAGCAGATTTAGTTTAATGGCAAAATGTTAAGTTAGAAAACTCATGTTTAAAGTAAAATTCGGATACAAATTTTCTTTTTTTTAAGGATCCCTGCAATATGTTTTAAACTTGAATATGACTGTGATGATTAACAAGCCATGATGGATGAAGCAAACAATGATGAAGAAAACAATCATCAGAAACTGGTTTAAATTTTTTAAGGATAGGCAATTATTATGTTAATTATCCGTATCCTTATCCTCCAAGAAAAAAAAAAAAAAAAATCTGAATTGTAATTTGTCTTGATAACAGTGCTGTGCAACAATAAGTTTGCTTTGGGTATAAATGACTATTAATAGTTGCCAAATGCAATTAACAAAGTTAGTGATTTAGATCCAAAGAACCAAGTTGGCCTACCACCTGGTTACCAGAAATTAATAGCCAAACAGCTATCAGTCTTTGTCAGTTATTGTTTCATAAATACATGCCTGGTGAGTTGTGGTGTTATAGAACAATAAATGAAGGAGTGAATTCCCTGGCATTCTCAAACAGCAAGACCAAACTTCTCTTCAAAATATAAGAACCTATTGACATGATAATTTAACTTTAAAATACTCAACAAACTCTTTACACTAATAGCAGTCAACTAAACTACACGTAAAAATGAAAATGTTGTAAATATGAATCTGAGAATATTATTTAATAATTAATATTAATATTTTAAGATTTTATCAAATAATATTTTGGTCTGTTAAGGGTTGTCCTGTGAATACCAGCCCAGTAAGGCGATGGTATTAGGACAAAATAGAAAGGTGTGAGACGAGCTCTGACATTATTGAAAAGCATAAACTCTGCACATACAGGTCCTTCTCAAAATATTAGCATATTGTGATAAAGTTCATTATTTTCCATAATGTAATGATGAAAATTTAACATTCATATATTTTAGATTCATTGCACACTAACTGAAATATTTCAGGTCTTTTATTGTCTTAATACGGATGATTTTGGCATACAGCTCATGAAAACCCAAAATTCCTATCTCACAAAATTAGCATATCTTTAAAAGGGTCTCTAAACGAGCTATGAACCTAATCATCTGAATCAACGAGTTAACTCTAAACACCTGCAAAAGATTCCTGAGGCCTTTAAAACTCCCAGCCTGGTTCATCACTCAAAACCCCAATCATGGGTAAGACTGCCGACCTGACTGCTGTCCAGAAGGTCACTATTGACACCCTCAAGCAAGAGGGTAAGACACAGAAAGAAATTTCTGAACGAATAGGCTGTTCCCAGAGTGCTGTATCAAGGCACCTCAGTGGGAAGTCTGTGGGAAGGAAAAAGTGTGGCAGAAAACGCTGCACAACGAGAAGAGGTGACCAGACCCTGAGGAAGATTGTGGAGAAGGGCCGATTCCAGATCTTGGGGGACCTGCGGAAGCAGTGGACTGAGTCTGGAGTAGAAACATCCAGAGCCACCGTGCACAGGCGTGTGCAGGAAATGGGCTACAGGTGCCGCATTCCCCAGGTCAAGCCACTTTTGAACCAGAAACAGCGGCAGAAGCGCCTGACCTGGGCTACAGAGAAGCAGCACTGGACTGTTGCTCAGTGGTCCAAAGTACTTTTTTCGGATGAAAGCAAATTCTGCATGTCATTCAGAAATCAAGGTGCCAGAGTCTGGAGGAAGACTGGGGAGAAGGAAATGCCAAAATGCCAGAAGTCCAGTGTCAAGTACCCACAGTCAGTGATGGTCTGGGGTGCCGTGTCAGCTGCTGGTGTTGGTCCACTGTGTTTTATCAAGGGCAGGGTCAATGCAGCTAGCTATCAGGAGATTTTGGAGCACTTCATGCTTCCATCTGCTGAAAAGCTTTATGGAGATAAAGATTTCATTTTTCAGCACGACCTGGCACCTGCTCACAGTGCCAAAACCACTGGTAAATGGATTACTGACCATGGTATCACTGTGCTCAATTGGCCTGCCAACTCTCCTGACCTGAACCCCATAGAGAATCTGTGGGATATTGTGAAGAGAACGTTGAGAGACTCAAGACCCAACACTCTGGATGAGCTAAAGGCTGCTATCGAAGCATCCTGGGCCTCCATAAGACCTCAGCAGTGCCACAGGCTGATTGCCTCCATGCCACGCCGCATTGAAGCAGTCATTTCTGCAAAAGGATTCCCGACCAAGTATTGAGTGCATAACTGTACATGATTATTTGAAGGTTGACGTTTTTTGTATTAAAAACACTTTTCTTTTATTGGTCGGATGAAATATGCTAATTTTGTGAGATAGGAATTTTGGGTTTTCATGAGCTGTATGCCAAAATCATCCGTATTAAGATAATAAAAGACCTGAAATATTTCAGTTAGTGTGCAATAAATCTAAAATATATGAATGTTAAATTTTCATCATGACATTATGGAAAATAATGAACTTTATCACAATATGCTAATATTTTGAGAAGGACCTGTATATGGAATGAATTCACACAATTTCTTAAAATACAAGAATTTATTAACAAAAGTAAGTCAACTCAAAGTCAAACATATTTCAATCAACAAACTCTTTACTATGCTAAAACAATCCAACTAAACTACCTAGCAGAATTAAAGAATAACGAAGACTAATGGACTATGTACAATATAATCAAGTTGATTAATGATGATTGGAAATCATGACCAAAAAGAGTGATGCAACATTACCATGCAATGTTTATGTTTGAGAACCAAGGATTATCTTGAAGAATCCAGAAATTAAGTTAAGTTAGTCTTGGAACTAACTCAGGTAATAATCAGGAACATCTAGACAACCCTTCACAATGCAAGATCAGATAAAATATTATTTTAATAAAATAATGTTTTAAATAATGATCTGCTGAATAAAACCAACCTCCTGGATGACTAATTCTCAACGGTGTCTAATTAACTGCCTTTATTTATTGAAATAATATTTGAATAAATATTATTGAGTATTTTGGAAAAGAGCCAAATCTTTCTGGAGAAATGGGGCTTAATGGTGTTTACTTAGTCATCAAATCTAGTAAATGATGTTCAGGGACTATTATTCTCCAGCTTGAAAACCAACAACCTTTCTGTTGACTAGTCTTAGTGCTAGCAAACACGTGTTCTTACCGTTAGCAGTTAAGCTAACAAATAAGCTAATAGCTTAGCACCAGAATCAACACATACCTTTAAAATACCAGGGTTGATAAAAGGGTTAAAATGCATAAGCGCGGACGGCGCGTTATGAGCGATCTTCTGTTTAAAATCACCCTTCAAGTAAAGTTTATCTTAACTTTAAAACATACAAAGAGCACAAACTGGCCTGTGTGCTACAGATAGCATGCTAGCACAGAGATAGCCGGGTTCCACAAAACAAACTTCATAACATGAAAACGTTTAGATCATTTCATCCTAAACCTCTCTGTTAATCTGCCCAAACCTAACCTCTGACCATGGTGAGGGAATGTTGTCCAAGGGCGATGAAGTTCGACGAAACGTCCACAGTCAACAAGCGGAACCTCTGCGTTCGCTCTGTGAACAATAGGGTTAGCTCCGGAGAGCTGGGCGGCTGTTCGTTACCGTAACACGGTGGTGCAAGCCGTGGTCCTTCCTTCAGACTCGGCTTGTAGAAACAGCTTCTCTGCCGGGGATCTCTCTGCGACACAGTTTTGCTTCTGCGGGACTTCGGAGAGAAAGGTAAGCAACTCTTACACCTTAATTTCCCCGTTCATGAATGAAAATACCGGATACACAGACAGTATTTCATTCTACTTAACTTTGCATATGATCGATGATCGTATGGCTTTGGATCCAGTTGAATTTATGTCTTTTTGCCAGCAAAAGACATCAGCGCGCTTTGTTCCCTCCTATCCCGATGGTCATCGGTGTGGAAGAGAAAGACTTGTGGGGGCTTATATGCGGCAGTGTCATCGTGGGAAGTCCTCCATGGCTGTAGGTCCCAACAAAAAGGATGAGGAAAATTAATTGACTACGAAGAAAAAGGAACAAAAGTATAAACCATTACCAATACAACAATGCAGTGATTCACATTTCAGTGTGAATGTGTCTGTTTAAGAAAGAAAAGTTTGTTTTGAGAATTGGAATGAGGCCAAATAATCTTACAAACTAATTAAGAACAACTATGTGCATGTGTTCAAACAGCCATCTCACAATGCAAATCAGAAGGGACAATAAGATATAATAAAAAAAATATGTATCTTAAAAATAATATGTTTAAGGAAATATTTGCCAAATTAGAGCAGCAGCTGAAGTACAAGTTAGGCTGAAGTGTGTCTTCACTCAGTCTCACCAACATGACTTGCCATAATATTTTAGTAATCGGTCTTTAGTTTTTTACAGCTTATCCCGGCACTGGGGTGTGCAGTAAAATCCGTGCCTTGTCATAATACATTCTCTCCTCTACCTCGATGAATACTTTCTTATGCCATTGATATACAACTTACCACAAACATGGCCAATCAGTGAACAGCAGTCTGTTGACGTCACATTTTGGCCCTGCTCAGCCCCGATGGGACCTGCTGATGAGCAGGTAGCAAGAAGGCCACTTCCAGGTCGAAAAAATACAGTAATGGAAAAAGTTACAAAACAGGCTGAGTGAGGTGAAGCTGGCCGAAGCAGAGCCGGTGGAAAAGGGGCAATAGATGTCAGGTCTGACTCTCAGGTCTTGTGTCAGAGCTTTGCTGAAATGTTTGTCCTCTTTTACCTGACATAATTTCTACACACTTTTTCCATATGTTGTACATCACATTTGTATTGATAAAAACCATAAAAGATTCACAATTATTGCATCTCTACAATTAAATTAAATTGCTGAAAGGAAGGCTGTCATTGACACATCAATTTTGTTCTTAGTTTCCTCATTGTTTGCAAGACCACAAATGAATAATTCGCTGCAATCTTTTATTTTGACTCCAATTGTGATTTCAGTGAGAGTGTTGGCAAACATTTAGATTTGTCATCTTGTCTTTGTGGGGGTCTCTGACAGAAATTCGTAAAGACATTCACAGCTGTTGAGCTTGGGTGTACTCTAAAGGAAATAATTTTTATGGGATGACATGCTTGTTATGTTGTGTGTCATTGTTATGTACTCCTCTATAAGGTATACAAACTGTGAGATTTAAAAAGAGCTCATTCTGTACAAGTAGTTACATTGTTTGCAATCAGCATGTGTGTGTTTTGGTAATCAGCATTACTGTGTGTGTGAGAGGGACATAAAAGTGTAACATCATGGGGAGGCTTTTACCTTGCATGGTGGCTTCTTCCAGTGGAGCTCTGGGGCTCCCATTACCCACAGCAGTGCTGCTATAATCCTGCATTTGAAGAAGATCTGTTGAGGGATCTGGAGACAAAGCACTCTGTCGAGGGTACCAAGTGTCCGCCACCAAAGCCTCGCTCCCTAGGCTGCCCTCCAGGTGTGGTTTTCTTCCAGCTGCAGAGACATGAAGGTGAGGGGGAGGGATTGCTTGGTCTGTGGGATTTTAGCTCCAGCATTGCTGAAGCTTGTGATGAGATCACAAGAAGCCACTAGATTGGTGTTTTGCAAGGTCAACGTAGTGACTTATGACGTGGTTTGTTGGATTTTTTTTTCCCCCAGCAATGCTCCACTGACCTACTTCTTTTTAATCCCTTGATGTGACTTTAATTGACTAGAGGGAGGGGCAGGGAGGAAATAGGGGTGTGTCTGTGTGATATAGGAGAGTACTCTGAGTGCAAGAAAGGGGAAGAGGGTGTTACATGAACATGGAGAGCAACAAATATAAAAGAGATTTGAGAATCACATCAGTGGTTTGTGAAACATTTTAAACAATCAGAATGAAGAGAGTATGGAAAATCATAAAACTGTAATTGCTGAACAGCTAAGGCACTGAAAAACAGATTTAAAGAGCAGAATGGGATGCACTTGAGCAGAAATTAGCTGAATTTTTTGGATTCAATTTTGATTTCTGTTTTCATCCAAATATCTAACATTCTGCTGCATTTTAATAAATTATCACGGACCTTCTGGGAATTAGGGTTTTCTGCATATCAAGTGAGTCACTTGGACAATTATCTGAGCAATTAAATTTAAAAGCTTTCTAATTGATTGGTATGTGTGAAATTCTCGAACTCGTACTCGTCGTCTTCCGCTTTATCCGGGACCAGGTCGCGGGGGCAGCAGACTCAGCAGAGACGCCCAGACGTCCCTCTCCCCAGACACCTCCTCCAGCTCCTCCGGGGGGAGCCCAAGGCGTCTCTTCACCACAACGGACCGGCACAGCGCCCCCATTAGTGTGGCAGCCGCACCGATCCGTCTGTCGATCTCCCGCTCCATTCTTCCCTCACTCGTGAACAAGACCCCGAGATACTTAAACTCCTCCACTTGAGACAGGACCTCCCCTCCAACCTGAAGAGGACAAGCCACCCTTTTCCGGTCGAGAACCATGGCCTCGGACTTGGAGGAGCTGATCTTCATCCCAGCCACTTCACACTCAGCTGCAAACCGCCCCAGCGCATGCTGTAGGTCTTGGGTAGAGGGGGCCAGCAGGACCACATCATCTGCAAAAAGAAGAGACGAAATCCTATGGTCCCCAAACCAGACCCCTTCCGGCCCTTGGCTGCGTCTAGAAATCCTGTCCATAAAAGTTATGAACAGGACCGGTGACAAAGGGCAGCCCTGCCGGAGTCCAACAAGCACCGGGAACAGGTCCCGGCAATGCAAACCAAACTCCTGCTCCACTTGTACAGAGATCGGATGGCCCCTAGTAAAGGGCCCCCGATTCCATACTCCTGGAGCACCCCCCACAGGGCATCACGAGGGACACAGTCGAATGCTTTCTCCAGGTCCACAAAACAAATGTGGACCGGTTGGGCAAACTCCCATGAACCCTCGAGTACCCTGTAGAGGGTATAGAGCTGGTCCAGTGTTCCACGGCCGGGACGAAAACCACACTGCTCCTCCTGAAGCCGGGGTTCAACTATCGGCCGGACTCTCCTCTCCAATACCCTGACGTAGGCCATACCAGGGAGGCTGAGGAGTGTGATCCCCCTGTAGTTGGAACACACCCTCCGGTCACCCTTCTTATGTAGGGGGACCACCACCCCAGTCTGCCAATCCAAAGGCACTGTCCCCGTCCGCCATGCAATGTTGAAGAGGCGTGTCAACCATGACAGCCCCACAACATCCAAAGACTTGAGGTACTCAGGGCGGATCTCATCCAACCCCGAAGCCCTGCCACCACGGAGCTTTTTAACCACCTCGGTGACTTCAGCCTGGGTGATGAAAGAGTCCAACCCCGAGTCCCCAGCCTCTGTTTCCACCAGGGAATGCGTGATGGCAGGATTGAGGAGATCCTCAAAGTACTCCTTCCACCGCCCGATAATGTCCCCAGTCGAGGTCAGCAGCTACCCACCCCCACTGTAAACAGTGTTGGCGAAGTACTGTTTCTCCCTCCTGAGGCGCCGGACGGTTTGCCAGAATCGCTTCGGGGCCAACCAGTAGTCCTTCTCCATGGCCTCACCGAACTCCTCCCAGATCCGAGTTTTTGCCTCTGCCACCGTCCGGGCCGCGGCACGCTTGGCCACACGGTACCCGTCAGCCACCTCAGGAGTCCCACAAGCCAACCACAGCCGATAGGACTCCTTCTTCAGCTTGACAGCGTCCCTTACTGCCGGTGTCCACCACCGGGTTCGGGGATTGCCGCCGCGACAGGCCGTAGCTATGGGCAGCAGCATCGACAATAGATGCGGAGAACATGGTCCACTCGGACTCTATGTCTCCAACATCCTTCGGCATCTGGTCAAAGCTCTCCCGGAGGTGAGACTTGAATAAATCCCTGGCCAAGGGTTCCACCAGACGTTCCCGGCAGACCCTCACTATGCGCTTGGGCCTGCCAAGTCTGTCCGGCTTTCTCCTTCCCCAGCGGATCCAACTCACCACCAGGTGGTGATCAGTGGACAGCTCAGCCCCTCTCTTCACCCGAGTGTCCAAAACATGTGGCCGAAGGTCTGATGATACGACAACAAAGTCGATCATTGACCTCCTGCCTAGGGTATCCTGGTGCCAAGTGCACTGATGGACACCCTTATGTTTGAACATGGTGTTCATTATGGACAATCCGTGACTAGCACAGAAGTCCAATAACAAAACACCACTCGGATTCAGATCGTGGAGGCCATTCCTCCCAATCACGCCTCTCCAGGTGGCACTGTCATTTCCCACGTGGGTGTTGAAGTCCCCCAGCAGAATAATGGAGTCCCCAGGAGGGGCACTATCCAGCACCCCCGACAGGGACGCCAAGAAGGCCGGATACGCCGCACTACCACTTGGCCCGTAGGCTGAAATGATAGTCACAGACCTCTCCCCAACCCGAAGGCGCAGGGATGCGACCCTCTCATCCACTGGGGTAAACCTCAACACAAGACGGCTGAGCTGGGGGGCGACAAGCAAACCCAACCCAGCCCGCCGCCTCTCCCCGTGGGCCACTCCAGAGTAGAAGAGAGTCCAGCCCCTCTCGAGGAGATGGGTTCCAGAGCCCACGCTGTGCGTGGAGGCGGGCCCGACTATTTCTAGTCGATATCTCTCGACCTCCCGCACCAGCTCAGGCTCCTTGCCCCCCAGCGAGGTGACATTCCACGTCCCTAGAGCCAGCCTAAGCATCCGGGGATCGGGCCGCCGAGGTCTCCACCTTCGTCCGCCGCCCAATCCTCTTTGCACCGGTCCCTCACGGTTGGTGGGCCCCCCAGTGGGCCCACCACCTGCAGGGGGAACCGCAGGGGGAACCACCTGCACACATAAAATATGTGTCTTTAAAGTTTTTAGGTTGTTTTTAAGGTATGGTTTCCAGGTGAGACCCACAGCATTTTTTACCCATCAGAGCCTAATTACCCAGATCCTTTTATTTTACTCTGGCCGTTTTTTGTGTTTCCACTTTTGGCTCCAATGCAGTGTTGTTCATGTAAATTATGTCTGCTAATCCTGAGCAGAAGTGTTGATCAACATCTTTCTAAGCTCTTGAGTTTTGGAGAAAGGTGTGAAAATAGAAGCAATAAAGCTTAGAACCAATGATTCTGTCATAACGATTACATTTTATAACTTGTATAGTGTTACTTGAAACTCCACCTAAAGGCTTCATAAAAAGCTTTAGAGGAATTTCACTGCTCCATATTTCCAGTTTTCTCACTTTATGGGTGTTCTAGACCCATAATTTGTGACAATTTTACATTGTAACAATTTGAAATAGGATTATAATCATTTCAGAGTCAGTGCGAGTTTGTAACATTCACAGACTTGAAATAATTAAAGCCTGTGTGACATGTCCCAAAACTGCAGTAACCACACGCACACACACACAACAAAAAAAAAACACATGGCCTTTTTATGCTGTTTAAATTACACCCTAAACAGTTTGGGTTTGTGGGAAACAACCTCATAATAATAGGTCCTAATAGTACTAGTACAAGTAAAAGACATTATTGTGAATGTGAGTCAGTGGGGAAAGAGGAAAGGAGGTAATTTTTGTCAGGTTTTTAACTTCTTTTCAAAAGAAATATACAGAAACCATTGATGCACCTCTGGCATCTATGTTCGGAATATAAAGTTTTTTTACAAAAAAAAAAGGTAAAATTCATAATAATATAATATTAATATTTCTTTGGCTCCTCATGTAAAACAAAATGACTGGTGGAAATAGAAGTAAAATACAAGCCACATAATGTTGTATAATAAATTATTACTAGTTCAGGCTGAAACCAACTTTCTTCTGTACAGGGCTTTCTCATATCAGTGTAAGGAATTCCAGTATAGAAAAAACATAGCAAATCAACTTGTTGCTGAGACACACAATTATACCACACAGGAGCTCTAATTAAGCCTTGTTATGGTTTCAAACAGTAGGCTGGGCATTTACAGTTGATGGTGAGTGGTGATAACTGATATTTGGTTAGTGGTTGTGGTTAGCACCTTAACCTCAAAGCAAGAAAACATTTATTTTATAACCTCGGCTACAGCTCTTTCAGCTGCAGGTTCTTCTGTAGTTTGGATGCTGTCAAAGTAAGTTTTCCTCAAGGCTCTTAAACTTTATCCCATAGTTAAAATAATGTGCATGTTGGGCAATATAGTGTCTGGTTTGCTGCTAATCAGATTTTAAAAAGATACTGACAATAGTGCAAATCTCTCAAATATCCATTAAGGATAATGTTTTATACTCCTATTGTTATTGAACTGCTTGAGGCATTTTTTCATCTTTATCATCAGTATAATTGGTTTTACAAATCAGCTTTTTTTTTAAGTTATTCAAAATGAATTTTAGCTTGAAATGAACAGAAGGCTATGCTATATTTTTGTATGATGGATTGTTGCTCCTTCACTTTTCTGGAGGAGAAAGGTGCCATCCAACATGACTGCTCCTGTCCGTCAAACCGAGTGCAATGTGCATTTGTATTTCAGCTGCCCCACCATGACTCTTGGGACCCCAGTTGTTCCAGATGGGTCGAAGGTTAACTGATTTAGAGAGGCGTGTCTCTGGGGCTGTGATCAGGAAGCTGAGGACTCTTTGAGTGTCCTCTGTAAAGTGCAGTTCTGTGTCACTTACTGACACTCGTGTTTGCTTTGTGTACCGCAGGGTCCTCTGCTATCTGTGGAAGAGAGCGGAGGAAAAAACAACTCTCACCATGTCTTATTCTTTGTTCTCAACCTGAGCTGGATGACTGCAGTCATGAAAATACAACTGGGATGCAGCGTCAACAGCGTTGTCTTGTTTCCTGCGTCTATTGATTATTTTTGATTTAATGCTGTTTTTCTATTTAGTCACTAAGTCACGCCAGAGCTGATGCATGCATGTAGACTTCATCCAGGCTCAGGGAACAGAACCAACACACCCCTCACCCCCCCATGCTTTGTACCTTGTTAGTACATAGTTATGTGACAAATGCTCCCGGTCCACGTACCTTTTGCTTTGCATCAGACCGGCCTGTTTGTGTGACATTTGTTTGTTATTGTGGCATAGCAGGGACGCTTGCAGTGTGCCTTTCCCCCCTGCAGCTGAAACCTGTCATTCCCCAGGGTGCAGGGGCCCAGGTTTACAGGACAGCTGAGGCAGCCCTGACAGCCGGGCTCATCTTGTTTGGAGCAAGGCACGCCGCTTTGCTGCTCGCTGGCTGGACAGGATTTGTTCCCTTCCTGCCACTTTACATCCACAAGCTCTACATTTAATTAGAATCACTTGTCATGTCTCGTATATCACCTGGGCTCTCGGTGTCAGCTGTCAGCCAAAGAAATGTGATAGTTATTCATTGCTCTGCACAAGTGTAACAGCAAGGTCACAGGACAGAATGCATCTTGAGCCAACTGTACTTAAAGTCTGTGGGGGGTGGGGTATGGACAAGCGATGGATGGTGTCCAGTCTTAAAAATATTTCCAATTAAACAAACAGACTCAAAGAGATGTACAATGAAAAACAGGAATATGCTCCTAAGCAGGGTTGGAATATATAATTTTATAAATGTAGTTAAGCCTTCCTAAAGATATACCATTGTTTATGGTATTAGAGTCGGCCTAGACAGGCTTGTAGTGTTGAATTTTACTGCATGTAATTTAGGGCACTTTCAGACTTTTTAAATACAGTATATCAGAGACTCAATAAACCTCCGGTTTCTGCACTGAAACAGCATCTCTGAACAAAGTGAAAGAGGCAAAGTTCAATGGCTAGAAAGATTCAGGAGAGATTTAGAAGTGTATGAGCTCTTATTATCCAAGATCTTGCACTAATAAAATGCCTAAATATATGTCTGAAAATTAAAGTTGATCTTGTGAAGTGCCATCCAGTTTGAATTTTGGAGACTCTCATTTTGGAGTATTAAAGGAATTAGTTCTTTAGATGGCTAATTCATTCATCTATCCATTCATTCATTCACAACAAATCGTACAGCAATAAAACCATAAAAACACTCAAACGGATCACAGAAAACCAAATAATTCAGTTTAATAGGAATGTGCAAGGAAGAATACAAGCCTTTCTGAGCAAATACAAATTCAAATTGCTTTTAAAAAGGCCCGATTCAGTGAAGGTACTAAGATTCAAAGGAAGCCGGTTCCAGAGGCTGGGTGCCACCACCAAAAAGCCCCAGTCACCCCAGCGTTTAAGCGTAGTCCTTGGGACATCCTATAAAAGCTGACTGGATGGCCTAAAGGACCTGCAACACACACAAACACTTAAAAGTTCATTTAGATAAGAGGTGTGAGGCTGTTAAGAGATTTAAAAATGAACGGTAAAAGTTTAAAATTAATTCTAAAACGAACAGGAAGCCAGTGTAAGGAATATAAAACGGGTAATACAAAACAGGTATAAGGAGATGTTAGATAAAAAATGGGCGGCTGCATTCTGAGAGACACCAACATAATCTGAAACTAATAAAAGCATGAATGGCCTCAACATCTGTTAATTAAGGTGTTGACAGGCTGGTGGACCACACTAGGTCCCACAAGCATTTTAAATCATCTCTCTGACAGCATTTTTGGTACCCTGTAAAACAAAGTGACAAAGACGATCCAAACGATTTTATAGGCAATAAACCAAAGTGCTCTTTTATATTTTTTTAATGAGTCTGGACTGCATTTTATCATATTTAAGTCAAAATCCTAAATACTGTCTAAAATCTGAACTGAATAATTTCAGATAATTAAATTCTGGATATTTTGAAAAGACATTTAAAACACAGTTTAAGATTTATCAAATGTATTATTCCATTTGTGAAACACAATTATGGAAGAATGTTAAAGCTTTTTTGGCTGAAGGACAACATTAGCATGATTTTCATACCCAAATTTGGTCCCTTTCTGAAACAAGTGTAATTTTTCAGATAATGAGATACAATTGAACTACATCCTACATGGATTGGAGCATCTTTATGACATTGATCTTCATACCTCATTAAAATACATGTCACCATCACTTTGATTTTAGTTGTGACCCTTAATTGGACAGTTGACTTTTATAACTAACAGACATTGTCCTGGAAGATGTTATTTAACGGAGTCACATAACCACATTTAATTACCGTGGAATGTAAAAATGACTTTAAATCACACAGGTACAATATCTCCCTTGGGAGGTGTGATATGCTCACCCCCGAGCAGACACATATTGATTAGTGGTCGGTACAAAACGTAGACAGCATTATTTCACACTAGTAAATCATGGATATGAAATGACCAACCATGTAAAGTTACAAATTGCAGGGGCCAAATCTAAGGGCCAAATGACCAACAGCAAGAAATGAATGATGCCCCCCAAAAAAGACAGGAAGAGTTAAAACCTTTGGAACAGTTGTTGCTTACGTGATGCCATGGGATGGATGTAATAACCTAATAATCAATGATCCCCTCTGTAGGTTTTAAGTTTTTATAAATTACTCGGGATTTGTTTTGTTTTGGACACTTACCTGCCTCAGTGGCAGCTCCCTGCACCGTGTTTATTTTGTCTTTGATCATGTTCCCCCTGTCACTTTAAACTGCAATATTTTGTTCTCTGGTCCATGTCTTCTTCTGTGTCTGTCTGTCTCTTTCAGCCTCTTTCTCTCTCTCTTTCTGCGTTATCAGCCTGGTTATATAACTCGGTTTTCTTTCTGTGATACCCCAGAGCTCTTGCAGTCAGCTGACAGCACCCAAATGTCTGCCTGGTAAACACACCACCTTCTGTCTTTTTTTCTCTCTGATTTCTTTTTTTTCCTTTTTCCACTTCCTCTTCACCCTTCCTACTGCCTAGTCCTCAGCGATTACGGATTGATTCTCTCTCCTTCGTCCCTCTGCCTCCTCTTCCATTGGTTGGGCTCCATATCCCCGGGCCAGTTTCCGCATATTAGCACCCGAGGCTAGGGAAGAGGCGGGCAGATACGCATTGCCTGCCATGGCCCATGGATCTTGCAAGCCAGTGAAAAATGAGCTTTGCAGAGGCAATAAATTGCATCCAATTTAGAGATGAAGGCAGAAATAAATTTCTCCTTTCTGAAGTCTGAAGAAAGGGAAAAAAGCCCCTAGATAATTTCTGTTCCATCTTTTTTATGTAAAATTTTCTTTGAAACATCCTTCTTGTGTTGTTGATTTGAATTTATAAAATAATGATATGACTGCACTTTAGATTGCCTTTTTATGTTTCAGCAGGTTATGAAAATAATCACTCTGTCTTCGCTGACGTGTTTTGCAACTTGTTTGAAATGCAGAAAATACATTTTAAGAAAGATACCCTTATCAGACATGATTTAGGCACACACACACACAACACTCGCACAGAGACTCAAGGCTTCCCCACCTCCCTCTCCCTGCCTCTCATCACTACATTATCCTAAATGAACTGTCCGAGGGGCTTTAGCTCTCTGAGCTCAGTGCTGCAGAAGTCTGGGAGAATGAGAGAATGTGCAAGCTAGTCTGGGAAATGATGAAAGGAAGTGTCTGGTAATGACCAAGGCCCTGCCTCTCCACATCTCTGCTTGATCCCCAAATGTTTTCAGAATCCTTGTGGCACCTTCACAACACCTCTGTAAAAGATCTCCTGAAGGAATGAAGAAGTTAGCAAAACCACTTCAGCCCACAAAGCTCGCATCAACAGTGCAAGCCAATACTGTCGAGATCCCAACACTCATTTTCCCCCGTGGTGATGTGCAAGCCTCCCATTAGTCTACGAAGCCCGAACTCTGGGCTGAGATGTTTTTGTGTTGTGTGTCAGTGCTTCCTGTGTATTACTCGGCTCGCCTAAAAAACACTGGAAGAGATGTGAGGGTGGGGGTAAAACACTCTGGAGAATTGCATCCCATTCTGTTTTTCTTCTCTCTTCTTTTTCTTTATACAAGAGATGTCTCTTCTCAGTTAAAAGGCTCTGTTTCTCAACACCATTTCAATGAGCTGACAGCCCGACTGTGAGGTGTTGAAATTGGCAAAAAACATTGTCAGCGCACAGTGTTGTGGTGCCAGTGAACTCCAAAAGTACAACATGAAAGAGGGGATTTTATTTATTATTTTTATTTTGCGATGTTGGATGGTATTTTACTGACATCGCCACGCTTTTACTCATCACTGACTTCACCCGAGAAGATGAATAATTTGCAAATGGGCAAACATGCTTTGTTTGTTGTATACTCTGACTGTATTTGCTTTGGATCACATAGTGATGTTTTGTTTTTGCAGTTAAATGAGCACAAATGGATTACCAGTGCGAAGCTTTTGTAATAGTGGATCATTATTTTTTACAAACTTCTTGCATATTATTCTACAATCACCAGCCGCTATATTAGTTACACCTTGCTGGTATCTAATTGGACCCCATTTTGTGTTCTCATTGTGTAAATTTCAACAAGGGATCAGAAACACTAACAGATTTTTGTCCACACTAACATAGTGCCATCACCCAATATCTGCAGATTTATCGGCTGCACATCAGTTCATTGCACCACATCCAATCCATTGCAACTTTATTTATAAAGCACTTTAAACAACCAGCACAGAACCAAAGTACAGTTAAATAAGTAAAAAAACACATTAAAACACACAATGAACTAGTAAACAGACCTATATTAAAATAATATAAAACAGCATAAAAATTAACTAAAAACAACTAATATAAAACTGACCTAAAACCAATATCTCACAGGGTATCAAATGTTAATGTAAAAACAATGGTTTTCAGCAGAAATTTAAAACACACAGAGATAACACCTAATTTCCAATAGCAGATCATTCCACAATTTCCACAACCCAAAAGTGCTTTCCTGAATCGGGATCTGGTGGCTGTGGAGGCCGCTGGACCACAGTGAACATATTGCCATGTTCAAGAAACCAGTTTCAAAGGATTTGAGTTTTGTGACATGGTGCATTATCCTGCTGGAAATAACCATCAGAATATTATATTTGGTAGGCTTAAGTATTTTAGTTTCCATGTATTAAAATAAAACAATTTTTTTGGTCACTTGGATGGACCGTTCCTTTCCTTTATGCCCACAACAAACAGAGTATAGCTTTCTAACAAAGATCAGAAAGCTCATAGAGTGCTATGGGTTTATTCAGTATAATGGAAAAGAAAAAATTAATTAGGTACTAGGGGTTTCTCCTGTAATCAGTGGGTTGCCAGTTCCCACGCTCTGTCCTTCTCAGTTGTGTCCTTTGGCAAGACACTTCAACCCCTTGCCAGCTGATGGTGGTCAGAGGGACCAGTAACACCGATTGTATGGCATCCTTACTTCTGTCAGTCTTCCCCAGGGCAGCTGTGTCTACATTGTAGCTCAACCCTGTCAGTGTGTGAATGTGTGTATGAATGGGTGAATGGCTGATTATAGTGTAAGTGCAAGAGTCCTTGGACTTCATAAAGAGCTATAGTTATGGTTGAGGTGCAAACACACCCTCTATTTCTGCTACCTGTATGACCCCCTCTCTTTTCCAATGGTTATAATCAATCTGACAGAGAGAGGTATCCCAATCGTTGTGGTTTTTAGTATAACAATGGCCATCAGTGGGTTCTAGATGGACAAACTGTCTACATTTAAGGCTAGGCTTAAAACTTTCCTTTTTAATAAAGCTTATAGTTAGAGTGGCTTAGGTTATCCTGAGCTATCTCTGTAGTTATGCTGCTATAGGCTTAGGCTGCTGGAGGACATAATGACCACTTTCACCCTCTTCGCTACATTCTCACACTACTCTCCAATTTTACATTATTTGCTGTTATTTCAGCTTTTAACTTTGTTCTCTCTCTTTTCTCTTCCTAGAAGCTACACCTGGCCTGACTCTGTGTCTACCTGTGACACCTTTCTGGAGAGGGGCATCGTCCAAGCTTCTGCTGGCAACAACTCAATGCTCACCCTCTACCGATGCTTGACTGAGCTTTTACTGTAACTAATTATATGTGCTCTCTTTCAGACTCTAACCTTGAAAACTGGCTCAGAGTTTATCTGTTCTTTCTTTCTAGGTGAAACGACTAAAGGAGCTACATCCATTAACATTTACTTTTCCTTCCCATAGAAAATACTCCTGGATCAGTGCTTCTTTGCTCTCTTTGTGTCTCTGTTCTGTTCTCTCTAACCCCCAGTCGGTCGTGGCAGATGGCCGCTGACACTGAGCCTGGTTCTGCTGGAAGTTTCTTCCTGTTAAAAGGGAGTTTTTCCTCTCCACTGTCACTACATGCATGCTCAGTATGAGGGATTGCTGCAAAGTCAACGCCAGTGACTGTCCACTGTCTCTACAAGCTCATCCAGTAGGAGTGACTGCTACAAGTCACTGACTGGATGCAATCTGCTGGGTTTCCTTAGATAGAAAAACCTTTTATCCAATTCGAATAAATAACTGAATCTGACTGCACTGTTCAATGGTTAGGATTAATTGGAATGTATGTACATGACTTTGTAAAGTGCCTTGAGATGACATGTGTTGTGAATTGGCGTTATATAAATAAATTGAATTGAATTGAATTGAATTATACAAGTTTGCCATATTGGAATTTCAGCCCAATTTGAGCAACTGGTCTCTTTTTATCACAACAAACCAGTTTGGCCATTCTACTTTGACCTCTGACATCAAGAAAGCATTTTCTTCCACATGACTACTGTTCAATAGATACATCTTTTGTCTTTAATCATTTTAATCATCATCATATTATCTTTGTTTTATTCATCATCAGTTTCTGAAAAACTCTGGCATAAATCATGCCGCATTCAAAGTCACTTGAATCCTCTTTCTTCCGCATGCTGATGTTTGTTATGAGCTGTCTTCACCACCTCTACATGCCTAAAGATATTAGGTTGCTGCCATGTGATTGGTTCATTCTTTTCTTGCATCACACAAGAATTAAACAGGTGTACCTAAGAAAGTGGCTGGTAAATGTGAAAAAAAAAGTTTCCTCATAAGCATCTTGAGTGAGTGCATTTTGTATCTTATATTGCGTTACACCAACAGTTTTGCTGCCTTGCTGCAGTGTAGCATGAGTTCATCTAAGCAGGCAGTTAGCTAAGCTCAGCTGATTAATAAATAACCATGCCACGGTCTTGGATCACCGCACCTTTAATGCGCTCAGACTCCTCGCCTTGTTCCTGTTGCATCCGCTGTTTATTCCGCTCAGCATTGTAAATGCAGGGGAGGGGCGGGGTCCTGCTCTGTCTATCAGCATGTCGTGGGTATGTCTCAGCATGTAGTCATCAAATCCCGCTGTGGCATGAGCTCCCCTCATACTGCCGTATTTGTCTCTCCACATGGCCAAACGCAATTGGACGTGAGCTCCCCGTGGCTCAGTCACCCCCACCTCTCTTCCCCCTTATATTTTTCCCTTTCTGTCCTCCCCTCCCTTTGCTTGTCTAAATTATGTAAGTGCAGGGGAAGCAGTGGAGAGGTGCACAGTACAGGCCCAACACTAACCAGGGTTGTGAGCAGCACATGCAAGTCTACCATCCCGCCTGTCATGCCTTGTAGTGTGGTTAACCCACGCTGTCTGTAATCCAAATACATTTTTAACCAGGGGTTTCCACGGTAGCTGGACCAGCCATGGTGGAGAACATGGGGTTAGAAGGTTCAGCTCACTAAATATTATAAACTAACATCGATAAATGTGTTGTCTGTGTTCTGTGTAGCCATGCAGGGAAATTCTTCCTCTAGCTCTGGGCTTTAGACCTTCTCATAAAATAACAGAGTTGCACTTTAAAACCCAGACCTCAAAAAAGATGAACAGTGAAGACCAAAAACACCGAAATACAAAAGATAGATTGATCTTCGCTCAAAAGCTTTTCTATCTACATTGTATTTCATATGGAACATTTAAATAGATGCTTAAGAAGAATATTTTATTATGGCAAAGCTGTGCATCAAGCATCCTAACTTGCATTTTGCTCCAGTGTTTCCTCTGAATGTTTGTCTTTTGAATATCCCTCTTGTTCTATAAACCTGATCTATACTATTGAGCTTGAATCTGAAACAGTGAATGTTTTACTTTATCTCTGTTTGGCTTTTGCATTCTTTTTTCCTTTGCACTAACACCTACAGCTAGTAATGTAAGCTGAAACATGAAGATTATGCAACAAGTACTGCAGGTTTTTGCCAAACAATTATTAAAATTGTACATAATTAGAACAAAGCACTTCTAGTAATTATCACTTCTCAAAGGTAAACAGCAGCTCCACAAACATGTTTGTTGCATTATTATTTTGGTTTTACCTGCTAAAAACACTTACTTTCAATCTTATTGCCATCCTGTTACATAATTCTGGATTAAATATGACAACATAGTTTATAACACCATTGTTTTCTTGTTGTTTTCAAGAGCTCTCAGGTGGATACAGTGGTATGAACAAGTTTACATACATTTACCTTGAGCATAAATTTCATAGCTTTGTAGCCTTTTAGGATGTGTTTTGAAATTCTTATATGGTGGGCTTGAATTATAACAGAATAAAACAACTTGATTTAATGAAACAAACAAGAATTGGATGCACAAGTTTAAATTTGTTCTGAATTTTATCTATTCCACACAAACACAGACACTTAAGTATACCTCAGCCATTGTCTTTTGGTAGACAAAAGCAAAATGATCTCAAAACAAGCCCCACAATTAAAAGTAAACAACTGAATGTGGAATATTAAATGTGACAAAGAAAACCAAAGTCCACAGGAGTGCACAATCTAAATATATGCTGGATTTTTTTGTAATCCACGCCCAGTGAAAATTATGCACCCTAAATACCCTTATCCTTGTTTTTAAAAGTTATTAAAGTTGTCTGTTGTGTAAGCATTCCAACCTGAAAAAAAGACTTCTCAAAGGAGCAAAATTATTGACATTAATGCTTACGCAATACTATGCAGACTTTTCATTGGCACTCTATGTCACAACAGCTGCAATTCAGGTGTCAGATACAAGCGTTGGATGAAGTCCAAAATCCACGCTGCAGCCGTTAACCAGTTTTAACAGTTGCTCCGTTGTATCTCTGTAGATTGAAAGAGAGGTCAGTGGCATTTATGTCTTTCTGCTCATCCCTGTGGTCTGCTACACGGCATGAGAAGCTAAGTATGTCCTATCTGCCAGCCAGTAATCAATAGGCGCTCTTCACGCAGTGCTGAGTTTGTCTGGCCTCTGACGAGTAATTAAAGAGCACGCTTCCTGCACACAGTCATAATGACTAATGTTGTTTAAAGCAATGTCTCTTGCGGACAAATCAATACTTCCGATTTCTCTCTCTTCTCATTTGCACTCTCCGTCCGCCTTTTCTATTTTTGTTGTGTTTATAAAGGCAAACATCATTCTCCTTAGTGCTTATAGGTCACCGTGTCAGTGTGCCATGGCAGTGATGCTTACAAATTTTGAAACTATAGAGAGAAAAAAACAAGTAAACAAACAAAGTTACTTATGTGCCTATAAAAGCCTGACAGTAATGGGCTAATTTGTCATACATTTATATTTGGTGATAATTTGTTCTCAAAGGTAAAAATGCTAATGACTAAAAATAAATAGCATGTATCAGTTTGGGCTGCCAGCTCTATTTCCTGGAACAGAAGAAACAACAGTAGAAGAGAATTAGAATGTGTGGAAATGATGCATGTGTGAGTAACAGCTATGCACACCTCTCTACCATATTAAATTCTCATAATTGAATAAAACATGGACGTGCTCTGAACATCCCCTGAAATGGAAATGGTAGTCACTAAAGCATAGAAAGAGCACTCGGTAAAGAACTGCAAATGAATAAGTGATGAGGAACAAACGAAGTGTGCTATGGGAGAACAAGGGAGTGATTTACTCTTTAACAATACTCGAGATGGAGGTGAGTTAACAGTATAGAAAAATAAATAGTTTTAAAGCAATGTTATTTTAAAGTGACTTATCAAAGTCCCTGTTGTTTTTTAGTTCCAGATTTTCTGAAGATGTCTGATATACATGACTAAGAAAAATAACTCAGCTGAACGTGTTTTAGTTTCACTCACAATCAGAAGGAAGGAAGGAGGAGAGAGGAGGAAGGAAAGCTGGGAAAGGAGCTACTCTCTGAAATATCCTGAAGACTCTTGGCAGCATTAGTGAAAGGCCTGGGAGGTTAGGAAACATCAAATCAATGCATTGTAATGTGAATTGACTGCTGACTTTGATCATCTGCCTTGGGAGTGCTTTAGCATTGAGTGCTGTCATACTGGCTTGGTTAAGCTAATATGGCATGGGTCTGAAATGGAGCGAAGAAGATGGGTTCGAAGGAGAGTGGGAAAAATGGAATCTATGGCGCCTGACTGTCACGAGGGAATAATGGGTATATTAAAATTCTATGGGTTCTTGGTAAATGGCCTAGTGTAGATGTTACATATGGTTGAATATAATCGCAGATTAGAAATGTGACAGCAAAATTTCATATTATGATTATTGTGTGCAGGTTCATTATAGTTGTATAAAAATGTGTTGAGATATGCAAAAAGCATCCATCACAAACAAAAATAGTATCAATATGATTTAGTAGAAGTGAAAAAATTAAATGCTCCCTTCTATCCCCACTTCATACCTTGTGTTTTGTAAATTTTTTATTACCTTTCTATTAAATACCTGTAAGCAAACAATTGCATACTTATGTACAAAAAAACAATGTATGAAGTTTTTTTTTTTTTTTTGCATTGTACTTTAGTATGAATTATAGAGCGATAAATTGTAATAAAAATACTTTCTCATTACATATATATTTGAATAGATTTTAACAGCAATTTAAATAACCTTATCTTATACAATTGATTTTGGTTCTGATCCACATTTTGCCAGTTTACAGATGATTACATCATAAAAATAACAACTCTAAGTGACATTTTACTGTTAGATATTATTTATTGGAGTTATATAACCACATTCTCTTGTAGCAGTCTATCAGTGGGTCATAGAAAATTACTTTAAATCATTGGATACCATTGCAGCTACGAAACAACAACTTGATCCATAGTTGGTATGACGTGTCCCCCAGTAGACTGTAGACAGCACCATTTCATCCCCCACAAGTGAGTTATAAAAAGGGCAAAACTGCAATCTTACAGGCCAAGCCATCATCAACCAGCAAAATGTAGCAGTGGTACGAGTAGTAGTAGTATTCTGTTGCTGTTTTTAATTGTAAGAACTTGTGGTGAGCTTGAGACCATAGGTCTCAGTGAGCATTGGAAAGCAAAGAACCAAAAACAATGATATAACTTCTAAATGAGCAAAATTTGCAGATACATTTTTATTGTATTTTTTATAATTCCAATGAAATAAACACAGACTGCATACAAGAGAAATTTGTGCAGGTTTGAAGGAAATTGTATTTCAGGATTTTGACAAAACAGACACTCATCAAACTGTTTCAACAAAAGGCCTTGTATTATTATATTCTTCACCTATGGCTGAGCATAAGGAGATTCTTAGGTAATGTCAGTAGCCCAGTAAATTTGACTAGATGTAAGAAGTTAAGCAGACATGCTGAAGGCTGTATAGATTCAGATAAAAGTCAGCTTACTTAACATTACCTTCACAGCAGCTAACTCATGTTGTTTCCTTCTGAATATAGTCAAGAACAAAAATTCATTCCTTGTGCCACTACAAAGTCCAAAACATAACTACATTTAAGACTTGCTGCTCTTTAGGGGTTGAAATATCCCCGCTTTACTTTCACTGTCTTCCACTTACATCTTCTGAGGTGCTGCGTTTGATGGACAATGAAAAAAACACAGAGTTTCGAGTACGGTACGGTAACCAAAAAATGTTTTTGATTTTGAAGCAATATTAAAAGCAGTCAGAAATTTTACTGCACCGTTTAGTCAAAACCGTCCAAATAATTCTCAGCAGACATATTCTTTGTTTTTCCAATTTAAACTACAGTGGTCACAAGGAAATATTTTTTATACAATTCAGAGTCAACTGCATTGCTGTGAGTGCAGTAACTTCTCTACTGGGGCCCCCCTCCAAAATGAAGGGTTAGCCCCGCTTAGTGTCAAAAGTTGCTGATACCCCAGCTCTGAAAGTAGAAATGCTCTTAAGCCTTTCTCATATAATGGAGTGGCCGGTCTAATCTTGCCCTCTCTGAGTGAGAGCAGGTAAGGAGAAGAGTGTTTACCACAGTGCTCTGACCCTTTGCTTTTGCACGGTAGCATTCAGATTACAGTGCAGTGCAACAGAGGTGTCCCATTCAAGAATCTTAGGAAGATATTGCTTCCACAACAAGTACACTGTGTGTAGTTTTTGTTTGAGCCAATGCTTGTTTCAAACATAAGTGATTTTCAATGTGACATGGTTGTTGATGCCAGATGGGCTCTTCTGACTGTTTCATGGTATTTTTAACAACCAGCCCAATGTGTTGGGTTTGCAAAAAATTGACAGTTGAAAGAAAAATACCTAGTTAGCTGCAGTTGTGTAAACGTAAATGTCTTGTTATTCATTCAGAGGTTAGAGAGTAGAAAAGACAGTAGCTGAAACAACTACCATCTCTGAACACACAGCATGTCAAACCTTGAAGCACACAGGCTACAGCAGCTGAAGACTACATCAATTACCAAACTCAGCTAAGAAAAGGAAACTGACCTCCACAGTCACCAGATCATAATCCAAAAGAGCACCTTTGAAATGTAGCAGAAGATGTGCAGCCAGACAACATATCAGTAGCAGATGCTTGATGCTATCATGTCAATATGGAACAACATTTCTGAGATATGTTTCCAACACCTTGTTGAATCTATATCACAAATAATTAAAGCACTTCTAAAGGCATAAGGGAAGTCCAACCCCCTCGCATCAAGGTGTACCTAATAAAGTGGCAAGTGAGGATGTGTGTAAACTGATAAAGCCTGGCTGAGAGAGCTCAGACAAAGAGCCTGACAGACAAATGCTGTGTGGTTAAATCGCTGTGACAAAGAAAATACGAGGGAAAGGGAGATTCCTTGAGTCAAGCCGGTGCAGCAGAGAAAAGCCCAAAACCTCTTGTCACTGTAGTGAAAGAATAGCAAGACGACCCATAGGTATTGAGCTGCTAGGTGCATCTCCTAACAAGCTGACTGTTCAAAGGGTTTTTAGTGCTCTAGAGAACATGAAAGGCATGTTTAAAAATTTAAAAGCCCGATCTGTTCCAGTGCTGTGGAGCGGCAGAGTTGAAGCAGATTTTTACGTCGCCAAAATTCCCTGGTTGCTTGCTTTGTAAATTAATTAAGATGTTTATGACAGCTGCTTGCACCTAATGGAATGCTTATAGAGTATGCTATTAATTATTACTGCCGGCCAACGTTGCAACCTTTTATATTGCTGAGAATGTATGGCTGTGGTTGCAATATAGCTGTAGTCCCAGAGTCCACTCCTCTCTTTGTGGCATTAGCCTGTCTATACATATGATGGAAATGGCCATATTTTATGCATCCTAGGTGTTCACCTACATCACAGTCCCCAAAGCTATAGGAAATTTGTATAAAAATGCATAGATTATGTACATGAATATTCCAGTTTTTAAATGCATTTAAATGCATTTCCAAAGCTTACAGTTTGTATTCTTTACATTAAATAAACAGGCTGTGTGTTTTCTTACTAGTCCAGTTATTTCTGCATAGCATTTGTACTGTGAACTGTAACTGACCCTACGAACCTCACTTCAGCAGTTTTCTTCCCTGCTGCTAACTTGGCTTCTGACTGAAAAATACTGCACGCTTTTAGCACAAAATAAACAGAAACCAACTCAAGTCTGAGTGTGCAAATACTAGTATGTTTAACTTCTTTTCAATACAACTTCTTCCCATACATTTTTATGGCCTCAGTGACAACAGTAAGATTTGCAGCATCAGGATACTTTTTGGAAACAAATGAAAATGCTAATCTTGCATGCTCTTTAAACAGTTTAATTGGAGGTTTGTTTTTCAAAGCCAGAGAAGTCTTGAAGAGTCTTTAAGAGTTTGGTTCTTCAGCTCATCGTATACCGTATTATATCACTGCACTGTTTCCTGCCATGCAGATCATGGGAATTTCAATCTTTCCTTTATAGAACAAACCAAATTCTGTGGGTAAATCTACATAGCAAAGCACAAAATCTGCATTTTTTCTGGCTTTACCAAGATAATACTAAAGCACCTGCTACACTGCTCTTAATTATTCTGAATGAATGTTTTTTGTCTTAATTTCAGAAAATATCTCCACCCATACAATAAGTAGGAATGAACAAAAAAATCATGGATGACATTACTTGCAACCAAAACAATTTGTTGATCAGCTTTTCTTTGATGCTTTTTACCAGTTCCTTTAAATCATCCATTTTTTATCGAGTTAAATGTCAACTGGGTCCTGATCAACTGAGCAAGATTTAGAAAAGGTAGTAAAACTGGCTTCATTGACATTATCTTCTCTAGAGCAGAGGGCAATAGTGGACCTCTAGACAGCAATGCCATTGTCTCTGCAAGTGTCAGTTTGCCACTTTGAATAGCAGTTAAAGGAAACCTCCAGTTTAATGTGAATGAGAGGTTCAAACATGCCTCAAAAAGATTTGTTTTAAATATCCATAAAGGTGTCAACTGGGCCAAAGATGTTGCTAAAACATGTTATTTATATAGATATGTACTTTTATTGGAGTATTTTGGAAACTCGCTGACCAATGTACACAAAAAAAAGACTTTCTTTTAATCCTTTCTGTTATTAAACTAATTTTTATACCTTTTTCCCTAGTCATTTGAAGGGTGTTGAATATGTAACTATGTGAAACTCTGTCATCACTACTAAAATCAAAATATATTGTATTATAGTGCTAAGGCTGTTATACATTTTTTAAGACTTCTTCTTCTATTTAACTAGTTGTTCCTTTGCTTTTGCCTAATCTCTCTATCCTGTTGCAAACAATTTTGCCTGCTACAATCTGTAGCCTTGCATGTAGGCATAAATGATAAAGCACCAAAAGCATATTTCATCTCTTGACATTTATTTGAATGGCTGGTAGAAATGATGTTGGTTTCAAAGGCTCTCAATTTTATTTCCTAACATTTTTACAAAGACGAGCACACAGACTTTGTTGGTTATATGTAAATTTGAGCATCTACACAGGAGCTCAGGCTGGTGTCAAGTTACCCTGAAGTCAGTTGGACAAATACAAGGCACAGCTCAACTCCCACATTGTAGCATGTAGTGTAGATTTTTATCTCTCTATCCCCTCAGAAGTGAGGCATCATGTCGCTGCTCTGCAGAGCTTCATCCTGGGTTATCCTCTGATTAGATTCACATTGAGATGCAGCGGGGAGGGAGGAGGCAACAAACTGAGGCACCCTCCACCTGCACCGCAAGGGCCAACATGTGAAATATGTGTTCAGTCTTTCATCAACCTATTTAGCTGCTGCACATTGGGCATCCTCACATACAAAGTCCTCTGTTGTTGAGCTTTGAGAAAGAGGGAGGAAACTGTGATCTGTGTTGTATTAACCATGGTCCAGTTCAGTGGCTGTCTCGTTATCACATGTAATTACAGGGTATTTGTGCTTCGAGCAGAGGAGTGGTTCCACTGATAAACTCCCTGCTAATAGGACTACCTTTGATCTAGATAGAGCATGGGGGGGGCTTACAAAACTTGCAGGTTTTAATTATGAAATACATGAAAAATAGATGCTGCGCATAGTGCCGACCACGGCTGTGCTGAATCACAGTATTAGTGCATTTGCTGGTTTGCCTCTGCCTTTCCTTCACTTATAACTTCCAGTGCATAAAGTGCCTCCATCTCAGACTCTCTGATTCAGTTCGTTAATGCAGAGAAGCAAAACCGACAAGTCTGTGATATTAATTAGTGGACTGACAGACATGTAATTCATCTCCGAGGAAGTTTTCATTACATGCGAGGCTTCAGAGGGGCAGTTTGCCTTATTGGCAAGTGCTTAGACCAGACCTAATGGGGCTGCAGCTCCCTCCCTTCTGAGCAATTACAGCCAAGTCCTTATCAGCTGAGCCACGAGTCCACTGTTATGGGACCTTTACTTCCAACACACTCTCATACAGTTATCCTTCCCCATAGACCCTTGTTCATTAGGCAAGTGTTCTGTGCTGTAGTCTGTTGCATGGGATTTGAGACAGTATGAGTGGTGATAATGACAGGTTCCCTGCATTTTTTTGAGTCAGCCTTTAAAGTAGGGATATTAGCTAATATTAGTTTGTCATCAAAGCAAGCTCTTGTCCACTTTTGCCCTTAGTGATTATAAACCAGGAAAGAAGACTGTCAAAAAGTACTTACGCTCATCTAATTCTTAAATGTACACCTCAGTTCTTGAAATAATATGAAAAACTTGAACAAGAAAAATAATATAATATACAAACATAAACAAAAGCATTGACCACTGTGGTTTCCTGAAGTAAATGTGCTGTACATTATTGTTCGCTCATTTGCTGTTATAAAATACAGAGGACAAAAATCAGGCAAACCTTAGATCTCTTTTGGGCTTTTCTAGTTTACTGATTTTCATGATCATTACCTTTTCCATGAATATTTAAATAAGGGGGTGTCATTGACTAACTATTTTCCTTCATATTCAGGAACTTCATTTTTTTTTTTAAACCCTGAACTTCTGCTTTCAGCTGTCTGTGGAGTTGAAGGTAGAAAACAATCCTATCAAAATAATGTTTTCCAGTTTTAAACAATTTATGTTAGGATATTGTTCACTATCTGTTTCTTCACAGAAACAACCACAGCCAGGATCTGAAGGACCCATGTCCAAGTCACAGAAACCCAACTATTTTGACTTTTTACCTAGTCACATAATACAATTGCAGAGACCACACTTCTTTTAGTTTTTCTTGTTTTGTATCTCTGCACATACACATTACAGTTATAAGCAATAATAAGTATTAATAGCATTGATGGACTTTTGGCAGTTTTACAATGGAGTGAGTTCTTAGCTCCCAGCCAAGCGAACCTGTGCAGCAGTTTCTTACCAATAACAATTGTAGTTATCAGTGTTCCCTGTGGTACAATTAAAATCCCGTCAGAGTCTTAACTCTGCCTCCCAGCAATTCCTGCTGTTTTTTGCCCCTCCTGAGCCACGTCAATTTCTCTGCTGCTCTGTATAACTCACGAGCCCACATAGTAGCACAGTGGACCCACCTGGAGACTCCAAAGCCCAGCAATGTAGATTTGTGTCTGGACGGATGTTGATCATAAACCTTGGGATCATTTGTAAGGGCCAGAGGTGCATTTGACATGAAGCCTCGAGACAGTTGGGACTCCTATGATTTTAGGGTCACCCTGATAATGTCACTCTTCCATTGGGACCCTCAACCTTTCTGTCTCTGCCTTGCAAGTGCATGTTTAGTTGTATTCTTTCCGGACCTTTCTTCTTTTATCTTCTCAAAGACAGTTGTGGTGTCCTCTAAAACTAATTTGGATGTATATCTTCCATTTGCAGACAATTCCATAGTGATGCATTGGAGTAACCTGTGGAGTCTCAGAGTGGGTGCTTTTAGTTAAAACCAATTAGAAATGACCAGAAATAACAGCGCCTGGAGACAAAGAAGTCATTTTTCTTTGAGCATCCCCAGAGAGTTGGCCTCTCCATGGATTACGTGTTTTAGTATATTAGGGGGCAGCTGATTAGAATCATTGTGCTTTTTTAATCATTACATTTTTGCATCTCTAGTTTATAGTCGCATAATAGCTAGTGCTAAGTGTGTCACAGCAAAATGGAGAATTTGTTTCAAAAACTGTGCATAAAGGCTGGCTTTTAGAAGAAGTGCCAAAGAACAGAAATAGGGTCCTTTCACCTATTGAATTATTATGTCTTTTTATGATCTGAGCATCAATGCAAAACCAACTTCTGTCATGGTGAATTAGATTTTTCTGTGTTTAAGAGTCAGATTTGTACTTTATTACATTTCTTGTATATGTAGCACCATAAAAATGGACCTGCCCTTTCTGGAACTTTGAGATGCAGGAAGAAACTTCCTCCTGTTTAAGCAGCAACATATGTAATATATGGCTGAGTTATTTTTTGTCCTATGGAGGACAGAGTCCAACCAACCAGACAACTTGTATGTTTTTGTGGGACAAAGGTGGGCATAGTCCATGCTGAAAGTGACAGCACAATTATGCCTGAGTTTAGCAAGTTCTTTCATCTGCCTGTTATTCTAATGCACAACATTTCAAACAGATCTACTTTTAAACAGCAGCTGTTGCTACAGAAAAAATCTACATCCGTACAAGTAGAAGCAGAGAAAGAACACAGGGGAAGTATATCCCTTATATATAGATATCCACATAGATATTTATTGGTGACCAGCTTGACTGACCCTCATAGCAGAAATATAAAAGTCCAGTTTTTTCCCAATTAGTGATCACAGAATGCTCAGTGTTGCCAGGTGTTTGGTGTGGATTCTGTCACTAGGAAGAGAAGATTCAGAATTAGCTATTTTCAGAAAAGTGTTTAGAACCAAACTCAGAGAAGGCACAGAGATAAAATAAGCTGTTTGAAAGGAAATTCTATTTTCTACAACATGTTGAGACATGTCTGCAGTCTGTTTAAGCTGTAACACAGTGAGAGAGAGCAAGACTTACAGCAGATAATCCTAATATATGAGGATGTGCATGTCAGGCATAAAGAACAGGACATGTCCCAGCAGACTTAAACCTGCGATTAGATTAAAACTGTTATATTTTGAGTATGTTGAAAAACGGTGAACCACACTCAATAGGCAGTGCATATTGAAAAGCAGACATTTTAAACATTTTATTTGAATCAATACAACAAAAGTGTACTGCATAGAGTGGTTCAAACTAGAGCTTCTGCAGCATATCTTTCTGACAGGAATACTTTGGTTATAAGAGTATTCTGTATTTCTAGTTGCAGTCTCTATGGCACTCCATGGAAATTGGGACAATTTAATTAGCGATTTTGTTCTTTTTACAAACTTTCCCTATTAGGGACAGTTGGATAGCAAAGGAGCGACACATTAACCTGTACCTGACCTACATGGGTACACTTTGATTAGCTTAAAACCAGAGGTGGGTCCTCACCTCTGGTTTTAGATGTCTCTATGCAAGAACAGACCAGAAACAAGTAGCTCCTCGCCAAATTCTGTAAAATGTTGCTAACAAAGCATTCACTTATATTAGGCGTGAGAAAGAAAATATCCAAAACATTCTGAAAACAACCTTCAAGGACAAAATTTGTCAACTAAACAAAGCTATTATGAAATGGTCCTTCCCATTATTCTTCACAGCCATTAGATCTTAAGCAGATGTTAGCATCTCTACTGCCGTGTTGGCTATTTGAATAATTGGTCTTTCCAAAATGGGGGACATTGGCACAGTCTGGCATACAAAATCATTCATTACTGTCTGAATTTTCTACTTTCTAATCGTAGAGGCCTTATTAACCAATTAACCGTGGCGCAAGTGTAAAGTTAGCATTCCCAAGGCCTGTTTTAGTGACCCATAACTCAAGTTGGTGTGTAGCCAGTCCCTCACTGGATCCACACTGGTTCTTCCCTGAATTGGCTCTGGTTATGTCCTTGTGCGCAGTGGGCGTGTAGCGATGGCATGTGGAGCAAGCGGCGAGAAGCAAGCCTTCCCTGTCTCCCCAGACTGAGCAGTGAATGAGGATAAGTGAGGAGCGCCAGTCAATGAATCAAGCAGCAGGAAGGGAGCAGCCAGGGGGGAGTGTGACGTCCCCACAGGAGAGGCCTCGCATTAGGAACTTCCTCGTCTGTGTGTTTCTGGCACAGGTTAAATGGATCGCTCCCATTAGCGCGCTGAGAGGACAGCTCCATTATATGAAGGAGACTGTAACTTTGAATGTCACGGTGCAGCAACCCCAGAGCACGCATCGTCTACCAGGGAGGCAGGGTGACAATAACCATCCATGATAATCATTCCCTGTCAGGCTTTAAGAAACCTGAAATTATGACGTACAGCCTGCCATGGACCTCAGACTTCATTACAGCGCTGTCACTTTGAGGCGTCTGAGATGGTATTGCGCTTCACAACCGGCTGCAGTAGTGTGACTGCCAAACCTCACTCTGACTCTCCTCCAGTCTAAGTGGCATGTTTACAGGATGTGTGCCCCCCCCTGTAGCTGGATGTGGTACAGGTTAACCTCCAGTTGCCTGCATAGTACTTCTCTTCCTTCATGTCTCATGAGAACACTTGCTGAATTGTTCACACATGCAGGAGAAAATATAACTGATCAAAGGCAATGCAGTGACAACTAGCCCTGCCTCCACTGTGACAAAATGGTAATGTAGAGTTTAGTATTCAGTTTCAACTTCATAAAGACTGAATGCAGGTTTGTCTTTTGACTCACTATGCTATTAGTGCCCAGGATGTACATATATTTACAGGAGGCATTTCTCAAGATATAAACATGTTGACGACAGCTTGTTTGTCAGCCAAGGAGAGCTTCACCTCTAGAATGACCTCTGAACCTGCCATCCAGCAGAGAAGACACGAGTTGGCAGGCGTCGCCAATGTCAGTGCCCAGAGCAGACTCCTTCTTTCTCACCGCCTGACTCATTCATTGGCTTTTGTGGCCCTCTCTGTTTGACACCTCCAATCACGGAAATCTAAATGACACATAGAGGTTAAGGATGGCCTTCCTACCACGCCTCCTGTTTCTTCAAACCTGCATGGCAACAGGCTAGATGGGATTAGGTGCAGAAATACAATGCTGTAAACATTCTGCCTCCTGGAACCGTGGTTCTTAAACTGCGGTACCAGAACCATGTGGAACGTGGGCTAAATTTAGTAGTGCTCAGAGGAAATTGTAGCATTCATTATGTGGACGTCCACCTCAGTGAACAAGCAACAAATGCTGGTGGTTTAATATACTGTGTTGTCTTTACCTCAGACCTTAGATCTTGGAATGATATCAAACTAAATTTTAACTGTGTTCCAATTCCAAGTTTAAAAATCAGTGAAGGTTGCTAATTGATACGCTAACAAATAAAAGGTAACTATTTTCTGGCATGTTGTACTTTTAAAACTCTCACGAAAGAAGGTTCTATAGTACTGCTTGTGTGTGAAAGTATGCTGCACCAGCAGGTTGTGATAATGTTGACATTAAACACAGCAAAATCTAAAAGAAGATAACGACATGCATGTCTAAAGCAGTGCCTTGCTAGAGATTCTCCCAAAACAATATTTTCTTTGACTCTATTACACTTAATTTCCTTAACTTACATTTTATGTGTTTATAAAAAAACAAAATGTCACTTGTAAAATAACCCTTAAAATAGCTCCACTATTGCTGAGGCATTTTTTTAATTTTCCAACAAGAAAAAATATTCCTAAAAAACGTTCAGCTAAACTTTAGTTTGCATGTGGATGGAAGCTGCAAACTCTGAAAAACAAAGCTTGTTTTGCAAAATATACAGGTTAGTCTGCGCAGGCAAGGTAGCCATATCAAATTTTAATGGTGGAATTAGTAAGAAACAAATGACTTTCCCGCTAAGAATTCAGCATTCTTGGAACTTTTGTTGATTTCTTTAACCTCAAACATACCAAATTTTTACTTTTGAGTAAAACTGAAATGAGCAGCACAGTATCATTCAACCAATTATGCAATATCTGTGGATGAGAAATCAACCTTTCCTTTATTTTTGGAAGGGTTTATGAAATAATATGGCAAACTGACAAAGTGATAGTCCTGTTGTACTACTGTTGTAAAATGTCTGTCAAGATTAAAGTACTTGGGGGTGCTGCCTGTCGTAGCTGTAGAGCAGGCACCTCATATACAGTATGGAGACTCTCAGTGCTTGATGCAGACCTAGTGGTTAGAACAGGAGGTTTGTGTTCCAGGTTTGTGTTCCAGAGGGGACACAAGGGGGGGACACAAGGGGCCAGGTTCGTATCCCACAGATTACCACTCTGGGTCCCTGAGCAAGACCCTTAGCCCCAGATTGCTCCCCGGGCGCCGCACAATGGCAGCCCACTGCTCCCTGTAAGGGATGGATTAAATGCAGAGGACAAATTTCGTTGTAATGTACATGTGCAATGACCAATAAAGATGATGATGATATGTCTTGCAAAAGGATTTGAAGAGTTAAATACAAGTAATGTTCATGTTTGCATGTTTTTCATCATATTTTCAACCATCTTTTTATTTACATTTTATTTAAAAAATTAGGCTATTGAGGTTATGGTTACCACGCAGATTATAGTTGAAAAGTGAACATTCAACTGAATGAGTCACTGCCTGACAGGTAGGAGCAAGAGACTGCAGCGTGGTCTGTGTGGCTAACGATGGGCAGGAACATTTGCACTGTACACGCCCTCACACAACTGCTGTTCATTTCCTCAGCGATAAAAACATTTCACAAAGCAAACAGATTTTAACATCTGTAAGAGTTTCTGGGTTCTTAAATCAAACATATTTTTTTTTCTTTTTTTTTTTTTTGCACATTGTTTATATTTGCAATACATTATGCTCTTTTTTTTAAACGGTTTGCTTAGGATGTCCTTTTCTTGAGTTTGTAAGAGGCCTGCAAAAGAAAATCCAGGAAAAGGCAGCCTATTTCAGTGTCATGCAGTTACCACTGAGCACACCAGCTGTGGTCTAAGAAAATGTTTTACCTCGAAACAGAAACAGTTACAGATTGTTTTTCTCCTGTCTTGTTTTGCAGCACCTCAACTCGGCTTGTCTTTAATCCAGCATCAGATCAAACTGACTTCCATGTCATTTGACTAAAGTGTTGATTTAAGTTTACTTTTTCTTTGCATAAAACCACAGCTGAACCAAGCTGAAGCTTTTTGCCCTGAGCACAAGAACAATGCTGGAGCTACATCACAGACCGCCAGCCCCTAGGTGTTTGCCCCCCACCCCCTCTTTCTGCTTAGTGGAGTTGATATCATTTGTAGGTTTGTGTATGTCTATAA
This sequence comes from Girardinichthys multiradiatus, assembly GCF_021462225.1. Taxonomy (NCBI): domain Eukaryota; kingdom Metazoa; phylum Chordata; class Actinopteri; order Cyprinodontiformes; family Goodeidae; genus Girardinichthys; species Girardinichthys multiradiatus. The sequence goes on along the minus strand of NC_061795.1, from coordinate 26,469,242 downwards.
AAGACTGAAGGGCTTATTTGTTTTCCCCATCGTTGCTCTTTGACTCGTTTCCCCCTCAAACATGTTTGATGCATTGTTATCTCCGGCCAGACGCCTTTTTTATTTCCTTTTCCTTCTTCTGCAAGTTATTGAATCATGTCAACTTGCCGTCCCCCGAGTTTCAAGCGCAAGCTGTAGAAAAATTAGCCATTGCTTCCGCATGACAAGTGGGATCTATTAGTGTGCTCTCTGTCCTGCATAGCATGAGCGTGCAATGGGGCCGTGGGGAACCTCAGCTGGCTCTGTGTTTGTCTGTGCCAGGCTCTTGGGGCGTTAGACCAATGTTTCCGACAGGACGAACCACAGTGAAATCCAAAGGAGCTGCTCAATTGGTTGACTCCCAACGACATTGTACATATATTTTAAGTTTTTTTCTTTAATTTTAAATTATGTAACACTGACAGATAGTTACTATCAAGTTACCTGGCTTTTTAAAAAAAAAGGTTATGTTTACGTGTGCTTTCAGATACAATTTTTATGCACTTATCTTTTTATTTTATTTACTAGACACTACCTGTTTAGATTGTAGGATTTACCGACACCAAGGTCAAAGTGTCATCATTCCCCTTAGGGCCTCAAGATTACTCATTCGCTCTGGCCCAATCATTACTCAGCAGATTAGTATTCCAAATGTTGTTTGTTTTTATATTTAAATTTCCTTCTCTGCCTGCAAGACATAGAGTCACAGCCACCTTCTGATATTTTTTGATGAAGTAAAACCTTATGTGAGAAACTAGCCAGCACACATACAGGGCCTTGCAGAAGTATTCATACCTCTTGAAGATTTCCCCTATTTGGTCAGGTTGCAACAATAAACTAAAATGCATTGTATTGGGATTTTATCTGGTGGACGAATGAAATGTATTGGCTCATTGTAATGCTGAAGGAAAATAATGTGTTGTTTTAAACATTTTGGTTACAAATAAATATCTGAAAAGTGTTGCATATATTTTGTTCAGTCCCCTTTATTCCGATCTTTATAAATCAAATCTAGTGCCACCAATTGCATTCAGAGGTCACCCAGTTATTAATCACATGCCACCTATGTCCAAATTGTTCTCAATAAATGTGGCTGTTCTTTAAAAGCCTTGGGTGTATTACAGAACAGGACCATGAATCCAAGGAACACACCAGACAGATCAGGGGTAAAGTTGTGGAGGAGGAGAACATTGTTCAGAGAAGCAGCTAAGCCATCTGTGGAAACTCTGGAGGAGCTGTAGAGAACTGCAGAACCAGCCAACAGGACATCTATTAGGCATGCACGCCACCAATCAGGCGTTTCCAGTACAGTGCTGAACGAAGGCCATAGGATGTGCTGTTTGAAGTTTGCCAAAGTCATGTAGGGGCCACAGTAAACATGTGGTAGAAGGGGTTCTGGTCAGATAGGCCTAAAATAATCTTAGGAGAAGACCTGCTAGAGGCTGCAAAAGACTTGAGACTGGGGTTAAAGTTCACCTTCTAGAGTTTATTTTTAAAAATCCCTTTCCTTCTTTCAAACAATAGTGCTCTACTTTGTGTTGCTCTGTCAAATAAATTTAAAATTTCAGGACATAATGAGATAAAATAAAATAAAAAATCAACAGAGCTATTTAAAATTGATTTTTGTTGCTTTTGTATTGGCGGCTGTAGGTTTAAATATCATTTTGTCTCATCTTTGCAGGTATCTCCGTAACAAAGAAGACACACACTTGTAAGTACAATCATTTTTTTCTTCCATTAAAAATCTAAGGTGCTTGGGATATAGCTTTATAAAAAACTCATCATTAAATGTTGAAAATGTTTCTTGTCTCATATAGACAGGTGATACAGCCACTGTATTTGTATCTCAGCTGCTGCTTTTGTCATTTTTGCCTGACACAGAACTTTCCTTTCTTATATCCAATCTGCTCTCACCCCTTTGTATTTCTCCTGTTCCGTACTGGAAAGAATATGATAACCCCAGAGAGGAAATTAAAGTGCTGTGCAGTCTTGTGACTTGCTAGATAATCATGCACATTTGAAGCAGACATTGTGGTGAAGCGTCTATTTGTTTTCTGCAAGGCCTTGCAGCTGAACAACAAGGATGTGGTGTTGTGAGGTGGTTTGTAACCTCTGAGGCTGCACTAACTACCCGAATTCTCTATTCTACAATATAGATAATATCTGAAAAAATTGAAAGATGTCAGGACAGGCGCTGACACGTGTCTCTAATCTAACATGCAAGGTTTCTGCGTGCTCTACAGTAATACTGTGGTGCTCAGCCTTTCAATTTCACTCTGCACGTTAAGAATTGATGAGAAGCCAAACCTGCAGGAATCAATAATCTCCTGGAGATTTGTACTATATTTTGACACGTGTGAAGTGCAATTGAAAACGCATGTAAATACACGTTTTTTTGTGGGGCTGTTCTGCAGTGTCTGTGTATGCAGCTAAAAGACTTATCTGTGTGTTCGTATCCCTCTGTGTGGATGGAAGAAACCAGCCCTGAAGGCTATTCTTTTGCTCTGATCACTCTGATGAAACTTGTGGAGAGGGGGAAGCCAGAGGGGCTTTTTGTAAGAGCGGTCTGAGTGTTTTAGATTGTGAGCGTAAAACACCCTAGCTCTGTGTTACATCAGACAACGGGGCAAAGGATATGGTCTTCAATGCTAGACAGCTCTACCTTGCTCAGACAGTGCCGTCAAAATAGCAGGATGATTGTGCGTTAAGCTATTTGCTTGTCTGGAGGAGCTACAATAATTTATTTATATATGTGTGAATGTGTGTTTGGGTCAAGATATCTTTAATGTTGAGAGGAAAACACATTTTGACCCGCAGTTCCCTTATCCCACCAACCTAATTAGTGTTACTCTAAGCACCTCTACACAGAGAGGGAAAAAAAAGAGGGACCAAAATCAAAGAGCATGATTTAGGAGTGTTGGGTTTAAAAGCCCTGGGCTGAAACTGGACTTAACTGTCTCATTTCAGTTAGAAATATTCAAATCTTAACTGTGTGAGGAAATCAAAGTAAATCCCCTTAACAAGTAGTTGGTTGCTCTGCCTCACAGACAGGAAGCGGCTGTAGCGCCTCATCAGGGTTGTGTGCTCAGAAGGAGTTAAAGGGCCAGTTAATGGTCATTGAGGTTGTAAAGGGGGAGCCTGGTGATTATATGGCTTGTGGAGTAGTAATGAGGGAGATGTCCCTTCCCTGCACGGTTATAGCCAGTCTGCGGACCTATTTCTGTTCTTGGAGAGAAAACATTGGCTTACATGATTTGCTGATTTGTGCTAACACTAATATGAGCTTGGCTGTCTTGCTTGCTTGTTTGTATCTGCAGTGCTTTGTAAAAGTATTCAAGTATTCATTCCCCTGGAATGAATACTTGAATTCTCCTGTTTTGTTGGGATTTTATGTGACAGACAAACCATGATTGGTGCATAACTATAAATTGAAAGTAGTTTTCAAATAATCTTACAAATACAAACTGTGGTGTATGTTTGTAATCAGCCCCTCTTTGTCAATACTTTGTAGGACCATGTTTTTTCCAGTTACAGCTGCAAATTTTAAGGTTATATCTCTACCAGCTTTGCACATCGAAAGACTCACATTTTTGTTTTTTCCTCAATGCATGATAACTCAAGCAAAGTCAGATTCTGAATTGAATTTAGGTCTTGACTTTGACTGGGCCATTGTAGTATAAATATGCTTTGCTATAAACCATTCCCTTGTACTTCTAACTGCATGACCTGCTAGAAGAGGCACCTTCACACCAATCTCAAGTCTTTTAAGGCTTTTAACTGGGTTTCTTTCAGGATTTCCCTGTATTTACCTCAGTCAATTTTCCCATCAAATCTGACCAGCTTACATGCCCGTGCTGAAGAAAAGGATCCCCGCAGAATGATGCTGCCAACCTCATGTATCATGGTGACGATGGTGTGTTTAGTGTGATTTGTGGTGTTGGTTTTCCTCCATGCATAGCATTATAGATGTAGGTCCAAAAAGTAAAAATTTGGTATTATCAGAATCAGAATCAGAATCAGAAAAGCTTTATTGCCAAGTACGTTTTTGGACATACAAGGAATTTGTTTTGGCGTAGTCGGTGCAGGACCGACTGCGGTCAGAACAGGACACCTTTTTGTCTCTTTCTGTAACGTCTCTTTGGTTTCTTCTTTGCAGTCTTCCACAAAGATTAGATATGTGGAGTCCATGATTTGAAGTTGTACTGTCAACATTGTTTCCCACCAGAGTGTTGGTGCTTATAGCTTCTCAAGAGCTACCACCAGCCTCTTGGCTGTTTTTAATTAATTCCCAGGTTCCTCGGTTTATGTTCACTACCAAGAGGTAGGTTTGCAGTTGTGCATTGCTCCTCCTATTTTCAAGTGATGGACTGAACATAGCTCTCTGAGAGGTTCAAAGCTTGGGATATTTTTTTAGAACCTAACCCAGCTTTAACCTTCACCACAACTTTCTCCCTGACCTGTCTGCTGTGTCCCTTGTTCTTCATTATGCTGTTTGTTACCTATGAGCCCTCTACAGAACAGTACTAAGATGAAATTGCACACAAGTGGACTGTATTTAGCAATCAAGTGACCTCTGAAGGGAATTGATTGGACTAGAATTTATTTTGGGTATCAGAGTAGAATGGTCTGAATACAAAAGCATGCCACAGTTTTCAGATTTTCAATTGTAAAAAACTTTAAAAATCATGTTGGTGTAAGATTCTATTAAAATACATCAAACCTTGTGTGTGTAACACAAGAAAATATTAAACAATTTGGTAAGTATGAATCAATTTGCATGGCACTCTATATGAAAGTATGGATTTCTGTGTGTGTGTGTGTGTGTGCGTGTGTGTGTGTGTGTGTGTGTGTGTGTGTGTGTGTGTGTGCGTGTGTGTGCGTGTGTGTGTGTGTGTGTGTGTGTGTGTGTGTGTATATGTGTGTGTGTGTGTGTGTGGGTTGGTGGGTGGGTGGGTGGGTGTGTGGACTGTGTGTGTGTGTGTGTGTGTTTTTAAGAGTTCTCCCCAGTCCAACCTAAACCACAGGGATGGGTCGTGTCTCGCCGACTCTCCACTCTGCCTGAGTGATCAAACTGCTGGAAGCTCCCTGCCAGTCCCCTCATCAATATAAATTACAGGGGCAGCTGTTCACTGGCAGCCTCTTCTCCTCTCCTTCCCTCTCCTCCATCTACCCAAATTCACTAATCATTGAGCCATCAGAAGGTGAAGAGTCCTAGATGAAAACAGATACTTATTCTTGCTCCAGTGGCTGTAATGCCCACTTTTTATGCAGTCTTTATGTAGATAGCCGTCCTTGATATTACTTGAGACACTCATTTGTCTCCCCTTCTTTCATTTTTCCCTACTGAAAATGGGGTAACCCCTCTCCAAAGTTTTTCTAACCACAATTAATTCTCATCAAAAAGTCAGCTGTGGTTTTCCTGAACACTTCCTTGGCAGTTTTACCACATTATCTGTTATATGGACTCGTTTCTGTCAAAACAGCCTGAGCCTAAAAGACATGAGAGCAAAAATAATTAAATTTTACCTGCTGATCTTTTTTCTTTTTTCTCTGCCTTTGATGGTGGACACCAGATACTCCCCATCACCATCTTCTACCTCATCAGGGCCGTGTTTTCTGTGAGATGAGTTTCTGTTTGGACCTGTTGGTGTGGAGCGAAGGCTCAGATGCAGTGCCTGATTACACTGAGATTAGACGTCTCACCTCTAATCTCCCATCAGCAGTCTGGGACTCTGTCTCACTGCTCGTATTGCAGAAAACTAGCCAACACACACACACACACCCATATTATGTCTTTCTATCTTTACAAGGACTTTGCATTGACTTTCATTTATTTTCCATATGTTTCTATGGCCTAACCCTTACCCTGACCCTAATCCTAACCATACATACCTAACCCTAAATTTAACCTAAACCCAACTCACACCTTAGTCCTAAACCTAACCCAAAACCAGCACTTCCTCCAATGTATTCAGGACCATAAAGAGCAGTGGGTCCTCACAACATAGTATAGTTGGGAACAATGGGCCTTACACTGTAACAAATGCTAGAACACACACACACACACACATACACATATGCACGTCATGTAGCCAGAATGCTCTGTGTCGAGCAGAGCAGATCGCCTGATTACGTAACCCTCTCAACGTCCTACAGCTGCATATGTACATTATGCTGATTTTTGACTGTTTCAAGAAAAATACAGAAACTAAGATTCATATTTGTAGAGGTGTACTGATCAGAGTATGTCACATTTATTTGCCCTTTATAAGGTATCCATTTGAATACTTAAATATTGAAAATGTCTATCCCCGATTATTAATGCAGGTTATAAGAAGATTTTTTTTTTCTTTTGTGACATTTTTATAATTGGCTTTTACTTACATGTAGAAAATCAAGGTTAACAATGTGACCATATGTGGTTATTTTGCTCATTCTTTGCAAATCAAAAAAAAGGATTTAGTAGAATATATAAGAAACATACCAACTTTATTTATAAAGTGCTATAAAAAAATACCACAGCTGAAACAAAGTGCTGCACATACCTCCAAACTATTAACATACATTAAAAGAAACGGCATGCAGAAATATGGCATAAGAACGATAAAAGATTAAACACTATAAAAACCAATAACGTTAAAAGCCAAAGAATAAAAATGGGTGTTAAGACGAGTTTTAAAAGTAGGCAGTAAAGGAGCCTCTCTCAAAATTAAGGATCAGCAATAGAGAAAGCCCTGCCCTCTCTGAGTTTCTCCTAGACCTTGGTACCTGCAGGAGCTGCTGTTCGGCCCAGAAGGGAAGCAGGGAGGAAGAAACTCAGAGAGGTACGGTGGGGCAAGGTAATTCAAACACATAAAAACGACAAATAAGAATTTTAAAACGAACTCTAAAAGGCAACCAGTGGAGTAAAGCCAGAACAGGGGTGATGTGTTCTGTTTTGGAGGACCCGTTTAAGAGACGTACAGAAGCATTTTGAACAACCTGCAGATGAGAGATCAAGGACAGACTCAACCCAAATAAAGTTAAAGGAAAATCTTTGAATATTATACGTTGTCACCATCTTAACTGTCACCGTACACGTTCTTGAGAACATCCTCTGCATGCTCCATCTCTTAGCAGAGGGACCTGTAATGCTAATGCCTGGGGTATAAAAGTTGTAGACAATTGAATAAAAAGTCAGGGTCTGCCACATCATTTGTCTCCTCCTCCTCACTTCTATCAAGGTGGGGCAACTGCTTCCTACCCCATTTTTCATTAAACATCTTAGAAATCTGATCATGACGATGACGATAAGTATTATTATTTTCATCATTATTATTATCGTCACAAAAACAGCAGTCTCCATGTGTGTTTTCTAGAAAATGTAGATCCTTACTTTAACTCTGAGATTTCCAATAGGGTGCCAGCATTTCCAAGTGGAGCCTGTTCCCCTGAAAGCTCAATGACAGCACCTTTTTTTCCAGGGATTCCAACTCTCACTCTTCTGGAGTGAGACTCCATGTTTTTTGTTCTATTTCTCGTTTTAAATAAGGAAAGTGTCTGTACTCAAAGCAAAATGCTGTTATTTGTGATTGGTCACTCTCAGTGAACAATCAAGCTCTTTCAACATACAAGGTAAACGTAGACCTCATTTAGGAGTCAGTGATGATAGTTTTATTCATTGCCATAATCTAGATCTACATATATTGTCTCAGTTCAGACCAAACTACTGGATCTAAAAGTGATCAAATTTTAGACTTAAAGTTAGAAATTCATGTGGTCCACAAAATAGTATAAACAATTCAATTATGCCCTAAGGTATAAACTACACCTTCATTTGATTTGGAGAGCAAAACGCTTCCTTGTTATCATCAGAGACAAAGTTCTGCTGGTTTCAATAAAAAATATCAATAATTTTGAATCCCAACCAACAGGACTACATAGAGTACCTTTATTTTTAATGCAAAGAACACTCAGCCCTTACACAATGTTGTTTATGCAGACTACAAATTGATTATTTTATGGAAAAAATAGTACTGATATTATTTTAACATCATACACATAGAAAGTGTCGGACTTGTATATTATTTGTGTGCTTGTGCGCATCCTGAGGAAAAGCTCAATTAGTAAATCTCTAGTAATTGGGGTAACTAAGGTCCTGAGTTTGAGACTGGCTGGTAAGTCTTTATTTTCTTTATTTTGTCCTAGTCAATCTGAGCTAAAACCTGTCTCTGTTTAGACTTCAAATAAATGTATAAAACCAATATTAGACTTGGAAAAAACATTTAATTTTCAACCAAATATCATCCAAATTTTGCCTAGATGTACATGACTCATTTAGAGATTGTTTAGACATATTTTCATCTAAAAATGCTCCCTGGGTTATGATGTTTGACTTTACAGATATCCAAGGTTATAGCTACTGATGGCTATTTTTAAATTGATCAGAGCTTGTTCTTCAGAATTGCCTTATCCAACCTACCTCATCTATGGAGCAAGAGGATTCTTCAATGTTTTGACATCAAAGAAGAAATCATTTATCATTTATTAAAGAGCTTAATATAATATCTTCGTATTTGGAATATACAGGTCCTTCTCAAAATATTAGCATATTGTGATAAAGTTAATTATTTTCCATAATGTAATGATGAAAATTTAACATTCATATATTTTAGATTCATTGCATACTAAATGAAATATTTCAGGTCTTTTTTTTGTCTTAATACGGATGATTTTGGCATACAGCTCATGAAAACTCAAAATTCCTATCTCACAAAATTAGCATATCATTAAAAGGGCCTCTAAACGAGCTATGAACCTAATCATCTGAATCAACAAGTTAACTCTAAACACCTGCAAAAGATTCCTGAGACCTTTAAAACTCCCAGCCTGGTTCATCACTCAAAACCCCAATCATGGGTAAGACTGCCGACCTGACTGCTGTCCAGAAGGCCACTATTGACACCCTCAAGCAAGAGGGTAAGACACAGAAAGAAATTTCTGGACGAATAGGCTGTTCCCAGAGTGCTGTATCAAGGCACCTCAGTGGGAAGTCTGTGGGAAGGAAAAAGTGTGGCAGAAAACGCTGCACAACGAGAAGAGGTGACCGGACCCTGAGGAAGATTGTGGACCTTGGGGGACAATGCAGAAGCAGTGGACTGAGTCTGGAGTAGAAACATCCAGAGCCACTGTGCACAGGCGTGTGCAGGAAATGGGCTACAGGTGCCGCATTCCCCAGGTCAAGCCACTTTTGAATCAGAAACAGCGGCAGAAGCGCCTGACCTGGGCTACAGAGAAGCAGCACTGGACTGTTGCTCAGTGGTCCAAAGTACTTTTTCAGATGAAAGCAAATTCTGCATGTCATTCGGAAATCAAGGTGCCAGAGTCTGGAGGAAGACTGGGGAGAAGGAAATGCCAAAATGCCAGAAGTCCAGTGTCAAGTACCCACAGTCAGTGATGGTCTGGGGTGCCGTGTCAGTTGCTGGTGTTGGTCCACTGTGTTTTATCAAGGGCAGGGTCAATGCAGCTAGCTATCAGGAGATTTTGGAGCACTGCATGCTTCCATCTGCTGAAAAGCTTTATGGAGATGAAGATTTCATTTTTCAGCACAACCTGGCACCTGCTCACAGTGCCAAAACCACTGGTAAATGGTTTACTGACCATGGTATCACTGTGCTCAATTGGCCTGCCAACTCTCCTGACCTGAACCCCATAAAGAATCTGTGGGATATTGTGAAGAGAACGTTGAGAGACTCAAGACCCAACACTCTGGATGAGCTAAAGGCCGCTATCGAAGCATCCTGGGCCTCCATAAGACCTCAGCAGTGCCACAGGCTGATTGCCTCCATGCCACGCCGCATTGAAGCAGTCATTTCTGCAAAAGGATTCCTGACCAAGTATTGAGTGCATAACTGTACATGATTATTTGAAGGTTGACGTTTTTTGTATTAAAAACACTTTTCTTTTATTGGTCGGATGAAATATGCTAATTTTGTGAGATAGGAATTTTGGGTTTTCATGAGCTGTATGCCACAATCATCCATATTAAGACAATAAAAGACCTGAAATATTTCAGTTAGTGTGCAATTAATCTAAAATATATATATGAATGTTAAATTTTCATCATGACCTTATGGAAAATAATGAACTTTATCACAATATGCTAATATTTTGAGAAGGACCTGTATGTAATAAGGTCTTGCAATTTAAAAAATCTAATTTTGGTCTATCTTACAAAGCCCTGTCTAGTTGCTAGATAAGTCTAAGCTATTATTTTGTGCTCCTGATTATAATTTGATTGCTTTATGCTTAACTCCCAGGATCCAAGTTTGAGACACTCATGGTAAAGTAAAACACTGGCATCAAACTGTTTATTGAAAGTCTTACTTTGGTGTGGCGTGGCATAGAGGTAGAGTGCACGACCCATATATGGAGACCTTAGTCGCAGCCATCCCAGGTTCAAGTCCTGACTCCAGAGACCTATGCTGCATGTCTTTCCCCTCTCTACACCTTACCTCCTAATCTAAGTTAAAAAACTATCCAAAATAAAGGCCACTAGTGCCAAACAAAACTCCACTTATAAATTGGCAACTCTGGCTGTTCTCTGTTCAGTCTTCCTGTTACCTTCTGAAAGTCTTGCTTTTTCTTGCTCCCTGAATCAACTGCAGACATGCCTCGATATGCTGTAGAGAATAGTTTCCTTTTATATAGCTTCTTCCATCTTTGTGCCTCATTGGACTTAACTTCACTGATACTGCAAATAACTCACATTCAGTCGTCTTCCAAAAGCAGCAGCATCCAGCAAGGGTGTTGTTGTCCATACACCCTGCTGGCCGATCAACCTTAAAATTATCTGATTGCAGTCACCAGCCAATTAGTCAGTGCATCTCTAAATATTTATCTTTTAGGAAACTAGAAATGGAAGACTGAATTAGACAAATATGCCAAAGCAACATAAATACTAAAATAGACTCACCGGCCACTTTATTAGGTACACCTTGCCAGTACCGGGTAGGACCCCCTTTTGCCTTCAGAACTGCCTTAATCCTACCTGGCAAAGATTCAAAAAGGTACTTGAAACATTCCTCAGAGAGTTTGGTCCATATTGACATGATAGTATCACACTGATTTTGCAGATTTGTCAGCTGCACATTCATTATGCAAATCTCCCATTCCACCACATCCCAAAGGTGCTCTATTGGATTGAGATCTGGTGACTGTGGAGGCCATTTGAATACAGTGAACTCATTGTCATGTTCAAGAAACCAGTATGAGATGATTTGTGCTTTATGACATGGTGCGTTATCCTGCTGGAAGCAACCATCAGAAGATGGGTACACTGTGGTCATAAAGGGATGGACATGGTCAGCAACAATACTCAAGTAGGCTGTGGCGTTGACACAATGCTCAATTGGTACTAAGGGGCCCAAAGTGTGCCAAGAAAATATCCCCCCCACCATTACACCACCACCACCAGCCTGCACCATTGACACAAGGCAGGATGGATCCATGCTTTCATGTTGTTGACACCAAATTCTGACCCTAATGTCGCAGCAGAAATCGAGACTCGTCAGACCAGGCAACGTTTTTCCAATCTTCTATTGTCCAATTTTGGTGACCCTGTGCGAATTGTAGCCTCAGTTTCCTGTTCTTAGCTGACAGGAGTGGCACCCAGTGTGGTCTGCTGCTGCTGTAGCCCATCCGCCTCAAAGTTTGACGTCTTGTGTGTTCAGAGTTGCTCTTCTGCATGCCTTGGTTGTAACGAGTGGTTATTTGAGTTACTGTTGCCTTTCTATCAACTTGAACCAGCCTGGCCATTCTCCTCTGACCTCTGGCATCAACAAGGCATTTGCTCCCACAGAACTGCTGTTCACTGGATATTTTCTCTTTTTCAGACCATTCTCTGTAAACCCTAGAGATGGTAGTGCGTGAAAATCCCAGTAGATCAGCAGTTTTTGAATTACTCAGACCGGCTCATCTGGCACCAACAACCATGCCATGTTCAAAGTCACTTAAATCACCTTTCTTCCCCATTCTGATGCTCGGTTTGAACTGCAGCAGATCGTCTTGACCAGGTCTACATGTCTAAATGCATTGAGTTGCTGCCATGTGATTGGCTGATTAGAAATTTGCATTAACGAGCAGTTAGACCGGTGTACCTAATAAAGTGGCTGGTGATGTATATTAAAGTTAAACTAAATAAAGCAATAAAACAGGTCCTTAAAGGTCTCCATTGGAATTTTCTTTTTTGGTTAAAATAAAACCAGAGTATTGTAACCATCAAAAAACTTCATTACTATTCATGTCACTTATTGTATTTTATTTCACTATGTATGACCACTGTATGCATTATATTTACTATTTGAAGGTATAAATAGTGTTTGGGATAATATTCGAAATCGAATTGTCCAAAGTGAGGCAGCAGTACAAATGTAACCGTGGGATAATGGAACAGTCCAGATAAGTCCAGACAAGGTTTCCTTTCTCCTCACTTTAAAGATGCATTTTTAGACAGCCCCAATTTCTTTCCACCCTTTACAGTATTTATCTCCATTGTGATGACATACCTCTTACACTGATTGAAAACATAGCCTTTCTCCTGCATCATCATTTATTTGCTTTTACCTTGTATTGAGTTTCTCTCGTCTGTAACGTGCACTCCCATTCTTGTAGTACAGCCAGACTTTCCAGCAGTTTTTTTTAGAGCCAGATTAATTTGATTCATCTGTGGTGCATAAGGAGGACAGTGCATGCAGATTTACAAAGAAATTACAGCACTCATTTGGGGCTAAATCAACATTGAAAAGTCTGAGTTCGTATACTTTATCATTTGCTTAAGTTGATTTTTTTTTTTTCCTTTTGAATTTTTGTCATTACAGAACATTAATTTGAAAAGCAGTGGAGAGGTATTTAAAGATGTCTCATTAATCCAAATTAGTTTTTGTGTTCTCAAGATATGGTGACAGCTTTTACCTTTTGGAAGCAACTATTTTACCCTTATATCGGATACTTTATGCTTTTTCACCGAAATTCAGCGTGAAGCATGTTTTTGGGGGGTTTCTTTGGTAGTAATGTTTGTTGCAATGTCTGCAAGGGTACAAAGCTCAAATTCTACACAAAAGGGACATATTTTCTCTTAAGGAAAGTCAGTATATAGGAACTGTCAGAATATCTTATTTGAAATTCAGCCCTTTTCTGACATGTGTACCTCCATATGGAATTTGCTTTGCATTTGTTTTTTGCATAGCAGTTGGTAGTGCATACTTTTTAAAGTGTTAGGATACATTATTACATGGTTTTGAAAATGTTTTACAAATAAAATTTGTGTAGTGGATTAGTATACAGTCCCCCATACCCATCCCCACTATGTTTTTTGGTGGCAATGACATTTTTAGGGTGATTTTTAATGTTAACTTTCTATAACACTATGCACTTTGAATGTGATTGAAAATTTCAGTTTAGGTCTCTTCTTACCATAAGATCTTCTTCCACATGTTTCCTGTGTCCCCTACATGGCTTTTGACAAGCATCAAACTGGGACTTAACGTTTTCTTTCAAAATGACTTTTTTCTTGCCATTAAAGGCCAGATTTCTGGAGTGCACAACTAATAGTTATTTTGGTTACACTGGATTTTATTTATGGTATTAGAGTAAAGGGATGATGAAAGCACACCATTCAGATTTTTATATGTAAAAACAATGTATACTTTTTGTTCCACTTCCCCTTTATGCTCTACTTTGTGTTGGTTTATCACAAAATCCCAATAAAATATACTGAAGTTTGTGGTTGCATAACGTTTAGTGGGTAGGGATACTTTTCAAAGCACTGTATGTTAATGTAGACCCTCAAATTGAGATGATAAACTTCAACAACCCATGATATGCTTTTAAAAATTGCATGGCAGAGATTATCTGGCTGAGTGAAACAGTATTGTTGAATGGCATCTATCATTTTCCAGTTAATCAAACATTAGATTTATGGTCCTTAATGGTGGTGTACATTGCCAATTGAGGAGAATAATACGTCCCAGTTGCTGTGTAATTTTGCTTGGCAACAGGCATACTCCTGTGGAATCGCCCGGGGGGCAGTGTGAGTTGTCTCTGCATAGCTCCATGTTCCAAGCTCGGTCGTTGTTTGAAGGTATTTCATCACATTGTTGCCTTGATTCAGCTCTTTGGGGATTTGTTAGTTGCACTCATGTGGGAAGTGCATCCAGAACATTGTTAAGCTAGGGCTGATAATGAAGATCAGCCAGCCAGAGTCCCCTGAGCCGCACGGAGTGAGATACTCGAGCGAGACGCACGGCGCCGACATGGTGGAGCGGGGCACAGCAGCAGCACACGCAGACACAAAGGAATCATCAGCACAAAACATACAACACTCAACTGTGCTGTAGTCTGTTACATTGAGCATACTCCACAGCAGATTATTTCTTAATTTGCTGTATTCTGCTGTTATAAACATTTTTAAATTGCAGAACTGCTGTTATGTTGATTATGTTATGTAATACCATAACCATTTAAGTGTTTTTCTTTTGTTGGGAGTGATAATGATAATGGCTGCATCAGAAATAACCTTCCAGTCTGGGGAAAGTTATTTGGTTCTCAGCATGGCTCTGAAACTGCTTGATTCCTCTTTTCGCACAACAACATTGAAAGTCTAAATTGACAAAATCTTCCCCCTCGCTCTGTTTCTTTACTTTACTCTATTTGTTTGTTCTACAGAAAAGTGTTTTCTTTTCGGACATTTCAGTTTAATCTATAATAGATTGCTTTTTTTCCTTAAATAGGTCAGCGCAATCACAGCACTGAGGAATAGACAGTCACTGTAAAAGGGAAATCAATAGAGTTATCTATTTGTCGTAAACCAGGCCAGCATGATTTTTCTCCATTTTTCCTCAGCTGCCTAGTCCTCGTCTTTTGCTGAAAGAATTATGGTTGTCATTTCATGAAATTAGAAATGGCCTTTGTACATGCACTTTCTCTGCATAAGTTTCTATGGCCGAAGGCTTTTCTTTTTATCACATACATGGGCCTGGAGTGCTGCAAGGGGAGCCGTAGGGGGTTCAGGACAGTTTTCTGAGGGCTCAGGCTTCTCTGCTATTGTTGGTTCTTAATCTGGTTCTCCTCTCAGTGTTGAGTCTTTCAGAGAATTTGAGCTAGAGCAAAGAGAGACCTCATCAGCTTTTTTTCCTCAGCCTTTCCTTTTTGTGTCTGGCACAGCTGAAGACCCTGTCTTTGAAGTATTGCCAAACTAGGAAAAAAGAGTAAGTGACATGTGACAAGGATACAATGCTTGAACGGGTAAGTGGCCCCTTCTGCTGTGGCCGATTTCTCTTATGCTGGACATCTCAGGTGAAAGAGAACGAGAGGTACAGGGAGACGCTGACATCCGCAAGGGGGGAAATGACTGGCACCCACTGTTAGAGCAGCAGTGTCCACTGGATCGTCCAGCTTTCGCACAGGTTATTCATCTCTCATCATGTCTTTGATGCTTCTTTACTTTCCCTCTGTGTGCAGCACATGACAAGAGTTCTCATCACATAATGAAAGCTTTGATTCATTTTGGTCGACACAGGCAGAAGTCAGATAGGATCTAGACCAAATGAGGAAGGTGCAGGGTGTGCACTCTGAACTACTCACAGCATCATAATAATGAAGTTATGTATATTGCCTTGCAAAAGTTGTTTTTTTTTTTTTTTTCACAGATAAAGTGTATTTACTACCATAATTAAGTACTTTGGCCTATCACTGCAATTACAACTGTAAGTCTTTAGGGCTCTCTCAGCAGTCTTAAATTCTTACCAGCCTATTTAAGGTTTTATCCAATATCTGACCTGCATTTTGCTGTAGCCATCTTCCCATTAATTCCAATTAGACTTCTAATCCTAAACTGCTAAAGAGAACCATTCCCACAGCATGATGCTGCCGCCACCATTTTACACAGTGGCCATTGTGTTTTAAGGGTTTTAGAATTTTATTAAAGAGCATTTTGCAAGTAGGCCAGAAAGTCCAGAGCAGCTTCTTTCAATTGTTTGCCAATTTCCAAAATATGACATTGGAAGGACAATGTAAAGGAATAAGGAAAGTTGAAATTAACCACAACACTGCTTGTGCAGATGAGAATCCATTGTGAATGCCATTGTATGCCAGTTATATTAGAAATAAGATATGTTGCTTAAGACATGCCCACATTTTGGAACTCATACGTTGGCCAAGTTGTCATATACATACAGTCATATTCAGTAAATTAGAATATGTGTTCCTGTGAGGCTTGTTTATCACATTAAAAGTACCTTTTGAAAATAACAACCTTTTAGCAAGTCTTAAAAATTTTTCATTAAAGCCACATTTCAGTATTAAAAGTAGAAGCATGAAATCGAAATTTACTTATCTCAAATAATTTATTGAAACTAAAGGGAACAACAGTTGTGGGTATACGACATCAAAAATGTCGATGTCTCAATAACGTGTCATGTGTCCTTGAGCATTAGCTCAAGCATATAGCTTGACAACGATGTCTCATGCGGTTCACAAGTTGACTTATTGTCTGCTGAGAGCTGGCATTCAACTCTTCTTGAAGGGTGACCCTCAGGTCATTGGGGTTCTGGGGTACAGAGTTACGAGCATCTAGATGGCGACTAAGCTTGTCCTATAGGCTTTTTATGGGATTCAAGTCTGGAGAAAGTGTAGGCCACTCCATTTGAGGTACCGTAGTCTTCAGTAGCCATTCCCTAGTGATGTGACCTTAATGAGCTAGAGCATTGTTGTTCACGAACATGAAATTAGGACCATGTTGTTCATGAAGGGGCACAATGACTGAATTAATTTTGTCATTCAAGCAGTATGGACTTGTCGCCTTACCATTCACAAAGTCTAGGGCAGCTCAGTATTGACTAGACACACCTTCCCACACTGTAAAACCACCACAATCTACTTTCAGCAGATAACAGCACTGAAGACCACTGGTCTCTCGACCAGAGTAAACACTCCTTGGCCCATGCAAGATGATGATGCCTGTCTTTGGTGGCGTGGTCATGTACCCTTGCAGGTCTTCTAGCAACCAGGCCATGCTGATGTAAATGGTTTCGAATTGTCTGCCATGACCCTTGGGTGCCTCTTACCTCCGTTAAATGTGTCTGGAGTTGAGTGACATTCATTATCTGGTTCAGCAGGGCACTGATCACAATAAAGTGGTCATCAGTGTGGGATGTGGCCAAAGGATGTCCACTTCTATGATTTTCTGTGACTCTTTTAGTCTCTCTGTATCTCTGTTGCAACCTGCAGATGACACTCTGTGACACTCTAAGCTCAGTGGCCACTTCCGTCTGAAAACATGCTGTTTAAAGCCTTGCAACGGTGAGGTACTGTTGATCAGTTGTTAGAGGTCATTTTAGGCTCATGAGGTCAAAATATGAACAGTGTGATGAAGAGGACTATTTAAACACCCATTCTGGTTGAACCAGGAAATGTATTGGTCCATTCATGGATCAAACACCAGTTTTGAATGTTGCCGTTATGTGCCATGTTAGGGAACAGCAAGTTGTGCAAAAAGTACCGAATCACTGAACAGTTAGACATGTGCATCCGAAGGTTTAGAGGTCAAATAAGTTCACCTGTGAAGGTTATAATGCAATTTAGGTTCATGGACTGAACTTATATAGTGCCTTTCCAGTCATTTCAACCAAAAGCATTTTAACACTAGAGTGACATTCACTCAGTCACACTCACATTCATACACCAATACACATATCAGTAGGCACCTTAATGTTAAGGCACCTTGCCCAGGGGCAAATCAACATGTGGCAGATGAAAGCTAGAATGGAACCCACAACGTTTGAATTACAAGATGACTACTCTTTCCACTGAGCCACAGTCGCCTTGGCCTGTCATCCTGAAATTTCACTTGGAAGCCAAATATCCCTAACTTTTTTTGAGGAGTATGTGTGTGTGTGTGTATCAGTCCCAGACGCTGGTCTTTCAAGGAGGGGAAGCTCAATTCGTTGATTCGCTCATTTCACTGTCAATCAAAAAGGGATTCAGCCTCAGACAGATCATCCAATCATCATGCAGAAGCTGAGCGTCCAGGCCAGCCGAGGCCAGCCCACTGCCCCATAGACCCCAAGAGATGCTGAGCGTCCGATGGGCAGAACAAAGCCCAGCTTTTTTGCTTCGGTATTGAACTCGCTGTTTAAAGCACTGTGAAGTTGCGGGAATGAGTGAAAGGAAAGCCACGTCGTTACCAGTGATAAGAAGCTGATTCTGAACAAAAATTGAGCGCGTTGTAGCACTTATTTTTTGACATTTTAGGGTAAGCTGAGCTTGCCTTGCAGTCTTAGAGCAATCGCCACTGGTGTGTGTATATATATATATTCTGGTCCTTATGAATTATTATGAATATTGGTTGTATCCATTGTCAGATGTCATTTTCTGTGAAGGCAGACAAAATACATATATTTTTCCTTTAATGTTGCTGTATAAATAAGGTACCTTAAATATTTTACATCAGGTTTATTGCTGGTTAAGCATAATTTTCAGATCAAAAGTAATCATTAAAAAGCACTGGGTAAAAAAAAACAACTGAAAAAATGAAACTGCTTGTTTGTTAGACCATTTGAACTGTGGATAATCTCTTCATGACAAACAACGTCATTCTGTTCTGAAAATAAAGTTGAAATAGAAGTTGCACCTACAGAGAGGAGTGCAGATGTGTTCACAAATGCTTTTGTTGATATTACACATTGACATTTGTGCTGATCGCATTGTGCCCATTTTGTTGAATCTGCTTTATTAGAAGAATGCTTTGGTTTTTTTTTTTTTTTTACTTTTTCCCCCTCCTTGCTATTAATTTGCGTTTCTGTGGGTGTGCAGCACTAGAACAGAGATGCAGTTAACCCATTGTGAAGTTAGCCGTCATCATTAAGATTCTTCAGATAACAGGCATGCGGATTTCTACTGCTCAGCATTATAAGATCCCAGACATCAAAGGCAGATTTTCATTTTACAGTGTCTGTGCGGCACGGTAAAAGGAAGGAGGAAAAACAGAAAAGACAGGAAGAACAGGTAGGTTGATATGGAGCCAGGGAAATGCAGTGTACTTGAAGAAGAAAGAAAAACATGTATGCTGTATGTCATGGATTCAGGTGATACTATGCTTAACTAAGTATATGATGCTCTACCAACATATTTAATTGGTGTAAATCAGTGTAACCTAAATAATGCTGCTTCCGATTGCAGGGTTGGTTCTTTCTGCTTTGCTGTTACACACCACTGTAATTTTTCTTTATCTTAAATTGCCAGCTTGTACCTTTAGTCAGCCGTTATTTTTTTCTGACCAATATTAAATCCTTGCCAATTATTTCCTGTTTGTACAAATCTTGTTACACAATTTCTATGTCTATTCCAAAGATTTTACAAGGAAGTTCTCCTTAATTCTTATTACTTTCTCTTCCAGCATGCTGCCATTATGCAGACGCCATTACATCAGAATGAGCTGTTCAACAGTGAGCGTATTGAATGTACAAGAGCGAGAAATATGCTGTTCTCCGGTATTGTGCTGGATTACAGAATCAAGGTCGACTCACAAGACACAGAGCAGCATTATCCCTTAATCCTGTGTTTTGGTTTCAAATAGCCTTTTTACACCTAATCTTCACAAGTAAAATGACAAACATGAATACTGAGGTGGGTATTTAAACATGCATTACCCACAATGTTAAGGTCACAGGCTTATTGCTGACTTACATTAGCTCTGTGTTTTTGTTAAAGAACATATAACCATGTATTGTTTTGTTGCACCTGTATTACAGGGAAATTGGGAGACTTGTGATGAAATTTCCTTTGACAGTATTAAATAAATAAATCTGAGAACTTTTCAACCCATAGCAAAGTTCAAGCAACTTCAGATAATGTTAACTTATCAATCCATCTTTAAAAAACTTTAAAAAAAATACTTTTCCCTTCACACCAAAAAAGCTCAATGAAATTTCTGCATAATTCTCAAGGCTAAAAATTTATTTAAAAGCAACACAGATTTTTGCACTTTATAGAATTCACCAATTTCAGGCATTAGATGCTTGGATGGCCCTAACTTTCTATCACTAAGCTGAGCACTCCTCAGTGGTTTGTGAAGAAAAAGTCATCTTACACTAAAGACACACTAACTTCACATAAGATAGATAAAACATATGATGCAAGCAAACATAATGTTTAAACCACAATTTCTGCACCACAAGTCTCATATAAAACAGAAATGTCCACGTGTGTAGCTCAGGCCTTCAGTTAACAAACAACAACACCCAAGCAAAGTTATAGACTAATGTGTTAAGATCCTGGCCCACCACCTACATGGATAACAGTTTGCTTTTACTAAATATGTGGTCCTATGAAGCCATTGGAAGTGACCTGCAAAAAGGCAGCTCTGTAGGTTAAAGTTGGAGCATTGGTACAATTTAGATTATGATTTATAGCTTATTTTATAGCTTGATTATTTTTTTACTTTATCTCGGTGGACTATGACATTTTTTTTTTAAAGGTTAATAATTCTCCCACATCTTTATCTTTCACCAAGTAGAGTTTGACCATGTGTAGGTGGGTCTACAGATAATGTAAAGGAAATGCTTACTCTGCACTGCAGTGTCTCCCCTTGACCAAGCTGGTCTGAGCATACCTGTCAGACTCAGCTGTGGCAGAGCTGCTGGAAACTTAAAGGTGCTGTGAAAGACTAAAAGTGGGCCAGCCACTGCTGCCTCCTGTTGACCTACCTTGTTCGGAAGGTCCAGGTACAGACTGATGACAGGACTCCTCCTCAGTGGACCACATTACTAATGTGTAAGGGTGCGAGAGGAACACATGCGGTGATGAATCACTCCCCTGCATCCATGGCATCCTCATAAGTCAAGAGTAAAAGTGTTGAGAACAGGCTCGGTAAAGAGATCCTTCGTGTCGCGTCGTCCACCACAGAGAAACTCCATCCCGCACCCAGTGGAGGTGGGGAAGTGTAGGGAGGCTAAGTGGTGTACATCACCCATATAGCCTGAGGAACTTCCTCAATCTCTAGGAAAACATTAGTCCCTCCTTTGAGTCACTTGTTTTTTGTGGAACTTACAAAAAGTTACTTTCATGCTTCAACAAAGCTAAAAAGTTATTATGATGATCAGAAGAGTCTTGCTGCACCACCTTCTTTAAATGAAATCACATATAGAACGTTAAATATGTGTTAGTTTAGGCCATGATAGTTTTTACAACACAGTCATGGGAAGAGGCACTGCCCCATTATTCACTTAGATGTTTTTGGAACTAGAATAATGGTTAAACTAATCAGCCTGAAAGCAGAGAAAATATATATTTTTTGAACTGAAAGCAACTTCCTTGATGCAGATCTGCACGTTTCTCTGTTGTCTTCTTTTCTTCTAGCCTTAAGCCAGAAGGTTAAACTATTTTAGTTTACACGCATACCTCCCCAAAGAGCCGATGTCGTGCTATGCCAGTGATGTTGGGGGAGTGCACATGTTTGATGCTGGGTAATACATCACAAACACCAGGGGGTCTCACTGGTATGCTCCTCAATAATGAAGTTCATTCGTTAACTTCTCCCTCAAAGGCCAAGTTCCCCTGCTGCCCTTTTCAGCAGCCATTGCAACTCTTACCAGAGTCACCCCTCTAACAGAAAAAAAGACACATCATAATTTCCCCCCCTGACAGGCACAGTGGTTGCTTTCGCAGAACATGAAGAATAAGCAGGTCCATTATCAATTCCTCATGCCTGGTTATAGCCATAATTATCACTGGGAAATGACCTGCTCTGTTTGGTTTGCCATGGAGGAGCCGCTTCTCCCTAATTACCTCCTCCTTCTCTGCTATCATCCACCTACGATAAAGATGGGTCTGGTTTTTGTGGGGTTCGGGGGGGTGGGGTACTTGCCAGTTCATTAGAATTCACAGGGTTCCACCTCCCTGCCTAGCCAAGCTAAGCCTCTCACACAGGCTGCCATGCCTGCGATAATCTCCCCTCTTCGTTCCCTTTCACTCTTCTCTCTCCCTCTCGCTATCCGCCTGTTTCTATTTCCCTCTCTGTCCCTAAGGGCAGCCTCACACAAAAGATACGCGTTGCAATTCATTGTCGAATCTGATTTCTATTGATCTATTGAAAAATTGTTCAGTCACATCTGCGATAACGCTCGGTGGCAGTGAGTACTCTTTACAACTGCCTTTGCATCTGATAAGCCATACAAAAAAACTTCCTTGTTCGAGTCGCTTTAATACAAGTTTTTTTTTTTTTTTATAACTGGGTAGGAGATGCTTATTAAAAACAACAAAGAAAACTAAAACAAAAAAATCCAGCGGTCCACATATTGTAGATTTTGGGCTTGTCTAATTCTTTGTTGACCCTCATGCCAAAAAGCATTGAAATGGTCCCTTTTTATATTTTCAAAAATAGATACAAGGTTCAAAATATCTCAGACTGTGTTTCCTATAAGATGAAATGTAGAATTATCCATTTCAGGTTCAATCAGTCTAAGTATTTAACATTTTGAACTGCAGATTATCAAATGCAGTCAAAATCTATTAAAAAATGAGTGTCGTACAGATAGATGCCTATGAAGCAGATGCTACCTTTAGCAGCATCATTGTTTTTAGCAACTATTGTTTAGAAAATGTATCTGGTCTATCACTCTCTTATCATTTATTTTTTGTACAAAGTACCCAAAATGTTGCCAGATAAACATTTAAGTGGCTGGGCTTTTTCTGTGTTTTTGTAACCCGGAGATATCTACACGATGAGACAACCAAAGTCTCATAGAAAACTAAAACTCTAAACTATATTAGTTTAAGTGAACACAATTTGATAGACCTTTACTCTGCTTTACTTTTCCATCAGGTTGTTTCTTTGACAAGAAATTCTTTACACGTTCCATTCTCAGTAACTTTTTCACACAGGTAGATCAGGTCTGCCTTAAATGATGATGATAAGAGGTGTGGTCACACTGATATGACGTTGCAGCAAGATTAATTTCTTGTATTTTCACACAGTGATGGAATTAAATTTGAAATACCAGAGAGGAGTTTTTTTTTTTTTTTTTACATTTGTGAGAATTATTTAAATTTAGCTCTATAAATAACCCTGGAAGTGAAAGAAAAGGCTACAGCCTTGTCAACCATCGCTATATGCACATTGTTGTTGATTCTGATTATATGACAGCTGACAGGTGTACACCTAACCTGTGTTGCAATGATATGCTTTCATTTGCCATCTTCTGACCCTACTATTCTATAAATATTGTGTAAATATTGTGTGTATTTGCATTTCCTGACAGGGAGGGAGGGAGAGAGAAAAAGTGATTCTGATCTGGCCCTGGGGCTGCTGTGCATATAAAGGATGAAGGGCAGCTTATATAGCCATTAGTCATCTGATCTGAGTGTAACCATGAAAATTGTTAAAAGGTGTAATGCTTACAATTTTATATGAAATAAATTGCTCTGCCCCATGTGAAATCCATTAGTCATAATGAGTTAACGGCTTCTCCTCTAGCTACACATACAATAAAATAATTGCACAGCCGTGGTTCTGTAGACTGTTAAAGTTATTTATTTAAACTAGTCCTTAATGTAGCCCTCTTCAGACCCATGGAAATAACCCAGTGGTGTCCTCTGTTTTCATAGAAACAGATATTTTCTTTGTTGTCTGTATGATTTATTGTAGTCTTCTCACAAGTGGAAGCCCCGAGGAAATTGCCTGAAATGGCCCTAAATTGGTTTATGATTGTGCTGTGTGGGCTGGTGCTGTTATGGTTCTGATATTATGCCCTCCACTCCATGGCATCTATATTAAATTGATCTGTATTGTTTTCATGGAGTGCCTGTTTGAGGTTGTTAATTCGACTTCTGCCGCAGGCTGATAGGTGCAGCTTGAAACACCAAGGTGGATATGCTGTGAAATGTAACACTTAGCTTGCTAATACTTCAAAAAGAAAGTACGAAGAAAATAAGGACGTCTGAAAGAATTTATCCCGTGGGGGTCAAAGGCCACAGAGTGGAACAAGCATACTGGCAACAGATCTGCTGCCTTGAGTTCAGAGTAGTAAGAGTTAATGTGGATCAGCTGCACAGAGAGCCTGTGCATAGAATGACTACTGACAGACTGCTAATGAGGCCATTATCGGGTCTCATCTTCTCCTCTCCTCCAGGGGCACCACTAGTTGTTCAACACCACATTTCAATTGGATTTCATTCCACAGGACTTGTTTACAGTAAATTTATTTGGTTGTAATAATCTAGGAAGAGTTTGTGAGATGGCATTTAGGCTGTCTGATTGCAAAAAACGTACCTGGAATATTATTATCAGAATTGTAAGTTATAAAAAGGTTATTGACTGAAATGAAGCCATTTCATGGCTCTACATGACTGCATCAGTACTTGGACACATTTGACCACTTTGTGACTTAGTCAATACAGCAGTGAACATGCATCAGCGGTATATTGGCTTAGTGTCACCGGTAAATGTGGAGCCCTCAAGAAAACGTTTGATCAAGAGCAAATTAAGTAGTTTTGCAGGAATCATTTGTCCTTAGGCAAGATGAACATTGGAAGTACATTTATATGCAAGTGGAGGCATTTTATACCCTCTGAACACACCAGAGGTTCACTGATATTTTTATGGCTACTTCAGATCAGCCTGTCCTATACATTGAAGACCAGTAAATGTATTTTAAAACAGATATGTAATGTTATAGACAAGTTGTTGAGTAAATTTTCACACTGAAGGAGGCCGATTTAACAGTTGTCCAGCACAGTCTTTATCAAATTCCACAAGGAGAGTAAACCAAAACATCTAATTGCTGAAGAAGCTTAAGTGCTGCATCAAAGCATATTAATGGAAAGTTGAGTGGAAGGGGAAAAAAGCAGTAAAAAAGAGGAGTGAAGTAAAGCTTAATGAGTAATTTGTAGGAGATTCACAAGATGTGGACTGTGTCTGGAGTCAGTGGTTCAGCAGCCACCACACACAAACAAATCTATGGGCTACAACTGTTCCATATCTTGTGTTAAACCACTCCTAATCCAGAGATAACGTCAGAACTGTCTTACCTGGTCTGGGGAGAGAATGGTCCTTTTATTTGCAATTCAAGGTCAGAGTCTGGAGAAAGAATGGAGAGGTACAGAATATTGAGTATTTTGAGTTCAGATATGGTGCAGTACAGGAACATGCTTTGTGGTATGCAGATATTTTTGTGTTGAACATTATGTATCACTCTCTGAGTAGAAAGTCTTGTATAACATTAGTTCCAGTTTTTTGAATTTCTTAAATAAATTACCTTTTTGATGATATTGTAATTTATTGTGATAACCTCGTAGATTTCTTTTCAGAACCAACAGAACTGGACCATCTTCCCCATACATAGGGACAACCCAAAAAAAGCTGCGATATGTAATGTAACAAACTGTCAGTTCCTCTCAATTGATTAGTAGACATAATCCTTGTGAACTGTAAACCCTTGGAATAGAAACTAGGTTGTAGAGCATTATTGTTGAAAACATGACTAGCTCCTCTCTTGACATTCAGATTCTAGCATAAGTGTGATCCTGCTCTCAGATGTTGTTTTTAACTAGCCAGCATACACAAACCCCTGCAATCTTCCTGTTTTCTGTTTGTTTGTCTGCTTCTTCCTGTTTAACCACTCTGCAGTGTTGTGCCATGCTTTGTAGAAGGCTGCAGCCAGTTTTCAAGGCACGACCACAGACGGTAGCGGTTAAACATGTTTCTGCGTGGGCCATGGTCTTGACTCATCTGGCGAGCTTTGAAGATCTCATAGAGAGATGCTCACCTCTGAACAATGCAACTGACTCTCACAGTGACGTTGTTTTTAAATGTTTTACTAACTGTGGTCCTTCCATGTCTCATTCCTATCCCAGACATGGTCCATTTTATTATATCTGTCTCAGAATGATGTTTTGTTCATTACTGCGCTGAGCCATATAAGACCGGCGTTGACGCAACCTGAGCTAATGTGTTTAGTGACTAATGGATCATACAGGTCTTAATGAAACATTGTCATGGGAAGATTTATATTGCAAGCTGCTGAGTCCTTATTTAAATTTTATTTGTGGTTAGAAGTACCCTTTATTTAATCATTAGACACAGAATAGAAGACACATAATTAAATATAAATATTTATAATAAATAATGAATCAGAAGTGCAATAGTAGATTCACTTTAAGTTGGTTTTCTTTTCACTATTCCTGATCAGTTCAACTTGAAAGAATATTTCTCAAAGTTTAGTTGAAGGTACACACATGTTCGCTGTAAATAACCTCTAACTGTTTTTTAAATTCTCTGTTATTCTTTTGTACTTGTGTCCTTTTAAGTGTTTTTTGCAAGGTGGCAGGTATTTACACTGCTCAAAAAATAGATCTGAATAAATGAAATATTCTCATTGAATACTTTGTTCTGTACAAAGTTGAATGTACTGACAACAAAATCACACAAAAATCATCAATGGAAATCAAATTTATTAACCAATGGAGGCCTGGATTTGGAGTCACACACAAAATTAAATTGGAAAAACACACTACAGGCTGATTCAACTTTGATGTAACGTCCTTAAAACAAGTCAAAATGAGGCTCAGTATTGTGTGTGGCCTCCACGTGCCTGAATGACCTCCCTACAATGCCTGGGCATGCTCCTGATGGATGGCCTCCTGAGGGATCTCCTCCCAGACCTGAACTAAAGCATCCACCAACTCCAGGACAGTCTGTGGTGCAACGTGACGTTGGTGGATGGAGCGAGACATGATGGCCCAGATGTGCTCAATCGGATTCAGGTCTGGGGAACGAGCGGGCCAGTCCATAGCTTCAATGTCTTCATCTTGCAGGAACTGCTGACACACTCCAGCCACATGAGGTCTAACATTGTCCTGCATTAGGAGGAACCCAGGGCCAACCGCACCAGCATATGGTCTCACAAGGGGTCTGAGGATCTCATCTCGGTACCTAATGGCAGTCAGGCTACCTCCAAAGAAATGCCACCCCACACCATTACTGACCCACTGCTAAACCGGTCATGCTGAAGGATGTTGCAGGCAGCAGATCGCTCTCCACGGTGTCTCCAGACTCTGTCACGTCTGTCACATGTGCTCAGTGTGAACCTGCTTTCATTTGTGAAGAGCACAGGGCCCCAGTGGCGAATTTGCCAATCCTGGTGTTCTCTGGGAAATGCCAAGCGTCCTGCGAGCACAACCCCCATTTGTGGACGTCGGGCCCTCATACCATCCTCATGGAGTCGGTTTCTAACCATTTTTGCAGACACATGCACATTTATGGCCTGCTGGAGGTCATTTTGCAGGGCTCTGCCAGTGCTCCTCCTGTTCCTCCTTGCACAAAGGCGGAGGTAGTGGTCCTGCTGCTGAGTTGTTGCCCTCCTACGGCCTCCTCCACATCTTCTGGTGTACTGGCTTGTCTCCTGGTAGCACCTCCAGGCTCTGGACACTACGCTGACAGACACAGCAAACCTTCTTGTCACAGCTTGCATTGATGTGCCATCCTGGATGAGCTGCACTACCTGAGCCACTTGTGTGGGTTGTAGAGCTACCAAGCACACTCAAGCTACCACGAGTGTGAAAGCACCACCAACATTCAAAAGTGACCAAAACATCAGCCAGAAAGCATAGGTACTGAGAAGTGGTCTGTGGTCCCCACCTGCAGAACCACTCCTTTATTGAGTGTGTCTTGCTAATCGCCAAAGATTTCCCCCTGTTGTCTATTCCATTTGCACATAAAAGAAGATCCAGGACTCAGCGGGATTTAAAGAGATTGTGCAAAGAGAAATAGCCAGAGATCCTTAACTTCATAATGTAAACTTTGTAAACTGCAATAGGGTCACAATAAAAACACAGCGTTTGATTAATTTTTTTCTTGACAGTGGATTTTTTTCCCCACTGAATACATTTTTTGTGTAACTGCAAAAAAACATAAGGGTATTAAAGGGTATTAAAATCTTCAACCAGGGTGCCATTGAATGTGGGCGTCAAGAGATATAATTTTGTGATATTGTTTTTGCATTTTAGGATGTCCTCAAACTTTATATGCAACATCACAGGCAATAAATAAATTAAAAATCTTTTGGCATATGGAAAAGTCATCATTCTAACGTAAAAATGTATCTCAGAAATGAGTGTAATAAAATTTATGTAATAAAAATCCAGAAACAACTTAGAACATTAAAAGGAATCTCCAAAATTCACATCGCCAAACCTCAAATATTTATACCGTCATAAAAAAAAGGAAATGAATATTTTCTCTAGTTTATTTTCTTTCTTTTTGAAATACTGCTGTGTCTGAAACCCGAGCTGTGTGATGTTTGTCTTGAGACAAGATGATATGAGCACCAGCTTATTCATGAAATGCCAAATGGTTATTGGCCAAGGCTGGATTGCACTAAAACCAGAATATTGTATCAGAGAGAGGCAGCTGGTAAGGAGTCAGAGCAGATTATCATATGAGAGAGGATGAGTGAGGGGAGAGGAGGAGGGGGGTTGGAGCATGGTAGAGACTGGAATGGAAAGCAGGGGGCGAGAGCGAGGGGCACAGAAGGAGGAGAGAAGATGGAGAGATGGTCGCTGCGGGGCGGAGGGGATCATCCAAACCGTTCCGTCACTATCTCAGCTTCCTCACCTGTCGGGAAGTGTGTGAGTTTGACAGAGAGAAAGGATTGTGTGGGGGGGTGGGGGGGTGGGATGGGGTGGAGGGGTGGGGGATCCTCTGAGAGGTCAGAGGAAGATGCTGAGACTCCACTCGTCTTCTCTCTGCAAAGGGCTCACCGCTGCTCACAAACATCTGGCCTCACACTGATCACTCATATTCACTGGCAGGGAGAAGGAGCACTTCTATCTTTGAGCCACAGATAAAATATAAAATTTGAAAAATCACACAACCTCTTTTACCCACTCCCTTCATATTTTTGTTTCTTCCCACTTCCACCCCCTTCATCTACCTTTCCTTTCATCTCTTCTCAGACTCTTTCCTCTCTATTGATACTTAAAAGAAGCAGAGTTGCAGGGAAAAAAATTACTGTCTGAATTTACCCATGCTCTGTAAAGATAAGCCACAGAGCAGAAGATAGTTTGGGTGTGCTGTGTCTAGCAAGCCGGAGCAGACAAGACTGCAATCAGTGGGAAGAGGGCCAGCTTACCCCTGCCTGGGCTCTCAGCGCCCCTACTGGCTGCACGCTGTGCCAATCAAAAGGCCGGGTGGGTGGGGAAAGCAAGCAGACATGCACGCTGATGTCACAGTCACATGGAATCTGGTGTGGTCATGCTCGGAGGCTGAGAGACGGAGCTGTGCTTGCTGGCCAGCTGCTGCTGAGACAGCAGTGGAGGGCTTTGCGCTGCTGATAGTTTCTTCTCTTATGGACTCGAAGCTTAATGATGTATTTTGTGATTTCAGCTATGAAAGGTAAGATAAGGAAGACGATGATGTTATAAAACATATATATGCGTGCATGTTAAATCGCGCTGCCGGAGTAACAAGTAGGGAAGTACAGGCTCCGCTGTTTGTAGGCTGCCAACTCTGTTCCTTGCATTTGCAAGATATGAGGAGGGAGACGGTGTCAGTGCGCTCTAGGTTGAACTTCCCCCAAATTTATTTTGTGCATGGACAGATTATCTTTAAGCGCTGCTTATTGCACTTGCAAAATATATATTGTAGTATTATATATTTCTCGAAATGTGGTTTGACTTTCATATTTACAGTGTGTTTGATGATTTCTCGGTGCTACTGTCGTGCGAATGTGTTAAAACCACAGCCGGTGTAATCTGTTCGTGTCTGACAAGAACACTTTCCGAGTTCGTCTGCAGAAGTTTTTTTTTTTTTTTAATTTTTTTCTTGTTTTTTATTTATCTATTTTTCATGTTATGTATTTATTCTTTATTGTGTGCGTGTTTGAATCCCGTTCTTAATCCAGTTGTTCCAGTCCAGATGGGAGTGTGTGGCCGTGTTTGTTCAACGTGAAAGTAGAGGTGGGGAGCAAGGGCACTGGTGGATGGCAGACTGTGATTCTTTTGAGTTGATACCGGGGCGTGCTTTGCTCCACTGACCTATTTTTTTATGGTTGTATTGGTCGGGGAGTGGGGCGGGGTGGGGGGGTTGTGTGGTCATGGGAGCACCAGGATGGGTCCTCCCAGCCGCTGGAACGTTGATCCACTCAGCCCATAATCCTAACTCGTCCAGCCCCCCCTCCCATCCTTCCACTTTCCCCTCCATCATCCAGGCGCACATGTGCGCATACATCCCAGCAGACAGATAAGAATAGTGCTGTCAGACATACAGTGCTGCACTCTCATGCATGCATGCATGGATGCTTGCATATGCCTTTGTTCGTGTATTTCCCCACTTGTGCATGCATTCGCTTTTACAATGTACAGTGCACCCAAAAGTAGGGTTCATATGTACACACTTCATTGCACATAATCAGGGAAAGGCATCCGTCATTTTGTTAGATGGGGACTCCAGTGATAATTTGAGTTGATGTGTTGTCCTCCTCTCTTCTCACCTGCCTGTGTTATTTTAAGTGCTTGCCTTGTTGTACAACTTAGCTATTTTTATGCCAGTCTCGATTTAAAAAAAATTATTATGAAAATACTTAAATGGTTTGACTTTTTTTTTTTTTTTTTTTTTTACCTGTGTGGTTTGGCTGGGTTGGATATAAAGCTTGATCTGTTGGTGTGCTGTACCATTTATTTAATTTCTTCTTTAATCTGACATCAGCCTACCTGGAACAACATATGAAGACTAGCCTATTTGTATAATTTAGCATATTTGATGGTTCAAGCCTACTTTATTAAAGTACCACTGTCCTGTTTTAAATAAATAAAACAAATCATACATTTTTAACACATTGCTGAAACATCATGGATCTGTTTGTGTGTGAATGGCTTCTGTGACCTCTTTATTTTTTTTTTAATTGACAACAGGATGGCAGAATTTGCTTAATAAGTGAGAATCACGCTCAGATGTGTTGAGGCTGGCCATAAAAAATAGGACGAGACACACAGAGAAAAGATCTATTGAGCCTGTGTCCATTTTATACATAGTTTGGATTGAAGGATTATTTCATTAAAAAAAAAGTTGAGTGTGTGTGAAATTTAAATGACCTCTGAAAATGTGCAGAATCTAAGTATGTTTTATTTAAATTTTCATTTTATCTTCTCTTGACATATTGTGTGAAAATACTATTTCACTCTTCCTGAACCATATTTACATTAATATATTTTGTGCAATGTTTTCCATCAGCAGTAGCGGTATCAGTTAATGTGTCTGTTTTTAGTTTTTTTTTTGTATTCTCGTTCGGCTCCATCTTTCCCCAGATTGTTACGCTCTAGTCTGCCAGAGGTTGCTGGTGTCACGGCAGCGCACTGACATTGTGAGGATGAAATTGAAATGTGAACAAGCAGCATAATTGGATGCTAATTCAAATGGCACTGGCAATTTCTTCCAGAAAATGGTCAGAATTGGATGAACTGCACAGTGACTTTCTGTCTTGGCACAAACTTAGTAATTATATTAAACTCATCACCCTTTTACTGCTGTTTGAGCAATTTTTTTTCGCTTCTTTTTAAGATTTTCATCCTCTTGACTTCAAAATAATGCAAATATATTATAACAACCGCCTCTGAGTCTCTGTGGCTTTGTCTCTCCTCGTCTACCCACCTCTTCCTCTCAGTTCAGCCTCTCTACCACACCACTGCCTCTCAAGTACCTAATTACCTGTAATGGAAACATCCCTCTCATTACCCCATGCAAATTAGCTGTCCTACTCAGCACAATTAAGATGAAAATTCCAATTACATCATTAAAGAAAGTTGTTTGATGTACGGCGAGAAAAGGTAAAAAGTGCTTTTTGTCCAGAGTACACATAATTAACCCTTGAAAAAAATCAGGGGTGGGAGGGGGCACCTCTGCAGTGTATATGGACAGCACACAGATATGTGATTTAGCTCGAGTGTGTGCTACGCTATGAGAAATGTGCTGGGGCCTTAGCAAAGATAAAGCCAAATGTCTTGTGATAGGTGCTTTAAGGCTACATTAACAAGGCTGTAAATATTTGTTGTAGATTTGGCACTCGTTGTCTCTTTCCATCAGCGGTCCATTGAAGTGCTGCACTACCTCGTGCTGCAGGCTCTTGCACATTAAAGGAGAGGTTAACAAGATTGGCTATTATCCAGCTAGGGACTGAGTACTTGAAGAGCCATGAGGGGAAAAATGTCTGATTAAGTTGAGGTTGCACTATATAGAATAATTTACAATTAATGGCTGATTTGTTAAAGATATATATATATATATGTAAAACATTTTACACAGAATATGCTTGCTACAGAAATGCTCATTTAATACATGTCAGCTCATTTACCCAAAAAGCATTGATTTAAACGTTATACTGAAAGTATGAACAAATAATCCATGCAGGTAGAAAATGATCTACCATTGCACTAACAAATGGGACAGTTGCGGTTTGGTTATCTCTCCTACCTTTTAGCTGGCTGAGGATGTGGAATGGTGTTCTCACAGGTTATTAAGGAGTGTGGGATGTGCCTGACTGTGCTGTGCGCAACTGAGACAAATATCCTGGCTGCCTAACTGTGTTGAGAGGGGCTGGTTAATGAGATATTGGCTGCCCATTGAGAGCATGGATTTTTGATTTGGCAGCATAGAAGTTGGAAAGAGGGCAAGGTGCACTCTGGAGAGCAGAGGAGCCTGATGATAAAGTGTTATCTGATAACCGATATGATTTGTTGTCTTTTGACTCAATTTTTAGTATTGTTTATGAAGTCTGGAATATTTTATAAGTTAATATGAGATCCTCATCCTATGAAAATCCTGTCTTGAAACTTAAAATGCTAAAAAAAAAATCAATTTTTTTTTTGTCTAAAACAGAATAGCTAAAATAAAATAACACGGCGTATTAGTGTTTTATAATGTTGTTACTAACATTTATTTGTTTGTTTTAAATTTTATTGATAGACTTAAGCAACATTTAGTGGTAGCTTGTTACTTCTCATTGCTCAGGGTGTTATACATTTTTACTGTTTTGTTTTTTATTGAGTAACCCAAGTAGACAAGTTATTATGTAGTTACATAGTTGCGCCATTTGCTCAGCTAGAGTCTGTTTCGCAGACATCTTGCCTGTAGCTTGCTAACTGTAGGTTTTAAAACGGTTGCCTAAATAAAATAATCTGTTGCGCTCCTTTAATTGCCAGCGACTAAATATTTGTCAGTTGTCTTATTTCATTTTTTTTGTGAGGTGAGATAAAAATTGTAATATTTCTTTCAACAAGCTGATCAGCAGTGCACAGTAACAGGTGGGGGAGGGGCAGCACTACTCTGCTCGAAGCTCCATACAGCACATAGAGTTGGTGGAAAAAAGTCTGGTTACTGCTTTTTAATTGCTACATGTATTGCAATATTACATTTCCAAGCTTGTTTTGTTTCTTGTTTATTTTTTACCTAAATCTTTATTGTTTTTTACTATGTTTTACTTTTATGGATTTTTTTTTATTATTTTGTTTCTTTTTTACTTCCCCTTTTCCTTTTTTTGTTTGGTTTTTTTCTTTGTTAGTGTTTTTAATGGTTTATTTTTTTTCCTATTTCAGAACTTAACTTTATTTTTTTATTTCTTTTTCACTAATTGAGGGTGTTCCTTCAATCAGCTTGTTAAGGTAACAGGAGTGTGTTTGTTAGACCCAACACCTTGGTTGGTATTGATTTTCTTTGAATATCCATGTAAAATAAAGGCATTTTAATAAATGTTTTACTGCTCCATAGTGTGAAAGCAAGAAGCCTGATGCATGCCCTGGAGAAGTTTGATACTGATATTTGTGAGAACTCTCTGAACTGCAGAAGACAAATATTACTATAAAGGGAAATATCAACAAAGCACTGAATCCTAAATTCTACTCACGCCCCTAACCCGTAACATCCAATCATTGAAAGAGTAACAAATAGTATCTGATAGCTGTCAGGTTGTTTGGCTCAATTTCTGGCTCTCTGCCTCCCTGCCTCCCTGCTTTAACAAAATATAGTTTCCTCTATATCTCTGAATATTTCAAACCACATGAACTTTACCTGGGAGTCGGCCCTGTCAGTCATACCATATGATTTTGACAGATTTGTCCCATCACAGACGAGGTTAAACGATTCCACCTGCTCTGTGGCTGGTCGAGCAGCAGGGCATGAGAGACAAAACTGGTTAGAAGGAGCTGTCTGTTTCCACGAGTTGATTTTTCTTTGTTCTAAAACATTCATTTCAAGTTCACTCTGGGCTCTCATTATGGCTACCCAGTCAGGTAAATCACATAGCAGGACTTAGAAAATTGCCCCTAAGTTAGAGGCATTTGACTACTTTACTTTCAATCAGTATTTCAGGAGTCACTTATAGATCCTTTTGAAGTGTCTCCCTGTCACGCAGCATTTAAATGCTGATAGAATACTTCCTCTGTCAGCACTGGTTAGATATTCACACAATACAGTCCATTTTCTGCTTTCAAATTTTCCCCTCTTTCTTTCTCATTTTTGCTTCATCTGTAGAAGATGCAGAGAATACAGATGTGGTGTTTTACAGTTCATCTTAAGACACTGCGTGCTTTAGATTCTTTACATTTTCTTGGTTTATTTGTGTACCATTTTAAGATGATCAGAATTCACTTACTTAGTGAATACCGACTGTTATGTTCATTGTGTTGAGAAAATAAATGCCCTCCATGAGTCTTTTGGAATAAAAGAATTAACGTTTTTTCTTTCTGCTTTGTCCTCATACACTTTGCCACTTGTGGTTTTTGAAGTAATGGTGTTTAAAGAAAGTGAAGGGTGAAGTTTTATTCCCCTGCACTTTCATTCTGAGCATATTTCTTACCATCTGTTTTTTTTCTTCCCCTCGCTCTCTGTCTCCTCTACGGACCTCTGGAGGGCTGTCCATTGGCTTTTTGAAGTTGCATCAAAGAGGAAATGGGGGAGAAAAAGCATTATTGATTTTGCGTTTTGTCTGACTCAAACACTGAGGACAGAGAAACACAGAAGGAGCCAGGTGTTCAGCAGTGGGGCAGCTCCATCTCTTAAGAGGGAACCAAAGGGAGAAACCAAAAGACATGGAAGATGAGGAGGTTCACCAGACAACACTAAATGCACCTTTCCCTAGAGTTATCTGCTCTGTCCTCTAATGTCAATTTCTCATTATCTTTCGGTTGGAGACAAACTTCTGTCGGGTAGTTTTACCACCTCCTCCTTCTCCTTTATCAGACCATTCTACTCCCAATGTCTGACGGCGCTCTACAGTTGACCTGCTTTTCCATGAAACACCAAGCCGCTCTCAGTTGTAATCAAATCTCTTTGCAAGGCAAGCATCCTGGCAGCAGGCAAGAAGCCAGCAAGCTTTGTTTGTGTGGCTTATCGCCCTCATCCTCCTCCTGCGTCAACCCAACAGTGGTGGTGAGACAAGAGAGAAGCGCTTCGCTGGTGTCGATGTGGCCCGGGTTGTCTGAAAAGGAGCTCTGGGTGATAGTTGCTGATAAGAACTTGTCGCTGTTATGCCCTGTTCAGCGCTTGGGTGGAACGTAGGGTCCAGTGTAGCGTCATTATGTTTTTTGAAATTGATAATCTATAGAGGCACGTCAAACTGAAATAAAATGTCACTAAGAAGTGAATTTATTTTAGTTATTCAATACAAAAGTGAAACTTATATATTATCTACATTCATTACACACAGTGATATATTTGAATAATTTTTGTTAATGTTGAAATTCATTTTTTTTTTTTTATTACAATAATAAACAAGATCAGTGTTAAAAGAAGGGCTTTGGTCAGGGCTCCTTTTGCATGAATTCCTGTATCAGTGCACCATGGCCTAGAGGTGATCAGCCTGTGGCTTTGTTGAGGTGTTAAAGAAACCCAGGTTGCTTTAGAAGGGGCCTTTGGTTCATTTGCATTGTTAAGACTCCATACATTAAATACTCCATACATTCTCTATGGAGTTCAGGTAAGGCTACTAACGTAGTGATGCACTGGTCATTAAAGCTGTATTTGTACATGTGGTAGTGTGGTAGGTGCCAAGTCATGCTGGAAAATGAAATCAGCATCTACACCTACTTAGTCTGTCCTTCCCTACTCTTCCTCCACACTCTAGACCCTTAATAATATGCTTTTCTTTTACTTTAATCTGAAAAACAAAAGGCGTTGGACCACTGAGCAACAGTACAGTCCAGTCCTCCCCCCTCCTTACAATCCACAATCCTCCCAGGGCTCCGGTTATCCTTGTTGTTTGTGCACCTTTTTTGCTGCCACACTTTCCTTCCACTAAATTTTCCATTACTATGCTTGACCTTCAATCCAAACACTCAGCTTCTTTAGCACTCAGTGGCCCAACCTCCTTGTGGCGGGTGTCAAAGACTGTCTGGTGGAGTTTTCCATATGATTATGTAGGTTCTAATATTTCTGTATTAAAAATCCTTTTTTTATTAGTGTTATGTAATAATCAAATTTTTATGTTTTCATTAACTGTAGGCCATAATCATCAAAAATAACAAATACATTATTGAAATATCACTCTGTTTGTAATGCAACTAAATTATGTACTAGTTTCCCTGAATTTAATGAATTATTGAAACAATTTTACTTTTCAATTATATTTCAATGTATTCAGATGCACCTGTAGTTTGTAGGTCGGAACATGCCAGAACTGCAGCAAAGATTGTCTGAAAAGGGGGTCAGAGGTCGCACTCTGTCAAGACTCTCTCCCCTCTGCTCCGTGGAGAGCTGCTGCGGCTTCTGTGGATCTTGGCGGTAGGAGAAAGGATGAAAAATGAGGGGAGCTTGGAATTTTGATGAGACGAGGGAACAGGCAGAGCAGTAACAAAGGTCGTCGCAACATGCGCTCTGCCGCTTGATTACAAAAGGGAAGCGTAGTGTGTGTGGGGCGTTTGATTACATATCCCAGCAGAGGCCATTAGGGGTTCTTCTGCTAGGATGCCGTCATTTACACTCATCTGATCTGGTGTCAACACTAATGAACAAACAAAGCGTGCCAATCCTCCTGAGCACTAGGGGGTGCTCTTGAAAATATACAAATGATGTGAAAATTTGCGCTCCAGAGTTATGAACTTCTTATCTTTACTTTCACTGCTGAGTAGTTAGATGTTGCCACAAGGCAGAATTATAACAAAAGCAAGTGAAATCTCACTCTCAAGGTTTTGTAACATAATGTCCGCCTCAGCCCGACTGATGCATGAAAGGAATTTATCATGGTAGATAACAAAGAAACATAGCCTTGCCAGAAAAACAGTCTGCCTAAGATTGATTTTTATGCACATGCATTTATTTGAAATAAAAGAAATGCTGCTTCAGTGCTAATTACAGAGATGAAAGGAAAGAAAAATATGCAAGGCAATGAACTTTGTTTAAAGGCACAATTAATAGTTTATTCAGGGACGTGGTGCTTTAATGAAATCCAAACCCATTTATAGCCTCACAAAGTATGATGGGAAAGTGAAACTGTATTTGTACAGCATAAACAATGTTTATATGCGTTGGTCTCGCCATCCTAATTTAGCGAGTCAGGCATCAAAGCCAATCGCACAGCGAGTCGGTGTGCAAGATGAGAATGAGCATCCTCTCGTGCTGGAGCATTGGGGTTAACTGCATGTGGAGAGATCCTTGACCCATCTGAGATCAGCCCCAGCACCAACCCCCCCCTCCCAACGTGGAATATCTGATTGCTGATTATGAGTTTATTCCCCATTGTGCTCAGGCTTTTGTGCATCAGGATATGTCCCTCCCCAACAGAACTGATTAAGGAGCTGGAAAATGGTGCTACAGCTCTCAGAAATTGCTGAAAGACTCTCAGAAAACCTGGCAATCTGGAGTGCAGCTGGCAATCACCCACCACTGACTCTCGCAGGCTCTTTTTTTGGGTTGTTTTGTTGTTTTCAAGAGGGTTTCCTGGCATATTGTTGCCTTTGTTCCCCTGGGCTTCTTGTTTCTGGATGAGAGCTTTCCTAGTGCTGAGCACAGGTCCTTGTCAACCTGGATGCTCAGCTCAGCCTAGTCCAGCCTCAACAACAGCACCGTCAGCAAAGACTCATGAGTTGCTTATGATTGGTCTCTTACTGCAGCCTAATTTGGGCCAAAACACAAATATTCATTACTCATGTAAAAAAAAAAAAAAAAAAAATCCTTTGTCTTTTTCTTATCTCCCAGAATGCAACAAATAGGACAAATGTATCTGAATACTGAAATAAAAAGCTCCTTTAAAAGTATTCTAATGTAGATTTTCAAGGGTTTATGTACAGTTCACTGGTTTCTGTCACAGGAAAGAGTTTTCTTGCCAAAAGACAGCAGGAATGCATCTTTTTTGCTTGAAGGGAATCTGTCACTTGACTACAAATCAGCCACTGCCATTGGTAAGTTTGTCAATAGAGGGAAGATAAATGCAATCCTCTCTAAGCTAATAGATGTTTAAAGTCCTTCAATGTGTGGGGCAACAGATGATGAATCTGTCCAAACGTAGCAGTCTTTATAGTAGGAAATGCATGATAGGTTTTACAACCCAGCCGTAATGACATCTCACTTTAAAAACATATCACCAGCAGTTTTACTATGTGTTGCTTTTAAATGGTTGAATAGCTTGTCGTCCAGTAGAAACACAATTTAAATCTTGAATGACAAAGGCTAAGACAAAAGGTGTATGGATTTCCACGGTTTCAAAACTGCTAAAATTTGCTTTGAAGTCCTTTTTGTAAGATACCAGAAAAATTGCTGGAGGGACCAGTTTTCTCTGGCTTTATGGAGCATAGAGCATTGCACTGCTGCCCCTCCCCAACTTGTTGCTGCACACTGCCGGAACAACTTTCCACTTGTGGTATGGAAACTGAACAAGCAACATTAATTGCTTTGAGAGTAACACTGTTTCAAAACTCCAGTTGGGAAGCTATGAGCGGCATACGGTATTTTATGCAGCCAACAGCAATTGAATTGTACCTTTATTTAAACAGGTTAGCTTCTTGATCTTATTTTCAAGAAGGACCTAATTACACAAACACAGCTGACACTAAAACAACACAAATGGGACAAGGAGGGCAAAAAACTATTTGCTTACTCTGTGTATGAAAATATTTAATAAATGTTATATATAGCTTTAATGTAACTAGTTTAATGTTGTGTTGTTTTAACATCAGTTATTTAGAACAAAAAAACTGAGGAAATACTGTGATAATACGAAAAAGTTTATTTTAGAAATGGTTTTCCTACTGCAAGAATCTCAAATTATCCCATGCTTACAGACACCTTGTGAAGAAAATATGCTTTCCTTAAGGTTTTTTAATCAGCTTTCTTAAAATAGTTTAACACTTTCATCTCATCTAGCATTCTTTTAAAAAAACGAAAAACAATAGGAAGGTAATGATTTGTGTAAAAGAAAATTTATTTCCTGAAATCTTCTTAAAATTCCATGAAGACTAGAACACAGTTTTCCATTTATTTTACAAAATAGTATAAATGATTAAATATAGATGGTAAAACAATATTAACCGTAGTGAAGAAGTAAGACTATGATTATTAAACTAAAACCTTGACATTAGCATTGAAAGGGGTTTATAGAATGCTTTTGCGTGGCACTGTAGCATTCATGTTTGGACTGCACAAGATATGGGAAAGATATTGTCATCACAAATTTAGTGCATGCCCTGATATTATCACAAAAGAAGGTTTTAAATGCAGTATTTATTTGCGAATATATTCTAGTTGTCTGGAACTCTGCGTGCCAATAAGATATTCAGGCTGTTGGAGGCAGTCTCAAAAAGTGATTAAATTGACTTTTAAGTAGTGGGATGATAGATGGAAAACAGAGGAACATGTGGACCTAACACAACTGTTGTCATTGCAATTTTCAATAAAAATATTGCCATTGCAGGTGTTTCTAATATCGTGTAGCACTGATTTGTACTTTTTATACTTCGAGGTGTTACATCTGTTGCAGATTAGAAAAGGTCAGAAAAATGGGGGGGCAGTCTGTCATCTAAATATTAGTTAACAGGTAGTAAAATATATAAGGATTTTTTTTAAATGGGTTGTCATTACTTAAAATTAGATATGGACAATATGGACTTCAAATTCCAATGCGGTATTTAGTGATTGTTAATGCAGTCACGATAAAAGGTAAAAAGTATTGCCAGGACTTTAATGCATTATTTACAACATTAATTAATTACGAAAGAATTGATGCGTTTCAAAAAAATAACACATTTAATCACAGTTTACAGTTTAAACAACGTGGAACGTTTGTTCACGATTTCCTGGTACACTGATCAAACTGATGCTCACATCAGAGGTCAGCTACCAAAATAGAGAAATTTGATAAAAGCACATTCCTAAGACTAATGGAGAGCACATTTATTTTCAAAAAACTACCTAATGGAAGCCTTGATAAAGGCGTGGTTTTGTGCAAATTGTGCAAACAAGAGTTTGCTTACCACCGAAGAACTTCAACCCTACAGGACCATCTAAATGCAAAGCATGTTGCAGTGAGCACAGAAACACCGGTCAGAGTACGAGAAAGAAGTGTAGGCAGCCAAAACTCTATCAAATGACTGGCTTCAGAACCAAAACTGGTAAGTCAACATTGGACAAACTCATTCGCAGTTATGTCCCATGTGAGAGGCTGTTTGCACTTGGAGGTCACAAATGCCTCTTTTCCACTAGTACCAACTCAGAGCAATTTGCTACAATTTGATTTGCATTTCAGCTTCTCAGTTAGTAACGGTTATATGGAACTGTTACTATTTTCAGTACTTGCATGTTTGCAGTTCCAGCCCGTCTTTATATTGAATTTTAGTATATACTGCTCTGAAATTGTCCACTAAAATGCTTTTAAATTGAAAGTGTTGGTTTTTGGGGCAAATAATGTTATGCAATTAAAATACAATTTAATCAATATTAATTAATTAAAAAGCCTCTAATTAATTAGATACGTTTTTTTAATCGAGTCCCACCACATATTCAAACATTGGTTACAAACCTTCCGCTGCATCACTCCGCCGAGTGATTATGAACTAGAATTAGTTTGTCTGAGAGATAACAGATATTTATTGTTAGTTGCATCACTTAAATTGATAGTGCTAGTGTTCTTATCGATGAAACCAAGACTTATTAAAACTGCGTGCTAAAATGACATTTTGTTGAGCTATTTGTTACACAGAATTTTGTTTATTTTCTCACCTTTCCTGACATCTATTATCAT
The DNA here is from genome assembly GCF_021462225.1 of Girardinichthys multiradiatus. Lineage (NCBI taxonomy): Eukaryota > Metazoa > Chordata > Actinopteri > Cyprinodontiformes > Goodeidae > Girardinichthys > Girardinichthys multiradiatus. The sequence continues at coordinate 26,427,975 of NC_061795.1, read as the reverse complement.
TGATTAACTTATGCTGAGGGGATAAACTGAAGGTTAGAGGGAGAGTGAAGTCAATCTTGATAGAACAGGTGAAACCCCCCCACCATATTATCCACAATATGTTTCATATACCTTACCCTTTCGAGTTTGTCAGAAAGTTGTTTTGATCTTTTGACACATTATTACATTGGCCACTGGTGCTTTGATCTCACCATAGATTATTTTCTCTCTCTTGATGTAAGAATATTATAATTTATACATAAGGGATTTTCTTTTTTTATTCCTCTTTAGCCTTAGCAAACTTAAGTAAACACAGGCTAGATTAACATTGTATTCATTCACAACTTCTCATTAGTAAGCCCTAAGGTAATTAATCGGAGGCCAGGGCATCTAGCTAGATAGACACTGTTTATATTTATATATATATATATATATATACATATATATATATATACATATATATATATATATATATATATATATATATATATATATATATATATATAAATATATATATATTAGTGTGAGAAACAGTGTCTGATCAATTCATCCCTTAGATGTAGCTCTTTGAAGAAATGCCGTGTCTTATGAGAGCATCACCACATCATGTATTCTCTGGAAACTTAGGGTTGCAGACCTTGCGGATACACTACAAATGTTGTAGGGCGTCATTTCCTAAATCATTCTTGGAGTGCACAGTTCTCCCTAAAGAAAAACGTTACTTAAGTTAGTTGACTAAAAAACGTACTTGCCTAACAGCTTTTAATTTACTTACTTAATAAGTAAAGTAAAAAAAACTCCACTGAAATTGGTGTTTTTTCGCTCTGGCATGTTAATGCCAACTGTTTTTGGCCACTACAAAAATACTTTAAGCCACAACTTTGTTAAAGAAACACCTTTTCATGACAAAGGAGTTGGTATGTGATTAACTAGCAATATTTTTTTTTTTTTATTAAAATGCTCTAAAACTATAATAAACCAGTTTTGAGAAGGAAGGCTTAATCATCCAGCATTAAAGTCCTTTGGATCATTGGCTTTTCAGTTTAGCCAATCCATATTAAATACCAAATTATTTAGCTAAAACTACAACAATTAAACAAAAGTAATCCAGCCACAGTTCTTTTCAAGATAAAAAATGATTAGGAAAAAAATATAAAAAACATAAAATAATTTTTTAAAAAATGTATGGAAGAGGCAATGATTGAAGAAATGTACATATGGGTGTATTGAAGACTTCTTAGGCCTATACTTTAGTGGGTTCATTTTAAGAACTTTTTAAGACCCTGCAGACACCCTGTGTCGTTTTAAGACATGACACTCCTCTAGTTTCTAATGAATGACTGTCCATCTTTTTCACAACTAGAAATATTTCCAATCAGGCAACTTTGTATTTCTTTTAAGCAAGGGTGGGAACCTTCTGTCAGCCAGATGACTGACAGTGCTCCGCAACAGGTGGGGGAGGGGGAGTTCCATACAACAGGAAACTCCTGTCTCTAGAACACTGTCTGGCGTTTCTGTAAAATGAATTTTAAACACAGGAATGGAATGAACGAGAGTTGGATTTGATCCCAGTTATACGTGTAGTTTCTGCTACTATTCTTAAAGGGTCTTTTTTCTTTTCATTAACTAAAAAAAGGAACATAGGCACAACACAAAGATAAATGGCAGTGACCAGAAGGATGGATGAATAGATAAATGGATTAATTGTCTTTACCAAATGTCACTGAATAGACATTGAAAAGATGGCATTGGTTTCCTTATAAACAAAATGAAATTGTGGTTGGATAGTGAAAGGTGACAAAATTGTTGCATATAAAGATCTGTAAATGTGTATGTCGTTCAAATAGCTTTATCAAGCCCTACTTTCAATATATTTGTTCAGGCTATGTTTGGATGAGACCTGTGCATTAAGGAAGTTAAAAAAAATAAATTATTGGCTGAAGACAATTAAAAAGCAAGCAAAAGCTAAAAATAAATAGTTACAAAAACATAATAATTATAAATAATCACATGTAAATGTATTTCACTGGTAATTTAGTGACTCATGTATCTTCTACCCTCTTATTTACACATAGCCATAAACAACTTTACACAAGTTTTTCTTTTTTTTCGATTGAGGTCTGAATGATTCATAGTTGGTTTATAATTTTTAATGTTTCGTTTGTATTGATACCAAATATTATACATAGGCAGCAGATAGTAAATGGCTATTACAGATTTCTGTTCACAAGATAGATTTGATGTCATAATAGCATATCTCTTGAGCAACCACAAAAGCTTCTAGTGATGAAGGGTTTATTTTTAAAACTACAGCAGTGGCTTTCTGCAGATTAATTCCAGTATGTGGTGCTGTTGTGGGAGAAACAAATTGGGCTTTAAGGAATTAGTGTGTTTTCTGCCTAAATCCCAGATCTATTCCTGAAACATATGATTGTGGTTAATGTGATTGGATGCATGAGCATTGCTTTCGGATAAAAGAAAAAAGCAAAACAAAGAAGCACCCCCGCCCCATCCCCACCCCCCAAATGAATTGATGTAGAGCTCAAAATACAGTAGCAATAGATTGGTGTTTTGCTCATCGAACCAGGTGCGTTGTCTAACTACAATATGAATGTGCCGGACTGCCTATGTTCTCCAGTGCTGGGAGACTATTTGCTGAAGGTCATTTGGGATCATAGCTTGCCATTAATAATTTCTGAAAGCATCCAACATCTCCATCTGTTCCAGTACATCCATTGCTCAACTTCAAAGACAAACTCGGCATCTGCAGGTTAGCATTAAACCTGCCTCCAGGCTAAGATGTTGAAGGTGGGATTCTTTATTGAGCATCTCTCTGGCCATCAGGACTGTCTTCTCATACATTAACCAATTAATGTGTGTTTGCTCCTGCAGCGTGAACCCGTGATCACATAGGTACACAAAGACTCCCAGATGCACAATCGATGTATGGTGTATTGACATTTCGGTGTTTGTTTTTAAACTTTCGCAGTTGAATCCTGAGGACGTGGGTAATACACTAATTTCACACATACGCTCAAAAGCTCCAGGGATGCAATTACCTCCCTCTATCATGTTTAGCCAGTCAGCATGACAAGGTATTTATCTGGGTAATTTATCATAGGTGATTTCAGATGAATTATTTTATAACATTGCAAGCTTGTTTGTGCTTTAAGCTCATGGAAAAACAGGTATCCTGTGCAGTAAAGTCTAAGCAAATTTACAATGACGGGCCCACTTCAAATACGTGGGACTTCTGCGGGGATTAAATGGATGCTTTTGCTGCGGCGCGTGCTGCCCGGGCCTGGTGGGCACAGTGGGCAAGGAGGCGAGTGTCTGGCTGAGTGAAAGATGGCAATGTGCGAGGAAGGAGTGTGCACGCAGCTGAGGCTGTGACAGAAAAAACAGTCAGGCTTCTGCTCCTGCTCTAGCTCTCCTTGCCAATAATAGATCTCCACTTTGGATTTGTTAATAACACAAGGCCAGCTCACATGATGGACTCTGAGCAGCTACTCTAGCCACTTTTCACTAACATGAAGAAAATTAGGATGTTTTAGGAAAGGCGTGGGGAGTGGGGCTAATGATGTACATGACTCACGAGACAAGATGATACATAAAATTTGGTAAATAAGAGAAGGATTTAGCTATATTTGGGGGTGGGGAAGTAAGATCCCCAAAGTTTTTGTTGTTACTACAAGCATATAGGTTTGACATAGTGTAATTAGTAAAAAGCATTACAGTCCAGGTAGCACCTGTCCACGTCTAATTCTAAGATACTTCAATTGCCAAAAAAGTGCACTAAATAGGCTCTTCTTAGTCTTTTAACAAATAGAATAAATAGTTAAAAAATGTCAAACTGTATTTTAAAGAATTTCTGTGCAGTGTCCAATAGGTATGGGACAGTATGATATTTTCACAGGAAGACATTGTTGAGTAAAAATACCATGGTCTCGCTTTATCAACACACAGATTTAAAGCAAAACATACAAAATGTCCTAAATGTTTTCCAACCAGCACATACCTTGCAAACTGAAGGGCAAATATCTTTTAGTTTCCACACATTGAGTGTAGGTCTTTTTTTGCAAGTGAAAATATTTTTTAAAAAGCAGAATTACTTTTTACTTTAATCTTCAGAAAAGCATATGCCTCTTTTCCATTGCTTGTGGAAAGGCTTTTGAAAACCCATGATGTGTTGTGACACTGATTTACCCGGGTAATTTCACTTTCTTGGGGCCTTACTTTCATGGGTAAGAGGTCGTGGTCTGGGGTAGGTCTTTCCAGATTTCCCTGGGGTTGTTAAAGGGGCAGTGTTATGTGCAGCAAGGCATTGTGTCACCCACAGCTGAGATGAGTGTACAAATTTATCATTTTTATACCATTAGTTTGTCACAAAAAGTAGTTTCAGGGTGTTTTTAAGTGAGAACGTGGACCTCAAAACTCAAAAAGACCGATCTGGGTGCTAAAATAAGCTAAACGTCCCGGGCGGTTAGAATGGGATTCCCCTGTAAACACAGTCTTGTCTTGGCTTTATCACGTAAAGCTAACTTAGTGGAGTGTGAACTCTTTTATTATTTTCATTTTTCATGGCTTTATACAAATCGCTCTGCAGGAAAAGAGACCACAGTTCCAGGTTTGGATGCCATTTCTCAAAATCTCCCACTGACTACTTTTTATAAATATTTGCTTAAGGAATCAATTCCATGTACTTCCGGACTGATTATCTCTTATTCGTTATTTCTATTTGTAAATAAATTTAAGTTTTATGAAGGACTTTTTATGTTGATGCTTTCTGAGCAATGGAAACGAGGCATCCAAATTCCCCAGGATTCCTTTTACCCAGGTAAAGCAAATTCTGGGGCTTTAAATCCCTGGGCTTTCGGTGCAAAAAGGGCTACAGTCTGCTTCTTACTACCAGCTGACTGGCAGTGTGCAGCAATAGATGCTCATAATTGCTTACATTTAGTACATTCCATGCTAACAGCAACAGGATAGCCCTTCGTTGCAGAAGACACACAAGGCTTGTAGCTTCCCAGCTGTAGATTTAACAGCATTACATAAATAGTGGTGGTAGGTGGAGCTCCGTTAGTGTTCACACCATGTCTGTATCTGATCTTTTCTGACTTAAAATGTTTTCAAACAGCCAAATTTATCTTTTTTGTAAGTATAAGAAATGTGTAGTAACCTTTTTTAAACTCGCTGAGTAGAAGTGTGCAGCAACAGGTTGGGGTCGGGCAGCCATGCCATGTAAAATACTCTGGTCACTCCCACACTTTCTCTATCATCTCATTAAAGGGACTTTACACTGTTGTTATTATGATGGAAAACCAGAATTTAACCAGAGCAAGACCTCTTCAGAGTCATCCAGTGTTTTAGATTTTGGATGGGCAATAATAAATGGCAGTCCAGTTTCTTTAAAAACCAGTAGAATTGTCATTTAGATTGGCACCAATAGAAAGCTATAAAGCAGATCCTAATTATAGCATAGTTTGCATGCTGACAGTTATTGCTTTGGTGTAGTCTCACAGTGCCAACTTGGCAAGTATCCAAAAGTGGTTATTCAATGCTTGTTTTGTTGACCTGTCTGTATTCACGTCTAAAAAGACTTCTCGACAATGTGGCAACTCAAAAGCTATACTTAGTTTTTTTCTATGAGCCTTAAACGTGTCAACCTTGAGGGTTTTCCCTTTATATCCTTATGTGCTGTCACCAACTCATTCACTTTGCTGCTCTATTTAGCAGACTGGAGACTCTGACATAAAAGCACATATCATTTTCACTATTCTCAACGAGTAACTGGTGGTGCCTCCCTCCCTCCAAATATACTCACAGTCACCTCAGTCCTCGCTGAGCAGTAATTCCCAGCTGCAGTGAAAGCCACTCCCTCTATCACTAGACTGGCCCATGCGTGAAGTTGGCACTGGATGATCCCTTTACAGTCAGGGTGTGATGTAAATACAAAATCTCCTGTCTAAATTAGGTGACCATACCAAACAAATCTTTGCATTTCTGTTGTCTGTTTGGTCCATGTAGATTGTTGCTGCAGTTTATATAATACAATACTTCAAAAATAGTTGTTTTACAAAGTCTTCTTGCAAATGGTCAGCTATGCAAATCAGATATCCTTTGTGACTTCTAGGGAATTACTGAGGAGAGAAAGGTGACTATATCCCGTGAAGACACATGCCAACAGTAACCGGATATCCCTTCATGAGACACGCTTCACATTAACGATAAATATCCTGGGGTTTCAATATTGCAAGAGCCAAGGCATCGAGATCTTATTTCACCCACTTGGAAAGAGTCCTGTTCCCATTTAGAAAAATACACACAATTTAAAGCTTGTTTAATAAAAGCAGTATAAAGTCATAACTTCAGTTCGGATTGCTTCTTCCTTCACATGTTGTGTGCTGATGAAGCACCTGTGTCCATGAGTATCTCCACTACCTTTCAGCCCTGAGCTCCTGTGCTATACTGCAGGGCTGCCCAGTGAGTCTACTCAAATCATCATCAGATTCAAACTGCTTAGCTTGGATAATTTGAATTTCACATCTCTGCTGACTCATAACCCTGTCAGGACCTTTTTCCTTTATCGTGTCCATGCCTCTGGTGGAGTCTCCCTCACAAGCAATAGAAATTAATTATCCCGATAGGAAACTGAACCACAATTACTATGATTTTTGTGAAAGACTTACTTGGGGCTTAATGTTGCTATCTGATTGGGATCATATTGCATTTCCTGACTGTCTTTTAAAAGGTAGAATTTAGCTGTATTCGTAGCATTTTGGCAGGCCTTAATAGCAAATGAGAGAGATAGCAGGAAATTATCCTGGCTGACGAAACCCTCAGAGTAGTCAGGTAAAAGCGAATGTGGCACCGCAGGCCACAGCTCTGGACAGCAACTCGGATCAGCATGATAAAAAAGGGGACTGATTGAGTTCTATATGTCCACAGGAAGCTGAGCATTGGGGTTCAAGGTTATCTGGACAAATCAGACTTCTGTTTCCATTCATCCCTTCCTCAGCCACCAGCCAACCCTTCGTGAGCAAACCAGCAAATTAGCAATTCTGATGTCTGCTTGCAGGTCTAGCAAGGGAATGCCTGTGAATCCTAATGTCGTGATTAAATTTTCATATCCATCCGGGGGAGCTGCTGCATATACAATCTGAGCATTCTCCTTTTAGTTTTCGGCACGTAAACTAATGTTGTTGAGTTGGACAAACATAAACCTTTCAGTGGGGTTAAATAGACAAGGCCAAGGCAGGTTGATTCTTAACTAAAATCCCTCAAGTCTTTGTCTCTCCTGACTGCTAGTTAATGTAGTGAACCTGTATGAATACCAGGCAGTGTGCCTCATTTCCTGAGCCTACTGCAGAGAATGTGTGAAACACGGAGCCTCGATTCAAACAGCAAGCCAGACCTGGTATAACCATTATGTAAGATGGCCTTATCAGGTGCTGCCTCCTGCCGAGCCCCGCCCAGCCCAGCTTCCTTTCACTTCCCCTTAATAGTTCTCCCAAAACATGGGCCTTCATTAGCAGGGCTAAATATCCCCGTTCTCTGCAATCTCTATCATTTCTTGCCTTGAGGCAATCCAGTAATTACCTGTCCACACCCCCCCCCCCCCACCCCCCCCTTTCTGGCCAGCAGGGAAGTGTTCTGACTTGCATTAGTTTACAAGAAATATTATCAGAATATTGCACATTTCTTCAACCAGCAGCCTCTGACACAGAAAATACGGAGTTGCAGGAGTGGTGATTGACAGATGTCTGTCTTTCATGTTCCTCAGAGAATGGCTGCTTTGTTCTGGAGTTACAGCAAGGATGCTGAAGGAAGGAGGAATGGCGTAATGTGTGTAAAGGCTTTTGTTGCTTTGTTTAACCTTCTCTCTTTTATACCATCAGTGTAGGTATAGAGGAACTCACAGATTTTAAGTTGAATTTAAGTGGATCTGTGAGCGTTCCCATCGGAGAAATTATCCCTTTTTTTTTTAGATTTTATAGATTTTTAGTGATTATGGTCAGGAGTTGGTCAAAGGTCAGGATCTCTATCCAGCTGCACATATTCTGCCTCATCATTCTTACCTCAAACCACTAATGTTTGCTAGCTGTGGATCAGCGGAGATAGGCTTTACCACTAAACAGAAAATTTGATGGCATAAGATCTAATTAATAAAAACATTTGTCCGATCCTTATGTTGTTTGCTGAGAATGCAGACTAAATGAAATCGTATAAAAACATAAAAAATTGTGGTCTTAGAAGGTAATGTCATGCTTGGAATTTGATGAATGCCTTCTGTCTTTATCAAAGCAAATCCATGTAGATGACAAGATTATTGGTAGCCAATTTAGAAAAAGAAGCACAATTTTAAATTTCATCCATGGGTGTTTATTGAAATTAAAAAAGGAATGTGCACTAAGAAGAGGGTCCTTCTGATTCTGAGTTTGTTGTTGACACATAAGCTTAAACTCATTCAGTGTCTCAGCTCGCCTTGCTGCAGGAGGCAGTGATCGTTTTGGACTTTGTGATGGTCACTTTAATCTCTAATGAAGGCTCGTCCCTGGCTCGGCTCAGCCCTCTGATAGCGGAGCAGTCACAAACAGGCCTGTCAGGGGGATTGCAGTGCTAGCAGTACAAATGGCAAAGAAAACCCTAGGGACTGAGCAATGCTTGCATTATGGTCTAATTCAGATATACTGAGCCTTGAAAAGACAGACTATCATATGAGAAAATTCCTCTGGTCTGCCTCACCAGCTTACTGCGTGACTAAATCACAGCAAACCGTCAGACTTGCTTTTAAATTAAACGTTGCACATATTACCCCTATATGAGTTGCGTTACTGTTGTTTGTTGTCAGGTGGTCAGAATATATTTCATATCCTGAGCTGAAATTAAAACACCATCAGGTTTATTAGATCTGCAAATGAACGCTCTGCTTTTGAGATTGCGTCACAAATTGACCATAAAATCCATGCTCCTCGATTCAGTCATGGCGTTTTTGTTTTTTTTCCTCGTGTGCGCTCTGTTTAGTTTCACAGCATTACCATACAAATCAAGACAATTTCACGTTTAACATCTTGTGCACGATGTAAATGTGTGCTCCAAAGATTCTGTGAAACTGATTACTGCTTTGCTCTGAGTTCTGACACATCCTCTGCTCATGCAGCATGCGCGACAGCTGGTTAGTAATTAGAATAATCTTCTCCCTGGTAGTGATTTGGCTTTTCATGACTGCAGCTTACCTCAAATTGAAACTAAATTTATAGATAAATGCTTTCGCTGTTCCAACAAATTATGCCGCTGTAACTCAGAGGAGAGCCAAGTTGTTTGTTGGGCCGGTAAAAGAGCAATCACAGTAAACAAACAGAGTGCTTCCTAAGTGCTGTCAGATTAATAATGATGCTACCCGGTGGTGAGGATACAAACGGTTTCTCAGCACACTCTGCCCCACATGATTACAATAATTATAGATAACATATCATTATTATATCATGTATTCATTACAGATTATTATGATAATTAAAGCTTGCTTCAGGATTGCCAGTTTCGCTGTGCTGCCAATAAACTAGGTGTTACTGTGTAAGAGAGACACTTGGACATTTAGCTGTTTAAACTACACTGTGTGTGTGGATGTGTGTAAGATCAGGATATGTGTTCAGACAGAAAACACACTCATTAACAGTTGAGTGTTAGGGTAAAGCCACATACATGTGATACATTGTTTTGCTCTGTGCGTCTGTTCTGGTGTTACTTGGTAAATCCCGTCATGACATGGCAGGGAATCTGTCATGGAGAAAATATAAGCCTTTCATATTCACGGCAAGGATAAGAGACGGCCATTTTATCAGGCGAGCTGTCGCTCCGACATGCTTGCATGTTACATGTCCCTGGGAGCGCATCCAGAAACCTGTCCTTTGAATGACACAGCCCAAGCTCCCTCAAAATGGACGCCCAGCTGGTTCTGAGCTCCAACCTGGCGGAGATCATCAGTTACACGAGACAGTTTAGAAGTCAAGTCCAAGTCAAGTTTCAAGTCTCTAATGACTAAAATTAACATTTTGACATCAGATGCATGCAAGCTACCTTTTTTAATTAAGTCTACCTAAAAGTCAGAACGACTGTCAGAAATAAATTTTAAATAATTTATTTTGGAGCCTAAAACTAATACATGAACATTTATCTGACATCTGCCAACAAACAGTTAACTGTTCTGTATTATTTTGAAAGCTTATAAAGTATGTGATTTAACTTAATGTTCAAAGAAAACTTGTAGCAATGGTTAACACCAGTTTCTGAATGAAACCAACAGGGAGTGCTTTTATTTTGAAGAACTGTTGAATATTGAGTCTTTACAGCATGAATCAAGTCTTTCATTTTTGCATCTTAGGTGTGATTCGAGTTAAACCACAAACTCGAGTCCTGGTCTTTTGTTGAAAAACATGAGAGTCAACATGCTTGATTGGTTGTTAGGTTTGTGACAGCCATGTGAAGGCTGTTTCTGTAACTTTACTAGCAAAGCAAATCAAAATGGTTTTATTTGAAAATTTTAAGATGCAACATTTGTCGGGCATGAATCTGCTCAGTCAAGAATTCAAAGAAAAACATAATTGTTCGTCCCACTATATGCGGTTTGTTTCAGCTCCTAAAGGGGGTTGCGTTTCCTGATGGCACGAGACAAAATGTAGGAAGCTGTTGTGGCTTTACACTGCAGCTTGAAGTGACCCAAATCCAATTTTTTTGCCCTTATGCGACCTGTATCAAAACTTTTCATGACAGTTTGAACGACACAGATCAGATTTTTTCAAATGCGACCCAAGCCATTTGGATATGTGGTCCTATATCTGATACGTATCTGATCTTTTCAAATGCGATCTGTGTCTGTACGGCCAGGTCGCATTCATCCGACCTGTACATCATTGATACTCGACAAACGTCACTATTATGGGTCCTGCTACGCAGAAGCAGGAAGAAAAACAACAACCAACATTTCCACCCATATTTACTTCCGCAAACAATAAGCACGCTCGCCACATGTGACGTCATCGCGTCGTCTACTGCGCATGCGGGATGCTTAAATTGTATGAATGCAGTTTAAACAGGAGATCACTACAAGTCATATATATTTGGAAATGTGAACAACCATGCAAAAAAATCGAATTTCACAAATAAATCAAAATTGAGCATTAAGACCTGCAGTGTGAAAGTAGCTGTATTGCCTCAGAGGATTTGATCTCAAACACTGACCAAACACCATTAGCAGGTACTTATGTAACCCCCAAAAAGCTCTGCTGTACCTGAGAATGAAGCTCAGCTTCCTTACTCAGGATCTCAGACTCTTCCAAAATAGAAGCAAATTGACGGCAGACCTGCTACTTGCTTACTTCAGTTCAGTGTGCGTGCTCTTGTTTGGAATGCATAAAAGCTTCTTCAGCATGTTTTTTGAGCGAGGCCAGCATTGTACTGAATCTGCCTATTTGCAAAAAAAAGTTTTGATAAGCATGAATCTTTTGAAAGAAAAAAATGAGGCATGGTTCATTTATCACTTAAATCTGTGAATGCCTTCCAAGCTTTGTATTCATTTTTGTGTTTTCCTAAAACAATCATGTCTTACATGGCAGGAACTCTTAAATCCAAGATACTACAATATTTCACTTTACCTTTTCACCTTTTCATAAGAGTATTTCAAAGCAAAAACAACCTCAGTTTATAGTTAAAAACAGAGGTCAGGAAATGTTTTATAATGGTCTCGTGAGCTTTGCCCCAGTAATGCAGTGAGAGCCCTAAGAGCAGCTGGGGCATAAGATCTTTTTTTTTTATGCTAAAGTCAAACCTGATCAATGAGATGTTTCACTCTGCACTGGCTGTTCTACTTTTTTTTCCTACTTTTTTTTTGTCTAATCACACAAAGAAAAACAAATGGAAGGATTGCCTGTTTCAGCTTGGCAGAGGTAAAGTGAACAGTGCTCATTCCCCCACATGTCCTCTTCACTTCTCTTACATAACAGCAGCTAAGCTGGAGCTGGCAAACATCAGAGGTCAGATGGTTTTTGGGACAGTGGAACTGTTTGCACCAGCAGTAGAAATGGTCAGTCACAGTCAAACAGTTGTTTTCTTTTTTTATCTACTACCTGTGAATAAATTTCCTAATTAATAATGTGCATCATAACAGATGACTTAAGAATAGACTGTACACTTCACTTCCGTTTTATGCCTTCTCCGTGTCATTGGCTGTGCCTGCTTTTAATTCAGTGTTTTTAAATGTTTTCGATATGCTTATTGTTTCCATACTTTTAAGAGCACCATAGCTATCCTTGTTTGTAAATGTCAAAAGTACCTTGAGAATTTTTATGTGATTTAAACCATGTTAAATGAAGCTAGGGGGTTTATTTGCTTTAAATCTAAAATATGTCACCCAAACTGATGATACAAACATGCCGTCCAGAGCTTATTCATAAATTAAGAAAGGTTTCAAGAGAGGAGGCACGGGTAAGAATTTTGTGGCCAATTTCTGATTTTTGTAAAGGTTTGACCTCCCCAAACTTATTTACTCTTCAAGAATGGTAATATAAGATAAAAGAACATTATTCAAATCTTTTTTTCTTGCCTTTATATCCTGAGCAGTCAGTTTTGTTTTTATTAGGAGTAGAGGCAATGTCATACCATGTGTGAGAGAGCAGTGACTCTAAAATTAGATTTTACTTATATTTTAAAACAAAAACAAAATGATTATGAAGTAGATATTATAAAACAGTTTTAGCATCTTTATATTGGCAATTATCACAGGTGCAATGGTTAGCATTACTGAAACAGCAGTGGATGTTTTACAGAGAATGTATTCGTACCCTGTGATTCGAAATGAGACTTGCACATGTTAAAAGATAAAACAAGATAAAATACAAGCATGAATAATAATCTAATTCGGCTTTTGACACCAGAGTCGGAAGCTTAGAATTATTTCTTAGTTGAAAGAAGTTAGTTTAACTGTTTAATGGTAATTAATACTGTTGGGATTTTTAACAATTAAAACACAAACACACATTTCCTTGACAGTGTGCATTGCTAAAGTAGACCTTTACTATTAAGGCTGCACTTCCAAATCTAGCTTGTCAGACAGAGGTTGAAAGTTTAAAAGGATAAAACGGAACAACCTTGCTGTAATAAGTTCAGCCTTCCTGTTATCTACTGAAAGTCTTGCTCTCTTTTTCTCCTTCACTGCCTAAATGAACCACATACATGTATAAACAAGTCAAATAAAATGTAGTTGCCTTTATATTAGCTTTCTTTATCTCTGTGCTCCCCCTGACTTCATTATAAAGCACTAAAGTAATAATGAAAACAGTTTGACTGTTCTTTACTCTGTAACAACTTCCACACAGAACAGTGCTACTATTAACATGACCTGGCAGTGTTTAAGTATGGTGTGTGTAATGATAGGAAAGACAAATGATTTCATATTTTCCAACCAGCTGGTCACCGATCAGGTCCGATCAAGCTGCATACAGTCCCAGTCACCAGTCTATATCTTGGTGCGTTTTTTTTCCAGTGTTTTTTTTTTCTTCTATTAATTAGCCCCTTTTGCATGAATTAACTATGTTGCTCTTCTCTGATTTGCACAAGAAAATACAATATATATACAAACGTTTTTGTTTTTAGAGAATTCAAGGACCATATCTGTTCAGCTTGAAATTAAAACACTATTTTGCCCAATTAATAACCACAAAAACAACAAATCAGTTGCTGAACTTTATTGACAGTGAAAGTGAAAGCCAAATTTAGTTTGCTGTTGGATGTTTCCATCTCAGTGCCGTCAACTCTGTAGTCCCCGCCTTTGTTTTTGATAAAAAGAAAAAAGCCATGTCAATCAGGTGAACTAATGGGAACGTGCATTTGTAATTCCCTCAAAGGGAATGGCAAATTGAAAAGAGTTTGCAACCTTTTAACACACTCACACACACCAGCGCTGACAGTCAAGCTCCATTATCTGACAGCTCGGAGAGGTTAAAAATAACTGTGCTTGCAGCAAATTAGACGTATCATTTGGCTTCTAAGTGAGAGATGAATCTTTGTGTGGATGCTCCTGCCATGCCGTGACACGGGGGCAATATATCAGGCTGTGTTTGCCTGTCTTTCTCATAAACTCCAAATGGAATTGTAAACAGATGAAGCAATTTTACACCAAATGTATTCTGTCTCCGAGTTGCTCCCATGCTGTGGAGAGAAGCCCGGCCGCCGTGGATACATACATGTCTGCCCCATGGACTCTCAAGCCAAAGTCTATAAATCATAATTTGGCCGCCTTTAGGAGTGTTGCCATCGCTCAAAGCCAATGCTTGGAGTACTTTATGCATAGTTTTTTTGTTTTCCTCATGATAAATCTTGTTATTACATAGGCTTCTCAAGATCTCTCTTTTTTCATATCTGTGTTCACAGATGAAGTCAGATTAACATATGCTTTGCAGTAAGCTTGAGCATGTGCATGCATTAGGTAAAAAAAACAACATTTAGCTACATAAATCTTAGGTTTTCCGTGTCACTCTATAGCACTTTGCAACAAAACAAGTGCATGTTTTGTTTTGTGAGGTGTTACAAGATGGGATTTCAGTTTCCCATTTAAGTTGGTAAAAAGAAATGGGATCCCTGTTACAATAAGGTAAGTAAAGAGATTTCAAGGGGATTAGGTGACAGCTGAGGTGTATAGTTTCTTCTAAATACTGAACAGCATCGTTGTTTATTCATGGCTTTTTAATCACTTACTTGAGTAAATGCTAGAAAGATGATCCTTTTGTCATCTTGTCGCACAAGGAACTTGTACTTCCATGTGTTCGAAGCCTGATTGATTTATTGCTGTGTATTATCATGCCCACCTGGAGTTTTAAAGTGCACGCATTTACGGAGCCTGCCTGTCCCTGAATTAGTCTTCTTGACGAGGTTTATTTCATCCTGCATAACTGACAGGTATTGATGTGATACAGGGATAAATACCCTGAATTGATGGAAATAAAGCCAACTCAACTTTTCCCCTGCCGTGCATCGCGGGTACACGAGACTCCTGTCTCTCATTAAAGGAAGTAAATGCTTTAGGCAGCTTCCCTGCATAAGCATCAATATTGTGTGTGTGTGTGTGTGTGTGTGTGTGTGTGTGTGTATTTGTGTGGAAAGGCTGTTGTGTATGATGTGTGATGCAATCTTGGTTATTTTCCATCTTTGTAGCCTGATCTTTCCTTCCCTCCTTGCACAATGGATTTACAGCAGCTATGAATGGGCAGGAGAGAAACTTGCAACAGACTCTAAAGATCATTTGTTGACAAAATCTGTGGTATTTGATTACATTAAACAATGTGTAATACAACTGATTATTCACTTAACTTCCAGCTGTTGTTTTGAACAGTGCAGGATCACATCAAAGCCATGCTGCTATAGTAGTAGGCATGGGCCGGTTGCCAATTTCAAGGTATACCAAGGTTTTTAAGTTATGATTTAAAAATCACAATTTTTTTCCTGTCATACCATTCTTACAGTTAAACTCCCTATAATGAAAACCCAGAGAAATTGCTGGAGTAAACAGAGTTCGCCCCTCCTTCACCCGTTGCTGTGCACTGTCAGTCAGTGTGCTAAAAGAAGGCTTTGACACAAATTCAGGAGTTTGGAAATATATCTGGTTGTGAAAAACACTGATAGGCATGGCAAAGAAACTAAAGGAACATCATCCGTCACTCTTGCTAAGTTACTGTGTATTTAAAACTATGAACAGCATGTCCGTTAAGCAGCAGACTGCAGGCTCGCTACTTGAGCAAATGGCCTGACTAATTAACCTGAAAATATTAAATTATTTCCCCACTTCCACGTTAAAACAGCACAAAGGGATTTTATGCAGAGCACCTAAATACTACTTTAGTTACATTTTTGTTGTTTTCTACAAATCATTTTTAATTTTTATGAGTATTCTAACTTTAATATAGCAATTAATACAATAAATACATGATAAATATTCTTTCAATAGCACTAAAAATAATATAATTATGGCTCTTCTGTTTATATTTGCTTTCTGTTTGTCCTTATTTTCCTGTACATAGTCTCTTTCTGCACAAATATAAATACCTAGATTTGTATGGGTATAATTGATTCCAGTATGTTTTATATTTTAGGATTTACATTTAAATATTCAGTATTTGTTACTGTATAGTGTTTTTCCACTTTGTATCTTTGTCTGCTTTTTTAAAATTTATTTATGTTTATTAATAATAATCTTTATCGTGAATCGGTATGCTTCTGTTTAACTATCACTTTTCAGCTGTTGAACTAGGAATTTCTGGCATAATAGAAGTTCTATTCTGTTCTTGAAATAAAACCAATAAAAATCACGTTTTAGATTTAAGTCATTATCTTACTGTATGACTCTCCTATTGGCCTATCCCTATTCATATATAATTGCTTATATAGTGCACCTAATCTACTAAAGAGATGGAATTTTAACTATAAATTAAATGGAAGTGAGGTTTCTCCATTGTGCTTGCATCACAGGCAATCCGGCTGTGTGTCTAAATTTTTGAGAGCTAGTGTTAACTCTATATTTGGATTTCCACTGGAGTGGATTAAGGGTTCTTTACTGCAAACCCACGGGATTCTTGGAGACATAAAAGAGGAGACTGTTTGCATCCATGATATACAAATAATTGCAGGTTTCGAATAGAGTATAATTTCAAGCACCAGCTATATAGGGGTGTGCGGGCTTTGATGTACAAAATCCACAGTTCATGGGGGATTAGCACCCAAAGGTTAGCAGCTTCTAATTACAGGAGATTGGTTATACATATCTGACAAGGCACGAACAACCTTAATAAATATGAAGATTCATTAGAAACAAGGATGAGCTGCAACATGTACAGTATTTGAATTACAGTAGACTGATATCCTGTTAAGCCTTGTTTTTAAATAGCAGAAGAAATTGTCTTGCTTCCTAACATCATACCTTGTGCTGTTTGAATTCTCAGTATATATTTGTGAATGCATGATTTCTGCAATAATATAATTTAACCTCTCAGATATTCATCCGGTGCCGTTTGCAGCAGTAGTTTCTTTTTCCACTGTATTTTGCTTGCAGCATTCAGTGCTGCATTACCATAATCCTTGGTTCCCTTCCACAAACCACCACTGGCTAAATGAATCTATTATTTTTGCCTACAGCCAAAAACATGCAACAAAATGCAACACATTGAAGGGATTGAAACTTGTGATAAGGCTCATATTTCAATATAATATCCCTTTCTGAAACATTTTTTTTTTTGCCAAAAGCTTGCCAAAAGCTGAAAGTATCACTACACTTGACCTATCATAATATGAATGTTGCAAGCTTCAAAGGTGGTATCAAACCCAAATCACAAAAATACCCATCATTCAATTCTGTACACACCATTTAGTCAGGCTCTGGCTCACTGGCTCATGTGTGATGTTGATTCTCCAGACTTGACGAAAGCCAAACTGAAACTGGCCGGTGTGGCCTGCTGTTCATATGGCCCTAAATTAAATATGTCCGAACCAAGGCAGACACTTGCTCTGCCGCGGGGAACGCTATTTCATCTCCTAATGAGTGTGCCTGAGGGGGTCCCACGAGGGGGGGGGGGGCTCCACTTCGCCCCTCATTAGGCATAGCACAGCCTCTGCCTTCATGCTGTGGAGCAACCTCCTGGAGAGGGGCCTCCCACTTCAGCTGGACATCTCACACTCTCTTGCATGTGGACCAGTGGACTGCACCTTGCCTCCTCCCTGCTGTCTTTTTTCATCCTCTATTTTTCAGGGTCTCCACAAAATCCCTCATCATCAAAAATAAGCTCATAATATAGCTGGAACAGTAATAAGTGGGTGGTCCTGGCTATTCCTAACATTTTAATGGGCATACATGGTCTGTATAATAGTGAATTATATCTGTAACTGTGTCTTTAGCGTAGCGATGCACCAATGTGAATGTTGTGGTCAATTTCGAATATCTTCTGTTTTGCAAAGCTTTAACCTCTCTATCATTTTTTGTCAATTTCGATTTCCCTGTAAGAACTGTAATATAATAAATATAAGAAGAGCATTCAAACTATTTTTTTCTAGCTTTCCTGCTGTAAGAGGTCATTAGTTCATACTTTGAAAAGGTAAAGGTTTAACTATTTTAAAACAAAAACAATGCTAACTGCTAGCATCTTATGCTAGCAATCAGCATTGGTTAGTATTGCCCTAAAGGCTGTTGTATTTCCTAGAAAATGTAAACCCTCATCTTAATTCAGAATTTTCCTAAATTTTCACCAACAAGCTCAAAAGGATAAAATGGCGTTACTTTTCTGTACTCCATTGAGCCTCCCTGTTAACTGCTGAATGCTTTGCTCTCTCTTATTATCTCCAGTGAAAATAAATGGCATACATATCTCAACAAGTTTTAGAAAACACTTTCTTTTTAATAGCATCTTACATCCTCACTGACACTAAAAATATGTTACTTTGAGTCTCCTTCCTTTAGTAACAACTTCTAAACTGGTAACTCTTAGGTGTGTTCCCTGATCAGGAAAAGGTTGGATTTTTGAGTTTTTGACTGACCGGTCGCTGATCAGGGCTGTTCAAGCTTAAAGTTGGCTGGTTCCAGTCACCAGGCGTTATTTCTGGTGAATTTCTATTCCTTCTGATCCCTTATAGGTACATTTGGTATCCTTTTTCATTATTGAAACATAATTTTTCTGAGATGAGTAGAGAATTAACAAATTAACACACAACACATTCGATTCTTCTTTTCATTGCTGTCTCATTGCCATCAGAAAGACATTTTTAATGATAGACCAAACTTCCTTCACACTCTATGATTAGCAAAAAGGTGTAAGAAGTGAAGCACTTAAGAATAGTGGAATACTTTTTGCCTTGGCTTAGAAGCTCCCTTTTTTGCAGCACTGTGCCCCTTACAAAGTATTGACACCATCCAGTCTGTAATAAACATACAAAGCAAAGGCAGTAGGAGAGAAGGGGGATAGTGGTTGTCAGCTGACTTATTGCCAGAGCCTTTGCATGACTCGGGCTTAAGAAATGATCGTTTTTTCAGGGTTTTTGGGATGTTTTTATTTAAACATTAATCTTGGCACTTTGTTTATTATCTTGAGATTAGATCAACACCGTGTGTTCACCTGCATTCAGGAAAGTTAGGTAAGCTGATTTGCCAAAAAGGTAGAAGACGGCGAGCGCAAGAAGGAGAAGCATGCTTTGTGCATGGCTGCTTAATCCTGCCATGTTAAACAAAACCAGGCCAGTGTTTGTAGGGCTATGAAAACAGCGGTGCAAGGGAATGTGTCTCACACGCTGTAAGCTTCCCGTGAACTGCATGTGGCGGTAGATACCTAATGTGCACCCCTGTCGTCTAGGAATGCCTTTTACACGGTCTGGTACCACCATAAAATGACAGCGTAGCTGCTTTGTAGCTTTTCCACAACAAATGCAGAGACATTTGTAGGTTTTGTTGCATTCCTTGTAAAAGCCATTTCTCGAAAGGTGTGAGGAAAACTACAATTTTTAACTTGGTAACACCTTATTTGATGCCAATTTTAAGAGGAAATTTTAGTATTGCCATTGCATATTTTAACATGTCGTAAGAAGATATAGAGCTGTTAAGTTTTGTCACCAGTAAATATTTCACGTGGTTATAATTTTATTTGAATCACTGGCAGTTTTAGTAGCCCTGGACATAGTGGAGATATTTGATTAACTTTGATGAAGTTTTTATATAGTAGACCTCATGAATCAGCTTACAATTTGATATATCTATGTGGGTCTATATGCTACATCCCTTTACTAAGACAATTATTATTATTAATCATCTATATAGATATATATATAGTTTCTGGTGAGGAAAACTGAAAAAAGAAAAAACAAATCAACAACAAATCAACAAGCTTTTGGATAAAACTCTTACTTTTAGTACCAGTATGTAAGTGACGCACCACAGCAATTATTGGCCTCTTAAGTGTACAAACACACATAATGGCTATTCAATAAGCAGTGGTGTAGAGCAGGCTGTACTCCAGTACACTGATTATACACAATTATTTTTCAGTCAATAATAGAGTCCAAATCCTTCTAACTCCACTCTGATGTCCATCACATACAGCCGTGTATTTCAGGTCAGCTGCTCTTGACTGCCTCTCACTTACATACAGTTTTTTCCTGTCAGCATGTTAAGTTTAGACACTGATTTAAACAGATCCTTACTGCCTCATTTAAAACAGCTGAATGCATATGATAGTGTACTGCTGATACATTTTTGATCAAATGAAGGTGACAGAGCACTCTTACGCCTCACTTGGAATAGAAAAAGAGGGTAAACATTTTTGAGACAGTCTACTCGACATAAAAAAATAGAACCACACTAGCTTTTCTGTGCATTATTTCACCTGCTTTATTCAGTGTCCTTTTCATCGGCTATAGTTTCACCGTAGAACTAAGGGACGGTTTTCCAAGTTTTTGAAAAGAGCTTTCACCACTGCTCCAAGGTCGCTCTGTTTTCCACATCCTAACAATTCCAACATCCTCGGCTCCGAAGGTTGTCATTGTTTTGTTCCTTTTCCTAAAATAAAGTTCTCAGTTCGCAGTCCAATTTGTCATTTATTTTACATTATAGATGTTATTTATGTTATTTATTTAACAGCTAAGCTAGATGCAAATACTAGCAGTCTTTACGTTTTATTCATTTAGCTTGTACTTTCTGGTACTGCATGAAAGAAGTTGGTGCTTCCAGACATCTGCATCAATATTTTTTTAATGACCCCTCTGCTGTTTCTTCTTCGTCTTATCACTCTTTACTGATGTTACGCATTAGCGCAACATCGAAGCCCCATGACATAATAACTTCTTCTGGAGTGCACTGACTCCAAATTAGACCTTACCATTCCAACTGCTAGTGGGTTGTTTTTTTTTACCAGTGAAAATAAAAGATTAGCAGGTAATTATAGTATTAGCATACTGTGTTGGGGATGGGCAGCTAATATGTCCTTATTGGGGAAAACATTTTGTGATAAGCTTTGTGATTTATCTTGATGACAATAATAATTGAGGCTGTTTACAAACTTCAAAAACTACAAGTATGGTTGGCATCAATATATTTCAGTATATTTGTAAATGTAGTATTTGCTCTTGAGTGGTACAGTTGTGCTACCAAATGTAAGTACCACACCGAAATACCCCAGCTGATAATTGGTCATTTTTATTTTAGAGCAGTATACAGGGACAGCTGTTTTGGCAAGAACACTGATGAGTTTTATTTACTTTTTATCATAAATCTTACCTTTACCACACTAAATACCCCAAAATATTGTGCTAAACGTTTGAGCTCATATCACCCTCTTTTACTAGATGTATAACAATAATAATAATAATCTTTATTGGTCATTGCACATGTACATTACAACAAAATTTGTCCTCTGCATTTAACCCATCCCTTATAGGGAGCAGTGGTCTGCCATTGTGCAGCACGCATGGAGTATTCTGGGGCTAAGGGTCTTGCTCAGGGACCCAGATTGGCAATCTGTGGGATACGAACCCGGCCCCTTGTGTCCCCTCCAGAACACACACCTCCTGTTTTAACCACTAGGCCACCACTCCCCCTAATACATGTCATAATACATGTCCATCTTTTAGTAATCATTTTGGGAAACCAAGGAGTAAAAGATTCACAAATCATAAAATGCTCACTCTTTGTATTTTCTACAAATACATTTAACACTGTGAAAATAGATATTTGCAGTATAGAATACCCCAACCCAAGACGGATCACTTTACGTATTTTAGGCTTTGAACAAGAGACGATCAATTACAGTCATTTCCTTTTAGTTTAGTGCCAATAGGAAGCCATGAAGAGGCAATAGGAAGCTATGAAGAGGATATCCAAGCTTTATTCTTTAATTTGCCAAGCTTTTGTGGTATTGTCACAGCCTTATAGCATTAGATCCTTTTTTGTTGGCTGTAATTTTTTGATTATGTCATGTCTCTTTATCAATGCAGGATTGTTAATGTTCGCATCAGAATGCATCTTGGGGGAAATTTCCCCCAGCTTCACTAAATAGTGTGCATGACAGCCTGTGTGTTGATGCACATAAAGTAAAAGACACAAATGCACAAAGTGAAAAGACAAAGAAGTGTAGTGAAGCAGGCATATTGTGAATGCGCCTCCTCTGAGGCCCTGTGACACCAGTGATCTGTGGAAAGGTTGGATGCTTCTAGTTTCAGCTCTATCAAGCTCAGGATCTTTGAGCAGCAGGATTCAGTATCACTGCTAATGTAACAAGGCTCATTTGTCTCAATCACAAGTCCCTGGAAGTATCGGCTGGCCATTGATGTCATTCATCTTCCTTGTCCTTGCCTGCTCTTTTTCAGCTGATGAAAACCTAAGACCTTCAAGGTGAATGGCACACTCGGTGCTCGTAAGCCTCAGTGTTTAAAAAAAAACAACAACTTTTGAATGACAGTCTGGCAAAAACAGACGGAAATCTGCAGATGTAAAATGTAAGCAGATGTGTGTTGTGGAGAAGGTATTTTTCTTATTTTTTGGGAGATTCATGTTATAGTTTGTTAGGAAAACAACTGCACAAGCATAAACGTTTCTCTTGTTCCCAATAATAGCCAGCGTTTTTGTCCTCTGTCGGAGTCTGTACACAGCACCTGCAGCTGACAAGATTGGCAGTATAGTCAGAGCAGATGTTGTTTTTATATGTGTTCATTATTTATTATTATTTATTTACAGTTGTTTTTGTCTCATCTTCACAAAAACAGAAAACATGTTTGTAGAAATTAATGCAAAGATGTTACAGCAACTTAAAAAAGCAAGCATTTTTTAGGTAAAATTATGATTCTTCTTAGTTGGTTTTATGCAGATCTATTGAGTTATGACATTTCTGTGTTGGACATCTGCTCAGAGGGCTTTCTTCCCATTCTCAGGCTCTGACAGAAACACTGACTCATGCCATTACTGTGTTTTGCAGCCTTTTCCATCTTCGATGGAGGGAATAAAGATCATGATTACTATCTGGCTCGTACAGCCAGTTTGCATTGTCTGGAAACATGTTTTCCTAAGGAGAGCACAGAGGGACAATTACTGTCAATTGAACTATTCAGCCTGCTCTGCATGCAAGTTCTGGCTTTGTGCCTTTGACCCACTGACCCTTCTCATCGCTTCATCATTATCTGCAGAGGGACCCAATCGAGTTGCAAAACAGACTTTAGACTTGACTTGGACTCTGGCTCTAAAAACATGAGGCTCGACTCAGACTTTTGGTTTGGGAATTCGGTCTCATCAAGAATTTGTATCTAACGTAATCGGGTAAAATTAGGCTGGCAAGAACAGATCATTTCAGTAAATGACCATTTGTGTACTGCAATGTATACAATTGATGGGTTGGGATATAAAGTTACGCACATTACATATGGCTTCTGTGTAATGTTTTTCAGCAGTATGTGTCAGTACAAGAGGCTAAATGTTGTTTGTTTTTATTTGATACTTCCATGAAGCAAGCATTTACATTTGGACCTAATTCATACCTCCCGGTCTGCTCTACTTTACTCTTGACCATGCAGCCTGTGTGATGGGAATTTTGTAATCTGTACCCACCCACTTGGGTCCCCTAGGGCTGTGTGTAGCCCACCTTTTTGTGACTGTGCAGTGTGTGCAGACAGGGACAATACAACAGCCAATCAAATGGTGGCGCCAAATGTAGAGCAGTTAAAAAACATACAAATGATGTATTAGATCATAAGCAGAGGAAGAAAAACAATGTGTTTTTTTAGGAAATATTGTGAAAAGAGATCTGTTTTCTCCATTTCGATAATTTAGCCTTCATGAACCAAATAGACACAAAACTGGATTCATTTTCTGGTGAGGAATCACTTTTCTTCTTATTCTTCTCTTCTAAGGGGTGTTCAATCCATTGCATAATTGCCCTTTTATAAGATTGCAGTAAAAACTGTATCTCTGAGTAAAACTCTGTGGTTCAACTGGGGAAAATTTGAATATTGGCACCTACGTGTCAGCGTGATCTAGGCAGCTCGTGTTCACAGATGCGGAGAGGCATGTTCAAGCTCTTAGCAACCTGCAGACCACAACTCTGACAGCTGTTGGGCATATTGTGCTGTTTAAAGGGTGTGTTTGATTTATTAACCATGAACGTTCATGAACCGTGAGCTTTTAATTGATCAGAATAATTTGTTCATGTTAGTTGTAGTTTTACAAAAACTACATGTTTGGCGACTGTGGCTCGGTGGGAAGAGTAGTTGTCTTGCAATCAGAAGGTTGTGGATCCGATTCCAGCTTCCTCCTGCCATATGTCGATGTGCCCCTGGGCAAGGCACTTAACCTCAAAGTTGCCTACCGATCTGCATATCGGTGTATGAATATGAGCATTAGTGAGTGCGATTGGGTGAATGTGGATCTAGTGTAAAGCGCTTTAAGTGGTCTGTATGACTGGAAAGGCGCTATATAAGTTCAGTCCATTTACCATTCTCAAATGGAACCCTTGATTAAATAACAATTTTAGGTTACTTCAAAACAAAACAAAGTAACCTACCACTTAAGCTCAACTGTTCAGCTAATGTCATTGCAAAGACACTCCCAGTCCTTCAAAATAAAACGCAACCGTTTTGAATTATTCTTTAAATTGAAAGGCACAGGTGTTATCCTATTTGTTCCAGGTTTAATAGATATTTATATTTTTCCAGGAGTAAGAATTACTCATATGACCTGTGATTATTTAAAAAAATAATAACAGCACTTTACATGTTGTAAAGTATTCTAAAACAGATCAAGATAAATGTTAAATGTTCATGTGTAAAATTGCACTTAAGGATAATGATTTGAATTCTTAAACTACAGCAATTCTGTGGTTTAGGCAATCTAGAGGGCATGCATCCGACGTGTGATACAAATTTTAGGCCTTAGAGACTTGCGATTTTAATTGGACTTGGGGAAAAAATTACTTGTAAACATCTCTAGAAAGAACCATGCAAGCAGGTCCTACTGATGTAGGGTTTCATTTCAGTGAGTGAAACAATAGAAATATCATACTCAGGACCCCACAACAGAATCCAGGCTGAATTACAGAAAATGCATACTAATACAGCAATTATAGGAAAAAGGAAGTTGTAGAGTGTGGCAAGAGCAAATTCCCTGGTGCCCTGGAACACGGCTCTTTGTTGTTATGTAAAGGTTTCTCTGTGTAATTGCTATGGATGTTTTGAAGGATTCATTATTTATATATTCATGTGTTTTTTTCTAAAGGAGTTTGCAAGGCAGCTCTCCCTGCAGAGAGTCAGGGTGTGCTTAACAAAGGCACTGTACCACAACGGAGCCTTGAACCATTGCCCTCTCAGTTCAAGTGGCCAAGCTCAAAAACTAAAAAAAAATACGTTACGTTACACCGTCTTCACCTGACTCTTAGAATTCAACCAGCAGTGCCTGCAACAGTCAATCAATCGGCCCTTTGTGATTTCAGCCTCAGTGATTTTGAATTTTGGTGCATCTTGAACAGGATTACAAGGCATAGTCCACTCCCATGCTAAGTGTTTGAAACACTTGAATGCATGAAGGAAAATGACAAGATATCAAAACACTAAATTACTTTTTGTGATTAAATCTTGGAATCAGAGTGAACCACTTGAGCCTTTTTTTCCAGGATGCAAAGAGAATAAGATTTGCCCTTTGGGCCCAGTCAGCTTGGCGAAACTTTACTTGTCATTGTAGAAGACAGGTGGGGGAAAGGATACAAACAGGGGACAGTAAAGAGTGATGGGGAGAGATTCTAGCTCAGGTGGGGAAGGCAGGGGAGGGGAAACGAGCGCCGCACACATGCTCCCCTTCATAGTGCATGTCTGCTCGGTATACCCGAGCTTTTGTTTTCTTCCCCCAGAGTGCGGCAAAGCAGACTCCCAGCCAAAAAGCTCGTCAATCTTTGCCAAAACTACACATAAATTATTGCCCAAATTGCCATCATGCCGTTGGAGAGAGATGTCTTGCGCTAGCAGGTTTGGGAATGTGCGTTCGCCCTCTCCTGCTCAAATTCATAAAGGGTGTCAGAATCCTCCTCAATAAAACAGTCAAGTAAATACAGGAGACATGAGGAGAAAAGAACTGCTCTGTTGTACAGACATCTGGAGTTGGGCAGTGTTGAAATATTAATAGGCCTCACACACAAACAAACACAGCAATGCACGCATGAGTTCATCCCAAAAGCAGCCCAGGGCAATGGTCCAGACCTGAGCTCCAGAAAAGTCGCTGAACTGATATGAAAGAAATAATGGGGGGGTAGCTTTAAAAGCCCATTTTCTGAAAACTGTAGCTGGTCTCTGGTTAAAAAGGATCACAGCCTAGACAGCTGAATGATTTGAGGGGGAATTAGCCAGACTCAGCGAGGAGACATCAAAATGTGTCAATTATGTCTTTGCTTTCTCTAATCCCCTTTGAGTGTTTTTTTGATTACTTCAGGATAGCTGTTAAAAGCTGCAATACAGAGGTTTCACTCTGTAAGTATATTCCAGAACTTCGCTGCGAGCATCCTTTGCTCTCAGAAGCCAGTCTGTGCCAATAGGACAGATCTGAGCTAAAATACCAGAAACACACACACACACACACACACACACACACATATACACACACACACACACACACACACTAAACAAGCACTGCAATTGTACAGGATGCATTTCACGCCATGACTGTGTTTTGCCAGTGACATTCAAATAACCTTTTCTTCTGTGGTATAAAAAAAAATAAGAAAAAGTATTGTGTTGTGCGACTTCACATGATAGCAGAGCCCTGGCAGATAAGAGAGGCAGAGATCTGATTCCATCTCTTGTTAGGCTGTCGCCTCTCTACAGCTCGATCTGACTCTTATGGGTATCTGTTTAGAGGAGGCTCTCTTTATTAACTGACAGCTGATCTACACTGTCAGATGGGAGGTTTGTGCGGAAAAAATAAATAGATGCACATAATGATGGAGGAGCATTGCAAAACAGTCTGTTTAGTTCTTGACCGTTTTTTAAAGACCGTGTTTGTCTCTCAAAGAAAATGTCCCTGCGTCAGGAATGTTATGGTAATTTCAAGCTATTTTAGAGCGAAAAATCAGTAACCACAGCTTGTCCGATGATAGAAGAATTGTTAATCTGCTCATAATGTCATGCCCTGTCCACCTTACATAATATCTGACATGAGCATGCTGGCTTGCGTCACTATGTCATTGACAGCTGTCAGCGCAACGTGGCCAAAACACACACACTTCACATACAGACGGGGCAATGTGTTTTCTCCATCTGTTTTGCATGATTTCTTTCCCAATGATATATTGAAATGTACCAGTGGGAAAAATTGTCTCTGTATAAACACATCAGCACTTGAAACCTTGGTTTCAGACTTCATTTGTGGTGTGCATCTATTGCAAATCACAAGGCCACGAGAAACTGATTTAATGGTACAATCGAGTAATGGGTTAAGCTCTCAGTATTATGATGGTGGCCTGGGCATGGGCCTGTAATATAGGGGGGATAATCTTAATCCTTCACCGTTATGTCAGTTTTCCAGCGGTTCAGTGGGAACTGCAAAGAGATTTTGACTACAGATTTTGCTATGTTTATAGCAGCCTGTAGGATAGTCACTTTTAACCTTTTATCAGCAGAGGTTTAATTAATAAATTGCACAAATTGTACTCATGTAATGATGCATTGTAAATTATTACATTTACAATGTAATCATTGTATAATGTTACAGTCCATCTATGGTGGTATTTATGAAGTTATTATTCTAAGTTATTATTTTTTGTGTTTTCACAAACAGTAAAGGTTTCATTTATCCCAAACTGTTTTTTATCAGGCTGCACAATATCAGGAAATTATGTAAAAGTGAATTTTATTGCAGAATTTGTAGTGATATTATGATTAATCCACATTTTCCTAAGTATTTTCTTTTCATCTCCCTCAGTCCACTATATCCCAACCTCTTTTTGTTAGCTTTAGTTTCTCACCCACTGAAAATATACAGTACACTGTTGCCCTTGTCAAGCCAAATATATTAGAATGCATGACACAGGAAATATAATATCCTACTGTATATTGCAGTTAAATTGTCCTTTGAGGTTGTGATATTACACACATTGATACTGCAGGTATGGTTACAATTTGATACATTGTGCAGCTCTAATTTTAACAAATATCTGTCAAGTTAATTTTTTAAACTAAAGATAGTCAAATGATCAAATGAAACTTTGTCATTGTTTACTTTTTCTACCTAATACTTAGAATGCTGCCAGATTTAAAAGATTTAAATGGTTTAAAAGTGGTGGAGGCTTAGATGCTTTTGAAAGTTTCCACAACAGACCAACAAAAACAACTTCCTTCTGTACCTCAAAGTTTCAAACAGGATGGCTTGAAGGACATTGGGTGCTTTTAATAGCAGCTTAGATCAAGCCACATGCTGGCAAGAACTATGGGCGAGAAATACAGCGGCATTTTATTATCGTGACGGGAATAATTATTTAGATTCCAGCAGATTTGCTCATAATATTGTGACATCACAGGAATTCAACTTTACATTTGTGAAGGAAGTTTGAGACCAGCTGATCACAGGTTTGTGGCTGATCCCCAATCTTTCTTTTTACATTTTGCCCTGCTAATACTAATTATAACTGATTCTTCATTAAAGCTATAAAATAAGAAGATATAAGGACCGCATTCAAAATAGATTTTGTTTTAGCTGTGGCCACTTGCTAATTGTTTTTTCAAAGCAGAGGCGACGTCACTGTGTGTGAGAAAGAGACGTCATGATAAAAAGGGTTTCAGAATTGAATTAAAAAAAATTTCAAGGCTTTCACATCTTAAATATATGAACTGTGTTTATTTAATGTCTTAAATACTAAGGAGTGTTTTTGTTTTAAATTCAGGATAATTTCCCATCCACTGAGCACCTCAACTTTGACAGTGAATCCAGGAGATGCTCTTTTAACACAAATATTGGTTGAAAGAGGTTTTACTGTTATTTGAAAACGAGAAAATTATTGAGTCAACATTTTAAACTATGCTAATTTTGCCAGTTAGTGTGGTTAGCATTGCTAAAACCGCAGTCTTCATGTGTATTCTCTAGAAAATATACATTCGTACTTTAAACCAGAGGTTTCCATGAGGCTGCCGATATTGCAAATCCATGATTCACGAGACACCAAGGTTAAACACTCAACAAAGCAACTTTGGTTTACTTTGTTCAGATTTCTTGCAACCTGATTTTAAAAAATGTCTCTCGCTCTCTCGCAGCCTGAGTAAATCACAGCCATGTTGTAAAAGATATGATTTCCTTTTGAATATCTTCTACATATGTGCTTCTTCTGACTTCATTTTTAAATGCAATACTGATGATGAACATAGCTTACTTTACATTTTCTTCCCACAATACCTGCATAGGCACTGCAGATTGCAATATGTTAATGATTAGGTATTTACTGATAAAAAGTAGATCAAATTTTTGAGTTTCCATCTGGCCAGTCACAGGTCAGGGTTGTCAAAATAGTACAAGCTGCTTTTGACAAAGCAAACTGACTGGTGGCAGACTTGATGTGTATTTATTTGACTCTTAGTTTCTTGGTCTTTTATGATGTACTGTACTGTTCTAACACTGGCTCAGTCTAAAGGCTGTGAAAAAGACAGTGAAGGGCACTGGGTGAACATGCGATGACCTCACTGGCCCTTTTGTACATGTGCACTGAGTGACGCGTCATCCCCTCGGAGGGCCTGCTAGTGTTGTGAGTGTCCTTGAGCTGCTCAGCCACAGACAAAGAACAAGCTTTAACATTCTGCATGACCGTCTCCTCTCTCTGCAGAACTCCTTATTCTCCACACCCGTGCCACGCTGCCTGGGTCAGGTTACTTCCCTGGCCCTTTGAGGCCATGTCTGGGTTGTGATTATGCTGCAGTTGTGATTCAACACAATCTTGGCATCTCAGCAGGTGTCTTTGAAGTGGCCTGCATGCAGAGAGGGCACTTCTCCGTGCTGTAAGGAGCGGCAGCGCTGCTGGGATGGGCTGTAGCATGGCTGCCTGTGTTACTGTGCCTGGCTTTGATGTTGTAAACAGAGCGGGCAGGACTGGCTGGCAGAGCAGTGAATGGGATCAGCGACACTGCAGCGGTCAAGCTCAAGCAAGCCAGCAGCTGCTTGATTCACACCAGAAGATAGTTAACTCCACAGTTTGTCAATATATATTGACCGCCGTATTTGGATACATGTAGATATTTTTGTTGATATTCTTTATTGTCTAAATTTTCACCCCCTTCTCATAGAAAGCATTCAATGTACTTAAATATATTTTTTTCACTATATTTTAGACTATAAGTTTTTCTGGTCCATAGACAAGCCCTTTTTACTGTTGAGTGCACCTAGCATCCATGGGCTTGTGTGGCAGCAGAGTGAAAGAGCATACGTTTGAGAGACTGGATGCACTTGGGGCCGTCCTGCAGCAGATAGGGCTTTGCTAAACTATGCTCTTGTGGAGGCATATGCCCAGCCTGGTACTCCTGTGTCTGCACTCTCACTGCTTTCACCTGATGTGGCACAGCCTCTGTCAGGCTTGAGCAAGCGCCCAGCCATCCCTGCTTCTTCAGGAGAGATGAAGGCATCTCGCAGCCCTGCTGTGGGGGTGGGGGGAAGCAGGCAGCAGGCTAAGCCTGGAGCTATCAGAGGCTGGCGCTCATAGCCAAAAGCATGTGGGTTGTGGACAGGGTGGGTGGAAGCTCAGCTTAACTCTGCATGACAGCCGTAGAAGCAGCCCTGCACTGCCACCCAATGGCCGGGGACTGTCACTGAAGCCTTTAGAGCAAAATAACCACAGCTAGTCATAATTACAGCACGCTTCAGTTGTTGTGAGTGCATGTCAGAACAAATTATGTAAGTAATGAGGCTGAAAATGCTAAAGGAGTCGAAACACGCTGCACTGCTAATGCTCATGCGGTGAGAACACAAAAACAAACAATAAAGTGCACTCATACAGAGATAGACCTAAATGAAATAACAAGCAACTGTGCACAGTAAGGACAAGATTAATTATAAATTAACCCTCTCAGTAAGGTTGTAAGAGTCCGCCTCCTGCCTGGATTCTGCTCTAATCCAGACCGACGAGGTGCAGTGCCCTCTATTGTACGGGAGAATCGCAAATCACAGGAGGTGTTGTCTGGAGGAGAATTAATTGTGCATGTTCCACCTCTCCCTTTTGTTCATTTTTCTAAAATCTAGGCTAATTCCAAGTAAACATGGCTGGTCTTGTTGACTCCAGCAGCGCAAGGAGAGATCCCCTGAATGAACAGAGTGCGGCTCCCGGGTTGCTGGATTAGAGGCTCTGTGTTAAGGGCCTCTCCTGGGCACGCCTCGGGGACGAGGACATTATCCACATAACACAATGCAGGCTCCCAGGCAGCTGATTAAATGGGCAGGGATCTCTGGATTGAACTCCAACAAAAGTACTTTTGATGTGATCAAACTGAAATAAAGAGGCAGCTTGTTGAGGTGTGCAGGAGATATTTTAAGGCTTTTGTCTTTCGATGAGACCTGAGGCATTATAGCAGACAGTTGGGCTTGGTTTGAGGGAAGAAGCTGATGTAACACTCTGAAAATGTGCCACCTCTTTTTAAAAAGTATTTTACGTATCAAGCTCTATGTAGGGAATGAATCATATACCTTACCTGAGTGCTGTAGAACTAAATGTCAATGTCCGTTGTATTTGCGTAGATCATTTAAAAACAACCAATGCTGACCAAAGAGCTTCATGGCCAAGACAGACAAGGTATTAAAATACAGTAAAAAGACACATTGTCCACTAAAATATAAAAGAATAAAACAGAATAAAATTGCAGTGTATATGTGGTGAGAAGCTATTAAACAGATTTTGGTCAGCAACTTAAAAAACCCAGTCAGCTTTTTTTCTTTGATTTTGGCCGTTATACATCCAAGAGAAAATGCTTGGTTGAAGGTCTGTGGACATTAAGATCTTTTAAATAAAAAAAACTAAAGATGGTGTAAAGATGTGTAATAAACCTTAAAATAAATTTCTCTTTTAATGCAGTAGCATCATCTCATACTAAAACATTTAGAAAAATACAAATTTCAGTACATTTACTCTGTAAGGAAAAAAATCCTCTAAAAACTTTTTTTTTTTTTTTGATAACCAGTAGCACAATTGTTGAACATTTCACAGTGTTGGAGCATACAGACAGAGCATTCCTCTTTGCACAATCTCTCGCAGTCTGTTCTGCAACTTTTAATTGTATCCTTGCTGCAAGACACCTGAATCCACTGGCTAAATAACCTCCTCGGCAATGTCACCAAATTGGAGATAGGACCGGTAACATATCAATCAATTTTTTCCACAGCAAAGTTGCCTAGAATTTCTGTTGCCAACAGAACTAATGTTTTTCTCATCTGACTAAAGCATGCGGTTCCAGTTTAGCAAACTTCATGTGTTTACATTTGTGATAGTAGGACAGGAAAAGTCTATCCTCCAGGCATGTATCCCAAGCAACCAGTTGGCATGTAGATGACCTCTAATGGTTTTTATGGAGACTTGGTGACCCCAAGCTGCCACTTTAGGCTGCAGTTCTCTAAGTGACTAGATAAACGTGGCTCCAGCCTGGTGGCAAGTGGTAAAAAGACATGGATCTTATTGTGTCATATTTATATCTCAGGGAAACGGGAAGCTCTAGATTACAAATTAACAATTTTATAAAAAACTGACCAGCTTTACAGAGTAAAGTGTAAATTTAAATAAATGTACGTCTTTTAAGTTTTTACCATCTTTACTTGAGGTGCTGAGAAATGTGGCGCTTCAAGTTGCAAGAGCACTTGCTGCCCTGATTGGCTGTCAACATCATTGGTTAAAAGGAAACAAAACATTATATCATGAGAGAACATCCTACGGCAGTGCACTGATGGAAACGGCGCAATTGAGAAGGACTAGGAGATAGAGATCTCTGGAGGGTGGGGGCAGTAAGTGTGTGTGTGGGGGGGGGGGGGGGGTTCAGAGGATGGGAGTGACAGCGAGCGCTGTGGTGATGATGCTGAGATCAGTGGGCCGAGCTGGGAGTTCAGGGTGTCTGATGTCTGTGTGTTCTGCCCGTTGTGCTGCAGTTCTGCTCCTGAAGCAAGGGCGGACGATGGATGAGGCCCGTCCTCTCCGGGCTTTTGTCTTTCATCTCAGGCCTGTCAACAGCACAACGCCACAGCCAAACTTAAACTGAAGCATTTTCTTCTGGAGCTCGCTCTCACACACACACACACACACACACACAAATACACACAGTTGCTGCTCCATCCAGCACAGCGGGGATGTTATGATTCTTTGTGGATGCAGTGGATTTGCTCCTGGGGGGGGGTTTATGGTTCTGAAATGTAAGAGGCTGCATGAAGTCAGGTTTCCCACCAGGGAATAGACCTCCTCATGTGGCTAAATGAGCTTTTGTCATTACAAAAGGTTTATATTTGCACTACTGTGGGATATTAGGGTTTGTGGGCAGTCGGGTCTTTTCTTAATGCAAGTTATGTTTTGCAAATTGATGTCATGTTTGTACCGGCTGTTGTCGAGCACTTTAAAATTGGATCCTTCCCTTAAAAAAAAAAAAAAAAAAAGCCCGCTCTCACACACACACACACACACACACACACACACAAACAGGCGCACACATAAACGCAGCTCTAAATATTCAGCTAATACTGCATGGAAGTGAGGATTCAAAAGCCACTGGATGAGATGTTTTTAGAAGCACAGTGCTCTTTCATGTACCAACATGGATCCATGGTGAGAGGGTTGTACAGCAGCTTGTGACAGCAAAATGTTGATTTCCTTTTCCCCATACTTATTTATTTCTTTCACTTCCTTTTCTTCTCTGCAGCTCAAATCGAAATAATTCCCTGCAAGATCTGTGGAGACAAATCATCAGGCATCCATTACGGCGTGATAACATGTGAAGGCTGTAAGGTAAGCATCAAGAGAAGCGAACCTGTTAGTGTGATGGGTTGTAAGCATGTGAAAGAGGAAGGGAAAAGACAGGGAAAACACAGAGGAGGTAGAGAAAGTTGCTTGTTTGGGGGGAAAAAAACATCATGAATTGGTGCTGACGTTTTACAGAGATTTGGAGCGGGAGCGTGGTGTGCAAACACGCGCAGCACGACCATTAAAGTGGTCAAGCACTACTGAGGACATCACAGAAAGCCACAATTAGTAGGACATAGTCATTCCTCTGCCTTCCTTTGCCTTTTCCCTCCCAGGGAAATGTCTTTTTTGCTGTTTTTTTTCCTTTCGTTTTTTTTGCTTCTGCTGCTCTTCTTGAAATAGGATGATCAAAAGGAGAGTGCTTTGAATTATACCAGATTGTTGGCTGTTTGCTACAGCGCGTTTCTCCCCATTGAAGCCAGCTTTTGTACTGTTTCAAATACACCAGCCATTGACAGCGAAGGAAACTTTGTGCACAGAGTGTATTCCTGTCCCTCCCTCGTGCTTATCACCAAGCACATCATTAGCATTCCTCAACCAGCCTCCACCTTTTTCTGTTTCCTTGTGTGTATGTGCGTGGGTGCGTGTGTTTGTGGGGTGTGTCTGTGTGTGTGTGGGACAAAAAAGAGGCTCTTTTCAGCTCTTCTTTCCAGCGACCCTCTTTCTCCCTCTCTCTTACACACACAGATCCTGGAAAGGATAAAACGCTAAAGAATAAACTGCTGAAATCTATCTTTAATGATTGCTAATTAGTCCACAGGCAGAAAGACCTTTAATGGTACGTGCGAGTACAAAAGTTTGGACCATAAATCATTGCATTATTAAGGAGTGCTGCATGTCACTGGCAGTTTTACTCTGTTTCCATAATGGCTTCCATTATAAAGCAACTTGGCAGCTGTCAGCTGTTTTCTTGTAATTAAACAGCCAATGAGCAGCTAATTAAGACATATGTGTGTAGAGCAGTAGAGTGGGGCATGTTAATGATGTGCTGGAATCAATTCATTAAGTCAAAGGATGAGGAATCCAGTTGCTGTGCGTTTGCAATCCTTTAGCCTTGCACATGCCTGTGCTGCATTAATCAACACTAATAACGCCACTGAAGAGAAATGCCAGCCGCTGTTATCATGCACTACCCAAAACATGCCGCCCTCGTGTTGTACATGCTGGTGGATATACAGCGCTCTTTAAATGCCAGCAAAGAAGTCAGAAAAATACCACCGCAGTAGTTTTTGTTGCATTTCAATTTGCAAGCAGTAAAATGAAAATATCACCACCGGGAGTACAGTACATCCCCGCCAGGCTGCAATAAATCTTGTCAGCACTAGAGCACAATGAAGACATAAAAATGATCCCCCTACTGCGGTGCCAGAGCGAGTTTTTGTGGCCAAGGAGGCCTGTTCAGCAAACCTAAGGCGTATTTTGCGTGCCCCTTTCCCTGTTCAGGGCTTCTTCAGGAGGAGTCAGCAGAGCAATGCAGCGTACTCCTGCCCCCGTCAGAAAAACTGCTTGATCGACCGCACCAGTCGCAACCGCTGCCAGCACTGCAGGCTGCAGAAGTGCCTGGCTGTGGGAATGTCACGGGATGGTAAGTTGTTTTACGGGAGACGATCGACAGGTGGGTGGATGCAATGGGGAGGGATACCAGGAGGTAAAGAGCTCAGGCACTTATGTGTATGTTGTGATTTATGGCTTCACTGTATGGCGATTAAACCCTAAGTAAAGATGTCTAAAATGCTTTGAAATTGATTTTTTTTATTTTTAGAAAAAGTCCAACCTTTAATTTAAGAAACCCTCTCAGTAAGGTTGTCAGAGTTTGCCTTCTGCCTGGATTCTGCTCTAATCCGGACCGACAAGGTGCAGTGCCCTCTATTTTACGGGAGAACTGCAAATCTCATTAAGAAATGTTTTTTTTTCAAAATCACCTGTGCCATACTAATTACCAGCCCTGCTGTCATTACTTTCAACAGCCCCCATTTGCTCATATGACAGCACTTAGTCTTCTATAACTTTTGATATGTTTGGAGCATACAGAGAAAGGGATGTTTGACCATCTTTTTTTTTTTACCAACTCCAGCCCTCAAGGTCCTGTGTGTCTTAGATGTGTCCCTTCACTAACACTGCTCACTCAAATGGCTTAATTAACTCCACACCATGTCAAATGTTGTGCTGGACTCTATGAATTAATTTAGTTTGTGCAATAAGTTAGGGAAACATCCAAAGCAAGCACGTTAATTTTGTGTCTATTAAACTAGTTCAGTGTTTATATATAATACATTATGTTTTGGCCTTGAATTCTGTGAAACGATCAAAGATGACCCACCATGTTTTTATTTCAAAATCGTCTGGTATTTAAATGACAAATCATGCTGCTATGCACTCTAACAAGGCTTCCAGGGTCTTCGAAAAGAAACAGGCCCACAGCATCACAGATCCTCCACCATACTAAAAAGGGGCCATGAGTTGTTTTTCTACATATTCATCCTTAAAAAACAATGATCATTTGTTGCTGAAAAGGCCAGTCTTTGTCTCATCTGAGAAAAAGGTTCCAGCAGTGTTTTACTCCACAGGAATCCACATATTACTCCTGATCATCTTAAAAAAAGTATAAATAAGAAAAATACTACAGTTACATTTATTTTACAGAATCAGTCAGACACGCTGAGATTACTGGCACCAGTAATCATTAAAAAAAAATTATGATTTTAAATAATGTTTTTTTTTTTTTCACCGAATAATTGTGCTCAGAAATAAGGAGTGTTTTCTCCTGACTTATCTGGTGTAAGATTATGCTGCTGCAATCAAAGATTCAATTCTTTTAAGGGATTTGACACATCTTTAACAGGGATATCAATAAACGTGGAGGGCAGTGTATATAAACATTACAAGGCAGGGCCATTCGCTGTCCAACTGTCCATAGAGAAATCATTGATTTCATTGGACACAGAGGGAGAACATTTCTGGCAATGTTCATTATATGCCAGCGGTGGGATAGTTGTTGCTGTAATAAAAACCTGTTTTCATAAAACAGGAAGTTGTTAGAGGGTGTTGTTATTGCTGCTGGAGCCAAGATGCAACGATAAAAGCCCCTAGGTGGGCGTTTGTGTCTTTCTTTGTCAGGCATGTCCAGACTAGACTGAGCTGAGGAGGTTCTGTCTTAAGAGAGCAGACCTGTGATATTTTTTTCACTACAGATTGGATTTGCAGATTTGAAGTGAAAATCTGAATGCACCTCAACATTCACAGAGCCTGCCTCATTCCCATGCACATATATTGTCATGAATATAAATGAACGCAGAAGTAATTGAGTACTGTGTGCACAGCTAAGTGATGCGCAGTTCATCACTCATAAAGGAAGGTGACTCTTACCTTTACCGGACATATCAGAGCCTCTGTGCTCTTGCTCTCCTCATTTTCCTTCTGCACACCTTTTATTTGCATAGACACATACAGATATAATGGAACACATAGACTCGCACACATGCACACTGTGACCTCCTGACTTACCGTCAGTCCCCCAGAACAGCCAAGACGTTTCATTCGCAACACACTGTTTAGTCTGAAAGGCCTAAAACAGGACGCAGGCAACTGTCCTTTCCTCATGTTAGACTCTCCGATGAGCTGTTTTTACCTCACTCATTAATAATGTTGCTCTTTTTTTTAAGTAATTTCTGTTTTCCCGAACTATATAGATTTACCCATTGTTTTATGTCTTACCTTTCAAGTATTTTATTACACATTAGCTATGAGCCTCATACTTCCAGTGTAGTTTGTGATTGTTAGCTAATGTGTTGTGGTATGAGCATTACATACTACATTACCAAGTTTTGTGTGCTGCTCATTATTGTTTTAATTAGGTGTATGCCAGTATGAGATTTTCAAAATATAACCTTGAGTAAAAATTACCATGACTTCACTGTATAACATATTTACATTAAATCTTTAAACAAATATGTAAAACATAATCTATTTGCTTTTATTTTAAACAGAAAAGCAACAACTATGTCTACCGCTGCCAAAATAATAGAACAATAATTATTACAGGTCTAATAATTTCATCTATACCATTTGGACTTTGACATACAGATTTATCCAAATATATAGAATAAAACCCACTCAATTATGTCAAATATGTCCTAATTTGTAGTGATACATTTATTACACCATTTTGTCACCCTGTTTTTTTAGATTTACAAAATTATAAAAAAGCCATTAGTGGAGCAACAGTTAAGCTCCACATTATTCATACCTTTGGCAGATTTGGATTTAAATTGTTTTGTTTTACAAAGAAAGGAATAATTGGAAATGAGTAAATCATCTATGGGAAGATAATAAAGCACTGCTAAAGGAGTATCAGTTTTGAAAAAAACATTGTGCCTTTTTAAAATGTATATTTGATTACAAAAATGGCACATCAAAAATTATTTAGTCTTTTCTGAAAATCTGTGGAAAAAATGTATTGGCATTACAGCAATAAAACCCTTTCTCTAATTGCTGAACAGCTTTTTGCATTTTTCCACCTGGTTGGTGACGATTTATCTTTAATGATGGGCCTCCTTACCATTTCCCTAATCTCCACAGGTTCTCTGAGGTTCAAGTCAAGACACCAAAATGATAACATTACTTCCAGTCAGAAGAAACAGGTTGATAAATTTAAAGGATTACTTAAATTTCTATATCTGCCAGGGGTATGAATAATTTCTTGCCTCACTATAACTGAAAGCATTGTCATGTACAAATTGACCACTTGTGAAAGTTCTATATATCAAAACTATACCAGGTCCTGATTTGTGAGACTCAAGTAGCTTTAAAAGAAACACTAAATTATCTGCAAACATAAATTGCCCAAACATAAACCTTAAAAGATAAAACCTGGTGCGAGACCTTAGTTCTGATGCATTTAATGAATAGAACAAAAAGGTTAATTTTTCAGTATGTGACCTCCAGATCAAAGAAAAATAGACTGATTCCAATCTCTGGCCAATTGATTAGTGCATTTGTAAAATTTTCTAGATTCAGGGACCAACCTTGTTAAATCTAATGCCTGTAAAAAAAATTGTGCAGACGTTACATTCTTAAAATTATACAAGTATTTAAATTAGTGAGGTTTCTCAGTCTAGTATATTATTTCACTTTTGCTTGATTCTAACACTTGTTTTGTTTGTTTTGGACCAGCGGTGAAGTTTGGCCGCATGTCAAAGAAGCAGAGAGACAGCCTGTACGCTGAGGTCCAGAAGCACCGGCTGCAGCAGCAGCAGCGAGACCACCAGCAGCAGCCCGGGGAGGCAGAGCCGCTCACACCCAGCTACGGCCTCTCGGCCAACGGCCTGACGGAGCTACACGACGACCTCAGCGGCTACATGGACAGCCACACTCCTGATGGCAGCAAGCCCGACTCGGCGGTCAGCAGCTTCTACCTGGACATCCAGCC
This sequence comes from Girardinichthys multiradiatus, assembly GCF_021462225.1. Classification (NCBI taxonomy): domain Eukaryota; kingdom Metazoa; phylum Chordata; class Actinopteri; order Cyprinodontiformes; family Goodeidae; genus Girardinichthys; species Girardinichthys multiradiatus. The sequence continues at coordinate 26,388,558 of NC_061795.1, read as the reverse complement.
GTCCCCTGACCAGTCAGGCCTGGACATCAACGGCATCAAGCCGGAGCCCATCTGCGACTTTGCCCCTGGCTCCGGCTTCTTTCCCTACTGCTCTTTCACCAACGGCGAGACCTCCCCCACCGTTTCCATGGCTGAACTAGGTAAGGAGCAGGGAAAGGAAGGGAGAGGTTAAAGGAGAGACAGTGAAACGAAGGAGGGGGTAGAACAACTCAACCGTGGGGCAAACGACACAAAGGTTGCTTAAAATAGCAGGAGGTTGGAGACTCATCTCCAACACTCATTAAAAGATCCTCTTTTTTTTGTAATTAGTTTCCATTAATTAGGGCCAATCGGGATCCAGCAGGGCAGGCGTCTGGGGAAATCATTTTTTTAGGCTCCCTTGTGCCTAGGAACTCCTTTTAACAGATGTGTTTTCAAAACCATTTAAATTCTTATACTCAATATTTCTCTGGGAAAAAATGTGACCTTTGTTTCAGTGAGTAACGTGGCACCCTCCCCCTCCCCTTTCCATGCATTTGTGTCATAACTAGATTGGCTTCGCCTCAACCTTAAGCTATGAGCTTCCTGCAGGCAGTATAAGGAAATGTCAACAAGCTTTCTCCCCAAAACAGCCCACGTGTATTCACCCTCCCTCCCACCCTTCCTTCTTCATGAGAGCTCAGTAAATAAATCTTCTTTTCCTGTGGCATTTTTCATCACTGAGGTCTTCACTTTCACATAGCTCTGTGTGTAACACTCAGATCTCAGCTGAAATCATCTGGGTTTGTCATGATGATGATGATTGTGTTTCAGAGCACCTGGCCCAGAACATCTCAAAGTCGCACATGGAGACCTGTCAGTACTTGAGAGAGGAGCTTCAGCAGATGACCTGGCAGGCTTTCCTTCAGGAGGAGGTGGAGAGCTACCAGAGCAAGGTAAGAGGGTCGGCTTTGCAGCGTACCTCCGTCGCAGCTGCAGTTATTGAAACTATTGTTTTAAAGCAGATAACCCATTCTGTGTGCTATCTTGTTCCTCAGCCCCGGGAAGTCATGTGGCAGCTGTGTGCCATCAAAATAACAGAGGCCATTCAGTATGTGGTGGAGTTCGCCAAGCGCATCGACGGCTTCATGGAGCTGTGTCAGAACGATCAGATAGTGCTGCTGAAAGCAGGTATGACAGCCTGTCAACATGGCCCGCTGCCGTCAAACTCAGCTCGGCTCACCTCCACCAGCCCCACTCCGGCGTTGTCATGGGGGTGTAGCTGACCTGACTGCACAAAGCTCCTCTTCTTCACACGCACAGATAGTGTCACAGACAGGAGGCCCCACCCCACTCTGCCACTGCCTCTTTCTGTTTTCCTCTGTTAATTCCATTCATAGCTGAGGCAGACGCTACATTGGATAAGACACCCTTTCCAGAGTTCTGATAATACCTATCATGCTAGCTGCCAATTGTTTCTGTTTTCTTAGAAATGTAGGATGTTTCTTCGAACTGCTCTAAAAAAGTCCCCTGTATTTATGTTGATACACAATGCCATCAACACTTATGGGAACCCCTGATAAAGACGTGTGAAAAGCCTTAACCTCCTTTTGCTGACAGGACAGCACTACTGTAGCTTTTACACAAAGCTGGAGATCTTTGACGATTTCTCTTTCCACAGTCTTTCTACATTGTCCAGAGTCCTCTCCGATGCTCTCTTCTCTTCAGTTTAACAAACAGGATTTAGTTTTTAAATTGAAATAGCTATGCAGGATGATAGTTATCGTTTCTGGTTAAACATTTCTGTATTAATTTGGTTATATCTTTGGGATCATTGTCCTGCTGAAAGACCAATTACGACTCATTTTCAGTTTACTGGTTTATTTAAAATTTTCTGGTATTTCAAACAGTTCATAGTGATATACATTCTAACAAGTGCCTTCTGAAATTTGGAAGAGAAACCCACAGCATTATAGATCTTTTACCGTACCCATCACTGGGCATGATGTAGTTTTTTACAGATCTATCCTTGGTTTCATGCCAAACCCACTTGGAGTGCATGTTGTAGAAATTCTTAGTCTTAGTTTTAGATCAAAGTACCTATTTTCATCAGCTTTCATGAAACTACCCAGATATGACTGAGGGCCTTTTCCAGACATGACGTCAACCAGATGGCTTGTAGATAGCATCTAACAGCAGTGGGGGGGGGGGGGGGGGGGGGGGGGGGGTTCACCATCCTTACCATCCTCCTCGCTGAGATAAACTGTGCTGGTAAAAAGAAGCTATAAAAAAATTTGACTAACTTATTTTAAAGGAGTTCTTAGGGGTGTTAATGTGTAGCAACAGGGACTTTTTTCCTGTGTAAATATACTGAAATAAAGGTTTCTTTTCTAAATTCTTCAGTGTTAAACACGGCAGTTGCAGTGAAAGATGAATTTATCACAAAGACTTTCTCAATTTTTTCAGCTATGTCACTAAGAGCTACTGTTATGTACTGTTTTTCTTCTTATTCACTCCCATCAGGTTGTACAGATTGTAGCACCAAATAAATAGCTTTTCTGCTAAAGAAAAAAGTGTCTGAATGAAAAAGTAACGTCACTACCTATTTTTGTCAAGCTCGGCTCTGTGGAAGAATAGCCTTCTATCGATGATGTTTTCATCTGCGGAGGCAGTTTTTATTCTCATCTGCCAACAGGCGTATTTCAACGCGGTTGTTTTCTTGTATTTCGGAAGATTAGCACAAAGCATAATCATGTGTTTTGCACCTCTGACTGTTGTTAGAAGGGGGAATAAAGAAAATCTTCCGCATCTTGTTCCTGTCTGTCTCTGCAGGCTCTCTGGAAGTGGTGTTTGTCAGAATGTGCCGTGCCTTTGACTCGCAAAACAACACAGTCTATTTCGATGGAAAATACGCCGGACCTGATGTGTTCAAGTCATTAGGTAAGTGGAGTGGGTGTGCAGGCAGGCAGACAGGCAGGCGTTGGTGTCTGCTTGTGTGTTGGTAAGCTGCTGTGTTTGTGTATCTAGAGTGTTTCCTTACAGTGTCTTCCTCTTCTCCTTGGTGTAGCAGCCAAAATTAGAGTTGGCTGTTTTTCCGTGCTCCACGCTGAAGGCCTGGAAGGAAACACTGAGCTCCTCATCCCTTCCTCATCTGGCATTTCTGTCTCTTCATCGGTTATTTATGGTAGAACAGAGATGTTACCGAGGCGCTGCTGCATATGGCTCCTGTAACTGTGAAATAAATAAAGCCAGACGGAGTGTCTTTGGGGAGAGCGCTATCAAAACTATTGCTGATAGTCTGACATGAAACATCTCAGGCAAAAAAGCAAATAGCAGTCATGTTTGACTGTCATACTTTCCTGTGATTTTCCAGCATGGATTTTCTTGTTTTGAGGTAGCTTCTTGACAGAGAAACTATAAATGCATCCCACAGTGATTTTGAGGATCTGCATTCCTGTTTCTTTGTGTTTGCTTATCACTGTGTTTATGTATTAGTGAACGTCCCTCTAACAGATAGCAAGGGACGGTGGCAGAGGGAGGGAGAGTGATGGGCTTTCGGAGCAGTGGTGGCATGTGCCTGTCTCTGTACGTCCCCAATAATTGATTTAACTAAAAGCCTCAACAGTGACCTCATTTTGGCTTGCGTAACACCGCCCAACTGCCAAAAGTGACTCGTCTGGGAGGCACAACTCAGTAAAAGCATTGCCTGTTCTGCTTAAGAAGCTCCCATGTGCTGTCAGCACACTGCTCTTTTTTATCCCTTCCCCTTCCTCTCCCCTCACTGTGTGCCTCTCTCCCAATAAAGATCAAGAGTGAATGTTGTTCTTTGGTCTTCCCCATGCTAAGCCCCTTCTCTCTCACTTTCTCTCCCTCTCTCTCCATGTCCTTTGCTGTGGCAGGCTGTGACGACTTGATCAGCTCCGTCTTCGAGTTTGGCAAAAACTTGTGTTCTATGCACCTGTCTGAGGATGAGATCGCCCTGTTCTCCGCCTTCGTGTTGATGTCTGCTGGTAGGTGTCAGTCACAGCAACAAAGAATGGGAGAGGGGCGGGAGCAGCCACACTCACCCACTCACCATAACAATATACCCTGCCTTGCAAAAGTAGTCATACCCCTCAAACTTTGTTTTGTCACATTTTAAGGTATATTTTATAGGGATTGTAAGTGATAGTCCAACATGAAGTTGCAGATAATTTTAAGTGGGGAGGGGAAGGAAAATTATTAATGTGTTTAAAAAAAAAAAAGGCAGGTTTAGGTCCTAGACAATATTCCAAGCATTGAACATGTTATGGAGCACTAGTCATTCCATCATCTCATAGGGCAAACCTATCAAGAGGTCCACATTAACTAGGTAGGGAGCACATTAATCAAAGATGCAGGCAAGAGCCCCATTACAACTCTGGAGGAGCATGACTGCTATCGGTTGTGTATGAAAAGGAATGCTGCACATAGCCCTAAACACACCATCCCCACAGTGATACATGGTGATGGCAATATCATGCTGTGGGGATGCTTTTCTTCGCAGAAACTTGTAAGCTGGTGAGGGCTGATGGGAAGATAAATAGACCAGGAAGAGGCTGCAAAGTCTTGAGACTGGGGTTTAGGTTTACCTTCCAGCAGGACAACGACCCCTAAACGTAGAGCCAGAGCTACTATGGGATAGTTTAGATCAATGCATATTTGTGTGTTCGAATGGCCCAGTCCAAACACGCTTTTAATTGAGAATCTGTGGCATCTCTTTCAAAATTACTATTCATCCAATCTTTGGGAACTTGGGCTGGTTTGCAACGAGAAATGGGCAACAGAATTAAGCATAGCAGGTAGAGACACACCTCAGCACAAGTTTTTTGATTTGTCAAAAAAAAATATATGTGCTACTTTGTCTTTGTCTGTCACATAAAATCCCAATAAAAGGCATTGAAGTTTATGACTGTACCATGACAAAACAGGGTAAATTCCAAGGGGTGTGAATACGTTTGCAAGGCACGGTGTACTGCAACCATCTGTTTTACACATTGAAATTTTATATGAGCTGTAAAAGAGTTTGCTTGTGCTTTAACAATAAATCAGTTAAATACATCCTTCCAGACCGATCCTGGCTGCAGGAGAAGGTGAAAGTGGAGAAACTCCAGCAGAAGATCCAACTGGCCCTTCAACATGTTCTGCAGAAGAACCACAGAGAGGATGGTATTCTTACAAAGGTATGGTGCAATGCAGTGTGACATACATCTGTCTGCTAAGCTTGATATACTGTTGAGCAGTAAAAAAGTTCACAATTTAGTGTTTAAACCATTAGTCCAAACAGTGAGGGTAATGCATTCATACAACAAAATAAATTTAAATTGAATAATTAAATGTTCTTCCTGATATATAGTAACAACATTTATGAGTCTGTTTGCCCCGTGTTGGAGAGAAAGAACTGTAGGGAGGACTGTTTTTTCACTACAATTGCTCCATGTCCTTGCCTTGTCGTGAATCTAAACAGCCTGTCTCCTCTCTCTCTCTCCCCACAGTTGATATGCAAAGTGTCGACACTGCGAGCGCTGTGCAGTAGGCATACAGAGAAGCTCACGGCTTTCAAAGCAATATACCCAGACATTGTGCGTGCCCACTTCCCCCCCTTATACAAGGAGCTGTTCGGATCAGACTTTGAGCAGTCCATGCCCGTAGATGGGTAACACCCATCTACGGGCAACGTGGGGGCAACGTGGAGGAGGAATCTGAGACACTTTACTGGTGCCCTGCACAAAACCGGAGCAGACAGATGGCAACTTTTTTCCTTGTTTTTTTTTTTTTGCAGTGGAGGGGGGAGGGCAATGGGGATGTGATTGTCAAGGTTTAGTTGAATTAAGGTCTCAGAGGAAGACGCAACAGAACCCCAGCGGGACATGAAGAGGAGATGGGAACAAATAATTTCTGTTTGGCTGAACTTGGCCCCTTTATGCACCTTTTTGGAAGAAAACAAAATTTCACCAGTGTTTTTTGTCTTTATCATGATGTGCGAGAAAAAGAATAAACAACAATTAAAAGACGACCGCATCAGTATTATCCTCCAGGTTTGCACTCCTTAAACAATTTTTAGTATTTTCACAAACACAAACCTTTCATATTTACAATACCTAATCCCTAGAATGAATAAAGGCACCTAAGAAATGTGCACACTTTGGTCAAGTTCAGCCATTTTTCCAAATTGTTTTTTTTTTTCTTTGTTTTTGTTTTGGAAGCAGCGATCAGCAATTTACTGAGAGGTTCCGTCGGCATGGTGATGCAATCGACACCTCCTTAAGGACAATCGTTTGAAAAGGAAAAAAAAAGAAAGAAATCTAGAATTCTGGTAATTCTTATAAAAACGCAATGATTTTAGCTGTCAAGGACTCCATCCACCATTGTTGCATAGTAAAAATCATGTAAGGCCATCTGCTATTAATCCTTCTCTGGACAGGTGCCCTGAAGAAGCCCGTGGCACCGACGCAATGAAAAGGCTCCATTCCACCTGTTTTATAATGTACTACAGGGTATATGGTCATAAGTACTTACTATACAGAAAAAAAATAATGTTTATAGAATCTATTTTAAATAACATGTATGATATTAGTAGTTAGACCATTCTTAATTGTTGAATTGATAAGGCACTTTTATTTACACCTTTGTTTAATTTAAGACTTGTATATTTACCTAGTGATGTGTTGCATGTGCACAAGAAGTACAAGCTGAATCATGGTCACAGACGTTACTCTCGGGAGCTACGGATGGTATTGGTCTGAAAGTGTTCGGAGGGTGGGGGTTCTGTTAGGATAGCCCATGCGGCTGCAGGACCCAGATCGTTGAGGCGTGGATTTGGAGGCAAACTAAAGGCACTTCTTTTTTCTGCAACAACTGCAAGTGTACTGCATAATTTAAGTGACAATGCACACACAAATTAGGATTCTGATGATCCCTTATGACGTATGTTAAACACTGTTAAATTATAAAAACTTTTGAGGTCGAGATATTTGCAGGTTATTATATATTATATACATGTTTAAGCTTTGGATTTAAATTCTTGTTTGACAGACTGCATAGATTATGTTTAACACAAAAAATATTTTTTTCCCCATGTGGTCATAGTGTAGAAAACACATTGAGATTGTAATCCAACTGTTCCACCTAGTGGAAGATAAAAATAAAACAAGCACGTAAGGCAGAGGTGCTCTTAATACTCTAAAAACACACCTACAGTGCTTTGCTAAATAATTCATACCCCTTGAACTTACCGAATAGAACATTTTATCATGTAACAATCTTTTGGTGCAATCTTGAATGTATTTTATTGGGGTTTTATGTGATGGGCCCACACAAATAGTAAATAATTATGAAGGGGAAGGAAAGTGATGCATGTTTTTCTCCCATTTTATGTTTTTACACAAAAAAGTCTGAAAGTCTAGTGCACATTTCTATTTCCACATTTTAGCCAAATAGTGTTATTTTGGTCTCATCAGACAAGAGAAACTTTCTGTCATTAGATGAGAAATTTTACATCTTTCTTCCAACAACAGCTTTAATCCCTCCACATTTAATAAAAATCAACAGCTTTTCCCCAACTTTATCCCTGACCTGTCTTCATGATCCTGTTTGTTCACTGTTTTCTAAAAAAAAAACTTCTACGGCCTTTACATTAGATTAGGTTGTTTATTCAGTAATTAGGTGACTTCTGAAGTTAACTAGAGTGAATTAATCTGATTTAAGAAAAAAAACAGGCCGCACTTTTAAGATTTTTCTTTTTTGTAACACAGCTTGAAAGGTTATTCTTTCGAGTCAGCATTATATGCATTACTTTTTGTTGATGTGCCACAAGTTTGTAACTTGACCCAAAAAAAAAGTTCAAGGGGTATGAAAACGTTTTGCATAGCACTGTACAAGCCTCTGTCAAAGGTGTTTTTTTTTTTTCCTTTTTCAATATGAGTTACTTTTTGCCTTCTTGCCATAGCCTCAGCCTGGCAGCAGCTTAAGAGGACACAGAAGAAAACAGTGAAGGGAAAGTGAATATTAAAAGCCTTGTCTGGAAGTAAAGCTTCTATTTTTGTAACTCGTTTTGGTTTAAGAAACCCACGAAAGAGGATGAGGGAGAGGAAAAAAGATGTCAGGTAGCACTTAACTGTATCCCTGCAATAATTAAGACCAGCTGTTTGTTTGGTTAGGAGGGGGAAGTATAAAAGAAAAATGGAAAAACAGTAGGACAAGTGCTATTTTCAGAATGCTTTGTTGTTGTGTTTCTGTTTTTGTTGAGTGTGTCTTTCTTGTCAATGTGGTGGTAAAAAGTGGTTAAAAAAAAAAAAAAAAAAAACCCTGGTCGTGCCAAACTGTAGTCGTTGCTTCCGCTTTCCAGTCTACCTGATTAAAATGTAGAATGGATTCTGAAGACATTCCAGCAATCTCGGTAGCAGCTTCTTGAAATATCTTAAAAGAAAAAAGAAAAGAAAAAATATCCCTTTAGAAAACCCAGCAAAACGTGTTAATACATTTGTCAGCAACTGTAAAACAGAATCAAGTTTTGTTTCTTCATTTTTCTGTTTGCACACTATCATTCCTCTGCCGTGCAATTTGCACAAGACGTTAATGCCTTGTGCTGTCACCCCTCAGGGAAGAATTGTTGATTTTCTTTCGCCTTTCTGTTTGAGAGGACATTTGTTTGTATTCATCGTGTTTAGTTAATTTTTACTTTCTTTGTTTCAGAGATGTTTTCATGGGAAGTGGTTGAAATTAGAATTAAAAAATGTATTACTGAGTTCACATTTCTGATGTACAGTTCAAACCAGATGTTTATTTACACTTTGTTGAAAACATACAAACTTTTAGTCATTGTCTGACTTTATATCAGACTAAACTTTTCCTGTTTAAATAATTTAGGATTTCCTTATTTGTTTTCCTAAAGGTCGAAATAATGACAGACACAACCTGTGCTCTAATTAAATTAAAATGTTTTGGCATAATAACCATTGTTACATTTGGAGGGAAAAAGGGAAGCTTAAACGCCTCCGAACATCATCCCAGCTGTAAAGTATGGTAGTGGCAGCAGTGTGTTGTGGAGGTGTTTTGCTGCATGAAGGACTGGTGTACTTATCAAAATATAGTTTGCATCATTAGGACAGAACATTATGTGGAAATATTGAAGCAACAGTTTTGGATTGGGAAAGCCCTGATCTCAGTATCACAGAACATTTGCAGGCAGAGCTAAAAAAATTTGTGGGAGTAACACTGCCTGCAAATCTGACTCAGTTACTCCAGTTCTGACATGAGGAATGGGCCAAAATTCCAGCAAACTATTGAGAGAAGATTCTAGAAGAAACTGAAAACGTTTGACCAAGTTGTACAGTTTAAAAGGCAATTCTACCAAATATTAAGGAAATGTATGTATACGTCTGACTTTAAAAAAAAATATTTCTTTTTAACTTTTGTTTCATAATTTGGGCATTATGCAAATAGAAATACTTTGGGTAATCCTAACTGACCTAAAACAGGAAATGTCTAGTCTGATTTCTTGTCAGATAGTGAGGAAAAAAGGTTATGTGTCTTTTTATAGATTGTAAATATTTGGTTTTAACTGTAAAGAGCTTTCAGCCAAGAAACCCAAACAATAATCCCATCACATTTACAAACTACAGTTTTTCAGCACAAAACGCTTTTCCTATCAGAAAAGAAAAAAACACCTTTTTTGATTTCAGATGGTGTCATCAGGGTCTTTACAAATAATTTCCCTATTTGTTAGAAAAACCAAAATATTCTTATGCAATACTGAATCGGTTGTGTTTGGGTTGTTGTAGAACTGCTGTACCTGTTCTTATGGTCCAATTATCTTTGGATATTATGCACAAGCCCTCTATACGACTAGTTAACCTCAGTCTCCGAGCAAAACAACCCCTCCTGCCCCCAGTCTGGAGCAATGCTAGACAATCCAAGTTTGTGAAAGATGTCTGTGCCCCCCCCCCCCCCGTAAGAACAGCACATAGAAAGGAGGTGGTGTGAATGCTCAGGGAGGTGGACAGGGAAGGCCCGAGAAGCAGCTCGACGCGCCAGTTTTTTGACATAGCACACTGAACTTTGCAGTTCCTGTTACGGGAATTTAAAAAGAGGATTTGGCTGCTTTCCTTCGAAATGGTTTGTTTTCAATGCGTTTTCGCATAACTACAAAGTATTTTTCTCACACACTATCAGCTAAGGTCTGCCAGTTTCAAAGTGCAAAAAGGTGAGCCCAGTTAGTGGCTCTGTGATGCATTCTACAAAATATTACGAGCAATATGCCTTGTGTTGCAATTACGGGTCTCTACATTGCCGTTATTACCCTTTTTTATTTAACCCTATCCATCTAGTATGTTTACACTTTTGTACCAAGAAGTAATAATAACCCCTTCAGTTGAATTTTTCTCTTCGCATGTGCTGGTGTGGTTGAGATAGAGACAGGAGAACAGAAAACAGTCATCAAACACACTAGTACTTGGGTGTATCTGTGAACTATGCCTAAAATGTTATGTCCTTTTCAGTGGCGGTTTTTGATATGGGCAGTTGCCCAAGGAAACATTTGAAAGTGGGGCACACAAGCACTAGATAAAAAAATGCAAATGCACTGCATTTTATCCCAACCCAGAAACTCAGATAATTCCCTGCATTTAATTGGCCGGGAGGGGTGCGCCAGAAGGAGTTGTTGGCCCAGGGCAGCATACATGCAAGAACCGCCACTGGTCCTTCTCATTTTTTTTTCTTTAGATTTTCCTGTTTATGTGTGCTATTTAGTCTGTGTGTAGTATACAGTAAAAATGTGCTGTTCCTTCTGTCTCTATGTTGTCTGTTTGTAAAAAGCAATAGTCTCTGTATGTGTGTGTGTGTGTGTGTATATATAAATATGTGTTTTGTTCTTACATTGTGTGACTAATATTAAAAAAAAAACCAGACAAGGCTTTAATAATTACAGAGGAACAGGGTTATGTGGATGAGGAGATTTTGGTTTTATTTTTAAAGAATTTTGAAGAAGGGAAAGGTTTTGGAATTGCTGAGCTGGATCCATCCATATTCAGTATAGGTTGTTTTGTTTTGTTTTATTTATTAATAAAAAAAACTTAAAAAAAGCATGACATAACGCCTTCAACCATTCAGCGGTTTTCAAACACTTGGAGGGGCAAAATAAAGAGCAGGTCACAGCTCCAAAAACATGCTTTTCCTGCTGTATCGGTCGGGCCAATGCATGCTGAAATAAATTCCACCCTTTCAAAAAGCCGGCATTTTGTTTAGAGCCCTCCATGACTGCTGATTGTGAATGCCGGCATTATGTCAAGCTTGAAAACTGCCAGCGCCCGCTGTAAACCCAGACTTATGAATCCATCATTGCATTTTTAATAAACTCATTTTCCAAAGCACATGTGATAAGATTTTAAGATTAAAATTATGTTTAAACACAATAGTTTGAAAAGGAAAAAAAAAAGAAAAGATGCAACCTTTAGCCATAATTGAATGTCAAGCAATAATATATGTCGGTGTATAATTTCTCATTCTTTAGTGCATCTGCATGTAAATACACCCTCTTATTTATCACAATTCTTTAGACATTTTTTTTTTCTCTTTTTGTGGACATCTCATCTGTATATTTGACCAGTTCAGTTCCCAGGTGGAGAACATTGAACTTGACATGGCCTGTATTGCTATACGTGTTCTTTTTCTCACTCTCTTCCTCATTCTCGGCTGTTTTTATTCATCATGTTTAATATTATTATTATTATAATTATTGATCACTTGTGTAAAGGTAGCTTTGTAACTTCTGTCTGTATAGGTAAGAGGAAAATACTGCTACTAAGGTCTACCCAGTGAAAATATTTATATGTTTATCGATTGCATCATATTGTATGATGAAGACGTTTCTACTTTGCTTCCCTCCTTTAGGATTAGTTTGATAGAGATAGGGGTGTGCTAACATTTATTTTGTGTTGCCCTAATGTGTGGTGCTAGGTAAGTTAATTTTGTGAACCAAGTATTGATTCCTAAGCCTGGCCGCCCAATCTAGTTCAATTATTTCATTGCCTATTAATGTATTATTGATATTAGGACTCGACGAATTATAATGATTATAATAAAAATGATAGTGGTAAAAAAGAAAAAAAGTACCCAGACAGTACCTGTATCAGTGTGCTTGCTCTGGGATAATGCACTTATTTCCTTCTGGCTTATAGCAAAACTAGAATCTGCTCATTTAAAAGCTATTTAATGTTGCTTTTCTGGATTTTTGTGGAGAAATCCTGATATTCAAAATGAAAAAGCTGTATTTTTTCTTTCTTTTTCCTGATTGTAAGAAAAACCACTCACTGAGGCTGTAGTTCGTCAGGTTTTTAAGAAGCTAACTATTTTACCTCGTGTGTCTGTATCATCCCTTATTTGACGTAGGAACGTGGTACTCAAGCCTCTGTATGTTTTGACGACCCTGAAACAGCGCTTTTATTGAGACCAGTGGTGTGTTTTTCTTTATTTATTGCGCAACATAAAGTGTTTTTAAAAAACAGATATGAAATGATTTGCCATTTGATGACAAAAAATCAACCTTTTTCCTCTTCTCTGTAGCAAATATCACTAAGATAATGCTCGCAATAAGCAAAGTATCACACTGAGTGCCTCTCGGTGTAACAAAATGCATACATGGTTTTGATTGTCCTTTTTTATTTTCCAAATGTGTACTGATGTGACAATGTATTTTTTACATAAGAAGAAAATCTCACCCTCACTTGCTTAAAAATGTTCTGTTTTTCTTCTTGTGTTGTTTCCAATTGATTTGGTGCATTTTGTTGAAAGGGTTTTAATGTATAGATGTCCTCCCTCACCTTGTTGTAGAAACTGGGAAGTTTTGTTACCCTGTTGATCTCAAATGGTCAATAAAAGTTCGCAGATAATTTATTACCTGAAATGATCACTTGCACATTTAATTTTTTTTTTTTTTTGATTACAAAAAAAAAATAACCTGACATTTCTGCATTTTCTGTTTGTGGTGTATTTTTTTGTCACTGCAAACAGAAGATTTGCTAATGCATTGTATATTCTGTATTTGTACGTGTTTGTAAAACAAGCGTACAGCACATCTGGTTCCTTTTAATGTTCTGTGTTCATTGTGGGCTGAGTCTGTTTGGGGTAACTCCACACATGAAAGTTGGGTGGAGCAGGGGGTCAATGCTTTTTTTTCATTGCAAAGCAATTAAAGAAAAAAAATCGAAAAAGCCCAAACTAGTGTGTGTTTGACACAGATTTCTAAGTCACACGTTTGCTACTGATCTTAAATGGCGACGGTTGATCATGAACCTTTTTATCCAGCTCTTTTGAACTCTCTTTAGCAGGTAGTCTAATTCACAAATGTAGTTTTGCTCCTTCTTGTCTGATTCTTAAATATGAAAATAAGTATTTTGATTCATTTTGTAAATACATATGTAAAGAAGAATAAGAAATTTAATGTTGTCTTTTAAATACTTTTCATTCTAATATGAATGTTGTTATATTGTACTTAGAAACTGTACCTTTAATATTACCTTTATTAAAAGTACATTGGACACATCGATTTTAGATGTGCTTTATGTGCTGTTATCCCATAATAAAATTTACCGCTTGTAATGGGCTTTGTTTTTCTCCTCTGATTGTTCATCTCTCTCACTTTGTTTGCTCTTTAAAAATTAATCGGTTCATAGCGTTCTAATAAGACCTACAATAATACATGATAATATACTTGCATCTCAATAAAATTGGGATATCAAAACCTTTACTTTAGTAGGTCAGTTAAAAAATTTAAACTTGTGTATATACATTTATTACATATAGAGTGATATGTTTCAAGAGCTAATTTCTATTGATATTTTTTTTATTGCTAAAGAACCTAACTGTTCATGGAGTGCTCTATCTAAACATATTATTGGAAAGTTAGGAGGAAGGATAAGTTTATTGCTAACGAGGGAAGGACAAGGCTAACTGCTAAACTAGCTGGCTATTCAAGAGCTGTATCCAAGAATACTAATGAAAAATTGAGTGGAAGGTAAAACTTTAATATGAAAAAAGGAAGGATAATGTTAGCTGCTTACAAAGCTGCCTGTTTACAGATTGCCATATCCAGGAATATTAAGGGAAAGTTAAATGAAAGGATAGCAGCCGACATAAGCACATCTTTTACCGGACTGCAAAGCAAAGTCTATTCCAGAGCTGGGAGGAGGCTAAGACATTGACTTTGGGTGGAGTCAGTGCTTTAACAACCACCTCACGCAGGCATATCCAGGACATGAGGTTTAACTGTTGTACTCTTTGTGTTAGGCCACTTCTGAGCCAGAGACATCAGATTTGCCTTACCTGAGTTTTTGGTCTGCATTAGCTGCAAGATGTCAATTACAGAAATAAACGTCTGAAGTATATCACTCAGTGAAGAGTGATTCAATTAACAACTATGAATGAATACATAACATATAAAACAGTGTTATGTTTTGAATTAAATTGCTTTTAATTTACTTGGATGTACCATTTGCTTTCCATGTCCTTCAGTAATCAGTTAAACCAAAAAATCTGACAGATCTCTCTATCAGTCTTCGTAACTGAGCAGAAATCTGTGGGTACCTAACAACTGCAAAAACCTTACTTTGTACAATTTTCTTCATACAAGGCAGAACTGTTGTTGTAGGCTTGAAGCAAAAATATGCTGTTTTAATGAATGACTCCATTTTCCTGCAAGGAATATGAATTTTTCATCACTTTTTACCATGTAATGCATTAGAGATCTCAATGAGGCTTGGTGAACAGCAGTGCGATAAAGTTGTAGACTAATTTACATAATTTGATATTCTTCCATATGTAGACTATTGATGTTATCGTTTTATAACAGGAGTAAGGATGTCATCATGATTAGCTTAATGTAAAAACAGCTAGTCTGTTATTTAGATTTAAAGAAAAGCTACTTGTGTTAAACTTTTGCTCTTGCCTTTTTGTGTTTGAGGTTGTTTGCAGTACAAGACATGTGCTGGAGGGAGGTAAAATACTGGAGAAGAAATCAAGGTTGGCCTGCCAACATGCCATTGCTCTGAACAGTCTAAAACACTTTGTTAAAAGAGACCGTGATGAATACTTTCCAACTTTATACTCATTTATTCTACACAATTCAACTAAAACACAAACCAATCTGTTATGGGGATGTAAAAAAAATTAAAAGGTGTAATAACCTTGTTGCATAAATGTACCAATTCCTTTCTGAAGCACATTCTGATTTCAGATGCAGACTTTTTGAGCTTACAACTACCATCAGTTATAGTAAATCTGATCTCCAAATCTCCAAAAACGTTCAGCTGTATTGGTAGGATGTTCATGACACTTCCTTTTGTTATATCATGAAAACCTTAACTTTTCCATGTTGATCTCAAATGGTCAATAAAAGCTCGCAGATAATTTATTACCCGAAATGATCACTTGCACATTTAATATATATTTGTTTGATTATGAAAAAAAAAAATAACCTGACATTTCTGCATTTTCTGTTTGTGGTGTATTTTTTTGTCACTGCAAACAGAAGATTTGCTAATGCATTGTATATTCTGTATTTGTACGTGTTTGTAAAACAAGCGTACAGCACATCTGGTTCTTTTTAATGTTCTGTGTTCATTGTGGGCTGAGTCTGTTTGGGGTAACTCCACACATGAAAGTTGGGTGGAGCAGGGGGTCAATGCTTTTTTTTCATTGCAAAGCAATTAAAGAAAAAAAAATCGAAAAAGCCCAAACTAGTGTGTGTTTGACACAGATTTCTAAGTCACACGTTTGCTACTGATCTTAAATGGCGACGGTTGATCATGAACCTTTTTATCCAGCTCTTTTGAACTCTCTTTAGCAGGTAGTCTAATTCACAAATGTAGTTTTGCTCCTTCTTGTCTGATTCTTAAATATGAAAATAAGTATTTTGATTCATTTTGTAAATACATATGTAAAGAAGAATAAGAAATGTAATGTTGTCTTTTAAATACTTTTCATTCTAATATGAATGTTGTTATATTGTACTTAGAAACTGTACCTTTAATATTACCTTTATTAAAAGTACATTGAACACATCGATTTTAGATGTGCTTTATGTGCTGTTATCCCATAATAAAATTTACCGCTTATAATGGGCTTTGTTTTTCTCCTCTGATTGTTCATCTCTCTCACTTTGTTTGCTCTTTAAAAATTAATCGGTTCATAGCGTTCTAATAAGACCTACAATAATACATGATAATATACTTGCATCTCAATAAAATTGGGATATCAAAACCTTTACTTTAGTAGGTCAGTTAAAAACATGTAAACTTGTGTATATACATTTATTACATATAGAGTGATATGTTTCAAGAGCTAATTTATATATATATATATATAAAGCATTACCTTAAAAATATTAAGTTGTATATATATAAGTTCAATTACAGTTTATGTCCACTGGGGACAGTAATGCGCACAAAGCACAATAATGCTACTATATTTCTAACCGACAAGGAAGGTCGCCTGTCAAACAAACAGTTATCAGGCAATGATGAAGTTCAGTGGCAGAACTAACCGCCTTCGTTAGCTCCTACCTTGTTTTTTCCGACTGTGACAACAATGGAGCTGCTGTGGTGAGTAACGTTGTCACTCGGTCGTACCGCCGGGGCTTTGAGACGGCCGGAGGAGGTCATCTCCACGGTGTCTTGGTTCAGTTGGGCTGAACTTAGTCATCACAAAATCTTGCTTGTTTACTTTTACGGTTTTATAAAACCAGGGGAAACAGTTTGAGACTGGGACAGGAAAGGAGAGCTGGAGATAAAGCAAAGCTGCTAAGAGGAGAGACAGTTGTGTGTTTTACAGGCAGCTGAATGAACACAACCAAACTCAGCCTGTCCAGCGAAAAGACGTGCCCATTGTTTGTATTACAGATTATTATTACAAGCTGATAAAAACAGGACCCAAACGTGATATGAAATAAATAAAACAGTACAAGTATGAGTTTTAATGCTATGGTGCATCTAAAAATGAAACTTCTTTATGCAGTAAACATTCATCTCAAGCAAATTGAATTAACTGTTTATTTCTGGTCATTCTGATAATTATGGCTTTCAGCTAATGAACTGAAGGATTGCTATTACAGAAATGGTATGTTATGCACTGCTGACTTGGCAGTTGTCCAGCAGGGACACCCTCCACAAGGAGCGTAACCCCCAAAAGGCTGAAGAGACTGACTGACACATAGTGCTGCATCCAAGCTTATTAATGGAAAGTTAAGTGGAAGATAGAAAAGGGTGCACAAGCAACAATATCAATCGCAGCCTTAAGAAGATTGTAAAGCAAACCCCATTTAAGAGGAGATTGAGAAGTGAAAAAAATGCTTTAAATGTATCAGTCTGTGTGTAACAAATCTGGATTCTTTGAGTTTTATTTTTTTCATTATTAAACCTCTATGTATACAGGAAGTCTAATTTGGACAAACATTCTTATTTACAAGAGAGACCTGTTTTGAATTAAATTTCTGAAATAATTTTTGTTATATTCTAATTTATTAAGAATATGCCTCTGTACATAACTGAGTGGAGCTTTATCGTAAAGGGGGGAGGATTCAAAAAGATTCCTCCATTACACAAAAGTATTAACCGTTTATTGTATTCTAGTAACAGCAGTTTATGGAATTGCAGATTACTTCACCAGTTAGGGCCTTTAATGATATTTACAATGTTCTTCAATAATCAGGGATGATGACCCGGGCCCCGACGGCCCTTTCTTCACCAGAGACCTCTATGACAAATATTTGCTTGCACCAAACATCAGGGAACTTTGGGCCTTTCTTCAAAGGTTTGTTCGCCAGAAAATAACTTCTAAGCTAATACACAGCTTCAGGTGCACTTTATCACTGTATTAAGGTTAACTAGTGAGTGCTTCTTTGATGCATTTTTACACAATTATTTGTAGTCCTGCAGAAAATACCAGTGCAAAACAAGGATGTGCGGGGGCTGCAGAAGACTGCGGCACTCCTTCCCTAAAAGATGATGCAAAGTTAAAAGGCAACCGTCGCGTCGGCAGCCAAGCGTCCAGATGGGAGAGCTGTGATAGTGATGATCTGTCTGCAGGCAATGATGAGGCACCAAAAAACAGCAAGAGAGGCAGAAATTCCAGGATAAAGACGGAGATGGAGGTAGATGTTGCCTTTCCTGAACCCAGGCTGCCGTATCCCTGCATGTCCAGCCTGTCCAGCAAAGACCAGAAAACCTATATGGGTTATTTGATGAATACGAAGACCAGGAGACCTCCAAAGGTACATGCATTCTACTCTGGTTGTAATTAAAGGTATTTTAGACCTTTTTTATTGTTTTGACATTCATATATTTTTTTCAATAACTTGTGCCTTTTCAGAACTTACTGGTGCGAATAAACAATGAAGTGGCGCAGTTCATGAGGTACCTGCAGGATGTTGCTAAAATATGTGCTGATGACTACAATTCTATAACACAAGGAGCTATGCAGTATACAGAGGTACTTGTATGTCAAGGTTTGTACCTCAGATTTTCACTGTGTGGTTTTAATTCAGAGTAATAAAAAAAAAATCTAAATTTGTTTTAGGAGTTCTTTGAGGCATGTTTAGAGTCTGTTAAGGCACTTCCTCAGTTCTACCAGATCCATGAAATGACCAGTTTGACAGGAGGAACGTTTAATCCAGGTCTGGTGCTGACATTTGAGAAACAGCTGCTGACAATGGTAATATACTCCTGAATAATCCCACAACTGTTGGATTGTAACTGTAAATTTCATTGTCTTCCTTCATTATACAAACTTCTCACTTCAAGTACTGAAATGCAGAACCAGCCTCATGTTGATTAACTTTGTCTCTTTCCACATTTGCACCCATCATTTCTCCAGGGCACTGCGAATATAACCGACCACAAGATGGTGCCTGCTGATGCACAGCTTGCATCCGATTATCACAGTGTTTCATCAGCGAATCCTCCAGCTAAGAAAGCCAAGGACAAGCATGCTGTGAGCGATTGTCTCCCTTCTTTTAATTGCTGCAGCAGAATAAGCAGAGATGTTTTTACTGCTGTAATTGAATTCATGGCTGAATGTTGGTTGTGAACTGCTTTTATGCTCCTGCAGTCTTTAAAACGGACACCAGGGGTTGCTTTTGTCTTACTTTGTTGAGCCGGTGCAAATTTTGTTTCTGAAAGATCCTGTGTTGCACAAAGACAATCCAATTATCAAACAGCAACACTTGTATTTGTTTCAGTAGTGTCATAATTTGTTCTTGCTTTACCCCACAGATGATCAGCAGCGATGGAAATGTTGAAAAACTGTGTGCTTATTATGAACCTCATGTCTGTCTGACCCGAGATGCCTTGGTCAGGCTGCTGGACAACCATGGCCCCGACTTCGGGGACCAATGGGAACTGCCTGTTTTGGTAAAAGTAACACCAGGAAAAGGTGCGTTTAGTGCTTTAAGATGTTATGTGTACCTGTATTGCAAAAAGTCTTCACATATTACCCCGTCTGAATTGGGTGTTAAAGAACAGCAATAGTCCAGATAATACACAAACAGTTTTTCTGAACAAATTAGCCTTACAGTCAACAAACGTCCACATTTATTTGGATCACTGGTAAAGATGTTGGACAACTTCATCAGTTCTCTAACAGTGCACTTAGGAACTTTTTTTAGCCTTCTTATCAGCATCCTTACTGTGCATGGTGGCAAAATGACCAAAAACCTCAGTGTATTTTATTATATTTTAAGGTCTTGATAGTTTTTCAGTTCTGCTCTAGTCTTTTCATTATCATATGATTGATCGAACTGTGTTCAGTGAGATGTTCGGCTTGGGACATTTGGTTTTAAACTAAAAGTGTTTTAAACTTACACACACGTTAATCCTGACTTGTTTGCTTTGTTCCTTGGTCTTCATGATGCTGTTTGTTCAGTAATGTTTTCTGACAGATGAATGTATGCTGGTCTTCTATCAAACACAGGTCGATTACTACTAAATCGACATCTGAAGGCAGTTGGTTTCACTGGATTTTATTAGGCGTATCAGAGTAGAGGATGGTGAATACAAATGCATGTCACATTTCTCAGATTTGTATTTGAAAATCATGAAAAAGAAAATAAAACATACATGGGTTTTCTTTCCTCTCCACAATTATCCACTATAGTTTTGTGAGTCTATCACAAAATGCCAATAAAATACACTGAGGTTTGTGGTTGTAATGTAACAAATTGTAATAAAATAAAAAGTTGGAGGGGCCGGGACATCTTTGCCAGGCAATCCTGGTTTTGCAAAAAAATGTTTCCTAATGAGGGCTGCACGGTGGCGCAGTTGGTAGCACTGTTGCCTTGCAGCAAGAAGGTCCTGGGTTCCATTCCTGGCCTGGGGTCTTTCTGCATGGAGTTTACATGTTCTCCCCGTGCATGCGTGGGTTCTCACCGGGTACTCCGGCTTCCTCCCACAGTCCAAAGACATGCCTGTTAGGTTAATTGGTAACTCTAAATTGCCCTTAGGTGTGTGCATGGTTGTTTGTGTGTTGCCCTGCGATGGACTGGCGACCTGTCCAGGGTGTACCCCGCCTCTCGCCCATAGACTGCTGGAGATAGGCACCAGCTCCCCCGCGACCCACTATGGAATAAGCGGTAGAAAATGACTGATGACTATTTCCTAATGTAAAGATTTCATGTTTTTCTTTAATGAATAAATGTTCTCAAATTAAAAGGTGGATTTTTACAAAATGTTCAATGCTGGATGATGCTGATGTAACAGGTAACAGATGGATTTATTTTAAGGCTTTTGCCACATTGCTAAAAGTTGTGCTGTAAATAAGTGGTTTCACAATGCTGTCCTGCAACTGCATTGATACTCAGTGGCCTCTTGGTGGTGCTGTTTGACACCATTCATTTATCATAATAATAATAACCATAATAGTTTAGTACATAATAAAGCTTTTAATCATCCAGGATGGTCCCATTGTTCTTAGATAGTCTGGGTCAAGGTGTGGGTGTTAACCAAATCTAAAGCAGTTGTAAAAACAGCATCAGGAAAGTTAAAAACATTTGCAGAAGCTAATTCAAAACAAAGATGTTGAATGTTACTTTACCAACTAAATGATGACACTAATAAAAGGCTAGATAAAGCATTAAATGTTTAGGAGTAATTTTAAGAAGACACTGAAAAATATGAAGTGAACAAAGACTGATTATATTTTAAAGTCTATTCCAAAGATGGGGAGCAAAAAAAAGAACATGGCTGCTTTATCAAATTATATTTATTTGGGGATATTTATCATTGGACTCTTTTTTTTTTTTTTTTTTACAGGAAGTAGTAAAAGGAAGGCTGTGTACATAGACTCTCCTCTCCTGAAACGTGAAGTGACGGTGAGAGAGAGGAGTCAGATCTACTACGAAGAAAGTTTGAAGCTCTCCATCATGACAAAAGGAAGTAATAAAGTGTTCCATTTAATGACCGAGCGGCCTGCACATGAGCACCAGTTCTCACAGGTAAGCCAATGAGACGGTAGACATGTCGTGGGATGTAGTCTGAATTATTTAATCTTTTCTTTAATTATGCTTTGATGCCTGTGTCCCTATTAGGAAGCCTCCATGAGAGGTTACGTGTCTGTCGAAAACAGTGGCCTTGACTTTGAAGTGGACCTAACTGACCTGGAGACCTTTGGAGAAACTGCAACTAAAACGCCCCAGATCAAAAAGACAAAGAGTCAGCAGGATAAACGGACTGAAAGTAGTGGAGCTACAAGTACTCCAGATGTGGTCAAGTCGGATATTTCCAATGAAAATCCTAAAGCTAGCAGCAGTTCACAAGAAGACTTTAACACTGCTTCTCGATCCCCAGAAAACCCCAGAACAGAATCAAGTCAGCTGGTTGTGAGCGAGGCGGAGTCACTAAAGACTGAATCGCAGGGTTCTCGCCACAAATGGGATGAAGAGACAGTTTTTATGGCAGATTCAGATGACGAGAAGCTGATCATTGATGATTCTGGCTCATTAGTAGCATCACTTACAAACCAGTCAGAACCTCTGACTACAACGTGCTCCACAGACCCCCCAGTTACATCTCCTATAAAGTCTACCTCTCCAAACACTGACCCCTCTCCGCCTTTTAAGGGTACAAGGTCTAAACAGACCACTAGACGAGCAAAAGCTTCTGGGGATCAACTAGGTGAGATCCTGCGCATGCAAACAGCCATGTTCAAGTCTGGCAATGAATCAGCGATTGCCGTTAAGTCCCCAAGCCGCTGTGTGGGGCCCCAGCTGAACCCACATCCAACATCTCTGGTTAAACAGTGTGTGTCCTTATATTTGGAAAGACAGCAGAACGAGGAAGGTGACAATCGAGCTGCTCTTCCTGAATCTGCATTCGTCAACATCAATCCTACAGAGCACAAAAGTTAGTGTCCATTTATTTTGGTTTTGATAGGTTAAAGCAGTGTTTATGGAACTTTATTAACTTACTGCTTTTTATTGATCTCACTCAGAAATACTTTCAGAAAACCTTCAGGCTTGCGCAGAAGACGAGCTAGACTATGACGCTCCGGTGGAGGGGAATCTGCTCTACAAGCTCTACAGTCTGCAAGACCTCTTGGTGATGGTGCGGAGCTCTGTCTCTCTGACCCACACAAGAAAAGTAGACAATAGTCAGAATCAGGTATGTAAATAATAATATGCAAAGTGCCTTGAACTTTTTCTCATTTTTACAACCAGTAACTGCTATTGTAGTGGGATTTTTATATGATAGACCAGCTCGAAGTTGCACACAATTGGAAAGAAGTAAAATATGCATGAATGTTTTTCAATTATGTACAAAAAAATTGGAAAAATCTGAAATATATTAATAATGGAAATATATATCAATCAGATTGCATGCAGAGCCTCAAAACAGCAAATCTCAACTCCAACTGCCACAGACTGACTGGGCTATTTTAAAATATAAATAGTCCATACCATTCAATTGCAGTTCTGGTTGCATGTCTTTGGTTTTTGTAATCATGTAAATGTTGCCTGCGTGATAAAGTCAGCCTGTCTGGGACTGCAGATGAAAATTACATTCTATAGCTAAATTTGGTACATTTACATGATAGGCTACAACACTCCTGTTGACTGATGTGCATTGTCCCTTTTTAAATAAATGAATTTCAATTTCTTGTAATATATATAACAGTTCCATAATGACTACTGTGTTCTCTCCCAACAGTATGTGCCAGTGCATGTTTTACCAAAGTTGGAGTACCAGCTTTCTTACGGTGTTGAATGTCTAACCAGCAGCGAGGCATGCCAGCTGTGGACAGAGACATCGCTTCACTCCAGCACAGTGTCTTACATTGGTAAAAGCACTTAAACAAAGACAGGGGAACATCCCACCTTGGTTAAAAAAAGGAGTATCTATCGATATGTATAATTTTTCTTCAAAATAAGTGTTGGAAAAATTTAAAATGTAATGTTTACAAATGTTTTTTTTCCTCCTCTGCTGTGTCCATTGGTAACCATGAGACAGATCCTCCCACAAACCAGCAGAATAGTAGTTTCATGACTCACACTACTGCTGAGGCTGTCGAGTTATGAAGTTTACTCTGTTGCCATAGCTACAGCCATGTCTTTAATTACAGAGGATGGAATTTGCAGAGCTAAGCTTGAGGTTTAAGTATGCAGCCCTAATGCATGTGTTCAGTCTGCATCCTGCTTACATTTAGCTTGAGACGAAGGGAACCACTCCTTCCATTCTTTTGTGCTTGACTTGCGTAGGCGTGGTCTGGGAATGTCATCTCTCCAATAGAAAGAAAGGGTTTCCTTTCTAAATGTGCTAAGTTACACACCCTTGCAATTGATTTACATAGTTGGCATGCAAAACACTACCCACAGACAGTGCAAACCATCTTTAATATGTGTTAATGTTCAAATTGTAACTGTCAAAGAGTAAGTATAGTCCTGTATCATGAAACTGCTACATTAGAATTAGATCAGTTTTTATGAGTTAGTTTGGCAACGGTATTGTACAGGTCCTTCTCAAAATATTAGCATATTGTGATAAAGTTCATTATTTTCCATAATGTCATGATGAAAATTTAACATTCATATATTTTAGATTCATTGCACACTAACTGAAATATTTCAGGTCTTTTATTGTCTTAATACGGATGATTTTGGCATACAGCTCATGAAAACCCAAAATTCCTATCTCACAAAATTAGCATATTTCATCCGACCAATAAAAGAAAAGTGTTTTTAATACAAAAAACGTCAACCTTCAAATAATCATGTACAGTTATGCACTCAATACTTGGTCGGGAATCCTTTGGCAGAAATGACTGCTTCAATGCGGCGTGGCATGGAGGCAATCAGCCTGTGGCACTGCTGAGGTCTTATGGAGGCCCAGGATGCTTCGATAGCGGCCTTTAGCTCATCCAGAGTGTTGGGTCTTGAGTCTCTCAACGTTCTCTTCACAATATCCCACAGATTCTCTATGGGGTTCAGGTCAGGAGAGTTGGCAGGCCAATTGAGCACAGTGATACCATGGTCAGTAAACCATTTACCAGTGGTTTTGGCACTGTGAGCAGGTGCCAGGTCGTGCTGAAAAATGAAATCTTCATCTCCATAAAGCTTTTCAGCAGATGGAAGCATGAAGTGCTCCAAAATCTCCTGATAGCTAGCTGCATTGACCCTGCCCTTGATAAAACACAGTGGACCAACACCAGCAGCCGACACGGCACCCCAGACCATCACTGACTGTGGGTGCTTGACACTGGTCTTCTGGCATTTTGGCATTTCCTTCTCCCCAGTCTTCCTCCAGACTCTGGCACCTTGATTTCCGAATGACATGCAGAATTTGCTTTCATCCGAAAAAAGTACTTTGGACCACAGAGCAACAGTCCAGTGCTGCTTCTCTGTAGCCCAGGTCTGGGGAATGCGGCACCTGTAGCCCATTTCCTGCACACGCCTGTGCACGGTGGCTCTGGATGTTTCTACTCCAGACTCAGTCCACTGCTTCCGCAGGTCCCCCAAGGTCTGGAATCGGCCCTTCTCCACAATCTTCCTCAGGGTCCGGTCACCTCTTCTCGTTGTGCAGCGTTTTCTGCCACACTTTTTCCTTCCCACAGACTTCCCACTGAGGTGCCTTGATACAGCACTCTGGGAACAGCCTATTCGTTCAGAAATTTCTTTCTGTGTCTTACCCTCTTGCTTGAGGGTGTCAATAGTGGCCTTCTGGACAGCAGTCAGGTCGGCAGTCTTACCCATGATTGGGGTTTTGAGTGATGAACCAGGCTGGGAGTTTTAAAGGCCTCAGGAATCTTTTGCAGGTGTTTAGAGTTAACTCGTTGATTCAGATGATTAGGTTCATAGCTCGTTTAGAGACCCTTTTAATGATATGCTAATTTTGTGAGATAGGAATTTTGGGTTTTCATGAGCTGTATGCCACAATCATCCGTATTAAGACAATAAAAGACCTGAAATATTTCAGTTAGTGTGCAATGAATCTAAAATATATGAATGTTAAATTTTCATCATGACATTATGGAAAATAATGAACTTTATCACAATATGCTAATATTTTGAGAAGGACCTGTATAACAAAAACAACAGTCAGAGAGAAAACAGTGGTAACTTTTCAGCTAACGAAATATTAGAACGCATCTCCTTGGTAATGATGTTGTGCAACACAAAGGTCTAAGAAAAGGCTTCCCTCTTTGCTTAGTGGTTCTTAGTTCATCATGTGGCCTGTCTTGTGGCATTCCCCATCTGTGTATTTAGACCTGTGGTTGCAGGCTCTATAAACACTCCATAACTGAAGGCTTTATGGATTGAAGCACTACTTACCAGTTGGAGTCAGACAGGAACAAAAATGGGATTAAAAACTCTTTGCAACGCATGCTTTGTATGCTTTGTAAGTCATGTGCAGTCGTTGTTCAAGCAGTAACTGTTTTTCCCTCTCTCTGTGGCCCTGTAGCTCACATCAATGCACACGCATCCAAAGTTGCTCTGCTGAGGAAGCTGCCTGATGACTGGATGCAGAACATCTCCTGCGGGTTCAAGTGAGTGTTGCTGGAGCAGATGTGTGCACCACGATTAGATTAACCTAATCCACTCAGAAAGATTACATTACTCATGACCTGGAGGTTGAGATTTTAAAATGTTCTTATTTTAACAGGCGAGGGTCAGATAGGGTCTATGTTGTTTCTGCAGGAGTTGCCCTTTTATGCTAATGAAGAAGCATGTTCAATGAAGAAAGTTCTGTCTTTAATCAGATGTTTGGGATGAGGATCCAGTTCTACCTGCTCTACAGACAGCCTTACTCTGGTCTGTATAGACCTGGTAAATAGAAGTCCAATTTATTCAATTTGAATATTTTGTGTTTGAACTCATAAACATTATAATATTTCAATTCCTAAACAGGTGTTAAGTTCTAAAGTCAGTGCAACCATCAATAAAGATGTGGTGGAAATGGCGGACATGTGGTCTATGTTTTAGCGTATAAAGCGTATTTATTGGGATTTTAGGTGACTGACCAATATAAAGTTGTGAAGTACAGGAAAAAACAAATTTTTAAATGTAGCTCGGTCAAATTAGATAAAGCATCTGTTAACATCTTTTAGTTCCTGCAACTAGATCAGATGCTCAGTTGGATTAAGGTCTGGACTTTGATTGGGTCATTCTAACACATAGCTATGCTTTGATCTCAGCTATTCTATTATAGGTCTGGCTTTGTGTGGGGCTGTTGTCCAGCTGAAAGGTGAACCTCCACCCCAGTCTCAGGTCTTTACCAGCCTCTAACTGTTTTTTTCCCAGAATTGTCCTGTGTTTAGCTCCATCCGTCAACTGAGACCAGCTACGCTGTTTTGGTTTTCTCCCAAACCGAGAGTTTAGCTTTGAAAGCTAAATTTGTGGAGTGCCAAAGTGAAAGCTGTTCTGTCGAAATCTTCTCCCACCTGAGCCGTTAAGCTCTGCAGCTGCAGTTACCAGGGATCCCTTTGTCTGCTTCTCTAAATTATACCATCCTTGCCCAACCAGTCAGTTCTGTGGATCTCTTAGACTGCCGTTGTGCTTTACTATTTCTGCGATGGATTGAACAGTGCTCATTTTGATGTTTAAATGTTGGGATGTTCCTTGTTCTTCAGGATGATGTGTGTGGATCAACCCTTTATAGAACAGTTGGATTTAAACTGGGCTGGAATTAGAGGGGAGACAGTTTTGGCTTTTTCATAGGTAACACATGCAGGACAGTGGTGTCTAAGGACCAGGGGTTGAGAAACATTGATTTAATGTGTAATATCCCAAAAAAAATCAATGAAGTTTATGGTTCTAATGTGGCAAAATCTAAAAATGTGGATACTTTGGCAAAGCACTGTATAAACTGTAAAATGATTCATAGCCGTTTTAATCCTGTTGGATTAATGAAAGCTGCATTGAATTTTCTCATCTGTATTTGCTACTGAAAACACTGTGACCCAAAGTAACAGTAATGATATTTTGATCTTGGAACATACTCTCACCGGCCACTTTATTAGGTACACCTTGCTAGTACCGGGTTGGACCCACTTTTGCCTTCAGAACTGCCTTAATCCTTCGTGGCATAGATTCAACAAGGTACTTGAAACATTCCTGAGAGAGTTTGGTCCATATTGACATGATATCATCACACAGATGCTGCAGATTTGTCGGCGGCTCATTCATGATGCAAATCCCCCGTTCCACCACATCCCAAAGGTGCTCTATTGGATTGAGATCTGGTGACTGTGGAGGCCATTTGAGTCCAGTGAACTCATTGTCATGTTCAAGAAACCAGTCTGAGATTCGTGCTTTATGACATGGTGCGTTATCCTGCTGGAAGTAACCATCAGAAGATGGGTACACTGTGGTCATAAAGGGATGGACATGGTCAGCAACAATACTCAGGTAGGCTGTGGCATTGACACGATACTCAATTGGTACTAAGGGGCCCAAAGTGTGCCAAGAAAATATCCCCCACACCATTACACCACCAGCCTGAACCGTTGATACAAGACAGGATGGATCCATGCTATCTTGTTGTTGACACCAAATTCTGACCCTAGCATCTGAATGTCGCAGCAGAAATTGAGACTCATCAGACCAGGCAACGTTTTTCCAATCTTCTATTGTCCAAATTTGGTGAGCCTGTGTGAACTGTAGTCTCAGTTTCCTGTTCTTAGCTGACAGGAGTGGCACCCGGTGTGGTCTTCTGCTGCTGTAGCCCATCCGCCTCAAGGTTCGACGTGTTGTGCATTCAGAGATGCTCTTCTGCATGCCTTGGTTGTAACGAGTGGTTATTTGAGTTACTGTTGCCTTTCTATCAGCTTGAAGCAGTCTGGCCATTCTCCTCTGACCTCTGGCATCAACAAGGCATTTGCGCTCACAGAACTGCTGCTCCCTGGATATTTTCTCTTTTTCAGACCATTCTCTGTAAACCCTAAAGATGATAGTGTTTGAAAATCCCAGTAGATCAGCAGTTTCTGAAATACTCAGACCAGCCCGTCTGGCACCAACAACCATGCCACGTTCAAAGTCACTTAAACCACCTTTCTTCCCCATTCTGATGCTCGGTTTGAACTGCAGCAGATCATCTTGACCATGTCTACATGTCTAAATGCATTGAGTTGCTGCCATGTGATTGGCTGATTAGAAATTTGCGTTAACGAGCAGTTGGACAGGTGTACCTAATAAAGTGGCTGGTGAGTGTATACAGCAAGAAATGGTGATTAAACTGATTTGAGAATACACGAGAACACAGCTGCTGGTTTTTTTGTTGGAACTGTAATAACTTAATTTAGATCTCATGATAATTTTAAATTGTAAACTACAACCACTAACATACTGTTGCATTGCATCCACTACCTTTACTGCTCTCTGGGAATCAAGTGTGAGGTGTGACTAAATCAAAAACGTTGCCAGAGACTACTACAGCCAGCCGAGTGTGCGATGTGTATGTCTTTTGCTTCTTTTTATCTCTGTTGCCACATTGATGATGATTGTGACATCACCTTGTTGAGTAATTAGGCTGAAGAGTATTGTCCTGCGGATTGTGGGTGAATCACTGTTAGTATCACATGCAGCTGTCATCCTCTGGGTTTGTCATCTCAGTGTTGAAATTAGGATCCGAACACAAAGTAGATGGAAAAATAAGTGTTATACCTTTTTTTTTTTTTTTTTTTTTCTGTCTACAGACCTTCAAAATCACTGAATATTTTGCACCACCTTCTGAAAAAGCTAACTGGGTAAGTTATCCTCATCACCTTAATTTGTAGATTAGCAGTTTTCACATTTTAATGCAAGTGTTTCAACCTGTAATGATTTTGTTAGTTGCAAACAATTTAACTGAGCCTCTCAGTTTTTATTTTGCTTCCAAGGAGCGACACCTCCATGTAAGCTTTAAGGTTGAATTTCACTGGCTTCTCGCTACTTTTTTCCACTTCTTTTACTTGACTATGGCAGCATTTTCTGCTTTAAAAACACTCTTAAAGTTGTTTTCTTTTAAACTGTATTTTTCCTAGATCCATCTTCTGAAATTGGAGCAAATTGTGTCTAGAAAAACTTTCGAAGGCCTTTAGAAAACCCAGTTAATCTTGCTGAACACCACCTTTTAAAAGATTCTAAGAAAGCTTGGCTCATTGGAAGCAAACGACAAAGAAACAGAAGATTCAAGACTTTTGCACTGCACTGTATTTCTCTGTTCAAGCTGGTGAAATTTCACACATTCAGTCGTTCAGCCTCAGGGAGAACTTACGACATTAGTCTGTAGCCTCCTTTTTTTTTTTTTAAGAGAATTTCACAATCGGTTGCTCAACCCTCTGATTCGTTTAG
The DNA here is from genome assembly GCF_021462225.1 of Girardinichthys multiradiatus. Taxonomy (NCBI): domain Eukaryota; kingdom Metazoa; phylum Chordata; class Actinopteri; order Cyprinodontiformes; family Goodeidae; genus Girardinichthys; species Girardinichthys multiradiatus. The sequence goes on along the minus strand of NC_061795.1, from coordinate 26,358,776 downwards.
GTGTCGTACATTCAGATAATCACTCATCCAAGGAACAAAGCAAAGAAATCCCTGCTATGCTACAACACGTTTCTTTGTGAAGGTTCTGTCTAAACTAGCCTCGCTGACCTCTCTTTGTTTTCCAGATTGGAGGAGGGTCAGTACCTTATTGTGCACAAAGCTGGAGAGCCGTTTGTGACACTGCTGAAAGCAGCAGGTGGAAAAGTGAGTCGGGGAGCGTACGACCTGCAGCAGATACACAGCTCTGTTCCCCAGCCCCCAAGTTTGTGCCCTGTGCCTTGGATACCTGTAGATCCGGCTGTGGTCCTCCCGTTCCACCAGCAACACAGCAGAGTTCCCTGTACATTTCCTCCAAAAACCTTTCAAAAGGTGTGTAATCGGTTTAATTCCCAAAAGAGGACATGGAGTAAAATGAAAATCCACTTAATGATGATAATTAGTTGTACATAAGTGAGGTAAAAAAAACATTTACATTGTCAGTTTTGTTTTTTGTGTACATTGCAAAACTAAGAAGTCCCCAAGTTGATAAACAAAAGACAACTTGTATGTAATTTAATCTCAGTTTAAATGCAGCTGTTCTGTGAAGGCCTCCGAGGTTTGTTCAAGAACATTAGTGAATAAACAGCATCATGAAGACCAAAGAGGACTGTTAGGTTGGAACACAGAACTAGCTTAGAACATCTCACAGAGCATCTAATTAAGAATACCTTCTCCCATAGGGCTGTAACGGTACAAAAAAATCACAGTTTGGTATGTTTTCAGTTCACTTCAATCAAGAGAGGAAAAAAATAAAAAGCCACTATACAACCGACTTGACCAAGGATAATCGGGTTGGATGGATAAACAATAAAACAATAAAACCACTTGAATATGATCAATGCTGTTTAGATTTTATTAGGACTGTGGAAACATTTGAGAATAAAAACGGTTTAAGTTACCCTTGAAGTTGTTTTGATATTTAAACAATCCAATGTACAAGATGTACTTGACAGCCCGTATTTGTCTGGTACATGTGCGTACCAAACTGACAGGACTGTACCGGATACCTGTACCATTACATCCCTATTCTCCTGCTAATGTGAATGGACTATTTTGCAACAATTGCCATCAATTTTACTCGCTAGGTGTGCAAAGCTAGTAAAGACGTACCCTAAACTAACTGCAGCTGTGATTGCTGCAAAAGGTGGTTCAATAAAATCTTGACTGGTAGGCACTAAATACAAATACACACCAAACTTTTCAGATTTTTAGTTGTAAAAAAAAATTATTTTAAAACCATATATTTTTTTCCTTCAACTTCAAAATGATGCTCTTCTGTATGTTCTATCCCAGAAAGACCCAGTAAAATGCAAAGCGGTTTGTGGCTATAATATGTGAAACATCGCAATAATTTGGGGTTGTAAAGACTTTTGCAAGATGTGCAGGTGGAAAAAATGAGGAAACAAAACTTTGGACTGCCCACACTTGTCTTAGACTCAGAGAGCACATTCAGTGAGTCAGAGAAGATAAAACAAAACAAAAATAAAGCAAAGTCCAGTTTCTGTTCAGGTTTTGTTTTGAAAAGGCTTATCAGACAGGTTAAACCACGACTGCAAGATGAACGTGATAGACATGAAGAATATCTTCATCCCAGTAGTGCTTATTATTGCTGACTCCTGAGACATTTGCTCTGCATACCAATAAAAATATCAAACCATATCTGATTTCAGCTTTTTGACATGGTGAAATAATGTAAATGCTGTTTCAGATTATAATGAATGCAACCACCAATATCTTGTTCTGTCTTTTCCAGACAACAAAAGATGGAGATAACAGCAGAGCTGGTCAGAAGAACCCGAATGTCCAGAAGAAGGGCAAACAAACAAAACGTTCAGCCAAACGTAACAAATATATAAAAAAGCTTGTTCAGAAGTCTGTTTAAAAGCCCTCAACGTTTAATCCAAATCCTTTCATTTCATGCTCAGCTTATGCTGGACCAGTGTTTCTGCAGCAGAGAAAGGAAAGGGAGAGGTTACTGCTATGTGTTTGTATAAAAAATTTTCTTCATACTAGTTAAAATTATATATGTATTTTGTTGAAAGTTTGTTTTGTAAAACCAGAACATAAATAAACTTGAATTTTCTTGCTGTGTGAAGTAATCTTCATAATGTGAATGATGGCAATGTTTCAGTGATGCAATGTAAGGAGAAAGGCGCAGAGCTGAGCACACTTTTATCATGGGAAAACTTCAGAGCTTGAGCACCTTAAAACTATGGAAGCAAATCGTTACCATATTTCAAATGAAAAAGCATTTTCAGAAATGCTTTTTCATTTTAAGAATGTGGCTGCATTGTTTGACTCATAAATGAAATTAGTAATCAATCATCCTATTTGCATTTGCATTTTCTTCTTCATGACTGCACATTTTATCCCATAATCAAAAAGAAAACAAAGCAGACATTGCTTTTTTGTTTTCGTGGTCTGCCCGCAAAGTACTGCCCAGAACTCGAAAACGAAAAAGCATTCCGAGCTGCGGGCGCAGCAGAGTGACGTCAGCAGCCACTCTTCCTCAGCTCCCTGCTGACTGAGCTACCCATCTTGTTCGGTAGGGGGCGCTGTGCACGTCTGCATTGCATTACATTGCAAACGTGCTGATAAATCGATTGAATTGCAGCAGGACCGAGCTCAATTTGTGGCAGTGGCACCGAAGCTGCCACCGGAACTGCCACAGGGTGGCACGGGATTCTGCGAGGATGCCAGAAGGTGCCAGACTGGGCGTAAAAGCTTGTGGGAGCTAATGCTGATTATCGGCAAATTGGTTGTCAGTATTGTTAATAGTGTCTGTGGAGCTAGTGATGCTAATGCTGATTAGCCTGTTACCTTTAAATAATGATGTCATTATTGATTATTGTTTAATAAACAGCTTTAGACCCATAACATAAGGTGATTGTATTTACTTGACATGGAAAATAAATAGCACTATGTGTTTGTGTGACGTGTTGAAAGGATGACGAAGATTTATTGCACAAACAGCCGGTTTATTATAGAGCATGAGCGGCTATTCTGAATTGTCGCTCACAGAAAAATATAAATAAATGCTTAAAAACACGCTGGATGTCCCAGGCCATGAGGCTGCCACCGGAACTACCAGTTCTTCCTGCCACCGCCACAAATTGAGCTCGGCCCTGCTGCAATTCAATCAATTTATCAGCACGTTTGCAATGTAATGCAATGCAGACGTGCACAGCGCCCCCTACCGAACAAGATGGGTAGCTCGGTCAGCAGGGAGCTGAGGAAGAGCGGCTGCTGACGTCACTCTGCTGCGCCCGCAGCTCGGAATGCTTTTTCGTTTTCGAGTTCTGGGCAGTACTTTGCGGGCAGACCACGAAAACGAAAAAGCAATGTCTGCTTTGTTTTCTTTTTGATTATGGCATAAAATGTGCAGTCATGAAGAAGAAAATGCAAATGCAAATAGGATGATTGATTACTAATTTTATTTATGGGTCAAATAATGCAGCCACATTCCTAAAATGAAAAAGCATTTCTGGAAATGCTTTTTCATTTGAAATATGGTAACGATTTGCTTCCATATAAAACTGCTTGTTTTCTGCTTCCAGAGGAAAAGGGTGGAGTCATGAAGTCATGGTGAGGGGAGGAGGGTGTGAGCTAAGGAGGCGGTAAGAGAAGCAGACTTTGCCTCAAAAGTTCACAGCCCATTCCACCTAAACATTCCTGGGACAAATCTCTGCGTCACCTCATCATCCAAGGTAATTCTTCAACACCTTTACATTTTAATGTTGAATAACCTCACGTATTCAAGCTAACTTTAAACAGATGAAAGTTTTAAGCGGTTTTCCAGCTTGTTAAGAGACTAGACTGTCCACATCGCTTCCACTTAGTGTGCAAACCAGATTCTCCCAATCAACGAGACTCAGCTGATGTTCAATTGCTTTGTTCAGATTTAGTTCTAGAAGCAGTTTTCTTGTGAACTTGAGTCAGTCTGTTGTACTGCAGTTTAGTTCAGAAGCACTCCCTGCAGGGTGTGGTCACTTTGGTGCTGCTGTAATGAAAGAGTAAGGTCGAGCAGGGGCTTGAAATAGCCAACCACAATGTTGGTAGAAAATACTCATCATGTCAGCAAGGTGGGAAAGTCGAAACAAGAGGTTGTTCCTTTTTTAATAAAAACATGCTAAATGAGTGTCATTGCATCTCTGTTGAGAAGAAAGTACTTTCAAGCTTAGATGATTTTTATCTTGAGTCAAACTGAACGTGCCCTCTTGTTTTGTAAAGCCAGATGAGTCAGTCAGAGGATTACAGACAGATTTCAGCTCAAGATTGTCTCTTTTTCAGAAAAATCAACATGGCTATGGTTTCAGAGTTTCTGGGACAGCTGTCTCTCAATGTTGCGGTAATTGTCAAACTTTTGTCTGTATAATTAAAACTGACATACTTTAATACACACATCACATACTTTATTTGTGAACATATGGATTAATTATAAATGGATGGTTTGCTTTGGATTGCAGCAGGAACCCCTGTACCCCACTGTGGTACCTGCTCGGGACTTTGACCCCGACAGAGATGCTGCCAGAATAGAGACTGCAATCAAAACCAAAGGTAGGATACAGCTCTGTGTGTGAGTATGACTCCATGTTGTTTTTTTTTTTCCTCTCTTTTACAGATGAGTAGTTGGTATTTATGAGTCAGCTTTAGTTTGACCACACTGCGAACTCCTCCTAGTGTGTGCCTCAATGCTGGCAGAGCTCCCTCTGTCTGCTGATCCAGAGTTATTGGCCGCAGACTGCTCTATTTCAAAATAATGCCTGTATGAGAGAAAAACACATCAGAAATATCCATATAATCCGAAAGTTTATATAGAGACCAGCACAGTTAGCTGACCAGCTACATCATCCTTACTGTTGCTAATGACTGTAAACCCTGCTGGCAGCCTCTTGGATCCTAAGTAGAGTCTATGGTTCATTAAAAAAAAAAAAGATACAGGCTTCGTGTTCATTGGCTGTCCATACAGTGGGCTGAACTTTGATCACAAAGCATGCCGACTGAATGATGTGATTGGTTGATTTTACTGTCATCAATTAGTGCCTATTGAGATAGAGAGAACTCTTGTAAGTTCTAAGAAACGTTGTATTTCTTTCCCTCAGGAGTGGATGAGCAGACGATCATTGATGTCCTTATGAAGAGAACCTACTCTCAAAGGAGAGAAATTGCTTTTGCTTATGAAAGAAGGGCAAAAAAGGTACGGTAGGTCCAGACAGAAAATCTAAGCTGCTTTAAACCCCTTTCATTTCCTTTTCAAACCTTATGGGTTCAAATTAAACCGATGGTGCCGTTCTGTTTGTAGGACATGATTACAGCTCTGAAAGCAGCATTGTCTGGATCACTGGAAACTGTCGTCCTTGGACTGATGAAGAGCACATCCCAGTATGATGCATCAGAGATCAGAGGGTCAATCAAGGTAAAAGGCCTGAATTTAATCACTGAAGGTTTACACTGCCCTCTAGTGGCAAAATGCCGCAATATGGTTTGCTTTTCTAAAGAAGGGTTGATGTGAGGCGGTGGATATCTCACCAAGCCCCAGCTGCATGTCCAGTTTTAAATTGGGTTTAAATTTACAATTGTATGAATAAAAATTCGGTTCTGATACTATGACTCTCACCTTGAGCAATACAACCATTAGTGTCTTTTGGAGGTTGGTAAAAACATGCTTATTTAATAACTTTATTAAGAATTAAAATTATTATTCAAGTCAAGGTGCCTTAGAGAAAAAAAACCAAAAACCTAATGTGCCTTTTTTCTGCTGCAGTATTGTTACGATTTGTGTCTGTTTCAGGGTTTAGGAACAGATGAGGAAACTCTGATTGAGATCTTGTGCTCACGCAGCAATGACGAGCTGGTGGAAATCAAGAGAGTCTACAATGAGCGTGAGTTCAAAACATCCTGACTTTTTTAGAAAAGATGTGAGTCGGTGGTGTAGAACTTTCTATTCTGGAGATGAAGATTCATGCCACAAATTATTATACAGTGCTCAAAAAAATAAAGGGAACACTAAAACAACACAATATATCTCCAAGTAAATCAAACTTCTGTGAAATCAAACTGTCCACTTAGGAAGCAACACTGATTGACAATCAATTTCACAGCTGTTGTTCAAATGAAATAGACAACAGGGGGAAATCTTTGGCGATTAGTAAGACACACTCAATAAAGGAATGGTTCTGCAGGTGGGACCACAGATTTCTTCTCAGTATCTATGCTTTCTGGCTGATGTTTTGGTCACTTTTGAATGTTGGTGCTGCTTTCACACTCATGGTAGCATGAGACGGACTCTACAACCCACACAAGTGGCTCAGGTAGTGCAGCTCATCCAGGATGGCACATCAGTGCGAGCTGTGGCAAGAAGGTTTGCTGTGTCTGTCAGCGTAGTGTCCAGAGCCTGGAGGCTCTACCAGGAGACAGGCCAGTACACCAAGAGACGTGGAGGAGGCCGTAGGAGGGCAACAACCCAGCAGCAGGACCGCTACCTCCGCCTTTGTGCAAGGAGGAACAGGAGGAGCACTGCCAGAGGTAGCCTGACTGCCATTAGGTACCGAGATGAGATCCTCAGACCCCTTGTGAGACCATATGCTGGTGTGGTTGGCCCTGGGTTCCTCCTAATGCAGGACGATGCTAGACCTCATGTGGCTGGAGTGTGTCAGCAGTTCCTGCAAGATGAAGACATTGAAGCTATGGACTGACCCGCCCGTTCCCCAGACCTGAATCTGATTGAGAACATCTGGGACATCATGTCTCGCTCCATCCACCAACGTCACGTTGCACCACAGACTGTCCTGGAGTTGGCAGATGCTTTAGTCCAGGTCTGGGAGGAGATCCCTCAGGAGACCATCTGCTGTCTCATCAGGAGCATGCCCAGATGTTGTAGGGAGGTCATACAGACACATGGAGGCCACACACAATACTGAGCCTCATTTTGACTTGTTTTAAGGACATTACATCAAAGTTGGATCAGCCTGTAGTGTGTTTTTCCAATTTAATTTTGTGTGTGACTCCAAATCCAGGCCTCCATTGGTTAATAAATTTGATTTCCATTCAAGATTTTTGTGTGATGTTGTTGTCAGTACATTCAACTTTGTACAGAACAAAGTATTCAATGAGAATAGTCTTTCTTCGACAGAATTCAAGAAAGACTTGGCGAAAGATGTTGCTGGTGATACTTCTGGAAACTTTGCTAAGCTGCTTTTGGCTCTAGTGGAGGTCAGTGAATATTTTTGTTATGTTGGTTGGACAATATTCAACTGGAATGAATAAAGATTCTGTCTTAATTTCTGCACAGACCAAGAGAGCCGAACCCAGCACTGTAGTAGACTATGAAAAGATAGATGCAGATGCCAGAGTAAGTTACCCTTCTGTATTGGTATTGCAAATACATTTTGATGTATGGACATAAATGAATTTATTTTGGCTTCCACTGTTCTAGAATATAAAACAGTCATCACTAAGTAAACCTTAGTGTTTTTTTTAATGTGTGTGTCCCTGTGTGCATGTGTCCCATCTAGGAAAATGTGCTACTTAAAAAGCAGAAAGTAGGATATACCTCTTGCTGCATCATTGACTTTATTAACTAATAGGTTCACAGACCATATCTTATTCAAACAACCTAGTGGACAGATCCATAATTGTAAGGAGATAATCATGGGGTCGCTGGTATTTTGCCACCTGATAATTTGTCAGTATTGACAGCTGGCAATTTATAGTAATTGTCTGTCTATCGTTTGCTCAAAGCATTCTCCAAGGAAATGTTGTAAATCTACTTCAAAAAACTTTTTTACCAGCAGGAGGTTTTTTACTTATTTTGGTTAGGTTGGGGTTTATAATTGCTATATTTTATAAAAATTAGCTGTCCCAAAGAGTGATAAGAAGCAAATGAAATGGAGATGGTGTGCTACGTATATAATCTTTAAAATATTTTTCTCATCAATTATGTGAAATTTGAGCATTTTTATTAAAATGTATCTCAATAACTGATGAAAAAAAAAACGTAACAGAGTAAAATAAGCGTATAAGCTATGATTTAAGCATACGGGTACTTTACAGTTTTCAAAGTAATTAAGAATGAATTAGAAAGGGATGTTATGAAGACATGTGGGTACAAAATAGGGGTATGAATTGGTGAATAATGACCTGGAGTCCAAAGATGGCAGGTGGAGCCAGGTGAACAACAGCAACGGGGACAAACAAGGGTTTGGCGTGGAGGTAGAGCGCACGACCTTTACACGAAAGCCTCAGTCCTCGACGCAGCTGTCCCGGGTTCGAGTCCCAACCACATAGACCTGTGCTGCATGTCTTCCCCCGCTCACCCCACCCCACTTCCTGTCTGCCTAAATAAAGGCTGCAAAAAAGGACTTTTCATTAAAGTCAGTTTTCTTTTCTTTTGGTTCTTATCCCCTTTTGGGCTGGTTGACTCTCATGTCATTGACTAATTAGATCAATATAATTCTAAGTGACCGTATCTGTTGGACTCATAAAACCACGTCCTTCCAGTAGACTCTGAAAATCTAGAAAACTGGTTTAAATCAGCAGTTACTTTAAAGTTGGTACAAACTCGCGGTTAAAGCTTGACACACAGTCTGTATGAAGCATCCTGTATTAGACCGCACCTTTTAATCCCCCAAAAAGTCGGGTACAAAACGACCAAAATTACGTCACAAAATAGTGAAGGGGCAAAATGACCAGCATCTGAAGAAGAAAAAAAAGAGAATTAAGCTGAAAAGGAGCAAGCTATAAGGAACTAGATCTGTCGGCTGCACCTATGATTGTGTGATTGCACTGGAATCCATGGCATTAGTGTGTTTGTGTTTATGCACCTTTGCCATATTTGAAGTAATATCTAAGACTGTATTTCAGATTGCTTTTGATCTCAACACTTGCTGCGGTTCCTTGAAAGATTAAAATAATTAGTCAGTGCGGCTGTAAAACAATACTGTAAGTCACAAGCAGTATAAAAAAGTGGTTCTCCCTATTTAGGCCCTTTACGATGCTGGAGTGAAGATAAAAGGAACTGATGTGAACACCTGGATCTCCATTATGTCTCAGAGGAGCGTCCCCCACCTGCGAAAAGGTAACCGCTTACCTGATTTTTGGATTATTTGAAGTAGATTGTGAAATGTACGAGTCAAATATGTGCAAACATTTATTTATTTATTTTTTTCCTATTTCAGTTTTTGACAAGTACAAGAGTTACAGCCCCTACGACATGCAGGAGAGTATTGTGAAGGAAGTTAAAGGGGACTTGCAGAAGTCATTCCTCGTGCTAGGTACTATTAATCTCTTCCTCCATAAACCACTGGACTTTTTAAAACCCTACAAATATTACAAAAGACAAGACAATATGCTGACCAGTGGATTTAATTTGTGTTTCTGTTGCTGTTCCAGTTCAGTGCTTTGAAAACAAGCAGCTTTACTTTGCTAAAAAGCTCAATGAAGCCATGAAGGTACCTGCACTGTGTTTTTCTTTTTCTTCTTGTGAAACATTAAGTATTTTCTAGTTCTGAAATGTATTTATTTAAAAAGCACTGTATTAAAGTGTAATGTTTCTGTAGGAAGACACAAAAAATCAAAGTTCGCTAAATTTGTTGCAGCAGTCTTACCTCAGCTGCTGTGGTTTAAGTCAAAAGTATGCACAACTTTAGTGCTGACTCGTTCTCCTCTGCTCAGAGTAAAGGAGCCAAAGAGAAGATTGTGACCAGGATTATTGTGTCTCGCTGTGAGGTGGACCTGAAAAAGATCTGTTCTGAGTACAAGCAGAACTTTGGGCAGTCCCTGCAGCAGACAATCACTGTAAGCATTCTCCTACTGATTAAATGCAAAGCGTTTTCTATCATGCTGCCGTCCCCTTATTGTTTTTTTCCGTCTTTGCAGGAACATACCAAAGGAGACTACCAGAAGGCACTCCTTTGCCTCTGCGGACCGGAGCAGTAAAAATAATCTCTTGATGTCCAAATGGTTGGAAATATGGAAAATATGGGCCTACAACTACGCATTACTGCACAAACTTAGAAGTACTGGATTAAAGAAGAAAATAAATGTGGCCTTAGAACTTAAAAATGTGTTATTTATGATTGTTATATCGGATCATTAATAAAGTTTCTTTTCTGGATTGTTGATTCTTCAATTCTTTCCTCTTACATGCCGTTTTCACATTTGACCACCAGAGGGCGGTAAAGTTGCATAAAAGTAGTGTACCTGTGTCAGGTCCTTACATCCTGATATCCGCAGAGGAGATGCAGATATTTAGAGACTTGTATGAGATATTTTACCATAAATATGTTTGTTTTTAATTCTGGTTTCCTTCTTAATTATGTAATTTTCAGTAAAACGGGTTTAAACCATTAACTTTTTATTGGCTGTGCCCGAGATAACTAAATTTAAACTACATATGTTTAATGTTTTTAAACCTTCAGCTGTAATGTAAAAGCTATGAAAACAAGCCTGTTTGAGGTAAAACGGTGATCGAGTATCAGCCTCCAACTCTGAAGAGGATGATTTAATCATTAGTGTGTTTTTCTGTGTTTGTTTGGTGCTAATATTTTAATTGAAAATGTTAATTTTACCTCTGGCAAGGATGATTTGCATAGCACTAAACAAGCGTCTATACAACATGTTTCTGCTGTTTAGTTTGTGGTCTCTCAGGATGATGGGGAAAAAAAACCACTATGTTGTCAAGGCATTTCTACTGAAGTATAAGGGAAAAAAAATAACCCCGGAAGGAAAAAATAGAAACTGCTTAACACAGAGATGAGGAAAGGATAGTAAGGAAAGTGTAATAATTTAGTGAAAGTGGCGTCCTGCAGCTCCGATTGGTGCTACTGTGAGAGAAATGGCCTGATAAGTAATGTTTCTGTCTAATATTTTCAACAACTGACTAGCTAAAGGGGGGAAATGGCTTCAAGTTTTAACAAGACATTGGATTTATGATCATTTTGTAATAATATTGATGAGAACATTAGCCCTTTGTGATGGTTTGTGTTTATAGGCAATAAAAAATAAAATATAGCACAAAGTGAGATAAAACAGTATTTTGTGAAGCCTGGATGGAGATTTATGCGAGAGAGTGTTGACAGATTAATCTTTGCATCATAAAGAGAAAAGTACCTCCATATTTTTACCTGCCTGCCCCCCACCCCTCTGCTTTTTTTTTTTTTTAATATGGATGTACAACATGCTGTTCTGCTCAAGGCCAGCCCATGGGGACCTCCAGCAAACCCAAGAGGGAACTCTCTTCTCAATTGAAACGATGCAATTTACCGTCCCAAATACGGGCACTTCATCATTCAGAGGACTTTAACCCCATGAATGTCAAACACAGAGCATGCTGGGAAGGAGATGGACTGCCTCACATTACCATAACAGCTACTACCTCATGATAAACACTCTGAAAACATAGAGACCAAAGCAATAGAAACCTATTTTATTCTTTTTTTGGGAAGGTAATTATCTTAATCTACAGTGTCTTGTAAAAGTATTCATCCTGCCTGACTTTTTAACTTTTCAGGGTACAACCTCAATCTTTTGATTTTATATTGTAGATCAGCACAACCTGATGTGTAGTTGTGAAATGGGAAGAATGGCATTCTTGGTTTTTAACAGAAAGCTGAAAGTTTGAAGCCAACATCTGTTGCAATGAAAGCTGCAAGTCCTTTGGGGTAAGATTCTTCTAAGCTTTGCTCAGCTAAAGAAATACATTTTTGCCCATTTTTCTTTGTAAGCTACCTCCAGCTCAGTCAGACTGAATGGAGAGTGTCTCTGAACATCAATGTTCATGTTTTGGAACAGATTCACAATATTTAGGTCTGGACTCGGACCTGACTATTCTAATACTTGATTATGGTTGTACCTAAACCACTTCATTAGAGCTCTGATGGTACATTATAGATTGTTGTCTAGTTAGAAGGACAGACTTATGTCTTATGAAGCCTGTGACAGGTTTCCAAGATTGGCCTTTCTTTAGCTACACCCAGTAATAAAATTAACTCAATTGACTGACCAGCTTCTTTGTTCAACCCATAAAATGATGCTGCCGCCACCAAGTGTCACAGTAGGGATGATGTTGTTAAAGTGATGCGCACTGTTAGTTTTCCTCCACTCTGGAACTTGTGTGAGGTTCAGTTTTGGTCTTTTATTTCTGCTGAAGGAAAGCATTGCCTACCATGATGCTACCACCAGCGTGAGATTAAAGGCAGCTGAATCCTAATGTATGCCACACTTCTATTTTTGTTTTAGTAGAAAATAAAGAAAATGGGAAAATTCTATCATTTTCTTTCCACTTGAAAATAATGCAGCACTTAATGTTAGTCTATCACATAAATTCCCAATAAAATACACTGTAGTTTTTGGATGTAGTGTGCCAAAATGTGAAAAAAGTTCAATATACCTTTCAGAATTTAGCAACTTTTCTCTGTTATAATTTAAAAAAACAAGCGCCCCACCATCTCAACTCTCACCTCAAAGGAAAAAAGCCCAGGCAGGGCTCCAGGCTTGCAGGAGCATTAAACTTTCACTGTACAGCTGTATAGCTGCTGTTGCCCCCGCCAGACATACCAACTGCACACTGGGAAGGTATTAGTTTGTGCTTTTTATTAATTCATTGCACTGAACAGACCTTGCAACGTAGCAAACCAGCAGCTTCTTAAAATTTCCTTTCACCACTCTCTCTTTGACACATTTGACCCGGTTGTTTTTTGTTTTTTTTCTGCAGAGCACCAAAGGGTGTTTAATTATAGACTAGAAGGCCACCAGGGTCTGCTTTTAATTGTGTGCATCTCTGTGTGTTGTGTGTGAGTGTTTGCCTGCAGCTCTGTAGGTCGCAGGCATACTCCAAACGAGAACTCCTACAGGCTAAGCTTGAAGACGCTCCCCCTCAGTACATCCACAGAGCCCAGAGAGCTGGAGTTTGATTAATATTTTCTTAATTATCATTATTTAATTCGGCAAAGCCACAGCTTCTCCAGCAAAACTGTGGCCTTTGTCTCTGCGAAGCAGAATATCCTAGCTCATTAAGGACACAGAGAGATCCTGTATATGGTAAATAAGAGGCTGCGTCTCATGCTGCTGCCCTGGGGAGAGTTGGCACCACACTGAAGGACATCTCCTTGTGAAGAACGGCGCTCGGCTGATGTTTCCCAGCTCAGACTGCAGAGCCGGATCCTCCGCCTCTGGCATCGTCAGCCCTGCTTCCTTTCATGAGGCGCAAACAGAGACAACAGCGCAGGCAGATGAGCTCTGTGCACTCATCACGCCATCCGGCTGTCTCTTTTGTACAGTAGACTGGTGATTGAAATGACTTGAGAGAGCAGAATAAGGCCCATCTCCTCTTGGGTTTTGGCTGCAGTCAGTCCATCTACAGACAAATAAAAAGATAGACTTATGGAGAAGTTTATAAAAGCTTCTTGTGTGCAACTGATCTCTTTGAAGAGTTCAGCTTCTGTCATGTTAAGATGCCAGAAGGATTCTCAATAAGGTGAAGCATACTGCTGTAGCTCATGCTGTTTAACACAAAGGTGCCGTTTGCACCTGAACAAAAAAAGCTTTCGTATTAATTGAGCTTTAATTCAATGATGACCTATACTTGTCACAAGCATTTTATTAAAAAGCCCGCCTAGAGACATAACTTGGCTTTCATATTCTGTAGTTTATCAGATCAGCAGTGTTTGATGCTCAGAGCTGGACAGGATGCTGAGTTTTCTTTTTGCTCCAAGCTTTCTCTTTATTGCTTTATCCCGAAAGAATGAGAACAGCTTGTGGCTTGTTAACCTTGAAGGGTCAGTTCAGGATTTTGGAAGTGAGGTTCTGTTGAACGTTACAAGCAGTTAATATCTTACCTGCAGTAGGTACCTCACTTGGTATTTTTATTTATTATAAATTCAAATTAGTTGGTAATGGAGGCAGAAGCTAACGGCTAGTAGAAGAGCGGAGATCAAAATTGACCTCTACCATCATAAAACAACTTCAACAACAAAAACTTCATTTCAGTTTATCGCTATTCTATGAATCTTTACTATATATTTAAGTTTTTTTTTTTTTATTGTACATCAGACGCTTTGCCGCAGACACAAGTAGTGAAATGAAAGCAGGAATATTCCAACCACCAAAGAGCGCCAGCTGTTAAATGTAGCTGTAATTTGAACCTTGCATTTGCACAACAAAGGCTTTTTGAAGATGTTTTTGCTCATTATATGATAAGGGAACTTCACCAGTTGTCCTTTGACTCTTGTAGCATTGCAACTGATGCTAAGTATGTTAACTGTTTTTTGCAGTTTTCAGAATGGTCTGGTTTGTCTGTTCAACTTCTTACTATCTAGTCAGATTTCTTGGACTACTTATAGCTACAGGTCTGCTAATATTCGACAGGACAGCTAAATCAAGGTATGCTGATCTCACTCGCTACTCACAATGCACCCTGAGACATTAAACCATATTGGTGGAGGTGAAAATAGCAAGCTGATGAAGAAGGCTGGTTCTGTTCATGGGACTGTTCTGGAGTCTCTGGAGTTGATAATACAAAAATAGAGTTCTTCATAAAATTAAGAATTATTCAGATAACCCTGAGCATCCTCTTTATTAGACTGAGTGTCTTCAGTCAGATCTGCTGTAAGACAGACCACTACTGGAGACCTGTCCGGCCCACAACCAACAAAATCCACAACTCTTTGAAGGAGCTTGGATATTATGAGCTACAACAACATTTAATTTCCCTATGGGACTAATAAACTAATTTTGAATTTAAATTAAATGAAATGATTATGAGCATAATTCAGTGCTGACGTTAAAAACGTAAAAAAATGTAAAAAAATAAAATGATCTATTATTACAGGACTTTATACCTGATGCCGTTGGACCACTGTCTTTTGCTCCTCAGCTCTGGAACAAACTCCCTAAAAACCTGAGATTTGCAGAAGCTGCTGGTTCCTTTAAATCGGGCCTGAAAACATTTTTGTTTACAGCAAATCTATCTGACTAATGAACTATCTGAAACATTTGTTTATTTTATGCTTTTAATATCTGTATTTTAACATTGGTTTCTTTTATGAAATGCTATAATGCTCTTGAATTTTTTTTCTTTCCGTCTTTCCTTTGATGTCCTGTAAGGCATTTCGATTGCCTTCTGTACAAATAGTATTAAATAAATTATCTTGCCTTACTGAATACTGGGTGCGCATTGTATTTATGGACTGCATATTGTAATTAGTCCCTAACATTATTTAATAAAGGACAGTTGTTCAATTTAAAAACTTTGTTAATCAATCCTTGTATAAACTATAGTAATGATCTTAATGCTGGGTGCAATATGAGTGATGCTTTGCAGACACTGATCTTTTTTTTTTTTTTTTTTGATATATTCAGCAGTTGCTTGACTTCTTGTAAATATTTTCCAACATTAAAAACATTAATGACTCTAAGTTTTGTTAACCCTCTTGGATTCACTGATATCTTTTTAACTTTATTTTTGCTTCACTTTAGCTGTGTTTCTGCAAATGCTACAAAATTTGGCCAGATTGTGTATTTTAAGGTAAATTTTAATTGTACTCGTCGTCTTCCGCTTATCCGGCACCGGGTCGCGGGGGCAGCAGACTCAGTAGAGATGCCCAGACGTCCCTCTCTCCAGACATCTCCTCCAGCTCCTCCGGGTGGAGCCCAAGGCATTCCCAGGCCAGCCGAGAGACATAGTCCCTCCAGCGTGTCCTGGGCCGTCCCCTGGGCCTCCTCCCGGTGGGACGTGCCTGGAACACCTCCCGAGGAAGGCGTCCAGGAGGCATCCGGTATAGATGCCCGAGCCACCTCAACTGGCTCCTCTCGATGTGGAGGAGCAGCGGCTCTACTCCAAGCCCCTCCCGGATGGCCGAGCTCCTCACCCTATCTCTAAGGCCACCCTACGGAAGAAGCTCATTTCAGCCGCTTGTATCCGGGATCTCGTTCTTTCGGTCATGACCCAAAGTTCATGGCCATAGGTGAGGGTAGGAACGTAGACCGACCGGTAAATTGAGAGCTTTGCTTTTCGGCTCAGCTCTCTCTTCACCACAACGGACCGGCACAGCGCCCCCGTTACTGCAGCAGCCGCACCGATCCGTCTTTCGATCTCCCGCTCCATTTTTCCCTCACTCGTGAACAAGACTCCGAGATACTTAAACTCCTCCACTTGAGGCAGGAACTCCCCTCCAAGCTGAAGAGGACAAGCCACCCTTTTCCGGTTGAGTACCATGGCCTCGGACTTGGAGGAGCTTATCTTCATCCCAGCCGCTTCACACTCGGCTGTGAACCGCCCCAGTGCATGCTGTAGGTCTTGGCTAGAGGGGGCCAGCAGGACCACGTCATCTGCAAAAAGAAGAGACTAAATCTACTGGTCCCCAAATCAGACCCCATCCGGCCCTTGGTTGCGTCTAGAAATCCTGTCCATAAAAGTTATGAACAGGACCGGTGACAAAAGGCAGCCCTGCCGGAGTCCAACATGCACCGGGAACAGGTCCGACTTAGTGCCGGCAATGCGGACCAAACTCCTGCTCCGCTCGTACAGGGACCGGATGGCCCCTAATAAAGGGCCCCCAATTCCATACTCCTGGAGCACCCCCCACAGCGCATCACGAGGGACACAGTCGAATGCCTTCTCCAGGTCCACAAAACACATGTGAACCGGTTGGGCAAACTCCCATGAACCCTCGAGTACCCTGTAGAGGGTATAGAGCTGGTCCAGTGTTCCACGACCGGGACGAAAACCACACTGCTCCTCCTGAAACCGGGGTTCAACTATCGGCCGGACTCTCCTCTCCAGTACCCTGGCGTAGGCCATACCAGGGATGCTGAGGAGTGTGATCCCCCTGTAGTTGGAACACACCCTCCGGTCCCCCTTCTTATGAAGGGGGACCACCACCCCAGTCTGCCAGTCCAGAGGCACTGTCCCCGACTGCCACGCAATGTTGAACCATGACAGCCCAACAACATCCAAAGACTTGAGGTACTCAGGGCAGATCTCATCCACCCCCGAAGCCTTGCCACCGCGGAGCTTTTTAACCACCTCGGTGACTTCAGCCAGGGTGATGAAAGAGTCCAACCCTGAGTCCCCAGCCTCTGTTTCCACCAGGGAATGCGTGATGGCAGGATTCAGGAGATCCTCGAAGTACTCCTTCCACCGCCCAATTATGTCCTCAGTCGAGGTCAGCAGCCTCCCACTCCCAGGCCCGAGTTTTTGCCTCTTTCACAGCCCGGGCCGCAGCACGCTTGGCCTCACGGTACCCGTCAGCCACCTCAGGAGTCCCACAAGCCAACCACAGCCGATAGGACTCCTTCTTCAGCTTGACAGCATCCCTTACTGCCGGTGTCTACCACCGAGTTCTGGGATTGCCGCTGCGACAGGCACCGCAGACCTTACGGCCGCAGCTACGGGCAGCAGCATCGACAATAGATACGGAGAACATGGTCCACTCGGACTCTATGTCTCCAACATCCCCCGGTATCTGGTCAAAGCTCTCCCGGAGGTGGGAGTTGAACACATCCCTGGCCGAGGGCTCCGCCAGGCGTTCCCAGCAGACCCTCACTATGCGCTTCGGCCTGCCAAGTCTGTCCGGCTTTCTCCTCCTCCAGCGGATCCAACTCACCACCAGGTGGTGATCAGTGGACAGCTCAGCCCCTCTCTTCACCCGAGTGTCCAAAACATGTGGCCGAAGGTCTGATGATACGACAACAAAGTCAATCATCAACCTCCTGCCTAGGGTGTCCTGGTGCCAAGTGCACTGATGTACACCCTTAAGCTTGAACATGGTGTTCATTATGGACAATCCGTGACTAGCACAGAAGTCCAATAACAAAACAACCCTCGGATTCAGATCGGAGAGGCCATTCCTCCCGATCACACCTCTCCAGGTGTCACTGTCGTTTCCCACGTGGGCGTTGAAGTCTCCCAGCAAAATAATGGAGTTCCCGGGAGGGGCACTATCCAGCACCCCCAACAGGGACACCAAGAAGGCTGGGTACTCCGCACTACCGCCAAGACGACAGTCAGAGACCTATTCCCAACCCGAAGGGGCAGGGATACGACCCTCTCATCCACTGGGGTAAACCCCAACACGAGACGGCTGAGCTGGGGGACAACAAGCAAACCCATACCAGCCCGCCGCCTCTCCCCGTGGGCCACTCCAGAGTAGAAGAGAGTCCAACCCCTCTCAAGGAGATGGGTTCCAGAGCCTACGCTCTGCGTGGAGGCGAGCCCGACTATTTCTAGTCGATATCTCTCGACCTCCCGCACAAGCTCAGGCTCCTTCCCTCCCAGCGAGGTGACATTCCACGTCCCTAGAGCCAGCCTAAGCATCACGGGATCGGGCCGCTGAGGTCTCCACCCAATCCTCTTTGCACAGGTCCCTCACGGTTCCCCCTGCAGGTGGTGGGCCCACTGGGGGATGGCCTCGCGTCTCTCGTTCGGGCTTGGCCCTTGCCGGGTCCCGCGAGGAGCAACCCGGCCACCAGGTGCTCTCTGGCGAGTCCCGACCCCAGGCCTGGCTCCAGGGTGGGACCCCGGCTCCGCCGTACCGGACGACGTCACGTGCCTCGATATTTTCATCCTCATGAGGGATTCTTGAGGAGGTAAATTTTCATTTGTCATTATGTAGTTTTATTTAAATTTCTAAATATTATGTATTATATATATTTCTAATATTCTTTTTAAAGTATTTTCTTTTCTAATTTAATTTCCATTTTTAATATTTCATTGACTTGGGTTGAGCCCCTTCAGAATTTCACATTTTATTAATTTTCTCTAGGTGAAGATATTTTTTCATGCACTGTAAAACAGTCAATTCGATGGGAAGTAAAAAAAAAAAATAAACTCTCTGGCCAATTTTAATGACCATAAATATAGATTAATCAGAATCAGTGTTTCATGACAGAAACACAGATTCTGGGGAGGGGAAACAACTTTTTTTTTTTTTTTTCTAAAGGAAATATAAATTGAGTCTTGAATGGCCAAAACTGGTATCTAAGAGGTTAGAAATTTTGCTAATTTGTGAATATTTGTTATATATGCCAATGACTGAAGTGAACAATAGCATTCATTAAAAAAAATTAAAAAAATTATTGTTACAATGCATGTCATTGTAAATCTTTAAATTTGCACTTTTCATGGACACAAGGGTCACAAGTGGAGCTATTTTCTCACAAATAAGCTTACACAAAGCATATAATTTATCAAAATTGATTCTACCTCCAATTTGTGAAACTCCCAGGCTCAGATAACAAAGAAATTCTAATTTTCATATACAGAATTTGAAAATATTCAATCTTTTTCATATCTTCTTCTAAAAAAATAATCCATTAATTTCTAAAACTGAGATTTAAGAGGTCAGAAGTTCAGAAAATACATTAATAGTTGTTATGTATGGTGAGGATATCATCTAATGGATATCTTTAAAAGAGTATTTTTGTGTGTTCAAAGGACCTAGATGGAGCACAAAAATGAAGGGACCCCAGAGGCTTAAGATGGTAGAAGTCCGCTTTGGTCTTGGCCCGTCTTGGATTAACTGCTATAGCTTCAGCCTCTGGGACCAGGTAAGCTTGAATTATACTTGAAGTAAAGACACAGAGAAAATGATCTACTCTGTATATAACATGAGTAAGTTATATGAGGTTGTATCTTTATCTTCCCATGTAGTCTGTGTCTCTTTGCCCTCGCTTAGCCCACTGAGGCATCCCTCATCCCCTGTGCCTGTTGGGCCACTCTGTGACCCCCTTGACTTGACCAACTCTTAAAAGCATTTGGGTCCTGTTTTATTTAAACCTCTGATGAATGGGAATTCAGTGTGTGCAACCGGATCCTTAAATCAGGTTATTTGGCTGCAAGCCATATGCACTCACTGATGATGATTTTCTGTGAAGTGGTTTGTAATGGAATGGCCTTGGCTATGGCACATCTCCCGCGTTTGTTTGAACACGCCACCCGATCCGTTTGGGTGTTTGTTTGTACTTCGCTGCGTCCATATAATACACCAAGAACTGTGAGCAAGGGGGGAGGAGGAGAGTCTTTATCAGGGTGGCATATTAATGTTTATTTACACCATGTCTAATAAGATGTGTGCTCTGCAGCGTGGTGCGGCAGAATGATGGTGGGTGATTAAGCTGCTTTGCTTTAGATTCATTTATTATCCATACTCGAGCCTGCATACATAATGTAATAATGTAAAATAAGGCCAGTTGCAGCAGTAGATGAGGTGGCCAGTCTGAGCTGTTCGGCGTAAATCAACAGCATGTATAGAGACCACCGTTATAAATTTGGGGAATTGTCAAAATACGCATTCAGAGACGTATGAGCTATGACTCTTTACATAACACAGTTTTAAAGGATGACAAACACACTGACAAGTCTAATTTGTGGTCCAGTGTTTGGCTTTCAACTCCTAACCTGCTCCCCAGGAGGGAGGGAATATGGAGTCCCTAATCCAAATTGTCATGACGCTTAATCCCATCCACTTGAGGCACGGCCCATCTTCAATATCCTCGTCAGACCGGCCACCGGACTCTGCACGCACACACAGAATCACTGCCCCACCTTCATGCAAGAGATGGAAATCAGCTAGGCAGACACTCAAGCATGAACCAAATGTCAGCGACAAGCCAGAGGGACAGAAGAGGAACCCATGTTAATTATTACAGGGAGAAATCATACTATTTCACCAGCAAGACATGCCATCCACAATATCTGTGGATCATAAAGTCATTTTCTCTTATTTTCCCCACCGGGGATACCAGGAGACAGACACAATTTTGATGAGAGGGTCTAAAAAAGCAGTGATTAACTTTGTTGTGGATGTTTTTCTTTATTCATCTATTTGTCTCCGAAGCTTTTCACCCAGCATATGATCAAATCATGAAAATGTGATCCTTAATGCTGGTATTTATACCCACTGAATAGTTTTCTATTTTGTCACAAAACAACCCAAAAGCTCAATATATTTTATTGGCACGTTAGGTGATAGACCTACAGGAAGTAGTGAATAATTGTGAAAAGGAAAGAAAAATATGCATGGTTGTTATGATTTGTTTTTACAAATAAACCCCTAAAAAGTGTAGCGTGGATCAGCTCACTTTACACTGATACCCTTAAATAAAATCCGGGGTAACCAACAGCCTCCAAATGTAACCTAATTAGTCAGTGGGATTTGCCATTGTTTACTTATGGTCGGACAAGGGGAGCATTAATCAGAAAAGTAGTCAATGGTAACTCTGGAGGAGTTCCACAGCTCAGGAGGGAGAATCCATTGACAGGACAACTTTTAGTCAAGCATTTCACAAATCTGGCCTTTATGTAGGAGGGATAAGATTGCTGAATTGTGGATGTTCCTTTTTGCATATTTTTATTTGCCATGTGACGGACACAGCAAACAAGTGAACGGTGTTCTGGTCAGATTAGAGTAAAGTTGAATTTTAGATACAAAAAGCTAGATGTGTTGGAAAACACTCCATGCCAACTGTGAAACATGGCATTGGGAGCATCATGCTGTGGGGATGCTTTTCTTCAGCAGGGATGGAGAAGCTAGTCAGAGTTGATGGGAAGATGGCAACCCTGGAAAAAAAAACATGTTAGAGATTCCAAAATATGTGAGACTGAGGTTCACTGCCCATAAGACAACGAGCCTAAACATTCAGCCAGTACCACAATGACTGGTTTAGATCAAAACATATACATGTGTACAAATAGTTGAGTCAAAGTCCACACCTAAATTAAATTTAAAATCTGTGGCAAGTCATGAAAATTCATGTCGGATGATCTCCATCCAAACTGACTGACTCTGAACCATCTTGCAAAGATGGCAACGATTTTTATTTTTTATTTTTATTTGTTTAACTTCGCAATTATACACTCATTTTGTTGGTCTATTAAAGGCCATTGCAGTAAACACATTGAAATTTGGGTTGTTGGGACCACAGCCATGGTTACAATGTGAAAGGCCAGTACAAACTTTCCTGGAACTTTCAAAATAAATTGCATTAACCTACTTACGGCACAGCCAGGAAACGGGGTAACTGCGGACTTCCTGTGATGTCACTGACCAAATAAAAGCACAGCTCTTGCTACATCCTGCCTCTTCCACACTGGTGATCATCGGGATAGGGGAGGCAAGCGCGCTAATGTCTCATTGCTGGCAAAAAGACAAACTCTTCAAACTGGATCCAAAGGTGTCATACGATCATCGGTCTCATGCACTAAAATAAGTACAAATGAATCACTGTCTGTGTATCCGGTAGATTCATTCATGAACGGGAATTAAGGCATAAGCCTGGCTTGACTTTCTCTCTGAGGCCTGCAGAAACAAACTGTGTTCCAGAGAATCCCCTGTAGAGACGCTGTCTCTACGAAGCCGACTGGAACAGTTTCCTGATCGGAAGGACTGCACCACCGTGGTTACGGTAACGTGCAGTTGGTTGGCGGACATAACGAGCCATTTTTCATCCACAGATATGGAGGTTAGCTGGAAGCTAACCCTTTGTTCACAGAGCTTTCTTCAACTTCGTCGTCGCCCGTACAACCCCTCCTCAGCATGGTTCATACAAGGTTAGGTTTGGGCAGAATAATAGAGAAGGATTTAGATTGAAATGATCTAAACGTTTTCCATTTTATGAAGTTTGGTTTTGTTTGTGTGTTGAACTCAGCAACTTGGTGCTAGCAGACCATCTGCAGCACACGTGCTCAGCTTTGTGTTCTGTGTTTGTATGTTTTTAAAGTTAAGACAAACTTTACTTGAAGGGTGATTTTAAACAGAAGATTGATCATAACGCGCCGTCCGCGCTTATGCATTTTAACCCTTTTATTGACGGTATTTTTAAAGGTGTGTGTTTGATTAGTGCTAAGCTATCAGCCTCCTTTGTTAGCTTCAACTGCTAACAAGTAAGGAGACGTGCTTGCTGCTAAATAATATTTATCCAGGAAGGTTTAGTTTTCAATCCAGTAAATAATGTGTCCCTAACATCATTTTACTAAATTTGTATGCTGATTATTGTCTAAGTTGGTTCCAAGACTAACTTAACTTCACTTCCAGATTCTTTAAAATAATCCTTAGTTCTCAAACATAAATAACATTGCATGGTAATGTTGCATCACTCTTTTTGGTCATGATTTCCAATCATCTTTAATCAACTTGTTTATATTGTACATAGCCCATTAGTCTTTGTTATTCTTTAATTCTGCTAGGTAGTTTAGTTGGATTGTTTTAGCATAGTAAAGACTTTGAGTTGACTTATTTTTGTTAATAAATTCTTGTATTTTAAGAAATTGTGTGAATTCATTCCATGTGTGTGCAGAGTTTATGCTGTTCAATAATGTCAGAGCTTGTCTCACCCTTTTCTATTTTGTCCTAATACCATCGCCTTACTGGGATGATATTCACAGGACAACCCTTAAGAGACCGAAATATTATTTGATAAAATATTAAAATATTAATATTAAATATTAAATAATTTTCTCAGATTCATAATCACAACATGGTCATTACATGACAAAGTGTGGAAAAGTTCAAATACTTTTGCAAGGCACTGTAAATCCACAGAAAACGTCTCACGTTAGAGAAACCCGTCGCTCTTTTGTTCTTGTCAGTGTCACGGATTTACAGATATGGTTTGAAGGCCAAACTATGAAGCTCAGCCCCTCTGATGTGAGAAATGCAAAGTTTTGGAAAGGTGTCTACAAATTTCTTCCTTCTTCACTGTTACTCTCTTGTATGATTTTTGAACATGCAGAGAGAGAAAGAGGGAGGAAAAAACAGCCTACCTTCTTCTTTTCTGACAACACGTTCCCATGTGACACTTCACCTTTGGAGATTTCCCATTCTCTCTCATCATTCACTGTTTGGTTCATGTTAATTAACCCTAGGGCACAGCAGAGAGATACATGCTTTGAAGCACAAGAAAAACATTAAGAAAAGGTATTTTTTTTCTGTTTCTATATGCGATTTATTCTGTTTCCATGTGAGATTCAGTGAGGAGTCGGATAAGGAGGGGCGTGGGTGTTGGAACGGTTGAAAAACAGTTTGTCTTTGGGTTTGTTTCCCTGTCACCAGTCGTTCTTCTCCCTGTGAGGAAGTTGGCCTGAGAAACTTGACGTCCCTCAGGTGGCCATGCAAATGGAAATCAGCTCAGAAATAGAACACAAGATGGTTTTCATTGCCTTTAGCATCCCCCATGAAAAAAAAGAAGACAGATTTTTGTCTGTTTCTTTTTATTCTTTTTGGCTCCTGGCATAAATGGTCTTTTCTGCACTTTAAACACACAAAGAATTTCTTGGTGAAAAGTGCCACTGGTGGCAGGCAGAGCAAGATTGCCTGTGCATGTGAAATTACTTTCTTAACCATTTCACTGCTTAGGTCACATGTTCACAAACTAAGACAAAACCTCCATCTTTTTTGTCTTCTGTCAGCCACCAGCTAAAAATACCTGATCTTCTGGTGACATACATTACATTCATCCTGCTGTCTTAAATTTCCAAAGGCTTACTTTCCTGCCTCTCAAAAGCATCCTCTTTTTTTAAAAACACCAATGAGCTGAAATCCATCTCTCAACATGCTGGAAATATTCATGAGCGCATGAGCTCCAGCACAACCGCAGGCTTTATTCTCTCGGCTTTCAGGGCAAATCTGTTCCTGTGCTTTCTATCTGACGCTTGTCTAAAGCACATAAAGACAAAGACAGGAAGTATGATTAGCCACGAAGAATAGAAGTGCAACGTTCCCCTCCAGGATACGTCTCAGGGTGGGACTGATCAAAGCTATGCCCACAGACAACGAGACTGAACCAGCACTTTTTTTTTCAATGGCTATCTCTGCCTCGAGACAGGATAAGAGGGGTTGTTCCAAACATACGTCGTTTCAACATTTTTGCAGAAAAGTTGCTCATATTTTGTTACAGAACAAAGGGTTTAACAAGAATAAACCCTTTATGTTACAATTGTGAGTGCTGTTTGCTGAATGAACTAGATATTTGCAAAAAAGTTAGATTAAAAAAAATGTTTAATATATATTGTGCTCATGTTTTTTGAAGAAATAACTGGTAAAGATGTGTAAAAAGCTATCCATCCATCCATCCATCCATCCATCCATCCATCCATCCATACATACATACATCCATACATCCATTCATCCATCCATACATACATCCATACATCCATCCATCCATACATACATCCATACATCCATTCATCCATCCATACATACATACCAGGGGTCTCCAACTCCTTCAGGTTTGCTGGATAAGGGATGCATCTAAAAGCTTCACAATGGTAGCTCTCAAGTACTGGAAATGGAGACCTGTGGGCTATACCCATCCTTGCAGGGTTGCAGGGGAGCTGGTGACTATCTCCAACAGTCTTTGAGCGAGAAGCAGGGTATTTTCTGGACAGGTCCCCAGTCCATTATGGGGCAGCACAGAGACAAAAACGGAAAGACAATCATGCATATACGGACACATACCTAAGGGCTGTGTGAAAAGCCTTAAAATAAATTCAAATTATAATATACGACAATCAATGCCACCTGAGACTTTTCCTATAAAACGTAGCTAAGGTTTTTATTTTGTTGTCTGCTTTACTTTTGTAAGTTGATCAGAGGTTTCAGAAACTTTTCTTTGGTAATCCATGATTTCCTGTTTTCATCTGGGTACACAAGTGACAGAGAAGTACATTTCCATTAACCATTCATCAAAATAAGAGAACATGCCATTCAAGTAAGCAGTGCTGTTTACAGTATAGGCAAATGTTGCCCAGGGTACACTTCTGTCATAGGAAAAACAATAAACGAAAAAGAGAAAGTTATGTAAGTTGCACCAGGACCAACTTTTCTCATGCTTATTTCCATGTCCAGTCATTGGGGATTTTTCCTACTCTGAGTTTTGCACGTGAAAGAAAACTTGAAATTCTTTAAAACAGTTTGAACTCAGTGAATCTAAGTTAATATAAAAAGCAGTTTTCAAATAATGATTTCATTTATCAAGGGAAAAAATCCATCAAAATCAACTTGTCCCCATGACTGGAAAAGTAATTTTCCCCCTGTTAAAACATGCTTTGATTACGTTTGTTTTCTTAGGAAGCTGATTTTGATTTCGGTAACCACAACCACACCTGTTTACTGACGATCTCAAAAAGCAACACATCAGAATCAGAATCAGCTTTATTGCCAAGTTCGTATATACAAACAAGGAATTTGACTCCGGTACACTTTGCTCTCTGGTTTTTGTTTTTTGCATAAAATATATACAATATACAAATATACACATATATAAATAAATAAAAAGGTGCATTTGCAACATCTGTATGCTGTTGTTTGGGGATAGAACACACCCCTGGGGGGCACCAGTACTTATTGATCTGGTTCGGGAGAGGATGGTCCCCAGTCTCACCTGCTGCTGTCGGTCTGTCAGGAAGCTGTTGATCCACTGACAGGTGGAGGCTGGGACGTTGAGCTGGGTGAGCTTCTGGTGGAGGATGTCTGGTATGATGGTGTTGAAGGCCGAGCTGAAGTCTACAAACAGGATCCTGGCGTACGTCCCAGGGTGGTGTTGCAGGATGAAGTGTAGACCTAAGTTGACAGCATCATCTGCCGACCTGTTTGCTCGGTAAGCAAATTGCAGGGGGTCCAGCAGGGGGCCTGTAATGTCTTTCAGGTACTTCAACACCAGCTGCTCAAAGGATTTCATGACCACAGACGTCAGGGCTACAGGCCTATAGTCATTTAATCCTACGATGGTGGGTTTCTTGGGAACCGGGATGATGGTGGATCGTTTGAGGCAGGAGAGGACCTCACATTTCTCCAGTGACTTGTTGAAGATCCTTGTGAAGATCGGAGCGAGTTGATTTGCACAGGCTTTCAGGCATGATGGGGAGACGTTATCAGGTCCTCCATCTTTCTTTGTTTTCATGTGCTGAAAGAGCCTGTTTACCTCTTCCTCGGAGATCTTTAGTGTAGGCAGAGGATCTGAAGGTAGGGGGTTGGTAGCTTTGTGGGAAGAACTTGCTCCTGAATGGGATGTGGAGGAGATGATTTGAGGCGTGAATCATGCCCCACTGTAAAGCATGTAGCAAAATGTCACTGACATCTATGAGACTTGAAATCTAAGGCTTTTGGACTCGAGCTAACAGTGAGAATCATTACTCACAAATCGAGAAAACATACCGGACAGCAAAGGTGAACCATCGAAGGAGCGGCTGCACTAGAAAAATTAATTCAGGAGAGCGTGGTGGCTCAGGCAGAAGGTCACAAAAGAACACAGAACAACACCTAATGCACTGCAGAACATCGAATTTATAGTCAAACATGGTGGTGTTAGTGTGATGCGAGGCTGCTTTGCTGCTGGATAACCTGGACGACTTGCCATAGTCAATCAAACTATACATTTTTCTCCCTGCAGAAAATCCTGTAAAAAATGTCTGGCTATCAGTTTGTGGTCTTAGGCTCCAGCTAACTCCCCATCTTGGTGTGGATAGCTTTTTTTCTCTTAATGAATTAATTCATAATTTAAAGACTGCATCTTGTATTTACTTATCTTTGGCTGATATTGAATTTAATTTGATGATCTGAAACAGGCAATATGATTAAAAAGGCTAAATTAGAACCATCCTGTAAAGGGGGTGGTAAGGTGTATGGATCTTAACCCGCCCACTGACCAAAACTTGCTTATATCTGCAGTCAGAGCAAAAATTGAAAACTTTAAAACAACTGGAACTGTGACAACTAAGGCCTGGGACTTTATTATGCCACCATGCAGAGTGAAGAAGGTGGTCAGGGAGGCAAAAGAAAATCCCCAAATCTCACCAATGAAAAACTACCATAAAACTGTCAGTTTTATATTATGGTGCTGGTAATAAAGATGAATTTATTTGAAGGCTTTTTACAAATTTTTACCAAGGATGCCAATAAATGTACAGGTCCTTCTCAAAATATTAGCATATTGTGATAAAGTTCATTATTTTCCATAATGTAATGATGAAAATTTAACATTCATATATTTTAGATTCATTGCACACTAACTGAAATATTTCAGGTCTTTTATTGTCTTAATACGGATGATTTTGGCATACAGCTCATGAAAACCCAAAATTCCTATCTCACAAAATTAGCATATTTCATCCGACCAATAAAAGAAAAGTGTTTTTAATACAAAAAACGTCAACCTTCAAATAATCATGTACAGTTATGCACTCAATACTTGGTCGGGAATCCTTTTGCAGAAATGACTGCTTCAATGCAGCGTGGCATGGAGGCAATCAGCCTGTTGCACTGCTGAGGTCTTATGGAGGCCCAGGATGCTTCGATAGCGGCCTTTAGCTCATCCAGAGTGTTGGGTCTTGAGTCTCTCAACGTTCTCTTCACAATATCCCACAGGTTCTCTATGGGGTTCAGGTCAGGAGAGTTGGCAGGCCAATTGAGCACAGTGATACCATGGTCAGTAAACCATTTACCAGTGGTTTTGGCACTGTGAGCAGGTGCCAGGTCATGCTGAAAAAGGAAATCTTCATCTCCATAAAGCTTTTCAGCAGATGGAAGCATGAAGTGCTCCAAAATCTCCTGATAGCTAGCTGCATTGACCCTGCCCTTGATAAAACACAGTGGACCAACACCAGCAGCTGACACGGCACCCCAGACCATCACTGACTGTGGGTACTTGACACTGGACTTCTGGCATTTTGGCATTTCCTTCTCCCCAGTCTTCCTCCAGACTCTGGCACCTTGATTTCCAAATGACATGCAGAATTTGCTTTCATCCGAAAAAAGTACTTTGGACCACTGAGCAACAGTCCAGTGCTGCTTCTCTGTAGCCCAGGTCAGGCGCTTCTTCCGCTGTTTCTGGTTCAAAAGTGGCTTGACCTGGGGAATGCGGCACCTGTAGCCCATTTCCTGCACACGCCTGTGCACGGTGGCTCTGGATGTTTCTACTCCAGACTCAGTCCACTGCTTCAGCAGGTCCCCCAAGGTCTGGAATCGGCCCTTCTCCACAATCTTCCTCAGGGTCCGGTCACCTCTTCTCGTTGTGCAGCGTTTTCTGCCACACTTTTTCCTTCCCACAGACTTCCCACTGAGGTGCCTTGATACAGGACTCTGGAAACAGCCTATTCGTTCAGAAATTTCTTTCTCTGTCTTACCCTCTTGCTTGAGGGTGTCAATAGTGGCCTTCTGGACAGCAGTCAGGTCGGCAGTCTTACCCATGATTGGGGTTTTGAGTGATGAACCAGGCTGGGAGTTTTTAAGGCCTCAGGAATCTTTTGCAGGTGTTTAGAGTTAACTCGTTGATTCAGATGATTAGGTTCATAGCTCGTTTAGAGGCCCTTTTAATGATATGCTAATTTTGTGAGATGGGAATTGTGGGTTTTCATGAGCTGTATGCCAAAATCATCCGTATTAAGACAATAAAAGACCTGAAATATTTCAGTTAGTGTGCAATGAATCTAAAATATATGAATGTTAAATTTTCATCATTACATTATGGAAAATAATGAACTTTATCACAATATGCTAATATTTTGAGAAGGACCTGTAGAGGGTGATGTGTAAATTTGTGATATCCCATCAAACTGGATTTCTACACCAGTGAATCTATGATGTTATTGTATTTTTAATAAAGCAGCTGAACAGACATGTAAAATCTCATCATCAGTGGTTATCCTGGAATGTCTCCAACTTCACTGGCTGCATTACAAAGCAGGCTGCTCTTACATGACGAGACAAGGTGCATTCTGCTGCTGGCCTGAGGGTCTGCGATTGGATGTGCGAGGCTTCAGCCCCTGACGGACAGACTGTGATGAGATGCTTTCATTATAGCTGGTTTAAAGAACACCAGGTCTCTGTAAGATGGGTTCTATCAAAGGCAAAGCTTTGATTTCTGGCCCTCAAACACTTACAGTTGTAATGGCAGATGCCTGCTGCTTTGTTTTTCATTGTTTTTCTATACTGGAAGTATATCCACCACCATCATCAATATTTAATTTTATTTTTGCATGGCTTACATAGTTCTTTATGTCACATACTTCACATTCATTATATCTGGTTTAATATTAAATTGCCCCATTAAACTATACAATTGTGCATAAATAGATCAGTATCTCAATCTATCAAAAACCTGAGGGGTTGTTATTGAAAATTTAAAGAAGAATAAGTACATTTTGTATGTTTTCTCAGGCTAAAGATTTATTTAGGATAATCACAAAAATTATTGTACTTTCAATTCAATTCAGTTTCAATTCAGTTTATTTATATGGCACCAATTCACAACACATGTCTCAAGGCATTTTAAAACGTAAATTCAATCAAATCATATAGATTTCAAGTCTGCTACATATATTGCAGTTAATCCTAACTATCAAACAGTGCATCTGTTCAGATTCAGTTTATCATTCAAATTGGTTAAAAAGTTTTTCTATCTAAGGAAACCCAGCAGATTGTATAAAGTCAGTCACTTGCAGCCTTCACTCCTCCTGGGTGAGCATGTAGCGACAGTGGGCAGTCGTTTGCATTGACTTTGCAGCAATCACTCATACTGAGCATGCATGTAGCAACAGTGGAGAGGAAAACTCCCTTTTAACAGGAAGAAACCTCCAGCAGAACCAGGCTCAATGTGAGTGGCCACGACCGACTGGAGATTTGAGAGAACAGAAAGCTTTAATTGAACCAAAAAGAATATGAGCTAAAAGCCCAGAGGAACAAGTAATTAACATAATATGATCATTCAAACCCCCCTTGATCTGCCAGCTTTCAACACCAGAACCACCACAACAGAAAATAAAAAGAGTGTCTATTATGGTCCGAAATCGGATGTTGGGTCACTTATGGTACTGACTGATTCTCTCCATGTGTGTGGCCTTCGCTTTGTTCAGCTGACTGAGAAATCTTGGCACCAATTTTTTCTGTTTCCACAGAAGAACCACCGCTGGGTTTCCGCGGTTTATCTTTTCTCCTCTCTTCTGCTATCCTATCCTATCCTATCCTATCCTATCCTGTCTTTCTGTCATCTCTTGTCGTCGATTTCGTGTTACACAATGTGCAACTGGTGGTACCGTGTGGCTCGAGGCCACCTCACATTGTTCTGAGAACAATTTATTAGATGTCTTATTGGCTTCCCACTTTGGATTTAAAATCAGGTTGGATTTAATTATGATTTTAGTATGAAAGTTGCTAAGTGACATGGTCACATATGAGGGGTGGAGCAAAAACAAAAATCCATCCATCCATCCATCCATCCATACCAGGGATCTCCAACTCCCTCCAACTAAGGGATGCCCATCCTTGTAGGGTTGCAGGGGGGCTGGTGACTATCTCCAACAGTCTATAGGTGAGAGGCAGGGTATACCCTGGACAGGTCGCCAGTTCATCGCAGGGCAACACAGAGACACACAGGACAAAGAACCATGCACACACTCATTCACACCTAAAGGTAATTTAGAGAAACTAATTAACCTAACAGTCATGTTTTTAGACTGTAGGGAAAGCCAGAGTACCCGGAGTAAACCCACGCATGCACGGGGAGAACATGCACTCTTCATGCAGAAAGACCCCAGTCCGAAAGTCAAACCCGTGTAGAAAATTCACAAAAATATTAGAAAAACAGCTAATCCT
Source organism: Girardinichthys multiradiatus (assembly GCF_021462225.1). Lineage (NCBI taxonomy): Eukaryota > Metazoa > Chordata > Actinopteri > Cyprinodontiformes > Goodeidae > Girardinichthys > Girardinichthys multiradiatus. The sequence continues at coordinate 26,327,154 of NC_061795.1, read as the reverse complement.
ACTTTCCAAACTAAAACATTTATCCAAAATAAATCAGATATGGTAATCCAGCCTGTCTCTGATGTCATAAGAGAAAACTTCTTAGTACTGCTATACTTTTTTTTTTTTTTTTGCGGCACTAGAGGCCTTTATTTTTCATTTTTCAACAGTAGGTAGATGGTAAAGAGGGCAAAGAGAGGGGGAGACATTCAGCAAAGGTCGCTGGACCCAGGACTCAAACCCAGGACAGCCACATCGAGGACTATAGCCTCTGAACATGGTCGTGCGCATAACCCCTACACCACCAGCACCGCGCCCGTACTTCTATACTCTGAGTGGGGAACCCATCTCAGCTCTCTGCAGCACATGGTTTTGGGGTAGAAGTCATCACAAGGGACTGGTCAGCCAATCCAAGACATATTTGGGACATGCTGCAAAGCCCTGGAGAAACTGATTCTAATATTGTTTTCTACACTAGAAAAAGACCAAAAATGCCATCAATGTTATGCTGTAGATACATCAATTACCTCATGAGTAGGGCTGTTTTCACATTCGAGGCCTCAAACATGTAATCCTTCTGGTAAATGAAACGACACCTTCACGTTTCAGAGTTTAAAACATCTAAGTTAACTAAATATGCATTATTATTTCAGACGTTTTCTAAGCAAAATGTTTTATGATCATAAAAACATTACTATTTCAGAGATACACAGACATGTTTTGTAGTTAAGATTTGGTTGTGACTAGATTTAAAAGGTCCAACAAAGAAATTTTGAGGTGACCTGGAGAAAAACACTTCTGTTAGATAAAAGTTTAAATCGGATGTATTCACATGCACTACAATGTAAACCTTCCTCTGTGGCTTTGAAGTTCTAACTATTATACCAGTCACACTTGAAGTAAGATGACATACATTTCAGTAATGTAATTATTTCTCCTAATATACAAACAGAAGCGACATTTTCCTCCAGCATGAGTTTATTAAAATATTGTCAACTCTTCCGCAATTACCACACAGCCTTCAATGTGCAAACTCATAAAAACACAAATTTGAATATCTGCCTTGGCCTGCAAGCCTCTAAACCAGGAGACTAAATATATACTTACATTTTATTTCAAAGAGAAAGAAATCCTTTCTGGCAAAAGAGACAAGCTAAGAAGAACTTTACTCAAGGATAGGAAGCACATCATTAAAACTGGGGAGAGATATTGAAAAAGAAGGGATTTGAAAGCGGGGAATATCTGCTCGCCTTTGGCTATGCTCTGGCTTCAAAAAGCATCTCGAGATCTCTCCTTCCCTCAGACCTGCACTCTCCCTTGTTGTTTGACTTATTATTTGCCAGCTTCACACTGATCCAAGCTTTGGAAATTTCCTACTAAATAATCAATCACACGGAGCAGCATAAGGATGCAGGATCCCTAAGAGAAAGGTCTTTAACTGTATTCGCACAATCACAAGACCGGAGAGTAAGGTGCATAATCCATTAATCTCTGATTGACACCCCAGATTTCATCAAAGTCCCCAACTCTATGTGTCTTCAAAGACTGTGGCCGGGTTTGACTAATCATAAAACACAGAGGTAGAAATGTTGACGGTGTAAAAGTGTGTAGCTAACAAGGTAATTACTTGTTTTTGCTGCCCTCTGAGTGCCTTTTGTCTCCCATCCTGTGTGACAGAGATGAGCGCAGTTCTGTCAGCTTGGACAAGAAGGGGGACATTAACACGTTACTTCAGCTCCCTCATGGATAATGGAACAAGGTTTGCATTTGAATGATAAACAAGATGACTTGGAGACACTGGGAAGATCACTCGCACCTGCCCCCCGCCCCCACTCTTGCTCCCATTCAAAGCTGAGTACCTATTATGCAAATGGTGGATTTTGGAATTCGCCTGTGTATCTCCCAGGCATGTTGGACAATTATGAGTCAGTGGAAGTAACCGCACCTTGCTAATGCTATGCACCATTGTGTTTCACTGTCCTTTTATCGGTGCAGAGCTACTTTCATCTGCAAAGTTCTTCACTGAATCCTATGTTCTGCAGATTAGCATACACTTGTAATTGAGGCACCTTAATCAGAGACAACAAAGCGCATTGGCCTCAGCGTAACCAGAGACTTAAATAATTCTGGACTTTGTCAAAGCAATCAAATCAGATAAGAGAACTTTAAATATTGATGCACTAAAAGTATACAGAGTAAATATATATTCATATTTGAGGCGGGAAAGAAAAAGCAGCGGCACATTGCTGCAGCGCTGTTTATTTTCATTTATGAAGACTTTCAATTCAAAACAAACTAAAGTTATTTTAAGTTTATTTTGTTGCCAATAAACACCTGGAGGGAATGTTGTTCTGCAGGTTGACGCTGCGACTAAAAAAGGTATTTCAACTGTGCCGAAATCGGCAGCGGTGCCGCGCAGCAAACGGCACTGTGCTTGAAGATAGACTCCCTCAGAACTAGAGTCTGAAAAGGGAGCATTGAGTATATATTGGTTAACATCCCTTAACGGCATCTACAATTAATGTGTGAAGCTGTGTTTGCATCTGTCTTTGTGCCACCCACCTGCCAATCACCTAGATCACAGCGCTGTTTTCATATTCTATTCAGCTATGTGTTTATTTCCACTGGTGCAAAAAAGATTTTATTTACCGGTGTTTTGAAGATGAGGCGGGTTCTCCGCACGCTGTGCAAAGACCTCAAATTGCAAAAAAAGGAACAGAAGCAAAAAAGGGAAACGCAAGGTTGGGAAAGCAAACTGTGTCTTCAGTGTGGTGTGCTGTGTTCCTGCTCTTTCATTTCTTCGTTTTTGTAACAGTGTTGCCACTGCAGCTTCAGCATTTTCCTTATCCGACAAAAGTGAAAACAATGCCGTCCACTGCTGCAGCCCAGATCCTTGTACATATACAAATGTTTAAACTGATGCATTGTTTGGTAGACAAAAAGAAACTTCTCTCTTTTTCTGATTCTACCAGCTGCAAGTCACTGAGTCTTACCTCAATTGCTCTCGTCTAATTGACTCAGTATTTGTTTATTCTGCATGTCTAAAGAATCCTTTGGTGTTTGACATGTTCTATGGGGAGTCTCTGCAGTTCAGACTTTGCAGTTCTCTGGTGGTTTGTGCACCCAGAGAGGTGCCAATCCAGACATCTCTCCACCTTTCTGAGGCAGAGCCCAGAAGGCCCAGAACGTGGAAACGAGTCCCTGGTTAGGACCGAGATGCTGCCTTTTATCAATGTTGACCAGCCAGACTCCTTCCAGCTCCACCGAAATGTTACCGGGAGCTGAAATAATCCCTTATCTTTGTCATTTCAGGTCATTAGATGCAGTGCAGTTGCACCTTGAGAATTATGAAAAGAAAAACAGGCTTGAGGTATGTTGAATCTCTCTATAGACAAGTTCAGATTTAGGTTCTCTTGTGAAGAGAGGCACAGGGAAGACAAACTAGCTTATTCACATGATTCTGGCTCAATGTAATATGTGTTTGTATACAGCGACCTCAACAATTACTTAGTAAGGAGGTGTGCATAAAATTAAAAGGAATTAACGTTTTAAACAATTTTTAATCTAAACTTTAAAAAGAATTAAACTGGTCCTTCTAGTTGATAGAACTATGGAATAAATCTGTCAAAATGCTGTTGTTTCACTTTGGACCAAAGCTTGACCCTCGAATTGATTTTGTCGGGCTCTTTATTGCAATTTAAGAATGGTGCAAGTTTTAAGGAGGAGATTTTCAACAATGCCTTTCAAAAGAGGTGGAGAAAAATCTAAATCTTCTTAAAATGGAAAACATGAGCTAGAACACAAAGCGTTTTTTATTAACCATCTTTATTGTCCACATTCAATGTTTAAAACAACTAAGCTCACAGAGTTAATTTGAGCAGTAGCTCAGTTAGTGTCTTTGTCTACAAGAGCAACACAGCCAAACAAACAAGTGCTCAGCCAGTATAGTACTGTCTATGGCATGGAAAAACACAGGACATGTTGTAAGTGCCAGCAGTAGTTCATTCAACAGCTTTGAATAGAAAAGAGACAAGGTGAAACTAAATAACAAGGCCTGGAATATTATCAAGAGACAGAGAACATGAACTAATTGGCAGCAACAGCACAGCTAATGGCTCCCTCCAAGAAGGTGACACAGGTAAACAAATGGAAACAGTCTTCTTTATTAGTAAAGTTCTTCCTCCTCATTTGCTTACTAAATACTCAATTAGTGTGAGGAAGAGACGAAGGTTTACACTAAGCCTCTGAACACCCAGTTACAAAGTGATTGGATCTGATTGGGTCTATAGGAAGCTAGTCCATTCCACACAATATCCACCTCACAATCCATAGGGTTTAAAGAATAAACTGCTGCTATCCTCGTAGACACTCCAGTACACAATCAGACGCTCTTTGTTCACTTTCTGACTGATCAGATGTGTTTGGGGGCAAAATAGGGCCCTACTGAATATTAGCCATGTGGTCATAATTTTATGACAGATTGGTGTAATTACTTCTGACCGAGTGGCATCAGGGATATGAGGATTAAAAAGATAAAACACGAGCTTTTACGTATAGGCCACTTTGCTAATTAGATGGATTAAAATGCGCTCTGTGGGGAGAATTAATTTGCAGCTGAATGGCAGTTAGCAGGCAAACGTCTATAACAGATGATACAATCCCCCCAGGGTATTCCACGGTTAGTTTGGTACAATTTAGAAATTACACAACTCGTTTACTAAATAACAAGCTCATATTTTCCCTGAACTGCATTGTTCAGCGGTTTACTGTCAGTCGACTTTCAGACGTGTTGAAAATAGGTTAGATTTTTCACAGTGAACGAAGCCTCCTGGTAGCAGCACCACTCACTGCAGTAATAGATCGCCATTTATAATTCATGAGATGGCTAGTCCCCCAAGTTAATTCTGCCCGAGGCACTGTTTATTTCTGCTTTGTACTTTGTTTAAAGTCAGTTGTTGACAACTCTTGAACATGTCAAACTATCACCGCTAATAATTGCTTAAGGAGACAGAACTTTTGCAAATGTTGGTTCCACCAGAGGTACACTCGTCTCGCCCCATGCAGAACTTCTTCAGATGAATTTTTGATTCATCTCCTTCTCGCTCTTGACAAAAAGTCCTCTGTAATTCAAAGCAATAGCTGTAAGAGAAATTATAAAAAAGAATAATGTAGTGTGCACTTCATAACATCCGAGTTTTCTCATGAAATAGGAAACGTCTGCCTCACTCCCTCTCCTCTTCTACCACCCCCGCCTCTACCTCGCTCCACTAAGAAGACTTTCTTCTTATTTTTGCATATTGACCAAAGAGGGACTGTGCTGCTAGATGACGACTGTCACACAGAGAGGACTGAAAGAATCTACTGAGGGAGGGAAAGGGCCTTGGGCACTACCTCTGTGGGTCAGCCCTGTTCCTCTCAGCTCAGACAGCAGCATTCTCTCAATCCAAGCAGCAACTTGATTAGTGCCAATTATCCAGGCTGTCACTTTCCCTGGTGATAGTGGCCCAGGATGCACCCCGTATCCACCCCCTTCCCCACGCACACTTCCCGTCTAGAGCGGACGTGCACTAAAAGTCTGCGCTCGTAGCTGTAGGCAGTGGGAATGATTTCGAATGCAGAGACGAAGGGGAGAAATAAAAGGAAAGAAGGAAGCAAGTTCAGAGTCTGACAGAGTGATAGCACTGACTTCCGAGACTGTTACACGGGGAGTGTCACTTCTCACACACAGACGTCTCCCAAGGGCGGCGACGTCAGTCAGTCAGCCAGTCAGTTGCCAGCTTAATATTCAGCTGTATGTTGTCTACAGGACTCATCTGGGTTACACTCACTAAGGTATACAAAACTCACATGTACGTCTGTTAGTTTTAGCATAAACCAGATGAACCAGCTTTTACTTTATTGCTAAAGAATGTAGCATCAATACCAATAAGTTATTTGTTGAGGAAATAGTTCGGGTGCCTGATATTAAATTTAGGCCCTGACTTTTTAAAGCCGGAAGAATGAGATCAAAATCCAAACCTGTGTGAACAGCTGCACTATAAAAGGGAATTTTGGAGGGAATTAAATATTAGTCCTTAAAATGATTTAAACTGTAAATGTAATTTTCAACAATACCAAAGTTCTAACATCTAACATCTAAAATCCTATCTAAAACATTTTAAATAGAATTTAACTGAAGATGTGGGTTTAGACAGCTGTTCCCTTGTGTGCTATGCTTTATTATAACGAAAGTTTATAATGAAGTATATAAACTGCCTAACAGTTAAGAACTGTCTTTGTACTTGTGGTTCAGAAAGTATCTGTGTGGGAGTGAGAATTTTGGTTTGTATGTTTTTTTAACTCGACGGAACTAACTGCATTTATTGCCAATGCTAACGTTAAACATGCTAGGAAACAGAGCTTTTAAACCCTGAGGTAGTCGTCAATGAACTGCCCATTATATCAGAGACTATCGGAGAAAATATTCATAGCCACTTTGTTAGAAGAAATTTAAAATGTTTATATACAGCTTTAACTAGTTTAGCGACAGTGTCAATGCTAAAGTTAAACATGGTGTTCATAAATTGAAAACAAATGCTACAATTAGCCTGTTTACTGTAAATGTATGTAGTCTATGTATAAGATTACGGATTGATTCTGTACATAACATTATTATAAATGCAATGATCAATATGTTGCAATACTTTTGCAGCAGTAGGGAAAATAGTTGCATTATTGTTAAAAATAAAAGCAATTAGATCATGTTATATATTTTTTTCCTTTGTGTAAATAACGCGATACTGTTAAAACACTGTATACTCCGTATACTCATCCTTACTGGTTCATGCCAATAAACCAGACTACGTATGTTATTTGGCTAATAATTGGTGCACATTTTCTGATTAAGTTGTGGAAGTAAGAACATTTTAAAAATTGGTTTACCTAATTTTGCCTGTTAAACCGCAGTTAAATTTCCACTAAGAAATACTCTAACCCAAATAAAATGTATGCAAATTGCTAAACCTATTAATCAAATTCTAACAGATTTAAAATATTTGTGTAATAACCTGATTAAAAACAGAATACATTCGGAACGTCAAACAAAAGAAAACTCAAAAAAGACTGAAGATATTTAGCAGGAATTTCTTGTCTGTATAGACAACATGTTACCATTATTGTTTCTCCCTTGTTCCTAAATCACTGTATTTCAACTCCAAACATGAGATTAAGCTTATCTTTGTACGTCCTTTTCTGCATTCATCAGTTTTTGGTCACACTGCACTTTTCTTCAGGACTCAAAAACACAGTTACACTGATCCAAGCTACTCTTTAAACAGCTCTGCTGTGTATTTACTGATCTACTTTCTGCTTTTGTGTTGTTACTGTGCCTTCTGTACTTTCTCAGCGCTCGACAGCAGAGAAGTGTGATGCAGAGCTCCACTAAACAGCAGAGGTTATCCTCTGTGTGGATGTCTGCAGGGGGAGTAAACACCACTGGAGTGCGAGTGAATATTTTCCATGAGATGGTATTAATTATTCATGCCTGCTTCATTGTGTATGATGATGTGTCAGGATGTTTGCCAATAAACAACAATATTCCTCGTAGGATTGATCCAATATGAAAAGTTGTTGAGCTAGTTCTTCTCAGTGTAAAAATGTCTGCTGAGTATGGAATGTGGGAGAGCGGGTATTATTACCTATTTATGCCAAGATCAATATTGTACCGTAGAGCTGTACCCTTTCAGTCCAGAATAAACAACTTGATCCAAAGGGTGATATAAATGTGGGCAGTGAAATCGGCTTAACAATAGGATTTATGAAATGAATGTATAAAGTGTACAAAACTGGGCAATCTAATTGTTTTGAGGTTGAAAACTGAATTGGAAAACTTTTTGAACGGGCTGAAATGTTCTCACCAAAAATCGCCTTGTTGAAAAATGTTAACTGCGTGTATATGGAGCCGCTAAGTGTGGCACCCTCCAGTGATCCAGTCGTCGCTGTCTCTTAACAGACAACGATGTTGGATGGTTGCGTTGGAGTTAGTGCGGCAGTAGGGGGGGCATCTGCTCCCTTTCATGGTAGTGGTGCCCCTGCCACTGTCTCCCTGTGACGCCCCGGGGAATACATCACCAAGCGGGCTGGGACAGCAGGACAGCATGGGCGTTATAATTGCCATCTCCTCCCACAGCATATTGTGCACCGCGGAGCACGGTGATTAAATCAAAAAAAATCTCCTCTGCATCCCAGCACTTTACCTTGCAGGCAAAAACAGCCCTCTCCTCTGGGATGGGGTCATCACAGCCCCTTCTGTCTTCTGTGATCTCTACAGAAAAAGGGAGGGGATGCAGATTGTTCAGTATTATCTACTGCTGTGGAAATAAGCAAATAATTTATGTTATTGATAGATTTCTCAAAAGAATTTGTCATTAATAGATTTTACAATAGATAAAGTTCTCAAGAGATTTATCAGTAGTGATATGTGTCTCAAGTCTCAGATTTCTCTGTAGACATGTAGATAGATTTCTTGATAGAAAGATTTCATAATAGATTTCACATGAGATACGTTTCTCACTTGACTTTCAACAGACAGATTTCTGAATAGGTTTCTCGATGCATGGATAGATTTCTAGACCGGTTTCTCAATAGACTTCTCTATAGACAGTGTTTTTCTTGACAGTTTTGTTGAACAAGTTGTCTATAGATTTCTCAAAATACAGGTAGGTTTTCAGTAAATTACTTGATAGATAGAGTTGAGTGATAGCAATTGCTAGATAACTTTTTCAATGGATTTCTAGATACACAGATTTCAGGGTGCATTCTTGATGTGTGGTGAGATATCTTGATATTTGCAAGAATTGATAGATTCCTCAACAAACTTTCCAATTTTTTTCGTGATGGATAGATTTCTCTACCAAAAGATTTTTCTGTAGACTTTTCGATAAATTTCTTGATAGATGAAGATATTTTTCTAGACATTTCTCATAAGATTTCGTATTAGATAGGTTTCTTTTTAGATATCTTGATATACAGATTTTCAGGTAGTTTCTTTTCATAAATTTCTCAATATATGTATAGAGCTGTTTATAGAAAGATTTCTGTACAAATGTACTGACAAATTTCTTTTTCTTCATAGTTTGATAGGATAGGATAAAGCAGTACTTATGTGTGTTATAGGTTCTTTGAAATGCTTTGGTTTAATCATGCAAATGAAGTATCATCTCATTAAATATTCAGATTTACATAAATGACCAACAGACAAAGTCTTGTTAAAAAAAATAGCTGAATGAGTCTGTTTCATGTTTTCGTCCTATTACCCTAAAAGATGACATGTTGTAGAACAATAGTCTGTATTGTCTCATCCAGTTGTACAAGACACTTGATCGTTTGACACACATCAACCCTCATCTAAATGTGGCTGTTAAAATGCGAATAATTCACCTGAAGCCATAAAGAAAATTGGACCCAGGTTTTACACAGAGTTATTGTCCTTGGACAAGCTGCATATACACTCAAAACACACCATTATCACTTGGGTTAATGGCTTTGTTAATTTGAAGACATTAACAACTGCTCAGCTGTCCCCAATGAATGTGTCACACAAAGAAGGCCTTGTATTTTTAAATGGGTTGCTAAGTAGATTGATTCCTTCACTGCAAAACACAGCAGCGACGTTGCCAAACAGGTTAATTAAACATTTACACTCAAACGCCCAACAATCTATTGTGCTCCTCTAATTTATGGCTGCCATATGCACTTTCATCAGGATTTTTTTCTGAGCGCGGCATATGTTTGCTCGCTCCATCCTAATTGGCGCCATGCCGGCCCTGTTTTTGAGCTATTTGGCTCTCCGCAGCCACCCATCATAGGGGATGCAGCAGTCCCCACACAATGCAGGCAGTGTGTGATGAGTCGGATACAGATTGGAGTACCTGCTCCCACACCTCCACCTCCACTCCCTTTCATCTGCAGCACCGCACACCAGGCACAGGAAGCAGAAAGACTGATTCTTAATCAGCTCTGCCTCCAAATGCCTCCTCCTCTCAGCTCACACAAATAGAAATGTACACATTTGCACACAGAAATGCACACACACCGTCCACCAGAGAGACTCCCACACAAGCCTCAGATGAAGGCATGTTAAAGTGAGCGCCACACCTCTTTCTGAAGAATTTCTTTTTCATTGTTGTGAAAACTCCTGGGGTCACAAGGACAAGAGAAATTCTTGGTTTTTTTTCGGCCAGAGGCGTAGATAGTTTCGATCTTTCATGTATCCTCAGCTGACAGAAACAGAGCTGACAGGAAGGCAACAAGGGAACAATCAATCACCTTTCTGTCTTAACTTTCTTCTTGGCCCACATATGTGTCGGCTAATTTGTTAACGTTGAGGCTTTTCTCCCTTACATTTTACCGGTGCTTGTCTAAGTGACGGAGCGTAACACTCCCGCGCTCTAGCAACAGAGCTGTGATGAATTCCAATGATCACTCCATATGCCAGGCCTCATTAGCCGTGGATGTGTTTGCTCACAGCTTCGCCTAAACACCTCCAGTGCAAGATGCATGTTGTTTTTCTCTCCCCTCTTTTAAGTTTGCTCCCTCACTTATTGACACACACACACACACGCACGCACACACACACACACACACACACACACACACACACACACACACACACACACACACACACACACACACACACACAGACTCATGCAGGAAAATCCTTTAACACATGCCAACCACAGGCCCTGGGTAAGATTCCTTGAGGGCGATGTGTATCCACAACAGTGTCTCTCTCTCAGACACGTGGCATGGGTAAACAACACGGTTAAAGCCTAAAACAATGTGTGTCCCTGATGACTGCAATTATTTATGAAATCAAACACAATTCAGCACCATGCCAAGTGGGACAGCTCTCCAGATCACTCAACAAATCATTGTTTACTGCTCCTCATAATCACTTTATGAAATCACAGCCTTTAGGGGAAATTATCTCTTTGCCTTGACCAGAAAAACGACACTGATCAACATACTGATCTTTTCCTTGAACTGAACAAAACTCTTTGCAGCATCCAAACCAAAAGGGGCTCGCGTAAAGGATGCAGGCCTGAGGGCATCCCCCCTCAGGCTGTCTGTGTAGATGACAGAGGGCCTATAGCTAAGACACGACTGAATTATTCATCTCCTGGTGTTATGGCTGCTGACAGGATGAACTGAGCAGCGTGAGAACTGCTGGTGTCAGGACAGCATGCGTGCTTTCAGGGCATTAGCCCCACAGCCAGCAGTTGCTGCAGATGGTTTGTTCACCTTCTCCTCCACCTTCTCAATGTTCCACGTGAAGAGCAATTAACTAACATGGACACACAAGTTTGTTTCATTCCCAAGAGTTAAATTAGACAGGATGGACTGAGGGACATCACCATTCATCACTCAGGCCTCTCTTTATCTCACCGTCTCTGGACTTAAAAGAGTCTTAGGACTTTAATCAAACACTCAGCCGACCACACCTTTAACAGGGGCAATCTGACAGACACAAGTGCTGACATGTCGCTTTCACCTAAAAACTTTCTTTAAAGATAAGGTCGCTGACCTCTGTCGTACCAGCATTACTCAGTCTGTAAAATATAACAGTATGTTCACACCTAATGTTTTTTACTTGCAATAATAATCAGCCCGCTTTTGCTTTGACCATGTTAAACAAGTGATGTTTTGACAGGTCTAGTTGGAGTAACAAATCAAACTACAGTGAGACCTTTGGGATCATTTTTATTGCTCTAGGTACGTGTTGTTAAACTCTGTATTTCTGCATCATTCTGCAAACTAATATCATAATCTTAAACCAGAGTAATAGTTTTCATCAGTTTTTTAAAATAGCTGACATGGCTCACTACCTAGAGTGCCATACTGTCTGAGGACAAAGAAACTATAGTTGCCAGCTGTCCAGATTTCTAATGCCTATTTACGTGTTTAGTCAATGACTTGGTCAGAAAATGCTACTGGAGCGACACCACAAAGTAGTATTTTTATGCAAAATTAGGTTTCTGAGCTGCTGAAAACTGTAGTAATTAGAGACAAAAGGAGAAGATGAAAGATTTTCTCATTCACTGGTCACAGTTAGAAACTGGGATGAGTAAAGCAAGGGTTTATCAAGACAAAGACAGTCTAGTTGTCATACAATAGCACCGGAAGAATGGGATGATTAACATGATAGAACACCAAACCATTTCTGCATCTGCTCTTATAATTTTATAACATGTTAATCTCTGTTACTGTCATATTTCCTGAAGGAAGAGTGATTTATAGTTTTTTACACATCACCACATTTACTCTTGGGTAGATATAATTTTAACCTTATCCTAATACATTTTCAAAGGAGATATTTATGTTTTAATTCATTCATAAACTACTTGAAAACAATGTCTTAGCCCATACATATACATTTGCAAAAAGATCTAGACAGTAACTGTTGGCGTTGTTTCTTACAGGCTAATTGCAAGTTTAATTTAGGCTTACTGTGGTTTGGTTTACAGACAAGTTGCAAGTTTTCAAATGAAGAGCTAGTGGATAATAGTGCCTGCCAATATTTAAATAAAAAGGCAATTCTTACCTTGCCAATAATAACAATCAAGTTTTACTTTGTGTAGGCCACTGACACATTTCTTTATCCAACTTGACGTAAATTGCTTTTGTGGTTTGCTGACAACACTAAGCATTTCACCATATCAATTCATGAAATGTTCATTACCCTAAGCACTCATACTTCAGCAGCACTCTATTTGCTCTCTGGCATCAGGTATAGATCTACTCCATCAACGCTTGATGTTTTAAGTAGTCCAAACATCAACACCAAGCATGTGTTGTTTCTCAATCCTACAAAACAGGATCCGTCTGAAGTAGATGACCTATATTTTTTATGTGGCTGTTACAGACTATCACAGAGTCACATTCTAAGTTGGAAAAATAATGCTATTTCTTTCTTTTAAAATGGTAAATAGTCTACACCTATCTAGCATATTCTACATCATCTAGGCTCCACAAAGCTTTTTAAGGCATCTTTTTACCATAAGTTCTGGGTTGATTTACTGCTTCTCACCCTTAATTTGTGCCACCACATTACCATTTTAGGTCAGGGAAGTTACTGCCCTGAAATGGCCCACTTATGTAAGGTTTAAGTGGCTTGAGGGTGTAATATAGTGATAATACAGGGGTTGGACAATGAAACTGAAACACCTGGTTTTAGACCACAATAATTTATTAGTATGGTGTAGGGCCTCCTTTTGCAGCCAATACAGCGTCAATTCATCTTGGGAATGACATATACAAGTCCTGCACAGTGGTCAGAGGGATTTTAAGCCATTCTTCTTGCAGGATAGTGACCAGGTCACTACGTGATACTGGTGGAGGAAAACGTTTCCTGACTCGCTCCTCCAAAACACCCCAAAGTGGCTCAATAATATTTAGATCTGGTGACTGTGCAGGCCATGGGAGATGTTCAACTTCACTTTCATGTTCATCAAACCAATCTTTCACCAGTATTGCTGTGTGTATTGGTGCATTGTCATCCTGATACACGGCACCGCCTTAAGGATACAATGTTTGAACCATTGGAGTTGAGGTGCACATTTAATTCTGCCGTGATTTGGGCAGCCGTGGTTTTATGTTTTTTAGATACAATTCGGGTTAGCACCCAAACATCCCTTTCAGACAGTTAATCCTGTTGGATGTGGTTCGTCCTTCTTGGTGGTATGCTGACATTACCCTGGATACCATGGCTCTTGATACATCACAAAGACTTGCTGTCTTGGTTACAGATGCGCCAGCAAGACGTGCACCAACAATTTGTCCTCTTTTGAAATCTGGTATGTCATCCATAATGTTGTGTGCATTTCAATATTTTGAGCAAAACTGTGCTCTTACCCTGCTAATTGAACCTTCACACTCTGCTCTTACTGGTGCAATGTGCAATCAATGAAGACTGGCTACCAGGCTGGTCCAATTTAGCCATGAAACCTCCCACACTAAAATGACAGGTGTTTCAGTTTCATTGTCCAACCCTTGTAAGTGCCCTTTGCATCCAGCTAGCCTGTGGATTCAAAGCAAAACTGGAACTAAATTGTCACAATCGTTCACACATGATATCTTGCCATTAACACCCATTGGACGGGTTTCAGTAAAATGCTTGGACACAGAACAAATCATCTGACTTGAGCCAAAGTTGTAACCTCAATGGATGGCAGTGATACTTGAAACTGGGGCAAAAGTGAAAAGTGATGTGTATTTAACTACTTTCGAATGGAAGATGTCCTTCACACACTTTAAACATGATGCTGTAAATCAACCTGGTGGTCTCCACAGTTCAACTCTGCTGTTTTGATTTTTGAAACCTTACATGAGAGGCTGATAACTAAAAGAAATATGACACACAGGCATGACTCCATACCAAAACAAGAATACAGAACCAGTACAGTAATCACCCGAAATACACAAATTAATTTTAAATAATGCAAATCTCAGGAACTTTGGCCATGAACTTTGGGTCATGACCAAAAGAACGAGATCCCGGATACAAGCGGCTGAAATGACCTTCCTCCGTAGGGTGGCCGGGCACTCCCTTAGAGATAGGGTGAGGAACTCGGCCATCCTGGAGGAGCTCAGAGTAGAGCCGCTGCTTCTCCACATCGAGAGGAGCCAGTTGAGGTGGCTCAGGCATCTATACCGGATGCCTCCTGGACGCCTTCCTCGGGAGGTGTTCCAGGCACGTCCCACCGGGAGGAGGCCCAGGGGACGGCCCAGGACACGCTGGAGGGACCATGTCTCTCGGCTGGCCTGGGAACGCCTTGGGCTCCCCCTAGAGGAGCTGGAAGAGGTGTCTGGGGAGAGGGACGTCTGGGCGTCTCTGCTGAGTCTGCTGCCCCCACGACCCGGTCCCGGATAAAGCGGAAGACGACGAGTACGAGTACAAATCTCAGGAAGGTGGGAGTGGGCAGGTGCCCCCTTACTCAAACCTACTAAGGAGTTGTGGAGAGCATTCTCAGTATGGCCATCATGATCTGGTATGAAAACACCACCCAGGCAGAGAAGAAGACTCTCCAGAGAGTTGTGAAGACTGCAGAGGAGATCATTAGAGCAGATCTTCCAACACTGAACTCCTTATAAATACAACAATGCAAGAAAAGAGCACAACATAATATGAAAGACAGCAAACATCCATATCAGTTACACTTCAGACTCAAACAATCAGTTTACAATATGAGACACAGCAGATTGAACAGTCTCCTCACTCACACATCACGTTTTACCATAGCCGTTTTCCTGCCACAGTCAGACTGATGTCCAACACAAAATCGGACTAATACCTGCCTTATCTCGAAGTGCAATTACATGCCACTACAAATAAACCATTTTGGTAGATCACCATCTATGAAGTGGAATCATAATTTGAAGGGTAATATTTTTAATAATATGTTAATCTGTGTTCATTGTCACCTGCCCTATTCTGTCATTTTAATTATCATTATTTAATTTATTGCTGCTTTTCTATTTTAGTGTTTAGACAGTCTTAGTGTTCTGCACAAGAACTTCTATGCACCCAGACCAGAAATGGCAAAAAAAGAATCCTATCTTATCAAAACCGGCTCAGGACACTTCTTTTTTTAGCGAAAAAACTTCTTGTTTGAGTAATACGTTAAAACAACTTAATGTTAAATTCAGAAATTATATGACCTGCACTTTTCTCCTTTGTAAAATAATCCTTTGTAAATATACTTCCATGTTTTATCTGACGTTTTTCTCAGGCAGTTTCGTGTTCAATGGTCCGAACTGCCAACTTTCTGCCTCCTAGTCGTATTTTTAAATGCTTACATCCTAGACCATGACAATATGCCTTATTTATGTCTTAAACGTATCATTATTTCAATTTGTCCTCATTTGTCTGAAGAGTTTTAACATTAATAAGAAATTGTCCCACATAAAATAACACTAGAATGTTTCCTTCTAATAAAAGGGGACTGTAATATATTGAAAACATGAAGTGGTACAAAGAAAAGGGTAAACAAAGATTTGCTAAAGATAACATGCAAAGTAATATCGTTTTGACGTTTACCAATTATGACATTTTTAGTTAAACCCAAAAACTTTCATACCCCTGCATCTTTAGGTTTAAAGTAATCTTTTTATTTTACCAACAAACCTCGAACTAGTAGAAGTAATATTAAAATTGTTGAGTGGCTCAGCCAGACTACTGACTTGAATCTGTGAAAGGAAGCTAAAGATTAGAGTCATGGTAAGGAGGCCTTCCAACCTCAAAGACTTGGAGCTAATCAACAATGATAATTCATTAAGATACCAGTGGAAACATGCAAAAAACTAATCAGCAATTGTAAGAAGGGTTTAATTGCTGTAATGCTGAAAAATATTTTCCCAAGGGTACAAATAATTTTGATGCCATTTTTCAATAAATTGCGAATACAAATAACACACACACTATATTGGTTATCCTTTGGTTATACATTGTTTTATTATCTTTTGAGGGAAGTCTGACTCTAATCAGAAACAAAAGTCTTCATTGAATGAAAGTATTTTTTTTATAATCTAAATCTGGGGTATGGATAATTGTGAGTTTAACTGTACCTAACTGTACTTGTATTTAAGTATGAGTGCTCAATTTTTATCCAGAAGGAACATAAATATGAGCAAAAATATTTTTAAAACGAATGTGATTTGCATTGCTGATCATTATCCACCGTAACTAATAAGTGCTGCAACATGGTCGGAATATTGTGGCTCCACATTGTAGAGAGGCATCTCACATTTGCAGCTCATAGATTATAACCCCATAAATCACAAGCAGAAGACAAATATGGAGGGGCAACTAAATTAAATGGTACTTAGCCTTGTGAGGTGCACTGTAATAGATCTAAGGAGAAGGTTTAGATAAAGGAGGAGATGTTCATCCTCCCATCTCCAGCCAGCGGTTGTAACCCTCTGTGATCTCCCTTGACACAGAGGAAAGCAAAGATCACAACAAGACCTATACTGAAAGCGTATCTCATTAGCTGCCTTCATACCTCTCCCATCATCTCCCAGTAGCCTCCTTGGGAATATAGAACGAGGGCTTTGTCTCCTTGTTCCCCGCGAGCACTTGTCAGAATCTTCTTAATTATGATTAATTACACACCTAAAACAGTTCCTCCACCAACTGCAAATAATACAGCAATAATGACAATTACAAATAAAACAATGCTCGTTCTAAATACTACATAATTCATTAATCACAGCTCTGTTTCCTGCAAAAAAAAAAAAAAAACCTCCAGCTGAGACTATATTGCCAGAGAGAAGAACAATGTTTTTCCTAGTCTTAGCAATAACTTCAAAAGCATATCAATTCCTTTGCAAAGAGTGCAAGGCTCCAGGCTTCTCTTCATATTGGAGGTATTTCCTTGGTGAACGCAATTGTTATAGATGCTCTTTATGGTGCTGCTATGACAAGTGTGAAGGGCAGGCATGGTGAAAGATGTATTGCTCGCTTATCTGCTCAGTGTATGAAAATGTTATAGGATTGTAAATGACCCTGCATCCCGACTCTCGCACAAAAAAAAATCATCCCTCTTGTTTTTTCTTGTTTTTTAGTTTCCATTTTATTCCCTGTGACAACTTTCTGACACAAAGTGACAAATATTGCACATTGCTCAGGAGGCTCAAAGTCAAGGAATTTAAATTTGTGCGTGTGCTGTGCATGTAGGTGGTGGGTTGTAATACATGAGATGAAATGATCATTTTCTTGTGTTGTTCCAAAAATCCCACTCATCTTAGAAGTTTTTCATAAGTTTGTTGAAAGCCGTGAAACGAAAACAGCTAGGAATGAGTGACAAGAGGCAGACTAATGATAAGCTTTATAAGTTTTGATAGGTTTTACGGCCTTCTAGAGGAGCTGAGACACATCACTGAGATGTGCTCTTGAGCTGCGCAGAGAACAATGTGCCTTTGAGAGACACTCGCTGCACTGAAGCTGCCTCGTCCTTCCACCTCTTGCTGCTTATGCTTTATAGCCGACAGTAAACCATTTTAGTGCAAAATAAATTGGGATCTTATTGAAATGCTGGCACTATATATGTCATTGAAGACATACAGTTATTTTTTAGCAAAGCTGGAGCGTAGTTTATCATCATGTGAGCGCTACGATGGGTCTGTTCCACATCATTGGCTCCTCTTGCTTAGTTAGATTGTGAAGGTCAGAGTTCTCAAGCCTTTTATGGCTGTTTAACTTCTGAGAGTTATCACCGGCGTGGGACACAGCTGATAAATATTCTGCACCAACCTGCCTTGGGATAGTGTCCTATATGTGAAGCTTGCATGTTAGTTTGACCGTATAACACCACTCATAGTATCACATCACCAGGTGAAGTTAAAATGGAAAATCAATTCAGTAGCAGACAAAGAAAACGTTTTTGTCTTTATGCAACTAGTACTTTCCTAAATTTAGAACAGGGTCCTCTACATAAGCTGGGATCTGTACTACTTGCCATAAGTAAGTTTGATGTGATTCTTTAAAGATCATAACTGCACTGTTCAGTATTTTCATATCTTGAGATGATGAAGCTAATTTTATCTGGTTATCCAAGAAGACAACCTAGATACGATGCAAATATAAGTTATGGCACTTGGGCAGATTAAGAGGACTCTGTTCTGTTTTATTTTATCGCGATTTTAAAATAACATTTAGTGGAACGATATGAGCCTTTGTAGGTTGAAATACCTTCTTAATTTGAGAAAATTATATTCACAATCTTGAGATATTAATATCATTTTTTATGGGACAAGGAGATAAATAACATATCCCTAGGAAACAATGATAATGATAATGAAATTAGGCAATTTTTCATGCTACAAGGGAATAAATAACCATGGTGTTATGAAAACGGCACTATTCTGACAAACATATAATTAAGCTAAAGTTGTATGTAAAACATGGTTTTATGTGTGATTGGATAAATTACTTTTGAGATATCGAAATAAGTATCCTGTTATCTGAAGAGAACAATGTTTGCTATATCAAGGTAAGATAATTCAGCCATTTTTGAGATGAAGACAGCCAGATAACCCAGAAACAATTATTATCTTGAGATGTAACTGAAATTTTATGTGATAGATGAATAAATAGCTTATTTTAAGGCATCATTGTTTCTTATCTCAAAATGATTACAATAATGAGCTATTTTCTAATGAGAAAGGAAAAACTAACCTTTTATTTGCCAATGGGATAAATAACTTATTTTCTTAATATATTGTCAGGAAAATACATTTCTAATCATGTCCTCTTCCAGCTTCTGTAGTTCTCAGTATATATTCCTTTTTTTTACTCGTATAGATTATCCACATTTTAGCAGGTTTTATCCTGGTAGCAAATCTTTCAGAAGAATTAAATGCAAATTGGTCCTTCTATCCTCCATGCAAATAACATTATAATACACGCTTGTCTGTTTGGGGCTTTTATATAAAATAATTAAAAATTTGAAGTGTATGATTTTAAAATGTTAAATATTAAACTATATTAAAATGTCCAATCAAGTAACCTGCTCCTTCCATTGCTGTTTTTTTTTCACTGTTTTAATGTGTCAGTCTCAATGTTCATATAAATTAGTATGAACTCTAAAAATGCATATTTTACTTGAAATTTTCTACTGCAACTATTAGATCCACTGCTTCTGTTGCGTTTCGAAACTTTCATAAATATAATTAACACCCCGCAGTAAAATGAAAACCCTCTCAGCACACAGAGCAATCAGAAAATTACCATAAGAAAGAATTTCTAAATTTTCCAAATGAAAGCTTGAGGGGAGAAACTTTCCCTTGAAACACCAAGGTGACATTTTATTTCCAACTCCTTAATTGATGTTCTGCTGATTAAAGCATATTTAATGCCGAGGACCAGGGGGGGTTGGTTCTGTTTCTGTGAGCCATCAGTTTGCAGGCGTGGATTGCAGCAGAGTTACAAGGCCGTGCCTAGCCTCGTATCTTTTTTATGTATTGCATCAGAGATCCAGTATCTTCTGGGAAAGCTGCAGATAAAAGAACAGATTGAAAGGACAGGGAAATATAATTAGCTTTTAAAATAAGCCCCGCATTATGTGAGCCCCCAGTACTGATACTGTCATTCTTGCAAATGAGGACTGCTGGTAGTATCTAACTTTTATTCTTTACCAATTTGTTGGGAATACTACAGTTGCATTGGTGTTGTATTGTTTGCATTGTAAAGTTAATGCAACTTTTCCACCTGTAAAAGATCAGTTTCATTAATTCCCAAGTCCCGTTTGTTAGAGCAAAACAGATAAATAACGCCCAACTGCAGCCTTTTATGGAATCGAACAACTGATTAAATGCCAGGAAGTTTTGATCTTTAATTTTATTCCTACACAGACCTCTTTGTTAGCATAATCAAAACAATCTGCATAATTTACATTACTTACTTAGAAGCATGTAGAAGCAGCAGCTTAAAGTAAAGAAGTTTGTTTTCTCGTGTTTGTGCCTATTAGCCACAAATTAATTAATCTACCATCCGAAAACCCAATTAGGCCACGAGCTATTTTAATACATCGCCCATTTCCCAGCGTGCCGAGGAAGAAAAACAGACACGCTATTATTTTCACAAACACAATCACATTTTTTCTGTAATGTTTTTGTAATGTATTCAGGAAAGCCAGGAAGCCAAATTTTAGCAGGAAAAGGATGTTTTTAATGTTCAAAAAGGCAGATTTATTTTCTGCCACTAGGGGGAGAGGTGCTCCTCACAGAGCAAAACATGCGGCTATAAAGCACTGATGAGGGAATTCAGTGAATACTTATGAAGGCTTCTAAGTTGGATTCACTCTCACATCCTTCAAAATGCCCCTCTCTCCAGTTTACAGTCCATGTACAATGACACATCCTGAGCACCAATCATACAATTACCAACGTCTCCAACTCGAGTATTCATTCACCGTGGGTTCCTCAAGCCTTTCACATTCCTCTATCCATCAATGAGGGGGAAAAGTGAAAAACCTCAGCTCCTCCATTTAATGCTGTTTGTTTTGTTGTTTGTCTACACAACAGAGGAGATGTGCTTTTCTAAAGCTCGGTGTTAAAGAGGCACCCCGAAAAGAAGAATACACACAGCGTTGCCATGGAGCCCATTGATGTGCAAATGTTTTCATTTAAATATTTTTAAGAGGATCAGCTCAGATTACGCCAAAGTTTGACAGAGATAATTCGATGGCTTGTGTAGCAGCTTTGTTTGCCGAGACCATCATTCAGGACACGTCAGACCACCTTCACACGCCGTGCAGCCCTTTTAATGAAGTTTACTTTGAGTGGAACGCCAAAGCTGCTACCACGCAAAGGGAAGTCTCAAGTGAAGTGTTTAAAAAAAAAACTCCACGTCTAAAGTTTATGTCTTTGCCTGTGCAGATGTAGAAGGTTAAATGACTGCAGTAAAAATTGCTAAATTTTTTTCGCACACAACAAAAACGTGAACATACATGCTTGTTTATTGTGACAATGCAGAGGAAAGCAACACCAAAACTTATAAGAGCATCCAGCAGATATATTTGGACTTCTTTTACAATATAGATAAAAACACCATGGAGACCCCCCAGTTTTTCAGACAAATGAGAGTAGCTTAAATATTTATGCCTAAGCTTCTGGAGGCCGACTATTACTAGTAAAATGTTTTGCTTTCTGGGGCTGTCACTCAGCTCCGGCTCGCATTAACAACAGGACTGACAGGGACCTCTGGGTCAAACACTTTGAGGCAACAAAAGGGGCTGATGAAATCACTCAGCGAGACCCAAATTACTTCTGTGTCATTGCTGAACAATATTTTCTTCCCAAAGCATTCCTTCTTCTGTTAATGCCATGACCCCATCCTCTGCATATGGAAAGGACTGTTTGTCCATAACACTGGGGGATGGAGATGAGGAGAAGTTCATGGACAATGTTCTTGGCTGCGTTGGCCTCCCTCTCACCTGACCTTTCCGAGTCCCAACTAACGGCGAGGCTCTCCTCCCTCTGTTTTGTTATGCTTTGTGAAAAAGGTTGATCAAAACAGGTTGTAAATGGAGATGGGCAGTTGGAGATGAACATGTTGGGGTGGAGCAGTGAAGCGGGAAATCCAAATATACAAGACCTCATTGAAAAAAATGGCAAAAGCAGAGAGAGAGAAGCACTGGGGATGTTGTGTGTGTGTGTGTGTGTGTGTGTGTGTGTGTGTGTGTGTGTGTGTGTGTGTGTGTGTGTGTGTGTGTGTGTGTGTGTGTGTGTTTCTGGTGCTCCAAGACTCAAACCAAAAACAAAAACACAAACATAAACATAAAAACCGGTTTTAGAGCTAAAGCTTTTGTCCAGATTTTTTATTTATTTTACTAAATTCTTGTTGGATATTCTTTGGTTTAAAACAAATATCTGTCAGGTAAACTTCCATGATAAAAATCATGCATAATGATATTTGAAAAAGATAGAATGACACAGCTGAGAACTAAGTAACACATCAATGTTTGTTCTCATTAAATATGTTTCAGATGGGGCTATAGGTAAGAAATTAACTCCAGATGTTGAAAGCAACTCAAGTAATCCACATATATGAAGGAATCAAACAAACAAATCCACAAATTATGTGTCATAAGGTGGAATGGCAGAGAAGAAATGTGTTAAACACAGAAAAGAAGCAGCAAAAAGGTTTTGAAAGCCAAGAAACCAGTTGAAATCTGCCAGTATTTAGAACACAGTCCGGGTCTCCGTTAATGCAAATTAATATCAGCTGATCCTGTCCTAATTTATTGGCTATAAAAAGGTTTCCCATTTCTAAGATATTGCACAAGACACATGCCATGATAAGAGAAAGCAAGAACCTCTCACATGACCAATTTAAAATCTAGTCAAGTCAAGTCAAGTTTATTTATTTAGCGCTTTTCAGCAACAAGGCACTCAAAGCGCTGTACACGAGCACGAGGAAAAACACCACAATGATACAGAAATCAAACACAGAAAAACAAATCAAATGACATTAATAATCCTTGGGGGTTTACTGGTTAATCTAGTTGTTGCAAATCTGATGCCGTTGGTTATAGACATAATTCTAAAGTTCGAAATGCTTCAATGAGTGCTGTTGGGGCTGTTCCAGAAGGGAAATTGCATAATTTCACAAATAAACCAACCCAACCAGGTGCTCCTCATATGATATCCCACAGAGTAGTCAAAAAATAAATCAAAAGAATTGTCCATTAGTAAAGGAACACTGATACAGAGATAGATAAACACCTGTGACCAACAAGTCCAATTTTTCCATGAAATTAACAAGAAATGCAATTAGCTGGAATCCCCTCTGTACCTGCTTACTGCACAAAACTCCACTGCTGAAGAAAAAGCATGTTTAGGCTTGTTTAAAGTTTGCTACAGAACTTTTGATAAGTCAAAGAAATGCAGGGAGGATACAGTCTGATCAGATGAGACCCAAATTTACCTTTAAATGTTCGTGATCCCCAAACACACCGCCAAGGAAATTCTCCATCAGTTATAGAGAAAGAAAATAAAGTACATAATCCGACTTGAATACAACTAAAAATCATTTCAAAGATCCGAAAATCAGAGGTCCCCAGAACCTTCAAGATTTGAACACGTGTGACTATACAGGAGACAATCTGAAGCTGTAATTGTCAACAAAGGCTTTTCTGAATACTGAAAAGTATTAAATACATGTCAATAGCCTTGCTAAAAATATATTTACTAAGAAACTAAACAGCTTGCTTTCATAAATCTATGAAATAATGGTAAAATGTCACTAATGGGTGAGCTCAAAAAGGAAAGGTCTAGTCAGGCAGTTGCAAATCCCCTCTCAACCCCAAGTGGGTGGTCCTTTTACTGTGGGTAACTGTTCAGTCGCTAGGCATTTCCACGGATGGCTTTTTCTTTTCCTTTTTTTTTTTTAACCAGAAGTAGGAGGACTGTTTCTGCAGACGCAACAGTCACCATCCCAAGCATACATCCACAAGAATTAGATTCATGCTACACTGACTTTATTTAAGCTAAGAATCCTGGCACGGAGAGCATTAATTGACAGCTAGTTCTGTGGCTCTTTCTCTCTGGATTAAAGGATGATTTAGGAGAGGAAAGCAGTATTGCCTAAGAAAGAATGCATTCAAGGAGAAATAACTTTTCTCTTTTTTTAAAGCAGTAAGTGAGACTTGGAAAGATTGCCAAATACGATTGAACACTTTGGACATAAGTAGAGATTGACAAATCATTGTTTCCTGTTGCATTGGGTGAAAGGTGGGTAACTTTCAAATGGGATAATTCAATTCCATTGAATCATATAGATTTAAAGTCAGGTACATACATTCCAATTAATCCTAACTATTGAACAGTGCAGTCAGATTCGGTTATTTATTCAAATTGGTTAAAAGGTTTTCCTATCTAAGGAAACCCAGCAGGTTGCGTCGAGTCAGTAACCCATAGCAGTCACTCCTATTGGATGAGCATGTAGAGACAGTGGACAGTCACTGGCGTTGACTTTCCAGCAATCCCTCATACTGAGCATGCATGTAGCGACAGTGGAGAGGAAAAAACTCCCTTTTAACAGGAAAAAACCTCCAGCAGAACCAGGCTCAGTGTGAGCGGCCATCTGTCACGACCGACTGGAGATTGGAGAGAACAGAGCAGAGAAGGAAAAAGACACAGAAGCAGAACACAGAAACACTGATCCAGAAGTACTTTCTATGGGAAGCAAAATAAAATGTTAATGGATGTAGCTCTTTTGGTGGTTTAATCTAGGAAGAAAAAACTGTTAAATCTGAGCCAGTTTTCAGGTTTAGAGTATGAGAGAGAGCACATACAGTCAATCACAGTAAAAGCTCAGTCAGTAGCTAGGTCTAGGAGACAAATAGGGTTAAACACTGAAAGACAGGGCCAAGTGCATCATCAGTAGAAGGTGAGCATTAAGTTGTTGGCAGCAGAAGCTTGGACAATGCTCCCCTCCAGGAAGATGTCACAGGTAGATACAGAGTCAGGCCAGGTGTAGCTTCTAGGAAGAGAAAAGAGAGAGAACATAAAGTTAAAAACTGAAATAACAGCAAATAATGCAAAATTGGAGAGTAGTATGAGAATGTAGCAGAGAGAGTGAAAGTGGTCATTATGTCCTCCAGCAGCCTAAGCCTATAGCAGCATAACTAAAGAGATAGCTCAGGATAACCTAAGCCACTCTAACTATAAGCTTTATCAAAAAGGAAAGTTTTAAGCCTAGCCTTAAAATTAGACAGGGTGTCTGCCTCACGGACTAAAGCTGGGAGCTGGTTCCACAGGAGAGGAGCCTGATAACTAAAGGATCTGCCTCCCATTCTACTTCTAGAGACTCTAGGAACCACCAGTAAACCTGCAGTCTGAGAACGAAGTGCCCTGTTAGGAACATATGGAACAATCAGATCTCTGATGTATGATGGAGCTAGATCATTAAGGGCTTTATATGTGAGGAGGAGAATTTAAAATTCTATTCTGGATTTAACAGGGAGCCAATGAATGGAAGCTAAAATAGGAGAAATATGATCTCTCTTTTTAATTGTCATCAGAACTCTTGCTGCAGCATTTTGAATCAGCTGAAGGCTTTTAACTGCATTTTGTGGACATCCTGATAGTAAAGAATTACAATAGTCCAGCCTTGAAGTAACAAATGCATGGACCAGTTTTTCAGCGTCACTCCTGGATAGGATATTTCTAATTTTGGCAATGTTCCGGAGGTGAAAGAAGGAAATCCTAGAAACTTGTTTAATATGGGATTTAAATGACATGTCCTGGTCAAAAATAACACCAAGGTTTTTTACTTTATTATCAGAGGTCAATTTAATGCCATCCAGGTTAAGTGATTGACTAAGTAGTTTCTTTTTTAAGGACTCCGGTCCAAAGACGACAACTTCTGTCTTGTCTGAATTTAGAAGCAAAAAATGTAACGTCATCCAAGTTTTTATATATTCAAGACATGCTTGTAGTCTATCTAACTGGTTGGGCTCATCAAGATTTATGGATAAGAAAGCTGAGTATCATCAGCGTAACAGTGAAAATTTATCCCATGCTGCCTGATAATTTGACCTATTGGAAGCATATATATAGTAAAGAGAATTGGCCCAAGTACTGAACCCTGTGGTACTCCACAATTAACCCTGGAGTTTAAAGATGATTTATCATTTACATGAACAAACTGGAATCTGTCAGACAGATAAGATTTAAACCAGCCTAGCGCTGTTCCCCTGATCCCTACAGCATATTCCAGCCTTTCTAAAAGAATATTGTGATCGACTGTATCAAATGCAGCACTGAGATCTAACAGAACCAGAACAGACACAAGTCCATTATCTGAGGCCATAAGAATATCATTAGTGACTTTCAGCAGAGCTGTTTCAGTGCTACGATGAGCTCTGAAACCTGACTGAAACTCTTCAAACAGGTCATTGCTGTATAAATGCTCACACATTTGATTAGCAGCAATTTTTTCAAGAATTTTAGATAAGAATGGAAGATTGGATATAGGTCTGTAATTTTTCAAGTTATCTCGATCAAGCAAAGGTTTCTTAAGTAAAGGTTTAATTACAGAGTAAAACTGGGAGCTGGTTCCACAGGAGAGGGGCTTGATAACTAAAGGATCTGCTTCCCATTCTACTTCCAGAGACTCTAGGAACCACCAGTATACCTGCAGTCTGAGAACGAAGTGCTCTGTTAGGAACATATGCAACAATCAGAACTTTGATGTATGATGGAGCTTGATCGTTAAGGGCTTTATATGTGAGAAGGAGAATTTTAAATTCTCTTCTGGATTTAACAGGGAGCCAATGAAGGGAAGCTAAAATAGGAGAAATATGATCTCTCTTTTTAATTTTCACCCTTACCACTTTATTCTAATAGCTCTAAAAAAAAAGGTAAAGTGGTTAGCAAGGCACATGTGTTTTTATACTTAAATGCAGCTATTTGTTCTTAATAAGCAGCTGAATTAACAATTGTTTTCAGTTTTAAGCAATCACCATTTAGGCTTGCACATCAGGAATGCCTATAACTTTGATACTGCAACAGAGATTTACGTTTACTTAGTTTCAGGCCACATTTTACCCTGACAGTCAATATTTGAGTGCCACCCAGGCATGGGAATAAGAAGCCACGAAGCAGCCTCCAAGCTGAACACATAAGAACTGTTTAAGCTGCCCCTACAAGTCATACATTTGAATGATTTCAAAGAGACCTCCAATTAAAAGCTACAAACATGTCTTTGGAATGCGAACTAACACAATTAAAAGTGCTTCATGAGTGTATTAGAGGAATAAGTTGTGAATTAGCACTTTGAATACACAAGGCTGTTTTCATTCCCAAACCCATTCACTCATTCAAGAAGCAAAAGGAGGTGTGTGTATGTATGTGTGTGTGTGTGTGTGTGTGTGTGTGGGTGTGTGTGTGGGGGGGGGTGTCTTTTTGAAGTCAGTCGGTACTCTTTCTTTCTTTCCTTCCCCCTCTCCTTCCCTCTTCAGGCAAAAGAAGATTGAGTCAGCCTAATCTGCTCCTTGTACATTTGAATGTCTTCTGCAAAGAGCTCATCCTGGCTGCTTCATAAAGGCCCAGGTGCAGAGACAGTGGCTGTGGCTAACTTTGTCTCTGTGGGGGCTGTAAATCACATGGAGAAGCCCACCCTTTGAAGATTGTTGAGGCTGATTTGTGGCCATGAGGGCAAGCCCTTTTCCAGCCCAGCACAATGCTCTCACCCAACCAAAGAGGACGCCAGAAGGAGGCAGGACTCATAACTTGCTGATATGCTCGAGGGCCCTCAATAAGGCTGCACAACACACACTTCATGCAGTGAGAAGAAGAACTCCTCACTGCGCAAAAGGTCAAGTGGAGGGAAATTCGGGTGACACCGTCGGGGTTTTTATATACAGCTTGAGAATCATATGCAAACAAAAAGCAGGTGTTGACAAGTGCTAATGTTAACAAATAGAGCTTTTGGACATATCAAACAGCTGCATTACAAAACAAAGTGATGAATCCGACATCCATCTTATGCAAAAGAAGCTGCAGCTTAAAACCATAGCTGCAGAGTTAGACAAAGGTCCTTTGTTGTTTAAAAGCAGTTTGTACCATTAATTATGATAGGACTTCTTAATTTAATCTTAAAAAGATTTTTATTTGCATACATTTTCCTGTCTAATAAAGTAAAATCTTTACAAGATGAAAGCAAGTAATCTGCTCAGAAGTCCCTGCTTTTCATTTGTCTGCTACAGTGCCATCTAATGATGCCAGAGAAAAGAAATTAGCCGACCGTTGCACGCTCCCTTTGAGAGAGTCATTAAGGTGCCTGGTGCAGGGCTAAAGTTGAGCCCTGTGAAGCTCTCTGTGACACGCAGGCTTGCATGCCTCTGTTTGTTATTTAGATCCTTATTTACACTTGTTGTCAGAGAGAGGCTGGGAGCACAGCAGTGGCTTTCTCGATTGGGCCGGATAACAATTAGCCCCGGGGAGCAGCCCAGCAAGGCGTTTAGCCCCCACCCCTGCCCCTTTGGGATAAGTGCATCGAGAAAATTATGAATAACTTTCAACCCTTACTTACCTATATTTTTGCTGTGCAAAAATATAAGTACCTACTAAACTTCTGAGCATATTGTCATGTGAAAATACCATGTCTTAATGTACAGGTCCTTCTCAAAATATTAGCATATTGTGATAAAGTTCATTATTTTCCATAATGTAATGATGAAAATTTAACATTCGTATATTTTAGATTCATTGCACACTAACTGAAATATTTCAGGTCTTTTATTGTCTTAATACGGATGATTTTGGCATACAGCTCATGAAAACCAAAAATTCCTATCTCACAAAATTAGCATATCATTAAAAGGGTCTCTAAACGAGCTATGAACCTAATTATCTGAATCAACGAGTTAACTCTAAACACCTGCAAAAGATTCCTGAGGCCTTTAAAACTCCCAGCCTGGTTCATCACTCAAAACCCCAATCATGGGTAAGACTGCCGACCTGACTGCTGTCCAGAAGGCCAATATTGACACCCTCAAGCAAGAGGCTAAGACACAGAAAGAAATTTCTGAACGAATAGGCTGTTCCCAGCGTGCTGTATCAAGGCACCTCAGTGGGAAGTCTGTGGGAAGGAAAAAGTGTGGCAGAAAACGCTGCACAACGAGAAGAGGTGACCGGAACCTGAGGAAGATTGTGGAGAAGGGCCGATTCCAGACCTTGGGGGACCTGTGGAAGCAGTGGACTGAGTCTGGAGTAGAAACATCCAGAGCCACCGTGCACAGGCGTGTGCAGGAAATGGGCTACAGGTGCCGCATTCCCCAGGTCAAGCCACTTTTGAACCAGAAACAGCGGCAGAAGCGCCTGACCTGGGCTACAGAGAAGCAGCACTGGACTGTTGCTCAGTGGTCCAAAGTACTTTTTTCGGATGAAAGCAAATTCTGCATGTCATTCGGAAATCAAGGTGCCAGAGTCTGGAGGAAGACTGGGGAGAAGGAAATGCCAAAATGCCAGAAGTCCAGTGTCAAGTACCCACAGTCAGTGATGGTCTGGGGTGCCGTGTCAGCTGCTGGTGTTGGTCCACTGTGTTTTATCAAGGGCAGGGTCAATGCAGCTAGCTATCAGGAGATTTTGGAGCACTTCATGCTTCCATCTGCTGAAAAGCTTTATGGAGATGAAGATTTCATTTTTCAGCACGACCTGGCACCTGCTCACAGTGCCAAAACCACTGGTAAATGGTTTACTGACCATGGTATCACTGTGCTCAATTGGCCTGCCAACTCTCCTGACCTGAACCCCATAGAGAATCTGTGGGATATTGTGAAGAGAACGTTGAGAGACTCAAGACCCAACACTCTGGATGAGCTAAAGGCCGCTATCGAAGCATCCTGGGCCTCCATAAGACCTCAGCAGTGCCACAGGCTGATTGCCTCCATGCCACGCCGCATTGAAGCAGTCATTTCTGCCAAAGGATTCCCGACCAAGTATTGAGTGCATAACTGTACATGATTATTTGAAGGTTGACGTTTTTTGTATTAAAAACACTTTTCTTTTATTGGTCGGATGAAATATGCTAATTTTGTGAGATAGGAATTTTGGGTTTTCATGAGCTGTATGCCAAAATCATCCGTATTAAGACAATAAAAGACCTGAAATATTTCAGTTAGTGTGCAATGAATCTAAAATATATGAATGTTAAATTTTCATCATGACATTATGGAAAATAATGAGCTTTATCACAATATGCTAATATTTTGAGAAGGACCTGTATTTTATTGGGGGTGTATTGTGACAGAGCATGTGAAATTGAAGGAAAATTATACAAGGCTTTCAATTTTGTTTTGCAAATAAAATCTAGAAAGGGTGGTGTGGATTTGTATTCAGTAATTTTCATGTCTTGCCATAGATTTCCAATTAGAATTACAACAGGATTTTGACTAGGTCTTGGTAACACATTAAAAACATGACATTGCCACCACCTTTTTTCACATAGTTAAAAAATTCAGTTTTGGTCTCTACTGAGCAGACCTTATTCCACATGTTTCTTGTTTTCCCATGTGGCTTATGGGAGACTGCAAATGGAACTTCTTATGGCTTTCGCTCAAAAAATGGCTTTATTCTGTATGCCACTCTTCCAGAAAGCGGGAAAGACTAAAAGACTAATAGCCAACTGATTCTCCTAACAGAGCTGTGGATCTCTGCAGCAGAGTAAAGGGGGCTAAATACGGATGAACGCTTACCTTGTCCAATTTTATGTGTTTGTAAATAATTGGAAAAAACATTTATCCTTGTCCTTCCACTTTATAACCTGTGCTTCTTGAAGTTTGGTGTTATAATGTGAGAACATGTGGAAATGTGTGGTAAGAAAACACTGAGCCCTTTTCTGCCACTGAACTCCATCTGACAACTCTTGTATCAGTCCGGCAAAAAAGACTGAAATTTGATTTCAGGTCTGAAACAGTGATGAAGGATGTAACAGGCCATGGCCTCCAAGTTCTGCTCTTAATCCAGAAACAGGGAAACCCAAAATGAGACAAATTCAAGGAAAAGTATCTCACTCTTGTCTGTCGTGCTTTATAGTTAACAGAGAAGTAAGATAGAAGCAGCAAGCCAGAAAGTAATGTTCATATGAGGTTAGTGAAAATGCAGGCCTGGCTCTTTCATCACATTTCATCATTCTGTGCTTTGGCAAATGAATGTAATGAGATAAAAAAAAAAAGTAACAAATGAAGAGAACTCCGTGTTTTCTGTGCGTCGTCGCTAAAATTACCACTCAAACTGGGTCTTCCCTGTGCATAATTTGGAAAAACTGAACTTAAAACGAAATAATACAAGCTTCTGAAATATCAAGTTTTTTATAAGCACAAGGACATTTATTGACAGTAAAACAGTTCATAGTAGATACTACTCAGTGGTTTTATTTTCACTCATCTTTTACTCAAAATCCCAAATTTGTAAAAAGTGTGGAAAAAAACTGCTAAGTTAGTACACAACACAACAAGAGGCACAGAAATCGAGCCGATTGCCTGACTTTTTAAAATTTGGCATCGATTCTAAAGCATTTGAGTTGTATTTGAGTTGCAAGGGCTTCAAGCTTATGTGAATGAGCCACAGTTTGATTCCAAGCCATGATGGACACTGATGTGAATGAAATGGTGACAATGGTTATAATCAGAACTTATGCTAGAACGAATCTTTTATATTCCTGCTTGAATTTCTCCATTTGATTGATATCTATGCATGTTTCACTGCTTGTAAAATGAGTCAATGCTATATTCTGTGTAACAGTAAGTCTTTGTTACTCAAGGATTCATCAGTCTCATGAATAAAAGTGATCAGTTTTATTATGTTATAAAAATCTGTCTGAAAGATGAATTGTCATCCTTAATCATTGATTTATCTTGCTACACAGTCAACATCGCGACTTGAAAATCATGGAAAGTTGGTTTTTAGCACAACTTGGCTGGAGACGATCGTCAACACTGGTTCTCTTCATAAACTACTTTTATGTATTTTATTGTTGGCAAAAAACAATACTGAAATTGCTTCAGCTTTCCCACAAACGCCTCAAACGTTGTACT
The DNA here is from genome assembly GCF_021462225.1 of Girardinichthys multiradiatus. Taxonomy (NCBI): domain Eukaryota; kingdom Metazoa; phylum Chordata; class Actinopteri; order Cyprinodontiformes; family Goodeidae; genus Girardinichthys; species Girardinichthys multiradiatus. Next base: position 26,295,094 of record NC_061795.1, on the reverse strand, counting down.
GCAACTGCAAAGAAACTTACATTCAGGAGGAATTTCATTAAAAACAACTCTGATAAAGTGGCTTATTCCTCATGTAATGTCACCGGAAGCATCTCTGAGTGGAAGTTTGGTTCAGGGAGGGTACATTTTTATCTTGAATACAAAATGATTTACAAAAAAATATCAAAACAAATTGAAAATCTGACAATTGTATGTTATTCTGTAACTGAAAACAATTTCAAAAGTGAGCTTGAGTGATTTGTAAAACGTTTGGTTAATAGCTTTAATTACAAAGGATCAATAGAATCGTTGTAACTTTTTAAAATAATATTACTCATTCATAAAGAAATTTCCCAATTTTATTTTTAACTCACCATCCAGCAACATCAGACTGATGGAGTCTGTAAATTATTGTGAAATAAGGGCACAGTCTTATCCTTCTAACTGAAGGTGTGTGCACCTTATTTTAACCTTTTTTTGTTGTTTGCCAACTTCCTCTAGAAGCCATGCGGTGTGTGTTCGGAGGAACCAGCAGATGTGTGCTACACGCCTCTGATCCGGGCCAGTTATTGACTTCCTGAGATTTGAATTAATTACTTGCTTCACAAGAGAAGCTGGATTGCTGTGGAACCCCCTAAGAAGTCCACTCATTCTTCGGAAACTGCCCCATGGACTTGCAGATGGTTTCAGCGAGATGTGCTTTCCCAGAGAGAACAATTACACAGGGGATTGTGGAGGCTGGCATAAACCTGCAGCACACAGTCTCCATTCTGAACATTTCAAAACAGCCATAGGGGAGGTTGGTGACTTAACATAAATTAGACCACCAGGGAATGGGAGATGTGAAGTGGTGGAAGGCAAGTATTGCAGATAAATGTGCTGCACTGAGAGTTTTCGTGTCACAGAAGAAAGGAAATTACAGTGTGACGTCTTGGAATTATATTAACAAATTCAAATTAGAGCAGTTTAAATTTGGATAAATATAATCACAGCAACCTTATCTGCTGACATATTCTAATTTTGTGCCAAATCCTCTTCTGTGTATTTAAATGCCATGCAAATAAATTATAAGAGCAATTCATGATGTTAAGAGACAATTACAGTTGGTGGTGTCTGAAAGGGATTAACTCAGTGTCGGGTTTGTATCATGCTTACTTACAATCGGCTCAGAGCCTGGTGTTTGGTCTCTGTCTGCCAGCAAAGAGCGCACTTCAGCTGCAATGGAGTATCCAGGAATGCAGGGGTTACCAGTGGCTGCTAATTAACCTCACATTGTGTTCAGTGACAAAGAAACAAAAGGAACAAAGTGGAATTTCAATGCAAGAGATTATCACAATCACAATGAGCGTGGTGCTGGATCATGCACTTAATAGGGATTTTCACACCAGCCATGACAACATGAGGCTGGATCAAAGACAAATAGAGTTACATTAACAAAACAATGTGGTCTTGTCATGCAACAAGCTGCCCCATCTGGGCTTTTTTGGGGGCTCCAAGTGCACAGCACAAACGGGCTGCTTGCGCCGAGATGCTCGCTCCTCCTCAGCAGCTTCTGCAACACTGGAACTGATTGTGAAAACTTTATTGCAGCTTTGTTCTGTCGGAGAGGAGGTAGCATCTTTCTTAAAAACACACGGAGACAAAGAGGAAGTGGGCTGTGTGTTCTTTGCCAGTTATTGTTGTCTCTGTTTCTGTCCCACCGGCTAAATGGCAATTACCGCCGACTTCCTATGCAGCATGGAGCCTGGGCCCCTCTGAGGGTGCCCTGACCCCACGGTGTCCAGAGGGAAGAGACGGGAGCTGTCAAAACTTACATGCCTCCCCAGTCCCGTAGGGAGTTATCCTCCAGCTGCCTCCCCACGGGGGCTTTGCTGCACACTCCTGCTAATCAGCTCCATTTCATCTCTGGAAGGCCCCCGAGTGCATGCAGGCCCTTTTTCTCACCTCTGCTACCCGCTGCACCTTTGAAGTCCTGCTGAAAGTGTTAGTTTATGGCTGAAGAGGGTCTGATAAGATCCCAAGAAAGGTGGTGAATCAGCTTTCCGTCTCACATCTAAAAAGCGGGAAAAAGTAGGCTGCTAAAACCTACAGAATCAGTTACAGTTCTAACACCTGACAGCTAAAGCACTCAAGAAGCAAAAACATTACTCTGTGAAAACTGTTAAGTAGGTTCATTTAAGCCACTTATTTAGGCATTCAGATGGGTCTCCTACACAGAGGTTCTGCATGAGCAAGTGTTTGCTTAGTAGACATTTCTTTGAAAACATAATGAATAAATGCCAAATAGTTTGTAAAGTTTAGCAAATGTTCTTAAACTGACAAGCTGCAACAGAGCAGACACCTTTGGCTCTCAGACCACACCCTTCATAGGCATGACAGACCGAATAAAATATATCACATTTCATTAAGCACATAATGTCTATGAAAAAACATGATTACCAGTTGGTGAAGCCATTTATACTCCAAACTTCACTGATGTGAAGTTCCTTCTTAAAAGTATTCCTACCCAAAGAACTATTTCACATTCTTTCCACATTTCAACAACAAACTTTAATGTGTTTTCATGGGACTAAATTGTGTATAAGTCCCTCCAAATTGTGTGAAAGGAAAGTGATTTTTACAAACAGAAGACTGGAAGGTTTGTCGTGCATTTTTTATTGCGCCCCCTCAGGCAACCCTAACCCCTTCAGAAATGTAAGTAACACACCTGTGTGTAATTATAAATCAAACCTTTTGTGAAGAACCCAAAGAACATCAGTGAACATACAACAACATGAAGACCAGCAGATCATGGAGAAGACAGGACAGAGACAAAGATGGGAAGCAGTTTAAAGAGTTGGATTAGAAAATAATATCCCCACCTGTGAACCTAACACAGAACTCTGTTCAGTCCACCAGTTGAAAACAAAAGGATTACCGATGTGCAACAATAGGTTGTTTTGGCTGTGAATAACTACTATTAAGTGCCAAAGGCAGTTATAACAAAATTTGTCATTTTGATCAAACTTACCAAGTTGCCAAACCGCTCTCAGTCTCAGTCAATTATTCTTTTATGACTGCCTGCCTGGTGTGGTGTGTTATTATAGATTTGACGATGAAGAAGTGAATTTGCACACTGTCGTTCAAAAACAGCAAAGCAGAAGGGAAAATAAAGTATTATTTGAATAAAATTATACATTTTTTAAATAATTTGCTGATTTAGAGATTAATAACCTATTGGACAATTTATTAATAATATTGTGTCAACTAGCCACCACATGACTGATTTCTGAATGGAGCGATAAATTCCTAAAATTGCGGCGACAAACATTTATGGATTCACAAGATGGCAAATGAACAGAGATTAGCAGTTTAGCTAACAACAAATAAAAAATAGCAGTTGATGCACTATTAAGCAACCCCTTTAAGTCCCACATGTACCTTTCAGAACCACTAATACAAGTATTACTGTGTGTATAAGAGCTAGTGGTGTGCTACGACTTATTGCAGCATGAACAGAACAAACTGTGGTTATTTAGAGGAGATAAAGGGAAAATATAGATAAAACAAAAGTAGCTCATGGTCAGGGATAAAGTAACCCCTTGCATCAACATTACAAAACATACCTGTAGCATCAGGCTCATTAGCCTCTTTACACTTAAGCACCACAAACAAAGCAAAACACATGAAATAAACAATATCTAAATTGATTATCTAATTTTCTCTACTTACACACAACCTCATATGTGAACCGTTCTGATAAACAGGAGGACATCTGATAGGGCCAGTGAGTTGCTAGGCAGCATTGAAGAGAGAAGTTGTGGTGGCTGGGACAAGCGTCTGATCGTCCTGGCGTACCCAGGCAGCGTGCAGCCCTACGGTTTTAATGCCATCTTCTTCAAGTAGTGGGGAAAAGTGAGTCATTATCATAATTAGGGACACCGTCTCTTTTAGGGGAATCTTTGGCTCAGATTCTTTGCAGGAACTCAGAATGGCGGCTAATATTATTTTAGGACGGGGTATGGTCACTGGATACACAAGCAGCAGAGCGTAGTTTACTTTGGATCCAAGGTTAACTTCGAGGATACAGTCATTTACTCAGACAGCGAGATCAAGATGTTTATGTCCATGTCCTTGCCGATGCAACTTTCGGATGACAAAGAGAAAGGAATGCTGCCACACCTAAGATTGTGTAGCTCTATGACATCACAGGTATTCCAGCTGTGACTCCTCCTTCTTGGGACCTGTGCATGAAAATGGCTTAATACTATGCATTCTGGGATTACCAGTCTCTTTTGCTCTCTGTGTGAAGTTCTGGCCTTTTTGTTCCCCCAAAGGCTGGGCTCAACAACTGCAAGCCTACCAAGGCATGACTGTCCACCTAAATTGACAGTCTAAGCAAAGCAAACATTAATCAGAGAAGCAGCCAAAAGACCCACAGTAACTCTGGAAGAGCTGGAATGACACCCAGCTCAGGTGGGAGAATCTATCAACAGGACAACTATTTATTGTGTGCTCCACAGATCTGACTTTAATGGGAGAGTGCTAAGTCTTTGCTGAAAGAAAGTCATAAGAAGTTTTGTTTCAAGTTTGCCAAAACCTGAAACAGGGGACACAGCAAACATGGGAATGAAGCTGCTCTGGGTAGATGAACCAAAAACAGAACCATTTGGCATGGTGGTGGCAGCATCATGCTGTGGGGATCCTTGTCTTTAGTGCAGAGAGGAAAGCTTATCAGACTTGATGGGAAAGTGGATGGAGCTGAATACATGATAATCCGGGAGGAAAAACTGTTAGAAGAAGACTTGCGACTGGGGCAAAAAAAAAAAGTGTATTATTTTCCTTCAGCTTCACAGTTTTGCACAGATTCATGTTGGTCCATTAAATATAGTGACGTTTGTGGTTGCAACATAAAAAACTGTTACAAAGTTGTGTGATTGTTTTGCAAGCCACTGTATATGGATTGGATATAAATGCTGAGGGTTGAAGATTTCAGGGCTAGATCCTGAAGTGTGATGAATAGTTTCTGTTAGATGTCTGCTTTTTACTTTGTCTCAACCTGCCCGACACTTACACATTCAGGCAATAAGAAGCAATCCAATCTGTATAGTGAAGGTGAAAATGAGGCCGTTACTCCACTGCAAAAGAAAATCAAATCAAGTCTTCTATTATTGGTTCCTTTAACTTTATTTACACAGATAAAAATTACAGAATACAAATACATCCCGAACAACATCTGTGCCTCCTCAGACACTTGACATTTAAACAAACAGAAAACATTAAATGTTCACATTTTTGCAAACCTTTAAATTGATAAACAGCTATATTTACAATGTGTTTCCTGCACACAGTCCTTTTCATTTGCAGTTACACTCACATATATGTCTCAAGTATCCAAGAAGCACTGAATCTCCTTTGTGACACCAACATCCATTAGAGCACTTAAAACTGTTCAGTGTCTGCAGCACAAGGACAGAATGGAAAAAATATTTTCTCCTTTATTGTTATTTTGCAAATTAGTGGAAATGTTGATTAAAATACAATCAGATTTACAATGCTAAAAAGTTTCTCTCCGCTATATAAACCAAGATCTACGGCCTGCTGTACCTTCGCGGGGGACACTCTTTGCTGCAGCTCAGTGGAATTTCACCGCTGCCACCCGCTGACATAATTTGTTTCACAGTCGCCACCCAGAAGCATGAATCAGATGTTGACACTCTAATTTCATGCACACATGGGTGTTTGGCTGAGCCGGTCATGGATGCAGCAGCACCCTCCCTCTCTCCACGTCTCTGTCCTTCCGGCTGCCCCCACCATACCTGCCCTTTGCCCTCAGCCACAGCCAGTCAGCTTATTTACCCTAGGGAGCCACACATTATCACTGATGATTTGGGCTTTTAGTGCTATAATGATGATGTGCACTGTGACATCTGAAGAGTAAGTAGAAATATTATTCTCATTGCAAAAAGTTGACTCATAGCAAGCCTAATAATCTATTTGAGGTCACCTGAAAATTGACTTAGAAGCTTAAAGGGAAAATAGTCTCCTTTCCAACAATCACTTGAGCCCACGGGTTGCTCTGTTTACCACTAACATAAATCTGTTTACCATGGTCCGCAGCGCCGTCTGAAAATATTTGCTTTACTGTGTTGTTTTTGCAGAAAACAATCCTCACAAGATATGATAAAATAAAGCCACTAGCCATGTTTTAAAATGTCAAGGGCTTGTCTGGGATTGGCACATTTGCAGAGTATGATTAATGTAAGCCTTGTCTGTCGCTGATTATTTTCCTCTAGAAGTTGCCACTGACAAGCTGCTGTGGGAGAGAGAGGGAGAGGATGAGCTGCACTTTGCGGTGTTTGTCCTCATTCCGTCAACTCAAAGAAGGCTGAGGAAACTACCTTCAACGAGAGTGACCAACCAGATACGGTGGATGTGAATGTAAATGCCAAAAGAAAAGAGGGGGCTATTGCCAATATTGTTTGCCACTCAACAAATGTGACAGGCTCTCCTGCGAGTGACCATAAATCCTGAAGATAAACACGTATAGTGGAAGTTGTTTGTGTGCAGAGTGGAGCCAGGTAGCAGCCAGGGTTTGCTTAGATGCTTGCTTACTCCTGACAAACAGCAAACACACTGTAAATAAAAGCAACCTGTCCACATCGGTTCTTTACTTGGGATTAAGCTGAGTTTATTGCAGAGGCCAGTGCCTGCATGCATTAGGCAAATCATAAATTATACATACTAATTACCTTGGGCCCACACTTTAATGAATTATTTTAATTAAACTACAACATGGGCTTTTATTTTTTTTTATGCATGTGGTCTATATTTCATCCCCTGCCTGTGATGACCTTCTTCTTTGTCTAAGTGGAACATAGTTGAAAGAACAAGGACAGAGCAGTGTTCGATTATACAACTAAATTCTTACCGATGACTGAACTTCATGAAATAGTAAAAAGAAAAATAAGAATAAGTGTGAAGAAGAGAAACAAAAATAACAGATTGTGGACAATATCTGGTTTACCGATTTCTTCAGCATATCATTGTTATTGTATTATTTATTTTCATTTTATTTATTATTTATTTACTAATTTATTTGTATTTTTGCATTTTGATTCTGCAGCTTTAACATGATTTTACTCAGTTTAGGCTGTGTATGTTATTTTATTGGCAATAAAATTGAGAATAAGACAACCATGCACCATATTTGTTTAACTGTGTTATTCCTTTCCTTAAAGCATGATTCAAAAATTGTGTTTTTTAAGATGAAATATGCTAAATTTGAATGCTCCTTTTTTCACTTAAATGAAATCTGTAAGTTAGTTTTACATTTCATCTTAAGGGGTGAATTTACAATGAACTGTTTCTAGATTTATTTACATATTTGCTTGCTTTGCGCAACACACTTTCCCCTCAAGAAAAAAGAAATCAAGTCAGTAAAGAATAACAAAATAAAATAAATTCAATTAGACTAAATAAAATGGAATGAAAATAATAATTTACTTGTTTTCATTTTTTTTCTGACATAATTTCTCAAGCATTTACTTCAGCAGGCCAAATAAATAAAAATATTGAATGTATTTTTGTTTTTGCAATAATTGTAATGACTATCTGAAACGGTTTGCCTAACTAATATACCTCTCCGCTGTAAAAAACATCGGAGCTTCATTCAGTGCATTTATTCATCCACAGTCAGAATTAATGTTACAAACACAAATGCACAAAGTGAAGGAGGGGGTAAAAAAAGAAGAGCTAACACTGTTGTACAAACAGTCCACGGGGGGAGGGGTGGATTTAAATTCCAAAAGGGTCTCGGCAGCTCGTTTCCTAGTTCCCCAGTCAGCAATGTTTTTGTGAAAGAAGAAAAAAAATCTGTCTTTTTGTCTTGCTGAAAAGAAAAAGGCTAAATCTACATTGGTGGCCCAGTCGAAGTTTACCATTCTTTACACTTTCAATACAAGTGAATGAGGCAGAATGAAGTGGCCCGAGACCTATTATTTGATCTGGATTGCATAAAGTGACAGAATTCTAATGTATTTGTTTAATGCTCCGAAAGAGGCTGTTGCTTTTGTTTTTTTAATTCCCTTTTCAGGATGATGCAAAAATTGATTTTAAAATTTAAATAATATCAATAAAAAGGTTGCAGATATTCTCGACTTTATGTCTGATAACCTGTTGAATTAAATGTCCTAAAGAACAGAAGAAAAACAAAACAGATTTTAAAAAAATGCCAAAGATTGAAGATGAATTAATTTAAATATAAAATTCCCCACCGTGATATTAGATGCAAAAGAAATATTTATTTGCTTGCTGCGTGTGGGTCTTTTAAGACCCAACAGTGTTTAGCTCGGCTTGATGAATGAGGCTGGTTGTCTGCGCTGTGAGCAGAGCCTCTCAGCTCCCTGCATCCTAATCGACTGCACCATCATTTCTGAACCAAATCCCTCCCTGCTTTTCTCACACTCGTTATTATTATTAGTAGCAGTAGTATTAATCAAAGTGGTTTTCTTAATTTTTTACAATAATTAAATGGAAATAATAAAGATAATAATAATGGACTAATAATAATAAGGATAATGATAAGAAGAAGAAGAAGAATATTTTTTTCGGATTAAACCTTCGGGAAACATGTTTTGATTGTTTACTCCACTTTTAATGAGAAAATATTACGACGACCATTTTCCCAATCCATCGCAGACTGTTTGCACACTTTTCCAAAGCACGCATGCTTGCAAAATAAAATAAAAAAATAAAATAACAAAAAAAAAAAGAGAAAAAATAGAATTTGAGTGAATCAAAAAGAAAAAAAATAACAACAATAACAACACCAACAGGAACAATACAAATTCAGGGACGCATGCTTCACCTTAAAAAAATTACAAATTTTACAGCATCTGTTAAACATGGTCACCACGGTTTTAAATTAAATGCTTCACAGAACATTTTTTTCTCCTGTAAAATAGATATCTAAGACGTTAAACTAAAAAAGTGCATTTTACAACAAATGTTCCCATCTTGCATTTTGAGGACGACATTATACCTTTCAGTTTTTGGAAAGATTTTTAACTCAGTTTGCTTTTCTGTCTTTTTTCAGGGATGGTGTAAAAACAGCTCTAAATACTACTCCTATTTGGTATACCCTTTACCATCATTCCAGTGTTCAAAGCAAACAAAAATGAGCATTTCTCTTTGCAATATTATTGACATTATGGTGGTCCAGAAGAAACGGTGCAAATGTTCAAATCAGGGTTCTTGCCAGAAACAAAACAAGCCCGCCGACCACTGATCATCTCGGTGGCCCCCATCATCAACACTTACATATCACAACAAAATGAAAAATAAAACTATCAAATAATTTATATTTTCAAGAGCAATTCTTCGTGTGCGGTTCTGTGCTGGACTTGACACGATTTAAAGCGACACATTCAACACATATACACAAATAAATCGATATGCAACCTCCACTCGCCTTGATAGTTTCCGACTGCAGAAAATATAAACTTTGGGTTTTGGTAATAGGGGAGGGGGAGCCTGGAAAAGTTCGGACGGTCAGTGCACGGCCACAGACTGCAGCGTGGAGGGACTCGTCAGTGTCTCGCTCGGGGTCGCCGGGCTGCTTTGGCTCGTCGCTGTCTGTGGGGAGGTCGGGCTCAGGGACTGCGGAGAGTTTGACAGGAAGGCGGGGATGTGTGGAGGTAGTGCGGAAAAGCCCGGCATGGAGGTCGGGGTGGGCTTGATCGGCACTGGAATGGCTGGTAAGGACTGTCCCCCGTGGCACAGTGACTTTATGGGCACCCCATACGCGCTGTAGTCGCTGCTCGCCATGGAGATCGGGGCCGCCGTGTCGATTACGCCGCTGTTGTACATGTGGGGCCAGGCCGTCGTGAGCTGGTTGTGCAGCGGGTACCCGGCAGACATGGACTGCATGGTGGAGAACGCCAGGCTGCCGGGGACCTTGTACTCCCGGGCGATGATGTTCTCTATTGCGAACGGATGCTTGAAGGTCGACGACTGGGAAACTCCGAGGTTGTACGTTGACATCTGGGGAAGGTGGGTGCCGGTGGCCGCCAGGGCGCTGAGTCTCAACTTGGCTTGCTGCTGGAGGTAATGCGCAGCATCTGACTGCTTGGTGGGACCTAGGTGGTCTGACGCTGCCAACACCTTAAACCTCTTGCGGCGTCGCAGAAAACTTCCATTCTCGAACATGTCCCCGCAGTTGGGGTGCAGAGCCCAGAAACTGCCCTTGCCCGGCTGGTCCGGGCGCCGGGGGATTTTGATGAAGCAGTCGTTGAATGACAGGTTGTGGCGCAGAGAGTTTTGCCACCGCTGGGTGTTTTCCCTGTAGTAAGGGAATCGATCCATGATGAACTTGTAAATTTCACTAAGGGGCAGCATCTTCTCGGGGCAGCTCTGGATCGCCATGGCGGTCAGAGAAATGTAGGAGTAAGGTGGCTTCTGGTCGCTGTACGTGTTTCTCCCCGGGCGAGGCATTGTCGATGCTTTGCAAAACAACCGAAATTAATAACAGTAATTAAGCAAAAAAGTTTAGTTCCCCTCAGTTCCTCGATGAAAATTCAATTACTGTGACGCAAAGAACAGCCGGGGAAAGTTTCAGCCTTGGCTAAGCTGGAGTTGAGGTGCGCGTAAAGCAGCCAGTCTCTGAGCGCCTCCGCACAGAGGGACGGTGCGCGTTTACGGAGCGTCTTTTTTCCGGCGAAGCGACTCAGTCTGTCCCGTTAAGGTTGCGGAATGGGCTTCATTTGGTGGGTTTCCTTCGATTAGACTAGCTGTCGTGCGCCCCCATGGCCTTCCTCTAACCATCTGATAGTTTTATGTAGTGACATGAGCAGAAAAGAACCCCTGTAGAGGCGCTCCATTAACGTGCCACCTCTTCGCTATCACATGACAATCGCCGTGGGAGGGAAGGAGAGGAGGGAGGGGTGCTGGGAAGGAAGGCATAATCTGGTTTCATTTACACCTATTTACATGGACACCTTGGGCCAATGGAAATCATTTCCATTTGAAGACAGAAAAAGGGGGCGAAAGAGGCTCGATAACCGGATGGCACTCAGTGTGTGAAGGTATGCGCACTTCTGTAGACTTAAAACTCAGAATTTAAACTAAAACTAAGAATATTTGGCATGCTGTAATTTCAGTAATTAAGCCATATTTAATCTCGTGTCGATGACTGTTAGAATAAAATTGCAAACTGAATTTTGATATTTTGCTGTAATAAATGCGTAATAAAGTGTGCATCTTTATTAAACTGGATGTGATTATTAAAAGTGCTTGAAAATGTATTTTAATTGCGTTAAAAATGTTTATGACGCACATACTGCAACAAAATAGTTTAATTTCACCCAGAGCAGAGAGAAGGGAGAATGTGAAAACATCAACACAAAGCAAAACAGCGCTGTTCAAACTGAAACTTCATGAGGCAATCAGCTCCATTGTGCTTATGTAAAAGAAGACCCAAAACGTACTTCAGGAATGCAAATAAAACCCTCGAGGATGGTGTGGCGAAAACTGTATAAAATATCCATAAGTCAATTATATGAATGCGAAGCCCCGAAATGACGAGCCTATTTTCAGCGAAGTTCTATTCAAGCCTTTTTGGCCGTGCAGAGCCACCTTTTTACGCTTGGAGAGTTCGCAATGTCGAGGGACCACACACACGCACATCCAGATTTACTCATAATTTATGCTAATTTCCCCGCCTCTATAAACCCACAGCGCACACCATCACCAGTCTGATGGATTACGACAAGAATCGCATTGCGGGGGAGCACCGAACTCTCTACTTTTACCCAGAAACCTGCAGAGGACCGTCCTCTGGACTGATTAACGATCTGAAATCATCAGTCAGGATGAATATGTAAAGTAATTTATCTTTTGAAAAATAGAACAAATACAGACAATGCTGTAATAATAAATAATAATGTGTTCTTAAATTAAGTAAGGGCATATTTTTTGTTTGTTGAAGTTCATTCAAATGCTTGTTTTCACCTTTTTTCTGTTTTACTTTTAAGGCTGGCTTTTAACACCTGTCATTTCACGTTAATGTTCCGCTGAAAAGGTTTTGTCCAAAAGGAAGTGGCCCTGTCGCCCTCACCTCAAACACTGCGGATAATGACAACAGTCTGCCAAATGCCAAACACCTTCTGACATCCAGTGGGCAGGGCGGGCCGTTCATCACTCCCATTAATTGCAGAGAATCTACGGGATATGATGAGGGCTCAGTCAAATGAATCAGTGAGTGCATTTGTTTTGTGCAAGCTGCATAATTTTAAATTGTGATATTTTTGGCAAATTAGAAGATTTCCACATTGTTTTTCGTTTATTAAATACGTCGATCACAATTTGGTTTATTCAACTACAAATTGTGAATGCACCTTGTAAATTAACCTGCGATGCTTGTTTTAACTAAGCGAGCCATGCAGGCTTCACTCATCTCACTCTCAAACTCCGTGGCTTTTTGAGCTCCGGGGTTATGGGATATTGTTGGGCCCTTTGTCCCTCTCCAATGCACACAGTGAAAATACCACCATGACTCTGAATCTGAATAGGTTTTCTTTCTAGCAGCTTCCAAACTCCCGAGTTCAAGCAGCAGTAGATCAAGTCTGCACTATGTTTGGTCATTTGTAGAAACCCGGACAAAGGTTGGGATAAGCCAAATTGCATTGCACTTGTGAACCGTGCCTCGGTCTGAAGTATCCTTTATAGCAGGAGGTGGTAGTGGGGGTGGGGGGGTGCACAAGAACAATTTTGTGTGAGCTTTAAAAAAAAAGAAGGAAAACAAAGGGCACTTTCTGAAACATCTTAAAGTAGAGTAGTGAGGCGTGACATTCCCAGGGTGACGAGACACAAAAGCTGAGGTCATGGGGATGAAAAAGAGAATCAAACAGCCACTTTCACACGTCTGCCCTCCTCTGCTGCGACGCAGAACACAATAGGAAACAAATGTTGTTAAAAGAGGATCGATGCCATTCATCCTAAAGCAGCGAATGATAGCCAAACAATATTGTCTCACTGAATCGAGTTGAGATCTGCTGCCACCCAGACCTACGGAAAGAGAGGAGAGGAGCTGCTATTCATGGAAATGATCGAAAGAAAATTTTAAGCTCGGAATGATAACAACGGTAGTAATAGGAGATTCTTTATTTAAAAAAAATATATATATTTTAAATTAAATATCACCAGTGCTACTACTACTTCTAATAATAATAATAATAATAATAATAATAATAATAATAATAAAACATTGGTATTAGTAATTAATTATTTTAATTAATTAATTAGTGTGTGTGTGTGTGTTGCTCCTGGTTGCTACATATGTCAAACTCCTCGGCAGACTCCAGGCGGTATAGATTTTAGGCCATTAACCCATTCAATAAATAAGCTGCTATAAGATGCAGGGACTCAAATTTAAATATAAATCTTTAGGATCCACGTAAAACCGCAGCTGAACCTCCGTAGGTTGAACTGTTCACATTTATTATCATTATGGCAGACATTGTAGGTCTAGTTTTTTTAAATTATTATTATTTGGGGCGATCTTGATGGTCTTTTGTGTTAAAGCGGTTCAAAGTAAGCATGTAGCAGAAGATTTTGTTGTCTACTGCAAACGCAACCAACAGGCCTGCGTCTCTAATTAAGTCCGCGGTGGTTTTCAGCCCCCCAGAGATGCTTTACGGCGCAATTAAGGACGTGCCGATCATAAGGTATGAATATTCAGCAGAATGACAATTAATTAGCAGACGGAGTGCTCCCCCAAGAGCTACTCCAAAAGCAAATTTACCCTATATGATAGGAAGTTTGAGGCCACCTTTAATTTTCACCAAAATAAAAGCGTGACTTTTGCGTTTAAACCATGTTGCCATATTATTGCTTTTTTGTTTTTGTTTTTTTATCAAAGAGTGGGATTGGTCTTTCTGGTAGTCTCTTCCATCAGCTGTTTCTGGGTGAAATCAGGAGGAGGGGGCTGCTACCTGGAAGAACACCTCGGGGCATTCACAACATATGTTCGGATTATGCTTAATGGTCTAATTACATAAATTAGGCATTCATTATACGGCACATCATCTGTAACAGATATCTCAATTGGACGGAGGGAGGCGGGAACAAGTAATTCAATTTGTCTGGGAATAGTTTCGCCCAATTAGACTCTGAAAGACACAGAAACAGAAAAAATTATGATTTTTTTTATTCTTCTAAATTTTTATTATAATGTATATTTGTCTACTTTCTATTTGAATATGCTTTGATATTTGTTTCTAGGCAGTTTTGACATTAAGAGCAAGCAGTTTCACTTTGTAACCATCAGATGGAGACAGCCTATCTATCTATCTATCTATCTATCTATCTATCTATCTATCTATCTATCTATCTATCTATCTATCTATCTATCTATCTATCTATCTATCTATCTATCTATCTATCTATCTATCTATCTATCTATCTATCTATCTATCTATCTATCTATCTATCTATCTATCTATCTATCTATCTATCTATCTATCTATCTATCTATCTATCTATCTATCTATCTATCTATCTATCTATCTATCTATCTATCTATCTATCAATCTATCTATCTATCTATCTATCTATCTATCTATCTATCTATCTATCTATCTATCTATCTATCTATCTATCTATCTATCTATCTATCTATCTATCTATCTATCTATCTATCTATCTATCTATCTATCTATCTATCTATCTATCTATCTATCTATCTATCTATCTAGACAATACGAAACATCTGTCCATTTATCTGCTGCATAAATGGAAGTGTGTTGAGGCACACGGCTGTGTGTGTATGCCACATAAGTGTGTGTGTAAGAAGGGTGCGTCAGTTCATTGACTCCATATGGTGAGAAAACGTAGGACTGATGAGGGCACTACCTGAGGTCCGTGCTTGCGCTGTCGACTGTAACCAAAACAGAGGCTCCTCTGACTCCTCCTCGCACAATTCATCACAGACAAGAAACAAGTCACTTTTCCTTTCATGGTTTAGCTGTTGGTGACAGATTACTCTGTAGCAACACATCACCCTATTAAACTGCACACCATACTTAGCCAGCTGACAGATATCAAAAGGGGGAGGGATCAAGGAGCCGGAGCAGAGGAGATGAAGGTAGGAAAAAAAAAATCCAAGAGGAGAATAGATAAAAGACAGAGTGACATATCAAGATTAAGGGAAAATATAGAAAATGTTATAACCTTATAATGAGTTAGTTTCACATGAACAGTAATTATGTAAATTCCTACTTCCTGTATATATTGTTGAAAATGAGAGCATAATGCAATATTAAGCAAAGAGCGATCATAATATATTAACAAAAAACTCAACAGAGGAGTGAACTTTGATCACGAAGGAAAAAGATTAAAGGGCTCTAATGCAAAAATAAAAAAGCATGAATTATAGGTCAGTCACATACAGAGACTTTTAATTCACAGAGGATAAAAATGAGGTGGCAGGCTTTGTGATGAACAGAAACCAGCGCAAATGCATAATGAGTTGGAGATCACAGGATAAAGCGATATTAATAAGGATATACCCAGTTTAAAGGGGTTGTGGATGAGAACTTACACCCTTGAACCATGTCATTAAGCATTGCCTAACCCAGTTGACAGGTGAGACATTAAGAGAGGAGTGGGGAGCGTATCCATATATGGGGTCACTTTAAGTGAAATCACATCCTCATGAGGTCAACGCTGTAAGTTTAACCTTTGACCTTTCTATTTACATCTAGTTTTTAGTTTTCTTTTTCTTTCAGAGAAACGAGTACAAACTCTTCTTATTTGTGCAGTGACCATATCATCCTAGATCTAATTTTTCAATTACTTTAACTGCTCTTAACCAAAGCCCTTTAAAATACAATTTCTGGACTCTCAAATATAGCTAAAATAAGTTTGTACATCAATATAGCATATTAATCACAACACATGTGCTGCATGCCCCAAATTAATTTCTTTAGCTATTTAATGAAAGATAAAAAGAAAAGTTCTGAACTTAGAATCAATTCCTTGTACATTTACATGTCCTCTGCAACACCACCACATTTCTCCTTTGGGGGTTAGTGAGCAAGACAGCTAACTGATGCAAATCCCCTTATATTGCCAGCTCTGGTGGTTGCAAGGCACGGTCTTTTGTGTGGCTCATGTTCACTGAGACCTTGGCAGTGATCAGAACACACTTAACCAACTGGGACCAAATGAGGGGCATTTTGCGCTGTCTTTCATCTTATACATCAGGGAAATGCCTGGTCTCCACGGAAGGCTGGCAGAACTAAAGACCAGAGCAGCACAATGCACAACAACAATAGAGGTGAGTTTATAACACAAGTAAACAGTAAACAAATGGATGATCCCCAAGGGGAAGGTAAGAGATGAAAAATAGACCACAGCACACTTTCCTTAGAGAAGTTAGGAAACAATCAATTTGTGGGCGCATTCAATCCTTAAAAGTTTTGCTTTTTCTGAACCACATAAAGACATAAAGGCCTGCTTTGGGTGTGATTTCGTTTAAATGAACATTAGACTTTTTTACAGCAAATTTTCCCTCCTCATAAAGTATAAACACAAATACGGGGACCATGTGCCAATAATCTGATTAGTTTTAATAGTGTATGACACCATAATGCTCAACATTTGCATTTGACCAGCATAAACAAACTGCAGTAAATCTCAGAACAGAAGAGAAATACAAAAAATATGTTGCATTGGATTATTCTTTATTTGCAAGCAATTCTGTTTGTCCTGCTATAATGCACACAGCAAAAATGCAATGCTTCACATTTGTTGGCACCCAGCTAAAGAGGTGTGGAAAATAATTTAAATAAATTAGACTTTTATGGCATTACCTTAAGATCTTGCTACACATATTTAGTGAGAGGGGCACACTTATATTAAGACAAATATACATTTGTTTTCTCTCTATATTGTAAATTATACTTGACTTCCCCTTTTTGTCTGACATAAAAAGAATTTCTAAACTTTAGGCCTATTTTTCTTAGGCACTCCTCAAAATTGGAAAGACAAAAGAATGTGCCTTTAGGGCAAGGCAGATGTGCATCCATCTTTGAGTGACAAAATAGTTTCAAGAAAATAGATACCTTAACATTATCTTGCACATGTGTATACTCAGGCCAGGTCAATAATTAAAAATAATTAAAAGTTTAAAATAACTGGAACTGTGACAAACTGGGATGAAGGAAAAAACTACTTTATTTTGCTACCAGGCACAGTGAGTAGGATGATGAGGGGGTAAAATAATCTCCAAAGGTTACTCTTGACCTGCAGGAATGAGGGCCATCTTGGAACCTTGTTACAGTGCATGGCATCATGTAATCTTTGACATCCTAGGACATTTAAAATAAAACTACTGTGGTTTCTGTCAGAAATCTGAAAATGGGTTGCCACTGGGTTTTACAGCAGGAAAATTATCGCAAATATATGACTAAATGAAAACCAAAATAGTTTGACATTCACAGAACTGACATTCTTCCATGGCCACCTCGGTCCCCAGACTCCAGTCCAATAGGATACATGTGGGGGGAGCTAAAAAGAGGACTCTGGACAAATTAGAGATGGTACATAGACAGATGGTCAGAGTTTCCTTGCTCAGTATGCTGCTACTCTGTGAAATGGTTTAGAAGAAGACTAAGTCCCATTCTTCTGCCAAAAATGGGGTTATAAAAATGATTAAACATGGATTGCAATAAGGGAAAACCAATTATGTCTTGATTTGGTATTTTCCCCCACTGAATAAATTTACTCAAGTTAAAAGTCGATTTAAAAAAATCTGTGTGAGATAATGCTACTGCAATAAAAATTTCATGTAATTAAAGCTTTTTGCACATCTTTCTAAGGGATGCAAATATTTGTGGGGCTGCTGCGCAACAAAGGTTTGGTTTGGCTATGAATAACTGTCCCAAAGGCAATTACTAACAAAGTTAGTCATTTTGATGAAAATGACCAAGTCGGGGCACTACCTGATTATCAGAAATTAATAGCCAAACAGCTCTCAGTCAATTATTGTTTTATGAATACCTGCCTGGTGGGGTCTGGTTTTTTTAGCATAATATATGAAGAAGTGAATTTACGCACTGACATTCTCAAACAGCAAGCCAAGCACACATATACAGAATAAACACAAACGACTTCTCTTCAAAAAAGAAGAAGAATATATTAACAAAATGCTTTAACTGGACTAGTAACATTCAAATAAAATATTAAGTAAAACTGAAAAGAATAAGGAAAACCAATAAACTACAAAAAATACTAAACAAACAAATAAAATTAAAACTAAAATCAATGAAAGGATGCAATGAAAGCTAACAAAGAGTTGCTTGTGTTCAAACAACCAGCTCGCAATGCAAAGAAGAAGGGAAAATAAAACAGGCCTGCAGAGCTGGGTGTTCTTCAGGCTGCAAGGAAGGACAGCTTCGTTGACATAATTGGGAACACCATCTCTTCTTGGAAAATCCATAATTGTTTAAAATTCTTTCCTGCAGAAGCTCAGACAGCCGGATTCAGGCTGTTAGTTTAATTTTCAGTCTGGTTGCCATGACCGAACACAAATACAACATACTGTACTTTTTTTTTGGGTACAAGGTTTCTTCAAAGGTGCAGTCTTTTACTCGGCCAGCGAGATCAAGACGTTCATGGGCGTTTTTTCCCCAATGCAGCCTGTGGAGAGCTGCAGGCAAAAGGGAGGAAAGCTACTGCATCTGGAGTTTTGTAACTATGATGTCACAGGTATTCCAGCTGTGACTCCTCCCTGGGAGCAGTCATGAAAATGGGTTAATACTGTGCATTCTAGGATTCATAGAATTTTGTTTTTGCCAGTTCCTATTGTTTTTTGTGTGTAGTTCAGTACTTTCTCAGTGCACACTGTACATCAGCCTACTGGTTTGATATATAAAATGTGACACAGGTCGTCACTGGTAGCCGAGGACCTTGGAAAGCCTGCCTAATATGTAGAGGAAAATATATATTTATGTGTCTGAAATACGGTTGAATAAGTGTTCTTCAAGCAGAACTGTAGCTAATATATGGACAGATTTATTTTTGAAGGATAGTAGTAATAGAGATGATGAACTGTGATGTTGATTAGTAGACCCTTGAGGGTCTGCACTTGAAAATAATGTTGTTGACTCTGACCTGTTCAGGAGCCAGCACTTCAGTTGTGACAAGGCATTGAAATTATAGACAGGAAATCTCCTCAGACTGCATGCGCAGAGAAGAATGAAATTACATTTCTATCCAACAAATTCAGTCCAGAGCCGAGGTTTGTGCTATTAGAATGCTCTAATGGAATAGCACAGGAAGAATCCAATGAAATGTCAAGTGCTGCTGCGCATCAGAAAATACTCTTTACTGGTCACACCTACTGTTGGCAGAGACGGAGTGTTAACAGGCTTATCAGCTAGGGAAATGTCCCATTCCCCTGCCTAAACCAAAGCTATTACAATCCCAAATAATTAACTTTTAGCAGAGCAGCCACTTGTCGTGACAACCAGGATCAGAAGAGCAACATGTAGAATAATTTTGATCAAAGACGACCTATTCCAAAGAGGAAAGTTTTTCTGTTTTTCAATGTATTTTGCCATCAAAATGAAGCACTAGGAGACAATAAGTTCACATTAATATAGTGTTACCATGTTTTTAAGTGAAAAAATTGTAAATTTCATGTGTAAAAGTAAGGGCAATATGTTTCAGGGTCGGACCTGCTCTGACCACTGAATAAATATTTAGCTGGCAAGAGAAGTTTCATAGCCCTGATTGTTGACTAGAGACGGTTGTTGAATGATTATTATAAAGAGTTGGGTGCATAGGTTTGTCGAAATTATACAGACAGGAACAAATATATAGTATACTCCTGCACTTTGGTTAAATGGAGGTTGAACCTTCACCACATGCTTTTTCTAGGTGATAACAAGCTTCTGCCACATATAGTATGTAGCATAGAGGGACTCTCACAATGAGACTTTATTCCCCTTTTAGGTCACATACTGTGTCACCTCCAGTATATTGTGCTTTTTGCAACAGAATAAATTTGATTTCCCTATAATTTCAGAATAAGACTGTGAAGAGATAGGGGACCTTTTCCTCCTGTTAGTTCATGCTTTAATTAAACTGATATTTAGTGTGATGCTCTATTTTATGTGATTCTGAACCGAATGATTCTTTTTAAAGGCTTATGTGATGGTCAAAGACTTCAGAGCATTTTTCCCTGATCTGATTCTGTTTGGAAACCTCTGCCCTTAAATGAGGATATATGACACATCTTGCATGTCAGCTGTTGGCTGGCTTGCTCTTGCTGACGTAATATAGACTTCTGGAAGACAGATACTTTTTCATGTTGAAATGCTCAAGACAGATGTGTAGTCAGAGCTACCTACAAAAACGCACCATTTATGAGACTTACTGATCTGATACTGGATCACGATTATTTGGAGAAACGCTGGAATTATGGCATGACATCCTCCCCTTTTTTGGCCAATAGCTGCATCAGACCAAGTACAGCCTGGAGCCACGAACACCTAAACAGAAAGAAATGTGGCTGGCCCAAGGCTGACTCAAAGGACATTGTGCCAATATATCCTAGCCTTGAGAGACCTGGCTGAGATACTGGACTGAGCTGCCAGCATGGGACCCCTGGATAAAGGATGCACAAAAGTCTTCTGTCACACAGATGGTATTCTGTATATTTTTGGATAGTGGGATATAAAGGTCAAGGAATTTTTTGGAATAGACTTTAAACTCTCCAGAGCGAGCTAGATAATCAGATAAGATGAGGAAAGTAGGCAAAGTCTGGGATTTTGGGGAAAACCTGGTCTGATCCCACTTTGGATGGAGCAGCTCTTCTTTCTAGGAATCTGGCCAAATTTATTAGTTCTCCAAAACCCTGACAACCCAGGGTTCAGACGAGGAAGCAGGGTTGTAGTTTAACACTCCTCTCTGTAGCTTCTGTACTGCTACCCACTCATTAACCTATTAAGACAGTGTCTCGCCCACGGCCAAAACTGATTAGATTAAAAAATAATCTAAAAGAAGGAAATCAGGAAAATCTCATAAAAATAAACACAACTCAGACTGAAAAGAAAAAGAAAAATTAAATGTGGCCTACTGAACATAAGATATCTCTCTTCAAAGACTTTGCTAGTTAATGACTTGATTTGAGACAATCAGATTGATTTATTTTGCTTCACAGAAACCTGGCTGCAGCAAGAGGATTATGTTACTATAAATGATTCAACTCCTACTAATTATTTACATTTTCACATTCCTCGAAATACTGGGCGAGGAGGAGGAGTAGCAACCATCTTTCAGTCCGATTTATTGATTAGTCCCAGACCAATCAATAGCTAACTCTTTTGAATATTTAATTCTTAGTTTTCCTCATCCAAATTGCGAAGCACTAAAACCACTTCTGTTTGTTGTTTTGTACCGTTCACCAGGCCCTTACTCTCAATTTTTAGATCAGTTTTCAGACCTTTTATCTGATTTAGTGTTAAATACAGATAAGGTTATTATAGTGGGCGGATTTTAACATTCATGTTGACACTGAAAGTGATAGCCTAAATATAGCGTTTAATGCTATCTTAGACTCAATTGGCTTTGCACAAAACATTAACAAACCTACCCACCTTTGTCTTCATTCTCTGGACCTTGTGCTGACATATGGCATTGAGTGTAAAGACATAACAATATTCGCTCATAACCCTGTCCTGTCTGACCATTTTTAATAACCTTTGAGTTTG
The DNA here is from genome assembly GCF_021462225.1 of Girardinichthys multiradiatus. NCBI lineage: Eukaryota > Metazoa > Chordata > Actinopteri > Cyprinodontiformes > Goodeidae > Girardinichthys > Girardinichthys multiradiatus. Next base: position 26,273,360 of record NC_061795.1, on the reverse strand, counting down.
ATTTAACCGAGTACGCCACACCTGAAAGAAAATTATATTATAGTAGATCATTATCAGACAATGTTTTAACAACCATTAAAGAATCTGTTCCACTTTTAATTTCCTCATTATCACAGAAAAGCACAGTGGAGGGCAATAATTTTGTTTCTGCCCTTCACAAATTGATTCTTTTGTTCATAGTGTAACTTCATCATTGCGTGGTGCAATAGACAATGCAGCCCCCTTGAAAAAGAAGGTAATTGTTTACAGGAGGCTGACTCCTTGGTTTAATTCAGAGCTGCATACTTTAAAGCTCAATGTTAGAAAATTGGAGAGAAAATGGCGATCTACACACCTAGAGGATTCCTACTTAATCTGGAAAAATAGCCTACTGTTGTATAAAAAGACACTTCGCCAAGCCAGAACAGCTTATTTCTCATCATTAATAGAAGAGAACAAGAATAATCCTAGGTTTCTCTTTAGTACAGTTGCTAAACTTACACAGAGTCATAGCTCTGTTGAGCCATCCATTCCCTTAGCTGTCAGCAGTCACGACTTTATGGGATTCTTCTTAAATAAAATTTATTCTATTAAAAATAAAATCTTTGACATACTCCCGAAGATGATTACTTCATCCTCAGCAAATGAACGACATTGGAAATAACTGCAGAAACTGATTTGTGTTTGGACTGTTTTGATCCTCTGGAGCTTCCTGAGTTATCAGAAATATTAGCTTCATCTAAACCTTCAACTTCTATGTTACACCCAATCCCAACCAAATTATTTAAGGAAGTGTTCCCTCTGATTACCAGCCCCATTTTAGGTATTGCCGAGGTAGGAAAACTTTACTGGCCGTCCGTTAACTCTTACATTACTCCTCACCTCTCATCGACTCTTTTTATTTGGCACCCCAAAGGACAATCCTCAGTCAGAGATCAGTTGTACGTTTCCACAAGCTTATTAAAACCAATCTGAATTCAGAGAGGAGACACCACACTTACATGGGTAGCTGGAAACGTCTGTGTGTTGTCTGTCTTTGGAGGGGCCACAATACCTTTATATACCCCTCGCTGCTATGCAGTACACATACACAATCATCCTGTCTGTAAATATCTCCCCAGCAACCATATCCTCATGTCCAAATAAGGAGTGTTTCTGCTTATATTCTTCTAGCTTGTTTTTCCTCCTGAGTCTGCTGCACCAGCTGTCTTACAACATACACCTGTTCCTTAAACGTTTTCCAAACTGGTCAGTTGAAGTCTTATACCTGACATTCAGCTGTCTGTTCGACCTTCCCAACATTCCTGTTATTCTACTTTTGGCTCTTCACAACATTCCTGTTATTCTGCAGACATGTACAGAAATACCTTCACAGTTGCAGGGGGCAGATTATAGCCAAATCAGACACACACATACACAGAGAGGCCTGTTTTGAGCAAGCCACTAAGTTACACAATACATTTTATTACACACATTATTAAACCTAACTTGAGCATAGCAATGTAGACCCTATTAAGTATTTTGATTATTTTCCAACAGTATGATTAACCTATCCTTAGTAAATAGATATGTACCACAAGCTTTTAAGGTAGCTGTAGTTAAACCTTTACTTAAGAAACCTTCGCTTGATCGAGATGACTTGAAAAATTACAGACCTATATCAAATATTCCTTTCTTCTCTAAAATTCTTGAGAAAATAGTTGCTAATCAAATGTGTGAGCATTTACACAACAATGACCTGTTTGAAGAGTTTCAGTCAGGCTTCAGAGCTCATCATAGCACTGAAGCAGCTCTGCTGAAAGTCACTAATGATATTCTTATGGCCTCAGGAAATGGACTTGTGTCTGTACTTGTCCTCTTAGATCTCAGTGCTGCATTTGATACAGTCGATCATAATATTCTCTTAGAAAGGCTGGAATATGCTGTAGGGATCAGGGGAACAGCGCTAGGCTGGTTTAAATCTTATTTGTCTGACAGATTCCAGTTTGTTCATGTAAATGATAAATCATCTTTAAACTCCATTGTTAATTGTGGAGTCCCACAGGGTTCAGTACTTGGGCCAATTCTCTTTACTATATATACAGTATGCTTCCAATAGGTAAAACTATCAGGCAGCATAGAATAAAGTTTCACTGTTACGCTGATGATATTCAGCTTTACTTATCCATAAATCATGATGAGCCCAACCAATTAGATAGATTACAAGCATTTCTTGAAGCCATAAAAACTTGGATGACTTTACATTTTTTGCTTCTAAATTCAGACATGACAGATGTTGTTATCTTTGGAGCGGAGTCTTTAAAAAGAAACTACTTAGTCAATCACTTAACCTGGATGGCATTAAATTGACCTCTGGTAATAAAGTAAAAAACCTTGGTGTTATTTTTGACCAGGACATGTCATTTAAATCTATATTAAACAGGTTTCTAGGATTTCCTTTGCCAAAATTAGAAATATCCTATCCAGGAGTGACACTGAAAAACTAGTCCATGCATTTGCTACGTCAAGGCTGGACTATTGTAATTCTTTACTATCAGGATGTCCACAAAATGCAGTGAAAAGCCTTCAGCTGATTCAAAATGCTGCAGCAAGAGTTCTGATGAAAATTAAAAAGATAGATCATGTTTCTCCTATTTTAGGTTCCCTTCATTGGCTCCCTTTTAAATCCAGAATAGAATTCAATTCAATTCAATTCAATTCAATTCAGTTTTATTTATATAGCGCCAATTCACAACACATGTTGTCTCAAGGCACTTCACAACAGTCAGGTACATACATTCCTATTAATTCTAACAATTGAACAGTGCAGTCGGAGTTAGCTTTTTATTCAAATTGGATAAAAAGTTTTCTATCTAAGGAAACCCAGCAGATTGCATCTAGTCAGTGACTTGCAGCATTCACTCCTCCTGGATGAGCATGTAGAGACAGTGGACAGTCACTGGCGTTGACTTTGCAGCAATCCCTCATACTGAGCATGCATGTAGCTTAAAATTCTCCTCCTCGCATATAAAGCCCTTAAAGATCTAGCTCCATCATACATCAGAGATCTGATTGTTCCATATGTTCCTAACAGAGCACTTCGTTCTCAGACTGCAGGTTTACTGGTGGTTCCTAGAGTCTCTAAAAGTAGAAATGGGAGGCAGATCTTTTAGTTATCGAGCTCCTCTCCTGTGGAACCAGCTCCCGGTTTTGGTCCGTATGGGCAGACACCCTGTCTACTTTTAAGGCTAGGCTTAAACGTTCCTTTTTGATAAAGCTTATAGTTAGAGTGGCTTAGGCTGTCTTCCTTATTTTTTACCTTCGTCCATCCCTGTTGGATGGAGGAAGGGGGAGTCAGGTTTAGCCTAAACCGGCTCAGTTATGGTTGAGGTGCAAACACACCCTCCATTTCTGCTACCTGTATGACCCCTTCTCTTTTCCAGTGGTTATAATCAGTGTAACAGAGAGAGGTATCCCGATCCTTGTGGTTTTTTGTATAACAATGGCCATAAGTGGGCTCTAGATGGACAAACTTTATCAGTTTATTATTTTACTTAGTGCTCCTGCACGTGGCCCGTTCTGGGGTGGCCGGGCTCTGGCACTCGGTGGTTTGGTCTGGCCTCCCCGGCGGCCCCGCGCCATTTCGGACCCTTTGTGGGGTGCCTTGAGACAACATTGTTGTAAATAAGCGCTACATAAATAAATAAACTGAAACTGAAACTATCTCTGTAGTTATGCTGCTATAGGCTTAGGCTGCTGGAGGACATAATGACCACTTTCACCCTCTTCGCTACATTCTCACACTACTCTCCAATTTTCCATTATTTGCAGTTATTTCAGTTTTTAACTTCATGTTCTCTCTCTTTTCTCTTCCTATAAGCTACACCTGGCCTGACTCTGGGTCTACCTGTGACACCTTTCTAGAGAGGGGCATTGTCCAAGCCTCTGCTGGAAACAACTTAATTCTCACCTTCTACAGATGATCGACTTGGCCCTGTCTTTCAGTGTTTAACCCTTTCTCTCTCCTAGATATAGCAATTGACTGAGCTTTTACTGTAACTAATTGTATGTGCTCTCTTTCAGACTCTAGATTAAATGACTAAAGGAACTACATCCACTAACATTCACTTTTCCTTCCCATAGAAAGTACTCCTGGATCAGTGCTTCTGTATTCTTTGTGTGTCTCTGCTCTGTTCTCTCAAACCTCCCAGTCAGTCGTGGCAGATGGCCGCTCACACTGAGCCTGGTTCTGCTGGAGGTTTCTTCCTGTTAAAAGGGAGTTTTTCCTCTCCACTTTTGCTACATGCATGCTCAGTATGAGGGATTGCTGCAAAGTCAACGCCAGTGACTGTCCACTGTCTCTACATGCTCATCCAGGAGGAGTGACTGCTACAAATCTCTGACTCGATGCAATCTGCTGGGTTTCCTTAGATAGAAAAACTTTTTATCCAATTTGAATAAATAACTGAATCTGTTCAATCTGTACTGTTCAATGGTTAGGATTAATTGGAATGTATGTACCTGACTTTTGTGAAGTGCCTTGAGACAACATGTGTTGTGAATTGGCGATATATAAATAAACTGAAATGAATTTAATTGAACTGAATTGAGAGAGCCTTACTGCTCCTAGAGCTTGATTTGGTTGAAGCAGATTATTTGTTCTGTTGTTTGTCTTAGATCTTGTTAGTTTCATTTGTTGCTTGTGTTTCTAAGGAAGACATGCTAATGTAGATTAGTTTTGTATAAAATAAATGCATAATTTATTTCAAGCAGTAGTTACTGGTGATCTTTCCCTTAGGTCTTGGGTGATGTGTCCTTATCTCTAATAGAAACAGGTTACATTGCTGAGAAACAGATTAACTTCTTGTCTTTTTGAGTGTATAACAATTCATTGTTTAATGGGAAAGGAAAATGGTTCATGTCACACTGATAATTAGTTAATTAATGGTGAAGCATATGAGACTGATTTACCTTTTTAATTATATCGTAATGTGTTTTAAAATAGTGCTAATCTACACTACATAATTCTGGATGGATTTTGACCATTGTTTTTGACACAACTAGTAGAATTCATTTTTGGTTGGTTTTCTCCAAAGACCATGCTTTAATAGTAATCCACACATTATTGCTAATTCCAAACAATATCTGATGTTGTTTTAGAGATCATTGTATTGTTGGAACACTCAAACGATTTAAAGTTCCAACCATCTAACCCAAACTCTCCTCCGCAAATGGAAGAAAGTTGTTGATGTCAGAGTTTGAGTCTGTATGTGTGTGTGTGTGTGTGTGTGTGTGTTCCTTGGCATCACAGTGAGAACCATTTTCCCGATTTCACCATCAAAGGACCGTTTGTACCAAAAGTGAGGACATTTTGCTGGTCCTCACAACCTATTTTGCTAACAGTTAGGTTTAGGACTAAGGTGTGAATTGAGTTTAGGTTAAGGTTAGGGTTAGGCATGCACTGGTAATGGTTAGGTTTAGGGTTATTGTCAGGGTTAGGGCATAGAAAGGGTTGAAAATGACTGAAAATCAATGGAAGTCAATGGGAGTCAACAGATGGTCCTCACTACATATAGCAAAACAAGAGTGTGTGTGTGTGTGTGTGTGTGTGTGTGTGTGTGTGTGTGTGTGTGTGTGTGTGTGTGTGTGTGTGTGTGTGTGTGTGTGTGTGTGTGTGTGTGTGTGTGTGTGTGTGTGTGTTTGGTGTACTTGTCTGCATAACCATTCAGTGTTTCACAGTTGGTGCTGGAGCTCTCAGGTGCGCTGGATGACAGGTGTCTCCTATCTGCTGATTGCTTGGGGGAGTACTTAAGCGGGAGGCTGCCAGTACTTCGATGCCAGAGTGATTGCCTTAGTGGTAACAAGCTCAGCCTCTACTGATCTTTTGTTTCGTTTTTGAACTTCAAGTAACTTTGTATTTTGTTCCCACGCAGGTTTTTACCTGAGGCTTTGTTTACCTTGCTGAATTCCGACTTTGTTCCAGAGTTTCACTGAGCATCTGGATTATCAACTACTGAGTTAAGGATCTATCTTCATGTGGATTTCTCTCACTACCGTCTGTACCTTTAGGACACGGACCAAACTGGCGGCTTCCCGTTTCCTCCAACTCCAGGACCCAGGCATCAGCATACCCTGTCCCTTCCTCCATCTCAAACATAGGAAGGCCCAATGCATTGTGGGTAATAAGATGGACTGTTGGTCAAACTAAAGTAAGAAAACCCACCAGGTGTGAAATGTAAAATGAAGCATGAATCAAGGTTTGAAAGCCCTGCAAGCTAGGGTTAGGCCAGAGTGTTTAGGTTTAATAAATAAAACCAGTGAATTTAGGGTTAGGCAAGAGCCGGAGTTCTTAGGTTTAGGGTAAGACACTCTGAATCTCTCTACCCCTGGTGGTTCAAGCTACAACAATTTAGTAAGCCATTTCTTAGCTCTAAGTAATCAGTTACTTCATATTTTTGGTTTGTTCACCAGTTCATTCTTCTTCCTTCCTGTACAGTTGGTGTTTCCAGTCCTCATCCCAGATTACTTTGCTGACAACAAAATCCGTAAAACTGTCCCGTCTGAGTGTTCTCTGTATGTGGGTCAAATCTATACCGAAAATGACAGAACACTATGGCCAACAAGACCCTGCAGAAACACTCTGAAGAACTCTTTCAGAACATGCAAGTCAGCTTCATTCTCATGATTCATCTCTCCATTTTCTTACAGAGCAGCAGCGTCAAACTAACCAGCAGTTAGTGCAGATCACCTCCATGCAACAGCAGACCCTCAGTACCCAGTTCACCACACAGGTAGATGGCGCTGCTGCATCCCCGGTAACTCCACAGCCGCCTCACTCTCGTAACATAATTTCCCCTACCCTGATAGGTTTTCTGGCGAGGTGGGTAATTGTAGAGGGTTTTTACTCCAATGTGCCCTAGTTTTCAACCGCTCTCCAAGTTCCTTCCCGCATGATGTTAAAATTTCATAAATCATTGGTTTCTTGACCAGCAAGGCTTTGCAATGGGCCAAGGCCCGATTTGCAGCTTCTTGTAATTTTGGTTGTACCTTTGAAGAATTTATTTCGGAATTTAAGCAGACATTTTTCTCAAAATTAGATAAGTCAGACACTGGATGGCAGCTGCGGGCATTAAAGCAATGCAATAGACCCCTCACTGAGTTTTCAATAGAATTTCGTACTTAGGCAGCAGCTTCCGGTTGGAATGATTGTGCTTTAAAGTCTGCATTTTTCATGCCATAGACGAGGATCTAAAAGACGAGTTAGCTCTGGTTAATGAACCTACCACATTGAATGGAGTAATTTCTTTGGCCACAAGAGTGGATAACACAATAAGGGAGAGAAGGAGAACCAGAACAGAAAATCTAGTATTAGATCACGGATTAACCTTTCACCCATTGCTAAACCCACTCAGCCCTTAGCTACTGGGTCAGAACCTATGTTGATAGGACGCACCCGGTTAACTCCAGAAGAGAGACAGAGACGCAGACAAGCCAAGCAGTGCTTTTACTGTGGTTCTCCTGACCATTTTGTAGCTGGCTGTCCTGTTTGTCCCGGGCAGCCAAAAGACAGGGTCCGCTAACCAGGAAGGGGGGGTTGGGGGACCATTCATTAAATAACGAAGCCCCTAGACTCAGCTTGCCAGCCACTATCACAGTTAATCAACAGACGTTGACTATGTTCGCTTTGATCGATTCTGGAAGTGAACAGAATTTGATTGAGTCAGGATTAGTAAACTAAGCTGGAATTGAGGTTGAACCTCTTGCTTCCCCTCGATCTTCAAGACTCCACTCGGTCACTTTGAATACCTGGTCATGCCTTTTGGTCTATGCAATGCTCCTGCTGTCTTTCAGGCCCTTGTTAACGACGTGCTTAGAGATTTTTTGAACATTTTTGTTTTTGTGTATCTAGACAACATTCTGATCTATTCTAAGAACATTGAGGAGCATAGTTGCCATGTTCACCAAGTACTTCAACATTTTCTGGAAAACCGTCTCTTTGTAAAGAGCGAAAAGTTTGAGTTTCACCAAACCTCAGTAACCTTTTTAGGATACATTTTCGAGGGTGGACAGGTACGATCTCACCCCAAGAAGATTAAGGCAGTCCTGGAGTGGCCTGTACCAGACACCCGCAAAACATTACAGAGATTCCTCAGATTTGCAAACTTTTACAGACGCTTCATTAGAAATTACAGTCAGACAGCCGCACCACTTACTGCCTTAACCTCTTCAAAGGTTTCATTTTCATGGCCCCCCGAGGCTGAAGAAGCATTCCAGGCATTAAAGAGGAAGTTCTCTCAAGTTCCCATCACCCTGACTCTTCGAAACAGTTGATTTTAGAGGTTGATGCCTCTGATATTGGCATTGGAGCAGTTTTATTGCAGAACTCTGAGGATGGGAGACTACATCCTTGTGCCTTCTTTTCACGCAGATTGAACAATGCAGAGAGAAACTATGACGTCGGGGATAGAGAACTACTAGCTATTAAGTTAGCTCTTGAGGAATGGCGCCAATGGCTTGAGGATGCGGAACATCCAGTTCAAGTCTGGACGGACCATAAGAGCTTGGCTTACATACAGTCTGCTAAAAGATTGAACCCACGTCAGTCCCGGTGGTCTTTGTTCTTTTCACGTTTTGATTTTTGTATTTCTTTCAGACCTGGAACTAAGAACACTAAATCTGATGCACTCTCCAGACAGTTTGCAGTTGATGATTCTATAAAGGAGCCAGCTCCCATTCTACTGCCTAATTGGATGGTTGGGGCGCTCAGGTGGGAGATGGAAGACGTAATCCTCAAAGCACAACAACAGGAACCCGACCCTGGCACAGGACCACCCAATCATACCTACGTCCCACTTCAGGTTCGTCATAGACTCATTGATTGGTTGCACACAGCTAAGTTCTCTGCTCATTCCGGAGTGAGCAGGACAATAGCTCTCATACAGAGAAGGTTTTGGTGGCCTTGAGTCCACAAGGATGTTAAAGACTTTGTTCAGGCTTGTTCCACATGTGCCAGAAACAAAACCAGCAATCAATCCCCCGCAGGTCTCCTCCAACCACTCAGTATCCCTGGTTGTCCCTGGTCGCATATTGCTTTGGACTTTGTTACTGGTTTACCCTCATCTTCAGGTATGACCACTATCCTCACAATTGTTGACCGATTCTCTAAAACATGCCATCTCATTCCACTCAGGAAACATCCGTCAGCTTTGCAAACCACCAAACTTATCACCAAACATGTTTTTCGTTTACATGGCATACCACAAGACATCCTGTCTGACCGAGGTCCGCAATTCAACTCTCAGGTCTGGAAGCACTTTTGTTTAACTTTGGGAGCTAGAGTTTCACTAACCACAATCCACCCTCAATCCAACGGACAAACAGAGACTCAATCAACAACTTGAATCCACTCTACACTGAAAAAAATAATGCATTGGATTTACCCAATTCAATAGTGGACATTGGTTGCACACAAAGTTTTTACTTTGGCAGCAATCTACACTGTTGTGTTCATTTAACACAAAGTTGTTATATTCAGTGTTCTCCTCGTGCATGCGTGGGTTCTCACCGGGTACTCCGGCTTCCTCCCACAGTCCAAAAACATGCCTGTTAGGTTAATTGGTAACTCTAAATTGCCCGTAGGTGTATGAATGAGTGTGTGTATGGTTGTATGTGTGGTGCCCTGCGATGGACTGGCAACCTGTCCAGGTGTACCCCGCCTCTTGCCCATAGACTGCTGGAGATAGGCACCAGCTCCCCCGTGACCCACTATGGAATAAGCGGTAGAAAATGACTGACTGACTGTTATATTCAGTAAACACAAGTATTTTATGTTGCTACAAAATGATTAAAATGTGTTTGAATAAATTAAGTTCTGCTATCATTTCACTTTTGTCATTTGACTTCAGCACAACTCAGTCATTTTATTCCAACACAATTTGATTACTTAAATTCAACATTAATTTTATATGCTAATGACACCTTGATAATGTTAATACTTTAATATCATTAAAAATTTCAAAAATAAATGTTACTCAAAAAATAAACCTTATTCTAAATTAAAACCAAATTTTAAATGCAAATTAAGTTATATTCTACAATCTATTTTCAACATCTTGTTTCCCACTTTCCCCCCACCAAATAAGTTAACATTTAGAAAACATTTTGACACAATAAAAGCTTTTATTCAATGACTTGCAAAAAGTTAAAATGGCACATTTTACAGCCATTATAAATGGTGTATTGATTAAAAAGAATTTGCACCAAAACGTTCAACAAAACTGGTATCTGGACCCCCACACACATGAAATGTCAGTTTGTTTTTAAATGCAAACGCTCATTAACAATTATTGCATTGGCTCATTGGTGCAGTCATTTTATTTTATAACCTGGAAGAACAGTCAACATGGCACAGCATTACATTATAAATGGTGTATTGATGCACACATTGCTCCAATACGTACAACAAAACTGGTATCAGATCCCACCACCCCTCCCTACCCACACATTATATTCTATAACCTGGACGAACTGTCAAAATGGCACATTTTACATCCGTTGTAGAACAGCATTATATTATAAATGGAGTTTGATGCACACATTGCACTTATTGTCACTGTTGGGAGTTCCTCTAGATATGTAGATTCCAACAGTTGTTGCTTCTATGGCACTGCGGTGTAGTAGACTTAGTCATGTCCTGGTGATAAAACAAGAATTTATTTTTAGATTTTTTTTAAAACACATTTAGATCTTTTATACTTTACAGTAGGGTTGAAATAATTGGGTTAATTCCATTTAATCGTTTAAATAATCAACTAATTTAATAATCAAATAAAACATGCCATTTCCTAAAAGATGAACACACCCAGAGCAGTAATTGAGGAAAAACTGTATAAAATATGAAAAAAATATAAAAGCACACAGTGGCACACTAAAGATAAGCAACTATGAAATAATTGCATGAATGCCTCAAAGTAAAATTTTATACAGATACCCACCCACACCATACATATATATAGATATAGATATATATCTATATACATATATATAGATATATATCTATATCTATATATATATATATATAGATAGACAGATATATAGATAGATATATATATATATATCTATATATCTATATAGATAGATAGATAGATAGATAGATAGATAGATAGATAGATAGATAGATAGATAGATAGATAGATAGATAGATAGATAGATAGATAGATAGATAGATAGATAGATAGATAGATAGATAGATAGATAGATAGATAGATAGATAGATAGATAGATAGATAGATAGATAGATAGATAGATAGATAGGTAGATCACAAAAACCTATTCAGTTTATTCTTAAGTAACTGGAAAATACTGCTTTACACCCCAGTGATATTGAACCTTTAAAATGGTAAATAACTTAAACTTGAATCCAAGTAACATCATTAAAATATTGTGCTTAGCATATTGCCTATGTTTACACAAACTTACCATGTACTCCTGCATAAGGTCATCAGGGTCCTCGATGAAGAAAATGCAGAGTCCTCTTATGAGACTCTCCGTGGTAGTATCAATGTCATCCTGAAAGGTTATTACAACACATAACATTTTAACAAGTTGTCAAAAGAAAGACAAAAATTGGAAAAAAATAAATTAAAAACACTGTCATCAACAGGGGTTTCCACAGATTCCAGTGGAACAGCATTAGCTATTGTTATGATTTCAGGTTTAAAATGTGTTATTGAATATGAATTATGTGTTCTGCTCTTATGGGATTCAAGTGTTGCAAAGATATTTGTTTGAAAGTTGCAATCAAAAAATGGGCAAGTTACCACCTAATGTTTCTTCAAGTGTGCATAAATATGAGCTCAATAATTCCTTTCAAAGACAAGATCTTGGCAAGGACATAAATGGCAACTAAATATACAGCTCTCTTATTGACGGCGGCCTTCAGACACATGAACTCTATTCAAATGAATCGAAAGTGCATTCCATGTCCTAAAATTGCAGCTTAAATGAGGACATGGAAAACGATTATTCCCATGATATCTATGTTTTTACTCTATAATGACTTAATACTTTAGACCTACTTGGTAGAACTGAGGGGCATGCTTTACAGGGCCACATTCACAGCATCATTCACTGAAAAGAAGAAAAAGGAAAATAATGGATTAGTATCTGATAAAAAATCCACCAAATGTTTTTGATTTAATAATGCATGACAAGCTGCTAAAAAGTCTATATATCAGTTAATGAAAAAAATCATTAACTGAAAAGTTAATGATTTTTTTATACATTCTGTATATTTATACTTGTATTTATGTTCTTGTGACATTTCTTGAAAAGTTACTTCATTTATTAACTTACCTGAGGGTGTAGACAATATTAAGAACACTTTTCAATATAAAGCACATATGCAGCATCTATTTATCTCCTTAACAATGAAAAAAAACAGTTTCTAAAAGTAGAATTCATACATCTTCTACATTGGATTACATAACAAAAACTTATCTCACCACCACAAACACTAGAGCCCACAGCAAAAGACTTGACAACAGGATATCCAGAGATGGATTTGGTCTGTCAATCTGCAGCAAAAAAAACAATGCAGTGAACGGAACTTTTACCTTTGCCTCAAATCCACAATCCACCAACTCAAAAACGCTCTCGTGGAACAGTTGTGAACTACATAATTACCACGCTATAAAATAATAACGTAACATCACGAGACATAGTTGTTTTCTAGCCAAAACCTAAAGAAGTTCAGGAAACAGAACTTCGCACAGAACCTGAACTACATTCCAGAGACGGATGCTGTGCGGAGGGATTTCAAAAGCGCGCGTGGTGTACAGCTACACCCATCCTAGGAATGTAGTTACGAGTATTTGCTTCATGTCTCGTAATATTACATAATTATACGTTATTATTTCATAGCGTGGTGAATGTACAGGTCACAAAGTGTCCACGACAGCATTTTGAAGTTTTTAGATTGTGTATTTGATTAGGTTTGAGGGAAAAACGAGAATCCCGTATCCCTCCGCTTACAGAGTACCTGCTCTCAAGCCAGAGCCTTTGGTGATGGACAAAGCGTCTTTTTCCCGCCTCTTACTAATATGACTGCAGCCAACATTAAATAGATGAGCAAACGAAAATGTACTTTGCAGCATTCCATTAATGGCCCCATTAAGTAATCTCTGTACTGTCGGAAAAATGGCCAGAAACACTAGATGTGCTCCTGGTTGTCCAACAACGCTAGTCAACTAAACATCAAATATTTGAGAGCATATGCTAATTTAGCAAACAGCATTAGCATGGTGAAAAATTACAAGGGAGCCACGCCTTAACGTTAATAACTTTACAAACGCCGTCGCAACAGCACGAAATATGGCACAGCTTATTTATACAAAGTCATTCATTCTGCCTGTTCATGACCTGGTCTGTTAGATTTAACAAGTTGGGAACATTTAGTTAGCAACAAAATGTTAGCTTGCACAGAAAGTGGCGCATTTAATAATGGCAGCTGAAACTCTGGATATGCCCATTAAACAGCACGACAAGAATATATCCCTTAAAAACTGGTCTTTCTTGTTGCTATCCGAGAATATATTAAACATCGCTGCTTAGTTAATACTGAAATAGATTCCATACTTACCCAGCTGAGCTGCACCTTGCACTTGCTTAGTTGGGGATGTAAAGGAGTCAGATACCGTTGGGCGGGATTTTCTTTTAAACTTTCTCGTTTTAGGAGAGCAATATCGTGAGAAACCTTGTACTAACATGAGTGATTCACTTTATCCCAAGATGAATTGAACATGTTAAAACACAGACTATGTATATTATGTAGTATCTACACAATGCCATCACATTTTCTTTCAGTACATAAAACAATCTTGTTAAAGTTAATAAAGACGTTTGCATGGATTCAACAGATGCCAGTTTCCTTTTTTTCAGTGTACACTATCTTACTTCTACTAATCCAACAGACTGGTGCTCATACCTGCCATAGGTTGAATATGCTCTGAACTCTCATGTTTCCTCTGCTACAGGACGTTCCCATTTCGAAGCATCCCTAGGTTACCAGCCACCTTTGTTTTCTGCCGATGAGACAGACATTATGGTTCCTTCAGTCCACCAACACATCCATCGCTGCAGAACCATATGGAACTCCACCATCCAAACCCTCCAACGAACCACAGAACAGAACAAACAGTTCGCTAATCGACGACGCCAACCTGCCCCAGAATATCAGCCCTGCCAAAAGGTTTGGTTATCAGCATATGACGTACCATTGAAGTCTATGTCCTGAAACTTTCGCCTCGTTTCATCGGACCTTATGAGATTGAGACAGTGATCAGTCCCTCAGTGGTTCGTCTCTGTCTACCTGCAAGCCTCCGCATACACCTTACATTTCATGTATCACAGATAAAGCCTTGGATCCCTAGTGCTTAGCATCTGGATTATCAATTACTGAGTTAAGGATCTATCTTCTGGGATCCTGTGGATTTCTCTCACTACCGTCTGTACTTTTCGGACATGGACCAAGCTGGCAGCTTCCCGTTTCCTCCAACTCCAGGACCCAGGCATCAGCATACACTGTCCCTTCCTCCATCTCAAACATCGGCACCTGAGCTCCATTTGGCTGGCACCAAGATCACAACAAAGAAGACAACTGAACAATCTTCCTTTGCAAGTTAAGACTTTAAATCTCTCTACCCCTGGTGGTTCAAGCTACAACAATTTAGTAAGCCATTTCTCAGCTCTAAGTAATCAGTTACTACATATCATTCATTTGTTCACCAGTTCATTCTTCTTCCTTCCCGTACAGCTGGTGTTTCCAGTCCTCATCCCAGATTACTTTGCTGACAATAAAATCCGTAAAACTGTCCCTTCTGAGTGTTCTCTGTATGTGGGTCAGATCTATACCGATAATGACAGTTATATTTAGGAACAAGCCAAGAACCCCTAAAGATCAAGCTGAAAAACATATCAGATATGCAGAAGAACTTTCTTTCTGTCTACAGTTATCATTTCTGATAAGAAAAATACCATCTCTTTGCTTTGGCCTTATGATCAAAATATCTACAACCGCATTCTTTCAATCTGAGATTATTATTCTGGATATCTAAAATAGTTTTCTCAAAATGACAGCTCTATTAAAATTAGAAAAATATTAAAACTGTAAAGTAGCCAATTGAACTACTCCATAGGTGTTACACAAGATCCCATACCACAAGTGTTAATTTGGTAATGTTAAAATACATTTCCGTTCTAAATAAAGTTTGTCTCACAAACTGTTTAATTTAGTGAAGTAGGTTCAAGCTTTTATCATTAATTTCATGATAAATTTATTTTGTGTGTATTTTGACAATTTCTTTGCTGTTTATTTTGTTTCCTTGATTCTTATTTTCTTTTTGTGCTTTCTGTTATTGTATATTAGATCTCAGTTATATAATTCCTCTGGGTTTCTTTGTGTTACGCTTTCAGTTCTGCTCTTGCTAATTACTCTCCCTCCTTCAGCTACTCTGTCTTCGCTCTGCCACAGCTGTAACTCATTTCCTCTGATTGCCCTTCTGGTTTGCTTGTCATTTCTGTAATTTCACTGATTTTCTTAGTTCTTTCCTGGCTCCTACTGTTGACTTCATGTTCCCTTTTGCTCCATTGCCCTGCCTGTTATTCCCGTTCTGGTTTCATGTCCTGTTTCTTCATATGAAAATTGTAAGTCCTGTGTTTCTTTTCCTATTAAAGGTTTCGTTGCTTCACTGCTCTGCCTGCATTGGATCCTTTCTAATTCAAACATGACAGTAAGTGCTTTAAGGTTGACACGGAATCTATTTTTGAGACCCTTATTTTGATGAAAGCAACAAGGTGGTTGTCTCGTTGTATTGATGTAGTCAAAAGACAGCTTGCAGGGCTAGATGACAAACTTTGTTAGATGTCCTGAAGATGTTTTAACCACTTTTAAATCATTAAATCAAAAGATAAGACAAGATCAAACTGATTTGTAAGCACTGTGAGCATGTCCCAATTGCTAACGACACTATCACAATGCTAACCACTAACAACACTAAAGTTGACATGTGGTTCTCAGATTCCCATTGGCGCTAATTTAAAGAGCTGTTTTAGTGCTTTCTCAAAATTTTGGACTACTTTTAATAATCTTTGAACATATGAATGTTGGCAAAATCTACAGAGCAAACAGGTCGGCAGATGATGCAGTCAACTTGAGACTACACTTCATCCTGCAACACCTCAACCGCACCAGGGATGACATCCTCCACCAGAAGCTCATCTAGCTCAAAGTCCTGGCCCCCACCTGTCAGTGGATCATTAGCTTCCTAAAGGACCGGCAGCAGCAGGTGAGGCTTGGGAGCATCTTTTCCCTCACAAGAAACATCAGCACCGGCACCCCTCAGGGGTGTGTTCTCTCCCCACTCCTCTTCTCCTTCTACTCAAATGACTACACCTCAGCGGACCCGTCTGTGAAACTCCTGAACTTTGCAGACGACACCACTGTTATTGGACTGATCCAGGACACTGATGAGTCTGCATACAGACAGGAGGTGGATCGGCTGGTACACTAATGTGATCAGAACCACCTGGAACTCAACCCACTCAAGACTGTCAAAATGATGTTGACTTTTGGAGAACACCACCCCCACATTGGATGGAGGGAAGGTCAGCCCTGATGATTCTCTCTGCAGCCCTGATTGTTCCTGGGGTCAGGTGAATTTAGAAGCAAAACATTTAACGTCATCCAAGTTTTTATATCTTCAAGACATGCTTGTAGTCTATCTAATTGGTTGGGCTCATCAAGATTTATGGATAAGTAAAGCTGAATATCCTCAGCGTAACAGTGAAAATTTATCCCATGCTGCCTGATAATTTGACCTATTGGAAGCATATATACAGGTCCTTCTCAAAATATTAGCATATTGTGATAAAGTTCATTATTTTCCATAATGTAATGATGAAAATTTAACATTCATATATTTTAGATTCATTGCACACTAACTGAAATATTTCAGGTCTTTTATTGTCTTAATACGGATGATTTTGGCATACAGCTCATGAAAACCCAAAATTCCTATCTCACAAAATTAGCATATCATTAAAAGGGTCTCTAAACGAGCTATGAACCTAATCATCTGAATCAACGAGTTAACTCTAAACACCTGCAAAAGATTCCTGAGGCCTTTAAAACTCCCAGCCTGGTTCATCACTCAAAACCCCAATCATGGGTAAGACTGCCGACCTGACTGCTGTCCAGAAGGCCACTATTGACACCCTCAAGCGAGAGGGTAAGACACAGAAAGAAATTTCTGAACGAATAGGTTGTTCCCAGAGTGCTGTATCAAGGCACCTCAGTGGGAAGTCTGTGGGAAGGAAAAGGTGTGGCAGAAAACGCTGCACAACGAGAAGAGGTGACCGGACCCTGAGGAAGATTGTGGAGAAGGGCCGATTCCAGACCTTGGGGGACCTGCGGAAGCAGTGGACTGAGTCTGGAGTAGAAACATCCAGAGCCACCGTGCACAGGCGTGTGCAGGAAATGGGCTACAGGTGCCGCATTCCCCAGACCTGGGCTACAGAGAAGCAGCAGTGGTCCAAAGTACTTTTTTCGGACGAAAGCAAATTCTGCATGTCATTCGGAAATCAAGGTGCCAGAGTCTGGAGGAAGACTGGGGAGAAGGAAATGCCAAAATGCCAGAAGTCCAGTGTCAAGTACCCACAGTCAGTGATGGTCTGGGGTGCCGTGTCAGCTGCTGGTGTTGGTCCACTGTGTTTTATCAAGGGCAGGGTCAATGCAGCTAGCTATCAGGAGATTTTGGAGCACTTCATGCTTCCATCTGCTGAAAAGCTTTATGGAGATGAAGATTTCATTTTTCAGCACGACCTGGCACCTGCTCACAGTGCCAAAACCACTGGTAAATGGTTTACTGACCATGGTATCACTGTGCTCAATTGGCCTGCCAACTCTCCTGACCTGAACCCCATAGAGAATCTGTGGGATATTGTGAAGAGAATGTTGAGAGACTCAAGACCCAACACTCTGGATGAGCTAAAGGCCGCTATCGAAGCATCCTGGGCCTCCATAAGACCTCAGCAATGCCACAGGCTGATTGCCTCCATGCCACGCCGCATTGAAGCAGTCATTTCTGCAAAAGGATTCCCGACCAAGTATTGAGTGCATAACTGTACATGATTATTTGAAGGTTGACGTTTTTTGTATTAAAAACACTTTTCTTTTATTGGTCGGATGAAATATGCTAATTTTGTGAGATAGGAATTTTGGGTTTTCATGAGCTGTATGCCAAAATCATCCGTATTAAGACAATAAAAGACCTGAAATATTTCAGTTAGTGTGCAATGAATCTAAAATATATGAATATTACATTTTCATCATTACATTATAGAAAATAATGAACTTTATCACAATATGCTAATTTTTTGAGAAGGACCTGTATATTTTACTGTAAAGTCAAATGTGTGTTTATGTGTACATTTAAAAAGATATTATTTATTTCCACTAAAATACTTCTAAACTGTCCAGCGCCTCAGTAGGGGGAAACAGTGCTTCACCAACACTGTTTACTGTGGGGGTGGGAGGCTGCGAGGAGTACTTCGAGGATCTCCTCAATCCTGCCATCACGAATTCCCTGGTGGAAACAGAGGCTGGGAACTCGGGGTTAGACTCTTTCATCAGCCAGGTTGAAGTCACCGAGGTGGTTAAAAAGCTCCGCGGTGGCAGGGCTTCAAGGGTGGATGAGATCTGCCCTGAGTACCTCAAGTCTCTGGATGTTGTGGGGCTGTCAGGGTTGACATACTTCATCAACATTCCGTGGCGGTCAGGGACAGTGCCTCTGGACTAGCAGACTGGGGTGGTGGTCCCCCTTTATAAGAAGGGTGACCGGAGGGTGTGTTCCAACTACAGGGGGATCACACTCCTCAGCCTCCCTGGTAAGGCCTATGCCAGGGTATTGGAGAGGAGAGTCCGGAGGAGAGTCTTTGGCTTCAGGAAGAGCAGTGTGGTTTCGTCCATGCCGTGGAACACTGGACCGGCTCTATATCCTCTACAGGGTACTCGTGGGTGGACCAGTTGGGAGTTTGCCCAACTGGTCCACATGTGTTTTGTGGACCTGGAGAAGGCATTCGACTGTGTCCCTTATGGTCCCCTTTGGGGGGTGCTCCAGGAGTGTGGAATTGGGGGCCCTTTATTAGGGGCCATCCGGTCTTTGTACAAGCGGAGCAGGAGTTTGGTCCGCATTGCCGGTACTAAGTCGGACCTGCTCTGGCAGGGCTACCCTTTGTCACCGGTCCTGTTCATAACTTTTATGGACAGGATTTTTAGGTGCAGCCTAGGACCGGAGGGGGTCTGGTTTGGGGACCAGTGGATTCCATCCATTCTTTTTGCAGATGACGTGGTCCTGCTGGCCCCCTCTAGCCAAGACCTACAGCATGCACTGGGGCAGTTCGCAGCCGAGTGTGAAGCGGCTGGGATGAAGATAAGCTCCTCCAAGTCCGAGGCCTTGGTTCTTGAGATCCCGGATACAAGCAGCTGAAATGAGCTTCCTCCGTAGGGTGGCCGGGCACTCCCTTAGAGATAGGGTAAGGAGCTCGGCCATCCGGGAGGGGCTCGGAATAGAGCCGCTGCTCTTCCACATCGAAAGGGGCCAGTTGAGGTGGCTCGGGCATCTATACCGGATGTCTCCTGGACGCCTTCCTCAGGAGGTGTTCCAGGCACGTCCCACCGGGAGAAGGCCCAGGGGATGGCCCAGGACACGCTGGAGAGACTATGTCTCTCGGTTGGCCTTGGGCTCCCCCCGTAGAGCTGGAGGAGGTGTCTAGGGAGAGGGACGTCTGGTTGTCTCTGCTGAGTCTGCTGCCCCCACGACCCGGTCCCAGATAAAGCGGAAGACGACGAGTACGAGTATATGCAAAAAAAAAAAACATCAAATTTCAGTGGTTTAGACTGTCATGTATAGTTCACATATAGGTGAAAAAGTCATATTTGGGGCATTTTGCTTGCAATGTGAACAAAAGCATAATACCAAGAGGAATTCAGAGGTTTTTTAAGTTCCAGGAGTTTTTGTGAGTAATCAAAGTGCTAAAAGTCACATCCAGTTGTGAAGTTGTCTCTAAAATGTTGGTGTTTATTTCGGCATCCAGCTAACTCAATTCAACAAGCCTTAAACCAACTCAGGTAATAAGGTGTAATAAATAGCAACCAATAAAAAGCATTTAATCGTGAGTGTCAACATGATTAATTGTGCAGTAAAAAATCTATGTGGGACCTCACAGTCAATAAGGGCAGTGAAAAAGGCATTTTGCATTTCAGGATAACTGGCATCAGGACAGGCATTTATATGAGTCTATCCACAGAGCCGGATGAATATCATATTAATAATTAGTCATGTAATTTCTCCTCAGGAATTACCATGCCTCAGACTGGTTAGTGAATTTAATTATTAGGAGCCTTTTTGTTTCCATGTCCCCTTCATTACTGTCAGGGTTGA
The DNA here is from genome assembly GCF_021462225.1 of Girardinichthys multiradiatus. NCBI lineage: Eukaryota > Metazoa > Chordata > Actinopteri > Cyprinodontiformes > Goodeidae > Girardinichthys > Girardinichthys multiradiatus. The sequence continues at coordinate 26,252,904 of NC_061795.1, read as the reverse complement.
TGTAACGTAAACTTCATTAAAAATTAAAGCAAGACTCTTAATTATGAGGCTACAGTGACTGAAGTTAGAATTAGCCAACTCAGTGATGTGCAAATGAGAGCATTATTTAAGAAACATGCTGGAAGTAGTTATGCTAATTTCAAGAGTTCACAGTAGCAGACCTTTTCACTTGCAGTTGCATATTCATTAAACACACTATGCAAATTTAATGTAGCAGTCTCTGTAATGCCCTGTTAATTTATTCAGATTTATTGAGAACGACTTGTAAAAAGTACCAATTTAATTACCCTATCTCCTTGGAAGGTAGGGGATGTGGCCAAGGTTTTAAACTGTGTAAATCAGGATTAGTGTGGTTTGATGGAGAAAAAGGGAATGAGAGGACGTTGCTGTTAATGTCCATGCTCGAAATACATATTGATTTATTTAAGAGATGATCCAGGTAGAGCACTCTCGGCCAACGGAAGAAAAGTAAAGGTGAGTTTGTTCTTTTTGTGAAGGGAAATAAAAACACCCCTGAATTTTTGCATTAGGAAACGTGCAAATATTTATGATATGGTATTTTGCAAATGTCTGCAAATACATCATGTTTCACAATTAACCCTTAATTAGGTTCCAGAGATATGAGCCTGGTATTTATTTTTCACCTAAACCACCCAATAAAGACAGTCAGTCAGTCGGTCATTTTCTACCGCTTATTCCATAGTGGGTCACGGGGGAGCTGGTGCCTATCTCCAGCAGTCTATGGTTGAGAGGCAGGGTACACCCTGGACAGGTCACCAGTCCATCACACACACTCATTCATACACCTAAGGGCAATTTAGAGTTCCAATAAATACACTGTAGTGATAAATTACATTTCACTCTGGGCCTGTTAAAGTCAAAAAGCATTGATTGACACAGGAAAACTCAACCGGTGTTTTTGTGTATTTTATTCCAAGGTGAAATGGAGGAACATGCTCACAGAAAGAAGGGGACAAAGATATTTTTGTAGAGTATGGTACAATTGCAATAAAAAAAAAACAGAACAGCCAACATGATAAGATCAGTTTTGGCTGAAATATGCAGTCATGTAAGGAAATACACTACAAACTTGGCTTAGAGAAGGATACTTCAGCAGGGTCTTTTTACCATACAGACAAATGCTGAATCCTATTTCCTAGGTCAGAGTTCTACAACCTGTGGCTCTTTAGGCCCTCCACACTTGGTGTTAATAACCTAAATGATATAGAACTGAACAGTCTTCAAACATAAAAGTAATCAAAAGGCTATCTTAGCCATTTTGTTATGTTTTCATGCTAAATTATCTGCTTACAATTTCCACAGCAGAAAGAATATTGCTACAAAAAAAACTTTTTTGGTCAGTGTTTTTTTTTTCTCAATGCAATAAACCAAATGCTTTTCCCTTATTTTCCTAAATATGAAGCTTTCTAGGCTGCAGTGGTCGCACACGGGTAAAATGTGTATTCAGAGGCTTCAGTCCTCATACAGCCATTGCTGGTTTGAGTCCCAGCCCACGTGACCTTTACTGTATGTCTTCCCTCTCTCTCCACCCCTTTCCTGTCATTTTATTGTGGTAAAAACAAGAAAAGTAAAGGCCACTAGTGTTGCAAAACAAAACATAAAAATATTAAACTTTCTAGTAAAGAAAATATATTAATCTTCCTTTTGTAAAAATAGTTTTTTCCTTGTTCTAAAACCAAAAAATTAAAATAATGAAAGATGTAGAATCGATATAGTAGGTATTTAAAACTTTTGATAAGGTAAATTGAATTGAAGTGTATTATTTATCCAAAATGGAAGGTGGATTTTGCTGTACAGACAAAATATATTTTTTAGCAGAAAGGGCAAAATGAGTCAATGGATAGTACCATTTGCTGACCCGGTCCTTGGGTTACCCCTACCCCTTCCCTTCTTCTAGTACTAAGCATTTAATGCAGGTGGTTAAATAGTCCCACTGAGAAATAGGATATCATCAGTTCTTACCAAGTCTGTGAGTCAACATATGTGACTTAATAGGCCAGTGTGTGTTGTATAAATAAATTATGTAAACACAATGTAATTAATCTTCCAGAAAACATCAGCAGACATTATTTTTATGCTTGTTAATAAAGGACAAATTTAAAACAGCAAATGTTTCCTGGTTTAACATCTATTATGAGTTGTCATAATACTATCACAAATATATTATATGGTATGAAGTTGTCCTAAAATACCCATCTTTAGGTGTCCAAATCCTCAAACATTCTCAAAGTACACAAAAGTATACTTACAGTCAGACTAAGCCAATATGTCAAAATTTAATATACTTACAGGTATAGATGTCTAATCAATGGAGCAAGTGGACCAACTATTCCCCCATTTTTGAAAGTGGGGAGTAAAGTTGTGTTCGGCTTCCCCACTTTTTGACCCAACATATTCTCATCACTTCCTTTAGTCACACCAATTTATAAAGTGTCCTTTATTTCTCATTAGACTTTCTTGTTTCCCAGCAAAAGAAGAATTAGTAACAAAATTGTTGGTCCTGACCTCCTTCACCACCAAGTTGTTTCAGTCGAATCACTCTGTGCACCACCTATGATAAGTAAATAAAAGTTGCTTCATTCAAAATTATTACAATCTGATTTGGCTTTTTTATTGGTTATACCAACACTGTATCTCTCTCTGTCGGTGTCAATCAAGTGAAACACAGTAGAAAACTTTGGACAGAATTGTTCCATTCAGATGGCGTCTGCAGACATGTGGCCAATCTGCAGCAGAGCTTTCTGCAGCAGTGACATGTTAACACCCACAGGTGTCAAGCAGTATAGCTCCGACCTTGAAGTCACAGCACTGTCATTAACCACTTTGGAACTAAATCTAGCTGTAAACACTCTAAACTGGCAAATGAAATCAGCATATATTCGATACATCACAAGTCCGCAAAATAAAAAAGATTTTTCAAAGTCACGTATCTATGCCATGTCATATTCAATCAATTTGAATATTATTGGAAGGTTAATTTACTCAGTTCACTAAGTGAAACGCATTATATAAATTAAATACACACAAACATATGTTTTACAATTAATTATGATTATTTTCTGCTTACAGCTAACGGAAACACAACATTTAAGATTAGAATATTACGTCAGACCAATGAAAAACATTTTTATTTCAGAAATCTGGACTGAAAAGTATATCTAATACCTGCTTAAAGGTTGTTATTTTCAAAATGTACTTACATTTGGAAAAAACAAGTCTCATCAAAACGAGTATTCCAATTTATGGAACATGACTGTAATCTGGTCACAGGCGCATCTTCATGAATTTGAATATTATTTAAAAGTTTATTTCTTCAATTCAAAAAGCAAAACCATATTTTATATTGATTCATTAGAAACAGTGATGTATTTCAATTTTAAATTTTGTTCAGTTGATTTTGAAGATAATTGCTTACAGCAAATGTCAGTTTAAAAAAAAATGCTAATACTGCATAAGACCAATAAGGAAGGATTTTTAAAACAGAAATGTTATGCTGTGGCTTACACAAATGCTGACTTTATAGTGCTTCAGCTTGACAGTCAATGACACCAGAAGAGTAATCAACAAAAGGGCTTTGCTAAAGAAGCTGGCTTTTTGCAGAGTGCCATATCCAAGCAAAGTCTTAGAATGTTGAGTGGAAGGAAAAATGGAAGTAGACGAAAGCACAATATCAACTGTCCTGAGGGGACAGTGGGGCAAAGCCCATTCAAGGGGATAACGATGGCTTTCTTCAAGAAAAATTCACAAGGCATGGACTGCTGCTAACGTTAGTGATTCAAGAGCCACCACATACAGCTGTATCAAGGACATGAGTTAAAATTGTTTCATTTCTTGTGTTAAGCCACTCATGAACCAGAGACAAAATTAGGGGCGTCTTACCTGGTCTAAGAAGAAAAAGGACTGAACTGTTGCTCAGTAATCCAAAGTCTTGTTTAGATTAAAGTAAATTTTGCACTTCATTTCAAGGTCCCAAAGTCTGGATGAAGAGTGGAGAGGCACAGAATCCAACATGCTTGAGGTCCTGTGTAAAATTTCCACTGGAAATGGCAATGGTTTGAGGAGTCATGTCAGCTGCTGGTTTTGGTCCACTGTGTTCTGTCTGGTTTAAAGTCAGCACAGCTGTCTTCCAGGACATTTTAGAGCATTTCATGATTTACCTTGATTTTTGGGTATAGACGATGGATGGATGGATGGATGGATGGATGGATGGATGGATGGATGGATGGATGGATGGATGGATGGATGGATGTTGACAGGGTTCATTTGTGGAAAAAAGTTTTTAAAATTTTTGTCCAAACGTTCCAGTTTTGTTCATTATTCCAGAAGTTTTGTAAAGTTTTTTGCTTAAATACAGTTTCTCCCAAAAAGGCCTCAAATAAACCATACTTGCTCTTTATGTAAGTATACAATCATATAACATGCAGAGTCCAAAAATATATTTTCTTTTTCTCAGAGATTTGTCTAATCAGCCTGAAGTTCAGACCAGCTGAGGTGATGATGTCCTCCAAGTCCTTCAAGTAACCAGGAGTACATCTGGTAATCACAGTGCTTTTCATTTGGATCTGGGTAGCCTGGACTCTTGTGTTAAGTTACAAGTAAAACAATTGGGGGTTATATTTGACTCTAATCTTACCTTTGAAAAACAAAAACATGCAGTTGTAAAGTGATCTTTATTTTACACAAAGTCTTTGATATCTGAAGTGAAACCATTTTTTATTACATCAGATCATTATTGTAACTCCTTATACATTGGTGTTAGTCAGGACTGCCTTGCAAGACTGCAATTAGTCCAGAATGCTGCAGCTCATCTTCTGACCCGAATGAAAAGGAATTAACAAATGTCCCCAGTACTTGTTTCCCTTCACTGGCTCCCTTTTCATTTTAGAATTAATTTTAAAGTTTTGTTGTTGACTTATAAGGCGCTGAATGGACAAGCTCTGTGTTGTCTGCCTGACCCCCTGCAGCCTTATGTGCCCACTAGATCCCATAGATCTGGTGATCACCTGCCTTTAGCTGTACCAAGGTCCATTCTGGTTCACATAGGTGATCTTTTCATTTATTTTTATTTTTTTCGTACTTTCTACTATTTTATGTACCTCTGTAACACACAATGCTGCGGTTGTTTTTAAATATGCTATATAAATAAACTTGAACTTCATCATTTTGAGTGGTCAGTCAACACTGGATGTCTCTTAGAGTACGGACTGTCTGAGAAGATTAAAGTTCTCTCATATCTGAAACAACAAACGTCAAAATATTGTATTGTTTGGAATGCTTGAAATTCACGGCAGACACCAAGTTTTAAAGTTGTTTTGTGTTGGCCATGGAGCATTTACACAAAAAGGTGGCTACCTATAAATAATTAAATATAAATATATAGGTTTTTTTTTTTTTACATTTGCATGTTTTCAAGCCAAACATTGTACATTCTAAAAGAGGATACAGTGCCTTGCAAATGTATTCATACTCCTTGAACTTAGTGAACAAACAGCATTCTGAAACGCAAGGAACACAGCAGAGAAGTCAGGGATAAAGTTGTGGAGAGGTTTAAAGCAGGGTTATATAAGCAAACATATACCTTATTAGCCAGTAATCATAGCAATCCATCGTTCAAAAATGGAAAGAGTAATGCATTACTTTTTGAAGACAGACAAGAAAAAAGCTATTGTTGAAAGAAAACCATTGGAAGTTGGCTACCATTTGCACTTTGCCACAAGCCATATAGGGAGACACAGCAAACATATGGAAGAAAGGTTTTTCTTAGAAAGAAACCAAGCTTGAACTTTCTATTCTGCATACTAAACGTTTACCAAAACTAACACTGCACATCACCCTGAACACTATGCCCATGGTGAAACATGGTGGCAGGCATGATTAGCATCAGTGTTGATGGGAATATGGATAGAGCTGTATGACACAACATCAGAGATAACTGACAACTATTGGGTGAAATGCTGGGGTATGAATACTTTTTAAAGCACTGTAAGTAAGAAAAACACTGTTGTTTTTAAGCTTTTAGCTATTTGTTCCACTGCAACCTTTAGATATTTAGTTGTAAGATTGGGGCTAGACTGTAAATAGACCAAATGTTCTCACTGTGAAGATGCAACATTGAAGAAAATGTTATATGGCAAATCCAATTCAGTATCCTTAAATAAATGGTTCAGAAATCCATTAAACTGTAGAATCTTTTACGGCCTGTTTTCTATAATAAAATATTCCTTATTTGCAAATTGTAACTGTTATGTCAGAGCATATAAAATGCTGGTTCAATGAGAGGTGGCCATTACAAACAACACAGCAATAAACATTTGCATCTAAAAGCCTATTTACTGCATTGGAACTCATCCAAATGGAAAGATTTACTGCACATTGAGAGAAGTGCTAATTAATATGCACTTCAGTTCAATAAATAAAACCCTGGAAGACAAAAATAAATTTTTCCCTAATAAACCTAAGTTTTAGGTTTACATAAACATGTGGAGCTGAATTTGAGCTGTGGACTAACAACACAAATGTTCTCTCAGGTGTCTGTGAGTGATTTCAAAAGTACAAAGTGAAAGCTAATAGACTCTGCGGCCTAATAATCTTGTTAGTTTCAAGTGGTCTGGTCAGCTATCAGTGACAAAACCTCAGTCCTCCGGGGACACAGTAAAAAGCCTGAACTGCAGAACAACATCCCTGGGGCATATGAGGTCGTGGTGGTAAAATAAAAAATAAAAAACAACAACCTACATTCGAGTACTGAGGGCCGTGCAGCTCTGACTGTGTTGGGGCAAAGCTCACTGACTACATATATACCACTCCAAGAGATAATTACACTGGCTTGCTGTCTGTTGCTTGTGTCTGTGCATTGCTCCCTGTTGTAACCTCTAAAGTCCCCTGGGGTGTACATATGGAATGGTGCACATGAGTGTGTGCATCAAAAGGTTCTTGTCAAATCTCTTACCTCATTTTTTTTTTATTTGTTTTACACAGCCAATTAAAACAATAAACTACATAATTTGACACAATTATTCTTAATTTGGATACTTTAAAAGAAAACATCCTGAAAGGGAAGCAAATGTGTGGAAATACATAAAAAACACACACAAAGCGCACAATAGCCATTGACTTAAGTAGATATGTGCTGATCTGAGACCTTAATTTTATTTATTATTTTATTTAATTATTCACCTTTTTTTTAAAACAATTTCAATGCTGTAAGACTCACAATGAAAAGAAACATAGGTGGCAATTAGAGAAGTTTATTTACAAATATTTCTTTGGCGCTTGGACCCCAGAGGAAGACATGGACACTGAGAATGATGTGAGCTTGAATGAACAACTTATGAATAGAATTAGAGATGTCTTCCCCCTGGGATCCAACTGGTGGTGGAGTGGAGCCCTGAGGAGGTAGGGAAATCAGGAGGAGCTAGAAAGCCAGATGGTGGAGGTGGGGAGGAGGGGGAGGGTCGCAGCTCAACTTGAAGAGCGAGGAAGTCCGTGAGCGAAGATCTTTAAAGCAGAGTCATGGACGGTGATTGGCTGAAGAAGAAATGCGGACTCGATACTGTTTGGCTGGAGCAGGGACGCATGGTGGAGTCATTGGACGGAGCAGAGGAGGGGGTGAGTCTTCCAGATTGAATTTGCGTCGAAACTCCATTACTTGAATGAAAAATATTTACATTTGGTTTCTGAATCTGACAAATTTACCAAAACATTCCTCTCTTAGCTCATGCAATCCAGTTTACCTATATACTCATTCAATTATATTTTTTTCCAGTATAATCTAAACACTATTTAATCTAATTCAGTTATATAGATTCAAATTTTTTCCAGTTATAATACAATTCAGTCTGATTCAGTAGATCACAAATGGCAAGTCAGTATAAAGGTGACTGTCTAAAGAAACCAGCAGATTGCATCATAATTAAAAAGTGATACAATTAATTGATTTTCAATTTAGATGTGTACCTCTGGGAACATTCAAACTGGTTATGTGTGGTTTTGTCCTACTTCAAAAGTAAATTTCTCTGATCAGACTATGACTTAGATCAGATATTCATTTTAAAGCCACTGAAATCAAACACTAATTTGTTGGTAAAGGGAAAATATGCAGTTTGTCTTTTTGAATTTAAGTCATCATTTAGTTATTTTTTCAAAAGAAATGTAGTCTTCAAATATAGTCTTCAAAGAACAATGTCACAGTTTTAATTAGGCTTTTAATTGAGGCTTTTATTTGAAGTATGTTTGTGTTATGTGATTAATATATTTGTCCTGTAACTTTATGTGTACAGTCCATGTATCTGTATGACATTTCTTCCTCTCGTTGTTAGTATTATTATTTTAAACTTGTTAATGAAACAAAACAGTATGATCGTACGGATATTGCTCAAACAGGGTACAACTACTTGATGTTTTTGTCTATATGTCTTTAAATATAAGGACTGTAAGTATTTTTCCTTTTATTATCCACATTTACATCATTATGATCCTGATCTTAAATGCTGATTGTAATTATCCCCACTGATCTGCCAAACTAGAAGATGAGTTAATACACATCCTTTATTGTCTTGGGCCAATAATTTCCATTTTCCTCACTAAGAGTGACAGATGTGAGCCATCCAGTTGACCATAATTAATCTGTGTTTAAAACAAACGTTTTGCACAGGAGTGGAGGTATAGCCAAGGGTCTTAGGGCCAATATCTCACGACTGATTTGTCTGGGCCCCATTTGCTTCTTCGTAATTATCCCATTGCTGTGAATAATGGGATAAAGGGTGCAAGTATTGCTTTGATAGAAATGAGATTAGTTTAATCAAGTTCATTGTTAAAGCCAGGCCACCAAATCTCATCTCCACTTCTCTCAAATCACCAGACCCTCTCACCTCCACCCAACAAAGCTAGCTTTATGGTTGCCACATTAGTGAGAAAAATTTATGACGCCGTTAGTTTTAAGTGCTACCCCTATTAGGACAATGCATACAGACGGCTTTGTGAAAAAAGGATGCATAATAAACCGGACTAAAATAGGGAACTTTACAGCATATTAGAAATATTTGTATACAATTCATACAGAGTACTACATCATTTTTGCTTGTCTTATCCATCCAGCAGTGAACATAAACACATAGATCTGATATTTCACTTACTGTAATCCCTTATTGTCTGAATTTAGTTACAATTGCATATTCAAATAAATTGTGTTTTGCTGTCAAGCAGAAACTTAAAAATTAGAGATTGAGAATTTAAACAAAGCATATTCAAGAGGTATAAATAGAGGTGCTAAATAGCCACATTAGGCATAATTGGGCAAAATTGTAAATTAACAAATTATGTATTAGATTTTTTTATTGATGCTGCTATAGCTAAAACAGATCTGTTTCAGTTGCTATTGCTGTAGCAAGGCTTTGAAATTGAGTTACAACATAAAATTCTGTACAATCAATTTCTGCATTTCAAATACAGGTTGATACCACAAAATAACAAATCGATTTCATTTACACTCCGACTAACACTCATGCACACATTTACACTCAGATGGCATCAAGGTGCTTTCCACACAATCCTTGGTACAAGAATAATATGCATCAACAGGCACCTTAGCTGTGTTAAGAGCAAAAGCAGTTTGAGGCAATTTGGCAACTGTAATGTAGAAGGGATTAACTGCTTTTCACCAAGTCAATTGAAAATATCCTTGATTAGTCACAAAAATCATGTTGTTTGACGCAGGTGTCCCTGAATCTTCTAAAGTTAAATCTTTTTATGACCTCGAAGTCTTCTTCATCTTCGTCATCTACAGCTTTATCTGGAACCGGGTCGGGGGGGCAACAGACTCAGCAGAGACGCCCAGATGTCCCTCTCCCCAGACACCTCCTTCAGCTCCTCCGGGGGGAGCCCAAGGCGTTCCAGTGTGTCCTGGGCCGTCCCCTGGGCCTCCTCCCGGTGGGACGTGCCTGGAACACCTCCTGAGGAAGGTGTCCAGGAGACATCTCAACTGGCCCCTTTCGATGTGGAAGAGCAGCGGCTCTACTCCGAGCCCCTCCCGGATGGCCGAGCTCCTCACCCTATCTCTAAGGGAGTGCCCAGCAACCCTATGGAAGAAGCTCATTTCGGCAGCTTGTATCCGGGATCTCGTTCTTTCGGTCATGACCCAAAGTTCATGGCCATAGGTGAGGGTATAAACGTAGACCGACCGGTAAATCGAGAGCTTCGCTTTTGGGTTCAGCTCTCTCTTCACTGGCACAGAGCCCCCATTACTGCGGCAGCCACACCGATCCGTCTGTCGATCTCCCACTCCATTCTTCCCTCACTCGTGAACAAGACCCCAAGATACTTGAACTCCTCCACTTGAGGCAGGAACTCCCCTCCAACCTGAAGAGGACAAGCCACCCTTTTCCGGCCTCGGACTCGGAGGAGCTGATCTTCATCCCAGCCGCTTCACACTCAGCTGCGAACCACCCCAGCTCATGCTGTAGGTCTTGGCTAGAGTCATTTGTAAAAAGATTAGACAAAATCCACTGGTCCCCAAACCAGACCCCCTCTGGCCCTTGCGTGTGCCTAGAAATCCTGTCCATAAAAGTTATGAACAGGACCGGTGACAAAGGGCAGCCCTGCTGGAGTCCCACATGCACCGGTAACAGGTCCTATTAGTGCCGGCAATTCGGACCAAACTCCTGCTCCGCTTGTACAGAGACCGGATGGCCCCTTATAAAGTCCCCCGATTCCATACTCCTGGAGCACCCCCCACAGGGCATCACGAGGGACACAGTCGAATGCCTTCTCCAGGTCCACAAAACATATGTGGACCAGTTGGGCAAACTCCCATGAACCCTCAAGTACCCTGTAGAGGATATAGAGCTGGTCCAGTGTTCCACGGCGACAAAAACCACACCGCTCCGCCTGAATCCGAGGTTCGACTACCGGCCGGACTCTCCTCTCCAATACCCTGGCGTAGGCCTTACCAGGGAGGCTGAGGAGTGTGATCCCCCTATAGTTAGAACACACCCTCCGGTCACCCTTCTTAATAAGAAGGGGGACCATCACCCCAGTCTGCTAGTCCAGAGGCACTATCCCCGACCGGCACACAATATTGAAGTGGCGTGTCAACCATGACAGCCCTACAACATCCAGCGACTTGAGGTACTCAGGGCGGATCTCATCCACCCCTAAAGCCCTGCCACCACAGAGTTTTTTAACCGCCTCGGTGACTACAGCCTGGGTGATGAAAGAGTCTAACCCCGAGTCCCCAGCCTTTGTTTCCACTACGGAATGCGTGATGGCAGGATTGAGGAGAAGTACTCGAAGTACTCCTTCCACCGCCCGATAATGTCCCCAGTCAAAGTCAGCGGCCTCCCACCCCACTGTAAACAGTGTTGGTGAAGCACTGCTTCCCCCCATAGGCTGAAACGACAGTCAGAGACCTGTCCCCAACCAGAAGGCGCAGGGATGCGACCCTCTCATCCACTGGGGTAAACCCCAAAACGAGGCGACTGAGCTGGGGGGCAACAAGCAAACCCATGCCAGCCCACCGCCTCTCCCCGTGGGCCACTCCAGAGTAGAAGAGAGTCCAGCCCCTCTAGAGGAGATGGGTTCCAGAGCCCACACTATGCGTGGAGGTGAGCTCGACTATTTCTAGTCGATATCTCTCGACCTCCAGCACAAGCTCAGGCTCCTTCCCCCCCAGTGAGGTGACATTCCACGTCCCTAGAGCCAGCCTAAGCATCCGGGGATTGGGCCACCGAGGTCTCCACCTTTGTCTCCCACCCAATCCTCTTTCCACTGGTCCCTCATGGTTCCCCCTGCAGGTGGTGGGCCCACTGGGGGATTGCCTCGAGTCTCTCCTTCGGGCTTGGCCCGGCCAGGTCCCGTGAGGAGCAACCCAGCCACCAGGCACTCTCTGACAGGTCCCAACCCCAGGCCTGGCTCCAGGATGGGACCCCGGCTCCGCCATACCGGGCGACGTCACGTGCCTCGATCGTATAAACCTCATGAGGGTGTCTTGAAGTGTTATAATGAAATCAATCAAAGGAGACCACAAATCTTTGAATTCCTCTTTTTGTTCACTCCCTAATTTACAGCCTCAATGTAATGTTTGGTATCAAAACTAAAACATTATACCTCAAACTTACTTCATTAAACTTCTGAGAGACATGTAAACGTTTGATAAAGTTAAACCTTACTAGTTTTGATTAGGGTGGTTGATTTGATTATATTAGATAGTGAAGGCCTAGAAAATGTTGACGAGCTGCCAAAACACAGAGGTTGTGACATCATCTATAAGGTACATTCTATGCACTACAGTGATATGCCCTTCTCAGATGCATAAACATTGTTTTTTTCCATTTCTTTAACTTACAAAAGCAAATAAACAAAAAACAAACTTTTGTGTAGCTGCGACGGAACGCTAACTGGTTTCAGTGATTACCATGGTAGTAGTACAATGGTAGCATAGTTAGTTTTAAATAAAATTACCATTAAAACTTTATTTATCTTTAATTAAAACTTTTAGTTACCACACTTGTAAAAAAAATATATATTTTTTTGACTGTCTGTCAATCATATTTACTGAGATCCATCCCAACACATGCAAGAAGAAGTCAATGAAACCAAGGCAGAGATATTTTTACCATCAAGGATGACAAAGTATTAAATGCAGCTCTACGTTTAGACTTTACAAATGCAGAAGGAAGGCTTTTTGAAGATGTTTTGTTTACAGTATGCAAAACGAAAGCCATCTCCTCCAGCTGTTACTAGCTGCTAATACATAATGGTGAGTTTAGCTTTTCAGAGTAGTCTGGTTTGACCGTTTAACTGGTTACCGGCTCATCAGATTTATTGGACTGTTAATTTTGTAAACAAGCATCAGATTACACTTGGTGGATCAGCCAAAACAATAACACCATAATGTATGCTTCTGTAGGATCAGGCCTTGTCCAGGCATAAAGCACTCTGAACTTTAAATAGCATAAAGTTAATTAAACCTGCTTACAGGATCCACTCTGTTCATAAAAAACACAATCATGTATTCATGGATTGAAATGTAATCGTTTTTGTGAGGCTATGTAAATGTTAATCTAAGAAATAATCTGATCTTCTTTGGTTTATTAAATTTGTAATGATTGTTCAACAAAATTATGAGTTGATTGAGACTAATTTATTTGTTTACAGTAAGACAATAATAAAGTAGCAGCTTTAATCTCCGCTGCTATCATTTTATACTAATTTTAGTGAAATAACATGTCAATTTATCATCATAATAAGGTACATTCTAAAGAAAAATTGTATATCTGATTTGAGTAATTCAACCACCTCCCATTTGAAAGTCAAACATGGGATTTATCATTGTAATGTATTACTTCCCCGAAGCGGATATTCATCACAGGATACTCTGTGTATTTACACTTCACAAATCATGTTTGGTAAAAGTAACAAACTCAGCGTCCAACAAAGGCATTGGACTCCTATGGTGATAGAAAAAAACAAATCAACGAACACACGCTAAAGCACACCATCACTCACTGCACCTCGCCAGATGTCAGAGGACAAGGGGCCCCAAAGTGTCAACAGAGGACAACAACAAAGCCCCAAGTCAAGCTTTCTCCCAAAGTCCCAGCTTTGACTTTCTCCTTTGCAGCTCCACACCTCCCTCCACACCAAAAAGGGGAAAAATACGATTGCAGCACAATTTGGGAGCCATTTATCAAATAAGACATAGGATTAATTAAGCCTGAGGAGTGAATTACCTCCCTCTTCACTCATCGTCTCCTACCCTTGGCCTGAGGTAGGAGATGAGGTGGGAGCTCTGCACTGGAGGTAAGGTGAGTAGAGGGAGTAGATGGTGATACTGTAGTATTAATATGTGTTTAGCTTACATCAGATTCATGCAAACCATGTCCCATTTTTAAGTGATGGATGACAATATAAAAGCTCCACAGGGGAATACTACAGAAAAGTTTTTTTTTTTTTTCAGGCAATATATTTACCATAAAGAGAAAAAGAGCTTTTGGAGATTTTTAAAAACGTTTAAAGACAAAAAACAAAGCACTTCTTCCTCAACATTAAAGGCACAAACATAATATAAAAATATTTTAGCTGAAATAACTTCTTTTTAGAATGAGCATTACCTATGTTTTACTGTGTATGTGTCTAAATGGCCGGTAATAGGCAAAGCTTCCCTCATCACATATGCAGAGATATGACACAGGTACGTTCATTAAACCATAGCATCCTGTCCCTGACCGCAGTGGGTCATGCTTTTGATGAATGGACTGTGCCGCCTGTAGCTCCAGGCAAAGATTCGGCACCTCAAGAGGCAGACGGGATGCAACTCTGGACGGGGTGAAGAAAGACAAGAAAGAAAGGAGGAAATGAGGGGGAGAAAAAGACAGATGAATTTAAATTACCCAGGAGTTCTGTCTCCCCAGAGTTATGCTTCCAGGACACATTATGAATCTAATGTGCTATTATTCTCTATCACCCTCCTAAGCCTAAAACATCTGTCCTTGGGGTGTCTCCTGTAATAGACAAGGGCTTTCGGGCCCTTCGCTAAGACAAGACAGCAGCTTCTACGAGGGCTCTTGACATCCTGCCGACTTAATCGGCAAGTGCTTCTGCAAAATCGACATTGCCTGGAGAGGATAGCAATCAGCAGACATGGAGTTACAAAGCATTGATATTGCCACAGTAGAGCTTCCAGACAGAGTAAAGTCTGACCTTTGAGAGAAAAAGAAATCTGTTCTTTTTGATTGGTTTTTCTAATGCAGTTTTTTTGATCTTTTAGTTTCTTAAAGGTTAGTAGCAGATGTACTTTAGAGTATGCAAGGTTGTGTTTAATAATATCTCTTATTAAACATTTTTTACAAACAAAAGGTATCCACATTTCATTTTAAATGTGTACACCTGCAAACCAAAAGCTATCTGCATACACTTAAAGCACAGGACAAATGTTTTCACACCCACTTATACATTTTCACATATTGTCATGTTGCAACCATACACATTTTATAAAAGACAGTTGCAAAGTAGTAGCAGATAATTGTGATTTGGAAAGAAAATAATGCATTGTTTGTTATTTTTGATCAATAAGAATCTGAAAAGCTCCTGGTACTCTCATGCCCCTAAATAATGTACAGTGGAAACAATTGCCTTCAAAAAGTCAGCAAAAAAATGACTCAGTGGGGCTAAATACAATTGCATGCCATACGTTTCAGATATTTATTCGTAAAAAATATTGAAATGTGAAAAGTTCAAGGGGTGTCCATAGCATGCAATGTAAATAATGTCAAACAAATATTTTTTTCTGTGAAGTTTCAGTATATAATCATTTTATTAACAGCATAGTCAGAAATGTTTGAAATCTGCTGAATAATATTTATTTTCAGTCTTTTTTCTGTATCTGTATCTGTTTCTTTATCTTTATATTTTTGTTTCATTTCTCACGTTAATTTTTTTAATAAAATATTCATTCCCATTTAAAGTGGCATTCTATTTATATGTATTTTTTAAATATGAGCATATCCTATGAAAAGGCTGAAACTAACTTGCAGTCCTACTGAAGGTCCTAATAAAGATCCTAACCAAAGCTCCACTGACACATAATTATATGCATAAGTAGAGTAGTTTTGTTAGGGCCTGTCACCTATATTTACATAGCAATTCACCTGAACAGAATCTATAACAGCAGAATGGACTTCCACTGAAAGACTAAAACATTGACAGATTTTTTACAGATTTTTACCATTTATGCAACTAACTAAACATGAATTCTTCTATGGTCAACAGCGGAAAAAAACTTCAGACAACTGTACATTTAACGGGCAATATTCTGGTAAGTCTTTAATAAATAATTAAGTGTAAAAGCAAAACATGTTACCTCAGCTTGGCTTCCTGAAAATAAATTTATACAAAAAATGAGACAGTCTTTTAAACGACCCTCAGAGTCACCAGATCCGGCTTCTTTCAAAGAGCCATGAATCCCATCTCTAGTAAATAAGGACAACATGTTAAATAACAAGAGAAAAATCACAGTCGTTCTTTCACTGGACATCCCTTTGAAGAGTGAAAAATAGATTGTTTTGGAAAACCTAGATTCGATGATCATTAAAATAATGGGCACAGTCTTTTGTGCAGTTTTGCGAGCTCTGCACACAAAAATAGGCTAAGATTTATTACAACAGGCTGAGCAAATTGTGGCCACACAGCTTGCTAGGGGTGTGGCAGACATAAAATCACAGACATTACATCAGCAACCGATACTGATCATTTAAACATGATCCAGATTTTTTTTTTTTGCATGGAGGTCTATATTCAATTCCAAGAATTATATGTGAGCATCACTAATAAAACTAAAAATTCGCACTGGGTTTGGTTAAAAGCTGATTTTGACAAATTACCCTATCATTTAAAGACAAACAGCCACAAAATGACATTTCAACATAAGAAGAAATAAAACATTTTTGACACAAAATACGCTAAACATGTGGAGTAAAAAGAAACTATACATTTTTAACATCAGACAATATATTCCAACACTGTTGAAGCAGTGCTAATGATTCTCACTTTAAACATGAAAGATTTGTTAATGGAGGTGTAGTATTTGATGTTGCTCTTCTGCTAATTGAATTAAATCGAGTCAAAGAGAAGAAATATTTGTCTTGGGGGCTTTATGGCCCCAAAGCAATGATTATAAATGCGTCCCATTTAATGAAAAGAATATATCTCCATTCGTTAAATATTAAGCAGAAGGGAAAATACTATGAGTACCCATTAAATTAAGAGAAATAAAGTCTCATCAAGTCCCACAAGAAGCATCATAGCAACAACTCTACTGCTGTGTTATAAATGTAAAGTCAATCTAAACAGGAAGTTTAGTTGTTAAAGAGACAAAGAACAGATGGACCAAACCTGTACCTCTCGCGTCTGTTTCTTTAGAGCAATTAAAAGTTTCTGGCTGTTTTCCTCCCATCCCTTCCCAAGTACAGATTGCAAACAGAACAAGAGGTCAAATATCTGCGAGGTAACAACTGTTCCAACAAGCTGCTTTGGTCACAGCTGGTGTAAAACACGGACGCGCGTTCACCTGAACGAGGGCCGATAATCACCCCCACACCAAAGTGAATAATTAGTGTAATAATTACCAGGCTTAAAACAAATCTGCGAGCCGCCCTCCATCACAGTGCCATCAAGAATAACAGGTGCTGAAAGTGCCCAGGAGGGACAGAGATTAAAGATTATTTCATTATCCTGTATCTCCTTCAGGCACAGCTATGCTCTGTTTTATCATGTCGTCCAAAGCAAAGGGTCATGTGTGTGTTGGTGGGGTGGTCTCATTTTCCTCTGGCTTGGCAGTTTTGGGAGGCAGGCATTTGACAGAGAGTGAACATTGTTTGATCTGGGAGTGTGAGCTGTCCTTGAGCTTCCTGGACTCTCCATGTCCACATAACCGCCAGCTACATGGAGTTGGGTTCCACTAATGGTTATTATTCCCAGCCATAATGTATTTTCCTTTTAATGAAAACCTGCTGTGTGCAGATACAACCTTATTTTTGTTGTAAGTGTGAGTAGATTCATATCTCTTAGACCTTGAATCATTTAAATATTTACCCCAATTATATCTATAAAACATATTAGCACTAATGATTAAAACAGTGGACAATACTTTCTATATTTCTGTGGCTGTGTGTACCGTCGGTTTTCACTTAAGCAATGGAGCAAGTGAGCCTAAGGGTGTTTGTTCATGTAGAAATTACTTAAAGACTTGTCAAGATGCCACAACTCGTGCCTCAGCTCCCAGGCTCTGTCTGTGTTGGTTATTTAGACGTCCTGTGTGTTTTTGAAATTGCAGCAGCAGGTGCAACACATATTAGATCCAGTGAATCAAATATTTGTTTGTACAGCTTAACAAAGGCTGTTCACTGTTTTAATCACGGTTGGACTTGAGAGAGTCACAGCAGTAATAAAGAAAAAACCACAGTGTCTTGCAACAGTATTTGCCCCCCTTGAAACGTTCTCCATTTTGTTGTGATTTTATAAAAAAGTCAAACACAAAGTAACACAAAATTTCGAAGTGGATTGAAAATGTGTGATTTTACAAAGGAAAATCTAAAATGTTTAGTGTGCATTTGCGCTTTTTACTCATTTACCCCAAAACAAAATTAATTGACTGAATGCCATCAAATGTCATTTAAGCATCATTAGTGAATAAACAGCTGTCATGAGGACCAAGAAGTTATAAAAGAAGGTATATAAGGTTATAAAACAATACTCCAAGCTTTAAATATCTCATGGAACATTGTTCAGTCCACCATTTAGAAATGGATAGATGGACTGCAAACCTACCAAGACGTGGCCTTGCTCCTAAAATTACAGCCTGGGTGAGAAGAACATGAGGAGATGCAGAGAACCGCACCCCAACTAGGAGTAACAAGAAAGTCATGGTTGAAAGAGTCCTGTTTGCAGTTTGCCAATGAAAACGTTTAGATCAAAGCATATTTATGCATTAGAAAGGCCTAGTCAAAGTCCAAACCTAAATCTAATTGAGAAACTGTGGCAAGACTTGGAAAATGTATATTAATGAATGCTCACCATCAAATATAATTAAGCATGAGATATTTTACAAAGAGAAATGGGCAAAACTTCAGTCTCTAAATGTTTAAAGCTGGTAAAGACAACACAAAAGACTTGCAGCCTGAGCAAAACACATTAAAAACAAGAAACAACTACTGACTCAGGGACTGGGATTTCAGATTTGTATTTGTAAAATAAGCAATACAAATGTTTTCATTTACTTTCACTTCACAATAATGTCAACTTTGTGTTGGTTTATTACATCAAATCTGAATAAAGTACATTAAAGTTGGGGTTTAAACATGTCAACACGTTGAAATCTTCAAAAGGCATGAATAGTTTTGCAAGGCACTGTAACAATGGTCCAAATAAGAACAAATTTGGAGCAACACACCAAAGCTAGACCATGGAACCATAATGCTTTAATATTACTGTGCTACACAACAGGATCCAGCCACATAAGAATTGTTGATGGGATTCCTCACTGTTTTTTTTCAGCAGGGAGCAGAATATATGAATGTCTATGCAAAATCAAGATGAATGCGCAGTTAAAGGAGACACTGGTCCATTATAATATCAACATGACATACTGCACTTTATCTTTTCCCCTGCACTGTTGTCTTATAATGTTACATCATTAGTTTCCCTGACAATGATTTAGCATTCAGCCATCTACCCCATTGACCTATGCTGTGTTTAAATGTAACCTTCCTTTAGACCTGGCTATCATTTGTCACCTCTGAGCTGTCAGAGGCACACAAATTGGACACAGCCTGGCACAGTTGCTTGACAGTGGGACACAGAGGAGCTGCAAAAAAGAAGAGGAGCAATATGCTGCATCCATTACATTTACATGGCCTGGGAAGGTTAGCAATTCGTTCCTGAAAGATTACCGCCTCTAATTTCTTTGGGGAGGATGGGACCGCGGTTTTGATGCCAAGTCTGCTTTTCAGGTCAGGGCTCCCTGAATGTTAACTAAGACCCAGGAGTGGGTCAGCATGCAGGCCAAGGGAACACAGCAAAACCTGGCCCCACAATTAGCTGGTGGCCAGTTAAGTTGTGCAGAAAGTTGTCATCCATCTTTGGCACAGTTCTAATGATTCAGTTAGAAAGGGTGTGCACTGGTGTCATGAGCTTCATGAGGTGGTCACCTGAAATGGTTTTCCAAAGAGTCTTGAAAGAACTTCCCAGACGTTCATTGAGAGATAGACAAAGGTTAATATTTAGTCATCACAGCAAAGGGCGGATACTTTAAGGAATCTAAAATATAGAACATAATTAAAGTCCTTTTATCATCTTTTGTTTCCTACACTATTCCATATGTATTCATTTACAGTTTTGATATCTTCAGTAAGAATCTACGTACAATGTAAACAGTCATAAACATAAAGGAAACCAGTAAATGAGAAAAGATTTCTAAAACCTTTGACCGGTAGAGTATATGCTGAATATTTTTCATAACTGTTGATGAGCATGAATAGAAGCAATAACGATTTTTTATTAATAAACTCTCCAAACAATACACTTTCCACTATAAAGCAATTTTTAACATAAAAAAATTACAAATTGCTTAACAACAAACGGAGACAGAACACAGGTTAAAATAAAAACAAAAAACAACACAAATTGGGAAATATGCACAGATCCACAAATCCAAGACACTGTTTCATTCAGCTGTGCAACTGAACTCCTTATTTTTTAATACTACCATCCACTATTTTTTAACATTAAAATGTATAGTATTTTTTTATGAATTTCTGCTCCTAATTAGCAGTTATTATTTGCACTCTCAGTAAGATTACAGTTTGCTCTTCACCAATGCTGTTTGTCTTGACTCAACCTTATTAGAAATACAAAGAGCCCCATGTCATTTCTCTCAGTTTGGTTTCACCATGCAAGGGCTAATTAGGAATTGCTTCATTATTTGTTAATAAAGCTGAGGACTGACTCAGGGGAACATTTCAGAGAAAGTTAATTATACAGTCTGCTATTCTCATACGGTCTCCGCAAATGTACATTATGGCTGTAAAGCTGTTTTGTGCTCTAGTACCATTTTGTATTTGTTTTGCTTCTCTCACCATATGCAAAGGCTGTGTATTATTGAAAAAATGTTGTTTGTTTCTGTAGAAAAGCATTGTATTCTATTCCTGTGATATAAGGTAGCAATAGCTTATGTTTGACTTTCAAAACAAGAGATGAATCATATATTTATGCGGCTGTAATCTACATAAACAAATGCACTGAAGACTAATTTGTCAGCTAACAACATGTTACTAAAATGTTTTTATGATCTGCACAAAGAGAATTCATCTCATTTTTTTAATCTACATAAAGGAAAAAGGAACGCCTTAATGTTTTCACCTTTGAGCTGTGCTTTAAATGTTTCTATTTTTATGCCGTTTGGAGGTAAATGATGCTTGAACAGCATTGAGATCGCTCACTGTTAACCATATGGTTTTGTGCTGAAGGTCAGAGTGTTTGTGAGGGTTAATACCAAAAACCGAAACAGAGACAAGAGGGACCCATGCATATTAATGACAGCATGTATTCCCTTGTGCAAAGAAGATCTGATAAGATCATTTTTCTTCATTGCCCAACTGTGCATGTTCAGTTTTAGGCCCTTCAAAAATAATGAGAAATAGCTTTAACATTATGACTTTAAACAAACTGTCATGTCCTATGGTAGAATAAAAATTTTGAACTCATAAATTCACTCTTATTTTATGCAACTTTACAAAAGTTTGCATTAAAACGTGCAATTTCTTTCCCTTCTTCTGATAAAACATTCAAGTCAGAACCCTTTCCAAAAGCCCAAAGCTTTCCTGTGCAGCAGTTCTCCTAGAAAATGTGCAAAACATGACCAAAGCAACCTCTGATTCATGCAAGAATTAGCAAACGTTATTATTTCTATGACATAAATGGCTCTGTGCCAACATACAGTAAAATAATAAAATATTGAAATGTCTATGAAACATAAATGTGAGCACTTGCTACAACTGTCTTTTGCTAATTGAGTTGCTACCAAGAATGTTAGTACTCTAGAGAATAATTTGTCAGTGCAAAACATCGAATGGACCAAATTAATGGTTGCTGCGGGCTGTGGAGTTCCAACAGTCTTTGATCAACCTTTTTTGGGTCAGTATCTCTCGAAATGCAGAGAGAAAAATTACACGGCGGAGAAAATGTTTTATGTTTTTTAAATAGACAAGGAAAAGTATTTTTGTGGTTCCACTGTGTGGCTACAATTGCGAATGAATTCTTTATAAGATTTGAAGCCAGAGATGAAAACAGAGACTTCTATGCTTTGTATTTATTGTTTTGTGTGTACGGTAGCTTAAACATTTGTTGTAAAACAGAGGCAAAAAGAATAATTATAAGTTTTCTTTTTTTCATCTCTTTCTAAAGCTCAAACTCGCAGACTGTATACTCGTCTGACACATTTGAAAATCTGCTTCAAAGGGTTACTGTTGGCTTAGGGGTTGATCAATCTTTGATTTGAAAAGTATCTTGACATTTTGACACTGTTTATCGTTTGATTCCAAAGCCAGGTGTCAGACTTCTGTTTTTCCTCAACAAAAAAGAACTTTTTTTTTTTTGTTTTAATGTAGGAAGTGTGCTCGCTTGAGTCTCCGTAGAGAATTTAATTACATGACAAATTAAATCCAATTATATCAGCAGTGATTTGTCTTGATGTGTACACCTTAAACCACTGCCTAACTCAATTTAACGGTATTAATATTCTAACCAGGCTATGGAGTAGCTACCTTGCCTGCCTATGAAGATGTAAATAAATAGTTTTCCAGCCTGGTCTTGTTGCACATCTGATGCTGTAGCATAAATAGTATTATTTCCAGCTAAACGAGTCTGCCACAGATATTTTTGGACAAATTCTGTAACATGAGCATTGCAATTTGAAGATACCACATGGGTTATTCCTGTCATAATCCATACGCATCTGGTTTAAAGATTGCTTGTCACTCTTCATTTTTAGAGTCTCTGTCATTTTGGGTTATTTTTATATTTTAGTAATTTCTTGCCATCGTGTCATTTGTCCCAGTGTTTCCTTTGAGTTTGGTTTCTAGTCTTTGTTTGGGGCTTTTGAATGCATTATTTTGCCCATGTTAGTTTTTGCTTTATGGCTTTGGTTTCCTCATGTACACCTTTTTGTAGCTGTTCTCCACACTGTACAGCAATTCGTGCCCCCCTACACCTGTTCCACATTTAGTTAACCAGATTCACCAACTATTCACATTATTCCTGTAGTTGGTCTCCTGAATATTTATACTGCTGGTTTGCTCTCTTTCATTGTACGACTCTTCTCTTTCATTCCCATACTTTGCCAATTGTTGCTGGTTGGTTCTCAATCCTTGACACCAGTTTTTGTGTAGGTTGCCTTATTCATCAGTAAATACCCCTTATCATGATCTAGCCTGTGCCATGCCTGCGTCTAAGTCTTACTAATCTACAAAACATGATAATATTGCACTTGTTCTGTGAAATTTTTATAAAAATGCTACACAAATGTTACAAGAATCACCCGATAACGTCTGCACTGATGAAGATTCACTCACTTCAATATCCTTAAATAGGCTAACATGGCGGTGGACTTGGACATGATTTCTGAGTAATCATCTGAGTAATCATTCTGAGATCAATAATTACACTTAAAGACTGTGTTTAGAGCATTGAACTTTCAACCCAAGAGGGTAAGACAATCTAATGTATACGAAAAATATAAGACAGTCAGTAGCAAGTAGCTTACCTTGTTCTTACAGCGAACTACACTGTCGATTATGCACCCTTCATTCCAATACACAAGCATCATTTGCAATGGTGGCGGTAAATCATATATCTCATACAAATGACCAACTTGATGTTTCACAGGACATGGTTTATTTTTTGACAAATGTAAAATGTGTTTTTATGTATGCTTACATACACAATAGCTTTAGTTTCTTTGTGTGAAATATGTGCACTGACAAATAAGTCCCGCTGTCTTAAGTAGTTTATGATTACTGTAAATAAAAAAATAAAAAATCATACAAATTTATTTCAATCCAGTGAAACAACAAGGATAGCTGATCTCAGAATCTACAGGGCATCTCTCGCCAATGTACACGTAAAGTAACTCTTCCAATGCTCAGGACCGAGAGATAACCACATTATAAATCCTTTCATGGTCTCAATGAATGCTCTCTGTGCATTCATTGCTTCTAGTGAACTCATCATTTAAAGAGTATAAGAGCAATTAAAGTCATAACATTTAATGTAAGTGAATACATTTTGTGTGGCTTGCTGGGAACAAAAATAACAGCCAGGATTTTGTTCCTGCATTATTTTGACAGTGAAGCTGGACACAGACATTGTGTTTTACATTCAAACTTGATACCATTGAAACGAATATTCCCGCAAAGTTTCAAAAACCAGTCCAGCTGTTAAGACAGGCTATTATGTTTTCCATTAACAATTGACTAATATAGCCGACAAAATCAAATTGGCCTTGCATGCTCCCTGTTAAGGTAACATTTAAATAAAGGGCAGTGTATTGTTGCGTGCTCAGGGGTGCAACTGGCCCCTTTTCCTGCTAAGCAGTTTTAGCACAGAAAAAGGCCAAGAGTCTATATGCTGATCATCATCTTATCTCATTCATTATACCCATGAATGGTCCCTTAGTCACAGGGATGGAAATTGTAGTTATCGGGGCGGAGAACGGAGATTTAAAGCAGTACATTTAAAGAATGCTGAATATGTTTAATTAATCAGGAAATAGAACCAGTTAGTGAAGGTAAATTCTCCCGTGTTCCCCTAAAATGCTGTTTCATCACCATGACATTGCTAGCTGATGTGTACCCACATGATAATATTCAGTTCAAAGAGAAGACGGAGTGCTTTTTGGACTCCAGATTGCCAACAAGCACCAGATCCTATATGTCAACATGAATGAGACTCTATTTGCAAAGCAAATACTTGTGTAACAACAAAACAGACGTCTACTGAAGCCCTTCTGGGATAATTAAACCAAACTAAAATAAGTCAGATTCATAACCTAATTCATAAACTACAACATGTTTGCTTGAAATATGTCCACACTCCAAAATAGCGAGGTCATTCAATTCACTGTTACTGAAAACATTTCAACGAGCACCCCTTAAGATAAGAAATCGGGTCTTGCAGCCCTCTAGATCATTAGCTCACACATGTACAGCGTCTCAGAGGACCTTTAATTTGAGTAGGAAAAGCCTGTTCCTTCACTGTGAGGTTAAAGAGTTGGTGACAAGTGAAGAAAATCACAGCGGAATGCATTAATTAGCTAGACCTAAAAGCATATTTATCAAAGGCTAAGCCATATGGGAATTATCTAAGAAAGGATCTAATAAAGACAAGACAGGTTAATAGAATAAAAGGCCTTGAACAGAATGTGTGCTTATACATAAAATATCAACCTGATCTCACATGTAAATGAAATAGCTGGATGTGCAGATTAAACCATTTCAGCAAGCTGAATCTCGTGACCTTTATGCGGTTTGACAGTGACAGTTGGCATCTTCTGACCGCTCGGAATAAAATGTCAAAGCCTCTGACTTCATTCATCTAAAATTCCTCATGAAACGGCCCAATATTTGCTCAGAGAGAGAAGACTGATTACACTGAACATGACTCTGCTGATATCAAAGATAAATATTTAATAAACTCCCATGATCAGAAAAACAGTGGTCCACAGAGAACACAAACAGCCCAGTGACTCCAGCGGAATCATCTAAATGGTGTCAATCACACGTGGAAAAGCCAGGCCTTCGTTCCCAGGCAATGATGACTTATGGTCCCTTGGTGGCGATTGAGACAGACAGGGTTGATTGAGAGAGCTTATCTTTATAAGAGGGGGGGAAGCCATGGAATTGTTAACAGGATGTGATGGCTTGTGTCCGCCGAGTTGAGCGGGGAAATAAAGCTGCTGGGCTGCAGCTGCCTTGCCATCATTCTCTGAGGTAATGATCTGTCTGGCTCAGGAGTAAGTAATAGTCTGCCTACAGGCTGCGTAACACGCCAAGTTCACAGGCAAAGTTGAAGCAGGACAGATGAGCAATAGTCAGAACAGTGCAGCACTTGCAATAGATTTAATAAACAGATTCTTGAGGACTAGATTGGAATTTGTACTTTTTGTTTCTATTTCAATTTATCGCTATTTTATTTTAGTTTAGTTTAGTTTTGAAGAAAACATTTTTTTTTTTTTTTTTTTTGCACAATACCCTGCATATTTAAGGGGAAGATGAACCTGCACTGATGAGCACTGGTTAGAACATTTCTACACTTGCAGTAGTTTTAAGAAACAGATTAATGAGTATTAAAATGTCAAGACTTTTAAATGTAACAAATCGGGTTATTTTTTTATTGTAAAGACCATACATTTTAATGCTTTCTTTTATTTTATTTCAAAGACAACACACATAAGATGGCCATCATATTGTTGTGTATATTGGTCTGCAGTTTTTCTGGATTTAATGTCAGGTATTTAGAGGACTCAGTCAGAAAGATCTAGCTCCACTCAATTATCTTTACCAAGATAATTAATCTATTCACAATGCACATCAGAGTCTCAGAGGCATCTTCGAGATAATTGTTCTCATTGACTTGAATAATTATTTGTTTGCCCATTTAATTATTTTCACATTTGGAAAACAAATGAATGTGTACTGGTACAGGCTACAGATTTATTCCCCTTGTTTTGATTCTAGAAGATGAAAATGCAAAAAAAAAAAAAAAAAAAAAAGAAAGAAAGAAAATGCACTGTAAAACACTAATGTTATGAAAATTCTTGTTTTTGCTGCATGTCTCCTGAGAAATTATTCAGATTCAGTTTTTGTGTCATTATGTTTTCTCTTCAAAAGTCTAACCTAACCTCGATGTGAAAAAGGTCAATAAAACATGATTGCATTTCTGCCTTGTGGCATATACTCAAACTACACCGTATCAAAGCATAAATATTTCTCAGTTAGAAGGTTGGCTCTGGGTTACAGACACAGTGTCCTCATTTTTTCTTTGACTGGCACGGTGAAAACAATCTGAAAACAATCTTTGGAGTTCTCAATTCACACCGCTTGAGCGAGACCTCCCGGCTACTGTCGCGAGCAGCACCAAGTACAAGAGCCAATTTAATGACACTCTCTACTATTTATCATGCTGTTTTAAATGTTTTGCTCATTTGTTTCTATTAAATATTTCATCTTCCCTTAAATATTCATTTAACTTCCTCTTTAAATTTTTTACCAGTCTCTCTGCAGTTGCTATCTTCATGCCTCCATTTTGCAATCATAATGATTCCTCTGCACCCAAAAAAAAAACGATTGCATAAAACATGCAGAAAAATCCTTTTTGTCTTTTCTCATTAGTGATATACTTTGGGTAACCAAAATACTTCCCGTAACCCCACTTATGGAAATTGGTTGGAGAGCTCTATTAATGATTCTGCTTCGCAAATACAATGCAGCTTATCGTTTTGTTCCCAACATCTATCCCTCCTTTCATGATAAAATGAGATGTCTGCTTATTATGTGAAGTTCTTGCATTACTTTTAAAAGCGAGGATCACCCTCACATACCCTGAATTACACAATGGAGCTTTAGCTTTCATTGTTAAAAAAGGTCCTACTTGTATTTGCAACAATAGCTGTTTGTTGGCCTTTAGCTGTATAACCGAGCACTGAGGCTCATAATGAACAATGAAACAAAATTTAAATTTAATGTGTCTCTTTCACTACAGTTCCACTGTCTTCTATCTGACGGGGACTGTGTGGTTGCATATGTTAACAGTTTTAACGTGGCTGATCAAAATACCTTTGCTAAACAGGCATTTTTTTCTTAACAAGATGATGCATCAGTCTACAGTATGCATGTAGAAGAACAGCATAAACTCTCATGTTTTCCTGGATTATCTCCTATGTAATGAGGTGTAATGATCCAGCAGTGTAAATAGCAATGTGTTAATTTGAATGATCCACAGCAAACATTGTAGGCAATAATCAGACGGCATAGATCTATAATATGGTGTTTGCTTAGTTTTATTTTTTATTTTTTTTAATCTGATGTCTGGAAATCTAATTAAATAAAAACCTACAATATTCCTCAAAGGCCAAACAATATTAGAAGGTGTGTTTTTTATGCAAATAAATACATATACTTACATATATATATATATATATATATATATATATATATATGTTTTGAGAATCATAGGAATAACAGGAAAGCAATCCTGTAATTATGACTGAATGATGAAAGGAGACAGCAGAAATCTCTTGATTAAATCAGATAAGACTCCAAATGAAAAGCTCACTAATGCAATCAGTACTGCAGTTTTTCCCCAAACTCAGAACTGACGATAGTTGTCACAATAAAGCGTTAAGAGTGAAGATTTTTCTCAAGACCCAATCATTTTAGCAAGCTTTTGACTCCACCTAGTGGCGACAGATCCAAATGCAGGACAAACATCCTGATCAGTGTGAAGAAAGTGAGAATAATATTTAAGTGTTTAAAACAGCAACAACATATAATTATGATTACAGTATTAGAGTGGTTTACCAGCCGAGTGTGAACAACCATTTTAGAATACTACTCCGCTACAGGGTACACACACTAATACAGTGCTGGCCATATTTAATAGCATCCCTGGTAAAGATATGTGAAAAGTCATTAGATAAAAGAATCTTTTTTTTGCAGTAGCTTAATCTCAAACTAAAAAATGGTTAAAAATCCTACCTTTAATTTGAGTACATTTATTCAATAAGAAAATGTGCGACAACTAAGTTGCTGGTCGCAGAATTAATAGTCCCCCTTACAATTCCTTTAAAATAAACGCGGCAGAAACATTGTAACTTTTACCTTTCTTTTTTTAAACTGATCACAGTTTAACGAAACTTTGTAATCTATAGCCAGGAATTCTTCTGGGATATAATTTAACATGACCTAGAGGCCTATTTCTTCTAGCCATAATTTCAAAAGGTCATTGTCAGAAAATAGCAGCAGAGGTGGAATCTTGAAGTCACCAAGTCATCATTACAACCATTTGAGGCTTATGTAAGTACTTATGGAAAAGCATCCTCGTGCTTACTGTTAAGTACAGTGGAGGGTCTGTGATGCTGTGGGCCTGGTATCTTCCAACAGCTCTGGAAAACATTTTAGAGTCAGAAATCATCACATTATGAATTCTTTAAAAAAATACATTTTGAATAAAAATGTGGTAGATTTATATGTCAACTCACATTGGGCAGGATATTAATCCAAAAATATTTTTTCAAATCAACACTATTTTCAATGATCACCTCAGTCACGAGACATTGTATAGACAGGTTGCTGTAGGGAAAAGAGCATAAGGGAGTAGCCAGGACAATGAATTAACTAGAGAAATTGTGCAAAGAGAGGAGGTCAAAAATCCCTCCCTTTGGCTTTTACACATCTTAACCAAAAGTTCTTGAAAATGTTTTCACATCTTTAATTGTATCAATTTTAAGACAAGTCAGAGGCATATCATAAATTATTCTGATAAGTATTCACTAACTTTATTTGCAAATGATAACTGAATTGCAAATGTTTTGCTATTGCCCAAGGAAAGCAAAGAATCAGAGGGTCTAGACATTTTCCCAAAAATAAATGAAGAACAGAGAAAAAACAAAAGACAATGAAACATACTGTATATGAAGAGAGGCGAATTTAAACAGTATAGATAAAAATGTGACATAATATACAGAATAACCTTTAGGAAATACAGCACGAACAACATATTTGCTGAAAAATATCTCATTTTAAAAAACATTTTGACAGGGTTAGCAAGAAATAAATAAATGTATAATAATAGTTGTTATTATAAGTTCATCATTTTGTTATTAAAAAGTTGTTGTTATTTATTTGTACTTAATTTGTCCTTATGTATTGTACTGTATGATTGTTTGGATGAGCACATTTCAAAGCTTTTTAAGAACTTTTTGTCTTTGTCCTTTAAAAACACTTTCTTAGGATTGTCACCCCAGCAACATCCTGAATTTTCTTGGATTCTTTGTTTCAGAAAATCCAGATTCATACAATAAGAACATACTACAGACATGGTTTTATTTATGAGCTGTATTCCAATAAATTGAATATTCTTTAGCATTTCAAAGGTCTGTATTACATTAAACTTATACACCCTACAAGCTCTCAGTCTTTCAGTCTTCATTTTCCCAAACACAAGTAGGGATCAACTTTCCATAAGAAATATGGTAAACTATTATAAACACATTTTCCCACTTGGCTAAAAATTGTTCCCTAATAAAATTATATAAAAGAGGTTTTAAGAGCATCCAGTTGCTGTGTGATGATTGTGTGTATGAACTTGTGTGCTATGCTTCTGTATTTTATTGGTATAGAAACATAAATATTGGTATATAGTCATATTCAGTACAATAGATAATTATAAAAAAGTTC
The DNA here is from genome assembly GCF_021462225.1 of Girardinichthys multiradiatus. Classification (NCBI taxonomy): domain Eukaryota; kingdom Metazoa; phylum Chordata; class Actinopteri; order Cyprinodontiformes; family Goodeidae; genus Girardinichthys; species Girardinichthys multiradiatus. The sequence goes on along the minus strand of NC_061795.1, from coordinate 26,222,881 downwards.
ATCTATTTCAGTAACTCAATTCACTAAGTAAAATACATTACATAGATTAATTACACACAGACTGATGTTTTCAAGCTTTTATTTCCTTTAATCGTGACACTTTATTGCTTACAGTTAATGAAAACACAACATTTAAGATTGGAATATTATATCAGATCAATAAAAAGACAAATTTTAAGCAGAAGTGTGGGCTTAATAAAACGTATGCTTAATACCTGCTCAAAGCGTTGCATGTTTAAAAGGCGCTTCTAATCTGGCAAACAGGCCTCAACTGAATGTATTTTCTAATTTACTAAATATTACTGTAGATATGTTTTTTCCCAACTATATAGCTGTATTGTTTAGAATTTTGTTTTACGTTTGCTATGTGTACACTGGTACTTTCACTAATAACCCTTACGAACAACCCTCATCGTCCTCTTAATAAGTTTTCAGTCAGAAGCTTCTCCTGTTCCGCTGCGAGACAGACCGTTACAGAAATTCCTTCCTGGCCACAGCCATCACCATCTCTTTGAAGAAACTTGTGAGTTACAGCAACATTTCATTTCCCTTTGGTATTAATCAAGTATTTTTGAATATGAATTGATATTGTTATTGAATCAATTGTTATTTTCACTTTTGTCACTATTGCCACTGTTCTGGGTTTCTTGCTGTCTTTTTGAGCACTTCATTGTGCTAATTTAACTAACCTACATAAAGAGCATGTATTAGTTGTTAATTATCTAAAACATGAACAAAATAATTACTAACAGAAGACAAAGCAATCACACATGGATATAAGCAGACAAAAACACCCAATGTGAGAAGTTAGTGTAAGACCCTCAAAAGAAAACTACCAAATTGTTTTCTCATTGTAATATATAACATGTAAAATATACACCTGTTTGAGTAAAAAGAGCAAAAAAGTTGTATGTGGGGGAAGTGAAGGACAGAGCCCCCCCTTCCGCCCTTTTTTTTTTTAAGCAAATGTGCGCCCACGGGCTAGATATTTCTTCAACCGTCCATGATAACCGTACACTGAGCAGTCTGAAACGTTGGCAAGTTCAACCAACCGCTATTTATGCAAATTAAGGGCATAGTGCTGTGTACAGTTAACACTTGGACATTTATCCTGTTTAAAGCAGACATTCAGTGGAAAACGTTTGTCGTTAGCCGAGGCTACCGGCTAAGTTAGCTTCACGTAGCCGAAAAAGCTAACGTGACTAACGTTTGTTAGCGCCCACAGGAGAGCAGAGAGCATTGTGACTTGGAGGAAGGAAGGAAGGAAGGAAACTTGAGAAGCAGGATCACTGCGTACTGCTTCTTGTGCGAAGCAAGCACACTTTTCTCACTGTGACGCGTTCAGGAAAGGTGATTAAATCTAAGTAGACTGTGTGATATTTCACACGGTTTAGGTTATTAGGTATGTTCATTTATAAGTAAGTGTTAGCAACGCGTCGCTTGGCTAGTTTGCGGTTTCCTGGAGTTAGCCCGTTAGCAACAAACTTCTGAACAAGTTGGTCCAGTTTTGCTTCTTGGTTTTCTTAGGAAATATAAGCAGACTCGAGTTTTTTCTTTTCAAACGAACTCCGTCTGAACCGCTTCAGCACCAAGGCGACAGAGGAACAGGACTCATGGCATCGGGCGTGATAGAAAGTGAAGCAGTGTTGACGGGTGTAAGTGATAGTTTGAACAATAGCAGTCTAGATTTTGTCACACCCAGCAGGACTCATGGGGATTTGGGAAACAGGCAGACATCTAGTCCCTCATCTTCCGGAGTGTCTGGAGAGGAGGTTGACGACGAGGTTTTGCATGTTAGCCCAGTGGTAAATGTCGAAAAGTCGCTTCAAGAAAGTCTGACCAAAACAAGAAGAACAACGCCAGGAAAATTGCAGAAACAGTCGGGAGGAGGAAACTCTACCCCTGTTAACCTTCCCAAGCCGCACTCACCACCTGGAACAACTGGAAGGTGTGTATTTTGGGGATTTATTTGGGTGATTTAAGTGGTTGCAAGTGTGTGGTTTTACACTGCGCCAGAACATATATAAAAGTAATTATGAGGAACAAACGGTCTTCTCTTTTTAAACGCTTTAGAAAGTTTGGGAGTTTTTTAAAAGGCCAGAAATTCTTCAGTGCCAGTAAACAGTGTGAGGTGACTTGAAAGATATAACATGCACTTAGAGCACAGATCTCCTTTTATTGGTATCATTTTTTAACCATGCCTCCCGTTTGTTCCTGCATTAACCTCTCCTTATTGGAGCCATTAAAAGGGTTACATATAGGTAATATTTAGAACGTATCAGCCTGTATTGGAAATAGAAATTCTCAAGAATTCTCACCATGATTTAAAAAATAAAAGCCATTAGTTCAGCACATACAAATGTAACAAGATGTACTCAAATCAAACATATTTTCAGAAACATAGTTCACAGCAAAGTACCAAGGTTCTTACCCAAGATTGGAGTCACTTGTACTCTGTTCTGTTCATGTGGATGAATCCTAAAATGGTGCAGATAGTAGTCTTTTCCATTCAGATTACTTTATATTAACAGTGTTTACAGCCAAAAGTCAATACAAAGAAATATACAAGAGGCACCAAAGTCCTAACAGCTGAGAAAGGCTTCCAAGTTGCGTTTTTTGGTGTTTTTCATTATAATTTCATTCTCTATTGCAACAATCACTGGTTTTGTTTGAATCCACCCCAAAAGTTTTGTTTGTTTACATATTTTCCTTCCAAATAGCCAATGTTGCACTTTTTTTTTTAATGTGATCTTTTTTAAAGGGTCACTTCAAACATAAGTGATTGATTTATTAGTTATTTTTAGTGCTCTCCTTCTACTCAACCATTTTACTGACACATTGTACTTAGACAACTAATTGAATCATTACAACGTCGTACTGAAGTAATGCAAAAGGTTGGCAGAGGACCAAATTAAATGGTATCTTTTGATATGTTGTGAATGGAGTTCTGTCTCTAAATGTTACATTGATTTGATTCAAAAGTAAACAATGGCCGATGCAAACAAATTTAGACAGACTTATGTTGGATGTTCACTAGGGGTGTAACCACACACTCATCCTATTGGATGATGCATGATATTGAGTTTGCGAGACCAGACAGATTTTAGCTGTACACTTTAGGAGCTTTGTTGTTTTTTTTTAACATGCTGGACAAATAAACTTGACAATAACGTCTTTTTGGGGGGAAACCTGAGAATCCATCATGTTTTGTTTTTCCAAATAAAGCAAAGACTTCACAAATCACAGCTGGTGTATTGAAGAATCGAATCAGTGTAGAATAATTCAGTCCAGGTTTGACACGTAAATATATTTCATATATTTACGTGTCTCATTCTAAAATTGTTCAATGCTGAACACGCTCTCGTTTAATGTTCCTTTAGTGCTCCTTTTTTCCTTCCTTGTGTCCTTCCCTCTAGTTTCTGATTTTCTTGTACCATATGCAAACGTTGCCCGCTATACACATCTGTCAAAAATTCATTCTGAATGTTTAAATTTTACATTTTAAAGAGAACATATGCCTCTTTTCCATTCACAGTTCCAGCGCCACAGGGCTCTACTCCGAACAAAACCGGTTGTGTTCCCATTGACTGATTGATGGCTGAAGTTGTGTCTTGAAGCCCTGCCTCCAGCCATCAGCATAGTGTGCTGTGCCACTATTAACCCTTACTGTCTTATGGTTTGGTGTGAGCTTACCAAACATGAGTTAAGATTCAAGTGAAAAACATACAAAGTAAAATAAACACTAACTGTTGCACACTGTCCCCCAAAAGTGATTTCAAACCACAGCTTTGGGTTTGTCTCACTCCAGCCATTGTGGTCCTTTTAATATTTTTGTAGCCCTTTTTGAGTTTCTTGCGTTTTTCTTGGCACTGCCGTGTGTGGCAAAATCCGTGGCTTGTCATTCTTTCCGCTTCCCAGGCAAAGACTTTCTCATGCCGTGGACATGCGGCCGACGACGCTCATAGCCAATCAGTGAACAGCAGTCTGTTCACGTCACATTTCAGCCCTGCTCATCCCCAACGGGACCTGCTGATGAGCAAGTACCAAAAATAGGCCAGTACCGGGCTGGAAAAGCCAGTAATGGAAACGGTCGCAAAGCGAGCCGAGTGGAGCCAGACCCAGCAGAGCCCATGGAAAAACGACAATAAAGGACTAAGGTGTCTGGGAAAGTATGGACTGTTACATGTACAGCAGCATGAAAACTACAAATTGTTTAAGTCATTTTCATTCCACAGTTAGCATTGTTTATAATAACTGATTTCGGCGGAGTAACATCCCATCAGTCAACTTAAAATTCTCTTCAACTTTGTACATCACACCCCTTGAGAACTTGTTAGGAATCGGTGCACCCGTTTTCCAGAAAATGTCCAATGTTCTGTGTGGGAGAATAGAGCGGTGTAGAACATTTGATGAAATCTCAAAGATAACAGATTAACTTGTTAGGCATATCACACAGACATCTTCACAGTTTAACTTGACATTTCCATATAAATTGCATTGTGTGGTGGCTTATGCAGCTTTACATACGCTCAGGGTTGTGATTAAAGGTTTTTTACTTCCTAATTTTTTGCAATTTGGTTTCCTAATTTCTCTAAAGTAGCTTCGTTTTAGTCTTTCCGCTTGGACTGCCGTTTTTCTTTGCAGGAAGCAGTTTTCCTATTTCCGCTCTAAGGTTATGTAGTGATTAACACTGTGTAAGCACATGCCTAAACAGGTTTATTCCCACATGTTAAATACAGAATATGTAGAATTTCTATGAGCACAAGCCCAGTGATTTAGACTATTATTGGGAGCTCTGTGAAGCAGCAATACAGATGCCACATTTAGCATTAATTAGGCTTCTGGCTTATGAACTAAGCTCCTAGCTGAAGCTAGTAAGCTTTCAAACAACAGAGGCCTGATTAGGAGCCCAGCTACATACTGTAATTATTGACTTAATGCTTAAACCTGGGACTAAAAGTGTATTGTAGGATGATTAGCCTCACCGAGCATCTGTCAGCTCATATATGGGTATTATGCTGCTTTATCGTGTGAATGTCTTTGTTTACTGCTATGGTTGCACTCCACATACCACTTTGTGTCAATACATGAAGCTTTGAGAGCTTCCTGAACATCAACCAAGTCGTAGTAAGTTGTAACTCTTCAAGTACAGACTTCACAACTCTTTTATGCTTATTATGCATAATAAGGAATCAATTCATCGTATCAAGTCTGTTTAAAGGGAAAATATCAAATGTAGACCTTCAGAGACTGCTGCTGGTGATTTTGAAAGAAGCTATGATGTACCTTAGATTTTAGTAAAGGCTGAATTAGACCCAGTTTCCTTGATGAAATAATTTGTTGTCATTGAACTCGCAGTCCCCCAATGTCTTTAAAAAAACAAAAAAACAAAACCGATTGATACAAAAAAAAAACCCACCTGATTCAGCAAACCCATAACAAACTTCCTGGCTTATCCCATTAAGACTGTAAGCATCACCTCTGAAAAATAAGCAATTATATTTTTTAGATTTTACAGATAATCTGTGATCCATGATCTTAGCCCATTATTTTTCTACAAAAGACATTTTTTAGCAATTTACAGCTGTTAACTGGGAAATGTTGAATTCTCTCACAAACAGCTTAGAGCGGCAAGAGTCGGTCGCCACTACTGAAGCCCGTCTAAGAATGGAAGGCGTTGAGCTGAAGGAAGAGTGGCAGGATGAAGACTTCCCACGGTATCGACGGCTCCACATGCATTATAGCTCCGGATAAAACGTGTTGTGGGCAAACTTGTTAACTCCATAATTCGCTGAAGTTAAGATGCTGCTGTTATTCTTTTTTTTTTTTTTTTTTTTAGGCCCCTCCCAGAGGAAGAGGAGCTCGATGAGATTTTTGTTGGAACCTCTGAAGAGACAGACCCTGGTAATCATAACACAGTAATGCTCTGCACATGGCTGCAGAAATGAAAGAAGTTATTATTTTCAGCATATACTTAATAATTCTTGTTTGTGCATCTTAGAGTTAAATCATTGAGGGCTTATAAGACTTGGTTGGATGTTTGTGTGTTTTTTTGTCACCAAATGTGAATGTCATTGCATTAAAAAAAATATAACCTATTATTAAAATGGTTGCACAAATAACAGAACTACTAAGAATTTGCATCCACCTAAGGCTATGCAGTGAACCAAGGCAAGAAGGCCAAGAAAAAACTCACGGCTCCAGACATCAGTTTGACTCTCGACCGCAGCGAGGGATCTCTTCTCTCTGATGAGCTGGAGGAAAGCATGGAGCTGGATCTCGATGAAATAGAGACCCCCTCAGACAACAGCAATGAGTTTGAATGGGAAGGTAAACAGCACTGTTTTGGCTTTGGTTGCAATATTGGAACACTGGTTGGTTTAATTTGCCTTACTAACAGAAAATAACAGAACATTTTGCTCATGCTAAAATGAGAAATGCTTGGAAAGACGCATGTCAGATCCTGTCATGAAAAGCTGTACGTCTGGTTGATGTTGGCAGAAGAGAAGCAACCTGGCCTTGCTTTATTAAACTTGGTTCCATAGATTTCCTGGAGTTTGGTAGCTTACTGCCTCAGCTATGTTTTTAAAATGCTGTTTGTTGTTCTTGTGTTCCCACATTGCTGCATTCCTCTTTTTCACTTGGAAGAGTTGTTTCCTATGTCTGCCTGGAAACAGGCTGCAGTCCAACAGCAGGTTTTTCTCTTCTTGTGGTAAGGGCTCTTAGGCAGTCTTCATAATTTTTCTGCAAACAACAAGTCAATCAAACCCTTATTATCCCAATCATGTCTTGAATTGTTTAAACAAATTTTTTTCCCCCACATTTCTGATTTTATTATGATTATTATTTTCCGTTTGTTTCCAATGTTCCTTTTCTAAGGTATTAATGGCAGCTTATCACCTCAGACAGTTTAGCTTACATGTATTAGCTGTTTAATGGTTTTCTTTTTTTTGTTTTTGTCTTGTGAGAGCTTGCCTTTGATTTTAAATGAATTGTGTAGTTAATACATATGTAAATAGTTCTGACTGGAAAATAGGGATAAGATGATGAGAATAAAAATGGATGATTGTAGCTTGAATTTGGTCTATATTGAACAGAGGTTTCTGGGATGTTGCTGTAGACAAAAATGCAGTTGAAACCAGATGTTTGCGTACACTTTATAAGAATAACTTTTTTCACACTGTCTGAAATGTGTAATGTTCCAGTATAATGTTCTCTCCTCGTGATGCTATCTATTTTTTTCTGAAGTGTACCAATCTCTCCCCCACAACATGATGCTGCTACCGTTGGGATGGTATTCTTAGACTTGCAAGCTTGCTCTTTTTTTCGTCCAAATGGAGTTTTGGTCATTTTGGCCAAATCCTTGAATTTTAGTTTCATCAGACCACATCTCCATGTCTCCAGAAGTTGCAAACCGTTATCTGGCTTTATTCGTTGCTTTTGAAGTATTGGCTTCTCCCTTTCTGTATGGCTTTTCAGCCGTTGCTGGTGTCGGACTTGTTTCATTGTGGGTAATGATGGCCTCTCAGCATCTTCAGGTCTCTGGCTTTTGTTCTGGTGACTGACACACCTTTTCCCCGGGACACAGAACCAGTTTCCTTTCTGAACAGTATGATGGCAGAACATTCCCATGATGTTTATACGTGCCTACAATTGTTTAAACAGATGAACCTGAGCTTCTTCAGGCATCTGCAAATTGTTCCTAGAGGTGAACCAGACTTGTGAATTATCTTCTTGATATCTTGGAGAATTCGTCCGTTCGTTCGTCGTCTTCCGCTTATCCAGGACCGGGTCGCGGGGGCAGCAGACTCAGCAGAGACGCCCAGACGTCCCTCTCTCCAGACACCTCCTCCAGCTCCTCCAGGGGGAGCCCAAGGCATTCCCAGGCCAGCCGAGAGACATAGTCCCTCCAGCGTGTCCTGGGCCGTCCCCTGGGCCTCCTCCCGGTGGGACGTGCCTGGAACACCTCCCGAGGAAGGCGTCCAGGAGGCATCCAGTATAGATGCCCGAGCCACCTCAACTGGCTCCTCTCGATGTGGAGGAGCAGCGGCTCTACTCCGAGCTCCTCCCGGATGGCCGAGCTCCTCACCCTATCTCTAAGAGAATGCCCGGCCACCCTACGGAGGAAGCTCATTTCAGCCGCTTGTATCCGTGATCTCGTTCTTTCGGTCATGACCCAAAGTTCATGGCCATAAGTGAGGGTAGGAACGTAGACCGACCAGTAAATTGAGAGCTTTGCTTTTCGGCTCAGCTCTCTCTTCACCACAATGGACCGGCACAGCGCCCCCGTTACTGTGGCAGCCGCACCGATCCGTCTGTCGATCTCCCGCTCCATTCTTCCCTCACTCGTGAACAAGACCCCGAGATACTTAAACTCCTCCACTTGAGGCAGGAACTCCCCTCCAACCTGAAGAGGACAAGCCACCCTTTTCCGGTCGAGTACCATGGCCTCGGACTTGGAGGAGCTGATCCTCATCCCAGCCGCTTCACACTCGGCTGCGAACCGCCACAGCGCATGCTGTAGGTCTTGGCTAGAGGGGGCCAGCAGGACCACGTCATCCGCAAAAAGAAGAGACGAAATCCACTGGTCCCCTAACCAGACCCCCTCCGGCCCTTGGCTGCGTCTAGAAATCCTGTCCATAAAAGTTATGAACAGGACCGGCGACAAAGGACAGCCCTGCCGGAGTCCAACATGCACTGGGAACAGGTCCGACTTAGTGCCGGCAATGCGGACCAAACTCCTGCTCCGCTCGTACAGGGACCGAATGGCCCCTAATAAAGGGTCCCCGATTCCATACTCCTGGAGCACCCCCCACAGGGCATCACGAGGGACACAGTCCACAAAACACATGTGAACCGGTTGGGCAAACTCCCATGAACCCTCGAGCACCCTGTAGAGGGTATAGAGCTGGTCCAGTGTTCCACGGCTGGGACGAAAACCACACTGTTCCTCCTGAAGCCGAGGTTCGACTATCGGTCGGACTCTCCTCTCCAATACCCTGGCGTAGGCCTTACCAGGGAGGCTGAGGAGTGTGATCCCCCTGTAGTTGGAACACACCCTCCAGTCCCCCTTCTTATAAAGGGGGACCACCACCCCAGTCTGCCAGTCCAGAGGCACTGTCCCCGACCGCCACGCAATGTTGAAGAGGCGTGTCAACCATGACAGCCCTACAACATCCAGACACTTGAGGTTCTCAGGGCGGATCTCATCCACCCCCGAAGCCTTGCCACCGCGGAGCTTTTTAACCACCTCGGTGACTTCAGCCTGGCTGATGAAAGAGTCTACCCCGAGTTCCCAGCCTCTGTTTCTACCAGGGAATTCGTGATGGCAGGATTGGGGAGATCCTCAAAGTACTCCTTCCACCGCCCGATAATGTCCTTAGTGGAGGTCAGCAGTCTCCCGCCCCCACTATAAACAGTGTTGGCGAAGCACTGCTTCCCCCTCCTGAGGGGCCGGACGGTTTGCCAGAATCGCTTCGAGGCCAACCGGTAGTCCTTCTCCATGGCCTCACCGAACTCTTCCCAGGCCCGAGTTTTTGCCTCTGCCACAGCCCGGGCCGCAGCACGCTTGGCCTCACGGTACCCGTCAGCCGCCTCAGGAGTCCCACAAGCCAACCACAGCCGATAGGACTCCTTCTTCAGCTTAACAGCATCCCTTACTGCCGGTGTCCACCACCGGGTTCTGGGATTGCCGCCACGACAGGCACCGCAGACCTTACGGCCGCAGCTATGGGCAGCAGCATCGACAATAGATGCAGAGAACATGGTCCACTCGGACTCTATGTCTCCAACATCCCCCCGGATCTGGTCGAAGTTCTCCCGGAGGTGGGAGTTGAATACATCCCTGGCCGAGGGCTCCGCCAGGCGTTCCCAGCCGACCCTCACTATGCACTTGGGCCTGCCAAGTCTGTCTGGCTTTCTCCTCCTCCAGCGGATCCAACTCACCACCAGGTGGTGATCAGTGGACAGCTCAGCCCCTCTCTTCACCCGAGTGTCCAAAACATGCGGCCGAAGGTCTGATGATACGACAACAAAGTCGATCATCGACCTCCTGCCTAGGGTGTCCTGGTGCCAAGTGCACTGATGGACACCCTTATGTTTGAACATGGTGTTCGTTATGGACAATCCGTGACTAGCACAGAAGTCCAATAACAAAACACCACTCGGATTCAGATCGGGGAGGCCATTCCTCCCGATCACGCCTCTCCAGGTGGCACTGTCGTTCCCCACGTGGGCGTTGAAGTCCCCCAGCAGAATAATGGAGTCCCCGGGAGGGGCACTATCCAGCACCCCCGACAGGGACGCCAAGAAGGCCGGGTACTCTGCACTACCACTCGGCCCGTAGGCCGAAATGATAGTCAGAAACCTCTCCCCAACCCGAAGGCGCAGGGATACAACCCTCTCATCCACTGGGGTAAACCCCAACACGAGACGGCTGAGCTGGGGGGCAACAAGCAAACCCACCCCAGCCTCTCCCCGTGGGCCACTCCAGAGTAGAAGAGAGTCCAACCCCTCTCAAGGAGATGGGTTCCAGAGCCCACGCTGTGCGTGGAGGCGAGCCCGACTATTTCTAGTCGATATCTCTCGACCTCCCGCACAAGCTCAGGCTCCTTCCCCCCCAGCGAGGTGACATTCCACGTCCCTAGAGCCAGCCTAAGCATCCGGGGATCGGGCCGCTGAGGTCTCCACCTTCGTCCGCCACCCAATCCTCTTTGCACCGCGAACGAATTTAATTAAAATTTTTCCCAAGATGTTGTAGGTGTGGCCTTAGCTTACAAAGCCATTACATAGATGTTTGGGTTCTTCCAGATTGTTTAAAGACATATTCACCATAGTGTATGTAAGCTTCTGAATTTGACAAAAGTAATACAAAGAATTCTCTCATCATTCTTTCTTTTAGGAAATAGAAATAATTTTGCTCATCCTAACAGGAATATTTCCGTCGGATTTAACGTCAGACAGTAAAAATATCTTTCTACAGCATTTGTAAATGTCTGATTTCATCTGGTAATGTCTGACATTTTAGGTGTCATGTGATGTTTCATGTGTGTGTTGTGGAAAAAAGTTTTTTTTTTCTTCCTATAAAAAAGGCCTGGGAAGAGATAATGAATTGGAGCTTTGGTCGTTGGTGTTTAATCTGAGAACAAAGCATGTTGTCAAGATGCAGATGATCGAAATGCATGTGATCGAAGCATGAAGATAAAATAATCCAAAAATCTGATCTTATATTTGGTGAAAAATGCTCTGATTTGAATCACACACATCACAGGAAGAATGAAATTTATATATTTACTAAAAAATAATATATATATATTCTCCTTCAGATGATCTTCCTAAACCAAAAACCACAGAAATACTACAGAAAGGCGTAGAGTCAGTCCAGGAATATAAAGCATCAGATGAGCGGGAGGAGGGACGGCGATGGAGGATTTTCCGTATTGGAGATCAAGATCACAGAGTGGATATGAAAGCCATTGAACCTTACAAAAGAGTTATCAGCCATGGGGGTCAGTACATTAAAAACTGCTATGCACATAATATTCCAGATAGTTTACATAACTATTACAAAAAGATTACAATGTAGTTCCATTTTCTTTATTTTTACATGTCTGACATGTCGTCTGCAGGTTATTACGGAGACGGTTTGAATGCCATAATTGTGTTTGCTGTTTGCTTCATGCCTGAGAGCAGTCAACCAAATTACAGATACATCATGGATAATTTATTCAAGTAAGAATCCTTGTGAATCAATTGGGCACTTTTAAGCCAGCGTTTTGTAACAGCTTGATGTGCGATTTCTGTTCCAGGTATGTCATTGGCACACTGGAGCTGCTGGTTGCAGAGAATTATATGATTGTGTATTTAAATGGGGCAACATCTCGGAAAAAGATGCCAACTGTCGGCTGGCTCAGAAAGTGCTACCAGCAGATCAATAGGAGGTAATTCAACACAAACCCTAACCCTAAATAGACTGAAGATGTGACATCTTCAGCGTTTCCTTTTACTCCGGTTCGGAGGCTATGAGTAATTTGAACTTTCTAACCCCTGATTGTTCTCTTCGTACAGGTTACGGAAAAACCTTAAATCGTTGATAATTGTTCATCCCTCCTGGTTTATTCGCACCCTGCTGGCACTCACAAAACCTTTTATAAGGTACATTTAGGATTTAAGTTTTTGGAACATTGAAATGATAAATGCCAAATGTTTGTATTGCTTCCTTTTCTGTTTTCTTTTGCAGCTCCAAGTTTACTCAGAAAGTCAAGTATGTGTACAGCTTGACAGACCTTGCTGAACTTGTTCCAATGGAGTATGTGTCCATACCAGATTGTATCAAACAGTGAGTATTTAACACACAAATGCTTTTTCTCAGTGCATGATAGTTTGTGGATCTCATAAACTAAGATTGAGGCTGTAACAGGGTTTTGGTTTAGGTCCCTCTGGTTACATTTAAAAGATTTTGACAGTTACATTTTCAGTCTGACCTTATGTTTTAAAGTACTTTGCAAAGGTATTCATCCTCTTGAACATTTTTGCATTTTATCCAAAACAACTTTAAACTTGATAACAAGATGGGCCACATTTTAGGTCTTTGAGATGTTCAAAGCTTGGGATACTGTTGTATAACCGAACCCTGCCCTTAACTGTTTATGCAGTTGACAGACCTTTTATCCAGGGCGACACACAACTGAGGATATAACAAAGCAGGTAATATAAAAGCTAACAATAAACTACTTAGAAGGAAGACCACTAGTCGAGTTCTGGCTGAGGTGACAGTGCAGAGATAGAGTACAGGCATAAAGGAACGTGTAGAAAGAGATACTGCAGTAGAGAAGGTAGGGGTGTACTAGGTAGGTTCTAGGGTAGGAAGTGTTTGTTGAAGAGCTGGTGTTCAAGAGCTTCTTAAAGAAGGACAGGGACGCCCCCCCCAGCACAAGTAATGGTTGTCCTCAATGGGCTGTGGTTCTTCACCCTCCAGAGTCTGCAGCTACTCCAGAGTTACCATGGGCCTCTTTCTCAGCTTTCTCCCAACGTGTCTGCTGTGTTTCTTGGTCTTCATGATGCTGTTTGTATAAATACAGCTGTCGAGCTTCCATCTAACAGCTGTGTTTATACTGAGATTAAAGCACACTCCGACTGGTTCTGTATATTAATAATTCAGCTTGTAAAGGCAGGTAGTTTCACTGGGTCCTATTTAGAGGTATTGGAGTAAAGAGGACGGAGTAAACATGTGCATAGCAGACCTTAGATTTTAATTGTTTTTTTTGTTTGTTTTTTTTTTCCACTTAAAAATTACGCCATACTTTGTGTTAATCGCATATAATCTCACTAAAACACAGTGAAGTTGTGGTTGTGTGAAAAAAGGTCAACAGGTTGAATACTTTTGCAGAGAGCTGTATGTGGACCGCCAATACAAGGATTTTATTTTGCTTATTGGCTGCACAATATCAGCATGTCCTAGTCGCTCAAAGACGACCTGTTAACACTACACTTAAGAAGCTTTTCATTCCTTTTTTGCCACACTGTTACAATCTTTTTTTGTCTATTACTCACCTTTAGAATATTTTAATATATATATTTCAAATTTGTTGTGAGATATTTAAAGAACTGATGGAACATATTTATAATTACAAGCATTTTACACTGATATAATTGGCCTCTATTGTCAGGAAGCAGTTAACTGTTATAATTCGGTAAAGTACGGTACGACACTAAAAAGGTTGCTGTCGGGTGCAGATCATTGCAGAAACATGACACTGTAGCTCTTAAATCGGTTAGATTAAGTATTCAGTTCACAGTATTCTTTAGGATCAGGATTAATTCTGAGCTCGAACAGCTCAGTCCTGTCCTGAATGTTCTTATGCCTGAAGGATTTAACCGCATCTTTTCTGCCCAGTGTCCTTAAGCAGCATCTTTAGGCTCCATTTTATGATTGAAAAGGTCCAAATGCACAAGACATGTCTGAGTTCCAATAAGTTATTCTATACTGGTCATCATAAGGGTTACCATAGCTGAACTTTGTCTGATTTAGATGGTGTTGATGTAAAAATTCATTAAGATATTTTTTTAATCATCTGATATTCACTCCTGCTGTATAACTATTGTGAAATACTTCAGGTTGAGTTTTTCCTGGGCGTGGCTCAACATGCGAGAGGTCATTTGACATCACTATTTTAAAACTACTGCTCAAAAAGCTCCTCCAATCTCCGGAGAAAAATATTCTTCACTTTTTGATCTGATGTTGCTGTTGGTTGGTTTTCTCTGTTTAAACCAGTTTTCCTGCCCCTCTTAAGGTTTGACGCTGAAAAAAATAGGAAAAGCAAAAAAAGGTATTTGCACTTTGACCAAAGGTCAGACTCTGCATCCTTCGTATTTTATGAAACTAACAATAAAGTGATCAGGTAGCTTGCAGAAACACACCAAGACACCTATTCTTTGAAGGAAAGATCGACTCCTCTGCAAATTTCAGCTGATATATGATTTAAATTCCAAATAAACAGATCAATTGACAGTTTGCTCATTAAAATAGGTGACTTGGTGATTGTTTAACCAGCTAAATTCTTGTCTGAGTCAGCAATGTAAAGTTAGCATTGATTAGTTTTTTTATGATCTCAGAACAGCGTCCATCTGTACATTTTGTGCAAGACTTTATGTTTTTAAAATCTGTCTTCAGAAGATACCGTTTTCGTCTCAGTGTAGACCGCAATGTAACAAATTTAAAGTTTATAGGAAGGTGACTCTGTGCAGATTGTCTTGATGTCACACTTGCTGGCCTATTTCTTGTAAAAACAAACCCAAAAACACAGGTTTAGAGATGATGCAGTTTAAACTTTGGTAAGTTCTTCGTTAGTTTGTGCTACAAGGAAGTAGTTTGTCCTCGTCATTGTGGTGTGTGTGGTTGCACTGTTGCACATTAACCGTGTCCTCACATGGTCGTCAGTGAGTGGCCCTCACTGAACGCCCAGCTTGTTCCCTCTCACAGCTTTTTGCATGACTCACTCACTGCACCCCTGCCCCCCACTGATGTTCTGGTAAATAGCAGAGATCCTTTGTCAGCTTTGCTCTTGCACTCAGAAATGTACTGCTCGTTCCTGATAAGTGATTAATGTTGAAGCTGCTGAAGTGATTCATTCGTATAACTGATTGCAAAGTATAACTGTGAAGGACAAACAAGACGGTAGGAGAAGTTTTTAGGTTTATAATCTGTGCAAACAAAAGTTTCTTGTGAGAAGTTGCAAACTCATTGACCTTAAGACCTGAAGCACCAATCAGAGCCAATTTTTTCTTGATCCCACGGATTTCCATGTCCTTTTTGTGAGATTAATTAAAGATTCAATAAATATTAGGGATATATGGTTTTATGCACACAATTGCATAATTGTCCAATTCCTTCATTTTCTGTCGAGTGGAAAATTACAACTTCTATCAAAGAACTTGAAAGCATTGTCCTGTTTTATTTGGATTGAAATAATTGGAAAAGATCCACATCTGAATTGCTAGGTCGCCTGATCGATTCATATTGGTGCATAACAGTTTAAAATGCATTTGAAACGCAGAAATGCATTGATTTGATCCACCACTTTGCAATAAGCTGGAAGTGGGATTTCCTTGAAATGCACAGATGGGTCCATTAGGAGCCATTTGTGCATTTTTGAAGGAAATTAAAACATTGTCACGTACACTTGGTGTTGACTTTCTGTGTGAACTGAAATGTCAGATTTTTAGTCAATGGTGTAAATATGGATCGTAATCTGTAGGTCAGACCTCAACGAAAATGGGCCAGCAGAAGTCTGATCAGTGCAACTGTAGCGCTTTAAAAATGTACTCGAAACACAAAGTCTAAACTGATTTGATCAACAACACTTGGTAACAAGCTGCATGTTGGAGTTCTATATTGCTCTTTAAAAGGCACATTTTTGTATTTTTAAACAAAATGAAGAACATTGTAATGCACACCTGGTGTTGTTTTTGTATTATAAAACAAAAATTTGAGATTTTGTTGAGGAATTAGGCTGGATTTTTATCAAACTCCTGTGTTTAGAGGTCAGTGTTGTGAGCTGGTTCTGATCGCATACCATCCCGGTTTCACAGCTATCCCATGACTTCTAAATGTTTCTACAGAATCGACCAGGAAATGTCCGGGAAGGTGGAGACCGCTGCTGTTCCTGAGTGACCGCCCCACACTGCAATACGGGGAGGAGAACGGATCCCAACCTTTTGTAACTCATGTCCACATATTTATGTGATGGGAGAATTACTCTTTTTTTTTTTTTTTTTTTTTTTTGCACTATGGAAAGTGCTTTTTTGAATCAATGCTGCCTGTTACATTGTCAGACATTTTGCTGTATTGTTTTTCATTGTTTGTCAAACAACCTAACCCGGATCACGTTGCGCACATGCTGTCTGAAATGTTTTTATTGCTCTTAGTTAAAAGTCCCCTGTGTAACGCCAAGCCTGACTTCGGTTGCTTAGTTACCGTTATATCCTCACTTTATTTTACACACTCTGTTACAAGGGGTTGCTGCATGTTCTGCTTCATTACATTGAAATATATATTTATATTCAAAAGGTGTCAAAAGGAGAGAGATTAATATATTTTTATGAACTGATTTTTAAACTGCAATTTTAGGTCTCAGTTTATGGAAACTGTTGTCAGCACCTTTTTCACTGTTCACTGCTGATGTTCTGTTGAAATCCTACCAGGGGAAAATAAAGCTTTATTTTGTTGCCCCTCACTGGGACGTGCCTTCTGAAACAATTCGGATTAAATATTAAAGTTTACTGGGTTTGTGCAAGATCTACATTTTAGGCCTTAAAGATGCACTTTTCACACAAGGTGTTACATTTAATTCAGTCATGTCTTGTCAACCTATTTATTACATTAATCTCACTGCTTACGTTTCTGCTTAAACTGCTTGATTAGACCGTTGCGGACATGGTGGAATATGTAACATTATCCACTATTTGTTCATAAAGTGTTTAATGAGGTTGGGCTTAAAAGCAGACTTTCAATTATTGCCGAGACCTTACTCACCTCTGTAAGGCTTAGTATATACGGGTAAAAAGGCATTACAGTTATGTTACCTTGACGTAAAAGTACAAATCTCAACAGTTTACCTCATGAACGTAATAGATTCATAAATGATAGTTATTCATATAAATTTAACGTGGTGTAACTTGCAGAAACTCTGCGCCGAGGTGCTCTTATTCCCTCAAAGGAAAACCATCTCTTCTGCTTTGTTTTTTTTTTTTTTTATTCTAACTACCAAGTAGAAAAAACATCCACAAAAACTTTACTTTTTACTCTAAACATTAAATGTTGCAAAACAACAAAGGATTTATTGTTAATAAATTCCTGTACAGTAATAACCACAAATACACCAGAATTACAGCTTTCATTGAAATCACAGGTATAGAACATTACATGAACACCATTATGATACTAAAAAAATAAGCTTGCCTGCAAGAAAGATTAATTTGGCCCTCTGGAAATATGTTGTGTTGCTAAAACCACATTTATGGCTTGGAAACGAAATGTACTAAACAGCTTAACCAATTCCGTTAACACTTAATTGGTTTTATTTTAACTAAGTAATGTTAACTAGGTAACATCTTTATAAGGAGCAAAATACCCAAAAGGGAGAATATTTTGCACAAAATGTACTTGAAAACAAGTCTGTTTTTATTTGGTATTTCTACCCACGTCCACAAAATATCAGATAACATTACCGAAGTAGTGATTAATGTGTATTTTAACAGCAATGGTAATCGTTTTTATTCTTTTAAATAGAAGTGAAGAATAATGCAGAACTGGTATTTTTTTTTTCTCCAGGTCATCCACACCCTGAGAATCTCAAACCTGTCAGAAGTTCCTTCATGATAAATAATGCTTCTCAAACTAAGACCTGCTTCAGTCGAAAGAAAATCTGAGTATAAAACTTATTTTAGATTCTATAAGAAGTTTGAATAGTGCAGAAAAGCCAGGGGGTCATGACCCAAAGCTTTAAAACGAAGAATTGACTCCAAACACCTGATGGAAATGTCATCCACTTCTGGGTCAAACTTATTTGCGAAAAGGTGTTGCTGTCTCAGGAGCCACAGGAGGTCGCCAGCTCCGTACACACAGACGGCTCTCCTGTAGATCCCCGTGCACGGGTAGTAGGGAGCTCCTTTGGTCATGTCTCCTGCTAAGTAGGCCCACTTAACGGCTCGGGCCAGAGCCTGCATGTCCGAGACCTCATATTTGCTATTTGCAGGCGCTGATCCAGGAACAGAGGGCATCCTCTGCAGGGTCGCCCACAGGTGCTCGTCTGGGCTGTACGTGTCTTTCTCCCACTCCATGAAATTCTGCACCTCTCTGTCCTGCATCACGTGTTTCACAAAGGCTCTTGAGACCACGAAGTAGGCGTTTCCTGAGAACATCGGGGTTCTGATGGGCGGTGGGCTCTTCCTCACGTCCGTCCAGACAACGCTGTTGGTGACGTTGTGGCGGTACTGCCAGCGATGTTTCTTGTATTCACTGGTGGCTTCGGTTTCCAGGCTGTTCCTTCCACTGAGGGCTTTCAGAGCCATCACCATCTCCCTGTTGGTTTTGATGGGAAAGTCTGTCCCACATGTATTCAGCAGGTATCTCCACTGGACTTCAGATTGCAGCAGATCTTTCATGCAGTTCAGATCTGCCTGTACTCTGGACCATGAAGCATACACAACTGTTTCTAGTTTACTGGTTACGAAGACATTGGGAAAGCAGGAAACAATTTTCTTAACAGCCCTGTGAAAACCCAGAGAAGACTTCTGATCAATGTGCACGCAATAGATGTTTTGAGGAGCATAAATAGATCGTAGGAGTCGTTCAAACATCTCAATCTTCTCGTGGATCACCATGGAGTATGCAATGGGAAAATTTGCCTCCTCCTCACTAAGAGGCACTTTAATGAAACCTCTATTCTCAATATAAGCTGCACAGTCCAACGTTGCATTAATGTAGAAATCCTCAGAAAGAGTCTTTTTCTTACTCCTGGATGATAGAAGCACCTGTAGTTCAGCCTTTTTGCCCTCCACATCTCCACTGATGACAGCTAAACAGACAGGCAAGTCAGAGGAGAACTGCTCCGGTATGTGAAAATCAGAGGACTGACTTCTATTAAAGGCAGTTCCCCAAAGAACAAAAGAAAGAAACATACACATGAGGATGAGAAAGATGGTCCTCAAAGAAGTCCACCTTTTGTTGAGGCTTGCAACAGTCATCTCTTTGCTCAGAGGCGACGGAGCATGTGAGTTCTGATCATTGCAGCTTGACGTTTAAAGGAGAAGCTGCAGTATGGATCATCCACTGGTGGAGGTGTGACAGGATGATCTAACTGCATCCTTGTTGATGTTTGAATATCAGTACTTTGCTTACATAAGCAAATATTGGAATGGATAGGGATGCAGAACAGAAGTTAACATTTATAGATAAACCTGCAAAGTTATTCTCCAATGTTTGGTTTCACTTTTTAATGTCCGTTAAAAAAAGAATATTGATACATTTACACAAATATGCAGGTAGTTTTTTCAGTCACTGCTCACATGTTTTTCTAACAGTGTGCATTATACAGATACAGGCACTTTGTAGAATGTAACAACTAAAACAAACAAAGAATGCCATAGCTACAGTTCTGGTCAGATGTTTACATTCACTCATACATTTGCATTCATGTTTTTCCAAGGTGAAGTTGAATGAACGTTTGGATTTATTTCCTTATCCCCACAGTGCACAAATTGTACAGGCTAAAATATCTACACCCGCTAAAATGGGTTAAATGACCCTCAGCAGACTGCATCTTTACCACGCATGTTTTGTAGCCATTAACAAGCTTGTGGCACAAATCTGAGTGGACATTTGATCAGTATTTAAGAAAAAAATGCTACAGTTTATTTAAATTGGTTGCTTTCCTGCACCAGGTTTTAAGGCATATTCCATTAATTTCAAATGTAGTAGAAGCCTAATTTATTTATAACAACGCATGTTTTTATATGTGTTAAGATTATTGTCCTGACAGGACACCCAATTTTGCCCAAATTTCAAGCATCTGACCCAAACCTTCACATGAACTGAACTTGTTTAGAATGTTTAGGAACCACCCAAGTTCAAACTTTTCTTGAACCAGAAAATGCTCCAACACCATTCCTACTGTCCACAATGCAGCAAATGTTAGCACGGAATATGGACTGGGAGGGTGCTGAGCAAAAAAAACCGAAGCCCTTAATCCAAAATCATCACCTTCAAGCTCAATTGAACATTTGCTGCTGCCTACATGGAAAATCCAAATGTTTCCTGGATGAAGGTTTTGTGGTCAGACAACACAGACTGAACTATTTGGACACAATGAGTCAAGGTTAGGTTTACAGACTTAAAACTACGGTACCCTCTCTTAAGGATGGTGGTAATAGCATCCTGCTAGTACTCTGTTGTCAGTGGTAGTGAAAATGGAGGTTCTCCACATTCTTCAACTTCTTCAAATTCTTCATTTCAAGAAAACATTTTTTTTAAATAAAACATAACCTCAACAAATATGTAATGCAGTTTTCAAATGATTACTTCACTATCCAAACGTATGTTAAAAAGTAACTGCTGCTCAAATATAATGACCGGTTGCCCCACCTATGGCACCAGGAACTGCTCTTAAGGGTTTCTGATAACTGGTTATGAGTCTTTTATATTACTGTGCAGGAACTAACTTTTGTTTGCAGAACTGTTTTAATTCAGTTCCATTGGAGAATATCCAAGCAAAAATAAGGCCTGTTTAAGGTCATGCCACAGCATCTCCATCAGATTTAAGTCTGGACTTAATCCAATACAAAGCCTTCAGTTTTTTTTTTTTTCTTAGCCATTCAGAGGTGGTTTGGCTGCTATGCTTAGATCAGTGTTCTGCTGCATAACCCAAGTGAGGTTAGGGTCATGATCCTATGCTGGGACATTCTTTCAGAATTTTCTTTTAGAGAGCAGAAAACATGGTTCCATCAAATATGGCAAGTTGTCCAGATCCTGAAGCAGCTATGCAGCCCAGACCATCACACTAACCCCAACATGTTTGACTTTAAATATGATGTTTTTCTGAAATGCTGTTTAAGTTCAGTGTCAGATCTAAAGGGATGTACATCTTTCAAAAAGTTCCACTTTTGTCTCATCAGTCCACAGAATATTTTCCCAAAACTGTTGTGGACCATTATGATATTTTTGAAAAAATATACATTTAGTCTTTGTGTTGATATTTTGGTCATCAGTTGTTTTAGCCTTGGAAGTCTCCCAAAAAGTGGCAAAAAACAGAAGAAGTCTGTAGTGGAGCATATTCTTTTTCACAGTGCTGTAGCTGGTTGAAATGCAAATAATAACAATGCACTAACCCCAAAACAGAGATCACGGACTGGGTTTTAGATGTATAAAGCAGGATAAGAATAAGCTTCTAGTATTGCACCCTGTTAAAAATGTGTCTAGTGCTCTAAAGTGGAGAAACTAGCTAGTTTAAACAAACTGAGTGGTTAAATATCCATCCACAATTTGACCAGAAACTCGCTGACATCTAGAAAAAAAAACAAGTTTGTTGAAACATTCAACTTGAAAAAGGCATTTATGCAAATATTTGTGGAATTATCATAGCATATTTGATTTTATATGATTACTTTTGACCCTGTGTGGGGAAGAGAAATTCAACCCTAAATTTAAACTGGTGCATACAGTGCTTGTTGTTAAGAATCATTGTTATTTTACTTAAAAAGAACAGTTCAAAAAAATTAAAAGCAATTGAACACCATGATTGTATGTAAACATCTGTAAATACATCCCCTTGTCTTTCTAAACATAAACTAAGCTACTTTTTCTAACCAAATTTTACATTGATAATCATTCTGTAACAGTGCACAGATGGCATGGATGCATCTAAGACTGACTGACAGTGACATCTTGGTCTGTGTCTGTGTCCTGCTCAAGGATGAAGCTGTAGCGTCTGTAAACCGATCCGCCTCTGCTGGTGTAAACCACATCTACCTCATCGCCGCTGTCAGGCTCGGGCACACCGTGGGGCATGTTGATGCCTCCGCTGCCGCTCAGTCTCTCGTAGCTCTGGTGCCAGCAAAGCCTCCTCTTGGCGTGGGCCTTGACCAATGCAAACACAGCCAGGGCCAGACCCACCGCTAGCAGCAGGGCAATGGGTAAAGCAGCTGAGGTGTGCTTCAAAGCTCGCAAGGACATATTTGTATCTGCCTCCTTACTGTCTCCGGACCTGGGCTGTGGAACGTCCACACATAAGGCTAGGGAAGAGAAAAAAGATCACACTAATCCATTTTTTTCATCAAAACAATGAAATGCTTCAGGAAGCTAGCATGTTTACCAGAGCGAGTGTCACAAACACAGCAGTTGGTGTGATTCCCTGCAGCCTGACAGCAGCGGGAGCAACGGTTCTCTACAGCATGGAGGGCAAAGTCTCTGTGACAGGTCAGACACTGGTCAGGTCTGGGGCCGACGCAGTGCCTGCAGGAGCTGTCACAAAACTCACAGGTTTCCTACGAAACAGCAGCACACATGATTGCACTGTACATACAATACACATAACAGTACACTTAGGAGAGTGTTTCAATAACTATCACTTTCACGTTTCAATCCAAGCAATATCAGAGTATCAGCACCTGACCCATACAGTGCCTTGCAATATGCATACCTCTTGAACTTTTCCACATTGTGTCCTATTACAACCATAAACTTCATATCTCTTACTGAGATTGTATGTTATAAGTAACTGAGTCAATACTGAGCAGAAACCTATTCTCAAAATTCTAGCAGCAATCTTTCGGGGTTTGATCTAAACCATTCCAGTGTAGCTCTGGCTGTACATTTTGGGTTTTAGTCCTGCTGGAAGGTAAACATCTGCCCCAATCTTAAGTCTTTTGCAGCCTCCTAAAGGTTGTCTTCTAGGAATGTCCTATATATAGCGTCATTCATCGTCTTATCAGATCTGACCAGCTTTCCTGTCCCTGCTGAAGAGAAGCATTCTCACAGCGTGATGCTGCCACCACCATGTTTTAGCGTGGGGAGAGTTCATTATCTGACACATTCTGACATTTTGCATGTCAACTAGAAATATAATTTTTAGTCTCATCATACCAGAGTACCATCTACCACATGACTTGTATGCTCACGTGTCTTCTTATGGCTTTGTTTCCATAATAACGTTCTGCCACTTTTTCATGAAGATCAGATTTGTAGAGGGCACGACTAATAGTTGTGCTCTCTGTACTCTCAGTTTTGCGATGATAGATTAACCAGTGCTTTCTGAGATTTTCAGAGCTTGAGCTGACCTATCTGCCGTTTTCCTTGGTCTGTATGATGATGTTCACTAATGTTCTCTAGCAAACCTCTGAGGCCTTCACAGAATAGTTATACTGAGATTAAACCATAGACAGGTGGATTGTGAAAAAATTGAAAACAATGTCATTTTTCCTTCCACTTTATACTATTCACGACATTAAATCCCAATAAAATATAATGGAGATTGTGGGTTTAAGTTGACAAAATAAGGGTTGTGGTAAACTTTTTTTGCAAGAAACTGTAGCTTTACATTACAGTTGTGTTATTTATTTAATCCTACAGGTTTATGATCATGCAAAAGCATGATTAAATTTGAACAAGTAAAAAAGGCTTTTCCTGTCTTGGCAGAAACATACTGTAATATTCAGCAGTCTTCCCGGTCACTTCTGACCACTGCACCTGAATGACAGCTCACCATTTCTGAAAAGTATCGCCCTTCCTCACAGCGTGGGTAGCAGACTTTGTCTTTGAGAGTGCTGCCCCAGTCACATGTTAGGCAGCCTTGAGGCGAGGAGTCTGAAATCATACGTATACTGTACAGATAATCAGCAGTCTTATGCAAATGGGAAAATGTACTCTCAAACATTGACACATCAGAAAGACAAACACTATCCTAGAGATAGAAAACTCTACCTATTGTTCTATTCAAGGAAGAAGCTGGTAACTGGAAGTGTCTGTACCTGTGCACGTCTGACAGCTGGTATGGCACTGCTTGCAGATGTCATTGACCTGATAGAAGCGGTGTGGGCAGCGTTCCACACACAGCTTGGTGCCCTGCAGCTCCAGGAGTGGAGGGAGACAGACCCTGCAGGACTCGGATCCTGGGCCTGTACACAGCTTGCAGGATGGGTCACATTTTTGGCAGCGAGAGCCCTCTTTGTAATACCTGAAGAAACATATAAATTATAATTTGATTCCAAAAACAACTGTTTATAAAAACTAATAAGATATTTGTCTCATTATAGGTAAACTAAAGAAGCAAAGTTAAACTTTAAGAAGCAGCCTGAATCTGATTTCCAATTCAGACACTTGCTGTAATATTTAGATCCAAACCTTTGAGCGCAGTCTAAAAAACATTAGGTCAAGATTCAGTTTTGTACCCTGCAGGACAGTGGAGGACGCAGAGCTGGAAGAGCTGCAGGTATCCCGCGGAGCAGGTCAGACAGTCTCGGGGTGACGCACCGGTGCAGGTAGAGCAAACATGATCACAGGGAAAACACAATCCCAGCTCCTGTCCATCAGCTTCCTGCTTTGTGGAGTATGTACCAGCAGGACATTCATCTACACAGGCTCTGTCTGGAAAAGATAACACTTTCTTTCAGCTCACACATTTCAGTAATTTCTCCACTCCTGTCCTCTTGACTCTTTATCAGCTCTCATCTTCACTGTGTGATTTAACAAAAATAATTCTGTATTAATGTGGCTGCTGGGTTCGACTCTGGGGGTCTTTCTGCATGGAGTTTGCAGGTTCTCCCCGTGCATGTGTGGGTTCTCACCAGGTACTCCAGCTTCCTCCCACAGTCCAAAAACATGATTGTTAGGTAAAATGGTCTCTCTAAATTGCCCTTAGGTGTGAATGAGTGTGTGCATGGTTGTTTGTTCTGTATGTCTCTGTGTTGCCCTGCGATGGACTGGCGACCTGTCCAGGGTATATCCTGCCTCTCGCCTATAGACTGCTGGAGATAAGCACCAGCTTCCCCGTGACCCACTATGGAAGAAGTGGTATAGAAGATCAATGAATGAATGAATTCTGTATCAATTATTCATATTTACAATCCTTTAAGCTACCGAAAAAAATATTGTTCTTATCCCTGAATCCAAATGAAATGAGAAATAAATAAAAAAAACTATAATAAAACTAATTAAAGCTGCAAGCAGCATTGGGCGGCCCTCGCAGCTCGGCCTGTACAGCGACCGCGGGAGCCTGGCATCACCTCCTCCACGCAACTGACGAGCCCACCACTCGATTCCGCACGTCACCACTAGGGTGAGCAAGCTTTCATATGACCTTCGTTGATGCTGAGTTCTGCAACGACGAGGAAGCGTTCAGAACTTGCCGATTAAAGCTCCGCTCACTTCCTGTTTGTTTGCGAAGGATTAACGGAGACTTCCTGCTATGCTTAGAAAATGTCATTAAAAGTATTATGTCTCATTAGACAAAGTTTAAAAGGTCAATCAGCTAAAAAAACCTGTCATTTTGGTTGTCAGTAGGCGGGGCTAAAGTCATGTCACCAATTTACTGTTCAGCATTTGCCCACGATGATGGATACCAAATTTGAAGTGGATCCGATGATGTATGAGGGAGATAACGCGGTTGAAGAGGGCATCTTTTATTCAAATTGCAAGGAATAAAGCTGTTTAGAGGCTTTGCGAGAAGCGTAAAAAAAATCTCGTGGAAATCCGAATTTCCGAAGTGTACCGAATTTCATACCTGTAAGATAAAGTAAGGTCAATGTGGAAGCTGTTTTGAACATTTCCTGTGGCCTCTGTGGAGCCGATTTAATTGCTACCCCCAAAATACGTAATTTTACACCAGGATTGATGTGTGTCCAAATTTTGCTGGCTTTTTGAATATCATAAAGCCTCCAAAAAAGGCTATTTATTTGACAGATAAATAATAAGAATCGGAGCGATTACAACAGGCCTAAGTATAACAGTACAGTAGATACTACAATGACTAAGTTATCACATTTATGCATCCTAGTGGAAACTCTACCAAATTTGAGACAAGGAAAACAAAAAACATTTTAAATGTTACGCTGATTTTTGATTATACTAAAACAAGCAGCTTTGCCCTTATTTTTTGAGCATCAATTCTCTCTTTCTCCCTCTTCCTCGCCGCCTCATTCCTCCATCCTAATGGCCCCACTGAGCAAACCCATTTCGTTTTAAATTAACTCATTGGAAAACATTTTCTTTTCTAAGCAATATTGTTGGACTTATGAAGAACCATTTTAGGCTGAAAATTAATTACAGGTAGGTCAATTAGAATATCAGCAAAAAAGGTAATTTATTTCAGCCATTTTATTAAAGAAGTGAAACAATTGAGTTATACAGATACATTATATACACAGGCAGGTATACTGAAAGCATTCATTCCTGGTTATTTTGATGATTATTGGCTTACAGCTAATGAAAACCAAAAATTTAGTTTCACAGAAAATTATAATCTATGTATGATACTGTACATGCACTGAGTACTTGGTCAGAGCTCCTTTTGCATGAATTACTGAATCAAAGCAGTATGGATGTGATGGAGGTGATCAGCCAGTCACTCTTCTACAAGTTTAAAGAGGCTCTGGTTGACTTCATTGCTGCATCTCACAACCTTCTGTTTACAATACTCCATATTATTTATAGGGATTAGGTCAGGCCAGTCTGCTGGCAAATCAAGCACAGTAATACCATGGCCTTTAAGCAGGTGTTGGTACTTTTGATATTGTGGGCAGGTGCCAAGTCCTGATCGAAAATTAAATCAATATCTCCATTACATTTATCAGCTTATCAGCAAGAGTGACATGCACAAACATTTCCTGCAAGACAGCTGTGCTGATGATGGACTTGACACTGTGAACCAACACTAGCAGATGTGTCCCCAAATCAATATTGACTGCGGACACTTCACACCGGACCTTAAACAATTTAGAGTCTGTGTATCCCTACTCTTTCTCCAGACTGGGACATAGATTTCTAAATGATATGTAAACTCAATTTCATTTTGAAAATAGTACTTTTAGAATCTTCCCCAAACTCTGTTTGGACTTTGCTGCACAAGTCTGTCAAGGCTGTGGTTCCCCCATTTCTGGTTCTTGTGAATGTCTTTTCTCTCCCATTTTGTCCTTCCACTTAATTTTCAATTTATGTGGTAAATGGCATGCAATTGTATAGTGCGTTATCAAGTCCCCAGAGACCACAAAGCACTACACTAGTCATCCACCCATTCACACACTGACAGTGATAGGCTACACTGTAGCCACAGCTGCCATGGACACTGACAGAAGTGAGGCTGCCATACAATCGGCACCTCCGAGCCCTCTGACCATCACTAGCAGGCAAGGTGGGTTGGGCGTCCCAAGGACAAGGACACAACAGCTGAGACAGATGAAGCAGGGGTTCAAACCAGCAACCCAACGGTTACAGGACGAACCACCACCACTGTCGCAACTGTCACTGTGGCCAGCCAGCTTCTTTAATAATCACTGTCTGCTGTCAAGTCAGCAGTCTTCCCTATTTCTGCATTCTTCTTTATTGTTCCTATGTAATGATGATGTCTTATCTCTGAGGTTTTGAATTTATAATAAGCAAGCATGTGTGGTAAAAAAAAAAAAAAAACTAAGTTGTTTTTCAAACTTAAGTTTCTACATCAGAACAAAACTGCAACTGAGCACCATACATACAGCAAAAGAGCATGTCATCTGTACTGAACACTAGAGCCACATTCACCCAATCACATACACGTCCACACACCAGGAAACAGATTGGTAGGCAACCTGAGGGTAAGTGCCTTGCCCAGTGGGCAGATGTGGCAGGAGGAAGCTGGAATCAAACCCACAGCTTTCAGATTACAAAACCACTACTCTTCCCACTTTGCCATTCTTAAGCCAAATACAGAAGCAGTGTGTAAAAATGAAACAGAGCCCTACACTCAGAAAAAAAAAGTACCTAATTGTACCTTTAAGGGTACAAAGGCTTGTCACTATTGTACCATCAACAGTGGGTACTTACTTGTACCCTTATAGACTGTACCTCGTAAGATTAGAATTGTACCTTTGGTGACAATCTTGTACCCTCTTACAAAAGTGAAAAAAAAAATTTACTTTTCATTGACTTTTACTGTATAAAACCACCCCAAACCACCGCACTCACACATTATCTCAGGTAATGTACAAAATGAAACTTTATCTTCTATTTTGACATTTCAAGTTTTCATTTCATTAGATACTTGCACACAATATCGAACTGTAACATACAAAATGTCATCAACAGAGTATGTGTCATTTGCCTGAAAGTCCATTTCATCTTCTGCTTTCAGTAAAGACCATTCTGCATCCACTTTTACTCTGTATGCATCAAAGTGGCGGTCAAACGACAGGGGATCAGCATTTTCCCACAAAGAATCCATATGGTGTCAATGTTGAAGATGTATTTTATTTGCCAAAATAGTGGCAGAGCCTCTGAATGCAGGACATCTATAATAAAAACATCTCTGATGGCATACTTAACACTGTCTATCGTTAATTCAGACACGTGTTGAAAAACTTTGTTTGTGAAATCCACATTACAAAGATTGTGATTAAATGACAGGGCTTTCTGCAGTTCAACAGGTAAAGATAAAAATGGAGTTGCCACACTTTTTCCAGGCAAACTTTCAAATTCACACAGACATGGGACGAGACATAGCGTCAATAGAGGAGATTTATTTTCCTGGTGACAGTTATTGGTAGAGGCCGGTCCCCATCCTCAACTATTCTTGCAATGTATCTTCGGAGGAACACTAGGGTGTTCTTCAGGTGTCTTGGGTATGCCAGGTTGAAGACAAAGTACGTGCAGAAGGCTGAGATGATCCCTTCATCAACTGCTTGGGTGTGACAAACCACAACGTCGTCTGCTTTCACAATGGTTGTAGCTCTCTTTGTAAAGGCCATTTTCCAGTCTTGGCTAGTCAAGTGAATTGTTGGGTATGGAGATGGAGAATCACACTATTTGAAAGCAAAACAGAAATAAGAAAAACATAGGAAATTAAGTTCAAAGTCTGTAATGCTGCATTATCTAACAATGTGAAATATTCTAGCTTCAAAATGCCATTAAACATCACTAAAACAGCAACGCCTCTCACCGTGGTGCTGAAAATGTGATTGCTATTAGGATTATTGGTTGATAAGAATTTGACCAAACAAACCCTCTTAAAGTTAGTTCTGCAAGAGAACCAAGCGGTAAGTGGAAGGGGACTTCTAACATTTTAGAATAACATGTGAATATTAAAGTCTGGGGAATTATCTTGGTTCTGTTAAATTTGCATTATATTATTAGATCAAATGCTTCTTTCATTTAATGTTAAGAGAAACATTGTCCTGTTTATGTGTTTTGATGTTCCTGCCTTGAACAACCTGTTGGTCAATATTGAGGTTTCAGGCAAAGAAGGTGAATATGCGATTCATGACCAAAGCATTAGCATTTATTGAAGAAATCTTTAAAGATTAAAATGTCTAGGATCCATAACATGACAGTTAAACGGATATTCATTAGAATGAACAAAAACGGTTTAAGAGTTTATTACATAATGCGCAGCATTAATATCAATAATTTTATATATACACACACACACACATATATATATATACACATACAGGGGTTGGACAATGAAACTGAAACACCTGCTTTTAGACCACAATAATTTATTAGTATAGTGTAGGGCCTTCTTTTGCGGCCAATACAGCATCAATTCGTCTTGGGAATGACATATACAAGTCCTGCACAGTGGTCAGAGGGATTTTAAGCCATTCTTCTTGCAGGATAGTGGCCAGGTCACTACGTGATACTGGTGGAGGAAAACGTTTCCTGACTCGCTCCTCCAAAACACCCCAACGTGGCTCAATAATATTTAGATCTGGTGACTGTGCAGGTCATGGGAGATGTTCAACTTCACTTTCATGTTCATCAAACCAATCTTTCACCAGTCTTGCTGTGTGTATTGGTGCATTGTCATCCTGATACACAGCACCACCTTCAGAATACAATGTTTGAACCATTGGATGCACATGGTCCTCAAGAATGGTTCAGTAGTCCTTGGTAGTGACGTGCCCATCTAGCACAAGTATTGGGCCAAGGGAATGCCATGATATGGCAGCCCAAAACATCACTGATCCACCCCCATGCTTCACTCTGGGCATGCAACAGTCTGGGTGGTACGCTTCTTTGGGGCTTCTCCACACCGTAACTCTCCCAGATGTGGGGAAAACAGTAAAGGTGGACTCAGAGAACAACACGTTTCACATTGTCCACAGACCAAGATTTGAGCTCCTTGCACCATTGAAACCGACGTTTGGCATTGGCATGAGTGACCAAAGGTTTGCCTATAGCAGCCCGGCCGTGTATATTGACCCTGTGGAGCTCCCGACGGACAGTTCTGGTGGAAACAGGAGAGTTAAGGTGCACATTTAATTCTGCTGTGATTTGGGCAGCCGTGGTTTTATGTTTTTTGGATACAATCCGGGTTAGCACCCGAACATCCCTTTCAGACAGCTTCCTCTTGCGTCCACAGTTCATCCTGTTGGATGTGGTTCGTCCTTCTTGGTGGTATGCTGACATTACCCTGGATACCGTGGCTCTTGATACATCACAAAGACTTGCTGTCTTGGTCACAGATGCGCCAGCAAGACGTGCACCAACAATTTGTCCTCTTTTGAACTCTGGTATGTCATCCATAATGTTGTGTGCATTTCAATATTTTGAGCAAAACTGTGCTCTTACCCTGCTAATTGAACCTTCACACTCTGCTCTTACTGGTGCAATGTGCAATCAAGCCAGAATGTTTTACATTAATACATAATGCAGGAGTATCACATGAATTACACTGCCTTACAGTGTGAAGTAGAATGCTGTGTAAATTAAATCAAAACGTAATCATACCAACCCAATGTAATTACAGCACCCATTCAGTTAATTTTGTTTTAATTCACAATTAATTTAAGTTAGACAATAGGAGTGCTTAAAACACTAAGTTTGCTGTATAAATTGGTTAGGTTGACCAACAGACATTTGCAAGTTAGACATACCTCTCCAAGCATGATAAAGAGATCAGTGTTCTCTCTGAAGATGTATGGGAGAAAAAAAGGGCTGCTCTTCTGTCAATATCTTTAAGACATAAGATATATTTGAGATTTAATCAGAATTTTATTGCTTCAAATTTGTCTAAAGTATTTTACATGTGTTTTGCAAAAAACTGAAAGTAGTAATTAGTGTTTCAATTACAATTAATCAATTTTGCCTATTTTGTCAGTATATACCTAAATCAACAATTAACACATAAAAGATAGAAAATTTAAAAGAAATTAGAAATTAAAGGCTAGAAAACACCCCAGCATGGACATCATATAATGTATACCTGGTACATCTTCAGTGAGAGCCTCCTTTCTTGCCTCCTGGTAGAGCTGGTACAGAGGAGACTTCCCTTGTGTCAGGTGAAGCACTTTAGGCATAATACGGGCGAAGCCTTCACTGAATTGTTGTTGCACGTTTTCCATTGCAGGATGAATACGCTGTACTTCATCACACAGCTGCAAAAGAACAAATATTGTGCAGTCTTAAGTATTTTGTTGAAAACAATTTGTCCAAATTTTGGTGAAATCTTGGTCTTTCAGGTACATTAAACTTTTCAGATTAAAATGAATATGTTTTGAAAAACATTTGTAAATCTAAAAAGCCACATGTCATAGGGAACTACAAGTAGGAGAAGAAGCAGTCGCAGACTGTCTTATTGCTAAATTCTTATTTACGATGTAAAAGACAGAAAGAAATATTGTGAATATAGATTTAGGATAAAGTCGGAAAGGAAAACACTTAATAAATCTAACCTTTTTATTACACATAGCACATCACATTTGTCAAGACTAACATACTCCACATCAGGGTAAGAACATCTATTTCATTTTAAGGCACTTACACCCCTTGATGTTCTTAAGAAATGGTACTTCTCAAGTGTTTCCGCCAAAGTCATGCCATCTGCAATCTCCTTTCGCTGCCATGAAAAGGTCTGCTGCATACGGTCTTTGACGATTTTTGTGTCTGGTTGCAGCTTCTGATACTGGCTGTGTAGGACCTTTACATGAAGCCTCAATGGAAAACGGATCCTCACAAAGGACTTTTGGAACCTAAACAATGAGGGCGAGAGGGAATAATGTCCACAAAAGCAAATCTGACTGAACTAAATATGCTGTATTTAGAGCTGTAAAATTTACAATGTGCATTCCCTTTGTACTCTTTAAAGATCTATCCACCAACGGATTTGACTGACCATAAAATATTAAAACACAACTAATAGATCTTATTGGCAAATCCTGTATGATTTGTTTAATTTAGAACAATTAATAGGAGTGCCAGGGTTTTCAAAGGTAATGTAAATACGGTGGGCGTCCCGGGTTTATAAGCAAACACCCGAAGATATTGGAATTCTGGTACTTTTATGAATCCATTTGGGATACTAAGAACATTAAAAATGTGTCATTGTGTAGTTGGGTGTATCTGGGCAGCAAGTAAATCAATTTACTATTTTCCTTTTTTTTTTTTTAAACTGTGCCTCTGACCTTGGAAACATTTCTCTGAGTTGTTCTTGCAGATTCAACAGGCTGCTTTGACCCCATAAACCCAAACTTCTTCTTACTGCGTCTTACTTCATCATTGTCAATCAGCGGTGCACGCTCAAATTTACATTTGCGCTTCAGAGACATGTGCCATGTATGCTGATTGAAAGACAGACATGCATGACCAAAAACGATTTATTGTGTACGCTGAGAATCTAAACAAAAGCTCATTGATAATGTTATTTCTGTCCAGATAAATGGGAAAGGCAATACGTATGCCTAAAACCTAGAATACTTGTAAAATCCCTAATTTGACAATTTACAATTAATCCCTAACAATAAATACATTGCTGTACAGTTTTCACTTACATTACCATTTCCCTCAATTTGGTGAGACTGTAAATCCAAGCAATGTGAATTTTTTAGTTAATTCACACTGTGTGGACAACTAGGAGGACAACTGAATTTGCATTCAAATATTTACCTGGAAGATGCTGAAGAAGTACTTTGCTGCCATTCTCCTGGAGGCACAAGTTCTAAAGTAATTGATATTGTTGACTCCTTTGCTTGGACAAAAACGGATTAAATTTCAGTTGATTCTTGAAAGATCCTTGAAAAGATCCTTGAAAGATCCAATCGACTGTATCACCATCCACATCATTATCTGAAAGTTTACAAAAGATAGACAGTCCTATTCAAATGCATAGCAAAAAGTCAGATTTTGGTTGGACTAACAATATTCTGGTCTTTTTTTTATAATATTGGCAAGATTTAACTTAGTCAAAAGAGCACGTATTCATCCACCAACACAACAAGAATTAACATAATTTTTCAGAAAACAGAAACAGCATAAAAATTCAATATTAATTTAGCTTGTAAAGAAATGCTTAAACTAACAAACACATACCATATCCCAAGGTTAGCTTATTAGCCTTTAGAGTACCGCGCCATTTTATTTTAAACCGAAGAAAAATGGCGCAATATGGCAATAGCAAATCAAGCGGCTAATCTGGAGGAGATAATGTTAGCTACTGACTTGCATGACTTAATACTACTGTAGTAGTGAAAAATAAATACATTTGGCGTAGCACGCCAAAGACACAACTCTAAAGTTGATTGAATATTAGCGCATTTACTAAAGTAGTAGCTATAAGCTAGCGCTAATGCTAGCATTGCAAACATTGTCTGGCAAATTTTAATGGGACATTATTTTAATTTACAGCTTACCTCTGAATCTCTGCGCTTCTGCTTCCGACACGTCAATGCCTTCTTCTTTAATTTTTCATAATAGGTCCTCGGTTGACAGATCGATAAACGCCATAGCTTGCCTACCTCCACAAACCAGTAAAAAAATCGATTTTGACAGTCTAGCTTGTCAAATTCAAAAGACAGCCAATCGGTGTTGGCTGTACATATTTGACAGATAATTCAACCAATCAAATTAAATTTGGGAAAAAAGCTCCGCCTCTAGGAGCATGTACTACTCATTTGCCAGTGTGACATATGAGCAAAATCACAGTATATGAAATAGAATAATGCAAACTGCATTTAAATATGTTAGATTTTTTTTTATCGCACAAATACACTTAACGGTATTTAATTTTTGCTAATACTCTACTATAGCCATTTGTTGTAAAATATATATTGAATCCGTTACCTTCAAATTACATTGTTTTATCATTTTTTCTTTCCTTGTTGTCCATCTTCTGAAAGTGTACCCTAAAATTATTAATAAAGAGTACAAATATGTACCATTTACTATTTTGGAACAAAAATGTATCTTTCAGACCATCAAAAAGTACAAATATGTGCCCTAAAGTCCAATTATTACCCCTATAGAGGTACATAAGTCCAGACTGTACCTCAGGGGACAGAAATGTACTCTTAATGTACCCTTTGAGTGTATGTAAAACATTCAAAAGTTAAATAAGCCAAGTTCTTAGAAGTAAATTGAGATTAAATCATCAGGGAGTTTGAGCATGTTGGTTCTAGGTTATATTTGCTCTGTAATAACATTATTGAGCTCTACAAATAGTGTGAGTTGGTTTGAAGTCAGCTGGAAGTTTTGACTTTGTGGTTTGGATCATTCAGGTGTCTCTGACCATGATAAAAATGAGAAAAAAATAATTTATGTATTTTTTATTTCTTCAGCCAATGATATCCGACCTAAAGGCCTCAGTTAATTTGCCTAATTTCAAATGATAACTCTACATTCAGAAAAAGTTTCAGCACCTTTGAATAAATTGCAAATATTCCTAGGAAGAAGACTTTTCTTCTCTACAAACACCTGAACAAACCACAAGACTTCAAATGAAAATTAAATACAGGACATCCTGGCAGCAAGGAAGCAGTGTTAGTGCCTAAGGTTTATATCTGGTTACATGGCATACAAGAAGGAAACACTTGTTTCTTGGTCATTAAATCAACAACAGAAGCTTAATTTAATTCATAATTTAAAACAATAGTAATCCTAACCACGGTATCAAGGCTGTAACAGAATGGCTGAGAAAGAATCAAGTCGCTCATTCCAGCAGTCTAAATCCACATCTTTATCTAATTTAAAACAATCTTTTTTACAAACATGATTTTCTTTCTCACCAGTTGACATTAAATCAGACAAAACCTTTCCCATTAAATCAGTCAGGATTGCCTACATTTTTTCTTGTGCCCTGTGGGTGTGCTCCAGGAGTAAGGAGTCCGGGGCCTTTTATTAGGGGCCATCCGGTCCTCTGTACAAGCGGAGCAGGAGTTCGGTTCGTATTGCCGGCATTAAGTTGGACCTGTTACCGTGCACGTTGGACTCTAGCAGAGCTGCCCTTTGTCACTGGTCCTGTTCATAACTTTGATGGACAAATATGTTTTGCAGATGACGTGGTCCTGTTGGCTCCCTCGAGCATGCACTGGGGCGGTTTGCAGCTGAGTGTGAAGTGGTGACGTGATTAGGATCAGCTCCTCCAAGTCCAAGGCCATGGTTCTTGGCTGGAAAAGGGTGGCTTCCCCTCTCTGGGTTGGAGGTGAGTTCCTGCCTCAAGCGGAGGAGTTCAAGTATCTCAGGTCTTGTTCACAGGTGAGGGGAGTGGGAGATCAACAGACAAATCAGTGCAGTCGCCACTGTAATGCTCAAGCTGTACCAGTCTGTCTAGGTTCCTACCCTCACCTATGGGCATGAACTTTGGATTATGATTGAAAGAATGAAAACCTTGCACCTACACACCTTTTCCCCTTCTCTGCTCTGCCTTCAAATTTTCCATGGCATTGAGATCAGGGCCTAGTGATGGCCACTCCAAAACAACTTTATTGACTTTATTGTCTTTAAACTACCTTGTAATTCATTTGGTGGCATGATTAGGGTCAATTTGTACACATGATTTAACTTCCTGGGTGATGTCTTGAGATGTTGGTAGAGTATTTACACATTCATTGTTCTTTAATTTTTTGTGATGTGCACAAGCCTCCTCCATCAAATCACCCGCACAGTATGATGCTGCCACCTTGGTACTCCACAGTTGGGATTGTATTTTCAGAGTTGTAAGCAACCCACTTTTTTCATTTATAATTAATATGGACAAACACTTCAATAATATTTTCATGAGATCATAGTGCATGTCTTCAGAAATAAAAAAAAAATGTCTCAGAGCATTTTACAAATAGTAATCTGGCTTTTTATGTTAATCTTGGAATAACAGCTCTCTTAATAACCTCTCTGAATAACATTTCAACACATATTGGTACCAGGCTTCTTTCACAGGGGGATGACACTCTCTTAGCAGCTTAGCCAGCTTCAGCCAGCATCTTCATAAGGTCTTTGTGTCTTGTTCAATGGTTTGTTTCCAGCATTGATATTCATATTTTCCATAAATCACGCTTATTTCTGAGGCAAAGAACCCGTCTCTACATTGGTAGAAAGTCTGAAGATCTCCATGGTGTTTATCCATTTATTCATCCATTGTCTATACGTGCTATTTCTTGCAAGGTGATTGGGGTATGGGAGGTTGGTGCTCATCTCCAGCGGTCAGTGTGCGGGAGAGGCAGAGTACATCCTGAACAGGTCGCCAGTCTACCACAGGGCACCACAGAGACACACAGGAAAAAAAAAACATTCACGCACACACTCATTCCTTAGGGCAACTTTGGAGACCAATTAAGCTAACAGTTATGTTCCTGGACTGTGAGAGGAAGCCAGAGTACCAAGAAAAAACCCACACATGCAGATGATACAAACTCCATGCAGAAGGAATTTAAACCCAGGACCTTCTTGGTGTAAGGCAACAGTACTAATGTACTATAATGGTAAGGATTTGAACAGATGAACTTGGCAACTTCAGGAATCGGGAAGTTTTTCCCAAGGATGAACCAAACTTGTGGAGTTCTGCACAATTCCCTTCATGCTATCTTGCCTTATTTTATTTTTCATTGATGTCAAAGAAGGAAGCAGTGTGTCTGAGGTATGGATTTGAAATCCATCCACATGGGTGCCTTCATTTAACACAAATGTTATGAATGTATCTATCCGAAGCTTACAAACTCATTACATAAT
Organism: Girardinichthys multiradiatus; assembly: GCF_021462225.1. Classification (NCBI taxonomy): domain Eukaryota; kingdom Metazoa; phylum Chordata; class Actinopteri; order Cyprinodontiformes; family Goodeidae; genus Girardinichthys; species Girardinichthys multiradiatus. Next base: position 26,185,704 of record NC_061795.1, on the reverse strand, counting down.
CATCTGGCCTTTTGCGACATTGTTTAAAAGCATACTAATCTCAGTGTATGTAAAAGTAGTAAAAGTAGTAAACCCAAATTGAACTAAAACGAGAAAAGTTTGATTTGATGCTAGAACTGAGTGAGAAAAAAAGTTATGTGTAATATTAATACAGAGTATATAAATATCTGCCTTCAATTGTATGAGTCTAAATCTGTGTAATTTGCTCTAAAGGCCATGTAGGACTATTGTAAAAACAGAACAAAATGACAGTAAGAGATAATGTCTATGCTTACATTTATGTTTATTTTACATGGAAAAAGAATCACATTCCTTCTAGGTGTTTAACTATTATTTGTTAACGTACAGCTAAGGATAGGAGCTGTAAGGACCCAAGTTCAACATATTCAGCATCAGGTTAATTAGGTCAAAAAAGGAAATCTTCTCAAGTAATCAGTTTTATGTTATGTACATCACATTTCTGTGAGAATCTTAACATCAGTGGAAAACACTCACCATGAAGATATCTGGGCACGGCACAGGTCAGACACTCATCACCTCCAGGGCCCTGACATGAATAACAGTGCTGGTGGCAACCTATGCAGGTGAACTGGTCGTCGTGCAGGTACGTTCTCGTCGGGCAGGTCCCATCACCTGTGACGCCACACAGTAAAGTGTTGGGATCCAACACGAGTCCCCTCTCACACTGGGTGCACTGGTTTGGGTCTGGGCCACTGCAGCTCATGCAAGTCTGGTGGCACTCTGCAGATAATCAACCAAGTCAGAGTGCATGGGTCAAATATCATCACTTAGTAAAACGTTGAATGAATGAATAATATTTTTGGGGTTATGCTGTATAAACCACAAATACTAACGACAGTTATCCAGAGTTGTCACTGCTGTAAAGCCTACTCCTTAATCACATTAGGTAGCTTCTATATTTCAAGCGTTTTAATAAATTAGTTAAATTATGCAGATATAAAATATTCATTTTACATTTTTCATCTTATCGTAAATATCACAAACATTTTTATCCATTTATTATTTCAAATACATGCTAAAAAGAACATAGAATGACAGAAAAGTCTGGTATTTTATTTACTATCAACCCTAAAACCTAGACAGAGCATTCATTTACTTTTCAGTAAGTGATTTAAAGGTACAAATTTTAAGGTACAAATGCTTTCATACTCTCAACATAGAGTAGAATTGCCTAGTTTCTTTAACTTCAAATCATGCTGCTGTCAGGTTTGGTGCGGCGGAGGACCTCGGAACGGAGACGGACAGGAAGCATCGGTGGTGAGTAAATTATTGGATATATGCAACTCACTTTCAAAAGGTGATGGCAAAAACAGGCACGAACAGCAAGAACTGACTGAAAACAGGGTGACATGATCCGAAATGTTTCCGCGAAGAATGAACAGGATGAGGGTGTATATAAATGGCAAGACACAGGTGAAATAACAAAACAAAATAACACAGTGCAGGTGGGCCAAATTAAGCTGATTGCTTAACAGAGCCAGAGAGAACAAAATGTGACTGGAGCAAAACAGAAATTCAAGGATACAAACTAATCAGGAATACATAACGTACAGAACATGAACTAGAACACAAGAAACTAAAGCACAGTCAGAAAAATAATAAACAGAAACAAGATCAAAAACGTAAAATGAAAACAAGAATAACTAGAACCCAAACAAAAACCCAAACACCCTCAAATCATGACAGCTGCATTGGTTGATTTTCTAAAATGAGAAATTAAAGGCTTCTTTGTATCTGTGTTTTATTTTGTTTTCCTTTTGACTGTATATTAAATATTAAATATGCAATTTTGTTCTGGTTGTAAGGCAAATGTTTCTTTACTGATTTTTTGTAAGAATGTATGAAAACTACACCTTATTCAAGGGACCTGCATTTCTTGTTAAAGTTATATATTTCAGTATTCATATTTCTTATTTTTCCACCCCTCTACTGTTGTATTCTGCTGTTACTAATATCACTGCATATATGGTCCTATCACTTTCCCACAGATGGATACATAAATGATTGTTGCATTTTTATTCTATTCTATTCTATTGGAAGCCTAAAACTCCAAATCACTGTTTTGGAGGGCCTTTAGTTCCCCAAATGATTTAACTCGGCTGAAAGGATTTCCCAAAGATTTTCCTTATTAGGTCTCATAAAGCTGCCATGAGCTGTTTTTGCAAGCTGTTCACATCTTTCATTAGGCTCCAGTTTATTACTAATAAGTGCAAACATGCTGGGCAATGCCGACTGATTTATAAGCAGTATATTTCTGTAACCGTGTAAACAAGTTACAGGAGGAATCCATCTGAGTAGCCCTGTTTTTTCTTTGTACTAATACTTTGTGTCATATGATACAAGATAACTGGGAATACTGCAATCTATTCAGTATTTTTAGAACATGTTAAAAAGGTAAAACATAATCATTTTCATGGATGTATCAATGCTGCTTAATTATTTGAACTACTTTATATTTGAACGTATTTGAAGTAAAACTTTTAAATGCTGTTTAGTTGTATTATATAACTACATGACATAAAATTAAAGTATCTACAGCTGTTTTTCCCCATTTTAGATTTTTCACCCAGGTTAAAATTTGCAATGTTTCACTAAAGTATTCATACCTCCAGAACTTTTTACATTTTTCTTTTGAGGTTACAACCACAAACTTCAATTTATTTTAATAGATGTTTATCTAATAGAGCAACCCAAAGTATTGCATGATTGTAAAATGGAGGGAAAGTTATGCATAGTTCCAAATTTTACAAATCCAGTAGCCCCCCCTGAGTCAATATTTTTGTTCAACCACCTTTTGCTACAGTTATAGCTGCAACGTTTTAGGTATGTCTCTATCAGCTTTGTATATCTCCTGAAAATGTTGCCTCTTCTTTTTTGCAAAGCAACTCTAGCTCAGTCAGATAGGATGGAGAGCAAAAGTGAACTTCAAATTTTAAATCTTGCTTTAGATTCTCAATGAGATTTAAGCCTGAACCACTCAAACATGTGATTTTTTTAAACCTAAACTTTTCATTCTAGCTCTGACTGTACGCGTAGGATCATTGTCCTGCTGGAACCTCTGCCCTGGTTTCACATCTCTTGCAGACTCTAACTCTATTATTTTACTAATTTCCCCTGAATTTTGCTACATCCATCTTCCCGTCGACTCTTACTAGCTTCCCTGTCCAACGGAAGAAAATCTAGTGTTTCACAGTAGGAATGGTGTGATTTTCGGTTGTAGTTTTCCACCAAATAGCATTTTGCATGTAGGCCGACAAGTTTTATTTTGATCTTATCTGAACATAGCACCCTCTTTCACATGTTTGCCATGTGTCCTACATGGCTTATGGTACGCTTCAAACAGGACTTCTTATGACTTTCATTTAAAAAAAAAAAGCTCTCTTCTTCCATAAATGCCAGATTAGATGAGTAATGTCAACAGATTATCCCAAATGACCAGTGAATCTCTGTAGCTTCTCTGGAGCTATGATGGGCCTGCTGCTTGCCTGCTTCTCCAATTAAAGCTATTGTGCCCATGATTTATTTGCAGTTATGCCATACTCTTTCCATGTTTGGACAGTGCTCAATGGTATTTTTAAAGCTTGGGGTATTGTTTATAACCCTACCCTGCTCTAAACCTCTCCACAACATTATCCTTTACCTGTCTGCTGTGTCCCTTGAGTTTTCATAATGTCCGTTCTCAAATGTTTTCTTACAAACATCCGAGGACTTTTCAGAACACCTTGATTTGTACTGTGATTAAATTATACACGTGGACTTTGTTTACTAATTATGAAGCCAACTGGTTTCACTGCATTTTATTTAGGGGTAACATAGGGCTGATTATAAATGCATGACACTCTTTTCAGATTTTGTTCTGTGAAAAAGATTTAAAAAAGCATGTTTCTTTTTCCTTCCACTTCAGAATTATGCAATACTTTTTGTTGGTCAACAAATAAAATTTTAATAAGATTTATGGTTTCATGTAACAAAGTGTGAAATGGTTTAAAATGTATAAACCTAAACAACAAAGACAACAATGTGTGGGAAATTGAATTTTGGAAACTCACCCTGACACTCCATAGCTGCCGTGTCATAGTAGGTACCCGTGGGGCAGTCTTTGAGACATGAACCTTTATAGAGCCTGGGACTGAAGTTTGAGCAGGTCTCGCAGTCATCTGCCAGTGGTCCAGAACAGCTGACACAGGTAGGGTGGCACTGAGAACAGAGGCCTTCCTCCATGTCCTCGTAATAACCCATGGGACAACTAGCCTTGCACACACCGTTCAGCATCAAGTAGAGGAACGTACATTCTGTAACATGAAGATAAGGTGAAAATCTGAGCTGCACAGGATTGCACTTTACAAAAATGTGAAACCAATCTAATAACTCACTGAAACAGGTTCTGTCATCAGAGCACACATCACAGTGGGGAGGACAACGTCTGCAGGTACCATCATCTGCTGGATATGCCCCCAGTGAACAGTTCAGTCTGCATGTACCACTCTCTAGGTAGTGACCATCAGGGCAGGAGAGACAATGAGACTTGTTTTCATCACAAGTCAGACAGGAGCTATCACAGGCCTCACATGAGCCATCTGGAGTCTCAAAGGAATCCCTGAAAGTAAAGCAAGGAATACATCTGACAGTGAACTAAGAGGAAACAACAGCGTATTTGTTTTACTCTTGTTAAGTTTATTCTACTGCTTACTCTGGACAATTCGACCAACACCGGCCTTGGTGCAGTAAAAGTCTGCTGCTGCCTTTGGGGCAGCTGATGCAGTTATCACTGGTGTCCACGCAGTTCTCGCAGTTTGGTGAGCACTCTTCACACAGCCGGGTGGCAGGGTTTGCATAAGAGCCGGATGGACACTGTTCTACACAGGAACTCTCCAGGTCCAAGAGATATCCTTGAAAACACACAAACGCAAACATGCATTGGAAAAAAATTGGAACTGTGTTCCAATCTTCCGTGACTGATAACAATTCATATTTGCACCTTGGAAACAGGAGGAACAATCCAGCGCTTGTGGGCCAAAACAGGTCTTACAGGATGCATCGCATGAGTGACATCCACCAAATTTCCCTGAAAATTTAACACGAGTAAAAAAAGTGCTTCTTTTCCACCAGTAGAGGGTAGTATAACCTGTTAAAACTGTGGGTGTTTTCAGAGCAGTGTGGATGAAACCTGTAACACAATATTTAATGGAAATGTCTTTCAATGCTGAAGAATAAGAAATGCATCAAAGTCATGAATATTTGCAAGAAACGTTTTCCTGGAACAACTGACACCTAATAGTAGTACCCCTGGCTCTCATTTGTTTTTCTTTGTCTGTGTCTATATATTTGTATTTTGTTATTTGCGTTACTTCTCTCCCATTCAGAAAGATACATGTAACATTGTAACTCTGCCTGTGATATTTTCTGTATTTGTGTGCTATTTGCATAGATGTTGTCTGTGTGTTATCAATTCAATTCAATTCAAAGATACTTTATTGATCCCCGAGGGGAAATTAGAATTATTGTGTATTTATTAGTCCCTTTGTTCTCTGTAACATATATCTCAGTTAAATGAAAATATTTCATGATGTGCTGATCTGTGCATACCACAGTTAAATCAAAGTTAAGTTAAATTTTGTAATTTCCTTGCAAAAATCACCCCGGCTGGAGTGGGTTTTACAACTTAATTGCAGTCCTGCTTCACCAAAATTGATTCACTGGACATATGATGGCACACACCTTTTGGAGACCTTTTAAAAGGTCTTCCATTTGTGTTGAAGCAAAGATTTTGGAAAAGACAGAAGAACATTTCCACAGTATTCAGAGTCATAAAAAGCACAGTGTAAAGGTCTGGAGCAGACTTCCCGGAGGTGTCTAATTGGTGATAAAGGACCTCGGCCAGATAGGTAACCAGTGGAGTCTCACAAGAACCTTTGCAGAAAAGCAATTATCACTGTAGCCCGGGTCCAATCAGGCTTTTATGATGCACGCAGAAGCCATTACTCATGAAAAGGCACATGATGTCCTGCTGGCAGTAAAAGGGCTGCAAATTCATCTAAACTGATTGAACAAAGACCAAATTATCTGTGCCAACAGATGAATCTAATGGCATCTAAGCAACATCACAGCTAGGGCTGCAAATAACAATTATTTTGCTAATTGCTTAATCTGTTGACTATTTTTAAGATTAATCGATTAATAATTGGATAGCAAAAGGTGCTTAAAAGGGGATATTTTACAGAATTTGTACTAGTTAAAGCCAAAACTATGCCACTTGAGGAGTATTGGATGGAGCATATTTACAGACAAAAAAGGTTTTTCATCTTAAATGCAAAATGTATATATTTTTTGTATAGTTTTTGCTTAATTATTGCTCTGAGTGGGTAGTTCTTTCAGCAAATTATTATTAATGATTATTCGATCACTAAATTAGTTGATGATTATTTCAATAATCGATTAATCACGATAAATCCAATTGTTTTAGTCCTATTTACAGTTCCTTGTTCAATTACAAATTCTTCTTGAACATTTCATATTTTGTCATGTTTTAACTTCAAGCTGCAATATGTTTTTTCTGGTATTTTACATGATGGACCAACACAAAGTTATACATTATTGGGTAGTGGATAGAAAATGTAAGAAATAACAATCTGAAAAGTGTGGCTTACAGTGGATAAAATAGCTTCAGAAGTAATTTAATAAGTAAATAATGCAACTGTTTTATGAAGGCCTCAGAGGTTTGTTAGAGAACATTAGTAAAAAAACAGCATCAAGAAGACCAAGGAATTTATCACGTTTAAAGATGGGTTCGTTTATAAAACAATATCCCAAGCTATGAACACCTCACAGAGCATGGTTTATTCCTTCAGCCGGAAATGGAAAAATTATGGCACAGCTGTAAACCTGCCAAGACATGGTGTCCACCTAAACCAGGGAAGTCAAACTCCAGTCATCGAGGGCCAGAGTCAGGTGTGTTGGAGAAGAGAAAAGTTACAGGAGACAGACCCTCGAGGACTTTGACAACTGTGACCTAAATGAACAGAGCAGTATTATCAGAGAAGTGTAATATGACAAAATTAATAAATGAAGAGCGTAAATTGCCTAGCAGAAATATTCACAGTCCTAAAACGTTTTCACATACACGGTAAGTAATGTATCCTTCTCGATGGACATTTTTTGTCTGTCATCAAATAGCCTTAATTAGGATTTTAAAAAATACATTTATTCAGATTCTTTTATGCAGGGTAGAAACACTTGGCTGCGTGACAAGCACGCTTCATGAGTTAGATCATGAGGATAACTCTGTGTGACCAACAACAACAAAGCACAGTTTCCCTGTGCTCTTGACCCTGACACCAGAGGTAAAAGTACTGAAAGAGCCAAACATAGACAGAGATGTTTGGCCTCACCATGCCTACAGAGAAAAACCACCTCACTTAGGTACCCCTGAGCAGGGCACTTGATCCCTCCAAACTCTCGGGACAGTGTAGTGAATTCTAATGTCACCCTGAGGAGAAAGAAAATTATTTGTAACCTCAGATCAATCCAGGATATGTATAATGTTATCTATGTGATCTGTGTTCAGTATGGTGCCAATGTGCTCTCAGGCTGTTCCGTTACTTTGCTCGCTCTGCCTCACTTTGTTACCCAGAATCACATTTAGAACACCGGTATATAAAGTTATCCAACTCAAAAATGGCAAACGCTTGGTGTTATTGAAAATAAATAAAAAATAAAGGGCCTCTGTAAATTAAGACGTCATTTATAGTGTTGGTTCCGATCCAACAAATAACGGATACAGATTACAAATGACAACATGCAGGGATTTTGTTCGCGTTGGCATAATGGGGTTTTCTTTTGGACAACATCCTGTCTTGGATCCAACTTGTTGTCTCCAGGCACAGGCAAGACATCCGAATCTTCAACTGTATTAGACCGACCCTGACCGCTAAACTACTAATGACCATTTTAAGTTGTTTTTACAAATACATCAGCCATAACAATAGCTCTTATCTGTCTTAGCTGGACATGTGATGACATTCATGCAGCCCTTTAAAGATCAGTGTTGACACTTGTTGAAGAGTTAGTGCTTTTCTTGAAATAAACTGAAAAGGAGTTACCTGAACACAATCCGAAGGTTGATAACATTAGAAGGCTGCAAGGCTTAGACCTCAAGTTAGGAAGGGTTAAGAAGAGCAGAATGTAATGTTTAAAACAGGTTTTATTCCTGCTTATTTAAAAGATTGACCAGGTATCTGACACATTCTATAGGGAGGATTTCTAATTAAAGAAAAAAATGTTCGGTCACCAGTCTGGATGTTATTGATCAAACAAATACCGTACACAGATTGGATGAACAGGTATTCTCTGGTTGTTTTAGTTGCAATTTCAATTGTTATGGACACGGAGACGGAAACGAAAAGGAAAAGATAAGAATAAGAAAATAAGAGAAGATAAGAAAGAGAGAGGAGGGGCAAAAAGGAAAAAGGGAGAGATGGAGAAAAGAATGGAGGACAGAAAGAAGATAATACCCTAGGAGACTGCTTCTACAACTGCAGAAACATATATAACAGCATTGTTATCAAAAATTGCACAGTACTAGTTAATGTAAGGTGTATTTAGTGGTAACACCTGAATTTAAACACCTGTGGGTTTAAGTGTGAGCACGCTTGTGTATACAAGGTTTCCCATAAAAATATGCAATAGTGAGTGTGAGAAGCCACAGACCTGCTCCCCTGGACCCGAGACAGACATAAACAAGATCTGAGCCAAAGACATCCAAGGGGTCCCCAGAGCACGGGAACCCCAGGAGGACCATCGCCTGGACTACAGCAACCCTCCTCCCCCATAGGAAGAGCAGGGGAACCACCCAGCAGCCACAGTGCAGAAGCCCTAAGCAGAGGCCCGACAGAGGCCCCTGGGTTCTGTCGGGCCACATCCAGCCCCCGGACACCGAGAGCCACAAATACACATATAAGCTTTAAGAGCAGCTGATGGCTGCCAGCAAGCTATTTTATTGTGGTGGAGCTCTTGTAGTTGAATTTTTTAGTGTCTGTGCCCATAGTGAGCTCAGGAAAGTTCTGTATTATTTGTTCTCCTTTACTTCTCTCAAATTGCACATGTACTGTAAACAACAAAATTAAGCACATAAAAGGTTTTGCTGTACATCTGTTTATATCCTGTTTGTTGCTCAGCCCATGTCTGTCCTCTTCCCTCTCCAGCGACAATATCATGCCATTACCTTCAGCCCTGGGGTGAGCTATAGGTCACTTCTCTGACTTTACAAAGAACATTTAAAATCTGCAAGACAACCAACTTGATGCTCAGCTTGCTCTGTCCCCGCTGCAACCTCACTTATTTTATTCTCAAAGTTCTGTCCAGGACAGACCTCCTCGGCAAGCCAGACATGCATCCAAGAGCGGCATGAAGTTAATTCATGTGAGTTTTGTTTCGCACATTAATATTGTTGGCATGAAAAAATTACAGTAGCAGCAACAACAACAAAAACCACACATCCTTTGCCAGCTGTTTAAAAAAAAAACAGAAACCCTCTATACCCCACAATGCACTAGTAAAGAGTACAATACCCTGTGTAGTATTGCAGGGGCTCATAACACATTAAAAAATGCAAAAATTGTTTTTATTTTTTAAATACTTATTCTCATCAATTTACATGCTGTTATTATATTGTTTTATGGTGGAAAAATATATTTGGAACAACACCTTCAAGAACATTGTGAAAATTAGTTGATTTTGATACATCCTCAGTTCTGGGTTCAGAAAGGAATATTAAGAACAACTCTACCAGCTGGACATTGACACCAGTTGTTTTAAAATGGTCAAAGGCAAGGAAACGTTTAACAAATAAATAAAATGAAAATAGAAAAAAGTACAATAAAACTACTTGCGGTACATGCAAAGACAGAACTCAAGGATATTGTCATGATTCCAGCCCTTCAGCTCACCTTGACTGTGCTGATTACTCATTGCCTTCACCTGCACTGAGCTGCTCCTATTTAATCAGGTGCTCGTCACCAGCTCAGTGTGAGATCGTCTGTTGCCTCTGTCACAGCTTTCAAGCCTTGATTCATGTTTCAAGAGTTTTTTCTGGTTATCTGATCCTGCCTGTTTTTTGACCACAGATTTCTGCCTTGTCCTTCTGCTGTTCGGAAAAGTCCTGACCTCACGTTGCTGAAACCTGCCTGTCTCTGACTTTGTCTCTGGATTACTGGACTATCCCTGCCTGAAACCCTCCAGTGCTTTACCTTGGATTGTCTCCCGCTTCTGCATCTGGTTGGTGGAAATATTCTCTGTCTCCTGTTTGTTCCTGGAACCCCCAAGACCTCCTGTTGTCCACTTCCCCTTCCTCCCCGGCTGGATTTCAATTCCCTGATAAACCTCCATTCCTGTCCTTCCTGTCTGACCTCTTCAGTGGAACCTCTTCTACCCAATTATTATTATTATTTATATTAAAACTTTTGGTTAACCATTCTCTTGTCTGGCTGCGTTTTGGGTTCTGGTTGAGTTGCATCATCGTTACAGATATTCAATAGTTTTCTGTCTCTACTTTCAAGAAATCCCACATGCCAACATTTAATTCCTTTGAGAATGGGTTAAAAAAACATCTTTTAAGGACAAAGATTGGCTATGTCACATTTGTCATGAAAAATTCCCTATTGCTAATTGATAATTAACAAAACTCTCCTCTGAAGTCTTTAGCAGATAGAAACTTCCCAGTAGGACACACTGGATTGTGCAAGGTCAGAGCTGAAACTGATAAACTATTGGCTCTCTTTGTTTCACATCCTGTTCTGATTTACAGGATATATGGTCCTGATTTATTTTTTGCAGCAATGGGTAGAGTATGATGGTGAAGTACCTTGATTACTGCACCCTTCTAATGCTACTTAACAACCCTCATCATCAAATCTAGAATCAAGCCTTTGTTTTTTCCCCAAAGCCAGTCACATTACTGGTAATATGTCTGTTGAAAAAGGCGAGTTTTTACATCACAACAATGGCCAAGTCTAAGACATGATGACATTTTTGGGGATTCAACACTATTTCTCATTGCTGTACCCTTGCACTGTCTGTAAGGTAAGATCTGCAATACAAGACAGAAAATTTATATTTTTTACACATACACACACAACTAAAAGGTTCAGCCATTTTATTTTGGCTTCAGACATTCAGGCTCAATTCTTTTCTCGTACTTTAATAATGAGCCAAAATTGAAATTAGGGTTTATATTGGTTGTTCTACTCACCATCAAAATACTGGCCATGTGGACAGTTAACCTGAGTGCACTGTCCATGCAGAGGCAGATTCCCACTCAGACACAGGTCACAGTCTGTTGAATGAGGCCCATGACAGGTCTGGCATGAGCTGTGGCAAGGCTGACAGCGCCACCCACTGGAGTCACTGAAGGTTTGCTGTGGACACTGTTTCACACACCCCCCTCCTGATGCAGCAGAGAGATAAAGTGATTTTACTGCCATGCTACAATTACTGAAAAACTAAAAGTAAGCAGTACTTAAGATACAATGCATTTTACTATTTACTGCTTAAATATCAATAATACTAGGTATACAGAGGTGTGAGCAAGTATATGCCTACTTCTGTTTTAAGTTTGTTTTGTAACACCTGTTTTGATGTAGAACGAGTGTTCTACATCACAATGTTCTTTATCAGACAAGATAAACGCAGCACGTACAGAAAGCAGTTTTCAAATTATTATTTCATTGTGGGATAAAAGGCATTTGGAAAACTGGCAATGAGTTTTTCACATCTCTGTGGAGAAATTCTGGCCCAGTCTTCTAAGTCGTTTTTATTCACTGATGTGGAGGCCTTGCATCAGAATCAGCTTAACTGGCCAAGATTGTGCGCACAAACAAGGAATTTGACTTCAATTTAACACACTCACAGCGTAGACATTAAACATGAATAAAGGTACATCTCAAAAATTTGAATATTGTGTAAAAGTGCAATATTTTTTTGCCAGTAATCTCAGAGGGTGAATCTCATACATTATATCGAATCATTACACATAGAGTGATATATTCCAAGTCTTTGTTTCTTGTAATTTTGATGATTATGGCTTACAGGTAAAGAAAACCCAAAACCCAGTGTCTCAGAAAATTCGAATCCTGTGAAAAAGTTCATTATTGGACATTTATGGTGTCACACTCAGCTAATTAACTAAAAACACCTGCAAAGGTTTTTTGGGCCTTTAAACGGTCTCTCACTCTGGGTCACTCTACCAATCACGGGGGAGACTGCTGACTTGACAGATGTCCAGACAGTCATCGACACCCTTCACAAGGAGGGTAAGCCACAAAAGGTCATTGCTGAAGAAGCTGGTTGTTCACAGAGTTCTGTATCCAAGCATATTAACAGAAAATTGAGTGGATGGAAGAAGTGTGCTAGGGAAAAGTGCACCAGCAACAGGGAGAACTGCATCCTTGAGATGGTTGTCAAGCAAAATCCATTAAAGAATTTGGGCTAGCTTCACAAGGAGTGGACTGAGGCTGGAGTCAGTGAATCAAGAGCCATCCAAACACAGACGAATACTAGACATACAAGACCAGAGTTTGTTTTAAATTGACTAAACACTTCATGTGTGAAAACATCCTTAGGTATTGTTTTGTCTTCCCTGCTCACCTCCAGGATGGCTCGCAGATGCGCTCTCAGATTAATTCTGGTGCCACGCCTGAGAAAGTTGACAACTGTTCCCTGGTTTCCTCATTTGTGGATAATGGCTCACTGTGCTTTAGTGGATTTCCAAAGCCTTCAGAAATGGCTTTGTAACCCTTTCCAGACTGATGGATGTCGATTACTTTGTTTCTCATCTGTTCTGATGAGTCTTTATCATTATGTGTTGCTTTTTGAGATCTTTTAGCCTACTTTATGTTGTCAGATGGGTTCTTTTAACATAATTTACATAATACAAACAGGCTGGGCAGTGATCAGTCCTGGGTGTGGCTAGTGAAAATGAACTCAGTTTAAAATAAGAGGTTAATCATAGTTAATTTGTGATTTAATAAAGGAGGCAATTACATTTTAAAATAGGGTCAGGTTGGGTTTTTTCTCTAAATAAATAAAAATCATCAGGTTATCTTATGATTATTTATTTAAATGATCTAAAACATTTAGATGGGACATTAAAGTGAAACAGAAGAAATCTGTAAGAGTGCAAATACTTTTTAACAGTACTATAGTTTCCTTAAAGAAAAGCAACAGCTTAAATTCCTCCTTTGCTTTTCCAGGATTGCTCCCACTCCAATTTCCACCTGACTCTCCAGGCACAAAACAGCGCCGATCTTAAGACTCGACCTCGTGGTCAGGGATTATAAAATTATATATTCCAAAGGACATTCAGTTATCCAGAGTGTGTGTCCATGTAAGCTGCATTTGAACAAAGTGACATAGGGCTTGCTCATCTTTATTAATATCAAATCTTTTTTTCTTGTTTTTTCTTTAATCAGTCTCAAAGCTTATTGCCTATAGAGAACAGCACAAACAACACAGCTAATTATTTATTTGCATAAACCAGATATTTGCATATCTTTTCTCCCAGATTTGCTGACACACACCTGATTTGCAAACCAAATGAAGACTCAAGAGTGCCATTATTTGTTTATGGCAAGGATAAATGCTCACAGACACAAACTGAACAAGCATTTTCAGTACAATATAGGAACTGACACAATCTGTCACTTTCACTTTACTTTAAAGGAATGAGGGAAATATATACTCAGATTAGGATGTTTTTGCACTTGTACCATTAAGAAAGTAACCCAGCTGGCAAGCGATGCAGCGGGTGTTGCTGCTGCAGTCCTCACATGGTGCTGGACAGGACAGACAGACTCCACCGACACGGTCCTCGTAGGTGCTCTGAGGGCAGTGTCTGCGGCATTTCTGTCTGAAACTATAAGGAATGGTTTACGCAAATACCACCAAATGCCATTCTTAATATTCATTTACATCTAATAGATTAAAAATCCATAATAGCTAGAAAGTTAATTGTCTCTCTCCAAGTATGTTTAATTAGTTAATGACCGTTTGACTTTTAGCTGTCATGCTTTTTAAACAAGATGAAGTTCTTTTGTTTTTTCCATTGGTGAATGTGCAGGACAAAAACAGGCTGCTGAAATATCAAACAGCTGCTGTTTTCAAAGCGATGAAGGTGACTGCTGCTGCAAGCAGCTTCTGTGCACTCGAATTTGAGACAAGATGAATGGGAAACCAGGGATCTCAACATGCCCTGTGTCAGTTTACGGCATTGTTGACTTCAATGCACTGCTTAACCAAAAGGTTTATTCACTCAAACAATAGCATGGTGGTACAGAAAGAGGATTTTCTTTTGGTGCTCATCTCCTAAAGCTTCAGTCCTTTATTTCTTTGAGTTTTGAACTTAAAGATATCACAAGAACAATAATTAAATTAGGAAAGACTCAAATTAAAATGTTCCACCAAAAGTGTATGAATAATTTTATGAAACATTTTCATGATTTTGAAACTGTAACTTTTTTATACCTTTGTATATGTCCTTTTAATGGGATGTCACTGAACATAGAGAATTGCCTGTTGTTTTTTTCAGCTATATGAACTATTGAGTAAAACCACACACCCCCTCCCCCACCTGTCAATTCGCAATCACAGTCAGATGGCTGAAAGAAGAGTTTTATGCTTACAAAGAAAGACACATTTGGCAGCATGGAAATATTTTTGGACAGAAAAATCAGATTAGACAGTCTTGTTTTGGATACAAAAAGAACACCCATCACTTTAATTAAAATAATGCTGTTTGAAGCAACAGCTGGCAAGCATAGAGCAGCAAGTTTGCTAGCCAGCCCACTGCAGGCTAGCTATCCTTGCAGGTCATCCAACAGATTTACCAGCTATAGCTTAGTCCCAATATATATATATATATATATATATATATATATATATATATATATATATATATACAAGCTTTTGCTTTTCTATTTTAAATAAAAGCAACTAGCTCGTAGTAGCCCATGCCCATGTCTAATAATTACCCTCTAGCTTTCCTGATGTAGCCCCCTACTGCTGTCTGTTGTGACGAGTTGCTCAATGACAAAATATGCCCACTGACAGTCCATGCTGCACTTCCAACTGTGTTGCTGTGGATTTGGTGATAAGATGTGGTAGCTGTTTGAAGAAGAACAGCTGGAGACGCCACTCCACATCCATCAGCTCACCCACAATAGCTGAAAATGGAGACCAGGATCTGTCTCAAGCCAGGAGACGATGCTCTGCTTGAGAATCTGTGGGTTGTTTAAGAAACCCTCTCTGCAAATATTAGGCTATGCATTCCAGGGCAGTGCATTTGCAATCCCTTGCCACTTTCATTTAGGTCCTTTACCACACGATTTTGCTCGAAAATGGTACAACTACACTGTAGATTGTAAATATTTTTTAATCGGCTTTCAAAAATGAGCGTTGTAAACTATATTTCGAATGGAGAACAGTAATTTTCTAGTTTAGCTGTACTTTGTTGGCACCATGGGGAGAAAGAATAATGCCATCAAATACCAAGCATCCATCATGCTGAGATTGTGTCTAACAGTAAGTGTTTTATTCAGGAGTGACACAGGCCCCAGGGATTCATAGTTACCCAAAACTGTCCATCTTTGAAACCTTTAACATTTTTACTTTGCAGCTTAAAGCAGAAATATTGCAAGCTCTTAAAGCAGTAGGAAGTGTCACAATCTATCCGGGAAAGGTAGTTCTTGTCCTTTAAGACTGACTCATAGTTTATTGGGTTTCTTTTATTGGTTTGTGCTACCCATGGTAGATGCAATAATAACTGTGGCTACACGAATTACTGAGATGGTCTGTCATTTAAAATTTCTAAAACCATTACTATGACTCACCTGCATGCACTGAGGAAGACTGAGTATTTCTGTGAACCTCTGTTAGGAGGTAAGTGGAGAGTTTTGTTTGAGACATAATCTCCTGTCATTCACACAGGAAGTTGGTGAAGTCTGCTACCCATGTATTCATTTCTATGTGTTCTACTCTTCTTCTTCATAACATGCTCTGTTTGGTCTCTTCTAAGTTCAAACTGAGTTTCAGGTAACAGCTTGTGACTGAAAATGGAGGGTAACCTGACTCACACCATACCAGGAGGCCTAAACACAGGGGAGGGAAGTACACAATTGGAGTTCTGTTCTGGCTTTTAAACCAGTTTTTCTCATTGGCTCTAAGTGATAAGCTGCTGTAAACAGAAATCCAGGCAACATGTTTGTGTAATATAAAGAAGGCCACTCAGCTGAAGTGTTTAAAAAATGGTGTGGAATGTTAGCAATTATAGAGACTATGATATTTTTAGTAAAACAATAAGAATAAAAACAAAGAGTAAGAAGAAGGGTTTCTGTTTGGTGTGTGCACATTTTCCTCCTGAAGCATGAGTTCTCTCCAGTTACTCCATCTTCCTCCAACTGTCCAAAAACATGCATATTAGATCAACTGTCCACTGTAAGTTGCTGCTATATGTGATTATGTGCATGCATGATTGTTTTCCTGTGTTGGTTGCCCTGAGAGGGACTGGCCAACTGTCCAGAGTGTCCCCAGCCTCTCACCCACTGACTTGTCCCCTGTGATCCTGCAAGGTTTAATCAAATGTGGAAAATGAATGGACAGATATTGAATGGCTTTCTTCTAGCATAGCTTAAAAAATACAAATTTCTATATCATTTTAATGCCCAAGTCACATTTTAAAGTAATAAACTTTTTAAAATAGAAAAGGTGTTTAGTAAAATATCTGCGCCAAAATTATCCATTCATCGTCCCCACCTGCCTATTCTTTTTGGCTTGCGGGGGCTGCCTATGTCAAGTGGTTACTGGTGGAGTGAACCCTGGACAGGTCACTAGTCCAGGGTTCACCCCACCGGTAACCGCTGGACATAGGCAACACACAGACACACAGGGCAGACAACCATAGATGCACACACTCATTCACTCCTAAGCTAAAGTCAAACAGACAAGTTAGGTTAACATGCATATTTTGACTGGTAGAGGAAGAGCACCCAGAGAGAACCCATTCCTGTGTATAACATTTAAATAAAACACAGTGCATTGCAAAAATATTCATAACCCTTCAACTTTTTTACATGTTTTCCTGTTATAACAACAGAAATAATGTATTTCATTAGGATTTTGTGTGATGGTCCTTTTTAATCCAAAGAGACATTTTTGCACTCTCTGTTACAAAATACATTTTGTGTTTTACAGATAAAATATATTTTTTGAAATTGTAAAGTTAAAAGGTGATAATAATTTATCTTATTATGAATTACTGCTTCTAATTAATACTTTTAGATTGTAGAAAGAAAGGAAAGCTTTAAAAAAGGAGAGAAAAACTATTTCTTTTTTTTATAGAATTAGGCCAATAGAGTAATATTTATGAAAATCCAAAAAGATAGATTTCTAACTTTAAATAAAATAAAAGCACAAAGTTAAAATGGACTGCAAAAACTCTTGTGATATTTGTGTCATGCTCAAATTTTTAGGATTAACTGTGAAACATTATCTGAGGTGGAAAAATAACACTGATCACCCTCAACCACACGAAATTCCAATAAAATACACTGAAGTCAGTGGTTGTTACATAAAAAAATTTTGAAAACGTTTAAGGAGTGTGAATACTTTCCCAAGGTACTGTGCACAAGACAGAGTTTTTTTAAAGAACTGATAATCCTTTCTTTACAATATACAAAAAAACATTTGTTATAATTGTGGAGCTGCATTTGACATACATTTTAAGAAAATGAAACCTTTACATCTGACGTTCCTAACAGCAAACATGTGAGCAACGAAAAGTCTATTTTTTCAATTAAAACACTGACGGAAGAAAAAAGACTCACAGAAAGTAACCTTGAACGCAGCTACTGCACATCTCAGGGTCTTCTCAGTACAAAGGAAAAAGGGGATTCATTAGAATTCAGAGGAAGAGGCAAACTGCACTTTGCACCAAAATCTGCAGGGTCTTAATGTACATGAATAATACTTTTTACATTAGGGATAAAACTATGGGGCCCACACAGAAAGCTTGTTTACCTGTAGAACATGTTTTGCAGCCCATTTCACAGTTTATGCATTCTCCCGTATTGGGATCTGGCATCTGCCCTGAAACACAGAATTAGGAACAATGAAGGTCTTTCTAACAAGTTACAGCCTACTCATTGACATTGCTCCACCTTTTTACCTATGTCACACAGTGCTGGTTGGCAGACCCCATTCTGAAGTTTGTAGTGTTCCCGGCATTTGGCACACAAATTGCCATCTGTGCAGAGTTCACAATTGGCTATGCAGGGCTGGCAGTCATAGTGACCCCTGTCAGGGTAGAATCCCCTGGGGCAGTGCGTCCGACAGCGACCTTGATGCAGGAAACGCTCCTGTCCGTCTTCATCTGTGGAGGAAGAGGAATACAGTGAACCTACTGTTTTATCTTTGCTGATAAGGCTGCATAAATCGTTATGTTTCTCACAATAAATGAAGACATAAATGCAATGCAAGGTATAAAAGAAAGATGACACAGGACGGTTGTTGCAGGAATGTTCAGCACCTGTCATTAAAACAGATGGAGAGGCTCACCAAGTGAATCAGTGCAAATGATTAAGAACCAGAACGTTCAGGGAATCAATCAGATGAGTAATAAAAGTGGATAACAGCAGCAGGCAATGACTGCATCTCAAATATATTGACCATAACTAACAGATCACTGCATAAAAACTGACTGGCGATGCTTCAAATGAGAGTAATCAGGCTCAGACTTCATTCGGAGGCTGAATATTGTTACAGTGGGGAAAATAAATACTTAGTAGATTAATGATTTTTTTCAGTCATATTTTTAATGGTCTTATTGACATGAAATTCACAAGAGATGGCAGTAATACTCTAAATAATCCACTGGGAGAAAGAAACCAAAACAAATAAGTCCATAAATTAGGTCATGTGTAATGGAGTGGACAAACACAGGGAATAAATATAAAACACATGATGCCACATATGGTGGAACACCAATTAATATCTGACATCTTTCAGTAATTGGAAAGAAATCTCCCCCCTATCAGTGCAATTTCACATCAGCTGGTTTAGTCATAACTAATGGCCTATGAAAAGTTTCTTCATTACTAAGCTATTGCACAAGAGCATTTTATGATGGGTAAAACCAAACAGCTTACTTTACTCCTTCTCAACCTTTTGTAGCAAAACATAGTGGTGGCATTGTTATTTATATGTTGTGTTGCCAATCTTCTGAATGCTCTCGTGAGGACTGTCGCGGGCATAAAGGGAAAGAACACAATTTCATTATAAACCAGCCATTAGCATGTGTTACTTGTAAGATTTCTGACAGAAGAGTGATCCAAGAGCCAAGGATTATGGGCAGAGAGCTTCAGAAAGACCTAAAATTAGCAGGTTTGCAGATTTATCATAAAAACAACAAGTAATGCCCTCAACTGCCCTGACCACTATGCACACACACTGCGCAAGACTCCACTGCTAAAGAAAAAGCATATTGAAAACTGAAAGGATCTGGGCAGATAATACCAAAGTTTAAGTCATTATATGTCACTGCACACCAGGAAAAATTACACTACGCACCACCCTAAACACACTTGCCAGCAGTAAAATTTGGAGGTGTGAAAATCATGGTTGACTCAAATAACTGAGTCAATGGGTCTTGGGTCAAGAAGGTATTCTTGATAATAATCTGAAGATAAAACGAGGGAAGATTTTTGTTTTAGCCAGCCAGTGATTCCAAACACAGAGAACTGAAAAGACAATAACACTCCAAAAATCTTTCGGTCAAATCTATGGAAAGAACTGAAGATCAGAGTGCAAAGAAAAGGCTCTGAGATCCTTCAAGATTCAAACAATTCATGAGCAGGAACTGAGCAAAATCACACCTGAGCAATAACCAGTTAGGCCATCTAAAGGAGGTATCAAAAAATACTTTTCTACAAAGCAATGAATAATTTCATTTACATCAATTCAAATTTGTGTACAATACTTATAATTTGTGCAAATTAGTTGGGTTGTGACGTACATCTGGAGTGAATTCCACATCCATAATTTCTTCAGAAATATATTTAATAAGAAAAGTGCTAATGTGCTCAATGCTTATTTTTCCCACTATATGGCACCTGTGTTAGGGCCTGAGTCACCTCTAAAAGCAGCATGCTAACAATATTGTCTAAATATCTCTGCACTGAAGGTATTCAAGATTATGAGTTAATATGAGTTTGGTAGGAGATCCAAAAGGTTGCAAGCTGCGACTTTTCTAACCTTGCCCCCACCCTGAGGCTTGGATAGAGGATATAGTGGTTACTGAATATAAGGTAGGCAAAATGAAAATGATTAGCCAAAATGTTTTGGTTTTTTTTTAAATCAGAACAGGCTCATTGTTTATCATGAAAGGTGTGTGTTTTATAGACAGACACAACCTCACCACTTGGAATTCTACTTTTAGTCTATACAAAAGAATATATTTCCCCATCGATTAACAAATACCCTATTTCGAGATGTTGACTACACTGTGAAAAGTAGAATGGAAAATGATCACACCATTATTTTTTTGCACCTGTGGCAGAAACTTCTATGGCTTTTCTTTTAATGTTTAACAAGAGGGAAGATTAGACCACGTCCTTTCTCCAATATAAAAGGCTTTAAAGCGCTTTGTTAACCATTAAATAGTGCTTCTTTAGAAAAAAATAGGATTGTTGAACCTGGGTGGCATTTACAGGGTGAAAAACACAACAGCAAACAGAAACTAGGGAGTATAACCAGTGGAAAGTCTATTTCTGTACATATGAAGGCATTACACTGAGATCTATGTATGGGGAAAGTTATGCTTATAAAATAGTCTGAGGAAAATTAACAGGTTCAATTTCCACGTCTCATTTGACAAAACTATCAACTTAACACCGCCATATTTGGGTAATTTTAGGAAAATCGCGCACTCACAAACTCCACAGGTAGTGCAGTCAAACAGCTCCTGTCCGTCGCACTCGGAGCAGGTGGGATGACACAGGACGCACTGGTTTTTAAGCAGAAACTGTCCGCTCGGACAAGACGACGAGGGTTTACATCCTATAAATCCCACGCATAAAAAGAAAAGGAGGAGGAAGAGGGGCGCGAAGAAGGAGCTCATGGCTGTGCTGGAGTGCTGCGAGCAGCAAAGAAGGAGGTCTGAGAGATGCAATGTCCGCGCTGCAGGTGCAGCTGGCTGTGTGTGTGTGTGTGTGTGTGTCTGTGTGGCTGAACAGAAATAACTTGCTGGACCAGTTGGTTTAAGTGACGCACCAGGACAATGAGAGTGGACCGCGGTGAGCATTTGAGAAGTGATCCCGAGAGAACATCAATTATTGAACAAAACACTTATTTTAGAAACACAATTAACGTACACATAAATGGACACCAATAATATCATATTTTACAATAATCGGCCTCCGTCATGTTTTATTGAATTGGTTTTCAGTATACTGTGACTTTTCTTTGCTCCCTTAAATATTTCTTAAGCTTCCAGATCATTAAACAAATGGTAATATTAGACAAAGATAACCTGGTACAATGCAAAGTGCAGTGATGATAATTTATTAAGGGGGAAACAGCTATCTAAAACAACCCGTCTTTGCATAAAAAAGTTGTAAAATAAGGCATTAACTGTGATTATCCACAATTTCACCCGCCATACCGAGGCCAGAGCACTGTCAGACACTTAGAAACCGGAAATCACTTAATTAGAACCTGTTTAACAACACAAAGTAGGCTAAAAGATCTTGTAAATCAACTGAAGTGAAATGGAAAGTTTGATGAATATCTCACTACTAAAGCTAAGACATAACACATGATGCATTGGTAGAACCAGTTTGTATTAAAAAAAATATTATCAGTCTCAAAAGTCTGGAGGGTAATTTTTTTTTTTCTGAGAGCATAAATTACATGATACAAATGAGAGGAATATAACTAAAACATCTTCACCTCCAGAATCACAATATTAATACTTCGATTGTAAACTGAACTATTACATTGCATTTAACTAAAGGAAAAAACAATTAAACTATTGGTAATTACTCATATCATGATTATTAAAGTAACAGATATGAACAAACATGAGAGTTGGAGGATGAAAGTTCAGGTTTCTTTAGATTAACCCTAACTTTCAGACTTCTGACCGGTGGCACTCACGTCACATCTAATGAAGCGGCTCTTCTTCAATCTCCTTATATCCCAGGTACAACGTGCCCAGGATTGTCTGCAGTTCGCATATCTAGCAGGTGTTGGCATGAGAGATGCCATCCTCTACCTGCTACATTGAGCCCATTCGCACCCTTCGCCAGTGCCCTTCTTCACACCATGGTGTGCTGGGGCGGCTGCATGTCCAAGAAAGAGACTAGATCTAGTATGGACAATTTGATCAGGCGGGCGGGCTCTGCCGTAGGCCTGAAGCTGGACTCCCTGGTGACGTGGCAGAGAAGAGGACAATGAACAAACTCTTGGACATTATGGACAATGCCAGTCACCCTCTGCATACTGTCATCAGCAAACTGAGGGGCTTATTGGTGGAGGAGGAGTAACAGGAGGATGAAATCCTGCAGTACTAGCAGTAGGCAACAGCAGTCTGTCTGTCTGTCTGTCTGTCTGTCTGTCTGTCTGTCTGTCTGTCTGTCTGTCTGTCTGTCTGTCTGTCTGTCTGTCTGTCTGTCTATCTATCTATCTATCTATCTATCTATCTATCTATCTATCTATCTATCTATCTATCTATCTATCTATCTATCTATCTATCTATCTATCTATCTATCTATCTATCTATCTATCTATCTATCTATCTATCTATCTATCTATCTATCTATCTATCTATCTGGTCTGGAGGTTAGGTACCTTAGATGCCTTATCATATTAGAGGTAAGGGAATGCCTACATTTTAAATCAAATGCTGTTTACTTTTGGGAACCAGCTTTGGCTTCTGCTCCAGGTTTTGTCAGCTCTCTCTGCCTTGTTTGAAGAGAAGACCGTCAGCAGTGGCTCAGACAGGTGCTGTTTGCCTCTGATGCTTGAAGGAATTTAGAAATTTGAGCATCTCAAAAAATCTGTCTTGCTGAAGGATTAAATAATGTTTGGGTGTATAAAAAATATCAGAACCAGATTTTAAACAAATAGATCAAACTTGTTTGCTGACACATTTGTTAGTTGGTGTCAATCGGCTGGTCAGAGATTCATCTTACTCAATTTCTCCTTCATCACGTCATTACACACCGACTCAATGACTCAGTTCTTTATAGCACACACAAGTCAAAGTTCTTTTCCCAAAACACACATTATTGGTGTGATCTAATATTCTAATCTATGAAATGAAATGTTATGTTTTCATTAGCTGTAAGTGTAAAATCATCATAATTAACATAAATAAAAGCTTCAAAATATCAGTCTGTGTGTAATTATTCTATATAATGTGTTTAAGTAAGTGAATTAAGTTACTGAAATAAATGGATTTTCAATAATATTCTAATTTATTGAATATAACTTTAGATGTCTGCATGAACAAATATGCTCAAGGTCAGTTTTGTGGATATCTTGATTCTACACAAAAGGGTTATTAAGCCATTTATGATGCTTTGGGACACCAGTACAATAAAGGCCCATTGTCCACACATGTGACAACATGGAAAAGGGGTGAGCTTGTTTACCGAAATTACTCAGCGATTCAACCAAGAGGTCACAAAAGAACCCAGAACAATATCGAAAGCACTGGAGACTTTAAGGTCAGACTTCATGATTCAACAATAAGAAAAAGACTGGGCAGAAATGGGGATCCATAAAAGAGGTCCAAGGTGTAAACCATTGCTGATGAAAAAGAACACACGGCAGTTGTTAGTTATAGGGGGTAAATACTTTTTAACATTAGGCCAGATTGGTTTGGAGAACTTTTTCGTTAATAAATGGAATAGCCTTGTAAAAAAAGGAGTTTTGTATTTACACTGGTTACTGTTCCCTGATTTAAAAAATGTTGTGATGATGTAAAACATCTAAAAAAAGTCAAAAACAGAAAAAAAAAATATTTAAAGGGGGCAATACGAACCAACTTTTTCCACTTCAAAACTGGCTTTGATGTGTCTTTGTGCTTATTGTCCTGTCGGAACGTCGAGTTGTGTCCTGGTTTTAACTATCTAGCTGTTGATGTAGAAGTAACCAGAGTAAGAACTGCTTCTTTTTGGACTCTGTAGTGACATCAGTCATCTTCTAAGGTGTTGTTTGATGGAGCAGCAGTTTATGTACAGCATTATCCCAGGTCCTTCCTCTCAGCAGCTGTTAGAGTTTATAACCATCACTGCTCCCAACAAACTCAGTGTTCACATCCCTGATGTTAGTTTGCACAGTTCTTCCATTTATTGTAAATAGCCTGTTGTTTTGTATACATAAATTCTTTGATTCTTTGAATCTGAGTATGCAATTTTTAATAACTGCACACTATTTTGTCTATGTGGGTGTCTCCATACTTAAGTTAAGCTTGAAGATAGTGATTTTTGATTAGCCACTTTTTTCTTGGTTAGCAACCTCTGAGTCCTTAGCAATGTGATAATTGGTTCACTGTTGGCAGTGACATTGGTGTTCCAGTTTGGGTCAGATATGTGTTAGCTGTACAAAAAATGGATATTCCAACAGCACAATGATCTTAAGCACACATCAAAACTGGTTTTGAAATATTAATCTGATGGACTTTCTGAGTGGGGCAGAAAAACTGTCTCTGGGAAAAAGGCCCACTTCTTCCTAAATCTGGCCCTGATTTAGATCTATCTATATTGTAAATTAGGCTAACTGCTTTATGTTTGAAGAATGAAAAGTGAGTGCAATGTGCTTATGTAGGTATTGTCCAACATGTCAGCACATAAAATGCACTTACAGAGGGTCACAAGTGATATATAATCTATCACGTGCTTATCTTGACCTTAACAGTTAACCTAACACGTTTTTGAACTGTGGAAGGAAGTCAAATAACCCATACAAGTACAGAGAACATTGAAACTAAATGCAGGCTGGGATTTGATCCTAAACTCTTGCTGCAAGGCAACAGTACTAACTTCTCTGCCAGTCAATTTAGATCCCAATGCTGACCCCTGGGGGATGCCGGTGGATGTTTTCAGTAGATATGTGATATTTTGTTCCATTCAGGTTGCAATGGCCGTAATGGCCTTGTTGTTTATACCTGCTAGAGGTGATGTGAGAAGACCAATGATTCTGGAAGCTGTGGTGGTTAGGCATGTGAGTTGGGCCTTGTTTTTTACATTTTTTTCTACATTTTGTTCAGTGTATGAATGACTGACAGCTATGTGTTGTTTTCTTATGAGCAACATGGTTCACCACCCAAGGTGGCAAGCTCTGGGATTGGTGCACATTCTTGACAAAAATCTGTCAGTTGGGCCAGGTGCAAGTTTCCTGTTTGTTATTTGCATGTCCAGCTAGGGGGGGTGGGTGTCCCTCAGTGTAAGAAATTAAAAAACATATGGTCATATGTTGTCACTAGCTAATGACGCTAAAGGGATTGTAGCTTCTGTGTCAGCACAAATTTAAGGGAATTTTTCTCTGAACTAAATACATGATTAGGATTACAGAGTTTTTAAAAGACACATTTTGATTTGTATCTTTTTTTTTGTTTGTTAAAGGGAGGATTCTTATGTATATCTTATGTCAGTATGCAGTGTTGGGGGGCATGTAAGAAGGGGCATGTCCAGGGCACTCCAATGCATAAATCGCCACCGGCTGACATTCTTCGACGGCTTGTTTTCTGGATGTGGCAAACTGTTGTAATAACGGCAGTGAGGGGCGCATTTTTGAGAAATCAGTAGCATAAACATTTCAAACATGAACAATGAATTAAAATATTTGTTTTAAACATCTCTGATCCTAATCCTTAGGCATGGGTGCCACCATGGTGGGCTGCATAATGTCTCACTCCTGACACTACCAGATGATGGGCAGCCAGTGTGAGTTCACAAAAAAGTTCATCAGATGAAATACTTTTATTATGACCTTGTTTTTCCTAAAAAAAATATTTTCCGTTGTAACAACACATTTTTTTTGTTATTATACTCTGATGTATTGTGTTACCAAAATATGTTTTGCTTACTGGTTCAATTGTATGAGTTAGAGTCTACAACACATAAGTTAATATCTAGCACAAATATAAGTTTCTATGAAATAAAGAAGGATTGTGATGTACTAGATGTCATAACAATAGAGCTGAAAATGCTGATAAAACTTGGGATTTACCACCTAATAGTAATAGAGAACAAAATAAAGCAAATATCAGGTATCTAGAGGCTCAAGCAGAATATTCTTCAATGCGTGAGCCTTTTTTATGTGTTCTTTATTTGTACAGACAGATTTGTTTTCTATATTTAAATTGCATTTTTTTTCATTAAAACCTTTTTGTTTAGAGCCATGAACAATGTTTTTAAAGTGACAGTGATAAATGTTGGCTCTGCAGAGCCAAGCCAAAGAACTGTAAAAGTAATGGATAAAACAGGAGCAAAAGAGGAAGCAAATAAGCCAAGAACAAGGTACAGTTTTTAGTCCACTGTTAATTCAATGTATCAATGTTAATTATAAACAACTTGACTTTAGTGGTCAGATGCATGAGGGAAATATGTGGCCACTTTATTTTATAGCTTTCACTCAATTGGTAGTATTTATAATATTATTAATAAGATTATTTAATTTGTATTTAATTTTTGTAGTACATTAAAAAGACAGAAAATATTTAGGGAAAATACCGACTGAGGTTATCATATTTCATGCCTAAAAAACTTAGAAAAATAATCCCCAACTTTACATTTATATACTTTTTGTTCAACACAGCGACCTCTGGCGGAGGCCCCTTGGAGCTGCCGCCGGGGTCAGTCGTGGACGTCACGGCGCTTGCGGAGGAGGCGCGGCTTGGTTCTGCTGCAGCGGAGAAACATGACATGGGGATGAGCAAGAGAGAGAGAGAGAGAGAGAGTGAGTGAGGAAGGGAGGCAGACAGGCAGGGAGGGAGGGAGTGAGAGAGTGAGTGAGACAGCCAGATTGGAATAAACGGCTCGTCAGAGGTCTGGGCCGAAAACGTAATGATGGGGAGCAATGACTGAAAAGGCAACGGTAAGAAGGCTTGAGCCGATTTCATTTGTTTTATCACCATATCCTCACGTTATTCGCACGACTGGACGATCCGTGGCTTATTTGCTGTTGAACACAAAAGGCTGCACACTGCAGACAGGTGCACCTGTCTTTATGCGAGTACGTGCTTCGATGAAATCAACTTCTGGTTCCGTGCGCTTGGCTTTATTCTAGCTGCAAGGCAGACACATTGAGGCCCCTAACAACCTGATCGGACTGATGGGAGTAAAACGCTGTACAAACATGCATCTGCATGCTTAGTCACAGACCTTTGTCATGTAGGACCATATAGTAGCGATGTAATATAACCTTATTATGAGAGTAATGGGTAGACTGTGTGATGGTGCCAGATCATTGACATTTCTAATTTCTAAGGTGTGCAGACATTAATATTATTATTTTTATATTCGATTTTTGCAGATATAGACTATTGATAATCAGTGTTATTTGGGCCAGATGGCTCTACATGTTGACGGTGAAGAAAAGCATCAAGTCATACTTTTAGATGTACATGAAATATTGGAAGAACTGCAAACACCCCTGTCTGCTTTTATTTTATTGTTGGCCTGGTTCACAATATCTACCATTGCCTGCCTGTGAAGATTGTGAGGCCACTGATTCACTGCTGTGGTATTTTTAAACCCTACTCATGTTCCCTGACAAAGACCTACATAATAACACTGAGCTGCTTCACATTCCTCGCACATCAATTACAGGATGGTGTTTTTCACATCAGGTCATTTCAACTATACAACTCATTTGAATGTCTGATCGCTTGGGTCTGATTTGTGAGACAGGCAGCTGACAGCTGGTGTGTGGTTTAGAGATAGCTCAGATAGTTGAACGGTAGAGCTACAAAAGCAGGCCCCGTGGCTACCGGGCCAAGTCAGGCCAACGGCAGCTCCGAGGAGGCCTTGGGTGCAGCAGGGCATTGAGGAGAGGGCGCCTGGCACCTGATCAGTTGCCAAAGTAATTTCTGTTTTCAGTCTCTGGCATTCAGCAGAGGAAGAGATGGCTGTTGTTGTTGAACTTGGTTGGGCTTTCATGTCTCTAAGGCAGTGCTGCTTTATCAAACCGTTCCTGGACTGATACAAAATGACAGGCCTTTGTAACATCTGTGTCCACTGCCCACATCAAATACCCGAGCGGACAGTTACCCTCA
The DNA here is from genome assembly GCF_021462225.1 of Girardinichthys multiradiatus. NCBI lineage: Eukaryota > Metazoa > Chordata > Actinopteri > Cyprinodontiformes > Goodeidae > Girardinichthys > Girardinichthys multiradiatus. The sequence goes on along the minus strand of NC_061795.1, from coordinate 26,157,359 downwards.
TCAGGTATTATTTTAAAAAGCATTGGCTTTGTTGTAACACATAAAGTTTGATCTGCCAATAAATGGATTTTCTCTTTGGTCTCATTGTTCATTAATTTCTCCGGGTCCATTCACCCCTTTGTCAATTGGATTCCCCAATTCCAACTAAAGTGTTGTCAATTCATTCCTTTCTACTTCCATTTTTAGTCTGAAACAAACCATTTTGTCCTGATATACTTAAACAAGTGTGCATCAGATTATTTGTTGTAGATTAGTATGCTTAAGAATAATGAGGCTAAATATTCATAATGCTCAAAACTCTGGATAAAATATGAGACCATGATAAATCGTGAACATTTCCTCCGTGATTGAGAGCTAATACTTGTACAACTTATCTGAAAAACAAACTGAAATCTTTCATGAGAAAAAACAATTTAAAAAAACTAAAATTATGTACTTTTATAAGTGCTCACACACCTAAATTAATACTTTTTTAAGAAAAACCTTTTGATTAACTACTGAACCAGTCTGTTTTTAAGTCAGCACAGCACAAACTGGAAATATTTACCAACATGTCTTTGCAAATAAAAACCCCCAGAACTAATCTCCTTCATATCAATCCAAAGACTCTGGGCTCTGGCTGGTTCTTTCTATAACTTGAACCTTCTTCTGGTAAAAAACAAACAAACAAACAAACAAACAAACTTGTTTTGTTGATCTGGATGTATGGTTCTCATTGCTGTCATGTGCAGAAAGATTCCTCTTCATCTAAGAAACCTAAACATTTACCAGTATTTGGAACTGTTAGTAATTTCCTCCCCTTTGACTCAGTTTTAGCAGAAGAAAAACAACCCCAAAGCATGATGCTGCCACCCTCATGCTTCACTGTTGGTATAGTATTCTAAAAATACCATTTGGAATTCTGGCCTATATGTTCAGCCATGGCGTAATAAGACTTCACATTTTTAACATGCTTTTGGAAAACTTCAATGTGTTTTTGCAAAACTTGGTTGTGCTTCAGTGTTTTTCTTCAAAGGAAAATGGACCATCTTGCCACCCTACCCTGTAGCCCAGGCTTAGTAAAAATGTGGGAAATTCTTGTCAAATGTACGACACAGCCAGTATTTGCCAGCAATTCATCCAGCTCAACTTTAATACTGCCATATGCCCCTTATCAGACTCCCCAAACAGTTTTTTTTTTTTTTTTTCTTTTTCATTGAGTTTTGGGTTAATATTTTGTTGTTGGTAATCACACTATTCGATTCAGCTTTATTTATATGGCACTTTTCAAACTAAAGTGACACTAAAAGTGCTGAACAAGCAAAACCCAATGCATAATATAAATATACATTCAACTATGGACAAGATCAAAAAAAAGAACAACTTTTTCTCCACTTGACCATTACTGTCTTCACTGCATTCTATGGTATAGCTAATGCTTTGAAATCCTTTGACAGATGCCTATTGACAATAAGATCCCTCTGATAATTTGAAAGCTCTCCCTGGATCATGGCTGTGCAATTAAGTAGAGTCAGGAGAAGCCTATCAGCACAGATGAGCTTAATTTGGGGTTAATCAGAGGCCCTTTAAATGATAGGAAGTGTGTACTGACTCCTATTTAACATGATATTAAATTAGTGTGGTAATACTGAGGACAGCCAAATCTCCCGTTATAAAAGAATGTACTCAGTTATGCATTCATTTTATTTAATTCATTATAAAAATATATATAAGTTTGTTTTTAAATTGAGATTTGAGGGTATAGGTAACATTAAAGGCGGAATAGTTACCGAAATTATCTATATTGGGCATTTTTTTTTACATTGTAGAAACCTGGCATCGTAACAAGTGTGTGTAGACCTTTTCTATCTACTACAACTGTATATTATTATATGAAAACTTTGAACAGCTCTCTATTTCCATTTATTTTGGTTCCAATCTCAGTTTATGCCAGTTCTCAGAAAATATGACAGATTAGGGCCCCTAATCAAACCAAAATAACTTGAAGTGGCCTGCTGGTAGACATTGTTAATTGGAGTATAATCACATTTCTTTACAACTATGAGTACGTTATAAAAAATTTATTCAAATTGTCCAAATGGCAACAAAATGTTTCCCGATTGAGTCCAAATTAACGCGATCAGAACAAAACACACAAAACTCAGAGTCATACCCCACAAATGTGGGGTCTGAAACTACCAAATCCAGAAAGCCATGAAGTGATGAATTAAGCAGAAGCCTTTATTAAATGATATGATGAAAGTAAATAACCTGCAATGTGGTTCTCCATCCACTGTTTCCTTTTAAAAAGAACTCCATGTCTCCATCCCTGATTCCCTCAAAGTTTAGTTTCTAGAGGACATGAACGAGTCAAGTGCCCATTGTAATCATGGTCCAATCAGTGCACGGCTTTGAAGTAGGAGCTGTTCTTCAGACATATCTGCAGGTGAAGAAGGGAATGGTAAGTGTTGTGTCTGCAAGGGCTGAGAGATCAGCTAGAGGTCATGAAGGCTCACAGAAGGGGTCCTGTTAGATAATCATAATGGGAAAAGGTGATGAGGCTATGTTAATCATCTTGGAGCTGCTGTGCTTTGCTTAGATGTGGCTTGATAGCAGAACTATGGTGCATGCTAATAAAAGCTACAGTAAACCAACCAAATACATAAATGTTAAACTGTCTAAGTTTCCATGGAAATAATTTACTGGCATGAGGAACTATTAGTGTCCATATGTATTTGCAATGAAAGATTTTTTTATGTTTTTTGCAAAGATAGTTTTAATGGTTTTAATGACTTTTTCAGAAGGACTGATACAGAATAATGCTAAACAGTCAGTAGATCTACGTCCGAAGTTGGATCTGGGACATCATGTCCTACTTAACGGTGTTCCAGTTCCACGTTTGAAAACTTGTTAAGTTTAATAATTTATATGTTTAGGGACCAGTAAGGCTGCAAAAAATTAGGAAAACATGACATTGCAGTATTATCGTTAAATATTGGATGGACAACATTGATTTCAATAGCTCAGAGTCTCCTCGCTACTCTTTCTTTTCCAAACAAACAATATCCCCACCACTTTCCCTGTAATTTCTAATCTTGGTCACTAAGATCTATATTAGATAAATATAATAAATATAGCATCCAAGCACTAATAATGATTGCAATTTGATATACTGTGCAGCTCTAGTTACCAGACTAACTGCTATTAGCAATACATGCTAATGAAAATGAATTCTTTCACACTGTGTACATTCAGACACAATATTTACAAGTTTAAAAACTCTGCTTCCTACTTTGGGTGTGTTTTATGTGAGGCAGCCATCTACGATTTTGAGACTGAATTTGCTGAGAAATTTCCATTTTTCCCACTTGGTATTCTGACTTCTAGGGACCTATTTGGTAAATTTTCCAGCTTCTAAGTTTAAGATTTTAATGTTTTAATAAAAATGCAATGCATAATTAAACTTCATCTTTCAACCAGTCATGTAATACACTTAAAAGAATGTGTTTTTGTCAGCTCTTTCCATTTTCCTGGCTGGATTCACAACTAGACTGATCTTCCCCGGGGCTTTGAGAGTAATCAAAGAAGGTGAAGTTGTAGTTTCTCAGCACAAGGTGTTTAAAACAGCTGTATGGTCTTATTACTGCAAAGTGGAGCTCAACAAGTGTGACAGAATAGGAGTGACTCTAGTGAATGAAAATGTATTTTGCTCTCTTCGTCACTGAAGTCCAGCAGACTCTGAAATGTGTTCTTTACTGGGCTCCATCCATCCATCCATCCATCCATCCACATCTATCTATCTATCTATCTATCTATCTATCTATCTATCTATCTATCTATCTATCTATCTATCTATCTATCTATCTATCTATCTATCTATCTATCTATCTATCTATCTATCTATCTATCTATCTATCTATCTATCTATCTATCTATCTATCTATCTATCTATCTATCTATCAATCAATCAATCAATCAATCAATCAATCAATCAATCAATCAATCAATCAATCAATCAATCTATCTATCTATCTATCTATCTATCTATCTATCTATCTATCTATCTATCTATCTATCTATCTATCTATCTATCTATCTATCTATCTATCTATCTATCTATCTATCTATCTATCTATCTATCTATCTATCTATCTATCTATCTATCTATCTATCTATCTATCTATCTATCTATCTATCTATCTATCCATCCATCCATCCATCCATCCATCCATCCATCCATCCATCCATCCATCCATCCATCCATCCATCCATCCATTCAATCTGCTTAGTAGTATACCAAGCAGATTGTGGCTTGTTATTTACTTGTGCAGCAACAGGAGGGGGAGGGTAGATGTGCATATAATGACAGAAAAGCCTGCCCACTTGAGCAGCTTTTCCTGGCATCTCAATAAAATAACCTTAAAGGTTAGAAAAGGTATAATACATTTTTTTTAAAGCTTTGAAACTGTAACCATTTAAATCCTTGGAACTGGAAACTGGTCCATGCTACACATTTCAGTCAGATAGGTTGTGCTATATGAAAAGGTTTATTCAAAGAGGACATTTAGATTTGATATTTTAATTACAATATACTGATATCGTCTCTACTATTTTACTCCACCATGTTTGGAAGAGTGGTGGTGGTGGTGGTGGTGGTGGTTTGGTGGTGGTTTACTATTTTACTCCACCATGTTTGTAATATAAACTTTAGATGTAAGCTTTGTTGGTTCAGAACCCTGAAATGGCTCTTAAGATTACAGACTATTGTGTAAATTATACAAATATTTTGTTTTGTTTCATTATTATTATTATTATTCACAATTATTCCAGTTAAACTTCAAAGAAAGGGATCCACAAGCTGTGTTTATCAGAATCACATATGACATTCATGTTTCTTTTCTTGTCAAAATGTGACACCTGCACCAATCTGAGTCAGATTTTGTGTTGTCTTTTATACCTCTGCTCCCCTTGCACTTAATTGCATTTCCGTTGCTGCCTCCCCTGTCTGAGTCTGGCAGGAGACTGCCTCCTGGAGACGTCTGCCACTGTAACATTTCCATCCCAAAGCCTACAGGGCACAGCCATTCCCTGGACTGCCTTCCAATCAGCAAGGGAGCCGTTTATAAATCAAACAGAACACTGTTGCACCGGATACCCCCGGTAACTCAATTCAGATTCACAAGATTGGTCATTTTCATTCAGTCAGAAAAATAGGTCACACTTCTTCCTCTGAAAAAACACCACACAGCATTGGTTATTCAGTGCATTGTCATTCTGTCACATTCATTTCTGTTGAGACACTATCTCTGTCTGTCTGTCTGTCTGTCTGTCTGTCTGTCTGTCTGTCTATAGCCTGTTCTATAAAATAACTTTATATATATATTTACTTTTATGTATATTTTAGATTCCTTAAAGTAGCCGCCCTTTGCTGTGATGACTGAAATATTAACCTCTGGCCGTCTCTCAATGAACCTCTGGGAAGTTCTTTCAGGACTCTTTGGAAAACTTTTTTTGGCGACCACCTCTTGAAGCTCATGGAGAGAATGCCAAGAGAGCAAAGCAGTAATTAAAGCAAAGGGTGGCTATTTTGAAGAATCTAAAATAAAAAAAATGTTAAGAGTTATTTCATACTTTTTGTTTACTACAGGTCCTTCTCAAAATATTAGCATATTGTGATAAAGTTCATTATTTTCCATAATGTCATGATAAAAATTTAACATTCATATATTTTAGATTCATTGCACACTAACTGAAATATTTCAGGTCTTTTATTGTCTTAATACGGATGATTGTGGCATACAGCTCATGAAAACCCAAAATTCCTATCTCACAAAATTAGCATATTTCATCCGACCAATAAAAGAAAAGTGTTTTTAATACAAAAAACGTCAACCTTCAAATAATCATGTACAGTTATGCACTCAATACTTGGTCGGGAATCCTTTGGCAGAAATGACTGCTTCAATGCGGCGTGGCATGGAGGCAATCAGCCTATGGCACTGCTGAGGTCTTATGGAGGCCCAGGATGCTTCGATAGCGGCCTTTAGCTCATCCAGAGTGTTGGGTCTTGAGTCTCTCAACGTTCTCTTCACAATATCCCACAGATTCTCTATGGGGTTCAGGTCAGGAGAGTTGGCAGGCCAATTGAGCACAGTGATACCATGGTCAGTAAACCATTTACCAGTGGTTTTGGCACTGTGAGCAGGTGCCAGGTTGTGCTGAAAAATGAAATCTTCATCTCCATAAAGCTTTTCAGCAGATGGAAGCATGAAGTGCCCCAAAATCTCCTGATAGCTAGCTGCATTGACCCTGCCCTTGATAAAACACAGTGGACCAACACCAGCAGCTGACACGGCACCCCAGACCATCACTGACTGTGGGTACTTGACACTGGACTTCTGGCATTTTGGCATTTCCTTCTCCCCAGTCTTCCTCCAGACTCTGGCACCTTGATTTCCGAATGACATGCAGAATTTGCTTTCATCCGAAAAAAGTACTTTGGACCACTGAGCAACAGTCCAGTGCTGCTTCTCTGTAGCCCAGGTCAGGCGCTTCTGCCGCTGTTTCTGGTTCAAAAGTGGCTTGACCTGGGGAATGCGGCACCTGTAGCCCATTTCCTGCACACGCCTGGGCACGGTGGCTCTGGATGTTTCTACTCCAGACTCAGTCCACTGCTTCCGCAGGTCCCCCAAGGTCTGGAATCGGCCCTTCTCCACAATCTTCCTCAGGGTCCGGTCACCTCTTCTCGTTGTGCAGCGTTTTCTGCCACACTTTTTCCTTCCCACAGACTTCCCACTGAGGTGCCTTGATACAGCACTCTGGGAACAGCCTATTCGTTCAGAAATTTCTTTCTGTGTCTTACCCTCTTGCTTGAGGGTGTCAATAGTGGCCTTCTGGACAGCAGTCAGGTCGGCAGTCTTACCCATGATTGGGGTTTTGAGTGATGAACCAGGCTGGGAGTTTTAAAGGCCTCGGGAATCTTTTGCAGGTGTTTAGAGTTAACTCGTTGATTCAGATGATTAGGTTCATAGCTCGTTTAGAGAACCTTTTAATGATATGCTAATTTTGGGAGATAGGAATTTTGGGTTTTCATGAGCTGTATGCCAAAATCATCCGTATTAAGACAATAAAAGACCTGAAATATTTCAGTTAGTGTGCAATGAATCTAAAATATATGAATGTTAAATTTTCATCATGACATTATGGAAAATAATGAACTTTATCACAGCATGCTAATATTTTGAGAAGGACCTGTTAATAGTCCTGAAAACAAAGAGACTTATTGAGTAAGAAAATGTATCTAAAACGTATATATATTTTTTATTTATTCATTTATGACAAACATGCTGCTGGAAGTTGCTGCCTTTATGTATTTTTTTTGCTGATCCTTCCATTATAATGAGGCCCTTCATCCGTGCCCAAAGAACCAAAAAGAAAACGCTGCGATTTTTGCCGTCACATCCTCGTTTTTTGCTCGGTCAGGACACAGCTGTGAGAACGCATCTACAGCACAAAATCTGGTATGCAAACATACACAAAACTTGGTGTTGAGGGAAAAACGAGGAGCAATTAATACGACTACATCAATGAGAAGGGAACTAATGTCTCTTTAATATGGAATGAGGAACTAAAGAAACTTTACAGATATTTTGGCATAGATAGGCACCACTAAACGAAGGAAATGGTATAACCTCAGGATCACACTCTGATCTGATACGGTGGTAAAAATACCACTTTTGTTTCTATCACTGAATATTCCAAGGCCAGGCTTTTGCAAACTATTTTACATGAAGTTTTATACTTCTTTCATAGGTATGTCCTGATAAATCTTGGAACATAATTCCAAGCATTTGAATTGGAATAAACCCCAATTTTTTGCAATTTTCATATTTAAGCGACTAAACTGTGAGCCCTACTTCACAGGACTTTAGGTAACATGCCAGAGGCAAAACCACTGTTTTAAAATGTATAGAAATTTGTTCTCTTTTCTAGTAAGTCTGTTATTAATCCTAAAAACAGCTAACCCTAACCATAGCTATCTGAAGACAGTATTTTCTTTTTTTTTAATAAAATCTGTTTAACACAAACGGCTCTAGTAGCATAGTAGCCTGCTTTTCCCCGTCCCAAAGCTTGAGACAATGTCCTCCATTTTATCATATATCCATGTCGTCAACAAAGCTGCACATATGGGGCGAAGCACAAGTTACCTGTCACCATCTTTTCTGCATTTATAAATATGGTGTATGTATAATGTAAACAGCCATGAGGAGGAGAAAATGAGGATAACTAGAAAAAACAGCACAGATCCAGCTGAAACAGGGCTTCAAAATCAAACTTAAATTGCAAATTTAAGCTCCTGTTGTTTGGCATTCTAACAAAAAGATGGGTGCTTTTAATGTCAAGCAAACTATGAAAACGTACATGAGGTCAGATGATATTTGTTTGGAGTGTAGCAGGAAATATTATGGGCCATCATTGCTGAATTGGAAGATCAGGAAGACACTGTTTTGGTGTTTTTCTATCAAGTGTGTGCGGCAGTGGCTGCAGTTCCAAACTGAGTCCACACTATGATGTTGAAAGCTCAAGCAGTTTTGTTACATTTTTGCGGCATCTAAAACGATTTGTACCTGCATAAATTAGCTAATATTTGTTTGCAGAAAGAAGGCCCTGGGACAGCAAGCTTGACAATGCAAAGAACCATTCTTGCTTTCACTTGTACTAAATACAACTTGTGTAGAATTTTTAAAACTTAAATTAGTTTTTGACAAAAGAACGCATACTATATAAAATGCATTTGGAACATAAAAATATGTCATTGTTTTACAAGATTATCAAACTGTATTTTTAAAGGAAACACTATTTTGTTGCAAAGCGAAGAATAAAAACATGTAATTTGCAGCATTATGCAAAAAAAAGGACTAAAACAAAGAGCAATTCTTTGTATCATTTGTGGCATTCTGTTCAGGAGATTCTATGCAAATATGGCATGAAAAACTGAAAGGAATGCTATAACTGAGCTGTTTATTACCTTGACATTGCATTGACAAACACTCGCATCCTTTATCATTAAGGTTTTAAAGAGCTATTGTGGAGGGCCTAACGAGACGCATCCAGCTCCAGAGCTACAGGTTGCAGACCCCTGACCTAGACCTTTCTGTTCCTTAGGAAAACTATATGATGATATCAGCCCTGCATCTTTCGGATTTCCAGTGGTCTAAGATGCAGATTAGGTTAGGATGTTGCTTCAAATGTTTAAGTTACAGCAGCTTACAGTGCAGTAAAAACAGGAAGCGGTCTTCAGTTGTATTTACTCAAAATCTGTTAATGTCTTACATTGCAGTGGGTTGTGTTTGTTTTTATTTGTCCCTAAGAACATAACCACCCAAAATCCAAATTTCTAAATTTCAAGGCTCAGATTCACTGCTTTCTCGCCAGTTTGAGGTATTTGTTTTCACTCACTCTGGAGCTCTCTTCAATGTGCACGTTGGGTTTGTCTGCTTTTATATTTAATCTCAGATGCTAAATCAGACAACAGAGGTTGTTTGACCCTGCTTTCTCTACATACTTCTGCTTTCACCAAACTACAGATTTTAGCTGTTGTGGAGATTAAATGTGAGTCACTGGTGCAACAACACACACTTACAAACTAATTCAGTATAATTAGGAAATACCCGTGCAGTGACAGGGAGAGCCCCAACTGACTTTTAATCCACACCGCCGAGAGGTGAGAGTACTAACTACTCCGTCCCTGTTCGAGCCTCTGATAAAACCCATTAAATGACATTTGCAAGTCTGCATGTATATACTGGCAGTGCAAAAGAAACAGATACAATATTTAGGCAAAAGTGGCTCCGCAGTTTATAACACATCCATTTTTTGTGATGATCGGCGTTCCCAGTACTTTATTTTTGTCAGATACTAAAGCATGATTATTATTGTGCGGGCTTTTGTAGCTCCAACTGAAATGATTAGTCTACACAATCTATACTAAGAGGAAAACACACTTTAGCCTTGATTTGTATGATGGGAACACTAAAGAGTTTCATCGTTTTTCGGACTGACAGGATGAAGAAGTTGTATTTTCAGCGTGTATGGAACAACGATGGTGGCCATTTGTTAACTGAACAGGAGAATGACCAGAATTATACTTTCTAAATAATGTCTGTACCTTTTTTGTGTTAAAAGAAGAACTCATCCCCATATTAATAACTCTCCTACAATTTTTAAATAAAACTACCCTACAAAGGTGAAAACATAAAAGCTTTTGCTTTTGTCTTAGCTCGAAAACTGAACTGCTTTAGATATTTCTGGTAAACCCATAAAGAGCCCGAAGACCTTAAACTCATTACAGTTCAGATACAGTACATACTTTTAAATTGGTAATAATTTTTTTTAAGTAATTTTGCAGCTGGTTTATATTAGCAAAATATCTCCTCTAAGGAATCTGTGTTAAATATGGTAAATATAACCTCCTATTTATTATTTATTTTATATGTGATAATTATTATATTCTAATTATATTTTAAACATTCGACTATGAGCAAAAATGACTACATATTGCTTTAATATTTTAAGAAACTTAAAAGAAATTGTAGAAAATATACAAAAGATTTATTCAAAATAAATAAATGAAAATCAATTTAAACCATAATGAAAATATAATATACTTTTGATGTGTTAAATTAAAATTGCCAATTCACTAAATATAGTATTTGCAATACAGTAAAAATGATCAAAAGCAATCAGATGTTTCTGTAAAGCATCCAGCAACAGGCGCTGCATAGCTCAACGGTACAGCAGGTGCACCATATGCAGTAACTAATCCTCCACGCAGTTGATTCCCGGCCCCTGGATCTGTTGCATGTCTTCCCCATCTTTCTCTGCCTTTCTTGCTGTCCAGCTACTAATGAATAAAGGCCACAAAAATCTTACAACCAACAACTGTTCAGTTAGTTTATTTTTCATGTTTGGTAAAATTGAACCCATTCCTGCAAAATATGTTAATGGGGTTAAAGATGAAAATCATCAAAGACATGGTTGAAAATAGCTCTTTTTGGAGGAGTCTCATTAAATACACTGCTTGGTACCACTCACTGACCTGAACTGGTGGGGGGGGGGCATAGAATGACCTGGCTGGGAAAACTGCTTTGCCCTGACTTATTGAGTTGACAGTAGATTATAAAGAACTTCATTACCGGGCAGCTTAGCTGCATGGCTGTGGGTGTGTCTTTCTGTATCCTTTCTGAAACAGAAACAAAGATTCAAAGCAGAGAACAGGGTAAACTGTGTTCTTCTTCTGAACATTGATGTCTTTACGAATAACTTATTTTCAGTTATCATGGTTACTAAGGTGATCACAGGCCTATTGGTGAAACATGTTTTAAAAGCCAGTGCAGGTGTTTGATCACATGTAATATGGACAATATTAGGAGGATTATGTAAAGGCAGCTGGCCTCTGATTGTTGACCTGAGCATCTAACATTGTTGGAGGGGAGACATTGACCAGTTAGTTTAGTCTTTATGTAGCTTTTCTTGATGTAAAATTCTACATGCTTGCTGCGTTTTTTTTTCCTTCAATATGCATTATCTGCAATATAGAAAAAATGAATGTTTGAAAGCACTGATATTTTTAAAGGGTTATGATCTTGTTTTCTGCCTCTCGGCAACTGGTCCTTTGTTTGGGTGCAAGCTACAGACACAGCTGAGCTTCTTCAGAACTGAAGAGCTAACCTAACTTTAAGGACAGGGAGAGTAACTGTTTCTTTTGAAAAGTAGTTTCTTACTTGTATTGATTTCTGATATGCTTTCTTTTAATTAATTTGTAAGTAACATACAAGGAAATGATCCTTTTTTTAAGAATAGGACCATGTTGTTCTGTTCAGGGTCACAAGGGCAGGGTTTTATTTCAGCTGCCCTGGAGCTAGAGAGGCGGGCTACACCTTAAACAGGGTTTACAGACATAACTATATATGCTAACTCCTAGCATGACAATCCAAGGCCAGATTATTGGCTTTAATGAAAGGAAATTATTCTACACTCCAAAAAATCCCCGGATAAGGTTGTGAGTAAATGTCACTTGGGTAACCTCAGCATGGTTGCTGTGATAATTTATTCTGACTTTGAGTCAGAGGTTCCATAGATGGTAAAAGCCCATATTGTAGATATAAATGGCATGGGCAGCAGATTGGTGGGTTGTTACAATTCCTAGAATTTCAAACTTAACAGAAACATCAAGATAAGAGCCAACTGCAGTCGTTGACACTAAGGGAGAAAAATTATCATTTTTAAAGCATAAAACAAAATTGTCAAAATACATTTTTCAGTAATATTTTAGCTACACGATGCACTGCTGTTCAAATATTAGGTGACCCAGATAACAATTTAGGAGGGCGGCTCAAGCTGAAATCACCACAAATTACCTAAATGTGATGTATTATTGAAATCACTAAATTGTTCTAATTTCTATAGAAAAGTGTTCTGTAAACCATTGTAGATTTTTTGTTCTCTGCAACAAATTTGCCAAATTGTGCCATTTGCAAATAGCAGTCAGTGACATGGATGTTGTTCAGTTAAGAAATTAGTAATAATTAATCTATGGTTTAGAGGTTTATGATCCACTAATGCTGCAAAACATTTAAATATCTGAGTTGAAGTTATGTTGCCTAAATCTGCTCTGTGAGGGACCGCACTGAGTGACTGTTAGCATTCCTTCTACAGGTAAATCTCCCTGTTTCTACAAACTTTAATAACATTTATGTTATTAACAGATATAGTACTGACTACTTATAACTACTTGGCAGAACCCCTCTTTAAAAGTCAGTATGTCCGTAATTAAAAATAATAATCTGTTATATTTACAAGTTGCCCTCATGCACTCAGTTGTAAAGCTTTGTCCTTAAAACTGGTCTCTGGTCCATAGTCCTTTTCAGGTGACCATGCATATTTTCTGTCAGATTTTGTTCAGAGCTCTGGTTAGGCCATTCCAAATCTTTTCCCTTCATTCTTTATTTTATTTTAATGTATGATTTGACTCACTAAAATCACTATACATTTAAACGTTCTGGTAAACACATAGAGGTTTTGTGATAAACTTGTTAGTATTAGGAACTAAGCATTATTTGACAAACACCTCAGTTCTGTTTGAAGAAATGTAGGCACATATGATGCGGCCATGTCTTAAATTCTACATACATTGTTCTTTTGGTGACATGCGGTGCAGGTTTTGTACCAAACATACCTTTTAGAATTAAGGCCTAAAAGTCCAATTTTGGTATCATTAGACCATAACACTTTCTTCCACATGGTTTTGGGAGATATTAGCCAGGGCTGGATGTTTTCCTTGGAAGAAAAGGCTTTTGTATTTTGACCCGATCCTTAGTCCAGACATGGAGATTTCAGCAGATTCTTGTCACATATAGAACAAAACCAGTACATCTTGGAAATTACTGCAGCTTCTTCAGCGAGGCTGCCTTATATTCACGTCTTTTCATCAAGTTGTCCTATGATTTATCCAATTATTGGTGTGTGTCTTCATTATGACATGGTGTATTAGTGGGATGGTGGTTTTTATTTTATACTCTTCTCCTGACTGATATTTTTGACAGTGGAATCCCTTTTACTTTTGATCCTTTTTAACCTATCTGCAAACTACGGCTTTAGATAACAGATGTATCAAAGGATTTACGTATTTTGACGACTGAACTTAATTCTGCGATCATAGTTTTCAGTATAATTGATGGTAGGTATGAACTGACCATCAGCACCGGTTCCCCCCAAGGCTGTGTTCTCTCTCCTCTGCTCTTCTCCCTGTACACCAACAGCTGCACCTCCAGTCACCAGTCTGTCAAGCTTCTGAAGTTTGCGGACGACAGCACCCTGATCGGACTCATCTCTGATGGTGATGAGTCTGCGTACAGATGGGAGGTGGACCATCTGTTGGACTGGTGCAGCCAGAACAACCTTGAGCTCAACGCTCTAAAGACAGTGGAGATGGTTGTGAACTTCAGGCAGAACACAGCCCCACCTGCCCCCATCACCCTCTGTGACTCCACAATTGACACTGTGGAATCTTTCCGCTTCCTGGGAACCATCATCTCCCAGGATCTCAAGTGGGAGCCAAACATCAGCTCCCTCATCAAGAAAGCCCAGCAGAGGATGTTCTTCCTGCGGCAGCTGAAGAAATTCAACCTGCCAAAGACTATGATGATGCACTTCTACACAGCCATCATTGAGTCCATCCTCACCTCCTCCATCACCATCTGGTACGCCGCTGCTACAGCCAAGGATAAGGGCAGGCTGCAGCGTGTCATTCGGTCTGCTGAGAAGGTGATTGGCTGCAGTCTACTGTCGCTCCAGGAACTGTACACCTCCAGGACCCTGAAGCGGGCAGGGAAGATTCTGGCTGATCCCTCCCACCCCGGTCACAGACTCTTTGAGACTCTCCCCTCTGGCAGGAGGATGCGGTCCATCCGGACCAAAACCTCACGCCACAAGAACAGTTTTTTCCCATCTGCCACCAGCCTGGTTAACAAAGCCCGGAAACCACCCTGACACTCTCCCTTTCCCCCACACCCCCCCTTTTTTTGCTGACAGGACACCTGTAACCTGTAACTCTATGCGTTACATTAACGCTCAGCTTGGACTCCTGCTTTACTTGCACAATGATCACCTGCACTGTTGTATTGCTCTTGCATCTTTTACTGCTCTATATTTACTCTCACTCACTTAAAACTGTGCACATATATTTATATTATATTGTAGATATGTTTATACTGTTTAATTTGTACTGTATTGCACCGACTACGCCAAAACAAATTCCTTGTATGTCCAAAAACGTACTTGGCAATAAAGCTTTTCTGATTCTGATTCTGATTCTGATTCTGAACTTAAGAAGACTGAATGCTGAAATCGAAAGATTTAGGATGTGCACATTTATCTAGGATTGGGCATCGTTTGAATTTGAACTATTCTGGTTCCAATTCCTCATTTCGATTCCAGTTGCTAGTGACTCTCGATTCCGATTCTTTTAGGAGGCAGGTAAAAAATTTTTTACATGGTTTAAATGAGGTAAGCAGAGTTCTTTTTGGATGAAATAATCTTTAATCATTCCTCAGGTGTGTGCTGTGCACCGGACATTTCGCAGCACTATTCAAAATTCAGCTCAAACATTTATGTGATTATACTTTTGAAGCTAACTGACAACACCAGTTCTCGCCCATAAATGTGCAGTGCAGGCAGTGTGCACAGGAGCATTCAGATGCAAAGAGACATTACTGCTTCCAGCAACATCTTTCCCTCGAGATACAGAAAGCAGCACGCTTGAATTTAATTTAAACTTAACACAGTTCAATTCAAATGCCTTATTATGGTAAGGTTAGACCTATGGAGTCCTTAATGGCATAAATTATTCTTTGCACAAATGCCTATCACATTTGTTAGGAGGACAGCTGCACAATATATAGAATTGTAATCGTCATCACAATTCTGATGTGTGCAATATCGCAATATTGAGACTGCAAAGATTGACTTAGATGCAAAATTTGATAGGGATGTTAAATTTCAGTTATTGGGCATTGATGCTTTTCATTTAGGAGGTCAAAGTAATCAAAATACCATTATGACGGACACTAAAAAACATAAATAATTCAAAATCAATATAAACTGACCCATTATTTGCCCAAATCGGCGCACTTCTTTCTGCAGCAGCAGTTCATTGACGGAGACATTCAGCTCCTCACCTCCATGCAGCCTCTCACCTGACCAAAACAATGAGCTGCTGCTCCAGGTTTTAAACTCTGTTAAAATATATAATATATATATATATAATATAATATATATATAATAGTACATCCAGAAAAAAAAAGTTAGCCTCTTAGCGACAAGGCAAACACAACACATTGTTTGGAGGTACTTTACCTATGAGACAGACGGATAGAAAAAGCACAAAATAGTGCAGGATGCCACATGTTAGCTGTGCTAATGCCACTAATATTTGAAGGCAACTTAAAAAGGTCAGTAAAGCTCTTGTATCTGCAGGAGTGAAATAGTAAACCTCCTGGAAAACACAAGCTAATGCTATGTGTTTAAATATTAGCTTCACAGACACGGACAGCTAAATTATGGTTTTATTATGGTCTGAGATCCCCCGTTGAGATGCGCTTCCCAGGTTCCATAGTTCAAACCATGCAACGCTCCGGTCTTTTTTTCCGTAAGAACAACAAAACAGACCCTGGCAAACATCCAGTTGACAAGAACACTAAAAGGAGCTCGAAGGAAATAAATGAAAAGGATTCAACTTAAGTAAACCACAAACACAAAAGGCCAGGGGTTTGAAATTGTTCTAACACACAAAGTTAAAGGATATTAAGTGTTTAAAAGGATTACACGTTTTTTAAGGCTTTTTTTTATTTTTGCTGTCCATTATTGAAAACATACAGTGCTTTATATACAAAGGTAATTCAATTAAATTTAGCTTACAATTGGAGAGACTGGTTTTATAAATATATAAATAGCAGGTTGATAACTTTAAAGTGAGAATTTAGTTTACTGTCAATATCTGTATATAACACATTCTTCCAGCCTAAGGAAAAATTTGGGAAAACTTGCACCGCACCTCTCACCCAATGACTCCAGCTCCCCCTGCGACCCTGCAAGGATAAGTGGGTATAGACAATGGATGGATGGATGGATGGATGGATGGATGGATGAACAGAGATAAAACTTAACCAATGTTTCCTCATTGGCTTCACAAAAAGTACAATTTACATTAATATCACCTTAAAGTCTCTGAAGGCAGTGGTTAGTTGGCTAGAACCTATAAAACATCAAAGAAATCTCCTTTACTTGTTGGCCAAAAAGAACATTTGTTATAAAAGCCTGACTTTGTCCCAGCAGATATTTTCCACAATGCTGGAAACAACAATTCGTTCTACTGCAGTACGAATCACTGCAGGAAAATGTTAATCAGCTGACAGCTCAGACGGCTACTAAAAAGTGTACCTCTGGTTAGACACCTCCCAACATCCGCCTTTCTATTTTAGCTGCACAGGAAGAAGGGCTGGATTTGAAGGTTCACCGATTAATTTAGAAAGGAAACTGATATTCAGATTAAAACTGAACTCTCAGTGAAAGAAAAAGCATCAATTCCCCTGCTTGGTTTGCGTGGGACATTATGACACCCCAAATTTCCCACGCTGGTAAAGTGTGCCTTGTTTCAGTCACATGAATGGATTCTGATAATTATTAAATATTGATGCAAGGTGGAAATTATGTGTTTTTCCAGAATCATATTAATTTATTTCCTCAACATGTCTTTGCAGCTTCTCCACGTTGGCGGTTTTGCTGCAACCCGATGTTGAAACTGTTGTCTGCTTACACAGTTTTGTAGCTTATCAGAAATATCTCAGCTGTTTCCATTGTTGTAGGAATAAAAAGCTTGTGCTTTGTTTCTTTTTCTCTGCCTGACCATAACAGAGAGGGTGGCTTGACATTTTTGTTGCGCACAAGCATGCGAACAAGTGCGGGGTAGGAATTAATGCCATCTTTTATTAGTCTTCTGTGTCTTGTGAGTGCTTTGTGGAAGCGCTTGCTTTGTTAGTTTTGATATTGGTTAACATATTGAGGGCACACTGAGTGGGTAACCAGTAAAATTCACACACAGAGACATTGATTTGTTCCTGTGCACTCCGGAGAAGGGGGATCACGGGCTGTTTATCTAAAAGTGAACACAGCAGTTACAGCTTGTGGCTGCTTGGCCCTTGAAGCTGCAGCTTAACTCGCTCTTTGGTGATGGAGCCACAGTTAGGCCCGCCGGCCAAACGGCTCAACCAAGCCAAAATAAATTTCACCCCCTGTTTGACCTGAAGAATCTCAAAAAGTCAGACTAGCAAGGGAAGGATCAGACTCACAGAGTTTTATTAATTTACAGTGCCTTGCAAAAGTATTCATAACCCTTAAACGTTTTTACATTTTGTCACATTACAGCCAAAACTTTAAGAAGCATAGTCTTAATGTAACAAGCCAACACAAAGTAATGTATTAATTTGACATCCATAAATAAAATCCAACACAACAAATTGTCTCCAGAGTTTACATAGTTATTAAACAGAGTAGACCTGCATGTAATTAAATGTGTTTATTAATTCAGCTGTTCTGTGAAGGTCTAAGACTTTTGTTGAAAAAAAATAGTGCAGCATCATAAGGACCAAGGACCACAGCAGGTGGGGAGAGGGTTGTGGAGGGGTTTTAAGCAAAATTAGATTACAAACCAACTTCTTGGAGCACTGTTCAGTCCATCGTCTCAAAAGGGAAAGAGTGCAGCCCAACTGCAAACCACGACATGTGCTTCCACCTAAACTTGACATCCTGGGCTAGGAGAGCCTTAGTCAGTGAAGTAGCCAAGAGGCCCTTCATAACTTTGGTGGAGCTACAGAGATCCACAGCTCAGGTAGACTCAGCAAATCTGGCCTTTATGAAAGAGTGGCAAGAAGAAAGCCATTGTTGGTAGAACACCTTTAGAGGTCTGTGTTGCAGTTTGCTACAAACCATGTAGGAGACGTAGCAAACATGTGGAAGAAGGTGCTCTGGTTAGAAGAGACCGATATTGTACTTGTTGAAGTTAGTCTCAGGGGAGAAACTGATGCAGCTAAAGTCTGAGCCAAGGCTTTTTCGGTTAGATGAATCCTCCCAAGTCATGTGCTAAGTCGGCATGGGTTACATGTTTCCATGTTCAGTTACACATTGGTTCGCTGACAGCTGTGGCCGGCACCCTTCATAAATCATGGCAGCGCTAGCAGAGGTGTAAAAAGCCTTAAATTTAGCTTCTGTTGCTAAAGCTTAATTTCACACTTCTGTTGTCTCTTCACTCTGGGTGGTAAATAGGTGAACTTGGATTGTTGTCCAGCTTTGTTTTTTTAATTATTGGCAGCGAATGATGTTGTCTTTCCTATTTTGATTGAGTGGTTAAGAGGAAGGTGCTTCTGTGTCACAGGGAGAAGGCATGCATGAATTATTACATCAACCTTCCTAGACACTGTGTGATTGATTTAAAAAGTATATTTTACTAAATTTAGTTGACACTACCGCACATTTATTAAAATGGGATACCCTGCGTCTGGACTTCATCTTCTACTAGTCTCATTGAGCTTTGTTTATTGATGCTTTTGTTTGTTTTTTCTTTGTTGCTTTACAAACCGTACGTCAGTTTGCTGCCTTTTAAAAAAACTGTAAAAGCCTAAAAACAGAGGAAATCTGAAGCTAATGTACTGTAAAAAATAGACAAGACCCCTTCGTGGAGGCTGAAACGAAATAATTTATATGTACATAAATGAATAAAATGTGACTTCTTTTAGAGCCCACACATTGCCTAAGTGTTCCCACCACTAATAGTAATCACATAAATATTAATCAAAATAAAAAGAGGCTTTTAAAAGATCTTTTTTACACCCACAAAAAATGCATAAACTCTTGTTGACCCTTAATAATTAATGTTTTGTCGTTATGGAAAAGATTGAGTGGAAAGCTTAGAATCTCAGTGCGTGTTTTCACCTCCCACCTACTGTGTACCAGCCTCACATGTGGGCGATCACTGCTCACTATGGAGACAATTATCTCAGCTATAAATCATCCTGTTACTGGAAAATGGTTACGTTCACATTAAGACGTGCAGTTCATTTTGCAGGTTTCTTTTTTGTGTGTGTAAAAGTGTTCTGAATGATAAATACTCTTCAGTGTCGGTATTGTGTTACGGCGTGTTTCTGGTCGCTGCCAGTGTTGTTCTGCGAAGCTGCTGTTTATTTATGAGGTTCCTTCAGATCCACTCACAGTTAAGTAAGTCCTTACTTTTTAATCAGCCAGCTTGTTTGCTGCCAGCCGGAACTGCAGAAGCTTAATTTTTTTGAAATGAATGATATTGCGATTTTAAAGCAGGTCCAGAAACCTCATAATTTAAAGAGGTATTGTTGTTACCTTGTGCTGTAAAGTAGATTTTAAATCAATCAATATAAAACAGTGTGAATTATTAAATCCATAATATTGAGCATCATGCAGCTCTCATAAGAGTTGACCCAACAACATTATGATGGCTTACACATAATAGATTAAAGAGCATTGCTTCGGTTTATAGCTTTTTTTACTGCTTTATTCATCTAAAACTGCTGGTGGTGTAGGGGTTAAGCGCGCGACCATGTGCAGAGGCTATAGTCCTCAATGCGTCTATCCCGGGTAAGAGTCCTGGACCCTGCGACCTTTGCCGAATGTCTTTGCCCTTTTTTCTGTCTACCTACTGTTGGAAAAATGAAAAAATAAAGGCCTCTAGTGATGCAAAAAAGAGCTAAAACTGCATCTAAGGTTGCCAACTACCAGAAAATGTGAGAATTGTTGCTTGTGATCCCTTTTTTTTAAAGCAAACTAAAGACATATCCTTTCAGTTTGGCTTTTAGTTTAATTACTTGCTAGTCATTAACAATTTTGGCCCGTGTTGTCTAACTGTCTAACTCTGTCTTTAAGATTTTATTACAAATATTGTGGTCTTTGTATGTTTGCTACATTGCTGTGCATAAAGTTGGAATAATTTTCTTTTTATACACATTTCTTTTTTTATCCGGGTTAAATTTTTATTGTGATATGTTTGGTAGAGGAAGATTAATTAAAGTTTGAAGATATTTATGCCTTATCTGTCAAGAATAAATCACATTGTCACTTTCACTTAATAAAAAGAGGAAAAAAATATTTTATCCCATCTTCATGTTCAACAGAGTACTGATCTATCAATCAAACCGTTCACATAGCCCATTGTAACACAACGTGCTTCACAGAGGCTGTTTTGTTTGCATTACAGTTTCTTAAATGTTTTGTGAATATATATAATTTATATTTTTATTAGCATTTCATATTTCTTTACAGTTTCCTCAGTAAACCGCACTTTTGCCTTTTTTTTAGTTCCCCATGCTCTAAAATAGTTTGATTTATTTTCCTAGTTTCATTAGATTAGTCTGTTTGTAATCTCTGTAAAGCATGGATGGATGGATATGCACATCGAAGGTCACTGGTTCAGTGGATCTCAGAAGGTAACAACACAGTGTGCTTTAGGCTTCCACTGCTACTAGGTCTTCTGTGCAGCTTTTAAACTACAAGGTTAAAACAGAACAGAAACAGTGAAGCGACAAAGGGCAGGTGGGTGTTGTTCTGAAACTACACTCTCCACACAAGATCAAAGATAAATCTGCAGTTGCTCATCCGGTGTAAATATAAATAGAACGGACATACAGAGTTATATCTGATTAGCAAATGTGAAGATCCACAGCATGTGTTTGCAATGTTGTGTTGAAACAACTTTTGTGGGAACTCACAAATCTGATTGCCTACTTTGACTTGTAGAGTTTTTTTTCAATGAGAATAATTTTTTTTCTCCCTTAAAAAAAAACAATGAATTATGTGGAGATAATTCCTAACAATAACGGCTCGTATTAATGACATTGACACTGTATATGCGTCCTCCAGTGAGAGTTAAACCATCTGACCAATGGCACTCCCCAGACTAATGATTTTGTGGAAACCTTATTAGCCAAAGAACTATTGTGCTGCACTTTTTGTAAACTTCTCAAAGGCATTTGACAGTGTAGACCATGGCATCTTATGCCAGAGGCTTTCGGATACAGGCCCATATACCAAGCCATCACATGGTTTTTAAACGATCTGTTTGGTCATAAGCAGTGTGTTCAACTCAGTGGTCTTTCCTTCTGTTACCTAAATGTCACCAAATGTGTCCCTCAAGGTTCTGTATAAGTGCCTGTGCTTTTTACAATTTATGTTATTATTACGAGATGTCACTGAGGACCAAGTTGTTTATTGTCATCCAAACACAGTTGCCCTGGTGTATGTTCATCTCTGATTGCATTTAATGTTATTCCATCCACTTTAAACAGATACCAAACACTGAAAAACAAGGGCAGGTGTTTTCAAACCAAAATAAAATCCCTGCAGTCCTGCCTTCTATTGTGTCCACCTAAGGTAACCCAATTGACTTTGTGTCTGGTTATATTTATCTCGGCATTTTATTTAAAAAAACATTTATTTTAAGTCATATATTGAACTTCTTAAAAAGTCTGTAAACGTTGTCCTAATTCAACAATTAAATGTAGACACATTCTCAAATGTGTCTAACAGATTAAAACAAAAAAATTCTAATTGAAGTATTTTTAAAGCAAACAGAAAATAAAGGGATTTACATGATGCTCCCCATTTTTGGATTAGAGCGCATGTCGACAATAGCATGATGTTTGCTAATGTATATAAACTGAAAAAGTGAAAGTTTTCCATTTTTATGCATGTATTAAACTAAAAACCTCCCAGATTTTTTAGTATTTGACCACCGATTGTCAGTAATGGCTAAATTAGTTGATTTCCATCGCTAGCTGATTTAATTGAAGCATCACTTCTTAATAAATAGAAGTTTGAGAATTGCTGATATTGAGTAAAAATGTAAATACATCACAGGTTGCAGGCAGTGGAAGTGAAGAGTGACTCTTCAGGTACTGTACATTGACTGAACTGACCTGTTAAAGTTAGAGCAAAAAGCAGAATACTCACTGCCCATCAACTGTACTGCTGCTGCGAATCATATCCTCTCCAGGGACTATAAGGTACGTCTTGATGGTACTGGATTTGACCTCCTTTTATCTTCAGGACTGCCCCAGTTCCTTATGGCATCAGTTCAACAAGGTGTCAAAATATTCCTTAGAGATTATTGTCCGAATTAACATTATAGCATCTTGCTGGAGTTTTTTTGGCTCCACATCCATCACAAAAATCTCTCGTTCCACCACATCCTAAAGGTGCTCTACTGGAATGAGATCTGATGTGAAGGCCTAAATTAATGCTAGGAGTCCAACAGTATACCCAGAAAATCCCCCATATCTTTCCTCCACCACCACCAGCCTGACCATTGGATTACCCCAAATTCTTAATTTTAAGCCATTCTTCTTGCAGGATAATGGCCAGGTCACTACGTGATACTGGTGGAGGAAAACGTTTCCTGACTCGCTCCTCCAAGACACCCCAAAGTGGCTCAATAATATTTAGATCTGGTGACTGTGCAGACCATGGGAGATGTTCAACTTCACTTTCATGTTCATCAAACCAATCTTTCACCAGTCTTGCTGTGTGTATTGGTGCATTGTCATCCTGATACACGGCACCACCTTCAGGATACAATGTTTGAACCAGTGGATGCACATGGTCCTCAAGAATGGTTCGTTGTCCTTGGCAGTGAAGCGCCCATCTAGCTTTGTCTTTGTGTCTTTGTGATACATCACAAAGACTTGCTGTCTTGGTCACAGATGCGCCAGCAAGACATGTACCAACAATTTGTCCTCTTTTGAACTCTAGTATGTCACCCATAATGTTGTGTGCATTTCAATATTTTGAGCAGAACTGTGCTCTTACCCTGCTAATTGAACCTTCACACTCTGCTCTTACTGGTGCAATGTGCAATCAATGAAGACTAGCTACCAGGCTGGTCCACTTTAGCCATGAAACCTCCAACACTAAAATGACAGGTGTTTCAGTTTCATTGTCCAACCCCTGTAGTTTGCAGTTTATGGTGAACACAAAACAAGGTCACCTGAACGCACCCAGCACCTTCTGGATAAAGTGGTAAAATGAAAGATAATAAAGCATGACAAACATGAGGAGTCATATTACATATTATTATTTATCTTGTTACATCCGTAATTGATATTTAAATGCATCGTAGCTGTCTGAATCATTGTCGAATAAAATCATGAATTATTGGGTTTATCGAAATGTTACTTATGTTTCCTGCAGAATATTGTTTACTATTTAGCTTGACAATAATGTCAAATCAGAGCGATGTGGTTATTTCAATCAAACAGGAGTGTTTTTAAAACCTTACTTCTCTGAGGCTGCAAATGCTTCATTTCCAAAGCAAACTGCTACCAACTTAGAAACATTCCCCTCTCAAATCACAGTTCTTTTCATGTGAATCCTGTTTTATGAGTCTGTAAATTATTTTTTGTTTTATTTTGTAGTTCACAT
This sequence comes from Girardinichthys multiradiatus, assembly GCF_021462225.1. NCBI lineage: Eukaryota > Metazoa > Chordata > Actinopteri > Cyprinodontiformes > Goodeidae > Girardinichthys > Girardinichthys multiradiatus. Next base: position 26,133,326 of record NC_061795.1, on the reverse strand, counting down.
CAGAGAGGTGGCTGGTGGGTGTGCGCTAGAGGGTGACACGGGAGTGGATTTTCTCTCCTGTCCCATCCCGCTCCCACAGAAAAAGGTCTTGTCACATCCCAATCCCAGGCCAGCATAACAAAAAAAATCCTGTCCCGTCCCACTCCTTGTAAATTGACTCCCACTCCCGTCCCGCTCCCATTCAGAACAACTCCCACTCCTGTGCCACTCCCATTTTTGTTTTCTTCATTTAGTCTTTTGGCAATTTCTTTGTTTGAAGGACCAGTTAGGTCCCTGTTTTTAGCTGTAGTAAAGGCCAGTTAAAGTAAAAAAAATAATAATGAAGAAATAATAAAATATCAAACAAGGAAACAGACCATGCCTATCTTAGTTGAATAAACAAAATGTACCTAGTTGTATTTTACTCATTTATTAAGTGATTGTTTCCTTTGAACAATGACATTACTTTTATGTTTCAAGTTGCTGAAACGAAAGAAAAATGCACCTAGCAAGAGAAATGTACTTGTTGAACAAAAGGCCAAAAAGGCATTACCTTCATAATTTAGAAACTGTACCTCAATGGTTCACAGCCCTGGTCCTCAGGGACCCCTTCCCTGCAAGTTTTAGATGTGTGTCTGCTCCAGAACACCTGATTTAAATTCTGACATGACCTCCTATACAGGCATCAAGAATGGAGGGTCAAACTGGACAAAATTAATACAATAAAATCATCATTAAATAAATGAATGTTGTGAATATCCCATAAGTGAAGTAAATGTAACATGAAAGAAATGTAACATTAAATGTGCCATTAAATTAAAGGTACCATTTATTTATTTAATACATCATTAGAAACAATAAATGTACCATTATATCATGAAATGGAATATTATGAAATTAAATGTGCCACTGAATAATTAAGTATAGTTTTAAAGATGACATGAGGTAATTAGTGGTACACTTAATATTATTGATGTATTAAATAAATTGTACATTTAATGGTACATTCAATTTTTTCAATTTCACAACATATTTATTTAATATCTTCCCTTAATGAAGCCTTTCAACAAGGTCCACGAGGGGACAAGGGGAATTTTTTCTCTTTTGTGTCCCCACGCAATAGTCTTTGCGTTATTTCGCAATACTTTGTGGGATAGTTTCCAAACCAGATAACTGCAAAAATGAAACAAACACTACACCCGTTTTGAGATTTATTGAGTTTTATTTTGAAATCAGCCTTAAATAAAATTATCTTCAAATGAGACTAAAAGACAGTTTTTATCCACAAGCTGTCAAACAAACTACTGAACTCTGGACCATAAAACTGCACGAAACCACATCTGTGACACTTTATTTCCTTATTACTGCTGCATGATGTGTACTTTTTTTTGTACGCCATTAGTGTTTTTGTTTTTATCGTGATTTGAACGGTTCTTCTTATCCTAAGCATTTCATCGCATTGTTTACTGCGTGTTAACCTGCATATGACAAATAAACCATATCAATGACATATCAGTGTTTGTTTTATGAGCAGTTTGTCATCTGTGCTGCTGCTCCAAAATGCCGAACGCAAGTATTGCGTGGGGACGCAAAAGTAATACATTTCCCCATGTCCCCTCACAGGCTTCCGTATCTTACCTCTTAAATCTTTAGAGCACATGCAGCAATTTTGTTGGTCAGATGAGACTTGACACATGTTGGTACTTTTGGTTTGATGAATAAAGAGATGCAGGGCTGATTTAATCCAGAATTTGCCAAACAAGTGTCCCTTAATCACTGGTGAACTTGATTACGACTAAACACGTTTTACAAGCAGCAGACTGCGTGTTAACAGCGCTACATTAAACTCTCCTGAAGTTCGGTAATATTTGCGACTTTCCTGTCAGCTCTATGAGTTTAATAGATAAGTCCTTACTTTTGACTTTACGTTACAAATCCAATTTTACCACGTCCAGTTCTCCACCTGCGTTTGCTCCCTCCATTCTGAACGCAGGTGGAAAACATCGAGCAGAAGCACTGTTGGCTTGTGGGTCGTGTAGTTCGTTTGACTCACATTATAGTATAGGCTTCTTGGAAAAAAAACTACACAATGGCGGCGACGATTCAAGTTTTTTTTTTTCTTAAAATTATAACAAAGTCTCAGTTTTACATTTCCAAGGACAATTGATCCTAGTTTATTTTCCCTCCTATTGGTTAGCCCCCGCTCCTGTCTGCTCCCGTTCATTTTTTATCCTGTACTGTCCCAATCACGTGATCTTTACTGATGCTGTCTCCCGTCCCGCGGGATTCCCGTGGGAATCCCGTGATCCGTGGGTCTCCCGAAAAAATGTCAGCCTCTAGTGTGCGCTACAAATGACCTTCCATGTGAAAGATGCACTGCACACTCTAAATAATCACAGAATATAAATGTGACTAGGTTAAAAGTTCATAAAATAGCTCTTAGCTTCAGACTCTAGGAAAGGGCAATCTGGATATACACAAAATAAGGATTTTGGCTAAAAGAGTTATCTGCTGCAGGAAAGTATTTACCTACCCCTTTTAATTATAGAAAATTGTTAAATGCATATAAAACTTCTTTTTTTATTCAGAACAAGGCTGATAATGTTTTTTCTTGAAGATTTTGATGTCCACTGTTGTTCTGTGTCTTCCAGGATTCTCTGCCTCCCCAGAGTCTTCCTCTCCTCTGCTGCCATTGAAACCATGGACTAGAGCAGTGTTTGGTCCTGGCGGTCCTGTGGTCATCAGATGGCTTCTCACCAAATGTCAGCAAAGACTCTGGATGTAAGTTTAAAGACAAACTAAAGCTGTTTTATTATGCACCATTAAGTGACTTCTCATTACTGGTTTTTCTATTATGAAATTCTATAAAACTGAAAATTAAAGAAAAAACAAAAACAATTATATTGAATAGCAAAAATTTGAGTTTCAGTTCTGGCAGTTCATGTGTTGTTTGTTCCCTCTGAACCCGTCGGGATTTTTTCTTTCAAACTGATTTCCGTTGAGTTTCCGCTGCCTCAACTGTCACATTTATCTCTTATGGGCTGGATTTATTGTACCAGTACAGAAAAGCAATTGTCTCCACCAGTGTTATTGGTTATCATCTAATGTTTTTAGTCTTCCCTGAGTTAGAAATAAGAGTAACAATTTGCATTTTTTTATTTGTGTATTCTTGACTGGATCCTAGACTCCCATTGGTCCTTTTCATGTTTATGGAAAATGAAAAAACACAGGTAGCCCACTGGAAAAAAAATTAAACACATAGTTTAAAACAAAATAACATAAACAGACTGAAAAACCCCTTACATTATTCGTGTCATTCTGTTGTAGAAATTCTGGGCAAATATAAAATAAAAACATACATAAGAACTGCTGATCTCCCCTTTTCTTTTGCCTCTATAATTAAAAATATTGCTAATTTCTATATCATTTTGTTTAACGTTATTAGGAAGCACACTGGCAGGGCTGAAGAGCAACATCTGTCTCTGGAGCCACATATAGCCAACACCTTTGGTCTGTAAAAAATTGTAAAAATAAAGTTAGTATCAAAGGTAAAAAAAAAATTACATAGATTGAAATAAAAATAATAATTTTAAAAACTTTGTAGGCTCAAAGTATCTGAATTTAATCTTGCATTTTATTCTTTAAGCAGGGCTGGTTAACTGTTCTATTGTTACCAAACAAGTTAGAGCAAATGTTTAACCAGTTATTGTGTTTCTGTGGTCATTTTATATGTCATTGCATCATTTTAGTAGCTGTTAAATGGAATACTTTCTGTCAGCAATGTTGCAATGTGAAAACAGTGAAATACTCTTGTTTGGTTTAGTCCTGTGGTGGTGTTTTTAGATGAATGCTGTCAGCTTTCAGTTTTGTTGTTGTAATGCCCCTCTGTTTTTGTAAGCATGATTCATGATGGCAGATAAATCTGCTAAAAAGTGACTTTGAATAAGAGGAAGCTGGGTTTTTCTGTGGCCCACATTATTTTTCGTCAGGTGTGAGATCACGCTTTTTCATGTTTCTGAGTCATAATTAGCTCCACCATGGAAAAGCAATGTGAACATCACTGCTTATAGGTGGGGGGAAAGTGAGGTCATGGCTTACAATAATCTGCTCTACACTACAAGGTAAGAGGAGTTTAGTACTGCAAAGCAATATTCTTTCTTAAAGGTTAGCTTCACCCATTAAGTCATTTATGCAGTAATGGAATATTTAGTTCCTCAAAGAAAGACAATGGTTGTGTTTAGGGCTGGAGGAGGAGGTTCCTGTGAACATGGTTTTCTCTTTATAGACACTGGAAAAATTAATATTGTACCTGTCTATTTTCATAACTAATGGATATTTTTTTAAAACAAGGACCGTCAACATTAAACTGGAAGTGATCACATTCATATCTCAGACAGGGTTTATGAATTACAGATCATTAATCACAGTTAATACACAACACAGAGCAGTGAAACATCGGAAAGCAGAAGATAAATCATACATGGTTTTACTTTTGTTTTTTTACAGAAAAACTCTGAAAAGTGTTTTGTGTCAAGATTCTCTCAGTTCAAGTGTAAATATTTTCCTTCAGAAAACAGCTGCACTTCCTCCATAAGCCTTTTATTTTCAGTTTTATAATTTTCAAAATTATTTCAGATCTTAAATCATTCTAAACCTTGTTGTTCACCATCCTGTTGACATAGCAGGGCACCAATAACCCCTCAGCCATCAGGCTGCTGGTGTGTACACAGAGGCCCGGTGTCATAGTCTCCTGCCTGTGGGCGTTTGTTTTTTTTCTGCTGGTGCTCTGAGCTCAGTTCTTTTGTCACCCACCCAGCCTCTGCTGGAATGAAAGTTATGCATGGACTAAATTATTCCACAAACCACGGGAGTGAATGCATCTGCATTTTGACTGTGTTATTTATGACCCAGCAGGGCCTTGCTTGTTGATCATTAGATCCACAGTGCTATATAGTCTCAAATAGGCTCTTCAGCTAGCGTCTAAATGGCGTTGAGCTAAATCATCCAGCTACAGAAACAGACACCAGGTGTCCAGACTTTGAGTCAAAATAAAGTTTTGCTTCTGGCTCGCGCAGAGATCCCTAGTTAGCATCGTGTTCTAGGAAATACCTAAATGTCTTTAGAGTTCCTACAAAGTCATGAAAACTGTGGAAAAACTTTGAATGTGAGTACTCCTGAGCTTTATCCATAGGATAAAAAAATCTGTATTTATGTAAAAAATAAAGAGCTTTTCACATTGCCATATTTTGGTTTGCCACTTAACAACTTGAGTTTTTGTCACTCATTCATCATTACATTTTTATGTATGAAAAAGTAATTGCTCCTTAATTTAATAACTGATACCAATAGATATTGTACGTTTGTGTGTGAGGAATTTTGTATCACTTTTCTTTACTGAGGTGTTTGAATTTATCCTCAATGTTTGGTTGGCGGGCTGCACGGTGGCGCAGTTGGTAGCACTGTTGCCTTGCAGCTAGAAGGTCCTGGGTTTGATTCCCAGCCAGGGGTCTTTCTGCATGGAGTTTGCATGTTCTCCCCGTGCATGCGTGGGTTCTCACCAGGTACTCCAGCTTCCTCCCACAGTCCAAAGCAATGCCTGGTAGGTTAACTGGTAACTCTAAATTGCCCTTAGGTGTATGAATGAGTGTGTGCATGGTTGTTTGTGTGTTGCCCTGTGACAGACTGGCGACCTGTTCAGGGTGTACCCTGCCTCTCGCCCGTAGACTGCTGGAGATAGGCACCAGCTCCCCCGTGACCCACTATGGAATAAGCGGTAGAAAATGACTGACTGTTTGGTTGGCACAAAATGCCTGTTTATGGTCATACTACAGCATCTCAAACAGATTACAGTCTTGACTTTGACCTGGCCACTTCAAAACCTTAGTTTGCTTTCTTTATCTGGTCATTAGCTAACTGGCCTGTGCTTTGAATAATTTTCCTGCTGCACAACACAAGTGTGCTTAAGATTCAGGTCACAAACTGATGGATGGACATTCTCCTTTAGGATTTTAAGGTAGAGAGCAGAATTCATGGTTTCAACAATTACAGCAAGTCGTCCAGGTCCTGAAGCGGCAAACCAGCCCCAGAGCATCACACTACCAACACCATGTTTCACTCAGAGTGGGATGTTCTTTATCCGAAATGCTGTTTTAGTTTCATGCCAAAGGGGCACAGATCTTTCATAAAGTCCAACTTTAGTTTCATCAGTCAAAAAAATATTTTTCAGAGGTTTTCCAAAGGGGATCATCACAATTTTTGGTAGAAAATGTGGTACCGGTTTCTCTCTAATGGATGCCGTTTTTGTCCAGCCTGTCTCTTTTTGTTGAATCATGAACACTGACCTTACTGAGGAAAGTGTTGTTCTGGATTCTTTTGTGACCTCCTGGATGAGGCTTTGATGCGATTTTGGAGTAATTTTTGTAGATTGGGCTGCTCCACTGCTCCTTCACTGGAACAGTAGTGGACCTTAGAGTGGCTTTGTAACACTTTGCAGACTGATTGATTGCAATGACTTAATTTATCATCTGTTCTTGAACTTCTTTAGGTCTGGGCATGATGTGTTGGTTTTTCAGATTTTTTAGCCGCTTGCATCTTGTCAGACAGGTCCTATTTAAGTGATTTCTTGATTTTACAAGTCTCGCAGTAATCAGGCCTGGGAGTGGTTAGGGACACTGAATAAAAAAAATGTGGTTTACAGTAGTTTATTTGTGATTCAACTATTATACATTCACATAGGGACAAGTTGGTTTGGATAGCTTCTTTCCCTCAATAAATGAAATAATCATTTGAAAACTGCCCTTTGTATCGTCTTTGTCTAATTCTGAAATTTATCCCGTGAAATGTAGAAATGTGCCAAAAAAACTAAAAGCAGACGAAATCTTTAAGGGGACACATACATTTTCACTTCACTGTAAAACCCCACAAGGCAAATGCTGTGTCCATAAATGTTCATAATGTCAGGAAAAAGAAGGAAAAATCTTGGAATCTGAGTCTGGAAATAATGAAATTTAGAATTGGAAATATGGTAGAAAACCTGGGTTATGACCATGGACAGAGGAGGAAAGCATTTGGAAATAGGCGGGTGTGTCCTGGAAAAATAAGCAGCATTGGCTGTTGTTGATATCTCTGATGCTGGGGATTATGTTATGACTGCTGGCAGGAGCACTCCATGAGACATTACGCCTCAGTACAAACAGGCCCAGGCCAGGACTGAAATAAGAGACGAGGCAATCCCGCTCATATTTTCTCACAGGGGCTCGTCAGGGATGAGATCTTCAAGGTGTGGCTGAACAGTTTACTGTAAAACAGCGTCCTCAACGCTTGTAATGTTTCCTTCTCTGCTTTGTTTGTTCCCAGATGAGAACGTGAAGGCTGGCGTCCACCAAGGCCACCGCTGCACCGTGGGCAGCACATACACATGATCACATGACTCTGGACATGGACGCGGTCCTGTCAGACTTTGTTCGGTCCACGGGGGCAGAACCGGGTCTGGCAAGAGACCTGCTGGAAGGTAAGATTTTGTGTTTGGAGAGAGCAGAGAAGGAAGGGAGAAATAAAAACAGAAGAGAGGTGAATGAGAAGGAAGGAAGTTGACAAAAACAAAGGATGGGTGGAGAGAATCCTGAAGCAGAAGGCAGGTTTGCTGATTTAGAGGCAGGAGTGACGGGTTTACAAGTACGTCTCCCCAGGGGGTGCTTTGTGTCCATTCTGGCACTCACTGAGGAGCAGAGGGCTGCTGGCAAATGTGAGGTTCTGATAAAAGCAACAGCAGAGAGCTGGATGAGGGTCAGTTAGGTCAGCTTCAATATGAAACTTCCACAATTTAATTCCACCTCAAGCAGAAGCAAGTAGTTGTAAGAGTTGAACTCTTAATGCACATTAGGGGTCAAAGTCCTCTGAGGTTGTTTTTTTTACATGCATCCTGGACACATTTTTATCTGTGTTCATGACATGAATCTCTCTCCTTGCTGTTGTAATTTTTTCCCCCTAAAACCTGCCCTGGTGCGAAGCCTCAGCGGAATATGTGTGACACGAGCAGACATCAAACAAGACAGTGCACTCAGACGATGCAGACACAAGCCCCAATTGTCCCGCATCACTTTATTTCTGCCCCCTTCTGTTAGCTTACCCATCAGGATGTGCATTGACTCAGACCTGCCTTGATTGGCTAGCTGCTTTGTTGCACTCAGGGGAGAGGGATGAGGCGATTGTGCTACATGTGGCGCTCTCTGGAGGCTGTTTTAGGTATTGAACCTTTTACATTTGCTCTGAGTGTTTTAGAGGCTGGTATACAAGGTTTGCATTTTTTTGGTTTTACCTCAGTTTGCCAACTATTGACAGGTAAATAATAATGTGCTGTCTGAAAATTTTTTTGCCATGGTTTTTAGGGGCACGAGTCAGTATGGGACTCTGCTTAAATAAGAACAATGCATTGCATTTTAAATTTTAAATGCATTGCAAGCAAAAATTAGAATAAAACAAAATACTTAAAATAAAGAATAAAAAGACAGAGCTCCGTTTAAAAAAGTAAAATTTTAAGTGTTTATTCCCTAGAATGATGCACCTTTTTAATGGTCTGCTCCTAATAGAGCACAAGGAGTCAAACGGTCTGTTTTCTAGCAGACTTGGTGCCTGTCAGCTGCAGTTTTAAAACTCTTTTGTTTTGTTCAACTAGAAGGACTGGTGGCATTCTTTAGGTTGTTAAACCGTGACCATTTTGTGTGTTTTTTGCATGTGGAAATATTTCCAAATAGCTGAATTTGTCTGTCTTAGTAAGTCTGGAAAAAGTGTGGAGTTCTTCTTTCAGCCACCTGATGGGAGTATGCAGCAACAAGTGGGGAAGGGGCAGCCTTGTCCTTTTTACTGTTTTTTTCTTACATTATACTGGCATCTTTTTTAGGAGATACCTTAAACTTTAAGTACAATGTGATTACATTTTTCTGATTTTGAAGTCGTAACTTTTTAAAACCTTGGTATAACCTTGGTTCCGGTAATTGACCCATGTTCTGCCTCTAGTATCACAATCTAGAGTCTAGTGCATCTGAAGAAATTCTAATGGATGGTGATGATGTATTTTCTTGCTGCAGAGGAGTATGGATCTGCCATATATCAATCTGGATCCTGAAAGAAAGCTTTCCACTAAAGCTTTTAAAGATGATGCATTAAAGTGCTGAATGTCTGCAGGGCTGAACTGTAGGTTGTAGGTCTGTGTTATTGTAGCCCAAGCTGCTGAAATCCATTCGGTGAAATGTGTTTTGCATTGACGGCTGTGAGAGCTGCTGGTTAGCTCAGACTCACAGAGACAGACAGACTGTCTGGAAAGCCGAGATCTTCCTCGTCGGGTCTCTTCCGCAGCGAGACCATTAGCTGATCCCGTATCACAAACACACTCAGGTTACAGTGGATGTTGTTATTGGCATATTGTATGCTTTTTTAATTTTTTGGGATAATTCATGTGGCGGTGATAGAGGTCACACTGAGGTATATAAACAACTGACTTTTTTGTCTTAAATCTTGAGGGAATTTCTGTTAAAGACACAGATCCCAGAGGAGATGGATAGGACTGTCTCTTTGTGCATGTCAGGATATTGCTGTCACCATATTGAAGGGTCTGTCTCCCTCACTGATTTTATTTTTGTGCCACCACCCAGCCTCAACATCTTGTTCTTTCCATGATTCAGCATGTTTTCCTCAGATAAAACCACTGGAAAATGTCTTCCAGATAAGCTATGAAGCTATGTGCACTGTGTTTCTTTAAAACGTAAAAGATTTGAAGGATGTTTTCATAATTTCAGTTATTTAAAGGAAAGAAATGAAAAAAAGCTTAGTCAACATACCAAGTGGTTTAAATCTTTTAAGGAAACTGACTTATCTATGTCATCTCCAGCAACTGCAAACTGTAAACTTTAGTGTGTGGTGTCTTCATGCACACTAACATCTATTTACATGTGTGGGATTTTAATAAAATCAAATTAGATTACTTGATGGAGATTTTCAAGTTTGTGACCAGAAGCTGATTTTTGTTTTTGTCTTACAGGTAAAAACTGGGACCTCAGTGCTGCTCTGAATGACTATGAGGAGCTCAGGCAGGTCCACACTGCCAACCTGCCGCAGGTCTTCAACGAGGGCCGCTACTACAAGCAGCCAGAGACACGTGAAACACCCACCCATGTCAGCAAGATCGACAGGCCGTGTGCGCAGAAGCAGGAGGACAATGCACAAGGTAGTAAAGCCGGTTCAGCATCAACAGTGGGTTGCTTTTGTTTCTCTTGAACCTCAGCTTATGTCTTATCTGTACAATCCTGCTTGTGCTTGCATCTAGAGAAGCGTCTGTCCCGTGGGATTTCCCACGCCAGCTCTGCTATTGTCTCCTTGGCGCGGCTGCAGGTGGCAAACGAGTGCACCAGCGAACAGTTCCCTCTTGAGATGCCCATTTACACATTCCAGCTGCCCGACCTCAGCGTCTACAGTGAGGACTTTAGAAGCTTCATAGAGAGGGATCTGATAGAGCAGTCCACCATGTTGGCTCTGGAACAGGCGGGTGAGTCCAACAAGATGCGTAATGTGCGGAGCATTTTGTCATGGTACAACCACAAACTTCAATGTATTTTACCGGGATTTGATGTAATAGACCAACACAAAGCAACGTATCATTGTGAAGTGGAAGGAAAATGAAATTTCAAGTTTTGAATATTTTTTACCTTTACTCTATAATAAAATCCAGTGCCTTCAGAAGTCACCTAATTAGTGAAAAGTGTCTTGGAGGTTTCCTATAGAACATTAGTGAACAAACAGCATCATTAAGACCAAGCAACATAGCAGACAGGTCAAGGAGAAAGTTGTAAATAAGTTTAAAGCAGGGCTAGGGTTAAAAACTGTGCCCCAAGCTTTAAAGATTTCACAGAGCTCTGTTCGGTCAGTCATCTGAAAATGTGAGGACCATGAGTGCGAATCTACATGGCTGTCTAATTAAACTGACTGGCCAGGCAGGAAAAGCATTAATACGAGATACAGGCAAGACACATATGGTGGCTTTAGAAGAGCTGCAACTCAGGTGGGAGAATCTGTGGACAACTGCAAGTGGGTGGAGCTAATTATATGGCAGCCCTGGAAGAAAACTTGTTAGATGCTGCAGAAGACTTGAAACATTCCATCAGGAAAACAACTTTAAACATGCAGTCAGAGCTACTATGGAATGGTTTGGTTTAACGCATTGATTCTGTATGTTAGAATGTCCCAGTCAAAGGCCAGACCTAAATAGAATTGAGACTCTGTTCCAACACTTAAACATTTATGTAAACAGACACTTTTCGTCCAGTCTAAGTGAAAAGAGTCATTTTACAAAGAAAAATTGGCAATGGTTTTAATTTCTATGATAGAGACCTACCCAAAAAGCTTACAGATTTAATTGCAAGGAAAGATGGTTCTAAAAAGTATTGATTCAGAGTTTCTGAAAACAAATACACTTTCAGAGTTTTATTTGCAGAAAAGGGTATAAAACCATGTATCATTTTCCTTCTACTTCACATTACATGCTACTCTGTGTTGGTCTATCAAATAAAATTACAATAACGTTTGCAGCTTCAACATGGCAAAACCTGAAATATTTCAAGGTATATGAATACTTTTGCAGCGAGAAGGTCTGTGGTTCGATTCCCGGCTGGGGGTCTTTCTGTATGGAGTGTGCATGTTCTCCCCGTGCATGCGTGGGTTCTCTCTGGGTGCTCTGGCTTCCTCCCACAGTCCAAAAACATAACTGTTAGGTTAATTGGTTTCTCTCAATTGCCCTTAGGGGTGACTGAGTGTGTGTGGTTGTTTTGCCTCCCGCCCATAGACTGCTGGAGATAGGCACCAGCTTCCCCGCGAGCCACTATGTAAGAAGCAATAGAAACTGACTGACTGAATACTTTTGCACAACACTGCATACAATATATTCACATACTTTTCCTGCAACATATATGAAAAATGTAAGAAAATCCCCTGCACCTTGATTCTTCACCTGTTTAAATTAAACTGAAGCCAAACAGAGCTGTAGCAATAAGAAATTCCATTAATAGTCTAAAGTGCAGACAGATGCACTGACCCAGTGAGACAGAACATATCAGAGCAGCATCATGTGGAAGGGAGGACGACAACAGCTAACTTGGATCCCACAGGGTTCGTATCCCAGCCAAGGCTTCCAGCTGAAGGAGAGCAACATGCTCAAAAGTTTTGAATCTTGGAGAAGAAACTCTCTAACTCTGATGTTAAATCAACCAAACAAGCAATATTGGCCTATTTAACCGATAAGGCACAAGTAAAAAGTCTTAAAACTGCATGTCAAATCTCTTCGTTTACATAATAATGAAGGATTGACAATATTAAAAATTTCAGTACATCCATAGATTTTATCCATTCAAAATGTCTCACAAAATTTGGGTAAACCATATCAGAGCTTCACACAAAATGCATATATTTACAATCAGGAAATGTTACAGTAAAATGCAGCCACGTGATTTTTTTTCCATATTTACTGAAAGTAGGATTTGTTCAGATGCAATGCATGTGGATCATTCTTTGATGCCAACACCATAAAGCAGCAGGAACCGATGGTAGCTCAGAAATAAAGAACAGCAAATTACAAAAAAAAACTGCAGTTTGATTGTTGCTACACTGCTCCTCTGTGTTGTTAAATAAATGATCGACCCAGATCAGCTGGGCTCAGAGAGGTGCCTGCAGTCAGCCTGTGTGCAGCACTCAGGGCTATGAAACCAGCATTTCTCTCTTTTTTTTTTTAGAAAAGTTAGAGTAGTGGGTTCAACACGTTCAAAGTGGTTGCAGGAGACTGCTGTGGTTATATGAAAAAAAGGTGAAAATATACACAGACTTAATATGTAGACTTTAGTCACATAGGCTGTAAAAGAAATGTGGCTAACCAATGCATCTGCAAAGTGCAATGTGTAAAGTATCTTTCTTTTATTTTCTTCATTTCGCCATTGGCAGGGTAAGAAAATGCATATACCCAGGGATGATGCACATCTAGTTTCTCGCCTAATCTGCCTAGTAGGACTGTTTTGTAGTGTATGATTTTTGTCTTTTACCTGTGAAAGCAGTGAAGATCAGTCTGTACAGGTCCTTCTCAAAATATTAGCATATTGTGATAAAGTTCATTATTTTCCATAATGTCATGATGAAAATTTAACATTCATATATTTTAGATTCATTGCACACTAACTGAAATATTTCAGGTCTTTTATTGTCTTAATACGGATGATTTTGGCATACAGCTCATGAAAACCCAAAATTCCTATCTCACAAAATTAGCATATCATTAAAAGGGTCTCTAAACGAGCTATGAACCTAATCATCTGAATCAACGAGTTAACTCTAAACACCTGCAAAAGATTCCTGAGGCCTTTAAAACTCCCAGCCTGGTTCATCACTCAAAACCCCAATCATGGGTAAGACTGCCGACCTGACTGCTGTCCAGAAGGCCACTATTGACACCCTCAAGCAAGAGGCTAAGACACAGAAAGAAATTTCTGAACGAACAGACTGTTCCCAGAGTGCTGTATCAAGGCACCTCAGTGGGAAGTCTGTGGGAAGGAAAAAGTGTGGCAGAAAACGCTGCACAACGAGAAGAGGTGACCGGACCCTGAGGAAGATTGTGGAGAAGGGCCGATTCAAGACCTTGGGGGACCTGCGGAAGCAGTGGACTGAGTCTGGAGTAGAAACATCCAGAGCCACCGTGCACAGGCGTGTGCAGGAAATGGGCTACAGGTGCCGCATTCCCCAGGTCAAGCCACTTTTGAACCAGAAACAGCGGCAGAAGCGCCTGACCTGGGCTACAGAGAAGCAGCACTGGACTGTTGCTCAGTGGTCCAAAGTACTTTTTTCGGATGAAAGCAAATTCTGCATGTCATTCGGAAATCAAGGTGCCAGAGTCTGGAGGAAGACTGGGGAGAAGGAAATGCCAGAAGTCCTGTGTCAAGTACCCACAATCAGTGATGGTCTGGGGTGCTGTGTCAGCTGCTGGTGTTGGTCCACTGTGTTTTATCAAGGGCAGGGTCAATGCAGCTAGCTATCAGGAGATTTTGGAGCACTTCATGCTTCCATCTGCTGAAAAGCTTTATGGAGATCAAGATTTCATTTTTCAGCACGACCTGGCACCTGCTCACAGTGCCAAAACCACTGGTAAATGGTTTACTGACCATGGTATCACTGTGCTCAATTGGCCTGCCAACTCTCCTGACCTGAACCCCATAGAGAATCTGTGGGATATTGTGAAGAGAACGTTGAGAGACTCAAGACCCAACACTCTGGATGAGCTAAAGGCCGCTATCGAAGCATCCTGGGCCTCCATAAGACCTCAGCAGTGCCACAGGCTGATTGCTTCCATGCCACGCCGCATTGAAGCAGTCATTTCTGCAAAAGGATTCCCGACCAAGTATTGAGTGCATAACTGTACATGATTATTTGAAGGTTGACGTTTTTTGTATTAAAAACACTTTTCTTTTATTGGTCGGATGAAATATGCTAATTTTGTGAGATAGGAATTTTGGATTTTCATGAGCTGTATGCCAAAATCATCCATATTAAGACAATAAAAGACCTGAAATATTTCAGTTAGTGTGCAATGAATCTAAAATATATGAATGTTAAATTTTCATCATGACATTATGGAAAATAATGAACTTTATCACAATATGCTAATATTTTGAGAAGGACCTGTACAGCTGGTTGTTGCTGTGAAACTGACAAAGGAGATGACTCTGGACTTGGGGAGGATTTGGGATAAGGTGAGCAGGATGCTGGAAACCTATTTGTAGTCTTTCATTAAGAAGTGAGCATCAGACCTAGAAACTGAACAAACAGATTAAAAAAAGTTTGGCTCCTCATTTGCAATTACTGTTGACAAAAAAGAAAAATGTTGCAGGTTGGAAACTGCCTTGAAACATTTTTTAATCATAAAATGCACTGTAATGAAATTTTATTTTCCATTTATCTTATTTCTAACTGAAATATTTCAGGTCTTTTATTGTCTTAATACAGATGATTTTGGCATACAGCTCATGAAAACCCAAAATTCCTATCTCACAAAATTAGCATATTTCATCCGACCAATAAAAGAAAAGTGTTTTTAAGACAAAAAACGTCAACCTTCAAATAATCATGTACAGTTATGCACTCAATACTTGGTCAGGAATCCTTTTGCAGAAATGACTGCTTCAATGCGGCGTGGCATGGAGGCAATCAGCCTGTGGCACTGCTGAGGTCTTATGGAGGCCCAGGATGCTTCGATAGCGGCCTTTAGCTCATCCAGAGTGTTGGGTCTTGAGTCTCTCAACGTTCTCTTCACAATATCCCACAGATTCTCTATGGGGTTCAGGTCAGGAGAGTTGGCATGCCAATTGAGCACAGTGATACCATGGTCAGTAAACCATTTACCAGTGGTTTTGGCACTGTGAGCAGGTGCCAGGTCGTGCTGAAAAATGAAATCTTCATCTCCATAAAGCTTTTCAGCAGATGGAAGCATGAAGTGCTCCAAAATCTCCTGATAGCTAGCTGCATTGACCCTGCCCTTGATAAAACACAGTGGACCAACACCAGCAGCTGACACGGCACCCCAGACCATCACTGACTGTGGGTACTTGACACTGGACTTCTGGCATTTTGGCATTTCCTTCTCCCCAGTCTTCCTCCAGACTCTAGCACCTTGATTTCCGAACGACATGCAGCATTTGCTTTCATCCGAAAAAAGTACTTTGGACCACTGAGCAACAGTCCAGTGCTGCTTCTCTGTAGCCCAGGTCTGGGGAATGCGGCACCTGTAGCCCATTTCCTGCACACGCCTGTGCACGGTGGCTCTGGATGTTTCTACTCCAGACTCAGTCCACTGCTTCCGCAGGTCCCCCAAGGTCTGGAATCGGCCCTTCTCCACAATCTTCCTCAGGGTCCGGTCACCTCTTCTCGTTGTGCAGCGTTTTCTGCCACACTTTTTCCTTCCCACAGACTTCCCATTGAGGTGCCTTGATACAGCACTCTGGGAACAGCCTATTCGTTCAGAAATTTCTTTCTGTGTCTTACCCTCTTGCTTGAGGGTGTCAATAGTGGCCTTCTGGACAGCAGTCAGGTCGGCAGTCTTACCCATGATTGGGGTTTTGAGTGATGAACCAGGCTGGGAGTTTTAAAGGCCTTAGGAATCTTTTGCAGGTGTTTAGAGTTAACTCGTTGATTCAGATGATTAGGTTCATAGCTCGTTTAGAGACCCTTTTAATGATATGCTAATTTTGTGAGATAGGAATTTTGGGTTTTCATGAGCTGTATGCCAAAATCATCCGTATTAAGACAATAAAAGACCTGAAATATTTCAGTTAGTGTGCAATGAATCTAAAATATATGAATGTTAAATTTTCATCATGACATTATGGAAAATAATGAACTTTATCACAATATGCTAATATTTTGAGAAGGACCTGTATGTTTTGAGCATTGTTCACATGATAAACTGATTTAAAAGGCCCTCTAAAAAAAAATCAATAACACTCATTTATGAAATATTAAAAAGAAACAAATAAATTCAGCTTAACTAATTCTTCAATCAAAGATATTCCTGTTAAGTTTGTTTTACCTGAAAAAAGATGGAAAGAATTAGTTGAGCTCTGTATTGATATTAAAAAGCATCAGCTGATCTGGTTTGCTGTCATTCTTCTGAAGTTAACCATATAACCAAGTCCTATAATTTGGTTTTTAGGTACCTTTTGAGCTTTTTTTTTTCTTCGTTAGATTTCTTTGTACATATATTTTTGTCTTGCCGTGCAGATTTTAGACTTATTATGAAATAAAGCTGTCAAGGCTCTGCACAGCTCAGTGATATGCTGTGTTGAATACTAAAATTATACTTTGTGTCATTATACTGTTACTTTTAAAGTATATTTTAAAGTTTTGTTAGGTTTTCTGCTGGCTGCAGTGCTTTTGTTACTAATTGTTCTTGTATGTTCAGGACGTCTGAACTGGTGGTCTACCATGTGCACCAGTTGTAAGAAGCTTCTTCCTCTGGCCACCACAGGGGACGGAAACTGCCTCCTGCATGCTGCCTCTTTAGGTGAGTAACTCGTAAAAGCTCCAACTCCTTCTGTGCAGTTTGGTGTGGAGAGGTGAGTTTTTACAGCTTTTTCCCAGTAGCATTCTAGTTTATTCTGGCCATCAGTTGGATGGCCTTTCCACCGTGGAATTCAAAACTCTGCTGTTTATGTAAAATGCATCAGCCTCTATAACTGGTAAATCTGTTAAGTTCCAGTTTTACTACGGGAATACTTCTTATTGTTTGAAAACACAACTTTTAAACTTATTTATGCAGATTCATTACGTGGGGAGATGGATCACTGCCCACAGTAACACCAGAGTCCAGAATGCTATAAAAAACTTGAAAAATCAATCCAACACAGAATTGATCTCAGATTGTTTCAAAGCAGTTAGTTTACAAGCTAAGAAACTTGTTGAAAATGTGTAGCTGTAATAGATTTTAAATAAAAGGTTTCCTATCCAGGAAGTAAAAACCTATAGCCTATACATCTGTCACAGTGATTTCGCTTTGATACTCATGTAAAGTCACTCCAAACTTTGTTTAACTGTGTTGCTGTAATGGATGGTAAATGAACCGCACCAGTCATGCAATGAAAGCAATGATTTTCAGCAATGAAACAATAACAAATGATTCTGTCACAGTGTTTACACTTTGTAACTTATTTAAAGTCACTAGTCCATGTCAGAATTGTAAATAACTTTAAATGACGTCCTTTTACTCACATTGGAACCAACAGGAGACAGATGTCATGACTCCTCAAATTATTTCATAGCAATTGCACCCTGAAACAGGATTAAAATCATTTCGAAGTCGCCAGAAGCTAAAGCCTTTCAAACTTAAAATGCGCTAACAATCGCCAATTTTGAGATGTCTTAATTGTTTAATATTTGTCTCAGAACATAAACTCCACAAAGCATTTATGTTCTAAGACAAGTTAAGTTTCTATGAACTTTGAGACTGTTAGTCTCCCTGCCTCCATGGAAAAAGAAATCGTATGTGCATGCTTGATATATCTTTTTCAATTAATATTTTAACTAATGTTAGAAGATTTTGATAATGTATTTGAATGTAAGCACAGTGAAACACTGACATTTAACATGGGTGACAAGGGTTGAATGTTGTGTTTTGAAACTATAGTACTTAATTACTCATATGTATAATTTAAAGTTAACAGAAAATAAGAACTGTTTATGTGTTTAAACTGGGAGATAACTGAAATAAAATGCTTTAAATATTCAACCATCAAGAAATCGTTAGCACCAGAACACTAGTCTGCTTCCTGGAAAAGGTTCCGGCTTCAGAAAAACACCTTCGGAAACATCTACTGCCAAATCACAGCTAATGACTCCAAAATCTAGCTGGGAAAGGGGGAGTCAAAGCTAAAAGGACAAGAAAAAGAGGGCGAAGTAGCTCAACTGTACTTTGTGTTTAAGAGATGAAAGCATGTTCAGCCTCCTCAGATTCTTTGTTCCCCAGTGTGAAGGCTGTAAGGGCAGCTGAGGTCTAGAGGCACCAGAGTTATTGTAATCTGTCCTGACAAGCTCTGTCTGAGGAAGACATTCTTGGTTAAGGAGCTGAGGTCATCTCTTAATGACAACAGAAGGACATTCTTAGCACAGTTAAAATGTCTGCACCATCATTTCTCAGTCAGAGTTCACCCTAACTTTGCAATGAAGCAATGTGTTTTTCTTCTTCCAGGTATGTGGGGCTTCCATGACAGAGACCTGATGCTGAGGAAATCTTTGTACACCATGATGAAGAGTGGAGCAGAGAGGGACGCTCTGAAGAGGAGGTGGAGGTGGCAGCAAACCCAGCAGAACAAGGAGGTTCGCCAAGAGTCCATCCCTGAAAATGTGCCTCCTTTCTAAATTCACAATGCCATCTCTACAAGACATACTGTATGTTATTAAGAGTAAAGCAATGGATGAGGCACTGAAAACCTCCACTTTAAAAGACGCTGATTTTAGTTTCTTTGCTGAGCCTTAATTCTTGAAAAGATAGGTTTCCTGTGATTTCAAGTGTACATTAGTGCTGTAGCGGTTCCATTAGTATTGCCAAATTCCCTGCACTTCCTCTGCCTTCTCCTGATGTTGGATTAAAGCTTCTTAAAGCTTTTTTTTCAAATCGGTTAGAAAAAGTGTGTCACCAAAGATAGCTCAAGCAAAGAAGTAGTCCAGATGTTTATGTTTTACAAATGCCAGTCTTCCGGTTGGCCAAGTTATGTAAGATGCATTTCAAGAAAGGAGGTGTTCTGGTTTGAGTTAAGGAATGGACCACTGTTGCATGGCAGCGGACATGGGCTGGATTTTCACATTATGGCGTACTGAAGTATCACAGTATTTACACAAACATCTCAAGCAAACATGTGTACCATGAGCTTACTGCTATTCTTTAATAATAGATCAAGTGTAGAAGTGTTGGTTCCAAAACAATGGCTTTATTATTAGTTTTATAGTCGTCTAAAATCACTGTAGTTACATGCTAGACTCGAAAACTTTAGCTTTAATTGACAAATTTATGGTTTTAAACAGTGCTCTATTTTCCGACCATTTCATTTAAATGTATGTAAATGCTAAAAGAACACAGTGTATAACATTGACTTTAAGGGCTAATCATAGTTTAAATTTTAGCATTCTGTTTTTGTGCAGTCAGGACTGGTTTACACAGAAGAAGAGTGGGAAAGAGAGTGGAACGAGCTGCTGAAGTTGGCCTCCAGTGAGCCTCGCTCTCATCTCACCAAAAATGGGAACACCAGTGGAGGGTAAGTTAACCAACCCACATGAATAAATGAATCTAAAAGAAAAAAGCCCACAGGCAGATGCAAATCGACATGCTACTGTTTTATTTTATGGCTTTTTACATCAACATCCAGCTAAAGGAACGCTCCAAATTCTCACTCAGACCTCCCCTCCCTATGCAAAATCAAAGTGTGAAACGTTGCCACCTGCTGGCTTTTACGTGAATGTTTTTGTTTTTTTATCTGCTCAAGGAAACCCAACCCCCCTTCCTGCTCGTGAGTTTTGAGTTACTTTTAGCAGCAGCAGGTTGCACAAATAAACGTAAGAGTGTTTTTTTCTCATGCTACAAAGGCGGATTGGAAACTCGCTCTGGTTTCCTCCTCCCACACAGAGAAACCTTGTGGTTTGGCTGTGTTTCCATATTCACTGAAATAAACACACATATGTTGTCACATACTTCAGCTCTTAGATGTAGGCTGCTGATCCAGTGGAACAAGAGAAGATCTGTGAGAAACACAAAGTGTGAGCTGAGATTGACATGTCATTTAAGTGCATACAAAAAATGCAATTTTTAGGGGAAACATGATTAAAA
The DNA here is from genome assembly GCF_021462225.1 of Girardinichthys multiradiatus. NCBI lineage: Eukaryota > Metazoa > Chordata > Actinopteri > Cyprinodontiformes > Goodeidae > Girardinichthys > Girardinichthys multiradiatus. The sequence goes on along the minus strand of NC_061795.1, from coordinate 26,112,952 downwards.
AAAACTTTTTAAAGCAGAAAAAACAGGAGCTGTGATATTTTTACTAAAGACTTTAGTTCTACTAGAAAAAGTCATATTTTACTACTTCAATTGCTGAAAATGTTCCTTTCAGGGGAGCAATTTACTCATTTATTGTGGAGGTTGAAACCTCATTAAGTTTGACTGTAACATAGTAATAAAGTTAGGAATGTTTGATGGTTGTAGTGTGAGATGAGTCTGAATGGGCTGAGTGGGATTCACATATTAAGAGGCTCTTTATTAGAACAAATTTGGCCATGCGGCTGACAGCTTAATTGTTGCACATCCTTCGTTTCCCTAGTGGTTGCATGCTCAAGAGTGCTGCCTGTGCACTTTATCCGTCTCTCCATCAGCATCCCTTTCTTTCCTCCATCTTCTTCTCTTTTGTCTATGTCTATGTTTTATTGAACTGTGTGAGCACTGCCTCAATGGAAAATCAGGGTTCACAGGCTTTATGATAAGCTCTAGATAAGCTTGGAAAAATATTTGCATTTCCAGACTTTATTCCCTGTCCCATCGGTCCATCCGTCCATCCATTCGTCCATCCTCCTTACAGTTTTTATGCAGGTTCCAGATTCAAGCCTCACTAGTGTATAAATATCAGTCATAACTTCAAAGTTAAATATTGTATACTTTAAACCTGGGTTCAAACGTTTTTGTGAACTTTGGAAATTGAAGTGTGGAGTTTTGACATTAAAACATGTAGGAGCTCTGGAAAAATGAATTATCTTTACAGATCAAACATGTGCAGGATCTTTTCTGACTTTAGCAGATCCGTATCCCTTAATGTTTTGTGTGTTTTTCTTTCCTCAGGGTGGATAACTCTGAAGATCCGGTCTATGAGAGTTTGGAGGAGTTCCATGTGTTTGTGCTGGCCCATGTTTTACGCAGGCCAATTGTAGTGGTGGCTGACACGATGCTCAGAGACTCCGGAGGAGAAGGTAGGGAAATAGTTTGATGATTGGATCTTCTGTGGCTCAGGAGCAAAAGCAAAGGAGTGATCTTGCCATGTCCTAACTTCCCTCACAGCATTTGCTCCCATCCCATTTGGAGGGCTCTATCTGCCCCTGGAAGTGCCTCCGACGCGCTGTCACTGCTCCCCTCTGGTCCTGGCCTATGATCAGGCTCACTTCTCAGCGCTAGTGTCCATGGAGCAGAGAGACCAGCAGCGAGAGCAAGGTAAGCACATGTCTTCTTCTCGATAAAGCCCTTCTAGTAGCAGCATGGCAGAATTGTCTTTTAATGCTAGCAGGAGTGGAGGGTGAAGGCAAAAGATTCTGTCTGTCCTGCCTGAGGTGAATAATGTATGAGACGGCAGCCTAATTACCTGAGATCCATTATTAAAAGAGGCCAGTTGGCAGCATCAAGCAGGGAGTGGTCATTGCTGAGGAAATGGGGCAGCTGCTGCTTGTAAGAGCAGACAAAATTATTGAAGATTGCAAAACTGCAACACATTTTTATCTGAAGTTCCTGCTGTGAGTTGAGATTGTCACAGTGGGTGTGTCTGTTTATGTGTTACTTTTGGTCACGGGAGGAGGGGTAACTCTTGTTCACTTGTTCAGATGCCAGTGCTCCCACTCACTGCGGATGCATTGCTTATCCTCGAGGTTTGAGCATTCCTGTAAGTGACAAACAGAGTGAGTCTCCCTGACGACAGGCCTCTGCAGTCACGGCACTCTCTATGCTGCCTTGGCGTGAGGAACCCGATGGTCGTTTCGCATGGGCTGCCAGCGAAATTCATCTCTCTCTGTGTTGCACTTAGATGCAGACAACTCACCTGAAACACAGACATACTTATGCAAACAGATTGCTTCTTCCTCCTCTGAATGTGCTTTAATGTCACTCCTACAAAGCCCCAGGAGAACCCCCTGTTAACCCCACCACTTTAGACTAATGAGCACTTTATTGGGTGTTTTATAGCCAAAAAATAAGGTTTTCTTTTTGTCCACCAGGGGGTGCATGTGTCCTGATAACCCTTTGCAGCTTAATCACAGCACTGTGCATGGTTGTACTTTTTTCATCCTGGTACACTGTGTCCTCATATGATAAGATCAGAAAGGCTGCACTCTCTCCAGGATGTTTTCAAAACATTTGAACCCTTGGCGTGGTGCATTTGTATGTCATGTGGCAACTCATGTTCAGCTAAATGTCTGCTCTAATTGAAAGTCTCATGCAAATGCGGGGTGTGCAGTATATTCACAAGCAAGTTATGATTATTCTTCACAGTCTGTCCTCAGTCTGTCCTCAGCAGATAATTGCATAGCAGTAGGGTCTCAGCCGACTAAGGCCCGAACAGTCAGGCCACTGTGTGGATGTTTCAGGTGGATGCTGGCTCTTAGTTTCCCCTGACTCAGCTAAGAGTATCGAAGAGGTCTGCTGGCCTGGTGTGTGTTCAGGTGTCAAAGTACTGGTTCTTTCTTCAGGAAGAAACAGTCTTGGAACCCCAATCTGCTGTGCATTTGCATTCTTGTAAACAAAGTGGAGCATTTACTGAGAATTGTTTAGTGTAAGTCTACAACAGGGCTAGGTTTTAAAACAATATACCAAGCTTTGAATGTCACTCCAAGCACTGTTTAATACGTCATTAATGAAATGGGAAGAGTATGGCACAAATACAAACCTACCAAGACATAGCTGTCCACCTAAATCAGGGGTCAGCAACGTTTATAATCCAAGGAGACATTTTTGCGTCCTACTAGATTAATTTCATCGAGAGCCACAAAATCCTACATGACCTCTGGAAAAATTCAAGCTCTGGAAGTACCTGCTATGTAAGATTTGCTTAGTTGTACACTGAACATCACTCTAAACCCATTTTCCAAACAGCGAAACATGGTGGTGGGAGCATAATGCAGTGGGGAAGAAAACCAGTTAGAGGCTGGAAAAGACTTTATACTGGGGTGAAGGTCACCGTCCAGCAGGACAACTGCCCTCAACATACAGTCAAAGATATAATGGAATGGTTAAGATCAAGTGGGTTACAATGGCCCAGTTAAAATCAAGACTTAAGGGCCACTGTAGCAAACGTTGTGAATAGTGAATGTTGTACCGATGTCATACCTGATCTGCTATCTTTTGCTTAGCAACACTGCTGCCAGCATGTTGTAGGTCAGGGCACACAGAGCACATCGTTTCCTTCAGCTTGCAACACGCATTCACTGACACTGTTCCAAATTAAGAACTAGAACGTCGCAAAACCTGTGTTGAATGAGCTGCTCTTGGTACTCACAATGATTTTGCAGCTGCAATACCTGCACAGAAATGCAGCAAGCATTACTTCTATGATTGTTTTCTTCCATTTTCCGGTCTGTGCTCTGTCCCGCTCTAGTCATTTCTGTCCAATCGGAGCAACAATTGTCCTATGCGTGGCTTTGTTTAGAAGTTATATTTCACTTGCAAAAAGCACAATGTGAAAGCCAATCGCACCAAACCAAAAAGATAAAGTCTGGACCAAACAAGCGGACCAAAGAACTTTCCTGGTGTGAATACACCCTTAGGTCCATGTGAGAATATCAGCAACTCTTTGGTTTGTCAGATAAAATCCTGACGTTGTCCAGAAGTCTGGCAGATTACGCACCTGCTCCTTTTATGGGTCGTATGCAAGGCATCTGAAGCTACATTCATGATGAAAAACTATAGGAGGGGTGACTGAGGCCAGAGGTTGTTGCTTTAAGATTTCTGTTTATTTTAGTTTTTATGCCCTTAACCCAGGAGAACTGGTGAGGTGGTTTTCTTGCTCAGTGTACCTCGATGTGTGTTTCTCGTCCAACCCGCTAACGCCCACCTGCTGTGCAATAATGAGTAGACCCTCAGTAGAAGTTGCCGCTCTGTTTTATCTGCTTGTTTGTGCTCACGCGGTACGGCCGCGTGTGAGGGGAGCTGACCCTCTGGAAAATCGAGCTATTTCAAACTCTCTTACCAAAATCAAAACACTCACAAGTTTTCTTTGGAGTCCCATCGATAAACTTCCAACACCCATCTGACTGAATAAAATGGCCAGAGGACCACCTACATGAGAGCATGGTGTAACCATTCACTTCTGCAGGTCAGATCTTGACCTATCAATGAACGCACTGTTTTACTCACCTTTTCAGTCGGTGCGGTGACACCAACACGGGGCGCTTTATTAAAGTTACAGCGCTTAGCAAAAGAATTCATACGTCTTCAACTTTTTCACAGTTTGTTACGTTAAAACCACAAACTTCTGTGTATTTTGTTGGGAGTTTTTTATTAGACCAACACAAAGTAGTGCATAACTGTAAAGTGGAAAAATTATAACAGTTAACTTTTTTTTCAAATAAAAATCAGTTAGGTGGGTCTTGCTTTTGTATCCAGCCTCAATGCTTTATACTGCAGGAAGACTGTTTGGTGCTATTACACCATTTCTCCTAGTCTTCCATAGCTGCGGATATTTGCCTTTTTTCTTTAGTATAGCACAAGTTCAGTTAGATATGATGGAGAACCACTGTGGGCATCAATTTTTTAATGCTTGCCACACAAGTGGATTTAGGTCTGGACTTTAACTGGGCCGTTCTAACACAATGATTTGATCTGAGCTAACCTGTTCTAGCTCTTTTTTTATGTTTAGACTTGCTCTACTGAAAGCCCCGTTGCAGCCTGATGTCTCTTGCGGCCTCTAACAGGTTTTCTTCCAGTTTTGTTCTGTATTTAGTGCCATCTCACTTCCCATCAACTCTGACCAGCTTTGCCATCCCTTCTGAAGAAAAGCCTTTCCACGTCACGATTCTGCCACTGCCTTTTTTCACTGTGGGGATAGGGTTTTTAGGGTGATGTGGAGTGTTTGTTTCCCAACACAGATAGCACCTTGTATGTAGCTCAGAAAGTTAAAATTTACTCTTTAGAAGAGAGAACCTTTTTTATTTACTTTTTAGGTGCGTTTTTATTTGTAAAACATTTCCAGTGAGGCACTTATTGTAGTTGGTCTGTCACGTGACAAAATGTGATATTTTGCAAGACACTGATTAGATGTGATGTCCTTGATTCTGCAATTGGAAAAGGGGTGGACATCTCAGGCTTGTTTATAAGCAAGGCTGCTGTTTACGCTGGTGATTTAGAGGCTGGAAATCTGCAGTTGTGCAAAGCACTAACTCAGGAATTTGAATGTGTTAGTTTTCCTGTTTGTACAAATTGTTCTTGAATCTCACTGCAGACAAAACACTGACTAAATGTTGCAAGTGAAATCATGCATCATTGCCTTCCAAAGCGGGGTTAAATAAAGGAAGAGATCTTATTCCCATGACACAACGCATGGTATCTTTAAGATTCTCACTTAACAAACCAGAAAATGAATACGCTTATATCCAGTACGGTGTGTCGAATGTAAGCTGGAGGAAGTTAATTTTCAGCAGTTATTTCCTTACAGGTTACACCCATGTTTGCTCGTCCTTTCCTTGTCTGTGTCATTCCTGAATCAAGTTTGCAAAGTGAGCACAGTGAGGCAGCAGCTATGATGCTGACTGCGCTGCTTGTATACCAGAGAAGGCTATGATGTCACCCACACACAAACTGTGGAAATTAGTCTTTGGAGGACAACAAAACACAACCGCCGACAGGGGATAGTAAATACATTACAGCACACTTCAGTTCCCCGAGAGTTCAGTTGGCAGAGCTAAATGTCTGAATTTGGACCAGGCTCAAGCTGGTAGAGCCAGGCTTACAAATACACACACACACACACACACACACACGCACAGCACTAGAATAATGAGAAAGGGAGCACAGCTGCATCATGGGAGCGGGGACACCACCTCACAGACCTCAACTTGGCTGCATCATGACCTGAGTGGGAACTAAGGGGAGAGTTAGCTCACTGTCTTCTCCTTGGCTTTGTGTGTGTGTCTTTAATTTTCATTGAGGCTGAAACTTCTGGGCTAGACTGTTCTTGGAAACTTCTTTCTGAAAGGAATCCCTTTTTCCTCTTTGTCAACAACGCTGGCATGCCACCATCCTATTACTGTTAGTCATGCATTGTTTTTGGGAGTTACTGTAACATGCATCGCGTGCTAACAGCAGATTTGACACATATAGACAGATTTCTAGACAAACCTCATTAGTCATCCTTTCACATATTGTTCGTCTTGTAAGGGTTTGACCTGACTAAATCTGTCAATGGAGCTTTAGGTTAAGTGTTTTGAATCTTTCCACATTTTATCCCTTTACAACCACAAAGTTCAATGTGTTTTATTGGGATTTTGTGTGATAGACTAAAAAATGTATTGCACAATTTTGAAGTGGAAGGAAAAGGATAGATGGTTTTAAAAAAAAGTCTGAAAATTGTGGCATGTATTTGTATTCAGCCTCTTTTAGAGGCTAGAATCCAGCGCAACCAGTTTCCTTCAGAAGTAATTAGTAAGCAGAGTCCCCTGTGTTCTATGAAGGCCTCAGAGCTTAGAGTACATTGGACAACACAAAGCATGGCAGTAGGATCACTGGGAAGACCCAGAGGAGCTTGATTTTTTTTTTTCACAGATAATCTGTCTGACATTATACTGTTAGGACATAGTGACCGTTTTGACAAATATATAAAAAATACATTTTAACAAAAGTTACCTACTGCAGCTTTAAAGCGGGGTTAGATTACAAAACCATACCCAGGCTTTGGATATCTTACAGACCATTGGACACAAGGGGCCAGGTTCGTTTCTCACAGATTACCACTCTGGGTCCCTGAGCAATACCCTTAGCCCCAGAATGCTCCCCGGGTGCCGCACAATGGCAGCCCACTGCTCCCTGTAAGGGATGGGTTAAATGCAGAGGACAAATTTCGTTGTATTGTACATGTGCAATGACCAATAAAGATGATGATTATTGTTCAATCCATCATCTGAAAGTGGAAAGAGTTTGGCAAAACTGCAAGCCTACCAATACATGGCCGCCCACCTAAGCTGAGAGGCCGCATAAGGAGAGCATTAATCAGAGAAGCAGCCAAGAGGCCCATGGTACTGCTGGAGGAGCTGTAGAAATCCTGGGTTCAATTAAGAGAATCTCATCGACAGGACAATTATTAAACATGAACTCTACAAAATCTGGCTTTTATGGAAGAGCACTAAGAAGAAAACCATTATTGAAAGAAGGCCAAAAGAAATTCCAGCTGAACTTTAGAAGAGGGTGCTCTGGACAGATGAGACCAAAACCGAACATCATGGAGAAGAAAACTATGCATATCACTCCGAACACACCTTCCCCTCAGTACAATATGGCGATGGTACCATGCTGTGGGAGGGCTTTTTTTCAACAGGGACAGGAAGCTGGTCAGAGTTGATGGTAAGATGAATGGAGCTACATACAAGGAAAAAGAAGGAAGTTCATCTTCCAGCAGGACAACGACCATAAACATACAGCCATAACCTCAATGGAATAGATTATATTAAAGCATGTTAATGGTTAAGGATGGACGAGTCAACGGCAGACCTAAATGCAGTTAGGAATCTGTAGCAACAGCTGGAAACAGATTTTAACATTTGTTTTTTATCCAATCTAATCTTGAGCTAATTTGTAAAGAACAAAAGGCAGAGACATACTTTGAAAGACTTGCAGCTGTAATTCCACTAAAATCTGTTTTTAAAGGGGACAATGCAATGCCAACTTTTAGAATTGACTTCACAATTATGTTCTATTGTGTGTTGGTCTATGACATAAAATCCCCAAAATAGGATGTTGAAGTCAGTGACTGTAATGTGACAAAAAAGTTCAAAGCGTAGGAATACTTCTTTCAAAGCACTGTCTTAAGAGAATGCATGATGCAGTAGCACATTGACTCTGTATTCATGCAGTGAAGAAGGACTGCACAAAGAGCAGAGATTGGCCTGAATTGTCCATTTGGACACAGTACAGGTAGTTGTTTCTGGTTCTCTCAGTCTCCATGCAGCCTCCATGCAGCCTGCTGGCAGTGGAAGAAGTGATGGGGCCAGGAGGAGACTGTGTCTTCCATCCGGGTCTGACAGGGAATGCTGGAATGTCCACAGCCTGAACAGCCTGCCTCTCCTTACAGTGATGCAGACAACAGCCCCCACACTAGGTAGCCTGATGAGAGCTGTTATGTGCGCCAACAAGGCCCAGCTAGTTCATCTTGCTCTGCTGTTTTAAAAGACACCCACACATTCAGAGGAAAAAAACAATTACTGCAAACTCCTGCACTGTTTACATGCACATTTCCCACCGGAGGAAGCCTGGGTTGGTGCCGGTTTTATGTTCTTAGACCACTGATTGGTGCTGAAAACCCTTCTGGTGCATGTGAGTAGTTTATAATGTTGGACAGAGATATACTGTTGTTACATTTGTCATTTTTGTATGCTTAGGATAAAAACGAAACACTTTTCAACCTATTTCACTGCTTCTGATCCTAGTTTGTTGCTAAACAAAAATGAAGGCGTACTGCCCTGATCTACGGTGGCTCTAAGCTTCAAATCTACAGAGCAGAAAGTAAAACACAAAAGAATACAACAGAAAACACAAAACTAAACAGACACCACAAACAAATTAAAACAGAAGATGGTCTCTAGAGTTCCAGAGTTTCAAAAGGGGGAAAAATCCACATAAAAAAATAAAACATGTTTTTAAACACAGAACCCCAAACATTCAGAAAACCACCAAAACATAACACTGTAAACAAAATAAGTTTTTTATAAAATTGTGTGTATACTATATTCAAACTGTTTCTCAATGTGTTTTCGATTTCATAAAATGCCTTTTTAATTTCTGCGTTCATCTTAAAATATGTTTTTTTTTTTTGTGATGTAGTGTTACATGGCATTACACAATATGATCATTATTTTAGGGAGATTTGCAGGGTTTCTGTACAGTCTGGAAAATTGTGGCAAAACATGAAATTTAATTGATGTACTATTTTATTTATGTGTTATCATTTAGGCATAATTTGATTCATAGTGACCCCTTGCATTTATATTTTAAAATGGGCATAAAAATTACACAGAACTGTAAATATGACCTTGGAAAAATATAGTATTTGACATTAAAAATGTGCAAAAACCCTGGATTTAGACATACATGTGTCATAAGTAGATAAAGTTTCCTCTGATGTTACTCTTAGCAAACTAGCCCTGTGCTCCAATAAGGAGTTACTGTATTTTTGAGTTCTTTCATATAATATTGAAATTGTCCAAATGCTTGGCCCCACATTTGCATGTAAGAAACAGTGTCATACAGTCTTCTCTCTGTAGATTAAGTTGAACCAAACTAATGCAGTTGCATTTTCCTCTCTTCCAGCTGTTATCCCTCTGACCGACTCTGAGCACAAGCTGCTGGCGCTCCATTTTGCTGTGGATCCTGGCGTGGACTGGGAGTGGGGAAGGGACGACAATGATAACACCAAGCTAGCCAAGTAAGTCCTAAACACCAACAGGTAATATTTATCAGCAGAGCACAAAAATGTACTGACTGTAAATGCAGGCCCAAGCGGTTCTGCCAGTCCACCCACCAATCAGACTCTGTACATGTGAGGTGATGGAATTTAACTGTGATTATAGGATCTGGCTTAAGGTCAGTTAAAATAGAAATTGGTAAGAGTAAAATATTTGAGGCTGGCATTGCATTGTTCCAGAAGTGGTCTGGGAAAAGCTGCAACACCTTCACTGAGTTTAGAAAAGTTTTATTTAAGGGGTTCAGTTTCACATTTCTGAAGATTATCATCCAAAAAACTGCAACATGACAGACACAAACTGAAATGATGCTTCATCCACCTCTTAACATCTCCATGTATTTCCTTTAGTGCACTGCAGATATTATTCAGATTGCTCCACATATTTATTTCCTTTAACTCCCTATGCTCTGAAATGTTAAATAGACTCATATAAGGATATGTTTATCAGATGTGATCATGTTTTCTTCAACAGTCTGATCTTGTCTCTGGAGGCCAAGCTCAACCTGCTGCACAACTACATGAATGTCACATGGATCCGAATCCCTTCTGAAACAAGGGTAAAGGCTTTTTTTTCAGCTCTCATATGTGCTGTGCTTTTCATGGTTAATTTACTTTGGAGAGACTTCCTTGTTCCAGATGTTTCTGAAACCCCTCGGGTCCCATCAGTCGGTTTTATTTAGTGTCAGAATGTCATAATCTTTCACATTTGTGGGTATGATGGTTATGACTCATCAAAAATGACAAAATGTGTTTATTTCCCAACTGTTTTCATAAACATTCTGCATTAGATCTTTACGCTGGGGGTAAAACTGACAAAGTAAATACAATGGCTCAACAAACCTTTTTGATTATTATTTGTAAAAACAATTGAAAACCTTTTATCCTTTTCCTTTGGGAAAACACTGTAGTTTCAAGTTTTTACATTTTTTTGTCTGGCTTTTTTGCAGGCTCCGTTGGCTCAGCCAGAGTCTCCCACAGCCTCTGCAGGTGAGGATGTTCAGTCTCTTGCTGAGTCCATGGACTCTGACCGCGAGTCTGTCGGCAGCAACTCCAATTTAAACACTGGCAAGCCCAGCAAAGACAAAGACAAAGACAAGCAGCGCAAGGACAAGGGTCGAACTGATTCTGTAGCCAACAGGTTAGGAAGCTTTAGCAAAACACTTGGTATCAAGCTGAAGAAGAACATGGGAGGTTTGGGAGGACTTGTGCATGGCAAAATGAACAAGTCGAACTCTAGCTCAGGTCGTAATGGGGAAAATGGAGGGGAAAAGGCAAAGAAGAAGGAGTCAAAGACAACCAAAGGGAGCAAGGAAGATTCAGGCCATTCAACCAGCTCCACATCCTCCGAGAAAGCCACAAGTCCCTCCCCTACAGAGGGAGACAGACCGTCCAGCTCCTCCCCAACTGAGAGACAGGACAGCACAGGGCGAGGCTCAGGGGACAAGTCCTTGGAAAACTGGAAATACAGCACAGATGTCAAGCTCAGCCTCAACATCCTGCGGGCTGCCATGCAGGGGGAGCGCAAGTTTATATTTGCAGGACTGCTGCTGACCAGCCATAGACACCAGTTTCACGAGGAGATGATCAACTACTATCTGACAAACGCACAGGAGCGCTTTAGTCAGGAGCAGGAGCAGAAGAGAAAGGAGGCGGAGAAGAAGCCTTCTGCCACTACCGAGGTGTTAGTGAAGAAGCCGGAGCACGAGAGCGTCTTCCAGAGAGAGAGGTCCGACAGCTCTCCACTGGAGAGCTCTCCCGTCCTGCCCCACCACACCTACAACAACCCGCAGCCCCTGCTGAGTTTTCAGGGCAGAAACAGTCCCATTCCTGCGGTTAATCTCTCTTCTGTCCAAGTCCCTCCTCTGACCCCTCCACCGAGCTTGCATCACATCTCCCACCCAAGCCCTGTCCTAGCCCCTGCCCCTTACTCCTCGCCAAGCATCGGTGCTAAGAGATCCGGACACATCCCTGTGTCCGCCCACTACAGCCATACACCGCCCATCCAGAGGCACAGCGTGATTCATTTACAAGATGTTAAGATGCAATCCTCCATCTTACAGGATGACCCCTACAAGCGAGTGGTGGGCACCCTAAAGACGTGTGCCACCTACCCCCAGCAGAACCGCACGCTCTCCTCTCAGAGCTACAGCCCTGCGCGCCTGTCAGGGGTCCGCACAGTCAACACCATGGAGACCCTGTCCTACAACATGCCCAGCGAACACAAGTCTCACACATACACCAATGGATTCAATGCAGGAGACATTCGGGACTGCCTTGAGTTTGCCGACGAGGACAGCATGCCTCACACCTGGCTCGGCCCAGACAAAGCCAAAGGGCGGAGCTCCGGGAGCCCTTTGTACTGCTTTCAGCAGCGCCGCTGCAAGAGGGAGAACTGCTCCTTCTACGGGAGGCCAGAGACGGACAACTACTGCTCCTACTGCTACAGGGAGGAGCTGAAGCGCAGAGAGAGGGAGAGCAAGGTCCAGAGGCCTGTATAGCTTTCACCGCTAAGTTCAGCATCAACACTGTTGCAGGAGACCTGAGTAAACAACACCATCTGCACTCTGCATTTAAAAAAAAATGATCTCAAAAGTTTCCTAGGTTTATTGAGTAATGCTCGTGCGTTCCTGTCCCTGTTCCCTTGTTGCCTCATGATGAGGGAAGCAGAACTTGAAACAGTGAGCAGCTTTGGCCAGATTATAGTTTATTTTTTAGTTCTTTTACTTCTGTCCCATCAAATGTAGTCTTTTACTTGTTTTAGAGTAAAAGTTTATCTCTGCGATGTAAATTTATGTGCAGGAAAGCTCTTTATTTTTCAAAGTGCAAAAGGATTTGCATCTCATCAGGAAGGGACATTTTAGCTCTTTTAATCAGTTGAATGCAATACCTCTGCCTGGTTCTCTGTGGGATATTTGTAGTTGTTTGCAATCAAAAGAAGTTTAATGGGGGGGTGGTAATATTAGACTTTCAAGCAATAAATTGGTGATTCTTTGCTACACTCTCCTGATTTTGTCTATGCACCAATAATATGGATACTATAGGTTAACATGTGTCATGTGACTTGTAAAGGGACGTCACAGTGTGCTTTTTGTAAACGAATTTGAAATACAGAAATTAACATGTGTAAGAGTTTTAGACTGTAATGTTGGATTAGAATGAAGTGTTGAACTCTCATTTGTTTTGTGTACCTTTGTTTTTTTGTTTTGCCATGTTGAAGGGGTTTGCTGTGTCAGAATTGGACTCAAAATATTGTATAATATCATGTTTCATATTTTTGCACGTATCCTTAAGTCCACAAGCACTGCCAAGCTGGCTTCTTAACATAAAACAACTAAATACAATCCAAATTTTCAACATATTCTGAGTCAAACACTTTACAACTGCTTCTCAAATATGCAGTGATCTTGGTGTGTTTCTCTGAGTTGCCTGTCGACCAATCTGCTCCTTAAATGTGTTTAGATGAGACGAACTCTGAATCGTGACAGCAGGCTGATGTGTTTTATTTTTTATATTTTGTCTGAAGTGTTATTACGTGTCTCTAGCCCCCTTCCCACGTCCACACAACACGACGTGCGACCATGCTAACCACTACAGTATGTGGTGACCTACAGAAAACCAGAAAACAACAAAAACAAGTCTCCAGGTCATTGTGAGGTTGTTCTTCCGCTTTCAGAGGCTGTTTGAAAAGAAGCACTTGCTGCTACAAGCACCTCAAGCCTTTGTGATCTTTAGTGCTTTAACCAATCAGTGGGAGTTTTTAGAGAAAAACAAAAGAAAACCCGGGGCCTCTAAGTGCTTTCTGCTCATTTGACATGACTACTGTAAAGATGCAGTGTATGTGTTGCTGTTTGTCCTGGTGATGCTTGGGTAATGTGCCATGCTGTCCCTAACAAAGTGTGTCCTGGCCAAGGATGTCCACTGCTCCCTGGGTTTGCTTCTGTCTCTCTCCTGTACACACTGCAGTGTTGCTCCCCTCTGTTTCTCTGTGACCAGTTCATGGACTCCCACCATGTTAGGACTGTAAGATATAATTTTGTATTCCTTTGAGAGTTTTACACTACTTTGAACTATTAATTTGCACATTAGGTACAAATGTAAATATGAAAAAAATAGTCTATTGTTACAAACTTGCCGTGTCTGTGTATTATTTGGTTTTGAAATGCATTGGGATTAGTTTGACGGGTATTTTGATATGTATATAATGTTCTCTTTTGCGTATCTGAAATTTACCAACATCAAACAGGTAGACCACCTTATTACTCTCACATTTATACTGTCTTGCAAAAGGATTCATACCTCCCATATTTTTCACATTTTGTCATGTTGCCACCACAAATCTCAGTGTATTTTATTAAGATTATATCTGATTAACCCACATGGAATAATGTGAACTCAACAGATTTTAATTTAAGTTAATACTTTAAAGACCAAACTTTTACTGGAATTAGAGTTGTAAATGTTTCAGGATATTTTTCTACCAGTCTTGTACCTCTGGACTCAAGCCTTTTTTTCCAATTCTTCTTGGCAAAATAGCTCAATTTCAGTCAGACTGAATAGAAAGCGTCGGTTAAGATCAATTTAAAAATATTCTCAAATACATTTAAGTCTGGACTAAGAATAGGTCATTCAGACATAAGTATGCTTTGGGTTGTTATCCTTCTGTATGGTGAACCTCCACTCCAGTCTTAAGTCATTGGCCCCCTTCACCAGGTTTTTTTCCACACATCATGATGCTTCTACCGCTGTGTTTCACCATGGGAATGGTGTGTTCAGTGTGCTATCCAATGCCATACATGGGGTTTAGCATTTAGGTCAGAAATTTCAGCTTTGGTCTCCATTGACCAGAGCTGCATCCCCTGCATAACTTGTAGCTAACTTTAAATAAGCATAATTCTCCCTGCCCTGTGGATGTCTGCAGATCCTCAAGAGTCACCATAGGTGATTAATGCTCCCCTTGTCTGACAGTTTAAAGCATAAATTGAGATTGCAACAAGCTGGCCCAAGTGGCTGGGGAGAGAGAAGTCTGGGTCTCTCTGCTTAGGCTGCTGCCCCTGCGACCCGATCCTGGATAAGTGGAAGACAATGGATGGATGGATGGATGGATGGATGGAGGTTGCAACATGACAAAATGTGGAACATTTCAAGCTGTATCAATAGTTTTGCAAGGCACTATATAATGCTGGGAGACCTGCATCACATCAAGGAAACTTCCTGCTCCTGTAAAATTCAATTTACTCAAAATGGAAACACTTTTAAACACTCTGAGCTCCTTTTAGCTTTAGAGATGCTTTCCAAGTTAGGAGAAGAAAAGTGCAATTATTCGAACTGATTTTGAAAAGGTCTAATGCAGGGCCATTAGATTTAATACAATATGGACAATCTAAACAAAAATGATATTAAGTTACGTCACAAGCCTTAAAGAGGCATCTAATGCACAGACATATTTAAGTATGGATAGTAAACAAAATAAATTAAAAACACTTAAACTGTCTATGACAAATTTGTAACTAGAGAATCTCTCCATAAACCTCTCAACCAGGATGTGTTACAATTCAGCTTTTCACCAGAACAAAAAACGTGGCAGCAGTAGCAATGGTACTAAAAATAACTGAACGCTTCAATTATTATTTGGCTGAATCTGAAGAAAATCCACAAACAGATCAAAAACAATTCCAGCTTTGCAAAAGTCCCTAAAAATATTGACTTTTAAAGTGCTGGCCAATGATAGTTTTAAACTGCAGATGCTTTTCTCACTTCCTGCAGCATCTAGCTGCGCTGCTGTTGCAATGCTAGCTTGTGTACAAACAGGAACAACTTAAAGAGTCATTTTAAGCCTCGTTACTTTTAATTTCTGTTCTTTTACAACAGTGCTACTGCTAACAATGTTTTTGTTAGCATCTTTGCATTCATTCTGTTGACTTGCCTCTACAAGGCACCACCTCCCTTTATTTTTTCATTTATTGGTGGTTTTTTATTTATGGTCTTCTGTGTCAAGTTTTAAACCTTTAGGAAAGCGTGAAACAAAAACTCACTTGTGCACTTAAGTCATAAGCACGATGTATTTATTAAACCAACCTAAATTTAAGGCTATTGCTCCAGTTTGGGTTAAAATTTTAAAGAAAGAACATCCTCAAAAATGTTCATTTTTAAATCGGATGAATAAGCCAGAGTTGGAGGGGGGCTGGGATTCTTACCAAAATTGCTTTGGGGTTATTGAGACTAAGATTTTCAGTGAGCTGCCAAGTAGGGCAGCATTCCAGGCTCAGAGATATAACTGTGCCTTTGCTGCCTGTGCCTTTGCTGCCAGGAGGTTTAAGATCATGCTGAAAAACTGGTACTACAAAAGAAAAGGAACAGTCTGTGACCACTTTTGTGAGAGGCATCCTTTCGTGTCTACAATGATTAAATAAAATTGAGGCTTGTTTGCATGTGAGCATGTTGGGATAAAATGGCTTTAAACACCCACAAACCGTATCAGGATATTCTGGAAGATTTATTCCTCATCATAGCAGTGTGAGGCTGAAGTTAATTACAGCTTCTTTTAATCTTTTAATGCAAGAAACTGGGGCTGCAGTTTACGAACGCCTCAGTGTTTCATTCTGTAACTCTTCACGATGCAAATTTGCAAATCATTTACAATTTATGTTTAACCAAAAGAAATGTTTAAAACCAAATATAAAATGTTGGAACTAAGACAAATTTGGGCTTACCCTGCAGTGTATACATATCCTATAACCATACAGTATATGGTCATAATGTGGCAAATTGGTGTATTTGCTTAATAACACCTTGTGAGTAACTCGCAAAAGGCAAGTTACATAATTTAGGAGCTTTCAGAAAAGAGAAGGGAGTCTCTTATTCTACAATAACCCTATTTACAGTTAAATTGCAATTAACTTGAGGATTCTCCCATTGGTGGTATAAAGTATCACTAAAAGATTTTTTTAAATCTAGAAGATTGTCCATCCATAACAAAACAAAAGCAGCAGAAAACCGAACTTTCAATGATTATCATGCCCATAGGGTGCTCTGTATTAAAAGCAGAGATTATCCTGTAGAGGAATTTGGTGGATAAATTCAAGATTACATCCAAAAGCCATCAACAGAGAAAAATTCATGTTTGACTGCTTGTTTTCCTTCATATTGCAGATTTAAATGCTACCATGCAAGAAAAAACTAGGTCAACTGAGAGGAACGAAATAAGATAAATGGAAAATAAAATTTCATTACAGTGCATTTTATGATTAAAAAATGTTTCAAGGCAGTTTCAAACCTGCAACATTTTTCTTTTTTGTCAACAGTAATTGCAAATGAGGAGCCAAACTTTTTTTAATCTGTTTGTTCAGTTTCTAGGTCTGATGCTCACTTCTTAATGAAAGACTACAAATAGGTTTCCAGCATCCTGCTCACCTTATCCCAAATCCTCCCCAAGTCCAGAGTCATCTCCTTTGTCAGTTTCACAGAAACAACCAGCTGTACAGGTCCTTCTCAAAATATTAGCATATTGTGATAAAGTTCATTATTTTCCATAATGTCATGATGAAAATTTAACATTCATATATTTTAGATTCATTGCACACTAACTGAAATATTTCAGGTCTTTCATTGTCTTAATACGGATGATTTTGGCATACAGCTCATGAAAACCCAAAATTCCTATCTCACAAAATTAGCATATTTCATCCGACCAATAAAAGAAAAGTGTTTTTAAGACAAAAAACGTCAACCTTCAAATAATCATGTACAGTTATGCACTCAATACTTGGTCGGGAATCCTTTTGCAGAAATGACTGCTTCAATGCGGCGTGGCATGGAGGCAATCAGTCTGTGGCACTGCTGAGGTCTTATGGAGGCCCAGGATGCTTCGATAGCGGCCTTTAGCTCATCCAGAGTGTTGGGTCTTGAGTCTCTCAACGTTCTCTTCACAATATCCCACAGATTCTCTATGGGGTTCAGGTCAAGAGAGTTGGCAGGCCAATTGAGCACAGTGATACCATGGTCAGTAAACCATTTACCAGTGGTTTTGGCACTGTGAGCTGGTGCCAGGTCGTGCTGAAAAATGAAATCTTCATCTCCATAAAGCTTTTCAGCAGATGGAAGCATGAAGTGCTCCAAAATCTCCTGATAGCTAGCTGCATTGACCCTGCCCTTGATAAAACACAGTGGACCAACACCAGCAGCTGACACGGCACCCCAGACCATCACTGACTGTGGGTACTTGACACTGGACTTCTGGCATTTTGGCATTTCCTTCTCCCCAGTCTTCCTCCAGACTCTGGCACCTTGATTTCCGAATGACATGCAGAATTTGCTTTCATCCGAAAAAAGTACTTTGGACCACTGAGCAACAGTCCAGTGCTGCTTCTCTGTAGCCCAGGTCTGGGGAATGCGGCACCTGTAGCCCATTTCCTGCACACGCCTGTGCACGGTGGCTCTGGATGTTTCTACTCCAGACTCAGTCCACTGCTTCCGCAGGTCCCCCAAGGTCTGGAATCGGCCCTTCTCCACAATCTTCCTCAGGGTCTGGTCACCTCTTCTCGTCGTGCAGCGTTTTCTGCCACACTTTTTCCTTCACACAGACTTCCCACTGAGGTGCCTTGATACAGCACTCTGGGAACAGCCTATTCGTTCAGAAATGTCTTTCTGTGTCTTACCCTCTTGCTTGAGGGTGTCAATAGTGGCCTTCTGGACAGCAGTCAGGTCGGCAGTCTTACCCATGATTGGGGTTTTGAGTGATGAACCAGGCTGGGAGTTTTAAAGGCCTCAAGAATCTTTTGCAGGTGTTTAGAGTTAACTCGTTGATTCAGATGATTAGGTTCATAGCTCGTTTAGAGACCCTTTTAATGATATGCTAATTTTGTGAGATAGGAATTTTGGGTTTTCATGAGCTGAATGCCAAAATCATCCGTATTAAGACAATAAAAGACCTGAAATATTTCAGTTAGTGTGCAATGAATCTAAAATATATGAATGTTAAATTTTCATCATTACATTATGGAAAATAATTAACTTTATCACAATATGCTAATATTTTGAGAAGGACCTGTATGTCCCGCCAGCACACCAGTAGGCATTGCATCAGTTCTTAGTGTTCATTCTCCCCTGTACCACAAACACATAACTGCAGAGTCATATGAGGATTTCTGGAGATAAGTGGACTAGGTTCAGGATGTCTTCCTTCATCTGAGTTAGTCTTAATCACTTCTCTTTGCACAGTCTCTCCAGGTCTTCCAGAGTCCTCCTGATCAGGGCCTGTAAAAGAGAAACAAGCCCACATCATCACAGATCTTCCACCATACTTAAGCTTTTTCACAAATTCATACTTTGCTGTATTGCAGGGCCAAATGGAGTGTTTGTCAGTAAAAACTTTACTCTCATCTCACCAAAGTAATGGTTCCAGTAGAGTTATGCAACTCCATATGTTTATTTTTGTGATGGGAGGGCAGGAAAATATTTTATGATTGCAAATGTGACACAAACAACCAGTTGGCATCTAGATGCCGTCTAATGGTTGATTTGAAGAACTGGTTATCCCTTCATTAGCGGTCATTAATGAATTTCTCTAACAGTGAACTCTGTAGATTTTTGTTCATCTCCCTTACCAATCCCCTTCACTGTGCGTGGTGGCACGATAAATTTAGGTTCTCATCCATCCCTGTTTCTCACATTTCCAGTTGCTTTAAGCATTTCATCTGTGTCTCTGGCTGTAGATTAGGCATGTTTAGGTGAGTAACTATTGTATTGTTACTGTTTAACTGACCTGAAGATCAACACACATCTGCCTTACTTGAATGACATGTTCACTTGTCTTTGCCATTTTGAAGAGTGGCTAAGATTCTGTGTGAAATCCTATTTATACGTCAGGGAAACAGGAAATCATGGGCAGCTACTTAATCACTCCCTTACACTCTGATCAGCTTGAAAAAGTAAAGAATACAATACAAAAAAATGTCTTAGTTACGTTTATTTTACAGAGACTGTTATGATTTTGTTAAAAAAACAAATCCTGGCAAGATTTCTTTTCATCACTGAATAAAAGTGTTCAAATTAAATGCTAGATTTAAAAAAAGTATATAAAGTAAAATTTTCCTGTTTTCTGACAGATCAAAATGCTTCATCCTCTTCATTACAGCTTATTATCAATTAATTGTTTAAAACCTAGCCCCTTTAAAAGTGTAGGGGCTCATTATTAATGTTAACGATTAGTATTAATGTAATACTTTTAATAATTAATGTGCACTGCACAACGTTTTGTGATGGCCCTGTGAATGCAGAATGCTATACTTTGGAGAAATAAATACTACCATCCAAAAAATGTCTTTACAGGGGATAGTAATATATTGACCTGGATCTGCTCAGCCTGTGGTAATCTATTTAAAACATTTGAAGACTTACAAAACACACATTGCGTTCAAAACAACAGTGTGACCAGACAAATGAACTTTAAGATCATGCAAAGTCACGACGCTGCTAGTTTTACAGATGAAAAAGACACAAAACAAAAAAATAAAGTTAACTATCCATGAATTTGTTAAGTAGCAGTAAGCATGACGTTGTAGAAGACTCTCCGTCTATAATGGGGTTGAAGTACATGCATCTCATGATACTTTTAGCTGAGCTGTTAATCTTGATACTGCTAATGCTTTGGTCCTGCTGCTTTGGATTGTGCATACTAATAGCGTTGTATGGAATTAAAGAGATAGTTTGAAAAAAGTATGCGAGATTCTGTTTAAAATGTTACGAGTAGATATCCTATCTTAACACACATTAACGCTGTCACTGCAACTCCATTTAGTTAAATGCTCGAGTTCACTTTGCTTGGTTGGAGCTTGGATCTGGAAAGGATTTCACACCCAAATATAGAGCTTATTGTTGTCGTATTACTTGCAATTAGCAATACAAGGAAAGGCAAGTTTATTTGTATCACACCGTTCAGACGCAGGGGTAATTTAAAGTGTTTTACAGGACAGAAAAAGGAACGTAGATCAAAAATAAAAATAAAAACACAAACGACATCACAAACATGACTGAAGCATCACATAAGAGCATAAAAACATGAGACAATCACATACGAAGAAAATGCACGTTGAAGTGACTATATTTGAGCAAAGGAAAAAAGCAGCATATATCTGCCCCTTTTAGGGACAGATAGCATGTGTGCCACTGCTTTAATTATATACAAACCTTTAGAAGTGCTAAATTTTTTATACTGTCAACTTTCACTACATCCCACATGCCTTAGCAGCCACATTGGATACTAAAGTCAGAGCTGTTTGGCAAGCTTTGATTTTCCTCGTTGTAATTCCCACTTCAGAGTGTGTTCTTGTAATTATAACTGGGACTTTCGAAAATCCAACTTCAAGGAAAAAGGGACCATTAATCTAGATTAGTCGGCTATAGGCAAAAGCTAACAGATAGTCTAAGTGGGGCCACGACCAAAGTAAACTTCTTCCATCCTAAAATGTCTCCAATCTCAAAAGCGTTATACATTTATTTTGTGGACCATTAAACCTTTGTTGTGTTGCAATGAACTTTTATTGTCAAAGAAACAAGGTAGCGTATAACATTAAAAATTGTGGTAGGAGGTGGTGCTCCACTAATGATCTTCCTCTTTGAAGCACGTACTAAGAATGGAACATGCAAAGCTTTTACAATCAGATTAAAAATCACATTATAACATTCACTTAAAACTGCCGCAATATTTTAGATTTTTACCCTCCTAACTTTTCTGTGAGGTAGTTACTCTGACCAGAACTACGTTATATTTCCCATTCTTGGTATTTAACAGAGAAAGATTACCGGTGGCTACATTTCTCATGTAAATGATAATTGGCTTTAGTGTTAATAACAATTCAATGCAAAATTAAAGAATGTGTAAAGGGTAATAAAACTGTTTTCGTATAAACCATTACCACTTCTTTTATTTTTTATTTTTTTATTTTGGAGTTGTTTTATAACTGTAGAAATCCCATTTCGTCTTGCTCCCTTTCAGACTAGCTTTTGGCTAATGTGGTCAGGTTCCAGTACCAGCTACTCTGGATTTATACTAAATGAAGACCAGAAAGTTATCTACCTCAGGCAAAGCATTACCTGCTTATAACCATTCCTTTAAATCTTGAAGGCTGGATATGCTGTATCTGCAGGTGATGCTCACTGTTAGTCCACAAAGCTACTCCAAGGCCCCTGCTTTCTCAGCAGTGTATCTTCAGCTTCCAAATTATGACCTGAATGAGACTAAGAGCATTGTCCTCTTTCTTGGATTTTCTTTCCTTTGAATTTACATAAGGAAAAAAATGCTTGCTCCAGTTGTTTGGCAGAAGCCTAATTTAGGACATATTGTCAAATTGACTCAATCTATTTCTAACTAGAGCTAAAACACAGTATTTGTTGAATCTATTTCCTCCCTCGTGTGATTAGAATTCCTTTGAAGCCTTTACCTGAGCACAATAGCTCATAAATTTGAATTCTTATGATAATCAGACATCTCATTAATACCAATTAAATTCAAGTGTGGAATAAATAAACTACTGCAATTAATTAATTAAATTATACATTTGGGTTTCATACACACACTTCTAACAATTCCCTTTCAGTAAACCGGGGCTACTCTTCCTGACAGCATTTACAGGGCTGGTTTCATTAGGGTTTCTGCCTTTTAAGCCTCTGCTGATGTGAGTGCAATGCCAAACTCCCTTCCCACCCACCCGCCAACCTCCCATAGCTAAGCCTCGTTCTCAGCCAGTGCCAGTCTCCAATATCTGCGCCCATCTCACCCGCACTACGAGATCTTAGCACCAGCCTGGCCGTGTACTACACTGGAGTGTGGGTGGCATCACATGGCCCTCCATTCTACCTTCTGGCTGTTGGCTTGGAATATCGCTCAAACACAGAGGCCCCAGTGTGATTAAGACCACCACTCCCGTGGCTTCTAACCACCTCTTTTCCTTTTTTCCCCCTCTGGTGGAGTAATCCCACCCATTCTAAAATCAGAGTTTCCCACACACCTCAGTGGAGCATAGACCATTTCCAGCCAGCAGAGCCTCCTACGCTTCAGAAGGTTTGAGGACAACTAGTACCACCTTACACTCTCATTTATGTTATGTGTTTCTTACTATAGAGAAATAGTTTAAGGTTCTGAGTGTAAGTTTCTGCTGTGTGCAGAATCTCACGTGGGAACTGTGTGCTGACAATCCAAAGAAAAACTGTCACTATAGAGATAAACCAATCAAAGTGAAACTACCTCCTCCACCCCCACATCCTGTCTGCAGGGTGATACCAACAGAGATGAGTTCCCACTATTCGTATAAATGTTTGTACTTTGCCCAGCATCTGCAGCAATATAACTCAGTTAAAAGAAGCAGCCTGGCATCTTGTGACATTAAAAGGTATCAGATTTAGACAGAATGCCGGCAAAGCCCTGCATCGTGTGTGTTACTGTTATGTAAGTATTAATTATCAGCTGAGTGCTTTGTGGAAGGACTCCAATTACGCTCTACTGTTGCCTGGTGTGAAGGATAAATATAATATACAGTGCCTTGAAGTAGTTATAATACTCATTCACTCATTCACATTTTGTCACATTACAGCCACTAACTTCAATATGTTATAGTGGGATTTTTGTGATGGACCAAAACACTTAACACAAGGTTAAAGGAAAGTAATAAATGCCTCAGTTTGCTTACAAATACAAACTCTGAAAATGTGGTCTGTTCCCCTGAGTTAGTAGAGACACCCTTTACTCCAATTCACTGCAAGTCTTTTGGTGTATGTTTACCAGCTTTGCACATCTAATGACTAATTTCTGCAATAGCAGTGAAGCTCCATGTGCCTCCCCATGGACTCTAGCTGGCTTCTCTAGCCCTGCAAAGGAAAGTATACCCCTCAGCATGATGCTGCCACTACTATGTTTCATGGTGTAGGTGGTATTTTCAGGGGGTGTTCAAGATTAGTTTTCTGTCAGGCATAACATTTTTCATGTAGGCTAAAAAGCTCAGTTTGTGTGTCTTTCATCCACAGTACAGACCAAAAGTTTGGACACACCTTCTCATTCAAAGAGTTGTCTTTATTTTCATGACTATGAATATTGTAGCTTCATACTGAATGCATCAAAACTATGAATTAACACATGTGGAATTATATACTGAACAAAAAAGTGTGAAACAACTGAAAATATGTCTTATATTCTAGGTTCTTCAAAGTAGCCACCTTTTGCTTTGATTACTGCTCCACACACTCTTGGCATTCTGTTGATGAGCTTCAAGAAGTAGTCACCTGAAATGGTTTTCACTTCACAGGTGTGACCTGTCAGGTTTAATAAGTGGGATTTCAAGCCTTATAAATGGGGTTGGGACCATCAGTTGTGTTGTGCAGGAGGTGGATACAGTACACACCTGATAGTCCTACTGAATAGACTGTTAGAATTTGTATTATGGCAAGGAAAAAGCAGCTAAGTAAATAAAAACGAGTGGCCATCATTACTTTAAGAAATGAAGGTCAGTCAGTCCGAACAATTGGGAAAACTTTGAAAGTGTCCCCAAGTGTAGTCGCAAAAATCATCAAGCGCTACAAAGAAACTGGCTCACATGAGGACCTCCCCAGGAAAGGAAGACCAAGAGTCACCTCTGCTGCGGACGATAAGTTCATCCGAGTCACCAGCCTCAGAAATCGCAGGTTAACAGCAGCTTAGATTAGAGAACAGGTCAATGCCACACAGAGTTCTAGCAGCAGACACATCTCTAGAACAACTGTTAAGAGGAGACTGTGTGAATCAGGCCTTCATGGTAAAATAGCTGCTAGGAAACCACTGCTGAGGACAGACAACAAGCAGAAGAGACTTGTTTGGGCTAAAGAACACAAGGAATGGACATTAGACCAGTGGAAATCTGTGCTTTGGTCTGATGAGTCCAAGTTTGAGATCTTTGGTTCCAACCACCGTGTCTTTGTGCGGCACAGAAGAGGTGAACAGATGGACTCTACATGCCTGGTTCCCACCGTGAAGCATGGAGGAGGAGGTGTGATGGTGTGGGGTTGCTTTGCTGGTGACACTGTTGGGCATTTATTCAAAATTGAAGGCATACTGAACCAGCATGGCTACCACAGCATCTTGCAGCGGCATGCTATTCCATCCGGTTTGCGTTTAGTTGGACCATCATTTATTTTTCAACAGGACAATGACCCCAAACACACCTCCAGGCTGTGTAAGGGCTATTTGACCAAGAAGGAGAGTGATGGAGTGCTGCGCCAGATGACCTGGCCTCCACAGTCACCAGACATCAACCCAATCGAGATGGTTTGGGGTGAGCTGGACCGCAGAGTGAAGGCAAAAGGGCCAACAAGTGTTAAGCATCTCTGGGAACTCCTTCAAGACTGTTGGAAAACCATTTCAGGTGACTACCTCTTGAAGCTCATCAACAGAATGCCAAGAGTGTGCGGAGCAGTAATCAAAGCAAAGAAAACTTATTGAAGAGGAGATAGTAAGAGTTTCTGGAGAAGGTCTGTCTATCCACACTAGGAACCAGGAAGCGGGTCGGAGCTAAGACATCGTAGACAACATAGGAATCTGGTTTGTGTCAGGGGAGACAAGGAAGTTTAGTTTCAGAGCTCTATGGTGCAAGGCACGCAAAGAGATGAGAGCCTGATTACCACTCATGTGAGTTAAACAATCTGGCGTCTGTCTCAGGTAACCAGCTCCTCTTAAAGCTCCTGCTGATGAGCCTTAATGAGCTGCGGCTGCGATGCCTGCACTTGCAGGTCACACCCTGAAAATGAAAGAGAGGAGAAAAACACCAAACAACCTGCACACAGTTCTGTGGATATTGCACCCACAGACTTGGCTTTTGGCTGCTTCTTTGATTTATGCTCTACATGCCTCTTGGTAGGTTTTTGTAGTTCTGCCATGTCCTTTGTTTTTTTCAGATGATGTGTTGAACAGTGCTCTGGGAGATGTCCAAAGCTTTATTACCTAACTCTGCTGTAAACATCTGCAGAACATTTTTTCTGTTGTCTGATGCTGTTTGTGCTCATGGGTCTTCAAAGAGCAGCTGCATTTATACTGAGATAAAAATATGCACAGGTTGAAACTGTTAATTGTGATACTGAATTTTATTTAGAGGGTAAAATAGTAAAATGAGTGTTATATTATAATATATAGCAATAAAACCCAATGTAATGTATTAAACTTTGTGGTTGTAATGTGGCAAAATGTGGAAAATGTTAAGGAATCATTTTGAAAGGCACTGTAAATACTTGAAACCTAAATGTCCCTTGTTACATTATAAAAATGCCTTACAAAATATGCTTTTGGAACATGCCGTCTGTCATGGCCCACCTTTGTGCGGTGGTGGTGCCAGGGGTAACAGCTTGTCTGTTTCTGCAACTCTAACCTGCCTAGAATCTGGAGGTGTGCAGAATGAGCAAGGAAAAACAAGGCTCTTCACTGGAAAAAATTCACCACCCACAGGTATTCTCTCTCTTTCAATCTAAAAACACATTACGTATGATTCACTGTTAGCAGAAAAAGCCACACCTGTCACCTTTATTGGTGTCAGAGGCCAAGCTCACTAGAATACAGGAAGGGAACACATTCAATGATTTTACTCTGTTGGTTTGTCTCAGGTAACTCTAGTGCATGTTTTGCACAAATTGAGGCTGAAATACTTCTGTGAATGATCCATTACTCTGCAGTGGCAACTCTGCATGAAACTTTACTCAGATTATCTGTCGATTTGCCCTGAAGTTCAATACGGAAGGAGTCCCCAGCAGTTGTTGCTTCACCCTCTTTTGATACCCCAGCAGTTACAGTAAATATTTGCATGTGTGAAATGCAGGAACAAAGTGAACTTCCTGTTGCAACAGTAATACCAGGTTGTGAGAAGTCTAACTGAGGAGTATCAGTCCACAATTTGTTAGTTATTTGTGCTACAGTTATCAAGGCCGCCTTTACAGTTGTGAACAAAGAGCAGACTTCATGGGGCAGGGGGAGGGGGATTAGCAAAATAGTCCTTCAAAACATCATTAAAGGTATATAAGAAGAAGCATAAAGACACTCCTAACTTTGTCAGTCTAACAGAGTTTATGCATATTGAGCATTTTTGGAGGCTTAAATATATAAATTGTATTATGCAGAAAATGTTGAGAAGATAATTTGCATTGTTAAGACCCTTGCCAGTGTCCTTGTGCTTGGACTGGGCTTTTACCTTTCTGCTGTAACACTGATTAGTGTAATATGGAACTTATGGAGCCCCTCTATTGTTTGTACATTAATAAATATGAACTTTAATACATGATGATTCTTCTTTTTGTGGTGGCATTCTGGTTAGACCTCTCACATATATCCTTGAAAAGTATTCATTCCTCCAAAACTTTCTCACGCTAAAACCAGGAACAAGTCTATTTCAATAGGATTTTATGTGATAGACCAAAAGTAGTACGTAACTGTAAAGAGGTAGGAAATTGCTGCATGGTTTTGAAAAAGTTAAAGATGCTGCGTCAGACTGAATAGAAAGCATCCGTGAAAAGCAATTCTCAATAGGATTTATGTCTGGACTTTGACTGGACCATTCTAACAGAAAACATGCTTTGATCTAAACCATTTAGTTGTAACTAGGGCTGTATGTTAAAATTGTGATCCTGGTGGATGTCTTTTGCAGTCTCTGAAAGGGTTTTTCCCCCAGGACTACCCTGTATTTTAAATCTGACCAGATTCCTTCTCCTTTATAAGGAAAAACATCCCCACAGCATGTGTACTGTTAGTTTTATGACAAAATAAAATTTTCCATGTAAAGAAAACGTTAAATTTTGGTCTGATCTAGCTAGATGAGACCTCTTGTCTTTTGTGTCACCTACATGGTTTGTGGGAAACTTTAAACAGAATGATTTGGAGTGTTCTTTGAATACTGACTCTTCCTTAAAGGTTAGATTTATGTAGTGCAGGATTATTAGTTATCCTGCTGACCAATCTAACCCCTGAGCTGTGAATATCTGCAGCTCATTCAGAGTTAAAAAAAGATGTCTTGACTGCTTCTTTGCTTAATATCTTCTTCGCCCAGCTTGTCCATTTAGTTGGATTTTAATGTCTTGGTAGGTCAAGTTTGCAGATGTGCAAACCTTTCCAGATATTGGACTGAACAGTGGGATGTCAAAAGCTTGGGATGTTGTTTATAACATAACTGCTTTAAACTTCTCTACCACTGTTTCTCCGATTTGTCTGATGTGTTCCTTGGTCTTTATGATGATGTTTGTTCACTAATGTTCTTTAAAAAAACACAGGATTATTATTGTACACAACAATAGAATAATACAATTTAAAATCTATTTGTTGATGATTCAACAAATAGCAATTTAGAAAATGCTGCATAACAATTTTTCAGAGTCTGTCACACTGATACTACCGACCTCATATTTGTTCATATAACTGTATTATAGGACTGTACTAACATTACCACATGACTCATTGGTGTGCATGGGTTACATGTAACTCTATTGCAACACATGCTATTCAAATGACTAAATGACCTCCTAAGCATGCCATCAAGTTCAGCAAAGAGCTGATGATGACCGAATAACTCATTTCTGGTGGGATGAAGAAGAGCAATGCCTAAACACATTCAGGGCTGCTTTAAAATTTCTGACCACAGTGAATAGTAAGCCAAATGTTAATTTTCCCTCATGACTCATGGCTGTGTTTGTTGGCTAAAGAAGGTATCAGAATCAGTATTTAAGTTCTTTTTCTCACTGTTTTAGAGAAACTAACCATCCTATTTCATGGATGCCTCAGGTTTGGGGTCATTTCACTCTGTCAAGACCCTTAGGAAATAAAAGAGTATTTTCAGATATCAGTAACGTTTTCTTTTATAGGCCACAGCTGATGGATTAGAATTTGACCAGTTTTTACAGACAACTTTTATTTCAAACTTATTGTAGCTTGTGATGACACAAAACTCAATGTTACATTGTTATGGTTTCATTTTTTAATAGTAGAGGGATTTGCTAGTTGATAGGCAAACTATTATCAGCAATATAATCTAATAGCAATGTGTTTTTCTGCATTTTGTTCTTCCAAATGTTGTAGGGACATACTCACTAAGGAAGATTGCTTTATAATGTTGCAAAAGAGTTTATGAGATGCAAATCTTATATCGATAAGCTTTAAATGAAGGCAGGCCTGTTGGATTTTGAGGTATCGACTTTCCTGCGAAGAGTTCAAAGTTTTAAAGACCTTTCTGTTTAATTTTTCCAACTTTAAACTATAGGACATTTCAACATCTGAGTAAAATTGGAAACCTAAATTTCATCTTAAATAAATAGGCAGTTCAAAAAGGATGAATGTTTTTTTTTCTTCTTTTTTTACATGTTTTTTGTGTTTGCATAACGACATATTCCCATTTTATGTCTTTATTTAAAATATCTGCCCAAATCGTGGTAAAGCCTGGTATTTACTAGAGTGGTGTTATAGAAACCTTAAGAGCTGTTTTATTACTTTAAAATGAAATTATGACAAAGTTAATAATTGTGACTTATTTTATGAATTTATTTCCAAATGTAAACCTCACTATTTCATGCATACAAGTTATGACAACATACATTTTTCAACAATCTGTTATTTCTCATATTTGCATAGGACATGGTCACAATATATCATCTAACATGTAAAAAATAATGCCATAAAAAGATACAACAGAGCAGCTAAGACCAGCACATTGAATGTGTGATGAATTCATTGAACTGTACAACTGTAATACTTGAATGTAGTGATTTTGGTTTGCTGAGGAAAAAAACAATAAAAATAAAATAACAGAGTCACCTGAAGGTTTAAAGTGAGGTCATTGAGAGGAATGTACTGGCCATAGCTGAGCTGAGAGTTATTTACAGAACAGATTATAATGGTGCCATAAGAGGGGAAAGCAGCACCATGGAGTCACTACAACAGGCAACTGATGGTGAGGGTGCAGAGGAAGAAACACACAGAGGTATCAAGAGAGCAACATTACACTGAGGAGGTACACTGAAGACAAACAGGTACAGGAAACAGAACTGAAAAGGCTGGTGAGAGGCTCTCTATTTGTCAAAGAAGTCATTGACACCACTGCATGCTGCATAACCTGAAACGAGCTAATCCTTAAAGGACAAACATTATTCAACAGACTTTCTCTGCAGTGAGGAACGGATGGTGCACAGAGTATTTTCAAGCAGACGAGTTCAAACTAAAAGTACCAGCAGTTTGGATCTGCTTGTGTTCTTACTGCCTTGTTCATTTTAGACTCAGTCTGAGTATGTTTGCTTGTGTGACTGAATGACTTAAATTCATTCAAATTACCTTTTAAAGAAAAAAAAATAAAGTTGTCCATTTGAGATGTAGAAAAAGGTCCTTTTTTAAGCACAAATCCATCTTTTAACAAGTACAGCACAGTACAATTGCACCACAACGGTACAAACAGAGCTGGATTCAAAACTACTGCAACATTCATTCTTTTCCCTTCAAAGCCTTTGGTAACAAAGATCAACAACCTTTCTATAACTACGTGGCTGTCTCTTAAAAAAAATCCCTACTTTAAAAAGGCATAAGCTTCAGGTCTTTGTCGTGTGGGAAGACGTGCTCTGTTACTTTTACATGTTGTAGGTATTCATTTAAATTGGCTTAGCCCAAACATCGAGTCTAAAGCATGTGGGGCACTAGAAAACGTACCTTGTGCACAGTCTGGACCCACTTCTATTCCGAACCTACAAAAAAACGCATCGGGTCGAGGGAAGCAGCACATTTAGAGCAAAAGCCATACTCCTTTGGACTGGTTAAGCGTCTATAATCATTAAAACTGTTAAGATGTCAAAAATAGCTGCAGTAAGTTATTATACACTGCTTCAGCATTGATCAGAAACAACAACAAAAAGGACCAAAATTAATAACAATAAAAACAAAGCTACACAAAGCAAAACCATACATTACATAAAGCATAAAGAATAGAAACATTTAACTTAGAGCAGAACTGCTTGATCAAATCCTGTACATAACATTTCGACATGTCAACTCTATATAAAACTGTACAAGATTATTGTTTTTTTAGACATCTGATAGAAGCTAGATTATTTACGCTCAACAGTTGTATACTCTTTAAGAAGTTATCGCTATAGTTTTGGCACACGATTGCGCGGATCATGCTTGTACTTCTGCTGACGATGTCTGATCAGTAACATACTGATGTCTTTAAAATGAACCTAAATATATAATATGGACTCTAAATTGTTAGTTTGCTGCTTGAATTTATTCAAGAACTGTTAGTATTTTAGAATCCTTGCATGTAGAAATCTGTGATCTTAAGCAGAAATTTGGATTTAAAATCAAGAGAATGTAAATCCTTTGGATCACTTGGACGCTTGAATACTTTCTTAGCATAAAGTAATAAAAATATACAAATGTTCTCCTGAAAAGATAGTTTTTCCCTATATTTTGAGGGACATGCAGGATCTGGCAATATGGAACGGTTATACAAAATGCAGCCCAGTGTTTTTGTTTTAGTTTCCTACAAAAAAAAAACAAAAAAAACTCTTTGTCTACTTCTTCATTCAAGTAGGAACAAATAAAACTAACATTTTTTTTTTGCTACTCATTAAACAAACATAAGCTACATGATGGATGATGTGAAAAGATATGAAGGTAAAACAAAATTCAAATATCTCAAGAGGTATAATTCTGCAAAAAATTAAAATACAACCTTAAACAACAACAACAACAACAACAACAATATTAATAATAATACAAATAATGACTACATCCTAACTCACAATTCTGTGGTCTCTTATAATATGGAAAACCTTTCAAATAATCTAAAGCAATAAAAAGGAATCAGTCACTGAATCTGAAACTGACATAGACAGTAAAAAAAATAACCCCACCCACCCCAAAGTTTCCTGATTTTTTTTTTTTTTTCATTTCATGAATTAAAGGAATTTTTTGGAATTGCAGATAATAGGATTTACCTGCATCCCTGACATCAACAAAGTAAAGTTTAATTTTACACATAAATGAGCTCACTTTCAGCTGCGATGAGCTCTAAAACAGTTGCCTAAAGCAACTAATAAAAACCTGAAATTAATAAGGAAAAAATCAGGCGATTAAATGCCTTTTTTCTTTCAAAGGCTTGGACAGCAAAAGCAAAGAACAGTAAAACCGGACATGTACAAAACTGTGTTCGATGGCCTTGTTTGTTGGAATTATTCAAGTACATTAGATACAGTGAGAGTAAAGGTTTTTGAGACGCTCTGTCTGTGGATGCCTACATGTCACTTTTGCAGTCTAGCTGAATATATAGACTTTTCTGTTTAAATGGTTATCTAAGTTAAAACAGCTTCAGAGTGTATCAAAGCAGGATTGTGTGAAGTTATCAAGACATGTTATAGGCAAAAAGGGCTGCACTAAGGTGGTCCTGTGTTACCAGCATGGTCACACACTGACCAGCAGTGAACACTGGGCACCCAAGACCACCGAGGGGCAGCCGCAGGCAGCCTGATGTATGCGTGCGGCGACTGGTTTTACAACAAAATCCACAAACTGTTCCGTATCTGCTTGGCAGATGTTGACCCTGAGGAAAATGTGCAGATTATAGATTAAAAACTGAATAACGCGTAATTTTTTTCTCCTTTTTTTTTTTGCAAATGAGCACTTTAAACCAGGTCATGAAATTATAACCAAAACAGGAATATACAGAAAGTAAGCTGATCAACAGCAATTCTTTTTGTTTTAAGAAAAATGGTAAACTGTCACTTCTGTCTTTGAGATCTGCAAATCAGTGGCATTCAAAGTGTCATCTTGCAGCCTGCAAACTATTTAACATCATACAAAGGATTGTGTTTTGAGATAAATCCATTGCTTTTCAAGCTAAATAAGGGAGAATGAGAGTGGATTCATTTTGACTTAAAAGAGAAGATAGCTGCAATTGAGAAAGAAGGACAAGGGCTCACATTCATGAACTTACACCTGCCAGACTGACTCAAGAAAAAAAAAAAAATACTACTCGCTTTCAGAGCAAAGTTAACATGCATGTAGCGTCGCATGCAGGATACAGGAGCAAGAGTTGGTCAAGTTAGCTCTGATGGCAGTAAGTCTGAAGGAGTCTAAACTGCATAGATGACAGCCCATCCAAATGCAGCAATGAAGTATTTAAAAAGTGTGGGCATAATACAGACTGGTGGGGCTGCAGCAGTTTTGATAGTGGTGCTTGTTTCCACTTTAGCCTGACTTACAGAGGCATGTCTGTCAGCTTTCTCAGGGGGACATCGGAGGTTCAAATGCTGGGTTGACATCAGTATAGTGAGCGCTGCACTTTGCTGATATGTTCATTTTGGTTCAAATGTTTCTCTTCAAACTCTTCAAAAGGCGCCAACCCCCCCCAACTTGTAAGGAGAAAGGAAGTTTTAAAGCAGCAGTTTGGAAGCTCGGGTTTATCAGTGCGAGCCAAGAGCGACAGTTTCCTCTGCATTGTGAAATCTGATTCTGCAGCTTCTATGAGAAGGAATTCTGTTTGTGCTTTGGATGGAGTCAGGTACTTCCCACCCACGCTGTTGGTGCTGTCTACAAACAGCTCTTGTTCATACACATTTCCTCATATCCTGCAATTCAGATCAAGCTACCAATTACACCTATTTTTCTGCTGGCTGTTTCTACAGTTGGAGGGAGGAGGAAATGGGGTTGTCTGCTTCTGTGTATCTCCTCCTTTGTGCTGTTCAGCTTGTGATAAAACCTCTAATCTTTTATCAGGAGTAGGACCTGCCCTCTCTTGCCTGTTTGTTGCAGATATCTGCTTTTTCCCTCAAGTTAGATTGGCCTAATGCACTAACCAATGTTTGACCTCCTAATTAGGCAATGCTAATGTAATTCAGATGGCTCACTGACAGGACAGGTAGAGCCAGAAGAGAAAGGTCTCACTGAGCGAATGACATGCTAGCACTCCCTGCAGCAGGGTGGGAATGTCTTCTTTTGGGTGCAGCTGTTTCCTCCAGGGAGGTTTAGCCAGGAGGAAGTGATCACTCATGTGACTCTAGCTTTGATACTCCCCATAGGACTGAATAAAAAGCTTGTCTTTGGTACATTTTCCTATGTGCTTGATGAGATGAAATAACTGGTTGCTACTTAAGTTGTTTTGTCTCCTTTTTTGGTGAAATATGTGCTGATCAGAGAGTAATCAGGGTTTCTGCAAGGACATCAAAAGTCCTAAATCTAATAATCTATATTTTTGGCCTAGGTCCTAATTCTGCCCAGATTTTTTCATACACAGTCCCACAATACATTTAGCTATGTCTTACCTATTTCTGTATGTTTGTTCATTCATTGCTGCTTTGATGAACTTTTATATTTTATAATATATTTTGTAAAAATGTTTTTGTTCTGTGATCTGTAGCTCTGGCTGTAGAATTTAATTGCTTCATACTGTGATACAACTAAAAACCCCATGATGCATAATTTGAAACTGGTTTATGGGTTTAAAACTGTATGTTTAACTAATTATAATTCAGAAATCTGTGGTATAAAATCCACTACCAGCTCCTTCTTCATAGGAAAGAATTAATTTAAAGAGGTGCGGTGAGGTCTGGCTAAAACCTGTCATTCTAGTTTAGTCACTCTCTTTCTCTCTCTCTAAAAAAAATAAGCTGGTTTTTCAAACTAATTAGTCAGTCAGTCAGTCAGTCAGTCATATATTTTCCCCACTATCTAACTTATTGCCATAGTTACACCAAAATCCATGTCTGATTGGTCAACGAGTACCTCATGATGACTAAACTCCCAGTAGCTCCAACAGAACTGAACTCTCTAGAGACATTTATCCATCAAACAAACTGGATCTGAGCTTTGCCAACTGCAGTGGAGAAATGTTTTTGTTTTGTTTTGGTTTGCATCAAACACTACGCTAAGTTGTCTGTTTTTGAGTAAAGCAAGACTTCTGTTTCCCGTCTTGGGCATGTCTATAAGCCCTCAGTAACTTTTTTTTTGCTGACGTTTGCGTCCAAAGGTATGGAACCTCCAGGTCATCCAAAAAAACCAGTGCTAGAGCAGAAAAGTAGACTATCTCTACAGCCAAGAAAGATGTAAGGAGGTGTCACAACTCTGCAACAGAAATGCACGTTGGTTCTGCGAAAATTAACACCATATATAACCAATAAGACACTCTTTCATTGTCTTATTGCTGGCGCTCTGATACCAAAAGCTGATGTATTATCATGATGGCTCTGAAACCTTGGTATTCATTGTTATTTGTTTTACTGCTCCTTTGCCGTCTTAGATTTAAACAAGGCTAAGGCTAAAAGTCCAGTTATATGATATAAAATGTATTTTCCTTTTGCTGTTGAGAGACTGTTAGCATGTTGATAACTTTTAGGTTCTGAATCAGCTTTAATTACTTTAGATTAAGTAAACCTTTTTTTTTCACAAGTGGTGTGCAGACTAAGTTTATGTTATGGAAATTAGTAGCAATTAACCATTAGTTTATTCATAGTAGTTCTGTAGTACCTGTTTATTTTTTACTTTACCTCTGTATGCTTTAGTTAAAGTGTTTCTTACTGTCTATGTTGATTTTCTCTTTAGTAATTCCCACTTCTTCTTTTAAATGCAACTTTTTTTAAAATCCTCCCTCAGAACTGATTTTTGATGGATTATGATATTATGGGGCTGATTTCTTTGCTTACATTAAAAGAGTTTAATGTAGCTTATCAACACCACAAAGGCACTGAAGTTGGGAAACCTAAGTGTAAAAGTACTCGACTCACATGGCAGAGCTGGAAAACACTAATTTAAGGTGACAAAGCTGTGTTTTTGTTGCTTAAGCTAATCATTAAGCTAAAAACAACCCATTGAGTAAAATTAGTTTTTTAAAGTTAACTCTCCTAAATCATGTATTTATTTACTTGAAATCATATTAGTCTTAAAAAGAAGTCTTACTTAAACTTGCAGGAACCCTGATACTTTTAGGCAAAAACAGCTGCTTTTAAACTTCATTCTCACTATATAAAGGTTCTGTTTTTGTTTTTACTTATATGTACATTTATAAAAACTACCAACCCAATATAATCCCGATCTGCTTGACAATGCAGATTCACACACTTTGAACAATATAAAACTGATTAATGCAGTGCACATCTCATGCCCACTGTAATTTCAGTGTATATTAGCACTGATGTGTTGTGTTTTCTCAAAACACAAAAGTTACATTACATTTGACCTTCCCTCCAAACGTAGGACAGAACATCAACTGAAGTTTAGAAAAATGACCGCATGACTGTATGTCTAGTTTTTCTCAAATGTGAAAGCCGACAAACATAGCATAGAGTGCAAATTGTGTTGAGGGTAAGGCTGCAGTATAACATGTACTGTATGTTTCTCTTCACCATGGTCATTCTTTCAAGCTAACAAGGCCATCCCTGAGCAGGGCGTAAAAATTCAACTCCCCGTTGAATTTTCGAATAAAGTGATGAGTATATTGTGCAGTCAATGTGAGTGCTCTTGAGTACTGTGGTATTACAGAAAGAGCAACTGTCTTCAATCCTGAGGTGTAGGTGTACCCCTTCTCCTAACCCATTCAATAAAAAAAAAATCTATTAAAAACAAAACATTTTGATAAGACCTGTGAGGGTGTCTGTCTGTTTTTCCTTCTTCTAAACTGTGAATATACAATACACAACTAGCCATAGTCAGAAGCTTAAAAAACACAGATGTGGTACAGAATGGAAATATCGCCATCTGGGAAAGGCATTATCTTCTATTAGGATCACACAATTAATTGCACTACAATAAGCACTTATGTACAGTATGGTACATCACAGCAAGCGCAGAAATATCAGAGGAGGGGGTGGCGGGTTGCTGACAACTGTGCAACAAATGTGTTATGATGAAATTGCAGGCCTCACAGTCTGGGGGCCTGAAAAGTGCGGCCAGATTTCATTTTAAGGCGAGTTAGCTGGACTAAGGGTGGGGCTGATGGTGGGACTTGATGCATCAGAGCGGCTGTAATCGCTGAGAGAGCTCGGGTGTGTGGTGGGGCCGCCATGGGGCTTCTTCAACATGCCGGGCTGGAAATCCGAGTGGCGCCTGGCGTGCTTCATCAGGTGGTCGCTGCGCATGAAGCGCTTGTCGCAAAGTGGGCAGCCAAACTTCTTCTCCCCCGTGTGGGTGCGGTAGTGGCGAGCCAGCTCATCAGAACGGGCAAACTTCTTACTGCAGTCAGGCCAGGTGCATGGGAATGGCCTTTCACCTGCAGAAAATAGGAAAGCATAGTCATAGTTAGATCCTTGTGTCCAGGTAAAATGTCTCTGCAAGCCAAATGAGATGTTTCTGCTGACTGAATATTAGAAGAGCCACATGTTTTAAAAAAAATCTGTTAAAGACCAAACCTTGAAGTGTTAGGCAAAAGCAGACCTGAAGGTTTAATGTAGTGTAGGACACTGAAAAGCTAACATTAACTAATATGCTAGCATTAGCTTTTTAGTCCAATCTTGTTTTATATCCTTGCCAAAGCTTATTAGTTCAAATTGAAACTTGCAGCTATGCTAATGGCAGTATATTTGCTAGCATTAGCCATAATGCAAACTTTAGCAAACAGGCCCTCATTAGCAAAAATCTTAGCATTAGCATGCAACTAAAAAGGTAACAAAATAATGAGACATTATGTTATGCTATGTGACCTTTTTTTTTTTACTTGAATTGTGTTTCTAGCTAAACGTAAGAAGAAGCTTTTTGCACAAAGTGTTTCAACAATTAGAAAGGAACACCCATTAAGCATATTGGGAAAATTTGCTTAGAAAAGGTTTGTATAAAAAGTCTCATAACTCATAGATGAATGTTTCAA
This sequence comes from Girardinichthys multiradiatus, assembly GCF_021462225.1. NCBI lineage: Eukaryota > Metazoa > Chordata > Actinopteri > Cyprinodontiformes > Goodeidae > Girardinichthys > Girardinichthys multiradiatus. The sequence goes on along the minus strand of NC_061795.1, from coordinate 26,075,707 downwards.
GATTTGTGTGGTTAAAATTGCACAAAGTTTGCTCAAGTAGGAAAGGGCTAAAAAAATTTATGGAAAAAGCAGAAGCAAAAGGATACCACCTTTTTAGCACTCAGACAATAAAATACATGAAGATATTTAATAGAAAAGAATTACAACTTATATTCAGCAAAAGAATATGAAGAATCAGACCATGTGCAAAAATAAAATAAGAGGAAAATATCATTGAGACTTATGGCTATGTTTGTGTTTTTACATGCCAAAAAAGCTTTTATCACATATTCAAGATGCTGTCACATTGCACAATAACATATTGTTAATGACAATATTTTTGGCATGAACAGTGTACTTTTGTTACTGGTGTTATCTTCATTATTAGCCATCCATCCATCCTTTTTCTATATCCACTTATCCTTGCAGGGTCTCACAGGCGTTGGTGCCTATCTCCAGCAGTCAAGGCAAGATGGGGTAAGATGCTGGGTACATCCTGGACAGGTCGCCAGTCCATCACAAAGCTTCATTATTATTCACAGGACATTCCACCAAGGAACTTAAGCAATGTTCTAAACTGCAATATTATCTTAGGGTATTTTTATTGTTCAACTTAGATTCTAAACATAATGAGTTCTGTATACTTTTGTTTAGTTCTAGGCAACAGACCTATCTAGTCATGGTTTGCATTGTAAATGTAGCCATTCCCACGACAACAACAGCAGATGTTTGCAATAACCACAGGGGATCTCCCCCTCTGTAATCTCTGCAGCTTTCCATCTATTCTACCGGAATGAGTGACAATGTCTGATTCAGGGTCCGTAGGGACGACACCTTATGGCCACATGGCAGAGATAAGACATGATAATGTCCATTGAATGGGCTGATAACCTCCAGAGTGGGCTGGGTATCATTGATTGCAATGTTGTTTAAGATTAAGGTATGTAAGGTTTCTATGAACCCCAACTGTATCTAAACACATTGACTCTAAGTTATGTAAAGGCGAGAAAAAAAAAAAAACATGTGACTTTGAATAAGTGCAAAAGAAACTTCCATAGTAATTTTGGTTCCAAACTGTGATGTATTTCAAGTTCCTATGCTGAGTGTATTCACACACATACACGCACACCCACACACTTCTTTAGCCCAAATGCTGAATTCCTGCTGTTGGGATACAATTGTGGTAGTTTTAATCAAAGGCTCAATAAAATTTGTGGCCGATTTTGATGGATTATAGAAAAGAGCAGAAGGAGCCTCATTATTCTTTAGAGACCGCCATTTTAAACAATGACCTGATCAGACTTCAAGATCTTTTCCACATGTGGAAATGAGAAATGGTAAAATTATAATGAACAAATAATGTTATGGTCAGTGGGTTGTGATACTGACTTCGGTAAAAATCAGAAATTAGTTAATTCACCTAAAATAACATTAGCTTTTTACCTGCTGATGGTTTGTGTAAACTGATGTTAGCTAAGTCAACATTCACACTTTGACCACACAAAAGGTCATACAATCATTATAGACAAGCAATGATTTCTATGGAGTATTGGGTAGAAGAGAAGTAAAAAGAACATGTTATAACAAAAATCTAACAAAAATGTATATCATGATCTAACTACTTTGATTTGAAACAGAAAAGCAAAACTTATTCCAGCCGTTTGGATAAATCACATCTAAATTTAATTGTAGTTTTTAAAATGCTTCTTGTGCAGAATGGTACTGCTTTGCCATTCTGCTCTTTATAGACATTTATAACATGTACAACTAGGAATATTTCCAGAATTTATCTGTCCTGTCTTTCCCTGTCATCTCGTTAAAAAACATAAACAATCTGGAAACAGTACAATGGAACATTTGTATTATTCTATTCATCCCATGGTTTGGTACCCTTACCTTGAAGCATACCCACTTCTGCCAACTTCTTGGGTTGAATACATTACACAGTAAATCAGTCTTACCAAACACTCCTGTAGTAAATAAATTACAGGAGCTGCACCAGTCATTTGGGTTATCACAAAACCCAACTCTGTTTGCTTTTAACCCAACTGTTTTTAGTGTGAAAATTCCTCAAGCCCTCAAACATATCTCAAGCAATCAAAAAATATTTTCTAATCAAATCAATCTCTTTATGATTTAACATGTCATAACTCAAGACCGTAGCTATGCTTTTGTGTGTTAACTGTTTAAATATGTAAATGCGCTCCCTGTTATTGGACGTTTTTAATACTGTAGTGAAATACACAGGAGCAAATGACTAGTATGGAGGTTTAAACAACACAATCAAAACATGATTTAAATTGTGAGAAGTCCAATTGTTTTTTGGGGGGATGGTGTGCAGGAATGTAAACTACATGAGATTAGCAGTAAATGGGCCACAACAGGTTATAGTCACCCAACAGGCCTCTGCTTTCATTTGATGTTTGATTACATAGGTATACCAAGCCAGAACTAATAGTGTGAGTGTATGTGAGCGAGCCATATGGAACGTGATAATATCTTAATCTGATAAACACCTCATCACCGTGAGTGATGACTAATTCGGTGCCAATAAATAAGCAATGTTATTCCTATAGTTTAATGACTTTGTAAGAAGGATATAAAAAAATCATAAAGTTATGTGCAAAGCATTAAGAGATATGAAACTAAAAAGCTGATACTGTTTTTGTTTTTGTCGGGGTCTGGGTTAGAGTGTGTGTTTGTGTTTTGTGTGCAATTTTGTTTTCAGTTTCCTGATGGTGCTGGAGTTTCTCAGGTGTGCTAGGTGACAGGTGCAACTGATCTGCTGATTGCATGGAGGAGTATTTAAGCAGGAGGCTGCCAGCACTTCGATGCCAGAGTGTTTGTCTTCAGTGGTAACAAGCTCAGCCACTTCTAAGCTATGCTTCGTTCCTTGTCTCTAAGCTGACTTTGTGTATGTTCCTTCGCAGGCAGAAACCTGAATCTTTTGATTATCTTCGTTGAACACAGTTGTTTCCTCAGAGTGTTCTTCTGTATGCGGGTCCGGTCTATTACGAAAATAATGACAGTTTTGATAAATTACCTAGTGAATGGCGTGACACTGAAGTAGCAAACCCAGTTTAATTATATAGTTCCAGATGCTAATCATATTCACAATGACTACCTAACTCATTTTCAAACATGCAGCTATCAGTGCTGTGGTACAAGAGAAATCACACATTACCCCTTACATCATGCAATTAAAGTGGAAATTTAATCAAATCTACTCAAAGCCACTATATATTATCTCATGTTTGGTTTTTTATTCTGCTCTGTAAATTATGTGCATTAAACCAAGTGTCATTTGAATAACATTGATAATAATAATGTTATTTCTGAATAACAGAAATAACACATCCAGCATATGCAGCACTTAATCTTTAAATATTTAGGGTTTCTGCTTTGAATAAGAATAATCAATCGTTATACATATCTATGCCAATGGTTTGAGGCATGAATGGGAAATATAATAATGTTTATAGAAGGCACAAAAAGAAAGGCTGCCAAAGGCTTTCTTTGTTCTTTGGTTTCCCTGTGGGCCACAATGGAAACAAGCACTGCTCACCGTCAAACATTCATACGCTACATGATGCCAGAGAGTCTCAAAAACAAGAACTCGGCTCACTACGAGTCCAGATCCCTCCGCTACAACCCCTCCCTCACCCCATTCTGTATGTTTACAAAACATGCAGACAGACAGAGCAAGTCTAGACAGTATGGTTTGTGTTCCTGCCTCTGATGCCTTACCTCAGCTCCAGACAAACACAATCTGCCCTGCCCATTGTAGTTCCTGCAGGTTCATGCATCACTTCATATATTTAAATGCACTAACTGATGGATATACATTTGCATATGGACATGATGTGTGGCTATGACTCCTTTTTATCAAACCTAGAAAAAACAACACATTGACTTTCCCACTTGAAGTTACAGTGAAAATATATAACCAGATGTCAATGGTTATAGCTCATATTGCGGCTGGTTAGTCGGGATTGTGGTGTAAATGCTTAAGCGCTTATCTGACTGAGGCGTGTCATGTTAGACTGATTTAATACCATATCAGCAGCAGAAGGAAGCTCGGGCTGCCTCCTGTTACTGCAAAATGAGTTACTGGCCTAAACATAGAGCCAAGTTCTGCAGGCAGCTTAAGGGTCAATAACCAGAGTAACAGATCCAACCAACATTAATATTAGAACAGATGAAAGAGAGCTAAAGCTGAGACACCCTCGTCTGGCTGGCTTGATTCAGTAACGCATTGTGGAAGCATCAGATATCAAACTTCATTTCACTGGGATGAATCTTAACAGCATTCCGAAAACACTTTACAGAGCTTATGGCTTTAAGGGTAACAGTGTGAAAAATAAGTTATTTTTAAACAGGCATTGTTCCAAACAATTCTATACTATGCAGTGGTTCTCAAAAGCATGTACCGCTTGTTAATATGAAAGGTTTTAGTGATGGAAAATGAGATCATATTAAATTGTTTCAAAACGTTTTCAACATATATTGTGACACGTTTCTTTTATTTCTTCTAAAAGCTTACATCACTTATGTTAAATATGGTTAAGCTGATATAACTGGGGCTGCACAGTAGCGCAGTTGGCAGCACTGTTCAGCAAGAAGGTCCTGGGTTCGATTCCCAGCCTGGGGTCTTTCTGCATGGAGTTTGCATGTTCTCCCCGTGCATGCGTGGGTTCTCACCGGGTACTCCAGCTTCCTCCCACAGTCCAAAGACATGCCTGTTAGGTTAATTGGTCTCTCTAAATTACCCTTAGATATATGAATGAGTTTGTTCATGGTTGTTTGTGTGTTGCCCTGCGATGGACTGGTGACCTGTCCAGGTTGTACCCCGCCTCTCGCCCATAGACTGCTGGAGATAGGCACTAGCTCCCCCGTGACCCACTATGGAATAAGCGGTAGAAAATGACTGACTGATATAACTGCTTTAGATGTCCTAGTTTGGTTTTACTGATTTTTCCACTTTTGCATCCTTTGCTTTATTTATATTTGTTCCACAACATTATTTGTATGCCATGGTGAAATGATGACAGCAGTGCATAACTGGAGGAAATGTGAGAAAATAGTGACGTTATTAATTAATCAGGTAATTATTACAAGGAAAGGATGAAGAAAAACTCGCAAACAAGAATGAAAGAGCTGCAGGAATTTATAACACTGACTGAGATGAAACTGTGGCTTTGTCAAGGTGGATGAAATTATGAACTATTACAGATACCACTCAGTCCAGCAGAGAACTGAAGGCATCTGCTAAAAAACTGATAAAGTGAAAAGGGATTTTATCTTTTAGCATCACTGTGAGACCATGCATATATCCAAATCCACATAAGAATGACCTAATGAAAGAAAAATTAAAGTTTTGGAATGGCCTAGTCAAATTCCAGATCTAAATTGAACATAAAATCTGTGGACCCGGTTGAAGAGAGCTGTAGACAAAAGATGTCCTCACAATCTGATAGATCTGGAGAATTTTTACAAGGCAGAGAGGAAAAATATTGACAACTTCAGTTGCTGTATACTGAATGCTAAAACTGAATTAAAGATGTTTCACTAAAGAAGTACACTGAGAGTGGCCACACCTATCCAACCAAGTTGTTATTTTTTTCTTCTTTTATTATTTTTCTTCTTCAATTACATTTTACAGGATTTATCATGGTCTCATTTGTTACATCACAAAATAGCTGCCAATGCACATTTATATGCTCTGATCCCAAATGAAAATGATAATACTGTGTGTGCTGTTGGGAAGTCACTGTCCAGGCTATTTTTGTAGACTGTAGCGATTACTCAGCATCCCTGCTAAAAAAAAAAAAGATTGTGACCACAGCTTGCCTTTCTTCCCATCCAGTTAGAGTCCTCCCACACCGGGGCAGCGTGGTGACTGTGATGTCAGGCCCCAGCGATTGGTTATTCCATCTCTGGCAGTTTGCCACATGCATGGTTTGCCTTTCTCAGAACATGTCAGTTGCAGAGGGCAAGGGCGAAAAGAGGAGGGGAGGGTGGAGGAGGGAAGCTTCTCCCAAATGAACACAGTGACCCAGTTACCCATAAAGTGAGTTACATCATGCACGCAAAAAGTACCTCTGCCCCCCCCAGTTAAAGGTGGTGTGATTATGTCACAGGTGCTGTAGTTATATAACTGTTCTGAGTCTAGTGGGTCAGTAAATAAGCAGCTCATCCCTTTACTCATTCATATATCAGTAGTTTCTACAAAATAAAAAACGGCTGAAGCGAAATCTATCCCTGAGGTGTAAAGGACTCTATCTGCAAAGGCAAGATCAAATCTCGCTTCTGATGCAGGCAGCGGTACAGGAACTGAACTCAATCCCCTGCTCCAACAACAGCTACCAGCATTTCAGCTAAATGTAGATAAAATTCCTGTTGCTTCCCCAGGCATAGGCACACCTAAAAAACTCTACGTGAGCCCCCTGCCAGAAGTGAGCAAGAAGAAATAACTTGGTTAGGGTGACAGTGAAAATTACTGTTTTTGTACATAAAGGTTAACTTCAATAATCACCTTGAGGTTAACTTTAAGTGAAGTTTTGGAAAACGGTTATTAACAGAAAAATCTTACCTACAGTAGATAACTATCATAAGGGTTTATGTGAATGCTATTTTATGCACCTTTAAACTGTTTTCATTTTCACTTCAGATGTTTTTTACAAGGACGTAAAGCAATGTGAAAAGCAAAATTATTATAGCAGCTTAAATGAAGAGGTCTGTTGATTTTTACAATAATTTCCCTTTCTATCAGGCAGTTACTGGGACCAGAACTGCTTTACATATTGTGCTGTTAGTACATGTTTCATACAGGAAGATCACTGGTGGTGCATCGCCTCCAATATCAGCATTTTTCTAAAACATAGTAATTTGCTTCCCTGTCAATAAGTTCTCAGTGCAAACTCTACCAAAACCTGGATTTTTTCTAAATGAAGACAGCGAAGATGGGGACTTGAGTTGTACTTAAGTTGCAAAAACAAAGATAACAATCTCATGTTATCAGGTGTCGATAATTTGAGTAAATGACTAATGTCCCTTCTCAGTTACTGTAGTTTACACAAATGACTGATAGTTATGGTATTCTTACACACAGTACATATGTTCTTGCAGCGTCATAGTAATGTCATAGAATGTCTCTGAAAACTGAAATGTGCTTTTAATGACTGCAGGTCATGTTTATTACAAAATCAGCTTCACTTACATCCAATATTTTATTCTCAAGCTGTTAAACTATGGCAGCAATACAAAGACACTTCTGGTTCTTCAAAAACAAAAACACTTCCTGTTACTTCAGAAATTCAACATTAAGTAGTGTTAGAGGGCCAACAAGGTCAATATTACATTTTGAAAATGTAATAGGTTTGAAATTACAGCAATGTATAATTATTTATTTTCATGTTGAATTAACGCCCTACAGCAAGTCTGTGTTTTAGGCAGACTAAATGGCATGTAATAAATGTGAGAATGGGAATTTCAGTCATTAGGGACTTGACTTGGACAAAACTAACTTGTGTCACTAGAAGACGCCGAGAGAGTTGTCTACTGCAGGTAGGATTTCAACTGCTTATAACCTTTTAACAGAAAATCAAATGTAAAATCCTTAATTTTCCCTGTAAACTTACAAAGATTTTCAGAAGCAACTGTCTCAAGAAGGGAACATAAAATCTTAGCCAGAATGCAGCCCACAGCTCAAAGGAGTTGGATTTACTCCACTTTTGCACCAGTTTAGTGGAACAGCCAGCTTGGCAACATGAAATGAGAGGGACACTCACTCCAGTGGTAGAGCTGAGCACAACCCAATACTTTAGTCTCATGTTTACAACATATAACCTGTAACCAGCCACGAGCCAGCAGACAGAACAGTCCCTGGGCTTTGAAGAACACGAAAATGATCACCAAGTCCCCCTTTGCCACAACCTGCTGGAGCAGATGGGGTTAACCCCACCACACCCACCCTCTCTCCCTCTACACGCAACATCACGTGCCAAGACGACATAAACACTTACATCTGTGGGCAAGACAAAAAATATACATTAAGGCTTCTGCAGCTCCTCCTTTCATTGTTCACGAAGCAGCATATACAGGCTCTGGTTATGCAAAAATACCAACAAAGGCGCGCAAAGGTTTTGTGGTCTGCAGAAAGACGCAGCTTGAGTCGAAACACATCTGTGATCAGAGCAACTGTTTATGCGTCTGCTCAGCTATGAGAGAATAACTCGGTGGGAGGGAAGACAAATTAGCAGGAAAAAATCACTAAGTAGTAACATGTTTCCTTTGCATTTTAATTCAAAGTAAGTTGTAAAGAAACTCTGCTGGAGCAGCAAAGAGTCTGTCAGGTGTTTCAGGAACATTTATGTTTAATCCTTTTTTCCCTGTATTGATAGGGACCCATTGCTTGCCTCTGTTCATTAGCCTGTAGCTGTCGGGTCGAGAACAATAGCAGCATCCTCTCTCCTAGCAGGAGTGGCCCTCTTGTAATGCAAGGGCTGCTCGCACTAACCGTAACTCTCTCCAATCGGCCCGCATGCTGGCCCATTGACATTCACACAGAACCATGCAGTGGAGTTAAAAGCGACTCTGAATCCTGCACACACTTTGCCACACATTACTTCATCCACTTAACTATTTAAGGGAAGGGCAGACATGGCTGGTCTGCATTGACGAACTCATTACATTTTGCCTCAGTCAGGATGGAAGCATTCTTTTAGCCCTGACTGTGCAGAGTCAGATGTGTTGCAGGCAGTGTTATCTTTCAAAGCCAGGTTAACCAGCAGCAGACAAATAGCTGTGGTCATTAAAGGCTGTTTACACTGAGTCCATGGTGATGTCGATCGTAATCTCCGATTCTCATGCAGCATGTTCATGTCAGTGACATTTCTGACACTGTCACTCCCATAATATCAACATCCTCCATGGGCATTGGAAAAAAAGGCCAGATCTTGAGAGGCCACATTACACTGTGATTGGAGGAGATAATGATATATAATGGCAGACGGGAGAGAAATGTTTTCATGTCTTTCTGATAAAACGATTTGCTAGTCTCTTCTTAACTCTTAAAATATAACCGGTTATTTAGACTGCCACATCCTATTGTACACACTGAACATATTGTATAAATACATAAAGTATTTATACATAAAGTATTTATACCCCTTAAACTTTTTCAAATTCTGTCACATTATTTCCACAAATCTAAGTACACTTCATCAGGATAAATTTTGATAGACAAACACAAAGAAGTGCATAATTGTGAAATGGCAGGAAAAGGAAATATGATTCATTGTCTATAGCCGCTTGTCCTTACATGGTCGTGGGGAGGGTGCAGGTGCCTTTTTCCGCCGGTCTTTCGGCAAGAGGCGGGGTGCACTCAATCTAGGCAAAACCCGTTGGACACCACACCTAGGTCTTGGTGGGCCTCAAATGGGTGTTAAAAGAATTTGTGCAAATTGTGAAATGCATCTTGACTCCATGTTGGTTACGCTTTTTGTCCAAAGCTGTCCTACATCAAACCTGTAAAGACAATTGAAATTGGGCCATTATGTAACCCATAGACAATGCCATTCTGGGCCACGTTTTCAAGCCATTGTCTACTTGTATGGGTCCCATTTGTAAATGCTGTGCTTGGCAATAAATATAGCTGCAGCAAAGTCCAACATCATTATCTAAATATCTGAATCTGATTCTGGGGTTTGCACTCTGGACAGGTTGCCAGTCCATCACAGAGACACACAGGACAAGTAGCAATGCCCAAGGGCAATTTTGAGTCAACAGTTAACCTAACAGTCATGTTTTTGACTGTGAGAGGAAGCTTGAGTACCCAGGGAGAACCCACTCATGCACACGGAGAACATGCAAACTCCCTGAAGAAAGAACCCAGGCCGGGAATCAAATCCAGGACCTTCTCGTTGCAAGGCAACTCAAGGGCTGCATGGTGGTGTAGTTGGTAGGACAACTACAGTACGCCACCATGCAGCCTTTGAGTTGAACTTCTTTAAGAAATAAAAATCTAAAGAGTGTGTATGTATTATCTTCAAACCCTCATACATACTTTGATGCCCCTAAATAAAGGCTATCAACTGACTTCAGAAGTCACCTAGAGAGACGTATCCTAAAAGATATGCAACTGTAACTGCAACGGTAGGTGGTTTTCCAAACTACTAAATCAGGACGCTGAATACAATTGCATGCTACACTGGCCCTCTGATATTTATTGGTAAAAATTATGAAAACCATGCAATCCTTTCCTGCACTATTTTGACAACCCATAAAATTCTAACAAACTATATTAAAGTTTGCGGTTTCAAGGTATACTAATACTTTTACAAGGTACTGTACAGGAGTGAAGACATACAACGGCTTGAGATAAACTACTCCCTCTAAAAATACCTGAAGTTTAACTCTTTTCAACCTGCATGAACAGCAAAGAGTGAACACAGTCGGTCTAACTTTCATAGCGGACTCTCTGAGCCCTCACCAAAGGGGGTTTGCTACAAAGGTCACAGACCCAAAAACCTTAATCAAACTGGCTGCAGATGCAGCTGAATAAATGACCTACATCAATAGATAGCACTGACAGGGAATACTCTGGTGTATAGCCACACCCCCCTCCTGCTGCACTCTTTGTGCTGCAGATCCCTTCATCACGTGCGACATGTAGCGGTTTTCATACTGTGGATGTGGAGAAAAATTCCCACTCTTCCACAGGTCTGTATACCTCGCGTCCTGCCGCTTGCAGTTAACCCCACACCACAAGATGTGACTTTGGTCTTGCATCACAAAACGCTTCAACACCTACTATACTTTTCAAGCAAGAAAGGGGTGGGAGAGGCTGGTGGGGGGAACTGACAGAGCAGCTTTTATAGAGCCAAACCAGAGTTTACTAAAGAATACATGAGCCCTGTAGGCCATTGAAAATGTCACAGCCAGGGCAGTGGCTGATGGCATTCAGCATTATGATGCTCTGTGGCGCGTGCTCGATTGCTTCATCACAGTCAAATCGGGCATATATTGTAACATTATCAAGAAACTTCTGCTGTCAACACATGCAGGATAACATATGGTTACCATGTGCATCAACACACATCTTGAAGATATCTTCTATGGGACAGTAACACTGCACCAGAGGATCAATAGGCAAGATGGTGGCTCCACTCTGGTTTTATTATCATTAGGGATGAAGTAGATTGAACTAAGACCTTGTTTCTGTTGGACACATACCATACTGCTCCACTTGACTTTCCAGAACCAACCAGGTATAATGACACAACCTGTTCCTTCACAGCTGAAAAATATACTTCCAACATGAAATGGCGATTTAGACTAAGCTGATTTAAGCTAACTTCCTACATGACAATGCTAAGAGCAAAACTAAGTGCAAACTACTATTAGCAGTACTAACTAATAACACTTCTCTTTAATCCATAGATTCAAACACATGCTCACAAACAGGGATTGTACTGAAACTTTGAATGTTTTATATGCATGGTAGACATATTGGATAGTGAGATCAGCCTGGCTCAGGGGTCTCTACCTTGCCAATTTGTATTGTTTATTTTTCCAGGTTTTCTATTTGATCTTCTGACTTATAACTCATGTATTCCAATGTCTGAGTACAAAAATAATGGATCATAATTTTCTTAGTTTAGAATGTTTCTGTTTGAAATTGGGTTTAAAATATGATCATTAGCAAAGTAGTGAAAAGGATCAGTCTTTGGATATTTCAAAATGTCAACATGACCCTGCTGCCAAAACAAAGAAGGCTCCTTCCTAGCCACCATATGTGTGTGGGCCCCATATGGATTTTGCTTAGGCTGAATGGGTAAAACAGGAAATTCCAGGTTCCTTGCAATGAACTGGGGTCTTTGCAGGGTTAAAATGGGTAATAGGAAAATCAGTGCAAATTGCACAACACAACTTGGACCCATTTTTACAGAGCTGTCCTGCATTAAACCTTTATTAGCAGTTAAAATTGGGACAATATCTAACCCGTCAACAATACCATCTGCGGGTCAATTTCAGCCCATTTTCTACTCATATGGGTCCCATATGTAAATGTTCTCTGCTTCATTAATCATTGCTGCAGTAAAATATTACATATATTTTAGACCTACTTACAAATTTCATTAACCATAGGTAAAGGGCCGAGCATTGGTTATCTCATGTATATCTGGGCCCCAAATGGATTTTGGTCTTGCTGAAAAGCTACAAGTAGGCCTGGGCTCACCATGGGTTTCTTATCTGGGACCCACTTATGCTGCCAAGATATAATCCATATCGACAAAACCATTTGGGCACCCTTTGAATGTCTTAGCTGGGTCTCAAATATTGTTTTATTAAATCTTGTGGCACTAGTGGCCTTTATTTTGTAAGCTGACCAACAGGAAATGGGGTGGATAGAGAGAGAGGGGTAGACATGCTGGCCAGCACTCGAACCCGCGACGGCTGCGTTGAGGACTTTAGCTTCCATCCATGTGTCGCACGCTTCACTCCTGCGACACCGCCACGCCCTGAGTCTAAAATAAGTTTTAAAAAAAGACCGTTCAAATTGGGCAATATCCATTGGCACTATTTCAGTTCCACTTTTTCTCCAGAGTTGTCTTGCATCAAACCTATAAGCAGTTAAAATCACGCCATTACGCAACTCATGAACAATAGCATCTGGAACAATATCTCAGCCAACTTTCCACATACATAGACCCTATATGTAAACATTGGCTGAATTATTTTTTATAGCTGCAGCACAATATTAAATTATTAACACAATTGCCAACAAAAAATTGTGAAAACTATGGAGAGCCGTTTTATTCAAAATTAAATAAATAAAAAAATACTGCTATTGATAAATTATTAATAAATATTTCATAAAATGAATGAATATCCCCACGAAATAAAACAAAATAATTATGTGAAAAGAAATTTTTATCTTGTTTTATTTAATTCATTTCAAAATTTATTTAATTTACTTAAAGATTTATTCAATTTACTTAAAGATTTATTTATTTATTTACTCATTTCTTTCATAATGCAGTTTTATTTTGTGACACTTTTATTTTGTAAAGATGCTTTACGTATTTGAGTGACCAAAGCTGATTATCGGCAAACGGGATGTCATTATTGTTATAGGCTGTTACTTTTAAATGATGATGTCTTTATTGGTTTTTATTTAATAAACAGCGTTGGAGCCATAACATATGGTGGCTGTATTTACTTGAGATGGGAAATAAATAGCACTATGTGTGTGTATGACGTGCTGAAAGGATGACAAAGACTTATTGCACAAACAGCTTCCACAAAAACAGCGGCAACCGCCGTGTCAGGCTTTTACGGCAGGCCTGGCACCAGGGGAGCCGCTCCCTCCGGAATGCTGTCTTCTAGCAGGCAGCGGCCCTGCTGTCCCAGCGCCGCCCATCAGACAAACCTCCGCCCCCTCATTTGAATATAAGAGCATGAAATAAAAAGAGCTTAAAATGAAAAACGGGTTTAAAAGTAAAAGTAACTGAAATACGTAAAGTAGCTTTACAAAATAAAAGTGTCACAAAATAAAACAGCATTATGAAAGACATGAGTAAATAAATGAATAAATCTTTAAGTAAATTAAATAAATCTTGAAATGAATTAAATGAAATAAGATGAAAATTTCTTTTAACATAATTATTTTTTTTTATTTCATGGAATATTTATTAATAATTTATCAGTAGCAGTATTTTTTTTTTTTATTTAATTTTGAATGAAACGTCTCTCTATAGAAAACAACCAAGTACTGGAACATTTTTAAATTTTAACATTATGTTGCTGCATAAAAGGCGATTCCTTTTATACAGCAAGTACATGACCCCATTACACATTCCTATATAATGATGGTGAGGCTGAATTGGTACAAAGTGGGCCTGGGCTCACAATGGGTTTCTATGTGACCCACATGGTTTGGCTGAATACAATCAATCTAGGCAAAACCCGTTGGACACCACACCTAGGTCTTAGTCGGCCTCAAATGGGTGTTAAAAAAAGTTGTTCAAATTGTGAAACGCATCTTGACTCCATGTTGGTTACGCTTTTTGTCCAAAGCTGTCCTACATCAAAACTGTAAAGACAATTGAAATTGGGCCATTATGTAACCCAAACACAATGCCATTCTGGGCCACGTTTTCAAGCCATTGTCTAGTTGTATGGGTCCCATATGTAAATGCTGGCTTGGCAATAAATATAGCAGCAGCAAAATCCAACATCATCATCTAAATATCTGAAACTGATTCTGGGGTTTAATAACAGAGTCCAAGATTATCAACTGTTAACAAAATGACATTATTTCATATGCTTAGAGCAGGGTGGAAGTCCTGCTGCTGGTCAGGTAGGTGGACTGAACTCTTCAGCCCCTGAATATGTTTTTACCTATTAGTGTGCCAAGATTGTATTCAGGAAAACCCCATCTCCACCCTGCAACCTCATCACTGACACCAACCACACAGGAACACTGAGCACTCTGTGTTTCAGTGCAGCCAAAAATAAAACCACTGGCAAGGAAGAAGCATATATAATGAGGGGCTCCTGCTGCTTTTTCCACCTGGAATTTAGGATAATTTTCCATGTAAAAATGTTATTAACCACACTTATTTGACTGAAAATAGGTAGCGCATTAAAGGAACCAGGTTTTCCATGGCCGTAGCCATGCCTCCAGGTGGTACCACTTATTGTTTAGGACAGTAAAGGATTTTACAACCAGCTCACAGCATCAGAGGGACCCCAACAAAACACAAAGGAGGTTCAGACAAAAACATTAATCCAACTGTAAAATATGTCATTAGGCTCTTTGTCGTTTATAAATATTGACCCTGGCCCCTTTTGTGTCACCAGCAGGTTTCAAATGTGTATTGTACATTGACAAGATGGGCTTTTGTAAGATTTGGCTGCGGGGGGGAAGGGGGTCTCAGTTGGAAGAAGAGCGAGGGGCCATCAGTTTTCCAGAGATGGCAGTTTATGACATGACCACGGAAAAATTTATGAGACTTCACCCAAAGATCATAAGACACCACTTGGGTGGGTCTTATGCATTAAAAAGGGAATTAAAACAAATTTTGAAAAAATCTGGAGCCCTTCTCAGACTATTTGTAAATCAGTTTTAAGTCCATTAATTTTCTTTTTCCTTTTCACATTTTACTGAATGCTCGCAGTGAAAAAAATGGCTCCAACATAAGGATACCAAACAAAAGCCGTCTGGTAACCTTAGACCCCTAAACTGCTGTGGATTCTTAAGCATCAAACTCAATGCAGTATAATGAGTGATTTAAATTCAGTGTGTACTCCTGTGTGTGCTACACCCAGGATGTCCCCATTGAACCCAGCACGAACAAAAAGAAACGTAAAATTAAACCTATTTATCTCCGCTGAGCGGGTCCCGTCAAACAGTAACTGATTACAATTTACAGTCCAAAAAAGAAATGTATTTTTAGATCTTAAAAGACGAAAAATTAAGTGGAAAGTAAGGGCCAAAGCCAACTTAGAAGAGCAGCAAAAAGTACGTTTTAATTTTAAAAGGTTAAGCTTATTTATGTTGATGATTTGACACACTG
The DNA here is from genome assembly GCF_021462225.1 of Girardinichthys multiradiatus. NCBI lineage: Eukaryota > Metazoa > Chordata > Actinopteri > Cyprinodontiformes > Goodeidae > Girardinichthys > Girardinichthys multiradiatus. The sequence continues at coordinate 26,060,144 of NC_061795.1, read as the reverse complement.
GCCCTATACAAGCCACTTAACAGCTAGCAACATACTTAAACACATTAGTGATAATTCTGCTATAATTACATGTTGTTGGAGCTATTTGCAAATAAAATTATAGCATTTCAATGTAAACGGACAGGGTTTTTCATAGGCTGTGAACATTTTGTAAGAAAGACAAAATATCCCAAATTTCTGCTGCTTTTTGATGCCACCACACACAAACTGCAAAACCTGGGTGTAGAAGCCTGAAGGAACATCTTGTCCCTGGCTAATTGTTTGTTGTCTATAGTGCTTCTCCTTTAATTAGAAAGCAGCACTTGGCTGAACCTGACTAGGCTGGGATCGGTTCTCTCGTGATTCTGCTAGTAGGGGTTGAAAGGAAGCATGTTGCCTGAGTCTGACTCCATGAAAACATGCTAAGCTCGGCTGAGGCAGCCCAGCTGAACTCAAATGACCCACATTTTGGGCCTGCCCAGTAAAACGGGAAGAGAGGGTCATTATTATCAGAATTTATAGGACACTGCCCAGTGGCGCAGGCCAGACGCTGAAGCATATCCAGAGAGGCAGGCGAAAGGAAATGCTTATTAGGCACGCAGACGAGGGCAGGGCTGGCAAGGAGCAATAAAACTGCACTGAACTCACATGGTGTGGGCTGATGAAGGGGGGAGCCGACTGCTGGAAGCACAGCTGCAGCTTTTTCAGAGACAAGGTAGCAGAACTGTGACTTTCTGGAACTTATCAAATAAAACAACACAAACCATCCTAATTAAAAGAAATAACAGGATGCAAGTTGACCTTCAATGCGAACAAAAGAAAAGGCTTGACAGGTAACAAGAATAATGAGCTGGGGTAATGCTGCACTAAACACAACAAAGGAGTAATGACAATGGACAGAATCCTTCTTGTTGTAATTATAAGCCACATTTCTCACCTTTAGCCTTTTTTTAACAAATGGTAGTTTAACAGTTGGCAGTAGTCTCTGACTGGGGCAACAATAAAGGTTGACTCCAATCAATAGCAAATGACTCTACCAGCCACAGTCTCCTAATGTGTTCCATGCTGGTTTGTTCTTCTTGTTTTTTAAATGAATATAATATTTATGTGCACTTTTTATGAAAGATAACAAATCTACAAAAAAAGTGACAGAAATCAGACAGGATAGTACACCTGAGTTTAAGAGCGTTTCTATGGAGCAGGAGGACCTTCTAGCCTTTAAAAATGTTCACAAATGTAAATATTTTCCTTGTTTACTCATTTTTCAGACACAATAACCATTGTAATGTATTTTTTATTACATTTGGTTTCATTGTAAATTATTGCTAATCTGCATATTGTTAGGTATAAACAGCCATGCACTGTAATTGAGCTACTTTATGCAAACAAATACAACACACAAAGAGATTTTTTTTAATTAGAGCACTTTTAGAACAATAATTTTGTAGGTTCTGATCATTTCATCCCACTGCAATTTTGTGCCTTTAAAGTTTTGGTTATTTTGTGCCAGACTTTGTTTTATTCGAAATGTTCCCTAACTTTAGACATTTGGTACCCACTTTCATAACCAATGATTTTAACCAATTTCCGATGTTCTTCTATTAGTCTTCTGTAAGGAAATGTAATTATATGTTTATATAAATAAATAATACCAACAGGAGATAAGTCGGGTTGTTGTTTGATAACGTCCTAATCTGTCATATTTTCAACTAGCCCAAACAGGGATCAGAACCACAATGAATCAAATTAGAGATTTGAACATTTTTATTCCTATTCGTCTCCATAATTTGTGAATACACTAAACTACATTAAAGAATACATTCAGTGTTGCCAAAGCCTACTTTTTTTTCCCTCATTAAATATGACAAAATGTGGTATCTGTATGTCTGTTTCAACTGAGAACTTCTATTATTTTGCAGAAATCAGTGAGAACTGATGATCACCTTCTTTAAGGAGTGTCCCAGTTCTCAGTGGGACATTTTAACCACTACATGAGGTAAATACTGGGAGATAAGGGGGAGGGGTTGGAATTGGGACTCAGCCTAAGGTGTGTAACCAAACAGTTTTGTTTGTATAATTAGCGAAAATGCCTTGAAGTTGAGGGTGCCCTACATATGCTGGATCTCGTGAAGCTGCTTTTTTATGCTTGCATGTTTCTGCAGCAAATGACTCAAATGTGGGTCATGCTCACGCAAGGTGTTTTATCCTGTGATCCAGAGAGCTCTGTTTTCTTTTCAGCCCTGTCAAGATGATGCATGTGGCTGCGTGCTTGTGCAGAAAATGAGCGAAGAGATTAGGTGTTCACATCACGAGGAAAAGGCAGTGAGACTCCAGTCGATGCTCAGCTAGCTCAGTCTGTTGCTGGCCAGATCAGCTGGCAAGTCTGTCTAGCGGGGGTGTGGCACATCATAACAAAGGGCTGTGGGCAGACAGGCGACAGACTGCACAGCTCTTATCAACCCCCCAATTTGAGTCGATCTATATCTCCCCTCCCTGCTTCAGTATCCTATCCTGCGGAATGCAAAGCGCAAAAAACTGGAGGTATGGTCGTTAGGGGGCGGACGGGTGGGTGTCACATGCGACACGCTGCTGATTTGCAGCGCATTTATTGGACTTTTTGGACTGATTCTGCAAACTTCCTGAATGCCCATGCACACTTGACTGATTCTGCGCATCTTCGGCTACATGTTTTGCATTTTTTTAATAACTCGCGGTGCTTTGAAGCAAACTAAAATTATTCAGAAGGAACGATCAGCTTCAGGAAACGTGGCTTAATGTAGTTCCACATGTACACCGCAGTTTCAGTTTGAACATACTGTCCACTGCGGTGGTGGATGTTCGTGCGTGTGTTCAGCAGGGAGGAGGAGGGGTGTGGAGGGTGTGAGGGGCAAAGCTCAAAGACTTGAGTGGGAGTGGCACTTTTTTCAAGCCTCCATTCCCAGAAATTAAAAGGACATTATAAAGTTTATATAACTCACAGCAATGAAAGTATTACTATGAAGCTATAGATGCAATACTAATGCGCTCATCATATTTATTTAAGGAAGATTCTTTATTCTTCGACAATAATGCAGCAATTTAAATGTATGTCCTGTTTAGATCAGACAGTATTTTCAGTTTTACTAGTCTCATGTGAAATAGGAACATAATAGGCACCATTAAACACTTGCATCCAGCCAAACTGACCTGTGTGTGTCCTTAGATGGGCTTTGAGGTGGGAGGATTTGCCATAAACTTTTTCACAGCCGGAATAGTTGCATTTGTGCTTTTTCTGAGGTGGCTCCTGCTCAGTCCGACCTCTCGATCTCTTGCCTCTTTGTCTGAGCGCAGGATCGGAGGTGGCGGTAGGTGTGGCAGAGTTTCCATCCTCTCTCAGGTTCGGCGTGCTCTCCTCCTTTATCTTTGCCTGCTCGGTAACCCCGTTGGGCGTCTGCTGGTTAAAATCCGCCAGGATCCTCGCCACCACGAAAAGCGAGTTCTCCTTCACCAGGGGCTCCTTTATTTCCTCCCCCGTCCTGGAGGAGGTCGGGATCTCCGGTTTAATCTCCCTGTTGCCCTTAGGGGGGTGAACAACTGCACGACTGGACATTGAAACAAGGCACTCTGCTGCAAAGTGATCCATTCTGTCTTTGAAACAACCCCCTCTGCTTCTTAATGACATTCACAAAAATAATTATGAAATAAATCCGTGTGAACGTTATAAAAAAAGTACTTGCACCGTGCTTCCCTTTGTGTGTCGGTGAGGTGGAGGTCGTTCTCATCAGAGAAAGCTGACTTTATGATGTTACCCGGCTTTCCAAAATCATCAACATCCTGTGCGAGAAACGCCTCGGACCAAAAAAACAAGCAGAGAAGATCTCTCTCAAACAGAAAGAGAGAAGGAGAGAGACACACACAGAGAGAGAGAGAGAGAGAGAGAGAGGGGGGGGGGGGGGGGGGGAGGAAGGGAGAAAACAGAAACCGGAGTCTTTGTTTAGTGCAGCGACGCCGGTAGCAGGAACTCTTGAAACTTGGATGCGTTAACTCCCATTGCGGCCCCAGTCTCCAGCACAGTGAGCGCGCCTCCTGAACGTCTGCTCCTGCTCGCTGTATCCATGCTGGGGGCGTGTCGAGCCGGGCAGCCCTCGACAGCATCGTCAGAGGAGCGGCGAATTCATTGGGTACAGCTTGTCCCCAAGTGCTCTGAGCGACACGAGTTTCTAGAAAGTTTCAGCTGCAATGTTTTTGCGCGTTCAGCGGATGCAGCTCTCTACCTGCAGCTATAGCATTGAAAGAGACAACCACACCGGTGCGCTGGAAACGCCTTATTAGATGTGTTTTGGCAGGTTTGTAAAACATTAGGCTGAGGGATATCACCAAGGAAATTTCAAGATGATACGTGACCTCTGTGTGCAACCTAGGTCACAGAGGTCAGACAGACAGACAAATAGTGTGCAGGTGTGCTCTTGCACATCTGCTATTGATGAAGCTCATCAGCTGGAGCTTAAGAGGAGCTGGCTGCTGGTCATTTAAGGTTGGAGTGTCAACCTATGTAATACCTCTTGCCCTCCCTGATAGTTCCTCTGTTTCATCTCTTAGTGGTTTCCTGGCTCTGTGTGTTTTCCAGAGGTTACCTCCAGAGTTCTACTCTTGATCAGCGTCAGAGAAGCTTCCCGGAACCACTGCTCAAACCTCCTTGAGCCATAACCTCATGGACAAGTTCTTTATGACCAGCAACCTTAAGCTCCCACCCCCAGCACACAACATACAGGTCCTTCTCAAAAAATTAGCATATTGTGATTAAGTTCATAATTTTCCATAATGTCATGATGAAAATTTAACATTCATATATTTTAGATTCATTGCACACTAACTGAAATATTTCAGGTCTTTTATTGTCTTAATACAGATGATTGTGGCATACAGCTCATGAAAACCCAAAATTCCTATCTCACAAAATTAGCATATTTCATCCGACCAATAAAAGAAAAGTGTTTTTAATACAAAAAACGTCAACCTTCAAATAATCATGTACAGTTATGCACTCAATACTTGGTCGGGAATCCTTTTGCAGAAATGACTGCTTCAATGCGGCGTGGCATGGAGGCAATCAGCCTGTGGCACTGCTGAGGTCTTATGGAGGCCCAGGATGCTTCGATAGCGGCCTTTAGCTCATCCAGAGTGTTGGGTCTTGAGTCTCTCAACGTTCTCTTCACAATATCCCACAGATTCTCTATGGGGTTCAGGTCAGGAGAGTTGGCAGGCCAATTGAGCACAGTGATACCATGGTCAGTAAACCATTTACCAGTGGTTTTGGCACTGTGAGCAGGTGCCAGGTCGTGCTGAAAAATGAAATCTTCATCTCCATAAAGCTTTTCAGCTGATGGAAGCATGAAGTGCTCCAAAATCTCCTGATAGCTAGCTGCATTGACCCTGCTCTTGATAAAACACAGTGGACCAACACCAGCAGCTGACACGGCACCCCAGACCATCACTGACTGTGGGTACTTGACACTGGACTTCTGGCAGTTTGGCATTTCCTTCTCCCCAGTCTTCCTCCAGACTCTGGCACCTTGATTTCCGAATGACATGCAGAATTTGCTTTCATCCGAAAAAAGTACTTTGGACCACTGAGCAACAGTCCAGTGCTGCTTCTCTGTAGCCCAGGTCAGGCGCTTCTGCCGCTGTTTCTGGTTCAAAAGTGGCTTGACCTGGGGAATGCGGCACCTGTAGCCCATTTCCTGCACACGCCTGTGCACGATGCTCTGGATGTTTCTACTCCAGACTCAGTCCACTGCTTCCGCAGGTCCCCCAAGGTCTGGAATCGGCCCTTCTCCACAATCTTCCTCAGGGTCCGGTCACCTCTTCTCGTTGTGCAGCGTTTTCTGCCACACTTTTTCCTTCCCACAGACTTCCCACTGAGGTGCCTTGATACAGCACTCTGGGAACAGCCTATTCGTTCAGAAATTTCTTTCTGTGTCTTACCCTCTTGCTTGAGGGTGTCAATAGTGGCCTTCTGGACAGCAGTCAGGTCGGCAGTCTTACCCATGATTGGGGTTTTGAGTGATGAACCAGGCTGGGAGTTTTAAAGGCCTCAGGAATCTTTTGCAGGTGTTTAGAGTTAACTCGTTGATTCAGATGATTAGGTTCATAGCTCGTTTAGAGACCCTTTTAATGATATGCTAATTTTGTGAGATAGGAATTTTGGGTTTTCCTGAGCTGTATGCCAAAATCATCCGTATTAAGACAATAAAAGACCTGAAATATTTCAGTTAGTGTGCAATGAATCTAAAATATATGAATGTTAAATTTTCATCATGACATTATGGAAAATAATGAACTTAATCACAATATGCTAATTTTTTGAGAAGGACCTGTAGACTAACGTCTCCTGGACTCAGTTCACACCTCTCTGTCCTAAATAATCAGATTCTCCCCTCCCCACATTCCCCCATTGCTCACCCTTTGCCTCACAGTGAATCCCCCTGCCTGTGTTTAAGGAACCTCCCGGACCCAGAATCACTGTTTACTTTCTATTGCGAAAAATCTGTTAAACTTTGATTGCTGTCTCCTGATAATTTATTGCATGTTGGTGAAAACATGAGAGGTTTTTCCGCAAAATCTTTGATATTACTCTTGTCTTCTTGTTCTTCTCCCACCTGTCATTACACTTCTGTTATGCCTTACTCTTACATTCACTTTTTTGGTTTTTTTTTTATGCCAAAACATGAGAGGTCACTTTTGAATTAAATGGCTTTCACCTTAAAGTGGCTATGGGGCCGAACGTGTCATTCCCTGACCTTTCTGCGGAGTCTGCGGTGAACCCTGTGTGGTTAAACTAAAAAAAAAAAAACACTGATGATGCTGCGCTCTGTTCATCCACAGCAGAATTACTGTGCAAAAAAAGGCAGGTTCTTCAAAATTACAAGTAGATAATGGTTTTGTTTTATCTGCAAAAATGCTTTTTTCTTTTGACACCAGGAGTTCAGTAATTTACCAACATGGTGATGATGAAGTTGGTGTCCATTCTCAACCTTCATGCTTCTCCATCTGTGATACAAGATCTGTGGGTGGTGCTTGGGCTGTCTTTAGTTGCTATCCCTCTTTACAAGATGAGCTTACAAGTTACAAGTATTTACAAGTAAGCTTAACCTCTGAAGTCACAGTTTCATTAATCTCTGAAGATGAATAACTTGGGATCAGGGAATGACATCAAACACAACTTAACAGTTTTGCAGTTAGAAGTTAAAAAATGACTGCGATTTGCCAGCTTCTCTGCTTAGTTACCAGGCTACTTACTATTAGCAATGCAATTGGATAGCAAAAAAATGTTGAACATTTTGCACATTTAATCACTGCAGTAACACATTCAGTATAATCCAGGTGCTGTGATACCATGGTAGGTGATTGATTTGAAGAGATACAAACTGAAGAAGTGCAAATTAACAGTTTATCATCAGAACAACCTCTAGGTTTGAAACTCATGGCTGCGATATTGGATCTTAAGGTTGGGAATGCTGAACAGTTTCAGGGTTCTCAAGTTTACTTTGGGAAATTAGAACTTCAAATAGAAACAGTAAGCATAATTAAACTCCATCATTCTACTAAATATAGAGATCAACATGATAAAGAGTGTTTCTTTTTCATTTTTGTTTTTGTGTTAATGACAAAACACCACATATTAGAGAAAGCCCTCAAGTACTGCTATTTTAAAATGCCTGTCATCCCAACGGTATACAGGTCCTTCTCAAAATATTAGCATATTGTGATAAAGTTCATTATTTTCCATAATGTCATGATGAAAATTTAACATTCATATATTTTAGATTCATTGCACACTAACTGAAATATTTCAGGTCTTTTATTGTCTTAATACGGATGATTTTGGCATACAGCTCATGAAAACCCAAAATTCCTATCTCACAAAATTTGCATATTTCATCCGACCAATAAAAGAAAAGTGTTTTTAATACAAAAAACGTCAACCTTCAAATAATCATGTACAGTTATGCACTCAATACTTGGTCGGGAATCCTTTGGCAGAAATGACTGCTTCAATGCGGCGTGGCATGGAGGCAATCAGCCTGTGGCACTGCTGAGGTCTTATGGAGGCCCAGGATGCTTCGATAGCGGCCTTTAGCTCATCCAGAGTGTTGGGTCTTGAGTCTCTCAACGTTCTCTTCACAATATCCCACAGATTCTCTATGGGGTTCAGGTCAGGAGAGTTGGCAGGCCAAATGAACACAGTGATACCATGGTCAGTAAACCATTTACCAGTGGTTTTGGCACTGTGAGCAGGTGCCTGGTCATGCTGAAAAATGAAATCTTCATCTCCATAAAGCTTTTCAGCAGATGGAAGCATGAAGTGCTCCAAAATCTCCTGATAGCTAGCTGCATTGACCCTGCTCTTGATAAAACACAGTGGACCAACACCAGCAGCTGACACGGCACCCCAGACCATCACTGACTGTGGGTACTTGACACTGGACTTCTGGCATTTTGGCATTTCCTTCTCCCCAGTCTTCCTCCAGACTCTGGCACCTTGATTTCCGAATGACATGCAGAATTTGCTTTCATCCGAAAAAAGTACTTTGGACCACTGAGCAACAGTCCAGTGCTGCTTCTCTGTAGCCCAGGTCAGGCGCTTCTGCTGCTGTTTCTGGTTCAAAAGTGGCTTGACCTGGGGAATGCGGCACCTGTAGCCCATTTCCTGCACACGCCTGTGCACGGTGGCTCTGGATGTTTCTACTCCAGACTCAGTCCACTGCTTCCGCAGGTCCCCCAAGGTCTGGAATCGGCCCTTCTCCACAATCTTCCTCAGGGTCCGGTCACCTCTTCTCATTGTGCAGCGTTTTCTGCCACACTTTTTCCTTCCCACAGACTTCCCACTGAGGTGCCTTAATACAGCACTCTGGGAACAGCCTATTAGTTCAGAAATTTCTTTCTGTGTCTTACCCTCTTGCTTGAGGGTGTCAATAGTGGCCTTCTGGACAGCAGTCAGGTCAGCAGTCTTACCCATGATTGGGGTTTTGAGTGATGAACCAGGCTGGGAGTTTTAAAGGCCTCAGGAATCTTTTGCAGGTGTTTAGAGTTAACTCGTTGATTCAGATGATTAGGTTCATAGCTCGTTTAGAGACCCTTTTAATGATATGCTAATTTTGTGAGATAGGAATTTTGGGTTTTCATGAGCTGTATGCCAAAATCATCCGTATTAAGACAATAAAAGACCTGAAATATTTCAGTTAGTGTGCAATGAATCTAAAATATATGAATGTTAAATTTTCATCATGACATTATGGAAAATAATTAACTTTATCACAATATGCTAATATTTTGAGAAGGACCTGTATGAAAAACATAGAATTTTCTGAGATTGTTATGAAAAGTCTGAGAAGCACAACTCTAATGAGCTATAACTGATGAATTACAAGTTTTCTGACACATCATTATTTATATTTGCTAGTGTGAAAAATAAATAAATAAAGATCATCCAGTTAGTCTTCTAGTCCCCAGAACATAAAATCACATCCACAGCCTTCTAAATGTTATTGAAAAGATATGTATATGATCAACTGGGAGTGGGATGGGAGCCACTTTTTTACTATTAAATAATATTATAAGATCACCTGTTGTAAATGAACCAGAAGTTATGGACTTATGGCAGATATATATTTAATTATTAATAATTAATAATTATGTTGGATAAAAACAATTGACTTTTTTATAGACAGCGTCTTGAACATTTTAACATATAGCAGGCTACAGAGTTGGCAGTTACTTCCTCATTATTAAGTGATAAATACTGAAAATAATGAATGAAAGCATACATAAAGCAGAAGAGCGTTGTAGAATTAGGAGAAGATGGTTGCCATGTCTCCCAATGGGAGATAAAACTAGGCGTTCTTGATTCATTAAATACGTGATGTTACCTTGTTGGAACAGTCTGTGCACACTAAGGGCTCTGGCCCAAACAATGGCGCACTATGCAGAAAGCTGAACCATTTGTTGCTGCCAAACTATTGGTTTCATTCTGCTGAGATTCCTCAGAGAGAGAATAATTCTCAACCATAGGATCTCAAATGAGTTTAATTATGCTCTAGACAGAACAGACGTGCAAATCTATGGGTGTGGTCAGAATTTTAAATATAATCATCATGGAAATTAAGGTCATATTCATTTGAAGCTTTTTAATGCTTTTTCTTGGTGTGCTCTTTTTTTCAGGGTGGAATGAGCATACAAAAAACAAATGATGCGCTTTTTAAAACAAAAACGTGTGAAATTTAAATGATGTTGATTTGTACACTTTTCACATCACGTTCTGTAAACTTGAGAGATAGCCGAGTGTGAAAGTCCCAGTAGATCTGCAGTTTCTGAAATGATCACACCACATTCACAGTCACTTAAACCTCTTTTCCTCTCCATTCCGTTGCTATCATGTGATTGGCTGACTTGCTATTTGTCTAAAGCAATTGAATGGACGGACCGAATAAAGTGGCAATTGAGTGTATATGTTAGTGAATCCAAAATAACTTCATGGACTCTCAGTCTTTTACCATATTTTAGTGTGTAATGTCCTTCTAAATGAACATTTTGTGCATTTTTGGAAAATGTGGCTGCCATTCAGCAACCCAGCAATTTAACTCAAACCCCTACTCTTAGCAGCTGAGTGGTCTCAGCCAAATGAAATCCAGCCAACAACCACAAACCTAGTCTTCCTTAGTTTATCCTCCAGCAAGAGACAAGTGACACCATTATTGAAAGAAAAGAGGAAAGCTACAAAGCACTGCAACATTATGGCTTTCTAATTGCAAGGCTATTACTTAAGTTATCGAGCTATTGATTTTAATAAAATTGATTAAATTAGGAGTTAAAACAAAGTTTCCCCTTTATACATTTCCCCTTTTTTTAATATAAACATAGTGAATTACTGCATGCTATTAATTGCAAAGTCATTAAGTAAAACAATGTCACAACAGCATTTGTTAAAGTGACATACACACTTGTATGTTCATGTTAAATTATTTTGCAAGTAAACGTCTACTAAATTAGATTTAAGTTTTAAAGATTGGTTTCTTTCGGATCATTGCAAAATCACCTTTAATTTTATTTTCTTTGTTTCAAATGTGAAAGCCAACAAAGCCAAACTGTAAAAATAAATTTTTTAAAAGAGGAATCAGCTGCAGCGCTGTTGCTGTAGAGGTTAAGTGCGCAACCATATGCAGAAGCCATAGTCATTGGTTTGAGTCCCGGACCCGGCGACCTTTGTTGAATGTCTCCCTCTCTCTTTACCCTCTTTGCTGTCTACCTACTGTCAAAAAATGTAAAATAAAGAGGAATCAGCTCATGCTTTACCAAAAAAAAAAAAAAAAAAAAAACTGCTTTACTCCTGCTACTGAAATCCTTGTGTAGGGATGAATGCACAGTTTCTGAATTGTGCACAAAAGCCTACATACTAAAGTTCCCAGTGTTCAGTGCGAGCGAGGCAATGTGGCATTCAGAGGGCCATCTGGCTGTATTATTTTACATATTCTTTCCCTACAATGAAAAAAGAATGATGTGGCCTATTTGTGTTTCATCTGGTACTCCAGCAATCTTTTCTAACGAGAGCACAGCAAGAGGGTATGATTTGTCTTTTGCAGGGTTTTTTTCCAGAGCTGTGCAGAAACTGTGAAGTGTTTATCAATTCCCATCGGGCTTCAAGTGCAAGAAAGCCAAGCGAGACAGAGAGAAGAGCACATTGCACAACTGATTCTTAGTAAAGTCAATAGCAGCTGTAAAAGTGATCTTTACACTCCAATGCAAAGAGGAGTTTATCTGTCTGTGTTGCTGGTGCGTTGTGATGATTTAAGAGAGCTTTTGTATGTTTCCAAATCCTAGCACCAACTCCCGGTGCGCTGTGTCCAAACAACACACAGTCTGGCACTGACATAATGTTCTCAGGCAGGAACAGTGATTTGATTGGCCACCTCACTTCTGTTTGCAGTGGAAAAAATCCTCTGTGTGAGTACAGGGCAGCCTGACCACTGTAATCATCAAGCTGCTTGGGATGACAAAAAGAAGGCCCCCTCCTCCGACAAACGAAAGTGCTGTAAAAGCCACAATTACATTGAGTCCTTCATTCATCTTCTATACTGCTTATTCCATAATGGGTCATGGGGGAGCTGGTGCCTATCTCCAGCAGTCTACAGGCGAGAGGCAGGATTCACCCTGGACAGGTCGCCAATCCGTCACAGAGCCACAAATACAAATTAGTTTAAATAGGGGTTTCTTCTCTTGACAGAAGGTGGTGGTAAATGTTGAACTCTGTGAGACTGATGACAAAGTTCAAGAAAAGGAAGACCTTTTGCCAAACTTTGAAGCGATGCACTGCAATAGTTCTGGGAGTGCAAAATACTTGCCATGTGCAAGGAAGTGAAACTCAGACAGAAAATTACTTTAAAAAAGCAAATTAAATAAAGAAACATAATTCAATTTAAAGAAACTATAATTAAACTATTATTATTCACACCTTTACATTACACATTCACAAGGGCTATGACATGTAGCTAAAATAACACTAAATATGTCAATTGCAGCAAGAGTGAAACACTGCGGAGTTTCAGAGGAGATATACACTTTTATAGGTTCATATAACATCGAAAATAAATACATCTTATTGTAATATTTTTTAATATTTTGCTTAGTATACCTGTAATTAAGTATTTGTCAAGCAGTACAACATTTAAAAAAATACTTTTTAGAAAAGTTGTTTAATAAAGAACTACACGAAAGTGAAAACCAAAGACACTGAAGACATTGAAGTATGTAATGTAGATTCAGGAAAACATTCTCAGTGACATCCACCACCCTGTCAACTTCCAAATGTTTATTTTTTAAGCCTACAAAAGATATGGTTGTGTGTCTGCATACCTGAAGGTTGTAGTATATAAAAAAAATACCATGTGAAAACCACAGAGTATACCCATATGTAATATCTAAAACTTTAAGAAGTAGGAAGTTACCAGGAAAATCTACATAGTTTTATAAATTCTACCAAATTTCAATTTTATGATCTAAAACATGGACTTAACAGCTTCTTCATGGAGTTTTCAAGACGGAAGTGCTCTGTTCTAACTTTCCTGGAGAGCCAAGCCTTGGGTTCAGAAATGATGTCACAACTGAGCTATATGTTAGTTGCAATACGGAAGCCAGTGGAGTTTCTTTAAAGTTTTTCTCAGAGGCCAGCCTTGCTCTGAGCAACACATGATGATAACACAATATTTTGCTGCATTTTAAGCATTCAAACAGGTAAAGTAGGTATATATGCACAAGCAGATGTTGGGCAGTACTTTTTGGAAGACTGATTAATTGAAAAAGGAACTCGCAGGTGTGCAAATAAACACAATATTACTGCAACAATCCCCATCGCTGCAGGGCCACAGCAACATTCAACATTTTAGTAACCAAGGACGTCATAAAATAATCCCTCAATTAATAGGGTATTCTCATGCGTTACACCCGGGATTACCAGCCTTTGTTTCTTGAGCCCCTAATTCATAACAAGCTTTGACTCCCCTTTTCTCCATCAGAACTGTGCAAGTGCACATCCAAACAAATACCTTTATTGAACATTCACTGCTGAAACAGTAGCTTACTATTTACATCAGAAACTTTCCGGAACATTTTCATTCAACATAAAAGGTGGTCTTAAGTACCTTCGTCAAGGGATGAGTTAAAATATAGAAATGCATCAGTGTGCAATGTTATTGTGGACGTTGCTCTGCCCTGCTATGCTAACACGCTTTTCTGTGGACTGCTTTTACTTCTTTTTTGCTTAATAAAGTTCCAAATATATAACATTCTGGTTCTGTTGCCCTGATTTAATTCTTGCAATCTCTCATCTTCCTCTGTCATGGTTAAGGATGAGTACTGAATTCGATACTTTTATAGGTATCGATTGAATTTCGTCTGTATTACCGAGTACATATTTACGTAAAATAAAATGGTACGATTTTTCGGTACCTAAACACATCATTGTGACACTGGGGGAGTGGAAGAGGGGCCGATTTTCCATGCCGAACATGAACACTGCATTGCATGCCCAAAAGCATAATATCATCAGTAGCCTCTAGTACCAACAACAAAGCAAGCATTACTGACAGAAAGTGTTTGGAATTATGGCTCCACTTTTCAAAATGCGATGCAGATTACCCTCGCTGCAATATTTGTGACGCAAAGTGCAAGGCCAGTTGCGGGAATACTTCTAATCTGATGAAGCACCTGGTTAAGCACAAGATTTCTCATCAGCCTCAGATATACGGCTACAACTCCTGCATTCGGCACCGTTAGCACGCCTGCATCGGTTAGCGACTCGTCATCTGCAGACAGTAACGGTGCTGGGTTTTAATTTGTGCATTATTAAGAAAAAACACAGTGTAGTTAGTAAAGGGTTTGGATGTTGAAAAAATTTTTGAAACAACTGGGATGTTACACTACAAAACAGCTGGATGTTGTTTTGATATATTCGTTAAAGTTTATATGTTGAGAAATAAATATATTAAATAGAAAAATTTAGCGATTTTATTATTTAACGAATTAGCATTTATTACCACATAAACACAGACAAAAGTATTGAAAATTGGTACTGTGAGTACTGATACTGATTCCCAGGTACCGGGCATTGGTACCGTATCGGTTAAAAGGTGAAAGGTACCTATTCTTAGTCAAGTTTAATGTAAACAGAAACATGTCGTGGGGCCACCTTAGGAAAACAAACTGTATCAGCTCCACTTGGTTGCCATGTTAGATTTTGATGTTGGGACTAATGAGAAACTTTCAACTTTCCAAGTTTTAACAAAATTCAACATGAGGATAACTACAGTGAAAGTGTCATTTATTGACACTCGTTGCTCTAACTGGTTAGTGTTTTTTCTTGTGTTGTGGATTCTTGCAAAGTGTTTTGGTTTTGTAAATAGCCTGTAGTTGTAGAGCAGTTTTTACATATAAAAATTTTTTCTTTTGATTTATATTAGAAAATAACTCAAAGAAAGATTTTAATCAAAATCCTCAATTGTGTTTTACAGTTTGAGTCATGTTCAGTGCTGTGAAAAAAATATTTTGCACCCTACGAATGTTTTTCAGTTTTTCCTCTTTTATCTCACTTAAATGTTTCAGATCAAACAGACAAATATAATGTCAATACAAAATGCACTTTTGCACTTTTCAAATGATGTTTTCATCTGCATAGGGAAAAAAGCTGATCTAAAATTCTCCTGGTCCTAAGTGACAACCTGATCTCCCCCCTTTCTCAATCAATTTCACTTGCCTAAGATAGAACCTGACAACATGAGGTACTCTAGAAGATCTCAAAAAGCAACACATCATGACCAAATTCAAAGAAATGTAAGAGCAGATAATAAATAATAATTAAGTCACTGACTTCTATCAGTCAATTTCAAGCCATTTCTAAGGATTTCGGACTCTCATTATCTTTAAATGAGATGAGAAGTGAATCCTTCCAGTAGTGGCCACCTTACCAAATTTCCAACCATCTACTAGCTCAAAAAAATGAAGGTTTTTGACTGGCTTAATTAAAGTCTTGTTTCATCAAGATGCAGTGGTATGATTTTAAACAGACTGCAATTGATCGAAAACCCATCAAATGGGTTGAATTAAAGGGTATTTTTGCATCTGCCACATTTGGACAACTTTAAACAGACCAGAGTTTGTTTTCCTCCTTGGTCCGGACCTTTTCTGCAGGTCTAAATACACTCAAGCGAACCCTTATCTGGACCAAACAACCAGACCGAGACCCACTTTTTGAGGTGGTCTAGGTCCGGCCCAACCACAAGAAAAATACGCATTTTTGGACTTAAAAAACAAGGCATCATAAGAAATATTTGCCCTTCAGTGTTGCTAGCGCTACTGCTACATGGATGCTACAAATAATGAGCCGTGGATACAAATGGACCAATGAAGAGACACTGTGCCTCCTTGATATTTGGGCAGATGCACACATAACCCTCTTGCATAAAAAGACACACAAGAATGAAATCGCGTTCAGCATGTTTAGCGAGAAAATGTATGAGAGGGTGTTCAAGTGTTCTCCTGAACAATGCTGTGTTAAAGTAAGTGCTGTAGCAAAATAATAAGGCAAGTTCCATGTCTAAAGTCTTTATTACCGTGTTAATACAGAGTGTAAATCTAAATCCATACAGCTAAGTTAATGCTTTTACTGTTACAGGAATCTGGACCAAAGTTTCAAACAAATTAAAACTTTGACCCAATGTTCTACAGTTAAGCATCTCGCTGCTACCGTGGTTGCTTTTAATTAAAATGTAACCACTCATAAACCCAATAATTTATTAACTAAAACAATTAGTCTCTTTTTCCTTTAAGCCACTGTTGCCGTTAAAAAGGCACTCAGTCTTCCTGTCAAATATCTCTGAAACCAAAACTAACTTATCAGAGCAGAAGAAGTAATAAAGCACTTAATGTTTTAGTGCAGTGAGGTTGTAAAGTTAGCTCTTCTGGTACTGTCACGTTTTCTTATCTGATGTCAGTTTCTTTGGAAAGTAAGACATTATGAGTCAGGGTCTCGCTGACTGAAATAAGCTGTTTGACGACTGCAGAGTAGTGCTCAAGATACCAGAGTGAGGGTACGAAAATACACAGTTTCTATTTTGTCTTGTGCCTCTTGAAGCTTACTCATAGTTAATAACACACCAAAGATCAGCAGTTGGGCCTCATTACTAATGATGTCAAAACAGGATCATATTTTCACCTGTATAGAAAACAAGATTAGTCATACAAAAGACACACAGGTGTCAAAGTCTAAACATGTAAGTTTAATACACGTAAGAAAACACAGGGCTCACACCTGCCCATCCCACAGCCTCCCACATATTTGTGTTAAACTGGAGTAAGAGTGAAACATTGTTCCTTGTTCCTTTGACCAAGTGAAAGGATCACCAGATCAGGCACAGTGTAAATGCCATAAGGTGTGATGAGTCAGTCAGGTGTACCTGAAACAAGAAAACAAGTCCAAACTACATGTTATTGTAACAACGTGAGGCCTGCCTGCCTGCCACCCAGCAGGATTTACTGGTTACAGTGTTACTGGGTCCTTATCAAGACTCAACTGACATAAGATCCCCATCAGATGACAAAAATGAAAATATGGGCAACAAGTAGGAATGTAACACAATCCAGTCATTGCTTAGGAATAAACAAAAAAAAAACAATTTCTGTCCTTTTCTCAAACTTCATTTTCAAGAAAGTTTGGCTGAGTCTTTACTTCAATGAGAAATGAGGATTAGCCTGTAAAGCAGGGAATTCATTTTCAGTGTAACAGTATCCCGTTTATTCACAGATTTAAAACGCCACATACATATATATATATATATATACATATGTGCATATGTATATATATATATATATATATATATATTTATTTATATACACAGGTTCTTCTCAAAATATTACCATATTGTGATAAAGTTAATTATTTTCCATAATGTCATGATGAAAATTTAACATTCATATATTTTAGATTCATTGCACACTAACTGAAATATTTCAGGTCTTTTATTGTCTTAATACGGATGATTTTGACATACAGCTCATGAAAACCCAAAATTCCTATCTCACAAAATTAGCATATCATTAAAAGGGTCTCTAAACGAGCTATGAACCTAATCATCTGAATCAACGAGTTAACTCTAAACACCTGCAAAAGATTCCTGGGGCCTTTAAAACTCCCAGCCTGGTTCATCACTCAAAACCCCAATCATGGGTAAGACTGTCGACCTGACTGCTGTCCAGAAGGCCACTATTGACACCCTCAAGAAAAAGGGTAAGACACAGAAAGAAATTTCTGAACGAATAGACTGTTCCCAGAGTGCTGTATCAAGGCACCTCAGTGGGAAGTCTGTGTGAAGGAAAAAGTGTGGCAGAAAACGCTGCACAACGAGAAGAGGTGACCGGACCCTGAGGAAGATTGTGGAGAAGGGCCGATTCCAGACCTTGGGGGACCTGCGGAAGCAGTGGACTGAGTCTGGAGTAGAAACATCCAGAGCCACCGTGCACAGGCGTGTGCAGGAAATGGGCTACAGGTGCCGCATTCCCCAGGTGAAGCCACGTTTGAACCAGAAACAGCGGCAGAAGCGCCTGACCTGGGCTACAGAGAAGCAGCACTGGACTGTTGCTCAGTGGTCCAAAGTACTTTTTTCGGTTGAAAGCAAATTCTGCATGTCATTCGGAAATCAAGGTGCCAGAGTCTGGAGGAAGACTGGGGAGAAGGAAATGCCAAAATGCCAGAAGTCCAGTGTCAAGTACCCACAGTCAGTGATGGTCTGGGGTGCCGTGTCAGCTGCTGGTGTTGGTCCACTGTGTTTTATCAAGGGCAGGGTCAATGCAGCTAGCTATCAGGAGATTTTGGAGCACTTCATGCTTCCATCTGCTGAAAAGCTTTATGGAGATGAAGATTTCATTTTTCAGCACGACCTGGCACCTGCTCACAGTGCCAAAACCACTGGTAAATGGTTGACTGACCATGGTATCACTGTGCTCAATTGGCCTGCCAACTCTCCTGACCTGAACCCCATAGAGAATCTGTGGGATATTGTGAAGAGAACGTTGAGAGACTCAAGACCCAACACTCTGGATGAGCTAAAGGCCGCTATCGAAGCATCCTGGGCTTCCATAAGACCTCAGCAGTGCCACAGGCTGATTGCCTCCATGCCACGCCGCATTGAAGCAGTCATTTCTGCAAAAGGATTCCTGACCAAGTATTGAGTGCATAACTGTACATGATTATTTGAAGGTTGACGTTTTTTGTATTAAAAACACTTTTCTTTTATTGGTCGGATGAAATATGCTAATTTTGTGAGATAGGAATTTTGGGTTTTCATGAGCTGTATGCCAAAATCATCCATATTAAGATAATAAAAGACCTGAAATATTTCAGTTAGTGTGAAATGAATCAAAAATATATGAATGTTAAATTTTCATCATGACATTATGGAAAATAATGAACTTTATCACAATATGCTAATATTTTGAGAAGGACCTGTATATCAGTGGTGGATGTTGGTCTTTCAAGGTTGGGAAACTCAATTTCAAGATCGCTGATTCGCTGATTTCGCTGTCAATCAAAAAGGCATTCAGCCTCAGACAGATCATTCAATCATCATCCAGAAGCTGAGCGTCCGGGCCAGCCGAGGCCAGCCCACTGCCCCATAGACCCCCAGAGACGCTGAGCGTCTGATGGGCGGGACAAAGCCCAGCATTTTTGCTTCGTTATTGAACTCACTGTTTAAAGCACAGTGAAGCTGCGGGAATGAGTGAGAGGAAAGCCGCGTTGTTACAAGTGACAAGAAGCTGATTCTGAACAAAAGTTGAGCGTGTTGTAGCGCATATCTAGTCAGTGACATGTACACACAACAGTATAAATTTGATCACTTACTTTTTGACATTTTAGGGGAAGCTGAGCTTCCCTTGCAGAAGGAGAGTGATGGAGTGCTGTGCCAGATGACCTGGCCTCCACAGTCACCGGACCTGAACCCAATCGAGATGGTTTGGGGTGAGCTGGACCGCAGAGTGAAGGCAAAAGGGCCAACAAGTGTTAAGCATCTCTGGGAACTCCTTCAAGACTGTTGGAAAACCATTTCAGGTGACTACCTCTTGAAGCTCATCAACAGAATGCCAAGAGTGTGTGGAGGAGTAATCAAATCAAAGAAAACTTATTGAATGAGAAGGTGTGTTGTCTTTATTTTCATGACTATGAATATTGTAGCTTCACACTGAAGGCATCAAAACTATGAATTACCACATGTGTAATTATATACTGAACAAAAAAGTGTGAAACAACTGAAAATATGTCTTATATTCTAGGTTCTTCAAAGTAGCCACCTTTTGCTTTGATTACTGCACTGCACACTCTTGGCATTCTGTTGATGAGCTTCAAGAGGTAGTCACCTGAAATGGTTTTCACTTCACATGTGTGCCCTGTCAGGTTTAATAAGTGGGATTTCAAGCCTTATAAATGGGGTTGGGACCATCAGTTGTGTTGTGCAGGAGGTGGATACAGTATACAGCTGATAGTCCTACTGAATAGACTGTTAGAATTTGTATTATGGCAAGAAAAAAGCAGCTAAGTAAAAAAAAACAAGTGGCCATCATCACTTTAAGAAATGAAGGTCAGTCAGTCCGAACAATTGGGAAAACTTTGAAAGTGTCCCCAAGTGCAGTCGCAAAAACCATCAAGCGATACAAAGAAACTGGCTCACATGAGGACCGCTCCAGGAAAGGAAGACCAAGAGTCACCTCTGCTGCAGACGATAAGTTCATCCGAGTCACCAGCCTCAGAAATCACAGGTTAACAGCAGCTCAGATTAGAGAACAGGTCAATGCCACACAGAGTTCTAGCAGCAGACACATCTCTAGAACAACTGTTAAGAGGAGACTGTGTGAATCAGGCCTTCATGGTAAAATAGCTGCTAGGAAACCACTGCTGAGGACAGGCAACAAGCAGAAGAGACTTGTTTGGGCTAAAGAACACAAGGAATAGACATTAGACCAGTGGAAATCTGTTCTTTGGTCTGATGAGTCCAAGTTTGAGATCTTTGGTTCCAACCACCGTGTCTTTGTGCGGCGCAGAAGAGGTGAACAGATGGACTCTACATGCCTGGTTCCCACCGTGAAGCATGGAGGAGGAGGTGTGATGGTGTGGGGGTGCTTTGCTGGTGACACTGTTGGGGATTTATTCAAAATTGAAGGCATACTGAACCAGCTTGGCTACCACAGCATCTTGCAGCGGCATGCTATTCCATTCGGTTTGCGTTTAGTTGGACCATCATTTATTTTTCAACAGGACAATGACCCCAAACACACCTCCAGGCTGTGTTAGGGCTATTTGACCAAGAAGGTTTTGTCTGATTTAACGTCAACTGGTGAGAAAATAAAATGATGTCTTTTTCATTGTGTTTCAACTCCACAAAGTAAAACCTGGACCAGATGATTCTACATTGATTAGATTTCTCAAAACACAGTCTGCTAAAATTTCCATTAGATTTTTTGTTAAAAATATAAGGTGCCACACAAAGAAGCGGGCATCAGAAGTACGCAGACAGACTGACTAAAAGGTTTAGCAGCAGATATGGAGCTTTAAACTGAATATTCATCTAAAGATTCAAACAGTTAAGCTCTAAATTATTTACAGCCCTGTCAGATTTAGATTTAAAGTAATATTCTAATTTTACAATCTTATTTTGGCTGGAAGTAATATTAACCTTTTTATGTGACCCAGCCAAAGTCCCAACTTGAATCTGATAGAGAAACCATGGAGGGAGCTAAAGATTAGGGTGATGGCAAGTAGACCTTCAAAGGAGGCCTTTAAACCTCAAGGACTTGGAGCTCAACACCAAAGATAAATGTTCTTTCTTGAATAAAAATATTGTAAATTTAAATCTGCCAAGGATATGAATGTTTTTGGCCTTAACTGCAGCTGACTGAAGTGGAAAATGTCACTTTATTAACTGTTAAAGAAACTCTCCAAAAGAAAAGAAAAATAGAAACTCATTTTTAATTAAGTAGAAACTCACTACCAACTAAAGATGTAAACTGATAAACTGGTGATTTGGCAATGCTTAAAGGAAGGGGTTTGTATTGACTGGTGTGGGGAAACCTGACACATATCACATGACACTGGTAACTCATAAATGTATTTTGTTTCTTCTGATTTTCTGTATAAAACTGGGGTGTTTTATTACAGACTGTTTCTCTGGACTTCCTTGTTATTTATCTTGCATTCTTAATTACACGTAATGCCCTACACACAACTGGGTATTCCTGCCCTACTGATTTCCTGTCACAAGAGTGTATAGGTAGTCTGTGCAATAAACTGTGCGAAGTCTTCCGCCAGCTGTATTAGTCGGGCTCAAATGTTTCCTTTTTCTCAGTGCAGAAGAGGGGGGTAAGGCTGATCTTTGCTGGGACATGTTGTTTAGGCTAAAAGCTGAATTTGATTGTTCTCCATTTATGTCTAGCCTTCAGACACTTAGCGTTCAGCCACACAACAGAAGCCGCCTTTTTCTACCACTATGTTAATTCTGGCTTCCTCCCCCGCCATGTTGCTGCAGCTACAAAGAACAGAGAGTTGTCCATCATCGCTGAAAGACCCTGTTAAATTTCCCTGCATAATTTTTAAAAAATGGACACTTATTTTCCCATATGACGCAGAAGTGACAACCGACATGTATGTAACTAAGCTGAGTTCACAATAACTACGTCAGTCATTTGACCCCAGGCTGATGCTGAGCCATGATGACTTGGTACTATCATTGTTGATCTTTCCCACAGCGTGGGGGCTTTGTCTCTTCCCCACAATGCTACTAAAAAGAACATAGGGAACGAACCATTCGCTGGTTGGTAGCAGCTCTATTCAAACTGCACTGATCAATGCAGTAAGGGGGGGCTCTTAGCAATTGGTGAGGGAACCTGACTCCAGCCCGCCTGGAGAGTCTGCAGGCGCTGCACTAGCTGTCACTGCTGATGCTTGGGGAATCTTTTTTTCTGAGGCCCTTCAGTAGAATCACTTAGTGTAGATCACACATAACCCACTGGGAATAAACATGGATACAGTGTCTATAGGCAGCAGAAGCCATTACACACTGAAAAAGAACCGGATCAAAACATCTGTATAAAGGTGAAACGGACACCGCATCTGTAACTGAGGATTACTTTTATTACACTGGCTGATAATATTACAAATATGCATGTGGAATAAACAAATAGAAGGTATAGAAGCCTTCAGAATCCTTGTTTATGTGAAAAACACACTAAAATCAAAAGTATGGGCAAAAACCTTTAAATATATATTATATTTAAAATACAATTAAAACAAATACATTCACTGAACAAATATGTAAACGTATTGCTAATTATTTCTTGTTATTATTTATGTCTTGATAATCAAATACATAAATAAAAATTTTAATGATTAATTTATAACAATTTCAGAATTTTATTATTTTATTGGTTCTGTGAAGCAGAGTATTGTCCAATACTTTAGACTGTAATTGTGTCAATCAGACCCAGATCTAATTGGTTAACCTGCACATCAGTTTAGACCCCGACCTATAATAATGACAAGAGCAGTGGTAACCCTGACGCTTTACAATGGGTAGGCTGATGTGTTTCAGGAATTAATAAATAATTAATAGTTATGCATGATTTCTTTAAATTAGGGAGATGTCACATTTACAAATATATTGTATTATTCTGTATTTTTATTTGACTAAATTGTTTATTTATTTACTGAATTGTGGCATCTTTGGACCTCCATATAGAAGGCACTGAATATAAACCTTACAAAAAACATTCCGACAAAAACTCAAAGAAACGCAAACACTGAATAAATAAATATAATGTATTTCAAAGGGTTAAAAGGTTACCCTGTTTTGCTCTGTTTTGTTGTTGTGGTTGTTTCTAAGGAAGTTGTTTGATTTTTGCTTTTGCTTTGTTAGAGTATGCAAAAACATCCACCGCACTACGTGCAACTTGGTGAGGAGCTGTAACTGGCAAGAAGGAACCTAACCATCAAATTTTGATGTAGACTGAAAATGTGTTTTTCAGTATTTTTACTGTCTTCTCCACCCTTTTAACACCAGACCTAGCATCTACATATAGGCGCAAGAATATACCTATACAATAGAATAGAATAGAGTAGAATAGAATTATCCTATATTGTCCCTCAGCAGAGAAATTCAGGCATACCAGCGGCAAAATCGAAGAATGCAGATTAAGACAGAGGTAAAAATATAAAAACAAAAAATAAGAAATAATAGACTATACAGTAAGGACAAATTTACAACAAAACTGTACATATATTACAATATCATCTGACTCTTTTCTGTTGTTTAATTAGCTTTTAAGTTTTGTAATCTCTAATTTTAATGCATATGTTTTATTTAGAGCTGTTTTTAACTGCCATCATCTTTTCCAAAAGATTTGAATCTGTAGTTTTTTGTCTGTCCCTTGTTGAAAATGTGAAAATAAGAAATAAAATGCATTATTGCACAGTGAAAAAGCATTGGTCCCCTTACTGATGTCTTCTGTTGTTTTGTTACACATAAGATCATCATCATTAATATCATGAACAAATGACTTGAGTAAATTAAAATGCAGTTTTCGAATGATGATTTCATTTATTTTATGGAAGAAAGCTATCCAACCAACCTGACCACATGTGAAAAAGTAAGTGGCACCTAAACCTAACAGCTGGTTGTGCTTTCCTTGGAGGGAACAACTGACAGACATTTGTGATAACTGGCAGTGAGTCACAGAGTTTCCATCTCTGTGTTTGATTTTGGGCCCTCTCTTCTTTGCAGAATTGTTTTAATTCAGCCATGTCGTGTTATGTGTTTTTGAGCATAATCAGGTTAAGTTCCCACTGACTGGATGCAATCTGCTGGGTTTCCTTAGATAGAAAAACGTTTTATCCAATTTGAATAAAAAGCTAACTCCGACTGCACTGTTCAATTGTTAGGATTAATTGGAATGTATGTACTTGACTGTTGTGAAGTGCCTTGAGACAACATGTGTTGTGAATTGGCGCTATATAAATAAAACTGAATTGAATTGAATTTAACAACATCTTAGTCTGAATTAAGTGTTGTCTTTTGCTAGGCCAGGCTAAAGCTCTCATTTTGTTTATTGCTTTGTTTCTCTGATCTGAGGTGGACTTGCTGGGCTGCTTTGAATTATTGTACTGCTGTTTAACATAAGCGTTCTTAAGCTTAATGTAACAAACTGATGGCTAGACATTCTTCTTCTATATTCATGGGTATATCGATGAAGGCATTTCCACAATGCTGTGTCAATTTGATGAAAGACACAATAGGATGCACACTTTCCAGAAAGTTCCACTTTTGTATCCTTAGTCAACAGAACATCTTCCAAAAAGTTTTGTTGATTGTTGAATTAAGAACACAAGATCTTAAGCGAGGCAAGTGAGGTCTGCTGTGCTTTAGATGTCGTTCTGTTTTCTTTTGTGACCTTCTGGATAATTCATTGAAAGAGCCCAAGTAGAGCGGAGCAGTGCCGCCTAAAACGGCTCAGTGGAAAAGGGGCATTAGCAACTCGCATTTAAGGACCGCCGAATAGCTTCTTGTTCTCTGTCGTTTTCTGGCGGTTGGCATATAACGATGTGGTGCATTACCGCCACCAGCTGGTTTGGAGTGTGGACTTGTATAGGTGCTTGTCCTGCCTGTTCAGAAGTCAAATGCGGCAGCTGGCAGGAATGAAATGTCTATAACTACGGTACATAGTAAATGAGAAATTGCTTTGCAGTCTGGACCAAACGCTCTCTGGGTCTGGATTTGGACTGGAGTCTGGGGTTTGGGGATCCCTGAACTAGACTGTGACCCTATCAGATATCACTGGATCGCTCCTCTACTCTAATATAAAACATGATAAGTAAATAGTGAACTTTAACCGTTTAAAAGAGATTGGGCTACTTTTGTATATTACTAATTACTGGGTTATTCTAGGGCTACACAGTGGCACGGTTGGTAGCAATGTTGCCTTGCGGAAGGAGGTCTTGCGTTTGAATCTCAGCCTGGAGTCTTTCTGCATGGAGTTTGGATGTTCTCCCTGTACATACATAGATTCTCTCTGGGTACTCTGGATCCCTTCCACAGTCCAGAAACATGACGGTTAGGTCAACTGATTACTGTAAATAGCCCTGCGGTGTGAGTCCAAGATTGTCCTGTGTGTCACTGTGTTGCCCTGTAATATATTGGTGATCTGTCCAGGGTGTACTCTGCCAACTTAGGGTTGGCTTGGTCCAAGTTTGACTTAGTACTCCACATTGGTTTATTTTTAACCTAGTAATTTTTAGTTTGCAGGAACTACGTGGAGTGTTCGCCACTGTTCCATGTTTTCCTCATTTGTGGATAATGGTTCTCACTGTGGTTCACTAGACTTCCGTAATCGTTAGAAAGGGCATTTTATTCCTTTTTCAGACTTAACGATGCTGATAATGTTCTCATCAGTTCTAAAATGCCCTTAGATTGGGGTTGGATGTGTTGCTTTAGCCTACTTCGTGTAGTCTGAAAGGATCTACGTCAAACAGTGTATTGATTCTAAAGTTTGGCAGTCAGGCATTGGTTTGGCTTTTGAAACTGAACTCAGCTGTTTACAATTGTGGCTAATCACCGCTATAGGGCCAGTTTGGTTTTTTCTCTTAAATGAAATCATAATTTGAAAACTGCTTTTATACTCAGGTTATCTTTGTCTGTTTTTACAGTTTGTATGACGATCTGAAGCATGTAAGCATCATAAAAACATATAAAAAAAAACCCCAAAAAAACCCAGAAGAAACCCGTAAAGGGAAAAAGTACACATTGTTCTTTTCGTAAACCTCTGTAGACTTTGTTTTAGCACCACTATCACGCTTGCATTTTACCACTTGTAGTTGAGCACTGTTAGGACGCATTACAGACTTACAATTTAAACGAGAGCGAGAAAAAGAGAGAATAGGCTATCCTCTGTGCGCCCCCTTGAAATTCTTTGTGGTGCATGGAAAGTTCAAACGAAAATCAGCCAGGCTGAATTTCAAAACAAACGATTTTCACAGTGGTACTCTTACATCACATGGCTGTTTTCATGGCTCCGACCAGTGTGTGCACTGGTGTCACTGAGTTCACAAGTGGGCGAGGTTCCACGCACAACCCCCGCAGCTGAACCCGCCTGACCGCGGAGATACGTCGGGTGCGTGAAAAGGAGGCGGGGGACCCTGTCTGCAGCGGCTCCTTAAAAAAAACAAAACGAAAAACAAAACGAAAGAAAGCTCGTCAATCCGTCGCTCTGGCCTCGCCACAGTGGCACCGATTATAGGGGACTGTACATCCTCAAGTGACCCCGGCGCTGAAACGAGAACATCCCGTTCCTTATATATTAATAGTTCCCCTTGCGTCACCAAACTGTGGCGGCCAGCTCTGCTAGGCACGCAAACTGTGCCAACAACACGCTCCGCTCCAAAACAAACAGGTAGTCATCATTCTCCACCAGCTGTCTGCGGGTGTGGACAGCCAGCGTGATTACCGCTTATAAACAGTTACACACGGTGTTATTAAAGAGTCTCCCGATGACAACAAGTTAATCAGGGAGCGCACAAAGTTTTAATAGAGAGCTGCTTTGGATTTGCGCACATCAACAATTGCATCAGTTGGTTTCCTTGAAAACATGCATCTTGCACTTTTAGGCTGTGGGAGTCTTCTGCACAACGTTGGAGATGTGGAAAGCCATAGACTAGAATGCACAATAAAGCCATATGTTAAACCAGCCCCCCATTCTGCCGAAAAAAGCTGAAGCAGGAACTGAGACGCTGCCTGCTTCCTGGCCCGTATCGCTCCAGCCACAGCCATGGAGGGAGCCATGAGGAAGAGAGGGAGGGAGAGGTGGGAGGAGAGTTTCTGTTGCTATGTTCTCTGGGAGTCTCCTGTTTGCAGGATTCGTGCCAAGCCTGACTTTCTGGGCTGACATGGCAAATTGAATGTAGGTCACCTACAGTGTAAAGCCCCTGGAGAGTCTGTCTTTGTGTTTTAATGCGGGACATCTTTAGTTATATTACTGGTATGCAAACAAAAAACCTCACAGACCAAGGTTGCGGCTCGGCAACAATGATCCATCTGTGCTTTTGACCTGTTCTGCATATCCTCCACCCTGGCTGCATGGTTTCAAAGCATTTTTTTTTACATTAGGTTAGTGCCAAATAAGCACCCAAAAGAAAAACCAAATGAACGTGAGAGGCTGGCGGTAAAAGTTCAAGCAGCAATCTCAAGGTACTCACAAAGGAGGATGTCACATTTTTGTCTACAATACAAAATCCAAACTGTGAAATAGAAAACTTATCCCCCCAGATTTTGATAATTTTGAAATATGTCTTTCTCATCTCACTTAAGGTTAATATTTCAGTCATTACAGCAAAGGGTGACTACTGTAAGGAATCTGAAATATTAAACATATTTGAAGTTATATTACAATTTTCCATTTGCTACATAATGCCATATTTGTTCATTCACAGTTTTGATGCCTTCAGTGAGAATCTACGTACAATGTAAATAGTAATAAACAAAAAGAAAACCATTAAATGAGAAAGTGTGTCCAAAACATTTGACCGGTAGTGTATCTCTCTCTAATTTATGCATTGACATATTAAAGAAACATGTTAGCAAGCAGAGGTTGTGCAGCACAGTGTGGGCCAAGGATTATTGGATATTGAATCTTGGAGCTGCTCAGAGAAGTGTGACTTCCCAAGTCAGAATTCCAACTTTAGGGGGCCTTCTTGTTAAAATGTCACCTATGTTGACTTCTGATTATTGCAGCAGTGTGATGCTCTGTTGTTGCTGATGAGAGTAGTTTCAGGGTCTTGCTATAGCTGTAAATCCACAACCAAGAGAGCACGGATTTATAGTATTTTATTTTTGGTGGTCTTATTTTTATTTCATTTCACATACCTACATTTTTACCAAGATCCATTGGTCCACGTCTATTTTTTGACATCATGAGATGCTGAATTTACAGTAAATCACAGCAGACTGATTCGGTTTGGCTCATTATGGGCATTTAGCCTCAGCTCAAGTCTTCACAGATTTGTCTACTGCCACAGCCTCAACAGATTACCCCTGTGGTATTTGCTTAGGCTCACCACCACCATCTGTGTTTCAGATCATGCAAGGCAGTTCTAATTAAAGTCACTGGCAGGAGCCCACAGATAATGACGATGCTGCTATGATCAGCAGGATTAGACAGATGCCTGTCAGCTTGCTTTGACTCAGGTCTGTGTGGTCTATAACACAACCTGGACAATCAGTGAGAAGGAAAGAGCCTCAGTTGGCTTCAGTTTTCTTCTACAGGTGTTTGTTTTTCCGAGTTACCCAGTGGAAGTAGTAGTTTAATTACAGTTCCAGTGAGGAGTTCATTTACACCCATCGTTGACAAGAATGGCGTACTAATTTTGGGCTTTTAATAAACATTCTAACCATTTATTTTCCAGAGTGGAATGATCATACAATTTTAAACATACATGCTTTTTTGGAACAAGATTTGGTTGACCAGTTTTGGAATTATTGTAAATTTACATAATCAACATGTTAAGAAAGTTAAATATACAGGCTCAACTATATACATTTAAGCCCTAAATTATCCTCCTGTACGATTTAGATTTAGTATTATTTTCAATCAACCAGGAAGTCTTTCTAATAGAAAATGAGACTAGGCCATGTAGATGCTTTGATCAAAACCATTCCATTGTGGCTCTGGCTATATTTTTAGGTTCATTGTCCTGCTGGGGGTTGAATATGTTTCAAGTACTTACCTGTAACATGTTTCCTTCCTTGTCCCCAACCCAATATTCCATCAACTGTGACCAGCTTCCCCACAATCAAACATGGTGGTAGCAGCATGGTGCTGTGGGGTGATGGCAGTGTTAGCTTTCTGTCAGACATGGAGTTTTACATGTACAGTTAAGCCTGCAATTATTCCTAACTCTGGCAGATATGGATTTAAACTGATTTTTACTTCAACCAGAACTTTGTTTCTGATAGGACATGAAAAGGAAATCTGTTAGAAGGTAAAAAACCAGTTTACAAGGTGTATCTATTTTAAAATCAAGAATCTGCATTTATTTATATTTTAATAAAAATGGCACGTTGAAAATGATCTCTACCCTTCTTAATAATCATTGAAAAACTGTTTATTGGCATTACAGCAAGAAAACCCTTCTTATAATTGCTGACCCACTTTTTGTATGTTTCCACTGGTATTGTGATGATTTATCTTTGGTGATGAACTTAAATCTTAAAGACTGGAAAGCCTTCTTGTCATCACCCTAATCTTTAGCTCCCTCTGCAAATTATTTATCAGGTTCAAGTCAGGACTTTGGTTGGGCCACTCCAAACTGTAATATTACTTCTTGTCAGAACCAAAATGTTGGTGAAATTAAAATATTCCATCCATCCACCTTCTATACCTGCCTCTTCCATACAGGGTCGCTGGGGAGCTGCTGCCTATCTCCAGCTATGGGCAAGAGGTGGGGTACACCCTGGACAGGTCGCCAGTCCATTGCAGGGCAACACAGAGACACACAGGACAAACAACCATGCACATACCCAGTTATACCTAAGGGCAATTTAGAGAGACCAATTAACCTCAGTCATGTTTTTGGACTGTGGGAGGAAGCCGGAGTACCCAGAGAGAACCCATGCACATGCAGAGGGAGAATATGCAAACTCCACGCAGAAAGACCGGCCAGGAGTCAAACCCAGGACCTTCTTACTGCAAGGCAACAATGCGACAAACTATTGCACTGTGCAGCCTGAAATGAAAAGATTACAATCTAAATCTGGTAGGGGTATGAACAATTTTGCACCAAACTCTGCATATGTCTCCCATTTGAATAAATGTCCCTTAGGAATTGCAGAGAAATCACACAGTGATAATCATTCTGTTGGAGTTTCAGATGTGGTGCAGGTTTTAGACATCTGACCCAAAATGTCATCCTGAGATGTGAGGACGTCATTTGAGATGTTTAAGAAATATTCAGGAACCACTAAGGCCTTTAGCCTATCATGAACTGCCCACAATGAGGCAAGCATGGGCCAAGAAACAAACACCTAATCTAAAACGTACTCCTTCAAGCTTAGATTCAATTTGCAGCTGCCCACAAGGACAGGCTAAATGTCTTCTAGAGAAAAGTGTTACATTTTTGTCCATAATGATGAGAAGACTGTTTGTAAAAGTTATGGTGAGGCTTTAAAACCCAAGAACACCTTTTCAGCTGTCAAGCATAGCGATGGCAGCATCATGCAGAGCATGTCTGGCTGCCAGCAGTAGTAGTGTGTTACACAAATGAATGAAGTAATGAAACAGAGGGTTACCTCCATATTCATCACCTCCACCATAAATCAACATTTAGATGGTTTTGATTTTGGACACAGTTGGATGTTCCAGTAGAACAAAAAGCGATAGGCTTCTGGATAGCCCTGACCTCAAGCCAACTGAAATTTAAGCAGAGACAATAACCCGATTCAACTGCAGATGTTTCTTATTGTGTATTTCACACGTGTTCAGCAAATGAACCCACATCTATTGCTTTGTCATAAAAATTAACCAATAAAAATGTCAGCACTTCTTTCATTCCTGGCATTCAGACGGAGCTCATGGTCGTCTCACGCCACACACGGTTGTTTATGAGTGACCCGGTAACAGAAACATTTCAGTGGATTATAAGAAGCCACCCCAGCATTAATAGCAGCTGGAGCACTAAAAACATTGCCTATTTTTTGGGCACGTAATGCTCAGTAATCCTGCAGCTCTTTGGCTGATGGGGAAATCAAATGAGCACAGCATCAATTATTGATTTTACTTGTTTTCATGGAGTTCTGACATTCATTTGCATGTGCTATACTGTGGTCACGCTCTGACGCACAGACAATTTTATCATGTGGGCTCGGTTCCTGGTGCAGAAGTGTTGATCAGCATTTTTGGGCTTTTTGTTGGTATAGCTGTCTGATCCCATTCTGCATCTCCAGGGTGTTACTGCAGGCCGGATCAGATTGTTCCTCTTTTTTCCTGCTAATCCAAGTAATTCCCTTAAAAGTTTAGGCAAAATGTTTAGGAAATAAGGTTTTTGAGTTCAAATCCCACTTTTGGGTGTTTGGATGTTGGCCCATTAGCGGATTGTGGGAGCTTACCCAGCTGAGCGCTGGACTCAGACAACTGCTCTTCTGCTTCACTGCTCCCTGGGAAAGTACAGACTCAGTTCTCACACACATGTAGAATTATGAAACTCTTACGATCAAAGGAAGGAGCTACTTTGCAGTTCTGTCTAGGCCACATTGTGAAATTAAGACAACAGCTGCGGTAACTTCCTTCAGGCTGAGAGATGTGCTGTATATAGTCGCAGTGCAATGTGTGGATTCCCTGTTTAACCTTAGTGTGGGCCTCTGTTCAGTCAACGCTGAGAATTCCTTACGCCAGCAGAAAAAAGACAGAACAGAGTTAAGCATGTTGTCTACATGATAAAGTATTTGATTCATAGAATCCATTTCTCCAGGGAAAAACACTTTCCAGGAATAGCCTTGCTTTGGAGGTGTGTAATGAGCCAGACTGTGAACACACACCGACAGAGCAGTCTACAGAAGCCTGTGTGTTCATTGGGGAAACTGTCAGCCACATGCAGGCCTAAGGTCTGTTACATTGCCTCCTTCCTACTTCCGTAAAAGACTGTTTGTGGTGATTATGTTCGATTTTACTCTCCTTGCACATATTACTTGAAACAACAGACTATTAATCTGCTCTGTGCAACAGATTAAAGCAACTTTTTACTGTGTTTAATTAATAGCCAACTGAGCAAAGTAAAGTAAAGTAAAGTCCAGGAAAGTGTGAAATGAGAAAGTTTGCAAACATAAAGGACTAAGACTGTAATGGAACTTTACTGCTTATGCAATTTCATTTTAAATATAAGTAGTTTTTTTATTTAAAGGTTTTATAGACTTCTCAGTACCAGCCACAAATTGTAGTCAATGATTTCATGTGTGGATGTACATTGCTGCGATTGTTAGCACTGTTGCCTTGCAGCAAGAAGTTCCTTGCTTTGAATCCCAGCCTGAGGTCTTTTTTACAATGGGTTTACATGCTTTGGTTCTCTGTGTCTTCAGAAATATGAGTGTTTGGTAAGCTGGTTACTCTAAATTGCTCTTAGGGATGAGTATATGTGTGCATAGTTGTGTGTCCTGAGTGTCTTTGTGCATCTTAAGGGCAACAGTGGCTCAGGTGGTGGGCATTCAGTGGGTTGCCGGTTCAAACCCCTGCTCTGTCTGTCTCAGGGGCAGGACTCTTCACCTGCCTTGCCTGCTGATGGCGGTCACAGGGGCCAGTGGCATTTTCGATCATTCTTAAGTTATGTCAGGATGAGCTTCAGTCCCTGCATTGTTCCATTTAAAGCTCCACTCGTTCATACATGACACCTTCACAAGGTCTACAGTCACATTTGACAACATAGAATATGCATTACGAAAAAGGGTATCTTTTTAAAATAACAGACTTTAAGCAGGTATAAAACATATTTTTAATTGAGCCCACATTTCTGTATTAAAATGTTTTTTATTGGCCTGATGTAATATTTTAATCTTAAATGTTGTGTTTTTATTAGCTGTAAGTGGTAATTAACAAAAATAATGGCTTGAAAACAACAGTCTGTGTGTAATTAACCTATATACTGTGTTTCACCTAGTAAATTCAGCTACTGAAATTAATGAAAATTTCAATAATAATCTAATTAATTAAATATCACTGTATATGTTTGACTATACTTTCCTGATATACTGCCTGTCATTGAAGCGATAGTGATAGTTTCCTCTTGGCTTTTCAGGACCATACCTAGATGCCTCTAATTCTTCAACTTAATGTGCAAAAACTATTGAAGTTTTCCAAAATATTAGTTTAATGTTGCTGATCTAAATCCTTTGTTTCAAGACTTCAGCTAAAGTTGCTTTATTGTTGTTGCCCACTCAGTTACTGACAACAAATGTTTTCTTTCTGCTAACTTTTTTCCTATGTCAGTATTAAAGATTTGCACCTTCGGTGACATGTTCCGACTCACACTTTCACAGTGTATTTACCAATCTGATAAACGCTAAATAAATTAGTTTATAAGACTTTTAGGAAGGAGTCTTTCAGCATTATGTAGTTTTTATAAGATGTAATACTGAGATCATTTCAACAAAAATATGTGGTATTTAGTAGCTTTCAGCAACCAAAAGGCCTGGAAATGTCCAACTTTTCCTGAATATTAGTTGGCAAACTATTGCAAGAAGCTTGTGGAAGGAAACCCAAAACTTTCTGACCCTAACCATGAAGTTTAAAAGGTCATTATGTGTGTGTGTGTGTGTGTGTGTGTGTGTGTGTGTGTGTGTGTGTGTGTGTGTGTGTGTGTGTGTGTGTGTGTAAAGATCTGGGTTCAATTTTTTGTCCATTCTTTGTTAAAAACAGCTCAGGATATTAGGACATAGCGACTGGACACAGTTTTTAACAATGCCAATATTTCCAAACAAATAAAACCAGACTGGGAAAACACAAAAAGTATCAAGTTACCCTGTAATTTAGTTTTATTTTGGGTTAATGGCATACTGCTTTTATCTCATTATGCAATATAGGTTGTAATTATATGTGAAGAACTGAAAGCTTTCTGGGAACTCATGAAGAGCACATGTAGGGAACATGTCAATACATGACCCAAATCTCTAAACATCACCTCCCTCCTTGAAGTTCATGCCTTCATTTGTTAAGACAGAAAAAAATGCCATCAACCTCAAAGGTCATCATCCTGTGATACATTATTTTCTGTAAACATCAAGTATACTTTATCTATGTGTCCAACTGTTTGCACAGTATTATCATCTGAGTATGTTTTCCCTTCTGGGCAGCACTCGGAGACTAAACACACCTGAAGCATCAAGGTCTCAGGTGAGAGTGTTGTTTGTTTCCTTAGCAACCAGGACAAACATTGGCTGATCACCAGGTCAGAAACAAACAACTTTTGCTGGTTAGTTCCTGCAGGTAATTGCTGATCCCCTTAATAAAAACCAGAGCGTACACAAAACAAAACAAGAACCAAATGCCTTTGTTTGGTGTGGTGAACCCTCCACCTCCCCAAAACAGGTTTCTGTGGTACTCCTGTTCCGTACACTTCAATATTTGTGTTTCCTTGCCAAAGGCTGTACCAGTAAGCACTTGACGAAAACAAAGAACATCAACAACAAGGATGGTCTCCTCTTCCTTGAAGGGGTTATTGTCCCTCTTGGAATAACATGTGGAAACAGTCTCTAAAAAAAACATTCCCATCTGCTGGCCTTATGCCATCTGGTTTAAATGATGAGGTGAGTCAACCAAGTATTTACAAATCATCAAGTTAAACACGAGAAGGTAAACTGAGCCTGACATTACAGGCAGCGAGCAGGAACCATGTAAATGTCAAATGTAGGAATCTGGAACAGATTTTCCTGCTTCAACATGATAATTTTTTCTTATGCATTTAACCTTTGAAACAGTACAACTTCTAAAACAGCTGATCATAAAATGCAGGAGCGTCACTCTGAACCTGTGGGTTGAACTCACACTTTGCCTTTGAACAAGGTGCCCTCTAGCGGCCTCAGGTGAGAACTGCCTTTGTTACTGACATGCTTGACCGAGATTGACCATAAAATTTGCACTTATTGCATAAATGCAGAAACATAAAAGAGCATAAATCTCAGAATCAATCTACTGAAGATAAATAGTACAGGCATATTGAATGTTAGAGGCTAAACTGGTAGGTGTCACTGAATTATCGATGGGTGTCTATGTTTAAGATAATTTTTCAGTATCCTGACGTCTTGCTTTTTGTGATTACCAAAGTCAGCTGTCAAAAAAAATGCAAGCCCACTTAAATTATTTTGTGATTGATTCCAGCAGTATTTAAATCATTGTTTATTCTTAAAAATTTAATTGAAATTAATCAGACTGTCTAGATCACATAATCAAGACTGCCTGTCTAAATTTAAATATTGACTTCTTTTTAATAAACTTTGTTTATATTTGGACAGAAATACTGGTTTCCAACATCCACAGTTATGTTTTATTTTTTTATGTTGTCAATGTGTTTTAGCCAATATTTCTCCCCCTATGTGTCCCACTCCTCACTGGGGATTAGTAATCTCCTCCACTGATCAATGCAAAGCCACTGACATATAATAAAGCTCATCAGTGCTTGCTTACGAGGAGAAATTACGCATTATCCATTCTGAGACGTAATCACCCAGACTCATAGATGCAATCGACATGCCAAAACAAGGAAGTCATTTGCCAGTGGTTTGCATATAATGTTTGAGATCTTTACCTAAAGGAATCATCTGCACTGACTACAGCAGGTATAGTTGTTTCTCATAGTAATTAACAGTACAGTCAGGAGATTAGTTGTTTCTTGGTGGGGTTTAAATAGTACTACTTTTGCATGCTGCAGAGTTACTGCCCACTTTTACCTTAGATAGGGAGGCTGTCGATTGCTATTATCCAACTGTTCAGATTGTGATTTTATTTAACTTTATTGGGATTCTGTGTAACACAACGTAGTGTATAATTGGGAAGTGGAAAGAAAATAATTAATGGTTGTCAATTATTTGACAAAAATATTAAGTGTGGTAAGCATTTGCATTAAATCCCCCTGAGTCAATACTTCCTAGAACCACATTTTACTGCAGTTATAGCTGCAAATGTTTCGAGGACCAGCTTCATACATCACAAGACTAAAATTCTTGCAAGAATTGTTTATTGAAAAAAAAACTCAAGCTTACTCTAATTAGAAAGCGAGTCTTGCCACAGATTCCCAACTACATTTAGGACTGGACTTTGACTGGGCCATTCTAACAGATGAGTAGGATTTGATATAAAGCATTCTTTGCAGCTCTGGTTTTCTTCCAGTTTTGCTTTGTATTTTTGCTCTGTCCATCGTCCCATTAACTCTAACCAGCTTTCCTGTTCCTGCTGACGAAAAGCACGCCCAAAACATCATGCTGCCACCACCATGTTTCATTGTAGGGAATGTCTATTCAGAGTCATGTGCAGAGTTGGTTTTTCCTTCACATAAAGCATTTTGCATGCAGGCTAAAAGTAATATGTTGGTCTCAACGCAGAAAATGAAAAAGTGCTCAGGTGGAAAAACCTGAGCACTTTTTCATTTTCTGCTATGTGACTTGTGTCAAACTATAGAGGGGACTTCTTATGGCTTTCTTTAAACAATGGCACAATTAATATACAGAATATTCCACTGACAGATTGTCTCATCTAAGTCGTGGATTTCTGCAGCTCCTCCAGAGTTATCATAGACCTCCTGGCTGCTTCTCTAATTATTACTCTTCTTGTCTAGCCTGTTAGTTTAGGTGGACGGACATCTTTTGATAGGATTGCAGTTATGCCATACTTTTCCATTTTTCGGATAATAGATTGAACAGTGCTCCAAAAAATGTCCAAAGCTTGGGATTTAGTTTTCCAACTTAACCCTCAAAAACATCTTCGCAAATTTATCTCTGCCCTGCTTGCTGTGTTCCTTGGTCTTCATGATGCTGTTAATTCACTAATGTTCTTTAACAAACCCCTGAAGACTAACACAAACCACACTTTTCTGATTATTTATTCAACTTTTTCAAAACCATGTATCCTTGTCCTTCCACTTCATAGTTATTTCC
Source organism: Girardinichthys multiradiatus (assembly GCF_021462225.1). NCBI lineage: Eukaryota > Metazoa > Chordata > Actinopteri > Cyprinodontiformes > Goodeidae > Girardinichthys > Girardinichthys multiradiatus. The sequence continues at coordinate 26,022,921 of NC_061795.1, read as the reverse complement.
TACTTTGTATCCCAATAAAATACTTTAAAGTTTGTTGTTGCTATGTGTAACATGGAAAAGATGTGTGATTACTGTTGCATCTAACACAACGGAATGCTCTTATTTTCACTCAGAAGACCATTACAATGTGTTTTCAGCAGAGGGAGCTGTTGTATATCTATTTTTTCAACTTGAACACCACGTTTTTAATGGGATAGATCTACTAACAGAGCATGGTGATGAGTTCTGAAACAATAAATTATTTATTAAATTATTTCGGCTTTCAATTCTTGGTTTTCATATCCACATATTGGCTCTTAGTCAGCATTGGTGAACAACATGCATATTTTGTTCATTTAGAACATATCAAACGATGAACAACCCTCAGTGATGAGCTGTTCTACATCTATGTCACTCAAAAGCAATAAAAAATGTTGAGTGGGGAAAATATGGTGAAATATAATATTAGTTTGGTACATGTTTGTTTTTTGTGTGCCTAAAAGTAAAAATTCTGGACAATTAATTAGGTAATATTACTCCAGAAGAACAGGCCTTGAGTAGATTCAAGGATCCCTGTGTGTTTACCACTCTCCTCCCTGTTCTCCTGCACCCTGCTGGGTCCTTACTGTCTCCCCTTTCAGACACAAGGAGCTGGAAGCCTCATCTGGTCAAACAGCATCTGCTCTCTGCCAGTTAACTTTGCCTTCACAGCTTAAACGGCACCTCTCAGCCTTTTTTAGTGTTGTGGTGTAGCAAAGTAGATTTACCTTCAATAACCATTTATTAAATCTCTATCCATTAGACTCCAAGGCTTCAAGAGCTGGCTGCATTAAGCCTGATTATGGGATGCCTGGCAGAGGAAAAGGGTCTATGTGTCAAGTGTGTCATCGAGTGATTTATATCCCTGGATGGGTTATCTAGTCTAGTCTAGTCTAGTCAGTTGTGTGAAACCTACACAGAGGAGAAAGAAGCACTCAGACCAACACTGATGGGGAATCATAGGCCTAATTATTTTCAAGTTTGAATTTAGAGTTTGCATTATAACATTGTAGTTTTTTTGAGGATCCCTTTTTTGAGAAAGTTTTTAACATGGACACTAAGGGCCAGACTGGCACCTTTAAAAGATCCTCCCTCAAACGCAGCGCATCTGGCTCGCAAAAGGTAAGAAGTCTGCAGAAAAGTGTTTGTTTTGTTCATATATCCTGAAAGTTGTCATCCTGAAGTGATTTTGTCTGCTTTTTGGTCACCTGCTGTGCTCTGCAAAATGTTTTAAACCCCTTGAGCTTTTCCTCATTATTTCATGTTACAGTTACAGGTTTCCGTCTAGTTTATTAGGATTTTCATGCAAAAGACAAAAACAAAAAGGTGAATAATTGTAAAGTGACCATCAACTCTGAACCCCTTCTATGTCTCTTCTGAAAAAAACATTCCCCACTGCATGATGTTGTCACCACCTTGTTTGGATGGTGTGTTCAGTGTGATGTCCAGCATCAAACAGGATTGTGCACGTAGACTAAAAAGTGGAACTTTTGGATTGAACATGAAATGTTCAAAACTTGAGATATTGTTTTCCAACCAAACCTTGCTTAAAAATGTCTCCAGAACCTTCTCCCTGACAACCCTGCTGTGTTCCTTGCTCTACATGATGCTGTTTGTTCACTAATGTTCTCCAAAAACAAAATCAGACACCTTCACAGAACAGATTTATTCATACTAAGGTTTTTTGCACATATTGACTCTATTTTTTCTATTTCTGTTCTAATTAGGTGACTTCTGAATTGAAGTTGGTTGCACTGGTCTATATATGGGGTTTGATTAAAGAGGGCTGAATTAAAAAGTCAGTCCACGTCACAAAACTATGAAATCTATGCATCATTTTTGCTCCCACTTGTTATTATAGCGCAAAGAGAAAGAAAACCCTTGACACGTGAATAAAAGTGTATGTTTGTTCAGATTACTTGGGCAGAAGTGTGGGTTATATGTGGTTGTTCTCAACCAAAACCCTCTAAAGTCACAGTTAAGTGGTGTTTAAATCTGGGCATCTACTCTCCCTTGAACACAGGTTTAATCCTTTAAAATGGTCCCTCTGTGGATGTCAAGAGTCATGACAGATTGCAAACTCTTTCTAAACTCTGCTTTCATGTGATTAACACGTTTCGGTTCACATGTCATTTGAAACATGAAAGATCTAGTTTGTATATTTTTCATGGACTCAGGGTGAACAGTTAACAAATAAACCCAGCTTGTGCTGATTTCGTGGAAGAGCGCAGCAGTACCAAAACGCTACAAAGAACCTTCATGTGGCTCATAACTACTGTTCATTTCATGCGTTTTGGATCATGGTGTAGATGCTGAAAACAAAAATCTCTACAAAAAAAGGGGTAAACATCATTATTAGGCATTAATGAGAAGAGTTTATAAGAAACCAGGCTCTCTTTGTGAATATTAAAACAACCTTTAAATGTTTTGGTGCGACAGAATTAGAACTCTTATTTACACTCCCCAAGTTTTTTATTTGAGGTTTCACCCTTAACAAAATTTAGCAATGCTCTGAAGTGAACAGTGCGTTTAATTTTAATGGTACCAAAAACTAACCCAGTACCATATTCATTTTTTTTTCTCTTCACACACACGATTGCTTGCTTGCTTTGATTGTGGAATTCATGTTATTTATTGCAATTTAACTATAATTTATGAAGGTTCGTGGTATAGAAGGGGATTTATTTTTCATCATTGGTAGTTTATTGTATAGTCATTTAGAAATTGAGTTAAAATAATAACAAATTAGAACAATGAGGGCAAAAGTCGTGCTCGTTGAGAGCATTAGTCACAGGTTCTGCACCACAGAGCACATTCAGTTAAGCGTGCTCAAATTATATTACCCTGTTGCCATTAATGAAATTAGAAAAGTGTTCATCTCCACCTACCCTTTTCTGTTTAGTGTGCAGTAGCAAGAAAAAAACAGGTCGGAAAGCCTCCAGCCTAACAGTTGTCGAAATGTTTGGACGAATTTTGTGAACAATAAATCTTTTAAATTGTTCAAATACACAATGCCAGCACGGACAGTGGAAATTTCATTAACAAACCCCAGTGGTTTTAAGCCTCATATGACCGAGTGTGATGTAAGAGTCAGGCTCAGGTCAGGTGAGGGCCAAAGAGCGTTAAAAAGCTTAAGGGCTCACATCTCGAGAGCGAGGTTTCAGTGTTTCAGGCTGAGGCACAACAGGCTTCTTTGTGGGGAGAAAGCTCATAAAAATTAAAACAATCTTTTATTGTAGCAACATTATTAAAGAAGGGTTCCTTACTACTAAAATAATAGCACTGGTTGTTGTACCCAACTTTTAAGTAACCAAAATGATTTTAATGTGGACAAGGTATCAATATACAGTATCGGATTGTCATGACAAGATCTGGGTGACAAAATAAAACATGTACAAAGAAATTGAATTTGTTTAACTGATTAGATAGAAATAAGTATTTTTAGCATAGTCAAACATGAACGGACATACAGGTGTAAAATACACAAACCTAGATGTAGTTAATCCAACTAACAAGTACCTTGGTTATTATTCAGAGAGCTGCATGTGTCCCGAACCGCAAGTTAAACGGATGCCCCATCATACAGCTGAAATGGTGTTGCACAGCTCTAAAGGGAAGGGTAATGTTAATGCGGATACAAGCTCTTAGGTTTAAAAGATACACAACTAAAACCAGATATTTGCAAACAATATGAAAATACTTATTATCATCTTTTCTCCCTGTCTGACATTAAATCAAGGAGAGAAGGATTTTTCAGTTAGGAAGATTCCCACATTCCAGAATAATAAGAGATTTTTTTTATATTATCTTCTCCAAAGTCAAACATTTACATACAATAAGATTACTAAGCTTTATAAACTTTAGAAAAGCCCAGGCGATGATGTCAGAGCTTTGTAATGTTTTAATGGGTTAATTGTCAACACTTGAGTTATTTGGAGGCACAGCTCTGGAATGTATTTTGAAGGGCACCTAAAACACATGGCTACCTTGTGTGACATCATGGAAAAGACCGGCAAACCTCCAGTAGTCTGGTTCATTATTGGGTACAATTTCCAGTTAACTGAAGGTGTCACATTCATCTGTTCAAACAAATATATTCAAGTATATATGCAAGTATCATTGAAATGTCTAGACATCTTACCCTTAAAGAGGGAGATGTGTTATGTGTTCCAGTGATGAAAGCGTTTTTTGTGGAAAGTGTGTGAATCTACCCCAGAACAAAAGTAAAAGACCTTGTGAAGATGCAGGCGGAAGCTCATAAAAAAGTCTCATCATCCACAGTGAAGCGAGTCACATGGGCTGAAAGTCCACTCAGACGTTAAGAAGTTTACACTCTACAAATGGACTCAGGGACACATGCCTTCATTTTTGAAGACATGTCTAATGAAACTAAAACGTGTTTGGTCGCAATGACTATTTTCACATTTTGAGGAAAAAGGGGAAAGCTAATGTCTGAGAAAATCAAGCAAACTAAGAAATACAGGGGTGGCAGCCTCATGTTGCGCAGGTGTTTTAATCCAGGAGGGAATGGTGTGCCTAACATCAGCCAAGAAGGTAAAACATGGGCTCAAATGAATCTTTCAAGTGGATAATGATCCTAAGTGTGATGCCAAATTAGTTAGAAAGTGGCTTAAACACAGCAAGTGTCCTGATTTCAGTCACATAAACCTTGTAGGCAGAGCTGAAAAGGTGTGTGTGAACAAGGCAGCCTACAAACCTGACTCAGTTACAAAAGTTCTGTCAAGAGGAATGGGCCAAAACCCCAGCAAACTGTTGTGAGAAGCTTGTGGAAAGTTTACAAGGCAAATCTTAGAAAAGTGTATTCAAATTTCTGAATTTTAAGAAAGCCCCACTGAACAGATTTAAAAATTTATACATTTCAATATACTGGCATCTAATAGACAGAAAAGGTTTTCTTATTCCTGACTTAAACAGGAAAAGTTGAGTCTGATTTCATGTCATTCAGTGATGAAAACAATAAACGTTTGTATGTTAATAACTTGTTTCAACTGTACACTATCCTTCACATTTGTTGGCACCCTTCGTAGAGATGTGTAAAAAGCCTTAAAACACATTAAAACATATTTTCAGCAAAACATTTAATGTAGCTGAATATTTTTTAACTAAAAAGAAGGCATAGGCTGCTGGAGGACATGGTAACCTCTTTCCTTCACTCTGATATATTCTCCTACTACACCCCAATGTTAGCTCTTTTTGTAGAGGCTACATCTAGCCTAGCGTTTTGTTTAGCACTGAAAGTGTTTAACACGTCTCTCTCCTAGACATAGCTATTGGCTGAGTTTTTACAATGACAAACTGTATCTCTTTCATACTCTAGACTTGTAAACTAACTCAGAGCTATTCTGCTTAGCTGTGTTTCTTTCCTGAATGAAGCCACTAAAGCTGCTGCTTGCATTAACTTTTTACTTTTCTATGACATAGAAACTACTCCTGAATCAGGGCTTCTCTGTTCTTTGTGTATATTCTGTCTTCTCAAATCCCCAGTCAGTCATAAGCCAAGTTCTACTGGAGGTTCCTTCCTGCTACAGGGGAGTTTTCCTTTCCACTGTCGCTGAAGGCATGCTCCGTATGAGAGATTGCTGCAAGTCAGTAACTCGATTCAATCTGCTGGGTTTGCAAAGTTTTAAAACTGTTTAACCAATCTGATTAATAAACTGAATTTGACAACATTGTTTGATGACTAGGATCAATTTGGAACATATGTAATTAACGTTTTTTATTGCAAAGTGCCTTGAGATGACGTGATGTGAATTGGTGCTTATAAATAAATTGAACTGAAACCGCACTCTGTGTAGAGGGAATTGTAGGTAGTAATCCGTAACATCCTATTTTTCTGGTGTATACAAATGCTGTTTCTCTGGGTCTCTCTTCCAAATGGGAAAAAGAACAAAAAAAACCCCAAAAAAACAACATGCAATTCAAATAAGGAAGATGCTTAGATCTTCATAAGTCTGGAAAAGGTTTCAAGAAGATAGGGTGTTGCCTAAGCTTACACATATTTTTTTCCATCATTTTCATTAACAAGTGTAAAACAGCTGGGACTGTGAAGATGGAAAAGGAGGTAAAAAAAAAAAGGAGAAAAGCTCCAAAACACACTGTTTCATAACTGCGGCAAATATTTCAGTGTGAGATTATACTACTACAATAAAAACTTAATTTATTTAAAGGCTTTTTTGTCTTTACCAGGTTTACCAGTAAATGTGTGCAACTAAACATCTGTAGCAGAAAACCAAACAGTTCACCAATGAAAGAATAACAAAGGTTTACTGGAACAAGACAGTGTGAGCATGTGAAAATTGTGTGCTTCAGGATTGTGTCTGGAAGGCAACAGGCGGACAGGGAAAACTACACTTCATCAAATATCTGTAAATTTGTGAATAAGGTTAAAGAGTAACAAGTAGTAGTTTACAGCAGATCTAAATCCATTAATGAACTTTGATATAAAATGCAATTACACGGCCTAATTCAGTGATTTGCTTTTACTAATATTTACCCAAAAAACACAAACAACTACATATATTTTCTGTAAAATTGGCTCTAATTCTGCTACATATTTTCATAAAAGTAGAATAACAACTAACACCTGGTGTGTACCCTTCCCCCTTAAGTCTTTCAATTTAATCGTCTTCCAAAGAAAACTAAAACCTTTTTTTCCCAAGATGATAAATACAGCTTTACTGTCACTACAAAAAACAAAATGCTGCAGCGGACTTGAGCATTAGCTCGAATTTAGCCATTTTCTGTTTTTATTATTTCATTTATTTCTGCCTTTCTATCTTTGGTGTTAACACATCAGCTCTAAAACATGTCTTATGACTCCTCTGACTCTTGGGGATAATCAGTGACATGTCGGACCCGTGACGCCTAACTGGATTTTCAGACTCTGGAGGACAATGAGTGCATTTAGAAGAAGGGCTGTCTAAAAACAGCCAGCCTCACATTGAGTTTATATTTGCCTAACCAAAGCCTAAAAACCACAGAATTAAAAAATCATTGCAAAAATCTTCTACCCTCCAGTCAATACTTATAAAGGGAAGGTTTTTATCTGTCCAACATATTTATTTATTTAAACTGTGTGTTTCCTTTGTGTCACAGCACATCAAGCTCTAACCCCATTTCCAATCAAAGCTGGGCAATTAGTTGCTTTTATCTTTACCCTCAGTGGCATCCCACTCTTTACAGGAACCCCCACCCCCAATCCACCTATCTTTCACGCTAATGAGGCTTTTGTTGGACACATTCCAGTATCACTGCCTTATTTAGAGCATTTTTATCTTTCCAACACCACAGACTGTAAAGCTGTACCAACTTCAAATAAAATGCATCGTTACACCTTTTAGGGGTTAAATGGAGTAATTGTAGCTTCACTGGAACAAATTAGCTGCAATCTAGTTGCTGCTAAGCTACTGGTCAGGAGACCAGGACCATGTGATTTCAATAGAAAAACAAAAGAATGGATGGTGAACTGCCTATGTGGCCTGTATGTGTTTTAAAATATACTGAAAATTAAAAATTTCTGAGTAGATATAAGAAAATGTTTAGGAGAAAGAAACAAGAGCTACTAATAGTGCCAGGTCACAGTTTCAAAGAAAAACATCTTTTCATCAGTACAGCCAATTGAATATATTTTTACTATTCATCAGCAGTTGAATTATGTGCAACTTGCACAACTTGCCTTTTGTTTTCAGCGATTATTTTCCCAGAAAAGTCTGTGTTCCAGAATGAATATTAGGTTTTGTTCCAATGCTGGCTTTAAGTCTTGATCATTTGCTCGGTGTGACACAATCTGTTCCTGCGACATCTTAATTCTTGAGGGTCTTTGTTGGTTAAGCGTTCAAAAGCGAGCTCCTAAGGAGGCCAGCTGCATTGCTGCCCAACTGGATTTTGGCTTTAATTGCTGTGGTAATGAGTTAAAGTAAGCTGAAATAAATGCGTCATTACTCGCCAAAAATCCCCTTCTGGAAATGCGCTTTGTTTTACCTCTCCTGTAATGAACAGTGGCTTTAATCTGAGCAGGACACAAATGGGTGAAGTTTGTGGACGTCAGGATTCTCCCACACAGTATTTTTCTTTCATCAGCCCAGTCAGGCACAGACTGCTCCCTTTAGCCATAAAAGGGGCTTGCATTAAAGTATTGACACAACACATTTAAAGTGAACTTGCTTGAGTATTTTTTTTTTAACTCTCACCTTCTTTTTCTATCTCTTATGCACATTCTTTGTAAATAAACTTGCTTGAAATCAGTAGAATGTGCAATATTTGATGCTTCCTCTCCTACAGTGACAAAAACCACTATTAGCTATAACGGATCCATGGTCTTTTTAAATGCAAATCTACCCTAACATTACCAACATCATGGTTTCGAGATTACAGTGCCTTGCAAAAGTATTTTTATCCCTGAAGTTTATTGACATTTTGTGATATTTCAACCACAAACCTTATTGTATTTTATTGTGCCCGTTTTTCTTGGCAAAATAGCTCAAGCTCAGTCAGATTTGTGTTGTGTATATCCATAAACATTAGTCGTAAGTCTTACCAAAGATTCTCATTTGGAATAAGTTCTGGACTTTGACTGGGTCATTCTAGCACATGGATATGCTTTGATCTAAACCACTCCCTTTTTGGGGAGTTTTGGTTTTAGTGTGTAGGGTTCCTGTTAACAAGCTTTCTTACAGGGTCGCTGTCTATTTAGCTCCATCCATCTTCCCCTCAACTCTGATCATTTTCTTTGTCTCTGCTAAAAAAAGCTACACCTCAGCATGATGCTGCCAGCAACGTGTTTTAAAGAGGGGAATGATGTATTTAACGTTTGTGTCATGCTTAGTTTTTTGCATGAAGGCCAAAATGTTCAGTTTTGCTCTCATTTGAGCAGAGCATCTTCTTCCATGTGTTTGCTGTGTCCTTCATTGCTTGTAGGGCAGGACTGCTGAATACTTGCTTTCAACAATGGGTTTCTTTTTACCGCTTTTGCATTAAAATCTAGTTTTATGAAGTACACAACTAATAGTTGTCCTGTCAACGTATTCTCCCAACTGAGTTGAGTCTCTCTGGAGCTCCTCCAGAGTTACCATGGACTTTTTGACTGCTTCTCTGATTAATGCTCTTCATTTTGGTCTGTCAGTTAAGGTGAATGAGCATGTCTTGGTTGGCTGACAGTTGTACCATGCTCTTTCTTTCAGATGATAGTTGATAGAAAGTTTCAGATATTGTTTATTTAACCTAAACCTGGTTTAAAGATTCTTCACTTGTCTGCTGTGTTCCTTTGGATTCATGAAGCTGTTTGTTCTCTAACCTCTGAGGTCTCCGCAGAACAGCTACGTTGATATGAAAATTATTTTATACATAGGTAGACTACATAGGTGACTCTTGCACATGTTTTCAAATTTTTATTGATTTGTTTTTAATCTTTTTGAAAACGATGTCTCATTTTCCTTCTACTTTGTTTGTCTTGGTACATATAAATATGTACCAAGACAAACATATAATTGGTACATTGGTACATACAAACATACAAATCTGTGGTTGTAACTTCAGAAAATGTGCCAAATTCAAGGTGGGTGAATAGGTTTGCAAAGCCCTGTGGATGTTTCCTGTGTTTTCTATCCCTTTCATAAAAATGTTGAGTGTGGAAATAAAGATTAACGGCAATTAGTATTGACTGACCTTGCCCCGTGACTGGACACCAGTCATTCCTTAACAAGGCGCCTTACAAAAGTATGCCTGCATCCAATTGTCCCAATTATGCAAATGAAGTTGAAATCAAAGGAGTGGGGGGTGGGGGGGTGGGGGTGTTGGGGTGAAGATTGTCAGATGAAAACCTGAAGAGCTTCTGGCCGGATAGGTTTGCCGACGCTCTGCGATATCTTCCCCAGACACACGCACAACATCATCCACAGAGGTGCAGAGGGGGAAACAAAGAAAAGAGGTTTCAACAAGTTGGGAGATTAGGGGCTGGTTATCAAAGTAGATTTATTGTGCCTTGTTTCAAGCTAAGGATGAAAATACCCCGTGGGCATGCAGAAGGGGGTCATGGGACTCCCAAAAGGATTACCTTGAACTGGAGTCATGGGACTCAGGCGAACAAAGACCTTGCTCACATGCTCATCATATTAGCCGGCCCTCATAAAGTGAAGACGTTTCATGACCTGTGGGATTCAATAGTAGAGCTTGACTGGGAGAGCAGCATGAGAGGACGGCTCAGCTGAAGGAGCGACAGACTTCGCTTAACTTTTCAAACCCTAATGTGTTGCATTACCAAAGGGCAGGACTGATGCTCCAACAGAGGACCATGTGTAAGTGCACTTTACAACTCAAGTTATTTTTTTTAACTAAATTATAAGAATATTTAAGCAATATCCAAAAGACTGGGATGTCATTCGATTTGTAGGCCCCGGAGAGTGAATTCGGATGAGGTAAATATGAGCAGGCAGCGTGGCAGGAGCTCTGGATGCTTAATGATGCGTGATAATACTGTGAGTGAAGATGAGAGAGAAAATAATGAAAAGAAGGAAAATAGCAGAAGCCAATGGGTTGCCAATAAATAGGCTAAATACTTTTATTTAAACGTAAAAACAGTCAAAATGGTTTAGAAAACCTGACAAAAAGAGAGGAAATAAATAAAAAGGCTCATTCTTCAAAAATTTAAAACGTGAGTTTGGGCTGCTGAGGCTGTTTGTGTCTCCAGAACTTGTGACGAGTCACAAGACACCAGCAGTTTGTGTACGGTCTCTAATTCATCCTCATATGACAACTGGAGATGCTTTAACACAATATAATACATTTAATTCTGCTTGAATTGTATTTCTAACAGGTTTCCCAGAAAGTGTTGTTGCAAATGAGTCAGCAGCTCTCATTGGACTTCAACTGTTAACAAAAGCTCTGAGAAAAAAAACAAAAAAAAACAAGAATTGTGCTTTGTGCTCTGGGTTGTTTTGGAAGAAGATCAGACAGCAATCAGAGCAAAAAATGTGTGGGACACGGCTTTTTAAGCTTGAACCAAGTCCTCACTCTGCAACATCTCTGTGCTAATAAAGAAAAACCGGCTTTTTTTTGTTTTCAGACAGCTTCCACTGGAGCAGAATCCATCACTTACTGTTTTCTCTCTATTTCTAGCTGATCTAGATTTCAAACTCTCACCATCTTTTAGCCGGGGATTACAACTAAGAGGATTTTGAAAGTGCAACTTAAATTCAGACATATCACTGGGTCTGATCTCCTGCAGAAGCTATGATAGCCGGTAATGCTCACTTAGTGTTCTGTCGTGTTTTGCTTTCGCAGGCACAGAAAGCTTGGATCGAGAGGACATTTCTGAAAAGGGAATGTGTTCACATATTTCCCAGTAAGGATCCAACCAGGTAAAAACTACAACATTTACGTGACAAATCAGATTTTTAACATGGAGTAAAATGAAGCATTTACAAATTTTTTGAAAGATTGTTTAGATCAGTAGTTGTGGTCGCTGAAAAAAAAGTGTGGGAACTTAAGATTCTCTACAGAAATGAAATAATATTACGGCCTATTTATGCTCTAAAAACAACACTTAAAAATTAATAAAAGCGAAATCTCTCATAAATCTCTTTCACTGTACTTATATTGTTTTCCATAAGCTGAAAAGTTTGAAAAAAAAAAAACTGACAGATTGACAGGGACGATTTTACTATAGTAAAAAAACATGTGATTGTCACATCATCTAATAAATTATTAATAATAATAATAAGTTCCACATTTTATTTTTCAGAAATAATTTACCTGTAATAAAATATTAGTTAGCGAATTTATTGAGTGCTTAGTAAGTTTAAAGCACCATTGTTGGAGATTTTCCAAACTTGCTTATTGCCCTGTGTGCAGAGGACTGCAGACAAGGAGTGCATCATTCCAAAAACATGAAAAACATAGGCACATTAATGAAAAAACCCTGTTTGATCTAGGTTCTTCCTTCCACAAATCTTTGAGGGACAAAACCATAAAATATTTTAATTCACAAGAAACACGTCTGCTGCAGATGTGCCTGTGGTCAGCTGGTCACGCAGCACGTGGCCATCCCCCCTGGCGCCAATTCCTTAGCAGAGGCGACTCCGTTGGTGCAGATCGAGACCCCCAATGATAAATGGAGTGTGGTGAAGCACACCAGGACCTATCCTACAGACTCTTACGGGATCATCGAGTTTCAGGGAGGAGGATTCATCAACAAGGCCATGGTGAGAAACCTGAGATTTTTCCAATTTGTCATGCAGCTTAAAGCATACACAACTGATTATTTTTTTCTACAGTACATCCGGGTTTCTTATGACACTAAGCCCGACAACCTCCTGCATCTGATGGTGAAGGATTGGCAGCTGGAGCTGCCCACGTTGCTCATCTCGGTGCATGGTGGTCTCCAGAACTTTGACCTTCAACCCAAACTAAAGCAAGTATTTGGCAAAGGCCTGATAAAAGCGGCTGTCACCACGGGAGCTTGGATCTTCACGGGTGGAGTAAACACAGGTTATTGGTTTTACTGTTCTCTAAATAAATACCTGCTTGTGACATTAAAAGATTACCTCGGCTCTAAATTGCCATTGCATAACACCTGTTTTGCAATTTCCTGGAGGAAGCGGTTTATCAGCCAGTCACATTTAAGCTCTGTAATAAGAACTTTTGCTTGGAAATTCAGCACAAATTGCGATTTGCATGGATTTTGTCAAAGTATGCTCCAAGCCGATGTGCCATGAGGTTTCTGGAAAAATATTTCATTCATATTAATCTGTTTTGCTAATTTTACTTCAGGGGTGATCCGTCATGTTGGAGATGCCTTAAAGGACCATTCATCCAAGTCACGAGGGAAGGTGTGCGCAATAGGAATTGCTCCATGGGGTATCTTGGAAAACAAAGAGGACCTCATTGGGAAAGATGTAAGAGCAAAATTTTTATTTCCATCTCTTTAATAGTTCTGTTTGACCATTTTCTATTCATTGTTTTCCCAGGTAACCAGACCTTATCAATCAATGGCAAACCCACTGAGCAAGCTGGCAGTGCTCAACAGTAGCCACTCTCATTTCATCCTTACTGACAACGGAACCTGTGGGAAGTACGGCTCCGAGGTCAAACTCCGTCGGCTTTTGGAAAAGCACATCTCCTTGCAGAAGATCAACACTCGTAAGCATACTGTTGGTGCCCTTCTTATTGGTGCATTCAAACAAACATAAAATGATAATTAGCTTTAATGTATTTAGTCTTTGTACACATAAAAAGTTTTCTTATAAAACAATCTTTATATCTGTCCTTTTTCAAAAGTGTCTTGTAAGCACAGTGCAATCTGTGCAAAAAACGGACCCAAAACATCTTAGTATGCATACAAAAGCTGAATATGGCGATGTATAACTGTTACTAAAATACACCAAGATCAAAGAAGAGGGCGTGGTGCAAGCACCTGCTGTCACATCTAACGTTTGGGGTAAAGGCTTGAGGTATTAAATTAAAATCCAGCAACTGAAAACCCTCATATTAATATGGGTTTGTAAGTTCTGTTTGTAAAGATCTGCTCATTATAAAAATGTATTAAAATATATTTTGGGTAGCCTTAAACCTCGTGGTGCTTCCTCATTAAATCTTGTTCCAAAGTCTGGCAAAGCTTCTAGGTTACTGTCCAGAGAAATGCCATGGGACAAACTCCAGCCAGCAGGACTTGTGAGTGTGAGCCCGGAGTGTGAGGACGAGTTGGCGGAGAGCTCCCCTGTGACCTGTGGGCTTCCCTTTGTCATCCTATGCCTGGAACTTCGAATAAGGCAGGGACAGCAAAGGGATGCTCACCTGTCACCACTGACTTCACTCCCTCTTTCCTCCATCACATCAAATTCTGCCTCTTTTTTAATACTCAAATTTCTGAGTCGACGGGTTGGAGAAACACATTGTCTTTTTCTGCGTTCCAGGTTTGGGTCAGGGCGTTCCTCTTGTGTGCCTAATAGTGGAAGGAGGTCCCAATGTCATCTCCATTACCTTGGAGAGCTTGAGGGACGAGCCTCCCATCCCCGTGGTGGTGTGTGATGGCAGCGGCCGTGCTTCGGACATCATATCCTTCGCACACAAGTTCTCAGAGGACGGAGGGTGAGGTCTTAGATGATTCGTCTGTTACAACACCTTGGTGGTATCCTCAGGTCAAACAAGTTTCAAATATGATTTCCCAATCCTCTCCTGAAGCCTGGTTAATGATGACGTCAGAGACCAGCTCTTAGTCACGATCCAGAAGACATTTAATTATAGCAAAAGCCAGTCTCAGCAGATCCTGCTCATGGTAATGGAGTGCATGAAAAAAAGGGAGCTGGTGAGTAACAGTGTTATTCATGTTTTAAAACATCTTTCATTTGGATATATTGTGTGAATGTTGCTCAATAAACATTTTGGAGATCATCAAGTGTCCATTGTCATTCATATATCCATTCCACTCATCTGTGCGAATCTCCATTAACTGTGTCAATAAACATGATCCGAATACATGTTAGCTTTTTAGTTCACATCTGCACTCATCCATAACTCTCAATGTGTTTGTAAACATATTTATATCCCTTTAACCTCCTAACATTTTGTCACATTACAATCAAATATTTCAACATATTTAATAGAATAGTTTGTGATTGGCACCAAGAAGTGCACAACTGTGAAGTGGAGGAAAAATATGACACATGCTTCTCCAAGTTCTACAATTAAATATCTGAAAAGTATGACATAAATTTGCATAAAGCCTCCATTCCTCTGATACCAGGAAAGACAATCCAGCTCAACCAACTGACTTCAGAAGTCATTTACTTAGTAATCATAGACCACTTAAACACTCTATAAACACAGTAGTTCTGTAAAAGCCCCAGAGGTTTGCTAGAGAACATTAGTGAAGAATCATGTGGAAGATTATGCTGTGGTCAGATGAGACCAAAACATTTTTGGCTAACATATGAACCAATATGTGTGTCAGAAAACTAGCACCCTGAACACATCATCCCAACAGTGGCACATGGTGGTGGCAGCATCATACTCTGGGATGCTTTCCTTTAGCAGAGACAAGATGGTCAGACAGGATAAGAAGATGGATGAAGCTTACTGGGCAATCCTGGAAGAAAATGGGTTACAGTCTGCAAAGTCTTTAAACAGACTCAAAGGTTCACCTTCCAGCAAAACATAGAGCCTATTTATGTGTTATAATGACCAAATCAAAGTCAAGACTGATAAGCAATTCAGAATTTGTGGCAAAACTTGAAAATAGCTGTTTTCAGACATTTCCATCCCCTGAGCTTGAGCTATTTTGCAAAGAATAAGCAAAGATGTCAGTGTCTAGATGTGCAAGGCCATTAGAGACATACCCCGAAGGTGTTGCAGCTGTAATTAGGCTATCGCATGGGGCGACCATGGCGATGGTGGCAGGAGTTAGTCTTGTAACCAATGGATTGCCGGTTCGTGCTCCCGCTATGTCTGTCTCATTCGTTGTGTCCTTGGGCAAGACACTTCGCCCGCCTTGCACCTTGCCTGTGTATGGCAGCCTCACTTCTGTCAGTCTGCCCCAGCAGCTGTGGCTACAAAGTAGCTTACCACTGTCAGTGTGTGAATGTGTGTATGAATGGGTGGATGTCTTAATGTAGTGTCAAGCGCTTTGGGGGCTCTGGGGACTTGATAAAGCGCTATACAAGTACAGGCCATTTACCATTTCCCATGAAAGCCCCTAAAAATCTGAAACAGTTTGTGGAAGTATGACAAAATGTGAAAAAGTACAAGGGGTATAAATACCTCTGCGAGACCCTGTGTGTAAACGACATACTTGAGCACTGACCCTGCTGTCAATCTGCACTAAAGAAGATTAACCATAAACATAAAAATGTGTTTGCAGACTGTGTTTACAAAAATAGCATATGGAGCAGAATCCCCACAAGTGATGTGATGAGAATAATACTTTTCATATATAACCTTGATAACCTATTTACATTTGGATGAGGAAGACCAGTGCACAGTCTTGTTTTGTGGAAGCTCTGAGTTTATGTGTTCACAGAGAGCATTCTGCATGTAGATGGAAAAGAGGCTTGATGTCTCTAATCCTCCCCTGGCTGAGAACCATTACTCACAACACACTCTGATGTTTTAGACTGCATAATGCTCCAGCAGACCAAGACAAGCAACTCACAGAGCTTTTTCAAGGATCATATCACTTCAGGATATCCCGAATCAAATGCTGCTATGTTGTAGAAGGTGAATGTGTGTTGAATTGGCATGATCCTTTCAACTTATAGTAAGTACACTACTTAAAGCAGCTGGATTAAACTGAAGAAAATGCATAATTAGAATGTTTTTTGTTTTTTTTTAATCAGCAAATACAGAACAAAAAAAACCTAAAGTTTTCAGTGTTTAAAATGTCGTGTGATTCTTGTTATTTACACGTCCCGTGGCCAGTTGTGCAGTCTCAGTGTTCATGCCTGTCTAATTCAATCTGCTATGAATGCATGTGACAGAATGGTCTGCATAAATCCGCTGGATACAGCTGAATCTATAACAAAGCGAGCGCTATTCCTCTTGCTGAGAAAAGTGGCTGATTGTTTTCATAATGATGGCCACGGAATGCAGAAGTGTGGGGATGTGGCTAAAGCCAGATGATGAGAAAATACTTTCTAAAAAAATAAAAATCTCTAATATAATTGAATGTTATTTTCTGTTGAACCATTAAACCATTATTCAACTACTCTTTTTATATATATTTTTTCCTTCCTTCATGCAGATCACTGTTTTTCGAATGGGCTCTGAGGGACAGCAAGATATTGAAATGGCCATTCTGACTGCTTTGTTAAAAGGTATTATGTCATAAAGACAAGCTCAGAGTTGGCATACTTGTAAGGTACTGGTCAGTATTACTTGTTTTGAGCACATAAATTTATCTCAATAAATTTATTCTTGATAACTTTAAACAAAACTCAAACTGTAGTTTCTCACAAAACTTTGATTATTAAAAAAGGCCAATGAAATGTTATGTTATGACCCACACATTCATTGGGAAGAGTGCTGACAGTCAATGACATCTTCCTCCAAGAAGGTAAGCCAAAAAGGTCATTGCTGAACAAACTGGTTGTTAAGAATGCTGTAACCAGCATTTGATGGAAAGTTGAGCAAAAGGAAAAAGTGTGGTAGAAAAGGTGTGGCAGCAATAGAATTTATCACAGACTTGTGAAGACTGGGAAGCAAAGTCTATTCAAGATTTTAGGGGTGGACTGTAGCTGGAGTCATAGCTTCCAGAGACACTGTACAGAGGTAACCTGGACATGGGGCTACAATTGCTGCACTTTTTTCTATTAAAGCCCTTCTAAAACAGAAACATCACCTGCATAAATCCTGGGCAAAGGAGAAAAAAAACTGAACTATTACTCTTTTCAGATTAAATTTAGAATTTTACTATAAATGAAGAATCGAGAAGGTACAGAATCTAAGTTGCTTGAGGTCCAGTATGAAGTTTCCACAGTCACTGATGATTTGGGGAGCCCCATCTTTTTGTGTTGGTCCACAGTGTGTTTAATCAAGTTCAAAGTCAGAGCAGCCATCTACCAGGAAATCTTAGATTACTTAATTCCTCCCTCTGCTGACAAGCTTTATGGATATGCTGATTTCATTTTTCCAGCAGGACTTGGTTCCAGCCCACACAGCCAAAAGTAACAATATCTGCTCTAATGATGATGGGATCGCAGAGCTTGATTGACCAGCACACTGGTTTGACTGGCTTGAACACCTTAGCAGACCAAAGTAATTAATGTAAAAGGAGCCGCAACCAAGTACTGTTATAATGTGCAAAGAAGACCTAAGACATGCAAAAAACCGTCCAGCTTCAAATCACTATTTGTGGTTATTTATAACCTGTTATACTTTACATTGAGATTCAATATTTCATTACATGAAACCAGCTTAGATTATTGCTGTTCAGTAATTTGGGCATTAACAAAATCAACTTGTCCTGAATCATGTTGACCAGTGCTGTACTTGAATAACGTCACAGCAATATTTTTTCTCATTGCAGGCAGCATATACATGTTTCTTACATATTCTCTCCTTCGCCCTGATTGTTTTTGTCAGGCACAAATGCATCTGCAGCAGACCAGCTCAGTCTGGCTTTGGCCTGGAACAGAGTGGATATTGCCCGCAATCATATTTTTGTTTACGGGCACAACTTACCAGTGAGTGGTCTGTGTAAATTAACCAATCAATACAAAGTGTTCCAGAGAAGCTACACAGCTTATCATCTCTGCCAGACATGAAATATGGATATGATTTAGACAAAAAGCCAACCAGCAATAAACAGGGTGCTGAAAGATCTGTCTCAAGTCAAGAGAGCTCCTTTTTTGTTAAAGATACATATTTGTGAAAATCATGTTCACTTCAGGTGGTAGAGAACTGAACAGTATTGTATTAGTGTTTATTTCTCCAATATAAAAAAGCAAGACCAAGTCAAGTAAGAGCAAGACCACAAAATAGGATTAATATAACAGATTTCTTCTTCTTTAATTTTACTTTCAATCAGCCTGCTGGAGCCATTGCCAACACAACAAGTGCAGCATCAGCTCAGGAAAAACCAAGGAGTCCAGTCAGTGCTCCACGAAACAAAGTCCGGACTAAAAAGGGGAAGGGGAAGGGAAAGGCCAAACCTGAACCTCCTGAGGAGACAGATCCCAGAAAGCTGGAGCTCATTCGCTGGGTGAGGATGGAGTTTGTGGGAAACACTTCATGGAAAATAAGGAAATATAATGGAGGCTAACTTAGTTACTATATGTATCATATCTTACTGTGTGCTAGGTGAACTCTTTGGAGCAGGCTATGATGGATGCTCTTGTGCTGGACAGAGTGGACTTTGTCAAACTGCTGCTTGAGAACGGCGTCAACATTCATCATTTCCTCACCATCCCTAGACTGGAGGAGCTGTACAATACAGTGGGTCCAAAACGCAAAGACATAAAATAAGAACAAATCTGAGAGTTCTCATTGAGATCTGAGGACTGAAATAGCATAACTAAAAAGTGTGGAAATAGCATCACTGACCTTCTTCCAACCATTACTTTTCTCAGAAACTTGGTCCTGCGAATACACTGCATGCTGTGGTTCGAGATGTTAAAAAGGTAAATTATATTTTACAGTTTTAACAATGTAAAGTCAAAATTTGAGGCTGTAGGCAAACATTTTTGAAGTACTCCATATCTTATGAGTAACTGTTGATTCTCTAGGGAAACCTTCCACCAGATTACCAGATCACTTTGCATGATATCGGTCTGGTGCTGGAATACCTCATGGGTGGAGCTTACAGGAGCAAATACACAAGGAAGGCTTTCCGCAATCTCTACAATACTTTATATGGACTAAAAAGGGTATGGATAGATGGAAGTGAACACAAGAATGGCCCAATCAATGTAATATCATTTAGTATTAACTATAAATATTTTTTCTCTTGTGCAGCCAAAAGCTTTGAAGCTCCTGGGAATGGAAGTGAGGATTAGTTTTGATGAAAAATACGTTTACTTGATTTATTCATGAGCTAAAACAGAAAGCTTGATTTTAAGATAGGATGTTTATTTGCAGGATGATGAACCAAGACCAAAAGGCAAGAAAAAGGCCAAAAAGAAGAAGGAAGAAGAAGTGGAGATAGACGTGGATGACCCAGAGATCTGTCGATTCAAGTACCCCTTCCATGAGCTGATGCTATGGGCAGTGCTAATAAAGCGGCAGAAGATGGCACTGTTTCTTTGGCAGCGTGGCGAGGAAGCTATGGCGAAGGCCTTGGTGGCTTGCAAACTGTATAAGGCCATGGCCCACGAGTGCTCTGAAAGCGAATTGGTGGATGACATATCCCAAGATCTGGAGAACAACTCCAAGTCAGTTCTATAGAGTAACAGATTCAAATAAAACACACATTTCAAGCATAAAATGTATAGAACATAACTTTTACAACTTCTACATTTGAACTAAGCTCAGACTAGCTTTTTGTTAGATATATTTTTATGGATGAAATAAGGAATGTGTGAAAGAAAAAAAAAGCTGGCACAGGCAACCCAAAATGCAGCTCATAAAGTATAGATCTATATAGCGTTTGCTCCAGTGTTAAGGTGGAAGTCTGAGAGCCATAACTTAGAGACCTAGCAAATCAGCACCATACCCAATGAATTAAAAGCACTCTGCAGTATGCACAGTCTACCTGTAATTCAACACATTGGACAATTTGACTTGTGGGAAAAACAGTAGATTGAAAACTTGAAATTCTGGCAGACTGCAGATAGATAGAATTGCTGCTCTGGTTCTGACAAGCACAAGAATGCATCAGCACTTTTCTTCCAACAACTGTTTGCCTAGAATACTTTATATTAGTGAGCCACAAAGTGGTAGTGCAAGTTTTTCTCTATATAGTTAATCCGTTTTACTCATGAGGGTTTATCAGCTTCATACTAAGCTAGCTGACAAAACTGCTTTAAGTTAAAGTATTTTCTTGCCTGATAAACTTTATGCTAACAAGCAACAGCTGTGGGTGTCTATGTGGTCTGCAGGAGCTCTCGGTCCTATTTATGTTATGAACTGTACTGGACCCTCGTCCCTCGAGCTTAAGTTGTACCTCCTCTTTAATCTTAGATTCAAATTGTTTCATAAGCTTTGGACAACATGTTTTTCTTACAGATAAACTGTTTCTGACAGTATGGGAGAAACTATCCTCCATCTGGTTCATCAACGTTTCCTGCATAAATGATATTTATTGCTACATTTATCTATGTTGCAAAGCAGCAAGCCTTACATCTGTTGACCATATTCTTAGTAAAACGTTTTTTGTTTTTGTTTTTTACATAGAAAGGAGTCTGTGTTGTGTTAAACAGCACTCCTCCTGGTAGTGGGGATCCAGATAACAAGTCATCATAAAGTACTCCCTTTCTGTTTTTAGGAGGGACATGGTTGCAAGGTCTCAAAAAGTGCATTTAAAATAATTGATCTGCCTTGAAATAGAGTAGAAATAGATTATAACTTCCTAATGTTAGCTGGTCTTTAGTTTTGGTATTTGCTTGTTTGATGTCTTATATAAATGTGTACAACTGTGGTCACCCTTTTTTTAGAGAATTTGGCCAACTGGCTTATGAGCTGTTGGACCAGTCCTACAAGCACGATGAACAGGTGGCCATGAAACTCCTGACATACGAGCTTGTCAATTGGAGTAACTCCACTTGTCTGAAGCTGGCTGTGGCTGCGAAACAACGAGACTTCATCGCTCACACCTGCAGTCAGATGTTGCTCACTGACATGTGGATGGGCTGTTTAAGGATTGGAAAAAATCCTGGCCTCAAGGTGGATTTTCAAATAGTTTTTGCTATTGAGCAGATTAGGTAAATAGTCAGTATTTTAAAACTTCATGATTTAATCAGATAGATGATATCATACCTAGGTTATCCTTGGAATCATCTTACCTCCTATGATTCTGCTCCTGGATTTCCGAATTGGAGAGGATACGTCTTATAAACGGCCTGGAGACAAAGAAGAGGGAAAGGACAAGGAGGATGATGCAAAATCCAGCAAGGTCTTTGTTCATGCTGTCACACTTCACATTGTAAGAATGAAAGATGACAGGTTTGAATACTTTGTGTTGATGTTGTAGGACCCTAACACTGATGGGACTTCCCGCAAAGGTGATGAGGAGGAGGGCAGTGCTAATGTCCGCAAAATTCCCATTGGAAAAAGGTTCTTTGAGTTTTACGATGCCCCATTTACCAAATTCTGGTTCAACACTGTAAGTTCAACTCAAATCTTTAAGAAGATAAAAAATAAAAAATGTATTCTAAGCAAAACATTGACTATTTATTTCTTACATTGCTTCTCCGATAGATTTCCTATCTGGGTTATTTGATGTTGTATAATTATATCATCCTGGTGAAAATGGAGCGATGGCCATCTGTACAAGAGTGGACAGTCATTGCATACATCCTCACTCTTGGCACAGAAAAAGTTAGACAGGTAGAAGATGCAAATATGTTCCTCCTAAAATTTCTTCATGACATTAAAACTTTGATTGATCTCAT
Organism: Girardinichthys multiradiatus; assembly: GCF_021462225.1. Lineage (NCBI taxonomy): Eukaryota > Metazoa > Chordata > Actinopteri > Cyprinodontiformes > Goodeidae > Girardinichthys > Girardinichthys multiradiatus. The sequence continues at coordinate 26,000,848 of NC_061795.1, read as the reverse complement.
GTTGACTTATAAATCCTGGTGCGTAGATTCTGATGTCCGAGCCAGGGAAGCTGAAACAGAAGATAAGTGTTTGGATGGAAGACTATTGGAACATCACAGACCTTGCTGCCATCTCCACCTTCCTTCTGGCGCTGATGCTGCGCTTGCAGCCTGAACCATACATGGGCTACGGCAGAGTCATCTACTGCATAGACATCATCTTCTGGTACATTCGTGTGCTGGACATCTTCGGAGTCAACAAGTACCTGGGACCCTACGTGATGATGATAGGGAAAATGGTAAAGTCATAAAGATACTTCGCAGGCATAAAAAGTGCAAGCTGAGCTCAAACGTACTTGCTTCTTTTTCTTTCAGATGATTGATATGATGTACTTTGTCGTGATCATGCTGGTGGTACTAATGAGCTTCGGTGTGGCCCGGCAAGCCATCCTTCACCCGGATGAGGAGCCGACGTGGCGCCTGGCCAGGAACATCTTCTACATGCCCTACTGGATGATCTATGGGGAGGTTTTTGCAGACTCGATAGACCGTAAGACTAGAATTTATAGTAAGATTCTGTTTCCTGATTCTGGGCAGAGGATCAGTCTTTTTTTTAATTCCAGTCAAGTTGATTATTTGATGTGTACAAAATGGTACACTCTATACTTTGGCTCCCTCTGCTGGCAGATTTGTAACAATTCTTAATGGCATTCATGGCAATAATGCTGCATGGAACAGGAACAGAACTGATGTTACATGCCTCCGCGCTTTTGATTAACTGCTGTTAAGATTTGTTTTTTTGTTTTTTTGTGGAAGCTGCTTGTGTCAAGGTGAAGACATAAATACAAAGTTTACATCAGCAATCAGCAAACAATATGTAATGTTTTTAAATACCCTAAACACACCAATGACAAAAGAAATGTGGATCAAATTTTGAAACTTAGAATTTTTATAGAAAAAAGGAAGAGGGAAATTATTGAGTGAAAAAAAGATGATGTCTAAGCAGAAGATGCATTATTTGCTGGTATTTCTTCATTTTCTGTCTGATTTTTATTTATGATACAAGGTATTTGGTTGAATTACAACATCTGGAATGTCCCATGTAGAAATGCTGGGGGACCTCATATAGAAACCTTTTATTTTAAAAGAACATTTGTACCCAAACAATTACAGTGCTGTAAAATGATTTAATGTAATACAATATCCAAGCATAGACACAAACTCTTAACAAATTCTGGTTTAATGTTCATGTTTAGAATTTAGCTTTTAAAAACGTTTTCTGTTTTAAAACTTTACTAATGCACACCTTTTCAAGTGTTTAGTTTCTAAAATTTTAAAATGATTACATTGTTGTTGCATACTGCTAATGTAAACTGTAAGCTAGTTCACAAACACTTGATTTGATGGAAGGACACCAGTATGATAGACCAACTTCACCTTGACAGAAATCTAAAACATGTTTAATTTACCTTCATTTTAACCTTTTCTCTGTGCCTCTGCATTTTTTGTATTTTTCAAAGTCTATGCAATGGAAATCAATCGTAAGTACTCTTCAAGTCAAGGATTCTCAACTCTGAACAGTTTGCTGAACTTGTTTAAATAGCAAAGCTAATATTCACCATTTACTCCCTTACAGCTCCATGTGGAGAACATTTATATGATGAAGATGGCAAAAAACTTCCTCCATGCATCCCCGGTGCATGGCTCACACCTGCAATTATGGCTTGTTATCTTCTCGTGGCAAACATCCTTTTGGTTAACCTGCTCATTGCCGTCTTCAAGTAAAAAAGAAAAAAAAAATTCCAGTCTGGCCGTTCCATTATACTGATTGAAACATATCCTGAGTCAAAATGACGGTTATTTCTTTCTATTCTGTCTCACAGCAACACCTTTTTTGAGGTCAAGTCCATTTCCAACCAGGTGTGGAAGTTTCAAAGATACCAGCTGATCATGACGTTCCACGACCGCCCAATCCTGCCTCCGCCGCTCATCATCCTGAGCCACCTTTACATCCTCTTCAACAGGCTTTTCCGACGTTGTATCAGGAAAAGACAGGAAGGAGAACTCGATGAGAAAGACCGAGGCCTTAGTTAGTCTCCTCCCTTTGAATTATTTAAATTATTATGAGGATCTTGTTTTACCAGAAAACTGCTGCTCATCAAGCTCTTGAAAGGTTCTGGCTAACTTTGGGTGTTGATGTTTCCTGCAGAGCTCAGACTGAATCCAGAGGAACTAAAAAATCTGTATGAGTTTGAGGAACAGTGTGTGGAGGAATATTTCCGTGAAAAGGAGGATGAGCAACAGTCCTCAAGTGATGAACGCATTAAGGTTACTTCAGAAAGGTAAAACACTTCCTGAGTTGTACTTTCAAAAGCTATTTCGAAAGCTATTTTACTCCTATGAATCTCATCTTTACGGCAGAGTTGAGAACATGTCAATGCGTCTGGAGGAGGTCAACGAGAGGGAGAACACCATGAAAGCTTCGCTGCAGACAGTAGACCTGCGTCTGGCCCAGCTGGAAGAGCTCCACGGACGTATGGCTTCCGCACTGGAAAAGCTCGCAGGAGTAGACAAACTGGAGTTAACCAGAACCTTCTCCAGAAACTCATCTGTGTGCGACCATTCCACTCTCCTCCGGCAAGGCAGCATTAACAGCGCAGATGGTTACAGCCTCTACCGCTTCCACATGGACATGGAAGAGTTTGCGTCCAGGCAGAAGGAAGCGGACGAGAAAGGAGGCCTAGAGAGAGAGCGGAGTGTGCGCCAAACCTCAAGCACATGTGCTCTTAACGTAGCACAGACCCTAGAGGTTGGTGGTTTGGAGAGATCGCGACCTAGTTCATGTGTGGACATTCTCATATCTCCATGTGAACAGAAGCTTTCGTCTGGGGCATCAAGCCAAGAAAACATAACCAACATACGGCAAGGCAGCACAGTGTTTCTGGACAAACTACCAGACAAAAACAGGCTAAAACCTTTATCACCTGCCAAAAGGGCTAAATCACTAAAATACTTTCCTGCTGAAGCCCAACCCACATCTCCTTTAACAAAGAGATTTGTCAGCACCATTGCTGTCCACCCCCCTGATAAACCAGAGAGAGCTGCTGAGCCTACAGCTGAGGCCAAACCTCTAGAAGGAACTTCCTCTTCTCCAAGAAGGGCAAAATCCCTAAGAGATCTTCCGGCTGAAAGCCAAAGTCAGACACCCCCCATCACTAGGAAGAGGGCTATCAGCAGCATCATTTATGATCCAGCTGAAACAGGTGATAAAACTCAAATGCTTGCAGATTCAGAGCGCCAGGTCCATCCCAGTGGAAAAGCATCATCAGTCAAAACCCTTGCTCAGCAGTTTCAAGCTGCCGCTTCACCTGAAGAGTTACAACTGAATCACACGGAAGCAGGTTCTTCAGAACTTGAGATAGGACAAACAGAAACAGAGCAAGATGAAGACCGAAAGACAACAAACCCCAAGAGAAACCCCTCAGACGGTACGGACTATCTGACTGTAGCCGATGAAAGGTACATGCGGTCTCACAGGTCAAAGAGCTGCAACGCCAGCGACAGAAAAGCAAAGCTCCTGATGCCCTCAAAGGAGCCAAGAGCCTCCAGCAGTGAGAGAGACCTTGCTGAAGCAAGCAGAGCTTCAGATTCCGGATGGGAGGCAGAAAAGAGGAAGATGATGCAGGCAGGAAAAACACAAGAGGGTTAGTCGGACGAGAAATGAAAGCAATCAATGAAAAAAAATAAATAAATGGATTATGAAACCAACACTGGGAAGCAAAACATGTTTAAATAGTTATGGAAAAATGATTTGAAAAATGTCAAGGGGTTGGTTAAAAAAATAAAATCACAACTAATTTATGAAGATTTCTTTCTTTACTAATGCTGCTTTCAGTATGTGTAACATACAAGAACTTACAAACTAACTACCGGTCACATTACAGTTTTTCCCAGTTGATGTGCTCTCATGTAAAGGACATGTAAAGGGAAACCTACTAGATGTCTTCTGTTTAAGTAAAAAACAAACAAAAAAAATGCATGCATACACAGTGTGACCATCGAAAAACACCAACATTCTATATATGGTTGAAACTTTCAAATACTATCTGTAAGCATTTTGTTTTTTCAGATACTCTGTGCTTAGTACTGAGCCCCCATAGGGATCTCCCTACTGCTTTCATGCAAAAACAACACAGTATGAATTCATTCCTGCTTCTGAAAAAAAAAACATTCCTTTCACAGTTTCATTTTAACACCGAAATCTGTATAAATGTAGGTTCCATAAGAAAACAAACAATAAAAAATATTACTATTAACAGGTTGCATTTGTATGCTTATTTTTTTAGCTATTTTATCACAATTCTCCTTAGCAGCAGAACTGATGTCAGTGCAACAGAGAGACAGAAGCTTAATGACATACATGAACTTCACACAATCACAGTCAATGCTGAAACCTGGTATCTCACAGCATCTTCATAGGAATTCTGATAATAGGTAGTATATATAAAAATGATGCTACAGTATGTAAAGTATACGACAACAGATTGCAACCAATATATTTTCATATTATAAACGCCAGCAGAATTATTGCCCACTGCAAGCAGGCACTGCAGGGCAAGCTACAAACTCCCTGCAAGAGTCTATTGCTTGAGCAGATACAAAGTATCAGGGCCTCGGTCTCCATCGATACTCTTCTGATCAGCAAATCAGGGCAGCGTCTCGACCGCCCAAAAACCGGTGACCTCAGGTGACCCTGTGTGTGCAAGAGCAGAGCTGCTGCTGCAGAGAGGAAACCCGAGAGGAAGGAGTCCTCTAAAACAAGCAAGGTCACGATAGAAATGTGACGACTGTCCGTCTGCTGCTTAGAGGAGCGAACACTTGAAGAATTTAATTCTCTTAGACTTCTTATCTGTGATTTTCACCGGTTTCCCCGTTCCTCCACCACTGCTGTCAGTCTACCAATCAAAGGCACAAGAAACAGAGCATTAGTAACGAAATCTGCAGCATCTTCTCTTAAAAATGTCTTCACTACTTACCGTCTTTGAGCACAGATTGTTTAATATGTCTCTTGCAATAGTGTAAAAGGCCTTAAAAAACAAAAACAAAATGTTAATGTACTCGTGTAAATAATTTATTTTCTGTGATCAATCAATTGCCTTAAGTATTCAATCCAGTTTAACCTTTTTACATTTTGTCACACTACAAACCTCAAACAATCTTAACAGGATTTTATGTGATGGGCCATTCACGGAAGTGTATCAATGTAAAGGGGAACAAAATTATTACTCCTAAATATACAACCAACTGCTTTAACAAATTAGCAAGTTCTTACACAGAGGACACAGAAAACATGTAGAAGAAGATGCTCTGGTCAGATGAGACACAGATTTAGGTTTTGTCTTACAGTTAAGCCCAATATTATTCATACCTCTGGCTAATTTAGGCTTAAAGTACTATTTTAATTTTACCATATTTCACTAGACTGACTGGAAGTAATATTATCGCTTTAGATTAGCCTAGCTAGAGTCCAAACTTGAATCTGATAGAGAATCTGTGGAGAGAGCTAAAGATTAGGGTGATGGAAAGGAGGCCATCCAGCCTCAAAGACTTGGAGCTCAACATGAAAGATAAAACTGTCAATATACCAGCGAAGACATAAAAAAAGGTTTTTAAAGGTTTTTCCATTGATTATTGTTGAAATGGCAGGTTTTTTTTTTATTTATTAAAATGTACATAAATACAGATTTTTGTTTTCAAAACGGGTACTCCTTTTAAAAAGTGCTCTTACCTCCTGAGAGATTCCCTTTTCATTTCCAGTCAGAAACAAGCAATCATTTTAAATCTAAATCTGCCCGGTGTATGAATAATTTCATGCTTAAACATACATGTAAAACTCTCTGTCTGATAGAAAGCCAGCACTGCACATCATCTTTTTCAGCATCGACATGGAAGCTGGTCAGGTGTTGATAGAAAGATGGGTGGGGCGCAAACCTGGAAGAAAACCTGTTAGAGGTAAATACTCTAGACGGATTCACCTTCCAGTAAGACGATGACCCTAAACATACAGCCACAGCTACGATAGAATGACTTCAATCAAAACTAAAACATTTGTTCTCTTGATGTGCAAAGCAAGTAGATACATTACCCAAAATCCAAAGGGCTTCTACATCGTATTGATTCAGGCGGAGAATCAATAAAAATGGACACCACATTTTCCAGATTTTTATGTGTAAAAGATGTTGAAAAGTATGTATTGTTTTTCTTTTACTCCACTGGATTGTGTTAAGTCTTTCACACGAATTCCCATAACGTTTGTGGTTGTTATGTGACAAAATATGTAAACACTAGGGGTATTATTACTTTTGCCAGACCCTATAATTTCAAGCTGAAAAGCCTCCACTTACCTCCTCTACATTTAAGCCAGACTTTGCGCTTGTTTCCAAGAACTTCACTCCATAGTCAATAGCCAGCTAAGGGAGAGTAAATAAAACTGTTTCACTTTCTGTTTATTCCAAAACTGCATTTGAGTTTGGTTTTCTAGTGTAGTGACTGACTGCAGAGACTCACTTTTTCACCGCGGTCTTTCGACACCTGTCTCCTGTCAGTCATGTCACATTTGTTACCCAGGATCATTTTCTCCACGTCAGATGAGGCATGCTGGAAATATTGAAAAGGCTCATTTAAAGAAAAATATTGTTAAGAGTACAAAACAAAGGTAAAGCACCACAATTTTAATAATTGTTAATTAACTACAAAAAAAAATGTTTTATTTTAGGTTGTCATGCAACGTGAGAGGTTACCTCTTCGATGTTTCTAATCCAGTTTTTGATGTTGTCAAAGGACTTCTCGTTGCTGATGTCATACACCAACATAATTCCCTATAGAGGAAAAAACCCAAAAGTTTCTGAGCCCTGAAATGAAACAGCAGGGTGGATTTACAGTGAGCAGCTTAAAATGGCAGGGACATACCATTGCTCCTCTGTAGTAAGCTGTGGTAATGGTGCGAAACCTCTCCTGTCCTGCTGTGTCCCTGAGAACACCAGTTCAAAAGATTAAGGTTCAGAGCATCTTTTACCTTTAAACACCAGATTAATACAGTAGGTATTTTCTTTTAAAAAGGATTCAACTCTCAAAAGGTTCAGTTACCAAATCTGGAGTTTGACTCTTTTTCCATCCAGCTCTATGGTTCTGATCTTGAAGTCAATCCCTACGTTAGAGCAAACAAATGGGATTAGAGAAGAATTCAGGGTGTCTCTATATTTCTATGTCAAAATGTCGTACTTTTCCAGACACGTTTACATACAAACGGATGGATGGGTGCAAAGATGGATGGATGAGAAATGATGTTAGGGGTAGGTCTACCACCAATGATCTCAAAGCTCCTTTGTTTTCTGCCCTCATTTAAATATTTCCAATAAGAAAAAGGATGGCAGAAATGCATTTTTGGACCGGGCCTTTTTTTTTTGCAGGTAAAGAACAGAGCTGCTGTAAATGTTGTTTGGTATTAACATCTTCCTCTTTGTTGTGTTGTCTGAGCTCTTTTTTTTATTATTATTATGCAACATATGCAGGTCTGCTCTTGTTATACAGTTAGGCGCTGACAGTTCTGGTTCTGAATAGTTTGTTGGACTAGATGAATGTTTGACTGTACGGCATACACTATATGAACCCAGTAGATCAAGCTTACTGCGTTGACCACCAACATTATATTATCAGATATAACGCTCCTCCACACAGGAAACCAGGCACTTCTCTGACAATAATTATTGTTTTGTGAAAACTAAATAAAACAATAGAAAAATATTGTGAGATCTTCATTAGTGATCACACAAGCCTTATAGGGTTATGGGGACGACATCGGTGTCAAACCAAAGGTCTCAGCCATTAATCAGTGTAGCATCCTGTATTGAACCTAACTGATGGAAGTGAGCTTACAGGAAATAATCATTACCATTTGTCTCTCACGTCCATTGTCTCGCTTTCAGACATTCAGAGCTCATTAACATACAGCAGATCTCTGTGATACGCATTAAAGCAGCTATCGTACATATGTTACTACCCGTAGATTCTTGCCTAAGGTTCGGTGAATGTTTCTTCAGTTTAACATGAGTATTTTTATCCCTCGGGGCGTCCTCGGGTGTACTCACCTATTGTGGATATGAAGGTGGTATTGAAGGAGTCCTCGCTGAATCTGAACAGCAGACATGTCTTACCGACGCCGCTGTCTCCGATGAGCAACAGTTTGAAGAGGTAGTCGTACGTTTTCGCCATTTTAACAAACAACTGTTTGGGTTTTTGGCGGAGACCGTTTAGAGCAGGAGGAGTCCGCCCGGGTGGATGTCTTCAGCTGTCTGCTGCTGAATCCGGCAGACTGGCTGCACGGCAAGACCGGTGCCGGAGGTGTTCACGTCATTGTTTTCGCTTCGCCTGGTGGGATATGTAGTTTCAGATAGAATAGTGACTTTGGGATATGACGTCGGAGCCTGAAGCTGGAAATGACGTCACACAGGAGTTGAGAGGTTACAGGTGAGAAAACAGGGAGATTTACTATTTGTTCTGGTGCTAATTACCGTTAGCAGTACAAGCCGATAAAATATGGAGGGCCAAAACGGACAAAATTCAATAAATAAATATATCATGAAGTAAATAAATGTACCATGAAACATTTTTTTATGAAGACTGTTTGATGACAGTTTAAATTATTATTAGTTATTGCATTATGACACTGGAATTAAATATTTATGTTTATTTTTAAATGAATTTATGTAAACAAGGACTTTTTAATTATTAAATCATTAAACATTTATATTTAATTATTTAATTGGACATTTCACAATTGAATGGTATATTTAATTATTTCATGATGTAATAAATAAATGTTACATTTAATTATTTGATGGAACATTCACATTTATTTAGTTCATGATATATTTAGTTATTTAATTTTGTCCCTTTTGGCCCTCATAACAACATGTACTTCTCTCTGTAGTGTCAAAATGACCATGTCCACAAGTAGATGCTTTACAGCACTATGTGTTGCCACTAAAATAACAAGCTACAAACTATCAGAGGTTCTTGGTTTCAATTTATTCTGGCATCTCACTGACACTTCCCTACACTCTGTATGCACACAGCCATACTGGATACTGAACTCAGCGTTGTTCTGCGAGCTTTGACTTTCCAAGTTTACATAGAACAAACCAATAGTTCAGGATTTATTTAAAGGGAGTTTTATTAAAAGCCATAAGCAATTCATATTTTACCCGTTGTAACTCTCAGTATCTTAATTTAGAATAAATTCAGGTTAGTTGATCCAGAAGGCTCAAAAACATAGAAGTTTATGCAAATGCATTAATATTGAGCTTTAAACAAAAACTAGTGCTGTGACTACATAAATGTATGACATGAGGGAATTGAAAAACGATTTCCACTTTAAGATTCCTAGACTTTATTAAATAACCCAAAGTGTGTTTAACTGATAATACCTTCACAGAAAGCATACAAATCGTCCTTTCTTGTTCTGAATGCAAAGAACGAATTTGCCATTGATAACAAATATATACATACAAAGAAAAGAAAAAAATTACAAAAAGAATCAGTGACACAAAAATACAGTTTGTATAACAGAAGACCACTTCAAGTACGTTTCTGTCAAAAAACATTGGCAGCTGTGTTGGTTCAACTCATGCTTTTAAGTCCATACTTTGCAAATGCAGCGAGTTGAACCTTTTCCAAAACCAGATCTGGAACCTAAACTACGATCACTGTGTCTGACATTGCACTCCGCCCCTGGGACGCTCTTCATCCTCCTCATAGGCTTCTCCGTGGTAGCGCTTTTGTTGCGAATTGAGATCAACCTCACAGAGATCCACCTCCTCCATGTCATCCGTGATCATCACATCTTCTCTGGGAGGGAGTAGTCTTTCCAACTGGAACATGAGATGCTCTGGCAGCCAGTGGTTTTCAGGGAACTCCACCTGAAAGGAGAAAACATGATCAGCCAGTTGCCTCGTACGTCACAAAGATATCGCCTAAATGTTGGCTGTTGTGAAATGATCCCCGTTTAAAATCACACCTGGAACTGAACGATTAGCATTCCCCTGTCATAGGGATCCCTGTGGATTGGCATGCCCTCATTTTGAACAAATTTGATGTCGTTGTGCTTGATTACTTCTCCTGTAACAAAACAAAAGTCAGTACATCTATAAACCAAGCAGCAGCACGGGTAGAGACTGCTGGCCAACCGATAAGAGTTACTGTACCTGGCTTTGTGCTGATGATGAGCATTCTGTTGTCTAATGTCTGGATGGTCTTTCTGAAGCCACAAAGGGCCTCTGCAAGTTTAATGTCCATTTTCATTATCAGATCGTTGCCTTGTCTCTGGAAACGTGAGTGCTCCTTCTGATCCAGGACAATGATGATGTCCCCGGGTTCTAGTCCCGGTTCCTGGTCGCCCTCTCCATGAAATGTGATTTTCTGACCATCTTTCATACCTGAAACAAATAAAAATCAATGCTTTATTCATGTTCTCCATCTAAAATTACGTTGGATTCTTTTTCTCTCTAATATTTTAGGTGAGAATAGCTTACCTTTGTCAATGTGAACTTCAAGAATTTTCTTCTTGCGTTCCACTTTGTGTCCGTTGCAGTTCTTGCAGCGGTCTTTTGAGTTAAATTTCTCCCCTTGTCCCTGGCAGTCGGGACACATACTCTGGATCTGCTGAATCATGCCTGGTCCCAACTGTTGCACTCTGATTTGTACTCCTCTGCCTTTGCAATTCGAACACTTCTCCAAGGCTCCCTTTTTACCACCGTAACCTTTAAAATAAAACCAAGATACATTTACTTTTGGTCCTGCCAAGCTGGTGAGGGACTTTTTTTTAACGTTTTCTAAAAGGTTCAACACATACCATCACATTTCTCACAAATTACTTTCTTCTGAAGTCCAAGCTTTCTTGTTGAACCGTTGTACATCTCTTCAAGTGTGACAGCAAGCTGGTGGACAACGTTCTTTCCTGGAGGACGAAAAGAAAATGCAAGTTAAAATTAAATATTCACAGCAAACAGCATCCAAGTTAACACAAAGTTCTAAGACTCCGATATTATATCTCACCTCTTCTCTCTCTCTGCATTCTCCCTCCACCTCCGAAGAACATGTCGAATATGTCCATTGGCGAAGCCCCTGAGTTCATGCCTCCCTCTTTGATAGCTTGCTCTCCTCCTTGGTCATATAGGTCCCTCTTTTTTGGATCAGACAGCACCTCATATGCTTGAGAGATGAGCTTGAACTGTTGAAACAGAGGGGACGACATTAAGTAGCTTTAGACGTTTAGTTATACATGTTATAAAAGAAAAATCAGTCATGTCTATTAGTGTGGGATTTTAAAACAGCATCTATATTTCTCTAAGCTAGACTGTGGATGGTGTTCTAATAAGATTACGCTACTGGATCAACCTTCCACTCAAAAATAGCTTTTTATTTGCCATTGTGGGCTGGAGTTTCAAGACTTCCTATTTATAATGTAAGGTAAACATTTTCAGATTATTGTTAGTTCAACCAGTTATTTAACATTTTCACATACTCATATTCCAAAACTAATGTGCATGTGTACACACACTATATTAGCATGTTTGCAGTTCAGCTTTTATCAAATATTGGAAATTGCTTAAATGAATAATTTAGGGTGTTTGGTTCATTTCACTGACCCTGCACCACTGTGGTTTTGGATGACTTTATTTGGGTGGGAAATGGTGCTGTCCTGCCCTGGGATATTTCACACGGATATGCGTCAATTTGTAACCACCACAGGGGATGTTTCAATTAATTTTTTGGAAAATGTGGTTCTACGATTCCAGTAACTACCAACAGGAAGATCCTGAAGAACTACAGGTCCTTCTCAAAATATTAGCATATTGTGATAAAGTTCATTATTTTCCATAATGTCATGATGAAAATTTAACATTCATATATTTTAGATTCATTGCACACTAACTGAAATATTTCAGGTCTTTTATTGTCTTAATACGGATGATTTTGGCATACAGCTCATGAAAACAAAAAATTCCTATCTCACAAAATTAGCATATTTTATCTGACCAATAAAAGAAAAGTGTTTTTAATACAAAAAACGTCAACCTTCAAATAATCATGTACAGTTATGCACTCAATACTTGGTCGGGAATCCTTTGGCAGAAATGACTGCTTCAATGCGGCGTGGCATGGAGGCAATCAGCCTGTGGCACTGCTGAGGTCTTATGGAGGCCCAGGATGCTTCGATAGCGGCCTTTAGCTCATCCAGAGTGTTGGGTCTTGAGTCTCTCAACGTTCTCTTCACAATATCCCACAGATTCTCTATGGGGTTCAGGTCAGGAGAGTTGGCAGGCCAATTGAGCACAGTGATACCATGGTCAGTAAACCATTTACCAGTGGTTTTGGCACTGTGAGCAGGTGCCAGGTCGTGCTGAAAAATTAAATCTTCATCTCCATAAAGCTTTTCAGCAGATGGAAGCATGAAGTGCTCCAAAATCTCCTGATAGCTAGCTGCATTGACCCTGCCCTTGATAAAACACAGTGGACCAACACCAGCAGCTGACACGGCACCCCAGACCATCACTGACTGTGGGTACTTGACACTGGACTTCTGGCATTTTGGCATTTCCTTCTCCCCAGTCTTCCTCCAGACTCTGGCACCTTGATTTCCGAATGACATGCAGAATTTGCTTTCATCCGAAAAAAGTACTTTGGACCACTGAGCAACAGTCCAGTGCTGCTTCTCTGTAGCCCAGGTCAGGCGCTTCTGCTGCTGTTTCTGGTTCAAAAGTGGCTTGACCTGGGGAATGCGGCACCTGTAGCCCATTTCCTGCACACGCCTGTGCACGGTGGCTCTGGATGTTTCTACTCCAGACTCAGTCCACTGCTTCCACAGGTCCCCCAAGGTCTGGAATCGGCCCTTCTCCACAATCTTCCTCAGGGTCCGGTCACCTCTTCTCGTTGTGCAGCGTTTTCTGCCACACTTTCTCCTTCCCACAGACTTCCCACTGAGGTGCCTTGATACAGCACTCTGGGAACAGCCTATTCGTTCAGAAATGTCTTTCTGTGTCTTACCCTCTTGCTTGAGGGTGTCAATAGTGGCCTTCTGGACAGCAGTCAGGTCGGCAGTCTTACCCATGATTGGGGTTTTGAGTGATGAACCAGGCTGGGAGTTTTAAAGGCCTCAGGAATCTTTTGCAGGTGTTTAGAGTTAACTCGTTGATTCAGATGATTAGGTTCATAGCTCGTTTAGAGACCCTTTTAATGATATGCTAATTTTGTGAGATAGGAATTTTGGGTTTTCATGAGCTGTATGCCAAAATCATCCATATTAAGACAATAAAAGACCTGAAATATTTCAGTTAGTGTGCAATGAATCTAAAATATATGAATGTTAAATTTTCATCATGACATTATGGAAAATAATGAACTTTATTACAATATGCTAATATTTTGAGAAGGACCTGTAGCTTGATTTGGCCAGTGGTCATAATCCGTCATATTTCATAAGAGTCAACTAAACCAAACGAGGATTACAACTACAATAAATGGAAATAGGGTTAAAAAAATACATTTTCAAAAAATTCTGTTTAAAAGAATTACATTTTACATGAGATTTTAGTATGAAAACACTTAACTACAAAGAAAAAACCTCCAGATATGCAATATTTTAAGGACGTGGGTATGAAGTGGTTCATTTGAAATGGAAATGGAAGATATGGGGTTATGAACTGTACTGGAGCCCAAATATTAGCTATAATGTTGACGTTGAAATATAAGCTGGATGTCCTTATATCAAGGCAGACTATTCTCCATTTCTCTTTTAATGATAAAAACACATTTTAAAGTAAACATGCGGCTGAATAAAACTATAACTATATTAGCTGACTTTTTGATTTGCTTCTAATGCACATTTTATTAAAGATTTTATTTAATCAAGCATCATTTTTGTGATTTCCGGGTCAAAAGTTTTCAATTTAAATAGGGGGAAAAAATGACTAGTGAACTTTAACGCGTTTAAAAACCCAGCAGATGTTGAAAATGCAACTCTTGGACCCTGATAAAGAAAATAATAGCAGACAATAAAATAAATAAAAGATATTAAAAGATCACGAGCTATAAGGTGTGATCTTAAATAACAATAATTTCAGCGCTGGTTAGCTCTGGTCTCCCCCCAGTGTTAACAGAAAAGCAGCGCAGCGGATGTTTCCAGAAACTTCTCGTCTTCTCTCTCTACGCGGCATGCGGTTTGAAAACGGTCCGCTCACTGCGTATTTTCACACGTTAATTAAATCAATCTCTCCATTTCCCTCGTACCTTTTCACCTTCGTTGGGGTTCTTGTCGGGGTGGTATTTCAGGGCTAGTTTTCTGTAGGCTTTTTTAATTTCGTCCATCGACGTTTTTGGGCTGACACCCAGGAGGTCGTAGTAGCCGGTTTCGTGCACCATGGTGACTCAACTGCAAAATGAAAAACAAATAACGTGTATTTAATTCCATTGCCTTACCAGAAAGGTAGCGTCGTTTAAATAAAAATAATAAAATGTCGTTAAAAAAAATAAAATAAATAAACATCCAGTTATAAAAAGGTATTACGCGCCTTATAGTCTTGCTCTTTTTAGCTTTAATACATAAAAACAAACAGAAGTCAATTAAGCAGGTTGCATGTCAAATAATATTAAAACCTTGCTATCACCACTGCGCTTAATTAAACTCCCTTTATGTAGCCACTACGTCGCTTAATAAAGGTTAGTACTGCAGTAAAAAGTGTCCAACTTACTGTCGGTGTTTTCTCGGTGTCGTCCTGAGGAATTGCTTGACAAGCTGAAGCTGCCAGAGGACTCGGCTTGCTCTTATAGCCGCACCGCCGTGCAGAAGTTTCTGGAGCGCTTCGAGCGGAGCCGCCCGGATGTGTCGTAGACCAGGGAGTCTAGAAAAGACCAGAGCAAAGAGGAAAGGTGGGAGGGGAGGGGAGGGGAGAGGGTTGGTGCTCCCAAACCTGCTACTCAAATAAATAGCTTGACCTAATTCCTGTCTTCATATAAGGGGCAATGGGAGAAGATCTTTCAAAGAATAATTATGCAATACCTTTTGGGGGAGGGGAAAAGGTAGATGGTGTTGCTGTTACATGAAGAGCAAATTCAGCACCGAGCTACTGGGAAAGAGATCTGTTTTAGAAAGATTTTTAAACGTTGTTTGCCTTGATTCTTAGCATAAATCTTACAGATGAAGCATTATAACGCAGGCAACATAATTTCCTCAGTAATCAGATCAAAACAGCCAGACACACTTCTGCTATCAACTAACTCCACATCATCTCTGGCTTCCTAAGAGGAAGTAGCACTTCCTACACCAAGTTCTATGAGGTTTAGTTTTAGACTTTGTTTTCTTTCAGGAACAGTCTGGAATCATCCTGTTCTCAGAGTAGAAAGACATAGAGGCGGGTTTAAACTAAGTAGGCTATCACTATTTAATCAAATCAAGTTAAACTCAAAATTATTCACCCACCCTGGCAGATTCAGATTTGAAGTAATCTGTTAACTCTGCGCTCATATCTTTTCTTACTGGTTTTATTATTATCGTTTTGGAGTGGCCCAGCCATAGTCCTGACTTTAATCTGGCAGAGAATCTGTAAAGGAAGCAAAAGATCAGGGTGATGGCAAAGAGGCCTTCCTACCTGAAAGACATGGAGCACATCACAAACTATACCAGTGGACACATACAAAAAGCTTTCCAGGACTTAAACGCTCACTCGAACTTGTAATCCTAATGAAGACTTTTCCAATTATAATTTTTTAAATGCCAATTTTGTTAAAATGTAAATAAGACAAAGACGTTTTTATTTTTTTAGAAACATGATTTACCTCGTATATTATCTTTTGGGAGATGCTTGTGTCATTTTTTTAAAATGATAATCAAACGTCTTGGTTGAAAGAAAAATGTCAGGGGTCTGAATAGTTTTAGGCTTACCTGTACATTGTGAAAAACGGTGGTCTAGCTGGGACAGAAGCCTGATATTGTGTTATGAAACTGTCGATGGACAGTTAAATATTTCTCTCTGATGGTGACTTATGAGCGTATGCAGAGTTGCCAACCTCTACGTGGAAGTTGGTCTGAAACGGGCTGGGTGTATGAAAAACAACATTTTTCTAATACCTATTTATTTTTTTATGAAGCAACTTGCTCCCTTACATTGGGAGTCCTGATTGAACACCACAGGGTACAAGGTGTCCTCTGAGTACTGTTAACTAATCACTGCTCCCACACATACGGAAAACCATCTAAAATATGGAGGTGTAACTAAAGCCACTCGGCTGGTTGGTTTATACCTAAACTAAACACGGAAATCCCTGGAATATATACAGGGATATACATAAATATACATATAATTGAGCGTTTAAATGAACGACAAAAGTTTTCCTGTTGAATGTGCAAACCTTATAGAATCAGCAGAAAATTGAAAAACCTTACAGCTCACTCCAAAAAACTGAAAACAATTGATGTAAAGGTTGACTCGGATGCTAGGGTCAGTGATGAAATTGTAAATAAGCCAAGACTATACTCTTCATAGAAAGGGCCGTGTTTGTTTTCTCAGATTTGATCCGTTTTCTACGTTCAGGACATAAACACAGCGGTGCATCAAGCCCACCTCTCAATCATTTCTGTGCCTCAAAGATGTGCTTGAGGCTTTGTCAGGCTGCAGATAGATGTAGCCATGTGACAATGTAGAAAGAATGGGGAAAGTGCAAATGTTGGACACTTTGCAGAGCAGCCACAGAAGGTTTTGTTCTCCATGGAGTACATTATGACAAAGCAGAATATGACATTTTACAGGATCAACAATCTGACTTGCATCAAGCTCAGATATGAAACTGTGCAGATAATATGCAGTGTAGCTTTACACGGTAGGGATGTATTTTAAGTTAGCTTCTCAAATGTCTTCGCATGATTCCTGTCTGCATAAAAAGTGGAGTAGGTGAAGAGCATAGTGTTAGATAGTTTTGCGTGGATAGTGTTGCTTTAAAGAGAGCAAATTTAAATTAAACTGTAATTAAATTGATCTATTGCAATATAAATCTTCTATCATAACACTATTATACTAATTAAAGACAATATAATTAAAATCCAGTATTCAGAATGTCCTTAGCAATTTGATCAAAACAGGCAGCATTTGAGTCCTTAATCATTCTAATATATTTATATTTTGATTCCAAGGCGCTGGATTTTCTGCATCTTCGTCAAAATGATGTTGAACTTCCCATCTTCATACTTCATCATAATCCTTTAACAAAACTTTCCATGTTTTTCTTTTAACACCCATGCATATTGTGTAATTATTGATATGTGATATTTGGATATTTCAAAAACAAATGACTTCATAAGATACATGATTCTTTTTAGGGCAGCATGAGAAACAGACCTCCTCCCCAAGGCTTACACACTTCTGGTGTCCGTCTCATTTTCTATCAGAAACAAACTTTTTGGAAGAATGAAAATAATTTAACATTTCAATTTGTCAGAGGTTTGAATCATTTTGGGCTTAACTGCACCTTTTAGTTGGTTAAGTGAAGACGGTAAAAAATGTGATTTTGTCAAAAACAGCCTATTGTCTTTGCTCTTTAAAAGTAAAAATACTTCAAGGGTTCAATTTAATCTAAAATCACCATGAAACATAAAATAGGGTTATAATTTAACTATTACTTGGGCAGTCTATAATTATCTTAACTAATATATTTAGTTAAAATTGTAACACATTAGATCAGCCCTTATTAGAAGGTGTTATGCATTTTAATTTTCTTCTTCAAGTCGGCTCATTCTTTTACTTAATTAAAATGAAAAAGAAAAAGACATTTGAGATTTATTTTTCAAAATGTACCCCAGCAAATAGATACCAAAATTCAATTTGAAATGTAAAATTTGAAAATGAAAAAGCATTTCCAGAAATGCCTTTTCATTTTAGGAATGTGGCTGCATTATTTGACCCATAAATAAAATTAGTAATCAATCATCCTATTTGCATTTGCATTTTCTTCTTCATGACTGCACATTTTATCCCATAATCAAAAAGAAAACAAAGCAGACATTGCTTTTTCGTTTTCGTGGTCTGCCCGCAAAGTACTGCCCAGAACTCGAAAACGAAAAAGCATTCCGAGCTGCGGGCGCAGCAGAGTGACGTCAGCAGCCGCTCTTCCTCAGCTCCCTGCTGACCGAGCTACCCATCTTGTTCGGTAGGGGGCGCTGTGCACGTCTGCATTGCATTACATTGCAAACGTGCTGAGAAATTGATTGAATTGCAGCAGGGCCGAGCTCAATTTGTGGCGGTGGCCGGCAGAACTGGTAGTTCCGGTGGCAGGCTGTGGCAATTTCGCCACAGCCTGCCACCGAAGCTGCCACCGGAACTGCCACAGCTTGCCGCACGGTGGCACGGGATTCCGCGAGGATGCCAGAAGGTGCCAGACCGGCCGTAAAACTTGCCAATGCGGTTGCCGCTGTTTTTGTGGATCTGATGCTGATTATCGGCAAATGGGTTGTCATTATTGTTATAGCCTGTTACCTTTAAATAATGATGTCATTATTGATTACTATTTAATAAACAGCTTTAGACCCATAACATAAGGTGATTGTATTTACTTGACATGGAAAATAAATAGCACTATGTGTTTGTGTGACGTGTTGAAAGGATGACGAAGATTTATTGCCCAAACAGCCGGTTTATTATAGAGCATGAGCGGCTATTCTGAATTGTCGCTCACAGAAAAATATAAATAAATGCTTAAAAACACGCTGGATGTCCCAGGCCATGAGGCTGCCACCGGAACTACCAGTTCTGCCTGCCACTGCCACAAATTGAGCTCGGCCCTGCTGCAATTCAATCAATTTATCAGCACGTTTGCAATGTAATGCAATGCAGACGTGCACAGCGCCCCCTACTGAACAAGATGGGTAGCTCGGTCAGCAGGGAGCTGAGGAAGAGCGGCTGCTGACGTCACTCTGCTGCGCCCGCAGCTTGGAATGTTTTTTCATTTTCGAGTTCTGGGCAGTACTTTGCGGGCAGACCACGAAAACGAAAAAGCAATGTCTGCTTTGTTTTCTTTTTGATTATGGCATAAAATGTGCAGTCATGAAGAAGAAAATGCAAATGCAAATAGGATGATTGATTACTAATTTTATTTATGGGTCAAATAACGCAGCCACATTCTTAAAATGAAAAAGCATTTCTGTAAATGCTTTTTCATTTTCAAATTTTACATTTCAAATTGAATTTTGGTATCTATTTGCTGGGGTACATTTTGAAAAATAAATCTCAAATGTCTTTTTCTTTTCATTTTAATTTAGTGAAGGAATGAGCAGTCTTGAAGAAGAAAATGCAAATGCAAATAGGATTATTGATTACTAATTTCATTTACGAGTCAAACAATGCAGCCACATTCTTAAAATGAAAAAGCATTTCTGAAAATGCTTTTTCATTTGAAATATGGTAACGATTTGCTTCCATAATTTTTTTGTGTGCAAAAATAATTTTCAACATACGATTTACATTTTTTATAAATACTGATTCATTGTTTTTTCGATCAAAATTGATACTCCTGTTTGATTGTTTTTAGAGATGTGCCTGGCTCTTTCAATAATCAGCAACAAACTTGTTGCTGAATTAAAAAAACTAATTTGAAATCTAACTCTACCAGGCGTATGAATAATTTTGGGCTCAATTGTAAATTGGAAAAGGTGAAGCATATAAAATAGTCCTGTCGTTTTTGATGTCCAGGGTGACTTTGCTTTAAATAAACACATGTAATACAAATGACAAGATTTTCATGTTGATGGAGAAATTATGCAGTTAACTAAGAAACAGAGCACAGATGCTGTGGAGTTTACCAGAAAGGAGGTTGCCCCCCCTCCAAAAAAAAGTGTGTGACACGATTAATGGAAAAAAAAAACATGTTTTCCAAGCTGTTCTAGCTCCGCAAATATCTCTATTGACAAAAAGTGGAATTTCTGTTTTTGTAGGAGCACTCGTGTTAAATGATCTTAGCGATGAGCTCTTAATGTCGTTAAATATGTTATCAGTTCAACTTTATTTACATGGCATTTTACAAACATGAAAGTAACCCAAATAGCTTAACAAAGTGAGGGACACAAAGATCACATAAACATTTACAATAAGACATATGTATTTAGATCAAATATAACTAGTGTGTAACACTACAACGTGTAATCTATTGATATTTGTAATGAAATTTTGAGATGGCAAGCTATTACACAACATGTACGTCCGTAGTGTCATGTTTCTAAAGAGGTAAAAAATGTATTTTGTGGCATCATTTTGTTCTCAGTGCTTATTCTGAATCTAATCAAACTCACATCTCCTTTAAAGAATGTAACCATGAAATTAACAGTTTTTTTTTCATATTTTGTCCATTTGTTTTTTTATAAATACATACTTTATAATGTCTTTAAGTTTAAGAAAAGTGAAGCTGTTGCAATGCATACTTCTAAACACTGTAAACTGTCTTAATAAATTTATCTCAAGCTAGGAAAGGATATATTTTTTAATCTTGTCAGGTTCAGATCAGACCTGTTCACAACAGGAAGTAAAGGTCAAAGTCTAGCATTTCTGCTAGCATTGTGCTTTATACATTCATGATATTTGGAAGAACAACACTTGTGGTTTAAAGACACACCAAGAGCAAAATAATGAGTTTTTGTGCTTATAGAAGCATGTTTTCTCTCACTATTATCAAGTGCATAATCTCAAGCTTATCAGGGAGGCATAATGAAAGACTTGTGACATGTTCACAATGATGACTGTACGTCTTATCTTACTTTAAATTAAAGTCACCTGATAAATATACAATATCCATCATGCAAGTAAATATAATGTAGCTCTATGCGTGTCATGTCTACAGATGCTGTTGGTCATGTGTTTAAGACAATTCTTTGTGCTGAAATCTAAACATTTAAGATCTTAAGCTTCAGAATCTTAAACGCATTTTCTGGGTAAAAGTTTTAAGATAGAGAGCAGAGCATGATTCTAAGTGATGGGACACAGACTATAAAAAGTAACTCCCAGCCTCACAAGCCTTTAGTCCATGTCCTGGACTCTTTGACATATTGCTTCTGTGAACTCTGAGCACTTTGAGCTTCCTCCCAGGTCTTTGGTCAGAACCTTTAGGAAAAATAAAAGAACTTTTAGCGAGAACATCACATCAATAATACATACACAACACATTTTCTTTAAATGTGAATGACCTTTTTGTCCTGAATGGTGTTAAAGCAGGCGGTCTGGATTTTCTGGGCGTGGCCATGCAGGCCCATGTGGCGCAGCATCATGATGGCACTGAGCAGCAGGGCAGTGGGGTTTGCCAGGTCTTTTCCTGCTATATCTGGAGCAGTTCCGTGAACCTGGCAGAAGAAAAAAAAGCAACATTCAACTACCCCGTTTGATGTTTTTAGAAAGAAATGGAAGCAAATCTTACCTTCCCCATCCTGAAGTTATTTCAACAATTCAAACTTTTTTTTTATTATTATCCATTCGATTACCTAATTTTAATTATGTTAGTTCTAACAATGCGTAATGAAATATAAAAACAACATACCGACTCAAATATGGCCACACCATTCGCACCAATGTTTCCACTCGGCGTCACTCCCAAACCTCCGATTAATCCAGCACAGAGATCACTACAGTGATTAAAAAACAAACATAACAGATTTAGTTTAGTTTTTACTTTTTGCCTCTCATCATTATTTTCCACTATTTATTTCTGGTTCAGTCAACACATCTCTGCCGTTGCTCACATTTCAACTGAATATACATGATGATTTAATATTTACTGTCATATTAAAAGAATAAAAGTCATGGTAAAAATCAGTGGACACTTTTTTAATTTTAGTTTTTGCACACTTTTTTTTTTTTAATTCTAAGCTTAAATGCAGAAAAACCATTAAAAACGGTCCTCCTTAGTGATTTCCTGGTGGTGAGAACACCCAATGTGAGGAAAATCGAATAAAAGTTATTGACTGATCATCAGCAAGGATGAGAAACTCTGTCAAAGTAAAGATAAAAACAAAAACATGCTGAATGTTAAAGTTCATTGCAGTAAGATGTGAAAAGGACTAAAGATTTAGATGTGACACTGTCGAAGCTTGAGCCAAAGTCTCATACTAACAGGGCAATGCTTCCAACTACAGCACCAAATCTACAGTAGAAATAAAACATAATTATTCAGTCTATCAAAGGTCCAGTTATTGTAAACAAATGTCCACAAACCTTCCAACTGAAGCAATACGTTTAAACAGGTCATTATTTCATCTAACTGGAATTAAAGGTGCTTTTATAGGTTGCTTAATTACCCTTTCACAGACTGCTTCTGCATTTTTTGCTTACTTCTTGCCAAATAAATAATGACGCCACATCTTCTGACCAGGTGTTTTGGTTTTCATTTGTCTTGATCTGGAAAACCTGAAATCAAATGTAATTACCTTAAAATGTCTCCGTACAAATTTGGCATCAAGAGGACATCAAACTGCGTTGGATCCCGTACCATCTGTAGGAGCGATTTGACAATGTTGCAATTAATTGCAGACGTCACGAATGCAAGAGAGATAGGCAGTGGTTCGTCACCAGTATAAAACTCTACCAAGGTTTTGAAAAGCTATGGTTTCAGAACCACAAAAACATTTGCCATCATGCTGTTCCTACAGTTTAAAAGTACGATATGAGTGAAACTGCCAGAGTGAATTGATTTTTTGTTGTCTGGATGGAGAATCCCCTCCTGGCCCTGCAGCTGAGCACTGCAGGTCAGCTGGCTGAAAGAAAGCTACTGCACTTTACCATTTACTCACAAGAAGAACCAAAGGAGTGCCGTTCTAATGCTGTTCTGAAACTGCAGTAAAATTGGTGTAATATTCTCCACAATAAGCAAGGGTAAGGGTATTAAGGATAACCACAGGTGTTTATTTTACATTTTTGATACCATTATCTTAACTGTACTATTTAATTATTTTTGCAGTAAAATAAGATTTTCATGTTATTTTTTATGTTTACATAAAACCAGAATTTTGTTATAAATACCATGACACCGCAACAGCCTAAATAATAAAGAAAACTAACCTAATTTCCAATACAAGGTACTGGAACTTACATTAAGACACACAGTATCCAAGTACATCTCAGTGAATTTGACATCTTTGTGCTTTTCTGCTGCCTCTCTGCACTTTCGGAGGAAAAGTCCATCCGACATTCGCCTTAAAAAAGGAGCAAACAACGCACAGTCATTTAGCGTCTCTACCGTGACACGAGCTTTGATGAAATCTGTAAAAAAAAATGTAACATACATGATATTAGCCTTATGAACAGCAGTGACACTGGACCTCTTATTGTTTTTTGCATATTCAAAAGTGTACTCTGCAATGCGCTGGCTGGCTTGTTCTGTGATGAGCTTAATACTCTGCACAACTCCATCCACAATCTGAAAGTAGAGATGCAGCAGGAACAATTAACGTGACCTAAAAAATTTAAATTAATATTTCAGAGTCAATTATTGTAAATAAAGAAAACAGTGAGTTATAATGTTTTCATATTAAAAGCAATAAAATCAAATGCAAGAGCTCTAGTCAAAGGTGTTGATGAAGGGTTTTACCATATGTTCAATCCCGCTATACTCTCCCTCAGTGTTCTCCCTGATGGTAACCAGGTTCACGTCAGTATATGGCGTGTCATAACCCTCAATGGACACACAGGGGCGCACATTAGCAAAGAGGTCAAACGTCTTTCTCAGAAGCAGGTTCATGGAGGGATGGCCTGCTGCTATTGGTGTTTCTAAAGGACCTGAAGGTTGAAGCAGTCAATAGTATCCACCAAATAAACAGGTCTAAATAAACTTTCATGAATTTAAAAACTCCCTTTCCAACAAAGGTGTGAAATTGAGGAAAGTGGAGCATTCATTTTTTTTTACTAGGAAAAATAAACAGAAAACCTAAAAGAAATTGAATGTGGTAAATCCTTCCATTTTGTAACAAAAATGATTTAGGTTACCTTTCAGGCCAATTTTCGTTTTGTTCATTGATTGTTTGGCACCAGGAGGAATCATCCACTTTCCACCTGGTCCTTGAATAGCTGTAACATTTCTTTCTTCCCACTGAATGGGGACCTAGTTTAAAATGTAGTTATGCACACAATGAGGGAAAAAAATCTGTATATTTTAAGAAGCTGCACTTTATATACAGAAAAAGCAACAACATTTTAAAAACAGCTGTACTTCTCGCATTGATCCAGTCTGCCAAGAATCAATGCAGCAGTAATAAAAATGAACAAACTTTAGCTGCTTCAAATATCTTCATGACAGCAGCGGAGATCTCTGGACCGATACCATCGCCGGGGATTAAAGTAACAGTTTTCATCTGTGTGGCAAGAGAGAGACAAAGATCACCACAAAGATTATGCTTCTAAGGATTAAGTTTACCCAAAAGTCTTAAACATTAGAACCAGGGAGAAAAAAAAAGTTGATTTTAGTAATCTATAGTAACATTGAAAGCAAATATAATTACCCCACGGATGAAACTCCTGGACTGTAGAGTCTCATTCTTCAAAGCAGCAACTACACATGACGCCTGCAAATTCAGCAACGCCATTTTGGTAAAGTTATTTATGATATTTAGCAATGCAGTCAACGAAAACACTCAGGTCATCCATTGTGGGTGAAAACGTGAGATAGATAAAGTTTGCAAGAGAACTCCAAAGAAGAAAAACCCCCGAACATTTGAAGAACCAAACCCCATTCAATAGTTCATGGTGAATCTTCAGCAATGGCCTTTGCAGCAAACAAAAGAAAGCAACCTCCACCAGCATCATCAAAAGAAAAAGGAAAACCAATGCAGGAAGATCATCTGGAAGAATACAATTTCATCTCTCCAAGACTGTTACTCAGACCATAAGTCTAGATACCTAATCCTCCCATTTAAGTGTGCCATGCATCTGATTTGTATAAAAACTCACCGGCCACTTTATTAGTAACACCTTTGTTGACTCCCTTTTGCCCTCAAAACTGCTGAAATTCTTCAAGGCAAAGATGCAACAAAGGTTCAGAGACTTTGCTCAGAGATTTTGGTCCATATTGACATGAAAGCATCACACATTTGCTGCAAATCTCCCCTTCTATCACATCCCCAAGGTGCTCTATTGGACTGAGATCTGGTGACTGTGAAGGCCACTGGAGTACAGTGAACTGACTGCCAAGTTAAAGAAACCAGTTTAAGATTAACTGAGTTTTGTGACATGTGCCTTATGCTGTAGGAAGGAGCCATCAGAAGATGGGTATGCTGGGATCATAAAGGGATGGACATGGTCAGCAATATTACTCAGGGAGGCTTGTTGTGGTTTCATGATCTTCAAATGGTTCGAAGCAGCCCAAAGTGTGACAAGAAAATATCCCACACACCATCACACCACCACCGTGAACCGTTAAAAACACAAAAGCATCCTGCCTTGCGTTATGACAAATTCTGACCCTACCCTCTGAATGTTGCAGCTGAATTGGAGACTCATCAGACAACACAATGTTTTTCCAAACTCTTATGTCAAACTCTGGTAAGCCTGTGAGTACTGCACCCTCAGTGCTTCAAGGTGCTGCATGTTGTGGCTTTAGAGATGGTATTCTGCATACCTTGGTTGTAAAAGCTACTTTTGCTTTGCGGTCATCTTCAAAGCAATCTGCCAATTCTCCCCTGAGATCAACAACTGCGCTTACTGGATATTTTCTTTATTTTTAATTCTGGTGCCCGGTTTGAACTTCACCATGTAGATGCTCAAGTGCAGCCAAATGCTGCCATGCAATTGGCTGATTTGGCATTTGTGCTAAACAATTGAACAGGTGTATCCAGTAGGTTGCCCAATGAGTGTCTATAGTACATCCAATTAAATTTGAGGCTAAACGTTTCCCTTTAGCTCTGGACTATGATAAGAGTGTTACTAGCTTTACTGACAGTAGTGTTTATGATGAATTAGTGTTGGTGTCCTCGACTCATTTTTAACATTACACTGAAAAAACTGTCTTTGGTTTGAGACATAGCATTTTTACTGTCCTATCTAGAGATGACAGCTGACATTGATGGAAAAACAAACTTTGTCAGCAGATTAATAATCTGTAGACAATAAACATTTGTTGCTATTTGTTAGTTTTAACAAGAAAATTATCTTTAACAATTAGCAAGAAACCGTAGAGCAGATAAGCCATGTAGTAAGCCTCTGTGCCAACTAGATAAGACTGGCAAGACTGGTTGCTATAGTAACCACGTCAAAGGCTCGTCTTAATAAGCATATGAAGCATTGCCTGTATTTTATCTTCGTCAGTTTGAGCGTAACTTAAAAAATCTGACACAAATTACCAGGAATCTGGTGAATTTCTTAAGAAAACTGATATAAATTTTATGGATGCATACCGTTGACCTCCACGCGTATCCTGCCATCGTGAGCTAGCAGTCGAAATATTAGCAGCGGAAGCGCGGAACTGGTCAAGCTAGAGAAAGCATGGAGCTAACTTCCGTCTTTCAACATAAACTTAAATATAAATATCGATTTCTGTACTTTCTGGTATGTTGGTTCAAATGTTAATTTTATTTCAAGCCCGGTTAACTAAGAAAAACAGCAAATCTAATATAAACGTTTCTAAGACACATTGTATAAATTTTACCAATCCATAAGGTCTGAACTGATGTTTAGGTTTTTGTACGTGCATTGTACGATCATCACCAGCAGGTGACAGCATGACATTTTATGGAAACCATGCCTGGTGACTTGCAAAGGATTATAATTGTTTCCAACTTAAACAATTAACATCAAGCGTATTTTGCTCTGAATGTGGAAAGTGAGTAATATGGATATGCATATTTTTTGAATTTAATCTAAATAAACATGGAAGTCAGGATTAAACACACTTTTACAGGCTTATAAATAATGTATTTTCAAGAAGTTGGTTGCACACATAAAACCTATGGTAAAAAACAAGTAGAAAGAGCCAAAACAATCATTCAGTCAAACTTTGCATATACACAATAGCAAAAATATACAGTGTAGGACACATTTACTCTTTAACCAGGAATGTAAAATGTTAAACTCCCAGTAAGTAAAGACCAATACAAATTCTTGTAAGCAGCATAGTTCTCAGCATAAATTCAGGCTACGGCATTGTACAAAATGCACACTGCGTAAGTTAAGACATCTTTGAACCAAACTGAAGGGCATCAGTATGAGTGAAGGTTTTCAAACCACCAACATATTTATTATTCTTGTAACCAATGCATAGGATGAATACAGTAACAGCAAAGTCCACACACTGCGGCACAGAGCATGTGTGTTAGGCAATGATGTTCAGAAAGCATTTGGATATAGCATGGTTATCTGCAAAAGCTACAGTACATTTGTCATATTACATCATTACAAAGCAAAAAAAGGCTGCTCAATGTTGCACAGAGGTGTGTACAAAAAAGCCCCGTTCAGATGGCATATTGCTTTGGCTGCTTCTTCAAGCTCATGGATCTCTCAGTTTGGGAAATCACATGAGTGGCTCTGTTGTTCAGGAGTCTGCATTCATGAAGAACATCTGGAGAAGCAAAGATAAGAATTACATGCACAGAGGCATTTTAATTAATTGGAATAACATTAGAAACATTGTTCATTTCAGTAATTAATTTTAAAAAGTGAAACTCAAACAGAGATTCGCCTCACACAGGATGATATAAATATTTTTAAATCAATTTTTTGATGCTTTTCTAATTTATTTAGATGCCAAAGTATAAAATCAGCAGAGTTGACAAACGGTATAACTACACTTTGCTCGAAGAAACACCGTAAACCGCTCACCATTGAACTGTTTGTAGGCTTCTTCAATAATGGCATTGTTTGATCGCTTTATCTCCCAGTAACCCTCTTCTACCCATGGCTTGCAATCAGAACGTTCAATAAGCTGGCCGTTCTTGTATGAACCAGCTGATCATTAAGAGAAGGATAAAACAGTTCAAAGATATTACATTAAACATATATCCATGCAAGATTGTTGTTGGTTAACATTTGTGGCAAACAAAAAAATGTATACCCTTAATCGTCTCATCAATGTCTTTGCACAACTGGTACAATTCACTTCCTCGTCCAACAACTCTCTCTCCTGTCATTTCAAACAGATAATATAAACACATTCAGCCAAAACAAAGCAAAACATTCAACCCTAATAATGTTGTCTAGTTAACTTGTTAAGCCCTAAGGGTTTTAGAGCAATTCCTGCCTGGAATTACATAACTGAAATAAATCAAGAATAGCTTCACAGTTATAAAGTCTAAATGCGTACCTTTTGTAAAGTTAAGACATAAAAAAATAATTTTCCAGTGGAACAACTATTGCAACTCTTACTATGCCTGATTTATTTGTGATTTGTGAAACAAAGACAAAATCCAGTTTGTTGAACCCCTACATGTCCAGTATTTAATTACACCGGACATGGGAGTTTGCTACAATAAGAAAGTGGTTTAATGTTGGGTTTTGTTCAGAGTCACCCCTGTCTGAAGGACCTTTAAATGTGATCTTGGGTGTTTAATTTGCTGTAAAACCCAAAGTATTTATACAAAAAACTAATTTGGTTTTGATTTTAGAGGCAGAGAAAAAACAGCGTGTCACACCTGGACCCGCCGGTGGGTCCATAGCTTAAGAGGTTAAAGATTTAAAGAAAAATAAATCCTACCATCCAGCACCTTGATGTTCGGGAACATCTCAAGTACAACTGGTCTGTATGATGCGCTCCTGCACACTGACAAAAACCAAAGCCACATAAAGAACATTAATCACTGTTTTCCATTTTATTGGAATCTCAACTATAGTTCTTATAAATTACCTGGGTTACTGTAATTGTATGTGTTGTCTCTCAGACGTATGTTTTCTAGCTTTTTCAGAGAAAGAAGGCAGTGTAGGCTCTCAGTGCTGTTGAAAAACAACACAGAAGGTAGTTTGTTTTTTCAAAACCCAATTCAGCGTCAAATCCAGTTTTGAAAACGTATCAAATGAGTTGTTGTCATCTAGGAAAGTCTAGACTAACTGTATACATTCTAAAGCTACTACGATTTACAGAAACATCATGTAAATATTTTAATGACATTAAAATTAGTTCAAATCATCAGTTTTTTTTTTTGTTTTTTTTTATATTATTCTATTCTTTTACAATTTATTTAACATGTAAATTTGTGGCACACATACCTGGATATGATATTACCAGCTAAATTTAAATTTTGTAAATTTTCACAACTACGAAGTGGCTCTGGGAAAACAACCAAAAACAGAGAACACAAATTAACTTTACATGATTCAATTTTGAAGAAAAGTGAATTGAAATGAAGCCTGTTTGCCTTACCTATATTAGAAATTCTGTTAGCAGACAGATTTAGCACCGAGAGAAGCCGAAGAGATGCTAGAGGTCCAAGATTTGTGACATTATTCAAAGACAGGTCCAGCCTCTCCAAATTTACACATTCCCCAATGCATCCAAGCTCATGTACTCCTTAAAGGCATGACACAAACATTTTTTACAGACAATAACTGTGAATGTATAAACATTAAATAGTAGAGCATAAATCCTTACCAAGACCTCTGAGCTTAAGAAACAGAATGGATTCCAAATCAAATTCTCCCGTTCGTGACTTCAGCAGCACAGCGGTTATCTTCTCACACTCTGCATCTGAAGGAATCAGAGTGACAAGACCATGCAAAACAAAACAACATTCACTTTCTATTCTTATACATGCAGTGCAACTACAGATCCCTTAATGTGTGACTCAGCACTGCAAAAGAAAATGATGGAAGCACTTCTTGTTCTAATGGCCGGGGGGGAAAAAAATGTAATTCAAGCTGTTCATTATCTTTTTCCTGACAGCACACAGAGCTATTTTACTGATAGCTCCTAAGGAGGGGGTCACAACAGACAGATGTGCTGATGTGTTCACTGTTGTGTAATGTTGTAATTCCAACTGCACGCATGAGTAACAGCTCAGAGTTATTGTTTTAGTGTGTTTAAGGCAGTGTGTGTCTCTACACATGAGTTCTCCTCACTCACTTAACCAGAGATGATGATGTTGGTGTCTGCTTAAATTTTTTTTACAAGCCTGTAAAATTGTTCAGCTCACTGGAACTGGAAACTGCTGGAATGATGAAATGCAAACGTACAACCAAGCAAAAAAAAAAAAAAAAAACTGAGATGGGTGGAACAAATAGGAGCACCAAATATGTCCTGTATTTGCGGAGAAATACATTACAAATGTGAACTTTCTTCACGGTCAACTAACAATAACATTAAATGGTGTTAGCTACACTGATACTAGCAATGAGCGCCGTTCCTAAGGCAGCAGCTAGGAGAAATTATGATAATCATTCAACACATAAAAACATGGCGAGTGCTTAAATAAAACAATAGCAGTGTCCTCCTTTGTTTTTTTTTCTCCTGATGTGACGAAGCTATGAGAAGCGTAACAAGCACAGGCGCGCTGTTAGCTTCATTTTATCCCAGGACACAGTTAGCTACAGTTAGCACAGGCTGCTAGTGGCTAACAGTAACGTAGCAACAAGCTATCCGTCACAACTTACCCTGCTCCCTTTCTCGCTTACAGTCCATGTTGGCCAACTTTGATGTTGACAAATCAAACAAAGGTCACAAAGGGTGACAGCTGAACCAGCGCAAAGCGAGGCAGGAATTATTTAGGAAATGTGAAATTATCATTTGTCAAGAGGTGGCATAAGGACACGCTCATTGGTGCTGTAATAACAGGCAGGTGGATTAGAGACAAGACATCACACCACCAGGCCGTGGAGCTCAGCGGCGGGAGAGTTTAAAGGGAGACGGTTATCTCTGAGCAGCAGGGACGAGAAGATAGCTCAGATAGAGACTTTGATTTGACTGCGGGTGCAACAGGTTCTTTGATCAAATTAAAAGTTTCAAATAATTCATTCTAATAATGGTTATTATTATTATTATTATTAAACATCTACATTGAAAACGTCTGATATGATTTATTTTTTAGAAATGTCCAGTAAGACTATTACAACACTTAGAGTATATTTATTTCTGTAACTCAAAAAGTGGAACTCATACTATATAGATTCATTAACCTCTGCTTTATTTATTAAGCGGTGTTTTCTGTTCATTTTGATGATAATGGCATACAGACAGGGGCGGATCTACAGGGGCAGCTGTAGCGCCTCCCACCACACACACACAACCCTTAATTTAGTTAGTTGCAATTAGCCTGCTCATTACATAATGATCTCCTAATACTAATAATTGTTATACTTTATTCTAAAAAGTTATAGGTAATTTAAAGGTCTTATCTAAGGGGCCTTATTTGCTGTTATATCAACCCTATTATTAGCAGGTCCTAGTTCATGTTTATTTATTTATCTGCCTGTGGGCTGTCTGATTGGTTTGTCTGCACTCCGGTGGAAACACCACCTGTGTTCTTAAGGAGATGCAGATCAGCTTGCTCTCATCAGGGTTTGCAGATAAAGTCTACTGCTCTGGGTCAACCGTGACCGTGTTCTTCTTTTCTGTTTCTTTTCTAAATTTCTTTTCCATCAAATATTTGTTCTCATGGCAGGCATATCCTGAATGGACATCAACTGCAATCTTTTTGAAGTTCTTGCAACGATATTCAACTCAGCTTGTGCGGATACTTTGACTTGGCCGACCCCATAAATGCCTTTCTTTGAGAAAAGGCGGTGGACTTTCTTTGCTTTGAATGTGTACAAGCAACAAATTACTTGATAAAGATGGGTAATAAGCAAACAATCTTCACCAATGAGCAACTTGATGCTTATCAGGTAAGATGCAGGCTGGCTGTGTTTGAATTATTATGAAGGACAGTAAGTTATGTATAACTACCAATAAGAAAAATTAGATGCTTACTATATTTTATTGAGACCTGCAGAACTAATTATCAGCAAGGCATATTGAAAAACATTTAGGAAAATGTTTGAGATGCACCAAGATACAGATTTCAGGTATTCTTTGAGGTCTAACTTACCAATTGCAATTTCGTCTGATTTGTTTTATTCTAAGGGCTACAAAAGAGTTAAAAGTCAGCCTTGGGGTTCATGAGAAATAGTACTTGATAGTCTAAAAGAAAATTAACCAACTACAAAATTATTTCCCTTTATTCATCAAAGCATAATCATTCCCCCTTAGCTTATGTTTAATAGACAAAAAACTTTACCCAAGTGCATGCATTGGGTTGATTTATAGACACAAAATTACAGTACTCCCCAGTTTAGGTGTAATTACTGTAATGTAGAGGCATGCTTATAAGTAAGTTTGATCTGTGTTTACTGATGAGAGCTGATTAGGGAAAAATTGGTTGATTCCGATCTCTTGCTGACTGATTGGTGCATTTCTAAAAATTCTGCTAAAGACAAAAAAGAGAGTAATAACTTCACAAAATGAAGTTCTGTGCTCTATCTTATTAACTTGCATGATTTAAAATCTACAATGGTTTTATTCTTGTTAGGTATTATTTATACTAATTTACATTATGATACATCTGTTAATATTTTTTGATATTGGACACGAGAAAAGGAAATTATTATATATAACAATGAATTTATCCTGAACTCCTTGTCGTTTGAATAGATTACATTAAATTACCAATATAATTTCCATTGCAAAGTTGTCAGCATAGTCCCAATATATACATACATATATATTTATATATAAATATAAAAATTGCCCCCTTTAACCAATAACCTGGGTATTCATCCGGAAATGCATAGCTCCATTTACTACAGTTCACTTTGTGATATGCCGTGGGATTAATAATTGATGCTAAGCCAGTGATATGCTGTGAAACTCTATTCTCAGGACTCAGTTTAGTTCTCAAGGGCCTCTCTGGTTACTATAGTGGCTTTTAAAATGCTCCTCTTAAAATCCCATTGCTTTCTGTTCTATTCCTTCTTCAGGTTTTCAGAGTCTGACTCCTAAAGTTTATGCAGCTTTCTGGGCTTTAGTGACATTTACACAAACGTTGTATCACTTTGTTAAAGCATCTGATGTCAGACTCAATTGTTATTATACCCTAGACATTAACAGTATACATTGTTACTAGAACTCTGCAGCTGTTAAGGCGCTGTTTCTTACACCCACGAGCATAGCTGAGTATAAAGAGCTAATGTAAACCGAGGTGTTTCCTGTCGGGCTGTTGGGTATTACGTGTGCCAACACATACATGTTAGACAACAGTAGATCATGTTGCTGTGTGTACTCTCACAGCCATCATCACTTGAGAGAAACCAAACACTTGGATTAGCTTTCTACAGTCATTTAGAGGAGCTGTAAAGCTATTTAATATGATTCAACAGATTTGGTGTCCAATGCAGACTGATGTTATACATGATATGGCGAGCTCCTTATGTGCTGCAATGAGCCTGTTGCCGGTTCATCACTGTTGTTTTCCTTGGAGCACTTTTGACAGATACTGAGCACTGTAGTCCAGCAACACAACACAAGAGTTCCACTTTTGGAAAGCCTCGGCCCATTCATCTAGCCATCACAATTTGTCCCATTTTTCCTACTTCTAATACATTATGTCTGAGGACACAATGTTCACCTGCTGTATAAAGTAGACAATCTAATTACAGGTGACCTGATGAAGGGGGGTCATTTTTATGGATTTCACCTGTTAGTAGTCATGATGTTGTGTCTGATTGAATTATATATTTATTTGGTATCAGTGCTGTGATTTGATGTTTCCTCTTATTGCAGGACTGCACGTTTTTCACTCGCAAAGAAATTTTGCGGTAAGATGTTTGCTTTTTGGATCCTTTGATTCTGATTGCTTGGCGATGCACTTGTTCTGTTGATCAGTAGACTAAACATTTCACCATCTGTTTTGACCCTAAAATATCAGGGACTTTGTTATCTGGTATGGTAAATGACAAAGTCTCTTGCAATACATGGGTCTGCAATAAATGATAACCTCTCCAGATTGTTTTTTTTCCCTGAAGCTTAAACCTTTGGAAAAAAATATTTTTTTTTTAATTTAATTTATTTTAATCTGCCTATAGCATTAATTGATTGCAGCTGTAATAATGATCCTAGGTGTTGTTCATGAGAGGTACATTTCAATGTTTGAGACCATAGATCTTAACTGGAAAATGGTAGATTGTTCCCTTCAGGTACGTTCTCAGTTCCTTCCTTAAGCAGAATAGTGCAAGTATCTTGGTGTCTTGTTAACAAGTGATGAAGGGAGGCTGGACTCAGACTTAGAGATATGGTAACTCAATAATCCAAGGGGAGCTTGGCATAGAACTGCTGCACCTCCACATCGAAAGGAGTCAGCCAAGGTGGTTCAGGTACCTGATCAGGATACCTTTTAGGCTCCTCTCCTTGGAGATTTTCATGGTGTGTCCCTCATGGTGGAGACCTCAAAGCAAATCCAGAACTCACCTTTAAGGACTATACATCCCTGATGGCCTGGGAACACCTGAGGATTCACCCAAATGAACAACGTCAGCAGCTCAATCATGGATAAGCAGCAAGCAATGGATCTATTTCAAAATTAATAACGCATGGCTAAAATAAACCACAAGATATGTATGGCTTAAACTGTGTGTCCTCATATACTTATTGCTTACTAGCAAGGAATTTAATATGGGATTTCTGCTCTGATAAGCTAAGA
This sequence comes from Girardinichthys multiradiatus, assembly GCF_021462225.1. Taxonomy (NCBI): domain Eukaryota; kingdom Metazoa; phylum Chordata; class Actinopteri; order Cyprinodontiformes; family Goodeidae; genus Girardinichthys; species Girardinichthys multiradiatus. Next base: position 25,966,143 of record NC_061795.1, on the reverse strand, counting down.
AAAGAAGAAGAGTGCCTTATTAAATAGGAGTTTATTGAACAACATTCTGCCACCATTTATTGAAAGAGCTACATTTTGAATACTGAGGTAAAGTTTCTCTGAGGTCGGTTCAATGAACTCTACCCAGAACTCCTCCTCTCTTATTACCCAAAACATTAACACACCTAAGCCACATTTACTTTGACGTTTGCCTCTGTTCCCTTTTAGGTGCTAGATATATTTAGCACCTAAAACTCATGCGAAGGTTTGTTATCATATCAAGCTTTAATGTTCTCAGTGTAATCTGCTTTGCATAAAGTGTTTCCTCAATGAGTAGATGTAAATGAGCTGATCATCACCAGTAGGAAAGATGCAGTCAAGACAAACAGAAAACTATAGAAACTTCATTAAACAATGACACAGTGTATAGAGCATGTTCAGTATTCTCAGAACCAGTTCTCAGCTAAGAATTTAAAGTTTAGAAGTTGTTGTCTGTGGAGATCAAGAGGGTCTTGCTGCACTGCTGTGTCTTTGAACATAGCTGAACGTTTGAAAGTCTTCTTCACTCTTGAGGTATTGTTTTCAGGGCCGCTAAAAGAAGGGTGATGTTTCTGTCTCGTTTCAAAACCTTGCAAAAAATGACAATGCCCCTCTTGCATATAATCAAAGAGTTGATGGGTAGCATCACCTCTCTCTTCTTGTCACTCACCAGCTGACTAATATTTAAAAACAGCCTACTTTTCTTTTTCATGGGGATGAGTAGTGATGCTCATTTTTCAGTGTCTGTTATCAGTTCTAGAATCTGAAAGATAAAGCTACTCAAAGAAATGAAATGAAGATTCACAAAGAAGGTCGTTAAAGCAAAGTTGACAGTTAGCAATATGCATAAAAATGGTCTTGCACTTTATGACTTTCTAGCTCTGAGAGTTACATCAAAGTGAGGAAAGCACATTCTGTCCTGAGAGAAGACAAGCTGGATTAAACGTCTGTTGTTCAATATAGGCTTTCCAGATATTTGTTTAAAATCTGCACAGATACTAAATACCTGAAGTAAATAATATTGACCAGGTTTCTTCTCTTCACCACATCCTGTCTGGCAGAGTAGCACTGAGAATTGTTGTCTGAGCACCAAGAAGAAGCCCAAGAGATTTACTTTCACAAGTGGAGCATTACGGCTAACAATTTAATGCTCTGCTGATATTTATAGAAAAGAAACTTTATTAGCAACTGCTTTGGCATTATTTCAGTTGTTATGGACACGGAGACGGAAACAAAAAGGAAAAAATATGAAGCAAGAAAGAGAGAAACTTGAGGAAAAAAGGAAAAAGGGAGAGAAGGAGAAAAGAATGGAGGAGAGAAAGATAGATGAAGAGAATACAATATAATACCTAGAAGATTGCTTCTACACCTGCAGAAACATATATAATAACAGCACGGTACTAATGAATGCAAGATGTATTTTGTGGTAACTGCGGCTCAGTATAGAACATTTGTGTATCTGTTTATACCTGAATCTATAAGCCCTGTGGATTTGAGTGTGAGCACGCTTGTGTATACAAGGTTTCTCCACAAAAATATGCAATAGCGAGTGTGAGGAGCAACGGACCTGCCCCCGTGGACCTGAGACAGACAAGGAGGAGGTCCGAGCCACAGACATCCAAAGGCCCACCAGAGCACAGGACCCCCGGAAGAACCACCGCTGGGACTACTGCATTCCCCGCAGAGAAGAGCAGGGGAAAGTCCCAGGGGAACCACCCAGCAGCCACAGTGCAGAAGCCCCAGGGAGGTGCAGCAACGAGCCCAAAGGCCCCATCGGCAGCGGTCTACGCCAGAGCAGGTCCAGCCATGGATCCAGACACCCGAGACCCCGGGTAACATCATCTCCCAAGCAGAGGCCCGACAGAGCACAGGGGCCCAGGCCCCGGCAAGCATCTACGTTATATGTCCATTAGCCCAAGTAAAAGGAACTCTTAATTCTTCAGCATAGCAAGTCGTTGTGGACAATTCCCTGCCCCCACTTCGTGGAAACACTTTGGAGACGGCCCATTTTTGCTCCAACATGACAGTGCACCAGTGCACCAAGCAAGGTCCATAAAGACATGGATGAGCAAGAACACCTTAGAAATGAATTTGAGCAGAAACTGTGAGTCAGCCTTTTTGTCCAACAAATACGATTCTGGATGAAGGGTCAGAAATATATACTGCTCAAAGAAATAAAGGGAACACTCAAATAACACATCCTAGATCTGAATGAATGAAATATTCTAATTAAATACTTTGTTCTGTACAAAATCACACAAAAATCTTGAATGGAAATCAAATGTATTAACCAATGGATGCCTGGATTTGGAGTCACACACAAAATGAAAGTGGAAAAACACACTAGAGGCTGATCCAACTTTGATGTAATGTCCTTAAAACAAGTCAAAATGAGGCTCAGTATTGTGTGTGGCCTTCACATGCTTGTATGACCTCCCTACAACACCTGGGCATGCTCCTGATGAGACGGCGGATGGTCTCCTGAAGGATCTCCTCCCAGACCTGGACTAAAGCATCTGCCAACTCCTGGACAGTCTGTGGTGCAATGTGACGTTAGTGGATGGAGCGAGACATGATGTCCCAGATGTGCTCAATTGGATTCAGGTCTGGGGAACGGGCGGGCCAGTCCATAGCTTCAATGTCTTCATCTTGCAGGAACTGCTGACACACTCCAGCCACATGAGGTCTAGCATTGTCCTGCATTAGGAGGAACCCAGGGCCAACCGCACCAGCATATGGTCTCGCAAGGGGTCTGAGGATCTCATCTCGGTACCTAATGGCAGTCAGGCTACCTCTGGCGAGCACATGGAGGGCCATGCACCCCTCCAAAGAAATGCCACCCCACACCATTACTGACCCACTGCCAAACCGGTCATGCTGAAGGATGTTGCAGGCAGCAGATTGCTCTCCATGGTGTCTCCAGACTCTGTCACGTCTGTCACATGTGCTCAGTGTGAACCTGCTTTCATCTGTGAAGAGCAGAGGGTGCCAGTGGTAAATTTACCAATCCTGGTGTTCTCTGGCAAATGCCAAGCGTCCTGCACGGTGTTGGGCTGTGAGCACAACCCCCATTTGTGGACGTCGGGCCCTCATACCTCCTCATGGAGTCGGTTTCTAACTGTTTGTGCAGACACATGCATATTTGTGGCCTGCTGGAGGTCATTTTGCATGGCTCTGGCAGTGCTCCTCCTGTTCCTCCTTGCACAAAGGTGGAGGTAGCGGTCCTGCTACTGGGTTGTTGGCCTCCTCCACGTCTCCTGGTGTACTGGCCTGTCTCCTGGTAGAGCCTCCAGGCTCTGAACACTACGCTGACAGACACAGCAAACCTTGCCACAGCTCGCATTGATGTGCCATCCTGGATGAGCTGCACTACCTGAGCCACTTGTGTGGGTTGTAGAGTCCGTCTCATGCTACCATGAGTGTGAAAGCACCACCAACATTCAAAAGTGACCAAAACATCAGCCAGAAAGCATAGGTACTGAGAAGTGGTCTGTGGTCCCCACCTGCAGAACCACTCATTTATTGAGTGTGTCTTGCTAATCGCCAAAGATTTCTCCCTGTTGTCTATTCCATTTGCACAACAGCTGTGAAATTGATTGTCAATCAGTGTTGCTTCCTAAGTGGACAGTTTGATTTCACAGAAGTTTGATTTACTTGGAGTTATATTGTGTTGTTTAAGTGTTCCCTTTATTTTTTTGAGCAGTGTACATACACACACCACTAAACCTGGGAGACAGCCTCCCAGAAGAGTTTCAGCTGCAGCGGGTTGGCTGACATCATATGTAACACAGTGGCTTAGGAATGGGAACAAATACCTTTGGCAAGATAGTATATTTTAGAAAATTGTATTATAGTTGTTCAAATCTGTTTCATATTTTACCTTAGGCTGCACAGCAGATACCATGAGTTGGCTCCACATCTTGTACCAATGGACTACACCAATGAACCTGATTGTAAACTGCCGTTAGCTCTGATTGTCAACATGCCAGAATTAAAGGTGAAAAAAAGAAAATCATTCAAACTTTTTTAAAAAGCTTTTTAAAAACCTCCGATATTTTACTAGTTCTTTAAATTTTTACCTGCTTCCTAAACTGTTAAATAATATCTAACCAAAAAATCTTTTTAATTAAAGGACAGAATTCATTTTTAACCAAATTAAATTTAATCTCACTGTGGTAGGCTGTATACAATGTAATCCTTAGTCTGAAACGTTGTGAAACCTCTTTATAGTTCATTGATTTGACTCTGTGACCACTTCTACTGCCATGCCATGAAAAAGTACTCGCCTCCTTACAAATTTTTTCTTATTTGCTCCGTCACATTTAAATATTTCAGATCATGAAACTAATTTTAATATCAGACAAAGACCTGAGTAACCTGAGTAAATGGAGCGTGCATTTGAAATTACCATTTTATTTATTAGAGAAGGAAAAGATACCTGAAGCAACCTGACGTGTGTGAAAAGCTCATTTCCTCCTAAAACTAATAACTGGTTGTTCCAGCCTTGGGAGCAGCTACTGCCATCAAGCATTTGTGATAACTGGGAATAAGTCTTTTATGTTATGTTTCAAGAAATTTGGCTCTCTCTGTTTTACAGAATATTACAGCAATATCTTGGTTTTCCTGGTCACAGCATTTCCATTGGATTTATGCCTAGACTTTCAAATAGGTGGCACTAAAATCCTAATTTTAATGTTTTTGAACCACTCAGAGGTGCATTTCGTGGTGTACTTTGCACCATTGTCCTGTTACATAACCCAACTGCTTTTAAGCTTAAGGTCACAAAGGCGATCAGTGGGTTTTGTTAAAGAACAGAATTTATGGTTCCATCGATTACAGCAGGTTGTCCAGGTCCTGAGCAGCAAAGCAGCCCCACACCATCACATTATTACCACCATGTTTGACCATTGGTATAATATTCTGAAATGCTGTGCCAGATGTAAGGGTAATGTTCCAAAAACTTAAATTTTGTTTCGACAGTTCAAAGAATATTTTTCCGAAAGATTATTAAGGTGCTTTTTGGCAAATATGAGACAGGTCCTTTTGTTCGTTTTGCTCAGCAGTGATTTTTGACTTTGAACCCTTTTATGAATGTCATTTTTGAACTAGATTTTTTCCTCATTACTGAATTGTGAACACTGTTCTTAAATAAAGCAAATGAGGCCTTCGGTGCTTTAGATGTTGCTCTGGGTTTTTCTGTTCTTCTGTTCTTTATCCACTGGAGTCTCAAACCCTTAGAAATGTTGTGATCCTTTCCGGATTTAAGGGACTTTGTTTCTCATCACAGGTCCACCAGTTATCTGGGTGTGTTTAGTGAAAATGAACTCTGGTCTATTAATGGTCAATTAATTCATGATTTAACAGTGGGGATAAATTACTTTTTCACATTGGGCCAGATTGGTTTGGATAGCTTTTGTTCCCTATATAATGACATTTTAAAAAACGCTTTTTGTATTGCTTTAGGTTATCCTTGTCAATTTTAAATTTTGTTTGATGATCTGAAAGATTTAAGTGTGGCTAAAAGGAGAAAACGGAAGAAATCTGTATGTGGGCAAATACTTTTTCACATCATTTATAATATCACTCTATATAAAATAGTGTAATAAATTAAATGTCAAATGCCATTTGCATTAATTTGATTATCCTGTCTGATGTGCAGGAAAACCCATTTTGCAACCGGATTGTGGAGGCATTCTCAGAGGATGGGATGGGAAACCTCAGTTTCAATGAATTTGTGGATATGTTCTCAGTCCTCAGTGAAACGGCTCCAAGAGAACTTAAGGCCATATATGCCTTTAAGATATATGGTAACAACAACACGTAAAAATGTTTTAATGACTTTTATACACATTTTCATTGTATCCAACTGTGTTTGGCTATAATTTCCTGAGATTTATGTTGCTTTAGATTTCAATGTGGATAATTACGTGTGCAAGGAGGACCTTCAGAAGACTCTAAATAGGCTGACAAAGGAAGAGTTGACTCCCGAGGAGGTTGAGTTGGTGTGTGAGAAAACCATCGAGGAGGCAGATTTGGATGGAGACAACAAACTCTCCTACTCTGACTTTGAAAATATGATATCCAGGGCTCCAGATTTTTTAAGGTAATGCTAACTTTTGTTTTAGAGTTGGTTTTACAGTAACATTCCTATCAGTGGGTTAAAATTAACATGAACTTTTATGCTTTTTTTTATTCTTCCAGCACATTTCATATCCGTATCTGAGATGTGTGGTTTGCCGGTTTTGATGTCGGCAGCTTGATGAACCTGGGGGCTGAATTATAGCCAGCCCTGGCCCAGCACCACTCTGGTCTCCAGTCAAATAGAAAGTCAACTCTTCTTAATATGGTCTTAACTAAAGAATACATGCTAAATTTTAGTAAAATACATTCCTCTGTTTTTTGGTGTACCCTGAAGCTCTGCTTGGACTTCTTCTGTTCAGTATTTTCTATCAGTGTGACATTCAATTCCATTGTTACACGGATGACATCTGGGTCTACCTGTCCACCAAATCCAAGTGTATTTGTAAAATTTGAAAGACAGGAAAAGGCGTTGAAGAGCATAACCACAGCTTTAAGAGGATTGTGAAGAAAAAGCACTTTCAAGAGTTTGGGGTCAAGATTCACTAGACAATTAATGAGTCATAAATTAAATTTACTTCTCAGTTTATTGGAATGCACCTGTGCTTTTCTAGTTACAACATAATGGAGCTATAGGAGTTAAACATCTTTTAACATTTTAAAATTGAAAAAATGTGATAAACTGATGTAAAAAATACATTTTTCCTTTCAAATCAATTCAGAAGTGCATAATAATATTCCACTGTAAAAATATTTAAATTCCATTTTCTTCATATGTGTATTTACTACATATTCAGTATTCATAAAAGTATGGACATAGCCTAAAATAAATGAAAGCACATGCGTTCAAACCTTTTATGTGCTTGTGTTTAATATCTAGTTGTATGCAAGGCTGTAGACAGTCATATCTAGGTCATCAAGACTAATTTTAGGACTCATCTTCTGTCACAGCAGCTAGCATGAGATGTCAGTTGTTTGCCATCCTTGGGGAATATTTGTTGGACAAAGTTTTGTGATGTCAGATGTTTGTCTTCTTTTGAGTAAATGCCTATTTTGTGTGTGATGTGTAATTACTTTGACTTCCTCCACTTTTTGTGACTGCGTTTTTTTATTTGGTTGTCGTTAAAAAAGAGAAGTCCCTAAAATCAAAAACACTTGGTGTTTATTAATGCAGAAATTATATCAGATGATTAACCTCAGCTCCAACTTTAAACAGTTTACAAAAATAGTTAATCTAAACCCACCCACACATGATGATCAAAGAGTAAAGATAGGTAAAGAAAATTACTTGAGGCAGAACATTATAAATTGCTGTGAAAATGTATTTCCCCCATACAGATGTCCTCTTGTCTTTTGTCTCACTTAAATGTTGCAGGTCATCTAACCATTTATTGTCAGGCAAACATAATCTGAGTATATAAAAAAAATGCAGTTTTCAATCATGATTTCATTTGTAAAGGGAAAAATATCTAAATCAACCTGGCCTTTTGTGAAAAACTAATTTATTGGCTGCAACCTTCAACTTATTTTTGTATATTTTATTTTTTTGAGTCATTCAGAGGTGTACTTGCTGGTGAGTTTCAGATCATTGTCCTCCTGTATAAACCTAATGCTCCTGAGCTTTAGTTCACAAACTGTTGGTCAGACATTCTCCTTCAGGACTTTTTGCCAGAGAGCAGAATTTAGGGTTTAATCAGTTACCGCAAGCCATCCATGTCCCGAAGAAACAAAACAGCAGCAGATATTACATTTCAACTTTAATGTTTGACTGTAGACGTGATGCTTGTTTGTCTTAGTTCCACTTTTGTCTCTTCAACCCACAGGATGTATTTCTTTAGTCTTAGGGATCTTCAATATGTGAGATGGGCCTTTGAGTTCTTTTTGGTCAGCAGTGATTTTGGCCTTGGAGCTCTTACTCGTCGCTATTTTTGTCCTGTCTCTTTCTTATTGTGGAATCATGAACACTGACTTCAGTTTAAATTATGCCTGCATTGCTTTAGATGTTGTTCTGGGTGTTTTTATGTCCTTCTAGACTAGTCGTTAATGCACTTTTAGAGTAATTTTGTTAAGTCGGTTGCTCCTGGGAAGGTTGACCACTGCTCCGTGTTTTCTCCATTTGTTGATAAACTAAGGTTTACTGGAGTCCCAAAGCCTTAGAATGGTCTTTGTAACCATTTCCAGGCATTCAGAGAAACAAACATGAAACAAACATGAGAAACAAATTCAAAGTCTTTGTTTCTCATGTTGTGTTAGTTTGTTGCTTTTGAGATCGTTGAGTCTATTTTGTGTTGTCCGCTTCTTTTTAAGTGATTTATTGATTCTAAACGTCTGGCAGAGATCAGGCTTGTGAATTTAAACGTAACTATTTTCAACTACTGCAAAGTAGGTCTGGATCGCTGTTAGAAAATAAAATCATCATTTGAATTTAGGAGGATATAATCCGGAGTGATCTGCCCCAGCTTTCACACACGTTAAAGTCCTGCACACACAGACAATCTCTTCAGAAACCAAGAGGAAATACTTTTGCCCATGATCGTTTAAGATTACCAGGTGTTGGTTTCTGAGGTGTGGACTACAGATTTGCGTCATATACAGTAGTGAGAAAAAGTGTTTGGCCCCCTCCTGATTTATTTCTTTGAGTGTTTTTCACACTCATGTGTGTTAGAAGTATTTGAAAGGCAACAGAAGTAAACACAAAATGCATTTTTTAAATGAAGGTTTTTTATTATTAAGGGAGAAAAAAGATCAAAACCTACATGGCCCTGTGTGAAAACGTGATTGCCGCCCCATGTTAAAACATAACTTACCTGTGGTTTGTCACTCCTGAGTTCACTTTCTCAAGCCACACCCAGGTTTGATTACTGCCACACTTGTTCTCAAACAAGAAATCACCTAAATAGGACCTGGCTGACAATGTGATGTAGGCCAAAAGCTAGACATCATACCGAGATCCAAAGAAATGTAGAAACAAATGAGAAAGAAAGTATTTGAGATCTATCACTCTAGAAAAGGTTATAAACTAATTTCTAAAGCTTTGGGACTCCAGCGAACCACAGCTATTAATATTGTTGTTTGCATACCTGAAAACATGAATGTTCTGTTCAGGGTCTGCACAAGTAGCACCATGCACCTGTGACAGATGGCCTTTAAGTCTTTAGTTGTAGTTGGTTGTAGTTTTAATGAGCATTAAGAAGATAAAGGTAATGATTGATGGCCAATGACCAAATAAAAAGTGTGGTCATCTTTTTGTCACAGGATAAGGACATCTGTGCCTGTAGCTCATAAATTCATCATATAGCACCAAACTGGTTAAAAAATATTTAATGACAGATTAGTTGCAATCTGATTATTTGATACAACCCTCGACTGGTTTAAATTATAATTCTCTGGCTGTATTTAGATGGTCCAATTCAAATCATTTACATCCCCATCATCCCTCCTATTTTCTGGTGTACCCCAAGGCTGTGTGCTTGAATCTCTAATGTATATTATATACAGTGCCTGTCTTGCAGCAACTCCACTGGCTCCCTGTTAAGTACAGCATCATTTGTAGGATCTTAGTCAACCTCAAGGCCATCAACAACCTAGCACCTTGGTATCTTATTAAGTGAAGTCACAAGTACTTTATTTGGCCTTTTAAAAAAATATAACCATCACTTGGTCCACTAACATGTACTAGAGATAATAGTGTTGTCAAAATAATATTGCTGGTACATCTCACTGATTTCTCAATAAATTTGATATTTCAATGCATATGATTACTGAGAAAATGTCTATGAACTTATACTTCTGGAACGTTTCACATTTTTGTCAAGTAACATCCACAAATTTACTGGGATTTGTTTTTGTGAAATGGAAGGAAATGAAAACTTGGTTTTAACTTTTTTTCAAAAATGAAAATCTGAAAATGTTGCTCTCACCCAGTTTACTCTGAAACCCATAAATACATCCCAGTGCCACAAACTGCCTTTAAAATCTGTCTAATAAGTAAAAATAGACTACCTGCGTGTGATTTAATCATATTATAAATTTAGCTGTTCTGTTAAGAGCATAATGAAGACAATAGATCCACAGCTGAGGTGGAAAAATCTGTAGAAAGGATGACAATATGCAGTGCACGCCACAAATAACATCAAAATAAATAAGACCTAGTAGAGAAGAGAACAAGGGAAATAAAATTTCTGTGTGCAGTATTTAATGTTGTGAAGTCTTGAATATGTTATTTTTTTTCCTTTTGATGTAGATTGCGTGTATTTCATCAGATTATACATACCACTATTGCTCAATGAGGAACTTTTGTAATTTTATCCATTTCAACTTTCCACCATTAGTAGTTAGTTTTCCACTGTTGCACAATAGCACACTTATGATGTAATAATAATCTGTTACGACTCTACACCATTAATAGTTTTTATTACAGTGACGGTTTACCGAGTGGATCTTAGTTGTGAAAGAGCAGTGAGCAGAAAGGTCACAAAAACTGGATGATTGACATTTCAGCAGTTTAACATATCGCTGTTGGCCTCACAGGACTCATAGGGAAAACACCTTGCATTCTAATTTCTCAAACCTCTGTTTCAAACACAACGCTGCAAAAGCTGTATTTTTGTTTAACTGCTACAGGATTAATCCATTCAGATACATGGGCAGAGATATGACCTTTTTTGTAGTTTATAGGCCCCACTAAAACTGTAATTAGGAAACTAAATAAAAAGGAGGTGATAAAAAGTACCAAAAAAATATTTTAGCACCTTCAGCCTATTTCGCCATTGCTGCTGAATGCAGTCTTTTAAAATCTTTATGCAAATACGTTTCCTGTGAAAAAAAGGGCTATTTGTGTGGCAGCAAAAACATTACTAAAAAAACAACTGTAGGCCTTTTAACGAAGTTTCTCCACGAGTGCACACAGAATTTGCTTTTACAGGAAATCTTCTCTGGTCAGTTATGAGGAACCATAGAGCCAGAGCACCAAATGGCAAGAGCATGCCATGCACAGCAGGCGTTTTGATAGACTCTGGGAGGCATTGCTTCTATGTGTTTGATTTAGCAGTTATTTGCATTTGATATCTGGACACAGAAATGCCTCTGCTGTTCCCAAAAAAGCCCCATTTTGTATTTGCATTTCCTATTAGGAAGCGGAGGTCATCAATCATTAACCCTGACTCATTTTCTTTTCTTCTATGCTAAAATTGGCCCATGAATCTGGGCTAAAGCTAAATTGTCTCCAACAACCCATTGTGAATCAGTAAATGTGACATTCTCCCCTACAAAATATCAGATCATATCTTACTTTCTACACAGATGAAAGCAATTTCCATAAAATTTTTAAAATTTTCCTCCATAGTGTAATGCCCGTACATGGACTTGCCCTCAGTTCTTATAATCTTTTACATCACTTTAGCTGTAGCTCTAAAATAATGATTTAAAACATCTCATTTATTGTAATAAGTTTAATAGTAATAACAGTTTCAGAACTTTTCAATAGCTTTAATAAATTGAATTAGATGGATGAGGGTAACTTTGATCAATTTAAAATAAATATACATTGAAATCAAATATTACATCATAGGTAGCAAAGTAGTGTTAAGTAAGTAAAATTAGGTAAACATTTTCTTCGTTAGTTGGTTTGTCATTTCCGCTTGGTCTCGGGAAAAAGCCATTTCCATTTGTCATTCTGCAAAAGGTAAATATATGACATATTAATATTAGATAATAAGATAAAATAAAATAAAAAAAAACCAAAAAAACATGGTATTTAAATAAAAGCTTGTGACTAACCTTTATCCCCCAGGATCCATTGTTATATTTGCGTTTGGTCTCCTCCACAGGTTCATGAGTGTTGCTGTTGGCTTTGGGCTTGGCAGGCTCCTTGTAGTTGGGGAGGATCTCATATGTGCTGTCATTATCAATGACAGGGGCTTCGATGGAGACCTCGGCGTACAGGGAGTCGCTGAGCTGCTCTGTGGATGATGTGTTTTCAGAAAGTGTTGGGCTGTGGCTGCCAGCCAGGTGATAGACCGAGTGGTCACTCAGGCCATCCAGGCTGTGGCTGCTGTTTGACTGTGAGATGCCGCCAGTGGCCTGTCTGACTGGCCTTGGGGAAAGTCTTGGTGGCGTGTCAGGAGGCACGCTCAGTCTGTAACACTGCTCGCCATCAGAATGGCTGTCCAGCAGAGGCAGGGACATGCACTTGCTATCAAGCACACTGAGTTTACAGTAGACCGATTCAGGGTCTAATGAAGGACTACTCCTGCCATTGTTCTGCTCCTTGGTAGTCGGCCTATCGGCTTTGCCTTGATTAGGGCCTGGGGACTTGTCCTTGGAGGTGTGGCGGGCACTAGGTGCATCCCTGGGTGTTTGCTTTCTAAGCTGAGCATACAGAACCCCATCATTGTCACTGACTGGGGTGCTTTCAACATGCCTGGTCCTCCGTGGCAAAGGTGGTACATCCTATTTATGAAAAAACAAGACAGGTTTTTTAAAAGCTGGCCATGAGGTATTACTTTGGTACATTTTAAGACAAAAGATTAGGGTGACATCCATGTAACTTTGGAGAGAATAAAACAAAATAGAAATGTCATCCATAATAAAATAAAATTGCAGCATTTCCTCTTAAGATGTACAGTCAAGATTAAAAACAACACAGAAACATAAAATAAAGTTGCTGAGAATGTAACTAAAAAGAAGATTAAAAATATTAAAAAATATTAAATGTAAGGTACTACACACAGTCATTTCCAGTAAATAAAAATATTATTGAAAAGATGATTTATCGCATTAACTCAGTTCACTAAGTGAAACACGTTATAAACATTAATTACAGACAGACTGATGTTTTCAAGCCTGAAAACTTGTCATTTAAGATCAGAATATTACATCAGACCAATAAAAAACATTTTTAATCCAAAGATAGGGGTGTAGTGAAAAGTAGAATTCATAATTCCTGCTTAAAAGTTATTTTCAAGATTTACTTTTAATCTGACAAACAAGGCTCATCAGAAAGCATATTCCAATTTATTGAAAATGACAGATTTTTTAATATAATTTACATTCTTATTTTTGGGACTCACCTCTTGGGTTCTGCTGCTCCTTGGTGCCCGCACTGGATGCTGCTCTGTGACTGAGTTAATCTGCTGTCTATGTAGTTTCTTCGCCGCTCTGAGAGGAGCTTCTGGTTTTTCTTTATGGCTGACCTGGATGATATCATAGAGATCCTCATTGAGATTCTGCAAAAACAAAAACACTAGTTAGGCCATTAATCACATCAAGTCCTCTTCATAAAATAAATAACAAAGAGGAGTCAACTCTCACCCCAAAGCACGGAGATGTCAGGTACTCTCTAAAGGGCTCAATGGGTTTTGTTTTATAGTGTTCTATTAGATCGAACATAGTGTTGTGCCCTTCTGTCTCTCCGCACACTATAAACCGTCCCTCTTCGCCCTGGCTTATCACAAAGTGTCGACACCGATCTCTGCCTCTGCAAAAGAAAAACTGGTTATTTTTAGCAAGCTGTTGCAGTTATAATATATGCAAAATTCAAACTGTTTAAATTAATGTTAAAAGTGGCCCAGAAAATATGTATTTTGAGACTTTTGGAGCCTGATTGTCCCCTAAGAAGGTAAACTAGACAACCAGGCTCCAAAAGTCTTAAGCTTAGAGGGAGTGTTTATGGTACTTATTTTTGTCCTTTGAAATTCTAAGAAGCAGCATTAATTTGTGAGGAAGTAATATTTTATGAGAAACGTCTGTTTAGAATAAAAAATAAAATAAACCAGCTTCTTTGCAGTAAACTAGGACTCACTTGTAGGACAGAATATATCCAATAGCTTTATCACTGAGCCGGATCAAGAAGCAGCCAAGCTCCTTTTCTCTGAGCATGTCCTCAGCATTTCTGTAGACAAACAAAGAACAGCATGGAAATCAGACCATTGTCAAACATAATTTCAAGCTTATTTGTAACTCTTTAAAAAAAAACATCTTTTGTCTTGCAGAGTAAAGCACTATTAAAACAATTCCACTATGGAAGTAAATCTCTCTCATAGGAAAAACCAATTTTGCAACATGCCCTTTCGATGTAGCTGACACTGGCTGTACGTAGGTAAATGTCCCATATGCTTTTTATGTAGGAGTGTGGTGTCAGCCAGAGGAAAGGGCAGAAGGTGTGCGTGGGAGTACTGTAAAGTGGACAATTTCGATGAGAGAAAACGTGTCTGTGGCTTGTATGTACATAACTGCTTCTCTCAAGCAGCCACCAATTTTTTAACAATATGAAATCTTTCCAAACAAATAAAGAATATATCTGTTTTTTTCTTAATTAATTCAAAAACAAAGCTTTACGGCAATTTATAATTTGATAAAATATGTGCAAACTTGTGTGAAATCTTCTGTCAATACTTACTTTCTGCTGATGAATCCCAGGAACCAGCTGGGGAAGAGGCCGTTGTTGACAATAAGAGGCAGCTGAGTGTCTATGAACCACCTGGAGGCCAATTCCCTGAGCCTCCCCTCCGTAACTTCAGCAGCAGGATCCACAGTCGGCTCCCATTGCTCCATCCTCACCCTGTCCTGATCAAAGCAACACAAGCGTCTCGTGAACAAAAGCAGCATTTATTTCCTGCTGCCCATGAGACAGTGTTTTAACAGTCTAATTTGCTTATTTTCCAACAGGCGTCACTCAGAGCCTGAAGGCTGTACTGTGTTCTCGTAGTATTTTTTTTTTTAAAGATGGCGCTGTAGGGGTGGGGGGGTGGTTTGGGTGGCACACCCTGTCTAATCCAGCACAACATTTTTTTACTGTGTAAATATAGACATTTTTACAATCAATATACCCAGAATTAAACATCCAAAATCAAAGAAAGGCTGACCTCTGCAACCGTTGTATCACACTGATGTAAAACAAATTTTGCATGGTGGTGTGCATTTAGAAAAATAGTCATTTAAGCTGCCAAGGACTGGTTTAAGGTTTCTTACCTTGAAGCAAAACTTCAAACGTGTCCTGTATCCAGGGGACTTCGTATGACTTTCTTCTTTTGGTTTTGAATGTGAAAAGTAGCAAATATTTTCAGACCCTGCTTGCTGTTGTCGGCACAATGCGCAGCAGCTCCTTTCAACCCCTGAAGAAGATAATTAAGGTGTAATTGTAAAGCACATATTGTGTTCCAGTAAAGTAGATCTCAGAGAAGAGGTTACATACCTGTCCTTGTGACTACCACTGTGTGATTTGAACTCAGTGTCATTGCAGCAAACATTAAAATTCTCCTCTCAGCTTCTGAACCTCTGTAATCTCCAACTGAAAATGGTTTGATTGTGACCCCCCACTGAGAGATATAGAGAGATGACATTTACAATTACACACATTTTTCCACTGGTCTGGAAAGCAGAGGTACTCGGCATGGTACGAAAGTTATTTGCATAACAAAGACAGCTGAGGGTTGTTGAGCAAAGCAAGAGCTTCCTGAAGAGAAACGGAAAGTAAGTTGCACAGAAACAGTGGTTTGTGAGGAAACGCATACATTGGTTTGCAAAGGGGAGATGTTGTACCCACTGAGCGTCTGATTGCCATAGTCACGGGAGAGAATTTGCGTCAGCAGGTTATCTGTGTTTTTCTTTGACTTGGGGTGTGCTTTGAATAGTTCGTAAGACAGGTCTTAATAGATGGAAGAATGGAAATATTTGGGAACATCTGACATGGTTTCAATAAAGCTTAACAAGCTTTTGAAAAAATGAGACATTTCCCTGGCCTGCTTTTGAGGTTCTGATAAAAAAGCATAACTCATTCCCCCCATGGCTCAGACTGTTGTCATGAATCATTTAGGTTTAGCTCTGTAGACAGTAGGAAGTCCCAGTGGGGGAGAGCCAATAAGCAGAAATATTCTGTGTCATGGAGAACAAAATGTGAAACCAGATTTCACATTTCTACAGTGCTCCCTATAATGGTAACATGGCTCCAGCATATTTACTCACTGAGTGGAAAACACAAGTATTGAACACATGAACAATTTTCTCTGTAAGTATATTTCTAAAGGAGGTATCGATGTGAAGTCAGTATGTTGACGACAAAAACTTAAGTAACTAACACATAAACAGAAGCCCAAACAACCTATTCTGTAAATGCAGTTGTAACAAAGAGAAATGTATAAAAGGCTTTTGTAATGATTCCTTCAAATCTCTTACAGATTTATGTTGTCTCTGCTTTTTTGGTCACAGTCAAATGTTGAAGATTATAAAACAAACTTAAAATAGCTTAATCATAAATTAACTTTGAGTTACCACATTTTTTGGAAAGATGAGTTCAACTTCAGTAATGCCACCCAGGCCCGATTACTGTCAGACCTGTACAATTAAAAAATCACCTAAACAGAACATTTCTGCCAATGTGAAGTAGGCTAAAATATTTTTTAAAAACCATCATTTCGTTTTACTAAAAGGATTGAAGAAGGAATGAGAAACAAAGCCATTGGCATTTATTTGGAAAGTACTGCAAAGCCATCTCTAAGGCTTTGGGACGTTAGTGAACCACAGTGCGAGCGATTGCTCACAGATGGAGAAAACACTGAACAAAACATTTCCAGGGTTGTTCGACCAACTAAAATTACTCAAAGAGTGCAAAAATTATTCCAGAAGGTCACAAAAGAACGCAAAACAACATCTAGCACTTGCAGGCCTCACTTCTTTATAATCCCCAAGACTTTTAGGACATATTCTGTGCACTGATGAGGCAAAAACAGAACTTCTCTTTTTTGCCTTTTTTATTTCACTGTTTATTTTAAAAAGAAAAAAAATAACAGAACTTTTTGGAAGGTGCTCATCTCATTACGTCTGGTGTAAAATTAAATCAAAATTTCAGGAAACAAACATCATCCCCACAGTCAAACATGATATTATTAATGGTTAATGTCTAATAACTGGTTGTGCCCCCCTTGGGGGTTGTGCTCACTTCCAAACCTCTCTATTGGTGTGGTGTTTTGGGAATGAGGTGCAGTGCCACTCTTCTTTCAAACATCTCAGAGAGACAAACTTGGGTTTCATCTAACCAGATTTTATTCTCCCAGAATTGACCTGACAAATGTTCTGTATTAAACTTCAAAGGAACTTCAATATGCTTTTTCTTCAGCAGTGGAGTCTTGTGCAGTGGGTGTGCTTAAAGGCCTTGTAGTTAGGTGCATTAGTTGCTTTTTCATGGAAAAACAACAAGTTGTGATTATTGTCTTGACTTGATTCTGATGTATTTTCTTGCAGTTTTTGTCATACAAATTATAGATAATGAATAAGCATCAAGCCAACAACTGTACCTTACATTCCATGTATTACTAACGAGTGCTACAGTATAACCTACAATTTCAACATATTCTTAGCAGTGCAGCCTGTCTGTTTTACAGCGCTTTGTGATTCATAGCATGCTCCTCTGGGGAAGATGTGAGGTTTGAGGTTAGTTATTATCGCTGTAACCATCTTTGTAAGAATCCTGCTCAACAAACTTTCCAAGCAGATGATCTGTGAAAAACCTGCTTCAGCTGATATAAATGAAAATAAAAGGTTCCTGAAAATAAAAAGAAAGCTCATATAGCTGACATTTTGGTTCCAGTGCCTTCATGACAGCCCCCCTCTCAGGGGGGATGTGGATCCTTGAAAGGTCACAATTTGACACCCATAAAATGTCACTGCAACTGAACCGCATCCCGTCTGTGTCTGCTTTTCAAGCCTTAAAGTAAAACAGACATCCTCCTGAACTCTTAAAGCTTTCCTAAGTAAGAAGAATATAAATCTTACCAGAATATTATCAGAACTTGTAATTGAGGACAGTTACAGAGGTGGTTTGGGGTTTTTCACTGTACTCAAGCTACGGTTAAAAATGGGGAAAACAACAGGTGTATTTCCCAGCATAAAACTAGTCACCTACTGTTTACTCACTGTACTGGGGCCCACATACGCCCTGGTAAAACAGATTTGTAACCATTAATCATCTGAATAACTTCAGCATGTTCTGTTTCACCTTCGGAGAGAGCTCAAAATTGTTCCGGCAGCTTAAACTCTCATTCTTTTGCTCTCATGAGTCATACTGTGAAATACATACATTAAGTGCACGCCCACATCAGAGATTACAGCTTTGATATGAACAAACCAAGTCCAAAGCAGCTTTAACCATCAATCATTATCTAAGGTTTTACCAAAAGGAGAGGGTGTAGGAAATAATACTGCTATGGTTCTGGTTACAATGTAAGCAATTTCTGAGGTGATATTTGCGTTCTAATATATGTTTATATAATGTTTTGCTTTTAGAACTGTACTTTCTTGCCTACAATGAATGGAATGACAGTGCAGAGGCTGCAGATGTGTGGGATAGAGGGAAAGATGATGTGCAGAAAATATATCTACGTTATGGCGAACATTTTAACCATTAAACCAGAACATCCAGTAATATCTTTAAAATATTTATTTATTCATACCTTTGAATCAGTTTTGTTTTATTAATGTCAATATATTTTTATGAGTGGAACACATAACATACATGTAGGCCTGCGAAAAAAACAAAATATATCTCTCATTCTAACCTACTTGGCTGCCAATAGTTCTTAACTATTATCTGCGTTGTTATTCTAGAGCCAATTCACACAGAACGCATTACTAAATCCTTCTGTAAATCATTTGGTTGATCTTTTTCACTCTATAAATTTTAAAGATCCAATTACCAATTCCTATTTTATTAAATTTAAACGTACCTTTATGTCATAGTCAGGTTTTATGAAAAATAATATTCTTATAAGATTAACCTGACATAAACTAGCTGTCAAAAAACATTAAAGTGCAGTAAATCAATATTATAATATGAATGACATCCATTCGTTCATCTGACACTAATAGAAGTACTTGAACAAAAAAAATAAAACATTGTTTTAAGTTCAACAATTAAAGTATTAGATATATTTAGGTACTGAGACGCTGAATAGATGCAGTAATTTAAGTAAACAGAGCCCCAGCCGTTCAGTGCATATAGTGTACACTATATGGACATACATTCAGCATGCTGACATTTCTGTACTAAAAATTCTTAATTCAGTGGTTTTGTGTAATATTTATTACGTGCGGAACAGAAATAAAAACTTTAAATACAAAATTCTGAATGTCATTAATCTTTATTATATGGGTTTTGCTCTTTGAATTGCATTACTGAAGTACATTAAGTTTTAAATGATATTAATGTATTGAGATGTACACAGTGTTTACTGTTTCAAAGATATACTCGTGTTAAATGAGTCCAACATTTTGTTCAAACAAAGTCCAGTCCCCAAGGGGCAGTGCCCGGTAACTTTTAAATGTGTGCCTGCTTTAACATACCTGAATCCAATGATTTAGTGATTAGCAGGACTCTGTCAAACATGATGTTTGATTCAGGTGTGTTGAACCAGGGATGCATCTAAAAGCTGCAGGACAGCAGTCCCTGCATACTAGAGTTTTTAGAGGTTTGAATTCCTTCCACTTTAAATTTCTTCCCACTGTTAAAAATAACTCCAGGGCTCGAAGCTGGAACCCAAAATTCCTGATTTCGTGGTATTTACTGGTATGCTGCTTCATTTTCCTCATCTTGTCAAACAGCACCCCCTTGTGGCGCGCTCCGGGTAGTACATCTTTCAGCACATGCCCTTCCACTATCGCGTCATTATTGGCTCAAACTACATTTCCCAGTGCTACTCTGTCCGGGAGGAAGGCAGTCATGTGGATCGACCTAGGAGTTGCCATCCTTGGGGCTGCAAGAAGAAGAAACTCAACGGAAAGATGCACGAAGAGGAGGATGGCAGCGGGGAGAGCTCCTGCACAGCTTCACGGCTGCAGTCCGTCAAGTCTCTAGATGTGGCCGAGGTGGAGGGAGCGAAGGAGCAGGCTTCCAAGCTGTGCGGCTACTTGAACAAACTCTCCGGCAAGGGGCCTCTCAGGGGTTACAAACTGCGGTGGTTTGTGTACGACCCGAGGAAATGTTACTTGTATTACTTCAAGACTCCCCAAGATGCCCTGCCTCTCGGACACATCGATATAGGCGATGCGTGCTTCATGTACGACGTGGAGGGAGAAGAGGGCCAGTTCGAGATCCGCACGGCAGGGAAAGAGTTTCTCTTAAAGGTAGAAACTTTTCACCAGTCCTGTATAATACGATTGTAGCTCACTGTCTGCCTTGCTGTTGTTGCGGAGAGGTGTCGGTTTGTTCCGCTGATGAGTTATTGATCCGGAAAAGCCGAATCTGTGAATGCTTACGCCTAACTTTACCGAAGTAAAATCACAAGAGAATGGTTTTTCGATTCCATGTGTCGCTTCCTTTCTGTTTCTGTAAAGGCAGCAGGCACACGCTTTCCAACAGATTTGGTTTTGTTTTTACTTTTAAATACCTATGGGAATAATTCGGGTTTCAGGGAATTTTGTTTTAGAGAGGTTGTGTTGAAACCTATAACAGGCTGAAACTTCACCAGCTGATTGTGGTTGTTCAGAGGCGATCAAAGGTTGAATGAGGCTCTGAGCAGAATTTCATTTGGGGGCCCCATCACATTTCCACTGACCTCCCTTCTTTTATTGTCAGTTCATTATCATTTTAACTTTTGCTATTGAAACACATAATAATTTATGTCCTTCAGTTGACATTAAAACATGTAAAATGTTGTGACTTGCAATTACCAAAAAAAGTGATAAATCACTTTAGACAATGTCAGGAAATATTCAGCAAACCATGTTGTGAATGCGAATGTTCTGCTTTTGAAAAAAATAAACCTCAGGTAATACTTGTATACACTGGTAATAGTCCTTTTTATGCAGCCAAAAGTCACGCTTCCTTCTGTAAAATAAAGAAGTCTTCAGGCATTTGGCTTGCATTCTTTTTCAAAGAAAACCTTAACATTAAATCCTGAAATTAAGATATTTCATATATTTGATGGAATCTGGACCTTGTGTGGCCTAACTTACTGAATGTTTGCCTTGCAAATGCTTCAAAGTGTGCCTCACAGTATCAAATAAAAAGCTGCTGTAAGGGGGACGGCGCAGCCAGAAATGTAATCACCAATCCATCAACTGGAGCAAAAGCAGCCTTCAGAGAATGACATTCTCATTTCTGATAGCCTTGACTAAATATACAACCGTCTTAGATTTTAAACAAAAATCATAAATATAAAATTTCCTTTATTTGAAACAGAATTGTAACATTTGTTCTTGCTACTGCTAAAATAATATGTAGAATAAACAGCTTCTATTTTTAGTAGTAGTTTTCAAGTGCTCATTGCACTGGAGGTTATAGCTTTTTACGTTGCTGCTCTCTGAAAAATAACACAATTATAACGAGCTAATATTAGCTGTCAGTTGGGCTGTCTGCTCAGGTCACTAGCCTGCAGTCCGCTGCTTAACAGACTCATAGCTTAGCGACTGTAAAACGGTGTCACTTTAATAAGCATAACGGTGGCATTTTTTTTAGTGTATGCCCTGTCCTAACCTCTACAGCTACTTTAAAGAGAAAAGTGCTTGAAATGTTACTGCTTGAAAAGCAGTAACATTTGATATGATTTAAATGTTTCTACAATATGAAGCCTAGTCAGCAAGAAGGCATTAAACAAAAACCACGGTTGCCTTCCAAAACTTTAAATAATTCTAAATTATGATAATTAATACAACGTTTGAGCTTTCAGGGTTTGTCTTTGTATGTGTTCAGCCGTCGTATTTGTATACCTGCACTGGTGTGAATTCAAGTTTAAGCCACAAAGTTCCTTTATCTGTTAGATTGGCCCTACTTTTGTTAGTGTTAACGTTAGGATTTTGTTTCAATGTGAGCTCACTGGTTACAGCATCTCATGTGAGGCTGTCTCAGGCCTCTTTGCTGTCATATGACTGTGACTAACACAGGTGGCCTGGCTCCCGCTCTCTGAAGTCGGTTGCTTTGCCAGCAGATGGTCTGACTGCTTAATACCAAACAGCTTCTACAGCTAGAGGCTGGAACTGAGACTGAAACCAGCCTCTCTGCTCTTTCACATGACTGATCTGAAGAGTAACCAGCTATTTGTAAAGCTCATGGACTATAAAAGCACAGCTTTTTTACCTGATTTCTAACTGCAGGTTGGGGGCATTATGTGTAAAACTAGAAATGGACTGATTTGAGATTCTCATGGTGTGATAAATATGATCTGACTGCTTTCGTTTTAAACCGACTAAGGTGTGTCAAGTTAATGCTGGTTATAATTCAGTTTTATAGTGCTTTTAATGTGGGGTCAGAGAAAGTAGTCAAGTGATCAGAGTTTCCTTTAGCTATGAAACACATGGTAACACAGTGCTGCCCCTCCTCCACTTGTTGCTGCTCCCTGCTGGTCAGCTGGTTGAAAACAGGCTACTTATACCCTCCCCTTGCTTACAAGAAAGACAATGGAACAAACACATTTACATGATATGTTTTATTTCATGTAAATATGTTGTGTTGACTAAAAATATTAGCAGTTCTGAAATTTTGATATATTAAGTTTATTGGAAAGAAAACAGATTTTTCTTTTTGTTTGTTCTTGACCAATTTCACCAATCAGAGCCAATCAAGGGAGAATTGGACTGGATTAATACAAATTTCCATAATTTTAGCTGAATGTTTATTTAAAGCTACCAAGTTTGAGGTCCGTCGGCTGCATCTTATTGGAAAAGATGGATGCACATGCCAGAACTGCATTTTGTACTGGTCCTTAAGCTTCAAACAAGAACAAGCCCAAGGTTTTGTCGGACAGTATTAACTGAATAACAATCACTTCTGTTATTCCTTCTGCAGCAGTGTGCACAATGCCAGAGTCAAAGGTTCGGGCAAATGTTGTAGCAGAACAGCTTCACTCTTTTCGGGAGAATAAATTTCAGGCTGGTTTCTCGTAAATTTGATAAGTCTCCAAAGACATTTTCATGGCACCAGAGAGAGGAGATCTAAGTCTTGGTTTTACTGGATCTCTCCACTGCCTTCAATACTGTTGATCACACTATCAGATTAAAGGAGTCAATTGGTTTTACTGGTTGGGTTTTAAAATGTTTTTATATATATATATATATATATATATAATCTGTCTGACTTTTAGTTTCTGTGAGAACCAGATCACATCAGAAAAGCAGCTCTGTCTTGTGGTATTCCTTAAGTCTCGGTTTTGGGCACTGTTCTACTTGCATATTCCCACTAGGATAGATTATAAGGTGCTTTAACAATATCTGTTACCGTCTATGCAGATGACATTCAGCTTTAGCATCTTGTTGAGGTGTCAGAGCTTCATTAAGTGTTAAGTAATTGTGGAATTACAATTTTCTCTATTAGCCCTGATAAAACAGAGACAAAAATTATTGCAGCGGACTACAAAATTCCTGTAATTAAAAATATCTCAGCATTATAGGCCACTCTGTAGAATTGCGTGAATCAATTTTAGATCGACTTCAGATTGTGCAAAAATTAATCTCTAGGAATTTTAATTGGTACAACCAGCAGATCCCATATTGATATGGTTTCCAGTTAATTTTAAGATTTTAGTTTAGATTTTTTTGGATCTGCATGGTTGAGCTACTAGGTGTGTCTCAGACCTGTGGAAACCTTACTCCTCTTCAAGGACTCCTAGATTATCAGGTCAAAGGCTGCTGATGGTTCCATGAAATTATTTCACTGATGAGGATTGATCTTTCACTCAGTTGCTTAATGCTTATGCAGTAAATTTCCTCAGTCTATTTGCTGAACAGCCAAAAACAGTTTCATTTGAGCCTTCAGTTCTTTTCTGATTCTGATTCTGATTCAGTTATATCATTAAATTGATTTTTACCTACATTTTATTGTATTTTAGCTTTTTTATGATCATTTTTATTCTCTTTTTAGTAATTTTATTAGCTTGCATTTATTTTATTGTTTTATTCTCTTGTTTTACCTTGAACGACATGGGGATTGTCTGTGAAAAAATACTATTTAAACAAACTTCTCTCAGCTAAAATTGTCTAGTTCTGATCTGTGGCGGACTGATTGGTGCATCTCTAGCTTTTTTTTATTTTTTATCATGTGCTCAGTGGTGGAAGACGTTTGTAAACTGAAGAGCAGGGTAACACTGGGAGTCTGATATTAGCCAGTTAAATAGTCAGGCTGTGGGCTTTTTAAAAAAAATGCTCCTTTATTAAAGTAACTGTTACTTTAATAAAAATGCTTAATGGCATTACATCGGGTTCTCTGCCAAAACCTTCCAAACAGATGACTGTGTTTTTTGTGAGCGAGGGAAAGTGATAGAATCCACCATTTGTTTTGCAGCAACAGGTGGGGGAGGGGATCTATGCTTTAAGCAGCCCACCAAACCTTATCTAGCAAATTTCAGTGGTTTTGATTCAATAACGTTTTAAAACATTGGTTTTCCGTTGATTCTGAAAGCCCCGTGCCTATTTAAAATGCTGCTTTGCAACCTTTGAAAGAGGAAGTTTCTATTTATCCCATACTTGTGAATAATCGTGGGTGTGTGCACTTATTTCCAGGCCCCCAGCAGGCAGGTGATGCATTACTGGCTCCAGGAGTTGCAGCAGAAGCGTTGGGAGTACAACAGCACCCGAGGCACCGTGAAAAGAGACAGCTGGAGTTCTCCCACGCTGGCCTACCCTCCCGCCGGCCTCGTGGGCAAGGATAACGGTAGGCAGGAACACACGCATTCAACAACAGTCCCACCATTCCCACACATCAGCTAAAGGTAAACTCCTTGGCGGATTAATGTTTACTCTGCTGCTACATACAGAACCATCAGGGGTGTTTGGTTTCAGGGTTTTTTTGCTTCTCTAGAAAGAGTGTTAAGTGTGAGACCATAAAAAATTGGAAGGCAGCAGAAGAGGAAAAGTGAGTTCACATCAGTGATATTAGAGCTGTGTTTTGGACACAGCTCTAATATCACAAAGCAAAACTATATCTGGGTAGTTACTGATGTTTTCACATGATGATTCTGTTTCCCTTCCAGGAGTTTCGTACAACTATTCCTCTAATTTCATTTGTAAACACCTGACACTGAAAATGGCTCATTTTTAGATTTCTTCCTGCAGTAAGAACCTCTACACCGAAGAGTGTTATAGTCACAATGACCTTGGAGCAGTTTGTGTGGTGGGTTCATTGAAATGTTGGCTTCTGAACGGCTGGCCAGTCAAGTGTAAGATCTTCTGCTTCTGGTCTCCAGCCGGTCCATCTCTGCATAAAATCACCAAAACTACTTATGGATTTGTCCCCTACAATCCATCTACAAATCATAATGTTTTAGGTGCTCTAATTCTTCTTCTAATTTACTAGAAAAAACATGGAATTTTATGTCAACAGGGATGGGTGACAAAAAAGTAGATTTTGAAGAATTAGATGACGTTAGTGATTTTCCAAAATAGAAAGTTAATAATACTGTCTCTAGGCAAATGCATGTTGCACAGATTCATCAGTTCTGTTTTCTACTTTTCTTTTAGATTCACAAGTTAACTTTTATGCAGCGGAGTCGGCTTTCCCTGAGTGCCGTTGTTGTTAAATTGAAATAAAGTTTTTTAATTTTTTTTATTTGCCTGAACAGTCTGAGGCTGAGCGTATTGTAGAAAATATGAATTAATGCATTAGGGTGAAAATAGTCGGTTATTTGTTGTTGTTTGAGGACGTTGTCTTTACAGAGGGACACGGGGTCTTGTCTTTCTCAGCTGAGCAACATGAACCGTGAATCCTGTTTCTATACACACAGCTCACATGTTTTCCCCTTTCCACAGCGTTCTCTGTTCGTGTCTGTCTGCCTTCAAAATGTTCACACACCTGACTTATCTCTCCTTATCTGGGCCAGTGTACAGGTGTTTAAACTAGCATGTTGATCATGAATTGAGATGAAGGACGAAACCTCTGAAGTCATTGTTGTTGACATGAAAACTGCCATGAGCATTTTTTTTTATTTTAATTTTTTTTAAAGTAAGGGGATTAAATATTTTACGGATGTAAGGGGAATTGATTTTCTGCGCATGCATATCAAAGAAAGATATTCTGCATTATATGGAGGTAAGCGATCAGCTACAAGCAGCATTTGCTCATTCTATGAACAAGTATTTACCCCCTTACAGATTTTGTCTTTTTTCCTTTTTTGTCGCAGTCATATGTTTAAGACCATCAAACAAATGTTGATTTTAAAGATGATCAGAGTGAGGACCAATGGCAGTTTACAGGTGATTTCACTTATTAAGCAAAGAATGCTATCCAAAGCAGTCGCATCCTAAGGCGAACAAAGGGGTTTTGGAAGGTGTGCGTCCAGTTAGATGTGAAAGGCTAACGCAGCATTTCAGAAAAGCAACTTCATACCTACAGTCAAACGTGGTGGTGGTAGTGTGATGGCGTGGGGCTGCTTCGCATCTTCGGGTCCTGTGTGGCTTTCCATAATTAATGGAATTGTAAAATCTGCTGTCTTGTAGAAAATGTCGAACCATTAGTTTTTGGTCTCGGGTTATGCAGGAGGACAATGATCCACAACACATGAGCTAGTCCACCTCCTAGTGGCTACAAAACAAATTAAGGTTTTTGAGGGGCTTAGTCAAAGTCTGCCCTTTTTTTGTGTGACATGGTCCTAAACAGGCTGTTAATGCTCTGAACCCCTGGGATTTCTTCCCATAAGGTCCTTGATAGTTTTATTTCCTTTTTAAAATAATGATAAAAAACATTCATAGACATTTTTCTTGTATTTACTCAGGTTATCTTTGACATTTCTGTGACAGGGTAACAGTGAAGCAAAAGCAGAATAAATATGTAGCAGGGCAAATACATTTTCACAGCAGTGTACAAGTATGTATGTGTTGCAGATGTTCTTGCACATATGGTAGGTCAAATAATATGTAATAATAATAGGTCTTTTAAAAAAAAAAAAAGTGAGAATACCAGATGCAAAACAGTTAAAGATCCTATCTTGAAATTATGTGTGGTGTTTACAGATAAGTTTGTTTTTATTTTCTGCACATATCTCCTCAGTCTCGATGCGGTTTAACATGTTGATACGCTCAGCAGTTTTTTTTTATCTTAAACGTTTACTTATGACTCGGTTATGAGTGTAACAAAAATAATCATGCTGCTCCAGGTATGATTTCCTGTCTTGATGACATTTTTTTTTTTTATATCAGCGATATGACATCAGATCTTAATGATAAAAATAAAAGTTTCCCCCTTGTTCAGTTTTCTTGCTTATTTGCATGTTCACCCTGTTGTGTTGTTGAGGCACCTCAATCTGCTCTACGGATTTGTGGAAGGCTGCTATGGAACAAAGTGAGATGTCTCACGTTTAGATTAGGTTTCAAAAAAGCAAATCTGGATGATATACGCCTTCATATTTGGGATATGTCCTATGAAGATCGATGTGAAGACTCTGGGATCAGCCGCTGTTTTTGCTTTCAGTTGAACTGTGCCCTCAGGGGGTGGGGGTGCCGCTTATCCTGGCTCTTTACTCACTTCAACCACGGCCAATCGGGGAATATGGTCAACCGTGTCCTCACAAACTACGGCTGTTTTGCAGGATTTTTTTACCGTTGATGCAATAAAGAAATGCAGGAAAACGAGCGATGATTACTCAGAAGACATCTTGGGCCAGCAACTGTTGCAAGTTCAGCACAACTTTGGGTACAGGTGCAGGGAACTGTGAAGCTGCTATTAAGACACCACACAAATCACATCCAAACCTTTTATGGGTAATATAATCAAGATTATCACAATTAGTCAGTTTTATCAGTTTATTTGTATAGCACATTTCAGCAACAAGAATATTCAAGGTTCTTTACATGTACACAGTAACCTATTTCACTTAAACAGGAAATTACAAAAATCTCTTAAACCATTGATGGATGTGTGGTTAGCTTGCTTTAGTTCCAAGCTGGGCACATTTTTACTCTGCAGAGTGCTAGAGCTGCCGTATTTCTTGCATCATGTCTTGTGTTTTCTCAGTTTTAAAAGACCTACATTTTTCTTCTTCTTGTTAACTGTGTGGGACTTGAAAAATCTGCCCGAATGCTGTAAAGCAAAGCTTTTCTTAGAAGAGCAGCAAAGCCGATCACTTATCTGGCGTTGGACTGAAAGGTCTAAAAAGAATCGATGCTGCTTGGTTGTAGAGAGTTTAACAGTTTAAACAGACTAAGAGTTCTCTGTTTCTAGATAACTTTACATCATTTTATTTACAGGGTTGGTTTACCTCATTTATTTTCCTGAGAAGAGGCACTTGAAGACTATTTTTGTAAAAGTAACATAATTTGTGTATTCTATCTATGTTTTTTTTTTCTTTAGATGTCATCCTTTCTGAGAAGCTAAGCGAAAGCATGGAGAAGGTCCGCAGCGACTTTGCCATGGATGCAGAAACAGATGCAGGGGGAATGGTGGGAATCCAGTCAGCCAGAGGGCCCTTCTCCCTCAAGAACTTTGGTACAGAGCTCAGGTAAAGCTAAGAGCATAGTTTGTACCTGCAGCTGTTTTATTACAAAGTTCAGTTTTTTTGTTGACTTGCTGCCAAGCCAATGCAGGTTTTGTCTGCTCTGTGTCCCTACTGAGGTAAAAAAAAAAAATATATCTTCGGTTCTTCCTGAGGCTAATGGTAAGAGAGGAAGTGGTTACATCTGTAGTACACTAGTTGTTCCACTATCCAGCCTAGAGTTCCTCTTTTAGGGTGTAAACACATTTACTCAAAAGAAGAGAAGCCCTTAAGTTGTTCAAATGTGACTTGCATGGCAACCCCTAAACCGATGAGGTGCTGGGCCACATGTATCACATTTTAACTTTTAAAATGGTGGTACCAAAGGGTCACACAGTGTTGGTAGTACATCACAGTCAAAATCCCAATCATTGCAAGTTGCTAGATTTGAACTTCCCACCAATTTATTTCAATCTGCTGTAAGAAAAGGTTCCTTGCTAAAGTAATCACCTTGAACCTTTTGAACATTTTTGTCACGTTACCAGAAAAATATGATGTTATAGACTAAAGGCTCCCACAGAGTCGGGCGTACTTTGAGCATAGCGTCCACAGATGTTTCAGATCTTACAGTCGAGCGTACCAATTTCCTACATTTCTCCTGACAAATTCCTACATTTCTCATACTTTCTGCCCCGGCGTCATTGGGTGAGGAGGAAGAGCTGATTTGCCTTGTAGCAGAAAAGAAGGTGATATTGAAGGCCATTAAACCCAACTAGCACCTGTCAGTGTGGCGCAGCTGAGCATCCCTGTGACTGGTTGCTCGGAGCAGGGAGTCACAAATGAAAAAGTTCGATGTCAACACTGCTTCCCGCCGAGCAGTTTATTGTGTAACACCGAGTACGTGTACACGGTCGTAAAAACTGAACTATGCACGGACGTGTTCAACAGACGTCATCTTTGAGTCTGCCTCGAGTCCGCTGGGTCAGGTTAGCCCGACTCTGTGGGAGCCTTTCACACAAGCTGCCCATAATTGTTTATTGGACAAAAAAAGATGTGTTGTTTTTAGTTTTTTTACTCATAAAAGTCTGAAATGTTTGGCTCGCATTTGTAATCATCCTACCTTGGTCAATACTAAATAAGTAAAAATTTAAGCACCTGTCCATCCGACCGTCTGTCTGCAGGTCTTTTGGGTTATGTCTCTACCAGCTCTGCAAAGCAAGAGACTTTGCCCATTCTCATTTGCAGAATAGAACAAACTCCGTGAGATTCGAGGGAGAGCATCTGTGAACATCATTTTTTAAGTATTACCACAAAAACTTTCAAATTAGATTTAGATACAGGCTTTCTGACACATGAATATGCATGGATTTAACTTAGCCTTGCAGCTCTGGTTACATATTTAGGGTTGTTGTCCTGCTGGAAGGTTTTTTGCAGCCTCTAACAGGTTTTATTCCAGGATTACCTTGTATTTACCTACATCTTCCCATCAACTCAGACCACCTTCCCTGTTCCTGCTGAAGATCATCCCCACATCATGACGCTGCCACCATCACGTTTCACTGTGGAGATGCCGTGTTTAGGGAGATGTGCACTCTTTTGGTTTCATTTGACCAGAGCACCTTCTTCCCATGTTTCCCTCTCCCCCTATAAGATTTCTGTTAAACTGTAGACGGTACTTTTTTGGGTACCTTTTTAATAACGCCTTTCTATTTGCCGCTCCTCATAAAACATATTTGTAGAATTGATGACTATTGGGTGTCCTGTCAACAGATCATTGCTCTCCTTTCCTGGTCTGTCATTTCCGTTAGACCGCCATGTCTTGGTCAGTTTGCAGTTGATCTATAGCCATTTTATTTTAAGATGATGTCCAACGTAAGGGTGTTATTTTCTACCCTAGCCTTGCTATAAACCTCACAAAATAGCTGTAATTTATCTTGAAAATAAATTACACACAGGTAGACTCTGTTTACTGATTAGGCGAGTTCTCATTGCAGTTGCGTAGATTAGCTTTTAATTAGAGGGATCAGAGTAAAGGAGGTTGACGTGGAAGGTAGGGCATACATGGATTTACAAACATACTACATTCACAGTTCTCTAAGACTTTGTGTTGGTCTGTCACTTAAAGTCTCCATAAATACATTGAAGTTTTTGGTTGTAACCTGCCTACATATATGAAGTTGAAGGAGTCTACTACAGCAAGGTACTCTATTATTTTAAACCAGAAATCATTAATAAATTGGGTTATTTTGGAGGGATTTGTGTTATTTTCCTGCAGTGGCGTTTTCCTGGGCTGACATTTAAAACTTTAACAAAGGCTGCAAACATTTACAAAGTAGCAGATCCAGGTTTGAACCGGTTTGACCTCCCTCTCAGGAACTCCATGTCTAATCTGCGGCCAGGCCGAGCTGAGAATAGACGGAGCGTGTTTTACACCACCAACAACAACAGCACCTCAGAGGAGTGGGAGATGGTGGATGCCCCCCCCAAGGACTTCCCAGAGCAGAAACATCATCTAGACACACACAGACGTGAGTCTGCTCTCACTCATCCTGGACGCCTTGGAGATAATTACTGCTCCTGCATTCCTCACACATCTGCTCCTCTTGTTGCTCAGATTCCTTCGGGTCGGCGTTCAGCTTTGATTTTGTGCGGAACCGTCAGCGACCCCAGAGGCTCTTGTTCCGGGACGTGCGGGGACCGGCCAAGGTCGGACGCGGCATGGAGAGACTGGGCTCTGAGAGTCCTACGGGGGAGTGCAACGGCAGCAAACCTCTGGACATGCAGCTGCGTCTCCAGAACCAGCAGGATGAGCTGAACCAGATGCAGCAGGAGCAAATCAAACTCCGGGAGGAGCTGGCCAGCCAGAAGGTGCATTTATTCTTCTTTGTGTTGGGTTTATTAAATTTTATTCTGCCATACTTCAGAGTATACCAAGGAAGGATGCTTACTGCAATTTGTACTTTTAGAAACCTGGTCTTTCCATGTCAGACTAAGAGGCCCAGTGTCATTTGTAAACCTCTCTCTAATACTGGAAGACAGCGAGTGATTAGTCATGTTTCAGTCCGAAACAAGGAAACAGCCGTTCTCTTGAAAACAATCACAGCTGTTGCACTTCTTTCCATTTCTCCCTGTTCTTTTTTTTTTTTTTTTTGCATTTCTCAACAAGCTGATTGGTTGCTTTGGCCAACGGCGTCTCTTATTGGAGGAGACATGGTGATTTTTCAGTTCAACTCTTTCCCGGCTGATTAAACTCTTGTGGTTTGCTCCTCCTCTGACTTTCGGCCTCATTATCGTGCATTTCCTTTTCCAGTGTTGCATTACCACTTTCAAAACAGAGCATCTTGTAGAAGAAACAATGTATTCAAAAAGTTCATATTGAACTATTAAAGTATAATTCTCCGTATTTTTTCAGAGTAAAATCACAGTAAAAACAGAAAATGTTGTGCTGCGATCGCATGACCTCCTCAGTCGCAATCACACCATCCAACTCCTACAGATCGGAAACTGAGCTGTCAAACCAGCTGAGGGTTGTGATATGTTTGGAGAGCCTCCCTGTAGGACAGTTGAGCTTGTTGGGAACAGAGCTCCTAACTAGTTCAACTGGTTCTTTTCAATAAAGCAGGTGCAGGAACTCTACTCCGATTTCTTCCAGCCTATGAACAAATCTTATTTTGTGCAGCTTGTATTTAAGATCCAGTTCTTCCTGTCTTCTCTTTTCACCAAAAGTGAGGCGTAGAACATAGATGGGAAGGTTTATTACTACTTTGATTGTCAAGATAATGTCTGCTTCAAATATTTAACACTTTGCACCTTAATTCTGTACTTAATGTATTCTGTAATTAATTAAGGCTTGAACATTCA
Organism: Girardinichthys multiradiatus; assembly: GCF_021462225.1. NCBI lineage: Eukaryota > Metazoa > Chordata > Actinopteri > Cyprinodontiformes > Goodeidae > Girardinichthys > Girardinichthys multiradiatus. The sequence goes on along the minus strand of NC_061795.1, from coordinate 25,933,801 downwards.
CCCATGTATGCCAACCCTTCAGGGTTGAAATTGGCTTTTTATTTATTTTTGTTATTCATCTGACCGAACCTTGCAGAAGCCGGGATTTATTGGAGTCATGTAACCACATTAGAATATATGAGGCTATGGATAGGTTGTCATCAGTTAAATCACTTAACTGACCAATAAAATTTCCAATAAAAACTGAACAAATGAAATACTGTCTGATCTACAGACATGATATTAAAATCATCAATCTAATAAGCTTCTAGCCAAATCTGGACATAAAATGAAATTAATTCCTGGTTCTCCTTCTGACGTGAAGCACAATAAACTGGCCTGTTAAAACTGAATTGTTTTCTTAAACGGCATCAACTGTCTGTGTGCATTTATTTTTACTTTGTATGTGTGTTAAATAAAAAATATGCAGCACCATGATGTCTTCACTCAACGGCTGGAGCTTTGGGTGGTTAGAATGATCGTCCTTTGAAACCTCTCCTTTGTAGGCGTAACTTAAAATCACTAATCCATGTTTTTATAACTTCCTGGTTGGGTTATTGCAGCTCTTTTAACAGGACCAGGTCACTTTATAATGCCTTCAGTTAGTCTAAAATGCTTCAACACGATTAAGGGTAGAAAGAAACAAGAGCATATCACTCCGGTCGTATTGCATTTATTGCAGGATTCATTTTAAAGTTCTTTTTTTGTTTTCACGTCTATTAATAAGCTTGTGCCAGTATATTTGTCCAACCTGCGGCACATCTGTGCCACATCTTGCTCATAAATGTAGTTAAATATTTTCAATAGACATGATTAAACAATGATTTTTGTTAATTAATCTACCCCTCACCCTTGTAGGAGCTGGTGAGACTTCTGCAGCAGACTCTTAGAAGCTCCCAGTGCGAGAGGCCCACCGTGTGCCGAGCAGCTGCAGATCCATCTGCAACCCCGGACCAATCTCCGAGTCCAGTGGTGACCCAGGAAGATGTCGCCCAGCTGGAGGCGCAGCTTCAGGAGCGAGACGGACAGATCCAGGCGCTGTGTGGACACATGGAGCGTCTCTCACTGGAGAAGGAGAGCCTGCAGCAGGAGCTGAAGGGCCTGAAAGCCAAGGTGGGGGAAATTAATGATCAGCTAGGGATGCTGGTGGAGACCATCCAGGCTAAAGATCAAGTCATTGTGAAGCTGTCGCAGGAGAACTCTGAGCAAAGTGGGAATCTGATTGACACTGCTTCTCCACCGCCTCAGCAGGAGCTGAACATCCTTAAGGTGCAGAAACAAACACTTAACGACCTAGTAAAGAGAAAACAGAACAACAAAGATTGATTTTTAAATCTCACTGATAAACTGATTATTTGTAATTCTTTTTATTTTTATTTTAGGACAGTCTTCAAGGCTACAAATCCCAGAACAAGTTCCTGAACAAAGAGATCCTGGAGTTGACAGTCCTGCGCAGGAACTCAGAGACTCGGGAAAAGGCTTTAGAAACAAAGGTAAAAAAAAACTGTAAATCTGCATAAATTCAGGGGAAGCTGAATCTTCACAAATCTGAATCTGTGTGAAATGAGAAACATTCTTTGCTTCTGCCTTCTCTTCCCACCCTTGTTGCAGTGCACGGCTCTGGAGGCCAAACTTTGTCAGGTGGAGAGTAAATATTTAGTGCTGCTTCAGGAGGTGAGAACTCCAGTCTGTTCGTCGGAGCAGAACCCGGCCCGGGAGGTCATTTCCAGATTACTGGAGGACGCCCTGCAGGCGGAGAGCCCGGACCAGAATGAACACCAAATCTTCAAACCAAATACAGTCAGGTATAAACAAAATACAGTGCAACAAATTTCCTTCAAAACTTGCATAGTTTGTAAATTTAGTGTATTTGTGTTTAGATCATTGTCAGTATACATTCAGCTGTTATGTGAAGGCTTCAGAGTTTTATTAGAACACCAAGGAACACAGCAGACAGGTCAGGGACAAAGTTGTGAGATGTTTAAAGCTGGGTTAGGTTCTAAAACAACATCCACTGCTTTGGACATCTCACAGTGCATGGTTCAATTCATCATCTGAAAATGGAAATACTGTAGCACAACTTGAAACCCATCATGCCGTGCCTGGCAGCTTAAAATGACAGGCTGGGCAAGGAGAGAGTTAAGCAAAGAAGGAGCCAATAGAGCCAAGGTAACTATAGAGGAGCTGCAGAGATCCACAGCTCAGGTGGGAGATTCTACCAGGACAACTATTAGTAGAGCACTCAACAAATCTGAACTTTATGGAAGAGTGGCAAGGAGAACACTATTGTTGAAAGCAATATGAAGTCCCGGTTGCAGCTTGCCACGAGGAAACTTGGCAAACAGTTTGAAGACAGTCCTCTTGTGAGAGATTTGACATCTATGCGAAACGCTATGGGTGGATGAAAACTAATACTCCAGATCCTCCTGAAGACACCATCTTCACTGTTAACACAGTGGAGGCAGCATCATGGTGTGAGAATGCTTTTCTTTCACAGGGACAGGAAATATGATTAAAGTTGATGGTAAGCTGGTTGGAGCTAAATACAGGGCAATGCTGGAAGAAAACCTGTTTGCAAAACATTGTGACTGGTGCAGAGCTTCACCTTTCAGCAGGAGATCGACCCTAAACGTACAGCCAGGGCTACAATAGAATGGTTTAGCGCGAAGAATGTCCCAGTCAAAGTCCAGACCTAATTCCAAGACTTGTAATTTGATGTTCATAGATTTAAATCCAGTCTGACTGAATGGGCAAACAGTTCTCTATTGATATACAAAGCTGATAGAGACATAGCCCAAAACACTTCCAGCTGTAATTGCAGAGAAACTTGGTTCTACAAAGTAGTGACTCGGGTGGAATACAAGTGCACGCCACACGTTTAAAATTTCTATTTAACCATATATATCATTGTTGTTCGACCTCACAATTAAATGCTACTGTGTTTATTGGTCTGTCAAATAAAATCCCAACAAAATACAGAGAACTCAGTGGTTGTAACGTGACAAAATGTGAACAAGTCGAAGGGGTATGAGAGAGAAATTCTAACCAGTTTTTCCTGACCTTTCCTTTGTTCGTTTTCTTTGAAATTCTATGAGGAAGAAAGCTGTTCCTTACAGGTGATGTCAGTGCAGACCCAGCAGCCCTGGCAGATCCCAGACCTGTTCTACTTTAATCTAGAGTTACATGTAAATATTCGTGACTGGGAAACATCTGCTGCTTGGTCTTTTTCACTCATTTGCTGCTACTTTCAAACACGTTCAGGCTTACTTTAGTTACACAGATGGAGACCTTGAGGTGGAGTCACCTTTAGTTTGTATCTATGAGCTTCTCTTTGTATTAGCGTTTGCAGCGAGAGATGATTAACCCTTTTATTTTCTCTCTTCGTCAGCGAGTATGACGTGTATGGCTTCAAGACAGTCCCAGAGGAGGAGGAAGAGGAGGAGAGGCTGGTTGCTAAGGTAAGGGCCTTGGAGCTGAAGTCACTGTCCATGACTGACCAGGAGGTATCTGTCGGGGTAAAGTGGGAGAACTTTCTGACCAGCACCATGAATAGAGATCTAGTGCGTTCCCCCGAGCTCAAGACCCTGATCCGCTGCGGTGTGCCCCACGAGCACCGCTCCAACGTGTGGCGCTGGTGCGTCACCTTCCACGTCAAGAAGTTCCGGGACCACTTGGCTCCGGACTATTACGAGACACTGCTGAATGTGGCGCGGGATCGGCCCAACCCGGCGTCGAAGCAGATTGAGCTGGACCTGCTGCGTACGTTGCCCAACAACAAGCACTACGCCTCCCCAAGCGCTAGCGGCATCCACAAACTCAGGAACGTCCTGGTGGCCTTCTCCTGGAGGAATCCAGACATTGGCTACTGTCAGGGTCTGAACAGGTACTGGATCAGTTCTGGAACCTTTATTTTTCTATTTTATGGGGGCTTATTTAATACATGTGCTTTCTTTAGGCTCGCAGCAATCGCCCTGCTGTATTTAGACCAAGAAGATGCCTTTTGGACTCTCGTAGCCATTGTAGAGGTCTTCATGCCAAGAGACTATTACACAAAAACTCTGCTTGGCTCTCAGGTAAAGAAGCTTATTTATATTTTACCACAGAAATAAGACATGCATCGGATGTTTAGCTTTTCTAGTGTCCCATTTATTTGACTGCTGATAATCTTTTTCTCTCTGTTAGATTTGACCCCAAATTTCTGTAAAATTCTAAATATATCCTGCAGGTCGACCAGCGTGTGTTCAAAGACCTGATGAGTGAGAAGCTACCCCGCCTTCACGCCCACTTTGAGCATCACAAGGTGGATTTCTCCCTCATTACCTTCAACTGGTTCCTGGTGTTGTTTGTGGACAGCGTGGTCAGCGACATCCTGTTTAAGATCTGGGACGCTTTTCTGTTCGAAGGGCCAAAGGTGAGAGACAGAGGATGGAAAAATTGAACATGGTCAGAGAGCTTCAGCAAACTGCTGAAGTATTTACATCTCCTGAACTTGCTCACTTGTTGTCATGTTGCAACTGCGAACTGGAACGTGTTTTACAGCAAGCTCAAAGCCAGCCGAAAATAATTTAAACCACTGGGAGTGTGTCACAGGTCTTGTTAGGGACTAAAGCAGACATGTGGAGGAAGATACTTTAGCAAAGGAAACATCACAGCTATATTAACACATTTTTATCACTGACAGTCTGTGAAGGCTTCGGTGTAAAGCTCATGAAAGATAGTTTTTCTTGTTTCAGTTCGTGGACAGTTTTGCAGCCTTTTTTTGGCACATAGAGGCGGAAACAGAAACTCGTGTGGTGCATTTCACAGCTGTTTACTTTTTCCTTCTACAGATCATATTTCGATTTGCTCTCGCTCTCTTTAAGTACAAAGAAGAGGAGTTTTTGAAGCTGCAGGACTCCACGACCATCTTCAAATACCTTCGATACTTCACGCGCACAATCCTGGACTCAAGGTCAGGTGACTCTGATATCTGGAGGGTTTTACATTGTTCAGAACAGAGAGTCTGCAGCAGTACCGAGAAAAATAATAACCCAGAAACTTAATTTTCCTTTTTGTAGAGCTAATAGACGTGAACAAACAAAAGAGGTATACTGTGCACAAGGTTTTAACAGAGTGCAGCAGCTTGTTGAGCTAATTAAAAGATATATATTATTAAAATTTAGTCTCTTACAAACATTGTGCACTTCTGTCTTAAACTGCATGACAGTACCTTCATCTGGTGTGATGCATTTTAGAACTATATGATAACTTGTACAAATGTAGGAAAACAGAGAACCTAATCAGCAGGGGTTGGTATAGGAAGACAATTTCCACCCTTATTGTTGGGATGAGTCAGTCTATATCCAAGCTTTTAATTAATGAAGGCACCCAAAAGTGGGGACGTGAGTGTAATCTGCTGTTTAAAGCCCCTGCACAGACTTATGCATTTTAATTAAAAAACAATTTGTTTTTTTGTTTCCCAGGAGGCTGATGAACATTGCTTTTGTGGAAATGAACCCGTTCCCCATGAGGCAAATCCAGAACCGCCGTTCTTTCCACCTGGAAAAGGTTCGCCTGGAGCTGACGGAGCTGGAGGCAATCAGACAGACGTTCCTGAAGGAGAGAGAGACGAGTCTGGATCGACGGAGCTTCGCCAGCGACGATGAGGAGGATAACTGAGCTTTTTATTTCCAGGGTCGCTTGGAGAATGAAGACAAATGAAACTTTTCCACAGTGCGGCGCCACTTTACTGCTGCTGAACGGCTTTATTTTTTCAGTTTAGGCACCTGAGCTGGTCTCTGCATCAAGGATGGAATAGTGAACTGGGTAAAGTTGCATCAAAAGACCAAACTATCAGTATTCCTGCCTATTTTCTTTTCAGTTTATAAAGTGTTTTTTTGCTGTTTATTTTCATGTTCTCTTTATTGCCAACACATGCAGTCCAAAACAGTATTTTAAAACATTTTTATATCAAAATTTTCCTTCTGTTGTTTGATTGATGTCTTAATTTTTTAATGAAATATAATTTCTTATATTTTTATTTTCTGATGCACTTGAAATATTCATGCTGTAATACAATATTTTGCTGTTACTTTCCATTGTTTCCAAATTAACCTTCAGACTTGGTTAAAGTCTAAAAAGATGAAATGAAAGGACGTGCCAAAACATTCTCATCTTTTGCATAAACAGCAGGTAGAATTCATATGTTCAATGTTTATTTTCTGGTGTTTCAAAAATCAAACCATCATTTCAAGTCTGAAACTCAATATTCTCCCATTAATCAGTCCAGTTTTATTTGTCATCTTTGTCATTTTTTTTCTGCTTCATATTTTTATCCTGTAATTATTTTAAGAAGCCCAAAGTCACTTATACAACATAAAAAGCTAATTGTTTTGCATTTGCTTCTATGCTTAAAAAATTATCATGAGGCAAAAGTCAGATATCTTTGTAAACTTTGACAATTCATTGGATCCCTCACCTCTTCATTCTCTTGTGAAATATCCTTATCTTGCAGAACCTTTTCTATTTTACTTTTTTTTTTTTTCCAGATCAGATTCCCTGAATTATTTCTGGTTTCCAGGATGCAGTTTTCTTCTGTTCATTGCTGCATTGTTTTTTCTCTGAGCCCAACCTGGGGGGAAAAAGGCTGTTGCATTTGCATTAATTGTCCACAGAGTGGCAGCGTAACGTTTGTTGAATCTTCACTTAATTTCACTGGTACTCTGCAAAAAGTGTTATTAATTTCAAAAGGTTATAAAGTCTGTAATGGCTGAAAACTAGGTTTTGATTTGTAATGAATGAGGGAAGCATTTTTTTTTTTACAGGAAAATCTCCCCATGTTGATCCACATTCAGGTACCCTTAGATTACTGAATACTTTAGATGCTGATCGTTGTAGTAACTTGATACCCCAATCGCTTGTTTAGAAATAAGAAGCTGTGTGGCTAATGAACTGTGAAAGTCTGTATAATTGGAAATCAACATGAGGAGGTTTTAGTTTTGTTTGATGAAGCATCCTTTACAGCTTTCTTATTCTTTTCATTCACTTGAACCAGTTTACAAAGATCAGCCACCGTTTTCTGCTGCAGTATCAGGACCTTACCTGCTAGATGTTTTCAAATCAAATGTAAAACATTGAAACAGGTCTGAATAAGTTTTTTTGCTTTAATGAAATTATGAGAGCTGGTCTCCCATGAGATCAACATTTCCCACTTAATTTTTAAATAATAAAAAATATATAGTTACTGATGAAAGAAAAGGTTTACTCTTTACAAGACATTTCCTCTGTTGCAAGTTTAAATAAGCTACATTGAAAATCCTCTCTCTCTGCTTCTGTTTTTCCCCTCTAATGCTGTCAGTGTATTGCACAAATATATTAAAAGAATTCAGTACATTACAGGGCACTTCAACTTTTTTTATGTAAAGCTGTCTTGATTTGTCTGAAGACGGAAATTGTTAATAAAATGTATGCAGTTCTTTGCTTTCGTAAAACCAGTCAATGCCAATTCAATAAAAAATTCTGACTTGATTGTGTTGTTTTATTTGCATCCAGGATCTAGAGATGAACAGTTTACACTTCCTCAAAAACCTGCTCAGGCCAAACAGCAAACAGGTGGTGGTCTTTGCCAATAGCCTGCCTCTATTCTGCTGCACGCTATACTTTCATAACAGCCATCAGTAAAGAGGAGGTTGCGGGGTGGGGGAGGGATTTCTGCAGAAACAAAAGCCTGACGGGGCCAAGAGGGTTGGTGACAGAGCAGCAGAGGAGCCAAAGGAGCAACTTGCTGCCTCAGCTGCTTCAGCTAAGAGAGGACCACACCAGCTGTAGGAGACGTTGGCGCTAATACACATTGTTCCTCTGTTGTTCATCTAACTGAAGGTATGAGTTCAAGTTTTAGTTTGATAGATGGCAGATTGTGAAACTCACCAGAAAGGAAGTTTGTGGCTTTTCAGTATTTTATTTTATATTTAATTTTTTTACTCTATTTGTGTTTGCTTGTAACTAAAAGTGCACCATTTATTTCCACTTTTCAGATTTTTCACTCAAAAAGCTATTAAAGATCTTGTAATTTTAATCAGGTTATGTTGGTGCCAGATAAAATGTTTCACAGCAGAGGCTGTGCCCTAATTATGCAGAAATCCTCTTTCCCTCCTTAATCCTTCTATAATCACAAGAACTAAACATTCCTATTATGCCAAGCTGGACCTTTTATTACAGATTATTCATAGCTCTAGTTATAGTTTTTTATTGTCTTTGCTGGTTTGGTTATGGGGTTATGGTCTTCTCAAATGTAAGGTAAAAGTAGGTGCAGCTGGAACAAGCTGGAACATGTGGTAAAAAAAATTTATGCCTTCAGTCAGAAACTAACAGGAACATCTTTGTGCATCAACAGAGTTGGAACTGTGAAGTTCATAAAAAAGGAAGACGGCTCCAGGGGAGACTGACCTACAGGCTTCTGTAGCACATGTCAAAGGGACTGCCACATCAATGAGGACACCTGGTATGGCGGTATTCAAGCAGGAGAATGTGGAGGACTTTTATGAAATTGTAGAAGAACTTGGAAGGTGAGTTTTTGGCAGAGGAAAGTATTTAAATGCCACTCTGTGTGTAGGTGTGTGTGGTTGAGATCTCTGTGGTCCGCATGGCACAGTGGTCCTCCTGTGTATGAAGATATGCAAGCAGCTGGCCTGTTTAAGGTTTAACTGTGGAGTGTCGCTGTGTCAAAGTGGGTTGGAGTTAACTGCAGGAGATAAGGGTTGGCATGCAAACAAGGTTAAACAGGATGTGTTTTGGATGGTTAATGGTTTTTTTTAGAGCTGATTCTGGTTAGATTAATATATTCAAAGAAAATTAAACTATCATCTGGGGAAATGAATTTACGGAAGTTCTCGGAGAACAATATAACCTCACTGAGGAAGCTGCGTATCTGTTTTGTACTTGCCTGCTGAGGCATGTGCAACAGAAGATAGAGTGGATGTAAACGGAAAGTGACCTCTAACCTTTTCGTTGTTAATCCAAGGATCCACACTGTGTCCTAACGGTTTTTCTTGGCCATTTCCTCCAAAACATCTTTGTCCCGGCTGTACCAGTTGTGTATGTACTCCAAAACAAGAAGAATTTCTAACAAAATAACAATTTTTATGCCAATATACTGTGTATTTAAATGGCAATGGTGCTTAATAGTAACTCTAAACATGCACAGATAGTTTAAAAATCAGCTTTAAGTAAGTAATAACATTGGAAAGTAATTAATGGTTTATGAATAACTGTCCAATCACATGCTGTTTTGTAACATTGAAGGATTTTCCTGTAATGAGTGAAAGCTGATACGTATAGAAAAACAAGAAATTACTCGTCCGCCCTCAACTTTTCATCCTTTGTTACGTTACAAACACAAACTTTAATCTGTTTCAGTGGGGTTTTCTGTTTTAGACCAACACAAAATAGTAATTATTTGTTATGTGCAAAGAAAATTATATATTGTAGTTTGCCACAAGCCATGTAGATAGAATAGAATGGAATAGAGGACTTGTGACTTGTCATTGTCATGAGTACATTAAAACTGTACCAATGTGCACAGAAAAATAAATAAATATATCAAATGGAAAAATAGAAGCAGTTTGTTAAAGGATTAAAACAAACACATTAATACTGATTGCATTATTCCCATTTTGCATCTCCCTGTTCAGACAATGTTGAGATTAGCTATTAATGTTGGATATAAACTGTTTTTTTTATTCTGCTTGTCCTTGCTTTAATTGATCTGTAGCATCTGCCTGCTGGTAACAGTTCATACAGAACCTTACTAGGATGAGAAGTGTCTTTTGTGATGTTATGAGCTTATTAAATATATGGAAAAAGGTGCTCTGGGCAGATCAGATTTGTGGAGGAAAACTAATACTCTGAACACAAAATCCCCTTTGTGAAACACGGTGGTGACAACATCATGATGTGGGTATACTTTGCTTTATCAGGAACAGGGAAACTGGTCAGTTGATGAAAAAGACTGATTGAGCTAAATACAGGGAAATCCTGGAAGAAAACCTGTTGAGAAGCTGCAAAGGTTCAACTTCTAGCACAAATACGATCTTAAATGCAACCAGAACTGCAATAAAAGGATTTCGATAAATGCGTATTTGTCTGTAAGAATGGTCAAGTCAAAGCCCAGACCTAAATCCATTTGGGAATCTGTGGCAATACTTGAGAAATTATGTTCACAGAAGCCCTTCATCCAATTTGACTGGGACTGAGCTTGACCTCTTTTGCAAAGAAGAATGTGCAAAGATTTTAGTCTCTTATGTGCAAAGCTGGTAGAGATATACCAGTGATGGCTAGCATGATAGTGAGAAATGGTTCTAACGAGTATCGATTCGGGGGGCCTGGATGCATATGCATGCCACATTTTTCAGATTGCTGTCATTTTTCTTTCTCTTCACAGCTGGATGATCTACTTTGTGTTTGTCTATAAAATAAAATGCCCACCATAATGTTGACATTTCTGGGTGTTTTCTTACTGGATGTGAAAGTTTAGCTTTGCATACTTGTTTTCTTGTAAGTCTTAAGTGCATTGGTTAAAGATTCATAGGAATAAATAAAAATTGTTGAATATATATGAATCGCTTTTTAAATAATTACATTTCTTTAAAAATCTCTTATGTTACATAATTGCTGACAAAGAAATGCACTGTTTAAACCCTGATATTATCACTTGTCTTTCACTCTGCTCTACGCTTATCTCTAGAAATGTTTTGAAGAGCTCTCATGAGAACCCGAAGTCCTGTGGTGAAAAGCCTCAGAAGTAAAAAAAAATACATTCAAAGAGACAGAATGTGTCACCAGCTCTGATGTATGCTCGCAGGTGTGACAATTTTCCAACCATAGATATCTCACATTGCATACAGTTATTGGTTCATAGCTTTCCACTTGACGAACTGTTCCTCCAGTGTTGGAAAGTTTGAATAAAAATGTCGTTTTTGTGGAGGATCAATGGGCTTTCTGCTCTGTGAGGACGTTGAGCTATTCCTTAGTGCGTATCTAATTCGTCTTTCTACCCTCCTGTTGATGGGTTTTTATACCACTGGGGACCACACGGTTGACTTCTTTTCCCCATAACGCTCTTAGCTTATCTGTAAATCAAACCTTAGCTTGAAGACGTGATCCGTTAAATGTGAGGTACTGTAGATGCTTTGTCGTTTAAGTAATGAGACCTATGATGACAGTCACACTGGTATGTTACCACTTTATAAACGCCGTAACAAAGGCAATTGCCAGATGTAAGATTGGTTAGCAGTGTAAACTATTAGCAGTAAATTCATTCTTGTCATGGTTTACATGTGCCATCTTAAGTTTCTTTCAGTACATTTGATTAATTATTCTTAGATTCATCCTTAACTGTTCAAAACTTTTTTTAGTCTTCCTGCCAAGGAGCTGTAGATGTGAATTAGCTCAAAGTAATTATCTGGTATGATGCATCAAATGGTGACATTTATGTTTGGGTGGTACACTGTCCCTTTTTAAATAAAGCAAAGAAATAACGTTGTCTATATAATTTATTGATTGCTGTTTTGATTTTAAATCATAAATAAAGGTTTAGAGTAAATAGCCACCGCATTTATTATTAGTTGTCATGTGAATGTGCTTATTGCTCAGATTATAATACCTTTTTGCAGTTTATAGAAAACACTGTAAGCTAATTTTAGTTGGACAATCTGTTCAGGTAAAGAATGCAGTCAAATGCTTATCAGACGTGCTAACTGGGGAGCGCTAACCTAGTGATGCAGACTCTACCTGATTCGGATTTTAAAGCTATTTTTTCTAGTCTTCCTGCTGTGACCTGTTAATATTTATTTGCATCAGGCATAAAGGTGACATAGGGTGTGTGACAGCAGTCACTGTTGGACGAGGTTTCACTAAAACTTTAAAGCATGGACAAAAGTATCTTACAGTTTAACATCGTATATTAGCAATTAGCTTGGCTAGCCTTACTAAAGTTGCTGCCTCTGTGTGTTTCCCTGTAAAGTAGACCCTTACCGTTACCCTGGGATTTCCAAAATGCCCCAAACATTTCCAAATCCAGAATGTTCCATGACAAACATGAGGTTAACAATAAACTAGAGCAACATTGCTATGAATACATGAACCCTTCCTGCTATCTGCTGAAAGTCTCTCTCTCACAACCTAAATGACCTGAAACACCTCACTTATACTTAAATTTTATAACTTAATCTTCTTCTCTCAGTAACAGTGTCTACACAGAAGAGCATTGCCAGCATTATGAGATAGAACCTGAATTTAGTGTGTTCACTGATTTGAATTGTCCAGTTTTGACTGGCCCTAAGCAGTAACCGCCAATCACTGGTTAGGGCCAGTCAAGCTGAAGATTGTCTGATGACGGTCACCAGCCAATTTCTTGTCGTGTCTCTGGTGTTAAAATGGTGTTAGAAGAAGTGATGGGTGGCGCTCCTTTAGTTTATTCATGACGAGAAATATTGTGGAACAGCTGAATTTGGCTGGCTTATATGGGAGTAAATATATAGTAGCCATGTTTTTTTCAGCCAGCAACATGTGTGTGCAGCCACATGTGGGGGAGGGGCATTGTTGAATCGCCTTATTTTCTATACAGCAGTATACAGCAAGAGGAAACTCTGCACTTTCTCTAGCATCTCAATAAACCCACTTTAACCTTTGGGACAGTATCACAGATCATTCCAAGAGTTTTGAAATGGTGTTTTACACTTTGGTAAACTGTGATACTGGAAACCCGCCCATGCCTCATGATACCAGACTACTAGCAGCCTTGTTATGGTAGGAAACAGTTGGATGAAAGAACAAACACTTTGTAAGCCCTTGTAATGAAAAAACGGGAGCACCTTTTCTCTTTGCATGCCTAAACAGGAAAAAAAGATATCTAAAACTTTCCTCCTCATTATGAAACCCTAAATGACATCACTATGAACTTAACTGTTCCTTTGTGACAATATCCTGACAGGTTTTACACTGGTTTCTACACTCTGTACTCATAGCTATACCTTTCTGTCATGTTGCAGATCCAAAGCTTTTATCAAAGCTGAAATAAAGAAACAACTCATAGGGACCATCCATAAATCATCTCCTAATAATGTGTTGGGTCACCGTGTACTGCCAGAACAACGTCAGCACAGCTTAGCTGTGATTTTGCAAGTTTCTGGAATGCCTCTGGAGGACTGAAACATTCTTCCATACAACATTAATCCATTTGCTGGTTCCAGTAGTGATTTGCTTTCCAAAGTGCACTCCTTGGTTGAGGTCTGGTGACTGTGAAGGCTGCAGCATATGATTCACATCATTTTCAACTAATTTGCCAATTCTGTGAGCCATTTTATCCTATGAATGTGGGTTTATTGTATGCTTAGGAAGAGATCGCTTGAAGAAATATACAGTCAAAGATGATATTATCTACACTAATGGCTTTGAATTGATTTGTTGGAAAAAGTCAAATGAATTTAATCTTGTTTGCAAAACCTTACAACAGAGCCTTTAATTCCTTTAAAAGTGAAAGAGTAAAAGATTTTTTCATAATTTTCTGCCTTATATAATAATAAAAAACCTCTGAAGAAAATATTGGTCAGTGATGATTTTTCCTACTAATGTTTTGTATTTTCCTTGATTTAAACCTAAAATATTTTTTTTTATTATTTCCTGTGACATTAGGTGTAGACTAGGCACAGGCCTAAAGGTTTGGTTTTTAACCCCACTAAAATTTTCCGTAAGACTGTATCTGTGGTTCAAGTGGTAAGAGAAGGAGTGAGTTTTCTCCAGCTTTCTCTGGCGTTGGAGCATAGTGGGATGGAATGCTGCCCCTCCCCCACCTGTTGCTGCACACACCTGAAAAACGGCAACTGCATTTATCCCTTGCTTGCAAGACAGATGGATATGAATGTTTGTTTTTTTTTTTTTTTTTCATTTTACGAATAAGCGGTAGAAAATGACTGACTGACTGAATTATAATGCTAACTGAAACTGTTTAGTCATACCATGGTTGAACAGCATGCTAAAATTAAATATTTTGAATATTTGTTCTTGTTATTATCTATGCAAAACCACAAATACAGTCAATCAGAGCTCTCTCTGTAACTCTTGTTAATGGGATAATATAAAATACATAATGTACGTATTATTTAAAGCAGCTGCTGTGCAAATTATTACAGGAATCAGAATGTCTGTCTTGTAGCATCGATATCTAGAGAAACACAAGACAAGGTCACGTAAAAGAAACTAACTAGAGACTTATTTTCAATTTGAAAGTTACAGATTACACTTGTTAGCAGTAAACAGCAGCAGCAAACATTTTAGACGTAGATATTTTGAAGAAACAAGAACTCACATATGGCTGCAATGAATCCTCTCCAAAGGGATGTACTGTATCCAATAGATCTTTATCCCAGACAGCAGGCATGTATGTGTGTGTGTGAGGAGTAGGATGAGAGTTTGTGTAGTTTGCTCTGGGATCCAGACATTTGAGTTTGAAAAAAAAACAAACATGGTGACCTTTTTTGCATTCCTAAAGTTCCCGTTTGACAGAGGTCGATTCACAACTAATAGTACCCAGCGCTGCAGCTCCTTGGATAATTAATGAACACAGTAAGGACCCTTTGAATTTATGAATATATTTAGGGTGTAGAACATTAAAAAATGTCATTTATATAGGAAAAAGGTGACTGATTATCTGCATTTTGTGTTGTCAGGCCCATTAGAAGATATTGTTGTGCCTCCCCCTTAACATTTGCTGTGCAGATCACAGAGATGATCAGTTTAGGACTATGAATCAGCCATCATTTTGACTGTCAGTTGAGAAGCGCCTTTAGATATTTGGTTGGCGCCGCTTGTCCAAGCGTTCTCCCCACCTTGTCTGTGGATAATGGCCGTCAGCTGCTGGAAATGGAAACTCTGGAGGGACATTGCACTTCCAGCCACATAGGCCGGCTTACACATGAAGACAGATGACACGCCTGGCCTGTTGTGAAAAACCTGTGGCAACATCCTCTCTCTGCTGTTACTCTACATTTTGTAACCACACTAAAGCGAAGCCTCTTTGCTCACACCTAATTCGGCTACTGTCTCATATTTTAGTGGCATTGATCATCTCAAGCTGCTTCACTTTGAGGGATTCCTGGGATTGCTCTCCATGTGAAAGTTCCTCTCCTCAGGCTAGTTGACGCTTCTTTTTTTGCAAGAGGAATTATTTCCCTCCTCAGTTCACATATAATGACAGTCTTCAATATCAGGGTCAGCCTTTCATGGAGGGCTCAGGGGTGGAGATGCCCTGTGAACAGATCATACAGAAGGAGTATTTGAGTTTCAAAACTGCTTTAGCCCACACCCACCCTCTATGTGGTTTTCTCTCCAATGTGTATTCAACTGTTTCTGGGACATTGCTGCAACGTATAGCCTCACTTTCCTTTGTGCTCTCTGCTGAAACATGTCAACAAGGAATACAACCCTACTGATGGCTTTAAGAATTTCATAGACTTCCTGAGGGTAATCTGCAATGAA
This sequence comes from Girardinichthys multiradiatus, assembly GCF_021462225.1. Classification (NCBI taxonomy): domain Eukaryota; kingdom Metazoa; phylum Chordata; class Actinopteri; order Cyprinodontiformes; family Goodeidae; genus Girardinichthys; species Girardinichthys multiradiatus. The sequence goes on along the minus strand of NC_061795.1, from coordinate 25,918,312 downwards.
AAAAAACAACTGATGAAATGCATTCCTTTTAGCTGACTCGCAGGTGAAACACCTGTTAACACATTCACCTATCGGGCGTGGTGCTGGTGTTGTAGGCGGGTTTAGCGCGTGACCCATATACAGAAGCTTCAGTCCTCTATGCTGCCGTCCCAGGTTCGAGTCTCGGCCCCAGCAACATTTGCCACGTGTCCCCCTCTCTCTGCCCCCATTTCCTGTCTGCCTACTTTCAAAAAATACTGAAAAATAAAGGCCACTAGTGCCACAAAAGAAAATAAAAAAAATAAAAAACACATTCACCTATCCAATGGCATTCTCAGCCTTGGTGAATCAGTTCAGTTTGGTTGCTTTTTAAACAGCAACCCAACAAGACTTGGACTTTTTCAGTTTGTTATTATATACAAAAAGATCATAAACAAGCGAAATTAACAATCATTCTTTTACAACTAGCTTTGTGTTATTAATGAAAGCCCGTGGTTTGACTGTGCATTAACGTTTTACTCAGAGGTCAAAATTCACAAGGTCCAAGTAAAACAAATGGGGTAAGGGAGTTACCGGAAGTAAAAATACGAAGTGGGAAAGTCGAGATGTTTCTCACCAACTCCAACCCCATAATCCAATATGGCTGCTATCTGTTTGAAACATAGTAAAAGCTGCAGTACTAAACTGCTTATTTGCACTTCTGAAAGTTTGTATCTCATTAAATTTTTAACACACATTGAACTGTGCAACTTCTATTAGTGAACATTTACCTTTAGTGTTCAAATATATAAATGCAAAGAAGTACACTATTATCAGCATGTATTGCTAATAGTTAGCCTGTCAATGAGCATCGCAATAAGCCTTTCCCACTAGTTTTCTAACTTAGAATATTTTTTAGTCGGGCTTGACATAATTTCCATATCAAAGTTGTTCCATTGGAGATAAATGGAACACATTTTAATAGGACCTGTAAAACAACATGAAGTAGGATAAAATATCTAAAAAAACACATCATGCCTTAATCTTAAAACATTCAAGAACTGATGGGAAACAAAGTCCTTGTTATTAAGTGCGACTGAATTTAAACAATTAACTGGGACAAAATTCCTCCACAGAGATGTAAAAAAGTCATTGCCAGTTATTACAAATGCTTGTTGCTAAGGGTGACACAATCAGTTATTAGGTTTAGGGCAATTCGTTTTGGGCAATGGGTCAGGCTGGTCTGATTCGCTTTTATAACCTAATAAATAAAAACCCTAATTTGAATAACTTTTTCTTGGGTTATCTTTATTTGATAAACAGGTAAGTGTCATGATCGGAAACATTTATGTTTGACCAAAAAAACAGCTGTAACAAAAACATTCTCTAAGGGCGAAAGTCATATTCATAGCACTATATTTCCAGTCGTTTTCTCTCTTGCTCTTTTGTTTGCTCTTTCAATTTTCACTCACAAGTTCAAATATTTGCAGCATTTTGAGGTCACCACATCCTCTTTTGTTCACATCTTTACCAGTGGAGCCACTATGTAGGGAATGGTGGAAGATGTACCCACATGTTTGTTTAAGGTGTCATAGCTGATGTTGTATGTTAAAGTGGAAACCAAGGAGGACCAGGGAGAGATCAGATTAGGAACTCAATGTATCTCTCTAAACGACTGCTGGAGTCACCCAACAGCCTTCTTACATTTTCCTGCCAGTAGAACCCATGTTTCATACAGAAATAACCATTTTTAGACAACAGTTTCTTCCTGGATATGAGAATCATACTAAATGAAAAGCATCCCTGTAGCTGCGACAAAGAACACTTTAAGGTCAAACAGTCAACAGGGTGTTTCCAAAAACACTTCAAAAGCACAGGGAGTAAAATCTGCTGGTCTGATGAGGTAAGAATCGTGTTTCTCAGAATGACCGATAACATGAGTGGAGGAAGCAACAAGCCTCATCTAAATAATACCCCCACTTCAGTCAAGCATGGTGATAGCTGCCTCATAATGTGGGATTGTATGGCGCTAATGGAAAATCGATGAGTCAGAATGATGGATGGAGAAAAGGTAAAGTGACAAAACACAGGAGTGTAATGTTGTCACTTTTCATTATTTTGCCTGCTGTGAGGTGTCGGTCAGGCACAACATCTCCAAAGAAAATGTCTGGTTACTAAATATTGTGTAACAAAGGGTGCATGTTTACCCTAAACAGAAATGATCTTATTATGTGTGTTCAACGTTAGCAAAAGACATGAGCAACACACTCATGTACTCCACTCATATTTTCTGTGACCTGACAATAAAGGTTAAGTAACCCAGAGGCTTGTTTTCCCAGTCTGGATGTATAGAGTCAGCCGGTCCGTCCACAGCTGCAGGAAATAACTGAGGCTGCAGGAGTGGCAGTACGCTTCACTCTAAGGATCCTCTGAAAACAAAGTCATAGAGACTTCCTATTTATTGTTACCTGGGTGTTGTGCTGGAAAATGTTTTCAAACGTCTAATTCACTTTGTCTGTGGGGCATTTCTGACCGAAAAGACCTTAAGAATGCACGTGAAAACAAAAGGAAGAGGAGCAGTAAGCTAATTTATTAAGGGTCACACGCAAGGCTTTTACAAACACAACAAGAACACAATGATCCATTTGTGGATAGTCTGAAAGCGGCACCTCTGTTGTGAAGTTTTCTGAGTTTTTGGGATTCTTTCAGTAGACTAAATGATGGGAAAAAAGAAGAGCTTTGGCAGGACATTGGATGATGTGGGAGGCCAGAGGCTCCATCCACACTATCAGCCAGGCTGATTGTTCTCTGTTTCATCAGGAAACAGGAAGTAATGGACTATAACAAAATATTTGAGATATTTTGTACACACAACTTCCTGCTTAGTGTCCATTTAGATATGTCCTGTTGTCACAAAATTACACCTGCACCAAACACTAAACTGGTAAAACTGCACATTTATCACAATAATAATTCATAATTTTGTCTATCTCTTTGATTGTTTACAGTGGGCAGTTTGCAGTTGTCAAGCGTTGTAAAGAGAAGAGCACAGGCACTGCATACGCTGCCAAGTTCATCAAGAAGCGCCAGAGTCGGGTCAGCAGACGGGGTGTGAAAAGAGAGGAGATAGAGAGAGAGGTTGACATCCTGCAGCAGATCCAGCACCCAAATATTGTAGAGCTGCATGACGTGTTTGAGAACCGCACAGATGTGGTGCTCATCCTCGAACTGTGAGTGATTGCATGAATTATTTCTGCATTTCAAGGTAAAGTAAAAAAGACTTGAATACTTTAAGTTCCTTAATTAAATACATGTTGAGCTTTTCCACATTTTGTCACATTACCGCGACAAAGCTCAGTGTATTTTAGTGGGATTCAGTGCACTAAACAAAATCCATATTAATGCATATTTGGAAGAGGGATGATACGTGGTTATAAGTGTCTTTCCAAAATAAATCTGAAAACTGTATGGGGCATCTGTAAACTTTTTTGGTGCAAAGCTTTGCATGGGAAATATTTGCCCATTCCTCATTTCAAAATCCCACAAGCTGAGTATGATTGGATGGAGAGCATCCACCAACCACAGTTTTAAGGTATAATTCAGAACCCAGGTTTAGGCCTGGGGTCTGACCACATATATACATTAAATCCAATCCTGGTTGTATTTTTGGGCTGTTGTCCTGCTGGAAGGTGAACCTCCACCCCAGTCTCAAGCATTTGCAAGCTTTAGTAGATGTTCTTTCAGGATTGCGTTCTGTTTGGCCTCATCCATCTCCCCATCAACTCTGACAAGCTTTCCTGTCCCTTTTTAAAAAAACTATCCCAACAGCATGATGATTCCACCACCATGTTTCATTGTGGAGATGTTAGTTTTCTGTCATACATAGCATTTTGTATATAGACCAAAAGGCTGAATTTTGGTCTCATTTGACCAGAGCAACTTAATCCACATGTTTGCATTGTCTCATATAAGGCTTGTGGCAAACTTTGAACAGGAATCCTGAAGGCAATTTTTCAACAATCTCCTTTTTTTGCCACTTTCCCATAAGGGCCAGATTCCGGTACTGAATGACTAATACTTGTCCTGCAGATAGATTTTCCCACCTGAGTTGTGGATCTCTGGAGCTTCTTTAGATTTACTGTCTGCTGATTGCCTGATTAATACTTTTGCCACCTGGCTTATATGTTTAAGTGGACAGCCATGTCTTGGTTGGTTTGCAGTCATGCCATTACCTTTTCATTTTCAAATGATGGATCACACAATGCTCTGTGCAATATTTTAAGCTTGGGATCCACCTTTCTGCTGTGTTTCTTGGTTTTCATGTTAGTTTTTGTTCACTAATATTCTCTGCACATATTTTAGCCTTATTCTATGAAGGCCCTGAAGCCTTCACAGAAAAGCTGCATTTATACTGAGATTAAACTGAAAACAGGTGGACTCTATTTACCAATCAGGTCATTTCTGAAGGAATCCCAAACCTTATTCAGGGGTATTAGAGTAAACGGGGCTGAATATAAATGTATGCCACACTTTAGATTTTTATTTGTCCACGTTTTTGAAAACTATGGCTAACTATACTAACACTTTGCAGTTATGCATGATGTTGTGTTGGTCTGTCACATAAAACCGTAATACATTGATGGTTGTAAGGTTTTAATGGGACAAAATGTGGAAAAGTTCAAAGGTTCACCGATTTCAGAGCATTTTCTCTGAAACTTCAATCCTAAGCTAAATAACCAGTAAAACTCAACGGCCTTGAACCCGGGTGCTCATGTTCTTGTCAGCGAGTTTGTTTCTGTTCACATAAACTGTTTGCTGAAGCTGTTGTTTGTTCAAAACCTTTGCCTGGGAAGGGATCATGTGTATCAGATAGAACCAAATGGCCTGACAAAGAAAATAATGCTTGTGCCCCAGCAGGCCCCTTTTGTGTCCAACTAGGGCCTGGGAAAATGCAGGGCCTAATTAGGACCAGAGAACACCCAATCCAATTATTGTTGAGTGACTGACAGACTGAACTGGTTGTTAGCCGCAAGATGGATCTCTATGCTTTTTCATTAGGTTTATGGAGGGAAAACAGTGTTTCATATGTAGGGCGAATGTCTCCAAACAAGCCTGAGTTGATACAACAAACATACATCCTGTATCTAAGGCACCCAGGGGTTCTGCATCCAGCTCCTAAGAGCCCACTTTAGATAAAGGAGTGGAGAGGCCCTTGCTCTCGATTATCTGAGCCCACAATAAGCAAGTGTGTACATGTCTGTGTGTGTTTGCAGGGTCTCCGGTGGGGAGCTCTTTGATTTCCTGGCTCGGAAAGAGTCTCTCAGTGAGGAGGAGGCCACTCAGTTTATTAAACAGATACTAGATGGGGTGCAGTACCTCCACTCGAAGGGGATTGCACATTTCGATTTGAAGGTATGGTATGTTCCATTAGTATTAGGTTTTTCCTGAGATTAAATCATTTCCTTTAACAAGATTCAAGGGGTTTAAGTAAGATCATGGTGAACTTAGAGTTAAATTTAAACAGCAGGTCTCGAATGTTTCTGAGTTATTTTCTGTTCTGTTTTTTTTTCTGAAGCTCCTTTTCACTCTTTCACTCAGAATACAGATTTAGACTTGACTCAGGCATTAACCTTCGCATTATGACAAGTTCAGCTGCCCCTTCATTTTATGTGCACATTCAGAAAAGCAATGCTGAACTGACCAGTAAAAACATTTGTCACTGAGTTGTTGCAATGATTTACAGCATTGCAAAGCATCACTGTAGAGTCTGGACTTCTAAAGGGGCACAAAAGTACACTTGAAGTAAGATAAATTAATAGCTTTAAAATATTCCTACATCAGATTTTTGATTAAGAGGTTCCCCTGGTTCATTTAGTGGGTGGGAAAAAATTTAAAGTAACTTTCCAAACATTGCTCATCTGAAGTGACTTCAAAAGAATGATATTCAGCTTTCTGTGGAATGAAAGACCTAATATACACAAACCAGCTCTAAAATTATGACCACTTGCGGTGGAACATTTGCTGACTTTACCATTCTGACCAGTCACTACATAGGCAAAAAGCACTTGTTGGCATATTTTATATCCTCTAATAATTTTTTTATTAGGTTTCTGTGGATTGAATTTGCTTTTTCCAGATGACATGCGATCTTGTTAGAATATTATCTGAGGAGCTCAGAATGTGTTCCCTGAGTCCTATGCTCTTTTCCAGAGGAACCATGGTTGTTCTTCCTGGGTTGTCTTGCTAATTTAAAGGCATGTAGAACATTGTGAAGGACCAAGATAAGTTAGTGGTGACTTAATATGCATTCATAGATTTTGTGGCCAATTTCTGATCTCTGGTTTTGTAACACTGTGAGTTGCTGATATTTAAATTTAAGCAAAACGTTTTTTGTTAGACCTCTTGCCATGATTGGCCATTAATTATTTTGATAATGTGAAACAAGGTTTTACTAATATTTTAAAGCAGAAACAAACTTATCACAAAATTTTGCATCTTATTTTTAGTGATTACACAGTTTAGAGCTGCTAGTAGTACTAAAACAGTACTATCTGTACGTATTTCAAGACAATATAGACCCTTACCTTAAGTCTGAGAGTTTCAAAAGGCTGCCAACATTTCCAAATCGAGCATGTTTTATTACAGAATTTGAAAGGTCGAAAAGATAAAACAGCAACCTTTGTGTACTGTGCTCAGCCTTCCTGTTATCTGTTCTCTCTCGATGCCTGAATTACCTCAGACATGTCTCTAAATGTCCTCAGACTTACATTTTTAAACTGACTAGCTCAATTTGAGTCGACGAGTGTCATTGTCTGATTAAGTGGTAGCACTCATGATGCATTTACAGTTTAGAAGTAGAATAGGTGTTTTAGCTTCTGAATTCCCGCTTCCTGGTCAGAGCTGATCAAGGGCAAAGTCAATCGATTACAATCACCAGCAGATTTCTCTGTGTGTCTGTAGCCATGACTCTGAAGAGTAGTTGCAATGGCTTGCCTTACAGGTCTACCTACTGGTCATTTTCTGAGATAGTCTAGTGCATAAAATGGGTTTTTTGGGGTGTTAAATCCTAAATAATAACAAACATTACCTAAATTGCACTGGTCTTTAATTGCCAGTGGATTTTCTCTACCATGCACAGCACTCTGTATCTCAGCCAGAGGAGACATTACTTGTCTGTCTTCCTAAATCCGTCTAAGATGGAAAACACAGGACAGTGAAGCAGCATAAAACATACGACACGGCCTTTCATTTGTGCTCCCACAAACTTGCACAGACACACCTTTTTAAAATGAAACTTGGCATAAATCACTTCCAGAGTTCCAGTGTTAATAACTGAACTAACTGAATGACATCTATGTTTGAGATGCCTTTGACATAAAGATGGAAATACATCGCTGAAAGTGTTTAGCCAGTCTGAAACATGTAATTATACCATCCCAAAGATTTTACCTCACAATCAGGGCAGTTTGGGACATACAATCAGTGGCGGTTTCTGCTTGAATGGCATCCTGGGCGAACCCCTCCGTCTCCACCCCAACAACAATCTAAGGCAGTCATAATGCATAAAAGCTTAGCTTTGTGCTTTAACAAAGAAAAACAAAAAAGGTTTTATATATCTCAAGCTGTGTTTTAAGGAATCTCTGGGCAGTGTAGTAATCCAGTTCAAAGCATTTTAGGTTTTTAACTGGAAAAAAAACAATGAAATAGCTTTTTATTAAAGCACCAAACTGGGAGCTGCAAATCAAAAACCAATTTGGGTCATCTTTAATGGATAAAGTCATTTTTCATTACAGTGCACAGTGCATAGCTCTGGGGACATGCAAACAGGAAATAGTAAACTAGTTTGGAAGCAGCTGACACGTAATGTTTTTTTAAGAGAAACTGTCAAGTGCTCGGGCCACACCTTCTGGTTTACTACCCCGGGCTGTGAGCCATATTGCCCATATGAAAAAGCACCACTGCATACGATGGCTCTTCAGTTTGTAACACAGGGATCCACTACTTTCTCTTTGTAAAAGCATGTTATTAGCCAACATGCATCAGCAGCTAAAGAGTATTTTATGAAAAGGATGTCTGGCTACATGCAGGCTCTGCTCAGGAAATCAGGAAAAGCCCCTTCAACCCAATGCTTCCACATTTTCCCTCATTCTGCCAAACCCTGGATTAACAATGTTAGCTTATCCTTAAAATTTTGTATTGCAGCAAACAAACAACATACCTTGATGTTACATTTTCCAACACATCACTTTTAAACAAGTTTCCTTTTGTTTTCTTTCATTCTTGTTTTGATTAACATTGAACCAAATGTCTTTTACAAATTCCTCCTTACTAAAATGTCTAGAGATGTAACAAACTATCTTGTTTATTGTATTGGTTGGCTGAAACAGAGCTGGTCTGAGCCACGTTTTTTTCCCCATGCGTAAGAGCTGCATACAAACTCTGGCATATGTGACACAAGCCACAAAAAATAAACGTGTTTTGGATCAGGAAATATTTGCAAAATTTGACCAAAATTGTATCAAATTACTCAACCAACTTTTACTGGCATCCTTTGCGGAAAAGAAGCATACCAAAAAGCCCACTTGTTCATTCTTTTCTTTTGTTTGTGCATTTAATGCATAAATCTTAAACATGTCCCTGTGATGATATACATCAAATTTAGCAGTGTGGCCTTACTGTTATTACTTGGTGCAAAGCTGCAGTACGCTATTGGACACAAGAACGTTTAAAATCTTTTTATATGTGTTGCTCTAACACAGATACCAGTTTTTCTTTAATGCATAAAAAAAAAAGGCAGTTTTACAAGGTAATCTGAGCTGAATACCTATTCTCTCATTATACAATCTGGGGAGCAGAACAAAAATCAGCTGACAAATCTTTGCTTTGTTGTGTTTATGCTGCAGCCTGAAAACATAATGCTGCTGGACAGGAGCGTCCCTCTACCACGTATTAAAATCATAGATTTTGGACTGGCACACAAAATAGAACCTGGGGTAGATTTCAAAAACATTTTCGGCACGCCTGAATTTGTGGGTAAGCTTATTTTTGAAACATTTTTGCACTCAAATGTCGTTTGACCTTCTGCTTCCTTGCAAAGTTAAGTTTGCTCTGTTTATTTTCAGCTCCAGAGATAGTCAACTATGAGCAGCTAGGACTGGAGGCAGACATGTGGTAAGAGCCTCTAATTATGTCTGACCCTGCTGGCTTCCACACAACAGGCCTCTGTGCATAACGTTGGATTGATCTTGTGCTGTTTTTACAGGAGCATCGGAGTCATCACCTATATACTGTGAGTTGGCACCTTAATGAATCGGTGGGGATTATGCGAACAGGGTCTTGGTCAGTGTGTGAACATCTCTGTGCTGTTGTTTCAGTTTGAGCGGCCTCTCGCCTTTCCTCGGTGACACAAAGCAGGAAACGCTGGGAAATATCTCAGCAGTGGACTACGACTTTGATGAAGAGTTTTTCAGTAATACCAGCGAGCTGGCCAAGAGCTTCATCAGGCAGCTACTGCAAAAGGACACGAGGTAAAATAATGTAAAACAGCTGAGGGCCAGAGGTCAAGCCTGACAATCTAACATGTTACCGTAACGGGGATCTGGTGCTGAACACCAGTCTAGATTAGTGACATACTGGGCTTTGCCACTTTAATGACATCAAATTTTTTCATGTTACAGCTACAAACTTTTTTTTATGTGACACAGAATTGTGCATAATGGTACAGTGGTAAAAATGATACATGGTGTGAAAAGTCTTCTATAAATGAAAATCTGAGAACTGCGGCATACATTTGTATTCAGCCTCCATGAGTCAATACTTCGTAGAACCCAACTTTCATTGCAATTATAGCTGCAGGTCTTTCAGGGTATGTCTGTGCCATCTTCTCGCATCTACACTAAAATTGTTTCCCCTGTTTTTGTAAAATAACTCAATATCAGTTAGATTGGATGAAGAGCGTCTTTAAACACAAATTTCCAAGTCTTGCCACAGATTTGTCGTGTGCACGACTAATAATGGAGTTGCCCTGTCAATACAATATATTTTCCCACCTGAGCTATGGATTTCTGGAGATCCTCCAGAATCAACATGGACCCCTTCTGCTTCTGCGATTATTGCTCTCTTTGTCCATGTCAGTTTATTTGGACATGTCTTTGTCCTCTTTCCATTTCCAGCTGAAGAACTGAACAATTCTCTGTGAGCTGTTCAAAGCTTTCATATCTTACCTCTACTTTAAACTCCTCCACAACTTAATCCCTGATCTGTCTGTTGTGTTCCTTGAATTTATTGATGCTATTTGTTCACTGATATTCTCTAACAAACCTCTGAGGCTTTAACCACACAGCTGGATTTATAGTGAGATTAAACTACACAGTGGTGGACTCTATTTATGGTGTGACTTCTGAAGACAAGTGGTTTAAGGGGCTTTTACTTACAGGATATCACACTGAACTGGGCTGAATACAAATGCACATCTCTTTTCATATCACATAAAATTTTGTAGTGGAAAAAATGCAAACTAAAATCTGAATAGTCAGATTTGCACTTGTATTCAGTCCCCTATATCCTGATACCTATAAATAAAATCCAGTACAACTAACTGCCTTCAGTAGTCACCTAATTAGTAGAGGCTGCCTGTGTCTAATGCAAAACCATATGGAACACGTAATTTGAATAAACACCGCACTTATCAGATTGGTATTTGTAAAAAATATCACACCACAACTGGTTCCTCACCACAATTTTGCGCTACTGTGTGATGGTCACATCAAATCATGATGAAATATGTTTTTATATAAGTTAAAAATGTCCAAACAATATAAAGAAATTCAAGTAGTATGCATATTTTTACAAGGCACTATTGGTTCTTTGTTTTTAGTCACCAGTGTGACATTATGTATAATATCAGTGAAACAAACCATGGTTGAACCATAAACTAATTATCACAGACAAAGCAATACGTGTCTATATTTGCACCATGTGACCTCTGCTTCCCAACATCTGGTTCCATTCAAATTAACCTTCGGGAAACCTGATATTCCTGTGATCGTTACATCGGACTGAGCTCATCTGAGGTTTTAATAAAAATCCATGACAGAGCAGCTCACTCTGTGTGTGACAGACTTGTTTAGGTGTATTCACTCAGCTGCTTTTTTTTCTGTCATTTTCAGAAAACGGATGACCATCCAAGATGCCTTAAATCACCCGTGGATTAAGGTATGTGCTGGATTTAGGCTGCTCTGTGGCATGCTTTCTGTTGTTCTTGTCACATCTTATTGAAAACCAAAAAAGTGGGCAGCTGATGTCAAAGGTTATGTCAGGTTAACGGGGTTCCTTCTCACAGGAGAAGTAGATTCATCGTTAAAAGTTCAAAGATGTTTGACTGCAGTCTCAAAGTCCCAGAGTTCACACCCACTGGCTTGTATATGTTTCTGGACTACGCCCCCACCGGGGATATTTATTTCACCCTTTACAACTTACACCCACTTCATCATATACACCCTGAAGCTGTGTGAAAAGTCTCTTTGTCTAAAGGTGACCAAACCAAATTAAATCTCGCTGATTTTGTTTTTGATGGCGAGGATATGCAAAAGTCTGCGACGTTGAGGAAGTCCCCTCACAATAGTTGCTGTAATGCATGTGAAAGGTGTTTTTTGTTTCCTTCCATCCTTCCATCCTGTTTGGACCACAGCATGAAGCCAGGAAACATTACGCACTCATCAAAAATGTTTGCTGTTTTTTACCAATTTCCTGCACTAATCTGCACCGCGGCTCATCTAATGGGGTTTTCACCACAGTGTGAGTTTTCAGGATGCAACTATGTGACTGCCTCTCACTCAGTGTCCCCCCCTTCCTCCTTCCTTTAATCCTACTTAAGTCCTGCAGTCAAATGGAGGAGGATGCTGGAGCTGAGAAGAAAACTGAAAAGTGCGTTAACTTTGAGCGCTTTGCTCATGTGGTGAAGCACATCAGCTTCATGGAGACAGGGCAGCTGAACGTAGAGGTGGCTCACCGCACCCTGTAATGTGACACAGGAGCACTGTTCTCCATCTACAGCGACAAGGAGGGCTGGCGCAAAGCGGAGAGCAAAACTTTGAGGGAACAGCTCTCTGCTTCGAATTTCGTAAAGGGGAGGCCACCATGAGGCAGTTGCAGGAGGACATCAAGGTGATAGATGCAAGTCTAGAGAACATCAGCAGGCTATAATACCACGGGCAGAGCCAACTGGTCATCTCATCAGAGCACATCAGTTTCTGCAGCACCTGCAGAAACTCATGAGCTCTTTGCATCCTGAAGAAGTTTCAAAACAGCAGTCTGGGCCATAAACCAGCTGCTGAGAGAGCTGCTGCAGGAGTCCTGTGGATCCGAGCTGTGTCCAGAGGCCAAACCACCTTTGAAAGACTCTGGTTAATGTAGCAATAGAGTCAGTTGTTTATCCTTGGAAATCCTAACGTGATTTAAAAAAATGGAACCCTAACTGTAAATACCTGTTGCTTCTTGATCAGTTGTTCTCAAACATTTTATAAGGTCCCACCTCAGTAAATCTTATGTTGACCCAATATAGCAGCAGCTCAAAACAAACCTCAAATACAACACAAATAAAAAACTTTCACATCATGAAACATAAAAGGTCAATAAAAATATAAATAAGGCTAAATGGCATATTCAACATAGTAAATCATCTATCAGAACAGCAGCACAACATACATTAATGTTTAAAATTGTTTTTGTTTAATCTCATTCAATGAAACGACTTCCCTGAAATGATTCTGCATTTATGTTATCAATCAGCGTATTTGTCTCTGTATAATATGTTCATGCATTATCAAGATAGCCATAAAATATTATTAAAAGTAATTGTCGATTAGTTTATGATCTTCATATAGGCCAATCAACTCTTCTGAAACGTGACAGATTGTGATCAAACCAGAATCACTTTAAGCAGCCTCCTGCTGAATTATGTTATTGTTTGGAATCGCATAACCACGTTTCCTATGGCAGCCAATGAGTAGATAGAAAACACTTCCCAGGTAGGTATAATTATTGCTTGGCTGATACAAAACGTCCCATGGCTGACGGTCATTTCAGACCTGAGAAGTCCCGTATTAAATGGACCAAAACTGCAAAATGAGCAGCATACTGAAACATTTTAAAACTGTAGGAAACTGACTTTTTTGACTGCTTCTTCTTTAACACAAAACCAAATAGCATTGAAGAAAAATAATATTTATATTTTGGAGATGCCTGTTTAGTTGAAGGATTCAGTTTATTTTCATGTTCAATTTTTATGTTAAAGTCAAAATTGAAATTAGGAAAATTAAACAGAAAGTTCCTTGAAAGTCAAAATTACAAGTATTAAAGGGAATTTTTCATCAACCCCAACATATCCGAACCAATATGGCTGTCGTCCATTTAAAACATATTAACAGCTGCATTAAAAACTCTGGTTTTCAGATGTTTTCATCAAATCTTTGCAATAACCACATTTAGTGAGCATATACAGGGTTTAAAAACCTGTTCTGAGCAACTGGTGAGTCCCACAGCTTCTCTAACATATAACTAGGACATTGTTAAGTTGGGTTTGATGTAAATGGAACACATCAACCACCAATTTTTGTTTATACTATGACGATATTTCCTGCTGCTCTTCTCTTCTGAGTTTCTATTGTTTGAAGCTCACTGTGCTCGAGGAACTCATCTCTGTTAATTTGCTGTAAATAATCAATTCAAAAATGCTTCTGAGAACCTTTAAATGCAGCACAAAGCTGCTGGTCGTACTTGTATTGCAGTTTGAGAACCATGGATTTAGATGACGTTACCAAAGCTAGTTACCGTGTTAGGAGTTTGAAGAAGAACTTTGTGGAAAAAACGCTTTTTTTTTTTGCTTTCCTGATAACCCAAAGGACAAGATGATTATTTATTTTGTTTCTTGGAATATAAATCTACATACAGGAAGCAGTTAGCACAGAGACTGCATGTCTGCACATTTTATTTATTTAAATATTAATATTTTGTTAACTTCTAGAGTAATGATTGTACCAGAAATGTACTGGAGCGGGTTGCATCTGTCACAGCTGGATGTGAGTCTAGGTTTGCATCTATAAACACTCGTGCAGCAACACAGGTTTTATAACCTGGATATATTGTCTTACTGGCATTAAGTTTCCCTATCTCCTCTATTCCAAAAGTATTTACAGCAACACACTTTTGTAATGAAAACAATTCTGCAGAAACGGGCCAATGGCATCTTAGAGTTTGATTTATTATACGTCACTTATTAACATTTGGTCTTGCTGGTATAGAAGTTTTCATATTTGGCTGAACCCTCTTATATCGAAAATGTAATTCAATGATTCTAAATAGTTCAGTAGAAATAGATTATTTGGAAAGTTAAACTATGTTTAGGATACCAGATTTATCATTCCCCAAAGAAACTTAATTTTCTCTGTCTCTTCACAATAACAGATGGGTTCAGTTCATTTTCACTCATTTGTGATCCTTTAATCTTGTCTGTCTAACATTAACCCACGCCAAGTCTCCTGAGGCTCAGCTACCTCCCCAAAAATAAGCTTATCTAATTTCCTAATGGCAGTACCTCAGTACTGCTCTTCTTTACTGACCACTGTAGACATATAGCCCAGATGTAATGATGTACATGTCATCGTAATATTTTCTTTAAGGACAAGTAAACGGAATCTTAAAACGTTTGAATTTTTAGGCAGTTCCAAAAAACAACAGATTCACACATTTGTTATGTTTTAGTTGTTTGCGTTTTATTTAATTTGAACAACTCTGAAGTACTTTTAAAAATGTTTAAAATTATGCAACTGTTGGTTTTTAAAAATGAAGCACAAGATTAAGCACTTTTATTATATGATGTTGTCAGAAATGTAACATTTCAATGTTTTCCTTTTGTAATACCAATTACTTTTTATGGTTATTATTATTAGATTTTATTTTTTACTTAACAGTAGTTAAAGGTGTATTAAAAGATGTTATTTTTCTTTTTTAAGAATTTAAATGGGCACTTTTACCCAGTGTTAAAATTGTTTACCTTTTTTATTTCTTTCTTTTTTTTGGATATTGCAAGAATCCATCATCTGTGATAAGATCTCTACATCTAATTTCTTTCTTTTTTGTTTATTCCAAATAAACCATTTTTCTTTTTTGTCACATTTCCGTGTTTTCTTCTTTCTTTAACCCTGAAATAAAGGTTTTTAGCATGACTCTTGAGTTATCTCAAGCATGCTGTCAAAATTCGACCAGCATGATGCTAAGGGGGAAAAAACGAATAACATTCACAGATTTTCTTTAACATTTCATCCCATGTTGTGTGTCTGTAGCCTCTGAATCCCAGGCAGGCCATGGAGAAGAGGCTTTCAGTAATCAACTTGGAGAACTTTAAGAAGCAGTACGCCAGACGCCGCTGGAAGGTAAAGTACAGAATAAAGATCTAGCTCAGATTAAATCCTTAAATTGTCTGTGGAAAATGTGGCTCTTGGCCAATTTAGTGACTGCCTTGTCTTTTTTTATTTGTCTGTAAATGTTTTTAGCTGTCCTTCCGAATTGTGGCTTTGTGCAACCACTTAACAAGGATTATGAAGAAGGGTCAGAAGCTGCCTGAAGAAGATAAGGTGAGGAATACATTGCAAAAGTTCAGCAGTGGTAGCAGTGCAATATTTTAGAAAAGCTACCTCCAGACTTTGCTGATGCAAGTTAAGAACGTTGCTGTTCTCATTTCTGTGCTGTAGTTTACACAGCGAGGTGCCAAAGAGTTTTGCTTCTGATAAACACTGGAAGCAGAGTGGCATGGCTCACCTAACTTTACAGAAGTCTGTCTAGAAGCACCTTTGCTTTGCAATTTAAAGCCACATCAACAATCTTACCGCCTGTAATTATGATGTTGTTTACAGACGAGCTCCACTGACGAACATGTTTATTAACCTCTTATTGTAGTATCAGAATCTCACACAAAAAACAATCGAAAAATCAAATCCCAGGACAAGACAGTTGTTTTAGCAAAGCAGCAAAGTGTCAATGATGTTTATCATGCCACCTCCACAAATCAACACAGAAATTTTTCACCAAACACAAAATCGCTTCCTGCCATGGCCATCTCAGTCTTCAGACCAAAATCCAATAAACAATCTGTGGGGTGAGCTGAAGAGAAGAGCTCATTAGAGTTGAACCATTCCTTCATTAAAAACATTTAATGTGCTTTTCCCAATAGAGTTAATGTTCTCAAATTAAAGTTTGGTTTTCTCCAAATGTTTCAGTGTGAGATTAGGCTAATGTAATAAAGATACATTTAATTTTAGGCTTTTTATAGATGTTTTCCAGGGATTGACCAGCACTGTATTTAATTAGATATAAACAAAACAAATATTTTTTATAAGGATTTTGATTTTGATTAACGTTGCTAAACTGGAGTGGACAAAAGATACTTCAGGGCATTTGCGTAATTGTAGAGAATTTAAATCTTAAAATGTATCTTTCTGGTTGTAGCACGTTTTTTTGGAAGAGTGCTTTGATGGATTTTGTTACGTTTAGGAATAGACTGTGAAGTACCATCCATCTGATACAAGTCTATCTTCCATCTGCATCTTTCTGGTCAACATCTGAGTGCATACAGACTTTTTAGAGATGTACCACAAATGTTTATTTGGAAAAACCTGAGGACATCTGAATAAATAGATTTGTGTGGTTCATAGGTGCATATATATGCAGCAACAATGCAGAAGCATGCTGTTTGTTGCATCAGAAATACATGAGTTCACGCTATAGTTTTGGATTTTACTCCAAAAAGATCATCCCAACACTACTGCTGGCACAATATCAGTGATGCAAACGTCTTTTTTTTTAACTCAATTGTGTTCTTTCAGAGGGATTGTGAAAGTGACCAAGAGGAGGAAATTCTGAAGAGAAGGCCCAGGACCAGAAAGAGAAGCAGCACTTCCTGAAAGAGTATTAGTTAAACCCTATTTCGCATGTAAAACAATGACTCTGCACCTTTTTTGAGGCACACTCCGCAGCTGTGCAGCAACCGCATGTATTTGAGTTACGGCTGTTTGAGGCGACCTCAGGGTTAGTTTTTGACAAACGGAGCACATTTTCTGCTGCGTCTCACAAAGAGCAGAGACACTTCTGAAATGAAAGTTACTTTTGGCAGAAGAATATGTAGAGCAGCTATATTGTTGACAGTGACTCTTTGTGGGTATTCATACTTGCAAGAGAATGCAGAGGTCTTCTTCTCATGACTGCAGCCTCAAAAGTGCTTCAGCAGCCGTCTGTTGATAGTCACACTTTTTTTTTGGTTTTCCTTCACTGGCTACATGTTGGTGCTGCTGTCTAAAGTATCAAGAATTTAAAATGTTTTGGCCTCCGGAGGATGACAAATTGGTAGCAGATCTTTGTAACCAAATGTTTACACATTATTCTGCACACAGCCCTGTCTGTGCAAACAGTGTTTACCATTTTCCTGTACATTTTGCCAGCTCAGCAATAATCATCCTTAGCCTGTATACAATTCAGAGCCATCTGTTTACTGTATGCTTGTAAATTATCATATATCAGCCACCTTTTATCTGATGTGTACATAAAGATGCCATATAAATCTTTACATGTGAAGCTAATTTTGCCATTTTAAAATGAATGCTATAACGTGATGTATTTATGGTGTAAATAGAGGCTCTGTAGCTCCAACAAATGTCTTAAGTTTACTTCAACCTTCGTCTGGGCTCCTCATAGTAGTGTTCATAGTTTCAAACAAATTTAATGCTATTCTTGTATGAACTGAAACTTGGCTTAATAAAACAGAAAAATATTGTCTGTTTGGTTTTTAATAACATTGTCAGGAATATACTGTATATACTTACAAGAGATGAAACCTTGAGCAACTTTCCTTTTTTAAAAACTAAAGAAGCCTGTAATAACCACACAAATTCTTTAAACAACTAAAATATGGTTCTTGGGACATCAGCGAGTCTTAGTTATATTAACTCCGGCTATGTGGTGGGTCCCGTTTTCTTTTTTTTCTCCCAGCTACTGTTTATTCTCGCAACAGTAGGGGTGTTAGAGCTCAGCTGGGCTGAGGGAGATCAGACGGATAATTTCACCTGAATGGAATACAAGCTGACACTGGTATAATGTAGGCCAGTTTGCACAGATTGTAAGAATGGAGTCATAACCAACAAGTGGGTCAGCTTGCGAGTCTGTGGTCCGTTTAGGCTTTATTATCCTTTTACAGAGCCTTTCATGTCAATTTACTGTAAAATTGTTCGGAACCCTGCTGTGTTGTTGGTCCAATACGATATAATACAGTGTTAAATGTTTGCTTAAACAAGTCATGCGCCTCCATGAGCAGAATTAAAGACAGATTTAAGAAAACCGGTAGAAATAAATGCACATTCATGACATAAAACTCTGATTTTTTTCTTCAGTTTTCCAAGTATCATATAAATTAATCTCTGTTATTGGAGAGAGATGAAATTGCTTCAGACATTGTTGGATATTCAAGGAGTTCAGGTTTTGTTGGGCAGACTGGTTTGAGTGACAGATGAGACTATTTTTATATCATCCGATTGGAAACAACAAACAGAAATAGCCTGGTTTTTATATATCAAATGTTTGTTTTTTCCTGTATACTCTTTGCCTTCAGAGTTTCTATAATGGGTTTGACAACTTTGGTTCTCACAAAGAAGGGAGGGTGGAAAAACAAAAAAATGGCACTTTGGTCAAACAGGGAAGAAATCAGAACATTTAATGAAGTACATTACAGACCAAAGGTTTGGACACACCTTCTCATTCAAAGAGTTTTCTTTATTTTCATGACTATGAATATTGTAGCTTCACACTGAAGGCATCAAAACTATGAATTAACACATGTGGAATTATATACTGAACAAAAAAGTGTGAAACAACTGAAAATATGTCTTATATTCTAAGTTCTTCAAAGTAGCCACCTTTTGCTTTGATTACTGCTCCACACACTCTTGGCATTCAGTTGATGAGCTTCAAGAGGTAGTCACCTGAAATGGTTTTCCAAGTCTTGAAGGAGTTCCCAGAGATGCTTAGCACTTGTTGGCCCTTTTGCCTTCACTCTGCGGTCCAGCTCACCCCAAACCATCTCGATTGGGTTCAAATGATGGTCCAACTAAACGCAAACCGGATGGAATAGCATGCCGCTGCAAGATGCTGTGGTAGCCATGCTGGTTCAGTATGCCTTCAATTTTGAATAAATCCCCATCAGTGTCACCAGCAAAGCACCCACACCATCACACCTCCTCCTCCTCCATGCTTCACGGTGGGAACCAGGCATGTAGAGTCCATCCGTTCACCTCTTCTGCGCCTCACAAAGACACGGTGGTTGGAACCAAAGATCTCAAACTTGGACTCATCAGACCAAAGCACAGATTTTCCACTGGTCTAATGTCCATTCCTTGTGTTCTTTAGCCCAAACAAGTCTCTTCTGCTTGTTTCCTGTCCTCAGCAGTGGTTTCCTAGCAGCTATTTTACCACGAAGGCCTGATTCACATAGTCTCCTCTTAACAGTTGTTCTAGAGATGTGTCTGCTGCTAGAACTCTGTGGGGCATTGACCTGTTCTCTAATCTGAGCTGCTGTTAACCTGCGATTTCTGAGGCTGGTGACTCGGATGAACTTATCGTCCGCAGCAGAGGTGACTCTTGGTCTTCCTTTCCTGGGGCGGTCCTCATGTGAGCCAGTTTCTTTGTAGCGCTTGATGGTTTTTCGACTGCACTTGGGGACACTTTCAAAGTTTTCCCAATTGTTCAGACTGACTGACCTTAATTTCTTAAAGTAATGATGGCCACTCGTTTTTCTTTACTTAGCTGCTTTTTTCTTGCCATAATACAAATTCTAACAGTCTATTCAGTAGGACTATCAGCTGTGTACTGTATCCACCTCCTGCACAACATAACTGATGGTACCAACCCCATTTATAAGGCTTGAAATCCCACTTATTAAACCTGACAGGGCACACCTGTGAAGTGAAAACCATTTCAGGTGACTACCTCTTGAAGCTCATCAACAGAATGCCAAGAGTGTGCAGAGCAGTAATCAAAGCAAAAGGTGGCTACTTTGAAGAACCTAGAATATAAGACATATTTTCAGTTGTTTCACACTTTTTTGTTCAGTATATAATTCCACATGTGTTAATTCATAGTTTTGATGCCTTTAGTGGGAAACTACAATATTCATAGTCATGAAAATAAAGAAAACTCTTTGAATGAGAAGGTGTGTCCAGACTTTTGGTCTGTACTGTACATGAAATTGATTTAGCCTATAGAACATGGTGGAAAAGCAGGCGGAGACGGCCAGAGGTATAGGCAAGCTTTGCAACTGCTTGGCAGAGATATTATCCTCAAAGGACATCTTAAAAAATGAACATATATGAAAGCAAACCTTCGTATCCTTAAAGTTATGATATTAGAGGCAATAAGTAAAAGATTATTTAACAGTTACTGTTGTCATTGTTTGAGCTGTGACAACAATGTAAGCACTAAAACAGTTTGTAAAAAAAGCAGTTATAAAACATGCTTTATCCGTGGTTGCTTGCGGCCAAAATGTGGCTCTAAACTGATTATCTCACAGGTCAGATTAATGCTTTTTAAGTAGGGTGAAAAAAATAATTGACTGAACCAGTTCTTTGGTTTTGTTATAAAATAATTGTATGAAACATCAGTCTAGGCAGCCGGCTTGGTGTGTCCTAAGAAGCATAGTGCTTTGTTCTTTTATTGTTATCGTTTCTCTTTCTAATTTAGATTAGATGTTTTTCACAGGTACTGTGGTACTGTATGGGACTCCTATAAGATGTAGTGTGACTCAGTGGTAGATTAGGTGCACCATATACCGAGGCTACAGTCCTCAACACAACTGTCCTGGGTTCCCTCTCTTTCTGCCCATCTTCCCGTTATGCTACTAATAAATAAAGACCCCCTAGTGCCACAAAATCTAAAAGAAAAACAGAAAAGCTGTTTGGACACTATTAATTTTGTACTATTGCATAATATAAATAATTTCTACCCTATTTTAACCCATTAAGCATTGTTTTCTGTTGGCATCCTGTTCTTTATGGGAACTATCATATGCAATAGACTGGAATGAACTTCCTCCTGCGTTATCTTCTGAGCTCAGGAAAGCTCCTCATGACTATAGAAATTAAATATCAAACGAAATTTAATAAAACTTTTTAAAATGAACACTTTAACCCAACTCCTATTTAGTTTACAAATAATGTGTATTAAATGATACAATTATTAAGCAAACCTAATTATATTTAGACCGCTGTTATTCAGTGTAATTCATTTTTGGCTCATTATTTCACTTTAAAACAAATGAACTAAGATGGATCATATAAAAAATTAATTCTGCTATGGGCCCAATGGAACCTTGGGCAGGCTCATAAGAAAACAATTTACTTAAAAATATTTTAGCAGAAATTTAACTAAAAAAGTTATAAAATTTTTAGTTTTACAAATGTTTTAACATTTATTTCAGTTTGAATAAAACAACTAAGTCTTAGATAGGTTAGTTTTAAGATTCAGTCTGTACTGCCAGAAGACAAACAGTTAAAACTTCTCTATAATGACAGCCTGGATATAGACTTGCTTTGTTAGCAGGTCATGGTATTTTGTAATGACAGCCGGTGAGTTACTGGCATAAGAGCATAAGATGAGATAAGTGAGAGAACATTTGTTGCATGCTCAGGCCTATCATCTGTATCTGGCCTGATGAAGCAGCCATGTCAATGTAAATGTTTGAGTCGAGTCTCACTGATACATGAGCTCAGGCCTTTGTCACTGGTGGAAGGTGAGACGATGTGGCTTCCAGTCAGCTGCTACGGTTCAGTCTGAAGCATCTCTTGGTAACACGAGTCACAGCTGGCGTGCTGGGATCACTTCTGTGGGATTCCAGCCGACTTATCTCACTATGACTGGAAGCATGGCCTATTGAAACAAACACATAAAGCGTGCTGTCAGACACTAAGTGTAACTCAAAACCATGTCCTTCAGGAGCAGTGTTTGACTCAGATATGCATCATGACCTCAAATTGCGATACCTCATATTTTCAGCATGAGTCAAACCTACACTGCTCTCTGTAACAAGGCTGTTTTTTTTTTTATGTGAGGCGTTAATTCAGAATAAACCTTTAAAAAGAAATATCATATTTTCAGCTGTATTTTCATATTTATTTTGGGATAACTTGATAGTTAAAAGTAACTCGGCATAATAATGAGGAAGAGGAAACTTTTTATAGATATCCTTTTATTTTACAGCAGTGCCACCTAGTGACTAAGGGCCGAAAGTGTCACAACTCAATAAATAAAAGAAATATGAAATCATTATTTGTATATTGTATATTATCAATGTGTATTAATTCAAATAACATTGTAATAAATACACAAAAAAATCTATAAATAGGTCGAAGTCAATAATTTTAATATATGCCATTTAATATACAAAAATAAAAACCATAATATATTTATTTATTTCAGTTTTTTTATATTTGACAGCTTCCCTGCTACACACTATAAAGTATTTTAATGTTGCATTATGACTGGGCAAATACATGCTAACATATAGTTGCTTTAATGAAAAGGCTGTTACATATGTTCTTTGTTTACATATTTACATATTTGTTTACATATGTAAAGATTTTTTATTTTTACCTCTTAAGCCCAAAGGGGTATTGTGAAGTTTGAGCTCAAAGTAACATGCGCAAATCTAACCGAATTTTTCTTAGAATTTACATACTCTATCTAAACAATCATTTTGTTAATAATTATGTCTTTCAAATGGGAGTAATAATTATGGCCTTCCTTTGCTGCTGGTTGAGTAAAACCTGGGTGGATTGGGACAAAATTTATTTTTTGGAATCTGTGAGCTCTCTGCTTACAGCAGACATGCTGGTTGTGTGTGTAGAAGCCGTGTCGTGAACAGCTGAGACCGAGTTTTGCGGTTACGTCATTTTGTGGAGTTTGTTTATTTTCACATTCAACTGCCTTTAGTTTTAACTGTTTTTGGTGTATGTAGAAATGGTTTACATCAGCTTTTAGCCAAGATTCTACTATTTCTGTGAATACCACATATGTTTATGTTCAACCAATGGAACTTGCAGTAAAGAAAGTAGAAGAAAACAAAAGTAAAATTCTGCCCTCAGTACTGGGGGTTAGTTTGTCGTTTGTTATCTATAAATCATAATTAGAGGAGAACGTCTAGCTCACATATTTACAAGAATGTTGAGGTTTTGCACGCTTTTAGAAGCATTTATCTAAAATGGTATTACAGGTTTTTAATTAGTGTTATTTGCTGGCATCTGCTAAGTCCAGTGATTCAGACTCGTTGGTTTTGATCCTGTAGACTCAGAGCGGTGAGAGGATCCGATGGCAGAGGCTGCGTGGTTCTGGAGAGAGACCTGAGGGTGTTAATCATGCATGCCAGCCTCTCTCTTTATCTGTGGGATCATTAAGTCTTACTTTAGTGTGATGATCACTCACTGGAAATGAGCTCCTGCTGCAGGCTGCTTCCATTATTCATACCTACAAGAGCAGTCTGCCTACTTATTCTTGGAAATAAGCCAAAAATGGGAGTGGGTGAATGAAGGGGATCGTGAGGAGGGTCTTCTGTTCTCTTGAAAGCTGAGTGGCATTTTTGGGGTAGTGATCTCATTTCCCGCTGTGCTTCATCTTCTATGATCTGCCTCACTGGTACCTGCACAATAAGACCTGAGGGAGGTGACAAGTGTTGCTCATTACTGTACGGAGGATGACTACTGCTACCCTTTAGGACAAAATCTCTGATTTGAGAGACTGGGCTTTTACTTAAGCTGTGAATCTGCAGCTACAAGGACAACCATCAGTATAGTTATGCATCAGATTTATATTTTAAAGAAAAAACTTTAGATCAGTAAATGAAAACATAAGATTAACAACACTTTTTGTTTGCAAGAGCACAAATTTGGGTGTCTGATTTCATTTCAGACTGAAATACCAGAAACCAAAATTCAAAACATTAATGTCAGTTAATGTAACATTAGTTCATAAATGAGACCTAAAACACAAACAAAAAAACCAACATTGTTTAAAATCTTCCCATACAAGCAAATTCTTTGACTTGTGGTCTCTAAAATATATAAAGAAAACATACTGGAAACATTGAGGCTTATAAAACTATGATGTAGAAATTAACTGATGCAACTGGTGAATTGTTGCCCTAGATACCTGTTGTTTCCTTGGGGTTTGTACATGTGGTTTGGTACTTTAATGACTGGTTGATATTTCAGTGCATGACTCCAAATTCTAATTCAAATTCAAAAATACTTTATTAATCCCAAAGGGAAATTAAATGTTGTTGTAGCTCAATTTATACAGGTTTCTTCAAAGAGCCATTGTAGATGTTGATGGCTGTGGGCAGGAAGGATCTCCTGTAGCGGTCTGTCTTGCAGCAGATCTGAAGAAGCCTCTGACTGAAGACACTCGGTTGTTGTACAACAATCACATGAGGAGGGTGCTCAGGGTTCTCAATAATGTTCTTCATTTTATGAAGAATCCTTCTTTGCACAATGATCTCCAGAGGTTCCAGGGGACTCCCCAAAAAAGAGCCAGCCTTCTTTATCAGGTTGTTGAGCTTTTTTAAGCCCCTGGCTCTGATGCTGCTACCCCAAAAGATGATTGCAGAAAAGATCACACTCTCCACAACAGACTTATATTCGGTGTTTGCAGTATCTTGCTGCAAACACAGTTTCCTCAAGAAGTAGTCTGCTCGGTCCCTTCTTGTAGACGTTTCACAGTTGCATCTGCACTCCAGTCTGTTGTCCAGGTGAACACAGAGGTATTTATGCTCTTCCACCACCTCCACTTCTTCTCCCGTGATGGAAATAGTGTTTAATCTATTCTTCACGTTCATGTTCATGATGAGATGAGTGTTTCTACACCATGCCACATAGCAGTCCACCAGCTCCCTGTACTCAGCTTATTGTCCACCTCTGATACACCCTACGACCGCAGTATTTCTGCAACTAAATTAAATTTGTAAAGCTGTTGGCATGCCTAATGACATATTTTACACAGGTCTAAGCATGAACAAATGACGCACATTTTGTGCAGCATCATACCCTGTAACATCTATGAGGTATGGGTGTCTCCTATGATGCGGACAGAACAGGTACACTAGGATGAAAAGGGTAAAAATATATAATTGCCACATTTGGAGGTTGAAATTCATTGCTCTACAAAGTCTAGAATGCCTCAAATGGTCGACTTATTAGCGGAATAATTTAGAAGGTAATTGAATTTCAGTTACTATGTAATCGAAATGCAAGACAGATTTGCAATAGTGGGATGGGATATGTGATCATTTGAAAATAAACTGTGCAAGTCCAGGATCAGCTTGCCCAGTGTGCAACTCTTAGCTCTTTGGCTAAATTCTGTAAGAACTTTCTGCATGGTATATTGATCAAAATCTAAGTCTACAAAGATTTCAAGAACACCCTGCAGAACACTGGGGAGGGGAAGAATAACTTGTTATACAACTCTAAAACAGTCTGCAGAGAAAAGAATGTCAGAGACAGACTCAGAACTAGAAAATCTCATTTGTCCTTTTCAAAGTTTAATTCACAATTGATTTAAAGCCTTACGCCCTATAAGTGTTAGTTATGTCAATTGTAACAGCTTCTGGATTGTTTCACAGCTGGATGATGCATTTGCTCACATAACTGAAAGTCACAGAGGCGTTTGTTGTCGATATTGTGTAAAACCTCTGACAAATTAACTCAGGAAAAACACTGGTTCGGTCAGAAGTGGAGTGGTGAGGCTGGATCAATAAAACCTAACCACAATTATTTTTCACAAGTATTTTTCATCTGTAATAATTACACATGTAATTCTTTACATGTGTGATTAATGTCAATTTACTGTATAATACAAAACCCAAGCAAGCCTACACTGTAAGGTGGTGACTCTTTCAGCATTGTTTTGTCTTTGGAAAGGCGTAACCTGTTGGAGACAGCAAAAATTGATTGCACTTCTCTGAATGCCAGAAGCCCTTTCCTGCCTGAATCATAGATGTACTTGGTGATTATTTGGCTCTAGGAGCTCAGAATATTCCCAGAGCACTACTTCTGTATTCATCCACACAGAAGCAGACCACCTCAACCAGGTTAATTAAACCAGATTGTGATTGGTAAATTGACGACCCCACAGCCAATGTGCAGCTCTGGATTGTTGCTGCTGTTTCATCACGTGTATAACATGTTATTCTGGTAATTGAGCAGGGGGGATATTTTCGGTTCACACATCTCTTAATTAAAGGTGATAGATCCTCTGACAGATAAGACCATTAACTCTGTGGAGTGTGAATGAATCACTTGCAACTCACAATAACACAATGAGTCTATTCCTTGCATTGCAGGTGTGGGATTAAAATATATGGTGGTCTAAAAGAAAGTTTTAGAATTTTCTGAGCAGAGTTCTTACCACCCACAGATTACAGAGAAAATCAGTGCAGACTCTTCTGTTACCTGCAACATTACACTTTGATTTGTTGGTTACAATCTTTTAGTGGAAGAAATTGGCCTGCAGCACGTTTTTAGGTCACATTTATCCTGACTGGTGTGGCATAGTAAAAACGGGAGAAACAGAGCATATAGAGCATTTGGCCTGCACTTTACCAGTGATTTTTAAAATGTGATACAGCATAAAATGTAATTGCTGCAAAAATAAGATATTTTGTATAGGACAAAAGCTGCACAATAGACCTCTCTATTAGTCATATCATTGAGTAAGTGCTGGAAAGTGAACTGGTTCATTCAGTGTCTGCATTTTTTATGTGGTACAATACCTTAACTAATTGTAGCAGAGTGAAGTACCACCATGTTGGCTGTAATTCAAGCTAATGCCGTTCTCATTTTACCCTTAAAGTAAAGGTCAATTAGCAAAAAAGCAGCCTGAGTGAATAAGGCTGTATTTATTATTCCATCTACCCTTTTGCACCTGGAACCTTGAACCTGTCCTCCTACCCTTTTTTTCCTCTCCCACTCTCCTTTTGAGCGCTTTTAATAAAAGACTCTCATTTGTGCTGCTCCAGTAATGATCTGGTCTTTGTAGTTTTGCCCGCACACTGTGACAAAAGAAACTCCGACATCAATCAGTTTTCTATAGGAAAGAAAAAAACATTCTCTTCCTGGTTGATAATGTTACATGTTAAAATCTGGTGTTGTCCAATTGAACACACTTGAATAGATGGGGAGCTGAATTTAAGTTATTAAAGGCAGTTTAAAATTGAGTTACATTGCCTTGCATGCGTGTTCATGCCCCTTAAGCTTTTTCCTCATTTTGTTGTCACAACCACAAACATGAATGTATTCTATTGGGATTTTATGTGATAGACCAACACAAAGTAATTGTGGAGTCCACGAAAAATTATACATGGTTTGCAATTTGTTTTTACGCATAAAGATCTTAAAAGTGTGGCATGCATTTATGCAGTCCCCCTGAGTCAATACTTTGTAGAACCACCTTTGCTGTCATGAGCAAGTCCCTGAGATACTTAAACTCCTCCACTTGAGGCAAGAACTCCCCTCAACCCGGGAAGGGCAAGTCACCCTTTTCTGGTAGAGAACCATGGCCTTGGACTTAGAGGAGCTGATCCTCATCCTCGCTGCTTCACACTCGGCCTCAAACCGCTCCGGTTTATGCAGTAGATCTTGTCTAGAGGGGGCCAGCAGGACCACAACATCTGCAAAAAGGAGAGACGAAATTCAGAGGTCCCTATACCAGACGTCCTCCTTGTACAGAGACCGGATGGTCCCTAACAAAAGGCCCCTGACTCGGTTCTCCTGGAGCATCCCCCATAGGGCACCACGAGGGACACGGTCGAATGCTTTCTCCAGGTCCACAAAACACATGTGGACCAGTTGTGCAAACTCCCATGAACACTCAAGCACCCTGTAGAGGGTGTAGAGCTGGTCTGGTGTTCCACGGCCAGTACGAAAACCACACTGCTTCTCCTGAAGCCAAGGTTTGACTATTGGCCGGATTTTCCTCTCCAAGACCTTTGCATAGGCCTTTTCAGAGAGGCTGAGGGGTGTGATCCACCTGTAGCTGGAACACACCACCCCGGTCTGCCAGCCCAGAGGCACTGTCCCTAACCGCCACGCGATGTTGAAGAGGCATATCAGCCAAAACAGCCCCACAACATCCAGAGACCTGTCGTACTAAGGGCAGATCCCATCCATACCCAAAGCCTTGCCACCGCTGAACATTTTGACCACCTCAGCAACTTCAGCCTAGGTAATGAACAGGTCCAACTCCGAGTCCCAAGTCTCTGCTTCCTCCAGGAAAGATATGACATTAGGATTGAGAAGATCCTCAAATTAGTTCTTCCACCACCAGATAATGTCACCCGTCAAGGTCAGCAGCTCCCCACCCCCAATGTAAACAGTATTGACAAAGCACTGCTTCCCTATCCTGAGGCGCTGTATGGTTTTCCAGAATCGATTCAAGGCCAACTGAGAGTCCTTTTCCATGGCCTGAGTTTTTGCCTTTGCTACCGCCCAGGCTGCAGCATGCTTAGTCTCACAAACCAACCAGAATTGATAGGACTCCTTCAGCTTGAATGCACAATCCTCTTTGCACCAGTCCTTCATGGTTCCCCCTGCTGGTGGTGGGCCCAATGGGGTGGCAATTGGTTGTTCTGGATTTTATTTAGGGGAAGCTGAATAAAGAAGGCTGAATACAAATGAACACCTTGATTTTCAGATTTTTATATGTGCACTTTTATTTTGTCTGTCATATCAAATCTCAATAAAATACCCAAGTACTGTATGTGGTGGTGATGTAAAATGGTAACAAAGCTCAAGGGATAGGAATATTTTTGTAAGGCGATGTACAGGTCCTTCTCAAAAAATTTGCATATTGTGATAAAGTTCATTATTTTCCATAATGTCATGATGAAAATTTAACATTCATATATTTTAGATTCATTGCACACTAACTGAAATATTTCAGGTCTTTTATTATCTTAATACGGATGATTTTGGCATACAGCTCATGAAAACCCAAAATTCCTATCTCACACAATTAGCATATTTCATCTGACCAATAAAAGAAAAGTGTTTTTAATACAAAAAACGTCAACCTTCAAATAATCATGTACAATTATGCACTCAATACTTGGTCGGGAATCCTTTGGCAGAAATGACTGCTTCAATGCGGCGTGGCATGGAGGCAATCAGCCTGTGGCACTGCTGAGGTCTTATGGAGGCCTGGATGCTTCGATAGCGGCCTTTAGCTCATCCAGAGTGTTGGGTCTTGAGTCTCTCAACGTTCTCTTCACAATATCCCACAGATTCTCTATGGGGTTCAGGTCAGGAGAGTTGGCAGGCCAATTGAGCACAGTGATACCATGGTCAGTAAACCATTTACCAGTGGTTTTGGCACTGTGAGCTGGTGCCAGGTCGTGCTGAAAAATGAAATCTTCATCTCCATAAAGCTTTTCAGCAGATGGAAGCATGAAGTGCTCCAAAATCTCCTGATAGCTAGCTGCATTGACCCTGCCCTTGATAAAACACAGTGGACCAACACCAGCAGCTGACACGGCACCCCAGACCATCACTGATTGTGGGTACTTGACACTGGACTTCTGGCATTTTGGCATTTCCTTCTCCCCAGTCTTCCTCCAGACTCTGGCACCTTGATTTCCGAATGACATGCAGAATTTGCTTTCATCCGAAAAAAGTACTTTGGACCACTGAGCAACAGTCCAGTGCTGCTTCTCTGTAGCCCAGGTCTGGGGAATGCGGCACCTGTAGCCCATTTCCTGCACACGCCTGTGTTTCTACTCCAGACTCAGTCCACTGCTTCTGCAGGTCCCCCAAGGTCTGGAATCGGCCCTTCTCCACAATCTTCCTCAGGGTCTGGTCACCTGTTCCCGTTGTGCAGCGTTTTCTGCCACACTTTTTCCTTCCCACTGAGGTGCCTTGATACAGCACTCTGGGAACAGCCTATTCGTTCAGAAATTTCTTTCTGTGTCTTCCCCTCTTGCTTGAGGGTGTCAATAGTGGCCTTCTGGACAGCAGTCAGGTCGGCAGTCTTACCCATGATTGGGGTTTTGAGTGATGAACCAGGCTGGGAGTTTTAAAGGCCTCAGGAATCTTTTGCAGGTGTTTAGAGTTAACTCGTTGATTCAGATGATTAGGTTCATAGCTCGTTTAGAGACCCTTTTAATGATGTGCTAATTTTGTGAGATAGGAATTTTGGGTTTTCATGAGCTGTATGCCACAATCATCCGTATTAAGACAATAAAAGACCTGAAATATTTCAGTTAGTGTGCAATGAATCTAAAATATATGAATGTTAAATTTTCATCATTACATTATGGAAAATAATGAACTTTATCACAATATGCTAATATTTTTACAATTTACACCATTTTTTGTATGACATCTTAAACTGTGTCCCCTCTTGCTTAAATTTTTATTCTTTATGTTTTCATCAGTCTATCACGATTTCTGTTGGGAGCCCCTTTTTGCGGCCCAGTTCTAACAAGTCTTCCTATCTTTTCTAAAAGAAACCTTTACTTTTTCAAACAGTCCGTGCCAGCTCAGGTTGGACACAGATACTACCAGGTTGTCTGTACACGTGAGCCTGGACCATTAGCCTTGCCCTGGTTGATGGGATCTGGGACAGCGTTGCTGAAAACAATGCAGTGTCGTTAATCGATCCAATCGGCCCCTTTTGGTCTAGAAAAAGTGACACGTGTCTGTACAGAGGGAGTAAGAGAGCACATTTTTTTTCTGTCCTCCAAAGAAAATTTGTTTTGACCCTCTGTAAGTATCTAGTGTTTTTATTTAAACAAGCTGGAATGAAAAAGCAGATCTGGCACGGTTGTGTCTGGCAAAACTGCTGAAAACACTCACAGATTGATCCTTAGTTATAAAGTTAGGATTTATAAATGTGCATCACTACTTTTTACCAATTGAACCTTCCTAAAAAAATATTCAGTACACTATACCTTTTGGATAATTTTTAGCTACTTTGATTATTTTAAAATCATTTAACATCTTAAATTGCAATTACTGTTTACTGTTTAGAAATCTACGAATTGCAGAACATATAGAGCTTTACAAAAGTATTAATACCCCTCAACCTTTTTACATTTTGTAATGATACCACAAACTTAGGATATTGTTTTATCATCTCTTCCTGCTTTAAACGTCTCCACACCTTAATCTCTGACATACCTGCAGTGTTCCTTGGTCTTCATGATGCTGTTTAGTCACTTATGTTCCTCATAAAATCTGAAGTCTTCACAGAACCGCTGAGTTTAATATAAAAATTTTTCTGAGATTAAATTACACACAGGTGGACTGTTTGTTGACTAATTCTTGACTTCTGATGGTAAAATGTTACCCTGGATTTAATCTGATTATGGTCTTTGAAAATATGTTCAAAAGACATTGAGCTGTTAAGACGTTTCTGTTCTATTTACAAAAAGATCCACATTTACAGCATTATTGAGATGTCAATAGTGATTTCTCCAATTAAAATAATTATTTGAAAAAAGTTGAAATGACCATACTTCTTTCACATAACATAATGTAATTAAAATTAGGCAATTATGTAGTTTAGTATTAGTATGGTTTAGTAGTAGTCTAGTAATGAAATGTTAAAATATTACTTTAATTCATTTCAAAAATTACTTTTACTTTAGCAACATATTTGTTAAGAGGTAGGATGTCTACAGGCAAGTGGAACCAGACTAGCTTCGTGTAAACGTGAAGTGATACCGACTTGGTTTATGTGATGGCACTCTTAAAAAAAAGCTGAGATTTCACTTTGCAAAGCAGATCTGAGCAACAGAAAGTGACCAAGTCTAAACCATTAAATCCTAATACTTCCTCCAAAAGCAAGGTCCGTTCAGTGCCGGGTGTCGAGTGCCCTGATTGTCCATCAGTGACAGAGATCAGTCAACAACTTTCGAATAGTTTGCCTTTTACACACAAAATAAATTTAAACAAAACTGGCTCAAAAATTGTGACCTGGTTTCCTGGGTAAGACAAAAGACAAGAAGCCTCATCTATCTTTCAGTTCGTTATTTTGAAGTATGCAACAACCTGATCAGACTTCAAAAGATGAAATAAGAAATGGTAAGATGGTACAATTATGCTGTATAATATTGTCAATGTCAGTAGATCATGTTAATGACTTAAATTTAAACTAGAAAGCAAGTTTTTTCAGTTAAAGTAACATTTACCTTTAACCTGCCAAGTAGATAATGTGAGCTAATGCTAGCTACTTTTGGTGCACTGTCTTTGTGCTCAGAGTTCTGATTTCCCAGCGGGAAAATAGTAAGAACACCCCTGAAGTTGGAGGAACCGTGAGTTTCGGATCCAATATGCCTGCACTTGTATAAACTTTAGTGAAGATTGCTGATATAACCTATGTATTAACACTTCTGAAGGTTTGTATCTCTTTCAACCAGTGGGAAACAGAAGTGCTCTAAAAACCATACTTTTCCACTTCATAAACGACATGTACTGGTAATAATGGTTAACAGCACATCCTTTATCAAATTCTATCGTTTCCTGACTTGCAGCTAGAATACTCCCAACTCAGGCGTAACGTCTTTCTCAGCTCCGAGCTTCGACAACTTTTACCTGCTGATAAGTTAGTACAATGTGGTCAAACTTTCTCACATTGATCAAATAATTGTTTCTTAAGTTAATATAAGACAAGAAATATTTTATATTATACATTAAGCATGTATTCTGTTAACTAAATTCCCTCCATATTTGACCCAGTACTCAGTAAGCAAAATCAGACAGAGTTGGTTAAATTTAACCAGGAGGTTTTTTCGTTTTTTTTTTAGAAAACTAACACAGAATATGTTATTTTAGCAAAAAAGAGGTTAAGACAAGTAAAGACATTGACAACAGAATAAAGAAAAGTGACAAACTGTTGACAATCAGAAACAATAAAACGTCTTTAAAAAAAAACTCAAGTGGGAAAAATCTGACAGCGCTTACCTGTATTCACAGACCAAAAAACACAAAGGGTCTGAAGCAGTTTGCATCAAACAAATATAACCACATTTATTTTGAAAGTATAAAATTTCACACTATAAAGGCCACTTTTCAGGGTAAATCGAGAACCTTCGCAGTAAGATTTACACAGACAAATCCTTTGTCCATCTCAGGTGGTCTAACACACTGTCTAGTTCTGCGGCAAAATAAATAGTAATTGTTCTACTCCACCACAGCTAGTAGTTGGCAATAATTTACTCATACAGGAAAATGGCAGGAGTGACAATTCCTGATTCTGTAGATCCCACAGAGGTGCAGGTACTCTAAATGCTTCTCTTTTTTTATTTTATTTTATTTTTTTAAATCAAACCGGCTCACAGGCACAGCTTGACGTTACAGGCACTGTTTGCCTTCTTCTGGGAGACTCAGAAAAACAAATCTGCAGTTGACATTCTTTACAATGGCACCAGTCAGGCCACAAGAGCATCCCCCATAGAGAGAGAGAGAGAGAGAGAGAGAGAGAGAGAGAGAGAGAGAGAGAGAGAGAGAGCAAGCATCCTCTGTTTGTACTGCACGGCCTCGTTGTCGGAGGCCGTTTGGCTCAATGCAGACCTGGTCAGGGGGTCCAGACTCTGAGCAAAGTGGTCACATTCCAACTCACTAACCATGACATGGTGCTCGATGAGGTAGAACAGTTGTACCAAAAAGGATTTATCGATGAAGGTCAGAAATGAGTAACAGTCACATCAATAAACCTAAGAGTGGAGGCGAAGGGGGTGGGGGGGGTCATTAACATCACATGTCAGCACAACAATATGTAGAGCACGTATGGAAATCTGAAAATCCTTCCTACCGGCTAAATTTTCTCCTCCCTTCCAGACAGAACGGCAGGTTCATGTAAACCTGTATCGTTTAACCCGCGAGCCGATGGGGAAGAGTCCAGTTCTGACAATACTTGCTTCGGTTATCTGCGCACGTGTCACCTAACCTTTTGACGCTCACACACACACGCAACTGAAGAATGCAAACAGAGAAACAAGGATAAGTCAACAAAGGAGGAAACGAAGGCAGACACTTTTCATGTCAGAGACAACTGCGTGTTCGTCAACACCCGCTCCGTGCAGCAGAGGAATCTATGACGTCCCTTTTTTTCGCTCCCATCTATCCTGAAGGCTGGAATGAGCGAAGCAAGCTGGCCCTTAACAGGGTGGGGCAAGGCAAGGCTGGGTTGAACGCCAGAACACCCCCCCCCCCCCCTCATGTTTGGACTAGGACCAGCTGCTGCCCATCAAACCCCCTGTCCCCTTGCGTGTGATGATGCTGTCTGTTGATTTAAGGAGCCGTTCCAGGCAGGGAGCGTTGATTTTGCCCGACGGTGGGCCTTTGGGCACAGAGTCTGTCTTATCATGGCTGTCTGTGCTGGAGGAAACGGCACTGTCCTGCGTCAGGTCTTTATCTCTGGGCAACAGCGGGTGCCTGGGACCAGCCGGGGCCTGCTCTGCTACGGGGGAGCAGATGGGCGACGTGTGGAGCCACTTCAGGTTGTTGGCAGAGTAGGCTTCAGGGGGAGTCAGGTCCGTCACCCTCAGAGCTTTGGTGCCGGTTGGAGGATCAATGCGAGAGACGGAGCTCTCAGCTGCAGATGTCATCACTGGAGATAACTGTTTGTTAGGAAAGATGGAGAACTTTAGTCCTTTAGCAACATAACAATCAGAGACCATTCAAATTAATAAAGAACATCTTTCATTAGCTTGCTTAATTATTTTATTTTTAAGAGGTTATTATGCTAAACACGGTACTCCTACAAAAAGTTAGGTTATTAATCTAAATGAAACTGCAAATATACACACTGCCATCCACAATTATTGGCACCCTTAGTTAATAAATTACTCTAAAAAATAACTAATTATTACTGTGACTGTAGATATGGACAAATTAGGGTAAGTAGCTATTTTTATTAGAAGTCATAACTTATGAAAATTAACACATATCTGCCTTATTTGAAGAAAAACTTATCTTGTCTTTCCCATTTTGAAGTACATCTGCACATGATATTTGCACTCCAGTGAAACAGGAAATCATGGAATAATAATTATAAGTTTAGACACCCTGAAAGCTGTGTGTTATGTATTTCGAGGTAAAATGGTAAAAAAAAAAAACAATTATTTCTGAATAAATGTACTAAAACTTCTCAAGAAACCTGTACGACATAATGACGTGGGTGGATGACATTTTGGTGGAATAGACAACCAGGTAAGTCTAACAGCCTGTACCTGACAGCAGATGTGAGTCAAGACAGTGACTTAGAATGAGATAAAAGCTTATTTTTTGCATTTGTGTAAGATTAAGGTTAAGTTTAGTCTGTTTGTCCAAGAGACTCAGAGAGACTGTGTGAGATGCAGTGGCCGGTAAACATGGGTTTCTTTAAAAAAGGGCTTTGCCCACACATGGTGAAAATTAGCTTGCGCACGCTGGATGGGTCTCAGATCTCTCCCTTAAAAGATAAAACAGATATATGACAGGGGATTTTCCATCCTAACTTTCTTCCAACTCATGCCAGTAAATAAACTAGTTTGTATCCAAGTTTTTAAACATTGTATATCAGTTTATTTCTCTTTTTCGATGTGCATTTTGATGAATTATGGAGACAGATAAACACAAAATGCAAAAATCCCATGTGTAAACTCTTCATTTCTTTCTGAAGGTTTTCTATTACATGGCATTTCCATTTACTGTGATTTTAACCCTGTCTGGGTCAGTCAATTCTTATGATTCCAGATCAAACCAAAATAACCCAAAGCGACCTCCTGTAGTGCTAGTAGACATGATTTACCAGTCTTATAGCAACTTTTTCTTAAGATAGTGATACGATTAGACAAAAACACCATCAGTTGTCAAAAGTGGGAAACCTCCCCTAAGACAGGTACAAATTAATGTATGGACGACAGGAGACGTCTCCTAGCAGACGTCTTCGTTTCGTACCTTAAAAACGTAAACCAAAAGTTGATTCATGACCAGTAGTGTAATGCATGGGACAGTCAGGGGTTATTGGCACCGCCTTTAGGGAAAAGGATAATCAGGAAGGCTTATACATTAATTACTGGTGCTTTTTGGTAACCATACTATCTCAGCTAACCCCTGATGATAAATTATAGATTTAAATTGAGGTTGTGTGTACAGCATTTGCAACATCACTAAATCAAACTTGCATCTCTTGTGCTACTTTGACCTTGTAAATAGATCATTACTTATAATTGCGCAATATTTGAAAACCTCACATTTAAAAGTAAGTTACTCAACTTTCCACATCATAATTACAAGCTAACGGATTTTATTTGAACGCAGGATTGGCCCTCTCAAATCCAAATAAATTGCCTTGTGAAAAAAAAGACAGGATAGCTATTGTGAAATGCCTGTGGTTCATTTAACCACAGAGGCTACATGAACATACAAAAGTACTACATAAGTGAGATGTGGAAGGAAAAGCATACGTAGATATATGTGCTGTATTCAATCCTCCTGAGTAATGCATAGGGGAAATCTTTTTTTACAAAAAGTTTTTTTCCCCGTTCTTGTTTGCAAAATAAAAGTGTAAACAGATCGAATGGAGAGCGTCTAAAAAAATAAAAAAAAAATCACTTTTTCAAGTCTTGACACACTCAATTGGATTCAGGCTTGGACTTGCCCATTCTAATACATGGGTATGCTTTGATCTACATCGTAGCTCTGTCTGTACTGTATGTTTAGGGTTGTGGTCATGCTGGAAGGTGAATCCCTGCCCCAGTCTCAAATCTTTTACAGCCTCTAATAGATTTTCTTCATAGATTACCCCGTATTTACAGTAGCTTCCTCTATCTTCCCATCAACTGCAACCACATTTTCCGGTCCCCGCTGAAGAAAAGAATCCCCACACCATGATGCTGCCAAAATGTGATTAAGTGTAATCTTGCAACGTGATCCTCCTTTTTATGGGTGGGTTGGATTAACGTCAGGAATAAATCCACACCAGTTAAATGCAAAGGATTCTTCCAGGTCTATTAAGATCTTCCTAAA
Source organism: Girardinichthys multiradiatus (assembly GCF_021462225.1). Classification (NCBI taxonomy): domain Eukaryota; kingdom Metazoa; phylum Chordata; class Actinopteri; order Cyprinodontiformes; family Goodeidae; genus Girardinichthys; species Girardinichthys multiradiatus. The sequence goes on along the minus strand of NC_061795.1, from coordinate 25,881,263 downwards.
CCTTAGAGGGACACTCCTCCAATTTTGTCTTTGCTTTTGTGTCAACCTGAGACTCAGTAAAAAATAGCTTTAAATCCTTCTTTTCTTGTCACGGAGCAGTGATTAAATAACAATGGGCATTTTTGTTGCCCCTGTCGCAACGCTGTCACTCTTGGCAGCGGCTCATGTCTTCTTGAGGAGCTCTTACACAACAGGGTTGCTTTTTTCTTCTTTTTTTTTTTTTTTAAACCTTTACCTTAAGTCTTTTGTTGGGCACAAGTCCCTCTGTCTGGGTAGTGACGAGTTGCTCCTGAAGTTTCACATGAGGGAACCAGCTCTTTAACATCGCCTCCATTTTCAGAATGATATCAACATATTTCTCTCTGGAAAAAACAAACCCATGAAGGAAAGAGAGGTGGAGAAGAAAAACAGAGAAAGAAAGACAATGTTTACTTTGGCTATCATGCGTGAATCTTGATCTACAAACAATCCCGTCAACCATTTCGAAAAATTGTTATCTCTCGATCAGACGTACCCAGGAAATATGCAGCCTTGAAGAGTGAGCGAGCCTGCATGCATGTGTGTGTTTGTCTTAACTACATTTCTCACATGTTTGGAGCTCACACGTGGCTTGACGTGTAATAGCTCTGCTTGTGTCTAAATATAAATCCCAAAGCCACAACGGTGTCAAACAGCGTCATTGTGGAAATAAACTAGATGATGTCGTGGGAGGAGGGAAAGGAAGGAGGAAAGCGAGCTTAGAAGAGTCCTGACAAAACCAGATGGTAGGCAGGGGATTAACCGGCATCATATGATCAGGACCTACTTGTTGAAGTCCTCTCGGAAACATGTAAAATTCATGTGAAAGATTACCCCTTAAACAAAAAAAAAAAAAAGTCACTTTGATCCTATCTGCTTTGTTGGAGCTGGAGTGGCCACCAGCTGGTAACACAGAGCAGGAAGCGGGGACAGACAGAGGGAAGAAGGGAGGGGTTAAGTCCACCTTCCAGGCTCTGCCCTGGCTGTCTGCGGGAGGCGGCCACACCCACTCTTTGTCTCCTGTTGGAAGGCGGCAGCTGCTTGGAGAAGTCACCAATTAATCTGTGCCAGACTCAGCAGCATACCTTGATGCCCCCAACAGAAGCCGTGCTTAAATATCAGGGGTGCATTCAATATTAATCAGCCTTTGTTTCCAGTAGACAGCAGGTAAAATAGGTAGCTTTTCAAACGGAGACCCCAAAAATATTCATATGTTTATTTTTACCAATAGTCTAATTTGACAAAGCTTCGATTGCATGATGCGAAAGGTTATCATATTACAAGGACTAAGACTTTCTCCTTTAAAAGGGGGAGGGGGGTAATATCATACTCCATTACACTGTCTGGCTGGTGGAGAGCTAATCAAGCAGGAACAAGCCTCCCTCTCCCACCGAGGAGCGTGATACATTTTTAACGATATGGCCGGCTAAAGAGCGACAAGCCGTCTCTGCAGTAAATTTATCCTGAATGCGTGTGGGAGTAGCAGCAACCTGCTGTGAGCCATGTGTCACAGACATAATGGAGACCACTTAGAAAGCAAACAGTATTTCCGTGCAGCCGGATGTGCTTCACTTCAGATCCTCAACCCGATTTAAACTATAGTGGACAAACACATTTAGGCTGTGCAGGTTTCTGAGATGGGTGAAGCAGGAGGGTACATACAGTGCTTTGTAAAAGTATTCATCCAGCCAGAACCTTTTGGTCATGCTACAGCCACGAACTCTGTCATATTATGTTAGCAGAGCATAGTTGTAGACATAAAAATCTGAAACGTGTGGCATTCAGATGTATTTACCTTCTTTAAGTCAATGCTTTGTAAAAATCACATTTTGCTGCAATCACAGCTGTAAGCCTTTTGGAGTATGTCTCTAACCGCTTTCTATGTCTAGAAACAAAATTGGGCCTGTTCTATTTTACAAAATAGTTAAACCTCAGTCAGATTAGTTGGTGAGCTTCTGTTATTTTACCACTGATTAGTTGGAATTAGGTATATAATCTAATGTTCTCTAACAAACCACTGAAGCCTTCGCAGAGCAGATGTATTTATAAATCATACCCAAGGTGACTAATTTTAACCATAAAATGACATCTGAAAGTAGTTGCTTGCACTGGGTTTTATTTATGGTTGTCAAAGGAATACCACTGCATGCCATATGTCATTTTCCTTCCACTTTACAATTAAGTGCCGAGTCACATTGGAACATAAAATGAATGTAAAATACAGTGAAGTTTGTGGATATAACATGATACAATCTGAAAACAATCAAGGGGTATGAATACTTTTGAAAGGTACCGTATATGATATCTAAGGGAAAATAAATGTAGAGGGTATGTAGGTCAAACTCACCCAATGAAGGGGTTCTGCAGAACACCCATGATCCTTTGAATCCTGTCCATAGCCACACTCTCCTGGAAACTGCTGAGCCCTGGAAAAGAAAGAAAAGCTGCAGTGTGAAGTACATCAACAGCAGGCCCCGTGTCTGTGCAGCAGATGGGCTCTTTGAAATCTTTGTATGAAGGAACAGCCACCCCTGCTTCTGTGAGCAGTGAGCACTGGGTCACACAAGGTTCGGGTCTGACCAAGATCCCAAAACTAAGCTGTTTCCGAGCTTGCCTGGACACGGACGTTATCTTCCAAAAGGCACATGTAATGCCGCTCTGACAGAAACACAAACAGCAGCTGCCTCTCTGGTAAAGTGTGGTAAAGTACGTTCCCACTCAGTTCTGAGAAGTTTGCACAGAAGTGTAGAGTGAAGTTTCTTACTCTTGGTAGGTAAAGCAACATCACTGAGTACTTTCTTTATCTGTTGAAATAGCGTGATCCCTAAGTGAGCCTTCACCTGAAATGATCTTTGTTACATAACAAAAGGAGAAGGGTTCATGAATATTTGTGGTTATTGGATAGTCCAACAACAATACATGTTTCAGACATCACACTCTCAAATCTCAGGGACACGTTTTTTCCACCAAGATCTGCATGTTGCCTGTTCCCTCATAGACAAATGTTGCTTTAATATACTGCATTAAAAAAACACTTCTACATTTATACATTTTCTATCCATAAACAGATCAACCACCAGCAAGTACTTCTGAGTTGCTATGAGGAAAATAGGGATAATCTCTTCATTTTCCTATAGTCAAAAGTTCTAACTCTATCAATCTACCTGCAGCACATGTTTCTCTTTAAAGTGTCATAGTTCTCAGAATAAAAAAACTAATCTGACTAAAAGTGCTTTGGAAAGGGTGAAGTAAGCAGATGACATATACAATATGCACTGACTGACTTACTTTCTTTGTATCTCCCTGAACGAAGGCCATTCAAGATTGATGACAGCGGATAGATGTAGCATTGTAGCTCCATGCACTGGAAATGATAATATATTGATTTATAGACAGGTGATTAAACATAAGCTGAAACATTTGCAATACAAACTGAGTACCATACATCAGATAGCAATGCTTGGTTCACTATGAAATGACAAAATGTCCAGAGAACAGAACCACACACACTCCTTAGGCTGCTAAAGGGGTAGGGGGGTTAGCTTTACTGGAAAAGTCCGTAAAATCAACATGGGGGGTTGGACCTAGGTGATAGGGCATGTCCTAGTTTCGCTGACACTGTCAACCCTCCTCCTGCTAGAAACAAACATTGGTCACAGCGGCGCTCACCTTGTTGATAAAAACTTGATCCTTCTTCAGCGTGGTGGATATAAGCTGCCGTTCCTTGCACTGCTCTCCTGTGGAGCTATGAGGTCTCTTCGTCGGTTGAGTGTTCTTTCCGTTCGCCTTTTCTCCGCGCTGCGATTTACACAGTCCATTGCCGGAGTCTCTCTCTGACCTCGTAGCGCAGCTGGGAGATCCCCTGCTACCGGAGACCTCACACCAGCTACCCTCCTTCAGCTCGCTGCTGCTCTCAGAAGGAGAAAGCTCTCTCTGGGCGTGCTTCGCGGTACAGTCTGGCTCTTGCTCGCTCTCATTTTCCTCTGTGTCGCTGGCCAGCCAGTCGATGGAGTTGTCCGAATCTGTGGCAGACATCCTCAGCTGCAGGCACTGACCATCACTGACCTGGTGTGAGAGAAAGACGAAACAGAAGTTAAGGACAGCCGTGGGAGGAGATGAGACACATGGCTAAAATATCAACAATTCAAGGCTGGAGTCAAAATGATTACAGGAGCGTCCTTGTCCGAGCACTGTGGGTTTGCTTGAATAATAACAATAATGAAAGGTCTTCCAAAAACACAGCATCTCCAAGCAAGTAGACGTAATTATGACAATGAGGCACCAGAACCGACGGTGGCTGTGAGATTACGATGGCCTATTTGTTTTGCAGATGCAATACTTGAGCTAGTAAACATGAACCAAGCACCATCAAACACAAACACGAAAACAACCCCCCAGGGCCCAGATCGACACGTGCCCCAGTTCTTGCCTATGTAATCAAGTATCAAGTATCAAGTAGTTTTACACATACCAGGCTGTGCACAGGTTAGGAATGGGCCCGGTAGCGACTTCAAGCTATAGCAAGGTTTTAAAAAGTTACTGTTTCAAAAATGCAAAAATGTTCCATCACAGCATTCCTACAGCTGAAAATCTTTTTACAGAGATCCCAGAGAAATGCTTCACACTGCCAAACAGATGGCTGAAAACAAGGCCAATACACATTTCCCTCTCTTACTAGAAAGACAGATTCAGCTTTTTTGTTATACTTCAGGTCTCAAAAACACATACAGTCATGACTAAAGAAGCACCACTAATCACTCCAATTAAGATAAAGCTGTTTTACAACAGATGGCAGGTGTAAAGCGGCCGACTGCAGGCTGGTAACAAGGCAGACAGCTCAACATATAACCAGCTAACTCTTAGCATTGTGCTTCTCTAGAATAAGGCAAACACCATAAAGGTGTAACATTCAGAGCAAAAAGCACTTGATCCCTAATTCAGAAGGTGTTATTTCTATATTTCTACTATACGCCAAAATCAAAAATCAACTGCTGCTCTTTAAATAAAATTGTTATATAACATTATACTTTTTTTTGTTTCCGTTTTTTGTGTAAAGTCTGCGACAATTTTACTCAGGTTTTGATACAGTGAAGAATCCTATACCAGTCCGTGCCTCGATTCTACCAGTGTACCTCCCAGCTGCTGCCATGGTCATCCATAGACATTGTTAGCGTCCTTCAAAGGGGGCAGGGGTCTAGACTGGAGGGCTGACCTCTTGGAAAGGTAATAATAAAAGATATAATTAAACAACCACTCTCTGCTTGTTACCTACTGAAGGATGTCTCGTGAACAAAAACCGAAAACGTTTCTCATGGATGCCTAATTGCTTGCTGGGGCTTTGGTGTGTTTCCTTGGCAATAAAAGGAAGTGAGAACTGCGTTTTCTTTAGTGGTCGGAATGTTAACGCCTGGCATGTCTCAGGTTTCCTGTAAAATTTGAGGGGTTAGAAGAGGTTATAGCTCACTTGTTCTTTGTTTTAGGACTCTGATCTTATAGTTAAAGGCTGAGAGTGGAGCAGAGGGGGTCCTCTTATCCACAGAACCTAAAAAAAGATATATGGATTTGTTTCACAGATTGAAATATGAGCATCAGCGATCACAGAAACCAACCAGCAACCATAAAATTATACAAACGTACCATTAACATATAATACATATAACACAAGGCAATTCAAACAGGTCAGTAAATGTATTTTATCTAATCTGGAGTGTCCACTATAAAAATCCTCTGTTTTGTAACACGGGTTGACAAGCAAACCCCAACACTTCCTGTGAAAAGAAGCCTCATATGGCAAAGCTAAGCTTTTCTTTTATCGTGTGCATTCAACACAGCTGAAAAGCTTAGAACCAAGCTGGTGCCCCGACTTGTTGAACCAGAGATTTACTTATGTAATGAAACAATATGCCACGCTTGAACAAAGATCGATTAGCCCTGGGCCTTTGAAAACACCTCAACAAGTCACAGGCATGCACTTCTTTATTTTGACTAAGAAACTATATAATGTATAGTCAGTTACAGATGCAAAATATCAGATAGCCCTCATGATGCACACCTGGTCAGCTAGGGTCCCTAATACATATGATGCCCATCAGTTACAGCTATAAAAGTTTAATTATTTAAGGAAATTACCGAGATTAGGAGGTGAAACATTGTAATCATTCACCATAAGGGGGAACAAAATCGTTTAAAGTGAATGGTAAGGTCGTCCGCCTATCAGAGCAGGAGACACAATAGACTTCCTCATCGGTCATAGTAAATTTGGCAGCACTGCTAAATTACATAAAGCCAGAATCAGAAAAAGAGCAGTAGAAATATTTGTTCAATCTACAATAATCAACTTTTAGCCCGAATATATATATATTCTTTTATTATGTGTTTGAAATTCCTCCAGATGATTTTTAAATGAGGGAACCCTAACCTTAGAAGCGTTTAACCGGCTCATACGGAGATGATCTGTGGGTATGATCGGTGCGGTGTGAGATGTGGACCGCAGGTCTACCTACCTTCCCGGGGTGCGGCGGCCGGTCGTGTCCTCTCCTCCTTTGTTCAGCTGTGAATCCGGCAGAAGCGTCGGGCAGAGAGGAGCAGCTGGTGTGCGGGACGTGTGCGGCGTGTGAACGGAGAGGCAGCAGCCACAGCCAGTAATCAGCCCCGTGTTGCTTCTCCCGAAGCAACGTGTCTGAGAGGGCGGGACCAGCGCGCTCCGGCTCTCCCATTCGCCGATCCGCCTAGCCCCGGCCGACGAATCGCCTCGTCGATTCGTTGCAGCGGCGGAGCAATAGGCGAGGCCGGTTTACATATGCAAACGACATGGAAATGACACAAACACGTGGACACGCGGTGCGGTTTCCATTTCAGCAGCTGGGCGAAAAGTCAAGCCGGGTCTGGTCACTGCACACTGCACAGGCATTCAGCTTCATGATCATCTGGATGGGGATTTTTGCCTGGCTCGAAGCATGTCCGTAAGCTGAGAGGACATGGTTTAAAAAAGCCAAACAAGCAGATTCAGGAAGCAGCTGTGGTGGGAGGATAATGGTCATGGCATTTTTTTTTTTTTTTTTTTTTTTTACTGAACTGGAAAATAAAAAAGAGGGAAAAGTTCCATCAAAAGACAATCCAAAGGAATAATTAAAGGGTTGGTTTATCATCAGAATGTAAAAAACCACATAATTCAATCAGTTAAATTAATCAGAATCAGCTGTGGCCAAGATTGCGCAGTCAAGCAAGGAATTTGACTTTGGTTATACACCCACTGCATCCATCCATTGTTTACACCCACTTATCCTTAGCTGGGGGATGTGTGTGGGGTACACCCTGGACATGTCGCTAGTTCATCACATCACATTTAGAGAGCCAGAGTACCAGGAGAGAACCTAGGCATACTCTAGGAGAACATCCAAACTCCATGTAGAAGGACCCCAGGCTGGGATTCAAACCCAGGCCATCCTTGCTGCAAGGCAACAGTGCAACTGCACCTCAATGCTGCCCTCTCAGCAATTTTAAAGTCGATTAAAAAAATAAGTGGATATGTACATAACCACACACACACACACAGTAAAAAATCTTAAAACAACTCCAATCTCAAAAACGTCATAGAAAAACCTATTGAAAGAACCCTTATAATGTGTGCATTGGGCCGTTATTTACAAATATGCTGATGATTATTTATATTTGAAGTAGGAGGTGTTGCACTATCAATAACCTTCCTGTGTGAAACATACAAAGATCAGAACATGTAAAGCGTTTCCAGTCAAAGTAAATGTCTGACGTAAATATTAAAACAATGTCAGCTTTACTGCCTTATCTTTCTATCAGATAGTTTTTTTCTGACTTGAAATACTTTACATGTTTCGTTCTTATTACATATTTCTTACAGGAATATCACTGGTAGCGCACTGCCTCCAACATCATAAATGATTGTGTGTTTCTCTGTATGAAAACAGGAGGTAGCAGTCTTTGGTCTGAGCTCCTCTTGAATTAGCCTCAGCCTCAGGGACCAACTATCCTGGATTTTAACAAATGAAGTTACTATAAATAATAATGTTCATAAAATAGATTTTGCATAAACTAAAATAAAGTTTTTAAAATTGGACCTGTTTTAAGGCCCTTCTCTGATATTTCCAGTCAGAATAAATATCTGATAGAAAAGTAAGGCTCACACTATCTTACTTTTATACCAGACAGTTAAACTGACTGGAAACACTTTACATGTTCTGATCTTATGTTTCACACAGGAAGATTATTGGTGGTGCATCACCTTCTACCTATGTTTAGAACATAAATAATCATCAGTCTACATGTAAATAACAAAGCAAACAAAGAATCTCACATCTGCTCCCATCCATTTTTGTTCAATTAAGAACAAAAGTAAAAATAAAACAATGTTTTTGAAGCCTTAGGTTTTTACTGTTAACTATGATTTTAATATATGAGATAAAGAAATCAGGGTGTTTTTATTATGGCAAGCATGACCCTGATGATAGCTCTGTGTGTGTCATTTCGTATGTGGTTAAAGGAAATGTGAACTGGTTGGGATTAAGGTTATAATTTGGGGCAGGGTGTTCCCTGATGGTATTACAATTTAAACAATTGAAATCTCTTGAAATCCTGACTTATAAGTCATCATACTGGATAAAAATCCTTTCACTGTGTGACTGGTAAAGTTACAATAAAGAAATTACAAATTATAACTCTGCTTATATTGTAGAGCAGACAATTCAAACTGTAATCTAACTGGTTGTTATTTTGTTTCAAATGCATTTTAAAATGTGTTTAAGGCATTGGGGTGGTATTCATGACTCATGGGACCTGTTTGGCTGAGAGGGTGGGATAAGGAGGAGCGATCCCTGTTGGAAGCCAGACAAGAGTCGGAGGCAGTGAGTCACGAACCCTCTCACTGCGAACGGGATCACGTTTGCTCTGAGAACACCCACTCTAAATTTCAAAAGAACCAGCCTCCTTTTTGCTGTCCCTGTCCACTGACAGTGAGGATGAGCAAGATTTAAAAGGACATTGCTCTTTCCACTCCACCTCCAGGGGAATGAGTGTGGTGTAAAAAAGCTTTGTCAGACATTTAGAGAGCCAAGGATGCTCCTGCCCAGATGGTTGCAACAACCGACTGCAGATTTGCCTGACCATAGCTGTGTAAAATGACCTCTTGCTTGTCTTCAGTGATTTCCACAAGCAGATTGTGCTACCGTAGTTAAATTTAGAAAATAATTTGTGGTCATGTGATCCCTACGTGAATGCTTCTTGTTTTATGACCTTCCCTCACAATGAGGAGCCCCCAGCAGCTCTGTATCCAGACAGAGGGTTTGCACTGCACTGCTGTGCCTTTAATCACATCTTGCTGTGAAGAATGCACTCCTCACACATTCACTCACATACAGCAGGGCACACATGAAGCTGGTCGAGATGCACAGCTGCCAGATCAGTCGTGTTGGGTTCTAATTGTCCTGCAATCTTTTAAACAAAAATGTCTCCACTCGTTCTGCTCCCCAGACTGAGATTCTCCGTTAAGCCCAGACTTTGGGACGACAGAGAGCTTCCTGCAGATTTCCCAGCTAACTCTTATTTCCCTTTGTTGTCTTCAAGCCATCCATGTCACAGTGGAATATATCACATTCCCTTCAAAGCACAGGAACTGTGTGTTTAAGGATCAAAGAGTTATTTTGAATTATACACAGAGCATTAAACAAAGAGTAATCCAGTCTGTTATAATAGATACTTAATCTTCCACACTTGAAAGTGTTTTTCTGCATTAACCGCATATTGTCCTGAATGCTTAAATAAATCTTCTGTGTGATCTTTGAATCCTTCAGCATTAACAATAATCCAGCTCTATTCAGCTGTCTGACAATTTACCAATTTGTCATTTGCATAAGGAACAACGGCACACAAATTGCAGTCTCTTTGCAAAGGCAGCTCTTTTGTCTGCACGTTTTATTCTCCTATCAGGATCTGAGATGAGTCACGCGACACGAACAACTCGTACCCCTCAGAGACAGGATGTCTCCTGCTCTCATTGATGAAAAAAAAAATGAAATCTCAATCAGAGACTCACACCCACTTTATTACAGGGCACGCTCTATCCCCATCTAAACTTCCTTGAAAAGAAAAGGGGAAAAAATGCAGCACGTGTGCGTGACAAACCATCAGAGCCACAACTCTTAACATACAGACTGAAAAAACGTTGAGCAGTTTGGATTTAAAAAGCTTTTACATAAAGTTTAGGGTAATGCAAACAAAAATTCTGCTTCCTTTCTGAGGTCTCCAAAATGTCCCGTTAATGCCATTCTCCTCCACGGGAACCTTTAGCCGATGCCCTGAGCATCACCTCTGTGTTTCGTAATGTTATGTGCAGATTAAGTGTGCTGCAAATGGATACGGGTTCAAGGGAGAGTGTTTGGGTGCAGCTAGAAGTGGAGCATGTTTATGTGTGACTTATCTTGCAAACAGCTGTCCTCTGCTGTGAGATGTGCATATGACTCAGCTGGCTTTGGGCCATCTGTTCAGCTGCTTCCTGACTTGGACCTTTAGGTCATATGTGCAATGTATGAGCGCTTTATGTTTGGTGTGCCTCTAACTTGGGGTACTACTTAAGCAGGCGTTTTCAGTATGTTGTTCACATTTTCACTCCATGTCTGTGGGCACATTTGGGAGCAATCACAGTGTGGGTTAGCTCATAAAGACATTTGTTGGCTGGACAAAATTATTGCTTTGTAACATTCCGTCCTTGCAGTCCCTTCCTGGTGTAGTGCATCTTTAATAAGGGGGACTTTGCTATGGCAACATCTGAATAAGGGAACAGCTGAAAATACTCCTTCAACATTCCATCCGTGCAGCAATTCATTACCATGTAAAACCAGGATTACATAATTTTGTTCGCCAGTGTTTGCAGAGCCCTCTTCTGACCAGCTGCTTTAAGTCACCTTTTGTTTACTGACATTAACTAAGCCTCTAAAAATAATATTCAGTGCAAGAAATGCCCTTAAGAAGTCACCTAATTAGTAAATAGGAGTCATTTTGGTTTTATTCAATCTCTCCACATATGTCCTATCAAGGCCTCAGAGGTTTGTTAGATAACATTAGAGCTTGAGCAGAGAAGCAGCCAAGAGGTCCATGGTAACTTTGGAGGAGCTGCTGATATCCACAGCTCTGGTGGGATAATCGGTTAGTCCTCCACACCACAAATCTGGCCTTTCTAGAAGAATGGCAGTAAGAAAACTGTTGGTGAAAGAAAACTATAAGAAGTGAATGTGGTAAATGTGGAAGAAGGTGCTTTGGTCAGATTAGATCAAAATTTTACTTTTTTGGCTTAGATGTAAAGTGCTGCGTAAGACAGAAGACACCCACCCTTCATCACCCTTAACACACCATCCCATGAAACATGGTGGTGGTGGCATCATACTGAGGGGATGCTTATCATCAGCAGGAACAGGGAAGGTGAAAGTTCGATGGAAGATGGATGGAGCTAAATACAAGGTAATCCTGGTAGAAAATCTGTAAGAGACTACAAAAGACTTGAGACTGAGGCACAGGCTCACCTTCCAGCAGGACTACAGCCCTGAAGATTCAGCCAGAGTTACATTTGAAGGATTTAGATCAGATCATTATGTTTTGGAATGGCCCAGTCAAAGTCCACACCTAAATCCAATTGATAATTTGTAGCAAGATGTAATAATTGATGATCCCAGATCCCACAAAAATAAACATGTCTAAACCTGAACTATTTCACAAAGTCTCACAAATCAGTCTCACATTTATGTAGTACTCAATGTTGGTCCAACACATAACATTAAAAAACAAATACACTGAAGTTCGTGACATATAAAAAAAAAAATCAAGGCAACTGAATATTTTTGCAAGCCACTCCAAATACTTTATATACTTTAAATATTCAACACATGGACTCCAGCTGTTTTGTGTCTTAATAATATCCTCAGATATTTCTCTTGACAAATACCTGACGTTACTGTGGACTTGGTCATCTTTTGAGGTGAAGCTTCACAGCTGGAGTATGTTATTCATTTTAAGCTTGGTTTCCCCATCTCACCAGTTTACTCATCCTGATATGTCATCCTGACAATGTAAATGCTAGCTCTGCAACTTAACCCCACCTACACACCGGAAAAGTGACCACGTGTAGTGTAGTCACAGTGCTGCAGCCGTGTGTGCCTGCAGTCAATCATACGTGGATTCAACATTAATATTGAAGCTTGTGCAGTCAGAGAAGACGTGATACAGAGGGTATGTACTTCCAGTGTCCTGCTGAGCACCCCGCCCTCTCGTTTGTCCCTTCCTGGTCCAGCTTCACTCAGTCACATGCGCTTCATCCAGAGAGAAAAGCTCCCAGACCATTTTTCTACACAGACTCTTCACATGCAAGCAGTTGAGAATATCTGGCAGCTAATCATTGTCAAATCTCCTCCGACTCTGTGAGTGTGTGTTTGTGTTCAAACTCTCTAATATCTGAATGGCTGCTAGAGCAGCTCAAGCGACAGTGGGATATCTATCTGCAGGGCTGAATGTAACATGTGACCGGGATATATTTTAACTAGATTATGTAAGCGCTCCAGCCTGCGCTCTCCACGCACAGATGAGGAGGACTATACGCATGATGCAGAGGGCTGGGAGCTTACCACAAGCATTGCCTTCGCAGCACATTGAATAATTCCTGCACTTGGCTGGAATTTGAGCCAGCACACACATACAGGAACACACACACACACACACACACACACACACACACACACACACACACACACACACACACACACACACACACACACACATACACACACACACACACAGGCACACACAGTTCACAAAACTGCATTCTTAAGACCTGTCTTACACTTCAAAAAGACATTTAATGACAGTTTCTCGTGAACTAGAGCTACCACAGCTTATCTTTCCCATCAGCTAATGTGCTCCTATTGATTCCAGATGATGTAACACTTTTGAGTTAGCAGCTCCACCGCAACGTAATCTTAATGTGGAGGTTAGGGGTTACATAAGGGGATTTATGAAAGGTGGAAGAAAGGCACTGACAGCTTTGCTCTATGGCTGTTAGGAGGAGATTCATCTGCCAACATGTGGCTTGAAATAAGCAGATAATTGCAAAGTTATTGCATGACATGGGATGTCTTGACAGGTTGACCGGTCTTCATTTAAGGTTCCCTGCGGAGAGCTGATGAGATGGTTGACGACAGGATAGAAGCCAAATTTGTGTCCAATGCAGAGCAGCCCACGCTCCCTCTGCTACCACTTTTTTATGGGATCGTCACGTGGGCAGTTCAGTGTGAGATTCTATCTAAAAGTGATGTAATAGAGGCTGATAATTTCTCTCATAGGCAAACATCCAGCCTCATTTCGAGAGGAACTGTGGACCACAGCTCTTTTATACTATCCTGTAGCAACAAGCCCATTACAGGCCTTTTCTTCCAGCAGTTACAGTGTACACACCTCGGTTAAAATATAGGGTTTTTACCTTATAAAAAATGTGACCATGTTAAACAATTTACTCACTTTATCTACCTTTAATGTGACATATATCCTGTACAATTCAACTTAAAACCAAATAAATCTATTAGAGGAAACATAAACCCAAACTAAGAACATGTAATAACCTGGTTGTATGTGTTTGCACAACCTAAAACTAAAACTTTGTCTAACTCAGTTTTAGTTAATTTCATCACAAAGTTTTATTTGGTAGAAAGTGACCAACATTGTTAATCACTCTAAACTGTAATAGGTATCCTTATCCATCAGATTTTCCTGGATTTTGGTTTGTCTGTTCCAAAACCTTAATTTCCTTCTGGCGAATTCATTATTTTGTTGATTTAGATGAATAACATTGTTGCCTTTTACTGAGCAACAATAATATTTTGCACCATAGGAAACTGACTAGTTATCATGTATCAATACTAACAAACAATTGAACAGGGTTGCATAGTTTTGCAGTTTTTACCACTGTTGCCTTCCACCAAGAAGGTCCTGGGCTCTCTGGTTTCCTCCCACAGTCCAAAACCATGCATGTCAGGATAACTGATATCTCTAAATTGACCTTAGGTATGAGTGTGAGTGTGGATGGTTGCTTGTCCTGTTTGGCTGTGTGCTACCCTGTGATGGACTGTGTATGCTGCCTCTCGCCCAGCCATCACTGGAGATTGTCACCTGCCCCCTCTGCGACCATGTACAGATGGGCTGGTATAGGCAATGGATAGATGATAGTCTGTTGGCTGTGTGTAATTCAGTACAGACACCTTGAAGGCAGACTGATAAAGATTTGAATTCAAAGGGTTTTTAACCAGCAGCTATCACAGCACACAAACACAATGGAAAAAAAACCCTTTTAAAAAGCACATTGGAATTTATTACAGTAAACAACACCGATTAAAATCTGTGGAATTAAACTTACTAAATACTACTTTTACTAAGCATCAATTGATTTAAAGATGGTAAATTGCACATAATCATCGCAGCGTTAATATGTGAGAATGAGGTTTTGTGCAACAAAGGAATCTGTTACAAGATGAAAGCTTCAACACACATGATACAAGGACGGGGGGGCTGAGTAGAGTGGCATTTGAATCTTCTTTGAGGTCTTGTCCTGGTTAAAGACAGAGGATTTTGTTTTGTTTAACTGACCAATGTGCCAGGTTAAACAAAGGGCTATCCAGCATGCAAGACCACATCTTAACACAACTATTTCAATAAAATAACCATAAACCATGTTAAACACAAGTTCACAATGTCCAGAAATCTAATGCTTAGTCGTCTGCTTAGTGCTAATACTACCCTGTTAGCTGCATTGTTACCAGTGTGGAAGATTTGTTTTTCTTGTGGTGCAACACTTTCCTTGTCCAGTGTGTGTTTAGTCAGTCTTTTTGTAATCTCTGAAGAGGGAACCTAGGGATTATAATCCAGGTTTATGCATACCCTCTGCCAATGTAGGCAGATGAAATGAGGGCATGAAACAATCAAAAATGTATTTGAGGAAAAGTAAACCTCAAGCATGATGCAGCCACAACTATGTGACACTGTGGGTATTTCCTTTGTGGTGAACAGGATGTTTGCGCCTAACAGATCTTTTGAAACTATTTTCCGAAAATGTCTTTATTTGAGCACAACATATTCTTCCACAAGGTTTTGGAAGATTTTAACCAGATCTGAATGTTTATATTAGAACCTTCCTCTTTAGACCAAAGTGGTGAATACAGGAGACAGTTGTCACATGTAGAACCCATTAGGCTCTTTTAATACTGTTATATCCTGCCGCTTTCATTTAATCGTGAAAACATCCAGTTTCCATAATGCTTTGTAACTTTGTCTGTGTACTTATCCTGACTGATGCCTTAGTATAATGAAATCATGTTGATCCTTTGTAATCTATCTCCAAACTCTGACTAAAGAATGATATTGAGCAAGTGTCAGAGAAATCCTACAAAGACAGATTAACTTTATATCTGGTTTGTCAGAATCAGTAGAATCTGTGTTAGGTTTTTAACCAAGAGTACTTAATGTTAAACCAGAATTGAAGGTGGTTCAACAAAGTAGAAGTTCTCTTTATTGTCATTTTTAAAGGTATTTCAAATCATAAAATCTGTTATTGTGCCACTCCAAAATGTGAACAGTGTAAACTAGAGATAAGTCCAGAGGTTTTCTATTCAGTTTGTTTCAGCCCAGTTCAGCCCAGTTGCCAGCATAATTTTAGGTTTTTCTAGAAACCACAGGATACATATCATCAAAATGTTTCTCTTTCTAAAAGAGGCCAGTGTCCCTCTCAACTCAAGCTTTGCATCTGAAAGAGTGTCATGATCTCAATGTATTGATTTGGTACAACTGATGTTACAAATGTTGACCAGAGGACAAGGCTTTTGTTCATAATTACATACTGTTTCTTGATTGCATCTATCGTTTGGGGTGACAGAGAAGTTTAATCATGTGTATACAGTTCATCAAACACAGAGCACTAACCTGCTGGTGTTCTTCAGAAACTCACAATGTTCTCCTTACCTCAATCAAGTACCTATGTCTCTCAAGTCTCAGGGAGGTAAGAACGAGACAGTAGTATGAAACTGTAGGAGAAATAAGGACATCATATGAGGCTAGTAAGAGAGAACAACTATATCTCAGCCAAAGTAAAGTTGAAAATGAAACGGTTGTTGCACAGCAGGGTAGAAGATTAATTTCTCAATCTGCTGTCCTTGAAGAAAGTCTGTGGCCTTGTTCATATCAAAACAACCTTTTTCTGTTGCATTTGCACCTCTAATCCTAATGCAAATTGTTTCTGCAGAGAAAAACAGAGGCCTTCAAAATGGGTGTGACGTGGAGACTCTTTACATGTTACAATTTTGACGTATAATTCAGGGACGTTTATTTATATTGTGGCAATTCAAAAGAAACTTAATCTAAAGGCTTTTTAGTGGATTTAAAGGGCACACCTAAAAAAATCTATTCATTTGGCATAAGAAGTAAAATTGGAAAAATACTAAACACTACAGTTTCAACAGAACGCCTTCGGTGTTTGGGATCCAATTAAAAGCACTGACAAAAACACAAGTTATCTTACTATATCCGGTTAAATATCATTTTACAATCATTTAGCTAAACAAAAGGAAACTTTGATGATTGCATTCTGTTTCACAGAGGGCAAACTAGTTGTTAAATAGGTCTGAATGATTTTCAAGTAAATTCTGCACAATAAGTTTAAGTTATGAGACAGTTAACAAAGTCTCACAGTGTTGTTTCTTTCTCCAGAAAACATGAAGAAATAACAAAAGGAACATTTACAGAGTTTAAAAAAGCCACTTCAAATTTAAGGTCAACAGAAGTAAATTAAAAAGCTAGTTTAACTACTCTGTTAAATGTAACGCAGTACTGGGATCACTGAGGAAAAAACATACTGGAGGAAGCACTTTTGTAGCCATTTTAACATTAAAGACCAAAAAAGCATATCAAAAATTTAAATGTTCCTCTTATGAGATTAAAGTTTAACCCTTATACCAAACCAACACTCACCCAAAGAACTGCGTCAGCCGAGCTTGTAACTCTATACATTGCAATAGGTTGACAGGAAATTCTTTCTCTTTTAGCATATAAACATCCTGTAGATGCTCACTCTTAGTCAACACGTTTGGTTTGCGTTGGGGTAGCTCATGTGTGGTTTCAGCATGTCACACTTTCTTCAAGTTAATATTTCATCTCTAAATATTATGACTTTATTCTGTAATGGAAAAGAAAGAAAAAATCTCCGAAATAAAACAGTATTTTTTGATTCAAGTGACCCTAATGCTCCTTTATAATTACATGTTTTTTGCTACCATGTGACACCTGCACTGGCTTGATAAGATGTGTGACCGCTTAGCAACTGTACACATATTTTACACTACCTCTCTTTTTGAATAGTATGCCTGTACACACACAAGATAAATGCAGATTAATGAGAGGCCTGTTTTACTGAATAACGGGGGACAACAGCAAATACATCATCTGCCGTTCATATTTCTTTTAACCTGCAGAAGCAGTGTTTGCAGATGTTACGTCTGAGCACATTAAAGGCTGATGCAGAGTCACATTGTCCTAGCACAGGTGGCAGGATGTCAGCGTCCATTTTCCACTGCCTCTAATGGTCACCTCTGCAGCAGACGAGCATTAGTCGCCCATTTAGAGTTACTTTACAGTGTGGTCACGGAGTGTGACCTCAGAAATTTCCAAACAGAACAGATCTTTAATAGCAGGGGTTGTTTGTGGCCAACACGTGTCCTTGCCCTGCCCCAGCTGTGAGGTTTCAGCTTTCTTCTCCAATAGGAAAAGTAAAGCATCAATGTGGGCTATCTCTATTTCTTCTTCTTTTTTTTTTTAAATTGAGCTTTATTGCAGTTGAATGTTTGCGTAATATTGTAAGGCCCATATTTGGACTCCAGCTCTTGTGTCCGAATGTCATTCCAACCTTTAAAGTGAAAAAAAACCACCTGGCAACTTACCAACATTTTCTTCTGTAAGGAGAATGAGTATTAGCGTGATTTCAGGGGTTGAGGAAACAGACATCTTAGCCTCCATCTTCTGCTTTGAATCAGAAACAACCAGGACGGCACTTTTGGCGACTTTAGGCTAAGCCTCGTATGTAGCTTTAGGGCACCTGCTAGACTCGGGTGAGCAGATATGAGCCTGTAAGTAATGGCTTTCAGATGTTAATGCACATTTGCGGTAGAGTCGATCTCCATTAACAGTGTGTGTACTGAGGAGATAAAGTCATTCAAAAACAAGCTGATATTAGGGGAATACTTATTGTATCATGAATACCCTTTGGAGGAGTATAAGCCTGAAAGAGGATGAGGTTAGATAAGGCAAGGGAGAGGACAAGTGTTAAAGTGTTGTTGCTACAAAAAGTACATGTGGAAGGAGCATGAGGGACCAAGTGGTCTGACTTATTGCTGCTGCTGCTCTGTCCAGAGTTTTCCCATCTGCAGCTCTGAGCTTATTCTGGCATACACGTGACACTCTCCCACTCCCCCCTGCCGAATCTCTCTCTCTGGCTCACACAAACCTCCACTCATTGCGTACAGTACACTAATCCTGGTTCTGCCCCCTGACTGTCCTGCCTCACATTTTACATCCCTCTTTGTTAATTCCTTCAGACATTTGACAGTAAGCTTTTTTTTGGTAACACTCAGTGTCTTTCTTATGTCATCAGGATATGCCCACAAGAAAACACACATTTACTGCAGCATTGTTCTCCCATGTGAACTTTAACGTGATGACTTAATATATCAGGTTGTTGGTTTCACAGCTCTTCAGCAATCATTTTATATGCATGTGCTCTTTAGTATTTTAATTTCATAAAAGGACCAAAAAATATGTGAAAGAGAGGTGAATTTAATTTTTCACAATGACGCAGATGGGAACAAATTATTTTTTTGAGAAAATCTCTAACTGATATACAGTTTTCTGATTTCAGTACTTGATGTGTCTGAGAAAGGACACACAGTCATGGAAAAGAAGCACTGAATGTTTCAGACAGCCATTTTAAAGCCTCTTTCTGACATTTTGGGAACTATAAAGGAATAAACTAAACTTCACCAAAAAGGTTCAAACTTGAATTGTATTGTTAATCTCGTGACCACAGAAGTTTGATGTTAGAGTGCTTTAAAGAAGTATTCACACCCTGCAAACGTTCACTCTTTTTGAGATTTTATTTTGGTTAAAGCAGTTAAGCCCCAATATCTCCTGTATTTACATTGCAGTTAGCAGCTTTTGTTTGTGGTTCCTGAAATAAAATAATTAAATAAAATAAATCTCCATCTTCTCGGTTTTTTAAGGATCTCTGCTGATGCTGTTATGTCTGCTAGGGTTTATCTATAAGCTGTTAGTATATAGTAGTTGTCCACAGATAAGTCAGGAAAACAGGCATGTGTTTGTTTAAATGAAGGAAGTTTATAAAAGATAATTTCAGATGCACCAGCTTTATGAATTTGACAAAAAGGCATGCATTTATCTGTCTTTGTTTGCACACAGAAATGTAGCATGGAGATAACAAAGGGATTCATAGATTTAGCTACAGGCCTTTGCAAAAATGTACATTGTAAAAGATTTACTGTCTATCATTGTTTGTCCTAGAGAGCCTAATTTTAAAGACACAAAACTCAGGATTCAGGGATTACACAAATAAGTCATGTATTAATAAAAAAAACCCCAAAACAAAACAAAAACTGGGACAAACACAGAAAATGTACCCAGAGTTTTATTTGTTAAAGCAGTTTTCTTTACTTCCTCACCGATGTTTCGCATACTTGTTAAAGCAAAAAATATTTTATTCTCTCTCCAAGTGAGTTAATAGACTCTCCCGGCTCAAAATCTGTACAAGTGTGATACAAAACAAGCTTATATAATGCAATGTCCGACTGAAATACAAAAGAAGTGAGCCGGTGGTCCGAGGGCTGTCTGAGCAGATGAAAGGATGCTGAAATAATTTCTATCTTACTTGGGCAAGTATGTACTCGGGCGAGAATCAAATAATAAAAAAGAAGAGAGCATTGAAGCAACATGATGGTTTGGTCTATTAATTTCTAATATGTCTCAATTTAGTTTTTAAGTTTAAACCAACAAATACATATATTTTTAAATTCAAATCTCACATTTTCATTGAAAACATCTGGATCTATAGTCCCTTAAAATGGCACATCTGAATAAAATTATGGCTGCGCTTTACCGTTTTATTCTGGTCCCAAACTTGTTAAAACAGCCTTTAACATCTGGCTGAACCAATGGAAAGTCTTACACTTTGCAATTACTGCCTCTGATAGTATCAGTACAGATGAAAACTTAACGATCGGGTTTGGACACAATTTTTCAAACAAGGCTGGTGTGTGGGAGCTTTAAGAGTGAGCAGAGTGAGTTCTCGTTATGTAGTTAGTATCCACAGCTTTTCTCATTTAAGTTTTGAACCAGACAGCAAGAACTTACAAACACAAATGTGTTGAGTTTATTTTGTTTCTAACAAGCCAGCTCCTCTCTTTGGGAATGACCAGGTCAGGCTAAAGTCTACAGTGATGTCAGAAATTAAACCTGTTGAAACCCTTTAATTAATGTATAAAATTTGATTAACATGGTACAATAATTTAAAAGAACTTGCATTTTATACAAAATAACCTGCAGACACCAAAACATATCTGAAAAGTTCAGAAATGAACTTCTACCATTTAAAATGTGTAAAACTCAAAGGTTTTTGTGCAGTTTCAGTATGTGCCTTTTTTAAATATTTTAACACCTCATTCATTTATGCATGTTTTTCACATCGCCACTTTTTTTTCAAACTACTAAATGGAATGTTTAATTATTTTTGCTTAATTTATCCTAAATCAACAGCAACACAACAGAACAGATGTTTATAAGATTGGGCATATACTTACAAGTAATATGAAAATACTGTGTAGTATTTAAGTGAACAAATTGTTTTGGAGTAATCATTATTTAATAGTGTTCAAATAAAGAGATAAAATTGCGAAGGATTAAAAAATCCATAACTTTACTTTACCATAACTTGTTATTCACATTGTATCAAAACAAAATCCTCAAGTTTATTGAATATGAATAAAATGTGTCAATTTAACTTAATTGTTGAAGTTGTTGCCAAAGCAACCGATGTCCCCCGTTGCAGACATGTTTTTTTTTTCTGTGTAGGATTGTGGCTGATTGGTGTATCCTTAATTCTTACTGTTAAAGAAGATAAAGAACTGATATAAAACAAAGAACAGGGGTCAAAAAAGTTTTTATATTTAACTGCAAACCTTGCACTCATGCCAGGAAACAAAATATTTTTATTTTAATCAATGGTCACATTCCAAGCTTACCTTAATCCCACACCCTGAGAACAGGAAGCCACATTTTATATTTGTTCATGTCCTTCTCTGACCCTCTTCAACTGGTCAACATCAAACTGTGTCAGATAAGAGATAACAAGTTGGTCTTGTTATCCAATACGGTGGCTTTTTATTGGAAAGTGTGGCTCTGGCGCCAGAGCAATGTACTATGTCACGCCATTATAATACGTTTGGCTCCATTTCCCACAAAGACCCTCTGAGCCATCGTTGTTATAAATCTAAGTATATTTAAAACACAGGATCTAATATATTATCTCATACAAACCCTTTTTCTTTATTTCTGCACCAACTTCAGGTCACTGACCATGGCAGCAATTACATTTTACTATATTAGAACAGTCCTCTGGGCATGAATGGATACTGGAATAAATGTTTCCCAAGATTAAAAAAGTTAAGAGTCAAAATTTATAGTCCTTTCAATCAGATGCCAGAGAAAAATGTGACTGTTTGCAAATATTTCATGTTGCAAGAAATGCAGATAATCATGGTAGATAAACTAAAGGAGGATTAATGATCTTTCTAATTTATGTAATGGTGTTATAAAACCATGGCTGGATACCAGAGTCGGCCTGACTAATTAATAAGGGTGACCAAATGTCCTCTTTTGTTCAGACATATCCACTTTTCAAAATCTGTCTGGGGCACCCTCAGGGGTTTGGTTTGTTAATGATAATGTCTGGTTTTCATCCTTTTTCACGGGACCATGAGGCATGTATTTAAATTAACTGATGCTATACATGGAATATGACAACCTTTCTTTCATGTGATGTCAACGCGAGCTACTGTTATGTGGGTGGTTCTTCTCCGGTCAAGATGTCAACGCGTGAAGTGTAAATTTCCCTCATACCGTCCCGGTCAGGATAAATGGGTGGCAGAGTGCACCACATGCAAAGCTGGCATTTGTGTTACACTGAATGACAAAGATGCCACAGATTTCTTAGCCACATAGACACAGAAAATTTCAAAAAGGCTGTGTGAGTTGAGGGAGTTTGTTGTTACACCCTGGAAAAGGGTTATGGTGCACCAGATGTGGACCAAATATTTAGAGAAGGCCAAAAGCATGGCCTGTTACTCAGAATTACTGAAGATTGCACAGTTTGCCTGTGCACCTACCACACACAGTGCAAACGTTGAGAGGGTTTTCTTACCAACGCAGAGCCATTGGACCAAGGAGAGATCTGTTGAGTCACTAAAGGGGATTTTGCTTGTGTAATATAGTTTTAAAGACACTTGTTGGGATTATGATTATTGATTAATTAATATTTATCAATAATTATAATTAAAAATCATAATGAAAAAAATTCATTTCTTAACTAAAAATCCTCATTTATGAATCGAAACCAGAGATGTCTTCTGGTGTTGTAACTGTGGCTCAACGCATTTGATAATTACAACCGTTAAATACTCAGTAATAATTGATAACTATTACCAGAGATGTCACTGTTTAATCAACCGTTTCTGCCGAAACATGGGGAACTTTAACCTTATTTTGACTGACAAATCACTCTTGCACAAAATAAACACAAACGACTTTTCATTATCTACGTGAATCTTTATTGAATCAACCGCCTGATACAATCAACTCTTCGATCCAATAATCTTCACCTACTCAAACATGCAACGTTCTACACAAAAGGGTAAAATATCTAACTAAACAAAATAAAGCAAAACAGCAGTAGGTGTGTATGGAATCAATCAACAGTTATGGCAAAAGTGATAATATGACAAGGGAATATGGTGTTGAACGAAGCTTTGGGAGCGCAGCCCGCCAGAAAGTGTAGCTCAGTGAGATGCACAGTCATAAAACTTCCCCTGCTGCTGGGGATGTTACAGAACACATAGGGTTATAAAACTTTTGGCGGCAACTCATAAAACATGAAGTTGAAGACAAAAAAAATGGTTGATTTTCACCATATGGTTATTATAGCGGTCCAGTTTCACAGCGCACCTACTCTCAGGTGTTCGCACAGTAAAAGCACAATCTTGCAAGACTCAGCGGCCTCAGAAAACAACATGCACATACAATTCAGAACACATTAGAATATAAGTGGCAATTCTACATCTCACTAAATCTTCTCTACCTTGCCCAAGCTATTCTTAATAAAGAAATAAAAATACAAGGTGGATTTTACTTGTTGAAGTCTTCCTTCTGAGGCAGCGAGTGAGAAAAAAAAAAGGGGGTTGAAGAGTTCCACACGTCCGCGGATACTCCAAGAAAGTGGTCAATCAATTTGGCCGCCTTGGCGAAAAGGAAAAATATGATCTGACCGTCAGCAGTCAACTGGTACAAAACAAGGAGGGAAAGTTGCGTCTCCTTGAAACTCCGTGGTTTTTGGTTACGTGTTAAACTCACGTCTTCGATCGGCAAAGTGACATTTCTGGCCTTCTTATTCCAGAAACCTCTTTCATGAATTTTTTGTTGGCCAAGGAAGGAGAATAAATGAAGAATCCACGTGGGACCTCTTCTTCTCCAGAGATGCGCTTCAGTTACTGGTCTGGTTTCCAGCGTGAAAAGCAAAGCTTTAAAGGGGCCACCTTCATTTATGCTTTCCGTGGCGTCAGACTTGGGACGCCCCGTCATGTGGCTGCTGGGATTCGTAGGAGCGGGCTATCCTGGGATACAAAATGGCCGATGACGCCAAACGGCCTGGTAGCGTCGAGCAACGTGCAAATGGTCCAATATTCAGCACAACAGTGGTCCAACACACTTCTTGCAAAAAGTTTCATGTTTATTTGTTAAGCAACCAATAACTGCTAAGTAAGATCAGCTTTACTGCACAATTTATACCCATTATAAATGTTAGAATTAAGAAGAAAACTAAAGACTGGAGTGTAGTTTGTGAAATAAGTGTCTTTGTCAGACTGCTACTTCTTATTTTTAATATTACATTGAAAAAAAGAATAGATATTAATAATATTTAATTGCGGGCTGCACGGTGGCGCAGTTGGTAGCACTGTTGCCTTGTAGCAAGAAGGTCCTGGCTTTGATTCCTGGCCGGGGGTCTTTCTGCATGGAGTTTGCATGTTCTCCCTGTGCACGTGTGGGTTCTCACCAGGTATTCTGGCTTCCTCCCACAGTCCAAAGACATGCCTGTTAGGTTAATTGGTCACTCTAAATTGCCGTTGAGTGTGTGAATGGTTGTTTTTGTGTTGCCCTGCAATGGACTGGCAACCTGTCCAGGGTGTACCCCGCCTCTCGCCCATAGACTGTTGGAGATAGGCACCAGCTTCCCCATGACCCACTATGGAATAAGCGGTAGAAAATGACTGACTGACTGATATTTAATTGCAGAGATTTTAAAGTCATTTTTGTACTTGCTGACTTATGAAAGCCTACTTGAAGTTTGTTCTTTAACTTTTCTTTCTAAGCACACAGGGAAGGCATAACTTACTTAAGTAAACCGAGTATCATTAAAGTGTTTCACAAATGCAAATACAGAAGTGTCCTCTTTTTAACAAATAAAAATATAGTCGCCCTAAGTTAACCAGCTAAGTTTGTTATACTCAGTGTTTGTATCCACCTTATTCCTCAATCTGGTGACATCATTAATCCTGATGGCAACTTCCGGACTGGTATTTTCCATGTAAGCAAAAGGTCAGTTGCAAAGCAAACATGGATAAAATACATGAGAGAAGATCACCGTTTACATTCCATTCTCTTTACTCGTACTCATCGTCTTCCGCTTATCCGGGACCTGGTCGCGGGGGCAGCAGACTCAGCAGAGACACCCAGACGTCCCTCTCCCCAAACACCTCCTCCAGCTCCTCCAGGGGGAGCCCAAGGCGTTCCCAGGCCAGCCAAGAGACATAGTCCCTCCAGCGTGTCCTGGGCCGTCCCCTGGGCCTCCTCCCGGTGGGACGTGCCTTGAACACCTCCCGAGGAAGGCGTCCAGGAGGTTTCCGGTATAGATGCCCGAGCCACCTCAACTGGCCCCTCCCGGATGGCCGAGCTCCTCACCCTATGTGCCGGTCCATTGTGGTGAAGAGAGAGCTAAGCCGAAAAGCGAAGCTCTCGATTTACCGGTCAGTCTACGTTCCCCTCACCTATGGCCATGAACTTTGGGTCATGACCGAAAGAACGAGATCCCGGATATAAGTGGCTGAAATGAGCTTCCTCCGTAGGGTGGCCGGGCACTCCCTTAGAGATAGGGTGAGGAGCTCGGCCACCCTACGGAGGAAGCTCATTTCAGCCGCTTGTATCCGGGATCTCGTTCTTTCGGTCATGACCCAAAGTTCATGGCCATAGGTGAGGGTAGGAACGTAGACCGACCGGTAAATCGAGAGCTTCGCTTTTCGGCTTAGCTCTCTCTTCACCACAATGGACCGGCACAGCGCCCCCATTACTGCGGCACCGATCCGTCTGTCGATCTCCCGCTCCATTCTTCCATCACTCATGAACAAGACCCCGAGATACTTAAACTCCTCCACTTGAGGCAGGAACTCCCCTCCAACCTGAAGAGGACAAGCCACCCTTTTCCAGTCAAGAACCATAGCCTCGGACTTGGAGGAGCTGATCCTCATCCCAGCCGCTTCACACTCGGCTGCAAACCGCCCCAGCACATGCTGTAGGTCTTGGCTAGAGGGGGCCAGCAGGACCACGTCATCCGCAAAAAGAAGAGACGAAATCCACTGGTCCCCAAACCAGACCCCCTCCGGCCCTTGGCTGCGTCTAGAAATCCTGTCCATAAAAGTTATGAACAGGACCGGTGACAAAGGGCAGCCCTGCCGGAGTCCAACATGCACCGGGAACAGGTCTGACTTAGTGCCAGCAATGCGAACCAAACTCCTGCTCCACTTGTAGAGAGACCGGATGGCCCCTAATAAAGGGCCCCCGACTCCATACTCCTGTAGCACCTCGCACAGGGCATCACGAAGGACACAGTTGAATGCTTTCTCCAGGTCCACAAAACTCCCATGAACCCTCGAGTACCCTGTAGAGGGTATAGAGCTGATCCAGTGTTCCACGGCCGGGATGAAAACCACACTGTCTGAACGAGAGATACAAGGCCATCCTCCAGTGGGCCCACCACATGCAGGGGGAACCGTGAGGGACCGGTGCCAAGAGGATTGGTTGGTGGACGAAGGTGGAGACCTCGGCGGCCCAATCCCCGGATGCTTAGGCTGGCTCCATTCTCTTTATCTTTTATAAATTGGGGGTGACCAGAACAAATGGACTATGATTACAAACATATTTCTATGCGTGGTCAACCCCACTGGTTTTGACTGTGGACACAGATCAGAGATAATATAAATATAATTGAATTCAGAATTGATCTAATGTATTCGGTTCTTTTTAATTGCTTTGAGCACTTCAAAGCATTTCATTGTTTTTCAGTGGTAATTTTCTGTTGTAGGTTGGGAACACATTCAGGGAGGGAAAGACCAGAATGTGATGAATTGTGAATTATTACGATCATAAAAGAATGTGACTGCATTATTTCTCAAACCCAAAATCATACCTGACATGCTAGCACTATTAATCCTTTTCAGAAGTGTACATTTCTTCTCTTATGGTCTGTGGTAGCCCAATAATAACGTGTAAGGATTTCCTCCTCCTTAGTTGACAAGTAAAAAGATTAAACCTCCAGGGCATTCAGCTGTCTCCTCTAAACTTAGATTCCTTTCCGAAATTTCCGAAATTTGTTTTTACTTCCTGTCTTTTGAGAACTGATCAAAAATACTCCCCTGATCGCAGGTATAATCCAGGTTCCCTTTGAATCCACACTAGCTGAAGCCACAGGTTAAGCTTCATCTGATTAAAGGTGCAGCCACAAAAAGCGCAACAAGTAAGCATGTTTTAACATGTTTTAACATGTTTGAACATGTCCGAGCTTCGAAGGGACACAAAGTTTGTGTGTGATTAATGTAATATAAATAAATAATTTAGCTAAACTGATAAATTAGATTTTACTTAAAAACATTTCCCACAACATACCAGATGGTAAATGGTTTGTACTTGTATAGCGAGAGACCCCAAAGAGCGTCACACTACATTCAGTCAATGTCTTGCCCAAGGACACAATGACTGAGACAGACATAGCTCGAACCGGCAACCCACCTGTTACAAGACGAACCCCTGTCACCATCGCCACGGTCACCCCGTGTAAAGTACGCAGTAAAATGGTTTATACCAAAATAAACCACTTTACTGTGTCTATTATAATAGGTCCTACGGGAGCACCATCAGGAATAAGGTAGATAGAGCCGAACATAACAGAAATGTAATATTCTGTACAATAAGCTGTTGAAAACTATTAAAGGTCTATGTTTTTTTCTTAAGTCTGTGAATCAAAATCAAATGAACAATAAATTAAACATATAACATTGTAGAACTTTAAAGACTGTAAGATTGTTTCTGTAGCAATAGCATACAATTAATAGAACATTTTATACATTGTTGTTTGAATTGTTTGTTTCAGAACCTTAAGACTGTGGTATTCCTGCTCAAGGTTATCATACTGTGGGAATATCATACTGGCCCATGCTTAGTCCTTTGCTTCTGATTTAGCACATCTTTCTTTTTACTTTTTCTTAGTTGTAACCTATTTGTACCCCATCTTCATGTTAGCGGCCCAAACTCACAAAGATATCTCAGAAAGAGTAACAACTTTTAGCTCCATAGTCAGCACTAAGAAGCCACATTAGAAAGTTTTTTTCTAATATGAAATATCAGCAATTCACAATTGGTCTCAGAGCATTGTTTGGAAAGGAAGCAACAAGTCCAGTTAAAATGCCACATATTTTAATACAGCACTTTATTGAAACTTATAATATTTTGTATCTGTGAAGGTATCTCAGTAAATAGAAGTGACCTTTCAAAATAACCAAGTATGTTATCAGTGTGCAAGTTTTTAATTCTTGGGACCTTCTCTGTACACAGAAGTTACATCCCTAACACATTCCTCTTTCCCCTCACTTGTGAACTAGGTGTGTGAAAAGTATGGAAAATTCCAGGTTTTCCTGAGAGGAGCAGTTGCATGCATGTTTACTCATGGATATCTCTGGAGACGTTAAGTAGGTCAAGCTCAAATGAAATTGCCAACAGTTAAAGGAGGTGGTGAAGCCTTATTCTGTGGACTTTGGACACAACTCTTATAGCAAGGATGAAAAGCTGTCATGTAATTTTACTCTCAACCAGTTCCCCCTGTGGCTTTCCCACTTCTGAAGCATATCAGAAATCATGCTGTATTGTTTGGAGCTCAGCAGGAGATAAGATTAACAACTGTATGACTATTCAGCTAATTATGGATAAAACCACAACTGAATCCAGTCCTGTTGCATCTATTTACCCTGTAATAAATCTTATTCTCTATCATAGGAACTTTTAATTATATGCTTTGAGTTCCATTAAAGCATCAAAGGTTCTTATGTTATACTTAATGTGCTTCTGCTAAAGACTTCATGCCAGATTTAGGCCTATCCTCTCTTTGGTATTTTCATTCAATCAATAAAACGTGACCAAGCAGTGAGAGTGTGGCTTATTTTTCCAGATACAGCTACTTTACGTTCTCTACGATAAACATCTGTCTCGGCACATAATTTTGGTTTCCCTTTGTAACCTCAAAGGCCATAAAACATATTGTAGACATATATTTACCAATACAGAAAACACAGTTTAAGCTGTGCAATTTTAGCAAAAACAGCAGCAGGATTGTATGCAGCACATAAAGTTCTAAAAAACAGGCAGGAGACCGAGGGAACTACGTAATTATGACCTCATGGAAACTCCCGTGTATGTAAGGTTTTTGCTTATCCCTACACACACGTGCATGGTGGCAAAGGAGAGAAAGTGGCTTCAGAACACAGCTAGCAACAACTGCTACTCAGTTAAAGTCTCTATTAAACATTTCAGTCCAATTTACTGAACCTGAAGGTCAGCAGGTTCAGAGTGTCACAGGTGGCCGGGCCTGTCAATAATACTTGTATTCCTTAGCAAGGAGAAACCGGCAGAGGAGGATGGGCTCTGAGCAGGTCAGTGGGTTTGTATACTTTTCCATCTACTCACAAATGTATGGAAAGCCACGTGCACCAGCGTGTTTATATCACTATCCACCCTTTCTTTCTCTCTTTTACAAAGAGCAACCCCATTTTACTAGCCTGTACTTTTATAGGAGGAAAGTTAAATTTGAAACAGTTTTAGTTTCCACATCATACAGACTCATTACATCATTATGGCTTACAGTAACTAATATAATGATGAGCATTGCTCATGCATTCAGCTGCACAGAAATTATGACAGATGCACATCTTGTGAAATATGGAAGCACTTGGGAAGTAATGTGGCTTGGTACTTAACATGCAGTGACCTTTGATTGTGTTTGGTCTTAGTAGAGCTCTTTTGTTCATCCCTAATAAAACATTAATCTTGGTCCAAGCGAGTACTAGAGTACTTAACATACCCTGTGAATAAACTCACAATTTGTGACTCAATAGGGGTTCTGGGGTCCTAATGATAAACCATGGGCATAAAATGCTTCTTTATAACAATGGTTAATTGTCTTGGGTGTTTGAGAGCTTTGAAATAAAACTCTGCCAGCTATTAATATATGACAAATAAATTATGTGAAAGTTGCGTCCTTTAGCTACAGTTAAATGAAAAAATAAGTCCATCCTTCTTCTATACCTACTTCTTCCGTACAGGGTCGCAGGGGAGCTGGTGCCTATCTCCAGCAGTCCACAGGCGAGAAGCAGGGAACACCTTGGACAGGTTGCCAGTCCATCGCAGGCCAACACAGAGGACAAACAACCATGCGCACACCCATTCACACCTAGGGGCAATTTAGAGAGAACAATTAACTGAAAAGTCATGTTTTTGCACTGTGGGAGGAAGCCAGAGTACCCAGAGGGAACACACAGGGAGAATATGCAAACTCCATGAAAGATCCCCCAGCCGGGAGTCAAACCCAGGACCTTCTTGCTGCAAGGCAACAGTGCCACCAACTGCACCACCATGCATCCCTAAGAAAAAAAAAAAAAAATCTAAAAAACTGTGGTGTGATTATTCAGTTCATTATATTTATATAGCACAGATTCACAACAAATGTCTCAAAGAACTTTGCAAACCAACTGATCCAATTTATATACAGAAATAGTCATTTCAATTAATCATATAGACATATTTAAAGTCAGTTACGTAAATTCCTATTTGATCCTCGTGTATTTAAACATTTAGTTAAATACACATTATGGTAAATGGGCAAAATGTATGCTGCACATTTTCAGTAATACCGACCACTCAAAGCACTTTACACTAAAGCCACCTTCACCCAATCGCACTAACTAATGCTCACACATTCATGCAGCAATACACAGATCGGCATTCAACTTGAGGTCAAGTAACTTGCCCAGGGGCACATCAACATGTGGCAGAAAGAGGCTGGACTCATACCCACAACTTTCAGATTGCAAGAAAACTACTCTTCCCACTGAGCCACAGTCTCCTCCAATTGATATTAGGCAAAATCGCGAAAGGTTTTCCATTTTAGGAAACCGAGCCCACTGCATCAAGTCAGTGGCTTTGCAGCAATGCCTCCTCCTAAGCGAGAATGTAGCAACAGTGGACAGTTGATTGCAAATAGCATAACAAGATACAATTTCAAGCAAAACCTGGTTTAGTGTGAGGAGCCATGTGCCGCCACCAACTGGAGGTTTGAGAAGACAATATGTATGTATTCAGGCCCTTTTAACTTGATACTCCAAAGTAAAGCCAGCTGTAGCCAATTGTCTTCAGAAGTCACCTAATTGGTAAATAGTCTGTCTGTGTGTCATTTAATCTTTGTATAAATTCTGTGAAGGCCTCAGATATTTGTTAGAAAACAACAGTGAGCAAACAGCATCATGGGGACCAAGGAACCCAGGCCAGGAGAAAGTTGTGGAGAGGTTTAAGACAGGGTTAGGCTCTAAAAACAATATCCTAAACTTTGAGCCTGTCAGGGAGCACTGTTCCATCAATCATCTTAAAAATCCACATATTATGGCATAGCTGGAGAGCTACAAAAACATTGCTTTCCACCTAAACCCATGGTAACTCTACAGGAGCTGCAGTAAGTCACAGCTTAGGTGGGAAATTCCCTTGAAAGGACGAACAACTATTAGTTGTGAATGCCACAAATCTGGCCTCTAGCTGCAAGAATGAAGTCCTTGTTAGAAGGAATGCCCTCAAAGGTCCTATTTAAAGTGTAAAATAAGCCATGTACAGGACATTGCAAAATGCTATGTGTAGCAGAAAACCTACAATTCTAACACACTTGATGGTGACTTTTGGTGGTGGCAGGATCATGCCGAGGTAATGCTTTTCTTTGGCAGGGACAGGCCTAAATTGAAATGTCTGGCGAGAGTTCAACAGTTCTCCAAGCAGATGCTCTCCATCCAATATGACTGAGTTTTCGCTATTTTTAAGATTAGATGTACTAAGGGGGTGAAGACATACTCAGAAGATTTACAGTTTATTGTGTCAAAAGACGGTTCCTCACAATATTGACTCAGAAGGGCTGAATACAAATCAACAACACATTTTTAAAATTTGTATTTGGGAATAATTTTGAAAACCATGTAGCATTTTCATTCACTTCACAAATATTCCTCTTTAAAATTTGGCTCAAAACAGTCTAAAATGGTCCTGATTAATTATTATAAATATGTAATAATACATTAAGATCATTTGGGAAATCATGCAATTTTATGGATTGTTAATGGATAGTTGTATTATCTTTTATTGCTCTGTTGACACCTTCGTGAAATTTCTCCCCTGAAGCTACTGTATAAAAATAATAATAAACAATTAGGGGAACAATACAGTGTTAATTATGTGCACAGAGGAACAACACAACAAAACAACAAAATAAATTCATTAGTACAAAAATATTGGTGTACATGCAGTAAGACTAAATTAAACTAATGTTACTTCTAAGACGAATCATCCTTTTGTGATGATGGCCTTGGAGATTAGCTTGTTGTGTCTGTTGGTGTCCACTCTTTGTAACCTCCTGCCTGAGAATGCACCTCTTGTGCTGTTTAACTCATAATCTTCAGAGGTTTGTTTTGTAAAAAAGTGAAGTGAATGAATAACAGAACAGCCAACCTGTTGGGCCACAGTTCTGCTGATGACCCTGACAGATGGTGCCACATGCAGTTCCAGTAAGGGGATCAACCAAGATGTAGATCCAGATGTTTTAATTTGAAGGTGATTCTTGGTTCCACTCAGAACTGACCTGATATGCCACAGAAGGTAAGATAACATGGTCCACATACTGATTTTCAACTGGTTCTGGTGAGAGTAGATGTGATTGATCCCAAAAATTCATTTCTTGGATACAGAGCATCCATTTTCATGGATGACTGCAACATTTCTAAGGGAATAAAGTCCAGTCTTTTTATCACTTGTCTTGTAAACGCTAAAATTGTTTACACACTTAATAGTCAGATAGACCCGGTACAATTGGGGTCGCAGTTCGATTGGGGATGCCACATTCAGCTGGTCACTATAACAATACAGTTTGTCAGACAAATCAGACCTTTTCAATTACTTATTCCCCTTCTTGCCTGTGGTGGCGCTAAGAGTGCCAAGAAAACCATCCAGTTATTGATACAAGGACCACTTGTCCTTAGCATCTGCTTATCTGCCACTTCTTCTAAGCATGTCATATATATTTATGTATTGTTGGCAGATTTTTTCACCTTTGTGCAGCACTGTTCTCCTGTACGTGTGAATCCCACAACCTTCATTTTCTCTCTAATTAGTTTGAAAACTTAATTGGTCCTGTTAGAACATACCAGGAGCTCTGAAATACGTTGACCTGACCATATTTCAGATCTTTTAATTCATCCTCACAACATGTCAGACTACAAGACATTTCTCCTGGTAGTCTTCCTACATGTGCGTTTGTTTTGATTGTGTTTTCTCACAGTGGCCTGTGCTGTAGTCCACTTCCTGCCTTTAGTTACCTTAGAGCTGACCAAGACTCATGTTTCTGGCGGACCAGAGTTCTTTTTCTTGATCTGCATCAGAGTTTAATTTTACAGGGCTGGTTTGAATACACCTAAAATACTTGTTAAATGCTTAAGTGAATTGATTTATGGTTTGTGACTATCTGATGTCCTTCTGGTGGTAATGCTATAAGTTTATCGTTTAAATAATACACTAAATACAGACTGTACTGTGATGTTAGACTGACTATGCCACTATGCTGCACTGTTGGACACACGGTTGCATCACCTGTAGGATGTGGCATTAGCACAAAGAGTTTGTTGTTTTTTCTTTAAAGAAATGGTATGAAGCTGAAATATATTTCTAGAGACTTTTCTGCCCCCACAAGACAACATGAGGTGTTGTAACTTGTTACTAAAAATCAAAGCTTTCAATGAGAAAGAAACAATATCCTTATCAGTCATTTCAGATCCAATGTCTAGCAAACTCTGACAGCAAGTGGAAGTAGCAGTCAGTCACATTACCTTGTCACATAACTTATCTGAGACAGAAATCCCTTTTTGGTGCCAAAAAAGGTCTTCAAAAAGATTCATCCAAATGCCCTGGAGTCTCTTCAGGTGTCAGATGTAACAAGTTTCAGCTACAAGGACCTCAGCAGCTACTTAACTTATACATTTTCAAAATATTCATGGAAAATACACCAAAGTCATGCCCCTTGAGGCATTCAACAAGCTGACAGATGGTTGAATGATGTGTTAAGGTTCCAGGTCTTTTCCTCTGTGTGTGTGTCACTCAGTGACACACACACACACACACACACACACACACACACACACACTCACACACACACACACACACTTGTTTTAATACATCTAGTGGGGACCATGTGTTGACTCCCATTGACTTCCATTGATTTTCAGTCATTTTCAACCCTTTCTATGCCCTAACCCTGACAATAACCCTAAACCTAACCATTACCAGTGCTTACCTAACCCTAACCTTAACCTAAACTCAATTCACACCTTAGTCCTAAACCTAACCGTTAGCAAAATATGTCATGAGGACCAGCAAAATGTCCTCACTTTGGTACACATGGTCCTCAATTTGATGGTGAAATCAGGAAAATGGTTCTCACTGTGATGCCAAGACAGGAACACACACACACACAAACCAACTTCCAACCTGCACACAGCCCTATGGATATGACAAGCATTTTAAATCCACCATGTTTTATAGAGAACCGAGTTTGATAGCTCAAAAGGATAAAACAGCAAATTTGTCGTTATACATTATGTTTAGCCTTCCTGTTATGTGCTGACAGACACAGCCTGAATGAACCATAGACAATCTCAACGTATTATACAACACATAGTTTACTTTGAAATAAGTAAACTATGTGTTATTATGTGTTAAATTATTTTTAAATACCCACAGGTATTAACCTGAGTCTTCTTCCTGCTGTAGTAACATCTACACTGAAGAGTGAGTGTAGCAGCATGATCTAGTAGTGCTTACATTGGTGCGTGATTAGATTTTTGATCAGATTTTTTCATTTTCAACCAGCTGGTCACCATTTAGAGCCAATCAAACTTTGCAGCTCTAGTTCTAATGTTGTGGCTCATCAGTGTACAGATGCATGTGTGCAGAGTCATACAATAAGTCTAAATTTTCTATAGGCTTCAGTATGTAGGTATTTATTTTAAGGTATTGGAGATAATTGACCTTTGTTGGTAAATGTTCAATTCTGATCACAATACAATAGTGAAAAGGCTATTCATTCCTCTATGAGCTGCTTCACTTTCATTCACCAAGGATACATACATGTTATTGCTCTTTGTTTCTAATTATTTCCATCCATGTTTTCCTCAGCAACGATAGCAATGACAACAAAAGAATGAATGCATTATGAGCTCAAGCTGAAAGCCTGTCATTATAAGTAGCTTTCTTGTGTCCACACTGTGACTCATGAGTTTGCTTCATTCAGCCTCCCACTCCTTTTTGCACATGTCATGTGAGGCTCAGTCTTCTATCTACGTTGACGTCAGGAGGAAGGCTGCCCTCCTACATCGCCTGTCGAGGGCGACCAGTTGAACAGACAGCCCAGGCCATGCAAGAAGCCTCTTTGCAGAAGCTGTGATCGATGGTAAACACGCGGGACCCTCATGCTGCCTGTCTAATCAGCACACCAATGTGGAAACAACACACAGTGTGCAATATCAGCACAGTGTGTTCCCTCACTTCCGGCTCTGCTTTTAATTTCATTCTTGCCTGAAGCTCAGCCAAAGAGCATCATCAGAGTCCCTTCAGTCTTCCTCTCTAGTGCTCCAGTTACAACCTCACATGCACTCTGGCCAGAGCTCAGCAGCCTTTGTGGATGCTCTGACAGACAGAAAGAGAAATAATTCCACAAATAGAGCCGTCCTCAGGCTCACAGGGGAGCACAAGCCCCAATTCTGAGTGCTCTTGCCTCAAATTTCATGTGTGCTCTAGGCCAAAAGAAGTTAAAAAGGAACCACAGGGAAATCAAATTTGGAATTATTAGATTATACTGGTAGTATCAGGGGAGGAAGACAATTGTGTGCATAAATACATATTGTTATGAAAATAGGTTGATTTTTGGAGCTTGGGGCTCTCTGTCAATAAAAGAGCACGGCTAATCGAGAACAGGTTGATTGGCAAAATAACAGCTAGAAAGGAGGTTACATTTGCCTTCAGTTACTATTAGTAGAATTACCTATTTTTTTCAATAAATCTGTGGCTTTAAAATAAATCTGTGGCTTTACAAAGCCTCATAGTCAAACTATGAGGCTTTGTAAAAGTATTCATACCAGTCGAACTTCTACATTTTGAAATTAGATGCACTTGATTGGTATTTTATCTGATAACCCAACAGAAAGAACTGAGAACCGAAGAACCGAAACTATAAAGTTAAATATAAATAATTTATGATGTTCAATATCTTTCACAACTAGAAATCTGAAAAGTGTGACATGGACATTTTTATTCAGCTTTTGTAACTCTGATACTATAGCAACAGTAACCAGCAAACGTCACCTAATCAGTAATCACTAGCCAGCCTGTAGGTAGTTTAATCTCAGTATTAATGCAGCTGTTCTTTAAAGGTTTTAGATGTTTGTTAGAGAGCAAGGAACACAGCAGACAGGTCAGGGGTGAATTTATGGGGAAGCCTAAAGTGGGATACATTTTTAAAATAATATGCCAAGCTTTAAACATTTCACGGTTCAATTCATAATCTAACAATGCCATTGTGTATGACCCAAATATACCCCCATTTTAGCTAAGACCTGTAACTCTTTCTGTAGACAAAGAGAAAATGAAGGAAGCCATTTATTTCCTGAAAACCATTAGCAGGGTGATTCAATTACTCGAGACCTCCTATTTTAGGGAGACATGTTGCATGATGCTCTATACCTGATACGAAAGGAGCAGCACTTACATTGGTGTATACCGAGGCTGTACAAGGACAGCTTATTATAGCAGAAAATGAATTTTGATTTTGCTCAGAAGTAAATTCCAATTTAACATTAGAGCGGTGCAGAAAAAAAAGGAAAAACAAATGGCCTGGCTGTAAGCTTTCCCTCCAAACTCTGCATATAAATCCAGAAGAAAGTCTTGATGAGGTTTCACAGCACATGAAAGTAGGAGGTGATAGACTGCTAATGACTGAGTCAAACCTCCATCTGTGATGCAGCTTCCATGTTCTTCTTTTCATTTTTTTCTCCTTGAGCTGACATGTTTTCACACCTATAAAAAATTATTTTTTTCATGGACCTCACTTGTCTTTGAGTTAATTTACTGTTTCTCTGTGCAAGAATGCCATTGTTTGTCAGCCATTCTACTTCTCTGCAGCATGGTGTTCTAATTTTTACAGCATCTCTCACGGCTGGTAGATGCTTGAGTTTTGTTTTTCTTTTGGGTTGTTTTCTTTGTTAATATTGGGTCTTGCCTCTGATCAATGTTTTTCATGTTCTTCGGACAATTAGTCTTTCCTTTGGGTATAGCTTTTGACTTTTTCTTGTGTCGTGTTCATGGTGCATTTTCATTCTGTTACATCTATAAGATTTTTTTCCTTTAGTTATATTGTGTGCTTGTATCTTTGTTTAGTTCCATTTATGTTTTAGTTTCCACTCTCAGTCACTTCCATCATGTAATCAGCTTAATTTAGTCCACCTGAGTCATGCCAGTCAGTTTTCCTGTTTTCTCCTGTTTGCACTTACATACTTATCAGCTCTCACTGCTCTCTGCTGGATAATACTCTTCATGTCCATGACTCGTTCTCCTCATGCCTGCTTTGTAGGCTTTTGATGTTTATTCATTAAATCTTTTCTACTCACTGAGCTGTTGCTGCTTGCCGGACTGCAATTGGGTCCAGCTTCAGAGCCATCCTGACAGCGCCTCACAAAATATAAGCGCAGGGCTGGTGGGAAGTAGATAATTTTCTAATTTAAAGTAAAATTAGGACAAAATGTTTCTAGAAATTATACAGATTAATTTTGTAATTGTTATATCACCGGAGAGCATAGTAGACATTCCTCTCCTGGCTGCATGAATCACCTCTGGAATAAATATGCCATGATCCAACTAAATAATTCAGGAGTGAGGGCTGTGCTACAAGATAGGCTCAAGAGAGCTACTTAAGGACTGAGGCCTTAGGCACAAAGCCTTTGAGTCAGTCCTGGAGGAAATGCGGAGAATATAGTATCCCAGGACAGAAGAGAGGCTTCAAAGCTCTCCTACATTATTAAACTGCTGCCTCCATCTGCAGCAGATGGGAGCCTGAGGACAGACTCACACCTGCCTAAGAAGGTGCAACCATAACACAAACATGCACCAAAGTACACATATAGGAAAGAATGCTAAGAGGGCTGTAACTAATATCAAAATCAACACGACGTCTGAGCAGACGATTGATGTTCAGAGACGTGAATTACTGTCACTTGATGTGTCTCTAGTCTAGATTTATCTTCTAAGCATTTTTGTTTCACTGTGAACTAACAAAGGCAAATCTATTCTATTCTATTTTATAACTGTTTTAATACATGAAGAAACATCACATTAAAGCGATAGTTGGGGCTTTTTGAAGTTAGGTTTTGTGAAGTTATCAGTAATAGTTCCCTTACCTGTGACAGAAAGTAATTAAATCCTCAGAGCAGTGGAAGGCTAGCAGCGATGGAGATGAGAGGTTTTAAAATGTGTTCATGTCACTACAACAAATCAGCTCAAGACCCATAATCAAATGCAAATGGATGTAGCAGCCTCCTCAATAATTGATTGGCACCCATAGCAGAAATGCGTACAGAAGACAATATATACAGTAAATATATGGGGAAAAATTTGGTTTGACTTTATTTTAAATAATTATTTAGTTAAAAACATGTTAAGAAGTAATTGTTTTTTGTCGTCTTTTGATTTGTAACTTTCCTCAAACTCTTCCGCACTTTCATATTTTTACCGACTGGAATGGAAAGACCTTATTGGGTAAGTGGGGTCAGCACTGAGGTTCACCTATTTCATATTACATATACATATTATATCAGGGTTAATAGTTAATAATACTAACCTACAATGTATTTCAAAGTCACTATTTCATTTAACATAATAAGAGTTGCCGCACAAAATACAACAGACAAGGGGCAAGATTGTTGATGAGGCTCTATGTTGTAATATTATAAACACCAAAATGTAACTGTTCTCTAATGTCGAATTGTAAAGACGGTTGACATAATCAGAGGATAACGGCAGACTGCTGTAAAATTTTTTTACTAGAACAGATGAAGCAAGTAGCAAAGGATTGGAAGGATGTCAGTAAAACCAGAGACTTATGAAAGAAGCAACACATACAGTACAGGATATGGACAAAGGTTATTTTTTTCTTACAATCATTATAGTGCATATTGTGAAATACAGAGATATCAGGACAACCCTGTTGGTGTCTGTTAGTAGGTATGTGGGTATTGGATGTATTCAGAAAAACATCCAGGGCTGTTTCATTAGTCCCAGTCCACCCCCATCTTTGGGTCTTTGGATAATATTATTTTAGGTTATTTCTATGGATCTTTACCAGAGGGAGCAATAAATGTGGAGGCCATTGTATACTTCTAACAGTGAGGAGAACTAAACCTTTTCCCCCCGCACAAGAAGACAGCGCACACATCGACTGTCTAGACAGCTGTCTCTATGTAAAGAGCTCACAATCTGAAGAGGAGCGTTAGGTTACAGCCCCAGCTCTGACAACACAAAGCGTTGTTCAAAGTGGCACAGATAATGATTAATGTAGCTCCCTCTGCTAGGATTCTGATAAGACGATGCAATAAATCAGTACTCTTCTATAGCCAGGGACAGAAATACTAGCTCCCAGTCATAAAATGTTGAACGTCTTCCAGCATTAATCCTACTTGTTTATGTCTCTCTTGTTTGCAGTAAATCACACAGCTCTTCTTAACACCCAACATAACTGAGTGTTTAGAGGAGTAATTCTGGAAACGCCTCTCATGACTGATCTCATAAGCATGCCACCAGTGACTTCAACTTTTGGGACTCAAATACCTATCCATATCCCTTTAATGTTTTTTACGTCACTACCTGCTCCCTCTATTATTGCCAACATCCTGTCTTTATCAGCTCAAATTTCAGGAAGGGAACCCCCTCTCTTTGAATACCAGACTTGGTGTCCTGTTCTTTCCTATTTGTTTTGTCATCTTTAGACCATTTATATTGTATATGGGACATCTGTTATGCTAATTGCAGATCAAAACTTGCTATAAATTTTGAACAAAAAAACCCAAATATGAAAACATGGATACATCAGTACTTTACAAAGTATTTACAAAGACTTTTGCATTAGCATTGAGAACAGGAAGCGACTGGGGTTCAGTAGGAAGAGCAGTTGTCTTGCCCTCCAAAAGTTGTGGGTTTGATTCGAGCTTCCTCCTAAAGTAAGTTTTACACACTGGTCCTGGGTTGAGAGTAGTGAAAGGTTTAAAAATTTTCTAAATTCAAAGCAAATAAGAAAAAAAAATCTTCCTGGAATTTTACACAAAGAAATAGATGAAGATAACCAGATCTGAAAGTTTGATTAGGCCCATTTAACCTAGTCTGGAGTCAGCCTAGAGAAACACTTTCACGTTGCGTCTGTATTTTCACTTTTCCAAAACATGTAATTGTTCCATTCACAAAAAAGCCCACTCCCATTTATATACATCCTCATCCACTAAACTCCACCTGTATGGAATAAGAGGTTGATTTGACTCGATCGTTGTCCAGTGGGTACATTTTGAAGGGACCTGGAGAGAAACAGTTCATTATAGGTGAAAGGTCAAATCTAAGCACAGATGTGAGTTCAAATCATGTGCAACACATTTTCTGTTACTAATTACAAAATCCTTTGGTCAATTGTTCAGGCTTTCTGTTTTTATATGAGTCGAGTAAGCCTTGAATCTGCTCTGTGGTTCTCAACAAGCACACCAGGAACAGGAAGAAGCGCATTTCCTGTTTTTTATAACTTTAATTACTATTATTAATATTTTCTAACAATATGACAACTTAAGGAATATTATAACGTGAACATCAGGTTGATTTTCTTTTGGTTGAGGCAGATGGGTTGCCAAGCATCTTAAATCCCAAAAGAGTTTAGAAGACAAAGATCTCTGAGTTGGTCAACTGTTATTTCTCACTGTTGAATTATACACCCTTCTGACTCCTGTGTTTAAAAAATAAATCACAAATACATTTATAAAAATGTATGTTTTTAAAGGTTTGATTTGGAGTGATTGCTTTCTTACAAAGAGAAACAAGGTCTTATCATCACCATCATGGTCTCTCATCTCTCCACATGATGCTGCCTGGTCAGTGTGAAGCTGCTGATTAAAATGATTAGAGTGAGCTGGTTGCTCCTGTTGGATTTGTTTATTAAATTTGTTATTCTAATAGAACAAGGGCAACAAATATAATAAATTCTAGTGCAATCTGCAGTTTACTTGATTTTCAAATAGAAACATTGACGTAAAGTCTTGTTGTTTTATAGTTCAATTATGTGGAGCAGTGTGTCTGAAAACCCGAAGGTACAGTGTCTGTCAGAGGTTTACATACACTTATCTTTGGCCTGAATGTTATATTAGTTTTCATGCTTTTAACCTTTCTTTTTCCAGAATTGTAAACACCAATTTTGTAAAAACAAATTTAAAATTTCTGTTAGATGTTCTACAAACACAGGTTCAAAATTATACATACAGCTTTAGATTTTACATACACTCCCAATTTTACTTGGGCAAATCCCGTAGCAGATTAAAAGGAATCTACACATCTTTTGAAGCCATTTGATATTTGATCACAAGGATATTTGATCACCCTTCTTGGTGGGACCTTTTTAAACTGGTTGGTTTCCTGGCATGTACTTCAACTTTGGGCCTATTCTATAAATGTTCTATATAGTTTAGGTCAGGGCCTTTCCATGACCTTGTTAGCCAGCTGTATTCAATAAGGAAACTGTTTTGAAGTGTGTTAAGATGATTGTGGAACACACAGTTGTGTGTGTGTGGTCCAGTATGAAGGAGAATTGCATCCAGATTTTTCATCTCAACTCCAAATCAACAGATAGGTGGTTGAAACAAAGATAAAATTGAACTTTCCAGACCGAGTAATAGAAATGACCATTTAGCCTCTGGAATGGCTTGACTTTAACCCCACTGAAAATTTATGAGCTAGGTATTAAATCCGGGTCCATGCACGGAAACCAGCTAATTTCAACAACCTCTACCAGTTCTGATAAGAAGAGTGGTCAAAAATCCAGGCAGAATTATGTCAGAAGCTTGTTGGTGGCCACAAAAAATAGTGGTTTCTTTGCAGTTTTTTTACACTGGTTAATTTGGAGCGTATGTATAAATTTGTGTATGTATGTATAATTATGAACCTGTGTGAAATCAAACTTGAGAGCCTAGTTGTTGTTTTTATCTTAACTTTGCTATGTATTCATACAACTCCAAGATTAGACCAGTTAAATGCATTATGAAAAGCCCAATAATTATATGACATTTGTGTCAATGTTGGGTGTATTTAAACTACTGACCTACACTGCAACCAGGCACAGTCTGAAGAAACCAAACTGATATCTCCTGCACCTGGGTTTAAGATGAATTCATAAGCATTACGGTATATTTTCCTAAATGGAGCTCAAGCAGCAACAAAAAATGTAGCTTTTACATTGATGCATCAGTAATAGTTCAAATAAGCAACATGCCCAAAGTCCTGTTGCTGCAAAACAACTGCTTGTTTAAGCTATTTTTCATACCGTTAGCTGAGTAATATTTTATCTTCTCATTCTTTATTTGTAATTTAGTATAGTCCCCAAATCACTTTTTGCAGAAATTGTAAGGTTTATTTGGCAGAAGTATAAAACACTGTGTTGTAAATGCAAATGAACATCATCTCCACAGGGAAAGAGACATTCCCCAAACCTTTAGCTGAAACACCCCTCAGGACATTCAAATAAATCTCTTGTCTAGATCAGTGCCTTGAAAATAAAACTTTTCTTCTTGATTAAACTATCAGGTATAAAACTGTTGGAGTAATATTTAGTCAATCACACAGAAATGTGAACATATAATTTCCAGCTGACTCAGCTCATAACAGACCAAACCTGCTTCTTTATTAGGCCTTCCAGCATTTTACAGAGATTTGGTTACTGTTATTTTGGTGAGTGTTTATATTTTACTAACTCTCTTATGAACAATATTTCATACAGCAAAAAAAAAAAAAAAAAAAGGCAACACAAGAAAATGTAAATAAGAAAAGGCAAATAATCAACATATATTAAAATAGTAGAAACTACTAACTTCCCTGGTAAGGTTGGACATATTAATTTAAACAACAAGAGTGGGTTCTTCAGTTGATATAAACAGAATGGTTTTAAACCCAAACCTCTGGATTGTTATATTGATGTCATATCTTTCTGGATTGCTTTCAGGAAGAGGTCGGGTCCTCGTCACCTATGATACGTTTTTATTTTGGAATTTGGATTTTTTTAAATTTCAAGTCAGAAATATCAACTGCAATGCCCTCTGTGAATAGGCCAGGGATTTCTCTCTAATCACGACCTCAAGATTTAATATGGCTGCCCAGTGTAGAAAACTTAGCATCAGCTGCACTAGGCAAGGCAAGTTTATTGGTATCTCACATTTCAGCAACAAGTCAAATCAAAGTGCTTTACATAATGAAAATAGTACATTGCAGTTGCATGATAAAGGAAAGTAAAGAAATGTTGTACTACAGGCTGAAATGAATGATTTTCAGTTAACAGTTTAAACAGAACAATCAAAACAACTCTAAATAAATGGGTTTTTAACCTTGATTTAAAAGAACTCAAGGATTCAGCATTTTTGCAGTTTTCTCGAGTTTTGTTCCAGATTACTGGAGCATAAGAACTGAATGCTGCTTCTCCGTGTTTGGTTCTGATTCTGGGGAAGTAGAGTTGACTTGAACCAGAAGACCTGAGTGGTCTGGAAGGTTGATACTACAGCAATAATGTAGCTTTAAATGTATTTTGGTGTAAGATCATTTACTAATGCACCTTTCTTGAACTTTAGGTGGGTTGCAACTCATGCAAATGTGTTGCTGTATTGTTATTAGCTTGTGTTGCTAGCAGAACAATTAACAGAAAAATCCAACTGGTTTTCTGACTTGCAACTGGAACCATATGGACCTGGGTGTGTCATCATTCCCAAATCCAACTTCTAAGGTAAATAGAATATGGCATT
This sequence comes from Girardinichthys multiradiatus, assembly GCF_021462225.1. Classification (NCBI taxonomy): domain Eukaryota; kingdom Metazoa; phylum Chordata; class Actinopteri; order Cyprinodontiformes; family Goodeidae; genus Girardinichthys; species Girardinichthys multiradiatus. The sequence goes on along the minus strand of NC_061795.1, from coordinate 25,837,161 downwards.
AATTTAGGATTCATAGTAACCCAAATGACTCAGAAATCACATCTGGCGGCTGCATCAACAACAACAACACAAAATAACTTGTAACTCTCAGGCAATAAGTCTGTGACATATTTAAAATCATCTACAAACACCACACCTTTGTGTAAATCCTTGATTGTGTCTTGTTGTTGCTTGTCTAACACTCAGTACTATCTTTGTGTTGGAGTGCTGCAGGCATCCGAATGTGCCTCGTGGTGGAAATCAGAAGTCCTAACTGTCTATTCTGGTAAACACTAATTTAAGGGAGATAGATAGATAGATAGATAGATAGATAGATAGATAGATAGATAGATAGATAGATAGATAGATAGATAGATAGATAGATAGATAGATAGATAGATAGATAGATAGATAGATAGATAGATAGATAGATAGATAGATAGATAGATAGATAGATAGATAGATAGATAGATAGATAGATAGATAGATAGATAGATAGATAGATAGATAGATAGATAGATAGATAGATAGATAGATAGATAGATAGATAGATAGATAGATAGATAGATAGATAGATAGATAGATATTAACATGTTAACAGGTTCAATGTACTCTAATGGCCTCCACAGTCAAAAGATCTCAATCTAATAGAGCAAATCTGCAACAATTGCATGATGTTAAGATATCAGCATGGACCAAAATCTATGAGGAAGGTTTCTGCACCTTTAATCCATAACAGATAAAATAACTATTGAACGTATCAAATATTTCTTATGGTTCTATTGACAGAAAATTTGCATCAGAGATCAGCAACAACCCAAATAATCCACACATGCAAAGAAATTTAAGCAAATTTGTCTGCAACTGTGGTAAACAATTGGAATGACAAATGAAATAAGCTTAGAACCCACTTTTTGAAATGCAATACTTTGTGGAAAAGCCTTTCTTGGTAAGGACAACTTCAAAAGGTCTCTTGTATGGTGAAACTAGTCACATGGTGAATAATAAAGTATTTTGAATTGAGCTGAATACATAGCTCATTTGTGATTTTGACTCATTTTACTACACAGTATATCTTCTAATCTTAAAAGTTCAGGGGGTGCAAGGACATCCAAAGAGTTCAGCTTTGGCCTAATCACACCAGATTATATTTTTCTAGTATTTCGCTTGCTTTAAAAAAGCTTCAAAATGCATTTTATTCAGCAGGGGATTCTTGCACTGTGAGTCTGCAGAGAGCCATTGTGATTAAGTGTATTACATATTGTTCTAATAGGATAAAATTCCACCTGCTATTTCCGGGTCTTTCTGAGGTTCTCTGCATTAAAACTCTTCTTATTATTGTTTTGACTCCTTTGTCAGAAATATTACCAGGGGCACATGGCAGCAGCAATGCTTTCTAAATACTAACAGATTTCTGATGTTTTTGCACATCTTTTTCTTCATATGTTTAATTCTCATCCTGTGCCGTTCCAGTTTTTCACCAATATCTACATTCTTGGGCTAACTTACTTTGATTTGTTTGTATTTGTGGCTCACTTAGGTTGTTGACATTTGGTGTGAATGGTACCATTAGAAATATTTAAACTGACAAAATGATTGATGTGTTTGATACTCATTTTACCTTCTGTATGCCATGAAGAATTAAGGTAGTTATTAAGGCAAACCCAGCTTCAACATGCCACTAGCAAGATGTACCTAATAAAGTGACTGGTGAGTGTATATGTTATTTTAAGAGCCATTATTTTCAGTAAACAGATCTTTGCCCAACACATATACAAGGATTGTACCATAGAGAGAGATACAACTGTGGTAAAGGTGACACCCTGCATGCTCCTCCTCCATACAGCTTTAGAGAGACTGAGGTAGAACTGGGTTTCTAGAAAAATCTTGTCCATCAACAGCCCTTCAAGAGTTACTTATACATTAGTGTTTTTGGATTTGCTGTGCTGATACCTTTACTTTAGTAGATAATAAATTTACAATTGAACAGGTTGGTTGGCAACATAATTTCCCAGGAATCTTTCTGGAAGTCACTGCTACCAATAAATATATTGCAAAAAAAATGGTCTGACGCATACTTCCTCATGAAATGGCAAATTTTAATTTAGCATATTATCAGTATTAGTATTTTTGTGCATAGAAAACAAGGATGATAAAATCTGTTTGTCACTGAAAGGCAAGGGCAATTGTGAGCTTTTATTGAATAACCTTTTTCTTAATTCTGGTGTTTGTCTTAACAAAGCTGTCTAGGTCCTGATAGAGTGATCATACAAATGTAAGAGTGGAATCATTAACAGAGGTAAACAACAAATCAGTTGCTCAATCATCCAGTGTGAGTTTAAGAATCAGACCTAAAATATAAATGAGGTTCAGCGGATCTTTGTAAGAAATAAAATCTATAAAATCAAATATATGATGTACAAAACGTTATCAAAATGTAAAAGCAATTTATGAAAAATACCAACAAATACATAATCATCACTGTCAAGTCCTCATATAAAGGTGTCTGAGATTCCTTCAGGAGTACTGCAGGAATTTCTGCAGAGCTTTCCCGAGTGGTTCCTTCTCTTCAGGCTTGATATCAGGAATCATATCAGCACTCCTCTCTGCACTCAACTGGATGATCGGTCTCATCTCCTTACAGCTTTGCAGCCCCGTCTGAGTGATGTTCCTGCAGAAATCCACTCTTACCTCCTCCAGGTTGTCCCCGTGCTCGGCTATAGCCTGCAGGCTGCGGTCTGTGATGCGGACGCAGTTTTCAAGGCGGAGGCTGCGCAGCTTTTTGCAGCACTGCAGCACAGAGACCACCTCCTGGTCGGTTATGTGTGCACAGCCAGACAGTGTCAGAGTGAGAAGGTTAGGACACCTGCAGCACAAACAGCAGTCAAAGTCTTGTTTTCACTCACTTAAGTGTGCTGGGTCAGTTCCTAGACATTACATATAACACTGTAAGGAGAGATGGATCCTTCTGCAGCAAGTCAAGTCGTACACATATAATGCTATCAGGTTGGTGTGCTTTTTCCAGATGAATACTGCTAAGGTCCAAACTAGTCTCAGGAAACATAGGTAGATGTAAACGGAGAAAAAGAAACATGATCTGGGTAATGATTGAAGAGTTTAATCCTCACATCGATCCATTCTTTCTGTATGCTGTGGCCCACTGAGGCTTTTTGTGTCTCCACTCTAATTCTCTTATAGTATTTAATAAATAATACAGTAGTTACTAATACTCCAGTACTGTTTCGTACATGATACAAAGCTACATGATGTTTTTCTTTAAGACAAAGGGGAGCTTTTCTGCTCTTCCTTCAAAAAACACTTTGAAAAATGAGTATCATGGGAGTGCAGCCCACTTGCAGGCCATCTTCGCAGAGGATGCAGGCAGACACTCGGATCAGGGGTGTCATTCATGTTCGCTGATGCAGATTACATAAAGACTTACATAATCTTACTGCTTTCCCTACATGTGAGCCAAACATATTCCAGCATTGCAAGTGCGCTGCCCCAGTAACCTCTGAAAACACAGCTCAGTCATGTGCCCGGATGGCCGCTCCGTTGGAAGACCTTTATCACTTTATCAGCTGACGATATTGCACCATATTGACAGTAAAACATGACGAGGATGTGTAGTAAAAGCTGATAGTAGCGTTCAGAGTTTCATTTGTTTTTTTATGACAATGTGGTTTAGCAAAGATTACAAACTACCCGGGGATTTATAACAGAAATTATAATTACATTATACATTTTTGTTATATAACCCACTTTCTTACAACACTCACAGTTAGTGTGGATTAGTTTCTGTCCTACCAAACGTTTTTCTGCATACAACTTTTTATTTTCTCACACAGATTTACCTGTGCCATACAAAAGTATTCACAACCCTTGAATGTTTTGAGAAATTTCATGGTTTTTATTCTTTTTGTGTTGGGGTACATGACTGGGAAGTAGAAAGAAAGGGATTAATTTTCAAAAATTTCAAAAAACTGTGGCCATGCATTTTTTAGTGCAGCTTTACTCTGATACCCATTATCCAGTGCAACTAACAGCTTTGAGAAGTCAGAAACAGCATCCTAAAGACAAGAAAGATAAAAGCATTTCACAAGACAAGGGATAAAGTTGCAGAGAGGTTGAAAGCAGGGTTAGTTCAATAAAACAATATCCCAAGCTTTAAACATTTTACAGGTACTGTTGAATCCATCATCTAAAAAAAAGAAACAACCTAGCAAAACTACAAAACTTACAAAAAGACACGGTCATCTGCCTATATTGACAAGCCGGACAAGAACACCATTAATCATAGAAGCAGCCAAGAGGCCCACAGTAACTCTGGAGGAGGTGCAGAGACCAACCGCTCAGATGGGTGAATCTGTGGACAGCACGATTTTTAGTTATGTACTTTACAAGTCTGGCCTTTATTAAACCATAAAACGAAAGCCACGGTTGAAAAAAATGCCATGAGAAATCCCATTTGCAGTTTGCGACACATGGACACAACATGAGGAAGACGTTTTTGACCTACATAAGAACACTATGCGTGGTAGAGCAATGACATTGCACTTCACGAAGAGAAAAAAACATTTCTCTAGATGTGTGTGAATCCTATTCCCTTCACGTCCAAAATATGCTCTTCTTTCTGTCTGTGATATTAAATCTTAATTGATTACAATGTAGTGGCGGTAATTTATCAAAATATAAAAAGTTGAAGGGCAATGAATACTTTTGCAAGGCCTAATGTGACACATAACCTTAGGCACATCAGTGAGCTCTTTTCCTTTTTTAACTTTTCTGTTTCTTCACTGTTCTCTTCAGGGTTGTGAGTAGATGCTAATTTCAGTAATTGCATCACAATTACATTATTAGAAGAAGGTCCTGGGTTTAAATCCTGAGTTCAAATCCCATCCTAGGGTCTTTCTGCATATGCATAGAGCATGCATATTCTCCCCGTGCTTGCATGGGTTCTCTCTGGGTACTCCTTCCCACAGTCCAAAAACATGACTTTTAGGATAACTGGTCCCTCTAAAATGTGCCTAGGTGTGAGCGTGTGTGCCTTATGGTGTGTCTCTGTGTTGCCCTGTGATGGACTGGTGACTTGTTCAGGGTGTACCCTGTCTTTCACTGAGTAATAACGGAAGGTAGGCACCTGTGGCCCTGCAAGGATAAACGGGTATAAACAATAGATGGATGGGACAGCAACCCATCTGTGTGAATATAATTACATTCTTATTGTTTTCCGATTTCAGATTCCACATTTCAGCTTAGCTTTTGTTTTAAAAAAAATAATGATAAGTGAGAATGTTATCTACACTTTAAATCCCAAAAAATAACCTTTTTTCCCACTTATCAAACACCAATAGTGTCAGCAACATTTTCATCATTCAGTTTATGTTTTAGACATGATGCAGTCCTAATTAAACCAAAACAGCTCAGTGAGCTGTCTGGTTCCTGTTGAACACTAACAGAACACCAACATGTATTTATGTCTGTAATGAGCTGCTTGCTTAGCTAAAAGCTGTTTTGTCTGTTCGAGTTATCCCATGAGCCAGTCTAAGAAACTAAGACGAACATTTATGACTAATCATTATCAGTTTTTTGAATGAAAGGCTTCTCTAACAGAATTTTGGGAATTTGCAGCCTTTCAGACTTAGGTGGAAAATATGTGAAGCTAAAACTTTGTCTATACTGGCAGCAGAAAGTATTATTAAAATAGAAGCACAGAATGTACTTTATCAGATTTTGTAAAAGTAAGCATCAATTTAGCTTAATGGTGCAGATCAAAGCTTGGAAAGATCCAACTAATGTACAACTGCAAAGGCCGAGGCGAAACTTCAAACACCACCCACAGTGAATATTACTTTGTGTGATGCACCAAGCATGTTTCCTCATGTTGTGTAATTAATACAGTGACCTCAAGATAATAAGAAAAAAGTTCCTGATAAATTATTTCCTATAAACATCTGTTCAAATGAAGCATTAGATTTTAAAACAACAATATAAAGGAGCCTTTAGACATGCTGGTCCTTATTGGTTTTCCCAGGAAGATAAAGATAGACAAAAACGTGCCGTCAGAGTTGAGGAGGCAGGCAGAGACAGACGCACATGTTCGTTCCTCAAACAGCAACAAAGAGCCAATTGTAGGCTCCACCTGCCAGCATAAATCTCCAGTTTGCAGCTGACTGGGAGTGTCTGTGGCCAAATAACTCTTTTATCACTCCCACAGCTCTTGCGTGCACCCTCCCACTTTGTCACGTGCACCCGTTTCCTCTCCCTTTTCAGACTGTTAGGAGGGTTTATCAGCATGCAGAGAGTATACGCCTGAAAGGCACTGAAATACAAGCCCCCAGAAAAAGAAGGTGGTTCCAGTTTTGAGTCGTATCACAGTTCTCGTGTCGTGCTTCTCGAATTTCACAATGCAGGATGTGCAGCCTCCTCTCCCCCTTCTGTCCTGGCCTGCCACAGTGGCTGAGCTCCCCTTACATCAGCAGTTATCACTGGCTGCCTTGAAGAAATTATCCAGGGACCTCATGACGCCTCTGTGGACTGATTCCTGCATGGGGCCGGCCACACACACAAAGCCAAGAGCCAAAAGAGCTAAGTTTCAATGACCTATCACATACAAGTTTCACGTCACTCAGTAAATACAGTTAGACATGTTCCAACAGTTGTGTTTGGTTATATAATTAGTTTCATGTCTTACAGATGTTGTTTTTGGTTTGTTTCAACAGACAGCTCTGGATACAGCATCTGTTTCTAGTGATTTTTTTTTTCCTGGCACCTTCAGTTAAACATGGGGGTTTGACTAAAATCTGTGTTCACAGTTTTGAGCTCAGTAGACCTCAAAACCTCCTAAAAGTGTCATTAACATGACCTGTGCTTTGTTTACGTCAGAAGCCAAGCAACGAGGCCAGCTTTAGAGGCTGCTGCCAGGTCAACAGGTGGTACTCGGCGCTTGAGTTCCTACACAGAATGTAGATCTGAAAAGTTGTAGTTACGTTGAACAAGACTGCCTATTTTTAATTGTGCTTCAAGAGTTAATGTCCCCTCCCTGGGCTGCCATCTTACCATGGTGGAGGGGTTTGAGTGTCCCAATGATCCTAGGAATTATGTTGTCTGGGGCTTTATGCCCCTGGTAGGGTCATCCAAGGCAAACAGGTCCTAGGTAAGGGATCAGACAAAGCGCAGCCGACAGACCCCTCATGATGATTGCCACAAATAGAAACAGTGTTCCCTCGCCCGGACGCGGGTCACCGGGGCCCCCCTCTGGAGCCAGGCCTGGGGGTGGGGCATGCTGGCGCGCGTCTGGTGGCGAGGCTTTTAGCCATGGAGCCCGGCCGGGCACAGCAGGAAGAGGAAACATAGGTCCCTCTTCTGATGGGCTCACCCCCCATGGGAGGGGCCAAAGGGGTCGGGTACAATGTATTATGGGTGGCGGCTGAAGGCGGAGACCTTGGCGGTCTGATTCTCGGCTGCAGAAGCTGGCTTTTGGGACGTGGAATGTCACCTCTTTGGTGGGGAAGGAGCCTGAGTTGGTGTGCGAGCTAGAGAGGTTTCAGCTAGAAATAGTTGGGCTGACCTCAACGCACGGCTCTGGTTCTGGAACCAGTCTCCCTGAGAGGGGTTGGACACTCTTCCACTCTAGAGGTGACCCTGGTGGGAGGCACAGAGCTGGGGTAGGCATACTTGTTGCCCCGCATCTCAGCGCCTCTACGTTGGGGTTCACCCCGGTGAACGACAGAGTAGCCTCCCTCCACCTATGGGTGGGGGGATGGGTTTAGACTGTTGCATGTGCTTATGCACCAAACAGCAGTTCAGACTACCCACCCTTTTTGGAGTCCTTGGAGGGTGTTGGAGAGTGTCCGTCCAGGGGTCACCCTTGTTCTGTTGGGGGACCTTAACGCTCATTGACAGTGAGACCTGGAGGGGTGTGGTTGGGAGGAAGGGCCCTCCCGTTCTGAACCCAAGTGATGTTTTGTTCTTGGACTTCTGTGCTCATCATGGATAAGGGTGTCCATATGTGCTCTTGGCACTATGACACCATAGTTCACAGTTCAATGACCGACTTTGTTGTCGTGTCATCTGATCTGCAGCCACATGTGTTGGACACTCGGGTGAAGAGGGGAGCGGAGCTTTCCAATGACCACTACCTGGTGGCGAGCTGGCTCAGATGTTGGGGGAGGATGCTGGTCAGACCTGGCAGACCCAAACAAATCCTGAGGGTCATGGGAGGGTCATGGGAGTTCGCCCAACCAGTCTACATGTGCTTTGTGGACTTGGAGAAGGCGTTCGACCGTGTCCCTCTGTGAATCTTGTGGGGGGTACTCCGGGAGTATAGGGTACCAGGCCCTTTGATACGGGCTGTTGGGTACAACCGGTGTCAGAGCTTGGTCCGTATTGCCGGCAGTCGGAATCGTTTCCGGTGAGGGTTGGACTCTGCCAAGGTTGCCCTTTGTCAGCGATTCTGTTCATAACTTTTATGGACAGAATTTCTAGGCGCAGCCAAGGCGTTGAGGGGATCCGTTTTGGTGGTCGTAGGATTGCGTATCTGCTTTTTGCGGATGATGTGGTCCTATTGGCTTTATCAGCTCGTGATCTACAGCTCTCACTGGAGCAGTTTGCAGCCGAGTGTGAAGTGGCCAGGATGAGAAGCAGTGCCTCCGAGTTCGAGGCCATGGTCTTGGGTAGAGTGCCTTCTCTGAGTCGGGGGGGAGATCCTGCCCGGAGGACGACCCAGGACTCACTGGAGGGACTATGTTTCTCGGCTGGCTGGCTGGCTGGCTGGATGGATGGATGGATGGATGGATGGATGGATGGATGGATGGATGGATTTATGAGCAGCAGATTTAAAATCTCTCAAAAATCAAAATGTTACCTTTTTCTTTATTTGATACCTTTTATTGAAACTTTGTGTAGCTGAAAACCTTTAAGTCCATGGCAGCTTCTGTTTAGTCCAATGTTGCCCAAGATTCTGTTCTAGAACCTCTTCTATTTATCAACTTGAACCTGGTCAACGTTTCTATTTCTTGAACTCAATTTCCTTAAACTGAACAGTGGCGAAATTTAAATTCTCCTGTTTGGTTCCAAATCCATCTTAGTCAAACCTCATAGATTTTCCTCACTACAGATAGCTTTTCTGTTTGTACATCCCCTCAAGTTAATTGTCATGGTTTCATCCTTGACACCACACTGTTATTCCATCTTCACAGCAATAATTTCACTTAGTCAGCATATTTAAATCTGTTTTGTTCAACACCTCTGTCTGTACATCACCCCCTAAAGTGCTGTCATTCTTGTCCTCACCTTGGTCACATCCCTTAATGATTTTTGCATTTAGCTTCATTTCAGTTTCCCTCAGAAAACCACCAAAACATTTAGTTGAGAACTCGGCTTTTAGAAACCCTTCCACCAAATAGATCACTCCTGTCTTGCAGCAGCTCCTCTGGCTCCCGGTCAAATATCCTTTTCCTCACATTCAAGGACAACCACAAGCCTGCTCCTACCTCAGTGAATTGCTGCTGACTCACATCCCGTCCAGCTTCTCTCAGATCTTCCTCTTCCATCCACCTTTCTGTGCCCCCACCCTACCTTTCTACCATGCAGGTCCAGAGCATTCAGTCGCTCTCTTCTTTCTGAGATTTGCATCACTAACCTCCGCTTTTCAAATCCTGTCTACCATCAAAACTGCATACTCTCTTTTGTTAATTGGTTCTGGCTGCACCCTTCTCCAACCTAAACAAATTTTTACTGGCATTATTTTCTTTTTTGACTTTTATTGTAAGGTAATATAATAATACCAGTATTGGGCAAGAACACATTTAAATGAACATGTCAGTGAGTGGCATTAACGTTTTGTAGAACTTTAAACCTTACCATGTTGTTTCTTACATAATGAACTTGAACTGAGTGCAGCTTTCTCTGGCATCATTAAATCGTGTTCTATATATAAGAGGAACAAAAGATCAAAACATAAAAAGTTTTAGGACCAACATTAGCTTTTTTATACAAAAATAGTGAGATTTAACCATAAAAGTAAGCGACAGGTGACTGCTGTTTTCTTGCATGCTTGAGAGAGTGTTTATCCGTACATAGAATCATTGAAGCTGCAGCTTAATGTTGTCAGTTCTTTGTTCACTGACCGTTTTAGAGTTAAGTATAGCTGAGTCAACAGGACATATTTCGTCTTTGATTTATGTGAGTAAAGATTCTGGCAGCTGACGAATTCAAACAGATTCAGGATTTTACCAAAGAGGAACACAAACATTTTAATGCTTTATAGTTGGCTGCTATTAAAATCATATACAATGGGCAACATATTGCTCAAAATTTCCCTATCGTTTTGTAAAACCTTTGGAATGTTCGAACACGTTAAAACACGTTTTATGTGAGAAAAATTAAAACATGAAAGAGATTTAAAAAAATTAAAAGGCTGGCAACGGAAGGGTTGGTGATGATTTTATTAATATACTAAATGACACAGGACGTCATCATCTATATATATTATGTACTTTATTACATAAAAATGATGAATAAGAACTTGTTCATGTTGATACTTCTAAATTGGATTAAGTCAGTTTCACAGAGTGAACTGAACTTTGAATTAGTTCTTGATCAGGGTGAACTGGCATAACGCTGATTATGATTTATTTATTCAGGATATAAAAGAACTGCCAAATGCACAAGTTGTATCTGTATTATATACAGAGGAGAAATGTTATGTTAACAGACAATTAATTTCTCGGGTTTAATAATTTCTGCTGCTTGTGTGTGTGCTGGATTCCTTTTTAATTTCTGCAAACTGATAAGTAAAATAGTAACCAGCCCCCTCCTCTCCGATTCTCTTGAGTCTGCTCTGAAACGCCTACTCTGTTCATCACTGCATGACCAAAGACAGAAGATGGAAAACTAAAATCCTTGGCTGATGTCAGAGAAATAACATTATACCCACATGTCAAGTGGAACCCCAAATCAAATTGTCCTTCAGTCCTCACACAATTTTGGACAGGGTCTGGACAGGAGCATAAAATATATTCTTCATCCCTGTTTCCTAGCTTATTGTGACTCTTTAAAAAGCAAAGAAGAAACACACACAAACACTCACATGTGGCACACATGGGCCAGGAAAGTGCTGACCAGACTCTCATGTTTGCTGCAGATGTCCTTCTGGAACGAGGTCTTCAACCAGTCCTCAATGTTGCACACCAGCTGGACTCTACTGGAGTACCAGCATATAGTTAAGTAACGCAGTGAGGGTCCCAGGACATAGTTGTCCCATCTAAGCTGACAAGGAGAGCTGAAGTGGAGTAGGTTCCAGAGGCAGGGGTCAAGGTAGACCTCGCGCAGCTGACGACAGGCAAGGGACAAATTTCTCCGACTGTCCTTGTCCAGGAATGAAAAAAGGTGGAGGAGACACTCACGGTTGAGCTGAGTGAGACGCATGGTGAACAGCCCAGAGATGTACAGAAAGGCCTTGTCCCTGGGGCAGAGGCAGACCTGCTGTTAGGGTGCAACAATGAACTCACTGCCTGTATTGTGTGGCCTAGATACATGATGCCCCCTCAGGCGCACGCTGAAGGGCCAGCACATATAAGGCTGTGAGGAGACAGCTATTTTAGGAAAGACAACTGCGATACGTTCAAAGATGGAAGTGTTAGAGCAGTGTGCTCCCTTCCCATCTGTCATGGCTCTCAACAGGCAGCAAGCCCTGGACTGGGCCAGATGTTTACACTGTTCTGGCCTACTTCACAGAAACTTCAGGGTTACACACAGACACCCATGTAAAAGGCACAACTCCAACACTGTGAAAACATTTCTTTACAAATTATTCCGTCCAATTTAAAATATTTTGACATGAGCTGAGTTAAAGCCTTTATCCTCCAATTAATCTTTGTTGTATCATTTCTTCTTCTTTTCATGCTAAATAAAAGTGCAGTTTCACACTGGAAGGCTGCATGAATGAAGAGAAAACAGGGCCAAGCAATAAGTCATTTTACTTAAAGACCAACTGATAACTTCAAGCCAAAATGCAGACTTATAAAATATGAAAACAAGAGAGCATAGAATTCAGGGAGGGCAGATGTGTGCTGATCTTTGTAAACAAGACAACAAGAAAACATTTTCCAGCCTAAATTGGCCATATCTACAGTCAAAGAAAAAATGTATACAGGAAATGTTACCAACAAGGCTGGACACCAACCCCTAGTTTACCTTTCCAAGACACACAATACACTGCTCAAAAAAATAAAGGGAACACTTAAACAACACAATATATCTCCAAGTAAATCAAACTTCTGTGAAATCAAACTGTCCACTTAGGAAGCAACACTGATTGAGAATCAATTTCACATCCTGTTGTTCAAATGGAATAGACAACAGGGGGAAATCTTTGGCGATTAGCAAGACACACTCAATAAAGGAGTGGTTCTGCAGGTGGGGACCACAGACCACTTCTCAGTACCTATGCTTTCTGGCTGATGTTTTGGTCACTTTTGAATGTTGGTGGTGCTTTCACACTCATGGTAGCATGAGACGGACTCTACAACCCACACAAGTGGCTCAGGTAGTGCAGCTCATCCAGGATGGCACATCAATGCGAGCTGTGGCAAGAAGGTTTGCTGTGTCTGTCAGCGTAGTGTCCAGAGCCTGGAGGCTCTACCAGGAGACAGGCCAGTACACCAAGAGACGTGGAGGAGGCCATAGGAGGGCAACAGCCCAGCAGCAGGACCGCTACCTCCGCCTTTGTGCAAGGAGGAACAGGTGGAGCACTGCCAGAGCTCGCCAGAGGTAACCTGACTGCCATTAGGTACCGAGATGAGATCCTCAGACCCCTTGTGAGGCCATATGCTGGTGCGGTTGGCCCTGGGTTCCTCCTAATGCAGGACGATGCTAGACCTCATGTGGCTGGAGTGTGTCAGCAGTTCCTGCAAGATGAAGACATTGAAGCTATGGACTGACCCGCCCGTTCCCCAGACCTGAATCTGATTGAGCACATCTGGGACATCATGTCTCGCTCCATCCACCAACATCAAGTTGCACCACAGACTGTCCAGGAGCTGACGGATGCTTTAGTCAAGGTCTGGGAGGAGATCCCTCAGGAGACCATCTGCCGTCTCATCAGGAGCATGCCCAGGTGTTGTAGGGAGGTCATACAGACACATGGAGGTCACACACAATACTGAGCCTCATTTTGACTTGTTTTAAGGACATTACTTTAAAGTTGGATCAGCCTGTAGTGTGTTTTTCCACTTTAATTTTGTGTGTGACTCCAAATCCAGGCCTCCATTGGTTAATAAATTAGATTTCCGTTGATGATTTTTGTGTGATTTTGTTGTCAGCACATTCAACTTTGTACAGAACAAAGTATTCAATGAGAATATTTCATTCATTCAGATCTAGGTTGTGTTATTTGAGCGTTCCCTTCATTTTTTTGAGCAGTGTATATAATGCTGTGCTGTTTAACTTCAACTAAAAAAACAAACCTTAAAGGACTTATGCTGATGGTGTTGATGGGACACCACAGGTCAATTAAAAGGTAGTTTTACTGATCTATTCCAACTTAAAAACAGCCAAAATGTTTGAGTCTGCTAGTTTTTTTTTACTGAACTGTTAAATACAGTATATTATTGACAGGGTGATGAAACAATTTGTGAAATACAAAAATGTGACATGAAACGTAATATCTTGTTTTTGACCAGTCAGTCTTTTCTACATTTTAATGGTATTGGAGAAAAATCTCAGACTGAATTTAAATCACACCTCAGCCAGCTCTCCTTGGTTTTCAGTGATCTGTTTTTAGCGGATGACTCCATTATATTGCTTGTCTTTAAGGTTTTAGATTGTTCTTCTGCCTTAGATAATGTGAATCACGGTATCCTTATTTCATGTCTTTAGTCCTCTGAATTGATTAAACTTATTATTGCATTGTAGGAGTTATTCTTACTATTGTTTTTAGAAAAGAGTCTTCTTCTGTGTCTGCTTTCACCTGTGGGGTAAATCAGAAATTGGTTGAATGAGTCGATCTTTTTTCTTTTTATATGCTTTCTTTGGGATCTATTTTCAAAAAGCATGTTATCAATTTTTTACTGTTTTGGTGATGACCTTTAAATCTACTTGCCCATCCCATCAAACAGTCATTCCTTGCATGAATGTTTTAAAGTGGACAATCAGATCAGTCCAAGAGATTATTCCAGCTAAGGCTCCTCTGTAAAGTAAAGTTCTAGATTACATCGATGGACTTTAAAACCGTAATTCATGTTTGCACTAGAACTCACTTACATTGCTGTAACTCTGTTTGCTGTTCTATCCAGCCGCAGGTCCAAATCCATTGTGTTTCGACACCCAAAGATCAAAAGTAGAGGTGACCAAGCTTTCTCAGCAGTGTTGCCTAAACTGTGAACCACGACCGGCCACACAGACAATCATTTTAAAACTCTGGCTTTTCGTTCCAGTTAAACAGGATATTTTTTGCTTTTATTATGCTCATTGTTCTTTATTTATTTCATTTATTCATTTGTTCTATTCTTTCACTTTTCTTTATACGTAAGTGATTAGGCCCCTGGTAATTATTTGCATTGTGCATCACTTTGGTAAACTTCTGTTTTACATGTGCTAGAGAAACAAAAGCTCACTTTGTATTTAAACATAGAAATAACATACATATGATGATTTAGCCCAAATCAAAGTCACTTAATGGATTACTGTTGGCAAGCTGTGAAAACTTATTTTTCTCTGTCAATTTTGGATGCAGTTAAATGAGCGCTGTACAAACGTTTCGGCATGCCAGAAAAAATTCTCTAGTTTAAAATAACCACGGGTCCTAAAAATAATTGTTTTAATAATAAACAAGAAACGGTATAATAGTGAAGTCTCAAATTAGTCACTGCTCTCCACAAAACTGAAGCCTCAATATTTTAATGAAACAAACCAAAGTACTAAGATTATTATTTATTTATTATGTTTCTTTAAAAACTCTTGCTTTATTTAGCCACGTTTAATGAAAGCGTGTGCCCAAGTCTGCTTTTGAACAAGTCACTTGTTGTGTGATCATATTTACCATGACATTATAATTAAAGCATAAAATCATGGCTTTGTGTTTTACCTAACAGGAAGGTGTGATTTATCTGCATATTTTTGAAAGACCTCACATCAGTGACAATCCACACAAAAAACAAAAAGAAAGAAAATCCACCGTTTTTAAAAATTTGTCCATTTGCATCAACCACCTGTGCTGGCTGTACTGTACTTGAATTGTGGTTCTTGGGCTTCACAACATCATTTCTGAGGCTCAAGACTTGCGGAGATAACCATGTTACAAAAATTCAGGATTAAAAAAAAAAAAAAAACTGAAGTTATTTTGAAATTTCCCAAAGGTTACTCCAAACAATGCATAAATGTGTAGATTTAACATGATATAAAATAAATTATGTCAGTATCTATGTGCATTTATGGACTCCCAGGGTCATATTCTGGTTTTATGTGAGGGTAACTTTGCCTCATTCAGTGGTGCTGACGAGATTTTAATCTTATCTTTCCTCAAAGGTTAAACTTTATAGCAAAACACAATTGCTTTTCCATTTAACAAAATCTAAACCTACAGTAAGCTTGTTTCTATTGTTTGT
This sequence comes from Girardinichthys multiradiatus, assembly GCF_021462225.1. Classification (NCBI taxonomy): domain Eukaryota; kingdom Metazoa; phylum Chordata; class Actinopteri; order Cyprinodontiformes; family Goodeidae; genus Girardinichthys; species Girardinichthys multiradiatus. Next base: position 25,821,574 of record NC_061795.1, on the reverse strand, counting down.
TCAATCTAAAATTAAGCAACACTGCTGATAGTCCTGATGTAGTTCTGGGACATCGGATCCGGTATTTTCCGACCCAGATGAAAAAAAAAAAAGTTTTAAAAACCTTAAGACAAAATAAAAAACGTTTTTAAGATAAAAAAGATCAAATGAAAATACTGTATTTCCTGCAATAAGCTACCTAAATGTTCAACTTCTTGATTAAATTACCCTTATTGGACTCTTTTTTTCAGCAGTTATAGAGGTTACACAACATCATAATTACAGGAGTAAACAGCAGCAGCACTGGATGGTTTACACACTCTTCTGAGGCTGTCGTATTCAAGATAATTACAGATTCAAGATAAATAACTTCCTAGCTTCAAGCTGGACTGTTCAACATGTGAGTTAGAGTCACAAGAACATACAGTGCTACGTAGGACTTTGCCTAAGGCAACCTAGTAAACTGTGACTCAGTGTGTTTGCTCATTGGGGTGCAGAGGATGTACACGTATGTCTTCACACTACTTTCCAAGTATCTCCTGTTAAACTTGTTATTACAGGTCTGTTGAAGGGAAAAAAAATCTAGACAATAGGAAATGCCACTGTGGGAGGCTGGTTACATCAATTACTGTGTCATAATGTTCCTAACCAGACCTCTGATGCAACCAGAACAACACAATGTGAGCAAACTATTAGTACTCAGAATTTAAGGTCCACATGAAAGAGAAGAAAAAGCCCACTTGTTTCATTAATGGAGGGGAGGGATCGAAGAGCGAGCTTGCAGCCACCTGTGAGAAGGCAACTAAGAGCAGCTGTTCTTCTGCATACAGGAGTTCTTGTTCCTGCCACAGCGAGAGGGTTGACTGGTTGGTACGTGTGCTGAAGGGAACTCTGTGTGTATGTGCCTGGGTGTGGGCGGAGATCTTTGCTGAAAGCTGAAAACAAGCCGCACAAAAAGCCCTGCAAAAAATATATGCTCACTCTTTTTTAGAGCATATCAAGGACTGTTTAGCATTGGAATATAGAATAGGAGCAATGGGACATTTGTAACGGAGATCAATAAAGTATGATTTTACTATAACATTCAAATGTTGAATAACTACCCCTAATCAAAAGATGATTTTTGTTCAATTATTGTGTTCAACAGCTTAAAGAGCATATTAAAGACGCATCTGAATAAATTAGGATATCATTGAAAAGGTAAGTTATTTCAGTAAGTGAATTTAAAAAATGAAACTTAAAAGATTCATTAGATATATTTCAAATGAATCATTTCTGTTCATTTTGCTGATTCTGACTGACAATTAATGATAACCCAAAATTCAGTGTCTCACTAAATTAGAATATATAAGATCAACAAAAATAATTGTCAATACAGAAATGTAATATTGTGGCCTTCATAGTCACGGAAAGGATAGCGGTGTTGACAGGTGTTCAGCAGTCACTGACACCTTTCACAAGGGGGGTAAGCCACAACAAGCCAATGTTAAGCTTGCTGTTCACAGAGCACTGGATCCAAGAATAATAATAAAAAGTTTAGTGGAAGGAAAAGGTCTGACAGAACAAGCTGTACAAGCAACATGAAAAACTGGAGCCTTGAGAGGACTGTGAAGCAAACCTCAGTCCAGAGCCAAGATTTTTTATTGAGGTTGGAATACGAGCTTTTAAGAGGCACCACACCCTGAAGCATGTAGGACATGTGCTACAACTAATGCATTCCACGTGTTAAGCCACTCCTGAACTGTCAAGAGTGTCTTACCTGGAGTATTACTCAGTGGTCCAAACTCCCCCTTTAATATCAAAGATTCTGGAGGAGTGACACAGAATACAAGTTGCTTGAGGTCATGTGAAATTTCCAGTCAGTGATAGGAGCCATATTCTCTGCTGTTTTATCAAAACTAAACTCAGTGCTGCCATCTACCAGAAAATGTAGAGCATTTCTTTCTTCCCTTTGCTCACAAACTTTATGGAGATGCTGATTTCGTGTTTCAGGACTTGGCTCCTGCCAACACTACCAGAAGTACCAACAGCTGGTTTAATGACCATGGAACAATTCTGCTTGGCTGACCAGCAAACTCACCTGATCTAAACACCAAACAAAACCTATGGAGTATTGTCAAGATGAAGATGAGAGACACTGGACCCAACAATACGGATGAGCTGAAGGCTGCTACTAAAGCATCGTCAGTTTCATTAACACCTCACCAGAACCACAGGCTGATCTCCTCCGTCCACCCCTGCACCGATGGAGTAATTCATGCAAAAGGAGCCCTGACCAAGTATTGAGAGTTGTAATCAATACCGCACATTACATAGATATACTTTTCAATAGGCATTAGCAAGGCTTCTGGTATTGGTCTTTCACATTATTTTTTTTAATTTTCTGATAAAACTGAATTCTGGGCTTTAATAAGCCGGCCATAATCATCAAAATGAAAAATAAAATCCTTAAATTACACTGTGTGTAATCCATCTAAACGTTTGGCTTTTTTGAGTTACTGAAATAAACTTTGTGATGATATTCTAATTAACTGATACACATGTAAAATGCCTTTGAAAGTCCGTCTTTACCCCACGGATAAATATCAGCCTCACAGACTGATAAGAGCAGAGACAGGAATCAGGTCCAATGAAAACATTACAAAACATGTGAATGAAAAGAGTTTTCATTGCATTCAGTCATGGCAGCGTTAGCTGGTACATATTTAACAGTGAATTTCATCAGGATCGGTGACTGATCCTTTAGAGCAACATAAACGCTGACTGATCCTCCACCACCAATCCTGACAAAACAGAATGATCACATCTTTTTAATGGTTGGTGGTAAAGAAGAAGGAAATACAAACTAAAGAGCCCAAATAAAACACTCCAAATACATTGCAGTATAAACACTAAATATCCACTAAAAACTGGAAAAGAGCTACATGATTTCTATTGGAAAAAAAATACAAAACTAGAATCTTAAAGAAAATAACAGTCTAATATATTCACAATGACACAGCGGTGGTACAGTCTCCATCTACTGAGCGTTGGACCTCCTGAGGTTTCCCAAGGTTCAAGCTTTACCTCAAATATTATAAACTATAACCATTGGAATCTATTCCAACAAAATTTATAAAAAAAATATATGCAAAAACACTTAAAAATATATAAAAAGCAGCAAGTCAAACATGAATATTTCAAACATGTCATCGACTCAAGGAACACATATGATAAATGGGAAATTATAACAATAATAATCAAGCACTGTGACACATTGAGGTGAAACCAAAATGAAGGAAAGCTAATCTGAGGCAGTGAATTGTGACTGAATCATGGCGCAGCGGTTTGGACAGTTTGGAGAGCTTCCTCCGTCCCAGTCTGCTCTGAGGTATCTCTGTCTGCTGCAGCCTCCTCCGACACCGTCTCCGCCTCATTTAATGCAGCCATATTTATCCTCGCATCTTCTTCAGCTTTCTCATCCAGGGTGTGTGTTTGCGGAGCTGCACCATCCAACAAAACTATCTCTGCCTTTGCTGCAACCTCGTCCTGAGAAACTATTTCAGTCGAAACGCAGTCTGTGGCTGCCGTGTCCACATCAGGCTGATTTGTGGCAGTGTTATCAGTGGGACTCTTGTCTAAAGCCACTTGACCAGTCCTCTCAACATAAAAGAGGATGTAGGCCTTGGCTTTCTTCACCGTCTCCTCATTGGTCAGAGTCACTGTGCTGTCATTGAAGTGGTACCAGTGGCTCTCGTGGCTGCCATATGCTGTATAATGACCTGATCCAACCCTGTGAACACATAGACGCACATCACGTTTTACCTTCTGAGTTTTTACAGAGATTCATCTATTGCTGGTGGGGCAACAGGGACACGTTCGGCTTGAATGCACAGCGGTGGCGCAACACTGCCACTAAGAGGCCGCAACTGAGATAGCAGCAAGTATCTGACTGCACTTTCAAGGATGCTTTCTGTTTTAAACTTCAGCTTTTCCACAAAACTTGTTTCAAGGTGTCATTTCTGAAATTCAGTGATTAAAATCTTTGAGTAAATAATGCTCTCATGCAGAGACTAACTTTGAAAGAGCAGCTGAAAAGCCCCAAAACCCACCAAGTTTATTAGGCTGCTGCAACATGAACCTGCCGCAAGTGCTTTCAACAACAAGCAATGAATATGATTATATAACTTTTTTTCCCCCTCATACCTATGTTAAGCACAATCACTTGCATAAATCATGAAGTAAAGCCTGAATGATGTGAAACCCTGACTCACCCAGATCCATGATGCACCACGACAGCAGCAAGGTCATACAAGCAATTCCCTGGTAATGTGTTCTCTGGCTGCAGAGGCAAAGGAAGCAAGAGGAACATTTAAACCTGGAAATATCTTAAAATATTGAGATAAACAGTAAGGAATTTTTGCATACTGAGCCACAACTAGCAGAATAAGACAAGAATTGCATGAGAAAAATGAATGATAAAGATAACAGAAATGTAGCATGGATTTAAGCACTGACTTTTATACCAAAATCTAAATATAGGATGTAGTGTTGAGTACAGGCTCAGTGAATAAGGCTGAATCCAGGTGGGGTGACCCAGTTGTTTCTGTGATGTAGGGGGAGGTCAAAATAGTTTCAAAGGGCACACCTGGAATTAGAGTGTTAAGAGCTACACCAGCAAATACACTTAACAAATTTAAATATTTACCTAACATACACTATATTGCCAAAAGTATTCACTCCTCTGCCATCCAACAAACAAAACTCGAGTGAGCTCCAATTTCTCATCCACAGCGTTTAATTTGATGGCTCATACTCTGCAGCTATACCAGCTTCAACTCTTCTGGGAAAGCTTTCCATGCTGTTTAGGAGTGTGTTTATGGCAATTGTTCACCACTCACATTTGTGAGGTTAGACACTGATGTTGGATGAGAAAGCGTGGTTTGAGGTGTCTGCTCCAACTGAATCAAAAAGTGTATTATAAGAATTTGGACAGGAATTTGGGGAGGCCACTCCAGTTCTTCTATATCAAACTCATTAATGCATGTATGAGCTTGCTTTATACACTTGTTGCACAGTCATGCTGCAACAGGAAGGGGCCTTTCCCAAACTGGTCCCACAAAGTTGGGAGCATGAAATTGTCCCTAAATGTCTTGGTATGCCGCAAAATCAGCAGTTCCTTTTACGGGATCTAAAAAACAGCCCCACATCATGCACCAATTTTTACACACGACATGAGTCAGACACGTGCCATTCTACTGGCAACTCAGGCTCAGGCCCACTGGGCTTCACAAAGCCTCCCTCAACCTCCGGTGATGAGGGGGCTAAAAAATGCTCCACCTCAAAAGATGAATCTGTGGTAAAATGACCAGCGTTGCTCTGCTTACTCTCCATGTTTCATTAGATCAAATTAAGCTAGCTGCCACTTTCCATCGCCCTACTGACCACACCCCCAATTAACCCCCTGCACTCATCCCTACACTTGGCCGTGCCCCTCAATGCCTCTTGGCGCTGCCCACTTTGGTGGCATTTTTTAAAAATGTGTTTGGGGGCGGAGCTATGCTTTTAAATCGGGTTTAGTTCTACTTTAAGCTGACCTGATTGCAACATGAAGTTTGGAGGTCTGTCGATATCGCCATTGTAAAATGAACTCTATATATACCTCAGCATCTGCCGACACTGCTCTGTAAATTAATGCATCCTCCTACTTTGTGGCTGATTTGCTGTTATTCTCCATCTTTACCACTTTGCAATAATACCATTGACAGTTGATTGTGGTATATTCAGCAGAAGGAAATTTCCATGCTTCAATTCACTGAGCTCCTGAAAGTGACCATGTTTTTTAAAAGTGTTTGCAGAAGGAATATGGATGCCGGTGTGCTGGGTTTTATTCACCTGTGGCCATGGAAGTGACCGGGACACCTGTATTCAAGGATAAGACATTTGGCAGTATAGTGTATTTTATTACAGAAAAAACACTTAATTATCTAGGAAATGGGATTCGCAAAGAGTGAATCAGCAGCCGCAGCAGCTTTTAATGTTATGGACACCAGTAGGGGACGCTGCTGGACATATTACCAAGCTGCAAATGCAGAAGAATGCAGAACAAATAATGACTCACAGCACAGGGACATGTGGATATTTTTTTACAGGCAATAAGATTCTGGATCAAACTAACAGTATTGAAAACACGATGTTATGTTCACTCATTTTACAGAAGTTGTTTTATTATGAAAAAAATGTTTTTTTTTTTTTATCTTTATTAACGTCTGTCTAGGATCAGCAGTACATCTGTTAATATCTATTAAAGAAACCATTATAATATATATGGCAAAAACATTTGACTGTATATGGTATTTCAATATGCTGAGGAAGATTATTCTTTACTTTGTTTGGTCCTTTCAGAACCTTTGTTTAGTGCGTCGTCTTATTTTTTTCAGCTTTCAAAACAACAACCATTCAATGCCAACCATGATTTTTTTTAAATCTAAATTTATTTTCTCTAAAAGTATGAATTAATAACACCAACATTTTTAGGTAAGGCCTGAGGAGACATGGGCTGGTAGGAGATTCCCATAGTGATAACCTTGACTAAGATTAGAACAGTTTAAAGGTGTACACATAAAAACGAAAAATGTATAATATCACTTTAACTTAAAAGAAAAGAGACAATTATACCTATTGCTGCAAATATATTATTGCTATTATAATTTTATCTATTAGAGCTGAACAATATATCCAATTGCACTCGTAGCAATATCAGTGGGTGCTTTATAAATGACTGCTTGGACAGAATATTTGGTAGAATAATTTAATCGATAACAGTTGGATGGACTATAACTATACGTAATGCCCACACCTGATGTACATTTTTAGGGCTGAGATACTAAATCCCACAGACAACTGTGGGGAAATTGTTTCATGATTAAGAAAGAAGAGTCAGAAAAAAAAAGAGTTGATCACGAACAATATCCTTATCACAATTTTTAGCCATGCAATCACAATTATATATTTTGTTGATATTGTGCAACCCTATTATCTAAAACCGTACAACTGTAAATATGAGTTTAATACATAGATATTAGTAAAAATTTGAAACAAACTCCAGCTAAATATAGTATTACTTTTTAAGTAATGAGCTTAGTGTGCAGAACATTAAACAGTTTTGACATTCTTCTCTTTATAAAGTAAAACAAATGCAACAAGCTAAGCTAGCTTGGTAATTAGTAAGGCTACCTTTTATGTTTTTTGCAACTAGAGATTTTTTTTCTTGTAAGCATGGGAAAAGTGTAGCAGCTGTGTTTTAGCCAGCTGACTGTGCACAGCAACAGGTGAGGGAGTTTATACAACCAGTATAATCTGGTTTCAGCATTAAAAAAGAAACAGCTCCTGGCAGGGCCCTGGGCAAACATTTCATTTTATAATTGGTGTCTCAACTAATAGTAGATAATAATAATAATAATAATTCTATCAATAAGGAGAATCACTAATCTTTTTTCTCACAAAGCTCTGAAGCTGTGTTTATAGCCAGCAGAACATTTTTAATTATTCATCAAAAAAGCAATGACTTTCATGCAGTCACTTCTTACTATTATGAGACAGATTTTCTAGGTTTGTAAATGACATTGAGAGGAGCACCCATGAGTCTAAGCATCTACCCATTTCTTAATTAAAAAAAACCCATCTTCCAGCCACTAAAATCAAAAACTATATTAAACGTCTAATGGATTTTATGCTGTTCTGAGCTCACCTCAAGTAAGAAAGCTCTCATGTCCAGGCCTTTCAGTGGAAACTCCACATAAGTGTCCACCTTGTTTCTCAGAAAGGCGGTCCAGTGGAACCGTTTGAGGTGCAGGCACAAGACCTACCATTTGCAAAATAAAACAAAACGTTCTATGCCACGCAAGCTTTGAAGAATAAACATTAAAAAAATAAAACGTTTGTTAAGTCAAAAATAAAAATGTCTGCCTCACACCTTCGGCAGCTTCTGGATCCAGAACTTCTTAGTTGATTTCTGTCGTTTTTTACACTTGTGGCAATAATATAGCTCCGTTTCATCAAGTTCTTCAAGGTCAGTGAAGCTACGTAAGCAGTCTACAACAGATAAAGAAAAAACATGTTTTAAACACATAAAAAAAAGAAAAAAAAGAATGCCTAACCAATGCTCATCTTTGACGGTATTAAACCTACTAAGTAAAGTGCACGTAGGACCTGGCTCCTGGTCCTTACTTCTCTTTTGTCTAAACTGGCTTGGAATGTCCAAAGACAGGTCTGAAGCAGCAAGAATGGGGAAGAAAAATATTTAGTTTGATGGTTAAGGTTGTATCATGCCTATTTTACAGTGATGAAAACAAGTATTTGATACACAAAAATCCAGAAAAATCACATTGTGTGATTTTAAGGTAATTAATTTGCATTTTCTTGCATGACTTCGTGTATTTCATACATCAGAAAAACAAAACTTAATATTTGGTACAGAAACCTTTGTTTGCAATTACAGATATCAAACATTTCCTGTAGTTCTTGACAAGGTTTGCACACTGCAGCTGGGATTTTGGACCACTCCTCCATACAGATCTTCTCCATATCCTTCAGGTTTCAGAGTTATCGCTGAGCAACACGGACTTTAAGCTCCCTCCAAAGATTTTTGATTGGGTTCAGTTCTGGAGACTGGCTAGGCAACTCCTATGGAGCCACTCCTTAGTTGCCCTGGCTGTGTGCTTTGGGTCATTGTAATGCTGGAAGACACAGCCAACGCCCATCTTCAGTTGCCTCACTGAGGGAAGGAGGCTGTTGGCTAAGATCTCCCGATACATGGCCCCATTCATCCTCCCCTCAATACAGTGCAGTCGTCCTGTCCACTTTGCAGAAAGGCATCTCCAAAGAATGATGTTTCCACCTCCATGCTTCACGGTAGGGATGGTGTTCTTGAGGTTGTACTCATCCTTCTTCTTCCAAACACGGCGTGTGGAGTTTAGACCAAAAAGCTCTATTTTTGTCACATCAGATCACATGACCTTCTCCCATTCCTCCTCTGGATCATCCAGATGGTCATTGGCAACCTTCAGACGGGCCTGGACATGCATTGGCTTGAGCAGGGGGACCTTGCTGCAGGATTTTAATGTAGGCGTAGTGTTACTAATGGTCTTCTATGAGACTGTGGTCTCTTCAGGTCATTGACTATGTCCTGCCGTGTAGTTCTGGGCTGATCCTTCACCTTCCTCAAGATCATTGATGCCCAGGAGGTGAGATCTTGCATTGAGCCCCAGACCGAGGGATATTGGCCGTCATCTTGAACTTCTTCCATTTTCTTATATTTGCTCCAACAGTTGTTGCCTTCTCACCAAGCTGCTTGGCTAGTTTCCTGTAGCCCATCCCAGCCTTGTGCAGGTCTACTATTTTACCCCTGATGTCCTTACACAGCTCTCTGGTCTTGGCCATCGTGGAGAGGTTGGAGTTTGTTTGATTGAATGTGCAGACAGGAGTCTCTTATACAGATAATGAGTTCAAACAGGTGCAGTTAATAGAGGTAATAAGTGGAGAACAGGAGGGCGTCTTAAAGAAGAACTAACAGGCCTGTGAGAGCCGGGATTCTTACTGGTTGTTAGGTGATCAAATACTTATGTCATGCAAGAAAATGCAAATTAGTTGCTTAAAAATCACACAATGTGATTTTCTGGATTTTTGTTTTGGATTCACTGACCGTTGAAGAGTACCTATGATAAAAATTAAAAGACTTCTACATGCTTTTCAAGTGGGAAAACCTGCAAAATCGGCAGTGTATCAAATACTTATTCTCCCCTATGTAACTCCATATGAAGAAACGAAAACATAGACAATATAAAAAGCAGCTGTTTTTTCTTCAAAGATTAATGAAAATGGGAGAGTAAAAAAAGCTTGTCTTACCAAGAAATGGATCAAACTTTCGAGATTCTGTCCCACATATCAGGCAGTTGACTTCATTTTGAAGTATACCACCGAAAATAGACGTGACAACACTGGAAGTCCCATTTCTACACAGAATCAGACAGACAGACAGACAATGATATTAGTAATTAAAAAGGGATCCCGTTGATCTGAGGATAAAAACCTAAAGAGACCACATTTGGCAAATCAGTCATTTTGACATATTAAGATGTATTTGAGAAGCTACGGTTATGAACCAATGAATAATCTAAACAGCTTTTTGAATGAATGAATGAATTCTAAAAAAAATGACAAAAACAAAAATAAATAAAAAATAATAATAAAATAAAATGAATGAAAAGTGTTTCGAGACATAATGGAAAACATGACAAAAAGTGTTAAGGCTGCATGGTCACTATTCAGTACCAAGATATGTCATAGTCTCATCAAAACTCAGGTTTCAAACATACAAAAAATTCCCTTTAAATGATACGCCTGAGAAAATACCGGAGTGACGGGAGGTTGCTGCACACTAGGGCTGCAGCAACGAATCAATAAAATCCACAAAAAATGTATTATTAAAAGTGTTGGCAACGAATTTCATTATCGATCTGTTGTGAAGCGCAATTTCTGCATCAATCACCAAGTTGCGGAGCTGTTTACGTCACCTGCAGAGTTTTGTCAATGCGGGCTAACAGAAATTAACTAAAAAGAAAACTCATCTTGCAGCGTGAGCTGAACAGAGCGAGGTGCAGGTAGAGCTGAGGTGGTATTTTGAAAGGAAGTATATTCTACAAATGACCAACACAGAGAAAGCAGTTTCAAAGGTGTGGGAGCACTTCACGCTTCACTAAACTAAAAGATGCATAACATGCAAGCTTTGCAAAAGTGATTTGACGTGGCACTGGAGCGCCATGGTGATGATACAGCACCTGAAACGGAAACATGTTGGAGTCGATGAGGATGAAGGGAGCTCAACAACAGCATAAGCCACTACAATATCCTCCGTTTATTCCTTTTCGAAGCGTGGAAACATAACGTTAGTCTCTCCGGTAGCTCGTCTGATGACACTGTTTGCTTCTTAGCTGGTAAATGACAGTGATAGAGTACGTGTGTGTTACTTTTTATGTCAGTTTAATTAGCTTAATCACTGTTTAAATGTGCTTTATAATGATTAAGCTTCAAGTTTTAATTTGCTGACAAAGTCTGAGTGAAGACACTGCACTCTATGGGAGGGAGCAGTGAGACAGGATGGACTGCATTCAGACAAGGATTAAAGTAACTAAGATCTGCTAAAACTTTTGCAATTAAGTATATTTTAATGGTCCTAATATATACTTACTTGTGTGTGTGTGTTTGTGTCTTGTGATTAATTGCTCTTTGGCCTACTTACTTGCCTTAACCTAATACTGCGAATAAAACCAGGCATTTGTTGAGTTGTTGTAAATTATGCTACAATACATACTCATACTATATTTCTCATTCCAGAAAACAACGTGAACAGCAAACAATGAAGGCTTCATAATAGGAAAGACATCATGCACACACCTTTTTTGTTTTGTTAAAGCTATTTTACAAGCATTTATTTATGTATTTTTTAATAACACTCAAGCAGTAACCTGTTTTTTTGTGAACTTATTTGCTCTGCTGGTCCAAATATTCTATTTTGAAATAAAAAGGGTGAAAGGTGAAAATTCATCGACTTATCGAAAGAATATATCTAACGATTAATCCATTATTAAAATAATTGTTAGTTGCTGCCCTACTGCGCACTGCCAGTCTGTTGGCTGCAAAAGGGGTCAATACTTTTTCCTTGCTTACAAAACACAACTTTGGCTCTTTGTGTTTTTTCCAAGTGGAAATATCTCCAGTCAGTCACGGTGTGAAAAAAGAAGAAGCTCCATCCTTCTCTATAATCAAGGTAACTGTTTTAAAACTACCCGTGCTAAGCTATGGCCGCCATATCTGTTAGCATGCAGCTTGCTATCCAAGAAGACAGCCCAACAAATTAACCAGCTAATAGCAGCATGTTACACATGTATTACGCTATGAGCAGCAGAACAGTATCAAAACTTTTCATGACAATCTGAACGACACAGATCCAATTTTTTCAAATGCGACCCAAGCCACTTTTATATGTGGTCCAAAATCTGATACGTATCTCATCTTTTCAAATGTGACCTGTGTCTGTACGGCCAGGTTGCATTCATTCGACCTGTACATCATTGATACTCGACAAACGTCACTATTCTGTGTCCTGCTACGCGGAAGCGGGAAGAAAAACAACAACCAACATTTCCATCCATATTTACTTCCGCAAACAATAAACACGCTCGCCACATGTGACGTCATTGCGTTGTCTACTGCGCATGTGGGACACTTAAGTTGTATGAATGGAGTTCACACAGGAGATCACTACAAGTCATGTATATTTGGAAATGTGAATGACCATGGAAAAAAAACACGTAAGAGTCGACCAGCAGATGGAGTCCACACAGTTATCCAAAAAGGTCATCCCTTGGACCAACGATAAGGTGCAAGCTTTTCTGGCGACCATTGGAGACTGCAATATTCAGCGGCAGCTGGATGGGGCGACAAGGAATGAAAAGGCGTTTGCTGATGTAGCCGATCAAACGGCTAGCCAAGGTTTTCACCGCACACCGCTTTAAAGCCACGCCTTCAGTAGGTGTTCCCTTCAGCGGAGCGAAAGCGGGTGTATGGAAATGCAACACACAATGTGCAGAGCCGTGCGGAGCTGTTCCGGGCTCGCCAAATCGAGCCAGTGGAAAAGGGGCATATGAAAAGGGGAATAGAATCAGTCGATTGTTAACCTTCCAACTCCGTAAAACGCAAACTGACAGAATAGTACATAAAATAATAGACCCCACACTTAAAATTACCTTATATCGCCCAAAAGAGATAGTCAATGCTTTTGCTTCTTTCTATAGAAATTTATAAGACGAACCTAATCCAATGAACGAGGGATCAAAACATCGAACTGATGCGCTCCTCGCTAAGTTAAATTTGCCCTCCTATCTGAAGAAGCATCATACATGGTGTCCGACATAACTGAGATAGAAATACAAGATGCAATTAATACATTGAAGAGCAATAAATCCCCGGGGTCTGATGGACTCCCTGGGTAATTTTACAAATGCTTCAAAGACATTCTCTCACCAGTATTAACCAAAATCTTTAATTATGCGCTTCAAAATGGTGAAATGCTGAACTCTTGGTCCGAAGCCATTACCCCAGCTATTCAATAAGAAGGGAAGGATGCATCCAACTGTGAAGGATATAGACCAATTATTTTGTTATTTACTCATTTAAAACTTCTGACCAGCATGCTAAAAGGATATAGAAATATATTTAAAAAAAACGTATTCACTTGGACCAGACGGGATTTATCTTAAACCGACATACCGCAAATAACAGGGAGAACCCTAAATAGTATAACACAGGCCAAAGAAAATAAACAAGAATCCATGTTAATTAGCTTTGATGCACAGAAAGCCTTTGATACACTTAATTGGCACTTTTTACGTAGGACATTATTAGCTATGGGTTTCCATCCACAGTTTGTGGAATGGATAAAAGTCAGTCATTTTCCACCGCTTATTCCATAGTAGGTCGCGGGGAAGCTGGTGCCTATCTCCAGCAATCTATGGGCGAGAGGCGGGATACACCCTGGACAGGTCACCAGTCCATCACAGGGCAACACACAAACAACCAAGCACACACTCATTCATTCATTCATTCATACACCTAAGGGCAATTTAGAGTTACCAATTAACCTAACAGTCATGTCTTTGGACTGTGGGAGGAAGCCGGAGTACCCGGTGAGAACCCACGCATGCACGGGGAGAACATGGAAACTCCATGCAGAAAGACCCCCGGCCGGGAATCGAACCCAGGACCTTCTTGCTGCAACAGTGCTGCCAACTGCGCCACCATGCAGCCCCTTATGGATAAATAGGATAAAAGTAATGCATAAAAATCACATGTAAGAGTTAATGAATGCTGCTCGGAGTTTTTTATTCTTGAAAGAGGTGTCCACCAGGGAGACTGCCTCAGCACTTTACTACTTGCAATAAATATTGAACCTCTGGCAGCACTACTTAAAAAGAATGATGATATTAAGGGCATTATGGACAAAATAATTTGGAACACAAGATCTCCCTTTATGCTTATGACATTCTTGCATATATAAGTATTCCGGCCACCTCTATTCCTTCACTTATGGGGCCTTTAGAAGAACATGGTAAAAACTATTAAATCAACCAATCAAAATCAGAGGCAATGGTAATAAATGGTCACTTACTCTCAATTTTAACAGGAAAATTTAATTTTAGAACATCCAAACAGGTACTCCGGTACTTAGTTATTTTTATTACTCCTCAATCAGCACAACTGTTTAAAGCTAACTATGGAAAATTGATGGATGAGATAGAGACAGATCTCAGAAGATGGGATATTCTGCCTCTCTCACTTGTAGGTAGGATAGAAACCATTAGAATGAACATCCTTTTGAGATTGCTTTTCCTCTTTCAATCTCTACCAATAATGTCTATGACAACCTATGTCTACATTTACTATATTGAACAAATTGCTTTCAAGATTTATTTGGCAAGACAAACGTCCAAGAATTAGGCTGAAGACTCTTATGAGCCCTAAGGAACGTGGGGGACTAAACATACCAAATAAAAAAAAAATATTACTGGGCTGCCCAACTCAGGTCAATGATCACTTGGATATGCCAAGATGAAGATGGAACAAGGTGACTGCCGAGATGTATTCCTTGATGCCATTCATTTTGTAAACAAAAACACTTGGTCTAAGAACAAAATTAATAATGAATGGGTTAAGTCCACAATATTGATATGGTCAAAGATTAAAAAGGTACTTAATCTACCTAGCTCTTTATGTAGAGCTATAAGAATCAATCATAACTCTGAATTCCTCCCGACATCCAGACTACACAACTGGGCTGAAAAGGGGTAAACGCTGCTAGGTCAATTGTTTGAGAACGGAAACCTAATGTCTTTTCAGCAACTCCAACAAAAATATAATCTCCCAACCCATGACTTACATACATTTCTACAACTGAGGCACTATTTACATAGACATAAGGACTGGAACACACTAGAGCCTTCCTCCAATATGGAGAAATTCTTCCTCTCTGTACTAAAAGGAGCTATTATTACTTGATACAAATCAAATACAGGAGGAGGACACAGAAGACACAAAAGATATAAAGGTGAAATGGGAACTGGAAATGAATGTGATAATTAAGGATGAAGATTGGGAACAGACATTTCGAGAGGGTCATGGACTTTCGTGTAGTCTAACACTGAAGGAAATTGAATGGAAAATCAAAGTGAGGTTCTTCAGGACCCCTCTTGCCATATCTAGATATAGTAGCACCTCAGACAATTGCTGGAGGAGTTGTGGACTAACATGAGGCTATACCCACATTTTTGGGACTGTCCAAAATTAAGTAACAACTGGAAGGTATACAAATAGAAATTACCACATGTTTGGGCATTACAATTTATTTGGAACCATATTCTATTATATTGGGAATTTTCCAGAATAAAACTCGAGCTGAACGCAACTTCTATCTTTTAAAGATGCTACTTGCACTGGCAAGTAAATGATCACAGAAGAACAGGGAGAGGGATATATATTATATGGAGCAAATTACAGCAAAATTACAGATGAAAGGTGAAATATTTAAGGAAAAATTGTCTCCAAATCAAGCGTTTATTTCAAAGCCCGACTGAGTCTCTTTATATTGCGACTGATATGGCAATGTTCTTTTGTACATTATATTTCCATCGTACAAGTGGCTTTGTATTTATACTGTCTCACTGTGAAAAGACTAGGTATAATGTTAACATTGATAACTTTGAATAAACAAGTAAAAAAAAAAACTACTGTAATAATAAGTATGTATTCGTATGTTTGAAATAAAAATGCAAAAATATCCTTTCTGCTGTACTTAGATCATCTTATACTTTTTTTTTTAAATACTGCGGCTTATGCTCAAGGTATTAAAATACTCTGCGAATCTCATACCGCTCCATTTCTTCTACAAAACAATTTAAAACAAAGAATGCGTGAGCTAAAAAAAAAACAAAAACACAAGCTTCAAAACAGACTCACATGCAGCATTTACTGTCTGTGGTGGAGAGTCTGACTGCATCCTGAGGAGAGACGGGGTGAGATGCCCCATTGCGACTGTACTGGAGCTCCCTGTGGAGGTGGTCTAAGAGATAACGCATGAATTCATGAGCATCCTGTTGCTGAAAGCCCCTGTGAAAACACACAAGGGCGTCAATTACAGCTGTGGCTTTAATGTATAGGAGGGGAAAAGGAAACAAATGAAAGATCAGCATTAGAGGCTAAAATGTAGCTCTTTGTGCATGGTTACCTGAAACTAGGCATGATTTTCCATATGGCATAAAATAAGGAGTCTGGACTAAAGGCGGTCTGGCTTCCTTGCCACAGGGAACAAAGGGTTTTCCTGAACTCCTCCACCAAGGAACTGTTCAACAGAATGCAACATATTTACAATGTTGCATGAAACAATAACACAACACCTAACACTAGGCTGCTTAAACAAAGTTTCCTTCACATAATCTGACATATCTCACTGCAGTACTGTGGCGTTTGGTTTCTGCAGCAACAATAACTTATTTGGTTTGTTTTACATGACTGGCCACAAATAATAATTTGGTTACACTGCTATACTTATTGGACTAAAAGGCAGATTTATGCCCATAAATTCTCCATCTTGCAGAGGAGGACCTTACACACTGTTGTCCCCCTGGCTGCGGGTGTGGTACATCCGTCTTCCTGCCGTCTTACCGCTGCGCAAGGCTACAGCTGGAAGCTCCTTGAAATAACAGCTGAACTGCTCGATGTTGCTGTCAAAGGAAGCCCATTTTGTCAAAACAGAAAATTGATGTGAAAACAGACATCATACAACAAATATGCTGCCAAAAATCTAAGCTGCAACTTTATTCAGCAGTACTGGTAGACCTTGAGATTTGTATTAATCTCACTAAAAAGTTAAAGGAGACCGCTAAAGCTGATTTACAATACAATAAATATAGAACATTAAGCCATTACAATAGATTTACTCACAAAAAAAGGCCAAATATTAACAAATCAAATTCTACATTTAATATGAAACATATCACATAATATTAGGAATAAATCAATAACATTTTTTTTTTACTTGACCTGTTTTGATAATATTATATAATCCTGTAGCAGTGAGGCGAAAACCTATATCAGTGGAGAAACCTGATCCTGACCGTTCCTAGTTTCTAAGCTGCCTCTGTAATACCCGACTGTGCCATAGACTGTATTAATAAGGGCTGACTGGTCATGGGGCCTTGGCTCTACTGGGGCAGAACTGCTGATTTGTGTTGTAAATCCAGTGGGACATCCACAAGCCTCAGAGCAAAGTTTTACCTGAGTGACTGTAGGATGGCGTTCATGAAGCATGTGTTGCCCAAGTTACGCAGACCAGTTGCACCCACAGCCACTCCGTCCTGAAAAAGGTCAGGCAGGCCATTCATGTGTCAGTGAGTGCGGATTTATTTTGAAGTCTTATGAAAAAACAATGTTTCTATTGTTAAAGTAAAATATTACTTACATTGTCTTTAAACAGCTTTCCATCAACAGCTGGGCTATCTAGAAGTTTTCTCTTCCTCTGTCTGTCTCCCAAAAGCAATGAACTGCAAAAGGATTAGGTAAATCTTTCCTGTTTTGGTTTATAATACTTGTGAGAAATTGTTCTATGGCCAAACATCATCAAAATTCTACATTTCATCTTTCAGGCCAACAGTTTTAGCCAAATATTGTGGGAACCTCAGCGATAACAAAATAAATATTGAATCATTTTAAGGCTCTAGTGAATATTTTTACTTACTTTTCTAAACTCTGGAGAAGTTCTCTCACCTTCTGTACATGCCCAAGTTTGGTGTCATTGACAACAAAGTCATCACATCTGTAACTATACATAAAATTAATAAACTGTTACAACACACACCCTTTAAAAAAACAACAACTTGAATTTCTATTAAATGGTTGCATTCTCACACATTCATGCTTCAATGAATCCATAAAAACAAACAACGGTTAAATCTGTGAGATTCAGGGAAATAAAACTACATTTGTTGTCATTAAAACTCACCAAAATACACTGAAGTTGCTGCAGTCCATGCAGACAGAATGATGGGTTTTATCCTTCTCCTGTTTTTCACCCTTTCTTTGACAATTACTGGGGCCTTGGTTCTCTTCAAAGTGCTTCTTAGCATGCCCATTGACATATCTATAACAGAATTTGTAATTTAATAATCAAAAACATCAATAATTACCAGAAAACACATATAAAGACTAACAAGTAAATACTTTAGTTTTACTTATGTTATTTGAGGTTCATACCAAGTATATTGAAATGTTTTTTTTATTAGTAATTCTGATTTAATACTTTGTGTTTGACCTGATGTGGTTATTCTAAATTTAATGATGTAATCAGAATATGCTTTGAATTTAGACTATGCCCTATTCCTAAATGTCTAATCTTTAATGCAATTTAAATCATCTTTACATTGCTGAAAAATTCTGTTGTTTGATTTTTATTTATTTTTAGCCAAGTTGTGCACAAATAATGAAAGGGGAAAAAAAATAAATAAATAAAAATATATAAATATATATATAAAACATACATTTATATATTCATACATGATTAGAACATGACAAACATTGGTTAATGTCAAATTTAAGACCTACCTGGTTTACAAAAAATAACTAAGTTACTTGCCTGCTAACTTTTCTCTTGCTCTCGGTGGAAGACACACATTTTCTCTCCCTCCCTCCCTGCTTCTGCTTTTTGTCTGCATTTTTCCCAGAGCCTCGCTTTGCATATCCTCCAAACTGGTAAAGTATGGATTTGGTCAGCTGGACTCCCGACGTAACTGATCAAATTTTTTTTTTTCCAACGGGAAGACGGTAAAGGAGACCCTCTTGTCCAGACGGGACTTTCTTCTCTGGATACTCAATGGATTCTTGGCAGCAGTGGAAGATTGTGTACCTGACTACGATGTCGGTCGAGGACAGAAAATGTGTACATATTTTGGACTTTTGATAACAGGATTTCTGCTTTTTGGAGTTGGTGGTTACCTGGCTTATCGAGTGATTCGCAAAACGTGGGCGGCTGTTCAAAGCACTCCAAAGCTGCCTGCGATGTTAGATGGAGTCTGTAGAGCGATCAACACTCAGAAGCAGAATCGCAAGCTGGACACGATTCTTGAACAGAATCGCAGCCTGGCAGCGGTTGGACTCAGAGGTTAAAGGATATAATCTTGGAGAAGTTGTACGCTCGAGATTTGCGGAAAGTACCAGAAATTTGGCTATTTGGATTCGCAATTGAGACATACCATTAAAACTCTTAAGGTGGTTGGAAATTCACAACTGCCTGAACCACAACATTTATTATTTTTCTAAATCTGGCTCCTCAATGTGGCCTTGGCAACTTCTGCTAACTGGCTATCGACAAAATATCTCCTGGATGTTATATAAACACGATGCTCTTCCCCAGCACTCCCCTACCAGCTATGTGCTGATGGGACTATGCGGCCGATTGATAAAACTTCCACCTCTCTTCTCAACGACAATGGCGCAACTATCAGTGTTGACAGTCTTAATTCTTGCAAACACACTCAGACTTACATTCGCACCCTCAAGTTTCCACCGTACCCTTGCTAAATCTTTACTTATGTGTGTGTTGCTTACCCCTGCTGAGGTTTTTGACTATTCTGCTCAGAATAGAGTCTGAAATATGATTTTTTCCCCTCCTATCTTACTTTACCTAAATGTGTGCTTTCATTACTTTTCATAGATTTTCAGATTTCTCAGAAGGATTACCAGCGAAAACCAAATATTATTAGTCATTTGGACTTTAGCTGCTATTACACCAATGACCCAGCTTTCTTAATTAGACTACAATGGACTGTTATTACTTAGTTCAACTTCAGTACCAGTAAAAGTAATATATTATTAGCACCTGAAAATGTGGATTAAAGCTGTTTTGTACCAATGACTCAGCTTCCTTAGTTAGAATTCATGGAATGACGAGACTATTAATATTATCATCTTCTTTTAGCATATGATGCTTTATTATTAAGAGTGGCTTGGAACCAATTTCTACCAGTAAACTTGGAAGGATTACTAATTATTATTACTCCCAAGGATTATAAGTATCATTTGATTTGTTTTTCTGTGTCTGTATCTGTGTTTATTTTCTTTGTGATTGTATTGTAATTGTTCTTCCTCATGTACAGCGCTTTGAATGTCTTGTTACTGAAAAGCACTATATAAATAAACTTACCTTACCTACCTTACCTAACATATATTTAACCTAAGCAAATGTCAAATTGGCTCTGGCATGTCGCTCTGAGGTGTTTACACTATGTTTGTACAGCAACAGTTATTGACAGGAATTGTTGACCAACTGTTGAAATGCCAGATTTCAAGCCAAACTATGTTACATGCAGTTTTATATGACGAAGGATCTGGTAATGGATGACTATAAAAAAAATGTTGGTTTCATTTTCCTAAAGGAACAGCAATAAACAAGTTTCCGGAGCAGAATACTTTCAGGGGTTTGCAAGGAAAGCTGTTGACGGAAGAAGCGATGAATGAATAAACCTCCAATTTAGGACATGACTAAATATGATTTAAGACTTGTTATGAAGAATCTAACTGTATTTTAAACTTTCAATGGGCTAAAATAAATCTTTAAAGACTTTTTAAACTCTGTAGAAAAACTTAAAAATACAGTTTTCCAACTACTGTAAATGTCATTTTATTTATTTACAATCTCCAATCTGACCAGTTTCTGTTATCTAACCTTCGACTGCATACAGACCTTCCCTGATCTTTTGACCTATGTTGTATCCTAGCATCTGTTTTTGCTCCATTATTGATTTGTCCAGGAGAGATTTGTTTCAGATGTAAAATGCTTTGTAAAAAATGATTTATTGTCATTACTTTTAGAAAAAACAAACATATAGACACGTTTAATATCAGAGACAACCACTTACCGCCCACAGTGAACCATCAGACAGGTAAGGCAAACCCATGGACTTTTGTTCGACCTGCAAACTGAACATAAAACATGACAATAATGGAGCAATAGGGTGCTTCCGATTGGACTAGTTTTTTTCCATCGTTATCACAACCAAATTGTGATTTGCTCTTGTTGCTTTGCCGCTGTTTGCTCGAAGCTACAGGGTCGCTTACAAACTGAAACAAATGCAGTAAGAGAAGTCTGACCTGGGTTTATGGTTAAAATATACCAATATACCCCCCACTGCTCTAAACTCCCTTCCCATTAGTTTATAAGCGGAACTGAGACAAACGCCGCTCTTACCATTACAGCACCAGGAGGACGGGGTACCGTTAGGGAACCTGGGGGAATCGGTGGCACAGCCTACGTTAGAGCTCAGATGAGGGCACTCCATCAGCTTCACAACTCTACGGACAGAACAACACCAGCGGTAGCGGGACCCGGACTCTGAAAAAATCCAACAATACCAACAGTATCCGGCCAGCTAACAATAGTTAGCCAATTAACCTAAAGCAGCTAGCGAGTGCACGTTTTCCTGTTTTCGCTAACGCCAACGCGTTAGGTAACTGCTAGAGCTGGCACTTTTCAGACTAAGAGTGCAGATTAAATAAAGCCCTGGCAGTTTCCCCCCACACACATTTTACGATAAAATAGTAACGATATCTTTGGTCATTACGCAGTACGTAACTACTGGCGAGAAACAAATGGATATAAGTCAAGGAAGTGACGTAATTCCACCCGGCTCTCGCTGGTTTTCATCACAAAGATGAAACGCCTCCGAGAAAAACACTTTAGCACTTCCGTCTTTGTGTAGAAACATATTGGCCGGTTTAGCCAAACTCATCGTATGTGAGGAGAACCATTTCTTTTGAATGTGTACTTTGTGACCTTCGCAAGCTCTATATTTAAACAAAACGTAGCTTAGTCTGTGCTGAAAGTTCCTTCTCGACCAAATATGGCAACCCGTTGTAACATATAATAAACCCGTAACTCTTAACATTTTTAAAAATCAGTCATACTATTTTCCAAGTCAAACTTAGGTTCTTAGCAGTCAAAATCGAAACTGCGATGGATAGAATATATTTATGTATACTCCTTCATGTAAACGTCATATTTCCAAAAGAGTTGTGTGAGAAACCAAAATATTTTAAATTAAAAGGGAATAAAATAATGATGCACAATGTAGCTCACAAATTGGCAGAACTACAACGTTTTAAAAGCTGAAATACGGAGATAATTCACATCCCTCAGTTTCAGGTGAAAGCTGTGAAAAGTGACTCAAAATCACCAACAATGTTAAATTATTTATTTATAAATAGCAATGAAATGTTCAATAAATAATTTTTGATTAATGATCTAACCTTTATAAAGTTGTGAATACATTTCAATTGACTGACTTGTAATAGTGCTTTTATTCTGTCCACAGGTCATCTTTATTACTGTAGAATATATTTTTCAGTTAAAAACAGCAAAATAACTATTCTGCCTTGAAAATAATACACTCATCTTAAATAAGTTTTAGGATAAAAAATCTTGAAAATAAAACATGAATAATATGCCACATATAACATAATAACAGAAGCAGGTGTAAACAATTTATTTTTCTAAAGGCTTGTATCTCCCTAAACCAGTGGCACACATAACACAGTACTTCTATCAGTAAACAGGTTCCTTTGGTGTTCGAAAGTGAAAGGAAATACATTTTGATTGATTTATATTGCCATTAATCCCATTATGACACAAAGCACATTAAAACTCTCGTTGTTATGACTCCAGATGTGAGGTACAGCTATCGAGACAAATCAAACATACTATAAGACAGTAGAAGTCCACTTTGGTCTTGGCCCATCTCAGACAAGCCGTTATCTTCTGCCTCTGGGAACAACTAATCTGGACTAAAGCTAAATGAAGATGCTAAAAGAGTGATCTATGGCAGGTAACATATTAACTTTTCATAGCCTCTTACCAAAATGTCTCCTAAATAATAGACTAGATACTACAGATATTGAAATGACACTTTTCCTTGATCTCTGGACTTTATTATAATTGCAACCCCTAGTTTAATTTAGGCAAATCAGATACTATATACACTACCGGTCAAAAGTTTTAGAATGTCTTTCTCAATTAATGGTTTTCTTTATGTTTATGACTATTTCCATTGTACGTAGATTCTCAATGAATGCATCAAAACAGTGAATGACCACATACGAAATATTAACCTGAAAAAAAATAAATAAATAAAATAAATATATATATATATATATATATATATATATATATATATATATATATATATATATATATATATATATATATATATGTGTATATCATGTTCTCCCCGTGCATGCGTGGGTTCTCACCGGGTACTCCGGCTTCCTCCCACAGTCCAAAGACATGCCTGTTAGGTTAACTGGTAACTCTAAATTGCCCTTAGGTGTATGAATGAGTGTGTGCATGGTTGTTTGTGTGTTGCCCTGCGATGGACTGGCGACCTGTCCAGGGTGTACCCCACCTCTCACCCATAGACTGCTGGAGATAGGCACCAGCTCCCCCGCGACCCACTATGGAATAAGCGGTAGAAAATGACTGACTGACTATATATATATTAATGTTTCATTAAATGTGCAACTTCACACCTTATGTTTTTCGGAAAAAAAATTTATTTCTCACCACAGTAATTATTTTTTTATCTGACTGGTGTTTTACATTGTATTATATACACACTTGTGTGTGTTTTTGGCCATTTGAAAATGTTTTTAAAAATTGGAAAATTGTACATGAACACAATCCATAATAAAATCCGTAATAAAAAATGGATCAAGATTTGACAAAGGCTTTGGGTTGGTCATTTTTATATATGATGCTTTCTGGTAGAGTTACTTAATGGCTGTTGAAGGCCATATAGGCTCCAATAACCTAAAAGCTGGTGTGTAAAAACCTGATGTTGGGTTGTACTGACTCATCCACTTCTGTTCTACAGCCATAACCCAAACACAACCTTCATGAAGCAATCTTTGGCTTTAAAAGCTGTTTTATGTCTGAATGTGCTCCTTGTGATATGAATGTAAATTTTAAAAGGCTTATATTGAACTAGATTTGGTGGTAAAAAACTGTCAAGGTAAGTGCCAAATTTGAGAAGAAAGTCCTAATTAATACAACGATGCAGAACATCACACCAAAAATATTCCCAACCCAACTTACCTTTGTTCTGGCCATAATGTCATGGCTAATTGATATGTTACAGAGCTTTGTTGCTTTGTACTTTTATAGTCACAAGAAAAGATTTACAATAAAACACTAATGGTGAAGGAACTGATATAGTTGTAAACGCAAACATAAAAAGAAGGTTTCATTAAGGATGAAAACATTACCTTGTTTGTGCAGTGCTGCAATACAAATGCAAAAGTGTATAAAGCACCAAAAAAAGTCCTGAATGGATGTTGGTAAATAACACTGAGAATATTATGATAAAGACATTTGTTGGATGTTTACAGCAGCTAGGCTCAATAATGGGAAGGTAAACCAGGTCTCATTTAGACATTTTCTAGAAGATACAATACATTCTGCAAAATCAAAGTACATTTTGATATCTAAACACCAGCCAACAAACGAAAAAACATTTAAAAGTATTTAAGAAAATGTTGTCCATATCTATAGGGTTGCTTTTGTTTGTATGTTTCACAATTGCTACGCGTGAAGGGGTGGATTTTATTTAAGACAAAAATACTGGACATCTTAAAAAGTGAGATTTTCAAAAAAAATCTAATATTTTGTTTTACTAAATAAAGCTGATTTCTGATTCATTTACATGTCATGTTAAATGTAAAACTATTTTCATTTGATTACATGGTAAATATCTAGATTCATAAGATGAAAATATTGGTTAAATCAATGAAAAAAAAAGTACAAGTAATAAAATCCCTTTGCATGGTACGCTAGTAAAATACCAACATTAAACAGAACTCTAATTAAAAATACGGGGTCTTGTCTCTTTATCTTTTTAATGGAGCCTTTAATGTAGTCCTTAGTGACAAAAATGATGAATTTGGCTTTAGGACCCAAAAAATTTGTTCTTAATGACAACCAGGTAAAAAAAAAAAAATTATGTTTTGTAGAAGAGGAGATTTTCTATGTCATTTCAATATCACCCTCCTGAAGAGGTGAGTCGATTTTGGCATCCTTGGTCTTCGCTCTGGCCTTCTTTTGTTTTTTTTTCCTAGAGGAGTGCAATAAATGGTGAAATATTTGAAAAACATGGACTTTTCAATTTTTTCAAATCACAAACATTCAAGGATTTTTTTTTTTTTTATAATAGAAGTGCAGAATTGTGAACAGGAAGGAAAATTATATTTTATTTAGTTATACAAATAAAAAGTTTAAAAGCGTAACATGCATATATATCCAGCCCTTTTTAGAAAGTCCTCCCAAACAAATACTTTCTGCCAAGACTGAAATTTTTACCTATTCTATGCAAAATAGCTCAAGTCCATTCAAATTAAACAGAAATTCTTCATGCACAATAATTTTCAATTACTGCCACATATTCTCAGATTTATGTGTAGGTCATCCTGACATATCAGTATGCTGTGGCTGTACTGTATGTTAAGGCTGTTGCCCTGCTGCACAATGGACCTCTATAGTTTAGTGGGGGATGCTGGGTCAGGGTTATGTTCAATGTTGGTTTCCCACCAAACATACTGTTCTTCCAACACCTTCTTCCCCATGTTTGCTGTGTCTCCATTATGCCTTGTGACAGTATGTAGAGGGGACATCTTGTGACTTTTAACAATTCAAAAAGCTTGCCAGTCTTTCATTAACGCCAGATTAGTGGAGTGCACAAGTAAATGCTGTTCTGTCAACCTATTCTCCACCTGAGCTGTGGATCTCTGCAACTCCTCCAGAGTTACCATCAGCCTATTGCCTGGTACTTTGATTAAAGTCTCTTTGTCAGACATGTCAGTTTAGGTTGACACCTATGTTTTGGTTGTTTCTTATTATTTCTATTTTCAGATGATGATTGAACATAGCCTAATGAGATGTTCAAAGCTTTGGATATTGTTTTATAACAATAAAACAATCCTGCATTAAACTAAACATTTGCCTTTAAATTAATCGTTATGCAATACTTTGTGTTGCTCTATCAGTCACAATAAAACGCACTGAAGTTTGTTGCTGGGTTGTGATAGAATGTGATAGAGGCACTGTAAAAGACAAACAAGTGCAGACTTACTTTGACTTAACTACGAGGACAATCACAGTTATTAAGATGGCAGAAACGACAAGGGCAAGCAGAACTCCACAGATGATGGCTGTTGAAGAAGATAGCTGTTAAACTGATGTTCAAATTGAGTTAAATATCAAGAATCTTTGAGTTTCCAATCAAAAGGAACTGTAATAAATGCAAACTGGCATTTATTCAGTGATTGTGAAGACTTTTCTCATTGTCTCCACTTACCAATAGGAGTGTCTGGCTCATCCTCCTCAGTTGCATCCAAGTCACCTAAGAACCATAACGATCAACTTTAGTATATTTTTTTTAATTAAAGTGAAAAACACAGATAAACTACTTTGTACACTTTCGATAAATATATGCTTACCACGGATGCCAGCACAGGTGGCGTTGCAACTGTTGTAGTCAAAGAATCGGTTTCCATTCCCAAAGCAGCCAGTCCAAATGAATCTTTTGCATTTTTCATTAGTGGAGTCGTAGTAGTATCTCAAGTAGCGACCACTACATCCTCCAACCAGATGTTTAAAGTGACAAGCTTCTTTTACTGTTAAGAGAAAATAATGTAAAAGTTATTTTCAAGATTTAATAGTCATGGCAATAGTTGTTTAATCAAATGTATTCATATTATTGATCCAAAATCACAAATGTTGCTGAATATATCATTATTGACTTGAGATTTTCACCACTTGGTGGCGCATATATGTTACAAAATGTAGATATGTGGTTTCCTTGCATAAAAAAAAAATCCTAAAACATTTCATGCCTGTTGCAGAGAAGAAAATATATAGTTCTGTTGTCCTGTGTGAAATACTGTTGAGAGGTCTTATTTTTGTCTTCTCTATTCAGATAGGTTTAGTTTTTTAATGGTTCTTTATGCCATAAAACTCTTATCAGGCTTTTCTTACTCCAAAGTCCACCAACAGCATAAAGGATGTTCTTAGTCTGCTTATAGATAATCTCAAATACATTTGCCATGATTCATATTTACAGTTGAGATGTGGAGCAAAAAATCAAGTAATTTTTATTTTGCTCTGAAATGTATGGAGAAGTTTTCTCACCATCCATTGGGTAGATTTTCTCAGCACTGGACGAACAGTTTCTCAGACACTCTCTTTCATTTTGAAAACGGTTGGCATTTCCTCCCTCGCCTTGGTAAAAGAAAGGCAAGCACTGGTCGGTTGTATAGTTGTAAAACACGGAAAACGAGAAGGTTGTGCCTTGACCTGCATCGCTGGGCAGTCTGCAGAAATCTGTTGGATGATAAAACAAGAGATCTTTAGGTTCATTTTATTTACAAAGCAGTCATGTTCTAATTTTTTCCAGAATAATGCATGTTTAAGCAGAACCTTTTAGTAGTTCTATAACTAATGTTTAACTAACATGATCACCAGAGACCCACTCCCTGTTTTATAACAGCAATAAAAACTGTTGTGTATTTTTCAGCCATCTTGCTCTTTATGGGATTCACAGAAAGGAAGTGTGTTTCAAGCAGTTCTTCTTATTTAAGAACACCTAATTTTGGTGGGGTACTTACCAAATTAACTAACATACTTCAAAAAATGAAAATCACAGTTTTAAATCTGGATATTGAGGAGAATTTGGATTCCAATATTTGTTTGATTAAAATTGCAGGATAGTTTTAGTTCAGCTTAGACGTAGTTTCAGACAGAAGGAGCTTGGTATGTAAAGCTTTTCAGCTACAGAGGTAGGAAATGTCTGGTCATAAAATACTATAATTTGAACTTTACGTCATTACATGAATATGACACAAAGGTACAATGACATTGTAGGAAGAGCTGTTTAAAGAGCGACGTTAAGTTTTAACCTGCATAATCAACAGATTTGATCCTGAACTGACTTGTTTTGTCCTGTTACTCCATGTCTACAGTTTCAGTCGCCTCATGTGTCAGAAAAAAATAACACCCAAGTCGCACCAAAATGCCTGAAGGGGAAGTTTTACCTCCGCGATTACGGTTTTGTTGAAGTTAGCTCATTCAGATCTAGTGAACAACATAAATCAGATTGAATTTAGAAACCAATTCAATTTTGCTCAAGAGATGAGTCCACATGTTGATAACCTGGCCTACATGATGGAAAGCAAGATTCAAACCTACAATCTCATTCCTAATTATATTGTATTAATTTTCATTTTAAGAAAAAGAAAACAAACAAATACAGTCATACCTTGTTTTTGTGAGTTGCTGATGTGAAGTGCGGACATAAAAATTCCTAAAAGCATAAGTTTCTTCATATTGCAGCTCGTCTTTGTTCCGTCTATCCTAGACTGACTGAGGGCTGTAAACTACGATGGGAGTGGGTGCTTATTATTGACCTTTGGACCCATATTTACCTAATGATGGCCCTGTCAATTGAAACTGAAATTAATGGTAGTGCTAGACAGTTTCTCTCTGTTACAGTTTTAATGTCATGAAAAAGTTTGTAGGTTGCAATATTTGGGTGTAAATTGACATACTAATATATTGCAATTAATGTGAAATTAAACTTTAGTCTGTCCGTTTAAATATTTATATTTTCACATTCCTCAACCCATCCTGAATTTTGGTGCTCTTTTAAATTTACCAACTCTTACGGTACTGACAGTAATGTATCCTTAATTACTGCTGAACGAATCAGGAACTCATTGTCGCTATTTTCTAATGGCTAACTATTCAAAAAAGAAATGGGAAAACTGAGTGGTTCTTTTAATTATACCTCATCAGTGTCGTGCAGAGAGCTTTAAATGGGAAGGTGCTTAAAGTTTAAAAGGGGTTGTATAAATAAAAAGAATAATATAATACACTAATATATTTTTATTGTGAATAATTGAATTTAGTTCACATTTAAACACATCCAAACATATTACCATAGTGTAAACTGTGTCACTGCACTAGCGTTTAGAGTGTGTTTGTCTGTGTTCTGTGCTTTATTCTCATCAATTTGTAATGTGTTGTTTTCTTTTAGTTTTTTGTTTTTTTTTCTCACCACATCCTCTGTCACTGTTCCCTGCTCTGATCTGATGTCTCGTCCTCTTCTCTGCTTTTATCTCCATCATCTCATCTAACGTGTCACTACCCATCTTCACCAGCTGTAACAGGGCTATCTCCAACTTTAAATGCTCATATATTTGTCACGATACTGAGGTGTTAGGTTATGGTTTTGATTTTTGTTAATGTTTTTCAGTACTTTCCTTTTTATGCTCTAACAGGTCATGTCATATTCTGTTATGTTTGCTGTTTGTGTTTTGCCATATCAGTTCACTTCTCTCTAATCATATTTAGGTGTTTTCATGTTAGTGATTGTCTCTGCATTTGGCATTCTAGTTTATTCTTGTGTTCTTTGTACTTTTTTCTGTTAGTATTCTCTGTTAGATTATTTCCACCATCTCTGTTCAGCTCCATTCATGTTTATTCCTTCCGACCCTGATCCATGTGATCAACTAGATTTGACTCACCTGCACCACCTGGTTCCAGTGCAATGCCTGCACATGTTTCTCCTCCTATTTCAGCTCCTATCTTCTTTTTGTTTAGTGCTGGCCTCTGCTGTTTGCTTGCCTGTTTCCACACCACTTTCTATGCCTGCCTTTTTTTGACGATGTTCCATTTTCAGATGCGCTTACATGATGCTTGTCTAACTCACCATGCCGCTCCTGAGAGCTTGTCTGCACCTTGATCCTGATCCAAAACTACACGTCTTGACAATATTATTTTTATTTATCAACTACAGGATCCTAACAATAAGGTAGACAACCCTTCAATATTAAAAGTAAATTGATAAAAATGATTTTACAGTGGTTTTGACTTACAACTGCAAAAGCATCTGCTTTACTCAGTCTTATCCTCAGTTGTGCTCTTACTGTTTGCAGCCATGTTGAGAACCTCAGTTATTTTTTTATTACACCTTTTCTCTTTTGAGGGCATCTTTGCACCACAGAATGAAATATTCCTAGCTTTTAATCATTTTATGAGAGGCAATCCATGAATTAATATTTAATGGTTGTTACAGATACCTGGTAATCCAGGGATGGCACTCTTTCTTGCTGTTTCCTAACAGTGAGCTCTGGATACTTTGGATATTTCTTTTACCTCCTATATCATCTTTCTCACTATTCGTTGCTCCTTGTATAGCCTTCTTCAAAGCATTTCATTTGTGCTCTGACTTAGATATGGCCCATTTAAACTTGTAGCTTCTTCTAGCCCTATCTGACTGATGAAGATCAACACTTATCTACCATAATTTTACTTTTCCTGTCGTTTGCATTTTGCAGCTCTGCGTCACTGTCAATTATCCCACAAACAGGAAGTCATTGATTACTAATTCAAAGATCCTCAATTTTCTGACCAGATTAAAGGAAAAAAAAAAAGAAAAAGAAAAAAAAAGATATATATATATATATATATTACACAGGAAACAATGTTAAACTGTAAGATAAAAAATATTTGATATGTTCCTGTTAATAAAAATAATTGGATTTTTCAGGCCTTTGCTGCATAATCTCAAATCAGGATGTGTGTAACTGCTGGTTAGCTCCTTATGAGCTTTCTTTTACTGCAACACTGATCCTATTTTGAACAGGATTTAAATTTTGGTCAGTCTGAGGACTTCAGTTTGTCTTTTGACAATCCAAACTTTCTTATTTCAACCTCCTCAACTGTTCTCTCACTCTATACAGTACATGAGTAACTTCATTACATGGACAAAGTTAAAGGCTACTTGCCACTTTAGTTGCAGGCATCTTAAGCTCCATCTCAAGGTGATGTAGACATAACTACAGCCAGAGCAAAAATGAAAAGGCTGTTCAAGGAGCAGTGAATAGTGATGATATGGAAGGAAAATAAAATATCCGGAGCTCACTGTGAGAAAACAGCAAAAATGACAAACATAAACATGTAGACTTTGCTGAATGCTTCTGGGAGTTTGACTCATGCAAAAAGGAGAGTGGAAATATGCTCCTCTCTGTATGTTTTAACTTAGTTAAGTGATATGGAATAAGAGTATAAGAACTGTCCTATCGGGAAAGAGGTTGCTAAAGTAAGAGTGTTTCCACATTTGGTGGAAACACTGGAAACATGGTTGGCATTTATGGATTCAATTATTGTTTGTAACAGTTTTTCTACATCTTAACCAGGGATGCCAGTAAGTGTTGAGGGTGCTATATTTTTGGGTACATATTAACCATGACTGAATTTAGCCCAGATCCTGTGGCTGGAAAATAAGACAATAACCAAAATTATTACCCCTCCACCATGACCATCACAGTGGGTATGGTGCTGTTTTTAATCTGTAGCAATTGGAGAGTCAGTTGATAGGCGGTGAATAGATTGTTTGTTCAGTTTAAAGCATTTCTGATACCCAAATACATTTTTAAACAGTGTTTGAGAAAAAATAATTCCTCTTAATTCAACTGTTTTAGAAATACTTTTCTGATACTATAGATTATCATGAAATAACATTTTCATCTTTGTTAAAAAAATTATTTTGTTGTTCCCCCTGGTTCACAGAAGGAGAAATGTTATTGTAGTTGTATTTAAAATCGTAGGAATAGCTAAATGAATGGAAGGTTATGTATTCAATGTGAAAAAAGACAAAAGGGTTTCCATCTTTAATTACAATTAGAACAAAACAATTAACTGTTAAAATTGTATTTGGTACATTGTGGAAAGAAATTACTAGAAAATGTTGTAAAATGCCAAATACAGTTTTATCCAGCCGTACCAGCCTTCAGACAATCACAGTTATTAAGACGACAAGGGCAAGAAGAACTCCACAGATGATGGCTGTTGAAGAAGATAGCTGTTAAACTGATGTTCAAATTGAGTTAAATATCAAGAATCTTTGAGTTTCCAATCAAAAGGAACTGTAATAAAAGCAAACTGGCATTTATTCAGTCATTGTGAAGACTTTTCTCATTGTCTCCACTTACCAATAGGAGTGTCTGGCTCATCCTCCTCAGTTGCATCCAAGTCATCTAAGAACCATAACGATCAACTTTAGTATATTTTTAAAAATTAAAGTGAAAAACACAGATAAACTACTTTGTACACTTTCGATAAATATATGCTTACCATGGATGCCAGCACAGGTGGCGTTGCAACTGTTGTAGTCAAAGAATCGGTTTCCATTCCCAAAGCAGCCAGTCCAAATGAATCTTTTGCATTTTCATTAGTGGAGTCGTAGTAGTATCTCAAGTAGCGACCACTACATCCTCTAACCAGATGTTTAAAGTGACAAGCTTCTTTTACTGTTAAGAGAAAATAATGTAAAAGTTATTTTCAAGATTTAATAGTCATGGCAATAGTTGTTTAATCAAATGTATTCATATTATTGATCCAAAATCACAAATGTTGCTGAATATATCATTATTGACTTGAGATTTTCACCACTTGGTGGCGCATATATGTTACAAAATGTAGATATGTGGCTTCCTTGCATAAAAAAAATCCTAAAACCTTTCATGCCTGTTGCAGAGAAGAAAATATATAGTTCTGTTGTCCTGTGTGAAATATTGTTGAGAGGTCTTATTTTTGTCTTCTCTATTCAGATAGGTTTAGTTTTTTAATGGTTCTTTATGCCATAAAACTCTTATCAGGCTTTTCTTACTCCAAAGTCCACCAACAGCATAAAGTATGTTCTTAGTCTGCTTATAGATAATCTCAAATACATTTGCCATGATTCATATTTACAGCTGAGATGAGGTGCAAAAAAAAAAACATCTTTTTGAACAAGTGATTTTTATTTTGGATGATGGTGACTCAAGTGGTAGGGGTTTGTCCTGTAACCGGTGGATTGCCAGTTCGAACCCCTGCTCTGTCTGTCTTATTTGTTGTATCCTTGGGCGTCTTGCCTTACCTGCTAATTTTGGTCAGAGGGCCTGAAGGCGCCAATTGTATGGGAGCCTCACTTCTGTCAGTCTGGCCCAGGGCAGCTGTGGCTACAATGTAGCCTACCACTGTCAGTGGTTGGATGAGTGATTGTAGTGTAAAGCGCTTTGGGGTCATCGGACTTGATAAAGTGCTCTTCAAGTACAGGCCATTTTCCATTTACCCTTTTGCTCTCAAATAAAGGGAAAAGTCTTCTCACCAGCCACGGGGTAGGTTTTTTCTGAGTTGAACGAACAGTTTCTCAGGCACTCTTTCATTTTGAAAATGGTTGGCATTTCCTCCCTGGCCTTGGTAAGCGAAAGGCACGCACTGGTCGATTGTATAGTCGTAATATACAGCAAACGTGAAGGCTGTGCCTTCACCTGCATCTTTGGGCAGTCTACAGAATTCTGTTGGATGATAAACAAGACAAGTTTATTTGTATAGCCCATTTCAGCAACAAGACAAAGTTCTTTACATGATGACAAAATAAACTAAAAAAGTATATTGCAGTAGTATGATAAAGGAAACTAGAGAAAAGTTGGACTACGGACTGAAATTATTGACCTGACATCAACCTTTTTGTAAAATTGTAAAAAATTGTAAAAAATTAAACCGCTGCAGGAAATTTTTAATCTATATATTTTGTGTTAATTTTATGCACTCAATGCTTTTTAGGCCCATATATTCTTAACATAAAATCAAACGATTCTCCTTTGGGAGGAGCAAACTCCTCAGAACTGTTTTGACCCTTTATGCGTCTCGATAATTAGGGAATATTCCTTTTAAAACTGGTCCATGTCTGGACCAAGAGTCAGAGACTTCCCGTTGCTCTGTACCTTCCTCCTAACTTCTTCTAGGAGAGCCCAGCTTAACCATAGTCTGTCGGGAAGGGGTTTTTTACGCTGTCTATTCCAAGGTGGAAGATCCTAATTAATTTTTATCCCCAGTAGGAACTTTTACCAATGTGTTTTAGTTAATAATTTACAAAAGCAACTTTAAACAAATGGGGTTTTATCCTTGATTTTAAAGAACACAGGGATTCTGCATTTTTGCAGGGTAATGGAGGGTTGTTCCAGATTAGTGAAACATAAGAACTGAATGCTGCTTCTCCTTGTTTGGTTTTGATTCTGGGTATGCAGAGTATACTTGAACCAGAAGACCTGAGTGGTCTGGAAGGTTGATACAACAGCAATACATCTTTAATGTATTTGGGGGGTAAGTCAATCAGTGACTTATAAACTAACAGTCACATTTTAAAGTCTATACCCTAAAATACAGGGAGCCAGTGCAAGGACTTTAAAACTGGGATGATGGGCTCTACTCCTTTTTAGTTTCAGTCAGGACACAGGCAGCAGCGTTCTGGATCAACTGCAGCTCTCTGATTTGACTTTTTAGGCAGACCTTTGAAGACACTGTCACAGTAATCAATTTTGCATGGATACGTTTTCGAGATCCTACTGAGATATTAGTCCTTTAATCCTGGAAATGTTCTTCAGGTGATAGAAGAGCGACTTAGTGATTATTTTTATGAGCCTCTGAAGGTTCAGTTTTGAGTCCATCACTACACCCGGGCCTGACCTGTGGTTTCTAGCTGTAACTGAAGCTGTTTGCTGACTCTTGATTGCTCCTCCTCTGGTCCTAAAATAGTTACTTCAGTTTTGTTTTTGTTCAGCTGAAGAACATTATGGCACATCCATGAATTGATTTGTTCTATGCATCTACCTAACACTTGAATAGGTTCATAGTCACCTGGTGACATGGTAATGTAGAGCTGTGTGCCATCTGAATTATTATGGTAATGTATCTTGTTGCTTGTTCATATTCTAAGCTAGTAGGAGCATGTAGAAATTGACTAGAAGGGTTCCCAGGATAGAACCTTGGGGAACCCTGCATGTGATTTTGTCAACTCCGATGTAAAGTTACCTATTGACACATAAAGGTTCCTGTCCTTCAAGTAGGATTCAAACCAGCCAAGTGCTGTACCAGAAAGACCGACCCAGTT
The DNA here is from genome assembly GCF_021462225.1 of Girardinichthys multiradiatus. Classification (NCBI taxonomy): domain Eukaryota; kingdom Metazoa; phylum Chordata; class Actinopteri; order Cyprinodontiformes; family Goodeidae; genus Girardinichthys; species Girardinichthys multiradiatus. Next base: position 25,786,475 of record NC_061795.1, on the reverse strand, counting down.
CTCCAGTGGCTCCAGTAACTGTGGTCACCAATGTCAAATGCTGCACTAAGGTCCAATAATTCCAGCAGTGTGGTTCTTCCACAGTCTGTATTTATGTCATTGAATACATTGTCAGTGGTGAGCACGGAAACTTGACTGGAAGACGTCAACAGAAGAGATTTTAAGGTTAATTGTATTTACAAAACAGTCACGTTCTATTTATTTCAGAATAATGCATGTTTAATCATGACCTTTTAGTAGATCTATTACTAATGTTTAACTACCATGATCACCAGAGAGCCTCTCCCTGTTTTACAACAGCAATAAAAAGTGTTGTGTATTTTTCAGCCTTTATAGGTTTCACAGAAAGGAAGTGAGTTTCAAGCATTTCTTGCAGTTATAGAAGTACACCTAATGTTGGCAGGGTACTTACCAAATTAACTCACATGCTTACTTTAAAAACTTAAAATCAGTGTTTTAAATGTGGAAATTTGGGATAATTTGGAGTCCAATATTTTTTCAAAGAAATTGAGGCTAGTTTTAGGTCAACTTAGACTTAGGTACAGACAGAAGGAGCTTGGTGTGTGCAGGTATTCAGTTACAGAAGTAGGACATTTCTGGTCAGCTTAACACAAGAGGGAGATTATATATATAACATTTCCAGCAAAATAAGCAGTCATAAAATATTATGATTCGAGCTTCAAGTCATAACATGAATATGACACAAAGGTACAATGACATTGTAGGAAGAGCTGTTTAAAGAGCGACGTTAAGTTTTAACCTGCATAATCAACAGATTTTATCCTGAACTGACTTGTTTTGTCCCGTTACTCCATGTCTACAGTTTCAGTCGCCCCATGTGTCAGAAAAAAATAACACCCAAGTCGCTCTAAAATGCCTGAAGGGGAAGTTTTACCTCCGCGATTACGGTTTTGTTGAAGTTAGCTCATTCAGATCTGGTGAACAACATAAATCAGGCTGAATTTAGAAACCAATTCAATTTTGCTCAAGTCCACATGTTGATAACCTGGCCTACATGATGGAAAGCAAGATTCAAACCTACAATCTCATTCCTAATTATATTGTATTAATTTTCATTTTAAGAAAAACAAAACAAAAACAAATACAGTCATACCTTGTTTTTGTGAGTTGCTGATGTGAAGTGCAGATAAAACAATTCCTAAAAGTAGAAGTTTCTTCATATTGCAGCTCATCTACAGGTCCTAACTGAAATATTTCAAGTCTTTTATTGTCTTAATACGGATGATTGTGGCATACAGCTCATGAAAACCCAAAATTCCTATCTCACAAAATTAGCATATTTCATCCGACCAAAAAAAGAAAAGTGTTTTTAATACAAAAAACGTCAACCTTCAAATAATCATGTACAGTTATGCACTCAATACTTGGTCGGGAATCCTTTGGCAGAAATGACTGCTTCAATGCGGCGTGGCATGGAGGCAATCAGCCTGTGGCACTGCTGAGGTCTTATGGAGGCCCAGGATGCTTCGATAGCGGCCTTTAGCTCATCCAGAGTGTTGGGTCTTGAGTCTCTCAACGTTCTCTTCACAATATCCCACAGATTCTCTATGGGGTTCAGGTCAGGAGAGTTGGCAGGCCAATTGAGCACAGTGATACCATGGTCAGTAAACCATTTACCAGTGGTTTTGGCACTGTGAGCAGGTGCCAGGTCGTGCTGAAAAATGAAATCTTCATCTCCATAAAGCTTTTCAGCAGATGGAAGCATGAAGTGCTCCAAAATCTCCTGATAACTAGCTGCATTGACCCTGCCCTTGATAAAACACAGTGGACCAACACCAGCAGCTGACAAGGCACCCCAGACCATCACTGACTGTGGGTACTTGACACTGGACTTCTGGCATTTTGGCATTTCCTTCTCCCCAGTCTTCCTCCAGACTCTGGCACCTTGATTTCCGAATGACATGCAGAATTTGCTTTCATCCGAAAAAAGTACTTTGGACCACTGAGCAACAGTCCAGTGCTGCTTCTCTGTAGCCCAGGACTGGGGAATGCGGCACCTGTAGCCCATTTCCTGCACACGCCTGTGCACGGTGGCTCTGGATGTTTCTAGTCCAGACTCAGTCCACTGCTTTCGCAGGTCCCCCAAGGTCTGGAATCGGCCCTTCTCCACAATCTTCCTCAAGGTCCGGTCACCTCTTCTCGTTGTGCAGTGTTTTCTGCCACACTTTTTGCTTCCCACAGACTTCCCACTGAGGTGCCTTGATACAGCACTCTGGGAACAGCCTATTCGTTCAGAAATTTCTTTCTGTGTCTTACCCTCTTGCTTGAGGGTGTCAATAGTGGCCTTCTGGACAGCAGTCAGGTCGGCAGTCTTACCCATGATTGGGGTTTTGAGTGATGAACCAGGCTGGGAGTTTTAAAGGCCTCAGGAATCTTTTGCAGGTGTTTAGAGTTAACTCGTTGATTCAGATGATTAGGTTCATAGCTCGTTTAGAGACCCTTTTAATGATATGCTAATTTTGTGAGATAGGAATTTTGGGTTTTCATGAGCTGTATGCCAAAATCACCCGTATTAAGACAATAAAAGACTTGAAATATTTCAGTTAGTGTGCAATGAATCTAAAATATATGAATGTTAACTTTTCATCATTACTTTATGGAAAATAATGAACTTTATCACAATATGCTAATATTTTGAGAAGGACCTGTATGTGATGTCTTTTCTGGACTGACTGAGGGCTCATTATTGACCTTTGGACCAATATTTCCCAAATGATGGCCCTGTCAATCGAAACTGAAGTTAATGGTAGTGCTAGACAGTTTCTATCTGAATATGTTTACATTCGAAAAACGTAATCCAACGGATCCAACTTGAGTTGCTCTGCAATCTATGCCTCCTTCTTGCTCAGTGACAGCAGACATTTTTGCATTGAAGTTGGTACCTACATTTCAAACGTGATAAATCTAGATGCAAAAACAGCACCCGCAACCCTTTTCAGGTTTGATCGCATTGCGGGTGATAAAGGATTACATTTGCATATCCCCCTCCCATAAATTTGTACGTTAAGGTCATTATCATATGTTTTGCATATTCAAGAAGGCAAAATGTTAAAAAGTTTGCGCCCGCTGTTCTGTTCATTTTACACAATCAATCCGATTAGCACCTCGTTTGTAGATCAACTTTGCAGACACATACAGGTTTGCGTGTAGTTTTGTACACAAACCTTTTGAAGATCAGGCTTTAAGACAATAATCCAAATTATTTCTCCTCAACTACCAACACATTGGGTATGGTGCTGTTTTTAATCTGTAGCAGATGGAGGGTCAGTAGTTAGACGGTGGATAGGTTGTTCAGTTTAAAGCATTTCTGTTACTAAAATGAACTTTTTAAACAGTGCTTAATAAAATGTAATTCATCCTAATTGTCATGTTTAATTACAGTATACCTTTGCTGAAGTTCAAATTATATTCCTTGGAATAAAATCTAAGTTACTTGTCACTTAAGATGCTGAACTCACCACTGCACAGTTTCAGTGTGAAAAAAAAGTTTCTGTAGGGATAATCATAAAATCTCACAGCTGTTTAACCTCTTTACCAGAGACCTACTCCCTTTTTATAATGATGATAGTAAAAAGTCTGAATTTCTAGCCTGGTTGGTTTATAAATATCCTATCTAGGAGTGACGCTGAAAAACTAGTCCATGCATTTGTTACTTCAAGGCTGGAATATTGTAATTCGTTACTATCAGGATGTCCACAAAATGCAGTTAAAAGCCTTCAGCTGATTCAAAATGCTGCAGCAAGAGTTCTGATGAAAATTAAAAAGAGAGATCATATTTCTCCTATTTTAGCTTCCCTTCATTGGCTCACTGTTAAATCCAGAATAGAATTTAAAATTCTCCTCCTCACATATAAAGCCCTTAATGATCTAGCTCCATCATACATCAGAGATCTGATTGTTCCATATGTTCCTAACAGAGCACTTTGTTCTCAGAGTGCAGGTTTACTGGTGGTTCCTAGAGTCTCTAGAAGTAGAATGGGAGGCAGATCCTTTAGTTATCAGGCTCCTCTCCTGTGGAACCAGCTCCCAGTTTCAGTCCGTGAGGCAGACACCCTGTCTACTTTTAAGGCTAGGCTTAAAACTTTCCTTTTTGATAAAGCTTATAGTTAGAGTGGCTTAGTTTATCCTGAGCTATCTTCCTTATTTTTTACCTCCGTCTTCTTCCCTCCCTGTTGGTTGGAGTAAGGTGGAGTCAGGTTTAGCCTAAACCGGCTCAGTTATGGTTGAGGTGCAAACACACCCTCCATTTCTGCTACCTGTATGACCCCTTCTCTTTTTCAATGGTTATGATTAGTCTAACAGAGAGAGGTATCCCAATCATTGTGGTATTTAGTATAACAATGACCATCAGTGGGACCCTTTGTGGGGTTCCTTGAGATGACATTGTTGTAAATAAGCGCCGTTTAACTAAATAATCTGAACTGAAACTATCTGTGTAGTTATGCTGCTATAGGCTTAGGCTGCTGGAGGACATAACGACCACTTTCACCCTCTTCGCTACATTCTCACACTACTCTCCAATTTTGCATTGTTTGCTGTTATTTCAGCTTTTAACCTTGTTCTCTCTTTTCTCTTCCTAGAAGCTACACCTGGCCTGACTCTGTTTCTACCTGTGACTCCTTTATGGAGGGGGGCATCGTCCAAGCTTCTGCTGGCAACAACTTAATGCTCACCCTCTACCGATGATCCACATAGCCCTGTCTTTTAGTGTGTAACCCTTTCTCTCTCCTAGATATGGAAATTGACTGAGCTTTTACTGTAAGTAATTATATGTGCTCTCTTTCAGACTCTAACCTTGAAAACTGGCTCAGAGTTTATCTGTTCTTTCTTTCTAGATGAAATGACTAAAGGAGCTACATCCACTAACATTTACTTTTCCTTCCCATAGAAAGTACTCCTGGATTAGTACTTCTTTGTTCTCTTTGTGTCTCTGCTCTGTTCTCTCTAACACCCAGTCGGTCATGGCAGATGGCCGCTCACACTGAGCCTGGTTCTGCTGGAGGTTTCTTCCTGTTAAAAGGGAGTTTTTCCTCTCCGCTGTCGCTACATGCATGCTCAGTATGAGGGATTGCTGCAAAGTCAATGCCAGTGACTGTCCACTGTCTCTACAAGCTCATCCGGGAGGAGGGAATGCTGCAAGTCACTGACTCGATGCAATCTGCTGGGTTTCCTTAGATAGAAAAACTTTTTATCCAATTTGAATAAAAAGCTAACTCCGACTGCACTGTTCAATTGTTAGGATTAATTGGAATGTATGTACCTGACTGTTGGGAAGTGCCTTGAGACAACATGTGTTGTGAATTGGCGCTATATAAATAAAACTGAATTGAATTGAATTGAATTAACTTCAAACAGAGGAGGTTTATTCAGTTTCCTTCCAAAACTGTGACATGTTCTGCATAGTGGCCAGTCAGCTGTAGCTTATAACAGTCAGACTCAGACAGAATGATCTCATTGTTTAAGTGTTGGAGTTAACATGATTATGTAAAGGTAAAAGTGGAGTGAAGTAATATTAAATTATCATGCAGCCCTACTTCACAATTATGCTCTACTTTATGTTAGTTTATCACTTAAAATCCCAATTAAATAAATTGGTGTTTGTTGTTAATGTGGAAAGGTTTAACAGGCACAACTGATGGCGAGATTGAGTGTTACTTTACACTGAAGTTACTTTATGTACAAAAACCAACATGATTAAAGTCCCAATTAATGCAACATTTATTGTTGACAAATTTAGTCCAAGGAGAGCAGGCATGGGAAAACACTACAGGTCTAAACATCACTTTTTTATTTTAAAGTAAAAACTGTCAGCCACAGGATTGCAGGTTTCTGTAAAATACTATTGTTGTATACATCTGGATTATGCTTAGAGAACGAAGCTATAATCTGGAAGATAAGGTTGACATCGAAAGGAAAACACTCCGGTACATTGCCAAAGAAAACAAAATCTGGAATAAAGGTTCTTCACATGTTCAAATTATATTCCTTGGAATAAAATCTAAGTTACTTGTCACTTAAGATGGTGAACTCACCACTGCACAGTTTCTAAGTGAAAACTTTTTTTTTCTGTAGGGATAATCATAAAATCTTACAGCTGTTTAACCTCTTTACCAGAGACCTACTCCCTTTTTATAATGATGATAGTAAAAAGTCTGAATTTCTAGCCTGGTTGGTTAACTTCAAACAGAGGAGGTTTATTCAGTTTCCTTCCAAAACTGTGACAATGTTCTGCATAGTGGCCAGTCAGCTGTAGCTTATAACAGTCAGACTCAGACAGAATGATCTCATTGTTTAAAAAGTTCAGAATTATAGAGAAACACATTATTCAGTCAGCTCAGCACAAGTAGGAGACGGTAAATAATATTTCTACCTCAGTGTTCACAGTTGAAAATACTAGTTTTTTGGTAACAACACAGAACAGTTCTTGTTAGTCTTAACTTACTTGTAGTAAATAAAAAAAGGCAAAATTCAGTCATTATCTGTTATTCTTCAACAGTGAATTGTTTTGATTTTGTGGGAGGTGTGCAACACTTTCCCAGAGCTTCAGTGTCTTGTTGTGGTTGGCCCTCTTGTAGATGAAAGATGACTTGATGAAGAGTATTGTGAATTCAAGTTCCCTGTCCTTGATTTACTTCGATGGTCAAGAGTGAATAAAACCCGTGGATGCAGGCTACTAGACGGAGGGAGGTTGATATGAAACAACAGACTTTATTAAGTAATGTGGTGACAAATGTACTGGCCTTGCAGTGAATCCTGCAAATCATAAATCATTGATGAACACTGTTCCAGAACAACACCATCCATACTTGGACTGATCTCACCTTATATTCTATTGTAAAGTCAATTGTGTATATATGTACATTTAAAAAGATATTCTTTATTTCTGCGGTTATATATGAAAAATATATAAAATCCATACTGAGAGCAAAGTATACTGGAGTCAAATTCCTTAGCTGTCTGTACAAACTTGGCAATAAAGCTGATTCTTATTCTAATTCTGATATCCCTTGATCCCTTTTTCACATATTGTTGCAATACCACCCCGAAGGGCAGTGCATTTTTTATTTTTTATTTTATGTGACAAACGAAAACAAAGGAGTGCACAGCTGTAAAGCAGATGAAAAAGGATTCTTAGTTTTTAAAAGTTTCACAAAAATCTAGACCTTTTTGCTGCAATTACAGTCATTTTGGGTATGTTTCCCTACCAACTTTGAACATTTAGAACAGTATCTTTCAACCCTGGTCCTCAAGGCAAACTGTCCTGCATGTTTTAGAAGTTCTCATGCTTTAATTCACCTGATTCAGGTGATTGCAGTTCAGCAAAAGCCTGTTAATCAACCATCAACTGTAATCAGCTCGGTTGAAGCAGGGAAATCTCTAAAACATGCAGTGCTGTGTGCCTTGAGGACCCTGGTTGAAAAACACTGATTTAGAGACTAAAATCTTTGTCCATTCTTCTGTCCAAAACAGCTCCAACTAGTAAAGTTGTATGACCAGCGTTGGGATCATCAGCTTTCAAGTCTTTCTTCAGATCCTCAGGTGTATTTGAGTGTGGACTAATGGCCATTCTAACACATAACACTTTACATTGTAGCTCTGGTTGTATGTGTTGTTGTCCAACTAGTATTCCAGGTGCCATGCATTTAAACTTTGCTTGCCAGTATTTGACTACTAAGACTGACTTTTATCTCAGCATTGGTCCTATGTCAGTGATCGAGATGCCGAAAGTTCAAGGAGAGTGTTGGAGTTAACATGATTATAAAAAGGTAAAAGTGGAGTGAAGTAATATTAAATTATCATGCAGCCCTACTTCACAATTATGCTCTACTTTGTGTTAGTTTATCACGTAAAATCCCAATTAAATACATTGGTGTTTGTTGTTAATGTGGAAAGGTTTAACAGGCACAACTCATGGCGAGATTGAGTGTTACTTTATACTGAAGTTACTTTATGTACAAAAACCAACATGATTAAAGACCCAATTAATGCAACATTTATTGTTGACAAATTTAGTCCAAGGAGAGCAGGCATGGGAAAACACTACAGGTCTAAACATCACTTTTTTATTTTAAAGTAAAAACTGTCATCCACAGGATTGCAGGTTTCTGTAAATACTATTGTTGTATACATCTGGATTATGCTTAGAGAACGAAGCTATAATCTGGAAGATAAGGTTGACGCTGAAAGGAAAACACTCCGGTACATTGCCAAAGAAAACAAAATCTGGAATAAAGGTTCTTCACATGTTCTCTGAGTGCATATATGTGGCTGGAAGTATTAACACAAACAGGTTGCTGCGGTGTGGAGCGCTCACACCTCACCTGACAGGACTCAGAGCGCTCCTTCCAGCACTCCTTCAGAATGAAGCGGAAACCTAAGTGAGGCGGGTTCGCTGCCTGTGCGGTGGCCGCTGCATGGTTGTCACCCTCCGGTGACTTGAATGACTCTGACGACCGGTTTCGTTGATGTTCTGACGTCAGTTTGCGCCAACAACATGGGTATAAAAGGGCTTTCCCAAGACGGGCGCTCGTGGATCCTGGAGCTGTGCAAAGTTGTCACTTGACTGGAGGAGGTCAAGATGCGCATTTTGAGCTTCACCGCCAGCGTGGTCCTGCAGCTGACTTCCCTCAGCGTCCTGCACGGTAAGGTCTATGATGGGCAACAAAAATGAGCCTTTCCAGTGTTCTGAGTAGAAAGGATACTTCACCTCCACGATTATAAGTTACATAAAATGTGGTTGCTTGAATCTGTCAGACTATGCTTTTTGTTGGTATAATCAGTTATCAGTGTAACCAATTGCGCTTTTAAAGTATTTTAACACAAGTATAATATTTTTTTGTTTCAGCTTCAGGTGCTAAATGGACGTACAGTGGTAAGTATGATGGTATTTGTTTTTACTACAAGTTACATGAAACCCCACATTTATTTTGTGCGGTGTTTTTACATTAGCTACGAAATATGTCTGTAGCAGTTGACGATTATAGTAAATCTAAAGTGATTGATTGATTGCTTTATTCTGAACATCTGCATTCAGTAGCAACATTATAGCACATATCTATCACTATCCACAAAACCCTAATATATCCAAAACAAAATAAAATGGAGCAAAGAAATAATGAGCAAAGAAAAAATATTAATTTTGTTTCTGTGGAAGGTAAGCACTAAATAAAATAAATTATAATAAGAAAGGTAAATGAAATGACCCGATCTATTAACTTTTTGTTTGGCTTTCACTTTTAAATGGTAAGACAGCTCTGGAAGTGTCAAATGTAGTGCCTTTTGGTCAAAGAAAAATAAAACCTGCGATCCTCCTGTGACATGGCAAGACAACTATTTACATCATCGTCATTACCCCATGTTATTGTAGGGTTCTTCTACAAACTCTGCATTCACAACATTGCATTAGTGGTTGACTGGCCTTTGTGTCATGCCTTAAGGTCTGAGGACTTCTTGACCCATGATTCTGTTACATAAGCCATAGTCACGTCATGACCTCTTGTCTTTGTATCAATGCGCCAGAACAATCTTTCAGAGAGTGGATTTTACAGAAAATCACATTTCAGCATCCAAATCCTATAATAAACACAGTTTTGTTTAGTGAGGCAATTATTCCTAACTTTTTGAAGAAAAATAAGCATTTTGACACTTAAAGGACAATGCAACAACCACCTCAAGCAAACGTTTTATTTTCTATTATATTGAGGATTGTATGTGATTTTTCTTCTGAATCTGTCAGTATCTCTATCCAGAAGTTAAGACACCTAATTTTATTGCCAATTTAGGGCAGAGTCCCCTTATCTGTGCTGTGCAAGACTATATTAACACACTTAAATAAAGATTTACATGTGTCCAGTAATATTTTACAAACTAGTCCACAAAATCATAGCAAATCCCACATGTTTTCAGACTTCTGCTGCCACATTTCATCCTCACTTACATCCAGAGGCCTGAGAGGCTTTTTGTCATAGTAGTTGAGTCATTTGTAAAGCTGGTAGCACTTTCTGTTGACATGGCCGCTGCTGAGTCATGCAATTTATCCTAACCTCAACACTTCACACTGTAGCAGAGGACAAACAGTAAATCTTAATGTGGGACGTTGATCGTGACTGTTCTGAATAGATTGCTCCGAAAAAAGTACAAACTTTTCTAATTTATGGTTCCTTCTGCACAGAAAAGACTGCATTTAAGAAATTACCCACAAGCACATAGGATCAAGCAGACACTGCCAAGGGACCCTCAGATTGAACTGAATGGCATGTCTGTTGCAGGCAGACTTCATGCTGCATCATTCAATATTAACAATGGTCGGCTGGCATGTGCTAAATGGTGAAATATCAAATTATTTCCTGATGGGTAATGATTTAGTGCCAAACACTCAGCCAGCAGGGGAGTATATTTTCAGGGCTTTTTATATTACTGTTTAAATTCATTCATCACAAACTGTCGGCCTTAATTATGATTGAGGATCTAATTTGAAAAGCAATGGAATCAAAATATCTCTAACTTTATTTTGAAGGGCATTGTGAGTAATTACGTTTGCAGACACATCACAGGGACATACCCATGCAGTTGAGGTCACTTTGTAAAAGTGCAAGACTGGAAAAATGTGAGCATGTTTGCCATCTTGTGTTAAATAGAAACCTCTTATTAGATGAAGATAGAGCTTTCCCCTGTGACTCAGTACATGGTAGAACCACCTCTTACTGCAGTTACAGCTGCAGATCTGTTGGGATATTTCTCTGCCAGCTTTGCACATCTATTGACTTTTGCAAAAGAATTTTTTGCTTCAAAAAAGCTCCAACTCAGTTACCCTGGATGGAAAAAGTGTCTGAACATCAGATGATTGGCACAGTTCATCTCATAAATATGCTTTGATTTAAACCATTCCAGTGCAGCTCAAGTTTTTTGCAGCCACTAACAGGTCTTCTTCCAGAATTGCCCTGTATTTAGCTTCATTGCGATTCCAATCAACTTTGCCCTTTTTTGCTGTTCCTGCTGAAAAAAAACCACCACAGCACGAGTTTGTCACAACCATTTGTCACCATGGGGATGGTGTATTAAGGGTAATGATGTTCAGAAATAGTTCTTTACTCCTCATAATGTTCTGTATATACCCCTAAAATTCCCATTATGGACTCATCTGACCAGATCAACTTCCATGTGTTTGCTTTGTTCTCTATATAGCTTGTGGTAAACTGCAAGCAGAGCTTATTTGGCATTCTTTCAATTATGGCACTTTTCGCTATTCTTACATAAATTCCAGTTTTGTGGCATACATAATAGTTGTCTTTAGGACAGAGTCTGGCACCTAAGCTGTGGATCTCTGCAGCTCCTCCAGAGATACCATGGGCCTCTTTGCTGCCTCTGTGATTAATGTCGCCATCACCTGCCCAGTCAGTTTAGGTGGACGGCAATGTCTTGGTTAGTTTCCAGTTGTCTTATACTCTTTTCTTTTATGGAGCCTAGAATTTATTTTTGTATAACCTAAACCTGCTTTAAACTTCACCTTCATGATGATGCTTGTTTACTAATGTTCTCTATCAAAATTCTAAGGCCTTCATAGAACAGCTGGAAATATACTTGGATTAAATTACACACAATGTTGGCTGCATTTACTAACAAGATTGTGATTGATTCTGAAGGCCATTTGTTGAGCAAGATATTTTGTGGGAATTGGAGAAAAGAGGACCTGAATGCAAATGCCTGTTACACTCTTCAGATTTTTATATTGTAAAAAAAAAAGAACATTAATTATTTTTCTTCCACTTCATCATGATGCATTGCTTTGTGTTGGTCTGTCAGATAAAATCCCCCAAAATTGTTGAAAGTTATGTAATGTGACAAAATATGAAAATGTTTAACTTCAAAACTCTTACAAATCCTGCACATATCAGCACAGTTTTATTCAGGAAGAAAACTTATATGTAAAAGCCATTACAGTGCACTCGTTAGTTTACTAAACATTGAGTATCAAACATATCCATCTATTTGGAGTCTTTTTTCTCCACACAATTGCTATCCTTAAACTGAAAATGTGTTTAAAAAAAACCACAAAAAACTGTCTAATTTTGCTTTAATTTTCTCTTATCAAAATTTTACATATAAAGTTTGAAACTGGTCCTTTGAATCTATGCGGATGTGAGCCTTCTTTCATTTGCCATTTTCATGCCTAGGTGAATCTTTTTAAAAGTGTTTTATTGGTGTTACAGGACCAGAGGGAGAGCAACACTGGCCCAAGCATTACCCTTTTTGTGGTGGTGCTTTCCAGTCTCCAATAGACATTAAGTCAGAGCTGATGAGGTTTGATCCAGCTTTACGTCCAATTGAGGTTCAAAACTACAACCTGTCACCAAATGAACAACTCACTCTTGGAAATAATGGACACTCTTGTGAGTATAAATCAGCAGAAACCATCATCAAGTATTAGGCATTGTTAAAGTTCACTTTGAATTAAGTGCAAAGATAGAAGATTGAGATGTAGAAGCTCTTTAATTCAAAGTGATTAACTACACAAGGTATTCATTAGAAATGGCAACGTATAAATGTGGAGAGCTGCTTTCTGGATCTACACTAAGAAAATGAAGGGAGGATCATCTTTCCAGATCAGCCATGGCAATTTTCTATAATCACTCTCTTATTATCTTAACTGTCCTTTCATTCAAAGAAAAAGTTTCAGATTTGGTCAGGGAAAATTCATGCCAAGGGTGTTCCTTTGCAGTGATTTTTACTTTAGCCCACAGAAATTTCATCAGCCTTATATGTGGTCTCTATTTATAACAAAATCGTAAATGTAATTGCTCACAATTTGGACATGCTGTAGACCAATATTCCTGTGTGGTGTTGTTGCATTAAGCTGGATTTTGTAAGGATGGTTCAATGGACTTCTGACACAATCCTTCAAGAATTTCATCAGGAATTTCAGTGACAGTTGTGCTTAACATGCAACATCAGCCAGGTCACAGTGATGATTCAACATGAGAAATCTCTGTGAGTGAACTTTTTTTAAACAGGTGACTGAATGCAAAGAGCAGACAAGTGCTTATGTTTGCATATGTGATGGACCTTCACACCACAAGTTGAGTGACATGTTTGTGTGATGCGCGTTTGAAAAGAGCTGACATGGGTTTTTCATACGTAAGCAGTCATGACACACAGATGAACATGTGGAGTGTAACACGCATCACTCCAACATTAACTGCATTTAATGCAGCCTTGTGACCTTGGTGGCTAGGAGATGGGGCTAGTGACCTTCTCACTTTGGAAAAGGTTAAAATTAATGCTTCTTGATTGTTGTAAAGCACTGGTGACTCTGCCATTGATTTTATTTCATTTGCAGTGCAAATATCTTTGCCCCCGAAGATGTGCATCTCCAGCTTGCATCATCGCTACACTGCAGCTCAGCTCCATTTCCACTGGGGCTCCTCCAATCGTCCTGCAGGATCTGAACACACAGTGAAGAGTAGGCGGTATGCAGCAGAGGTAAAGTGACATAAATTCCTTTTTCTTAGTGTTTATTAACAAAACAGTAATTAATTCAAATGCTTACAGTTTGAGTCAGATATGTGTTTATATGAATCTCATCTTATCTATGCCCTTTTAATAAAAACAACTTCAATAAACTTTAAAAACCAAAATTGGGTTTACAAGTTTGAATTCATTGTAAATCTTCTCCAATCAGTACTGGGTTATATCTATCTATCTATCTATCTATCTATCTATCTATCTATCTATCTATCTATCTATCTATCTATCTATCTATCTATCTATCTATCTATCTATCTATCTATCTATCTATCTATCTATCTATCTATCTATCTATCTATCTATCTATCTATCTATCTATCTATCTATCTATCTATCTATCTATCTATCTATCTATCTATCTATCTATCTATCTATCTATCTATCTATCTATCTATCTATCTATCTATCTATCTATCTATCTATCTATCTATCTATCTATCTATCTATCTATCTATCTATCTATCTATCTATCTATCTATCTATCTATCTATCTATCTCTCTCTCTCTCTCTCTCTCTCTCTCTCTCTCTCTCTCTCTCTCTCTCTCTCTCTCTCTCTCTCTCTCTCTCTCTCTCTCTCTCTCTCTCTCTCTCTCTCTCTCTCTCTCTCTCTCTCTCTCTCTCTCTCTCTCTCTCTCTCTCTCTCTCTCTCTCTCTCTCTCTCTCTCTCTCTCTCTCTCTCTCTCTCTCTCTCTCTCTCTCTCTCTCTCTCTCTCTCTCTCTCTCTCTCTCTCTCTCTATATATCTATATCTATGTGTCTGCACAAACGGTTAGAAACCGACTCCGTGAGGATGGTATGAGGGCCCAACGTCCACAAATGGGGGTTGTGCTCACAGCCCAATACCGTGCAGGACGCTTGGCATTTGCCAGAGAACATCAGGATTGGCAAATTCACCACTGGCGCCCTGTGCTCTTCACAGATGAAAGCAGGTTCACACTGAGCACATGTGACAGACGTGACAGAGTCTGGAGACACTGTGGAGAGCTATCTCCTGTAACATCCTTCAGCATGACCGGTTTGGCAGCGGGTCAGTAATGGTGTGGGGTGGGGTGGCATTTCTTTGGCGGGCTGCAAGGCCCTCCATGTGCTTGCCAGAGGTAGTCTGACTGTCATTAGGTACCAAGATGAGATCCTCAGACTCCTTGTGAGACCATATGCTGGTGTGGTTGGCCCTGGGTTCCTCCTAATGCAGGACAATGCTAGACCTCATGTGGTTGGAGTGTGTCAGCAGTTCCTGCAAGATGAAGACATTGAAGCTATGGACTGGCCCGCCCTTTCCCCAGATCTGAATCCCATTGACCACATCTGGGACATCAGGTCTCGCTCCATCCACCAACGTCACGTTGCACCAGACTGTCCAGGAGTTGGATGCTTTAGTCCAGGTCTGGGAGGAGATCCCTCAGGAGACCATCCACCGTCTCATCAGGAGCATGCCCAGATGTTGTAGGGAGGTCATACAGACACGTGGAGGCCACACACAATACTGAGCCTCATTTTGACTTGTTTTAAGGACATTACATCAAAGCTGGATCAGCCTGTAGTGTGTTTTTCCAATTTAATTTTGTGTGTGACTCCAAATCCAGGCCTCCATTGGTTAATAAATTTAATTTCCATTGATGATTTTTGTGTGATTTTGTTGTCAGCACATTCAACTTTGTACAGAACAAAGTATTCAATGAGAATATTTCATTCATTCAGATCTAGGATGTGTTATTTGAGTGTTCCCTTTATTGTTTTGAGCAGTGTATATATATATATATATATATATATATATATATATATATATAATACAGACCAAAAGTTTGGACACACCTCATACAAAGAGGTGTGTCCAAAGAGTTTTTTTTATTTTCATGGGTATGAACATGTGCTCAAAGGCTGGATCCATGCTAGGAAATCAAGCATTTTCAAAGAACCCTATTTTTTCTGCCATATATTTAGCTTGTTACGGCGACAAAATATGTGGAATTTGCAAATAGAGATTTATTCAAATATTTAATCAAATTATTATTTAGTGTGTCTAGTTCTTGTTTTTAAAATGCATGGAATTTGTATGTTGTATCATCCCACACTGGAAAAAGAGCTGTTCAAATGCATCACAAAAAGTCAAATTCAACATGACATTCATGGTGATGATGAGTGTATGCAAACGTCTGACCAGAACACCACAGTACATTGTCATTTCCACTTTTACATGTAAGGTCAACTTGTAAGTAACACTTACCTATCCATTGCCACCATTGTTGCCTATTTGTTATATATTGGGTTTGGCAAAATGTCAAAATGTTATTAAACGTGAAAAGACGAGGATAAAGAAAAAATAAATCACCTAACAAAGGAACAGGAAACAGTAGAGATCCATTTGCTGAAATGAATCACTGAAAGGGGTGCACAAACTCCTCTCACATTCATCTATTCTGCAGACAGTTGTTTTATGCTGTCTAGAGTCCCTTTAATTTTAAAAATTACAAACCTTAGAATGCTCATACATTATTAGCAAGGGAGTAGTAAACAATATGCAAATTCCACTCACAAGAAATGTCAGTGGAATTAAGTTTATATTTTAAAGTAAAGCAATTTTTCAAAAACAGTGGAAAGTGTTTACTGACAATGGGTTTTAACAATTTCTCACATAAAATGTTTTTTACATTTTCCAACATAAAAAAAAACAGAAGGTACAAAAAACACAACATTTAAAACAGAACGGGTTTAATTTTGGATACATTTATGATTATTAGCCACAGTTGTAAGTAGATTTCAAACAGAACTGGGAAAACTAAGACATGTTGGAGTGATAAATTCATACACAGACCCATTCAGTAAATTTGAATATTGTTGAAAAGTTCATTTATTTCAGTAACTTAGCTCACTAAAATAAATGCATTATATAGATCAATTGCACACAAAGTGATATTTTCAAGCCTTTATTTATTTTAATTATGAGTATTTTCTGCTTACAGCTAATGAGACCATGACATTTAAGATTAGAATATTACATCAGACCAAGTTTTTAAAAAAGAAATGTGGGCTTTTTGAAAGGTATGTTTCATGCCTGCTTTAAGATTGTTATTTTCAATATTCTTAATCTGATACACAATCCCCATTGGAACACAATTTATTTAATATAACTGTATAATATACACTTAAATGGCCTTCATCTATGCACTACTTCAGGTGACAAAGTCTCTCTAGGCAATGATTAATGCTTCATGACAAAAATGACGACCTTTTGATTGGCACTGACATCAGAGATGATGACACCATTTATTGTTGATGCAGCTCATTCAGAAGAAACTAGATGTTTTGCATCTGTTGCAGTTTCTTGACACTGTATTAAACTTTCAATCAGACAATTTTAAAGACAGATTTATTAAAGCTTATTATGCATCTTACCTTACTAAAAATGTAAAAAATAAATTAAATGCCAAGGCCACAACAAAGAAGCCATTTTAATTCTCTATTAGCAGTAACATTTTGTATCCCATTGCTGCTTTTACTCTAAAGCAAAAGAGAAGTCCACTTACAGTCTTCTTATGCTTTCCAGTATCCCAGTGTTTCATCCCAGCAGGATATAAAAGGCTTTAAGTGGAAGACAATTATATGTTGTGGGTTTTAACCACATTTGGAAAGGAGTCACCATCTGTCCAGTTTTTATTTAAAAGCTTTTTCTGATTTGATCTGGTAATATAGCCTAAATAAGGTGAAAAAGACAATTTTATTTAATGTTTTTTTCATTTGATTCAAAGTGGGTGGATGCTACCCTACCTGTGTTCTTTTTATGTTGCGCCTCTTTTACAAGGCAGCCACATCTAAGGTTTGACTTCAGTTTCTTATAGACATGTATCTTTTTAAAGTCTCTCCAAGCTTCAGGACCACAATTCCCTGATGACAGGTCTTTTGTATGGGATTGAATAAGGAGAAATGAAACATTTCCTAGAAATAGTGAAAATGCATACGTTAGTCTACATACACATTATCATTAAATTTGCCCTCAATGACAAACCTTGTCTTTGTGTTCAAACTGATGGGAAATCACCATGACCATAACTTCTTAAAGGCTGGCATTCATTTATGCTCTGTTTTAGAATAGAAAAGAGTAAAATAGAACAGACGTTTTCAATGTCATTACCACAAAAAACTTTGTTAAAAAGGCACAACATGTAACACTTAAAAAGAGAGAAAAGACAAACCATAAACAACACTTAAATGTTAATAAATTGATGCAATTAAAAAACATATTGCAAATCCCAGCCTGCATGGATCCCTTGGTCTGTGTGCATATGTATGTATATGAGTCCGCGGGGGAGTTGGAGGGGTTGCTGGATGGATTTTACAGCTCTGGGGTTGGTGTGATCTTCAGTCATACATCTTGCTTTCCTCTGTACCCATCCAACATATACTGAGTCCATATCTGGGAGAGAACGTCCCGTGATCCAATGTGCTGGCAAGCCCTTTCAGTCTTGTGCAGTGCAGCTGACCCGCCACCCTTTCACTCTGTGACAGAGGATATTCTCTGTTGTGGCTCTGTTGAAATTTGTGAACAGCCCAGAGGAGAGTCCAACATGTTTAAGCTCCCAGAGGAAGAAGAGGCTTTGTTGGGCTTTCTTTGCCAAGTTTAG
Source organism: Girardinichthys multiradiatus (assembly GCF_021462225.1). Classification (NCBI taxonomy): domain Eukaryota; kingdom Metazoa; phylum Chordata; class Actinopteri; order Cyprinodontiformes; family Goodeidae; genus Girardinichthys; species Girardinichthys multiradiatus. The sequence continues at coordinate 25,768,311 of NC_061795.1, read as the reverse complement.
AAAACAGGTAAGATCAGATGTGATGGATGGCACAGGAACAATATGTTTTCCATATGGTTTATAGTTTATCTGTTTCAGGAGAAGATTGTGTACAGGTCTTTCATTTTTGACCTGCTATTATACACATAGACCTCCTTGATCTTCCCTGGTGTTCAGGGCGATTTTGCTGGTTAAGCACTGTCAGGTGCTGGATTTATTCTCTGTAGCAAGTCTCCATACAGTCTGATATAAAACCCACTATGATGGTGTCATTGTCAAATGTTGTGAAATAGATGGCAGAACAGTCACATGCTAAGAGAATAAAAAAAAGGCTGGACTGAGCATACAGCCCTGTGGCATACCTGATTTCAGGACCTGTGAAAATATACCATTCCATATCCTGAACAAGGGTTGGGGAAAGATCCAGAACGTAGCAACAGAGATAATTATAAGTTATGAAGCTTCAGTGTTTTATTAGTATGCATTATGATTATGATCATTTCATCCCGTTAAAAACAATCAATATCCCATCATTATGGAATCATGGTCCTTGAGATGCATGTCCAAGTATTAAGCGCTCAACATAAAATCCAATGTTTCTTCCGATATTTAGTCAAAAACATGTTTAAATCACCATACCCCATACATCTTACAATGATTTAAACTGTAAGACAATGGCTTTTATTAGTACAAAAAAACATATATAAAACATATTTATTTTACACAATATCAAAAAAACAAGTCATACTGAATACAACTAAACAGAAAGGGGTAAAGGTATTACTTTATTGTCCTATCTGATATGGCAATGCGGCAACCAAACAACAAATTAAGAACATCTATTATTCGTAAATGGTTTTGTTTTTGAAAAAAGGATAATATACACACGACTAAACAGATTGCCAGTTAAGTCAATTAAGCCAGTTATAGAGCATTTTCAGACACAATTTCAATCGCTTATATCAGTGACAACAGTATACTACTGGATTTATAGCAGAGTGTTTTTACAGTGCAGTATTGATACCTCTGCTTAGTTTCAAAATTAAATGTCCCAAAAATCATAAATTTGAGTCAACAAACTTATAGTGCTCACATTTCTTGTTTTTAAATTAAAACATCTACAGTAAAAAGCCTTCTTAATGCACTATACATAAATTAAGCAAAACAGTCTTATAGCAAAAACTATAGCAAAAAGTGAAATACCTCTGATCATTTGTTTTTAACTGTATTTTGATAGTATTTTTTTGTTTGTTTGTTTTACAGATGCATGTAGTACATTACAATTCAGACAAGTACCCCAACATTTCCATGGCTGTAGACAAATCTGATGGTTTGGCTGTGCTGGGTGTATTGATTGAGGTGAGACTATATGGATCTTGTTAAAGGGGGGCTAATTATCTTTCTTGTAGAGTTGAATCACCTAACTATGCTTTCTCTATAGATTGGGAAGTTTAATCCTAACTATGAACAGTTTCTGAAGTTTATCAATGGTATCAAATACAGAGGTGAGTAATACATTTAAATCCAAAGTTAGATTTGTTGAAAGAAATCAGAGTAATAAAACTTCTAGACCTTAATATTGTCAAACTGACATCGCCAATGAAAATACACATTAACTAATTTAATATTTTCACAATCCTATATCTCATTGTGCATTTCGTTACTTTCACTTCTAACAAACCCACAGGAAAAATAAGCACTGTCATATGGAGTCTCTTGAGCTTTTTTGAATAAAAAGCTGTTCTGCTCTCAAAGATACTTGATCTATTGGACATCTTTGTATAAAACAATAAAGAGCTCTCGTGGCTCATAAATTCAGTAAAATATTGTCTGTGGCTCTTTATATTTATGGCTCCTGTGAACAAAAAAGCATGCTGCTGACTCGTACATCAGGTACTAAATTTATGGTGGCCGTCCAGTCTTATGGATTTACATTTGCACTGTTAACTGTCCAATAAATGGCAATCCTACACTCTCTGGATGTTTTATTGGGTACACCTTGCTGTAACTTTTGCTGGACTTACCTTTTTTTCCGAACTGCCTTAATTCTTCATTCAGTTAATGCAACAAGTTGTCCGAAACATCCCTCAGAGATTTTGGAACATATCGATATTATAGCATCATTCCAGTGCTGCAGATTTGAACATCCACAAATTATAACGTATTAAGACATAAAAAAGCTCTATTGCTTAAGATTTGGAGACTGTGAAGGCCAGTGAAGTACAGTGAACTCAATGTCATGTTTAAACAAACAGCAGCAAACAGCTTTTTGACATTGTGCATTAGCAAAATAGTACACGAAAAGGATTATTCGTATAGTTAACCCTCGCTTATAACAATAGAGCTTACTATCTTTGTAAAAAAAAAACAAGCATAAACAGTAACACAAATAATGGCAACAAGGGCTTTAAAAAATTTAGTTCTTGAAATTTCAGCTCAACTCATCAGCTCAACTGTTAGACCATGATGGATTTTTAAACAAAGTAAACATGTTTTTCATGTTATTTATGTTTCTCAGATCATAAAGTGCAGGTGCCCGGTTTTAATGTCAGAGCACTGCTACCATCACATTTGGATGAATATTATCGCTACGACGGGTCACTGACGACGCCTCCGTGCTATCCGAGCGTGCTGTGGACAATTTTCAGAAATCATCTCACCATTTCTCAAAAACAGGTATTTCAACTGTTAATGCATTTATTGAATACACACTTTAGAATAAAAATCCAACAGTAAACTTGCTTTACACTATATCGATCTATCAAAAATGTTAATGCTGTGTAATTTTAACTTTTAAGCTTAACTTGTGTAGAAAAATATATCTGGATCTTTTTGTTTTAGTTCATGGCCCTAGCAACAGCACTCTACTCCTCCAATGCCCAGGACTCAGTGGCTATACCAATGCATAGCAACTTCAGGAAACCACAGCTGGTCGACAGCCGAGTTGTCCTGGTGTCTTTCAAGGAAGGTAAATACGGGCTTTTATGGGTTTTGCTTGGTGAAAAAATAAAAAAGACATTGTGCTCCATATAAAATGGCTAAAAAAAGAACTTTTGATTGTTTGTGGGCAATTATACCTTCACAAAATAAAAGACTGCCTAGCTGGCTTTAGCTCCTGTGGTATCATCTGCTTGTGGCTTCGTTTTGTGCAAGGAATATAAAATATTATTTATGCTTTTAATGAAAGTATGAATAAACCGTCACTCTGACACACTGAGAAACATTCGCGTGGTTGCCTGGTTTACCTCATTTTATGGCAATTAGCTCCGTAAAGTGGGTTGTGAATGTGCATGTCTTCCTCATTTCAGTTATTTTCTCTCTCAGCAAAACTTTTCTAGTGGCACATTTTGAAAACCTTTGCTTTTAACTTTCCTGAGAGGCATTTAGCAATTGACAGCCCTCGCTCCTTCTGCATTGCTTTGAGCAGCGCTGTTGCATGGCAGAGTTGAAAAGCCAACATCGTAACAAGGAATACCCGACATGTTTGGATGTTTTAACAATATTGGCTCTTTGTCTGATGCAGGCAGAGGACTGCATGGTACTCTTACAGTCTCACCTCCATTCATGAGGAGGCAAGTTGTTCAACAACTGCTGGCTGGCGACCTGGCAGACTTGGCAGATGAGGGGCTGTATCAGCTCCTACCGAGTGGCTCACAGATACTCCGAGCTGGCAAGAAGAAAGATCCCATGAGCCAGCAGAGTGTCAGTCTGGCCAAACCAAAACAACAAACTAAGAATCCATCTCTTTGGAATAAAAGCCAGACTAACCACTATCTGGGAAAGCTGGGAATGGCTGAAAACACGCTTTGCTACACTTCACTGGAGCAGAGGGTTTTCTGTCAGCTCAAACAGTCCCACGCTAAGAATGAGCTGGTCGAAACCCTCAGAGACACCATTTACCCAGAACTCAACCTCAATAGTTATCTGGACTGTAAGTCAGACTTAGCTTTCTCCACCATCAGACACATTCTCAGCCGACGTCCAACTGATGAGGCTTTGGAGTTGGAGCACTCCCTGACAAAAGCCTTGATGAAAACAAGGAAGACTTTCAGGGCAACTAAAGAAGGGGGGTCAAGGACAAACCATGGCAGCCATTCCTCTGTTGTTCCTCAGAAACCTCTCAGCCAGCTTTATCCACATCCTTGGCTTTTGCCAATGGAGTGGGAAGACTAGAGAGATTCCGGACATAGCTCTCACAGTCACTTTTGTAACCAAAAACAATAGTGTCCACAATGAAAGATTAATTTTGACTCTTTCTCCTCTCTAAACCCCCTTTTGCTCGATGTTTTCAACAATAATTTATTACGCACTCAGATATACAGGTCCTTCTCAAAATATTAGCATATTGTGATAAAGTTCATTATTTTCCATAATGTAATGATGAAAATTTAACATTCATATATTTTAGATTCATTGCACACTAACTGAAATATTTCAGGTCTTTTATTGTCTTAATACGGATGATTTTGGCATACAGCTCATGAAAACCCAAAATTCCTATCTCACAAAATTAGCATATCATTAAAAGGGTCTCTAAACGAGCTATGAACCTAATCATCTGAATCAACGAGTTAACTCTAAACACCTGCAAAAGATTCCTGAGGCCTTTAAATCTCCCAGCCTGGTTCATCACTCAAAACCCCAATCATGGGTAAGACTGCCGACCTGACTGCTGTCTAGAAGGCCACTATTGACACCCTCAAGCAAGAGGGTAAGACACAGAAAAAAATTTCTGAACGAATAGGCTGTTCCCAGAGTGCTGTATCAAGGCACCTCAGTGGGAAGTCTGTGGGAAGGAAACAATGTGGCAGAAAACGCTGCACAATGAGAAGAGGTGACCGGACCCTGAGGAAGATTGTGGAGAAGGGCCGATTCCAGACCTTGGGGGACCTGCAGAAGCAGTGGACTGAGTCTGGAGTAGAAACATTCAGAGCCACCGTGCACAGGCGTGTGCAGGAAATGGGCTACAGGTGCCGCATTCCCCAGTCCTGGGCTACAGAGAAGCAGCACTGGACTGTTGCTCAGTGGTCCAAAGTACTTTTTTCGGATGAAAGCAAATTCTGCATGTCATTCGGAAATCAAGGTACCAGAGTCTGGAGGAAGACTGGGGAGAAGGAAATGCCAATATGCCAGAAGTCCTGTGTCAAGTACCTACAGTCAGTGATGGTCTGGGGTGCCGTGTCAGCTGCTGGTGTTGGTCCACTGTGTTTTATCAAGGGCAGGGTCAATGCAGCTAGCTATCAGGAGATTTTGGAGCACTTCATGCTTCCATCTGCTGAAAAGCTTTATGGAGATGAAGATTTCATTTTTCAGCACGACCTGGCACCTGCTCACAGTGCCAAAACCACTGGTAAATGGTTTACTGACCATGGTATCACTGTGCTCAATTGACCTGCCAACTCTCCTGACCTAAACCCCATAGAGAATCTGTGGGATATTGTGAAGAGAACGTTGAGAGACTCAAGACCCAACACTCTGGATGAGCTAAAGGCCGCTATCGAAGCATCCTGGGCCTCCATAAGACCTCAGCAGTGCCACAGGCTGATTGCCTCCATGCCACGCCGCATTGAAGCAGTCATTTCTGCAAAAGGATTCCCGACCAAGTATTGAGTGCATAACTGTACATGATTATTTGAAGGTTGATGTTTTTTGTATTAAAAACACTTCTTTTATTGGTCGGATGAAATATGCTAATTCTGTGAGATAGGAATTTTGGGTTTTCATGAGCTGTATGCCAAAATCATCCGTATTAAGACAATGAAAGACCTGAAATATTTCAGTTAGTGTGCAATGAATCTAAAATATATGAATGTTAAATTTTAATCATGACATTATGAAAAATAATGAACTTTATCACAATATGCTAATATTTTGAGAAGGACCTGTAGAAATGGTTATTATATGCAAATGAACTCAGGACAATAATCAGGCTGTGAATCTGTAATTTTGTTGTGTTTTCACATCAGCATTTGAGGTATGGTTTTCAGCATATTTCTGGCTGACATTTACTATTGAATCGATAGCTCATGATGGGAACACAGAATCTAACATATTTCACATAGAACCTGTGTAGGAACGATATGAGGATGCAAATTTCTCTAGTTTGTTGACTTCTTACTTATCTTTGTGAAGACAGTATCTATGCCATAGGAGGTTTTGCACTTCATGTAACATCTTTGTTATCTCTTACAGTTTACATTACTTTTTAGTTTCCTTTTAGCAGGAAGGAAGCAAACATCATACAGCAGAACGCTACTGTCAATAAAAGCACCACACTGGGATGAAACATGACAAATCTGTTGCCTTATTTCACAGTTTATCTCTAAATCAGGAGAATGTGTGTTTTTTAAAAAGCAGAAAGGAAAGAGTCAGTTTCATAAAATTTGAGTTTAGAAAGCATGAGAAATTGTGTGTCCAATTTGTTTCATCAAAGCACTTATCAGAGCAGAAAAAATAGTGCTATAAATAAACTTCAGACTAATTTAATTTTGCCTTTGGGAAATGTCTCGTTCAAGTTACTGTGCCTTAAAAGAAATAGTCATATCCTCTTTCATTTTTTTACTTTAATGTATAGTGAGATTTGTTTCCTTTTGCATTAAAGCGAGGGCAGCTTTTTTCTTATGCAAAAGACATTAACATAATACTGGAATGATTATAAATTATAACATTGCTTTTCATTTTTTGTATTTTACCATCAGTTCTTTTCTCTCTTCCTTTCTGGCACTCAGATGACTCTTTTTGGATAAACACTGGTATGTTGCTTTTACGTGTTCATTTTTAAAAAATTGTGCTTTGAATGAAATCTCACATTTAATGCAAAAAATAGAAAATCCTGTATTTGTAACATTTAAATACACAGCTACAGACGGGATTTACCCCTAACATTGTCAAAGCAATAATCAACCTCCATGCTGTAGCTGTAAACACATGAGATATAATCTGTAACACCATAACTATTACACGAACTACTCTGCCTCTGTTGCTCTCTGCTCTGCAGGTTTACTGGTTCCCATATTGGTGAGCTGCTCCATACTGGGAGTTGTTCTTACTGTTGCTTTAATATGTTGCCTGTTAAGGCAAAAAAGGTAAGTAAAGGGCAACAAAATAAACAAAAACTATGCAAACTTGCAAAGGTTTTTTTTTTTTTTTTTGTATTTTCATGTATAATCATTTCAATTATTAACTGGCTGTGTGACTTGAGGGAGGGATGTGGCAATGACACATGAGAATTACCTTTGCAAAGTAGTTTAGACCTAGTGTATCTTTACTCTGAAGAAGTCTGCAGATCTAAATTTATCAGCTCTATCCCCTAGCAAAGAGCCATATGCACTGCATACAAAAAACAGCTTGTAAAACATAATACTGAAGATTACTTCAATAAAATGGGTCCAATACATCGCTGTTTTAAAGGTTTATGTCCGCATTAGGTGGAAGTTTTAATAATCATTTGTAACACTAGTCACGTGACCATGAGAGGCCAAATGTATCATGAGCACAGAATTTGTAATTGAGGGAGTGGTCCTTGGACAAACTATATTTGCATTCAGTAACTATGTAAAGTTTCTAAATATTGCATATTTAAAAAAAGCCTGTGGATGCAGGGTGTCTGCAACAGGAACTAAACCCTCAATGTAATACTAACAACAAAGATATGATAAGCAGCAGATAAAAACTCGGGACTAAAAGCATGAGAAGAGATAAGGATAAACTAAAAAAAAAAAAAAAAGTAACTTTGTAGAAACTTCGACCAGGTGTGAGGGAGTAAAGCTAAGGTTTAAACAACCAGGTAACAAACAGGAATGAAATATGAAACATTTATCTAAAAACAGAAGACCAAGATTCTTTGCTGTTTGTAAAGAAACGAGTCAAAACAGACGGACCCGGACTTTCCTGTCCCCAGCTACCCCCTCCAGTTTATCCCTGGAAAACAACAGATAGGAGCAGTGATCTCATTACTGCAGGTTGACCGAAAATCCAGAGAAAAAACTTGCTGTTTATAGTTCTTTATTGCCAGATTTATGTTAAATTAAATATTCAAAGAATACAAGATATGTTAAATTAAGTCTAAGGAAAAATTGTGTAGATTAGATTTTTTTTTAACCTACAGTAACGGGGTGTGATAGGATGAAAACGTGTGTTTCAGGCTTTAGAGACTTGAAACTGGACTTCGACTTCAGGCGAAAGACCTGAGACCTGACTTAGATTATGACTGAAGAGCCTTACTGGGCCTGACTTAGTCGTGAGGCAAAAGACTTGAGACTTGTCGCAGAGTTGGGGCAAAAGACTTGATACTTAACATGGACTTGAGACTTGAGTTGGTCTTGAAGGGATAAAAACAGTACCTGAGATCTCTTATAAATACACATAGGACCATCCATGACTCCTTTTACCTGAATGTTTTTTGGATTTAACGATGTATCTGAAAGTTATTCTGCAGCAATGTAGCTATACAGCTGTCTCTACCAAAGACCTTGTTTGTTACATAAAATTATCTAAAGCAACAAAGACGTTGTAACTCCAAACATAAAAGAAGGTCAAGTCATGTTTTTGCCTGAAAAGATTCTTCACTCTGAGAAGAAAGTGTACCTAAAACCCTTGGTCAAAGGAACCTTTCAGAAATGGTTTGGTGTCCAGCAGCAGTGTAACATCAGTACCATTACTGAGTTTAGATGAGTTTAGATATTCTGCTGAGATTCATGCAGAATATCACGTTTGACTGCAGAAGCTGAGAAACCATGAATCTGCAGCCAAAGGAAACTGTCAATTTTCTGTTGATGCAAAAACATGTAGAGAAACAAACTGTGTGGGATTTCTGGTTAGATGACTGACATCTGTTGTTTCTTGTTTGATTATTAAATTAGTAATAGTGCTGGGTTAAACTTTGCTTTAAGTGTCAGAATCATGTTGACTCTGGTTCTGAGTTTGTTTTACTTTAGTTCAGCCATTATCGCCCAAGTTCCCCTCAGTTTTCTCTTGAGCTCCATTCTTCGTCAGATATCCTGCAGGATTTTCTGCATTCCTGTTCCTCTCTATATTTACCAGCCATGCAGCACCTATTGCAGATAAGCATCTTCACAACATTACACTGCAACCAACATGCTTCAAGGTGAAAATAGTGTGAATTTGTGTCTCTTTAGACAAAAGAACCTTGACCTTGGAGTCTCAAACATTCTTTTGGGTGAATTACTGGTGAGATTTCATACAAATGTTTTTTTAAGAGTTGCTTTATCTTTGCCTTTCTGAAATACAGCTTCACTCGGTGAAGAACTTGGTTAATCGTTGTTGTATACACAGTTGGAAGCTTTCATTTCAGAGTGGTCATTGCTTTTCTTGGTGGCTTCTCTCTTTTTGCCCATTCACTCTGTTTTTCAGGACAGTCAGACCTTGGCAGATTCAAAGAGCTGCCGTACTTCTTCCATTTCTTAATGATGGACTGAGTGGATTGGAAATCTTTTTGTAGCTATCTCCATATTTATACCTTTTAATTATCCTTTATCTGAGTTGGAATTGTTGCAGGAATACAGATGAACCAGAGACTGGACCTCCCAGACACAGACTGTTTCGGTCCCTTGTCAAATTGCCTCTGGTCAGTTAGGATAACTGAACAGATAGTTATTCAAAGATTTATTTTACGCTATGTATTTTTAGTAATTTTAGATATGTTTGTGAAAAACTTTTTTTTTCACCCTAACATAAATACCGTTTTATGCAAGTTCTTATAAAAAACAAACACATTACATTGACAATGATTTAATTTACAAAGCGATAAAACAGAAAGACATCCAAGGGGTTTGAATACATGTTATAGGCAATGGCAAAGTAATGCCTAGAAAAAACACCCTTGATGTCTATAAAATACAGTCCAAGAGAGAGCTAAAATGTGAATGTATTCATATAGATCACCACGTCATCTCTTTATTTCTTTTTTTAATTTGTATTTTATCTTTTAGATCTGAGGGTGACCAGAATAAAAGCAAGAGTGCTGTATGCAACATCGGAGACAGAGACGAGCACGGCTCGAGAGTATAGGACCTCCTATCAAAGGATCTTCTTTCTCTCCTCTTGTCATCCATTTTGTTTTAGTGAAGTTGTCTTATGGCTCATTTTGCACACCAATACATGCATGCAACTTCATTTGATCAAATCTGCATAGAGTTACAGGATTTTGGGAAGCCACTTTCCCCTTCATTTAAGCCCCAGTCAAGCCTTGCTTAATGTGACGTGGCAGACAGAACATGATTGGCGTCAATGCTGAATGTTTTACGCTGCGTGATTTCTTCCCTAGAGGCAGGGGCAAAACTGACCGAGCAAATCCCACTTCATTTGTGTGACGCAGAATGGCTGGTTTCTGAAGGGGGTTGCCACGCAGAAGCTTCCAGGCAAGTGGAGTGGAGCCATAGCTGAACTGGTGAGGATCTAAGGTCAAGTCAAATCAAGACATTTGGTCCACAGGGCTGTCCCAACATGGTGGAAAGCCTAACCGCAGCCCAAACAATAGTGGGACAGGAGTCGGCAGACATGGCCCGAGAGGGATGGGCTGCGTCACATTTCCACCAACCCTGTATTTAGAATTGCTCTACGGATTTTATAATAAAAGGGTTCTCAGCTCCATACAAACACAGCTCCTTCCTTGTGATTAACGATGAGGGGGAAAAAAGGCTTTTGTGTTTTCAGGCTGGACGTGGGCTGACTTTTAACCCCTGTCTGATCACAAGACTAACGTCTCAGCACATTGAAAATCTTCTAAGTAGCTTGTTGGACCCCTGGTGACATAATGTTAAAACTCTGCCTTCATTTTAGAAGACATAGATTTATTTTTACTGTATTTCTCAAAATTACAGTATGATGTGATGTGACGGAATAAATTGATAAAATATGCATTGAATTCTTAACATAGTGCGCTCTGTTATCTTCTGTTTAAACATTCACCAGTTATTCCATGCCGTTTTTCTCTGCGTGTTCCTGCTTTTGCCAACATTTCATTGCAAATATCCTGTTCCCATATTTGTCTTTTAATGGCATGACATGTGTCAAGATGTATTTGTTGCTTGCCAAATTTGTTTGGTTGTGATCCAGAGAGGGTGTTTCTGTGAGTCTGCACTAGATGTCAATGACTTCTGTAAAAAAAAAAAAACAACAAAAAAAAACATAAAAAATAAAATCATAACGTCTTTTCAAATTAAATAAGCGTATCCATAGAATTTTTGTTCTCCAAACAAGTTGCTACTTTGTTATTAAATTGATCATTGCATACACCGTTTTTTTCAGTGAAACTAAACAAATCTTTTAGTGAGCCAAACTGGATTTGTTTTAATCACCGATAAACGTTCACAGTTGTTTTCGCCTTATGCATGACAAAAGCACCAGTGCATGTTTTGTAATCGAGCAACACTGACATCTAGCGGCCAATATTTTTAAATGCAAGAAAACAATCTATTTCGTTTTACTTCCGGGTTCTGCGTGAATTCTTTGAGCCGTCCACGTCCAGCTGCAATCCAAACAGTTCCTGTTATACACCCTTTACCATTTGGAGTGTTTTTTGCGTGTTTTTCGTGATGTATCACCCGCCTGTGCTGAAGAACAGGCGCACTCTCCTGGAGAGAGCGGAGAAGTTTATATCTGATGTTTATTTTACTGACTGCAACCTGAGAGGACGGTAAGGCTTCGTTCATTGAGCTGCACCGACCAAACTGGTGCTGCAAAATAACAATGGAGACCCAGCACTTTGCTTCAGTTAGTTTACATACAGTGGCTTGCAAAAGTATTCACTTTTACCATATTTTGTCCCTTTACGGCCACGGCTTTGCGTGGTATTTGACTGGGATTTCATGTGATGAACAAATACAAAGACGCGCAGAATCAGAATCAGCTTTATTGCCAAGTTCGTACATACAAACAAGGAATTTGACTCCAGTACACTTTGCTCTGTGGGTTTTTAAATATATTTAAATAAATAAAAATATTTTTTAAATATTAGTTTTTATTGCCTGTATCGTTATGTCCTTAAATATACATTTATACAAAGGTGCATTACCAACTTCAGTATGCAGTTGTTTTGTACTCTATTGAATGTTCATCAGAGAAACAGCCTGGGGGAAGAAACTGTCTCTGTGGCGGCTGGTTTTAGTAAACAGTGCTCTGTAGCGGCGGCCTGAAGGTAAAGCTCTGAACAGTTTATGTGCAGGGTGTGTGAGGTCTGCAGAGATTTTAGCAGCTCTTTTCCTGACCCTAGACCTGTTTAAGTCCTGGATGGAGGGAATGTCAGCTCTGATTATTCTCTCTGCAGTCCTGATTATTCGTTCCAGTCTGGACCTGTCCTGTTTTGTGGATGAGCCAAACCACACTGAGATGGATGAAGACAGGACAGACTGAATGATGGCAGTGTAGAAGATGACCAGCAGCTCCTGTGGAAGGTTGTACTTCTTGAGTTGCCTCAGGAAGTACAGTCTCTGCTGGGCCTTCACCCGAACAGTGTCTATGTGTGAAGACCATCTCAGGTCCTCAGAGATGGTGGTTCCTAAGAACCTGAAGTGGTCCACAGTTGACACGGTGTTGTTGAGGATGGTGAGGGGGGTGTATGGGGGTGGTGTTCTCCGAAAGTCCACCACCATTTCCACAGTCTTGAGTGGGTTGAGTTCAAGGTAGTTCTGACCGCACCAGTGTACCAGCCGATCCACCTGCTGTCTGTATGCCGACTCATCACCGTCCTGGATCAGTCCAATGACAGTGGTGTCATCTGGAAACTTCAGGAGTTTCACGGACGAGTCCGCTGAGGTGCAGTCATTTGTGTACAGAGAGAAGAGGAGTGGGGATAGAACACACCCTGGGGGGCACCAGTACTTATTGATCTGGTTTGGGAGAAGATGCTCCTCAGTCTCACCTGCTGCTGTCGGTCTGTCAGGAAGCTGTTGATCCACTGACAGGTGGAGGCTGGGACCTTGAGCTAGGTGACCTTCTCGTGGAGGATGTCTGGTATGATGGTGTCAAAGGCCGAGCTGAAGTCTAAAAACAGGATCCTGGCGTATGTCCCTGGACGGTCGAGGTGTTGCAGGATGAAGTGTAGACCTAAGTTAACACCATCATCTGCCGACCTGTTTGCTCGGTAAGCAAACTGCAGGGGGTCCAGCAGGGGGCCTGTAATGTCTTTCAGGTGCTTCAACACCAGCCGCTCAAAGGACTTCATGATCACAGACGTCAGGGCTACAAGCCTGTACTCATTTAATCCTAGGATGGAGGATTTCTTGGGCACCGGGATGATGGTGGATCGTTTGAGGCAGGAGGGGACCTCACATTTCTCCAGTGACTCGTTGAAGATCCTTGTGAAGATCGGAGCGAGTTGATGTGCGCAGGCTTTCAGGCTTGATGGGGAGACGTTATCAGGTCCTCCAGCTTTCTTTGTTTTCATGCGCTGAAAGAGCCTGTTTACCTCTTCCTCTGAGATCTTTAGTGCAGGCAGAGGATCTGAAGTTAGGGGGTTGGTTGTTTTACGGGTCAAATTTGTTCCTTAATGGGATGTAGAGGAGGTGGTTTGAGGTGTGAATGGCTTCTTGTCATGTCTGCAGTAGAAGCCATTTAGACGGTTAGCCAGGAGACGACTCTGTTCAGGATGGGTGGAGGGGCTCCTATAGGCAGTCAGGTTTCTCAGACCGGTCCATACAGCTGAAGTGTCACCAGTAGAAAGGCTGTTCTTCAGCTTCTCACTATAGCTTCTCTTGGCTGCTTTGATCTCCTTTGTTAGTTTGTTCCTGGCCTGCCAGTACCGCGCCCAATCTCCACTGCTGTGAGCTTCTTCCTTTTCCCTGCGCAGATTCCTGAGGTGTGGAGTAAACCATGGTTTATTATTCCCAAAGGTGCAGAAGGTCTTGGTCTGCACACACATGTCCTCACAGAAACTGATGTCACCACATCAGTTAGTTGGTTTAAGTCAGTGGGTGAGGTTTCAAAAACAGTCCAGTCTGTGCATTCAAAGCAGGCCTGTAGCATCTGCTTTGATTCCTCAGTCCACTTCTTAACAGTGTGAACCTTGGGTTTGGAAGCTCTTAGTCTCTGTCTGTAGGTTGGGATGAGGTGGATTAGATAATGATCCGAAAATCCCAGAGCAGCCCTGGTAACAGCATGATATGAGTCCTTTAAAGCTGTGTAACAATGGTCCAGTGTGTTTTTGTCTCTGGTGGGACACTTTATATGCTGTCTGTATTTGGGGAGTTCATTGGAGAGGTTTGCTCTGTTAAAATCTCCCAGTATTATGATGAAAGAGTCCGTGTATTTTTTCTCCAGGTCTGTAATCAGCTCAATAAGATGTTTTTCCGCGGCAGAAGTGCAGCCATGCGGTGGAAAATATGAGCCGATTATTATAAACGAGGAAAACTCTCTCGGTGAATAAAACGGCTTACAGATTATGGAAAATGACTCAAGATCAGGACCACATGTTTTTCCCAGCACTTTTACGTCTCTGCACCAACCTTCATTTATATAAAAGCAGATTCCGCCTCCTCGCCTCTTCCCCAGCTGCTCAGACTTCCAGCTCTGAACAGCTGGAAGTCCGGCATCAGCAGTGCGCGGTCCGGGATGTTTCCACTCAGCCATGTCTCGGTGAAGCAGAGAACCGCTGATCCGCGGAGGTCCGTGTTTTTACCGGTGAGAAGAAGCAGCTCGTCCCTCTTGTTGCTTAGAGAGCGGAGATTTGTCAGATGGATTGAAAGCAGTGCTGTGCGAAGTCCTCTTTGGCGGAGCTTTACCAGCGCGCCAGCACGCTTTCCCCTCCGACGCTTTCGGCGCAGGATCCCATAGAGTGCCGCGGCTCCTCTCACCAGGAGCTCAGTGAAGCTCGGATCGATGAGTAATGGTGAAAAAATCCCAAGAGAAGACTCTCTGATGTTGAGAAGTTCCTCTCTGCTGAATGAGACCACAGAACTGTGGCTCGAAAAACATAAAAACACAAAATATGACACACGCTCAAAGCATCAGCAGTGACTCACTCTGTCACCACTCGAAAAAACAAAAAAGATAGTGAAGTTCAAGAAAAATCTATTTAATATATTTTGTTTTACAAATTAAAATCTGAATAGACTTTATAAGCTTCACACATTTAGTCAGACATTTTTACTTGTTTTTCTTTGCAAAAGAAGTCGATCTCAGGAAAATTAAATTAGCTTCCCTGTCCCTGGTGCAGGATATAATTTCCTCAACGTAATTATACCTCCACCATGTTTTACTGTGGAGATCATGCGCACACATGTTGCATGTTGATCAGAAATTTCACTTATGGTCTCATCTGTCCAGAGTCCCTTAAAGCACATTTGCTGTGTCTTGAGGCAAACTGCAAATCTTTGTTCTTATGGCTTTCTTAAAGACCAGATTTGCAGAGTCCACAATAAATAGTTGTCCTGCTGATAGATTCTCCCACCTGACCTGTGAAGGTACCATGGCCCTTATGGCTGCTTCTCTGATTAATGTTCTCCTTGTCTAGCCTGTCAGTTTTTTTGGACAGGCATGTCTTAGTAGGTATGCCATAATCTTTCTATTTTAGGATTATGGATTGAACAGTGATTCATTCAAACCTTTAGATGTAATTAGGTGACTTCTGAAGGCAATAGGGTGCATCAGATTTTATTTTGGGGTAACCTGGCTAAAGTGAGTACAATGCAAAAACATGGCCTAGTTTTCAGTTTTGTTTTTAGTAAAAAAAAAAAAAAAAAAAAGTAAAATGCAGTACTTCCTAAAATCCCAATAAAATACATGGAGGTTTGTGCTTGTAACATTACAGATAATAATTTTTGAATTAAAAAAAATAATAAAATGAATAATTTTGCATGCCGCTGTGGGTCTGTCTAAATAATCCTGCTTTTGCTTCATGAATTACTCAACTTTGCAGACTTTATGGGGAGTCTTGTCTGCTGGAATCCATCAGCTTCTTCCTGTCTCAGACCAGAATCTCATATGCTGAAGCCTCCAAGCAGAACTTTGCACCTTATAAAGTCGGTGATACCTTTGGACCTACGTAAGAGAGGAATTCTCTGATTTCTTTTTGTTTTTATTAGTCTCTAATCTTTTACACGCTCAAAATCCAGGAACTAACCCAAGCTTTATTGCTGTTCAAGATGGTGGACTTGCTGGTTTAAAGTGTCCCTGACAATCCCTGAATCCTGGAGAGGAAAAGAGGTTCATCTCCTCTGGGAAAGTGATGGGGAGGGAATGGTCTGGAGAGATGGACAGCCCGTTCAGGTAACTTTGCAGAAGTTATTTTTAAATCAGACTATTTTAAACCTAAAAGTGCACCTGAACCAGATAAAATGTGTGAAATACAATTTTTGCTTACAGGGATTAACGAAAGAGGGGGAAAAGACAAGCTATATCTTGTCTGACTGTCTGAAAGATGAAGAGCCCCACAGGTCAGCACAGGACTGAAGTTGGATTTAAATACTATTTCTGCATTTGTTTTGGCTTGTTTTTATATTCCTCTCTTTCTGTGAAGGGTCACCCTTTATGTGGAAGTGGCCTGTAATGGGCTTTTTGGTGCTGGTCAAGGATCCTTTATTGCAGCTCCAGACCCAAACAAGATGTTTTCTGTACAGAAAGCTGAGTTGGTGACATTCAATAGGGATGTGCAGAAGCTGCTGACCGAGTTTGAGATGCTTGTTGACATTGTTAAGGTACAATTCGTTAAAACAGCACATGATAATGCCTGAGTAAAATAAAGGGATAACCTGAAACTCTTTTTAAACAGGAGCTTGGAGATGGGGAGCAACGGGGGTACCAGGCTCTCTTCACTGCTAATGAGATGGTGAACCTTTGTGACCCGTTTGATCCCAGTTCCTTTTCTAAAGCTCACAGTCTGGCCCACAAGTTCTTTCACCAGCGCAACGGAGAAAGCCAGCACACTGTCCATGCAATGGGTCATTGCCACATAGATTCAGGTCTTCTTTTTCACTCATTTAATTTCTATAACTTTAGCAGTCCAGCAAACCCATACTGACATGCTGCTATAATTTTTTTTTTCTTTTTTCTAAACATACTTTTGAAAATTCAGACAACTTTTCACAATATAATTCTTTACAAAAAATAAAGATGCTTTTAAACTGTAAATAAAACAATAACATAATCACCAGTACTGTATCTAACCAAAATGTTACAAAGAAAAGATGTTTCCACAGTTTGAAAAAAAGTACTCACTCAGGCGTATTAATAGGACAGTTTTTTGCTTCTGTGCAAGTCTGCAGCAACAAACTTTGCAGCGATAAAATGTGTTCACTGACAGTTGTTTTGACCAGTAATCCTAAACCCTTGCAGAGATTTTTACTGCAGAAGCAGGTAGGGCTGTTTGACTCGGTGCTTCTGCACCTCAAGTTACCATTTCGCTTTTGCTTAACAAGGCTTTACCCTTCATACAGTGATTTCTTTGAATCTTTAAACATTGCCATGTTCTGTAGCACTAGAAATAGTAGTTTTCCTCATTATGTTGAGAAACATTACTTTTACAAGATAACCTCTCCTTGATGCATTATTTGTATACAGAGTTTGTTTTATGTGTTGATATGTAAATTAGTTCACATTTGTTTGTACAGTTGTACATTTAAATTAAATTAAAAAAAACTTTTTGATTTAAATTGTTAAAATAAATGTACTTTTTAAACAATATTTGTATTTATTGAAATTTCCCTCTAAATTCTAGAGGTTTTCTTATATGAGAGAAAAAGTTAAACACTGTTTTATAATTTTAAAACTGTATTTTGTAGTGTCCTTAAAAATGTTTGGTAATTATACAGTATGTATCAAAGTATATATTTATTATACATATTTTGTTTTAAATGACATATTGCATTGAAAACGTAGTTGCTGTTAGTACTTGTAAAAGTATCGAACAGAAAATGCATTTAATATTCTGCGTCTTCGTCCACAGCCTGGCTCTGGCCGTACGAGGAGACTATTCGCAAATGTGGCCGAAGCTGGGTGACAGTCGTCGGTTTAATGGAGAAGAACCCAGAGTTTGTCTTCACTTGTTCTCAGGTTGTTACACACTGTTTTTTTTATTTTTATGAAATATTCCAAATATCTGTGATTGTGTCCAGTTTTCACCCTTTTCTTTGCCTCAGGCCCAACAGTTTCTTTGGGTAAAGAGTTGGTATCCGGGACTTTTCTCCAAGATCCAGGACTACGTGAAGAAAGGCCAGTTCATTCCAGTGGGAGGAACATGGGTGGAAATGGTAAGCTTACAGATAAATAGTGGGTATTTTTATTGTAGCTGCACCAGTTTTACACCTGTCTTCTTTTTCAGCTGTGTTCAGGCAGTAGTTATGTTGTCTACTGACTCATTCAATAAACTAGAAAATTATTAAATAGTTAATTTATTACAGTTTTTTCCCGTTTCACTAAATGAAACACACGATGATTAGATTAATTACACACAGACTGATGATTTTCTGTATACAGCTAATGAAGACAACACATTTAAGATTAGAATATTATACACAGCAAAGGAGTTTGCAGTCTCTCTGGGAATCCCTTTTTTGGAAACCAGCGTTAAAACTCCACCAATGTGAAGCAGACCTTCGGGACCATGGCTGCTGAAATCCAGAAGAGGATGGGCCTTGGAGCCACAGGTGGAGGTGGAGAGAAGCCCAACATGAAGCTGACTCCAGGGACTACTGTTAAGCCTTCATCAGGGGGCTGCTGCTGAGACACGAAACCACCAGTCCCTGTGCCTCACTCCCCTTAACTCTGCAGGCCCCCTCCAAACTCCTGTGTTCCACGACAGCCCCACTACTGCAGACAGGAACGAGAAAACTTGATTTGTGTGTGTGTGTGTGAGAGAGACAACAAGATAAAGTTCATACTGTAGCTACTTTACTAAAAACAACAGAATCTTTCTTCTCTTACTATCCTGTTGTTGACAGGCTTGGTTGAAAGGCGATGATTCTGCCGACTCCCCGTCTCTGACCAGTCAGAGACTCTTTCATTTGGCCCTGTGAATACAGCTTCAGGACAACACTGTGTGAATAAAAGCAAGCATAGGAGAGCAGAGAACACAGCACTAAGTTGCAAAGAGTGATTAAGTTATGTTTGGAAAGTCAAACCTGGGCATCAGTGTAAAAGACTGCGTCCACCCAAGACAAAAGTGTTTGTAGAAAAGTAAGCAGCTCAAGTTTGAGTTCATAAAGTGAAGGTTTATGTAGTGACTTATTGGGTGAGGAAGAGGAAAACTAAAATGTTGAGTCTGTGTTTACTTCCACAGAGCTCACCTGCATTTGTTTATTCATGTTTCATACTTTAAAGAGTTTTAGGTTTTCTGGCTGTATAATATGATATATGACTTTTAAAGGTAAAGTCTAGTAACAACTACATATTTGCCTTAAAGGATGGCAATCTGCCCTCAGGTGAATCCATGGTTCGGCAGTTCCTGGAGGGCCAGCGCTTCTTTAATCAGGAGTTTGGCATGTATTGCAAAGAGGTAGAATGTCCTTAAAAATACCCTCAAAACCTTATATAATCTCTGTTGAAAATGTTGGTTATTATTATTATTATTACATTACATGCTCTGCAGTTTTGGCTTCCAGATACATTTGGCTACTCTGCCCAGCTTCCACAAATCATGCAGAGATGTGGTATTTCCAATTTTCTGACACAGAAGCTGAGCTGGAATTTGGTCAACACCTTTCCTGTAAGTATTTTGCATGTATTTTCTGTAAAAACATTTTTTTTTAAGTAACTTTACATTTTTTACTATATCTATTTTCAAAGCACAACACATTTTTCTGGGAGGGTCTGGATGGTTCAAAAGTCTTAACTCACTTCCCACCAGGAAATTCCTATGAAATGAAGGGAAAAACTGAAGATGTAAGTCTATAATACAGTACATATAGGTATGATAAATGCTGACTCTGGGTTAAAAATGTCTAACCTCACTTCTGTGCTTTCCACCACCCATAGCTGGTGAAATCTGTGAAGAATAACAAAGATAAAGGGCGGGCCAATCACAGCGCGGCCTTGTTTGGCTTTGGCGACGGAGGTGGTGGCCCCACACAGCTGATGCTAGACAGGCTTAGCCTGGTCCAGGACACAGATGGACTTCCCAAGTGAGTTCCGGTGTTTGACTTTAAGTCAAACACTTCCCACCCACTATTTTAATTTTGGCTTCATGTTGCTGTACTATGTCAGTTCTGGTATTGTTTTGAAGGAGTGTGTCAGCATGTGGTCACATTGTGGTTCATTCTGGAAGTTCACAGGAATATGAACCATGTCATAGTGTTATATTATTTCAGTAAATGCTGTCATAAACTAATATTAAAAATATAAATTATTTTAATCACTTCCATGTCCTGTTATGGGCTTTTTTCAGGGTCCAGATGTCTAGTCCTGCAAAGCTTTTCTCACAGCTTCAGGCTGACTCAGGTCTACTGTGCACGTGGACCGGAGAGCTTTTTCTGGAGCTGCACAATGGCACCTACACGACACAGGCACAGGTAGAGCCAGAAGAGAGCCTGGATCCATGTCAAAGGCTGAGTTATTGGTTCTAGTTTCTACAAAAGACTCTGATCAGGAATGAAAATTAACATGCTTTTCCTTTTACACAATTTCAACTCGCCAGCAAACTTAAACATAGTTTGAGTGGGTAATTTTACATACTTTTATACTTATATTTTCTAAACTTTTATCTTTATTCAGACAGAATCTCTGAGCCCAAACCTAAATAGATTTATCTGAACCTGAAGGACATTATCCTGCGGTGTGGCGAAATAGTTTGCAAAAAGCATTTAAAGTCTTTGAGTGCACAGCTAAAAATTCAGCATTCATAGCAATGCTGGGATTCATTAATACGTATAGTGCTGGCATTATGGAGTGGAGTTACCCAAATAGCACAAGATCATTCATGTTGGAGTGAGTGCCATCGATTCTCCAGTGGATTCAGGTCTGCCAAACAACATTTTGGTGTTTAGAAATTAAGCCAAAATCAGATATCATGGGTCACAAACTTGAATTTAAGGTATCTGTATTAAATGTGAGACACTCTAGTCAAGACAGGGTGATAGACTTGAAAATGGAGCTGATCTAAGTTTGTCCAGATTGAAAAAAGCCTTTTATCACAACACTGGATTTAAAGCCAACTTTACTGTTTAATGGTTTGTGGAACATACAGATAAAGCCCAACTAGGTTCATGATGTCCAGAATGTTCTAAAAACTGCCAGAAAAATCTAGAAATTTGGGATGTTATGATGGAGATGTTGTCAGAACCCTGATGCACAACATTTTGCTCTCAAATTAAAAACGAGCATTGCTATAATTTAACAAACAGTTACACCGTGATGATTGCTACATCACAAGAGGTACAGTTTTGAGTTTCGAGACATTAAACTTGGATTGTTGTGTCACCGCTTTTAGGCTGTTTTTGTTTTCTGCAGATTAAACGTGAGAACCGACAGTGTGAGGCTCTGCTCCATGATGTGGAGGCGGCCTGCAGCTTGGCCCTCTGCCGAAGCGAGAAGTTTCTGTATCCCGCAGAAAAACTGCAGCACCTCTGGAGGTTCAAATATAACTTACAGTTCAATCAGAAGAATTATGAAACACCACGTTGTTTTTTGTTACGTGTTTTATTTTTGTCTCTTTTTTTTCCACTGTGTGACAGACTGCTTCTTCTAAACCAGTTCCATGATGTTATTCCCGGCAGCTGCATAGGGATGGTTGTGGAAGATGCTCTTAATTATTATAAAGGTACAGTGTTTAGGGCAACAGTTTCCTGTTTGAATTTCAGTTATATCTTGGGTATAATCTCTCTACATCTTGTTGAAGATATCAGAAAAGATGGTGGTGTACTTCTGCGGGAGGCGTTCAAAGCCTTGGAGCCACATGGCAGCTCTCTTGCTGTGTTTAACTCTCTGCCCTGGGAGCGATGGGAAGTCATTCAGATTACAGATGACACTGACAAACCTGAGCTAGGTAAGCTTAATATTCAAAATATTTCGGTTGTTTAGGTTTAAAGTTAACATCTGCTGCCCTGTGGTCCACCAGCTCTGGTGAGAGCGCCCAGCGTTGGTTTGGCTCCTGTCAAAGAGACACAGCCTGTGACTCCAGTTTCCGTCACTCCTCAGGTAATCACTACTAAGAGATTTATATCAGAGCAGTTCACATTTTATATATCTAACTGCGTCCTGTGTATGTTTACAGGCTCACGGCAAGGTCCTTATGGAGAATGGGATTTTACAGGCGGTCGTCAGCAAAGATGGCACACTGGCATCACTGTATTTAATCAGTGCAAACAGGTAAAGGTAAACCACAAGTAAACTCCTGTACGTGATCTGTTGGCAAATCTAATAATGGCCTCGGATTCTTTCAGAGAAACCATCTCTGATGGCTGTTTTGGAAACCAGTTTGTCATATTCAATGATGTACCCCTGTACTGGGATGCTTGGGATGTGATGGACTACCATCTTCAGACAAGGTCTCATTCGTCACAGTCACTACATTGCAAACATCAGAGTTGGCAGGAATCTGTTTAGAACATTTATAAAACAAAATCTAAAATATGAACTCTTTAGGAAGCCAGTACTGGAGGTGGTGCAGCCTGTCCAGGTGGCGTCCTCAGGAGGGGTGCGAGGCAGTGTCAGCTTCACCCTTAGGATCAGCGATAAAAGCACCATCACACAGGAGATCATCATGGATGCCATGTGTCCCTACATCAAGTTCAACACAAAGGTACTCTCAAATCTGCCACTAGTTTTTGCTTATTATTTTAAAACATCCTATCTGAACAACTAAAGAAATACACATCTCTGTAATTTCAGGTGCAATGGGCAGAGTCGCACAAGTTTCTCAAAGTTGAGTTTCCTGTGCAAGTACGAAGCCCGAATGCTACATATGAGATTCAGTTTGGTCATCTGCAGAGACCCACGCATTGGAACACATCGTGGGACTGGGCCAGATTTGAAGTAGGGCAGTAAAGTCTTGCCCATCGTTTCCAGTCAGTCTTTAACAGCTCTGTTTTTTTTTTTGTGTTTCCTGTCTAAGGTGTGGGGTCACAAATGGGCTGACCTATCAGAGCACAACTTTGGAGTGGCACTTCTGAATGATTCCAAATATGGTTATTCCATCCACAGGAACACAATGACCCTGTCCCTGTGAGGTTTCCTTTGCTTGTTAGGCACCACAATGGCAGCGGAGTCAAATTTAACACATTTAATCGTTGTAAATACTATTTCCTCAGACTGAGAGCACCGAAGGCCCCCGACACCACTGCCGACATGGGGGATCATCAGTTCACATATGCCATCATGCCCCACTCAAGTAGGTTTGCTTTATGTTTGTGATGTAATTTGTTACAAACCAGAAAGACTCATTGAACAAACATGTCTTATAGGAACCCTCCAGGATGCTTCTGTCATTCAGTGTGCTTACAACCTCAACTACCCTCTGAGGCCGACCCAGTGCTGCCCTGACTCTGTACCCTGGAGTGCCTTCTCAGTCAGTCCAGTAGCAGTCATACTTGAGACCATTAAACAGGTATTAGATTACAAGCCAAGCTCCATTTTTAAACAGAACGTGATTTGTGAAACCTGTTGAGGCTGGGGAAATTAGAACTAGCTTGGTGTACAGTGCCTTGTGAAAATATTAGTGTCTCTTGAACCTTTTTCACTTTTTCTCACATTACAACCACATACGTATGATGTACTTATTGGGATTTTGTGTAATAGACCAATACAAAGTAGTGCATAACTGTGAAGTCGAAGGAAGAGGCCTCAGAGGTTTGTTAGTTTAGTTGTGTACTCAACAAATTTTTTATGTAAGACTGGCAAAAGGAGAAAGGTTGACAGAAACCGATAAGAAATACCATTTGCATTGTTCCTCGGGTCATGCAGCTGACACAGCAAATATGTGGAGGAAGGGTCAGATTAGAACAAAGCTGAAATTTTTGGGTTATTTGCAAAAGCCATACAGAACAATATGCAGTGGAAAACTAACACTGCAAATCACCTTGATTATCCCATTCCCAAAGTGAAACATGGTGGTGGCAGCATCATGATGTGGGGATGCTCTTCTTCAGCAGGGACAAGGAAGCTGGTCAGAGTTGATGGGAAGATTGATGGAGCTAAATACAGGACAACACGTAATATACGGCTAGATAGGGTTCATAGGGGTGGGTTGCTGGTTCAAACCCCTGCTCTGTCCGTCTGTCGTTGTGTCCTTGGGCAAGACACTTTACATGCCTTGTTTGCTGATGGTGGTCAGAGGGCCCGGTGGTGGCGATTGTATGGCAGCCCTGCTTCTGTCAGCCTGCCTCGGGGCAGCTGTAGCTTCGTTGTAGCCTACCACTGAGTGTGTGAGTGTGTGTATGAATGGATGGATGACTGATTGGAGTGGTTCAAATGCCAGGTACCACTAGGTGCCCTTTCATAGTATCCAGAATCATTTTAGCCATTATTTGAAAGGTACAGACAAATAACTATAATGTAAAGCTAACAACTAAAAATGAAAAAAAAAAAAATGCAACCCCAATCATCAATTTATTACAGTTTTATGTTCAAAACCAGTGAGAATTGCTATGTTAAGTGACAAGACTATTAGCAGTGCATTCTTACAACAGTATATCTCTGCATTTTCTACTTTTAAACATTACAAAATATTCACTAAAGGAATCAGTATAATGTTGGATATGTAAAAGATTTATTAGGGTGCAAATCATCAGAAGTGCAAATAAACTAAGTATGGCTAATTTTGAGACCGGTTAGTGAAAACCCTCTTAATTTAAATCTGTTCATTTCTCCAACTTCAAACGTGATATTTCAACTTCTGGGTAAAACTAAAAGGCAAAAATATCCTTCAACCAGTTATGGATTTCTAATGTGTACGAATGCTTTTTGTTTGTTTTTATGATACCAAACACAAAATACTTTTGAAAAGCTAAGTGTTGTTTACTTTAACAGGAAGAGGACGGAAACAGAAGGCTTGTCCTGCGTCTCTACGAGTCGCATGGGAGCAGCGTTACTGCAACTCTGCGCAGCGACCTTCCAGTTAAGGAAGCCTGGCAGTAAGAGCTTCTAACTTTCTTTTTCATTATGATTCTCTCGGCTTTTTTTGGCATTGTTCTCTAAGAACCAAACCATTTCTTTCAGTTGCGATTTCTTGGAGAGGCCAGACCCCACCCAGCCAGCACACATCACATCTGAGGGGATCTCTCTGACCTTCAAACCTTTTCAAATCATGACAATTCTGCTCAGATTGTGATGTTTAGTCCACCATGGTTGAAAGGTCTGAGGGACATTAATGTGAAAGCCTTGCAATAAATGAATAAAGACTTTTTTTTTCTAATAGCTTTTGAAAAAAAAACTTTTATTTTTTCAATATTTTGAAGTATAAAATTCAATAGATTTGTTCTGGTTGCATGTTTATTTGCTGTTTGTTCTGGTCGCTCTTCCAGCTAGTTTCCCTCTGCCTGCAACAACAAGCATAGCAAGTCATTTTCAGACTACAGTATTTTACAAAGAATAAGCAAGTTTTTAAATGTTAAATCATCCCAGGTGTTTACCTGCAGCAGGTTCTGCACTGCTGCTTTTCTTTCGACGTGCACTTGATCTGGTTTCTCTCTGCATTGTTGCTTCCTGGGTCTTTTCAGCCTTTCTGCTCTTTAATACGGCTTCCTTCGGATGTGTAGTTTTTTCTTTTTTTGGTGTTTCCTTTTTGACCGCCCTTTTCTTTGTTGTGCTCTCTGTCACACTTTTGGGCACCTAAAGAAATAAAACTAGTGCTACTAATGGTTACACAGTTTAAATTGAATGCAGTAAATGTGGCTTTTACCTTTTTCTTGTCTGTGTAATCATGGTCATCGTCTTTCTTTGCCCTCTTTTTCGCCTTGGGTGATTTTGAGTCTTCGGAGTATAAACAAAAGCCAGTTAAATCAAATTCTTATGTAGGGTTCAGCGGTGAAGCTCACTTACACATATTTGGCAGAAAATACAGAATCATTACTCTTAGGGAATGTCCTGCCACTAGTTTTACTTTGTAGAAAATGTATCTTATCAGAGAAGTGCTCCAGAAGTATTTTATTTTAATGACTTATTCATGTTTTTCTTTCAAAGTATGTTTTACAAAGCCAGAATTTTCAGTCAGTAATTGCAGTTTGTCCTTTATGTTAAAAAATAATAATTCTATGTTGGAAATAATGCAATATTGGAAAAGGGAAAGTGAGAAAATATCCAATCACAAACTGAAAGCATTACTTTGGTACTCTGTTGGACTTCTTCTGGATTTTATTGCAGTTTCTATTCTGTTAAGATGCAAATATGCAGGGGAAAGGATTTCCTTGAGTTCCAAAATTCTTGTGCTGCAGATGACAGATAAGCTTTGCAGGATGGTGCCTTGATGGTGCACCTTCTGTTTGTTTTTCTTTAATTTCCACCCCAAATTTTCAATTAGATTGCAGGTTAATTTGCCTTTGCTGGAGTTAATTCCTGTTCAAGTGATCGTGATCATGGCTTATGGCTAATGAAAACCCAAAGTTCATTTTTTTTAGAATAGAATATTCTAAAAAACTAAAACACTGAAATATTTTTGCCTACACATTCATGGGGAGGAAAGCTGATTTGATATTTGTCCAGCAGGCAGTTGCTGACGCCCTCCATAAACACGGTAACCACCCAAAATTGATGTAATTTCAAAGAATGCTGGGAAAGGAAATGGGAGGAAAAGTGGTTGAAAAATGGCACAATGCAGACACACAAGGGAAACCACAGCCTTGAAAGAATTCTGAAGCAAAGTCCCTTAAAGAGTTTCAGGAAGATTACGAAAGCTTGGGCAGCAGACCATCAGGAGCTACAACACAGAGGTATCCAGGACAAAGGGCTACAACTGTGGAATCCCTTGTTAAGCCACTTCCTAACTTGAGACATCAGAAGTGAAACAGGACCACACTGCTCTGTGGACCAAGGTCCTCTATTCAGATGAAATGGAGGAGCTAAGTTTTGAATCTATAACTCATAATCCTCAGAATGAACAAAAATAAACACTTGGAATACATCAGTGTGTAAGGAGCATATGTAAATGTCACTTTTCAAAATTACTGGCTGAAATAAATTAACTTTTTAATGATATTCTAATTCACTGAGATACACCTGTAACCGGAGGTTTTCTGTTTTGCAACCTTTCTAGTTTTGTGCGTACGTGCACTAAATATAAGACATAGGCCGACCAACATATTTTGCCACACTGAATTTCCCTTCTTGAAGGTGTTTTTAAATTCTTTTTCAAAATGCCAGCCTAAAGCTCTCTTGTTAAAGCCATGTCAGTACTCTTGTAACTGCAGATTCATTTGGGTCCAGATGGTGATTTTAGAAATGAAATTTTAAAGTGGATCCCATATTTTTATTCAGTCACGAAACATTTCCCCCCACACCTAATCTGATAAGAAAAAACATTTTAATAGTAACATAATTGAATTTTTGTAGGTATTACTCACTTTTGGGTGCCATGGGCCCTGGGTCCCCCTGAAACAGATAAGAATCTTTAATTTTTATTATCAGTAGAAACTTCATTCTAGAAAAAAAAACAATTTTTAATTGTCAAATTGACTCACTTTAAACCACATTGTTCTGCCATTGTGGTCAGAGATTGATTTCATGCCATCAACATAATAACACTGCAGCCATGCCTTGAAGGCAGAGTAGTCCAACTTCTCAGGGTCATAGCCCTTACCACCTATTACAGAAAATCTGCCGTAAATAGAGAGTTATCTTGGGATTTTAAGGGAAGAACTGGATAGGAAAAGAACTGGGACCCACCTAAGCTGACCACCTCCAGAGGAACTGTATGACAAAGTCTGAGAAGGTCCCCCGTCTCCTGTTTTATCCCTTTCTTTTTAGCTCTCTCTGGGGTCTTTCAGGAGGATTAAAGATGAATATAGTTAAAATAAACAATGCTTAGTTTCAGGAGAAACCAAACCCTTTTCTCTGTTTCACCTTTGTGTTTGTGATCTCATTTTTCAAAGGCTTCCTGTCCTCAAATCCATCGTCTGACTGAAGGCCTTCCAGTGCGTCCCGCGCACAAACGAACGGTGGGATATTTAACCTAAGACAAGAAAATACAGTGCTGCAGTTGTTTCACAGAATAAAAAGCTTTTCTGCTTTGAAAATCTGCAGACATGCTCCTTCCCATGCAGAGATAAGGTGCCATTCATATGTGTCTGACTGCAGGCATAGTTCGGCCTTCAGTTTTTATCACAGCACCAAACAAGGCCACCCTGTTGTTTCCAATAAGAAGCTTGGTAGAAAGGCACCTTTCAGGATAGAAGCACTTTTACATTGACCTGAGTTATCCTCATGGACCTGACTTACTGCTTTTCCTTTCATTTTTTTAAAGAAACTTTCTATAACTATCTGTTTAAATGTCACAAGGCCTCTGTATCTGTTGTGTACATCTAAGCCCTAGAATACTGTGATAAAGACGGGATATGGATTTATTCAGGCATCTCATCTACCATATGAGGGACTGAACCACTCTGAAAACTGACTAAGCAGCATGATGAAGTGAATAATTAACCTCAGCAAAGGATGGAAAGTTAATCTGGGTTTTTGTCATCTTACATGTGCACCCCAAAAAACGAGAATATCATTGGAAAGTTGACTTATTTTTACAATTTAATTAAAAAAGTGAAAACCATTAGATAAATTCGTGGTTTTGGCTAAGAAATCAGGAAAACTAATATTATACAAGATCAATAACAAAAATGGATTTTTAATACAACATTGTTGACCTACTAAAATGCGCATCCATTTACGGTACACAATATGTACTTGATGCTTGGTTGGGGCTCCTTTTGCATAAATTACTGCATCAATGCAGTCTGTGGCCCTGTGTAATCAAAGCCCAGGTTGCTTTAATAGAAAAGGGGAAGCCTTAAATAAAATGGTTTAACTTCTCAACTTGAATGACTGAAATACATAAATGTGCTTTATGATATTTTCATTTCCTTAAGATGCACCTGCAGATTGTTAAGCAGGAACAAATTATTTGAAGATGAATACATAAACCATGGTAAATATTACAAGATAGTTGTTGAAGTGACTTGTCCTACAATCTCCATTTGTGAGCATGTTGCTTTGGTGATACATCAAAGTTCAGACTGCATGTTCATCACCTGTAAAGGATTTCAGCTCTCAGGTAATTCCCAATACCGTTGAAGTACTTTTGATTCAGCAGGACCTCACAAATAGGACGATCAAAAGCCCGATCGCTCAGGTGAGACAAGACATTCTCCCTGCAAAAATAAGTGTAAAGCTCAAGGTGAAAGCTAAATTTTGGATGTGCTGATGACCAGTGAGATTCTCAGCATTACAAACCTGAAGCTTTTGTATTCAAACATGATGCAAGGCCCTCTGTCAGGCTGCCATGTACCATTGGGTTGCCAGCTGCCAAACCTGCGCGTGTCCACAAAGCTCAGCACTCTGCAGGGTTTCTCCTTGGTGTAGAAACACAGATGGGCATGTTTAGGAAGTTCATCCTCTGACGTGAAGCGGAAATAACCCGACATCCCGAAGCGGAAGACTATGTCCATAGGTTGATCTGCTTGCCCACCCTTTGATTGTTGCTCTCCATTATCATCACTTTTCATGGGCATCAGCATGAGTTTGACTTCCTTCCCTCTGGAAGTAGCTGTGATGCGGTAGGACTCACAGGTGCAGGCCACCTCAGGATTTTTGCTGACTTCAGATTTTATAACCGGTCCACTAAAGACCACTCCATCACACATCTTGTTGACATACAGGCTGGCCAAGTGGAGTTCAGGGCCCTCAGGCATTTTGATGCAACAATAAAAGCTGTGCTGCAGAGGAATCGAATGGGACATTAGTCAATACAGTGTCTCGCAAAAGTATTCATTGAACCTTTTCACATTTCTTCATGTTATAACCAAAAATATCAATGTACAGTGTATATTATTTGGGTTTAATATCATACACAAATCGGTACATAATTATGAAATGGAAGAAGGACAGATCATTTTCAGTTTCTTTACAAATAAAAAAGTGTGGAGTGCATTTAAATTTAGACCCCTGATTCAAAACCTTCTAGAACCATATTTTGCTACAATTACATCAACAAGTTTTTTTAAGGTATGCTTCTACAGGTCCTTCTCAAAATATTAGCATATTGTGATAAAGTTCATTATTTTCCATAATGTCATGGTGAAAATTTAACATTCATATATTTTAGATTCATTGCACACTAACTGAAATATTTCAGGTCTTTTATTGTCTTAATACGGATGATTTTGGCATACAGCTCATGAAAACCCAAAATTCCTATCTCACAAAATTAGCACATCATTAAAAGGGTCTCTAAACGAGCTATGAACCTAATCATCTGAATCAACAAGTTAACTCTAAACACCTGCAAAAGATTCCTGAGGCCTTTAAAACTCCCAGCCTGGTTCATCACTCAAAACCCCAATCATGGGTAAGACTGCCGACCTGACTGCTGTCCAGAAGGCCACTATTGACACCCTCAAGCAAGAGGGTAAGACACAGAAAGAAATTTCTGAACTAATAGGCTGTTCCCAGAGTGCTGTATCAAGGCACCTCGGTGGGAAGTCTGTGGGAAGGAAAAAGTGTGGCAGAAAACGCTGCACAACGAGAAGAGGTGACCGGACCCTGAGGAAGATTGTGGAGAAGGGCCGATTCCAGATCTTGGGGGACCTGCGGAAGCAGTGGACTGAGTCTGGACTAGAAACATTCAGAGCCACCGTGCACAGGCGTGTGCAGGAAATGGGCTACAGGTGCCGCATTCCCCAGTCCTGGGCTACAGAGAAGCAGCACTGGACTGTTGCTCAGTGGTCCAAAGTACTGTTCAGGGTGATGTGCATGTGCCACACATTGTATTGGCATATAGGTCAAAAGGTTAATTTATGGCCTTATGGGTTTCTTTCAATAACAGCTTCATTATTGGCACTCTTCCATAAAGTCCATGTTTGTGGCGTTCTTTTGGTTAACTGTTATCTTTAAATAATTCACATTGGGTTACCAGGAGGCACTTGGCTACCTCTCTGAATAATGCTCTCCTTACCAGACATATTGATGCTCCATAAGAGTTTCAAAGTTTGGAATATAGTTTTATAACCTAATTCTGATTTAAAATTTTCCTTAACTTTATTGCTAATGTTCCTTAGTCTTTATGATGATGTTTGCTCAGTGATGTATCCAGCAACGTCACAGAACACCTGGATATAAACTAACTTAAAATTACAGACAGGTGGACTTTTTAACCTGAATTTTGAAGCCAACTGGTTGCACTGGATTTCACACAGGGTTATTGGAGTAAAGATAGGGATGAATACAAATGCACCTTATTGTTCAGATCAGATTTTTATTTGCATAAAAGGTGAAAAACTTTGTATCGCTTTCCTTCCACTTTACAATTATGTGCTACTTTCTCGGTCTATCAGATAAATTACCAATAAAATACAGAACAGTTTCAAAATGTGAAAATGTGCGCCAACACACAATCCAACGCCCCTTCAAAATGTCTTTAAACAACATTGAATGGGGCAAATGCACCTCAAATTAAGCTGATTTTGTAAACACTTGAAATGCAGAAGCACATTAAAGAAAGCTTCCTTTATTTAACCTGCGCAAAACTTTCTCTGCAGAGAAAGGCGACATGTTTGTATTTATTGTTCAATTTGAGATACAACCAAATAACTCACCGCAATCACGAAGTAGCTTCCGGTGCTTGTTTAGAGCAAACGCAGCTGATGCCTCAGATATTACAGGTATGTGCTTTTTGCAGCCACTTTGGACAAATATTACCTTTACCCCGACACAATCCCAAAGATCTTTGCAGCATGCGTTGTTACCAAACAAGTTGTCATCGAATGTCATTAAAATCTCGCGAGATGTAAGTTGCTTGTTTAGCCAAAAAAAACAAAAAAAAAAACAAAAAACGATGCAAATATATCATGGCTTATCTTTCAAATGCGTTAAAGTAGCTGTGAAAGAATGAAAGAAAAAAGGTATTTTTAAGTATTTTTATATAGGAACGGTATCGCAGATAATTGCCATGGGATTGGCTAAACCAGATGCATGATGGGATATGTAGGAAATAAAGGAGCAAGAATTTGCAAACTTTATTTCCATTTTACCTTTTTACAAGCATTCTTATTGAAAACAAAACAATATACACATGGTTCAAACAAAAACGTGTCAAAAATAATATTTTACAAAAAAGAAATTAAAAAGCATGAGTGTATTTTTAATTGAGGGATACATTAGGTGTGAATACACAACTAAATATTAGTACATTCAAGTAAGAAATTAAGATCTTAACATTTGACATAACCAATTGAAGCAAATAGTTAATACTGTACAAGAGGCAATTATGGCAATTTTGGCAGGTCATCAGCATCGTTTGTATCTCGCTCCTGATCCAAGGTTTGTTCTTCATTCTTCATTGTAGTGCATTCATCATGGCCTGCGCCTGTTTGAGCTCTGTGAAACAGATATCACAGCATTACTGAGATCAATAAAGGGCATTTTAAAAAAGGACAGAGGATTAGAAAATGGGAAATAATTATTACCAGTAAGCAAGACCCTGAACTTATCTGCAGAGACAGAGACCACAGTCGTTTCGGAGGAGCCTGGCTCTGCTCCGTGTGTCTGAAGTTTAAGATGTATCAGGGGTTCATTTACTTCTCTAAGTTCACTAGAGCTCAGAGTGTAATCGACACGCCAGGAAATGGAGTCAAGTCGTCGAACTGCAAGTCATGACAGGGCAGATTGCACACTTCAGTCAGCGTTTAGTCATCAACTTCATGGCAGACAGCATTCATTATCAAAAACCTTTAACTTCTACTTTTAAATGAGGGAGACTGACAGAAACACTTACATCTCAAGCTGGTCTCTCTTAGGTTGTCTTGAAGTACAGAGTGCTTGTCTTCATAGGATTTGCAAAGCCCTGTAGTGTGCTCTAAGGAAATAGGATCATTGTCTTTATATAGAGAAAAACCAATATATACCCTAATGGACCACAACATCTCAGTACAGCAGAGAAAGCACTAACCTTTAGGCAAGCCAAGCTGCTGCAGCTCGCTGGACAGAGATTCACTATCAACATCATGTTTTGCAGCACTGGAAAAAATAAAGCTTAGCACTGCCACACTAGCTTTGATGTCTCCGCTCTCTGAAAGACACCGCAATAAAAGCTAAAGGATAATTTGGCAAAAACAAATCGGTAACTGCAAACACAAAGCCCAACTCTGGTTGCAAAAAAGTTAAGTCTTTATTTGAAATGCAATTGATGTTAATCTTGTTTTTTTTTTTACAGAAACTAAGAGTACCTGGTGTTGCCCTAACACTTTATGAAAAGTGCGTCATAAATTACTTTACATTAGATTTATTATTAGAACCTTACATTATCATCCATTACAAAAAAAAAAAAAATCAACCATATTCTAGGAAAAATAATAAAAATAATTTTGTTTAATAATTTCCTTGAGATGCATCATAAAGTTGCAGCAAATATGTATACAAACAAAGACTGAGGAGGACAACGTACAACATCACAGCAGTGTTAGTGGCTTTAAACGCAATAAGTGAAACACTTACCAAACTTTGCATCTGCAGTCAGCTTTGCAACTTTGTCATACTGCAATGAGAAAGGCAGTACAGATTTGTTCAGGCTGATGTAAAGGCTTTATTCTGAGGAGTATGAGAAAGTGTGGTTAAGAACTTACATCTATACCCTCACCCAGCAAATCCTTCAACACTTGAGCACAAAGGAGTTTCATCTTCACGCTCGACTGCACGGAAATCGAGTAGAAAATACACATTTGATATAAAATCTTCAAAGCAAACCTCGTTTACTTTTATGAGCATTAGATTAGGCAGCCATACTTACAATCTTTGCTAATGTGCTGATTTCGGCCAGCACCCAATCGGGGCAGTCCAGATCCCCACAGAACCGGAACCGCTGTAGAACATAGATAACCGAAAGAGTTATAACTGTAATACAACGAACAATCGGTTATTAACTGTGACAACAGCAGCTTTTCATCTTGAATTGCTATTATTATTAGCTTTGCCTGCTAGCTTCATGAACGCAGACCTTAAACGTCGATTGCTTATTTGATTTATCGTTTAACTTGTTTTAACACACGTAGAAAATCCAGGATCGTGTTTTCTGCTAATTTAACCTAATCATAAATAAAAGACATATATTGTAAAAATAACAATAATAATGAACGGGTTTACCATAGCGTCAGTGGAGATCAGGAAGTGTGGGATCTGTCCTCGTTTCTGATTGGACGTTTAACACGTGACAGTCGTGATGCTGCTTTTTTTTAAGCTTTCTAACAGCACCGCTCTGTATGTTGAGGTAAAACATTTAAAATGTTTAAGATTTGTATAAAAATGAATTTATCTTGGAAAAATGTGTTTATTCACGGATCAATGCAAGCTGATCCAACCAGACTCCAAAGTGTTGCAGTCTTTCATCCTTAGTTGAGGTAAACATGGAAGTTGTTTCGGTGCTGCAGGTGAACAAGTCTAAGCTTTGCCATTTAAGTTTATCATTGCTGCTTTTTTCCCTCCCATTCCTTATCATCATTTGTAAATAAGTCCCAGGGTTTTCTTTTATGGACAGACTGATTGCCATTCAAATTCAAATTGAAGCGTGACTAAAAGCAACTTCCAGCTCTCAGGTTGAACAGTCGCCAATCAAAGGCACAATTTTGAGTTGCAGACTCTCTTTCCAGTCTCTATGTCCTACTCATAGAGTGGCAAATATATTAGATACACCTGGCTATTTAATTCTTGCTATGATTCAATTAGGTGTTGGAAGTATCCCTTCTACTAACAGGCCAGGGTGAAAAGCATTTTAAACAGCTAAAAACCGTATGGACAATTTGACACTGTTACAGACCTCAAGATAAGCTTCCGTGGGTAATGGATCTCACAGACCAGTATATAGAGATTGTAACTTTTTCATTCATTTAAGACTCTGTGGCAGCATGACTCAGGATGGGAACTCCTCCAGAGGCAGTGCATAATTTGTTTCTTCTACCTCAAAGAACAGGTTTGAAAAGAAAAATTACAGTTGTGCAGGTCAGGATATTATCAATGTCAGGGAACATTTGTACTGTGACGCAGGACTGATGGTTTACAGAGATAATATAAGGTTCTCTTTGGAACATTTTCAGCACCACTTCTCCAAACCTGGTTCTGTCACCATTGTAACTAATGCTGGACACCTAAGCTAAACTGATGTGTCATGGTAAAGAAAGAGCTAAGCCAAAAAGTGAAGTTCCCAATTTTCTGGGTGAAAAAGAGAGTACAGCAATAGCTTCTTCAATAGCTGTGTACAGGAAAGCTACAAGGCAAAGCACAGAATCCCAGGAAGATGTGTATTTTTGATGGAGCGATGAAAAAACACAGAGAGCTCATAAATGATGTACGCAATAGTTCTCTGGCCTCTTCCTATTGCAAGGAGACCCCTGGAAAGACCCAAAACCTGCTGCTGGTATTATTTACCACTTCTGGCCTGGGAACCTGTGGATCTCTCAGAATGAGCTGAAAAGTGTTGCTTGAAAGAGGGGATGGATGGATGGATGGATGGATGGATGGATGGATGGATAGATGGATGGATGGATGGATGGATGGATAGATGGATGGATGGATGGATGGATGGATGGATGGATGGATGGATAGATGGATGGATGGATGGATGGATGGATGGATGGATGGATGGATGGATGGATGGATGGATGGATGGATGGATGGATGGATGGATGGATGGATTCAAGGCATGTTAACTCTGGCCTTCAGTTGTTCGACCTTGAAAGAGGGCACCTCTGAATGAATAAATATTTGAGCTTCTCTTAGATAACATTTTTTTATGATTTAACTGGTTATGAATTAGTGTTCATTTAAAGTAAAATAATTTGATAAGCCATGACTCCCTTACTCCTAAACTTGACTCAACTGCCAGGTACCATATTTTGTAAAGGCATACATTTGTTAAATCACGTTTAACACAAAACATTTAAAATTATCCAGGTTTTACCCTTGGCCTGGATAGTAAGTCGTGTATTATAACCACAAGTTCACTTCACATCCATTCTAACATCTTTTTATTTTTTTTAAATACACCTACCTACATTTCTAGACGTGTTTAATCTTCTGTTATCGGCTGACTAACAGAACACCACTTGCACAACCAGGACTCTCAGTTCACACAGGCAATTTCCCATAATATCCCATAGCGCATTCATTTTTTCATCAAGTACACATACTTTTGCAACAATCAGAAAAATCTTTGCAACCATCTATTTTATTTCTTTAGTCATCTTATAAAAAAACAAAATAGGTTACTCCTGCAGAAATATAAACATAGCTATAAACTGCGACACAGAACAGACTGGGACATGCTTAAAACAGGAACGATATGGGGGAATATTTTTCAGGTCTAAGTTAAAGAAAAATATTATGCATTAACAACATATGACTAAAAGCTCTTAATTGCGGAAGACATATCAAAGCGGTAGAAAATAAATGTAATATTTGACAGAATTACATTGCTTTGGGGTAAGACTGTTATATATAATAGCAGTGGGTGCTTGGTTTTGCTGATAAATCTTTAAGAAAAATCAATTAAGAAGCATTTTGACAGTTACAAAATAAATAATTAAAATTATGAGCCCTCCTAAATCATTAATTCAAATGTATTAATGTTTTCACAAAGAGAATGATTTCGCCAAACTTACTGAGTATTTTATTAGATATCTCAATGTCTTCAGTAAGGTGCTCCTCAAGAGTGAGACCGATTTAATGTTTATTCCCAGTAACTACAACCCAGTTAACTAAAAAAGGAGTGGAAAATTCCTAAAAACCCAACATTACAGTTAAATA
Source organism: Girardinichthys multiradiatus (assembly GCF_021462225.1). Lineage (NCBI taxonomy): Eukaryota > Metazoa > Chordata > Actinopteri > Cyprinodontiformes > Goodeidae > Girardinichthys > Girardinichthys multiradiatus. Next base: position 25,731,456 of record NC_061795.1, on the reverse strand, counting down.
CGATGAACATGTTTAACAAACTGGCTTTAAAATAACACTTTACTTGTTGATTGTTGATTGGATGCTTTCAACAAAGCAAAACAAGTATTTTTGAAACATCCCCTGGGTTTTTAAATTTCTTTGGTGTCATAATTGATACATAAGGCATGTATGGTCATGTCTTGTACCTGTAATGAAAAACATATCTACTGTATGCCTTATAGGAAAATGCATGATATACCTAAACACAATTTACCATGGTGCATTTGTTGACAAATTGTGCCGATGATGTAGTGGTCCCTGAAAAAATGCATTGAAGATGATACGCTAAGCATTATAGGGTTATACAAATCCCAGCAAAACATGTCTCCTGATGTTCTGTTTATATACAGGTCCTTCTCAAAATATTAGCATATTGTGATAAAGTTCATTATTTTCCATAATGTAATGATGAAAATTTAACATTCATATATTTTAGATTCTTTGCACACTAACTGAAATATTTCAGGTCTTTTATTGTCTTAATACGGATGATTTTGGCATACAGCTCATGAAAACCCAAAATTCCTATCTCACAAAATTAGCATATCATTAAAAGGGTCTCTAAACGAGCTATGAACCTAATCATCTTAATCAACGAGTTAACTCTAAACACCTGCAAAAGATTCCTGAGGCCTTTAAAACTCCCAGCCTGGTTCATCACTCAAAACCCCAATCATGGGTAAGACTGCTGACCTGACTGCTGTCCAGAAGGCCACTATTGACACCCTCAAGCAAGAGGGTAAGACACAGAAAGAAATTTCTGAACGAATAGGCTGTTCCCAGAGTGCTGTATCAAGGCACCTCAGTGGGAAGTCTGTGGGAAGGAAAAAGTGTGGCAGAAAACGCTGCACAACGAGAAGAGGTGACCGGACCCTGAGGAAGATTGTGGAGAAGGGCCGATTCCAGACCTTGGGGGACCTGCGGAAGCAGTGGACTGAGTCTGGAGTAGAAACATCCAGAGCCACCGTGCACAGGCGTGTGCAGGAAATGGGCTACAGGTGCCGCATTCCCCAGGTCAAGCCACTTTTGAACCAGAAACAGCGGCAGAAGCGCCTGACCTGGGCTACAGAGAAGCAGCACTGGACTGTTGCTCAGTGGTCCAAAGTACTTTTTTCGGATGAAAGCAAATTCTGCATGTCATTCGGAAATCAAGGTGCCAGAGTCTGGAGGAAGACTGGGGAGAAGGAAATGCCAAAATGCCAGAAGTCCAGTGTCAAGTACCCACAGTCAGTGATGGTCTGGGTGCCGTGTCAGCTGCTGGTGTTGGTCCACTGTGTTTTATCAAGGGCAGGGTCGATGCAGCTAGCTATCAGGAGATTTTGGAGCACTTCATGCTTCCATCTGCTGAAAAGCTTTATGGAGATGAAGATTTCATTTTTCAGCACGACCTGGTACCTGCTCACAGTGCCAAAACCACTGGTAAATGGTTTACTGACCATGGTATCACTGTGCTCAATTGGCCTGCCAACTCTCCTGACCTGAACCCCATAGAGAATCTGTGGGATATTGTGAAGAGAACGTTGAGAGACTCAAGACCCAACAATCTGGATGAGCTAAAGGCCGCTATCGAAGCATCCTGGGCCTCCATAAGACCTCAGCAGTGCCACAGGCTGATTGCCTCCATGCCACGCCGCATTGAAGCAGTCATTTCTGCCAAAGGATTCCCGACCAAGTATTGAGTGCATAACTGTACATGATTATTTGAAGGTTGACGTTTTTTGTATTAAAAACACTTTTCTTTTATCGGTCGGATGAAATATGCTAATTTTGTGAGATAGGAATTTTGGGTTTTCATGAGCTGTATGCCAAAATCATCCGTATTAAGACAATAAAATACCTGAAATATTTCAGTTAGTGTGCAATGAATCTAAAATATATGAATGTTAAATTTTCATCATGACATTATGGAAAATAATGAACTTTATCACAATATGCTAATATTTTGAGAAGGACCTGTATGCAAGTTCATCGATTTAGAGCAAAAAGTTTGCATGTGTGATTTTGTACATTTGTACAACTGATTTTTTTCAGCTCTGCATTCTTTCAGGAATGCAGAGAGAATAATCAGGGCTGACCTTCCCTCCATCCAGGACTTAAACAGGTCTAGGGTCAGGAAAAGAGCTGCTAAAATCTCTGCAGACCCCACACACCCTGCACATAAACTGTTCAGAGTTTTACCTTTAGGCCGCCGCTACAGAGCACTGTTTACTAAAACCAGCCGCCACTGAGACAGTTTCTTCCCCCTGGCTGTTTCTCTGTTGAACATTCAATAGAGTACAAAACAACAGCATATAGATGTTGCAAATGCACCTTTTTACTATATATGTGTATATTGTACATTGTAAATATGTATATTCTGTAATACAAAAGCAAAGTGTACCGGAGTCAAATTCCTTGTTTGTATGTACAAACTTGGCAATAAAGCTGATTCTGATTCTGATTCTGATTTTAGGGAGGTTTGTTTATTAGGGATCCACAATATTCATTTGCTAAACATGTTGTAATTAAAGTTAAAGATGTATCTAAATATTTTATGTGATAGAACGACAAAAAATAGTATTTACAATGGTCCACAGAGTGAAGCAAGCTTAATATATGTGAGCAAATGTTTTATAAATAAACAGTATTTGTAAAAGTATTCATACCCCTTGAATGTCTCCTCATATTGTTACATTACAACCACACACATTAATATATTTAAGTGCAATTTCATGTGAAAGACCAACACAAAGTGGTATACAATTGTGAAGTGGAACGAAAATTATGCATGATTTTTTTTTCTTTTTTTTACAAATAAAAAACTGAAAAGGGCATTGTGCAAAAGTATTCACCTCCCCTGAGTCAATACTTTGTGGAACCACCTTTTGCTGAAATTACAGCTGCAAATTAAGAGTCAGCCTAACCCAAATAATTATTGTTTTTCTGAATCTGGCTCCCCTGCGCGGCCTTGATAGCTGGCTATCTTCAACTTCTCCTGGAAGTTATGTAAACATGACGCTCCGCTACCTCTGCCCCCTCCCTTCCCTGAGGACATCTGTGGACCTGCTCAGAACTTTGTGGCCGGTTGATGAACATTCCAACGAACCATCAAGGACAATGGCCTCTGTGACAGTGCTTCATGGACTTACTTGCACACACACACATGGTCAAGATAAACATATGCACCCCTCACACCGCCTTCACCGTTCCCGGCATGATGTTGTTTTGTCAACTTGTTGCTTCTTTGTGTTGAGGTTTTTTGCAATCTCAAACTGTATCCTGCTAAGGATAAAGTGTGAAATATGATTTTTTTTTTTCCTCTACTTTCCTAATGTGGCCTCTTTTCTCATCTAACAAGGGCAGCGCCTGTGAGTGGGCAGCAAAGCCTCGGTGACCCGTCTCCCTTGTCTTGTGTCATGATGTATGTTTGGATGGGTTGTACTGGAATTCTAATTTCCCCTCGGGGATCAATAAAGTATCTTTGAATTGAATTGAATTGAAATCTTTTAGGGTATGTCTGTACCAGCTTTGCTGGCCAGCTTTCTGACATTTTTGCCCTTTCTTCATGGCAAAACCACTCAAGCTTAGTCAGATGGACGGATTCCCAAAACATGAGCTGTGGATCGCTGCAGTTCGTCCAGTCACCATGGGCCTTTTGGCTCCATCTCTGATCGGTGCTCTCCTCGTTCGGCCTGTAAGTTTAGGTGGACGGCCGTGTCTTAGTAGGTTTACAGTTGTGCCATACTCTTTCCATTTCCGGATGATGGATTGAACAGTGCTCTGTGAGATATTCAAAGCTTAGGAAATCTTTTTATAGCCTAAGCCTGCTTTAAACTTTATCCCTGACCTGTCTGGTGTGTTCCTTGGACTTCATGATGCTGTGTGCTCCCGAATATTCTCTTAACCAACCTCTGAGGCCGTCACAGAGCAGCTGTATTTGTACTGAGATTAGATTACACACAGGTGGACTCTAGTTACTCATTAGCAATCATCAGGCAACTTCTGAAGGCAATTGGTTGCACTCAGAGTAAAGGGGGCTGAATACCTTTGCACACCACACTTTTCAGTTTTTATTTGTAAAAAATCATGTATAGTTTTTGTTCCACTTTACAATTGTAAACCACCTTATGTTGGTCTTTCACATAAAATTCCAATAAAATATATTTATGTTTGTGGTTGTAATATGACAATATGTGAAAAAGTTCAAGGGGTATGAATACTTGTACAAGCCACCGTATTATATATTATTTCTAAAAGCAGATATATTAATAGTAAGCAGATTCATACCTTTTGGATAAATAAATACAACGTTTTTTTATTAAAATTGTCTATTTATCATAGTTCTGCAGAACACAATAACATCTGCCACCATTATTAATAATTCATTAGATAATGACAAATAATTCTCGTAATATTTTCAACCACGGAATTATTTAATTCCGTGGTTGACCTGCCTACATGTGTATTTAAAGGTTACCAGACTCAGACTACAGGTTACCAGCAAATAATGATTAATTGGTCACTGGAGGCCTGAACTATTTATTGACTGGGTGGAAAACAAGAACCAGGTATTTTGCATCAAGACCACTATTTCCTCTCGTCAAATCCTTCGACTACATGAGAAAATCCTGTTTTGTTATCTAGCGATGAGGAGATAGATCGCTACTAGTTGATGTGATCCATTTTCTTGTGTTAGCGAAACATATTTCAGATTTTCTCATAAAAACCAGCTGAAATAAATTATAATGGGTGTGGCTGCTCTTGGCTTATGTATAAATGTAAATATGTATAGCTAGTTTTACCCAATTTAATCTGAATAGTTTTACAGAATATTATATTTAATTGTTTTTCATGTATCTTAACTAAGGAACTGATACTTTCATTCTGATTTAAACAATCAAAATAACTTATAAGAGTGATTAATTATGTAGCATCTGATCAATAAATACACTTAAAAATGATCTATGCCACTTTTCACTTTCTGATTGTAGTAAGAGTATTTTTAATTTATTGTTTGGCCTTTTTGGTTCATTAATTTAATGGGGTGGTGGAAGGCTCAGCTTGGCAAGGTTCTGACATTCTTTATGCTTTCATTACTAAGCTATAATGTTTTCACTGTCCCAGTTTGTCTTGGACCAAGACCACACATGTTAAGTTGACCAATTATTCTGGGTTGGAGTGAAATTTTTATTGTTTTCCAATCTTTTTGACAGACATGCATACTGTGATAAATTGACAAACTTACTAAGGTTTTCATTTTGCTTATCTGTTGTCTGGAACGTAAAAACATAATAGTTGATTAGACTTAAATGGTAGCTTTTACTTTGACATTGAAAACCAGTGTTTGATATGGGTGGCTAACAGACAGTTAAAGAACATGCAGAATTGTCATACTTTTTCCATGTAATAACTGAGCCATAATATTATCTTTGGACAGACCTCTATTATGAACTTTCACACAGCTGTCCAGCCAAAGTAATCTTAGAAGCCGACTCGAATGTTCAAGAGCACAAAAACAGCTTTGGTGAAACATAACTCTACGGAGTAAAAAACTAATATTTTCACAGGTGACTTTTAGGTTTCACTACAGTCACTAGCAAAATGGAGCAGAAGGTTCATACAGGAGACTTGGGAATGCTGACAGAAGATTAACACCATGCAGACTTCATAATGCACAATATTTTGATTACAAAACTATAAAGGACGTGCGGAGGATATGAATCATAGCCTCCAGGATAAAACTGAGCTATGCATACATGATGCATACTTACAGTACAGACCAAACGTTTGGACACACCTTCTCATTCAAAGAGCTGTCTTTATTTTCATGACTACGAATATTGTAGCTTCACACTGAAGGCATCAAAACTATAAATTAACACATGTGGAATTATTTACTGAACAAAAAAGTGTGAAACAACTGAAAATATGTCTTATATTCTAGGTTTTTCAAAGTAGCCACCTTTTGCTTTGATTACTGCACTGCACACTCTTGGCATTCTGTTGATGAGCTTCAAGAGGTGGTCACCTGAAATGGTTTTCACTTCACAGGTGTGCCCTGTCAGGTTTAATAAGTGGGATTTCAAGCCTTATAAATGGGGTTGGGACCATCAGTTGTGTTGTGCAGGAGGTGGATACAGTACACAGCTGATAGTCCTACTGAATAGACTGTTAGAATTTGTATTATGGCAAGAAAAAAGCAGCTAAGTAAAGAAAAATGAGTGGCCATCATTACTTTAAGAAATGAAGGTCAGTCAGTCCGAACAATTGGGAAAACTTTGAAAGTGTCCCCAAGTGCAGTTGCAAAAACCATCAAGCGCTACAAAGAAACTGGCTCACATGAGGACCGCCCCAGGAAAGCAAGACCAAGAGTCACCTCTGCTGCGGACGATAAGTTCATCCGAGTCACCAGCCTCAGAAATCACAGGTTAACAGCAGCTCAGATTAGAGAACAGGTCAATGCCACACAAAGTTCTAGCAGCAGACACATCTCTAGAACAACTGTTAAGAGGAGACTGTGTGAATCAGGCCTTCATGGTAAAATAGCTGCTAGGAAACCACTGTTGAGGACAGGCAACAAGCAGAAGAGACTTGTTTGGGCTAAAGAACGCAAGGAATGGACATTAGACCAGTGGAAAATCTGTGCTTTGGTCTGATGAGTCCAAGTTTGAGATCTTTGGTTCCAACCACCGTGTCTTTGTGCGGCGCAGAAGAGGTGAACGGATGGACTCTACATGCCTGGTTCCCACCGTGAAGCATGGAGGAGGAGGTGTGATGGTGTGGGGGTGCTTTGCTGGTGACACTGTTGGGAATTTATTCAAATTGAAGGCATACTGAACCAGCATGGCTACCACAGCATATTGCAGCGGCATGCTATTCCATCCGGTTTGCGTTTAGTTGGACCATCATTTATTTTTCAACAGGACAATGACCCCAAACACACCTCCAGGCTGTGCAAGGGCTATTTGACCAAGAAGGAGAGTGATGGGGTGCTGCGCCAGATGACCTGGCCTCCACAGTCACTGGACCTGAACCCAATCGAGATGGTTTGGGGTGAGCTGGACTGCAGAGTGAAGGCAAAAGGGCCAACAAGTGCTAAGCATCTCTGGGAACTCCTTCAAGACTGTTGGAAAACCATTTCAGGAGACTACCTCTTGAAGCTGTTGGAAAATATTTAAAATACTTAATAGGGTCTGCATTGCTATGCTCAAGTTAGGTTTAATAATGTGTGAAATGAAATGTACTGTGTAACTTAGTGGATTGCTCAAAACAGGTGTGTGTGTGTGTGACTTGGCTGTGGTCAGCCCGGCACCAGTGAAGATATTTCTGTACATGTCTCAGATAACAGCCAAAAGTAGAATAACAGGAATGTTGTGAAGGTCTGAACAGACAGCTGAATGCCAGGTGTAAGAGTTCAACCAGACACTCAGCTAACAATATGTGTTTTTTTTCTTTGTAATTGTACACGCCTTGCTTTTGAATAAAAACCTTGTCTTTGGGGAGAAAAAGTCAGAATTGCTCTGGTGACTCAGCTGACACGTCTCCCTAGCCGGGCGAAAGAAACTGTGTTTCCGTTTATTATTTAGTTTTACTAAAACAGTATAGCATAGGACTTAGCTTTACCAAAACAAACGAGCACGCAGGAGTTTCTGGGAACAACTCCATCAACTTGGTGACTCCCGACGTGATTTGGGAAAAGCGAGGACTTTCGGCTAAATCAGAACTTCACCAAAAGACTCGGACACCGGGTACTTCTTACGAGGTAAGCAGAAACCTGTTTAAACGAACTCTGCACGAACTCTGCACTTTTGGCATTGTCGATAGGCCTAAATTATTGGTGTCAGATGTCTGAGTAAGTGAAATGTTCTGCTAAATTTAACACGTGTAAAGTAATGCATTATGGTACTGTAAAAGAGGTTACGAAAAGCAAAATGAGAAGTGTTTTTTGAACTAAAGGGTAAGAGGCCCAAAGAGTTAGAGTCCCTGTGAAATAAGGGTTCGAGGCCCAAAGGGTTAGAGGCCCTCTAGATAAGGGTTCGAGGCCCTTTTGTGTTTCCTGAGTTTGGCAACTCAGAATCAGAAAAGCTTTATTGCCAAGTACGTTTTTGGACATACAAGGAATTTGTTTTGGCGTAGTCGTTGCAATACAGTACAAATTAAACAGTATAAACATATCTACAATATAATATAAATATATGTGCACAGTTTTAAGTGAGTGAGAGTAAATATAGAGCAGTATAAGATGCAAGAGAAATACAACAGTGCAGGTGATCATTGTGCAAGTATGGCAGTGCAAGTAAAGCAGGAGTCCATGCTGAGCGTTAATGTAACGCATAGAGTTGCGAGTTACAAGTGTCCTGTCAGCAAAAAAGGGGGTGTGGGGAAAAGGGAGAGTGTCAGGGTGGTTTCCGGGCTTTGTTAACAAGGCTGATGGCAGATGGGAAAAAACTGTTCTTGTGGCGTGAGGTTTTGGTCCGGATGGACCGCAGCCTCCTGCCAGAGGGGAGAGTCTCAAAGAGTCTGTGACCGGGGTGGGAGGGATCAGCCATAATCTTCCCTGCCTGCTTCAGGATCCTGGAGGTGTACAGTTCCTGGAGCGACAGTAGACTGCAGCCAATCACCTTCTCAGCAGACCGAATGACACGCTGCAGCCTGCCCTTATCCTTGGCTGTAGCAGCGGCGTACCAGATGGTGATGGAGGAGGTAAGGATGGACTCAATGATGGCTGTGTAGAAGTGCACCATCATAGTCTTTGGCAGGTTGAATTTCTTCAGCTGCCGCAGGAAGAACATCCTCTGCTGGGCTTTCTTGATGAGGAAGCTGATGTTTGGCTCCCACTTGAGATCCTGGGAGATGATGGTTCCCAGGAAGCGGAAAGATTCCACAGTGTCAATTGTGGAGTCACAGAGGGTGATGGGGGCAGGTGGGGCTGGGTTCTGCCTGAAGTCCACAACCATCTCCACTGTCTTTAGAGCGTTGAGCTCAAGGTTGTTCTGGCTGCACCAGTCCAACAGATGGTCCACCTCCCATCTGTACGCGGACTCGTCACCATCAGAGATGAGTCCGATCAGGGTGGTGTCGTCCGCAAACTTCAGAAGCTTGACAGACTGGTGACTGGAGGTGCAGCTGTTGGTGTACAGGGAGAAGAGCAGAGGAGAGAGAACACAGCCTTGGGGGGAACCGGTGCTGATGGTCAAGGAGTCAGAGACGTGCTTCCCCAGCCTCACGCGCTGCTTCCTGTCAGACAGGAAGTCAGTGATCCACCTGCAGGTGGAGTCGGGCACACTCAGCTGGGATAGCTTCTCCTGTAGCAGAACTGGGACGATGGTGTTAAAGGCAGAGCTGAAATCCACAAACAGGATCCTGGCGTAGGTTCCTGTGGAGTCCAGGTGCCGGAGAATGACGTGAAGGGCTAGGTTGACTGCATCATCTACAGACCTGTTGGCTCTGTAGGCAAACTGCAGGGGGTCCAGGAGGGGGTTGGTGATGTCTTTTAGGTGTGAGAGCACAAGGCGCTCAAAGGACTTCATCACTACAGAGGTCAGGGCGACGGGTCTGAAGTCATTAAGCCCTGTGGTCCTTGGCTTCTTGGGAACAGGGACGATGGTGGAGGACTTGAAGTAGGCTGCAACATGACATGTCTCCAGTGAGGTGTTAAAAATGTCTGTGAAGACTGGAGACAGCTGATCAGCGCAGTGCTTCAGGCTGGCTGGTGAGACAAAATGTTTGTTGACGTCCCTCTCCTGGATGGAAATAGCCGTCCTCGGCGTGGGTAGGGGGCTGGTGGGGGGGAACTTCAAGGTGGGGGTTGGAGGTGCCAAGGCCCCTCTTGAGGTTGGGGAGGTGGGGGTGGTGGATTGTGGCTGCAGCTGTTGGGGGGCGTCGTGGGAGATGGTTGCAGGACTGTCCCTTTGTCTTTCAAAGCGGCAGTAGAACTCGTTCAGGTCGTTGGCGAGGCGTCGGTCGTTGATGGAGTGGGGGGCTTTCGGCTTGTAGTTGGTGATTTGCTTGAGCCCTTTCCAGACAGACGCAGAGTCGTTGGCTGAGAACTGGTTTTGGAGCTTCTCAGAGTACAGTCGTTTGGCCTCTTTCACTGCCTTGCCAAACTTGTACTTTGCCTCTCTGTATATGTCTTTGTCCCCACTCCTGAAGGCCTCTTCCTTATCCAGTCTTAACCTTCTGAGTTTATCTGTGAACCAGGGTTTGTTGTTGTTGTAACTCACCCTGGTGCATGATGGTACACAGCTGTCCTCACAGAAGCTGATGTAGGAAGTCACAGCCTCTGTGTACTCGTCCAGACTGTTGGTAGTAGTCCTGAACACATCCCAGTCTGTACAGCCTAAACACGCCTGGAGATTCTCCACAGCCTCACTGCTCCACTTCCTTGTCGTCCTCACAACAGGTTTGCAGAGCTTTAGTTTCTGCCTGTATGCAGGAATCAGGTAGACCATGATGTGGTCGGATTGGCCCAGTGCAGCACGTGGGACGGCGTGATAAGCGTCTCTGATGGTGGTGTAACAGTGATCCAGAATGTTGTCCTCTCTGGTCGGACATTTTATAAACTGTCTATATTTGGGGAGTTCGTGGGTGAGATTACCTTTGTTAAAGTCGCCAACGACGATAACTAAGGAGTCCGGGTTGGTCCGCTCCACACTCAGTATCTGGTCGGCGAGCATGCGCTATGCGACCTGCACGTTAGCTTGCGGCGGGATGTAAACACCGACCAGGATGAACGAAGCGAACTCACGGGGGGAATAGAAAGGCTTACAGTTTATGATGAAGGATTCCAGGTCTGGAGAACAGTGCTGCTGAATCACTGTCACGTCGATGCACCGACCACTGTTGAGGTAAAAACAGATTCCTCCACCTTTCGCTTTGCCGGAGAGTTCCGTGTCTCTGTCCGCTCTGTAGAGCTGGAATCCTGCCAGCTGCATCGCAGAGTCCGGTATTAATCCACACAGCCACGTCTCCGTGAAGCACAAAACTGCCGATGAATAAAAGTCCCTGTTTTTCCCCAACAGCAGTTGTAGTTCCTCAATTTTGTTGGGAAGTGAGCGCACGTTAGAGAGAAATATTCCAGGTAACGGTGTTAGTAGTCCACGCTGGCGAAGACGTACCAGCACCCCAGCCCGTTTCCCTCTCTTCCAGCGTTTCACCGCGTGAACAAAGGTGAGCGAACCTTTGACCAGAATGTCCAAAACTCCACATGTTTTCTGACGAGAATTCATGATTTTGCTGGGTTGAAGTCCTGGAGGGTGGGGACCTCCGAAGTCCGAAGTGTAAACAGTTTTCTTAATGTTTGAGGCCTTTAAAATAGGGTTAGAGACCCTAGGTTGTGCATTGTATTCTGGAGTCAGAAAGCTAAGACCGGGCAAAAACACAAAGGTTTGAATGCTGTGTTTTATTTGAGTTCTGTCTCAATAAAACCAGATTACAGATGTGGTAAACTATAAAACACATAGTCAAAAGTCCCGTGAAGCTATGAGCAGGCTGAATAAGTCTGTGACATCAGTAACAGTTAGAGTGTGAATGTGAGTTATATATATAATAGTGAGAATAGAACAGATTAAGAGGAACTATGAGCTGAATAGGATAATTCAGCTAGAATGTCGTGATGGAACTTGATTATTCCACATTGAAACCTATAGAGGTAATCCAAATGGCCACAGGATATTCCGAAGATAACCTTTGGCTTCAGTGGATAACACAAACAGCAAAAGAACAAAGCAAAGCTGAGTGTGTGGCCTGTGCCTCGGCCCGACCACATCTTACCACCGATCCCGCCCCTCTGTATCCAGAGGACATGTGGGGTTACAATTGTATGATACAACTGACCAAGGAGGCCACACCAGCTAACTGCACCACACTAGCCAGCATTTTTCCTCTCATCCACAATAACACCAAAACAGGACCATTTACCCCCAAAAAAAGAATAACACTTATACTTGTTTTAATTTTACTGCTCAAAACCCAAAAATCAATGTGGGACAGATCCCCTTAGATTGGTGTAATAGGACCGCTTCAGGCGGGGGCATTGGACGTTGGGCAAGGTCAGGACTCTACTATTATTGCGGAGACCATAGACTGCTCACTAATATCCCACAAAGGACGGTAGGATTGTGTGCCATGGTTAGGCTACAGGCACCACTGATCCTGATAGGACCTAATCTAACATCTGCTACGACCACTCATGATAAGACCAGGGCGTTAACACGTAGAAGAAGGAGGCACGTCATGAAAAGGAGCGCAGGAACCTTTGACCTGAGTCAGGGCTCCCCCACTTACATTGATGCCATAGAAGTATCTCGGGGAGTGCCAAATGAATATAAAATCGCAGATCAAGTCTCAGCAGGTTTTGAAAATATCCCCATAATTGCAGCCTTTTTCCCGGTGACCCCAAATAAGAATGTTGACCGCATCAACTACATCCATCATAATGTTTTACGTCTAGCTAACCTAACAAGGGATGCAGTAGAAGTTCTGTCTGAACAATTGGCACCAACCTCCCTCATGGCTGTGCAAAACCGAATGGCATTGGATATGTTGTTAGCAGAGAAAGGGGGCGGGGCGTCTGTGCGATGTTTGGAGATTGTGTTGCACTTTTATTCCTAACAACACTGCACCGGATGGTTCAGTGTCAAAGGTTTTAGAGGGACTTAAGACCCTCTCCGCAACCATGCATGAACATTCTGGAATTGATAATCCCTTTGAAGATTGGATGACGGGCATGTTTGGACACTGGAAGGGTTTGATAATGTCTTTGTTCATTTCTATTGCTGTGTTTGTAGCTATTATGGCGATGTGTGGGTGTTGCTGCGTGCCATCCGATCTCTGGTTGTAAGATTTATCACCTACACTATTGAAGGGAAGGCTTCTCAGCATCCCACTATTATGCCAATGTTAGAGGTAGACGGTGATGATGAGGAGCAGGAAGGCATGCTGAAGATTTAAAGTTGCTTCCAATATAATCTGTGGGCATTTTAAGGTGAAGTCTTATTGACTTCAAAAGGGGGAAATGTTGGAAAATATTTAAAATACTTAATAGGGTCTGCATTGCTATGCTCAAGTTAGGTTTAATAATGTGTGAAATGAAATGTACTGTGTAACTTAGTGGATTGCTCAAAACAGGTGTGTGTGTGTGTGTGTGTGTGTGTGTGTGTGTGTGTGTGTCTGACTTGGCTGTGGTCTGCCCGGCACCAGTGAAGATATTTCTGTACATGTCTCAGATAACAGCCAAAAGTAGAATAACAGGAATGTTGTGAAGATCTGAACAGACAGCTGAATGCCAGGTGTAAGAGTTCAACCAGACACTCAGCTAAAAATATGTGTTTTTTTTCTTTGTAATTGTACACGCCTTGCTTTTGAATAAAAACCCTGTCTTTGGGGAGGAAAAGTCAGAAGTGCTTTGGTGACTCAGCTGACACGTCTCCCTGGCCGGGCGAAAGAAACTGTGTTTCCGTTTATTATTTAGTTTTACTAAAACAGTATAGCATAGGACTTAGTTTTACCAAAACAAACGAGCACGCAGGAGTTTCTGGGAACAACTCCATCAAAGCTCATCAACAGAATGCCAAGAGTGTGCGGGCCAGTAATCAAAGCAAAAGGTGGCTACTTTGAAGAACCTAGATTACAAGATATTTTCAGTTGTTTCACACTTTTTTGTTCAGTATATAATTCCACATGTGTTAATTTATAGTTTTGATGCCTTCAGTGTGAAGCTACAATATTCATAGTCATGAAAATAAAGAAAACTCTTTAAATGAGAAGGTGTGTCCAAACGTTTGGTCTGCACTGTATGTTCAGACCAAGTATATTTAAACATCCATTTATAGTGTTTAAATATATTTTTAACATCATAAAATATTTTTTTATACCCCAAAATTCAGGACTGTGAAGGTAGAACATGAAAACCTTATTTAATAGTGGTTGCACCCTAGGTCCGAAATGATTCCCCTGTCTGGAGTGAGATCAAGTATTTTGCTATCCTCTTTCCATCATCTTTAATGCTCTTCCTCCATATGATTTTTGTTTCACATTTCTGTTCAGCAGGTAAATAAAGAAATGTGTATGTTTTTTTCTCTCTTTGTAAAACATACTTTCATAGACTTTTCCTACTTCTCTATTTGGACTGTCTTAACACCCACACACAGAGATGTTCTAAATAACTTTAATTAAACAGCTCAAATGAGGAAATGATACATAGAATACGAAGCATGCTCAGTTATTTTTTCGCACAGACAGTTTATACTATTTATGGTCAGTGGAAAACATGGGGTTGTTTCTTTAGGCGGACAAAAACACCCAAAGGTTCAGCTAACACCAGCATACTGGCATCCATGCTAAATCAGAATATTGACTCAACATGTTGCAGAGCCATCTATAATTAAACAGGCAATGTTGGTATCTATGTGACAAGAACCACCACAGGCAGTGGTGGTTTTTGAAATGGTCAGTATGGCTTTCTGCCCATGCTTGTCTGGCTTGGGGGTGTCATAATTTGCATGTTATTTGCAACCAGAATGAGTTTGTTGTTGCTTAATTACATGTCCAGGAAATGGACATCTCTGTGGTTGTCACTATGTACTAAATAATGCAGTAAACTGCGGGGTAGCCACAGCAAGTGACTCGGTGGTAAAATAAAGGTTTTCACTGTTTTTTAAGGAGTTTGGACAGAAGCAATCCAACGCGTGAGCAAGCCAATCCAGTGGGACCCTTTAAATTCTTACACAGAATGTAGTTTTCAAACTTTCATACTTGTGGTCATGTCTTTTAAGGATAAATACCAAATTTAAAATGTAAAAGTTTGAAAAATAAACTAGTTATAATCATGCAAAGGAAAATCCTAATAGTTTGATTATTCTGTTAATAGTCGTAACTTTATGCTACCATTGTAGTATTAATAATTTCATATAACTACATTTTAATGAAAAGAAAAAGATATTTACTATACATTAAATCATGCATGGGCAGTTTAAAAGATGTTAGTGATGCTTTGGTGACCAGAAGGTAACTGAATTATAAGGGGGGCCCTAAATCAAATTTGCTTTGGGCCCCGTGCAACATTGGGCCGGCTCTGAGTCTGGATTGCAATTGATCAACTCTAGCTGCAAATTTTACATAGTTATACCGGTCAGAACTACAGTTTCTTTAAAACTAAACTCTTAATTCAATTTGTAAAAACACACACATTTTCATTTTCAGTGCTTTCTTGGTATTAGGACTTCCCCACATTGGGACAAGCATAAAAAATACAACACAGAGACGTCTGAAGTCTGAGCTTGATTATTTTATGTTTTAAAACACAAATCTGTAAAATATTTTCGGGAAAAAAAAGGGTATTCTTCGAGGTGTTCTTTACAAAAAATATTGTTAAAATCAGTCTACGCATGTTTCCATCTATATCATTTATTATCAGATCAGAGCTATGGTCGGATAGGCTATTTTCCCAGAACCTCTCTGCGAGCACCGCCTCTGGACGTAGACGTAGGCTTTCTTCTTGATCTGTCGAGTGTGCACAAAACAATGGTTCACAATTTGGAGGCTTGGCTGAGTGGAGGAGTTAAACATCATTTCACAGAACTGCGCAAAATGAAGCAATTCGTTTATATTTATCTGTGTCTAGCGGTGGATTTCAAGCTGGTTTTAAGCGTCTTTTCGAGGGAGACACCGGCTCTCGGGTCAACAAACAGTCCGAGGCTTCTGAGTCCAGGTAAGTCATTTACTAAATATCATTAAGCTTTTATTAGCCAAATCAGGGATATTTAGGACCCCGTAAATCTTGCTTGTATAGTGACTTATATCGGGACCTGCTTTGTGGTCTCATTGACATTGCCAACTGTTTTCCTCAGATATAAATGGTACTTGGTATGAATACGAAACTCATCAGAACCACAGTGTGTTCTCGTACCAGGAGGAAGAGCAGGAGCTTTATGTCGGAGCTACAAATTTCGTTTTAAAATTAGACACAGATAACTATCACGTCATAGAGGTGAGTACGACTAATCACCTGCCTTTTTCAGACGCAGGGCTGTCACCAAGACGGGGAGGGCCAGTACCTAGAACCCCATTTTAAAAGATTTAAAGAGTCTGTTTTCAAGGAAAATGTAAAGATATTCGAAAAGGCTAAATAATTATGCTGCACTGCAAGTTTTGTGCAGATTGGATTGCATTTAAGAAAGTTGACAATTATTTAGATATACCATGAACATTTAGAATGAACATTTATAGCAAGAAATGTTGCACATACTTGTCTAAATCTGGAAGTCATAAAATGCTTATTTCAACCCGAAATGGGAATATGATTCCTCAACCACATTGCCAACATCCACCAGACTACATGTCTTTTATTTATATCCTCGGCAGAAATGTCCAATAACAACAACTGGACAGCAGCAGTGCTCTGATGTAAGTAACCCCCTGCAGAAACGAGTGTAAACAATACATTTAAACTAAAATGCCATCTAAATTTTGTTGACCACTATACTCTGTGTTGTAGGGTCCCTGTAAAAATGTAATCACCGTCATAGAGAAGTTTCAGGATGACCTGTTTGTGTGTGGGACAAACGGACACATACCAAAGTGCTGGAAGCTTGTAAGTGCCTACATATGTGACCATCCACATGTAAACACCTTATGGGGATGTAACGTACTGCCATTTTCTTTTGACCTGTTCATTTAGCAAAGACAACAAGGCAAAGCTGATTAAAGTGTGGGAGCTGCTCTTGTTCTAATTAAACTTTTATTGTCCCTGATGTATAACTAAGTAGGGTGTTGGGTGTCTGGTTTTGATGAGGTTTCCACCATAGCTCTATTGAAGTGTTGTTCTTTCTCTCATTAATTCCCTTCTGTGAAGAACCAGACCTGTGAGGTAGTTTCCAGTTACGAGGGAGCAGGCATCTCTCCGTTAGTCCACACACACAACTGTTTGACGCTCGCAGTGGGTATGTTACAGCCATGCTACATGCCACCTTATGTAACTGTATCAAGTCATGTTTTAAAATAGCTGTTCCAGGATTGTGCCTTTCGATAAACTCTTCTGAATAATTGAACATTTCTTCCATCCAACATGCTCTGCTATTTTAGATGGGGATTTATATGCAGCGGCACCTTTGGGCATTGATGGGGATTCTTTGCAGTTCAGGAGAAAAGCTGGGAAGCGAACTAATGTCTGGATGTATAACAGATGGCTGTCAGGTGAGGTTAACTGAAGGTTACGTTGGAGGGTGAGCTCTCCGTATAGCTCATTACAACTGTGATGTGCCTGCAAATCAACTTACCCAGAGCCTTGCAAAGCTCAAAATTAAAAGGTTAAATGTGGTTTTCAAAATTCTTTAAAGATAAGAGAAGTGTGGTGTGCAGACATGTGCAGTCCCTTGATTTTATAATTTATGAAACCACCTTTTGCTGCAATTACAGCTGCAAGTCTTTTGGTGTAGCAGCTTTAAACAATACCTTTAATGCAGTCAGATTGGATGGTGAGTGTCTTTAAACATCAATTTTAAGCCCTGGCTCAGATTCTAAATGGGGTTGTCCCATTTTTAGGGTGAACCTCTGCCCCAGTTTTAAGTCATTTGCAGGACAAATACAGGCCCCATACAGCCTTGGACCGGCTCTGCTAGAAGTCAAAGAGTAATCATCTGCTGGTGTGCTGCAGATTACATTTAAAGAAAGTCAGTGTCCTATGTAATATTCATGGTTTACTGAGATTCAAGAGCAGGAAGAGAAAATGCAACATTGGGATTTTCTTGAGATAAATAAAGCAGATAAGCTCAAAGTGGATTAACTTTTATGCCCAACATCATTAACCAGGGTGCAGACCCTATTTTATCGTGAGGCACGCCTGAGCACAATTAGAGACTTTCTGAGGTTAACCATAGGCAAGTATGGGAGTGTATGAGTATGTTGGCTATTTTCCAGCTGTGGTTAAACCCAGTCGTGTTGTGCTCCCCACATAACACTATATTGCCCAAAGTATTCAGTCATGCCACCACATCAATGAATTCCAGTGTTTCAATCACTTCTATGGCTGCAGGTCTATAAAGTTTGGTCTGGAGAAACTTGACTGGCCTGCACAGAGTCCTGACTCCAACCTTGGGATGAATTCTGTTGTTTATATTGCTGTCTTGTGACACCACCCATAAATGAAAACTATATAAATAAAAACGAACTTCCTCTTGCAGAGCCTACGTTCATCTCTGTATCCTGGGTGAAGCGTGTTGACGACCCAGAGAATGAGAAAATCTACATCTTCTTCCGAGAAAAGAACGCTGACCACAGCCCAGATGCTGATCCCTGGATTTCTAAGGTGGCCAGAGTTTGTAAGGTACAATGCACGCAGGATACGGCTGAGTTTACAAAAAATGCTGTTACCTAGCCAAATCAAAGCCTCTACTTTAATAGTTTAAGTAACAGCTGCTATCTGACTTTGCAGTCCAAGGTCTACCAGATAATTAGCTACAACTGCAAGTCCAATGAAAATAGAACATTTTGTAAAACATAAATAAAAACAGAATACAATGATTTGCAAATCCTATTCAACCCATATGCAATTGAGTACACTACAAAGACGAGATATTTAATGTTCAAACTAATAAACTTAAATGTTTTTCTTTTTTTGCAAATATTCACTCATTTTTAATTTGATGCTTGCAACATGTTCCAAAAAAGCTGGAACAGGACCATGTTTACCAGTGTATTACATCAACTTTTCTTTAACAATAAGCGTTTGAGAACTGAGGACACTAACTGCTGAAGCTTTGTAGGTGAAATTCTTTCCCATTCTTGCTTAATGTACAACTTCAGTTGCTCAGCAGTCTGGGTCTCCATTGTCGTATTTTGTGCTTCATAATCAATATTTTCAATGAGAGACAAGTCAGGACATTCTTGAAAAAGATGTTGCTTGGAAGGCAGATATGGAAGTTACCCATACCATAGGCACTAACAAACCCCCATACCACCACAGATGCTGGCTTTTGAACTTTGAGCTAATAACAAACCAGATTCTCATTTTTCTCTTTGGCCTGGAGCACACGACATCCATGATTCCCAAAAACAATTTGAAATTTGGATTCATCAGACCTCAGCACACTCTTCCACTTTGTGTCAGTCCATCTCAGATGAGCTCGGGTCCAGAGAACCCGGCAGCGTTTCTGGGTAAACAACCCTGAAAGGTTCAAAAAATGGTGGACCTCAGCCCATCCTTGCTTGTGAGCGACTGAGCCTTATGGGGATTCTCCTTTTATACCTATTCATGACACTCCCCTGTTTCCAATTAACCTGTTCACCTGTGGAATTTTCCACAGCTGAACCTGAAAAAACACCTGAAACAGGTGTTTTTTTTTAAGTGTTCCTCCACTTTCCTAGTCTATTGTTGCTCTTGTTCCAGCTATTTTGGAATGCGTTTCAAGCATCAAATTTAAATAAAGTTAATATTTGCAAAATAACAAAAAAGTTGGTCAGTTTAAACATTAAATATATTGTGTTTGTATTGCATTCAGTTGCATACAAGTTGAACAAGGTTCGCAAATAATTGTATTTTCTTATTAATTTACGTTTACACAACATTTTAACTTCACTGGAATTAGGGTTGTATTTGTGGACTATGACAACTATAGCAATGATTTGCATACTTTCCAACTTCTCATGAACTGTGTTGATATGTGTGTTATCATTTCAGAGAGCAAAATGTTTTATAAATGTGTTATAACATAGTTCAAAATTACACTGCATAAGGTTAAACTGTGTGATTAAAAAGCCATGTTTTAAAACTTTTACTTGTGCTTCAACATGGTGCTGCATGTGACACAGAAATGCAGTCTTGCAGTGTCTGAGCCTGTTTGTTCATTCAGGAGAGTGTCTAATGACATTGTAGCTAGTGAATGTCAACCTACTATCTGGTTGTGAAGGTCAGTTTGCATCTCAGATATTAAAAAAATTTCCTTTTAGATAGATTGTTTCCATTTTTGTGTCTGAGTAACAAATAAATTCTAGACACAGTAACAAACAAGGATGAAAAGTACTGCGCCAGCTAAGCTTACGAGTGAAAAAAGAAAAAGTATTCATCACATTTTGTAGCGTAACACACACAAACCTGAATTGATTTTATTGGGATTTTATGTGACAGACCAACACAAAGCATTGCATAATAATAAAGTGGTATGAAATATGGTTTCCATTTTTTTTCCCAAAAAATTCAGAAAATGTGGTGTGCATAAGTCAGCATCACAAAGACAAAGAAACACAGCAGGCAGGTCAGGGAAAAAGCTGTGGAGAGATTTAAAGCACGGTTAGGTTATGAAACAATATCCCGAAGCACTGAACATCTCATAGAGATCAGTTTAATTCATCATCTGAACATAGAAACAGTATGACACTACTACGGACCTGTCAAGACATATCCATCCACCAAACTGACAGGGAAAGCAATTAGAGAATTAATCAGAGAAGCAACTTGTTAAAAAATGGAAAACAAACACTGCACATTATCATGAAGACACCACGCCCACTATAAAACATGGTATTGGCAGCATCATGCCGTGAGGATGCTGCCATACTTTTAAGCACGCAGCCATGACTGCAAGCTTTTTAATGTGTTGCAATGGCCAACTCAAAGTCCAAACCTAAACTCAATTTAGAATCTGAGTTAACGTTTGAAAATAACTGTTCATGGATGCTCTCCATCCAATCTGGCTTATTTTGCAAAGCACACTGGGCAAACATTTACAGTAATTTGGTGATGTATGATATACTGACTCAACTGGCCTGACTTTAAATGTATGCAACACTTAATTTTTTATTTGTGAAAAAAAAAAAAAAAAAAAACATGTATGACTTTTTCCACCACTTCACAGTTATCTCATACTTTGTGTTGGTCTTTGTAAGAAATCAATACTTTTGCAGGGAGTGCATGACATGTTCAATAACATTCACATTGTACTCACCAAATTGCATTGCATGTTTACACTTTAGTCTTACTCAGAGTTGTGCATGTTAAATAACAATGACCAGATGTCAACATCTCTGTTTGCTGTTGACATTTCCATTTGTTTCTATAGGACACGGTGGAAAAAAAAGCTTCTGTTTTTAGGTTAATCAGCACTTACACTGATAGATGCTGTCATGGATTGTACTTGAACCTCAAAGGAATTTATAGAGTTGCTATTTGAATAAAAACAGGGGAACTAAAATAGTTTTTCTAAGGTTTTCTGAGAAGTATATCACATTATGAGGAACATTATATTTAAAAAAAAAGTTCCTTAATTCAGCACGTTCTGCAGAATGTGTTCACTTCCATTACAATAAATCAGACCTGAACTTCCTAAATGAGTTAACCTTAAAGGCTGTTATTGCATTCATACATCCATTGCTTATAACCGCTTATCGTCCAGTGCCTATGTGGCAACATTGATGCTAAAAAAACCTTGAAGAGTTCTGGTGTTTAAATCTCTAATGTGGGTGCAGCGTCAGCAGTATAACATAACCCTAAGTGGACAAAAAAAGAAACGGGGTGTCTTCCTCATATACTCTGTTGATATGATATTGCAGACTGATGAAGGTGGATCAAAAAGATTCTTCCAGAACATGTGGACGTCCTTCCTGAAGGCTCGCCTCGTCTGTGGGTTTCCAGATGAGTCACTGTATTTCAATCGTCTCCAGGATGTGTATGTGATGCACGCCGATGACTGGCACAACACGAGAGTCTACGCTCTTTTCACCAGCAGCTGGTGTGACATTTTCCTTCCTTTATTGTGTCAGAAACCAAGCAACAGCTCAAGGAACAGCATAGCAACATGAGAGGCTGTATTTGCTTATAGTTATTGCTTAAACTCCAAATTAATGAGATTATCAAAGCACTGATCTAATGCCAGTGGAGCTGCCCTCACCACAGCAGCTAATGAAACAATAACTGATTAACAGCTGAAACTATGATGAAAACAATGTTATGATTACCTCTTTTTTGTTATTTCGGTTTTAGGAACTCAACTGCCGTTTGTATCTATTCGATAGAAATGATAGAGGAGATATTTGAAAATTCAACTTTCAGAGGCTATACTAATGACATCCCTACACCACGGCCTGGAAAAGTAAGAATCGATTTTCAAACCTCCTCAAGGGGTTTAATTTTTCCATGTGCATTATTCCAAAATAAGCGTGTTACATAAATGGGTTTAACCATGGAAAGTATACGTAGTTGCATCCCATCTATTTGTTGTGGAGATTGTGGGTTACAGGATCTGTTTGTCATACTTAACTGTGGAGCTGGAGGGGCCCCCAGATGGCAAATACATCTGGAAAGCTGCCTGGAATACACATGTTGTCTTGTTATGTAAATAAATCCATTCTTACTTCCAGTCTGTTTAGGATATTTCCTCTTCCCAGGTTACAGAAAACAGAGGAATTATTTGGTGTTCAATTTATTGGGTTTTGTCACACTGATAGCAGAATTGTTGCTAAAACCCTGAAGTGAAACTGTGAGAATGACCCCAAAAGACGTTTTTTACTAAGATTGTCTTCCCTTTTCACCTCTTCTGTTTATGCTGGCACAATTGAAACATTTTTCCTGTGTAGTCTGCACAAAGTGTTACACAAAGAAAAGCAGAAAGTAGATATGGCAAATTCTTTAGAAAAGCCTTCAGATCGTGCTTTTTTATTTATTTATTTTGCTCAAACAGTTTTCCCACAGTGGCAGCTTCAAGTGTTTGAGGAATTCTTGCCAAAGTGTTTAATATCAGGATTAGGGGCACAAATGTGCCACCACTTCCAGGTCTTTTCAGTTCTTGTTGAATATCAAACATTTGACCCAGGCTGAGATTCTGAACAGTCAGGTTTGATTTCATTTTGATGTTCTCCTCTCCCATGTGGCAGAAAAATATTTCCATAACATGATTCTACCTCTTCCGTGCTTTACTATTCAGTTTCCAAAGCTTTTAGGTGATATATTTTGCTTATATTCTGTCCACATTTCACCTTACTGAGTTGTACTTATTGTGGTCATTTTGATGCTTCTGTTATACTTCCTTCTTTTGAATTAACATTTTAATGCTTGTGGTTTTCCAGTGTGTCCCAAACAGCAAAAGTCTGTCACGGGCCACAGTGAACATAGTGAAGAATCATCCTGAAATGGATGACTGGGTGCACTCCCTCTATTACAAAGCTCCTTTTTATATAAGCAACCACAATTACACCAAGATACTTGTTGACCGGGTTCAAGCAGCAGACCAGCAAGTGTACAACGTTTTGCTCCTTGTTACTGGTAAGCCAAGGTTGCTTTGTGTCTATTTGTCTTCACTTGGCCAGGAAGAATGCATTGTTTATGGTCTCTGATGGGAAACAATGGGCTTAAAATATTTCAGTCCCAGAATAACAGCACAGTAATTGTTGCTCCAACAGATATTGGCAAAATCCATAAAGTCCTAGAGGCTGGTTCGGAGCCTTTTATCATATCAGAAACACAGCTCTCCAGCATTTCAACAATCCAGGCAGTGAAGCTTGACACTAAAAAGGTACAGTTCAGTAACAAGGGGTTTTCCCTTGTTACTTGTTACATGGTCATTGTGAACTCTTTTACAATTCATCCAGCTGCTACAGATACTTGCACTATTCATATTGCCCTACATGTACTTTCATTTCTGTACATAACTTTCTAATCTGTTCATTTATTTGCCACATTCCTTACTTACTGTTCCTTACTGTTGTTGCATATGCTTATATTTATACTGTCTTGCTTTTACTTGTTTTCCTGTTTTTTATTGGGAGCCTGGCAACGTAATCCCGCTCAAATGTACATTTTTACACATCAACAGGCACTACAGATAATTTTTTGACTAATGAAACTACAATTCTCCTCAGTGTTCTATATCATATGTGTAATTATTGCTTACAATTTAAAAAAAAGAAGAGAAAATGCGCAAATTATGCCACCTGAAATGTCTTTTATTTGTTCATTGAGGCAGAGTTTATGAGACAATATTCTCAGACAATAAAAGGAAGGAACAAAAGGAAAAACAAGACAACGATTGTTTCAAGGTTTCAGATAGTTTGTGAGCCAAAACAAAGCTAAAAAAAAACAGAGCATAAGCAATCTGCTTGACAAAAACATTCTATACCATTCTGGCACATTTAAACAGCCTCAGCACAAACTACTGCATATTTAACATGAGACTAAACAAAAAGGACGGTCACAGAAGGTCTTACATTTTTAGAGAATAAAAGCATTGAAAGGGTAAGGAGACAAATGAATGATACTTGCTTCAAAAGCCCTTATATAAGTCCAAACTAAAAAGGAAAATCACTCACTTTGAAAGTATTAAAACATAATTTTTAATTATATATATTCATATATCTGAATAGTTATTATATTATATTTATTATATATTTATAAATGTGTGTACTGTTTTTTTGTCATGTTTGCTCAGAAAAGATTAGTGGTGGGTTTTTCTGAGAAAATATCCACAGTGGACCTTCAGAGATGTGAAGAGTACAACAACTCTTGCGCTGACTGTGTTCTGGCGCGTGACCCATACTGTGCATGGACCACATCTGGATGCACCCCTTCTAACCTGTAAGTATGAGCTATACTCACATGCAACAATAGCCCAAAATATGGGATAATCTGTTTGGAGTATTTTATTTTCTTATAATTATACAATACATAATTATGTATTGTATAATTATGAGTCCACTCAGCTCTGATCAGTCTGGTCAACAACATCTGTTTGAATTGGTGGGGTCTTGTTTCACAAGGTCTTTATCAAGTTTTATCGGACACTTTTTAAGTGTAGTTTGGAGGCCAAGTAAACAACTCAGACTCTTTATCTGTAATCAAAAATCAAGTGGAGCAATAAACAAAAATATTTTGTTGCTTCTTGTGAATGCTAAATAACCCTCCTCATGTATTGGCATTCTTGGTAAAGAAAATAAGCCTTCAAATAAATTAATGTTTTATTGCAGTATCATATATCATGTCACCAGATCCCGCAGCAGAAGACTAATAAATTCCCAATAATTGCCCCCCCATACATACACTAGTCACTCTACATGGTCATTGTGAACTCTTTTACAATTCATCCAGCTGCTACAGATACTTGCACTATTCATATTGCCCTACATATACTTTCATTTCTGTACATAACTTTCTAATCTGTTCATTTATTTGCCACATTCCTTACTTACTGTTCCTTACTGTTGTTGCATATGCTTATATTTATACTGTCTTGCTTTTACTTGTTTTCCTGTTTTTTATTGGGAGCCTGGCAACGTAATCCCGCTCAAATGTACATTGTGAATGTTCAGTTGAATGACAATAAAAGTCTGAAGTCTATAATCTCAAACTGAAAAATGTAGTGTTAAAAATTCCTTATTATGCCTTCAAATATATTAAGAAAGCGTTGACGATATGGCTGTTAACAGCTAGTTAATTGGAGGCACAGGATTTCTAAAACACAGCTCAAACATACTGCTTCCTGTTATGACGAGAAAATCTCAAGCCAACGTTACAGTATCAAAAATAAGGATTTGTGGACCTTTACAAGTCCGATTCATTTGATTTCCAGACGCCTGAAGGTGCCATGTTCATCTGTTTGAACAATTATAAGCAAGTATAAACACAATAGGGATGTCTAGCTATAATAGGAGAGTCGTTATCCACAGTAAAACAAGTGCTTTACGGACATGGACTGAAAGGCCACTCAGCAAGGAAGAAGCCATTCCAGAGGTACCTAAAAAGCCAGATTACAGTTTGTAAATGTACCTAGTGGCAAAGACCTTAATTTCCTGTGAGATGTCGTGTAGTTATGTGTCTTTTATGTGCTTTTTCTGTACAGGATAAGTAAATATCTGGTTTAAACTGTGGGGTGTCCGCTGCTGTCTTGCTGTCTTGTCTTGTCTTGCCTGTTGAAGTAGTTTCCCAAAGTATAATTTAAATACTTTTTGTTCACAGTGGGGGCATTCAGAATATAAAGGATGGGCATACAAGTGTTTGCTCAACAGCAGCAGATGGTACGTTTTAAAACACTGAACATTGTACTAGAGCAGCTTTGTCACATCTTTATTAAGCCTTCTTCTCTTTTGTTTTTTTTAGATCTAAAGGTAGTATATAAGTACAAAAGGCAGATAGATTCACTAAAGAGTTCAAGGACAGTTCATTCAGTCCCCGAAGGTGTCCCCTTCTATCTGTCCTGTCCTATAGACTCCTATCATGCCGAGTACACCTGGGAGCATGAAGGTCATCACAGTCCATGCCTGCAGATGCTTTCCAACTGTCTGCATCTCATTCCTTCTATGGGAAAGGAGAACTATGGGACATATGACTGTGTCTCCAGAGAGAAGGACTACACCAAGACTTTGAAACAATACCAACTTATGGAGCAACAATATCTGGAGGAAAAGATCGACAAGAGAAGCTTTGCTCATCCTAAGCTGAATAATGCACTAGGCCTTGCTCCTAAACTGACATGGATTTTACTCCAGAATGCAGTGATGTGGGAAATATTGAGATAGCTTCTGCTAACAACAGCTTTAATCCTGGACACAAAGCCACCTGCACAGTTCTTCAAAACATTCTAGACTGCACTTGAACAAAACCAACATCAGGGGACCTGTCCATGCAGCTCTATAGTTATAAATCACCAGTAGCCACTAAAAACTAACAAGAGTGGGGAGAACAGAAGGTAGGAATGGTCAAGACTCATGGGAGGTTTAGTTTAAACCTGTTTGTCTTGTGTGCAGAAATGGTATGCCTCTATTTAAATAGTATAACATCAAATTAACCAAAACTGAACTTTAACTACTGTTATGCAGCATGTATTTCTATGTTGGACTCAGCTGTGGTGTGCATGTCATGCTACCATCCATCTTAAGAACCTTTACTAAGGAATGCCTGGCGAATTGGGCTTAGAGAAGAAGAAAGGGGATCACTGCCCTCTGGGGGAGCGTGAGTCAAGCAATGGGTTATCTCTGTTGATGGGAAGGGTAGAGGGCTAGATAAATAATTGGAGCATGTGGTGATCTATACACCAACTGTCACCTATGGTCTGAGATATGGATCATGATGAAAAGAGTGAGGTCCCAGATAAAATGGTCGAGATTAGCTTTCTCCGAAAGGTAGTTTGGCTCAGCCTTAGAGACAGGTTGATTGAAAGGGGTCAGCTGAGGTGATTTAGACATCTAATCATGATGCATGTTAGAGGCCTCTCCTTGGAGGTTTTCTAAATGCCTCCCACTGGGAGAAAGCCTAGTGACAGAACCAGTTGTCTTTAAAGGGACTAAATATCCCTTCTAGCCATAGATGACTTTGAAATCTTCCAGTATGAGATACAGAGTGTCGTTGGGGAGAAGGATGTCTGGGCATTCCACCTGGACCTGCTACCTCTGTTACATGACTTTAAGAAAATGGAGGACAACAAATGAATGGATGGAGTTACCCAATCACTTAAACATGTGAAATTTTGTTTCCTTTAAAAAAAGGCAAATGCGAACTTTAATTCATTGGTGAAGAAGTTGGATGTTATCCAAAGAACAACGGTTATCAGTAACTTGTTTTAACATCCGGGATTAATCCTAGATGTACCCTTGTTAGATAATGTATTGTATCCTGACTCCAATCTTAAGGTTTAGAGTAACCTTTAATAATGAAAAGTACCACCCATTCTCGTAAACGTGATGAGTGGAAAGGACTGAAGATTTATCGGCAAGGAAAGAGGAAAGGGAGACCGCTGAGACTGTAAATGGGTTGGGTGAAAGATGATATGCATAGGGTTGGTCTGGCCGGGACAGGGTGAGATAGGGAGAGTTGCTGAAAGAAAACATGCCTTATTCAAACACAGCGTTGTTAATGTTGAAAACCTAAGTTATTTTTGTTTTGTGTTTCAGTGAAACTCAAGTCACCACACCTATGTCTATGAAGTGGAACATGTGGTGATTGAGGGAGAAAACAGCACACCCAGTTACTCATCCATTAAAATGAGAAAAATAAAAAGAAGTTGAAAGATGCATTTATTGCAAATGATGGTTCAGTCTTTACTGTAGTACTTTCAGAAAAACAACATCTTCTAATTGTGAGCATCAGCTACATGAAACGCTCAAGTTGGGACAGTTTATCTGCACTTGTAGGTCTTCTGTGTCAAGCCGTCCATTAAAGCCTATAAAGTATAGAGTTCAGAGTATATTTCCTCTCTGCCTCCTTCCTCAACACAGATTGGAGTGTAATCTCTAATGTGTTAGATGGTTCAGTAAGGGGTAGAATCATAAAGGAAAGTGATTTAACAGCTTTTATTTTTGCTCTTAGTGGTCAGGGAGAAATCTGAAAAAGAAAATGCACACCACACAGCTGTAGTTCAGACACAGCATAGCTTCAAACTGCACTTTAAAACTTTTTCAATTAAGCTTTCTGCAGGTTGCTTTTTCACAATGTAGACATAGTATTGCACTATATTAGTGAGTTGTATTAAATTATTTTCTATATATAAGTGTTGCAATTGAATAGCAATAAAATGTTGATTGGAAACACTAAATTTGTAAAATATGAATTTTAGATGGATATGTTTGCTCTGTATACCATATTTGAAAAAGAAGCATGTTAAAAGATAACATGCAGAGAAAACAGCTAATGATTGTAGACAAAACAAAGGAGATGATCATTGATTTGAGGAGGTCGTGACCTGAGAGCACACTCCTCAGCGTCAACTCCAGCAGCAATAAGGCAGACGGGAGTGCTCTTCATAGTATTGTGAGGGGAGCAGATACGGTTACTGCAGTGACCCTCCCCTCTGTTTCGGGTCTGTTTCAAAGCTACTGTGACAGCAGGGAAATAAACAATGTCAGATATTTCTCAAACCCCCTACATAAACATTCTTAGTTGTTGCCATCGGACAAACTACAACAGCATCAAAAGAAGAACCCCCAGACTGCTTCACAACCTCTGCATCAAGTTGTTAAAATGCTGAACTGCTGTTATGATTATGTTCTTTACATAATTATAATTATACTGATCTTTTATCTGCATTGTGTTGTTATCTACTTGTGTTCTGTTGTGTGTTTAATGATTTGGCATACTGTTTTATACAAAATGTGAAATACTGTCTCATTTTATGGACCCCCTGGTCCAGAGCCAGGTAAACATTTGGGACTGCAGACCAGGTGTACTGAAACACTGGTTAGACTTGGACCAAAGTCCTTCAGAATTGAGAATCATAAAGCATTGCCCCACAGTGACCCAGTATACACCATTCATTGTGGTTTACTTCCTCACACCACTCCAAATCCGGAACATCATAGAAGAGCTTCGCTTTTAGAGATCCCATGACAGCTGTTTAGTCATCACAATTTACCCCTCTGTCAGACAGTCAGATCTGTGTGTCTGGATCTTCCTAAAGCAACCTAAAGGACAAAATGTTCTGTTGTTCCCACTAACTGCAAGTTGCTGGCCTTTGCAGAGTTCTCAAACTTTTTCTTTTTTAGTTGAGGTATCTCATGAATATTTGAAATGGTGAAACAGCAATAAAAAACTGTGTAGCAGAGACTAAATAAAAGCAACATGGCATATTTGACTTGCACAGATTAAAATCATTGTTCATGCTGAAAACCCATAGTGTTTGATTCAGCAAAGGCAGCCATCCAGTGGCCTTTTTTCAATGGAAGACCCTTTTTATTGCAGCAATATGATGCCAGTAGTCAGTTACACTGATTACAACGTCTCTGTATTAACAGAGTCCTTGTGCTAATGCAATGGACGAAACCCTGACCAAAGTTGGCACTCACCAGAGATGTTTGCTGCATTATGAAGCAACCTGTGATACAAAACCAGGCCTTGGACTGTTTTCCTTCTTTCTAGGTTCAATACATTAATCAGACTTTTTTTGCACAATTGCATTTTTGTGCAAAGCATTGTGCAAAATGTTTCATATCTTTAAAAAATTATACTAATACAAATGCTTTAGTAATTATTTATGTGTGATATTAAGATATTGACATTAACATGTGTAAAAGCACTTCTTACATGTGAAAAAAATAAAAGCCTTTAGAAACTGACTCATTGATATTTCAAGACAGGGGAGGCAGGGATTAATTAGTAAATCAGGACACTCAGTGAAGTTAATCTCCCTTTCCGGAATCTCACGGCTAAACACTCAGATGATGATTAGGGCTATACGTCCTGTTTATGTAGATAACAACAGCTACAACCGTCATTTCTGAGAATCTCACAATCACAAAAATATCTTTGTGAAACAATTTTCTCTCCAATTAAATCGTTTGTTTTAAAAACCGCAATCATAAACTAAATGCTGACTTTTAGTTTTCTTTTATGAAGGTATCACCGCTCAAACAAAACTCTTGTGTTACTTGTGCCAACGGATTGTATTCCTCCTAACAAAGCTCTAACTCTGTATAATAGTTGCCGGATGCTAAATACCAGATGCTCTTAGTTTATATCTGCAATCATAACAGAAATGTTTTTATTTGTTCAGCAGAGACGCAAGCTGCAGTGCTTACTGTGTCTTGTCAGATACTGGCCTTTGGCTTAAGTCTGAGCCGACACAACACCTGATTCAGCAGCTAAACATCCCCTGTGTCAAACCGCTTGGATCATCTGTGGACGCTTGGCTGCTAGTAGACATTACAGTGAGGGTGGGACCTCATATTCTTTATATGGTTTTTGTGAGCTGTCAGATTATGAGTCATCGTCCTAAGCCACCCAAAGCAGTAATATCCAAACCATTTTCTCATTCTGTAGACCGAAAACAACAAAAACTTGTCAAGATGTCTCACCGCAGGCTTGTGTCAGGCCTTTATACTGTGCAGCTAAGCATCGGTAATTGGATTTTCTGCCTATTTAAAGAAGCTTGCTCTGTATTTTATCTCTGAACCTGTTTACCTTCTCACTGACACAGTGTAGTCTGGCAACTCTGATCATATGGTACCTCCGGCATGTTATGATTAGAAACAAACCTTGATCCTTGTACCTTTCCTTGGTTTCCTGTTTTGCATTTAGGACACCGCGCAGGGAGGTGGCTAAAAAATTATCTTTGATATGCAAAACATGTACAGTGGCTCTCAAAAGTATACTCACTCCTATTACAATGGCAGGTTTGTGTGATGTAAGAAAATGGCACCGTCATAAAATAATTTTCAAACCTTTCCTCATATAAGGTTACATATATCTTTTACAAAACTAACAAATCAGCTAGAGGCAAAAATACAAAAAATAAAGGGATACAATAAGCCAGTTACATGAGCATCCATGCTCTTAAACTTACACTCTGTTGAACCACACTCTTGTGCTTAAGGATTCTTGCTTCTCAGTAAAATGTCACATGCACGACAGAATATAAGAATGTAAACAAGGGTCCATCAGGGCTTACAAACATTTCCAAATCTTGATGAAGACATCTCTGGTCCACTGCCCTCTTCAGACTTCACAGATGTTCTGTTGAATTTATTTCTGGACACTGACTCATTCCAACCTAAATGTTCCTGTCATTAAGCCATTTTTTGTTTAGATGTGTAATTGGACTAACTGGGATGCTAAAAAAAAAACCTCTTCATCTTGAGCTTTGTTGTAGACATATGAAAAATGAAAAAAAGTATTATAAAAAAATAAGCAACACTTCATTAAAAAAAGACTTAATGAGGGATTGTTTCAGTTTTAGGTTGTTCCTGTAATTTCACTCTTTGACAGCAGAGAACACTGTTTTTATGTAAAAATAAACTTGAAAGTTTTTTTTTTCTTTGCAGTGCCTCAATAAAACTGAATATTATAAAGAAATATGTATTGTCAGTAATTCAGTTTTAAAAAATGGGTCTCATATATTATGTAATTCAAGCATTTATTTTTGTTTAATTTGATAATTTTGATAATTACTAATAAAAGCCCCAAATTGAGTCTCTTAGAAAATTACATTGTTTTGTGAATACATTTTTAACACAGAAATGTCTGCCTACTGAAAAGTAGCACAGTATATGCATTCACTTGGTCTGGGGTCCTTCATGGCGACTGCATCATTACTGGCACTGCCAAGGTATTAGGGAGGCCCATTAGCCTGTAACAGGACCCTATAGCTCCATTGCACTGTTGGGTCTGCTGTGTGTCATCTCATTCCTAATCTATAATAGATTCTCAAGGGGGTTTAGGTACGTTTGGCAGTGTGGATCCTGCTTCTGATGTCTCTGGTGAGAGGAGGCTCAACCCAAGGAATGCAACAGTTGTAGCCTATGTTCTAGATACATTAGTGTGTGGTTGCTCTTGATGCACGGACTACCGCGGCAGACCTTGTGGGTCCGAATTTTGCAGTGGTCTAACTTAACCCATATCTATTCAGTATCTGCTGCTTATCCTGGACCCACTTGCAGGGGTGGCAGGTTGAGCCGGGATTATCTAAGGGTTTCTCTGTCCTTGCAGCTTCTCTTAGACCTCCTCTAGAAAAATATAGCGACTGAGATTGGAATTGTATCTTTACAGCAAGTTCTGAATCTCCTGTGAGGTGGACATCTGAAGCATTTTTAAGGTTCTGATTTGGTTGCAATTAAATATTTCAAAACCTGAAGGCAGAAAATATATTTTTATATGTATTATCATACATGTTTAACATTTACTTTGGAAAAATCTTATGTTTATGTTTCATTTGAAAATGGTACTTTTTGTTACTTTTTTTTTTTTTATGTCATGTAATATAAATGAAAACCATGGAAAACACATCTATATTTAGGAAGTTCAATTTCATCAAGGGAAAGTGGAAGTTCTTGTTCTTTGTTTCTTATTTCCTACTCAAAATATACTCCCACAGACTCAGTCTACAGTTCTGTTTTTTGTTATTTTCAGTGACCTCTAGTGGATCACCTCACTTGCTGGAAAATATATTTTTCTCGTTTGCGTTTTAGGTTTGCCACACCCAGATGCACATCTAAAATCCCTTCCTCCTCATTAATGAAGTGCATAAACACTACAACCACATACACATTTCCACTGGGTTTCTGTGAGGTGGTGTTTTTGGGCTTGGGACGTTGTGTGAAACCTTATCCTGCGTACTGATCTACTCAAAGTAATTTGGTGGATAGATTTTTGTTTTGATAAACTGTTTTACTTCAGTTATTTTATTTTAGATGGGAAGCTTGGGGAGGGTTCTCTGCTATTTCATTTTAACTTGTTTTTTCCTGTTTCTTCATTCATGAGGCATGGTACATAACTGTTTCCAGCTAGAAGGAGGGTATTTTGTTTGTTGTTTTGACCTTGGAGAACCTTACTTTTATTTCTTCCTTTCATTTGTGACTTTTTGTGTAAAGTTTGGCTATTGTAAAATAATCACTTTTTATTCTAATTCTGTTCAGCAGTTTTAAGTTAAATGGTTACAAGTTTAATTTTTATCATTTCATTACATTTCATATCACACCATATGCCTCTTAGACTTTCATCTCACTGATTGTAACAAGTACTTGTTGGTAAAATTCAGGTAGCCCTAGACAGGATCTCTGACTGCATTTTATTTAATTTATTTCAACACACAGAGGAATGAATTTACCTTTTTTCTTCTCTTTACTTCCTCAGTGAGAGGCAGCATCTAACCCAGCTTTTTAAACGGTAGGAATAAAGTTTCGTTCTCATAAAATATGAGTCATAATAAACTACACCAGAGATAATAACTAATAATTTATTGTGATACATACACGTCAAAGGTCTTTTACAAAATGACACAAAATATACATTTCCAACTAAGATTTTCTGGTCAAACATTATTGTCAGAGATTTCATGTATGATTATCAAAGCGTTATAAAACTGTCAAGTTCCTGTAAGACTCTCCACATTCACTGCAGGTTGGCTGCTCTCCATGCAGACCGTGTCAGAGTAAATTGGGTTGGAAATGGCTCATTTTCACCGTATCGTAGGGTTTACATTAGAGCATACTACAGCCAAAACAATAAACACATCTCAAGATGTCTTGTTAGGTGACCTGAAGAAGAAAGGAAATGTCTGGGCCAGAAAACACAATACAAAGTATGTTTACAACTAAACATGTGAACAGAATAATCTTCTTAATCTTAATTTAAGAATCTTGGCTGTATATTCAATTCAAAAATACTTTATTAATCCCAAAGGGAAATTAAATGTTGTAGCTCAATTTATACAGGTTTCTTCAAAGAGCCATTGTAGATGTTGATGGATGTGGGCAGGAAGGATCTTCTGTAGCGCTCCGTCTTACAGCAGATCTGAAGAAGCCTCTAACTGAAGACACTATATATATATATATATATGTTTCACATCATGATAACGGTCAATGTGAAGTAAAACTGTGAAAACAAGTTTATTTTTTTCTGTGATTTGCATTAATTCAGTTTCAAATAAAGACCTGCTTTCCATTTTGAGCATCAGGCTCTCATCAACAAATCAGGAACATGGAGAGCATTGGTTAAAAATATTAGCAAAATCTTTGTAAAAAAAGCTACAAATATTTTCATAAGAAATGAACTGGCTGATAGACAAGATAAAAGAAACTCGTTTAAAGTACAAAGAAACAAGACTAATAAGTAGAATGACTAAATAAATAAAATATTTTCCTGCTAACTGTTTTTAAAACAAGAGAGAGAAGAAGATTAATGTTAACTATTCATCGCTGGAGATAGGCAACGACTCCAAGGTACCCTGTAAGGATCGATGGATGGCCGGACAACGATTCAAAAAACTGATTATTTTTTAAAACAACCCAGTTTGTGTTATTCTGCTCACATCCGTGGTCAGATACGGGCTGATCCAGCTCTGGGTTGGTTTAACACAGCAGGTTTGGATTATGGGTTTGACACAATTCTAAGATAGACGTTTGAACCCAAAATGTGTTAAAGTGACTGTGATTAAGGCTACCGCATAGTAGGTTAACAAGGTTAACCCACGATCTGGATAACTAAATACTTAATACCTGGATCAGAATTAATTATTTTACTTATTAGTTTAATTGCGTTCTATTGACAACTAAATTAGATAGCCAAATCAATACACAAAGTGAAGACTTCATAAAATAACACCTGTCTATATAAATTTATGGTCTGACTGTTGAACATACATGGGACTAATTTGCACTCACTACTTACCAGATAAAAGCTAATGCTATCTTATTACCACCACAACCTTCAGAGTATTTTATTGCGATTTGATGTGGTAGAGAAGCACAAGGCAGTGCTTAATTGTGAACTAAAAGGAAAATTGATCTTTTTTAACAAATAACAATTTACAAAGTGTGCGTGCTTAGTAAAATCCAGCACAATGATCCAGCTGTTTTGTAAAGGCCTAAGAGGTTTATTAGTGAACGAACTGCGTCACAGAGACAAAGGAACACAGCAGATAGGTCAAGGAGAAAGTTGTGGAGAAGTTTAAACCAGAGTTGGGTTAGAAAATAATGATATATTTCAAACATCTCGCAAAGCACTGTTCCATCCATGCATTAATATGGTAACAACTGTGAAGCTGCCATTACATGGTTATCCACTGACTGACTTGCAAGAAGCCATGGTAACTCTGGAGGAACTGCAGAGATCCACAGCTTAGCTGGAAGAGTCTATTGACAGGAATGTTGTTCGAGCATTTTACTATTCTCAACTTTAAGGAGGAGTGGAAAGCTGTTGCGGAAAGAAAGCCTAAGCATTACCACTTGCATTTCACCACAAGCCATACAGGGTGCACAGCAAACATGTGGAAGTAGATGCACTGGTCTGGTGGCATCATAACTAAACTGCTTGTTCTACATGCAAAATGTTATGCTGCCGCAGAGTGGACATGAGAGCGCATGAACAAGTTGACAGTGAGCAGCGGAGATCAGAACAACTTGTCCTTTACAGTCCGGCCTACACAAAAAAGGCTCTGAGACGCTTAAAACTCAGCAGTCATGAATCGAAAACGCCTTGTCCCTACTAATGCCTCATGATTTAAATTCCCATTTTTCCAAAAGAGAGATGCGCAGTGTTGTGCGGCTCTAGCTCCTCATGTTATTCCTACACGGAACATTACCTGTTAATCACTGACGTTCAGCAACGTTAAATAAGTCCGCATCAGCATTGAAGGCAAAGAAGCGAAAGCAAACTGGATGTAAAGTTGGCGCTGAAAAGTTGAGAGATAAAAAAAAAAAAAAAAAAAAAAACCTCTCCAGAAAAGTGCAGCAACAAATTGAAAAACTTCCGATTTGTACCAATGATGCTCATTTTGTGTCTACTGGTTGTTACAAAAGGTGAACTTTTACGTGAGTATTTAAGCATTTTAGTTTGTTAAGTTTGAAATCCCATCCGTTATGTAGTAAAAATAAAAAATCTAATTAAATTGAAAAAAAAAACAAACACCGGATGTCGGACGCTAGAGGTGCTAGAAAAACCCGTCCAGTACAACAGAAGTTGACCTCCGAAGAAAAGAAAGGCCACGGCCACACTTCAGAGACCAGTTTAACTATAAGTTCAAGACAGACAACAGCTTTATTATAGGCTATACGGTGTAGGCTTAGTTTACCTAAAGAGATTAAACTCTGCATTAAAATCTCAACATCCGACGCAATGACTTGGAAGTAAGTAAAATAAAGTTTTACAGTTTAGTGAGAAACTATGCTCATTTTTCTTGGCCAGTCGTTCCTGACATGTTAATGTTATTTGTTTTTTATCAACATTGTTACCGGACGTAATATAATGTTAAAAATTGCATTATTTGCACTAACTCAGGTGCACATCTAATTACTGCGGGTAGGAGTCAATAAGTGGACAATATCTGGTTTATGGACAAGACTATTAAACATGCAAATTATTTCAGTTTTATCTGGTACTTGTGATTATATTTTGTATTGGCTAAAGCTGAAAACAGGAGCAGGCGCTTGGAGTCAGGTATTTAAAGCTATTAGATATGAGGGATCATGGATATTTTGGACAAAGGATGGGATGAAGATCAGAACTGTCAGGTTCTGGGGAGGAGGAAAACCCGAGAGAAGCTTCATGTAGTGAAGGATGCAGTGTTATAGAGAAGGATGCTGAGATGGAGGAGATGATCAGCTGCAGAGAACCCCAAAGACAACAGCTGTCAGAAGAAATTTGGACATTTATGTTTACACATAATACCTCCCAAATATCCACGATGTCAAATGTGGACATGTTTTACGTTTGTGTCGCATTTTCATTCATAAAGGTGCTCCTTTAATTAAAAACAGTTTGTGTGTTTGCATGAGAGGGACTTTCTTCTGCTTAAAAACAAGCAATCAAGAAACTTTTACTTAAAGTAAAATTTTAACTGGGAAACTATGTGGCTTTTTTTATAGTTTACCTTATAGGCTAAATGTATGTATAAATATATATCACATTAGCACTGTAACTATGCCTGTATATATATTATAGGCCAAGATTTTTTATCAAAATTTCCACCCACCAGTTGAAAGTGGGCGAGTCTGTCAGAAGCTCCTGGGACCCTTTTTCTCCCCAGTCCGCCCCTGCCCACAGTGACTCATGGTGGTGTTAGCATCAGGTTACGGGGATAATTTTTTAACCGAGAACTGGGAAGGTGGTCAGAGTTGATGGGAAGATGGATACAGGAAAATACTGAAGGATTATCTGTTAGAGATTGCGAAAGGCTTGAGTCTGCTGCAGAGATTGAACTTCCAATTGGACACTAACCCTAAATACAACCAGAGCTAGAGTAGTTTAGATCAAATCATATTGGTGTTAGAATGTCAAAGTACAGACACCAATCCAGTTGAATATCTGTGGCAAGGCTAGAGATTATGTTGACAAACTCTATCTAATCTGAATTAGCTTGAACTATTTTGCAAAGAAAATGCATTAAATTATCTAAATTTGCAAAATTTGAAGAGGCCTGGCTCATAAGACTGCAATTCCAGCAAAAGATGGTACTACAAAATGTTAACTTAGGGGGCTAAATAAAAATACAAATCCCCTTTTTTTTATATACTCTTCACCCACTTCACAATTATTTGCTATTTTATGTTAGTATATTACACACAATTCCAACTAAACATATTGAAATGTGTGGCTTTGATGTGAAAAAATCTAAAAGGCTGTAAATATTCAACATTTCCTTTTGGACTCACTGAAAGAGTTCAGGCTGAACGCCAGAAGGTGGTAGTATTTGAGCAGGAAACAGCTCTCTATTTACCAACACCCGATGACAATAATGAAAAAATAAGAAATAAAGTGGTATGGTATGTGTGAAAGGGTAGATGTCTTGTCTCAGGAAGTTTGATTGTCTGATTCGTTCTTTTTAAAAAAAAATAATTTTATTAAAATCAACTACACTGCGTTTTTAACCGTGTCTACACTGTGCCACTCGCGAAACAACTATATATAAATGAATGAAATTGTGTTTACAAAGTCCTTGACAGAAAAAAAGGCTGCAGCCAGATCGAATGAGGTCAAAGACTGGGCTGGGGTCGCAGCGATGAATTAAACATCAAATCCTAAATTATGAATTCTCTTTGAGGGCGGAGGAGCCCGGAGCTTCTGTGTCTTTAATAGCGAAAAGGATGGGAGAGGCTGCGCGTTCATGTCCCCGTTTCTCGCTCCGCAGCGACGGGAGCGCGCAGCGGATCCTTCACTCGCAGTGAGGAGGAAAAAAGCGTCCGACGGACCGCAGCAGCGACTGTCCGGGTTGAGGAAAAAATGTTCTTGCCACCCTCCTCCTTCCTCAACGCTGTCCAGTTCGGCAAAAAATATGTGAAGGGATCTACGACGCGTGCGGACGCCACTTTTTTCCACATTTAAACTTGTAAAATCTAGAGGACTGTAAAACTCCGAATACAAATAACAGGATTTGAAGTTAACTCTGAGAAGGTAAGACGAATCGATGATTAATCAAGGCAGTTGTAAGTTCAGTGTTCAAGATGAGGGAAAGATACAAACTGGAGCAGCTAAAATCACCATGCAGCTATGAATCACAACGACGTTTGTCCTAAAGTTTAAACCGTGTTGCATGGCAATTACATACATTACAATCCAATAAATATCGCTCGGACTTAAATGTTTTTGGTTAAAATAAAAGGAGAAAAGTGGTTTCATCACCAAGGACAGCGCCTATGTGCCTTATACAGATTGAGAAGCGCGCACAAAGGATAGATAATTTGACCCTGGAATGTCTCCTCTTATAACATCATAGCTTATAATATAGTTATGTTGTCCCATGATTTATGCAAAAAACTCCTAAAGCAGCGTTGTTTAAGGATGTAGAATGTAAAAAAAAAGAAACTTCCTTTGTTTTTAACCAGATCTATGTGGCGTTTTTGTTTGCAGTTATTAAATCTATATTTTGAAACACGCATTTGAATTATACGTCTAATAGTAATTTAAAGCATTTTATAATGTCTGCTTGTTGATGCCTGCAGGTGCAGAAATGGCTAGAAGGATCCTGCAGCTCCTTGCTTTGTGGACTACTTTGATCGGCATTGTGCAGAGCTGTCCAGAGCTCTGCAACTGCCAGGATAAATTTACCCACCAGTTTGCTGACTGTGCCTACAAAGATCTGCTTGAGGTGCCTGTCGGCCTCCCCTTTAACGTTACCACTGTGAGCCTCTCAGCCAACAAGATCAAATCCCTGAAAAGTAAAAGCTTTGTCAACATCATTCAGGTCAGCTCTCTCTGGCTGGCACACAATGAGATCGTCAGCATCGAGGCGAACACCTTGGCCCCCCT
Organism: Girardinichthys multiradiatus; assembly: GCF_021462225.1. NCBI lineage: Eukaryota > Metazoa > Chordata > Actinopteri > Cyprinodontiformes > Goodeidae > Girardinichthys > Girardinichthys multiradiatus. Next base: position 25,691,810 of record NC_061795.1, on the reverse strand, counting down.
GATTCAGCTTCGCAACCTGGACATTAGCAACAATAAGATTGTAAATTTCCCCTGGGGAGACTTGCAAAACCTCACAGCACTACAGCTTCTAAAAATGAACAACAACGAGATGGTGAACCTTCCGAAGGACGCCTTCTCCACTCTGAAAGACCTCAGGTCCCTCCGCATCAACAACAACAGGTTCACTACCATTGCGCAGGGTACCTTCAGCGCTCTCTCCTCAATGTCCCACCTGCAGATTTTCAGCAACCCGTTCACCTGCTCCTGCAACCTAGAGTGGCTGAGGGATTGGATTGAAACCACAAAAATTGCTGTACCTGATACTAATCTAATCCAGTGTGAGGCCCCTGAACATCTGAAGGGGGTGGAGGTTTCAAAGATTCCTAAATTGCAGTGTGAAGCCCCTATTGTGACCATAACCTATCAACCAAACATAGAGAACACTGTTCTTCATGAGGGTGTTTCCGTCATCTTAAACTGTGAGACAAAAGGGAGCCCTATGCCTCTGGTCAGCTGGGAGGTGACTGCTGGAAATCAAAATTATCTCTTCCCCCTGCCATCCACTGTAGAAGTAAATGATTTACCAGTAAATGATAAAACAACCAACAATAGATTTCTTGTATTTAGAAACAGGACTCTCTTCATCCCTCACATGAGCAAGAAGGAGGATGGCAATTATAGTTGCTCTGCTGTGAATGAGTTAGGTAAGGCAGAGAGCAGTGTCAAACTGGCTGTAGCTCCGAGCCCAAAGCAGGGAAGCAATTCAGTCCCCGATTCAACTCTGGACAAGAGCCGTCAATCTGGTAAAAAACCTTCAGACCCCAAGGCGGTCAAGAACAATGTGATCAACTGGGCTAAGCATGAGGAAAAGACAAAGGAAATCCCTGATGATCGTTCAAAGCACAAAACTGGTGAATCAGAACAGGGTGGAGGTGTTTACAAGGACCCCAGCTTTGGAAGCAAATGTGGTGTGAGAGAAGGCAGCGAATACATCTCCAATCATGCCTTTAACATGACTCTGGATGACCTGAAGCAGTACACCTTCGATTTTGGTGTCATTGCGTTGGAAGTGTCAGAAACCGAGGCCAAAGTGCAGTTGAACCCACTGCAGCTCCCCAGCAGCAAGTCTAACCTTCATCTGAGTCAGAATGAGAACCAGGAAATGGTCGTCAAAGAGCCCTTTGGTCTGCGGCAGTCTTCTTCCAGTAAGGACACGTTGGACATGCTCTACCTCTGCGTGAAAACAGGAAATGGACACTCCCTGGTACAGTGGTCTAACATAGAGGAGGGGGTTAATGCATACCTCTTCCACGGCTTACAGCCTGGCACTAATTACACTCTCTGTCTTACTTATGGGGGGCAAGACTGCCAGGTCCAAGTGGTCTTCACGACAAGAAAAAAAATCCCCTCCCTGCTAATTATTGTGGTTGTCAGCATTTTCCTATTGGGCCTGGCCACTGTTCCCTTGCTGGGAGCCACCTGCTGCCACTTACTGTACAAGTACCAGGGAAAAACCTACAAGCTGATCATGAAGGCACACAATCCGGATCAGATGGAGAAGCAGATGACAAGAGATTTTGATCCCAGGGCGTCTTTTGTGGAGTCAGAGAAAACCTTCAACCCCAGTGAAGTGGGAGATAGAGAAGGAGAGGAGGAGGCCGAGGCAGAGGAAGGAGACGGAGATGAGGATGGTGATGCTGAGGGGAGCGTGGTGACCGAATCCATCCCCGGATCCTCATCCAAAACCAACCCGGAGGAGTTCGAGGTTGGCTCCGAGTACAGCGACAGGTTACCGCTCGGAGCGGAGGCCGTCACCATCTCGGAGGAAATCAACGGCAACTATAAGCAGCCCAGCCGCTGAGCTCGACGGACGCCTGCGAGTATTTGTAAAATAGTTTACTTTAAAGTAGCCTACATTCGAGCAGGTAACCCCCACCTCATCGGTACACGTGATTTTAAAAGAAGGCTGATATTAATGATTTCTCTTTTTTTTTTTTTTTACTTCAGACAGTCCTTCAATCACCGAGATTGTGAATTAATTCGTGTTGCATTTGTACTCTGTCGTGTTTACAAAACAAGCACAGATTCAGACATTTTATCGGATCTCAAATAGCGACAAGAAAGAAAGCCGCAAAATGTTCCCTTTCTGCGGGATAAGCACACACGCAGGCGCATGTTGGGCAGAGGCGATGGGAATTAGTTTATTAGAGGCCAAATGAAGGGTAGCTACTAAATATTTAATCGCCGTTTTCGGACCACAAAAACTCAACCAAACAAAGTGCCATAATGTTTTAAAGCCATTTTAATTAGACAGACATCAGGGACTCGCTTCTCTTTTTAACCTGTGTGCGTCTTCGTGCGCTGCGTTAAGGCCACAATTAAACATCCTCTCAGGTGTCATTGACTCACGCAAAAAGGTTCGATTCGGTCTGATGTGGCGTTTGATAAGGTGAACTCAGAGGCTGCGGATATTTGGGTCGGTCAGAGCGCACAACCGCATCTTGCACGATGTCCTGTTCGTCCTAAAAGGGAGATTGCGCTTTCAGTTGTGTTTGTGCTTGATGGGAAATAAGAAAAAAACTAAATCTAAGGTTATTTAACGATAAAATGTTGTTACACGTAACGTCTAAACAGGCTTTAAAAATGAATCAACGGGTGCTTGACGGAACCTATACCCTCGCTTTTTACAAAGGACGCGTCCATGGCATGTCACGCGTGTTTTCCTTGTGTGGTTTTTGATTAGTCTAGTCTGTAGGGCTTTAGATGTTGCTGTCCAACTGTGATGTAAATCCCAGCAAATTACAGTTATTGCTTTTTTTTACGGGCTTTACTTTATTTTCAATTGCAGCGAAGCCTAAAGGAAGAAAAAGGCGCACGGAGCGTCTGGCGGCTTCACTGTCCTGTAATTTGTCGCATATAGTGAGTTTCTGTGAAAAATGTTGTAAAACGAGAACAAAAAACGTGACCTTTTACGATTTTTTGATATAAATTTATGTAAGTGGAATTAATAAAATCTTTAAAACTAAACGGATGCTTTGTTCTGTCTTGATTTAACGGACCTTTCTCGCTAAATATGACAAATGACTGTTTTTTCCCGAATCCTCCTAATATAGGATTATAAAAATGGATACTAACAGTTAAATATCTCCTGATTCAGAAGGGTGAAATTCACACTTTAAAAAAAAATAAAATAGAAAATTTCAGGATTAGTAAGAGCCAGTCAGACTAAATCTTCTTTTGTCCTCAGACTCCCTATAATACATTTTAAAACTGAATTAAGAAAATATACAAAGATGTGTCAAATAAGTTCAAAAGACTGGTTTAAAGATTTATTTTCACATTAATCAGAAAAGTAAGGGACGACAGAACATAAGAAATCACAATAGAGCTTTGACAACAATAGAAAGGGCTTATAGCAGCAAGAAGTTTTAAACTAAATGGAACAAGACAAGATTTCTATGGCAGCTCCTATTCCACAGCTTAATAGTAATTACAAACAAGTGTAATTAAAAAAAGGTCTAATAAAACACATTTGTGTATTTATAAATAGATACCCTCTGTTGTAAGGTGGCTCATTGGATTGCATTGTCCAACTAAATATTTGTAAGTTCTGCATTGTACATAAGAAAACATGATTAATATAGAGCTTGAACTGTAGTGCAGCTAAGGTCTATCCCAAAGTAAGCACATTTATTTGTTGCAAATTATATTTAATGCATTTGTTGGAAAAATTAGATGTCAGCCAAGCTTTCCTAACAGACTCAGCAAAGTGGCTCTACCACATGACCAAAACAGGACTTCACACACATGGGAAAGACTTGAAAAATATTTCAAACTGAGGCACTATTTATAGTCCTTGGACATCCTGTCTCTTTAGCCACAACTTTAAAAGCACTCTTTTGTGATTTTTGTGATAGACAAACATAATGTTAAAGTGGATGGTTCATGAGTTTTGAATGATTTTCCAAAGAAATACCCCCCACACATATCCAGATTTCCAATTTGACTCAGGCCTGGACTTTGACAGGACCATTTTAATACATGTATGAACCATGCCATTGTAGTTCTGGCTGGAAGTTAATTGATATCTTCCTGATGGAGGGTGAGGCTCCACTCCAGTCTTAAGTCTTTTGCAGCCTTTAACAGGTTTTTTTTCCCAAGGTTTGGACTGTAATTAGTTGACCCCATCTTGCAATCAAATCTGACCTGCTTCCCTGCTCCTACTGAAGAAAAGCATCCCCACAGCATGATGCTGCCACAGCCATGTTTCACTGTGGGGATGATGTGTTCAGTCTGGCCAGAGCACCTTTTTCCTCTACGTGTCCAGCATGACTCTTCTATAATGGCCAGGTTTGTAGAGAGCACTGCATTACTATTGTTCCACTGACAACAAAATCTTCCACCTGAGCTCTTGTTCACTGCAGTTCCCCCTGAATTACTATGGGCCTGTTGACTGCTTCTCTGATGAAATCCCCCCCCCCCCCCCCCCCCCCCCCCCCATACTCTTTTATTTATGGATGATGGAATTAACAGTGTTCCATGATATGTTCAAAGCCTGGGATTTTGTTTTATATCCTAACTCTGATATTAACGCCTCCCAATTGTGTTTATCCTGAAATTAAAGCAGTGGACTCTTCTAACCTTCTAACCTTGTGACCTCGTTCAACTGGAGTTTATTTAAGGATACCAGATTAAAATGGTCTGACTACAAATGCATGCCAAAATGTTCAGGATTTTACTTATTAAAACTATGGAAAACCATGTATCATTTTCATTGCATTTCACAAATATGCATTAGTGTATGTTGCTCTATCACACAAACCTCCTCCAAAAAACTCTCAAGTTTGTAGTTGAAAGTTGACAAAATGTGAAGCATTTCAATGGATAGGAATACTCATGCAAGACATTGTATAATGCAAGTCGCAGGTACATCTATTGTAGGTTTTGAGAAATCTCACAATAAGATTTGATCCAAATCATTGTAGCTTCGGAAGCCAGAACATTATGAGGGTCAAACGCTCTGGTTCAGTTGCTGGCTGTGGCCTCTGCCTCTTTGGGTGTTACTTCCTTTCTGCTGCCCTGCTTGCTGCTGCGGTTGAGGCTTCCATTCAGGAAATTATCTGCTGTCTGAAGCTGGAAGTGCTTTCTGGTGCTCACCAGGGAGGGGTTGTTGACCAGGGTGTAGAGGAGCTGCCAGTGCATCCGAGCCTGCTTGGCACTGGAGATATTGTGCAGTTTCTTCTCCTGCTGCACCAGCTGGATCCCTGAGGAGAGATAGACGTTATGATAGTACCATCAAGACACTTATACACACAAAAAATAACCTTTTAGATTCAAAGCTGAAATGAGGCCCCTTTGTATGGGCCACAGAGGACTTGAAAGATACTATGTAAAGTGTAATAATAGAAGGCAATCATTTTTTAATCCTCTAAGCATTGTGGGAGCATACTGGCTGAAAGCTTAAACCCCTTGGGCAGCATGAATATGTAGCAGGCAATTAGTGTAGCTCATCTGTTTAATCAGCTGCTTAAGAAGTAATCTCTGCAATACAATAGACGATTCCTGATAAATGCATTGTTTTCTAGATGCAAACAAGCAACATGTCCATGGCAAATCAGTAATTAGACTCAGCTTCACCTACATTCCTCCGCTACTGATGAGTCCTGATCAGTTTTCCTGCTTCTTTCTCACTTTGTGCGTGGGCGACCATCACTCACCTCCTGTTTGCAGCAGTGTTATGATTACAGCTCAGCAGCAAAGCCTCAAAGCTCCTACATGCTTTGTGATATTAAAAGTATAAAATTGGTTTCACGTGAATGAGGAAAAACACCAACTTTAGTGGTGATGCTGTCTTTCAGGTGATGGAAGATCAGAGTAATAAAGGCGACTGATTTATTTATGGCAGATTTGATTGAGACCAACAGCAGAGCTGTAAATTATTCCTCAGTAAGACTCAATTTGTTCTGGAGAAATTAAATCAGAACTGTGAAGCTCTCATCTTGAGCGTGCGTGCAAGACAGTTTTATGATCTAATTATGTGTTACCATGACCTGATTTGAAATACAATTAAAGTTCTTGCTTTTAATGTCAATATTAGACTGGCATTTATCTTGTTAGTTTTTTTCTCATGTAAAGTCCACCTATTAAAATGCTAGCAGACACTTCATGATTTTGTAGGACACATCTGTTTCCCCAGAATCATTAAGGTTCATTAGTTTTCAGTCTAATCGGTAACACTGTTAGTTTATCACCACAATCAGCTACGTAGTTTATCAGTACAATCAGCGACAGCGTAGTTAAATTAATCACATTCTACTGTTAAGTTCATGCATGTTGAGCTCCTTCCCAAACTCTAACTGAATAGACATTTGTATAAATTTGAAATATGTTACATATAGAACATTTCAGATCTGACCTTTCACATAGAAGCTCCAAAGATCATCAAAACATCCTTGTTGAAGCTTTTAGATTTAGCCACAAAAGTAATATTGAGAGTTTCATGAACTCAAAGTCTTGTGCTACTAAGATTTTAAATGTTTGTCAGTATGTGTCAAATGTCTTCAAATATCCATTTACTGACTATTCCTGCTTATCCTCATAAGGACTTTGGGGGCTGGTGCCTATCTGCAGCCTTCACTGGGTGACCATCAGGGTTCACCCTGGACAGATTGCCAGTCCATCACAGGGCAACACAGAGACATCTAGGACAAACAACCATGCCTGCACACACTCATACCTATGGGCAATTCAGAGAGACTGATTTACCTAATAGTCATGTTTTTCGACTGGGGGAGGAAACTGGAGAACCAGCGAATGCACACGGAGAACATGCAGATTCCATGCAGAAGAACCTTAGGCTGGGATTCGAACCCTGCAAGGCAACAGTGCTACCGACTGCACCATTGTTCAGCCTCTTTTGGAAGTATGATTAATCTTATAATTAAGTTCAGAAAATTTTTAAAAAATTCATAATTAGCCACCTTTAAATATTATTGTTTTAAACCTTTGATAAAAACTCTTTAACTTAAAATACAATCTTTTTGTTTAATAAAATCATTACATCTGAAACCATGAATAAAAGGCATAAGATAATGTTTTATCTACAATGATAGTTTAACATTTCTGGTCTCTCTCTTGTCTAAGAAATGTAATTGAAAGAATAGAATCCATCTTTCTTATTTGCTGTCTAATGTGATGTGCCTCTCGCTTTAAGGCTGCTTCTGATTGGCCAACTAGCTTCTTGTGATGTCTTATCCCTTAGATGCTACTGGCTCAGATAGAGAAATGAAAAGACCCAGAACTAGCAAGGGGTTTTGCCTCACTAATTTAGAGAGCAGCCTGATCAACTTGTAGAGATTCAGTTGCAATAAATGTTGCTCACTTTGCAACATTTTTCTAGTTCGGTGTAAAATTCCTACATGATTTTTCTCTTGTTTTCCGCCATATCATCTGGATCAAAATCAAAAGTGGGGAACCTACGGATATCCAAAAGCTAGCCCCCGTTCGTCTTGCCTTTTTCAGAGTGACCTCTAACCTTTGTTAGAGCAGCAAAGATAGTGGGAGGAGCTGGAACCACCCCAACCCAAGTGATATAGAGACAGTAGAAAATGTATTCACTCTCATTTTTCCTGTTCTATCATGGTGGTTCTGGTAAGAGAGGCAGGTGGATCAAATTGTGTTCTGAAACTTTATATTGCTTATTTTTCCCACCCCAAAATGTTCACTCTAAAATAAGATGTTAGACCTCAAGTTAGGCCATAAAACCCCTTACTATGAACTCCAGAGAGACTGGTCAAATTTTTATAAATGTTTAAAAGATGTTTAATCAATACTTTAAGTGTTCTGTTTTGTAATAATAAACCTTTCACTTTCAGCTTTGGAGAAGTTCCTAATCTTAGAAATGTTCAGAACCCCCTGCTTCTTTACATTTCTGACAGAAATCGTATTGGAAGAGCAAAGAATTTACCCTTCAGACAGATTTTTCATAGAGGATGAGCCTGATTATCGACACATTGATATAGTTTAACAAGGCTTCAAACAATCAATTAATTAATGCTATAATAATCCTATGCTTTAAGAGAATTTACTTTAAGTTACTGTGCACAATAAAATAGCTAAAAACTATGACAGAAGCGTTGGGGATGAACAGAATTTGTTGCTACAGACCCTCTTCAGCATCCCGTGACTTGTGTACAGCTTTGTTCTCCTGGTCCAAAGACTGCAGCAGCATCCCGCAGAAGGCCTTCATCACAGGGTGAGACTGGCTCACCTCAATCTTCAGATAATGAGCATAGCAGCGGTAGGCTGCAGACAAACACAGGAAAGAGAGAGGGGGGTATCACTCTGACAGGGCAAAAGCAATAAACATGCAAGGCTACACCTCAGGTTGGCTTTGAGGCAATCACACATAATGGCTGCAAAATCACACTTCTCTCTCTTTTTTTTTTCCAGCACCTGCTTTTCCTGACAACAGATGTCTTAAATCTGCACCCATTTCAGAGATTGGTGTCCAATTAGAGTCTGGGCACCACACAGAATACAGATATAATGCAGACTCCTGTGAGGTGGCAGAATGGGAAAATGGATATGATGCACATATCTAGCCTCTAAGTGGGATCACAGAAGCCTTTTCTCGTTGGTTAAAAGGCCAAATTTGCTATCTATGTAAAGAAAAATAACAATGCATTTACAAATGTAAAAGCATGCTACAAGTACTCTCTGATGTGTAAACACCATCACACAAATTCCAAAAGCTATTTGAGCGTGCTTAAGGCAGGCCACCAGTGTTTTTGCACCAGTGTGCAAATAGTACCTACCCAGATGCAATTTGCATGCATAAAAATAATTCATAATGCATGCATTTAGGATAAAATCAGACTTTCGGGGAGAGGGGAATACAGCAACTTTTTAAGCAGTACATAAAAAAAATCTCTAAACAAAATCAGTCATGTCAGCCATATTCTGCGAAGATGTCAGCTTTCAGAAATGAGGCTTGCTTGGAAGAACCAAGAGAGCCACGGTGCAGTGTTGACTTGGAAATCTATGCATAGAATGTTTCTTAATAATGGTGGATAAGTAGTGACCCTCTTGTTGGGTGAACTGTTTGGAGGTTTGGAGGTTTTGAAAAAAATTATCTTGCTCCTCCCGTCTTGTCTCAGAAATTGTCTACTGTTTGATTACTGTATACGCTTCTAATCCTGCAGCTATTTGCATAAACTGTACATTTTTGTTCCATTCCAACACTCTTGCTGCCTGTACACCATACAAAATGTCTTGCTCACCCGGATCAAATGCCTCCACATTGCGGTTAAGAAGGCTAATATCCATGCGTCCCATGTGGACGATATTGAACAGGGCAGTGATGATCATGCGCCAGACAGCCAGTAACACTCCAATCAGAACATTGACGGGAAACAGCAGATATGTCAGCAGGAACAGATTACCCCTGTAAGAGAGGTCAGAGTACATGCAGAAAGTCATGCAGCCATTTAGAAACCGAGACAGAGGTACAAAGAGTTTTGTAAAAAACCTGTTGTTTAAGTCTCGAGTTCCGGCTGTTTTCTTGATGAAGCAAAACCTTGCAGTGATGTGCTGAAGCACCACAGCTAGGAGAATCATCAACCAGAAAGGCCTGAAAGGACAAAATCAACAGTCAGACATTTCCTGTTTTCTGACTGGAGACATAAAACATATTTGTAGCTACCAGGAAATATTGTGAACCCAAATTATCTCTGGGCATTGTACATAAAGGGTGTTGTAAAATGAAAACAGTGTCAAACCAAGCAAAAAAAAAAGAGCTGTTTTTAAAGTTCTAGTGAAATTTTAACCTTTACTGCTGAAAATAAAATTGTAAATGAGTGTTTTATATGACAGAAATGTTAAAAACATGCCAAAGGACAATGTGACAGTTAAACTGTTGACAACTGTTAAATAGTAAGCAATGTGAAGATGCTTACCACATTCTCAATAGGATCTGAAAAAGAATCAGATTCTGTCTGTGCAAAATGGGTATGATTATGAGGAAGACAGCGATCAGAAGGCAGAGGAAGAACACTAAGGTCTGAATGATCATACCTGCAAGAAAATAAAATATTTCAGAGTCTCATTCTACTGTTTTCTACAATGAGGGATAAATAAAACACTAAAAGCCTAATTCTTGCTGCATGGATAATTTCAGTGTTTAAATGTACCAATACAGATATGAGCTGCTGTAAAGCTGGTGTAGCCCATCCAGCAGACCAGAGCTGGCCTGGATGCTCTGATGCTTCGCTGGCAGTTGTAGACATTATAAATATCTCCTCTGTACAGCCCCTTTAGGTTGGACCTAAGGAGGAGAAACACAATTAAGACAACGCAACATTGTGCAAAACATAATAATAATAATAATAATAATAATAATAATAATAATAATAATAATAATAATAATAATAATATAGAGCTATAATGAAGAGGTCTTTTAGAAAGGATGCCACTGAAATGCAATTCTACGCTCGACTAATAAAGCCTCTCTTTTAACATGATGTTCCTTATGTGAATAACAGCATTTGATTTCCCCTCTTAATTGCTGTTTTCAGTTTAAACAGCAGCAAACAGAAAACTGAACGCTTTTCTGTCTTGATGATTAGTTCTCTATTTTTTTATAATGCTATAAAATTATCAGGAATGAACAACTATGGAAAGTACAACAGCAATTATTGGAAAAACAAGCAATTATTGAGCTATGTTCCCTGACCTACCGATGCAAAACCATTGACCGCATGAGCAGAACCAAGTTGACCAAACAAGACAGAGTCATTGCTGAGATGTAGCACACTGCAGGAAAATTAGCATGTGGAAAAAAGTTAATTAGATATCAGCAAAAAGCTGTTAATAATGATACAATGATGATATACGCTGTACACTGTTTCTGGTCTCACTCACCTTCCACACACCACATGTAGTAAACAACAATTCTGACAACTTCCTTTCTGTCTGGAGACAGAATTATCTGGAAGCCAGCTAAAAAATTTGCAATATCTTCATTGACGCCAAACCTGGCTTTCTGTATTGTTGGCACCACAAAAGAGATCAATACAAGACCCGTCTGAAGGGAAAAAAACAGAAGATGTTTCTATACTCTAGTGTTATCACTTATTATTCAATTTTCATCATCTTAATCATTGTGCTAGATGCAACTTGAATTTCATATTCATTAGACCACAGGACCTGTCTACAGAAATAAAAGGCTTTTGTCCCTTTGTGCACTGTAATCTGGCTTTTTATATGTTGCTTTCGGAGTAATGGCTTCTTCCTCTCTGATTGACCTCTGGGCCCATGTCGGGACAGGACTGGTTTCACTGTGGATGTTAAAACTCTCTCACCAGCTTCGGCTAGCATCTTGACAAGGTCATTTGCTCATGTTCTGGAGTTGATGCAAAGAGTTTGCACCAAAATAGATTCCTATACTATTTATACATCTATAATCATTGTTTGAACAAATGAACATTGCATCTGGAAATGACACCCAAGTATGAACCAAACTTGTGGAGGTCCACAATTCTCCTTCTGATATATAAACTGGTTTATTTTAATTTTTCCATGATGTCATAGACAGAAGCAATGTGTTGTGAGGTATTGTCTTAAAACACACCCACAGCTCTGCCTCCATTTAACTCAGATCTCTTCAGAAATATACAGTATGTGAATCTTAGAAAGCCATAAAATACTCTTCTGGGTTTTTCCAACTTCTTTAAAGCCAAATTAATCTTCCTTTAGGGAAACTAAATATTCTGCCATTTAGCAAATAGAAATAACTTTGATAATCATAAATGGCCTGAAAAAGGAAAAGATTAGTCTGATTTAATGTCAGACAGAGATAATAATAAGATTATGTGTCCTTCTTCACTGTCCCTGTAAATATCTGGATAAATAAGAAGGATACAGTTAACAGTGTTGTTATATTTTACAGGGGAAGTAAAATTGTATGTATGTATGGAGGAGTGGTAGTTACCTGATACAGGGTTATAAAAGAAACTACACAAGATATTGCCAACTTCAGCGGGAAACGGAAAGCTGCGTAATAAAAAAAGTCAATTGTTATAAAACAATGAAAAATGTCTTAACATCTATACATATAACCAGTTTAGATGAAGTCATATTTACCTTCCCCTGGAGTGTAAATATAAGATCTCACAGCATCAGTTACTCGCTGTTGTAGTTTTGGTTTGTCTGTGCTTGATGTGCTAATAGTGGAAAGAAAATAGAGTTACACACCTGAACTGCACCGAATACCACAGTGGATCCTAACAACATGCTGTATTATTCTTACTTGACTTTGCTGGGCTTCTTCTGATAAAGAACTTTCTTTACATAGTCTCTATAATAGCTGCTACTGAGATCCTAAAGGAACAGAAAAGGGCAATATGGTGAAGCTGGACTTTTTTAAAACTTGCAGTTAAGCCAGGGGGTGCATACCAAATATATGCAGCATATCCATAATGTTTGTGAGTATTCAATTCTGAATTGAATCAAATTTGCAGAACTTATGTGTGTAGTTTTTTCTAAGAACTCAAATATGACTGGAAACTTTAAAACGTTAGATTCAAAGTGTGGCCTTCAAAATGCTGCTAAAGAAACTGTTAGCATTTGGAGATAAAAAAAAAAAACCCTCCTTTGTCTAGAAACAAAAACAGCCTTCATATCCACAGAGCTAAGTAGAAATGGTCAAAACATCCATTTTGTTGTGAAGAGACCCCATTCAACACATCTAAGTTATGAATACCTCCCAGAGATAAGTGGACCATTAGCCAAGTGTACTGTGGACATGACACCCAATAAAATCAAATACTGTATACTTTGTTATTCCAAGAACAGGAAAAAATCTATTAGACTTTGTCCAAAGAACTTAAAAATCAGAGCAGTTCTCACACAAGTAAATGTTTTTGCAAGCATCGATAAGGAGAATGAAATCTACAGGAATACAGTCAATGTCAACGTCACATTTATTCATTTAGCACATCTAAAAAATGACAACATTTGACCAAAGTGCTTCACAATAACCCTGACAATTATAAAATAGCAAATAGAATTAAACTGTAATAAAAATGGTAAAACATAGAAGAGTTTAGATCTCTAAGATCTATTTAGCATCTTTTAATCAGTCAGAGGCCAGGGGAAAGAGATTTGTTTTTAAAAGATCATTTAAATGATTCTATACTCTGAGTGATGCGGACATGTAGGGGTAAGGTATTCTACAATCTTAGGGCAGCCACAGCAAACACTCGATAAACACTACATTTTAGTTAGATTTTACAAACCAGATGAAAACCGTCTTCTTTTCCTTAAGGTTAATAAATTTAACCTCATCCATATTTTAATATAAGCCAGACAGTTTTATAAGGGTGCCAGTGCACTACACCTGCTAATTTAGCTGGCAAATAGGCCTGAATGTCATTGACAAAACAATGAAAAGATATGTTATGCTTCCTAAAGACATACTTAGTGGCAGCATGTACAAAACAAACAGCAATGGTCCCAGGATGGACCCCTGGGGAACCCCAAAATGGAGAGTGGCTGCTGGAGAGGAAGGCCCTAGATTGACAAAAAAGCTCCTGCCTATGAGGTATGACTTCAACCGAGTCAGAGCTGTACCTTTAATACAAACAACATGTTCCAACTGTGATAAAACAATGTTGTGTTTTATGGTGTCAAAGGCTGCTGATAAGTCCAAAAGCAATAAAACAACAGAATCCCCTCAGTCTACAGCAGTGATGGAAATAACAGTGTTAAAATAAATGGCGTTACTAAAGGCGTTACTTTTTTCAGTAACAAGTAATCGAATTTTCACAATTAACTGGGGCGTGTTATAAACTAAAGCTACTCATTGAAGCTCTTGTCATTTGTCATCATCTGTTGTGGCTCACAGCCACAGGAGCTAAGCGTTTTTTCTTTGGTGAAGGGAGGAGTGAGAGGCGAGACATTCGCATATGTGATGAAGATTGGCTAAGGTAGAGTTAGCATTCATTGTAAGCCAGTCAGAGGCAGTGTTCAGTTTACACACAAACCACAAATGCACACAGCAGCCCTGCTCAAGCAATCTAGCAGATGTAAGCAGCAAAAATGGCGGGTCTGGAGGGAAAGGTTGCGTTTTCAAAGTGGAGGTACAGACACTACTTTATTCCCCTGGAGGTAAACGGCAAGAACGTACATGTGTAGTAAATATTAGAAGTTCGGTGTAAGTACAGGTCCTTCTCAAAATATTGGCATATTGTGATAAAGTTCATTATTTTCCATAATGTCATGATGAAAATTTAACATTCATATATTTTAGATTCATTGCACACTAACTGAAATATTTCAGGTCTTTTATTGTCTTAATACGGATGATTGTGGCATACAGCTCATGAAAACCCAAAATTCCTATCTCACAAAATTAGCATATTTCATCCGACCAATAAAAGAAAAGTGTTTTTAATACAAAAAACGTCAACCTTCAAATAATCATGTACAGTTATGCACTCAATACTTGGTCAGGAATCCTTTTGCAGAAATAACTGCTTCAATGCGGCGTGGCATGGAGGCAATCAGCCTGTGGCACTGCTGAGGTCTTATGGAGGCCCAGGATGCTTCAATAGCGGCCTTTAGCTCATCCAGAGTGTTGGGTCTTGAGTCTCTCAACGTTCTCTTCACAATATCCCACAGATTATCTATGGGGTTCAGGTCAGGAGAGTTGGCAGGCCAATTGAGCACAGTGATACCATGGTCAGTAAACCATTTACCAGTGGTTTTGGCACTGTGAGCAGGTGCCAGGTCGTGCTGAAAAATGAAATCTTCATCTCCATAAAGCTTTTCAGCAGATGGAAGCATGAAGTGCTCCAAAATCTCCTGATAGCTAGCTGCATTGACCCTGCCCTTGATAAAACACAGTGGACCAACACCAGCAGCTGACACGGCACCCCAGACCATCACTAACTGTGGGTACTTGACACTGGACTTCTGGCATTTTGGCATTTCCTTCTCCCCAGTCTTCCTCCAGACTCTGGCACCTTGATTTCCGAATGACATGCAGAATTTGCTTTCATCCGAAAAAAGTACTTTGGACCACTGAGCAACAGTCCAGTGCTGCTTCTCTGTAGCCCAGGTCTGGGGAATGCGGCACCTGTAGCCCATTTCCTGCACACGCCTGTGCACGGTGGCTCTGGATGTTTCTACTCCAGACTCAGTCCACTGCTTCCACAGGTCCCCCAAGGTCTGGAATCGGCCCTTCTCCACAATCTTCCTCAGGGTCCGGTCACCTCTTCTCGTTGTGCAGCGTTTTCTGCCACACTTTTTCCTTCCCACAGACTTCCCACTGAGGTGCCTTGATACAGCACTCTGGGAACAGCCTATTCATTCAGAAATTTCTTTCTGTGTCTTACCCTCTTGCTTGAGGGTGTCAATAGTGGCCTTCTGGACAGCAGTCAGGTCGGCAGTCTTACCCATGATTGGGGTTTTGAGTGATGAACCAGGCTGGAAGTTTTAAAGGCCTCAGGAATCTTTTGCAGGTGTTTAGAGTTAACTCGTTGATTCAGATGATTAGGTTCATAGCTCGTTTAGAGACCCTTTTAATGATATGCTAATTTTGTGAGATAGGAATTTTGGGTTTTCATGAGCTGTATGCCAAAATCATCCGTATTAAGACAATAAAACACCTGAAATATTTCAGTTAGTGTGCAATGAATCTAAAATATATGAATGTTAAATTTTCATCATGACATTATGGAAAATAATGAACTTTATCACAATATGCTAATATTTTGAGAAGGACCTGTATAACTAATGACTTTTTTAAAGTAACATGCCCAACACTGGTCTACAGTACAAAGAATGTAAAAAACAATCTCATTTAAGATTGAGGTAAATTCTGTTTGGACAGTTTTCAACAGTACAGATGCTAAAAAATAACAACAAAACAAAACTATCAACAGTGTTGGTCAGAACTTTGCATAAACTATGTTCATGAATGACATATTCATTTTGTGTTTTAATACATTTTAAAAACAAAAAATTGATTTAAAAGAAATGTGGATTGATTTCATAGTGACTTCACTCCAATCCACACAGCGTCCTGCCATCAGTTTGTGACCTCAACCTCTAGCGCTCTTGAGTTTTACAGCAGGACAATTATCCGAAACACACCAGCAGGTCTACCCCTGAAAGGCTCAACAAATAGTCTGAGTCAAAGTCTGGACTTCAATTCAATTAAAACGTTATGGTATGGCCTTAAATATGTGGTTCAGGCTCAAAAGTCATCCGATGTGGTTGACGTAAAACAATTCTGTAAAGCCTTTTTGTCATTTGTGAAGGTAATGCAAAAAATCTCTGTTTGATAAGGTTAATAAGGTCCATTTCTGTGCAAAAAGTAGGCAGAGGCAGGGTGGAGGCTACATAAAATCCAGGCAATCGCTTCACCAAACTCTGTCACACCCAGATTCACGTGGAATAAAAACAGCATTGTGTTCCCCTCCAACAAAAAAAACAAACATGGTAACCTTTTCATAATCTGATCAAGAACATATTGTAAACCAATTACGCAAAACCTGCTTAAAATGATTATGCCACTGGTGTACTGCAAGGGGCTCATATATTCAGTAAGCCTTGACTGAATGAGCGCAGTGAGCTCCTTGATTAACATGCAGCACATAAACCCTCCTCACCTGCACAGACTTAGAGTTAACGTGCATTTTGTAAAACAATGTAAAGAGCACAGGGACCTATTTTTGGGTAGTAAGAAAGCTGAATAACAACCATCCTGAAGCAAACCTAGGATAGGAGCTGCTTCCTGATGAAAGCTCACCTCTGTGGGGTTGGTCCGTTCAGCACCCTTGAAGCCTTTGAATAGAAGCAGTGGATACTGGAAACTGAGGAATGCTAAGCAAGTTATCTGAGGCAGGCTGGAAAACAGCGAGTAGTACTTATAAATCTGCAGAGGAATAAAAAGAAAACACTTTAGATAAACAGTGGCTATGCAAAGCTTTACAGGGACACTTTCAGAAAACATTTTCCATGGCACGAAAGCGGAGGGATAAAGTTTTGTATTGAGTGGGGACTCTCAATGGTCAGTAAATTTAACTATTGATTGCCAGATATTATTTTGCATTACATTAAAGTATTAAATTATTAAATATCTACTCTGCTTTTGTTGTGTGGTCAGTAAGGATACCCCAGACCTCACAAGGCATAACAGAAGAAGACCACAAAAGGATTCTAATTCAGCATTTTTTTTTCTTTACCTGACACACTCTAAAGTGATTAATACCAACAAAACATCTTGATTTAAACAAGAAGACAGTGCAACTAATTGTTTGGACAGAAAGCCATTCAGTGTACAAGAAACCCTAAAATCTTTGAACAAAATCTGGCTTTATGTAACATTCAAAGCCTCAGAGTAAACGTCTGTGAATCTTTCAGTATACCTCAGTATTCATCTTTTCAACTCTATCTCACTACAGACCAGTTCTATGTGGTACTCAGTGGGTTTCCATAGCAGGACAGAGCTGCTTTGTTTTTGAATTAATCCTTTTTACACTAACGGAAACACCAGACAGAGTGATTGTCAGAACAAAACACACACACACAGCTTCTTGCTCTCACACAAATTAAGTAATGAAAGAATGAAGGCTATTTCTGAATAATCTTTAAAGGAAAAAACATAATTACTCACCAGAGGTGTTTTGGGACAGTCGATCTTTTGCCACACAAGAACACTAAAATGTGTCCATGATAAGAGGCTGCCAAGTACATAGCCAACTTTATTATGTAAAGTGCCACATGCCAGGAGAGGGTAGTATAGAGCGGGGTAGTAGAAGACTCCCAGAATCACCCAGTTCTCTACAAATACAACACCAGTGTGTGAACATCTGAAGGTGTGATGACATTTTGTGTTATCTTCCCAATGAAGGGAGTTCTGACCTAAACATAGTCTTAAAGAACCTATTTTGATAAACAGTTGCTAATCATTCAGCAGATGTGTTGTTTTTCTATTCTGTGAAACTTTCACAGTTTTCAGTTTGGTGCAAAGAAGCGGGAGATCAACTCATTACAGTTACTGACGTTTCCTATGTAGTTCCAGACTCATGCTCAAATGTCTAAAACAGCAGGAATGCAATGAAATACAATAATCCAGTTTTATGACATATTTAACTCTCATGAGCAAAGCCTAATATAATGCAATGTAAAAATTGTACATTAAAACATTGCAGACAAGACGAGGTTGAGCTCACGTTTGTTTGTGGAGTCCGCGTTGAAAGGAAGGGGATTTGGGGATACGAGCAATCCCCACAGTTTGCACAACAGCACTCCAAACACAGCCACTGCCAGACCCTTGTGCTGTGTATGGTCCAGGAAGTTGACCGGACTGAGAAGTAAAGCAGCGCGTGTTTAGTGATCACGTGTTACCAGAATAATATCTAAATGAAAGACTGATTAATCAAATGAGACGTGTTTAAACCCAGTGTCTTTATCATGTTTTTCCTCTAATTTAAAATACATATAGGAAACTTCATGCTTTTGTTTGAGCTCTTTATGGTAGGAATACTCACAGCTGAAGCTTTGACTTTGCTGGTTAGGTTGAGAAGTTGGAGCTAGGTGTGAGAATTACAACTTATGTTGCAGGTGAGAAAATCAGTAGGATTTCTAATTGTGGTGCGTAATACTAGTATCAATATATAACAGTAAAAATATAATTTCCCCATTTTATGTATCTTCAACCTCTTTCGGTGAACATGTTACTTCAGTAACTGAACACAGGAAATGGCCAGCAATACTTAGTTTTAGGCTCTTATCCCCGGAGTAGTTAGCATGACAACAATTAGCAAATTCCACTGGTTTTACTATTTGCAGTATTTGGAGCACATTGTTGTGACGTAAATCAAACGCACTTCAACTTTCTTAGGTGAAATTCCAACTTTAGAGGCTGTTTTTATTTTTGATTTGGAATCTAGGAAATCTTAGCACCAATAGAACGATTGCAAATTAACATTATTTTGTTGTTTACTAATAAACATTGAGCTTTATGAACAGTTCTTCAGTGGCAAACAACCATTCTTGCTTTAACATGTTTTTTTTGATTGGTTAGTCACCTGGTTTTCGTGCATTTTACTCTTTGTCTTTAATGTACTGTTAGAATGAGCTTCCCAAATTGTTTTGAAGAAAAGTGATAACAGAGCTGAAAGTAAAATCAATATACGTGTCCACTCCTGATTTACGACGTGCCAACTGAACTTACAAACACTTCAGAGATCTGAAAAGCTGAATTTATCCCTCCAGCACCAAATGGTCAATAGGTGTTTTCTTATCTGAGTAAACATGTTTACATGTTAAACCTAATATTATTCTAGAAAATTGAAGGCCAGTAGCATAGAAAGTTCCCAAACAATTTCAATATGACAGCAAACCTCTCATTTGTGTGAAAAAAACATAAATGATACTCACCTTAGTAAACCTGGAAGCCCTTTCTGTCTTTTGCCCACCTTTGTGCGTCTGGCCAGGATGGCTAGAATTAGCATGATGACCAGCTGAAAGAACAGACATCTCACCTAGCTTTAGCTGCAGAGCACCATGCAGTGACAAGCAACAAAAGGCTTAACCTCAGTCTCATTAGTGCTCCCTATAGATGTGGTCTAAGTAAAGTGCCATTAGTCAGGATGACTAGCTACTGGAGGGGCTTCAGTGACCTTTGTGACCTGTGACACATTTAGGAAACACTGGGCTGGGAACAATGTTTTGCTTTTAATTGAGGCATTCTATCATGGTTGACTCTAAAGAGAACAAGTAACGAGTATCATCACCATGCAAGGATAGAGAGATAAATCTAAAGAGAAATAAAGATTGAATATAGTAGAAACTGTACTCTGCTGCTTATCTATTCCACATTCATTATGCACCACTAATGGTCAGTTTTAAAACACAAATGAACAATTCAGCCGAGGTTGCATAATTTCAATGAGTTACATGAAAATTGCATGACAGAAAACGTTTTTCAGTATACCATGAGAAGTACAAATATCTAAAATTTGTTTTGTAATGTGATTTCTTTATTTCATGAGATTATGCAAGAATTAGCTTTTTTGCTTATGGAGAAAAAGGACCAGGCATGGAGTAACTTCTATAAATCAGGAAGTGAAACATGCTTGACTTAGTTTAACCTCATTGAGCACATCATTGATACTGTGTGAGAAAAAACTGAACGGACGTCAGACTTACAGATATTGCAGTGATGCATATATGATAGAGCATGTCATCTGCAGTGGGGTCACATGGTGGGATAGTTCTAAATAAAGAGATAAACAAGTCACATGTTAGCAAAGAAAGAAAATTACACCCTTAAACATAAGGCTTTGAGTATCTGAGCTGACCTTTGGTGTATCTCGCTAAACGTTTCACATGTCAATGTCAGGATCATTTGTGACTGGAAACTTGGTGGTCAAAGTCTCACAGTGGAGATTTGGGTTTAAGCGGATTGGCATGAGTGTGACACAAGAAAACAATAAAAGCCTAGGATTGTGTTCCTGTGCAATAGGGGTGCAGGAATGCCAGGTTCACGGGGGTGTTCGCAGGAAGCCACAAACATCAAATTTTCTGGCCTTCACAAACCTTTTAGGACATTACTGCATATTACATCATGCAAAAGCACTCATGAACCTTTCACATTGTGTTGAATTTTTAACTGAATACAATACTATTCTAACACATTAATAAGCTTTGAGCTAAACCATTCCATGCTCAGCCTAGCTATTTGTTTAATGTTATTCACCTTCAACCAATTCTTAAGTTTTCTGCTGCCTTTACCAGGTTCTCTTTAATATTGGCCTGTATTTTGCTCCATTAATCCTCTCATCAACTCTGACTAGATTACCTAGTTCCTGCTGATGAAAACTAATCCCACAGCATGGTGCTGCCATCACTACGTTTGACACTGGGGTATCATTAAAAAATATATTTCCATTAGACCGCATTCTTTGAGTGCACAAGTCATAGTTGCCCTTTCAAACAAATTGCCTTCCTGTTCTATGGATCTTTGCAGTTTCATTCATGGAGCTCTTGGCTGCTTCTCCAACTGATGCTCTCTTTGACCAGCCTGTCACTTTAGGTGAAATGCCATGTATTGGTAAGTTCGTAGCATACTCTTGTTCATAGGGTGCTCAAAGTTTGGCATGTTTTATTAACCTAACCCTGCTTTTAATGTCTCCACAACTTTCTCCCTGACCTGTCTGCTGTGTTCCTTGGTGTTTATGGTGCTGTTTGTCAACTAATGTTCTCTAACAAACCTCAGAGTCTTTCACAGAGCAGCTGTGTTTATACTGAGATAATATTACATGCAGCTTGGCTCTGAATGTATTGGGTTTCACAGGATTTTATTTAAGGGTATCGGAGGAAAGGGGGGTGAATCTAAATATCCACCACATATAAATGCATCTGCAATGCACTGTATATCTAAACGTATAAACAAGTTCAAATGTCTGTCATCTCTAAATCAAAGTGTGAAGTTTTGAAAAGGACAAGGGAAAAGAAAGTTTTATTAATAGAAGAGAATGTGAAAGTGTGCATCCTGAGATCCAGGGTTATGAAAACACTTTAATGAGCTTTACTGGTGCTACCAGAGGACTCAAACGGCTTATGCGCAAAACATACAGTTTTGTACCCTTTATTTTTTGTTATACTGTATATCTGCAGAACATGAAATAGTAATTTGTGGGACATATTACAGGTTGACCTTAAATGTATCATGTTGCCCCTTTATGTAGCTGAAAAATATTATAATAAATATTAAATATTGAATCCATGTCTATTTTAGCTAAAATGCACCAAGGTTTTTCTTATACTTTTAAGCCTTTCTGGTGAAAAAAAAAAGCTTAAAAGGACAAAATTTAAAAATGTCTTGAGCAACCTACAACCTAAAATCCTGAAAATGATATAGCCTAAGCATGACAAAAAAACTGCTTCTGGGTCACACCATATTGTAGTCCCAGTAGAAATGTGCAATGGGTCACCTAATGTCTGAGTGAGAGGTGTATATCCGAGCTAACTCCAAAAGAAAGACTGGGGAAGTACTACTCAGGTTTAAACAGAGAGATAAAGTTTAATTTGTTCCTGAAAAACAGTAAAATGTTCTAAACTAAGGACAAAATAAAGAAACTGCAGTTAGAAAAGCTTCATACTTACTCTGTTTCAATTTTGGATGGCAGTGGATCCAGATCTGGATACTCATAGTCCAGGAGAGCATCCTTATCCATTGTGTTGTCTCTTTTTCCAAACAGATCCTGTTACAAAGAAGTTGGAAAACTCTATGCAGTCTCTAGTGACAGAAATCTGTGATCCCCCTGCCTCAAGCTGGGGGAAAGTCTCTCCCAAGTCCTACGTTGGCCTCTGCTGCGTCTGCTGCTGCTGCACTGGCGTCCTTGTTCCCCTGTGTTTGGTCTACTCTCACTCAGACCCCGCTATCCTCTCTCACAGCCTGTATTCAGGTGCCCTCGTCCCACTCTGGTACTGCGTATAATGTGACAGGTCCCAGCTGCTGCCTGCTGGGTCCACCCTGATTTAAGGCCCTGTTTCAGCTTAGGGTTACCACCAACAAACCAGGAGCCTGGAGAAAAGAGTGAGAGGGGGGCAAGAGTGTGAGAGTGGAGGGAGAAATGTCGAGATCTGGGCAGCCAACCTGCAATGCCACCTGCATCTTATTGGGATTACATCTACTTTTTAAACTCTGCTGCTGAACCTGTTGCATGTGGTTGAAATGGTCTGGTGTGCATGGTTATAAAACTCCAGCTATGAATGTGTGGGTAGCTGCAAGCAATAGGTCTTTTTATCAAAGCTATTGGAGTTCCATGCTGATAACAGGGAAATTCTAGCGTTGTTCCTTCTTGTCATGGCACTGTGTTAAATGTGAAAAGATTAACCAAACCCGATTGAGGTGAATCATCAACACAACATGGAATTTTATACAGCACAAAGGAGGAGAACATGTTTAATTTAGCCGAACAGAGGAAATTCTCATGAGAGGTTATATCGCTTTACTCTTATGATAAGAATCAAGGAAGGGTTCATTCAATTCAGAACTTTGTCATTTACAGATAAAGAAAGATACTGGTGTCAGAATACACAGTTCTTTCCAAATGTATGTGCACTCCCTGAGATTTTTTTACATTACAACCAAAACTTCTGTGCATTTTATTTGGATTTCATAACTGACCAAAACAAAACAGTACATTATTATGAAGTGAGAGGAAAACTAAAAAAACAAAATCAAAAAAACCTTTTACAAATAAGTAAGCATGGCATGCATTTGATTGCAGTTCCTCTGGGTCATAATGTAGTGGTAAAACCTTTTTCTGCGATTACAGCTGCAGGTCTTTTAGAGTATGTCTTCACCAGGTTTGCACTTCTAGAGACTGAAATATTTACTCTTTCTTCTTTGTAAAATAGCTGAACTTTTTGAGATTAGGCAGAGAGCATGTTTGAGCATACATTTTTAAATCTTGCCGCAGATTGGATTTAGGTCTGGACCTTCACTGGGTCATTCTAACGTGTTTAATCTAAAGCATTCCACTGCTGCATTGCCTGTATTTTGTTAGGGTTATTGTCCTACTGGAAGGCAAACATCTAGCCTAGTTTCAAGTCTTTTTTGCTGTCTGTAACAGTTTTTTTGTTTTTGCAGGTTTAACAATCATTTAGCTACATCCATCTTCCCATCAAGTCTTACCAGCATTGCTGTCACTGCCAAAGAGAATTATTCCCAGAGCATGATGCCAACATCACCATGTTTTAGTCAGGAGATGGTTTGTTATATGCAATGTTAGCATTGTGCACCACAGAGCCATTTGCATGTTACCTCATCTAACAAGAGCAACTACTTTTACATCTTCGCTGTATCCTATATGTGCTTGTGGCAAACAGGACTTCCTATGGTAATCATTCCACAGCAGCTGTGTTTTAACACTCTTGCATAAAAGAGTTGTGGAGTATATGACTAATAGTTATCTTGTCGAAATAAATCTTCCACTTGAGCTATGTTGATCTGTGGCTCCCCGAGAGTTGCCATGGATGCTTATCTGACTAATTCATTCACTACTATGTCAGATCTTTAGGACAGCCAGGTTTAGATTTCCAGTTGTGCCATACTCTTGCAATTTTGGATTGAACTATTGGAGAGTTTCCTGTGAGATATTCAAAACTTATGATATTGTTATTCTCTATTGTCGATCCTCCTTTCAAATTCTTCACATCTTTGAAAAACTGGTTCACTGAAGTTCTTTAACAAACCTTTGAGGCCTGCATAGAACAGCTGAATTTATAAACTAAGATTAAATTACAAACAGATAAACTCTATTTTCTAATTAGCAGTTTTCAGTCTTTAATTATTCTAATATGTTTAAAACTATATAGCATTTTTCTTTCACTTCACAATTATACACTACTTTGTGTTGGTCTATCCTATAAAATCCCATTAAAATACTTTGAGGTGTGTGAGTGTACATCAAAATGTGCACATGGGTTTGGTATAAATACTTTTGTAAGGAAATGTATATTGTTGTTGCAGGGAATAATAGAAGTCATACATTAGATCATGTTTAAAATGATCTTATATGATAACATTTCTACCTGTATACCTGATTAACAGACAGAACAGATGTATGAGTTCTTAATCACCAACTCAGTGCTGTGTATCAGCTCTTTTTATGTACAAATCTTCACAACATAATTGTGCACCTTTGCAACTAACATTAATGACAACATTTAAATAATTAATCATTAACTTTTCTAAATGAGCTTTATCGAAGTGAGAGTTTCGTTGTATGTTGTAAGCAGCTTTTTTGCTGTCCACACATCCATAAACCTCTTGAGCTTCATCTTGATAATCACAAACAATTAAGATAATGTTTTTATCATTTCAGCTGCTCTCTAGCTAAGGATGTGCAGAATTTGCTGGTTCCAGCTTCTTCCAAGTCTTTGTCAAGACCCCCCTTTGACCTAGATACAAAAGTTGGAACCTTTCATCATCACATTTTGAACTTCCAAAACTCAAACTGTGAAAGGTTATATCTTATGCAGGATTAGGACTATTTCCCAAACTCAGAAATTTAGATTTGACATTTACACCTAATTATTTATTTTAATGTGTATTCCTAAAGAGCAACATTTCCTCTGCTCACCTATTTATTAAAACAAATTTGTGAGAGAAGGATTAAAATCTTCAAAGTAGCAAAATGAACCTAATGTCAAGACCTTTTGCAAAACAAACAACTTCCAACAAATGTAATCCATACTGAACAGCAAGTGACTCTGAGGCTTTGAACAATCACATCCAAATGTCACCAAGGCATAACAGTTGGGATTCACACATTCTTACATACCATGACGTTTACATTAATATACTCCCTAGATCTAACCAGTTTAATATTCTGCTGAAATTGAAACCTCCAACTTAATTTCAACACAAGTCTGTGAGTATTACTAGGACACACAGAGGTCATGGATCTTGAAAATGGCAGAAATTCCATTATGTCTTTTCTACTCAGCCTGAAAAGAGTAAAAATAAATGCAATTATACCTTTAATTTCATGTACATCACTGCAAGGAAATTATATAAGATGAAAAGTTGAGAAAATCTCCTAAAATACAGTTCCTTGCAACCAATCTTTATATGTTTTCCTCCGAGTCACTACTTTAAACAACCTTTTTCTGCAAATGCAGATTTCTGTATATATACAAATTTATACGTATTTTAAAAAGTGTTTTTTCTCACTAGATTCAAATATTTGTACTTAAAATGTACAATGTTACATTGTACAGACATTTACATGTCTGTACAATGTCTTCTTCTGGGTTCACCCTTTACAAGCTTTGAGTGTGAAAACCGATAAATTTTTAGATCAGTTTTCAGACCTTTTATCTGATTTAGTGTTAAATACAGATAAGGTTATTATAGTGGGGAGATTTTAACATTCATGTTGACACTGAAAGTGATAGCCTAAATATAGCCTTTAATGCTATCTTAGACTCAATTGGCTTTGCACAAAACATTAACAAACCTACCCACCTTTGTCTTCATTCTCTGGACCTTGTGCTGACATATGGCATTGAGTGTAAAGACATAACAATATTTTCTCATAATCCTGTCCTGTCTGGCCATTTCTTAATAACCTTTGAGTTTAATTTAACCGAGTACTCCACACCTGAAAGAAAATTTCATTATAGTAGATCATTATCAGACAATGCTGTAACAACCTTTAAAGAATCTGTTCCACTTTTAATTTCCTCATTATCACTGAAAAGCACAATGGAGGGCAATTATTCTGTTTCTTCCCCTTCACAAATTGATTTTCTTGTTCATAGTGTTTCTTCATCGTTGCGTGACGCATTAGACAATGCAGCCCCCTTGAAAAAGAAGATAATCATTCCTAGGAGGCAGGCTCCTTGATTTAATTCAGAGCTGCATACTTTAAAGCACAATGTTAGAAAATTGGAGAGAAAATGGCGATCTACACACCTAGAGGATTCCTACTTAATCTGGAAAAATAGTCTACTGTTGTATAAAAAGACACTTCGCCAAGCTAGAACAGCTTATTTCTCATCATTAATAGAAGAGAACAAGAATAATCCTAGGTTTCTCTTTAGTACAGTTGCTAAACTTACACAAAGTCATAGCTCTGTTGAGCCATCCATTCCCTTAGCTCTTAGCAGTCATGACTTTATGGGATTTTTCTTAAATAAAATTGATTCTATTCAAAAGAAAATCGTTGACATACTCCCGAAGATTATTACTTCATCCTCAGCAAGTGAGACAACATTGGAAATAACTGCAGAACCTGATTTGTGTTTGGACTGTTTTGATCCTGTTGAGCTTCCTGAGTTATCAGAAATATTAGCTTCATCTAAACCTTCAACTTGTATGTTAGACCCAACCCCAACCAAATTATTTAAGAAAGTGTTCCCTCTGATTACCAGCCCCATTTTAGATATGATTAATTTATCCTTAGTAAATGGATATGTACCACAAGCTTTTAAGGTAGTTGGAATTAAACCTTTGCTTAAGAAACCTTCGCTTGATCGAGATGACTTGAAAAATTACAGACCTATATCCAATCTTCCATTCTTATCTAAAATTCTTGAGAAAATAGTTGCTAATCAAATGTGTGAGCATTTACACAGCAATGACCTGTTTGAAGAGTTTCAGTCAGGCTTCAGAGCTCAACATAGCACTGAAACAGCTCTGCTGAAAGTCACTAATGATATTCTTATGGCCTCAGATAATGGACTTGTCTGTACTTGTCCTCTTAGATCTCAGTGCTGCATTTGATACAGTCGATCATAATATTCTCTTAGAAAGGCTGGAATATGCTGTAGGGATCAGGCGAACAGCGTTAGGCTAGTTTAAATCTTATCTGTCTGACAGATTCCAGTTTGTTCATGTAAATGATAAATCATCTTTAAACTCCAGGATTAATTGTGGAGTACCACAGGGTTCAGTACTTGGGCCAATTCTCTTTACTATATATATGCTTCCAAAAAGTCAAATTATCAGGCAGCATAGAATAAATTTTCACTGTTACGCTGATGATACTCAGCTTTACTTATCCATAAATCCTGATGAACCCAACCAGTTAGATAGACTACAAGCATGTCTTGAAGATATAAAAACTTGGATGACTTTAAATCTTTTGCTTCTAAATTCAGACAAGACAGAAGTTGTCGTCTTTGGACCGGAGTCTTTAAAAAAGAAACTGTTTGGTCAATCACTTAACCTGGAAGGAATTAAATTGACCTCCGGTAATAAAGTAAAAAACCTTGGTGTTACTTTTGAACAGGACATGTCATTTAAATCCCATATTAAACAGGTTTCTAGGATTTTCTTCTTTCACCTGCGGAACATTGCCAAAATTAGAAATATCCTATCCAGGAGTGACGCTGAAAAACTAGTCCATGCATTTGTTACTTCAAGGCTGGACTATTGTAATTCTTTACTATCAGGATGTCCACAAAATGCAGTTAAAAGCCTTCAGCTGATTCAAAATGCTGCAGCAAGAGTTCTGATGAAAATTAAAAAGAGAGCTCATATTTCTCCTATTTTAGCTTTCCTTCATTGGCTCCATGTTAAATCCAGAATAGAATTTAAAATTCTCCTCCTCACATATAAAGCCCTTAATGATCTAGCTCCATCATACATCAGAAATCTGATTGTTCCATATGTTCCTAACAGGGCCCTTCGTTCTCAGACTGCAGGTTTACTGGTGGCTCCTAGAGTCTCTAGAAGTAGAATGGGAGGCAGATCCTTTAGTTATCAGGCTCCTGTGGAACCAGCTCCTGGTTTTGGTCCGTGAGGCAGACACCCTGTAAACTTTTAAGGCTAGGCTTAAAACTTTCCTTTTTGATAAAGCTTATAGTTAGAGTGGCTTAGGTTATCAGGGAGGGAGGTGCAAACACACCCTCCATTTCTGCTACCTGTATGACCCCTTCTCTTCTCCAATGGTTATAATTAGTCTGACAGAGAGAGGTATCCCAATCCTTGTGGTTTTTAGTATAACAATGACCATCAGTGGGACCCTTTGTGAGGTGCCTTGAGACGACATTGTTGTAAATAAGCGCCGTTTAACTAAATAATCTGAACTGAAACTATCTGTGTAGTTATGCTGCTATGGGCTTAGGATGCTGGAGGACATAATGACCACTTTCACCCTCTTCGCTACATTCTCACACTACTCTCCAATTTTGCAATATTTGCTGTTATTTCAGCTTTGGACTTTGTTCTCTCTTTTCTGTTAGAAGCTACACCTGGCCTGGCTCTGTGTCTACCTGTGACACCTTTCTGGAGAGGGGAATTGTCCGAGCTTCTGCTGGCAAGAACTTAATGCTCACCCTCTACTGATGATCCGCATAGCCCTGTCTTTTAGTGTTTAACCCTTTCTCTCTCCTAGACATGGCGATTGACTGAGCTTAACTGTAACTAATTATATGTGCTTTCTTTCAGACACTAACCTTGAAAACTGGCTCAGAGTTTATCTGTTCTTTCTTTCTAGGTGAAACGACTAAAGGAGCTACATCCATTAACATTTACTTTTCCTTCCCATAGAAAGGACTCCTGGATCAGTGCTTCTTTGCTCTCTTTGTGTCTCTGCTCTGTTCTCTCTAACCCCCAGTCAGTCGTGGCAGATAGCCACTCACACTGAGCCTGGTTCTGCTGGAGGTTTCTTCCTGTTAAAAGGGAGTTTTTTCTCTCCACTGTCACTACATGCATGCTCAGTATGAGGGATTGCTGCAAAGTCAACGCCAGTGACTGTCCACTGTCTCTACATGCTCATCCAGGAGGAGTGAATGCTGCAAGTCACTGACTGGATGCAATCTGCTGGGTTTCCTTAGACAGAAAAACTTTTTATCCAATTTGAATAAATAACTAACTCTGACTGCACTGTTCAATGGTTAGGATTAATTGGAATGTATGTACCTGACCCTTGTGAAGTGCCTTGAGACGACATGTGCTGTGAATTAGCGCTATATAAATAAAACTGAATTGAATTGAAAAGATATAGTCAGACATTTTCCACCGTCTTCTTGCTAAATAGCTCAACCTCAGTCTGATTGGAAGGAGAGTTTATCTTTGAGTCTTATTGCAGATTCTCAATTGGATTTAGGTGTAAACATTGACCGATTCATTCTATTGTTGGAATGTGTTTTGATCTAAATCACTCCATTATAGCTCTTGCATTCATTTCAGTTTGTTGGAAAGAACCTCTGCACCATCCTCTAACAGTTTTGTTTTTTTTACCAAAAGTCCCCTGTATTGAGCTCCAGCCACCTTTCCAATAGCCTCTATGTCCCTGCTAAAGAAAAACTTTGGCACAGCATGATACTGCCAACACCATGTTTCACTGTGGGGATGATGTGTTTAGGGTTATGTGTATTGTTAGTTTTCTGCCACACATATGTTTCAACTTTGGTCTCTCTGCTTAACTGATCATAGTACCCCCTGATTGATGTGTCCCCACATCCCCAGTAGCAGACTGCAACTGGGACTTATTTCTTTGTTTTAAAAATGTTCAAAGAGCAGCTTTGTTTATAACAAGTTTAAATTTCACACAGGTGAACTCTTACTAATTGGGTGACTTCTAAAGGCAGTGGGTTAGACTGGATTTTGCTTAGGGGCAATGGAGTAAAGGTGGCTTAAAACAAACAACCACCACGATTTTCAGATCTTCCCTGTCAAAAACCTTTTAAACTGTCTCCTTCCAGGGAATTGGTGGCATAGTTTGTAGAGCGCGCTCACCATGAGCAGATGCTATTGTCCTTGACGTGGTTGTCCTGGGTCCTGGTCTCGGGCCATTTGCTGCATTTCTACCACCTTCTCTCCACCCTCATTCCTGTGTGATTACTGTCCAACAAAGGCCACTATTGCCAAAACACCTTCTTCGTCCACCTTAATATTTTACACTACTTTGTGTTAGTCTGTCACAAAACAAATCCAATAAGAACCAAACATGAATCTAATGTTGAGGCTGTAGTTTGACAAAATGTGAAAGAGATCATTGATACTTTGGCAAAGGATTTTATGTCTACTGAGTTCTACTTCTTGCTGCTTTTACCGAGACTATGCTTATTTCTCAAACACTAATTATGAGTAGATGACAAGACTACAGTCACCTAACAATAAAATGTCCTCTCTAATACTCATGAGAACATAGCAGACCAAGTCACCAAATCAAATGTGCCACCAAAGTGAAAGCAGCCCACTGAATAAAGGGGTCACTGAACAAAGAATGCTTTGAACAGTTACATCACAGAGTGGTGGTTTGATTGAGTAAGACACTTAACTTACTTGCATCAAGTTTAGGAAGTTGGCTAAAAAGCTTTTTTTTTTGGTAGGAGCTATGTTAAGCATGGGCATGAGCCCTGTAAAAACAGAACATAATTGAGCTAGTGACTGGCTAATCCATTTTTAACAACGTAAACATGCACACCATTAATACAGACATGTCATGAATTACCAAAGCAATGTTTCCAAATATCATGATGCCCCAGTATTTCTAAGTGTACATTAAACATTTATTTAAACGAATGCTCTAATAGTTTGGGTCAATTTTTGCATTTGTATGTTCTCATCAGAAAACAATAAAAAAAATAAAAAAAAACAAGTGTATACTTAATATTCTTTTCAAAACAGAAAATATCACATTGAAACACAAAAAGTTTTTTTATGTGGTGAAAAATGGATATTTGAAATTCATCTGATATACTTTTCAGGTCTAAAGAGCCAAAAACAAAACCACCAGCAAAGAGAAATAAACCAAAACAAATTGGCTCTGTCATGAAGTAGTGTGTGATGGAATGAAATGTAGAGAGACATGAAGCAAAAGTGATGCAAAAATGCAAATGTGTAATAAAGAAACAGAAACCAAGAGAATCTGAAGAAATCAAGAGATAACATCAAATAGGAAAAAATTCAAAAACAATTGCAAAACCAGAAACAAGGAGGGATAACAACTAAATGAACCAGCAGTGTCTGAAAAAACCAAAGGGGAGTATGTACTGAGATGTAATGAGGAGAGGTGATCAGTGAAACAAGATACAGGTGGGAGTCTAATTAACCAGAGTGAGAACAGCTGTACAGAGACAAGAGCGCAGAGGCAATCTAATGAAATAGATGGCAGAACAGAACCCAAACACACCAGACATGACAAAACAGTACATGAAGAGAACACGACTCAACATTAGAAAAACTCAAAACACAAAACCAACAGGAAACTGAAAAATTTAAAGAGGGAAAGAAAACAAGAAGTAAAACTTCCCCCAACTGAACAGCGAGGACGAAACTAACCAAAACTAAACACATATAGACAAACCAGAACCAATAAAACCAACAGGAGACTATTATTGTGAGCCCTGTCACTACTCGATCCGACCCGGAAGTACGATCCGTACTGTTAGCTTATTCGCGGATACGCATCAGAATTACTTCCTGATCGCTGTTAAATAACATTACTAGAAATAAGCATTTCCATCCTTAATTTCAATGGTGTGTTATCTTTATTATATCCTGTAAATAGTTTTAATATAAAATATGTTATACACATTTTGATATTATTAAAATGTTGATCTATAAAGCAAACATATTTATGATATTAAATTATTACTTGCTATTAAAAGGACCTACTTTCCTAGACAATGCTATTATTCACTTAAATAACAATTGTCATTATTTTGTTCGAAAAACATATTTTAGTAGAAAATAGTTTCTTAGACTTATTGATTGAACTATAACGTATTTACGCTGTCAATGCGCCCTCTGGTGGACATCTGTTTTATTTTTCCTGAGATAAAAATCCAAAATATTTTGAAAAAAAAACAAACAAAAAAACGTTCCCTTTTCCAGAAAAAAAATGCAGGTGGCGAAAGACTGCAAACGGTTCCATTCTGTGATCAACATTGTTGCAGTGTACAGTACAGGGAAAATCAAACGTTTAAATAAATTTTAATTTTCGCTCTGTTTGACGTAATCATTACGCATGCTAAGAGCAGTCAAAATTGTCTATCGAAATGAACCATTTCTGTCTGTATTTTTCTTATTCCCTTTAAATCATGTAGGATAACATATGATTAAAATGAGAAGGAAAAAGAAACAACCCAAGATAAAAGAAAAACAAAGACAATAAGATAAAATAAAACAATTAAGTAATTCTGTTTGTGCATGCGCAATGATAATACCACAACCCTACCATATATGGGTAGTGACATCACGGGCTGAAGCCTACTTAGAATAAGAGAGAACTGATCATATTATTTAGCTTTTTTTCGTTGGGATTTTATATTTTTTTTAGGTTATAAATATAAAAAGAAAATTAAACAAATTTTAAGTTTATGTTTTTGTTCATCAACTTTCGACTACAAAAAAAAAAGCAAAAAACTCTCAGATAACAATTTTTTTTTTGTTCTAAAATGAAAATAAAATAAGTTGTCGCTTTTTGTTTTTAGACTGATTTCTGAAGAGGAAATCAAAATATCTAAAGAGGCACGGACCTTTCAAGTTGCACTATGCAAAGTTAAAAAAATATATAATAATCTGACTTCAATTTGACATTCATATTTCCCACAGTTGTAAATGCATCACTCTCATTTTCCGTGACAGACGTGAAACCCGGTTGGATTCGGCTTCAAATCGACCTCACGGCAAACTTCAAGCCTTTGAAGTGGAGCTTGATCTTCTGAACAAAGACACATCTCAGCCCCGCTAGGTAACTGAGTCACCTGCGCCTCTGCTCTGCCTGCAGGAGATGATCCTGGAACTTCAGCATTGTGACTGAATAACAGGCTGTGTGAAACCTGACTGAACACCGGAACAGACTATTCTATTAAGCATTATGTGCGGTGGCGGATATAATCTTCAGCGTCCTAAAATCACCGGTGGGTGTTCTGCTGCAGCGCCAAGTAGGCGTGAAAAGTTGATATCAGCATTATTAACCATTGATTTTATTATTATTAACATACACGTTTTTTCCATGAAGCTTTTGAAATTCTGTGCTATAATATCATTTCTAAAAGTAGCCCTCTAGATTAGCTCACAAGTGTTTTCTAGAATTCAGATCTAAATCAGGATCTTACCTTTTTTCAGTCCTGTCCAGTCTACTCTCAGTTTGGAGCACTTAAGAGGCTTTTTCCTTCACAGGCACCTTACAGCAGTCCAGTTATTACATAAACAGCGATCTCAAGGGTAACTCTAGTTTCTCCCCCTGACACCCCATGCTGCACAAAGGTGGGACTTTGCTCTGTCTCTATCTTGTTATGGTGAAAGCACCATAAAAATTCTGCTCTGTGCAAACTAAAAAAAAAAAAAGAAAATACTGTTGTGAAACATTAAGTAGTGACTAATAAGGTCAAGTTCAAGTTGTTTACATTGATGCCCTTACAAGTAAAAGGAAATATGTGTGTCTTAAAGGTACTATCCAGTGGTGTATCTTTTTTACTACATGTAAATGCACAACAAAAGGACAACTATGGAGTGAAGCATGGATTTACCCTACAGCATTTCACAAAATACAACGTTTTTAAAATCCGCATTGACGTTTCACTGCTTTGTGGGTGTTTGGGTCATTGACATTACAAGGTGACCAACAATAAAGCTGATCACCTGACATTAGTAAACAGTGTGGCATTTTGAACTTTCAAGGGGTTCTGCCATGGGGGCTTATAAAGTTTGAATATCATGGATAATGCACTGATGGTGAAGCAGACACAAACTGTGACGATTACGATTGCTTTCACGGTTTCAACTACAAAAAAAAAATTTGTTTGCCTGAATAATTTGTGACTTTCTGACTGCTGATCCTTGGCAAGATTGTTCTTTGCGAAACGAGGAGAAAATTACTTAAAAGCAATTAGTCGTAAAAGAAATTGTGACTTCTCCGTTCAATTTGATGTCTGTTATTCCAACTCTTTCCGTAAAGATGCGCGATGACTAAAAATAGCTTTTTGGGAAAACATTTCATCACATGAACACATGATGTGTGCAAAAGCATGGTATCTTACTTGTTATTTTACTCACTCAAGGTTTTCTTTTGAGAAAACATTTTATCCATCAGCTGTCCCAGCTATCCGCATGCAGAATAATTAAGCTAGTCATATCTGCAGTGAAACACGTGATTTTATATTTCACCTGATTTTATTTATTCTTTGCTTTGTGCTGCATAGATAGGAACATGTATTTGTTGGCAAAATCAGTTCCGATTGATCAGTAGTGAGAAATATTGCCTTTATATTAAATCATGACTCCTAAAGGCCTCCAGGGTGCACAGGGCTAATTACTGTGGATATTTTTCTACTGCTCAGTCTGCTTCACCGCCTCTGTCATAATCAATGAGCCCCGCTACAGTCAATTAGAGCATAATTGGATTTTGTGTATTTCTGAGGTGGAAAAATGTACAATTCAGCAGACATAAAAGAGCTGCTTATCTCTGTTGACAGCTGCAAGGAAGCTGAATTGGGTCGGCAAGCTGTAACATTCAGGAGAAATGAAGTCAGTACCCAACATATCTTTAAAAATTGTTATGCAACATAGACAGTTTTGTGCCTAAAAAATAAGTCTTACTTTTTATATTTTACAGTAATCGACCCAAGCATGACCATTTTCTTTTAAAATGGCCATGTTTGAGTCAATTTCCATTTCCATTTTACACATTCCTTAACAATCAGCTGGTGGGCTACCCAGGCAGAAGTATTGATAGAGGAGGAGTTTTTCTCTTAAATAGTTTGCAAAGCTTTTGCCAGCGGAAACAACCTGTCAGTGCAAATTGAGTTTATCCTGTCATTAGCAGCTGATAATGTACAAGAGCAAAATTAGGGATGAACTCAGTCACATGATCAAAGAAGTGTGCCACTCTGGCCAGAGGATCTGAGCAGAGCATCAAAGGTTCACTACATCTGGTGCTTCATCTGAAAATCTGCACCGCTAACCCCTAAATAGCAGACAAGTTGTCTTTTGTTGAATCCACTGAGCACCTACCAGTGAATAAATCACCGGACAGGCAACTAAACTCTATGGATTAATCAATGTTGTGTCCACTGATGGTGAAAACAGCAAACAGTTAAATTTGAATCTTTAGACGATACACAAAACCTTCACAAATGTGTTCTTTTTCTATGGCTGCATCTACCAAAATGTAAAAAGATACATGTAACACGAACCAACCCTTGAACTCTGACCTTTCCATCTCCAAAGACAATCTGCTATTTTGTCACTTCAAATGGTTTTCTGAATTTTATTATTTAGTCTTTGTTCAAGGCTAAAATGGCATGTTTCTTGCAACATTTTGCTAATCTCCCAATAAAGGGATGTTTTTGACAATCCAAACTGTTGTTGTTGCTTTGTTCATATAAAGCCTCTTGTAAATCTCTAATAAGAGACAAAAAGCAAGCTATATATATTGTGTATATTATATTGTTTTTAAAGATGCTGTTTTGTTACTTTTAGTCATCAAAATAACCCCTTGAATTTAGGAGTTGTGGCAATGCTTGAATTGGCCAGGCTTAAGTGGCTTAACAAACAAAAGCACCATTCCTCAGGCACAAGAGCTGGGCAGAAATGGGATGAAAGAAAGCCAATGTTCTAAATAAAACTTTGAAACACTAAAGGTCTTTCTTTAGCTTATTGCTCAGGATTGCTCGAAATGATGGCAAACTGCTTGAGCACCGGAAGGTCAAATGTAGACAAAAGAGTGGAAAAAGACTTGTGCATAGTACAGTTTATCAGCTCATTTATACCGTTCAGCTAAAGCA
The DNA here is from genome assembly GCF_021462225.1 of Girardinichthys multiradiatus. Classification (NCBI taxonomy): domain Eukaryota; kingdom Metazoa; phylum Chordata; class Actinopteri; order Cyprinodontiformes; family Goodeidae; genus Girardinichthys; species Girardinichthys multiradiatus. The sequence goes on along the minus strand of NC_061795.1, from coordinate 25,655,537 downwards.
ATGTCAAAAAAACCTTATTTTCTTTTTTAACACATACCATATAATATGACTTCCTTCCGTTCTACACTGCGAAAATCTCACTTTTGAACAGATTTCCTTTTCTTGAAAGCATCATTAGGCTGGCAAGTTTTTATTCTGCTCATGAAGTTGACAGGTTCAGCCGTCTAGCAGTTTGCTGATATTAACACTGATTTCTGGAATGTGTTATAAGAGCTTATGTGGGGATTCAGAATGAACTACCTTCACCTGTTTTACTTCTGTTCACCTCACGTTTTTGTGACACCACCTTCCTATAGCTTTACTTTGATAAGCACATTTTCTATAATGGAAGCCTATAGAAAAAGAATAAATTATTGCTTAAAGGAATGATAAATATTCATAACTAATATAGTTATTAAAAATGATATATATTTTTTTAATTTACAGCCTTTGGGAAAATAAACTTTGTTGTTAGTGTTCTTAATTCTCATTGGTTTGTTTTTAAATTGCCCTTCGGCATGAATTTGTGCATGTGTGTGTTCCTGTGTTGCCCTGGGTTGGATTGACTACCTGTTGAGGGGGTACTCTGCCTCTCGCCCTTTAAATATTGGATATAGAAACCAACCCCTCTAGGGCCCTGAATGGATTTGGCATATATAGAAAATCGATGGATAGGTCAATTTTTAACAGCCCATGTGCAGTTTCCATTGTTTTCAAAGCCTGTAAAATATTGCAGTTTAAGTCTGGTAAAGCTGACATTGTTTGGTTTTTTAGATGCCACGGTATGTTGGAGTTTTATACTATCGTACCCTCAACAACCACAGAGAAGGTCATAATACAGGTCCTTCTCAAAATATTAGCATATTGTGATAAAGTTCATTATTTTCCATAATGTCATGATGAAAATTTAACATTCATATATTTTAGATTCATTGCACACTAACTGAAATATTTCAGGTCTTTTATTGTCTTAATACGGATGATTTTGGCATACAGCTCATGAAAACCCAAAATTCCTATCTCACAAAATTAGCATATCATTAAAAGGGTCTCTAAATGAGCTATGAACCTAATCATCTGAATCAACGAGTTAACTCTAAACACCTGCAAAAGATTCCTGAGGCCTTTAAAACTCCCAGCCTGGTTCATCACTCAAAACCCCAATCATGGGTAAGACTGTCGACCTGACTGCTGTCCAGAAGGCCACTATTGACACCCTCAAGCAAGAGGGTAAGACACACAAAGAAATTTCTGAACAAATAGGCTGTTCCCAGAGTGCTGTATCAAGGCACCTCAGTGGGAAGTCTGTGGGAAGAAAAAAGTGTGGCAGAAAACGCTGCACAACGAAAAGAGGTGACCGGACCCTGAGGAAGATTGTGGAGAAGGGCCGATTCCAAACCTTGGGGGACCTGCGGAAGCAGTGGACTGAGTCTGGAGTAGAAACATCCAGAGCCACCGTGCACAGTCGTGTGCAGGAAATGGGCTACAGGTGCCGCATTCCCCAGGTCAAGCCACTTTTGAACCAGAAACAGCGGCAGAAGCGCCTGACCCGGGCTACAGAGAAGCAGCACTGGACTGTTGCTCAGTGGTCCAAAGTACTTTTTTCGGATGAAAGCAAATTCTGCATGTCATTTGGAAATCAAGGTGCCAGAGTCTGGAGGAAGACTGGGGAGAAGGAAATGCCAAAATGCCAGAAGTCCAGTGTCAAGTACCCACAGTCAGTGATGGTCTGGGGTGCCGTGTCAGCTGCTGGTGTTGGTCCACTGTGTTTTATCAAGGGCAGGGTCAATGCAGCTAGCTATCAGGAGATTTTGGAGCACTTCATGCTTCCATCTGCTGAAAAGCTTTATGGAGATGAAGATTTCATTTTTCAGCATGACCTGGCACCTGCTCACAGTGCCAAAACCACTGGTAAATGGTTTACTGACCATGGTATCACTGTGCTCAATTGGCCTGCCAACTCTCCTGACCTGAACCCCATAGATAATCTGTGGGATATTGTGAAGAGAACGTTGAGAGACTCAAGACCCAACACTCTGGATGAGCTAAAGGTCGCTATCGAAGCATCCTGGGCCTCCATAAGACCTCAGCAGTGCCACAGGTTGATTGCCTCCATGCCACGCCGCATTGAAGCAGTCATTTCTGCCAAAGGATTCCCGACCAAGTATTGAGTGCATAACTGTACATGATTATTTGAAGGTTGACGTTTTTTGCATTAAAAACACTTTTCTTTTATTGGTCGGATGAAATATGCTAATTTTGTGAGATAGGAATTTTGGGTTTTCATGAGCTGTATGCCAAAATCATCCGTATTAAGACAATAAAAGACCTGAAATATTTCAGTTAGTGTGCAATGAATCTAAAATATATGAATGTTAAATTTTCATCATTACATTATGGAAAATAATGAACTTTATCACAATATGCTAATATTGTGAGAAGGACCTGTACATGTGTAGTATTGTGTATTCAGCTGGGATTGGGATACCGCATGAAGTATAACCATTCATTCCTCTAGGTGGTTGTTCAAGCCAACAAATTGTGGGAAAACTGGAATTTCCAGACAAAATCCAAAACATCCAGAAAGCCGCAACTGAGATTTAAAGCCACCCCTTGGTGAGAGGTGAGTGCCAACCACAGGTCCACTGCTTTCTGCATCTTTCACAACTACCACTTGCAGATAATGCCTAAAAGTTAAGACATCACCTGCATACACATATAATATGTTTCTAGATTTTGGGTGGTTAGAGCGCCATCACCCTCGATGATTTTGCAACGTTTTTGTCCAACCATCTCGTGGCAGTCTTAGTTTCTGACTCTGGAACTAGGAGCTGGTGAGCAGGATGTGGTAGCCTGGTTTCATGTTAAATTATGAACTGTAAATGAAGCAAACATCCAGGAAAATACATGTAACATGTGGGTGATTCCCTTCTTAAAACACATAAAGACATTAACCTTTTTATGAAATCTGACTGACTAAATCTGGTGGATGAAAATTGTGGCACAAGGAAGGAAGAAATGTGTTATCAGAACTGATTTTGTACAGAGCCCTCAGGGAAATAAAATCAAGTTTTCTGGGATGTCGGTTTTTCCAAAAGAATTCAGCTTGCAAAAGCTATCTCCACCCATATGATGTGAATTTTAATAATTCATTGGGATCCAAGACATCCCTTTACCCAACGATATCCTACCAGCTCATTCTGAGGGATCTCAAGGCATTGCCAGGGCAGACGGGATAGTCCCTCCAGCGAGATCTGGGTCTTGTTATTTTGCAATTCCAAATTAATTGCCCCGTAGGCAATCAAATGGGATCGGGAAAATCAATTTTAATTTCACTGGTCATTTCTGCCTTGATATTTCACTGTTATTGTACTGGGCAGGAAGAAGCAGATTTATTTTAGAGTTTATGAGCACAGAGAATGAGACATTATATCTAAAGCGCTTGTGACAAGTGCAAATCATCGTGATAGTTATTAAAGTGGTCATGATTACTCTGTCAAGGATGGCGGTGTCCAGTGCTCACTGTGTCACGTTTCTGCTGCATTTGTCTGACAAGCATCTTAAATTTATGCCTGGGAGGCAGGGTCAAGTCTGAGCTGCTGTGTAGTAATCCTCTTTATATAACTGCTCAGAAAACACCTTCAAACACACCGAACACTCTCAGGAATTTAATTTCATTTTTCATGACCTGTTTATCTAAGATGACAGCTTTCAGTTTATAATTAAACACTTTAGACTTACTGATCATGCACATGTGCACTCAGACAAAATTATAGTTTATGAGGTGCACCCTTACAACTGAGACATTATGAAATAGTCACTCATAAAGTCTTGAAACATTTTAAACTTTGCAGATGTTTCCTTTCAACCACAGCTTTTGAAACAAGCTCAATATTTGCAACATGTGCCTATCTGGTAAGAACGAATAATGATATTAAAAGGTTTCAAGACAAATCTTAGATTAGGAAGTCTCTTTGTTATTCATTGTGTGTTGATAAGCTGTGTGTGTATGTATTTGGGTAAGTGTGTGTTTATGTCTGTTTCAGCTGGCGTGTTGTACATGCAGGTGTGATAGATGATGACCTTGCTCTGGTCTCTGCTTTTTTATTGTCTCTGTAATGTAGAGTTTCGGATCTCTCGGTAAGTATAAATCTATCTAGAGCCTCTGCTGATCTGCTGCTGTTAGCCAACAGTTCAGTGGAATATTAGTTTGTTGTTCGGGTTTGGATTTTTCAAAGGGATCTTTTAAATTATATTATCAATGGGGATAATGTTCAATGCAAAGCGCTATTTCTTTATCCTGTAATTGGCAAAAAGTGAGTTTTACCCTTGTTCTTAAATATGCGTGCCAAACTTCAGGGAGGATGTAATTCTACAAATATGGATTTCTGACCATAACAAATCATTTTGTCTTCGTCTTTTGGGTAATATTGCTATTTTCACACCTAATGGCTTTCAATTATGAAATGAATAAAAAATACTTTCCCTGACATGCTGCATATAATAGGTATCTAGATGAGGAATTTGCAAAATTATGTAAAACATAAATGCACTTAAAACACACTACGCGAATCATGAAAATTTTAAGCATTGAACTGAAGCACCACCTGGAAAACAATGATCAGAAGCAAGACCCAATATTCAACTGTGAGAAACAAAATAAGAGAAAAACCCAAACACCCCTAAATCATGACAAATTATCCCTTTAGAGGTAATTGAGGCAAGGAAAGGAGGGGCTATCTACCCTCACATGATTTTGTAATCTGTCAGTAGTAAGTAGTAGTAGTAGTAAGTGTGTGGAGTTTGTGTTTAGGTTTTCATGGTTTGCAGTTTCTTGCTATGAATATTTTTTAGATTAAGACCCATGGTGTTCCCCTTCAATTTAACTGATCATTCAGACTTTTTGGAAATAGGAGCTCTCTGTGCTCTGTAACATTTTCATTCAAGGCCACCGTCTCTTCCATGTTGATGTATCTAATGTCTGGTTATTGTGCATGCCTCTCATCAGAGCCTCACTTGTGCCACAGGCATTGAGTCTGTCCACTCTTCATAAAATAGAGACTGCCTCCTGGTCTTGTTAAATTTTTCTTATGAATAATGTATTCATCGTCTGAGGCTGCAGACGCGTCTCACTGTGTGTTCAGAGACGCTTGACTTTCACACATCCCTGCTGGAATGAGGATGAATCAAGAGTTTGTCCTGGCTATCAGAAGCTGCAAGGAATATCTTGGTGTGCACAAAAGGAAACAGAGAGGATTTTTCTCCTGCTAGATGTCAGCTTTGGAGGTTTAGTAATGGTGACTGAATTAATATTTGCATCTTCCCCAGTGGTCTAAAGTTAAACTGTAAACAACAAAGATCACTTGGCAAAACTTCCCCCCGTTTTGCACTTTTCCAACTTACTTGTCATGGAATGGACATCCCCGCTGCTGCAGGCATGGATTAGTCCACGGTTGAGGACTGTTCTGAATCAGATTTGAGAACCTTTTCAAAGAATGTAGCAGACTAAAATGCTTTAAATGGTCTTTTTAGCAGCTGCACAGTGGTGCAGTAGGTAGCACTGTTGACTTGCAGTGAGAAGGTCCTGGGTTCGACTACCACGCATGTTCTCCCCATGCATGTGTGGGTTCTGTCCAGGTACTCCGGCTTTCTCCCAAAGTCCAAAAACATGATGGTTAGGTCGATTGGTCTCTCTAAATTGCCCCTAAGTGTGTATGAGTGTGTGCATGGTTGTTTGTCGTGTATGTCTCTGTGTGTATGTCTCTGTGTTGCCCTGCGATGGACTGGTGACCTGTCCAGGGTGTGTCCCGCCTATATACTACTGGACTAACTGGTATTGTTAGCATAGTAATCCTATGAAAACTTGCTTATTTGGTGGGATATTTTCTCAATAAATCGTACATTTGTTGGTTTGAAAACAGAACAAATACATAAAGGTATTTGTTTAATGATTGGCTTAGTGCTGAGGTTCTCTCCAGCAAGTCAGAGAGTCGCCTCATTGCAGCCCCACGTTGCATCAAGATAAGTCGGACAGTTGTCTATTATACATCAAACAGCACTTCAGAATACCCAGCTGTCTTCGAGTAATTGTTTTATGTGAAAGGGTTATTCTGCTAAATCTGGAGTTTCTGTTCTGCTCCAAGGGACTTTCTATGCCCAATGGTAAAATCACCAAATGGTATGTGACTGGGGGAAATGGAATTACCCACCTGAATTTTTAAATAGACTACTGTGTTAGACATGGGATGTTGATACCAACCACCATGTTTGAGCAGAAGATGGTCCACAAATGTACTTGGTACCAGGTCACCTTGGGCCAAAGAGTGTAATTGCATTATTAGACTTGCAGCTTAATGTCTTGGACACACAGCCGAAGAGTGGAGCAGACCTGTAACAGCTCACGACCTACAAGTGAGATCGATCTGGTGGCGGGAAAGAATGATAGACCTGATAAATCCAAATTAGTGGTGAGGTTGAAAGGGAACATCTGGCAGAAGACATCCTTTAGATATGCAAAACAGTTTGGAGCTATCATGGTAAGGGATTTCAGCCTACCTAGGAAAGATTCCTCCAGGAAGTTGTAAAGGAGGATGTAACCAATTTTGGATTGAGGAGGAGCAGCTTGGCTTTCATCCCGGCCATAAAACAGTTGACCAAAACTCCCTTAACATCACAGTTTATTTTTGTTGTTGTTTTTTTAATTTTATTTATTTTTGCAGAGACAGTACAACTAAACCTTATCACCCAAAGGCAACTGATGCAGTGTACACTGAAGGCTAATTTACAGCCCCCGTCCCGTGTTAGGCTTTTTTATCCAAGACAACTGAATTAAAATATTATGACACAGATAAAGAAGTAAAACACATATCCAGATATTTTTTCAGTGTTCACAGTGTTGTTCTTTCAGCGAGTGCTTCAGTTTTGTGGGGATAAACCTCATGTCCGACAGTGACTTTAGATCCTGTGGTAAAGCGTCCCATAACTGTGATCCTTGGACTGAGAACGAGGATTGTCCCAGAGTTGTTTTGCACCTTTTTAACTCTGCAATTCCCACTTACCCCAGCTTATGTTCTCACACCTTCATCGTTATATTTTTGTATTAACTGGAAAATCACATCAGGGACAAGACCACTCATACATGAAAATATTGTTTTCATAGGAGAAAAATTAAGAACATTAACAAAACTCAGCAAGTGGAATTTTTGAAAACATTGGCAGTGATGCTACTTCTCTGGTTTCTGATCAAATACTTTTAAGGGGTTGCTTGTATAATAACTTTAATGGCTTCATAAAAGATTTAGAGGCCTGGTCCCAAATGATAGAGAAATACAACATTTGTGATAGTATCATTGCATACACATTTGAGTTGCTTATATATACAGGGTCTTATTAAACAGAAACCGCTTATATCAGTATAGATAGTCTTAGACATTTTCCTAACATGAGCATCAAACCTCCCCCAAATATTTGAACTTAGATACTTCCTTGATTTCCTTTTGGTCCACATTTACTTTAAACTAATTTTCCTGTTGTCATTTTCATGGCTATCTGGTCCTAGTGTAAACAAAGCAAGAGTTGGATCAGCCTTCTCAGCACAGAATTGGCCCTGCTTCCAATGCTGTTTGGGCCCCTCCAGGGCTGCCCCTTGTTACCAATCCTGTTTCTGGTGTTCAAGGACAAGATCTGAAGATGTACCTCAGAGTTTCATTGCTGCTCTCTGCAGATGATGTGGTTCTGCTGGCTGCTACAAGCCATAACCTTCAGTGTTGACTGGAGGCCTGAGGCCACTGTTTCTCAGCCAGAAAAAGGTGTAGTGCTTCCTCTCTGTTGTGGGTCAGTTTTTACTTTTGCCTCGAACTCAAGCAAACATGCCAAGAATTGTATTTAGAAAGATGGTTTGGGACCTAATCTGCAGTAATGTGGGTGCTGCTCCGTTATCAATTTATCACGCTGTCAACGTTCTGACCCTAACGTGTGGTCATAAGATGAGATGAGATGAGATGAGATGAGGAGCTCCATACTCCTAGGTGTGCTTAGGATAGAACCACTCCTCATCCACATTGAAAGGACCAAGTTAATGTGATTCAAAAGCATGTGATCAGGATGCCCCCTGAACGCAGGCTTTTGGAAGGTTTCTGGGCATGTCCCAAGTGGAGGAGATACCAGGGCAGATCTAGGACTTTTTGGGGGACAATAAATCTCTTCTGATAAGGAAATGCCTTGGGATCATTCACAATGACCTGGAGAGTTTCACAGAGGAAAGGGATGTCTGGGATTGGCAGAAGACCACTTTCTAATGACTGAACAGAATCACTGCCAGGAATTGCATTGTCTCCATTAAGAGAGAAAGGAATCAGAGTTTTTTGCAGTTCTCAACAGAAGTTACTGATGAAGGTTTACTTTGACTTCTTTTTACAAAGCTTTATTTAACTGGGTCTTTTTATAATTTTCCTTTCTATGTATCGGGAAAAGGCTGCAATATTGTTGGTGGTATAACACACCGGTAACTGAATCTGATAATTTAATTCTCTTTCATGTTAATTGTTGATTTTTTAATGTTATATTCTCTAATGGCCAACACAACTATGAGAGGTCTGCTAATTTTCAATTCTACTCAACATGTTTGCATCTTGTAAAGAAAACTATCACTGTTGTGTTCAGAAACAGAGTATGTAATGAAATGTTATGTTGCATTAATAATAAATAAGGAAATATATTTTCACAATTTTCACAATATTTCATTTAAATCCCTCCACTATCTTCAGGTCTTAGTGTCTTGTATTTATATAAACACTGATTAGGTAGTTGGTATAAAATGAAAAGAAAACAGGTTTTCCCGCCACTGTTAATTGATTGCACTGGTTGCTTTGAACACAGGGAGAGCTGTCAGTGTGATGATTTGTAAAAGTCAGCTCAGCACAAATGGTCAGATCAGAAGGAATCTGGGTGTCCTCCGAAACCCCCAGAGACCATAGTGCTGTCACACTGATGGGTCCCCTGCAAAGATCACTCATACTAGACTCCATTAGCTGAAGACACCCGTTCACATGTCACTGAGTGAACAAAGAGACACATTTTCACCCGACACTAAAGGAGGAATGCCAGCAGCTATAAATTAGGTTTAGGTAAACACAGTCTGAGACAGGAAAAAGCTTGTGTAATCCAATAATTGTGCTAATGTCAAAAATGGAGTTTTAGTGTAGCACTTGATTATAGAGTTAGACCTCTAACATATTTATAATTAATTATCTCTGTATCATAGTCGGGAACAACTGTGAATACCCAAGGACATGGGTGGTTGTAACATTCATTGAGGAACTCAGTGCTTTGGAGGAGCTGTCTTGCTTTGTCCCACTAAAACTATGATTTCCCTAATGTCGGTTTCTACCTGCTGTCACAGTGACATCATGGTATTGATTTCACAGATTCCTGCCACAGGAATCTGACTCATATTTCCCGGAAGGGTCTGATGATAAGCCGGGAAGAAAACCCCTGGAGACAACACTTTACAGGCAGCGTAGGACACTTAATGGCTACGCGTTTGTCACATTATTTTCATAGCAATCTTCTGAAATGGCTCTTCAAAGATAATTTCTGAAACACTTCTAAGGCCATCCTTGCCCTTACCCTCCTCAGTGGGATTTTCACTGTGTGATTGGATCATAAAACCCCCTCCTTGATTCCATGCAGTAACACGGTTGTTTTTCATCTGAGCTGGACTATAATTAGGACCACAACAGATTGTCATTTGCATACACATGTTCAGGTGAGTGGATGAAAGGCAGAACCCTAACAGTAGAGCCAGGTCAGACATATCTCTATTGCAAAAATGTAAAACTAGATTAATTCATCTATCAAAAAGACCAAAAATAATTAGGCATTAAGGGCTGCAGAAAAGTCATCATAGATTTATTGTATGTACTAGTGTAATTCTCTCCTATGTCGAGACATTTTCTATTCACAAAAGCTTTACTTTGGGATTTAGCCATTTTCCATATGGATCCAACAAAGAGACCAGATAAGGTGTTGCTATCCAGATCTGAACAAAAGACTTTCTTTATTCCTGCTGGGATTTTCTCTCAGGAGAGCAAAAGCGGCACAGCGCTGCTGTAAGACTCCTCCTTTCATTTTGCTGGCACTGAAATCTAGATGTTAAAATGCCTATGGCTGTTTGCTTTGATGTTAAAAAGTAAAAAGTCCCAGCGTCCCACTCTTCCTTTAATACAACATTAATCTGTTGTAACAGGTTGTGCTTTTATATTTTAATAGAGTCATAAAACGGTAGATAAGTCAAGCTTTTGTGTTTCCACAGACGGTCGAGGGTGAAAACATTGGTCTAAAAATGTAATCTCTGATTTCAAACATAAAAAACAAGATACCAGCAACAACAATAATATTTTTTAGTTCAAAGAGAGTCATTGGAATCCATGTCACAGGGTAGCAGTTTTATCTTTTTAGAGCATCTCTTGATTATGTTCTTGCCTACTGTTGAGTAGTTATTCTGTGCAACAACATGTACATTTGCTATTCATTATCTGTAACATTTGTTAGAGTTTTTGGCAGCTCTACATGTGCTACTGGCGGGTTTAATATCACACGTCATCGCTCATGCTGTCATCAGATGCTATCATGCAAATATTCTCTGCAGTGATTTGCATCTCAGCTCGCGACACTGATCAATGCTCCATTGCTTGTTTTCTCGCCTGTGTTCACCATTTAGGCCCACAGAAATCCCATTTCCTTATGTTATCTCGTCTAACACTTGACTGTATATCACAAATAAAACCCTACATTAAAAACAAATTGAGGAAAATATCTCTTTTTCATCTGCTTCTCAGTACAGACTGTTCACTGATTGACAGATGGAATCCCTGAAAGCCTCTGCTGACATGTTATTGCTCTGGGTCAGGAGCTGCAAACAGGAGTGAGCCTCCATACTCCCCCCCCCATATCTACTATTTGATGCATTTTTTTTTTTTCACTATCCTACTGCCTTATAAGATTTCGCTCCTTGCTCTGAATTATTGACTCGTCTGGAGACCCTGCGTGACTGAGTCGGCTGTGTGCTGCTGACTGTCTGCTGGAGGACAAAGCTTTTGTTTCTGTCGAATCCTAAAGCAAGAATGAGCACATGATCGACTTTGATAAAAGAGTTGAAATAAGCAATGTATTGCGTAGACATGCACAGGTTGTTAAATGAGAGGATTCATTTTACAACATGTTTGTGATAACTGAACACTGTTCTGCATGGCTGCATAATTAATGCTTTTATTTTCCTGATTAACGTCTGAAGGGTGTCAGATATTGATCAGTTTGATTGTGTTTTAAAAAAAGTTCCCTCTGCACAGTTGCTCCATCCAAAGAAATTGTTTGTTTCAATGATTATCTATAACTTTTGAAAGATAATATATTGAAAACCAATATCTGCCCTCTTGTTTGTTCTCTTTGACGAGTTTAGGCAACGCAGTTGGTGACCTTAAAAAACACATTGATGACCACAAGACTTTTGTGTATTTAATGGAAAACAAATTTGAAAAAGGTGTATGTCCTGTTCCATCTAGCATTCGGCGCCATCTTGTGTTTCAACATGGCGCCGAAGATGGCCGCCTCGGCGTGTTGGTGCGCATTGTTTTGTTTTGTTTTTTGCTTTCAAACGGTCTTCTGTGATGGTACCCGGAGCTCTCTCACCAGAGAAGAACTCATGAACATCAGGGCTACTACACCAGAGGAGTTATTTCCCACTTTTCTGCCTACTGCTCTTTTGGACATTCTGGTCAAAGGTACGCTCACCTTTGTTCACGCGGTGAAACGCCGGAAGAGAGGGAAACGGGCTGGGGTGCTGGTACGTCTTCGCCAGCGTGGACTACGAACACCGTTACCTGGAATATTTCTCTCTAACGTGCGCTCACTTCCCAACAAAATTGAGGAACTACAACTGCTGTTGGGGAAAAACAGGGACTTTTATTCATCGGCAGTTTTGTGCTTCACGGAGACGTGGCTGTGCGGATTAATACCGGACTCTGCGCTGCAGCTGGCAGGATTCCAGCTCTACAGAGCGGACAGAGACACGGAACTCTCTGGCAAAGCGAAAGGTGGAGGAATCTGTTTTTACCTCAACAGTGGTCGGTGCATCGACGTGACAGTGATTCAGCAGCACTGTTCTCCAGACCTGGAAGCCTTCATCATAAACTGTAAGCCTTTCTATTCCCCCTGTGAGTTCGCTTCGTTCATCCTGGTCGGTGTTTACATCCCGCCGCATGCTAACGTGCAGGTCGCACAGCACATGCTCGCTGACCAAATACTGAGTGTGGAGCGGACCAACCCGGACTCCTTAGTTATCGTCGTTGGCGACTTTAACAAAGGTAATCTGACCCACGAACTCCCCAAATATAGACAGTTTATAAAATGTCCGACCAGAGAGGACAACATTCTGGATCACTGTTACACCACCATCAGAGACGCTTATCACGCCGTCCCACGTGCTGCACTGGGCCAATCCAACCACATCATGGTCCACCTGATTCCTGCATACAGGCAGAAACTAAAGCTCTGCAAACCTGTTGTGAGGACGACAAGGAAATGGAGCAGTGAGGCTGTGGAGAATCTCCAGGCGTGTTTAGGCTGTACAGACTGGGATGTGTTCAGGACTACTACCAACAGTCTGGACGAGTACACAGAGGCTGTGACTTCCTACATCAGCTTCTGTGAGGACAGCTGTGTACCATCATACACCAGGGTGAGTTACAACAACGACAAACCCTGGTTCACAGCTAAACTCAGAAGGTTAAGACTGGATAAGGAAGAGGCCTTCAGGAGTGGGGACAAAGACATATACAGAGAGGCTAAGTACAAGTTTGGCAAGGCTGTGAAAGAGGCCAAACGACTGTACTCTGAGAAGCTCCAAAACCAGTTCTCAGCCAACGACTCTGCGTCTGTCTGGAAAGGGCTCAAGCAAATCACCAACAACAAGCCGAAAGCCCCCCACTCCATCAACGACCGACGCCTCGCCAACAACCTGAACGAGTTCTACTGCTGCTTTGAAAGACAATGGAACAGTCCTGCAACCATCCCCCACAACACCCCCCAACAGCTGCAGCCACAATCCACCACCCCCACCTCCCCAACCTCAAGAGGGGCCTTGGCACCTCCAACCCCCACCCTGAAGTTCCCCCGCACCAGCCCCCCTACCCACGCCGAGGACGGCTCTTTCCATCCAGGAGAGGGACGTCAACAAACTCTTCAGGAGACAGAAACCCCGGAAAGCTGCTGGACAGGATTCTGTCTCACCAGCCAGCCTGAAGCACTGCGCTGATCAGCTGTTTCCAGTCTGCACAGACATTTTTAACACCTCATTGGAGACATGTCATGTGCCAGCCTGCTTCAAGTCCTCCATCATCCCTGTTCCCAAGAAGCCAAGGACCACAGGGCTTAATGACTTCAGACCCGTCGCCCTGACCTCTGTGGTGATGAAGTCCTTTGAGCGCCTTGTGCTCTCACACCTAAAAGACATCACCAACCCCCTCCTGGACCCCCTGCAGTTTGCCTACAGAGCCAACAGGTCTGTAGATGATGCAGTCAACCTAGCCCTTCACTTCATCCTCTGGCACCTGGACTCCACAGGAACCTACGCCAGGATCCTGTTTGTGGATTTTAGCTCTGCCTTCAACACCATCGTCCCAGTTCTGCTCCAGGAGAAGCTCTCCCAGCTGAGTGTGCCCGACTCCACCTGCAGGTGGATCACTGACTTCTTGTCTGACAGGAAGCAGCGCGTGAGGCTGGGGAAGCACGTCTCTGACTCCCTGACCATCAGCACTGGTTCCCCCCAAGGCTGTGTTCTCTCTCCTCTGCTCTTCTCCCTGTAACACCAACAGCTGCACCTCCAGTCACCAGTCTGTCAAGCTTCTGAAGTTTGCGGTCGACACAACCCTGATCGGACTCATCTCTGATGGTGACGAGTCCGCATACAGATGGGAGGTGGACCATCTGTTGGACTGGTGCAGCCAGAACAACCTTGAGCTCAACGCTCTAAAGACAGTGGAGATGGTTGTGGACTTCAGGCAGAACCCAGCCCCACCTGCCCCCATCACCCTCTGTGACTCCACAATTGACACTGTGGAATCTTTCCGCTTCCTGGGAACCATCATCTCCCAGGATCTCAAGTGGGAGCCAAACATCAGCTCCCTCATCAAGACAGCCCAGCAGAGGATGTTCTTTCTGCGGCAGCTGAAGAAATTCAACCTGCCAAAGACTATGATGGTGCACTTCTACACAGCCATCATTGAGTCCATCCTTACCTCCTCCATCACCATCTGGTACGCCGCTGATACAGCCAAGGATAAGGGCAGGCTGCAGCGTGTCATTCGGTCTGCTGAGAAGGTGATTGGCTGCAGTCTACTGTCGCTCCAGGAACTGTACACCTCCAGGACCCTGAAGCGGGCAGGGAAGATTCTGGCTGATCCCTCCCACCCCGGTCACAGACTCTTTGAGACTCTCCCCTCTGGCAGGAGGCTGCGGTCCATCCGGACCAAAACCTCACGCCACAAGAACAGTTTTTTCCCATCTGCCACCAGCATGGTTAACAAAGCCCGGAAACCACCCTGACACTCTCCCTTTCCCCCATACCCCCTTTTTTGCTGACAGGACACTTGTAACTCGCAACTCTATGCGTTACATTAACGCTCAGCTTGGACTCCTGCTTTACTTGCACTGCTACTTGCACAATGATCACCTGCACTGTTGTACTGCTCTCGCACCCAATACTGCTCTATATTTACTCTCACTCACTTAAAACTGTGCACATATATTTATATTATATTGTAGATATGTTTATACTGTTTAATTTGTATTGTATTGCACTGACTACGCCAAAACAAATTCCTTGTATGTCCAAAAACGTACTTGGCAATAAAGCTTTTCTGATTCTGATTCTGATTCTGATAAAACTAACACAGCATTTCAGGAAAAGAACAGCTTGCTGACAGTCAGATATGGTGGTGGTAGTGTGATGACCCAAGGCTGCTTTGCTGCTTCAGGATCTGGATGATCCTGATGGAACTGACGGAACTATAAATTCTGCTTTCTACCCTAAAATCCTATAGAAGAAGATTGTACGGCCTTCGGCTTGCAACCTTACACTGAGGCGCACTTGCATTATGAAGCAGCACAATGATCTAAAGAACACCAGCAAGTCCTCTTCTTATTAGCTGAAAAAACATGAAGAGTTTGGAGTTAAATCTAATTGACGTGCTTTGGAATGACCTAAAACAAGCAGCTCATGTCCGAATATCCTCCAATTGGGCTGAATTTGAAACAACCCAGCAAAGAAGAGTGGACCAGAATTCCTCCACAGCGATGTAAAAGGCCATTTATCGCCAACATCTGTTGTTAACGACAAGTAAAGATCAAGCAGTTATTAAGTTTAGAAGGTAATTATTTTTTCCCAAATGGGCTAGGTTGGCTTGAATAGAATTCTCCCTTAACAAATGAAATCATCATTTGAAAGCTACATTTAGTATTTATTGTAGTTATCTTTCTGTAATATGAATATTTCATTATCTGAAGTATTTAAGTGAGAAAGCAAAACCAGAAGAAATCCAATAGAGGTCAATGGCACTGTAGATCTTACTGGTAGCTTATTGATATATTTATCAAATTACAACCTGCCATAACTAAGAGATTTTACTAAGAGATGAAACAACTAGTTTATGTAAATTAACTCACACCCACACAGTCATTTGACATTTGGCCAGTTTAAAATCTAAAGGTATCTTCCTGGAAGCTGCTTTCTGATTTTCTTTTTTCTCATCTTATCTCTTTAAACTCAGCAACCTGAGCTCGTGCCTGGAAACCGGAGACTGTGTAGGGGAATGTTGATTCATGTGGCAATGAAGACGACATTGCAGCCACAGATGAATGCCGCTTTATTGTCCCGAACTAATTATTCCAGTGACAAGTGTGACACTGCCCCTCCGGCTTCTGAGCAGGGCTTTGAACAGCATTGTGTGGCTCAAGGTTGCCCGTCCGATGTGACTTTACATTGACTGGAAGCCCTGCAATGAAAAGCTGCCTCAGTTATACGAACAGCGGCGCATGTTGGGAAATTACCTGTTGCTTAGGAACTGATGTGACTTCATGCATGGGAGCATATTTTTTTCAAGGTCTTTTGGCACAAGAATTTTCCACTAATTTCCCTGCTACTGATATTTTCCATTATAAGATGGTCCTGTTCACATCTTAAAGAAATATAACTGTTGTGTTTAGCCCTTAATGCTTGATGGATTCATGCTTGATATTTATTTTAGACTTGTTTCACAGAGAATTATGGTTGTAGGTGAAAATGAGAGTGTATAAAGCGTTAGACCTTTATATTTTGAGTCCTTTATTAGAGTTGTAACTGCTTATGTAAAATATTAGTTGTATATCACAGCCATTAAAATGAAGGTTGGAAGAATGGAAAAATCCTAGGAGAACCCACCGACATGTTTAGAACGGTTGGGTTTGTCACACTAAATAAATTTCTCCATGTTTAATGAGACACATGCTTCACAGACATTTTAAAATGGTGTAAATGTCAAATCTGGGGTGGGTGTTTTACATTTTGGGGGTTGAAGTATAATATCACACATTTTAAAAAAGTAATATTATTAGGTAGAACTAACTCCTGAGTAAAAATCTGACATTGTTAATTGTGGTAATTAAAGAAATGCTTTAAAAGAACTGCCTTGTTTTTATTTATTAGGTATCACTCTGAAAGTTATTGACCATTTTAAAATTCATATGTACTCTTATTGTAAGATTTAGCTAACCCAGGTACATATTTATTAGACTTATAATAGTAAATTATAAATTGTGGAAATTGTGAAATCCATCATTGACCATATGGATTTTTATATAAATAAAATAAAACAGACAATAAAAAATTTTTATTTTAAAAAACAAGCATTCAGGAAATATGGTGTTATACAGTACAGACCAAAGGTTTGGACACACCTTCTCAGTCAAAGAGTTGTCTTTATTTTCATTACTATGAATATTGTTGCTTCACACTGAAGGCATCAAAACTATGAATTAACACATGTGGAATTATATACTGAACAAAAAAGTGTGAAACAACTGAAAATATGTCTTATATTCTAGGTTCTTCAAAGTAGCCACCTTTTGCTTTGATTACTGCTCCGCACACTCTTGGCATTCTGTTGATGAGCTTCAAGAGGTAGTCATCTGAAATGGTTTTTACTTCACAGGTGTGCCCTGTCATGGTTTTCCAACAGTCTTGAAGGAGTTCCCAGAGATGCTTAGCACTTGTTGGCCCTTTTGCCTTCACTCTGTGGTCCAGCTCACCCCAAACCATCTCGATTGGGTTGATGTCCGGTGACTGTGGAGGCCAGGTCATCTGGCGCAGCACCCCATCACTCTCCTTCTTGGTCAAATAGCCCTTACACAACCTGGAGGTGTGTTTGGGGTCATTGTCTTGTTGAAAAATAAATGATGGTCCAACTAAACGCAAACCGGATGGAATAGCATGCCGCTGCAAGATGCTGTGGTAGCCATGCTGGTTCAGTATGTCTTCAATTTTGAATAAATCCCCAACAGTGTCACCAGCAAAGCACCCCCACACCATCACACCTCCTCCGCCATGCTTCACGGTGGGAACCAGGCATGTAGAGTCCATCTGTTCACCTCTTCTGTGGTGGTCTTCTGACACGGTGGTTGGAACCAAAGATCTCAAACTTGGACTCATCAGACCAAAGCACAGATTTCCACTGGTCTAATGTCCATTCCTTGTGTTCTTTAGCCCAAACAAGTCTCTTCTGCTTGTTGCCTGTCCTCAGCAATGGTTTCCTAGCAGCTATTTTACCATGAAGTTCCTGATTCACACAGTCTCCTCTTAACAGTTGTTCTAGAGATGTGTCTGCTGCTAGAACTCTGTGTGGCATTGACCGTTTCTCTAATCTGAACTGCTGTTAACCTGCGATTTCTGAGGATGGTGACTCGGATGAACTTATCGTCCGCAGCAGAGGTTACTCTTGGTCTTCCTTTCCTGGGGAGGTCCTCATGTGAGCCAGTTTCTTTGTAGCGCTTGATGGTTTTTGCGACTGCACTAGGGGACACTTTCAAAGTTTTCCCAATCGTTCGGACTGACTGACCTTCATTTCTTAAAGTAATGATGGCCACTCATTTTTCTTTACTTAGCTGCTTTTTTCTTGCCATAATACAAATTCTAACAGTCTATTCAGTAGGACTATCAGCTGTATACTGTATCCACCTCGTGCACAACACAACTGATGGTCCCAACCCCCTTTATAAGGCTTGAAATCCCACTTATTAAACCTGACAGGGCACACCTGTGAAGTGAAAACCATTTCAGGTGACTACCTCTTGAAGCTCATCAACAGAATGCCAAGAGTGTGCGGAGCAGTAATCAAAGCAAAAGGTGGCTACTTTGAAGAACCTAGAATATAAGACATATTTTCAGTTGTTTCACACTTTTTTGTTCAGTATATAATTCCACATGTGTTAATTCATAGTTTTGATGCCTTCAGTATGAATCTACAATATTCATAGTCATGAAAATAAAGACAACTTTTGGTCTGTCCTGTATGTAGCTTTCCACATAACACCAATGATAGATAACATCAATGTAAAGATAAACCATCTGAGGTGTCTGGGCTGGATTTCTGTCTGAGGCTCTGAAAAGCAGCTAATCAATCTCTCCTTATTACCCACAGGCAAGAAAAATATGCTCCTGATTAGCGAATACCAGTGAAAGAGCACAAAAACCATGGTCACCATCCCACACGCTCACCCAGATTTGCACTCCTGCTGTGAGGGGGGAAAAGCACCAGTCAAATGAAAATGGCAGATGCAGTCGCCATCAGTGGAGACGGCATCAGAGGGGAAGCAGGACTTCAAATGAGGCAACCATAAATTTTTCATCTCCAACCAGCTTTGAGGCGGGAGAAGGGGGCAGGTCAGCTAGACACCAGCTGAAGGCTTCTAAAAACAGTTCAGGACTTTGTGTTGGGGGTGGGGGGTGGCAACAAAAAATCCTTTGTTTACAATAGATGATCAAACGGCAGTCAGAACGGTGGTAAATATTAACTAAGATTTAAGCAGAGCAACAATTGTGAATATGGACCTTCTCACAAAAAATTAATTTAGCAGCATTATGTTTGTTTTTCTCTGTGGATCTTCTTTAAGAGTACAAAATAAATGAATTACCCTTTAGTATGAACAGTAAAGGAGTTGTTTAGCTTGTATATTAAAGCGTGGTCTAGACATACTTTACAAACATACTTGTTTTTATAGCTTACAGCAAATAACTTGTTTTAAAGTGTAGTCTGATTATGTTGGGACAACAGATAAGACATATTGATATTTATGGCGAAAATAAAATTTTTAACAGTCTAAATGTTTTTGTTAATTCTCCTGTTGTAAGTATCACATGATTTCTAACAACAGAACAAGGTTTAGGATAATATCTTGTTCTGTAGAGAAATCTTCCTAAACCTGTGGGTGGTACAGGCGACTCCTTGTCTGTGGAGTGAATCAGATATATGGATCTGCCAGTAAAAGCATCTACGGTCATAACAGGATGCTCCGTATCCCATAAGCTCAGTGTGGAGCTCTGCAGAATGGCTGCAAATTTAATGAGTGATTTTTTTTTCTCTTGTTTTTGCAGAATCTTCTGGTCTGGAAGGTAATACAGCCTGACATCCTCACCCTTGTTTAAACTGCTCATCCTATCCTGAATTGGATGATGCAAACACAAATTAAAAGCACACTGAATGCAGAGACTTATCTGAGCACAGTCGCAAAACTTTTTAATGAACTTTGTCTGGGAATACATTGCAGGTCAATTTGGCTTTGTTTTGGTGTATCCTTTTAGTTTGATGTTTGATCATTCCCTTAAAGAATAAACATCATACAGAGGTTTGCAAAAGTTTTTAAAATCCCTGTAACTTTTTAACACTTTGTCACATTAGATACACAAACTTGTTGTTAACGTTGTTTATTTTGATTTTGTTTGATGTAGCAGCTTTACAAATTTAGAGACTGAAATGTTTTTAAAATGTTTCCTTGCAAAATAGCTCAAGCTCAGTCAGATATATTCTCAATTGGATTTAGGTCTGGACTTTGACTAGGCCATTCTAACACATGCATATACATTAATTTAAATTATTCCTTTGTATCTCTGGCTGTATGTTGTAAGGCTGGAATGTGAACCATTGTTCCAGTCTGAAGTCCTTAGTGCCCTCTAACACATTCTTTTCCAGGGTTGCCTAATGTTTAGCCCTACTCATCTTCCAATTGACTCTGACCAGTTTTCCTGTCCTTGCTAAAGAAAAGCATTCCCACAGCATGATGCTGCTGCTACCATGTTTCATCTTGCGAACAGCATTTTCAGGGTGATATACAGTGTTCTGCCAAACATAATGATTTGGATGTTGACCAAAAAGTTAAGTTTTGGTTTCATCTGATCAGAGGACACCTGTTTCCTCTACATGGTGTGTAGCAAACTGCCTTTAGAACTTCCTATCGCTTTTTTAACCAATGTATGTAGTGCAAAAATAACAGCTGTCCTGTATACAAGTCCTTCTCAACAAATTAGCATATTGTGATAAAGTTCATTATTTTCTATAATGTCATGATGAAAATTTAACATTCATATATTTTAGATTAATTGCACAGGAACTTAAATATTTCAGGTCTTTTATTGTCTTAATACGGATGATTGTGGCATACAGCTCATGAAAACCCAAAATTCCTGTCTCACAAAATTAGCATATTTCATCCGACCAATAAAAGAAAAGTGTTTTTAATACAAAAAACGTCAACCTTCAAATAATCATGTACAGTTATGCACTCAATACTTGGTCAGGAATCCTTTTGCAGAAATGACTGCTTCAATGCAGCGTGGCATGGAGGCAATCAGCCTGTGGCACTGCTGAGGTCTTATGGAGGCCCAGGATGCTTCGATAGCGGCCTTTAGCTCATCCAGAGTGTTGGGTCTTGAGTCTCTCAACGTTCTCTTCACAATATCCCACAGATTCTCTATGGGGTTCAGGTCAGGAGAGTTGACAGGCCAATTGAGCACAGTGATACCATGGTCAGTAAACCATTTACCAGTGGTTTTGGCACTGTGAGCAGGTGCCAGGTCGTGCTGAAAAATGAAATCTTCATCTCCATAAAGCTTTTCAGCAGATGGAAGCATGAAGTGCTCCAAAATCTCCTGATAGCTAGCTGCATTGACCCTGCCCTTGATAAAACACAGTGGACCAACACCAGCAGCTGACACGGCACCCCAGACCATCACTGACTGTGGGTACTTGACACTGGACTTCTGGCATTTTGGCATTTCCTTCTCCCCAGTCTTCCTCTAGACTCTGGCACCTTGATTTCCGAATGACATGCAGAATTTGCTTTCATCCGAAAAAAGTACTTTGGACCACTGAGCAACAGTCCAGTGCTGCTTCTCTGTAGCCCCGGTCAGGCGCTTCTGCCGCTGTTTCTGGTTCAAAAGTGGCTTGACCTGGGGAATGCGGCACCTGTAGCCCATTTCCTGCACACGCCTGTGCACGGTGGCTCTGGATGTTTCTACTCCAGACTCAGTCCACTGCTTCCACAGGTCCCCCAAGGTCTGGAATCGGCCCTTCTCCACAATCTTCCTCAGGGTCCGGTCACCTCTTCTCGTTGTGCAGCGTTTTCTGACACACTTTTTCCTTCCCACAGACTTCCCACTGAGGTGCCTTGATACAGCACTCTGGGAACAGCCTATTCGTTCAGAAATGTCTTTCTGTGTCTTACCCTCTTGCTTGAGGGTGTCAATAGTGGCCTTCTGGACAGCAGTCAGGTCGGCAGTCTTACCCATGATTGGGGTTTTGAGTGATGAACCAGGCTGGGAGTTTTAAAGGCCTCAGGAATCTTTTGCAGGTGTTTAGAGTTAACTCGTTGATTCAGATGATTAGGTTCAAAGCTCGTTTAGAGACCCTTTTAATGATATGCTAATTTTGTGAGATAGGAATTTTGGGTTTTCATGAGCTGTATGCCAAAATCATCCGTATTAAGACAATAAAACACCTGAAATATTTCAGTTAGTGTGCAATGAATCTAAAATATATGAATGTTAAATTTTCATCATGACATTATGGAAAATAATGAACTTTATCACAATATGCTAATTTTTTGAGAAGGACCTGTACACATTCACACACCTGAGCTCTAGGTCTGTGCAGCTTGTCCAGAATTATAATGGGAATCTTGAATGCTTCTCTTAATTAATGCCCGGTCTGTCAGTTTAGATGGACAGACATGTCTTTGTAGATGTGCTGTGCTTTTCTCATTTCCTGACAATACCTTAGAAATGGTGCTCTGTGAGATGTTCAAACATTAGGATATTGTTTAGAACCGAATCCTGCTTTAAATTCTCTACAACTTTCTACCTGGCTTGTCTCCTGTTTTCCTTAGTCTTTGTGATGATGTTGGTCCACTAATGTTCTCTAACAAACCTCTTAAGGCCTTTTACTGGATTTTGTTTTGGGTATTAGAGGAAATGAGGCATAATATAGATGCGTGCCACACTGTAAAATATTTATTGTTGAAAACATTTAAAAACCATGGGTCAATTTCCTCACAAGCCACAATTATACACTCGTTTGTGTTTGTCTAAACCATATAGAACTAATTTGATACATTGAGGTTTGTGGCTCTAATGTGACAATATGTGAAAAATGTTCAATGGGTATGAATACTTCTGTCATGGACTGTATGAGTCAACTGTTCAATGATATTTTCAGTCAGTGTTGGTGAGTGTGTCTTAATTCCAGTATGCAAGCCAATTTAAGGGGTTGTGACATTCCTAAGTGATGGTTGAAATGCGTATCTTTTTCCACCAGTGGCATTTGAGGCTTTGCATTTGTTAATGAGATTAAGGCCAGTGTGGTGTCACAAGGGCACTTAGGCCTCAAACTTTATGACTAAAAGCAGGTGGCACATTTCCTACATACTTGCTATTAGGGATTAGGCCTCTGAAAAGAGAGGGAGAATATTTCATTTATCCCATTCAGAGGTATGCTAGACTGCTGGGCTGTTCATGTGATTAGCCGGGCCTTTTGAGCCACACTCCTTGTGGAAGACAATTAATTGAGTTACATTTTTATCCTTGACCTTAAAGTGTTTTTAAGAAAACATAAAATGTATTGTGAGTGACAGGATTTAATTAATATTGTTTAATTGGTGCATGTAAAAAATTCTTATTTTGTTTATGCCTGAGGAACATTTTAGAAAGAAAACAACATGAGGAAAATGTCACCAAAAAGAAACTCCCAGTCTTGTATGGTGCCTTTTGAGCACACTGCATCCTCAATAGGAAAAGCAGGAAACAGGAGTTGATGAATCCTGTAGGTGTGCGATTGTGATTCTGACCTTTTGTTTCCACCAGCCTACACACAACCCTCCACGCAGCTCTCTATTGAGTTGCAATAGTTACATTCCTACAGGGAGTGTGAGTGGTCAGAGTACAGCACCTCCAAATAGGATACAAATATTGAGTAATGTTGTGTGGGCTGGAGTTAAGACTGCATTTGTGGAATGCTAATATTTCTCTGGCAATCTTATTGCATCCTTTCTTCTGTAATATGATAATCTTTTAATGCCATAATGAGTGCGGTCAGAAAGCAAGAGGAAAATATGTTGTGAGATCTTAAGACTGCAGAGTTCTAGACGCAGATGCATTAAAGTTCAGCCTGTTGACTTAAACGTGTTGTAAGCAAAAATATGCATAGCCATTTTTTATAGGATACCTTATGTAAACTATGCACATGTTAGGTTCTCTTTTTATACCGTGCTATGTAAAAGTATTCATAACAGTTGCATTTTGTTTTCACATTACAACCACAAACTTCAACATAAATACTTTCATACTGTGGCCTCAGAGGTTTGTTAGAGAGCATTAGTAAACTTCATGAACACGAAGAAACACACCAGAGAGGGATAAAGTTGTGGAGAAGGGTAAAGCATGGTTAAGTTATAAAACAATATCCCAAGCTTCATAAGATTAAACAGAGCACTGTCCACCAAAACTGACAGATGGACAAAGTAGAGCATTAACCAAGAAAAGCATCAAAGTGTCAAAGGATAAGTCTGGATAAGCTGCAGAGATCCCCAGCTTAGGTGGGAGAAACTGTTAAAAGAATAAATAGTTTTCATGCAATTTACAAATTGGCCTTTATAGAACAGCAACAAGAAGAGAAAGGAGGCCATAAGAGGTCCAGTTTGTAGTTTGCCACGAGCCACAAAAGAGACACAGCAAACATGTAGAAGAAGGTGTTCTGGTCAAATGAGATCAAAATTTCGATTTTACCCACATAACAAATACAGCATTATCTGTTGCAGAAAACTAACACTGCATATTGCCCTGAAAACACCACTGCCATGGTGAGACATGGTGAGGGCAGCATCATGCTGTGGGGTTGCATTACCTCATAGTAGGCAGGGATCATGGATGGAGCTAAATACAGGAAATTCCTCAAGGAAAACCTGTTAGATGCTGCAAAAGACTTCAGACTGTGTTGCAAGTTTACCTTTCAGCAGTAAACCTTGATGCTCTTGTTTGACGGAGCTACATAAAATCAACTCGGGGGGGGGGGGGGGGGGGGGGAGATAAATGGATAGATGGATAAATGGTCTAGTGGTTGGGAATTGCTGCATGAAAATGCTATTAGGGATCTCTCTAAATAAAATAACAATACAACTGTAATAAACTCACCACTTCTATTTCAGGTAAATAAAACTTTGAGGTTATTTGATCAAAATAGCTAATTACTCTGAACAAAATAGTAGAGGCACTACTTTGAAAAAATCTGAAGATGTTTGTGTGTGTAGACCAGATCACATCTGAGCCAATGCATAGGCATGAATATAATCCCTCTGGTATTTCATATTCATGTGTTGTGAAGATATTTTGCTCTGGTTTCATGTAAAATATAGAGGTCTAGAAGAGAGCAGTGATGGAGATTGTATCTAGAAAATTAGATTCAAAAATTGTCTATAACTACATTTGCTGCTAGAAGCTAAACATTTTCAGTCACTGAATGAACTAAAACATCAAGAAATGTATTGATTTGTGGGCGTGTGTCTGAAGTCACTCTGCCAGTAAAGAGTAAAAAAAAAAAAAGCTTTTAAGAAACTGATGGACATGGCAGCTCTGTGAATGCTAACACAAAGTGTTGTTTTTTTCTTTTACTGGCAGAATAATTAGCATTTAATTTTTAAGTATGAGTGAAGCAGGACTCAGATAACAATGAATGTCGTACACAGGTTCTTCCATTCACGGTTTCTGCCTTTTGAGTGACAGTAATTACACAGAAAGCTAAAGAGTTCTTTCAGAGGGTGTGAAGAGTGATAGCAGTAAATGTGGAAGGAATACTGATATCCCAATGTTTTTGAAACCCCTCTTTTTCTTTGTTCAAGCCCATGCCTTGCTGCCTCCTCCCCACTGCGGCGAAGCAATTTCATTGGAGGACTGCAGAGTCACGGGTTGACAATCAGAACAACAGCATGAAGGATTCTAACTGTTGCTAAGGTACTTTAAATGGGGATTTGACCATTATATGAGTTCATTTGCTATCCATCTTCAACTGCTGAATACTCAGAAATGGTGTGAAACGTGGTAAGAGTGTGAAATCTCAGGATTACTTAGTTTCTCATCAGTGGAGCCAGACATCCTTCACCGTCCAATGATGTCTGTGGTGTCGACAGCTTCAGGGAAGGTGTGTTACTGAGATTTGACCCTCATCGTGTCAGATTCCTTCATGTTCTGTTTCTTTTTAAACACTCTGCCAAGAGAAATTTGGCAAAGATTCATGCTGTCTACAGGCATAGATAGCTCTTATAAAGAGAGCTAAGACAGCAAACTAGGGTTCACTCTCAGTTCAGGTTTCATGTGGAGAAACACTGATTCACTACTGCGGATTGGCGACAAACAATGACTAGGCTTATATATAATTTTTGTCATTTTAATACTCAATGAAAGTTCTCTTTGTGGAAACAAAATTTATTAACCACTAAGTTGTGTTTACAAAAAGCATGTATTTACAGCGCCTTGTAAAACTAAATCTTCGACTTTTCACATTTTGTTGCAATGTAACCACAAAATCCAATAATTGAGATTTTATCTGACTGACCAACATAAAATAGTCACCCTGGACACAACACTCCTGCTGTTAAACACAAGGGTGGCCGCATCATGCGGTAGGGATACTTTTTTCAACAAGAACAGGAAAGCTGGTCAAAGTTAATAAACCAATCAATGCTGGGAAGAAAAAAAAAAACAACTGTCAGTGGCTGCAAGACACTTGAGGCTATGGCGGAGATTCACTAACTCTACTAACAACAACTCTAAACATACAGCCAGAGCGCCAGTGAAATAGTTTAGCTCATAGATAACTCATTTCACTCATGGGGGGCTGCATATACATGATAAATGTGACTGACAGTCAGAGTTTTCGTTCCTCTCTGCTTTGACACTCCAGCAGCTTTTTCACCTGCCAAACGGAGTTGATCAATATGAGAAAATCAAATATTCTTTTCCTGCACAACAGACTGCAGCTGAGACATATAATGGAGTCTTTGTTATTGCACCCTGCCAAAGGTGACAGCGGTTTTTGTGTCGTCTAAGCTATCCTTTGCCCCTCCACCTATCAGCTGTCTGTTGCAGAAATCTACACCCCATCCCTGTTACATTCTCTCCTTCAGTCAGCTCACTGAGATGGCATCAGCATTTATATCCCACTACCTCTCTGGTCTACTACCCTCCTGTTGCAGCTCTAAATTTAGGCTCACCTCAGACCACACAGCATCATTATGTCTGGCTGCTGAGTGGAGACAAGAGCCGCTGGCTCAGTCTGTGATTCCTGGGGAAGCTCATCATCTATTTCAGCTCTGGGCTGCAGCGTGAGCCAGAACTGTCTGGGACTGTTGGTATTGAGCAGAGAGAAGCGCCCCAGGCACAATCCATCAAAAGAGGAGGTGTTTGCACTGTGGGAAGAGGCATGAATAATCCATGTTTTCTTTACCCTGTTCTTGTGTAACTCTGCATATCCTTTTAAAGCCGGTCTCTGATGCCTCTTTGCAAATAACCAACGTTACAGTTATTCAAAAATTTAAATAGTGAGACTATATAGACTTAAACCATAGGCAAGGCTTTATAATTTTAAGAAATATTCCATTAATTTTGTACAGCTTGTTAGCAAGAATGGAAGGAAGGAAGGAAGGAAGGAAATTAAGCTAATGTGTTTTCTCTCTAGTTTATTCTCATTGCCTTGAAATATTTTCTTTCAGTACCTTATAAATGAATGCTGAATATACTGAATGTCTTCAAAAGTTACAGATATTAACTTTAGTATGAGAGCAAAATTCATATACTACTTCTAAGTATGCAACATTTCCTTATTTGATACCATCAGAAACTAAGAGCTAAACCTATTCCTTTCAATTTTTTTCAGTAAATGTCTTGAAACAGATTTATGACAGAATAATAAATTTAATTCGCATTTAGCTCTCACTCTCCTGTGTTAACTAGCCACCCTCCTTCAGTTGCTCTACATTCTCCCTGAAACCAGCTGTTCCACATTATATCTGATTAGATCTTCTAGTTCATTGATCATTTCGCCTCCATGCATTTGTATTTAAACTCTCTGGTTCTCATTGCTCAACACTGTATCCTACTGTTGGTTTACCTGCTCCATGTCATTGTTTGCCTGCCTGCTCCATGCCTGAGTCTGCCCATGTTCTGTACCCTATGTCTCTGTGTAAGTCATCCATTATGTTCTTATTGAATAACTTCATCTCACCATGCGGCTCTGACGTTTCTGCTTGCTCTTTGGTCCTGCACAACCTCAGCACATTATGACATAAAAATGTGGGATATGACACATTGCAGAATAAACTGGGAAAGTTCTGTTTAACATGTTGAATCTATTTTAGCATCTAACATTTTTACTTGTTTTGCCCAATTCCCACTTGAAGAATTTGTTAAAAAAAGAACACAAAAAAGTGAACTAGGACAAGACACAAACGATTAAAATTAGCCTGACTGCAATATTGTAAATTTAATTTTATCTGCTAAGTTTATCCATTTATGCTGTCCCTGTTTAAAAACATATAGCTTAAACTTGTAACTTTAATAAATAGTATGTCAGTCAAGACATTTTGAATGCTACTGAATTAAAGACAAACAACTCATTTTGTGATTTAATGTTGTGCTTTAAAACCATTTCTTTTTGTTTTGTTTAATATTAGCTATTAAACATTTGGAAAGCTGTGTAATAAAGTCTGTATTTGGAAATATTATAGTATTAGTTGGAATGTATGTACTGAATGTATGTAATAAATGAAATCTGTATGATTCGATTGTATTGACTTTATAAAGTGCCTTGAAACAATGTGTTGTGAATTGCCGCTATATAAATAAAACTGAGCTGAATTGAATTATTTAACTTGTAGATTCATAAAATCAGGAATTAAAACAAATGATTTGGGTTTCCACCCGGTCTGCTGATGCAGTTTTGGATATTTCAATGAAACCTGTAATTTATCATTGAACTGAAACATCATCACGCTCCACGTGGTTCCCTGGACTAAAGAGTGCCAGTTAAATCAGGAAGATAAGTTTCAGGCTAAACCAGTCTGAAGCCAACTGAAGAGTGCTGTGTAAAGGACTGAGTTTATGGGTGAATCAGGCTGTGGGGACCTTCTAGACCTCCAGTTTTTTTATGATGGCAATAAAGATTGATTTCTGTGGAGTTATTAATGGAGGAGCCTCCTGAGAGGCCTGGGCTGTAATCACTGCTTGTGAAAGTCTTTGCATTTCGGTTTTCTTTATTTCATTTCTCAAAGCAGAAGAACGTCTTCAGCCATCAGTTCTGTTTCTGATAAATTATGCAGTGAACACTGCTGATCCAGAGATCTGATTCTACAATATTGGATTAGTTTAATGGACTACTGCCCCTCTGTGGCCGTAATATTGTCATGCCCAAGTGTCCCTTTTTGGGGGTTTTTCCCGGTTCCATTCCCTGGGTGGCTTTTCCCATCCAATAAGTATTTTATATATTTATTATTCCTACCAAATTTCCATCCTCTTGCAGATTGATAAATAAATCCAATGGTGGTAATAAATATCCAAGTAGGTGGGAGAATGACTTTACAGGCTGTTGATTTAAGCAATTACAGTGCTTGCAGAAAATTTTATTTGAATCAGAACAGCGAATTCTGATAAGATGCATAATCTCGGAGTTTTGTTTTTTTAGGACTGCACCCGCAGGATGAAAAATTATGCCTACTTAATCAAGGCAAGAGAGACTTTGATTTTATCACTGACATCATTTTTCTTCCTCTGCCTACTGATTGGTGTTGCATTGCATGTGTTTTAATGCTGGCATGTGATACCGCATAACTTAACTTGACCAGCAGAGATCTTCCATGTTTGCAGATCAGATAAGCTGGGGGAGGTGTGCTATGGATTTGCTTCCTTCACTGAACTGTCTAAACCTCAGTGAAGACCCTATCACAGCGTCAACTCACCACTGTCATCTAATATTATTCCAATATTTCCCACTCAAACCAGTCAGGGAGAAAGGACATCCTCCTCTTTTATTCTACATCTATGAGCACTATAATCGATGCACCATGTTCTGCAGGCTTGGCTGCATCGGATGGCTCCTGAACACCAGCATTGAAACATCACGCGATGCATTGATGCCCCACCACGCTTTGACATCAGTTATAAGATTGGAGAGCTGTCTACTGAATGAGCGCCTTAACATGATTGTGCCGGATCGAGCAGTAAAGGACAGTCAGGCACAGGTTGAAGAGCAGAAATAAAGGGCATTTTATTCAACCCAGAAAAACAAACTTGGATAAATTATACAAAAATCATGAAATGGGGCTCATAAAAGAGGTCAAACTAGCAAACTATTCTCAAAAAACTGGCAACAAACAACACCAACTCTAAAAAACAGAACTCCTAACTGAAACAGGAGAACTTTAATAGTGGCTGATCAGTCTAAACAGACACAAAAAAGGAGTCAAACACACAAAAACCTAACTAAAATTAGTATAGCCAAGTCCCATTTTTCCCCCATGGTTCTGAGTTGTGGTATGAACCAATTTGCAGGTCTCCACATCGGCCTGCTCCGCCCCTTTTCCACCTCTTTGTTTAACTACAGGACTGGAGCACCTGCCCCTAATTGTGTGACTATAACTGCAGCAATCCCAACAATGTATACAGATAGCAGGCCAAACCACATTAAAAGAATACAACATAAAAAATGTCTAAAGCAAGCTTCATTTAAAGTCTCCTGATTTTAAGGCCTTCAAGTTTCCACCAATAGCTTTAATAGCAGTGCCCTGCCAAAGTACTTCTCCTTACATTTTTATTCACATTTTGTCACAATTTTCAATGTGGTAGACCAACACTAAATGGTGGATACATGTAAAACAGAAAAAAAATTTAGCTTGGATTCCAGAATTATTTACAGATAAAATAAACAGAGAAGTAGCCAAGAGGCTGATAGTAAGTCTGGAGGAGCTGCGGAGAGCCACATTTACTTAGGAGAATCTGTTGAAGAGACGGGAACGTGAAGTTGTGCACTCCATATCCCTGGGTTTCATTGAAGTGTGACAAAAGAAAGCCATTGTGGAAAGAAAGTCATGATGAATCCCATTCAAAATTTGATAAAAACATTGAAGATGACCCAGCAAATATACATAAAGAAGTGCTTCTATCAGTTGAACCAAACCTAAATTTTATACCCTGCCTGCTGAATATTATGTTAGGAGGGAAAACACTAGATCACCCTAAACACATAATCCTCAGGGTGAACCTAATTGGTGGTGGAAGTATCATGATGTGGGAACGTTCTTTCCTGCAGGGAAATGGAAGGTTGTAATGATGATGGATGAAGATAAATGCAGGGAAATCCTTGAAGAAAACCTTTCATTAACTCCAAACAAACAGGCAGAGCTACAGTGGAATGGTCTTGATCAAAGCCTGTTAATCTGTTATGTCTCAGTCAAAGTCTAAACCTAAATCATATTGAGCATCTGTGGCAAAACCTGACAATTGATGTTCACATATACTCTCCATCCAATCTGGCTGAGCTGGAGCTATTTTACATAGAAGAATGGGCAAACACACTGTAAGTCTTTTGATGTGCAAAGATGGTGGAGAAAGACTTAGTAGTCCTACAGAGAATTTGCTTAAGGGGGCTAAACATGAAGGCTCACCATACTTTCACATGTTTATTTTTATAAAAACTATTACCATGTATCCCTTTCTTCCACTTTAAATGTACATGCTACTTTGTCTTAGTCTTGCACATGCAATTGCAATAAAATGCATCTAAGTTTGTGGTTGAATACAACATAAATAATCAGAGGTTTGGCCTGATGCCTTTAAATGTGCCAGTAAAATGTCCACATGCAACAGACTTCAACAAAGTCAATATAAATTCTACAGCAGGTACAGCGCAGTTCTTCGTGAAATCAGGTTGGGACTGTCTCTCTTCTGTGTGGAGTTCAAGAAAGGAAACTGTAGCATTCACCCATTGTTTGTGACAAAGTCCAGTTATCTTGAGATTCTAGAAAAACATTGTTCCCGAGCTGACCCACAAAAAAGCGGCTTGTGCTGTCTGAGGGTACATCCTTAGGAAACCTTTCTTTTCCATCTGCTCAGTTGACTTTTATATTAAAACTTCTAGTCTTGGCAAGGTGATGTATCTTGTTCCAGTTGATTCCAGCCTCAGTTACAAAATGTTACAAAGAAATCTTGAAGCTTTTCCATATGGCCCATCTAGTTTTTAAGGGTCAGTGTCCTGCATGTTTTAGATCTGCTGAGTTATCTCCTCACATATCATCAAGTTCTGCAGAGGCTTGACGATGAACAGTTCATTTGAATAGAGAATGCTCGACCAGGAAAAAATCTAAAATAGTCTAGACTCCACTGCCCAATAAAACATTTATTTGCTATTTTAAAAGGTACCAATATATTTTTTTACATATGACACCCCCTTCTTGATTATATCCCAACATATTTTGTTATTGCAGAAAGTGCATATACATTTCGATTTTCTTTTATTTCAGAGACAGAATATCAAAACTTATTGTATTTTTCCATGTTAAGTTTGTCTTATTATTTTTATTATTTATATTTTTCGTGAACATAAAATGTGAACATACAAGGACATGATTCTATCATGTGCCAATCTTTCTATTTTCCCGTTATGTCTTTATGTTTATATTTGTGTTGGCGTACTCCCCTCTTCTGCCTCCTCTTATTTGGCAAATCTGTGTTGGATGGTTTGTGTGTTTTGTTACTGTAAATTAAGGACACATGTTTGCAAAGAATATAAATAATACAGAAGTAAAGCTAAAAATAGGCAAATTGTTCCTTTTCACTAATAAATAAATACAGTAAAATCCTGACTGTGTTTGAATTATGAATAGTTAGAGTATGGAGACTTAATTGTTTGGCATCTTTTTTTGACATAAGGTGTGTTTGTTGGCAGATTCGGTTACCTTTTGACAGAGCCATTGAGGTTTTATCATTCTAATTTACCAGTTTTGGGCCCTGGCCTCAGATGCTTGGAGTTTCCATGATTGGAGTGTAAAATTCACCTTGTAACTATAGATGAAATATAAATTGATTAAACTTACTTTTCTGGCATTTTAAGCACATAAATTTAACAAGATGGCTGATATTGTGCACAGAACATGTGGAACATGTGGGTTTCCAGACTGCTTTATTCATGAGTCAGGCCTGTCTGGGCCACACAGCAGCATTTCCATGTTTGTCTTGGTTGTGACTACAAATTTTGTAATAATGGTGGAAGCTGCTATCCGGAGGTGTGAACCATCCAGCTGAATGTTTTATTTATTCTCCTCTCTATAATGGATTTCCTAGCTGAGTGTCACAATCTTAATCTGTAACAGAGATGGCCGTGCACGCCCACTTCATGTTTTCATTTATGCCCCCGGTGAACAGGGCCAGCCATAGCAAATTCATATTATCCTGATAAATGGGGAGCAGTTTTCTATTTGCAGAGAAACCTTGTTTCCATCATTCAGTTTAACATAAATGTCAGACTGTGGTGTTAAGATATAATTTTCTTCCTTTTTTGAGTTTTTAAAAATCAAAAATTGCTTTAACTAAACTAAAAAGGTGGTTTAGTTATTTTGTGTTTTCTGGTTCATATATTTTTAAAGGGTGTCTTGATAGAAGTATCCAAATTGCCTGAGCCCACATTTTAAATCCCCTCCTCCAGCTCCCACACCTCACTGCACAAGGCTGACTCCAGGTTTCTCTGTCATGCTCTTTTTGGCCCAGTTCAATAAGGTTCCCCCCCTAGAAATACCTCCAGATAGACAGCCAGTATCATGTTTCCCAAAGGCTTCCAGATCAAATCAAAAGCGTTGTGTTTCTTTGAGCTAGAATGGGCAGGGCATGGCTGCAGTCCCAGTGTTATGGCAGAGAGCCTGAGTCTGGAAAGCGGCATGTCTTCCTCCCCTCTCTCAGAGAGCTCTGTTTGTTGCTTGCTTTCACCGTCTGTTACACCACAGAGCGCCATGCCCACATCTTTTCAGGCATTTTCCTACTCTGACCATTGCTGTACAAGCCTCCCTCACACACTCAACACCTCAAAGGGGAAACATGTCATCCGTCTCTCCTCACATAGTGCTAAAAAGGACTCACATCTCCTGTGGGACTTCTACTCTTGCTCTGCTGATTGATCTGCTTAGCCCTTGCATTAATTTATCTACCTATCTATCCATCTTTCCTGTCTTTATGTCTCACCGTTTGTCTTTCCTGGTCTTTCACTAAGAATGTCTCAATCGTTTTGTACTTAATCGATAGGTACCTTAATACTAAAACATAAATAATGCATTTTATTAGCTTTGATATGAATCCAACAAACACTGAACATTCTGCTCTCAGTTTGTATTCAGTCTGAATAAGTTGCAATCTCCCCCAGTGATCTCTCATTCTGTAATATATGCTGCCTGTTTGGTTTTTGCTTTACCATGCACTTTTCTTCCATCGCTTTCTTGGACTGCTTTTTCCACTGCAGCCAACCCCCACATGAGGCATATTGATCGATCCCTAATTGTTCTGCTTGGCCTTGGATGTCTCTGTGAACCACAGCCAGCTTTTAACAGCCATGTCAGATTTATTTTTAACTGAAAAACAAAAAAAGAAGACGATCATTAACATCATTCATAGCATGCTTTTTTAACTTGTATGGTTTGCTTAAAAATATGGCCAAGCTTTTTGTACAGAAAGAGGTCCAGAATCTGTTCACCAGCACTAGCGTGTTAGTGTCTATGCATGTAGAGACTGTTTACACATGCATTCATGAATATGGGATTAATATGTATGTGTGCGCATGCATAAGCTTGTGGGCAAAGGTACAGGTTGTTACATCCTGCCCTTTCACCATCTGTGCTCAGGCAGGAGTCAGGCCACTTATATGCTCACCTACTCCATATAGCCACACTTCTCTTTAATGATTTGGTTTGTTTAGCTTTTTTATAATGTAAAAGTGTCCTCATTCAAAGTGCTGTGCAAAAATATTCATATCCATTGATTTCACTACCACACACCTCAATGTATTTTATTGGGATTTTATGCATTGGACTACCATAAGGTAGGTAACAATTAGGAAGTGGAAGAAAAATAATGCATGCTTTCAAACATTTTTACAAATAAATATATGAAAATGAAGTGTGCATATGTATTACAGCTGTCTCTAGCATGTAGCTGTCTTTACATGTGTTGGGACCCCAGCCATGGTTACAAAATGAAAGGCCAATATGACCTTTTCTCGAACTTTCAAAATAAATCACATTAACCTACTTCCAGCACAGCCAGGAAAAGGGGTTAACAGCGGACTTCCCGTGACGTCACTGTCCAAATAAAAACCCCACTTTTGCAACAAACTGACCTCTTCCACAGAGGTCCCCAGAGGAACTGGAGGGAGGGACACAGCGTGCTAATGTCTCTTTGCTGGCAAACTGACATAATTCTTCAAACCGGATCCAAGAGTGTCATACGATCACGCGATCATATACACTAAGTTAAGTAGGAATTCATTCCTGTTTGTATATCCGGTATTCATTCATGAACAGGGTAATTAAGGTACAAGAATGGCTTGACTTTTCTCTCTGAGGTTTATAGAAGCAAAGTGTGTTATTGTCAGGTTTAAACAACCTAAAATACTTATAGCATCACAAAAAGAAGAGAAAGACAAAGAATTAGTTATTTACTCGCTGCGAGGAGAACGGACAGAGATGTGCTTCAGTTACAAATCTCCTACCGCTCTGAAAACCATCTGTCCGCAACTCTCTTTTTATTATCTTTCGGGGGCCCCTAGTTACAAAAAACATTGCTCTCTAAAGGATGGGAAAAACAGCTGCATCGTAAACAGGTCATAAACACCATTATCTTTTAACAACACACTTCCACAGTCTCCCCATCTTAGGATCAGTGCGTCTTCTGTTCAGCGCAATCAGCCTTCATCTTTATGACCTCCTCAACTGCGACCGCTTCCTTCTCAGCTCCACTTTTGATGTTTGCCTGCAGACAACTCACACATTCTTACTCACACATACATCATGAAAGGTTATAAAATCAAATAGTCAAGTTAAAGAATAGAATATATAAGATAAATCTATATTCAATTATTCCAACAGTTATAGAGTTCCCAGCAGAGACCCCGTCTCTACAACGCCAGGTGGTGCAGTTTTCCCGGTCTGAAGGAAGGACAACGGGACCTCATCACCGTGGTTACAGTTGTAACGTGCAGTTTGGCCAGCCTACAGAACTAGCCGCCCCACCCCACAGCTACGGAGGTTAGCTGCAGTTAACCCCTTGTTCACTGTGGAAGATTTCTTCAAACCGATCCGTCTGTCAATCTCCCGCTCCATTCTCCCGTCACTCGTGAACAAGACCCAAAGATACTTAAACTCCTCCACTTGAGGCAGGAACTCCCCTCCAACCTGAAGAGGACAAGACACCCTTTTCCGGTGGAGAACCATGGCCTCGGACTTGGAGGAGCTGATCTTCATCCCAGCCGCTTCACACTCGGCTGCGAACCGCCCCAATGCATGTTGTAGGTCTTGGGTAGAGCAGGACCATGTAATCTGCAAAAAGAAGAGACGAAATCCACTGGTCCCCAAACCAGACCCCCTCCGACCATAAAAGTCCTGTCCATAAAGGTTATGAACAGGACCAGTGACAAATGGCAGCCCTCCCAGAGTCCAACATGCACCGGGAACCAGTCCAACTTAGTCTGGGCAATGCGGACCAAACTCCTGCTCTGCTTGTACAGAGACTGGATGCCCCCTAATAAAGGGCCCCCGATTCCATACTCCTGGAGCACCCCCCACAGGGCACCACGAGGGATACAGTTGAATGCCTTCTCCAGGTCCACAAAACACATGTGGACCGGTTGGGCAAACTCTCATGAACCCTCGAGTACCCTGTAGAGGGTATAGAGCTGGTCCAGTAACATTTATGCAGAAAACATTTATCAGATCATTTCAAATGTTCAAAATGTCCTCTAATCAGATTTTGCACCTTTGCCTACCAGAGTCTTTTTGCCCAATTCAGAGAAGATTCTTAACCTCATAGACTGATCTATACATCTGTTCATCCTCCATTACAATTCCAGACGCACTCTTACACATAATCTGTTTTCATGATTAAAATTTCAGGTGTGACTGTAATTGTCAGGCATAATGGTGCTCAACTGGGAATCAATAAGGAGCTCAGAAGCCAGTGCTCCTGATGACCTTTGTGTGCTCTCAGAGGAGCCTCAGCCATTGACATTTTGAGATCAAAGGTCCCCATAGATATGAGCTCATCAGACAGAGTGTATATGACACTCTCAGCAATCTGTGTGTGTTTTTAAATAGTGTTCCAGCTGCTAAAACATTAAAATATACCCAGAATCACAACTATTTCCGACATGAGCATGAAAGAGTAATTTCACGCCATTCTGTGTAAGATGCATATTTAAATATTTTTTGTTTTTTTTTAGAAAATATAACAAAATAGCTGGTTCTTCAAAATATTTACATGGAAAGCTCAAAAAACAAACTTTGATAAATTTATTATCCAGGATTTTTCTAACTGACTTGCTAATAAGCCCTAGTGCTTCTGCACACATTTTCTTAGATTTAGATTTAAGTGTGTAAAAACAAAGGTAACCAGGACTCTATGACAAGACAGATCTAAATATGACTAGATCTAACCTATAACCCAGATTTAGGAGATATATACATTATTCCATTGTCTGTGGCGTTCAATACATGGCGTTCAATGCATGGGGTTCGCCACAAGCCCCTTCTTCTGTGTCACCCACTGAAATCCCCTATTTTTTTATAGAAAATGTTTCACAAAAGACAAACTGTGTTTTAAAGTCTAGGTTTGATCAGTCTAATTTGGTAATATTTTGCTTTTTACAGAACAAAGGTACCATAAATGTCAAACTGACTGTTTTAAATAATGGCTGCTCAGTGAAGAATAATTTAGTTTAGGATCAGTCAGTTAATAAATTTTAGATTGTGAACTAGATATGATCAAACGCAGTCTGTATTCATTAACACAACACGACTTTAATTTATCTGTGAATCAGAGACCAGCTTCATCATCATTAGGTAGCCATTGTGTATGGCCACAGTTTTTAACAGCACAACACTGTGAGATGCCAAAAACCTACTAAGTGGACATGCAAATATGTGAGAGAAAAGTGTGAAAGAAAGGTTATCCATGACACACCTTTCGAACTGCGTGATTAATCCCCAGGGCCATGCCATCCTGAGCAGTGAGCCATATTGCCCTATTAAAGACTGTCATACAATTTGTTAACCTCAAAATATAAAAAAATAAATCTGAAGTTCCAGTATGTAAAATTTAGAACAACCTGTTGTTAATAATGATTTGTTTTTATTGGTCTGGAATTGGATTATATATATGTATATATATATATATGTATATATATATATATGTATATATATATATATATATATATATATATTTATATATATATATATATATATATATATATATATATATATATATATATATATATATATATATATATATTTATATATATACATATATATATATACAGGGGTTGGACAATTAAACTGAAACACCTGTCATTTTAGTGTGGGAGGTTTCATGGCTAAATTGGACCAGCCTGGTAGCCAGTCTTCATTGATTGCACATTGCACCAGTAAGAGCAGAGTGTAAAGGTTCAATTAGCAGGGTAAGACCACAGTTTTGCTCAAAATATTGAAATACACACAACATTATGGGTGACATACCAGATTTCAAAAGAGGACAAATTGTTGGTGCACGTCTTGCTGGCGCATCTGTGACCAAGACAGCAAGTCTTTGTGATGTATCAAGAGCCACGGTATCCAGGGTAATGTCAGCATACCACCAAGAAGGACGAACTACATCCAACAGGATTAACTGTGGATGCAAGAGGAAGTTGTCTGAAAGGGATGTTCGGGTGCTAACCCGGATTGTATCCAAAAAACATAAAACCACTGCTGCCCAAATCACGGCAGAATTAAATGTGCACCTCAACTCTCCTGTTTCCACCAGAACTGTCCGTCGGGAGCTCCACAGGGTCAATATACACGGCCGGGCTGCTATAGCCAAACCTTTGGTCACTCATGCCAATGCCAAACGTCGGTTTCAATGGTGCAAGGAGCTCAAATCTTGGTCTGTGGACAATGTGAAACATGTATTGTTCTCTGATGAGTCCAACTTTACTGTTTTCCCCACATCCAGGAGAGTTACGGTGTGGAGAAGCCCCAAAGAAGCGTACCACCCAGACTGTTGCATGCCCAGAGTGAAGCATGGGGGTGGATCAGTGATGGTTTGGGCTGCCATATCATGGCATTCCCTTGGCCCAATACTTGTGCTAGATGGGCGCGTCACTGCCAAGGACTACCGAATCATTCTTGAGGACCATGTGCATCCAATGGTTCAAACATTGTATCCTGAAGGCGGTGCCGTGTATCAGGATGACAATGCACCAATACACACAGCAAGACTGGTGAAAGATTGGTTTGATGAACATGAAAGTGAAGTTGAACATCTCCCATGGCCTGCACAGTCACCAGATCTAAATATTATTGAGCCACTTTGGGGTGTTTTGGAGGAACGAGTCAGGAAATGTTTTCCTCCACCAGTATCACATAGTGATCTGGCCACTATCCTGCAAGAAGAATGGCTTAAAATCCCTCTGACCACTGTGCAGGACTTGTATATGTCATTCCCAAGACGAATTGATGCTGTATTGGCCGCAAAAGGAGGCCCTACACCATACTAATAAATTATCGTGGTCTAAAACCAGGTGTTTCAGTTTCATTGCAAAATCAGGCCAGAAGGTTAGAGGCAGGTATCAGTACCAGGACAATGCCGACACAAATTATTCAGTTCTTCCGTAAAGTATGCAGACCAGCTTGATAAACTCTAATGAGCTGAAACATCTGCCTGCCTGGGGCACATTATGACCCCTGTAGCCCCCAACAAAGCATGTATGCCCAGCCTTTCTGCCACTGCCTCCTTGCGTCACCTCCAGGCATCCTGTGGCAGAATGAACACCCTGGAGTCAGCTCCATCTGCCACCCCCCCTCAGGGCAGCAGCCAGGTGCTGGGCATGCTCTTACCCCGGCCATGCAACAACAGCAATGCCTGCTAGGATCGGCCTTGCTGTGCCAACTGTTGATCATCATGTTCTCTTATGCCTGCCCATTAACCCAGGGTGAAGCAGTGCTTAATATAGATTCACAGAAAATGACACGTGAACTCAAAATATGTTCTAATCTTGCAGAAAGGATCCTGAAACCAACCATGTCTGTTGTTGCTGTAATCTTCTGCTGCGTTTGCTGCAGGTCTCCCTGGTTTTGTCCCCTAGAGAAGCAGTGAGAGCAGACGCAGAGCCTTGGTTAATTAGTTGCATCATGGGGACTAAGCATGCGGGAAAACAAAATGAGGTACAGCAAATGTTTGATGAGGAATATTTACGCAATGTTTAGTTTTAGAACCAGTCACAGTATTGTTCTTTAGATGTTAATAATCTTAAAAGGTTGTGTCAGAAACACCATGGAACACGGGATGAAGATATGAGGTTTGTCCTCAGGCTTTAGGAGGAATTTAATTACTTATGCTTGGCTCGTAATAATTGATCAAAGCTTTAAAAAAAAACATTAAAGGTGACTTATTATACTTCCTTTTAAACATTTAGGTCTATGGGCTATACAAAACATGTTAATTACATACAAAACCATTCTCAGATAATGAGATTTCACCTACTCAGGTTCCCGTATTTTGAGCTCCTTTCAGACTGAGGTGTTTTAGTGCTCTGTCACTTTTATGCAAATTAGCTGTGTCTGGCAACGCCTCCAACTCAAAGCTGGGGGCGTGGCCAGCACTTCGTACACGTGAAAATGGCTGCCAGCAGATACGCAACAGTAGAGCCATACATCTTGACCCTGAGTCAGACACAGAAGCAGAAGAAGTGGAGCCTCCTGAACAACCATCAATGATGTGGCAAGCAGTTTCTAAATGGTAACTTCAGAATGTCATGTTCATAAATCAAAATGTTATTATTTATTACCATCTCAATTAGGGTTGCCACCGTTTATGTATAACATACGAAATATCCGTATGAAATATCCATTTCTGTCACGCAACAATAAGTACTTACATTTCTGTCATTTGCAGATTTGCCATGAACAGTAGGGACTGAATTTTTTTGTCTGTCTTTGAGGGTAGCCATTGCAAAGCACATGTAACGTAAAACCAGCCGCTGGGACATGATCCTCTACAGAACATTAAGTGGGTCGAACTAGTCAGGGGCAGCACTCAGGTAACGTTGCTAGGTGCCAATGTTACTGTGAAGTGAATTGTGAAGCTTTTGAAACCCCACATTTTGTAGAAAAAATATAATATTCATTTATAGTCAAAAAACAGCTAAATGGCTTTTATTGGCGTTAGGACTGTTTGTAGAAGCATTAGAGACCAAATTGGAAGTATAAAAACTGTCAAAAAGTGAATTTTGCATAGTAGGTCCACTTTAATTTTTTTTCCAAAACAACTGCTCTTAATATTTTGGGGGTTTTTTGTCTTTTTTTTTTTTTTGTCTTGTATAAGTATAATACAGGTAAAATGATTCATCAACACAAGATAATAAACTTTCACCTTTTAAATATTATATATTTAATCTTAGCATAATTAAAAACACTTATGAACCTGTAATCTGTTATTTATGTCACTCTTTCATTGCCACTTGTTGAAGCACTTTTAGGTTCACAGTTTTTCTTTTTGGCAGCTGCAGACTATGTCACATTTAAAAGTATAGAACTAGTTCGAAATGTGCCTCAGTTCTACTGATGAGAAACTAAAAAGATATTTAGTGATGCTAGAAAATAACTCACATACTAATAAATGGACTGAATTGATATAGTCCTTTTACAGTCATACCAACCACTCAAAGCGCTTCACACTAAAGCTGCATTCATCCAATCACACTCACTAATGGGCACACATTCATGCAGCGATACACTGATGGTGTGGCAGGAGGAAGCTGGAATTGAACCAGAAACTTTCTGATTGCAGGACAACTTCTCTCCCTACTGAGCCACAGTCTCCTCATGATAATAATAATCCTGATTTCACCATTTATGATTTAGTGCATTTTGATTCTGGTGCTGAAATAACAGCTACACATCATGATATCATTTTATTAAATCTGTTTTTGTTCCTTTTTTATTTTTTAACTTTACAAAGTGAAGTCAACAGGAATATTACTGAAGTATCAAGATAAGAACATTTTCTTTGAGTTTCCCAAGAAAGATACAATTCTACTTTTAAAATGTGGGCTTACCAGTAATTCAGCTTTACATTTTTTAGACATATGTTATGTGTTTCATTTAGGTAAATAGATGAAGACCACTGTCTTGTCTCAGCTCAGTTACTAAAGAAATATGAGTGTGCCACTTGCCTTGAGAGGACACTAAAGACACTTTATGGCTTTTTAATAATTGCCTTCTCAAAATTGTTATCACAATGCAGCCTGTTTTATGGGATTGAGGAAATCCCATTTACAAGCTCTCAGGAGCACACTGGCAATCTTGGATGTGATGGGTTTCACCACCTGAGTGCCTGGTCTGCACCCCTCCTGCTGTTTGGCTCCTTTATGAGCCCTGATTCAGTAGCAAGCTGCACCCATTTGATTATAAGAGATCCCTGTGCAACCAGAATGTCTCTCTATGTTGTTTTCTCATCAGTATTATGTTTCCGAATAAAAAATGTACAAAAAGATATTCTTCTGACTGAGCAGAGAATCTGTCACAAGCTGTTGGGCTTGTGCTCAAGGTCAGAGTGTAGATCTGCACTAAAGGGAGGTGCATACATAATGTAGACAATGTACTGAATTCATTGCTAATTAGCTCTAACGAGAAAGGATGCCCCCTGATTTCCTCTGACTTTAGTCTCATTTGCATGAATATAATAGGGCACAAGAGAGTGTAAAGCCCAACGTCTGTCCTCCCCCAGGAGGGAGGGAGGAGGAGAGGTGTTGCAAGGATCTTTGTGCACAAGTGATAATTATTAAAGAGCTGTTTTTCTGGGTCCTGGGCCATAACATGGACAGTCTGTTGTGAAAAAGTATTTCTGATTAAAGGAAATGAGCCAAGGACTTGCAAAGACATGCTCGAATTGAGTTTAGCAAATTTTTCAAATTGCAAATGTTATATTTTAGAGCTTGATAAATGGGAATAGATGCTTGTTTTAGACACATGCTGATTGCACGAGTTAAATTGTGTTAGAGCAGATGTGGATCAGGTACAAATAATTTATTTTACTGTAGTAACATAAGAGCTTTCATGAAGGGTTTTTAATAGTTATATTACCTAAAAAAGTAATTTATTAATAGGAGGATTGAATGATGGTGGTTGACGTATGGGGGTGGGGAGGACTGTCATATCTGGGTGTGGTGATACATCATTAACAAGGACGGGGGCTTTAAGTGCCAAATGAATCTGTTTTTGTCTTTCCTGTTGGATCTCAGAATGAATGGTCAGTGGTGCAGTAAAGTGCCATGCATTCATTTAGATAAGTGTTATTGCTGCACTGGAGCAATACAGCTTTGGCAACGCAGGCCAGCCTGGTGGGTGTTGAAGCAGCGTAATTATCTCTGATTCCTGTGATGGCAATGATTGCTAAAACAGCCGAGTGGGCCCAGATAACAGCAGGTGAGGTTGTCAGATTGCCAGCTGGTGGGCTCGTGTCACAGGACGTGAGTGCACATGAGCGCACCAGTGCATCTAATTGTTTGTGATGAAGGTGGCTCACTGGCGGTTACTTGTGCATATGAAAAGAGTTGGATTAAAAGGAAACTGGATCGGTAGTGCTGCAGAGACTCCAGAATATTTTAGGCCTCATTGAAAACCTTCAGTCATACTGTGCTTGAACTTTCTCACAATTTGTCACATTACAACCTGATACTCCTAAAAATAATTAATATATAGAGTCTACCTGTGTGTCATTTAATCTCAAAAGGCCTTGGAGTTTTATACGAAAATACTACTGAACAAACAACACCATGAAGACAAAGGAACACATCAGAATATAGATGCTCTGGTAAGAAAACACCATCCCTATGGTGAAACATGGTGGTGGTATCAAGCTGTTGGGGGGGGGGGGGGGGGGGGCTTTTCTTAACAAGTACAGGGACGCTGATTTAGAGTTGATGTGAAGACTGGTGGACATAAATACAGTTCAATATGAGAAGAAATCCTGCTAGAGGCTATTACAGATCCATCCAACAGGACAACAAGGCTAAACATACAGTCAGAGCTAAAGGGGAATAGTTTAGATCAATTAATGCATGCATTAAACTGGCCCAGTCCTAAATCTAATTAATAATTATACTTGGGTGACAGGTGCTGGAACAAAAAGGATAT
This sequence comes from Girardinichthys multiradiatus, assembly GCF_021462225.1. NCBI lineage: Eukaryota > Metazoa > Chordata > Actinopteri > Cyprinodontiformes > Goodeidae > Girardinichthys > Girardinichthys multiradiatus. The sequence goes on along the minus strand of NC_061795.1, from coordinate 25,611,515 downwards.
TTCTGATTTCATTTGTAAAAAAATTAGGAAACAATGTTATTTGCCTTTGACTTCACAAACGTGCTTCTTTGTGTTGGTTTATTACTTAATACCCCAATAAAATGCTTTAATGTGTGTGGCTGTTAGATGAAAAAGTTCAAGCAGTATTAATATTTTTGCAAGGCACTGTATGTTTATCCTCTTTTATGCCCACACAAGCAGATTCACTTTACATCTATGCTTAATAAACTTCAAACAGATTGGCATTGACAGATACCATGTGACGAAGATTGTGACAGAGATTAAAGCAGACATTTTTATTTTTATCCTTTAAAACGTTCACCCTTCATTCCAAGCCACTCTGACAGGCTGCAAATAAACTAACACACATCTGTTGTGTTTCAAAGGGGTGACACCATGCAAAAGGAATACTAATCTGACTGAAGTACATTTATCAGTCTGACATTAAAAGCAACTAAATGCTCTGCTCATTTCCACAGCCACTGAAGAAACCTTGAACATGCAGGATCTTCAGTAGCATGAGTGAGACATTGGATGCGACAGATGCTTGCCAAGAGATATGGCTTTTATTGAAGTTCCCACACAGCTCAGACTCTATGAGATATTGCAACTAGTTTAATTTTTCTCCTGAATCCCAGTGTCAATTCTGGCCCAATGATAAGTGAATTGCATGATGTCTCTAAAGGCTGGATAAATTGTAGAATCTGCACAAGAAGACAGAAAATATCAGTTTTTTGCATCATCTTATGGAAATTCAACAAAGCAAAGGCTCACTACACATCTAAAAAATAGTTTTTGTTTCATCATATCTCCTCTGTCCAGTCAGATAGAGATTCAGAAGATCCATTCCTCCTGCTCATGCTGGTAAAGACGCAGTTTGAGATGATCAACACTCACTCAGCTGACTAATGAGGTGGATTCAGTACAGGGCAGAGGGCTGGGCTCAGCGTCTTTGTTCGACAGGCCCGTAGCCCCACTCCTTCCTGGCAGATCCCAGGGGAGGCCTTGCAGACAGCCTAATTGAATCAAGTACACATGGTGCCTCCCTCTTCGCAGATCGGCCCCTCCCCGTACAAGAGAAGCGAAGCAGAGTGCTTCAGCTTTGAAGCTTTTGTTCTCCTCAGCACCATGGACAGCTCCGGAGGGGCTCCACTGCTGCAACTGGTTGTTTGCTACTGGAGAAGCAGATGATCGCTGCATTTTAGCAACTGCTCTCCCTGGACTCCAGAGTCCAAGAAGAAAAAATGACATATAGTACTTTGGTAGAAAAAATTAGTCCGCTGTTTAGTTTTGGTTATGTATATAGCAGCTTTCCTGTTGATTCTTCTATTTGATTAAACTTAGAATAACATTGAAACACTATTACTCACATGTCAGAGGGCAGGTGACTCAGACATACAAACCAAACAACTATTTGGTTTGGAGAGAAAAAGACTGTGCATACCTTAGCATCCAGTTTGCCCTGTAGCTGCATCCCTCCTTTCTCAAATAGGCCCATCACAGTTAGGCATGCTCGGTTCAAAGACAAATCAGTTATGCTTCCAGGAAAAGTCAGCTTATTAGTCCACCTCCAGATGCGAGGTAATGGAGGACAATTTGCAAGCCAACCTTTTAAATTGAAAGAAATGGACCAGCATCTGCAGAGATCTCTTCTCTGGGAAGCATGTTGCCTCCTCCTGTTAGCTCACCTGATTTGAATAAATGTCAAGTAGAATACATCAACACATATATAATGTTGGACGTGAACTTTTAAACCTGGAACTGGCTGGGCATCAAATGCTTGGGAAATTCAGAAACATAGCAGTGTTATACACTGTTTCGGAAAAAGGAAAGCTGTTTTCAGTATGTATTATTTTTTTCAAAATAAACATCTGATAAAAACTGACACTCAACAGGATGAATATGTCTTACCTTTCTAACATACCTGAATTTGCTTTTTTGATAGAGCTTTGCAAAGCATTGATACCCTTTAAAGTTTTAGACATTTTGTCATCTTAAAACCAAAAACCTCTCTGTATTTCCTGATTTCCCTTCATACATTCCAGTGTAACCAATTACATTCAGAAGTCACTTTTTTAGTAAGCAGAATTTACTTATAAACCACATAAGTTAATTTCATTACCATACCAGCTGCTCCGTGAGGGCCTCACAAGTTAGTTAGGGAACATTAGGGAACAAACAGCATCATCGGGACTAAGGAACACACCAGACGGGTCAGAAATAAAGGTTTCTAGACGTTTAATGCAGGTTTAGGCCTTAAAACAATTAGCCAAGCTTTCACAATCTCACAAAGCACTATTCAGTCGATTACACAAAAATGGAAAGAGTATTGCACAACTACAGTACTTTCAAGACATGACCAATTACCTGATCTGACATACTGGGACGGAGAGAATGGTCAGATTAGAAGCCAAGAGGCCCATAGAGACTCTGGAGCAGCTGCGGAGATCCATAGCTCAGGTAGGAGAATCGGTCAGAGTTTTAGGGAAGATGGGTGGAGATAAAGACGGAAAAAAATCTGAAAGAAAACCCGTTATCTTACAAAGTGTTACCGGACCAGCTTTTGTGTCAAATACAAACTGAAATACTAAAGTATTCACTTAGGGGTGCTGAATACATCTGTAAGCAATTCTTCCAATTTTATTTGTATAAGCATATGAAAACCATGTATCATTTTCCTTCCACTTCACAATGTGTACTATATTGTGTTCAACAGGCATGGGCACTTTTCCAAGACACTCTACTAATCCGATACTACAATTAACGTAAATTGAAAATACCTGAGAAGCAAAAATGTAATTGCAGGGAACATCTGGATTAGTCCAGGCATCGTATATCTTCTGCTAATGAAATTACAAAGGAGTCTGGAGAGTACATCCAGGCAAAGCTCTCATGTTTATGAGCCACAGGAACCTCAATGCTTTCAATCTCAGATGCCGGTGTCTGCTGCGGATCCAGGTTGTATGCCTATTTCATGAGGACCACATAATGGTAACAGAGCCCAAGCAAACTGATGTGAGATTATCCTCCCTCCATCACATTTAAAAATGTTATGTCTGTTTTGTTACTTGAGTACTGAAATGCTAATAGGTGTAATTGCAGGGCTGAAGCACTGGCTGTAATGGTGTTAAAAAAAACGAATGTCTTTCAGCTCCTATACAATATCAAACTGATTGCTCCATCTCCTCAAAGAGCAGCACCACGCCCATCTCGGCTGTCCACATGTCCGGATGCTAAGGTTTCAATGCTCTGTGCGGTTGAGCAGCTGCTAAGAGATGACCAGCAAGGTTCATAAAACACTGTGATCAGCCGAGTAACTAATGTTGCAAATCATGTTATTTACTTTCATTATGCACATTCCTTATTGCTGGTAGAGCTATAACAGCGGTTTAACTGTGTATTGATAGAAAATCTACATTGGCTTTCAAAGGTCTTTTGACCGAAGGTGATCAATAGCCACTCTCAGTTCAAATTTTGAATTCATCATGCATCCTGATATGTTATTGATTTGTGCAGTGAGTGCTCTAAAATCAGACTGAATAAACAGAACCCCTATATGCAGTCAGGTTTATCTTTCAGGGCTTGAAGTTTACAGAAAGGAAAAGGATGAAGGCTGTATCCTAATTTTTCCAGCATAAAGGTTATTTTTCCCACCACTAACATCACTTGGTATATTTGTTTCACTATTAATACTCCTGTCCCTGTTCAGTTTGGCTTTATGTTGCCAGATGGGACGTAATACCACAGAAGTTACTTAAATAGTAGCAGGAATCATGTGTGTTTTGTGTATTTTTATCAGCAAGGCTGTAAGACTCCCCACAGGCAGGACCCTGGGTTCAGAAACAGAGTAATTTATGCAGTCCTGCCTCTGCAGAGCTGAGGCATACAGTAATTTCCAACCCCTCAGCCGCCGGGTACTGTTGCTGTGTGAGAGCACTGCAGACAGAAGGATGTGTTGAACTGGTCCTGAATAGTAATAGTTTAAAAAACACTTCGCATACATTGCAGCTGTGTGGTTAAGACTCAGCTCTGAATGTATCCCATAACAGAGACAGTCGATACTGTAAGTTATTCTCACACAGAGGTAGGAGAATCAAGCAGGACCACAGTGACATCTAGTGGCTTTGTAAAGGCTCTCTTATGTGTTTTATGGATAGTGTTTGTCAGGTTTTCCAAGTTCTGTGGTTAAATTTCCAATTCGAAAACCGGAACGCATTTTATTCGAAAGAAAAATCAATTGTCCTTGACTGACATCATCTTGTAATGTTTGCTGTTTCTCATCTCAAATTAAGACTTTTCCATCATGCTGTTTTGTTTTGAATCCTTGTAGTTTGTCTGCAGCAAAAAGTAGAATCAGTGATTTTTTTTATTAGTCAGACAAAAAGAGCACATAGCAGGGCCAAATGACGCTGGACAAAGTCCAGTTTATGTAATTCTCTGGAAGGAATCCAGCAGAAACTGAGGTGATGATGGCCTTGACTGACAAACGAGAGGATGGACTCACTGAGGCGAGTGCTGAAGGCAAATCATCAGTGTGGGTGTTCAGTCTGGCTCTTAACAGAAGAGCTGAGTTCTTGAAAGACCTTGAACACTGAGGGTCATTGCAGCCAGGCTTCTGTTATTACATGCATGTTTTAAGAACATTTCAGCTGAGAGCATTTTAAATCCGTTTTCTTAGAACGTTATGTGCCTCTTCAGTTTGATACACCTCACATGAAATTATAGTGAATAAACTCTGAATACAGTGTTGATACAGTAAACAGATGATGCTCACCAGTCTTAGTTCTTGCTAATTCCCCTGTTGTTTACTCCTTCCTTCTGTGGTCTTCTGATAAGAGAGGAGAAGAAATGTGGGAAGCTATTTCGCCTCTGTCTGCTGTTGCAGGTTGGGCTGGGCTTCTCTATTTGAAGCGCCTGTATCTCCCCGCCACAGCTGTGTGGAGCAGATTTAGAGCGGTTCTCATATTCCCACCTCAGCTAAAACGTGTAACCTCACGTTTTGCCTGTGAATACAGATTTGCTTTCCCAATGAAGCTGTTCCAGACGTGTTCAGCTATTGTCTGAGCTGTCCTGTATCAGCTCAGCTTCAGTTAATGCTCCATTATGAGTTCATCCATGCAGCACTGCCTTTCATAAAGCCTTTCTAAGTAGCCTAGCCCATAGTCATTAACGATCAGAAAAATGTTCAGTACAATAAAGGGTCGTAGGGGTTAGGGGGTTGGGGGTGGTGGTGTCAGTGCCTCTATATGTTCACTTTATCTGATTTTAGAAATGTAAATTAGCTTCTCACAGCCATTGTCTTTGCTCTCCTTGGTCTGTAAAAGGATAATGTAAGTCTTTAACCCTCAGATAGACCCCTGACTAATAGTATTATTTTCTCCGCTCCTGAAAAATTATCATTCAGACATCAGCAATGAGGTAATGGCGGAAGAATGGTCACTGACCTATGTCCTAATTTTTGTTCTTCTTGCAATAATGTGAAGACAGAATAGACACAATTTAGATTGCCTTGAAAAAGTAACATTTTCACATATTGTCATATGGTAATCATATATTTAATGTTGTTTGATGAGATTTAATATGAATGGCCAACAAAGTCATATTAAATGCATTAGAATCAGCATCTGGGGAAATGAAGCTTAACACAGGATACGTAAAAAAGGAAAACTGTTAGAGGATCCAACAGACTTGAGACGGGGGTGGAGGTTCAGCTTCCAGGAGAACAACAACCTTAAACATTGAGGCAGAGCTATTACTGAATTGTTTTGATCAAAACATGTGTTAGAGTGACCCAGACAATGTCACAACTAAGTTCAGTTGAGAAATGGAGACGAGATTTTATTATTGATGTTCACAGTGGGGGGCTAAATACAAACGCATGAGACATTTTTGTAAAAGTATTAAATACTATGCATGGTTGTCCATCCACCTCACAAGAAGGTAAAATGTTGTTTTGGCCAATAACAGCAAAAGAGTTTGTGGTTGAAACTTTGCAAAATGTGGAAAAACCTCAAGAAGTGTGAATACTTTTGCAATGTAAAACTCAGTAAGTTAGAAATTTTCTGAAAGGTATATTTACTTCAATAAGTCGATTTACTAAGTGAAACACGTTACGTAGAATAATTACACACAAACTGATGTTTTCAAGCCATAATTTTTGTTAATGAAAATGTTCTGTTTACAGCTAATTAAAACGTGATATTTAGGATTAGAAAATTACCTCAGACCAATCAATAATGTTTTTGATAGAGACATGTAGACTTAATAAAAAGAATATTTAATACCTGCTTAAGGATTGTTAATTTCAAAAGCTACTTTTAGTCTGACAAGCCTCATCGGCACGCATATTCTAATTTATTGTGATGTACCTTTATGTGGTTATTCATTGTTTATCCATTTGATATAGTCCACTGGCTTTTTAAATTCAAAGTGTTGTCAGCACATTTCTACCTGACTCCTGATTGGATTTGGACTGGGATTTTTTTGTTTCCATTTGAGCCTTCTAGTCACATCAGTTCTGACCTCAGCCTAAAAGGGGCGTAAGGTTTGGCGTTGACATTACTGCATGATTGGGCTTTTTCCATTTAAATTCAATCCCAGTGACAGAGCAGCCAAAATGTGAGTGATGCATCACACAATAGGCTTGCTCCCTGTTCTCTCAATCTTCATGCCCTTTTCACAGCATCAGGCAGGATATGGTGTGACTTTATTTTAAAACAAAGATGCTCACGTCACTTGAATTGTCATAGTCTTGTTTTGCATTTTTCGAAGATGTACTTTCTTGCCATATTCTCTGCAAAATCTTCCAAAAGGTATATTGCTAATGAAATCTATTGATGTCAAACTCCCTGTCATTCATGTTTGGATCTTTTTGGGTGCAGGCAACATTAGCGTTTTTACGTTTCACTAAAGTATTAAACACCACGCTGGCTTTGGTAAATGTCACCCGTCGTGTTAGTCATTAAGCTATGGTGGTATAGCATTTTGCAAAGGTCATGTTGAGCCAGCAGGGAAAAGCAGTCGCTGACACTTGCTTTGCCGTTGCTGACAGAGGTCTGGATACGAGCCTGCAGTCGACAAGGCTCAAAGGCTTGAATGGCTTGCTAAATTTTCCCCAGAGTCTTTGATAAAGTTGCTCTGCATTTTTAAGAAAGAGGAAAGCCAAGGTGGAAATGCAGAATTTTATGAAAAGGTAACATCTTGTTTCTCTGTACAGTTAACCAACACCCTTCACACCCCCACCCCTCCATGTGCACAAACAACAAAAAATAAATAAAAATAAGTGTACATACTTTAAAATATTTACACTCATATTTGCTGTACCATAATACTGTTATACAACCCCAATTCCAATTAAGTCGAGACATTGTTCAAAATGTAAATAAAAGCACCATTTTGTGAACAACGGGATGAGCAAATAGTCCAACAGTTTAAGAACAACATTTCTCAACATACATCACATGTAATTTAGGTATTTCATAATCTACAGTCTATAATATCATCAAATGATTCAGATAATCTGGAGAAATCTCTGCATGTAAGCAGCAAGGCTGAAAACCAACATTGAATGCCCGTGACCTTTGATCCCTCAGGAGGCACTGCATTAAAAACTGACATCATTCTATAATGGATATTGAACCACAAGGGGCTCAGGTACACTTCAGAAAACCATTATCAGTTAACACAGTTCCTCGCTACATCTGGAGGTGCAAGTTAAAACTCTACCATGCAAAGAGAAAGCCATATATCAACAATGCCCAAAAATGCTGCCAGCTTCTCTGGGCCCAAGCTCATCTGAAATGGACTGAAGCAAAGTGGAAGAGTGTGCTGAGCTCTGATGAATCCACATTTCAAATTGTTTTTGGAAATCATGGAAGTCGTGTTCTCTGGACCAAAGAAAAAAAGGACTATCTGGATTGTTATCAGCGCAAGTTTAAAAACCAGCATCTGTGATGGTATGGGGGTGTGTTAGTGCCCATGGTATGAGTAACTTGCACATCTGTGAAGGCAACATTAATGCTGAAAGCTACACTGAGGTTTTGGAGCAACATCTGCGGCCATCCAAGCAACACCTTTTTCAGTGACGTTCCTGCTTATTTTACCACGACAATGCCAAGCCACATTCTGCACCTGTTACAGCAGCGTGGCTTTGTAGTAAAAGAGTCCAAGTACTAGACTGGTCTACCTGCAATCCAGACCTGTCTCCAATTGAAAATGTGTGGCTCAGTATGAAGCACAAAATACGACAATGGAGACCCTGGACTGTTGAGCAACTGAAGTTGTTAATCAAGCAAGAATGGGAAAGAATTTCACCTACAAAGCTTCAACAATTAGTGTCCTCAGTTCCTAAACGCTTAGTGAGTGTTGCTAAAAGGAAAGGTGATGCAATAAACTGGTAAACATGGTCCTGTTCCGGCTTTTTAAGAACCTATTGCAAGCATTAAATTCAAAATGAATGAATGTTAACAAAACACAATAAAGTTGATCAGTTTAAGAACTAAATATCTTGTAGTGTATTCGATTGCAAATAGTTTAAACAGGATTTGCAAATCATTGTATTCTGTTTTTATTTACATTTTACACAAGGTCCCAACTTAATTGGAATTGGTGTTGTACAACAATACTAATATATCCTTCTTTTGCTCCCATATATTATATTTTCCACGTGTTCACGTCACATAAGAATTTGAGATTACTTGAAGCCTAAATGGCAGTACCATAAAAAATCATAGGGCCTTGCAAAAATATTCATACCTCTTGAACCTTTACACATTTTGTCATATAAGAATTAACTCTAGGTATATGTGATAGATAAAACAATGTGAAAGGAGTATTTAAATTTAGCCATCCTGTGTAAATACCTTGTAAAACCAACTTTCACAGATTGATCTGCAAAACTTATAGAGATATACAGGCTTTGCATTCTGCCAATTCTTTGCAAAGTAGCCCAAACTCAGCTTCTGGTGCACATTAATTATTTTCTATGGCAATATATCACCTTTGTCTTTCAGTATGAGTTCTAAAGCTGAAATTTAGAATTATGTATGCTGTCGCTTTTTTGGAAGCATTCCCCAAGCACATATCATTATACTGTACTTAGAGGCAGCCCTTTACGCAGGTGGCCTGTTTGTTTATGATGCAGTATACTTTCATTACAGCCTAACAGTAAGTGACAGATGTTGATATATGTATATATATATAGTTAATCTTTAGCTTCGCGCTCACTGTGAACCTCCCAGGGACCAGCGTTGGCTGTCAGCCCCACATGTCCTTGAGTCAAAACCTTGGGCCGTCCTTGACGTGTACCTCTCTCAATCGCTCTGCTCTCTCTGACTCAGTCCCTCACTCTGTCCATGCTGCCGTTTTAAAAACCTTTACACCCACACAGAGGCTCTCTGTAGATGTAATTTAATTTTGCTCATAGGACACAGATATGATTACATACTGGGCCAAATGTAATTTTCTCTGGCCAGTTTTGTAAATGAAATTTTCAGGGCGCCACATTTGCTGCAACTGACTTAAACTCAGTGTTCGCTGATTTAGTTTTATTGCTTATAACCTAATTATAACTAATTAATCTAAATTAAAAATGAACAACAGATTTTCCAACACAATTAACACATACATTCCTCTAATTTTAGTCTTTAATGCTTATAGTTTAAATATAGACTGACATAGAAGTATCAATTTGGGACACGTTGGGTAAAGGTCCATTTGTTAATTTGCCAAAAGAAAGGTGTAAATATGTTACTTCAATTTGTAGTTCTCATATCATTAAATATATCCAGTGATGTATTTTCACTACCAAGTGTAAAACAAACATAAAAACATAGCTGGATAATAAAGTATGAATTTCTATTGCAAGATCTCACAAAATAAAGAAAATTTGGCTTTGTTTGTAATTGGGTCAGTTACATCACAAGAGGACCCAGAATCAAGATGATTAGCTGCCATTAGTAAATATCATGGTAAACAAGTGACATATTTTGAGAAAAATATTCTGAAGCATTCAAGTTGTACGGTTCAACCGTACCTCACTGGAATCATTGTGAAGTTATAGGATGTACTGCAGGTGCATGTGTGGTGGGGCTTACTGGCATAAGGCTCATTATAAATCTGTTGTGTCTGTCTGCCTGACAGTCATCTTCTGCAGGTGATGCAGCAGGTCTGTATCGCTGGGAATCAAAGATCAATTAGTATCACATAAATCCATTGAAATTTAATAATGAATTCTGGCCAGTCCTGTCTCCTCTGCACATTTCACCTGTTTGTTTTGTTGTTCCCAAATTGTGCTGTAACCTATGGAGTGTTTTCTGTAATCATTCGAAGGAGAACATTTATAAAAAATTGTAAAACACAAAAAAGAGGAAAAATGACTTGGAAAATTTTCAAACTGACCTACTCAAAAGAACAGTGATCAGTTGCATCACTGTATGCCCTATGTGTCACAAGAGGCATATGCATGTTGAAGCTTGTTTTGCAAGGGTTGATTTCATATCCATTAAATCTTTAACAACGAAATAGCAAAAAGAAAAACAACTGCATTTTGCTCTATAGAAGAAAAATTATATCTAAGGTTAGTTGATTTTACAGAAATGCCCAGCTTGTACGTTTGATTTTTAAGATAACTGCAATAGCATTCTTGCAGGAAGGAAGTGTATAACTCCGAACAGATGTGCTACTTTTCAGCTGTGTAAACTAGAGAATATCAGTTTTTTCTTCTCTGTTGCAGTCAATTTCAGGTCCTTTACATGTTTTTCCTCTGTATCCATTAGCACAGCTCAATTATTTCTGCTTGGCTTGTCATGTGCAGGTGGTGGCATGGGACACTGCTGGAGAATGGCAGATTGGAGAACTAAGTGAGGCCAAAAAAGGCAAAGTGTGGTTCAGATGAACGACTGACAGAAAAAATTAAAAGGAGGTTCAGGGGAAAGGTGGAGGTCCTGGAGGTAGATAAAGCTCCGGGGAACTGTCTTGCTCTGGCAGGCTAATTGAAGCGACGTGCAGCAGCGGACTCAGAGCTGTCTCTCCAACGAAGAGCCCATTTGCTACATTTTGCAGATTGTGTGCTGAATCCTGATGATGTGACAGAAGAGCCGCACTGTGCCTCTGAGACCCTACAACTCCCCACTCCAGTCTGTGGATTCTACATCCAAGCCCCGTCACCACACCCCTGAATCTCCAGCCAAATCTCCAGAGATCTTATTGTCAAAGGGTCAGAGGCTTTCCAAACATGAGCACTTGCTGTCAAACACAACATATGAATATGAATTATTTTGCACAGGGGATTGTGTGAATTTGTTGAGCAGTCTTATGCATGATAATGTGATATTAGTCTATGCTAAAAGTGTTGTACATGTTTCCCCTTGTTGGATTAGAAGAGATTAAGTCTTCTAGTAGAGCACATAGCTGAAAGCATCCACTGAATTATTTATCATGAAGTAAAGCAATCACTTAGAGAAAAAGGAAATGGAGTATGGTTTAATCTGAGAATCTGCAGCACATATTCTTGGTTAATATTTGGCAATTCATGATTACAACCTCTTTATGTTTAAGATGCCACAATTATTATCTTGTTTTTAAATACACTGCTTTACGACCATTGTTTATTATAAACAATGGTCATCTAAAACAAGATGGGATTTTATAGCTTTTATAGTTGTTAAAGGAAGTGTGAGTACAGCTTTTTGCTGATAGACTTATCTCACTGAGAACACTTTTCAGCTCATATTGCTTATAGTAGTTAGCATCACAACAGTTAGCAAATCATAGTGTTTTCCAACTTGCTACTTGAATGCTCTGGGTTTTTCCCAGCTCCAAGGTTCACCTTCTGAGACAACTTGAACAGTGTATAATAACACAGTGAAACTACAGTAACACCTGTAACAAATAACAATACAGCAAATGAAGGAACTCTTGCATTCATAAACAGAAAACTACAAAACATCTAAAGAAAAATGCCAGCAACATCTATGGATGAAGGGTCAGTGCTCCATACACAGTCTATGAGTTCCCCAAAGTGGTCAGACAAGTATTAGTTAAACAAATCAGAAAGTAGGTCCAACTGCCCTGATGTTGGAGCCACTTCAACCTCTCAGCGTGCTGAGATGAGTGAAGTTTTCCCATTCAGACAGAGTTTTTGAATAGATAGAAATATTGGACATTTAAACTTCAACTTATTCTAAATAAAAGTGAGGGTTAGAGGAAATATTGCAGGAGGCTATGGATATACCATCTGAATATTAAAGAAATTGATCTGTACTTCACAGGGCTAATATTCTCAAAATAAAAAGAGAAGTAGGCATACAATACAAGCAAACATAGTATCTCAATACTGTTTTTGAAATATTCAAAACAAATTCTACATGAAACTAGGTATTGCTGAGTGTGTCTACAAGTTTAGCAATGTTTAAATCCACCAAAGCAATTTGTTATTGGTACTCGGTGGTTTGGTCTGGCCTTCCCGGCGGCCCCGCACCATTCCGGACCCTTTGTGGGGTGCCTTGAGACGACATTGTTGTAAATAAGCGCTATATAAATAAATAAACTGAAACTGATACTATCTGTGTAGTTATGCTGCTATAGATTTAGGCTGCTGGAGGACATAATGACCACTTTCACCCTCTTCGCTACATTCTCACTCTACTCTCCAATTTTGCATTATTTGCTGTTATTTCAGTTTTTAACTTTATGTTCTCTCTTTTCTCTTCCTAGATGCTACACCTGGCCTGACTCTGTGTCTACCTGTGACACCTTTCTGGAGAGGGGAATCGTCCAGAAAGGTGTCACAACTTGATGCTCACCTTCTACCAATGATCCACATAGCCCTGTCTTTTAGTGTTTAACCCTTTCTCTATCCTAGATATAGCAATTGACTGAGCTTTTACTGTAACTAATTATATGTGCTCTCTTTCAGACTCTAACCTTGAAAACTGGCTCAGAGTTTATCTGTTCTTTCTTTCTAGATGAAACGACTAAAGGAATAAAGAAAATATTTTAATCCTCACAAGAAAAATAAATCCTTTGCATTTTGTATATCAAAAGGTAGGCTTTGACAAAGTGAAGGCATTTGTGCTGGGAAAGAAACTGTAGGATGAGAATGATAATAATGGCTCTATCTTATGTCTGTTTTTTTTTTTTTCTAACTGTGATGCCTGGCAACCATCGTCGTTGAAAGTGTACACTGTATATGAATACATATTTAAGCGCTTCAGGGTTACTGACTAAGAGCTCTCTTGTAATGGAGTAGGTAGTGATGTAAAGCATTAAAATTCAACGAAATACAGCAATAGACCTGTCCTACATCTCACCACGTAACCACGTTTTCGATTAATGTAAAAACCACACAACACTCAAATGTAACTGACTCCCACAGGGATGTGTACCTGTATAGAATGTTATTACTGTGAATATTCAGCATTTGTCTTTCTTGTGGGGTTTTTTCTGTACTACTTCTTAACAGTTATGTTTTCTTCAATATGAATCTCCCTTTTGTTCTAACTCTTTAGTAACAACTTAAATTTGGGAAAATTTTAAAATTATGACCCTTCTTGTCAAATACAAACTGATCTCCCATATTTTGTAAATATGATTCATATTATGGTATATTGTGTACCCTGCCTCTTGTCTTGTGACTGCTGGAGAGAGGCACTAGCCCCTATGACCCTGCAAGGATAAGTGTGTATAAATGATAGATAGGTTATGTCTCATATAAACATATAGATTATAAAAAATATAATTAAGTATAAAACTGATCAAGAATCACCTTGTTGGGAATAAAGTATTATTTTATGTGTCAAATTGTGCTAGCTATAAGAACTTATTTTCAATTTACAAAAATGGGCCAGGATACGAACCGTAAACCTTCTTGCAGCAAGGCGGCAGTGCAACCAATTGTTTCACTGTGCAGCCTCCTTGGCTTAACAAGTAAACAAAAAAACTTTTTTTTTAGAAATGGTCAGGGAGTGAAAAGCGGCCATGGTCTGAAGTAGAACCAGAAAAGACCTTACAAAATCCTGCAGAACACCTGGTCACAAGCAGTTTAAAATAATATAATAAATGTAGGTCCTTGAAACCAAAATATGAAAAAAGAGAGAAGATTCCAACCTGAAGATTTTTCAGAAATCTTTATACTGATCTTAAAACCTATTAAATAAACACTTTGGTGATTAGATATTTCTGCTTTTGAAGAAAGTTGAAAAATTATTTCAATAACATTTACCAATACTAAGTGTTGCTATCATCAGTAGAATGTAATACTTTCCCACCTTGTAATGCTTTGGCACAGTTGCTACTTAATAACTGGTAACACATCAACAGAGGAAAGTCTCCTTGCTAGCACAGCCCTGCAATAACAGTACACACCAGCTAACAGGACGAGAAACCCCACAGGAACTATACGTATCCAGGGCAACGCGGTACACTGAACAGCTTCTGCTATGCGCTATATAACTTGTTCATTTGAACAAAACAGTTGTTGAAAACATATTCATGCATCCACTCCATCTGTTTAGGATGGCCTTTTTCTGAGGTCACCATTATATATCAAAGGAAGGTGAATGGAGATGATCAATATCTTATCTGTTCAATCAATCCGTTAGGCAATTCCCAGGGTTGGGTTGAATTAGTGAGCAATTACAAGTGAAGGTGGATGACGATGATGATACTAAAGAAGGCTTGTATAAAAAACAGATTGTGGAATAGGTTAACATTTCTCAGACTGATTGCACTCTATGAGCTGATGAGGCTGATTCTTGGAGTGAGAGTGTTTATGCAGATATTGGCATTTTCTCCTGCTTTGTTATTGTTTTATAATTTCATTCATATCTGTATAGTAGCTCACACTTAAATTGGAGTATCATTTTAGTAAAACTACAGTGCTCAAGTATTGCAAGAATGACAAGGCTTAGAATACATTATTTTCCTTTTGTGCATATTGTTTTTGCACGACTGCATGCACGACAAAAAGGGCTCTTGAATGCCGTTGTAACATACAGATGAAGGGGAATCTTGAGTTTCTACAGGCATGCACTGAGGTTTCAATTCTTATTTATAAGGCATAAAAGGACGTTTCAGATGTCCTTCCCATCTCGCCTGCTGGAGCCCCCCAGCAGAGACACATTCTCATCTATAGTCATGATTGTCACCCTGTCGCTGCCCTTTCAATTAGATGCTCAATTTCATCCCTCTGTCCCATGGGACTCACAACAACACCATTTCAGATTGGAATCTCCTCATTGTCACCCCGCTCAAACAAATAGGTGGTCCCTGTTCTTAGTGTCCATTCATTCTGACATTTCCAGCATGACAGAGGAACATGTGATAGAGCAAGGGACAATGATCGGAGTGATACTGCCAGACAACATAACTGCAGGTTGTACAGAGAAATTATAAGATGACAAATCTTTTACAACAGCACTCACTAGACTCCGAAAATTGTTTCATCTTAAAAAAAGAAGGTGGAGTTAAATTTTTTTTGTCTTTTCTGTGATATGAAAATTCAGAATAGGTTTTTACTGGTCATCAAATGGGCTTTCACATTAAGTCGCTTTTTGCAAGCACAATACCTGCTTACAGCAAACATTACAAAAGATCTTACAGTAAGGTGTGGAGTATCCTTTTCTACACAAGAATCTAAAGTTCTTAATCAGTTTTATAGATATCCTCTTTGGGAGGAATATTGTCTCAGCTAATGGTAAAATAAAATAAATACTTTCTTAAATACCAAAGACTTCCAGTTATTGATACTGTGATCTCTGTAAAAAAAAATTTGGGCTTCCACTTTTTTAAGTGGAAG
Source organism: Girardinichthys multiradiatus (assembly GCF_021462225.1). Classification (NCBI taxonomy): domain Eukaryota; kingdom Metazoa; phylum Chordata; class Actinopteri; order Cyprinodontiformes; family Goodeidae; genus Girardinichthys; species Girardinichthys multiradiatus. The sequence goes on along the minus strand of NC_061795.1, from coordinate 25,595,719 downwards.
CCCAGAATGGTCCAATAAAAGCTGGGGCCGAGAGACATCCAGTGGTGAATGCAGAGCATTACCTCTAACCAGGGCCCTAGGTTCATTGCTCAATAAAGGAGCCTGACTTGCTGTCAAAAAGCAACACTCATGTTTACTGGATTTGATCAGACACTGGGATTCACTGGGAAAAAGCAGCACATACAGTGTATGTAGATGTATTTGTATGTCTATATGTACATATACTGTATAATAATGTTCTGAGCTACAATTATGGTTTCTTTTTTGTTGTTTTCTATTTTGCCGCACGTTACTATGCTCATGTTTTGTCATGTAACATAACTACGGATTCTTTGTTTGTTGTTTTAAATGTTAAAAGTTTGACAGTTTGGCTAACATGCATAGCAGATTTCTAAAACACTGCATATTTTATATACAGGTCCTTCTCAAAATATTAGCATATTGTGATAAAGTTAATTATTTTCCATAATGTCATGGTGAAAATTTAACATTCCTATATTTTAGATTCATTGCACACTAACTGAAATATTTCAGGTCTTTTATTGTCTTAATACGGATGATTTTGGCATACAGCTCATGAAAACCCAAAATTCCTATCTCACAAAATTAGCATATTTCATCCGACCAATAAAAGAAAAGTGTTTTTAATACAAAAAACGTCAACCTTCGAATAATCATGTACAGTTATGCACTCAATACTTGGTCAGGAATCCTTTGGCAGAAATGACTGCTTCAATGCGGCGTGGCATGGAGGCAATCAGCCTGTGGCACTGCTGAGGTCTTATGGAGGCCCAGGATGCTTCGATAGCGGCCTTTAGCTCATCCAGAGTGTTGGGTCTTGAGTCTCTCAACGTTCTCTTCACAATATCCCACAGATTCTCTATGGGGTTCAGGTCAGGAGAGTTGGCAGGCCAATTGAGCACAGTGATACCATGGTCAGTAAACCATTTACCAGTGGTTTTGGCACTGTGAGCAGGTGCCAGGTCGTGCTGAAAAATGAAATCTTCATCTCCATAAAGCTTTTCAGCAGATGGAAGCATGAAGTGCTCCAAAATCTCCTGATAGCTAGCTGCATTGACCCTGCCCTTGATAAAACACAGTGGACCAACACCAGCAGCTGACACAGCACCCCAGACCATCACTGACTGTGGGTACTTGACACTGGACTTCTGGCATTTTGGCATTTCCTTCTCCCCAGTCTTCCTCCAGACTCTGGCACCTTGATTTCCGAATGACATGCAGAATTTGCTTTCATCCGAAAAAAGTACTTTGGACCACTGAGCAACAGTCCAGTGCTGCTTCTCTGTAGCCCAAATCAGGCGCTTCTGCCGCTGTTTCTGGTTCAAAAGTGGCTTGACCTGGGGAATGTGACACCTGTAGCCCAATTCCTGCACACGCCTGTGCACGGTGGCTCTGGATGTTTCTACTCCAGACTTAGTCCACTGCTTCTTCAGGTCCCCCAATGTCTGGAATCGGCCCTTCTCCACAATCTTCCTCAGGGTCCGGTCACCTCTTCTCGTTGTGCAGCGTTTTCTGCCACACTTTCTCCTTCCCACAGACTTCCCACTGAGGTGCCTTGATACAGCACGCTGGGAACAGCCTATTCGTTCAGAAATGTCTTTCTGTGTCTTACCCTCTTGCTTGAGGGTGTCAATAGTGGCCTTCTGGACAGCAGTCAGGTCGGCAGTCTTACCCATGATTGGGGTTTTGAGTGATGAACCAGGCTGGGAGTTTTAAAGGCCTCAGGAATCTTTTGCAGGTGTTTAGAGTTAACTCGTTGATTCAGATGATTAGGTTCATAGCTCGTTTAGAGACCCTTTTAATGATATGCTAATTTTGTGAGATAGGAATTTTGGGTTTTCATGAGCTGTATGCCAAAATCATCCGTATTAAGACAATAAAAGACCTGAAATATTTCAGTTAGTGTGCAATGAATCTAAAATATATGAATGTTAAATTTTCATCATGACATTATGGAAAATAATGAACTTTATCACAATATGCTAATATTTTGAGAAGGACCAGTATATGCTGAGGTTTTTAATATTATTAATACCAGTTTGACAGAATTAATGTAAGGCTGATGTCTGAAACCTTTCTAAAGTTTTGCTTAGAAATGACATAAAATTTAAACAAAAATCTTTGAAAATTAGCTCAGCCCTGATGGATGGAAAATGAACATAAAAAAATGATCCCAAATTCCTTGAAATTCTGACTTAGAGCGAATATCTCCTCCATCGCAAACTTGAAAAAAAAACACATCAGCAACAATTAAGATGACAGAGAAAATAATGAAGACACAGCTGATGATGCTTTAGCCTGAAAACAATCAGTTTTTATCATGACTTTTGTCTCTCGTTAAGGCTGAGCTTAAACTATACAAAAGCACAAAAAGTTCACATCATGCTGGAAAAAAGAGAACAATTCATTATTTTCAGACTCATCCAGTCGCTCAGTTGTTGTCAAAGATTTAAGGACATTTCATTGGCAAAAGTTAATGGTTGAAAGGACCACGCTGACTGTTTGGAAATCCTTGTGAGTGTCTGACTGTTCTCAAGCCGACTGTGCTGTTCTGCGATAAGGCAGTTCCTTTAGGCCATGAACCCTGATAAACTCTTTGGGCATAACAAGTCTTATCTCCTGAAGGCCAGTTGGTGGCCCTCACTGAAAGGATGCTCCTGAAGGTCTCTATACTGACATTAAAACTAAAAGGCTGCATTTACGTCCCATCTGACAGGGAACCCACTCGATTTTTAGTCAAGCTGAAGAAACCTTTGATCATTCGGAGAACTGGCATTTCCATTTCAATCCCTTTAATTGCTATGAGTGATTAAAACACGTGCAAAATATGTTTGGAAAAACCTGTCACACTTTAGATTTAAATGAATAAAATAAAAACAACCAATTGCTAAAGAAAATATGTACAAATGACAGAAACAGACTGGATCAGTCAGACTAGATAGTCACTTTCTGAAAATAAATTAGAGAAAGCTTCTTTACACAAACATCAGGTTTAATTTAAAAGTTTTACTGTGATGCCACAATTTGTAGTTTCAAGGAAGAAGAAAGCAGCAGATAGCTGGAGGTCTTGGATACGTTTTTTCTCTTTTGTCTCTAATTCAGGTACCTAAACTAACAGCAGAGAGCCAGTGACTCCTAATGACTGTCGCCTTTTTACTAATAACATAAACTAATAAAATAAAAAAAGGGCTTAATGTAAACAGGGAATCAAGATCAACATTGGAAATCAAAACAAACTTGTCTATAGTAAGGTAAGGTAAGTTTATTTATATAGCGCTTTTCAGCAACGAGACACTCAAAGCGCTCTACATACAATTACAATACAATCACAAAGCAAATAAACACAGATGCAGACACAGAAAAACAAATCAAATGATAAAATCAAACAACAGAGGTAATTTAAAAAAGTTAAATAAAATAAAGAGAATAGAATGATGGACAAGAAAATGAAAGGAAAATTGGACTGAAAACGCAACTAATCATGCCTAGATGGTACAGTCAAAGGCCACTCCAAACAAATTAGTTTTTAATCTTGATTTAAAGCAACTTAGGGTTTCTGCGCTTTTACAGTTTTCTGGCAGTTTATTCCAGGTTAGTGGAGCATAAGAACTAAAAGCTGCTTCTCCATGTTTGGTTCTGGTTCTGGGTCTGCAGAGTAGATTTGAGCCGGAAGACCTGAGAGGTCTGGCTTGTTGATACACTGACAACAAGTCTGTAATATATTTTGGTACTAAGCCATTCAGTGATTTATAGACTAACAGAAGTATTTTAAAGTCTATTCTCTGAGCTACAGGGAGCCAGCGTAGGGACTTTAGAACCGGGGTGATGTGCTCCACTTTCTTAGTTCTAGTGAGGACACGGGCAGCAGCGTTCTGGATCAACTGCAGCTGTCTGATCGACTTTTTAGGCAGACCTGTGAAGACACCGCTGCAGTAATCAATTCTACTAAAGATGAACGCATGAATTAGTTTTTCAAGGTCCTGCTGAGACATTAGACCTTTAATCCTGGAGATGTTTTTTAGGTGATAGAAGGCCGACCTTGTTACTGTCTTTATGTTCCTCTGAAGGTTCAGGTCAGAGTCCATCACTACACCCAGATTTCGAGCCTGACTGGTGGTTTCTAGCTGTATTAACTGAAGCTGTGTGCTAACTTTTAGTAAAGAACTAGTTCTTAAAAAAAGCTTTTAGAATAGAAAAAAACTAAATTTGAATGCAAAAGTACAGAGCCTTAAAAATAGTTCATTGCCTTGAACTTCAACCACAAACCTTTAACATCTTATTGGCATTGTCTGTGATATAACTGTACAAAATAATTCATTAATGTGAAGTGAAAGAAATATAATGAATGGTTTTAAAAAGTTTTGGTTTTTTTTATCTGAAAGGTGTGGTGTACATACATATCCCACCCCTTTTAATCTGACGCCCTAAAAAAATATCCAGTGTAGTTAGAGTGTTAACTAAGAAACACGAATAAGGAAGCAATTCAACGTTAGAAGTTCTGGGTAAAATGTGCTTAAATTACATAAGTATTCAGTAATTCATGCACTTCCTTTATATTCAGCCGAGTTTCAGGAGGTGCAAAATGAAGCAGAGAAAGAAATGCAGATCAACTGAGCGAGAAACTTGAACAAACCTCCAAAGTGAATGTCACTTCAGTCAGCAGGTAATTCTCATGTTATTACCAATTTATTCAAATAAAATCCTGTACCAGTAAAAACCTAGAAGTAACACGTGTCTCCTTTTCTGTGATAAATGTTGAAATGTTTCATAACAAAAAATAACATTTGTATCAGTTTTGTTGTTTATTCTTCATGTGCAGATATACATAAATATATTACAGTACTGAGATGGATTCCAGTTTTTGCACACTCAGACTAGCATTTCATCATAAAAAAAAAATACTATTAAGCAATGTACAGTAAATATGGTCACTGAACCATAAAATTTCTAGATTTTTTGTAACAAATTTAAGATGTTTATACTACAATACCTTTGGAAGCTACAGAAAAGAGCACAGCTCACCATGCACCAGGCATTTAGTAAATGCTGTTAATGATTGACTTGCAGAGGTTTCAGAGTTAATATTACAGGTTTGTCTGGCAAGAGAATCAGCTCAAACGTACTCTGTACGTCCACATTGCGCTGCTTCTCAATTCGGAAGTTTTCAAGCATCTGCAAAAGAGAAAGAAAATACAAAGCAGTTAATAAAACCTGCCCTGCATTACGTAGTAACACTGCTTTTTACTTTTTATATGCCTCACATGGATGAGGAAGATCTGCATCTCCGTCTCAGCTATCCTGCGTCCCAGACACTGACGGGGACCGAAACCAAAGCCCAGGCTTCTGAAGTACTGCGTCTCCGTCCTCAGCCAGCGAGATGGCTGGTACTGCTCCGGACGGAAAAACACCTTAGGGTCTCTGCCCATTGCATAAAGTCCTAGCTGGACCAAAGTCTAAACACAAAGACATGTTGGTAAATCAAAACTGGTGCAATGAAAATTCTCAAAAACTCTTGAGTGTGTAATTGACATTTACCCCAGCTGGGATGTGGTAGTTTTGAATAATTATGTCTTCGGCAATATATCTTTGCAAGCTCACTGCAACTGGATGCAACCTGAAAAGTAAAATGGCAAAAAAGAATTAGAGAGGGTCATTAAAAGATGTTTATCAAAAATAGTACTAATAAAAGTAAAATCCAAGTTCCTTTCGGAAGAAAATAAACAAAGAAAAGGTTCAAATATTTTTAATATTTGGGTCCTGCTGTCCAAAATAAAAGTGTGAAAATGTCAGATGCCTAAACTGTATAAAAAGATTCATTTTATTTCTGATAAGCTTAAACAAAAGGAGCATTTATGTTGCAGAAAGGGTCAACAGAAAGTGCAAACCAATTTTTGTTTTTTACCTCAGAGTTTCTTTAAGAGCGCCTTTGACCAAAGGAATCCTCTTCAGCATGTCCAGCATGTCCCCCTGACTTGCAGCCCGAGCTGCAGCAACCTCTGCCCTCAGGTCCTCCTGGAGGTTTGGGTGTCTAGCTAATTCATACAGCGTCCACAGGAGCGTTATAGACGTCTAGGAAACAGAAAACAAGCTTATATTGCAAAAGAAAAAGAGATATACTTTTTGTCCTTTTGTTCTTACAGTGTCTACTCCTCCAGCCATTAGCTCCGTCACACTGGCTTTGATGTCTTCAATGGAGAGCTTGTCCAACAGGAGCAGGCTGGCCAAGACTCCTGGGTATTCCTTGGATGTTCCCGTTTCTTGACGCAGCTGCCTGTAGATGTTCTGGATGCAGCGGTCAGCTGATGCACCAAAATTAGGTGAATAAAACAAGAAGCTAAACCATAAAATGAAGGTTGCAGTTGAAAATGCAACAAATATGGAGATATATCACCTTGGTTAAATATCCCATCCCAAGCCTCCACATGGTCCCGCCACACCTTCGCTCCGACCTGCCTCAGCAGAGCAGGAGGTATGTACAGCATGGGTGAAGTGGTCTTGAACATGAGCGTGATGCAGTCAATAAATTGCTGCGCTTCAGGGTCAATGTAATCCAGCATCAGGCCCAGCCGCTCTCCATACAGCACTGAGCTCACCGCTGTGTAGGACGGTACAAACATTATGAAATAAAAACAGTTTGGTGGAAAACAGTAAGCAAGAATAACAACAGTCTTACACTCTAGAGCGTATTTAAAAAGGTCTTGTGACAGGTCGGTTGTCCATTTGTTCTGTCCACTTCGTTTAATTTTTTTGTGAACTCTGGCCACGAAATCCAGGCCCACGTCGTCCAGCAGTGGCACGAAGTTTTCCAGCATCTTCAGGGAAATCACCTCCTTGTTAAGAATCACACGGTTGGTTCTCCAATCTTCACCGTTCCTATCAAATGAACATATGCTGAGTTAAAGCTCAGAGCGTTTTGAAAAGCAGGGCCGGACCTTTCCGATATGACAGTACATGTACCTACTTTAGGAGCACCCCGTATTTGCGGTTCCTGTAGTCTCTGTATGACGTCCACGCTTCAACTTTCAGCCTTTTAGGATAATGACCCTCTGCTTTGAAGAGAATTGCAGCATCCTCTGGTTTGATGATGTTTACACTTTCATAATAACCTATTTTCTCTCTGTTACACAAAAAACAGGATACAAAATGCAGGTTATAATGCTTGGTTTTAGATTATGTAACCTTGTAAAGCAAAGTCTAAACTACTTTAATCATGAGCTTCCCTGACGTCAGTAAGAGACTTTTTTTCCCCTGATGAACAGACTGTAATATTTGACTTTACCTGTAAATGGGTCCAAATGTGTTGAAGTTCTGCAGCATGATACGGTGGAGGTTTCTGAAGCCATCCAGTTTCCAGAAGTTGTACAGGTTGACCACTCCGTTCTTCCAGAGTCCAGGAATCTCACTGAACGGCCGGGCAATGCTGCCACTCTCTGGATACGCATGCCGGATAACCGGCATGCTGCTGCTGCAGCGCACGCCTGAGGCGACCATCTCCTCCATCCAGGACAGGGGCAGCGTCACAGGGCTCCGCCACATACTCAGCCTGGCCATCTCAGCAACACAACAAAACACTCACTCCTGTCTGCTCTCAACAGCTGCTCTGGTTCTCTTCCTGCCTCCCTCTGAAAAGAAGGCTACAGGAGGCTGGTCTACAAAATCACCCCCCTTTTTGTACTGATCAAGGCTCTCCTGCACTAAATAAGACGATACACCAACAGCACAGTGTGTCAAAGTATGACACCAAGCAGCTGCATCTTGAAACATTTTATCTGATTTTCATTTCAACTCAATAAGTACTTCTATGACAACCAATTTCTAACGAGAAAAATCAATAATCTATGCATTTTGTGTAGAAACCATAAAAAAAATCTAAAACACAATTTTTGTTTTTCATAACTTTAATCAAAACATATATTAAAAAACTCATAACTCATTTACTTATAAAATTAAGCATTTATGTAAGAGCAACACACATTTACAGTGTACAAATTTACTTTTTAAGTTGCTTTATGAGTTCTTCCAGCTTCATGGCCATCTTGACGTCTCCCTGCACCTTGAGGCTGCCGCTGGTGTACGCGGCGAGCGGCCGCAGCCTCCCCTGGAACATGTCCACGAGGTCACAATCACTCATGCTCAAAGTCACATCGGCCTCTCGACACAAGGACCCTGATCCAGCTGCGCCGCTACCTGCAACACACACAAAAACACACTTACAACAGCCTTTACTTAGAAAGCACAATGAACTGAACTTGACTGCAATGTATTAGAAACAGGATTCAATTGGAAAGTATGGAAAGTAATTTTAATTTGAATCCGTCTATAATACTGGACTGAACTGGCTACTTGGGTGTGTTTTTCAAATGACATTTGTTCTTAATTAGCACAGCATAAGAAAACTAAATTCAGCTGAACTACTTAACTACCTAAATTAAATACTTGCACATGTCTCAGTCATAAGGAAATGTGGGATATATTCTGCCTTTTTCACACCAAGTACACAGTGCTATAATAAGCAGACTAAAAACTCACTGAAAACCTAAATTCTGCAGTCTGGGAACGAGATATTTCCTGCCAATCTAAGGTGTTATTTCTACATAACAACCCAGGCAAATCTGAAATGTATTAGTCTGTATTAGTGAATTATAGTTAATTAAGTGCAAGAAACTATTTGTGATTTTAGAGAACTATAAATGAAACCAAGACCTGAAAACAGGCTGTCACCCAAGATGGAAAAGATGAAGCATTTTAATGTCAGGTGTTAAGGAACACATTTGAAGTTGTTTACTTATGATCAAATCTCTCAGCATGCATTAACATCTGACAACCTGGTTCCTAACTTTATCTTTCCACTATGCTATGAGCAAATCCGCATTATTTTATAGATCTCTTTTCACCCCCTTTGTAGGATTGTTCCTTTATCCTTTCATGATTGTATAGCTTTATATGGAAGTACTTTTGTTTCTAAACATATTCTATAAACTACAATTGGCATAGTAGCTTTATTATTAGACAGAAAAGGTTTATTCAGACTTTCCATATCAAAATTCTATATCTTTTTCAAGCAGTTTTTATAAAACTGGACAGTTGAGAAAAGAACATTTAGCTTGTTGGGTTTAATTTTCTGCATGGTCCAATAGTCATAAAGTGTTACTTCTCTGTTTTTCTGGCATCTTTTAGATCAATTGTTTCAAAATATATTATGCATACAGTACAGCCCACAATTATTCATACCCCAGGCAAATGTATAGTTAATCTTATTTTTCTTCAGCCAAGAAGTTTGTTTCTGATAGGAAATAAGGAAAATAAAACCAAAACCTGCAAAGGTTTTTTTTTTTTTATATAATTTCAGGCTTAAATGTATTAAATCTAGATTGGATTATCAATTCAATTCAATTCAGTTTATTTATATAGTGCCAATTCACAACACATGTTGTCTCAAGGCACTTCACAACAGTCAGCTACATACATTCCAATTAATCCTAACAATTGAACAGTGCAGTCAGTTAGCTTTTTATTCAAATTGGATTAAAAAAACCAGCAGATTGCATCCAGTCAGTGACTTGTAGCATTCACTCCTCCTGGATGAGCATGTAGTGACAGTGGACAGTCCTTGGCGTTGACTTTGCAGCAATCTCTCATACTGAGCATGCATGTAGTGACAGTAGAGAGGAAACACTCCCTTTTAACAGGAAGAAACCTCCAGCAGAACCAGGCTCAGTGTGAGCGGCCATCTGCCACGACCGACTGGGAGGTTTGAGAGAACAGAGCAGAGAAGGAAAAAGACACAGAAGCACTAATCCAGAAGTACTTTCTATGGGAAGGAAAAGTAAATGTTAATGGATGTAGCTCCTTTAGTCGTTTCATCTAGAAAGAAAGAACAGATAAACTCTGAGCCAGTTTTCAAGGTTAGAGTCTGAAAGAGAGCACATATAATTAGTTACAGTAAAAGCTCAGTCAATTTCCATGTCTAGGAGAGAGAAAGGGTTAAACACTAAAAGACAGGGCTATGTGGATCATCGGTAGAGGGTGAGCATTAAGTTGTTGCCAGCAGAAGCTCATCCTATAGAGAAATCAAATTCACTGCTTATTTACTGGTTTACTTTTATTTTGTTTGTAAATACCTAATAAACAGGAGGCTCAGTGCTTTGTTTGAGATCTAAATCAGAGCAAGTTTGGGGAAAAAGAGGTCAAGTTCAAAACTCTGATCTGATGGGGGCAAGGGGTCAAAAAGAGGTCAAGTGTCTTGAATTTTTTATCTTTAGACTCTCTGTCATTCAGTAATTCAAAAATCAAAACAAGTAATAAAGAATACATAAATATAAGACACATGTCATCTAAATATAAATGAACAGAAAAAAACACTTTTCAGAATTACAGATTTCTGTATTTTACATAATAGAAGAAGAAATACAATTTGGAAATGAGAGTCAGTCAGTCATTTTCTACCGCTTATTCCATAGTGGGTCGCGGGGGAGCTGGTGCTTATCTCCAGCAGTCTATGGGCGGGATGAGAGAGTCATATTCCATTTTAAAGATGGCGTAGCAACCCTGGATAGATTAAGTTTTATCTTTAGTCCCAAGCTATGCCATAACCATTCCTCACCTTGACTTAAATCCAGATAGTATTGGCGTTGCTGACCATCTGCAGTGCTGATCTCAAACTGGAAACAAGCCCCAACCTGTTGGACCAAAGTCTCAGAGAGGATCATCTGGACTCCACTGAGCAACTCCTCGACAGAACCTCGCGCGGCCACGGCAGCGTCGACCTCAATGCTGACCTCATTTGGGAGTGTTAGGCAGTCTTTTGAAGAGAAGGAGGTCACGTTAATACAGCTACAACCATTTACTACACAATAAAACATCGGTGAATGTTTGATCTTACTCTGTTGTGGCTGTGAATTACCACTGTGACTAAGAAAGTGCATGGCCAGCTGCTGAAGGGAGCCAGTGAGGCCTTCAAGTGTAGGTGCTGAAGGTACCGGAGGAGGTGTGGTGAGGGGAGCAATTTGGCCTTCATGTGGAGCTTTGAGTAGACCACCAAAGGTCAGCTCTACCCTATCAACCTCGAGCCCCCATGGATGAGTCATCTCATTTATGTCAATCTGTAGAGAAGTGAGACACATTTTAGAGCAGCATTAGCTAAATCCATAAGCATTAAATCCAAGAGTACATAAAGCACATACCTAAAACTTTCAGACAAAGTTGGGTAATCTGACTTCATTCATTTCTACAATACTGTGAATATGTATTTGCCCTTTTACAAATTTTATCAGTTTTTGCTTTTTGTCACGCCGACCTGGCGACATGTGGGAAAAATTAATCATCCGAATTTGTTAAACCATGAATTGGCTAAATAAACACATTTTTATGACCCCTGGGTAAAATTTTACTTGCCGTATCCAGGCCTGAAGACTGTCTGACCAAAACAATCAAGGAATCATTAAAATAGAACCTCCCCAACAACATGAAGTAGGCTAAAAGATCTCTAAAAGGCAACACTTCATGCTCTGATCTAAAGAAATTCAAGAGCAAATAAGAAAGTCAGTGATAAAACCAAAAGTAATCCAACTTTTCCTTGTGTGTTATGTGGACAACACCTATTTGTTCATAAAAATTATGTTAAAACTAAATTTGAAGCATCCAATTAAGTTTAACAAACAGCTCCTGGTTAAACCTACCCCAAGATATTCCTCCAGTTTCACTCTTTCAGTTTGAATTTCCCTGACGGTCTTCTTGGACAAGCTGTGGGTCAAAGCGTTCTGCGCAGTCATCCTGGTGGAGGCATTCAGGTCCTGGACCGACACCACTGACATGACTGGGTTCCAGATCCTGAACTGGATGTCTGCTCCCACCAACAACATACCACCATCGCGAGTAATCACCTATAGGGGCAGAGAAGTAGCAGCTTACTTTAGAGGAAGTCAAGGTAAATGGGCCATGTTTGCCAGTTAATGTTAGCCAGTTAATTATACTGTGTTGATCATTAACATTACACAAGCAAATTGATGCAGTCAGATATATGGGTTTTCCTCGTTATTATTATTATTATTGTTGTTGTGTAGAGTTTTGCACCATCTGAACGTTGTGTAAACAGCAAAATGGCAAGCAAAGAAAAACAATCTGCTTCATACCTTCATAGTCGCGCTGATTGTAATATGTTTTATAAGTGGGTGCTTCTCAAGCTCTCCTTTTCTGCAATAGCAGTAAGAATGGACTTCCCTTTTTAAATATGCCTCTTTTGCTTTTCTGGCCTTGGTTTTGATAAAACAAGGACAGAAACTGTGTAATGAATCGTGGGTTCATGTTTATCTGAGGGGTTATTCATCAATTATTTAGACCTGATAATTATTAGATGTTCTCTATTATTATTATTATTCTTATGTCCTTACACACAGAAAGCTCACACCTGAAATAGGGTACAATTGTTCTTAACAATGTATTTAGGTTAGATAAATCTTCAAAGTTTGTACAATAAAAAAATAAAAAATGTCGTAATTATCAAAAAGCTGAAGCAAAGATTTTTATTCTGAATCATGATTAATAATTTTAGGCAGAGGGAACAATAATATATGTATGTATATATATAATTACACAACATTAAGGTGCGATTACTTAGTGTCGTCTTAGAATGAAAATACTCCTTCCGGTTAGTTCCAACCTGAATACCGGTGCTGCATGACTGCACACTGCTTATGAAAGTCTAATAGGGACAATTTGACAGGCATTGTTTTTTAATGCAATTTTTCAACATTTATTACTACTTACCACACACAGAAACAGCTATGTTAAAATCAGTGAGGCTAAATTTACATACAGGTCCTTCTCAAAATATTAGCATATTGTGATGAAGTTTATTATTTTCCATAATGTAATGATGAAAATTTAACATTCATATATTTTAGATTCATTGCACACTAACTGAAACATTTCAGGTCTTTCATTGTCTTAATACGGATGATTTTGGCATACAGCTCATGAAAACCCAAAATTCCTGTCTCACAAAATTAGCATATTTCATCCGACCAATAAAAGAAGTGTTTTTAATACAAAAAACGTCAACCTTCAAATAATCATGTACAGTTATGCACTCAATACTTGGTCGGGAATCCTTTTGCAGAAATGACTGCTTCAATGCGGCGTGGCATGGAGGCAATCAGCCTGTGGCACTGCTGAGGTCTTATGGAGGCCCAGGATGCTTCGATAGCGGCCTTTAGCTCATCCAGAGTGTTGGGTCTTGAGTCTCTCAACGTTCTCTTCACAATATCCCACAGATTCTCTATGGGGTTCAGGTCAGGAGAGTTGGCAGGCCAATTGAGCACAGTGATACCATGGTCAGTAAACCATTTACCAGTGGTTTTGACACTGTGAGCAGGTGCCAGGTCGTGCTGAAAAATGAAATCTTCATCTCCATAAAGCTTTTCAGCAGATGGAAGCATGAAGTGCTCCAAAATCTCCTGATAGCTAGCTGCATTGACCCTGCCCTTGATAAAACACAGTGGACCAACACCAGCAGCTGACACGGCACCCCAGACCATCACTGACTGTGGGTACTTGACACTGGACTTCTGGCATTTTGGCATTTCCTTCTCCCCAGTCTTCCTCCAGACTCTGGCACCTTGATTTCCGAATGACATGCAGAATTTGCTTTCATCCGAAAAAAGTACTTTGGACCACTGAGCAACAGTCCAGTGCTGCTTCTCTGTAGCCCAGGTCAGGCGCTTCTGCCGCTGTTTCTGGTTCAAAAGTGGCTTGACCTGGGGAATGCGGCACCTGTAGCCCATTTCCTGCACACGCCTGTGCACGGTGGCTCTGGATGTTTCTACTCCAGACTCAGTCCACTGCTTCCACAGGTCCCCCAAGGTCTGGAATCGGCCCTTCTCCACAATCTTCCTCAGGGTCCGGTCACCTCTTCTCGTTGTGCAGCGTTTTCTGCCACACTTTTTCCTTCCCACAGACTTCCCACTGAGGTGCCTTGATACAGCACTCTGGGAACAGCCTATTCGTTCAGAAATGTCTTTCTGTGTCTTACCCTCTTGCTTGAGGGTGTCAATAGTGGCCTTCTGGACAGCAGTCAGGTCGGCAGTCTTACCCATGATTGGGGTTTTGAGTGATGAACCAGGCTGGGAGTTTTAAAGGCCTCAGGAATCTTTTGCAGGTGTTTAGAGTTAACTCGTTGATTCAGATAATTAGGTTCAAAGCTCGTTTAGAGACCCTTTTAATGATATGCTAATTTTGTGAGATAGGAATTTTGGGTTTTCATGAGCTGTATGCCAAAATCATCCATATTAAGACAATAAAAGACCTGAAATATTTCAGTTAGTGTGCAATGAATCTAAAATATATGAATGTTAAATTTTCATCATGACATTATGGAAAATAATGAACTTTATCACAATATGCTAATATTTTGAGAAGGACCTGTATGATGCTTGCTTTGAGAAAGAAAAACAATATCTCATTAATATGGTCTATCTACTTTCATGCCATATGCAGCCTTAATTTAATAAGGTCAATCCTTTTTATAGGCAACCAGCTTCTCCATATGACATGCCTGGCATGCCGAAACAGGAGAGGTGTAAAAAAACGAGAAAACAAGTAGAACGCAATTTCTTTTCATGAATAAATATTCTCTGATGCTGTTTTTAATAGTGAACATATATTCAATAGTAACAAACTTTACCTTTTGGCTGAATAAGGGACTACTGTAAGTCTAATAACAGATATTTACTTTAACCACTGAAACAGATAAACATAAATCAGATAACATCAGCTGAAAGTTTCATAGAAATATCTCAAACATGCACAAATTACAGTACAGACCAAAAGTTTGGACACACCTTCTCATTCAAAGAGTTTTCTTTATTTTCATGACTATGAATATTGTAGTTTCCCACTAAAGGCATCAAAACTATGAATTAACACATGTGGAATTATATACTGAACAAAAAAGTGTGAAACAACTGAAAATATGTCTTATATTGTAGGTTCTTCAAAGTAGCCACCTTTTGCTTTGATTACTGCTCCGCACACTCTTGGCATTCTGTTGATGAGCTTCAAGAAGTAGTCACCTGAAATGGTTTTCACTTCACAGGTGTGCCCTGTCAGGTTTAATAAGTGGGATTTCAAGCCTTATAAATGGGGTTGGGACCATCAGTTGTGTTGTACAGGAGGTGGATACAGTACACAGCTGATAGTCCTACTGAATAGACTATTAGAATTTGTATTATGGCAAGAAAAAAGCAGCTAAGTAAAGAAAAACGAGTGGCCATCATTACTTTAAGAAATGAAGGTCAGTCAGTCTGAATTGGAAAAACCTTGAAAGTGTCCCCAAGAGCAGTCGCAAAAACCATCAAGCGCTACAAAGAAACTGGCTCACATGAGGACCGCCCCAGGAAAGGAAGACCAAGAGACTCTGCTGCGGACGATAAGTTCATCCGAGTCACCAGCCTCAGAAATCGCAGGTTAACAGCAGCTCAGATTAGAGAACAGGTCAATGCCACACAGAGTTCTAGCAGCAGACACATCTCTAGAACCACTGTTAAGAGGAGACTGTGTGAATCAGGAACTTCATGGTAAAATAGCTGCTAGGAAACCACTGCTGAGGACAGGAAACAAGCAGAAGAGACTTGTTTGGGCTAAAGAACACAAGGAATGGACATTAGACCAGTGGAAATCTGTGCTTTGGTCTGATGAGTCCAAGTTTGAGATCTTTGGTTCCAACCACCGTGTCTTGGTGCGGCGCAGAAGAGGTGAACGGATGAACTCTACATGCCTGGTTCCCACCGTGAAGCATGGAGGAGGAGGTGTGATGGTGTGGTGGTGCTTTGCTGGTGACACTGTTGGGGATTTATCCAAAATTGAAGGCATACTGAACCAGCATGGTTACCACAGCATCTTGCAGCGGCATGCTATTCCATCCGGTTTGCGTTTAGTTGGACCATCATTTATTTTTCAACAGGACAATGACCCCAAACACACCTCCAGGCTGTGTAAGGGCTATTTGAACAAGAAGGAGAGTGATGGGGTGCTGCGCCAGATGACCTGGCCTCCACAGTCACCGGACCTGAACCCAATCAAGATGGTTTGGGGTGAGCTGGACCGCAGAGTGAAGGCAAAAGGGCCAACAAGTGCTAAGCATCTCTGGGAACTCCTTCAAGACAGTTGGAAAACAATTTCAGGAGACTACCTCTTGAAGCTCATCAACAGAATACCAAGAGTGTGTGGAGCAGTAATCAAAGCAAAAGGTGGCTACTTTGAAGAACCTAGAATATAAGACATATTTTCAGTTGTTTCACACTTTTTTGTTCAGTATATAATTCCACATGTGTTAATTCATAGTTTTGATGCCTTCAGTGTGAAGCTACAATATTCATAGTCATGAAAATAAAGAAAACTCTTTGAATGAGAAGGTGAGTCCAAACCATTGGTCTGTACTGTATGTAAAATAGTTAAAATGCTTCTTTTGCTAAATATAGGAACTTTATCGACCAGATTGTAGACGGTCTGTTGTTATTTACTCAGTATTACAAAAATTACTGTGATCGTTTGGTTAGGTTTACCTGGCATGGAGGGATGTTAAAGGCTCGAGTTCTCAGGTCCACTCTCTGCCACTGATCAATGAGGGGCAGCACCAGCACAATCCCGGGACCTTTTGGAGGACAAACCCGACCCAGACGGAACACAACTATCCTCTGGTAATTTGGAACAGTCTGTGTGTAAAATGAGTCCATCTTGGTCAAATTTACCTGATATCGAGTCGGTGGAGATGATAATGAGTAGTAAAGGGTCATTTTATCCTACCTTTAGAACAAACCATCCTGTTACTGGGAAGGTTATGAAGGTACAGATGTACACAAGGAGGATCACAATCAGGTTGCAGATCCAAGACATCCATCCCTGGGAGGCATCTTAGAGAAAAACATCACCAGAAGCTTTGTACACTGTAGTAGCATATAACATCCACCACACCTAAAAAAAACATCTAATAACAGCTAATATTAGCCAATAACTTACCAGTAAAGTCGTTTGCAGAGATATTTGGGATATAATCAAACGAAAGTCCTTTGTGGTAGCTTGGCTGTGAAAAGCTGTGAGACTCCACAAACAAACCAGGGGTCTTCTGGGAGCTTGAGTCCCTCTGAGGAAGCAGCTGGTACGACCTGCCGAACATCCCTCCGGAAATACGGCTTACTTTACCTTTAAAGCCACATGTTACTCTAGAAGGTCCAAGTAATTAGAAGCCGCCTGGTTGGAGAAAACATTTTCACAGAATTAGCTTGGCACTTGGGATACCCTAGCTAACCTTGTTACAGTTCTTCTTCGTGGAGTTAACTGTGTAAATGTGCTTACTACCGCCACCTAATGTTTATGTTGCCCAACTGAAACTTCCACACCAAGAGGAATTATTTTACTGCATATACAGGTCCTACTCAAAATATTAGCATATTGTGATAAAGTTCATTATTTTCCATAATGTCATGATGAAAATTTAACATTCACATATTTTAGATTCATTGCACACTAACTGAAATATTTCAGGTCTTTTATTGTCTTAATACGGATGATTTTGGCATACAGCTCATGAAAACCCAAAATTCCTATCTCACAAAATTAGCATATCATTAAAAGGGTCTCTAAACGAGCTATGAACCTAATCATCTGAATCAACGAGTTAACTCTAAACACCTGCAAAAGATTCCCGAGGCCTTTAAAACTCCCAGCCTGGTTCATCACTCAAAACCCCAATCATGGGTAAGACTGCCGACCTGACTGCTGTCCAGAAGGCCACTATTGACACCCTCAAGCAAGAGGGTAAGACACAGAAAGACATTTCTGAACGAATAGGCTGTTCCCAGAGTGCTGTATCAAGGCACCTCAGTGGGAAGTCTGTGGGAAGGAAAAAGTGTGGCAGAAAACGCTGCACAACGAGAAGAGGTGACCGGACCCTGAGGAAGATTGTGGAGAAGGGCCGATTCCAGACCTTGGGGGACCTGCGGAAGCAGTGGACTGAGTCTGGAGTAGAAACATCCAGAGCCACCGTGCACAGGCGTGTGCAGGAAATGGGCTAAAGGTGCCGCATTCCCCAGGTCAAGCCACTTTTGAACCAGAAACAGCGGCAGAAGCGCCTGACCTGGGCTACAGAGAAGCAGCACTGGACTGTTGCTCAGTGGTCCAAAGTACTTTTTTCGGATGAAAGCAAATTCTGCATGTCATTCGGAAATCAAGGTGCCAGAGTCTGGAGGAAGACTGGGGAGAAGGAAATGCCAAAATGCCAGAAGTCCAGTGTCATGTACCCACAGTCAGTGATGGTCTGGGGTGCCGTGTCAACTGCTGGTGTTGGTCCACTGTGTTTTATCAAGAGCAGGGTCAATGCAGCTAGCTATCAGGAGATTTTGGAGCACTTCATGCTTCCATCTGCTGAAAAGCGTTATGGAGATGAAGATTTTATTTTTCAGCACAACCTGGCACCAGCTCACAGTGCCAAAACCACTGGTAAATGGTTTACTGACCATGGTATCACTGTGCTCAATTGGCCTGCCAACTCTCCTGACCTGAACCCCATAGAGAATCTGTGGGATATTGTGAAGAGAACGTTGAGAGACTCAAGACCCAACACTCTGGATGAGCTAAAGGCCGCTATCGAAGCATCCTGGGCCTCCATAAGACCTCAGCAGTGCCACAGGCTGATTGCCTCCATGCCATGCCGCATTGAAGCAGTCATTTCTGCCAAAGGATTTGCGACCAAGTATTGAGTGCATAACTGTACATGATTATTTGAAGGTTGACGTTTTTTGTATTAAAAACACTTTTCTTTTATTGGTCGGATGAAATATGCTAATTTTGCGAGATAGGAATTTTGGGTTTTCATGAGCTGTATGCCAATATCATCCGTATTAAGACAATAAAAGACCTGAAATATTTCAGTTAGTGTGCAATGAATCTAAAATATATTAATGTTAAATTTTCATCATTACATTATGGAAAATAATGAACTTTATCACAATATGCTAATATTTTGAGAAGGACCTGTATATTTCCCAATGTTTGCACAATTTTTATTTTAAGTTTCAGAGAAAGAACATCACTTTCCACACATATGTATAAAATATATCCAGGGCAATAAAAATACTTGCTTTTTGGTTTCTCATTTACTCCAAACATGTCTTTATTTCTGCTTTGTGACTTTTCAATGCAATGCTGTGCAAAACTACTCACCCCTGTAGACCCTTTTCCACAATTTTGTTTATGTTACAGCAACAATTGTAATATACTATCACAAAGTAATACATACTTGAGAAGTAGAAGGAAAAGATTGCATGGTTTTATTTTTAAATCTAAAAAGTGTGGCATTTGTCTATTGCCTCCCTCAAACAACACTTTGCTAAACCACTTTTGCTGCAAGTGTTTTGGGGTGTGTCTCTGCCAGCTTTCTACATCTAAAAATAAGATGTTTTGCTCATCCTTTTTTACAACAAAACACAGTCAGCCTGAGACCATTTGTAAACATCCAATTTCAAGTTTTGCCACATATTCTGACTTTGATTTATGTCTAGACTTTCAATGTGTCATTCTAACACATGATTATTAGCTTTGGCTGTATATTCAGAGCTGTTTTCAAGCTGAAGGGAAACCTCCTCTGCAGTCTCAGGACTTTTGCAGCCTCTAACAGCTTTTCTTCTATGATTGTCCTGTATTTAGCTAAATTTCATCATCCCGTCCACTCTGTACAGCTTTCCTATCCCAGTTGAGGAAATAATATCAGAATACCACAACACCATAATGTTGCCATCAACATGTAACCATCATGCCATCACCATAGAAATAGTGTGCTTGGGGAGATGTGTAGTGCTGGTTTTTCTTCACACATAGAGTTTTGGCTGTTGGCCAAAAAGTTCAACTCATCTGACAAGAGTACCATCTCCTACATGTTTGCTTTGTCTCTTACATGGCTTGAGGCAAACTACAAGCAGCATTACTTAAAGCACTCGGCAAGGGATTTATTTTTGCCAGTCTTCAATAAAGACCACATTTTTTAAGTCCATGAGGTATTTTCACTCTCCTAATACTGTTATGATTTGTGGGTGTTTTTGGGTTTTGTTGGTCTGTTTCACAATTAAGTTTTTGAATCATGCTTCTGTTTATTATTTTCCTGGTTATGCTTTAGTTTCATGTTTTTCTAGTTTCTGTTAGTTTGCATTCAAGAGTTTCCGTTCTGCTGACGTTTTGTCCTGACAATCAACTTTATTCGGTTCACCTGCACCTAGTTAATCTGTCTTATTGTTTCACCAGGTCACGCTCCATAAATACACACCTGTTCAGTTATTCATCACAGAATCATTTTCAAATCATGCTCATGTCTAGTTCTCTCGATCATGCTCATGTCTTGTTTTTTCGGATCATGCCATGCCTGTCTCACCTGCCTGTTTCTGTTTTGTTCATGCCTCGTCGGTAAGTGAGTTTTAGTTTTTTATTCATTAAATCCTTTTTTCACTTACCGTCATG
The DNA here is from genome assembly GCF_021462225.1 of Girardinichthys multiradiatus. Classification (NCBI taxonomy): domain Eukaryota; kingdom Metazoa; phylum Chordata; class Actinopteri; order Cyprinodontiformes; family Goodeidae; genus Girardinichthys; species Girardinichthys multiradiatus. The sequence goes on along the minus strand of NC_061795.1, from coordinate 25,575,196 downwards.
CTGCCTGCTAGTCTGCATTCTGGGGTCCTCCATTTCACAAGTCCTAACAAATACATACATTTAGTGCTTATTAAAGATCCAAAATAGTGGTAGGATTGAAGCAGACCTAGATGTTTAATCCTCTGTCATGGAGTAAGTTCCTGTCCACCTAAATTGTCTCATAAACAGAATTTATTAAGATTACCAGCACCATATTTAGAAGGATGTGGCCCCCCTACATGTTTCTTCTAGGCATGCAAACCACAACAGATTGGTAGTTAGATATATATCAACTTTGAGATTTTTAGGCCTAGTTTATGTGAAAACAGTTTTTGTAGATCTTTGTATGTCTTCATCGCCACAGTCATTGAACAACACCAGAACAAAAATGAAGTCACAGAGCTTGTGGTTAAAGCTTGTTGTTATGTCTGAAATACGCTTAATCAGAGATTACGTTGGAGGTAGGCCATGACATCATTGTTTTCCAACTGTTTCCTATTGGCTTTCTAAATAAAAATCAAACAAGTAAAAACCTTATAAAATACAGTGTTGGTGAAATATCCATTTGTTAAATAAAAAATTACAAAGCCTGAGGGCCTCAGATTACCTCCCCTGTACCTGCCCAGACTGGCTTTTATGCGAGGTTGCAACATTATATTTAATTTGTGTTCAATAAAGAACAAGGAACTCACATTACGTTTCCAATTTTATTGAGTAGAAATGTAATCACATATATGTCAGTCTTACATGTTACATTTTATTTGGGGAAAACAGAAACAAGAGTTCTGGTCCTTTTCTTTAAAACTTCTGTAATCAGTCATTGAAGCAGCTACATGGTCTTGTTAAAAATCATCCAAAAGACTAAAACGTTTACTGTTAAGATACATCAGAAGGATGCCACAGGAACATAAAAAAATTATGGGTTTGGGTCATTTTCTTTTTATGCTTGTTCAGTTTTTGAACATATCACACAACAGCTTCTCCATAGGTGTGTTGCCAATTGTCCTGTGAAAGAACAGCTGCTCTATCTTACTTGGACTCAAGAAGCGGAGAGACGGCAGCAGGAGCAACAGCCTCCCAAACCTTGTTGAGCAAGAGCAATGGCAAGTCAGTTTATCATTTTCCTTGCAAACATCTTTGAAAATCTTTGTAGCCTTTTTAAATATAAAGTAGTAGTTGTGTCACCTTGCAGCATGGCTGGGGTACACCGATTGAATGTGCTGACTCAATAACATGTGTGACTGCTCCTGCAGATTTTCTATCTGCTCAGGATCTTTGAGGTTGTGTATCTCTGTGCCAGGGAGACAAATAGCAAACATGGGTTGCATGATCAAATAAATATAATACATGGTTGACCTGTGAAAGTTTTATTTTTTTTGTACCTGGTTTGAACAAAATTATTGCTTTCAGACAAGCAAATTCAGTAGGGTCAACAGCCAGAGCCTTGAAACGACTGAATACATCTTCAAGAATCTGCAGCTCAGATGAGGCAAGGTTGGCCTTGGCCTCATGAGTGGGGGAAAGTTCTGGACACAGAATTAAACATCTATCCATTGGCAGGGACATTTGGATGGCACACAGAAGGAACATCTCACTCCAGGCTTCTTCCAGCAGAATCACCTGAAGACGTTACAGAAATATGCAATATTAGAATGGGGAAATACTTACAAAAATCTACAGTGTTAGTCAGCCTCACCTGGTCTCGAAATCCCAGGTGAGCAAAAACAGGCAAATATTTTGCCCACTTTACAGACATGAAGAGGAGTCGAGCTGATGTCTCGTAGAAGCTTTCTGATGAGATAGGTGAGTATATGAGCCCGCCGCAGTCTATTGATGAGCTGCCCTGTTCTGCATCGTTTGTTGTCACATCAATATTTTTTTCATCTGTGTATTGAAAATAAACAGAATCAGGCAGATGCTGAGATTAATACAAGTCAGAACCCAGACATCTACATCCATCTTATAATAACTTCTCCATCTTTCCAATGACCTACCATTCTCTTCCTCTGGCTCCAGTTTGGTAGAAGTCTCTGTGGTCAGCAAGCTGACCATAAAGCGGTGGGTATTTGGGTTGCTGTAGGGCTGAATAGGTGCAGACCTGGTTGCAGACAAAGTGACCAGAGGTCTGAATCTAATAGCTGAGTAGTGGTCAGAAGTTGCAAGTTCTTGTGTCGTAGCCAGGTGCTCCTTCTTGGCCTCCACATTTATGGAGTCGAGACTGACGTGTGCTGTGCTTCGAGGCTGACGCTCATTCTGTACCGCTGCCAAAAGGAAAATATACTACGTTTTAATATATGTCACTACCAGCGCAGTCAACTCAATACAAGATTTCTTACCATCTTTGTTCATTCCAGCTTGAAGACACCTCTTTAGTCGACAGGCTTGGCACTGATTCCGATGAGCTTTGTCAACAGGACATCTGCCTGTTCCAGCCTGACACCTGTGATGTTAGGAAAAACACTTGTATAGATTTTAAACTAACTGATTTCAAAACAAGGATGTTACATTTGTTTGAACTGATTTTGCAATACAGCATGTATTACATATGCCCTCGCTCACCTGTAGATGAGTCTTCGCCGTACGCTACGTTTGAAAAAGCCGCTGCAGCCATTGCAGGCATGTATGCCATAGTGTTTGCCGCTGCTTGAATCAGAGCACACTTTGCAAAGCAAGGCTTGACTGAGAGCTTTAGGAGGACTTTTCTCTGTGCAGAATAAATGGCAAAGGGAATACTTTAAAAATAGGCTTAAACTGTAGAAGTATTACACTGGTATTTTTAAAAGTTGTTTTTCAGCCTTGTAGCAACCAGTTATTTATATAATGAGCAATAATATAATACCTGGTATAATGTTACAATTTTGGCCATTTAAAATGTAATAAAGTTCATAATGTAATAAGGTTGTAGCGCCAATAACCAAATAACATTTTCCCAATAGCGTAATGTTATTTTGCTATTGGTGTCACTTTTGAAAATATAATAACTGTGTAACACATGTATGTCACATTATACACTGACTTTCTCATTTTTAGCACATTCCACTAAGTAACAACCAAATCTACTTCACAGCAAGTAAATTAATGTCCCTCCATACAAAAAACCTATGAATTTAGATTTAAACAAGTTAGCAAAATTCTAAATAAAGATCATTTTCAAGCTGGATCTTACAATCCATAGTTAAAACGTTATTGCATTATTGGAAAGCCCGGTATGTTATTGGCTTTATTACATTTAGAATGGCAAAAATTATTATCTTGTTAGCTTTCATAACATTATTGGTTGCTACAAGTCTCTATCATACATTACTGCAGTTGAAACAAGAAGCCAACATACATTGTAGAAAAAGACACTTGCTATGTTGCACTGTCTGAGATTAAATCAGACATTTTTTTTTATATTTTGGGTCAGTGAAGATTTTCAAAATTATGTATATTTGCTGATTGCCAGATTAATGAGAAATTGAAGCTTGAAGAGACAGCATTACATTCCCTAAAGTCAGCAATTTACATACACTAACATCAATTTGCCATTAAACTATTTGGAAAGGCCAGACGATTATGTCATAGTTATGCAAGCTTCTGGTAGGTTAATTCACAATATATAAGTCCTTGCATCCTGGAAAAAACCCAAATCAGTCAAAACATCAGGAGGAGAATTGTGGACCCTGCAAGTATTGTTCACATTTAGGTACATTTTCCAGATGCCTGAAGCTGCCACGTTCATCTGATCAAACGACTATACTCAACTATAAAAAGCAGGGAGGTGTTCAACCACCATTCTGTTAAGGAAGGAGACAGGTTCAGCACCTAAAACATGAGAGGTGTGAAATGTGTAAATCAACACCAGAACAAACGCAAAAGACTTTGTAAGTAAACTGCCTGAAGCTGGCTTAAGAGTGTCATTATTTACAGTGAAATGAGTCTGTATTAGCAATGGCTGACAGACCAGCCAGCAAGGAAGAAGCCACCACTTCAAAAGCAACATATAAAGTCAGAATATAGTCTGCAAATGCCCTCAGTGACAATGATCTTAGTGTTTGGAGACACGTCATGTTGTCTGATGAAACTGAAATTAAAGTGTTTAGTCGCAATTTGGTCAATTGTCACATTTGGAGGAAAAAGCTTGCAAGCCTAAGAGCACAATGTAATAAAGCCAGTGAAGTACAGCGATGGCAGCATTATGCTGTCTGGGTGTTTTGTTACAGGAGCAACTGGGCCACTGAAGAATACAGATGGCATCATAAGGAAATAATATTATGAAGAAATATTGAAGCATCATCTCAAAACATCAACTATGAAGTTAGAGCTTGGGCACAAATTGGTCTTCCAAATGGACAATTCAATTCAATTCAAAAATTCTTTATTAATCCCAAAGGGAAATTAAATGTTGTTATAGCTCATATTATGAAGGTTTCCTCAAAGAACTGTTGTAGATGCTGATGGCTGTGGGCAGGAAGGATCTCCTGTAGCGCTCCGTCTTACAGCAGATCTGAAGAAGCCTTTTATTGAAGACACTCTGTTGTTGTAGGACAGTCTCATGAAGAGGATGCTCAGGGTTCTCCATAATGTTCTTCATTTTATGAAGAATCCTTCTTTGCACAATGATCTCCAGAAGTTCCAGAGGAGTCCCCAAAACAGAGCCAGCCTTTTTTATCAGCTTGTTGAGCTTTTTTAAGTCCCTGGCTCTGATGCTGCTTCCCCAGCAGATGATGGCAGAAGAGATCACACTCTCCACAACAGACTTATAGAAGATATGCAGCATCTTGCTGCAAACACCAAAGGACCTAAGCTTCCTCAAGAAGTACAGTCTGCTCTGTCCCTTCTTGTAGATGGCTTCACAGTTGCATCTCCACTCTAGTCTGTTGTCCAGGTGAACACCGAGGTATTTATACTCCTCCACCACCTCCACTTCTTCTCCCATGATAGAAATAGTGTTTGACTTATTCCTGTTTCTCTTAAAATCTTAAAATCATAAATCATCTTCTTTGTTTTAGTCCCGTTCAAAATGAGATGATTGTCTAAATGCCTCTAAGCATACCACCAAATCAGTTACAAAGTGGCTTAAATGCAACAAAGTCAGTGTTTTGGAATGGCCATCACAAAGTCCTGATTTTAGAGCTGAAAATGTGTGTGAGCAAGGCAGCCTACAAACCTCATTCAGTTACACCAAGTCTGCCAGGAGGAGTGGGCCAAGTGTTGTGACAACTTTGTGGAAGGAGACCCATTATGTTTGACCCAGATTATTCAGTTTAAAAGACAGTTCTACCAAATACTAAGAAAATGTATGGACATTTCTGAATAAAAAGAAAAAAATGAGAAATTATTTAAAAAAGATTCTTGCTCTCATCATTCTGGCATTTAGTGAATAGAAATTATTTTATAAATCCTAACTGACCCAAAAACAGGAAAAGTTCAGTCTGATTTAGAGTCAGACACTGAGAAACAAGAGGTTACATTTCTTTTTATACAGTGTACGTACAGTAAACACCAAACTTTTACTACAGTGATTTATGTATACTATACATTGTTATTAATATAATCCAAATAATTACTCAATTAGATGGTATTTTGAGGAAGAGAAAAAAAAAACAATGAATTTATAATTAAGAAAGGTTTACTTTACCTTCTTGAATTCCATCTGGACTCTGTTGTGTGACATTGCTGGAGCCATTTGATGAAAAATAATCAATTTTAATCACCTGGTCTTCCATCATATATTGTACCACTATGCGTAAATATTGAAATAAAATATTTTAGAGGAGGTATACACAAGTCAGATTAATCAATCAAAAAATTTTAAATCACAAAAGACCTAAATTTGTTATTTTGCTACAAAAGCATCCAAGACAAAGAGCTTCCTGTGTCTGATGTAATGTAGGGCCATTGAATTATCTGCCAGTGAGTGTGAGAGCTTGAGTCGTCTGGGGGCTTTCATGGGGAAGAAGATTAACACCAGTTGCTGTGTAAGCAAATGCCAATGTCTCATCCTCTTAATCTTTACTGTGCTAAAGATTGGTGTGGTCTTCACGAAGTGGTCAACAGTGGTGAACCAACATTAAGCATGGATGTACCACAACCAGAAACAGAACCTCTAAAAAACACTTTTTTTTAAGCACAGCTAAACTGCTTCTCTTTAGAAACAAAGAACAGTTTTAATATTGAATTTTATCCACAACCTAATATTTTAAAAGTTTGGTAAATCAAAGTTCTGGTCAACCAAGATGTAGCAATCTAATAATTAAACTGTTTATGGATTAAGAAACATTGCATAATGAAACACAAAGACTTTACAATTACAAAAAAGGAAAGACATAAAGATGTCCTGGAGCAATCTGATAAACACGAAGTGACAAACTGAATTAAAGCATTCTAATATTAAAGACATGGCATAACTAACAATGATGTGGAAAACATGTCATAGCAGTAGTCCCTAACACTTAGGTTTAGGAATGGAGATTCATCTTCCCAGTAGGACAATGACTCTGAAGTGTTTTGCAGCTTTTAACAGGTTTTGTTTCCAGGTTTCTCCTGTGTTTAGCTGCCTCCATCTTCCCATAAAGTCTGACCTTCTTTCCTATCTTTGCTGAAGAAAATCATCCCCACAGTATGATGATGCCTCAGCTATGCTTCACCCTGGGGATCGTGTATTCAGTGTGATAAGCAGTGTTATATTTCCACGATGTGTACCTTTTTGCATGTAGGCCAGAAAACATTTACATTTGGTTTAATGTGACCAGAGCAACTATTTTTTCAGATCCTTGCTTTGTCCGCTACATCAACTTCTTAGGTCCTGCTAGGGTAACAATGCAAAATGTACAGCTAGAGCAACACTGTAATAGATTAGATCAAACCTTATTCATGTGTTAGAGTGGCTCAGTCAAAGGGCAAACCAAAACCTAATTGAGAAACTATGGCAAAAAATTATCCACACCAATGTTTTGAGTTTGAGTTATTTGCATAAGAATGGGGGGGAAAAAATGTAAATTTCTAGATGTGCAAACACACCCCAAAATATGGATGGCGGTTCTATAAAGTATTGACTCATGGGGCCTAAGTATAAATGCAAATTCCACCTTTTAGATTATTATTTGTATAGAAAAAAGAAAGGTATAATTTTTCCACTTCACAGTTATGCACTACAAAATGCTGCCTTGCCTTGATCAGATACAATCCAAGGAAAAATATTTCACGAAACGTGAATACTTTTGCCAGAATCTTTGTATTCATTACCTGTAACTTTGCTCAAAATTCAATGTTGTTCTTGAAAGGCAGTTAACAAGGGAACAAACTGAGAAAAATATACCCTGAAGAGATTGAATGAGCAGCAACAAGCTGACCCTTAATTCTTTTATTCTGCTATTAGCGGCTGCACTCGGAAGCTTCAACCTCCTCTATTAATGTCAAATGCAATTTTAAGGAAAATAAACTATTTTCTCCAGTTTTTACCATTAACAGTACATGTTTTCACAAAACACTTTGATAAACATGGTTTTCTATTACAGGTTTAAGCTTGGAACTCTTGTAGAATAAGATCTGAAATTTCAAAGTTCGTCAACACTACTCTGTCCACCATTTTATTTCAATCATGTTCAAAATTTTTACCCACTCTTGATAGTTGAATGAAAACAAGTGAGGACCATCAGCATACAGCTATCCACATGAGGGCCATTTAAAATTTCAGTCTGTGTCTCCAATTTAGTTTTACACTGGAGACTGTTTAAGCTCCAATCAAAGTAGTGCAAGTGAACTGAGTTCCCAGAATCAAAATCAGCTTTATTGCCAACTTTGTGGACACAAACAAGGAATTGGACTCCGGTACACTTTGCTCTCAGTGAAGCTTTTAATAACAAATGCAAATAATCAATATATAATTTAAATGTACATATATACACAAGTGACTTTGCAGAAGGAGATAAGAAGATAAAGTGGGACCAGTCCAAGTATGCATGGTGTTGTTCTGGAACTCTGACTGTCAAGTCTTCATCGGAGAAACAATCCTGCAGCACTATAGTAGATCCCTACCTTGCATTCCCTGGTTTACCTAACCTACGCAACTGTTCAGCTGTTGGCAGGACGAAGATGCTGCAACCAACAGCAAAGCGTTGGTTGCAAACTGCCGAGGATAGCTGTCACGTTCCTTCACACCTGAGCCCTGGGACTCTTCTGTAGATATGTGTCAATCATCTTTAGAAGCAGGCCACCATTGGCCAAGTGATTATGTATTTAGTGTATTTAGTGGAAACTTTTATAATGACAGATCCCTGCAGGTGTTTCAACACACGTCAGTGGAAAAATGTTTGCTCATTCACTTGTCATTTGTTCATTCTTACATTCATTATTCATTTGTTATTTCCTGCATCTATTTAAATGCAAGCACTGCTCTAATGTTTTTTTATTGTGCGAGCTTCAAAAACAATCTGAGCCAAGAGTAAAATCCTGCACCTGAATGCAGTTTGGCAGAGATTATGTGCAAGACATAACTTTATCGTCCTTGAGAAGATGCCCTTGAATCCTAGTTTGCGAACCTCTGCATCAGTCTAAGCAGCTTTTTGATATAATCTCCTTTCAGTCGTTGTCAAAGAGTGCGCTTAACTTTTCGAGTTGTTACCTCTTCTTCATGCAGAGCAGGTGCATCAAGGTTGTTGAAGCATGTTGCACTTACAACTGTTTATTGTATTTTTCAATAATTTGTATTTGAATGTGTGACTGAAAGGTAAAAATGCAAGGTAATAGCGTTTCTGCCAGAAATAAACTTTGGTTAGTTTGGGGTCACAGCATTTTCTGATTTCCACCCAAACATCATCCACAACCTTCCGGTGCCCTCACCCCTCCTCCAAAACAGATAAAGGATTGAGGTGTCAGCACTCTGGCTTTTAGGGATTGCCCTCCCTTGCCATCTGGTGACATTTACTGTAATCCACGCAGTGACTAAATCAATGAACCGTATCTGCAAAACCATATCGCAGCAGCTAACAGTTTAAAATGACAAATCATTCTCCTTTTTTGCAGGGCGTAAACCTTTCCAAAAAAAAAAGACGATGCACTGTGTATTTTGTTTTAAAATTATAAAGAAGACCAAAAAAGTTTAGTTGTAATAGCAATATAATAAAAGTAATTTTAAAAGCTTCATGCAGCAAGTTTCATAATTGCCTATCTGCGATTGGTCTTTACAGGGATGCAGATATTGTTTGAATGTGTCCTGAAAGTGTTATTATGGAAAGAAGAAACACAGCTAATTATAGAAGAGTAAAGCCATATGAGTCAGAGATGAAGGGCATATTATGAGCTTATAAATCACAACAGATTTAATAGTAATAAGACTTCCAGGGGTCAAAGTCTTTATCAGTAAAGGTTTAGATGGTTATCTTCTCTCTAATCAGAGAAGAAAAAACAAACTAATCAGTGTTTCACTAAGCCTAAAAGAATGTGAACGGTAGTTTTAAGGAATAAGATATAACACTACAGTCGGCCCTTGCTGGGAAACTAGCACTATCTAACCCGCCTTGTCTGCACTTTTGCGTTGCTGTTTTTTAAAAAATTCTCTAGTTTATATATTTTTTTAATTTCATTTAATTTTTTGTGTAATTGTTGATTGTTGTTTGTGTGCTTCTCCTGTAAAGCACTTTGTGTTACATCTGACCATTTGAAAATTACTCTATAAATAAGATTTAACTGATTGATTAATTGATTGGTTGATTGATTCTTTGTTTAAAATTAAGCTAAATCCTTTGATACATGAATAGAAAAAAGTTGTTATCCTTTAAAAGCAGATATTTTGTATAATTTAAACTTACTTTCCAGTAAATTGACAGTCTGTTATTTTTCATAGAATTAAACAAATAATTAAATTTAATTAGAACACAACAGAGACAACAAATCTGATATGGTCTGCACACAAATTGTTTAATTATATTTCAAGAAATAAGCTCAGCATATTTCACAAGTTTTTTTAAGTAGATATAAAGATAAAAAGTATATGACAAAGCATAGGTGTTTTTTGTGTAAAATTGGGTACCCAAAAAAATAAATAAAAATAAATAATATAAGCTTAAAGTGTCAATTACTTGATTTTCCTTGTCTTTTCTTTCATCCCTTTCTTTTTGTCCCAAAGGATCAAAAAAGGTTGCATGTCAAATCATCCTCAAACACTTTGATACTCATGTTTGCAGTGGCCTACATCAAGAGGCTCAGCTTGGATTCCACGCCTAAAGAGGAAGCAAAGCAGAAACAAGAGAACATAATATGCAGACTTTGTAAGAAGTACAAACATGTCTTTTTAAAGGGGGCCAGCACTATAATGGCTGACAAAGTAAACTACCTCAGGAGCTTGCATCGAAACTCCTGCAGTCGTGGAAACGCTTTGTCCACACTGGAGGTCTGCCTCTCATTGCTCCACAGTCTCTCAGCAGCAGCACTTGCTCTTGGCCTGTTCATTTTTATGTTTTTAACCAAAGAGTAAAATAGATTCTAGCCAAGCAAGCACAAATTTGCATTGTTATTTTATCTTTTAACAAATGTTTGGCTCACACACACCAGAGACGTGGGGAGAGGTTGGTGGCATCTACATATTCCCCCCATAAGCAGACTTCTCCCCCAATCACTAGCCTCTTCTGCTTCTCAGTACCTGTACAGATACAAAAAAAGCTTTAAAAATTGTTAGAAAAAATTTATTGGTTTTAATTAATTTTAGTTGTGTCAGTTGCTACAAATCTTAAATGTCAAATCAAAGCTGTTAGTCTATGTTTATTTGGCCATTTTAATCCGTTTCTATTAGCTGCCCCCAGATTCAGCACATAACCAGCTTATAACTGCAAAAATATCCATGAAACTGAAATGAGGATTTCTAAAGATCTGCAAGTATTGGCAGAATAGGAAATAACATTAGGCAAGCTTGGTCTACTGGAAACAAGCATTGCCTGAAAATAGGCTTTCAGAAGGGTGAAAATTTGTTTATAATTAGTGTTTTATATTGGCTCAAACGTCAATGAGGTTCATTACTGTATCTCCAACTATCAGTTGTTGCTTATTTTAAATGAGATTGTCACAAAGACAAAAACTAACTCGGGAGTTGCTTTTTTTATTTATTAAGTTGTGTTGAGATTAAAATCTCTTTCCCAAGAGGGACCTGGCAAGACGGGCGAAGAGTTACAATAAAACAATGATAAAACATAATACATTCATACATAACATAATACGTCTGAATAAAACTGGAAGCACAAGATCAAGGTACCGACTCAAAAACAATTACAAGAAGTTAAACTGTCTTGTTCCCATTCTTTTGCAATTGCCTTGAATTAATCAATAGTCACCAGCTCTGTCAGCTTTGAGTCTGGAATCCATTCCAGGTAGAGGGGGCGGCGTATTTTAAAAACTCTCTTACCCAGTTCAGTTCTGACTCTGGATATAGTCAGATGATTAAAAAGCCTAAGAGAGCAGTCCATGATGATTAAGGAGACTTTTTATAAAAGCAGTCAGATAGGAGGGAAGTAGTCTCAGAATACATTTCTACACAAAAAGCATCCAATACGAATGTCAACAGACAGACAGAGAAGGACTGCCAGAAGCATCAGCATACAAATGACATTGGTGGACAGGTCCACAACCTGCAATGAAAAGTAATGCACAGTGGTAAGCTGATTCAAATTTCTTTAGATTCTGTTCTGACGAATTTATACACAACAAGCCACAAATCGTGACAAACTTAATTAGCATAACTAATGAGGAGTAGTGGTCCAAGAGTTGAACCCTGAGGAACACGTTTAGTTACAGGACAAATGAAGAGCGGGACACTAATGATTTTACTAGACAAATAGTTTTTAAACCAACCAACTGCCTGGATAGACAAAACCCTTTCTAAAACCCTATTTAACAGGACGTTGTGATCTACAGTAAGGTAGGATTTTGACAGATCCATAAACACACCATGCAGCGCTGTGTCTGACACCACTTGACTGCCAACTCCAATATGATTGCGTAGATCATTTGTGGGTTTTTCTGCATGGGTGGATTGGATTATTTTCCAGCTGAAAGTTATTGATAAACCATGAGTCAACAGCGCGAACTACTGCCTACCTTTTTCAACAAATGTTGTTGTTTTCAACATTTACATTTCTAGCTCTGTTTTTTTTTTCTTAGCACAGAAAAAAAAACAAGAATCAGAACTTACAATTCTTTAGCTCTTAAAGCCCATTAATACCCTAATAAGTCTACCTAATAATCATCAGATGTGCCACGCAGGCCTATGGTGACATATATCACCCTGACACTGAAGACTAATAGGTGCGAAAATTTATTGTGGTGTAATTATGCAGATTTAAAATATGCCTCATTTACCCCATTTGAATCTAGGTAGTGTGTCTTCTTTGTGTTAAAGGACAGGTTAGGGTTCTTGTGTTGAACTTCTTGCCCCAAAATATCAAACATAACAAATGAACAGAACGTTTACAGAATTCTTTTTGTTCTTTAAAATTAGGGGTTTGCTGCCACTTGGTGGTTTGACAATGAATGGAACACAAAGTGGAGCAATGTGTTGGGTGTCTGGGATCTACTGTTTAAGAGAAAAACACAGCGTTTTCACAACTTCAGCAGCTCACAGGACACCACCTTCTTTCACTGACCCTTGAAGGCTAGAGGCCATACGTTATAGTAGCGGGCCCAGTTGTGTGTGGGTCCAGGCTGGTCCAGATACCAAGGAGAGGCCAGAATCACCCTTAGCCCTGCTTTAACAACCTTGCGTACTTCACACAGGTAACAGCCCTGTTTCCATACCTCCACCACTGACAAAGACTTGTGCTGCAACACAGAATAATGAACCATTAGACACCTACACAGTTTCAGTGATGCATTACCTCCAACGTCATCCACATTGGCATGCAGTAAATTCTTTGTCAGCAGAAAAATGTATGACTCAAACTTGAATTTAATTCTTTATTTTAGCTGCAAAAAATGACTTTGACTATTGTGATGTGAGCAGATTTATAATGCAATCAAACATCCATAAAAACGTATCATTTCAACCAATAGTGATTTAACTTTTCGGTGACCTACAGAGAATTTCTGCATTTTTAATAAATCAAGACACAATTAATGTTTTTTTAATTTTTCTAAGTTTAAATTTAGTGCCTCTCAGATTTATTATGCATGTAAACTTTGACAGGCACTAAATTAATCCGATATCAAGTTTAGGCTTTTAACAACGGATTTAAACTATTCCCTTTTTACTGTTGAATGATCATACTAGAATGTGGTGTACATGTTTATTGTTATTCTATTTTTGTTTTATCTACACAATCTGAAAATCATGCACACAGGCTCAAACACTTACACACACACCCACAGTAATACTGTAATAAATGCCCTTTATAAGTTTCACCTTGACCACAAGCAATAGTGTAGCCCAAACAACTTTCTACTTAATAGCTAGCTGGACAATTTGTCACTCTTATGAGAAATGGCAAAGTTAATTTAAACTGGTGGTTTTGCAGGCATAGGCCCAAATTGTAAGCATAGTACATACATTTTCTCTATAACTAAGGTCAGGGTTATTCGAGAAGCTTGAGAATAGGCTGCTTGAACTGTTCCAAAACCAGTTGTATGTGCATTTGGAATCATTGCCCTGTTAGAACACCAAGTTGTGTGGAGAGTTTAACAATCTGGCTGTTGGTTTTTGAAAGTTAAGGGATTTTCAGGTTGTCCCCATTTTTATTAATCCAATTAATATGTGCAATGCACCAGCGCCATTGGCAGGGACACAGACCCTTAGCACGATCCTAGCTCTACAATGCTTGACAGTTGTTGCAGTGTTCTTAAGTTTGAAAGCTTCACCTTGACTCCTCAAAATATTTGCAAAGTTGTTGTGGCCAAAAAGCTCAATCAACTCATCTGAGCATAAAATATTTCACCAAAAAGCATTTGGTTGGACCATGCTTTGTTACAACTTTTATTTCTTTCTTAGTCAATACACTCTTGATTAGAGCTAATGTTAAACTCACTGCTATGTTGACAGTAACACTGGTTTTCAGTTTATGATAGACTTCTGTTGTTCCTAAATATCCTTACCAATTTCATCACTTTAGAAGTTGCGTCAGATTGCCAAAACTTTGGCACAGTTGGGTGTTCCCAAATAATATGATCCCAAATCAACCTCCAAACTAGTCTGTAAGGAAATGAATAAAGCATGCAACCATAAGCTTCTAAGATGCCCCTAACCTCAACCATGTTGACAGTTTATTGAGTATGCTTATAAGCCATGGCTTTTCCAGCAAACCAGCAAATACTGGTAAGAAGAATTGCCTAATGCCTAGCCAGAATTATGCCAAAAGCCTTTGGGATGAAAAGTGTGGGGTTTTTCTGCAACTTGCTATGAGTTGCAGAGAAATAATATAGACCATACCAATTCAAATCTTAATTTGTGTGTGTGTACAGTTGAAACCCGGTTTTTACATTGTATAAATAGACACATTCTCTTTTGTTTTCTCACTGCCTGACATGACATTAGACTACACAATTTTATGTTTCCAATCAGTTAAGATTACCAAAATTAATAAGAGAAATAATGCTTTTGAGATTTGTTTTTACCTTAGTATTTTGTAGAATTGCCTTTTAAACTGGATCAAACATTTTGGATATCTGTCCACAAGCTTTCCAAACTGTAATCTGGCTTTTCATATTGCTTTGAGAGTTAATGACTTCTTTCTTGCTGAGTGGGATTATAGTCTACTTATACTTCTCCTTCCTGAACAGTTAATGTAGCACCTTAAACCACCTGAAAAATTGCCCAAAAGGATGAACCAGACCTTTGAAGGTCTATAGATCTCTTCCTGATATATTTCCTGATTTCGTTTTAATTTCTACAATGTCACACAAGGAAGCAGTGTGTTTGAGGTTTTACCCTGAAAAACATCCATAGGTAAGTCTCAGTTTAATAGAATGTTTGAATTAACCTATCTAAAGCTTACAAGCCATGACATCATCACCTGGGCTTTCTAAATTAGTTTAAAGGCGTAGTAGTGTTAGTGTAGATAAACACTGAAGAATGCAATGAGATAAAGATCTAATTAAAATTCCCTCTCATTATTCTGGCATTTAGCAAATAAATTTTAGTGATCCTATCTGGCCTAAAACAGGAACAGTTTAGTCTGATTTAATGTCAAACAGTAAGACCAAAAGTGGTTGTTTCTTTTTATACAATGTATGTAATATCTGGTTTCAGCTGTATACTGTATATTTGAGTTTGCATATTTTTGGAAGTGTGGAGATTTAAAAAATTGGTAATAAATTACAACTTGTGCACCAGATTCTTGTTTTAAAAATGTATGTTTATCAAATTATCATTCCACCTTGGTAAATAACATTTCAAATGTATCAACTAAAATGACCTTCATGCTGATGATGAGTTTAAAGAAACTTCTGACAGGAACCATATCTCCTTAGGTAAAAACAGTAGTTAGGCTACTGTGGTGACAGTGAAACCTTGATTTTCTTTTTTTTTTTAAATCAACATCTTAAATGTTTTTAGTTTATTTTAAATCATAAACTCTGAGCCTCCATAAACATTCAGTGACACAAACCTATGTTATTTTAAATAAATAATACCTAGATCTGTTGGTGCATACTTACTTGTTCATGGTAGTCAAAAACATCCTGCCACACAATGGATGTCTTCCTGAGAGCTGATGTGATGTTCACAATCCTATTAATAAAGGTAAACATATTAATCTATCTATAAATGTGGTTTTCATATTGACGTCTATACAAAATCTCCCCTCTGCCACTTACTTTTCAATGTAGAATGCTTCCAGTTTATTAAAGTCCACTCCAAAACCCATCTTGTGCATGAATGCACGAATGTAAGGATTTGATCTCCTACAAAAACAATTAGTGGAAAGTATTTATGCTACTACACTCTGTGATGACTTGCAGCTTTTTTACAGGTGGAAACCGTTTTTGTTGGATATCAGGTTTATTTTTCTTTTCTAAGTAGTTATTTATTTTCTATTTTTATAACCTACCAGCAATAAAAGTCAACTTCATCCCCTCCTAAGTGGATATAGGTGTCAGGAAACACTGAGGCCACTTCCTTAAAAAGTGATGCCATGAACTGATAGGTGGAGGGTGATGTCGGATTAACAGGTCCAAAAGTCCCTGAAGGAGTGCCCCCTTTGTAGCAGGGAGTCAACAAGTCAGGCTGACCTGAGACATAAATCAATAAGTAAATATTATATATATATATATATATATATCTACAGTATATTTATCTATCTATCTCTCTACAGTATATCTATCTATCTATCTATCTATCTATCTATCTATCTATCTATCTATCTATCTATCTATCTATCTATCTATCTATCTATCTATCTATCTATCTATCTATCTATCTATCTATCTATCTATCTATCTATCTATCTATCTATCTATCTATCTATCTATCTATCTATCTATCTCTCTACAGTATATCTATCTATCTATCTATCTATCTATCTATCTATCTATCTATCTATCTATCTATCTATCTATCTATCTATCTATCTATCTATCTATCTATCTATCTATCTATCTATCTATCTATCTATCTATCTATCTATCTATCTATCTATCTATCTATCTATCTATCTATCTATCTATCTATCTCTCTCTCTCTCTCTCTCTCTCTCTCTCTCTCTCTCTCTATTTGTTTGTTTTCAATGTTCCTCATTTTCCTTTGAAATTCTACCTTTTCCCCAAGATTTTGTGTGACCTGGTGAGTCAAACTCAGGAAGGACTCTTATTCCTCGCATCCTGGCGTATGAGATCACCCTTCTCACATCTGACTGTGTGTAGATGTGAGTCATCGGGTGGAAAGCCCCCTGAATCAGAGCCAGAAGGTTTTGGTTACAGGGAGGAGGCAACTTCCCAGCACTCATGGTTTAAGAAGCAGTGGTGCTACAAAAATCACTATGCAAATCAAGAATTTGAAATGGTTTAACGATTATTTCAGTTTTTTCTTAAAATAGTGATAACTCTCTCTTTATATGACACTTAACAGCTGTCTCAATCCACATACCTTATTGGAAAGGTCTGGAAATGTGCGACTTTGGTAGGGGAAGGCGGGATCATCAACAATGTGCCAATGAAACACATTAAACTTACTGTAGGCCATTGCATCCTAGCAAAAAAACAAAGCCATGTATCTTACGTTTGAACAATTAAACAGAGATCTGAGCTAAGATCATGTTATGTCCTTAATACCAGAGTTTTTAAAATGGTCTGCACTGGTAAATAGTGGCGTGAAGTGTCCAGTAAAATTCCTCTGTATTGGAATTGTGGGAAGTCCTCGATATTGGTCTTGTTGATATAATACTAAAAATCAAAAATACAGAAAGGACTAATAATGATAAGCTAAATCAGATTGCATATTGGTAGACAATGTATATTTTGGAGATCTTAGTATTAGCATTAGGGAAAGTCTTACTTACTGAGCCAAAATCATCTTGATACACCAACTGACTGAAGGTTTCTAGACCTGTACTTAAACAGAAAACATACATTTTAACAACTGTCATTTAAAACATACGTCTAAGAAAGTAGGACACTTACACTTTGAAAACTGCTGGGTGTTTTGTTAAGCCTAAACGTTAGGTTTATGCTGTTGGGACAGCAGTAGGGGAGTTTTGACCAAACACTGGGTTGAAAATTATGACCCAGTTGGTTGGGTTACAGAAAAAACTGTGAGGAGCATCATAATTTTCACCGGACCTCAACTTAAAGAATACAAAACCTGATCAGACCTCACTGAACTTCTTCCATGGGTTAAAATAAAAACTTAGATGATAGAATGTCTCTGTATGATAATCTTGATGCCATGCATTGGTTTTCTCCTGGTACCCTCAGCTTCCTATGGTCACAAAAACATGCATATTAAATTAGCCGGTCAATCTAAATGACCCTCAGGTGTATTATGTGGACGGGTGTTTTTCCTGTCTATTTGTACGTTGTCCTGTGATGGACCCACAATGTAAAGTCAAATGTATTTATGAGCACATTTAAAAACAATGAACGTTTAACAGAGTGCTGAAGGACATAAGGTATTTAAGAAAAAAAAGAAAGATGAAAATAAAAATATATGAAAAAGAGTTATGAGAATAAAAATAATCACAGTACAGGCTAAGAATACTGATAAAAGGTGTCATGATTTGATTTGGTTTGAATGCCAAGAAATAACCAGGGTGAACGTTGCCTCTCACAGGTGCTATCTTGCAAAATTGAGCGGGTGTCAAAAAACGATGGATAGAATATACTTTTAATGCCAATATTCTTGTTTTGCAGTCCATGTGATTATTTTTTTTTAGCACAACCATTAGCAGCTTTAACTGTAGACATTTGTCACTCTTTTTAGGATTTCTTTGGATTGAAAACCTCACACAGTGAACTGGTCAACCCATACCCCAACTACGTTCTGCTAAATCAGCCCAGGTCCATATTTGACCCGGGACTGGCTTAGCAGATTAACCCAAATTGGGTTATTTTTCACCAAGCAGTTTTTAGAGCATAACCGACACAACGATCCTTGCTCAGATTAGCTTACCATTATTATGTCATTTTCAATATGGTACTTTTAAATTCTTTAAACATGTAGAGGCAATAATTACCTTTCAGAACACCCCACACAGTTTCAGCATTCAGAGATGCTTGCCCAGCAGAGACATTCAATTTGTCTAAAACACAAACAAGAGAAAGTTCTTAGTGTGAGCTTTTACCAATATTGTAAAACCCCAGCATGTATGTTTATACTTACATCTCTCAGAAGAGTCTTGATTTGGGTAACCCTCACAGTCATGATGGTCAAGACTGATTGTGAGAGTAAATATCTCGTTCTCACTGAATCGTATAGTATCATTTCCTGTCATAAATGAGTGTAAGTATTACTACAGTTCAATTAAATTTTACTTAAATGTAAAAACGTGACAAACTATTATACTTTTAGACAACACAAGGGTGAAGCTGTGTTGGCATGGTCCATTGTCACTGAATGTGGTTGAACTATTAGCGTAGGCTGGCCTACAGCTGAACTGCTGTTTTTACAAAGCCCATTTATCCACTTTAAAAGGCACAATGACAAACAGAACATTCATAACAAAACTGCTAAGCAATTTCACAATTGTAATTATGTTTTAAAGGTGCTATCAGCAGAACATCTACTCTTCAGTTTCATGGTAAAACACATAAGTAATATTTACCAACAATGGGCTTTTTATACAGTTATTTAAACACAATTAATGCGTAATTAAAATAAAGTGTGATCAAACTGGTTTATAAGTGCAACTAATATGTGAGATATTTATTTTCTGAAAAACGGAAAGAAATTAAAATATACACTCACCAGAAGCGTAGTCTGGAAATAAAATGGAAAAATATCTCTTGAATGCAGCATCCAGAACAGAACAGTGGTGCTGTGCAGCCAAGTGTCTTCTGTAACCAAAGCTGAAAGATTGAGGCTTCAGTTGGTATCTCTCTGGCGAGGTGATAAAAGTTTGTGGTAATGGCCACACACCCTCCACTGTGTCTAAGCAAAGCTGTAGTATGATCAGTAGTAGGAAATTATAACTTATTACAGTGCAATGTCCTGGATTTACTGAGCACACGACTTTCATATTGGACTTTTCACCCTTTCTGGCCAACTGAGCCAGTGAGATGCTTAGGCGCATGTTGTCACATGAGGAAAACAACAGGCAGCCTACCACTATGCCTGCTAATATACATAATAATAGTGGTACTACCAGGGATGCCTCCAGAAGGGTTTCAAAGGGGCCACCAAAACAATATCAGAAGTTTCATTATGCTGTTGTCCTATTTACAACAAAATTGAGATATGAACAGTTAAATAAACAAATACATAAATAAATTTAAAAATATATTTTTGACTAAGTGCTTTGAGCATTTTAAAATCAATTACACTACCGGTCAAACGTTTAGATACACTTTCTCACTTAATAGGTCTCTTTATTTTCATGACTATTTAAATAGCAGATTCTCACCAAAGGTAATAAAACTATGAATGAACACACATGGAATTATATAGTAAACAAAAGTGTGAAATAACTCTAAACATTTTTATATTTTAGATTCTTCAAAATAGCCACCCTTTGCTTTGCGGACTGCTTTGATCTCTTGGTATTCTCTCCATGAGCTTCATGAGGTGGTCACCTGAAATGGTTTTCCAAAGAGTCTTGAAAGAATTTCCCAGAGGTTAATTGAGAGACGGCCAAAGGTTAATATTTCAGTCATCACAGCAAATGGTGGCTACTTTAAGGAATCTAAAATATAAAACATAATTAAAGTTATTTTAGAATGTGTTGTTAGCTACATAATTTCATACGTGTTCATTAATTGTTTCAATGCCTTCAGTGAAAATCTACGCACAATGTAAATAGTCATAAACATAAAGAAAACCATTAAATGAGAAAGGCGTTCTAAAACTTTTCACTGGTAGTGTATGTATATATATATAGAGAGAGATATAGTTAGTTGGCCAATAGAAATGGCCCTTAGGTGTATAGTACTACTACTATTACTACTAATAATAATAATAATAATTAACGGTATTGATGGCTGCGCTTTTTCAAACCTAGTTTTGTGAGCAACAATTGGCAACATTTGGAACCATTTTAAATCGGCTCTAACTTATGTTATTTATTTCATTCTTACTTAGTTTCGATAGTTCAGATAAAAATATATTACATTTCTCCACACATTTTATTTTCTAGTTCGTCTGACGTAAGGCCGTCGTCAGTTGGTGACGCTGCCTCTCTTTGTTGGCTTAGCAGCGGCGACGTTTTGTTGTTATTTTCGCTGCAGCTGAAAAACAGGCTCGGATAATTTTGGTTTTCGTATTGTTCCGCAATCTACATCTGGCGTTTTCGACCTCAAGGTGTGCTCGTCCTAAGCCGGTAAACACCTTAGGAATGGACTCAGACGAGGGCTATAATTATGAATACGACGACGAAGACGAATGTAGCGAGGACAGTGGCGAAGAGGAGCCCGAGGACGACACCCTGGAACTCGGTGATGTGGAGTTGGTTGATCCCGTAGTGGCCGGTGGGGAGCGAGACGAGGGCGGCGAGACTGGTGTAGGTGGTCACGGTCCTGGTGAGGAAGAAGAGGAGGACTACCGTTTCGAGGTTTTGACTGCCGAACAGATTCTCCAGCATATGGTGGAATGTATCAGGGAGGTCAACGAGGTCATCCAGGTAGGTATTTTGGTATACCGTCGTCAGGAAAGACCGGGGTCCAGGATTTTATCAATCGTTAAAAGGCCACGGACGTTAGCTTAACGGCTAGCCTAGTGGGAGTAGTTAACTTACCGGAAGGTGACAGTTTCACAAGATTAATACGTGTTGAATTCGTTTTTTAACGATAGTAAGTTTCTGTTGCTTGTGATTCTTTAAAAGAATATGGATTTGTTCAAATTTAACAAAAGATATACATTTAAATAGAAATTTGGCTACAGGAAGTAGTCTAATCCCCATTGAGAACTTGCCAGCTACGTTCGCTAAGCTAGTGTTAGCTTTCTCGCTACTTAGCTGTCTTCTTCAGCTATGCTAGCCGCATTACACTGGAAAAACACAACGTCTTTGGGTGTAGATTTAGAGAACGTTTTGAGTTTCGGTAAGACAACGGTTGAAGTTCACCAATCAATTTTAATTTATCTTTGCTAAATCTAGTGCAACTTAACTACCGTTAATGTGTTTTGACGTTTGTCCAAATGCTAGTTGGACATTGTGTAATTTAGCAAGTGACAAGCTATATTAGTTACAGAATGATGAACAAGCATTTTATCAAAACTTTGATGTGATAAAATGCTGATAAAGGACCTGTTTTTAATACGATTTTTGATTGAACAACTGATTACATTCGCAGTAGCTCTCCAGAGATCTACGGTTTAGCACAGAGCCAACCGAGGCCTCCATTTCCTCTCTCCCAGGTTCACTTAGGCATAGAATAAAAAAAACGAAATGGTCTTAATAAGTTGGCATTTAATGTTCTGTGATATAGCGTGGCATTTTTGAACCATCATTCCATAATATAGCTGCGATGTATCTTAAAAAGCTATTAAACTCGAGAATACATGAACTCTTGCCATAAAAAACGGTTACTTTGAACTTGTTCCAGTTGGAGAAACAAATGACTAGTTTTTGAAACGATTGTGCATTAATCTTAATCTTTTTTTGTTTGATTGACAGCTCAGTTTCTTAAATACTTGTTCTTAAATACTTAGTTTCAAACACTAACAGAAAAGAGGAGTTGTGAATACTGCTCCAGTTAGTTTGGGTTCAGATGTCTAATACTTGAAAGATACTGAAAGGCTTCCTTTGACATTATTTTGCTTATTTAATACAAAATCAAACCAAGATAAAGCCAATGATTGAACCTGTTGTTGTTTATTGTTGCTTTTGAACATTCAATCCTGGCTAGTTGGTTCTGCAATTCTGTTGTCTGTTTATTTACATCGGAGTTCTGGTAATTCCATCCCTTCTCCATTCACTGTCCTTGTAGTTTTGTTTGTAGTTGTACCTGACCTATCTGGGTAAGAAATTGTATCATCCACAGTGAGATGTGATCTACTGACAATGCCTAAATTCATACACCATAGGAACATTTTGTGCCTGCTTTGAAAATAAAAATATTCTAGACAAATCTTTTATAATCTGCTCATAGTCTGCTTTAAGGAAATGTAGTTATGTTACTCCAATAAAGAATATCTACCAACAGGAGGTTGCTCAGTTATTTTGGTTTAATCAGAGGTCATAATCTCTCATGAGCATCAGCTGTTATCTCCCAGTGTAAATAGGATGTAACACAAAGTTTTTAGAAAAAAATGTACAATTTTATTTGAGATTCCAGTGTTTTTGTGACAACTAATCTACATAATTCATAGAAATATAGTATAGGTATAACATCCCGTGTTTATGAGTTTATTGTTAAGGATGAAATAGCAACACATGTACAAAATGGGGGTGCAAATTGGTGAAGGGGGCCTCAAACCAGAGCCTTAGATTTCTGCCCTGCCTAGTTAAAGCTGACACTGCACAATCAAGTTTTATTTCCACTCAATTTTTCCTCCTCCTTTACTTAATTCAAGGAGCATATAAGAGCATATGCAACTCACCAGTCAAAACATCTTTCAAAATACAAAAAAATCCTTTCATGCAGTCAAACTGAGACTGTTAGAAATGTACACAAAAGAAATCTAGCACATTTTTCCGTTTTGTTTTACCTTTTTTTTTTAAGTACATCTTCAAGCTTGCTTATTCTTGGCGGTTGTTATCATACCTACAATTTTAGGCAAATCAATGCATTGTTTTGGTATGTAAAGACAATTCAGACAGTTTATTAAACCTAAATGTTAATGGAAGTTAGAGAAGTCAAAGTGCTTTCCCTGTTCTCATGCATCTAATCAGGTGCATTCCCATGCCTGAGAGGTTGCATCCCATCATTTTAAAAAGCAGCAGAGAATAAATTGCAAATAAAACAGCTGTTCAGTAAGGAGGCAGTCTTGTAATGTTTTTCTTTAGTCTTTAAACATGTACATATACACAAAGTATGCCAAAACAGTAACTTTTACTGAATGTAAAACCTGGAAGTGGATACAGGAAAGAGCAGCTCAGTTTAAGTGCGCTAGTTTTTCCACAGATGCTATGCTTCGTCAAATACTGTGTTTCTTTCTTCGCAATATATTCATCACTAGTGCTGGGCGATAAGACACTACATATCGTGGGGACGATAGAAAAGTGTCTATTGTTCTACTTCTCTTCTATTCGTTTCTGTCGTTTCTAACATCATTTTATCAATTATTCAAGCAAATATTTCATAAAGTAGGCTACGATGAATGTATTAGTGTTGTCACCTTGCATACATTCAGTTTATATATGTGATAAACAAGAATAAAAAATAGATTTTTTGCAAAGAAGCTGCGTCTTGTGGTTTTGTGACATGACGCTGCTTTACGTTATGTGACTCACACGCCGGTTTGCGGCATGTTTTACGTTATTTAACTCACTGTCCCAATACTCGCACTTCCACCCTTGTGTCCCTGAATTGCGCCTTCCAGTTGATGGGTTCGAGTGCATAGTGTGTCCCAATTCTCCAGAGTGGTCCTTAGCCCCGCCCCCTTTGTTCCCTCAATCCGCCCTTCGGCAAAGCCCGCATCTAAGCAGACTTCGCCGAAGTATATTACCCACAATTCACTGCTCCAGATGACGTTCTGAGCAAAAACCAATCACAACCGTCAACTTAATCAATCATCAAATCAGATTAAGAACTGCGTAAACTTCAGACAACAAGCCGACAAATTTTTTTTTACTGGTTTTCCAGGCTCAACATTGTAAGAAACCACTGGGTTCAGAGTGAGTCTGGGCAGTCAGTAGGCCATAACACTGAAGTTACCTTTCAAACAAACACTGGCGTGGCGAGAGTCTGGTGTATAAGCCTCCTTCGCTTTCTGCACTTTCTTCTCCTCAAAACAATTTTTGTTGCAGTTTTAAATAGTTTTTTTTAGCAGCAAGACTGTGAAAACAGCGCTGGTTCCCGCCCTTTTTGATGTTGCAGTTACGGTGCAGAGGTGCAAGTCGACGACGTTACCCCTACTGTTCCAATTCTCCAATTTTGCACGCTTATGACCTGCGCACTTCAACCCCTACATGCACTTGTACAAAGTACACACTTCATAGAGGGGTGTAGTGTGGGTATTGGGACAGGGCCATGTGAGTGCTGAAACATGGAAGTGCCAGAGGCTGAAGTCTCATACCGGGGTTGCAACAAACAAGAGACAGGTAGCCCAAGAAGAAGCTCTTTTACCAAAAATGGGAGTACGTCTGTGATTTGGGTACATTTTGGGATCAAGAAACTGCTACTGCAGCTCTACCTCTGCCTCATCTGTTGTCATTTGATACACATATATTGCTGCACTAAAATGTATTTTTCTCATTTGTGACAGTTCAGTTAAATGTTACAGAGCCCGCGAGGGGACATGTGGGAATTTTTTTTCTTTTGCGTCCCCACGCATTACTTTTGCGTTCGCTCGCAATAGTCTTTGCGCTATCTCGTAATACTTTCTGGGAGAGTTTCCAAACTAGATAACTGCAAAAATGGAACAAACACTTCACCCGTTTTTGAGATTTATTGACTTTTATTTTGAAATCGGCCTTAAATAAAGGGATCTTCAACCAGACTTAAAGACAGTTATTATCCACAAGCTGTCAAACTACTGAACTCTGGACAATAATACTGCACAAAACCACATCTGTGACACTTTATTTGCTTATTGGTGCTGCATGAGGTGTACTTTTTTTGTACGCCATTAGTGCTTTTGTTTTTATCGTGATTTGAACGGTTCTTCTTATCCTAAGCATTTAGTCGCATTGTTGACTGCATGTTAACCTGCATATGATAAATAAACCTTACCAATGCCATATCAGTGTTTGTTTTGTGAGCAGTTTGTCATTTGTGCTGCTGTTCCAAAATGTACAGCTTTCTTAAGGGGATTAAAAACTTTTGCAAACGAACGCAAAAGTATTGCATGGGGACGCAAAAGAAAACAAATCCCCCATGTCCCCTCGCGGGCTCTGTAAAATGTCACTTTAAAATAAAGTTGGAAAAAAGTAAGCAATGATATTATTTTGTCATATTTTTCAGAGAATAACAGAAAAAGTGGGGGTATATTGTGATATATATCGTTATTGTGATATAAAATAGTCTATATTGTGATATATGGTTTTTTTCCATATCGCCCAGCACTATTGATCACATGACGTTTGTAGTTGATTCATAAAGAAATTAGTCAATCTTCGTTTCGGATCACCTGCTAGTTTCACATGATGCTTCCTTGATCATAAATTCTAGACCGACGTGTCAAAAATGACTGTTTGTTTGGTTTTTATAAGTGTTATTCGAAAGTCTGAGAAATGCAAGAACCGCAGAATGCTGACAATGAACGCAAGTGAACCTCCAACAAAGTTTCTATTGTCCCTACCTGGCATTATAAAGAGAGTAGACTTGGGATAACTCTCCGGATTCACATAAAACACAAGCCCTGGCAAAATCCTTGCTCCCTTCTTAGCACAATGCTGACCTTAGAAAGTAGGGGAAAAACAACCTGCTTCTGTATTGTGTAATTTTGCCTCCAGAAATGGTCACTACTTTTGACAGCAACTGCAGTTTGGCTAGATTTGAAGTGAATTTTGATAAAGAACTGAGCCGTAAAAGCAATGCAAAACAATGCTAGTTTTATTTTGGCAGCAGCAGCTAACTCAGCTTTAAGAACTGTATGTAATGTGGCTCAGTGGAAAGAATGTGTCTTACAATCTGAAAGTTGTGGGTTCAATTCCAGTTTTCTCCCGCCACATGCCAATGTGCCCCTGGTCAAGGCACTTAACCTCAAGGTACCTACTGATTTGTGTATCGCTGCATGAATGTGTGCGCACTAGTGAATGCGGCTGTAGGGTAAAGCACTTTAAGTGGTCGGTATGACTGGAAAAGCGCTATGTAAGTTCAGCCCATTTAATGTTTATATGTTGTTCTGATTTCGAGAGGAATGGCTTGATGTCCACTCTCTGCCCTTTTGGTGTGTGCAGTTTAATGTTCATGACAGGCAACATCACTGGTGGCAGCATGTCAAATGATTACCTAATCAGAATCCAAGCACTAATTTGTTTTTTGTTTTTTTTTACCATGAGACCAGTGTATCTGTTTACTTAAGCCTTATATGTCATCCTGCCAGTTGGATGCATTGGTGGAAACAATTAACACCGTTTATTGCAATGCTGATGAATGTAAAAGTTATATTAGGTTTAAGGAATAATACCTTATGTATGACTAAAGTGATCACCTTTAACTTACAAAGGCTCAAATCCATAATAACATTCCTGAGGATTCTGTTGTAGTTCTACTTCAAGGTTAATGTTGCCTCAGTAGCTCTGGCAATAGAAGTATTGGTTGTATAAACAGTCAAATAGGAACATTTCTACCAAAATGTGTACAAGCTGGTAACAGCTCTGAAGTAGCGAGCCTTTGTAACTTTATAGTTTATTTAAACTAAAACCTTTGCTCAGTTTTTTTTTTGAGTTAATCAATTATTGCACAAGACACAGAATATGATCAAGCATTTTACAGAATATTTTTCTCTGATATTGTAAGATTACATTACTGCAAATGTTTTTACTCTTTAAATCCCTTGTCATACAGGGCTTAAACTTTGCTTTGACAAAATACATTTTTATGATAAACTCTTTGAACAGTAGCAAAACTTAAATGTAAAATGGAATCTTAATAAACAACCATTTTTTTCCCTCTAGAACCCTGCAACAATAACACGCATTCTCCTCAGCCATTTCAACTGGGATAAAGAAAAGCTTATGGAAAGGTAGGAATCTCTGAATTACATTCAGCCTTTGCTGCTGTGGCATTACTTGGTGCCAGCCAAAAAAACATTGCAACAGAGTCAGGCCTTGGAATGTGAATGTTTACATGCTTTTTAATCCTGCTTTTTGTTTGTTTGAATATGTTAGATACTTTGATGGTAATCTCGACAAGCTTTTCTCCGAGTGTCACGTCATCAACCCCAGCAAGAAGCCCCGGATCCGTCCTCCAATCAACACTAGATCATCGGCACAAGACATGCCTTGTCAGATCTGCTATTTAAATTTCCCCAACTCAGTGAGTTACATAGTTCGATCAGCATCGTGCTTGATGAGCTGGCTCCTCAGTTGTAGATGTGGATTATGTTGAATATAGTATTAAAGGAACTACGCCTTAGCCTTACAATCTTTTCTGGAGAATCGAGACACATTTGGGTTTCATATTGTAATAAGATATCGAAGGGAGAAGCAGCATTACTAAGATTTTTAAAGAAAACAATACCATCTAGAAATTTCTTTTAAGAGAAGATTAGAAGCAACTGTTGAATGAACAAAATATAAATCTGTTATTTGATGCCAACAACATTTAAAACAACAAGGTAATGGGCATTTTTATGCTTTGGTATTAAGGCTACTAATTGTTTCAGATTTGAAAGCGTCTGTGGTTATGTTTTAAGTTGTTTAAGCAGTCCATGGTGGTAGATGTCATTCAGAATCTTACATTTCATATAGAAGCCAAAACCGGACAGTAGACAGACCCATTAAAGCACACGCCCTATATCTCTATGAAGGCGCGCTGTTTTGTATTAACAAATGATGAGCAGCTCTGTTCTACGGAAATGACTAAAGACGTCTGAAGAAAATACTATCTCTGATGGTATGGGGGAGTATCGGTGCACACTAGTGATCCACTTCCATACCATCATAGATGTCTCCTTTTCCTGTAATGCCCTGGATAACATCCTTTTTCATCTTTAGCACATAGAACCCAATTCTCTTTTCTTTTTTTGAAGAAGCCTAAAGTATTGACCCATCTAGCCATAGGGCATGTGTCCTTTCATCCTATAAACATGGTGGTGTTTTTGCACAGTTAATTTAGAGCTTCTTCCTAGGTTAATTCTGGATGCACCAATTTCAGAATTACTCACAAACCCATAGGGTTAAAACGGGTAGCATGAGCGTTTCTTATAGAGTAGTTTTTGTGGGTTTAAATATTACACACATACTAATGTGATTTTCAGCCTAGGCTTCTATTGTCTATCTTGTTAGTATAGTATAACGTGCTATTCATGTTTATACTAATGGGTTATAAAATGTATGCAGATAAAATTTGGCATTCACCAATAGTCTTTTTTTGTAATCAATGGCAGTCTTAAATGCATGCACTGGTTATGGTTAATCAAAATATGTTTTCAAAACGGCAAAAAGTTCTCATCACGATGTTCTAGTGGACAGTTATCTGCTGTGTAAACTGAAGGAAAGCCAGTTCCACCTTACGATATTTAGTGTGTGTTTATGTGTGACTAAGGACATTCTTAAGATTCCGTTTCAACTGAGAAGATGGTAGTAAAGCAAGAGTTATTTAGCTGGAGGTCTTTTAAAGAACATCTGCTCCAATGCGGGAACCCCCCCACCAACTGTAAAAAAAAGCATTTTGACTATCTGGAGGTACTGCTGAAGTGGGTATGAATGTATAATCCCAAAAGACGGGTAAAAATGTGCCTTGCTTCAATGTGTATACTTGAATAAGTCTTGATAAAGGTGCCCTTTGTTGACCTTCTTAGATTTCTTGAGTTGATGTTAATCATCCTGACGTTAATGTGTGAGCGGAGGTGATGTCCTCTTGTTAAAACGAGTAAAAGATTTATCTGTGCTGGTAAAGATACGAGAAAGATTCCTGAAACTTTCTGTGGCAACAGTTTGAAAATAGGCATGGTCTTCTCTACCTGCAGTAAGAGCTGACTCAAACAGTGGGAGATAGTTAGCCAATGTGTTATATCCTCCCATACACTGACTTGTAGTAAACCACGTAAGAGTAAAATTGCTGAACACTAAAATGCAACAACTTCAAGACATTTGAAAATCCCTTCCTTTGTTCTTCATTTTGGTTAGCAGGTTAAGAAAATTAATCGGCAAAATTTGGATTGTGTTTTGCAAAAGAAAAAAGCTTTTCTGGAAATAGAAATTGTATTGAGCGTTGTAGTATTAGTCATAAATACTCTTTATTATGGAGTACAATTTTGTCTTTTATTTTAAGATGTCGGCAAATCTCAGTTTCCACTTTGATCTAGTTCAGTTATTTGTGAAAACTGAGTTTTTTTGGCATACCTTCACATTTTTCTTAAGAACAGCTTGATTTTAAAAGGTACTGCTTGCTTGGTGACTAAGGCTGCACATTTTAACTGTTGGATGCCTTTGTCCCAGTACTTTACAGGCCTGGAGTGTGGACACAAGTTCTGCATGCAGTGCTGGGGAGATTATTTGACTACCAAAATCATAGAGGAAGGAATGGGACAGGTACCTTCTAAGATCCATTTGTTAAGATATCAAACTTTTCTTTGTCAGCAACAGTTTTTTGTTTTTTTTTTCCAGTTTTTTAACTGAATAATTACTTCTTTTTTTTTCATTTAGATCTGACATACTGATTCTGATTTTGACCAGTTTTGTTATTTCATAGAAAAAAGAAAATGTACTGCAGCTTCTTTGACTGAGGTAGTAGTTTTGAATCCAACAGAAAACAAAGGACTTATTTAATGCAGCCAATTATACATGTTTCAAATTTTTTATTAATGTTAAAATGTTTAGCAAAGACGTGTTTTTGTTAAATGTTTATAGACCGAAAGTGGAGGGAGTTCTAAGCTTTTCTGCATTTGAAAAAATACAAATAACTTTTTTTTTAATGTTGACCCACCTATAAGCACTCAGTCAATCAATTGCAGATCGGCCGATTCCGAGCTGTGGCTGATCTTATTGCTGCATCATTATTTATTTTTAGTAAAAGCTTGTCATCAATTTCACACTGACTTTGGAAAGTGTCTTGGATTGGGGATCCACACCTACTTCTGTGTCAGGAAGGAGAATTGAGGGGGAAAAAAAACTAAATAAGGAAAACTACTACATCTACTAGCTACAAACAGTGTAGTTAGCCAAGTTGTTACCCTCAATGTCACTCTTAAAGTCGTAGTTTTTATCAGCCAACTAATGGTTTTCTTTCTATGCTGTCTTCTCAGACCATTTCTTGTCCTGCTCATAGTTGTGACATTTTGGTTGATGACAACACAGTCATGTGAGTATGTTTGTGCATATTTGTGTTTTATGTTGTATATTTTTGCTCAGCTTTGATTGTCATATCTGGCGGAAGATGTGGCTGATAAAGTCCTTCACTGAAAACATTCAGATTTAACTTTGTGATGCTTGATGCAACTTGGGATTTATTCCAATTTTAAAACCAGCAAAGTAGTTTTTACTGTTAAAACCTTAAATTGTGTGCAAAATGATTTTATACGTATTGTATGTTATGTTGTACATTGTAAATCATTGTATTCACTGTATAAATGATACATTTAAGTTTTGGTAAGCAACTAAAATAATATCTGCTTACAAGTCTGTGCATATTTAACATGATTTCTTTTTTTTTCTTTTTTTTTGTCTCTTCTAATGAGGGCTAATGGTTGATTTGAATGTTTCCACAGGCGCCTCATAACAGATTCAAAAGTAAAGTTGAAGTACCAGCATTTAATCACGAATAGTTTTGTTGAGGTAAGATTTCTTGTTTGATCAGAAATGCAAAAATGCTTGAGCTTTCCCGTGCAACTTCCAGGTTAATGACCTGAGTACATTTGAAAAGAAGAAACATGAAATAAATAGTTCTTGAATTTAAAATACATCTATTGGTATTCTACACAAACAATCAGATCTACATGAATGTCAGTTTAGTACACATTGAGAACAGCTATGCCGCTCACAGCGAAAGGAAGATGTAGGTTTACAGGTAATAACAAGTAGAGCCCACGCAGATATTTTCTTTTTTTAGTTTGTAGGCTTCAAAACATCTGTATCCATCTGTTTTTTTTCTCTGAGATAAACTAGTAGAAGTTTCCCTTATACTAGATAACCACCTAACTGTTTGTGTAAAACTCTACATAACTGTACTCAGAGTTGTCCTCCGTAGAGAGCTTTGAGGAAAGTTTAAAGTTACAGTTTAATTGGCAATCTATAAAAACAAAACAATCTCTTTCTTTTTCATTACTCCTTAAAGTGCAATCGACTGTTAAAGTGGTGCCCTGCACCGGACTGCCATCACGTTGTCAAAGTCCAGTATCCAGATGCCAAGCCAGTGAGATGCAAGTGTGGTCGTCAGTTCTGGTAAGAAGAGTAAACTGTCACAGAATACAAGCCGATGACCTGTTGTTGGCATTTAGGTTGATGTATGTCCTGTTACTGCAGTTTCAACTGTGGAGAGAACTGGCATGATCCTGTGAAGTGTAAGGTACGCTGA
This sequence comes from Girardinichthys multiradiatus, assembly GCF_021462225.1. Taxonomy (NCBI): domain Eukaryota; kingdom Metazoa; phylum Chordata; class Actinopteri; order Cyprinodontiformes; family Goodeidae; genus Girardinichthys; species Girardinichthys multiradiatus. Next base: position 25,543,330 of record NC_061795.1, on the reverse strand, counting down.
AAGGAAATACAAAAATGCACACACAGAGGTTGTCCTTTTGCCTTTATGTAAGATTCAGGCAGTTACTGGGAGCAATATTATTCCTTACCTTTTTATACGCTTGGCTTTTAGTGGCTGAGAAAATGGATTAAGAAATGTGACGATGACAGCGAAACTTCCAACTGGATTGCAGCAAATACCAAGGTATGGAGTTAAATAGACGCACTCAGAATTACATTTGATGTTTCTATTAAAAACATCTGTTCTTCAGTTTAACTACCAAACACAATGCTGGCCTTGCCTTTACAGGAGTGTCCAAAATGTCATGTGACCATTGAGAAGGATGGCGGCTGCAACCACATGGTTTGTCGTAACCAGAACTGCAAAGCTGAGTTCTGTTGGGTCTGCCTGGGCCCATGGGAACCTCATGGCTCTGCCTGGTAAGAACTAAGGGCATCACTTTGCATGTTACCTGATATGCAATAAATGGTGCTTTTAAAGAGATAATACCAATTTGACTCCTGGTAAATACATTTAAATGTTTCCATTCACCTCCCAGTTGTGAAACCACAGCTTTACATATTTGATCAAATCAGTTGTTGTAGCGGCGTATCATTCATTAGATAAATTACCTGGTTCTCAAAAGGCAATACGCTGTGTAGTGTGCAGAATCAAAAATACACTGGCCTCTCACACACCAGAGTTCATTTAGGACCTTGTTCATAAAAGTGTCCAGAGGTATGCCTTAAACACCGCTGATGCTTTGAACCTTTCAGGTACAACTGCAACCGCTATAATGAAGATGACGCCAAGGCAGCCAGAGACGCTCAAGAGGTAATTATGGTCTACATTTGCTCTCAAACGTTGTGACACCCATTTTACTTAGAAAGGTTTACTACATAAATGCATCATTTATATGCATGTTTTGGTCCAGAGCCATTCTTTGATTGGCTCTGGCATTTAGAAATGCAGAGGCAGCAGTCTCCTAAGCGTTGTTTTAATTCCAGAGAATTTCATGATTAACAATTCCTACATTAAAACACTATAAGGATTCCATAGTTTGTAACAAAAAAGTATTTTAACAAGTAAATGTACTGCGAGGTTATATAATTAATGCTATTGATTTTTGTGCATAAACAAATATCCAACAGTATAAAACATGCAAACTAGTTTTGTGGAACACCTGTAGAAATTTCAGGGTTCATGTTGCTGGTACAGTACCTACAGTTTTCAACATCTCCAGTTTACAGAGTTTCTATGCAGTCTGGAAAAGTGTTTCCCAGTTCTGCCAAAAATAAAATAGTGTATGGAAAAACATTTGCCCATTTTTTTTTTTTCCCTCTTCTGTGGTTTAAAAGTAGCATCTGTCTGTCCGTCAATCCACCTAGCTTGTTTGTTTCTTGCTTTTTTCCTTCTTGATTCCTTCATCTTTCTTGATTAATTTATTCCTTCTTTTCTTGATTCCTTCTCTCTTTATTGCTTGTTTCTGGTTTTTGTAGGTCCCGTATTTACAGCACAAAAGTTTATATTTATATGATAAAATTTGACCTAAAAGCACAGAGAGCTCTGGAGAAAAGTATATATACTTCTATAAATAAGCAGCAATGGTTTTTTGAAAACTCTGCAGTTGGTTAGATCCAGATTTTCCAGTAATCAGTATTTGGATGTGTTCCTGAGTATAAGCCAGTTCCCCGTACTGTGTGTGTGTAGCGCTCCAGGGCAGCCCTGCAGAGGTACCTGTTCTACTGCAACCGCTACATGAACCACATGCAGAGTCTGCGCTTCGAGCACAAGCTCTATGCTCAGGTTAAGCAGAAGATGGAGGAGATGCAGCAGCACAACATGTCTTGGATTGAGGTGCAGTTCCTGAAGAAGGCTGTAGATGTGCTCTGCCAGTGCCGCTCTACACTCATGTTCACTTACGTCTTTGCCTTCTACCTCAAGAAGAACAACCAGTCCATTATTTTTGAGGTAAGGTGGCTCAAAGCGTTCTTTAATGCTAACCCTGTGAACCACCAAAATGGCAACGCAAAGTCACACAAACGCAAAATATACAAGATTTCAGTCTTTCTTGGAATGAACTAGATGCATTTTTTTAAACAGTGTTAACTGAGGATGTTACTTCTGTTCCCCAGAACAACCAGGCAGATCTGGAAAATGCCACTGAGGTCCTCTCTGGCTACTTAGAGCGAGATATATCCCAGGATTCCTTGCAGGACATCAAGCAGAAAGTACAAGACAAGTACAGGTAAGTGAAATACTGTTCTGGTCAAACGTTTACATACACTTATGGACATGAATGTCATGTTAACCCAGGAGACATTTAACCTAATATTTGGTTAAATGTCCCTTGGCAGTTTACATCTTGACCACATGCTTTGTGTAGCCACCAACAAGCTTCTGGTATCATTGAAGAGTTTACCATTCTGCTTTGCAGAATTGGTATTGGGTGTTTAAAGCAGTCGGTTTACTGATGCCATTTAGAAACCTTCATGCAAGCTTCCAAAAGCAGTTTTATTGGGGGTTTGGGATCATTGTTCTCTTCCAACAACTGGTTTGTTTAAGAATCAATTATCTAATGCAATCTGTCCACCCAGTTTGAAGGAAAGTACTTAGGAGGTTCATGAATAATCCAGGAACCAGCCAGGCTCAAGGATCATAAACTGGAAGCTGCTAGAATACCAGTGGAACGGCTTGGAGGGACGAGCTTAACATCCACATGGACGGAGAGCCCAAGACCGAAAACAAAAATCAACACCTTCAGGCTGCACTGAAATTTGCAACTTTCAACGTGGTCAAATACAAGCTAGAGAAAAGATGAGACAAAGATCGAGCTATTTAGCCATAATAACAGGAAGTGTGTTTGGGGGAATCAAGGTGAGGAGTTCCTTCCAAAAAGTTAGAATGGTGGAGGACTACCTCCAAATTCTTCATCCTCACTTTAAATCATGAGCTACATGGAAGACACTTGAACAATGATCCCAGACACGATTCTAAGGAATAAAATGGCTGAATGTCAAGTTTCTGTAATGACTTTTACCTGAAGCCAAAGGAAAATGTATTCAACAACAACAGTTTAAATGGGCGAAATCCTCAAATTACTGACATTTATGCCAATGAGTGGATGTAAACCTTTGACCAGAACTGTAATTTATTTGCCACTTGCTGTAAATGTGCTTTTGTTGGACTGTAGAAAATGTTCCTGTGTGTGTAGATACTGTGAGAGCAGGCGAAGAGTGCTGCTACAGCACGTACATGAAGGCTATGAGAAGGACCTGTGGGAGTACATCGAGGATTGAGGACACGTCCCAGTGCAACAGACTATTGAGTATCTTGACAAACTAGAGCGCTGATGCAATTAAACAGGGCAGCACGGGCCTTCTGCCGCCTCTTCTTGGCAACCAACCACTTTTGCATCTTTGTTTTTTTCCTGGATTACTTTAACAAAAAAAATCTTGAAAAGAATTATATTTAAAGAAAGTGTAGAGTAATACAAAGAATGTGTACTACAGTATTGTTAGTAACAGGGTGGAGTCTTCAGAAAGCAGAAAAATCCATCATAAACAAATAAATCCTTTTGGGCCTGTATTGTAACCCTCTAAACTATATTTTCTCTTCTGCTTTTTTTTTGTTTTGTTTTTTTTGTTTCTTTTGTGAATCTTTACCGTTTTGAATTTTGTTTTAGTTTTCTTTCCATGAGTGTGAAAAATGTTTTCAACACAGCTTTAATTGTCCTGGCCATGTCTGCAATATTTGGTGAAATCCTTGTTTGGATGGCTGAATATTGATGGGCTGATTGCAAAGGGGGCAAAGACATTTCTGGTGGGGGGGGGGAGGGAGGGAGGGGGGGGGGGGTGAAGAAAAAAAACACAAAAAGAACAAAAAACAGCAAGTCTGTATTTTTTCAAATTGTAAATAGTCCATATGCATGGAAGTTAAAGAGCAAGAGTGGCACGTGTTTGCATAATTTTGAAATATTTATTCTTTACTGAGACATACTTTTGCCATTTAGGTTGAGTCTGTTTACTTCTCCCATAAACAGTGGGAGTTTGGAACCATTGGCAATAAGGGATCCATCCTGTTGTCATTAGTCTGCTCAGAAGTTCCTCATCAATTTAGTTTGAAAGGGAACTCCCAAGAAATGTTCTTGTGTGATCACATAAATGACTCTGTGAACGTACGCGGTCAAGAAAAAAAAAAAAGAAACGGTATCGGAAAAGATTTTACAGCTCAAAGGTAGGAACACACCAGCCCCATGTCCCTCTGCACTTATCTTTTGTTGCACCATCACAATTCTTTTTTAGAGACATTGCTAATTATTTGCAGGAGCCAAACTGAGTGACATTCACTCTTTTTTTTTTATTTAATTTTTTTTATTTTCTCTCTTTGTAACGTGGCTTGAGTTAGCCATGGTAAAGCTCAGCTTGCACCTTGAGGAGTGAGAGAGGGCTAGCAGAATGTACTTGACAGCACACCTTTGTAGTGCTTCTAATTGGGCTTGATCGCTCTCAAAGTATGCCAGGCATTCCTGTCACTCCTGCAGGTAACTTCTCAGTGGCATGAGGTTGCTAGCTGCCCGGGTGCTTTGAAGAGATCTCTTGCCTTGCAGTAAGACTGAACATTGCTTTAAACTAGCCTGCGCTGATGGACGTCGGTGATCTGTAAACAGCTGAGAATTTTAGGGCAGAAAGGTCGTAGGGTTGTTTTGTAATTCTGGTATACTTTTGCATAACAGTCCGTGTTTTTTTTTGTTGTTTTGTTTTGTTTTTGTTTTTTTCGTTTTTGTACACGGGTTGAGGTTTCAGCAGTGAAATGTCAGTGCCCCTCCAGGTGTTGCATTGTTCTGTGTGGCAGCTGCCCTGGTTGTCAAGCTCTCTGTTTGTAGATGCTCGTTCATGTTTCTGCAATGTGGCAGTCTTCACGAGGTTGACTGGAGGGGACATGAACTTTCCAGGCACTGATGCAAGTTGGAAAGATGACACCAAAGTGTCAGCCACCGTTAAAATACATTCTTCGCCCTAGTTTCAGCTCTTTGGGGAATTGTCCCCCAAATGCTTCTTATGTGTTTCAAGTTATTATTTTATCCTAGCAAATTATAAACTGTACTGTTTATTTGAATAAATGTCATGAGAAATCTCATTTATGGGAGTGCTGTGTGAGTCATTAGAGTAGCTTTGGCCTCAAGCAGATTAAGTCGCCAGATATCGGGAGACATGCGCAGTTGAGGCTTTTCGTGGCTGAAACCGATTTCTTGCTTTCTTCGAAGTCTGACAGCTCAGATTTTTATTTTCTAAGGACTACAACACAAAGGAGGAAAACGTGCTGAAGAACCTGTGATGGAGGTAATTTTGAATCCAACTAAAAATGAAAGTATAAAATTAATCCTATTTATGCAGCAAAATCTTTTCTAATTTTTATTTAACGAAAGACGTATTAAAATACATGCTGTTGGTTGATGCATTTCAAGGCAGAATATGGTTGGGCTTCTTCGTTGGTGCAGTTAATGAACGGGGAAATAAAGCTATCGGTAACTAATCCATCAAACATTTCCCCTCCATGCATATAGCAGAGTATACTACAGACCTCAGCAGAGCTCTGTCTTCCGGAAAAGTGTGGCATCAATTTGGAAACTTTCAATAATCTTGATTTTTGGTTTAAATGGAGAAAAGGTGATTTTTTTTTTTCTATCACAGAGTTATTGTCGATCATCTTTCTTTTTTTTTTTTTCCTGTTTTTTTATTTTATTCAAGAATCTAGAATTTGTTTTATCAAGGATGAAAAAAGATGAATGGATCAGAATTTCTTTTCTTGAAGCTGTCTTGCATTAACTTCAGCTACAACTGTAATCATTATCCTAACCTGCTTTCTAGGGCCCACTCTGTTTTCACTGCCTGCTTTGTGAACATTTCAGATTTTAGGTTTTGGAGTAACAGACGCAGCTACTTACATTAAACCGAGACATCCAAAAACTTTTAATACTTTTCTACATACCTTTCCTTTATGCTATTAAAGGTGTTTTTTTTCCTAATAGTGTAAAATGTGAAGGGGAAATAGATGTTTGTTTTGGAGAAAAGAAATATTAAAGTGCAAAATGTTGCAAACACTCTTCTTGCATGGGTGGTTGATTATGGAAACATTTTGTTTTGGCATTCACTAGACCACAGTTGCATGAATTAGAATATAATGAACTTCAGTAATTCAACTTAATAGTGAAACTTATAGATTAATTACACAGACCAAGTTTTTTTTTTCTGTTAATTTAGAAGATTATTACTTACAGTTAACAGAAATGCCAAATTTAGATTTTTAAAATGAGAATATTAGTCATTTTCTACCACTTCTTCCATAGTGGGTCGCGGGAAAGCCGGTGCCTGTCTCCAGCGGTCTATGAGCGGGAGGCAGGGAACAATCCATCACTGGGCAACACAGACACACACAGGGCAAACAACCATACACACACTCATTCACACCTCAGGGCAATTTTAGAGAAACCAATTAACCGAACAGTCTTGTTTTTTTGGACTGTGAGGGGAAGTCGGAGTACCCGGAGAGAACATGCAAACTCCATGCAGAAAGACCCCCGGCCCGGAGTCGAACCCAGGACCTTCTTGCTGCAAGGCAACTGTGCCACCGTGCAGCCCCCGGTGGCACAGTTGTAATACAAGAATATTACAGAAGACAAATAAAAAATATATATAAATTTTTAATACATGACCTGACCAATCACAGAGAGGACTGCTGACTTTTAACAGTTGTCCAACACTCAGTCATTAACACCTTCACAAGTCACAAAAGGTCACTGCTAAATAAGCTGGCTGTTCAGAGAGCTGTATTAGAGTATATTAATGAAAAGTTTAGTAGGAGGAAAATCACTGGTTAAAGAAAAAAAGTTCTCAAGCAACTGAGATGACCGCAGCCTCGAGATGATTGTGAAGCAAAGTTCATTTAAGAGTCCCGAAAAGATTCAGAAGATTTGGACTGCAGCTGCAGTTAGAGCTTGAAGAGCCACCACACGGATGCATTCAGGTCATGGGCTATAGATGTTGCATTTCCTGTGTTAAACCGATCCTGAAACAGACATAAGTGTCTAATCTGGCCTTAGGAGAAAAGACTAGACTGTTGCTTGAGAGTGGAGAGGCACACAATCCATGTTGCTACTGCTGTTGGTCTACTGTATTTTATTCAGTCTAAAATCAGCACGTGCCACTATACTTCAGAGCACTTCATGCTTCCCTGTATCGACAAGCTTTACAGAGATACTGATTTAAATTCTCTGTATTGAGTATTAAGGAAGATGGTCTCTATTAAAGCAACCTGGGTTTAAATTTAGCAGAGCCACAGACTGATCTGTCACACTGCATTGATGCAGTAATTCATGCAAAAAGAGCCGAGACCATGCAAGTACTGACATACTGTACAGTACTGTAGTATGTATGAGGCTGAGTTTCACTTTCTGAATTAGTAAAGAAAATTTTGAGGATATTCTACTTTGAGATACACCTGCACAAGAATACAGTCTTAGCACAAGGTGCATGAGTCACTGCAGATGAATATCCATCTGAGCATGCAACAGTAGATCCTTCCACAAGATGGTGCCAAACTCCTTGATTTTAACTCCCAAGTTCTGCGTTTCCCGGCGCGCTCGCATATATTTTCAGACATATCAGAATGAGTGAGTTGGCCATTTGGGGGAATAATTGTGCCTTTTCTGAGATTGATTGGAGTCCCTGTTACCAGATTTTCTCGTTCATGTTCTGAACAGATGATGTAGCTGTTGATCAAGGAAAGATTCAGCAACATGTGAAATAAGATGAATGCAATATGCTTTCAGTAGAAAAACATTTATTTTTAAGACCATAAGAAAGTTCAGTCTGTTCACTCTCAAAGAATCTTAAGAAAAAAATCATACAAAATGTAAAAACAGTTTGAGGTGCAGTCATGAGCAAATGTCAAAATGTTGAGTTCATACTTCCATTCGAAAATCTGACGTTGGTTATTTGAAAAAAATAAGTCTTGAGCAGCTCCACATAAAAAAATGTTCAAAAGAATAGCAGTCCAACTACACTAACCAGATCAGTCATGGCAAATAATTTACAAGTAGGTGAGTCATAGAGAACCAACATTCATTATATACATGCTCCCAACTTTGTGAAATGAAACTATTGAAAGAGGTGTGTTCAAAATAGCAGTGTGGAGTTCAATTTCTGATGTCATTTTTCTCTGAAAAAGCAGGCGGCCTTTATATAAGGATCACACCATCACATGTACATGCATCTCTCTCTGAAAACCTGACACAAACGGGTCGTTCCAGGGATTGCTCAGAACAACAACGTACTTCGATTTAGACGTTGATTGGAGAGGGGAAAACGTATGCAAATGTGCATACATTTGTGCAGAAATGATTGGCTGCTCAGCTAAAATGAACTCCAATGCTTTAAGATGGAAAGCAAAACCAGAGAGATGGAGAAGACTACCAATCGAATGGACTGAAGTATAGCCAGAATGGCAAAGACTCAGTCAATGATCGGCTCCAGGGTGATCAAAGGTCTGAAGTTAACGGTGAGTTCTGTGACAATTAGAAGAAGCCTGTGTGAAGCTAATCTATCGGCAAGAAGCCCCTGCAAAAAAAAAAACCTGCTGACCAGAATAAAAATTTCCAAAAACATCAACTGGCTTACAGAGAAATGAATCATGTTATGGACTGATGAAAGTAAGATTGTTCTTTTTGGGTCCAAGAGCTGCAGACAATTTGCCAGACGACCCCCAAACACTGAGTTGAAACCAGAGTACAATCTGAAGACCAAGGGATCAAGGATCAGTTTGCCTTTATCGAAATACTTGAAGAGGTCATGTTGCCTTATGCCAAAGAGGAAATGCCCTAAAAATGGGTGTGTCAACAAGACAATGACCCCAAACACACCAGTAAGTGGGCAGCATCTTGGTTTTAGACCAACAAAATCAAACATTATGTAGTGGCCAACCAAGTCCCCCGGCCTTAATCCAAATGAAAACTTGTGGAGTGATGTCAAAAATGCTGTTTCTGAGGCAAAACCATGAAGCACAGATGAATTGTGGAATGTTGTCAAATCATCTTGGGCTGGAATAGCTGTTCACATGTGCCAGAAGTTGTCCGACTTCCTGCAACAGTTCTCAGAAACAGTGGTTGTACAACTAAATATTAGTTTAGCGATTCACAGGAATGACAAATCCTAAAAACAATTTCAGTTTATATAGTCAATATTTGAGTTTGTAAAGAAAATTGCAGACACTGCTATTTTGTTCACTGCCAATTGTTCATTTTCTGTAATGTGACGAAAAGATTGATACATTTTTGTCCATGGTTTGATTTAGAATATAATGTGAAGTGTTCCCAGTGCATGGAAATAAAAACTATTCTAAGGATTGGGGGCTTTACTCATGGCAGTGTGTTTAAATCTACTGCCATTACTATGAACACAACTGTAACGTACCTTAATGCCCATTGAGCATAATTTGCTCCAACAACAAAAAGAAATGACTGCAAATTAAGAGCGGCAAACATACACAAACCCACGTGGCACTGTTTAAAGATTTATATTAGATAAAAAAGGGACATTGTTATCAAAATATACATCATGGTGGAATATACTTCAATTTGTAAACTCCTTTAAGCCACTGTGTGTCAAAGACAACATCATCATCTGCATCTCAAAGAACAAAGCATCTCAGGTAATGTCTGCAAGACTTGATAAAAAAAAAGCCAAAACATTATACAGTCTAGCTTCATTCTTCATTTTTGTACTCTTTGACCGCAACCCTTCAAAAGGAAAACTTGAGGAATGTTTAGTCTTCTATTTTAAGCCAGCCCTTCTTGTAGTCTATCATCAGTTCCAGGTAGTACTTCCACTCTGGCTCGCTGTCGTACCTCACTTCAAATATGGTCTTCAGAGGGTTGGTGTGAGCCTCATGGATACACAGCACCTCACCTCTGTACCACACCTCTGATTTGTCGTCTTCCTCATACAGGTGCCGTATCCTCTTTCCCACCAAATCTGGGTAGTAGAACCTCATGGCCCTCCGAGCTGTCTGGACAGCTGAGCGCAGCACCCACCGCCTCCTGTGCTCGGCGCTGTGGCAGGCGGACAAGTAGGGACAGTATTTGATCTTAAGCAGAGACCTTTGTTTAGTTTTGGGGGGACTGTTGAGGGACCTATCAGGATGACAGAAGCTTCCTTTTGCCTTCCACCTGCGCGGTGCTTTAGGCATCCTGTGCTGGTCGCTGCCTACACCCTCTCCAGCTTCAATCTGTGATGATGAAGGCTTGGCAAGCGTCCCGGACTGCAACACAGCTTCGTAGCAAACCCGTTTTCTGTTTAGACCTCCACTGAGCATCTTCCTTAGTTTAAGAATCATGCCTGAGCAGTTCTTGGATTGGGCCGGACGTCCTGAAGCTGGATTGTCGGGTAACCGACTTGAGGAGCTCTCAGTTTCAGCATCGCTATGAGACGGAGACAGCTCGTCCAACGTTAATGGACATGTCCAGGAATTCTCAGCTGATGGTCTTTGTGTTGCAGCCATAGATTCCTGCTCTGCAGCTATGTGATCAGATTCTTTATTCTCCATCTGATGGGCTCCAGGAGTTTCATTTATAAATGATTTCAGATCACCTTCAACAACTGTCTGCTCTGCATCACCTGTCGCTTCTTCATCAGACAAGCTTTTGTCCAGAAAAATATGCCTCAAAGCACTCCTTACTCTGCTTTTGGTTTTACTCTTGCTAGGAGATGTTTCGTTCTCCTCTTCCTTTAGACATCTCTGATGGTGTGACTCTGATGGAGAGGTTGGGGCGTCACAAGGAACAGGAGTGCCACTATTTGAAACGTCATGGCCCCCATCTTGTTCTTTATAAGTAGGATTCATATTTAGTCCTGCAACACAAAGATCATTGCATTTAGAAGCTGGTTTGAACAACTGATGGTATTTATAGAAATACAGTACTGCAAACATACACAAATACACATGTATGCATGTGTATTTGTGTCAGTAAATTACAATATCATCAAAAAGTTAAATTATTTCAGTACAGATATTAGTGATATATTTAAAACCTTTATTTTTGGCAATGTTGATAATTAGTTTGGTTTAGTTTATTTCTTATTTGTTAGGGACTGTACGAAAAACTAACACAATGAAAAAAGATGCTTTGTACCTGACTTAGCAAAAGCTACTTTCCATTTGTAGTCCCTGGGCTTACAGTTAATAAAAACCCATAAATCAGTTTCTCAGAAAATTTGAATATTATACAAGATCAATAAAAAATATATATTTTTTAACAGAAATGTTGCATTATGGTCTGCACAATTATTGAGAAGACTGCGGACTCAACAGATGTCCGACAGACCGTCACCAACATCCTCCACAATGAGTGTATTCCAAGAAAGGTCATTGTTGAAGACACCGACTTATCACAGAGTGCGGTATCCAAGCATATCATTGGAAAGTTGAGTGGAAGGAAAAAGCCTCACCTCCATGCTATGCCTCGTCAATGATGATCAGTGCAAAAGGATCCTCGACCAAATCCTAAGTAGTACTGCACAGTTCATGGATCTATTTTACAGTAGGTACAGTAGTTATTTGGGTTGTCATTGTCTACAATATGTCATCAAAGTTGGCGTAAAACCACTCTGTGTGGCACTGACTCCAGCTACAGTCCACAATTTGTGAATCTCAGCTTAGCTCTGAATGGGCTTTGTTTCATATTCATCAAGACTGTGGTTATCCCTGTACCTTCCTTTATCACACTTTTTTCTTCCACAAAATTTTCCATAAATATGTACAACTAGCTTATTTAGCAATGACCTTTTTTGGCTTACCCTCCAAGGGTGTCCATGACTGTGCTGGACAACTGTCAAGTCAGCAGTCGTCTTTATAATTGTGTACAACTGACAACATTTCTGTATTACAAAATACTTTTATTGTTCTTACATAATGTTCTACTTTTCTGAAAAATATAATTTTTGGCGGTAAGCCATAAGAAAACAGAAATAAAAGGGTTGAAATATATCACTGTGTAATGAATCTACGAGTTTCAATTTTTCAATTAATTTACTTAAATAAAAAAATGTTTTTGATGATATTCTAATTAAGATGCACCTATGTATGGAAAAATCAGGTTGCTTACTAGAAAAAGGAAAATGAGAGTTAAAGCAGGTTATAGCATTTATTTAGTGGTCAGGAAAACCACTGAACAGCGATTTGTAAAGGGATCTTTTAGAATGGATTCAAAGATAAACAAATTAAATAAATAGTTTCAGTTTTCCTAAAATGCGAACTAGGCAGACAGTTTAATGTTCCAAGGGCACCTATTCTGCACACAGAAACAATAGGAAACTGATGTCAGCTAAAAAAACGGGAACTGGACAAACGTAATCCAGTGATCCTCCACCATCGAACAGTCTATTAGCACAGACAGACGGGGTAAACGTGAAGGCTGGGAACACAGTCAGCTGCCACAGAGGATACAATCAGTCAGGGAGTAAAACAGCAGTGAAGGTCAAGAGCAGGACAGGAGCAAAGATCCTTTACCAAAGTCAAGAGCCTTTAAGTCATGTGAACTGAAAAAAGTGTCAGATGTGAACGGAAATTCAGGACAGATTCAAGAAAAATATAATAAATACATCTTGTAACCATAAGTTCCATTTAAAAACATACTTGAAGAGTACTACATGTGTAGCTGAAATTGAACTAATGTAAAGTAAGTGGATCACCCAAAAACTACCGGCTCCATGATTTTGAGTGACAAAGTAGCGCATAATTGTGAAAAGTAAAGAAAATTACACATGGTTTTTAAATTTGTTTTATGAATAAAAATCTGAAAAATGTGGCGTACATTTGTATTCAACGTCCTTTTCCCCAATTTACCTAAATAACGCTCAGTCATCTAATCAGTAGACTGAGTTCACCCATGTGTAATTTAATTTCAGTAATAATCCAGATGTTCTGTGAAGGTCTTAAAGGTTTGTTAGAAAACATTAGTGAACAAACAGCCTCATGAAAACAAGGAACACAGCAGACACGTCAGAGAGAAAGTTGTGGAGAAGTTCAAAGCTGAGTTAGTGTTGAACATTTCACAGGGCATTGTTCTGAAATTGGCGGCAGCATGGCACAACTATAAACGCACCAAACCATGGCTGTCCACCTAAACTTACAGGTCAGGCAAGGAGAGCATTCTTCAGAGAAGCAAACAAGAGAGCTACGGTAACTGTGGAGGAGTTGCACAGATCCACGGCTCTGGGGGGATGTGGTAAATTAACTACTATAAGTTGTGAACTTAATATGTATTTGGCCTTTATGGATGAGAGGCAAGAAGAAACACATTAATGAAAAAGAACCATATGAGGTTCTGTTTGTAGTTTGTCACACGCCACGTAGGGGACATGGCAAATATACAGAAGAAGGAGCTCTGGTCAGATAAGATCAAAAGTAGAACCTTTTTTGCCTACATGCGAAATGTGTGGTGAAAAACTAACAGCACACCAGCAAGACATGCATGCCCACAGCATGACACTGTCGGACAGTGTCATGCTGTGGGCATGCATGTCTTGCTGGTCAGAGTTTATGTTAAGATGTATCGAGCTAAATACAGGCCAATCCTGGAAGAAAGCCTGGTAGAGGCTGCAAACCTGGGAAATGGAGGTGAAAGTTCACCTCTATTTGGTAATTGCTCTTTGCAGACACTTTCCATCCAATGTGACTAAGCTCTGACTGGGCAAACTTTCAGTCTCTAGATGTGCAAATTATTGAGGCATACCCCAGAAGATTTGCTGAACGAATGCACTCCACACTTTTCAGGTTTTCATTTGTGAAATGTGTTTAAACAAAAACCAAAAAACATGAGTCTCCTTTAGCACTACTTTGTGTTGTTCTCTCACATAAGAATCCAGTAAAAAGCATCGAGGTTTGTGATTGAAACGTGGAAAAACGTGAAGATCAGGTGATTTGAAAAAAAAAAAAAAAAGAAGAAAGTTAATCATTGCAACTACTGTGCTCTGGTTACATCATGCACCAGCCTGCCTCTCTCTTTTTGAGGTCAGCTAAGTAACAAATTCCCAAATTATTTCATTTTTCCATAATCAACCAAGTGCGCCATCCCCAGGCCTGCACAACAAGTAAAATCATGCAACTTTTGGTGTTGTGCTGCTGAAGGTTAGCAGAAAAACGTTCTGCTTTTTAAATCATGGAAAATGCAAAGAGTGGTTAATTAAAATTTGAAAATTAAAAACAAAAATGTACATATATACCTGGACTCTCTTTTGGACATCAGGTGAGGGTGATTCTGTAAAACAATAAATGAATTTTATATTGCACCATTGTTAATTGTACTTCATTCTTTACAAAAAACAAAAAAAAAGGGCCACCACTGCAGAAAATGTGATTAGATTAATCAAAAATGATGAATTGGAAAAAAAGAGAGAGTAAGAAATACTACAGCAAGTAGTCAAAACAGAGAACTGCAGTTCACAAGAGTCATTAAAGGATATTTCCAAAAAACCTGCAAACCAAGGCTGAGTTTACTCTTTCAAAGTATTTGCAAAGACAAAGTTTTTGCAGAACAAGCAAGAAGAATGTTGCCAAAGTCCTTTAAAACTCAGATGCTGTATATAATGCATTTGGAGCAAAATGCCTGGGCTTCATCGGACCAAGCTGTTAAATTGTCTATTTATATTGTTTTATGTTTATTTGTAATTCAATGCCAAAGCTATGCTTAAAAGCTGGGACAGGACCACAACACAGATGCTGCTGGTTTCTGATGACAAGCTGGATGGTTCACTTTCCTATTCCCTTCCTAAAGAAGCTAAACTCTCAAAACATTTGCAGTACTTTTAGATTTTGTTTTCATTTTTGAAGTTTTATATTTTAACTTTCACTGCAGATGCAAGTTGTCAGAAGCGTGTCTGAGCTAAATTTTGTGTTTTGTTAATGAGTGATTCCATGCTATATTAAAAGGTCCAAAGATTATTCCTGTTTTCTACCCTTTATCCTCCATTCACCAGTTTCATAAGGTTATCTGAATCCTGTTATTTTATTTATTATAGACAAAGAAATCTCAGTTTGTTTTAGGATTTTTACATTGAGAAAAGCTATGTTTTTATACAATTAACAGGCAAAACCGTTGTTCTTGTAAAAACATTTGGAAATCAGAAAACCTAATCACAAGGGGAAATTATGCTGTTTCAAGTCACTGTGAAACAGAGCTGTGGGTCTCTGTAACTCCTCCAGAGTTACCATGGGCCTCTTGGCTGCTTTTCTTGTTAATGCTGTCCTGCCTGGCCTGTCAGTTTAGCCAGATGGTAATATCCTTACAGGTTTGCAGTTGAAACAAACTCGTTCATTTTCAGATGATGTATTGAACAAAGCTCTGACAGATGTTTAACATTTAGGATGTTGTTTTATCCTTCTTTCTGATCTGTCTGCTATGGTCCTTGGTCTTTATGATGCCGTTTGTTCTTTAATTTTCCCTGACAAACCTCTGAGGCCTAAACGGAACAGCTGGATTTATTTTGAGATTAAGTTACGTACAGGAGGTGAGATGAAATTTCGAACAGGTCCATTTACTTAATAGGAGAGTTCTGAAGGGCAATTTGTTGCACTGAATTTTATTTAAGGGTAAATGAGTATAAGGGGTTAAATGCATGTCACAATTTTCATATTTCTATTGAAAACCATGCATCATTTTCATTACATTTCAGTACATTAGAATTATGCACTATTTTATATTTGTAAATCACATAAAATCCCAATAAATAGATAATGAATGGTAATATGAGAACACGTAAAAAGGTTCAAGGGGTATTAATATTTTTCCAAGGCACTATACCTTTTTTTTTTACAATGTTTTTATTTTGTTGCATAAAAAATGGGTTTACGAAGACATGGTTGAGCTGTGGTTTTCCAATGACAAAACAAATCTCTTAATAGATTGGAGTTCTGCCACAGCTGCAAAATCAATGTAAAACAATTTACAACATTCCGTCTATTCACCCGTCTAATTCATGATCATTTTAATACTTTATGCCCAGCATGTCCTCATGGGTAATTAGGAAACATTTGCTTACCAAAGTGGCTTTTATAAGGTTTACTAAAGAAGAACCGGAGAAATAAATGTCACGCATTATCCCAAGCTTAGAAAAGAAAGCAAGTATTTGATCAATCTGAATCACCAACAGTAATCCAATAAGTTCATAATAAATGAATGTAAGCAGGTCTTCAGGGAGCATGTACTCACCCAAATGTTTGCAGACGTAAGTATAGTACAGCAGGTTGACCACCTCTGTGTAAATGTCTGGCAGGTGTTTGAGGGAGATCAGCCTTCTGAGCTTGGAAGAGCAGGCTCGCTTATGAAGCTGGATCAGGATCTTCTCTTCAGAGAGCGTGGTGGGCCGCAGCTCCACCTTGTGTTCCTGCAGCACTTTGTCAATGAAGCTGCCCTGGACCGTCGGAAACAGCAGCTCCTTCACCACCAGCATGGGGAGAAACACGGCGCCAGTCCGCATCACGTGCGGAAAAGGACAGCGCTTCTGAGCCGTGTACTCCCTCAGCCTCTCGAGGACCTCCTGGAGCGCTGCTTTGATCTCCTTGTTGATCCACATCTCTCTCACTTTTGCACCCAACAGGCAGGTTACTCTCTGGACCTTGCTCGACTGAGACGAAGATTCTGATATTTCCAGCTGAGACACCCAGTTTTTGAGATCTTGCTCTGAAGAAGCAGACACATATTTGGATATCAAGCTGCAGAGAGATTGGTGCAGCTCTAAGAAGTGCTTGCGTGCTGGAGTTTGGCACTCTTGTATGGCTGTAAGTACAGGTATGGGCTGTGGGTGGGGATTGTGCTCCACAGGTAGAGCAGTTTTGCAGCGCTTGCTATCAGGAACGATAATATTGTAGGTGGAAAGTTTAAGGCAATGAGGAGGAATGCTTTTAAAACTGACTTTCCCTGGAGACAGAGAGTTGGGTTTTGGATGCAATGCAAACACCTGGCTTTTTAATGTCTCATCCTGATGATTTGGATCCATTTGTACAGTCAAGTCAGCACATTTCATCTCATCTGAAGTTGTATTTTCACTTGCAGATAATGACGTATGTTTCAGTTCACTGGATTCACATTTCTCTTTCAATGCCACATGCACACTGGTAGGTGATTGAGTCTCCTCAGGCTCCTTCTTCATTTCCACTTTGCTGTGATGGGTTTGGCTCTCTATAGAGTTGCTTACATCTGGTGAATCTACTTTTTCCACTTTAATCTTTTTAGCTTGGACAGAAGACTCGTCAGCCGAGGTATGCGAGGAGCTTTTAGATTCTAGTCGGATGACGGACGCTTGATTCTTTTGATCTAATCTCTTCTCTTTGCTGTTTGGCTTGACTTTGTCACTGTGCTTCTCTGAAGTCTGGGAGGTTCTCTGAGGTTCTCTTCCTGGAAACAAAACTCCCGGATCCTGCAGGTGCAGCTGGTAAGGTGCCAAGCTGAACACATTGTTAATAACTGGCATAGGTGGTGAGTCAGTTTTCTTACTTGCCTTAGCTTTCTCAATTTCCACCTTTTGTCGTTTGTTGTTGTTGGTGCATTCCACCTCATACACATCCTCATCTTTTATTCTGAAGGGGTGAGATGAGTGAGAAACGCTCTGCGTTGGGCACTTTTTATAGTCGCTGGTTCCTGCGTCAGACACCGGCCCATTGTGCTTGCTTCCTGCCGTAACACCGGGGGAATAGATAATTTTTCGGACATTATTGGGCGCAGCTGTGTGGGTTCTTTCTGAGCAGTGGCTGGGTGAGGGGGGCAGCCAAGGTGCTGGGGACACAGGAAGGCTTTTTGGCTGATTCACTTGGGCTTCAGCAGGGGAATGTTCTAGGATTCTGTCCATGTTAACGACAGGTTGTAGATGGACTGGTGGATCTATGTGCAGGCTGGTAAATGGTTGGAAGAACCTGCCAACTTGTGTGCTAGATGGTGAGACAGCAGCTGGGTTTAAACGTCTTGCAGGACTGCTTTTGTTCACGCGTACGATAGATGAGGAACTGTGTAGCTGGTCAATATGTACGGCAGTGTTGGGTTTCTCTTTGGCTATAGGGTAATCCATGTGTTGGCTGGAAGAGGGAGCATTCATGCTACTCGGGTGAAATCCAGATAATGAATTTTGCCTTTTTAAAGGGTCCCTGATTTGGCTCGCCTTTAGATGAAATCTTGGAACTGTGTAACATGGATAGTCATAACCCTGTATAAAAGAATGATTTGGCAACATTTCAGTGCAAGACAAAGGAATTTCAGCATGATGCGGCTGAGGCACTACGTAATGCTCTCGGGGGGAGATCAAGTGTTTATGAAGGAGAGGGCCATCTTCTCCCTGCTTACTACCACTCTCTTTTCTCTGTGTCCTGTTTTCCACCTCTCCGTTTGTCTGGGAGTAGTAAAACCCTGGGTGCTGTGCAAGCTGGCCATATTTGGACATGGGAGAACATTCCTGATAAACCTCTGAGGTCATATGCTCATATGTGGGACGGGGGGCGTACAGGCCGGGATAGCCTGCGGGGGAGGTCTGCAGTGGTTGACTGCTGGGCTCTCTGAAAGAACCAAACAGTGTACGAGTTGGGGTGCAGGGGTAGCTGCTGTAGCTTGGCTCAGTCAAAGAGGGCAGAGCCCTGACCCTGCTCGGACTGTATGCCTCCACAGTTACCCTCTTCAGCTGTTCTGCATTGCATTCAAACTGTAAATCATTCTGCTGCAGTGCATCTTTTCTCTGAATTGGGAGCTTTTCAAGGTAGTGGCCATTGCTTTGCATCCACTCATGTTCATAAACATTGGTTGGTATTCTAGGAGAGATGTGATCCATGCCATAACGGTGTCCTATCACACAGCCCAGTTCATTACAGCAGGGACTGAGTCCATAGACCGGCTTGGGAATTGCCAGGTAAACAGAGCTTTTAGATGGAGAGGGGGAATTCTCACCTCCTGGTTTTGGTTTTCTAATCACCGCAGAACAAGCAGCTGTTGGACTGTTCATCTCAGGACTTTTAGTGTACACTATAAAACCCTTCTTAACCGGGGTGTGATGACTTCCCTCTGAAGAAATGCTGTCTTTCCTGTATGCCATGTGGTTTTGTACCATTCCAGAGAGGTGACTCACAGGACTTCTGTCATCCAGCGGAGATGTCTTCGAGTGGCTCCAAGGAGGGGTGAATCCTTCTCTGTCCTTTACTCTGGGTTCATAAGCAAAATAGGCTCCATTGTACTGCACTGTCTGCTTACCCAGGAAACCAGGCATAGCTTGTGGTTTTGTGAGTCCACTGGATGCTACCGTTCCATCAAATAAGGGCATCGTGCTTCGAAACACTGGGTCTGCAAGTGTCTGCATGGATTCGCGGCTCATCCTCTGGAGATGTTGCTGCGAAGCACTGATATGGCTCCAGACCTGAGAAAATACATGATGAAAAAGTAGGATTTAAATATTTAAAATAAAGGGGGAATTAAAAATATTACAATATCAAACATTTAAAATTCATTACACACAGATGTATTGCAAGGTTGTATTCCTGATTATGATGATAATGGCTTACAGCTAATGAACAAGTGAAAAACAAATCCCACCTCCCTCCAAAAACCAACAACAACCAGCAGGCTCAGTAACACTCATTGATCCCAGATGCTCAAAGGAACAGGATACAGGAAGTCATTTCTGCCTGCTGCCATCAGGCTTCATCACACATCCACCATCATTACTGCAATGATGATAGTCAAAAATCCCCTTGAGATTGATCAGAATCAGAATCAGCTTTATTGCCAAGTTCGTACATAAAAAACAAGGAATTTGACTCCGGTACACTTTGTTCTTTGGTTTTGTTTTTGTATTACAGAATATACATATATACAATGTACAATATACACATATATAATAAAAAGGTGCATTTGCAACATCTGTATGCTGTTGTTTTGTACTCTATTGAATGTTCAACAGAGAAACAGCCAGGGGGAAGAAACTGTCTCTGTGGCGGCTGGTTTTAGTAAACAGTGCTCTGTAGCGGCAGCCTGAAGGTAAATCTCTGAACAGTTTGTGTGCAGGGTGTGTGGGGTCTGCAGAGATTTTAGCAGCTAGATAACATTCATCTAGCCATCTATAACCAAACATTCAGTTATAATATACAAGAATCTTACAAAAAAACACCAAAAAAGGGTCTTTAACACAGAAATGTTGACCTGTGGTCATGTTATGGCCTGCACAATCAGGGGAAAGACTGCTGACCAGCAAACAGTCAATGTCTACTGTTGCATCATGAAAAGTTGAGTGAAAGGAAAAACTAATGGAAAAAGGTATGGGCTACAATTGTCACATTCTTTGTCCCAACTCACTTCTGAACCAGAGATAACATCAGAAGTGTCTTAGTACCAAGTGCATACACTACAGTACATGGACATACAGTATCTTTCAGTAGGGCAATATCTCCTTTTTTAATTTGGCTTATGTAATATTGTTATTATTTGAGAAACTACATTTACAAATTAATGGAAGTAAACACTCGAAATATATATATAATAATCAGTGTGTAACATTTCATATGAAAGTATTGCTTTTTGAACTGAATTACTGAAAGAAATTAAACTTTCAACCTTATTCAAATGTACTAATGTGCACCTGTCCTTAGAGCTCATTTAGAACAGACTTTAATCATCACACACTTAAGCAGTATGGGCAGCATACAATGCAGCAATATGACCAATTTGCGCAAATAACAGAGCCATCATTGGATAAGAACTGCTTGAGGCAATTTCACAACCTTGACAAATCCCGTGGTTTATCACACAGGTCACACTCACTCTTATCAGCTGATTCACAGAAATGGTGGAAATACTGCAACAAATGGCAGTAAAGTTACAATCTGAGGAATGCTTGGGGATGATTTATTATTTATCGCTTTTGCAAGGACTCCAGTGACTGAGCAATGCTGAGAAAAAGAGCTTTATTTTTCCTAGACAGCCTGTTGGTTTGGGTTGGATGGCATAACTCCTCTGCATGACTGATGCCAGCATTCGCTTCAAGTGTGAGAACTACAACATGACAGAATGCCTGAAATAACGTTTCAAACATACTGGATCCGTTATCAGGTTGTTTTGGTTAGTTTTAGATGCCAGAATCACTAGTCTCTTTCAGCTGGGAACCTTTAGCCAAAACAGAATGTGTTACCAGATCTGGCATGCATGCCTTGTCCTGTGTTTACATCCTACGACAGAAAAACAGCAGAGTGGACTTTGTGTTTCTATTCTGCATTTTCTTACCACAAAACAGCAAGAGATGCAATAGTTCCTTTTTTTCTCCCACCACTTCTTTAATGTTGGGGCGGAACTGACTCATATCCTTTTATACTAATCTTCTGCTTACTGCATATAAAAAAAAGAATAATCAAAATCATCATCAGTCTGAACAATAGCTTAAAGTGCATGACATGTAGTTAACCATCTTGCATATCAAGAATATTAAAGAGGATTTACAGCGGGAAATTGTCAGCATAATAATGATTGATTGGCGATATCAACATTTTATTACTCTCTTGTGCGGTGGAATTATAAACTGGCCTGCTTTATTGACATGTCGTTTTATATTCCACAATACAAATCATTTACAGCCCATATTAATCATTACCCAAAAAAATCTATAGTGGCCGTGAGGTGCAAAACAACCCTCAACAATTTAAAAAAAAAACAAAAGCACGACTAAAAACTAAATGAAACTGCGCTGTTTTTAAAACATCACTTCAGTTTTGGTGTCATCGTTGGGTTTTGCACCCCACGGCTGCAGCATACTTCTGAGTAGAAAGTTAAAAATACAGAAGTAGCTCTTCACCCCTTTCTTGTTTCCTCTTTAGCCTAGCCAAAGTAGCTGTGAGTCACAAATTGCTGCAAGTACCATGAAGAGGGAACATTGTGATCTCTTAGGTCACTTTAAACAGAATAGATTTCTGGTCATATTTGGGTTAGTTCAGCTCATTTCTGCCATGTGATTCTGGTAAATATATATATTAAATGAGAAGTTTAGCAGGTATTTGACAAATTGTCAAGTTATTTCCAGGCCACACATCTTCTGCTAATTTGCTTCTCATAAAAATAGTTCATATCCTTTGTCTACTTAATAAGGACTAATGGAGATAGTGATGGCAGTACATGAGTTATCAGTTTTGATTAATTTAATGAACGTGGGAAAAAAGAAAATTCAGTATTTGACTTGCCGATCACAGATTACAGCCATTTAAGCAAAACATTGCAGAGTAAAGTGTTTAGAGAATTGATTTTCTGCATGTCTGTACTCCTGTTTTTATGATTTATTAGAAATGCTTGTACAACGATGATAATTGGGGTTACAAGTCTCTTTATAAATATACTTTGCCACTGAGAAGCTTTTCTTTTTTTAATTCTAATTGAAAAATGTCTCTAAATTATGTGTTGCAGTAAAAGGCATAAGTCAACTGCAATTTCATTTAAATGATTAGTATTACAAATGACTTACTTTGATGTATATTTGATAAAATGGTTAAGTCAATGAGTATTTGAAGTTGCTGTTAAAGTCTTTTAACCCATTCTTCTATGGAGAATAGTTGTAGTTGTAACTCAACTTTTAGCCACCCTCATGTTGTCAAACAGATTCAATTTAAGGTATTTTTGTTTATTCTAGAGGTCTGGCAGTAATCAGCCATCAGTGGTCATGGGGAAATTAAACAAATTTTCCTAAAAATGTGGTTAAACTCAGTTAATTCATGACTAAAAAACTGGGCGTAAGATTTTTTTCTAAATGGAAGGAGACCCCAGGGCATACCCAGATCATGATGGAGGATACATCCCTTCTGGCCTGGATGGGAATGCCTTGGGATCCCCCAGATTAAGCTGGTAAGGGTTAGGGTGAGTCACTGGGGGAGAGGGATGTCAGTGTTTCCGTCCTTAGTCTGTTTTCCCCACAACCTAGTCTTGGATAAGAGGAAGACAATGGATGGTTGGATGAATACATTATTTAAAATCTGCATGTTGTATTTGTTCCAATTTAATTTAATTGATTTATTTTATTTAACTTTTAAGAGGCACATTTAAGTTACAAAAAAAAAAGCAAAAACAGAAAAATAAATCTGAAATGGTGGCAAATATTTTTTTCTGCACACGAAATATAAATATATGTGGTGCAAGCAATAATTATTATTATTATTCTTTTTTTTTTTTTTTTTTTTAAAAGGAGTTTGAACCCCCTTCTAGCCTCACCACTACAAACATCCCTGTTGTCTTATGACAAGTTGCCTAAAATATCTGAAGATGCGTTGAAGCCCCTCTATCAGATCCCGTGATCACATATGCATCCGGAGAAAAACCGTAGCCTATAAACCTGAAATTAAGATGTAAAGGTTTGGGTAAAACATAGCCTCATCCAGCCTCTTGTCACTCAGTAGACCTATCTGCACCGGCCTCCAACAGATGTTATCAGTTCATCCTGTTGACACCTTTCACAGTGAGAAAGAGAAGACAAATTATATATATATATATATATATATATATATATATATATATATATATATACACACACACACACAGGGTGATGGCTTATCTTCAGAGAAAGGAGAAATGTGGTTTCTGTGCTGGAGGAGGAAGCAGCAACAGCAGAGCTGTTTTCGACGGACGGAAGGCGCGTTCTGTCAAGCGTGCGCGTGAACGCGTGAGGAGTAGCGTATGTGTGCGCGCGTGCCTCCTATCCGTTCACCCCCACTCCCACAATCTGTAGGCCAAGGGTGATGGAGTGTGACTTCCGAAAGCAAACCGTCCACACTGACAGGCCACAAACCACGCGAGACCTCCAGAATGCGCAGAACATTTCACATCACAGTCAGACTGTGATGTGAAATGTTCAGTATGTATGTGTGTATGTATATCGCAGTCAGGCTGCCATATACAGGAGTTCGCGATAGGAGAAATCGTTATTATTATTAAATTATTTCCGCTATTTAATAAAACGTGACTCACTCAGTCTGAAACGGAACTTCAAGTCGAGAGACAGAAGTTGCCTCTCAGTTTCTCCTGGTATCCGGATGGTTTACATGTTTTGAGGAATGAGTAAACACAGGCTCGTTGTCCCTGCCTGCACGAACTGCCCCGGTTTAAATTGATATGAGGAGGACGCAAATAATATGGAAATAATTGACGAGTTTTAGTTTTGGATCATGGTGCGACTCGTTTTACATACAGGCTGAGTAATGAGCGCCGTCCGTCAGCCTCGGTAAAATTATACAGAAAGAAGCAAAAAAACAAAAACAAACAGCGTTTCAGGCGCTCAGGACGTGTGTCACTGCTTTGATTGTCTGAAGACAATTGGACTGGAGTTTTAAGTTCTGCAATCCTCCTCAAACGCCTGTCATCACTCAGATTAAATAGTTTTGTATACAAAAAAAAAAAAAAAAAGGGGGGGGGGGGGGGGTGCGCCTTACCTCTTCGCTTTCGTAAATAATCTCCACATATAATCCATGAAAGTCGATTTATAATTATAATGAAATAGGGTCAAAAATCTCCTATCGGCTTCTGGTGTGGTTCAGCTCCAACGCGTTAAAATCCCACCAAGTAAAAACGGAGGCATGCCAAGAGGTTTACACAGCTGGCCCCAAATCCACGAGGCTTTTATTGAAGTTAACAAAGTGGAGAAAAGACAAAAGGGTGGAGGATGGTCTTTGATCAATAGGCGGAGTTATACCCCGAGTCAAACCACGGCTTGCTTTCCTCACATGGGATGTTTTCCCGCTGGTCACTCCCTCGCTTTTATTGGCTGTATAGTCCTTAATGCCCGGCGGCCAGCTGGCACTTAAACTTAAGTTGAGACCTATGAATGTTTGTTCACTGACAGATCGCGCTCTACTATTGGTGTCACGCCTCCCTTAGCTTTCCCCAAATCCGACTTTCCTTATCCTCCGGGGAATCGCGGTCACCAGACGGAAGCGTTTTCTTCCATAAATGTCTTTATTTTACCCCCACTGACATTAATATAAGCGCCTTATGTATACATGCGCCAC
Organism: Girardinichthys multiradiatus; assembly: GCF_021462225.1. Classification (NCBI taxonomy): domain Eukaryota; kingdom Metazoa; phylum Chordata; class Actinopteri; order Cyprinodontiformes; family Goodeidae; genus Girardinichthys; species Girardinichthys multiradiatus. The sequence goes on along the minus strand of NC_061795.1, from coordinate 25,518,292 downwards.
ATTTAAGGAAACGTTTCGTAAACCCGTGGCCTTAATGGTCGCCCAAAGCACTTATAATCAAATAAAGTATGTAGGCTGCTGCCTCTCTGTAGATAAGGGAGATAAGAGAAAGCACACTGCGAGCTGCAGGATGGGATACAATTCCTCACAGATTAGTGAAACCTTAAGCAAAGCAGACAGACAAAAAAAGTTAATAAGTAATTGAAGCGATAAAGGGCCAACTGTAACATTTTTTTTTTTTCATTTTCTATTATAACTTACAGTCAAGTAGAGCTGCACTCGTTCTATATATTAGAAATGCATATATGTCAGAATTAGAAATGGACAGTCAAGATACTGTATATGCCTTTGGTTTAATGAAAATGATTATATTGCTGGATGTAACAGCAAACTTCAGTGTATTTACAAATAAAAAACAGGAAGGAATGTATTTGTATTGTCCCCCTTTTTCAAACCTTTGTCCAAAAACTTTTCGCTGCAGTCTTTGGGATCTCTACCAGCTTTGTACATTTAATAAATGAAATTTATGCCCATTCTTCTTTGCAATATAGCTCAAGCTCAGTCAGATTCTATACAGAGAGCATTTGTGAACATCTATTTTAAAGTCTTGCCACAGATTCTTGATTAGATTAGGGAATGAGCCAATCTAAGATATGAATATGCTGTGATCTAAACTATTCCATTTTAACTCTGGTTTTATTTTTAGGGTTTCTTTCAGGATTATCCTGTATTTAGTTCCATGCATCCTCCCGTCAACTTTTATCAGTGTCCATATCCCTGATTAAGAATATTATCCCCACATCATGATGCTTCCACCACCATGATTCACTGTAAGGATGTTTTTAGTGTGATGTGCAGTGTTGGCTTTCCATCAGTATTGTGCATGAAAACCAACAAGTGTAATTTTGATGACCAGAGCATCTTCTTAGGCAAACATGGTGTTGGCTTAAATTAGTCTTTCGTATTTTTCTTTCAGCAACATTTCAGCCTCTTCTTACCACTCTTTTATAAGGATTGGATTTGTGGAGCACAAAATTAGATTTTGTCTGGTCAACAGATAGTAGTAATAGTGAACTGGGCTCTGTACATGTTGTGGCCATAACATGGGAAAATGTGTAAACGTTTGAGAAGTATGAATACAATAACAAGGCTCTGAATTCCAAATAAATGCACAGTTATTGCTTTACTGTCTGATAAAGTGGCTCATTATATTTTGTCCAAACCTATTGTTTGAGGTTTCACACAGATCTTCAATACAGTGACTAAAAATCAGTCAGTCAGTCATTTTTTACCGCTTATTCCATAGTGGGTCGCGGGGAAGCTGGTGCCTATCTCCAGCAGTCTATGGGCGAGAGGCGGGGTACACCCTGGACAGGTCGCCAGTCCAAAGACATGCCTGTTAATTGGTCACTCTAAATTTCCCTTATGTGTATGAATGAGTGTATGCATGGTTGTTTGTGTGTGACTAAAAGTATGATGTTTAAATCTAGGCCATTTAAATACTAAATTGTTAATGGACTGAATTTATATAGCACTTTTCTAGTCATACTGACCACTTAAAGTAATTTACACTATTATTTGCAATACTGCAGCTAATAAGACACGAAGAATCTAATGGCATTATTAGATATATACCTTAAAAGAAGAGTTAAGCCTTTAGTAACACCTGTGTTTATCCCAGCTTCAACAAATCTGCTAAGGAAACACTCCATACCCCAAACCTGAAAGAAATAATATGATCTTATCTGATCATATGATGTTTATTTCACAGTAGAACCAATAATGTGCAATTTATGTTTACCTCTGCTGAAATGTAAAATAAAAACACAGACTGAAAGTCCAAACTCTACTGAAAGAAAGCTGTGTTTGCCCATTGGGCTCATCTTAATGTAGTTAATGGTTGACTTTAACTGAGCAAAGTTAAAATCAGGTCTACCATTACAGCAAACAGACAGTGTTTTACCTAATGCCACTTATCATTACCCAGTTTTCCATCTCTCATCAGTATGTCTAAAGAAACAGTGTTAACATCTCATTCTGGTCACAGCACTTGTAAAAGTTGCTAAAACTTGTTTTTTTGTCTTTCCTGGTTCTCTATAAAATGATTGGTAAGATGTTTTAACAAGAGCATATTCCACTGCTAGCTTGATTTTAACCTGTAAATGAGTCAATTTATTGTTAGGCTTGCATCATGTCTTTCCCTTTTTCACCTGTGAGTCGTAGTCTAATTTATGTGTCCCACAGGGACTGTCACAGTTTACTCTAGACAAGTCGGTGGCTCCCATCAGTCCCAGTGGCCCCATCAGGTAAAAGATGTTCGCCGGAGGGAGTGTGAGGGAGGTGCGGGGGCAGTTTGACTCAAGTGTCAGGGGTTTCGTTTCCCATCTCCCCTATTTCCAGTTACCATAGCATTAGAGCCTAAGGCTTACCAACACAAGGTGTTTAGAGGCAAATCTTCAAACATACAATGTGGAAAAAAGGACGTTTACAGTCAACCAGCATAAGATCCACCTTGATTAAGAGATCAGAGATTTGGGGGTATTGGGTGGCTTGGTTGGTAAAGCAGGCGCACCATGTGTAGAGGCTATAGTCATCAACACAGTTGTTCTGGGTTTGATTCCCGGTCTTGGGCCATTTGCTGCATGTCTTCCCCTTCTCTCTACCCCTTTTTTCCAGTCAAATTACTATTTAATAAAAGCCACTAGTGTCAAAAAAAGAGATTGGAGATTTAAATATTTTTTTAGTTCATGACCTCCATGCTGTTTATATAACCAATATTTGAGTTGTTTGAAAGGTAAACGAAGGATAAAAAGAAAACTGTTTCTGTGCCGTCTCTCTGTAAGGTGTTATTTTTATGTTGTTCTTAAATGTTAAAAATGTTCTGGTTGAGAAACGCAAAACAAATCCAGAAGTTTCATATTTCTGCTCATTTCACTTACAGTGTTTATGTTTTTTTATATTTGTGCCAAAAACAGTAGATGTGCATTAATACCATTTTTCTGCGCTTATATTGTCATATTTCTTATTAAAAACATAGAAAAGTGCTGATAAACCACAGGAGTTTTCTACTTTCTCCTGACCGAATCCAGGACATGTTTACCTTTTTAAGTCTGTCTGAAGTCTGTAAAATGCGTTGTGTTGACACAGGGATTAGAGCAGGTAATCTCTCAGGATGCAGTTTCTGATGAAACCCTTCTTCACAGTCCCAGGGGCCACAAACTGCATGATGAGCCTGGGGACTGTTTGAGTTGCATCAGACTCACAGGCTGCACGTCTCATCTTTCTGAATGTGGCTGCATATTGACACTTAACCTACATATTAATCTTGTGAAACTGGTCATGTAGATTCTATCATGATTTCGCAGTAGAAAGTGGCCTTAAATGATAAACATCTCAATTTCTTGCTACTTGTGGAAGATTTGAAGCAGATTTGCTCCATGTTCCAACAGTAAAAATGTAATATAACAACAAACAACAAACTTCGTGGTTTATTTTTAAATCTTGACAATAACTGTATAGTGATTTCTCTAAAATCATTATGTAACAACTAGTTTTGCTTCAAGGGTAAGGAATGTAAAAAAGTTCAAATATCCACTTTTGCAAAACAGGTTTTTGGATATAGTATCTTCTTAAAACAGAATGCAATTTGAAGGTGAGAATGACACATGGTTTTCAAAACGTTTTACAAATAAAAATCTGAAAATGTTGGTGTTTATTTGTATTAAACCATCCTAAATATAAACTTTATAGAACCAGGTTAGGTGGGTTGTCTCTTTACAATCTTTGCACATCTAGAGGCTGGCATTTTTGCCCATTCTTCTTTGCAAAGTAGTTTAGCTCAGCCAGATTAGATGGAGCTATGGGCGTAAATTTTTAGGTCTTGCCACACATTCTCAGTTGGGTTTAGGCCTGACTTTGACTGAACTGATATAACACATAAATAGGGTTTGATCTAAACCATTCCACTGTAGTTTTGGTTGCATATTTAGGCATGTTGTTCTGCTGGAAGAATGAACCTCTGCTCCAGTTTGAAGTCTTTTGCAGCTTCCAACCAGTTTACTTCCATATTCTTGTAGACATATATCTATACATACAGGGGTTGGACAATGAAACTGAAACACCTGTCATTTTAGTGTGGGAGGTTTCATGGCTAAATTGGATCAGCCTGGTAGCGAGTCTTCATTGATTGCACATTGCACCAGTAAGAGCAGAGTGTAAAGGTTCAATTAGCAGGGTAAGAGCACAGTTTTGCTCAAAATATTTAAATGCACACAACATTATGGGTGACATACCAGAGTTCAAAAGAGGACAAATTGTTGGTGCACGTCTTGCTGGCGCATCTGTGACCAAGACAGCAAGTCTTTGTGATGTATCAAGAGCCACGGTATCCAGGGTAATATCAGCAAGAAGGACGAACCACATCCAACAGGATTAACTGTGGACGCAAGAGGAAGCTGTCTGAAAGGGATGTTTGGGTGCTAACCCGGATTCTATCCAAAAAACATAAAACCACAGCTGTCCAAATCACAGCAGAATTAAATGTGCACCTCAACTCTCCTTTTTCCACCAGAACTGTCCGTCAGGAGCTCCACAGGGTCAATATACACGGCTGGGCTGCTATAGCCAAACCTTTGGTCACTCATGCCAATGCCAAACGTTGGTTTCAATGGTGCAAGGAGCGCAAATCTTGGGCTGTGGACAATGTGAAACATGTATTGTTCTCTGATGAGTCCACCTTTACTGTTTTCCCCACATTTGGGAGAATTACGGTGTGGAGAAGCTCCAAAGAAGTGTACCACCCAGACTGTTGCATGCCCAGAGTGAAGCATGGGGGTGGATCAGTGATGGTTTGGGCTGCCATATCATGGCATTCCCTTGGCCCAATACTTGTGCTAGATGGGCGGGTCACTGCCAAGGACTACCGAACCATTCTTGAGGACCATGTGCATCCAATGGTTCAAACATTGTATCCTGAAGGCGGTGCCGTGTATCAGGATGATAATGCACCAATACACACAGCAAGACTGGTGAAAGATTGGTTTGATGAACATGAAAGTGAAGTTGAACATCTCCCATGGCCTGCACAGTCACCAGATCTAAATATTATTGAACCACTTTGGGGTGTTTTGGAGGAGCGAGTCAGGAAACGTTTTCCTCCACCAGTATCACGTAGTAACCTGGTCACTATCCTGCAAGAAGAATAGCTTAAAATCCCTCTGACCACTGTGCAGGACTTGTATATGTCATTCCCAAGATAAATTGATGCTGTATTGGCCGCAAAAGGAGGCCCTACACCATACTAATAAATTATTGTAGTCTAAAACCAGGTGTTTCAGTTTCATTGCCCAACCCCTGTATCTCCTTCCTGTCTTTTAGTTTTGGTGTTAACCCCAACATTATCGCTTGCTGCCACTTGGCCACCCATTTAAAGCTTTTTAAAGCATCCTCCCCTGTGCATCTCATCCTTTACGGAAAAAAAAACTTAGCTTAGAGAGCAGAATATGTCCAATTTCCAAATACCAGCTATTGCAAAACAAGTTTCAGAAATGGTACATATTTTAAATGATGCACTCAGAAGGTTAACCCCTTTTACTACTTTACAGTTTGTAAATCCTTACGATGCAATCAGTTTTTATTTTATGTGTATACATTTTATATTGCTAAAGGAGAAAAAAAAGATACTTTTAGACCAATCACAATAAATACCACCAGGTTTTCTGCAACGAATGTTTTTCTTGGATATATAAATGAATGAGATACTATAACGCTGTAAGTTGTAAATGACTGATAGTGAAGAAACATCATTAAAGTTGGACTATAGTTGTGAGGTGATGTGATAAGCTGGTGTCCTGTGGGATAAATCTTATAGATTTTTTAAAAATACATTGTCGAGACATCCCCTGATAAGATACAATCGATGCAGTGAAAAACAATTTCCTCATTTAAACTTTCACCTTGAATTCTTTCACATCACCTCTGCATACACTCCCTGTGAAGTTTGCATGATTCATCCGAGTTATAAGAACATGTTGTTCATTCCCATCCAGTGCACCTGCTGGCTTCAAACTCCGGCGGCCCTGCCAAGGCCAGTCTGACACTCCCTCCGATTATACAGTTGATGTCGTGTTCTTCTGGCCTCATTAACTGAATCATACTGCAGCCAATAGCTTCAGGACAGGTTATGGCTCAGGGAGGAATGCTTTTCATTTAGGGAGCTACTCACACCGCTCCATGTGCCGCAACCTCAACAGCTCAACAGTAACAATGCAACACCCCTACCCATCCACCACAGCTTATTTGCAAAGCAAATTTCCTCCAGCAACCCTGGATTTGGTGAGAAGTCAGATAAACGGAGATGAAACATAACTATCTGAGCAGCGCTGGAAAAAAACAAAACAAAACAAAAATAGTGCAACTGAAACTAAAAGGTTCTCAATTCAGTGAAATACAAATATCACTTCTGAGGAGTTTGTTTTACATTGAAATATAAATGATGACTCATGGTGTTGTGTGAGACAATGACTTCTCTTTGCACTTAAAAGGAATTAGTTCATGTAAGAAATAAAACCAGAATGTTCTAAAAGGGTAAAGCATAAACAATATTTTGTTGCATGACTGCACAGTCTCTATGCCTCGCAAACGTATCCATACCCTTAGCACCTTGTCACACTGAAACTACTAAGGTCAATATGTTTGTGATAGACCAACGCAAACTATCACGTAATTAGAAATTGTGCATGTATGTGTTTTGACAATTTCCTGGCTGCTATTAGGTTTTTAGATTTTGTTTTCTTAGGTTCAGCTCCTTGTGTCCATTATTTAGGTGCCTTTCTCAGTTTATTCTTCTATGTTTTATCTCCTAGTTTACTTTAGTGTGTATGTACATTTTTGTATTATTATTATTATGCTAGATTTCCTCCCTGTGTTTCTCTCTGCTCCTGCTCATTTGCTTTCCTTTCTCAGCTCTCTCTGTCTTCATTTGTCTTGGCTGTTTCTCATCTCCTCCTGATTCCACTCAGCTGTTTACCATGCTTTCTGGCCACTCTTCCCCGCTGTCTGTCTATTTGCTGGTTTCTCCCGTGCCTTGGTGACACTGCTCCTGGATCTATGTTTAGTTGTTCTGCCTTTTGGTCCATGTCTCTGATGCTCTGACCTATTCTCCACCCGACTTTCTAGCCCTGTTAATTCTGTAACGACCAGATTCTACATTTGGGTTCTCCTTAAACCACATTATGGCACACAATTCATGTAGAGGTAAGTGTGTGGTAGAAAACTAAAACCTTTAACACACCATGACCATAGTGAAACATAGTGGTGGTGGCAATATGCTGTGGTTATGCTTCTCTTTAACAGGAACAGGGAAGATGGTCAGAATTCATTAGCAGAGCTAAGCAAAATACAGGGAAACACTGCAAAAAACTAAAAACTGAGGTGGGGAGTCACCTTCCAGTAGGACATCGAGACACATCATTTATAGTAAACATTTGTTTACTGAGGACTTAATTCTAAATATTATTTTTGCATTTAGTAGCTGTTGGACCAAATGAAGAAAGCAATAGAATAGGTAATTCCCACTGAGAACCACTAAAAGAGAGACAGAAAATGTTTTGTGAGAAACATCTGGTTAGGGAAAAAATGTCTTTCAGCAGAAAAAGTCCCAGTGATGTAAACATTTAGGAGAGGCCTTTATGTGCAGGAAGCATCACTGACCGTTTACCTCAAGATGCAAAGCGTGGCGTGACTAAACCTAACGGGGAAACAGCACTGAAACATGATTCCTTGGACAGCTGAAACCAACACTATGAAGACAGGTGAACTGTATGTAAATTAAAAGAAAGATGTTTCTGGCCCGAGAATGTCCACCTCACCTGTAAAACACACCAGAGCCAATGTAAAGACACAAGCAAGTCTAGCTACGACAGCAGCAACAGATAACAATCCGGTGTCAGGCTAAGATGTCCTACCCTAACCAGCTGAGTATTCCGGGACAAAAAAAAAAAAAACCTTAGGTACCAAGGCAGCTGCTGTGAGACAATAATAATGTTAAAAGTCATTTTTGCATATGCTAAAGTTATTTACCTGTCTAGTCTAGTTGGTACACAAACATTATTTATTATAAGATAGTGTATCTTTTCTTAGTGTGGTTAATCCGTTTGAGTCTTTTACAGAACTTTGTGTTCTGTCTGATTTTGTTTTCCATAGAAAGTATTCCTTGTTCAGTGCTTCTGTGTTTAGCTTTGTTTCTTTACTGAGAGGGCCTTGACCGAGTCTCTCCTGGCGTTAACAATGGGTACTCTCTTTGACAAACCTTTGGAAAAGATGTTTGAATTAAATGCAAATTTTACTTTTTAAACAATCAGTCATTTTCTACCGCTTATTCCATAGTGGGTCGCAGGGGAACTGGTGCTTATCTCCAGCAGTCTATGGGCGAGAGGAGGGGTACACCCTGGACAGGTCATCAGTCCATCGCAGGGCAACACACAAACAACCACGCACACTCATTCATACATCTAAGGGCAATTTAGAGTGACCAATTAACCTAACAGTCATGTCTTTGGACTGTGGGAGGAAGCCAGAGTACCCGGTGAGAACCCATGCATGCACGGGGAGAACATGCAAACTCTATGCAGAAAGACCCCTGGTCAGGAATTGAACCCAGGACCTTCTTGCTGCAAGGCAACAGTACTACCAACTGTGCCACCGTGCAGCCACTTTTTAAACATATTTCAGTTATTTGTGATCCTACTGTAAACATTCAAATTTGTGCTTCTCAGAACATTCCTATCCATCTCAAGTGTTTACAACTGCATTTCCCCAATCCTTCAAAATCAAAAAATTTTTTTCGGTTGTGGTTACTTTTTATTGCCTCCAATTTTATATAAAGTATAGCACCTTGTATTACCCTTATGTATGGAAAATACCATATAAACAAAAACTGCAATTGTAAAATACAATAACTAGTACAGGAATATGGTTGCTGCCATCAAAGTGTGTTGAGTAGTTTAGGGATGGCTTATTCTGGAGGACAAGCTAATGGCACGAGGTTGTAGCAGTATGAAAAACCAAGTAACTACAATAAAAAGTAAACTCTTGAGAAAATATTGAGAATTATACTTAATAGTGAAGTTTTGCGTGCTTCATCTAAGATCTGGTACGGCAAGATATGGAGTCTAAACGATTTAGGTCGCCGTCTAGTTTTATTGGTGGATATCTTCTCTAGACAAACTCCAGACTTGTTCATACACTTCGTTAGGAGATGAGGATTTTCACAGTGATAAACGTGTCTAAACCAATTGCAATCCCTGGGTTTCTTCACTGTTGACCTTTGGTGCTTGTGTCAGTTGTAAAAAAGTCTGTTAAAGGTGTAAAAACAGAAGACATTTAAAAAAGCACATGGAAACATATCACAAGATGTTGCCAGAAACTTTTGAAATCCTTCAAAAACAAATCAGGATTGTGTCTTTGCCAACTGTTTTATTTAGTTGCAGCTAGCTTAAAAATTATTCAATCCTCCTAATTATTTTTTCTTTATAAGAGCACATATTTGAAAATCAGGTGTGGTCTCAGGCACACCTCATGCTACCGATCAAGGGCTTTCATCATCATCATCATCATCAATTTATTCATTAATTTATTTATAAAGAACTTTACAAAATGCAATCAAATTGCTGTACAGGTAAATAAAAAAACTAAAATGGAAGACATAATAACAAAAACAAAACAAAAAAAGCCAAAAAGCAATAAAATACAAGGTTGACAAAATATATTTATTAGTTGCACCTCAGTTATCTGGATTGTTGATGAACGCATGTTTCAGTTCACGTTAGAAACAGTTTGAAGCTAACAGCTGACATCTGATTCCTCAGAAGGCAGGTGGACAAAAACCTCCAAGTGACTCCAACAGACCTGCAGCAGCCACTGAGTTTTCAGGTTCTGCAATAAGCCATGTCCTAAATGCTTAACACTCCACGCCTGAACAAGACACACACCACTTGTGACCCAGAAGCATAAGGGAAGTTAGCGCCATTATGATCATTACAGTTTAAATAAGACAAAGAGGTTTCGGGATCCTGTTCTGTGAACCTAAAGCTCAAAACATGAAACTATTCGGGCCAATAGGTCAGCGGTTTGTTTCCTCTGGTACTGGAAACCTGTGGTGTGTGAAGAGCAAGATTCATCCAATCAAGTACCAGGATTTCCTGGGAGAAAATACCATGCTGTCTGTGAGGGAGCTGAAGCTTGGGTTTCATTGAACCTTTGAACAGGACAATGATTCCAAGCACAAGTCATAGTTGTTAATGCACATGACTGCAGAGGAGGCAATAAGCTAAAGTCAGAAGATCCCTGCATAGAAATTTACTTTAAAATGAAGTGCTATAAACAGTTAAGACACACACAATCCCTTCTTAGTTGTTACTCAGAGTGACAGACACTGTATGCCAATAAGTAGCAGAGGATTCTTCTCGTTAGGTCTCTGTCCCAACAAGAAAAACAGCTTCAACTAGACAAGAGATTCAGTGACATACTAATATAATCCCCACCAGCCTAAAAAGGATAAAGAAACTATACTGGGTGGATTATAAATGTTGAGAACCTTTTAGAAAAAAGTGTGAAAGCTAATCCTCTGCATTAGTTTGTAAGAGCCTGTTGGCTTTGGCAGGAAAACTTCAGGTTTTCTGCGACGACTCAACTGGTTTTGGAAGATATTGCCTGACAAAACTGACAATAGTCGATACCTCTGCCATGGCGCCTTTACCTACACCAAAAGAAGACAAAAATTTAGATGAATGCATCAATTAGGAAAAGAACAATATTTGATGAGAGCTGGGAAGTAACACATATAATATATACATATTCAACTGCAAAACAAGCTCTATGCTCAAGACACACACATTCATGCACCCATTATTTTTGTAAACTTGCTCTGTTTGCATGAAAAGCTGAGACAGGCTGTAAAAACGATTTATCAGTGGCCCGATGATGAACCGTCTTCAGGATATGTACTATGAGAAACTGCTCTAAAATTGGCACTTACTTACAGGTCCTTCTCAAAATATTAGCATATTGTGATAAAGTTCATTATTTTCCATAATGTAATGATGAAAATTTAACATTCATATATTTTAGATTCATTGCACACTAACTGAAATATTTCAGGTCTTTTATTGTCTTAATACGGATGATTTTGGCATACAGCTCATGAAAACCCAAAATTCCTATCTCACAAAATTAGCATATCATTAAAAGGGTCTCTAAACGAGCTATGAACCTAATCATCTGAATCAACGAGTTAACTCTAAACACCTGCAAAAGATTCCTGAGGCCTTTAAAACTCCCAGCCTGGTTCATCACTCAAAACCCCAATCATGGGTAAGACTGCCGACCTGACTGCTGTCCAGAAGGCCACTATTGACACCCTCAAGCAAGAGGGTAAGACACAGAAAGAAATTTCTGAACGAATAGGCTGTTCCCAGAGTGCTGTATCAAGGCACCTCAGTGGGAAGTCTGTGGGAAGGAAAAAGTGTGGCAGAAAACGCTGCACAACGAGAAGAGGTGACCGGACCCTGAGGAAGATTGTGGAGAAGGGCCGATTCCAGACCTTGGGGGACCTGCGGAAGCAGTGGACTGAGTCTGGAGTAGAAACATCCAGAGCCACCGTGCACAGGCGTGTGCAGGAAATGGGCTACAGGTGCCGCATTCCCCAGGTCAAGCCACTTTTGAACCAGAAACAGCGGCAGAAGCGCCTGACCTGGGCTACAGAGAAGCAGCACTGGACTGTTGCTCAGTGGTCCAAAGTACTTTTTTCGGATGAAAGCAAATTCTGCATGTCATTCAGAAATCAAGGTGCCAGAGTCTGGAGGAAGACTGGGGAGAAGGAAATGCCAAAATGCCAGAAGTCCAGTGTCAAGTACCCACAGTCAGTGATGGTCTGGGGTGCCGTGTCAGCTGCTGGTGTTGGTCCACTGTGTTTTATCAAGGGCAGGGTCAATGCAGCTAGCTATCAGGAGATTTTGGAGCACTTCATGCTTCCATCTGCTGAAAAGCTTTATGGAGATGAAGATTTTATTTTTCAGCACAACCTGGCACCTGCTCACAGTGCCAAAACCACTGGTAAATGGTTTACTGACCATGGTATCACTGTGCTCAATTGGCCTGCCAACTCTCCTGACCTGAACCCCATAGAGAATCTGTGGGATATTGTGAAGAGAACGTTGAGAGACTCAAGACCCAACACTCTGGATGAGCTAAAGGCCGCTATCGAAGCATCCTGGGCCTCCATAAGACCTCAGCAGTGCCACAGGCTGATTGCCTCCATGCCACGCCGCATTGAAGCAGTTATTTCTGCAAAAGGATTCCCGACCAAGTATTGAGTGCATAACTGTACATGATTATTTGAAGGTTGACGTTTTTTGTATTAAAAACACTTCTTTTATTGGTCGGATGAAATATGCTAATTTTGTGAGATAGGAATTTTGGGTTTTCATGAGCTGTATGCCAAAATCATCCGTATTAAGACAATAAAAGACCTGAAATATTTCAGTTAGTGTGCAATGAATCTAAAATATAGGAATGTTAAATTTTCATCATGACATTATGGAAAATAATGAACTTTATCACAATATACTAATATTTTGAGAAGGACCTGTATAACAGAACATCTGACTTTTCTTGGGACTTGTGAAACACAAAAATGATTAATTCAAACAAGCCTAAAGTTACTAGATTTATTTCTAGGAGATAGTTCTGGGTCAAAAGACCCTTCATGAATTGCTACCCCTATTTCTTAGCCACATGTTGCCGACCCCTTTTATCTTAATTTCTTATCAGTTTCTTTACCATTGTCGTTAGGTTTGCATGAATGGTGTGGATACATAATCATGAAAACATAATATTTGATTTCATTTGAATAAGCAGTTCAATTAGATTTTTGTACTACACACTATTTCTATATATTTTTGCATCCTCTTTTTCGGTCAGTTGATTCTTATGAAATATGACAGATTATAACCCCCAATCAACCCATAATAACTAATTGAGGTCTTGCCGGTAAATATTGTTAACTGAAGCCAAATAACCACATTTACCAAAGCTGCACAAACCTTCTAGACAAAGCCCACTTTAGCAAGATTAGGAAGGAGGGAAAGAATGAATGAAGCACAGAAACACGTTGTACTTAGGAATCTTTACATACCGTACCGAATACATGTTACACAAGACTACACTGTGGTCCACTAATTAGTGATAATAAAGGTCTACTTTTTTCAAATGTTTGCTAACACAGAAAATTTGGTTTGGCAGTAAGTGTTTTTATAGGAAATGTCTGTGTTTTTAGCATTTTTAAGGTTGGAGTGTGCCAACTAACAACTAATTTTGACGAGTCATCCAGGCATTCTTTAAATAAACGTACTGTTGCCATGAAGGCCTTAAGGCCGAGTTTAAAAGCAAGTGATGACAGATACTGGACTGTTTGTTCACTGAAAATATTACAATGTAGAAGGGCCTGAAAAATGAGGGCAGAAGAAAAAAGGTTTAGCAAAGTCAAATGATGCATGAAGCTGGCATGTTAGTTGTTTTGATAAAAGGTGAATGAATTACTCTTTTGTTTTGCAGCAAAGATACATTAGACACTGTTAAACAAATCAGAAGAGCACTTTGGAACCTCACAAGGTCATGTCAACCCTGGGTCAAACAAAAGGTGTCTCTATCAGGTAACCTAACGCACTGCATGAGGCATTAGCTGAGGACAGAAACCTCCTAAAGTGCACTCAGCAGGTTGATGCAACCTCCCACACTGGTGGCATTTACCATTTCCTTTTATTTGAGCATTCTTTCACTCTGCGGTGACAATTGTTCCGATGGAGGAGCAACCTAGTCAGGAAGTACGTTTTTCATCAAAACATGTAGTTTTAACCTAGAATTAATGCTTTTATTACAACACTATATGCCTTATACTGAGGGATGATTGATCAATTACGGAGAAAGCTTTTTAGATCTGTAGCTGTTCAGTACAAAGGATTAATTGTTTCTGCCAGTTGCTGTTGGTATGTCAAATGTAGTCAAGCAAACTGAGGTTTGCGGTGGTCATTTATTTTTTTATTGTCCCATTGAAGCCTGCTCTAAAACCGTTTTACCAAAGATTCAATAGGATTTCAGCAGGAGGTTTTAAAACGTCCTCATTTCTATGTAAGTGGATCAATGTACACGTAAGGTTATTGTTCACTTTAATACTAATCCTTTAAATTGCTCAACAAATTCTACCTCTATTTTCCTGCAGGTTCCTACTTTATTTTCTAGAATGTCTTCAGTTATAGATATAGAAAGAAGATGAAATTCAAAATCATGAAGTAACTTCAGCATTTATGTCTTTTTTTGTGAGTAAAACAAATTTTCTCTATTTAGGCCCGAACAGGAAGGCCTGCAAGGGCCTATTGTAACTCGAATGTTTATTATTATTCATCCGGGAAATTAATTGGCTTTTTGGAGGCCTTTACATATTCAAAAACTCACCAAACTTCATAGAAAGTTGTCCCCCAATGGAAATGTTCCTATTCTAATGGGTTTGAAAATGGGCGTGGCCAAATAGCTCTACAGCGCCCCCTAAAGTGAGATAGGCAAAGTGGTAAGTCCTAGAGAGTTGAAATTTGGTACATAGCTAGATCTCCCCAAATCATGAAAAAAAGTATCTTGGGGGTATGCCCTAAAACCAACAGGAAGTCGGCCATTTTGGTTAAGGGTCATTTTTGGACGTTTTTCACTCCTAGGGATTTTGAGCTACCGGCTTCATATTTGATCAGTATGTAGTTAAGGCATTGGGGATTAAAAGTTATCAAAATTGTGAGTTTTTGAGCATGTTGAAGGGGCGGGACCAGGCCGCTCATACTGCCGCCTACTGGTGATGTGCAAAACTGAGCGGCGGGATCGTCGGTGTCGTGGAGTAGGCAATGCCAGGCTCCCGCAGTCGCTGCACAGGCCGAGTTGCGCTCAGGTGCGAGGGCCTTCAATACTGCTTACAGCTTTAATTTGTTTTGTATCTTCTTGAAAATTGCAGTCAATGGAATTGTTGCTGAAACATTTGTCCTTTATTCTCTCTACAATGTTCATCATTGTAATTTTAGTTTTTACAAATATTTTTCCCTTTAGGTTAAGCAACAACTTCAGATTATTTTCCTGATTTATAGATTTTTCTAATCATGTAAAAAAATAAAAATGAAAAAAATCACATATCAGCAGTAGACTATTTTACCTGCAGGATTCAGTTAGTGTTTTTAGAGGTATCTAAAACACTAACTGAATCCTGCAGTTAATGTTTTAGATACTAACTCCAGGATTAGTATCCAAAACACTAGATATCAGTGTTCATGATACTAAAACACTAATATCTCTAATACAGCTGACATGAGTCTGCTGTATTAGGCACAGACTAATACAAAAAAAAAAGTAAAAATGTACCTTCATCCCCACAGACTAGCTTCTTAGAAATGCAGGGGATTTCCACATATCCGAACTCTTTTAGCCGGGATACCTGCTGAGCCGTAATGGGATGCAGCCACATAGCTGTATTCATAGCGGGACAGAAGAGGAGAGGTCGACTGGTATCCCAGGCTCTTACCACACATGTCTGAAATGAACAGATTCCAATCAAATGAAACAGTTTTAGAGAAACTTCATGACACGATGTCATTTGCCATTAGATTTCATAAACAGAGAGATAATACTTTTACATTCTCACCAATAGGTTGTCACAGATGCCATTAGCAATCTTTCCAAGAGTGTTGGCATCGAGAGGGGCAATGATCAGCAGGTCTGCCCAGCGTCTCAGCTCAATATGCAGCACAGGGTCGGATCTTTGTGTCCATAGCTAAACAAAAGACGGGATGTCTCCCTACAGTTATGTTGGTATACCATGGTTTTAAACAGTTAGTTTGAAGACTGGTAATTGTTTTTATTATTATGTTTCTATAATTTTTAATCCTTTTAATGAGTTGCCAGAGAAAGTAATGGCATGACCACAGGCTTCTCCTGCTCTATGGAGGATAATAATGCATGTGATACCCAACCCAATGACCAATTAACCAGCTACTGTCAGCTTATTATACACCCTGTGACACTGCAAAAAGAGCAGAAAGGAAAAGGGTATAATATTCTGTGCATTAGGCACTTAAAAAACGACTACTAAATATAGCAGGTGTTCTATAATTTTGTATATTATGTATCAAAATTAAAACAACAAGGAAATGGTATAGGAAACGTTTTTTTTATTATTATATTTTCAGTGTAACTGTAAAAATTAATGTGTTATACTATTGTAACAGCAACAGCAGTGTAACAGTAGAAGAAATATAGCTGCTGATCTCATTCATAAAAGTACTTTCCGGTGCTTTCCGTTTATTATTACCTCCCACTCATCCTTGTCAGTGTAAATCTTTACAGAAACATCTGAAGGATTGTAGAAGTGTTTGGCGTGCTCTGTAGTGACCACTCTTACATCCACCTAAGGAAAAAACGAAACAGAGACACTGACAGAAAGGTCCAGGAGGGATACTGGATTGTAAAACTCTCACCAAGAAATATTACAGGCACATCTCAATAAATTAGAATATCATCCAAAAAGTTAAAAGTGAAAGTCATACATTACATAGATTCATTGCACAAAGTTATGTATTTTAATCATATATGTCTATTAATTTTGATAATCATGGTTCACAGTTACTGAAAACCCTAACTTTGTTTCTCGGAAAACTTTCATTCAACTTAAAATCAAGTTAAGGGATTATCAATACAGAAATGTTTTCTTATGTAGCCATGCTATGCTCACAAAAGAAAAAAGTCACAAAGGCCTATTGCTAAAGGAGCTGGTTGTTCACAGTGTTGTACCCAAGTGTATTAATAGAAAGTTAAGTGGAAGGGAAAAATCAAATAGAAATAGGTACACAAGCAACTGGGAAAACTGCAGCCTTAAGATGATTGTAAAACCCATTTAAGAGCCGGGGGAGATTCAAAGTTGTGGGCCGAGGCTTGAGTCAGTGTTTCAAGAGCCACCACACATAGACGTACCCAGTACATGATCTACAATGGTTGAATTCCCTGTGTTAAGGCTTTCCTAAACCAGAGACAATGTCAGAGGTGGTCTTCTTGGACTAAGGGAAAAAAGGACAGGACTGTTGTTCAGCTCTCTTTTCAGATGACAGTAAATTTTGCAATTCATGTGGAAATGAAGGTCCCAGAATATGGAAAACAGCAACTCGGCCGTGAAGGAAACTTTAGACCATTTCATGCTACCCACTGCTGACAGGAGAGGGTGATTTCATTTTCCGGCTAAACGTGCCACATGTAATTTTAAGACCATTTTTCAAAGTGCTTGTTTCTTTAACCAACTTGCCTGACTTAAACCCATAGAGAATCCATTGGTCTTATCAAGTGGAAGATAAGAGACATCAGCCCCACCAATGCAGTAAAGCTGAACCTCATAAAGCAACCTGGGCTTTCTCAACAACTCAGCAGAGCCACAGGCTGATCGCCTCCATGCCATGTTGCCTTGATGCATTAATTCATGCAAAAGGACCCCCAATGACTGCATGATGTGTAAAGTACGTGGACATGTTTTTTCAGTAGGCTGCTGTTCCTATGTAATATTTTTATGTTTTTAGAAACTTTGGGTTTTCATTAGCTGTAAGCCATAATCATCTAAATTAATTCTTGCACTATAATCACTGAGTGTAATTAATCTACATAATACATGAGTTTGACTTTTCGAAGTACTAAAATATATTGACCTTTTGATGATTTTCTAGCTTATCTGAATAAGCCTTTGTCTCACTACATGTATGTGACAGTAATGGACTTCTGTTGATGTTGCTTCTAATGTCTCCACCTTGCGGTAAAGGTAAGAGTATGCAGTCAGGTGAACAAAGACGTGGGCTTGGTGTGATTTGTGACAAATGTAAATCAGGCACAGATTAATACGAATAAATGACCTGCGGATCCGCTCACCCCGGAAAGCTGAAGGAGCTCGGAGACCAAAAATGGCAGTTTCAAAGCTGCGACGCTTCCTGTTACACCCACAAGAACACGAAACGTCCCGGAAGATTTAAACAAATCGGTTTTCAGAGACGATACGAAGTCGTCTGACTGCATCTTAGCCGATAATCACCAAGAGGAGGTAAGCTAGCTCCTGCGGACCCGTACCACTTCCGTAAATATACTCCCCAAGCCAATCAGAAGAGGATAACAACCGAACGTGCACGAGTACGTCTGCACGGTGACAGATTGTGAGCGCGCGCGTTGGCAGAATATTCTGGTGAAGACCTCACAGAAAGCTAGCATGCCAGAAGGGGACTTCATTCATTTCCTCCAGTGATTTTTTGTTTGAAGCAAAGCTTTTTTCGTAACCTTAACGATGACGCTGACGCCTCTTGTTTACTGGGCACAACGCCATGATGAGATTTACCTGCGTGTGGAGCTGACAGACGCCGTGGTGAGTTCAGCCCACCTGTCGTCCTCTCAGCAGCGCTCTTTGAGTTTTATTTCATACCTCCGAGGCTAAAATATAAATGCAAATGAAGGTGGCTGTTTTGCATTCTGGTACATAAATACATAAATACGGAGATTAGTTAAGGTGATAGGACCTCTTTACAAAGCTCTCTCTGTTATTGTCCCACCAAACATGTTCTTATTTGTGCAGAATAATGAGGTTGGGCATCAGGGCTGAAAATGTTTGGGTGGTTACATGGATTAATAAACCCTGAAATAACCTCTGTCGGTTGATTCTCCGCTTCACAGTCTCTGCCACAGTCGCCCTTCAGGATTCACAAAAAGTATTTCTAAAGAGCTGCAACTTCTTGCGCTGTTTATTAGTGAGATAGACGTCAAATAGAGCAGATCCGGGGCGGAAACGGCGTAAAACAACTGTTTCTATTACAAAGAGTTTTCTAACAATAAAATAAAATATCAGCAATGTTTTGGACTATAAAAGGTAGTTTTATCTTGCGTTCAGGACTGACTTATCACTTCTGTATGATTTTAGCATTATTGTCCTCGAACAGGAAGACAAATGATGCCTAAATTATCATTCAGTACAAGGAAGTGCTGACTATCTGTATTTCTGCAGAATATTGGTGTCCAAGTGCGTGAGAATGTCCTTCAGTTTCAAGGTAAGAATAGTTTTTTTTAAATCCTTAATACAGTTTTCATACAAACGTTTTTAAAAAGCACATGATTAGTAACTTTATTTTGCATACTTTCTGCAGCTCTGGGGCATGGCGCTAAAGGACAGCATCAATACGAGTTCAGATTAGAGTTCCTTTTACCAGTAAAGTCAGAGGTATACATTTATTTTAAATTCTGTCGTTCTTTCTGACAACTTTGAGATTTTTAGGCCCATGCAGTAAGCCTGCAAGGGCCTATATATTGTAATCGTAGTGTTTCTTATTATTATTTGTTTAGCTTTTTTCCCACTTTGACTTTTGATAATTTGTGCATCCAGGTGAGTCACAAGTCCACACAGCGGCAGGTAAACATCACAGTGCGGAAAGAGCAGCGAGGCTGGTGGGAAAGGCTGACTGTCCAGGAGCGCAAACCGGTTTTCCTGGTACCAGACTTCAACCGCTGGCTGGAGGAGTCGGACGCCGAGATGGAGATCCGGGAAAAGGTGAGTCAAAATTGGATTTTTTACTGTCATCCAGACTGTTTTTGTTTGCATAATACTTCTTTCTACAGCTGTTTTAAACATGTCAAAATGTTTATTCTGCTGAAAGTGAAAAAGTTTCTCTTTAGAAAAAACAAAGTCTTGATTACTCGTAAGTAATTCTTATTTTTTCTCTGAATTTTGATAAGGAGGAGAAAAGGAACAGGCTGAAGGCTGTGAGGCATACAGAAGAAGGTAATAATGAATACTGGTAATATGACTATTTTTTCTGTCAGGTGATATTAAACATATTTCTTAAAATATTACCTTGTTACATTTTTGGTAACATAGATAAAATGTTTTATTTATGTTTCAGGGTTCGTTAGCCTGAAAACAAGCTTTTTGTTTGTTTACAACCTGATCCAGTTTCTCGGATTTTCATGGATCTTTGTCAACATGACTGTACGCCTCTTCATCTTCGGCCAAGGTCAGAAATACTAGTGTAGCATAACTTTCTTTCTGCATGTTCCTTTTTTTTTTTGTGGTCTTTTTTGATCATTAACTTCAATGTCTAAATCTAATTTCAGATTCACTCTATGACACGTTTCACACTATATCGGATGTGATGTTCTTCTGCCAGATCTTGGCTTCCGTTGAGGTGCTGAATGCTGCTTTTGGTTTTGTCCGAACTGGCGTTATTCCCACTCTCATACAGGTATGGCTCATTCCTTTATGTGAGGATTACAAACAGATAATTACAAATTCACTGGGAGCGTGTAAGAACTAATTGAGGCTTTTTTTCTTTCTTTCTATGGTAGGTAGTTGGAAGGAATTTTGTCCTCTTTATCATTTTTGGTAGCCTGGAAGAAATGCAACACCGGCCAGTTGTGTTCTTTGTTTTCTATCTGTGGAGCGCCATTGAGATTTTCAGGTAAGCACTGGTGCATCTCATGAAGTTAGAATAAATAAAAAGTTAATTTATTTCAGTATAAAAAGTAAAACGCTTATATTATTCATTTCACACTTAGTGGTATATTTAAAAAATGTATTTCTGGTAATCTTGATGATTAGGGCTTGCAGCAAATGAAAACACAAAGTTTAGTTTCCCTAATATTTCTAATATTAAACAAAAAATAAATTTTAATACAGTAATGTTGGCAGACTAAAAAGTCTGTGCACAGTACAGCATTATATACATGGCCAGGGCTCCTTTGGCATGAAATATTGCATCAATGAGGCGAATAATGGAGGTGAACAGCCTCTGAGGTGTTAAGGAAGTCCAGGTTTCTGGATATGCACCAACGCACAAATAATCCAAGTTAGTATATAACGTAGCCTGCTTAATTTGAAGCTGGATGCAGTCCTGATTTAATAAAGTCAATCAATTAGGAATCTGTCTTGAGATATCCAATTTGTATAGGAAAACTGTCCTGGCACACGTAGGCAACCTGCTTCTCAATACGGTATGCCTGAAAGAGACCCATGGGGAAATAAAAAGGAAGTTCAGGTTTTTTTTTTAACAGCAATTGTCAGCTCATCTTCATCATTGGAACTAGTGTCTTTTTATCTTCCTCTTGTCAACGCTTCAATAATTCTCTACGGGGTTCAGGTATTTTTGGTAGTGTGGACAGGTGCCAAGTCCTGCTGGCAAATGAAATCAGCGTCTCCATCAAGCCTGTCAGCAGAGGGAAGCATGAAGTGCTCTCAAGTTTCTTTTTTTGTTCCCAATCGCTCCCACTTACTTATAACACTACTAACAATTCACTGTGAAATATTTTGTAGCGAGGGAATTTCATGACTAGATTTATTGCACAGGTGGCATCCTATCACAGTACCAGGCTGGATTTCAATGAGCTCCAGAGAATGTCCCATTCTTTCACAAATATTTGTAGAAAGAGTCTCCATGCCTACAGCAGTTCCTAGATTTGTTTTTTAGACCCATTGCAATCGTGAATGGAACACCTGAATTCAATGATGTGGATAGGTGAGGAAACACAGTTGGCATTTCATGTGTTTATTTTAGTGAACATTATGGTTGAAAGCTAATGAAAATTAGTTCAGTCTCTAAGAGCATTACGACCCACGGCATGAGCACGATAAGCCTGTGGCTCAGCTGAGGTGTTACGGAAGTCCAGGTTTCTTTAATAGCCTCCTTCAGCTTCACTACATTAGTGGGTTTGATGTCTTATTTTCCTCCTGATAATACCCATAGGTTCTCTAGGAAACATGGTCATTACATTACTTTTGGCAGTGACTGCAGGTGCCAAGTCGTGTGGGAAAGTGAAATAAGCATCTCCATAAAGTACGTCAGTAGAGGAAGGCATGAGGTGTCTTAAAGCTTCCTTCATGGATGAATAGCTGTTGTCCAACTCCGGTAGATGAAATGGCAACTTGGATTCTGTGCCTCTACATACCTTCTCCAGACTCTGGAACTTTCATTTCAACATGAAATGCAAAATTAACTTTCATCTGAAAAAAGGACTTTGGAGAGCTGAGCAACAGTCCAGTCCTTTTCTACTTAGCAGAGGAAGAACACTTCAGAGATTGACTGGTTTAGGAGTGGATTAAAACAAGGGATGCAACAGTATTAGGTCATGTCCTGAATATGTCAGTGTAGCCTGGTTCTTAAAGCACTTATTCCAGCTATAGTCCACGCCTTCAGAATCTTTTCCAAATTTTTGAATGGCCGTTTTTTTTAGAGAGGAGCAAGTTGAGGTGGCTCGGGCATCTATACCGGATGCCTCCTGGACGCCTTCCTCGGGAGGTGTTCCAGGCACGTCCCACCGGTAGGTGGCTCAGGGGACGGCCCAGGACACGCTGGAGGGACTATGTCTCTCAGCTGGCCTGGGAACGCCTTGGGCTCCCCCAGGAGGAGCTGGAGGAGGTGTCTGGGGAGAGGGACGTCTGGGCGTCTCTGCTGAGTCTGCTGCCCCCGCGACCCGGTCCCGGATGGAGCGGAAGACGACGAGTCCGAGTACGTTTTTTTAGCATAGCCCCCAAGACTGCAGTTACCACTGTTATTTTTGCACCTTTTTCTACCAGTTTTACCTTCCACTCAACTTTCTACGAATATGCTTGGATAAAGCACTCTGAACAGCCAGCTTCTTTACCAAATACTTTTTGGGGCTTACCTCTTTGTGGAGACCGTTATCAGTCAGCAGTAAAGTCAGTGGTCATACCCATGATGGTGTAGGCCATAACATGCTCACAACATAACATTACTGTATTTAAAAATCTGTATTTTGTCTCTGGTAGATGTCTAATTTTCTGATAAATTAACAAAAGTAGTACAGAAAGAAACATATTTAGCCAGAGGTTTTCACTCAAATCATTGAATTCGGGTGTTGCCATCACTCTCCTAAACACAGGTATATCAATTCCAGCTCGAGACAGTCTTATTCTACAAACATTTGTGAAAGACTGGGTCACACTCAGGAGCTCTGTAATCATCTGCGTGGTACCTTGATAGGATACTGCCCGTGCATTAAGTCCAAATGTGAAATCAGCCCTCAACTAAAGAGCAGAGTCAGCGGATGCTGATGCGCATAGACTGCAGAGGTCACTTTTTGCTAAATCTGAAGCTACAGAGCACTGAACTTCATGTGGCCCTCAAATTAGCTCCAGATCAGTATGTAGAGAGCTTCAAGGAATGGGTTTCTATGACAGAGCAGCTACATCTTCAAGTTCAATGCAAGGAGTCAGTAAGTGGTTTAAAGCATGCTGCCTCTGGACTTTAGAGAATTGAAGACTTGTTCTCTGAGTGAATTTCTCTGCCTTGCAATTGAGGGAACAAATCTGGGTTTTACAGTTGCCCAGGAGAGCAGAACATGTCTGACAGCATTGTTTCAAGTATAAAGTTTGGTGCCGAGGGAATTATGGTGAGGGGTAGACTTTTTGTTTTTTTTAGAAAATGGGTCTAGCCCCTCGGTTCCACTGAAAGGAACTCTTAATCCTTCAGCATACTAAGATATTTTAAACAGTTTGGCGATGGGCGCTTCCAACTTGACTCATCAACAGAGCACAAAGCAAGGTCCACAAGACATAGACACGCGAGTTTAACATGAGAAGAACCTGACTGGGCTGCAACCGAACAGGACATTTTTGGGCCTTTCATGTCCAACATCGGTGCCTGACCTCGCAAATGCTCTTCTGGAGGAATGGTAAAGCATTCCCATGAACGCACTCCGAGACTTTGTGGAGAGCCTTTCTAGAAGATCTGAAACTCCACAGAACTGATAAGAAAAAACACTGTGAATGGGCTGTCACTCGTGTTCACGTGTGTGAAGGCAGACGAGCAGATGCCTTTGGCTCTAAAGTGTGTAATAAATCTAGAGAACATTTAGAGAACAGAATTACTGAAGTATAACATTAGTAAACATTTTGATGATATTCTAATTAAGATACAGGTGCACACATAGTTTTTAAAGGACCTATGGATCTACATTTACAGAAGCTAAGGTAATGTGTTGTTTCCAAGCTGCACAGACTATTCTCGTTTTGATAATCATTATCCACAGGCTATTTAAGCTACAGCTACAAAGATGTATTGTTGTAAATGCAAATCTGTCAGCCAACAAGCATTATGTAAAGCCAATGTCATGCTCTAATTTCAGGTATCCATTTTACATGCTGCGCTGCTTTAACACCAAGTGGAAAACTCTCACTTGGTTGCGCTACACAGTCTGGATACCACTCTACCCATTAGGTGTTTTAGCTGAAGGTGAGTTAGTTCACATGTGTGAGTAACTCATATGTTTAAACAATAACATTGATATGCAACTGATGTTTTTATTCCTTATAGCTGTTGCAGTGATACAGTCCATTCCCATATTTGTCCAAACCAAACTCTTCAGCATTCCTCTGCCGAAAGCCATCGGCACTTCCATCAGCTTCTCTCACGTCTTGCATGCCTATCTGATCCTCATGTTTTTGGGTAAAGCCAACAACTGAACGTCAATCACAACAGTCTGTTCCTCATCAAATGTGTATTTTCAGTACTGACGGAGCTTTTTTTTCTGCTCTTCAGGGCTTTTTATCAACTTTCGGCATCTCTACAAGCAGAGGAAAAAGCAATTCCAGACCAAAAAGAGGAAGGCACATTAATTCAGCACCAACAATAAACGCCTCTGCTGCCTGCTTACATCTGGACACTTTTTAAAAGCCTCACCTCCCAAAACTAATTCAGTTCAGGATTTTAAAAAGTTATTTTCTTTTCCACAACTTCTTTGGTCTTTCTAAAAAAGACATCCTCTATCTTTTGCATAACCATTCCACAGATTGTGCGATATTTCATCCTTGCATGGTCACATTCACCAGATTTGGATTTGCTCCCTTGGATGTTTTTTTTAGGATTGCTGTGTTTTTACATGATTTGTCAGCAACAGGCTCTGAATATACAACCTTGCTGTTGTCACCTGATAAACAGTCATTACTGTTTTAATAAAGAGGGAACAGTATCCTCTAATGCATGGTTTTCTTTATTTTACCCTTCTCATAAAAGTCTGAGATAAAGCGATGACCTTTAAAACACAATTCACTTTTTCAGCTCAGCTATGACCCAGGATGCATCTTTATTATTCAAAATGTTCCTTGAATTGTCATTTTGATAACTTATGGCACTGAATAAAAATTCTGAATGATGAGTAATTTAATTACCTGTCAATCTGGGAAATATATTGTATAAAGAAACATGTAAAAAAAACAATATGTACATCTAAGATTTTTTTTTAAGGTTTCCTTCTGAATTATTTCAGATAAATTGTGTCCCCATATGACATCTCGGACAAGCCCGGTCAGTATGGTTCCAGTTCACATCTGGTTCAGAATCAGTTAATACAAGGTGGCTCAGCTTGAGAAGTCTGTGTGCATGGGGACAATGTTGTGGTCAAAAGCGGCATACTGGGAGTCACCAGAACTGGCTAGTTTGAGCTGGTGTGCAGCATGGGAGAGCTGGAAAGCAGCATCAGGATGCGTCGAGTCGGGCAGCAGGGTGCACTCCCTCTCCAGCAGTTCAGCCACGCCCTTTAGGAGCTCCCAAAAACCGAAAGCCAGGGCAGCTTTCCGCAGACGATTCAGCTCCTGATAGATTAAAAACAGGAATCAGATGTTTTACTTAGAAAAAATAGTTTCCTTTGAATTATTTCTGCTTAACCTACCTTATAGAATGTCTGAGTTTTATCAGGTAATTTCCTTGCATTCCTCAAGATCTTCTGAACGTCGGTCTGTATGATGACAGCATGAAACACTTGTCAGGAAATATTCTGAGCAGTAGTCAACACAGCACACAGTGAACAGATTGTTTTTTGCTGCACCTGTAGCCCGCTGGCTTTAATCCACACGGTGACATTCTGAGCATAGCTTCGTTTGACCTGTGGCTGCACGGGGAACGGGCTTTTACTGTCATCCTCTCCGTAGGGATTTTCTGCAGCCTCTGTGACACCAGAAAGATGACTACGCATCAGAGGGAAGTCTGTCGATCCATATCATGTTCAAAGCAGAACGATCAGTAATCATTAACTGATCATGCACACATACGGAGAACCTTGACCTTTAAGATAACGTCACTCACCCATACAAGCGTTGGTGAATAACACATTTGTTTAAAAGTTGCACAAGAGTTCAAAAACATCACTTGGACAAAAGAACACTAAATATTATCAAGCAAACTGATGTCTGGGCAGTAAAATGTTACCTGAAACAGGTCCCAGATGTGAGATCTTGCCCAGCCAAGGCAGGGGATCTGGACTGGGCTCAAACAAAGACATCATCAGGTTGGACTTCTTCTTGCTGTCTGCTTGGGAGTACAGCATGCCAAACCAATCCGGCCTGTGATCAGAGCAGGATAGAGGTTACTGAATCCAGACATCTGTTAACAAAAATAAAAATAATTTTCTGGAGATGAATGTAGGAGAAGTCATTTAGGTCTGCACTGTTGTGGCTCACCCCAGTTGGACCAGAGCCACCATCCCCTCAACCTTCAGACTTCCATGCAGAAGAACACAGAAATTTGGGCTTTTCCCTGCCATTTGGCTGGCTGAAGGTTCCTCCTCAAGCTCATCGGTGGCTCCTGTACCAACTTCATCTACTTCTGAAATTATGTACAAATGTGTCAGCCCCTACCTCATACAGCATACATGAATCAGGAATTTAATTTTATATAGTTGATGAAATGCATTTCTGCAAATCATCCTCTTTTATAGCGACTTTCTACAAACACAAACTTAATCAACTGGAGCAACAAAACCAACCTTTGTTCACAGCAATGGGAAGAACCAAGTGTCTGGATATTACAGGAGGGCTGGAGATGTCTGCAATTTCAATGAAGCCCACAATTTCCAAATCTGAAAAAAACAAACATCTGTGAATACTTAATTTATAATGAAACGTTTCTGAGCCTGATAAGTACCTGTGCTGACAGCTCGGGGAATAGGCTCCACCTCTTCGTCCACCACCACAGGCTCGGGGCGAGGGAACACCTGAACGTCTGAAGACAGATTCCCGCAGTGCAGAACTGCGTGGAAGGGAGAGTACGCTCGGTCAATCAGCATCCTGGAAAGAAAAGATGCGTCATTCAGCATATGAATGAACTAAACGACATTACATTGAACACCTAAAAGGTCTCTACAGTGAGCAACCCTAATCAATAACAGCCTTACCCAAACATTGCTTGTACACTCTTCATGCAAAGCAGTCCGTCCACGGTGAAGATCTGTCCATCCCCTCCACTGAGACGAAGGAGCTCCTCCAGGTTATCCATGGTGTCAGTCATTTGCAACTTAAACAAAGCAAAAGACAGGTGCACATTTTTGGATCTATCAAATAGAATACTGACATATGACACACGAGATAATCTTGCTTTGCAAATAGCAGTGGATGCAATGACACAATTCTGTATAAAAACTCAAATATACAAAACAGTTGACAACAAAAGGGCAGTTTGATAAAGGCTGTGAAGTTAGACTTGAATTATGGCATGATCCTTGCATCTCTATGGCATTTGGCCATTTTATCCCTACAGATTCAGACTGGTGATCACTTAAAACCAAGGTACATGCAGACCAATGTGCATTTCAGTACCTCCTCTGCATTGGCTATACACATGATGAACATCTTGGTGGGAAAAGGGAAAGGAAGTGGAAACTTTTTGTCATCACCACGAAGTTTCAGGGTTTGAAGAGAGTGGCGAAGGGAACCCTTTCCAATCCCAAGAGATCCGTCTGTAACCAGCACCACCTACAGGAGAAAAGATGGAGCTGCATAAGCCGTTATGGATGAACTATCACTGAAACAGCAAGAAAACAATGAAAGAGTACAAATACAAGTGCTGGTTTGGACTCACTACCTGAAAAATGATTACATAGCATGTAAAAGGCATGTAGGTGTGATAGTTACTGGAATAAGGTTAGTTTGAACTACTTCAAATGAAATTTCATGTAAAAAGGTACCCTTAATGGATCTCAGATGTTTGAGAGTTTTAATGAGAGAGGAGGGAAATATGACAACAAATTCATCTCTTAAGTGTTTTAGGCTATAATTTACTCCATACATAGAATAAAAACCTCAAATAGGCAACTTTATTTCCCCAGTAACATTAAGTAGTGCAACCACACTGCTAAACTGTAGACAACAATTGTACTCAATAATATTTTAAAAACATAAATGCAGGTTTTGTTAAATGCTCTTATGGAACAAACAGTAAAGAATTACTTCAGATAGCAAAAATACAACCAAACCAAATGATCCAGCCGTAATATCAGTTTGGAAATGCCCATCACTGTTATTTCAGGATGACAAGTTATTGTGATGCTATTTTTTTCTCTTAGTATGTGCTAAACAATACAATAATATCCATCCAGTTATTAAGTGGAACATGAAGTTACCCACATACCAAAGTAGTTTAAAGTCAAATGTGTGACAGTTAAAGCCCAGCTTAAATCGGGTTATGCCACTGGAAAATGACTCCAACCATAACAGAGATATTTAGTACCATATTAATTAGATATTTAGTTACATGTATTCCGTTACATTTACTTGAGTAACATTAGGAAAAAAAGCACTTACCTTTTAAATTTAATCTGGAAATTTGTGATTCTTGTGCCTTATTTTGTAAAGATCTCTCCTTTTTTTTCAAACCTTTTCCTGCATAACTTTATATTTTAATAAAAGATCAGATCATATTTACTGTGCTACCAGTATGTTGTAGAAAGTGTCTTTTTTATACCATTGTACTCACAGTTGAAGGTAGCATTACAAAAACGGGACTCCTACAGGCTAGAAAAACTGATCAGGAGGGCAAACTGTGGTTGATATTAACCTGAGATGGTATCCTCAGAGCTGTTTGGGTTCATCTTTGCTTTGTTTTGTTTTTTTACTGGATGTTGAGTGGGTGTGGAGTACTTTTCTGAATTATGGGATACAACCTGGAATCAAAGTTTCACTGGTAGGAACTCCTAAAGATGAATAATAAAGTCTTCTTTCTATCGCATGACAATATATTTTAATAAATGGAGCAACTGCTTTCTCTTGCACAGATCTGAATATATAATGTGGATACTATCTATCCACATTACCAACAGGAAATCTCCAGAATGAACAAAAGTACCTTTTTAAATCCACCAAACAAATTAAGAGCATGGCTGAATACCTGACAGGGACAAGCACTGCCCCACTCCTGCTGAACAACGCTGCTAACCCCTTGAAGAGCCAACTCAAGACAAGTTTTGTCATAGTCTTCCAAGTTACTAAGTGCATCCTGCAAACAAAAACAAAACATTAGAGAAACTATTTAAATACTGAAGACGCGCTGTTTTTACTTTACAGACAGAAGCAGCTCTTACCTGTAACGCATTGTAATCCCTTGTGAATGGCACCAGCAGCTCCCAGAGGGAGGAGAAGGCCATCAGGGCGGTGAACTCCAAGCGATAGTTGGAAGCCATATGTTCAAACAGCATGTTGAGTCCGTGGACAGCCAGGTTCTTCCTCTGGAACTCCTCACTGCCATCCAGGGACACTGGTCGTGTCATGGACAGGGACACGTCCATTAAGACCACCGTAGGCATTTCTTCTCACCGCTGACCGAGATCCAAAATAACACAGTTGATTTAAACGGCTCCCGAACGTGCGATTTAACGTTTTACTGCAAACCCCCTGAAAAGCACCAAGCTTCAGTTAGCAAAAAGACTCCCGTTAATGGCCATAGACGCTGAATTAGACAGTTTAGCAAGGGCTAAAGTGAGCTAGTTTGTTAGCATTCTGCAACCTAACGGCTAAAGAGAAACATTCGGTATATTATTCATCACATATAAAAGGATAAATCCATAAGTTAAAAAAATCAAATATGAGAAACAAAAATGAATAAACTCCTCAAGTCGTTTTTGTTGTTTAGCTTGTGTTGCTGTATTCTAAGTGCACCGACAATTCTGTCCGAGAAGCAATTTGTCAATATATAGTTCCTATGTAATCTATCAAAATCTGTACAGTAATTTACAAGTAATGAAAAGGAAACATCAAGTTTGAGCCAAAATAAAATTTATGGACATATGAAATATTACATGCTGTTTTGTTTCGATTCGGAAATGTTTTAGTCGGATTTGCGGAAAAAGAAAGAAAGATAAAAAAAAACAACTAGACTCGTTTCGTAATCCAACCCACATTGTAAACCCCTCACGTTGCCATGTCGTCTCTTCCAGTTGTGTACCTGTCTACTTTCTGACATTAGTTTATTTCTCTTGGTAGTTAGGTATTTTTACGGAAGCTCACTGTTTTCACAAAAAAAAAAAAAAAATAGACATCTTTTTTTTCTGGTAATCTGAGACCCAGATCTCGTAATGGTGAGAAAAGATGTCCATTTTTTGTCTTTGGTGAATGCAATGAGCTTCCGTATCGTTTTGATGAAACGAGGAGATAAATAATGATGACATTTTTATTGACTTTTTATATATTCGAGATTTTTTTTTCTTAATGCAACTAGTTCCTATTGTTTGTGGTCTGATCCCAGTCAACTCTTACGAAATAGGGTATGTGACCGCACGACGCCTGTTGAACCCTGAGGATCTCTGAGCGATTTCCTGCTTCTGCATCATATTTTAGGGAACAGAAGGAAAGAAACGACCAGGGGCCGCTCAGCAACTCTGTGCTCATTCCAAGGCTTTTTGGTGAAGTTGCGCAACAACTCAAGTTTAGAACTGTTGAAATTCTTTCACTGCTGGAAAAACGGGCCATTGTTGCTAGTCCTGCTGAAGGGTCCTATCTTAATAACAAAATCTCATAGATTTTTATTATTTCTTTTTATTTTGCAATCTGAAAATCCATTTGGATACCATCCCGGATTTTTTAATCTCTATAATTTGTTTTATAATTATTTACATAAGATTGAACTTTACAGATATTTCAGGCTCTTAACATTATTATCACTGTTAATATATGCATAGTTAAACGAGATCAACGGTAGAGTATAATGTTTAATAGACAGTCATTTTGAATACCAGACACTGAAAGCTGACGTTGTCCTGGAAAGAGGAGCAGAAGAGCAATGTCACTGCACATTTTTTGCAATCCTAAACCAGGCGGCCCATTTACAGTTATTGTTATTTGAGGGTTAATTGCCTAAGTTGCATCTTGGTCTGCTGTCAAACTGCTAGTTTAATTTACCTGAGACTTTTTCTTCTTTATAAACAGGTTTTCCTACGGGGCAAGGACCCAAATACAAATCAGACAGTTGGAGTTTTTGAGAAGATTGAGTTCTCCGTTGCTATTATTCATTCAGACCTAAGCAAGTGAATAGCACCTTTTGGTACAAGATGGAGTCTTGGTCACAGCAGAAGCTGGTCTCAGTGGTATATTCTGGTTAAGATTATTTTCTCTGGTACCTTCCTGATCCAGCCTGCTGTGACTCCACCATCCCTACAGCTTCCCTTATTAAATCTCAACGTGCAAACATGATTTACCCTAATGATCTTTTTTCTGTTGAGGATTGCAGACGAGAATGGGTGGTCTTACATGTATTTGGAATAATCTACGTTTTGGTGTCACTGTTATTTGTTTGTGATTAGTTCTTTGTTCCTTCGCTGGGGGTCGTCATGGAAATGTTGGCCATCTCAGATGACGTTGTAGGAGCCACCTTCACGAGTGCAGGAAGATCCATCCCATGGTTTTTTGTAAAGTCAGTCCTAATCCTCTCTGGTTACTATGACTTATTTGTGGACATTGAATTAGTTACTGGCCACGCAGCTTTTAGAATGCTGTTTGTGACTGGAACATGTGCTTTGTTTTCTGGGAAGGTTCTTCCTCTAACCTGCTGGCCACTTTTCAGAGACCTATCATTCTACATGCTCAGTTTCATCCTACTGATGCTTTTCTTCTTGGATAATGTTGTCAAGTGGTGGGAAAATGTGATACTTGTGTCTTTTTTTATTCTCTACATCATTTTTCTGAAATATAATGCTCAAGCTGAACAAATGCTGAAGAGCCAACTCCAGAAAACCAAAAGAGTGATGAAAGTTTTATTTGTGAAGAAAAGTGAAAAGATGAGCCCTCTTGAGGTAAAACAATTTTCTTCGATGGCCGATATTATTATTTCCATTATGCTGGATACTGCAAAATTAGGAAGAATGTGTTTTTAGATTTTCTGGTTTTGTTCTGCCCTTATTTTTTTGTTTTTTGAGTTTGGGTGCAAAGTTTCACACAAACTCAACTCAAAGTTTATTTTATTTGCATAATACTGCAGCTGAATCCTCCGACATGTAAAATAGTGAACATTGTTTTTTTCTCTGGAATTATAGTTAATTGATCTCCAAAGGATAATTAAACTTGTGATAGTCCAGAATCTGTTTGCTGAAAGTGGCTCTTCATTACACATTATTAAGATAAGTGTGGTTTTTACGTTTATGGATTTAAACAAGTAGCAGCTGGACCTGATATAATGTAGCCCTAACTGCATGGAAGCCTTACTGCTTACAGGCTAACCCTGTGTTGATCTTGCATACAGTGAGTCTTTATTATTTCATGCTCATTACACATATAGAATATAAGTCACCCTTTTCTCTCTTGTTATCTGAAATCCAAATCTTTTACCATTGCTGGTGACAAAAAACTGAATAGTTGCAGGTAGGAATGATTGCTATTGGGGTTTCGTCAGGGACTCCAATAGCAATCACTTTAAAATTCCTTATACCTGTTGTTAGTTCCTGATACCTTTTGTTAGTGTTTCTATGGGTGTGATTTTCTGTGTCTCCTTCATTTCCAATGAGCCATGTAACTTCCTTTTTGCAAAGCCCGGCCTAATTGCCAACTGTGTCAAAGGACATGCACATACATGTTGCTCTTAAGAAAACACATGTGAGAGACTGTACCAACATGAAAGTCATTGGTGTTTGAGTTAGATGGGACATAATCATAATGCTAAATGTGACCGTGCAATATTGATGAAATGTTGCGGTATTTTTCTACAAATATAATGCAAGGTCTTTACTGTGATGAAGTATCTGACTAGGTCTTGGTATCAACAAACGCCTAATATTAAATTAATCGGATCATCAGAGACAAAATATCCTGATTGAGACAACCCTAACTCAGTTTTTGTCTGTTGTTTACAATGTTTAACACAATCCCTCCCAGGTGTATGCTCCTGCAGGTGGGGATGATGCACAAGGCCCTGGAGACTGTGATGGAGATGGCATTAATGAAAACAATGGTGGCCACAATGACAAGAAGCTTGTTGAGAGCAAATTGCTAGAAGGCGCTAAGCCTCTGTCTTTGCACTGGCCTAACACACAGGGAAAAAGCCGCCTGTCATAGTGTTGCGTATGGCTCTGACCCACATGCAGAATCACGCTCATGGGAAACAGGTACAAGTTTGAAAAGCTTATTTAAGGTGACTGGAGCAGTACGGTGAGCAGGAACAACTGTAAAGGGAAACAACAGGTAAGTGGCACAGTAAACAAAACCTGAACTTAAATGTGTTATGTTTCTTACTAGGAGGGGGTAGGCAATCCGCCAGGAGGAGAGGGATTCGGACTGGAGAAGTAGTGAAGGAGGAAACAATGGTAAGTCCGATGATTCCTTGGTTACAAGGGCTAAAGCTTAAAGTGCAGGCGAAGCATCAGCAATGAGGTGGAGGGTGGACAGGTTAGGTTGAATGAGCTCCAGAGTTCAGAGTCCGGAAGCAGCCAGCCGGGGAAAATCCAGAGTTCAGCGACGGGTAGGTGTGTGTGGTAGATCTGTCCTCGGGAGGTCCTTGGAACGAAGCTAGTGCGAAACAAAGCCACCGAGGCCACCCTGGGTAACCTCCAGGTAGTTGCCGGTTCAGTCCTTGGAAGGTCCTTGGAACGAGATTAGTTTGGGAATGAAACCACAGCAATGAGATGCTGGCTGCTTCCTGCTTAAGTACTCCAGGACTCAATCACCGGGATGGAAAACACCTGTCTCCACCACTGCTGAGCACTAGCGCCTACTAGGAGTCAAAACACAATCAAACACATAACAAAAAACCCAAGCCCCGACATTACTCCCCCCTCAACAACCGCCACCTGGCGGTCCAGAAGCAGAAGGACGGGAAGCAAAGAAATCAGAAATCAAAGTATGATCACAGATGAAAGATTGGGGAACCCAAGAGCGATCCTCGGGACTATAACCCTCCCAATCCACCAGAAACTGCACCCCCGTCCACGCCGACGGGAGTCAAGAATGTGACGAACAGTCCAAACCGGGTGTCCCGACCGGTCCAGGATGGGTGGAGGGTGTTCGGCCGGAGGGCAAGAACCACAGTCCACTAAGGGCTTAACCTGAGATACATGGAAGGTAGGGTGTACTCGTAAGGAGGAAAGCAACCTGAGGCGAACGGCAGAGGGGCCGACTAGGGACTCAATAACATAGCGCCCAATAAACCTAGGTGACAACTTCTTTGACATGGCTTTGAGAGGGATGTCCCGGGAGGATAACGAGACCCTTTGTCCTGGTTGATAAACAGGAGCTGGCCGTCTCTTACGGTCAGTGATACGTTTGTTCTGGGCCGCCGTACGATGTAGGGCTTGAACTGTTCGCCTCCAAATCTGTTCACATCTATTCACATGATGGCGAACAGAGGGAACAACCACGTCGACCTCATCAGCAGCGAACAGGGGTGGCTGGTACCCTAACGAGGCTTCAAAGGGGGAAACCCCCGTAGCAGACGAGACCTGTGAGTTAATAGCATACTCAACCCAAGGAAGATGCTCGGCCCAGTCTAATGGGGCAGAGGAGGTCACACACCTAAGTGTGCACTTGAGCTACTGGTTGAGTCTTTCTACTTGTCCGTTTGATTGGGGATGGTGGCCTGAAGTCAGTGATACCTTGGCTCCTAGAACTACACAGAACTGTCGCCAAACCTGGGAAATAAACTGAGGCCCTCGGTCAGACAGTATATCCTGTGGAATACTGTGTAAACGAAAAACGTGTTTGACTAAAAGTTTGGCAGTTTGTAACGCCGAAGAGGTTTTCCAAGGCTTGTACTAAGTGACAAGCCTTGGAGAAACGGTCAACAATAGTCAAAATGACCGTCATACCCTTGGAAGTGGGTAACCCGGTTACAAAATCTAGAGCTAAACGAGACCAGGGACGCTTAGGGATGCTCAAAGGTTGTAGAAGACCAGCTGGGGGTTGGTTACCACTCTTGTTTCTAGAGCAGACAGTACAGGCAAGCACCCACTCCCGGATGTCTTGGTGCAAAGAGGGCCACCAGTAACGTCTGTTAATCAGGGCTATGGTGTGGCTTATCCCTGGGTGTGCAGTGAACCTAGCCGCGTGGAACCACTGGATAACCCTAGACCTTACCGCAGTAGGGACATACGTACGGTTGGTTGGCCCCGTAGCAGGGTCAGGCTCAGTTCTTAGCGCTCGGGAGACCAGTTCCTCAATCTCCCAAGACACTGCCCCGATGGTCCAGGTGGGGGGCACAATGGGTTCAGGTAGCTTCTCAGACTCATCTGGTGCGAACTACCGGGAGAGAACGTCAGGCTTGGAGTTCTTACTACCAGGTCTGAAAGAGATGGTTAGATTAAACCGTGAAAAATAGAGACCAACGGGCTTGTCTTGGGTTAAGTCTTTTAGCAGTCTGTAAACAAGCCAAGTTCTTGTGATCGGTCCAAACTAAGATAGGGTGAACGGCACCCTCTAACCAGTGTCTCCACTCTTCTAAGGCTAGCTTAATAGCAAGGAGTTCCCTGTCACCCACATCATAATTCCACTCAGCTTGGCTAAGCCGATGCGAAAAATACCCACAAGGGTGCAGCTTGTCATCATCAGAGGAACGTTGTGAGTACTGCTCCCACCCCAGTGTCGGATGTCAACCTCCAAAATGAACTGTCTGGAGGGATCCGGAAGTTTGAGGATGGGGGCCTGGGCGAACTTCTCCTGTAGAACACGGAAGGCGTGATCCGCAGCGGAGTTCCAATGGAAGTTGACCTTGGTGGAAGTTAGTGCAGTTAAAGGTGCTGCCGTCTGGCTGTAGTTCCGGATGAAGCGGCGGTAGAAATTGGCAAAGCCGAGAAACCTCTGTAGTTGTTTCCGAGAGTCCGGAACAGGCCACTCCAGCACAGCCTTTACTTTCTCTGGGTCTGCACGGACCTGTCCACCCTCTAGAATAAAACCTAAAACACAATCAAACACATAACAAAAAACTCCAGCCCCGACACCGCCTACATCTTCCTGTTTCCAGTCATCCTCCATCTGTGGCTCACAGTTCCCGATGTTCGCAAACAGGTGAGATCTGATGGATGTTTTAGATTTTCCAATTAATTGTGCCCTAATACTTGACGTGATTTTGTGTTTTGGT
Organism: Girardinichthys multiradiatus; assembly: GCF_021462225.1. NCBI lineage: Eukaryota > Metazoa > Chordata > Actinopteri > Cyprinodontiformes > Goodeidae > Girardinichthys > Girardinichthys multiradiatus. The sequence goes on along the minus strand of NC_061795.1, from coordinate 25,481,861 downwards.
GTTTGTTTCACAGAAAGCCAGAAAATACTTTGTGCTAACCTACCTAGTTTCCATTGTTTGGATTGGAGTTTTCTTCTACTTTGTGATGTGGTGGACTCACCAGGTCAACTGCTCCTGAAACAGCTTTTTTGTACATAAATAAGGTTCAGAATTTGCACTGAATTATTCAGGCTGTAAATCCAGAAATTTTAACTTAATCCCACTAAGCATTTTTTTTTTATATTTTAAAGGTGGATGAAACATTTGGTGTCATGGGTCCAGTGACACTTCTGGGAGCATTGGTGTCCAGTCCTGATCTCATAACTAGTGTAATAGTGGCCCATAAAGGCCTGGGAAACATGGCTGTGTCTAGTAACATGGGCAGTAACATCTTCAACATAATTGTGAGGTGAGTTAATAGACTGAATTATCCTGGCTGAGATAATACATCATACAAATGAGCACAGTTGACCGATCCCACAATAATCTGTTATTTCATCCAGAAGCCTTCCAATAGAATCTCTCCTCTACTCATTCATCCATGGTTTCTCCCCTGTGGCCGTCAGGACCAAAGGCCTCTTCTGTGCCAGTGTTCTCCTCTTCCTCATGCTCCTCTCTGCTGTCATCTTCATTATATTATACAAGTGGAGGATGAAGAAACTGCTTGGCCTCACCTTGGTCCTTCTCTTCATTCTTTTTGTGGTCATGATGCTGTTTGGTGTCTGTAATTGCCGTATGTAAAATAACCTTGAAATGTGTTTATGCATTTTTCAGCTGCTTCTGTGTAGAACTGATCCATGCTTACATCTACTGGAGTTAAAAAAACAAAATTCCCTAAATATTCATTCCTGTATTGTAGCTGTAAGATACCCCAAGTTTATGTAGATGCAGTTTTAACAAACTTTGTGAAAAAGTAATCGCTCTGTAACCTAATTGAGGGCAAATACCATCAAGTGTTTGTAACTGGCAGTGAGTCTTTTTCATTGCTGTGGAGGAATTTTAGCCAACGGTTCTTCGAAGAGTTGCTTTAATTCAGCCACATTGAAAAGTCGTTGATCATGCTTAGCCTGTTTAACGTCATGCCACTGCATTTCAATTGGGTTTAGGTCCAAATTTTGACTAGGCCACTCTGAAACCTTCGAACCATTCCATGCCATTCATAAATGGACTCACTGGTGTACTTCCATGCATTATCTTGCTGCATAACTCAAGTGTGCTTGAGGTCACAAACTGATAAGATGACGTTTTCATTCAGAATTTTCTGGTAAAGACCAGAATTCAATTACAGGAAGTCATCAAGGTCCTGAAGCAGCAGAGCAGAGCTTGATTCTATAGGGTGGCAGTAACCAGGTGGACGTGGAAGGTGAAACTGAACAAAAACAAAAGGGTTATTCACAGTTAATTCATGATTTAACAAAGAGCAGTGATTACTTTTTCACATTGATTCAGCTTGAATAGCTTTTTCCCCCTCAATAAATAAATGCATAATTTGAAAACTGTTTATTGCATGTACTCCAGTTACCTTTGTCAGTTCAAAAATTTTATGTGATCTTAAATATTTAGGCATGACAAAAATTCAAAAACAAAACAAATGTTGCATAAGAAGTTCATTCATAAAGAAAATGCTTTTTAAGGGCTGTTTTCTCTTCTTCCTCTGAGAATAAAAACAGAGGGATTTAGGGTTTTGTGTAAATCTACATTTCGATTTTCTTATTTGTCTTTTCAAGGTTTATAGCACAAATACCTAAACAAACATCTCTTAACAACCAAACTGAGATTTTTACTGATGTTTTTAAACAAGGTATATTTGTATTTGTGACATATACTGAGGAAAAAAATGTTTAAATGCCTGGTGTGTTATTAATCATAAAAATATATTTGATGTTTTTAATGTTTTGCAGATATTGATTTAAAGATTAAACATTTCTTGGGGAGTCTTGATAAGCTCTTCATCAAATGCAAAAATAGGAAGTCCCTTTGTCTTCCAAATTAACATTTATTTCTACTGTTCTGTATTTCATATAAATATTCACATTTTCACTCATGTTGTCTGAAACCGGTCTGGACTTAAACTGGGCCAGTTCATGCTTTCTATGCAGGTGTTAAGAAATTTCACTCATCATATTAAAATTTTGCTGTCTGCAAAAAAAGCAGAAAGTTTAGATAAAGAAGATTGACTCCTGGTTGCTTTATTAATATTTAAGTGCAGGACTGTGCAAGTACAAATATAGTGTAGCTTCAGTGCAAGCCCAGTTGTGCACAGCACATGTGCACATCCCTGTGAGGCGATTTAGTGTTAAATATGATGAATGGTCTGCAATTGCATGTGCATGACGCGGCAAAAGAAAGGCTAATAAAACAATCTGGAACAAAATGGTCACTTCTATACAAAGACCATTGATCTGTGCTGATCCATTAGATAGATTATACATGTGTTTCCAGTTCATTGTTGGTTTTGTTTCTCTTTGTAATATGTATTTTGAAACGTTCTGTGGTGATGAAGGAGGCACAACTAAAATCATTTCAATTGTGATCTTACCTATTTAAATCATAGCTCAGTGCAGAGGGAGCCAAATTCAACAATGAGCTAAAGATTGAACAATTGGACTGCTGTATATGAACATCCTGTATTTACAAGATGTGAACTCCTTTTATTTGTGCTACATCTATGCACCAAGACACCTTTAGGCCAAACCTTTACTTTTACTTTACATTGTATAGATCACTAGCGAGGTTGCATTTGCAAAGTGAGAGTGAGACAATGCAGCTAATCCTCTTAGACGACTTCAGGTGTTAGGTATTATGCTGATCCATTGTGAAGACTCGTTCTGTGCCCTACATAAGCCTTTGGTCGTTGGGCAATAGTTTTTGTTTGTGCAAGTACATTTAACTTGGCAGCTGCATTGGGGTTTTTATGCCAGTGATTTTGCATGTTAATTCTAAGGTAAGTTTGTTTCATTGATTGCTTTTGTTTCTCCATGGATGTCTTGACTAAGACATTACTCTAACTCTTTATTGCATGCTCTTTCTGTTAACATTACTTTACTCTGTAGCGATCACTACCGTGTACATTGTTTGTACTTCACTATCAGTAAAGTTGTTATAAATTCCATAATTATACCTAAATAACTTACAATGTTTTATAGAGTGCTTTTCTGAATGTTTAAATTTAACTAAATATGTAGCTCAGTGTTAACTTTGGTGTATTCTTCAATCTACAATAGACTGGATTTTCCAAAAACTCAATGATGTGACATGAATCACTTCACTGAAGTTCTGTATTCTTCTACCCCATGGTCTGCTGGGGACAGAGCTGGACTCTATCAAAGCTTATTTATGCTATTTAATTCAACCTAGCCATCAGGAAGGCTGCTTTGGAGGATGATGCGTTGTACAAGAAGGAAGCGGCTCCAGCTGAGCAGGTTTCTGTTTCTCCTCGCCGGGATTTTCCTCTGTACCCTCTACCAGCTCACCATTAGTGCCAGACTGCAGGAGCCACTGCCAGTGGCTCAAATTAGAGAGGATTTTGGAGAAGGGTCAGCAGAGGGCATTGAGGAGGCTGCAACAGAACACGGAGGGGTGGAGGAACCTCTCACTACTGCACCTGAATTAGAGCCCACAGATCAAACCATACCAAAGCATGCGATTCCAAATGCTGATAAGGATATACTTAAAGATACAGATACAACTGATGATTTCAAAGCATCCACTACCACTGAAACCACACTGTTGCCAACCACAAACCGGACTATTGTGCATTGCATCTATGTGGCCCCTGATCCTCCTCTGGTGATACCCACCCCCATTCCAGCTCCACCTGTTACAACTGTCTCCCCAGCTACACCTGGTCAGGCTCCTCATGTTAAAGGCGAGTACCCTGAAGATATCTTCTCAATTGAAGATCGCAGACGAGGATGGGTGGTCCTTCACATTTTGGGGATGATGTATATGTTTGTCTCTCTTGCGATTGTCTGTGACGAGTTCTTTGTGCCTGCACTGGGGGTGATCACACACAAGCTGGCCATCTCTAATGATGTAGCAGGAGCCACCTTCATGGCAGCCGGAGGCTCTGCACCTGAGCTCTTTACCTCTTTGATAGGAGTCTTCATCGCACACAGCAACATCGGCATTGGCACAATCGTCGGCTCAGCAGTTTTTAACATTTTGTTCGTGATTGGGATGTGTGCTTTGTTTTCTCGAGAGATTCTCCATCTAACCTGGTGGCCGCTTTTCAGAGATGTTTCGTTCTACATACTCGACCTCATCTTACTGATCATCTTTTTCTTGGACAATGTCATAATGTGGTGGGAGAGCATGATGCTGGTGGCCTGTTACAGTCTCTATGTTATCTTTATGAAATTCAACGTACAACTGGAGCAGAAATTCAAGGCCCAGCTCCACAAACACAAGAGCATTGTAAAGGTTATCGCTGTGGAAGAACCTGAAAAGGTAAGCAGACATGTGATAAATCATGTTTGTTTTTGATGTACTTGAATACTCAATTAATCTGTTAAATCTCTTGGTGGACGAGTAAAACGATGCTCCAAGAGAATCAAGGGTGAGAATGCGGCAATTTAATATCTTTTGTCTTTGCATTCAATTCATTAAACAAACACCAAATGTTTCTATAAACATTTCTATATTCGATAGTTTAAATAATTATGGAAATAAATAATAAATAAATGTTCATACATAGTTATCTTTTAATAATCAATAAAATACATAATTAAGAGACTAAACATGGAAATCAGCATTTAAAATGCTAATTATATGTTAATAGCATATGCGATCATTTTAACATTAATTGTTTTCTAGAGCTGTTTTGTGGTGCCCCTTGAATTCATTTTACCTTTCAGCCTTACCAATCAAAGTCAGTTGACAGGGCTGACACTGATATAGGCAAGATGATTGGTCTGCAGTTAAACTGGTGTGCATGTTAGCCAATCAGATGTTAGGGCCTAAGTAGTGAGCTATGGTGACACTTTGAATTATTTCATGAGAGACTTTTGCACAAGAACTATGAAATAATGAAGTAAATATTAAAATAATTAAATGCAATTTTATTGCATCCAAGACCAAAAAAATTTAGCTAGCATGAAACTAGTGCTAGATAGGCCTGTGCAAACCAAAGCTGATCAGGCACATCAAACTAATCATTTAGGTGTTGCAGCTCTGCACAAGCAGTAGCATCAACATGTATACTTCTTATACTTGGTTTGAGTGATAAATTGCCTAAATGTGTTTTGTTTACTTATATTTGAAGCTTTTATTGTGCTCTGTATGCTACAGAAGCTAGGTATAGTAATTGTGCAATCATTAAATTGTATTTAGAATCATTTCTTAGTTCATGATAAAGTGAGAACAGGTTCATTCACGATGCTAATCTGGTCGAAGGTACGCAGATATATGTTTAACAATGCTGTATGTTATTACTGGTAAGATCACAAGTGTGTGCAATACCATAATGCATAAGATTATATTGTTACTTATATACTGATATATAAATTCTACCAAAATGAAATACCTTTGAATGATTATCACTGAAATAACATTGTTGCACGCAGACAAATGGGGAGGATGAAGATAATGCGCCTCCTGCTCCCGAGGACAAGAATCGGTTAAAGGTAAAAACCCAGTCACTAACAGTGACTAACAGTGTATCTGTATAGTGAGTAGCTGTCATGACCTCAGCCATCTTTTTTCCTAGTTGAAGCCATCCCTTCAGCGAGGGGGGAGTTCTGCTTCTTTACACAACAGCAACATGAGAAACACCATCTTTCAGCTCATGATTCAAACATTAGATCCTCTGGGAGATGGTAAGTACCATATTTATGCCACTGATGGCTCCTGTGATGGATAACTGCATAAAAACAACTTTTATACAGACTTCCTGTGTGGTATGTTCTACCCACTATAAAATGGATTAGCTAGGTGTCCTGTATGCAGTCATCTCTAAGTCCAGATTGATACTAAGCAGATAAATACACCCTCAGTATATAGAAAGATCCGGTTGTTGATCCCAAAATGGAAAGATTATGGCACAACACAGACAGTCGGACAGGTCTACAGACAAAATGCTATGTGTGGCGAAAAACTAACCCCGCACATAACCATGGAGGTGGCAGCATCATGCGATGGGGATGCTTTTCTTCAGCAGGGAAAATGGTCAGTTCTGATGAGGACATTGTTGGAGCCGCAATCTTGGAACTCCTGGAAGAAAACATGTTAGCAACTGCAAAATACTTTGGATCCCCTTCCAGAAGGACAACGACCCTAAACAGCCAGAACTAGAATGCAATGTTTCTAGAAGAGCATGTTCATCTGCTGTGGGGATTCTTCCAAAGATAGCACCTAAATCTAATTGGAAATATGGGACAAGACCTGAAAACTGACAATTCCCATCCAATCAGACTTGAGATATGTTGGAGAGGAATGTGGAAAAATCAAAACATAGGGGAAAAAAAAAACTAGGTTTGTATTGTGTCTATCATCAATCATTTTATGGAAGTCATACCAGAGTTCCTGGTCTCCAAAACAGGAAATGATCCATGGCTCCAGAACAACAATCAACTGTCAAATGACCCTTACAATCTGGATCACAACTACATTCGGGTTACTTCTTGCTCTTGGAGACATCTTGTAACACCTTTGAAATATGTGAAATATTTCTGGCCTATCTGCTTTTATATCACTGGATCAACTGTCTTTCTGTGAGGAAGTTAAATTTACCAGTTTCCAGAAGAGCAAATTATTGCTGTCATTGGCTTTCACATGTTTATTATACTTCTTTGTACAATTGCAGTGTGTATGTTGTTGCTGGCTGCACTGCCTCTTTTGTTAGCTCACAGAAGACTGAATCTGTGTTTTCTTAAATAAGTGTTTAATTATTCACATCTCTTGACTTGTTAATGCATTTCATCTGTTTGTTTGTATTTGTTTTGAAGGAAAATTTAAGGAAAAGGCTGAGACCCTGAACAGTGTGTCTAGATGGAAGTCGGACGCCAGGTCCCAAGACAAAAGTGAAGGTAACTGGAAAAGGATGGATCTGATCTGTTCATGATCACTACAATCATGTTTAATAATCTTATCTAATTTTAGTTTATAAATGTATGACAGAACAAATGTCTTGCTAGATTAGAATGCAAAAATACATTAAATGCTCACAATATTTGTTATCACAAAACGCCCTCAGTGGCTCACAGTCAGGTTCTCTACAATACTGTAAAATTATTGGTTTTTTTTTGCTTACATTGATGCAAATATTGTTTAAATATGTACATGCTTACATACTTTCTACATATATTTATACAGTAGAAGTACATGTTACTGTATAAAATAACATGACTATTTCTGAATAACATATTTATGGTTTCCTTCACAGAGAAAGTTGGAAAAAGTGAAGAGACCAAAGAGCCAGAGGCTACCCCAGCAAAAGATGCAGAAAAGAAGGTACTTCCTACCCATGACCTGCTGGCTTTCAAAAAGCCCAGAAGTCAGTCTTTGATACCTGTCTATGTAAGAGTCAAAGTACAGGGATATTACGAATTGTATCAGGTTTTCTTTTGGCTAGAAAATATCTTTCCTTGTGTCATATTTGGGGTCCATCACTTCTCTCCATTCTGCAGGATGATGTGCCAGCAGAACAAGGTGGATCCGAAGGCTCAGACAATTCTGGCAGTGACGAAGACGACAGCGACAAAGAGAGTGACGAGTCCAGTGAAGATGAAGATGAAGATGAGGATGAAGAGGAGGAGGAAGAGGAAAAGGGGGAAAAAGAAGATGACCCTTTGTCTTTACAGTGGCCTGACACACCACGCAAACAAGTCACCTACCTCTTCCTGTTGCCCATAGTCTTCCCTCTGTGGCTCACAGTTCCTGATGTTCGTAACCAGGTTAGAGGCATTCAGAAGAGTCATTTCATGGTGCTGCTGTGGTTTGCTGAATTCCTCTATAAGTTTACCTTTACAGTTTTCACTTTTGTCAACAGAAATCTAGAAAATTCTTTGTGCTCACCTTCCTGGGCTCAATTATGTGGATTGCTATCTTCTCCTACCTCATGGTGTGGTGGGCCCATCAGGTCAGTTATTGCAGTGCTTTGCTTTAGTTTATATACAAGAACAAATGGTAGCTGTCAATGAGGTAGGAAATGAAAATCTAGTTTACATTGAATTCCTAATTAAATCTCCCTCATGTAAATTTTTTCCTACACTGAACTCTTATTTGTCTCTATAAGGTGGGCGAGACCATCGGCATCTCGGAGGAGATCATGGGTCTGACTATCCTGGCTGCAGGGACCTCCATCCCTGACCTCATCACCAGTGTGATCGTGGCCCGTAAAGGCCTGGGAGACATGGCGGTGTCCAGCTCTGTGGGCAGTAACATCTTTGACATCACTGTGGGGTGAGCTTTCAAAGTTTGATCGGTCAGGATTAGAAAATAATCAACCAATCACCCCCACCAAGTGATTTCTGTGTCATCTTTCTTTTTTTACCAGTCTACCAATCCCCTGGCTCCTGTACTCTTTCATCCACGGTTTGGCTCCAGTGGCCGTCAGCAGCAATGGGCTTTTCTGTGCCATCGTGCTGCTCTTCCTCATGCTCCTGTTTGTCATCATCTCCATCGCAGCCTGTAAATGGAAGATGAATAAGATGCTCGGTTCCACAATGTTTCTCCTCTACTTCATCTTCCTGGTGCTCAGCGTCATGCTGGAGGATCGTATCATTGTCTGCCCTATTTCCATCTGAGACTGGAAACACAAGCTTTATCCACAGCAGACCTTTTCCCGTGGAGGGGGGAACTAAATATCGCTTTAAAAAAGAAGTCATTCTTATGGAAACCGTTTTTGGACTCTTTGAAACAGTAATTGCAAGTACATTTTTTATATTCTTAACAACAATGATAACACAGCACCATTTTTAGTTGTAAAAAATATCTATGCAACCATGTTCAAGAATCTGAAATCGGTTTATTGAAGTTTCTATCAATTTTTCCATGTCCATTTTGACTTGGACTTGGAATATGCGCAAAAGTACACAACCTGAGATTTCATCTCAAGGTTCTTTGAAAGGCTTGTTTGCATCAGGCAGGCTGTTCCTTTTGTGAAATATTTTAGGGGGAATCCAGTCTTTAAATTATTTTACTAAAATAGTTTTTGAGAACTTTTAATTCCATTAGATTTTTGTCATCCTTACTCTTGTTTTTCTAAAATGCATAGAGAGCTCTTTAGATCTTGACAGTGTGAAGGCACAGACTTTAGTAGGACGGAGGACTCCAGGTTTTATAAATGGCGCACAGCTTGGAGCCTTTGTTTTAAAGTGTATGGATTATGTGGTGTGATAAACACATGGTTCTATTTACATTACAAGTTATTAATCTGCTTTTTAATAAAGTTGGTAAAGTTTTGTTGGAGTATCCCCCTTATTTGCGATTCAAATCTGGGGAAAGTCCCTGTTTTGTCACACACAGGCTCATGTGTAATGGCAGAGGACAATGAAATAGTAGTTAAAATTATTTATTTCACAAAAAAAACTATATCAAAATAAACCAATATCTGTATGTTTTGTCAAGTCAGTATGATTAGTTGTGTCAGTGTGTACAAGTTAAATTGATAATGCAAATATTGTGTATTAAAGTAAAAAATATAAAGCAAAGAAACTTTATTTATGAAGCACTTTTCACATATTTATATATCACAAAGTGCTTTGTAATAAAATATAAAACACATGAAACACAGAAGGTCACATAAAACATCAGTTAATTAAAAACAACCAAGCCAGCAATAGCTGGAGGGGAAAGGGCATCCTGCACACCACCCAGATGTTTATATTTATGCATGGATGGAGGTCCAGTCCAGGTTGGCTGCTGCACTCTAACCAATAGGATCCATTCCTTCAACAGTTTGGATGCAGTCATCTACACACACCCAGCAGGGCCTTGTATAGGGTACTGTACTGTGTAGGGTATATACTGTACGAAATGGTTGGTTGTTCAAATATAGCTATGAGGTGTGCTTTTGTTTCTTCACAACTGTCTGTGTTGTCCATTTATAAAGCTGCTGTAGTTTCACTGTATTGTTGTTAGAAACACGATAGAAATATATTTTATAAAACCTGTTGTCCCTGAAGTAAAAAAGGGAATTTTTACATTTGATTTTAGTTTTTAGTATTGGAACCCCTAATATTTGCCCTAACACAGAACATGTCCAACGTGTCCATACTCACTTGGTTCAACCTGGAACCATATGTATCTTGGATCCCACAAAAAGAGGAGGATGGAAATACAGGTGAACAACCTCCAAAGCTCACTGTTAGAGTAAGAGATGCATCTTGGGGCCAAAGAGTCTCCAAAACAACAACTATGTTGTCTATCTGCAAGCACACCAGAAATCTAATCTGTCCTCACATTACAAACCATGTGGAAAATGTTAAATGCTTCTGGGACCTTAACTAGAACTATGTTCTTTGGTCAGATGAGACTAGAATTGAGTTTCTTTGTAACATTCTAAGTGGGTCTTGCTTACTTTGGGGCTGTTTCTCTCATGCACTTTAACAAGGCATTGGTAACCTTGTTAAAGTGCATGACCTTGTGAACTCTTTGAAATACATGGAGGATATTACATAAAAATCTGGTGTCCTCTATAAAAAAATTCAAAATGAGTCATCAGAGGGTCTTACAGCAAGATAATTATCAAAAATATGTGGGGTAATGAACAAAGAAATGCTTCACCCGACACAAAAATAACCTTATTCTGTGGCTATCACCATCCCCAGACATGAATCATCGAGGAAATCTATGGGTTGACCTAAAGAAAAGAGAACATAAAATCATTGTGGAAGATTTAGAGATATTATACAATGATTATGAAACTAACTCATTGTCAATAAATCTCAATTTTAAGAGCTTTTGCATTTATAACAGAAATTGTATTGAAATTGTGAGTGTTATTTATTTGTCTTCAAATTCATTTCCTCAAATTTTCATTTTGAAAATCAGATTATGATGAAAAACAAACTCTTCCAGGTTCTGCTGCTATTTCATGACAGCCAGACTGTCTTTGTTTTGATAATACTTCGGTTTATTCATCTAGACATGTGACCACTAACTGATGTTTCAACCCATCTCTGTTTTTAAGTCTTGCTTTGTCTCATGTCTCTGCATGTGTTGCCGTGGTTACACATTGTCTTCCAAGATGGCCAGTGGGTACGTTTTGTGATATTGCTGCAGATAACTAGCTGCCATCCTATGAAATATTATAGAAAACTAAGAGTTGTCCTTTAGGCCAAAAAGGCCTATAAAATATTAACAAGAGGGATGCCAGTAATTACTGGGCCGGTAATTATGAAAACAATTCATTTTTAATCAACAACCTTTTTTCTACTTGATTAAATAAACTCAAATTAAAGAGTAGTCAAGTCAAGTTTATTTATATAGCGCTTTTCAGCAACAAGGCACTCAAGGCACTGTACACAAGGAAAAACATTACAATGATACAGAAAATCAAACAAAGATAATAAAAAAAAAAAAAATAAATAAAATAAAAATTAAATAAGGAGAATAGAATGATGGATAAGAAAATGAAAGGAAAATTGGACTGAAAACGTAACTAATAATGTTTAGATGGCACATTCAAAGGCCATCCTAAACAAATAAGTTTTTAATCTTGATTTAAAGCAATTTAGGATTTCGGCGCTTTTACAGTTTTCTGGGAGTTTATTCCAGATTAGTGGAGCATAAGAACTAAAAGCTGCTTCTCCATGTTTGGTTCTGGTTCTGGGTGTGCAGAGTAGATTTGAGCCAGAAGACCTGAGAGGTCTGGGTGGTTGATACACTGACAACAAGTCTGTAATGTATTTTGGTGCTAAGCCATTTAGTGATTTATAGACTAACAGAAGTATTTTAAAGTCTATTCTCTGAGCTACAGGGAGCCAGCGTAGGGACTTTAGAACCAGGGTGATATAGATTTAAAAAAAACTAATAACTCATTGTGAGATTATGAAACCACAACATAACATTTCTTTTATTTTAAGACTTATCCATCTTTACCGGGGGCGAAAATAAATGTGAAGCAACTATGATCCCAAACACATTTTAATAAGTATGTTTAGGTTTAAAATTTGTGCACAATTTGGACAGTATATCTTTGATAACGCGAATTTGTATTATATGTCATACATAAATATGTAAAAACAACTTTGCTGCAGTAAAATCAAGGTTGTTTGAGTTATTTTCTGTTTTGAGAAATGAAGAAACCTGAAATCCACTTGGTAAATGTGTTTATTCATAAATCAAGGCAAAGTATAGATCCGGTCAGTGAAGAAATTTTCTTTTTTTAATGTAAAAATCATAGAAATTAGTATCTGTGTTACAAACGATAAATAATACTTCAGAAACATTGTTAAAATTGACAGTTAGTGTAAACATCACATAAGACATAATATTACATTTTGGTCTTCAGTGGTTTTCAGACACTTATCAGGTGGTCATAATGCAGATTTACATGCTGTGAGGTTGCTGTTCGATCCGAGCACACAGCCTTGACTCATCCAGCATTGTATCATCAGACGTGATTGTGAAGCTCAATGTAATTAAATCTCAGCTGTTTTTTTTTTTGTCAGCTTCCAGTGAAACACTGTACTAAGATGCTTCACACTCAGTTTTAAAGTGAGATTAAAATAGGGCAGGTCAGAGCTTTATCATGTAACTTTCAGGTGATGATTGCAGTGCAAAGAAACCTACGCTGGCATCTATTCATAGTAGACGGGGTGAAAATCTTTTTTTTATCTGTACTTCACAATAAACAGTGCAAAGGCTGCCCAAGTATCCAAAACTGACATCTACACCAAAAACAAAGCATACAAAATACAAACATTCTGTACAGTTACAGGGATCTATAACTGTGCCCGATAAAACTTTGTAAAAAGAACTCCACTTTTTCTTTAATCATACTGTTTTTGAGCACATCTCCTTTTAATGTCTGTATATTACACATACATTTTTAACTACCTCTTTAAAAAAGCTTGGAAATCTGTAAATAAATTATATAAATTATATTCTCTATTGGGTCTTTTTTCATGCATTTTTAAAAAGGATTAAAAAAAGACAGTAGATATGTGTTAATTCATTGTTACCTTACTGGTTTCAAACCAGCATTGTTATAACCATCTGGTTTAATGTATCAAGGCAAATCAGCATGGCTGTGACAGTTTTACAGAGTGCATGTTAGCAGAAAAAGATTTCATTTTATTAAACTAATCCAACTCAAATGTCAGAACAGCAACTCCTGCAAATACTAAATAAAATGTGACTTTGGCTGCGGGACCACATATTTATATAACAGAGAACACACAGCTCATCCTGTCAAAGTGCTTTGTAAAATCATAAACATCTAAAAGCAACAAGAGTCCAAACAAGGTCACCAGAGACCACTGAGAAACCTTTTATAATGTGATCTTATGCTCACATTTACCCACTTATTCACACCTTCAACACAAATCAAGTCATAAAATAGACTGTATAACAACTGTACAAACATGTTACTACAGAGATATTCAAAATATGGTTGATTTTCTCTGTATATTTACAAACACAAAGGCCTTCATACCTTTCAGCTCTAACAGTACAGGAAACTCATGGCAGTTAATTTGCATTAAGGGGGGATTGTTCCATTGTGCTTACTGAGAGCTCCATGGCCAAGTCAGATGAGCTGGTCCTGAGTGTGAAGAGCAGTCCAATATAACAGCAGCAGAATATATACACACATTTTTTAAAAATCAGGACGTTTACAAACTGGGCTCTCCAAACGTTCTCCTGCACTCCATGACCCCAGCTCCCGGGGGCCTGTCACAGTTGTGTGTCAGTTTAACTTGGTTGGGGCTGAGCCGATCATAGGCCAACCTATACTCCCGGTCAAAAGCATCTGCAAAGAAACAACATAGAGTTTAATCTGACCATGCAAGAAACTTTAGAACTCAACTTACAAAAAAAAAATACACATAATAAAATGATATATAAATTGCATATGGTATTATGTATTATATGCAGTGCCTAGCAATTACATTTTATCACATTACAACCATATAGTTCAATGTATTTTACTGGCAAATTTTGAGATAGACTAACACAGACTGCCATAGCTACAAAATCCAATCTCTCTCAATGTAATCTTACTGAATTTGAGCTGTTTTGCAAAGAATGATGGGCAAAATTTTCAGTTTCTAGATGTACAAAGCTGATAGACATAACCCAAAACCCTTGCAGCTGTAATTGAAGCAATAGGTAGTTGTACAATGTACTGACCCAAAGTGAGGCTGGAAACAAGTATGTTCCACAACATTTTTTCTCTTAAATAAAAATCTGAAAAGTAAAATATGTGTCCATTTTTCTTCCACTTTAGGATTATGAGCTACTTTTTTGGGGAATCTCACATAAAATTCCCAAAAACACATTGACGTTAGTAGTTTAAATGTGACAACTTTGAAAAATTTAAAGAGGTATGAATACATTTATATAGAATTGTAGTTCTTAGCCGGCAGCGGCTGCTCATCAAAGTAAAATTTTAACATTTTTGTGCTGCTAGCAAGAATAAAAAGGAGTGAACTTACTGATATTAATGTTGTTCTTCCCCAAAGCCACAAGAGTTAGAAACAGTAAATCTCTGTAGAGGCTCCTTTTGAGGTAGAAGAAAGAAAAAAAAAAAACCTTAGACTTTCCATCCATATCATCCTCCGCAGGCGGTTTAGAACAGCACAAACATCTTTCATTCCCACCTCTGTCTCTTGAAACCCAAGTTGGGCCCCAGCAGCTGGATGATCTGGCTCATGGGCTGATAGACGTCGCTCTTCTTGATGCTCCTCACAAAACCCTGTAGCAGCTCCACTGTGAAAAGCTGCCCTTCTTCACACAGCCCAGAGCGGATCAAAGAGTTGGCACCTGTAAAAACAGAAGAGACTAATCGTCAGCCTGATCAAAGGATCATTCATCTCCTGCACTCAAAGTCAACTGTGACAGCAATGATAAAGTCAGCAGAGCTATCAGGAGTCCTGGGTTAAATTATGTATGATGCTCCAGGTTTACCACAGGCATCAACTAAGTTTGAAAGCAAGTATATGTTCTAAAAAGCAGATCACTTTTGTGAAAGTAATGAGCGTTTGGAGTGCTTTATATTTTTAACACAATGTATTAAAGAAAATGCAGAATCGACTTACAGTGTGTATTCCACAGGACATAGCAGGGTTGAACTTTATCTTTGTGCAGCTTCAAGTTGTCCCACATAATCCTCACCAATACGTGCTTGCCGTCCTCAGATGAAACAGTCTGGGGTGTCTAGAGGGAAAAAAATGTGTTTAAGATTAATCCATTTTTGTGTCAGGTTTTATGGGTGGAATTTTATTATTGCAAAGCTTGGGTGCTGCTTTAGAGAGCTGGTTATTTCGCCCCTTCATCATTTTGTACATTTGCAGTTTTAATTCTTTACTACCCAGCTCTTGTGCCATGGGAGATTTTATTACAACAATGCGGCAACCCAAAAAGGGGGATGTTTTGTACTGTCTTTGGCAGCCAATGATGTAAAGGGATTTTCAATCCTCGATTCATAGTCTATTGTAAGGAATTGTGGTGGTCGATTAGTTATTTTGATTTGATCAAGGGATCATACACGCTCAGCTGATATTTAATAAAAGTCAACAGGGTCATCTGGGATTCATAAAAAAATGAAACTCAGTTATTGTACAAAGTCTTTAGAAACAAATAATAATGAAATTAAATTATGTAAAAATCTGCATAATTCATGGAAAGCTATAATAAAAAATAAAGCGATAGGCAATGAGTTTAGCAGAAAGAGACAAAATGGTGATGTGTGGGTACAAAATGGTTTGCCCAGAGCTGTTGTTTTATAGTAAGTTGTTTTAATTGTTTGTTATGTTCCCCTAACTAACACTAGAAGGCACCAAACACCACAGCTAAACTAATTAAGGAGATCCTGTTCTCTTCATAATCTTCAACAACAGCAAACTTTTTCTCCTTACCCTTTTAACTACTTTTGTCGAGCTTTAGGAGTCATAGCAGGTTTCGTGTTGAAATAGTATTTTCAAGTGTAGTAGAGATATATCAAGATAATTTAAGAGTTGACCATAGCTGCACCACATGTACTGATATCTACCTGGTCACCATGGCTGCAGTGTTGGGAAGCCAGGATAAGAGCTGGCAGGTTACTTGGTAGCTCCAGCCTTCTAAAGTACCACACAAGGTTCCAGAAGACAATGGGATGTTGGTCAACAACACTGGGGGAGGAGATGGCCTGTTCCCCCTCGTTCACCAGCAGGCTCTCCAGCTCCTTCCAGAGAACCAGGGGGCTCAGGTACGGCACCGTAACCGGATCAAGAGCTGATGCTCGTGCCAAGCCTGGCGCATCATTGTGAACACTCCAGCTGCTCTCCTGCTTCAGTGCAGGAGTAGCAGATGGCTGAGCTAACTCAGATGTTTTGGCCTCAGGGTTGAGCGGTGCAGACGTGTTCTCCTCTTTAGCAGGATTACTCCACTTAGATGACCTGGGGGGTAGAGAAAATGGATCTATTTAAAGAGGTCATGGGGTTAAATAGTCCTTTAGTTCACATGTTTTCTGTGAAAAATAATGACCTTTTAACAAAAACTCGTACCACAGTAGCAACGCCTTACCTATTTTGTGGTCTCAGATCTTTGATTTCCGCATTAAGGAAAGGCAGGAAGGCAGTGCCACAGAAAGGACAGGTGCTATTAAGGTTTGAGTCATCTGCTGTCCAACCTGCCATGATCTCTTCATCATACACCAAACAATCACATGTCTTACAAAGTGAACAGCTAGACATCAGCACCTAGGAGAGATAGCATCAGGATGAGGCATAAATTGCCCATCAGTAACATGAGTAACATTATAAAAAAAGTTTATAATCTGTAAGTATCTTACTTCTATGGTGTAATTAGGGCTGGGATGGAAGCGGCTGACATCAGGAGAAGAATCTGGAGTGCGTGGGCACTTCGAAGGAAGTGCTAAACCACCTGGACACCAGGAAGAATAATACAATTTTTAGCAGCAGTCAAACCTTGGTTTAACATGCCATCATACACTCTAAAAACTGATAGGTTGTTGCTTTAAGCTAAATGCTGGGTTTAATATATTGGGATAGAAGTTGGGCCGCTTTAACCAACTAACCACTGGCCATTAGTCACCAGGTCATAAAACAGAAGCTAGGTTGTTGAATATGAGGCTCTCATCACTCCTCAAAAATTGCCATTTTGAACAATGCACACTGACCATCAGACATAGGCACTAGCCTATCGTAACCCCAAAAGGATAGTGTTGTTAAAGAAACCAGATCGATAAAAAAATGCTTAATTTAACTTGAAAATTGCCTGTTAAGTAATTAAGGTTAAAAAGTACAAGATACTGTCAACAGTACGTCAGCTTATTTCTTGCTCGTTGCTCTGAGGACAAGCAGAACAGGATGATAACCAGACACTGCGGTCGAACCTACACCACAAAGGTGTTTTTTCTGACACAGTTACATTGCTGCGCTAAACTGTGGAAATCAGAAATAAAAAAATTACAATGGCTTTTATAGTTTATGTGCCATCATCACAAACTGGGATGATAAAAAAATCAGGATTCAAGCCAAGACTGGATCGGTCCATCTTAGCACAATAAAACAAATTGTATAGTTTTTAATTGTTCAAATCAGAGGTGGACAAATGTTCTACATTTACTGAGGCATCAACCTCCCCATTAAAGTCGGGAATCAGTCAATGTCTTTTTGTGGGCCAGGTCTAGCAAATCCGTTTCTCGCAAATGGGTGTGTGCATGTGAATGTATATGCACGTGTCTAGCATAGGAGCCAGCAGCTAGTTGCAGAAAGGAACCTGCACTGAATCCTCCCTCACGCCTGTTGGCCTAGTTTTCCACAGAACAGCACTCAAATCTTTCCAATGGTGAGCTCTTCTCTCAGCTTAGTTCCAGATTTAGAGGTGTTTTTGTTACAGAACAATGCTAAAGAATACATTTTCACCATATATAAGAGCTTGTTTGCAACAGTACTGTGTGTGAAGAATGATAATATGTTCAACCAACCAGAGAAGGAGTTATGTCTGAACACTCTGTTTGGGCTGCTCGGGTTGGTTTGGGGAGCTGCAGCAGGGCTTCTCCTGACCCGTGATATGCTCCCATGCTGAGGGGAAGTGAAGCCATGAGGATCCAGGCAGGAGTCATTATCCAGCAGTGAGGAGCAGTCTACCTCAGCTGAGGTCAGCGAGGAAACGCTCATACGATCACTGTTTCCCTCCTGCAAGAAATAAAGATAACACAATCCTGTCAACTCAGTCACCTGAGTTCATGTTAGAGCCAGTTATTAAAATTGTGCTAAACGTATGGGATGAAAATTCCCAATTTACCTGTGTTAATGACGTCTGTGAGGACAAACGGGAGTAGAGGCGGCTGGCCTTCTCGGCCACACCCTTTCCTGCTGATATGACACTGTTCTTGAAGATATCCAGAGTTGGAGTCAACATTGAGTCCATGGAGAATGATGAGGTGGAGGGACTGGGTGAGGATGGTAAAGCCAAGGAAGAAGGTCTTTCCCTGTCTTTGTTACACATGCCCAGAGGAAGAGATGGCGACGACTTTAGCCTCTCCTTGGATCTCACAGGAAGTGAGAGGTGTGCGTTGGAGCCGTTGAGGGTGGAGGACTGTGGGGATGTATGAGCTGATGAGGTGGAGCGAAACAATGGGCTTGAGGAGTTCTGCAGTACCACACTGGATGAGCGGCTGCTCAAAGGGCTGTTGCTGCTATTTATGAACATTTCAGTCTCTTTGGCACTAGGTGAGCTGACCTTGCCCGGGTCAAACCGCTGTTCTGTTCCTGCTGGCGGCATCTGTGATAAGGGATCATACCCTGTCTCCATATTGGTCTGTCTCTTTCTGACTGATTTTTGCTCGTCAGTCTTGGTATCCTCTTCTTCCACACCGTGTAGTCTGTCTGCAGCAAGATGATGCTGCTTTGTCGAACCAAAGACAGGGACAGTGAGGATCACTAATCCCTGTCCACCAGACAAGTCCAGAGATTTGGGCCTCTCGGTCTTTGGCAGCACTGGGCACAACAGAGTCTCATTAGGGCTGGAAATAACCATGGTGCCAGTGTCTGTGATTAAAAACGTACCAAAACATTTAGGTCAAAGAGAAGTCGGCTATTTAAACATGTTTGAAATGATATTCAGAAATGTTTTAAAAACACTATTGGCTTCTATCAGTTTGAAACTTCTTATAGAAAGAGAGAAGCTGCATATTGAAGGCTTAAACTCAGACAGGGGAGATATGAATGAAACAAAATGCAATTATTGAGTCTATGGCTAAAGATACTCATCTACATACCACCCCCCTAAGACATGATGCCATGTCTTAGAAGACAAAATCACAATAATTGCTGCTAATCACTCTGCAGGGTTTTCTGTTGACTCAGAAAACCCTCACCTCTCGTGTGCAATCAACTACAAGACATCAACAGCACTGGCTAATTATCCCTATATGCTGGTTGTCATGATCTTGTGGTATTTAACAGTTTTGTTTAACTGTTAAAGCATGAAGCCACCTTATTTTGTATGGCTAATTATAAGTGCCTCTGATTACAAATTCAGACCTATTAATGAGGACTACCAACAAATACAGGGACAGAGATGTCCTCTGACACAAAGCATTAGCTTACATAACACTAAGCATATCTACTAAATGGATATGCTAAAAAAACACTCAAATATAACAGCAAATGGATGGATGAGAGAACATTACACCCACACTTTGATTTTATTCCCCAGCTTTTAAAGACAGAGCGCTCATTTTCCTGTCCGCTGTGACTCATTTTTATAGAACTGATCACGAAATTGGGAAAGACCCGAGGTATAAAGCTCTCCAATACTCACTGGGCTGCTTCGGTCCTTTTTCTTCCACCGCTGCAGAATTATCGCTCTCTGGGTTGCACAGCCTCTCCTCCTCTTTCGACAAGGAATCGTAGCCTTGATCAGATTGCCCACCTAGAGAAAAAATACACTTTAACCCCCTGAGTGTTATTGTTATGGCTTACGTATTTCCTTTACTTTTCCTCTTCCTCCTTCAGAAGAAGCTCTGTACATTGAAATTATCCTGCTAGTTTTTAAAGATGCTTTTTAAGAGACAACTGATCACAGAAGATTTCTTCAAAAGAGAATACTGACATTGCCACGAGCTCACAGCAGACAGTACTCCCAGAATAGAAAAGCAAGAGAAGCAGAAAAGGAATAATGTATTAGTATGCAAAACTTGCATCGTACTTACAAGGTCAGCATGTATGATAAAAAGCTATCACACAGATTTTTTTGTCTTTTTTAATAACTTGGTTATATTTTAATGTTGAGGAGGAAAGTTTTACCAGAGTGAAAGCAAACATTAGATATTGCTAAGATGGATGTATATGTATCTCTTGTATTAAGTCCAGTTGTTTTAAGTTGCATATGAGTAATAATATAACTTATACTCATATGCATATACTTATACTTGTAGCATCATCACTTTTTGAAGGATCAAATGATCAGCAGAAGGTAATTTATTTGGAAGATAATAGTGCAATTTATTCCAAACCTTATGATGCATTATCCATGTATACTGTGATTTGAGCAGGTTAAAGGTTTCCACATCATCAATCTACTTTTAAGGTGAAAACTGAACAACATCTAAATCAGAGAGAGTTTGGAGTGGTGCTACATCCTCCTACCTGTACTCAATCCATCATCGCTGGAGTCCATTTTAGTGAAGTCGGTATCGATGGAGGTGCGTTCCACTAAGTCATTACTGCTGTCTAAACTGCCATGGCTGACTGTGTCGAGATCACTGCCGTCTGCAAGTAGACAAGCGAGGAGAAAAGGAGCGAGAAGCTTAAAAACATGACAGAAAACCAATAGCCCAGCTTACATAAGAGCCATGGATGAACAATCACTGAACCAAGGAAAAACTATTATCATCTGAGAGCCACACAAATCCTATCATGATTGAATGAGACCAAACAGATTTCCGTATCGTCTTTAAGCTGAAAAGAATGACAACGAAACATGAGTCGATGTCTTGCATTTCTCTGACTGTAAATGAGCTGCGGAATATTGGAGTTTAGCATGAAAATGTTTCTATTATGTTAATAGAATCAAATCAAAATCAACATGACATCCACATCGGCAACAACACCATTTACATAGTAAGACATGGTGTTTTCATTAGAACCCCCACACAACATTCATTATAGTAGAGATGGTCTATGGTTTAGGGAATTAGAGAATATGTCAGCAGGAGAAACCTGTCCACTGAGAGGAAAACATTTTACTCTGTTTAATTATGAGTACATTATAGTGTCATTAAGGAAAGGCAAACAGGGAACAATATGTGCCGTTGAGGCTGTAGCTGGGATTAACGTTAAGAGTGCTGAAAAACAAGTGCTCCCGTAGTATCACTCAGTTACACTGTATATATACATCTGGAGCCACAGCAACTTAGGCCAAGGAAATTAACACAATAAATCTCTGTTTACTAAATGCACATACACATCTTAATGCATCTGTATTATTGTTAGAAACGACATTTAGTTCATGCTTCATTTCTATTGGAACTCAACTTAAGGTGCACATTAAACTGATCGTCATTAAAGTTTTGGGTAATATACGTATATGTATTTTCAAATACAATTCCAACTATCAACATGGGCTCCCAATTAAGGCATCATTATATCTTTATCAGAATCAGCTTTATTGGCCAAGTCTATGTGCACAAACAAGGAATTTGACTTCGGTGTCAGATGGTCAGAGTGTACAGACAATACATTTAAATATATAAACTTCAGGGGAGATTGACTCAGGCTGTAAGGTGTTCGTCGTGTTTATCAGAGAGACAACTGTCTCTGTTGCAGCAGATTTTTGCAAACAATGATCTGAAGCGCTGGCCTGTAGATACAAATCTAAAAAGATTGTGTCCAGGATGTGTGCAGAGATATCAGTGGCCTGTTTCCTGACCCTAGACAGATACAAGTTTTGGGTAGAGGTGAGGTAAGCTCTGATGATTCTCTCTGCGGACCTGATCGTTCATTGCAGTTAGGCCCTGTCCTGTTTTGTGACTAACCCAAACCAGACTGTAATAGATGTGTACTAGACAGACTAAACGATGGCAGTATTATTATCAGTGTCTGATTAAACTCAACTTCCAATATCTGTTGTTGGTATGCAGTTATTCATTTTGTCAGCTGCAGTCCCAGCAAGTCCTACAACCAAAATGTGTCTTTTTTTTAAATCACCTACTATATTGTGTGCATAGCTTGCAAAACCGTATTTATAGACTGTGAACATCCTTTTGTGAAACTAATTCATCTGTTTTTTTCCCCTAAGAACTTAAGCGTTTTTCATTCTTTATGGTAACATTCACAATGAAAGAGAGACTATTTTGGCTGCTGCAATTTTCTGATCTCTCATGTGACCCACTTTGTTCAGAGGTCACATGAGAGGTGGAGGTGTGTCCTCACAGATGCAGTTGTGAGCTATACAGAGAGGAGCTGAAACTCTAGACATTAAGTGTTATGACGCTCAAAGCAAAGTACAAAGTTTATAAAGCAGGAAAATGACTTATTTAATATTTGTTTGTGTGCATGGTTAATTGCCTAGCCCTTCAGCAAACTGTGCCACATGAACGCCTCATCAGCAGGAGCAAGACATGAGGTTTTTGAACACTGTAGATGTATTTGCAGAATTAGATAAAAGCAAAAACAAAAGGTTGTCCTGCTGAAACTTAACCATGGGATGGTTGATAAAAGCACAGTTTTACCTTCTGATAAGCATTAAAACTAAAAGCGCAGTTTGTGGATTCTTGATGTTTATGCA
The DNA here is from genome assembly GCF_021462225.1 of Girardinichthys multiradiatus. Classification (NCBI taxonomy): domain Eukaryota; kingdom Metazoa; phylum Chordata; class Actinopteri; order Cyprinodontiformes; family Goodeidae; genus Girardinichthys; species Girardinichthys multiradiatus. The sequence goes on along the minus strand of NC_061795.1, from coordinate 25,458,977 downwards.
GTACAATTTAAAAAGTGACCATCTGGCTACTACCTGACATTATTAGGGGCCCTCATTTGTCTGATATTCTCAAACAAATACTAGACATCGTTACTGAGTAAGTTTGTTCAGCGTTCTCACCTGAAAGCTGGGGGTCTTTGTGTGGAGTCTGTTGTTTTTTCCCTGCTTGCTTGAACTGAAGAACACCAAGGATCACGTTCCTCAGTTTCCCCCACAGGAAGTACCCTCCTCTGGTGGTGGAGGGCCAGGTGCTTTCCAAAACAGCCTTTGGAAAAGAAAACAATACAATGCCATAAAAGTCTGCAGTTATAGTTACAGTTAAATGTAGTGTCAAATAATCTCTCTGCTCATAGTCTGTGTTTATAGCAACAGTACGCACCTTGTTATAGTATCCGTAAGTTATCGCATTGGGCTGAACTCCTGCCTTCTTCATCTCAAACAACACCCTGACAGCTAACACTGGCTGGCTGTACTGACCGCACAACTGCAGCAGCACACGGTAGCACACCTGGAACACAAAACAAAAAAAGGTTTTACTAAAACATTAGCATGAGCTTGTTTCAGAAAATGCAACCCAATGCATCAGGACCTTTATTTCTATATGAAGTAATTTCATACCTCATCAGGAGCCTGCAGTTTCTTGTCTTGCATCTTCCTCAATACATCGTAAGCTGTGCGCAGGGCCCGCACCTTGGAGTGGCAGTTTCCCACAAATCCTGGCAGGCAAATAAACCACAAGCCGTAGCAGTGCCGAAGCAAACACGTAGACCACATCTGAGGCATAGATGAATGTGTTTTGGCCATCTTCTGAGCTGATTTGATCTCCTGCGAAAATTAGACAGTTGTTCTTTAGCACCCAAATTTGTATTAGCATTCACATTTATTGATTGGGTCATGCATGATTGTACAGCAGGTAAAAAAGTAATGCAAAAAACAGCCAACAAATAAAAAACAATATTATTTTAGTAATCTCTTGCTTGTAACTCATCTCTAACATTTTTGGTAAAAAAAAAAAAAAAGGCAAGCACATCTAGCTGTTACAAGGTCGTACCTGTTTTGAGCGTCTAAAAATGGCTGTAGGACTGGCTGGGGTGACGTGGCGTGAAGCAATGCCTGCGGAGATAGATTCTGGTCCTTCCAGGGGCTCTAAAAGCACAGACCTTAGCACAGGGAACCCAGAGTAGCTGCACAGACAGAGAAATTCTTATAATAAATCAAATGAAGTAAACAGCAAAAAGGGAACTTTGGCAGTATAGTCTAGTAAAACGGATACTTTTGCAAGGCGCTGTAGAGTCCAATACCTATGTGTTTTACTTTAAAGAGGTCACATGAGTGTCTTCTCTCATCATTTTATCCACTGTTCAAATAAAATAGAGTAAAAATAAATAAGTGTATCACACCTATAGCACAGAGGATGTTCTTCTCCTTGAGGCAGGGGAGGCAGTTCCGGAGGGTTGATATAAACTGTGTGCTCGCTGCGATGGGATTCATCCAACTCAATTAGTCTGGTGTCCTCTGGCCGATCACTGTCAACCTGGTTTACAAGAGAAGTACATACTTGTCAGCGTTCTTCATCTTTAATCACCATATATTCAGATTACACCCACTGCATATATGCATGCTGGCTCAATCGTATCTGAGGTATTACGGGCCCTCAGATCTGGCCACATATGAACGTCTGTAATAACCAGCAGTTGTCAGTAATGAGTCCATCTACATCACAATTATGGTGCTCTATCTAAAGAGGGGCACTGCCAAAAGCACAGGCTTGATCCCATAAATCTTCCAAGACTAAATAAAAGTAGGCTGCAGTGACCTGGACAAAATTGATGCCCCAGAGACATTAAACCATTTGATTGAGACACTTTGGCAGCACTACTGGATACTAAACTGCCATTTTAGCTTCATATCAAACTTGACTGATCTGCTGTTTGGAGAGAGCTGAACAAAGCTCCTTCGTTGGCATATCAGGGAAAAGCTACAGCTCGGAGCAGTAAACACGCTGAATTTCAGATTCAAAACCGTATTTAAAAGTATTCAAGGACATCGTGAATCCTTGCTATTATGACCTAAAACTATTAGCCTTATCTATTTCTTACAAGCTTATTCTACACACAGGACATCAATATTATGACAGGAGCTAAACAGTCCCCTCAGTAGAAACGTGCCAAAACTAGGGGTTTATTCTGCTCAGTTAAGAGGATGATTCAGTCATACTCTGACTGACCTATTTGTCTTCGCTTCAGTTCTGCTCAGCGCTTCTGGGACTGCTGTCCTTCCTCTCACACACAAAAGCTCTTACTCAATCACGCATTTATTGTCAATGTCAGCATCAACAATGAATGAATCAATGCTTGCACTTCTCAATAATAACTGGAAGAAATGAACATCAACACCAAACCTTTAAATGTTCTTGCTAGATTTGAATGTGACTTCCTGATTGCACAATTTTGCACGCACAGAGAAGATATTTTTTCTGTATAAAAAAGGGGGGCAGGATGTTTTGTCATTTTTTTTGTTTGTGCAACAAAGCCTTTTGACAGACATTGTTCATAAAAACTGTGAAATCGACAAATAATGAGAACTTGCCAACATCCAACAGGATTTCAAAAAATGACAAAGAAAAAGCACAAAAAAGGCACCTATAAGTGTGACACAGGGTTCCTTAGAAAGATACTAAACTGTGACAAAACATTTATTCACAAAACTCAAACAAATTCTGGTAGCTTACCTTGTTCCCAGAAGTGTACAACTACCAGACAGGAGCCACAATGACAAAGAAACAAAAAGGTAGAGCATTCAGTTCAATTCAATTCAATTCAATTCAATTCAATTCAATTCAATTCAATTCAATTCAATTCAATTCAATTCAATTCAATTCAATTCAAATTAATTCAATTCAGTTTTATTTAAATAGCGCCAATTCACAACACATCGTCTCAAGGCACTTCACAAAAATGAGAATTAGAATTTAGAAAAAGGCAGAAACAGAAAACCCACTAAGAGTAAAATTGGTGTAAAAAGCTAAATAATACTCATTATTAGTAAAATGTCTATTGCTACCAGTTGCCATTTCCTGTTTATCCTTTTTTTTTCATTTAATTGGCCCAAAACCCAATGTTTGTTCCTTTACAGCAGAGTTATTCGGATCAACCTAGGCGCCCGCCTTGGTTCTTTTCCCACTGTAATTCCTATGGAGTGCATGCAGGTGTCAATAACATTTACATTAATAACATCAACCTGTGCAAAACAACGCTAAGCTAAAGATTCATTTAAAAAAAAAAAAACAAACATAAAAATGGCTTAATTGATATGGTTTGTACTTCCTACAATGATAATGAATGCACACTAAAACGAATCTCTGCCAGTGAATTTTTAACAACCTCAATTTTTTTTCATCAAAATCTTTGTTTATATTAAAATGGGAGCTGTAAAAACAGAAAAAATCTCAGTTTTGAATAAAAAAAAAAAAATGCGTTAGCACGGACAGGGCTTTAATTCAGCCCAAAATTCCAGAGCAAAGATTAGCTGTGACCCTCACCTTATCAACACACTCATCAAAGAAAGCCAGGCTGGCGTCTTTATCACTGACAAAGGAGCACTCTTCAATGAAGCGACTGAACATCTGAGTCTTGGTCATGAGGGAGTAAAACCTCTGATGGGAGCGGTCTCTGCTCTTTAGGAATCCTATGCAAAAAAACACAGTATTTCATGACAAACTTAAAGTTAGTTTCTTCTTTAAAACTATCAGATCTTTAAATCTTAGACTGCACAACATAAAAGAGGTCGAGACGTTCACTAAACCAATATTTTAGGAAATGAGCTATCTGGTTTGAAACAAGCTGTTCTCTGGCTCTGCTTGCATAAGAGCACAAAGATGTACAGGGACATTGTGTTATTAATCATGCTGCTTGTCTGACTTGCCATCCAAGCCTAATTTCCACAGATGCTAAAGTTAGATAGCCAGCATTCATTTAAAGCAAACTTTAATGCAAGAACCGACGTTTAGACTTCAACCCCTACAGCAATAAATCTCGAGGGCAGGAAAGCAATAGCTTGTCAAACAAAGTACATTATTACTTATTTAGAATATACGTTCACCAGGAAAAATGTGATTTATGCTCAGATACAGTACCTACTAAAATAGGTAAAACATTCCTATCATTTGTAATCCTTTTTGAACCAATTTGGATGATTTTCCTCTCTATTGTATTTCAGGCTAAGACTAAAACTTACCTTGAAGGTCAAAAAGGGAGGTTACATCCGTGGTCTTCTCAGAGGGGGCTTGGGTGATGGGCTGCAGGTAGGAGCGGTAGCCTCGAAGGATGGCTGCCATGAAGCGGAGGAAAGTTTCTTGGATCTCCAGCTCAAGAGTGTGGAGGCTCTTTGCTCCGTAAAGCTCACTGTCAGTTACCATGTGGTCCATCTGCACATCATCACGATTTAACTGGCAACCTTAGAGAGAGACCCAAACAGAAGATTTAAATTTAGTCAATACATTAACATAGCTTACTGAAAACTGCTGAAGTGTTAAGGAAGTCACAAAGATTGGATGGCATTACACCAGCAAACCACAAAGCCTCTTATAGTGAAGTAAGATGCCAAATCATCACAACCACAATAATAAAAAGGCATTTCAGTGTCAGTGCTGGGTTAGTACTTGTCACATATTGTGATGCATGATACCCACAAATTGTGTCGTTTAACCACCAAAGGTGATTTTTTCAGAACCATCAATATCTGTAAAGAGTTTTACAGACATCCAGTCAATAGCTCTGAAGAATTCAATGTGGATCGATGTGGTGCTGAAAAGCACTGCCTGACTGACTAATATCGACAAAACTGAGGCAGAGTTAGTTTAACTGGGCAAAAACAGTAGTTTTACTGTTGAACTTCAACCTAAAATTGTGTAAGAAACCAAAGTATTACAGTTTAATGTCATTTTAGTCACATGACTGAGCTCCTTGCATAGCCAGGGTACGTTATGTTATTTATTTAGCTATTTTAATTCTATCTGCCAAATAAGGATCAACTAAGAACAGAACATGACTGATCTTTGCATATGTAGCAAAAACTTTACACGGATAGTTGAGGTATCAGTTGTCGCAGAAAATTAGTAGATTTTGTAGAGTAACCACAGGAGGCAGGTTTGGGAGGAATAGGTAAACCAGTCGCACGACATTAACTATTGTATTGCATTCAACCCGAGTAAGATATACGTGAAGACATGTGTGTGTAGATCTGATGGAGATCCTTTTACCCCTTTGCCAATACGGAAACAAGACGTCTGTCAGGGCGATGTTTTGTAAATGCTTTAAAAAACTATAATTTAAAGTAATTCTTAAACCTAATTACAACCTACAGTCAGAAAATGTGATTATGTCACCGTGACAAGAAATAACCCAGCTATTTTGACTTGATCAGGGTAACAACCTGCCACATTTCATAAAATTTTAGTTGAAATGGAGATTCAAGTGTGGAATAAAACATCTTCAGAACACAATTTACAGTTAAATGAGTATTTTTTGATCATCTCCATAATCTGTTAAAATAACCAAGAGAAATATACTGAAAGCAATGGTTATGCACATGGGTAAGAAATGGTTTATTATTGTTTACAAAATGGAAGTAGAATGGGTCATAACTGCAACACATAGTGAAATAATATGGGTGGGAATAAGGCAAAGGAGGCAAAGTGACCTGGAACTGCTTTATAGACAAGATCTTTATAACAATCCTCAGCACAATCACAGACACCAGAACAGAGAAGGAACTAGCTTTTTAAGTGTTAAAACAGAGCTGCAACTCACGCCCCATAAATCAGATGAAATAAAAATTTGATATTATATGTCAGATTTGCCCTCCCATTTAGAAACATAATTTGACTCATCTAACCACAGTAAATAGTTTTCCTAATTTCTAAAATAGTTTTGTTACGTCATAAACAACGAGACTGCTCCGCATTCTAAAACTTTATGATAGCTGGATTGAAAACAGTTTATTTTCCACTGACAATGACATTTTTAGCACATGCTAACCTCCTACGATGAATGTGTTGCTATAGTGTTTGAACCTGCAAAGTGCAGAGAAAGACAATACTGTTAGCTTGTAGTGCTAATGTTAGTTAGCCTGGTCAAACCACAGGGAACAAACCCCACTAGTTTCTGGTGATGGAACTGGAATACAGTTAACGTGGGTTTGATGTCATGCAGAGATCCTAATTCTGACTTCAGAGATAAATATCCACCAGAACTTGTTCCTCAATCACTATTATGCCCCTAAAACTTTCTGAAAGTCACTCCTCTTTTGAGAAGTTGAAGCCAAGATCAGTGTGCTTAGACATCTTATTTTATTGCCTGTTAGTGCTCACTAATTTTATGAAATTGTTATTTAATTCATATTAACTTTGGGAATAATTACACCCAAATCCTTTCTACATGCAATCATCTTGCAGAAGAAGTACTCTTAATAAGAAGTCTGATGTCTGCAAATGAATACCCAGAAAGGCTGAAGGAAGAGATTATGTAGATTGTGGAAAAGAAAATGTATACATATATAAATCCTCGCAGCATGCCTGTCCAGACTCAATGTGGCAGAAAGGCAACTAATGTCACATCATTAACAAGATCTTCTGTGATGCTGAGAAGATCGCAAGTTGTTTTTAAGTAACAGTGAGCTCAGCTTCCCGTAAAGTCAACCATCCTGGCTGACTCAATAGACTCATGTAGAGGTCTAAATTATGCATGAAACCACTTTGGAAAATGACACAGCGTCGGACTGGACTCACCCTCTGTGAGCTGCTGATAGAGCTTATTCAGGCTGTTCAGAAGGTGCTTACAGGCTCTCCTGGGCAAGGTTTTCCATGTTAGAGCCTTCTTTTCGTCTTTCCTGAAAGCAAAAACCAAATGGTTTTCATTGTAGGGGGGGAGGACAGTGGAGAAATATTGGAAAAAGATAGAACAGGTTCACCAACATTAGCACTGACATCTTAATCTCTGCGAAAGTGTTCGAGTTAATGTGGGAGGCATGTGTGCTCTATACAGCAAAATACTTCACATTCCCGCTACACTCATTACATAAGAGAGGCTTCTACTGACAGACACTGATAACCTTGAGGAATAACTTTCAGAATTACATTAAAAAAGAGAAATGAGTTTTGGCATGGTGTATTAAAGTTGATCTATTACACGCTGTGTACAGTCAGAGGTCACTTACTGGGAGATGGTGTTGGTGTCCAAATCAACACAGCTGATATCTGCAGGAGGAACATAAAGGTCAAAGTATCTGGAGTCCAAACCCACGATAAAAGGGCAGGGTGCGCTAAGAACATCTGCCAGGGCCAGTGGACACAGAGGGATGTAGGGGCAAGGCCAGTGGAAAGGAAAGATCATCTGAGAGGACAGCAAACAAATCCATCAGTAAAAACAAACATACAGTTTCAGTCACAAGTTTGCAAACACTGAACATTGTTATAAATGCACTATTAAGTATGGTTTTTTAATACTTGGTTTGAACCATTTTTTTCCTAGGTGTAACAATGATACAGCATACTTCAATGATTTTTTTAAAACAAAAATTAGCTGCACAAGTTTAGATTTATTGTAAATTTTCTCTAATCCACAGATGTTCAAAATTATGACAAAAATACAGACATCTCCACTAATTTTTTTAATAAATAGCCCATTTCAACTAACTGTACCAATTATGGCGAGAAGAGGGATCAAATATCCAGCCAGAATTACTGCAGAAGCTTGGTGACTCGGTATAGATTTGAAGAAATCCACAATAAATTCTAACTTGTGCACCAAAATCTTGTTTTTGAAAATGGTTAAAGTTGTATGTTGCAAAACTTTTCCTTTGTAGGGAAAAAACAGTTCAAAAGAATCAATAAAAACAATAATAAGAAATTCATGTCACTGATGTGTAGATGTGAATGACAGAGCAGAACTTTATCCACAGACACTGCAGGAAACAAGGGACTCAATTTCTATAATAAGTTACTCTTCTGTATTTTCATCTCATATATATATATATATATATATATATATATATATATATATATATATATATATATATATATATATATATATATATATATATATATATATATGTACCCCGCCTCTCGCCCATAGACTGTTGGAGATAGGCACCAGCTCCCCCGTGACCCACTATGGAATAAGCGGTAGAAAATGACTGACTGACTGATGACTATATATGTATATAATACACACATGTATTTTGGAGGAAAATGTTTATTTAGGAGTGCTTATGCTACAACACTGGTAGAGATGACTGTGATCGTCTACTTTTTATGTGATTTAATGTGCATCCATCTCAACTTTATGTTGGGATGATTTCTCTTTTGCATGATTATCATTAAAAAAGGGGGATACAAAGAACCAAAAGCTTACAGACACAAGGGCCTCAGTAACACTGGTGAGCACAGCTGGGCGCAAGGAATGAACCAGGATCTTGTGTTCGGTGACGGCCAGCACAAGCAGGGTGACTGCATTTTTTGGCCCCAAATTCAGAAGTAGTGTGGAGAGGCTCCCACCGCTTCAGAAGGAAAAACACAGAGAGATTAATTTATGAAGACCAAGAAGTAAGTGGTATTTTGTCATTACGCTATCTTACAATTAATCTTAAATTCTCTACCTAAGAGGTAGCGGAGAGGACACAGGTTGGCTCAGAATCAGGCTGTCATGTGGAGACAACTGTAAAGGACAAACAAGTTAAAAAGTTAATGAGTTTGCACATAGTGGCAAGATCCTTTGGGTTCTAAATTTATGATTTAGAATTAATAAAAAGGAATTACAGGATTGAGAAAAGACACAATAAAGAGTGAAACTAATTTTCTCATTGCACCTGCACAAGGATTCTTGGTCTCTGGGTAGAGGGAAATGGAACATTTTTCATGAAGTGAGAGATGTGCCTGTGAGAGACAGATTAAACTTTTAATAAAGTTGTTCATGTGATGAACAATTAATGATCTTGGCTACAAACATTTTTTTTAAATAACAACAAAAGTAAATAATATCTGCTTACTTTTCAATTGGGAGTGCATGCGGTCCAGAGATGGAATATCGGTACAGGAATGTGAGAAAGCTCTTGAAGGACTGGAAGAAGGGCCAGTGGGAGAGTAAACAGATGCTCTTGTTGTTGTAAACATTTCTACTGCTTTCAGGTCCCAGATGACAGTTTGGCAGGCCCAGTTGTGACCGCTGACGCTCCAAAAGGTTCTCCTCTGGGTAAGGCTCATAAAACTGGATAGCTGCTCCATACACCTGCACAGAAGAGGATCACAATGTGAATAATGATGCCTCCTAAAACGATTATACAAATAATTAGCCAGGGGACCATTGAATGAATTCGGTTATGACAGAACATTTAGCTATAATCTTACAGATTGTAGATAAATTGACAAAATCATCCTTGGTCCTTTGAAGATGAACAAATCAGTCTGTGCCTGAGGCACTATGAGAATAGCCTGCAGACAAGAGGTTGCAGGCACGACGAAATGAGCACTCAGGCATTCGGACTTGCACACCAGCCCAATTGCTGCAGAAGCCATTCATTATTCAAAAGATGGGCTGCACAAACAATCTTTTATGCTGCATTGCTTACGAGAGCTAACAGCCACTTAGTATTCCTAAAACAGCTTTTGGACCACTTTGGATTCCAGTCAGATGAAGAAATTGATTAATATTGTGTGTCATTCTTACTGCAGCACCTTATGAACAAGCAAATCCATTAGTGAACGTGATGCACTGAAAAAGGTAAAAAAAAAAAGACTAACGAGACTAACCTTAATGAGGCAATTAAGGTTGAATGTGTGTATTAAGAGGTCCAACTGGTGTGGGAACTCCCTAACTAGCACTGATGTAATTGAAACTTAGGTCAAAGAGAGTAGTGGTTTCAATATCAATATTGGTATAAGAGTCGGATTCTCAGAGTGCTCTGCTTGCGCACAAGTTCAACAAAAATGTGGTTTTTGATATAACCGATGCAGATAGGTGGTTATACCTTTTCTCCAGAAGCTCCCGTCAGTACAAATGTGGAAAAAACGGGCAGAGAGTGTTTGGTGTGAGCTGGCCAACACTCAATCATCGCCCCCATTGGCAGGCAGAACATAGGGACTGACTCGGGCAGTGGGAAAGACTCGTAGTCCTCTTTGGGATACCTGCACAGCAAACCTGAGCACAACACAGGTAAAAAAAGTAGGTTTGAAACTGCTGTTTTTTTAACTATTCATTACTGACACATAGCCACATTTAAACATCTTTTTTTACCTGCTTTGTATGCAATTGTGTTAGCCTTAGCAAGAGACTTCTTATAGCAAAGGTAGACTGAAGATCCCCACTAAAGAGTAAAAACAAAACATCACAGATAAATAAAAACCTGCAGTATTAGTAGAGGGACATTTGACATACAGTGGAATTTAAAAAGATGCATGTCTCTTGAACCTTTTCCACATTTTGTCACACTATAACCACAAACTGTGATGTTATTTTTTTCTGATTTCGTGCAATAAACCAACACAGTCTAGCACACAACTGTTAACCTGAAGGAAAATGATACTCAGTTTGCAAAACTTTAGCAAAAAGAAATAAATTGCCATCTTTACTAGTCACATAACTAGATGGCCAAAGATATCACTCTCTAGATGTACAAAGCTGATAGAGACATAACTTAAGACTTGAAGCAGTAATTGCAGCAAAAGGTGGTTCTGCAAATTATTGACTCGGGGACTGGAGGGGGGGGAGGGGGGGTGCAGAATGCAAATGCAAGGCGCACTTTTCAGATTTAGTTTTTTTTTAAGGAAAATGGTTCCCTTAAAATACAAATAAAACACAATGGTGTTTGTAACATGACAAAATGAAGCACGTTTAAAAGGAATACTTTTGCAAGGTACTGTATGTGGATACTTTGCAGCTCTGTCTCACCATGCTGCTATTGAGGTTCTTGTCCACCTTGCAGAAAGTGTGAGGAGGCATTTCCCCCTTGCCAGGAACGATGACGCAGACATCGGTGACAGCCAGGGAAGTATGAGGCTGGCTCTTCGGCGCACGCCGGTATGTGATGTAGATTCGCTGGGAGGATGAGTTGCTGATGTTGGCGGGGCGACCCGAGGGCGTAGTCTGGACGATGTGGCATCCAGGCTTCAGCTTCTCTTTCCACTCATACAAAACACTGGAACGCAGGAAGGGTGAGAATTTTTATACAGTGATCCTAAGAGTAGATTAATGTGTCCCAAGGTAGAGAAGTGATTAGAGGTGATGTGATTAAAGGGCCAGTGAGCGAGGATTAGGTCTTACCCAAGATCTGTCAGTGGAGGCTTATCTCTGCCTCTCTTGTAGCACAAGAAGATCTGTGGGCCCCTGAGGCTGGCTCCATTAAGCTCTGCTGAGAGGCCTGAGGGGGTGCTCTCCACACAGGTGAAGCCTGGGGGCACCTCTTCACCAAGGGACCGTATCACTACAGCAACATCGGTAATAGGGGCTTTGGGTTTAACAGATTTGGTGCCAGCATCATCTAAGTGCAGGTCCTCCTCCAGGGGCTTCAATGAATCGGTGAGGCCAGCAACCACGAAGTAGTCGGCTACACGGGGCGCTTTATCCTCCATCATTTCCCATTACCACACTATGAACTGAAATTAGAAAAGGAGGGGTCATTATTCATTTTCTCTGCAATACAAAGTCCAGTCCAGCTTTAAAAGAAGTGCGAGAGTTTTTCATCTTGATACCTTACTGAGCTGAGCACTGAACAATGGCTAAATATGTGTCGCCTCCACAGCCCTCCATGAGTACATAGTATTGTGTTAATGCTTAAAGATTTAAAGCCAAAAACCTAAAACTGAAACTGGAATTTTCTAACAGCACTAAGTTGAAAGGATATTAGTGTGATTTCTGGTGACACAGACCACTGCATGAGCTGTTAATATAATACAGACTACTCTGGTGATACAGTTGTTGGGAGAAATGGGAGCAGTGTTGCCCTCGGGTCTCTGAATATAAATGCTGGTCAGAACTAATGCTCACCTTCTACCGATGATACACTTGGCCCCGTCTTTCAGTGTTTAACTCCAAGACATAGTTACTCACTGAGCTTTTACTGTGACTAACTGTATGTGCTCTCTTGCACACTCTAAACTTGAAAACTGGCTCAGAGTTTATCTGTTTTTTCTGACAGAAAACACTGAAGAGATTATGATGGATATGACAGTAATCTAAACTAAAACGGCATGGTCTAATTTAATTTCTGAAAAAATGTGTCTTTTCAGTGGCAGTTTTTGTTACACGTGGTGTCACAAGAAGTAACAAAAAAATTGGTAAATTATAAGCAGACTGAGCTCCCCACAAAAAGCTTTAAGGTCCTCCATTGGGTGCCGGTGTTTTAGGTCTCCAAGCTACTGCTTTCAGACAGAATTTCTCCTGAAGTCATCTTTCTCTTTAGATTAAACAACATATACTTGTAAAGCATTACTATATGGACAGCAGACATAGTGTTATGCATTGATGTCCAAGTTTGGGGTTTAGTCTTTTTCTCAGCTGCTTTCTTTGAAGTCTTGTGATCGCTTTTTTCCATTCATATTTTTTTAACATACATGTTTATTTTGGCCACAGAAATGAACAAAGCTATAGTGAACGCTATTAACTGACAAGTAATGAATACTTTTGATATATGCAGCTTAATAATGCATGACACATAAAAAAGGAGCACAATAGAGCAAGAAAACAAGCCGCCCTTACTGCATTACAAATGTACCTCACATCACAGAAAAGAAATGAGAATATATAGGATCTGGAAGCAATATTGTGGAAACACAATATTTCACAGGGATATGCATTAAACATTTAATGACCTAGCTGCCATAACTGATTATGTGAAATAAAACACATGTCTCTGAAGAAACACAGAATTGAAAGCACAGTGTATGCAGAATTCAAATTGAGTTCGAAATGTATTTTCTCAAAAAACTTGGAGCAATTCAGCGTTCAGGCAACATTTGTTCTGGGCCTCAACAATATCATGATAAATGAAAGAAATATCAGGAGTGCCTGTGAAACAGCTTGTTGTGGGTTTATCACAAAGAACGGTGCCCTGGGTCAGCGTATTCTACTTCAGCTGAAGAGCCTGCTTTATCTCTTCCAGCAGTACCCCCACACTCATCGCTTGTTTATTTATTTATTTTTTTTCCATCACTGAGATATGTGTGAGTTGATGTAAAGTGTTTTCCCCTCCCTCTGTGCTGGATGTGTCACTTTTGAGGACCCTGGCAGAGAAGAAGCTGTGGCCTTGCCTCACCTTTATGGGACTTTTTCGCCTTTGCTGGTTTTACCTCGATACAGATACGCAATGAAAAGAAAATTCAGCCAGGAACCAAATGATGCTGAGATTTAAGAATTTGACTAAAATAGTTAAAGTACGGTCAGAATAATGAGCAAGTAATGTTCTGTTCAACATATCCTGCATTTTATAATAGGCTTGTTTAATGCACAGTGGAAGCAGAGGTTTTATAAATCATGACTCATCAAGACTAGGGCGTTCATAGCCCCATAGGCTCATCTGACATTTGTTCCTGTCCAGCATTCCCTGTGTTTCACTAATTAGTGTTGTCTGTGATCTAAATTGTTGCATGTAGGGCAAATTATAAAAAAAAAGCTGCATTTTATTTATTTTAAAAAATATTGAATTCTTTTTTTATAAGTAGCACTTCAGATATTCTCTCGTGTTGCTGGTGACATAGACAAAAGCAAATTACACCCCCCTTAAGACGGCCTTCTTATTATGTTGCACCACTAATTCTACTTTTAAGCGTCACAAAAAGCATCAAAACATTTCAATAAAAGCTTTAGTGAAAATATGTAGGTCTATTTTCAGATTTGGTGAAAGCAGAACATATGATCTTTGCTTTTTAATTAATTCTACAAAGCATTTCTGTAGTTGTCAGTGTGAGTTCAGAAAATGTCAGCTAAGAAGTCATTTCTGATTTAGAACCTCCGATATAATTCAGTCAAGCACAGATTTATCTAAACAAAGGAGTGAAACATAGATAAAAACGAAATATATTGTTTGTCAACTGAACGTTTATCAAAAATGATGTGGAGGCAAAAGGTCCAAGAATTTATGAAGAAACTGACGTGTCTATTTTCAACACTGCACAGGAGGATTTGAAAATAAAGGAAAATCCCTAGCTGCAAGTGAACGAAACAGCCAAGGTAACAAGAAGGCTTTTAGCAAACGTTTTACAGCTGTATTTTAAAGATAGACTCATATTTTTATACGCTGTTGTTTTTGGTCATTTAAAGAACATGTTTTTGGTACCAAAGTCACTACTGAACTATAAATCTTTCAAAAAAACTAAAAAAAATAGCACTGCTATTGATCTATATATTTGTACCGGCATATTCTGACATTAATTTAGTGCATGTTGCATTAAACCGAGGAATAGCAAAACATTTAGCATTTCATTTGCCTATGCTTACTAAGGCATTTGATTTGTTGGTGGTATTTTTCCTAACTCTATTTACAAAAAGTCAAAATTATAACATTGTAATATTCAAATACATTACACAGACTTTACAAAATATAAAAGCTCTACAAGGAACTTCATTATATCCCAAGACAATGCATTTTTAATCAGTGCTGAGAATGTACTTCATATGATAAATATCTCTTCAGCTGATTCACCTCTTCTTTAGTATGATATAACATTTAATCCACTCTGTAAATACCTGGTCCCAATGATTACTGCAGAAAATGTTCTAAGTGCTTGGATGCAAATACACATCTGATAGCCCAACAGATGTGTCATTTAATACTTAAAAGGTTCTGGATTAAATAAAGTAATCTCTGCTCTCAACTACCACAACACTGACTGCATCTATTCCTCCCCCTCAACAGGAAACAGAAGACTAAATTTATGACTAATCCTCACCATGGCAACAATATTAAAACTACGCACAGAAGTGCATGTAGAACTTTTCTATGCTTGTGCTGCTTCAAACACGATTCTGGTAACCCAATAATTAGAATTTCATTATTACAGATGTTGTCTTTTATTAGGTCTGGTAGTTTTATTTTATTAGTCCACTCCACAGGATCCCTATAACAGAGTAAATATATGCATTCCTACATAGGTTCACTCCTTCATGTATCCATACCAGCGTTTAACAGCAAATTTAAAACATTTAGATGTGACGCATTGGTTGAACCATTATGCAGTAAATAGATAAAGCATGGAATCAGATTCGTCAATTCACTCAAATGGAATCAAACGTTTAGAGGTGTCAAATTGTAATTACTTTATTCATTTGCCAAAAGCACCATATGTTTAGGAACTAAATGCATCAGAAGTGCACTACTCTTAACAAAATATTTTTTTTTAAACTTGTGGTGCCATCTTTACCTATCTGTAAAGATTGCACCCCCACATAATGGTAGGCAACTGAACACATGAACAAACATAATAAACACAAACTGGAAGTTACGATAACGATCCACATTACCCATAAGTCCTTGAGCCCACACCAACCTAGAGTTTTATTCTATATATTCAAGGTTTATTCAATGTATTCCCACTTTTATTTCATACACTCAAACCTATGACAATACTGGAGAACACTGTAATAAAGTAAACAGTGCAAGATCAACGTTGCAAAACTGTCAAAGTGAGGTACCACAAGGTTCCATGTTAGGATCACTGCACTTCCGCTTGTTTTTTTAAATGAAATACCTGAAAGTTATAAAGTCATCCATAGCCAAATGTGTGAATATTATGCTGTCATAAACATATATAATTGCACAGCAGGGTGCGTGGATGCTGAACAGACGAACAGTTTCACAGTGGCTTAAGAACTGTTTTCTGTCACTGAATTTGACCAAAAACTCCCTAAACGCACTTCACAATCAAATGTAGTCAAATGTATGTTTGTGACTCATGGGCTCCACAGGAGCTGTAATATTTTCATTCCCCACATTTTTCTTCATATTTGCGCTACAAATAAGGACACGGTGGATTTCCTCTTCTTGTTAGCTAACAAACCAACTTCCCCATTCACATCCACTGTGTACATGAGTCATCAGTAGCTGTTAGCTAAGCAGTAGCTTCGAAAGGACTTCTGCCAATTATTTCCAATCTTTCATCAGAGCTATTTTCCCCTGAAAGAGGCTCCACTCTAAGGATTCTCCTACAGCGTCAAAATGTATCAGATCTCATTCTAAGAAACAATTCCATGTGTCTTACATCACTTTTGTCATTTTAGCATTGCTACAAATATATATATATTTTTTTTAATATGGATGTTTTCTGTGATTTGACAGGTTACTTTCTAATTTAATTTTATTGGTTTCTACCAACAAAAAACTAAATAAACAAGCAGTACACAACCTTTGCAATTCTTAATAAATAAATAAATAAATAGGTTGCTTCTAAATACTGATATTTTGCATTTCATTTCAAGAACATTTTTTTCTGCACTTTCACAGAATCGTTTACTTTAAACCTCCAGAAACAGATTCTCTTCAAAAGGTAAACATTTTTTAATCGAGCTTTGAGCCTGTGCTTTGACTCATGTTGTAATTGTGAACCAGGAGACAGAGGCAGCGGCTGCTGGACAGCCGAGCTGGGCAGAGATTAGAGAGCTGAGCTAACAACATAGGGGGCAGGGACGATGGGCAGAGGGAACCACTACAACACGCAGGCTATTTCACTCATCCGTTCCCACTTAGCCATAAAGACAACCTTCACCCTCATCGGCCATTTGCATGGCTCCTGTCTGCAGACAAGGAGACCCTGGCTCCTACATGATGAGACCCCCCCCCCAAAATAAACAGAGCAGAAGATGAGGGAGAACATACACCAAAGATCCGTGGAGGATTAGTCTCCAAAGCATGCATCATGTGCGGGAGAAATATATGCATTGAATAAATAATCCAGTTAAATATATATACATATATAACTGGCCGAAGCGTTTTATTCCTTTGTTCACATCTAAAAAAGCCATTTTACACAGCATCGACCAGGGATGGAATGGACACCCCTCCATTGGGTTCAGGAGCTGATAGACGCCCAGCAAATCACAGCAAAAACATGTCATTATGCCAGGATATCTGCACATTCCTCGTTGGGTTTTAATTCGAATTAATGACCCAACGTTTACATGGCTATCAAATCAAATGAAACAAAGCAGAAATCAGTGATTTTAGCTTCTACATCTTACTACCGCAGACTAAAAGGGTGGATATGTAGCGGCGCTTTCCTTCGGTTAAATAAGCATGTACTCACATCACGAAGACAGAAGGATGATCTGCGGAATGAGCCTCTGGATTTCTTTCAAATTAAACGTGTAGCTATTCCTCACTGCTTACCTCGTCTATTTATATATATATATATATATATATAAAAATCTACGTATATTCACTTTAAATGAGTGTGTTTAAAATCCATGTAGAGCACAGGGGTCTAAATAAATAGGCTGTGTAGTCTGGAGCAGCGTTTTATCCAGACCTGCGCTGACCACGTGACTGATTACAAACCTTACTGACGTCACTGATGACGCCGCTGGTGGCTGTGACAAAAAAAAAAAAAAAGAAAATCAGCGTTCGAGGCGGTGTTTCTTCACACTTTATACTGGAAAACAAGTTCATACTGGGTGGTTGATGAACTTGCCCCAACAAGATGCGAAAATGACAAAAATACATTTGTGAAATGTGAGGCAAAAAAATTGAAAAAATATAGACTGCCAGAGAGACCGCCATCCAAAGTATGGTCACTATACAGATCCTGCATCCAGATCATGATCTGGATCACCACAGAATCTTAATGGGTTCTTCTTTGGGCTAAGACACTGGTAAAAAAAATAAATAAAAAAAACTCACAAGAATTCCTCTGTAACGTTTTCCATAAAGATGGTAAAACAGACAGACAGATAGACTCAACTAAAAACACAACCTCGTTGGCGGAGGTGACGCCCAAAATCTTGTTCTTACAACTCTTAGAGATTTGACACCACTAAAATGATGAGGTAGAATCATAAGTGTACCATAAAGAATTGTAAGTTCAAAACATTTAAGATGACAAAAATGACACTTTAATCCATTGGGTTTTTTCACTCATTTAATTAAAAATACAGTTTGCTCCTTTTTGCTTTGTTTTCCAAGGATTTCCATGACTTAAACCAGCGGGTCGAGTGATAAAGTGCAGCTGGTGCAGCTAAATGTTAAACGCTGCCACATGATTCGATGTGTCATATAATTTAATACAACACAGGGCCGGCTCAAGGTTGTGTAGAGTACTTGCCAGAGTTTGATTGGGGGGAGGGGGGCAGCTTCCGGTTAAACTCTTGTCCACCAAATCTCACTGCACCACTAAGGTCACTTTTACAATGTCCAATCTTGATCATTTTTGCATTTTATGTTTACTGCGGCTTGTTAACTACTAAGATGATTAATTGCTTTAAGGGATAGTTGTTTTTATGGCGTATTGTTGAAGGTTGTTAGCAGTTGTTATCTTACCTGCAGCAAATAACTCCTTTTTTTTCCCCGGACTGCGTATATTTTCTGCTTTTACCAGTTGTTAGTTTGATCCTGGTATCATGTTTGTTTAGTAGTGAAGACCTGAACTTTAAATAATATTTTTTATTAATAAGCTAGCTGGCAGATACAGTTTCACTTAAACCTAACACAAGTTGTAGTTTCCAAAGAAACAAAATGTGTAACCAGCTTGTTTTGAAATTCTCATCTGATGCAGAACTGCGGAGCTGAGGATCTCAGGAAGCAAAGTTACCTGGTGTGCAGCCCAATACTGCCTTCGTGTGGTGAGTATGAAGACATATAATTTGAAAGAAAGTACATGGAGTTCTGATGGACCCCATTTGAAAACATGTTGTTGTGTCATCTTGGATGTTGCAACTGTGTGGCTTTTGGGATTCGAAAAAATTCAATCTGTTCCCTTTTGGAGTGAAAAAACCGTTATGTCACTAAACCTACCAACCAAATAAATTTGGAAAACATTTTAAAACCTTGCAGAAGTGAATTGCATCGTTAAATTCAACACAGACTGCAGGCCCTTCTCAATTATATCTGCATAGATAGAAGATTTTGAATTTTATTATGAAAGATGTTGTCAGGTTAGGCAAATTCAGCTTTCCGTAGCAGTGAGAATA
The DNA here is from genome assembly GCF_021462225.1 of Girardinichthys multiradiatus. Taxonomy (NCBI): domain Eukaryota; kingdom Metazoa; phylum Chordata; class Actinopteri; order Cyprinodontiformes; family Goodeidae; genus Girardinichthys; species Girardinichthys multiradiatus. The sequence goes on along the minus strand of NC_061795.1, from coordinate 25,439,811 downwards.
TTTTATGTGCTTCGTTCTGCCTAAACCTAGAGCAGTCAGGGTTCATTTTAGCTTTCCTCTCATCAATTATAGCTGATGACTGCATTAATAGCTTCATGGTTCAACATAAATCATTTACAACACAAGCCCACATTCAATAACACTGAAATAAGTCTTTTAATTATTAAGAAGCCTCAACACATGAGACCAGTCAATTCTATTGTTTCACCAGAAGCGTTTATTCACAGCAATAACATTGCATAGGATGCTCTGATCTCACGATTACTTGGCAGGAGCTTCAGATCAAAAACAAAACAAAAACTGCTTTGTTTGTACTACTCTCCTTGCAAGAACGAGCAGGATGAGAAGATGACAATACCTGCAACCATACAGCTGCAAAGCTAGGATACGTTCAAGGAAAAACAACCTTTACAAAGAAATGTTAAAAATCCGGCTAAACAAGTGATATTAAACAAGCAACAAATTGGCATTTATAGAGTTAAGAACCTTGAGGTGATGAAATGCATTGTAAAATTGTTCTGTATTGTGTTGAGGAAGAACAAGGATAGTTGTCACATGGGTTTCTGCCACACTACACGGTACTGTGAAATTCTATAGACATTACACATTTGACTAGACAGGCTGTTCATTTGGCAGTTATCGCCCCCTAAACCTAATAACTGATTGCACCCCACTTGGTGGCAGAAAGTGCCATCAAGTGTTTACATTAACTGACACCATCACTACCACCACCATGTTGTTCTTTTTCTGAAAGTCTATGTTAGCCTTACATAAGATGTAACAGGAAGCACACTTTCTAAAACGTTCCACTTTAGTCTCAGATAATATTCTACCAAAGTCTTACGGATTATTAAGATGTTTTTGCATCTCGATGATCCCTTTGCCATGTTTTTGGGCACCAGTGCTTTCAGCTCTGGAAGCCCAGTCTCTTTCTTGTTTCTGAGTAATGAACACTACCCCTATCAAAAGCAAATGAGACCTGAAGTGCTTTAAATGTTGTTTTAGGTTCCCTTGTGGCCTTCAGGATGAGTAAATAATGCCAAATGAAAAAATCTCAGTCCCACCACTCCTGAGAAGATTCAACACTGTTCCATGGTATCTCCACTTGTGGATAATAGTTCCCACGGTGGTTCACTGGATTTCCAAAACCTTAGAAAAGGCTTTGAAACCCTTAGTAAACAGAGAGGTATAACTAACATTGTTTATTATCTGTTCATGAATTTCTTTTGTTCAGGGCATAATGTATTTCTTTTAAGATCTTTTAAGATATTTTATTTAAGTATTCTTCATGTTGTCAGACATGTTCTATTTAAGTGATTTCTTGACTTTCCGTGTATGGCAGTAAGTAGGCTTAAGCGAGGCTAGTGAACTAAAAACTGTGGTCAATTACAGTAAATTTACAACTTATGATCTAAGGTGTGACAACCAATCCTAGTCTACCATACTTACACATGAACAATACTTTCATTCAAATCTGAACGAAAGGTTTTTACTTTTTAAACTTGTCAGATCAAACGAAAAATAAAATCTGCTCAATCCGTAGATGCAAATTTGTACATGTGCGCATAACATAGATAACTTATATGTGCTGGGTCCCGTTTTTAACATCAACAAGATACACTAAATACAAACGTATGACGATGAAAATTAAATTCGTATGTTCAAATTGTGCAAATCAAATCTTTCATGGTAAGTAATAAAAGTCGAAATAGAAAAATGCGACATCAGGTTCCACCGAGATTTGAACTCGGATCGCTGGATTCAGAGTCCAGAGTGCTAACCATTACACCATGGAACCACGTGACACCGTCGACGCAGAACATCATATATCTACCTCCCAACCACCTAGATGTCGTGTTTTCTAATTGTGATATGAGGTCTTTTATTTGGTTTCGCGAGTCTATATGAGATCTGAGGTATTTTATTAGGTTTCCTGAGTATCTGGATACACCAGAAAAGCACAATCTGTTGTTATCACTATCACGTCCTACCTCATTCTGACGATCACCTTTTGCCCCCTGGTGGCCAGTAGTTAGAATGGTTGGATATGTCAAATCTATTAAAGTACTACAAGTCTTTCAAAACTGCAGTGTCCTTAATTTCAAAGCAAAAGTTTAAATTGAATGAAATTTAATAGAAATATAATATTTGTGGGACTAAATAGTTACGGTAATCTGTTTTCTTAATTATTATCTTAATACGTGTGCATCAGAAATGTGGAAACATTTTAATTTTTACAATTTTCTTTTGAATAAGCTTCAAACATACAAGCAACACATGATAGCTTTTTCTGTACTTTATTAGAAGTCCTAAACTTTAGGTAAATAACATTTATACACTTTAATTAATAACATTTAATATATGATCATTTCAGAGAATATTTTACATCTAAGTACACAATTCAGTGGAGCTTACATCATTCCCACTAACTATGTAGAATTATTTAAAATGATTATTCCTCACTGATAGAGGAAAGAACTTTCACATTATGTTTTAGGTTATGGTTGCCTAATTCCTCTAAATGTTATAGTGCGTGAGGGTTTTGTTAAACCAAAGTGCAGACAAGAGTTCGGGAGCCGCATGGTGAATAGAATATTGAATGATGGTAGTGGTCAACTTACAGATGAGGTAGAAGAACACAGGCAGGGTATCAGACATGGAGCAGGTATTAGCCAGGAGGAACAATGAAACGAGAGAGTATAAATACTGAGGTAGGGTGGAAAATGGACCAATGAACACTGGGAGCTAATCAGGGGGAAATCAGAAGCAGCTGGTGAGGGAGAGAAAGCAGGGGACTGAAGGAGGGTGGCTAACACAGATGACCAGGGAATCTGGGGGAATAACAAAACATCTAAGTGAACAGAAATAAGTAAACAATGGGACTAACTAAAGAACATAAACAGGGAGGAACAGATCTACAAGGAAATAATGAAACACAGGAATCCAAGAAAGAAATCTAAACACAGGAATGAATGATAATTCTGAAGAACTGAAATAATAGCAGCAGAGGTAGAGAAAACAGATAAGGAACTCCCAACCCAGCACAAGCAGATCATGACACTAAATTTATACCAGATTGGAAAAAAACATATTATTGTCAGTATTGTCAGTATCACAGAATACTGTGAACACTGTATGTGTTAGGATTATTGTATTCGTTTTCTATGAAATAATTTAGTCCTTTAATCACTAATCTCTTGGGTTGGATTCAATTAGATGTTCCATTTAACTACCGTTCTCTCCTTACGTTGCTGAAGGGCTTATTTCTATGCTGAGTTATGTTTGTCAAGGTACATTTCCATCTGAAATTGGGTTCAGCTGGATACAGAGTTAGTGAAAATCATAAGCCCGACTGAGATGAATACTGATTATACACTTAGAGTAGTGAAGCAATGATTCAGCTTTGGTCTGTTGGATGCTCACAGTTCCTGTGGCAGGACGTGACAACAATAAAGATCTGCAGCTGAGCTCTGCTATGGATTTAGTCACTGCAAAGGGCAGCCAAAGGATGCATATTTAAATCAAACTGACCCTGCTGGCTGCGTTATTTTGTAGAGATATTTATACAGACAGACATGTGTTACTCACAGGGTAAAGTATTCACGATGAACATTAGCATTTTCTATCAGTCACTGATTTTTCATGTCAAGAGTATCATGAATTGCTTAAATAGTCGAAGTAGAACAAAATCAGAGGATGAAACAGACTCAGCACACAGGATAAGACGGTAAATGATGTTTATTTCTACTGTAGACTTTGTTTAAGGAATCTTGAGATGGAGTTGTCCAGAAGCCAGAGGAGGAGGAGGTAAACCCAGGAATCCAAGGAGAGAGAGAGAGTACTGGTGATGAGAATATTTACAGTGCAGTCCTTAGGAGGGAGTATTACCAGATGTTGGCAGGCAGGTAGGTCGATAGGCAGGTCGACAGGCAGACAGGCAGGCAGACGAATAGGCAGACAGGAGTCCACATAACTGAGGATATGTTCCAGCAAAGGTCTTCTTCTTCTGTGTTATTTTTTGGCAGTTGGCAAAAAAGGAAAAGTAGGGTGAATGTGCATGGAAGATGGTAGCTTGAGTCTCACCACAGATGGGTTGATGATCCTCTCGATGAGAAAAGGGCCAATGAAACGGGGGGCCAACTTTCTAGGAGTATCTTTTAATTTAATATTTCTGGTGGAAAGCCAGACTCTCTGATTGACGCGGTAGACAGGTGCAGCAGAACGGTGATGGTTAGCGAACCTCTTATTTTGTTCCAGAGTGCGTAGGAGGGTCCTCCTGGTCTGTCGCCAGATCCTACGACACCTAGAAACATAATGCTGAACAGAGGGGACCAGGATGTCAGATTCAACACTGGGAAACAGTAGAGGTAGATAGCCCAGTAAAGACTCAAAGGGGGACAAACCAGTAGCAGAGGAAGTATGTGTGTTGTGAGCATATTCGATCCATGTGAGATGTTTGCATCAAGAAGAGGGGTTGTCATTTATTACGCACCTCAAGGCGACTTAGAGTTTCTGGTTGCATCTTTCTGTCTGTCCATTAGATTGGGGGTGGTATCCAGACGAAAGACTTACGGAGGCACTAAGAGCTTTGCAAAACTCCTTCCAAACTTGCGAGATGAACTGCGGGCCTCGGTCAGAAACAATGTCCAAAGGTATGCCATGGATGCGGAAAACGTGGAGAACCAAGAGTAGGGCAGTCTCCAATGCAGACGGAAGCTTGGGTAAAGGAACAAAATGGGCTGTTTTAGAGAATCTGTCAACAACAGTAAGGATGACTGTGTTATCGTCAGATGGCGGGAGACCATTGATGAAATCAACGGAAATGTGGGACCAGGGGCGGCTAGGGGTGGGCAGAGGTTGAAGAAGACCAGCAGGGAGTTGATTAGTGTTCTTGTTTTGAGCACATGTGGGACAAGCTGCAACAAAATCTGTAATGTTGAGGTTCATAGTCGGCCACCAGAAATACCTTTTGGGAAATGTGATCATACGAGTCACCCCAGGATGACAAGTCAGTTTATTGTTGTGCACCCAATCCAGAACTTTATTGACGACAGAGTTGGGAACAAACAGCTTGCCCACTGGGCCAGTACCTGGGTCAGGTTCGGACCTCTGTGCCTCCCTGGTGTCCTTTTCAATGGCCCAGGTGAGGGCGCCCACAATACAAGAATCCGGTAAGATAGAAGCTTCAGTCTTGAGTTGGTCAGAACGAGAGAACTGGCGAGAGAGAGCGTCAGGCTTAATGTTCTTGGAACCGGGTCTGTAGGAGATAGAAAAATGAAAACGAGCAAAAAACAGAGACCAACGGGCTTGTCTGGGGTTAAGTTTCTTGGCATTTTGAATGTAGGAGAGGTTCTTGTGATCAGTCCAAATGAGAAAAGGGACTTCAGTACCCTCTAACCAATGCCGCCATTCCTCAAGCGCCAACTTGATGGCTAAAAGTTCACGGTTGCCCACATCATAATTTTGCTCTGCTGGAGACAAGCGACGAGAAAAATAGGCACATGGATGTACTTTATCATCCAGAGGAGACCGTTGAGATAGAATAGCCCCTACTCCAATGTCAGAAGCATAAACCTCTACAATAAATTGTGCACATGGATCAGGATGGGTCAATATGGGTGCTGAAGAAAATAGTCTTTAACTCACCAAATGCCCTTTCTGCCTCAGGAGTCCAATGGAACGTTTTCAGAGAGGAGGTGAGTTGAGTGAGAGGTGCAGTGACCTAACTGTAGTTCCTTATAAACCTCCTATAAAAATTTGCAAATCCCAAGAACCTTTGAAGTTGCCTGTGATCAGTTGGAGTAGGCCACTCTGCCACTGCCTTGGTTTTCTCGGGATCAGTTCTGTACCTGCCTGCCTCAAAAATAAAACCCAAAAAAGACACAGATGTGACACTGAATTTGCACTTTTCGGCTTTAACAAAGAGTTGATTCTCAAAAAGCCTCTGGAGAACTGTTCTGTCATGCTGGCGATGTTGTTCTATGTCCTGGGAAAAAATTAAAATGTCATCCAGATAAACGAAAACAAAGAGGTTGAGAAAGTCACGAAGAACATCATTAATAAGAGCCTGGAAAACAGCGGGTGCATTAGTCAACCCGAAAGGCATAACCAAATACTCAAAATGTCCCAGGGGGGTTTTGAAAGCCATTTTCCACTCCTCACCCTCTCGGATCCAGACCAAATGGTAAGCATTGCGCAGGTCGAGTTTAGTGAAGATCTTGGCAGAATGTAATTGTTCATGTATGGAATCAATAAGTGGTAGTGGGTATTTATTTTTAATAGTGATTTGATTCAATCCTCTATAATCAATACAAGGTCTTAATGTGCCGTCCTTCTTACCCACGAAGAAGAATCTGGCGCCAACAGGGGAGGTAGACGGACGAAGGATCCCAGATGCTAAAGAATCCTCAATGTACTCTTTCATGACCTTTCTCTCGGGTCCGGAGAGATTAAAGAGTCTGCTGGATGGTAGCGGAGCGCCTGGGAGGAGATCAATAGGGCAGTCATAGGGGCGATGCAGAGGTAAAGAAAGAGCCCCTTGTTTGCTAAACACAGGTGCGAGATTGTGGTATTCAGGTGGAACTTTGGACAGATCAACAGGCTCAGAAGGTTTGAGTTGTTTGATAGAGTGAGAGACAGCCGTTCTTAAGCAGTTCTGGAGACAGAGATTACTCCATCTCTCTACTCTGCCCTCCACCCAATTAATAGCGGGATTATGTTTCTGCAACCAGGGAAACCCCAAAACTAATTGTGGAGAGATGGAAGAGAAAACAAAGAACTCACCCCATTCATGATGGTTACCAGAGGTGATGATGTGAAGCTGAGGCACTTTAAATCTCACTTGAGACATGGTTTGACCAGTGATGCCAGTGACAGAAAGGGAATGGTTGAGAGGCTGAGAGGATATTTGAAGTTTATCAACCAGATCCAAGGAAATAAGATTCTGTTCAGCACCAGAATCAGTAAAAGCGTCAACAGGAAACTTCTCTTGGCCAACAATAATAGTGACCGGAAAACACAGATGAGAGACAGGGGAAGAATGGGCTATGCTCACCAAAGTCCCCTGACCTATTGACGAGCCCTCTCTTTTCCCTTCTTGGGGCATTTTGTGATAAAATGTCCTCCTCATCCACAATATAGGTAAAGACCACCCTCAAAGCGACGTTGTCGTTCCTCTGGGGAGAGTCGAGTGTGACCAATCTGCATCGGCTCCGGTTCCGCAGATCCCTCTGAAGAGGAAGTGGGTGCGTCGAGGAAAGTGGTTCGAGGCGCCAGAGAGTGCTGCCACTGTGAATTGTAGTTCCTTTCTGTTTGTCTCTCTCTTAGACGGTTGTCAATGCGGATCGATAGGTTGATTAATTCATCCAGTCTTTCGGGTTCATCTCTCAAAACCAACTGATCCTTTACTTGATCTGCAAGGGAATTAACAAAAATACCCTTGAGTGCCGCTTCATCCCAACCCACCTCCTGCGCTGCCACCCGGAAGTCGACGGCAAACTCCGCCAATGCTCTCCTTCCCTGTTTGAGGGTGAGTATCTTCTTAGCTGCTGCCTCCTGCTGGAGTGGTTGATCGAAGACTCTCTTGAAGTGACTGAAAAAAATGGCATAACTAAGAGACTCAACAGGGTTAGATGCCAAATAGGCGTGCACCCAGCGCAGAGCAGATCCCTTTAGCGAGGTAACAATATAAGTAATCTTGGAGGCAGCAGTAGGGAAAAGGGAGGGGGATCGACTAAACGCTAATTCACACTGGAGAGAAAAACCACCAAAGTTATTAGGATTACCCTCAAACAGTTCAGACGGACGGAAGTCAGGCTCTCGGATCCCAGAAGATAGAATTGTGGGTGGCTGAGGATTCTCTAAACGAACTGGAGGATTGGTAGAGGCAGGTGAGAGTTTGGTTAGGATTTCGCTTAAAGCATGAACCATACCACCAAGTTCCATGAGATGAGAATCCATAGTCCTTTGTTGTTGCAGTAGCTGTTGAAGCATGGTTTCAGTAGATTGTAGGCATTCCTTTAAGGAAGTCTGTTCATCATCTGAATTGTTCTTCGACATGTTAGATGGCTGGAACATACTATCATGAATTGCTTAAATAGTCGAAGTAGAACAAAACCAGAGGATGAAACAAACTCAGCACACAGGATAAGACGGTAAATGAGGTTTATTTCTACTGTAGACTTTGTTTAAGGAATCTTGAGTTGGAGTTGTCCAGAAGCCAGAGGAGGAGGAGGTAAACCCAGGATTCCAAGAAGAGAGAGAGAGTACTGGTGATGAGAATATTTACAGTGCAGTCCTTAGGAGGGAGTATTACCAGATGTTGGCAGGCAGGTAGGTCGATAGGCAGGTCGACAGGCAGACAGGCAGGCAGACGGATAGGCAGACAGGAGTCCACATAACTGAGGATATGTTCCAGCAAAGGTCTTCTTCTTCTTCTTCTGTGTTGTTTTTTGGCAGTTGGCAAATAACTTGAAGATGTGCATTACCGCCACCGACTGGTATGGAGTGTGGTTCTTCATGGTTTTAAATCTTCCCAGCAAAGGTCTGTATCAGCAGCTACCTTAAGAAGCCCATGAGCTCATTAGGAGAATGCGTTGCAGCTGCAGACAATGAGCTGCCAGAACCAACCAGAAGGGGAGGAGCAGAGATCCTACAAAGAGAATATAAAATATCATGTAATCTAGCCTCTCTAAGATCTTTACAGTTATTTTGTTTTCTTTCGAATTGTAACTTTAAACCTGAATGCTACTTAAACTTTAGCTTTTAAAGAGGTGCTCTTCTTCAGGAAAGTAATTTTATTACCAGGACCTGGCTGCTACTTAGAGCCTTTGACAAAATGGAGGAGCTTTTTCACAAAGGATGTTTGCTTACTCTATGTTTTCTGAATAATGACATGTCACAATATATATCATAAATGAGAGTGTTTTACCAAAGTTAATAAACTGGCAACAAACAGGTCAGTTTATTTTACTCTGTGGGGCACCCTTTGCAAAGCCTTAAATCTTTTTATACTTTTTCAACATTTATACACGTTGTGCAGAAGTATCTATACTTCTTGAGGTTTTTCAGACTTCCTCTTGTTACAACCACAAACTTCAACTTTTTTAATTGGATTTTTTTGTAATAGGTCACTGCAATGAAGTTCCTTCTGAAGTCCCCAGGTTAGTAAATACTGAGTTAACTCATATAATTTAATCTTAGTATGAATACTGCTGCTATGTAAAGTTTGTTAGAGAACATTAGTGAACAAACAGCACCGTGAGAACCGAGGAACACAGCGGACAGATCAGGGATAAAGTTGTGGGGAAGCCTAAAGCAGGGATAGATTATAAAACTGTGCTTTATTTAGATCTCACAGAGCACTGGTCAGTCCATAAAAGAAAGAGCATGGCACAACTGCAAACTTCTCAAGACATGGTTTTAAACTAACAGCCTGGGCCAGGAGAGCAGCAAGCACCCAAGAGGCACATGGAGGAGCTGAATAGACCTGCTCAGACAGACAATCTGTTGAATGGATATCTTTATGTTTCAAATCAAATTTCTTTGAAAAGTGGAAGAAGAGTGTGAAGAAAAACGACAAAAAGTACTATTTGCAATTTACCAGAACAACAAATAGGTGGAAGACGGTGCTCTGCTAATATGAGACCGAAACTGAACTTAGAACATAAGGCTGTGTGGAGAAAACTAGCACTCTAAAATCTCCCAGGTGAAACATGGCGTCATGCTATGGGATGCCCCTCCTTAGCAGGGCCAAGTGAACTCGTGAGAAATGACAGGAAGAAAACTGGAGCTAAATATCTTGAGTTATTTTGCAAACAAAGGGTGCTAAAGGTGGTAAAATTGGTAAATTGGCACAGGCATGCCGGACACAAATGCATGCCAAATTTTTGAGACTTAAATTTTTTTTAAATGACTTTAAAAACCATGTGTTCTTTACTTCCAATACACAATTGTGTACCATTTCTGTTGATCCATCTCATAAAGTCCCAACAAAATACATGACAATAGCAACAAAATGTAATGAAAAAATGAAAAAGTTCCAGGTATATGAATACTTTTGCCAGACAGTGTATATATTTTCCTTTTTTATTTCATGTCTACCCAGGACAAAATAAATACTGAAGTTCCACACAGTTTGTCATATACAATAAACAAATGTCTATCAAACTGTTTTTTTTATTACAAATTTCTGTTTTTCTAGACAGTAAGCTGCGATGGATGGATTATAGGATTCCGATAAAATGAGTCAGGACATTTTTATCACTTCAAATGTTTTACTCTTAGTTCAATTTCAGTGACACCTTGGGATACATTTTCCTATTAAAAAAAGGCACTGATGTTTGAGTTCATTTTCTTACATCAGGCAGGCATCAGAGAAATGCCTCCATGCCCTAAATAAAGAAAAATGAATACCTGATAATTCAAAGTGTTTCACTGTGCATTTTGACTTGAAGCTCAGCTTTTTCAGCAGCAGTAGCAGCAAAAGGAAACACACCTGAAGTTATTTAAAAAGTAAATAGTAAGATATGTGAGTAGAATTAATATATAAAGCGCATCAAAAAAGTTGCTTGAAAAATTCCCTGTAAACTCCTAATGCAATCTGCTGTTAGGGTGATGTAACAGTGCTGCAAAAAAGAAAGATTTCCAGTGCTTCAATGATGATGCAAATGTGTTTAAAACAACAAAAAACAGACAAACTCCAAATGCACACAGATGTCAGTGCACCACTGACAGACAGGTTATCCTTATACTGGAGAATTAAAATGGACCTTATGTAACAATACATCTGGTGAAATTCTGCATTGAAAGGTAACCCAGAGAGTCCTAGACTGGCTAAGAAAATCGAACAGGTTTTGTTTTCCTTTTTTCCCCCACAGTGTCTTCATCGGTTATAAAATGGATATGATGCATTGAATTCTCAGACCATGAACTTTTTACCATGTGGTTTTCCCTCAACTTCCAGTCTGAAGTCTTTTTAAAAGAGATACAGTTGTTTCTATATTGTGATAAAATTCAGCAAACTCCAAAATAAAAATCTCTCTTGAATTTCAAATGCTGGTTGAGTAAAAGCTGCATTTTTCATATCTTCTACTCTGTTGTTGACTACCATCAGAGCATTTTGTGGTGGCATTTTCTGTCTTGCATTTGTCTGGATGGGTGGAGGGTGGGGGTCCCTTGGATGTTGTTGGTGGAAGCATCTCCATAATTGACGGCACGATCTTACATCAGCATGGACGAAACAATACCAATGTAAGTTCTGTGGTTCAATCAAAGAAAGGACAGAATGATGGAATAGAGTAGATGGGTCAGAAGACTATGCTTTATCTGAGGAGCCTTATTTTTATTGGTTAGGAAGAAGGAGACTAAGAGTGGTGCTTCGGTCTCTGTAGGCAAATGACATGGGAAACCCACAATGGATGGGATGAAAATGCACAAAGAAGAGATCATTTGGGTGATGGGACTGAAAACGATGTGTAAAAACAGATGGGGAGAAAGGGTAGGAGAAAAATAGTTATAAAAAACATTAAAAAGGATGAGTAGAATAAAAATGGATGGTAAAGAGGATAACAAGAAAGGATGGAGATGGAGGGGGTGAAGGGGATTACAGAGGGATGAGAGAGAAGAGAAGGATGAAGAGGGGTTGTAAAAAGGGAAGGGGGGATAAGATTAAAAAGGCTCCAAAATATCTGTGAATAGTGGGTGGTATGAAAGTGATTTATAGAGAGGGAGGAAGAGGAATAAAGAGATGTAGAGTATTTTAAAAGAAGGATGGGAGAGATTAGTAGGATGAAAATACAGTCACAAAGATGGATAGGTGAAGTAAAAGAGGTTATAAATAGGGATAGAGGGAAGAGAGGGATGAAGAGGGGCTTGTAAAGAGGGATGAGGTGGATGGGTCGGATGAAGGAAGGTAGTAAAGATGGATGGCGAAGACAAGTGGGGATGAAAGCGGTAGGATGAAAAGGGTTGTTAAGAGGAGCTAGGATGAAGAGGGGAATGGAAAGGGGTTCTGAAGAGGGATGATTGGGGTGACTGGGATGAAACATGGTTATAAAGAAGGACAAGGATGATAAGTGTGATGGAATAGAATCATGAAGAGGGATTAGGAGGATTGGAATAAAAATGGTTGAAAACAAGGATGAGGAGGATAAAGGGGTCAAATAGAGGGATGGGGAGTATGTGAAAGATGAATACAGGCGTAAAGAAGGATTAGGAGATTGGGTTGGATGGGAAAGGATTATTAGGCATATAAAGGGGTGGTAAAGAGGCATGGTGAGGATTGGTTGGAAGAATAAAATGAAACAAGATTTGATGATGGATAAGGAGGATTTGTGAGCTAAAAAAGAGTCATAAAGAGCCATGGTGAGGATTGGTTGGAATGAAAAAAGGTTTGTAGAACAGGGACACGGCTGGAGAGAATAAAAGAGTATAGATAAGGTGAAGAAGAAATGATGAGTGGAAGCGAGCGTGGCGTCGAGAGCATAAGACAAAGTGTGCTGCATGTGAGAGCCAGCTACAAGTAGACCTTCCAAGAGATTAAAAGGCGTGGCTGAGGCTTGCCTTTGCTCTCGAACCTAAATTAGCACATTAGCTACATTTATCAAGTTTATTTGTTCTTAGTGTAATAATCTGAGTGAGACATGGTTTCTGGTGACAGAAGAGGTATTTAATTGGAAACAAACTTAAAAACCAAAACCACAACCAGATTTATGTGACAGGCAACTAGAAATAAAATCGTCCTAAAAGGCCAAACAGTCATGTAAGGTGTGATCAACTGTCACTACACACCTCATAGATGAGATAATGTCCGGCAACCGTGAAACGCTGTCTGTGCATCGATTGTCAACATGTTATTGCTTCAACAGAGGGTTAAATGGATTCCAGCAAATTCAGTCTACTAGAAAATATAATTATTAATTAGCCTGAAAGGAAAATAAAAGGAAGTTTTAGAAAGAGATTTCTATCACACATGAATCCCCTTTGTAAATGCTTTTGGGTCTTAAATTGGCCAGATGTCATGTTATTTTTAATCTACAGTTTGACAGAGAATATTTTAAGTGACTTCAAAAACAGCTCACAAAATGACACAGCTAATCTCACAAGAAGATAAATTGTGTGTAATCTACATTGGTGGGTATCATTATCTGATCATGCTCATCTTTTTTTTATTATTATAACCACACTGATAAAAAAAATAATAATAATAATATAAATTAATACATAAAGCAAAGAGCTTTCGAAACACAAAACATAAAGTTCAAATCTTCCAATAACCTTAAAATAGAAACCAAGACGTTTGCCAAGAAAAAATGCCTTTACATGGAAAACAACACAAGATTGGAGCACTTCATTAATGTGAAGGAAAAGGTCAAACGTTAGACCGATTCTGTGTCTGTAAGTCTCAATAAATGTGAAAAATGCATGAACACTGGCGACCTGAAAACATGTCCAGATATACGCGGCCTCATTAACAACAAAATGTACCTTACGCAAGTATTATGTGTGTGATCATTACTAGATAACAGCGAATACAGAACCATCACAACAGTTTTCTATTTTACCCATGCTTGCTCAAACTCATTTCACAGTCCCATCTCTAGGATGACATTTAGGTCGCAGGAAATATTCCTTCGCTTCTGAGTTTGACGAGCAGAACTTCTCTTTATGCTACAATCCCTCTCTCAGGACAATAATTTCACCTTGGTGGGGACATTATAAACACTCGGCTGCTCTTCTATAGTAATCAACATATATTATGGGATAAAAATGAGCGTTAGGATAGCTCTCCGTGTAAATAAACCGTCCACCCAGTTCATGTGTCCTGCTCTCAGCAGTGTTTGGAACAATCCCATTCCGCATCAGGAGGTCCATATAAAGGCCAGACAGCAGTGTGAGTGGTCAGCTCCATAACAAAATAAAAAGTGGCGAACAGTCGCTGGTGTGTGGGACACTTTCTCCTCCTCTCGCTTTTCCTCAGGGTCACAGGAAGATAGTCAAACAGATCCAAAGAAGTTGTGGTTGTCTCTCCATCTTGGAATTTCAGCACCTAAACAAACACATACACAGACAAAGGGAGAGCCATTGGCTGAAAGTAGGTGTCCTGCGGTTGCCAGCATGTTGTCCAGGCCAAGTGGACGGTGTCCGCTCTAAAGCAAGGAGCTGGGGCTTTCTGGGGCTGGTGGGGGTGTATGTGTGGGACTGTGGCGCACTGGCAGAATGTCGTAGTGGCTGGGGATGTGGCTGCCACAGGAAAGATCATAGGGGCCCTGGGAGAAGCCTGTGGCCATTCCATTTGGTCCCTGCAGGATACTCACAGTAGGCTCTGCAACAGTTTGGGGAAAAAGTTAGAAAAACAGAAAACAGAGGTGTACGTTAGTAAGGCCGAGTAGAAATGTCAGACATTGACTCAAGAAACCATGTTAATGTAAATTAACCAGACAATCTTAGGCTATTAAATTAATAAATCTTATAGTTTCCTATCAAAACCCCAGTCAGTTACAGCAGATGGTTTCTTCCTGTTGAAAGGGAGTTTTCCTTTCCAGATTCATCACATGCTTGTTCAGTATGAGTGATTGTTGCGAAGTCAGTAACACCATGCAATCAGCTGGATTTCCTCAGATAGAAAATTTTTTCCCAACACATTAAACTGAAATTGACTGCACTGTTTTCTAACTTGGATATAATTGGAATATATAAATTCAACACTGAAGTTCTCTATGTGATTTGACTCACTTGACTACATGTTTCTGTATAAAAATATAATAATTATGCTGTGTTAAGCACTTTGAGTTTACATTTGTTGAGGACCATTGCTATAAAAATAAACTGAATTAAAATGAACTAATGTATGAACATAAAGTGAAGTGTGAATTCTTAACCAAACTACAGATCCATTTTCTTTATCTCCCAGAATAATTTTGATATAAGATCACTCAAAACCATTTACACTTCTGTTATGAATATGCTAAGAATCAGTGGAAGCACCGGTAATTAAATTTACAGAATTTAAATTTCTACTCACAAATATCTACTAATTGGTAGTAAAAGAAACAAAAAAGACAAAAACCAAATGGCAAATTCTACTGTAAGGCTAAAGGGAGAGGAAATAAAAAACCCCACAAAATAACAGTGTAGACCTTTGATTCCAACAGTTCAATTCACGTATAATGGAAATCTCAGTAATGTTGATTTTACCTGCTGTTAAAAGCTGTTTTTATGAGACTGTGTATTTCTAGTTGAAAAGACTTGCCAATAAGAAGTGGATAAGAAGTTTCTGTGTTTAAATCTCAATGTTTAGCAATCACATCCTAAAATGACCAGAGCAAAGAAGTTAAACTAAATAAAAGATCATATCTGAGGTGTCTGTGCTCGCTCAAACGAGAACTCAATGCTCCCTACCAAATCAACAGCAAACTCACCAACATCGTAGACGTTCCTGCTCACAGTGCCCAGGAGCGTGGCGGTGCCTCCAAAGGGGACTTCACGGTGGGAGGGGGACTTCATCTCTACATAGCTGCTCTCTGTATGCTTGCACGACAACCCGGGTGGGTCTCTGATAGTGGCGTATGGATTGTCACTATTCAGGGAGCAGGAGCTGTTGTTGCACATGGAGCTCTTTATGTAATCTGCAGTTGCCACAAGACAAGGATTTATGCAACATCATAAAAGATGAAGCGATTGTCAGACTCATAATGGCGATATTAATATATGAATTTAAGCCGATATTGGAGAATGGCGAAGAGAATGGCAATGAAGCTTGTTGCCATTCTGAAGCTGAATTTCTTTTGTCTGCGACAGGTGACTAATGGTGGTATATAGTAATAAGAGTACAAAGGCAAGAGAGTGGAAGGCTCATCTCATCTATAACGGTCTCATCAATCTGATAAGAGGCCTCATTAGAGGCCGCCGCAGAGCCCTCTTCACACCCCTGGGTCCCTCACATTCACCAGCGCTGAAGACAAAATGACTTATCAGGCATCGAGCCATGGAAAGCAATTACTGTTGGGATAAAAGCTCAGCCCACCATGATCCTTTACAGACTGCAGACAATTCTCGTATAAATCACAGAAAAAATACAGATGTGATATTTGGTAGTATGAAATTAATATCAAAAGACAATACAATCCAAACAAATAAAAAGGTGCATCGGGTGTAAAGCGTGAAAACATTTTGTAACCACATATTTAAAGCTGAATCCAATTCCACTGGCAGATAAAGTTTAAAAACATATGAAAACTATATTTTAAAGCTATCTGCTTACCTTTTCTAGACCCTCTTTGTGGCTGTGCCTCACTCTGTTGAACCTCTGAAAAATTTAAACAAGAAAAACAACCATTTTATATAAAAACTGATCCAATTTCAGCTTTGAGTCTACTTATATTGAATCAGATTAACATAAAGTTCATGCTTGGATTTTCCTGATTTTCCTTTATTTGCATCCTGTTAGTCAGGCCATAGTTTGCAGAGATGTTACAAAGGATCATATTGAGCTAACGGTACAAAGGTATCAGTCAGGAGTACAAAAAGTTCCACTGCTTTTTATTTTTTAACTGCAATTTTGTCTGTGGGGAATTAAGGTACACTGCGCTTTCTGTAGAGCGGTTTTAAATCTGCTGTAGGCTGACGATTGTAAGGTCTCCAAGCTCCTGCTCCCAGGCAGCATTTTACTTCACCTTCTCCTTCTCACTGTATAAAGTATTATACAAATAATTGCCTTTGTCTTCGTTAGCTATTGCGTTACACATTGATGCCTGACTTTGTTGTGTTGTAGACATCTTCCCTGTATAACCATAGGCTGTTCACTTTCTTTCTCTCACACTTTTTTTTTACACATTTCTCAACATCAAACATGTAATTGAATATAACCATCATCAGGGACAAGCATGAACAAAACTAAAAGGAAAAAAAATTGAAATGGTTTTATAAATCATTTAAATAAACTATTTAATGTATGTTCATGGCAAGTCTGTCAACCCTTCTAAACCTTGTAAATATCCTAAATATAACATAAAAGTGATCCAACATGACTTCTTAGTTGTGGGGAAACGTGAACTTTTATCATTAGCAGTTTATTTAAAGGTGATATAAGACAAAAGGGTGGAATAAAAATCAGGTTTGAGCAGTCAGGGTGTTTTAATTAAGGAACAGCGGTCTATCACAGTTTGATCTTCAAACATTTGTTTGAAGGATTCTATTATCGCACAAGTAAAGGAGACTTCTGATGGACAGCAGAAAAAAAGTTGCAGATATCCATCAGACTGGCAATAATGATGTAAAGCACTGTTAAAAAGAAATCACACTCTTTTACAAAACTTTTTCAGAAACTTTGAATTTTTGGCTTCATTTTTGTTCAATTGAGTATGACATGGCAGAATCTGTGATGCTTGGTTTTGTACGCTTAAAGATGGATTTAAATAATTTTAGAGCGTGATAAAGACCTGGGCCCGCATTCACAAAGATTCTCAGAGTCCTCTCAATGTCATTCTGTTCTCTGCTGAGAGCGACTCTGAGCAAGGAGACGACACATCTTCCTATGTTAGTGAGGAGGTGTGGTTGACCCAGTTGCTAGGTGTGACTCTGTCTTCTAAAAGCTGTGATTGGTTGTTGCAAAAAAAAAAACAACAAAAAAAACCCCAAAAAACAAATGAGCTCCAAGTAATCAATGGAGGGAAATTAACTGATGATAGACTGGTTTCAGAAATATGTAAATCATGATGATGACTTAGTAAAATGAAATTAATTGTCACACAGCATCATAGCTTATTTACATGCTCGTCATTATTTTGATTTGCTTATTATTATGTTACTCGCCATGCTGGTCATTTTCATACTGCATCTATTGCATATTAATATTAAAATTCAGCATTTTACTGTGATCTACTTTTGTAAAATGAGGTTTAGTTTGGTAAAATGACCAAAACAAAACAGAGAAAAAAAGGTGGAGAAAGCTGAACTGACCAGAGGACTAGAACTGGCTGGGATCACGGTGCGAACAAACAGGAATTCCCGAACAGATCAATGCATCGTTCCCTTTGTTTTCAGCACTAGCCTGGAATGTGAGCAGCGCTGATTCCTGCTGCGATCAGACGCTAGAGAGAAGTTGCTTCACACCAGCGAACTTCTCCACAGATATGGGAGCGTTGTAGATGACCATTTAGGCTTAGGCTGCTGACATCATCATGTACAATACAGCAAATACTTATTCATCTCATTTACATCTTCCTTCTATGTGCATAGTGCTCAGATTATTGTACTGTATCTTGTCTTGAGTTTTTATTTTTGTATATATTTTTTCGAGTTTTTCAAATTTCAATTTTTTTAAGGCATTTTACAGTCTGTAAATATTGAAATAATTCTGTACTATATTGTTTGTAATTTTGTTCACTTTTTCATTCATGGTTATTTATTATTGTTTCTATTATTATTTTTATCCTTCCTAATATTACCTTACTAGAGGTGCACCTTTAACCTGACCTGCTACTTAAACTATTTCATTTCACCCTATATAATAAGGTTTATTTTATCTTTATATTAATAATTGTATGATTGTTATAGAAGTTTATGTGTTCATTTACTCAACTATTTACGGTGCAGATCTCTGCATAATCAAGCCAGTAGCATTTTATTAATTCACTGTTGTTCATTGTTTGGAGAATATCTCTCCGTTCTCTCTTGGTCTTTCCACCATCTTTTCTGCTTAAGACACTCTTAGGCTCACTAAAAGTCCTCCTCACAACTCAAAACTCAATATTTCCTCAAGCTAGGAGCTCTCTTAAGGCCTAAAATCCTTCGTGTATAACTTTTATATTACCAAAGGAAAATCCTAAGAAATATCTTAAGGGAGAGAATGAGATTTTTCTTAGAATGACATCACTAGGAGCTACTTTTAGTCTTAGGATTCTTTGTGAATACATGCCCAAATCATTTGTAACTACCAAAAGACACAGTAACTTTTAAACATGACGTTTCTCCAAATTACAGAAATTAAAGACTGTTATTATATAGGATATATAAATAAAACTGCTCAACAAAGTTACAGTGAGGGTAAGCATCAGGTTTTCATTTGGCCACAATAAGGAGAACTATGAACACTATTCTGCAAATAACTAATTGGTTTACATGAAATGTGTTGTGTTAATAAATTATATTGATATGGTTTGCATTCAAATAATAGGTAAAATTGCTGCATATGTTAGGATAATAGAGTTTCACAATTTTGGTGTATGAACTGTACCTTAAAAGAAAAAATGCGACATTTATCATAAAAACATCCCTAAAGTCACAATTTTTACAAGAAAAGAATGACTTTGGAAATTAATGTAATGCATAGGTTTCTGTACAATCCATTGCGGTCCATCATTAAGGTATTTCTTTGTCTTTAATCAATGAAGTGTTTCAAATACAACTACATACTGAAAAATCCCAGCTGGATGTTTATTTGATTAAGCTTTGATCTAGATCTAGTGCTAATCTAGACATTCTAAAACGGTCCTTGGTTTGTGTAAAATATGTATCAACAGCTCTATTAAGACTGGGAGCAGTTTTTGAAGCGATTTGGTAACAGTAGTCTGAAAAGGGGTTAAACCGAAAGAACACTATGTTGGAAGATTTTTGCATTTCAGAAACCACAACCTTTTAAAACGTTGGTATATCATATAACAGTAATGGGCAGACACCTTGTCAAGACTTTAATCTAAATTATATATGGTTAGAAAAAAAAACTAAAGTGAGCAGAAGAGAAAATAAACCAACTGATAGAGAGTAGAATTGTCTGTCAGTAAAAAAAATAAAAAAGTTTATTCTTTACTGAAACTCATTTGTGAATTGATAAAAACTCAGACATTTTCATCTCCTGAAGTTAGCGCACAGCAGTAGCCTTGCAGACACTCAGTCAGCTACTTTCCTTCCTGCAAAGGCTCACTCAAACAACCATGACTGAGAAACAAAACAGCGAGCTGCTTCATAAGCTGCCATTAGCCCTCTAAATATTAGCAACTTACTAATAGTCCCATTCTGGTCCTACGCCAAGATCTGTTTCCCCAGTGTACAGCAGCTTCATCCAAGCAGGTACTAAATGGTTAACCCCCCATTTCTTATTATTTATCAAATTTTTTTTAAAGATGTTTTTTGCAGCACTAGTGGCCTTTATTTTTCCAGTATTTTTGTTGAAAGTAGGCAGACAGGAAATGGGGATGGAGAGAGAGAGAGAAGACATGCGGCAAATGTCGCCGGGGCTCGAACCCTTGACAGCCGTGTCGAGGTTTAAAGCATCTGTACATGGGTGCCGCACACTCTTGTTGTTTATCTATAAATAAAAGCCACACTTTTAAGCTCTTCCATGTCTCTAAATAGGTGCGGACCTGCCAACTACTTAATGGTTTTGTTCCAGTAAATAAAATAGAGATATTGTCATACTGTAATAGGTTATATTTTTCTGATCCTTTTTAAAAAGAAACCTTTGCTTTCAAAAAGGCTGCAGCAGTTTTCTTTGCATCAATATCTAGTTTGAAATGTCAGTATTGTGACAACCCTAATAAGCAAATTATATATTGTGTGAAGTAAAATTCATCCCAACCAATAGACAGGACTGACCAACAGTTACCCTGTAATCAAATAATTCGGTTTTATAGCTATAGATACAGTGCACATTATCCCAGATAATGACACTAAAAGGTCACACACATCTTCTTTTTAATGTCTTCTTATGACATGAGTGAACATCAAGGTGAAATACTAAAGAAAATATTCAAAGAACACCTTAAATCAGTGTAGCGTTTCTCCAAGTAGGCACAATAGAATGTTTCTGGCCTGTTAAGTAATCTAAAATATATGTTACTGAATCTAATTTCTGTTTAAATATAAAGACATACAGGTATCATTTGTAACAGCAGTATTGCCTCAATTTCTTTTCTAGATACAAACAGAGGTGGGGAGTAACTAGTTACATTTACTTGAGTAACTTTTTGAAAAAGTGTACTTCTAGGATTAGTTTTACCTTCCAATACTTTTTACTTTTTTGTGAGCAATGTTATTTGAAGTGACAGTACTCTTACTTGAGTACAATTTCTGACTACTCTACTCACACTGAATTGCTTGAATGAAGATAATGTTTTTTTTAACCAAAAATGCACCAGACAGACACAAACACACATAGTTAATGTAAAAGTGAGGCTTCTTGGTTGTACTATGCCTGTTATTTACTGAGCCTGCTGTGCCATTTGGAGGTCAAGTGAATATACAGTATATATTGTCGCTATTTTTGTTTGTTTTAGTCTTTAAAACACCAGAATTTGCATATAATTTAATATTACTATATAATATAATTTTCTAAATATTAAATCAGATGTTATGATCCGTTACTCAGTAATTTTTTACTTTTCTTTGGTAAAAACATGTTGAAGTAGTGCTACTCTTGTTTAAGGACATTTTTTGGCTGCTCTGCCCACCTCTGAATACAAACCAATCTCATCTAGTTGCATTTTAAAAGTTGACAGATCAACACCTCTTTATCTCTACAACTACAACTAAATGTGTTGTTCTGAGCAATTTTTAAAAGGCTCCTATCCTGAATTAAAATGCTCACACTATTTTGAAGGATATTCTATAATTAATATCCTAAGTGTGCAGCGTTTGACCCAATGTAAGCCATCATGGTCACTGGGGGAAGTAAAGAAGGACTAATGAGCTCATAGTGAGCCTTATTCATCTCCACTCCGGTTCTCCCCCTGTTCTACCCGCATATCTTATCAAAATCAGAGCAAAGGTTATGTTTAACAAGAGAACCTTGGTTCATCTTCATTCACAGCAGGCCTCCGCCACTGAGAGGTCGGACTTAATGACACACGTGTCTTTGCCCTTGATTCGACAGTTTTGCTCATTTATTGCTTCTAAATCCAAATTTAGCCTGTATGTGGTGTGACATAATAAGTGAGAGTATGACTGACCTATGTCATTAAGGTTGCAGAAGGCTCTCCATTCTGAGCCATTTCGGCTCTTCAGGGTACTTGACTGCAAAAAGAAGAATATAACATGACAATGCTGCAACATGGTTTTGGGTAAAATAAAAAATAATGACCCTAATGGATATATGTTTATGCTGAAAGCTCATACTTTGAGTGTCAGGGTCCCATCTAGGTTGCTGGAAATGGTTGAGACTACATTACACTGAGCTACAGTGGGGTAGCTGGGGTTGGAGAAGCATTGGCTTGTGCTGCTGGTGCTGTTCTGGTTCTGGATTACCTCTGATGCGCTGGTCCTCATTGCAACAGTACTGCCACACTCTAAAAGTTTACAAGATGAGAAGTTTAAAAGATAAATGTAAGTCCATGACAACAGTTTTCAGCTTTCCCATTTAGTTATATTAATACCACGACATTAACTTATTTGTGAAGATAAGAAAAATGACACATAATAAAAATAAAAATAAAAAAGTAAAATCTGAGAATTGTGGCCTAAATTTGAATCCAGCCTACTGGGTTAATACTATAGATAACCAGCTTTCTCTGCAATTATAGCTGCAAGTGTTTTGTTTTCTACCAGCTTTACATATCAAAATAGGTCAAGCTCAGGTAGATCGGATGGAGTTAGCCCTGTATTTATCATCATCCATTTATCGATCAGCTCTGACCATTTCTCCTATCCCTGATAAAGAAAAGCATTCCCACAGCATGATGCTGCAACCACCATTAGTAACCTTGGAGATGGTGCTTCAGGTTGATGTGAAGTGCTTGTTTTCCACAACAAGTCCCCTATATGGCTTTTGAAACTTTAAACTAGTTTTTTTGGCTGTTTTTCAACAAAGGTTTCCTTCTTGCAACTTTTCCAAAGAAAGGGTGGATTTATGAAGTGCACAACTAATAACTCTCCTGTCATCAGAGTCTCCCACCTTGGCTTGAACTGTGCTCTATGAGATGTTTAAAGCTTGTAATATTGTTTCATAACCTAACCCTGCTTTAAACCTTTCCACAATTTCCTCCCTGACCTGTCTGCTGTGTTCTTTGGTCTTAATGAACATTAGTTCACTAATGTTCTCTAACAAAGGCTTTCACAGAACAGCTGTGCTTTTACTGAGATTAAATCAAACCTAGGTGGTTTAGGTGACTTCTGAAGGCAACTGGTTGAAAGTAAAGGGGGCAGAAAACAAATTCATGCCACACTTTTCATATTCTTTCTAGTACACATTTTTTTTTTTTTTACAAAACCCTGTATTCTCTATCTTCCACTTCATAGTTATTCATCTTTTGTTGTTTTATCACATACAATCCCAATAAAATACAACAAAATTTGTGACTGTTAATTGACATCAAATGGTAAATGCACCATATATTTATATATACCTTATACCCTATATTGTAAATAATATATAATTTTAGCCATATAAGGAAAATACTTGAAATATCTTACCAGAAAGAGAGTAGTCAGTGCTGTTAATGTGCATTGCCTGTGAGTAGGACACACTGGGCTGGATCTCTTGGCCCTTTTCCCTTTGTCTCTGTCTGTACCACACAAACACACTAAGCATGGCCATGAGGATAAGGAGGAGAAAGATGATGCCCATGACAGCCCCTGCAGACTGGCGCTCTGACCCATGTGCTGGGCTAATCTTGGTGTATGGGTTGAGTTCTTCCATCATCAGAGCTGCTACATAGAAAACAAAGACACTGAGTGACCTAAACTGTATGCACACATTAATGTTTGATCAATAGCACGGAGCAACTTGTTTAACAGCTCAGTCACCTTGATCACAGCGGATGCCTTTATATCCAGGGCTGCAGTAGCACGTTCCAGTCACATAGTCACAGGTAGCATTGTTCAGGCACTCACACAGCTGCTGGCAGCCATATCCAAATGTACCAGCAAGACACTCTGCATGGCAGAGGAGTGCATTACTACATTTATCAAATTAAAGCACTTTGTGAACACGAGCCAAACACATCCACTGGGTAATTTTGCACAGATATAAAATGTGTTCGGTCCACTCAACTCTGCTCGCAGCCTGTCCCAATGAAGCCTGTTCGGCAAACACACTGGCCCGTGATGTGGTCGCAGTCCGCGCCGTTCTGGCAGCGGCACACTTCGGTGCAGTCTTTTCCATAGAACCCTGAAGGACAACCTGGGGATGGAGATGTATGTTTGCATGGAGAGGGGAGGGAAAAAGCAAGGGAAAGTGGAAGAGTCAAGGTCATATCATAAGGGAACTGGGAAATCAATACAATTCAATTCACAGCATACTCAATAAAGGACTCTGTGAATGAATGGAAATGAAAGATTTCCTGCTTCAGCAGAAAATCCAGTTATGCTCTGAACATAACTTTGTTGACCAAAAGGAACAACACAACTGGGAATGTTAGGACTGTGTGACAAGAAGGAAAACAGTCAAAACAATGTTCCTTATCATGCACAATAGTATAAGCATGACTATACAAACAACTCTGGATAAACCCTTAGGGTTCTGGATAATGACATTTAAATTACAGGACTGAAGCTGATGAGCTGCACTATCAGTGAGTAAATGACGGGAATGTATTATGAGCGGAATGATGAAGTGACCATTATCTTTATTTGATGTTGCTCTTCCTAAAAAAATGAAAATGGAAACTTCACATCATACATTTGCCTCGAGACTGGAAAACATGCCTCCATATCATCTACTGCAGTTCTGTAGCGCAGCCAGTAGATGACACTGTGCATCTTGTTTCTGGGGGTGGGGAGAAACTCACGCTGTGTGCAGTAGAGACCAGTCCAACCAGAGCTGCACCTGCACTCTCCGTCATAGGCACTGCACTGGGCTCCGTTGTGACAGTTACACGAGTTGAGGCAATCAGGACCC
Organism: Girardinichthys multiradiatus; assembly: GCF_021462225.1. Taxonomy (NCBI): domain Eukaryota; kingdom Metazoa; phylum Chordata; class Actinopteri; order Cyprinodontiformes; family Goodeidae; genus Girardinichthys; species Girardinichthys multiradiatus. The sequence goes on along the minus strand of NC_061795.1, from coordinate 25,414,982 downwards.
CAATGACCAGAGGGACAGGCTGCAGATGCCAGAGACACAGTCAAGCTCATGATCACACTCTGTGTCATACCCTGAAACATGCATGCATGAAGCACCAAACACATGAAAGTTGCAACATTCTCTATGCATTTGTGAAATATGTTTCACTGTATATTCTGAAAATCCTGTATTGGCAGACAGATGTTAAGTAGGCATGGGGCGTTACCTGAAAATCTATAGTCATACTGTTCCCACAGTTTGAAGTCCTTATAATGAGATTCCAGAGAAGGTAACCAGAACTTTCTCCGACAGTTTGGAGTGTAGAGTAATGCTGTGTGGCTCCTCCTGTTGCTGCACACCATTAGTCAGCTGACTGAAAGAGGCTACTACACTGTTTCCATCCACAAGGTTTGGAAGATTTTGGCAAAGTCTGGAAAACTTCTGCAACCACTTGTTGCTGTCAACCTCTTTGCAGCCTCCCCGACCAGTTTCAGTTTCATAAAAAGTTACTGTTGTCCCGTACTTTCTCCAGTTTATTGCCTTCTCTTGGCATGTTAAGTATGTAATGCTGTGGATGTTTTTGTTCTGCCTGATACCTTGGTAAAATGAGATCATTCTCATACTCTGTTTGCAAACTGTGGCTAAAGGATGCAAATAAACAGTGTTGGTTTAAGTGTGTTCACATTTGTGCAACCAGGTAATTGCAGCTCTTTTTCTTATAATTGTTACAATAAATGTGTTTGCTTTTAACCTGAATTGTACAGAATAAATGTTACATTAACTATGGGAAAAGTTTGAAATTCTTGATTAGGGTCTTTTTTTACATTACAAAATCTTAGACCTTTAACAGGGGTGTCCAGATTTTTGAGAATCACAGTACCAATGCATACACAATACATATCTGTTTCCCATGGTGTGCTGGCTCAAAGTTGCCTTAATGATCTTTGGCCTGAGGTGCAGTACATCAAAGAGCATAATATATTACAACAGCCATTTAAGCCAGCTATGTGTTTTACATCATCTGGAGCTGAGGGCATTACTTGTGGATGCGTAGGGTCATGAAGATGACTAATGTGTATGAACTTAAATGCGTGAGGGAAAAAAAAGAGTGGGAGATGATGAGAACAAGGGAAATGTGGAAAACTGAAAAACATTTGAGGTAGATATAGTGAAGTAGTACCCTGCGAACAATCGTCTCCGGTCCAGCCAGGGAAACACTGGCAGGAGCCGTCGATGGGGTTGCAGGTCCCATTGTTGGTGCAGCGGCAGATCTCGGTGCAAGCCCTGCCGTACCTGCCGCTCGAACAGACTACAAAACAAAAACAAGAAACAAAATTAAAAACACATGGATCTACAAAAAGCCATACTGAACTTAATATGATTACTAATGTTAAAGATCGGTAGAAGGTATCAAAACGTGGCATGACATGAAATCTAAGCACTTTATTGAGAGCAGGTGTACCAAAAACAAAGACGTTGTATGGCAGCTGAGGTGAACATTCCCTCTAATACACAATATTGTTCTATTTGAGTGGACACAAAGTGAACTGATCTGTTTAGACAAAAGCAGGAGTTAATCACTGCCTCCTGTGGCATAACGGCCCTATTTCTAACCACTAGAGAGGAATGAGTGATGCGCCACAGAATTAAAATAGACCGTGTACACAGACCACTATATAAATATTTTATGAAATTAATATTTCAATGCACTCTGGCACTATTCTATAAAACATATCATTTTCAGTGAAACCTCTATTGTCTTTTTTGTGGGGATGATGGATGAGAAGAGACAAATTGTACCAAGGTGTATCTGAGTGTCAGAATCAGGGAGTTGCAGCACCAGAAGATACATCAAAGGTCTCGTATTAAGAGAATAGCCCAGTGTTAGAAATATCTGATAAGGTGGCTGGCTGAGGAAGAGCGGGGTTGGACTCATTTTCATGTGGAGTGATTTTAATGATTGCATTTCAACTGGCTTTCCTCTCTTCGCGAGAGCTCTTTCAAGCTCCTTCAAGCAGGTTGTCATTAAGCCATGAGGTTGAAACCCCCATGCTGCTTTTGGGGAATTTCAAACCTCAGCTCACTAGGAGAGCTTCATTAGGCTGGGACTCTGCGTTTTGGACAAAGGACAAGTGAGGGTGCCAGTGGGGCTCAACATAAGGAGGAGAACATCCATGTTGTCGGCCACCTCAGTCCCTCGTCGCCCAATGCCTGCTCAATAGTAATTACAGCCATGACAAATTAGGACCAGCTCTTATCTTTTTTTACTTCTCTTCCTTCAACTAAGCTTTTAAACTTTTATTTATAAGATACTGCTTAAAGTCATGGAAGAGAATTCGAGACAATCCTCCATGGCTTTCTGAAATTTATAAAAAAAAAAAAAAAGGTAAATTACTAAAAGTAAAAAGCTGTAGCACAATAAATCCTTTTCTAATGCTTGCTTTAATTTATATGTTGGCCAGTGGGAAGCCACTAAAGAGCACACAAACATGACCTAATTTAAAACTGGTGAAATTTGATTTAAAAGAAGGACAGAGGCTCCACAAGAACAGAACAAGGGTAAAGTTTCCTTTCAGTGTTGATGATAACTTTTTCCACAAAATTCAAGGGATTTAATTGGGATTTTAAGGAAAACGTTCTAAAGTAGAGCTCGATTGGGAAGTGTAAGGAAAGTGATGTGTGTTTTTTAAAATCTTTAACCAAGAAAAGCCTGAGAAGTGTGGTGTTTTAGCCCATTGTTTGCAAAAAAGTTAAGTTAGATTGAAAGTCAGACTGAATGGCGAGCATCTGTGAATATCAGTTTTCAAGTTTTATTCTAGGTTTCAAACTGGATTTAGGTTTGGACTTTGACTGGGCCATTTTAACACATCACTTTGCTTTGATCTAAATAATTGTAGTGTCTCTCTAGCTATTTAAGGTTGTTCTCCTACTAAAAGGTGAATTTTCAGCCCAATCTCAACAAAGATACAATTCAGCCTGGATTTAAAATTGTCTGGAGAGCAAACAGAAGGCAGAATAGCCTTTTGTTATTTTTGAATAAGTGCATTAAGTCAGCATGAGATGAAGCATAATATTTTAATAATTAAGCATTATTCCTTTGCAAAATATAAGAAGGAAAAAAGTCTGGAAAACAAATTTTTTAACCTTACTCAATTATGCTTTTTCAATACCAACCCAGACTTGGAAAATGATGAAAACAAATTTCATACTTTTCAGGACTGTTCAAGACTGCGTCAAAATGCTCCTTGTATTTAGCTCTCTAAATCTCCCTTCACGTACCCTTTACTATCCCTGATGAAGAAAAGAAACCCCTCTGCATGATGCTACAACCACTGTCAAGGTATTATATAGTGTGTTCAAGGTGTTGTGTAGTGTTAATTTATGCAGTTTGTGACAAATAGATGTCCTGTCAACATATTACCTCAACTATATATCTCTGCAACTACTCCAGACTTACCATGGGCCTCCTGGCTACTTCTCTCATTCATACTTATCTTGTCTAGACACAGACACCGGGGGGCTCTACTTACTAATGACCAAGGCAATTGGCTACATTGGATTTTATTTAGGGGTATTAGAACAAGGGGGACAGAATACAAAAATGCATGCAACACCAGATTTTTATTAGTCAAAACCTTTAAAAACCCTGTATAATTCTTATTCTACTTCACAATTGTAAGCTACTTTGTTTCAAGTTTATAATTGTAACATTAGGAAATGGGAAAATCTTTAGGCAGTAAGGGGTTCTAATGCAACACAGCAAACGGAAGGAAGGAAGGAAGGAAGGAAAGAAGGAAGGAAGGAAGGAAGGAAGGAAGGACACAACCAGGCAGGAGGAAAGGACAGATGGTAGCAGGTTACAACACAAGAAAGAAAGAAAGGAAGAACAGGAGGAATGGAAGCACGGCACTAGGAAGGAAAGAAGAAAAACAAGGACAATAAGAAAGAAGGACACAAGAACACAAGGAATGACGGAAGGAAGGTATGGAGGAAATGAGTGAAGGAAGTAAGGAGGGAATGAAAGAATAAAGGAAGGAAGGCAGTGAACCAGAAAGGAAAGAAGGAAAGCAAGGACATAAAGAAAGAAGGACACAAGGAAGGAAGGAAAGAGGGTGCTGAAGAAATGAAGGAAAGAAGGAAGGAAGGAAGGACAAAAGGGCAAAAAGTAGAAATGGATGGAAGTAAAAGGTCAGAAAGGAAAGACACAATGAGGAATAGAAGGGCATAAGGAAGACAGGAAAGAAGAAGGAAATGAGAGTCAGAAAAGGACAAAGGACACAAGGAAGGATAAAGGGAAGTAAGGACATGTGGAAATAAGTCAAGAAGGACAAAAGGAAGGAAGCAAGGAAGGAAGGACATTTAAGCAATGGAATAAAGAGCAAAGTCTGAATATATTTTTCCATTGTCTTATTTTCTTTTTCCACTTATTCAGAGTTGGAAAAAACCTGAAATCTAATTTCATACTGTTCCAGACTGCATGGGAAATCTGTAATATAAAACCAACCTTTAAATAAAAGGTTAATAATTAAATACAACACATATTTAGGTAAAACATGGCAACACAATAAAATGAAGCTACCTCTTGTGCACATCTTGTTTATTCAAGACAACCATTTTTATACGGATTATATGGATTGTGCAGACACTTATCAAATATCGTACATTTAAGCAAAATGTCATTAAACTTCTACTTATTACTGCAAATGCATCCAAATTTAGTAGTAGCTCTGTATGTACACGTGTAGACAGGTAGAACAGAAAAAAAAAAAAACATAAAGGGAAACTGCAGGAAACGGAAAAGGATTTATGAGGCTACTTGCCTTGGTTGCACAGGGAGCCCGTGAAGCCAGAGAGGCACTCGCAGTGACCAGTAACGTGATGGCAAGGCCCGATGCTGTGCACACACTGCGGACATGTCTGGCTGCAGCGGTGACCGTAGAACCCCGGAGAGCAGACTGCAGCCAGCAGAGCGTGGCAGGGGAAAGGAGAGCAAATCAGTCACCAATGTTGATGGAACAAGAGGTATATAATTATTGGACACAGCATGACAAGAGCGATCAAGGGAGTAGAGAAAAATCAACACTGAAGGAATTAAAAGCAGTGGAGACAAGGAGCGCGTGTGAAGGGGAGAGTGGAAGCAGTAAAGGCTGTCATTATTGTAATCACCGGGATTTTATCTGCTATGTCAGACAGAATAGTAGGAGTTAAGAGAAATGTAAAAATATTTTTCTGTGTTAAGAGTTAAAAGCAGCTTTATGATCTAAAAAATAAATAAAAAATCAGGAAACGATAAACAACCCTGTGTCGGTAATGTACTGAAAGAATATAAATCCAATAGTACTGTATTATAAAATGTTGTTTTGCTAGTATCACATACAAAGGTCCTAAATATTGGAAACGTAATAAGAGGCTGTAGCTGATGAAACTATTAGATATAACACTGGCTTGCAAAAGTATTTACACCCCTGGTACTTTGTCACATTGTGGCACCACAAACTTACAAGTATTTTGGGAGGGATTAAATGTCACAGATTAACACAATGCAGTACATATCTGTGAAGTAAAAGGAAAAAGACACATGGTTTTCTAATAAAAAAATATCGGAAAAAGTAGGGGATCATTTGTTTTCAGCCCCCTTTGTTTCAAAACAATTTTGCAGAACATTTTAGCTGCGGTTAGAGCTGATAGTCTTTTGGGGTATGCTCCTACCAGCTTTGCACATGTTGAGACATGCTGAGACATTCTTTGCACAAAAGTAGAAAAAACTCAGTCAGATTCAATGGAGAGCACATATGAACATATGAAGTTTTTTCACAGATTCTCAATTGGATTAAAGTCTGGACTCTGACTGGGTTATTCCAACACATGAACCTGTATCTGTGACTCCATGTGTAGGGTTGCTGGAAATTGCTAAAGATAACCATCCCACAGTATGATGCTGCCACCGCCATGTTTCACCCTGGGGATTATGTGTTCAGGGTGCGTTTTTTCCTGCACACACCATTTTACATGTAGGACAGCATGTTCCATTTTAACTAGTCTACCCTGAGCACCTTCTTCCACATATTTGCTGTGTCCCTTACTTGGATTGTGGCAAACCATAATTGGGATTTGTTTTGGCTTTCTTTCAGCAATGACTTTCTTCTTGCCACACTTCAATTAAGAGCAGATTGCATGAGTTGTCCTGTCAACAGAATCCCCATCGTGAGCTGTAAATCTCTGCAGCTCCTCCAGAGTTGGCCTCTAGACAGCTTCTCTGATTAATGTGGTCCTTGCTTGGCTTGTCATCCCACCTACGAAGGCCATGTCTTGGTAGGTTTGTTCCTGTGACAAACTCTTTTCATTTTAGGTTAAGCAGGAGTTCAGAAGAAACTTTGGGATGTTGCCTTATGACCTAACCCTTCTTTAAACCTCTCCACATCTTTATCCCTGACCTTCCTGCTGCGTTCCTTGGTCTTCTCGATGCTGTTTTTTTTCCTGAGGCCTCCACCAAACCACTGTATTTATACTGAGATTAAACGGCACATAGGTCAGCTTTGTTTCCTAATTAGGTAACTTCCAAGGCAGAATTTTGCACAGGATTTTATTTAGCACTATCAGAGTTAGGAGAGCTGAAAGCATTTCCATATGAGAATTTTAAAATTTCTATTTGTAAAAAAATGTAAAACCATGTTTAATTTTTCTTGCATTTTAAAATACCTTAAAGTTTGTGGATTTAATGTGATACAATTATCAACAAGTTCAAAAGGAATGAATACTTTGCAAGGTTCTGTATAGTGATTTGGAGAAAATTCTTCTTCCAGCCTAGATATTCTCAGGACACAATCAGCCAAACACAGACCTTTAAAAAACTGATAATGAAGTCACAGTAATGGTATGACAAGCCAGTAGGTGTTAATTGTAAAGTATTTCAGGCATCATGAGTAATCCATATTACCAAACTCTGGCGAAGTATGTGTTGTCTCAAATGAAATTAAAATAATCACCTACATGCACACACACAGATTGTGAGTTGTAATCATTTTACCTGTTGAGTAAATTACTTGTGTAAATATTGAATTTGTCTGAGTGATTATTTCGCTCGAGGGGCAAACACGTGCTCCCACACAGCAACGCATGCAGCTTGTTTGTCCTATTTTCCATTCAAATTGATGTTTACAGGTTTGTGGTTGTGAATGCCGCTCCCAATCAGTGAGCTCCTCACTTGAGAGCGACTTCAGACACGACTTCCCCCCCATTTTTCCAGAGAGCAGAGCTGGAGCTCCCAGTGAGCATACCCACTGATGAGCCTCAGGCAAGGACCAAGTCTCCCACTGTGAGCTGGTTGTTAAGGACAGTGTAGGAGGACTAGGGGCGTGTGTGTGTTTACATGTGTGTGTGTGTGTCTGGGGGATGCCATAGGGAAAACGATGCTGTGATTAAGTGATAGCTGTGATGAAGGATTTACACTCAAGCCGCCCTGACCGACAGCTGAGTGCCTCTCCTCAGTTGGCTCAACCTTTAACAATTCTTCAAAGATCAAAACAAGGTCAGCGCTGTGATGGAGTTTGTTACCGCTGCAGCTCTCAGTGTCAGCCAGTTATCGCTCAAAGCCTTGGATCAAGAGAGGTTGACTTTTTTTTTTTCCCCAGAAAACAGGAGGCTCACTTCTTTTACACGAGGTCCCTCTGTATCCAGGTGCGCACACACACGTGCCGTCCTCGGGAGAGCAGGACCCTCCGTTCTGACAGGAACAGCTGACTGAACAGTTGGGTCCCCAGAAGCCTTGTGGGCACACGTTATCACAGTGGATTCCTGCAGGCGCATTAACAAAACGAATATTCAGCGGATGCAAAGTAAGAGGGAAAAAAATAACTGGTTTGCTGCAACATTCTAAATAGCCATCTGTAAAAACACATCGTTAACAGGGACAGTATTCACAATGCCCGATATTAACAGATCTATGCAGGGTTATTCAATCATCATGGATCCTCAAATGATTTTAGTTCTGAATTAAGCATCCAGTTTGAAGTGTGTGTGTGTGTGTGTGTGTGTGTGTGTGTGTGTGTGTTCCAAAACCAGCCCATCTTTCACACTCCATTTCTCCTTTCCAAATGTATTTTATATTTGATCTGACTGGGGCTCCTTGCCAGTGCACTGTGTTGATTAACAGGGTTGGGCCTCCAGAGCCCGAGCTTGTCTCCCATTCTCTTTCAGCAAAGCTGGGGTTGTGTACAGAGCTGAAGGGAGGTACTCAGGCTACAAGAGCACAAACTGGAAGTGTCACAGTGTGTTTGGTGCAGCTCCAACCAAAAAAAAAAGAAACAAAAACGCAGCATCCACACAGGGTTCTCGGTGTGCACATGAATGCATTAGCACATCCACCAGAGCAGCAGCGCCTTTTCTCTCAGCCTCTCAGAAAAGTGAGATGAAAGGAGAAAAGTTACACGTACTGTGCTACATACAGACATGTAGCTTCTTAAAGAGTAATATACTTTATGTAAGCGCAGCTGCACACAAGCATACCCAAACTCCCATACAGTCATGTTCAAGTCTCATTTGAAATTTCCTTTGAATAAGAATATCAGAGGAAGGTGCATTCAACGCACAACCTTTGAATTAAACCTGGACTAAACTCTTGGGAGCCATGTTATACAGTAACCACAGCACTTGAGGGCAGGCATAGAGAGGTAAAAGTAGAGGAAATGTTAGCAATGCTGGGATGAGGGGGGAGATTTAGACATGAGCAGAGCTGTGGACATCAAAAGGAAAGCAAGGCATGTGTTATTCTGGGCCAGCCAGAATGAAAAACTGTGACTGCCTTCACTGTGGGAAAATGATTGCAGACAGAGCATTGCTTTTCTCAGAGTAATGGTGACAAACAGAGGGGCTTTGCATGCCTGAAAGAAAGAGTGAGGGAAAGTTGAACTGAGGTCCTTTGCTAAAAATTGTCAGCAGTGCCACTATTCATTTTTCTTTTTTGTTCTTGCTCCCTTGCACATAGACACGCTGTCTTAGGGCCGGCTCTGGTAAACATTGCCTCTTAAAATCATGCATACCCTTAGAAAGTCTTAACATTTTGTTACATTACAACAAACAATGTATTTTAGAAAACGTTTTGTCATGACCAAAACAAGGTAGTGCATAGTTGTAAAGTGGAAGGAAAATGATACTCCGTTTTCTTTTTTGTGAATAACAATAGTTTTTAGAAGCATTTTGTTTTAATTACAGTTGCTACTTTTGGAGTATGGCTCGACCAACTTTCACATCTAAAGATGAAAAGTTTTACCTATTACCTATATTATTGCAAAATAGCTGAAGTTCAGATTGGGTTGAGAGCGTCTGTGAACAACAATTGTAAATCTTGTCACAGATTTTTATTGGATTCACATCTGCCCTCTGACAGGGTAATTTCTAACAGGAGTGTACTTTGATATCATTCCATTGTAGCTGTGGCTGTATGTTCAGGGTTGTTTTCCTGGAAGGTTAACCGCTGCTCTGCCTCGTCGTTTACAGCCTCTAATAGGTTTTCTTCCAGGATTGGCCCGTATTTATCCATAACCCCATCAACTCTGACACAATGAAGAAAAGACTGTCAACAGCACAATGCTGCCGCCACTATGTGTCACCATGAGAAGGATGTGTTCAGGGTGATATGTAGTGTTAGTTTTCCACCACAACTAGCCTTTTACAGTATTTTAGGCCAAAATGTTTACATTTTTATACCTTCGATGTTGTGACCCCAACATGACAACAACAATAAGAACTTCTTACTACTTTCTTTCAAATATGTTTTTTCTTCTTTTCACTCTTCTGTAAAGGTCAGATTTGTAGAGTGCACCAGTGATAGTTGTGCTGGACAGAGATTCTCTCACCTGAGCAGTGGATCTCTGCACCTTCTTCAGAGTTACCGTGGACCTCTCTGATTAATGCTTTAGTTGCTACGCTTGTCAATTTAAAAGGATGCACATGTGTTTGTCGGTTTGCGGCTGTGCCATTTTCAATTTTCAGATTGTGGATTGAACAGTGCTCATTGGGACGTTCAAAACTAAGTACACCCTGGTTCAAATATCACCCAACTGTTCTGCCTGGTGTGTTTCTTGATCTTCAGGATGTTTGCTCACTAACGAGATCTGCACCGAACAGCTATATTTATACTAAGAAAAAATGACAATGATGGACTCCATTTAGGTGACTTTTGAAGACAGCTGGCCACATTGGCTTTTGTTTAGGAGCATCAGAGAAAAGAAGGCAGAATACATATACACACCGCACTTAAGGGATATTTATTTGTTAAAGATTTTTTTAAATCACGTGCTTTTCAATCTACTTGTAATTATGACTTTCTTTGGGTACTTTGTTTGTCACAAAGAATCCCAATAAAATACATTGAATTTGTGGTTGTTGAACATCAAGTGCAATGAATACTTTTACAAGGCAGTGTGTCGACAAAGTCTCTTTACAAATAAAGGTAAATGTGTTGTTTAACATTACATAGTCTCAACATAAAGTTTCTTTGTTTGCTAATGTCAGGCTTATGACAGCCCAGCAACAACCATGTAAATCTGCCACTATATACTCCAGTCAAGCTTCATGGCATTCCCTGCAAACCTCATAAAAATACTAACAGCTAACTGACTGTAAAAAGCCATACCATCTCTGAACTGAGCACACCCAGGGATATGACAGAGTATGTGTAAAATAAAATAGTATTAGACTTTCCGTAAATAGACATTTTACTCCATCCCTATGACTATGCTGTATCCGATCCTACAAAGTCCTCTCCTTTGCGGTTCAAGTGTGTACTTGTGCATGTTTGTGTGACCCACTGGTCTGCACAGTGCCCCCAGCCCTGCACCCTGGTGACTCAATTAAGTCTGACAGATGGTCCCGACCTGTGCAGGATTCAGAGCATGAGAGGCCCATTATGTCGTCTTCATTCCCGCAGCTAATAAAACCCACATTGTTTCCAGGAATAAATGCCCTAAGCTCAGGAGGCTGAATGGAGTGCGCTGCTGGGGGCTCACAGGCTTGACCTTTTCTCCTGAGTTTTACCCCCTACCTGAAATTCTCCTGTCTACCTGGACCCAAAGACCGGATCCTCAATTAGCACCCTGTATTTGACATTCAGAAACTACATCATTTTTGAGAAAAATGATCTTCACCCTTGCTCTGTCATTCACATTTCCTTCAGCAGCTCTTTCCAACAGTGCAAATTATTTTGATTATGAGAGACACGGACTGTACATACATCAGTACAAGTATTTGGATGTAAGGGAAATCCTTTAATATTCCATGATCAAATTTCAGTGATGATTCAGTTAGGTCAAATACTAACTCGAAACTTTGAAAATGAAAAAAGTCCACAAGCAGTTTTGCAAGGTTTCCAAACCTTTCTTAAAATACCTGACCCTGCCAACCTACATCCCCTAATTTCCCTAATTACAACTTAAGGGGTCATTGACCAAAAAACCCCATAACCTTTTAAGCAGTATACAGTAAACTTTTGCCACTCAGCATTGTGTAAATGTGAAGTTTTATCATAAAGTGTAGCTTTTGTTGCGATATAGCAAAAACTATTTTTTTTATGTAAATGAGGATGGCCTTGTCATAATGTGGTTTGTGAAGTACTCAAATGCAGAGTTTGGCCTCTAATAATGAAAAAAAAAAAAAAAAAATTACAACAGTTGCACTGGACGAACAGGACATCAAACATGGGCAGAGTCACTGACATGGAGCAGACATGATATATAAAAAAAAAAGAAACACAGAGAACAAAGTGTTTGTTGTATATACGAACAATCTATCTATCTATCTATCTATCTATCTATCTATCTATCTATCTATCTATCTATCTATCTATCTATCTATCTATCTATCTATCTATCTATCTATCTATCTATCTATCTATCTATCTATCTATCTATCTATCTATCTATCTATCTATCTATCTATCTATCTATCTATCTATCTATCTATCTATCTATCTATCTATCTATCTATCTATCTATCTATCTATCTATCTATCTATCTATCTATCTATCAGGGAGGAGATGGTATGCTGAACACAGGTGTGAGTGATCCAGGTAATGGACAGGCACAGGTGGGTTGACTGAGCTATCCATAAAGGATCCAATACATACAAGATTTTTTAAGGGGGGAATTAAGATTTAGAAGTTATAGGCCAAAGCACATAGACATTAGCCTTAGCACCATATCCTGGTGGGCAGAAGTGAATTTTTGTGTCTGAGTAGCAGTATAGGGACTTATAGCTTCCAAAGAACAATGCCAGTTTTTTTCTAAGCTTGGCTGCAGTGTGAGTTTTATTGCAAGAAGAAAAACAGAGCAATTATAATAGGTTTCCATGCCCCTCTAGATGTATTGAAATGCCGCTGCTTTTTGCAGCCTTGTTTCTTTGCTTCTGTAGGCCTGGACCCCTCATAAATATCATGGGCACAACCAAAAAATAGAAAGGAACTCTGGCCTAAACATTTGCCTAAGTCGGATAAGTTGATTCTGCTGAGTCGTAAAAACCAATATTAGATGTAATAAAAGCATGAGTGCACACCAGCACCCATTGTATGAGCCAAAATAATCAAATTAGAGCTAAAGTCTCAACATCTCTAATCCCGCTACGCCACTGGTTCAATGGCCAAACAAACTATTAATGAAACCCTGCTTAGAGATCCTGAAAACACACAGAACAAAACAAACCATATTTTTTCCGTAAATCAGTGTTCTTGAGGAGCTTCTGATGTCTTTGATTTTGTGCTGAAGAGGCTGATTAATAGATCAATTTCAGGACTTCTAAGATGAGCCTCCTTCTACTCTTGAGGAAGCAGCACTGACCTGTCCAGCCTGGGTAGCAGCGACAGTAGCCACTCACAGGGTCACAGCCGTCAGCGTGACTACAGTCGCACCGCTCACGGCATTCCAGCCCATAGGTGCCATCCTGACAATGACAGCAACTTTAGTTGGAGAACACATGGCAGCTGGTAATGGTTTGGGTTACTTTCTCATTGACTTAACACTTACAGGACAGGACTCGTGACAGTGCTCCCCTCTCCACCCGGAAGAACAAGCACAGGTGCCGTCCACGGGGTCACATGCAGCTCCATTGCTGCATAAGCATGTCTGATTACAGCCCAGACCCCACTTACCGCTGGAACAAGGAATGGAGCAGTCCACACCCTGCCAGCCTTGAACAGAGGAGAGAACAGAGAAAAATAATATTCCAGATGTTTAATCAAAACACTTATTTGAAGAAAATGGAGATATTATAAAAACAAAATCCCTTAGAAATAGCTTAGATTTTGGCCCATTCTTCCTGACAGAACTAACCAGGGGTGAGAGTGGTTTTAAATTATTGCCATATATATATATATATATATATATATATATATATATATATATATATATATATATATATATATATATATATATATGTGTGTGTGTGTGTGTGTGTGTTAATTGTGATTCTCATCTGTGGCCCCCTCGAGATCTCTCTCTCTCAGCAAAGTTCAAACTCAAACTATTTCATCTTCAGTTTCCGTCTTTTCTTTTGAACAAAGAGGTTATTGTTCTCTGTGTTGTGGTCAAGTTTTGATTTCATTTCAATAAAAAATTTTACAGTTCGGTTGTTTTTGCGGTTTTTATTTAAAGGTCTGTAGATGGTAAGTGATATACTGTTCGTCCTGCCCTAATGCAAGCGGCGTTTTTTTATGTCTGTGCCCCACCTGTGTAAAATATCCCAGTCCATTAAATCGAACGCACCGATCTCCTTGGCAACTGCTCTGTTTTGGAGGTAAGCGCGCATGCGCTCTCGTGTAGTGCATGTGAAATCTCTGGTCGTAAGCGGTGTTTTCGAGCTATACTGTGTTGTTGTAATTCAGCAAAATAACATGAAACACAACTAGTTTTTCTCCCTTTGCTTTTAACTGGGATATTTAGCAGCGGGCAGACAGACATTAAACGTAGCGGTGCTCGTTTTAAAGGCCGGCCGTTCATAAAAGCCGCGAGCTCCGAGGGGAGAGAAGCAAAGCAAGAGCATTGAGGCTCCAGCATAGCAGAACAGTTCAGAAACAAATTGGAATGAGGGTAAAATAACTATTTATAAACAGATTAAGTTGTATTTTAGACTGCCTATTCTTAGCGGATCTGATCTTCTTTGTGTGCTCATAAATTTTTGCAGCCGTAACTGGTTCTGGATGACGGCTTCATAACAGACAGCCGTTCTTCCTTCTTCCCGATACTGCGTACCGGCGCAGAATCTTTTAGTGGTATGCAGTACCGGACCGTACCGGCTCACTTTCACCCCTGGTTGTAACTGAGTCAGAGTTGTAGGCCGCATTGTTCCCACATGTTTTTAGCTCTGCCCACTAGTTTTCTAAGGGGACTGAGATCAGGACTTTGTGACGTTGACACCAAAAAATTTACTTTGTTGCCCCTACACGACTTGGTAACTAATTTGGCTGTGTGCCTATGGTCATTGTCCATTTAGAAGACTGTCTTGAGATGTTGCTTCAGTATTTCCACCTAATGTTCTCTACTCATGACGCCTTCTTTTTGTAAACTGTATCACTTTCTACTGTAGCAAAACGTAGTTTTGCAGGTTCATTGTCTTCATTCTCCTCTTGCTCTGGGTCAGACTCTGGCTCGAACATGTAAGGCTGGCTAGACAGCTCTTTTGTTGTTGACATCTTTTAAATCAATTTGGGAATAAATAGTTAGATAATTGCTTGTCTGTTATCGAAATACAAAAATGACCGAACGAGGTGGAGCGGCAGGCTCTGCGACCTGGAAGGCGCAAGGTGTGAAGTGCCTCAATAACATTTAAAGATACATTTTTGTTCTACAACTATCATTATTCTGAAAATGGTTTATCCCAGAATAAAATTCTATTAATTTACCTAAGATCCTAACAATGGAATAGGAGGATCTTACTTCTCACCAAGCAGGGTCAGGCCAAGCAAGGTTGAGGGAGACATTTCATTCAGGCATTTCATTTTTCAGTCACATTAAATAATGTTCATGTAACATTTATAGTTGTATAACCTATCATAGTTGGCTTTCATGCCTCACTCTTGTTAAATTCTATCTGCATTATAGATCCTTGCACTTTAAACAATAGCAGAATTGCACGTAAGTAAACATTTTAAATTTACCCTGCCACAACAAAGTCCTGGCATAAGATATGTAGAATGCAACAACATGAGTTTTGACATTTAGGACATCAAATGTGTGAATCAAACACGTCATTTAAATGCTGCTAGAAGATTTTAGAAAAGTTAACATTTAGTGTATGATTACAGATTATGATGGCAAAAGATGCTGCATGTGATGTTATGGTAATAAATAAATCTTCATGAAGCTGTAAATATTTTGTAACCGAATGTCAATGATATTTAAGGAGCATATGATGAAGGAATAGTGAAGAAGAAGAAGATGGTAAACAAACTGAACTGTTTTTTACTATGACTGCAAAGTCATTCTGGGTGCGAGAGATTTTGGCTTGTAGCTGCTATAATTGCTTAGGCTTTATGAAAACTATAGTATGGCTGATAATCTGATAAATAAATGATGAACTTTATTATTACTGCCTTCATTGAAGGGTGAGTAAATTTGTTGCAAGGATTTTTTTTCAGCTGGGTAAAACATTTTATTCTGATCTACACTGCTGTAGATGTCATTATATGACATATGTTGCCTTAATTACAGGTCATTTAACAAAGTTCCATTTCACCTTGTTTTAAACTTAAAAAGTACTACTTTCTGTAACAAAACATAGAATGTATTAACACACTGCTGTTCTAAGGTATCAGAGCTCTGCTTGTATCTATGTTAGATTAATGTGTCAGCTGTGGCGCTTTTGTTTTTTGTGTTCGACAGATTTTTTTTTACACTTCATAATCTTATCTTCGCTCTGGTGTTTTCCAGCCTGTGTTAATGCTCTCACTTGGAACAGTCATTATAGGCCTTGTTGTGCCATTAAAATTAATCATTTAACAAAGTTTCCAGCCACATTGTACAGTAGTTATTTTAAGCTAAAAAGAGTAACCTCCAACAAGTGAAAGGTGGCATATGTTTAAGCTGCTCTTCTTCAGGTCACTGGTCCTTGATCATTGCTCTGATGTGTAGGTGCTCGACACCATTGTGGGCTGGAAGTGGAGGAGATTGACTGAATCAAATAGAAAGTATTGAATGGCATTTATTATGTGTGGTCTGTTTTATTGCTGTGCTGTTTTCATGTGTTTTTCTTTTTTTTGTTTGGTTGTTTGTTGTTGTTTTGATGATGAATACAAATGAAGATCAGGTAAAAATGCACACTTTGATAGGAAAACACTGAATGCAGAAATGAGGGTTAACTATTGAGCAATGAGTGTGCCGTGCGGTCACACTGTCAGATATGATAAATATTTAAATTTTATGTTTAATGCAGTGATAAATGCAGTCAACATAGCTCCATATGTAAACTACAATTTAAATGTAAACAAAACTTTGCTGAAATATAAAGCATAAAACTTTTCAGTAGACCACATATGAATTTACTAAAATCCAATATAAATTAAAGTCTAAAATAAAGATGGATACCAGGGAGAACTGAAAAACCAAAACCTTGCTTTCAATGGGAGTCTTTTCTGTGTTAGCTTACTATGTTACTAGAATTACATGCTACTCATTGATTTGGCATATCCCTCTTGATGAAATAAATGGATTTCTATTGTTGTCAGCTACAATTTTGTAGGCTGTCATACTCTACTGTTACATTCACTGCATGTAGCATGTAGTGCAGATTCTGTTTTAGAAAGCCATGCCCCTCAAGGCGCTTGTTATGCCAGAATAGTGCATTTTAAACTTACTAATCTGCTTTGAAAACGCAGTGGAAAGGCCGTTTGTCAATTATTAATGTTAGTAAGGTCAACATTTGTAGGTTTTCTGGCACCTAAATATGATGAAATATCACCTTTATATGATGTGCTGATGACGCTTTGGAATTTAATTATCCGGTTGATCTGTAAAGTAAAAAAATAGCAATGAAATAATATTTTAGTTCTGTTAGTGGAATAATCAGGATCTGTTCTGATTTGTTTTTCTTTTGTTTTTAACTCAAGTATTAAATCCTGATTAATTTAATGTATGGTGCACAGCTTGATTGAGTATTTAATTATTAATTGCAACAGTGAGAACACCTTTGTTGACACAGTCATGTGTTAGTTATCTCCACTCACCTATTAAGGACTTACTTTGTAATCTATCTGTAAATCAGATGTACAGTACCATCAGAAATAATTCCTATCCATGTTGTGTTATGTTACAGATTTATTGTCAAATAGATTTTCTTTTTTTTCTCAAAGATCTGAACAAGTACCATGTAACGTTGAGGCAAAACAGTTCTAGAGTTTTAAAATCATTACACCCATGCCTGTATTTTGTTGAAACAGTAAAGAGAACCTCAAGTCCTCTTGGGTATGTCTCCACATGCTTGGCACATCTGTTTAGGGGCATTTTCTATCATTCTTCTCTCCAGCTCAGTCAAGTTGGACGTGTCGTATCAGTAGACAGCCATTGCTAAAACCTTTTAGAAATGTTCAATTAGGCCACTCAAAGACATTCACACTCAGCCGCTTTAACTCCTCCTGTGCTATCAGGGCAGTGTGCTTTGGATCATTGTCATGTTAGAAGAAGAATTATTATCTTATTCTCAGGGCCAGAACACACTGGAGGAAGTTTCCCTAAAGAATCCCTCCATATTTGGCTGCTGCTATCTTACTCTTCTAGTCGCCCGGTTCTAGACCCTCCCCCATGCCTCACAGTAGGGATGGCGTTAGCCAAATAAGCAGTGCCTATTTTTTCTTCAGAAACGACGCCTGACGTTCAGGCCAAATTTTTTATTTTGGTTTCATCAGAACAGTAGACTGTCATGTGGCTTTTAGAAAGGGTGTGGCGTCTGTTTGGTTTCTCTACAATTAAAGCTTGGTTGATGGAGTGTATTAGCATTGGTTGACCTACTAAATGGTTCTCCTTTTACCACAAGGAAACAACTGAGCTCCAGTTTCATTAAAAATGTAGTTCTTGGTCATCTCTTTGGCCAAGGTCCTTCTTCCACAATTACTCAGTTTGGTCAAAAGGGCAGCTCTAGAGAGAGTCCACACCGTTCGGTCTAAGAGGTCTACAGATAATTCATTTGACTCATTGCTTAGTTTCTGCTAGAAACAATGACCTTATTCAGATAAATGCCCTCCGTTCCAAATCATGTTTAGTTAACTTAATTAGCTACAAGTGGAATCAAATTAAGTTGCAGAAAAATCTCTAGGAGGATCAGTAGAATTCAGACTCAGCTTAGTTTTAAATGCCATAGCAAAGGGTTAGTATTCTTATGTACTTAATGTGTTTAAATGTTTGGACTTTTTGAAAAATGTACAAAATATTAATATTAATAATTTTCAATCAGTCTGTTGTGTGATGAAATGTGAAAAAGGGAAGGGATGTGATCACTTTTAATTGTCAGAGTATATACACTAAATTAAGTAATATAATTATCGGAATCTCTACATAAAAATCCAAGTAATTTTATTAGACTTTTGTAAACAATAAAAAATACTAAAATGTTTTACACGTTCAAGTCCCTTCAGATAAATAAGTAAGGCAGTTTTTAATAATTTATGATTTTGGCACAAAATAATTGTGACTTATAGCAGTACTTTCCCCTCCGGTTCTTCATATTTTACACCTCCACACTTAAACACACCTGGTTGACATGAATGGGCTACAGCTTGATAAAGAGCTGGTGGGCTGACCCATTTTACAGAATTATGTGTGCAGGAGCAGGAGAAACACAAAAAATACAGATGGGGGAGCTGGAAATCAGCATTAGAAAACACAGGCTTAAGTGTTGCATCATTTAAAAACAGAATTTAATAAAACTTATTTATTTAAATAATGGCAAATGCAAGAAGGTTTTTTTTCAAGAAAACAACCAAAACTTTAAATTGCACTTGTGTTTAACCTGTGCATATAAAATGCTTTGTGTGTATAAATGTTTATCAATTTGACTAGTAAACATGTGAGATTTTGTTGTAGTCAGTGAAGCATCTTCTGTATCAAAACAGGGCTTGTTAACAACTTTTACCAAAAGTTAAATATTCTCTACCTTCTCTGCAAATGCAGGAGCCATCGACCGGAGAGCAAGATGCTTGATTGTGGCAGGAGCAGGTGGACATGCAGCTTGGCCCAAATAGACCAGGAGGACACACTGTAGCGCAGTCCTCACCCTGTGGAGGAAATAATGCACATTCAGGCAACCCTAAGTCATTTAGTGTAAACAGGTAAAAACAGCAGGATGAAAAGGGTTAACTGCACTTCTCTATAGATTACTGAACTGTTTACTCAGGTTGGTCATATTATACATGTGCAAAACAATGAGCAAACCAACTGTATATTTAAAGTAAAGTAAAAAAGGGAAAGGACTACACTTGATCACCTCCAAGCAATCATTTTTAAGGTTCCAATTATCCACTCTATATATTCTGACAGCACCTTCCCCCAGCCATGCTTCCTGCTTTACCCCATCTCTCGATTTTCTCCACATCTCTCTTTATACAGAAAGTCTCATCCCTTTCAACTGTGAGCCTGGCAAGACTCCAAAGGCCTGAAAATGCACACATCTCATCCATCCTTCAGCAGGCAAGCAATGATTAAATCTTCAATCTTCCCTTCTTCACTTCATTAGTAAAACTAGTTCTGTTCTCAATGGACTTCTTGTTACATAAGTTTCCGTCTTTGTCTTCTGTGATGACCAGTGGAGGAGAAAGTGTATCTTTTAACATCTACTCAGCAAAATAAATGTCAATATTCAGCATGGTGTGAGTGACTCAAACTAAATGAAGAGGACACCAGGATGTAAACAGCTTATATGTTGCAATACAGCGAACATAAGGAAACTACCAGTCAAAATGGTTTGTCTTAATTTGTATTCCTATCTATAAATTTCCTTCAAGACTGTTGGAAAACCACTTTAGGGAACTACCTCACGAAACTCATTCAGAAAATTTCAAGTGTGCAAAGCAGTAATCAAATCAAAGGGGGGCTATTTTAAAAAATCTAAAATATTGGATCTGTAGGCCACATAAAGTTTGGAGGTCTGTAGCTATTGTCTCTCCATAATGTTGGAGGTTGTTTGGGATTTTAAGTGGCAAACCACTTCATGGCTAAGTTGCTGTCATTCCCAATCACTTCCAGTTTTTTATAATGCCTCTTACAACTGACTGTGAAATATTTAATACAGAGGAAACTTCACAGCAGGACTTATTGCATTAAAACTTGGAAATGGCTCTTAAAAAAAGAGTGTGGTTTCTCTGCAACTTTTAGGAATGTATGTGAATATTTGAGCTTGTATTTATAATATAGTCCATGTCTGTATTAAAGAAAATCTATTCACATTTCAAATTCAAACTTGAAATTCAAGTCATTTGCTGGAATATCATTTCACCCTCAAAAAAATGGTTCAGTAAATCCCTGAAATCTCAAAATTACCTTAATATGTGAAGGAAATGGTAACATTCAAGGTGCCATTCTGTTTCTTGTTTTGACATGTTATAAAGCAACACAAAATAACACATTACATAGCCATTTATGGAATTTTGTTTAAACGTAACAAACTTGACATTATTGACTTGACAAAAAGTGATTAACTAAGCAGAATGCAAAAAAATAAACTCAGAACTTTTTTTTACTTGCTTCAAGATAAATTTATTTGTTGAGAAAGAAAGGAGACAAACACTTTTTCCTGATAAATTATGAAGCATTTACTTTTAATGTAAATACTAAGTAGTATAAAATAAATATTTTATTTATTTTAGATAATTTTTGTATTTTTATGTGTTTAGTTTAACCAGTGCAAAAAGTAAAGCCATCCAAGGTGGACAACTGTCTACATCATCATTAGGCACAGAGTGGGGCTTATGAGTGGTAAGAATGTCAGTGCAAGAGCTTTTGGCCCACAGTGAAAATAGGAAACAAGGGGCTAAAAACCAAACAACTAAATTCCACTAGGGGGAGAGCAAAATCTTATAGCTATCTGTGGCAGACTGCTGGCAGGACTCACTCTGGTATTAATGAGAACACCAATAAGATATCAACAGCTATGCCCTTAAGTTTCTTGTTCATGCATTAGAGGAATTATTTTGTAAAGGACATAAAGTACTCATTCTATGTCCTCTGCAACCTCCATCAGAATTTCTCTGCTTTATAGGCTGAGAGCAGCCCACCTCGACTAGTCTTGTCGCTCCCTCAGCTGGAGATCACAGTCACTGTACGGGCTCCCACAGCCTCCCTTTCAAAACCATGCGTTGAGTGACAGGTGACACAATGATTTAGAGTTCCAATTAGCAGCCCAAAGGAGCCCACAGTGGATCTTGCTTCGCTCACCAGAGTGCTCGGGGACCGCTGGCTGCTCACTGCTCTCATTATCATTTTGAACTCAGTTTAAACAGGAGGCAGGAGGAGATGTGCCAGTGGACGCCGGGGGCAGAACACACATCTTAAAACATCTCTCCTCCCCGTACGCCACATAAAAGCCTCTGTCTGTGAATGAAATTTTTATCAATCGGTTGCAATAACCTTTGTTCTGCTGAAAGTGACAGCTTTGAGACTGCTAACAATAGAAGTTCAGTTGCAGTTGTTAAGCGTGGAGAAGTTTGAGCGGCTGGCGGAGGTTGGATGGATGGGGGCGTGCAGGGATGGGGTGGAGATTTTAGGCTTCAGTCCTTCCACAGAGCAAAGGCAATTTACTGGTGACTGGACTCATGGATAAAATACTACGCAGCCACAAATGCTCACATGGATTTTGTGGTTTCCACGGTGTTGCTGAATTCCATGTGGTTTCCCCCTCATGGTGCAGAGACCAGACCACTTGGCCTGTTCTCCAGAGTGGAAACACCACACTCTCATTAGTCATCTGATTCACATTTCTTCAAAGAGGGGTAGGGTAGGGGTCTGAATTTGGAGAATCATTATGAATGGATGGGTGGTCAGTCTTTCGCACGAGAGCAGCACAACCTTATATAACAGAGTTATATCAGTTAGTGTCCAGCGCCATTGAGAAGAAGCGAGAAGGGTTATTTCAACTATGTGACACTGTGGTGTTCAAGGCTGTGCTGTTCATGCTAATTACTTCCTACTGCAGGAGTCTGGCTGCCTTAGCCTAAGTGAGCCGGGTACACAGATCCAACTGCAACTGTTCAGAGTTCAGAATGTGATAAAATAAGAAATATTACCAATACAGCATTAATAACAGATTGATTCATCTCTGCTATGGTTTACAAGTCAAGTGCTGTTATCCTGTTATGCTGTTTAAGAGATGTGTAACTAAAAAGATTTTAAATTGCTTGTACAGATTTTGACTCCTGAGTGCATGCAGGAGAAAGAGAAAAAGAGTTCAGGTTGCCAAAAAAAACGCTGTGATTTGCAGGGATAAACACTATAACTAATGTCCAATGATCCCAGCGATTACACTTTACAACTTATGTAGAGTCACTCCAAACCTTATACACTCACTGTTTTTAACATTAGAATACATCATTTGATCTAAAGCTTAGCTAGGCTGCCATGGATGTTTTTAGATTGTTTTTGCAGGAATTCAATCGTGCGTATGCAATGCAATGCTACATGTGCAACATTGCAACAGCATTTACACAAGTGCCAGTGGAATCTTGCAGTAATGATCCAGTTTCAACATAACCTCATCTAAAGCTGCAACATGTAACTACACAGACTGTGTTGATAAAGGTTATTTTATCTTGGGATGTCTGGTCTTCAAACTGAAAGTGAAACTGATCAACGTTATAATAACAAATCTGACCTCTTGGGTGCTCTTAATGAGCACTGAAAATTTACTTCCAGATGGTCAGCTGATCTTTAAATTTAGAAAATATTTACAGCAAGAGAGAGCCATGATGGCAAATATAACATACAGGGGTTGGACAATGAAACTGAAACACCTGGTTTTAGACCACAATAATTTATTAGTATGGTGTAGGGCCTCCTTTTGCGGCCAATACAGCATCAATTTGTCTTGGGAATGACATATACAAGTCCTGCACAGTGGTCAGAGGGATTTTAAGCCATTCTTCTTGCAGGACAGTGGCCAGGTCACTACGTGATACTGGTGGAGGAAAACGTTCCCTGACTCGCTCCTCCAAAACACCCCAAAGTGGCTCAATAATATTTTGATCTGGTGACTGTGCAGGTCATGGGAGATGTTCAACTTCACTTTCATGTTCATCAAACCAATCTTTCACCAGTCTTGCTGTGTGTATTGGTGCATTGTCATCCTGAAACCGTCTGAATGGCTTCTACTGCAGACATGACAAGAAGCCATTCACACCTCAAATCATCCCCTCTACATCCCATTCAGGAACAAATTCCTCCCATAAAGCAACCAACCCCCCACCATCAGATCCTCTGTCTGCATTAAAGATCTCCGAGGAAGAGGTAAACAGGCTCTTTCAGCGCATGAAAACAAAGAAAGCTGGAGGACCTGATAACGTCTCCCCATCATGTCTGAAAGCCTGCGCACATCAACTTGCTCCAATCTTCTCAAGGATCTTCAACAAATCACTGGAGAAATGTGAGGTCCCCTCCTGCCTCAAACGATCCACCATCATCCCGGTTCCCAAGAAACCCACCATCCTAGGATTAAATGAGTACAGGCTTGTAGCCCTGATGTCTGTGGTCATGAAGTCCTTTGAGCAGCTGGTGTTGAAGCACCTGAAAGACATTACAGGCCCCCTGCTGCACCCCCTGCAGTTTGCTTACTGAGCAAACAGGTCAGCAAATGATGCTGTTAACTTAGGTCTACACTTCATCCTGCAACACCTCGACCGTCCAGGGACGTACGCCAGGATCCTGTTTGTAGACTTCAGCTCGGCCTTCAACACCATCATACCAGACATCCTCCACCAGAAGCTCACACAGCTCAACGTCCCAGCCTCCACCTGTCAGTGGATCAACAGCTTCCTGACAGACCGACAGCAGCAGGTGAGACTGGGGAGCATCTTCTCCCGATCCAGATCAATAAGTACTGGTGCCCCCCAGGGGTGTGTTCTATCCCCACTCCTCTTCTCTCTGTACACAAATGACTGCACCTCATCGGACTCGTCCGTGAATCTCCTTAAGTTTCCAGACGACACCACTGTCATTGGACTGATCCAGGACGGTGATGAGTATGCATACAGACAGCAGGTGGATCGGCTGGTACACTGGTGCGGTCAGAACTACCTTGAACTGAACCCACTCAAGGCTGTGGAAATGGTGGTGGACTTTCGGAGAACACCACCCCCATACGCCCTCCTCACCATCCTCAACAACACTGTATCGGCCGTGGACCACCTCAGGTTCTTAGGAACCACCATCTCTGAGGACCTGAGATGGTCTTCACACATAGACACTGTTTGAAAGAAGGCCCAGCAGAGATTGTACTTCCTGAGGCAACTCAAGAAGTACAACCTTCCACAGGAGCTGCTGGTCATCTTCTACACTGCCATCATTCAGTCTGTCCTGTCTTCATCCATCTCAGTGTGGTTTGGCTCATCCACAAAACAGGACAGGTCCAGACTGCAATGAATAATCAGGACTGCAGAGAGAATAATCAGAGCTGACCTTCCCTCCATCCAGGACTTATACAGGTCTAGGGTCAAGAAAAGAGCTGCCAAAATCTCTGCAGACCCCACACACCCTGCACATAAACTGTTTAAAGTTTTACCTTCAGGCCGCCGCTACAGAGCACTGTTTACTAAAACCAGCCGCCACAAAGACAGTTTCTTCCCCCAGGCTGTTTCTCTGTTGAACATTCAATAGAGTACAGAACAACAGCCTACAGATGTTGCAAATGCACCTTTTCTATTAGATATGTGTACATTGTTTATTGTAAATTTGTATATTCTGTAATGCAAAAACTGAACAAAAGAGCAAAGTGTACCGGAGTCAAATTCCTTGTTTGTATGTACGAACTTGGCAATTGCATTGTCATCCTGATACACGGCACCGCCTTCAGGATACAATGTTTGAACCATTGGATGCACATGGTCCTCAAGAATGGTTCGGTAGTCCTTGGCAGTGACCCGCCCATCTAGCACAAGTATTGGGCCAAGGGAATGCCATGATATGGCAGCCCAAACCATCACTGATCCACCCCCATGCTTCACTCTGGGTATGCAACAGTCTGGGTGGTACGCTTCTTTGGGGCTTCTCCACACCGTAACTCTCCCGGATGTGGGGAAAACCGTAAAGGTGGACTCATCAGAGAACAATACATGTTTCACATTGTCCACAGCCCAAGATTTGCGCTCCTTGCACCATTGAAACCGACGTTTGGCATTGGCATGAGTGACCAAAGGTTTGGCTATAGCAGCCCGGCCGTGTATATTGACCCTGTCGAGCTCCCGTTGGACAGTTCTGGTGGAAACAGGAGAGTTGAGGTGCACATTTAATTCTGCTGTGATTTGGGCAGCCGTGGTTTATGTTTTTTTGGATAGAATCCGGGTTAGCACCCGAACATCCCTTTCAGACAGTTTCCTCTTGTGTCCACAGTTAATTCTGTTGGATGTGGTTGGTCCTTCTTG
This sequence comes from Girardinichthys multiradiatus, assembly GCF_021462225.1. Classification (NCBI taxonomy): domain Eukaryota; kingdom Metazoa; phylum Chordata; class Actinopteri; order Cyprinodontiformes; family Goodeidae; genus Girardinichthys; species Girardinichthys multiradiatus. The sequence continues at coordinate 25,389,405 of NC_061795.1, read as the reverse complement.
GTGGTATGCTGACATTACCCTGGATACCGTGGCTCTTGATACATCACAAAGACTTGCTGTCTTGGTCACAGATGCGCCAGCAAGACGTGCGCCAACAATTTGTCCTCTTTTGAACTCTGGTATGTCACCCATAATGTTGTGTGCATTTCAATATTTTGAGCAAAACTGTGCTCTTACCCTGTTAATTGAACCTTCACACTCTGCTCTTACTGGTGCAATGTGCAATCAATGAAGACTGGCTACCAGGCTGGTCCAATTTAGCCATGAAACCTCCCACACTAAAATGACAGGTGTTTCAGTTTCATTGTCCAACCCCTGTAGCTGTCATGATGCAGTTGAATACTGACAATTCCAATCCATAATCCAACCCTTAAATACGTACTATGTAATTCGGGAGGGCATCAAAAGCAATACACATACTTTAAAAATGTGACAGGACTTGATCATACATGGTAGAGTAGGAAACAATGTGACAGCAGCTTGGTAACTATAAGACTTTTATGAATTTTAGCAACGCAAACATCCATTTTTACTTGAAATGAGAGGACTTAAGAGCAAGCTGTGATGAGGCTCACAGCCATAAATTATAATTATTTCACAGCAGGTGCACTCTAAAACAGAATTAAAATCACATCTAACATGGAGGAAGTTTATGAAATCAACAGAATTTTAATAATTAAAGTGTTTGCAAATATCTCAGAGGAGGATTAACCACACACTGAAACTTAAAACTGGTTAATGATACACAATCCTTCAGGGTAGTGACTGTTCTCCTATTATCGGTTTAAGTCCCCAAAAATTGCTTTGACAACAGTCCATTCTCTATGCCTCCACAAAAGCTGAAAGCAGAGGCCTTACCCTTTATTTCTTTATGTAATTAAATCAATATTTCCACAAATTTTTGCTGACTTTATAAATGTATTTCAAATTTACTCTGTAAAAGACCATCATATGTAACATAAATTACTGGGTTTAAATGTTTGGTTTGCAAACAAAAGTACTATGTAATCTTGTTTTATAATTTGAAGTTAACAGAAAACATGAACTGTACGGATGACTGGGAGATGACTGAAACAAAATGCTGGGAATGTTCAAACTGTAAGAAATGTTTAGCTCCCTACATGACAAAACTCTGCCTTGGGTTTTAAGTACATCCAGAGTAATTCTCTGAGGTTGATTTCTACATTGATGATCCAATTTGGCCATGTTTCCTGCTGTGGAAAAGAATATGACTGGAAAACTATCCTGGTCCCTAGAAAAGGTTCCTGCAGTATACACGTGCCCAGATTGCCCTTAGTCACAGCAGTAAATTTGTACCTATTAGTATCTTGATGTAATTGGAGTACTTCTTTTTCAGAAAGCCTCTACCTGACACAACATTGATTAGGCTTTTACCCACAGAGACCTGATGCAAATGGCACCACTAATTACTAATCAGTTTTACTCCTTAGCGGCACATCTACCTGGTGGACATATGAATCCAGTTTCAGTTTATTGCAGCATGACAGAAACAGGGCCACAATGAGAGTTGGGAATGGGATTTAGTTTTTTCATTTACAAAGGAAAACTGATTCCTAAAGCTTTTTTTGTTTCAAGTGCAGCACTGTGGACAGAGCATGTTGAAACTCCATGTTATACTGTGCCTGCGCTGCAAATTGCAAGGGAGAGTGCCTGAATAGGTAACATGTAATCACTTTGTCCGAGCCAAAAGGAGCATGTCCAATTACTAGGACTACATGAAGCGTTCCGGTGCTCAGTCTGTTCCAACACTTTGCTTCGTTTGCGCCCCGATGGGACTCCAGAACAAAAAACATGCAGAGGGGAGGCTTAGTCCTTTAAGCGATCCCAAGAGGAAGCGACTTTCTTGGCAATCATAGCCTCAGTACTATCAACAGCCACATTTTAACAGCTCTACTTGATAATAAGGATGTACCATGAATAACATGGCAAACATGTAGCAGCTACAGTCCTCTAAATGCAAAACAATGTTTCAATAATTTTCACAGCAGCAACTTTCTTAAAAGTACAAAAAAATACAATGAAAGCCCACCTCCCCCTTTCCCCACACACAAACACACAAATTCTCCATATGAGCTGCGTCTGTTCCCATCTGACTGCCTCTTTTTCTATACAGCTTATGCCCTCTAGGTCTGTTTAATGGATCTGGCAGCCCTTCCCAGCAGCCGCCACAGCGAACAGGTGGAGCAAATTAAGACACAGTCTGGAGCCCCGCTCAGTAGCTCAATTCACCACAGAGGCTCGCTGTAAGACACAGGCAATTTCCACTGAAATGTAACATTGGCAGACGTGTACTCTCCTGGTCTCTGTTGCTCTGTAACTTCAGATTGCAAAACACAAAATACAATGGCGAAACTGATTGGAGTTACTCAACTAATTTGACAGTTGTAAAAAGGGGACAATATTGCTGCAAGAAAAAAAGAACTACAAACAGAACTGACCAAAGATGAACTTTTCATTTCCTTTCAAGGTACAAGAACACAGATCTAAATTTGTTCTCGTCTCTTTAACCCTACGTAAATTCAGTTGTATATGTGAAATGAAACATCTGCTTGCACAGGGTTGCAATGGAGACCGACATACTGTAAAGTGGGCCGATGTCCAGTGGGGCAACAAAACACATCGATTAAAAAAAAATAAAATAAATACCTTAACCTTGATTTTAACAACTTCTTTCCCTAAAAACAAACTTGAATCATTTCCAAAACATTTCAGCCTCAATTACAGCAGCCATAAATAAAATGTAACATGAATGAAACTAGCAACCTTCAGAATTAAAACTTACAAAGTACAAGGATAGAATATTTCATGGCATGCAATAGGACACTATTACTTAAGCGTGTGTAAAGAAAGTGCAGAAGTATTCCATATTTCTTTATATTTTCCTTCCAAGCAACCAAATTTTTTATGTTTTAAAATGGTCTTGATCAAGCATCCTTCAAAATTTCTGAAGCCTTTTTAAAGTTTTTTGTAGGAGTTAGGGTGCTTTTAAGCTAATTTTAGTCCCATCCTTGTACCTGATAGTGACAGAGTATTGTTCCTATAATAGAAGAAAAGTAAGTGGCAAAAAAAGAAAGGTGTTAGTATTAATAACCTCAGTAAAGGAGATGAACCGTATCTGGAATATTTGTCACAAGACTAAAAAGTAGCCTCATTCTTCAGTTAATTACTTATTAAATGCTAAGTTTTAAGCCAGTACTTTATTAAAATGTAAATCTTTGGTTGTAAGATACTGTTCATGCAAGTCAAAGTGTGTCACCTTTGGTCCTTTTTCTAAAATTCAGCTAAACAAATTGGAACGAATTAGGGAGGGAATTTACAAATCATTGCAATCTCTTACATTTCTGGTTTAATTTCCACACCAGATTCACAGCCATTCACAGCCGATTGTTCAAATACAGTAGTTGCGGAAGTTATCAAAGAGACTAAATTAACGAAGAACATGTAAGTATGAGCTGAGGAAGTGACATCTCACTGCATCATGGAGGAATCAGGTCATTTTTAAATAAACAAGTGATATTGATGTTTTTAAAGTACTGGTGCTTTTTTTTTTTTTTTAAAGTGATGGTTTATCCATTTGACTCAATCAGTTATAGATAAAAAGCAGTGAATAAATAAAAAAACATATCAGATTCTAAGTTTATAACATGCAAGCTAACCTTGGCTATATTGTCCGAAAAAAGCAATTACATTCTGTGAACTTCACTTAAATCAAAGCTGCGTCACAGTGACCTGCTTGGTGTGTGCTCCTTCACCCCTTCCTCCTCTCCATTGATGCCCCTCTCAGTGCAACAGCCAGCTGTGATAGAGATTTCTTAGTCACCTGCACGGATGCTGGGCTACGAGGACGGATCTTCTTTAAAAGGTTAATTTCTTTGAGTTCTGTTTATTAACCTCGGCATGTTATCAGTAGGAATAATCCGTATATGTTTATTTTAAAATAATCAGACAATTGATTTAGGTAGAAAAATATTTACCAAAATATCAGGCGCACCTCACTGGAAGAGAGGATCAGTTTTATCTTCTTCAACATCCCGGAACCATTTTTTGAAAGACAGCTTTGCTGCCGGTTGATTTTTTTTTTCCATTTTTCTGTTTCTTCATAAAAATGATTTTCATGGAATCTGCATGTCCCAGACAACTTTGGTCTTTGAGAATGTTATGCTGTTTTTATTTATTTTTGCTGTATTTTACATAGATATGAACAACTACTGTATATAGGCAGATATTCTCCTAAATGCATGTATAATAGCTTATTTTAATTTTGGGAATCTGCAACATCAGAAAGAAGCCATTTGCTAGTTAATTTTTTTATTCTTTAGAAATAGATTTTTGCATCTACAGTCAGAATTGGAGAAAAACACAATGTAAAGTTTGCACACATTTAATGATTGCAAAAGCTATGTAAATTAGCCTGTGTCTTTGAAACAGCCTGCAAACAACAAAAGGCCTTGAATTTCAAGTTAAAATGATTCTTTTGGCATTTTTTGCTAAGATGTATGTTTTCTGTAGATGCAACACAGTCAGAGGTCAGAATTTAATTTGTTTGACATTGGCCAAGTTTTAGACAGAAAATGAAGGCAAGAAAAGCCAAACTCCCATTAAACTTTGAAAGACCTCCAGAAACACAATTTTTCAAGACCACTTTAAAAGTGTATATAAAAATTATATTCTTTGAAGTAAAATCTAAAGACATGATGCATTCAAAGGAAGGCAGCAAACCGAATCACATATTTTTACACTTTTATGATAAAAAAAATGTTGAAGCAGATTCATAAAACCAATAGACTTATATTGCATTTTTTTCTTATATTGTAAACATATATTTTATATTCAAAACAAATCTCCTAAAATTTCTTGTTTGATACATGTTGAATCAAAATAAAAGCCATTTTGAAGAAACCAGTTAAGGGTCAAAGTTAAAGTAACATATGGGGAAAATATGAAACCAGTGGAACATTAAGAGTAAACATAGAGATAACTAATCTGATGACTGCATACAGTAAGCATCGCTTTGGGTAAACAAAGCTCACCATGAAGCCAGGGGCGCAGGTACAGACCCCTGTGACAGGATGACAGTCAGCTCCATTGGTGCAGCCACAGGGCACAAAGCATCCCTCTCCATAGTATCCAGGCGGGCAGGTCTCATTACAGTAAAGCCCTGTCCATCCCGCAGAGCAAGTGCATTCACCAGATAGTGGATGGCAGCTACAAATAAATCCAAACAAGAGATGAGTAAGGGACAAAAGTAAGAAAAGTGATCAACTCTTCATGTTTAAGCAGGATCTAAGTATGATGCCCGCAGCAACTGCAGGCTACGTGCTTGTTCCAGATAAATGAAGTGTCCCTTTTCTCCTTCATTCAGTAATGACTTCTATGGCCGATGCCCAGCTCCTGCCGGAATCAGAGCATTAACACTACATTAACTATGGATGTTTCTGAGGAATTATGAATGAAGTAAAGGTCGTGATTAAAAGCTAACTGGGTGACATGGCTGCGATGTCTACAGACTTCAGAATGACGACTGGCTTTTAGGCAAATCGAGACGAAATTAAGTCATGGAAGTCCTCATTCACGTGAAACTATCAGAATGATAATGTGTGTTGCCTTCTTTAAAACCTTTAGTGAAAATAACCCAATTTGAAGGTATCACAGTATAAAAAGAGAAATTTAAAACACAAACATATAGCTGGTAAAATACATATTGAACAGGTTAATATTTTTCTCGGTTTAAATATGTCTAATGGTGCGATTGACATCAAATTCTAAACAAATCGGCAACAACCCAAGTAATCCACACTTACAAACAAGTAAAAGAAAATCAGCCCATTGATAAAAATCTGGATAAACAATTGCATTGACATAGGGAATAAGTATTAAACATGTAAAAAACATAATGGGCCTGATCTTCCGCATGCAAACCTCTCTGCATCAGCAAAGCTGATCTACAAACACGGTGGTAATCGGATTGCATGTGCAAAATCAGCAGAACTGCAAACTTTTTAGCGTGTCTGCATTCATGAATATGTAAAATATATGATAATGGCCCAAACGCGCAAATACATGGGAGGAGGATATGCATATGTCATCCCTTACCACCCACAATGCGATTTTCAAAGCTTGAAACGGTTTGCGGGTGCAATTTTTGCGTGTTGATTTAGCACATTTAAAATGCAGGTGGTAACTGGGACGCAAAAATGTCTGCTGTCACTTTGGCCAGAAGAAGGCATAGATAGAATGACAGATGACAGGGAGAGAGAATCTTCTGTACATATGCTAACAGGTTTGGGTTTTTAAAAATAAAAATATAAAAAATAGATGAGAATAGAGGATTCTATGTAGGATTGTCTAAGCTCTGACATTCTTGATAAAGTCAGAGGGTAACACAAGTGTGGTTTTCCAACCAAGACAATAATCTCCAAAAGACAACCAACTGAAAATCTATAAAATAGAAAATCAGAGTGCATAGAAATGACCCACAGAACAGTTTGTGTGGAAAAATGGCTCAAAATCACATCATAGCAATGCATCTGAGTCGTTTCCATAAAGTAGGAGGCCGGGACCTCTCGCACCTTAAATCAGGGATATTCAATATGTTGGATTGTCCTAGCCCGATATCCTACTGTGTGGGGTGTTCCCTGAGGACCAACAAGCATTCAGCCTGTTGAATGTGACTATGGCCAATCAGAAATTGAGGTGACAGAAACACAGAGGTAATAACTCTGAACTCACGTTTGATCTCGAGAGGTTTTACGAAATTTCCTGTCTGACATCTGAATGTTCGTGAGTGAAATCAGTTTGTGCGTGGTGTTGTGTTTGCTGCATGGCTGGACACCACACACTGTAGGATTAAACCTGTAATATCTACGATTAATACTTATTATCATGTGTAGGGTCTCTTAGGTTATGAAACTCAAGCGACACTTTTAAAATCCTGCCATGTGAACCAGGCATTAACTGCATTGTTTGATAACTAGGATATATTTAGAAAGTATGTAACTGACTTGGAATCTGTGTGTTTCGATTGAACAGGAAAGTGCCTTGAGCCGATGTGTTGTAAATTGGCACTATATAAATAAACTGAATTGAATTGAATCACTAAGAACGTTTTTTCAACAGTATTTAATACATTTTTGTAAGTGGTTCCAACATTTATTCCCCGTCATTCCATTTTTTATGCCCATAACTTTATCTGTTGACTAATTTACTTTAATTTCTTTGTTTGTGTGGGTTACTTGGTTCGTCGCTAATGTCTGGCTTGGGTTTAATTAATACTGGCCCCAATAAAAATATTTAAACTGAGAAATACATTAATTTGTTTAATGCTTACTTTACCTGCTGTATTACATTTTAGAATTACTTAAATTTTAGACATAAAGCAACAATTATTACAACCACTATCACTACATACTCATCCAGAAAGAGTGATGCTGCAAGTCAGTGGCTCGATGAAATCAGTTGAGTTTCCTTAGACAGAAACCTTTTTAACCAATTTGAAGAAAAAACTTGACTGCATTGTGTGATAACTAGGATCCATTTGTAATGAAAATGGATCAGAGTAGGAGAAAATGGGAAATCAAGCAGCGTATGTTAAACAAGATTTCAACCTGGAAAGACTCACAAAGAGAAGACAGGGATGCAATTAGAAAAGTTTATTAGTGAATGTTTATTTCTTTGGCGCTCGGACCCCAGTGGAAGACATGACTGCTGAGAATGACATGCGCTTGAATGAACATCTTAGGGTTAGATTTAGAGATGAGATGTCTTCCCCCTGAGATGTGATCCTGGTGGTGGAGTAGAGGCATGAGGAAATTTGGAAAGAGTTTGGAAGCCAAATGGTGGAGATGGGGTGAAGGACGGTCAAAGTTCAGCTGCAGAACGGAGGGTTCCATGGATGAAGATCTTTTAAAGTGGAGCCTTGAAGGATGATTGGCTGGGGAGAAATGCAGACTTGACGCTGATTGGTGGAGCAGAGTAATTAGAGGAGTAATTAGACGAAGCTGGAGGTGATGGTGAGTCTTCCATGTTGAATTTTCATTTAAACGCCATTAGTAAACTGGACATACTAATTTAAAAAAGTAAGATTTTAGCCTAGACTTAAAAACACATTTGATATTAGGTGAAGGGGGTTCCACAGACATGAAGCAGCAATGGACACTTTTTTCCTACTACTTGTGACGGGATCTAGAGAAATGTACAAAGCCTTTGTTTGTGGATCTGGAAGCCCCCGGATAGTACATAGTAAATTAGAAGTTCAGTAATGAAGGGACTTGCTCATTTAGGGTCTTAAATACAATTAGCACAATCTTAAAATTAACAGGGAGTTAATACAAAAAGACTAGAATGGAGATGATGTGGTCATGTTTTTTTGTACCAGTAAGTCATCCTGCAGCAGCATTTTGAGCAAGCTGCAGGCGTGATAACAGAGGAAGCCGCACGTATAAAGAATTGATGTAATTTGTGAGGTAATGAAAGCGTGAAGAATTTTAGTTTTGTGATGTTCCTTAGTTGGTGATGACTCCCAAATATTACACATGGGGTTTGACATATGGAGTGAAATGAGCGTGAGGAAATGATGTGAACCAAAAATAATGAGCTCCTTTTTGTCACCATTTAGTTTAAAGAAGTTACTATCTATTCATGATGTTATGTGATTCAAGCAAAGAAGTGTCTGAATGAAATCTGTGAACCTTAAAGGGGGGAAAACAGGGTTTCATCAGAAAAAAACATGTTTAAGAAGTATTGTACTTTCTGATTGTGTTTCTAAGTGGCCCCAAAATGGACCCCTGTATATAACCTTAACACAGGTTATTACAGAGTGTTTCACTTACCTGACGGTGTTGGTGGTATTACAAGGGCAGTACTTGTCACAGATGAGGCCGTAAAGGCCCGGAGGGCAGAATCTCTCTTGACAATTAGGGCCTTTAAAGCCTGTTTCACACAGACAAGCTCCGTTGATGTGGTGACACTTTGCACCATTCTGGCACTCACACCTTTGGTTGCACTGTGGACCGTAGGTTCCCACAGGACAGTCCTCTTGACATCTAAAGGAAAGTTGCATAGAAATGCCACTACTTTAAATTGCTGCTTTGGGAGAGGAAAAATGTATCAACAGTAACCTACAAAATAAATAATTTACCCCACTGCCAGCAAAAAAATTTAAATTAAATACTTCAGTGGCTATTTCATGTTTAAATAAAACTCTAGCTTTAATGACCACATATTTTATTAACGCTTCAACATTCAAAATATGGCTATGTGCTTTAAAAGACCTAGACTAGCATGGCTAATTTTCATCAAGCACTTTCCGCAAAACCCCTAAAAGTACAGCCTGCTGTCAGCACCTCTGTGTCTCTGCAAGGGCTCGATGAGACTTGGTAGTCATCTTCATGTAGAAAAATTAAAACTACTGAGAGTTTCTCCTAAATGTAGAACTAAACCAGATTAGAAAATTGAATTTTGTCCTCTCCCCACTTCCATTTACAGTATTGGTAGGTTATTGGTCTCATTTAACAAAGCTATTGCAAATACTTCAACTACATAGGAAACATTCAAGTCGTGCCTCATATTTAAATTTCCTTAGTTTTAGTAATACCACGGGACAACTGAAATATTATACTCAACAGGAGAGGCAGGGGGGTTAACGCAATCTCAGATTATTCCTGGCAGGTTCATTCACCTGCCACTGACAAAACGAATGAGGGCAATTTTGTAAAATAATAACTTAAAACAAAGGTCTTGTAAAGGAGGTGTTCCATCAAAGACACAATTGCTTTAGTCGAACTAATAAACGTAGGTTGCCCTGGGCTTCTCCAGCAGGCATGGAAAACTAAAAAGATCTGTGTATGCTGATGAGGCCTTTATATAAGTCCATTACTCATAATTAATGAGCAGGACCCAAACAGCATATAGACCATGGTGAGATCAATGGACAGGCTGGGAGAAGGGAATGTGGATGAGGCCTCCAGACATACAACCTTTCTGGCCAGTATGCAGTACAAGATTAATTAGGCATAAACACCCCTATTAAAAGCTTCCAGTGCACCTTCAGATCGAGTAATGGATGTTAATAAATGCTTATTTCTCCTGAGATAGAGATTTTACAGTGTTACCTTTATCTTTTAAAACAGAAGCCAGATTTATGCATCATTTGGAAAATAACAAAGGGAATGGGTCAATGAGTGTCTGTTTAGTGCGCAACTATCTGCATAAACTCATCCTTTTGCCTTAGATCCAAATATTAATAAACCATGTATTTGTCTGACCTGTTGTTTAAAGCAGAAGTGAGAAAGTTTGCACCAAGCACTTCCCAGAATGATAATGGAAATACGTGTCTGGGCCGGAGGCATCGGCTGTTTACCTGCGTCCACTGAATCCAGCTGCACAGTGGCACCTTCCAGTGACATGGTCACACAGTCCGCCATTGCGACACGAACAGTCTTTGCTGCAGTTGATGCCATATTTGCCCAGAGGGCAGGGCTGAGCGCAAACCGAACCCTTTAAGGGACAAAATTACATTAAATATTATTATAGACACACTGACAAGTGCTATGCATGAGACTAAACAGTCCAGCTGTAGTGATGCTTAGGCAACTACTGTTTTTATGTTTGTGTGGCTGTGGATATGCAGTGTCTTTTTACAAAATACAGTCCTATCCACACTGTTTGGCACCCGTGGTATATAGCAAATCTAAATACAGCATGACATATTATGAGTACATTCATTCACTGAAAAAAGAAATAGAAATAGTTTTTTTACTAAATCAGTAGTTCTGCAATTATTGGTAATCACATCTAACTAAAGCACAAGGTTCTTGCTAAAGTTACAGGAGTATATAGCAGACTCCACTCGTTTACATTTGTGACGGTAGGACAAAAAAGTATTATTCCGGGCATGCTTTCAAAACACTGGCTGTCTCGTACATAGCGTTTAATGTTCATTATTGATAGTTGGTCATTCGACTGTGCTTCAGTTCTCTTGAAGTGAGCTTTGGATATCTTTTTTTACCTCCATTGCCTCGGTCAAGGTGTGTAGTGAAAAAATAAACATGGGGCTTCATCCAGCCTTGTTTATTAGAGTTCCAATTGGTTTAAAGTTTTTCTTTATTGTTCTAACTGTAGATATGGGGAAGTTAAGGGGAATAGCTGACTTGTGAAAATCAACACTCATCTACTTTACCCTAATGGCATGTTTCTTTCTCTTTGTCTGCGTGGTATTTCGTGTTCATAAAAACTGTTCCTAAAAAACTGAATAATGTGAGTACAAATTACAACATTTCTTCATCTATTTTTAGGCATTTGTAGGGGTTATAATACATGTAGTACCAGTGATTTTGTAAAAACAATAATTTCTTAACATGGGATTTTTTTCTGCAATGAATAATTTTAATTTGCTGCAATAAAAGAAGACATGTCATTACCAGGACTTCCGTAAAGTTTGGAGGGTGCTGTGTAAGAGTTTTTTATGCAACATATCTTAATAAATACAAAGAAAATAGTTTTTATTCTTTGAAACATGAAAGATGTCATTGGTCTTAAACATAAGCCCAATGGTATTCAATCATTTTCTCCTCTGAGGCCGTTCTCTTTTATCACATTCTCACTGTTTCTGTGACCTACCGTCCAACCAGCAGGGCACGAACAGTCTCCGGTAATGTGGTGACATGTGCCTCCATTCTGACAGGGGCAACGCTGCTCACACTGCGATCCATGGCTGCCGGAGGGGCACCGCTCCCCGCAGCTGCCACAGCACATGTCAGGGGTCAAATCTTTTAATGCACTGCAACATTTTGTCCCAGAAAACAGCAAAGAAGCAAGTATGTTGCTGGTACTTACAAAGCTCCTGTGTATCCTGGTGCACAGATACACTCTCCTGTCTCATGGTCACACGTGGCACCATTGAGACACTGGCAGGGCAACTGGCACCCTTTGCCATAATAACCGTGCTCGCAGGGGTCCTCGCAGCGCCATCCCTGGTACCCTTCGGTGCAAACACAGGCCCCTGTTATAGGGTTACATTTAGCCCCGTTTTGGCACTGGCACCGATTGCTGCAGTGAGGTCCCCAGAAGTCGCTCTCACAGCCTGCAGGCACAAAAATAAAGGACATCAAAAAAGTCAGAATAACAAAATGATTAAAAGTTATTGTATTTGTTCTTGAAATCAATGGTGGTCATTTAAAGCAAGAAAAAGCAATTCAATTATTCATAAATATTCTCTCTAAAACATTAAATAGCTCATTATAAATAATAAATGTCAAGGAAATGAATCTGCCCAACTACAAAATTTTATTGTAAATGCAACGTTTGTACTAATATTCTATTAAATAACAGTTTTGGACTGTAAAAAGTCTGCTTTTTATGTAAAGGGGTGAGATCTACAATATAAGTTAAAGAATCATAGGCAAACAGGTATAAAACCAAGAATGAATTGAAACTCAAATTTTATCAGAGCACAGCCATGTTGGGAGCAGTGATGCTTCTTTGTTTTGACCACCAACATGAGTGTCAGGGTTTTGATGATTATTCCAAGTGCTGTGAATGAATGTGTTCATGAATGGAGAAAACATTTTTGAGAATTTTGAACTTGGTTGGTTTTTCATGTGGGGAATATGAATTGTTAAATTGACGTCATTTAACAGCGATCTGTTTTGTGGGTTGAATCAAATATTTACTGTGTTTTTTAAGGGCCAAATTTTGATGTTTCTCACACCAGGAGCCACAGCAGACTGTCCGTTTGGGCATGTGGGCAGCAGAGACGCAGGTCAACTTTGTGAGGACTTTAATTGATAATTTAGGCCCATGTGTCTCCCTTTGTTTTAAGCTTGACCATGTTGCCCTTTGCTCTGTTTTATATGTGAGGACATTAATTTCTTACTCTGACCATCCAGCAGGTAGGTAACCAAAAGAACATCAAAGCTGTTTTTAAGAAATTGTCAGCTAATGTGCTTAAACAGAATCAAGGTTTATTAAAGAGGAAACTCTCCCTTATGATCAAAATTATATACAAGTAATCAGAATTTACTTTGATTTTTTGTATATATAATTATCAGAAAATGTCCAATGAGTGAGTGCTTTTGTAAAAGACAACTTTGCCAAATCCCATCTGTGAAGACTTAATGGTAAAAAGATGGTTAAAAGTGACCGCAGTGACAACTCTAGCCTTAATGAGCTGCTTTTGGGCAAAGTTTTAATTTTCTTTCCTGTCGATGAAAGTATTAAAAGATGTGAATATGTTTTGGGAACTGAGCCATTATAACATAGAGCTTATGTGAGTAAACAAAACATGACAAAATAAAACAGATGTTAGGCAAAATCCATATGATAATTTGTGAATGACATAATGAGCTCTCTCTATATTTTTTTTTAACTTTATTTCAGACAAAATATGATAAATGAACTAGATGGAACAGTGCAGTTCAAAAAGACTTAGGTTGCAACCTATGAACATAAATCAATAATTTTACCATAAGTGGACCGTATTTGGAACTAGTTCTTGTTAGGCTTGAAATGGTGCTGAACATTCCTTTGGCAACATGCCAAGTCCAAAATTTGGTACTGCTAGTGTGATGATAAAGAAGATGTGGCATGTATAAAATTATTCTGTAGTAGTGTTAGTCTGTTTGAGTCAGTGTATGAATGGCAGCAAGTTTGAAGCATTGTGTAGAATCTAATTATAAGAGCAAATAATTCACCTTTTAACTGTAAACAGATGATCTTAAAATCATCATAAGCAACCCACTGAGACACAATGTTGCTGAGACTTTATTATCAGAATCAGAATCAGCTTTATTGCCAAGTTTGTACATACAAACAAGGAATTTGCCTCTGGTACACTTTGCTCTTTTGTTCTGTTTTTGCATTAAAGAATATACAAATTTACAATTTACAATGTACAATATACACATATCTAACAAAAAAGGTGCATTTGCAGCATCTGTATGCTGTTGTTTTGTACTCTATTGAATGTTCATCAGACAAACAGCCTGGGGGAAGAAACTATCTCTGTGGCGGCTGGTTTTAGTAAACAGTGCTCTGTAGCGGTGGCCTGAAGGTAAAGCTCTGAACAGTTTATGTGCAGGGTGTGTGGGGTCTGCAGAGATTTTAGCAGCTCTTTTCCTGACCCTAGACCTGTATAAGTCCTGGATGGAGGGAAGGTCAGCTCTGATTATTCTCTCTGCAGTCCTGATTATTCATTGCAGTCTGGACCTGTCCTGTTTTATGGATGAGCCAAACCACAATGAGATGGATGAAGACAGGACAGACTGAATGATGGCAGTGGAGAAGATGACCAGCAGCTCCTGTGGAAGGTTGTACCTCTTGAGTTGCCTCAGGAAGTATAGTCTCTGCTGGGCCTTCGCCCGAACAGTGTCTATGTGTGAAGACCATCTCAGGTCCTCAGAGATGGTGGTTCCTAAGAACCTGAAGTGGTCCACAGTTGACACGGTGTTGTTGAGGGTGGTGGGGGGGTGGTGTTCTCCGAAGGTCCACCACCATTTCCACAGTCTTGAGTGGGTTCAGTTCAAGGTAGTTCTGACCGCACCAGTGTACCAGCCGATCCACCTGCTGTCTGTATGCAGACTCATCACCGTCCTGGATCAGTCCAATGACAGTGGTGTCATCTGCAAACTTAAGGAGTTTCACGGACGAGTCTGATGAGGTGCAGTCATTTGTGTACAGAGAGAAGAGGAGTGGGGATAGAACACACCCCTGGGGGGTACCAGTACTTATTGATCTGGTTCGGGAGAAGATGCTCCTCAGTCTCACCTGCTGCTGTCGGTCTGTCAGGAAGCTGTTGATCCACTGACAGGTGGAGGCTGGGACCTTGAGCTGGGTGAGCTTCTGGTGGAGGATGTCTGGTGTGATGGTGTCAAAGGCCGAGCTGAAGTCTAAAAACAGGATCCTGGCGTACGTCCCTAGACGGTCGAGGTGTTGCAGGATGAAGTGTAGACCTAAGTTAACACCATCATCTGCCGACCTGTTTGCTCGGTAAGCAAACTGCAGGGGGTCCAGCAGGGGGCCTGTGATGTCTTTCAGGTGCTTCAACACCAGCTGCTCAAAGGACTTCATGATCACAGACGTCAGGGCTACAGGCCTGTGTCATTTAATCCTACGATGGTGGGTTTCTTGGGCACCGGGATGATGGTGGATCGTTTGAGGCAGGAGGGGACCTCACATTTCTCCAGTGATTTGTTGAAGATCCTTGTGAAGATCGGAGCGAGTTGATTTGCACAGGCTTTCAGGCATGATGGGGAGACGTTATCAGGTCCTCCAGCTTTCTTTGTTTTCATGCGCTGAAAGAGCCTGTTTACCTCTTTCTTTGAGATCTTTAGTGCAGGCAGAGGATCTGATGGTGGGGGGTTGGTTGTTTTACGGGTCAAATTTGTTCCTGAATGGGATGTAGAAGGGATGATTTGAGGTGTGAATGGCTTCTTGTCATGTCTGCACTAGAAGCCATTCAGATGGTTGGCCAGGAGACGACTCTGTTCAGGATGGGTGGAGGGGCTCCTATAGGCAGTCAGGTTTCTCAGACCGGTCCATACAGCTGAAGTGTCACCAGTAGAAAGGCTGTTCTTCAGCTTCTCACTATAGCTTCTCTTAGCTGCTTTGATCTCCTTTGTTAGTTTGTTCCTGGCCTGCCTGTACCGCGCCCAATCTCCACTGCTGTGAGCTTCTTCCTTTTCCCTGCGCAGATTCCTGAGGTGTGGAGTAAACCATGGTTTATTATTCCCAAAGGTGCAGAAGGTCTTGGTCTGCACACACATGTCCTCACAGAAACTGATGTCACCACATCAGTTAGTTGGTTTAAGTCAGTGCCTGAGGTTTCAAAAACAGTCCAGTCTGTGCATTCAAAGCAGGCCTGTAGCATCTGCTTTGATTCCTCAGTCCACTTCTTAACAGTGTGAACCTTGGGTTTGGAAGCTCTTAATTTCTGTCTGTAGGTTGGGATGAGGTGGATTAGATAATGATCCAAAAATCCCAGAGCAGCCCTGGTAACAGCATGATATGAGTCCTTTAAAGCTGTGTAACAATGGTCCAGTGTGTTTTTGTCTCTGGTGGGACACTTAATATGCTGTCTGTATTTGGGGAGTTCATTTGAGAGGTTTGCTCTGTTAAAATCTCCCAGTATTATGATGAAAGAGTCCGTGTATTTTTTCTCCAGGTCTGTAATCAGCTCAGCAAGATGTTTTTCCGCGGCAGAAGTGCAGCCATGCAGTGGAAAATATGAGCCGATTATTATAAGCGAGGAAAACTCTCTCGGTGAATAAAACGGCTTACAGATTATGGAAAATGACTCCAGATCCGGGCTACATTTTTTTCCCAGCACTTTTACGTCTCTGCACCAACCTTCATTTATATAAAAGCAGATTCCGCCTCCTCGCTTCTTCCCCAATAGCTCCGCGCTGCGATCCGCTCTGAACAGCTGGAAGTCCGGCATCAGCAGTGCGCGGTCCGGGATGTTTTCACTCAGCCATGTCTTGGTGAAGCAGAGAACCGCTGATCCGCGGAGGTCCGTGTTTTTACCGGTGAGGAGAAGCAGCTCGTCCATCTTGTTGTTGAGAGAGCGGACATTTGCCAGGTGGATTGAAGGCAGTGGTGTGCGAAGTCCTCTTTTGCGGAGCTTTACCAGCGCGCCAGCACGCTTTCCCCTTCGACGTTTTCGGCGCAGGATCCCGTATAGAGCCGCAGCTCCGCTTGCCAGGAGCTCAGTGAACCTCGGATTGATGAAAGATGGTGAAAAAATCCCAAAAGAGGACTCTCTGATGTTGAGAAGTTCCTCTCTACTGAATGAGACCACAGAACTGTGGCTCAAAAAACATAAAAACACACAAAATACAAAAACAAAGAGAGAGCGAAGCTCCGAGGCTGCCATCGTCGGCGCCATCAAGAATTTTGTAAAGGTATAACCAAATGGTGTTTTTGACTTACCCCCACTCATACAATACTGTATATACCAAAACAGAATTGCATTAAAGTTGAAATGCTTATTTAATAATATATATTTTTAATGAAAATAATAAATAAACTACAATGCAGCTAAATACAACTGTTCTTAAAACAGAACATCCTTTGCTGAGTTTTGTTTCTTTTCTCCTACAATATTTAATCTATTTCACATAAGCAGCCATATTTTCAGATGTTTCTGTCTCTGGCATATGACATTCCTGCTTAATGTCATATGCCAGCATTGGTGATGGGACATATCCCAATGTAACTTGAGCAAAAATCAGAAGAATAAAATCGGTGGAAGAAGAGATCCCTGAACCTACGCCCTGCATACTGATAACGTATTTTTGACAAATCACATTTACAGCTTTAAATGCCCACTACATTTTAGCCGCTAAGATGATATACAACACAGGAAGTCTTTTGGGTTGAAAATATTGAAATGAAAAAAAGGAATGGGTAACGTGTTTATCATAAACAATACTATCATATTTTCTTTAACACAAAAATGTATCTTATGTTAACACATAAGGTATAAAACAGACCAATACATTGGAAACTATGAAACTTTTAAACACTGTAAATCTATCTAATAAAGATGTACACAGAAATCGACTGTTGATTAGAACCTAACTGGAGTCCAAACAGTGACGGCATCATATGTAAGAACAACCAGGTCATTCTGACAAAAGCGCTCTTTGGTCTGGATGCTGTTACTGAGTGAGAACGACTTAAAGTTAGATATTTACAAACGTTGTCAGAGGAAGCAGAGATATGTAAGAAGCTAATTAAAAACAAATAATATTTTCAATGACAAGTCTGTGGGTGATCCAGGTAGCAGGAGAATGAGAGATAATGAGACTTTCAGCAGAAAACAGGATGGTAGAGTATATGTGTGCAGGTGAAAAGGTGCTCTGCTAGAAATGTTAGAGGTTAGGTGATGATCTACATTCTTTAGAGCAGAGGTCACGGATTAGCGGACCAGGGTCCGGATCCGGACCCAAGTGCCATCCAATCTGGACCCAACCTGATTTAAACATTTATATATTACTGCATGTTGTCCAACAGTGTCTAACTTCACTTGCACCGCATCTCGTGTTAATATGGTGTATCCCTGTGGAGCTTCTGGCCCCGGGCTGCATGTGCTGCAAGTCAGGCAATAAGCTGCTTCAGTCAGAGGTTCTGCTGCTACCCTAACGGCAAAGCAATTTTTCATTTACTATGTAGATATAAACATTTTATTCCTGCCAGCTGCCGCTTTTGACTTTCGAACAGACGGCAGCTATGTGGATCAGCAACATTCTGGTCCACACTCCAAGCCAGATGGTGGCAGTAATGCACCACATCGTTGTACGCCAACCACCAGACAATGACAACGAAGAAGCCATGTGGGTCCTTGAACGGGGGTTGCAAAGTTACTATCATTTGTGTTTGTTTTGAAATAGTCGGAGAACCCTATTTAACACACACTGTTCTCTGATACACACTGCATGGCGTCATCTTTGCTCCAAATATAAAAAAATTAATGACTAGTATATTTCCAATGCTATTTTTTTATCCTCCTAAAATAAAGTTCCTACAGAGGATTGGAATTGGACGACATATGTCCAGTTCCTCTCAAAGTGTTTTAAAAAACAGAAATCAGGAACAAAATTGTGATCGGATCATCTCTACTTATTGACTGACAGGTTTAACCAGAATTAACACCTAGATGAGTCCATAGCCCTTTATATGATCCATGACAACTATACAAAGTGTTTGGAAGTGTAAGCACCGGTAAAAAGCTGAAATTGTCCATCTGCCTGTAAAACGATTAAGCTATAATAAGTTGTTATGTAGAGCTCACTGACATTGCCTAACAGTACATGAGGGAATGATGTAAAACAAACTCATTCCACTGGGAATTGGGCTGTTTACAAAAACTCAATAAAATCTATAACTGCAAGCAAACTGCTAATTTTCAAGGTTAAATGAGCAACAGCCTCCTAAGTAATGAACAATCAGCTCTGAGATGGGTTTGAGGACAGTTCTCACTCCTACCAGGGTAATTGCTCTTTTGAGAAGCTCTGTGATTTATGTGATTGTTCTGGCTTTATGTCTCTCCATCAGTAGCAGCATTACCAGCAGCTGTATTGCTTCACATAGAAGCCCAGCATGAGATACTAACCAGCACAGCAGAGCGAGAGGCAAATACTTCATCATTGATTCCCACATCATTGCAGCCTCAGTTGTAAATGTAAAGACACTACTCCCCCGCTCCTTGTATGCTCGCTTTGCCAAAGCTGTGATCAGTCGGAGCAGGAGCCTAATAAACCCTCTTTCATGGAAGGCACTGAAGCCTGTTTTTTCCAGGTACACAGCAGGATAATGATCAACTCTTCCCTGATGCGGACAGGTCTGCTCCAAAGGGGGTCTCTAAACACCGGGCAAGCGCAGTATTACTTCTGCAGGCTGGACGGAGTAGAGGCCACATTACAAGGCTCACACTGATTTTGATCTAATCTGCTCCTGGCCTGCATTTTGCCATGAATGAGTTCCCTGAAGGCTGAGCTGCTGCCACGCAAACGACCCTGGTACATTAAATCTGAGGTGTGTTCGGGCAGCCATGGTAATGGATGAGGAGTTTAGCTGCAACTCTGTTTAGCGGTCTATGAGCACTCATCAGTGCTCCCTCAGCACAACAGAAAAATAGCCAGGCCACAAAACTAGACACATCATAACCAATGTTTTCTACCCAAATCTGAATCACAATACTGCATTTTGTATCCTTACATATACAGTGCCTTGCCAACGTATTCATACATTCTCTCTATTTTGTCTCTTGATTTTATAAAATAGATTAACAAAAGGATAGACATAATTATGATATAGAAGTAACATGAACCATGGTTTTAATTTTTACATTAGTGTTCAACCCCTTTTACTCTGATTCCCCCTAAATAAAATTCAGAAGTCACTTCATCAGCATTTCTTAATTAACAAACAGCATAATGAAAACTTTGGAAAACAGCAGATAGGTCTGGGATAAAGCTGTGGAGAAGTTTAAAGCAGGGTCAGGTTATATTCCAAGATTTCACCACTAAGCATTGTATGATGGAAAAGGAAAAACATGGTCCAACTGTAAACCCACCAACGTTTACAGGCCAGGCATTATGAGTAAAAGGCTCATGGGAAGTGTGGTGGCGTTGAAGTGATCCAAGCTCAGCTCTGGCAATCTGTGAACTGGACAACTTTGAGTCGTGATTCCACAAATATGGTCTGAATGGTAAGATAGCAAGTAAAAGCAAGAGTGGCAAGATATGCATATACACTTACGGCAAGACCTACAAGAATTGCTTTAGATCAGAGCTGCACAATGTAAAACAAATCACACTCGTCATTGCAAAATAATGTTCACAATATCACAATTGCAAAAGACTACTTGGTTGCAATGTTTGTTATCATATTTTATAGAAACTCTATATGCCAATAATATTTTTGGCCTTTTTGGTAGACATTTACTAGCCTATATGCACATAGTTGTGTATTTGTAGTGACTGAGATGCTAAAGCTCACAACAACTGATGGGGATATTGTGATTACAGAAAAAGAAAACATGCAGGAAACATATGTATTAATTATAATCAATATCACCATCTAAATATTCCGCAATAGTTTTGAAATTTGTTTTTCCTGCAACCCTACTTTGGATCAAACCATATTCTTCTTATATAACACTTCTCTAACAAATCTAACTGAGCTTCAGCCATTTTGCAAAGGAGAATGGGAAACAAAATCAGTCATGGTAGAGACATAACCCTTACAGCTGTAATCATAGCAAAATGTGTTTCTACGCAGTACGGACTCAAGGGTGCAAAATTTAAATGCACGACACACGTCTCAGGGTTTTATTTGACAAATCTGAGACTTTAACTTCACAATTATGTACTTGTTTGTGGTGGTCTATCATATGA
This sequence comes from Girardinichthys multiradiatus, assembly GCF_021462225.1. Lineage (NCBI taxonomy): Eukaryota > Metazoa > Chordata > Actinopteri > Cyprinodontiformes > Goodeidae > Girardinichthys > Girardinichthys multiradiatus. Next base: position 25,368,490 of record NC_061795.1, on the reverse strand, counting down.
AATCCCAAAAATAACACATTAAAGTTTGTAATGCAACAAAATGAAAAAAGTTTAACGGGGGTGAATTCTTTGCAAGGCTGTATACTTCAAAACCTACAATGAACAACGTAAGAGGCAGAAAGGACAGACTAAATAAAAACTTGATTTTAATGCTTTGAAGCTCAAACAACCTTACCATTTGAAGTCTTAAACCTTCTTTAGTTTGCAGTTAAAGGCCAAACACACTCCCAGCAAAACCCATTATCTTCCTGCCTCTCAACTAAGCAAAGGTTCTCCAACTTTAGCTGGCAATCTCTCACTTCCAAGCTCTGACAGCATTTAACTGTGATTAAGGAGTCAGAGTTCATGATGAGCTGCAGGTGGAAACACAGAGAGAAACAGCAAAGGGAGGAAACATCTAGCACAAAACTTTGGTTTCTAGAGGGTACAACTAAATTGTGTACTGTGATAGGGACCCCTGTGGGTTGGTGGTGTGTGGGCAGCACAGCCCACTCATGTCTGAATCCTGAGAACTTGCAATCCATCCTCTTAAGTGGTCTGACCTAGGTCAGTGCACCTCACCAGAGAAAACACACACCTTCCAACCTGCACTATCAGTGTTCATAACATTGAAAATGCAGATAACTTCACACAAACTGAGAAAAAGGTTCAAATCCCAAGACGGCGGGCTAAAATCCCCTTGGGTGGAACAAAACAGATCACGATGAGGGCTACAGGCAGGTAGAAACTTCCAAAGAACAGGCTGAGAGAGCCATCATGGTGGTAGCTGAGCTTTGAAGTGTACTCAAAGATCTGCATAATCAGTGGCTGGCTGCAACAAGATTTAAACCACACAGCTTTCAGCAGCTGACTTCCTGAACTTGGCTTCTATGGTCACCACAGTGTCTATATGTCTCTACTACAGAGAGCTGCCATAATCTTTGCAAGGCTTAACTCAAAATTTGGATGCAAGTCAATCTCTTTAAATACAGAATGTTTCTTCTCATGCTGATTTTTGTGCTCCATTGTATACAGCTGTATTCAAAACAAAAGAAAACTTAAATTACAGCCCAATCACATTCACTATAATTGTGGCCACTTGAGGTTGCTGGTACTGACGGCTGCTTGCTGCTTTTGCAACAGGAAAAAGAAAAACGACATAAACTGGAGCTGCAAAATTTGGCACAGAGCCGAACCTCACTGCCATTGGTCAAAGTCACCATCACACAACACGGTCTGCAGACACTTGAGAAGTGACTTAACTAAAGACATGAAGGCATAATGCTTCAACTTCTGAGAACCCGTTCGTCCACACTTACTTTTAGTAGAGCTCACAGCGCAGCAAAGAAGCATGACTCACTGTCTTGATTAACTTCCTTCATTTCCTTCTGAAAATAATCCAACTAAGTTCAAGTTTTTGTGATTTGCACTTCACAGCAATAGTTTCTCTATTTATTTTCCTATCACACACATACTTTTTGAAATTAAACTTCATGGCTAGACATGGTACCAACATATATGTGACTGACATGGTATAGTACAGAGGCACACTTTATTTAGACAACTGTTTTTAATAGGAAACCTTTGTAGAAGAGCACCAAAATATTTTCTCAGTGCAATAAGGTACTCTGGTCAGATGAATCCAAGTTCACACTCTTTGACCTAAAAGGTCGAAGTGTGGTGAAAAACTAACACGTCACTCTGAAAACACCATCCCTACCAGTGTTGCGCATGATCCTGTGGAACACACTTTATATAAAACTTTGAACCGAACAATACTGTTTTTACATGAAAAACTTGAAGTGAGCACAGCTTCCCTGAAATCTTTTGATGGTACTCTACTCCACAAGATCTAAAATGTGTTCTTACAGAGGCAAACTTTGGATAGCTAAGCTGTTGCAGACAACCAGGCAGTTTTTATAGTCTTTCACAAGATCCGCTATTGATATGTGTGGCTCTTCCATTGCTTAAAACCTGAAACCATAATGCCTTTGGCTTTGCTTAAAAAAATAGAAAATTAAACTGAAGGCTCATGCCCTAATCATCAAAACTTAAAGATTAAACAGCACCCTAACTTTATTATTTATAGAAAGGAGAAATAAGCTGAAAAGCTGTATATATAGCCAAACAGAGGGTTATCTTCTGTTTACATGATTAAATATTTTGTCAGCTAGTGTGCTTAAACAGAATCCGGATTTTATTAAAAAGAAACATCATGGTGTTATAACCCTCTTATGACCAAAGTTATATCTAAACCAGATTTTATTGCTGGTAAATTATTTAAACAAGTGCAGAGAGTTAATGCTCATTTCAAGACAACTAAAACTTAGTATCTCAGTATCTTGTTGTTATATACAGTATAGTGTTTTTGACTGTGAAATAATAGTTAACAATAGCAAAGGTCAAAACAAAAACTAATGCCAAATCCCGTTTGCATTGACTTGATGGTAATGAGAGTGTTAAAAGTCACTGCAACTACAAATGTAGTCTAAATGGACTGCTGCCTCATTTTAATTTCTAATTATGTATAAATAAAAATTTGTGAATTAGAGCAATTATAAAATAAAGTTTATGGGAGGGAAGACAAAAGAAGATAATAAAACAAATGTAAGGCATGCCCTAAATCCGAGGCAATGACATAATTGATATGCTAACTGGTGATGGCCGTCATGAACCAGAAAAAGAGTGATAAATGAATAAAAACCTGTTCATGTGGGTGCTGCGAACTTAGTTCAGAATGTTAAGGTGCTGAACTATGAACATGAATTGATTTACTTTAACCAGACAGTCTAATTCTGGTCAAGGATGATATGGCACTACACTCACCCCACAGTGAACTGTGGTGGTGGCAGCATCATGCTGATTTTCCTCAGCAGTGACAGGGGAGCTTGTCAGAGGTGATGCGAAGATTAATGGAGCTAAATACAGTGCAATCTTGGAAGAGAACCTTTAAGGGGCTACAAAAATCTTGGGATTTGGGAGGGGGGCTATACATGTAGCGCTACAATAGAGTTGTTTAGGTCAAAGCATAATCATGTCTTGGAATGGACCAGCTAAATTCTCTGGTTTCTGATAACCAGTTCTTCCATGCTTATTTTTTATCAGATTTTGGTAGAGCAAAGCAGCATAAGTCACTGTCTAGATTGGCTTCTTAAATTTCTTCATTAAAAGAATCCAACTGCAACCAACTTTTAGCTTTTGTTACTTGCGCTTGACAAGAGAAGTTTTCTTATTATTTTTTCATATTACATATACATTTTGAAATCACACTTAATGGCTAGACATGCTTCCTTCAGACACCTCTTTTTTTAATTAAAAGGTTTTTCTTGAAAAGAACTGAAACAGTTTCCTTGCAATTTAACTGACACAAACTACCCACTATTGTGCTTTTTGTAACACCGGAGTTATTCAATAAAAGCCTGACTCACATTTAGCTATTCTTCCCACATTCCTGACTCAATGATGCAGAGAAAGCGAGTGAAAAGCAGACAGGACTTATTCAGGGTCTAGAGAGGAAGAGATGATTGCTGTGGAAAGTGAGGTGTTTGCACTTAGTGATAGATATCTCCCAGTATTGTTTAATACAGAGGCTGTAAAAGCTGCCAATAAGTCTATTTTCTGTTCTGCTGACATCTGAAAAACAGTTATTTATTAGTCCTCAGAAAAGCAAGCAAAAACTTGATGCATTTACAAGAGTCTGACAAACGAGATTCTAAACATGCTATGGAAAAACCACTGCCAATAGTCATGTGGGTCATTCTGCTGAATTGGAATAACAACCTGTTCCAGTGTCTGCTGTTGGGCGTGTCTACTGTCCTGCCCTAATTCATCTTGTCCGAGCCCCTGTGTTCATATTTCCCCGGGGGGAGAGCAGCACAGCATCAAGTTAACAAAAAAACACAACACTATGCACACTTTGCTTCTTTTCCATATGCTTACCCCTTACGCCACCACACAGTTTGCTGAAAACTAACAGCATTGGACAGTTGCCTATTTGGGGATTCAAAACTAATGAGAGACCAGTGTAATCCTTTTAGAACTATGCATTGCTGATTAAAAGCTCCTGCTCAGTTGTTTATCCAGACGAGGATCTGATAATTTGTCTGTGTTCTCCTAAGGATGTTAGCTTGAATCAATAAAAGTGCAGCAGGTGCCAGCTAGATCCCTCAGCAGGACAGCCCTAACAGGGTTAACAAGTCCAGTGGTTGATCAAGACATACAGGACCTGGGTCATCTTGTGCAGCATTCTAAACAAGTACTTAAAAGTGAACCTACTTAAAAGGGTGTCCCTCACTTTTTCTTTTAATAAAGTTAGTCGTATAATGCAGGCAGGCTGGGAAAATATGCTGTGCCTCGGATCAGTATAAACCAGTCAGTTGTTCAACAGAACCTCACATGGCTCATGAAATTCTCTGGATCAGCAAATTGTTACACAGCCCACTGCTCCTTCCAATTAATTATTTACCCTTCACCCTGTCCTTTGGAAAACAAAACCCTTGTTCTATGTGCCACAAGACAAAAGCAGTAAAAAGGAATCAGAGCTGAGGTGGGGGCTCATATACACCAGCATGCATAGGGGAACCAAGAACAAGCATAACAGTGATGCATCTCAAACTCAAGTAAAAACAGTCATTGTGATAGGAAATGCACTGAGAAATTGGATCAGTGAGTACAGCATTATAAGCATTTCCAGTCTACATTTTGATGTAGTGTTACTGTGGGGAAAAAGACTCAAAGTTAGCTAGTTTCAGCAACAATAGGTTGGCTTGGCTATGAATAACTATTGCTAAGTGCCAAAGGCAATTACTAACAAAGTTAGTAATTTCAATCAAAATTACTAAGTCAGGGCACCACCTGATTATCAGGAATTATTAGCCAAACAGCTCCCAGAATCTGTCAATTTTATTTTATGAATACCTGCCTGGTGAGGTGGGGTTTTATAGAACAATAGATGGAGTGAATTCGCACACTGGGGTTCTCAAACAGCAAGCACTACGTATATATCCAGAATAATCATTTATAATTTAGCTCCAAAACACAGGAATATATTAACAAAACACTTGTATTGTGAAGTATTTTAACTGGAAGTTAAAATACTTCACTCAACCAGCTCTTTACCTAAGCTACTAACATTCAACTACTATGTAAAAAGGGAAAAGAATGACAAGAAAACTAATGAAGTTAAGAGTAATAGTGATAAGAGGCACAAATAAAAGTAAAACTAAAAGACTAATAATTAATAAAACAATAACCCACCATCCTAGGATTAAATGAGTACAGGCCCGTAGCTCTGACGTCTGTGGTCATGAAATCCTTTGAGCGGCTGGTGTTGAAGCACCTGAAAGACATTACAGGCCCCCTGCAATTTGCTTACCGAGCAAACAGGTCAGCAGATGATGGTGTTAACTTAGGTCTACACTTCATCCTGCAACACCTCGACCGTCCAGGGACATACGCCAGGATCCTGTTTGTAGACTTCAACTCGGCCTTCAAGACCATCATACCAGACATCCTCCACCAGAAGTTCACCCAGGTCAAGGTCCCAGCCTCCACCTGTCAGTGGATCAACAGCTTCCTGACAGACCGACTGCACCTCAGCGGACTCGTCTGTGAAACTCCTTAAGTTAGCAGATGACACCACTGTCATTGGACTGATCCAGGATGGTGATGAGTCTGCATACAGACAGCAGGTGGATCGGCTGGTCCACTGGTGCGGTCAGAACTACCTTGAACTGAACCCACTCAAGACTGTGGAAATGGTGGTGGACTTTCGGAGAACACCACCCCCATACACCCCCCTCACCATCCTCAACAACACCGTGTCAACTGTGGTCCACTTCAGGTTCTTAGGAACCACCATCTCTGAGGACCTGAGATGGTCTTCACACATAGACACTGTTCGGGCGAAGGCCCAGCAGAGACTGTACTTCCTGAGGCAACTCAAGAAGTACAACCTTCCACAGGAGCTGCTGGTCATCTTCTACACTGCCATCATTCAGTCTGTCCTGTCTTCATCCATCTCAGTGTGGTTTGGCTCATCCATAAAACAGGACAGGTCCAGACTGGAACGAATAATCAGGACTGCAGAGAGAATAATCAGAGCTGACCTTCCCTCCATCCAGGACTTATACAAGTCTAGGGTCAGGAAAAGAGCTGCAAAAATCTCTGCAGACCCCACACACCCTGCACATAAACTGTTCAGAGCTTTACCTTCAGGCCGCCGCTACAGAGCACTGTTCACTAAAACCAGCCGCCACAGAGACAGTTTCTTCCCCCAGGCTGTTTCTCTGATGAACATTCAATAGAGTACCAAACAACAGCACCCAAATGTTAAAAATGCACCTTTTCTATTAGATATGTGTACATTGTAAATTTGTATATTCTGTAATGCAAAAACAGAACAAAAGAGCAAAGTGTACCGGAGTCAAATTCCTTGTTTGTATGTACAAACTTGGCAATAAAGCTGATTCTGATTTTGGTTTCATCTGACCAGAGCACCTTCTTCCACATGTTTGGTGTGTCTCCCAGGTGGCTTGTGGCAAACTTTAAACAAGACTTTTTATGGATATCTTTGAGAAATGGCTTTCTTCTTGCCACTCTTTCATAAAGGTCAGATTTGTGCAGTGTACGACTGATTGTTGTCCTATGGACAGACTCTCCCACCTCAGCTGTAGATCTCTGCAGTTCATCCAGAGTGATCATGGGCCTCTTGGCTGCATCTCTGATCAGTCTTCTCCTTGTTCGAGATGAAAGTTTAGAGGGACGGCCGGGTCTTGGTAGATTTGCAGTGGTCTGATACTCCTTCCATTTCAATATGATTTCTTGCACAGTGCTCCTTGGGATGTTTAAAGCTTGGGAAATTTTTTTGTATCCAAATCCAGCTTTAAACTTCTCCACAACAGTATCTCGGACCTGCCTGGTGTGTTCCTTGGTCTTCATGATGCTCTCTGCACTTTGAACAGAACCCTGAGACTATCACAGAGCAGGTGCATTTATACGGAGACTTGATTACACACAGGTGGATTCTATTTATCATCATCAGTCATTTAGGACAACATTGGATCATTCAGAGATCCTCACTGAACTTCTGGAGTGAGTTTGCTGCACTGAAAGTAAAGGGGCCAAAAAATATTGCACGCCCCACTTTTCAGTTTTTTATTTGTTAAAAACGTTTGACACATCCAATAAATTTCATTCCACTTCATGATTGTGTCCCACTTGTTGTTGATTCTTCACAAAAAATGAGAATTGTATATCTTTACGTTTTAAGCCTGAAATGTGGCAAGAGATTGACCAGTTCAAGGGGGCCGAATACTTTCGCAAGGCACTGTATATATATACATATATATATATATATATATATATATATATATATATATTTACATGATGTTATAGATTTTCCCTGTAACCTTCTCCTGACTGATACCTTAGTACAATGAAGTTATTTTGATCTTTGGTAACCTCTCTTCATGGCTCTCTATGGCTTTAGCTAGAAGATGCAAATAAGCAAATCTATAAGTGATGACATATGTCTGCCAAAGAAAACTGAATGTTGGAATTAAATCAAAATGTACTTTTACAAAGTATTATGCACATTCATGCATCTAATCTCATTTCTCCCTCTTACAGATTAGTTTATTTTTCAGGTAAATAATGCAGAATATATGTCCATCAAAGCTAGAAAATGTTTTGATATATGTGTTATGGTGTCATTTTTCACAAAAACCTGACATTTAACTGGACTGGGGAGGTTTTTTATTTCCACTGCATATCCAATGAAGGTAAGCAATGTTTCTCCATTTTGGGTAAACCGTAACATAATTTTGGTTGCTGAAAAATGCAAGGTCCCATAATTGTTTGTGTATTGTCTGTAGAGTTATAATCCGGACAAAGCTTTCTTTGTCTGGTTTATAACTGTCTCTATTGAGAACACACCTTCATAACACATTTTGATTAAATAAATGTGGGGATTCAGAATAACTGTGAGTGAAACAAAGAAAAATCTAAATATGAAATCAAGATGAGATTGAATGTGTCCCAGGCCTTCTCGGAGCTTCTGATGTGTTTTCCCTCATCAGTAAAATCAAATCACAATCTTTAGCGCAGCACTGTTTCATTTTGGGAGCTTTTGCTGCTCCCTGGCTGTTCTAATTGGAGATTTGTGCTTGACTTAATTTGCAGAAGCGGCTCTAAAAATGCAGTGCTCAACAGGAGAAAGTTTCAGCAGTTAGATATGTATACATGGTAGCAATTAGTGCAACTTTTTATGACTTCTGTGCTTATTTTCCAGCACAGACACAATCCAACTCTATTTGCAAATGCATCTAAGTGAAAACAGAGTTATTCCTGTGTTTTTGAGACCTAAGCATTGCATCAGACAAGCCAAAGCCTGTGACTGGTGAATTTAGGCCTTTGCTTTCAGAGGTTTCAGGCTTTTATTTTTTCAAATCTACCCAACCTTGGATATCTATGGCCAATGTTGGGCCACAGAGATAATAGTAGGCTACAAAAGCAGGTTGTGATGGTGCACTCTCAAACCACAAAAATCATGAGCACAGCATGCTGGACTATACAAACAACACAACAGCCTGCAGCTGTAAGGGCAAACCCTGCTGCATTGCTCATTCAGTGTCATAACAGAAAAGCTTTAAATGCAGTCTGACAAAACTGGCCATTACGGACAAATTACAAACACTTACCACTTACATAGATATGCACTAAATGTTGTTGTATGATAACCTAATTGCTTTATTTGATGCCTAACAGTTTTACGCTTGTTTTTTTCTTTACCTTTAGTCACTCCTTCATAATTAAAATCAGGGCTATTTAAAAAAGTAAAATGCAGAGGTTCAGTTAATTACTGTCACTGATTTAACTGGCAATTAATTTCTTAGAAGAAAAAAAAAAAAAGAAAAATGCTTCACAGATGTTTAAAACTGCTCTGTGTGGCAGAAAGTTTAATTTGGCTTAAATGTTTTCCAAAAATCATCCAACATATACATTTACTGTTTTTTTATGAAATCAAGATGGCAACAAATAACCCACTGATCTATGATTTAAAAAATCAACTTTAGTTATAAATGTTATAAATTAAGTTTTGGTTTGTTTATGCTACAGAAATGTGCCAATAGACAAAGAAATACATATTTGTTTAAAAATGATTTTAAATGAAAGCTTGGATGTGTGGATGTGGATGTGAAGAATTGAGACTCTTTTTCCTAAACTGACCACAGTGACAGGTCAAGAATGCACACAGTTTTCTCTACCTAAAGTTGTATTTCACTTAAATGATATATTCCCCTTAGTGAACTAATTTGTCTAAAGCTGTAAAATCTACTTGATTCTTAGAGAAAAAGATTGTAAAATGAACATAAACTGCCCTCAAATTGTTCTGTTGGGAAATTAACCACATTATGTCTGTTATAAACTTTTAGAAGAAAGGAATACGTTTAAACTTTCACTAAAAGGAAAAGAATACATGTCATTGGGTAACCTCTTGATCCTTGGACACTTATGATTGAAATGTAAAGGTTAGTGTAACACTAAGAAATTCACAAAACTGTCCTTGAACAAACGTGTTCATACACTTGACTATTCCGACCTAAACTGTTGAAAAATGCTTTCAGTTAACACTGAATTGAACTAAATAATTTCACAGAGCTGGCTCCTGAAAAGCTTAGGCAGTTAGGCAGATGCATGTGGCTACATGTTGAAGTAATGCACTCTACATTTAATGGTAAAGCTCCTAGGCTGTTGGGAGACCTTGAAGGAATACGCTGCTCCAGACAGTAGCTGCGTTTACATTGACCATCAAATTGCGCAAATTGTAATTACAAAAATAAATTTGCTGAATGGAAACCATGCAATTTCAAAACAACGAAAAAACTCTGGGATGCACTAGCATGAGGTGATATCAATATTGCTGTATGGAAACACTTTTTCCCGCATGAGTCACGTGATCAACAACAGGATGTTACTACTGGTGAAAAAGACGAAGAAGAGGACAGAAAGTAGTAAGAGAATGACGTTATCATGTGAACAAACTTATTCACATGTAATTTTAATTGCATTTGTTATCTAATGAAAATACTGTAATTGGAAAATTGTGTTTTTTTCAACATTAGCAGAATATCAATACGTTTTTAGCACATTTGTAATGGAAACACAGCTTACATTCACAATTACATTCTTATCCAGGCATATTTTGAAATGCTGTCTGTCTGAAAAGGTAAAGGTAAAGGGTTTTGAAAAACATTGTATATTTCCTAACAGCTATCAATGTGGATGTGTCAACACACTAGTTTGGACTTCCGTGTCCTTCTGAATGCTGAGTCAAGAGCTAAAAAAAGCAAAAAGAGTTATCAGTAGAAAGAGGTACCGAGACCCAACAAATCCATTACTCTTGCAATTAAAACTGATAAAATTTTATGATGTAGTGAACCATTGCAAAGTCCCTAATAATATACTAGCAGTTAATCTACAGAAAAGATTTATTAAACAAGACAATATCTAAAATTTGAGAGGTACAGATATTTATACGAAACCCAAATTCTAAATTAAAGTAATTTAACATTGCATTTCTGTTCCTGCGATTACTCTATGGAATAATTTATGTAAAGAAATCATAGAATCCAATTCAGTTTTCATATTCAGTTGTCCTACACTGATCCAATTTCAATTTAAATGTTGCTTCATGTTGGTTGTTCTTTTTATGGGATGTCATGTACTTTATATAAGCCCCTTCTTATTACTGTAGTCAAGGTAGTAAAGGAAAAATCAGTCAGTACAAAAATCTGTCAAGAAATGTCTTTTAAAAATCTTTAGTATTTTCTTAAGCCTACAGTACAACCACAACTTCAATGTAATTTATTAAGATAACTAAAAAGTGGAAAGACAATACATGGTTTTCCAATTTTGCATATCATGCATTTGTATTCAGCCACCAAAAGAAAAAACATTTTGCTGCCACAACTGAAAATGGGGAATGGGGAGCCAGCTTTGCACAATTAAAGAGTGATTTCTGCCCAATATTCTTTGCAAAATAGCATAAACTTGGTCAGATTAGATTGTCAACAATTCCCAGTTGGATTTGGGTCTTTGACTGGGTCATTCCAACTTATTGATATACTTTGATCTAAACCTTTATATTGGAGCTTTAGCTGCATGTTCAAGGTTGCAGTCTTGATGGAAGATAAAATCTCGACTCCTGTCTCAAGTCTTTTGCAGCCTTTAACAGGTCTTCTCCCAGGATTGTCCTGTATTAGGTTCTATTCATCAACCCATCAGCTCTGACCAGATTTCCTGTCCCAGCTGAATAAACGTATCCCCGTGTGGTTGAGTGCATAAATAACAGTTCTCTTGACCCACCTGAGCTGTAGATCTCAATAGCTCTTCCAGTGTTACCATAGGTGTCTTGGATGCCACTCTAACTATTCTCCTTCCCACCCAGCCTGCCAGTTTAGGTGAATGGCCACTTGTATGCTGGTTAGCAGTTATGCCATACTCTTTTCATTTTTAGAATATGGATTTTACAGTGCTCCATGAGATGTTTAAAGCTAATGATATTATTTCATAACCCAATCATGGGTAAAAATTCTACACAGTTTTATACCCACCTGTTCATTGGTCTTCATGATGCTGTTTGTTCACTAACGTTCTCTAAAAACCCACAGAGGCTTTCATAATCAGCTAGACCAAAATTGAGATTAAATTCTTCAAGACTGAACTCAGTTTAATAAAAAGTTGACTTTTCAAGGAAATTGCACTGGATTTTATTTAGGGGTATTAGCTTGAAAAGGATTGAAAGAATTAGCATACACTGCAAAACTTTAAAAACCATTCATTTCATTTCCCTCACACAATTGTGGTATTTTGTGCTGATCTATCACATAAAATCCTTAGTTATTTGACAAAATCTGAAAAAGAAATATGAATGATTTTGCAAGGCACTGTATTTATTCTTTCCCAGTATCATGAAGGTATTCAGCATCTAAAATCATATTTAAAAAAACAAAATTGACCCATGTTCAGGCAAAAAAGGGCCTGGTAATTTGAAAATGCAGATTTTCTGAAAAGTGAAAAACCTTAGTGTTAACAGTAAAACAAATTAAATAGAACCTAGGCACACCAACAGGAATTTAAACAATGTGTCAATGTGATTACTTTTTTATTTCACTAATCACTTTCTTTCCCTTTGTTCTGATTGTTAAACAGCACTTCTGGTGTGGGAAAAAGCTAAAAGCTCAAGGTTGAACAACTTATTTTCTGATATGTTAGAATGATTATTCTATTACTTACAGTATATTATGCTGTGCGCGCACTGGAAACTATAGAAAACTAGCGCCAAAGCACAAGAAGCTGTTGGCTGACACAGTTGCATGAGTAAAATGCAGCAAATGTTGTTTGTATTTCTTGCTTATACCCTTGACATTTCCCTCAGTGCGTTGTGTAAGCAAAACAATGCGTGTCAGTTCTTAGCACAAACCAGGGATTTTGTGCGTTTAGGATGTTACGGCAGATGGATACGTCCCTCTATGTAAACACTAAAACATGATTTAACTTGAAGTGGGCCTACTAAATTAATCCCAACAATACAGAAACCAGTATGCACACTGAAACATGAGGATAATTGCTTTTTAATGAACTCGCATTATGCAAATGCTCATCATGAAGCCATTAATCTTTAGGAGTGTTTCTACCTGCCTGACCACAACTAATGCCAAAAAGCTGATGGATAATGCACACAGAAAGTGATAAAAAAGGAGCAGCACATTTTACTTCTCTGTCCAGCTAGCTAACCTTCTCTTTTACATTTTAGATTAACACCATGATCAATAAATCCAAGACCCTTTAAAATTAAACGCTTTAAATGGACTAAACTATGCCGAATTTTATATTTATCTAAACAACACCAATTTTGTGGACTAAAAGTTAGAGAAAAATGATAACTGGAACCAAGGTAAAACCCAAAATAATTAAATAAAATACAGATTTCCAGTTATCATACTAGCCAACAAATGAGAAAAGTAAGAAACCATTTAACTATTTTTTATCTTAGGGTCTGACACTGTCATGTTTGGTAAAGCATCAACCCAAGTGCAGATCTGTTTACACAGGTCTTTAATGAAAATAAGAACAGAAAAGTTATAGTTGTGAGGCACAAGGAAAATGAGACATACAGCATGGGCAGGAAAATAGGACTGATGGAGTATGAGGCGGTAAACTGAAGAATCTGACAATGAGAAGTCAGGAGCTCAAAAACTGAGGCAGAGGTGGAAGGTGACAACGAAACCAGATTAGAAATTCAGAGGAAACATTGAGCTGCTCAGGTATAAGGAAAGCGGGGAAGCTGAGGGAGGAAGACTGATTAACATCAGTGGAGCTGAACTAACATACAAGGAAATTATCAAAAAAAGGGAAAAGTCTAACAAAGGTCTACAGAAAATAACTCAATATACAAAGAGCACAAGAATAGACTTGGAAACTAAAATTCTGGGGACTCATGGTTGGACTCTTTCATCACCCAGGCTGAAGTCACCGAGGTGGTTAAAAAGCTCCACGGTGGCAAGGCTTCGGGGGTGGATGAGATCCGCCCTGAGTACCTCAAATCTCTGGATGTTGTGGGGCTGTCATGGTTGACACGGCTCTTCAACATTGCGTGGCGGTCGGGGACAGTGCCTCTGGACTGGCAGACTGGGGTGGTGGTCCCCCTACATAAGAAGGGTGCCCGGAGGGTGTGTTCCAACTGTAGGGGGATAACACCCCTCAGCCTCCCTGGTAAGGCCTACGCCAGGGTATTGGAGAGGAGAGTCCGGCCGATAGTCGAACCTCGGCTTCAGGAGGAGCAGTGTGGTTTTTGTCCCGGCTGTGGAACACTGGACCAGCTCTATACCCTCTACAGGGTACTTGAGGAGTAATGGGAGTTTGCCCATCTGGTCCACATGTGTTTTGTGGACCTGGAGAAAGCATTCGACTGTGTCCCTCATGATGCCCTGTGTGAGGTGCTCCAGGAGTATGGAAACGGGGGCTCTTTATTAGAGGCCATCCGGTCTCTGTACAAGCGGAGCATGAGTTTGGTCCGCATTGCCAGCACTAAGTCAGACCTGTTCCCGGTGCATGTTAGACTCCGGCAGGGCTGCCCTTTGTCACCAGTCCTGTTCATAACTTTTATGGACAGGATTTGTAGACGCAGCCAAGGGCCGGAGGGGGTCTGGTTTGGGGATCGGTGGATTTCGCCTCTTCTTTTTGCAGATGACGTGGTCCTGCTGGCCCCCTCTAGCCAAGACCTACAGTATGCACTGGGGTGGTTTGCAGCCGAGTGTGAAGTGGCTGGGATGAAGATCAGCTCCTCCAAGTCAGAGGCCATGGTACTCGACGGGAAAAGGGTGGCTTGTCCTCTTCAGGTTGGAGGGGAGGTCCTGCCTCAAGTGAAGGAGTTCAAGTATCTCGGGGTCTTGTTCACGAGTGAGGGAAGAATGGAGCGGGAGATCAACAGACGGATCAGTGCGGCTGCCGCAGTAATGTTACTGTGGCAGCCGTCTGGGGAGAGTCTGAATGTCTCTGCTGAGTCTGCCGCCCCCGCGATCCAATCCCGGGTAAGCGGAAGACGACGAATACGAGTACTAAAATTCAATTCAATTCAGTTTTATTTATATAAACTAAACACAAAGAAATGAACTAATAAGGCAACACCTTTCTAAAAATAATGAACACCGAATATGATAAGAACTAAAGAACATAAATCTGCAACAGAGAAGTGATGAGAACACAAACACAAAAGAAAACCAAAACCTAACATCCAACGATCATAACACGCTCATATATGTGCTAAAATAATCCCAAAACCAGGTGCTCAGACAAAAGTCAGCATAAAAGATTTGTTGACAGGAGCACAGATTGTGTAATAAAGAAACCAAACAACGAAATAGGGACTAAAGACATTTTGAGAGCTTCAGGGTCATTTGGAGCAGTCTAATGTTGGTTTCAAGCCAAGTGGGACACCATATGTGAATTCTAAGTATAACATCGCTGGCTAAGATGTAGAGAGGGATCAAACTAAAATATAAACAAGTTACAAAGTTTATAGTCAAAGGTTATTAAGAATGTAGCGCACCATTTCTTTACATGGGTGAAGAGATTTGTAAGGGAAAAAAACAACCCATCTAAAATACCACATGGAGAGGTTTATGGCCATACTGATAGGCTGCTTTGCTTTTCAGAAAAGATGTAACTAAATCATCAACAACATTTATGGAAGAAATAAGTTTAACACACATCCAACAACAACAATAAAAGAGTTTGAAAAAAGAGTTAGTGAAAGTAAGTTTATTCTTAGCTCAATGCACTACGTTGCCTGATTTTTCAGTGGAGATTAGGGTAACCTTCGATGATATATGTAGACAATAGATGGGCTTGTAATGGAGAAAATAGTGCATGACAATATGCTGAAGAGGGAATGAGATGCAAGACTGCATTCATACAAATGCTTAAATTTACATGTCAGTAATTAAATTGTATATTCTTATCTGAAACCTTTGTATTTCTCATTTAGGCCAGTTGACACTTATAAAATAAAACAGATTAAGAAACAAAATGAAACTAAAGTAAATCTTGTTGGTAGACATTATTTTGTTAAATCTCAGACCACCATTTACTTACTGTAGCCTATAGTAGACTATGAGTTGAATATAGAAGATTATTTTAATTCATCAGTTGTCGAAGCATGTTCAGAATTTCCCTCTGGCTGATATGAACTGACACATGGTTGGTAAGAAATTACTAAATATACAAAAGTATGAAAGACTACTAGTTCAACAACAGGTTTTTATCATCTTGAAACAAATCAAACTCAAAAGTGTCAATACTTAATGATGACAGTAAACTTTTAGAAATGTTTACATCACTGTCACTGTTGCATTCCATAATTTACAAATAAGTCTGTGGTCAGCAGTCTTTTACCACAAATGTTCAGTGTAAAACATATGTTCAGCAAAGAAAGTGTAATGTAACATTAATAAAATGTGAAAACAGCAATGCTTGCTTCATATACCATGGCATTTTGAGATTTGAGCTGTTTAAAGATAACAGAAGTTTACTTATGTCTTGGCCTTTCTTTGTTTAACCTTTCTGGTGTATCAAAACTGAATTCATTTAAGCTTGTTTTTCAAAACACTTCAGTGATTTAGCTGGAAAAGCACGCCTGTCTCTGGCTGTTGATAAATCACCAGTGGTCAAGGTGGTTATGTTTTCTACAGATGTAACCTAGCATACATATGGCTAGCATGACAGGATCATAGAATGAGGGTGTTGGAAGAGTGCTACATGTATGATATGTGTGAAACATCTCCCATTCTAAAGGAAAACAAGTCTATGGTGTGTGACATATGTCAAAAACATGTAACTATTATTTTTAATTACAACTACCCATACCAGGGACATCTCTCATCTGACCGCTGCTATTTGATGCACCACCCAGATTTCTTTTCTGGTTTCAAGAATAACCACTTTTGAAAAAATGTATCTTTGGCTAAAGTCTATTGAGCTTCTCTGTCTTCAGCATAATCCATCCAGTGTGTATTATTGCGCGAATAGATGACCATCAATGACACACAGCGCCTCAGTGTCTTACATCACATAGCTGGCTTGTCTCACCAACTTGTCATCTCTAAATCCAACTAAGACCATTCATGTGGTTAGTCATTCCTGATATAAGCCACCATCATCTTGATGTCACAACCTCACTAGGCAACTCATAGGAATCAAAGTGATTAGTTGACCTCAACCCCCAGTGACACTTAATTCTCCCAGAAATCTCACAGAGATGGCCAGAATGCATCTTTGTTTTGTGGTTTTGATGATGCTGTAAGATAGTGACAATTCATATCTTCTTAAGGGAGCCCAACTTCAAAAAGTATTAAATATTCATTTAAAGGAAGATTGTGTGTAAAGCCATATTATTTATTATTGTTTTATTTCTATGCAATTTGTTTTGTTTCGTTCACTAACTTTGGAAGTCTTATCAAAGTATTGCAATTGGACTTTCATTTGTATTTTTGGCAGATGACATTTAAATATTATCTTCAACTATAACAGAAGAGATGTGATTAAGATCAACATTTTAGTACTGGATTCTGTAAAATGTTTAATGTTTATGAAAAAACTGAAGTAACCCACATATTGCATTATACTCAGCTACACTGAAAAAAAGGGAGCAGCTCTGGGTGGATAAAACACTGATGAAATGTGAAGGGACAGAAACAGGAAAACATTTCTTGCAGCCTTTGATTAACACAGGAAAAACTGTAGATTAAGAGTTTTGGTTTTCCATCATCTCTCCAGGACAATACAGACCATTTGGAGATTTCTCCAAAAAAAAAAAGAGGGGCATAAAAATAGAGAAGAAAAGAGAAAATTCAGGAGTTTTTCTCAAATGAACTGCTGCCTCTGAGAGTAGAGTTATTATCTCAGTCTCTGAAACTCGCAAGGCACATGAATTATTCTTCCCGATTTTCAAAGTCAAAGTGGAGTAGAAAGTATACAACAGCAACTTAGGGTGGATTGTGGGTGAGCAAGTGGGAGAAAGGCAGAGAGAGACGCTCTGCTTTTATTTAAGAGGCAGCTAAGACATGAATCAATCTTAGAAAAGCAGGGTCAACAGAGGTCATGACTGCATCATTTCAGTCCACATGACATTAACTTTTAAAATATTTAAAATTAGACAGATTTAATTATCGGTCACTTTTGATTAAAGAGGACAAACAATGGGAGGGTGGGGTGGTGGGGTGGGTTGGGAGAATCCTTTAAAAACTCTATTTAAGAGTCAGTGAAAGGACTACTGATATCGATCCATGGACCTTAACCCTCTTTTTGTTGTGTTGTGGAGGGCAATTTTGTCATTCATGCTACACGATGACTATGAACTGAAATGGGAGTGAGACCTAGAATCATAATATGCACCCATGTTTAAAGTGTGAGGCTGTGAAAATCACATGGTGTCAGGTTTTCATGCTAATCCAATTTCTCAGGGGGTACTCATTGCTTTGAGGATGCGGGTACCGGAACCAGTAAGTCAGCATTTTCTGTCTTTCATCCATCAAAACTCAATTGAGAAGCACATGCTACAGGACATGATGAACTTGTACAGGTCTGCAGTACTGGTCACATTTAATTTTAAATTAGGCAAAGACACAGACACTTTTTTCTGCTTTTATTTCACCTTTATAATAATTTGTGATCATGTTCTGCATACAGATTGAATCTTTTAAAAAATGTTATCTTTCTGTCTGCCAATTACATTTGCACTAAAACGTCCTTTGATCCTTATCATCCAGATACCTTTTTTGTCACTGTTTAGATCCTTAGCTATATCTCTTTCTCCCACTTACTATTGGTCAGACATGTGATAGTGTCTATGTGTTCTGCCTTTTTCTTTTTCCTGTGTGGCAAAAGTCACCATTTTAATTGAATTTCTGGGCTTTTAATGTCTGCATCACTTTAACCAGAGATGAAGAGAGTTGTTTATCTCAACCTTGGTGGAATTAGCAGAGGGTATTTGTGTAAATCTTAATGTAGAAACTATTCTGAGAAATCGAAACCTGTGCTTTTTTTGATGAACTAGCATTATGTCACTACTTCGGTGACATAAAGCTGCGGCAAAAAGTAAGTAAGTAAGGTAAAGAAAAACGGCTATCTTACTCAAACATCATGCAATATAACCTTCTAAGAGGGTGGCATGACTGCAGGCAAGGCAGAACAAAGTAGAATGCAAACTACAACCCCAAATACTCCAGGGCCTAGAGGCAAATTTGATTAAAAGTTTGTTTTTCTTCACTCTCAACAAACAGAGGAGCTCGTCGATGCGGCACTGACAGTTAATTGGACTTGGCAGGGCCACAAGTTCATTCGTCAGCATTGTGTGGGGCTTGCCTGGGAGGAGCAGGACAATCGATGTCCCTGAGGACGGCCTGTAATCACTGCAACACTCCAATGAAGTCCAGGGTTAAACATCAGGAGATTGCAGGTGCACCAGAGGATCTAAGAAAGACTGCTAATATGCTCCCTTTCCCAAAGCAGACCAAGGACACTGCAACATAGCCCCTAAACTAATGTGGTGATCCTCAAGTACAGGGTAACCTCAGGAGACTGTTTTTGCAAAAATTGTTATAATTCCAAGGTTCTAAGATATTATCACCTGTGACTGTTAACGAACGTAATAGTACATGGGAAGATGTTTTTGTTAATATGTTCGGAACTTCTATCCAGGGAGACAGTATTTAATTTGAAAGAAATTAAAGAAGGAAAAACAATGTTTTACTGTTCTTGATTTGATTTATATTACCTCTATCACACTACTGTGTACCTGCATTCCACTACTGTTGCATTTCAAACCTTCTGCTAAGCCAGGCTCTCACATATTTTGGAGATATTGAAAAAGACCATGGCATGAACATTGCAAGTATACTATATCTAAACACCACCACTTTAGAATTTACATAGGTGCCACTCTCATACTGTGGCATTGATCAGATATTGCCATTATGCAGACTATGTCTGTACTGATGAATATTCACTAACCTCAGCATGCTAAATGCTTGAAGTGGCTCCAATGACAGGATAATTCAGCCTATTTTCTGATTAATTTAGCAAATACGTTTTTGACCACTTGGGACACTATTAGACTGTGTATAGTTTATTGTAGCTTTAGCCCAAGGTGATTATTACATATAGAAAAACATAAACAAGATGGTGACATTTCTGAAAATGTATCTACTCTGTCCAGATGCAATGCAGTAGCACACTCTTTAATTTACACCCTTCATCCCAATACACACTCATTAAATATTGTACAAAAATGGATAATAACACCAATACTCTCCTCTCACAGCCTATTTACACTCTCAAAAAAATAAATAAAAGGAAATTATTTTAAAACAGCTTCAAACAGAGAAACATGACATGATATAATTTCCTTTGTTTAAAACAAACAAAAAATATATATATTACCTTGTATCTAAATTAATATATATTATTATTAAAGTTCTAATAATACTGCCTAAAATAATTATATCACCGTTTTGATTGTGCTACATTGACAAACATGGAGAGTAAGTAAACACAGGTGTTACGGTCGCTCTGTTTAAAATCTGTCAGAGGTTTCATGCTTTCATAACAGTGATGTACAAATAAGATTTTTTTAAAGAAAAATCAATAATTAAATTCCAATTTAGTCAAGTAATGAGATGTAAAGTCAGTCTCCTCTAAAATAATAGACTATTTTAAATATTTTTAACAGATGTACACAATTAAGCAAAACGTGGCATAAACACTGACCAAAGATGTTTCAATTAAATGTGCTAATTATGCAGAATATTGTCGCTTCTTCCCATTTTGCCTATTATAGGGTAACAATACTAAGCTTATATTAGCTAGTTGCCTAATCTGATGCTAGCACACCTGTCACTCTTGTCTCTAAGCATACCAGCTGCTCTTTCAAAATAGAGTTCCCTTTAAACCAGTAATGGCAGGTTTTCTCTTAGTTCCTATCCCATGACTTTACAAACTGTCGACTTTCTGTCTTGAGACATGTATCGGAGGCTGGTAGTGTACAGAAACCGTTAAGAGAGAGGTGTACACCCCAAGTGTGCTAACATCAGGATGCAACTCCAACAGAGAAAGCAGAGGAGAACTGTAAATGCACGATTGTTTAGAGACAGAAATGACATGGCATTATATTAAGATATATATTATCAGCTTATTTAGCGTGTTTAATAAAAAGATGCGATACAACCTGTTATATAGAAAAGGTAACCTCAGATGACTTGTTGAGATCTTTCACAATATAGGACATAAAATTAACTTAGAAAATTCAGAACACAACTGTTTTTCAGAAGAAGGAGAGATCCTCCAATAATCTGAAGTTTTATGTTTCGACTTCTAGCTCTTTCAAGTGTCAACAAATACTGAGGAAAGATACTACACCCAACTTGTGCACATCAGTTTGTTTTACATATTCCTTTCCTCTAAATTAGCATGTACGTTTACATCCTCAGGTATCCACCAGCCAGGAGACTTAAAACCCTGAAATGTGTGCATAGTTTGAATAATGCCCCTCAGGAAATGTTGGTGTTGGGGCCATCCATTTTGGTCGCACATTTCGACATGCGCAGCTCAACAGACGCCGCAGCTCTGACGTCACTGGGAGCATAAACCAGCTATGATGCAGAGTTTTGTTGCCATTTCCTGCCTGTCTCACAGGACAGCGCAACGGAGGCGCATATCTGGAAAGACAAGAGCTCGCAGGCGAACTTTTGCTCCTCAAGGCCATTCCCGGAAGAGCTTGAAAGCTGTAAATCTGTCTGATACGAGAAGATCAGGAGATTTATTTATCGATTTACCGCAGAAATCTACGTCCAAGTAATTTCGTTCTTTTCATATTAAACCGGATAGGTGCATTTAGAGGTCTGGGCAAGATAAGGCATTGTGAAGGTGATGTAGGAACACCAGTAGTTAATCCAAGGTATTAACTTGTTGAATGCAATACTGATTGAATTATGTTATGCTGAGCTGTGTTTTGATTGGTGCACAAGCGCTGCTGAATCCTGCTGGTTAATGTTTTGTCCGGCTGATCTCAAATCAGCCAGGAGTTAGAAGGTGGACTTTTCAAAGTTTTTCATTCAAGGCAACTGCGATCTGGGCCTCGCCTGACCACTTTTTGTTCCAGTTTTATTGCTGGAGATTTTCCACTGAGTTCCCGCCTCAGAGTTTTATGACCCTTTGTCAAGATTTGGGGCGATCAGCTGGTTGTGGCTATAGGGGCGTGGCCCCACCGTTTTATCAGCTGATTGCTGCAATCGAGACATCAGAACACCAGGAGGACTTCTTTCCATTTAACCCAAATTACACATTTTGTCATTTTGTTCATAAAACTGCTGGTTTGATCTTCATAGACACTAAATGCGCATATATGTTTTTCTTTTATTATTATTGTTAGATAGTCATTGTTATTCCCTTTGTGTAGAATGGTGCTTGTTAGTTAGGTGAAGGTTTTTGGACCAGAATAATGGTATATCAGGATTATTTGGCTTCAATAAATCTTCATATATATAATTAAGAGAAGCGTTTGTGTTTATTTCGTGCAAGAGTGATTTATCTGTCAAAACAAGGTCGAAGATCCTCCACCTTCGGTGAAGCAGTTGAATAAACAGTGACAGTTTGTGGTTTGGTTAATAATTTGCAATTATTAAAGAGCTTTGAGCCCATAATCACAACACCAAAGGATATCTCTGATTTCTATTTGTAAGTAATGATTTTTGGTTAAGAAATTCATTTTTTCCAAATTATGATTTTAAATTATAATTCTTGATGAATATTAATTAATCAATAATCATAATCCTTACATTGGCATAGGCTAAAAACGACTTTTTACTCATTGGAGGCTGGGCAATTAATTGCGAAAAACACAAAAAAACAAAATAAAACAATCCTTATTCTTATCTACACTTGATTCACCAATACTTGAAATCAGCTTTAATGCATGTACATTTCCTGCCTTTCAATCCAAAGCTTATCCACATGCTTACTTATTCACTTTACAATCCCCAGACCCCATAGCCATTCCATTCATTGATCATATGATGTAGGAAAAATCAGTTTGTTCATTAATCAGGCGAAAGATTAACAAATTATTCTTTTAAACATCTTGATCATATGTTTTAAACAGAAAATAAACCTCACGGAAGCCACACTTGCTAAGCAGATTGCTTAGTTAGCAGGATGCATACACCAAAGAAGGATAGTTGCACTGGTACATTTGCGGTTTGGTGAAAAGATTTATTTTTAAACAAAAACAAAACCAGTTAAAGTCCAAACTTTTTTGTTTCAAATTTTGCTAAATTGCTAATTTGTCATTAACTTTATTAACACGCTGATCTAAACAGAGTGGTTTAGGATTCAAACAATTTACCTTTGCTGGTGTTGAGTAAACGGGAATTCTCCCATGTGAAACGTTTTTGATAAAGATGCACAAGGTGTCATTATGTGTATCTGTGTTTTAGCATTACAATTGGTGTACAACACTGCTGGTCATTTGTAGAGTAGCAAAGACCTGAGAAGTAACACCATATGATCCATCATACCAAGAGTTAATGATGTAGACACAGAGTTAGGCTCATATTGCTCACCAGAAACACTGTTGGTAAAGTTGACCAGACCTAGAAATCAAAGATGCCTAAAAGGCTTTTCAGAATACACATGGCTGGATAAATACAGTTGATATGTATGTTAGATGGAAATGTTACTGTCTCAATCAGATAAAGTTTAAATAGATGGTGTCATGAAACAGATTGTTTATTCCTTTGGAGTTAAATTGAAATTAGTCTTTTGCTTGTTCCCAGTTCAGTCTTATCATATATCCCTTTCAAAACATACTAAATATTTAGAGTTTCCTGGATGTAAATACCTAAATCATAGGGTTTTGTTTTATTCATCATTACTTACGTTATTTATTATTGTTATTTATTTAAATAATAATTAATTAAAAATATTTTTTGTGGCATGCAATAAATACCAAGGTTCAAAACAGATTAGATTTTAAATTAATTGGAAAATTAGCTGAAAGATTAACCCAAAAAACAGCTTCTAACAGCAACCTGGTGTTAACAAGTGTTAATCTCAACAACCGGCATTCATTTACGACCACAACATTTTTCTTGCCGTTTGGCCTAAAACTGAACATCCACATGATTGGGATGAAAATTTGCAGTAAATGATAGTTTACTCAGACCAAGCCGCCCAGCAGCTAAAAGCGGTTTTTTTAATCAAGTAACTTGATAAGGTAAAGGATGCTTGTGAGGTTGATTTATAAATCAATCCTGATGATCTCTTATCTTTCTGAAGAAGTAAAAGGAACAATATCCAACGATGGCAGTAGTGGCCAGTTAACATCTACAGCCATGCAACATGTTTCTCTTCAGGAATATATTTCATTACAGGTAGGAGACCAAAACAAGCTTCTTGTTTTCCCTAAAATCTAAACCCTATAGCCTGCATTTGTGCAGTTTTAGCTCAGTGAACTAAAAAGTGTCCTTGATGTTTTAAATTTTACTTAATTCAATTAAATAAAAATAAAAATTTCTACTTTTTGCACCACTTTTATTTCCATTCTATGATTTGTTTATTTTTCAAATTTTTATAAAAAATTGTTTAAAATTATCTGCATTCACACTGAGAAATATTGTATTTGTGGGAGGGGGCATTGAGTTATTTCTTCACGGCTGCACATTGTTTGTGTATTTTACAGATGGTGGTGGAATCCGTCACACAGGAGGAGGAGACAACCAATAATAGGTTCACAATCCTAGGTCATGTGGTAAATGCCTAAAAATAACCAGATGCTTTAGGTTTGTTAAACCTACCTTAAAAAACACTGAAATCAAAATGCCATTTTAAACACAAAAAAGCTGAATGACTTGTTGGAAAGGTGCATTTTAACACTTGTTCTCACAATTTTCACAAGTATGTTCATGAGAAGTAAAGTTAATAGAAACTTTTGTAGTATTTTTGCCTGCATTCAACTGTGGCTAAAATACACTCAAGTGTGAAAAGGCCATCAAAATTAATTGCTAATGAAAATCAAAAGAAATGCTAGAAACAAACTTCATAAATACTGCAGTGGGGCACAAATCAAGCATGACTTACAGACTGTGAAAACAGCTTTGTTCTACATTAGTATTCAGGCAATAGCTTATCGCTCTAAACTGTTATCATAGCATTTCAGCTATTTTAGACACACTGACCTTCTCTTAAGGACATAAGATAAGGCTTTTTAATGTCATTAAATCAAGCCATCTAAGCAGGCTCTCAGAAGCCTGTTCCAGGAGCCCATAACTCCTTCACACAGGATAGTGACAAGAACCACAGTGATAATGACCAGCAGCTCTAAATGTTTTTACCATCTTATAGCCTTAACCACAATATGCTGTGTGATCCACCAGCTTATAGTGCAGAGGCTTTATACAGAAATAACATACATGAACACACACAAAAAACCACACAACGTTGTAGGCATTCTCCTAAAGGTAATGGAGCAGGGAGTTCTTGAGGAATAATAAATCCTGCTTAATGGGATGGTGCAAAAAATTCAGAGCCAAGCAGTGTCAGTTTGCACATTTTGCCAGTGAGGCCCATATGTACAGAACCTAATATGGAGGCACATGATGCATGTCGTTCTCAGACAGAACCTATTCAAAAGACTGTGATTGTCATGAAAAATAATTTTTATCCAATCGTATTTAATAAATTATGGACATTGGTGTGGGTGCATGACTGTGTGTCATCACCGGTTAAGACGGCTGTCATCTACTGTGTGTGTTTCATTTTATCTGATGGACTCAATATCAGTCAGCTGAAGTCTCAGCATGGTGGTTTACACCACTCATCAGTCACTATGAGAGCTGCGAAGAAAGATCAGACTGGCAGGCTGAGGCAGGTCATGAAACTTTAAACAGACAGAAGCACAGTCGTGACACCCATTTTGTTCAGTCTACTCTGATTAATAGAAGATATTGTTTTTGAAAGACAAACACTAAGACCAAATCATTTTGAATTCATAATCCTTCATTGCTATTTGCAAGCAAGCATGCATCACAGGTCACAGAAAACAATCTAAAATGGAAAATGCCATTTAAACGCTGTGAATCAATCCAATGTCTACACCCACCTCAAAGTAAAATCTGCATAACTTAATATCTATGTGGTAGGCAACTATAGAATTACATACTGTTGCAAACTCCAAAAACCAATACTTCAAAAAGCCAAATTATGCTTAACATTTAAAGTAACAAAAACATATTTCTTAATTTCACCATTTCCTTTTTTTGAGCACCAAACACCCTTTTGACCAATTTGAACCAGACTTGAAATTGGTTGAAATGAGTTTAACTTTGACCTGTGTAATAGAAATAAACCAATTAGAACATAATTAGCAGTTTCTACATCTATCAAAACATTTTTTCTTAATATCTCTTCAAATGTTTTATTAAAACCCTCTTGTGGTCCACCTTATTTGTCTCATTTTCTCTTTTGCTAATCAATTTATTCCTTGATCCCATGGTGCATGGCATGAATTCTGTTGTTAAATTCATACAATCATGGTTTATTAATACATGAAGTAATTTAATGCAATATGTACCTATTCTTCTGTGCAATAACATTGTTTTTAAAAGGTGGAAGCTGGACAACCAAAGGCAGTACAAACATGCAAAAAGCATGTTAATGGAGTACATTCACACTTAAACACACACATACAGAGACATGCACAGAGGCAGCAGCAGCTATAGATTGGTCCATTTCCTCCCCCCCGAGAGAAATGCCATTACCTGGTCACTTTGATCTACCAAAATGAACGAGACAACGTTATGAACGAGCATCGATTGCTATAAGCAGCAAGGAATCCATTCAGAATGATAAAATTCGAGTATTCATAGTTCTCCCCAAAGTGTCTCTTTACATGCTTATATAACGAGGAATTCAATTGATGTAGACTTCCTTTTCAACAGCTGATGTGAAGATGGAGTCTCACTTTTCTTGTTTTTTTTTTTTTCTTATGGAGGCAACATCTAAAAGAAAACCACACTCACATAAACACTGTATTTCTCTGTCTGTTAGATTGACGAAGGGAGGCATTCTGAGAGCAAAGTTAAGTGACATTTAGACTGATGTGTCAAGTGAGAGTATATCTGTGTGGGTCTCTGTCACGACTAATGTTGATTTAGTCTCTGGGAGTTTGACAGCGTTGCATGTCAATGTCCCAGTTGGATTGGAGCGGAAGCATCTGGCTCTGATGAACCTTTTGAGAT
The DNA here is from genome assembly GCF_021462225.1 of Girardinichthys multiradiatus. NCBI lineage: Eukaryota > Metazoa > Chordata > Actinopteri > Cyprinodontiformes > Goodeidae > Girardinichthys > Girardinichthys multiradiatus. The sequence goes on along the minus strand of NC_061795.1, from coordinate 25,341,659 downwards.
TTTCTAGCCAAAATCAAGTTTTAAGCTGCCATTTCGGATCGATTACGCTTTAACGTTTTGTCTTGATTGCTGAAGCTACCACTGAACAACATCAGATAAAGTGCCTTGCTAAAGTATTCATACTACTTTCAATGTATTTTATCAGATTTATATATGATAAATCTAGTAAAGTGGCACATCATTATGAAGAAGGATTAAAAAAATTATAGATTTCTTTTTTTTGTTTCAGTGTAGCCTGCATATGTTTCAATCCCCCTTAGGTCAATATTTTGTAGAACCACATTTCAATTGGGTATGATCTCCCTACCAGATTTGGACATCTAGAAATTGAAACCTTTGCTGATTTATCTTTGCAAATTAGTTCAAGCTCAGTCAGTTTGGATGGAGAATTACCATGAACATCTATTTACATGCCTTACCACAGGGTAAATTGGGTTTAGATTGGGATGTTGGGCCATGCTTGGGCCCATTACAGATTTCCAAGGTATCTGATCTGTAACTGATGTTGCCTTATCTGACCACTTTTCTGTTATTTTTGAAAGCATCATCTCCAATGACTCAATTAGCCAAAAAGACAATATAAGAAAATGTATCTTTAAGTACGGTGCTACTGAACACTTTAACCGGATTTACTCTTCTACCTCCACTTTGTGCTGTAACACTGTAGATGAGCTGGTAGACAACTTTCATTCTAAAATCTCGGTCATCATTTATTCCATTGCTCCAATTAAAGTGAAGGTCGTTACTGGGAAGAAAACGTTTCCGTGAAGAAGTGCTCCACCAGTCAGAAGTGAAAAAAGGGAGCGTAGAAAAGCTGAACGCAGGTGGCAACAGACTGGACACCAGGTTCACTCTAACATCTATAAAGAGGGACTCCACAGATATAACGTTCAGCTGAAAAGTGCGAGAGAATCTTTCTTCTCTGAGATCATCAGCAAAATCATTAAAAATGCTCGTGCCTTACTTGCCACAGTCGACAGGTTATCAAACCCTCCTGTAACTGTAGCATCTGAACTCCATTCTACCAGGGCCTGCAACAAATTTGCTAACTTCTTCACTGTAAAAACCCAAAAGATCCGAGGGGCAGTCAGCACATCCATATCAAGACCAGTTCCAAAGATGTCTCTGACTGGAACTGATTTTGAAAGAATTTCCCAATTTCACCAAATAAACTACAAAAACTTAGAAGAAATTGTACACCGACTAAGCTCTTCATCCTGCTGTCTCGATAATTTACCCACAGCTTTCCTTAAGAAAGCTTTGCCTGTCATAACATCTGATTTAACTTAAATTATAAACACATTCCTTTTGTCAGGTGTTTTCCTCCCATGCCCTAAAAACAGCAATTATCAAACCACTATTGAAAAAGAGTAACTTGGACAAGCTTCTACTGCAGAACTAGAGGTCTATATCAAACCTCCCTTTCATCAGTAACATTATTGAAAAAGCTGTGTTTCAGCAGTTAAACAACTTCCTAACAATGACCAACCGCTTCGATGTCTTCCAGTCAGGCTTCCCTGCTCACCACAGTACAGAGACTACTCTTGTCAAGGTGTTCAATGACATCTGTATAAATACAGACTGTGAAAGAACCACAGTGCTGGTATTATTGGACCTTAGTGCAGCATTTGAAACTGTTGATCACTCCATTTTATTAGAGCGCCTGGAAAACTGGGTCGGCCTTCTACTTGAAGGACAGGGACTTTTTTGTGATAGTAGGTAGCTTTACATCAGAGACCACGAAAATCACATGTGGCGTTCCCCAAGGGTCCATCTTAGGGTCCCTCCTATTCAGTATTTACATGCTCCCCCTAACTCAGATTTAACTAAACAACATAAGTTATCATAACTATGCAGACGACACACAGCTATACTTTACGATGTCACCAGGTGACTATGAACCCATTCAACTGCTGGGCAAATTCTTAAAAGAAATCAATGCATGGATGGGTGAAAAATTTCTTCTACTGAATCAAACAAAACTGAATTAATCATTTTTGGACCAAAGGAAGAACATTTAAAAGTTAGCACATAGCTTCAGTTACAACTAGAAACCACCAGTCAGGCTCAAAATCTGGGTGCAATGATGGACACAGACCTGAACCTTCAGAGGCACATAAAGACAGTAACAAGGTCAGCCTTCTATCACCTAAACAACATCTCCAGGATTAAAGGAGTAATGTCTCAGCAGGACCTTGAAAAACTGATTCATGCGTTCATCTTTAGTAGAATTGATTACTGCAACGGTGTCTTCACAGGTCTGCCTAAAAAGTCGATCAGACAGCTGAAGTTGATCCAGAACTAAGAAAGTGGAGCACATCACCCCGGTTCTAAAGTCCTTACACTGACCCCCTGTAGCTCAGAGAATAGACTTTAAAATACTTCTGTTATTCTATAAAATCACTAAATGGCTTAACACCAAAATACATTACAGACTTGTTGTCAGTGTATCAACAACCCAGACCTCTTAGGTCTTCTGGCTCAAATCAACTCTGCATACCCAGAACCAAACTTGGAGAAGCAGCTTTTAGTTCTTATGCTCCACTAATCTGGAATAAACTCCTAGAAAACTATAAAACCCCTGAAATCCTAAATTGCTTTAAATCTAGATTAAAAACTTATTTGTTTAGAGTGGCCTTTGACTGTGTATCTAAACAATATTAGTTAAGTTTCAGTACAACTTTCCTTTCATCAATCATTTATCATAATTTTTTTCTTTTCTTTTATTTGTTTTATATTATCATCTTTTTAATCACGATTTTTTTTATTCTCTTTAATTATTTAATTACCTTTATGCCACTGCAATGTACTTTTCCTATTATGTTTCTTTTTCTTTTTTTTTCATGTACAGCACTTTGAATTGTCTTGCTAGTGAATGCTATATAAATACCGAAATACTTGTGTGTTTTCCTATCTTTGGGTTTTTGGTATTTTGGGATATTATTTTATAAGCTAATGCCTGGTGCACACGGCAGGGTTTTAAAGTTGTTGGCTGATTTTCAAAACCTAAGAGACCCCAACATGACGATAAAAAAGGGTAGATATAACAGGTTTGGTCCTACAGTGTGTGTTGTAAAGCCACACTGCAGGCACAACACACCACACACCAACAGGCTTAACTCACAAACATTCAGATTTCAGACGGGAAATCTCGCAGATCCTCAAAATCAGACGTCAGTTCAAAGTAATTATCTTCCGTGTTTCTGTCACCTCGCTTTCTGATAAGCTATAGTCACATTCAACAGGCTGCATGCCTGTTTGTCCTCGGGGAACACCCCACAGAGTAGGATATCAGGCCAAGAAAATCCAACATGTTGAATATCCTCGATTTAAGGTTGGAGCGATCCCGACATCCTTCCGAGCAGACTAGATCACTCTGAACACACCACACACAGCAGGAATATCTCATAAGATTATCTTAAGAGCCATCACGATGATTGAGGCATGTCGGAAGGGGTAGATCGGGTCAAAAATCGGCCAAAAATCCTTCTGTGTGAACCAGGCATAAGCTTACTTTTAACTACCTTGTATTTACAAATTTATCTCTCACCTATGTGCTTTCTTGGCCATCATGACGCTGTTTGTTATTTTTTTCTTTTAACAAAGGTTTCTTTTTGCCACTGTATGAAGGCAAATTGTTATCCTGGCAACACAATCTGCCACCTAAGTTGTGGATCTTTGCAGCTACCTCCGATGTAGCTTAAGCTTCTTGGTTACTTCTCTGATTAATGGAATCAGAGAAGTAGCCAGTCAGTTCAGGTGGATGTCCAGGGACTTAGTACGCCTGCATAAAAAAAAAAACTGTTAGTGTGAACAGCGGAGTTTGCAAGTGTGTGAGAGGAAGAGACCCGACCTCAGTCACAGTCAATCAAACATGTCTGAGTTGGGTAGAATGAACTGATTCCCGATAAAACGCAATGAATGTTGCCAGCAGCAAATGAAAAATAGAGGGTGTGACACAACATCTGCTGCAGAACGTTTTTTTTTTTACTTTATTTGTAAATATACAACATCCTGACAATAAACACTTATCACCAGTGCTCATAATGCAAACTAACAACTTACTAATTACATTGCAGTCCCAGATGGAGCATAACACATTGTGATAAAAAACACAGAAGAGAGAAAACTAGCTAATATATGTATAAAATAAATAATAAAGGACAATAATAAGTAAAAACTGTTCATTTTGACAGTAGTTGAGGTTTAATTTTAATTAATCAACTTTTATGGATTAAACATTTTCCAATGATAATTGTTTTGTTCATCATAAACTCTAAAATTTGGGTTAAGCAATCCACTCCAAATAATATAATGTCTATTAAGACAGATAGGATGTTTTTTGAATAAAGCTTAGCAGCTTCACATGAAACAAATCATTGATCCAAACTCTCAACATGAGCATCTGTTTCATTTTAGAAGGGAGCAGATAAGATAAACAGCCAGTCCTAAGTCTGTGAATATCTTCAATTACTGCTTCTATTAACACATAAAGTGTGTGATCCCCCATTTTTCAGTCATGAAATAAAAATCTGCTGAAACCAGTCTGTTGGTGTGAACTCCAAATCTTTCGATGACAAAATCTGGAAAGACCGTGAAAGTTGTGTATTGTGTTCCCAGCCTAATGTTCTCTAACAAACCTCTGAGGCCTTCACAGAGTATCTGTGTTTATACTGAGAATAAATTACACATATGTGGACTCTGTTTACTAATCATGTGACTTCCAACTGGAATTGGTTGAAAAGAATTGTATTTTAGGTGTCAGAGTAAATGGGATGATTGTATACAAATGCATGCCACACTTCTCAGATTTTGATTTACACATTAAAAAAAATTGTAAACCCTGTATTCTTTTTTGATTCATGCTTCATTGTTACAGCCCCTTGTGGTTGGGTTGGGCATTTGCCTTTCATGTGCAACATGATTGCTGATGTGGGACACCTGAGGACCTTGTAAAGCTTTAACCTTTGTTTCTTTAAAACCCTGACTGTCAATTAACTTGTGTCTGCTCTCCTCTACAGGTATGCTGCCACTTTTTGCTTTCTAGATTATTTTGATTGCTCATTACAACATTTTCACATACATCCCCCACTCATGCACACCATACAACACTGAAACTGACTTTCACACTTCATATTAGGAACTTTTGATTTTAAACCTTAGTTTTGTTGAATAAATTTATGTTTGAGAACTTTTATACATGGTGTGTTTCCCTTTATGTTGTGGCCTTTCAGCCATGTCATAACATTCATAATTATGTGCTAGGTTGCGTGGTGTATTACATAAAATCTAAAAAAAATACATTGATGTTTGTGGCTGTAACATGACAAAATGCCTACCAGTACAAAGAGTATAAATGAAGCTGAAGGCGTAACCCGTCATTGCTGTTTGACTTCAACCCTAAATTTTAGAATCTGAGAAAACAAACTGTTTACTGCAACCTTAAAATTTAACACTTTGCTTTTTAATTAGCATAAAACAAGAAGAATGTAGCATCTCTTTCGGTGCAATAGCTCATGAAAATATATTCATGGGCCACATTTATCAATTAATCTTGTACAGCACACACAACAGTGGCTGTGCTTGCATTTGAATGTATTGAGCAGGAATATGTTTCCTCATGCACCGTGACTGCCTGAACAAAGCAGATTTGACTGTTAAGTGTGATAGATTTTTTTCTAAGAGCACAAGGAATGCTTTGTGGTTTCCAAATCTCAGATGGTCCTGTGGCTTTTCAGGTAATTATCTTCACACAATTGATAATAATAAATTTTGCAAACATTTCCACCCCAATAAAGGAAAGAGAAGTCCATGTAGAGAAAAGAATGAAGCACCAAATGCTTCATATTTATGAATATTTGAGCCTTAGGAACATGTTGTTTTCTGATGGAGGCACAATATTTATACTTTTTTTTTCAAGTGATGGCACTTTTGGCTAAATATGCCTTATGTGCGCAACATCTATCTTTATCATGCCCTTTATTTGAAAACTGTAATTACTGTGGTAGAAAGTGACCTTGTGAAACACACTCATCAACAGTATTCAATCTCCAAGGGCTGAAAATGAGCCTGCAATGAAAGCAAAAAGGGACAAAATTATTTCTCTACAACCACAAAAAGAATCTTCTTTAAAACACCAGAAACTCATAGAGTGAAAAGAAAGTTCATACAGTTTTCATTCAATAAACTCATAATATCATACAATGATTAGATTTCATGCTTATTCTGAGTGGCTCTTTTCACACCAGCACATAGTGTATTTGTTGCAGACATCGGCCAGTAATATGACTAGGTTCTTAAATCCATGCACTACACGTCAGCAGACAAACATTACTAAAGACACACTGCTCACTCTCATAAGCAGAGCTCCTTTTAACTGAACAGCCTGAGTTGAAGTGGCTGCCATTCTTGCTTTAATGAGTTTAAATTGTTTTCCATCAAATGTTTACATGGTAAAAATCCTATTAGGAGTTGTAAGAAAAAAAAAGCAATACTGAAAACATTGCAAACACAATGGCAGAAAGAAAGAAATATTGCTATTTAATGCAGAAAGAGTAGGTAAACAGGTAAGAAAACAACCAGTACATGAAGACAAAAATACACAGGAACAGATACAATGTTCGTAAATGTATATCTTTTGAAGTTCTTTCACATAATATGATGTTTCAACCACAAGTTGCAATGCATTTTATTGGGATTTAATGTAATACACAAACACAAAAACATACATAGTTGTAAACTGACAGAAAAGGCATAGATCATTTTCAATTCTTTTACAAATAAATAGCGTTTTTTTGCTGTAATTACTGCTGCAAGTCTGGATATTTCCCTGCCAGAGATTTGCTCCGTTTCCTTTGCAAAACAGCAAAAGATTATTGAGATTTGATGGAGAGCATCTGTGAACATCAGTTTTCAAATCTCGCCACAAATTCCCAACTAGGTCTGGGTCTGGAATTCACTGACTAATCTCTAATTCCCCTGCCAATGCTGAAGACAAGCATCCTCAAAGCATGATGCTGCCACTACTATGTTGCCTGAAGCAATATGCAGTGTTAGTTTGCTACCATACATAGCAATTTGCATGTAGACCAAAACATTCAATTTAGTTTTTCTTGGAAATGATTTGTGGAGTGTGTGACCTTGTCCTGTCAACAGATTCTCCAAACCGGAAATCTGGATCTCTGCAGCCTTTCCACTTACCATGGGTCTCTTATCTGCTTTTATGAGAATAATATTTCCCTTCCCTGTCAGCTCATCTGGGCAGCCATGTCTTGGTGTGTTTATAGTTGTGTCATACTCTTTCCTTTTTTGAATAGTCTAAACAGTACTCCAAGAGATTTTCAAAGCTAGATATTATTTTAGAACCTAACTACTTTGTTCACAAATGTTCTCTAGCAAACCTCTGAAGACTCCACAAAACCGAACAGAGCAGCTGTATTCATAGCAACATTAAACTATACATATGTGGACTCTAGTTCCTAATAAGGTGTCTTCTGAAGGCAATTGGTTCCACTGAAATTTTATTTAGAGGAATCCGTGTAAAGGGGACTGAACACAAAAGCATGCCACACGTTTCAGCTTTTTATTTGAGAAACAACCTTTAATAACTATTTTTCTGTTTTCGTCCATTTTGCAATTATGCACTGCTTTGTGTTTCACATAAAACCACAATAAAATACCCTATATTTTCATGACTGCAACAAAAGTTCAAAGTATATGAATGCTTTCACAAGGCACTGTATATGTAGCAGTCTTTTATGGGTCTAAATGTAGAACTGAAGGCAAAAAAAACCCATTAAATTCAAAACATTAGATTAGAGAAAAGGGTTCATGAGCACATTCCACAACCACAACACACAGGAATTAGAGTTATCAAAATACCCAACAGCAACAATTAATCATTCATCAGTCTTTGGAGAAAACGCAACCTCTACTCAAAATGCTCCAAATTCACACTAACAGATGTAGAGCAAGACTGCGTCTTCAAACAGCAGTCAACAACCTATTTTAATGCTTTATCCATATAACAGTATGTCTTAGAATTGAGGCAGAGACACGTCGGTGTTCAGGCAGGTCACGGGGTAAATCAGGTCTCACTGGGACTATCACCAAAGAAAAGAATGAAGTGTTTTCTGGATATAGTGGGTGGACACCAGCAGGCAAAAAAATACCTCCAAAACAACAAGGAAAATCTTCTCTACCGAAAACAATTTACTAAATCCTTCCTACCTGATCTCCTTCTGTTTACGGGTTCTACTGTCCACCAATTCTTTATTTTCTACCACCTGACCCACATAGAAAACTCTTTCCTGGGGGGTGCTGCACCAGAAACTCGGCCCAAGCCTTTGATCCAGTTCCAGATCACTTGCTGAAAGCCTGTCACTTCAGCTTTAGGCCGCATAGCATCCCACGGTGGCTCTTCATCTCCGTACACAGGGCGACACACTTTTTTATCACATTCACACAAGCTCTGTCATGTGACCACCGCAGCCTTCCCTTTACTTTACTTTGAGTGAGCACAAACAGAATAACTCAGATAGATAGATAGATAGATAGATAGATAGATAGATAGATAGATAGATAGATAGATAGATGCTCACCCACACTCAATCTGTTACAGTTACAGTGTCAGACAAAAAAACATGCCTAACCATTTACAAAAAGGAAAAAGGAGGGCAGATTTAATTTAAAAATTGGCACGCATTCCTAATTTCTACATGAAGGCTCATAAATGAAAAAATCTGGAATCATGCCTGGTATGGAAATATGAAGTTATGAATAATGCTTCTGTCTCAATCATCAAGTCTACTTTAACAAGGTGGATTAGATAAGCACCTGCAAGGCTGGAAAACAAAGCACACACATGGCTGCACTCCTAACTAAGAGTGGGACTAAAGTCCCAGAGGGCCCTAAACCCTCAAATCCTTCCTGCTGGACCCTGACCAGTCTGTAATAGGGAGCAGCAGCAAACAGCTCATGGTTGTCATGGATGCCCATGAATCTACCTGCAGCAGGCTGAGGCAACAGGAGAAGTGGCTGATTTACACACAGCTGCTAATCAGTGAATGGCTCTCTTGGTAATGAAAACTCATAGATCTATACAGCAGCACTACTGATATGATTTTATCTGCCATCACTCATTTCTAAATATGCAATAAGCAGTGGCTGTTCAACACCGGAGCGGGGGTAGAGGACTGAACAGCGTGAACTGTAAAAGTTATTAATTTAAGGTCAGAATTGATTGTTGATGCAGAAAGTGGTTACTGGGTCATGGTTGTAAATAATAAGAGGCTCCAGTATGTATGTTTATATCCAGACACAAACTTAAGAAAGGAGAATATAGCTTTTTGCCCCAGAAATGCTGATTGCCCAATTGTACCCTCCCATCAGACTTCAGTAGCCGAGGTGTAAGTCCACTGAACAGAGAGGCCAGCATGATGGCTTGTTTCAGCTTGGCCCTGATCCATTATCTGAACAAGTCACAGGCACTGGTCTAATCATGATTAAGAACAAAACAGAGAGTCAGGTGGACACAGGAGAGGTGCAACCATCCATTCATCCGCTAGATTCATCAGACAAATCACTTCCACTTGCAGCAAATGAGAATGAATTCATTGTGACTTACCTGTTCCATTGGCTGTGCTTGCTAAGAAGAGAGGATACAAAGCTGAGCAGCTTTGAGATAGACGGACGCAAAACAGATTCACAGCAAAGTCTTATGGACCTTCTGCCCCGTGAGAGCAAATTAGGAACAAATGTATCTAAGGGGCTAATTGTAGGTTTAGAGGGAAAGTAAACTCACCACTAGAGCAGTCCAGTCCTCCCCACCCAGGCTCGCACTGGCAAGTATCAGGAGAAACGCAGCGACCGTGCACGCACTCCTCTGTACACAGAGCTGAGACACAGACACATTTCCTAATCAGTACAACAAGGGAATTAACACACACACAAACACACACGTGGGTTAGAAAATGGATTAAATCCCTGGTAAACAGCATAGTTAAAAGGATCAAGATAACAGCTGAAACAAAATATCCAGTAAAATTAAAGAGTCCCTGTCTCCATCTCTGATATGAAGCTTAACTGGCTCTCATGATTACCACGCATGTCCAGTATACTTGACACCACATTTTTAATTACAGACTGTAAATGTAGAAACTATCAACTACTTTACATTATATTAAGGTTTATAAGTATTCTCGTAATCTACCAAAAATCTATCCAAAATTAGTTCTGAAGGATGAATCCTTACCCTGGGAACTGTTTTTATTATAAACTTAAAAGAAGCGAGGAGATTCTGGATAGTCATCAATCTAATTCATTTCCACATGTAATATTAATCATACTAAGGTCTATTTCCTAATGTTTTAGGTAAAAACAGTAAAAGAATCGCAAATACAATAAAACATAAAAAATCTGACATTAATTATATTGAATGTTCAAAATATTAAATAGGCTCTTTGAAGGTTAACTGCTAAAGGTTCCCAAAGGAAAATTTTCATGTTGTAGCTCTTGTTACCTAATTTTCTTCAAAAAGTCACCACAGATGGTAGTGTTTGTGGGTGGTAAGGATCTTATGTAGCAGTCTGTGTTGCAGAAGATCTGAAGAAATGTCTGACAGGGGACACTGTTGTTGAAATGCTATGTTGTGAACAGGAGGTTCAGGGTTGTATCCTTCTTGTGTTATTTTTTTAAAGAAACATCCTTCTTTGCCCAATCAGCTTCAGGGAGTTTCGTAACAGTCTCGAGAACAGAGGCAGCCTTCCTTGTCTGCTTATTAGGTTTTTGAGCCAGTGGCTCTAACTTGCTGCCCTAACAGATGACAGCAATCTAAAACAACAGACTTAGAGAGGATCTGCAAAATCTTGCTGAAAACAGTGAAGGACCTAAGCTTCTCCTGTTTAGTCCTGTTTTGTGTCTATAATTTTACAATAAAGGTATAATATCTAACAGTAATTTGAGGTGAAAAGATTTGAAGACAAACAATAAGAATTTAAAGTTTTCTTTGCTCAGAAGCAGAGGAAGCAATACCTTACTTTGATCCAGATATTATTGTGTCAGATCTCAGTGAGCCCAATTGGGTCTGTTCGGGTGCTGTTTTCTCTGTCCCGTTTCTCTACTCAGCTGAAAGGGGAAATCTCAACACTACAGCTGTTTGAACCAACCTAGAGCTCATCCGTTGGCATGGAGGCAGAAGCTTGCTTATCTGACCCAGGCTGATGAAAGTTTTGGTGGTTTCCCACTTTGGATCACTAAACTTGATAAGAAGAAAAAGTGCTCCTAAGAAAGCCACGGAGTAATGTTGAGCATGTCCGAGATGTGAAGAAAAAACTTAACAAAACTTGGAAGAGCTGAACACAAAAATTGGAAAAGCATTTTATAGCAACTAAATGCGAGGTCCAAGGTGATCAGAGTTGGTCAAAATCGATTGGGTATAAAGTTCTTGTTCTGTGTGTTTCAGTCTTTTTTCTGACTCAGCACACAGCTCAATGGAGCCAGGAGGTTCCAAGCAAAGACATGTCACAAGCTTGATCACAAATAATACAGTGTGTCAATTTTACTCAATATGAAAAATTGAATTTATTTCTTTTTTACACCAGATTATTTAAACACGGAGAGAGGAGGAAGAAATATAAACAATCTTAGTAGATAAAATACTGAAGCTGCTTCTGCATTTAATAATCCCGAACATGTAGTAATTCTAAGGTCTAAAAATACAGGTTTACATTTCAGAATATAACTAATTACCTACTAGTTAAAGTTAACTAAACATAAAATATATGAAAATAATTCTGAACAGCTAAATTATCAAAAATAATATCACTCACATCTAAAGTCTGCTTTCACATGTATGAACAGACATTCAGTTAACTTCTTTTGAGCATAACACTTCAGAATCATCCATGCAGCAGTCATGGGTCTGATTTAAGTTCTTCACAGTCATTAGATAAATGATCATGAAAGTTTTGTGAAAAAAAAACGCCTTCATTGATTTTTAACCCAGGATCTCGGATCAATATAATCTAAATTTGTACAAGGACTGTGTTTTATTCAATTTATTTAGATTAGACAATATAATTATTTATGGTAAATCCTTTTATTTCCGTAATTACAGTCCTAGAGTTAATTTTAACACCTGGTAATGGTCAGATCAGTTCAATGTTAAAACTACGGGTATAACAATATGTCCAGCACACGAGATGAGACGATACACATTAGGTTCACAAGAAAAGGACAAGATGAGATTTTAGAAATATAATTCTGGAAAATCTGTATCTTTTCTGGTTTTCACCAAAAAAGTTTCTCAAATCACAAAATGTTTAATACAGAAATGTGGGCTTTTTGAAAAGTATTCTTAAGACTCATTGAACACACATTCTAATTGATTAAACATAACTGAATAAAAGTGGTGGAGGCTTATTCAAATACTTTGTCTTTCAGACAACTCAACCAATACAGTGGGGTAACTCAAGAACCACTTCCTTAATGATTTTAAAATAAAAGCCTCAGACATAGTTTCAGGTTGTGCCAAAAGCACATTCCTTCATGTCTATGCCTCATTACAATAGCTTACACTTGTTTCAACCCAAATGAAGACACATGCTAACAGCAACTGGACGGGGCTTTGCAGGCCAAATTTCACTTTGCTTATGAATATTTTAGGGATTTAATATTGCAAGATCTTGTCCCACAAAATCAAATCTTGTTACATCACTATTGAAAACCCAAGAAATAATTGACAATCTATAATACCAATATATACAGCTGGGGGAAATTGTATTTTATCTCTGGTTAAATTTTGTCAGTTTGCTAACTTACAGATACATCAATAGCCTTTAGTTTTCATGGTCAATCAAAAGTCGGTAAAAAGTCAATCAAAAATCCAAAACATATTATATAAAAGTTCACATTTGATTTATATATCATTAAAATTATATATTTGCTTTCTATAACACTTATAAACATGAACCATCGGTCATAAAGCTACAGATACCCCTGACCTAGCGCTGGTTGATTATGGGAAAAAAAACTATAATTATGTATAGGTATCTATTGCTGTTGAAAAAAAAAATGAATTGTCTTAAGATATGACATTTTTCATTTCCTCATACATTGTTTGGGTTTGAGCCTATGGTCCACTTAGGAGGTTGCAGTAAAATGTTTTTTATATGCAATCAACGTTAACAGTTTAAAAAGACCAAAAATAGACTATAAAATATTTTTTTTTAGATTTGTTTTACACAAGGACAGTTTTCAATTTACTTCCCACCCTGACTGTAAGAGGATCAACAATTGACTGCCCAATTCAGGCATTCTAGACTCAACAAACTATGAAAGCTTTGGCACAGCCCTGTCCTGACCTCAACCCATTATGCAAAGGCTCAAGCAAACCTATTCTGATCTCTCCACCAACATGGCCAACTCCAAAATGCTGTCAAAGGATGTCAGGAAAAAGATGGTATGGGTTCCAAAACCATCAGCAGAAAACCTGATGAGAGGTTGGCAATTAACTGGAAATTAAAGAAATATAAAAGGACCATCCATTGCTTGATAGTCTGTGCAAGATCTTGCCTCATGTGGTGAGGATGATCATGAGAAAGGTTAAGGATTAGCCCTCCATTACACACAAAGAACTTGTTAATGAACTTTATGAATTTGGGACCACAGTCACTAAGGACTCCATTAGTAACATACTACGTCATAATGAACAGAAATCTTGCATCCCACCACTGCAAATGATTTAGACAGATGTACAAGCATGTTATGATTTTGCCCGTAGGCACCTTAAATATTCAAATGTTTAGAACAAAGTGATGTAGTCATATGAAACCAAAATCAAGTTCGACCTACTGTGTGTCGAGGAAGACAAATGATGACGTGAAAAACACCATGCCCACAGTTAAGCATGGAAGTTGAAATTTTATGCTATAGGACAGCTTTTCCAGTTCTTCAATTGATCTTGCGAGTCTCTTGACCTCAATCCTACAAAAAATCTGTGTGATGTGAGCCGAAGCCTTGATTTCTTTCAGTCATTTATTTAAACCTTTATACTGGTCGACTCAACATAAAACAAACAACTATAATTATTTTTTTAAACTTTGAGTTTGAAAGATTTCCAGAATCCTAATGTTAGCCTGCTTTGTCCACTCCAAAAACAGCTTTAGTCTATTTCGTAACAATTTCAACCATTTGATAAATGAGGTGAAATTGAAGTTGAATAATGAATTCCTTCATTATAATCTATTCACCCACTTTTTTCATTGCACCAGTACTGCTGTCAGCAAGAAATACCCTAAGCATGATCTCACCACTACCGTGCTTGACACTTGGCACAGTGTCCTTGGGTCTAACAGCCTTACATTGCCTCTTCTAAACATACCTTTTCTTATTATGACCAAAAAGTTCCATCATCTTACCATAAAACAGGAACAGTGATTACTTTTATTGTCTCTCTCCCTATTGCTGATAAACTCACTTGAGTTTGGACAGTGACACTGGTGATTCACCAGCATCTAGCTTATGATAGGCTTTAGCCTTGATGATTCCCAGGCTATTTCTGAACAGCTTAACTAATATTATTTTTCCTGAGGGAAAAATTTTGAGTTAGACAGAGGTGGCAAAAATACTCACATACTTTATTTAAGTAAAAATACAGATACTTGTGCTCATAGAATGTCTTTACCAAAGTACAAAAGTAAAAAGTAAAAAATTATTTGACCTTCAATGATACAGAATACGGATAGTTTTTCTCTTTTGTTTCCAACATGCCCTAAAAATACACGTTAACCTGTAAGATTATTTTTTCACATTAGACGAATGATTCTTGAACACTAGAAGCTTGTGGTATTCAGGTTGGCACAAAACACAGCACATTCACTATGAATTATTCTTGGAGCTGACAACATTGAAGAGATCACTTAAATAAGGCCAAGCATGGGGAATAGCTAGCTTTTCCAAATCTGTTTCGTCGTCGTCTGCGATGTTTCCCTTCTTACTGACTTCATCCATGTCGCTGTTAGTGTTTTTCTCTGTCCCAAATCGTGCTCCTACTGTACGCTGTCTCTTCGCACTATCGATTTTCCCTGTTTTGTTGCGTGTTTTACGTCATGTCATCATCAATGCATGTAAAGTAATGAGCCAGTTTTGCGAATGTAAGTAGAAAGTACAGATATTTGAGTTCAGTAGGGTGTAAAATTAAAAAGTTGTATTTGTACTTTATTACTTCCCACCTATGCAGTTAGATGATTGAAACTCACACATTTGGGTGTTCCTGGGCAGTGAACCAAAACACACATTAAAACTGCTTTTGTAATGAATAAAACGGGCTTAAACTAAATGTAAATTAAGATTGAGCTGTATGTTTTACATATTTATTTATAATTGTTAGAAAAATATGAAATCATTTTGAGAAACCTCAGTCAATATATTTTTTTGTTATACAAGCATATTTATATTCAAGTTCATCGAACATGTGCTTTGGTCTTTTTCTAAGACTTGGCTGAATACATTTTTATATTTAGTTTACATCTTAGTTTAACACATTAAACTTCACTTTCCACAGCACGTTGCTGTCAGCAGGCTGAGCTACAAATGAACACATTGTAAATCACCTCTAATGCTCTGTCATATTGTAAAGCTTTAATGTTGCAAGTATACCGCAGTGTTTACAAAGTGTGCAGTTTTCTTGATCATTTATATTGAGCTACACAACACCAGATTGATCAGGTGGGCATTAGTATTCCTGGAAGTGTTTGCACAAACTGGAAGGTTTTCTTTTCTCTCAGGTGGATATAAAAAGCAACCTGTATGAAGCATTTTGCTTTTCCTTCCTCTTTTCCTCTTTTTGTGGTCCAGCATTTTTAAACCAAGTAGGAATAATATCGCAAACTAGGTACTTAGCATGAATAAATCTGTGGCAGCCAAGGTCATCTGACCAGCAGGGTTAAGAGAATCTGACTCCTATCTGGGGAAGGAGAAACGCAGACAAATACGAGAGAGAGCAAACCCCTGCCTGATGGGAATCAGTGGTTCACTAACATGGCCTGTAGAGGGATGATACACAATTCAAGGGCAGCAGAGCAGACAGCCTGTCCCCTTAACTGATTAGACCTCATCTAACACTTCCTCCAAGTTCTGCTTGTTTTCCTTGCTAGCCTTTCTGCCGTGCCTTGGACATTATGACACCAGGCCGTCGTCTGAGAGGTCACCAGGAGCTTACCCCAGGCTTGAAGGAAGCTATAGAACACCACTCAATCAGGATTCGATTTTTAGCCACCACCAGCAGCAGGATAAGGGAATGACGAGCATAACTGAAACACCCACCAAGCATGAGTAATCGCAGAAATGCCACCGTGGCAAAAAAAAAGCTAAACCAGAGATTGGAAGATAATTCAGTGCATATTTTGAGCATCAGTACTCTAGCAGAAAACTGTCTAATTAGATTTAGCCAGCAAAAAGAAAAGGAGGAAGAGCTACAACATTTGTGCTGACGAGAGTGGCGAGATCGACTACCTGTAATCAATGAGTCCACGGCCTGCAGAGTATTCAAAGGGAAGAGGAGACAAATTCAATGTCACCATGATAAGTTGATTTCATTTAGTTTCAATCAGCAAATTCTGATCAGCGAGAACAGGGACATGCAAATGTGTCACATCCCAGAGAAAAAAAGAAATATGGAAATGAAGTTTTTTGACTAGGGGAGAGAGGATAAAGCGCACCCTTCTCTTGAGATCTGAACCGGTGTACTGAAGGGAAGGCATAATAAAGTAGAAGGTAGGTCTTTCATTATAATTGAAATTCATGAATCACCCTGCCTAACTCATGTCTAAGGAATCTGTTGGAAAATTGAGTCTTTCATCTAGATAAAAGGCTAATCTAACTCATTATGCAGAGTTGTTATCAGAACAAGGAACAATGGAGCTAATTGGTGATTGCAATGTAATGTTATTAAATTTAATCTTTTGCCTAGTCAAACTATAACTTATTGCAAAGTCTTATAAAATAGGTTCATACCAGTCTCTGCCTGTTTGTGTCTTTTGCTGCAATCAGAGAGAAAAAGAACCTTTACAGTTTTTTTTTGTTTGTTTTTGACCTTTGAAAGAACATAGTTTTTTATTTAAACAACATCATGATGTTTGGTTTTAGTTATTTCTTGCCACATTTCTTTCTGCAATGCACTTAACTTACATATAAAAAAGCAACAAAGCCAAAATGAAAATAATAATAATATAATAATAATAAATATGCATAGGTTGCCTATGTGTAACCTATTTAAAACTCTCCTCATTCTACAGCCAAAGTAATTTAAAAATCATCTGGACTTAATGCCTTGTAAAAATAGGGACATGCAGCTCAGCAAAGCCTCTGACCGTACAAGCTCTTGTCATTAGTGAGTTTCTCTCACTTCTTCATGCACAACTGTAATAATCATGCTTATTAGGGGGGAAATGAGTTCCTTACATTCTCTTTGTGTGCTGGTAACATATTAAGGTAATGACTTACGACAGATCAAAGGTCAAAGAAATAATAAAAACCTCTTGCTGGAAACTTGGAGCTCTAATTAAAGAGATGCAGATCAAAGTTCAACTTGCTCTGGAGGACCTTAAGAAAATTAAACCCCTTTAAAAATTATGGAATATTAAAAAACTACGGACAAATGAAGATGGACATCTTTAAATATAATGTGTGGATTTAAAGTGTGTTTGTGTACTCATTTTGGTGGTCTCCGCATCCCCAGACTAATTTAGCTGCTTCTCATTGAAGCTAATGAGAGTGCTGATGTTATATCATATGACAATAAAGAGACAGAAAAACAACAGGTAGGACTAAAAAGAAGCAATCTTTAAACAACCATCTTGATGAAGAAACATGGCTCATTCCTTCTCACAGAACTGATTTAACTAAGTCAGGGTTGCAGACTGGCTTGCTCTCATACACCATTTCAGCTTGGCTCACAAATTTTCATTGGACCACTCAAAAACATTAACTTTTTCCTTAAACTACTTTGTGCATTTTATGTTGCTCATGGAGAGTGTCTTTTTAGTCTATGTCAGCACAGAACCTGTTTCACCATGGATAATAAGAGTCCCTTACCAGATTTAACCAGCAATTCTACAAGGTCTTTTGCTTTCCTTCTAGGGCTGGTTAGCACATACTGCAACAAAACACGTTCATCCTCGGGACTGACCCATCTCCTGCTTAAGAATGATAGCAGGAGATTCCCATGATGTTTATACTTTGAACAGACCAACATGGACGAACCAGACTTGTGGAGATCCACAATTCTATTGTTAATAGCTTGGGTGAATTCTTAAGATATTTCTATGACGCAGCACTAGTGGCCTTTCTTCAATACCTTTGACACTAGTGGCCGTTATTTTTTTTTCAAGAGTAAGTTGAGAGGACAAGGCTGGAGAGAGAGAGAAGACATGCAGCAAAGGTTGCCTGGGCCAGAAGTAAAATCAGCGATGGGCTGCATGGAGGATTGACGTTTCGGAATATTGATCACTCTGTTTACCGTTACGCCACCGACGTGCCACCAGGAAGCAGTGTGTTAAGGTGTTAAAATGCATCCATTAGTGCGCCTTCAGTCAGCTCAGATGTGTTAAAATTAACCTCTCAGTAGCTTACAAACCCATGATATAACCATCTAAGCTCTTCCAATTTATTTATAGGCATCATAATTTTTCTTCTTTCTCATTTTGTTATCATAACTGGCACAGGAATGTTTTGGTGTGATTTATTGCCAGAAAAGTTATGTAAATACAAATGTACAAAACAAATAACCCATGAGACTAGGTATTCCTGTGGTTGTCGTCCTTTTTTAATCAACTATTTGTATTTTTTTGTTTTAAATTTTTTTTTTATATAAGAATATGTATTTATTAAAGGCTATAATGATTAAAACATTTTAGAACATACATGGTGTATAGAAGCTAAGGTGTTATTGACAGACTTTAAAAAAATTTTTTTTATTAAAGATCAACAGCTAACAAAGTACATTAAACTAGACTTTACAGTGACCATTGACATATTTGTAATCGTTAGCCTCATAGCATAATTGCCTAAGTCATATATGACTTAAGCAATTATGTTATGAGGCTGTTTGTAGGCATATTTGCTTGTTTTAGCCCGGTTGGAAAAAATCTTCATTTGAAGAGATAGATAGCATTACCATTTGGACCTTGACCTACATCATAATACGAATTGGGACAACTCCACAATTGCTCTGAGTGGAAAGAAGTAGGGCTAGCGCTAAATGGTAGGGGGGAAGGGGTGAAATGCCTTGCATGTAAACATGAGAAAAATACCCATTTAATTTCTGTTTGTTTAAAACCTTTGAAAAAACTTTGTTACGACACAGGAACATAGGTAGGATGTCACTAAAAATGGGATTCAGACTCAGAAAATAAAAGGTCCTGAAATAAAGAGATCCATTTCATTTTAAGGCAAATGTAGCTAATAATTTCTTGCTGTATCACTACCTGAAGAAAACAAGTATTTTAATTCTGGTTGTAAGTGAACAAGGATTAAAAGGGACCATTTTGCAAAGGTAGCAGAAAGCAAACCTGCATCTCCTGACCTCTATCAACTCAATTTCCCCACTGCACCTCACAGACATTGGATTAGAGGGGTAAGTATTCAAAATATGCAAGCACAACCTGTAAAGTGTAGCGCCAATTCTAGATGCACAACCTTAGTTTGCAGATTCGCCTGTTTAGCACCCTGAGAAGCCCATTAATAAACAAATGCCTGTGCTGTCACTTAAATGTCTAATGAATGCATTATTGATCAGTCTGCACCTCACTCCTTAAGACCCCCATATAATCACACCCACTTGCATTCTCTGCTGGCTGGCTTCCTGGGAACATGCTACCCTGAGGCGATTAAAGCCTTGACAAGGACAAGCTCAGCCATGGTCAAAGAGCAAACCCACATGGCTGCAGTCATTGTACCAGAAAGCCCCTCGAGCTGCAAAAAATGTAGGAAAGTATTAGAGTAATTCCAATTCTAAAATTTATGTAAAGGGAATAAAACATAAGGTAAGGTGAGGATATCAAAAACATAACTCTCAGAGGCAACTGTAATGTTCTCTGTCTTTGTTTGACTATCATGCAAAGACATTCAGTTTGAAGTGATAGAGTAGAAATAGAACTCAATGACCATTAATGAAGCAATAAAACTGACAGTGAAGGATTGCTATCAGGATGCTGCTACACTCTAATATTTAGGGTTGTACTCTTCTCAAGTTATTGAATTTTGCAGCAATTTTATGTTGGGAGCTATTCCTCTTCGTTTCTAACCAGCTCTTTCTTGGCTCGTTAATTTTTGTCATTGTTAAACAACTTCAATTAAACTGCACTTGCTCATACAGTAAAGCACTGGGCAGGCTGGAGTTTTGAAATAGTGTGCAATCTTTAAAAAGTACGTTAAATCACATCAGATTATTTTGCATAAGGAGAATGAAATCCTAAAGCATGCTAAACAGAATCAGAACGAAACAGTAGCCTGGTAGGCTTTATCTCCACACCACTAACATTAAATATCACTTCTAATATTTACTCTTTTTCTAAGGAGCTATAGGATGTAACGTGAAATGTCATCAGAAGGACAAAGGAATCGGGGAAAAAAAAGACTCACGAACACACAAGTCTCCGCTTTCAAAGTAACCAGGGCAACACTGCGAGCGGCGCCTATACATGGTCCTCACTCCCCGCCGGTAAGCTGTCTTATAGCTGATCCTGGAAAATTAGACACACAGAGACAGCTGCATGGTACCGAAATAGTCCCCTATCTGAAGGTCAGGAAACATATAAAAAAACGTTACTTGATATTTACTCATAAATGGCAAAATTGTAGAGAAAAACAGGTATCAGAATTATTGGTATTAAAAGTCAGTGTTTACAAGGAGAGTCTGCCTTTTATTCATTTTAAATCCTACTATGGAGGATCTGAAACAGTGTAACATCTTCAATACAGCATGATTCTCACCTAAGGCATCTGACCTTTTCTTAGCCAGATACTTGAACAAAAACATTCATTTCAGCTTTTATAGACTTTGTTCTAACTTTTGGCTATGATAAAGCTTCAGTAACTGAAAGAAAAATTAATACAGTTAAGTTTTTTCTAAACTTACCTATGTCTGGTGCATTTAAACCAGTTGAGGATGTCTGTGCATCTGGTGTAATAGATCTGATCAAATGGGTGAGCATAGGACTCCTGGACAGTCACTGCGTAGCTGAAAGACAAATGTATAAAGACAGTAGTAACACAAAGGACTGCACTGTATTTCCATACAGTTTGATGGGTTTTTTTCTCTATGTTTTATTCTCAAAATAAAACTCCAATTAAATTTCTAGTTATTACTAAGAGAAAATCCATCCATTCATCTAATGTTCTAACTTAGTTTGTCTAACTTAAGGTCACATATGGCTAAAGCCTAGCCTGACAGGCAAGAGGTGTATACACCCTGGCCAGAGTGGCAGTCCATCACTGAGATAAATAGACAGACAAACACTCATTCTGCAGCCAGTTTATAATCAGTAATTAACCTAACATGCATGATGATGTTGGACACTGGGAGCAATCCAGAGTACCCAGACAAAACCCAAATATGGGTAAGAAGAACATGGCAATTTGAAGACATGAATCTTCTTGCTGTGAGGCACCAATGCTAACCACTACTCCTCCATGTTGGCCTGTAAAGAGTAATGTCTAAGGGATATACAGGACTCTGAAAAAGCAAATTCACAAAGCTAGATGCACTAAACATGTACAAACTAGAGCTGCTTGATTATGAAAAAAAACTGGTTTACTGTTATTATGTTGGTCAATATTGAAATCACAATTAGAGTAAATTGCCTTGAACAAGAAACATTCTGTCACTTTCTTGTAGAATCTTCCCTTCAAAAAAACTGACAAAGTATTTATTGAAATGTAGACTGTTATATAACAAAATCAGCTAAATTAGAAAGTTATGGTTCTTCAAAAACAAAGGGCGAAATATATACAAACATTAAATATTTTTAAATACATAATAAATAACAAACATAATAGGTTGTGACAACTAATAATAAGTAAGACCATTGATCTTGTTAAATTTTGATAACATTTTAGTTTAAAGATCCTGTACATATATTTAAAGCCGCTGCAGCTTATATTTGTATAGACTACATAAACTCAGATAAGGTTTACACATTGTGAAATTCAATCAGTGGTTTTTTTCTTCAAATGTGTTAAAAAGGTGAATCTGTACACTGTATTGTTTCCTCTGTCTCTGTGATTAGGTCTGCAACTGCTGTGTATTTGGCTAAATATCTGACAGCTGGGACCTGAGAGCTGCAAATTGCTTACATGTGCTGAAGTCAATGGACAAGTCTGTGGCTGCTTGTAGTTAGTGCAATTTACTTTGCAAAATGCAAAATGTACAAAAAATGGAGGACATTGCGCTGCTCTATGAATTTCCCCACATCCCTTCCGGGTTTATCTTGCACATCTCTAAAGGGTCTGACCTCAGGGTGGGAAGTAGATATATAGATCAATAAATTCAATTCAAAGTAGTGAAAAAAGCCTAGTCTCAGTTAAGTAAAATCTGAAAATTCACCTTATCAACCAGTATTTAAATCTAATAATTTAAAGTCTTATATTTCCTATATATAAGAACATCCTGTTTACCTTGATACGATGTAAGTTTAACTTAAAGACAAAAAAAGTATTATACTTTAAAATGTTATCACAGTCATAGTGGAAGCAATAGCTGCCTTTGATCCATGTTTGAATAGAGGACCTAATACAGCCAAACTGAAGGTACAGTAATGACTTTGATATGCAAAGAAAGTCAATTTTTATGATGTTTGCAACCGATGCACGAGGATATTGGAGGACCTTAAAGCCACAGACAAAGCCCACTTAGGAAATTCATTATGATGCCAACAAGGTGGAACCACAATTCCTAAGTACCCTCACCTTGGTCGGACAATCATCCCAATAATACATCTTCCCAGTTTTCGTTACGCCCCTTTGCCTTAAGGACAGAAATTATTGCTGCTTATTTCTCATAAGTGACACTGCCCAGCACAGCTTATTATTATTCAGGCACTTTGTCTGTCATGATTGATTGGGATGAATTTACACTGATCAATCCGTCTGCATCTTTCATTTGATGCTTTAAACTTCTCTCATCCCTCTCCTTAGCTGTGTGAGGTCAATATTGCTGTGTGGACCACGGCGGTAGGCATGTATAGTAAGCAAAATTGTCCAGTCCAGCTCTCAGATTTCAACAAACTAACACGGTTTTTACTTTAGTAAACAAAGAAACATGATCACCTCTCCCAGTGGCTGCAGACATTGGGGTCATCAGGGTTGAGACTCAGCGCACTAGTGGTGAAGCCTAGAACGAGGAACCAAGCCAGGCAGACAACCAGTGACCCCATCCTTTTCTGTGAGAGGAAAACAGAAAAAAATATATACAACTGATGTAGGGATCAGCACTTAAACTGGCTTTATAAACTATAAGTCCATAGACCTCCTTACAATATAAATATGCAATCTCATATTTTAAGTGCTTGAAAAACTGGATGACTGCAGAGAAAATCTAGACATGATTGAGTGAAAAATAGCTTCAGTGTTGATGAGCATTATTTTAGAGGTCTCCTAAGCAGATGGCAGTATGTGTGAAACTGAGCTACAATGTTTTCCAGGCTTTCATGTCTAAACACAGTAAAAAATTTACAAAAACCTATGACATTGCAGCAGAAAAAAATAAATAGATAAAAATAGCTGTACATTGTTGTACATTGGCACTACACCAATAAAAATAAAGAACAGCTCTGCACAATAGATATTACAACAGTTGTTTTAAAGAAGCTGGTCAGACTAAGAATGAAAATCAATCAAACCCATGTAACAGTTCAACCTGAATAAAACTAAATGTGACATACGTTATTCAATTTGCAACGCTATTTTGTTAGAAATCTTGATTAAACAGCATTAAATTTACCTTTGCAACAAACAAACAAACATCCTCTTTTCTTTTCACGTGAGTATTTGGGTTCATTTCACCATTTTGATTTTAATTTTTATTTGTATTGAGTATAACTGTAGAAAAGAGGTTTCTAAATAATCAACAAAAAATGGATTGAAGTGGGTCTTGAAGAGGACCAGACACTACTAAAATGACGAAATTAGATTTTCAAGACCCACGTATATATCTATCCAAGACCAAAACAGAAAAGGTTGCTAAGACAGGGAATTTGTATAACGTCTACTCTGTATAACTGCTGTTCTGTCATGTCAATTAATCGAGGCAAAAGCAGCAGACTGCAGAGTTTACAATGTGGCTAATGTGTAGAAATCAATGAAATAAAAAATTTGGAATTCAAATTTAGTCATACTGGCTTAAGCTCTGAAAACAATCAATATTCTCATCACTGCTTGTTTCAGCCTCTGGACCAGTTACCATTATGGATCATTAAGGTCATAATCTAGCTTAATCATAAACTGAACTGCTTGCACTAAGAACACTTTCTTTCAGAGCTGAATTCAAGTAAAATGTTCGTCTGACTTGATGAAAATCCTTCTGAATCCATTTCAAAACTGTTAAAAGAAGCTTTTTAAACTTCTGAAGATAGGGTCTTTGTGTTAGCCCTCGTTGTTTATAATTAATCTAGCCATCCACTACCACCCCTTATGTGACTCCCAGTGATCTAAAAGTGAACTTTGCAGAAACATTGGTTGTTTGGGGGTGTTTACAGTAGTGGGATTTTTTTACGGCAAATGAAATTCATATTGTTTGTATTCTGCTGCTAATTGTATACTAATTGTACAGTTATTTAAAAGGAAAAGCATCTCTGGTAATTGAGTTTAGGAATAATAGGCGGGAAAGTGAGAAACATGCACCCAAAAATGGTAACTTGTTCATTCATTTATTATCTGGGATCAGGGGTTTGGAAGCTACATGTCATAATCTTCATGGTTAGTTCCACCTGGAAACAGATCTTACTCCAAGCTGAAGTTAATAGTGACTTGTTGATCTACAGCTAAGTAGGTACAGCCGTCTATAATGTTGCCTCAACACTGTTTGTAATCACAAGTGTTAAGGCATTAATGAACAAGGTGCTCAAATTTAAAATTCTGTCTGAAAATATGCTTGTAATAGCATTCACATTTGAGGGTTAATGAATCAATCTAACCTTTTTTTCTACTTGTGGACAGTAAAAAAGCAAGCCACCTGGCTGCTGACACTAGCTGGTCTTTCGAAGCAGGCAATTTGCCACAGTTAATGGTGAAAAATGGTGAAATGGAAAAAGGACTGTGTAAATCCAGGTTTCCAGTTGTTTACAAGGAGAGTTTAAATCTAATAAGATATTTGACATTATAAATAAAATTAATAAAGGGTGACATGGACTGAAATTTGAACAATTATTTTAAAGTAAACAAAGCTGAGTACAAACTCAGTTAGGGCCATAATGTAAACGACAAGCCACAATCCAGAGGAAGTGGTTAATTTTGGCTGTTCTCCACAGGCTCCATCAGTTAGAAATTCAAAAGAAGAAAACAGTAAATGCAGAAAAACTGAATGTCATTTAAGCTACATTATAAGGGCAAAACAAAGTCATCACATTGATTCATTGAGTAAGGCCTTTCACTGGAAAAGTAATGCAACATGTAATGTTTCAGCTGGTTATTCATTCTAAATGGTACAGTGAGTTCCTACTTATTTTTTTAACATCCAGTCATCGTAGCCAAGATGTAACTTTGAAGGCCCTAAAAATATTGGTAAAAAACGGAGAAGAATCCCACTAATATAGCCTGAATGGCCAGGTGCCATTATTTATCAATTGGGAACATTTTAGTAAATCAGATGGGGAAAAAAATCAACAGTGGAAGTTCCAGCATTGCGTAAAAGTGAAAGTAACAGCACATACAATTGGAAGATAGCAGAGAATATTGGGACTGAAACAGCTATGTAACCTTAGGAAAACACATCTACAGATTGGCAATAGATTGTTGCAAGATTGGATTATAGAGCAACATAACGTGTGGTCTTGTGACTGAAGATGACAGTCCAAGAATGTTAGGAGCATCAGAGTAAGAAGAGCAGTATAAATTGAATCACCAGTTTCTGACTAGTACTTGCCGAATAAGCCTGTGAGGACATTGTTACAATCTGGGTTTGTTTCAGTCAGTTATGTGCCCACAGACTACGTCCAGCTCAGGGCCTGATATAACAAAACAAGGTTTTTCTATCAGCATGTAAAGCTCTTCTGAGGGCACAAATACATTTTAAGAAGAAAACTGGGTTTAAATTATAAAAAATGAATAGGCCACCATAAAGTCTGATCCTTTGTTCTGTTGAGAATCAATGCGATAAGCTACAAAAAGACTTTATGCAGCTGTTATGATTTGGGGTTTTTTGGTTTCAGGTTTTTTCCATATGTTTTTTACTGTTCAAGTTTTGAATCATGCTTTTGTTTATTATTTTTCTGGTCATGTTTTAGTCTTGTTCATGTTTTGTTTGTATATTATAGTCTCTGTTTTTGCCGCAGTCACATTTTGTTCTGTCTGTCAATTAAGTTTATTCGGTTCACCTGCACCATGTTAATCAGTTTTGTTTTCCACCTGTACCATGCTCCATTTATACACATCTGTTCAGTTAGTCGTCGCGAAAACATTTCTCATGCTCATGTCTTGTTCGCAAACCAAGTCTTGTCTTTTTGATCATGCCATGCCTGTCTTGCCTGCCTGTTTGTTTTGTTCCTGCCTCCTGTAGTGAATGAGTTTTTTGTTATTAAACCTTTTTTTCACTTACCATCACTCTGCCTGCTCATCTGCATTCTGGGGTCCTATATCTCGCGAGCCATAACAGCAGCAGCCTGACCCCCCATTATACAGTTATTCAAAAATCCAATAAATTATATACATTTGCCTTTACCAGGTTCTAAAATTATTCTAATATAATCTTCCTTGTTAAAAATAAAACAAACACTACAAATTCCATGTTGTCTTTAAAAGTAAATTCACAGGAAGCTAAATGAAAATAAAGTTGGTGAAACTAAGACACCCCAAAACCCTAGAAATATACAAAAAAACATGGAAATGCCCAGACAGGTGAAACAAACCTAAGCACTACCATGCTAGAAACAACACCTTTCAGTGTGGTTGCTGTTACTGAGGGAAGAAGACATGGAGTTAGTTATTTTCACCAGTAAGATGTTTGTAAGCACAAAAAACACTAAAAGTGAAGTAAGCTGTTTAATTAAAGAGTTTTTTCTAAATATGAAATTTATTCTGCATGTCTGCAGCTGTTCATCCAGGCTACCTAGAGGTGTCTGGCAGCAGACACTGGTGCAACTAGTAGCTGGGCGAATTCTAGCAGGCAAAACACATCAGGAGTGTCAGACGTGAGGTCAAATACAGGTCCTTCTCAAAATATTAGCATATTGTGATAAAGTTAATTATTTTCCATAATGTAATGATGAAAATTTAACATTCATATATTTTAGATTCATTGCACACTAACTGAAATATTTCAGGTCTTTTATTGTCTTAATACGGATGATTTTGGCATACAGCTCATGAAAACCCAAAATTCCTATCTCACAAAATTAGCATATTTCATCCGACCAATAAAAGAAAAGTGTTTTTAATACAAAAAACGTCAACCTTCAAATAATCATGTACAGTTATGCACTCAATACTTGGTCGGGAATCCTTTGGCAGAAATGACTGCTTCAATGCGGCGTGGCATGGAGGCAATCAGCCTGTGGCACTGCTGAGGTCTTATGGAGGCCCAGGATGCTTCGATAGCGGCCTTTAGCTCATCCAGAGTGTTGGGTCTTGAGTCTCTCAACATTCTCTTCACAATATCCCACAGATTCTCTATGGGGTGGACCAACACCAGCAGCTGACACGGCACCCCAGACCATCACTGACTGTGGGTACTTGACACTGGACTTCTGGCATTTTGGCATTTTCTTCTCCCCAGTCTTCCTCCAGACTCTGGCACCTTGATTTCCGAATGACATGCAGAATTTGCTTTCATCCGAAAAAAGTACTTTGGACCACTGAGCAACAGTCCAGTGCTGCTTCTCTGTAGCCCAGGTCAGGCGCTTCTGCTGCTGTTTCTGGTTCAAAAGTGGCTTGACCTGGGGAATGCGGCACCTGTAGCCCATTTCCTGCACACGCCTGTGCACGGTGGCTCTGGATGTTTCTACTCCAGACTCAGTCCACTGCTTCCGCAGGTCCCCCAAGGTCTGGAATCGGACCTTCTCCACAATCTTCCTCAGGGTCCGGTCACCTCTTCTCGTTGTGCAGCGTTTTCTGCCACACTTTTTCCTTCCCACAGACTTCCCACTGAGGTGCCTTGATACAGCACTCTGGGAACAGCCTATTCGTTCAGATATTTCTTTCTGTGTCTTACCCTCTTGCTTGAGGGTGTCAATAGTGGCCTTCTGGACAGCAGTCAGGTCGGCAGTCTTACCCATGATTGGGGTTTTGAGTGATGAACCAGGCTGGGAGTTTTAAAGGCCTCAGGAATCTTTTGCAGGTGTTTAGAGTTAACTCGTTGATTCAGATGATTAGGTTCATAGCTCGTTTAGAGACCCTTTTAATGATATGCTAATTTTGTGAGCTAGGAATTTTGGGTTTTCATGAGCTGTATGCCAAAATCATCCGTATTAAGACAATAAAAGACCTGAAATATTTCAGTTAGTGTGCAATGAATCTAAAATATATGAATGTTAAATTTTCATCATTACATTATGGAAAATAATTAACTTTATCACAATATGCTAATATTTTGAGAAGGACCTGTACACACCTAATATTTTCTATGAAACAACTTACACCAGCTGTGTTGGTCAACGCTCTAAGGCGAGACACCCAGAGATCCTTTTCTAACCTGTTCTATTCAGAAGCGCCACATATCCCCACATAAAACCCCACAAAGAAATGAAGATGTACATTTTAACCATTATTCTTGACAGTCTTGATAACTATAACTATGAAAGACTTGCGGAAGTCTCTCTGTTAGTAGTTTTCTAAAGTTTACCGGTAGCTATAGTATTCATCACCTTCATTAAGAACTTTAATAACATACATGTTTCCTTTCAGGAAATGCCTGCAGAGCTCAGCTGGATTTTTCTTATAAGATACATAACAAAAACAAAAGGGTGGTGTATACGATCAGTTGACAATGAAGGATTTCATCCTTGCATAAAATTACAGAGGAGAAAAATGCATTGGGTTGAGCATGTTGTTAATGGCTGAATGACAATTAGGTGCATTTGCATCAGAGTCTTTCAAACATTTGTTCAATGATTTCAATTAATAACACAGGCTTTTACATGTTCTGCTAATTTTATCTTATTGGAAGCCACATGTAGTTCACTCACATGTGAAGGAAAATCAATTGGACCTTCATTTCCTCTAAGTAGCAGTTAATCTGAACAAACAGAGGTTATAGTCACGTTCCTTCCCTTAACAGGATGATTGATCAAAACATATGCACGTTAAAGGCCATAGCTGCACTCATATTCAGGCCTTTTCTGTGAAAGAATTCAATTAAATACCACTGCTTGATGGACTGGAAAGCTTTTAGAGTTTCCCTGATTAGACCATCCAACCTGAGTCATGCCTCTAAATGACTCCGGACAAGCAGAATACTTCATAACTTGCCACATTTTTCAAACCTTAGTGCTCCCCCTTGTTAGGGAGCCCAGGGAATAAAGCCCAGAGGAAAGAGGATTGGGTTTTTTTGAAAATGTGCAAGGATAAATTGAGAAGTTGCTATTGTGATGGCTGCCAACAAGTTAAGGTACCAGACTGTGCTTAAAGTAACAGACAGAGGCGGATCTAATAGCCGGAGGTGTATGGCCTTCAGCTCACCTAATCTTACAGCCTGTGGTCCCTGGGTGCTTTTGTAAGGCTGCTGGTACGATTCTGAGAGAGCGAAGGAACAGAAGTGCCGCTGCACACAGACTCACTTGGAGAGGTGATGGAAGGTCGTTGATATACAGAAGAAAACAAAATACTGAGCTATTGATGACACGCTCAAGACACTCATGCTGAAACCCATGAATGCACACAAAGTTAGAAATTTCTCATGGGATCAACAGGTAAATACTTCACAAAAGCTGAAAGTGAAAGGCCAGTTCAGAGCGTGCAGGCTTCACATCCAGCCACACAGCTTTCACTCTTCCCTCCTACCTGCTATCCACACATACAAGGTTAATCACGAAATAATAAAAAGTACTACATAAGCACGAGAGCGACTGATAAAATGAACTTCACACGCTACAAGTGGCTTGTCAACAATGTGACGAGATCACGTTATCTGCACTCCGCAACACAGCTTTGGCAAGTAGTATTAAAATAATAATGGAGCCACACAGAGAACATTGATGTGGTTATCATCTCAGATGGCAGGGCTTTGACATTATTCTCCCTTTTATTAGCTGTGAATCTTCATTACAGATGAAAATTAAATAAATGAAAAAAGAAATGTGTTTTGTTCCGTGTTACATAAATTAATCAGCATAACTTCTTTTGCATGTGAACTACTTCTAGGGCCAAGAGGACAGGCAACAATATTTAGGCTTACTAACTGAATAACTAACTACTTCTGTTTTACTCACAGATAGGTCACAAATAATTTACAGATTATTAGGTTATTTACAGATCTCTGTTTAGTAATCAGAAAGAGTCAGTAAATATTGTCCAAATAAAATCATCTCCTTATCTGAAGGTCTGTTGTTCATATGCTCTACTTATGGAACAAAACCGTTTTGTGCACAGAACTGCAGTTTTAGTTTTGTACTTCTAAGCAATTACATCAAACTATAGGTACCATTAAGGACATTTCTAATGCCTAATGGTACCCTATAAGGGCTGGTCACAGTCAGGTACAACCTGAATGTCAAGGACAAAAAACTCCTTGATATCGTGCCATGCCTGAACACAGATGCTTTTTTCCTCTGTGTGGATTTTAACATTTAAGCATCTCTTTCAAAAGATAAATCATATTTTTTATTTATGAGGTGACCCTGCTTCAAAGCAACTATTAAAAAATTGTTGATTCCTTAAACAAAAAAACGAACAAAGTGCAGCACAAGACAGAGAAGCTGAATCGATATGACACTCATCACTCGAGGCTCACCTGCGTCCTCTCTTCCCCAATGCGAGCAGAAATCCCGGAAACAGCATCTTTATGTTTTAACTTCAAACATGCTCAGTTTACACTGAACAAATTGTTCCCCCGAGACTGTATTCACCCTGAATGTGTTTCTCTCCTGTTTGTCACTGCTTTGATTACTGAGACTATGAAACCCTCCAAATCGATGAGCAGATGCATCTGTTCCAGCTGACAAACAGCTGAAATAGCAACATCTTTCAGGTTATTGAGGCATGTGTGTCAGATACAGAATATGGAGTTATGGTTTATGTAGGATGCAGTGTAGGTGTGTGTGGACAAGAACTTCTGACTCTTGACACTTGCAGTAACTTTCAACATTGGACACCTACCTGGAGAAACATTAACCCAGATAAGGCAGAGTCACCCCTGTCTGCTGGACTGCCTATCAGCAGAGACATCTGAATGATTAAAACCATAAGTCTTCAATCTGTGACTTACTGAAGTGCAAGGCAATTAACCACCTTGTCCTCTGGCTGACCAGTTCCAGCACTCTTGCATGAATGATGCACAGCAGGAACGACAGCATGAGAAAGCTCATCTTCGCATTTGAGCAGCTTTTCAGCCCTATCTTAGCTCTGTTTGTCACAATGCATGGCTTTGGTCTTGCTTATGTTAATTCTCCTCAACATAATCAAAACCAGTCAACAGAAAGCTCACTTTGCATTGCAATCCTGTCTGAAGCACCATGAGAGAATTCCTGATCAGACTCTGGCTGCACTGTGTGACATGTCTGTGCACAAACAGCCTATTATTCCACCTTTACATTCAAGCTGAGTGCTCATATACAACTTTTATGAGACGTCTTGAAGCTACTCAATCCGTTTTGTAATCACTACTGAGGGATTCTCCTGCATCCTTATATGGGGTGATCTAAAGGTTAGCAATGTTACCACACTGCACAGACTGTCAATGAGATAAACCCCACTGCTGGCTATCATGGTCTCTTGATGTTGGCTTTGAGTCATTAAGAGTCAGGGCTCATTAGAGAGGCCATGGTGTGGTGCGTCAGAGACACTGGTTTCCCTGGTTTCAGCCACACACCTGAATGTCTGATGTGTTTTGATGCTAAAAGAAAAGGACACAAAAAGTAACAGAACTAAACATAAATGCTGCTTAAGCAAGCATCCTTGAAAGTGCAGTGATTATTTATTTACTGCTTTTTGATTTGTATTTGAAAGGAATGGCACTTTAACTTGAGTGTTTCATTTCTCATAAATGTTAATATCTACACAATATTTAAATGGGACATTATTTATAGCTAAGGGGATTTCATTTTACCATCTCCTACTGTTGTGAATAGGAATGGCCTTATGTGGTCCAGATTAGTGGTTAATTAGAGGACAATTTAGATTAAAGATTTGATCTACAATACATATATTAATTATCATTATTGACTTTGGCAATCACAGAGGATTTGTTTTATCCAATGCAGAAAAGCTCACCCGAATATAGTTTATTTTCTTTTAAATAAAAAAAAAGAAAAGCATACAGTTGAAATATTAGATTATTAGTTGACCTTCAAAAAGTGTGTTGATTAAAAGCTCTTCCAATGTTTTTTTTAATTAATCTTCAAATTATTTGAGGTTTTAACTCAGTGTATAAATTTTATAATGTAGTGCAGATAAAAATCATTTCAATTCAATTCAATTCAATTCAAAGATACTTTATTGATCCCCGAGGGGAAATTAGAATTCCAGTACAACCCATCCAAACAGACATCATGACACAAGACAAGGGGGGGACGGGTCACCAAGGCTTTGCTGCCCACTCACAGGCGCTGCCCTTGCTAGATGAGAAAAGAGGCCACATTAGGAAAGTAGAGGGAAAAAATCATATATCACACTTTATCCTTAGCAGGATACAGTTTGAGATTGCAAAAAACCTCAGCACAAAGAAGCAACAAGTTTACAAAACAACATCATGCCGGGAACGGTGAAGGTGGTGTGAGGAGTGTAAATGTTTATCTTGAGCATGTGTGTGTGTGCAAGTGAGTGTGTGCAAGTAAGTCCATGAAGCACTGTCACAGAGGCCATTGTCCTTGATGGTACGTTGGAATGTTCATCAACCGGCCACAAAGTTCTGAGCAGGTCCACAGATGTCCTCAGGGAAGGGAGGGGGCAGAGGGAGCAGAGCGTCATGTTTACATAACTTCCAGGCGAAGTTGAAGATAGCCGGCCATCAAGGTCGTGCAGGGGAGCCAGATTCAGAAAAACAATAATTATTTGGGTTAGGCTGACTCTTAATTTTCCGTCAGCCTTGAGAGTCTCGCTGGTGCTTCTCAAAGGCGAATCCAAACAGCCAAGTTCCTGGTCTTTCGCCAGATCCGAGCGAACAACTTTCTCCAAGATTTATCCCATTTCACCCCTGAGTCCAGGAACCGCAACCTGCCTGCGATCCTGTGTAAGGATCACATCCAGTCTGCGATTCAGCTCACGTAACATCTCAGTCTGAGTGCTGATCGCCCTGAAGATCCCATCATACATACCAGGCAGCCTTACAATTGCCAGAACAGCTGCTGACACTCCGAATTTCTCGATATGCCAGGTAACCATTGACTCCAAAAAGCAGAAATCCTGATATCAAACATCCAATTATATACACATCTTCCACATCCTCGACTGACATTATCGACAAACACACAACTCTCCACTTCTGCCAGGAGTCCATTGTGTATCCAGAGAAAAACGTCCAGTCCGGACAAGTTGGGCTCTCCTTCACCCTGTCTTCTCCTCGAGAAAATTTGATCAATTGCATTGAGAGACCAGCTGACCAAATCCATAACTAAGAATTTGGAAGATATGCAAGAAGAGGCTCCAAAGACAAGACACAGAGCTGAAGCAGGGCAGATATGGGAGGGGGTGGGAGACAGAGAAAAAGCGTCCTCCTCCACCGAGAGCAGAAAGAAAGAAAGATACGGTACAAGTGCATCTCAATAAATATCACAATAAAGTTCATCTATTTCAGTATTTCAGTTCAAAAGTGGAATGTCATTAATAGTATAGATCCATACTAAGAAACTGAAAGATTCAAAGATAAATCAATATAAACTAACGCTTTTTTATTTGCCCAAATTGCTGCACTTCTTCCAGTGGCAGCGCTGCAACAACAGAGACACTCAGCTCCTCTGCTTCCTGCAGCCTCACCTGACCAAAACAAGGAGCTGCCAGTGGAAGTTTTAAACTTTTCTAACATGCCAACTACAGCCAGAAAAAAAAAAAAACATATGCGATCCTCTTTAGCCGACAAGGCAAAAACACAAGCGCTGTTCAGAGGTACTTTACTTATAAGGCAGACAGACAGGAAAAAAAACAAAATGCTGAACAATGCCACATGCTAGCGGTGCTAATGCTACAAGAAAACGCTACCACAACGGAGTTTGAGAGCAACTTAAAAAGGTCAGTAAAGCTCCTGTATCTGCAACAGTGACGTTGTAAGCCTCCCAGACAGCGTAAGCTAATGCTATGTGTTTCAACATTAGCTTCACAGACACGGACAGGCCAGTGACAGTGTTCTGTCGGTTTGAGCTCCATCGACATGCACCTTCGCTCCGTTCTACTCCGATATGAATAAACGCAGGAAAACATTTATTCATATCGGAGTAGAATAAGCAGGCTACTAAATAGTGAAGTTACAAAACAGTGTGCCCCCTCCATTACTCCTTAGTTTAGTTGTAAAGCTATTGGAGGTGTAACCGACTCAGTAAAACTAGGTTAGAATTTAAAGAAATTTATTTTGATGAGGGTTTCGAGTTAATGTTGTCATTTGTTTCTGCAAATAAATCTGTATTTCTAAGTCACATTGTGACATAAACAACTTTGGAGTTTTTCCTCTTAGTTAAATCCTGCTGAACATCCACCAAAACTCGTAGGGGAAGGTAATTTCTACACACCTTCAGAGCGGAGGGAAAAGGAAAGAAGGCCTAAACAGGTTGTTCTATCTACAGGAGCTTTGAAACTGTCAGGAGCGTCAAGTTTTTTTTGTTGTTTTTACACCTGATGTGTCTCAGTAAGCTAACTGCTACTCTGTGAATGGCCTGAACCATTCCCTACTTATTGGTTTTGCCCTAATTTAGGAAGCTAAAATGTTGTCATGCAATTAATTATATTTTTTTTCTTACCTAACAAGAACCCGGCCTTAAATAAAATTTGCCTCTGTATCGAAAATGATAATGATAGTATCAAATTTCAAATTTTAGTATTGTGTCAACTCTAGATTCACTACACTGAGAGGAATACATGTTGAATGATCACAACTTACATCAGACTAAATTGCAAAATTCAGCTTCTTGGAAAAAAAAATCAATATTACATTAGACCAATAAAAAAAGTACAGCATATTTAAAAATATTTTGCACAGGCCTAAATGAGAAGAAACAAAGCCCTTTTTTTGCCAAAAAATGAATGGTTAATTACACGACCCTACCGCCTGGGGAATAAAGATGGTATCTTTTTTAATCCCCTTAGGGAAATTTTGGAGCTAGAGGAGCATCAACAATGACATTTTGAACAAAACAGACATAAAACACAAAGGTTACATGCTGTATGACTGGTCAAATATTTGTTAGCAACATGTTGCTAGACTGATTAACTATTTGTCAATCAGAAAATATGTTGACTGCTTTCAATTTAAGCCACTTCAAGCATTCGGGATGCTGAGGTCAGTGCAGGAGGTTAAGTATTATAGGGTTATTGCTATGACAACCAAATTCTTGGTGGTGGCACACCTATAAGTAGCGCAAATGTAAAGTATATATGTCATCACAGAATTACTACGCTGATTCCACTGAAAATCTGTGGCAGTCTAGTTTATGATGAAGGCTATCGTTTTTACCTAAAAACAGAGTGATTTCCCACAACACTGAAATCAAGTTTTTGTTCCTCCTATATTACTGATACGTGAATAAATAGTGAGGTGGAGACATGATTTAAGCAAACAATATAAAAACTATTCATGAGCATATGTTCCAAAGTCATGGGACATATTAGTGAATATAAAAATAAACCAGAAACCATTTGAAAACTGGCTTCTCTGGAGCATCAGCACACAGCTACAAAACCTCCACGACTTTGATTCCTGTATGATTGTTAAAGCACCTGAGAAAATGCTGTGCGTCGTTTAACAGGAGCTTAATTCTGCCTGCATGGTTTATTCATGTGGCGACTTCTGATATCATAGCTCTCATAAATCACACGGCACAGCATGCCGGACGTCCACGTGTTCAGGCAGGGCTCAATAATCTCAACACCATCTTTCATCTGAATAACCTTGCCTTAATGAGGGGGCAGGCAAACACCAGATACAGCCTACTGGAAGGACACGCTCATGCCTCTTTTGTTTCCTTTACTCTCAGCACAGAGGCTTTCGGTCCTGTGTAAACTCCCAGGCAGGAATCTTCCCACTGTCAAACCACAGGCAATGCTGAGAAAATGTCTGTGGTTGGACTTCAGAGAAACTTCTCTAGTCTAACGTTATCTTTATGAATGGAGAATAAGACACTCAGGGGAGGAAAGCAACGAAGCTAGGCAGCCATCTGTTCTGAAGCTGTTCAAAGAAAGAACAGAAAATGGGAAACTAATGTGAGTAAACACGATCATCAAATATAGATAATAGAACAGCACATTGCAACTTTGCTCTCGTTCTTCTTTTGTTTTTGTTTTTTCCACTGCCAAACACTAGCATACTGGTTTCTAATTAATTATATTTGGATTCCTTACATACCAGGCACAAAATCTACAGTCACAACAATGTCACCAATTACTAGCTTTGGGCCAACATTTCTCATAAGAAAGCTAATTAGTGAAACAAAACCACTTAATGAACCAAAATAACAGGGCACTTGATGTCACATTGCTTTGGCTGCTACTCAGAATATTCACTGTGTTTGCCTCATGTCTTTAATAACCAACCCCGGGCATCACTTTGACTGTCAAATGTGTTGTAATATCCTCTGTGCTACATCTGTCCTCTCTCCACAGCATGGCTGTGGCCTCCTGCTGCCACCAGGAGGAAGCACCAGCAAAGGGGTCTTACATGCACCAGCAAATATCTCTCTCCCCACTCAAACAATTATACAGCCTGTAACTGATTGGAAGTAATGAGAACTGCTGGAGAACAATTGGACATCATTGGACAGATTAATATGTGAATATTAGCCTGTTGAACCTTCTGCTCGCTCCCATTACAATGATCTTCATTGGAGAACAAAGGATATTTACCAGCCAGCATGGTTAATGCAGGATGTTATGCCTTCTACAGACCTGAGGTCAAGCTCCACAGAAGTGAGGGGTGGATGGGAAAACAAATGAAAAAAAAGTATACAGGGAAGGCAGCGCTGAACAGTGCAAGAAAAGTCAAGCCAGGATGAAGTGCTGAAACAACAGCATGGCTGCCAGGGCAATTTTAC
The DNA here is from genome assembly GCF_021462225.1 of Girardinichthys multiradiatus. NCBI lineage: Eukaryota > Metazoa > Chordata > Actinopteri > Cyprinodontiformes > Goodeidae > Girardinichthys > Girardinichthys multiradiatus. Next base: position 25,304,064 of record NC_061795.1, on the reverse strand, counting down.
ACTCCAGTAGTTTCACACCTCAGCCACCAAGCCCTTCCAACTCTGAACCTTGTGTCTTCTGTGTGTCTTCATTTATTTTGTGTCACTGTCCAAGATGTGAGAAGCCAAGCAGTGAGAACCCCGTCCCAAATGTCGCAGGGAAGCAGCGTGTGAAGAAAACGGGTGGGGGGGGGGTTGGGATGAATGGAAAAGAAAAGCACGTGGATGCACTTTGCCTTTTTACAGACCATGCTTTGAGATCTCAAAGGACTTGAAGTCAAACTTTGAAAAACATGTAACGAATAAGACTGCACTGAGCTTGGAACAGCAGTCCAAGAACTGCTCAGAACTTTAAGATAAGGTTAAGGGGAAAGCAGTGGGTGGCGAGTTATTCGAGTAGAACCAAAATAGGTAGGTCCCATCTCATTGCAGGTGCTCCTTCCTTCAAGGAGCACATTCTGCTGGTGGGGAGGAGGGTCTGCGGGAGGGGGTGTGGCGGGGTCAGCCTGGGTGTCCAGTGTCTTATGTGCTCTGGGTGTTGTTCGAATGTTGGGGTGGGTGTAGGTTTCCTTCTGGGGTGGGGAGGGGTGGTTGGCCTTGGATGGTTGGGGGCGTTGTTTGGTCTTGGGTGGTTCCGGCTCGGTTTCTGGTTCCTTGTCTTGGTTCCGGTTACTGACGCTGGTCCCTTTTCTGTCTGGGGGAGGGGGTTCGGAGGGGTCTGCATGTACCTATCATGGCCTGGAGCTGGCATTTGGGTGGGCCTGCCGTTTTGGGTCGGGTGCGGTTTGGTGGCGGCCTTGGTGTTGGAGTGGGATGTGTTTTGTTGCCCTGCTTGCCTGGTTGTGGCTGCTGTCTGGTGCCGGGCTTCGGGGGCTGGGTGCTCTGTTGGCTCTGCCCCGTGGGTTCAGGGGTGGCTGGGCGTGCTGGTCATGTGCCCTCCTTTGTGTGGCGTATTTTGGTTGTGCTGGGCTGGCTGGTCTTCTCCTTTGTTTGGAGTGGGGCCGCATTCTTGGCCGCTTGTGGCTGGGTCCTTTTTGTTGGGGGTCGGTGGCTACTTCGGGCGGCGGACTGGGTAACGGGGCTGGGGTTCGGGGTCTGAGGGGCTGGGTGGTTCCGGGGGGGGGCCTGTTACCTGTCCCTAGTTTTTTGCCCGGCAGATGTGCCTATGCCTCCCTCCTTTGTTGGGACTCGGCAAACGGGGGTGTCTATTGGGGTCAGCCGGGGAGCTGGCTCCCTGGGAGAACGGTTTGCCCCCCAGTCTTTCCCTCCCCATCCCCAGACACCTCCCTCTGCCAGCTCCATCACAATACCACTCATGGAGGGCCTTGGGGTGCGGGTGCGCCATCGGAGTGCCGCAAGGGTTTTCCATCTCCGCGGTCCCATGGCAGCCTGTGCCCCAATTTTATTGTACAACTTAGACACTCTCACTTATAACATTTTCATGACATTCACATGTAGGGTCTTGGGGGTGGGCGCACTCAATGGCATCAGGACGGAAGGATATCCTAGTAGCCTAACCTCTGGTGCCTGCGCTCACCTCTAAGGATATAATTGCATGTAGACATTGAGGGTTCAGAGAGGCGGGGGTGGGGATGTGGCCCCGCTTTGATGGAGGGGCTGGACTGCCCCGCATGGCCGTGGTGCGCGGGTGGCCGGTGGGCTGGGGCGCCCGTGGGTTTGGGGGTGGGGTTGCCGTGGCCTTCTTTCCACGGCTTCCTTCTGTGGTCCTGGCCCGGGTCGGGCGCTGGGCTGCGGTTGGCGGTCGGGTGGGTGGGGCGGCAGAGCATGTCTTGTGACTACACCAGGACGGCTGGCGGAGTGTACTTGGCCTGGAGCGGTTGGCCTGCATGGCCCAGGTCCTCGGCCGGTGCATGTATCCCTCTCGTGGACTGGTGGGCTGGAGCTGCTGGCACTGTCTGGGGGGGTTGGGCGGGCTTGGAGGTGTGCTGCTCTGCTGGCTGTCTTGTCCGAGGGAGGATTGGGGCGGTGGACTGGGGGGTGGCGTGGAGGGGCTGCGGCCTGTGGGGTGGAGGGGTTGTGTCCACTTCTAGGGCGTGGGGTCACTGGCGTTTGGATCAGCTGGGTGGCGATGGTGGAGCTGAGCTGGATAGTGTTTCTGCCTGGGCGGTCATTGCAGTGGCAGTGATGTAGTGTTTTTTGTTGCTGAGGGGGGCGTGGTGGGGTCACTGGCCCTGGGTGCCTGCCGCTGGCCGGGGACCTCTGGGTGGATGAGTTTGTCCCATCATGGTGTGGGGTCGGGGGTCCGGTTGTGGGTGCGGTGCTGGGTGGGGTCTGCCCTGTTGCGCCGGTGGGCGGGGGTGGCGCTGCGCAGGGCCCTTGCCTTGCCGTTGCCTTGTGTGGTGGGGGAGCGGGGTGCAGCGGGGGTTCTTAGAGCGGGGCTGTGTGTGGAGCTAGCGCTGTGTGGGTGTGGCTTCATTGGCTTCTCGGCCACGGAGTTCACCTGTGGGGGTGTGCCCCTGTGGGGGTGGGGATTCGTGCCGTTTGGGTTCGGGGGGATGTGTTCGATATCGGTGTCCTTGTTGGGGGTGGCCCTGTGGGGAGGTTCTTGTTCTTGTTGGGGTTCACTGGGGGTGGGAGACTCATGGGGTTGAGATCAGGGCTCGTTGGGTGGTCGGGACTGCTCCATCCTGGGGCGGCTTCGGTTGGCGGGTTGCTTTGGGTCATGTGGACCCCTCTTTTGTACATAGCCCCCTCTCCGGAGGTGGATGGGGGTTGTTGGGGACTGGGTTCGGGGCAGGGGGGCGGGACCTGGGCCGGGGTCACCCGGGTCTGGGCAGTACCAGCGCTGTCTGCCTGCCTCTGCCCCAGCAGGGAAGGGGACAACCTCCTGGGTCCGGGGGCTGGTTGCCCTGAGGGGGTACAGGCGCCTGGACCTGGGAGTATAGAGTATGCATGGGAAGTGTGAGTGAGTGTATGACGTCCATTGTTGTTATCCGTATGTTGGGTGTGAGTGATTTTATGTGTATGCATGAGGGTGGGAGTGGGTGATTGTGACTGTGTGTGCCTGTTTTTTTTTTTTTTTCTTTTTTTGCGACAGGTTGGGTCTTGAACTGCTCCATCTCCTGGATCAGCTTCCTCCCTGCCACACCGCCTGCTGGTGGTTGGAGTCTCTGCCAACTGGTGTACTTGTAGTTCTCGGTGTCCGCGGCCGGGTGCTTTCGTGTGGGCTGGCTCTCACCTTGACCTTGATTTTTCTAAATGCCAGAATATTTAGGGAGATATACAGGGGTTGGACAATGAAACTGAAACACCTGGTTTTAGACCACAATAATTTATTAGTATGGTGTAGGGCCTCCTTTTGCGGCCAATACAGCGTCAATTCGTCTTGGGAATGACATATACAAGTTCTGCACAGTGGTCAGAGGGATTTTAAGCCATTCTTCTTGCAGAATAGTGGCCAGGTCACTATGTGATCCTGGTGGAGGAAAACGTTTCCTGACTCGCTCCTCCAAAACACCCCAAAGTGGCTCAATAATATTTAGATCTGGTGACTGTGCAGGCCATGGGAGATGTTCAACTTCACTTTCATGTTCATCAAACCAATCTTTCACCAGTCTTGCTGTATGTATTGGTGCATTGTCATCCTGATACACGGCACCACCTTCAGGATACAATGTTTGAACCATTGGATGCACATGGTCCTCAAGAATGGTTCGGTAGTCCTTGGCAGTGACGCGCCCATCTAGCACAAGTATTGGGCCAAGGAAATGCCATGATATGGCAGCCCAAACCATCACTGATCCACCCCCATGCTTCACTCTGGGCATGCAACCGTCTGGGTGGTACGCTTCTTTGGGGCTTCTCCACACCGTAACTCTCCCAGATGTGGGGAAAACAGTAAAGGTGGACTCATCAGAGAACAATACATGTTTCACATTGTCCACAGCCCAAGATTTGCACTCCTTGCACTATTGAAACCGACGTTTGGCATTGGCATGAGTGACCACAGGTTTGGCTATAGCAGCCCGGCCGTGTATATTGACCCTGTGGAGCTCCCGACGGACAGTTCTGGTGGAAACAGGAGAGTTGAGGTGCACATTTAATTCTGCCGTGATTTGGGCAGCCGTGGTTTTATGTTTTTTGGATACAATCCGGGTTAGCACCCGAACATCCCTTTCAGACAGCTTCCTCTTGTGTCCACAGTTAATCCTGTTGGATGTAGTTCGTCCTTCTTGGTGGTATGCTGACATTACCCTGGATACCGTGGCTCTTGATACATCACAAAGACTTGCTGTCTTGGTCACAGATGCGCCAGCAAGACGTGCACCAACAATTTGTCCTCTTTTGAACTCTGGTATGTCACCCATAATGTTGTGTGCATTTCAATATTTTGAGCAAAACTGTGCTCTTACCCTGCTAATTGACCCTTCACACTCTGCTCTTACTGGTGCAATGTGCAATCAATGAAGACTGGCTACCAGGCTGGTCCAATTTAGCCATGAAACCTCCCCACTAAAATGACAGGTGTTTCTGTTTCATTGTCCAACCCCTGTATATATTTACTTTCTTCATATTCAGAAGTCAACATATGTTGCCTTGCATTTGGTAGATTTCCCTTTTAAACTGTACGACTTTGGGCAAACGTTTTGGGTATCCTTTTTCACAATAGTTGTTGGAATGTTGATCTATTCCTTCTGACAGAACTGGTGTAACTGAAAATAGGTTTGAAGGCCACCTTGTTGACAATGACCTTTTTAGTTCTGCCCACAAATTTTATATGGGACTGAGATCAGGATGTTGTGATGCCCACTCCAGAACATTGACTTTTGTTGTCCTTAAGCCACTTTCTAACTAATTGGGGGGTATGCTTAAGGTGCATTTGTAAAATTTAACATGGCATCTTATGGTGCTTTTGAAATAATGGCTTCCTCCTTTCTCAGTGGCCTTTAAACTCATGACAATACAGGCGTTGTTTAACTGTGGATAATGACACTCTCCTACCCACTTCAGGTGCCTTAAAATACATGCATAGGTGTGCCTGCATTTAACTGAAATGTTGTAAATTAACTTATCAGACGCTTACAAAGCCATTTGGACTGCCCTAATCATAGCAGTCTTAGTGTATCTAAACCTCTGAATTTGAAGAAAAAAACTAAAAACATCTTTAAAAATTATTTCTCAAATTATTATGTAATTTAGCAGATAATAAATAATTTTGCTAATCTCAGCTGACCTAAAACAGGAAAACATTTGTGTAATTTCATGTCAGAGAGTGAGAGAATATTGTCTTTGTGTATGTAAATATTTTGTTTCAGCTATTACAGTCAAATTCTATAAATTAGAATATTACTGAAAAGTTCATTAATTTCACTAAATCAAATTCTCTAAGTAAATCATATTATACAGACGATTTACACACAGACTGATGTTTAAAGCCTGTATTTCTGTTAATTATGATGATTTCGCGCTTGCAGCTAATGAAAACGAGACATTTAAGATTAGAATATTATATCAGACCAATAAAAAAACATTTTTAATGCAGAAATGTGGACTTAGTGAAAAGTATGTTTAAAACCTGCTTAATGGTTGTTATTTTAGAAAGGTACTTTTAATCTGACAAATGAGTCTCATCGGCACGCATATTCTAATTTATTGAATATGACTGTATGTCTTCAAGCCTAAATTACTAAATACTAAATAGTAAATACTAAAATCATTGCTGTTAGAACACGAGTGGATGACAAGAGTTACAAAAGAGACTTGGGCAGTTACCATTGATTTTTTAGATAATCAATGTATTTTTTCGATTAATAATCACATAGCAAAAGATGCCTAATAGTAGATTTTGTTTACAGAATTTAAACCAGGTAAAACTAAACCTAAGCCCCTTGAGGAGTTCTGGATAGAGAATATTTACAGACAAAGAAAGTTTTTTCTTAAAAGCAAAATGTATATATTTTCTGTACAATATTGGCCTAATTACTGCTCTGAGTGGGTTGTTCTTTGAGCAAATGGCATGTCTTTGAGTCTGTATACTCCAGTTTACGATTATTCAATTACTAAATTAGTTAGACGATTATTTCAATTATTGTAAATCATGATTAATGCGATTAATTGTTTCAGGCCTAGAAAAGACCACATATAAACATTGGCAAATTAAAAAATTAGGTTTGCTAATAAATCAAAGAAAATAACGTTAAATAACGAACAATTTAATTAATGGTATTTGGTGTTAAAAAAAAATTCAGACATATATACAGGTGGACGGTGTTGACTAAAATAAGCTTAAAATATATAGACCACATATAAAATTAACTTGCAGAAAATATTTCAGTACTGAAAAAGGCTCACTATGTTCTGAACCATAAATCACTTCAAATTCTCTACATTGATTTTGCCATATTTAAACTACTGTGTGAAAGTATTGGGAAATACTTGCAAAAGTAATGTATCACCAATAACTATATAACAAAAATGTATGGAAGCAAATCGTTACCATATTTCAAATGAAAAAGCATTTTCAGAAATGTTTTTTCATTTTAAGAATGTGGCTGCATTGTTTGACTCATAAATGAAATTAGTAATCAATAATCCTATTTGCATTTTAATTTTCTTCTTCAAGACTGCTCATTCTTTCACTTAATTAAAATGAAAAAGAAAAAAGACATTTGAGATTTATTTTTCAAAATGTACCCCAGCCAATAGATACCAAAATTCAATTTGAAATGTAAAATTTGAAAATGAAAAAGCATTTCCAGAAATGCTTTTTCATTTTAAGAATGTGGCTGCATTATTTGACCCCTAAATAAAATTAGTAATCAATCATCCTATTTGCATTTTCTTCTTCACGACTGCACATTTTATGCCATAATCAAAAAGAAAACAAAGCAGGTCTGCCCGCAAAGTACTGCCCAGAACTCGAAAACGAAAATGCATTTGGAGCGGCAGCGCAGCAGAGTGATGTCAGCAGCCACTCTTCCTCAGCTCCCTGCTGACAGAGCTACCCATCTTGTTCGGCAGGGGGCGCTGTGCACGTCTGCATTGCTTTACATTGCAAAGGTGCCGAGAAATTGATTGAATTGCAGCAGGGCCGAGCTCAATTTGTGGCAGTGGCAGGCAGAACTGGTAGTTCCGGTGGCAGCCTCATGGCCTGAGACATCCAGCGTGTTTTTAAGCATTTATTTATAATTTTCTGTGAGTGACAATTCAGAATAGCCGCTCATGCATATGCTAAAGCTGTTTATTAAATAATAATCAATAATGAAATCATTATGTAAAGGTAATAACAACAATGACATCCCATTTGCCGATAATCAGCATCAGCTTCCACAAAAACAGCGGCAACTGCATTGGCAAGCTTTTACGGCCGGTCTGGCAATGTAATGCAATACAGAAGTGCACAGCGCCCCCTACCAAACAAGATGGGTAGCTCGGTCAGCAGGGAGCTGAGGAAGAGCGGCTGCTGACGTCACTCTGCTGCGCCCGCAGCTCGGAATGCTTTTTCGTTTTCGAGTTCTGGGCAGTACTTTGCGGGCAGACCACGAAAACGAAAAAGCAATGTCTGCTTTGTTTTCTTTTTGATTATGGCATAAAATGTGCAGTCATGAAGAAGAAAATGCAAATGCAAATAGGATGATTGATTACTAATTTTATTTATGGGTCAAATAACGCAGCCACATTCTTAAAATGAAAAAGAAATTCTGGAAATGCTTTTTCATTTTCAAATTTTACATTTCAAATTGAATTTTGGTATCTGTTTGCTGGGGTACATTTTGAAAAATAAATCTCAAATGTCTTTTCTCTTTGCTTCCATAAAAATGGGCCATAAGGATGACTCTTAACACTGGTTACAAAGATAACACAAATGCTCTTTTATTAAATTCAAGACAAATTGAAATTCACAGATTTGGTATTTTGTCAGACTTCAATTACAGTTTTCAAAGCCGTAAAACACTTTCTCCATCATAATATTCAAAAAGCACGTTCTTTTGATGGGGTGGGGGAGGTGGAGGCTTACATTTTCCATTAGTCTATATAATTAAATCTATATAACATTAACAGTTTTTCTATTTCTGTAAGTGGCATACAAGTATGCAATGGACTATGTGAAAAAATGAATGACTGAGTTCAAACAGCATTACAAAATTTGTGTTTTCACAAAGTACTCTACATAAAGTTTTTTTTTTGTACATATGAGTAGACATGTATGTTTAAATGAGCATGAAAGTTTATACATCCATGGTAACATGTACAAAAGAGGTGTGTCAGACTGTTGTAGCTAAGCAGGTTACATCTTAGTTTTCACATCCGAAAGCCTTTAATCAATTAATCACTCAATCAATCAATCAATCAATTGACATGAACTATTATAATAAGATAACTAAATATAGCTATAAAATCGCTTTTTGTTGCTGTCTGATTCTTCTATGAGAGCATTTTCAGAAAAAGAAAGGTGGATATCAGACACATCAGTTAAACACTATTTCCCTACATCTGAAAATCCACCAGGTTGTAAGTCATGCAGAATGACTTTTTAAATTGTTGTGCCTAAAAAGACCTCTTAGTGAAATATGTTGCTTTGATGAGAGGCTGTGTCACTTTAAGACTCCAATGTACACCACTGTATCAATATCAATTTTTATCACCCATATGGAAGTCTTCCATGCTCTGATGCACAGTCATAGCAGCACAGACACAGGGTTTTATACCTTCCATTAATAATAACTGGAATCATACACTAGCCTACTACTATTTTCATGAAAGTTTGGGTAAACATTCTTTTTTTTTTACAAAGTAACACATGTCCTCTGTGTTTTGTCCATCTTAGATGATCTCATGAAAACAAAACTTTCAGCTAGCGTTTCTGTGCAGAGTTGATACATGGCTAGTTCATTGTTCAGATGCAGCAGCTTTACATATTAAGTGGCGGTGCTTCTAATTGTACTGTTTAATAGAGCTCTGACTTGACTCATGGAGCACAGACTGATGGGCTACGTTGTCACGGCCACTATCCAAACATATCCTATCTTTAGTTCTGAGATTTTATGAGAGGGAAGTTGTACCTTTTCACTGATACATCCCTGCTCAGGAGGAGGGAGTGCTGCAAAGTTAATGACTCAATGCCATAGGCTCGAATTCTTTGGGTAAATGATTTTTACCAATTGCATTATCTGATCAACTGAATTGTACTGTTCTGTATTTTAATCGTGATCAAATTGAACTCTGTATGTTACAGATGATTTAGTCTATATCACTGAACTGTGTTGGTATGAACTGAAATGATTTATGATATAGATCTGATATGCAGCTCACATTTACCCAGGAGGTGCCGATGCCTCTGGCTGACAAGCTCAACGTTTTTCACACGCTTTGAGCAGGGAGGTGGTAAAGACGCTCACTGTGATGGACAAAATGAGGAGGGTGTTTAAAATCGTACAGTGGTAAGACCAGATGGCATTAGTTGACTTGTCCTCAAAGCTTGTGTGAAGAAGCTGTTATCTCTGTTAAAAGATATATTCAACCTCTCTCTTAAACATTTTGTGATTCCCACCTGCTTTAAGAAGTCTGTAATACTCTTAGTCCCGAAGAAACACCCATGCAGTTCAAATAATTCATCTGAATTATAGGCCCATAGCTGTCACATCTGTGTTTATGAAATGTTTTTCAAAGATACATCAAAACATTATTCACCTCCACACTGTCCACTGACCTGGATCTGTTACAGTTTCCATACTGGCCAGGCACATTCATAGAGGATGTCATAGCCCTTCTCCTCCTCAGGACCCTCTCTTACATGGATATTGATATGAGTGACTCAATGAGAGTGCTGTTTGTGAATTACAGCTCCACATTTAATACAATGCTACCCTCCAGTCAGGTGTCTAAGATGATGACCTGTGACTGGACTCTTTCCTACAGCTTCCATGCAAACCACAAGTGATTTGGCTGGTTCACCACCACTCAACTCCTCTTAGCACTGGATCCCACCAGGGTTGGGTACTCAGCCTAAGGAGCCCCCCCCCCTCGTGACTCAAGCAGGCAAGTGACTTTATTTACTATCTTACTGAGGCATGACCCCATGGGATTTAGTGGGCTTATTTCATCCAAACATCACAGTCTTTTGGACAGACAACTGTTGCCTGCTCTCATTCCTCGGAGCAACCCGGGCCAGTTGTGAGGACGACGGACCAAGACAGAGAGAGTTAAAGAGCTGGACTGCTATCCTGTGTGCAGGCAAGGAGGTGGGGGAATTCAGTAATACTAAGATGATTTGGAACTGGATAAGAATGTAAGAGGACACTGCAAACCTTCCTATATCCTCTCCTTTTAGATAAGATAGCAATTAGATAAAAGTAGAGCTCTTTTCAAACAAGGTTTTGCAAACACTGTTGAATCATTAAGAGCTTTTTGAGCTTCTGTAGAAGTAGATTATTTGTTTTTGGCTGTTTGTCCTTATAATCATTTTTTTGGTTTTTATCATATATTTCTAATCACTAAATATGTGTATCTATATGCGTATCTATATTTTATATATACTTTTATTTATTTAGTAGTTAATGGAGACTTTCTGAGAGTCTTTGGATGAAATGTTTTAATCTCTAATTGAAAATAAACTAGAGCACTGACGAATAATTAAACTCCTCGTCTTTTTAAATGTGAAATAATGAAATAATGTCAGATTGATAACTAGATTAGTTAACTGACTGGTAAACATATTAGAAGGATTAATTATACACTAGGATAATTTAATACAGCACCAATAAATACATCTTTGTTTTTTTTAAGAATTTTCAACATTTTATCTTTTTTGTGAGGAAATCAGTTCTTAGCCCCACTTAGCCCTAGGTAAGTTTTAACCATTCAACATTTGGCCTATATGCAGTGGTATTTCTAAAGGCTACGTGTTGCTCGCTTATTGGAGGACTGTATGCATTCCCATTCATTTATTTAGTACCATAGGAGTCCTCTTTGTCTGTCACCATTTGATCAGCAGATCATTGAGTCAATTTTTGTTGTACTTTTAATAGTTAAACAATTACTGAAAAGCTTTTCTGAAACTTTGAATTGTGTATCCCAAGTGGCTCTGCAGTTTTATTGTTTTGATTATGAACAGAATAGAACAGAATAGAACAGAATAGAATAGAATATAGACTGCTAAACTGACAAATTAATTTAATAATATTTTACTGGACAAACTTTTGCCAACTTTAATACTTCAATCTGCAATATTATTTTGGTGTTCTTGTTATTTTAGACAACCTCCACAATGGTCCATTACGCATTTACTGTTCAGGTAGAAGCCAAGTTGTGTTAAAAATAGTGTTAATATGGTGAAACAGTGCATTTCTGGTGGTGGCAGCCATTAGCCTGCACTACTTTCCTGAAGTGAAGAGAATCAAAGCTCCCTGGATCAGAGCTGGATGGGCTGGTACCACCAAGCACAGCCAGGTGTGATCGGAGGACTTCTTTGGTAAACTGCTTCGAACAAGAAACCTCTGAATTCGCAAGAGAAATTATGTCAGACCTCGGGATATCTGACAGACGAAGAGGAATGTGGAAAACAGATGCTATGGCCACACTGACGGGAAAAGATCGCCATAGAAAAGGCTGTTGCTGCTCTTGCTAAACGGATCAAGGCTCAGCAGGTAAGAACAATTGTCACAAAAGTACATTTAGATATCGGCAGTTATTGTTAATAAATAAAAATCCAAAATTATTATTTTTATTATTAATAATAATGATCAGAAAATATTATTATTAAAATAAGATCAATTATAAATTGTATAAATGTTTCTCTAAGGATTCTAAATAAAGGTTTTAAAAAATGACACCAGGTAATGTCTTCAGATCTTGAATCATCCCTTGTGTCTGCTGCTCCATGCTCACTTCACCCTTGGTTGTTTCAATCAGTGCCGTATTTACTGTAACCCTGGATTTACACTGTATCTGCTCCGGTCCGGTCCGGTCCGGTCTGCTGAGAAGCCTGGAGGAGCTCCAAGAAGCATAAGCAGATCGTGAGATAAAAGCCAGCGATAAATGCTGCGGAAGTTGAACCAGTTAAACTGCTTCACTTTCCGTTTTAAGCATCCAGATATTTTTATGTGTTTTGTTCTGCAATGGGTGAGTTCACCGAGTGCAGCGAAGTTATAATTGTTGCTTGATTTGGTTCATTTAATATTTAATTGCTCAGTTTATAATACCTCTGATGTTAACAACTGCTAATATATACATGGGTCTACATAAATATTTGTGTATTTATTAATATAGCGAGATTTAGTCTGTCTTTAGTGAATTATTTTGAAAATCCGGATGTTGTGCTCGTTCTGTTTCCTGGTGGTGTGGTATGATTCATGCATATTGACCCCAGCCGTGCTCCGGCATCCGGCAAAAATAGACTCTGGTAGAATTAGACGGCCGTCTGCACGCTGCAGCACTTGTGCTGTCATCTGATGAAAGCCGACTTCCTTCTCCTGACTCTGCTGTGTCTCTCTGTGATAGTGACAGAAATATATCTAAAGAAATATCAGATTCTTTGCTGCTGTCTGTTTTGCTGGCCGTTGTAGCAGTAGTCACTTTACATTTGGGGGTTCCCCTTGACGTCATAAAAGAAAGCAACAAAATCACAAAGGAGTAGTCTGGAAATGCCTTTTTAGTAAATTGTATGACCATATATCTCAACAACTGTCCATTTCAGTGGCATAAATATACTTTTTTAAACATTTTATTAATGTTTCCTTTCCATAAATGTAATTGAATATATTATTATAATTCGATGGCACTTTAAATAATTTAGCAAATATAAAAAACAGGCACATTCATACTCTGCCCAAAGGTCAATTTAGAACACTATTTTACTTCAAACACTTTCTTTAGAGTGGATTGGTGGAATCAATTTTTAGTGCCAGAGAAAACTCCTAAACAGCTATTATAATGTAAACAAACTAAAACTATTCTGTAAAGGAATTAATTCAGTACTGACAATAAGGATGTGTTATAACCCATCAATGAAAAAATATGGCATTTTAAATATCAGATATGTAACCTATGAATACTTGTTAAATTTTCTAATATCTTTGGCAAAAGTAATTAAGCGTTTTAAGTTTTCAGTGATAAAGGAAAACAGCATGAAGAGCAAACTTTAGGTGCAATAAATAAAACCACAACTTGAAGACTGAAAAATGCAAAATAAACTTCATTGCTTATTCTCAGTATAAAAGGAGGGACTGTGGAATTTCTCACTGGTCAAATGCACTTTGATGTAGGAGAGATTTCAGGTCCAGAAATAGTCATTTAAAATGAACTTTTTATGTCTGTGTGAAAGCTACATCTCCTACATCCCTCTTTAGATCAGTGGTGTACGCCCACTGCTCATGTAGCACATTAACCTTCTGGTTCACTAGTTATTGACTGCAAGTGGAATGACCTGCCATCATGATTATTAAATCCAAAATTATGCTGCCGCTGCATTAATGATGCAACCAGGTGATCTAAGTTTGGTGAAAGGAGAGCTCTATCAAGTAGATTTGCATCAAAGATGGATGCCCATTTTCTTTCTTTTTTTTTGCACAGCCTTTCAAATGTCCTTGAGTCCACTTGAATAAAACACACTTACCTAGATTTAATGCCCTAAAAAAATTAATAGTGCATGTTGCGGAGGCACTTCTTCTTTCAGGGAATGTAAATATATATTTTTTTAATAATTAGGATGTTATACATAACCACTGCCTTGAAGTAATAATTATATATTTGCTTATTATCCACTCCTGACTAATACTGCTTCACCTTGGTTTAAAACACTTTATGATTATCTCTGCATAATGTGGTCTACAAATAAAAGCAACATTCACTTACAGATAGCACACACCATCTCCACAATGCAGGCTTATCACTTGTCAGCACGTAAAATAGTTCTGATCTGAATAAGTTGAAAGTTAAATAACTTTCCTTACTTGTACAACTGCATTTGCATGAACAGACAGAAAACTACACTAAATGAATGGCTAAAAGTCTATGAATTATTAAACTATTAAAACCAGTATATTCCACAAACAAGACATAAATATGTAAAATATTTTTACACAATTCTAATTACATAAAAGGATCCCAATTAGACAAATAAGTTAAAAATTTTGTATTTATTTACTGTAGAAAACATTACAAGTATGTGACCACTGTGACTCCCATTCAGCAATAGATGGATATAAATTTCTGGGAACTGCCTATTGTTTCCTGCATATCCACCTAGATGAATTAAAGGCCATTCATCTCCATGGGGCTAGAAAGCTATCTTTCATCAGCTACTCACTTCAAGGCATCTAGATTTGAGCCAATCTGAAGAAAAAAAACATTTCAGGTTAAAAATATATTAAGATTTTTGATATCGTAGAACATGTGTGCTTAGGGTCTTTGTCTTCCTGATGCATTACCCACATTCCCTTCTGTTTTAAAGACAGATGCAGTGACATTTTCCCTTAAGAATTCACAGATCAAAAAATGATACCAAGGTGTCTTGGCCCCCCGTAAACCTAAATACCCCACCGTGTAATGCTACTACTGTTACTACTGCTGTCGGTTTTCACAGATAAAATAAAGTTCATATGCTGGAATGCCTTTTTCATAGTTCTTATATAACTCTTCATTTACTTACAAAATATTTTCTGTAGTCCCCTCTCTTCCCACAGCTGTTGTAAAATCTTTTTTATGACTTGTCTAAGTGTCCTGTGGTATAATGCAGAGGAGCGGTCCTGGTCAATCTATTTGATGATGTACTCATAAACATTAATATATTTACTTTTGTTAGATGAAAATCATGGTTGCTTAGTGACCTCAGTGATTTTTAAGTTGCTTGCTCTATTAGATTTTATTTTTGTACAGAAGCCCTGAAAGGCAAGTGACAATTTTTTTTCAAATACCTATTTTCAAATCTGACCAAATTTTTTTTTTCCTCACATATTTAGAAGTTATCTGCAAATACAGAAAATTTTAATATTTCTAAGCTTTTTGTTTATTTTTTTCTTCATGGGACATTTTTTTTCTTCTGAAAGACGAGCAAAGAAGAAAATCTAATGATCTCCAAAATCTGATTAACTTTTCCATTAAGTCTTTACAAGACCTCTCAGTGACACTCTCTGAATTCCCTTGGCAAGTGATAGAAATTAAGGCATTCTCCCCCAATTCATTTAGAAAAATAATACCATGGCCCCCAAAACCAGGGGCCCTGGGCTGGGGCCCCTATAAGCCCTTTCTAAAGTCTGACCTTAAATGTTACATCATTGGAGCATCTAGCTTTAATCCATAATAATTTTTTATCTATAATGTCCCATTTGTTAATGGACCCACCATTGCCAGCAATAGCAACTTTAACTATTTTGTAACCATCTGTATGCATAATATATACATACATTAATACAACCAAATGTGTTTTCATATATGTGTGTTTAGATGTATCTGTATATAATTCTTGTTTGTTCACATTTTTGTTTTTATCTCTGCTTTTATGAGTGTGCCCATCTCACCACCACCAGTACTTCTTGCACTTTACCTCATCTTTCCTCCTTTTCCCCCCTTTTGTAATTTTGGGACTGGAGCAATTAATCGGATTAATCATCATTAATTGATTATTAAAATAATTGTCAACTAATTTAGTAATCGAATAATCGTTAACTGGAGTATACAGACTGTAAAACATGCCATTTGCTAAAAGAACAACCCACTCACAACACATATTAAGCCAAAACTGTACAAAAATCTAAACATTTTGCATTTGAGATGAAAACCTTTGTCTGTAAACCTGCTCTATCCAGAACTACTCAAGTGGTATAGATTTAGCTTCACCTGGTTCAAATTATGTAAAACAAACTCCTACTAAGCACTTTTTGCTATCCAATTATTAATCGGTTTATTGAACAAAACAAATTGTAATTAATTAAGTAATTGGCAAAATAATAATAATAAACACTTTCTTCCCCAAGAATGCTTAGTAACACCAATTTGATATCAATGCTCGTCACTATAGGCTAGAGCTATCTGTTGCAGCTGTAGCATGACCTGGGTTACAATGTTAATTTCCTTGTGTCATTATCCTAGGCCGAGAAATATTTCAAACAAAAAGAAAGTTGAATGGTAACAGGTCTAGCCTCTACACTTTCTGGAATCTCCCCACCTTTCTTACATAGCACAATATTTCTGGAAAGAAACAGAGCTCCCTTCATCCTTAGCACTAATGTATTCAGCATATTTGTTAGAAACGTCTTAAAAACACAAAGAAAATATGTTTTCCGTTTACAGAAATTGGCAGTCGTGTTCTGTGATAATCATTTTCTTACATTTAAGGTAAGTTTCTGTTGTAAAACGGCGAAGCTCCAAAGGCTCAGAAAAGTGTGTTTTATTTACGTATCTATTTATGAAGAAGGCTGATTTATTTATGAATTTTTATAATTTATTTAATGCCTGTAAGATTCTTTTTGTTCTAGCTATAAAATATCATCAGATTTAGTATTTTATATCTAAATAAAAAACATGTTTGCATTTGCAGTTGGTCTTAATGAACTTTGGGGATTGTGCTGGAGTCAGTTGATTTAAAATGTTGAAAACAACCTCCATAATTCCAACATTATTCAATTTACATTAAAATATACTTAAAATTCTGTACCACTTTCTTACATCCTAAAAGTCTGTCTCGACTTTCTGAAACCATTTCTTCTGAGTTTTCACATAGCTGTGGCCAGCAGAAGTGCCTGATGCTTGTGCTGAGGATACCACTTATTTGTGCCCAAAAACGTAACCTCTTTCTGCAGGTTTGAGTGTGAATGCATCACCTGCAAAGTGCAAGAGGAGATGGGACGCTTCACTAAGCTGGTGTATTATTCATGAGTCACTCCTGTTGAGAGGGGTGTTCTTCAGCATCTAAATCCCATCTGTGGTTCAATCTGGGCTCTATTCAGTTTTCTGACTGCTGGCCATTGATCACAAGCAAGGTAACCAATGCTGAATAGGTACAAGAGCTTTACGGTCGGGGGCTTGAATCGTATCACTGATAGAACAAAGATCCATCAGCAGACGCTGGAAATGGTCCAGAGTTTTTCTGCTGTAGCAGATCAGAGAAGCTGAGAGGAGATGCGTCAACTGCATTTGGTAAACCGTAGGAGCACAGCATGTGGCTGAGATGTGACACCAGTATGTTGCATGTCAGAAATTGCTTAATGAAGCAGTAGAGAAGAGGGCATGGCTTTCCATGCATTTCTGTGTCTGAAACAAATTTTATAGAAAATATCCACAGCATCCAGGAAGCACAAAAAACATCCTATAGTGATGTCTGTCTGAGAAAGGTGCCAGAGGCAAGTATCACCTTCTAATGTGCCTCATAATATTAATGGACAGTTGAGCACAGTGAATCATTTGTCAACTTTAATTGTCTATCACACATCGACAGCCAAATGTGACATGACCACAATACTCTCTTGTCTAGATGTGTCAGAGTGATGATCATCAGCCTGCAGAATAACTATTTAATATGACACATAAATCATCATTATCATATCTGTTAGCCTACTTAGATGTGTTCTGCATCAGTGCTCACACCTTTCATGACAACTGGTGACCTGAAGCGTTAAGTTAAGTCAAGTTGTGGGCAAAAAAGGTCAGTTTGTTAACAATCATGTTTTTCCAGATGGTTTTCTTACAAATATTTAAAAAATGAATTGGATCTTGCCTTTGCACATCACATTTCAAAATTACATCTAAACGGATTTTTTAGTAATAATTGTCATAACCAGATGACGATGAGGACATTTTTTTTGTCTGTGTTTAAAATACAGCCTGGAAGTGAGTACTGAAAACATCGTTTTTCATATTATGTACAGTACATGTGGATGCAGAAAAAACACTATATAAAAAAGACACAACATTTTTGTCTTGGGTCCATTAGAACTGCCAAAATTATTTATTTTAGTTTAATCTTTCTTTCTTTCTTCAAATTTAGAAGCAAGAAAGAGAAAAAAGTTATGTGTCTTTCATGTCTTTAATGCAGTGTATGTAAATATCTGGTTTAAGCATTATGCTGTATTTCTAATGAGGATATTGCCATGAAAGTCGCACCCAAGTATTCGACACATACAAAGAAATCAACAGAAAAACATAAGCATGTGTGATAAAGTAGGTTTCTCACTACCAAGGCATTGCACACAAAGCATATCATGATGGGTAAAAGAAAAAAGTGCTCTCAAGACCTTTACAACATATGGATATGGCATTGGTTATAGATATATCAACTTCAGAATGTTTTAGTTAGCATGGTTGGGGCCATAAGCCAGAAATGGAAAGATAATTTTAACATAAACCTGCCACAAGCAGGTGCTCCTCACAAGATTTAAGTCAGGGGAGTCAAAAGAATATTCAGAAGAGTTGTCCAAGAACCCCTTGCTGACAGCTTCAGAAATACCTGGAATCAGCAAGTACAGATTTTCTCTGAAACAATGACAATTGCAATCAACCACAATGGCCTTAATGTACATTCACTGCACAAGACTCCACTGCAAAAGAAAAAGCATACTGAAGCAGATTTAAACCTAGTTAAATAAAAGAAGGATATAGTTTACAGCATATGTCATGTGTGGAAGAATGGGTCAAAATCCCACCTGAGCAAAACATGTGACTAGTTTGTTGATACTGGAGAAGTCTTGAAGCTATCATTTCCAAAAACAGGGATTTTCTACTAAATATTGAATAAATGTTAAGTATGCCTGTTCAAAACATATTACCTGTGTCATTTCACCTTATTACATGCAATTTAATTTATGGATTTATTTGTTATTTGCTTTTTTAATTTATTTTAGATGTGATTTTTTTGTAGGGTTGCACAGATATCAAAATTCAGGTTGATATCGATATCCGACATTAATATTGCTGTTATGGCCAGTATTTACAAATATATATCTTATATTATCTCACTACCCCTGACACCGTGAAAAAATGACCATACCGCTGACATTGCTTCTCTGCTTTAGATAAACACCACACAGTCCTGCACTGCATCACTATCACATGCCCAAACAAATACCACATGGCCAACCCCCACCTCCAAAAACACATTCACAAACAGCAACAAGTTGGTAATAAATATTGGTTATTAATACCGGTTATTATAAATGTTACTTATCGGGACGATGCCAATATGTTAAAAAATGACTAACATCGGCGGATACCAATGTCAATCCCCCCTGTCAATGTCAATTTATCGTGCATCCCTAATTATGTGGGTTGTTACCATCATCTGGTATGAATTTAATATCAATCTAACCATTAGAGATATACAGACCGATTCAATACATTAGAATATTGTTGAAAAGTTTATTTATTTCAGTAACTTAGCTCATTAAGTGAAACACATTATATAGATTAAATGCACACAAACTGATGTTTTCAAGCCTTTATTTCTGTTAATTATGAGGATGTATTGCTTACAGCTAATGAAAACAAGCCATTTAAGATTAGAACATTACATCACAATAAAAAAAACCTTTTTTATTACAGAAATATGGGCGTTTTGAAAAGTGTGTTTTATACCTGCTTAAAGATTATTTTCAAAAAATAGTCTTAATCTGACAAACAAGCTTCATTGAAACACATGTTCTAATTTATTGAATATGACTGTATTTAGTCGGAAAAACGTTGCTGTGTTCTGTACTAATTTTCCACACTTTAAGTGGGTATTCTTGGGATTTTCCATTTAGCACTTAGCAAAACATGACCCATTCTATAATCTGACTAATAAATTATTGCATTTTCATTTCTAATAACTTTTATAAAGTGAATCTGATCCATTTTGAGTCATTTTCTCAATGTCTCCAAATGCTCTTAGTGCCTCTCAATACCTTCTTGATGCTGTCAAATGAGCATTAAATATTCAATTTCAACATGTTTCTGACAGGACCACATTTCAGTTCTCTGCTTGTTCTTAGTAACCTTAGTTTATAGAAAAGAAGATTAGCAATAGCCTGTGTGATGCTTAAATAATTGATCAAATCATTTTTAGACTTCACACTAATTAATAGTTAAAGCTCATATGCAAAGCTAAGGCAGGAAGTAAACTATAAGCGAAAAACATATGACTTAGATGGAAAATAGGATTTTGCTGTCCAAGGCACAATGTTGAATAATAGCCTTATCAACAAAGCACAACACATCACAGCATGCTGAGATGTTATCACAGCTCATTTCCTCAGCTCATCCCGTGTTTCCAGCAGAATATGTGTTGTCCCCATCTCCTTGCACTGCTACCAACATCCCAGAAATGTCAGAATACTCTGGCCCGCTGGCAGGGGTCTTTTCTCAAGACAGGGATAAAGAAAGTGGCATGTGTAAGCACATGCATCAGCAGTATTAGCAAAAAGTCATCAAACTCCCACAGGGGACATGCTTGTCATTAAAACAAACCAGAAAAGTACTGATCAGTGCACTATTCAGGGACCACCTGAGCATCCGCGTTGGGCTGTAGTTCGTAGCGTTACTACCCCAGACTGCAGCTGAGGGAGGGTGGGGGGATTACCTTAGCTCCCCGCTGCAGCTCCTGTATCTGAAATTTGCCTGAGCTCATCATTTCTGTGCCTTGCTAAGCGACCATGGCTGGATATCAAGCTCAAGCAATCTATTCTTCCGCAGAGTGCTGCCTGACCAGCATCAATGCCACGCATTGTCAAATTATTAATTAAATGCATGCAAGCATAATCAGATGCAGACACAGCCAGACCTCTGGGACAACAATTGAAGCAGAATCTAAACTGCGAACGTCTTGGGGGTTTTTTTGTTGTCTTTTTTTTTTTCAGTACAAGCCAGCCAAGCTGTTTTAAGGAATAAAAGCTTGTGGCTTTTAAAATTTAGCATAACTTTGCATTCATTTAGTTGTGTTGTGATGCAAAATATGCACAACCATGACGTTGCCTTGATGAGCAACACTCAAAGAAAAATTTGTAGTAATTTAAAAAAGTAGTTTGTTACAAACGTTTCTGGTTTTCCGGTAAGAAAAAAAAACAACCCTCAGGCTATGCATAAATATGTCTACATATATAGGACAGATGAGATGCAGGTGCATGCAGTGGTAACTATTGTTTTCATTCCTTCTACAGTTCAGAATGTAAATGCCACAGCTTTCAGAAGTAAAGCAAAGTCTGACTACTGCCTCTGTATATTTCATTAACTTTTGTTAATGTAGTTTCTATGGCTCCAGGGTATTTGCTGAATGCTCAGAGTACTTTTGCTGAAATAATAAGATCTATCAGTCTTGCCGAGCAAAAAAAGCCTAATTTGCAGAATAAAGGTCATTTTCGCTGTTACTTTTGAGAAAATCTGACAGAGAACAGTACATTGTTCAACGCACACCAAACTATAAGAAACTACATTGAAATAGTACAGTCTATTGAGGATTCACATGTTATCTGGAAAATCAATGTCATATTTACAAGTAGATCTTAATACATTCGAATGTCATTAATACGTTATTCCAGTAATTCAAATGAAATAGTGAAACTTATATTACAGAGATTTCTCACATAAAGTAATATATTTCAATAATTTAATAGTGTTCATTTTGATTGATTGTGGCTTACAGCTAATTAAAACCGAGAATTCTGTTCATCGGAATACTAGAATATTACATAAGACCAACAAAAAAACATTTTAACACACGTTTGTATAGCCTTGTAATGGCAAACACCATCACGAGGAAGAACGTTGACAGGGTAAACAACAAAAGGTCAGAAGCTGGATTTTACAGACAGCTCTATCCAAGCATATTAATAGAAAGTTGAGCAGAAGGAAAAAGTGTGGTAGGAAAGATGCACAACTGCCAGCGATAGCTTCAGCTTTAAAAGGATTGTGAAACTGATTTGAATAAAAATGATTTGTCAAAGCCGGTGGTGCAGTTGGTGGCACTGTTGCCTTGCAGCAAGAAGGTCCCTGGCTTGATTCCCGGCCGGATGTATTTCTGCATGGAGTTTGCATGTTCTCTCCTGTCCGGCTTCCTCCCACAGTACAAAGACATACCTGTTAGGTTAATTGGTCTCTCTAAATTGCCCTTAAGGGTTGTGAATGAGTTGGTTGTTTGTGTGTTGCCCTGCGATGGACTGGCGACCTGTCCAGGGTGTACCTCGCCTCCTGCCCATAGACTGCTGGAGATAGGCACCAGCTCCCCCATGACCCACTATGGAATAAGCGGTAGAAAATGACTGACTGACTGATTTGTCAAAACCTATTCAAGTTGAGGGGGTTAGGCTACAACTGGTGTATTCCATCTCTTAAGCCTGCGCTAAACTAGAGAGAACCTCAGTAACATTTTACCTGAGCTAAGAAGAAACATAACTTGACTTCTTCTCAGTGGTCCAAGATCTTTTTTCAGATGCAAGTAAATTTTTTACTTATTTGGAAATCAATGTGCCAGAGTCTAGAGTTAGAGTGGAGAGGCACAAAATCCAAGTTGCTTGAGGAACCAGTGTGACGTTCTTCATCAGTGAAGATTTGGGGAACCATGTCATCGGTTAGTGTTGGTCCACTGTGTTTTATCAAGTCCATTGTCAGCACAGCTGTGAACCAGATTTTTGAGCCATTCATGTTTCCCACTGTTGACAAGCTTTATGGAAATGCTGATTTCATTTTCCCGTAGAACATGGCACCTGTCCACACAGCCAGCAGTAATTCAGTTACCGAATTACCAGTACCTGCTTTAACAATCACTGTGATGGATGGTTAATAAACTGGCCTGACCTAAACCCCAAAGGGAATGTATTGGGGTCAAGTGGAAGATGAGAAACACTGGAGCCAACAATGTAGTTTAGCTAAAGGTCGCTATTAAAACATTCTGAGCGTCCTTTACACCTCAGTAGTGCCACAGACACCTCCATGCGACACTGCATTGATGCAGTAATTAAAGCAAAAGGTTACCCGACCAAGTATATATAGTGTACTGTACATGAACATACATCTCTGTATTAAAAATACCTTTTTGTTGGTTATATGTAATAAATATTTTCAAGAAACTAAAATATTGGTTTTCATTAATTGTAAATCATAATTATAGAGATTAACAGATATCTGGAAAATAACACTCTGTGTATGATAAATCAATGCTATTTATAGGTTTCACTTTTTAAATTGAATGACTGCTATATGAACTTTTCAGTGATATTCAAATTCATTGAGATGTACCAGCACAACACAGAGAAACCTTTCCAGATATGCCCTTGCAGAGAAGTTAACTCAGTCATAACAGTAAAAATTGTAAAATGGCAAAGTCATTCTGCAAATTCTCTGTAGGAGAAACCGCCAGAGGCACGTTAGGCTTAAAGGAATAAAACATTTCTGAACATATATGAGGCAAGTGTTTTCAAATCCTTTAATTCATGAGAGATTAAAAGATTACTAAGCTTGTGTCTGAATCAGGAGCTGATCAAATATTAATTGCATTTATTAAAAAATGTAAGGAAATACTGTCTTTTCTATGTCGGACAGAAATATGACATTGTGAACAGTTTTCTCAGATTTCTTCTGTAAATTACCATGTGAATATGTAGGATTTAATTCCCACACCATTGAAAGCAATTTTCCCTGTTTTTCATTAGATGTTCTTGTGTCGTAAGAAAGCTGTCAGCTTTTTACAGCCCAGCTCTTTCATTAATCAGCACTAATTAAACATATTGATTAGGCCAAATATAGGGATTTCCACCCGAAAGCCTTTACTAGATTATAAAAAACACACACACACGTACACACTCAAAACCTTCATAAAATTCATGAGCAACCTATGCACTCTCATAGGATCCATTTGTTTGGAATAGCTCAGAAAAGTAAGACAGAGGTGTCTGCTCACTTCTCATTAAATAATGTCATAATTCACGTCTCAATGGCAAATCTTGTCCTTGGCTCTCTCCTAAGAGAACCGAAACCGCTGAAGCTGAATTGAGTATCAATATGCTTTCAGCATCAATGAGAAAAAAAAAAACCAAAAAAAAAGGTGCTAGAAATCACTGTCTCAGCCCCAGAGGACCACCAGGTAGTTTACAGCAACAACCGGCAAATCACAAGATTTAATGAAAATTCACTTTTTCTGAGGGGATGGAAGAGGTGTGAGTTTTAAGCCGCAAGTTACTTTACAGTATCACCAACTGCATGTTGTGCGACAAATGAAAGGCTGACTGAGGATGCAGAATAGAATTTCATTATAAATAATGCAACAATACTGGGAAATATAGGGTCGTGTTAAAATTGTTCAGATTGTTTTAATACTGATGAAACTTGAAAAGGTGTAAAAAGTTAAACAAGCTGAAAATCCTTTAACACACTACACTCCTCTCAAAAGTAAGCGTTAAAAAACAACTATGGTGGCGTGATAATTTTTCAGATAAAATATTAAGAAAACTAGAACATGTATTGTCTTGTTAGTTATTGTACAAAAGGCAAATTTTAAAAAGGATGAGTTTTAGGATTTCTTATGATTGAAAAAAAGGAATATGAGTGCTTTCTCAGATAAAATCTTCAAGAAAATTATGAGAGATTGATATTAGCTTAGATTTTCACAATAGTTGGCTTTGAAAGTACTGAGCTGAAATAAATAAAAAAAAAACATTAAACAAGTCAGAGAATATAAGAATGTAAGCATTTAAATTATTTTAATAATTGATTTGAAACTGTTTTGACAATGGGATTGCTCATCTAACATCTTAATACAAAGGCAAACAATATTTAAAAGTTAAACATTAGTTTCAATGATGTGAATTATTTATTTGGATTTTTGTGGATGTGTTTTGTGTGCTTAGTTATGTGGAGAGAGTGAGGATGAGGAGAAAGCAAACAATAAATCATTAAAGGCTACTACTGTTTAATTTGTACTGTATTGCACCGACTACGCCAAAACAAATTCCTTGTATGTCCAAAAACGTACTTGGCAATGAAGCTTTTCTGATTCTGATTCTGATTCTAAGAATGTTTATCCAGAGTTGGTAAAAATCGACTTATTTATTTAAATCATGTTATTTAAAAGATATTTTTAACAGCAACAGAAAAAAAAAAAAAAACACATAACACCAATGCACAAGCAAAGTGTCACTTTCAGGGTCAAAAAAAAAAAACCTGCATGGCTCTAGTGCAGAGGAGCATTTGTCATGAATGACTTCATGACAAATTGCTATAATGCAGAGAGCCCATGCAGAGCATGTGCTGTAATGTATGCAGCTCAAACAGGGCCAAACAACACTATCTACAGCAGTGATTCTGATTGTGGGTGTGTGTGTGTGTTTGTGTGTTGTTTGCATTTAGCCCAGATTTGGTTTATGGTGGGGAAAAACACATGGATTTTACAAAGGGCCATCTTGTGCCGTTTATTTATTTTTTTATTTTTTTTCAGCTGCTGTAATGATTTCATTATCACAGAGCGGTGCAAGTCTGCTCGTTGGAGACTAATGCAAGTTTAATCAGCTGCTTCTGCTTGAACTCTGTTGTCATCTAGCGGCACAGAAATGACATAGCACATCTGATTTCTAAATTCAAAATCACCGATTATCCTTTCTTCTTCTTCTTTTTTTTTTTTTTTTTTAGAAAATAAAGCATTACTTTGATTTATAGGTTATAAACCATAGGTGTAAACACAGAAAGGCGCTTTACTGAAACATGTAATAGGTGGCAGAAGATGCAAATTTGAGAATCAACCACATTCAACAAACTTCTCAGAAATCCGGAAAGCATTTTTTTAAAAAGCTGTCAAAAAGCATTACTAAAGCAGCTCGGATTAATTATGCAGCCTGCAACACATTCTAGACCCAAGCCAGCATTTATACACTATATATCTTTAAACTAATATATAGTTCTTGTGGCTGAGATGACTGGGAAGCAAATGAAAACATCACATCGACGAGCACGCTGCAATTGATTTTTAGGAGTCTCCGGGATGATACAGCCCTTTCCTCTGGCAGAGAAAACACATTTCCAGGGATAGACACGCCAATAGTCTAATCAAATAGAAAGCTCGCCCAGCAGTAGCGCCAAAAAAAGACCGCGCCGCAAGTTTATGCGTGGCATCGATTCAACAATCCAAACAAAACGACAGAAAAAGAAACAAGATTCATCTGTGCAAATCTGTTGGTTACACGCTGGCAATGATGGGACTGCTGCAGCATCACCAGCCTGCTCTCTTGACTTATTCAAGCCTGGATTTGTTCCAGGTGAGAAGCATTTAAACTCACCTTTGTTCGGGAAACCTGAAACTGCAAGTTGAAGAGGAGAAATTAGTGCCTCCACTGTCCGTCACGGGGCTCCATCTGCAGAAAGTGGGAGCGCTGGTAGTTTGCGGAGTTCAACTGAGCAGAAGTCAGGTGTGAGTGAGCTCCGCCGCCTCCTCCCAGCTCTCTCTCCTCTCCACGGGGGGAAGCGCGGCCCACTTTAAACTCTGCTGACGTCATAGGTGCTGATGCTACGCCCCCCTCACCCCCACCGTGCCCCTCACCTCCATCCATCAACCTCACACCTGCACAAACACACCCACTGTCCGGTCCGGTAACACAAAACAAATAATAAGAATCAATTTGTGACTGAGGCATGAAAATTTGCCTAAACAGTAATAAAATGTTTTATCTCTGGTGTAAAAAGAAATGTCGCTCAATAGCAGCAAACCTCAAGGTTGGGAAGCTAACCTTGCTAGTTGTTGATCGTTATTGCTGATTAAAGCTGGACATACACTGAAGTCCTTGCTCCAACATAGAAAATGTATTTTTTTTTTACTTTTACTAAGTTCATATGTTAATTCTTGATACAACCCATATAAATATATCATTCCCTGCTGGACACCACACATCCCAAATGAGACTAATGGTAGAGTGAACCATTGCTAAAGTTCAATTCTAATTCAAATGTTATGGTGGGATTTGTTACCAGGATAAATCAGCAAATATTTTTTTTACAATAAAACCATCAAAAACCTAACATGCATGATTAAAAATTTAATACTTTTATTGACTAATATTTATTGCTCTCCAAAAGTTATTTTTATGGTGTTGTTTGATAGCAAATATAATAATTGGTTTGGGATTAAGGCATAAAACGTTGCTGAAGTCGTAACATACCTCAATAACAAGGTGGCATGTAAAATATTTACCTGACAACCACAACTAAGATCATCTGCAATGGCTGCCTCAGGGTTAAGCTCAGCTTGCTAGCAAGTCTTTCTTTAACACTATCCTGTTACTAAGTTGATAAACATTACATTTACAAACTACTCTGCTCGATTTACATAAAAATAATTTAAAGGCTAATATTTAACATTCCCTAAAATTCAAGTTTATAGTTAGAATATTCATTTAAAAAAACAACCAAAAGGTTTAAAAAGACATCCTGACAAGCTGTAAAATATTAAATACTTGGTCTATTTTTAATATCCAGGAAGGATCATTAAAGTTCTATTCATACATGACTAAAATATTTAAAATCATATGGTGGAAAAAATAGGCAAATTGCCTGGAAAGTCTGAATTATTATAATTAAATGTTATATATTTCCACAAGAATGCGCACTTCAGGTCCTCTCTGAACTCAGAACAAAAGATCAGGCAGCATAAAATCATTCATGTGTACTGACACTTCTCTACCTGTGACAGGTATGGTAAAGTACAGAGACGAAGTTATCACATGTCCGTCCCTCCATCCATCATTGCATGTCTTAGAACAGCATTATAACTTGTAATCTGGTTTGACAAGATTTTCATATTGATTTTCCAGGTAAATGATTACCCTCGACCGGATTTATGCTCTTTTATTAATATTTAAAGCCAGGAAATGTGGATGAGATTTCCAACCGGCAATTCCTTATAAATGTATATTTTAACAAAATAATTACCTAAAAGAAAATCTCCTTATTTTAGATTATGTGAGGGCCTGCCATTTTGGGTTTTTTGATTTACTTTATCTCTGTCAGGTTTTTTTCTGTTTCTTCTAGATTAGTTGTTTACTTATGTTTAGTTATCACTGCCTAGATTCTTGTGTTTCCCTTTAGATCTACTTTTCCTGGATTTTGTTATTTCAGTTCAGTTCTCTTTTGTTTCAGTCTCTCATGTTTATTTCCTTTCTGTTAGGTCATTAGTTGCAGTCTGTCACTTAGTGTTTTGGTGTTTGTTTACTTTTCTCAGTTAGGTTCCCTCATGTCCTCGGGTTACTTTTATTAGTTGTTACTTTCCAGATTCCAATACTTTATGTTTGTTAATAGTTTCATCAGATCTGTTCCCTGAGTTTTGTTATCTAGTTTTGGTTTCCCTGTTAATTAGTTTTCTTCAGATACATTCCCCCTCGGTTCCCGGCAGCTTGCTCCACAAACCTGTTCAGTATTCATCTGCCTCCCTTTCCACGTTGCACTTCCTTCTGTTTAAAAACTCACTGATTCCCATTGTCACTTGCTGGTTCCTCCCATTAACTACCTTGCTGTTCCCTGCTGATTATCCATGTTTTCTTGTTTTCAACCCATGTATGTTTTGGAAACCTTTCATTAAAGAAAAAACATTTTTCTCATCATGCTGCTGCCCAGTGTTTGTCTGCGTTTTGGTCCCACACAACCTCAAACCTTGATAGATTATTTTAACATTTTGCATTAACCACCACCACGTATGCTTTAATCCACTTATGAAGAAGCACACCAGCCACAGTTTGCGGAATTTTCCATCCATCCTTCCATCCGTCCAGCGTCTGGTCCCGCTTGTCCTTGAAGGGTTGCAGGGGTTTGATGCCCCCCTGGGTACACCCTGCACATGTCACCAATCCATCACAGGGCAATACAGATACACAGAGGCAAAACAACAATACACACACACACATTAACTCCTATGGGCAAATTCACACAGACCAATAAAGCTAACATGCAAGCTTTTGGACTGTGGGATGTTGCCAAAGTACCCCAAAAGAAACCTCCACATACACAGGGGATGAACGTGCAAACTTCTTACGGAGGGATTCAAACTCAGAACCCTCAAACTGCAAAACAACGGTGCTAAACACTGAACCATCATGCAGCCAGCAGTGAGACAATGAGAGAAAATAATTTTTTCCTATTTTTCCTCAAATGTTTTCAAATAATGTATCATAACATGTGTATCTAAACACATAATTTACATGACATGCCGCCACTTTGGAAATGCACAGCCCAAAAAAAACAATAACAAACGATAAGTGAGCATTCATGCAAAATACATAACAATGCATAATTTAAATAATGTTTCCCATAAAAGTTATTTTAGCATTAACCCTTTCACCTCACCACCTCAGGATAATGAGCATGATAAAAGACTAAAACAGCTTTACTTTTTAAACAAGAAAGTTCAATAGTTATACTCTTTCATATTTCTATTATTTTTTTCCATAATACAATGATGGAAATCATAAATAATTTTGGATACAATTTGTGCTCTTCATATCAGGTCACTTTAGCAGTCTTACTTGTTGTTTGTCAGTGCATATACATTTATGTTTTTTGCTGTTAATCTTTTTCAGTGGTGTTTTATTTGTATTTTTGTATGTTTATTGAAATGAAGGAATAACTTATTCTGAGGTTTCTTCAGGATTTTGCAAATTACTATGTATTTATTTATTATGAAAATGGGTTGCAACATATATTATGTTTCATTCGCTGTCTCAGTTTATCTCCTTGTAAGTTTTTGGTGAGTGATATACAGCTTTTACATCTCTTCAGTGTTTAAATGTAGTTTGTTGTACACTTCGTGTTTAAAATACTGCTGTTGAAAGTTGTTTTCCAAATAAGTATTCAGGACCAAAACATTGCTGCACCAATAAATTCAACAGTACAAAGGGGGTTCCTTTAGCAACCTTAGATTTTTATTCTAATTTTTCTCTTGTGAACAAGTTTTAAGAGATGTATGTGCAAATTGCAGTGTTGTAGAGTGTTGTGTTCACCCTTAACACGAACATGTTCTAAATTCGTTTCAGTTAGGTCAAAATTATGTAATTTAGGTTGTATATGTTTATTTTATATATTATGTTATATAAATATTCTAAGTTCCCAGCTGCAACTTGCACTAGGTCTCATTCATTTATCATATAATGTTTGAAATAAAGTTAAAAAAATATACAGGTCATGACTTCATTTACAAATTAGCATATGGATTATGCCATTGTCTGGCATACTTTATTTTCTTTTGTCGTTGCTCACAGAAACTGTATTTTATACTGGCTTGATTATTTATTTATTCTGCCCTTTAAACTGTTATTGCACAGTCAAACACCAACAGAAATACTGAATAATTGCCAAATACTGAACGTTAAGGTGTGGATTCATTGCACATTTTTCATCATTTTAAAGACATACAATCACAACAAATTGAAATCACCTGCACACAACTTTGGTCATGTTCCTCTTTAATAAATCTTGATTCTGTTTAAACACATTAACTGACAAAATCTTCAGTTGAGTAAATTCAGCACTTCTCTGTTGTTGTTTCAGTAACTCAAATGGAGGAAGGTCGGATAGAAGAGTTCAACCCTGTAACTTCTCCTGTGTCTTTGTTTCATATCCTGCCACTAAAAAAAGAAAAACGAAAAAACAAATAGGCAAAAAACCCTCAGTGTATACACTGCCTGTTTTAGGGGTTGAGCTTGATCCCTAAGTTAATATCCTTACGTATAAAGCAAGGTCGAAGGCAGCATAGTGTTAATAGTAGTTTAAAGCGATGGGAGACACGTACGCTTAAAATAGCAAAAGAGGTTCTGACAAAGCTGAATTGTGTCTTTGCTGCCCACATGCATACACAGACAGTCGCACATCACACACCTTGAAAGAAAGGCTGTAACTATTTTTCCATGATATATCCAAAGTTTGCCCCTAACAACTCAGTATAAATTTGTGAGTGCCGTTGATAGACTTCAAGAAAAGCTGTGGTCAGTTTTTTGACAACTCTAGTCAAAAAGTATTTGGACCACTAGTTTTCACAGGTTTCAGGTCTAACCCACAGTTTATTTTATTTAATGTGCCTCACTATAAAAGAGTTAAGGTTTAATGCTCTATACACAGTCTATGAGTGCCTTCAAGTGGTCAGATAAATATTAGTTTTCCAGAAGAAGGATTGGACTGCATTTCTGTTGGAGCCACTGCAATCATTCGACAGGCAGAGTGTGCAAATCTTCATCAGTGCAGACTAAATGTCTCTATAATGTAGCCTGTGATTTAAGCTGCTGTTGCAATATTTTCTAACTTTTTGTGCATGTCGGTGTGTTGAAAAACAAAACTAATGTTATATAGGCCTAAACATGAAGAAACTATACAGATTTTCTGGAACATCAAGCGCTGTTTTTTTTTTTTTTTGTACTATGTCTCTCACTTTTGATGTACTAGTTTGAATGTATTTAGTATACTGTTATCTAGAGTGTAGCATTCACTAGGCAAGGCAAGGCAAGGCAGGTTTATTTATATAGCACATTTCAGTAGCAAGACAGTTCAAAGTGCTTTACATGAAAAAACAGAAAAAGAGACATAATAGTAAAAGTATATTACAGTGGCATAAAGGTACTTAGATAACTAACAAACACAAATAATTAAAGAGAATAA
Organism: Girardinichthys multiradiatus; assembly: GCF_021462225.1. Classification (NCBI taxonomy): domain Eukaryota; kingdom Metazoa; phylum Chordata; class Actinopteri; order Cyprinodontiformes; family Goodeidae; genus Girardinichthys; species Girardinichthys multiradiatus. The sequence continues at coordinate 25,272,546 of NC_061795.1, read as the reverse complement.
AAATTAATAATTAAAATGATAAGATGATAATACAAAAGATACAAATTAAAATTAAAATGACTGATATAATGATTGATTAGAAAACAAAGGAAAGTTGGACTGAAAATTTAATTAATATTGTTTAAATTCACAGTCAAAGGCCACTCTAAACAAATAAGTTTTTAATCTTGATTTAAAGGAACTTAGGGTTTCAGTGCTTTGACAGTTTTCTGGGAGTTTTTTCCAGATTAAGTGGAGCATATGATCCAAAAGCTGCTTTTCCATATTTGGTTCTGGGTGTTCAGAGTAGTTTTGAGCCAGAAGACCTGAGAGGTCTGAGTGGTTGATACACTGACAAGTCTGTAATGTATTTTGGTGCTAAGCCATTCAGTGATTTATAGACTAACAGAAGTATTTTAAAGTCTATTCTTTGAGATACAGGGAGCCAGTGTAGGGACTTTAGAACCAGGGTGATGTGCTCCACTTTCTTAGTTCTAGTGAGGACGCGGGCAGCAGCGTTTTGGATCAACTGCAGCTGTCTGATCGGCTTTTTAGGCAGACCTGTGAAGACATCGTTGCAGTAATCAATTCTACTAAATATGAACACATTAATTTGTTTTTCAAGGTCCTGCTGAGACATTAGTCCTTTAATCCTGGAGATGTTTTTTAGGTGATAGAAGGCCGACCTTGTTACTGTCTTTATGTGTGTCTGAAGGTTCAGGTCTGAGTCCATCGCTACACCCAGATTTTGAGCCTGACTGGTGGTTTCTAGCTGTATTAACTGAAGCTGTGTGCTAACTTTTAAATGCTCTTCCTTTGGTCCAAAAATTATTACTTCAGTTTACTATCTACCTACACTACCTTTGCCATGATATTACCGTTTCACATTCTTTTTTTCTTCCACTGACCATCTGGGAATGAAAAGTCAATTCTTTAAGACTGCCCTCAAGTGGTCAGATGATTATTATCTGAATTAATCAGAAAGAAGGTCATGCTGTCTGTTTAAGTTTCAGTTTAAGCATTCTGAATACAGAGATGGGTACATCTCCAATCAGTGTAGACAATATTATTATTGAGTTATTGCTACAAGATCTGAGTCACACTTGCTTTGATTCACTATTACTGATGTGCCTGTCTACTATCCATAATGTCTCAGATCTGCAATGTTCACCTTGCATAATTCTTTCAAATGTTCAAGGAATGAGTGGCAGCCGCATCATGAAATCATGTATGTAACCAGGTCAAATGTGTAAGAAGGAGATGCTAGAGTATTATTTACGTAAGGGATCTCACCTATACCATTGATACAAAATGCAGATATGTAATAGTGTGATATGGGTATTAGTACCTTTATTATTGAGTTATTGCTGCAACATTTGAGTAGCATTGCATAAATTCTTTAGATGGGGTGCACACTGGAGAATATATGCTGTCTCTAAGTTGCATAACTTATATTGTGTAATTTTTCTAGCATGCCGAAAAATTCCATGGGTGCCTGGTTTAGCTGGAAATCAAATTGTGCAAGCTGCGGTAAGTCAGATGCATAGAAAAGTCAGTCAGTCATTTTCTACCGCTTCTTCCATAGCAGGTCGTGGGGAAGCTGGTGCCTATCTCCAGCAGTCTATGGGTGGGAGGTGGGGTACACCGGTCGTCAGTCCGCATAGAAAAGTGAAAATCCAAATTTTGTTTTTTTTGCTTAAAGCCATACATATTCATTCATCAGTGAAAGGCAAGACAGTAATGCATGAATGTAATTTTTTGTACACATTGCCAGAGCAGTGATGTAAACATAGTGAATTGTGGGCACAACATTATTTTCTGAAATTTACAGCAACATTATTTAGAATTAAGTATATAGGCAAACAAAAACAAAAACACACAGGCCAAATGTATCCAAGAGCATGAAATATAAGTAAATGCAGTTTGTAACTTTGTATCAGTACATACTGGTTGCCTTTTGGTGAGTGCTGCATGAATTTCTGTTTCAGCTGTTGTCCTTAAGGTTTAACCCAAACCTTTTCTCTCTCCAGTAATAAAACATGATGTCTGGTATTTACAAGGTTCTTTATCCTGGCTAGATACATATGAGTGTTCAATTTTTGTTTCTCATACTTTATCAAAATGTGTTTTCAGCCACATTCAGTGCATGCATTCCTTGGTGCACTGTTGTTGGCCCTGTTCCAGATTAACTATATCTGCCCAAAACTTATTTTCATTTCTGTCTTTTTATTGAGTTATCTCACAGAAACAGAAGGGCACAGCTCCACCTTCCACCACTGGCTATTGACATAAAAGCATTGTGTTTTGTTTATCATATGGTAAATGGTAAATAGTGGCACTTTTCCAGTCATACCGACCAATCAAAATGCTTTACACTAGAGCCAATCACACTCACAAACATGCATACATTCACTCACCAATACACAGATCAGTATGCAACTTGAGGTTAAATGCCTTGCCCAGGGGCACGTCAACATGTGGCAGCAGGAAGCTGGAATCGAACCCACGAATTTCAAATTGCAAGACGATTACTCTTCCCACTGAGCGACAGTCATATGATTCTCTGAAACTATGGAACAAATAAGTCTTTAGTATGGTGGCCGGGGGGTGCAAAACACTTTTACAAGTACCGAAACAAATTTACATTTCAGAAAACACGTTTACATTTCAGAAAACACTTTTACATTTCAGAAAACAAATTTACATTTCAGAAAACACTTTTACATTTCAGAAAATCAACCGGAAAGGGAATGTACCAACGCCGAGGCTGACCCGGAAGTCAGCCTCAGGGCTGCATCCTTCGAAGGCCGTATTTGTAGGACGATTACGTTACAGCGCGGCGACGAAGGCTGTCCCAATTCATGAATCATTCCGAGCAAATGCTGCCGACAAATGTGTCCTTATTTTGCCCGATTTGAAGGATGGGTTGTGAGTATCCTTCGCGGTCCATCATTTCCCATCATTCATTGCGGGTCGAAGCGGATTGGTCAAGCAGGGGAAGCCATGGCGGACGATAGCAACAAAAAGCTGTGAGTAAATTGTGGAAAATTACACTTTCTGTTACACAAATTAACTTCTACAATGTTTTTAGTGCGGGAATATAACTATGTAGACATGAAATATTTGCTTGATTTATCTAGTACTGTCCATCGCATCGTCCACAGAGTTACAGAGGAGATCGTGGCTATTCGTCACCAGGTCATCTACCTTCTAAAGACCCCTGAGGACTTGGAGGCAGTGTCCTGTGAGTTTGCAGGGCTGGCACGCCACAGAGCTTTTCTTAAAGCTGTGGGTGCAATTGACGGCTGCCATATTCGCTTCAGGTGTCCAAGCAGCCCTGATGGTCAGTGCTACAGGAACAGAAAACTCTTCCCTTCCATAATCCTGCAAGCAGTCTCTGAGAGCCATTTTATTGACACGAATGTGGGCTGGCCTGGGTCAGTGCATGACTCTAGGGTGCTCCGCCACAGCCCACTGTACAGTTTATCCTCCTCCAGGGCATTTTATTCTTGCTGATGGAGGGTACCCATGCCTCCAATATCCACTACCCCTCATCACTCCCTACAAGAGGACAAGACAAGGTGTGGGAGCCCAGCGCTTTAACAGCCATCATTCCAAAAACACGTTCTATAATAGAGCATGTTTTTGGAATGATGAAAACCAGATTCAGGGCCATCTTCCTGCAACGCTGGAGGTGCATGACACCTTTGTACCTCACGTAAGTTTTGACCTAGATCCATTTTATATATACATTATACATAATATATACACATTTATGCACTCTCTTTTAAATTGTTTTCAGGTCATAACAGCATGCGCCATCTGCCACAACATCTGCCTTGGTGCTGGGGATGTCATGGCCCTAGAGGATGACCCAGAGGAGGCTGTAGAAGAGGATGAGGGTGAGGTTTGGACTGAGGCTGTCAGCGTTGCTCTCTGGCAGGACCAGCTTTCAGCTGAGGTGTCTGCCCTGGAGGAGGTACCACCAGAACATGACTACTGTGTGCAGCCAAGTATAATATTATAGATGTGATTAATTTTTGAGGGGTATAACTAATTGTAATATTTTGTGAGCACCATCTTCTAATTCTGCATTTTTCCGATTACCTCTTAGTGATGTGGCAGCCATCAATTCAGCCAGCCCTTTAAACCCACTTGATGGACGATGACAGCGGAGAGAGGCATCACAAACATCTGCAGAACACCTGTGTGATGCTTCGCTCAACATCCAGAAAGACTAACCACAGGTCTCAGTTGCAGCTTCCCATCCATGTCTCTGACCTTGTGAAAGATTTAGCCACACCTCCAGACTTTCTGTTCAGAAAGACATCTGCCTCTTTGTTCTGTTCAAGAGGTTTTTCCAGGAACCGGTCACTCAGGTTGATCCTGCTGTCGCCATTGTAAATACTTGTACATAGTTTTATTTTATGCCTTTTGTCTTGTAATCTTGATCTGTTTGAATGTTTTCTTCCCCCATTCTGTTTAAAGTGCTGTTTGTATTTTTCATAATAAATTCTGTTTATAACTTTAAATGAAGTTGATGTATTGTTAGATCAAATGTAAATAACATTAGTGACAAAAACTATTTTGAAATTTATTAGAACACCTTAAAACTTTAAGAAACAATCTGAACAAAACTTAATATTTCTTATGTAGCATCTTATTTTGGTGCCATTCTTTGGAAAACAGTCTGTCCATTCTCTGTGCCCTCTTCTCCTCTGCTTCTCTCTGTGCCCTCATGTCCTCCCTGATCAACTCCATCATCTCATCTCTGTCCCTCTTTCTTTTCTGACCCCTTCCTGCTGGCTCACTGTCTTCCTTCTCCATCTGGTTGCCCACCGCTCCGCTTGGCCCTGGAGGGTCCTCAGGGATGGAGGCAATTAGGACAGGTGTTGTGGAAGGCCTCTGTCCCAACACCTCATCCATAAGGACAAACCAGGGCCAAGTAGCAGCAGTGGGCTTTTCACTGACTCCTTCTCCTGACCCTGGATACTTACAATCCTAAAGTTAGATGGAATTTAAAAAAAAGAGTTGACTAAACAGAGAAATCAACAAGACTTTTAGAAATATTTTTTTATTTGTGTGTGACATGAGAACTTCTGAACAAAATCTAAATTCTTTTTTTTTTTTTTTTTATTGTCCCACATTGTTTTGTCCTGCAAAGGGGTGACCTTCCCCTGTTGGTCCATCTTCTCCAGAATTGTCCTAAACCGAAAAAAGTATGTTAATCACTGGATGGATATTTATGAAAGTTAGAAAGATAGGAATTACTGAAACTGGACAGAAACTGACTGCAAAGAATGTTGTTATTGTACCTCCAAGCCACGGTGGCTGAGTTTTTAGCTCCAGTAAAAAGGTGGTGGTTCTCACCCCTGAGCTTAATAAAATGGCCCGTCTGCTGCTTTGTACCTAAAAAAAAATAAATATGAAAATACCAAAAAAAAAACATCTTGCTTAATATCTGAGCAAAAATAAAGCCTTTTTTAATTTCACATTTGTCTTAATTTGAAGAAAAGATTTCTATGCAAATGTCTAAAACAAGCTCTTTCAAACTTTTAACTTCTTTACTGAGATTCACTTACATTTGGAGGTGTATTCCTCGTCGGGTTTACCTGGAATCAGAAATTATAATGCTGACTGAATTATAAATAAACGTTTAAAACATATAGCACATTTCTTCATTAAAAATTCATATTGTAAAGCTTATTTATTCTCAATCACACTCTCCAGTGATACAGTTGGATTACATAAAACTGTCCATTTATTCTGGTTAACCTTAATATCACCTGAAATATTAAATCGATTTTCAGTAACAATTAAAATAATAACATAAACTGTTAGAAATCACTTGTGTTAAACGTTCACTGTGATGACTGCCAGCGGGAGCTTAGTGTCGGGAGTCCGGTCAGATCTCTACCGGGCTAGCTCGCCTCACCGCCAGGAAGGCTGGCGAGGTGAGCCAGTTACTACGGTGGGAACGGAAAACTCCGAACACGTCGGAGCACGTTTGAAATTAAGCGATGTCTAGATAAATCAAGCAGATATTTCACGTCTACATAGTTATATTCCCGCATTAAAAACATTGTAGAAGTTAATTTGCGTCACAGAAAGTGTAATTTTCCACAATTTACTCACAGCTTTTGTTGCTATCGTCCGCCATGGCTTCCCCTGCTTGACCAATCCGCTTTGACCCGCAATGAATGATGGGAAATGATGGGCCGCGAAGGATACTCACATCGCATCCTTCAAATCGGGCAAAATAAGGACACATTTGTCGGCAGCATTTGCTCGGAATGATTCATGAATTGGGACAGCCTTCGTCGCCGCGCTGTAACGTAATCGGCCTACAAATACGGCCTTCGAAGGATGCAGCCCTGAGGCTGACTTCCGGGTCAGCCTCGGCGTTGGTACATTCCCTTTCCGGTTGATTTTCTGAAATGTAAATTTGTTTTCTGAAATGTAAATTAGTTTTGCATCTTGTTAAATTGTTTTCTGAAATGTAAATTTGTTTTCTGAAATGTAAATTAGTTTTGGTACTTGTAAAAGTGTTTTGCACCCCCCGGCCACCGTACTTTAGTGTTAGTTAGTTATTTTATATCTAATTTCTTATCAATTGCTTACAACAGAAAACATTCTAGGCTGCACGGTGGTGCAGTTGGTAGCACAGTTGCCTTGCAGCAAGAAGGTCCTGGGTTCAATTCCTGGCTGGTGGTCTTTCTGCAAGGAGTTTGCATGTTCTCCCCATGCATGCACGGGTTCTCACCAGGTACTCTGGCTTCCTCCCACAGTCCAAAGACATGCCTGTTAGGTTAATTGGTTTCTCTAAATTGCCCTTAGGTGTATGAATGAGTTTGTTTGTGTGTTGCTCTGTGATGGACTGGTGACCTGTCCAGGGTGTACCCTGTGTCTCGCCCATAGACTGCTGGAGATAGGCACCAGCTTCCCCGCGACCCACTATGGAATAAGCGGTAGAAAATGACTGACTGACAGAAAACATTCTAAATATATGCTTTTGTGTTTGTAATTAATAAAGCAGATAAAAAATAAGCCCATACCTGAATTCTGCAGAAGAACCAGTTATATAATTTAACAGAAGAAAAACAAAACAAGGTACTTAAACATTAAATCCACACTAATATATGGGTGTGTGTGTGTAGATAGATAGATAGATAGATAGATAGATAGATAGATAGATAGATGGATAGATAGATAGATAGATAGATAGATAGATAGATAGATAGATAGATAGATAGATAGATAGATAGATAGATAGATAGATAGATAGATAGATAGATAGATAGATAGATAGATAGATAGATAGATAGATAGATAGATAGATAGATAGATAGATGAGGGCCCCCCTCATCCATCTACCCTAACACGACAGAGGGTTAGAAAAGCCCTTCACTGGAGTCCCATCTCATGGTTGAATTTCTGCCTCTGACAAATTTAGTTGTTTGTGTCTTCAACAACTGGATTTTCTTCATCTCTGTCAGTGCAGCTGACTGCTGTTATCTGCTGCTTCAGAAGCTGCCTTTGTGGCCTGCTGTAATCCCTGACCAGAGATCCCCAGCTCCCCAAACAAAGTAGTGGCGGATGAGGCAACAAATCCAGAACATCAGACAAGGAGTGCATTCTTGTTTTCTAGCACGGCTGTACATCCTTCAAGTGTGTCTGAGCCTTTATGTCTTGTTGCTAGTATCCTCGTGGAATGACAACGACTGAAAGAAATGCCAAATAGGCTTTTACTGTTAAAGAGCTGTTGGGACTTCATCAGGCGGTAGATACAATGCATCCATAAAGTTTTCACAGCGCTGCAATTTTCCACATTTAGTTATGTTACAGCCTTTTTATAAATGGTATCAAATTAATTTCTTTCCTCAAAATTCTATACACAATATGTCATTTTGACAATGTGAAAGAAGTTTCTTTGAGATTGTTGCAAATTAATTACAAATAGAAGTCTATGAAATCACGTTTAGTATTCACAGCCTTTGCCATGAGGCTCAAAATTGGGCTAAGGTGCATACTGTTTCTACTTATCATCCTTGAGATGTTTCTACAGCTTAAATGAAATTCCCTGTGGTAAATCCAGTTGATTGGACATGATTAGGAAAAGGTACACACATGTACCTTTGACAGAGCGCAAACACCAAACCTGACATCAGAGGAATTGTCTGTAAATCTCAGAGACAGGATTGTCTCTGAGATCTACAGCGATATACAGCACAAATCCGGGGAAGGATACACTTTTTTTTCTTTATTGAAATCCCAAATGCACATGAAATATCTGTGGCCAAAAACTGCTGTTTACCTATAGGTTATTCTAAAAGCAGTTTTTCTGCTGGCATCAAACAGTAAATCCATGAATGCAAATATGGAGGTAAGAGATAAAACCAGGTGAGCTGTTTTTTCCCCTATTGAGATACACCAGCCTTTGGGGATTTATTTTACAGTGTCTTTGTAACACCCTTTTCTATTGTGGGGACCATTATTTATTAGGAGGGGGATTTAAGGGTCTTTGGCTGCCAGGTTATAGACTAGATTATATATTTTTTCCTGATAAAAGCTTTTCTATTTGTCAAACTCACCTTAATTGAGAAAGAAACAGGAAAACAAATCTCCACTAAGGAAAAGGTAAAGAAGTAGTGTAGAAGTAGGTAATGTTGGATGTTGGTTGATGGACCCGTTCCCTAAAGCAACCTCCATGAGTCTTTCTCTCAATGCTTTTTGTTTCCAGAGTAAATTGTGAAAGATCTGGCAGTGGACAGGAAAAGCAGGTATAGAGGCAATGTTCAATTCAATTTAGTTTATGTAACATTTATTCACAACAAATGTCATCTTAGGCCATTTTACATATAAATCAAATTTTGTCCAATTTGTTGTGGTTACACCCCTGTTGAAAATTTCCAAAGCAATGTGTGAACTTTAATTTTGAGAAATATTGTTTTCCTCTTCTAATACCTGTTATTGTTTAGTTTTGAACACCAAAATGAGTTTGACCTATACAATACCGGTTAGAAGTTTAGATCCAGACATATGTGGCATCAATTTCATATAATTAGGAGCTTTTAACCGTATCAAAATTATACATTTAAATATATACAATCACCAATACTAATAATTGGACAATTGTCCCTTAGTAAGTTCTAGAGAAACCATGCACTTTTTGTGGCCATCAATATAATTGTGCTTTTCTGGCTGGATATTTGACCACTCTTCTCATCAGAAATTTAAACTTGTTGGTTTTTCAGCACAGACCTGACTTTAAACATTGTCGATAGGGTTGAGGTCAGGGCCATTCCATATGTTTAATATAAGCCTGTTTTAATCATTTCAAAATCAGTTTTGGTGTTTGGGATCAATGTTGCAAAACTTAACTCTGTTTAACATTCAGCCACATAGCTTATGATTTTGAATGAAGTTGGAAGTAATCCTCTTTCTTTATTACTCCACCCATTTTATGCAATGCACAAGCACCCCTCAGTATGTCTTCTGTCTCAGCCTGATGTTGCCACTACCAAGCTTCAAAGTCGGTACAGTGTTTTTAGGTTTGAAAGCCCTATCTGGAATCTTCCAAACATTCTTCTTCTCAATGTGGCCAGATAGTTCAGTCGTTGTCCTGTTTGACTTTAAAACTTTTCTCTAGAAAGTGTTTGGCTTGTCCTTGTGGGCAGTAATGATAAATGGCATCCGTTTTGGAGCAGGAGCTTCCTCTTCGGTCGGAGCCCTCTCAATCAATGGTGATATTTGATTAATGTTCAAATAACAGTGACATGGGGGCTCCAGCATCTTCCTGTTTATTATAGGCCTAAGTCTTGGTTGTTCTGTTTTCATGGCTGAACATCCTAACAAATTCACTTTATTGAAAGGGACATTTTATGTCAAACGTTTGAAACTTGGACACAACTGGGTCTTCTAAAAGAATGAGGATCCCAAACTCACTAGAAAGAGTTTTGGGATGAATAAAGCAGACTAATAAGCTTTCTAAAATGGCCCAGACGTCAACAATATTGACAGTTTATAGTTTTGGAAGGCTTACATTCAGCTTCTTAAATAGGATCCTAAAAGCCTTGACCTCAACCCCTTTTAAAACATATGAACTTGTTATGGCTTGTGAGATATAGGACCCCAGAATGCAGACGAGCAGGGAGCGTGATGGTAAGTGTAAAAAGGTTTAATAATAAAAACTCACTTACAGCAAGAGGCAGGAACAAAACAACAAAAGGGCAGGCGAGACAGGCATGGCATGATCAAAAAACAAGACGTGGTTTGAGAAATGTTTCCGCCATGACTAACTGAACAGGTGTGTATATATGGAGTGAAAACCAGGTGGAGCAAGGAGACAGATTAACTTGAAGCAGGTGAACCGAATAAACTTAATTGACAGACAGAACAAAACGTGGTTGGGGCAAAAACAGAGACTCTAATATACAAACAAAACCAAACTTGACAAAACATGAACAAGACTAAAACAAGACCAGAAAAATAATAAACAGAAGCCTGATTCAAAAGCTGTGAGACAAATATAAGAAAAACCCAGAAACCAAAAACCAAACAACCCCAAATCATAACAGAAATGTGCTAAAAAAGTTGGGTCCATTCCAGGAAATCAACCAATTTAAATCAAGTTTATCATTTCTGATAGGAAGAGTGCTGAAATATCAAGCCACAGTCATGGGGGGACATTGTTGATGGCTACAAAAAACGTCTAGTGTCTCTAAAAACTTACTGAAGGACAATTAACCTGATATAGGCCAATATATTGGAACCTTTGTGCATATTTTTGACCCTATGGGGATTAGAGAAAGCTTGCATTAAATACAGATTTATGCACCCACCCTCGTTTTTAAAATTCACTGAAACAGTTAGCTGTCTCATCATTCCACTCCAGAAAAATAATGGCTTCAAATGCATCGTTTAAATCAGTTAAATCCATGCCTTGCCTCCTAAACTGATAGTCTTGAGCAAGTACTAGCTCCCGATTTTATCTACTTTAAAATCTCAAATAATTTGCTCATCACAGCGGGAATCTATGTAGTTGTCAGCAAGTATTCACAGTATTTCAAACAATATAGATTGCACATTGTTGTTTACAGAAAAAGGTAAAAAGGAATCTGGGTCACTTGGTTTTATTGCTGAATTTGTTTCTCATCTTTAAAACTCCAGTTCCTTAACTCTGTCCTCACTCAGAAAGGTAATCTACAGTTATAGCTGTTTCATGCTGGGAGGCCGACAAAGTCAAGTCTTGCAACTCACAAGATCCCTGTCCACATGCTGGTGATGGGACACAACCAATCTTCTCTTCTGTCAGTCCTAGTTTATGAAGAAAAAGATGATTTTGGCAGCAAGATCCTTTCAGTAAACCAGGCACGGTTCTCTGGCCTTGTGTCTGTCAGGAGGAATCTGTAGCGATTGCAGAGCAGATTGTAAAAATGACAGCTGTTCTCAATTGCAGCCAGATACCTAATCTGCATTGCTTAGTTAGACTGACAGCTAACACATCACCTCTGTAGGATGACACTTTTCAGAGGAAGCTGTGTTTAATTTCTTCACTGCTGGCAAATGGTTGAGGCAATCACGTCCACTTCTCCTTAATGTGGTCTTTCTTTCTTCTGGTGTTTTTAACAAGTGCCAACCAACAGCTTCAGATCTTCGAGAAAGTAAGTCATCCTGTTAGATTAAAGATATAATTATATGGTTGTTTTTTTTTCTTTTGATGTGAAACTCTGTCAGGTGACTTGTAACCAAAGATTTTATTTTTTATCAGTACTAATTTTGTTACATTTACTTTGTGTTGGAACGTAGCTTCTTAATTAGGGTATACACTTATTAAGACAAGCAAATTGCAGCTGTAGCCTCAAGGGTTGGATTATTAAAAGAAGACAATGCAGGTTTTGAGTACAGGATGAGGATACAACATATCTGCATTCTGCTCGTTTAACAACTGATCACGTGCTTATACTGTTTTACTTACAAAACTGTTCTGTTGGAAGCGTGTTGTAAGGGCATATTTTCTCTTTTATATCATGTTTAAGTCTGAACCTGCATCACCCATTTTGTGGAGCAAAGAGTCTTTTCCATTAATCCGAAAGTGTGGGTAAACAGGAAAGGCCCAAGCAAATACCTAACTCCAAGTTAAATATTTAAAACAAAGGGGATATGTGGGTTGTACAGTGCCTTTCAAAAGTGTGATTTACTGATACATAGTTTAATAATTTCACAAATGAAGCTCTAAGTAATATTTTTTGTATTGAATTTGGATTGTACTGATTCAGCCACCCTGAATCCAGTTACCTTTTGCTACTGTTGTGTAAGTCTTTTGGGGTATGCATTTACCAGCTTTGTATATCTGGTGACTGAAAGGTTTAATTTTCTGAAATTGCTTAAGCTCAGTCAGATTTGATGGCGAGTCTCTATGAAAATCAGATTTCAAGACTTGTCACAATCTGTCAGCTGGATTTAGGTCCTGGACTTTGACTGGGTCATCCTACATTCATAGGCTTTTTATCTAAATCACTTCATAAACTCTGGCTGTATGGTTTATGTTCCTGTCCTTTTAGAAAATCATTCATTTTCTAATCAATTGATCAGCTTTCTTGTCCCTACTAAAGGAAAGCATCCCCACTGCATGTTGCTGCGATCACCATGTCACACCTTGACAATGCTGTGTTTAGAATGAGGTGCAGGTACAGTTTTCCCTCAAAAGTAGCATTGTGGAAGTAAGCCAGTATATTTAATTTCTCTCTCGTTGGCCTACAACACGTTCTACCAAATGTTTGCTTTATCTTCCCATGAGGCTTATGCCAGACAGCTAGCAGGACTTCTTATGGCTTATTCTTAGCAACAAAGGTTTATTCTTACTACTCCTTTATAAAGACCAGTTGGTGGATTGCATGAATAATAGCGACTTCTCTGATTAATGCTCTCCGTGATTAGTCTGTCATTTTTGGTAGACAGTCATGTCTTGGTAAATTGATGGTTGTCCTATTCTCTTTCATTTTTCAGATGGTAGATTAAAAAGGGCTTTGTGGGAGGTTCAAAGCTTAGAATATTGATTTGTAACCTAACGATGCTATAAACTTCTCAACAGCTTTATCCCTGACTTGTCTGCAGTGTTCCTTGGTCTTCTTGATGCTGTTTTCTCACTAATGTTCTCCAACAAACCTTTAAAGCCTTCAGAGAAAAAGCTGGATTTTTCCTGAGAAGAAATTACACATGTGTGGACTCTATTTACCAATAGGATGCTTTCTGAAAGCAGATGGCTCCAGTCGATTTCGTTTAGGATTATAAAAGCAAAAGGGCCTGAATACAAATGCGCTCAACCTTATCTTTTGATAAAGCTTTGTGTTGGTCTATCATATAAAATTCTGGTAAAATACAATTAAATTTGTGGTGGTCATGTAAAAAAAAAAATCTAAAAATGTAAGTGGGGCGTAACCTTGTATAAGCCTTTAAATGTGGGGTGTTTTTTTTTTTGCGAGCCAAGGCAAAGGATGAAAGAAGAAAGTAATACTCTGAACTCAGAAGTAATTTAAGATACAGACCTGCAATATTTAAAATCTTAAATAGCAGTGTAATTGTATTAAACATGTTGAACAAAAAAAGAGAGAGACTGATTTAGCCGTAACTAATGTTTCTGACTGTTCACATACCACTGCTGGTAGCAAACAGTGGAGTTCACAAAACATTATTTTCATTGCCAAGAATACCCTTGAAAGTTATCAGACATAAAGCATCAGTATTAAAAGATCTGAAGAGGTTTTTTTGCTAATTTTATTTTGCTACTGCTGTTGAGGGTTTATATAACCATTTAAAGTTAAACACAGTTTCTTGAACAGGTTGAAAATCACACTATCATATTTAAAGCTAAGTGTGGATAATTTAAACAGCAATGAAAATTATTCCTGTCTGGGGTATTATATACCTCATTGTTTGCCTTGTATATATGTGTTTTTCCTTGTCTGTCTGCTGTCTTTCTCTGTGTGGCTGGTTGGCAAATTCTGATTGCTCCTTCCACTCACCTGTAATCAATTATCTACAACGCTGTATCTGTCCCACTGTGCTTGTCTATCATTGCTGTTTTGTCTGTTTTCTAATCCGCAGTTCAAGACACTGCAGGCTGAGAGACATTTGTAGTTTTATTTTATCTGCCTTAAAAAAAATTGCCACCCAAACTGTCTTAGCTAAAAGATCAAAATCCCTTTTCCCTTTTTGTCATTTCTAGCCTTTCTCTGTTCATACTCCCTGCTGTTACTCATTTAATTAACTGGACTTCAATTGTTCCACTGATCATTCCCAAAAGAACCCAAGATTGAACTAAAAGTGATTCACACATCAGAACAATGGGTTCTTGTTGATCGCTTCTTAAATTTGTTTAGACATGTTTTATGCAAAGGTTTTCAGTAGGCTGATAGGAATGTTGCTCCAAGTGGTGAAGAAGGTTTTAATATGGTTTAGATCAGGGAGAGATGTAGATTGGTCCAAAAGAGAAACAATATACCCTTGTAAAAATGGACTGAGATCTTTCCATGTATCCTTGCAGAAATTATTAAATTCTCACAAATAAAGAAATAAAATACAAATCAGGAAATATTCAGATTCTAAAATATTCATATTCTAAAGCTGTAAAGGAGGCATGTAATTGTTATCTTTCCTTTTGAAAGTGTTAACCAAAAAAAAATTCTTTAAAGTGTCAAATGAAATTAATAATTATAGTATAAAGTTAAAGAGGAAGTGTAATTTTGAGTGAAGGTGGGAGCAGAGGCTGAGGAATTGGGGAACTGAGAGCGGCAGGAGTCAGCTGCAAATGACTCAAGGTTGATGTCAACCTTGTAAACTAACGGGATGTTGGGGGAATCCCACAGGAAAGTTCAACTAATCTGACAAGTAACCAAGAAGACAAGAAGGGCAGCAGATGCCTTAGAGTACCCTGGAGTCGCAGAGAAATGCTGAGGAAGCCTGCATTGCATTGAGGTTCAACGCTAGAGTCTTAAAAGACTGTGACTTCAAATTAGGCATCTAAAACTGTCAGCCGTTTCATATTTGGACAACTGAGTGAACTTGGTCAGTGGACTCAACAAGCCTGGTTATTCTCACACATCCTGGACAAAACCATTTTACACCTTAAGGGTTTCTTTCAACTCTTCAGACTCTGAATGTTTCTGACTCTCAAGACCTAAGACATCAGTATTTCTGACCATCGAGATTTGGGACATCAGTGATCGTCTGCTCAGAAGGAGGGAGCTGAGGAGTTCACTTTGCCTTCCTTCCAAGAAATCAACTTGTCACCTAAAAGATTCATCCGAAAGGTTATATGGAAGATTATCCGTCCCTCAAAGCCTCCACTTCAGATTCCCCAGTTTCAGCATTAGGGAAGGTTAGGTTAAATTTATTGATTATTTTTTATTATTTGATTATTCTGTGTTGCTGAATTGTATGCTGTTACTGACCCTTGCAAACACATTACTAATTGAAGCATACAAAGTTTTTGAGTTGTGAACAGTCAATTATTTGTGTCACCTCATAATTGAGTTCTTCAATGGTAGTAAAAATGTCTTGGAGCATGGTTCAAAAATAATAAAAAATAATAATATGCTTAAAACAAGGGACTCAGTTCCAAGTCACTAAATCTAACGTAGCCCAGTTACCAAATGCAAATTAGAGCAAAATTAGGGAAGTGAGCAGCCGTTAACAGATGTGACTGTGGGGGCTAGACAAGGGCCCTAAGTCAAGATTGATGACTGCTGCAACATCTCCATAAACCTGGTCAGAACTTGATGCCCCCACACAACCTGAAGCTCCATTGTTCTATTAAAGCAAAAAGTTACCAGATCATGTTGGATGAAAACATCATCAGTGGGATCACTTTGTCATGCCAGTAATGTTAGAAACCATTTGGACCACTCAGATAAAACCTTTTCTGATCAGAGACTAAAACGTTCTTCCACCTCTCAAGTGTCCCATGTTCCTAGCTCCCTTGTGAAGTGCAAATGGACACATTTGTAATTTTGAAGGAGATGTGACCTTTGAAGGTCTGTATTTAAGGATTTGATTTATTAATAATAATAATAATAACAATAAGCTTGTGGAAAAATGATCAACAGATCTTGAACTGCCATGAAGAGCAAACAAAAAGATCAAAAATGTGGATGAAGGGGTGTATTAAAAAGGAAAGAATATTGCAGTGGATGAAATCAGATTCTAAATGCGTAATGATTTAAAACTGCAATAAATAAAACAGAAGCTGAGGATGTCCAGGAACTTTCTCTAGCTGACTGCGAGATTGATGATGACATAAAACAGTAACATGACTTTAAAATGTTATTAAGTGAAACCACAGTCCAGTCAGATGCATGCAAGAAATGGAAACTTTTTAGCATAATGTGGAAGCAATAAAAAAACTGAAAATATAGTTTGAATGTCATATCAGAGAATGTTTCTCTCAGTATTCGCATGCTGACCTTTTTTTCTCTATTCATAAGTTATTGCATCTTAATCAGACTTCAGTGACAGGCAACACTGCATGTGGCTTTCAGATGTGTCCACACAAGTGTCTTGCAATAAAATTTTCTTTTTAGGCTTTTGTCATTTTCTGCATTGTGCGCTGACAGCTAGAAAAAGGAAAACTACCCAAGGCATAGTTGTTAAAATAATGAGCTACACGTTAGCGTAAAGAACGCTGAAGAGGCCAGGTGCCTAATTATTATTCAGATCTTAGGATAATTAAAACTATCATGAGGATCAAAGGGCCCCGAATTGAAAATGTATGACTAATTTTTTTGCTTTATTTGTGCTGCAGTTTATGAAGTTAATGTTAGCAGTGCATTTACTTAAACAAGCAGACACACAACTCACATCTTGGCTTTTTAAAAATACAGCATGAAGATTCCAGCTTTAATATTGTATATATATATATATATATATATGTATACACTGCTCAAAAAAATAAAGGGAACACTTAAACAACACAATATAACTCCAAGTAAATCAAACTTCTGTGAAATCAAACCGTCCACTTAGGAAGCAACACTGATTGACAATTAATTTCACATGTTGTTGTGCAAATGGAATAGACAACAGAGGGAAATCTTTGGCGATTAGCAAGACACTCAATAAAGGAGTGGTTCTGCAGGTGGGGACCACAGACCACTTCTCAGTACCTATGCTTTCCAGCTGATGTTTTGGTCACTTTTGAATGTTGGTGGTGCTTTCACACTTGTGGTAGCATGAGACGGACTCTACAACCCACACAAGTGGCTCAGGTAGTGCAGCTCATCCAGGATGGCACATCAATGTGAGCTGTGGCAAGAAGGTTTGCTGTGTCTGTCAGTGTAGTGTCCAGAGCCTGGAGGCGCTACCAGGAGACAGACCAGTACACCAGGAGACGTGGAGGAGGCCGTAGGAGTCTCCGTATAAATACACCTGCTCTGTGATGGTGTCAGGGTTCTGTTCAAAGCGCAGAGAGCATCATGAAGACCAAGGAACACACCAGGCAGGTCCAAGATACTGTTGTGGAGAAGTTTAAAGCTGGATTTGGATACACAAATATTTCCCAAGCTTTAAACATCCCAAGGAGCACTGTGCAAGCACTCATATTGAAATGGAAGGAGTATCAGACCACTGCAAATCTACCCTCCCTCTAAACTTTCATCTCGAACAAGGAGAAGACAGATCAGAGATGCAGCCGAGAGGCCCATGATCACTCTGGATGAACTGCAGAGATCTACAGCTGAGGTGGGAGAGTCTGTCCATAAGACAACAATCAGTCGTACACTGCACAAATCTGGCCTTTATGGAAGAGTGGCAAGAAGAAAGCCATTTCTCAAAGATATCCATAAAAAGTCTCGTTAAAAGTTTGCCACAAGCCACCTGGGAGACACACCAAACATGTGGAAGAAGGTGCTCTGGTCAGAGGAAACCAAAATCAAACTGTTTGGCCACAATGCAAAACGATATGTTTGGCGTAAAAGCAACACAGCTCATCACCCTGAACACACCATCCCCACTGTCAAACATGGTGGTGGCAGCATCATGGTTTGGGCCTGCTTTTCGTCAGGAGGGACAGGAAGGATGGTCAAAATTGATGGGAAGAGGCCAAATACAGGACCAGTCTGGAAGAAAACCTGTTGGAGTCTGCAAGAGACCTGAGACTGGGACGGAGATTTATCTTCCAACAAGACAATGATCCAAAACATAAAGCCAAATCTACAATGGAATGGTTCACAAATAAACGTATCCAGGTGTTGGAATGGCCTAGTCAAAGTCCAGACTTGAATCCAATTGAGAATCTGTGGAAAGAGCTGAAGACTGCTGTTCACGAACGCTCTCCATCCAACCTCACTGAGCTCCAGCTGTTTTGCAGGGAAGAATGGGCAAGAATTTCAGTCTCTCGATGCAAAACTGATAGAGACAAACCCCAAGCAACTTGCAGCTGTAATTGAAGCAAAGGGTGGCGCTACAAAGTATTAACGCAAGGGGGCCAAATAATATTGCACGCCCCACTTTTCAGTTTTTTATTTGTTAAAAAAGTTTGACACATCCAATAAATTTCATTCCACTTCACGATTGTGTCCCACTTGTTGTTGATTCTTCACAAAAAATTAGAATTTTATATCTTTATGTTTGAAGCCTGAAACGTGGCAAAAGGTTGAAAAGTTCAAGGGGGCTGAATACGCAAGGCACTGTATATATATATATACAGGTCCTTCTCAAAAAATTAGCATATTGTGATAAAGTTAATTATTTTCCATAATGTAATGATGAAAATTTAACATTCATATATTTTAGATTCATTGCACACTAACTGAAATATTTCAGGTCTTTTATTGTCTTAATACGGATGATTGTGGCATACAGCTCATGAAAACCCAAAATTCCTATCTCACAAAATTAGCATATTTCATCCGACCAATAAAAGAAAAGTGTTTTTAATACAAAAAACGTCAACCTTCAAATAATCATGTACAGTTATGCACTCAATACTTGGTTGGGAATCCTTTTGCAGAAATGACTGCTTCAATGCGGCGTGGCATGGAGACAATCAGCCTGTGGCACTGCTGAGGTCTTATGGAGGCCCAGGATGCTTCGATAGCGGCCTTTAGCTCATCCAAAGGGTTGGGTCTTGAGTCTCTCAACGTTCTCTTCACAATATCCCACAGATTCTCTATGGGGTTCAGGTCAGGAGAGTTGGCAGGCCAATGGAGCACAGTGATACCATGGTCAGTAAACCATTTACCAGTGGTTTTGGCACTGTGAGCAGGTGCCAGGTCGTGCTGAAAAATGAAATCTTCATCTCCATAAAGCTTTTCAGCAGATGGAAGCATGAAGTGCTCCAAAATCTCCTGATAGCTAGCTGCATTGACCCTGCCCTTGATAAAACACAGTGGACCAACACCAGCAGCTGACACGGCACCCCAGACCATCACTGACTGTGGGTACTTGACACTGGACTTCTGGCATTTTGGCATTTCCTTCTCCCCAGTCTTCCTCCAGACTCTGGCACCTTGATTTCCAAATGACATGCAGAATTTGAATTTTGGGTTTTCATGAGCTGTATCCCAAAATCATCTGTATTAAGACAATAAAAGACCTGAAATATTTCAGTTAGTGTGCAATGAATCTAAAATATATGAATGTTAAATTTTCATCATGACATTATGGAAAATAATGAACTTTATCACAATATGCTAATTTTTTGAGAAGGACCTGTATATATATATATATATATATATATATATATATATATATATATATATATATATATATATTAAAATAAGTGAAACAACAAAATACATTTTGGGGTGACACCACAAAGAGACATTTACTAAACTTTAACATTGAATTTGAATAAACGTACGTAATTGGGGAAAATCCCTACTGAAGAAAAAAAAAAAAAGTTTCTTTAACAATATCAGCACCACTAACACGTTCTACGAAATCAATATAACTGATGCTTTTTCAAAATCTAAACTTCATTAAGTTGAGCAGAATGTTGGGAGGTTTTTCTGTGTCCAATGGGTATAAATATGATGTGATGTAAAGGCCCATTTCTATTGAACACTCTTCAAAATCATAAAGACAAGAGATCATTTAATTTAAGTATGGCATATGTATGTGAATCTGCCTAAGCAAATAGCTACTTGGTAAAACCTGCCTCTATCTACAGTCAAAACTATAGTTAAAACGTTTCTGACAACTGGATCTGAGACAAACAAGGCTGGTAAAGGACCCATGTTTATTATGCCATCACGCCCCAACAGGATGGTAAGGGAGGTTAAAAAAATAATCTCCAAAGCTCATTTCAGATAGCAAATTTATCAATCCTTCATTTTAAAGAGGTTGTTTCAATTTATTTAGTTTAAAATGCAACAAAATCAAGTTATGATGTAGAATAATGAAAATCGATGAAAAGAAACCAAACTCCTTTGCTTGTTCTGTCAATATTTAGATATGTTAATAAGCTTGTGGTTTGTTTGAAAATCTATTCCATGGCTATTTTATAATTCACATCTTCAGGTTATCTGCAGTGACACTGAGGAAATATTTCAACTTGTGTGGGCAGGTTAATAGGTTGTGTTCAAAAGATAAACGAATGTCAACATTACTATAGAATACAGAAAAACCATCTGACCTCATTTCTTATTTTTATAAATAATTCTATAATTGATAAAAAAAAAAATAAAAAAAAGAATAAACAAAAGAAAGCTGTTGGTTTAATTAAAGAAGGTTTCTGCCCTGTATTCAGCACCATTAGGTCCGTTTCAGACTTTGCCAGCAGAGGGAGCGCTGCACCTAGCACTGCCATGCTGTCCGGAAGACCAGTGTAAACATTGTCGTGACGTTTATCCACCACCCATCAGCTGCTTTGCCCCTGCAGCTTATGACAGCAGTGATTTTTCCACCCTGAGATCTCCAGTTTGATTCCAGATCTCTTTTTGTTTCTCCCATTTCTGCGTCTGTGTATCTGTATCCCAGCCCGCTTGCTTCTTGTACCAAACATGCAGAAAAGAAAGAAGCCAGAACCGATCCAGCTGAATCCGATTCCTGATGGGAACACTATCAACGGAACAGGAGCCTCAGAGTGAGTGTACATCATTAATCTAATGCTCATATCCAGATTCTCAGCTATGACTAAATTATGGGAAATTCATGACAACTGTGTGTGTGTATGTGCGTGTTCCTGCGTGTATAAACTCCAACCTGAGACTGTGCCCCAGGTGTTTACCTGCACCTCCATGTATGATCAATGTTGTTAGCAATCCATATAGTGTTTTAATATTTTTAAATTCACAACACCTTGTAGAGCGTTTTTAAAAAATGCCATGATATGTTCCTGAATTAAACTCAAGCCAGTAGACAGACATGATGTCTATTAGATACACCTATTAATTAGCTTTACACTTTATGGTTTAATCTTAAATTAAATCTATAACCTGAATTTAAACCAGAATTATATAAATCCTAGCAGGTTTTATTTAGATTTTTATGGCTGTTTGTCAAAAAATAAAAAAATAAATGCAGAGAGTGCACCACTTCTGCTTTGAGTATTAAGCAGTTAGTCAGAATAGGTAGTAGAACTTAGAAAAAGCTGTTTAAAAGATAAAGTAAAAAAACAAACATGCCAATTCCCATCTGCATCGATAGGATAGTTATAAGTACAATATTATATATTATATGAATTTGTTGCCAATTTGCTTTCTATGAATAGTTATTGGTAGTAATTAAATGATTTTCCTATCATTTAAAACATATTTAACACCACGAAATGTCTGAGCATTTAAAATATATATTTTTTATTTTATGACTGATCGGCACTGGGGTGAAGAGGGGATCAGGAACATATTTTTATTGTGGTCTATATTTCTACTTTGTTCAAACCTTAGTTGGAAAAACCAGTTAAAAATGACTTGTTCGCCACTTCTTCCCAGTATAACTGATCCACACACCACTGTATGTAAACCATGGCTCGGCAGAGCTCATTTTACAGGGCTGTTCAGCAGAAGCAGTATGCTGAATAATAAATATTTATAGGTTTAGTCTGTACACCTGTTCCTTTCCTACCACCTTTTCCCAAATAATAATAATGAAGAAACAAAACAGTTGTGACACAAAGCCCGGTTTTATTGCATGAGATGAGGAAAAGCTTATGCCAGTGCTGCTATGAATTGGATAAACTAAGATGAGAATTATATAACATGTTGACTATTGTAAAGGCTGCTTCTCAACATGTTGTACAGGATGGAATATTTTATACTTTCATTATTAGATCAAACATCTAAGGCCACATGTGACCTAAAGGAAGCTAATAGACTAAAATCTAATACTGCAATTGAGACGCACTGAATGCAGCATAGCATAGAAAAAGTGTGAGATGCCTTTTACTGGAAGGTTTTTGCTCTGAACTGTATATTTGTATTAAACTAAAACTTAGATTAGCTGTAAATACATTTTCTGAGAATAAGTAACCTAAAATTTTATTCATGCAAATTCAGATATACCAACTTTATCCAAAGCTGTGTGGAATGTTTTAACATACATTCCTTCAACTGAGCTATACCTTGGCATTGTTAGAACCTGCTGATGATTTCATCCTTATTGGCGAGAGCTGTTAACATTCCTGCTGCCGTGGACAAGCTCCAACAGGACGAACGGCAGCATGTTGGGATAAAGCAAAAATTAGGTACCCTGAAAGTGTGGAATCTCCTCACTTATAATAGGACTCTAATATGCACTATAAATCTCACATTGACAGTCTGTTGCATACTGGTACTATTTTGTCACTTTTTCCATAAAAAGACGGTTGTGCAGCTCTTATCTGTCTCTCTTCTCTCGCTGAGGAAAAAGCTGTTTCCAGTCAAGTGATTGTAAATTATAGACCTGTCAGTCTTTACATCACACATATGTTATTTCTCCTATATCTCAAACCCTTTCTTTTAAACCAGAAAGTGGTAAAATTATACAAGAAGGTATTATATGTTGCAGTGTAGGTCAAAGATAACATAGGATAAGTACCGACACCTAGGATACCTACCCCAATGGTGATAAGAGACTTATTCAGACCTAATAAACCTCAATTCGGTATATATTAGAATATACTAAACAGCGTGCACACCTTTTAATACTTTACAGATTGTGTAATATTTATGGAAAGACTGTTTCATTGTTTTGGAGCTTGTAGATCTGGTAAAATGTCTTATGCATGCCAGGTGTTTTACCAGTGGACAGTGGACTACTATATCTAAATGTGACGTTCATCCATGTGATATCATGTGAGAAGTTGCCACAGGGCCTTTCGTTGTCCGATGAGCTAACCCCTCCCTCCTACTTCCCTATTTCTAAAGGGATTGCTCAATCCAGCTCTCCATCCAACGGGTCCGGACTTCCCTAAACCTGAAAGATCTTACTAAGCAGGTTTAATGAAAGTTCTGTTTAAGCTGGTGTCGGGAAATGACTCGCCTAGCCTCTGACAGCCTTCATACAAAAGTCTCGCCCTTCTTCAAATGGTGGTCTGGACGACTGAGTAGCCTATCGCAGTCATCCACACTTTCAACAGTCACTTTTGTTCACGGCTGCTCATTCCCTAATTTTACAACTGGCTCTTGGTATATGGGCTAGGTTAATTTTAGTGGCTTGGCACGAGCCCCATGGGCGCTGTTTTAACAAACTTGACTAAGGCAACCTATAAAAACCTCCTAAAATATCTTGGAACCAGGCAACAAGACTTTTTACCACCAATGAAAAACCCCAAAATACGGTGACTCAATATTCATAATTGAATGTCCACGATTTAACTAGAATTTTATATGCTTTCTTTAATTAGTAACGCTTTTGCAGGGGTCAGTAACAGCTTAAATTTGGCAACACAAAATAATTTCAATAATAGAAATGAATCAATCAACTCAACCTGTCTTTCCCTGATGCTGAAACTAGTGGGTTTGGAGAGGCTTTGAAGACGGAGGCTCATCCATGCACCTGATGGAGAAGATTCTTCTGGTAACAACGAGTGGTTCCTTGAAGGGAATACGACTCAATCTTCAGTTTTCTTCCTTTAAGTGGCAGGCACTGATGCTCCAGGCTTTGTTGGTTAAACAGAATCTTTGTTGTTATATGTCTCCGAAGACAGTAGTTTCCAGAGGCTGAAGAGTTGAAGAAAACCCGGGGACATAAATGAGGTTGATTCAGGACTTCCAGAAGCCTGAAACTCAGAGCAATCAGCTGTTCACCGATCAAGTTCACTTCTGTTGTCTGGATAAAAAGGCTTTAGATTAAATCAGATTCTTAATCTTGAGGCACGGTCCTTTCTGGGCTCACGGGTTGATCTTCTTTTTAATGCAGTCGATCAGTGGGGCTGTGTCTATGTTCCTTTTCCATCTAAGCTTCTTTTCTCCGTCCGATCTTGTTCGCTGGTCTTCTGCGAGGAAACAATCCCGTTCCCTCCTTCAGCATTGCTTTTATGGTGCTTGATCCTTTCACCAGTCAGCCCCTTATTAGGCTTTTCAGTTATTGCGCAACCTATTCAGCTCAGCCTCTTGGTTATTGCTCAATACTTTAGTCATGGTCATCGTGACCTACTGATTCTGTTTCTTGGCCTTGGAGATGCCGATAATAGCCACGCAGCTGGCTGTAGTCGCATCCTCCCTTCCTCCCGTTTAGACTTCAAAAGGTTCGATGCCAGCATACGTCAGCTGGCTCTCGTCACTCCCAGTCATCCTACAGTTCTTTCCCTAATGTGGTCAGTTTTAAACTTTACACAATATTACACTTTCCATTCTTCAGCTTTCAGCATTTACTTTAAAACACAATTGCAAAACCATCACTTAATTCTTTTTATTCATGCTTCACAAATGATTAACGTTATATCTCTTTCATATATAGCTGATTGAGAATGTCAAACCTTAATGTTTTTTACTCTAATCCTCAGTTCTTACCCACATTTCAATCATACATCTTTTAACTTGTCAATCAAAGGTTACTAATTGCATTTAATACATGTGAAAGAATGTAAAATCATCATACATCATTGGATACTTGTTGTTTATACTTCTGCAACAGATAAGACAGATAATATGTGGCAGATAATATGTGGTTGATAATATGTGGCTCCACACAGGCCTCTCCAGTCTCTCTGCTCCAGAATATGAGAACAAGCTTGTTTCACTCCCCACTGCTTCAACTGTGTGTTTTAATAATTATTGCATGGATTACACATAAGAATATTTATTGTAACTTTTATGGAGTTAACTGTGAGCAGTTACTAAATGTTGCATGGATTACATGGAAAGATCTCACCTATTTTGACACCCCCTTCTTGAGATCAGACTGTATCCATGCCTAAAATCCCAAAAGTCAGAGAAAATCAAGGTCTGTGTCATAAACACACAAGGAGAGGACCTCATCTTCCAAGAAATCTGAGTAATATGGTGATCGGGGGACTTGTGGCGGGGACCAGATGTCGAGAATCTCAAACTCGTCGATGAAGTCAGGATGCATCAAAAAAGGAGATGACACAGGCTCCCTCTGGAGGACAGGTGGTGAGGGAGACCTATCAGCAGCGGGGATCCGCTGCCTTCCATGTGAGATGGTGTCAACAGGACTATGCAGAGGCGAGAGGATTGGGGGTAAGGGCAAAGGGGGGGAGAAGGGTTGAGGAGGGATTGCCGACATGACCTCGGCCAGCAAGCCATCAGACAGCTGGGGAGGAGCCATCTCCTCTCGCATGGAATCACCTGTTGCAGAAGTCTGGGAGACTAGTTCCTCCAGCGAGGCTGGCTGGTGTTGCTCTTCATCATCACCGGCAGAGGTTTGACAGGTGACGGTCTTGGTGGTGACCGAGGTTTGAGTGCTGCCTTCTGCAGTAGTGATTGACACCTGGCAACCTTTGACATCGGTGCCTGGAGGAGGCGAATCAGGGGAGCTATGGATGCCAACAGCAACAACCCTCCCATCGAGTAGATGGACAGTAGACAACCACAATCGATCTTTAGGATCTTCCCAGATGTAACTGATGATGGGGAGATACATTCCCCCTTGCTGTGTCTTTTTCCTAAAAATGTGCGCGGCAGCTCCGAAGGCCGATGTCCAGGTCACCTTGTATCATGTCTGAAGAGTTTGGCTCATGGTCATGGAGATATAGGGAAGATCCCCAGGACCCTCAATGCAGAAAACACTTGTCACTGTAGCATAGTCGACAGCGATAGAGAGACAGTAGTGACACCAGTGCGCCCCAGGCGTAACCCACAGGTATCTGAGCACTGAGGCTGAAATTCCACATCTGGAACAGGAGACAGTGTCCTGGAGAGATATATTGGAGGGCTGGAAGTGGATTTTTCAGGAACATAATGGTGACCCTGGATAATCACCTCCAGGGTTAAAAACAAAATGAAGAGCTTGAACTAATTATAGAAGCATGCGTTCTAGCGGGCGTAAATCAGACTATAGTGCTAGACTATTCTCTGTTCCGTCTCAGGGCGGCCAGCCAAGGGGAGCGAAAAAGTGGAGGTTGAGTGTCACTCAATGAGGCGTTGGGGGAAGCAGCACTCAAAACTTCCAAGCCCTGGGTCTTATACCAGGGGTGGCACCTCCCTTAGGGGGAGGGGCTGGTAGCTCCTCCTTCCAGGGCTAAGCATGGACCGAAGAAATTGTTGCGCAAGGACTTTACATATTATGGCTACAATAATCACTTCTACAGCAGCAAGCAAATAAGGCCAAAGCATCATAAACAAATTAGCGATCCAACCTTCAACTACTGAAACCCCTTCCCCTATAATGTGTCCGGCTTCCTGGGCAAGTGTAGAAACTACATTGCTGACGGAGTGTCCTAATGTCTCATACCAACTACAAGCATGCTGATACGCTCCTTCCCCACAATTCTTCCAGGTTTCTTTAGGTGGCTTACATGTGAGGTTGGAGTAGAAAAGATTATATCCTACCCAGTCTAAACCCTTATCTATGCAGCCAGAGCGTAAATGGTGTCGGAAAGCATACAATTCGGCTAGAGCAATTACTGAATCAGGAATGAAAGGCACAATAACATCCATGATGCTTTTCCTATGCCTGAGATTGTGTCCCAGTACGGTCTCGCCACAAGTCGAGCCTCCACCGAGAGATCTTCTCCACACTCCTCCAATTTTCTTCCACACAACTTCATGAGCATAGGTGTTGTACTCGTTATCATAATGGGATTGGCATAATTCAGTCCAACCTGTGAGCTCTTGGCAGGGTCTGTGGGCAAGGCCTATGGTACACTGAGTACGGGCAGTGTTACTCCATACGCCAGGGTCTTGGGTGAACAAATCTTTCTGGCCAATAGAAGGGTTGTGGCCAAATGTCTCTCTCTTTGGAATAAATTGTTGCCAGATATTGGTATTTAACCCAGTAGTTATCAGTCTGAGACAAACAGGGAATAACCCACTCTTCAACTTCATACTCCTGCAATCCCCACCAGGTTCGGGACCAATCTCTGCTGTGTCCTTCAGCCCGGGCCTGCAGGAGCATCTTTGCTGTTTTGATTTTATTTAGGACGGAGCAGTCATATCGCCATTTTGACATGACTGAAATGTCAGTTTGCCAAAGGTCACATCAGGGGGAAGCTCCATTGCTTGACCACACAGAGTTGTTAAGACTGTCAAAAACTTGGTGTGCCACACACTGGTCAATTTTGTGAAAATCTCCTGCCGTTACATTCAATAGTTCATCTGGCTTAGGTAGTTTTTGGACATACATATCTGCATAATAAGGTCCTTTCAAACCTTCATGTGTTCGGCTTTCAGCCTCTGGGAAGTCTCCTTTGAAGTGGGGAACACCATAAGCCTTCCATACCCAGGGAAATGTTGTGTTCAGCCATTCTTCATGTTCAGTCCAGATAGTTTTTGACCAGGAGGTTATGAAGGACAGATAGACTCGATGAGTGTAAAGAGGGGCTAAAGGCAGATAGTTCTGAGTGAGAGAATATGTTCCAAAAACAGCTGGGCAAATGTCTGAGCTTGGTATTAATACATTCCTGCAGGGCTTCTCAATTCCGAAATGCCAGCTGGTAATTTGTACGGTTTCTGGTTGACGAAGTATTTTTAGGCCTAGGAGTGTCAGGTAGGCGTGTGCGATTCTGCGCTGTGGCGTTGGATCCTCCTGCGGGGATGACAAGGCCCCAGTCGGTGTGGTTGCTGGTGTGCTGGGATGCGTCTGGTTTAGTGGACACATTCTCATCACAATTTAACTGATATTTCCCCCAAAATTCCCAATGGAGAAACCAGGCTGGGCAACTCACAACTCTTGAAGGAGCCTTGTGGATAACTTCAGGCTCCCAATAACCATGGCCTTTAAACTGTCGTTTATCCATGCTGGGTTTCTCTGTAGAACCTTCTTCAGTCTGGTGAAATTGGTTTCTTGGCTTTCACGAAAGAACACAGACTGGTTCTTTAGGGGAGGGTATTCTGTCCAAGGCAAAAAGACGGTTGTGTTCCAGCAAGTTTGGTTGGCATATTTTGAAGAACCATGAGCGACTTTAACATGGGTTAAGTTCCATGGTCCCACTCCAGCTTGGTAAAGTATAACTAACAAAAGAATAATGCCAATAAGCAAAGCAAAAAGCCTAAGCAAAGTCTTTAAACAAGACCCTTTATCCGTGATCTTTATCCGTTTCCATAGCTTGGGTTGAGTAGAGGGACTTGTGTTGTCAGGGTCGTCGGGAAGCTCTTCATCTTGGGCATTAAAAGTAGCTAAATAACTGAGAGGAATCATGTCTGAATAAGTCTCTGGCATGGTTATCTTCAGGAATAGCCTGCTAATTCCAGTTGATCTGCTTCTTCAGTTCTGTCCACTCGTCCTTTGAGCAGGGTTTGATAAATAGGTGATGGGTAAGGCAATCCAGGTTCCAACCCCTTCCACACCCACGTCCACTGGTAGACTAGCCAGTAATCAGGTTGTATATGTGGTCCTGCAAGGTTATATCCGTCTATGGCCCGCCTTTGTCTATAGGTCTCATAAGCCAACCCCACTTCTGACAGGGTACTGATTGACGTGTACAGTGTGTGGCTGTAAATCTGGAGTTCAACCCGACGACCTGGCTGGTACAGTTTGGGTCTCTCACTGAAATGGGTAATTGGGTGCTGTTGAAGACATATCTGCCAGGTTGACGCTCTTTTCCCTTGACTTCTTTTGACATAGAAGGTGATGTAGCCCAAATTATAGCTCCGGCCATTGAAACTTCATAATACATGTCTTGTAATGGTTCTTGATAATGTGGTCCCCATCTGATTCCCAGAACTGCTCCCTTTACTTCAAGGTGGACTGTATTGAATATCTAAGGCAGGCTTTTGGGCCCCTCTGGTGAGATTATAACTTGGGTATCCAGTGGGTGACGCCCTTCGTTGCCAGACCAGGACATTTTGTGATATGAGAGGAAAAAGTTACTTACATTCCATGGCAAGGCTTGGCATTTTCCAGCATGGTCTGGCTTTTGCAGATCTGCTTTTCTATGATACTCTATATTGGAGACAAAATAACTTTCTGAGGATGGATAAAAAGGGGCAAAATCCGCTCTCGGTCTGTCCAGTAGAACTAATCCTGATGGCAGTTTTAGATAGGGGATTCCATGCATCAGGCCATTCCAGGTGTTAGGCCCAATTTTAACTCTGTCGTCAGTATAGGAACCTGATGGGGAATAACATTCATCCATTTGTGTTTTTCTTTTCCTTTGACGCTTGACAACTTTTGTCCCTTTTCCTTGTTGGTCTGTCAGTTTTTGTCCTTTCTTGTCCATTTCCACTTCTGTGGCAAAGAGGGCCAAGGCCAGGAATGTGAGTGTTTATTCCTGTATGCTGCTGCAACTTCTACTTTTCCAGGGTCTTCTTTTTGCTGTTCTGGAATGACTGTTATTGTTGCTCCGACGGAGTACACACCTCTAAATGGAACTACAACCATTTGCACTGCCAGTTGTACCCTCTGGGTGGAGCCAGGGTCAGTGGGCGTGTCTGTCCAATGAGCCACAGTACCTGGAATCTGTAGCACCCTATCATGATGCCAGTTTTCAGAGGTTACGATGAACTCTCCCACCTTCTGTTTGGGTCTGGCTCCCTGGCTGCCCCAGGCATCTAAACTGGTGGTGTAGTAGTATAGCCCTGTACTCCGAACACCCCTTTCCTTGGGATTGTTGGGCAAATCTTCCAGGTGGAGGTCTGGATTTGCAACAACTTCTAATATTAACTGTCCCCAGGTTGTCAACTCCCAGGTCCCAAACCATCCGCTTGGATGTGCCTGTTGTTCTTCATTGTCAGGAGGTTGTTCCATTGCCGTGCCAACAACCTCTGGACCCCGGTCTCTATACACTCGGAACACCAGGGAATACTGTGTGGTGGTCAAAGGTGGGCGGCTTACCTGGCCAGAGGCTGGATCATATGGCCAGGACTCCCTTATTGATGCTGTCAGCAGATCTGTTGGTCCCCCATCCAGGCCATCATTCAGGTGACCCCATCCTTTGGTTCCACATAACCCTTCATATAGTGGAGGAGCTGATGGTTGAGCTATTAATACCACGCTGTCTTGGTCCTGGGTGGCTTGTCTATATGGTGCAGGCCTCTCTTCATCAGGATGTGGCTTAAAGGATCTGAGTGGATCATAAAATCGCTTTACTTGCCACCCGTCTGCTTGAACCACCTGCATCAGCCTTCCTGATCTTGTCTGGGCTCCACAAGAGTCACAGTACTTAAGAAATGAACCGTCCCACAGGTAGGTACACTCTCTAGGTCTTTCTTCACGCAGATCCCACTGGGTCACAAAGACCACTCTGGGGAGAGTGGTGATTCGGCACCCCCCACAAATGAAGATGTCCATTACCTTGACGGGCTTGTATGGCAGTTTGTCTAACTCGATGCCACCGGTGTTATGATGTAGTGGTTTCTCACGTCCTGGTCCTTCCCAGCAGACTTTGAGCTGACTTGGGCCCGTGCAGATTGCGCAACAGTTCTTGACCTCTCGCCACCACAGTATTTCATCTTCTGTTGACAGGAATCCTTTTTTAGCAAGTTCCAATTTCTTCAAGGCTCTTCCTGTCCAAAGCCCTGAAGTGGTTCTTCGAATGGCAACCACCCCAAATACAGTGGCCTGATGTAGGGTGGCATGGTGCTTGGTTCACTGTCCATCTCTCCGGTTTCTGGTTTTCCTGAGAATTGGCTTGAGCTGTTCAACTCCTTGGATCCCTCTCTTCTGTAACAACACTGTGTAACGATCTAATACTTGTTTCACAATGTCAGTAGTATTGTACTTGGGTTTCACTGCTGTCGACACAGGGTGATCTCGTGCTCTCACCCACACTCGTTGTCCCTCACGGAATGGCACCTTAGGCGTTGGCTTCCCTGTTTTCTCATTGGAGCTCCGCCCCACTTCTTGTGAAGAGAATGGTCGTTGGTTGAGTTCTGCTGCAGGGGAGGGTCTACTGACTCGATGTCTGTCATTCAGTGCTTGCCCTATTTCTACAGCTTTGGTGCTCCAGTCACGAGAATTAGCATTTTTTGCTATCCAGTTTTTCACCAGACCTATGGTGCGTTCCACCACTCCGTTCGCTTGGGGAGTGTATGGTGGAGAGTAAACTCTCATTACGCCATATCTCTGGCACCAGTGATCAACCTGTGCGTTGCAAAAATGAGTCCCATTGTCTGTTCGCAATTCCTTAGGCACCCCAAGGGAACTACAGACTTGCTCCAGCATGGCAATGACACTGCTGCCATTAGCTCTCCTTGCTGCTCTTACAGTTACATACCCTGACATTGACTCTACTAGCACCAGGAGGTATTTCTCACCTTTCTTCCCTGTTATCCCCATGGGGCCCGTGACATCCATGCACACTGAGCCCCAGGGGATGGTGCTTTTGATGGTCAGACCTTCCAGCCGCTGTCCACGGCATCCTGCATTGTATTGACCACATACTTCACAGTCCCGTAGTACGCGCCGGATGTGTTTCATAGGGATCCAGAGCTCCTGCTCTTCCAATTCTTTATGGGTAGGCAGCACGCCTGCATGTCCTAAGGCCTCATGCACACTCCGTACCACCTCATCCACGTACTCTTCAGGGACTGCCCGTCCTTGTGGCGTTCTGTCCCACTTCTCGATCCCGACAAAGACAACTTTTCTCTGTTGAACATAGCAATCCACCTCATCGT
Source organism: Girardinichthys multiradiatus (assembly GCF_021462225.1). Classification (NCBI taxonomy): domain Eukaryota; kingdom Metazoa; phylum Chordata; class Actinopteri; order Cyprinodontiformes; family Goodeidae; genus Girardinichthys; species Girardinichthys multiradiatus. The sequence continues at coordinate 25,240,414 of NC_061795.1, read as the reverse complement.
TTCCACGCCAGTTAGCCCTTTCTCGGGTATGAGCTTTCTGGTGCTCCACTTCAAGCTCCAGGCTCATCCTCAACTCGGCGATCTTCTTCCACAGATCGTGATGGGCCACTAACTTTCCTTTGGCGCTTTCAAATCCATTCTCTTTCCAAATGGATAAGTCTTCGTTCAAGGCTTGTGCACAGTAGTGGCTGTCTGTGATTATCTTTGCTCTCTTGATTCTTCTCTTCATCAACTCTAACATTCCCTCCAGCACTGCTGTCACTTCTCCTGCCTGTGCAATACCGGGAGTTTTACCTTTCTGGCGACACCTCTCTTGATCGTGCTGTTTGAGAATAAACCCCCAGTAGGCCATCTGATCCAGTCCTTTCTTCAACCCATCAGTGTATAGGACCCACTCTGGCGGCCTTTCTTTCACAGACGGCTCTAAGGGTGCTTTCTTGCTGGCTGGTTGTGTTGGGCCAATCTCAAGGTCGGGGTCCAGCAGGATGTCTTCCCATCTTCCCCACCTTGTATTTGTTGCTTTTGTGCTTTCAACCGTTCCTTTTCTGAGATACTTGTGGACTTGGCTCTGAGTGATGACTTTAATCTGCTGTCCTTGTGCTAGATCTTTTAAGGTGAGTATCTAGCAAGCACCGCTAACTCTTTTTCTTCTTGGAGGAATTTCTTCTCTACAGATGACAAAGTGTAACTCCACAAAGTTACTAACCCCCCATTTTCATTGCTCACTTTCAGCATGGAGTCCTCATCTTCACAGCTGATCTCGGCCACCAACTTTTCAGTCAAACTCCTCGCCTCGGTTTGAGCCGAGGAGTCAAACTCCTCGGCTCAAACCTCACGGCTTCTTGGCTTGCTCTTTTGAGCTTATCCAGGTCGTTCTGGTTTGATGCAGTCTATGTCCAATTTTTCTTTGTCATTTTTTCTTCTCCTTCTCGCTTCTTTAGGCAGGCATATAACGGCTTAGCATATCTTTGATAATTAGGAACATGATCTCTCACAGTATTCGGCCCCCTTGAACTTTTCAGCCTTTTGCCACATTTCAGGCTTCAAACATAAAGATATAAAATAAAAAATTTTTGTGAAGAATCAACAACAAGTGGGACACAATCGTGAAGTGGAATGAAATTTATTGGATGTGTCAAACGTTTTTAACAAATAAAAAACTGAAAAGTAGGGCGTGCAATATTATTTGGCCCCTTTATTTTCAGTGCAGCAAACTCACTCCAGAAGTTCAGTGAGGATCTCTGAATGATCCAATGTTGTCCCAAATGACTGATGATGATAAATAGAATCCACCTGTGTGTAATCAAGTCTCCGTATAAATGCACCTGCTTTGTGATAGTTTCAGGGTTCTGTTCAAAGTGCAGAGGGCATCATAAAGACCAAGGAACACACCAGGCAGGTCCGAGATACTGTTGTGGAGAGGTTTAAAGCCGGATTTGGATACAAAAAGATTTCCCAAGCTTTAAACATCCCAAGGAGCACTGTGCAAGCAATCATATTGAAATGGAAGGAGTATCAGACCACTGCAAATCTACCAAGACTTGGCCGTCCCTCTAAACTTTCATCTCGAACAAGGAGAAGACTGATCAGAGATGCAGCCAAGAGGCCCATGATCACTCTGGATGAACTGCAGAGATCTACAGCTGAGGTGGGAGAGGTGCACAAATCTGGCCTTTATGGGAGAGTGGCAAGAAGAAAGCCATTTCTCAAAGATATCTATAAAAAGTCTCGTTTAAAGTTTGCCACAAGCCACCTGGGAGACGCACCAAACATGTGGAAGAAGGTGCTCTGGTCAGATGAAACCAAAATCGAACTGTTTGGCCACAATCCAAAACGATATGTTTGGTGTAAAAGCAACACAGCTCATGACCCTGAACACACCATCCCCACTGTCAAACATGGTGGTGGCAGCATCATGGTTTGGGCCTGCTTTTCGTCATCAGGGACAGGGAGGATGGTCAAAATTGATGGGAAGATGGACGGGGCCAAATACAGGTCCATTCTGGAAGAAAACATGGAGTCTGCAAGAGACCTGAGACTGGGACAGAGATTTATCTTCCAACAAGACAATGCTCCAAAACATAAAGCCAAATCTACAATGGAATGGTTCACAAATAAACGTGTCCAGGTGTTGGAATGGCCAAGTCAAAGTCCAGACCTGAATCCAATCGAGAATCTGTGAAAAGAGCTGAAGACTGCTGTTCATGAACGCTCTCCATCCAACCTCACTGAGCTCGAGCTGTTTTGCAAGGAAGAATGGGCAAGAATTTCAGTGTCTCAATGTGCAAAACTGATAGAGACATACCCCAAGCGACTTGCAGCTGTAATTGCAGCAAAGGGTGGAGCTACAAAGTATTAACGTAAGGGGGCCAAATAATATTGCACGCCCCACTTTTCAGTTTTTTATTTGTTAAACACGTTTGACACATCCAATAAATTTCATTCCACTTCACGATTGTGTCCCACTTGTTGATTCTCCACAAAACATTTTAATTTTATATCTTTATGTTTGAAGCCTGAAATGTGGCAAGAGGTTGAAAAGTTCAAGGGGGCCAAATACTTTCGCAAGGCACTGTAGTTGCAGAGTCCCAGCCAGGGAGAAGTCGCTTTCTTTCAGCTTCTGTTCAGTTACTTCTGGCACATCTACAGCTTTGTACCACTCTTGAGCCCTGGTTCCACTCTGAGTCGATCCTACTTTTACTAACCTTGACTGTAGCTGGCTCAGCCTTTGAGATAGAGAGCGGCGCTCTCCCCATGGTTTGTTGAGTTCTTTCAAGTCTGTGATGGTGATGAGGTTGTATGGACCAGTCACCCAAATGATTCCTTGCCAAGTTCCATACGGCATCTCTTCTACGGTCCCGTTGGCAAATTGGACCATAAGGTATCCCGTTGTCTTTAGGCCTCTGCGAGCCATGGATACCTCAGCCCCGGTGTCCACTAGATAGGGTTCTCCTCCCACCTTTGTGTAGATTTCGTCCCCCCTCCAGTAGGCATTTTCCAGGGTGACTCGCAGCCGTGTCATCATTACTTGGCTGGCCCCCCTGTCCCGGATCTGCGGGACTCGAAGAGGGCCTTATTTTCTTCAGAAGACAGTTTGTCGTACTCCTCCCTAGGGAGAAAGGTGCTTTTCTTTTGTGGGCCTTGCGATGCTGGTGGTCCGTAAAATCTTCTTTGCGATTCTTCTCTTCTCTGAAGCGGCGGTCTGTTAGGGGGGTTGGCTGGAGCTTTCACACTGGCCTTACTTGGTGGTTTGGCCCCTTGTCCTGTCTCTTTCTTTCTTCATAAAACTGCTGCTCCAGATCATAAGAAATTACTGCTTGATCCATCTGTGGAACTGTTGTACCCTGCATTGGCATTTTGGCAAAAGCGATCTCTCCTCTCCTCCCTTTGGTTACTTCTCGGAGGGCCTTCACATATCTAGCTGGTGAGATTGTTTGCTTAAGCACATGCCACACCGGTGCAAGGCGCTGACCTCCATCCATGCGCAGTCTAGCTCTTCTGATCTGGGAGTCTTCATCATCCATGTCTTCCAACACTAACCTCTCATAATGACTTTGAGCTGTTCCTTGTTTGTCTAAGGGATGTGCTGTTACATGGCTCAGCCACAATTTTTTAGCTTCGTCACTTTCAGTAGCATTGGTGATCATCGGCCACACATCTTTGATGTAATCTTCACTACTCTCTTCTGATCTTTTCTCTCTAACTAAGGTCTTGATCTTTTTGTACTCACGAAAAACATCAGCTTCAGGGCTGGATGCCGTGGGTTGTTCAGACATTTTCCCTAAGGGCTTGCTCGTGGAGCGTGGTGCTGACGGCAGTGGAGGTTCTTCCTCTTCTTCCTCGGCTGATAGCTCATCAACCTGTCGCTCAATCTCTTGTGCATACTTGTATGCGGCTTTCTTTAGTCTTCTTAACATCACATCATGCACAACTCCTACATAAGCAGATCTGAACTTACTGGTCAGGGGCTGATAAGTTGCTAGGGTGTGGTAGGATGGCATCATTAGGATGTTGGCCCATTCCCCAAATGTTGCTTTTACCATGAGTTCGACTTTGTCTTCCAGGCGGTCAGCCCATACAGACGGGATGTGGTAGTCTCTCTGTCCAGCTTCTGAAATGTACGCTCGATGGCCATCATTCGCTTGAACCGGCCCCCATGTCAGGTCTCTGGCCATTCTTTCTGAGTCCCGGTAGATGTCAAACACTTCCACTGCTTTCTTTTCTCCTTTTCTCTGTCCTACTTTGAGTGGCTTGTGAGGGGTTGCCAGCTGCACTGGGATTGAAAACAGGCTTTCACTGTCATCACGCTCTGCCCCAGAGGTCTCATGTTCTGATGGTTTTTCTTCCTCCGAGCCACTGACTTCACCGTCTTCTCTTTCTGGGCTCAAGGGCTCCATTTTAAATGGACTCAGGGGCTCTTCTTGGGCTACACTTTGTTTTATCTTTTTCTTTGCTTTTAAATCTTTTGTTGGAACCAGCTCTGTTTTATCTAGATCTTCCATGCTGCAATTAGCTAGGCTACGTTCCACAGCCTGCACGGAGGTTGAAGGAGCAGCTGCGTCTTTCTTTGCTGATTTTGGTCTTTTCTCCAGGCGGGACACTTGGTTGGTCTCACTCTTGTGCAGGTAGCGTTTTTCATCAGGGTGTGGTTTGATTTTGTTCCCTTGTTGGATTCTTGGTATCTCTAAGTGAGGGGGATCTTTCAGCTTCTTCTCATCCATCCTTTCTACTAACGCCAGCTCTCTCTTCCTCCGACTCTCATGCTGGCTAAGGGAAGTGACGATGACTATTTCGGTCAGTGAGGCATCTGTCAGCGGATTCTTGACTACATGGTGTGCTGTTGCAACAGCTACTTTTTCTGCCGACTCCCATGGCAGGTCATGTGATCTCAGTCCGTCTAGGCATATTGTTACCCTTCTCAGACTGTGGTTGATGGCAGCATTCAGTCCTTCTTCCAGGGCTACCCACATTTTTTCTCTATACTCTTTCAAATCTTCTCCCTTTTTGTAAGCGGCAATGGGAGAGTGGATGACAGCATAAGTGAGGTCGGCCCCACTAGTCAGATGCACTTTGCCTGCTTTGCTCTGGCTCACTTGTCTTCTCAGCTCTCGAACCTCTTTTTTGTAATCTTCCCGTGCCTGGGCTCTTAACCTTTTCCTGAATTTGGTATTGTGGATCTTGAAGTTGTCATTTGTGAAAACTAACAGTCCATCTCCCTCTATGTCCCAGGGGTCTCCGATAACTTGGTATAGTCGAGTCCCGTTTTGCAGGGAAATTCGTCTTGCATCTGTGGGCATAGGGTCTAGGACTTTCCTCATCATGACACTGTCTGACTTCTGACTAACCTTTCTTGGCTCTTTTCCTTCAAAATCCGTCTTTCCTGTCATTCTGAGTTGGTTTCTTTGGCTTCTTGTTCAAATTGGAAGGTAAGGTCTCTTACTTTACTTTGTGTGGGGTCATGCTCCCTGTGGCTTGGGGTGTTGGCCATCCGTTGGAGGTTTCCCTTATGGCGCTCGAGGGCTGCTGATAAGAGGGCTTCCTGCCTGGTAGTCTCTCGCAGTTCTTGTCTGGCCTGAGCAATCCGTTGAAGGATTTCACCCGTCGGTCTTGCGGCGTATGGGGTAATAGTTGGTCCTTGGCTGGGTCTTGCTTTTGTTCTGACTCGTTGCCCTCTTCTTCACTCTCTGTTTCTTTCGTTAAATCATAAGTTAGTATCTCTGAGTCAGCTCTGTGGTCTTTTCTATGATCCGGTCTGCCATACTCACTACACTCCTCAAGCAAACTCTCTTTGTCGTCATCTTGGATGGCTCGGAGCTTTTCTTTGAACTGGGTCATCTTTCTGGTCTCTATTTCATACTCTTTCAACCTCGCCGTGGCTCTAGTGTTGGGGTTTGTGAGGTACCCGTTCAGTCCAGATTCACTGGAAACCATCTTTACAATCGGGTCATATTTTTCGGATGGACTGTGTAGTGACACCAGTTTCCCCAGTCCCCAAAGTTCAAGGAACTCTGTCCACCATCGTAACCATCGATTAATGTCTTCCTTCCTCTGGACTGCTTTGGGGCATGGTACAACGGCGAGTCTAAATCCATGTTTTATCTCTGAACCATAGTATGCTTCATCTCTTTGGAGGTGGTGTGCTAGCTGACTCTCTAGTACTTCTTTCGATTGCTCTTTGTTGAAATTGAAGAACATTTTCTTTACTGATGAAGCCCATGTTGAATATCCGTCCACACCTAACACCAACTCGGTAGGTAAGTTGTGCAGCTCTAACGGTGTTCATGTCGGTTGTTCTGTTGACAGGAGTGGTTCTTCAGCTCCCCGCTCCGTCCATTCCTGCGTTTCACTCTCTTCGTCTATCGCTATGTCTTTGTCATCTTGAGTTGTCCATCTCCAAAGCCTCTCGAGGATCCTTCGAGTAGGAACGGATTAAGACTATTTGGATACTAATTTTACTGTCTGGGTCTGGTCAGTCTACCCTCAATAAAGCCCTATCCTCACCTGCACGCTATGCAGTTACTGCGAGGGTTGTGACTGACGGCCTTATCAGTCACAGACAACCTTACTCCCTTTCAGGCTCTCGGTGCTCAGGCAGAGACATCCTTCTGCTGAGGATCGTTCTTCTGGGGCCCCTTTATCTCTGTCAGGGTCCCTGTTCGGGAGCCACCTGTCGTTGTCCGATGAGCTAACCCCTCCCTCCTACTTCCCTATTTCTAAAGGGATTGCTCAATCCAGCTCTCCATCCAACGGGTCCGGACTTCCCTAAACCTGAAAGATCTTACTAAGCAGGTTTAATGAAAGTTCTGTTTAAGCTGGTGTCGGGAAATGACTCGCCTAGCCTCTGACAGCCTTCATACAAAAGTCTCGCCCTTCTTCAAATGGTGGTCTGGACGACTGAGTAGCCTATCGCAGTCATCCACACTTTCAACAGTCACTTTTGTTCACGGCTGCTCATTCCCTAATTTTACAACTGGCTCTTGGTATATGGGCTAGGTTAATTTTAGTGGCTTGGCACGAGCCCCATGGGCGCTGTTTTAACAAACTTGGCTAAGGCAACCTATAAAAACCTCCTAAAATATCTTGGAACCAGGCAACAAGACTTTTTACCACCAATGAAAAATCCAAAAATACGGTGACTCAAATAATTGAATGTCCACGATTTAACTAGAATTTTATATGCTTTCTTTAATTAGTAACGCTTTTGCAGGGGTCAGTAACAGCTTAAATTCGGGAACACACAATAATTTCAATAATAGAAATGAATCAATCAACTCAACCTGTCTTTACCTGATGCTGAAACTAGTGGGTTTGGAGAGGCTTTGAAGACGGAGGCTCATCCATGCACCTGATGGAGAAGATTCTTCTGGTAACAACGAGTGGTTCCTTGAAGGGAATACGACTTAATTCAGTTTTCTTCCTTTAGGTGGCAGGCACTGATGCTCCAGACTTTAATGGTTAAACAGGATCTTTGTTGTCATTTGTCTCCGAAGACAGTAGTTTCCAGTGGCTGAAGAGTTGAAGGAAACCTGGAGACATAAATGAGGTTGATTCAGAACTTCCAGAAGCCTGAAACTTAGAGCAATCAGCTGTTCACTGATCAAGTTCACTTCTGTTGTCTGGATAAAAAGGCTTTAGATTAAATCAGATTCTTAATCTTGAGGCACGGTCCTTTCTGGGCCCACGGGTTGATCCTCTTTTTAATGCAGTCGATCAGTTGGGCTGTGTCTCTGTTCCTTTTCCATCTAAGCTTCTTTTCTCCATCCGATCTTGTTCGCTGGTCTTCTGCGAGGAAACAACCCGTTCCCTCCTCCAGCATTGCTTTTATGGTGCTTGATGCTTTCACCAGTCAGCCCCTTATTAGGCTTTTCAGTTATTGTGCAACCTATTCAGCTCAGCCTCTTGGTTATTGCTCAATACTTTAAGCAATCGTCATCACTGTTTCCTTTAGTGTCACAATCCAAAGCATGGTTTAGGAGGTCATCAGAGTTCAATTCTTGCTCAAAGAAATAAGGTGAAACACCTTAATAGCAACTTCAATGTTTTGAAATATTTTTTTAAATCTATCAAAAGTTGTCTGCTATAGTGTTTACTAACGCTGGCTTGTGACTTCAGCGACCCAAATACACATAAAGCAGAATTACCAGGGTTTTTTTTCCCTCAGTACAGTTTTAAAAAAACTTTTAATTTTCTTAATTTCTGTAGGTTTTTATTGTCGATGTACATATTTTAGTAGAAAGAAAAAGAAATACACCATTGTACCTTTAAATTTTCCAATAAGCAAAAACTGAGAAACGAGTATGGACAAGAACAGGGCTCTCTTCACGTGCAAAAATGTCTGCTGTTAAACATGACTTTACAGAATTGTTAGGACACATAAATTACTTTTTAATAATCTTGTGTTATGGCTTTTGTTTCAAAAGACAATCTGCCTTGTTGTAAAAGACAAAACAAAAAGGGTGAGAGGTAATTCAATTGAGTACTTAAATATGATGGTTTAAATTTGTGTATTTAATCAGCAGATCATAAAAATGACTGCTCCCATGTCTAAACGATCTGCTGGAAATACAGTTTGTAAAGGTACGGTATTTCTTTCTACCATCAAAATCATAGTTGAAAAAGATAGTGTTTCCGATGTGAACGGAGTTACTAGGTCCTGTTTCAAAACATCCATTTGAATAAACACATTGTTTGGACCACCACAGATGGCTGGTTACTGACACCAGTCAGTAAATGTATTGCATAATGGTGGTTAATGAGCCTAAGTTGATGATGAGACACTTCCCTGAAACCAGACCATTACAGCATGGTGAAAATAAAAGCATTGCCATTCTAGTTGGCCAGAAGCTTTCATGGTGTGAGATGGCTGTTGGTTATTGCTGCTGCACACACAAAGACCCACTGCATGCTTAACCCAAGAATGCAATATTAAAGCAGGAGAGATGATAGTAAATCAAAAGGTGTTAGTGTTATCTAACCAAAAGAGGATCTCATGACATGTATTCAGACACACTGCTGTTTTCTGAAGTATGAGCCAAATGTTTTATGTTTATACATAACAAAAATGATGTCTGGGGGAGTCAAAGCGAGGCTTTCAAACCTAAGAACACAGTACAAACTGTAAGGCATGATGGTGGTAGAATAATGCTGAGAGTCTGTGGTATTTTTCTATTATCCTCAAATAATTAGCTAAATGCTTCTAACTTTGACACAGTCTGTTACTTAAATAAAACTAAAATCCCAAACACACATCACACAAAATGGTTTTGGAATGGATTAGGCAGGATAAAACATCTGGAATAGCCCCCACCTCAACCCTTTGCAGACTATGCTTAAAAGCCTGGTCTGTGCGTGGAAACCAACCAGTTCAAATGAACTCTACTATTTCTGATAGAGTGGTCAAATGTTCTGCCAGAATTTGCAAGAAACTTGAGGATGGGTTCATGAAGTGTATGTATCACTGTGTGAACCTTTTTGGCCCTCTGGAGATCACAGAAAATCTCAAAATTCTGATGTGAGCACCAGGATCTTGTATGTTGTATTATCATTTCTTTCCAAAAAAGAAGAGTTTAAATAAATCCATAAAAGCTCAGAATTAATTGGGAATTCCTGCTAATGTGTATGCAAACTTCTGAACTGCACTGTATCCCATGTTGTATATCATTTTGTCTACTAGGTGTACCTTTTCCAAACAGGACTAAAAAGGCATCTTATCTACAGACCTTTATGACAACCTGCAGAAAGCTTTTTTCTCCTCTGCTTCATGTTCTGCTGAATGTCCTTGGATATTGTGTGGATGGCAAACAAAACCCAGTGTTGTTCCAGCTTCCGCCTGAACCTGAAGGTGGTTGGAGGGGGGTACGCTACACATCTTGTATGAGTGTGTATCAGGTTGCTACTGTTCTGTGTCCTCCTCCTCCTTGTCAAACGAACAAACGCCCACACCTCCCACATCCATCTGAAACTCAGAGCCTCGTCTCCATGGATATGCAGTCTCACTGTCAAAAAATAAAAGCACTTAACCCTCTCTGTGTTGCATGAGGCTGTGTGGAGAGGAGTGTGCTTTTCCCTCCTCCAGGTGCTCTCCAGCAACTCGTGATTTACTTAGTGCAAAGAAAAAAAGAAAAAAGTGTTCATTATCGCTGAGCTTCATGAAAAGCGTCTCATCTCTCCTTCAGTCCTCTTTCATGCAGATTAAACATTTTATCTGTGAAAATGATTGTATTAGAAGGTGGAAGTTGAAGATTTCTACTATCCTTAATGTGGGCTGCAGAAGACAAGTTCAGGTGAAAAAATGAGTAACAGTTATAGGGTTATGAATACTTGCATAAAAGATTGTATATAAAGTGTTACTATTGGGGAGGCGGGTCTGTAGAGTTAAAATGTCATCACTTTGGGATTTGTGAAATAACATTAAAACACACCAGGTGGCTCTTTCTGACTTCTTATAGGAAGGTTTTTCCTATGTCTGAATGCATTGAAGTATTTTTTATTAAAGGACGAATACACAAATTATACATATAATATATTGTTTATTTTTTTGCCTTTTTTTTTGTTTATCGTGTTTTTTTTATTATTTTAGAACAAACTTGGAGGCTTTGCAGAAAAAACTTGAGGAGCTCGAGTTGGATGAGCAACAGCGAAAACGCTTGGAGGCCTTCCTGACACAGAAGCAGAAAGTGGGGGAGCTGAAGGATGATGATTTCGAGAAGATTTGTGAGCTCGGTGCAGGCAACGGAGGCGTCGTTTTTAAGGTCTCACACCGACCCTCTGGTCTTATTATGGCCAGGAAGGTGAGCTGCGTGTGCAGTGTCAGTGAAAAAGCTTTGTTTGCTTGAAACGTAACTAATTTTCTAACACATAATACTACAAAACAGGCCTCTAGCTTCAATATTCAACAAGTTTCTTCTTTTACAGTCACTGAGCACAGATACATGATGGGATACAAAATGATTTCTACAAAAAGGAACTTATAATTACTCATTATATCATAAAATATTTATCCATGGTTGGAAAAACTTTCCTCCTACATACAGTTTGCTTAGAAAATGTACCGTACGTATAAATCTAAAAATAGTTTTGGATTTTAAAAGTATTAACGCTATTGCAGCTGAAATGTCCTCACATTTAAATCTTCTAAAATTCAGATTCCATTGCCGAAGTCGATGTTTTGACTCTAAAGAAAGCAGTGCAGATGATTTCTCTATTGCTGTTTTGCAAACACCAATCTGACCTGTTGCATAAGAACAGTGCTTGTTTCCTTCAAACACTTTAGATGGGGTATGTACCCTCATGCACAGTTATCATCAAAACCATTCATACCCCTTGAACCTTTTCACATTTTGTCCCATTAAAACCAAAAACTTCACTTTAACACAAAATAGTGCATAATTGAGAACTAAAAGGAAGTGTGGCATTTGTGTTCAGTCCATCTGAGCACTTTGTAAATCCACCTTTCGATGCAATACATTTTTTTGTGTGTGTCTCTACCAGTTTTGAAGACTGAAATTTTTGCATAATTTCTTAAACTCAGTCCAGTTGGATGGAGAGCATCTGTGAGCACCAACCTTCATTCCTTCTAATTAATATGCTTCGATGTATTCCATTCCAAAGTAGCTCTGGCTGCATATGTCTTTTTGCTGCTGTTCCATAAAGGCCAGATTTGTCAACTACATGCCTAATATTTGTCCTGTCAGCAGTTTCTCCCTCCTGAGCTGTGGATCTCTGCAGCTCCTCCAGAATTATATTGGCCCTCTTGGCTGCTTCTCTCATTAATGCTCTCCTTGCCCTGCCTGTGAAACTGTTTGGTACATTCAAAGATCATTTTTGTTCACTTCACATTTATGCACTACTTTGCGATGGTCTAAAATCCCAATAAAATATAGTTTATTTGAGGTTGTAATATGACAACATTTGAAAAATTTCAAGGGTTGTGGACTTATGCCAGGCACTGAATTAGAAGCTACTTTCTGCACGACAATATAAAACAGAAATACAGGAGGCTTGGGTAGGCAAAAACCCCTGTTACAAAAGTTAAACAAATTTAGCACCCAAATAAACAATACTCAAATATCCAAAAACAAGTCTTGTCTTTGCTTTTTTTGGAATATAAATAAAATGCTGCCCTATGTTCCAGCTGATCCACCTGGAGATTAAGCCGGCCATCAGGAACCAGATCATCCGGGAGCTGCAGGTGTTACACGAGTGTAACTCTCCATACATAGTGGGATTCTATGGTGCTTTTTACAGCGATGGAGAAATCAGCATCTGCATGGAGCATATGGTACATTTTCTTTCCACAGGCTGCCCTTAAACTGCTCTCTACTTTTATCTCCGTGTTCAGCACTGTTGAAACGCAAGCTATCTATAATAGTTGTGCTCCACATGTATGTCAAATGAAAAGTCTCCATTTTGTTTCCTTTCTTTCTGGCTTCAGGATGGTGGATCTCTGGACCAGTCACTGAAGACAGCAGGCAAAATCCCAGAGGAGATCCTTGGCAAAGTCAGCATTGCTGTGGGTAGCTCCGACACCTCTCCCACCCATTTTATGCTATTTATGTTTATAGAAAACTGATTTTCCACTGTTTAGTTTTAACTAGTAAAAGATTTAATTTGCAACATCAAATAATGTGTCAGTGTGCTTACAATCCAAAATGTGTTTCACAGGTCATAAAAGGCCTTTCCTATCTGCGTGAGAAACACAAGATCATGCATAGAGGTTTGTTTCAAGTCCTTTCAAGACTATGTAGAAATCCTGGGAATAAAATAGATTTTTTTACTCAAAGATGCATGACAAATCTCTGTTTACTATGGATTGGATATAAACAATCTGATGCTGTGAGGTTTTTTCTTACAATAATATTTTTAACTTTAATCCCAGATTTCATGTGCGATAATGATATAATTTTGCTTGATTTTGTAAATGGCAGGATTGTCATTGAGCAGTCCCAGGGGGCTGATGCAAGTTAAACTCTGAGCAGGTTTAGACACTAAGTTAAACTGCTTTTGTTTCATTTACTTTTTGTAAATGAAAACAACACAATTTTGATGTCAGAAGTTGTTCACCTCAGTTATAAAATGAAAGTCATCCTGGAGCAGCTTATTCTGGGCTGCTTATTTTTCATTGTTGACCACTACGTACACACTGGATGGCTGTCTTTCAGATGTCAAGCCTTCTAACATCCTGGTGAATTCCCGTGGTGAGATCAAGCTGTGTGACTTTGGCGTGAGCGGACAGCTCATAGACTCCATGGCCAACTCCTTTGTGGGCACTCGCTCTTACATGTCGGTGAGTTCAGGACACAAATGGGCTTTCATGTCGCTGCACCAGAAAATATTCCTAAAGCAGCTATCTTTACTATTCAAATGAATGTTCTATCACTAAGCTCTGTTGTAATGACTGATCAAATCTGATGCATGTTGTGCAGCCAGAGCGTCTACAGGGCACACATTACTCTGTTCAGTCAGACATATGGAGCATGGGTCTGTCCCTGGTTGAAATGGCCATTGGGCGCTTCCCTATCCCTCCACCTTATTCCAAAGAACTAGAGCAGATCTTTGGATTCCCAGTGGAAGGGGAGGCAGCCTCCAGCGAGTCCTCTCCAAAACCATGCCCCCCTGGACGTACGGGGAGCTGTAAGTGAGACCCAGCAGTACATGATAAATTTCTTTGAATATTTTTCACTCTTAATTTTAATCTTGATACATGCATTTATTTCCCTGCTTAGCATATGGACCAAACAGCAGACCACCTATGGCTATATTTGAGCTGCTCGATTATATAGTCAATGAGGTAAGTTTGTCTGCCTTGTTTAGTGTCATATGTGCATACTGTATGCTGAGCATTGTGCTAACATTTATTTTACTTTCATTTTTAGCCTCCACCAAAGCTTCCTGGGATATTTAGCTCAGAATTCCAGGACTTTGTTAATAAATGGTATATAAGAGAATTTTTTTTTTTATACTCACTGCTAAGAAAATCTACATACTTACACATTTTGTAACATAACTCTTCAGAAAAGCATTCAAATCTTTCTTATTCATTGTAGTCTGATTAAGAATCCTGCAGAGAGGGCAGACTTAAAGCAGCTGATGGTAAGTATGACTTCCACACATTTAAACTTAATTTATTTCTAAATATTTATTCTTAAACGTTCCATTTTCAGGTGCACCCTTTTATCAAAAAATCAGAGGCTGAGGAGGTGGACTTCGCTGGCTGGTTGTGCAGCACAATTGGACTCAGTCAGCCTGCGACACCCACCCATGGCACAAGTATGTGAGACGTCTACTGCAAAGCCATAACTACAAGACCTTTAATTGATTTTTATTACTGCTAAGTGTTTCCAAAGTAAGCAAGGGGTTAAATCAGAACCTTCCAGGTGCATCTCAGTAAATTTAAAAATGATCAAAATATAATTTGTCTGTAATTTTCAGTAATTAAATCAAAAAGTGAAACTCAGTCCCATTACTCACAGAGGAAAATATTTTAAGCACTTAATTCTGATATTTTATGGCTTACAGCTAAAGAAACCCTAAATTAAATTTATCCAAAAAAACAGTATTATAATACAAGAAAAGGAGAACTTTTAATGCAGAAACTTCTGCCTACTAAATGGTATGTCTATGTACTGTAGTGTATACACTCAGTACTTGGTCAATGATGTTTTTGCACAAATTACTGCATTCATGGGGCGGGCATGGAGGTGATCAAGCAGTGGCACTACCGAGGTGTTAGGCCAGGTTGCTTTAAGTTTGGACTGATGCCTGTAAGCTTCCTCTTGATAATTCTCCATGGGGTTTAGGTCAGGCTAGTTTGCTGGCCAGTCAAAGGCAGCAATATGGCAGCCATTCAAGCAGATACTGGTCCTGCTGGAATCAGCATCTCCATAAAGCTTGTCAGCAGAAGGATGCATGAAGTGCTCCAAAAGTTCTGGAGTTGATAAAACACAGACTAACATCAGAAGATGACGTGGCACCCTACATCAAAGACAAAAGCAGGTGCTTTCTGTTACACTCCTATGTCTCTCCATCTAAGTAGCCAAAAGAAAATTGTATGATTTGAAGATTTTGTCAGCTAACGAGTCAGTCAAACGTTAGATTGCATTTAAACCTCTTATAATATATTCTTTGCCATTGTTTTTTTTTTTTTTTGTTCTTTTGCTGTAGATTTATTTAAAATTATGCAATGAGTTAGTGGTTTTTCCAATTTGTCATGGAAAACATCAACTTTCAGTGTTGGACAGTTATTCTGTATTACTGTGGTCATATTTTTAAACTTTAGACAAAAAAAAAATGAACAAGAACTGGCTAATGTTTAGATGGTGATCTATGTACCTGAAGGAATTCATTTAAACCTCTCTGAACTGAATTTAGACACCGTAGTTCTCCTGTGGGGTGAAATGCATGACAGCTGGAATTTAAGCAGCTTGGATTCTGCTCTTCTCTATTCAGATCATGTTTAAATGAAATAAAAACTTTCCTTTCCTCTGAAGAGGACTTTATACCACCAAGCAACAGTCCAGCATGTCTCCTATTGATATTGTCTCTGATCTAGCAGTGGCTCAACCTAAGGATTGAGACGTTTGAAGCCCATCTCCTGTAGAAGTCTGAGGTAGCTCTCACCTTCAGCTGCAGCCCAATCCTGCTCTTTTCTATTTTAGTTTTTGCTTTTGTTGGATGTTGACTGGAAATAAAAATGTGCAGACAGCAGCACATTTGTTATAAATCATTTTATGGAGCAATAATCTTTATTTTCAATGAACTTAAAATATCACTTCATGTGTAATGAAACAAGTTTCACTTTAATAGCTAAAATAAGCCCACAACACTTTTTGAGATGCACCTGTATATCAGCTATACAAACTTACATGCAGTTATGTATAGGACCACTGTTTAGGCCACTTTATAGAGGCCTGATTGAAAAGCCATCTTTTTGTAATGAGCTGGTTTTGGAAAAATAACACTGCTAAACCTTTTGTGGTCGACACTCCTCTTCAATCACGTACGATACTGAATTGTTTTTCCTCGTTCAATGTGTTAATATCTTTGTGATTAAGCCTCTTCCTGCATTGGAATCAATGTCTCATCAAGAGTCAAACACCAGAGGTGGGGGTCACATCCTACTTCAGTACGCATGAACAATCCTTTCCCAGTAAAACATCCTGAAAATCATCATCTTGGCCAACGTGTATATTTTTAAGAATCTCTATGCTGATGATGTCCCGATTTATTGTGCATCCCTATACCTCACCAACCCCCACTGATTTGTTGGCTTTTGTGACATTTATCTTGTGAATTAAATAGTTTGAATGACACTTCTGACTCGTGTATTTAAACCAACTGATTTATTTCACTGAACTCCAGTCTGTTTAGATTTATGCCTTGGGTTTAGCAGGTGCTTTCTTTGCAGGCCTCTTCTTGGGTTTTAGCATCTTAGCCTTGATCTGTGAAAACAAGATAAAAACCAGTCAGCATCAATCAGTTCATTTCATTGCCACCTCGAGAAAAGAAATATATAAAAAAGAAAGCACTTACAGCAGGGTCGTGCTGCAGGATGGCATGACGCCTTGCCGTCTTGGCGTAAGGGTTCAGTTTGAGCATGATCTTCAGATTCTTCAGAGGATTCTTCTTCAGTACTCTGCGGTTGATCTTCTTGCTGCAGTGAGAGGAGCAACGGCTTAATCTGATTGTCTGGCAGATACTATAGAAGACTTTTAACTTGTTTTGTTGCTCAGGACTTCCAAAATAATCAGGGGTCAGAAACACGGACCTGAAGTGGAACATCATCATAGCCGAAACAAGGTTACAAGCCAAGAAAACCTAAAAAGAAAAGTACATACTTGGGTGCACGGAGTGCTTTCTGGATCTCCTCACTCTTCAAAATCCTGCTCAGATCTGTGTTTGTCATCTTGTGCATTGGGAGCCTGAAAGCAAGGAGCGCCAATAATTAAAGCCAACAACCAAATAACGACATCAGGCGGACAAATTTCATTTTGAACCAACTCAGAACTTCAGCAAATATCACGTAGTTCAAAAACACGGACCATGAAGTGGAAGCTCATCACTGAGATACACGAGTAACAAACTTACTTCTGTACAGGTGCACACCACTAAAGTAGAATGCAGAAAAGTTAATTTGAGGAATTATATTCAAAAAGTGAGACCAATTAAAGGTTCATTGTTGCATCTGTCAATTTGACATTTTTGATCGACTGATCATGGGTTACTGCCAATGAAAACCCAAAATGTCAAAAAGCAGGTCAATGTACTGCACAGTACATGCAGTCTTTTATAGAGGCAATTAGTCTGACACATTTTTTTTCACACAACTTTTCATCAATATGCTTAGATGTTGCATTGAAACGGGCAGCTGCACTAGCCATTTGTTGTTTACCCTCCTATCAGACTATCTGCTGGACAACTGCCAGGTCAGCAGTCAACAACGTTTAAAGTCTTTGATCTGATGTAATAATTCAAGACTTTAGAAACAACTGAATTTAGGATTATTTTTTTTTAGCTGTAAGCTACATCAAATTTAAGTGAAGTAAATGATTGAAATATTCAATGTGTAAAGAACCTTTAATAATACAACTTTTTAAATTAAATTCCTGAAATAAACTTTTCTGCGATACTCTATTACGGAGATGCACCCATACAACTTGATGCTCCATTTATACTCACTTGTAATCAATCTTCAGAGAGGCTGATTTACGCCAGGTGCCATACAGCTCATCTAGCTTGCGGAAAGCACTTTCAGTCCAGATGCAGAACCGTCCAACGTGACCGCCGGGAGCGAGTCTCAGAAGGTTCAGTTTGTTCACGTCCTGCAGAGTGATGCCTATCCAAAAAAAAAAAAAAAAAAAAAAAAAAAAGAAAAAAAAAAAGAAGAAGAGGATAATTAACACAAACCCCCAAGACGTTATGGCACATAAGATACTAAATAAACTCATAATCCAAAAACAGTAGTGCAATAAATTGCATTATCAACTATTTTTATTCTGGGCTTAAAAACCACAATCAGGAATTCTAATGGTCGGTGCCAATATCTGGATACAGTGTCTGTGGTAAAATGCAGTAATAAAGGCACCTGGAATATTCCTGAAGGCTTTGGTTAAGCCAGTGTCTTGGTTGTAGATGATGCACGGCCCCCTGCGCTGGATACGTCTACGATTCCTCATCTTACCCTTTCCAGCACGCATGCGCTGAGAGGCATAGACCTAGGAACACAAGATTTATATTAATTGAGTTACTTCAGGCAAAAATACAAATGCTAAAAACATTAAATCTAAGCCATAACAAGTATAATAGCTCCATTGATTTAAGGAAATAAAATACAGCATGTAATATTAACCAACTTTCGACCTTATTAAAAATCTGAAAACTGATGCCAATTTTCACTTTAATGTGTATTAGTAATATTACTTTTAGTTATGTGTGAAGGAGAAAGAAGCTTCGCTGTAATTACCAGTATAGAGCTACAATTTCTCCTACAAATAAACAGTTCATAGCATTAATTTAGCACTTCAATAAGTCAATCGCATTTTAAGGACAACCCAAGCACTAATTGTGGTATTGGACTATTAACACCTAAGACTCTAGAAATCACCAACTACCAGTGAAATTCTTTTTTGTCAATATCAAAGGTTGTTTACCTTCTTGATATCATTCCAGGCTTTAAGCTTCTTCAGCAGTAGCACGGCCTCCTTGGTCTTCTTGTAGCCCTCAACTTTGTCTTCAACCACCAATGGGACTTCAGGGATTTCCTCAATACGATGTCCTAATTATCAAAAGTTTTATGTCATTGAAGGACATATAATCACCAACAGCTGAAATGACTAATGCTGGAGCTTGCTCAGAGTTTATCACTCATCAATACCCTGTGATGGCTTAATGACAGCAGGCAACTGTCGCCATTCAACAAGATCAGACGCAAATTACACCATCATAGCAAGGTAAATGTTCCACAGAGACAATCTGACCTAACTTCAGAATTAAAATACTTTATTTGGGAAACTTACCCTTGGACATCACAAGTGCAGGGATGGCAGAAGCAGCCAGGGCAGAGCAGATGGCATAGCGTTTCTGGGGTTTGTTGATCCTGCGGTGCCAACGCCTCCAGGTTTTAGTGGGGGCAAACATGCGGCCACCACGACACATCTAGGTCAGAGTCAAGGATTGTCTCCTACTGAAACAACAACTATTTACCCATCCAATACCTGCTCAGACTCAATGTTCGTCAGCCATCTGTGCCAGCACATGACAGCAGGCATACTGTCACTGGTCACAGAATCAGACGCAAATTACACCATCACTGCAAGTCCAGATTTAGCCATTATAATATAGAAACATAAAGACTTGTTTATAAACAAGGATACGTTTCCAAAAGCACCCTGGCCAGAACGGTGAGTACCACCACCTCTCACACGAGGGATACGGGCCACAGCTCTTCCTGTTCCCCAGGATTCTGCACTTGTCTGATGGCCTGAAAGATTTAATATATAGTTACAAAACATGGAGGCAGTACTCATGGTGAAAATGAGTCCAACTCTGTAGCTTATAACATTGTAATTTTATGAAACAGGTTTTTTCTTTTGCCGTTTTGATTAGGATATGAAAGGAGTGTTTCATGCCTGCTTTGACACACTGCGATTTTAAAGTAATTTTACTCAAAGACAGTTTGGTTATGTGACTCCACAAAATAGAATCTACCAGTAGGAGGATGTTTTATTAGAGAGTCATGGTGTCCCGTTTCCAAAAGTCCAAATCAGAATCAGATTAGCAAGCAGTGGAAAGGGGGGTGCAACAAACTCTTCATAGACTATACGAGATTTGAGTGTTTCTATGATTTATCGGCACACTTAATCAGACATACTCCATACAAAATGGAAGTGGGAGGAAATATAAGCGTGTGTATTAAATGTGGGTACAAACTGCCCCGAAGTCACCTCGCAGGGGGTAACTCGCTGCGTAAATATTGAACATAATTTTCATAGGCTCACCTGCCAGCTCGCTAACTGCATATGGCTGCCGGTTGTTTTTGCGCATGTTGGTGTGCACAAAATTCACAACATCAGGGCGAATGGGGGCCCTGAACACAGCAGGCATAACAACATTTTTGCCTGATGATTCTCCTTTGTCGGAATATACCGAGATGAGGGGTCGGGCACAGGCCTGTGAATGTAAAAACAAATTCTTAAGTCAAATACACATCAGAGCATATAATGACACATAAAACTGGATAAATATTTGCTTGCTGGCGATTTTTTAAATGTATTTATTTCTTCAATAATGCATTAAAACATTTTAGTGTGTCATTATCAGCGATTCTTCATTCGTCATTTTTGTTTTGGCCTAAAATGGGATCATGCTACATTTAAAAAAGGTTTATTTGCTACCGCAAATGTAAGTTGTAAAAATCTATATTGACTACATGCAACATACCAAAAAACTTAAAAGCACTGACAATAATTTGACGTAATTTAAAAAGGTTTCTACTTCAGAATTTACCTAAGATTTGCTTTGAAAAAGGATTCACATCGGATTGCCTTTCTGTTTTGCTGTTGTAATGGTGAAAATACACGGTTATTTATACTATATACTATTTATTCATACCCAATTAGGTTATCTTATATTTGCCAGTTGCTAACGTGTGAATTACTATGAACAAATACAAAAGACTCACGAAACCAACATAAGTATTTAGCGACTACTGAGGCAGGAACAAAGTAGAGTCACCTATATAACACTCAAAATCAGTTAAATACAATAACCGCTGCTGCAACAGACAACACGTGTAACTCGGCATAACCACTAACTGCTCGTCCAAAATGGCTCCTCGTGTTAGCTTGCTAGCGGCTAGCATTCAGTTCTGTTCTCAGATACGTGTCAATATTAGGTTTTCCACGAGACGAACTACCTACCAGTTAGCAAAATACGTACAACGTCACCAATATATATGTGTACTGCAGAGTGTATATATTAACATGGCTGTAATTTCTCACCATATTCGAGATTTTTTTTCGGCTCGCCGGGAACCACGCTCCTCACGGTATGGCGGCCACAGTAAAAAGGAAGTCGGTTACTCAGCTCCCCTAATATATGCCTCCGCCCCTGAGAACAACACTTCCGTTAAAACTATTTCGACTAGTGCGGGGCTTCAAATCATCTAAAAACATCAACGAAACAGAAATTTTATACAAATCGAAGTAAAGTTACTAGATACGTTAAATGAAACGAAAATCATTAAACGGAGCATTAAATTTGTTCTTGGAGTTGGGACTACTTCTTCATTGAATGTTTGCGCAGTGTCTTGCAGCGTAAACGGAAATCCCGAACTACTTTATTCTTTTCACTTTCTCTAAAATAAAATATATATATATATATATATATATGTGTATATATATATATATATATATATATATATTGTGTGTGAGAAAAAATTGCAAACTTCTAAAGTCCAAATAATTCATATTTTTTTATTTTATCAATAAACTGCTCTGACGTGGTTGTGACCCGTGAACTCATGTCGTCACCGTCTGACTGAGCGCGCGGTTGTCAAACGCAAACAAGATCTAGTAAACTGATGATAGTATTAGTTTTGGTCACACATTTTGCCCTGTAACCGGAGTTAATAGTGGTTTTATAATGGGCTCAAAGGTGGTATCTCGTGCTGAGAGGTTTTCCTGTTTTCTTCGGTGAGTTTTGTCCTGCACTGCTAGACTCTAGCAGTGTTTTTTTTACCTCGTAAAAACCATTTTCATTCACATTTAATTAATGCAACACGTTCATTGCGAAGAGAAAACCTTTAGTATTCTGTTTTTATTTATATAGTTTAAGTTACATTCTGTTGTGCTGTTGCTTTTATGTTTGCCCAAGATCTCTTCAGGATGACCAAAGCAGCAATTCATGCACATATGAGGTACCTTTATTTAAAGTAATACTTAGAAAAATAGCTATTCTCTTTATTAACATTATCTGTATATATCTTGGTCTTTTAGGAGGACATTCACATGATAAAGACGAAAGGAGACAAAATCACTGCAGTAAATGTGTACAGTGCCAACCAGACCATCTTTGTCTGTGAAAAAGCTGTAAGTTTACTTTTTTCTAGTTTGCACACATTAATGTCAATGATGTCTGAAAGTCTCAGATAAATACTTGTATATTTGGTTTCAAATAACTAGGTTTTCAATCAGTCAGTCGATCAATTAATCAGTGATTTAGTTTTTATTTATAAAGTGCTGTTCATACACAACAAGAGCAAACACTGAGGGAATGGAACTGTGTAATGATGAAGAAAAGATACTGGAGGTAGACATAATTATAAGGGGAATAGATTCTAAAATCATATATTTTAAAATCATAGATATAAAGAATGTTTAAAATCCATCCATTGTTTATACCCACTTATATTTGCAGGATCCTGAGGGGCTGGACAGAACACCAGTCCTTCACAAGGCAACATGGAGACCATGCGCACAAACACTCACTCATACCTTTTAGGGATGTAGAGAGACAAATTAACCTAACAGTCATGTTTTTGGACTGTGTAAATAGAGAGAACCCATGCATGCACACGGAGAACAGGCAAACTAAGTCAAACTTCTTACTGTGAGGCAACACTCACTACTAACAATACCACCATACAGCTTACACTTAAATGTAGTATTAAATATCAACATTCATTGTTTGAATTGCATTAATTTAAAGAACCGATTTCATCGTAAGGCTGCATGGTGGCACAGTTGGTAGCACTGTTGCCTCGCAGCAAGTCCTTGGTTTGACTCCCGGCCGGGGGTCTTTCTGCGTGGAGTTTGCATGTTCTCCCCGTGCATACGTGGGTTCTCACTGGGTGGAAACAAACTAGTTCCGACACTGATACAAATGTTATATTTTATATACTTATTTTTTTAGATAACTCTGCTGTCTGATGAAATACACACGTGGTTTTTAAGTCCTTAATTACCTTAAATATTTAGCTCCCAACAAAAACAAATTGTCACTGTATTTTTTTCCCGGCAAAAATGGTCCGCTAATTTTATTTTAGTATAGTCTTATCAAGAGTGCAGGTGAAGCCTGTTGAACATTGGTGGTAGGTGAAATGGTTCTGCAAAGTAACACTAATACTTTAACAATTTGTGTCCCTTTCATATTTACACAGATGTAAACATGCCTAGAAATCAATACATACTGTATGATAAAAATGTTTCCTCACTTCCTGCTAACCGCTGCTGGATCTTTTCATTTTTGCTAGCTACCAAAAATTAATGGACAAGGTGATGAGCTAAACACAGAGACATCGAACTGTTCAGCTGATGATGATGAAGATAGTTGTGATGTTCTCCACACAGAGCAAGGACCACAGCCACTCACAGTCATGAAAGCGAGGTAAGCACCAGTAAGATATTTTTTACCATGTCATCTAAACAAGGTTGTGTGTTTAATACGTGTTCCCCCCCCCCCCCCCTCTTTCCATAGAGAGTTGCTGTCTTTGTACACATTATCTCAAAACCCAGCTGTGTCAGCGGTAGACAGTAAACCCATCTTACACCCTCTCTGGGTGCGATGCGACATGTGTGATCCTGCAGGAACAGCCTGGTTTGGTGCTGAACCTGTCTGTGCAGGAAATAAAGTAACCGGGGTCAAATTGTATTCTGTTACTTGCAAAGGTAAACCTCAGAAAATATATTTGCTGCTTGCTTAATCATAAATTACCTGTGATTAACCCACGACCTCAGTTTCACTGCCCTCACTCAGGCCTGATTATTACCAATGCTTCAGAATCAAGACGTCTCTTAAGTAGAACCTGTCTGATGACATGGAGTAGGCAACAATATCTAAAAGAATTTAAGAGCAGATGAGAAACAAAGTCATTGGCATCTGTCCGTGTAGAAGTTGTTACAGAACGATTTCTAAGGCTTTAGGAGTCCACAGAAACAGCCTTTGTCCACAACAGAAGATGTAAACGTTATAAACCTTCCTAGAAGTGGCCCGTCTACCAAAATTATGTCAGGAGCCCATTCATTAAAGAAGTCATAACAACACTAAAGCTGCGCAGGCCTCGCTTGCCTCAATTAAGATCAAGGTTCGTGATTCAACCCTGGTAGGGTTCAAGCCCAAACTGCAGACCAAAACGAACATAAAGTCTCACATTTGCCAAAAAAAATATCTTGATGATCCCCTCTTCCTTTCTGAAAATATTTCAAAATAAATGCTGGTGGCATGAGCTTAAACAGGCCATTCACGCAGGTACAACGTTTAGAGTGGTTAAATTAAAACAGTTTTGCAAAGAAAAGTAGGCAAGGTTGTTTTGAATAGTTGTATTTTTTAATCATAATAAATTAAATAATCATTTGAAAACTATTTTGTATTCATTCAGGTTACTTTTGTCTGATATTATTTGTTTAATGATCTTTGTCCTGTTTAGGCTTTGCATTTGTCTCTGATAAACTGTTTGTCTTTAGGTTCAGATGTGGAGAAAAAATCTCTGGTAACCTTGGAAGAACTGAAACAAGTGCACAAGAACAGGCATCACCCCTCCTCTGTAAGTCGGCGTGTTCTTCTTTTGATTTGCTGCATGGATGGATAGTTGGTCACTCGATCTTTCAATATTTCCAGAGTGGGATAAAAGGTAATGCCAGGTTCAGTTTGTTTGGGTCCACCATTGTCGAAAACACCACCATCGAGTCACAGAGCAGTGTGACAGTGGACTTCAAGTGGAGTCATGTGGAGAGTATTCTTGAGATCCCTCCTCTGTCTTCTACAGCAACTCTAGTAAGCTGCAGATTTCTAAATGAAATATTTGTATTCTGAAATGAATGAACAGTCAAAGATGATTCTTTGAGAAATAAAACAACAGTTAGCCAGATAATAAAAATGTAATGTTTTGTGATTCTTACATTGTTTTGTTTTTTCATTGTTTTTGCTGTGTAGAATATCAAAGTTGTCTGTGGAGACATGAGAAGTCCGATGTTTGAGATGTACAGGGAGCTAGAGTTTCTTCAGGTTTGTAATTCATTTTGTTTGCACCAGCTGTCTGGTACTGTTCAGATAAGGTTTAGATCTCAGTTGACAGACCGGAAGTACTTTGTATCATTTGGCTGCTATAAATCTGAGGGAGCAAAGATCACATGTGGGGTTCTTCAAGGCTCTACTCTTGGGCCACTATATATGGATGAGCATTACATCTCATGACTTTACATTTCTGTTCCACCACAGTCCCTTGCAGTCAGAGCCAATGTGTCCATTATATCATCATCAATGGTTGCATTGGTCAAAAATACCTTAACTTAATATGGAAAAGACAGAAGTAATTGTTTTTGGTCCCAGAAATACAGGGTTGGAGATCAGGACTCAGCTGGACTCAAGGGGGGCTAAAGGCCACATATCATGCGTGAAATCTAGATGACGTATGGTTTCAGACCTAAATTTCAACAACCACATGAATACTGTTGCTGAATCAGCATACTACCATCTTAGACCTACTAGCTGTGATCATGGACTGTCACAGCAGTCCTGAATCACCACTGACTGCCTGTAAAAGAATCCATTTTAAAATCTTCTATTTATCTATTAAGGACTGAATGCTTTTAGTACATTTCAGATTACTGCCCCCCCCCCCACAGGTCATAAGAGACCAGCTCACGCAGTGTTCCTGGGTTCCTGGTACCATAACTAAACAAGGAGAGGCAGCATTTAGTTTCTATGCTCCTCCGCTCTGGAACAAAATCCCTGAAATCCATAGATGTGCAGAAACTGTTGGTTCCTTTAAATCAGGACTGCAGCGTACCCATAATGGTTGAATATTATTTGATCAATTATTGTTTATCATGTCTTAGCCATTTTTAATTGTTTCACTCATTAACGTATTTCTGGTTTTAGTGTTTTCTTCACCTCTTTTCATTCATATTTCAGTAAATCACCTTGGATTCACCCTGTGTATGAATGGTGTTGTACAAATAAACTTGCCTTGCCAATGAAGGTTGAAAGAAAGAAAGAAATCTGTTTCCTGCTGTTTCAGACTCTTGCAGACGGTTTAAAAACTGGTGAGACTGAATGGATGGAACCTGTGGAAAGCCCTTCAGCTGTAAATCTGACCAAGGCCTACCTCGAAGGTGAATTAAGCACAAAACATTTTCTTAATGGGACTAGAAAACCTTGCTTTCTTTTTCTGTTCTTTCAGAACTTAGGAACATGTCAAAAACACTACAGGATCAGGCTGCTAAGACCACAGAGGTATGATAATAATTGAAGCAGGAGCATTTTCTCTTAAATACAAGTATTTTAGAAGGAAAATGAGACACTTGTTGTGTTTCGATCTTTTGCTGAAGACCCAAAAGCTGAAGCAGGAGACGGATCCTCCCATTTTCAACTCCTTCTTGGAAAGAGGAGATTTGGATTTTGTGGAGCAGTTGTGGGATCGGATGAGAAAAAGTATTATTTATGTATTTTATTTATAAATTGTAAACAACAATTTGATCCATTTGTAGCATCACCTCCTGACATTGGCTACCATTTCTTTCTTTTTCTATTACAGGCGTGACGTCCTACCAGGACATCGGAGACTGTCTGAAGCTGGTTGTCGAAGCTCTGCGATACGGTGACATCAAGCCCTGGGTACGAAGTGAGCTTACTCTGGCAAACTAAAATGACATACTGGAGCACGACCGAGATGATTTTGTTATTGTCGGTTTTCTTTTTCTTTGCCTCCAGATTCACAGAGACAGCAACAGCTCCCTCAGCAAGCTGATCCTTCAGTCGTACCACCAGCAGATTGACCACGTGTCTCTGACAGGCATCACCCCGGTCACCATGCTACTGGAGATGGGACTAGACAAGATGAGAAAAGACTACATCAACTACTTGATTGGTAAATGTTTTTTTTTTTTTATCTTTGTAAACTGTTTTTTGTTTTTTTTTTACTTGTGAGGTTTATTGTAAGTAATCTCGTAATAAACCCTGTTTTACAGGAATTACAAAATTACAAAGCAAATCTATAATCCTGTTTATTTTTTTGATCAGGTGAAGAACTGACAACTTTAAACCACTTGGTAAGTTCAGTAAAAACCTTTTATTGACATTTTGACAATATATCTATAGTATATAGTTTCAAGAAAAAAAAAGGGTTTAAATCCTAATATAAATACATTCAACTCGACAGTGTTACTACCTGAGCACAGAGGTTGATCTGCAAGAACAAGTGATCCGACTCAGAAAACTGCACCACCTGCTGGAAATAATAGTGACCTGCGGCACATTCTTGGGCTTGCCCTATGACCGGCTCTTTGTTCTCACACAGTAAACCCCTTTACTTTATCTGTTGACTTAGGAGCATGCAAAAGGCAAATTCTGCTAAAAGGATAAGGATCTCATGTCCATTTTTCTTTACAGATCGTGTCTGAATCACTACAAAACATCAACATATGACGAGGAGCATGAATTCAAACTCCAGATCAAACCAGCCTTGATTAGCCATTTCTATCAGAAGTAAGGAATACAAGCTGTTACTTAATCTTAAAAGAAAAAATAAGTTGCAAATTCGTTCTTGTTTTTGTGGGTTTGTTTGCTGTAATTTTTTGCATTTCCCCCAATCTGAACTTGGTTTGATGTATTTTATGTATTTTCATAGTTACACCACCTCTATCATTTGGTGCTGGGTAAAACTGTTGATCTCCCATTAATTAAAATTTTTATCGCATTACAACCGCAAACCATAATGTATTTTTATTAGAATTTTATGTGATAGACACAAAGTATCAAAGAATAATGTGGACTGAAAGGGACGTGGTTTTTCTTTGTTGCAGTTCTTTTACAATAGTGTGAAGTGCATTGACATTTTAACCCCTCTGAGTCAATACTTTGTACAACCACCTTTTGTTCTGTTTTTGCCTTAGAAAAATACTTCTGTCTGTGTACGTGTTTTCCTCAGGGAACATCCTGTAGTGTGGGGAGTTGAGATATCCAGCAGTCAAGGTCTTCGTGAGGTGCGGACATCCTTACAGCTCAGTGACAAGCCACTGGTTGATCATGCCATCTTTAAAACAGGTAATCTATATATATATATATATATATATATCTGCAGTGCTGGACAGATGTTCACATACAATCATCATCTCATTCATTTGGAGCCAATTTCTTAAGAAAATAGTTGCAGATTAAATGATTCGACTTCGTCTTTATTGCTGGTAAAGAACGGGACTTTTCTAAATGTTGTTTGGTAGGAATGTCTCCTTTTTTGTCAGGTTATTTGTGCTTATTGTGTATAGTTCATGTTGCAGCTCTGCTATTGTTTATTGTTCAGGGTCTGATCTTCTTAGGCTAGCTCCATTAAAATAAAGCAAAGTTGCCTAATAATCCCAGACTAGATGCTGCAGCTGCTTTTATGCTAAAAGTTAACAAAAATATACATTATTTGATGGTAAAAATAGTTTACACAGGGAACACTCAGTCTGCAACCATCAAGTTTTCTACATGACCTACATTAAATCTTGAATAGCTTGTCTGCATAAATAAACCTTTAATGATGGGGGCAGCAAACCATAATCTCTTCTAGGGCACAAACATGGCTCTGGGTGGCCAGGGTGAATGTTTGTAAACGTCCTACTGGGACTGTATATACACCATATGTGCGACAACTCCCCAGTGATGTGTAGATAACTCTTTTCTTCTTTATTATGTTTTCTAGATTTGCCGAATGAAACTGTAAACGGGGACATTGAGGAGCCTGCCTTCTTTTCCACAATGATGTGCTGCAGTTTCACCAGCTTTGCATGAATTTACTATTTGTATTTGATATCATCATTAACTAATAATATGGTTTTTATGTCCATTTGTTTATTGAATAGTAAGGATATCAGTTTTTGTTGATTTATTTGTTTTCGACGACGTTTTTATTTTTTTCAGTGTGGCTTTTAAGAGAGTTAGAAGAGGCTATCTGTTGAACAAAGTTTAATCCAGATAAAAGCACAAATGAAGAAATTTCACAGCAGCCCTCTGATAGGAGAATACAACAGGAAAATGTAGCATGTTACAGATGCATTCACCTGGTCGGAATCTCTGATTCTTCGTTCTACTTTATCTGCTGAATCAGTTACATTTTTGTCAGCAAACACGTACACATCAAATGAATAAAGTTAGCTTTTCTCTTTTAATTGATCTCACAAATGTTCACACAAAAAATATTAAAGAAATTTAGCACAAGAATTGCATGAGGGGTGTTCATGACTTCGAACGCCTCCTAGTTCCTCCTTCGGAGGAGGAACATGAGCAAGACAGCGCTGATCAAAATGGAGAGTGTGCACACAGTGGGGACGACGATCTCAGTCACCATCTCCATGTGGCTGGTCAGCGGGTCTGCAAAGCACATTTACACTCATTACGACCATGTCGTATTACGCAGACATTGTTTAGGAAGCTGGTGTAAACGCCCAAGCACAGCACTCAAAGGGTTAATATTTCTCCTCTGCATAGATTCATAATGTCTGATTCATTGTGAGCATGAGAGATTTCTTACCATGTATAAGTCTTAGAATATTGGCAGCAGTACTCCGCTGTTCCTCTAATGAAAGAAGAGAAAGTACTTAGAGGTGATTAACGACACTTTAACCCTTTGAGGACTGCATGCAGCTGCTGGGGAGTATTTCAGAAAGCTGCAACTGATCTACTGAAAGTACGTCTGTGAAAATGTATTTGGACCCTCAGATTTGCTCTGTTTTTGCTTTTTTGTCCCACTTGAAATGTTTCACATCCAACATATTTTAATATCAGACAAAGATATATTTTGAAAATATAAAATGCAGTTTTCAAATTATTTATTTATTATAATATCTACTGGGAAAAGCTATCCAACAAACCTGTGTGAAAATATAGTTGAGCCCCTCATTTAATCATGAATTAACTGATTAACCACATTTGTTTTTAAAAAGGTAAGTTGAATTTCTCTTGCCACACTGAGTTCTGATTACTGCCAGACCCATAGCATCACTTAAATAGAACCTTCTTTGACAACAATGAAGTAGGTGAACCCAAAAAGTAAATCATCAGTGCCCCAATTTAAAGAACCTCAAGAACATGGGAAGAACCACGTCACTGACTGCAGAGCGTTATGAAACCATAGTATTCAAGTCTTCAGGTCATCCAAAGCACTCATTGTTTATGGTTCAATGACAGGAAAGAGAGTGCAAAAGTATTATTCGACTTCCAAGGTGAAAACTACATCAAAAAGAACATTAAGACCCGCCTCACACTAGCCAGAAAATATTATTTTTCCCCTATGACTGTTGGGAAAAATGTACATGAACTGATGAGACAAAATCTGGCACAAAACTAACAGCACTTTGGTAAAATAACATTTCGTTAGGTCAAACATGGTGGTTGTAGAGTGATGAACTGGGGCTACTCCATAGCATGAATTCAGCTTTCTAGCACAAAACTCTGAAGAAAAATGTCTGGCCATAAGTCGGGGACCTGGAATAACGCATCAGGACATTGACCAAAAGCACACCAGCATGTCCATCTATAAATGGTAAAAAAATATAAAGGTTTTTGAGAGGCCTAGTTGAAGTCTGGACTTATGATCCTGTGACGTAATGAAAACCGTCCTATTCTGCAACAAAGTGGGCCAAAATGTGTCCACATTGATCTAAAAGATGTATTGCCAGTTGGTCCAAACACTTGATGGAAGTTTTTAGTCGCAAGGGAGGTACAACTAGTTTTTAGGTTTGTGGAGCAATCATAGAGCTTAGGTAGATTTAGATAGATTTTTTTCCCTTATTGAATAAAATTATTCTTTGCAAATTTTTACTTTTATGATAATAGAAATTGTTTGTTGACTTGAAACATTTATATAAAATAAAGCAAATCCAGAATAAATCAGGAGGCCAAAAAATTTCAGATCAATGTACACAAGCCTTGCTTTAAGTATAATCAGAACCTTAGTCAGTAGTCTCTAAATTTCTTTTAACATACCATACTATACTGCATTTGGTTAAGTAGATTGTCCTGCTTGCTGAAATACTCTTTATGCAACCCTCCCCCAAAAGCTTGGTAAAAAGTTACTTGTTAAGCTGCAGAGGCCTCACTGTGTTAATTAGATTTTAAACCACTCAGTCCAAAAAGAGAAGTTGGGACATTTTAAAAGACATATACCCTGAAGCTTTAAACTTCGTCATGCACTGGCCAAACCTTTGGCATCTCAGCATGTTCCTTGGATTTTCTTCTAGCTGGAAGGGCAAACAAAGAAGATATCTCAGATATTCTGCAATAAATTCTGAGAACTGGGTTTTGCATTTTTACAATTGTGTTTTCTAGGTAATTGTATGTGCCCCAAAGTTGGATTCAATACAAATTGTAATAACTTCTGCTTATTACCATTAACAAATGACCTTTTTTTTTTTTTTTTTTACCAAATCTTTATTTGTTTACCCCAGCTAGATGTCAAAGACAAAATTGTCACAGAAACCAACATTAACCAACCTGCAGCTAACAGCTGGTTGCTGGAAGAACACATCTCCACAGCCTTTCTCTTCCAGTTTTCAACCTGTGAATATTCACCAAAAAAATGATAGGCTTAGACTGAGCCCCTTTTCCATTGGTAACCTCTAACCTTGCCTTGCACCTATACACTGGTACTTGATGAAGGTTGTGGCTGAAACATCCCACTAAGAAATAGTACTCTTGTACAAGAAGCAGATGCATTATCTGCTCCCACGAAATGTTTTCTATAAGCTTACCGGTTCTGGAACACGCATTATTTTTTAATGTTAAATATATAATATAGATATATAATATAATATAAACATACTGTTGAGGGCTAAGATTAAGAGGCAAGGGATAAAATGTCATTCAGCCATTGGTGTGTTTGAAGAATAAAATCCACCAATCCATGTTCTACACCCACTTTAACCTTCCAGGGATGTGGCAGGGCCAGTGGTTGAGAGGCATCATACTGTCTTGCCAATTATCCAAACATGTATATTTTTAGATGGAGGAATTTGGAGCACCAGGAGGAAATCAGCACATGGACAGTTGTGCCCTGGACCTTCTTGCTGCAAGGCAGTATTGTGAGCAACTGCTCCAGCAGGCAGCCCACAGTTCAATGTAAAGAGCAAGGAAAGGAGAAAAATGTATAAATCAGCACTCTGCCAGTGTCTCTCACCTCTCTTTGATTTGGAAATCCATTGGAGCTGATTACCCGTTTGTAAAACTGCACAGAAGCTTTTGGATAACGTGGCTTGTTTTTGTTCCTGAAGTCCACATAGTACAAGCCAAATCTCTCGGAGTAACCTTCGTCCCACTCAAACTTGTCCAGCAGGGACCACGCAGTGTAGCCCTTTACATTGACTCCATCTCTGATAGCTGAGTGAGAGAAAACCATGATTAGATAAGTTAACCCGTGACCCTTTATTGTATATTATGTTTGGAATCATTCACCTTTTAGCATCTCATTGATGTAGTCTTTATAATATTGTATCCTCCACTCATCACACAGCTCTGTGCACATCATCTTCTCAGAGACTCCATTCTCAGTCACGTAAATATTTGGGTTTCCGTACTGAGTCTGTGGGAGGAAGAAAACAGTGCAGTTTATTTAAATTGGGTCTGAGCTGAGATCACTTTAGGTTTAGCACAAATAACAGTATGTCTACTCTGTACCTTGACAAAATTCAGCAGACGTCTGAAACCCCATGGCACAGAGTAGAGCCATTCTGACCCAGGATCAGGCCACCGCGGGTCAACCAGCTCAGCCAGGTCACGGTCTGTGAAGTAGCTGTTGCTGCTATGGCCTGGTGGGTCGTTCCTGTGGGTGATGTAGCGGGTGGTGAAATGGCCGATGCCCAGGAAGTCACACGTCCCCTTTATGTAGCTCTTCTCCTGTGGAGAAAACGTGGGCAGTCGAGACGTCCCAAGTCCTTGCTGCACACTCTTCCTTCCTGCACGCGAGTCTAGATTAATCATTTTTTCAGTCATTACCGCAAAATGAAGTGTTTACCACATAACTTACCAACAAAGTCTTTCATTACTTGAGGGTAGTCTCCATGAAAGATGGGTGTGGCGAACCAGCCCAGGTAGAACTGGACATATCTCTCCGCTGCTTCATTGTCTTTCTGGTTGCTGATGTCCACCGGCTCACCCCAGTCCCCCGACAGAGAGATGCCAACAAGACCTGCAGACATGAAAAGCAGCTCTCAGGATTTGGAAACCCACTGCTGGTTGAATGTTAAACGTTTTTCCACAGATTTTCCAACCTTGTTTACCTTTTTGTTTCGCCCTCCACTGTGTATCATAAGTGTGCCAAACTTTGGCATGTGCCTGCATGGAAAAAGTTACCATTTAAGGTTTAATTTGTTATCTAATTTTAATTAGGTTTGAACACATCTACAGCATCCTCTTACCTTAATGATGTGATGTGCAGCTCTGTAGGCCCCATTACCTCTCAGCCTCATCCCAGGAGCGTGCTCACCTGTCTCATAGCCTTCAACAGCCACAGACTGTAAGTAGATGTCAAGTAAAGAGACATGAGTCTGAGTTTAAGAAAAATAATGTGATTTTGAACTCTGAATATGGCAAACCTGTTGCAAACTCCAAAAGCAATATAAATACTAATTGCAAACACACCCATGGATTGTTGAAAGTGATCCAGTGCTTCACTCGATCGCCAAATTTCTCAAAGCAAAGGTTGGCAAAGTCATTGAAATGATTGACCATACTTATGTTTTGCCATCCGCCATATTTCTCTTGTAAAACCTAGAAGAACAAACAATACAATTTATTACTTGAAGGGGCATCAAAGTTAAACATGGGGTGGTCAGCATTAAACACACCAACCTGAGGGAGATCCCAGTGATACAGCGTAACAATGGGAGTGATGTTGCTCTCCAGTAGGTGGTCAATTAGTTCATCATAGTACTGTATTCCTTTTTCATTTACATGGTCAGCTGCAAATGGTGATCAAGTTTAGAGCGATGATAACTCTTTACATGAAACATTAAAAACTTTGATCGCCTGAACATTTCCCAAATGTTTGCATGTTCTAACAAATGTATTTTACTGGGATTAAATGTGATAGACCAAAACAAAGAAATACATAACTGAAGGAGAAAAAATATATACTTTTCATTTCTATTTAGCCCTCCTGAGTCAAAACAGATTTTTTGCTACAGTTACAGTGGCAAGTCTTTTTGGGTCTGTCTCTGACAGCTTTGCACATTAAGAGGCTTAAGTCTTGTCCATCCTGCTTTGCAAAATAGCTCAAGCTTATTTAGGTTGGATGGAGAGCATCTGTGAGCATCCATTTCCGGGTCTTGCCACAGATTTTCAATTTGATTTAGGTCTAGACTTTGTCTGGGCCATTCTAACACGATTATGCTTTAATCCAAACATATTCATTGTGTCTCTGGCTGTATGTTTAGCTTGAAGAGGAATTTCCACCCAAGTCTTAAGTCTAACAGGTTTTCTTCCAGGATTGGCCTGTGTTAACCTCCATCCTCCATCTTCCCATCAACTATGACTAGATTTCTTGTTCCTGCTGAAGAAAAGCATTCCCACAGCATGTTGAGGATGGCTAAAATGCAAAGTTTTCATCTAAGTTGTTATCTTACCAAAGCATTTTTGTCCACATCTTTGCTAAGTCCTCAGAACGGCTCAAACTACATACAGAACTTATTATGGCTTTACTCCAACAATTCAGCAATCTTGCCTTCTATAAAGGCCAGATTTGTGTGGTCCACAACTGTTAGTTCTCCTGTCACCAGATTCTTTCAATTTACAGATGATGGATTGAACTGTGCTGTATGAGACATTCAAAGGTTTGGATAGTGTTTTATAACCTTCACAGAATACTTGTATTTGTACTCATTTTTAATTACATACACATTGCACATTTACTATTTAGGTGTATCAAAGTAAAGTGATTGGAATACAAATTTATTCTACACTTGCAAAAAATGTTATTGTAAACAGTTGTGAAAATCATAGACCCTTTTCCTTCCACTTCATAATTTTGTGCGACTCTGTTTTGGTCTATCACATGGACTCCCAATAAAATTCTTTTTTTGTGGTTATGATATAACAAAAAGTAAAACAAAAAACTCCAGAGGTATGAATTTCTTCATAAAGCACTACTCACATTTTACACCAGTGGGAATAATTCTTGGCCAGGCGATCGAGAAGCGATAATGATTCAGCCTCAGGTCCTTCATCAGAGAAATATCATCCTGTACAAAATACATGCCATGCAGTGAGATATTTAGATTTAGATCTCCATGCAACGCAAATTCCTGCTGTCTCTAAAAATCTGTATAACTCCCCACCTTGATTTTATAGTAGCCCTCACAGGAGGAGTCCCCCGTGTCATTGAGTTGGATTTTGCCTTTTTTGTGACTGAACACATCCCAGATGCTCAGTCCTTTTCCATCTTTGTCCCAAGCTCCCTCTGTTTGATAGGCTGAACCTCCGGCACCCCACGAAAATCCTTACCAATGCAACAATCGGAGAGTTTGGTCAGCTCTCACAGAGGGCAAGTCTGGGAAAATTAACAAAGGACTTTGTACAAAATATGTGTACCAGCTGGAAAAGTGCCATAATAGAAGGAGCCGTGGTTGTTCTTTGTCCAGTCGAAGTCCTCAGCCGCAGACAGACACAGCACCAACATAAACACATGGCACACACTGATTGCACAGCGGGGCTGCATGATACTCCAAAGCCTTCAGCTCAGCTGATGAGATCCTCTCTGATGTATGCACAGGGACGAGAACAATTTCAGTAACAACATTCAATCACATGAACAAACATGTTATAAACCAGCCAACAAATTTCTTGAAAATGAAGGAAACTTGTTTCATAGACAAACATAAACATCCATGAAAGGTCAAGCAGTCTAGAAGCATCCAGTGTGATGGTCTGTGGGGGGTCTCGGCCCCCTAATGCAAAGCCAAATGCCTCTTTTCTAACTCAATGGAGTGTGAGCTCATCGTGCTGAGGCAGACAGATCCTATACAAACTGTGGTTTCACCTCTGTAAGCAAAGCTAATGTTTGAGAGACCGATACATTTACAGTCCACAGTCACATGACAATGCTTGTATGTTTCCACACAAATAAATATGGACATTAAAACTTTGGATTTTTCAGCATTCGTATGGGATTTCATGCTACTTTTAAAATCCTGCAATCATTGACTTATATAGTGCCACTAACACTTCAAATATCAAATTGGAAATATAGCGCAAAATATAATTAACCTGATATAATTTACGGTCATGTATCACACTTTTAATCAGTGTGCTTTCTTTGCTTTAACAAAGAAAACAATTTTTTTCTACCCATGCATTATCTTTTACAATCTTCCCCGACAAAAACATTAAAACTCCAAACCATCTTTGCCTTATTTACCTGTAAACCTATGAAGACCGTATTCACTTAAAGCTGACAAATTACTCCCAAAATACCTCCAAAAGCAGCAGATGTAGAAAGCTGGGTACGTCTAATGAAGAAGTCTGCACAGCATGGTGTAGCACCACTCTTCTCCAGAGCCGTCTGCTGGGGTCATTGTGAAAGCTGGCCGCATTGTGAGAGTCAGTGTATTGTTTTACCTGTTTAGAAAATGCTGAATGGTTTATTTAGTTCAAAGTGTTTGCATTCCCCATTTGTCTGGGTCAGGTGAGGATAGAAATGACTGTATTTGCATTAGCTTACAAGTAAATGAAACCCTTACCATCTGAATGTATATGCAATTACATACAAAAATAAAAGATTTTGCATTGAAAATGATTAGAAATGGATTAGAAATGATTAATCTGAATACAGCACACACATATATCCATCCATCAATTCATTTTCTATACCCGCTTCTTCCTAACAAGTTCACAGGGGGGCTGGTGCTTATCTTCAGCAGTCTAGAAGCAAGAGGTGGGGTTCACCTTGGACAGGTCGCCAGTACATCGCAGCGCAACACAGGGACACACAGGTAGTGTTGGGCAGTAATAAGGTAATAAGGTATACCTGCGGTATCTTTCAAAAGCAACGGTATCAGTTTCAATAAAATATAGGAGATAAGGATTAAATATAAGATAATTAAATCAATGTCTAAAAATTAATCTATGTCCAGCAGCACTTATATGTGGTTGAATTTTCAGTTTTACTTCCACAGTAGTGAGACTTTTGATGTTTATGAACGTGACGTCACCACGTGACAGCGAGGAGGAGGAGAGAGAGAAAGATGGCAAGTCACGCACCGTATGAACTCGTCGCTAAGAAGAACACGACATCTGCAGTCTGGCAATACTTCGGGTTCCTAGCAAATGAGACGGGGGAGCCAGTAAATACTGATGAGGCAATATGTAAATTGTGTGATAAAAAGGTGACTGCAAGGGACGGAAACACGTCAAACCTAAGGACGCATCTCAGAGTTAACCATCCACTCACTGCTGCGAGGACGCATTTGGCCC
This sequence comes from Girardinichthys multiradiatus, assembly GCF_021462225.1. Lineage (NCBI taxonomy): Eukaryota > Metazoa > Chordata > Actinopteri > Cyprinodontiformes > Goodeidae > Girardinichthys > Girardinichthys multiradiatus. Next base: position 25,202,977 of record NC_061795.1, on the reverse strand, counting down.
CGAGTTCAATAAGCGCAACAGTTTCAACACCTCCCGCTGATACCGATGCAGGACCAAAACCAACAACAACTAAGTCCACCGCCACTTATACGCAGTCGACAATAATAGGGGCCTTCGGGAAAACAACGAAGTACAAAAGGGACAGTGTCCGTTGGAAAACCTGCACGGATGCAGTGACAAAATACTTGGCAAAGGAAATGGTCTCTTTCCACACGGTGGAAAAAAAGTCCTTTAAGGACATGGTAAAGGTCCTAGATGCCCAGTACGAGCTACCAGGACGGAAACATTTCTCACAAACAGCCGTCCCACATTTATATATTAAAGTTAGAGACGAGGTTCAAGTACTGCTGTCAGAGGCCGAGAGTTATTCTTTAACAACTGACATGTGGTCATCAGTTAACATGACTCCATATATGTCCCTGACTGTCCACACCATTGTACACCTGAGTGGAAACTTGAATCCAAATGCCTCCAAACAACGTATTTTCCTGAGAGTCATACGGCGGACAACCTTGCTGCAGCGCTCAGAGTTGCACTTCAGGACTGGCAACTTGACGAGAAAAAACTTTCAGCCATAACCACTGACAACACTGCCAACATTTCTGCCGCAATCAGGTCCCTGGAGTGGCCGTGGCTTAACTGCTTCGGTCATAATCTAAACCTGGCTGTCACAAATGCAATGCATGACAATAGGCAAAAAACCGAGCGCGCCCTCGGAGTGTGCCGTTGTATTGTCGGGGCCTTTTCACACAGCTGGCAACGTAAGAGTGAACTCCACAAGAAGCAAGTGGAGTTGGGACTCCCAGAACATAGCCTCATAACGGTAAGCAGAAATTTGTATCTAAAAATCTGAATCTGTTATAACATAGGCAAACTAAAAATATAATCATATACATTAAGGGGCTTATTTATTATTTATTTATCAATTCATTTGTTTATTCATCTATTAATTCATTTGTTTATTAATTAATTAATTCATCCATCGGCAGGACTGCGCAACTCGCTGGGGCTCCAAACTGGCAATGGTGGAGCGCATCCTGGAGCAGGCCCAGGGGATCAGACACGTCTTGTCTGACGACAGAAGGAGCAGCCTGTCCCTGACCTGGCAGGACACAGACGTCTTGAAAGCTGTTCACGACGCACTGAAACCAGTCGGTGACTTCACTGATATTTTGTCAGGAGAACATTATGTGACCAGTTCCTCTATCCTCCCCATACTCCAGCTATGCAGGGACAATGTGTTGGCTTTGTCAGAATATGACCTCCAGCTAACAAAGTCAATCAAAACTGGAATTCTAAAAAAGCTAGAGGCCAAATATGAATCCGATTCAGTGCGCAAATTAATGCGAAAATGCACTTTCCTCGACCCTCGTTACCGTGGAGGATATGAGACTGATGCCAGCGCATTGGCTGAGACCAAGGCAGAATTACAGGCTGAGATCGTGAACTTAGAGAACCAAGCATCAGCAGGTCCAGTGGTCATCATCAGAGTGGAAGAGGGAGAGGCGCAACCTGAAACCCCACGAAAAAGGGTGACTCTGGGAAGTCTTCTGCAAAAACAAGCCGATGCAGTGGCAGGTCCCATTGGCAGCGTAGAAGACCGAGTTGGAGCTGAAATAACAGCCTACTGTTTGGAGCCCGTTATCCAAGCAGACAAAGACCCACTTCTGTGGTGGAAATGTGCTGCCCGGCGTTTTCCCCTGATGTCACGGGTGGCCAGAAAGCACCTGTGCATCTGTGCCACAAGCTCGCCGTCGGAACGGGTTTTCAGCACCGCGGGAAAAGTTGTAAGTCCCCAACGTTCCCTGTTAAATCCAGAAAAAGTTAACATGCTGGTTTTTCTGGCTAAAAATCTTGACTAAACCTGTTGACACTTGCCACCCAGCTCACTGCTATTATTTGTTTCTTTTACTTTTACCACTTTTTTAAAGGTCGCTCTTTTTGTTATTTAAAGTTGTTCAGGCTGTGATTTAATTTAATTGATTTGTCTGCGCATTCTGCGCAAAAACTATTTTGGGTGGTCAGGGTAATTTAATTTTTTTGACTGTTATATTTGTACTTTTTAAGCAGTTTCTAATAAACGTTAATATTGTGCACATTATGTTGTTATTGTTTCATTATTAGTGTTTGGTATTTAATTTCTGAACAAGTAGGCACAAGTCAACAGTTTGGTGATGCCGTCTCAGCCTTAAGTCATAATTTTTAATTAGTCACGGTAATGCCGTTTACCGAGGTAAAATGTGGAGACGGTATGAAGGTATCAGAATTTGGATACCGCCCAACCCTACACACAGGACAAACAACCATGCACACATCAATTCATACCTCAGGGCAATTAAGAGAAACCAATTAACCTCACAGCCATGTTTTTGTACTGTGGGAGGAAGCCGGAGTACCTAGTAAGAACCCAGGCATGTTTGGGAGAACATGCAAACTCCATGCAGAAAGATCCCCAGCCAGAAGGTGAAACCAGGACCTTCTTGGTGCAAGGCAACAGTGCTACCAACTACCAAGTGTCTTTTGGCAAATTAGCCACATTTGACATAATTGGGCATAACTCTGACCACTAGATGGAGAAGTACTTTCAATATGATCCGCTATTCATGCATCAAGTGGTATACAGAAGCCAACTTGACAACGTGGTGGTGTAAGGCATGTTTGTGACAATATCAAGAGGTTAAAACATCATACCAGTGCATCTGTATATATGTGAATATAATCAAAAAGCTTTATGTTTTTAAATCAGTAATTCAACTGAGAAAACAAAACCACCATAACGTGGTGGAGGGGTTTGAGTGCTCAAATGATCCTAGAGGCTATGTTGTCTGGGGCCTAAATGCCCCTGGTAGGGTCTCCCATGGCAAACAGGCTCTAGGTGATGGGTCAGACAAAGAGTGGTTCAAGAATCCCTCATGAAGAACAAAATATCGAGGCACGTGACGTCGCCCGGTACGGTGGAGCCAGGGTCCCACCCTGGAGCCAGGCCTGGGGTCGGGACTCGTCGGAGAGCGCCTGGTGGCCGGGTTGCTCCTCGCGGGACCCGGCCGGGCCAAGCCCGAACGAGAGACGTGAGGCCATCCCCCAGTGGGCCCACCGGGGGGAACCGTGAGGGACCGGTGCAAAGAGGATTGGATGGCGGACAAAGGTGGAGACCTCAGCGGCCCGATCCCCGGATGCTTAGGCTGGCTCTAGGGACGTGGAATGTCACCTCGCTGGGGGGGGAAGGAGCCTGAGCTTGTGCGGGAGGTCGAGAGATATCGACTAGAAATAGTCGGGCTCGCCTCCACGCACAGCGTGGGCTCTGGAACCCATCTCCTTGAGAGGGGTTGGACTCTGTTCTTCTCTGGAGTGGCCCATGGGGAGAGGCGGCGGGCTGGTGTGGGTTTGCTTGTTGCCCCCCAGCTCAGCCGTCTCGTGTTGGGGTTTACCCCAGTGGATGAGAGGGTCGTATCCCAGCACCTTCGGGTTGGGGAGAGATCTCTGACTATCATTTCAGCCTACGGGCCGAGTGGCAGTGCAGAGTACCCGGCCTTCTTGGCGTCCCTGTCGGGGGTGCTGGATGGTGCCCCTCCCGGGGACTCCATTATTCTGCTGGGGGACTTCAACGCCCACGTGGGGAACGACACTGACACCTGGAGAGGCGTGATCGGGAGGAATGGCCTCCCCGATCTGAATCCGAGTGGTGTTTTGTTATTGGACTTCTGTGCTAGTCACGGATTGTCCATAACGAACACCATGTTCAAACATACGGGTATCCATCAGTGGACTTGGCACCAGGACACCCTAGGCAGGAGGTCGATGATCGACTTTGTTGTCGTATCATCAGACCTTCGGCCGCATGTTTTGGACACTCGGGTGAAGAGAGGGGCTGAGCTGTCCACTGATCATCACCTGGTGGTGAGTTGGATCCGCTGGAGAATAGTGATGGTCTGCTGGGAACGCCTGGCAGAACCCTCGGCCAGGGATGTATTCAACTCCCACCTCCGGGAGAGCTTCGACCAGATCCCGGGGGATGTTGGAGACATAGAGTCCGAGTGGACCATGTTCTCCGCATCTATTGTCGATGCTGCTGCCCGTAGCTGCGGCCGTAAGGTCTGCGGTGCCTGTCGCGGCGGCAATCCCAGAACCTGGTGGTGGACACTGGCAGTAAGGGATGCTGTTAAGCTGAAGAAGGAGTCCTATCGGCTGTGGTTGGCTTGTGGGACTCCTGAGGCGGCTGACGGGTACCGTGAGGCCAAGCGTGCTGCGGCCCGGGCTGTGGCAGAGGTAAAAACTCGGGCCTGGGAGGAGTTCGGTGAGGCCATGGAGAAGGACTACCGGTTGGCCTCGAAGCGATTCTGGCAAACCGTCCGTCGCCTCAGGAGGGGGAAGCAGTGCTTCGCCAACACTGTTTATAGAGGGGGCGGGAGACTGCTTACCTCGACTGAGGACATTATCGGGCGGTGGAAGGAGTACTTCGAGGATCTCCTCAATCCTGCCATCACGCATTCCGTGGTGGAAACAGAGGCTGGGGACTTGGGGTTGGACTCTTTCATCACCCAGGCTGAAGTCACCGAGGTGGTTAAAAAGCTCCGCGGTGGCAAGGCTTCGGGGGTGGATGAGATCCGCCCTGAGTACCTCAAATCTCTGGATGTTGTGGGGCTGTCATGGTTGACACGGCTCTTCAACATTGCGTGGCGGTCGGGGACAGTGCCTCTGGACTGGCAGACTGGGGTGGTGGTCCCCCTACATAAGAAGGGTGCCCGGAGGGTGTTCCAACTGCAGGGGGATAACACCCCTCAGCCTCCCTGGTAAGGCCTACGCCAGGGTATTGGAGAGGAGAGTCCGGCCGATAGTCGAACCTCGGCTTCAGGAGGAGCAGTGTGGTTTTCGTCCCGGCCGTGGAACACTGGACCAGCTCTATACCCTCTACAGGGTGCTCGAGGGTTCATGGGAGTTTGCCCAACCGGTTCACATGTGTTTTGTGGACCTGGAGAAGGCATTCGACTGTGTCCCTCGTGATGCCCTGTGTGAGGTGCTCCAGGAGTATGGAATCGGGGGCCCTTTACTAGGGGCCATCCGGTCCCTGTACAAGCGGAGCAGGAGTTTGGTCCGCATTGCTGGCACTAAGTCGGACCTGTTCCCAGTGCATGTTGGACTCCGGCAGGGCTGCCCTTTGTCACCGGTCCTGTTCATAACTTTTATGGACAGGATTTCTTGACGCAGCCAAGGGCCGGAGGGGTTCGGGGACCAGTGGATTTCGTCTCTTCTTTTTGCAGATGACGTGGTCCTGCTGGCCCCCTCTAGCCAAGACCTACAGCATGCGCTGTGGCGGTTCACAGCCGAGTGTGAAGCGGCTGGGATGAGGATCAGCTCCTCCAAGTCCGAGGCCATGGTTCTTGACCGGAAAAGGGTGGCTTGTCCTCTTCAGGTTGGAGGGGAGTTCCTGCCTCAAGTGGAGGAGTTTAAGTATCTCGGGGTCTTGTTCACGAGTGAGGGAAAAATGGAGCGGGAGATTGACAGACGGATCGGTGCGGCTGCCACAGTAATGGGGGCGCTGTGCCGGTCTGTTGTGGTGAAGAGAGAGCTGAGCCGAAAAGCAAAGCTCTCAATTTACTGGTCGGTCTACCTTCTTATCCTCACCTATGGCCATAAACTTTGGGTCATGACCGAAAGAACGAGATCCCGGATACAAGCGGCTGAAATGAGCTTCCTCCGTAGGGTGGCCGGGCACTCCCTTAGAAATAGGGTGAGGAGCTCGGCCATCCGGGAGGGGCTCGGAGTAAAGCCACTGCTCCTCCACATCGAGAGGAGCCAGTTGAGGTGGCTCGGGCATCTATACCGGATGCCTCCTGGACGCCTTCCTCGGGAGGTGTTCCAGGCACGTCCCACCGGGAGGAGGCCCAGGGGACGACCCATGACACGCTGGAGGGACTATGTCTCTCGGCTGGCCTGGGAACGCCTTGTGCTCCCCCTGAAGGAACTGGAGGAGGTGTCTGGAGAGAGGGACGTCTGGGCATCTCTGCTGAGTCTGCTGCCCCCGCGACCAGGTTCCGGATAAGTGGAAGACGACGAGTACGAGTACGAAACAAAACATCTAGACTTATTACATCCACTCATTTGTTAATTTTGATGATTATGGCTTACAGCTAATAAAAAAAATCTGAAGTAAAGGCTTGAAAAGATGCATTTTTCTAAATGGAATTGCTGAAATGAATTAACTCTTCAATCATATGGTAATTTACTGAAATTCACCTGTAATATACACGTACCAGGCAAAACACGCTTGAGAAAAATTACAAGTGAACAATATCTAAATCAGACACAAAAAACAAAGCAAAACATTTATTTTTTGTGCTTACAATTCTCATTTCTTATATAACACGTACACTTTATCCTCTTTTATGGCCCAGCCATAATGTTTCATGACACACACATGAACAATTGGGATTCTGAATTCTTCAACAAAAACATGTCTAGAAAGCTACTGAATAAGCACCTAATGACAACACCTTAATGCATATCAGGGACACATTTCTCACTAAGTTTGAAATTAATGATGGGGAGAAATGCAGATATGCTTTAAATCAGGCAAAGAATGGGCACTGGTAGCACCGCTGACTATTACACTGTAACTGTAACTCCATCTAAATAAATTACTCATCAACTAATACAAATAAAAGGTGTCCATGTTCTCATTAAGTGGCGCAATACACACACAACCCATTATTCTTAGTAATCGTCATCCTCCTCATCCACTTCAGGCACAAATTCAAGCTCATTGTCATCTTCGTCTTCATCATATTCATTCTCCTCGTCTTCATCCTCTTCCTCCATGTCATAATCCTCAGCACTATTCAGCAGGAGTTTGGTTCGATTGATTTCGCTCTCATCATCAAGATTAACATGAACCTGGAAGAGCAGGAACAAATTAGATTTTAATCAGAGGCAAAGAAAAAGCATGCAAGGCACAACTTCTCATCATAATATTTATAGAATGATGTGAACAAGATATCATTTAGTGATACAGTCAGTATGAGAATGTTAGGCAGAATGCTGTCACATGATGTAAAGAGTTTTTTAAAACCCGATCAAGATCATTTGCACCCTGCAGATACAGCACCTTTCAAAAGTGTTTATACCCTTTAAAACTTTTCACATGTTGGTACACCTACAACCTTTAAGGTATTTTATTGAGATCTTTTGTAATAGAGCAACACGGAGTTTGCATCATTGTAGAGTAGAAGGAAAACAACACATGGTTTTCAAAGTTTCTGACAAAAATCCAAAATGTGAATTTAGTCTACTTAACTCTGATACCTCTAAATAAAATCAAGTTAAACCAATATTTAGTAAAACTGCTTTTCACTGCAATTACAGCAAAAAGTGTTTTAGGAAATCTTTACCAGTTGTGTACATCGAGATTTTTGCTCGTTCGTCTCTATAAAATAGCTCAATCGCACTGGACAGAGAGCATCAATGGCAAATTCTTAGCTTGATTTAGGTTTGGACTTCGACTGGGATTTATTCCTTGATCTTAACCTATCCATTGTAGCTCTGGCTGTATGTTTAGAGTTGTTGTCCTCCTGCAAGGTTTTTCGCAACCTCTAGCAGGGTTTCCAACAGGTTTGTCCTGTATTAAGCTCCATGCATCTTCCCATTACCTCTGACCAGGTTACCTGCACCTGCTGAAAAAAAGCACCCCCACACCAAAAATCATTTATGTCCGATTAAGTGTTTGTGCAAATCCAATTAAATTCAAAATGCAGCTTTGTAATAGTACATCCCCTGTATTTACATTTATCTGCAATCATTTATTCATCCAAAAATGGTTAAGAGGTGCCAAAAAAATACTCTGGTATATTACTATATTATTGCTATAAAATAACCACCTGGCTATGGGTTTCTTAGATATTGTGAACATTATATAAAATGTATTAGATGTACTGCAAAATACCCAATTTACTAACAAACATAATTTTCCCACTGGGATAATCAATGAGGTTCTACAGACATTAAATAAGTTCAGACATTATTTAGACTGTCATAACTTGTAACCATGTGATGTCCTGACCTGAAGTGATTTATTTTTACCTTATTTTCTGGTAAAGGGTCCAGGGAGGCTCCTTCTTCTGTTTGAGCGTTGATGATGGACTTCAAGGCCCCTTCTTCAAACTACAATACAATGTGCAAACAACAGATGAAGCACGGGTATGTGCAAAAACACCTTTATCTTCATGCACTCACACTGACCTTCAGGCGGTTGAGCTGGTCTTGCAGCATGACTTTGATTTTGAGGAGGGTCTCCTCTTCCTTCTTCAGCTCCTGCAAACGGCTGTGCATGTTTGCTGCTGCAGTCAGACCATTCCTCAACACTGAAAGAGCCAACAGAGGCTATGAACTGCTCATTCTGCGTTTTATTATGTTTGCCGCAAAGGTGTTTCCTCCTTGTGTTCAAAATGAAATGTGTAAGAGCTGCTTTGTTTAAGATCGTATCTATTAACATTTAAATTCAGTTAAAGTGGTGACATTATCCATTTAACGGTAGATTACACGATAAAAAGCAATAAATATTGTGCCTACAAAAAACTAAAATATATTTTGTGTTTCTCGGTATTAGCTGCTATAGAAGTCAGTTTCGTATTGTAGCGGTGCACTAAAAGCTCAGTTTAGTTATCTATTCCCAAACCGGAACCAGTTTAAAAAGCATTACCTTTGCTTATAAACACTGCCTACAGCCCCATGCCAGCATTTAAATATGACAATCAGGATAAGGTGCGTCGGAGAGCCTTTATATTTCACGAAGCCGAGTTGTTATGCTACTACAGGCTAAAGTTTGGTTTCTGTCATCGAAATGGCGTCATTCTTCTTCTTCGCCTTCTTCTTTCTCTTCTTGTTCAATGGCAGTTGGCATGCAACGTTTTGGGACATTACTGCCACTAACTGGAATGGAGTGTGGATCAGGATATTTACGGGACCATGGCGCTTAATTCAATTCAATTCAATTCAATTCAATTCAATTCAAAAATACTTTATTAATCCCAAAGGGAAATTAAATGTTGTTATAGCTCATATTAGTAGTAGATGCTGATGGCTGTGGGCAGGAAGGATCTCCTGTAGCGCTCCGTCTTACAGCGGATCTGAAGAAGCCTCTGACTGAAGACACTCTGTTGTTGTAGGACAGTCTCATGAAGAGGATGCTCAGGGTTCTCCATAATGTTCTTCATTTTATGAAGAATCCGTCTTTCCACAATGATCTCCAGAGGTTCCAGAGGAGTCCCCAGAACAGAGCCAGCCTTTTTTATCAGCTTGTTGAGCTTTTTTAAGTCCCTGGCTCTGATGCAGATTCCCCAGGAGATGATGGTAGAAGAGATCACGCTCTCCACAACAGACTTATATAAGATATGCAGCATCTTGCTGCAAACATTGAAGGACCTAAGCTTCCTCAAGAAGTACAGTCTGCTCTGTCCCTTCTTGTAGATGGCTTCACAGTTGCATCTCCACTCTAGTCTGTTGTCCAGGTGAACACCGAGGTATTTATACTCCTCCACCACCTCCACTTCTTCTCCCAAGATGAAAATAGTTTTTGACTTATTCCTGTTTCTCTTAAAATCTACAATCATCTTCTTTGTTTTAGTCACATTCAAAATGAGATGATTGTTTCCACACCATGCCACAAAGCGGTCCACCACCTTCCTGTACTCAGCTTCTTGTCCATCTCTGATCCACCCCACAACTGCAGAATCATCCGAGTATTTCTGCAGATGACAGGAGTCTGTCTTGTACTGGAAGTCTGAGGTGTACAGAGTGAAAAGGAATGGTGAGAGTACAGTCCCCTGTGGTGCTCCTGTGCTGCTGACTACCTGGTTAGACTCACAACCCTTCAGTCTCACAAACTGTGGTCTGTTTGTCAGGTAGTCTTTGATCCAGGAGATTGTTGAGGCCTCCACCTGAGTCTTCTGGAGTTTCTGACAAAGCAAATCAGGTTGAATTGTATTAAATGCATCGGAGAAATCAAATAACATGATCCTCACAGTGCTACTGGCTTTGTCCAGATGACAGTGGGTTTGTTGAAGAGGGTGACCGCGACCCTGTACGGAAGAAGCGGGTATAGAAAATGGATAGATGAATGAATGGTTTTTTTGTTATTCATGCTTTAAAAATAAGACTACATATGTATTCAAATGTGAACAGAAAACAAATAATAATAATAATTATTAATAATAATGCTGACAATAATAATAATAATAATAATAAATAGCTATACGTTTTTAAGTAGACAGTCATTGTGGTTATTCTATGTTCCAAACTGAATTAAATGTCATCCATTTTAAATCCCAACCAGTCTGTTTAATTTTTTTTTTTTTTTTGCCCCAACAACTGTTGTTGTGACTAAACAAAAAGAAATGTGTAATGTTTTTTGCTCCTGTCTCCAAAAAGTTCACAGTTCAACAATCATGTTGATCTTGGATTAAACTTCTTTTACTTTTGGAGGTAATAGCCATTTTAAATATAAACAATGATAATAGGATATTTAAATTTTTGTCACAGACCTTTCTTTATGTTTAGCTTTAAAATTGTTCATTTGGATTAAATGGTTTGTGAAATAGAGCAGTCACTGATTAAGCTGGCAATATTACAGAAACATGTGGTTCTGAAATAATTATAGCTAAGCGATCCCTGAAGGGCTACTCTAATAATAACCAAACAGTTAACAGTTTTGAACCATTTATATTTCTTGGCATATAGAGCTCATATTTGATTAACTCAGTTTAACATGAGAGTCCTTCACCAACAAACTAGAAATACGTGCTCTTTATAAGCACCAAAGGGCGACAGAGAATAGTGAAATTTGGCGACATCTAGTGGCAAATGTGTGGCAATGGCCCACTTTCGAGAACAAATGCATTATTGAATAATTGACTGCTATCTTTTGAACATGTAAACATAACTCAAAATTACTGCTAGTTAATACGTTTACAACAATAGAATATAATCAGCACAACATGTCTGGATAGACTCACATTATATACGTAAAACAATCTCTAGTTATTGGACCTAACGACCAAAGATGACAAAACAAAATTCATTACAAGCTAGTGACTCTACAAATAACATGCCTAGAAATATATCTGTATCTAGTAGAAAAAATATCTATATATTAATTTTTGAATTCTGTTTTAATTCTAAAATTAAAGTATCTCACTTTAGATTTAAAATACCCCTAAATTGTAACACCCCCATATAGTTTTTATGATCTCCCCCCCCCCCCCCACCGAAGCTGGTGCCTATCTCCAGCAGTCTATGGGCAGGAGGCAGGGTACACCCTGGATAGGTCGCCAGTCCATCGCAGGGCAACACACAAACAACCATGCACACACTCATTCACACATCTAAGGGCAATTTAGAGTGACCAATTAACCTAACAGGCATGTCTTTGGACTGTGGGAGGAAGCCAGAGTACCCGGTGAGAAGCCACGCATGCACGGGGAGAACATGCAAACTCCATGCAGAAAGACCCCCGGCCGAGAGTCGAACTGAGGACCTTCTTGCTCCTCATGGTAAAAGTTTTAATCACATAAGGCTTTCAGAGGGTAAGAGCATTCTGTAATATCTTTTATGTAATTAAAGTAAAATTTGATTTAAAGAAAAACACATTGTCCAAGGTGCTAACAGTTATCAGACCTATTAGGTGAACCTAAATAAGTGTTGGCATTTTTTATTTATTACCTGCTGTCTTTTTCACCTCATAAAGGTTTGAAGGTGCAGGCGTCAAGTTTACAGTGCAAGTATGCCAAATTTGTTACATGTGTAGTTTGTGTTGTTAATAACTGAGGTTTATTGTGCTGGATTACACATTAGGTGCACACCTGGGGGACGTTTATTTTCCTTTACTCTTTGCTTTACTTTAAAACAGAAAGCTATCAAATATTATAAGAATGATAAGATTTGAAGATAATTCTTAAAACAAAATTACAACAAGATCAATTATGACAGAATAATTTTGAGTTTTAATTAAGTATAGTCAGGAATTCTTGTAAAAGTTCTCTCTATGCATGTCATACACAGTGGATGTAAAAGGTATACACACACCCCTGTCAAGGGGTGTGTGTATACCAAGGTTTTTGTGATGTAAAGAAACAAGACCATAAAAATTGTTTTTTTCAAATGTTTTGCACCTTTAATGTAAGAAATATTCTGAAAATGCAGCTGAACAAAAAAACAAACCACAACAAATCTGTTACAGGGCAAAATATGACAAACAGGCAGACACACACACACACACACACACACACTGGAGTGAAGTTGCTCCTAACTCCCATAAAGCTCCACTAAAAAGGAGCAGGTGGTGTGGATGACAAAACCAGTGAGAACAAAAATAAATCCCATATGGAACTTATTGTTGTGGGCAACATCTGAAACGGCTCTTAATCAGTCTTCAAAAATATTTGAAGAGCCCATTAGGTTCTTTATAGCATTTCTTCGCTGAGTCCATCCAGATGTGAATGTTGATAATGATATAGCACACTGGCACAACTGGAGACAAAATAACTACAGAGGGGACATGTCTGTCTCTGCTTACACACATGAAAAGGGAAATGCTGTGGGTTGTAGGTTCCCCACATTGCCTAATTTTTCCATGTTCTTCATTTATTTAGTGGTTTTACATTCTTGGGGTTTGGGTGTCACAGGGATTGATTGCTGTAAGACGCATCACAAAGAAGTAACGAGTTTGAGGTTTTTCTGTAAAAGGTCATATAACAGAATAATAGCTCAAACATTGTCATTTAAAAAAAAAATAAGTGAATCCTTTCTCTTTTCTGGCATTTATGTCAGGACTTAAAATGCCAAGGTCTTGTGAGGTTTTATGGGTAAATACACAAAACCTGAAATGAACAGAACTACCTGACAAAAAATAAGTTAAGATGGAGAAGCAGAGTGAAAAAAATGTGTTACTGCTTCTATAGAAATTACAAGTGCATGTAGCAGACAAACACACTTGAGTGAATAATTGTGGGCAGTTTCCTAATTTCAGAACAGTATACTCCACCCTTTTCCTAGTTTACACATTCCCCCATGTCTGGTAGCACTTTTTATTTCTTGCTGCTGATTCCCCTCCTGCTGTTTTTGTTCTTCTGATGTCTTACAGTTTGGGTTGACCCCCTCTCCACGCTGGTTCTCTTCTGATGTAGCCTGCAGACTTGCCTGCTGGTGCTCAGCGTCCTCTAAGAAAGGGTGGGATCCTCCTTCATCTGTGAACCATTGCCTTTAAAAAACCTAAAGCTGCTTTCCGATTGGTAGTTTGGAGTACACAGGTGTGAGCCATTCTGCAATCTAGGTTACGCAACCAACAAAACACTAAAACATGAAATAAAATCAAGGTAAATACAATAAAACCATCCTAAATCAAAGAAACATCATATATTAAAAGAAGCTTCACTTCTTGTGATATATAAACATTGGGTTTCATCTAGGGGACGCCGATTGCAGTTTTCTGGCCGATCACCGATTACCAATCTTTAAAAAGCCTGACCTGCCGATACTGATTTAGGCCAATACCAATTTTCTTTATAACTGACACTGTCAGGTGTCATAAGGTCACAACACACCTTCAATGTTCCAATCCTATGTTGTCAACAGTTGTGAACCGTAGACGTGACCTGGTGGGCGGGTCTGTCAGTCAGACCTCTGTTACGGCAGAGCAAAAAGGGACAGTGGGTGATTTTCAGACCTTTGCGGAGGTAGATAAGATCGGTTGATAAGATCGGTTTCACATGAAAATATTGGTTGATCACAATTACTCAAAATTGAGTAAATCGGGGCCGATCAATCGGTGCACCCCTAGTTTCAACAGTACATGACTTTGGATTATTAGATCTTTAAAAATGTTACTTGAATTACATAGGTGCAAACAACCTGCAGGATGGAAAAATCTCCTTTTTTTCTGCTTTGTAGTTAAGGAAGCATTAATCTTGCATTATTAACTAAAAACCAAACTGCCACAATGGTAAAATTACAACCTACTTTAATGTAAACATCATTGCACAACAAATACTGATTGTTAAGAAGTTCACTCAGCTTTCAGACAATGATAATACTACCCAGCAATTCTATTTCAAAATCATCAAAACAAACTTGTTCTTCACAATAAAATGTTTTAATTTATGAAGTTTGTGATGCTTCTGTTGATACTGCAAATAACTTCTAGTATTATTTTTAGAATTTGTAGCAAACACCTTCATTAGCCTACAATTGCATCAGTGTAATGGAAACCTGAAGGATCTGAGGGTCAAATGAAATGGTGCTCCAACATCACAGCTGTCAGCTTATCAGAGAAGACACATGACCCTCTGGACACTCATCAGTGGGCTCCCTGGGAGACAGACAGTTGTTTTCTCTATGTTATCATGCAGACTCTGTTGCAGCTGTAACTAGTCCCCAATTAAATCCTGTTCTGGAAGAACTTAGGCCTTAGTGGCATCTAAGACCGAGGTTCAACCTCTGCACGCAGCAGATGGTAATCTGGTGTTCTGCAGCGTTTCAAGATGCTCTTCGGGTCTGGAGAAAGCATTCATTATACTTCTGTTTTATTCTCTCCTGTTGTCTTTGCTTTTTAAAAACTATTTTGTAATACCTGTATTTCTAAAAAGAGCTGTTCTCTTTTACAGTTTGATAGTTTGATCAACTGAGAAAACATATTGACAGAAAAGTGGTTAATTTAATTTGGATTAGTAACTGTAGTCACTTTTAACCTTCTTATGACCATCAAGTCAGGACAGACAGGAATGTCAGCTGCTTTTCCCCCCTTTAAACTGCCCAGTTAAAAACCTACAGTAAAAATAACATCCAAATACTGAAAGATGAAGTTCTCTCGCTCAAAAGCACTTACTCGTTACACTTTTTTTGATAAAATTTAAAATAAATTCAGGTTACCTGTAAATAAGTTTGGTCATAAGTGGGTTTGCCTAACACGATATTTATCTTTAAGAGAATGCTGCCCCACTTCACCTTCTCCACTTTAAAATAGAGCATTGTTCAGTTAAAAGTTCTCAAAAATATAAGTTATACTTGAACACGTTTAACTGAACAGGGATTCTTCAAAAACACAGATTCTTAGTTGGGTTTAGCTTTGACCTTTTACTGGGCCATTCTAATATGTAAACATGCTTAGATCTAAACTATTTCTTGGTAGCCGTGGCTGTATGTTAAAGGTCGTCCTGCTGTAAACTCTGCAGGACAAAGACAGCCTCATGTCTTTCGCAGCCTCTCACAGCCATTCTTCCAGGATTGCCCTGTGCTTTGCGCCATTCATCTTCTTATCAACACTTAGTAGCTTATCTGCCTCTGCTGAAGAAAGGCATCCCCAAACCATGATGCTGCCACCTCCATGTTTTATGGTGGGAGTAATGTGTTATGATGTGCAATGTTAGTTTTCATCTGCAAATATTTTACATGTAGGCCACAAAGTTTAAAATCGGTCTCATTTGACCCGGCCGACTTCTTCCATGTGTTTGCTGTGTCCTCTACATGGCTTGTGGCAAAAAGCAAACGTGACTTCTTATGACTTTTCCTTCAGAAATAGGTTACTTCTTTCCAGTCTTCTTTATGGGCTAGATTTGTAGAGGATACATAATAACTATCCTGTCTCTGATTGTCTCACATAGGCTGTGGATCTCTGCAACTCCTGAGGAGTTACTAGGGGCCTTCTCTATGCTTCTCTGGTTGATTCTCAAAACTTGGGGAAATGTTTATAACCTAAACCTGCTTTAGATTTTTCCACAACTTTATTCCTAAGCTGTCTGGTGTATTCTTTGGTCTTTATGATTTGCTTGTCCACTAATGTTCTCTGACAAACCTCTGAGGCCTTCAGAGTAAATGGGGGTAAATGCAAATGCAGACCACACTTGTGGAATTTGTTAATTTCTTACAATTATACATCACCTTTTCTTTCGTCTATCAAATAAAATCCCAAAGAAATACACTGAAGTTGGTGGTTGTTACATGACAAAATGTGAAAAAGTTCAAGGGGTACTTCTGCAACAAGTCACTGTATATGCAAACTTCAAACAAAAACCACCCTGTTTCCCTCGTGTCTTCTGGTGTAGGGCTGTTCATCAAATGTATCAAGGGAACTAAGGGGTGTAAAGGTAACCTTACCCAGAGAGGGGCCTTGAAGGGGGGATTATAATGACTGTAAAGTAAGTCGAAAGATGAAAGTAGGTGGTGACCAGTTTGTGGAGTCATTGGGGTCAGAAAATCTCTGGGGAATCCTGCATTCTGTTTCAACCAGAGCTGTGAAAAACCACACCGTGGCCCACATCACTTCTCATTCAGTTTCGGTCCAGTGACAACAATGGTTTGCACTTAGATTCATTTATGTCTGAAAAAGCTTGTTTCCCATTGGAGGTGGATTTTTAACAGGAGGTTGGTGGGTTTAGGATGTTTCCTCTAATATGTTACAGTTCGGGGCGACATGAGCCCAGCTCAGGTGAAAGGAAAAGGTCAGAGAATAGGACAGAGCTTTTATATTGAAAGACCTTTAAAACCTTTAAACATCCTGTACAGTTCCACCATTGCTGTTTATTAATACCAGGTGATCTTGTGTCTCTCGCGATGTCATTGACCCAAAGACAGACCAAGCAGAATGTTTTTGCAGTTTGCTTTTTCAAAACTTGTGAAATCCATACATATTTACCCTGCTGTGGTTTTTACTGTACACATTTATTATAAAAGGAATTAGACCACTAGATCGTATATTTAAGAAAGAAAATCAGGGTAACAAGACAGGATAACACCTGGCAAATTTAGCAATTTCATTATTTAGTTAAGGAACACAGTTTCTCCTTTTTGCTAAATAAATATTGACACATAGATTTTATGTGAACTTCCATTTCCAACTGTTATTGAGGCTCACTGTGGCTCCTGTAGATTATTAGAATTAAAACGAAAAGTTCTTTCTTTTATCATGATTGTAGGGTGATGCACTAGGAGAAAGCTTACCCATTGCATATGGTGTACACTGCAAGAGTAAATAAATAAATGCTCATAATTTATGCATTCAGTGTGCAGATGGGTAGTCATTTACATGTTAGGTGCAGATGTTGAATATTGATCTAATTCCCTGTAGTTTTGTTTTTGCTCAGTAAAGCCTTTTGAACTAAGTGAGATTTATCCCTTGGGCGGTCTGTCAATGACTTAAAGAGCATGATTGATAATGCTGTTAATTATCAGATTAACCACAGCGCTGCGGTTTGGCACGCTGTGTGGTGTTTGTCTATTAACACGTGGCCCTGTATGTGTGAGTAGCTGGGTGTTCAGGGCAATCATGCCTGTGTAAATTTGTCAACATAATTTATTTGAAACAAAGCTTTTCTGCCTTATCCTTATTGGTTATTTAGCCTGTTTTTTGGTTTTTTTTTAGCGAAAGCCCTTGCCAGTAAATTGATCTAAGCTGATCCTAAAGAACTAAGATAATATCCAGTGGATTCAGGCAGAGATGCAGAAAGATTCAAGGCCCAATATGAGGTGCTGATCCACAATTGTTTGAATTTGATTTGGGGTCCCTCTTCTATAACCCACAACAGCACCTCTAATTTCTCTTTAACATTGTCTAGTGTTGTGTGCTGTGCATTTAACAACCCTAGATTAATGGCCTGCAAGCCTATTTTTAATATATAAGGTCCAATTTGTTGATGGACCCACCATTACCAGCAATAGCAACGTTAACTATTCTGTAAACATCTTCCACAAGGTTTAGGAGTGTGTTCATAGTTATATGAGACACCAGAATTGCAGCCTCTGCTCTAATTCATCCTCAAGGTGTTCAATAAGGTTGAGGCCAGGACTCTGTGTAGACCAGTCAAGTTTCTCCATATCAGACTTTATACACCTGCAGCCATCGAAGAGATTGAAACATTAGAATCCATTGATTTGGTGATGTGAACCAATACGTTTGGCAATATACTGTAGTGCATCTTTACCTAGTGAAAAACAATAAAATACAAAGAAAATAGACATCTGGCCAAGATATTCCATTTGCACCAACAAACAAAATTAAGTAAAAACAAAATTATAAAAAAAAATGTCTAGGGAACCCAAAGATCGATTGCAGAAAGATTATTTGAATTCGAGTCAATCCAACTAAATGTAAATCTAAAGAACAAGTCTGACTCTTGTTTTTTTTACAAACTACATACACCAACTTCACTTCTTCAGACAAATATACTCATATCTTAACAACCCAACATTCTGTATTAATCTTTCTTTTTTTAGCATGAACTGAATTTTTTCTGTTTATCCATAAAGAACCTGCTTACAATGGTGCACTGCTAGATAACTGTACCAAATGTGCTTAGATGGGAAATGAAAGGTGTCATCTTCAAAATAAAAGCCAGTTTTTTAAAAGAAAAACAGCATAGACTTTATGCATGTGCAATTTGCAATTTCTACAAGGACCAGTCAAGGGTGTCTAAAGGACCTTTAGTGTTAGAGGTCAAGTGCTCTCTGGAGCCCCTCCAGGCAGCACCTTAGTTCCCTTATGCCTTGGTCTGGCTTTGCAGTTTAGTCAGGGAAGGTGAGAAGGGACTTTGCAGCCAGGAATTTGGAAAACGTCTTTTTCACATCTGAATTTTGCCAATTAGCTGACCACCCATGCACAGCGTTCATGTTACACTGGCCTACCTCTTGAGACTGGCTTGCAAATCCAGAGCTAAGATACACCTCCACCAGACTCACAGACTGTAGCATGATTAATTACTTTTTCCTGTTTTCTTCCCTTTTTTCTTTCTCTCCGTTTTGCGCACTCTTTCAACCTCCCAAGCCTTGTGTTTGGTGTGACTGGTTAACTGCCCTCGGTACTCTAAGTTAAACATCCTTGTAACGTCAGACCATCAAGGAGGAAATCCAGTGTTTTCATTTTCTGTTTCTATTTTTTTTTCCTTGTGTAATGATTCATTATCAGTGGGTCTCCAAGCTCATTTTTCTTGTTTGGTGAGCCTTCCCGGTCTCAGGGTTTTGGTGGCGGTCTACAGATGTGAACAATATTTAAAAGTATACAGGTAAAAATATACAGAACTGCTTGGCCCTATTCATCAGAGCTGGAAATGAAAAAAAATACAAAAGTAGCAGAAACTCATTCTAAAATATGGTTCAGAATAACTCAGATCCTAATACCAAGGAACACTTTTAAAAACAGTAAGTTTCAAAGACTTTCAGCAAAATCAAATTTATGCAAATATTATAAACAGCACTGGGCCTTTGTCATATCTTTAGCAGTTCAGTCTGTTGTAGATAGGCACCAGCCCACCCTCATCCCCTCTCCCTGTCACCCTTCAGGGGTCAATATGTGTAGGCAATGGGTAGATGGATTTTATTTCCATGTCATACTTTTGTCTCATTTTTATTCATTGATGAAAATGTTAACCATTTCTAATCATTTTAAATTAGTTTGTAAGTTTGTGTTTTCATGCATACAAACGTTATTGGCAAAATATTTTCATTGTCTTTTTAGTCAAAAACATTAACAGCTGTTTACATAACATAGGACTCATGGCAGCTCTTGCACCAGGCTTCTGCTTCTCATGCTTCTTGTTCTTGATGAATTTAGGTCTTTCCCTGATGTTTTTAAATTGAATCATTTTTTCTTCCCTTCTTCCATGTTGACAAAAAGGATTTACCTTACTGTGTGAGAAGATTTGCACACCGACCTGCTGCCAAATATGAGGAAATTTCACACTGGTGGTTCCATGATTCTGTGGTGAACCATTTCTGTAGTTACTGGAGACATTTGGCTTCCCATTCTATTCTGCTTTAATGCATGTCAGACAGTCCGGTTGTAAATGCAGATTCTCAGTCATCCAGGCCATGCCATGTGCTTGAATGATTCGTAACCTTCATACATAAAGCCAAACATGTCTATAAAGCATCATGTTTACATTCAGAGATTTGACAACCCAATTCTACATCCAATATTCCAGCTCCAAAATAAGACTTAGACAGATTAGAAAGCATTGAATACGAATGTGTTAGTGCTATGAATCAGAAACAGGCGGACCCTAGATTCAGCCAGACACAGTACTGAAAGTTTAAAAGGTTTATTCAGCCACAGGAAAACGTCACACAGGTAACACTCCTCACAGCTTCCAGGAATCACTGAGGCAGAAAGAGGGATTAGTGACTTGTAGTCTCTCCAGATTTTGCAGGGATCAGAAAAGCCAATAACCTGCTTTTGTCTTGAGTGGAACTTGAAACCTAGAGGGGAAACTTCAGTGGTCGGCAGGCAGTGATCTCCACAGCACAGGTAAGAAGTGACTCCAGACTGAATAATCTGAGGGCTAGGCTGGCTCAATAATCCAAGGATAGAAACAGGGTCAACGATCGGAACAAGAGGCATCAGGCAAGGGGCAGGCAGAGGCATAAACCAGATGCAGGAAACAAGGTCGACAACCAAAATCCAAATAGTCCGACAGGGAGCAGGCAGAGAGGCATAAATCCAAAAGGCAAGGCAAGGTCAAGAACAATGATCAGACAGGAAGGAACGCTGGATATCTACTCACACAATGGCTTTCAAAAATCTGGCACCGTCTGCTTGTCAGAGTCAGTATATATCAGGAAAGACACAGGTGTATGGCATGCCATAGATTGCACTACACTGCAGCAGCCACCAGGTGCATCTCATCAGCTGATTGCAGCCAGAGAGACAGGGTAGAGCAGACGTGCCAGAATCATAACAGTTAGCTAAGCTAAAACAAGTCTGCATCAGCATTACAATCCCACAGATTCCACAGTAAAGCAGCTTTTTTAACATGTTTCGTATAAGCTCCAGTGATTAATATTCAAACTTGCTTGTACAATGGATGTGTATTTATCCTATACTTTCATCATGCTTTTTTCATTATATTTCTCATTTTTCTACTGTACAAGACAAGTCTCAATTAGTCTGACACATTGATTGGCTAATGGCGTGACATTGCCAAAAGTTCTGTATAAAGTTTCATTTCAAATTCAATTAAAAGATTTCAGCTATCTGACTTCTTACAATAAAGAAGCCAATAAAGATAATTTCCTCAAATGTTGTCTCAGCAGCATGTTTATTCAGAGCCTGACTAATAACATTTTGAGATTTTCTCTGTTTACCGACACTGTCATGTAAAATTTTGAGAAGCTAACAGGCTTGCCAATATACCTACTTTTGTTTGATGCTGTAAAGCTGTAACCTATTTTTGAAAACATAAAAATATAAACGACTGATAACGCTTCCTTTGATTTGTCTCGAAAATGGAAAATGTTCTTGTTCTGAGCCAGAAAACCAGTTGAATTTTTTAATTGTTACCATTAGTGAGGACACTAATCACAATCTCTGTGTTTACAAATAAATTCAATTCAATTAAAAAATACTTTACTTAAAGATCCACTAGAATTTATCCCACTGGTTTAACGAGATACAAACTATCAGCATAAGCAATATCGGGGTGCCTCCAGGACCTCCGACTTTTTAAGCTGGAGTTTCGAGTACAAATCCAGAGCGCCTTAAGGACGAAATTATCTAATCAACTCAACTATTTATCTTTCAGAAACACCCATTCACAGTAAAAAACATAGTTTTATGAGTCAGTGCATTTTTCTGTAACGTGAGTTTATTTATAAATCAGAGATGTGAGCTGCCAGCTGTAGGAATGGTGACCCATCCTAGTGCAGGCCTAACACTGAACCAGCCCAATGGTCAGATGAATAAAAGAGCACACTGACCAAACCATTTATTTACAGGAACTTCCGCAATGAGGTCTAACATCCACCACTAAAGTGGAGGAAGGCCAGGAAGGACGCAGCTGCATGTGAACATTGTAAGGACCCGGCTCGCTTTGATCGGCCGACATGAGAGCGTCACAGATCCCTTGGAACACCACCCAACTTGTTTGATATTCTGAGCGCACAAACTGAGACATTCCAGACATGTGAACGGGCCGTGACAAATGATCCCTCTTTATGGTTTGTGCTCTCACATGCTGTGGGTTTCTTGGCCCAGTAAGGTGGGTTAAGGTCTGGAAATGTTTCCCTTTTGTGGCTTCAGCAAGTGGACGAAGACCAATGAACAAAAAGAGATCTTGGTGTAGATTGTTTTGAAGGAGTGAAGGAAAGCGGGCAAGGAACGGTTTTTAAATAGACGACCTCTTATGTGTCAAAATGTATGTAATATATTGTGTTAAAAAAAGTTTCATATGGTCAAGATGAAAAGCTGCTGTTACGTCTGTGTGCTTTTAGGGATTTGTTGATAAGATCAGATCAACTTCAGTAAAACAAACCAAAAGACAAGCAAATAAATAAAATGGAAAGAAAAACATTGCTTTCCTTTCTGGTTGAGGCTATAACCTTTTGCGAAAAGCAAAAATGAAAATAACATTTATTACTGCCAGATTAGTCACTGCGTATTAGAGTGTGATGTTAGTTTTGATTTTATTCCAACCCAGCTCCAGTTTCGTCAGTGGTTTCATGAAATATGTCCCATTTTTAAATTCAACACTGGAGTCTTCAAGCTGAACTCCGAAAATTTGAAGGTGTGAAAGAAGCCCTTTGATTTCTCCATTTCATTAAAAAGGCCCTACACTGTGCAATAATTAATGTAATTCTACTGGTTCCTGTGATTTTCCAGGCAACCGGCGGTCCACATGCCCTTCCACAGCATCTGTTTGGCCAAATCCTTAAATTATAGATTGTTTTTCACTTCATTTAGAGCATTCATCAAAATTCCACTGAATCATGACGCATGTGCTAAATTGTGGTCAAAGAAACCTTACTGCAGCTAAAGAAAAGCAACATCCTGACCCCTATAAAGTCCCTATTGAGTCATAGGCTTTGTTTTGTTTCCCTTGTATTTTCCAATATTTTGTTCACTGTTCTGAGGACAGTTTAGAACATGTAAATCTGTGTAAACTGATTGTCTAGATTGCATATTTGATTCCCTTCATGTTACTATTGGTTGGCCAGATTTCTAGTCCCAAAATGAAATGAAGCTTCTACTTCTTCACCTCACTTGTCTAGACTCTGGAGGAGATATGAACTGAATTAAAACAGCCCAATAAATCAAATCGCAATATTAATATTAATGTGAGTGGAATGTCATGAGTAATCTTCTACTGTAGTGGAAAATAAATACGTTATGACTTTTTGCACATCCTTACAATGGATACCAGTTATTGTGGAGAGTACTGTGAAAAATACATTCAATCACACGGTGCTTTATAAATGAACTTGCCTTAGCTAAGACTGGCAGTTTTAATTGATTTCTTTTAAAGTCAATTTCCGTTAAAAGGTTAGAAACAGGTAATATTTGATCAGCAGTAGATACCTCTCTCGGGGTCTTCATTTAGTACAAATCCAGATTAGTTGTTCCTAGGCATTAAGCTAAAAGCTGGTCTGACTGAGTTGTGCTGGTTGTTTAATCAGAAATCAGTGATTATTTACAAAGAAAAGAAGGTATAGGAGGCAGTCTCCTGCCAATGATCTTCCTGTGTGAAACAATACTTAGAATAGAACATGTTAAACAGGTCAAACTGCCTTATTTCCTTAGTTTTTTATTGGACAGTTGGTTTGACCAAAACTGCTTTACACCTGTTTATATTTCACTCAGGAAGATCATTGGTGGCACACAGTCTCAATAATTACCTATATTTAAAATAGTAGTTATTGGTTTCTTTGTAAATAACCACCCAATGCAAATTTGATGACTGTTAAAAGGGTTCTGAAAACGGCTTTCCCATTAACCGCTGTGATGTTTCTGTGACCAGAGTTCTTTTCGGACTGTAGATGTCTGGGTGCTGGCTTTGATTTTCAGCCTTCAGGACCAACTAATCAGGTTTTTTACTAAATCAAGATGCCCAGACAAAATCTACTGCCGATAAGTTATTAATTTATAAAATTTACACAAAAGCTCACATCCTTGGTCTGAAACTACAACTTTCACTTAATTTCTACATAGCAAGAATCTGGAAAGTGAATCTGTAATCAGGTCAGTGATTCACTTTAATTTGTATCAAGTCTTATAATTAAAATGTTCATGTAAAACAAAAAGTGTTCATACATTAGAGTGCTTCTGCAGATTGCACAGTCTGGAGATCCATTTCTGATTTATGTATTTTGTTTATGGTTTGTGTTTTTGACATGCAAAGATGATTGGGATTTAATGCATTTGGGTTTAAAGTGTTCCTCCTCTTTCCCTGGGCTGGACTGTCAGGAAGTAGTGCTCCATGACTGCGGGTTACATTGTGTTGCCAGGGAGGTGTTGTGGAGGGGCCGTCTGCTCAGTGTTCCAGGTTCTGACAAGAACAGACAGGCTGGCCCGGGATGGCCTGTGCAGAGCTGCCACCACGGCCACCTGCTCACAGCAATCATCACCAGCGCTCCAGCCAGCCACCGATACAGCATACAGACCCAATTAAGAGCTCTGCATGTCCCCCTCCAGCCAGCCATCACTAACACTGCTGCAAGTCTGACAAGGCTGCCTTTTTTCCCCTTAGCAAACCTCTAATTAACAACACTGGCAACGCTGAGGCCGGTTCGGAGCTGCTGAAAGGGGCTGGGACTCTGCTCGGGTAATCAGCTTAAATACAGGTTTATTTCCTGCCCCCTGTGCCTTGCTACTTCCAGCAGAGATTGCATTCTTTTTATCTGTTTACTTCCAATTTTCTCTGACTTGTAACATGCCTCTCAGACACACTGTCACTTCTACTCAAGGTCAGCATGGTTGCTGCTACAACCAGATTGTCTCGGAGCATGGCACAGAGTTGGTTTTGGCAGGGCTTAGTTCACCAGTACAACCCACTCTGTTCCACAGCTTATCATGTCCTTTCTGTGCACTTCCACCGACATGAAGGACCTTCATTATTTAGTTTGTTTTATTTATTGTTTTATATGTAGACTTTTAGATGAAAATCTAAACTCATTGACCACCTTTTGTTCTTCCTACCACACAGGCAAGAGCTAAATTATACCTTACTGAAATGACTGAAAAGAAAAGAAAAATATCATAATGCGAAATGACCTCATTATCCACACAGGAGAAAAGGAGCTGCATGTTCCAGCAGAGAGCAGAGGAGGCTGAGGAATTTCCTTTCAGCTAGGAGGTGTTATTGTTGGAGCTCTGGGTAGAGCCTCTGGATGAAATGTCCTCTTCCCAAGTTTGGGACGAACACAAGACCAGCACTCCCGGTTGTTTGGCCCTCTCCATGACCTGCAGTTCAAACGAAAATGAGATGAATTCTGGTTAAATTGCTTTATTCCACCATGAAAACAATCTATGTATGTGCATTTTGTGAAAACATTACCTGAAATAAAATGTTATCATAATAAAAGCAGTTAGTTTTCCTTAGCTGTACTTTGATGGTAGGAATATGTGATTGATTATTTATATGAAGCTATAGTTATAGAGAATGTATGACTATCATGGTGCTTTAGATTGCTTGGCAATCTTTTTTTCCAAGGATGTGTTGTCATTTATTGTGTCAGAAATATTAATATTTAATTTTGGTATTGTGCATGAAATATTGTGAACAGCGGTTTGGTTTTGGAGTTAAACAGACCTTATAACCATTTTAATAATCTGCCTGTGTTTGGAGTTTGAGTATTGTTTCCTTCTCTGCACTACTATGCTTTTTATTTGCTTTATTTTAGTTCATTCATATTATTAGATTTATTCTGCTGTTTAGGTGTTTTGTTTCTTCCTGGATTACTATGTTAGATGTTTTAGTTGGTATAGATCTATTATTCCCTCTGTTTATGTTATTTTGGTAGTCTCATTGTTCACTTAGATGTTAATTACTCACTCTCCCTCAGTTGCTTTCAACCCCTCTTCCACCAAGCTGCTTCTCATTCCCTGCTGATTAGCTCCCTTGGTTCATTGGTCCATTCTCCTCTCTTCCCCAGCATTTATACCCTCAGAGTGTCATTGTTCTCCACTGGATCCTACTGTTACTTCCTCGACAGTTACCTATTCTGTGCCTTTGTTTACATGCCTGCTTGCTGTATGTTTGCCTTTAATCAAAAAGAAGATTTTACTCACCATGGCTCTGCAACACTTTTGTCTGCACATTGGTTCTCTAAAAACCTCACACTATACAACAGTTTGTTAAAAGGTAATGTTTTTTTTTCAATTTTCTAAAATAAATTTTTTTCATTTCCACCTTCACCAAAACTAGTTTTACCATTTATTTTTATTATTTTTACTTTTTAGTACTTTTTGTTAATTGTCCTATGTAGCGCTGCCCTAAATGCATGCTGGGACAAATTTGCCTCCCCTTCATCCTGAGAAAGAGTTTATGTTGAAAGAACAGATCCTACACAGCAGAGGGCGCTGTATATCACTCAGGTTATGTTCATTCACAGTATGTTTGTGAGAGATGATGGCTGTAGGTAAAAAGCAAGGGCATCTCATTGTTTTAGACATCAAAATCTCTTTTTTCAATCTGCAATGTCTTTCAGGCATTTGGTTTAAGAAGCTCAGCAACAAAACAATTACGTAGGCATCCCAACGAAAAAAGTTGTTGGGATGCCTTCATTAGAGGGAAGCACAGAGAAGTCCTGAAAGAACCTCTGCCCTAAGACTGTGTGCAAACATTTGATTTCCTAAGCCTCAGAATAAAACCCATGTCTATTTGTGCACTATATTTCAATCCTGTCTTTTTCTCAGTTATAGAAATGTAAACATTCAGGTGTTGATTTTTTTTTCCACCACAAAGATGCAGATACCCTAGCCTCCTTAAGTAATATACTGTATGTGTAAGTCAGTAGACTACCTAAGAAATCTTTCTGAGGTTTCCTGTTTGTTGTCTGCATGAAACCTGTCTTTTCCCAACACCCATCTATCTAACCAGGTTTTAAATAATAAAAACAGGGGTGTGGTTTCTCCAACTGCTCCAGATGTGACAGGGTCTGCTGTGGTGAACCTCATCTCCAGAACCCTCATCTCACTCAATATCCCTCTTTCTTTCTGTGGGGCGACTGCTGATCTGGGAGAAATTTAAACTTTGAAGTGAGGGGATGGTTCATGGAGTTTAGCACCTTCTTTAACCTGGGCAAAATAAATGACTTCTCCTAATGCTCTAATTGGTGGCAGTTTGATGATCAAGTATCACTGGCCTTCAGGGATGAAGCACCTCGTTGTTTTGCTTCAGCACCATGAATGAGCCAGTCTGTGCCTGCTTTTAAAGTAGGAAGGAAAATATTCTTGGTAGTATGAGGTCTGTCGGTCCCTTTGAACTGTCTTTTTTTTCCATGAAGTCAAAATAAAACGTTTGACATTTCAAGCTAAGCCTTCCTACAGGTCTTCTGACCTCAAAATCCCTCCCTCTGGCTGGGATCACTGTGAGGACTGTGAATCAAACAAGTGCAGTTAAAATGGTTCAGCTTCTCTCTGACTGCATAGCCTGCTCTTTCTGTGGTTTGGTAGTTGGCTTTCTTCTCTTCTTCTCTTGCAAAGTTATAGTGTAGATTTTTAAACAACTCAAGGTGTAAAGTGATACCTTTTAAAGTACAATTCCATTTCTAGACCTTTACCAAAGTCTGACTTCTGCTGTTTTGCTGCAGCAATGGCAAGGATTCACACCAGTTTTTGCTTTATCTGTCTGCCTCTGTAACTGGGTGGGTGTGAGTTTACATCTAATAAATTTTAACATCTGCATAAATCCAGTACTGTTTTTGGGAACGATTCTAAGGCATAAATAAGTATGCTTTTACAGCGTATATGTACATATTAGTACATATTGAATTGAATATGAAGTAAATCTATATTTGGGTTGATTTGATTATATTAGTTTTGAATATAAATGGGATATGTGCCTTGAGATGAATCAACAAAATTTAAGGGAATTGAATGTGTGATCTGATATGAAGAAAGTGTGAAGAGTTTTGTTATTTGTCATTTTGTCATAATTAAAACAGGGAATTTATGAAATAATACTACTATTTCCATTTTTTCCTGTAGTTTGCATCCATGCTCTTGTTGTGAAGCTTCAACTTTCATGACAGATGTCTGTGAATAAAATCTTGTGCCTTCAGAAGTCAGAAGGAGCCCAGTGAGACCCAGAACTCGCCAGCCCAACAGTAAAACATGGTGGTGGCATCATCATGCCGTGGGGATGTTTTTCTTCAGCGGGGACATGGAAGCTGGTTAAAGTTATTGGGAAAATGGATGTTACTGAAAATAGGGCAATCCTGGCAAAAACCTATTAGAAAAAACGTTCCTGCTAGAGTCGAGCACACCTTCCAGCAGTGCGACAACTCCAAACATACAGCCAGCGCTATGATGGCACGGTTTAGAGCAAAGTAGAGCCAAAATTTCAGATGTAGAAAGCTGGCAGAAAAATACCTCAAAGCACTTGCAGCTCTAACTGCAAGCAAACGGTGATTGAATAAATTCTGATGGGTCAACAGATTTTCCTTCCACTTCACAACTATGCACTACTTTGTGTTAGTCTATCACATGAAACTGGAATAAAATTGATTAAAGTTTATAGTTGTATCGTGATAAAATGTGGAAAGGTTTAAGGGATATGAAGACTTCTAAAAGCACTGCATTCCTGCACTCCTGTGTGGTGGGTTCTTTATAATGTAAAGGTCTTTATCAGATATAAAAGAAACTGTCTGTGTACCCAGGATTTTCCATTGAACAGATTAACTGCTGACCCAACTTGTTTAGTAATGTGCAACCCACTGCATTTTGGTATGCGTAGGTGTGGGCTGCAAACAGCATTTCAAGTGCACATCTAAAACTGTGCATAATAGAGCTTTGCATTGTAAGCAGACTGGATGTGTTTGCAGAATACTTATACCTATAATACCTTTGCCTTGGCAAAAGAAATTATATGAAATAATATTTGACATTAGGCAAATATCAAATTTTTCTCAATAAAGCATTTGCTTGTTCATGAAATTAGTAATCACACAGTTTTATTCGCAGAGTAATCCTTTAATTTAAACAGTTAAAGGATTTTAATTGTTTTAATTGAGAATTTTACTCTCACAAGTAAAGATTATTTTCCATGCCAGATCTATTAACCCATGCCAGAATGGACATGCTGCCTTGTACATGTTCTGGGGGAAACAAAGTGATGACTAAAACAACACATGATTAATAATACATCTGTACAACAACATAAATTCTTACCTATAATAGTTGGAACAAAGTATGTTTTACTTGTTTTCATGTGTTTTCTTCATGAAAATGAAAGCAGGATGAAAACAGGAATGTGTCTGAAATAAAAGTTATTCCAACTTTTTGGTCAGCAATGTACATAATAGATGACAAGTTTAAATTGGCTCTTAGAGATAACTTTTGCATGTAGTCATAGACAGCGGCACAAGTAGTGTCAGTGTGCTGTTGTACATCATGCCTTAAGGGTGAAGCTTTCCATCACTTTCCCGTTAGCCCACTGTTTACAATATAGCCGGCTGCTTCTCAATGAAATGTCTATTTATAGAGGCCACTGGCGTGCAGAGAGTCATCTGCTTGTTCTGAATGAGGTCTGCTGGTTTTGACAAGGTTAGCTGGATTAAAGCAATGGAGGTTGGGTAGAGAGAGAAGACAGCCTTTCTTTATTGTACGTGATAGTCAATGTCGGCCGACTATTTAGCTAAATACCGGACATGTGATGAAGCTGAGTTAGCCAAACATTTACTCAGAACCCAACCTCCAGTTTTATCCCTTTAATGTGGCACTCATGCCAAGACCAAGTATGTCTTCTGTTCTTATAATGGGAAGTCAGCATAAAGTAGGAACTGTTGCAGTCAGTCAATGGGCTCATGCACAAAAAAATGTTGACAATCCTGACCTACAGATGGCCTTACAGTCCTGCCCACTGACTCAGCCGATAGTAAAAGGAAAGAAAGATAAATCAAATGAATGTTTTAGAAAATATGACAAAAAAGTCCTACTGAATATATTTTTGATGTCAAACAAAACTGTTACATGCTAAATTTTGACAAATTAAATGTGACCTCCTCTCTCTTTCTGTTTTGGTACCTTAGTGTATAATGGTGTCTCCCACACAGTGGTGCTGCAGCCCACTTGGCCTGATCCATTGTGCTGCTGGCCTCTCTTTGAACCTGGGTAGCTATAAACAGGGCTAAGTGTTCTTCATCAGAGACCGTTTTGCAAGAGGACAATACTGTGACTGATAGTGGCTGTAAACTGTCACACTGAAAAAAAGGAGAGAAAGCATTTGAACGCAGCTCAGGTTGTTACAGATCCATAGAATCTAAGCAGCAAAGTCACTTTACTCAGATGTGCAGAAATCAGAAGCTGCCTCTGGTATTTTGTCACACTGACAAACACAGTAATACAAGCAGGATATTGGTAACATTATTTTCCAACTTGTAAGTGGAACTTCCTTGGCTGAGAATCAGAACAAGCCAAGCTATGCAGCATCCTTTCAAGACCTAAGGAACAGCTCAGTCTCCACAAAAATGTTCTGGGAAACGTTTCTGCTAATTCTTGCTGGGGAATTGACATAATCTTTCTAATAAACTATAAATCCACAAAGACTTGTTACAAATCTAAACATTTTGCTGTGGCTGGCATTTTTTGCATTCATAAATAAAGTGTGTATTACAAGTTTACTGAGATATAAACTGCCAAAAGTGGTAAAGAATAGTTTATACCTGCAGCAATCACTGCATTTTTGAGAGCTTTGACTTTCCAGGTTTGAATCTGGACTTTATGTTGTGCTCTTGTTTTAATTCCCACTGGAAACTGAAAAGAAATCTAACTTCAGAAAAAGCGTGTACTTAGTAATGTTGCCACAAAGCATGGATTTAAAAAATCAAGGCTTTGGTTCCTTGTTGCATTTTTTCGTGCTTCTTTACAAAATCAAAGAAAACATGCAAACTGAATCTGGTTTTAATCTGATATTAGGTTCTACATGATCATAATAGTTTGCTTTTCTTGTCTGTGAGGGACCATTTAGTTTTTTCAGTACATACTCAAGGCAGTATGCCCATCCTGGCCTGGGTTAATAGATTTGGCATAAAAAATATTTTTCTTTGTGGAAATAAAATAGTTGCATAAATTACAGCAAACGTCTCATTAAAAAAATAATATATTGCCTAAGGGCAAATATTATTCCTTATGGTTTTTATATAGAAGGCAAAATATTAGTAATTATTGTTTTATTCCTGTACACCTCTTGAGTATGCTTCCAAAGAACCAGAACCAGAAAAAGAACGAAGTTCATGACTAAATATTTTCCATTTAATGTTGACCATTATTCTGAGACCCTGATTTTGGACTGAACATATTGTATGTGAAATAAAATAAAGATCTAATTTCATGTTTCTGTTGATGGCAATACACTTGGGTTGTGATTTTTAAATTCCTGGCAAGCAGTTTTGTTGATGTGTGTACTGTATTTGGCTCAAGCAACTGGATAACTTTAGTTGGTTTTACCATTTACTGGTATGTTGTTTTTACACTATATTCTAATGTTCTCCAAAATGAATTGTTAGTTTATTGTTCAGATAAAATAAACATCAGGATAAAATCATTTGTTTTCTCATTTCTTAAATGAAACCAGACTTTAAACATGGACAATCATCGTTTTCTTTGACTTTACCAAAGATTTAGCACGCGAGAACCTTGAACAAAAATACTCCAGTTTAACAAGATGCCAATAAAAAAAAAAACAACAGACTATCACTTGACAATGTTGGTTTCAAAAGGAAAAGTGCTACTAATACTAGCTTTGCCAATGCAATCATATGACACAGTGCTGATTATTAAAGCTATAATGATAAGTATACAGTGCTGTCCAACAGTTTTGCTTTCCTGACAAAAAAATAAAAATAAACTAACAACTGCCACCAAACTGAGGGAAAACAAAGTAGGGCTGTAGCTCACTAATTGATTTTCAGCTTTTATTGTGCAAACTTCACACAGAGTAACATTTTGAGCGTATGTGCAAAAAAGTCAAAAGTAAACACAATATTAAGGCAATTAGGAGTACAATTATGGTAAAGTCACATAACGCATCTTATTAGTCAGACAAAAGAAGGCCCTTACCAGTGTGTTCACTGTCCACACCTTCATCATTTCTCATGTCAAACAAGCCAAACAAAAGCTATGCAATTTTAAGAAAATATTGCAGGCTATTTCCATCTTATGTATAAAAACAGTCTCACTAATCAGCCTCTAATAAGGACCTCTTGGAAAAATGACAGATTCTGTTCTTTGATGATTCCAAAGGGTTCCACTGCATAAAGAGTACAGATCAGTAAGCTTTCTGCAGACCTAAAGACCATACAGACTTTTGATAACTTTTCAGCCCTCTGGGATTTTTATCCTGACACGAACCTCTCACGGAGTCACACAGCACGGCAAAACAAAATCTTAAAAGTCAGGGAATCACACAAACATTTATACAGTTTACTGACGTCAAATCTGGTAATCATGTACATCAGATATTGTTGTTGTTTAGCAGATAAAAGATGACTGTTCTCAGGTCTACTCTCAGGACATATTGTCAGGATTCAGACATTAGTTAAAATAAGGAGCTTGGGTGTGGCCAGAGACACATTTAATTCCTGATTTAACAAGGGTGGAATTACTTTTTACGTAGGGCCAGGTTGGTTTGGGTAGCTTTTTCTACTATTTAAATGAAATCATCATTTGAAAACAATTTTTTCTATTTTCTTAGATTATCTTTGTCTGATACTAAAATTTGTATATTTTATATGGAACATTTAAGTGTCACAAAAAAATATCCAGCAGGGGGGAAATTGCTATTGATAGTTTTCACGATATAATAGTTTACAAATGTATTGTTATTTTGAATTTTATGCACAGGAAAATGATGAAACACAAGCCCATGGACAGATTTATCTTTGAAATCAAAGTCGGTAAAATTATAAGAGAGCCAGCAGCAGACGCTTTTGAAATATACTGTGATTTTTTTGAAACTGATGTACATATGACTTAGGCAAAATTATAGTATTACTTCCAGGTGACTTTAATGAAAGGAGTAGAACTTTTGAAAACCAAAATTATTCTGTACTGCTCTCTGTTTTTGAAGTAACACCGAGACTGACTAGTTGATGTCAGCTCATAGTTCACTAGGTTATCAACCTGCATTAGGTTGTTTTTTATGTTGTGCCAGTGGCTGCCCTTATTTTACAGTAGACAGGTTTGAAATGGGGTGGAGAGAGAGGGAAAACATGCAGGAAAGGTCTCACTAGGTCAGGACTCAAACATCTGGGTTGAGGATTGAGGCCTCTGTACATCCGTCGCGCTCTCTACCGCTACGCCACTAGCCACGCTCCAGGCTATTTGTCTTTCCTGACAGACATGCTAACTTCTCTAACTTATTGCCAACAAAGGAGTGTTACTATAAACAGAGATACCAGGGTTTTCTGTTAACGGAAAATATGCCTCAGCCACAAACTTTCTTGTTTTCAACAAAGGAGAATCAATATAATTATATATATACAGCTGACCGAAAGCTTGCAACAAGCAGAGAAGGTGGGGGAGTGCTACTCTATGCTTTTGAAAAAATTACAATAAGAAACTTTGCTCTGTGTTTGGCATCTTTTAGAAAATACGATCAAAGGCATGACATGCATGATAGAAAATTTCACTGGCTTTGATTCCGTGATTTTTAATAGAGGCAACTTTATATTTTGTGTGGGCTAATGTCACTTATTTCTTGTTTTTCCCTTTAAAGGATGGATTTTTTCATGAACAGGAGCTATAGGTATCTTTAACCACTTTCACAAAGCACTTCAAACAGAATTTACATACCGTCTGACGCTCTCTCTCTGTGTTTTCTGAAACAGAAGTTGAAGTCAGCCAATCACTATTACGCCCATAAGCCATCAACCAAGGTAGTGACAACAATGACGTTTAATGTAGCATTGATATGCTATGTGACCCCTACGCAATACAATCACACACCCTATCTTTGGGGTTATTTTCCTCATATGTTCCTGTTACCATCAGTCCAGTCTACTCTCTCAGCAGAGTTTATCCAAAACTAAACAGAGATCTGATCTTACTCTTGTTTGATTTCAAATTTGAGTTTTCTACAAATCTTCTTAAGCTGCCGACCTGGCCTGCTATCTTCTTAATATATCCTGGAAAAACATTGTCAGTGTGTGGTCAGACTATGCTGTATTGAAAAGACTTGTAAAAGAATGCCAATGTGGTCGTGTTTGGACAATTTAGTGGTGCCGTAGTAGGAAAAGTTCAACAAACTTAAAACTTCTAAACCTTCTCTCAAGATCTCGAGGGTGAGACAATCCCCGAATTGTATTTTTATACACAGTCTGCACAAAAATGTTCCCTGTGTGTGTGTGTGTGTGTGTGTGTGTGTGTGTGTTTGTTTCTTTGTAATTTTCACAACATCACATTAGCAGAAACCTTCCTTACTTTAAAATGCTGAAACAATGACATAAAAAATATAACACATAAGAACTGCCACATGTCTTTGTAATAATTGAAAATGAATTCAAACATATGCTAATATTCAATGGAAAATAATGCAGATTAAGGACTAAAGGATTTCTTTCTTGCTGTGCTGGGAGTTGGTATCTTCCAATGACAGCAAAGTGTAGACAGATCAGACAGTTTCATCCAAGATCCTCTCACCCCTTGACTCATGTTCCACTCTCATTTTTCTAATCGGCAGGAGCTGAACAGCCAGCAATGCCCTACAATGCTCATTAGCTCCAGCACTGCCACCCGTGCTGCTTTTAACTTAATAATGAGGCCAAATTAACAGCAGCCCTGGCCTTGCTCCAGGTGCATTGTGGGTGAGACTAGGAGTTTGGATCAAAGGAGGGGGAGTACCTTGTGAGCTTTAAACAAAGTAAGGTAGTTATGGCTGAAAACACAACATATTACGGTTACTTGCTTTTTTGCTGAAAAACAAAACCAAGAAATTAAATCCATTTTATTCTTTAGCCACGTGGACAATGTTTGTTTTTGTTTTTTTTTACATATAAATTAATACTAAACAAAAACAGAAAGTGAGTGATGTATTCTTGTATTCAACACCTTCCTTATCTTATGATCTAATACTACATGAACTTTCAGGACATGTTTTCTTATTAGACACCATTCATTATGGTTCATTTAGTGTTCAGTGACCATTGTTTGAGTCACTGGGTTGACCTACACCAGTTTGTCCTTTATGATTCTTCTCAATAACTCTGACACTTAGTATAGTTAAAATACCTCAAGAATCTAGTGGATATTAAAGCTGGAGTCAGGACCCCGCTGTGTTTCACAAAACATTATGTGGGAGGTCTTGAGATGATCTCCAGAAATGTATTTGTTTCTAATGATTTGCAAATGTCTTATTTCTGCCAGGATTGTTAGAATATATAAAACACTAGTTAAAAGTGGATAAAAATGCTGCTATGTCTATGTAGCTTAGCTTTGTAGCAATGTTTGTAGACTTAATAGCAGTTTTGGTATGGAATAGATGGCTTTTTGTCCAGGATGCTACTGCGTCAGAGGGCGACTAAAGGATAAAGAACAGCAATTACACTCTGAACATGTTTTCTCTTGGGTACTGTCATGTCCAGTAAATGGGGAGTGGATGACCCCTTGTGTTGTACACAGAAAGAGGCCAGCTGACAATGAAGTTGATAAATTACTATTCTGCAATAAATTAATGTCCTATTTCTCTGAACTGAATTCTTCTACACTTATTACAGAATCTTTAAAACACAAATTGAAAAAAAACAAAAAAACAAACCAAAAAAACACAAATTGAGATTCATATGTCAAAACAAAAAAATCTGTATTTTCTCTTTTCTTAAAAGAAATCATAATAAATGTGATCTCCCACATTGACAAGGGAATCTCTTCTCGTCTCATGAACCCGGCAGCATTCATGCGAGAACTGATCTTAGTCAGGGTCTCAAGTCTCCGCTTGTTTTACTTTGCGAGTCAGGAACATTAGGAATCCCTGCTTAACAAGGGTCCCAAATAAGAGTAAACAATAAGCTAATTAGGAAAGTTACATACAGGAAATGAATATGAAAAGCAATATAAATATGAGCTTGCTTTGTCATCATGCACATTAAACCTCTTAATTTGTGTATTTTTAGAAAGTATTTGGATTTAGCAGAAAAAAAGAAAAGTGCTTTTGTAAATTTGTTTTCTGTTTACAAATGCTGAATAAAAAACTTGCATACAGCTTTCTTCCAAAAGTTCCCAAATTTTTAGTTACTCTGAAGGTGTGAAGTGTTTGTTCACTGACTGGCAGTCAAACATAAGCCCCCAGTGATATCATGTCATTTAACTTCTTTTATACCACCATACCCCGAATGTGAACCCTGACCTTGTGACAAAGCTAATGCTTATTCCCTGCATTCAGGAAACAGGTTTCCATTTTCTGTCTCACATTAAATCAGTGTCTAGGCAGGGCTCTGTGTTTAGAAAACCATGTAATGGCACAGTTTTAGAGTGCTGCTGTTGTAATGACTTGGCACACCAAAGGCCGTTAATGCAGCTCTCAGACCAGAGGTGACAGGAGTTGGTCGTAGATCGGGATTTGATTTAGTGTTTGCGTTTCTTTTAGCTGTAATTTATTCTGATTCATTTCCGAGAGAATTTGACTTCACATGAAATATGGAGTTTATATGTTTTCAATCACATTTTCAAAAGCACACACTTACCAACTGTAGTTTTATTTTCTGTTGTAAAATTAAGTTGATCTTAATGAAGACAAACAATAGATTGAACTCTTTATGTAAATGTTGTTTTGGGTTTTCTTTGTTCTGGCCTTGCATGTTTTTCCATGAGCTGGTTTTCTTTTTTCCTTTTTTTTATGGCGTTAATGGCCTTTATTTTGTAAGTTGAACTACAGGAAATGGAGTGGAAAGAGAGAGGAAGACATGCAGCAAAGGTCAACAGGCCAGAACTCGTGCAGGAGGGTCATTTGGAGAGAGAGTTTATTGGTTTAACTGTTTGCAACTAGCAGAAGACATAAATAAAAGTGAAAACTACTGTAAAACAAAGCATTTTCTTACCTGATAAATTTGCTCACAATCAAAAATTGTGTTCGCCTTATAATGCCCTTTTTCCACTGGCTCGTTTTATGTAGTGTTGCTCCGATCCACTCGGTTTTTTCTCTACTTGGTACGGTACCAGTTGTGTTACCACTGAGCCACTAAAGCTGAAGCTATGACGGCTGAA
Source organism: Girardinichthys multiradiatus (assembly GCF_021462225.1). Classification (NCBI taxonomy): domain Eukaryota; kingdom Metazoa; phylum Chordata; class Actinopteri; order Cyprinodontiformes; family Goodeidae; genus Girardinichthys; species Girardinichthys multiradiatus. The sequence goes on along the minus strand of NC_061795.1, from coordinate 25,165,815 downwards.
GCCCCGCCTCCAGCCGTCACTGTAGTGCTGCTAACGTTACTGTGTGACATTTCTCACATTAAAGTAATCTGCGTGAAAGGATAAGAAAAATAGAAAATAAAACATAATTAAACTAAATACTAATAATGTTTGTATTATTGTATAGAACCCCAGAATACAGACGAGCATGCAGCGTGATGGTAAGTGAAAAAAAATTTAATAAAAAACAAAAACTCACTCTCAGAAGAGGCAGGAACAAAACAATAAACTGACAGGCAGGACAGGCTTGGCATGATCCGCAAAACAAGCCATGATTTGGCAACAAGACAAGATTTTAGAAATATTTCCGCGCTGAATAATTGAACAGGAGTGTATATATGGAGAGTAAACCAGGTGGAGCAAGGAGACAGATTAGCTTGGAGCAGGTGAACCGGATAAAGATAATTAACAGACAGAACACAACATGACAGGGGCAAAACAGAACTTCAAGGATACAAACAAACAGAAATCTAACTAGAAAAACATGAAACCAAAGCATAACCAGAAGCTCAGTCCAAGTACACAACTAAGCAAAACATGAATACAACAACTAAAGCATGACCAGGAAAACAAACAGAAGAACGATTCAAAACCTTAACTGTGAATAAAACCAACAAAAACCCAAAAACACCCACAAATCATAACAATGCAAGAATGTCATATATGTTTTTTCGTGTATAAATTGATCTACTGGGATAATCATCTGGACCACAGCCCAGCCAGAACTTATAAAATAAGGCTCAGGGGTTCTGATGTGAGAGGGTGGCAGGAGAAGCGGAGAGGAGAGACGCTGCTGTCTGGACTGGTTCGCTTAAAGAAGTTACAGTTTTGGCTTTATAATGAATGTTTCTTTTCAGCAATGGAATAACGAGGACAAGGACTTTAAAGCGCAAAACGAAGCACGTTTGACCACGGTGAAGTTAGTTTTAGGTTGAATATTCATGCGGATTCTGCGGAGAGTTCCTCTCGTTTGATCCGATGCAAGTAGTCTGAATACGGGCAGCTCTTCCTGCAGACGCTGCTTCACTTAAAGACCGTCAATCAATTTCCGAACCAAGCACGCTGTTTCATGGTGGTTTTTTTATAGTGTGTTTTGGGGGAATTGTTTGTGCGCCTGAACAGCTGATTTTATGTGTGATCAGCTGGTTTGGGATGTTATTAAATACAACGACCCGTCTCCGTGTAATTCAAAAAGGTAATGTGTCCTTTTTCTTTTCTTTCAACCTTCAGGCATGGTTTACAATTTGTCAATAGTAAAATTGTATTTCGGTTAGACCCACTCTTTCAAATGTGGTCCTTAATATTAATGTAGTGGCTCTTCAGTTTTACTATCCTTTCCCTGCACTACATCAGAAAAAACCTTCTTTTTGTCTTCGTCCCACGGCCAATCAGTGAATAGCAGGCTGTTCATGTCTGTTCACTGCTCAGGAGCAGGGACCAAAAAAGTAGGCATGGGTAAACAGTAATGGAAACGCTTGCAAAGCCAGCCGAGTTGAGTAGGGCCAAATCAGTCCTCTTTACCTGTTTATTTCCACAGAACTAACCCGTATCTCTTACTCAAATCTTTGTGGAAAAAATTCTCACTTAATCTGTTTTCTGTCTTGCCATATATCCATTGCTGATATTTCTATGAAATATATATATATATATATACAGATCCTTCTCAAAATATTAGCATATTGTGATAAAGTTCATTATTTTCCATAATGTCATGATGAAAATTTAACATTCATATATTTTAGATTCATTGCACACTAACTGAAATATTTCAGGTCTTTTATTGTCTTAATACGGATGATTTTGGCATACAGCTCATGAAAACCCAAAATTCCTATCTCACAAAATTAGCATATTTCATCCGACCAATAAAAGAAAAGTGTTTTTAATACAAAAAACGTCAACCTTCAAATAATCATGTACAGTTATGCACTCAATACTTGGTCGGGAATCCTTTGGCAGAAATGACTGCTTCAATGCGGCGTGGCATGGAGGCAATCAGCCTGTGGCACTGCTGAGGTCTTATGGAGACCCAGGATGCTTCGATAGCGGCCTTTAGCTCATCCAGAGTGTTGGGTCTTGAGTCTCTCAACGTTCTCTTCACAATATCCCACAGATTCTCTATGGGGTTCAGGTCAGGAGAGTTGGCAGGCCAATTGAGCACAGTGATACCATGGTCAGTAAACCATTTACCAGTGGTTTTGTCACTGTGAGCAGTTGCCAGGTCGTGCTGAAAAATGAAATCTTCATCTCCATAAAGCTTTTCAGCAAATGGAAGCATGAAATGCTCCAAAATCTCCTGATAGCTGCATTGACCCTGCCCTTGATAAAACACAGTGGACCAACACCAGCAGTTGACACGGCACCCCAGACCATCACTGACTGTGGGTACTTGACACTGGACTTCTGGCATTTTGGCATTTCCTTCTCCCCAGTCTTCCTCCAGACTCTGGCACCTTGATTTCCGAATGACATGCAGAATTTGCTTTCATCCGAAAAAAGTACTTTGGACCACTGAGCAACAGTCCAGTGCTGCTTCTCTGTAGCCCAGGTCAGGCGCTTCTGCTGCTGTTTCTGGTTCAAAAGTGGCTTGACCTGGGGAATGTGGCACCTGTAGCCCATTTCCTGCACACGCCTGTGCACGGTGGCTCTGGATGTTTCTACTCCAGACTCAGTCCACTGCTTCCGCAGGTCCCCCAAGGTCTGGAATCGGCCCTTCTCCACAATCTTCCTCAGGGTCCGGTCACCTCTTCTCGTTGTGCAGCGTTTTCTGCCACACTTTTTCCTTCCCACAGACTTCCCACTTAGGTGCCTTGATACAGCACTCTGGGAACAGTCTATCCGTTCAGAAATTTCTTTCTGTGTCTTACCCTCTTGCTTGAGGGTGTCAATAATGGCCTTCTGGACAGCAGTCAGGTCGGCAGTCTTACCCATGATTGGGGTTTTGAGTGATGAACCAGGCTGGGAGTTTTAAAGGCCTCAGGAATCTTTTGCAGGTGTTTAGAGTTAACTCGTTGATTCAGATGATTAGGTTCATAGCTCGTTTAGAGACCCTTTTAATGATATGCTAATTTTGTGAGATAGGAATTTTGGGTTTTCATGAGCTGTATGCCAAAATCATCCGTATTAAGACAATAAAAGACCTGAAATATTTCAGTTAGTGTGCAATGAATCTAAAATATATGAATGTTAAATTTTCATCATGACATTATGGAAAATAATGAGCTTTATCACAATATGCTAATATTTTGAGAAGGACCTGTATAAAAGGCATGGCTAAAAAGACTTTGTTGTCAAAAAATGCTTTTAATGCAACTCATCTGCTTGGGAAACAGTGAAAACTCATATCATATTCATTTATTGTAATTGGAAATTAAAATTCTGCAAAATTAAAAAACTCTTCGTCATACAACATAAACAAAACAACATATACAACAGCTCAAAAAGCAGAATGTTATGTGTTTAAAATAACAACCCCAACCCATCTTTTTTTCCACTTTACTATAATTGATGTTTCATATTTTTAATATTTGTAGGTATTATGGCTTTAAAATGATTACATTTTCCCTTTAAGAAGAATGATGAGTGGTGATCCTTTAGTTCCAACACCATGAATCTCTGTGTTTGTAGCGGTCAGGAATACTTCCAAGCTGTCAACTTTGTTTTTCTTGACAGTGAGGAAAATGCCCGTGTGAGCAAATGCCCATTTGTAGCAACAGCTGGTGGTGGGACAGCTATACTCCAAACAGCCAAAGAAAACTGTCTTTTAAATCATATAAATGGATTTTAAATTGTAGGCAGAAAATTTTATTAGTTAAGAACAGTGATTTAAAAACAAATCTTGATCTTAATACCTGTAACTTGTTCATATCTATCATTGATCAACTCATTTCACATTGTATTAAAGGACCTTTAGTAAGTTAAACTTTTAAAAAGCAGTGCATCTTTTTTTGTTTTACCTTTTTGTAACTTTAAAACTAAATATGATTTTACTTTCTTTGTATTTATTGTGGTTCTTTTTTCTGTATTTGATTGGGTAGAATAGTGCCCTATAATTTCTTCCAATCCATCATCATCCCAGCATAAGTGTGTGTTTCTAAAACAGAGGCCCTTGTGTTTGGACAAAGCAAACACGCTATCATTACAGACATGATTATGGGGCACGTAAAGTTTAAAGTTTAGGGAAAATATTCAACAGAAATTTTTGTGTGAATTTTCTTAAATGCACAGGAGATCTGGTCGGGCTCTGTTTGGCTCCTACCTCTGACAGAGCCTTCAAATTGATGTTTAATCATGCATTCTGACATTATGGTTGGCCGCTGAAAAGCTTCCTCATGTCAAAAAGGAATGCACTTTCCCAGTCCTCGCAGTATTACCGTTCTTCATGCTCAGCTGGGAGTCGTTTGCTGGGTAAACATTCGTCTATGTTGAAAATTCCACTTTGTGCCACTATTCCAGTTGCTTTGGACAAATTTCAGATTGTTTTAATTATGGCACCTACTTTCACCACTGCATGTATATTTGTTTCAAAAATCCCATCTAAGAAACACTTATTCCTATGTCTGGAATGCAGAACCATCACCAGTGTTAACTCTATGGTCAAATCTATGGCACACATTAAGGTTTTGTACAGTTGGTACAAATCATCTAAGAATTTACATTGAATTAAAACATGTTAAGTTCGATTTGAAAGTTTAGATAATGTTCTGGAAATAATCATCCAGAGTCTGGGAGGGATTACATTGCTTGGACAAGCATCAGATTTCAAAGACTTGAGTCTGCCAGCCTTCAAACCGATGGCCATATAGCCAATAGTTAGTGCATGAGATTGCACGCCAGTTCTGAGGAAATCATTCTTGTGTTTCTGCTTTCTGTAGCTTTGTCCTGCTATCCCAAATTAGATGAAGGAGATTACGGTCCCTGCATTCATTGCATTTATTTTACCTGTCTATGTGTTTTGTTAAGCAGTTAAAGACATTTTAAGAAGGCTTTTGAGTAAAAAGACGCACATGTTTGTGAAAAAAAAATAATATTTTTTTTTGTAAAGGGTACAATATAAATAACAATGTGTTGCTGATTGGGGTCAAGGACAGCCTTGTTTGATCATTTTCGATCATCCAGTGCAAACACTACAGGCTGTACAGCACTTCTCTATCTCTTATTGTTTGAGAAAGATGTTTGACCTTCCTTCTGTGTGTGAGTCGTGTATAACAGAGAGGAGGAGAGACATCCTGCCACTGACACGTTTACAGGATTCTGGGTCTGCAGAGTGCGAGAGGCGTGGCCTGATGTTAGCAGTGCTTTATGAGTAATTGCAGGTTTCCTGGTGGATTTTAGTTCCAGCTCTCAAGTATCCACACAAGCCCACTTTCCCACTGCACTTGGGGCAGAGGGGTGGGTCGATGGATGGGGGGTCGGGGGTCATGACCAAATAAAAGTCAGTGAATGAAAAAAAAAAAACTTTCACCATTTTTGAATTCACAATTCAACAAATACAGCTCTGTATCTTGGGCCCAAAAGTGTTTGGCTTCTGCTAAAAATATGTACACCAGTGTAGACATATTTTATTATTCAGCAGGGCTTCTGGTATTTTGGAAATGAGGTAAGCTGAATTACCAACAAAGGACTCCTCTCACTGGTCTGTCATCAGGGTTGGTTGGGAGGTAGAAGGGTTGAAGCAGAAACCCCTCTGTCTGTAATTTTGTAATGTGGGATTATGGGGCCCGTGACATGAATTGTAAGCATACTTCAACCTGTGCTTTGTAGGTAACATGATGTTAAAATGTTTTAGAGTTTTATGATCCATTCTTCTATCTTCTTTACTTTTATTTGTCATGGAGCCAATGAATATAATGCTAGATTATGCTAACCAATACAAAACCACACATCCGTAAATGTTCACATTTTTTTTTGTTTTAAAGTTTTAATGAATTCCTTAAGCAGCTGCCAAACTATTTTAGTTTGTCATGTAGGATGACATATCTATCTGGTTTAAACAAGAGGAAATGAAGTGCATTTCAAGCAACATCAAGTCCCGTCACATCTATCAAGTATGTATGTCTGTTGTTTATGTTGTTCATATTTTGCCTGAATCGTGTGGTGAGCTGTATTATTGAAGTAATTGCTTTGCAATTTAGCAAATTGTCTCCCTTTTTATCTGTTTCAATAATCCCTTTGCTTAATGATATGTCCCTGCAAAGTTCCAGTGTCTGCTCTCCTTCTCACGGCTGCACCTAGAAACAGATTAATTCAACATGTGAGTGTTGAACAAGCACCCATAAGGAAACAGGATTGTTCCTGCAATCAGTGGTTCAGATTCCCTTAATTACATTATTCTAATCTAAGTATGACTCTCTCTTCTTCACTTTGTCAACAAAAAACCCATAGAGAAAAATCTTTATACTGTATCAGGGTTTACCTCCAGTAAAGAAGCATTGACTTCAGAAAATGATTTAACAGCACTACCGAGAAAACATCAGTTATGGTTTTAGGTTTAGAGAAGAACAAGCAAAGCAGATATGTCCTTTTATAATATGTAATACCTAACAATGCATCACATTCTGGTCTCTCCTCAGCCACACCCACAACAGATACATAAAAAAACTTTTCTGATCCCTCAAGAACATTCCCTCTGGGAAATGAAGGCTCCAGGTGCAATATAGCACCATAAAACAACTTGGTACAGCAGAACTACTAAAAGAGATGACATTTCGACTCCAGCCCTACTCATGTAAAAATGACCCCTTAAACATAGTCAAATAGCCAATAAAAGTTTTTTCAGTAGGTTTAAAAGCATAGAAAATGACTGATGAATACTTAATTGAATTATGATTTTACCTTCATAACATTGCAGCTGCATAGCGGCAACCCCATCCTGGTTCTGTTACACATGAGCAATCCTCAGTCTGTATTTTTACTGACAATGACACTGGATTCCAGCCAGGTGATAGGTGGTGATAAAGCCTCTGTCTCAGCTCTTTAACTGCTTTGAGTTACACAAGATTGTGCCCAACTGTTCTAAACAATTAGAGCAGCCTTATTACTATGAAAGTACTAATACAACTCAGAACTATTTATTTAACTTTTTTATCTGTAGCAGTAGAGTTGTGAAAGTTAATGTTTCCAAATATTTTTTTTAATTCAATTTGGTCTGTAAGAGAAGGTTTGCTTCCATGTAAGATTGCTGTTCTTAAAGATGTGCACATAAGTTATATAAAAGCATCAAAAGGAATAAGGTGGATATGCAGTTGGAGAGACCTCAAGCTGTCAAATAATCATTAGCAGAGTTTTTCAAAAAATACGTTCCGATGCTTATGTGCTTATGGCTTATGTAACTTCTTCTATATCAGTTTGTCTGCATGGCATGACATATGGGAGACTCTGGCTGAATAAGAACTGTAGTCGTCTGACTACCATAACATTGTGTGTTCGAATCCAACTTCTTCCTGTGCTACATGGTGATGTTCATCTTAAACCCAAATTATCTAATAATCTGTGTATCAGTGTATGAATGTGTCTGTGTTTGTGAGTGTGACTGGGTGAATGTGGCTATATTATAAAGTGCTTTGGGTGGCCAGTATGACTGGAAAAGCAATTTAATATGAATAAATTCAGTTTTATCAAACAAAAAAAGGATTGATTTCAGGCACTGGCGGTAATATATTAGTAGCCCTTCTGTAAATTATTTATCAGCGAGGACCTTTGTAAAATATTATTGGTATTACTAATTTGCTACACTCACGCCAAATAGTTTTTTGACTAATCCAAAAACGTCTTTCCTGGGTTAGCTTAAGATCAAATTGCATAGCCTACAATATCAGAAAGACATGTCAGAACATTATTTACACAAAGTCACGTATCTTCATACATCTTTGAAGCGCAAGGCAGATATGCAGCTGTGTGACAGGCGAATAAAGGACAGGGTAAGGAACTAAGAGCAGAGCTGCTGCTCCTTCTAAAGGGAGCAAAATGGTTTCAGTTGGTCTCAGCATTAGGTAGGAAAACCACCTGGTTGCCTTTTAAAGAGTTGCGGATATGTCCCATTAGGAAGATGCCTCCGGGTGGATTCAGGCACAACTGGACAGATTATATCTCATCTCTTCCTTGGAAATGCCTCAGGAGGTCTGAGGATCTCTGGTCAGGTTGTTCCTCCCATGACTTGCACCTTGATGTGGAGCAGCACATGGGGGAGAAATGGATGGTAATAGTAAGGATTGTTGAGGTCCTAAAATAAAATTCAGAGGGATCCGGTCAAAGAAATAGAATATTGATTTGTGAATAGGAAAACAATTCTGATCTGATGGCTGCCTTCTCTTGAGTAATCTGGATTTAAGGGATTTTATTCAACAATTATGATTTTCTGCAAATAAAGCATTGCATTTTGTATCTAACTGTCCTGGTGGATAAGTTGGCTGGTTAAACAACTGCACTGTGAAAGAAGTCAAAGAAATACATGAACTGATAAAGAAAATATATCAGTTCACTGGATATAACTGCATTTGTTCTAATTCATATTGGACATTTGCTAATTTCACAACTCAATTTCTTCTTGTTTTATAGCTGTTCTTAATAGCTGTGTGGCTGAGAGTGGGAGGTTACAAATGTAGCACTGCCCTATTCTAGTTTAACAAGTAAAACAACATGAACAGAGAATGCTGTTTAATTATGAGTCTTAACATTTACAGTCACAAGCCATGTCACTCTGCTCCAATATGGTTGTTGTTGAACAAAGAGCACAAAACCATTAGCTCTAATATTAATCCTACAGAGGTCACTGTGGTAGTTATAGTTGTTAGTCAGTAAAATCCACATTTAAAGCTTTGCCTACAATTACTTTTTTCATATTTAAATTTATTTCGCACACAAAAAACACAAGTTTTATCAAAGAGCTTAAAAGTCTTCCGTAGATGGTGCAATCTTGATAGACCTCAATGTAAGCTGAGGTTAGAAATTTGGGGAAAAAAATTATCAGAAAGGCTTGCATAAATATGACTATTTACAAAATCTAATCATCATGACTGTATTAGTTTGTCAATGATGTGTTGGTGGGACAGACGGACTCCTGCTGTGGTGATGCAGCAGGCACCAGTGATGTTTGGGTTCCAGTCTGCCTTAGGAGCCACCCGACGTCTCCTTGCTTCCTTATCTTAATGAGTGTTTAACCATTTATGCTCTCTGTCAGCTCTGCAGCTTCAAGGAAGGGACAGGAAGGGAGCAAAACAAAAACAGGGGGGAGTCCAAATAAGAAACCAGAGGAGACAGTGAAGGAGAGAGACAGAGAAAGGGCCTCTGATAGAAAAATTCCTGACAGCTGATAAGAGGGAGAAGGAGATCCAGTTTGCTGCACAGATAGGTTAGGAATGTGTGGCCAGATGATGATGACTGGGTCCATGACTTCACTTCCCCTATCTGTGCCTGCCAAGACACATCATCACTGCCTGCATGCCATCCAGCCTCATTTTTCCTAAAAAAAACATAATTTGATGAAGACTGCGCCTTCATCGTCTCTTTCATGTTTTTACTCAGCAATATTATGGACCCATAATTATGTTACTGTTATAAAGCTGAGCAGTTTGTCCAAAATCCATTTTTTCACTTTCTGTACTTCATGTCTCTATAATATTGTGGTACAAAAAGTGGTATAATTTCAGCCTGATTGGCATGGACCACAAAGTTCAGGGTTAACTAAACTTTTCCTTGGAAACACAACATTTTCTTTGAATTATTGGCCTGCAACAATTGCAACGAAGATGACATGGGAGGAAATAAAATCCAGCTCAGACACCGTGGAGCTCAGTCAGGCAGCCAGAGAGGGCATTTTAGCCTTGCAGCCAATCTCCAGGCTTTTTCATTTACAATAAATCAAAGTGCATAGATGCGCCCTAAAATGGCCTGCTTAGACGCCGTCTCTAGGTGTGAGACAGAGAGAAGAAGCGGGCTTGGGCAGATTGTGTTAGTGGGAGCCAGAGCTTCGTGTGGATCAGACTCTCACTATGCTGTCTCCAGAGGTAATCATACAAGCCTGTGTGGTTCGTTATTATGTCAGTCGGCTCGGCATAAAGAAAACTGGAGACTTGACTGTTTATGAGGAGTCTGCATCAACCCTGCTTAGCTGTGGATTCTGCGGCATTTACTGCCCTTGGTGAACAAATCCGTCTTGCATTGTTTTCTCTTACTTATGAATACAATGATAAGAGTAAATATCTCTCTGATTTTCAAGCTTGACTTGGAATCAAAACAATAGCCTCTCCTCAGTCACTGTATGTTGCCTGCTCAAAGTATTGTGCAAACAGTTTGAAGTCATCCTTTATTTCTTAATGTTTTTCTTCCAAGGAACCAGACTTTTTTGGTAAGTGGTTGTAAGCAGTATTTCTTCAGAATATCTGAAAGTGTTCAAAGTTTTTATGTGAACATTGGCTGCTTTTTCTCTCCTTTTCAGTTCGAAGAGCAATTATCTGAAAATTTGCCATCCAGATGATTACCAACGGGCCTTACAAAAGTATTCATGGCTCTTGAACTCTTTCACATTTTTTTCATGTAATAAACCACGAACTTGAATGTACTTTGGTGGGATTTTAGGGGACAAGAATCTCGTAAAAAATTTATTTTTCACCTTAACTACAGCCTGTAAGACATACTGAACATGTCAATGGTTTTCTCAGTGAATGAATACTGCTGTAGATTATCGATGGAGAAAGAGAGAGATTCCTACAAGTGGCTGTGGCCCTGGTCTTCTCGGGAAAGTGAGTAATAATCTACAGAGTTTGAGGTTGGCAGGTGGTGGTGAATGGCGGCAGGTTATTGTTTTTGTTTTCTTTCTAGAGTAGGAGACAGTGAAACTTAGAGGGTGGACAGGCAAGTGAATGAGATGTGGTGTTGAAGGATGCCAGCAGCTTGTAACAGGAGGGCAACCAGAGGAGCAATGAGAACATTCACAGGGTGAGTCTTGGGAGGATTTCTCCAAAGACCACAAGGAACGAGAAAGCAGAGCACAGGAAGCCAGGAACATGAACGAGGGAACTGGCCCCTTTAAGGAAAAAACAGCAAAGGTAAGTGGCAGAACTTCGAGGAGAGCAATGACACAATGAAGGCTGGCCCGATAACCACGTATGAGAGCAAAACAACCTGGCATCTGCCTTAGGGAGTCTGCTCCTCCTTTCTTGCCATCCTCTAATTAAGACCAGATTTGTGGAGTGCACAGCAAATTGTTGTAAAATCCACAGATTTTCTCCACCTGGATCTATGCAGCTCCTCCAGAGTTACCATGGACCTCTAGGCTGTTTCTCTGAATAATGCTCTCCTTGGAACAGTTTCATGACATATTGAATAATATAATTTTCTGTCTCTCTGTTTTACACTTCTCCATAGCTTTATCTCTGATCTGTCTGCGGTGTTTCTTGTTCTTCAAGATCTCCTAGTTCAATGGTCATTTCTCCACCCTGCCTCCGTGTTCTCTCTGGTTTTCATTGCTCACTAATGGATCCTCCTGTTTACTATCTGCTCCATGTCTGTGGCCGCAATCACTTCACCTTTCAACTGAAAATAAAAGCCAGGAAGAGGAGACATGTAGTAAAGCACGTCCTCCTGCGCATTACATTTTTCATGCAACTCAACATTGCAGCGAGATGAAGTCCAGGCTACGCTTTTGTTAATTTCCTGTCCTATACAAAACAACGAGATAGCCCATGAGTCAAACCAACATTGTGTGTGGGAATGTGTTTGTGTGTGTGTGGGTGGGTATTTGCGAACATTTGATGGTGCAACAACAGTATTAGCGATGGAAAGGATATAGACGTTGTCTGACATATGTTTTTTTTTTCATTCTTGCAAATCTTTTTCTCTGACCGCAATCTGCCTGCTCAGACACCAGTCTCCACATTATCATCAGAGTGTGATGGGGCAGATAACACTGGGAGTGCTCAGTTCTTCACAGCGTGCAGTGGAGCGTGAAGGCATGGGTGGAGTTGAGGTTGTATGGGGGAGGACGTGGATGGGATGAGGTGGTATTCATAGATGGCTAGACAGTTTGCAATCTGCTGTGAGAAATAGACAAGAACCATTCAGTCGTCTGGTGTGGGGAAGACACAATGGCACCAGCAGAGCACCAGCAAAGCAAGCTTGCTTTAGGCATAGGTCAGAAATGTTATCACTCAGCTTCTGGTGACATGCAGAGTCTATCGCCATCATCAGGGTAAAGGCATTGTTTCCTTTGTCCATTGGTGAATGGTGAGCCCTGGCGCCCACTTGTTTGTATTGGACAAATAGGTCTAGGTGGAGAATTAGGCTGACGGTTCCTGTCAGATTAAAACCACAGGAAAGGCATGCATGTGTGAAAAATGTGTTTTATAATTTTTATAATTGTTTATTTTTTAATTTAATTTCCAGGTATTGCTGGCAAGATGCATTCATGCATGAATATTTGATTATGTACTGAATTGGTAACAATATTGGATGGATGCATTGGAGGGTTTAGAAATATTTCAGACAAAAAAAGACAGCATATTTATAGGTCTGTCTCGTTACTTGTAAGCATCACAAGCAGTTAGTTTATATGTGGAGAGGCTAACACTCTTGCTGTCTTCATTTAGCATAAATCTAGATTAGTTGATCCTTGAGGGGTGAAGCTAACAGCTTGTCCAAGACCAAAGCGGATGTCTATTGTATTAAACTATTTATATCTCAAAAACATAATAGCAGTTTATGAAAATGCTATTTCAAAGACATTGTTACCTTTGCATCGGGTTGTTTTTTTCAAAAGAGGCCGTTTATCATTTGCACAATTAGAGGTAGGAGGTGGTGTGCGACCAATGATCTTCCCTTAAGTAACATGTAAAGTGTTTCTCCTGGGGAGATCATTAGTGTCACACCACCTCCTACCCACAGTATATTTCCTTTGTAAATAACCATCACAGTCTGTTTACATCCTTATCGTGATCCTAACAACTTTGGTATTTTTTCAATTAATTTATGGTTTGCTATATTTCTGACTTTTCAGGTATGGATATCAGACTTGCTTTTGTGCATTTTGCACTTCTTTTTTCCAGTTTCTCCTTTTTCTGAGTCTTTGTCTCCTTTTGGTTTGGTATTTTGAGTTCTGTTTGGTGTTAGTACTGTTTTCTGGCTTCTGCATGTTCCTTTATTTTCACCCATTGCTCCCAGTAGTTTCCCTTAGCTGTTTCTGCCCTCAGTTACATTAATCCATTGTTTTCCCTCTTAGACGCACCCACGTTCATTCTGGTAATCATCCTCCTCTGTATTTAAGCTTCACTGTTTCAGCCACACCTTGTCAGATCCTCCTCTCATCTGTGTTCATGCCAGTTTCTGCATGTTGCACCCATGTTCTTCTGGAGGGGGACTTTTTAAATTGCCTTCATTTCTGCATCCTTGGATGTTTTCACTTTTTATTAAAGAGCCAAGCACCTCCCTGCCACTATTTGCAACTTTTGCCTGTGTTCGGGTCCTCTACAATACCAAATGAATCAGAATCAGAATCAGAATCAGAAAAGCTTTATTGCCAAGTACGTTTTTGGACATACAAGGAATTTGTTTTGGCGTAGTCGGTGCAATACAGTACAAATTAACATGTCTAATTCAAATGTAACAATGGTTTACTGGTTCATAAAGCAGTGTTTGAGTTTGTGGAGTTGTGTTAAGACAGTGCAAGTCTGCTTAGGTTGTAGCCCCTCGCAAACAGCCTTTATCTTTATCCTTCAGGAACAACTGCAGGTAAGACATTAACTGCTTATAACTTTTTAACAGAACCTTGCCTGAAATATCCTGAACCATCCCTCTAATTTCATAAATTGTTGCTCTATATTTTTTGTCACTTACCTATGGCATGAAGCATCTCCCAAAAGGTCTTTAAAATGGGATTTGTAAAATATTCAAGTATGTGTGTGTTAATTAAATGCTTTTATTGTACTAATGGCAAATGTAATTGTGACTTGGAAAACAGAAAGGATGCCAGAAACCAACCATGCTAGAGCCAGTCTGAACTGGATTACTGGATTACATCAGCTGTGAGGAAAGAAAAACTTACTGTAATGTTTCCATTGCAACTTTCGTCAGAAGAGCTGGAAAACACCCTGATCGATATAGAATAAATAGATGTGCATATGCATAAATGACTTTGTCTCTATTGTATGATGTTACTTGAACTTTCACATCAGACTGACCTGCTGTGAAGTACCAAGCCTCATCTTAAGATTTACATTTGTAGTTATCAAGACTCTACCATTCCCCTGGAGTTCGGCATGCAGGTTATTGAAAAATTCCTCAGAGACCATAACTTGACATCTGAATGTAACTGCAGGAATCCCGGAGCCAGTCGGGAAGTGTAAGTTGATCTAGAGTCATACCAGCTGTCATACTCTAAGAGTTTGGAGCTGGAACCGACCAGCCAGTGGGCATCTTTCCAGTTTGTTTTTTTAACCTCAAGGAATTCCCAGGAAAAAAAAAAATCATTCCCAATCACAGCTCTTTGTTGCTGTTCCTTAAAACAAAGATAGGATGTGGGAAGCTGTATGTAGACCAATGTATGACAAAGCAGATCAATGCGACTTATTGCCCTTTGGCTAATTTTTAAAACATACATACATCTGATACACACAGCATCCTCCACACGTATTGACATCTTAGGAAAACATCTCATGAAGAAACATTTAGAAAAATTCAGCTTTCAAGTTGGGTAAAATATTCAGTGGTAAAAATCAGCATTACCACACTTATTTCCCTCGTTTATACTTTATATAGTTTTATGTTCAGTTTTGACAGTAATTCATTACTTCCTTTTCCCCAAAGGGATCTATCTATCTATCTATCTATCTATCTATCTATCTATCTATCTATCTATCTATCTATCTATCTATCTATCTATCTATCTATCTATCTATCTATCTATCTATCTATCTATCTATCTATCTATCTATCTATCTATCTATCTATCTATCTATCTATCTATCTATCTATCTATCTATCTATCTATCTATCTATCTATCTATCTATCTATCTATCTCTCTCTCTCTCTCTCTCTCTCTCTCTCTCTCTCTCTCTCTCTCTCTCTCTCTCTCTCTCTCTCTCTCTCTCTCTCTCTCTCTCTCTCTCTCTCTCTCTCTCTCTCTCTCTCTCTCTCTCTCCCTCTCTCTGTCTCTCTGTCTGTCTGTCTGTCTAGTTAGATGCTATGCATGAATGGGACATTGACAATTTAGAAAGGATGTGAGGTTTTACAGAACATCATTAGTTTTCTTGGTATTTTTAATACATACTAAACAAACTGATAGCTTTCAAACAAAACCAGCATAAGCCAACACCCCCACCCCCATGCCTCTTGTTATGGACTTGCTCCTGACCGCTGGTAAACATTCAACAAGAGCTGCAGTTTTGGATAGTCTATGGCCCAGTGCAAGCAAACATTTCAATAATTCATACGAATTCAAGCTATCTACACTGACTTACTACTGCCCCTCCATTGTTTTAGTGAGATTATAATAAGAATATAACGATACATCCAACTCACAGGATAAGAAAATACATGAATTCATGAAGTTACATTGTAGCATTATTGTTTTGGGAAAATCAAAAATTCCCATTTCTTTTGTTCAAGTAAGTTTTTAGAAATCAGTTAAAAAAAAAAAAGTATTGAAAAGGCTCACTTTTGTGTTTCCACAAACAGAATGGATGTTACTCCATTTTTAACTTCAAAATAAGGGTCTCAAACAAAGATACATCAGGATTTCAAGCTAAAATCACTCTCCTTACTTCACCAGACAACACCACAAGCTGACAACAACTGAACCTCACCATGACAAAGAATTTTGTGGCGTATCAATATAGTGAGATCTCGTAACCATAGATTATGAAGATATTATATAGTTGGGAGAATCCAGAAAGGTATGGTTCCAGTATCAGCTTTATGGCCAGAGTTTTGCAATACGTGGTAAAAAACTCCAAAGATACAGCTGAGAAAAAGGCAGATCCTACTTCTTCCTGGTATAAACACTGGTTCATATTTTTCCTTACTATTTTAATAGCAGTGGTAAATGGTTTTCTCTTACTAAGTGAGCTTTGATGTCACAATATCCTTCAGGCTACATGTTATTCAAACATATTCACCAAGTCCAGAGATCACAGCAACATCTTGTTCTTCATTCCTTTGGTGTGCCATAAAAGGGTGCAGTGTATGTTTCAGTTGGTGTTGGCACTAGTCCCTGTCTGTATTTGTGAGTGTTTCTGCCTTTCGGAAAGCACACTTGATCTTAATTGTGTAATGCTGCAGCACGGAGGCAAGGAAATCCAAAACAGATGTGGTCTCCTAAATTAGGCTGGTGGGTGTGTTGGAGGGTGCGGTGGCCTCCGAAGATGGGGGATGTGCATGGGCAAAGCATGCTCCCATTATTGATTGTTCATCCTTTGGCATGTTTGAGCTATCAGCAGGGCTCCATGGGATAAGATGACAAACCAAAATGAAAGGGGAAAGTTGGAGATGAGCAGAATAGTTCATCTAGCTTGTGTTTAACTTGCTGTCTCCTCCAACTCTCTTTCAGTAATCTGGAATTCATTAATGCTCAGAAGACTTTCAGTTACTGTTTTGCTCCTGATAATCAAACACACATAGGCTGATTGTCTCAGTGGCACAATGGAAACAACAGTGTTCCAGACATATTTTATCTTTGGCAAGTTACACTATGAGGGAGGGAAAGTTTCTTGTGAAAGAAGGAATGCAAAGTATTCCCCACAATGCCACACTGCTGCAATTACTGCAGCGCCTGGTGATGGGCCAAGACAATGAGACGACAGCTTGTGGTGTTGAGGGAGGGGGGGGGGTTTCAACTCCCATCTCTGTACTCTATGCTGTGGGGCTGTTGTTGAACTGCGCACTAGCTTTGCTTTCAGAGGACTGATTTTATTGGTTTTTACACAGTAAAAGATTATTGTTCAGACTTAGAGAGAAGCATTATGCATGAAAGTTACAGTGTTTATCCTTTGGGTGTCCACTTCTGCTGCCACTTTGGTCACCATGGTGATGCTTAAATAGTTTTTGGCATTGTTGCTAATTAACTGCACAATCCTGTTATGTATAAAAAACACAAGCTAAAGAGGTGAGATTAGACAAGTTAGCACAGAGCGTGGGATGTGGGAAAAGAGCTTGCTGTTGCCAGAGTGTCTGCCTCCCCGCGGCCTCGTCCGCTGTCGCCAAGGGCCGTCTGCCCTCCTGCCCGCTGTTATCAGCTGGCTCAGCAGCGGCAAGGAAACAGCCAAACAGGGCACTGTTTATCTGTGCAGACTGTGTTCTCTGCACATCCCGGCCTTTGGTCTGCGGCACCGCTCAAATCTCCCTGGCTCTGCAGAGAAAAGGCCGGCGGACCTCCTCTCAACAACAGTCAGCACAGAGGAGACAGGGGTACAGATCAATAGGTGGCAACGTCTCAGATCTGTCCGGCACCTCAGAGCCAACAAAGCAAACTCCCCACACCGGCATCCGCCCTAACATTCTTTTATCCATTTCGTGTTACATTTAAATATATCTTAAAGTTCATGACACACTCTCATCTGAAACCTTATTAAAGATGGTGACTAAAGATTGAACTACATGTCATCCATGAAACTGTCAATCATGCAATTACATTTTCATTTTTTTATGACTGCAAAATAGTGAAAACAAAAAGACATTCCTCATCTGTAAGGCTTTTGATTTAGTCAGAATTGATAATAACTTAAACCAAATCATAGTTCCGTTTCATAAACAATACACAAATCCAACTATTTATCAGGTTTGTATGTATAAACTTACAATAGGCTCAACTATAGACAACTTCTAACAACACAGGGGGTATCGAATCCCTGACCCATCACCCGCTGTAGTCAACAGCTACACCAGAAAGACACAAGGGTATTTTACCTGGTTCGACAGCTTTCACCTGGTGGTCCTCTAGAAGCAGTCAAACCTGTGGGATTAAATCTTTGCCCCTTTCACCACATAATAAAATATTGTCCTTTAATTTTAAATATGGTTAATACATGTCAAGAAATCCTTTGTATATATATATATATATATATATATATATATAAATATATATTTAAGCATGCCAAGTTATTCTCAGCTCTAAAGACATTTTAAGTTTCATAATGTAGTTTATTGAGTTTATACACTAATCATGGTTATGAGCATGATTCTTTTACAGGACTGAATGATGATATACAACATACAACGTCAACGAGTTTCATAACTTTCAGAATTAAAATCTTAATCCATATTCTCTAATCCACACAGGGTAAAGAAATATGCATATAAGTTCAATTACATACTTACACCCCCAGTAATATTTAGACAAATGTCCTAGTGAAACTGTACACTTGTGGTAGCCACAAGCGTCTGGCATAATTCTGGTTAGGTATTCGACTATTCTACTTGTCGAAATAGGAAAAGCTCATTTAAATTTGGGTGGTTACCTGGCACAGACCTGGCTTTTAAACATGGTTCATAAATTTTCCACAGATGGTTCAGGTTAGAGCCATTTTTAAAGCTTGATGTTAGTTATCTTTACTCATTTTAAAACCAGCTTGTTTTATGTGTTTGGGATCATCAACCTGTTGGAGCACTCAACTGTGTCCAGGTCTAGCTCTTGATTTGAGGTAAAGTAAATGAATATGGGGATTGTCATCTGTCTTTGCTCTTCCACCAACGGACCCTTAGCATGATGCTACCACCACCGTGCTTTACAGTTGATATGGTGTTCTTAGGTATGAAAGCCTCACTTTGACTCCTACAAAAATATCTCCTGCCTTTGAAGCAAATTAGTTCTATCTATAACTTGAAGGACGATAAGACGTCTGATTTACCCGTATGGGCAGCAGCAACTTTCAGTTGAGCTTGAAGGTGTCCATTATAGAGCAGTTACATCTTTCCTGGTCAGTAAATTTGCAGTCTTTGATGACGGCTTCTCTGTGGACAGAGCCACTGGTGCTCCAGCATCTTCCAGTTAATGACAAGCTTCAGCTTATCAGATGGTCAGATGCCTGAAATTTGGACAAACTTTGGTGGACCTAAAGAAAATTGATCCAAACACACCTTAAAAGGAAAACAACTAATTTAAATGAGGTCTACCACTTGTGACAAGAAGCTCGTACAAATACCCGATCCAGAGCACCAGGGCTCCATTGGTGGCCACAAAATGCATTTGGTTTCTCTTTGACTGGGTAAGGGACATTTTTTCCTGTATTAGTGGTAATGTTTGCGTGTATTTGAATCTGTATGTATAATTTTGTCAAATTTCTGCAACAAAAGTTTGTTTTTAAAATTTAAGATGAAATCCGTGGAAACAGTTCAAATAAAACATTAGAAGAACAAAATCATTATTACATTCATGCCAAAAATGAGTGCAGGTAAACATTAGACCAGACAGAACTGTAAATGTCTAGTCATTTGCTATATTCAGAATTTATGTTTCTGTTTTTTTTAAAGTAATATAGTATTAAAGGTATATAGTGGAACAAGTTCTGTGCAATTTGGAATTACATTGAAATCCTCCTCCTTAATACTTGTGATCCAATTTGTATATGCCGAGATATTCAGAATATATAAGCACTGTCTCATTCATGCACAAAGCCCTGCCTCTTTTATCTTAAAGGCAGGGGAACCCTGGCTCCATCGTCCGCAGACAGCGGCCTCTTATGCTGCAATGTTTCCAGATAGAAAAGGAAGCCACCCATCCATCATGAAGAAATAAAATCTCTTTCTGACATCCTGGCCCACGAGACCTTCTGTTGAGATCATTTTAGATTAGGCTTTGATGAATGATATATGCATCTACTAAAGACCTGAATGGAGTTCTGTTTCAGGTCTTAAGCATATGATTTTCACAATGGCCGTCTTTGCTAACAATACTTTTTTCTGATGGTTTAGAGATGACATTGTTTTATGAGTCATCCAGTGGTCTAATTTCCTGATCTTTTAAGAAATTGCTTGACTAAATGCTATGGGGGATCTTGGTTTTAACTTGAAAAAATGTGCTATAAACATTTTTACTTTATTCTTTCTGTAATTATTTTTTCTGCCACAAAGAGTGTTGAGATTCATGATTGGCACCCTGATGGACATCACTGGTCAGAGGTCATAGGGAAGTGTGGACAGTGGACCTTTCTGCAGGACAAACTGCTCAGTCATGTTGACTTGAAACTGCCCAGCCTCTTGAAATGGTTCTCACTAGCCGTTTTTGCTGATCTCTTCCAAGTACACTCTACAGGAGGCATCAGCTAGACCCCTCATAATAACCCGGCTCAATGGGAGTGCTTGAACATTTATACTCGCAGGACCCTTAGTGGCAGAATGTGCTGCTATATCAACACCACATGAGAAAGAGTGTTTTTTTTTCTGTTCAGCATCTTTACTGCAGGAGATGCCACAGCTCCAGGATCAGCAGGAACTCGAAGCTGTGCCTCAGACAATGAGAACAGTTGAAGAGAGACATTTTTATGGTAACATTGATGCTAATTTGGATGATTACAATAAATCAGCTTCAAATCAGTCTGAACATGTTTTTTTTTTAAATAAACTTCAGAAACATTAGAAATAGCAGACAGAACACTTCTATGTAGTTTGGATAACTGTGCTCTGTGGTCAGTAATTGAAGGGTTTAACCAAATCTCTTTAACCAAGTATTAGCAAGTTTTTAACTGTAATACATATACAATCGTATACATAAACAGACATATAGTGCCTTGCCTAATATTGATACTAAATAAAAAGCTTCCTATTTGGTCATATCACATTCCAAATCTCAATGTATTTCATCACAATTTAAGTTATAAAAAATCACAAAATAGTACTTAATTGTGAAGTAGAGGAAAAAGTAAATAAAAAAATTAAAAACTGAAAAGTGTGGCACTCATTTGTACTCACCCCCTTTACTCTGATACCCCTAAAAAATCCAGTGCACGTCACCTAAATTGTAAATTAGGAATGGGTAAATGGACTTAAAATCTGATTACGATGTTTTGTGAAATTTATTGGCATGACAATAAAAGTATTATTCATCTTTTTGGCCATTAATCTGTTGGTGCACATAGTCAGGGACATCTGAAGATGGAAACTCTTTGAAAAATAAAATGTATCCATTCTCATAAAAATGTTACATCAAGTAGTCATATGTACTGCAAAACAATCCACAATAATTGGATTCAATTATGTTGTAAAATGTAAACAAATCATTTACTGAGGATCTCATCAAAATAAAAGTTAATCATTTAGAGTTTATTGTTATCACTGGATGACTAAATCTTATCAGGATTATGTAAAATTTTCATTTTCCTTCCACTTTACAGTTTTGCAAAGGCTTGTATCGGTATATCACATTTAATACCACTAAAAGCACAGAAGTTTTTGTGTCTTAACAAAATGTGAAAAACATCAAAGAATGTAAATACATTTACGAGTTACAGTAGCATGCTGTCAAACTGAGGGGACGTCCAATTTAGATATTTTCAATGCAAAAACAGAAGCTGGGTAAAAAAGGATATCATAAAAGGGCAGATGCTTCAGTAAAAGTACACATGTTGTATACTTCTAGGCTGGATTCCACACTTTCTTTCCTGTGATATTTCTTCGGCATCACGCTGGGCCATGTTCCTTTCAACCTTGCCCCCCTATATCTCTGGCCTTTCTGACTTCCCAGAAGTTTAATATTGCCAATGCATTTAATCATTTCTGTCTGGATGTGGCCTGAGTGACACAGCGGGTGTCTCTGAATTGGGGGGAAAAAGAGAAGGAGGATGGCTTACTTTTACCACTGGTTTAGGAAACACTGGACTACAATCACTGTGAGAAAAGATGGTTCTAATTACAGATCTCCCCTCCTCTTTCAGTCCATGTCACTGTTCCACCTCTAAATTCAACCAATTTGCTTGCTGCATTTTCATCACTCTAAAGCCATCTTGTTCCATTACCAGTATCGGTTTGGTATATTTTGGGGTTTAAATAATATTTCAAAGAGCAATTGGTAACAGTATAGGTAGGGAAAATGGAGCAATAAAAAGAAAAATTAATTATTGCTCTCTGCTTTGAGCTATTCATTGAACAACTTCTGCACCACCCAATTCCAATAAAAAGTTGTTTTTAAGTGATAATGAATGTTGATTCAATATTAAAATATGCTGGGAAATACTAGTGTATGTTTGACACCCTTTTAAGGGTCTTCATGTAGAGGTCAAATTGTGTGAGTCATCAAACATGGCAACGTTTCCCCAAATGCATGTGCCCACATTTGTGTTGCAGCTGTCACTATACAGTAAAAAGTTACATTCAGAGAAAAATATGGTGGATAAGAGCCTTCCAAGTCCTGCAAAGGGATAGTTACAAAGCTTTTCTTCATGGAAGATGATTGGAAAAGTGTGTGGAAAGACAGAGAAATCAGAGAACCCCTTGGAGAAGTTGGAATAGAGAAGTAAAAAGGACTGAAGTTCAAGGATTGCTCAAGAGCAGAAATAAAAGAGAAATGTAGTATTAAAGGCTAAAGGCAGTGTGAAGAAAGGAATCAGAGGCGAAGGCGAATGAAAGGAGAGGGAGAACGAGAGACAGGAGAGAAGAGAAGGAGTCTGCATCCATCCTCGCTGTGGCTGACAGTGGTGGGCCTCTCTCCCAGCACCAGGGGCTCCAGGGCTGTGGCCACATAATGAAGGTTTGTTTGAGTTCACATTCAAACATCACAGAGAGCGCCTAGAAAAACAGTGCCCCACGGGCTACTTTTATTAACCCAGCTAGCATTCCCAGCCTGAAAGTCTGTTCTCAACGTTCCTCACTTTTAATCCAAACTCTTCATACCTTTCAGGCATAAATTATATCTTTGTCTCTTACGGGTAAATTTAATCAAGAATGATACAATTGTTCAGGAAAGGGTTTTGCGCTGTTCGCATTCACAAGCTTCCTGAATGATGGCTGTGTGAGATTCACAAGGGAGGATATTTAATTCAGGATTTTCTGATAACAGCATCTGAACTTGTTTGCAACAGATAGTGTGATCTTGCTACTGTATGGAACAATGCCTTCTCAATTACATATAACCTTATGCATCATTCATTAATACATTTAAAAACAATATATATGGACAACCGAAAGTTCACAGAATGACACATGTACCTAAAAGTACTGGCCATGCCAACTGATCACTTAATGTTTGTGAACTGAATCTATTGAACTGCCTTTTGAGACGGACGATGGAAAACTAGACATTGCTGATGAACTGAGCAAGACGGAGAACAGGCAAAAAGGAAGGAGCACAACAGACTACACTTGTGGTGCTTATTTTATATGCAATATTGGCTTATAAAAACATTTAACAGCGCTGCAGAGAGCCCATAAGGTCTGATTTTAGGTTTCAGAAATAAGAAGAAATTAAGATACATCCAGTTCCTCTGAATTTCTGTGCTGTTTGACATACTAACTATGAAGAATTTTGTTTTAAGGAATTGCAGTGTAGAGTTAAACTTGTGTGTGACACAGAATGCTGCTACCCCCTCCAAAAATGAGAAAAGAAGAAATTGGGGTATGAAATATTTATATGTTCAATGTTACCTGCTTTCATGTGTTTAGATTAGGCAAATTAAAAATAAGTGTGGAAGAATGTTGTAGTAGGATTTCCAACCTTCCTAAATGGAGCATACGAAATCTAAACCTAGAGTTATTTTAACCTGATCCCCACTGTCAATTAAATCTGCCAAAAATAAACATCTCTACTGGAGAGCCAAAATCAGCTGATCTAAAGCCAGCAGACCATTAAATGTTTTAAAAGAGTGATACAACTATTACTTCTTTTTTTTAAATTGTTTACCATGTTAATACCAATGTGCACACACTTCAGGATCATGCTTTGAAAATTGCTTTGCTTTGTATTGAAAATTCAGTTTGAATACTTTCACTTTCAATTCTATAATTCAATTTCAGTTCCAAAATTCCAAAAACTGCTAGCACACCTGAAGATGAAAACTATCTGACCTCTTACCCTCTGAACAATACTACACTGTATTAGCAGAAAAAAGCAGTGCTGTAGCTGTTCTGTGCTCTAGGCTACGCCAGATAAACAGCTTTGTCATCCAGTATCTTTGTTTAGAATTAGTTAGACATTTGTTAATAACTACTAAGGACAATCGTCATTCTTTGCACATTCTTATTTGTAGACATAAAAGACATAGTTTGGGACAATTCTGTAAAAGCCACTGCTGTGACGTCCTCAGCCACTCCATGCTGTTTGTTTGTATAAAAATCCATTGCTTATTCTAAATCACAGGTGTCAAACTCCAGTCCTCGAGGGCCAGTGTCCTGCAACCTTTAAATGTGCCTCTGCTTCAACACACCTGAATCTAATAATTAGGTCATTAGGAGGATTCTGGAGAACTTGACTGCATACTGAGGAGATAATTCGGCCATAGATTAAGGTGTGTTGGACCAGGGACACATCTAAAAGTTTGAAGACACTGGCCCTTGAGGACTGGAGTTTGACATCCCTGTTCTAAATGATCAAACAAAACTACACTTAAGTCGGTCAAACAAATAGCCACAACTGAAAATGAATGTCTCTGGTTACAGTAACACCTACAAAACTACCATCTCATCTCAAATACTAACCAAAATTACAATAAAGTCTCTGTTGCCTTGGGGATTTCTTGACTGCTCAGACAGCTAAACTTCCAATTGTTGTGGCTCATAGATCTGCTGCACCTCATGTGTCCTGATTAAGCAGGTATCAGAATCTTATTTTAAATACTGAATATTTATAAGTGGTGCATAGTGATAAGATATGCAGTCATATACAACAGATCTGATCTTTTTGTTTGTTTTTTATGTCTTTTTATTACTTTTATGGTTCAAACAGAGAAGCACGTGGATCAAGTTGTAGGAACTTGACTCTTTCGGTAAAGCTCTACTCACAAGACATTGTGATAATATCAGGCACTCTTGTTATACCAGGAACTGTATTTTCCCCCACTAGGAATGATATTAATTTTGACCAGACATAGCACGAAACAATGTGAAAGAAACTAAAAAGCTTAGGTTTTAGTTAGTAACCTGGGAGTTAAGATAGACTGAAATTAAATTAGGAGAGCTGGTTGAAATCCAGTATGGGAAAGAACTCCCCTCATTCATTTCCAGCCTTTTCGAAGGGCCCCATTGGTCCTTTGGACTCTCACAAATCCCCTTAAAACCCCTGGAGTCACTGATGGTGTATCAGGCCCTTGGATCTGCCATGTGCAGGGCTGGGTGACAGGCTGTGGTTTGGAGCCAGCCAGGGGGGTTAGAGGACAGCTACTGTGAGGGCGCCCAGAGAGCTGGGAGTCACTCAGCCACATAGACCCTGTGTTTGTGTATGGAACACTGTGCTCTTATCTCCCGCCTGTACTGACGCCACACTCTTCCTGTTTCAAATCTTTACGACTGATTTTCTCTTCACTCTTGCCTCAGCCCCAGCCAGTCTTGTTGTTTTTTTGGCACCCTTGTTCTTTTCAGGCCAGATTAAATTAGAGTCTCACTGGCGACAGAAGCAGTGCTGCTCTTAATGCGGACAAGTGTGAGAAGTTCAGCGCATCGGCTTGTTTAAGTCTTCTAAAAGTAAATATTTTTAATGGTCAAAATGTTTTTAATCAGTTCAAATATTGAGATTTCACCATGCTTATTCCATGCCTTCCTTTTGCTGGTCAATGTGAATGTTGAAACTGGTTATTATTTGTACTCATAATATATTAACAACATAATATAATATATATAACAATATTAACAAGATGTTATTGGACGAGCATGGTATGATAAAGAAGTATATAAATAAGATGTTAAGCCATACTGTGGATGATGAATATATATTTTTTAATTGTTACGTATTTTGTGCTATGAAGAGTCAATATTCAAAAATGTTCAAAGAACGTCAATATAGAGTGAAGGATTTCTCTCCACTGTTGCCACACGCTTGCTCAAGAGGACTGGTTATGATATTTTATTTTATTTTTTTACTGTGTCCTGTCTGGTATACTTGTAGCACAATCACACTGCCTATGAGATTACTGGCGAAACATGACATCATTAACCACATTTATTCGTAACCATGCTGTTCTGGCGCCAGAAGAAACTCATCAACACCTTTAGAAATCAGTGATCTATGGCCGCTCAGAGAGATATCACTTTAAATTCACAGTAAACTAAAGAATAAGTTTTCATCCACAAAGCATACTGAAAAAAACTCAACTCATCTGTTGCGAAGGGGTTAAAATCAGTCTGAATAAACTTGTTAATAAACTATGTGACATTTTGCAGCTTTTTCTTTGGTCACTTATCAAATAGTGAGTTCGACTTCATTGTTTTAAATTCTGCGTTCCACTGTATACACGTTGTTGCTTTAGAATAAATAACTTAAGAGAAAACAATAATGAATATTATTTTTATGTTCTACAGGGTTGGATATTCATTTGTTCATTGATAAACCTTTAAGCTCTGAAACCAGAAAGCTAATAAAATATGTATATTTAGCAGCAGTTGAATAGTTGCTCTGCAACTATTGTAATATTATATTTTAAACCCTTCGAGCCGGTGCTCAAAGGTTTAAAATATAAACACCTTTTTAACAGCAAGGCACAAGTAAACTTGTGCGTAATTTGGAGGTGTGTGGGGTTGAATTTTGTCTTTATTGAACAGAGTCTGCTGTATACTAGGTATGGGCCGGTTGGAAATTTTCACAGTATGATAACCTTGTTTAAAAATACCATAGTTTCATGGTATTATGGTATTAACACAAAATCTAAAATAAAAATGTCCAACTTTTTTTTGACTGTATACTGAAGGAGTGGTATGGGGGACATTTTCAATGGTTTTGAAACCGTAGCTTTCAAAAACAGTGGCACACCTTTACACTGATACCCACCCCATACCTATTTCATACCAATCTCTGTTTGAAAGGTGCCTCATCATGGGACTGTACAGGGGTTGGACAATGAAACTGAAACACCTGTCATTTTAGTGTGGGAGGTTTCATGGCTAAATTGGACCAGCCTGGTAGCCAGTCTTCATTGATTGCACATTGCACCAGTAAGAGCAGAGTGTGAAGGTTCACTTAGCATGGTAAGAGCACAGTTTTGCTCAAAATATTGAAATGCACACAACATTATGGGTGACATACCAGAGTTCAAAAGAGGACAAATTGTTGGTGCACGTCTTGCTGGCGCATCTGTGACCAAGACAGCAAGTCTTTGTGACGTATCAAGAGCCACGGTATCCAGGGTAATGTCAGCATACCACCAAGAAGGACGAACCACATCCAACAGGATTAACTGTGGACGCAAGAGGAAGCTGTCTGAAAGGGATGTTCGGGTGCTAACCCCGATTGTATCCAAAAAACATAAAACCACGGCTGCCCAAATCACGGCAGAATTGAATATGCACCTCAACTCTCCTGTTTCCACCAGAACTGTCCGTCGGGAGCTCCACAGGGTCAATATACACGGCCGGGCTGCTACAGCCACACCTTTGGTCACTCATGCCAATGCCAAACGTCGGTTTCAATGGTGCAAGGAGCGCAAATCTTGGGCTGTGGACAATGTGAAACATGTATTGTTCTCTGATGAGTCCACCTTTACTGTTTTCCCCACATCCGGGAGAGTTACGGTGTGGAGAAGCCCCAAAGAAGCGTACCACCCAGACTGTTGCATGTCCAGAGTGAAGAATGTGGGTGGATCAGTGATGGTTTGGGCTGCCATATCATGGCATTCCCTTGGCCCAATACTTGTGCTAGATGGGCTACCGTCAAGGACTACCGAACCATTCTTGAGGACCATGTGCATCCAACGGTTCAAACATTATATCCTGAAGGCGGTACCGTGTATCAGGATGACAATGCACCAATACACACAGCAAGACTGGTGAAAGATTGGTTTGATGAACATGAAAGTGAAGTTGAACATCTCCCATGGCCTGCACAGTCACCAGATCTAAATATTATTGAGCCACTTTGGGGTGTTTTGGAGGAGCGAGTCAGGAAACGTTTTCCTTCACCAGTATCACGTAGTGACCTGGCCACTATCCTGCAAGAAGAATGGCTTAAAATCCCTCTGACCACTGTGCAGGACTTGTATATATCATTCCCAAGACGAATTGACGTTGCATTGGCCGCAAAAGGAGGCCCTACACCATACTAATAAATTATTGTGGTCTAAAACCAGGTGTTTCAGTTTCATTGTCCAACCCTTGTATATTGTAATGGGCAATGTGGCTTATTTGCTCCAGCTGCTTGGTGAGTTTCTTTTAGTTGCAGTTAGAACAGTAGCAAAAAGCCACAGAGCAAAGAGCGTTATAATTATTTACTTGGAGCAGTGCCAGCCCAAAGTTGTTGTGATGAGGTTGTTGCCTTACCATTAGCCAGCAAGGCCATCTCTTGCTTCAGATTCTCTA
Organism: Girardinichthys multiradiatus; assembly: GCF_021462225.1. NCBI lineage: Eukaryota > Metazoa > Chordata > Actinopteri > Cyprinodontiformes > Goodeidae > Girardinichthys > Girardinichthys multiradiatus. Next base: position 25,137,383 of record NC_061795.1, on the reverse strand, counting down.
ATAACCAGTCTCTGCTTGACCGCATGTCATGAGAAAGCTGCCAGTGCTGCTCCTCTTGATGGTCCATAGAAAACTTCCCTTAGACCCTGCAAAGACCATCCATCTTCTGGCTGTTTTATTAATGTCATGGCAAGGTCTTAGTGCTTCAAGAATCGGACTGACTAAAACAGGTACCTATAAGTACCGAAATGGGCACTGTGTGTCCTTGAGCTTACTAATAATTTGGTACATATTGGTCTGAGATTGGTACTAATGCAGAACTCTTTTATCATTACCAGCATTATTAACACCAGTCCACTTTCCAGAGTATCAGTTCTACAAATATTGTCTTCATAACACACCAAGGTAATTTCAGCTATTGCGTTAACATAACTGTGCAGGGGTAAAATATATACCCATTGCATGACTGCATGTGTAAGAGGATCTGTTTAATGCAATCAGTATTTTTTTTCATCTTAAACTTATTAATTTCCTGAAGTTGCCAGCCTTCAACTGTATAGTCCTCTAACTTACATTTCAATAGTAATGAAATAGTAATTAAATATCTTCATAAGCTACTGACTACCTGGAGTTGTCTTAGTTATGAACCAAGTAAACATGATATCTATAGCAGTATCAAAATTACCTAAAATAGTGTTAAATTTTAACAATTTTAACTTAAATATTTAAGACAATAATGCATAACATTGTTTTAAAAGTACATTAATAAAATACACAGACAGAAAGAATTGATGTATCGTGTCTTATAGAAATATTTGTATCACTTTATGGTTTTCTCATTTTGTCATGTTGTAGCTACAAGCTTTAATGCATTTATTTGGATTTTGTGTTAGAACAACACAAGACAGCACATAATTGTGAAATTTAAGGAAAGAAGTACATGGTTTTCTTAAATTTTTATAAATAAAAATCTATCAAGTATGACTTGCATGTGTAGTTTTCCCCCTTTATTCTAAAAGCCCAAAATAAAATCCAGTGTGAGCAACTTGCTTAAGAAGTCACTGAATTAGCAATCAGAGTCCACCTGTCTGTAATTTAACCTCAGTATGAATCCATCTGTTCTATGAAGGCCTCAGAGGTCTGTTAGAGAACATTAGTGGAGAAACACTAACTTGAAGACCAAGTAATTCAGCAGGCAGATAAGGGAGAAAGTTGCAGAGAGGTTTATAACAGGGTTGAGTTATAAACAGTACCCCAAGTCTTTAACACCTTACTGAGTTTAATTCGTCATCAAAAAGTGGAGTACAGCACAACTGCAATTTTACCAAGACATAGCTGCCCACCTAAATTGACAGACTGGACAAGGAGAGGAATAATAAGGCCTATGGTAACTCTTGGGGAGCTGCAGGGATCCACAGCTCAGGCAGGAGAATCTTTGCAAATGACAACTCTTAGAGAGGACCAATCTGGTTTTAATGGAAGAGTTGCAAGAAAAAAAGACATTGTACAGAAGGCAGCCATTGGATGTCTTGTTGAGAGCTTGTCACAAGCCAGGTGGGGGACACTGCAAACATGTAGAAGAGGATACTCGGGTCCAATAAGATTAAAGCTGTTTAGCTTTCATGCAAAAAACTGGGTGGGGCTGAAAATTAACATGGCACATCAACCTTAACACACCATCGCTACGGTGAAACATAGTGGTGGTATCATCATGCTGAGGGGATGCTTTTGTTCAGCAGGGACAGAGAAGGTGGTCAGAGTTGATGGAAAGATGGATGAAAAACAAGGCAATCATAAAATAAATCATGTTATAGGCTGCAAAAGACTTGAGACTGGAGTGGACTTTCATGTTCCAGCAGGAAAACAACTTTTAACATACAGCCAGAGCTACAATGGTATGGTTTAGATCAAAACATATTCATATGTTTGAATGGCCAGTCAGAGTTTAGATAAAATCCAAATGGGAATTTGAGGCAACTACTGAAAGGGGATGTTCACATATGATCTACATGCAAAGAGCAATGGGCAAACATTTCAGTCTTTAAGTGAGCAAAGTTGGTAGAGACATACCCAAAAGACTTGTTTAAGGGGTATGAATACTTTTGCAAGGCAATGCAAAACAAAACAGATCACTATGTATTCTGCATAACTGTTGAAAACATGTTTATTAACTTTGGGAAGTGTCCATCTTTCTTCTTCTGTTTTGCTGAATCAAAAACAACAATTAAAAATACATAAACACTGAAAAAACTCCAGACCAGTTTTTTTCTTGGTATCTGCAAGCGTCACTACCAGTCTTCCTCTCCGCTGTCTGCGGCCTGGGTGGCTGATTTGGATGGCGCCAAGCACTGTGAAACTCTGCCGTAATCAGGAACAGTGAGGGGCAGTCTCTATCACACAGTTTCTTTCCTTTTCCTTTGTTTTCCACAGATTTCCTTCCTCGTTTTCTTAGATATTCTCTCCCCACTGATGTAAGTCCAAACAGAGGCCTATTTAGAAAGTAAACAGATGAATGAGGGGAGGTTCTGAGCCTGGCGTCCACGGAGTCAGGCACAGAGCGGAGACGTCTCGCTCCACCCGCCCCGCGCTGACACAGCCTGTAAATATACGGCATGACAAATGGCGTGGCCGCGGAGCCGTCCCACAACCAATCTCTGGCAAGCAGGCCCGATGCCGGAGAGGCTAGCCGGCAGGCTGCGTCTTATTCACTGTCACAAGAGACACATTGTTTATAGGACAGAGAGACACTGTAAGACAAACACTAATACCCCTTGAGTGGGTGACACACTGGGAAAACCCTCAGCTTGTGGCTCCAGTGTTGGCTGGGAGAGCATGCATTGAAAATTTTGCATCAGCTCCTTATTATACTTTGTTGCCTTTCCGCATAATTTTGAGCGATCACTGTAGCCAACTTTAATTTTGGCACTATGAAGATCTTTTCAGATGCCCTGCTCTGGTTACATGGGCTCAGCTCTGTCTGTGTGGCTTTCACCACATATTTATGCATCTGACTACTAACTGAAGGCATATATTTTCACCATAACAAATTTATTTTCATGCTTCTCTCAGAGGACATCCACTAGGGGAGAATTCATCTTGGGAGAGCTCATAATAGCAGTTTTTCTTCCTGTTTGTCTCAAACTTGGCAAAAGCACTGGATTTCATGCTTGTCCTAGCTGTGTGATAACTGATTAAGTATTAGAGACACTGTTAATAGCTTTGGGGACAAGTTGCAGAGCAGTGGTTCAAATTCTCTTTTATGTTAAAAGTGCTATATGAATCAAGTCTACTGACTTATTTTATAACAGTCACTACAATATTGATGAGTGGATGAGTCAAAATTTCTTACAAAACGAGACATAATAGACAGAACTTGTTTGTTTGGTCTCAGAAATTCAAGGATAAACTACTGCCCCTAGATTTCTGACCAAAATTAGGAAAACTGATCCTATCATATTAGCCTTTAAATGCAAGCAATGGTTCTCTGTCATTTAAAGTATACATATTAATATTTGTCTATGAGGGAGTGAGTAGTTTAGGGCTTAAATAAATTTTGGAGTTGATTGCCAGGTATGAACAAGAGCTGCACAAAATATTAAATTACAGTCATCATTGTAATATCACCATTTGCAATATCATAATCACAAAGGACTGCTTGGGAAGTCCTTTGCTATGAGATTGTGTTCAAGGGTCATGCATTCACACTCTGCATATTAATAATACATCTGAACAGTTGGATGGGCTCTAACTGCCCTTACTGCCCACACCCAAACTATTTTTTTTAGTCTGAAACGCTGAAGCCGGTGGAGGGCATTGTGTAATGGTAAAGAAAAGGAGTCCTAATAAATGTGGTTTAGCAATAATAATCTATATCATTATCACAGGTTTTCAGTAATATTTAATTTCCCGTAGTATAAACCATGTAGATCCCTCAGGTCAAAACTGAACTGTTCACTCAATGTTCCAAGACAAGAACTAAACAAGGAGAGGCAGTATTTAGCACCTCTATGCACCTCATCTTTGAAATCAACTTCCTAAAACCTGAGATGCTGTTAGATGAGAGACTGTTCGCTTCTTTACATCAAGACTGAAAACACTGATGACTACACCATTTCCATGAAACTCAAATAATGTTTTATCAGTTCATATTTTAACATGTCTTAGCTCTATGTTATTATACTTTCTTTCTTATTTTGCCATGCTTAAATTTTATTATTATTCTTTTAATGCGCCTGGTTTTTAAAGGCATTTTCTTTACTTCTTTTCCTTTATTTTTTATGTAAATTCCTTTGAATTACATTTGGTATGAACTGTGATATACAAATAAATTTCCCTTGCCTTTTTAATGGAAACATAATCCTCGAATCTAATGTATATTTGAGGCAAGTCTATTTTTAATTGCTCATTCTTAAACTATGGGAAGTCTTTTTCTGTTAATTCTACTGATTTGTTTCTTCCTAAAAAAAATTGAGATGCTAAAGCATAGAAGTGTTTTGTACTATTTAATGTGCATTATTTAATTGCTGAGGCTCCCTGTTTGGCGTTCTTTCCTACTCCATATCCCTTTTTCTGGTTTAATTCAATTCAGGACCTTGCATTAAGTTGATGATCTCATTAAAGTGAGTTAATGTGTCCACAAGGTAAGTTGTTTTAATCTAAAACATATTAATTTGCTTTCTGTCATAGATGGTGCTGCTTACATGCACTTCATCCAGACAGATGTTTGACTTTTTTAACAGGTTTTCATAGCGTGATCTAATTCAACATGTGCAAATCTTATTTTAAGTATCCCACAATCTGAGTGCATGCAAAGCCTCACACACCACCAGATTAGGAACTATGGGCTCAGAGAAAGGAATGTCTTTGAGGAGGAGAAGGAGGAAAACAGAGAGAATATGGGGTCTCTCTGGGGAAACAGTTGTTTGACCTCTAAAGATAGACCTGCAAACTGAAAGGACCCTACACTTTCCGGCTTTGCTCTTTACCAGGATTTCCTTCCCATGTCAAAGCACACACGAAGCACTAGAGACATTGGTCATACTGGGCGACCTATTGTGATCTCTGAACAAGTCCGCTCACTGTGGTCACACAAGGAGCCAGAGAGCGCCAGACTGGCAGGCGATCCAGGGTTTCCTCCAAGATAGGAGATCAAGTAAATCAGAGTTAGGAGTCGTTACCCTTTAAGAGTCCTAATGACCACCGCTCCTTCCCCCCGGCACACAACTATGTCTGAGATATGGAGCATTATGAAGACAGTATTTGGTGTTGTCATTCATTTTTCATCAACCAGCTCTTCTTTCAGTAAACCTGATATCATCCCGGTGTCTCTGTATCAGAGCTAACTTAATGCAACAGGATTTGTGTTATGTAGCATTAGCATTTAGTCTGGAACTCCATTAGTAATGTATTTTGCATTTACCCCACATGAAAACTATGTTACCTTATAAGAGCATCCATTTGTCACATTGTTCTGTGTGAAATGCAAACAAATTGATTTAAATTTATGGGTAGTGTCAGTGGAGGTTAGACACATTCATCTCCCTGAACAACAGGAATGACAACAATATAATACAACTAACTGGCCACCACAGATTTGCTGCTGATAGTACAGTATAAAGCTGTTGGACATAGACCATGTTTCTTGCTTTCTTTATTCATACATGTTGATATAACCCACACAAAGCTAAGGATAGTTCACTCGTAACTAACTTAAAAACTCAACCTACAAGTAAAATATGTTGTTAAAAGTCTCCCTTCATCTCTATATATATATATGTGTTAGCAATAGAGATGAATAGACAAATCAGCGGATTAATAAATTCACAGTCAGAAATTGAAAAAAATCCTTTTTCTGTTTAGTTAAGGTGTTTAAAAAAGAAGCCGAAGGACACCCAGAGATCACATCCTTTCCTTAAAAAAAACAAAAAAAAACACTGTATGCATACACATTTACAAAAACATTACTTCCTTTTTTATTTATTTATATTTAAGATATCTACATAGAGCAAATTGGAGCCAAAGAAAAATTGTTTGTGTGCACAAACTTGTTGAATAAAGCTGATTCTGATTACAAGAGATGAATGAATCAATATAAAAGAACCATGTATTTTCTACAACATGTCCCAATATGTATACATTATTTAAGCTGTGAGACAAGGATGGGAGTGACACTTTCAGCAGATAACAGAATTGCTTAAACGATTACAGCAAAATAGCTGTTTTATCTTGTTATGGAACATGCTGGGTTTGGATATTCTGCCAGAATCCTGGAGCTCTCATAGTTAAGGTAGGACTTTACATTCTCAGGCCATACACACAGAGACGGCTGTTATGGCAATGTGGTGGTAATACTAGTGGTATAAACAGAGACTCTGCCACTCTCCACCTCAGAGCCTCTCATTTACGAACACACTGCTTTACTTTTAATACTATTTTTGAGAATGGAAGTAACAGCTATGTGAGGACTTTTTGCTTGACTCACTGATCCTTTTATCACTGTTGCTGAAATGTTTTTTCTAGTTTTGAAAGTACAGATTACACATTCTGCCAGGGCTACATTCTTTAACAAACAACTTATGCTCCAATAATATGTAGAAATCGTGGTGCTGTAAGCCCACAGCTTATACAGCCTGATTGTTTTACACTTTAGATTAAAATGCATGTTATCCTCTTCTTCTTCATAATCTCTGTAAATATAAACTGATCAGATTTCTTTGTGCCAATAGGCAGATTTTACACATAACTGCCTATTGTTATTAGAAACACCCTTTACAAATTCTAGGAATTGCTGCAAAAATGCTGGGTTAACGAGGCCAGTGCATGAAATGTATTTAATCAGTTCAATTTTTGTGTAGTCTTTGTTGTTTGTTTTTTCTGACATGGTTTACAGGCTTTGATTATTGTTTCTGTTCCCTAGGTTTCAGGTTGGTTTCTCTGTTTAACTTTGACCGTTCTCTTCCAGGTTCAGTGGTTTAGCTTCACTTCCTGTCTTACTGTAGAATCTCTTCTCCTTTATAACACTGTTTTTTGCTTCCTTTCCATTTTCACCTCAAGTTGTGTTAATGATATTTGAATACATTTTTTATAGTTCTTTATACACAAACCCCTTGTGTCATGCATTTAGATTCTCATCCTTCTTAAAATTTGTAATGCCTGTGCAGATAAAGGCGTTGAAAGTGCTGTATACAACCTAATCCCTGAAGGTTCTTTTGGAAGGTTCTAGGTCAAGCTCAGTGTCTCTACTCAGTAATATTTATTTCAGCATAGCTATAAAAACCTGCTGTGGCTGTTTTGTTTTTAGTGCATAAATGGTGACCTGCAACTGACTCTCTTTGTTGTGCTCTACATTGGAAGTGTGGCATCTGAGAAACCGATTAGCAGTCTTTTCTATGACTAGTGAATCCTAGAAGCGCCCTTCAGGAAGAATTTAGCCAGAGTGTTACCAGTAAAGAGAAAGCGTGTCTTCTCATCATTGGGAAAAGATAAGAGTCCCAATCAGTTGTGAATTAATCTGTAATCATGTTGAATGATTCAGTCCTCTTTAGACTGGTCAGTATACATGTTTTCTTTTTTTTTTATCTTGTCTAAGGTGGACCGAATGCCAACAAACATTTTATCAGGATCTGAACAAATGCAGTCCCTTTTTATTAAAAACTTATCGTTGCCTGCTGGTTTGCTACAGAAATTATGCTTCAAATCAGATGCCAGCTTTAGCATCAGTAATGGCTAATGGTTAGCTAGTTGCACTATTCTGAGAGTGCTTACAAAATCTTCATATCTTATGTCACTCTGACCTTCTTTTTACCAGCGAATACCCAAAATATAGCAACACAAACTATTAGACGTTGTGGCAGCTTTTTGAGTGCCTACTGTCCTAACAAGAATGTCGGGTTCTGGGAGTTGCTGCTTGTATTTTTGTGCCTGCTATTAACTACGCTTCGCCCCCAGGTGTCGCTTGTGCTTGGTTGGGTTAGGACAGGTGTTTTCCATCTCCGTGATCAAGGTGGGAGGTTTAAAAGGAGCATGCTGCCAGCACTACAACGCCTGAGTGTTTTGCCTCTGTGGTAACAAGAGGCCAAGTTCAACCAGCCAAGTTTAAGACATCGTGTTTTGTTAGACTACAACTTATCAGTCTTGTCCTTGCTTATTTCCAGGTTCAGCTTTGGACCCAGTTCAAGCTCCGCTGAAAGTACCTACCTGACTTCGCCTTCTTTGCCAAGATTTCCAGTCAGGCTTTGCTGGTAGCCAATGGACTCCATACTCTCAGCTTTCCCAGCGAAACCTCTCCACCCTCCAGTGAGCAGCACTTCTGGACTCAAGGAAACACCGAATCAAAGTTTTGATCCGTGGGAAGGATCAGTTAATCAAAGTAACCAGGCCAACCAAGCTTACCAGACCCGGAATCACATTCCGGGTCTGGTAAGCTTGGTTGGCCTACAAACTGTAAGATGCCAAACACTACAAATCCTAATTGTCCCCATTCTCTACTTACCTGTTTCCCTTCCATACAGCCGAGAGGTTCCAGTCCCAGATCCCGCCTTCATCGGACCTGTGATAAAATAAACACTTTAAACTTCATAATCTCTCTGAGTGTTTTCTGCACGCGGGTCAGATTGGCTACAAACAAAATGACAAAGAAGTCTTTATTAATGTTTATTAACAGAACGCCTTCCTTTTTTATTTCAAAATAAGGTGTTAATAAATAAAAAAAAGAGTGTAAAGCTTAAAGGGCACACCTTCATAGCCAGAAAAATAAAATAAAGATGGCAGAAAAATAAAGTGGCCCTATGTAAAAACGTAATTGCCCCTAAACTTATTATGCATATTATTGCGTTTGCATATAATGGGCAATGAGTATTTTTCATCACCATAGAGTAATTTTGGACCATTGCTTTTTTTGGAATTGCCCTATCAGCCACATTGAAGGGCTTGAGCAACTTCTTTATTTTCATGCCACAGTTTCTCAAAGTGATTTTAGTTCACACTATGACTAGGCTACTCTAAAACCTCAATTTTGGCGGACTTGCTGGTCACAAACCAAAGCCTCAGGTCACAAACCCATGACCTCAATTTTTCCTTCAGGAATTTCTGGTAGAGAGCAGTATCACATTACCACCACCATGTTTGACTGTTGGTATAATGTTCTGGTTCAGAAACATTTTATTAGTTTTACCCTAGATGTAATCCTATCCACACCTTAAAAATGTTACAATTTTCTTTTACCAGTGCACATAATTGTGTTTTCCACAAACTCCTGGAGATCATAAAGAGTTTTCTTTTTTTTTTTTTTTTCTTTTTACTGCGTCCTGTCCGGCAGAGTAGCACTCAGAATTATTGTCTGAGTGCCAAGAAAAAGCCCAACAGATTTATTTTCACAAGTGGAGCATTACGGCTTAAGGTGCATTCACACCGAACGTGGATTCTGCGAATATTTCGCCTCATTTGTGTGCTTTTGCCCGCTTGACATTCCGCGTGAACGCCGCATTGGCATTTGGCATCAAGCGGCAACGCTTCACCGTGTCATCAAATAGGAGGAGCTTCCATCTGCTGCTTGCTAGTTTCAACTGAACATGGCGGACATGGATTACACGGATAATTATGGTGTTTTACCTGTGGAGAGCCGAAAAACGCCGCCGACGTCAACATCCCTGGGTTCACCAGATTCTTCAGGGACGGGAACAGTTCGGAGATTACCACCACCTACTCCAGGAGCTGCGTCTGGGTGACGGTCGATTTCAGCGGTACTTCCGTCTATCTAGGAACCAGTTCGAAGATCTGCTGTCCTGCGTTGGGAGACGAATCGGCCTCCGGGACACCAACTACCAGCACTATATCCCCGCTGCTGAACGCCTGTCCATCTGTCTTCGGTGAGTAAATAAATCTCAGCTCAGTAAAAAAAACTGCCGATTTTTAATGTCCACATCTCCTAAATATAAGATATTTGTGCCTAAACATAACCAGGCCAGGTCCTTTCTGTACTTGTCTCGGTAAAAGTAATTAATTGAATCATACAACTCTGGCTTGCCGCACACCGCCACTATGATTTTGTCCTCCATCTTCACTGACAACCACTTCTTCTCCGCTGCGGTCTTTCACCCTACGTCACAGCCACATCCAGTCCCTGATTGGTTGACGCGACGTGAATTTAGGAAAAAGTTCAGATTTTTGCCGCTTCGCTTGGCGCGCCTTCTGCACCGTGTCCTCCGTGTCCTTCGCACCGTGTCGCGCCGCTCTGCTCCTTAACACGCCTCTACATAGGGATAACATGTAAATCGGCCTCTCCTTTCACAGAAACCACGTTCGGTGTGAACGCACCATAACGCTTTGATGCTCTGCTTGATAGGACAGGAACGAAAAGGAAAGGTGCTTATGAATGCAAGATGCATTTGGTGGTAACTGCGGCTCAATAAAGAACACTTGTGTATATGTTAACACCTGAATCTAAACACCTGTGGGTTTGAGTGTGAGTGCGCTTGTGTATATAAGGTAGCCAGGAGGTGGTCCTCTTCCCTCTGGGATGGAGACAGGCAGACCACCCCACCCCACCACCAGTCCAGACAGGTGCTGGGGTGCCGCCTGAAACCGAGTGACTCTGGCCCGGACCCTGAACCCCCGCCCCGACCCCAGTTCCCAACAACCCCCATCCTCATCCAGAGAGGGGGCCATGTACAAAAGAGGTGTCTACCTGGTCCAAACGAGCCCATCAACTAGAGCCGCCACAGGATGAAACAGTCCCAACCCTCCAGTGAATTCCTACCCCATGAGCCCCCCACCACCATGAAGCTCCACAAGCTCCACACACACCCCAAGCACCCCCACCACATCCTGCCCCCCACAACACAGCGCGCTGTAACGGCAAGGGCCCCGCGCAACACCCCCCCGCCTCTGCCCACAGTCGCAATAGAGCAGACACCATCGAGCACCATGCTCACAATGGAGCCCCCGATCCCACACCAAGACGGGACAAACTCATCCGGCAAGATCATTAAGAGTTTTGTTTTTGGAAAATGTGAGATGGGCCTATACATTCTTTTTAGTCAGCAAAGGTTTTCCTCTTGGAATGCTAATGTTTTTGTCCCATCTCATTCTCAATGTTTAATCAACCTGTGAGCTTATCTGAGACAAATAAGGCCAACATTGGATGTTGTCTGGGTTATAATGTGACATATTGAAGGAGTCTTGAAAAACTATTGGCAAGCTTGACACTTCCGGGAAAGGTTCACCACCATTTCATGTTTTCTCCATTTCTGAATAGTGGCTCTCACTGCCGCTCGATGCAGTCCCAAATATTTAGAAATGGCTTTTCAACTATTTGGATAGACTGAATTGCTTTGCTTCTCTCTTTTCTTAGATATTTTAGCCTATGTCATGTTGCCAGATAGACAAATAGGTTCTGTTTAAGTCATTTCTTTGTTCTACATGTCCGGCAATAATTGGGCCAGCGTCTGGCTTGTAATATTGACCTTAGGTTTATAAGTGGTGAATCACAGTTAATTAATAATTTAACCAGGGTTTAGATTACATTTTCACCTACCAGGATGGTGCGAATATGTTTTCCCTTATTGACAGAAATCATTGTTTGAAAATAATATTTTCAGGTGTTTGCTGTTAAAAGTAGTTAGATCTGAACATTATAATTGTGACAAAAAGAAACCTGTAAAAGCAGAAACTTCCTGCATTCATAGCTTTCCATACTTGTCTTTCACAATTACATTAAAATGTTTGAGCTGAGTTTTGTGGATAATAAAGTGTACACAGGACTATCAGCAGATGTAAGCCTAAAGTTAGCTTTTAGGTTTGCATGCCACAGTCTTTGCTTCTCCTCAGGCTGTAGCCAGAGAAAGAAAATGGACCTTCAGCTCTTTAGTCATACTGACTATAATCATTATCAGCTCTGTGGTAGGGACTGGCTCCATCTCTGTAGAGGCGGCTAAATGTCTAAACTGTCTAGGGTGTGACATGGCTCTGCTCAGTCAGAGAACTAAACGCTTTGGTTTAGGTACTCTCAGTGTCTGCCGCCTCTATCTGCTCGCCATTAGCAGCAATGGCTCTGATGACATGTTCTTCCTGAACTGCTCTTGTCAGAGCTCCTTTTCTGTGGCTGTAGTTGCCTGTGGCCTGTCCGTATTGAGGCTTGTCTATTTTGGGAGGTCATTTGGAGCCGGACACTCTGTCTCCCCAAAGCAGCCTGTCTCCTGATACTGATATCAACTGCTGGCTTTTAACAGGGGAGTCACGGCAATTTACGAGAGTGACGCCAAGCGAGACAGTTATCAAGACCCCACCGCCAGATTAGCTGGTTGGTCTTCTAATGAGCATCCTTGAAAAGGGAAACGGAGGGGGGATCCACAGAGAACAATAATAACTTTATCCTCCGTGATGTTGACAGAACAGGAAATACTCCTCAAAGTGCTTCATTTAAGAGAACATGTCAATCATTTCTCATGTTCAGAGATTGGCTTTTAGGCATCCCTAGCTTCAAGAGATGAAGTAAGGATTCTGTCAAGGTGAAGAGTGAACAAGTCTTTACATAAAATTATACAAGTTATTCTGGTGCTGTTTATAGCATGTAGGTCTTCAGAGCATTTCAGGGAATAAGCCTACAATAAGAATAGAAACCCCAACAATTTGTATGTTATAAATTTATGAAGTTTTAAAATGAAAAATATAATTTATTGTTAAAAAAATCTAGGTCACCCAGGTTGTTGTGATTGACTTCAGTCAAAAGTTAAGGTTTGAAACTCAAAGTTAGTTTGACTCTGATAAACCATGTAAAACTATGTGAAGTTTTTTATTTAATAGTAGAAAACCAATAAACCAAGCTTAAAATGGAATGGTATTTGAGTGGAAGGTGTTGCCTTTTTCTGATATTTTTGTCATTTTTTGTTGTTTTATAAAACTGGCAGAGGTGGTGAAATCAGTTCATAAAATTGATTTGAATCCATCAGAGGCCGATCGGTTTGAAACATTATGCTGAACCAGAAGTCAACCAGAATGAATGTGAAATATGGGATTGGTAAACATTTAGCCATTTTCCCCCTTTGTCTGTACATAGAAACAGAAACTCTCACACCTATTTCAGAGAGATGGATACTTTGGATTTCCAGTGTTTATTTTGGGTTATATTTCACGTAATTCATGAAAAAATATTTGTATGCAGTTAAACCTAATATTATTTCTACCCCTGGTAGATTAAGGTTTAGAGTAATCGTGTTTCTTTTATCACATGTTTCTTCTGACTGGGAGTATTATTTGCAGTTTGGACTGACCCAGCCAGAGTTGCCACTTATAGTTGTTTGAGAATCTGTTGAGGAAGGTAACGATTAGGGTGGTGGTAAGGAGGACATCCATCCTGGAAGACTTGGAGCTTGGAGACTAAATGACAGCATCTTAGAACACATTTGTGACCAATTATTTATTTACATTAAATAATGAACAATTTAACATATGATGAGGAATCAACAACTATTCTTTTTATTCCCAACTCTGAGGAACTCACCAGTTTTGACTCAACCTTGCCAACTTATTTTCTGTTTCGTTACTTTGTGTGTTGGCCAGTCTATAATCTAGGTAAAAATCATAAAATGACTTTGTGCGTGGGTGATGTCATACTTGGCATAATGTTTTACTGTGGATTTTAGAAGGATTAGATTTACTAGCATTTGGGAAACATTTAAAAGGTACAGTGGTTTAGACAAAGTGCCTTCACTGCCTGTAGTATGTCTTTCCCCCTCTCCTGCCTTCATGAAACCCCTTTATTTACAGAGCATTCAAGTTTGTTTCATGCTAGCTTTTGCCAAGCTTGAAAAAAATGAAATATAGCAAGTATGGAAGTAGATGAATGTAAATTCTGCCAAGCACTTGGGTGAACTTTCAATGCCAGTCTCCTGAAGGGGAATGATATCTGCCTGAAGTGTGAATATTCACTCTCTGCCAGCTAGTTTTGGCCTGAGTGCTCCTCTTCTGGAACAGTATTTTCATTTTAACACTACTTGTATGGACAGCCAAAGGCAGTCAAAGACAAAATTTATGAATACATTAAGACCATTTTGACATTTCAAATGAACTGAGTGCAGATATACTGTCAGTCACAGTTTTGTGGTAGTCGCTAGTTTATAATTGCAGTCTGCTCCTATGAAGTAAGAAAAATTAAAGAAACATATTAAAAATATGTGACATCAGTTACAGTTTAACACATTTCCATGAGTGTGCTTTTATGTGTGAGCTCAATGTGGACAGCTTGTGACTTGGAAAGAGTTTTGTGGATCATTTGGATGCCTAAGGCAAGAGCCTTTGGTACCACTTGGATATGGAAGACGGGAATTATAATGCATTTATATAAAAACATTAAAACGAAGGAGAAAGTTTGAAATAAAATAATAAGAAAGCCCATTAATGGGGCCAAGAAAAGGTGACGCACTCTTACTCTAAGATCTTTACCTTTTCTTTTAGGCATGCTTTTAATTCATATTGCTTAGAATAATGTGGTGAGTGGGATAGCAATTTCAAGATTGAAAAATGCATGTATGGAAGCAATTCAGAACATATTCAACCATTTATTTAATAAAATGAATAATTCTTAAACCACTGTACTAGTCACAGACAACTGACCAGATCTGGTCAGATTAGGTTTATTTAATTTTTCCTTTGATTTCTTACATTTTGGTCTGTTAAAACAGTTTTCTCCATGCTGGTTTGACTGATGGGTTGCTACTACGATTGTTGTTGATAATTCTGGATAACCTTCTGTTCTGAAATTACCATGCTCCTGGGGCCCTCGTAAATAAGCACATACAAAGCCCACCAGATCCCTACAAAAGCCCATGTAACACCCAAAAGCAGATCCCAAACCTTGGAACTTTGTGAAACACGTGGTCAGAAAAACTGGACACAGAAACGTATTAATCTGTTCCACCAATAAATGGCTTGTACAATAATACTGGATTCCTCTGTCTAATTAATGCACGAGAACTTTTCCAACTAGTTATTGGTCTGATTTTCATCAATACGGATTTGATGATACCTTACATCCAGCTTACAAGAAGTGACAATCCACAAAATTAGGTTCAAATAACGAGACGAGAGGAAATTGTAGCAATATATTTTCAAAAAATAAAAAATCCCTAATGTTTTTTTTTTTGCTTTGTCTTAATAGGTTTCACTAATCACAAACTGTAGAATAAAACATTTCAAAAGTTACAAAACTGCATTTTAGAGAATGTCATCAGTGTACAATAATCCAGTCCAGGTAAGAGTAGCGTTTTTTATGCTTGTCTAAGCCTCATTAAGTTCTTGTGCAAAAAAAAAAAAAAAACATTAAAAATGTTCCCTTTTGTAGAAAACAAGATTTCAGGAACATCAGTCTGAATATTTGCTCAGTGTAAAATTATCCAGCTCAGGTTTCATCCGCATGGGCATTTTAGATTTTGGACTAGAGTTAAATAAATGTATGATAAAATATAGCCTTCAGCTTAGTGCCGATGGAAAGCCCCAAATCAACCATAGCTTTGTTAGCAGCTTTAGAATTGCAGTGCATACAAATCATTCATATTTTGTCTGTCACCAAATGCTGCCTCACAAACAGTTAAAAACTGATTGAGGCCTCTTCCACTTTGCTGTCGACCAGCCATGTAGACATTTTTGTGTATTTGTGTGTATACGGTTGTGTGTATACATTTAAATGAGTGTGTGTGTGTGTGTGTGTGTGTGTGTGTGCGTGTGTGCGTGTGTGTGTCTGTGTGCATGTGCATGTGCATGTCTGTGTGCATGTGCATGTGCATGTTAGAGAGAGGCTGTAGTTGATCGTGTTATATGCTGGCTGGTGCTCGGGTATGGAAACCTATTGAAGTTTATGTTTTTATTTTTTTGAAATGTGGGTCAGTGGGACTGTTGATTAAAGCCTGTGTGAGTGCCCAGAAGGTCAGCCCAGAGAGAGACCCACATGAGCAGGCTCCAGTGCTGCTGAATGGGCCGATAATGGCCTCGATCAGAAGGAATGTGTTCATGGAGCCTTGCTAGTGACAGCCAGCCCCTGGGGAAGGGAATTACTCTGACTTATTCAAAAAGAAGATGACAAAAGCAGGGCTTTAGGCACAGTTTCTCTGGACTTCTTGTCTCCTCTCAGCTAAATTCATAAAACTACGTCCCCATCGCTTTTCTTCTGTTAAAATAAAAAAAACATCAAACTTCTCAGTACAGCATTGAAGAAAAAAATAGGTAGTTGTCAATCCATGTAATGTTTGCAATTCATCAAGTGTCTTACTGAGAAATTATAGATCTTGGGAAAAATGTTGTAAGTTGCGAATACAAACTGTGCTGGAAACTGCCATGAATGTGCAATAACATTTCCAAATTTAATAATTTCTGCAGAGTTTTAAAATTTTTGTGTTTCACTTGTAGTAAGATCCCTTTATGAGTTATTAATCAAAAGAACGCTGTTAAAGCCACTGGAATGAGTTTGTTCCTGCTAGTTAACGTCCTTCATAGATATCTACATCTATTAATAATGACTCAAAAAATATAATTTCCAAAAATACATGCAGTGTTCTGTTCTATTTGAAAAAAATGTAATACTATATTTGTTAAATTTTGCATTAATCTGTAATTATTTTATTTTAATTGTCAGTGAATGTTATTGTTATCCTACTGTGGTATAGGGCAGCCCAGTGCATGCACCCTCAATTTCGTTGTACCTCCAGTAAAACGACAATAAAGACTATTCCATTCTATCAGTCATTTTCTACTGCTTATTCCATAGTGGGTCACAGGGGAGCTGGTGCCTATCTCCAGCAGTCTATGGGCAAGAGGCAGGGTACACCCTGGACAGGTCACCAGTCCATCACAGGGCAACACACAAACAACCACACACACACTCATTCATACACCTAAGGGCAATTTAAAGTGACCAATTAACCTAACAGGCATGTCTTTGGACTGTGGGAGGAAGCCAGAGTACCCAGTGAGAACCCACACATGCACAGGGAGAACATGCAAACTCCATGCAGAAAGACCCCCAGTCGGGAATCAAACCCAGGACCTTCTTGCTGCAAGGCAACAGTGCTACCAACTGCGCCACCGTGCAGCTCTATTTTATTCTATTCTATTAAAAAGAAACATCGATATTTGCATATTTTTAAGTCTTTTTTTCTCAAATGGGACATTAACATGAACATAACATATTTATTCACCACAAATTTATCATAATCTCCTCAAAACAGTTTTTTCTTCCCAATACAAAGAAGATATTCAGTGCCATTTTCTGTCACAACTGGCTCCTGAAGTCAGAATAGCATCACATCAGTCCCCTTCATAAGTTATATTATTCCAAATGCTGCATCATGGACAACTTTATTAGCTGGTGTTTGTTTCCTTTTGGAGCTCGGACCCTGGTGGCAGACATGGATGCTGATAATGACATGAGCTTGAATGAACATCTTAGGGTTAGAATTAGAAAAGTCTTCCCCCCGAGATCCTGATACTGGGGGTGGAGTGGAGGCCTGAGGAGATAAGGGAGTTGGAAGGAGCTTGGAAGCCTGATGTTGGAGATGGAGTGGAGGAGGGCTCAGCTGAAGAGCTGGAGATTCTGTGTATGAAGGTCTTTTAAAGCAAAGCCGCGAGGAATGATTGGCTGAAGAGGATTGTGGATCAGGAGCTGATTGGTTGGAGCGGAGAACGTAGTGGAGTAGTTAGACGGAGCCGGAAGTAGAGGTGAGTCTTCCAAGTTGAATTTTCGTCTAAACTCCATTTTCAAGTATTGCCGCAGATTGAATGCCACATATTCTAACACATGAATATACTTGGATCTGAACCACTCCACTGTAGCTCTGGCTGTATGTTTAGGGTTGTTGCCCTGCTGGAAGGTGAACCTCCACACAGATCTCAAGTGTTTTGCCTCTAAAAAGCTTTCTTCCGTTATTGCCCTGTATTAAGTTCTATCCATCTTCTTATCAGCTCTGACCAGATTCTCTGTTCCTGGTGAAGAAAGCCAACCCAGCAGTATAATTCTGTCACTACCATGTTTCACTGTGTTCCCTTTTTGCCACACATCCCATTGTGCATAAATGCTGAAAGATTTGACTTTATCTCATCTGACCAGAGCACATCTTTGCTGTGTCCCCTGCATGAATTGTAGCATATTAGAACAATAGCTTTTCCTTATACCTGACCTGTCTGCTGTGTTCTTTGGTCTCCATGATGCAGTTTGTTCTCCATTGTTCTCTAACTACTGAGGCCTTTATAAAACATATGTATTTATACTGAGGTTAAGTTACACAAAGCTGTACTTTATATAGTAATTACTAAGGTGACTTCCAAAGGCTGTTTAGCTAATTGGCTGCACTTGGTTTCATCTAGTGGTCCCAGTAAATGTGTCTCAATATGAATGCTGAAAAGATTTGTATTAATAAAAAAATGTCAAAAACATGTTATTGTTCTTCCTCTTCAAAAATATGTGTTGCTTTGTAATGGTCTAAAACATTAAAAATCCTATAAAATACACTGATATTTGTGGTTGTGACATGACAACATGAGGAAAAGTTCAAGATGTATGAACCCTTTTGCAAAGCACTGTATATTATCCTACTTTTATTCTGCCATATTAAAACTGTCCGTCCACTTTGTGAGATACATCGGTAGCAAAAGCGTTGCCGATTTGACCACTGCTTAAGACCCAGAGGTCTCCAGGGGTGCCTGGGCCTGAACCTTCATGGGGAAGAGGGGAGGCCAGGCGACAGGCCTGTGTGAACAGCTGTGCCCTGTTTTAGATTGCTGTTCTCAGTTACCTCTTACACTTTGAAGGAGTCTTTCCTTACACACTTTCACACATGAAGCATGCATTAGTGAAGCAGGGCTTGGAAATGACTAAACTTTGACGTCTCCATTTACAAAAAAAAATAAAAAGGGTTTTGAATACAATTTTGTAAAACAGTTAATCTGTTGAGAATGTGAATTTATCTGGATACTAAATGTTTAATTTAAAGCCATAAAACATGAGACAGCTCTAAAGTTAATTCCAATATACTTCATCATACTGTGACAATGGAGCATTTTGCAGAGTATTTTAGTAAGTCAGCCTGTTTAGGCTATTTGTCTTCTAGATGACTTGTATTTAAAAAAAAACTGCCTTCTTCTGAATAATTCTGCCTGCTTAAGCTACTGCAATATGAGTTGAACAAGTTTATATTTACAGATGCTGGTATTAGAATTAAAGAAGACATTGTACATGCTTTAGTTTTATGTTAAAAAAGAGTATTAGCAATTTGTAAATTATAAAAATGTACTTTATATCTATATTATATTCCCTTTCTGAATTTTCAATTGAAAACCAGGGGACCTAATTCAGCTATGTGTGCTGTAGGTAGATTTCTGAACATCAAAATCTCATGTGAAATGTCTCTTATGTATGTCTAAATGTATCTTATTTGTTCTGAATATAAACTTTATTTATAAAACATAGTTAGATGTTATTGATGTCAGCCAAGAAAATACAACCCAACAAGCAATGACATGCCCATCATTAACACAGTGCACAGTGAACTCTCACACAGCTGGGTGATACTTAAACAGAGAACCAAATGAAGTTATTGATTCACAGCCATTACTGACAACAGCTCCAGCTGTCTGCTTTTTCACCAGGGTTTTCCAATAATGAATGTGCATAATGGGTCTTTGTGATTGTCAGCTAAAAGATGCATAAACAAACTGTGTATTAAAATGCTCAGTAAAACAGCCTTAGTCAAAATGTGGTGAGGAGTATTAGGAGTAGATTTTAGTTGATAAATATTTACTTTACCATGTCATATTTATGGTTATACATTTTAAAATGTTTTTCTGTTTTTGACCAATATTTACTACTAATCTAATCATTAGTCTATTTCAATGTTTTATGCCAGAAAAATGTATGTTATAACTGTTTCGGATAGCAAAATAATGTTCATTTTGTTATCCAAAAGCTAGATTAAGAAACAAATGACTTAAGAAAAACTAAAAGAAATATATTTAAGAGAAAGTGTAAGTTTGTACTAATATGACCTGTAGTTTTCAGTCCTCATTTTATTTTTAGAAACAAAATTTTTAGGCAAAGTTCTTATCTAACAAACTATATTATTTATAATAGTATAAAACAAAGCTCCTTCGATCGCATTGTCTGTTTTTTAATATGAAAAGCACATAGAATATAAACCAGATATTCAAATAAGTTATATAATAAAACACTGAAGCATTTGACTTTTTTTCCCCTGTCCGATAAGGTTGCCCTGTTGGCTAAATGCCAGAATGATGAACAAAAGGTTATTTTAGAGATTTTGTTTAGGTTTCTGCAAATACAGATTTTTAAAAGTTTTTGGTAGTTGGTAGGAATTGCCTTTAAACTGTATAACTTGGCGCAAATGCTTTGGGTATCCTTCCACGAGCTTCTCAAAATAGCTTGAGGAAACTTTGGCCCATTATTCCTGACAGAACAGGTGTGGCTGAGTCAGGTTTGTTGGCTGCCTTGATCTCACATACGTTTTCATCTCTCTAATATTACAGTCATTGTACATTTAGAAGGCCTATTTGTTCATAAACTAACTTCCCTGAGATTTTCTGTGTTATTGATTCAACATTTACTTGTTTTTTCCACATGATGCAACCTATGCTAATCTTCATGCACCAGTCCTTCCTGCAGCAAAATACCCATACACAGTAATTCACAGATGAGATGGTGTTCTCAGGTTTGTAAGCAACCCCCTTTTTTCTTGAAGTGTAATTATGGTCATGATGGCCAAACATTTCAACGTCAGTTACATCAGACCATAGAAGAAGTCTCCAAAAAACAAGGTCTTTGTTCCTTGGTGAACTGTAATCTTAATTTTTATGTTTCTTTTAGAGTATTGGCTTCTTCCTCCTTGAGTGACCTTTCAGCACATCAGTATGGGACTTATTTCACTGAGAAGAATGATGCTCTCTTATCAAAACACATTCACTGCTGAGACACAGATCCCATCTCTCTCCTGAATAGTATGATGGCCATACATTCCCAATCAGTTTACAATTGTACATAATTGTTTAAACAAATGAAAGCGGCACCTTTAGGCATCTGGAAATTGTACCCAAAGATGAACCAGACTTGGGAAGGTTCAATGTTTTCTTCCTGTGTTATGATTTGGGATTTTTTTTGGTTTCAGGTTTTTCCTTTATATGTTTTTCACAGTTAAGGTTTTGAATTGTTCTTTTATTTATTATTATTATTACTCTTAGATTTTGAATCATGTTTCTGTTTGTTTTCCTGGTCATCCTTTAGTTTATGTATTCATGTTTTGCTTAGTTGTGTACTTGGATTGGGCTTCTGGTTATGCTTTGGTTTCATGTTTTTCTAGTTAGATTTCTATTTGTTTGTATCCTTGAAGTTCTGTTTTGCCCCTGTCATGTTGTGTTCTGTCTGTTAATTATTTTTATCCGGTTCACCTGCTCCAAGCTAATCTGTCTCCTTGCTCCACCTGGTTTACTCTCCATATATACTCTCCTCTTCAGTTATTCATTGCGGAAACATTTGCCAAATCATGTCTTGTTTTGTGGATCATGCCAAGCCTGTCCTGCCTGTCAGTTTATTGTTTTGTTCCTGCCTTTCTGAGAGTGAGTTTTTGTTTTTTTATTAAATTGTTTTTCACTTACCATCACGCTGCCTGCTCGTCTGCATTCTTGGGTTCTATCTCGCAAGCCCTAACATCCTGATCCTTGGTTGTTGAATTTATTTATATTTTTCCCTGATGTCACACAAAGAAGCAATGTGTTTTATTTGTTGCATTGAAATACAGGGGTTGGACAATGAAACTGAAACACCTGGTTTTAGACCACAATAATTTATTAGTATGGTGTAGGGCCTCCTTTTGCGGCCAATACAGCATCAATTCGTCTTGGGAATGACATATACAGGTCCTGCCATTCTTCTTGCAGGATAGTGGCCAGGTCACTACGTGATACTGGTGGAGGAAAACATTTCCTGACTCGCTCCTCCAAAACACCCCAAAGTGGCTCAAAAATATTTAGATCTGGTGACTGTGCAGGCCATGGGAGATGTTCAACTTCACTTTCATGTTCATCAAACCAATCTTTCACCAGTCTTGCTGTGTGTATTGGTGCATTGTCATCCTGATACACGGCACCGCCTTCAGGATACAATGTTTGAACCATTGGATGCACATGGTCCTCAAGAATGGTTTGGTAGTCCTTGGCAGTGACGCGCCCATCTAGCACAAGTATTGGGCCAAGGGAATGCCATGATATGGCAGCCCAAACCATCACTGATCCACCCCCATGCTTCACTCTGGGCATGCAACAGTCTGGGTGGTACGCTTCTTTGGGGCTTCTCCACACCGTAACTCTCCCGGATGTGGGGAAAACAGTAAAGGTGGACTCATCAGAGAACAATACATGTTTCACATTGTCCACAGTCCAAGATTTGCGCTCCTTGCACCATTGAAATCGACGTTTGGCATTGGCATGAGTGACCAAAGGTTTGCCTATAGCAGCCCGGCCGTGTATATTGACCCTGTGGAGCTCCCGATGGACAGTTCTGGTGGAAACAGGAGAGTTGAGGTGCACATTTAATTCTGCCATGATTTGGGCAGCAGTGGTTTTATGTGTTTTGGATAGAATCCGGGTTAGCACCCGAACATCCCTTTCAGACAGCTTCCTCTTGCGTCCACAGTTAATCCTGTTGGATGTGGTTCGTCCTTCTTGGTGGTATGCTGACATTACCCTGGATACTGTGGTTCTTGATACATCACAAAGACTTGCTGTCTTGGTCACAGATGCGCCAGCAAGACGTGCACCAACAATTTGTCCTTTTTTGAACTCTGGTATGTCACCCATAATGTTGTGTGCATTTCAATAGTTTGAGCAAAACTGTGCTCTTACCCTGCTAATTGAACCTTCACACTCTGCTCTTACTGGTGCAATGTGCAATCAATGAAGACTGGCTACCGGGCTGGTCCAATTTAGCCATGAAACCTCCCACACTAAAATGACAGGTGTTTCGGTTTCATTGTCCAACCCCTGTAAATTCACAGGTGTTCTTCGAGCGATAGTAACTCAAATGTTGTGAATTAACCTACAAAGTGTATGTAAATATAAGGGTTCAACAGTAAAAATCATTTAGGCAAGCAGGACATTACTACATATAGTTCAGCTGCTATTTTAACATTAAAACATATTTTTTATCTAAAAGTGAAACTTTTCTGAAAAAAGTGAAAACAACTAATCTTACAATGATGATATTTACTGATGTTGTTAACATACAATCAAAGTAGCAGAAAGTTGATTCAGTAGCTAATACAACTACAATGGGTAAATCTGTCAGTGTTATGATTCTGGCACATCTGCTCTACCCTGTTTCCCTGGATGCAATCAGCAGATGAGATGCACCTGGTGACTGCTGCAGTGCAGTGCAATCTGTGGCATGCCATACACCTGTATCTTCCCTGATATATACTGACTCTGACAAGCAGACGGTGCCAGATTTTTGAAAGCCATCGTGTGAGTAGATATCCAGCGTTCCTTCTTGTCTGATCATTGTTCTTGACCTTGCCTTGCCTTTTGGATTTATGCCTCTCTGCCTGCTCCCTGTCGGACTATTTGGATTTTGGTTGTCGAACTTGTTTCCTGTATCTGTTTTATGCCTCTGCCTGCCCCTTGCCTGACATCTCTTGTTCCGATCATTGACCCTGTTTCTGTCCTTGGATTATTGAGCCAGCCTTGCCCTTGGATTATTCAGCCTGAAGTCACATCTCACCTGTGCTGTGGAGATCACTGCCTGCCACCCACTGAGGTTTCCCCTCTAGGTTTCAAGTTCTACTCAAGACAAAAGCAGGTTAGTGACTTTTCTGATCCCTGCAATATCTGGAGAAACTACAAGTCACTAATCCCTCTTTCTGCCCCATTGATTCCCGGAAGCTGTGTGGAGTTTTACCCGAGTGATGTTTTCCTGTGGCTGAATAAACCTTTTAAATTTTCAGTACTGTGTCTGGCTGAATCTTGGGTCTGCCTGTTTCTGATTCGTAATAGAACAATCTGGCCAAAAATGGACCCATCGCCAGCACAGCAGAGGCGCACCCACATTGATGAGACCCTTTTCCGGTTGTGATCCAGCTTGGAGGAAATATTTTCCACTTTACGTTCTGGAAATCTTGTCTCCGAGCCGCCACCGTCACAAAGGGAGCCACGCCTATCTCCGCCTGAGATGTTCAGGGGAGAACCAAACCAGTGTCGAGCTTTCCTAACTCAGTGTGAAATTCATTTTGAGCTTCAGCCGTCATCCTTTCCCACTGAACGTTCCAAGGTGGCTTTTGTTATATCTCTGCTGGCAGGAAGGGCGAAGCAGTGGGGGACTGCTGAATGGCAGAACAGGTCTGCATCTTGTACCTTCTATGAAACTTTTTCCAAGGAACTCATTCGAGTTTTTAACCCTGTTCTTCCAAATCGTGAAGCCACAAGAGGCTTACTGTCCCTCAAACAGGGTGATCAGCCTGTCTTGTCCTATATAATTGACTTTCATTTGTTGGCCACAGATAGCCGTTGGAATGAGGCAGCACAGATGGATGCATTTATGCAAGGACTAAACGCAGACATCAAGGATGAGTTAACGACCCGTGACTACCCCTCTTCCCTGAAACAACTCAAGGACCTGGCTGCTCGCATTGACATTCGGCTGGCAGAGAGAGGGAGGGGGAAGCGACATGAGGAGGGTCGCTCCTCATTAACTCAAGGTCTTGCACTCTGGCATGATAGAAGGAGTCGGTCACCTCTCTCTGAGGAAAATGAGGATTGTGAGCCCATGCAGTTGGGCAGAACCAAGATTACCCCTGAAGAGAAGGATCGTCGGAGAAGATTCAAGCTCTGTTTTTATTGTGGAGAGAAGGGACATTTAGCACTCAGGTGTCCATTAAAAAGGACAGGCTCAGCAGAGGAAGGGAGGTTTCTACTGAGCCGAAGTCAGCTAACTGCCTCCTCCTTCTTGTTTCCTGCTTGTTTTCAAAACTCTTCCATGTCTCTCCAGGGGCCCATGTTTGTTGATTCAGGAGCAGACACTGAATTCATGGATGAAGCATTCGCCAATAAGAACAACATAAAGCTCTTTCTGTCAGCTGACACACATAAAGTGCTAGCATTGGATGGTCACAGCATGAACAATTCACACCTCAGGACGGAGGAGATTACCTTAACAGTTGGAGGTAATCTTCAAGAGAATGTAACCTTCATGATCATAAATTCACCTGAACTTCCTGTTGTCCTAGGGGCCTCCTGGTTGCAGAAACACAACCCTCACATCGACTGGAAAAAGAAAGAAATTCTGGGTTGGTCTGAGTCATGCTCCACTGCCTGCCTTTTGTTTGCTGCTATGGAGGTCAGCGTGGAGAATGAGGTCAAGGAGACATACCCGATTTATCCAAGGTACCTCAAGAATACCATGATCTAAAGGAAGTATTTAATAAGATTAAGGCCAAGAATGCTCTGGCTCATGCTGTTCAGTCGGCTCGTCATGACTGTGATCTGCTCAGAGAGCAGTAAGAGGAGGAGCAGGAGGCCAAAGCTGAGCTGCAGCGTGCTATGTCCAAGGCTAACAGCAAGGTGGCTCAGTGGAGAACCATGTATGAAACTGATGCCATTCAGCGCACTGAGGAGCTCGAGGAGGCCAAGAAAAAGCTTGCCCAGCGTCTTCAGGATGCGGAAGAGTCCATCGAGGCCGTGAATGTGAAATGTGCCTCTCTGGAGAAGACCAAACAGAGGCTACAGGGTGAAGTGGAGGTCTTGATGATCGACGTGGAGAGAGCTAATGCTCTGGCTGCAAACCTGGACAAGACGCAGAGGAACTTTGACAAGGTTCTTGCAGAGTGGAAGCATAAGTATGAAGAGAGTCAGGCCGAGCTGGAAGCAGCTCAGAAGGAGGCGCGTGCTTTGAACACAGATGTTCAAAATGAAAAACTCCTATGAAGAAGCTCTGGGCCACCTGGAGACCCTGAAGAGGGAGAACAAGAACCTGCAACAGGAAATAATTGATTGGACTGAGCATATTAGTGATACAGGAAAGATGGTTTATCTGGTGACCCTGGAGAAGCTCCCGTCTGCAAAGGAGATGGGTGAGATACTGACCAAAGACATTTTCAGGCTTCATGGAATTCCTATTGACATTGTTTCTGATAGAGGACCCCAGTTTGTGTCACGTTTTTGGAAGGAGTTCTGTTCCTTGTTGGGAATTTCTATCAGTCTCTCTTCAGGTTTTCATCCTCAGTCTGATGGCCAAACTGAGAGGGCAAACCAAGAAGTGGAAACCAAACTTCGCATCTTATGTGAGTCAGACCCGACCAAGTCGTCACAAAATTTGCCCTGGGTTAAATACGCCATGAACTCTATGCAATCAAGTGCCACTGGTTTGTCCCCTTTCCATGTTGTGTTTGGTTTCCAGCCACCCATGTTTTCGGTTCAGGAGAGAAAGGCTAATGTTCCGTCCACCCAAGCGGCTGCCCTAAGGTGCCAAAGAATATGGAGAAAGGCCAGGAGGTTGATGATTAGAATGTCACTGGTTCAGTTAAGAACGGCCAACCGGAGACGGACCCCTGCCCCTAAGTACCATTTCAAGCCCTTCGTAGAACCCCGACTCGGGCCCACCTCCGGGCCCCCTACACCCACCCGGGTCATTGATGGTGGCCCAGTGTTCTTGGTCCGGCGCATTCTCAGGTCCAGGCGAAGAGGACGTGGATTGCAATACCTGGTTGACTGGGAGGGCTATGGGCCCAGGGGGCGGACATGGATTCCTACAAGGTTCATCCTTGATAAGGACCTAATTCGTGAGTTTCATCGTCTCCATCCTGATCAGCCTCATGGTCCGTCAGGAGCCGGTCCTTAGAGAGGGGGTACTGTTATGATTCTGGCACATCTGCTCTACCCTGTCTCCCTGGCTGCAATCAGCAGATGAGATGCACCTGGTGACTGCTGCAGTGCAGTGCAATCTGTGGCATGCCAAGCACCTGTGTCTTCCCTGATATATACTGACTCTGACAAGCAGACGGTGCCAGATTTTTGAAAGCCATCGTGTGAGTAGATATCCAGCGTTCCTTCCTATCTGATCATTGTTTCTTGACCTTGCCTTGCCTTTTGGATTTTTGCCTCTCTGCCTGCTCCCTGTCGGACTGTTTGGATTCTGGTTATTGACCCTGTTTCTTGCATCTGGTTAATGCCTCTGCCTGCCCCTTGCCTGACGTCTCTTGTTCCGATCATTGACCCTGTTTCTGTCCTTGGATTATTGAGCCAGCCTTGCCCTTGGATTATTCAGCCTGAAGTCAGGCTGTGGAGATCACTGCCTGCCACCCACCGAGGTTTCCCCTCTAGGTTTCAAGTTCTACTCAAGACAAAAGCAGGTTAGTGACTTTTCTGATCCCTGCAATATCTAGAGAAACTACAAGTCACTAATCCCTCTTTCTGCCCCAGTGATTCCCGGAAGCTGTGTGGAGTTTTACCTGAGTGATGTTTTCCTGTGGCTGAATAAACCTTTTAAATTTTCAGTACTGTGTCTGGCTGAATCTTGGGTCCGCCTGTTACTGATTCATAATAGTCAGTACTTAGAAAACATTCATTCCACTGCTATGGGCAAATACATTTTAGCTGGTTACCTTTTAACTGATGGCCTACAAATACGTTTCTCATTATCAAAGTATTGCTGTCATAAGGCTGTTTGGTGCCGGACCAAAAATGCAGACAAGCGCGGAGAAGGCAGAGTAAGTTGGAATCTTGATTTAATCAGAACGCCTACTTACAAACAGATGCTGCTTGACAGGTGATCCAGGTTACACAGCACATGAGCAATTCAAGGTTCTGGAATCGGGACCTTGGGCATAATCATCAACAAGGTCGACTTAGATGACCAAATTAGACTACGACACCGCATGGAAACAAGGACACAGACAGACTTAAATACAGACAAAGGTGGACACGAAACAATAGGGCTGGTAATCGAGAAAACCGGACACAGGTGTGGATCAGGCATGCGGGAAGGCAGAAGGGCAGGTGAACCTTATTAGGGAGGAACGAGAACATGAGGAGCCAGACAAGACAAACGGTAAACAAACACAAGGGACCAGAACACAAGGGAAGATAACAGATCTAAGAATACAACTAAAAACCCAGTGAACAGAGCAAAACCTAAACTAACTAACAAATATATAAGAAACTGAAAACACACCTGAAGCAAAGAATCACGAAATAACCATACACTGAAGTAAACAGAAAAACACCTGACTGAATAAACGTAAACAAATACCAAACCAAAACACACTGTGACAATTGCACAGAGTGGTTTTGGTAAAAGCAAGGAGACTTTTACAAAAACAGTCTTACTGTTGCTAAACATACTAATGGCAATGATTACAGTAGCATTTCTAAACTTCTGAATGTTCCAGTGGCCATCATTGAAGCCATAATCCAGAAGTGGAAAGAACATAATTTCACTATAAACCAGCCAGGACCATTGGCTCCTCCTAAAAATTCTGACAGAGGGTCAAATCAAATAATCAAAAGAGTTGCCTAAGAGGCAAAGGTAACTCACGGGGAACTTCAGAAAGTGAAATGAATATAGCACGTACAGATTTTCCCATAAAAACAATAAGTAACACATTCAACTGCAATGGCCTCTGTGCACAAGACTTCACTGCAGAAGAAAAAAGCATGTTAATGCTTGTTTAATGACAAGCCAGTGAAATATAGTCTGGTGAGATGAGGCTAAAGCTGAATTCTTTGGATGTCATTGCACAAATGTTTGGAGGAAGAATGGTTCTGCACCTCACCCTCAACACCATGACAATAATGACGTTTTGAGGTAGGAATATCATGGTGTGTGCGATCTTACCGCATATGGTACTGCCAGACTTCATATAATTAAAAGACAGATTAATAAAGAAATCTGGGACATTTTTGATAAGAATCAGAAGATGAAACAAGTGTGGATTTCCTCAAATAAGTTGCTAGAATGGCCAAACCAGCCATCTCAGTTGAATGCAGTTAACTTCTATGGAAAGAACTGAAGATCGTAGTGTATTGAAAAGACCTTCAAGATTTAAAGACTGTTTTTGATTACAAATGGGTCAAAATTAAACCTGAGCAATATCTGTAACTAATTTCTCCATACAAGAGATGTCTTAAAGTTGTCATTAACAAGAAAGGTTTTACCACAAAGTATTTTACACATTTCTGGAGTAATTGTGTTGATTTCCTTATGTTTGAATTATTTGGGTTGTCAATATCTAGAGTGATTTTTTTTCAGATGACACTTGGGATGTTTAACTTATTTCACTGAGGTCCAACTAAGAAAACTAACTAGCATTGGGCAGAGGTTTGCATGTGTTGCAAATTCATGAAAGTGTATTTCCTTTCTTGTTCATTTCTTCTTGGTCCTTTCTTCATGCACTAGTTCATTGGTAACTGACTCTTGAGTTTTTACAAAACTAACCATAGCAAAATATGCATTTTTTTAAAGAAATATCAAGAAACTAATTTATACAACATTCTCCATCATTGTTTTGCCCTTGGTAAATATGTGTAAAAAAGCTTTAAAATAGGTTATTGTTTGAGACAGGTTGATTCCAAGAGGACCTTCTTTTTTTTTTTTTTACATTTTTCTAAAAGTGACCTTTTTTTGTTTTACTTCCTTGCCATCCTCCTCAGTCTGTATAGTGTGTCAAGATAAGTGCTTCTTGTAGCTATTTGCTGTCACGAAGATCAAGGTGCATCTGCCTCACTAGAAAATGGCATGTTTTTTTGTCACATTCTGAAGAGTGGCAATGAGAAATGATCATGTCAAATTCATACTCCTGAAACACAGAAAGTAGTGGATTACTATTTAAAGGGTACTAGAGACACTGATAATTTTCATTATACATGTTTCTGACTATTTTGTTTGAAATTCTTAATTCTTAATGTGGGATTGTTTTTACCACTGAATAAAAGTGCTAAAATTAAAAGGTGAAGTTTTCTAAAGGTTTTGATTGTGAAATTATGCAAATGCAATAGCAATGGCTCTTTGACTTGATTGCAATAAAATCCACAAGCTCCTGTCACTTTCTGACATTCGTTTCACCTGAATCAGTTCCAGCAGCACTTTTAAGTCGGCATCGTTTTTCCATCAAGTTGATTAACAATTTCATGATTCAAATAAAGCGGTTCTCTGCAATCACAGTTTCATTTCCTTGTCTGACATGTGACTGAGTTACAAAGGGGAATGTGTTTGCAACAGGTGCCTGTAACACAGTGCAGGCATGAGGGCATTTGTGTTCATCCTCAGTAACCTCCCTCTGCCCCAAAAGTCCTGTGCCTGCCAGGGAAACCCGATTCCAGTTCAGACACTGGCACACTCTGCTGCTGCAGCCGTTTCCCTGATGCATTGCTGAAAGCTACAGAGATGTTCCTATAAAAGCTGCTTTTGTGTTATATAAGTTTGAAGTGCTGGGGTGTTTAAAAACTCCATCATTAGTCTTGTAACATATAAATGCACACAATCAATAAAATTCTGACACTCAATCTATTTTTGACAAATGAAAGCGGTACATTTTGTGGAGAATATGCAAAGAAATTGGTTTGAGCTTTTACTTCAGTTAACATATGTACTGAAGTTAGTCTGCAGGAGATGTGCACTTGCAGCATGCAAATACAAGGGGTGGGAGGTTGGGTGTGTGTCCAAGGTTTTTGCACTGCTGCCCTCCTGATCTCCTTCACCGTCACCCTCAAGATCTTTGTGCCTTCTCAGGGTCGGCCACCTGAACTCTGTGCCTCCTTAGGACAAACTCTGGGTTGTCTGAACTCTGGGTTTCCATGGCCCCCTTCTCCCACCCAGATTTGGCTGTTTTCTGTTTCTTGCCCTCCTTCCGAGACCCTTTCCGCCTGGGTTGTTTTGCTTCTTTTTTCATGGACTCTGTTTGGGTGTCTTAGATCCACCCTTGAAGGAGATAGACACAGCTGCTCTACATATCCCCTGATTGCCACACACCTGTATCCTTTGTCATTTTCCATATCTCCCTGAGTATATATGGCACTTTACTCGCATTGTTCTCTGCCGGATCAGCCCATTACACTCCCCCATCTTCATTTCTGTGATGTCCCTTGTCCTGTTTACCTTGTGCTTCCCTGTAAGTTCTCTGTATTTATTTATTAAGTTATCATGTTGATCCCACTATCCTGACAGAATATCTACGGATGTTACCCTCTTGGCCAGTTCTCAGAAGAGGATTGATGGATGGATGGAAACTTTACCATAAATGTCCCTTCTTTGAATCCCATTATTTCTGATCATTGTTTACACAATGAAACACTTGTATGACAAAAGAAGTGTTTGCCTATGTTGTGCAATCTTAATAAACTTCAGAAATTTATTAGACTATTATTAGTATACTATTCAATGCAGGAAAATGTAAGAAAAATTGTTGGTATATCTTAAAGATTAGTGTGAGATGTCACACATTGTAAAGCTTGTAAGGATCTGAAAAGACTTTTCTAAAAGCTGTGCACATGGAGCTTTTTTTTACCTGTGGTAATCAGTAGCTAGATAACAACTCAACAGAAACAGGAGGTATATGTTATTCATTATCTGCCCTAACCAGACATGAAACCTGAGATAAGGTGGAGACACACATATGGAGTTGTCAGTAAGCAAGAATTCACCTGCTGTGCATCCACTCAGTGGGAGGACGGCTGCCTCTAAAAGTGGGAAAGGTCTTAATCATTACTTTAGTTTCCAAACAAAAAAATGTTATGAGATGTTTTGAATTAACTAAAAATATCAAATATTGGTTGCAGCTGTAGCTCAATATTGTGTTTGTTCTATTTTATTCAGGAAGCCCCTTGAGAATGTCCTGGTTAAATAAGAAAAAAGCTTAAAATAAAGAAAAACAGCTTGTATTTCAGTTTAATATATTTTAGTTCAAAACAAAATCCAACAATTACATTTTTTGTCGGTTTTTCATAACTGGTTTCAGATGAGGACATCCAATGATTAAAACAGGTACGGATGTGATTATTATCAGAGGTTCAGATTTGATTTGAATGTTGATATTTGGGTGTTTTGTACCTGACACAAATGCTACAAATGTTCATCATTATGGTATATGGTAATACACACACACACTATACTGGGTCACCCCTCCAAATCATTTAATTCAGGTGTTGCAACCACTTCCATGGGTATATGTGTATAAAATCCAGCACCTTGGTATGCAGTCTGCTTTTACAAACCTTTGGGAAAGAGTTGGTTGCTCTCAGGAACTCAGTGAATTCCAGAGTAGTTAGTATGTTGGATATTATCTGTGCAAAAAGTCCACCTGATAAATGTTCTTGCTACTTAATATTTCAGTGTGAAATGTTAGTGGCATTATAACAAAGTGGAAGACATTGACAACAACAGCAACTAGTCAGATAGTGATAGACCACATAAAATCACAAAGTGGGTGCAGCAGATGCTGAGGTGCATAGAGCACCAGGGTCTCCAATCTTCTGCACAGACAACAGCAATGGAACTCCCAACTTTACATGGCCTTCAGATTAGTTTAGGAACAATGCATAGAGAGCCTCACAAAACAGATTTCCAGGGCCAAGGCAAATCTTCAGATGTGATGTAAAGCATGCTGCTACTAAACTCTACAGCCATGGACTTTTTTTCTGGAGTGACGAACCCTGCCTCTCTGTCTAGTAATCCAGTGGAGGAGTTTTGGGTTTGGCAGTTACAAGGAAAGGGGACTTGATTGCATTTTGTGAAGTGCAAAGTTTTTCACAAAGAACTTTGAGAACTTTTCATGCATCAGCATTCCAAGACATTTTGGGTAATTTCATGTTCCTAATGTTTTGGGAACAGTTTGGGGATGGCCCCTTCCAGGTCCAACATGACTGCATCAGTGCATAAAGCAAGGTCCGTAAGGCATGGCTGAGTGAGTTTGGTTTGGAAAAACTTGACTGACCTGCACAGAGTCCAGAATAAGACCAGAGACAATGAGCCAAGCCTTCTTGCCCAAAATCAATGTCTAACCTCACAAATACCCTTCTAGTAGACTGGTAAAAATGTTTCATAAACACTCTTCTAAACCTTCAGGAAAGCCCTCCCAGAAGGGTTGTAGCTGTTATAGCGGCCAAGGATTAATTTGCTGCATATTTTCCAAATAAGTCTAAATGCTGAATGGGTTGACTGTTAAAATATTAAATATTTATTATATCATACTTTAAACAGAGCATGTGAGATTTAACAAGTGTGCTTAAGAATCAAATACAAAAATAAATAAACAAACAAATAAATAAATACGTTATATATTGACTGCTAATTACCTGAAAATAGGGGGAAAGAAAATCCATTTGAATGATATATGAAAGTTCCTCAACTTTCTCTTTTTCCTCCTTATTTTATGACAGATAAAACCAGAAATGTAAATGAGTTTCAGTAACTCGAACTTAAAAAATGAGAGGTGAGTGTTTCGCCTTTAAGAGTTAAGAAACTTGAAACCTTGTTTGCGCAACAATCAGTGCAGCTCATAGCCGCCAAAGTGTCTAGACTAGCACATGATGGTAGTCAGCCAATGGCTCCACCGCTCTCCTCGGGGGCCCCGTGTGTGTGTGTGTGTGTGTGTGTGTGTGTGTTTGAGTGAGGAAGACGGGGGGAGGTGGGGGGAAAAAGAAAAAGAGCGAGAAACAGAGAAAGAAAAGGATCCGAGCTGCAGTTTGGTTTAGATCTGAGCAGAGACGCAGGAGACCTGTTCAGCGGCGGATCGAGTCTCTTCGCGTTTAGTTTGAACTCGCATGGATGTTTTCTTTCAAATTATTATTATTATTATTGTTTTGCTGGAAATCGGCGAGAAAGAGCATCTTAAGAAGACGGCGAGGATTGTGGACTTTTGGTGCATTTTCCTGGGATTTTAATCGCAGGGGATACCTCACACTCTACATGCCGGTGTAGAAAGTCGATCCGAGCTGTTAAAAGTGTTTCGGGCTGTGACTTTATACCGTCTCTGGTTAAAGGGTACGGGCTTAGATTATGTTACAGACCATGTTATGATGTTTTATTCGTACCTATCAAACACATAAACACTCCATTGCGCAGAGAACCGCCACAGTTATTTGTTACTTACTGTAAAATCAGCTAAATGCATGCATTTTAAACGGAATGCTGCAGTGCATTTGTTGCATGGTTTTCTTACTCTAGATGCAACAAAATAGCCGTCAGTCTAATGTTGCGGTTTTGCCACCAATGCTCTCCAGTTGGCTGTGCATGCGACTGCACGGCATTTCAGTGTCATTGATGTTTTGCAAAGACAGGAGTAGTATATCCGTTCAAGAATAAAGCCTCCCCTTCTAAATATTCAAGTTATCGTATGTTCAGGACGAAACGCTCAGGTCTTGTGCGGCGACTCTGGAGAAGCCGTTTGATCCCAGATAAAGAAGGGGAGGATGGAAATGGCAGAAATAGTGAGGGCTGTTGGGACGATCTTTTTGGCAACAACCCAGAGAAAATTCCCAAAACGGAGTTCAGCCCGATGACCCTCAGCGGGTCATTTTTCGGGGACATAGGGAGCGTGCGCGCCGTGGAGAGCGGCGGCGGAGAAGGTGGAGAGCTCGGCGGCTTGGGGGTCACGTCGGACCAAGATGCGGGCGCGGTGTCCGTCCCGGAGCAAGGGAGCCCTCGCTCAGTGCAGGACTGCGAGTGCAGGACGGTGACGTGCTGCTTGTTTAAAGAGCGGGACCACACCGAGGCGGCTCAGGGCACCAGGGATCCGGGGTCGTGCCACTTCATGCTGAGGAGCCTCGGCCCTGGAGACGACAGCAGCTCTCCTGAGGCTCAGGAGGCGATGCCGCGCACCGTGTTGGAACAGGAGCTGAAGACGGCCACGTACTCCCTGCTGAAACGGCTAAAGGAAAAGGCGCTGGATACCTTGCTGGAGGCGGTGGAGTCCAGAGGAGGGATGCCCAGCGACTGTGTTATGATTTCCAGGACCGAGCTCATTCTGGGCGGACATGTGGCATCCCCGCAGCTGCTTGTGTGCAAAGTGTACCGATGGGCTGACTTACAGCACACGGCCCAGCTCAAACCGCTCTGTGAGTGCAAGAGCTTCGGGGCACAGGACAGTCCAACAGTATGCTGCAACCCCTATCACTACAGCCGGCTCTGTGGGCCAGGTAAGGACCTCTTACCGCTCCAACCTGCTTGTCTTAAGGTGCTATTCCTTTTCACTGCTTCTTATTAACTCTGCTCAGGAAACACAAAGTAAGACCTAAGTGAACTAGAGCCGACCCAAGGCAAAGCGAAACAAGCGGGGCCTCAAAAATATTCTCACTAAGCAAACACTAAATTTAGCTTTGGGTCAATTCGCCCATTTGGCAGTTCATAACCCTATTTCATTCCCAAGCATTGCAGTTTCACACCTGTACCCTAACCATTTCATATCCATGTACTTAAACCATTGCACATGAGTTTTTTTCATTGAAGTTGACTATTTTTTTGACTTATGGGGACAGATCACAAAATGCTCAAATATCACAACATTTAACTGAGTTGTATACTATATCTATAGTATGAATGAGTGTGCGCATGGTTGTTTGTGTGTTGCCCTGCGATGAACTGCATGGCGACCTGTCCAGGGTGTACCCCGCCTCTCGCCCGTAGACTGCTGGAGATAGGCACCAGCTTCCCCGCGACCCACTATGGAATAAGCGGTAGAAAATGACTGACTGACTAACTATGGTGTTGATCCTTTTTTGTGCCCATTGATTCTTATAAGATATGGCAGAAATACCAAGTCACCCCTCCCCATTCCATACCGTTGAAGATTTAGTCACTTTGTACCTGACTTTGTCATGTATGAAATGGTGTATTGCAGGGCGTTTCATGCTGACAGTAGTTCCGGGTCACAGAGCTTCTTACTAAATCTTGTTTTATTTATAAAACCCTATCTAAAAATGTACACTCTATTCCTACTTGTTTTGGTTCTGGTCTCCTGCTTTGGAATCAGAACCATACATTTTTATAAAATATGACAAATTATGAACCCTGATTAAACCAAAATTACTATAACTGAGCTCCCTCTGTTAGATATTGGAATTGTAGTCTGTCCTGCTCCGCCCCACCGAGTTGCTGTCTCAGCATGACTTTCTCTGTCTA
Organism: Girardinichthys multiradiatus; assembly: GCF_021462225.1. Classification (NCBI taxonomy): domain Eukaryota; kingdom Metazoa; phylum Chordata; class Actinopteri; order Cyprinodontiformes; family Goodeidae; genus Girardinichthys; species Girardinichthys multiradiatus. The sequence continues at coordinate 25,101,292 of NC_061795.1, read as the reverse complement.
AGCTATTATACTGTGCACTCAATCCATGTTATAGGCTGTTATTTAAGGTAGAAAAAGTTCTTGACTTTACCTGTGTGTTGATCGAGTCGGCTAATAAGGACTTCTGTCTAGTTGATAACACTCGTTTGAATTTGCATCAAGGAAGCCTTCGTTACTTTTATAATTGTACATAATCTAGGTAGAAAGCAGAAACAGGGACAGAGATACTGATAGGACTTGAATAGTGTATAAACACCGCAAGAATGCTGCAACTGGCTAACTATTAGCTGTTGATGACACCAAATTGGCATTTGCTTCAAAGTGTCTTATAAATGCTAAACCAAAGGGCTACATCAGTTTTCCTAATGAATCTTGACAAGTTTCATAATACAAAACACCAAATACTCAATAAAATGGGTGATTCTTAGTTTTTGGAAAAACACTGTTAAAATCTCGTCCTGTTCTCATGACCTCAATATGGGGCATATGGTGTGTTGGCTTGTGAGCTGAATGTATATCATTAAACCCATAGGTTTAACATTCTTATAAATGTCCTCCGGTAGTTTCTGAACTGCTCATTTATTTAGCAATACAAAGATAATTCTTCATAGCGTAGCAGTTACATGTCCATGTTAACATATTCATAATTGTATTGCTTCCAGTTATATATTTTCTGCTGCAGTATACCTGTTTGCAAATATATCTCAACTAATAATTCCCTGGTTTTTATGATTTCTCGTAAGCATAATCAGTTAAACCTGGATCCGTCTTCCCAACTTCACAAGTTGGGTGTTAAAATGCTGATAGTGGTGGTTAGTGGTCGATGGTGGGCATTTACAGGAATTGATCCCCCAAATCAAATTCTGCTTGAGACCGTATTAAAACTTGAACAACACAACTGTGAGGAGATTAGTCAATTTCTTGCCTTTAGATATTCTCTCAGATCTATCAACTTTTGCAGTCAGTCCGTTGGTTTGGCCCACTTCCATGCACAGAGAAAAAAAGCAGGAAAAGGTTTGTTGGATTAAATAGCTTTTAATTACCAACATTATCTATCCTGTAACATGAATAGTTTTATTCTGTCTTCTAACAAGAAATTGTGTTGTTATCAAACTGATCTGAGACAGTTTGTTTGTCTCCAAAGATGTAATTTATTTCTATTTATAGAAAGAAATATAAATAATATAGAAGAATATGTATTGTATCTGTCTGATTTATTAAAGACTTAGATACAATAATTGTATACAAGAGAACTACAACTTTTATAGGATATTTTGTTAAATTTGCTTTTGTGCTGTCTTTAAAGCCCCGTTATGGGATAAGTTTTTAATTTACAGTTGAATACAAATCTGATTAAGGTTAGGGACATGTGTTTTGATGCATAAATATAATCTTGTAATTCCTTCATTTTCTGTTGGATTTAAAACTGCTATCTCTATCAAATTACACAGAGAAGCACATTTTTGTCCTCACAGTTGGAATCTTCAAGGCAAAGCTCAGAGAAAACTACAGATCAGCAAAATGTTTTTTATCTTTATAAAAATGTAATCTGTAGGATGTATTTATTATTATTATTTTGATTTTGATGCAAAGACAAAGTTCTATTTCAGATTCAGATCTTTATTCATGCCCCAAAGGGCAATTCTACAGCGAGTCACAAAAAAAATGTAAAAATAAAGCAACATTTTTACCTAGAGGACATGGCACTCACACTTGCAGCAACTGCAACCAGCAGGGGTTAAAAAGCAAATGATTATATAGTAGCTTTCAAGTACTTATCACACAGAATATTATACCTTATTGCCAAACTTATCTTTGTAGAGTAACACAAGTATAATAAGCTGAAATGAACCGGTTATTTAGTCCGACTATCTGCTCTTTTAGAGCCTGTAGTCAGCTGAGTAACAGAAATGCTAATTGTAGCTGGCCATCTGTACTTTTAAACAGGATTACCTTCATAAAAGTGATTATAGTGGCAGACAACAGTGACAGCAACAGGTGTAGAAGGAGCAGCACTGCATTACTTTATGATCCATATAGTTGGCTAAAGCACTTTCCCTGGCATCTCATCAGAATGACTTTAAACTGTAAGACCTTTCAACTTTGGTATATCTTAATACCTGTAACCAGCTCATGCATATTAGTGAGCCTGAATAAGTCTGAGGCTTTAGTGTTGATGGTTTTGAGCTATATTTTTGAAAGTGAATTGCATGTGTTTTGCTGTTTAGCCCCACCCGCAGATTTGGACCTGCTGCCCGACAGGTCACTTTCAGTTGGTGTTTGTGTGTGTGTGTTGTGACCTCTCCATGGCAGAGCCTCTCTGACCTATATTAAACAGATTAAATTTTGGCAGGGGCGGGTGTGTGATTTGGAAAACCTTAAACGCTGGGGCACTCAACCCCAGTGACCCAATGACAAGGCCTGGTATCGTGTGTAGAGATGCGAGGGTCAGTATTTCTGTCTCCTCACTGGCACATAGGTTGGATTTTCCATAACATCCATGTTTACTAGAGCCAGCTGGCTATGACAAGCACTTTCAAAGTCACAGGGCCAACAGCATAAAAATTTGCATAAAGGCAATGTTGAGAAACTGATGTAGCCTTTTTGCTCCTGTCCTCACAAATTCTATTTATTGGAATTAAGATGTTCATACCTTAAATATCTGCTGATAGACTATAAATAAAAAGTTATTTTTTGATTAATCTGGTTATGTAGATGTCAAACCATTCCGTGTGAGCTTCCTTCCCAGTAAAAGATCGAAGATGAATTGGAAGCAGAGGCACATACCCCATATTGGGACCAAAGCTCGTAGTAGACATAGCTCACATGCGCTCATGCATGGCCCAATAGAACTGGTATTTCTTTCACGCTATTCAAGAGGAGACGCTTTGAATCCAGGCTTTATTCACTGCATTTGACATTGTTTGTAAAAAGGGGGAAGACAGAATGAGAGTGGTACCAGATGCCATTCAATTAGAGGATACATTTTTGATTTAATAATAGTTTCATCATTTGTGAAACATGCCTAAAATAGTTTGAACTGCAGTTAATTCTGCATTTACATTATGCCAGAACAAACTAGTTCTTAAGACTTTTATGTAAGCTGTAGGTATTAAAAGAAATGTAATGTCAGACGGGGAGCTTATTTAACTTCAAGTGGGCAGAAGGTTTTTCTCTTTTAATTCCCCAGGCATTATACTTTTGGAATGAGATCAGTTTCAAGTTGCACTTTAAAAGCCCCTTTTGTCCTGAGGAGGTCCCCTCATGCTATTTAGGTGAAGGAGTGGTGATAATATACAGTTTGCATACTGTTGGCGCCAGACTGACTAGCTGTGTATCTGAGTGACTGAGTTCAGATCCTGGCAATTACTGCCGCCACTCTTAAAGGACCCACTGCTATTATGCTTTCCTCCTTCCCATTTTCCCTGTAGGCGAGGTCACAGCATGCTCACAAAGTTTTCTTCCTTTGTGCTCTGCCTCTTGTGCAAGCCGGTCTCTTCATTTAAAAAAAATTTTTTTTTGCTTTTATTACATACAAGCAGGCTCTATGGGCGGAGTGGCATTAAAAAGCAGAGATATGCCCATGTTTAATAAACTGCTAACGTAGGTTATGGCCAAACAGTGGTCTGCATCAATTAAATAATACACTATTAAACAACGGCAACTAAAGTTTTCTGTTGAGTTTATTTGTATTTTAAGTACCTTGTGAAATAAAAGATTTATTTTTATATTGTGCCGTTGTAGTCTGCTGCTCTGAATTTGAAACACTGGCTTAGAAGCCCTTGTTGTGGCTTGGATTCAGTTGTGCATTTGTGGCCTTTTTTTGCTCTTGTGGAAGAGAAACAGAACTAATTTAATAGTATTTGGTTATTTTCATCAAAGATTTCATCTTCCTTAAACAATGTTATACTACATGGTTTGTTTATTCTCAGAAAAGTTTTGTCTTACCTAACATAGTTTATTTCTTAAAACTATGTTTGATGAAACGCTTATCTGAAGCAGATACTTCTTATTAGCTTATTGATGTCACTATTTTGTGTTGCAGAGTCACCTCCACCCCCATATTCGAGGCTTTCTCCTAATGAAGAACACAAGCCACTGGGTAAGAAACAAATAGTCGGATGAACTTTTTAGCCACTGAACTTTTCAGTACTTTCTGTAAGACCTGAGGTATTCAGTCTTGTTTAGATTTTTCTCATAACATTAGTTCCTGTCATTTAAGACCTGTGAAGTAAAAAATCATTTATTAAAAACTTATAAAAAATTTATTACAAAAAGATTTGTGGAACCTATAAATTGAATTGCTTGTTTTTCCTGCTTTAATATTTACTCATATATTTATGCAGATCCAATACAGATTATATAGTGTTGGTCATAATTCACTGTCCTGCTCAGCATATGTTTGCACATTGCACATTCTGGACTGGTTTAATTGTTTTGGTTAATGTAAATTAAACTGACTTTTAAAAAAAGTGAGTTCATAATACTCACACAACACAACTGTCATTCATTATATATTTTAGATTCTTCATCGTTCTGTTTGTTAACCAATGGAAATCAAGAGCAAATAAATTGTTGTAATGTACATTTAGTCTTTAGGGAACTCAATAATCACTCTTGAAATTCTTTGTTGTTCATAAAAAGTTTAATTAGACTGATAGAGGTGGACATAAAGAGGAAATAAGGAGGGTTTCGCTTTTTTGTAAATATTCAGCATATCCAGCTCATGAAATAAGTCAATATACATTATTGGGATCACACGGGCAAGACAAAATTAGGGTTTTATTTATATTAGGGAAAACTAAAAATTCGATTTTCATAAACAGAGTAAAGGTTTGTGGTTTGTAAACTGTGTTGTTAACAAGCAGTGTCAATAGTTCATTTACTGCATCTTTTGTTTGTTTTAGTTCTAAGGTGTTTATAATACTAAAAATACTGAAAATCCTCCTTTTTTATTTTTACAAATAGAAAGTTTCATACATCTTAAACAGTGTTTCAAACAGTCCCTGATAAACATAGTAATTACCAGATTCAGGTTTTACCACTTCAAATATTTCAGATTTGTAACTAGTGGAGCAGAAGCACAATCCTGGTTCTTTATATACTTTGAAATTTGGCTTGTTTGTCACTGAAACTGTTTAGACCAATGATCCAGCAGCACATTTGTTGTAAAATGGAATAACACCAAAAACCATGTACAGAGCACATGCCAAAAAACAAAAACAACCTACCCCGAGGACACTGTGGTGTTTTTTGCAGGGACTGACAAATATAACAGCCATCATAAAAAAAGATGCGATAAAGACACAGTGTACTTCCCATTAACATAATGATTCCAGTAATATTTTCAAATTAATCAAAAGCAGGATTCTGGCCTGTTACATCTTTAAGAGAAAATATCAGTCCTGGACGCACATCACAATTAGAGCCTTTGATGGGATTGTTATAGCAAAATGGAAGGCCATGATAAGGATCAGGAGCAGAAATAAGATAAAAGTTGTCAGGTGCTTATGAGACTACAATGAATTTCTTTATTTTATTTAATGTCCAATTCATGCTTATCTTGTTAGACTTCAAAAAACCAGCACAGAAAAACTCAGACAAATATATTCTGATAAAAGCAATGTCTCTCAGGTTAAAGGGTTTTAAGCATTTTGTTTGCAAGTCAACATATTCTTTGGTGGAAATATGGAACCTGAATGCATACAAGAGCTAAAAACCTCAGTTCAGTTTAAGTGGCAGTCAGGATTTGGGGATTTGAGAGAATATCAACACTAAATGCCTGTCAATGACTATGCAAAGTTGTTGACTATGTGATGAAGTCTAATGTGGTGCTTTTGGACAAAAAAAACCCTACTGTTTTGGTATGAAATTTCCACAGGTTGAAATCATTTTTACTGAATATGGAAAAACTGTTACCTCAGTACACAGGGAGTTCATTTCTGGTTTATACCCTGCAGATCTCTCAGACTCCACATTGTCGTACACTGAAAGCGAGGCAGCCAGCTCGCCAAACATCACACCGGGGGAGTTTTCAGGTGGGTGTGTTCTCACAACTTTCATCGGCCTCCAAATAGGGACTCCCAAGAAATGTTTTGACCTAATAGTCGAGGTTAATGATTTTATGGAGGTTATCAACAAAGAAGTAGTTTTTCAAACAACATCATTTGAGAACTTTAAACAATGGAGAGAGGACATTTACAATGCCTTGAACCTAAAACCACTAACCTCAATGTACTTTATTGTGATTTTATGTAATAATGATCAAAGGGAAGGAGAAAGATTTTAAAAGTTTTCTACAAATTCAGAAGTGTTCCGAGCAACTGTATTCAGCTCCCTGATTCAATGATTATTTCACTGCCATAACCGATGCAAGCACATTTAGATATAGAAATATTTTCCCAGTCTTCTTTGCTAAATAGTTTAAACATCTATGAACATACATTTTCAAGTCTTATCAAGGCTCCCCAATAAGTTTTAGGCCTGGACTTTGACTGGGCCATTCTAACGACTGAATATGCGTTGATGTAACCTAGCGGTATGATGTCCTATGTTGATGTCCTAGTGGTATGTTTAGAGTTGTTTACCTGCTGGAAGGTAATCTACCCTAGTCTCGAGTCTTTTGCAGCCTCCAGACAGTTTTCCCTCTGAACAGAACTGTATTTAGCCTCATCCATCTTGCCATCAACTTTAACATGAGTTTCTGTACATGCTGAAGATAAGCATACCCACCGCATGATGCTTCCACTACCATGTTTCACCATGGCATTTTGTGTTCAGGATGATATGCAGTGTTTGTTTTTCAGCGTTACCTTTAGGTCTCATCTGACCAGAGCAGCACCTACCTTCCACATTTAACTGGGTTCCCTAAATGAATTGTTGTAAACTAAAAATTGGATTTTTAATGTATTTCTTTCAACAATGGGTTTCTTCCAGCTGCTCTTCCAGAAAGGCCAGATTTGTAGTGTGCAAAATCAAGATATTCTGCCACCTAAGCTTTAAATTTATGCAGCTCCTTCAAAGTTACCATGACCCTTTTGAGTGCTTCTATAATTGAAAGTCCTCCTTGCTTGGCCTGTTAGTTTAGAGGGGATGACATGGGCTTGTAGGTTTACAGTTGTGCCATACTCTGTATTTTCAGCTTATCGATATAACAGTGCTTCTAGAGGTGTTTAAAGGATGAAATATTGTTTTAAAACTGAGCTCTGCTTTAAACTAACAACACTTACAACATTACTCCTTACCTGTTGCCTGTGTTCCTTGGTTTTCTTTGTTTGTTCACTATTGTTCTCTAACAAATCTCTGAGATTATAGACTAAGATTTAAGTACACACAGGTGGACTCTAATTAGTAAATAGATTAATTTTAAAGGTAGTTGGTGGCTCTGGATTTTATTTAGAGGTATCAGAGTAAAGGCCACTGCATGCACTTGAACACAAAACTTATATATATATAAATATTTATATTTTTCCCCTTTGCAATTATACTCAAAATTATTATTTTTATTGGTTGATCACATCCCAGTTCCAATAAGATACATTGAAGCTTGCGGTTGCAACATAGCAAAATGTGAACAAGTTAAATGAGTCCCTTTGTAAGTCAATGTATTTTAAATGCACTGTATGGTTTTAAATAGTTACCTACAGTCTTTTATAGTTACACAGAGGACATTGAAGTAAATGTAGGTTCTCTCTGTGTCTTCTTGACTGTGGATAAGCATGTGTAAAGGTCTGTTAAAAATAGTGAGGCTTGTAAAATGTGCCCACTAGCAGTTATGTTGTTTGCAAAACAGCCTTGTTGGTTGTCAGTGTAGGTATGAGACTTATTCTTTGTTTTTTCCCTTGAACTACAATTTTCCTTTAAATCAGAGCTTTACCTTAGTAGTAAGTCAATGTGTGAGTAACAGTATGGTCACAGAGTTTGAACATTAGGTTTTGGTCTTCCTTATTGCTTGAAAATTGTTAACATAAATGCAGCAGAATGAGATAATGCCTATTAAAGTTCTTAAGTTTGCTGAAGTTTAATTTAGCATTTCGATTCTTTATGTGCATTGCAGTAGTTAAATGTTTAAGTTGTGCTTTATCACATTAGGGACCATTTAGAACAGTTGGAGCTTTAAAGAGAAAGGTTTCATTGTAAACTGTGGAGAGGTTCAAAGGGGCGTGTGCTCTGGCTTCAGTGCTGGCCTTCCTTCTTCTGTTTTTCTTACAGAAATATTTGAGTGGGATCAAACGGTAACTAGATCCAAAATTGCTCTGAAACAGACACACACACATAGTTTTCCATATGAATGTAGGCAGACTCACTTCCAGGCATTGCACTGTATAACCTGGCTGAGAGTGGGCAGAGGGGAGGGGGTTTGAAATGGAGGTGCTTCTGTAAATGTGACCACACCAAAAGAGAGGAGTGGAAACGCTCCGGCCCTACTGATTTAAAATGAAACACTCCCTTCTCCTGGTGTACAGCAAGCATGCCTTTCATTCACTCATTCATAAAAGGGTCATATCCAGCATGCACAGTATCATGCAAACAGGCAGTAAGAGTCCTTGTTTCGGAGCCAGCAAGGACCAGTGTTTCCTGTTAAAGGGTCTGCCACAGCTCAAGTGCCTGGACACTAAGACATTGACATGGCTACCTTGCAGAGATGTATTTAGTCAGCAAAACGCCCCCCCTCCTCTGCTGCACGCACAGGCTGTCACCACCTCAGCATGGCCCGGCGACACTCCCTGAGTCAACAAATGAGGGGCTTGTCAGAGCGCGCACCACAATTCCTCAGAGGCTCTGGTGAGGGAGGATCAAGACATGTAGGGCTTTGGTTTCTTCCAACTATATTGCTGTTTGCACAGGCATTGACACTCTCAGCTTCATGGAATTGCGAAAGGGTATGACCACTTTAATGTTGCATATGATATTCTTTCATTTAAGTATTAATAATCCTTAAATCTCTTCAAATTTGTCAAACTACATACCTTTTGGGATTGACATGTATATATGATAAACCAGTACAAGGTAGATCACAACTGGGAAGTGAAAGAAAAATTCATGGATTTCAGTTTTTTTTAAAACAGCATAACATCAGTCTTGGCACAGATTATCAATAAGATTTAGGTCTGGACTTTGACTGGCCCATACCTCTCCCTGTTGAGGAAACACTCCACAGTATGATGCTGCCACCACCATGCTTCATTGTGGGCATGGAGTGTTCAGGTTGATGTGCACAGTTAGTTTTCCAGCATATATTCAGTTTTGTATGTAGACAAAAAGGCCAGACATCATCTTCAGCATATTTTTACAGTACTCTGTGATGAACATGCTGCTGCCCAAAGATGACTCCATGAATCAAAGCTAACTACAGCATGCGTCTATGTGTAACCAGAGTTGTTTGGTATCCACACTCCACCAGTCATGCAGAAACATGTAAACCTCTTAAAAACCAACTCTTCTGGGCATTAGCAAGGTGGGGTGTATTCAAATAATCAATGTCTGTTGGTATCCCAGGGCTACAAAAATACCCAGCAGGCATTCTTCTGTATCACACAAAGGCAAAGAAGCAGATCGGAACTGGTTGGTGTTCTAGATAAGTTTGCTCTACCACTCTAAAGAGTATATTCAGTTGAAGTTGAATAGCAATTCTCTCAATAGGCTGCTTTGTAAAATGTGAAAGGCCATTAAATTATTACAGAGTGTGCTGAGACATTAAAGCCAATGGATATACTGGCATAGTTACTGTATTCGTCCCATGGTTCCCCATGAGTTTGTTACAGCATTATTGTTTTTTTGTAATATTCCTACTTCCATGTTCTGTAGACATTTTGACTATTTCCAGTTCTCATAGATGTTTGTATTATAATATTAGCACCATCAGGCTGCCTGATTAGCATATCATGTTGTCAGCTCCGTACCCTGGCTATAATAAACCCCAGTGTGTGAGGGAATGTGGTTTTCCTAGTCCTGCCCTCCTACTCTGCCTGCACAAAGCTGGGTCTTCGTTTTGTCTGCATCAAAATGATGCCCTTTGAAGCATGTCTCATTGCTTCCTGAATGACTGTCCGAAGGGAGGCTTATATACACATTGACATTTTGCCCCGTTGCATTGTCTCTGACGTAGGCGGCTCTTCAGGTTTGTCACTACTGCTCACCAGCTGTTGTGGTGAAAATAGGATGCCTCGGTAAGATGTTTCTGCACCGTTACAGTGACTTGTAAAAGTGCTGATACACCATGAACGTTTCTGCATTACACCATGTTGCATGCACACCTTAAATCACCAACTTAAATCAATTTTACTGGGATTTTATGTGGTAGATTAGCACAAAGTAAATGTGAATTTGAAGGAAAATGACAGATAGCTTTAATAATTTTTTTAAATCAATAAAACAGGCAACAGTGGCGATGGTGGTAGGTGTGCTTCCTGTAACCGGTGGGTTGCCGGTTACAGGGCACTAAATTAGATTGGAGGGATAGTATTTTTGAACATCAATTTTTAAGTCTTGCCACAGATTCTTAATTTGTTTTTAGGTCTGGACTTTGGGTGATTCTAACATGACTATGCTTTGATCTGAGCCATTGAAGTTCTGGCTGTATGTTTAGGGTCATTATTCTGCTGGAAAGTGAACCTGAAGTTGTCTGCTGCCTTTAACCCACAACCCCCCCCCCCCCCCCCCCCCCCCCCTCCTGTAATTATAGTATTTAAAATGCAGGCCAAATTGTTGAACGTTTGTGCCTACGTGGCTTGTGGCAAACTGCAAATGGGAATTTTAGCGCTTGCTTTCAAGCCTAACTTTCTTCTTGACACTCTCTCATAAAACCCAGATTAGTGGAGTACATTGTAGTCCTTTCAACATAAGCTCCCACATAACTTGTGGATCTCTGTCTTAGTCTTTACGTTATTGAATGATGGATTTAAAATTGCTTTGCATGATAGCCCCACCTGGCCACAACTTTATCCCTGACATGTTGGTCTGAATGTTGTTGGTTTCCTCTTTTGTTCTCTTGCTGAAATATACACTGTATTGCCAAAAGTGTTGGGTCAGACTAACAAATCAATGAATTCTGGTGTTACAATCACTTCCATGGCTCTGGGTGTATAACGTTTGGTGTGGAGAACCTTGACTGGCCTGCTCAGAGTCCTGACCTCAACCTTCTTGAACACCTTTGGGATGAATTTGAGCAGAAACTGCATATCTGGTTTTCTCATCTAACTAAGAACACACTCCTAAACCTTAGGGATAATGTTTACAGAATAGTTGAAGTTGCCGTTTCTGGCAATGGTGGGTCCATCACCAAATTGGACTTTATAGATTAAGAATAGTTGTCATCAAAGTTTATGTACATGTAGACAGACCAATACTTTTAGCAATACTGCGTATTTACTCATTATCTGATTTCTGAAGGCAATTAGTTGCAATGTATTTAATTTAGGTGTTTCAAAGTAAAGGGGCTAAATTGAGATCCACACAACATTTTTCAAAACTCAAATTTGTAAAAAGAAAAAACCACGATGAACAATTTTTTGTTGGTCGGTCACATACAATCCCGATAAAAGAGGTTTATGGTTGCAATGTCACAAAATGTGGGAATAATCAGAAGGACTAAAAGGTGTTTGTAAGGCATTGCATGATGCAAGGTTTTCAGAGTAAGTGACACAATGGCTACCTGATTACCACCATTTAAAGTAGTGTGCAAACGGTTTACCTGACCCCAGGATATAATGCACTGTGTGCAAAACATAATGGAAGTGAACCATTGAACAAGAAGGAAGACATGTCAGGCATTAAAAAAACTATGTATATCAAAAGAAAAGTAATTGAAATTCATGCTTTTTTAAATTGTGAAAAAGGCCTTTGGATTTTTTTTACTACCTGTTTATTACCTGAAAGATGCATCATCCTTCAGTTGATCTTCTATTGCATGCCATGTTTGCCACTGACACCTCTTTAAGAATCCCTTCTTTAAAGCTAAAACCCCTTTTTACATCTGTCAAATTGTAGTACTGTTGGTGTTTTTAATGAAAGTGGAATAATTTGTTTCTACTAGAGATTCGATGAGTTTTGGAGCTTTTTTACGCCTGGATAGGCCAGAGTTAATTGGGTTAATAAATAGCAACATTCCTCATAAATACATTGGTTGCAAAAAAATGACTGGACTGAAAATAAGGGAAAAAGCGGGCAAAATTCAAAGATAAACATTAAAAGACCTTCAGAAAGCCTGGAGAAAATAAAGAAATGACTCTGGACTTTTGCACAGTATGTGGTATGCGCTGTTTGTCTACAATGATCAAGTATTGCAGCTGTGTTCTTGTTCAGCCTAGGGACATTTGTAGGTTCTATCAAAGGTGTGAAGAAATGGACTCCATTAACTTGTTGTATAAAGTCACCAGAGATCATCCTAATTTACCTTGTGTCTTCTCTTTTTTGATCTACCGGATGTTATAGCAGAGAAGTGGAAAGATTTGGAAAGATTTAAAGTTTCTCGACGTGGGTAATAAAGGGCTGGGATTACCTGATTGCAAGAGCATAAGTAGGTAGAGCAGAATCTACCACTGGAATCATATGTCATCCTTACTCTGGTTGAAAAGGTGTCACTGCCTCACTGAGCATCCTTTCTGCAGAAAGTGCCTCTGTCAAGTCCACTCAGGTATTGACAGATTTTTCCATGCAGAACAAGGCAGTTGTGGGATTGATCGGAAGGACCTCTGATTAGTTAGAAAATGCCACATAGAAAATTGCATTGAGAATTTGCAGCGTGCATCACACAGAGCTTATGTAATCCTTTTGTTAATAAATCTGCAAGACAATTTGTCGTCCTCTGTGTCTTCATATGAATCAACATGCATATATTTTCACACTGGAGCTAAACAAATTAGGCTATGCCATCAATACTAATCACACTTGCCTGTCTGTGTCAGGAAGAGACTATCACTCCCCACCAAACCATTGCCTGTCTCTGTGTCAGAGACCGGTGGAAATATAGTGAATAATTAGGCAGTCCAGTCAAGCCTTGCAATGCTTCTTTTGATTAATGCAGATTAAAGCCAGTCCATCCTTGATGATCTGAGTGTGAAAACTGCTAATGTCTGACTATATATATTGGTTTATAATAGAATGAGTCTCAAAAATCTCCTTTCTGAAGGCCTGTGCCCCTTCCTCGCAGTACAGAACCCTGAATGATATAGCACAACCCCCCCCTGAGGCACATGGCCTCAGGTTTCTACCGCAGACCTGAGCCTTCCCAGCGCCTGGCCGCCCACACTCCCTCAGGAGTCCGAATGCTGCAGGATACGGGATGTGGAAATAATGTGACTCGAGTGCTTCCACTCGGCCTCCCGAAATCAGGTTTTGCGGATTGTTTATTTGAGGGGAAGGAGGCCTCAGACAAACATCCTGTTTTAAAAAGCTGCCTGGGTTTTGTAGCACTGAGAAGCAGTGAATTGTCCCTTTGACAGCGCAACAAGAGTGAGGAATGTTAAAGAGAAGGCCAGAATCTCAGGGGACATAAAGGGGCTCTCCTCACCCCTTTGTCATGTCCAATTTGCAGCATCTGTTTTAAAATGTGGGCGGAGGGTTCTAACGATACATCCTGAAAGGTCTTGAGCTGTGTTCACTCTGTGGCAGTGCAGGGCTTGTACCCACAGTCCTTGTCTCAAGTATCCGATCCAGTCCTGGGAGGCTAGCTTCCGTTTCCCCTTACGTAACGTGCACACAGAGAAAAGAGAGCCATTGATAAAAGTGATAAGGCCATTTTTCATTTTCCCTTTCTCAGCATTGTTATACTGTATTGTGTCAAATGTCTGGCCTGGTCATTTGTGGATCATTGAGGATCCTCCATAGAGTTGTTGTGGCCCTCTGTTACTGTAACATATGCTTTTTAAATCATCTTTACAGTGTATGTTGATTAGAACAATACACAAAAAGATATTTAAGAGCATTTTTAGTTGCAAAGACTTCAAGAGGTTAAAAAAAAAGTTTTATAAAAGTTACAGAAAGCAATAGGTTTGTAGTAGGACTGTAACAAGAATTTGTGGCATGATATCTCGCTAGACTGGAAGCCTGTGTTGTGAAGAAACTTCTTGTTGCTGTATTAGAAGCCATTATTATGATTCCCGGTTATGATGGTGAACGTTTTAAGCTTTACACACTGTAATTATGTTTGAAACATATATTTTTGGGGAAAGTAAAGAAGCAATTTTTGAGTTCATATGCTGTGTTGATGGACATGGCTAAGACAGCTGCTAGTAAAGGTGGCTATAACCCATTTGTGAGTACAACCTTAAACATGCTGGCTAAGCATTAACAACTAATGGTGCATAGGTTGCCATGTTTATGCACCTTCCTGCTGACTCTACTGTAAATGCTAACCGAAAATGCTATTTTACCCTGCCTATTTTTTGTTGTAAGTAAAGACGTAGTTCCTGATATTTCCTTTCGAAGGTTTCCTTACCACTTTTGAAACGTTTAGGTGGCAGCATTTGCGCATCCAGTGCAAAAGGAAGAAAAACAGAAATCTTGAAATAAAAAAGAAATGAGTTGCCATGATGTGCTGATGTGGATAAATAAAGAATGGCACTGATAAAACACTCAACACTTTTAAATGGTGTATGTGACTTCGTTTTGAGCATCCACTGTAAAAAAAAAAATAAACGTCACAGATAAACAGACAAGACACAAATGGTTTCTAAACACTGTATTCATACTGCTCCTTGCTAGCCGATAGCAGCTAATGATGTTGAAGTTATCTTTGGCTTTGGAGCATCCAATCTACGCTAGACTAAAGAGCTAAACTAAAGAGAACAGGTTCTAAAGATTCTGGACTACCTTGGATGACTTTAAAAATCTAAACACTTTCTGAAAGACTGATCAAACCTGAACTCAATTATCCTATACGGAACACAGTATTAGTAAAACATAAATTAATATTTATAAAACCTTTATCCTGTATGTTTGAAAAAGAAAAACACGAGCATTGTCAATATGTTTTTGACCGAAGGACCAGTGGAGACGGTCTGCACGGGGGCGTAGTTGGTAGGACTGTTGCCCTGCAGCAGGACGGTCGGGGGTTCGACTTCTGGCCAGGGGTCTTTCTGCATAGGTTTGCATGTTCTCACCGGGTACTCCGGCTTCCTCCCACAGTCCAAAAACAAAGTTGCTCTTAAGCATGAATGAATGTGTACGTAGTTGTTTGTCCTGTGTGTGTCTGTGTTGCCCTCTGATGGCCCGGTACCCCACCTCCTGCCCATAGACTGCTGGAGATAGGCACCAGCTCACCCGTGCCCACTATGGAAGAAGTGGTAGAAAATGACTGACTGACTAGCAGAGATTTAGAGAAGCATTTAAACTGTATTATATTTACAAGTCAAGCCCACCCATTGCTGAACACTGCCAGTCAGCTGGATAAAGAATTAACATTATGTTTTTCGCATAGGATACCAACAGAACAGACTAGTTTGCCATTTTGGAAATATTTCCAGTTGTAGATATCAAGCTATGAACTGGTTTGCAGGCTGTTTTAAATAAAACTCACTTAGATCATGCAAACAACTTTGTTTTACATTTTTGTCTTAACTGAGTGAAACTGTGGTATTTTTACTCAAAGTTAACTTACCGTGAGAATCTCATCCCTATTAATTGTGAGTTTTCTTCATGTGTGATCTTTCTATGGCATGCAGTAGAAATGTTACTTTCAAACAAAACACTTTTATCATCTTCATCTCATTCAGACCTGGAGATAGCAAGTGTAGTTGTCACTGTGTTGATATTTTTTAACACTGATTTGTTTTGAGAGGTGACTCACATTCAGAACTACTAACTCAGGTTCGTAATGTGGTGAGGAAACGTGACCCCTCCGTGCAGAGTGAAAGCAAGGCTAATCTACAGCAGTCCTCGGAGAGAGCTCTGAATCCCCTTGCATGTCAACAGAAACTAACTGTCTGGGCTTTGTATTTATCTGTATCTGCTTGGCCAACCTGTGTGGTGCGAGCGCTGGTGTGTGTTTGACTAACATCTCAGAGCCTAACTGAGAAATCCTCATAAATGAATGCAAACTGTGTTGATCTTGCCATTTGATTGCACAGGAAAGTATAGACACTTTAACCCCTACTACACATGAGATGTGCTATGACTTTTTATGCCCTTAATTCTACCAGAGCAAGTAAATAGAGTCAGCTTATTTTTGTGCTCTGCGATGGCTGACGCTCCCATCGTCACTCCCGCCACACCACAGAGCAGCACCATCCTGCCTCCACCAAAAGGCCATTCATTCAGCTCGGGGCACAAGGTTACGGCAACAAATAAAGAGCGTGCAGTGCCATTAAATATGTATGGAATGTCCAACTGTTAGTTTAGCATTTTCGTGTGCCTCCTCTCAAAGCGAACGAGGGAACAATACTCCATTTGAGCCGGACTGTGTAAATGTGTTAGCCTTGTGTCGCCTGGCATGGCTAAGCTAAGGTGGTGCCAGTAGTGGATGCCGTTTTTATTTTCTGACCATTTCACCCACAATTTTAAATCCAGACACCGACCTTGGCTGGCTTTGATTTAGACCTGTGGCTTAATTGCAGGCAAAAAATAGATTTAAGATTTTTTCCCTTCCTCCCCAGAGGAGCATTGACAGTTGTGCCTAAGCCGTTGGCTGTCAGTATTTTTAAAACTCAGCATAGCCATTGCATTCTTGAAGCCTGGTGAATGCTGTGTGTGGATTAACTGTTGAATCCAGTGTCATTCGACATCTCTGGACAAGCCTCTTACAGCTGGAGGAAAATTATAGAGGTATATATATATATATGTATATTATATATTTTATGTATATAATATATACAGTGGTTCCCAAAGTTAGGGTCGGGAAAGACCAAGTTTAGGGTCTTGGGATACTGTTCAGAAATGTAAGCCAAATGACAATGCTTATGCTACAAATGATAGCAGATAAATAGCACTTATAAATAGATAAAAACATTATATTAGCTGTTGATGCTTTTCTGTTATCACATTAACCCCAACTAACCAACTAGTTTAAACCATCTTGTGTTAAAGAGCTAATTTGTTGTTTAAAAGTTTGGTACAAATACCCTGATAGAGTGAAATGTTGTATGTGTACTAAAGGTCATACTTGCCTGTGCTGGTAACTACAGAAACTGTAATGTCTCCTGCAAGGTACACCCCTCACATTTTAAAAAATATTTTATTATATCTTTTCATGGGCCAAAAGTGAAGATTTGACACTTTGATATAATGTAAAGTAGTGAGTGTACAGCTTGTATAACAGTGTACATTTGCTGTCCCCTCAAAATAATTCAACACACAGCCATTAATGTATAAACTGCTGGCAACAAAAGTGAGTACCCCCCTAAGTGAAAATGTCCAAATTGTGCCCAATTAGCCATTTTCCCTCCCAGGTGTCATGTGACTTGTGTTACAAGGTCTCAGGTGTGAATGGGGAGCAGGTGTGTTAAATTTGGTGTTATTGCTCTCACACTCTCTCATACTGGTCACTGGAAGCTCAGCATGGCTCCTCATGCCAAAGAACTCTCTGAGGATCTAAAAAAAGGACTGTCGCTCTACATAAAGATGGGACAGGTTATAAAAAGATTAGCAACAACCTAAAACTAAGCTTCAAGCTTAGCTCACTTTTGAGATACTCTGTGTCTTCATTCCAGTCTTTTGTCCTAACATTGGGATTAGCACAGAAGACATATTCTGAAGTCTGTAGTCTTGTTCTGAAAAATGGTTCCCTTCAGACCATGCTAGAAATAATTTTTTAAAGAACAACATGACAAAACAAACTGCATTCTGCAATTATGTTATTGCAAGTGGTTGTTATTACAGCATGCAAGCATGCATATGCTTAAGCTCGCAGTAATTGTGTTCCTCTGGGAAAATCTTATTTACTTCTGTCATGTGTGGTTTGCTTTTCTTTTATTTGTGTACATTTCTAAAGTCTTGCTGGCCTGACTATGCCTGTGCAGTCAGCCTGTCACATTTCAGGGTACGGCTTAGATTAGAGTTCTGGCACAAGCTTTCCTCCACTCTTGACTGCGACTGCCAACACATAATTTACTTAATGAAATCCTGCTATTCCCTGTAACCTCTGTGTTTCTTTTTTGCAGATGTTGACAAGGACTTTATGAATAATTTGAAATGTTCACTCTTGCATTTTTAATGAATGTCTCTCTTGTTGTGAGCTGGTTGACTTGGGAGAAACAGTTGTCTTTGTTTGGGTAGCTAGTGTCTGGATAACCGCGGTGAAGCAGTGTGGGTTTCAGTCGAGCAAGTGTTGTGATTGAAACAGAAACTCTGGTGCCACATTATCCTTACAGAACACACTCTTCTCACAGACTCTGATCCACTGGGTCAATCAATAGAAAACCATTATTTTGAACTGTAGCGAAGGCCATCATAGCTACCTCCACCTCCCAGCTCAGCCGAAACAAAATACCTACCCTTCAACTTAAATTCGTTAGATTAATATAATAAATTTTGATGTTGTGGTTCATTTGGATCCAAACCTTTCCAGCCTATGACACAACAATTATCAAAGTCCTGATTTGGATCTGGACAGAACAGCAAGTCAATCTAAACCCAGTCCATACTTTATTTTCAGGGAACGCTTACCTGAGGCTCAACAGATTGCTGTATTGAAGAGATCTGATAACAGTACCGCATTCTGCAATAACACCACTCATTAATAAATTACTTAGTTAATGAAGCAGCTGGACAAATATTTTATAAGTTTTTGTTCATGCATGATTAATTGAAACTACAAAAAACATTTAAGAAGCCAAGTTATCAAAAAGTTATATACAGACAGGGAGGAAGCACGCTAACGTCTTAGCAAACATCTCCCAGAGCAAAGTCCCACAGCAGAGCAAGGTGTGTGTTTACAGTAGCTGTCATTTAGAAATAGATGATAAAGCTTTGCATGTTTTAGTTGAAGTGTTTTTAGAACATATTCTAAATCTCATTTAATCCCCTGGTGGAGCAAAGAAGACTGTTCCCACCTCCGGAGGGACAAAATATTGGTCGCTGTTCTGAGCATCATTATTGGTGAATTAGTTAGGCATTCGTAAGAAGTCAGTCACATTGCTTCTGCAGACTATGTAATACATGAGATGCATTCTGAATGTTAAGAATGTACTTCAAGTAAATTTTTTTTACAAAGTGTATTTGTCATAATCTGCCTGTGTTTGGGGTTTTGAGTTTGTGTTCGGTTTACTTTCTCTGCACTGCCATGTTCTTCTGTTGCTTTATTTCAGTTCATTCAGGCTTATTAGATTCATTCTGGTGTTAGGTTTTTGTTACTTCCTTGGATCCTTAGGTCATATGTTTATGTTTGTATTTCCTTATAGATCTGGTTCTCCCCTATTTGTTCTTTTGGCAGTTTCATTGTTTACTTATTTCAGTTTACTTTATTTTCTGTTACCTCCCTGCACTCCCGTCTCATCATGTTAATTAATCCCTCTCTCTTAGTTGCCTTCAGTCTCTCTCCCACCAGCTGATCCTGATTCCCCTTTTATTATCTCCCTGTATTCATTGGTCTATTCTCCAATCACCCTCAGTACTTATACTCCCTTGTTATTATTCTCCACTGGTTCCTCCTGGAAACTGCCCTGTTAACTATCCTGTTTGCTGCCCACTCCATTGTCTCCACAATCCTATCGTGTGCCGGACTGTAAGTCTTTTTATTATTAAGGAAATTATATTACTCACCTCGTGGCTCCCTCGCCATTGTCTGCAATTTGGTCCAACATCCAGTATTATGGCACTATTGCTTATTTGAAACCTCATAAAAAATGTGTATGGCTTTCTTTTTTTGTTAAAAAACACTTTGTCATTACTAGCAGGTAGATCTTAAAGAGCTTTACCAGAGAACTGAATAATCCTAATAAATTTATAATATATTTTCTTTTAAAATGTTGAAATATGTGATTAGATACTTCTTTATGTTTGGAAATATGGTTACTTTGTAAAACATTGAATCCTGAAAAAATAAAAATAAATCACTTATGCTTATTGAAAACCAATGGTGACATATTCATAGAAGGTTACTATACATTATAACTGTCTCAGAGTACCTGTAAAAAACTGGCAGTTGTTGCATGAATGTCACCCTGTATGAGGCTCCATGTTTGCACTGCGTAGCCATATTTTAAAATTGTTTATAGTAAATTTAAAGTTTTGCAAATCAAGGCTGTTTCAGGAAGAATCTATGATCAGTGTAAAATAACTACTCTATTTAGGCCAAGTTTCATGCTCGTCTCAATCTCAGATGGTCATAATGGCAAAACAAAATGTTGAAAGTGTTTTTTCTATTTATTCACAAGGAGAATAAAGGTGTCATATATCACAAAACCTTTTTCCCAGTGTAGATCAATCCAGTACAGGTCTTATCAGTGTCCAGGTTTTTATAAGTGGAGTTAGGTAGCCATTCAATTTAGTGCTGAATAAGAATCTATGACTCAGATACAAACAGTATCATCAGCCTTAAGCAGGCCATACGTTCCTTCAGTGCTTACACCATAACCAAACAGGGCATGTCCGCTTTGATCTGAAGAATATGCGATCAAGTCATAATAACAAATTTGATTGTTTTGAGGGCTTCTGGTGCTCCTCAATAGAATGGCAGCCTGTGCAGTGAGCCATATTACCCTTCTTAAAAAACAGCTAATTTTGTGTAGCTTTAACCCTATTTGTGCACTTGTTGCACGCACAGTTTATTTGTTCTTATTTATTTGTGTGTGTAATGATAAGTTATTAAGTTGATCAAGTTAACATTTCTTTTTAAGTTAGAGTGCTAATTACATGTTTCTGTAAAGAAACTAGCAACTGTAGGCATAAGATGTCATTTGCTTTGCTTGGACGTTCTGAGCAAATTGAATAAAAGCAAATTACTCGTCACTAGCCGTTCCAGACCTTTGACCGTATAAGCGAAATAAATACTTTGTCTAAGAGTTTCAAAGCCAGCAGTTGCTGTATTGATGTGAGTCAGTCAAGGCTAACACATTTAAAACTAGATAAAAGGTTGTAAAACATGGAAAGAAAATAAAGCCCTCATTGCTGCTCCCAAAGCCTTACCCCGAGTAGGAAGTGAGGAGGTGCAGCGAGGGAGGGGTTCAGGAATGTGCTGGGTCTCCCCTACGCAAATGCTCCAGACTACTTGGCTCAAACCTCCTTCACACACCAGCATACAAACATGTTCACACTTACACACAAAAACACACACAGAAAGAAAGGTTGCATGTGGAGGTGAAAGAGTGCAGCCATCCAACAGGATGTTCCCTGAGTATTTTGCTTTCTCGTACTTTGCCGGTTTGTAAGGCAGCCTGTATATATGACATGTTCACAAACCCCCCACAGTTTTCACATAACTTTTACTTGCCCTAGAAAGGTCTCCTAGGCCTCTCCGGGATAACTTTGCTTGTAAATACAGAAGAGTTACCTATCAAACTGAGAGTCTCTAACGGGCTGCAGGAGCTCCGACATATTACCTTCCTTGGCTTCCTGTGCTTTTTACACCCTCTGTTGTTTATTGATTTAATTTATGGATTCTGTTGGTTATCTGCTATCTGGGGCACAGCACTTTTCCTCTCTCATGGGGTCATCCTCAAAACAGAAATGGAGGAAAAGTGAGGAGGAAGTGGATGACAATGTAAAGCATTCCCATTGTGACCAGGAAGGTTTGGTGACTGGATTCTGTTTCTTGGGCTCCCACATTGTTTTCTTCCAGCACATATCTCTGTTGCTGTATCTTTTGCTCTCTTTCTCTCTTAGCAGAGAAAGACCAAACCTCAGGGAGAAAAATCCATAGACATGTAACAGCAGCTCCAGTTAGCATGTCTGTCTGATAAGGCAACTTCGATGGCAGTGATAGCCCAGACGCCAACCTAAATGTAGCCTGCTCAGAGGTTGCAGTAAAGCCTGTGGGAGCCATTGTCCACTAAATTAAAGCCATACCATACCCTGAGGCAGGAGACGTAGGGCTCTTGCTTTTCCCCCACTTTGTTGTATAGGGATTGAGAAATGTTGTTTCTATGCACTTGTGCACATACAGTTTTTGGTGGAAATACAAAGATCAGAATTTTGGGTTGGCTAGCGCTAGTAAAACAGCAGCGTATTCTGGGGAGAATTTAGATCCTTGTCTCTTAAATTTCAAAAGGTAGCTAACATGCCCAAATCCAACTTCTTCCATAGAAAACAGAAGTTGAGAACACAAAAGAATAAACAGATTTAGCTGTACTCTGCTACGCCTTCCAGTTATTTCTTGAAAGCTTTGCTCTTTCTTGCTTTCTCACAGCCTGAATGAACCAGAGACATGCTTTGACACGTTGTAGAACAAACATTTTGCTTGTAAGTAACTTCTTACATCTCTGTGCTTCCTCTGACTTCATTTTTAGACACATACCTGATAGTTACTGAAAATAGCTAATGTAAGTGCCTTACCCAAAATACTTTAAGGCAAGACTTAGGTGCCTTTTTGCTTTCTCAATATATTTTGTGACAGGACAGATGCTGAGAGAAGGGTAGAAGTCAGCCCGCCTCTGTTATGCTCCAAGCAAGGTAGTCACAGGTCAGCAACAGCTAACTGCATGAGGGCAAGCCGGTTTCACGGGTCTTTTGGAGTGATGTAGTGATGACTTATGGTTTGTACGCCCAGCCAGCAGCAGCGTAAACAAGACTGAGAAATCATTTACGACAAAAAAAAAAGGAAGAAGTAAAGATATGTAATTAAAATTTGAAGCATTTGCTCAGGCAACAACCAGATTGTTACACTGAGCTTGTCTACTATTTTTTTGAAAATAATGGCTTTGGATGACTCCTGACAAATTTCATACGAATTTCTTTGAATCTTTGTCCCTCTACAACTTTATCCACAGTGTTGTTCAGCCTGTTAGCGCTTAGAAAAAGATATGCTTTTTCACATTTCCCACCAGTTGTTTGATGGTTAGGCTAAACTATGACCAGTTACAGTCGCTAGCCAATTTATTGATGCATCTCTAGTTGTTGGTTTCCTGACCGCCTATCCACACTCTAAACCTGTAATCAGTTTGCTTGAAGAGACCAATAGCTGGGGGAAGATCTAATCCTTGGCATGGCATCAAACACTGCTGCACTCCTCCCCAAGCCTTGCAGCAGTTTTCAGTTTTTTCCTCTTTTTACTCCTATTTAAAGTTTCTGAGGAATGGATGCTTTTCTTGTACCTGCTTTCGTGCTACGGAGAGTTGAAGTGAGATGGAATGGGGGGGGGCAGAGCCTGATGGCGAGACGTTAGCACGTAGGGCAAGCTGCTGTTTGTCTGCCTGTCCCTGACACTCGGCCTCCCATTCATCTCACTCCAAGGCTGCCGAGCCGTGTTTACCCTGGGGCAGCTCTTCTCTGATTCTCCCTCAGTACTCACCCATCCCTCTTGCTGTTCATGCTTTCTTTAAAAGCATCACTGGATGATCATCAAGGATTACCATTGAAACTCAAGCGCTCATTTTTGTTTACTTAACAGTAATTATCCAAACTCATCCTGAATGCAAGAAACTAACAGCAACGCAGCCACTACCTTTTTTTTAACTTCTTGTTAACCTTCAGTTATTTGTATATGACATGAGTGGGCTGTGTTAATGACCTAATTTTCCAATATACAATACCCAGTCTGCACAATATATAGCCAATGTATCCTCATCGCAATATCACTGGATGAAGTCTTAATATCAAAAAGGACTGTTCGATTTCAACAACTGTAAGCTAATATATTTCTAGTGCCATGAATACATGTTGCATGCCTATAGGATATTTAGCCCACTGGATGGTTTCTCACTGTACTATATGCCCAGAGCTAAGATTTTAATTTTCGATATCCAAGAGGTCACATAGAGCGGTGAAAGCAGGCATGGCAAAACATCAGCAAATAAACTGACATCATCATCAGAATATTTAACAGTAAAATCATAATCACATGACAGAATATTGTGCAGCCTGGTATAATTCTGAGCAACAGTTGTTGAACCATCATTATTTCTTCATAATTTGTTTCAGAGGAACAAGACTTTATTGTAACCCTTTCTGTTTAGTCCTTTTGCTCTGTCCAGTTTAATCCGTGATAAAGAAATGAAAGTGAACAAAAAAGAGGACGATGAATGGTGTCGCATTTTTAAGAAAGAAGTAAAACAAATCCAACAGCGAACTGACACATGACCTATGTGTCATCCTGCATCAGTTAAACTATGTTATGACAGGTTTTCATCTGACAGTTCTTTGGAAATCACAAATTGTATACTAAAATAGTCCCTTATCCTTATCAAACAGTGCTATGTTTTTGTTTTTTTTGTTTTTTGTTATAGAATTTGCAGAAGATATATGAAAATAAAGCATCTCTTTCTTACAGGTTGCCATGAAGAAGGTCCTTAAAGGATTTAGTCTTAATACTTAGTTGCCTTTTTATGATCAAATGTTTCATAAGGTTAAAGTACAGTTTCCAAACAAACAAAATAAAATGTTCCTCTGCTCAAAAAGTTCAAATATTAGACTCAGAATAAGTTTAAAAGCATCTAAACTCAAAAGAAAAACTTTCAAGTAGCTTCAAAAAGCCAGAAGGACTATAAAGGATCCTGTCTTTGGATTTGTTGTACAAATTATAAGCAACTATCAGGATCTTTTAGGCTCATTAAAGTAACTGTCGGGAACATTATATTCAGTGGAGAAAGATATGCACTGCGATAATTGTTTTGGGCAGAAATAGATTTTAAGTTTTTGTTTCTGTATGATGTGGTTCAGCCAATTAAATTAGTCTTTTTGTTTGAAATTGTGTTTCTATATTATTTTTTACCTTGAGTAAATTGTACCTCTGTCAGAATTAAAAGTATTTGGTAGTGATAGGTTTCTCATCTCTCGGGTGTTAGGCTATAGTAGTGTCTGAGCACTGAATTAGTATGAATCAGTGTGCTTTAAATGATTTTAGGAATGGTGTTAGGAATTATAAAAGTAAAATTTTTATCTTTAAATATTACTTCATTTGAAATATCCCTGTTTTACTTTGGCTTTTTATATTTTTTCCATTTTCTAAAAATGTACTAATCATTCAACCAGTGTTGGAATTCAACCAATCTTTCCTTGATTGGCTCTGATCGGGAATCAACAGGTAACACTGAAAAATCTAATTGTTTTGTTTCCATTCATTAAATTAATACAAACTAAGACCTCCCAAAATGTTCTGCCTAAAACTACATGTACAATTGCATGGTCTTTGATGCACTTTGATGCACTGGAGTTTAATAAGAATCAGATAAAGGTTAAGGACACATTTTTCTTTGCATAAATGGGCATATTCTTGTGATCCCTTCATTTTCCTTTGTTTTTTTTTTTTTACTACCTCTATGAAATTACCTGCTGCACATAGTCCTTAAAAAATCTGAATCTGCAGGTCACACCCCAAAGAAACTATATCATTTTTTTGTTTATTATAGTTTTTTCAAACTTATTTAAGAATGTGTTTGTGCAGATACCAAATACCCTTCTTTTAATACTCCTAATTTGTCTAATATAGGATAAAGGAAAACACAATCACTTATTATCTATTCAGCTCAAGCCATGTTATTGATAGCAAACTCTGGGTACATCTTTTTTCCTGTATGAGAAATGTGACGATACAACAATCCGGTACTGCATTGGTTTGAAGTCTTACCATATATTTTGAGCCATACTGTACTTACT
Organism: Girardinichthys multiradiatus; assembly: GCF_021462225.1. NCBI lineage: Eukaryota > Metazoa > Chordata > Actinopteri > Cyprinodontiformes > Goodeidae > Girardinichthys > Girardinichthys multiradiatus. The sequence goes on along the minus strand of NC_061795.1, from coordinate 25,075,630 downwards.
GATTCTTAAAGGTCCAATTTTAGAGGTATAACATTGAGGCCTGCATTAAGCAAGAAGGATTTTACTAATTATAGAATACATTATGGACCTAACACTTGCTAAGGTTTTTGTTGTTCCATCTGTTTTGTAAGTTTGGTTCCAGAAGACGTTAGGCTTCATCATCTCCCCAAGTGTTCAGATCATTGCCTCTGGCTGTGCAAAGTAGGAAATGCAGCATCCAGGCCGCAGCGGAGCCCAACAACCCTGAGACTGACACTAAGAGGAGAGGCTTTTGAGAATAAAATAACAATAATAACATGCGCTACAATTCTAATGGGTAAACCGAGCTGTTAAAAGGTGGCAGGGTTAAATGGATGCAGAGCGCCAGTAATTGCTCCCATCCGTCATCGCTCCACCCAGAGCAGACCCTCTTAAAAAGCAAGATGTGGAGTCTGAGAGAGTTGGGCGTCCATGTTGTGGTTAGGGAGGGGGAGGAGGACACGCCCTGACTTCTACGCCTCGTGTCTGAACTTTGAGATTTGCCCTCGGCTTTGCTTGGATCTGTGTCTGAGTCACTTTATGGTCCAATGGTACTAATCAAAGCTTCATGCCCACTAAAATTAGTTGTAAAATATAGGTGAAGATCTGCGGAGTATCCAAACACGGCTCTGAGGTATTTAAATTTAAAAACACAGTCTGTGTGTTGGGGAAGAAACATCATTGTAAAGGTAATCTGCTGAATTCAGTAAGATAAAAAACAACTCTTTGTAGTGGAAAATTAACAAAAAACAGTCAAGTTTAGTCATTAAATGTAATTCCATTGTCAGAACTAACATACATAAAGGATACATTAGTGCATGACTGTAGTAAAACCTATTTAAAGTAGAAGAAAAGCCTTGGCTGATGGATTGCTAACATAAAATACATATCTAATTTTGCCCTATTCTTTCCTCTTCCTGCTCCTCTGCTGTTTTCTGGCGGCCTGTTCCTGGCTAGGTGTGAAAACTAGATACAACTGCCAAAACTCTCTAAGTCATCAGCCATTTGGTGCTTTTTTGTGTGCACTGTTTCAAAGTGAGTTTGCCCTTGATGTGTGGGCTTCGTTTGATTTGAGACAATGGAGGGCCATAAATGAGTTGGGGCTAAATTCTTTGTGTGGCCGAGCTGAGCAGCGGTAAAAGCCGAGCTCGGAGTGGAGGAGCTGGAGTGTGGAATTCACTAATGGCACATGCATGTTGGGGCCTCTGAAGAGAGGGGGGTCATTTCAGCCATCAGTGTGTGCGCAAACACACAGAGAGCCTGTCTTCAGCTTCCCCCCCCACCACCCCACTCCACCCGCTGCACTCCATCACTATTTTCCTCCCTCCTCCGTAACAGAGCACCTTGAACCAGCAGGCATTTTTGTCTATGCAAGTCTGGTCAACGTTTTTGCTAATCTTTGAATAAACTTTACTAGTGTGGGTCACTCAGCAGAAAGCTTTAGTTGGGTAGGAGGTGAGCGAGGCATTTTGGTGATGTGTGGATCCACAATGCTCCACCTTAAAGGCGTTTGTTAATGGGGCGGGCGGTCATTAAGCCCTGAGAGCAGAGAGACTGAAAAGAATGGGGCCACAGGCCCAGGCTTTAAATCTTCTGTGCCAGTAGACTCTCTGAAGCAAAATAATGGCATCACTCTGTGTGTGAGTTAATGGGAGCTGATAGCATGAAGGCTGGGGGGTCAGCGGGTCATGGGCTTGTGCTAAGTTGTCAGGGAGCTGAATGCCTTCCCTGGGCCCACAGCAGGGGGAAGGGTGGAGGGGGAGGGGGACCCCCTGCCTGGCCTACTCCCATCACCCCTCCACACACACTTCTGTGGAATGTGAGGAAGACGAGTAAAGAGGAGGAAGGGGGTTCCTTTACTTCTTAGGAGAGGAGGGAGAAGGAACGGATGTGAGATCATGGAATTCTCCCGTATTTTCATTCCTATTTCTTCCTCATCCACTGGCCTCTCTCCTCTGCTCATACCACAGATTTTATGAGCTATATAAATGTAGAACAGCAAAGAGCAGAGTGGACTGAAACGGTCTCTAGGAGCAGTCATCAGCATGTGTGTGTGTCTATGTTAAAGATCGAAGTCTACCTTGGGAGCAGTAACTCACTGTGGAGTGCTGAGGGCTGTCACTGAAAAGAATTCACTGACTGCAGCCATGAAACTGAATTAAGAAGCTGATTTACTGGGCTGAGATGTTTAGGAGCAAGATGCCTGGTTTGTTCTAACGGAACAATGAAACATGAAGTAGAACGTTGGCTTTAAATAAACTTTTCAAAACGTTTTACTGTAGCTTGTGTGTTAGGCTGTATGAGTGCTATTACCTTGTTTCATTCTAGTAAACACGATCTGCTTATGAAATGCATAAGCAAAGAGCATTGAGCAGGTCTGCTGGGTGGTCAGAGGTTAATAATTACAGTGCCCTCCTGAGACAGAGTGAGGAAGTGCACGTTCTGAGCTGGACTGACCCTTAGGGTATGTACAGTACTGTGTGTGAGTGTGATATGATATTTATGCCAGGATTATGTTTCAGTAGAGGGCCTCATTCAGCCATTTTTATAGTGTGTCCATCTGCTCTGAACAATAAAAGAGGTAGTTAATCCCTTTAAATTCAACCTTTTCTTTTTAAGAGCTTTATTTACTTGTGTTTATGTTTTGTTTAATGACTGTTTCTCTGTCACTTCTAGATGCCAGCATGTCGCCAAATGCCCCGAAGCAGAGCCACTGGTGTAACGTGGCGTACTGGGAGCACCGCACTCGCGTGGGCCGCCTCTACACGGTGTACGAGCACTCCGTCAGCATCTTCTATGATCTACCTCAGGGCACAGGCTTCTGCCTGGGCCAGCTCAACCTGGATCACCGCAGCAGCAACGTTCAACGCACGCGGGGCAAAATCGGCTATGGCATCCTCCTCAGCAAAGAGTCCGACGGCGTTTGGGCGTACAATCGAAGTGAGCATCCAATATTTGTCAACTCACCTACGCTGGACATGCCCAACAGCAGGACTCTGGTTGTGCGAAAAGTGATGCCAGGATACTCCATCAAAGTATTTGACTATGAGCGCTCGTGCCTCCTGAGGCACTCCCCCGACTTGGACTTCCTGGATGGACCCTATGACCCCAACAGTGTGCGCATTAGCTTTGCTAAGGGCTGGGGACCCTGTTACTCAAGACAGTTCATTACTTCCTGCCCTTGTTGGCTGGAGATTCTCCTCAACAACCATAGATAACACAAACGGATCCCACAAACTTTCCCAAATATCATCTACCTAGATTTAATATAAAGTTTTATATATTATATAAAATATATATTATACATGTAAATACAAAGTCATTTTTACAATGTCATTATTTATGTATGGTGCAATGTGTATATGGACAAGAGGAAAAACAGAAAATGCACTTTGGCAAGTATATATATATATATATATATATATATATATATATATATATATATATATATATATATATATAATATTTGAGAAGTTATACAGCAAAATTAGGATGAGCCTGGATTTGGTGTATAGTTTTCATATACTATTAATATCCAGACAAAAAGCTAACACCATTCACACATTGATAATAAAGTATTCGCATATTGATTCTGTTTGGTCTGCATTATTAGCTCATTATATCACATTCACTATTTCTCTAGGTACCACTTTACAACAGCCCTATATACCTTATAAATCACTTTTAAACCGTTTATATCCAGCTTTTAATGAAGCTTTAACCATGTTTAGGAACTATTATTTGAGAGTTATAGCATATTATTTAAAGAGTGAGAAATAAGTTGAAAAGGACTAGTGTCTTGCACAAATAATGACTTGTCATTGATGTATGAAGTCTCTTATCAATATCTTACAACTACCTGCTGTTTGTTAGGCAGTTAATGTTTCAGAACGTGTTAAAAACTGAACTATTAGCAGCATAAATAATTATTTATAATCTCCCCTAAAAGTGAAGTGTCATTTTAATTGGCACTCTTCTTTATATTTTCATTAGCTCATGTTTTACAGTGGCTTGTCAAATAGCGAAAATGCTTTAGTGTCTAAAAACATCTCTCACAGCTGCAATATAACTCTTATTAATGGTGTTGACAGCTTAATTAACAACCCACATAGTTTACTAACGTAATTATTGGTTGTTTATAAGCCCTTGTTGATGGTAGTCCATATAGGTGCCTTTTAACAGTTTTCTTAAGTGCTAACAGCTTTATCAAATACATTGTCATTTTTATTAAATATTTCCAAAGCCTTTAAAAAGGTATTCATATTTTAAAGTGGTTCCCTAGCACACATTTTCATTGTTTCATTTTTCACAGGGCAGATGTGTAGTTGTTCAGTGATGGTTTATAAAGGTTTAGTTTAATTTATAACATAATTATTAACAAGCCCTTTATAAGAGGCAGTTTTGTTCTTATGTTATTGTTTCCTGACGTGTTGTTATTGGAGTTAACACAAATAAGGCTTTAATACGATCCAGATGCTCTGTGAAATTTGCCATGATATCAGATGAGCAAGGACCTCACTGCTCATGTGGAACTTTCCATCTGCTCCACTTCTTTTGCTGAAGCAAACAGGAAATTGCCACTATGAAAAGTTGTGTGATGTTTTTGTTTGTTGCAGGATAGGAGGCTTCGGATGATGACATCTCTGTCACATTTACAGGATTAAGTTTATAATTACATTTTAAGGATAAGCTAGCTCCACTGATCCAGATGTCCTTGAGGTCCTGAGGAGCCAGAATAATGACAACTGTGAAGAGCCGGAGCATTTGAGGACAGTGTTGGAGGAAATAATGAAGTGACTCAGCCTCAGTAGTTGCCTTACTTCCAAAAGGCTCTAATTCTTCAGCTTTGTTGATCGGTCATTTTTCACAGTGGACCTTGTTCTAACCTAGAAAGGGATACGGCACCCTCAATCCATCACAAGAGTTCTGGAATGTCTGCAGAGAAACCAGGAAGTTTTACAAGCCTGTTGGAATCTTAAAAACCGGAGCCAAACTGGATGTGGTTTAGCTGGCTTCCTTTATAATTGCTAGTGTTGGGTTGTCAGGTTGGCGGTGATGGTGATGAGAGGAGGGGTGTAGAGCTCTCTGCCAGCATTCAGCAATAGAGGGATTCAGTGACACATGGATTCTAATAGGAGGCGGTAGCAAGAATATATGTGTATCTATGTGTTAGGAATAACCTTTATTAATATGACTCATAGCTGTTTTTTCCCATTTATACCATAGTAATATAAAATACATGTTCTAATGTTTCCCTTTTGTTAGAATAGGATAAGAATGCTCATTGACACACATTACAAGGATAAATGGCCAAGGGTTGTATTGAATTAATTACCTGAGGCTGGGGCACTGGGTTTGATAGTGGAGCAGCTGGTATAACTGGTTTGATTAGAAAGCCACAGCACACTTAGATTAAGGATGGACACCCGCTACTACACAACCTAACAGATAGACACCACCATGGTGACACATAGTCTACTGATCATCACTGAGGGAGTGCACATCCATTGCATTAGAGTGCCAGATATAAAAACTGTATGTGACCTTCTATCGGGGCTCTTCGTCATCCTCTAACAGACGGCGACGATCCGAGACGGGAGCCTCAGCGCTGATCTCTGTAATCATTCCTCTGCCTTAATTTAGATTAAAATAGCTAAAAGTTAGAAACTGGTTGAGAGTCGTTCCTTTAAGAGTCAGTGTTAGATAAAGTGTGTGATTACTTCTGGGAACCAAGGACCGGAGGAGCTCCGAGGTGTCTGACCGCCAACAGGGTGCAGTAGCTCGGATATATGTGTGTGCATGTTTTCACAGATATTAGGAATATTTTTTTAAGTTTGTTTCAAACAGAGTCTTTTATATAACAGTCAATGAAACCATTTGTTGAAAAGAGTTGTCTTTGATTTTGTGCGTTGCTGAGTGCATATCACTGTCCTGCACCACCTCCATAAAGGCTCCAACAGCCTCCTCTGGGCCTGCTGCCTGTCTGGAGCCAGGACTATGAAGAGTTCAAACAGCGGAGAGGAGTGGCTCCACTCCGCCTCTGTTTCTGCCTATACTTTCTTCCTTACAACCAGCGGCTATTATCATGCTCCTTTGTGTCTCCGTTATGGGAAAATAGGCCCACATCACTGTTGAAGAGGAACTGACACGCCATTATACTGGGTGGTGAGGTGGTGAGGAGTTAAGACACAATGAGCCGTTCTCACAAGCCACCATAAGAGGTGGTCCAATTAGACAGGGCTGGGGAGAGGCCAATTGACAACACAGCTTCCAGCCTGGCTGGTCTCTTGTAAGGCGCCTTCTCTGCTCTCTTCCTGAGCTGAGATAGTTGTGGCAGGAAGACTGTAACTCTGGGCAAAATGGAGAGAAAGGGAAAAGCCATGTAAGCAACTCTGTGCATTTCATGAGCTCAGGAATGGTATTGATTACTGTTTTCTGGAAAAGAATAAGCTTCTCTGAGGCCCTTCAGAAAACAAGGCCCCATTTTGTTTCAGTGTTCACAAGATACATATGATCGTTTTGACTATTGTTTCCATACCATTTTTTTTCCCTGAAACTTAACTTCTGGAAACCTTTTTAACTACCCAGATAGTTACTTGTGTCTGAGCTACCGCACCCTGTTGGCGGTCAGACGCCTCGGAGCTCCTCCGGTCCTTGGTCCCCAGAAGTAATCACACACTTTATCTAACACTGACTCTTAAAGGAACGACTCTCAACCAGTTTCTAACTTTTAGCTATTTTAATCTAAATTAAGGCAGAGGAATGATTACAGAGATCAGCGCTGAGGCTCCCGTCTCGGATCGTCGCCGTCTGTTAGAGGATGACGAAGAGCCCCGATAGAAGGTCACATACAGTTTTTATATCTGGCACTCTAATGCAATGGATGTGCACTCCCTCAGTGATGATCAGTAGACTATGTGTCACCATGGTGGTGTCTATCTGTTAGGTTGTGTAGTAGCGGGTGTCCATCCTTAATCTAAGTGTGATGTGGCTTTCTAATCAAACCAGTTATACCAGCTGCTCCACTATCAAACCCAGTGCCCCAGCCTCAGGTCATTCATGACAACCCTTGGGCCATTTATCCTTGTAATGTGTGTCGATGAGCATTCTTATCCTATTCTAACAAAAGGGAAACATTAGAACTTGTATTTTATATTACTATGGTATAAATCGGAAAACAGCTATGAGTCATATTAATAAAGGTTATTCCTAACACTTGGGTGGGGAAAAAGCATCCTACATTATCTGTGCTAGCTTTTATTAGATTATCCGTCCCATCCCTGCTCTAACATTGGCACCCCAAAAGCAATCCCATACATCCCATGCTGATGCATAACAACAAATACAAATGAGGAAATTGAGAACGTGAATTTTACGTTGTTACTTTGCAAATGGAGTTTTTCTGGCAGCACAGGAAAATAGATCCTAGTCAAAGGGTGTTATGTTGGCATCATTAAGTAACTTTCAATTTGCACTTGGGCAGGTATGAGCCCAAATAAGATTTAGCTCCTCTTAGCCTGAAGTGATAGTTCTCATCTGGAAAATGTGGATGGATCCTTCCAGGTCGGGGGTCAGTATCTACCTTAGAGTTTAAGTATTGTGTTGCTGTGTTCATGAGTGGATTGTAGTATAAAGTGGGAGATTATAGACAGATGGGGGCCTCGTTTCCTGGTACTCAAGTCCGATGAGATAACGAAAAAGCTGAACGCAAAAAACTCTCAATTAAACAGCCTCTTTCATAACACATTTCAAGGCAGGATTTAAACACCTTTTTGCCATATACGTGTTTTTTGTGCACTACTGCTGCAAGGGAGAACCTATTTTTCTGCCAGCTTGTTGCATAGATGCTTGGACGGTTTTATGAAAAAGGTTCCTGTCATTAAATATAGATCATGACTGAAAGAACAAAAATCCAGATAAAAGTGACTGAAATTAGTTTTTTTGAAAAGGTGGCTAGAACCAGCCGTATACCCCTTTCCCATTAGTACCTACTCAGTGCTGTTCGTCTTGGGTCAGTTCTACTCTACACGGTTTGGTTCGTTTTCCATTATAATTGAGTACCATCTAATGAGGGCGGGAGCGTAAATAGCAAGGCCCCAGAGTCTGAAAAGTAACATGATGTGATTTATATGTTACACAAACACAACAGCCTTGATTGTTGCTCACCACAGGACTGGAGGACCTTGCAGCTTTCTCTATAGGTTTTGTCAGAGTCAGTGTGAAAGAAGACCCAGAAAAAGCTATTGGCGGCAAGATGAAACTCTCCGAATAAGTGCATGAGAAAGAAGGACGCCATGGAGTGGTACAAGATGTGAGGTTAAGCCAACACTACCTAATGTTAGCTTACTATAGTATATAGCCCACACAATAAGCCCAGTGTAAAAAGATTTAACAGTTGAAGATATTAATTATTAACATATGCTATGACTAGTGACACAGGCCCCTACCCAATCAGTCCAAGTCTCATTGCATTCTTCTGGCTGTAGATTCTAGTCTATAAGCGTCCAAGTCTATAAACTTCTCTTTTTCAAGGTACACAATTTGCAGTAAAGGACAATACAGTCAAATTGCTGAATTAATTTGCAAAAACAGAACTAAACAGAATTAGTAGATCCACTTAGCCATGCAGATCTGGACATCTGGACTCAGTAAAGGCACAGAGGTAATAGCACCTTTTGAAACAAAAGAGAGATTACACAGAGTTGCCCAGAACGCTTCCTGCTTCATGTCTCTCATGAATGACGGCGGCCCGCGGAAGTCCTCTCACCTCGGCTCAGGGTGTTAATTATGGCTCCTTGCAGCTGCCACGCTCGCCACTTACTGGGCATGCTAGCACATGCAAGCACGGAGGGGATCCACACTATCAGAAGGGGATTATGGGCTAATGTGCAGTGCAAGTTGGGGATACAGAGGCTTATTCTTTTAGGTACTTTTCCACTTCTGATGTGCTGTATTTAAGCCAGAGGAAGATACCTGGTGTGACTGGTGTGTCAGTGCTTTGGTATAGCACATGCTCCACGGTCTTTATTGTCTTTTCTCCAACTATCAAACATAATTTTTAGTACTTTGCTCCTAATGTTATGCCGAGTCTGGCTGCTAGAGTTGTATTTTGTCTATGCCTGCTGCATGAGAAACCTTGATTCTGCCTGTTTGCTGCAGGGCTTTAACTAAACCTGTACTAGGCCACTGAGTAAGCATTTGGGTGGCTTTTCAGAAGCCTAAAGCCGCCCCATCCTGATGATCCACTACAGATCCCACCCTCCCTTCTGTAATTACAGGGTGTACAGAGGCCTCTCTGACGTTAGAAATGGATTTATTTTAGTGAGTTTCCACAGAGGTTAAAAGAATGCCACAGTGTGAGCACACACACACACACACACACCAATATACACCCTTAGGCTCAATTGTTGTCAAAGTAAAAGAGCGCCAGAGTTTTCATGGTGGCAGATTCATTAAACATTTTAAAACCTGATTTAGCATTTTTAACTTATTGACCTTTGTGTGTAACCTAAACACATATAGGTTGTTGTTAGCTGACAATTTTCAACCCTCTGCTTCTGGCATCTTAAAGGTAAGTTCAGTACTTTGAAGTACGTTTCAGTTAAAAGGGTAGTAGCATTTAAATTTTATCTGCGGTAGATCTGGTGTCTTCATTTGTATAAATCAAACTTAGACTTGGACACTAAAGCTAACAAGTAGACATAGAGGGACAGAGGCCAAAGCAAACTTCTGCTGTCTTAAAAAAGTTCCAATCTAAATAAAAAAAAAGATCTTTGAGATTGATGAACTTATATTGACCTTTAAAGCATTGTCAACTCTTTTTGGCCTGGATATTTTTATCCAGATTGTGGAGTATACGTGTGGACTACATGTTCTGAGATAGAATGCCTGAGAGAAAATACTGAATGGGGTTAGAGAAAGCTAGCAACATTTCATAATAATAATCTGGAGCCTAGCTATAGCTTCAGCCATTCTTAGGATCTACTTCTTTTTAATTTTGATCAAGGTAATGTTGACATTATCCCCTCCTGCTGGCACAGAATATATAGAACTTGGAATGCCAAAGACTGGCAAACACAGAATTGTTTTAAACAGAAAAAATCAGTTTACAAAATATCTTAATATCTTAATATCTTATAGCTTGGGCCTAGTACTAAAGTGGTATAAAAGGAAAAATACAGAATTTTAAGTAAAGCTGTTTCATTGATTTTTATATAGCCTTGCTACACTAGTTAGCAAGACTGGAAGCTTTTTATAGCTTTTGTTTTCAGGGCATGTTTTATGTAGGAGGATCATTGGTGGCACACCACTTCTTACTCAATATCTTTTGTAAATGATCTTTAGATTCTCTGTAAAGAACCTTCCAAATTTGATGATACTAACTGTTCAAAAAATAACATCTGCATGAACTGTTATGGGCTGCCTTGTGACACAGTGGTTAGCACTGTTGCCTTACAGCAAGAGGAAAGCTATACTGGATGGTTTACATGTTCTCCCTATGAGTGCTTGGGTTCTCTCCTGGTACTCGAACGTCCTTCCTACCATAGTTCAAAAACAGGTTCGGTTAGTTGGTCACTCTTGGATATAAGTCTGTGCATCCATGATTGTTTTTTTGTTGTTGCCCTGTGATGGACTGGCGAACTGTCTAGGGTGTATGTCAACCTCTGGCCCAATGACAGCTGGAGATAGGCACCAGCCCTCCTACAAACTCATAAAGATATGTGGGTGTAGCCAGTGGATAGAAAAACCTCTATGATGTCTAGAAGTCCTCTTTGCTTCTGGCCCCACTTGGACTAGCTTTAGCCTTTATTATCAACTAATCTAGATTTATGCTAAACGATGATGCCAAGAAAATAATCTACTGCAGGGGAGATATCAACTACGTATAACATCACTTTAAAAGTACTGACCTTACTACATTTCTACTTCAAAATTCTCAACTTGAATTTTTACACCTACAAAAGTAACTGTTTGCTTTCTTTTTTTCAAAACTGTTTTTCCTGTTTTCTGTGCAATTTTACTTGTAAATATCCATAATGTAGGGTTTATTAGACTTAATTCAACAGCAGGGCAATAAGTCATTAATCTAGTGTATTTCAGCAGTACTCCAAAACATATTTTAATGCCTGCATGTTTCTGGTATGCCTGTAGGTTTGTTTTTTGCATAGGTAATACAAAATACATTCTCTATCTGCTGCTTCAGTCTACAGTCTACAATATAAGTAATCTTGTAGACTGAAGCATATCATGCTCATTTATCTCCCAAAGGTTTCCACAGCCTCCTTCATCAAACCTAGTTTGTCCATTTAGAAAACCAAATTAATTTTTTGTTTTGCCTCCTAAATGGCTGAAACAAAGTGAAAATCTAGGAACATTGTGCCCCTTTTTTTTCTGTAGAGCCTCCTAATATGTTCCATATTGTGAGCTTAAATGGGGTGGACTCAGGAAATGCAGTCACACTGCTTTACCTTCCAAGCTTCCAGCTTGAGGTTTGGCTTGCAGGGATGGTGGTTGTGCGTTCTGGGGCTGATTGGGTGGCGGGAGCTGGCAGAAAAACAGCTCTAGGCCCAGTCTAACTTCCCTTTGCATGGGTTTTCTTCTTCCTCCCTTTGGGAGCTGAGATGTTCATGTTAATGATCCTGTTTTTTTGTTTTTTTTCTTTGCTTGCAGGGGAGCCAAATCTCTCCAGCTTCAATGAAAAAGCTGGGTTGGCTCTTTTCAAAGCACCTCTTAATCCCGTGCACATCACAACACGATGTTTTCTATGTGCAATTCAAACAAAAACCTAATGTGTAGACATAGCAAATGTTTTGAAACCCAGCCACACTCTGTCTTGTGTGATTTTCATTAAGCTTGTGCCAGACCTCGGCTCGCTGTAGCCGCTGAAGCCTGTTGGACAGCGTGAGGCCAACTCTGAGAGCATATATCTCTACGAAGAGTAAGGATGAGTGAGGGGGCTCGAATTCCAGCCCACAGGTCAAGTTTCACATTCCTGGGCCACACACCGCTGCCTGTCTCCACACTGACATGCCTCCCGAGTGTATAAGTCCCAGCAAGGGGCCAGGAATGTGTGTGTGTGTGTGTGTGTTTGTGTGTGTGTGCTAGCATTTGGTACGATGTAAGGCCCATTTCCCAACATATACTACGTTGTGAGGACCCACTGCTCCTTTGCTGTTTTTGGGTTACAGGTTAGGTTCAGGACTAAGTTGTGAATTGAGTTTAGGTTAGGTTTTGGGTTAGGTATATACCGGTATTGGTTAGGGTTAGGATCAGGTTTAGAATCAGGTTTAGGCCACAGAAATTAATGGAAAATGAATGGAGGTCAATGCAAATTCCCTGTAAAGATAGAAAAACATATTATGTGGGTCTGTGTGTGTTTGTGTGAGACTGCTTTAGGTTGTATGTGTGCTTTCATACTAATATGTCAAAACTAAACATAACATGCAATAACCATAATGCATACAGAGACCCATCAAAGCATATGAAGCACTGAAGTGAATTCTTCTGCCAAGAAAGATAACTTTTATTGTGCTGTCCACAATGAGTGTAGGAGAAAAAGAAAGAAAAATAACATTCTTTACAACCTTATTTGTGCAAATGTGGTTTTGAAACATGGAGGAATCCAGAAACTGTAGATTTTAACTGCAAGTAGGGCCTTTTCTGCATTTTATTTTAAAACAAATACTGATCAATCTGGGTCTGGATCATTCTAACACATGAATATGCTTTGTTGTAAACTGTTGTGCCTCAGCCATGAATAGAAACATAGCCTGAACTGTACACAAACAAAGGCTGGTAGGAAACTCTGCATTATACAGCATAATACAGCATTAACCTACCTTTACCACAGCCCAGGAAGGAGGAGTCACAGCTGGAATCCCCGTAACGTCATGCAGCCACTAATGAAACCATTTTCCCAGCACATTTTTATTCCCGCACTGTTCGCAATGGGGAAGAAGAGAATCTGAAACTTGCTGGCGAGAAAGACTCTAACTTCGAAGAATCCCAGGGATCCAGTTGCCTACAATACGATTTTAGCGTATCCGTCGATCGAGGACAAAAGTATAGTAATGATCTGCTGCTTCAGTTTCCCAGCATTCACGCCAAAAACCAATAATTAAGACAATTTGTCTTGAACCTTTTCCTCTGAGCTTCTGTAGGAAAAAGAATCTGAGCCAGAGGTGCCCCGAAAGAGACTGTCTCTATTCATGTGTAGTGAAGCGGCTTACTTCCTCCCTACCTGGGGGGAGACGGCATAGGAACTGAAGCTCTGCATGCCTGATCCATGCAGATCCAGCAAAAGCTACCTCAGCTGCTACTGAGAGTAGTCGCCACAGCTTTTTGTTCGCTGCCCACCATGTGGCCAGACCTTTGCCACGTAACCCATCGCCCTTTGGACCTTTCTTTACTTCTGTTCTTCAGAATGGTTCATGTAAGAGGTGGTGTCTGGGCAGAGAAAAGCAGTTTAAGATGAAACAATCTAAACATTGTTTATATAAGGGTGCTTCCCTTTGTTTGTGATACTAACAGCTAAACAATTTGAGTGCTAGCAGTCTATCTGCTCAACTAATGTGAATTGACTAATGGGATGCCTCCCCGGGAGATGTTCCAGGCATGTCCCACCGGGATGAGGCCCAGAGGACAGCCTAGGACACGTTGGAGAGACTATGTCTCTCAGCTGGCCTGGAAATACCTTCGGCTCCCCCCGGAGGAGCTAGAGGAGGTGTCTGGGGAGAGGGAAATCTGGGCATCTCTACTAAGTCTGCTGCCCTTGCGACCAGTACCCAGGTAATGCGGAAGACGACGAGTATTTTGTATTTTTATTTATTTTTGTATTTGTTATGATTGGTGGCTTATCCAAAAAGGATATTAGTTTCCAATCCAACAAATAATATTTCCTCAAATAGTGTTTACTAAAATAATGTTGGCTAATTAACTAATCTTAAGATTCAATTATCCAAAAAGGTTGTTTTTGTATTTGGCAAATCATTCTTTAAAATATTATTTTATTAAAATAATGTTGTACTTACCTTCTGATAATTCTAATACAACTGCCAAATTGGACTGGCTTTCCCAGGACAATACTTGACAGACCAAAAGGTAATTTAATTAAATATAAAATAATTTAATCCTAATCTCACCACAAAATCAACAATGTTGCTTTGGTTGCATGTTTAGTGTGATCATACTGCTGGACGGTGAACCTTTCTTCCATCCAGCGTTCCATCAACTCTGAGCAGTTTCCTCATTGCTGCTGATGAAAAACAGCATAATGCTGGCCCAGCCATGTTTAACTGGCGGTTGTTGTGTTTAAAGTGATATGTGATGCTAGTTTACCACCACACAGTTTTTCATAAAGTGAAAAGCTTAAGGTTGGTCTTATTTGACTGAAGCACCTCCCTTCACATGTTAGCTAGGAATGCTACATTAGTGATTCCGATCTGTCTGTTGATCTCCTGCTCCATTCTTCTGCCTCAAAATAAAATGATGCTTTCCAAATCAGCCTTTATTCTGAGATTATAGCAGGTGGGTCTCAGTCAACTATGTACAGAGATGTTGGTGGTTCGTTAACATTTAAGGTGTCAGATACACACTCCACAAGAAGAGATAATTGCTGTCAGATGCCACATAAGAAAAAGGTTCTGCTATGATGAACTCAAAAACAAGCCGCAAGAGATCTCAAACCATTTTCTGCCAGCAGCTCTGCATGGAAGAACAAATATTCTGTTCTTGTGGAGTATGTAAAGGCCTTTAGTCCTAATTCACCTGATATCTGATTGGTGCCTAGCAAGAAAGGTCCTGTGTAGAAATAAAATGTTATTTGAATGTGACGGAAAACTTACTTCTAAATGTTAATAATGTACCAAATCAAAACACACAAACCACACAAAAAAAAAAAAAAAAAAAACATTGCTATCTGTTTGACCAGTTCAGGTTTGCAGTGGAAAATTATATCACTTGACAAAGAAAGAGTTGAGTTATCATACTAATGCTCAAAAACAGCGTGAATCATAAATTAAGTGAGGAAAGATGCGGCAATGGAACTGAAGTCTGGATGCCTGCAGCGTTTGTACCCAGGAATACACTGCTTCATCTGTTGAAACCAGTGAAATAGCAGTCTGCTTCATTACACTGTTCTGCAAAGTTAAGACTGATCTGGTTCTTTTGTCTAAGTTCACATTTGGGACCAGTTGTTCACAGAAAAAAAAGAGTTTAGCCATTCAAGAGTTTTAGCATTTCCATCCTGTTTTAACTCCAGAAGGATCTGGTTTCATCGGTGCATGAGAGACAGCTTCTGTCCAGCAAATTCTCTTTTTTCCAGGATTGACGCTCCGCGGTTGCCATGGAGGAACAAAGTGAGAAAAGGCTGGAACGAAGGGAAGAAGGGAGTGGCAAGGGGTGGATGGGATAATCAACCAACCCTCACCAACTCCACCCAAAACTGTCTACAGAATACTTGTAAGGGGAATTGAATAACTGCTGGGCATATGTAGGCTAAGTTATGTTTTGCACAAAGGAATTCACAGACAGTTTAAAAAGATTGCAGGACATTTTCTCAATGTGTTGGAGAAAAAAAGTCCTGATTTCAGGTCAGACGGGCAAATTTCAGCAAAATCAGTCAAATCAATTCAGTAAAATTTCTAACAAAGTTCCTTATGCACAGCAACCTCCACATTAATTGACAACTCTTGTAGAGATGCATTAAAACCCTTAAAATAGATCTATTTTACTGCAGTAGGATAATCTGTCACTGAAATGTTTAGAACAATCAAACTGCAGTACATTTGTTCACCAGGGGAAAATTGTTACGTGACAAAGTAATTAGTAATTGTACAGATCAGAAAGTCCTGGGAGAGTAAATTAACAAACCTTGACAGTCTTCAGAATGGGACTGATAAGACGAGAGAACATGCAGTACATGCAAGGCAGATGTTATTGTCGTAAATGGGTATAGCAAAATGTTCCTTAGCAAAAGTCAGAGCCATAATGAAAACATTTCAAACATCTAGAAGTGTGACAAAGAAGACTGGACAGAAACCAGAAAAAAAGAATGAAATTGTATATTGATATGTAAAATTTCAGTGACAACATGTAAATTTTTTGGTTCCAAGGAATACAGAGCATTTAAGGGACCTTAAAGGTTTATGTATTCTATCATTAAATGTGCCTCTTGGCAAATGTTTAGAATGTGAAATTTGTGCCTAATCTAACAAGTCTTCCATATTTTCTAATCTGTTTTGTAGTTTGCATCCAGCGGTAGTTTTATAATTCTTCCCTCTTTGGCGTCAGCTCTCTAGCCAGGTGCAATTATGTTGTTATCTGTGCTGCTCTTGGCAGCTTGTTGCATGATGTTATGGTTCTCAGAGATTCCTCCGCAGATTTATGTGACTGCCCATCCCTTCGCCTGAGGCTGCAGGTTCGAGTGGCGGCAGCTTGTCAGAGCCTCTGTGCATAATGATGTTCTTACAGCCATTAACGTGGTGAGCAACTGCTAATAGGAATGAGCGCCCAGCAACAAGAGCTGGGTCAGCCTCAGTACAGAGGGACTTTATGTATCCAACAAGCAGGGATTGTTGTGAGGAGGAGGATGCTTAGCATGAAACAACAGTCAAATCAATTCACCAAGCCATCTTCTCTCTCCACAAGAGGTCCTGTAATTGCTGATGTTTTCATTCGTTTTCTTCTTTTGCGTGCATGAACAAAATGACGCAATCTATGGGAATTAATATAAATGCTGTAATAACTGCCCTGAAGGCCGCTGAGAATTGTGATAATAGCAGGCGCCGTGCAGCAGAGAGAAAAAAGAAAATCCTCATTACACTTGCTTATGCATTCTTTCTGAATGGCCTGCATGCTGCAGCTCGTCACTTCTGCCTTTAAAGAGTGCACATTCATCTGCATTGCTGCCTGTCATTTCTGAACGGGCTTCGAATCAAAGGAAAAGGAACCTGTTTGAAGAATGTGCGAGAAAAGGATGCAATAAAACTCTTGTTTTTTTATAGTTTGATCACATTTATGTGTCACATATTTTAATTAATGATGAATGAGTCAAGGACTTCACCCTCTACTGAAGGTTTAAACTGAGGGCAAGGTAAATTTGGTCTCCAGTGTTGGCTTATTTTTGCTGGCATGTGCATGTTTTTGGGCACAAACAGGCATTTGCTAGTATTTGGCTGGCAGGGCCTCAGTTGGTGAGGTACGGTATCAGGGGATTTCTTCCCTCCAGCAATGGCTTAGGTCCAGTCCAAGAGCCGCGTTCAGTTCTACAGAGAGGCTCTGTGTAAGTGTTGGTGTGATCACTGTGCAGGAACACAAAAGCCAGGAGGTGATTACAGGAGAACATGCCGCTGGAGGCTGATCACTCTTACTGTACAACACGAGGAGTCAAAGAGCTGTTTTATTTTGTTTTTACTGGACAAATATTTGTGGGTCCATTATGAGGTTACACCTACAGACAGGGGATTATGGAGACAGTGGGAGTTTGTTTTCATCCTTTTCATCTTTCCCTCCCCACTCTAACTTTCTCCAACGCCTCCCACCATCCCACCCCCCCCACACACAGCGTTTTTAATATCAAAGTACGCAGTCTGACATGGGTAAGACTCAGACAAGGGCTCTTTTGTTGGGGCTCCCTCCAATCGGCCAGGAACGACAAGAACTTTTCAACCCTTATTCAGTTAGAAAGGAAGATAAAGAGAGGTGAAAAGGGCTGGGGCTGAACCGGCTCTTCTGTAGCACACAAAAGGGATTATTTAGGTGTCTAGCAGCGCGTATGAAACTGAAGAACTTAATTGCACCTTATTAAGGAGCAGACATACTGTAGATATGAAAACACTTTTCATTTTTTAGATTCCCCTTATATTTAATATGATTACATATAATAGGGACACTGTGTCTGTCGGTGGGATATGGGTTCGTGTGACCTTTGTCAGAAAACAGAACCATTAAAACTCTAAGATGTTTACACTTTGCCTGCAGACAAAATACTGTACATTTTACACAGCATGTTAAACTGTGTCTGTGTGTGTGAACCATGGGACATTCTAATACAAACATTCATATTCACAGGACTGATGTAATTTCTGTCTATATTATCCCTTTATGATAATATATTTGTATCCCACTACAAGGAGGAATTTGTCAGGGTATAAGTAAGTAAATACATTTTATTCATATAGCACATTTCTCAGACTGCAGTGACAAAGTGCTTCACAGTAAAAATACAATTAAAGCAAGAAAAAATTAAATAATAGTCACTTTATTTTAATCAGCATGTTAATTTATAAAAATGGTCGTTTTCTAACAACAGTATCTACTTTTTACCTATTTAGACTTTTTTTGTGTTTCTGCAAAACGTTTTTCTATTCTTTCAAATTTTCAGATTAGAGAAATGGGTGAAAGAGCCCAGGAAAGAAACAACTTGCTGGCTAATTACCCTACTTCAGGGTGACATACAAAACATTCCAACATTACCTTTTGGCAAAACCAGCAACATGAGACACACCCCTACTTTTTAAGGTTTCCAATTAACATTTGGCACTGTAACAGTATCCTACCAACATATAAATATTACCAGCTTCAATTGTTTTGCCAATGAGTCACAGGCAGAGAAAACATTAAAACTAATGTTACACCAACAAACAAGCACATACCAGTTATTCTCTCTCTCTATCCTAGGTTTTGTGTTTTAATACACCCAAACAGCCAGTAATTGTTATTTTTCTGCTCAGACACTGGAAGCCTGGAGCAACAAGAAGACATATTTATACAAGTCAATACGTTTTCCAGACTGCTGCTCTGTGCTGGTGAAATCCTGATCTTTTTCTCATGCTGTGATCTGACAAAAGCAGTATGCCCGCATACTGATAACAGTGTGCATGATTTCATCTGTATTTACTGGTAAAAATTATCACATAGGATATCAGAACAGCTCCTACAGATCTGTGTCAGCTGCCCTGAAGTGGGGGCACATGTGTTTTTGTGCCCTGATTGGTCTCTTTGCTGAGTCACCACAAACTCTCTGAAAGGACACAGAGTTTATTCAGATCATTGTTCTTAGAAAAGTGAAATAATGACTCAAAAATTGCAGGGAAGGCTGAAACAAGACTGGAAGTGAGATGATGAAATGAACAACTCATTTGATGTTTGCAGTAGCAAGGTTTTAATCGTTTTGCAATTTTCATTAGTTTTTATTTTTATTTATTTTGACTTCACATTTTCAATTCTATTTTAGTTTTAATTAGTTTTTAGCTTTTGTTTGCTAGTTTAGTTTAGTTTTTATTTTTTTGAAAATGCTTAGTTTCAGTTTAGTTTTTATTAATTTCAGTTATAGTTTTAGTCTTTTTTCTGAAATCAAATCCAGGGACATTTCCAGCTCTAGGATTAAAAGAAATAAATGTTATCAAGATATGATGAAAACAATGGTACAGTTACAGTTTAATTTATTTTAAAATATTTATTCATAATTAAACTATAAAAATCAAGTGTAATAGCAGGAAAGTCTATCCACACTGTTGTTAGCATTTCCTAAGAGTAATAAAACAAATAAATGGCAATAGTAATGTCTGTCTTCTTTACTCTCCTGTAACACTCATCTGCTCTTTCCCTGCTCTTGGCTTTACTCTTCTTTCTATCAGTTTTTCTATTTTCCTCCTCTATCCTCTTCTATCAGATGTTCACTATTCTAAAAGAGACATAATATAAACGCCATCCTCTCCAAAAACATTAGAGCATATAAAATACTGGAAAAATTACAATTTAACAAATTAAATAGGATTTTTGTTTCAGATACCCTTTAGAAGTTGTATATTTTTAGATACTAGGAAACTAGGATAATTATTTAAATATTAACTTTTCTTTAATTATTTAACTATTTTCCTCAGTTGATGAAATACCAAAATTGCTTAGCAAAAAGCAAAACACAACAATTTTTACTTGGAGCTACAGGCTCATACAACAGAAGAAATGCACATTTAACAAGGTGATTCTCTCTCCCTTCTCATCATTCTCAGTTCATGCAGTTCTTGCCTCATTCACTTTCCATGTTACTGACTCCTTTCAGTAACTTTCATATGTCCAAATTGAGTGGAAAACACCCCTCAGCCTGAATTCACAAATCACTATAATAAATTAGCAAAACAACTAATAACTAACTTAGGAAATATACACTAAAGGTCACCTATCAATTCTAAAACATCTTACTTTAGACGATTTCTTGTTGACACTGTAGCTCCAATTTCCCAAATCAGGGAGTTGTTCTCTTGTCTTCCTATTTGCTATTCTGTTCGTTCACAAAAACTTAGTTTATTTGCATTTGTGTCCTCACCTTTAGTAAAACAAAACACATCCGAGACATTTTTAATTTTTCTTACCATTTTTTTTTATGTTGACAACACTAGTAACTTTTCCTACTGCAAAACAAACCTTCATCACGGCCAGGACCAGCCCAGTCCAAGGCGACGCACTCAGCTCTTCTTCTTCTATTCTGTCTGTAACATTAACAGCACCACGACCAGCCAGTGTAACAGCAGTTGTTGCATGCAACATTCTCACTCGGGCTTTCTGCCCTCGCTACCGTAGTAAGTCTACACACAACATTTCTCATTCACAAAACGCTAAAATCGTGGACATTTCCGGGGCCAGCTTTAGCTGGGGACAGGTCGTCTAAATCGGGGACGTCTGGTCACCCTACAGTACAAGACACTTGGTTTTATCTAAAACGCAGTCATATCAAAGTAATCCCAATTTGGACTCTGGTGCTTTATCCCAAGTTTTGCTGGCATGATGCTAGGTGTGGACAGACTGCACAAATGACTTGACTAACATCTGCTGGCGTAATGCGGCACAGCAAGAAAACTAACAACAACAACCCGAGACTAGACTTCATACTTATGCATGAGACATACAAAATGAAAACGTAGCACATTATCTCTATAAATTCAGTTAATTTGAATTAGTTTTGCGAACACTCATTACAGTTTCAGTTAGTTTTCGTTTTTTTGCAAAGTCTCGATTTTATTTTTATTTCAGTAAATGAAAATGTTTTTTTACTTCTAGTTTTCGTTATTTCGATAGTTTTTGTTAACGATAATAACCTTGTACAGTAGAAACCTAAGTGACATGTAAGAATAATAATAAGTTGTAAAAAAGAATGTGTCAGGTATAATAAATATAGTCAGTTTGTACCACATAATGTGCTGCATACAGTCACAATTTAAAATATAGCTAAAAACACGAGGCTGTTTTTAGAGACAAAAGAAACATATGTAATAAAAATGTGTTTCACCTGAGAACAAAGAGTGATCACTTCATAGATTGATCAGAATGCTGCCAACCAAGATTTACACTGATCTTTAGTGTAAGCAAAGAGAAGAGATTTAGAAAGAAGAGAAGCTGTGCTGAGTTTACAACTTGATCTTTAAGAACTGCAATATAAGAAGATATAAGAATGGCACTGCAAACATTTTTCTAGCCTTGCTGCCATAAATGGTCAGTTATTATTTACTGTAAATTAGGAGCATAGATAAAGTCACCCCATGTGTGCAAAGGAGCAGCTGCAATGAAACATGTTACAATTTTAAAACAAAGTCTTTTGCAGGTTATATTAGCAATTAGCTTGATTAGCATTAGTAAAACAGCCATTGTGGTAGTATTTTTAGAGAATATAGACCCTTAACTTGGAGATTTCCAAAAAGTCTTCAACATTTCAGAATAAAACCCATTCTATGACAGACAAAAGTTGGAACCTCAAAAGAATGAAACAAAACAACTTTGCTGAACTCTGTTCAGCCTTTATATTTTCTGCTTTAAGTCTTAATTTCTTTTGCTGTCTTGCAGCCTAAATTGCAGGTTCCTTTAAAAAAAAGCTTGGCATATTCATATGCCTTATCCAACTTCAGTTTCAACTCTCTCTGCTGTAAGGGAAAAAATAAAGTCTAGCATTTCAGTTGGATCAACCCATGCTTCCTCTGTTTCTCTTTAGTTCATTTTATGACCTAATCAGATTTTTATTTGTCATGATTATTTCATATATTAAGAACTATACTCAAGATTTGTATCAAACAGAAAACAATTAAACTTCTCTTAAGAGTTATTCTCTAAAATCCTTAAGGTGTTTCAATTAGACTTTTTTGGCCTGCCCATATTATTTCTGGTTTATCTTCTCATTATAACTATGTCTGATTACAAAAAGCACTAAAACCTCCAGTACAATTAGCCAAGAAACTGAAATTACATAACATTTTAGAAAAATATAAATAGATTACTAAAAAAAAAGAAACATTGTAGCTATTCACCAAGTAGACTGTGGGCTTTATCTTGGAAATTGTTTTTATTTGTTTAACTCACACTAAATAGTGTTGTTGTTAACCTTAACCTGGTCATGCTGAAGCGTGGGATGCTCAATGTTCGGAAAAAATGTCTTTAGCAATTGCATACCAGAATAAAACAAATATTAATATGAATATTTTCATAACTGTGCAACAATACATTTTGTAGTATTATGCATGCAGTTAGGCTTACATTGTAAATTAAGGGTGATAAAGATGTCTTTTAACCTTATGAATGTTTGGAATTAACATGATATCATCTTCCAAAGAATGTGCTGCCACTTTAATGAAACAAAAATCCCCTTAGCACTTGTGCTTTACTACAGCACTTTCATTCTTCTGGTTATGGTCACGACTTTGACATGGCAGTCTACAAAGATCTTCAAGCTGATTTGAGTTCTCATGGTGTTTTTTTTTTTTTTTTTTCCCACGGCTGTAAAAGCAACAAAAAAGTCCAACCTTAGGGAGATCTCAAGGTTTAACGGTCTCTGCAGTATTTATGCATTTAAAAAGCCAAATCCATTGATCCGGGGAATGTCGGCCCTGCAAAACAACTTCAAACAAATCAGCATAAGCAGGAAAATGTGACAAACATGATAGATGTAAACCTTTTTTTGCGGTAGTTGACGAGGAATTAACACACGGACCGCTTTTCATGTTGCTGATATGAAAATTTATGTTTACAGTGAGCCATAATGTGCACACAGGGGGAAGAGAAGGCAGGGCTCATGGCTGGTGGCCAGCTCAGGCCCCAGATGTGCTGCAATGTTTGGGCCTTGTTCTGTGCAGTGAGGAACCAGCTACTGGACACACACTGAGGGACCTGGACAGCAGATGGATCATTTCTGCTGAGTTTTGGGAAACTAATAAAAACTTTAAAAGAAGGTAAAAAATATACCTATAAAGATATACAATTATTCAAACATTTAAACAACAAAAAGACAGTCAAATTTAAAGTCAGTTTTATTATTTATTTGGGCAAATTAAAATAAATCAATCAGTTGATTTCCAGTATGAAGAGGTTTGTTTTACCATACTTGCACTTTCTTGTTAAATTGTGTCTTTTTTCAGTTAGATGATTCAATTTGATGTTTTTAGAGTACAGTGATATCATCATTTCATCACTTTGTGTTCCATACTTTCTTTATTGTTGCAGTTTAGAGGAGCAGGTATTAAAGAACTATGTTTTGTTCTGCAGGCCACTTGCAGGAAGAACATTTTATTGAGCTGTCCAATCCTGCTGGCAGTTTACACCCCTGTCATACAAGTCTAATTGCCTGGCATGTGTTTGGCCCATGTATTCTTAGCCAATATTTCCACATATCTATTATGCAAACTGAAAGCAAAGATTTAATATGTTGCAGTTGTAAAAAGTGGACCTTGCTATTTTCATGCCATGGTTTCAAGTTTATTTACGAGACTGCCAAATGTCATCAGACAGTGATGATATTATTTAGGTAAAAATTATTATTTAGGTATAAATAAACAATTTTCTATGTTGAGATTACTCTAATCTCTTCTAAATCTATCTTTTGATCTGTCTTGTGACATGATGTGTATTCATGTCAATATGTTAACATAAAAAGCACCTTGTTTAGAGTCACATTAAAATAATTATTGTTTTTATCAATTTATCTTCAGCAGGATGGGGTGTGATGTTAGTACTGTTACAGTTTTTATCGACCATGAAGACCTCTTTGTGTGGAGTTTGCAATCTGCCTGTAAAAGGTCAGTAATTAAAATTTTATTTTCAAACATTCCAACTTGGTGAGTTTTCTTCTCACCAGATGACTTGGATCATAGTGAACGTCTGTTTTTATTTGAATGTATTTAAACATATTGTAATTCTTAAAATGCACTTTTGGTACTTGTTTTTTATCCAATGTCTAAAATGATAATAAATAAGGTTCCACCACAATCTTCAATTTAAGTTCCATACCTTTCCAAACTAAAATATCCAAGTTAAGTTTTTGTATAAAAACCAAAGTCCACTATCAATTTATGTAAGATAAGAATTAAATTAAACTGCATTTTTTTTCCCAGACTGCACAGGTATTTAGTTGTTATATTAATACAAAACAATCTAGCAACCTTTTCAGAAATTCTTTCTTTATCACTCCTCACTTCCTTCAAAGCTTTCTTCAATCTGTCTTTATTTTGATAAACGACACCAGTCTAAAACCTGTTTGTCACCTATAAACTGAAACCAGGCCTCTCAGTTTCAACCAGCTTCCCTTGCAGTGTGTTCAGTTTTCTTTTTTCCACATTATACGCCATGAATTTGTGCTGTGGGAAGGCTGTGTCCTCCTGCCTTGTTTTTCCCTTTTTCCATGTAGTCATCAATATCAGTGCTTGTTCCCACACAGACTTGAAAACACAAAGTTCAAGCAGCAGAAGTGATATTTCTCAACCTTCAGTTCTGTGTGTCTCACATTTTGCAATACAAGGTAAATGAAAACCCAAGAATTCGAGTACTTGCGGAAAATGCTGCTTATTTCGTTCACAGGCTTGCAAGAAAAAGCAATGTGGGGAGTTTGTAAAAGGTTTGCTGTGTGGACGCTGTGGACACTCAGCTCAGGAGGAGTGGAAGTGTTCTGTCATGGTTGAAGCTGGAAGTCTGGAAATGATTAGAGGCAATTTGTTACTGTCAGTGCACGGAGCTTCAGCCTTCTGTGTTTGTGTGTGATAGATGGGATGGGAGAAAATAGCACACACTTATCAATGAAATACTTTTACTTGGTGGTCCTCTGTGATTGCTTATTTTGGAAAGTATTTCAAAGACCAGCTTTTATGGACATTTTCCGTCTATATCTTGAGTCTTGGTATCCAAACTTTACCCTCTGGTTGTTTTCGTCCCCTCTCAATCTCGCCATACAAAATACAAATGCAAGCCTTTGACCTGGCTGATGTTTGCTCTTTGCCTAAAGAGTAGAGATAAAGACAGAGAGGAAAGCTGTGAGTGGTGCAGTAGATCGCCCCCCCTCCTCCCCAAGGGGATCGGATGTTCTCAGCCGTTATAAGCAAGCAAAGCTGGCGGCCGGCAGACCGTCTGGCTCCAGTGCAGCCCGGGCACACAGACAATGCCAGACCTTCTGTCATAAGGTTTGCTTTCACTGAGGTCAGCTAAACAAGCCTCCAGGCCCTGAACAGAGCCATGCGCACACACACTACTCCATCCTCTGAACACACTCAGTTTAACTTACTTTCCCCCCTCTACCTTGGACTACAGTGTCAAACCCTTGTTTGTATTGTCTGCGTCTGTGTTTGCAGTGTCACTCAGTCCTGTTGTGTGTGGCCTCCTTCTTGAATGCCTGGGAGGAAGAGCACTTGAACAGCTTGGCAAATTTTCCATATGCCACTTTAATTAGAGCATTACAGGTTAACATGATAAATTGTTAGAGACTTACAGTGCCACACAAAAGTTTGTAACCCTTGAAGAAAATCTTGTAGTTCATAACTGTAAAATGCAGGGAAATATTTAAAATCTTTTTGCAAATAAAATCTAAAAAGGGTTACATGCAAATGTATTTACCCCTTCTATTGTTTTGCTCCCAAATAAAATCCAGTACAACCAGTTGCCTTCAGAAGGCACCTTATTAGCAAATAGAGTCCAAAGGTATGTAATTTAATCTCAGTATCAGTACGAATGCTCTGAGAAGGCCTCAGATGAGAACATTAGTGACAACAATGAAGACCAAGTAATACAGCCGACAGTTCAAGGATAAAGTTGTGGATAAGTTTAAAGCAGGATTAGGTTATAAAATAATATCCTAAGCTTTAAGCATTTCACCGAACACAGTTCAATTTCAAAAACAGAAAGAGTATGGCCATACTCCTAAACCGATATGCTGGGCAGGGACAATATTAGTCAGAAAAGCAGCCAAGCTGCAGAAATTGTGGAGGAGCTACAGAGATCCAGTACTCATGTGGGAGAATTGGTTGAAAGGACAACTATAAGTCATGCATTGCAGAAAACAGACATTTTTTTTAGCCTTTATCCAAAATTATGTTTGGAAAAACAACTAACACCATGAAAACACTGTGCCCACTGAAAAAAGGAGGTGGCAGCATCATGCTGTGGGTATGCTTTTCTACAGTGAAGCTGGTCAAAGAAGAAAAAAAAAATGGGCTTCAAAAGACTTGAGAGTTGGACTGAGGTTCACCTTTCAGCAGAACAACAACCCTAACCAGAGCTATTTTGGAATGGTTCATATCAAAGCATTTTGACAGCATAGGCTGAAATCTAATTGAGAATTGTTGGAAAGACTTGAAAATTGCTGTTCTGACTAAATCTGACTAAACGTGAGCTATTTTACAACATGAATAGGCAACAATCTCAATGTCTAAATGTACAAAGACTGAAGAGACAGTTCAAAAGACTTGAATCTGGCAGGTCTGAACCCATATGCAAGCCACAATTTTCAGATTTGTATATGTAAAAACTAATTGAAAAGCATCTCTAAACTGTCCTCTCCCTTCCACTCCACTATTGTATAATACTCAGTCACAAAGACAAACAATTCTACTTATCTGCAAAATGTTGAGTTCATATTTACTGAAAGCTTTTATTCAGTCTGACTAACATGTTTTTTTCATAATTGATTAATAAACAATAAAAAGGACACAATGGTTAATTTTACAGTAATGTAAAACTACATGCACATTTTTCTGTTTTTACCAAACCCTGTCAGGATGTTTATGTAACTACTTCCTGTTTTAAGAGTTTATGTCTTCCAACTGCCATATCCTAGTGAATGTAAAGTGGAAAAGACACATCTAGTAAAAATGTTAAGGAAATTTATACTTATAGCCTTGATGTTAGTTTGCTTTGCTGAGGTATTGAGTATTTCATGGGACTAAACTGAATGACAGGGGTAAACAGAGTGACTGGGGTAATATCAGTGAACAGTTTCTCTCTAAATAAATTATTGAAAAACCATTGAACCAAGAAAAGGGGGTTCTAATTCAATAGGTTCAAATAAATTAAATAGGTGTTGTTATTTGAAGGAACCAAATGCAGTCCCAAATTAGAAGATTTTTTAAAAAGCTTTTAAATAAATTAATATTTTATTGCAGCAGCATGAACATAACATTTGATAAATATCCAAGAAACAAACATTGTTTCTTTCCAGACTGAGATTTTTCATATGCTTGATGCTCTGTTGCTACAGAAAGCATAGTTTGGACATCATGCATGTTAAACAAGGCTGTGCTACTTTTTATTGTTCACCTCTTAAGAAAAGCAACTGTGTTTTGTGGCAGTCACACACTCCTTTGTGAATCAACTGGAGGTGAGCAGAGGTTCTGTCTGCAGAGCTGGAGGATGCACCAGTCTAGATTTCACAGTCCATCTCTGTCTTTACACCCAGCAAACATCTCAGGGCAGAACCCTGCCCCCTCCACTATTACCAACCCCCGTACAATGCAAAGATATTATTTAGCCTTACATTAATTATTCTGGCGCAGTATAAATTACAGTGCCCTCTCTAAAAAAGCATCTAACAGTCTCATCATTCACAACAGACACCAGGGGCCACCAACTCCACATTGACTGCACATGTAGAAAATCAATAGAAAATATGTTAAAGGTACATCTGACATATAAGTTATATATATTTTTAACTAATTTAAAACTCTATATATTAGAATTGTCCTTTTAATTGTTTTTTAAAGATAATACTTAATTTTAAATTAACTTTTTGATGTCAAAAATGGCTTTGTAGCATCATCTTTCTTACAACAGGAAGAACTGTCCATGGATTATGACATATCTTTTGCATCTGCAGTGTCTGCTAGGGTAGTGTTGCACTAAGACAACGATTGTTTCTTGATAGAAAAGACCTTTTAAACTTTAATATATACAGAGTGGACGAGTGGCCACTTATTGTCAGCAAATAAAATGAATGGCAGGAGTACCTTTGCCATAATGATAGTCTATTATCAGGCTCCATTGAAATATAAAGTAGAAGAGAAAACAGCACAGCCCATGCCCCAGCTGGAACAGATCCCTTTAGCAGGGAGTAAACAGCCAGACCACTGATCCATCCGCAGATTATGTTTATCAGCATAAAGTTTATCTGGTGAAAAAATGCTTTCTTTTACAGCGGTTGGTACCTTTTATGTGTCATTGGTCAGTACAAAGTATCTGCTCATGTCTGGAAACTGCTCTGTCCAAACAATCCTCCTGAATGTTTAGCCTTGATAATTGGCTTTACCTGATGGAGTTTCAGTGGCATGGCAACAGTGTCCTCTGAATAACACTATGACAGCTACATTATCATAGTGCAGTTCAAACCTTATGAGTAAAACAAAAACTGATTATGTGAGACTTACACAACCACGCCATTAATCGACAACATAATAATGTTGGTTGCATGGTTGATTGGTGGAATGTGCTAACGCATCGTCTTTGCACATCAGAATATAAATTTTGGTCAGATCCAGACCAAGAATAACATCTATCTAAATTATCCAAATTAAGTCTGAATTATTACTGTGTTTCAAATTACAGTTTTTGTGCCAAGCTATCATTTGGCAGTGTGGTGATTTGAAGGCAGACTGGGATCACCACAGAGCGCTTTTATATCCCTCCACTGGGTGCCAGTTGTCAGGTGTCCAAGCTGTTGCTCTCAAATAACATTTTCTCACCGTGAAAATCTTCACTTAATGAAGTCAAACTTGAGCTGGAGACTTTTATTGATTTTGTTTTGGGGGCACATTGTGCTTTTCATTGATGCACAAATCTGGTGTTCCAACATAACATTTCTCTCTTTGGCAGTGTTTTCAGCAGCCTTGTAC
The DNA here is from genome assembly GCF_021462225.1 of Girardinichthys multiradiatus. Lineage (NCBI taxonomy): Eukaryota > Metazoa > Chordata > Actinopteri > Cyprinodontiformes > Goodeidae > Girardinichthys > Girardinichthys multiradiatus. The sequence continues at coordinate 25,046,486 of NC_061795.1, read as the reverse complement.
TAGCTTTTCAGATGTTTCTCGATTTTGGTCATGGAGAGGAATCTAACTATTGTTAGTTACAAAGCTAAACACCTTAAAATGGGGGTATGTACCTTTTAATTTTAGATGTTCAAAAAACAAAATCATGAGCAGCGGGATTTAGCTGCCAATTTATCAATTCTTTTAGGTTGAGAAATTGGTGCCAGTTCTATTGAAGCTAGATGGCCGACACAAATCAAATGTTTCTCTTACTCCGCTTTGGCCTGCTCCAACTCTGCTCTCAGTCCATCTTTCCCCTCTGCAGCTCCTTCTTCTCCTTTTCACCCACCCCTGTTTTTTTATCTCTAAATCAACTGCCCTTGGATTACTGGGGCTTGTGGAGGTCTATCAGAAACATGTGTGGAGGTTTGAAGGCAGCCGATGGGAAGTCCTTAGCAAGCTGCTCGCCCTCATTTCTCCCAAATAGCTGGAGCCAGTGGGAGAGAAAAACTCTCAGCGAGTTCAAAGAGAGAAACGTACTGGCTTTTTACAAGATATTCTTTTCCACTGAATGGACGTGAAAAAAACAGAAAGATCTTGCTCTTAAGCAGGCGGCTATGTCTAATAAACACAGCAGCCAAGTGGAAAACTGGATGACTGAAACACCGTTTGTCTTTTAGCTAGTGAAAATTCTACCTTGAATCTTGGTCTGACTCATCTTGTATTTGTTTAGCTGCAAATAATACAATTAAGGACATGACTTGGAGGTATTATTAACAGTGAATGATAACGCTTAAAAACACCAGTAGGTATATTCATTTTTAAATGTACCAAAACTGTGACATTTTGGGAAGTCTGATCACATCCCTGCATTTGTCTGATGTAGGTGTGCATGTGAGTGATCTATGTATGTTTGTAAATGAGTTAAAACAGTTTTGAAAAGCATTCAAGCGCATGTTACACTGCCACCTTGTGGAATCAAACTGTATCGTTCCAGTCTGCACAAACTTAAATACTTACATTTATTTGTACACTCAACAAACGGGACATAAACAAAAACACGGGAGCAACATGGTCTTTGAGTTTCCCATCATATGAGTGTGGGAGAAAACATAGTCTCCCTATTACCTTGTTCAGGAGTGTGATAGGGGCTAAAAGATTAAAAACGATGTGAGAAATTACAAATATAATTCTTTGTAGGAATTCACACATAAATGTAAGAAAAAAAAAAAAAAAAAGAAACTTGAGTGAGTTTAATACCTGTAACAGATGCAACAAGATACTGGACATTCATATAAACCCCAGTAAAATATCAACAACTGAATGAATAATTGGCGAGACAGATTAACACCTTCAGAAAACCGGATGAAACTCCTGAATGGACGAGGCAGATTTTTGCTGTTAAATAATTTATTTTATTCTGTTTCTGGGATTGTAAATCCATGTTTGGGTTTAGGTCTAAACACCTGGAAAGTTCTGGAAAAGTAAACAATAGACTGTAATAAAGTTCAAGAAGAGTACGGTCTGGAAAGTAACTTCTAAATTCCTTCGAAATACCGATTAAGTTCCATGAAAGTGGCCAATAAATTAGAAGAAAGTCTCCAGAAAGAAGGTTTGAAAAAGTATGTGGTAAATTCTGGGAAGTTACCCATTAATTTCCAAAAAAGTAATCAATAACTTCTAAAAAAAGTATCCTAAAAGTACCTGGTAACTTCTAATTATTTTCTGTCAAGTTCTGGAAAGTAATTAGTACGTTCTGGGAAAGGATCTTGTAAGTTCCAAAAAAGCTTTAGTGGCCTGATAAGTTCCAGAAAATATCAGGTTAGTTCTGGGATGGTTACTTAAACTAATCTTGATACATATGTATAAAAGTAACTAGCTGTAAAGCTTGATTAAGTATGTTGTCTTTATACACACAATCAATTACATAGTATAAATAACTTGTAAAATCTCACCTTGTGTTTTTATTCTTAATGTATAAAGTAAAAATTCTCCTCTGGAAATTATGAAAGTACGGAAGCCCTGAAAGCCTTTGGGAGAAAAAGAAAATGTTGAAATACTTTAATCTACATTTTTGTCTCACTTGCCATTCAGGGCTTCCGTATTAAAGTAATCCAATGGATGAATGACTATGAATGTCCAGAAAACATCAAACTAAAATATCCATCCTTCTTATTGTTTTTGTTATTGGAGCTGGTATTAGAAATTTATTATGGGGCAAATTTATACATGAAAGGAGTTATGTTGTCAACAAGGACACAGAGATTTTTGTGTGCATTAGAGTACAGGAGTTACAAAATTGTTCCAGTGGAAATTAGGAAAAAACTATTTTGTTGGACAATTTATGTCAGGTCTAAGATCAACCTTGAATCTTTGAGTTACTGTCACATGGATAAGTGTAGGCATAATGTAATCTGTATAATATATATTTTTTTATTTTGGCATTTCTTTTAGTTGGCATTGTGCACTTAAGGGGATAATTGTAGAGATTTGTGGCATCCTTTCTTAACCAACACACAGTATCTAATGTCATGTGTGGCAAAGTCCACCAGTTCTTGTCAGTTAAAAGCAATATCAACCACAAAAAAGCAAACAGGCTTTTTTTTTTTTTTTACCTATTATGAAGCATCTTCCAGAGAAATCATCTTTGTCTCACTTTTAACTACAAAGCTGAGTGCAAACAAATGAAGAGGCCAGAAGGAGAATGGAAAAATCCATGTAATTTAGGTAAAGCCGTGTCATAAAGGCAACACTAATGAAGCGGAGGTTTTAAGAGGCGGAGAGGGGGAGGGAGGAAATGGTTTACATATGGATTTGAAAGAACACAGGCATCACAGCTATGTTTTGTTCTTAATGAATCAAAGTGATCCCGCTGTTTGTTTTTCCCTCCTGCCTCTGCTACACCACTCCTCTTTTGACACCCACTTTGGTTTTTGCTCAAATTCAACCTCCACAATGTTAAACTTTAAAATCTCTTATGAAAGTATACTTTTTTAATTTGATAAAATAGTAATAACCTTTTAAGTGTTAGTGTGTTTGTCTTTTTCTTTTGACTTTCTCATGTTTTCTCTGCTATTCTTTTATCAGCAGTTTGATTTAAAACACATCTGCAATCCAAAAGCCAGTAATGGGAGATTTATTTTCTGTCTCGCTATAAATTGACACCTGAACACTTGTGGCATGTAATGTTAAAAGCAGCAGTTTAGCACTTTAATATATCAGATTGCTTTTTCTCTAAAGACATGTCATGATTTACAGTTTGAGTTTTGTTTTGAATCTCGCCTCTGAACATGATTGTTTATATTTTCCAGATGGTGCTTTAGTTCATTCCTTTAGGTTTAGCTTATTACTTGTTGTGGTAATGGTGCACCATATGGGCCCGCCTTCACTGCAAGCATATGTCAATGTTTTCTCACCACTAATGCCACTGCTCCTTCTTTGAAACTCTTTTGATAGATATTGACCACTATAGACCAGGAACAACCCACCAAGGTTATCATTTTGGAGATGCTCTAACTCTGCCCTGGTCAAACTAGATCAAATACCTTTAAATGCCAGTTTTTCCTGCTTCTAACACATCTGCTTTGACGACACATTGTTCACTTTTTGCTTAATATATCTCATCCACTAACAGGTGTCATGGTGAAGACATAATTATTGTTCACTACTTCACCTGTAAGTGGCCATAATGTTATGAATTATTGGTGCACATAAACATGCACATAATCTTGTGTTACACTCAAAAATGTAATTCTCCCTGTGACCACATCAACAGCACAGAAATATTTAGAGACCTTCCTTTTTAATGAGAAAAATATAAAATGATTAAATAAATGCCTTTACTACTGGACAAAGGCCCAAGAGGAAGTAAGCTTTATGCTTCTGTTGCTTCACACATATTTATGAACACTGTCAGAGGAAATGTACTTCTCATTTCAGAATAGTACAAATTAGAATAAAATGATTATTACCCCTATGAAAATTGTTTTAAAAGTATTTCCTAAGTGCAAAGAACAAAGATATAAAACAGAGCAAATATTTTTAAAACAGCTTTCTAGGGTTTTGGCTTTTGGACAATTACACTATTTTACTTTGACATGAAATGATTCTACAGAACCTACCTGGTTTCAACATCTAGTTTAGTAGCTAGCCCCCATGATGCTTTTAGTTATCTGTATATTGTTTTTGCTGGATTACAGCCTGCCGTCATTTGCTATAGTTTTCAGTAAGTCTCTGACACGTCCCGAGGAATCGCAGCCCAGTTTTCTTTAGGCAATTCTCTCAAGTTCCTCCAGATATGACAACCTTCTGGCTTGGACCTCCTTCAGAGGACTCAGGACGCACCTCTAAGCGGGGCCGGTGCTCAGAGCGATGACCAAGAGCGTGTTGTTCCCCACATGTACAAATTGGGGCCTTTCAGAAAGAAAGTCCAGAATCCAGTTGCACAGTGTGGTGCTTAGTTTGCTTACCAACTGCTGACGAATTATCATATTGAAGGGTGAGCCAAAATCAATAAAGAGCATTCATACAAAGACGTTCTTTCCCACCAGGTGCTGAAGACGTAATGACATCTTCTTTGGAGCAGTTTAAGTGGTAAGCAAACTGGCATGGATCAAAACCAAGGGGAAGTTAGAGATCAAGTGCTGTTTTATGAGCCTCTTAAAACAGTTAATCATTATCACAGTAAGTGCAGTCATTCAGAGAGGTTACTGTGGACTTCTTGGGCACTAGTATGATGCTGGCTGTCTTGAAATGATGGAATAATGGCCTGCTTCAGAGAGGTGTTAAAAATATCAGTCAGAACCAAGGCCAGCTAGTCAGCGCATTTGTCAGATTCACCTCTCTGGTATCTCATCCGCGGCGGCTGCTTTCTCTATTTTGATGTTCTTCAGGTTTCTGTGGCCCTCCACAACTTCAAAAGACAGTTGACAGGAAATCTGAGGGGTGTTCTGATGTTGGCATGATCCTGGAGGAAATCCTGAATTTTCTGTCCATATTCCCACTTTGCTTGTCTTATTGCAGGATTCAGGTTGGCTATTTTCAGTGACATCAGGTCTCCAGATTTAAATGCAACATTTCTTACTTTCAGTATACTCATTCACATTGACATGTTGATGATAGGTAGATATTGTCCTAAAGATGTTCCAGTCTGTTCACTCAAAACAAGGCTGAGGTGCTTCTATAGCCCCTTTAGACGAGACTCTAACCTGCTTCACAGCAGGCTTTCCACAAATGGGTATTTGAGTGCAGTGCCGCTTTTACCGCGTTCATTGTGCAAGGGCTTTGTATCTGAAATATACCTCCTCTGTCACCTACTTAACCTTAACAAGGGAGGTAGTAATTACATATAAACGGTATTTTGTAAAACTAGAAAATTTAACTGAAAGGTTTTAAATTTAATGAATATATTTTCACTAATAAATGGCGTCTTAGATACAATTAGACAGAAGGAAAGTACAAAACTGCTTGCATACAAACAATAATAAGGGGACTTTACTGGGGAAACACCATAAAATGGGGTGAGTCCAATACGAGCTCCTTACTGCCTATTGCTCTCTGAAATAAGCAAGTTTTAATGTTCAAGAGTAATGCTTAATTATCCATACATGGCCATTTACAAGCAAATTGCCAAAGGGCTCGAGCTTCACAACACTCCCATGTCTATTAGAAGATATTATTATTGCATTCAGTCAGAATTATTCACTGCATTACCCACGATTCATAGCATGTATTAGCACAAGCAATTTAATGCATATGACTACAGTGGATCTTAGTAGGGGGGCCCCTAATTGCTTTGAAACTAATTTCACAATCATTAGTTTTGGTGGTGATGTGACTGACATAATGTTTTTACAAAATCTTGGAAAATGGACTTGTTTCACATGTTGTGTGCTGGAAATTCTAAACATAAATGATCAAATTACTGCATGTGTAGCTCTGTGCTGCCAAGACATACTGTCCAGTGAAGACAGTTTATATTTTTAAGGGAAATCTCTTTCCCAGCTTAACAAAATGTCCAGAAAACAAATGACTGTAATACTACTACATACCTACTACTGCCAGTGTTTAGACCAAACCCTGAAATCAAAGGATGGGTCTTTTGTAAATACATTCTAACAGCTTAAGGTGCAGGCCAAACAGAAAGCCATTTAGCCTTAAGGTGAAGTTAATGATCCTTGGCCAAGTGCTGCATGCTTTCCATATGTAAGATGAGGAGATATTTTACAAAGCCACTGAATCAGCCTAATGCTGTTATGGGCCATTGTTCACAATAAACATGTAAATTGTGTTTAGGGAATAGCAGACAAATCAGTGGGTTAATGGCACTGATTCAAGAATAAATTATAATCATAGTGGGATGGGTGTATGCTAAATAATAAAAACAACATAAAGCATCCAGAGAAGCTGAAGGACATTAAAATTAAAAGGATAAAATGAAAGTGCTGCGATTAAATTAATGTTGATCCTATTTGATTTGAGTGTTTGAGCACTGTGTAACATGGTGACAAAAAATAAAAGTACAATCTTCTTTATTTTTAGCTTATAAATTAAGGTCGTTTTATGATATACATGAGAAGAAGACCTTTAAAAATAGAAAACTGTTATCTATTCAACATTAGCGAAATTCTGAATACATGCACAAAACTATATGTTTCCTCTGGACCTCTGAGTTTTGTTAGCTCTACTCTGTGAGGGAGAGAGCGATTTGTAAATGTTGTAGTAAGATAATAAAGCCACTGGGTGGTAGTATATCTTTAGCTTTTTCGACAGAAACATGATGTAAATATATTTTATGGTGAATAAATGAGCATTAGTTTACTAGTTTGTATTTAGAATGAACAGCAAAATAATGTTAATCTTGTAAGGCTGACAATAAGATTTCAATTAAAAAGGAAACCTCCGGTATACTCTGAAATATTGTCACATTTTCACATATTACCACCACAACACAAGCTTCAAAGTATTTTAATAGGATTTTGTGATAGTCCAACAGAAAAAATGCAATGTTTTCTAATTTTAAAAATTGTTATGTACATTTGTATTCAGTCTTCTTTAATCTTATATGCCCAAGGAATTGAATTGGACACACTTATTTCAGACGTTAACTAATTCTTAAATGGAGTCCAGCTGTGTAGTTTAAATCCAGCTGTTCTGTGAAAGCTTCGGAGGTTTGTTAGAGAAAATTTGTGAACAAACAGCATTATGAAGACCAAGGAACACAGCAGACAGGTCAGGGATAACGTTTATAGCAGGGTTAGGTTAGAAAACAATGTGCCAATATTTGAACATCTCACAGAGTACTGTTCGGCCCATCTTCTGAAAATGGAAATAGAAGTGGAACCCTACCAGGACATGGTTTTCCACCTAAACTAACAGGCTGGGCAAGGAGAGAATTAATCAGAGAAGCAGCCAAGAGGAACAAGGTAACTCTGGAGAACCTGCAGAGATCCACAGCTCAGATGGGAGAATCTGCAAACAGGATGGCTATGAATTGGGAACGCTACAAATTTGGCCTTAATGGAAAAGTTGTAAAAATAGCCATTGCTGGGTAATACATCACCCTGACCAAATCATCCTTACGGTGAATCATGATGGTGGTAGCATCATGCTGGGATGGTGCTTTTCTTTAGCACGGACAGGGAAACTGGTCAGAGTTGATGAGAAAATGGTTGGAGCTAAACACAAGACAGTTCTAGAAGAAAACCAGATAAGGGCTGTAAAAGACTGGAGACTGGGGCAGAGGTTCACCTTCCAGTAAGACACCGATCCTAAAGACACAGCCAGAGCTCCATGAAGTGGTTTAGATCTAAGTATATTCATGCTAGTATGACTCAGTCAAGGTCAAAAACGTTTCCAATTGAGAATCTTTGGCAAGACCTGAAAATTTATATTCATAGGTGCTCTTCATCCAATCTGACTGAACTTGAGCCATTTTGCAAAGAAGGATGGACAGAAATTTCTGTCTATAGCAATAGAGCAAAGCTGTGTGACAAAAGGCATCCAGCTAAACTTGTAGCAAAGGGTGCCTCTGCAAAGTATTGATTGATTGGGACTGAATACAAATGCACACCTCAACATTCAGATTTTTATTTATTAATTTTAAACTCATGTATCCGTTGTCTTTAACTCCACAATTATGCTTTACTTTGTGTTGCTCTTTCACATTAAATTCTGATAAAAAAGATTGAATACGTTTTTTGGTTGTAATGTGAAAAAATGTGAAAACAATTAAGGATTATCAATATGTTTAAATTAGACAAAAAATGTTCTACAGACCAGAAATTAACAATGAGGAAAACAGTAAGGATACAAGTTAAAAGTATCCTTACTGTTTTCCTCATTGTTAATTTCTGGTCTGTAGAACATTTTTTGTCTAAGGCTACAAGTTAAAAGGTTAAAAGTTTCATTTTCCCATAGGTCTAAATCCAAAGGAAGAAAACTGTGAGGACACATTAATCAGGGCCAGAGGCAAGGGGGGGTTGGGTCAGAATGGAGACAGGTCATCATAGTGCCCCAGATTTGGAGCAACCACTGAGACTGATGCTGCAAGCAACAGATAACAGCTTGCAGCGTGAAGAGAGATTAAGAAACAAGGCAGAAATTGTAGTGGGAGATGGACCCCACCCCACATGGGGCTGTGGTAAAAAGCCATGCTAATAACATGCTGCAATAAGTGGTTCTGTAATTATAGGTCTGTGAACAGTAAATATGTCCTTACTTAAACATTATGCAGTAAGGTATCATTCATCTAGCAGATCTATTTTGAAGCAAAACTGTAATTGCACCTGAATTGTGCAGGCTTAGACCTTTGGGTTATTTTGTTCCAAATTCTAATGTCTCTATATAGCTGCACAGAATACAATTTAACCAAACTCTTAGTGAATCTGTAGTGAAATATTGATGTGACAGCATCCCACCTGATTTGGCTCCTCCAAAGCACTGACCACGATTCCCACACTACTCAATGAGGGGTCCTTTCCTCTGCCAATGTTATCAATCAGATCTTCTGCAGTTATTACTCATTCGGCCAGCCGCCGTGCCTTTTGTCCAAAATCATTTCACCCTCTGTCTCTAAGACCTTCTCCCGCCCTGCTGTGGCCCATCTGCTCCCTTGTCTGACACATCCAACACAGCCCTCCATTCCTTTCACACACAAAAGCTCTCCATACCAGCTGTCCGACTCCTATCCTCTGTCAGTGAAAGGTGCCCCAGACTGACTTAGTGGTTGCTGTTCTCCAGCATCACTGAATCATGTTTTAAAAAGTTTTTATGTGAACAGAAAAAGGTATGGATTGGCACTCTTATTTTTAGATATCCATAATTTGGCTTTTAGTTCATGGCAAACTACTGGCCTGTTGTTTGGACACAATATATTGAATACAAGTATTTTCTAAAGGTCTTAAAAAACTTATAATTACATTAATTTGATAAAAATGTGGATTATTGCAATCATTTATTTTGCAACCCTATCCGTATTTACGGGTGATGACTGCATTTATTATGGTGTGTATCCAGATCCAAAAAGCTACTTACTGACTGTTTAATTGTCCACAAGTTGTGGAGGTATCCTTGAACATTATTTTCCTTTCGACATTGCCAAGACGGCTCTAATATTTATTTAAGAAGGAAGTAATCTGCCATGCCTAATATGTGCTTAAAATAGATAGCAGTCATTGACAGCAGTTATAAATAGAGAAAAGGATGAGGGGTCCTCTGAAGCAGCTTTTAAATGGCAATGGCACACTGCTGTTTTTTACTGAAGACTGCAGCCGGGAGCTCACCTATCATTAATACCATAAAAATCTCAAATACCCCTGAACTTAGTCATCCTCCTCATCCAGTTCTGGAAAGATGCATTTGAAGGGAAACTAAATACGTTTTATGAGAGGATCAAAGGGATTACTATGAAGAGTTTTTCTATTCGTGGACACAGTGGAAGCAGGGATTGGATCACTTTTCAGTGTTGACAGATCTCTTTTTCCATTTCCTTGAGCTTGGTGTTGAATTATTCAAACGTGTTTTACTTAAATGGTTAAAATGTGTTAAAAATAATTATTATAAATTAATTGGGGAACATAAGAGAATATTTAGTTGAGATCAAAATATATTTTTAAAAGGCAAACTGATCTCACCATTGCAAAGGAATTTACACCTCTGAAGTTTTTTCACATTTTGTTACTTTTCAGCCTAATACTTGAGTGTATTTTACTGGGGTTTCATGTATAGACCCCCCCAAAAAAGTTTACAACTGAGGCCAGCAAATACTGCTGCCAGTCATTTAGGGCATGTCTCTACCAACATTGGCCATCCAGAGAGTGACATTGTTACTTATTCTTTTCATAATAGCACAGGCTCAATTAAATTGGATGGAGAGCATCAATGAACAATAACTTTTAAATCTTTCCACATTTTCCCTCAATTGGATTACGGTCTGGGCTTTGACTGGGCCATTCCATTAGGTTAGGTCAGGTGTAGCTATTCCATTAATGTTTAGTGTTGTAGCCCTGCTATAAGTTGAACCTTTTCCATAGTCTCAGGGATTTTGCATCCTCTAGCAAAGTCATCAAGGCACACACAAGTTTTTGTTTAGCTTCCCATCTACACCAACGTGCTTCCTTGTACCATGTTTCAAGGGTAATGGGTTCAGGGTTATTCCTCCAAAGCTATATATCAGCTCCTCTGGAGTTACTGTAGGTCTATTACTTATAATCTCTGATTCATGCTTTTCTTGTTTGGCATGTGAGTTTACGTTTGCTGGTAGGTTTGCATCTTCATGAGATGTTTAAAACTTTAGATATTTTTTAATAACCAAACCCTCCTTTAAACTTCACCAAAACATTATTAGTGACCTGTCTGGTGTGTGCCTTGGTCTTTGAGGGCTTTCACAGAACAGCCATATTGATGCAGATATGAAATTACAACAACGGGACTTTCTATACTCTGTTAAGGTGTTTTCTTAACCCAGTTGCTGCACTGGGTTTTATTTAGGGCTATCAGATTGTTGGGGCTGAGAACATGTGCATGTCATACGTTTTAACCTTTTATTTGTTCTATAAATGTGAAAACCATGTATTTATTTACGTATTACAATTATGCACAACTTTGTGTCGGTTTATCTTTGAAGTTTGTGGTTGTAGTGTGACAAAATGTGAAAAAGTGGAAATGGTTATGAATAATATTGTAAGGCACTGTATAATACAGCTTAATGGGTTGCTTTCAGGGCTACATTTTGCATAGCACCATGAACTTGCATGTTTGCTCTTGGACCAGATAATGTTTCATTGCATTGTATCGCAATATGTGGGGATGCAGGTGGAAGGCAGACCAGCTGACTGGTGGAAAGGCGGAGGAGGAGGAGGAAGGCAAACAGCCGGGCTGGACGGGGGGCTGCTGCTGCTTTACTCCGACAGACAGACTTATCTGAACGGATTGGATCTGCAACGCAAGTCGCTGCTGTAGAGTTCCAGACAGCAACCTGCCTGTGGTAGTTTAGTCCAGCAGCTACACCTGACTTAATCTTGATTCTACGAACATCGAACTGTTCTTTCCGTAACCCTGGAGGTTGTCAAATTACACCAGAGCCCTACATAGTTGAATTGGTTGACATCTAATATGTCTATATTACCGTTCACTCCTCCGATCGTTAAGAGGCTTCTGTGCTGGAAGAAAGGAGAACAAAACGGGCAGGAGGAGAAATGGTGCGAAAAGGCTGTCAAAAGTCTTGTAAAGAAGCTGAAGAGGACGGGGCAGCTGGAGGAGTTGGAGAAGGCCATCACAACCCAGAATATCAACACGAAATGTTTAACCATACCCAGGTAAAATCACTGGGCGAAAACACTTACAAGTAGCTCGAACTAGTAGCTGATGCTCATGACAGCTAATGCTAGCCCGTAGCTAAGGAGCTAGCCTGGTAGTTAGCCTGAGCTAGCATTAGCAGGTAAGTGTTATTAAAGACGGTTTTACCTGATAGCGCAAATGTTTCGCTATCAAATCAGCTGAAAAGTGTTAAAAGTGTTTAAAATTACATTGGTGTTAGCTTTAACTAACAAAATATTAGTCTTTCTTATTTACAGGCAAATAGCTGACATAACTCAGCAAACATTTAATAACAGTTCATCGTGACATCAAATCTCTACTTTATTATTGTAATTCATTGTTGTATTATAATATGTATTTCTTTTGGATTGGAGGACATTGCTAGTCTGTGTTATACTGAAAATTATAAGATATGATGCCTTCATCCCACAATTTACTACAAATTAGTTTGTTCATGTTCAGGTGTGCTCTACAGTAACAGTAGTACCTCATGTTTCTCCAGTGTTAAATAAACATGTCCACATGTGATAAAACACAGGGGTAGTTATCTGGCAGAGCAGAACTCTTGACTCACAGAGGATGTTTAGACTTCAGTGTTTGCACTCCGGGAAAGTTGTATTAAAAGGTTTGAGTTTGGGATTCACCATAAGGCAAACTGATCTGACTTGGACAATAGCTTGTTAGACATTTAGCTGTTTCTTAAGTGGATTGAATTAATGAAATGAGCCTTAATAAATAATAATTTGGTGATGTTACAAGATTTTTTAGTTAGCTCTATAAATAATAGTATTACTTTTCCACTTTATGTTTGGTAACTCTCAGTACTGAAGTAACATTTTGTTCCCACCCATTGTTTTCAGTAAATTTATAGGGATAATTGCAAACAAAACTAGAAGCCCCTTGTTATTATTTATGCACTGATCCGGAATAACATTATGTCTACTTGCGTAATAGTGTGTTGGCCATCAGCACCAATGCTTAGGTTGGTGGTACAGGTTATTGTAACATCTACATGGATTGCACATGGTCTCTGCCAGCTTTCATTTTTCCACAAGTGCATTCTGGTGCTGTAGGCTTCCCAGTTAGGTGACCCACCTGGCCATCCATGTGATGTGAAATTAATGTGTTTCAGGAGAGCAAGTCACCTTTTTTCCATTGTTCCGTGGTCCAATTCTGATGCTCACGTGGTAATTGCTGGGGCTTTCGGTGGTGGACAGGAGTCAACATGGACGCTTTGACAGACAATGCACTGCAATGCGCTAAGTATTCTGACACCCTCCTATCAGAACCAGAATGGACTTACTTTACGTTCATCTGTCGGATTGGACCTTATGGGCCTCCCGTGCTCCCCACGTGCATTAGTGAGCCATGACTCTTATTGCCAGTTTACAATTGTTCCTTCCTTGGATGCTCTTTTGATAGATATTGACCGCTGGAGACCGGGAACACCCGGCAAGAGCTGCAGTATAAAAGATGCTCTTACCCAGTCATCTAACCCATCACAACCAGACCCAACTTACTAAAATCCTCACATTTGCCCATTTTCCTGCTTCTAGTACATCAAATTTAAGGACAAAGATTTAACTTGTTTCCTAATATATCCCACCCTCTAACAGGTGTAATGATAAAACGATAATCAGTGTTAATTACTTCACCCATCGGTGGTCATAATGTTATGTCTGATCAGTGTATGAACATGTAGTAACCTACATTATTCTTAATTATTCACAATATGACTTTAATGACAATGTTTGCCACATGTGCGTTTGTGCCAAGAGTGGATTTACCTTTTAGAAATTAGACATTTCAAGTCCCTCAGTTCTTTGGACAGATTCACTGTACTCCTTATGAATTGTAGGCTGGCAGTTGTTTTCCACTAAGCAGGAGGGATGTCTGGCTTAATCTGTTTGTGTGTTCTGACAAGCCAGAGACAGGTCACAGAACAGGGAAGAATGAGTAGAGACACTGGAATGTGTCCTGCAGCTTAGCAGGGAAACCACCTCTGCAGGAGACGGCGGTAAAAAAGTGAGCATGACCCTTTTTGGTAGTGGTCGCTGGGAGGCGTTGAAAAGGAAATAATATCAAGTTTTTAATAATTTCAAGTAATCTCATTTCTTTTGTCTTTCCATGCATTCTATTTTTCCTTTTTGTAAGGTGCAACAAATATCTCTTTATGATTTTTATTGTACATTTAGAGAAAAGTAGAATCAAAGGTAAAATCCTTGTTTGTCTGCAGTGATCAGTTTTATTTGATTCTCAAAACTGTAAATAAAGTGTCAAGAATACCTCAACTTTAGTGAAACAATGCAGAAATAAAACTGGAAACCCTACAACAGAATAATCTTATTTTCACTGGCGCCTTATAGTAATGCTAACATTCGTGCCACAAGGGGGTTAGTAAATTGCCAACATGCTCAGCACCCAACAGCAGCCTTTTCTAATCAGAACTGCCAGAACACGTAACATGACATTCTGGTAGTACGTTCCAGGTCTTTAGATGGACGCCTGCAGGTCTCCCACAGAAAAGGACTTCCTCATGTGATCTACTGCCGCTTGTGGCGTTGGCCAGACCTGCAGTCTCACCATGAGCTGAGGGCTGTCGACCACTGTGAATTTGCCTTTCACACAAAGAAAGATGAAGTGTGCGTCAACCCCTACCACTACCAGAGGGTAGAGACTCCAGGTGAATGTTTGCTATGCTGTACAGTCTGCTGAATTTATTTAACAAACTGTGAATGGAATTGAAGTGATCGTTTTTCACTTTTCCAGTTTTGCCGCCTGTGTTAGTGCCACGCCACACAGATATTCCCACCGAGTTTCCACCACTGGACGACTACAGCCCATCAATACCTGAAAATACCAATTTCCCTTCTGGCATTGAGCCTCAGAGCAACTATATTCCTGGTGAGAGATATTGGGCTTCTAATTTTAAACTGTGAAGTTTGTATCAACAAAGGTCTGACGTTTGACAGGTTTGGGATGTTAAATGTGCTCTATGTTGCAGAAACTCCCCCTCCAGGGTATCTGAGTGAGGATGGTGAGACAAATGATCACCATGTCACCCACAACATGGACACAAGTGAGCCCCAAAACTATATTCATTACCAGTATATAGTCCCAATTTTCTAAATAAACCTCATCATGATCCAACACTGAACTCTGCTTTTAGGCTCCCCCAGCCTTTCACCCAATCCTGTTTCACCTACCAACAATAATTCTGGTAAGAAAATTCTAAAGGGTCTGTTTTTGTCTTTGAGCAGCAGCCGGCGTATCGATCTGGTTCGGGGTAATGTCATCGGAAATCAAATGTAGAATCAAATTACAGATAACTGTTTATGATTCTAATTTATTTAGTTTTTTGTCGTAATTACTAAACTATTGAATTATTTTTATTTGTTTATTCCTCTTTTTATTATTTGTGATCTTAATTTTAACACTTACCAGGATTTTAGAGCTTATGCCTCTTAATATTTTTATGTCTTACTCTACTGTCTCCTCATCAGCATCAACCCATCTCTGATGTTACATTTGTATACATTTTCTTACTTTTCCATAATTACTTTGTTTAGCTCATTTTTGCTTAGTTTATTCCATTAAATTCAGTTTTTATGTTATATAAAGCACTTTGTGTTGCCCTTGTTACTGAAAAGTGCTCCATAAATAAAAACTGGCTAATAAGTCAGTAATTTATGTCACAGTTATTTAAAGCTACTAGCCAGTATAAGTTTGTCATTCATTAAACGACATGGCATGGTCTGTTAAGTTTGCAATTTAGTGTTAGGATGGTGGTCGTTATTATTTATGATAAAATGTGCCTTCCAAAAAAACAAGCTTGCTTATGCCTCTGGTGACATAGAAGTAAGACAACTGATCAGAGCTCCTTTGGGTGTATGCATTTAAATCTTTCTTGCTTTCTCTTGTTTCTCTTTATTTGCATGTTTTATGTCAAATTCCTCCTTCAAAAGTCGTGCCGTATTTGCACACAGTGGCTTGGATTTCCGAAAAAAAATGGCAAAAATGAAACGCATATAAGTAATTTGTAGAGAGGACCACAGCAAACTGGAATGAAACATTGATGCTTCAGAATGTGTCAAAATCTGTCAAAAGCTCATTTTGTTCATTGATGTTCTTCCGTGGCCTTTAAAAAACAAATGGTATTTTGTAAAATCCTGCAAGGAAAATTCATAATTCATTGTCCAGTGAGATTTATTCTCATTGTAGATTTATAGTGGCTACTATATTTAAGTTTTGCTTTAAATCTCTTTGATTTTATGTAGAGTTCAGTAGTGATGTATATTTTATAATTTAAACTAAATCAGTCATTTGAGTCAGTTGACTTGAGTTTATACTTGACCTCTTGGTCCTTTTCCCTTCATCAAAATTTCAATACCTTTAATCTGTACCTTTTAATCTAATTATTCCAATAATGCCTAACTCCCTGAGGTAGTCAGTTTCTCTGGGTAGATTTTTGAGCAGGACGTTTCTTAAACAGTCTAAAATGTTAATGTTGTAATGTAGGAAAATAAAAAAAAAAGGATAAAGGGGTGTGAATACTTTTGCAAGGTACTTTTAAATAGGTGCTGCAAATAGGACATGACCACATAGTGTTTTATTGTAAGGATGCTCCCTGGTGGGAAAAGAGAGGTTTTCTTTTGCTCATTATAATTTTCTTTTTCTTTTTTCTGATTGTGGACATTGCACCTCACCAACATGGTGAGCAGAATAATTTTATTTCTTAGTGATGCTGTTGTTCATACTGGTCCATAGTATAAGATCATTTTTCTTATTGAGTAACTTGAACTTTCATCTGCTAATGTCTGCCTACTTTTCCACTAATCCAGACCTGCAGCCTGTGACGTACTGTGAATCTGCCTTCTGGTGCTCCATCTCCTACTATGAGCTGAACCAGCGGGTTGGAGAGACTTTCCATGCATCCCAGCCTTCCCTAACAGTAGATGGATTCACAGACCCCTCAAATTCTGAGCGTTTCTGTCTGGGCTTGCTGTCCAACGTAAACCGGAACTCGGCAGTAGAGCTCACTCGCCGACACATTGGTACTGCCTTTTTCTTCTTTTTCCCACAATCTTTGCCTTTATATTAATGCTTGAAGGAAACTTCAGGTTGTTTGCTTGGCTACAATTGTTTCTGTTTCTCTTTCAGGACGGGGTGTGAGGTTGTACTACATTGGGGGAGAGGTGTTTGCAGAGTGTCTTAGTGACAGTGCCATCTTTGTTCAAAGTCCAAACTGCAACCAGCGCTATGGTTGGCATCCTGCCACTGTGTGCAAAATACCTCCAGGTCAGCGTGAAACTGCGGCATGTAATATTGAAACTAAACCGAGGTACAATCCAGTGTCCTCCACACTTAATAGCCCTACTGATAAAGATTTATAAAAAGCTTTTAAAATGTAATCTTTTACTGAAGTAGCATAGTCTCAGACTGCAATCTGTAGAAAAATCCATCCTTTAATTTGAGGAAATGTCTTCATCCGGTAAAGTCTTTCAAAATTGGTACTTCCACACTTATTTTATACTTTATAACCCTGCCCTAAATTGATAAAAGTGAACTTTTAATAAGTAATCCATGACTACCTAAATTCCTGGGGTTTAAATAGGATACGATACGGGGGCCCTACAGTCATCATTACTTTAAAACAACTGTAATTGTGACAAACAAGGCTAGAGGAGAGCCTTTAGTTTATCTTGCTACCATGCATGGTGAGGGCCATGATAAGGGAGGTAAAAAAATGCCTTTTCTGTTTTACCAAAACAAAGGTAAACATAAGGAGTTTGCTAAACTAGTAGAACCTTACCTGGAACAAGGCAATTGGTGACATGAGAGCAAGAATTAGTCTGGTTTGGAACAATGGAAATACAAAAATACTTTTAAGTATGGTCAAGCATCTGTGATGCTGTGGGCCTGTCTCTTATCCAAAGATCATGTGAACTTTGTTGATGAGAACGACATCAAGAGCTGTTTGAAAAACTGGGACAGTTTAAATAGAAATTGGGTTACCTCCGCCAAAAAAAATTGTAGCATCATTGTGACTTTCGGTATGTTAATAACCTGAAACATATGGCTAAATCAACATGAAACGGCTCACCAGACACACAATCGGCCATCTTACATGTTCTTCTCAGTCCCCAGACCTAACCAAAACTTGTGGGGTGGGCTGAAAACAAACGAGCATCAGAGAGGACCCAGGACTGTGGACGATCTACAGAGATTGTAGAAAGACAGAAAGGCTGAGTACTGTCCAGTTGGCAAAATAGAATTTTGCAAAGTATACACAAGGCAGCTGGAGTGGTACACTTGATTTCAGATTACCACATTCAAAAAATACAGTTGTTAATGTGTAATTCACCCCCCACATAATAAATGTACTCAAATTAAAAGTTGGATGTTTGTGTGAGATTATGCTACTTTAATAAAAGAGGAGGGTTTTTTTTTCTTCCAAACTTCATCAGGGTGCCAATAAGTGTGTGGGGGTCACTGAAGCTACACCTGACTTGCAATGTTCTACCAAAACAAAATTTTACTTGATCTTTACATGACAAAGTCTAAAAATAATTTGCCAGGATGCAACCTGAAGATTTTCAACAACCAAGAGTTTGCTGCCCTCCTCGCTCAGTCAGTCAATCAGGGCTTCGAGGCTGTTTACCAGCTTACCAGGATGTGCACTATTCGCATGAGTTTTGTCAAGGGCTGGGGAGCTGAGTACAGGTAAATATTTTCAATCGGCTCCAACTCTCTAAGATCAGCCTGTTTAACTTTCACATTTTAGTTCCCAATTACTAATATTTATTTTATTTTTGAAAAGATGCATAGTAAGATGTTGGGTAATTATATAGTCAAAAATATTAAAACTAAATACTAATCCAGCATGATGTTTATGGCAGAGATTAAATTGACTTCCTCTTTTCCCCAAAACATTTTTTTCTTATTTTCAGAGCACATAGTAAGGTTTATATTTACATGCAATACATTTAAATTAATAAATAGTTGGAGATTTATACTGCACCCATTGGTCATTTGTGATAACGCATTAATAGTTGTCCCTGTGCATTTATTCTGTAGACGTCAGACGGTGACCAGCACCCCCTGCTGGATAGAGCTACATCTGAACGGTCCCTTGCAGTGGCTGGACAAAGTCCTCACACAGATGGGCTCTCCCAGCATCCACTGCTCCAGTGTCTCTTAGGAAAACTAGTCTCAACATATGCAACTAAGGTGCAAACCACATAGGAAATGTCAATGTTTGTCTGTGATGAAGAAAGAAGCATCATTCTTTTAACTACAGAGGCATCTCAATAAATTAGAATGTCAGCTAATGAAAACCCAAGATTCACTTTCCTGGAATAGTAGAATATCACATTAAATCATTAAAAAAGGATTTTTAAGACAGAAATGTTGGCCTACTGAAAAGTATGTTTATGTGCAATTTATTATATGCGCTCAGTACTAAGTCAGGGCTGATTTTGCATGAATTACTGCATTAACGCAGCGTGGCAGAGAGCTGATTGCCTTGGTAGACGGCTGCAATGACTTTGGACTTGATAAAACACCGTGGATCAACACCAGTAGATGAACCATGGGTTCTCAAATAATCACTGACTGTGGAAACGTCACACTAGACATCAAGCAGCTTGCGTTCTGAGCTTCTCCAATGCTCCTCCAACATTTTGGATCTGAAATTTACTTTTATCTGAAAATAGGACTTTGGATCACTGAGCACCTGTCCAGTCCTTTTTTTTCTCCTATGTCCAGGAAAGACGCTTCTGATCTCTCTGGATCAGGAGGGGCAGTTGTCTGTGTGGAGACTTTTGAAGCACTGACTCTGAATCTTCCTAAAATTCATCAATAGACTTTTATTCACAATCAGCCCTGTTACATGTACACCTTTTGCAAGCACACTTCTTTCTTCCACTCAACTTTAGATCAATATGCTGATATAAAGTGGTTTGTGAACTGCCAGCTTCATTAGCCATAGTTTTTTGTGGCTAACCCTCCTACTGTCTACAGCCAACAACATTTCCCAGGATTGTGTAGTAGATCGTAACATTTCTATAAAAAAGATAAAATCTTTTATATTTTGTTCAAAGTTTCTTAGAAACTGAATTTTGTTTTTTGTTTTTTCAGCTGTAAGCATAATTATCAAAATGAGAAAAAATGGTTTGCACACACCTCCCTGAGCTTCATTTTATGAATTGAATAATTTAAATGGAGATTTGGGTGATATTATCATTTTAGATGCACGTGTAAATGAATGGCCTTTCCCCTTGAGCAAAAAGAATGCATTTAAAACCCTTTATTTTGCATCGTTTATTGTAACCAGTTGACTGTTATAAGAATTGCATTTTTTAGATTTATGATAGTCAGTAATTTGGCATTTGTTTTATATTTGGGAGGATGAAACAAATTCGGTTTATCACTCATTCAGCCATGTCATTACTTAGTAATACAGGTTTTATTCCATACAGACATTTGAAGTTTAGGTTTAGCGTGGACAGCCATTTTTTTCAATTCAGTGAGTTAATCCAGATTAATTATGTGTCCATCTTCAGTGTTTCAGTGACTCAGTCTCGCACACTGAATGGGGAGGGGATTTTATGAATACATGAAATAACATGAAAAGTATTCAGTTGTGCTTTCATGTAATTGGTATTTTAAGTAGACACTACTCTCCCTATAGAGATTTATTTATATAAATTATCTAATTTATGATTTGATTGGTATTTGGTCTACACGAAGAAAATACAAAGCACTATTGTTTCTGTAAAAAACAAACTTGTATGAACTATTTTCTTCTGTGAAAGAGACATAGTAGAAGTTATTTTTGCATATTGTCTGGCATGGGAATATATTTTTATGATTTCCTAAAGATGATTGTACATAAATGGTTAGAGCTTGTAATGTCATGTAGGAAAATGCTTGAAATAGTGGATCTGACTGACCTCTGCTGTAGGGCTGACTCCTAAGACTTTAATAACCCCAAGCCTGAGTTGCATAAACTGCTTCTAACCTACGTCAGCTGGTTGTACACATCTGGGACAGATTTCTGAATCAAACATAGTTTATTTCTTAATGGAGGCGTACGGCAGACTGTCTTCAGAGGAGGTTAATTGAATTTAGACACCATGTGACTTTGAGGTGAAAACAAGAAATGCTACTTTTATTTCTTTTACCAGCAGTTAACCGATTGTGAAGCACTGTTCTTGTGAGTAAATGATGTACTTCCAGTTTACTGTGTTAATCACTTTAACGTTGTAGTGATTGCTTGCCAAAAAACACTGTATATTACATGTGCAATGTAATACTATAAGGCATGTGTATTGCCTCTGTCATTGATGACAATCTCTGATGCAATAATGTTCATCCTGTGCTTACAGTACTTAAAACTATGTTACATGTAATCTATCTAAACACCGACATGGTAGGAACCTAAATGCTGTGTTCTATAGTGCATTACGTAGTTGGTAGACTTCTGTTTTTCTCTTTATTTTTGTAGTTGCTTTTCTAGGCCAAGTCTTTCTTACATGTAGTCTTTTTCTTTTTGTCAAGTAACTGAAACAAATTTTTAGAAATGTGAAATTTTATTAAAATGCAGCAGAAGAGTCTTCTCAGTGTTTCTTAAAATATCTAAATATGAATCCATGCCTAACTACTGTTAACAGTTTGCCATTAATAAGGTGACAGAGGTAGAAAGCCAACCCTCAACTGTTTAACCTTTAAAGAGTGTAGTTTCTAATTTTGCTTCATGTCACTCTAAGAGGTGTTTTCTGCAAGTCTCAGTAATGTCCCTACTAGCTTATATAGGTCGGGCTCTGTTTGTCTTTTGGAGCCTTTAACAGGTTTTCTTTAATGAGGTTTAGCTCCATTCATCTTCATGGCAACTCAGCCAGCCTCCATGTCCCTGCTGGATATAAGGCACCTGCATAGCATGATGCGCTGTGTTTCACAACACAGCATTTTGAATGTAGGCCTAGGTTTGGTCTAATCTAACCAGAGTACCTTTACCCTTATGTTTACTGTGCAACCTACTGTAAAAAGACCTTTTATGATGCATCTTTTAAGGTTTTCTTTCAACATTGACTTTCTTCTTGCCACTCTTGCATAAAGACCAATTTGTGGACTGCATGACTGGTAGTTGTGCTCTCCCACCTTAGCTGTGTGTCTCTACAACGCTTCTTGGATGCGTCTGATTAATGCTCTCCTTGCTCGGCCTGTCAGTTTCGGTGGACGGCTATGCCGTACTCTTCCCATGTTTAGATGACGGATTGTACGGTGCTCCGAATGATCAAAGCTAAGGATATTGTTTTTGCAGCTTTTTTAAACCTTACGTTGACTTTATCTCTGACTTGTCTGCTATGTTCCTAATGCTTGGGGAATTACTCTGAAGTCACGTTTGATCTCGAGAAGGTTTGCGAGATTTCCCGTCTAAAATTTGAACTTTTCTGAAATCTGTTCCATGTGTTGTGCTTGCCTTGTGGCTGGACACAACACACTGTAGGACCGAAACTGTATTGCCTGCGGTATTTTATCGTCACATGTGGGGTCTCTCAGGTTTTGAAAGTCAGGCCTTAGTGTTCATTATTCTGTTTGTTTGTTCATGGAAAAGCTGAGATTAAATTCCACACAGATGGACTCGAATCAGGTGACTTATTAAGGCAGTAGGCTGTAGTATATTTAGGGGGATCAGAGTGGACTGAGTGCAAACACACAATATAGAATTTTTATTCATAAAAATTTTAGTTTCTTTTCACTCCACTACACAATTTTGGTCTACTTTATTTTGATATATAGTACATGAAAGCCCAGTAAATTGATTTGCTTGTGGACATGTGTAGGGGATGTAATTACTTTTGTAAGGCAATGTATAACTGTATAGGCTGAATAGTAAAAATACCACCAATACTGCACTTTATTTCATGTACTCATTTTATTTGCTGACAAGTTATTCAATTTCTGCATAATTTCATTTGGTTAACCCAAACTGAGCGGTATGCACACTTTTTGTGAGATAGTGTTCACAATAAATACATTAAAGTCACTATGAAACAAAAAAAAAAAAATCATGTTGATTTCTCAGAATGTGCATTGACTTTTTTCATGAATAAGGCACATATGTAACATACACGTTGACAGTACCTACAAAAAAGTATATATGAATCAAATGTCCCGTGTTATTTTTTTCGACTTCCATAACAACCGTGCATTGAGGATCACGCAGGGCTGAAGCACATTAAAGAACCCAGGAGAAGAGCAGTAAAGACTGGGGCCACTCATGGCTTCTAAACAGTATTTCAGCATACATCATTTCATTCTCAGAATCTCACACAACTATTCTTACAGAGCCATCTGTAAGCAAATCCACTTTCCAAGTATGACCAGGACATCCACAGGCCCTGAAAACCATGTGGACCCCAGAAAAAATGATGGGATCAGAGGGACGAAAACTAAGTCACTGATAACTGATTTTAGCTGTCTTCACCTGAAGATAACCCATCTATTTCATCTTCTTCACCACCAATGGCCATCCAAAAGGCTTTTGCCACCTGGAAAACAAAAGAATAACAAATCAGTTTTCAGACAAATATTTTCCTTTCTATACTAAGCCTCATATACTGAGCCAAGCGATAATTTCCCGAGTAGGATGGCCCCAGGGCCTCTTCAGCATCTCAAAAACTTTGGCCAAAAATGATTTTTTGTTATATTGAAAACTAATTATAAACTTTTTTTTATGTTCTTTTGTTTTCCAGCACAAAATAACACTAACTATGCGAGGTATGTATCAGAGATGGACAAGAAGCAGGGAGCTGGAGGACCGCTTTGTGGCATGGTGTAGAAACTCATCTAATCTTGAAGGTGAATAAAACAAAGGAGATGATGAGAAACAAGAATACATGAGACATGATTTCCATCGTGGGTGAAGTGGGGGTGGTGGAGTATAAATACCTCTGTGTTCACCTGGACAACACACTGGAGTGGAGAAGCAACTATGAAGCCATCTACAAGAAGGGACAGAACAGACTGTACTTCTTGAGGAAGCTTAGGTCCTTTGGTGTTTGCAGCAAGATGCTGCATATCTTCTATAAGTCTGTTGTGGAAAGTGTGATCTCTTCTGCCATCATCTGCTGGGGAAGCAGCATCAGAGCCAGGGAGTGAAAAAACGTTCAACAAGTTGATAAAGAAGGCTGGCTCTGTTCTGGGGACTCCTCTGGAGATCATTGTGCAAAGAAGGATTTTTCATAAAATGAAGAACATTATGGAGAACCCTGAGCATCATCTTCATGAGACTGTTGTACAACAACAGAGTGTCTTCAGTCAGAGGCCTCTTCAGATCTGCAGTAATGCAGACCGCTACAAGAGATCCTTCCTGCCCACAGCAATCAGCATCTACAACGGCTCTTTGAAGAAATGATATGAGCATTCAAATTCCCTTTGGGATTAATAACATATTTATGAGTTGAATTAAATATTGTTTACCACAATTTGGCTGCAGAGAAGATGAATTATTTACTTATATTTTTATTTATTTAATCATTTTTCAATAATACAAGAACAAATCAATTGACCCCATTTTATCTAAAAAGAGTTTATCCTACTTAATTGCAATAATATTTATAATGACTAGATGATTGCAATTTGCACAGCATTTCATGTGAGCTTCAGCATCTCAGACACAAAATATACGTGTGTGTGTGTGTGTGTGTGCATTAAAGGCAGTTAATAGACCAGCCAACTGGTCAAATATAACAGGTAGTGTGAATTTGTGGAAACTAGTTTTGTGTCCTGTGTCGAGGGTTTGAAGCACGTGTCGAGTAATCCAGGAAGAGTTTTCCATCAAGCCTTGTGTTGATAAAGGATGTGGTGATGCCGCTTTATGTGTGATTCAAAATATAAGAGCCAGCAAAATGCTGCCGAGTCCCAGCCAGTTTGAACTTGCCGTTGCTTTTCTGGCAATCCCCGTTTGTTCTGTGCCCTGTGAAAGGCTATTTTCTAAAGCAGGTGAAATCATCTCAAAAAAAGAGAAACCAAAAAATAAAACAGAAACAAAAGTTATTTTAAATAAAAATAAAATGTCTGTAGTCACATAAGCAGTTACAAAGTAACAAGCACATTCAAGTCACAAACCTCTACCCTATTTGTTTCTACTTTCCCTTTTGATCCAGACATTGTATCATAAAGACAGATTATGATCATATTCAGAATATATTTAGAAATCATGTACTGGCATCACTAGCATTCATTTATTTATTCAATTTAAAGCTTTGTTATTATAATCACTGCCTGTTTTACATTTATTGTCCTCTTGATGGCACAGTAGAGCCAATAAAGCATCATGAAGCTTTAGCTCTTGAGTGGACCAATTGGTTGGATACTTCAGTGCTTCACGAAGCTTCATCTTGCCATCACTAGTGGCAACTGAAATAGAAAATCCAACCATTTGTTGCACCCAAATGGTCCTTTGCTACTGTGTTAGTGCAGATATTGATATTGTGATGCGACAGATTGTGCAGCTCAACTAAAAAGAAAAATTATGTTGTTCTTTTTGATTTCAAAAAAACGTTTTTATACCCTAGTTATTCTTAGAACTTATGTTTCTTGTAGTGTAGACTTTGTGGCAGAATGTCTTAAAAAGTTGCTCGCCTCTGTGATTAGGGATGGGTACCTTTCACATCTGAACCAATATGGTACTGATGCCCGGTCCCTGGAAATCAGTATCGGTATTCAACGGTACCAGTTTAAGGTACTCGTGTGTGTTTATGTGTTAATAAATGTTCATTTGTTTAATGATAAAATCTCAAAATGTTTCTGTTTAACATATTTATTTCTCAATATATGTAAACTTTAATGAATACATCAAAACAAGATCCAGCTGTTTGTATTGTAGCATCTCAGTTGCTTCTCACGTTGCTGTCTGCAGACGATGAGTCGCTTACAGATGGAGGCGTGCTAACGGTGCCAAATGCAGGAGTTGTAGCCGTATATCTGAGGCTAATGAGAAATCTTGTGCTTAACCAAGTGCTTCCTCAAAAAACTATTCCCGCCGCTGGCCTTGCACTTTGCGCAACACAAATGTTGCAGCGAGCTTAATCTGCATCCCGCTTCGCGAAGTGGAGCCGTACTTTCAAGCACTGACTATCAACCATGCTTAGTTGACGGTACCAGCGGCTACTGACGTTATTACGCTCTTGTGCATGCAATGCTGTGTTCATGTTCGGCATAGAAAATCGCCCACTCTTCCACTCCATCAGTGCCACAATAACGCATTTAGGTATGGAAACATGGTACTGTTTGAATTTACGTGAACAGGTACTCAGGGGTACTGACGGAATTTGGTCGGTACCTATAAAAGTACCGAATTCGGTACTCATCCCTATCTGTAACCGTCCAACACAAAGTTGGACATAATTGAAGTTAAAGTAAAAGGATAAAAATCTGAAAAGTGTGACATGTATAAGCATATTTAGAGGTTAAGAAAGCAAGGAGCCATGCTTTTCAGATTTTTTGTTGTAAAACAAAGAATTGTCTTGAAAATTATGCATCATGTTCACAAGTATGTCCTGCTTTGTGTTGATAAGCTGAGGATTATGTTTGTATTATGACAAAAGGTTAAAAAACAAGAAAATCTAGGGTATGAATACATTTCCAAAGCACTGTAACTTCAACTGTTTGAGCAAATAACCAATATAGTTACTGACCTTTTCAGCATGAACCTTTCTCTGCTCATGTGGTAATGATGAAGCTTTATCTGCATGGTGAAATCGAACAAATTCACTTTAGGTTAAAAACGAGAGATATTTTAAAAGCATAAAAATATTAAACTTTCACACCAAGCAGCAACATAATAAAATGACCTTTAAACATATTTTAAATTCCCTAATTACCTTTCATCTCCTTTAATTTAGTAAAGAGGCGCTCAAAGTTGTCTGCATCTGCATCCCCAGCAGTAAGATTGGCGAGTTCCTGTATGTCTAAATCGGTCATTGCATCTGCAAGGATAAACATCATATCCAGTTTATGTAATAACATGAAACATAACTTCATAAACTGGTCTGGTAAATGTTTAAAAGAATGTTACTTGCCTACCACTGAGCCCTCCTGTGTGTCTAGGTTTGCAGTATTGTCTGTGAGGTTGACCTCATCATTAGTGAATGTGCCCTCTGCTGGCAAGCTGCAGGACTGTCCCAACAAAAGGTGGAAGCATCTTTACAAAACAGGTCCCTTTTGAAATTATTGACAAAAAACACCAATTTAAATAAAAAAATCTAACCGGTTGATCTTGGCTGTGGCGTGGGTTGTTATGTCTGTAAGCAACCAAACTGCTCATTAGACCAAAACCCTGATTGTGCCCTGTTAGACAAAGATGCAAACTGTCATATTACCCTACATACACAAATGATGACATCTACAGAATATGTCCCATCAAACACGGGGATGGATATGATATTAATTTACCATCCTTCATCTCCACACTGGACCACACGTTGGCATTAAGAGCCTGAATAATTCTCTTTACTCCTGTGGACTCTGGAAAGTCATCTGAAATGTGCAACAAGGATAAAGAACAGTAAATTGGATTAAGACTTGTTCATGTGAATGCAGTTTTCTCTTGAATATGGAACTCACCATCCTCATCTGGTAGCTCCTGTGGATTGATCTCCACAAGCTCAAACGCATGAGACAAACACCACTGTTGTGCTTCATGCCTAGTGACACCTAAAGCATAAATTAAATTTCATGTGCTTCCAGAATCACTATCAAGTGTATTAGCATAATTAGATGTCCTGCACACTAACAGACTCCTTTAACTAACCGTTTTCACAGACTCTGTCGCACACGAGAATTAGCACCTCTGGGCTGAGATCTTCCACCACAGGAATCCAGGGATTTAGCTTTTCCAACCCATCCTTCTGCAAACATCAAACATACATCATAGAAACAGCAAACTGTAACAGGTTTGCAGTTGAAAAGTTCATAAAGGCAACATACCACTTTACTGTCAAAGTAAGCAACAAACGCCTGCATGGACTGGGCAATCTCTGAAGACATTTGATATGTGCTGGGTACCACACACAGCTGCACGTCCGCCATATAATATTTGTTATTGATGGTCCAAGGATACCAAACAACCGTTTCCTCTCGCTTTGATGGCTGAGGCAAAGTCTGTGAATTGAGTATTTCTGAGAGGGGGAAAAAACAAAAACAATACAAAACAGATTTTCAAATATAACACAAAGACAACATTAAATCAAGCTGTATTTTTATTTGAACAAAACTCAATTAAGTAAAACCCTTAAATTTTAAAATCATGCAAAAAAAAACAAAAAACAATCTGACTAAATACAGACACGTCCTGGAGATCAACAAGGTGGGATGCAGGTGATGTCTGCAGTGCTTTGTCATTGTTCTGGGTTCTTTTGTGAACTCATGGATGAGTCGTTGATGCGCTCTTGAAATAATTTTGGAAGGATAGACATTCCTAGGAAGAAACTGTTCCTTTTTCTCCATTTGTGGATCTCTCACTGTGGTTTTCTGGAGCCCATAAAAGCCTTAGAAATTGACTTAGTTTCTCATGTCTTTTTGAATTTTTGAAGGTCGGGTAATCTTTTTTTTCACATAGGGTCACGTTGATTTGGATAGATTTTTTTCCCCAAATTCATCATTTGAAAATTGCAGCCTATGTACTCAGGTTCTCTTTGTCTAATATTGAAGTTTGTTTGATGTTATGAAACACTTAAGTGTCAAGAGACAAGAAAACAAAATTGTTTACATTGTTTACGTGAGATTCTTAGAATGAAATAAATTTATTTTCACTTATTGAGATGCAAATGTAAATGGAAACTACTTAACATGTAAACCACACAAAATAGGACAAATAAACACACTGTGATAGACAGGATACCATCTTCTGAACAGTTTCCTAATCTGTACATTTGTTCATTTTAAGAATATTTCAGCCACCCTAAATATTAATGCGACAAATCAGGTGCCCAGTAAAACTGACTTCAGTTTTGTTAATCCCTCTGTTTAGGTCCCGAATCTATCCGTACCCCTCTCTCACTCTAAGCTCCACGCTAAAGTCGGAAAAGCAGTTTCACTGACATGACAACGTCAAGACGCTATGCAATTATGATCAAAACTCAGGTCAGTTAGCCTTGTTTAACGTTAGCTTTCCTGCTACATCAGGCATGCTGTGCCCCGAAAACTTACGTTTTATCAGCTCTTCTTCTTTAAACTCGCTATCACAGCTAGTAACAAGCACACATGGTAAAACCATCTCAGTGTTTTCTTCTGTCGATGACATTTCCCTAATATTTAGAGATCGCTTTTCTAGCTGCTAGCTTACGGTGTAGCTAACTTCGATAACATTTGAACTCCGAGTTCCGCCGCAGGTCACTTCCGGTGTACTGTCAATAAGTTATAATTGAGAAGCGTCAAAAAGCCTTTAAATTGATTAACTGTGCAGTTCTTTGCATTAGTATTTAATTATAACAACAACAATAATAATAATACGATACAAAAAGCCCTCCGTGGAAAACTTTTAAATTGTTATTATTATTATTATTTTATTTTAACCTTGTGATTGTCTTGTAGGCCAAACCGTTATTAAGGCGTTCACCTTTTGACTATTTTCTTTGGAGATTGTTAGAATAAATTGAGATATTAACATTATTAGGAACGTTATGTTAGCAAGACCTACAGAATGTTAGCAAATTTATTTGTAAGAACAGACACCTGAGAGCCCTGTTGCGGGACAAAATTTAACTCACTCAAATATCTTGTTGTCATGGTTACGGCTCATGTTTCAAGAGTTTTGATTGCTAACTAGCACATTGTTTTCGGTTATTATTATGCCAATGTTCCGTATTTTAAAGTTATTAGACCACCATTAAATAATGGCTGGCATACCTGAACACGAAGACAAATTGGGAGACGTTTTACTTCAGGTAATTTCTCAAATTTATGTTTTGGTTTAACTTGGATCTCAAAATATAGTATAGTGTCGGCCAAACAACAATTTCAGATCAATGTTCATTACAAAACTTTATATTGTAGGTTCAACAGGATTTAAGACTGCTTAAATGTAATATTGAAAAAATCAATGCCAACGATAAGTGTGCAACTCTGGATATTCAAGCTCTGGACAATGCTATTGGTAGGACCCAAAGTAGCATCCGGGTGAGAAAGCTTCATGCCAAATAAAAATGGACAACATTTGAATTTAAAAGAGATCAAATGAACTGATTACAAACATTCACTGACCACAATGTTTACTTGCAACATGCAGAAACACGCAGAAGATTATTTGAAAGCCGTAAACACACAGCAGCTTGTTCTTCCAACCATTGAGGACTTACCAAAACAGACTGTAAAGACTCATAAATGGTAAGTGAATTAAAGCTGTTTGTTTTGGCGGGAATATTTTAGTCAGTAACCAAATTATGGCAGCTTTTTATGAAAGAGTCTACATTCTTAAGGAATTACTTTGTACAGGAAACCTTCTCTTGAGAGTCTCCCTGATGTGCATTCACAAAGAAAGACGTTTCACGGAGCACTACCTATTGGAAAGGTACATACAACTTCAACTATTTTTTTCACTCACACTTTCTAAAAGCTAATAAACTATTCCAGTGTATCACATGTAAACAAACAGAGGATAAATAGATAGCATTGTTGCCTGCAGCAAGAAGGTCCTGGGTTCAAATCCAGGCCAACCCTTTCTGGAGTAGAGTTCTGTATTCTCCCCAGGCATAAATGGGTTCTCTTCAGGTACTCTGGCTTCCTCCCACAGTCTAAATAACATAATTTTAAGGCCAGTTGGTCATTAAAAATTCTCCTAGTACATGTGAGGGCATAGCTGTCAGGATCTGCCATTTTGGACTTTGTTGTGGTTTTGTGTTTGTTTACTTTTCAGCTAGATGTTTCTATTCCTTTGGGTTTAGTAGTTATGTTTATTTATTACTTATGTTCCCTAATAGTTTTGTTCTCTCTCCTGCCTCCTAGTTTTAGTAGTTCTTTCTCTCCTCGCCCATAGTTCCCTTGGTGGTTTCTTTCTCATTTATTTATTACTTAGAATGGTTTTCTCCTCGGATTATTATTACTATTTCAGTTCTTAATGCTTCTTTGAGTTTTCTAGTTTACTGTCTTGCTTAGTGTTTCTGTGCTTGTTTATTGTTAGGTTATTTGTTCTTGCTGCACTCTTCTAGTTTATTAGTTTCTTTTCCCTGTTCCTCCTCTTGTCATTAGTTCCCCTTCTGTTATTATTTACTCAGTGTTCGTTTCCCTTTTATATTTGTAGTTCTTCCCAGCCTTATCCTTAGTTTAGTTCCCCGTGTTAGTTTTTATTGTTTCAGTTCCTTCTGATAGGTTAGCTTTTAGTTATTGTTTGCCGTTATACTTAGTTCCATTTATTGTTTACATTTTGGTTTGCATTGATTCTAGGTCATCACTTTCTCTGCTTCCCTCCCAGTTAGTTCAGTCAGTATTTGTTGGGTTTTGTTTACTTTTCAGTTAGGTCTTCCTCTATGTCTTCAGGTTACTTTGTTAGTTCTTATTTTCCAGGTTGTTATAGTTTTCTTAGATCTGTTTCTCTGAGTTTGTTATCCATTCCCTGCATGGTTTAGTTTTGTAATTAGTTGCACCTGTCCTTCAGCCTCCCTGCTAGCCATGCCACACCTGTCTCCTGTTCCATTGATTACCTGTCTATTCTTCCACTCTCATTACTCTCTGTATATTAGTTGGTCTGTTTTCTTGTAATGTCCTGTCTCTCCTCAAGCTCCTTGTGGTCTCCTGTTTTTGTGCTATGGAGTTTTTTCCTCCCAGCGGAAATGTAAGTGCTGATTTCAAGCCTTATTAAAACTAGCCTTCTCTGAACATGCTGCTGCCCAGTTCTTGTCTGTGTTTTGGTCCGAAACAACCTCAGACCGTGACAATAGCTTTATGCCCCGTTTGTCTTGGTGTTAGACATGGGCACTTAATGCCCATGACCATACAAGGAAAAGGCAGGTAGAGAACGTAGACGGATGGATGGAAATAAGCAATTTATGCATTCAAACATTTTTGTTAAGGTTTTATTGTAGCAAAATTTTTACAAGACTGTTAGTGTTTAAGGAGAAGCAGAACATTAATGTGGGATGATACTTGCATTCATAAATAATGTAACACTTAAAAACAAATAAATTGTAGGTAACTATACCTTAAAAGGACTTATATTATAACTGGTGCTATAAAATAAGAAATAAGAACAAAATTAATTATTCAGTTCTATCAGCTTACATTAAACTGTCTGCTTATATAAATAAATAAAACATAAAATAACAAACTAAAAATTAAAAAGAAGTATATGCCTTCATAAAGTGTTCTTGGAGTTGGACCCAAATTGCGGACAGGCAGGCAGGAGCAGCACGATGAGTAAAGAAAATTTATTAAGTAAAAGACAAAAACTTACTGGTAGACATAAGGAAAACAAGGCATGGAGCATGGGCAAGAGCAAAAACAGTCAAGGACATAGCCAGGCTTCACATGGCAAAACAGTATGAACCAGTGAGGAGTAAACAGAACAGCGGAGTATATAAAGAGCATGGCACAGGTGAAAACAGTGAGACTGATTGACATTGAGCAGGTGGACCAAATGAAGCTGATTATGGTGGCAATGGCAAAGAGTGGAGGCAGGACATGATCAGAACTAAACAGAGAAACAAAGACAATAAAACCAAAGGATGAATCTTAAAAAGTAACCAAACAAAAATGCACCACAAGGAGAAACTAAACCTAAAGGAATTAACTAAAGCACCACATGGAAAACATAAACAATCAACCTCAGTGGGAAGTGAACTAAAGAAGGCAAAATTAAAAAAACAGAAAAGCTGGCAGAGAAAAAGTCCAAATAAACACACATACTGAAAATCAAAAACTCAAAACATTTTTGTAAATGCATCAATAATATAAAATACTACATATAAATGTCATACATGCTGTTAAAAACAGATAGGCAGCAATAAAAGGAGGCATAGGCTTAGTGACTAAAGTAAATTCTTGAATAATCAGATCAGATAATCAGAAAAGCTTTATTGCCAAGTACGTTTTTGGACATACAAGGAATTTGTTTTGGCATAGTCGGTGCAATACAATGCAAATTAAACAGTATAAACATATCTACAATATAATATAAATATATGTGCACAGTTTTAAGTGAGTGAGAGTAAATATAGAGCAGTATAAGATGCAAGAGCAATACAACAGTGCAGGTGATCAATGTGCAAGTATGGCAGTGCAAGTAAAGCAGGAGTCCAAGCTGAGCGTTAATGTAACGCATAGAGTTACAAGTTACAAGTGTCCTGTCAGCAAAAAAGGGGGGGGTGTGGGGGAAAGGGAGAGTGTCAGGGTGGTTTCCGGGCTTTGTTAACAAGGCTGGTGGCAGATGGGAAAAAACTGTTCTTGTGGCGTGAGGTTTTGGTCCGGATGGACCGCAGCCTCCTGCCAGAGGGGAGAGTCTCAAAGAGTCTGTGACCGGGGTGGGAGGGATCAGCCATAATCTTACCTGCCTGCTTCAGGATCCTGGAGGTGTACAGTTCCTGGAGCGACAGTAGACTGCAGCCAATCACCTTCTCAGCAGACTGAATGACACGCTGCAGCCTGCCCTTATCCTTGGCTGTAGCAGCGAAGTACCAGATGGTGATGCAGGAGGTGAGGATGGACTCAATGATGGCTGTGTAGAAGTGCACCATCATAGTCTTTGGCAGGTTGAATTTCTTCAGCTGCCGCAGAAAGAACATCCTCTACTGGGCTTTCTTGATGAGGGAGCTGATGTTTGGCTCCCACTTGAGATCCTGGGAGATGATGGTTCCCAGGAAGCGGAAAGATTCCACAGTGTCAATTGTGGAGTCACAGAGGGTGATGGGGGCAGGTGGGGCTGGGTTCTGCCTGAAGTCCACAACCATCTCCACTGTCTTTAGAGCGTTGAGCTCAAGGTTGTTCTGGCTGCACCAGTCCAACAGATGGTCCACCTCCCATCTGTACGCGGACTCGTCACCATCAGAGATGAGTCCGATCAGGGTGCTGTCGTCCGCAAACTTCAGAAGCTTGACAGACTGGTGACTGGAGGTGCAGCTGTTGGTGTTACAGGGAGAAGAGCAGAGGAGAGAGAACACAGCCTTGGGGGGAACCAGTGCTGATGGTCAGGGAGTCAGAGACGTGCTTCCCCAGCCTCACGCGCTGCTTCCTGTCAGACAGAAAGTCAGTGATCCACCTGCAGGTGGAGTCGGGCACACTCAGCTGGGAGAGCTTCTCCTGTAGCAGAACTGGGACGATGGTGTTGAAGGCAGAGCTGAAATCCACAAACAGGATCCTGGCGTAGGTTCCTGTGGAGTCCAGGTGCCGGAGGATGAAGTGAAGGGCTAGGTTGACTGCATCATCTACAGACCTGTTGGCTCTGTAGGCAAACTGCAGGGGGTCCAGGAGGGGGTTGGTGATGTCTTTTAGGTGTGAGAGCACAAGGCGCTCAAAGGACTTCATCACCACAGAGGTCAGGGCGACGGGTCTGAAGTCATTAAGCCCTGTGGTCCTTGGCTTCTTGGGAACAGGGACGATGGTGGAGGACTTGAAGCAGGCTGCAACATGACATGTCTCCAGTGAGGTGTTAAAAATGTCTGTGAAGACTGGAGACAGCTGATCAGCGCAGTGCTTCAGGCTGGCTGGTGAGACAGAATCCGGACCAGCAGCTTTCCGGGGGTTCTGTCTCCTGAAGAGTTTGTTGATGTCCCTCTCCTGGATGGAAAGAGCCGTCCAACTCCAATTTACAACAGTGTTCTGGTGTTGATGCTTTTACCACCTTCTGCCCGCGGGTACGGGGGTGACGGTCCATATGCAGGGTGGGTGGGGTTCTGTATAATGCAGGATCCCTGCTGCTGTATCTATTCATGCATATGTCCTCAGTGGATGAAGGACTTTTACCTCCTACTACAGCTACCCCTGCTTCCTGTCAGTGTCAAAGCTGGTCCTGTACTCTGTACTGTAATAGAAATTATGGACCTCTTTCACCACACATGTAAAGAATGCTGTCAGAACTGATTCAGTGAGGCTATAGAACAGCTGGGCCAGTTTTGTTTGGGTAAGTGGCCTATATGTGTATATAAAGCCGGAGAGTTTTTACACATCTGCTTTTGTCTGGGCAGCGGGGGGCAGAGTTTTGACTGCCCTTTATAATCTGACATGCTTCCAATAAGTCTTTTTACGTTGACACAAATATTAATCACTGCAGCTTTACCCTCTTCTGTTTGCACCCAGAATCACAGTTCTTATATTACACACCTGCAAATATCACAAAGTGACCGGTCAAGATCTTGCGGAAGAACATTAGATCCGTGTGCAGCAGGGCTCAGGATGAATCCCTCGGGTGGTTCCTTGTGTTACGGGTGATGAGGGAGGCTGAGATACCATGAATTATAACAGTTGAGTCTTTTTTGAAAAAAAAAATAAAAGAAATAGAGGATCAATTTTCATAGTCATTAGCCCTAACCTTTTTAGTTTGAAGGAACCATTTTTAATGAAGAAAAAGAAAAGTAGTCTTATGTTTGGGTCTGAAGTCCAGATGGGTGAGATCTGAGTGGACAACAGGAAAAGATCCAGATGAACACTGGTTCCTGTAGGTACACTAAAGATGACTCACTGTGTACTATCAGAACCATATGGAATTGTTTTATAAGCATTTTATAACTATCATATCTGCCTGGGAACCTTTCATTTTCTTAATAGAGGAAAAATGCATCAATCAATCGGCCAGAGAACAAAATTGGCCAGTCTTTCCATGATCTGCTTATCTTGGCAATCTGGCTTTGTTTTTGCAATCTGGCTGATTTGTTTTTTGTTTAAAATAATGCATCAAAACTAAGAATTCTTATAATGTTTTACCTATAAGTTCATCAAAGAAAACCATGCACTTTGGTGCTTTTTCTCTTAGCAAAAAAACAAAAGTTAGAGACATTTGCTTTGATACATTAATGGCGCTTATTTAAATCTACAATCTCTATAGATGAACCTGTAATACCCTTTTTTCATGTTCTATGTGTTGTAGTCTTTAGAAAAAAGCCAAAATCATATAAAATCAGAATCAGAAGGTTATGTTTAAAAGAAATCTAGATATTGGTATTATCCAGAAAAATCTGGATCTCTAATATTTTAAGTTTTTTAATTATAAACATGACCAGTCCAGGGTCTACCTTGCCTTTGCGCAATGACTGCTGGTGATAGGCACCAGTCCCTCTGAGACCCTGTTACGGAGGTATAGACAAAGAATGGACAGATTTAGAAACACATTAGTTTGGCGGGTAGAATTCATGTTAACATTGTATTATTACCGTCTTACCTAATATTTTAACAGTGGGACCACTATTTTCTTTGATCACACATTGGATCACAATGCTTTTAAATTAAGCTAATTTCGATTCTATTCAATATTTTAATAAAACTGAAACTCCTCATGTTTCTGACACATTTTGCATAATTACTTGTTTCTTTTGTCAGTTCTTACTCATCTAATCCTCAGACACTTTTTACTGGAGTGAAGAGTAATGGTAGCTGTCGGCATTTAGATTCCTCAAGTCTCTTGTTCAGACAAACTATGACATAAAGGTCACTTGACTTAGTGATGACATCCAGCCCTTATCACAGCAAACAAATGAATTTTTTCAAAGGTCGACATTAGTTTTAGATTTTTTACACACTTTCTTTGCCAATATGATTTCGTTAATCTGTGTCTGACATGAGAAATAGAGGCCAAAACTGTCACACTGGTCCAAAAGAGATGGAGGTGCTGGCTACAGAAAGCAGAAAACAGCAGATTGTAGCACATCAGCATTCTCCTAAAGAAACGGGCACCTGATTGCTGTGCTATGGGCTGCTGGTTTACAGCTGTCTCCAGACAGAATCGACTACCTGTTCCTGCATGCCAATAAGACAGCCGTAGCCTCCCCAACTGCTAACCACTGGCTCTCTGCCTGCTGCCGCCTCCTGCAACTGAGCCCAGTTCTTTTCTGCTCCATATCTGTGCCAGGGGATGGGCTTTTTGAATTTTTGCAATTTTACGAAAGGTGGCACCTTTTTCCCCAGCCCCGTCTGAAACAGATGTGTGCCTGTGAGGGGAGAATCTTCCAGCACCTGGCTACTTCCCATGGTCTGTCACAGTGCTCAGTGGTCTGAGAAGAACAAAAACATAACATAAGAACATTGGGAAAATAGTCTAGAGGAATATACATTTTGAGTTTTTAGAAGTTATAAAGTCTTCTAGTTATGGCTGGAGAACTACCTGATTTTCTTATATCAGGCCGTACCACTGCTTTTATTGCCATATAAAACATGCTAATGTTAGTGTATTAGCTAATGTTTGTATTTTTGTGAATGAAAGCATATAAGCTGCTTTTAGCAAAGCATATAGTGTTAAATAGTGTTAGCTGGCATGCTATTAGTAGTAGTACATTAGCTAATATTTGCATATTAGCAAATGTTAGAATATTGAGAAACATGTCATATCTGTGAATGGTGCTGCCGGTCCCAGCAGTCTGTCATTTTCTGGTTAATAAACACTTTGCTTTCATGCCCTGACACCTACCCTAACCCTCTGTAACCTTTATATAACCTGTAATCCTGTAGTGGAAATGCAGTTTTAGAGTGCTGTTGGCTCTTAAACTGGTGTTGAGTGTCTGCAGCTATCTACTATGGAAAATATTACCTAACTTTAGCATAGCAGATGCTTAATGGATAAAATGCTAATGTTAATGTTGCTAATAGGCTTAAACCAGTGATCAACAAGGTATAATTTGGGTTTTCAAAACACATTTTACAAATAGTCTTCAAATTAAAAGCCTCTGTGTTTCATAGATTGCATTATTTAAAATAAAGCTTTTGCATTCTCTTCAAAATAAAAGTCTCAATTTTTAATAGATTATGTTATTGGAAAACCACTGAAAAATGTACAACACTAATTATAGAAACATTCTGCATAGGTGAAACATCCAAGAAATATTTCTGGGCCTGTAGAGATTCTTCAGGACACTGAAGCAAAAGGAAAACGCTTTCTGAATCTTCCTGACGATGACCTGGAGCCAGGTTGATTGACATATCTCACCACCAACTGAACTCTGTTTTACTCCAGGCAAAATGTTTCTGTTAGCTTGATCTTTTTAGTTATTTCTTTCTCTTCGTAAACAATACCTCCAAACTATCTCCTATATTTAGTGTAAAACTACATTTCTGCCTAATTTGATGAACAATGTTTTGATAATTCTTTTGTTTCTTGTCCTTAGCGGTTCAAGCAAGCTTGCTTTGTATGTCGGTTCAGCACAAGATTATGTCTCTTAATCCCAGGAAGAATTTATACACTTCTAAAAGAGGTTAGTACATCTAAGATATGTCAGCAGATTTGTCTGTCCAAACATTTGTAATCTAGACAGCCAAACAGTCGTTTTCAGTTGTATTTTTCTGTCCTCCTGCCCCATTTTTCATCGCTTATTGGTTTAAATGCCTTACCCACTGCTTACTTTGACAACAATGACTGGATACTAAAAATCAGCTGCTCACCTTACTAAAAAAAGGTGTCCTTGTCTTTTTCTTGTATTTGGACTTGACAGAATCAGATTCCATATCTGATAAGGAGTCAAAATGGCAAATGGATTCAGAATCCAGCTGTGTCAGAAAGCCTAGAGAAGGCCATCCTGTCTGGACCAGTTCATCAACTCACTCCAAAGCTTCTGAGAGCATGGACCAATGGGATATGCAAGCCACAACCAGTTTTATCACCAAAGGCTCCCAGGTAGGAATTCTTTCAATGTTTAAAAACATTTTAGCTCAAATCATTGCAAGGAATGATATGATGAAAAAGCGAATGATGTGAAGATAAAAACATCATGTATTTACCTTTCTTGTAATGCATCTAAAGTGCCTGTAAAAATATTCATGCACGTTTAACTTTTTCACATTTTGTTACAGTACAACCACAAACTTTAATGTATTTTATTTGGATTTTATGATACACTCACAAAGTAATGCATACCTGTGAAGTGAAAGGAAAAATAATAGATAGTTTTAACACTGTTTTTACAAATAAAGACCCCTTAGTCAATACATTATAGAACCACCCTTCACTGCAATTACAAGTGCAAGTCTTTGGGGTATGTCTCCACCAGTTTCGCTCATCTAGAAACAGACTTTTTATCTTTTTAAAATAGGTCAAGCTAAGTCAGATGGTGAGCATCTGTGAACAATAGATTTTATGTTTTGGCTTAGATTATCAGTTGGATTTAGGTCTGGACTTTGAATAGGTCATTCTCAGATTAATAGGCTTTGATCTAAGCGAAGCTGTTGTAGCTTTGGTTACAAGATGAACCTTTGCCCATGTCTCAACTTGTTTGTAGTCTTTGTTCCAGTATTCCACTGTATTTTGATTTATTAGTCCACAGCATGATGTTGGTGCCACCATGTTTCATGGTGCGGATGATGTGTTAAGGGTGATGTGCAGGGTTAATGATAGTTTTCTTTAGGGGTATCAGAGTAAAGATCATTGAATACAGATAGACAACTGACTTTTCAGATTTTTATTCGTAAAAAGAAATTAAAACCTTGTATTTTTTTCCTGCTGTTTCAGGACTATGCTCTAACTTGAGTTGGCCTATCACATAAAATCCTAATAAAATGCACTGAAGTTTGTGATTGCAACGTGACAACATTTGAGAAAAAGTAAAGGATTGCAAATACATTTCCAGGAAAGTTTACTTTGTATCTCTTTGCTCTGCAGAAGCGGTCTGTAGAAGTTTCTGTAAGCACCACCAAGTACCCTTTTACAATCATGAAGGGACAGATCGACCCGATGGAGAGAGATTTCAGTCACTTCAAGCACAGCTTTAGTGTGTGCTGGAGCAGCGTTGTTGACGCTCTGGAGGCTCTGAATAAACTGCTCAGGGATTTTGCAGTGCCTTTAGCTAAGGTTAATGGAGAACGGCTTGTGGAGTTGTGCCTTAAGTCCGATTGTGGTTGGAGAAAGACTCCGTCAGCGGCCGTTCTCTTCTCAGTGCTTGAAAATCAGGAGGAGGTATTAGGTCTGGTCTCACGTCCAGGTCAACGCTACAGAGGAGAGAGAGGCACTGAGACTGCTGCCATATGTATACAGTCCTGCTGGAGGCGCTACTTGGCCAGGACTGCCTACATGTGCCACTGCCGACGCAGGTGGGCGGTGCAAGTTATCTCATTGTCATGGGCGATGCACGCTCAAAGGTGCCATGTGAAGAGAGCCCTTCAGGCTAGGCGTTTCAGTCAGCTGGAGAATTATCGCAGCAGAGCGCAGGTGATGTACCATCAAAGGTTGCTTTTTTTACATGCTTTTATTTTTTTACTTTTTATGTTAACTGTGATATGACTTTTTTCATTTTTAACTCAACATCAGAAACTGGAAAATAAAACTGGGAAAACTTCAAATTACTTTGACAGAAGAGCTACGGTAATTCTGGAAATATTTTGGAAATGAAAAAACAGCAAAAATCAGAAAAGAAGAGGCTAGTTTGTGGATAAATAACACATATGAATGGCTTAACATATACATTAATGGTCTAAATATAATATATATTTAATTACGTTTACAGTCCTTGTCAATTATTTGACAATTAATTTATTATTATTATCATTAGTAGTAGAAGTAGTAGTATTCCTGGACCCAGAGTACTTTTACACTATTTGCGTTTTAAAATTTGGTGCACTTGTACCAGATCTTGAAATTTAAACGTTTTCAACTTTTAGTCTCATAATTGTTGTTTTTCAACTAAAGACAATAAATTATTGGTTTGATATTTTGTTATAGTATTTTACCTACCAAAACTGACTTAAAATTCAATTAAATTGTATTTTAAAAGTCACCAGCCAAAAAAATCTTTAGTTCAATAAAATGGTTGGAGTAATTAAAACAAAACAAACAAAAAAAACAACTTTCTTTACATTTTTCACTTTGTTAGCATTCCAGTTTCTTTTCAGATGGCCTTATATTTATCTGCCATTGTTCATTATAGTTCTTCTTATTTTAATCGTTTAATCTTACCCACAATAAATAAAACATGTATTTTGTTTCTTGTCTGACAGCACAGCTGCCCTGGACGTGTTCTGTAATTCTGCTCCTGTTCCGTGTAGATGTCACGTCTGTGCTGTCATCTGGCCAGAACATCTTTTAGAGCTCTGACACAATATTAATTAGTGTCTACAAGTTCATTTAGTTTGAACATTGTTGTGTGTGTATACATGCACTTAATGCATGTTCTCACTCTTTAAACATTCATACCCTGTTAATTAAGCTTGCTAATCTTCCCCTGGCAGTAGCATCATGTACCTTGCTGATTGAATTAATTGTGAGAGGATGTTTCCGAAAAGAAACGCTTAATTTAATTATGATGGTATTTTATGCTTCGTTTGCTTCTGTGAGCCAAGAGAGATTGGTTTGGTGTGTTTTATCTATTCGGTGATGAGATGATTTGTGTGTTTTTGTGTGTGTGTGTGTGTGTGTGTGTGTTTGTGCGTGCTCAGCCGGACTCCTCAATGATCACTTCTTTTCTCCATCCCCAGCATCTGGCAGCAAACTGGAAACACATCCGGTCATCCAAGAGGACCATTATCCACATCCCTTCCTTAGGTGGCTTTCGTTTCCTGCTGCACACACTCCAACATGCACGCATTTGATTCAGAGACAGTCATCCCAGTCTCGCCGCTCTGCTGTCCTCAGCCTGTGGCCCCGGTTCAGACTCTCTGTCTCGATCAAATGACTCTCTGCAGGAAAGCACTCCCTAGATGATGACAGTCCTTGTGCCAAGGAACCGAACAATTTAGTCTCAATCGCCATTTAATTTGCAGATTAAGCAAATGAAAAACCATTATGCTGAACATGTGCAAGAGGCGCAAAGGCCTTATTTTATTGCTGTGCACAAAAACACCACATGCATATTACAAAAAATTAAAAGGGCGGCTGTGTATTTGTAATAAACAAAGAGTACAAGCCATGATCAGTTCATGATCTAATTTCTCCACAGCACACGTTTAGGCTATAATCAGGCATGTGCATTGTCAATCATTGAGTGATTGTCTAAAATTATTAGGCCTAATTACGAGCAGATGGAATGCTTTATTTGCACTTGGGGTGGCTACAGAGAGTGCTGTGCGAGCAAGGATAATTAGAAAGTTGAACCCCATTGTTGTTAATTAGCATGAATCCAATCATTTAATTACCTTGATTCAGTTGAGGATTCTCTCTCACACTGGCTTAGATCCTGGTGGTATCATTGGATGTAGTTTAGTGGTGGCTGGACATGGTGCAGAAGCACTCCCAGCACACAACGGGCTCTGCACCTGCTAGTTATTACACTGAATTAATCATTGGTTTGCTGTACAGGCTGATTAGTCTTTAACTCCCTTATTCCCAAGTCTAGTGACATGCACATCCCAACCAAAGCTGGCTGTACAGATCTGGAAGTTCTTTTTGTGTCGAAGAGAATTTGATGATGGTCTGACCTTATTCTGACAGGGTACTCCAAGAGACAGAGACTGAACACGAGAAGATATGACATCCTCCAGAACATCCAAATTAGCAGGCTGTGTGATGTTAGAGGTAGGGATATTTATTCAGAGCTCACTAGCCTTTCGGTAAATATTTAATAAGTAAAATCCCTTTTCCTCATTGCAGATGAAAATGTGGAGGTGATCTACATATGTCCCATGCATCTGGGGGAAGACATCTTGCAGTGTTACACCAGTCTCCAGAAGTGCAATGGGGCTGATTCCAGGACCAGCCAAGCCTCATCCTGCAACAGGCGGTTTATTATTCTAACACCTGAGGCTGTGGATCATTTCCCTGTAAGGTTGATCTTATTTACCTGTCTCTTTGTACATATGAACATTTAACTAATATGACGTTTCATTTGCAAAGGTCTAACAAATGTTACTGTAGGGTATTAGTCTGAATTGCCTTAGAAGATGTTTCAGAACTCTGGAATGTTTTCATTTTGTCACCATTAACACTCTAATCTTTAGTGTTTTTGGGGTGATTCAATGTGAATTACAATCAAAAACTAGAAACCTGCAAGCAGCTTTGAAGGCCCTCGCACCCCTCAGCGCAACTCGGGCTGTTGAGCGACCGCAGGAGCCTGGCATCAAATGCCACATACGATGACACCGCGTCACTTCAACACGTCGCCAGTAGGTGGCACTTTGAGCAACATCTCATATGATCTTCGGTCATGCAGAGTTTCGGTCTGGCAAAAAGCAATCAAAATTTGGAGTAAATCGGATCTTCCAGAAGGACGCTGCAGTTGCTTGTTTGTTAGTGGGCGGGGCTAAAACAACATCATCAATTGACTGTGTCAAAATGTCCATCATTAACTCAGGATCATGTATACTACATTTCAAGTGGATCGGATGATGTATGAGGGAGATATAGCCCTTGAAGTGTCCTAGGGGGCGCTGTTGATCCAAATTGAAATGTAATCCAATAGAGCTGTTTGGGGTCTGACAAAGATCAAGCATATTCATTTTGGAGTGAATGGGATCATGCATGTGTAATTTAGAGGCAAACATATGGCCGTGGCGTGACATCAGAATTCGCCACGCCATCATATTCACACCCTCCAGCTAAAGCAGTAAGTACTGGCAACTGTCTAAGACCATCATGTTATCTGTTACTTGGGACAGTTTCACATTGATTAGGTGAAGAACATCAAACACTGACTCTGTAAAGGAAAAGGGGACACTTTCTGTTGTCAGGGGGCGAGGCTTCGATGATGTCAGCATCTGACAAGTGAATATTGTTGAGGACTAGAGGCAGATCAATCCCAGAAGGTTTCATTTGTCTGTGACTTTCCTTGTAGGAGCTATATCAATTTAGTGTTTTATGGCGAGAAGTCATATTCTGAGGCGTGGCCACGCCCACACGCTTTCCTGTATCAAAATGTTTTTGATAACTTTTAGTCCCCGGTGCCTTAAGAGTATACTGAGTGATTTTGAAGTCTGTAAGTCAAAAGCTGTAGGAGGAGTTCGCTCAGATATGCGTGTTAGAAATGGTCAAAACTGTGTCAAAATGGCAACTTCAATCCAAAATGGCCGACTTCCTGTTGAGTTTGGACCAATGCTCCAATAGAGTTTTTTGTAGGTCCTGAGAAGTTACATAGGTGTACCAAATTTCAGATTCCTCGGTCAAAGCATGGCTTGGGGCTGATTTTTTTCTAATTTTGTAGGGGGCGCTGTGGACGAATTAGGCCACGCCCACCGAATATGTCATCAGATCTCTGTTGGAGACTAGAGAAGGATCAATCACATTGAATTTGTTGCAGATCAGATGATCTATGTGGAAATTAGAGGCAAACGTATGGCCATGGCGTGACGTCTGACTTCGCCGTGCCGCCATGGCCACGCCCTTTTATGAAAAGTCACTGTGCCTCAAACGAAGTTAGACCCACTAGTTATCTGTCTTCTGAAACACTTTCAAGTTGATTGGGTCAAGAGGGTCAGAGAGGCACCTTTCCAAGTGAAAAAAGTGACTTCCGGTTCTGAGGGGGCGTGGCTTTGATGTCACAATATGACCCCATAGGATTGTCGGGAACCCGAAGGTCCTCCTTCATGGCAACTTTGGTGTGATTTGGAATTTTTTTTGGGAAAGTTATTGCGATTTTTCACTTTCGGCGCGAACGCCAACTTCGTGCCACGGCCACGCCCCCTAAACATGGCCGAAAACTCAGGATGTTGATAACTTTTAATCCGCCATGCCTTAACTGCATGTTGACCAAATATGAACCCGATAGGTCAAAATCCCTAGGAGGAGTTCGTTAAAGTTCAAGGTGAGTAAAAGTAAAAAATGGGCAAAAATCGGCCTTTGAGCCAAAATGGCCGACTTCCTGTGCATTTTAGGGCATACCCCCAAGAGACTTTTTTTCTTGGTTTGAGGAGTGCCAAATTTCAGATCTGTACAACTTACGGTTTGGCCTATCTCACGTTTGTGGGCGTGGCTAAGTGGTTTTGCCACGCCCACTGACGAC
Source organism: Girardinichthys multiradiatus (assembly GCF_021462225.1). NCBI lineage: Eukaryota > Metazoa > Chordata > Actinopteri > Cyprinodontiformes > Goodeidae > Girardinichthys > Girardinichthys multiradiatus. Next base: position 25,001,655 of record NC_061795.1, on the reverse strand, counting down.
GACATTAAAGAACAAAAATTTCACGCGGGGGACAATTTTGGGTAAAATTTGGTGAGTTTTGGGATATGGCAAAGTCCCTATATTGCCCCGCCAAAAGTCCCCGGAATAATAATATTAATTCGAGCGATTACAATAGGCCCTTCCTGCTCGGGCCTAACTAGTGCATAGAAAGTCAAAAAAAAAAAAGAATACATGTTGTTAAAGGTTTTTGCAAAACATAAATCTAAAACATGTAGCATGCATTTATATTCAGACCCTTTTGCTCTGATACACTCAAAAAAAATCCAGAACAACTAACTGCCTTTACAAATCTCCTTATTTGTAAATAGAATCCACCTGTGTGTTTTTAATCTCAGTATAAATCCAGCTGTTGTGTAAAGGTTTGTTAAAGATCATTAGAGATCAAAGAGGATTGTGAAGAACAAGGAATACAGCAGTCAGATCAGGGATAAAGTTGTGGATATGTTTAAATCAGAATTAGGTAAGAAAACATTTATCCCAAGCCTTGAACATCTCAGCGAGCACTGGTCTAACCTTCATCGGAAATTGGAAAGAGTATGGTACCACTGCAAATCTATCAAGACATGGCCATTCATCTGAACTGACAGGCCAAGCAAAGAGAGCATTAATCAGAGAAGCAGCCAAGATGCCTAAGGTAACTCTGGAGGAGTTGGGGAGATTCACATCTCAGGATCACTCTGCTGACAATTTTTAGTCATGCTCTCCACAATTGGCCTTTTTAAAAGAGTTGCAAGAAGAACATTTTTGTTGAACGAAAGCTAAAAGAACACCTTTTTGCAGTTTGCCACAAGCCTTTTATAGAACACAACAAATGTGGAAGTAGGTGCTGCGGTCAGATAAGACCAAAACAGAATGCCCAGGGCCTGCATCAAAAACACTACAGGTCCTTCTCAAAATATTAGCATATTGTGATAAAGTTAATTATTTTCCATAATGTAATGATGAAAATTTAACATTCATATATTTTAGATTCATTGCACACTAACTGAAATATTTCAGGTCTTTTATTGTCTTAATATGGATGATTTTGGCATACAGCTCATGAAAACCCAAAATTCCTATCTCACAAAATTAGCATATTTCATCCGACCAATAAAAGAAAAGTGTTTTTAATACAAAAAACGTCAACCTTCAAATAATCATGTACAGTTATGCACTCAATACTTGGTCGGGAATCCTTTGGCAGAAATGACTGCTTCAATGCGGCGTGGCATGGAGGCAATCAGCCTGTGGCACTGCTGAGGTCTTATGGAGGCCCAGGATGCTTCGATAGCGGCCTTTAGCTCATCCAGAGTGTTGGGTCTTGAGTCTCTCAACGTTCTCTTCACAATATCCCACAGATTATCTATGGGGTTCAGGTCAGGAGAGTTGGCAGGCCAATTGAGCACAGTGATACCATGGTCAGTAAACCATTTACCAGTGGTTTTGGCACTGTGAGCTGGTGCCAGGTCGTGCTGAAAAATGAAATCTTCATCTCCATAAAGCTTTTCAGCAGATGGAAGCATGAAGTGCTCCAAAATCTCCTGATAGCTAGCTGCATTGACCCTGCCCTTGATAAAACACAGTGGACCAACACCAGCAGCTGACATGGCACCCCAGACCATCACTGACTGTGGGTACTTGACACTGGACTTCTGGCATTTTGGCATTTCCTTCTCCCCAGTCTTCCTCCAGACTCTGGCACCTTGATTTCCGAATGACATGCAGAATTTGCTTTCATCCGAAAACGTACTTTGGACCACTGAGCAACAGGCCAGTGCTGCTTCTCTGTAGCCCAGGTCAGGCGCTTCTGCCGCTGTTTCTGGTTCAAAAGTGGCTTGACCTGGGGAATGCGGCACCTGTAGCCCATTTCCTGCACATGCCTGTGCACGGTGGCTCTGGATGTTTCTACTCCAGACTCAGTCCACTGCTTCCGCAGGTCCTCCAAGGTCTGGAATCGGCCCTTCTCCACAATCTTCCTCAGGATCAGGGTCCGGTCACCTCTTCTCGTTGTGCAGCGTTTTCTGCCACACTTTTTCCTTCCCACAGACTTCCCACTGAGGTGCCTTGATACAGCACTCTGGGAACAGCCTATTCGTTCAGAAATGTCTTTCTGTGTCTTACCCTCTTGCTTGAGGGTGTCAATAGTGGCCTTCTGGACAGCAGTCAGGTCGGCAGTCTTACCCATGATTGGGGTTTTGAGTGATGAACCAGGCTGGGAGTTTTAAAGGCCTCAGGAATCTTTTGCAGGTGTTTAGAGTTAACTCGTTGATTCAGATGATTAGGTTCATAGCTCGTTTAGAGACCCTTTTAATGATATGCTAATTTTGTGAGATAGGAATTTTGGGTTTTCATGAGCTGTATGCCAAAATCATCCGTATTAAGACAATAAAAGACCTGAAATATTTCAGTTAGTGTGCAATGAATCTAAAATATATGAATGTTAAATTTTCATCATGACATTATGGAAAATAATTAACTTTATCACAATATGCTAATATTTTGAGAAGGACCTGTATGTGGGGTAGAAACACACCATACACATTGTAAAACATGGCAGTTGCAGCATCTTGCTTTAGAGATGCTTTTCCTAAGCAGGGACAGGGAAACTGGTCAGAGTTAATGGGAAGATGGATGGGGCTGAATACATGGAAACACTTGAACAAAACATGTTAGAGGCTGTAAAAGCAGAGCTTCACCTTCCAGAACGACAAGTACTCTAAACAATTGAACGATTTTAATCGAAGCCCTTTCACGTATCAAGTTTTAGAAATAAATCCTGTTAAGAGTTTGTAGCGAGACTTAAAAATTGATGTTCGCAGGCGCTCTTCTTCTAGTCTGACAATTATCCAATTATGCCATGCTTTGTGCTAGGTCTGTCACACAAAATCCCAATAAAATGCATTAAAGTTTTTGGTGGTAACCTAACAAAATTTAAAAACGTTCAAGGTCTGTAATTGTGCTACAGCCATTTGTAGTTTATGAAGTGTCCTCTAGAGGGTACTAGCGGTGGCTGTTAGCCTGCAGTAGTCCTGAGCGAGCAGCTGTTTGTTTTTCAGTGCATTTAAAATTAAACTTCTGTTTTATCTTTTGTAAACACAGCGATTATGTTGTACTTATTTAAAACATTTGTAATAGTGCATAGATAGTTTTCAGGAAATAATTACGCTTCAGCTGCCTTTTGTGCTGCCTTTCTGTGTTCAACTGTTCTTTCCAAAATGTTTTAAAATCCTTAGACTGAACGCGCAACATGACGCAGCCGTCCTCATTTCTTTTTATTGATTTTCCCACTGTTTTGTTGTTAGACTGTGCCAGACGTGTTGCTGAGATGAATCACTCCTACCCATGGCTGGCAGCGCATTCTGCCAGTGACAGAAGGGATAATTCCACGTGGATCAAATAAATACAGATGTGAAGTAATTAGTTGTATTCCCAAGGAGCTCGTTGGTAGCACACATTAAAGAAGTGAAGGATAGGCGAGGCTTCCCGCAGGCTGGTTTTATCAATCCAACCTGCTAGAATACAGGAGAGGTCACAGCCCTGCTGGCTATTTCAATAATAGATCCGTTGAATGTACACAATAATAAATCAGGCCCAGAAATAACTCTTAGACACACTGACAACACTTAACTCTAGCCTTTATCTCTTTTCTTCCTTTGCTGTAGACCCACAACATGTGTTTGTCTACTCTGCTGAAGTATAGTCCGCGCACCCTGAAGCGTATCAAACACCTAATCCAGGGGAAGCAGGCATATATAGTGGGTAGGGTTGGCCATCTGGATGACCTGGCAGTGGCTGATGAGCTAGATGTGCCAATCCTGGGTCCAGAACCAGCTGTTTCACAACTCCACAGCACCAAGTCTGGAGGAAGAAGGATATTTTCTGTGGCAGGAGTTGATGTACCCCCTGGGCAGGGAGATGTGTACTCACTAGACCAGGTAGGACACCTAAAGCACAATTACAAGCCTACATGTGCCCACTATCACAGCTAAATAATAATTATGATATTTTTTCTTTTGATTTAGCTTTATGAAACACTCGCTGAACTTATGACTCTAAACATTCACATGCAGCGCTGGCTTTTTAAGATCAATTTACAGCGTGGAGGTTGTGATACGGCCTTCTGTGATGTTTGCCACCTTAGCTGCTATAACTGGGCCCTACAGCGCTATCGTCGTTATGGTCCTGATCTATGGAGCTCAAAATGGGTTCAGGTAAAAATGTGACATACTTGCTTATGTCTGTCCCTCCTCATCATAAAATATCAGACCACTCTTAAAAGTGGGTTGATGTTTATAACCTTTATGTTTTTTCACAGAAAAATTATCCGTTGAAACTGACTGTTTATTATGTTTTATTTTTATTGTTTCCTGTTGTTGAAAGCTTTCAGATTACCATGCTCACCCCAAAGTTAAATTCTAATATGTATAGTTAGAATGGCTACGAATCACAATTCAGTTCAACTCAGTTTCTTTGTATAACTCCAATTCACAACAGACATTATCTCAAGACACTCACATGTCCAGAATGATATAATCAAATCAAACCTAAGAAATCTCATCACACACCTTCAGTTTAAATAGATGCACTCCTGTTTGATCATACCTATAATCCAATGCAGTCAATATTTGTTTACAGATCTACAGTGGAGTGTTAATTGTATCATAGTGGAGTACAACAAAGCTGTACCCATTCGTGTTAAAGTACTTTTTTTTTTATTTTTTACTTATGTTCAAAATGTAAATAGATTATCTTTGGAAGATATTGGTTGGTTTTTGTGATGTAAAAGAATTATGTCAGGTTATTACATATTTTGTATTTTTTCACTCTGATAATTTTTTGTTTCCCAGTTGACTTGTGCAGGATAAATTTCATATGATATGTGGAAAACGTTCTGAAGTAGTTTCTAGAAGCCAAATGTTTTCATCCCAGTCCCCTTGCATTTTTTTAAGGCAACTGTATCTATGGAAGCCCGGCAGATTATTTACCTTGCAGCAATCCTATTAACATTAACATTACAGTTAGTAATGTTAATAAAAAAACTGTTTTGGTTGCTTTGAAGCCAATGAGATGCCATTATTTATCTATAATTAGGTTGTATCATTGGATCAGTCACAATTCTGTTCACTACTAATTTTGACACCTATGTTGCTGTTTTGTGTACAAACAGAAGTGCATTTCTGGGACATACAGACAGCTGGTGTATTGAGGGCAACAAAAGCATCTCTAGTTACTTTCTGTTACAAATCTCGCAATATTCATTAATTCACAATATAAAATAATTGTTAGCACAGGATTTCTTATAGATTTATAATGTCCTAGTTTATACCTAGTTTTCTCAGGATTAAAACTACCTTGAGATACATATCTTTAAACTTTATGTTTAGCAGAAGTTTTTTTTTTATTAGATTCACTTTACCTCCATTGAATAGGTGTGAGCAGTTTATATTTATACAGCATTTCATTTTGATCAAACTATGAAATTGGATATAATCAGGGGCATAATTAAAACAAATAAAATGTACTTAATCGGTGCTAAACCATTTATTTGCTTCAGATGCGATCTGTACAGTTTCTGAGCCTCTGGCACTTATTTCTCATATGCTTACAAAGTAGCCTTTGATTTTCTGTCATGTGTTAATTACCGTATTTTGCCATTTAACCGGGAGCTTTGTGCAAACTAATTACAGGCTAATGATTGTGGGCTTGGAGCACAACGATTTTACTTTTTATTCCATTTGAAAGAACAGCAGTAATCTTGAGTATCTAGCAGCTCACTCTGTTTCATTCCTATCAGCTTGTTCTTTGATTCACAGGGTAGGCATGGTGCAGGGATGTAATTGTTGTTGCTTTGGTGCTGTTAATTATGGCAGAGAGGAGCTGAGCCACAGCCAAGGTCCATAATGGCGGCTGGGACTGCACGGGGAAAGTAAATGGGGTTTCTTTCACCAGCTGGGGTCCCATGGAGAGGGAAGAGTGCCGAGGCCCCCAGTGTAGGCCGACAGCCTCGGGGCTCCTGGGCCATATGGATACAACACTTTAACTGGCCTTTATTCTAAAACCTTGCTCTTTTAATCAAAGCAAAGCCCACTTCCCGTGCCTCTCGTTGCATGATTTTTTTAGATAATTATTTTGTTGTTTTCTTCCAAAATGCATGAATGTACCCGAGTGTTCAGCTGTTGTACAGGGAATGCTGAACACAACAGATTAGTAAAAATCATTATTTATGAGATTGAGAACAAATATTTAAAAATATAGATTTTAAAAACCTAGAGGATTGTGTCTTTTCCACAGAGCAGAAGCAGAAGAATGACTTAATTTTATTAGTATATTTTTATTTTCTTTTGCAAAAAATAAGCATACACGCTAGCTGTTGCACTAAACCAGATGACAAGTGGAAAAAGAGAAAGTTTACTAAATATTTGCAAACATTTTAAGCAACTGATTTAAAAAAATTCCAATATATACATTCTTAAAAGTTGTGGTAATTGGATTATTTCTTAAAATAGGTGCTTGCATGTATGAAGCATTTTAATTATTCATACCTGTAATTTTCTGTCCTACGCAAAGATAATTTAACAGTAAAGTACAGCAAATAAATGATTGAATTGCATATTGGTAAGTTAATCATAATGCCTTATTTCTTTAATATGTTTTTCTAATTATACATACATAAATAAATAAATAAATAGGGAATTAGATAAGTAATTGGCCTCAGTATGTGTCCATATTTTTTCAGTTAAATCTCATTTTATAAAAGCACAAAACAAAACAGCAGACCATGTTCTCCTTTAGAGTATTACTAACAATTAGATCCCTTCTGGCTGAGGGAAACAAAGCCTAAAAGGGTACAATAAGGAGGAGGAGCCATTACATCCGCATCAATGGGAGCTTCCATGGAAGTCTAAGGAAAAGAACGTGTGTTTCTCTAAATATTGTGAGGCCCACAGCAGCTTCCAGCAAAATGTTTGAGCCCGTAGAAAGCCCCCCAGGCCTCTTTTAGCATTTACACAGAGAGAGGTTAAAGACATGTAGATCTTCAACCATGCAACGCCTGAAGGGGGCCATACACACACACTTAAGCGCTCACACAGCTTGCATATGGATCATTAGGCACAAGAGGGTAAAAATTACACCTAATAGCTTCAACAGATGGAGTATTTTTTCCATCATGCTGTGTACAAACAGATCTTGAGAAAAACCTTATTTAGGTTAAGTTTGTCAACGAAATGGGTCATTTGACAATCACTACCACTGAAGAGGTAGAGGGACGTTTTATACAGTTGGACTAAATATTGTGCAGTGCCTGGTACCATGGAGAAGTTTAGATATCTGATGATTTGTCTGAGCAGAGTTAATTTGGATTTGGGGGAAAAAAGATCTGTCTTTGATTTCTTTCATTGTATAAATAATTATTATTCATAAAGATTCAACAAAATGTAAGTGAAAGTGAAATGATGTAAGTGAAGAGAAACCTCCTGAACATAAAATTCGTGTTGAGTTGTTGTGGGTTTAGGTTAATGTTTTGATGGAGCTAATGACATAGATATTCAAGTACAATGTTTAGCTTATCAGAATCTATCCTCATATATCCATAGGGTCATTGTTGGAGCATAGATATGAAGTAGCAAGCAAAGAGGAGAACATCTGTTTTATTTCCGATCAGATCGCTTGACTTTATAAGGACGCCAAGCAATGGCTGAATCCTATCACAGGATACTGTACGTATTTTAAGTCCAAATAATTTATTGCAAAGTACCGCTTTCTTTTTCTTCCTGTCCTGCTGTTTCTGTGAACTGCACGGGCAATGTCCCGCGGTGAGCTTGCTCTTCCGTTGAGAATGACAACCGTTCCCTTACACTTTTTGCCGCACCATTGTGTGCTTTATGGTTTGTATAGTGGGAATCACTGTGTAGCGTTTGACCTCGCCTCTTACAGTACTTGAATATGATGATGACTGTTACGCGACTGGAATATCAACAACGTAATCTCTGGTCCTGTCTCCAGTGAAGCCAGACAGCATACACTCTTAAAAAAAAAAAGAAAAAAAAAAGGCAATGCTCTGGAAAACACAAGGGGAGAACAGAGATGTTATCAACATTCAGAAATTATCTTTCACTCACTTTTCACCTAATATCTTTTTGTTTGGGCAAATGTAATTCTCATATAAAAGTACTTTATGTTACAGACCAAGACCAAGTAGAGGACATGTGTGAGGTGGAGGGAAAATGATACAGAGTTGTTAACAAGAAAAAACTTAAACGTATGGCGTGCATTTATATTTACCCCCGTTTATTTTGACATCACCAAATAAAATCCAGTGCAACCAACTGCCTTTAAAAGACAAAAAAACATGCTAGGCAGGTAAGGGGTAAAGCTGTAGAAAAACGGAGTTGGCGTTAAACCTCTAGCTTAACTGTATGTTTTCAATCTATTAATCCATTGTTTAAAAATGCAAGTAGAATGACACAGCTGCAAACCTTCCAAGACATGGCTGTCCATCTAAACTATATTGTCAGTGTTATTGTCTGACTGTATTGGCAAGAGGAGCAATAATTAGAGAAGCAACCAGATGCCCATGGTGACTCTGGAGGAGCTGCAGAGATCCACAAGTAAAGGTGGAAAAATCTGTGGACATATTAACTTTTAGTCATGCACTCCTCAAATCTGACCTTTACAGAAGAGTCTCATCAAGGAAAGCCATTGCTGAAACAATGCCATAGGCACTCCCATTTAAAGTTTGTCACAAGCCTTGTAGCAACACAGGAAATGTGCAAGAAGATGCTTTGGCCAAAGAAGACCAAAATTTTGTTTTTTGTCCTACATGCATAATGCTATATGTGGCAGTAGACTAACACTGCACATCATCCTCAACACACCATCCCAGTGGTGAAACATGGTGTTGGCAGTGTCATGATGTTGGGGATGCCTTTCTTCAGCAAATTAGGGAAGGTGGTTAGAGTTGAATGCAGGGCAATTCCAGAGGAAAACATGCTAAAGGATGCAAAAGACTAGGTTGGAGGTTCACCTTACAGCAGTACAACGATCCTGGACATACAGAGCTACAATGGATTGGTTTAGATCAAAGCATATCCCTGTGTTAGAATGGCCTAGTCAAAGTCCAAATCTATATCTAATTGAGGATTTGTGGCAAAACTTGAAAACTTGAAACCTATGCTTTCTGTCCAATCTGAATTAGCTTGAGATAGTTTGTAAAGAAAAAGAGGTAAAAATCAATTCAATTCAGTTTTATTTATATAGCGCCAATTCACAACACATGTTGTCTCAAGGCACTTCACAACAGTCAGGTACATACATTCCTATTAATCCTAACCATTGAACAGTGCAGTCGGAGTTAGCTTTTTATTCAAATTGGATAAAACGTTTTTCTATCTAAGGAAACCCAGCAGATTGCATCGAGTCAGAGACTTGTAGCAGTCACTCCTCCCGGATGAGCATGTAGAGACAGTGGACAGTCACTGGTGTTGACTTTGCAGCAATCCCTCATACTGAGCATGCATGTAGCGACAGTGGAGAGGAAAAACTCCCTTTTAACAGGAAGAAACCTCCAGCAGAACCAGGCTCAGTGTGAGCGGCCATCTGCCACGACCGACTGGGGGTTTGAGAGAACAGAGCAGAGACACAAAGGGAACAAAGAAGCACTGATCCAGGAGTACTTTCTATGGGAAGGAAAAGTAAATGTTAATGGATGTAGCTCCTTTAGTCGTTCCACCTAGAAAGAAAGAACAGATCAACTCTGAGCCAGTTTTCAAGGTTAGAGTCTGAAAGAGAGCACATATAATTAGTTACAGTAAAAACTCAGTCAATTTCCATGTCTAGGAGAGAGAAAGGGTTAAACACTAAAAGACAGGGATATGTGGATCATAGGTAGAGGGTGAGCATTAAGTTGTTGCCAGCAGAAGCTCGGACGATTCCCCTCTCCAGAAAGGTGTCACAGGTAGACACAGAGCCAGACCAGGTGTAGCTTCTAGGAAGAGAATAGAGAGAACAAGGTTAAAAGCTGAAATAACAGCAAATAATGCAAAATTGGAGAGTAGTGGGAGAATGTAGCGAAGAAGGTGAAAGTGGTCATTATGTCCTCCAGCATCCTAAGCCTATAGCAGCATAACTACACAGATAGTTTCAGTTCAGATTATTTAGTTAAACGGCGCTTATTTACAACAATGTCGTCTCAAGGAACCCCACAAAGGGTTCCACTGATGGTCATTGTTATACTAAAAACCACAAGGATTGGGATACCTCCCTCTGTCAGACTGATCACACCCATCGGAAAAGAGAAGGGGTCACACAGGTAGCAGAAATGGAGTGTGTGTTTGCACCTCAACCATAACTACCACTCAACCATAAATCAGTTTCTAGATGTGCAAAACTGATGGAGACACACCTAAAAAGACTTGCAGTAGTAACTGAATTGAAAGGTGGTTTTACAACATTTTTACATAGGTGGTTTAAATACAAATAGAAGCAACACTTTTTAAACTGTAATTGCTGGAAAAATTTAAAAAGCATGTATAATTTTACTTCCAATTTCCAATTATGCAGGACTTTTTGTTGGTCTATTATAAAATCCTGATAAAAATACATGAAAATGTGTTGTTCAAACATGCTAAAATGTGGAAAATTTGATAGGGCTTGGGTATTTTTTCAAGGCACTGTACATTATTGTTTACAAAAGCGTGTATTTAAATTATGCTGTCTAAATAGTCGATTAAACTGTTTTTATATTATGAGCATCACACAATGACAGTGAAAGGTTTAGACAACATATTCTGATCCGTTTCACTGCACAGCTTTTATGGAGAAAAGAGTGTGCTTGAGTTGCTAAACTGTGTAAAGGACACCTAAAGCAAAAGCTGAAAATTAACAGCATAATTAAGTGGTGAAACCATAATGGCATTTCGTATTTACCGAAACAAGAGTGATATCGATCCCAGTCAAGCCCTGATTGATCCCCAGATAGATGGGGTTAGCTTAAGTATTCATCAGCCGCCCAGTGGAGAGAGTTGTTATTGAGGGCAGGTGGTTCGTGGCTGTGAGTTAAAGCTATTAGACTCCTGAGGCCTTCTGATAATGGGTTGTCACTCACAGATAGACACTCCCGCAGTATCCATCAGACACTCGCACAGAAATTGAAGCAGGTTCTGAAACCTTAAGGATAACAAGCAGTCACCGGAGTCATCCGGATAACAGGATATAGCGGTAATGTAGCCAACACCCATAAAACCTGAAATGAGCTGGGAGCTAAATTAAGTCATTTACTTTTTCAAACTTTGAGTTGAATTAATGTAAACTGTACACAAGTTCATTTCCAAGTGGTTTTAATTAGATATGCGATGTTTGTACTTTAACATTCCTTCTGTAGGAGTCTGTCCTGCCCAGATATCTAGATGACATCCCAGAATGGTTGGCCCATTATGCCCAACCGGCTAAAACTTCCAGTTTTCTCAATTGGTCCAGCTTCCTGAAGACCTTCCTCAGGCAAGGTCAGACACCTATTGTCAATCACTAACTGATATCCACCTGCAAATTGTGAAATCTATTCATCACCAAGAGCTTTTCTGTTTTCATTATTACCTTTATGAGTGTAAAACTGAATCATTTTCATGTCACATTCAGTAGTTATCAAATGGATTGTTTGGATTTGATTTCAAGTGAGATTTCATGAAGTTATTACCAGTGATAAAAATTCAGAGCCATCCCTTTAATTGTGCTCACATCCTATATGTAAGTTTGGTATTATGTGTTTGTAAGTGTAGCCATTTTTGCATTTATTCTATTCAGGAGGAGTAGTGGAGGCACACCCCCCTTCAGCCAGTGTCACCTATCTGACGGTAGATATACTACTGGAGCCCAGTGGTGAGGTGACCATGCTGTCCTGTGGAGACCAGCTCCATGGCTCCTGTTTTCCAGATGCTGTGGGATCAACTGTTCCTCAGACCTCTGTACACCCAGAGACCTTGCACTCCATCTGCATGCGTGTGGCTCAGGCTTGCCAGCAGCACTTTGTGGGTTATATATCTGTGGGCCTGGCTACCTTTGTGGACCACAGCACCATGGAGCAGAAGGTGGGACTCACACAGACAAAGAGAATAACTCAGGGTGTCATGATACATATGATCTGGGTTGTTGCAAACCATATTGGGTGGAAAAGATCAATTTTTATCCACACAACCAGATAGGTGCCTCCAACATCTACTGCTCCCTTGGGATCCAGATAACAAGACGAGGTAAACTGTGGGCACAGGAACCAAATGTGTCACAAGGCCCTCTAGTAAACTGTCAGGTTTTATTGTGTCAATACACTGATTTCACCGTTTAAAGCTTGCCCTTTAACCTTACGATGCAGAGAAATTCAGAAGCTTTCCAACAGTAGGTCATTCTGAGGTGATTTAGTACATTCACTGGGATAACCTGTCAAGTGTTTAACCCCTAGATGGTTACCTGCAGTGTTCTGCTGAAATAAATCACATTATTATACCAAGACATGGCTGAAGCCTCTTCTCATTTGTCAGGATTAAGTTTTGTTGAAAGCTTCTTGATTCATGATATTTGAAATGGACTTCTTTATGATGGTTTAACCTCTACTCCCAACATGTGGGAACATTGGCTATTATTGATCCGATCCAGTAAAATAAAATGCTTTGTTTTTATTGTGCCCAGCACATTTCTAAACCAGCAGAATGGAGAGGAGAAGCACTGAAGCAATTTTAAATATGTGAAAAACATAAAAAGAAAGGGGGATGAAGTTCTCATGCCTTTTATAAACCCATCTCATAGAAACAGACCACTTGTCATCTGCTTGGTTAAGATCAGTTGAGCAATCTGTTACCCGAGTCTGAATGCTTCTCCCTATTTTCTATTGAAGCTTCTTGTAGTGCATTCCCATGAATAAAAAACACTGTGGATATGATTAGCTTTGGGCATGGTTACCACTAGAGGGTAGTATGTTCTGGGTTAGAATATAACTGACAGATAATGTTTTTTATTGTATTATACATTTTTAAAAGGATTTTTTGTATTTCAGACACAAATCATGTTACATAGCCTGTAGATTTGACCACATTTGTCATTTCATTGAACTGTACAAATATTTAATTGTATATTGTTTTTATTGTTTATCATCATCATAATCATAATGATCTTTTGTTTTCAATTTCTAAGAAAAAAATGTCGGTCTTCAATTTAGACGTGACATGAGCTACCCCTTTCCTTCTCCAGGATGGCTGAAAACATCATTTTTATCTCTAATGTTGACCCAACTGTAAAGGATTTGAAGACCGCATAAATAATAATAAAACGGCGCATGCTTCAATAGATCCAGGAACTTTAATGGCAAATTCTTGACCATCTCCAGACATACACAGACAAAGCTCAGACTGAGGGGCGCCACATGGGCAAAACTGTCTGGATTTAAACATCAATTTAGATTCAAACCTGTTGCTAAAAGCTGCCTACTTTATTTGATGGGAAGAAGTGGGTCACATATGTTTGCCCTTGCAGTCTGAGCACACATTGTGGAACACGGGGCCACAGCTGCAGCATCGAGGTTTTTAATGAAAATGCAAGGCAATAGAAAACACGTACAATCCAGGCTTACATTTCCCGCGGCTTTGTTGAGAGCGACAATGGGACGCAGGAATATGAGTTTTAGGGAGTTGAGTGAATGGCTCGGTGTTGTGTGTCCATCACACAGGGCCCCGTATAACAGTCTGATTCAAGCAGGCATGCATCAAAGCAAGTTGTGGCTTCTGTGCCTCCTACAGTAAGGGAAGCTGAAGGCAGTTTATCTTCCTGCAAGTGTAGTTTTTATGTAAAATTGGAGTAAATTTAGAGATTTCAGTAAAGACCTCTGCAAGCTGCAAATCACACTTTTTATTACTTTGCAAAGATTTTTTACATAACTATAAAAATATCGATAAATGCAGAACTTTGCTTTAGAAATGTGATTAAATGGATTCTGTCATTGTCTTTATCATATTTTAAAAATCACATTTAGATTTATATTATTATTTTTCATTCTTTCATTAATAAAAAAATTATTTTACTTTTTGTTTTTGTTACTTTTTTTGTCTCTACAGATTTTTGTTTATTGTTTATTCAACTGAAATTTAATTATTATTTGAATTGCAACAAGTATCTAGGATTAATTTTACTTAAAGGAAAACATTTTGAAAAATCTGATTCTAAAATAATTTTCGACTGTTCTCTTTGTTTTACAATAATTTAGAATAAGGTGGAAACTTTCAGATACGTATGTTTCCATTCTGGTACAGAGAAGAGAAGCTCAGTTTACTGTAGTTTCAAACAAGCTGCAATTTGCATCCAGTGGCAAGAGCGCTTACTTTGACAAATAGGAACAGCTAAAGGAGGCAGCCGAGTGCCACTTAGTTATTAACAACTCCTTCACTGGTGATTTATTTGCCACTTTTGAATAAAGGGCCTAGCTATTAGGTTATTATCTGCAAAGTTACCCCTGTTTAAGTAGAATGCTACGCCCATACCTGACCCCTTAATATACTTATAATGATGCCATTTACTATACATATCTGAACTTTAGTTCTCATCAGACCTGAGCTAGGCAAACCGCCCAGGGCAGACTCAATCCACACATGAAGGAAAGGCTCTATGTTGTGCTCGTGTCACCATATAACTGAGTAACCTAAACATATTAGACCCACAGAGCTGCCCAGGCTGTTCTTTTAGCGCTCTCTCAATGTTAAAAACAAAGTTATTTATGAGAATGTTGTCTCTTTCCCTCTTCTTTCACACAAAGTTTATAATGGTTTTTTTCACAGGTATGGGCTTTTAACCTGGACATTGTGTACAGTGACCAGCTTGCCATGACCCAGATGCTACTAATGACGACTGGAGGAACGTTAAACTGGCACACAGGCTGTTTAGAAGTGCCGGTCAAAGGGAAATGCTTTGAACAGCAGGCTGCCGCAGAGGTATGACCGTTTTTATAATATAAACCAACACTTTGATTTTGATAACTAAAATTTATATTTTTTAAGTTTTATTTCTCTAAATAGAACAAAAACCACCTTATCCCTAATTAGCACGAGTCATACAAGCACTTTCACTGCTACAGTAACTACAATAAGAGGTCAGTTTTGAATCTTTACTTTTAGAAAATACAGCTAAAAACTGTAAATACAAACTGAAGTCAGTGAGTGTTAAAGTGCCGAAATCATTATCATTTTGATAGATGAGCCTAAATAATCAACACATTAATAATTCATACCATTTTCATTATGCATGCTTGAACACTTCATCAACCTGGTGCCAGGAGTTAAACAATAGAGTTCTTTTATTAGCAGTATGCCTGAGTTTACGCTTGTTAATCTGCGACTTGTATTATTTTATCAAACATTCATTTAGCTGGTGGCCTGGTGCTTCACTGCAGCAGTTGAGCCACTGCTGCTGTTAATGGCTTCAATAGTGGCCATCATTAGGGACCTGCATATTACAAACACAATTAAGTCCCCGTTGGACACTTTTATTGTTGTGTAAGGACCCTGGCTTTGACAAGTGCAAACACACAGCCTTCACAGCGAGTTATGGGCTATATCTCCTGGGCTCTCTAAGGCCCAGACCTGCTCTCTGTGTGTCCCAAAGGTAGCTGAGAATGGGCAACATTTTATCCTCCTAAGCCTTGACATTTTTAAGTAATCAACCTCTCCAGCATTACTTATGATTAGAATCTTTCTGTTTTAGTAATATGTTTTGTGTTTATTGAGCATGCAGTTGTGCATTCTCATTCTCTGAAACTGAATGGTCTTTCCTTAGAGTCTAACATCTAGGCTAATGCATTAGATCTAACTGTCTTTCCCTATAGTTAATTAAGAAAGGCCCAAATGTTGATCCCTCACTTGCCTTTTACCCATCAGGGTCACTGATCTTAAACAGAAACTCAGCACCATAATGGAAAGATTCGACGCTTTGAACTTTTTTGATAAAACACAAATCAAAACCTTTTTAACATAATTCCGTAGAACACTAAAACATACAATTTTTTATTTGGTCGTTATCAAATGAAAATATAAAGCTAGTATTTTTCTCTGTTGTTCAATATGAAATTTTGAGAATAGCTATCAGACGACTGCAGCAACTCCCTTGCTTCAGGAAAATAAACCTTTCAGGTCCATGGGTTACAAACCCAGGCTGAGCAGCAGATCTGTCAGTCCATCAAGGCTTAGAGCTAGCCGTCATAAAACAAATACTCCTCGCATTTTCCTGCTAATGTTTGTCCTCTGCGCTGTTGACAACTTCCTAGTAAGGAAAGTAGCATTTGGCTGTGCTTAAAGTTGCCAAAGTGTGTCAGCACCAAATCTGCAAATTTTGCCATCTGCTTGGATGCTGTAGAAGAGAGGAACAACATCATGGGAGGGACAATAAGTGAGTAAAAAAAACACATCCTAAGTATAAGAACTACAAAAAAAATATTTTAGATTTTTTTTATTTAATAACCTATTTTTTGTTTCATTTTTCTGTGTCTGGTTTAGTTTCTAATCCTGTTCACCACTTGGGAACCTTCTTGAATTCCCATTTTAACAAAAAAGTTTTTTCACATTTTTGTGTATGATATACACTACCAGTCAAAAGATTTAGAACCCCTTTCTCATTTAATGGTTTTCTTTGTTTATGACTATTTAAATTTTGCGTAGATTCTCACTGAAGGCTGCAAGACTGTGAATGAACAAATATGAAATTATGTAGCAAAACAAAAATTGTAAAAGAGCTTTAAATATGTTATATGTTATATTTTAGAATCCTTAAAGTAGCCACCATTTGCTGTGATGACTGAAATATTAACCTTTGGCCGTCTCTTAATGATGGTCTGGAAAGTTCTTTCAACACTCTTTGGAAAACCATTTCAGGCGACCACCTCATGAAGCTCATGGAGAGAACACCAAGAGAGCAAAGCAGTCATCAAAGCAAAGGGTGGCTATTTTGAAGAATCTAAAATATAAAAATGTTATTTCACACTTTTTGTTTACTATATAATTCCATGTGTGTTCATTCATAGTTTTGATGCCTTTGGTGAGAATCTGCAATTTAAATAGTCATGAAAATAAGGAGACCCAGTAAGTGAGAAAGAGTATCTAAAACTTTTGACCGATAGTGTGCATTAACAGTCTAAATGGACCAAAAACAGGCAATAGAATTGCAGTGATTTATTTTAGACAAAGAAAATGTAAAATTTACATCACTCCTCGACTTTACGGGGATCAGCAAGTGGCGGCTTTGCGTATTCGCCATTAGCAGCCTGGACACAGAGGGTGATGCGGGCTCTCACAGCAGCTTGGTGAGACTGCTGCACTAGATCGTAGCCATCTGTGAGTCCTGTCAGACAGGGTAGAGGCCCAGAAGTTCTCTAAATGTCCCCCAGAAAAACTGAATATGTCACTAGATTTGCCACCTGTTACTTTTCTGAAATTTATTCACTAGAGGTCTGCAACTCACAAAAATATCAGCAAAGTCACTACACTGGCAACAATGATGGCTTGAAAGACACAATGCATTATTTAAAGTTGGAAGTACATATGCAGCATGTACACCAGCAAGTAAAAAACTGCAAGCTTTTTGTTTTTGACTGTCTCCATAGCAACGTTTCTAAATGCAGCTGAACGGGAGAGCTGGCAGGTAATAGTCTTCTGCTCAGAGAGCAAAGCAGTATGTCTCCTACAAATCCTACATCCTGACCATGTGGTGCATATCTTAATACTTGATACAGCAATGGAAGCGGCGAGGACTACTGCCACACATTGGTTAATCCAGCTGTTGGTTACCATGGAGACTCTGGATGCAGGGTGGTGAAGAGTCTTTTTTTGTCCAAGTAGTCATACTGGTTTCTTAAGCAACTCGCTCTGCAGTTTGCTTGTCTAAAGATATGACCGTTGCTACTTCTGTCCTTAGTGGCGCAGTGGGTAGCACTGGTGCCTTGCAGCAAGAAGGTCCTGGGTTCGACTCCCGGCCGGGGATCTTTCTGCATAGAGATTGCATGTTCTCCCCGTGCATGCGTGGGTTCTCTCTGGGTACTCTGGCTTCCTCCCACAGTCCAAAAACATGATGTTAGGTTAATTGGTTTCTCTAAATTGCACGTAGGCGTGAATGAGTCTGTGTGTGGTTGTTTGTCCTGTCTGTGTTGGTCTGGTGACCTGTCCCGTGCCTCCGGACCATATTCTACATAATCAGTATTTTCCAAATAAACAAACATGCAATCTTCTAATTTGTTTTTTAGATCTATATGACATAACAAATGAAGCAGCCCTGTATGCTTCATTCTTGTTGTTCTTTTTCTTTCAACAGCATCCGGTGGTCACTCGCTATGCAGTCATTGGGATCCACTTGTTTCATTCTAACCTTTCGATGTTGTACCACAATGTGTTCCTTAAGGTGTGCAAAGTTCATGGAATTGAATTTAACAAGAAGGTAAAATTAAAGTTTTGTGTGTTTTGTTTTTAAAAACTACAAGTTATGGTGAACCTTATTGATAACAGCATCTTCCCGCTACATTAGCTGTTTCTAGCTTTAAACATCTTCAGTTTTTAGATTTAAAATTGTATATTAAAAGACAAATGCATAACACACTGTGAGTAAATGAAAAAAAAAAATAAAGTTAGAAGTTGTTTGGTCCACAGTTTATTGCTACTGTCACAGTAGGGAAATAAAGAAAAATGTGTTTAAAACTGCACTCAGAAGTCAGACTTTCCTTTTGCAAAAACAACAAAATCAGCTAGAAAGCAACCCTCAAGTTGGATTTCTGACCTGGAAAGTTATAGGTTACTGACCCAGTCTTACCCCATTATCCAATATGGCTGCTGAACATATAAAACATAGTAATGCTGCAGTAATAAAATGTTAATTTCCACTTCTGATGGTTTGTATCTTATTTAATGATTAACACACACAGAACTCTACAACCTTTGTTAGTGGACATATTGCTACAATGTTTGTATGCAACAAAATATAAGAAATATTAAATATTGTAATTATATGTTTATAATAGTTCCTTACATGCTCATATACCACTCTACTTAGTAAAACCTGAAAATTGTGCTTAAGTAAAATGTAAAAAAAAAAAAAAAACATTGTTTATCTCTAACTCAGGACTTTGGTGTTAACCATCCATTGTGTGTGTCTAGGATCTACTTTTAACTGCATGTTTGTGAAATTTCTTTTCAGCAAAAGCAAGGCACTGTTTTTGCTCTCTATGACACTAGTGAGCGATGCAGCATTGGAATGATGTGAGTATCAGTTTTGAATAACTGAGTGGTGGCAAAACTTGGAAATTCAAACAGAAACGTCTTTGCAAATGCTTGAAAAGTATACAGGAAAGGTGCTCCAACCCTTCATTGGCAGTAATGAGTTTTACCCTTAAAGGGATAACTACATTTTTGAAGTGGAGTTATGATACCTTCCTGCAGTAACTGTGTTGGCATCGTCAGATTGAATGAAACAGAAGTTTGGTTTTCAGCCAAGGGCATCAGAGACAAAATTGTCCTAAACTGTCATATCTGGCCAGAATGATCATCTGTTGCAAACACAAAGGTGTTAAAATATATTTATCTTTCAAAACCTCTTCACGGAAGACCCCTTTTAAAAAGATTCAAATATCACGTTAACAACATTTCAAATCATGTTAAAGAAAAGTATTAACTAAAAGGCAAAACTAGTTGTTGTTGTTGTGTCTTATTTAATTTACAGCTGTTCTCTTTATGGAAGCAAGCATAGGTTAGAAACCTGGAATTTCACTTCATTAGAACAGCAAAGCCCTGAAGAATTTTAGGAAGGTGATTAGTTTGCCGAGACTGAATGTAAAAAACAATTCTTTACAAGATTAAGATACCACCTCTGGTTTTGTAAAAATCAGAAACTCCACAGGTTGTTAGCCAGAGGGTTATTCAACATATTTATCACAGTAATCCGTTAGCTTGCACAGTGCTGGAACAGTTAAATCAAGCTGTGCTCATCCCCCTATAGACCGAAGATGCTATCTGCTGAAAGTTTCATTTACCCACAACCATCAAATGAACAAGGTGATTGTTTCTTAGCAGGCAACAAGGGGATCATTAGTAAACTCGTTTGTTTGGAATGTTGTTAATAGAACGATCTCAGAGGATCTCCAGGGAGCTCTGGTGACCTTTGCTCAGAATTTGTCAGTCATTCATCAGGAAATATCATCCTCTAAAAAGCAAGGAGAAACCAATTTCAAGGTACCATGTTAATGACTTAACGATTTCCCCTCATCATGAAACCTTCATAATCTGTTAAAGCCTGTCAGCTGGAATGTGTCTGTTTAATAAAGTGTAAATAATTAATATTCATCAACTTGATATCTAGAACACTGTTACTCATACATTTTTGGCTGTAGGATAGTGAATTAATTACAAAATGTTTGGTACTTTTTTAATTTTTGTGGACTTTGTTTTTATGTAGGAGCTGATCAGAACCGTTGAAGATGTGTTGCAGATGATTATTCAGAACAAGAACCAGCTGAAGGACAAACCTGCTGCTTAAACAGGTTAATAGAGCACAGGTTTATGAATAAACATCTGAATATGAATCTGTCACATGTTGGGGTTTTGCGTCAACTGTCTGAATATCTATGGAGAAGAAATTTATACTGAGTTTCTACAAAGAAATCAATATATTTACGTATATACAGTCCAAACTGTACACAACCCTGTTAAAATGACATCATGATAAATCATTTAAACATGTTTACATTTATAAATTTAACTGAAAATCAAGGAAACTTTTTAGCAGACAAAAACTAATTCTGGCAATGTTGAATATGCAATATATTTAAATCTGAAAATCTGAGTATCTTATTAAGGATTTTTGGTTTTCAAAACTATATTGAAAAGACAAATTCAAATAATATTGTTTTAAGTTCATCTATATTGTCGTGTTACACAATATAACTTTAACTCCATTTCATCCTTGGAAAAACACTTTACATAGCTATAAATACATTAATCTCCTTAAAGATGATCTGAAAACGCAGTCCTCTGTGTCTTCACACTTTACTACATTTACAATAAATCAATGTGACTGAAATGTGGTAAGATTTAGTCGACTAAAACTAGACAAAATAAAAACTGTACAAATGACTAAAATGTGACTAAAACTGAAATACACTCATTCAAAATACTATGATAAAAACTAAACTACAGTGTGCTGTGAAGACCATAATACACTGCTCAAAAAAATAAAGGGAACACTTGAACAGCCCAAATAACTCCAAGTAAATCAAACTTCTGTGAAATCAAACTGTCCACTTAGGAAGCAACACTGATTGACAATCAATTTCACAGCTGTTGTGCAAATGGAAAAGACAACAGGGGGAAATCTTTGGTGATTAACAAGACACTCAATAAAGGAGTGGTTCTGCAGGTGGGGACCACAGACCACGTCTCAGTACCTATGCTTTCTGACTGATGTTTTGGTCACTTTTGAATGTTGGTGGTGCTTTTACACTCATGGTAGCATGAGACGGACTCTACAACCCACACAAGTGGCTCAGGTAGTGCAGCTCATCCAGGATGGCACATCAATGTGAGCTGTGGCAAGAAGGTTTGCTGTGTCTGTCAGCGTAGAGTCCAGAGCCTGGAGGCTCTACCAGGAGACAGGCCAGTACACCAGGAGACGTGGAGGAGGCCGTAGGAGGGCAACAGCCCAGCATCAGGACCACTACCTCCGCCTTTGTGCAAGGAGGAACAGGAGGAGCACTGCCAGAGCCCTGCAAAATGACCTCCAGCAGGCCACAAATGTGCATGTGTCTGCACAAACGGTTAGAAACCGACTCCATGAGGATGGTATGAGGGCCTGACGTCCACAAATGGGGGTTGTGCTCACAACCCAACACCGTGCAGGACACTTGGCATTTGCCAGAGAACAACAGGATTGGCAAATTCGCCACTGAGGCCCTGTACTCTTCACAGAAGAAAGCAGGTTCACACTGAGCACATGTGACAGACGTGACAGAGTTTGGAGACACCGTGGAGAGCGATCTGCTGCCTGCAACATCCTTCAGTGTGACTGGTTTGACAGTGGGTCAGTAATGGTGTGGGGTGGCATTTCTTTGAATGGCAGCCCGACTGCCATTAGGTACCAAGATGAGATCCTCAGACCCCTTGCGAGACCATATGCTGGTGAGGTTGGCCCTGGGTTCCTCCTAATGCAGGACGATGCTAGACCTCATGTGGCTGGAGTGTGTCAGCAGTTCCTGCAAGATGAAGACATTGAAGCTATGGACTGACCCACCCGTTCCCCAGACCTGAATCCGATTGAGCACATCTGGGACATCATGTCTCGCTCCATCCACCGACGTCACGTTGCACCACAGACTGTCCAGGAGTT
Source organism: Girardinichthys multiradiatus (assembly GCF_021462225.1). NCBI lineage: Eukaryota > Metazoa > Chordata > Actinopteri > Cyprinodontiformes > Goodeidae > Girardinichthys > Girardinichthys multiradiatus. The sequence goes on along the minus strand of NC_061795.1, from coordinate 24,979,266 downwards.
GGATGCTTTAGTCCAGGTCTGGGAGGAGATCCCTCAGGAGACCATCTGCCGTCTCATCAGGAGCATGCCCAGGCGTTGTAGGGAGGTCATACAGACACGTGGAGGCCACACACAATACTGAGCCTCATTTTGACTTGTTTTAAGGACATTACATCAAAGTTGGATCAGCCTGTAGTGTGTTTTTCCACTTTAATTTTGTGTGTGACTCCAAATCCAGGCCTCCATTGGTTAATAAATTTGATTTCCATTGATGATTTTTGTGTGATTTTGTTGTCAGCATTTTCAACTTTGTACAGAACAAAGTATTCAATGAGAATATTTCATTCATTCAGATCTAGGATGTGTTATTTGAGTGTTCCCTTTATTTTTTTGAGCAGTGTACATTCTTCAACAGGGTTTTGGGGGATTTTCTCTAGTCCTGGATGTTTTCTTTGACAGAAAAGTATTTTTGTCTTGCAGGCCTATTCCTTAGCCTAGAGGATGGAAAATACAAGCACTTTTCCTACCAGTCCTACCAATTTTGGTAATGCCCAGGTTGTTTAACAGTATCTTTATTTATTAGAGAATGTCTTCTTGTGCCATGGTATATAAATAACATTGTGGAACTTCTTGTGACATTCTCCTGACTGATACCTTTGAAGAATTAGGTCACTTCGATCTTTTGTAGCGTTTCTACAAACTACAACTTCAGCTAAAGGATGCAAATGTGGAAAATCAGAAGAATTCAAGTAGGAGACAGAAACCTTGTTTCAGGGTTATCATATTCGACTGTACCTCATGACAGAGGTGAACTCAAGAAGACTGAATGCTGAAACTGAATCAAAGGGTGATTCAAATAAGTATCAGATTAATGGTGTGCACAACTAGGTTATTGTTGCTTTTTAATTATTTTTACATTTTCCAGTCAATTCTGTTTTTTTTTTTTTTTTATGTAAACTGTCTCATTATACATGTAAAGTTTTGAAACTATGTATCATTGTGTCATTTTTTTTTTTTTTTTAAATATCAATAGCCATTTGCTTTAACAGAGGCCTGGAGATTTTTTGAAGGCTGCTGTACAACATCAATTGGTTTTGGAAACTTCAGATTACATTCAGTGAATGTATTGCTAGAGTAGATAGATTTCATAGTAGGTGATGATGAATAGCGATGCTAGTTTGATAGACAGATAATGATATTTAGTAATCTTTTTTTTCTGCACCGTTTAAGAGAAAACAAATTACTTTGGTTAGTGAGCGAAAAAGTGATTGGTACAGTCTCAATGTTATTCTCCAAGGGCACTTTCTGTAAGTAGACAATTAAAAATAAGTTCCAAATCTGTGGTGAACCATGAAGATGTGTATTTCTTAACTTTTTTATTACTGCAAATGAACGAGACATTCAAACTGACTGCTATTTTACTGGCTTCCTTATTGTTCCTCGTTTTGAATGGTTAATTGTTTCTGGATTTTATGCATGTATAAAATGCAAATAAATATGTCAGAAAGTTTGTAATATAATTATATTTTTATTCAAGTACCTTTTTATGTGAAAAGCTGGAGCTGAAAGTTAAAAACAGAGCTTTAACCTAAATTGCACTGTTCATGCATATCTACCGCCATGGATAGAGAAGTTGCTGACCAATAAATAAGCCTCTGTTGCAAAGCCGATAACTATCAGCTCAACTGAAATATGCAGATGTCCACATGGACAAGTGAGCAGCTGGACAATAAAACGTTTGCCGGACACACAATTTGGTGTTCCAACTGGACGCTAGTCCCAAACACATATCCAGAATGGTTTGGGAATGTATATAGAAGATGAATATTAAACTTGGTCCTAATCTCAACCTTATTAAACACCATATTGACAGTGGTGAAAGCCAGTTCTGTTCCAGGAAAAAAATATTCACATGAGTTTTTGCATTTAGCTAAATGTGTGTGTAAGAACATGAAAAATAACTAAGATGGTAGTTTGAACAGCGTAAAAATCCAAAATTTTGTTGAAACAATGGCAAATAGCAATTAAATGGCTTACAAAATATGCACTTCATATTGTGATATAGAAGGCTTCTGTGTTATTTAGATTACGAAGTGATAGGTCATAAAACATATCATTTATTATATCAGATTTAGGTTTAAAAAAATATTCCGATTTTGTTCTAACTGGAAATATTGTGATTTTGGAGTAGGCAGCCAGAATCTGATAGAAAATCTGTAGAGGGTAGTAGAGATTTGGGCGATGGTAAGGATGGCTTGCACCCTAAAAGATCTGAAGGTCATGACCACAGATAAATCATCAAAATACCAGTGGAACCATGCCAGAACACAGCTGCACATACTCTGACCCAACAGTCTGGATGTAGCACTCTGCCTGGTATATGTAAAACAAAGAAAATATAGTTGCTACTAATAGACACTACTCACATGAATTCAACAGTAATAGAATTCAGTGTTATAAAACACAAATCTCATTTTGCACCAATAAAGTTTTCCCTACTGATTAATGAAAGTAGTATAAATGGTTATAGAAAACGTATATAAAACATAAAATATATATTTTTATTTTAAAATTGATGGTAGGTGTACATTATTGTATAAACTTTTGGTTTATGTCTATCTTGTTTCGTATCGGAAACAACATATTGGTTAAATGAAATTAAATGTAAATCTAAATAATGTGCTAAACTGTAGTAGTCCATCCCTCATTTGTGAGGCTCCGGACGAGAACTATATTCGCCGCGCTGTGTTTCTGACCGGACACATTTGAACGAAGAACCGGCTTAGGATGAGGACAGCTAAGCTACAGGAGTCAGGCGCTGTCATGGTGAGCAGTCTCTAAATGTTAGTTCAGCAACTTTACATCAGTCACTAATCTGGCAGATTGTGTTCTGGATAAATCATGCTCAGGTTAGCTTCCGATTCGGCATTTGAATTATGGGCTGTTGTGCTGCATGCCCTCCCGATACAAGTCGTCAGCTCTGCAGCTGCAGAGCCTTCTTCTCAGTCTGGGTAGCGTTCCCAAACTAAACGGTGATGCCACTGGTGAGGATGCTCTCGACCAGCCCTCCTTACGCCACAGTCAGAGGTTGCCCTCTGAGCCTGCCTTCCTCAGCAGCCGTACGAAGTGCAGGCACCCCTGGGCTTTCTTCAGTAGTAGTAGTCACTGTAGTCCTGCTCAGGTTGTTGGAGAGGTGAAGCCAGAGGAAGTTGCAGCAGTCGGCCCCCCTCTACCTCCGTTCCCTGTTTGATAGTGCTGGGGTCTCTTCCTAAAGTCCACTAAAAGCTCCTTTATCTTCTGTGCGTTGAGGACAACGCGGTTGTCTTCCCCATATTGGCCTCTTTTGTCAACTGTTTCGTCCTAGTTCGAAATAATTTAAATGGAACAACTTAGTTTGGACTATTTTACACTCATTACATAAATCTATAAATCACAGTTTGTGAAAACATAAAAGGGTGATTTTTTTTTATTTTTAGGCTATTTTAGTTTCTTCAAGACCTTAGAATGCGTCTAAGCCATCTTAAAAGAAAAACACCGTCTAATTAGATAAAAGCTGAACAAAATGATTTTATAAAACAGTTAATGATTTGTGAATTTTTTTTAATGGAGATTACGATAGCGAAGCATTAAATGCACCTTTTTGAGTTTTTGTAAACTTGAATAAAGATTAAACAAATCCCAAACTATGTTTTATAGAGTCTGCAATTGGTTAAAAACTAATACTGTGCAAGTTTGACCAGTCTTTTTTTTTTTTTTTTTTTGGCCATTTTCAAGCTGCATGTCTGTAAGATATGGGAGGAAACATGTGACATCAGAAACTGATTTTGAATTGCTCCGACTGAATCTGTATTTGTGTAATTTGAAATTAAATGCATTGGTTTGAAAATGAATTTCACTAAACTGAAACTGAATATAATGGTTTAAAACTGAACTTGTTTGCTTTGAAAATTGCTTTGCTTTGTATTGAAAATTCAGTTTGATTACTTTCACTTTCAGGTCTGAAATTCAGTTTCAGTTCCAAAATTCAGTTTTTTGTGTCACACATCCGGGTTCTTGAAGCCACAGATTAATCAAACACAGATTTACTGATTCACGGATGTCATTCACTATTGCTGTGTCCAAATTCAGGACTGCATCCTTTGAAGGACGCATTTTTAGGCCGATAACGTCCTGGATGAGGCGACGAATGCTGTCCAATCTCCAAGGTTCCAACAAATGCGTCTTTCTTATCCCCAGATTTGAAGGAGGTGTATCTTCCGTGGCCCACCCTGTCCCATGATTCATTGCGGGTCGAAGTACATTGTTCAAACGGAAGTAGCAAAGGACGGTGGACAGAAAAAAGCTGTGAATAAAATTGGATATATTGCGCATTCTGTTAAACAACTGAACTTTTACAATGTTTTTAGACGAGAATGTAGTTGTGTAAACCTAAAATATCTGATCAGTTTATCAAGAAATCGCTTAATTACAGAAATGCAGCGATGTGTTCGTCCGCTGCCCCAACAGCCGCTCGCCTCACCAGCTGTCAGCTGACCGGGTGGTTGAGGTGAGCTAAACCCCGAGAGAACAGCTGACTCCCGGCACATTGTTTTCAAAATCCCGCTGGGTTTCCCCAATGGGTAGAAGTTAAACAGATATAATTCAGTCAGATGAAATCTTAATTTCATGTTGTTTGGTTTATTTATTATAATAATTATTATTATGCTCTGCAAATAAACTGATTCAAACTTTGTTCCTAAAGTTAATATGTTAGTGTTTAAGTTGTTGAAAGCTTTACAAATAAATTAAACAGTTGGCATTTGTCATCAATGTCTTTTATGTATAGTGTTAGATTTTTATATCTATGAAAACTAAAAATATTTTCAACATTTTAAATGGCTGAATAATGAACAAGATAAAAAAAAAAACCATAACATTTTAAAACAACACAGCATTATAAGCCATCAGCAATATGTTAAAGGGTAAATAAAAACCATGTAGTCATTTACAGCGGATATTAACCTTCAGGCTTCATTTGTTCGGCTTCACGCTAACACGGTTGCTAGGCAACATAAGTTACGCTGAGGTAAGGGCAAGAGAATGCTGCACTGCTCCAGCTCAACATGCCTTAAAGGAAGTTTAACCTGATGTGAAACGTAAATCGATGAAACTGTGTTTGATTAATCTGTGGCTATCCTCAAGGACCCGGATGTGTGACACAAAAAAAAACTGAATTTTGGAACTGAAATTGAATTACAGACCTGAAAGTGAAAGTAGTCAAACTGAATTTTTAATACAACGAAATACATTTTAAAAGCAAATGAATTCAGTTACAAACCATTAAATTCAGTTTCAGTTTAGTGAAATTCATTTTCACACCAATGCATTTAATTTCAAATTACACAAATACAAATTCAGTCAGAGCAATTCAAATTCAGTTTCTGATGGCACAAGTTTCTTCCCATAGGTAAGGTGTCTTAGACTTGACCTGTTTTTAATTTTCACAAATTAAAGGTTTCTTGAATCACAAAATGTGTTTGGATGATCCATAATCAGTTCACAATAATTGAATTGTAGTTTGGCCATTCCAGGTGTTTTAGATTTCAAACTGTAGCAGTCCAGAGGTAGTCCAGAGTCCATAAATAGACAAATGTTGAATCAGACTCTGCGAATTGGATGCTAAGCTTAGCGTTGTAAAAGCTAAGATGACTGCTTGTTCTTATTACAGACGTCATGAAGGAGTTTTTGCGGAGGATACACAGCATCTTTCTGCAGATCGCTCTGTTTCCGAGCAGATTCGGTAAAACAGGTCCATGTCCAGCAGCTTCAGAGGTGTTGACCTGCCACCTGCAGCAGCGCAGACTCCCACCCTGGACTTCATTTTGTGTGCGCTACAGCTCCATCCACAACGACCAGTTTGGCCTGTCCAACTTTAACTGGAAAGTTCAGGGATCCAATTACCACATACTGAGGACAGGCTGCTTCCCCTTTGTGAAATATCATTGTACCAAAGCGCCTCAACAGAACCTGGACTTTGAAGACAAGTTTTTTACTATGCTGAAAGTTATTAATTTGGGTCAGTATTTTCATAATGGCTATAAATGAAGCAGGGTTCTGATAAGTCTGGCCAGGTCTAAAAAAAAGTATATTTTACTCTTGTTATTTTAGCCTAGAATGGAAAAATGTTTTCCCTATTTTAATATGTTTAAGAAAAGAAACAGAAAATTGGATAAAGTTCTTTTTTTACATCAGTTATATATTTAGATCTTTCTTTGATTTGCCACAACTCAAAATTTGTTTTGATTTTTGAGTTACTGAGAAACCACAGATAGGTTCACATTAAAACAAAAGAAAACTGTTTCAGTGCTTTTTTACCCTAGACCTTCTCAGGTCGGGGCTTTAAATTGGTACTGTTGATCCAAAAATGGGCCTGTTTCAGATACCCAGCAAAACAATGACTTCTATTTTTGAAATTCTACTAACAAAATTCCATTCCAACATATGCCAAACTGTGCTTTAAACAATCTGTATATATGGTATATTCTAGATTTTGGATCAGAAATGATCTAAATTGGTGCTGTTGCCAAAAAAAAGCAGGTATGTATCACTTAACAACAGTGCTGGATTGGAAGCCACCTTCACTTTGTTCTTTTTAAAGATTTATGGGACATAAGGTAATAAAACCAAATATGGCAACTGTACTGTACTTAAAGTCCAGATAGTTATTAAAACAACAGGAATAAGATGTAGCAATTTGAGAGTTGAAAGTTTGCAGGAAATCTGATGTAAAGAATTGTATTTTGGATGAAAACTTCACAAACTGAAAATTGATGTGTCCCATTGTTGCAGGTATCCCTTGTTTGGCCTATGGCATTGGCTGCTGGATGGTGATAGGAGCTGCAGAAACCGTACAGACGAGTGTTGGACCTGTCTCAGTTTATTTTGCGTACAAAGAAGAAGAAGGTGCACAGTACTAAGTTCATTACAGTTGTTTCAAAGGCATTAATGTCTACCAAGCTGCTGGATTTTCTCCTCCTGATACTGTTCTGCTGAGCCTCGAGGTGCCATCTTACTGTTTGCCACTGGTGGTCTCGTCTGACTGCACCGGGTGTTTTATGGTAAATTATTAAATATTTAAAGTTGAACCAAAGGAGTCATATAGTCCATTACACTTCACATATATGCGCAGCAGTATTGGTGTTTAAATAAAATTATCTTCTCTGTAAAGTTTCATTAAAAGTTACTTTCTTCAAAATAAAAGAACCTTTTGTATACTATGTTAAAGTATGCAAAGTTATAGAAATAATTCTCAGTGGTTTGTGTGGGTTTTTGAGTCAGATGTAGTCAGGCACCTTGAACGTTTTACCTTTTTGACCACAAACAATGGACTTCATGTCACAGACCAACATAAAATCATCTTTATTGTAAATTTGAAAGAAAATGATTTACACCCTTAGAAATTCTCTGATACCCCTAAATAAAATCAGTCGCAGACAATTGCCTGTAAACTCACCTAATTAGTAAATAGAGTCTGCCTAAAATGAATCTCAGTATAAATCCAGCTGTTCTGTGAAGGCCTCAGAGGTCTGTTAGAGAACATTAGTGAACAAACAGCATAATGAAGACAGGTCAAACATAGAGAGCATCAATCAGCAAAGGAGTCAAGAGGCCCATGGTAGCTCTGGAGGAGCTGCAGAGATCAGGGGAGAAAAATCTCTTGATTGAATAGCTATCAGTTGTGCACACCACAAAGCTGACCTTTATGGAAGAGTTGCAAGAGGAAAGCTGCTATTGAAAGAAATGTTTAAAGTTTGCCACAAGCAATAAGAGATAGTAATTATGTGGATGAAGGTTCTCTGGTTATACATGAAACCGAATGTAAACTTTATTGCCTAAATGTTAAACTGTGTGCAGGAAAAATTAACATGCATCCCACAGAGAAACAGGGAGTTGGCAGCCTCATACTGTGGCAATGTTCATCTTAAGCAGGGACAGGGAAGCGGGTCAAAACTAATGGGAGGATGATTATACCTAAATATAGGGTAGTCATGGAAGAAAAACTGTTAGGGGCTGTAAATGACTTGAGACTAAAGCTTAGATCCACCTTTTGACAGGAGAACTCTGAACATACAGCCAGAGCAGCAATTGAATGGTTTAGATTAAAGCATATTCATGTGGTACAATGGACAAGTCAAAGTACAGACATATATCCACTTGGGAATCTGAGGCAAGACTTTAAAGTTGATGTTTGTAAACATTCTTAATCATATCTGACTGAGCTTAAGGTATTTTCCTAAGAATAGGCAAATTCAGTCGATAGATGTGCAAAGTTGGTAAATTCAGTCCTAACTGCAGCAAAAGATTGTTCTACAAAGTAGAACTGAATATACATCCACACCACACTTTTCAGATTTTTATTTGCAAAAAAGATTAAAAACAATTTGCTTCCACTTCATAATTCAGCACTAGTTTGCACTGGTCTTGTGCTGGCAAAATGTGAAAAGCTTAATGGGTATAAACACTTTAGCAAGGCGCTTAAAATACACCTGTGTCTAATGGAAAGCAAAGTTCCCTATAAAACGGATTAAAAGTTATTTTAATTCAATTCAATTAAAAATACTTTATTAATCCTAAAGGGAAATTAAATGTTGTTATAGCTCATATTATGAAGGTTTCTTCAAAGAGTCGTTGTAGACGCTGATGGCTGTGGGCAGGAAGGATCTCCTGTAGCGCTCCGTCTTACAGCAGATCTGAAGAAGACTCTGACTGAAGACACTCTGTTGTTGTAGGACAGTCTCATGAAGAGGATGCTCAGGGTTCTCCATAATGTTCTTCATTTTATGAAGAATCCGTCTTTCCACAATGATCTCCAGTATTTATGTATTGTCAGTGCATGTTAATTAGATCAGTAACATTAAAATATACACAGTAACAGACATGGTTTGAAATCCATGGTTTTCTGTGTTGTTGCATAAAAAGATCTGTTGGTTTCTAGTATAGACTCTTTAAAACATGTACATAGGACAGAAAAGGGTCCTGTTAGTTGCCCAATCATAGTTTTAATTTGCATTGCGTGTGTGACTGTGAGGTGTGTTTTGCTTCATTTTGTTTGAGGTAACAATCTCTATCAACCAAGAATATTTATTCAAAGTGGAATTAGTGGTCATACTACACACAACAGATAGTCAATAGCTGTAGAGAGAAAAAATCACAGGACAGCTCTGATAAAATAGGTTTTAATTACCAAAATGTGTCCTTCGATGGGAGACGTGTACCTCCCTACCTTCAGGCCTTATCTGGCCTTTGATTTCTGGTAATGTGCTTTGCTGACAGCGCAGGCTTATCTCCGCTTCAGACTCCTGCACCCTCTTAGGTGACAAACTGCCGTATTGATTTCCCCCCTCAGCGTCTCCTGTTCCCAGCGTTTATCAGCGACCTCAATTTTCAGGCCTTGGCCTCTTCATTTTTTACGCAATGAAAATGAGCGAATAATTTCTTGTCGTACATGGAAATCAATGCACCTTTTGACCTCTGTGGGCACACAGCGGCTGCGACATGTGAAGCCGTACATGCTGTTCAAGAGTGACTTGTTTTATGTAAGTTGCTCATCATGCATAAACATTTCACCCAACTTGTACCACCTCCATAACAAATAGTTACATTAGCAAACATGATGTTTAACAAGGGGACTAAATGTGCGCATTCATTTTCATGGAAGCTCAAACACACTTAGAAAAAAAGCACAATCTTCCATGTTTTTAAGGTGATAATGTAACCTTGGTTTTGTTTGAATCCCATGCAATATGCAGGCACAAAATCCAGCGCGATGACACCAGACTATCACTTTAATCAAACTAATTGCTCTGAACAAGGAACATTTAGACACACTTACAGAAATCTGATCCCTGGTATCAGGCTGCACTTAAATCCTCCTCCTTTCATTGGCAGCCTTTCATCAGGACTGAAAGTGTGCATGGGGAATGCTCAGGCAACCATGTCTTAATTACTCATTGACCCTTTGACCCAAAGAGCTGCATTAATACCACCTTGCAGCCCAGCACGACTGTTCTGGGTTTGCAGCCGTCTTGCGGCTTTTGTGTGCAGCTATTACGGGATGACGTGAAATCCAAACTGCAGAGCATGTGAGTGCATTGTATTTGTTTTCAGGGCCTCACCTTTGAGTCACTCTAAACTGTGGGGGAGGCCTCCCTTTCAGTTCAGACAGAGGCTTAGCATTACATATTAAACCTTAGTCACCACCATGGTGGGTATTGGTTATCTGAACTGCAAATGGACTTCTGTAACTTAACAAAACGTGGCTTTCATTTAAGGCGAGATTGATGCTTTTTATTAGTGTGGTCCTGTATTGAAGTGTCTAAATTACCCAACATGCATCTAAAGTGGTAATGAGCAAACAATTAATGCCAGTTTGGCACGTTTAATTGCGTGCTGTTGCTGGTAATAAGTTTTGTCAAGGTGAAATCTTTAAATACTTGTACTTGTATTTAGAGTTTAGGTAAATAAAGCAAAACGAGATCTCAGACTGGGGAGTGTTAATGTAAATTGTTAATGTTGAGCAGCAAAATTGCTAATCAACTTTCAGAGAGTTGTAATTATTTTCTAATTAGCTGCAGCGCTCTTCAGTTTCTTCAGTCTAAAAAAAAAATTAACTTTAATCTCTTTGAAATAGTTGATGGAGCCGCACTGGAAATGAATTATTTAGCACACCAGCGTTTTCCCTGTCATACCGATATATGGCTTGGCAGAAAACAATTATTGTGCGAACAACCCCTGCAGCTAATGCTGGAGAGGTTATCATTATATGAGCCCGTGGAATCGGCCACCAGCGTCGTCTCCACGCTTACTCTGCGAGCAGCAGGGATACCTGAGCCATCACTCAGATCACTTTAAGGACGCCGCTGGAATTACATGTCCATGTTGATGTCTAAGGCAGCAGTGTCACAATATTTGCTGTGAAATGGCTTTTTTTTTGGGGGGGGGGTTCTTTATTTAGTTTTTTATTCATGCTGTGAGACCTGAAACAAAAGACAATTTTGTTTTTCATCAAGAGAGGCCTCTGGATGCATACATGCCAATTTGATCAGGCTTTGCATTGGTAGTACTGTAGGAATACTTTATTTTAAATAATAATTTGTTAATATTCCCCGGCCTCCTGTCATTGACATTATAAATGTTGCTTTCCTTTTTCTTGTGCCAAGCAGGTAACAGTTAACAATCTATTATGGTGTATTTCTTCACCCTAGGGATGACAAAGGGCACTATATTTCTCTTTTTTCTAAAGCCTGCTATATATTATGTGTGTATATAGGCAGAGGGAGAAATATTAAAACATGTGCCAGAGTTGCCAAACCTTTTGCCTATAGGTAGTTGAAATATTTTTCGGTTGAGGGTTTTTTGGTTCAAAAGCACGTCCAGCTTCACCCTATAAACAAATTAAGAAATGAAGCAATAACTTTTAAACTAATTATGCTATTAAAGTTCCAGTTGTAGTTTAATTTTTCACTGTCTTTGCATATACTGTGTTAAGTCAATGGCCCTAAGCATCTGCACTTATCTCCATATCCATCCTCCTTTTTTCAGTTCAAGTTGATTATTTTTTCTGCTTTTCTTTCTCGGTGATGTTGCTGCATCACATTCACTTCATTCATACTTAATGTTTACTCTGTTGACATTAAGGGAGAAATGGATTTTAATAGTTTTTCCCACTTTTTTTTTCCAGGAGAGTGAAATGTACTATCCATTTTTATTATATATTATGCAGTATTTAAAGTTTCAGCTCATTAAAAAACAGACGCCCTCCACACCCCCGAAGGCTGTCTTTTACCCCCCACCAGCATGCAGTCAGGCTCCCCTAGCCACAGGCTGTGCTTGATCTGTTTTTTTCTTTTGAGCGAAAATTGAAATATTCTGAAATATTTATTTATTTGATTATGTATTTTATCTCAACCAAGGAATGGCATAATGTCTTTGTGGCTCATACACAAGTGGCATAGCAGATAAGAAAAAGGAAGCCGTGTGCGGTTTTCTTTATATACTGTAATCTGCGACACTGCCTATATTTTTTATTGTTTATTTGAATGCAGACTGTTATTATAAACAACTCATTTCTAATAAAGTTGGCCAAAATGCAAATAAATACAAAACGCTATGAATTTCTAAACATTTTATCTCATTTAGATGAAAACAGTCCAACATTTTAACCAATGTGCACTTTTTGATTTTTGTTTAATTCAAAATGTATCTGAGCAGACCAGTTTAGCGACTGTATTTGCCATTGTTATATAGTTGTTATATAGTCTTGTTGCAATAAGCAAATAATTCTCTCTAAAGTTTGCGTGGTGGGATGGCTCATTAAAAAAAGCCAAACCTTCCTCGTAAAGAAAGCATTAGACAGCACTCTCGATGTATAAAAGGAAAGCCTTCCCTGTAAAGGTTGATTGGTGTGACATTGTCTTGGTGAAATAAGCAAAGTTTTCCCTGCACTGTCTGCATGGGGGTCTCCACTATGATACCTAAAACCTGGAAGAGTTTAGCTTTTGAAGCAAAACGATTGGACTGGAGAAAAAGTTTATTAACCACTTTTTTTCCTCTTTTCCTTTAACAGTGTTTTGGTACTGATTTGCTAGCCATCTTAAACACTATACTTACATTCAAAATTAGCACTGTATGTACTTTTCAAATTTTCAAAGGTTCCAAATTTTATTCTGTCTTTTTTCATTGATTATTTTAGGTTACTTCTCTGTTAATCATTTTATTCTCTTTTTATGTACATTCTATGCAGCGTTTTTACATTACTTTAAACACCGTTGACATTCATGTGTAAAGAAATGATGCACATACCCTCGTTTTGCATTTAACAGCCCACCTTTTGTGCCATTCGATCGCCGTGTTTCTCACTTGCACGGTAAGCAGCAGCCCACACACCAAATCAGCTCCAGATTGGGAATTTACATTAAATACACTGATACTGATGCTGCATGCAAACGTAGAAATGGAATAAATCAATTTTGCTCTGAGAAATGTCTCACATGCTTTTTTTGATGCGGCGTGATCTCCAATCTTTCTGCAAATGAGCTGCGCTGCCTTTTAATGGTTTCTGCTCCTCGTGGGAGGCCGGCGTCTCAGAAAAGCTGCTGATTGAAGGAGAAATGTAATACAGGTGTAAAGCAGACTTGATAGGGGTCTTACATGAGGGTTATGCATTTTCACAGTGATATACATACTGTTACATATTTATCAAAGAATATGGAATCTGCTGGGTCGACTCTTTCTGGCCCGCAGAGATTTGCAGGCTTCCTGCTAGAGTGCTGCTAATTCTGTTTGAGATGGTGGCTATTATGTTGAATTAATAGGAATTAGGGGTTTAAATTGGTTAAGTAAGCACTTCATTAATCGTGAGTGGATTGCTGCATGTGAGAGGTTTACGGGATCTGTAGACCACTAGTGCGAGTAGAGTTCTGTGTTAAGAAAGTAAGCTGATGCATGGTATTAAGGTAAAAAAGGCACACTATAAAATGAGTTGGAGAAAATGTTTGGTCCTGTTTTAAGAAAAAGGGATTTATGTTTTATGTCATTTTTATTATTTTTGAAGTTGTATAACAAAGCGGAATCATAAAAATGCTAAATTTATAATGATTTATGTACTACAATATCCTAATTTGAACATGATTTCCTGGTTTATTTAACACTGCTGTGTTTGGCATTTGCAGTTTTGTTTTATTAATACAGGGATGATGTCTTGTTCTATCTCATCTTATCTTAAATGATCTTATCTTAGATTATCTTACACTTGCAAAAAAAGTTTTTGTTTTTTGAGAAGACCTTAAAATGCAAGTTTTTGTTAGTTTTTATTTTATTTTATTTTTTTGGGGGCATTGGTGGCTTTTGTTGACAGTAACCAAATAATAAATGGGCAGAGAGAAGGGCTCAAGGTCAGGAATCAAACCCAGAATGGCTGATTATGTTGTTTTATTTCTTTTCAAATGCAAGTTGTTTTGTGTGTTTATTATGAGTTTTTTCATAGTGTTTCAGGGCTTTATTGTTAGGCACCTGGCTAACAATAAAGCCAAATGTAACCGTAAACATGACAAGGTTCTGTGTATGTTTATTCTTACCTGGGCAGGTTGAATATGGGGTTTCGCTTAACTTAAGGTTTTAGTGCTGTTTGAGATATTTGGCTTTCACTCTGGATGTACAATAATTATATTCTTTGAAATTTGGAAACCTTTTTTGCCTCCCTCCTTCACCCTGGATGGGCTAATTGAGGATTGTGTGTGTTTTATTATCAGGTCTTGCTAATGAGGATGAGGGCGCTGGAGAAATAGTATGTCCCCTTAGGCTGAGGAATAGCTTGACTTAGCCAACCTTCTGTACTTATTGTCCAACAAAGGGGGAATTCACTTAATGCAGTGCTTCAGAAAAGTGGATAATTGTGGCTGAGATCGATAAAGTAACAGAGCAGAAAATGAACAGTGTATGCAGCACAGCTATGCTGTAGATGTTTGGCAGAAATCGAATGAAGCAAGTTACTTGTTTTTGTGAGTTTTTTAAATTCTTTCCAGACAAGCCATCAGATCAGAAAGCAAATTGTGTTCTTGTGCACTATACATATAGAAGTGGTTAAAGTTGCACATGTTTACAGAGCACATTTTTGCTTGTGATACAGGGGAGGAGGTTTGGTCGGATGAGCCACATTGTTCCCAGGAAGCCCAGTGACATCGCTGGAGGGCAGAGAAGGATGGGAACCAGAGAGGGGTGACAGTGATAAATAGCCCTTTTAATAACAGCTGCCCCACTTGGCCAGCTAGTCCCAGTCAATGTCCTCTGTGTATTTATACCTATGTTTATTTATGCATCCATAGCATGCAGGAAATCACCACCGCAGGGGTACAATCATTCTTATTTTTTTGTTGTGGTGGGGGATTGTATTGGTTTAACTTTGGGTAGAGGTAAGCTTAAACTGAACTCGTATTCATTTAACCTCAGGGTTGATGTGTTGGTATGTTTGTGTTGATGCTAAAATACAGATTTTTCTCAGCTTTTGCTCTATTTTTTCCTCACCCTCAAATGTGTCAGATCTTCAAAAAATGTTGATTTCAAAGATAACCTTGGTCAACTCTAAAAGCAGATTTATAACTGATGATTTCATTTCTAAATGGAAAAAAAAGCTGACCAAACCAACCTGATCTCATATGCAATGGTAATCATCCCCTAATCATGTTAACATGTTTTGGCCTGTTGGTTGCTGTTTCAACTATTAACAGCCTGATTAAGGTAATACAATAACATCTCAATTGGATTTAATACCTAAAGCAGCCCCAAACCATCACACTACCACCGCCATGTTGAACTGTTGGTGTGCCGTTCTTTTTCTGAAACGGTGTTAGTTTTGTGCCAGATTTCATAGGACACCCAAAACAAATTCCTTGTATGTCCAAAAACGTACTTGGCAATAAAGCTTTTCTGATTCTGATTCTGATTCTGATTTAAGAAAGTTCCACGTTTGTTTCATCAATCTGGAGAACAATTTCCAAAAACTCTTGTTATTAGATGGCTCTTTGTGTTCCTTTGGCTCAGTGGTGGTTTTTGCCTTGGGACTGTCCCATAGATGCAAGCCTCTTTCTTATTGCATTATCATAAACACTGAACTTAACCAAGTCAAGTGAGGCCTGCAGGATTTTATATGTTGTTCTGGATTTTTTGTGACCTACTAGATATGCTCCTGGAGTAATTTTGTTTGGCCACCCACTCCTGGGAGGTTCTGTTCCATGATTTCTTATTTTGTCGATTTTTAACCCTTTTGCTTTTGGCACAATCTGTTGTTTTTATTTTTAGATATTTTTGCCTAATTCTAATTGTCAGACAGGTCCTATTTAAATGATTTCTTGATTCTATGGGCCAGACGGTAATAACGCCTGGATGTGGCTCATGAAACTTTAATCAACAATCCAAAACGTTTGTTAATTACACCTTAGTTCATGATTTAGGTGGGGTGGTTACTTTTTCACACTGGGCCAGGTTGGTTTGGATAGCTTTTCTGTCCTTAGTAACTTCAATGATCATTTGAAAACTATATATTGTATTTAAATAGGGTGTCTTTGTTTGATAATACAATTATTTTAATCATTTGAAACATTTAAGTGTTACAAACAATCAAAAACAGAAGATATTTGCAAGCAGACACATGTTCACAGTACTGTGCATTCAAATTGCAGAGGGTAATTGTTGAAAAGTAAAACATGCAGGCTTTAGACATAAAACCGAGGGATCTAACAACAATGTTAGCGATTGGTGCATGCCTTAATAAATCACAAAAACACAGTCTAATAGCTTCTAAAACATGTTTAATAAAGAAAATAATCCAGTTCCTTGAAAGAAACCCACATTTTTAAACTACACTAATGTCTTTGGTAACCTTCAATCTGCATGGCTTTTAATTTCTTGGCTCATTGTTGCTGTATGACTGGAGTCAAGAACCTTTTGTCTGCTGAAATATGACCTCAGGCCCGTGTCTGTGTAGGGAGAGGGGAGGCTGTACATCAGAAGTGTCAAAGCTTCTTCCCTGAGGGCTCTGTTCACGCTGTTCTTACTCAAACCAGTTTCCTCCATTTAATTGGTTCAATTAGTTAAGTATCCATATACATTATCGAGTATGCATTTTTCATGACTCCTCTTAACGCTCTGTTTAAACAGAACAACTTCCGGCTATGATTTGCCATTTGGATGAATGTCAAGGAGACTAAATGATGGTGCTAATTGAGTAATTAAAAGCAGATGTTGTAGCATAAGCCAACAGCATACACTTCAAACACTTTGCCCTCCAGAAACCTTACACTGTTTTTGACACCCCAGTTATATATGGTTATCCCAGAGGTGCCTCTGTAATAGTTACAGTTTCACCCTCGTGATTATTCAGTTGAAGTCTTTGCTATTGAACCAAAATGGTGTTTTTATGCTATTTTGACCACATGAAATGGTCTGGAAAAGAAAAGCACATCATGCTGCCTAATGGCCAGACTCAGCGATGCACATGTTCACCACAAGCTCTAAAAAGGCAAAGCACACTATCTCCACACTCACCCTATCACTCTTACCCCCCACTGTCCTCTGGTGGGACACCACTGGCCTGTGCAAGACTCTTTAGAGAGAGAGAGATGTGATGTTGAAGGTAATTAACATTGGAAATGTGCCAGTAATGGGAACTAGTGTCCCATCAAATCGCAAAGGATCAGAGTGTATTTCATGCTTTTGACAGCTGTGGTGATTGGAACATCGCTGGAAGGCTTTACAAAGTGCCGATCAATAAGTAACAATTCTCCTATTAAAGAAAAATTACTTGTACATTGTACTAAGATTGTTTGTGGCTCTTTAACTTCACACCACAAAGGAAATGTCTAGGTGAAAAAAAGTTTTAGCCATGAATAAAATTAGCTCATATAAACTTCAGTCACATATTCATTTATTTTTTTAGATTAAGTTAACTTGAGCTTGTTTTTTGATGTTTTTCTCAAGGGCAGCCACACAACTAATATAGTTTTACCACAACTGATCGTTACTATCAACATTCTATGTATCCTGTAATTCTTATTTGTAGTAAATTAATTATTTTAAATTAAACTTTAATTTAACTTCTAGAGCCTCAGCATCAACACAGTTCATCAGTCCTTCAAATCATCATCATTTAATGTATTTAGGTGCTAAGTCATTCAGTGACTTATAAACGTACAGAAGTATTTTTATCTAACCATGTTTCTGTAAAAACATAACATCAAGAATATGCTCAAATGAAGTCATTTATTGAAAATAATTTTCCTGACAAAAATGTTTGATAAAATCAGTTTAGGTGACTTAGTGGCAGGTATTTCAGTGGAAAGTTGCGCTCGACAAGAAATAGATTTTAATTTTCATTTCTGTCTACTGTTTCTTGTCTTATTAGATTTGTTTTTCAGAGATTTTACAGTATTCTCCCTTAAGGGGCCCAAACGTTTCCTGGAAATAATCCCTGCTGGTAGTCATACTGCTGGTAGTCGTACTTATCAATTTGTTTCTGGAACACCCTGAATACAAGCAGGCTTGCCTTGAGCTGCGGATACCAATTATGTGGAGAAAATGTACAATTTAGGCTTGGTGTGAATGGCATTCTGTTCTTGACTACGTTTTTCATGTTGTCAGTAAAATCCAGGAGAGGGGAGTCTGCGCTGATTGGACAGAGAGTTTGAAAGGTGGGTGGGGTCTGGGGAGAAGGAGGTTCTCTGTTGGGGCTAAGGGGGGTGTAATAGTTGTCTTGGTGAAGTCTGGGGAGAATCAACTTGATTTGATGTAGAAGTATTTTTCAGGGTCCTCTGTCCTCTAGGGTTCATGCAAATCTCAGAAGGTTGCAGTTGTCCTTCAAAATGCCGTCTTATCAGTTGTTGTGGACTTTCTTGTTATCTCCTGTATGTTGCAGAGGCTTCTGTTGTCTGATTCACAGAAAAAAATGTTGGAAGTGAAAAGTTGTATTCCAGACAAAATCTATCTGCCTTGAAAAGATACCTACGTTCCCAGAGTATTTTGAAGTTGTCAATAAAGTTCACCGATTGGACAGCACATTCATCTTTAAGCCATTCATTAAGCATCAGCGCTGATGTTTTCTCTTTGGTTGAAGCCAGCCAAGATGATTCATCTAGGTGCAGGGTTCTTCCTGTTAGCTGTCTTTCCAGATCTGGAGGAAGGGAATGATCCTTTATCAGATTTGTGCATGGAAAGTTTTAGGGGGGACTGTTGGTTGGTTTACGATCATTTACATCAGTATTCTGAATAAAATAAAAAAAGACAAAACACTGCAGAAAAATCTATATGTCACTGATTTATAGTAGTTCAGTTCATCCTTTCTGTTTTTTTTTTTGTTTTGTTTTTTTGCTGGGGCAAGAAGTTAAGAGTAAAATAATGCAACCATATCAGACTTTGAACATCTTTGTTTAAGCTAAATTCAGACCACAATATGGTCTAAAAAAGTCAATTTCTCAACATATTTTTCTAGGCTAAAGAAATACTAGGGCCAACTGATCCGAAATTGTCATAAAAGTTGGCCGTCCGGTGTTTGGAGGGTTTTTACGGTCTTTTGTATATGGACATTCTGTGTTTATTCTAAGAAACGTCTGTCACTAGACTTGTCCACATGCATAAAAACATTGCTGCATGCAGCATGTTGCTTTAGTCAAAGTTATAAAGAGCTGCTGCAGCAGGACTGAGGAGCCATTGGTTACATGTGAAAACTCATAAAACGTTACAAAAATCATGACCTTATTTGTATCGAAACCTGTAAAATCCAGAGGATACAAATACAGTACAGACCAAAAGTTTGGACACACCTTCTCATTCAAAGAGTTGTCTTTATTTTCATGACTATGAATATTGTAGCTTCACACTGAAGGCATCAAAACTATGAATTAACACATGTGGAATTATATACTGAACAAAAAAGTGTGAAACAACTGAAAATATGTCTGATATTCTAGGTTTTTCAAAGTAGCCACCTTTTGCGTTGATTACTGCTCCGCACACTCTTGGCATTCTGTTGATGAGCTTCAAGAAGTAGTCTCCTAAAATGGTTTCCAACAGTCTTGAAGGAGTTCCCAGAGATGCTTAGCACTTGTTGGCCCTTTTGCCTTCACTCTGCGGTCCAGCTCACCCCAAACCATCTTGATTGGGTTCAGGTCCGGTGACTGTGGAGGCCAGGTCATCTGGCGCAGCACCCCATCACTCTCCTTCTTGGTCAAATAGCCCTTACACAGCCTGGAGGTGTGTTTGGGGTCATTGTCCTGTTGAAAAATAAATGATGGTCCAACTAAACGCAAACCGGATGGAATAGCATGCCGCTGCAAGATGCTGTGGTAGCCATGCTGGTTCAGTATGCCTTCAATTTTGAATAAATCCCCAACAGTGTCACCAGCAAAGCACCCCCACACCATCACACCTCCTCCTCTATGCTTCACGGTTGGAACCAGGCATGTAGAGTCCATCTGTTCACCTCTTCTGTGCCGCACAAAGACACGGTGGTTGGAACCAAAGATCTCAAACTTGGACTCATCAGACCAAAGCACAGATTTCCACTGGTCTAATGTCCATTCCTTGTGTTCTTTAGCCCAAACAAGTCTCTTCTGCTTGTTGCCTGTCCTCAGCAATGGTTTCCTAGCAGCTATTTTACCATGAAGGCCTGATTCACACAGTCTCCTCTTAACAGTTGTTCTAGAGATGTGTCTGCTGCTAGAACTCTGTGGGGCATTGACCTGTTCTCTAATCGGAGCTGCTGTTAACCTGCGATTTCTGAGGCTGGTGACTCGGATGAACTTATTGTCCGCAGCAGAGGTGACTCTTGGTCTTCCTTTCCTGGGGAGGTCCTCATGTGAGCCAGTTTCTTTGTAGCGCTTGATGGTTTTTTGACTGCACTTGGGGACACTTTCAAAGTTTTCCCAATTGTTCAGACTGACTGACCTTCATTTCTTAAAGTAATGATGGCCACTCGTTTTTCTTTACTTAGCTGCTTTTTTCTTGCCATAATACAAATTCTAACAGTCTATTCAGTAGAACTATCAGCTGTGTACTGTATCCACCTCCTGCACAACACAACTGATGGGCCCAACCCCATTTAAAGGCTTGAAATCCCACTTATTAAACCTGACAGGGCACACCTGTGAAGTGAAAACCATTTCAGGTGACTACCTCTTGAAGCTCATCAACTGAATGCCAAGAGTGTGCGGAACAGTAATCAAAGCAAAAGGTGGCTACTTTGAAGAACCTAGAATATAAGACATATTTTCAGTTGTTTCACACTTTTTTGTTCAGTATGTAATTCCACATGTGTTAATTCATAGTTTTGATGCCTTCAGTGTGAAGCAACAATATTCATAGTAATGAAAATAAAGAAAACTCTTTGAATGAGAAGGTGTGTCCAAACTTTTGGTCTGTACTGTACACGCATTAAAATATACTTGTTCAGCAGTAACCAGTAGTGAAACAGATGAAGAACTGTAGCATCTTTTTAGGAGGGCTTTATTTTACGCACCTTAGCAATTAGGACCCGTTAGAACACTGCTGCCAATGGCGCTGCTACAGCAAGGCTAGTGGAGATGAAGACAGGATTGATCATAATGAATTACTAAGTAAGACTTGCTGTTACTTTTTCATAATGTGCATTGCTGGAAAAATGAATCAGCAAATTTATAGATTTTATCAGATTTTAAACTATTTTGTCACTTACATATTTTAAATCACTAAACAAATCTGAATGTCAAAGATAACAACAGTAAATACAAAATGCATTTTTTTAAATGATCGTTTCATTTATTGAGTGAAAAAAGCTATCCAATCCAACCTGTCCCAATATGAAAAATTAATTGCCCTTTGGGGTTGGTGCAGGAGCAATAAGAAAGTGACTGGGCAACAATAGCTTCCATGTAAGAGATCCAAGATGAAAATCAATCCCAAAAGAACACAACGGTCCAATTTACAATCCTCAAAATGATGATCCCCAAGACCTTTGGGAAAATATTTTGTGGACTGATGAGACAGAAGAGGAACTTTTTAAATGGTTAGTTTAAGTCCTATGTAAAACTAGTACAGTATTTTAGATAAAGAACATAATGTCAACAAAGAAATATGATGGTGGTAGTGTGATTGTCTCGGGTTGCTTTGCTGCCTCAGTACCAGGACCCCATCCCAAAATAGAAGTAACCATGAATTCTGCTCTGTAGCAGAAGAACCTGAAGAAGAATATCTGACCATCAGTCTGTAACCTTAAGCTCAAGCACACCTGGGTTATGTAACAAGACAATGATCCAAAGCACACTACAAAGTGTCTGAAAGTAAAAAACAAAAAGGTTGTTTTAGACTGACCTAGTCAATGTCTGAATGTAAAGTAAGATGCTGTGGTATGACCTTAAAAGGCAATTAAAGCTTGAAAATCCTTCAATATGGTGCATTTAGAACAGTTTCACAGAGAATGGGTCAAAATTCCCTCACAGCGATGTAAAACACTACCAGTTGCCTCAAACTCTTGTTGGCAGTTGTTGCCCGCAAGCATTATAATACAATACGATACAATATGATGCGTCATGGCAAAAATGCTGTAATAAAATATGACACAATGTAACATGATGCAACGAGATGATGCAGTTATTGTATTGTCCCCTTTGGGAAATGTGTCTGGGAGTCAAGAACCTTTAGAAACTTAACTCTTTGCATTAAAATGTTTTATTATTTAATGCTGTTTTTTGATTTTATTAATATAGCCTGTTTTACCTTAGAGGTAATTAACACTGTAGACAACAGTGGCTTATTTAAATGACAAATGCAATATGTTAGGATGTTCAAAAGCAGCAGCAGGAGTTGCTGAGAAATTTTGTTTTAACAAATCTCCAGGCTACTGCTGCAGCTAATGAACTTAGTAATTACTCATCACTGGTTGGAGGAAGTTTAGCCCAGGTGAGATGGAAAGCAGTGGCTGCTGGGAGCCACAGGAACAGCACAACAGGCAACAATCAACACAGTCTCTGTGCAACAATCAATCACGACTGTCAGGCCTTAAACTGTCAGAGCAATTTGCTGCTGTTTTCCAGAAATTAGTGCACCTTGTAAAATGTAGCTAAGATCACATTCTCAAACACCTTGCAGCACAATATGTTTAAACCAGTGAGATCTGCATTTTATGATTTATCACACTGCTCTCAGAAATTTTTTTTATTTGGAGCTTAGAAAGTGGATTATGGCCTCTAGTCTGAGCACTCTCTCTTCAGCGTACTGCATGGATAAATGTTACGCTCCTTTACAGCTGTATGGCTCAGTGTTAAAGCTTTGTGGTTTTCATTCTTTCTTTTGGGCTTTATGGTGTGCTTAGGCACAGATTTGCACATCTATTTGTTAAATATAAAATAGAATCTGCTAAACCACACTGACACTTCAAAACGAGTCAGGCAGGAATTGACTAACACTGGACTACCTACAGATGCTCCTTTCTGCCGAGCTCTAAATCACGCTTCTTAATTCCCAGAGCCACATCTCAATCATACTCTCTGCTAATTTGAGAGTCACCCTCATTTCGTTTTAAACGATTCATTTTTGGCAAATTTCTAAATGGCCTCGATGTGTTCTACAATTTAGTCAATTACTGTTTCAGCCGGCAGCACTCCAGGGACTGGGAACACACATCGCCTGGAGGTACCATCTCAATAATTGTTTCAGAAAAGTTGGGAATGGATTGCCAACGCTCTGTTCCACTTATTGAAATGTCATTTGAAGCCATAGCCCTTTTTTTTCCCCCTTACTCTTTCTCAGTACTCCTTATAACTGCCACCAAACACTAAAACCGAATTTATTTAGAAAATTGAATGACAAAATCTACAAGAATTTCTCTCTGAGGATTGTTTACTATTAAAATGGTTTAAAATGATTTTGTCACTTTAAATAATTCAGTGAACTGGACCTTTCTAGTCAACTGTCAAGTAAATTTAAGAGGTAACATAAACTGTACTGTACACTGAAATTGTAATTAATTATTAATTAGCTGGATAAAATTAAGAGATTATGATAATCGAAATTGGATCTTGATGAACACTAATTAAAAGGACAATCTTTCTTTATGGAACAGAACAGTGTGACCTGAAGACCCCAATTAATAAAGTCATTATACCCATTCTTCGGCATCTAGATTTAATTCAAAACACCGAAACTGAAAAGAAGTGTTTTGGTTCCTTTTGCCACAAGGTTCCTGACCCATCATCCAAACTGGAAATGAGAAGATGGACAGTGAAGTTTGTTTAGACCCATCTTGAGTGTTCAAATAGCATATTGTGCCAAACCCAAATATACTGTGATTAGGTGTTATTTAATAGACTTTTTCTAATAGAATTGAACCTTGGCTAACAGCTAAACATAAAAATAGTGGTAATGACAATAATAATGAAGAAGAAAAAGTTGATATATATTATTCAGATACAACTTTACAATAAGATCACACTTATAAAGGATTAAGCTTTATAACTGGGTTGTGACTTAATTTAGAAATGTAAACATTTATTATTATCTGTTAATAGAATCAGTGACCAAGGGTTATACTTGTTACTTTCCCTATTAGAGTTAATGCTTAGCTTTTTGCTAAGTATTAATTCTAAGTTAATCCTAAATTAATACTAAGTTTTCCTGTTTGTCACTTGAGTTATTACAGTCACTCATTGAGGGTTCCTTACCAATATTTGATATTGAGACGAAAAAGATGGAGTAATCTAGCCACGGTAAACCTGTATGTGTAAAAATGCTATTTTGTATTCATGTATCTAAACCATTGCATTTCAGTTTACTTTACTTGGTAGTTCCGTTTTGAAATATGACAGATTAGAACACCAGTTTTAGGTAAGATTGGTAAAAGTAATATAACTTCTAGTGGCCTCCTGCTATTGGATATCATTTATTGGAATCATAAAACCACATTTCCTTAATGTAAGCTCTGAGTACATTATAGAAAGTTATTTTAAATCACTCAATTTTAAACCTGAAGAAGCCAGTTACAAAACAACCAAAACTATGAAATTTTAAATTAAAAATTTGAAAAAGTCAAAAGGATGAAATGATCAGCACCCAAAGAGAAAAGGTAAAAGTTATCTCATTATCTGGCAAAAAGCAAAACTGACTATAAATGATTTATAAAGTGCTTACACATGAATTTATCACAGAATTATTAACCATTTATTAATCCTTTAAAAGGTAGTCTTATTGCAAGGTGGCACCAAATTTTTGTGGACACCTTTGGAATTAGATAACTAAAAGAAAAACGTCTGAAACCATAAAATAGAAGCCTGTAAGTCAGATTAAAAGCTTCCAGCTAAACTTCCCACTGTGTAAACCTTACAGACTATCCTGATAATAACTGGTGAGCGTGTGCAGTCTGTATACTGAAGGCCAGCAGCCTCCGTCTGTTCTGATTACTGGACGGGTAATTCTGCACTTCTGTGTCTAAGACCTTCAGCTCTGTTCTATAATTAACTTTTGCCTGCGCCCATCAGGTTTCATTCCACACTCCACACGTCCACAGTGACTGTTACATGCAGCTAGCTTGCCATTCAGTATGTATTAAGCTGTCAAAGCACGGCTGCTCTCCCAAGCCGCCTGTCTTCACTGAACAACCCAGCCTATTAACTCCTATTGACTGTGACACACATGTCCCTCCAAAATGAGCAGTTCCGTATTGATTTTCCTGAGCGCCGCTCACTTCCCCCTTTCACGCCGCCAAGGGTGAGATCTTTATCCTGACTGATTGTATATGTTCATCGTATCAGAGTACTGTTGCCATTTCAGATCCCCCCCCCCACCACTACCACTCCTGCAAATCACGGCTACTTGTGTCTCGATGAAACAATTAAAAGGCCTGAGTCCCCTGTGTCTGCTGGGAGGCTGGGTCAAACGGAGCTGCAGAACTTCCACAGACCTCATATCCCTTCAGATTGATACAAAACGCAACATAAAACAGAAGACACGAGGGCCCGCTCCTCTGCCACCACTAACACACAACCTCCCGATCAATGGAGCTGAATAGAAAGGTGACATATCCTTTCAGTGATGCTCTTTTAAACCGCTACAGCCAGAATGAACTCTGACAGCACGTATCGACATCATATCAAACTCCAGCATTGAGAGAAAAATGATTATCTGCTGGTTAAATCAGTTATTGACCTGCTGTGGAATAGCTTCCACTCCTCTGAGAATTTATTGATACAGTTTATTGCATATGAATATTTATCTAACATGTGTCTGAGATGGATTTGTATGGTTTAGGTATACAGAATGTGTGTGTGTGTGTGTGTGTGTGTGTGTGCGTGTGTGTGAGTGTGATCTGCTCTGTGCTTTAGTCCACTGAGGCCCATCAGTGGCACACACACTCTCTGCCATTCAACCATGACTTTGTCTCTCCTTCGTGTTGGCTCTTGTTTTTTACAGGCAGCATGAAATTGCTTTGGCTATATTGTGACTCTGTCTTGAAGTTAATGGTAAAACATGTTGTAATTACATTTTATTGCCTCTCACTGTGGAAAAAATCAAAATGGCTTTACTGAGGCCATCATATTGTAAATGCATGTTGACGTGCTACATGCCACACCATCAGTCGAAGAGCAGCACAACGTGAATCAAAACAGGAAAGGCTCTGATGGGATGTTACTCTAGTGAAGTTTTTTATTTGTTTTGTAACTTTTCACCATATATTATTAGACCTGTATAAAAGCCTAGAACGCCATTCTACGTCCTTTTATGTGGTTTTCTTGTTATCACAACATACAAAATATTTTCTTATCATAGTGAGATATTCACATGAGGGTGAGGGGTACTTTCTTTTTGAGCTCATATGCTGATTTTTGTCATCCGTTCTGTTTTATTGTCCAATATCTCTAGCTTCAGATTAGTTAATCCTTGACTGTGCTTCTACAGGGTTTTCTGTGGCCACACTTCCAGTCCGGCAGTAATGATGCATTTAAGTATTTCATTTAAATTCCGTCTTCCTAAACTTTGCCGAAAAGCAAGTGCCAGATGCAGCAGATATCATCTCAAGGCATTTTTCTAGCAGGACAAATTCATCTGCAGTTATTTAGAATCCATTTTCTTTCCCTTTGTATTCTTGCAGGCCTGCAGGGGGTCACTGGGCAAGAGGTGGACCTGTAAAAGTTACCTCCTGGACAGGTCCACAGTCCATCACAGAGACACACAGGACAGACAGCTATGCATGTTTATGAGGTCCACTTGCCAAGTACATGATTCCTAATATATTCATCTCCCTTTGTTATCAGAAAATGTCATAGCAGTCTTCCCTAACAGCTGTGAATGCAACCATTTTGGATTTCCAAGTTCTTTTGCTTTGCATCAGTTTTATTTAAAGAACAAATCAGACCAAGAAATCAAACTGTTCTATAGTGGTAGTGTTTAAAAATGATGAATAATCATATTGTTCCAAAAAACTGCACTTCAGTCTTGCTTAGCAGCCACGGATTATTTTTCAGCCAATTCTTTTTTCGCACGCAAATATCACAAGAAAACAAATGTTCTTATAATGAAAAAATATTTCTAATGTACCACTCTATATAATAATTATTGTAACTTCGACCACTATATTGCTGCAGTAACACACATCGGTGTTACTGACTCAGGCTGTGGGCTTTGAGTAGTTCACTGCCCTTCCTGTGTTCGTACTTTTGTTCGTACTTACTTTGTTCGTACTTTTGCATGTTGTTTGCCTGCAGAGAAAATGCTGGAGTATCAGGGAATAAAGGGTGTAATTTGCCTACCGAAGCCTGACCTGCACCAGACCTGGACAACCAGAATTTAAAACAAAAACCCTCTTGTCACAATAAATGCTTGCTGCAAGACCACTGTGCCACCCTCTCACAATTTCTGTGCAAATTACCTTACCCACATGCTGTTTGTAAAAAGGAAATCAAAAACAGATTTCTTTAAAGCTTTCCTTTTTTTATTAAATAGTGATATTGTTGGACACAGATCACATAAAGTGATATTCTTTGATATTGATAAGTGAAGACAACCACATGTCCGCGTGCCCTTTTCTTCTGGATGATGCACAATCACCACTTTGTGAAAATGACAGGCAGTCTTGGGTCAAACACCTCTGTTTCCCATCCTCCGCTGTGTCTCTATTACAGTCTGTTGACTCTTCGGCTGACTTATTGACCACCTCTCATTCTCGTTACGACACACAGGAGTACTAGGCTGTGATTGATACCAACGGCTACCCTAACGCCTCTGCCAGGCCTCCAAATCCTATCTGCAGTTTTAAAGCCATGAGTGGTTTTCATTAATGGTCTCTCCTGTTTATGACACCATAATTAGAGTTGAGGAAAGGCACCCTAACTATATCACGGATCCAGCATCCTGAGAAAGTCAATAATGCAAGCACAACAACTCATCACACAAGTGAGCACTGCGGAAAATCTATATCCTTCTACGCCTTTATGGGGCTGTTTTAGAAGAAGCCCTCTGATTTGTTAGTGTTTTGTCCTCCTCTTTTAACTAATCCCACAGAATTGATTATGAACACCAACAGTGTCATTTAGCTTCAAGCAGCTCCCGACACAAATTGATGTTGCTGATGTTCCTCTATTTGCAGCTGGTGTAAAATTGCCTGAGCCTTCAGGCCATTTAGCTGCTTTATAATTTGTTTTGTGCTTTACCTCATGTACATGCAGTGTCTCTCGTAAGAGCAAACCAGGCTGACCGCTACACATTGGTTATTTTTGTGGAGCAGGTCATGGAGAATACGATATTAGATTGCTTTTGTAGGTGCTCCATTGGGTATTTTCCATGTAGCTGTCAGGTATAGTCAGACTGTTGCAAGGAAAAAAAATTCTTTTGAACACAAACAAATACACATTTCTTTTAATTAAACCGGCAATAAAGCAAGCCTGGGGGATTACAAGTACTGTTAAAAGAATATGAAATGTTTTGTGGTTCTCTTTAATTCAATTTGTTACTTAACTTTGTGAGCTAGTTTGTACTGCACATTCATACTATGCATTCAATTATCCAAGATGAATACATAAATAAACGCCAGTCAGGAAAAACATTGTGACCTCTGATGGGTGAAGTGAAAACCAATGATTATCTCTTCGTCATGACATCTGTCATAAGGTGGGATAGGTTAAGCAGCAACCGAATCGCTTATCAATCTTGATGTGTTAGGAGCAACAACTGCAGCTCTTGTTGTGTGTTACCAGTCTGCAGTGGCCAGTATCTAGCCAAAGCAGTCAAAGGAAGGAAGAGAGGTGAACTGGCCATGGTTCACTGATGCACAGGGGAGCTTTGGCTTGCCTGTGTGATCTGATCCTGCTCCTTCTGCTGCCCCCAACCAATCAAAATGCAGGAAACCAGGCCAGTTATGGGCTGGGATATAATTCAGTGCAGCTCCTCTCAAAGCAAGTAAAATAGTCCCCCTACTCTCAACAGGAAGCAGGGGTCTTGCTGTTGAGTATGCTACAGACTTTACATAAAGTTTGTGATATTCTTTGCTGCTGCTGAAGAAGAAGTCCTTCAGAGTAAAGCTGTTTCCTTCAGCCAACACAAGGATGGAGAGGTCTGAACCTGAGCAGTCCAACTTTGTCCATTAGCTTAAGCTATACTTTATTGATAGATGTTAGTATGATTAAGTAAAGTTCATCGATAGTTAATTCGACCTTCTTAGATATTTTTTGGGGAATGGATGACCTTTGATGGACTGGCTTCCTGTCCAGGGTGTGCCCCGCCTTTTTCCTATAATAACTCTGGATGAACAACGGTGAGATAATCGTTTGACAGGGACAATTGTCATTTGTGCACTCTTAAAATCTGATCTTTGGTGAAGAGTAGTAAGAAGAAGCACTTGTTGAAAAAACGCCATTAGACATCCAATTTTGCAATTTGCCACAAGCCATGTAGGGGAAACGGGGAGCATGAGGAAGAAAGTGCTCCTGTCAAAGACCAAAACTGAAGCATGCAGTGAAAAGGTGAAGCTACACAGTGCCACTGTAGGAATGGTGTGTTCAGAATGGCACAGGTTGGTGGCAGTATCATGCTGTGGGAAAGATTTTCTTCAGCAGTTTCAGGAAAGCTTATCAGACTTTATGCTATTTTGCAAAAAAGAATGGGCAAAAAAAATTGTTTTTAGATGTGCAAAACTGGAAGAGACATAATCCAGAAGACTTGCAACAAAGGTAATTAAAAAATATATTGATTTAAGAGCGTTGAATGCATGCGAAATAAATCCTTTTCAGATTTTAATTTAGTAAAAAAATGAAAAAAAAAAAAATTTCTTTCTCTTCTCAATTATGCACTTACGTGTTGGTCTGTTACATAAATCTAAAGTACTTTAAAGTGTGAATACTTTTGCAACACACTTTGAAACCTTTCTTTAAGAGAAACTCCTCTTAATATATACTTTTTTTTTTCCTGTATAATTTATTCTTTGCATATATGTGCTGTATATCACAGTCACAGTACAACAATGGAAGCAGTGTTAATGAGGCCAGGAAAACATGTTGTGATGACAGCAGTCTAATGACTTCCATGACAGTATACAGGCACTGGTGTAATCACAACTAAATGTCAGACACCATAAGGCATGGTGCATAATGACTCCAAATTGATAACTCTTACTTGCTTTAATTATGAAATGCAAATTTTGCTTAAAAGGTATTGATCGGAGTTTAAAGGAAGAGGGAGCTATTAAAGTGAAAAGTGAAAAGACGACCCTGGAGTCATGACGTACTGAGGCGATGCGTGGTGAACGTTTCCTTTTGTGAGACAATAGGCGAGCTGCTATTCTCTAGATAGGTCTATTGCTGTACATTCCACCAGATTGATTAATCAGCAGGTTGAGATTAACGTCAGTTATGATCACAACTGCCCACCAGCAGCCTTCAGCCATTAATCAAAGCAGTCAGTCAGAGACCTGTGAAGTCGTGTTCAGGGTAACTAAATCCCCCAAGGTAAGGTGCGTCACTCACTTTGCCAAGCAGGAGATGAGTCGGTTTAGGCAGCAGGACAGTGAAAAGTTATCTATCATGAATAAACTAGGCCTCTGAGAGCAGAACGACGGGTCCGCTCTCCACAGAGTTGAGTAGGACTGCAGGATAGGACATTTTCCCTCAGGAGATCCAGCGTCCTGGGAGATTAAATGTTCTTTGTCTGGGATCCAACATGTGTCCCTGTAAACATAAACCAAACTTACCTCACATCAGTTCACCCTTGACTGGAAACCTAATCGCCGTGACTGAATGAACCAGTGTCATAATTAAATCATCACTGTTTGGCTTTTTCCCTCTGCCTGCAACCCTAACCACAGCGGGAGAGGGAGAAGTGGAATATGGCACTGTCAGTCTGCGATACAAGCATGACCAAGAGCTCAGAGTTTCACTGAATTGTCTGGCAGGACAGCAGTCAGTAGGAAACCAACCACCCACCCAACACCCACTTAGACCTTTTCTGGATATCTTCACTATTATGCTATTAGTTACTGCATTCCCTTTAAAAACATAATTTACTACCTTTAAGAGGAGAAGAAATGTAGTTATTAATCTACAGATGACCTGCATAACCCTTAATTTCAGGTAAAGAGCCAAACTACCTTACAGTTATTTTTTATTTTTTATTTTATTGGCTTCCATTATTGTTTTTTAGATCATTTTTGTGATGTAAAAAATTTGCCCATCAGAAAATATTTCAAAACTACCTTGATGAATGAATTATATACCCTGTACAATTAAAGGGAAACATTAACAAATTTATAGGAGGAAAGAAAATCTGCAAAAACCCATTGCATAGACATGCACATCCATAAAAGATTTTAATTATTCTTTACATTTTACATAAAAACATACATAAAGATTTAGACAGGTGTCAAATGGACTGTTACACTACAAAAATCTCATAAATAAGTGACATTACAAAGTTTGCACTAATTATTAGATCATCTGATTTATAATGTCTATGTTTGGAGGCTGAGTGTGAGGTGGAACACATCTGTAAATACAATGTATGTGAGTGACCTAAAAATGTCTGCACCACCACATCTATAGAGTCAAATGAAGAAGACAAAAGCTACTGCCTTAGCTGACTCATTTCTGACTACTAGTATATTGAATACAAAAAAATGGCAAAAAATCTGATCTCAGGTAAAAAAAAAAAAACCAAAACGACAAATGTAATAAAAATTAAATCACCAAAACGATAAAAGTAATCAGTTTAAAATATCCACCATTAGCCACCATGTATCTTAAATATGAGATTTTGCACAGGTACTTTATGTTTATTTATTTAAAAAAATAACATAAACATTTACAATCCAACAACAAAAATGCATATTCAATTCAGTTTATTTATGTAGCACCAATTCCCAACAAATATTGTCTCAATGCACCTTACAATAAGAAAAAAAAAATCATGATAACACAATTTATAATTGTATTTCAAGGATAAAGGCTGCACAGGAGCAGAGTTGTTAGCAATGGTGCCTTGGTTCAAATCCCACTTGGTGCCTTTTTACTTGAAACTGCCATATTCTCTGTGCTTGTGTTGGTTCTCTCTCTGCAGTCCAAAATCATACATGTGAAGTTGACTGGTCACTCTAAATATCCCTTAGATGCAAGTAAATCTGCACAGTTGTTTGTCTCTGTGAGTGACTGGTGACCCATTAATGGTGTACCCTAACACTTACAAACAGCTGGAGATAGGCATGAGCCAGTAAGGATTAAATAAAGAAAACTAATGGATGGAAATATGACAACACAACCCCTGTCCCTAACCCTCATCTAGTCAGTGGAAACAAATGTTTAAAAACAGAATTATGGATTTAAACTGCTTCCTTTTTTATAAAGTCCATGCCGTAAGTTACATTCTGTGGCTGTATTTCTTCAGATTTAAAAATGATTTAAAATCTGAAGTCTTTAACAATAAGTACTCTAACAAGAGTCATGCAGTCGCCTGTCCTCTACCTCAGCCTACTGCGCACCAGTACGTTGTACTGCATGTGTGTACCTATCAGAGTTCATCCTCTCCAACAGAGGATATTAAAGAGAGCAGCTACAAAGGCCAGACTTTAATTTGACCTCCTGCTGCCCTCTTCTGCAGTGAGACACCTCAGAGAAGCAGGCTGGTAGTTTGGGCAGTTGGTGATGAATGGCTGCATTTGGTGGGCAGATTGTTACAGTTCCACACTAATTGAGTGGTCAACACAAAGAACAAATGTGGTAATTGAGTCACTTGACCGTGGCTGTGGAGATTACCACTTCTCCTCTGACCCTGTGGCCTGCCCCAGAGTCTAATATAAAAGTACTTTCTCATCTTAGTTTTTAATTGTGCCATCCACACGTTTAAACTGTTTAATAATTCCCTTATTGTATCTTTACTTGTTTACTGGACTCTATAAATGCTTTGTTGTTTTTATCAGTGTAACTCCTTAAAGGTAATGTGATTATGTTGGGAAGAAATAGTATATTGACTCGCACAACAACTGCAGGTCATTTTGTATTTAGATGGACTTTTAGACCTTGAAGCATTATCATTAAAAAAACTCACAGTTATGATCTCTTATTAAAGTGTTTTTTTTTTAAATATATTACTCAATTTCCTAAGTGTTCTACTCAGTAGGTGCTGACAGTTTTCCTACAGACCAATTATTTTCTATACCTGAACATCTTTAAGTATTGTTTTTGTCAAGGATGCTGGATTAGAAGCCCATTTTTAGAGTCTTTGACAGGAATAAGCCCATATGAGAGTCTGATGGGATGATAACCTTCAGGAAAAGGTAAACTTGCTTTATGGTATAATAAAATTGTAATACTGAAACCCAGCTACAAACACTACTGCTGGGTAAAATTAATATTACATTTTGTCACAATATTCACAATGTTAACTCTTTACATTTAATATTCATTTTTCTATGAATACCGGTAATAATATTAATTCTGATGCTCAGCTACGAAGAACTAGACACTTGTAAGTATGTAAGTATTATCAGGCCTCTTGTATTCATAATGATTTTAATATCAGCATTAGGTATTGTGAAAATCAAGACTGAAAGAAAATTATTTAATCCAGTATTGAGATAAAAAAATTATCTGAACACCAGACAACCATTAAAGCATTTGATAAATGTACATAATGGGGGAATACCTAAACAAACATGTAAAAAGAACTAAATTGAAAATTAAACATACCAAAATACCTTGAAGCAATAATTACGATTCTTTCTTTTTCCTATCTTCCTTCACATTTGATACTGTAGCATATGCAATCTCCAGAGAACAGGCTGCAATGGATTATTTTGACAGATTGCAACCGACAGCTGCCATATAGAGAGATATTGAATAAATTAGAACATGCATTCAGATAAGGCTCGTTTGTCACATTAAAAGTACCTTTTGAAAATACCAACCATTGAGCAGGTATTAAACATACTTTTCATTAAGTCCACATTTCAGTATTACAATATTTAATTTTAGTTGGTCTGATGTAATTTTCAAATCTCAAACACTTAATGAAAACATGACGTTTTACCTTTTTGGAAGCTGTAAGTGAAAAACCATCATAATTAACAGAAATAAAGGGAAACAATAGTCTGTGTGTAAGTAATCTATATAATGTTTTACTTAATGAATTGAGTTACTGAATAAAATTAACTTTTCAATAATATTCTATTTCACTTTATATGACTCTATACTGCACCTACTCCACTGCTACAGAATTTACTCACACACAAATTTAATGTCGCAGCAATGTCCCAGTAATAACATTTGTTAACTTCTTGCTAAGCTATGCATACGCTCTGTCTGCATTGATGAATATTCACTCACCTCGGCATGTTGAACACTTGAAATGGATCCAATGGGAGTGCAGCCTAACCTATTTTACAAATACTTCTCCAAATAATTATTTAACCACTCATAGAGTCTGTATAGAGTATAAACTTTCATCTGCAGATGGTCAGACAATCTTTAAGTGTGGAAGACGTCACAGGAAAAATAACTCACTTTGTAATGAATCACTAGTGTGATGTACATTTTAAACCCTTGATATCAATACATCCACAAACATCAAAAATGTTGCACATACTTTATAAATGTGTCAGAACTTGATGTTCTTAAAATGTGCTTCATCCTTTACCGAAGCCCCATCTAAAAAGCCTTTTTAGATATGCTAGCATAGCTGAAAAGATGAGAAACATTTGCATTAAAACTACAGTAAATATAATTGTAATGCCTTTGAATTGTGTACTACCTCAAGGCTCCATCTTAAGACTTTTCTCACTGTATATGCTTCCTCTGGGGTTGATTCTTAGGATATATTATCTCTTTTCATTGTTTTGCAGATGAGAGCAAGTGAAAGCCAGTTGGTACAAAATCTGAATGACAATAAAACTTGGATGTAGATAAAATTGTTAGATTTGAATGAAGACATAGGTGCTTGTTTTGGGGAAAACTGACTTACTTTCCGGATGCAGCAGTACTATTGGTCCTTTGAGTTCTTTTAATTGTACTGCTGTAAGTAGGCACAGATATCAAAACACTAGTAGTTTCAGAAATAGCTTCTGGGCTTGATTCTACCAACAGCACAGATTCATTAGGCACAGTGTGATCGTCCTGCAGCTCCTTATATTCACAGCAGCAGACCAATGATCGGCCACGCCCCTAACAGAGATCCTCTGTGAAAAAGTTGACTCACACAGACACAAATTCTGACACTAACTCTTGCAGCTTGTTGCAAATGTGTGTTTCAAAGCAGTTTTGACCTAAACAAGGGATGTACACTCTTTGGCCACTTTATTAGGCACACCTGTCCAACTGCTCGTTAACGCAAATTTCTAATCAGCCAATAGCATGGCAGCAGCAGAAGACCACACCGGGTGCCACTCCTGTCTGCTAAGAACAGGAAACTGAGGCTACAATTCACACAGGCTCACCAAAACTGATAGGGTCAGAATTTGGCATCAACAACATGAAAGCATGGATCCATCCTGCCTTGTATCAACAGTTCAGGCTGGTGGTGGTGGTTTAATGGTGCAGGGGATATTTTTCTTGGAACACTTTGGGCCCCTTAGTACCAATTGAGCATCGTGTCAATGCCACAGCCTATCTGAGTATTGTTACTGACCATGTCCATCCCTTTATGACCACAGTGTACCCATCTTCTGATGGTTACATCCAGCAGGATAACGTCATGTCATAAAGCACGAATCATCTCAGACTGGTTTCTTGAACATGACAATGAGTTAAATGTACTCAAATGGCCTCCACAGTCACCAGATCTCAATCCAATAGAGCACCTTTGGGATGTGGTGAAACGAGAGATTCGCATCATGGATGCAGCCGATAAATCTGCAGCATCTGTGTGATGCTATCATGTCAATATGGACCAAACTCTCTGAGGAATGTTTCCAGTACCTTGTTGAATCTATGCCATGAAGGATTGAGCCAGTTCAGAAGGCAAAAAGTTGTCCAACCCGGTATTAGCAAGGATGTACCTAATAAAGTGGCTGTTGAGTGTATATTGAGGATGTGCTTCACGTTTAAGCAACACTGAGAACCCCTTCTGATTTTTTTTAAATATCTTTTAATTTTGCAAGCAGAACTAATGGATGTTACTAACATATAGACTTTCAATGTTGCGAGGAGGACTTGTTTCCAGTTTACACATTTAACAACCCAGCTTAATTTTTTATCCTTTCTGTTTGCTTCTTTAATTTGAGGGGGAAAAACTGCTGAGAAAAAGGAACATAAAGATTGGTTTACATTTTTTGTCAAATCCAACCTGTATGGTTCTTAAACAAATAAACATGTACTTTATGTTCTATTTTTAATTTATTTAAAGCTGATGGAACTGTCTATTGCTGTGACAGTCAGAAGGACAAAATTATTAAAACATTGTATAATCTCTTCTTGATGAAACATGAAAATAATAAAGGAAATTTAAATAATGTGACCCTTTTTTTTTCTTTTCTTGAAACGTTTGCTTGTCTAAAAGGGGTCTTGGGAAAAAATTAAATTATGCTCCTTTTGTCCTCTGATGAACATCATAAAAAAATGAAAATACATATAAATGATGACATGTAAAAAAAAATTTAAATGCTAAAATTTCACAAATCTAAAAATAAAACACAGCCAACAGTTAAAAATATATATAAAAATGCATAATTGGCTTCAGAACATTACTGACAAATATTTTTATGAGTTCTTTGCATTTCAGAATATTTGCTGATTTTGTCACTGCAGTTAAAAACCAATTATGCATGGTGAATTTATACATCTGTGCCCTTACTCAGTACCTGTTTTTCATTCCTAAAAAGCCTGAACAGTGGAAACACAAAGTTTTAACTGGTGGATTAAATGGGTTAGCAGCTCCGTTAGTGAGCTTGCAGTGGCCTGTTAATTTTACAACAGAGATGCTAACTATTCTAGCTTGTAGCTAATGTTTGTTTTAAAGCAGTGCTGCATAGAAAAGAGAGGGGTACAGCTTCACATTTGCAACAGAACCATGAATAACTGAAAAGAGGCGAAGGTTTTGGGTAAACTTCCTTCTTTTGAACATTTATACACAGCTTATTGCAAGCAGCAAAAAGTAGGGGAGTGCCACTCTATAGCCAATAGAAATAGAGAAACATGTTTTCTCATTATTCAGTGGATTTTTACAACAATTAGATTTGATGCAAACTTTAAAACCATGTGCAGTTCCAAACTGGCCCGTGCCTAGTCTTTGGTAAGAATTCATGAATCTTTTCTTTTTATGTCTGTTTTGTCACTGCAAAAAACAAGCTGTACAATGACTTAAGGACTGTTTATATATGCTGATAAAAGTGTTGTAAAAACAATATATAACTTGCTCTAGATTTGTATTGGAATGTGTGCTTTAAATTTGTAACCAGTTCTTTGTATATCAAACTGTTTTTAATGTCGCCACAATAAAAACATTTTTTTGCTTTTAATTTATCATCTGTTCACCCTCTCACTCACCCCTGTTTTGCTCCTGCATTGGGTTTGAAACTGTGTCCATGCCAAACATTTCTAGTATGTTTCTGTGGAGATATTTTGGCCGTGCCTCCTGACTGAGCTATTTCCCATCAGCCTTTTGTGACAGAGATAGTTCCTGTGGTTTTGGACAGAGTTTAATGGATCTGGTGGCCTTTGCATTCGCTTTGATCCTGAAACATGCGCTCAGCTAAGACTTGGGCAGAATACCATCCATTTACACCTAATGGCCACTGCCTTTGGATGTGTTGAGTTGTGAACAACGAAAGTGCACTTTTGTTAGTGTGCTTGTGTGTGTGTTTTGCGTGTGAAAAGCTACAAGGACAAATGCATTCTGCGTTTAATGAGTGTGGGCCAAAGGGAACCTGGGTAGTTAAAACTGAGAGTTGGCGAGACTATTTTGTCCCTTGTTACCTGACTCTTCTGTTGCACCTTTAAACTGCAACATGCCACTAAACTACTCTGATGGTCTCACAGGACAGATGTGGAGGCAGCCACCCTGTGCGAATGGGATTGATGGACCACATTAAACTCTGAGCTTCATCCTGCTTAGATGCTTTTGCACTCTAAATCTTTTCTGCTGTAGCACTGAGGGAAGAGCACGAGCTGTGGAAGATTTATCAAAGGGACTGTTGGATTGTCATCCAAACAGTATATGTGTTTGAACTGCGTGAGCAAAGATGAGTTTTCTTTGTTTACGCTGGCACATCTCCCAAATGCCTGCCTGAATGTCTGCTTTTTTTCTTAGAATCTCGTTACTCTTCACTGAGATGTGATTAGTTTAATGCATAGAAATATGGATGTTGTAATTACCATTTGCACAAACAAGACACCAGCTTCATTGATATGCTGCCGCTGATAAGACAAGAGCCTGGCAGCGAGACAATGGTCGGGGCCACCAGGGGCTCACCAGCACCAGAGACACGGGTCTGTCCTGCTTCTTCTGTCAATGCAGAGGACCAACAAAAGCTGCCCGTCATTCACCGCACACAAACGTTTTTAATTAATTTGCTGTCGGCTCTCCTGGAAGTGCTTATGTGGGGATGTTGACCCCGAGATCTGAACGTAGATCCTCAGCTCTGGCTGTGAGAAGGTCAACCGTATGGTCTCCCTGAGCAGGAGCCTTGTGTTTTATAGTCCTGGACTCGGAAGGCTGTGGTCATAGTCCTGACAGGAAGGTCAGGACTATGAACAAAACTGAATTCCTCTTGAGCCCGGCGGGCCCTTCTCTAAAACTAGATCACACGCCGCCAATTTTTTTTCTTCAATCCCTCACAAGAGTAGGCTTTAATTCGAATAAGACAATTACCCAAATGAGTTTTGCACAAATACTTTTAGTCTTACTGCTACTTAAACACACACAATGATATTTAAAGGTCCCTAAGACGTGACTGACTCTATACATAAAAAAAGTAGTCCTTTTCAAGCATTTACGGTCATGCCACAGAATCTCAGTCAGATGGTGATTCAGACTTTGAATAGGCCACTGCAAAACCTAGAGGTGCACTTGCTGATGTGCTTTGGATCATTGTCCTGCTGCATAACTCAAGTGGGTTTGAGCTTTAGGTCATGAAATGATGGCGAGACATTAACCTACTGGTAGAGAGCAGCAAGCATGGTTGTATCAACTTCAACAAGTAGTCCAGGTCTCGAGACCATCACACTGTATGTATGACTATTGATACTATTGGTACTTTTCTTTTTCTAAAATGCCATGTTTTACACCACATGTAAAGTCTTGCAAAAAGTTCCACTTTTGTCTTATCAGTCCACAAAATATTTTAGCAAAGGTCTTAACGTTAGACGAGCCTTTGTGTACCTTTTGGTCAGCAGTTATTTTTGCCTCTAAGCTCTCCCATGGGGGCAATTTTTGCCCAGTCTCTTTCTTCTTATTGAACCATGAACACTGACCTTAGAGGTTTGTAGTGATTCAGATGTTGTTCTGTGATCCTTTGTGAACTCCTTGATGAGTCATCAATGCACTCTTGGCATCATTTTGGTAGGCTGGTCAATCCTGGGAAGGTTCACCACTGTTCCATGTTATAGGTGTCACTATGGTTCAATGGAGACCCAAAGTATAAACCCTTTCAAGGCTGATAGATGTTAATGACTGTGCTTCTCATCTGTTCTTGAATTTGTTTAAAGGTTATGATGGTTTAAACCAGCCTATGATGTGTTGCTTTTTGTGATATTTTAGCCAACTTCATCTTGTCAGAGAGATTGTATTTAGTACCTTGTGATTTTTTTTTATTCTACAGGTGAGGTAGTTAACAGGCCTAGGTGTGGCTGCTAAAACCTAACTCAACGTTTCGAAGAATGTGGTCAATCACAGTTCCATCATGATTTTATACAGGAACAGGTTGTTTTGGATAGCTGTTTCCCTTAATAATGCCCCTTTTCCACTAGCGCCTAATCTAGTCGGGTCAAGTTGGATTGGGTCAGTTTAACACGGTTTGATTCATTTCAATTACAATTGAGTATCATCTCAATGGGGGTGGGGTTGTTAATAGCAGTAATGTGATTTAGAGATCAAAATCACACCAATAGCCTAGACTGCTGCTCTGTTTATGGCTGTTGCCAGACTTAAAGTAAAAGAAGAGATCCAGAGAAGGCTCTGAGCAGCAAGACCCGAAGCACTGTGGGTAAGTACAGGAGAGAAAGGCAAGCCCCGCAGTATGAAACGGAAGGATACAAACTAGAGGTGAGTGTACCACTTTGATTAAAAAGAGTGGGTTAACTTTCTCCCCCTTGTTCGAAGCAGATCTTTCAGCTACGGAGTTGGTCTTCCTCGCTCTAAAACCTCCTTTTTCAACAAAAAATCCAGTTTAGAAAAATTATTTTCCAGTGTTGAGAAGTAATCTTCCATTTTGTCGGACCAAATTTAAATAAGAGTACGATTACAGGACTTGTCGGGAAAAACACCCCTGACCTCTGCATAGCTGATG
The DNA here is from genome assembly GCF_021462225.1 of Girardinichthys multiradiatus. Taxonomy (NCBI): domain Eukaryota; kingdom Metazoa; phylum Chordata; class Actinopteri; order Cyprinodontiformes; family Goodeidae; genus Girardinichthys; species Girardinichthys multiradiatus. The sequence continues at coordinate 24,938,819 of NC_061795.1, read as the reverse complement.
AGTGCATAGCAATGTGCTGCTAGCTGTCTCCGGCTAAGGGGCTCAGCACTGCCCCCTATCTGTGGGGCACAGTACTTTTTGCGTCACCTTGCCATTTTCACTGCGCATTTATGACCGATTAGAAAGACTAAAACTGCCACACCCATCAATTACATATATTACTGTAGAACATTAGCATGTTTAGTACATGTGTAATCCAGCATGTATATTGACGATATAAAGTGAAACAGCAATGGACATGTGCCAACTGCCTGCATCAGTCAGGCAGTCAGGCCATCGGTGGTGAGGCACAGCTGTCCACTGCCTCACCTTTCCTTTCTCCCATTTATTTGAATCAACAATGTAAAATTCAGCAATTTTGACAATAAAAATGTTGAAATCATACAAAACCATTTATAGAACAGTCAAGAGGACAAATTGATTTCCCTCTTATCATTGTTAGCATTTTACTTCTCATGATGACAGGATAGGCACTGCTTCACCTGCCTCCCTGACTGCATGTCAAAATCTGAAAAAGCGAGTTGAACCGTAGCGAACCGCTCTAAGTAGGGACTAGTGGAAAAGGGGCATAAAGGAAATCCTCATTTGAAAACTTCATTTTGTATTTCCTCATCTTTGATTGAATTAAAAATGTGTTTGGTCATCTGAATCATTTAAGTGTTATGATAAAGAAGAGAGCTGCATGAAGGCAAATACTTTTTCATAGCAGTTGAACTGTTTTTAGGACACCAGCAAAGTAACTGGACACCATTGAGTTAAGACCACTCAAAATCTCACAAATGTTTGTGTAAACATTATTTTAGAAACCTGTGAGCTGTTGTCATGTTTGAATTAGATGGTATGTTATACAATATAAAAGTCTATTGGTGTTTGCACTAAAGACAGTGGTAGGTCACAGTCTGTAACTAATGATCTTCCCATTTCAAACAAAAACTGCAAAACAAAACATGATAGGAAAATCCAGTCAGAATAACAGTAAGAAAAGCAATGCAGTATAAAAAAAATACTATTTCAGTTCAGGTGATTAATATTTTATTGTTTTTCACTCTTCCTAACTTTCTTGTTGTGTTTTGTTACAAACCACAACCTACCTCTACACAGTTGTCAGTGAACACATCTGAACATCTGATGCAAATGTGACCTTGGTTTAAAGATGACATTGTCAAGACTGGAATCGCTTTAAGATGCAGTAGTACGTTGACTAGCTGTTAGCACTAAAACCTATATTTACTGCTCATAACCTCTTAACAACACTCCCAAAAAGTTCCACCTAAAGGTGCCACTCTAGCTTGTAATCCAAGAGTCTAAATCGGGTCTGTCGGAGGACAAGCAGGATCGGAGGTTATCAATGTGCCGTTGTCTTAAAGCTGTTCTTATTTGGATTACTACAAAGCAGTGGTCACAAATACTTTGTAAGTGTATGGGCCTGTATGTCTCCAGCTTGCACCCTGCTGAGCTTTCTGATCTGCTGAGGCTTTGGTGGATAAAAGGAAGAGGGATTTGTGATATTTTCTGACTGTTCCGACTGTGTCCAGGGGAGCTTTTTAAATAAGTGCCCTGGGTTTATTCTTAGGTTTATCTCTGTGTTGACCTGCTTTTGTCCCTGTAGGGGACCGTATTTGGTCTGATTAGTAAATGTTAGAAATGAAGGTCTGGTGGCTGAAGATCTCTCATCAAGCTGTGTCATCATGTAAAATGCTCCTTTTTGCACCTTTCCATGATAAGATTAAAGCTTTGACCACCTGAGCTGCTTTTATCTCTCTGTTTGCCATTTTAAAAATGTGTTCTGGTCACACATTCTTTACTTTTGTTCAAAATTCCACCCTCATCCCAATTTTAAATCAAAACAAAATGCTAAAAAATAAAAAATCAGGTCCTAAAAATACGATGTCATAAATGTAATACTATCTCTGAAAATTATTTAAACATTTCAGAAGAATTTAGTATGATTATTTCCACAAGCTTTTTGAAGCTGGCCCTGGTGACTGGGGTAAGATGTCCTCTGGTCTCTAAAACCTTTAGATCTAATGGTGGACCATTTTGCTTACAATTAATAAAGCCCCCCATGAGACCTAGAGCCTATAGACTCGTGGAAAATACTGAAGCACCCCTTTAGGCAGCCAGCTAGACATGGCTTTCTTCCCCGTCACTCACATTTGCCGTAATGGCACGAGAGCCTCGCCGGCTATTCCCAAACGTGGTGCGTATGCGTAAGTGTGTGTGTGTGTGTGTGTGTGTGTGTGTGTGTGTGTGTGTGAGAGAGCCCACTGCCCCAAGCATGTCTCATTTCAAAGTGCTGTCACTCCTTGCTTCCTGGCATCTATTAACATCCACCATTATCATGTTAATCTACATTGTATGATTACATAAAGTAATTTATGCACACTTCTACGCACCAAGAGGCTATTGTTGAATGTTGCATGATTTTGAAAATATTTCTGTTCTGTTTCGCTTTCTTGCGCTTTTTTTTCACTTTGCTTGCAAAAACCTGGTGAGAAGATAATAGGTAAAATCGCAAATTGAGCCATGTTGCTTTGTTCATAAATAGAGGACTTTCCCGGTAGTTCTCTTTAGCTCCATATCCATGGTGGCAAAGATGTGTTTTGTGCTGAAAGCGGAGGGCAAGAGATGAGCTCTCTTCCTCATTTATTCACAGCTAGTGGACTAATTAGGAATGCAGAAGGTTGTTAAATTAAAACTGAATTGCACTTATTAACATTTTAACTACCAACCCCACCCTCTTTAGACACTAAACAAGGACAGTTTCAGCTCTAATATGCCAGAAGATTCCCGCTGAGGCAACTCTTTATGCAACTCTAAAACAAAAGACATTCCTTAAAGTAAAATCTCCCTTTTGTTTAAACAACCAAGCACTTAACATTCGGTGTTATATGCAGAGGCTCCCTCCACGCTGTCAGAAGATGTACCACCTGAGCTTTTCAAACTCTCTGCTTAATGGAACGCTATTTGTGGTCAGATTGGATGGCTAATGGTGGTCCCTTTGAGGGTAACTCTCCAAATTAAATAGCATGGATTCACATCTGTCAGACAAAACCAGGAGGCTCTTCGTAATCAATGACCCAAACCAAGTGAGGCTCCATGGGGGGGGCACCTCTGCTATGATGGCAGCGAGCATAAGAAGCCACCGGGGATGGAGGCGACTCACCTGCACTAACAGAAGCAAACAAGAACCAGAGGAAGGAGCACCAGCAGGGTTAATGTACATTTATAGAATGGGTCAAACTACTTCAGCCAGCCGCTGATTTATAATGCAGGAGTGCAATGTGACTAAACTGTAAAGGGAATTCTTGTTTTCTGTGCAAACATTGCCGTTGGTGTTGTGTTAGAACGTCGAACCCCATTAATTTTATCACTCCCCCTCTCTTGTTTCTCTATGTCTCTAAATTTTGTTTGGAGGAGAGACTAGCGAGACCTCCCGCTGTTGTAGAGAATTTCCTCTCGTTGTTAATTTTCCTCGCACCATATGGCGCCGCAGACACTTCACCTGCAGGCTGTAGCAAGCTGTAGCAGGCCGCGTGGCAGCCAGAAGACATCCTCGGGCTCAGGCTGTCATTTACGCAGGCCTGTGCATCTGTCTGAGCAGAAGAGAGCACAGCAGAACAGAGAGCTCTTACCTTTACCTCACAGCCTGAATCCCATGCTCTTGACTCGATTTAATCAGAATCCTAAATATACTTTTACAGCCTGATGCAAGATAAAATTGACAGAACATTGTGATTTTTTTAAATCTATTTACTAGATTGTTTTAAGAAAACAAAAAAGTATCAGCCTGGTTTCTTAATCTTTGTGTATCATAATTGGTACATTAGGCGTTTGTGATCATGTAACTCAGTCATGTAACTCAGATGATTGTATGCATTCTAAAAACAAAGTTTTTGGGGAAAAGTAGCTTTGTTAAGGAAATAGAGCTCTTACAAATGTGTTGGGACCCACAGCCATGGATTTCAACATTAAACTCTGGTACGAACTCTTCGGGAACTTTTCAAAATAAAGTGCATTAACCTTCTTCCGGCACAGCCAGGAAATGGGATAACTGCAGACTTCCTGTGACACCACTACCCAAATAAAAGCACAGCTGTTGCTACATCCGCTTTCTTCCACACCGGTGTTCATCGGGATAGGAGGGGGACAAAGCGCGCTAATGTCTTTTGCCGGCAAAACTGGATCTCTGCTCTTCAAACTGGATCCAAGAGTGTCATAAGATCACGCGATCATATGCACAAGTTAAGTATGAGTGAAGCACTGTTTGTGTACCCAGTGATTTCATTCATAAAGAGGGGAAATTAAGGTATAAGCACTGCTGACTTTCTCTCCGAGCCCTGCAGAAGCAAACGGTGTTCGAGAGAAACCCCTGCAAAGACGTGGTCTCCCACTCTGGAAGAAAGACAGCAGAGACCGCCTCATCATGTTAACCCGTGTGGTCAGCGGACAGGACGAGCCGCCCAGCTACAGCTCCAGAGCTAACCCTTTTGTTCACAGAGCGAACGCACCTTCAGCCCTCCGCGAAGCTACCGAGCTAACCGCTTGTTGACTGTGGACGTTTCTTCAATCTTTTTCTTCAAACTTCGCCCCTTGGACAACATTTCCTCACCATGGTCAGAGGTTAGGTTTGGGCAGATTAACAGTTAGGATGAAATGATCTGAACATTCTATGAAGTTTGGTTTTGTTTGTGTGAAACTAAGCTATCTTAGTGCTAGCAGGCTATCTGCAGCACACGTGCCCTGTTTGTGTTCTGTGTTTGTGTGTTTTTAAGTTAAGTCAAACTTTACTTGAAGGGTGATTTTAAACACAGAAGGTTGCTCATATCGCGCCGTCTGTGCTTATGCATTTTAACCCTTTTATTAACCCTGGTATTTTAAAGGTATGTGTTGATTCTGGTGCTAAGCTATCAGCTTCTTTTGTTAGCTCAACTGCTAACCGCTAAGAACACGTGCTTGCTAATAAAGAGTATTCAACAGAAAGGTTGTTAGCTTTCAAGCTAGTGAATAATAGTCCCTAAACATCATTTACTAGATTTGATAACTAAGTAAACACCATTAAGCCCCATTTCTCCAGAAAGATTTGGCTCTTTTCCAAAATACTCCCTTAATAATATTTCTTCAAATATTATTTCAATAAATAAAGGCAGCTAATGAGACACCGTTGAGAAATGGTCATCCAGAAGATTGGTTTTATTCAGCAGATCATTATTTAAAACATTATTTTATTAAAATAGTATTTTAGCTGATCTTGCATTGTGAATGGTTGTCTAAAGGTATGCTGATTATTGCCTAAGTTAGTTCCAAGACTAACTTAACTTCATTTCCAGATCCTTCAAGATAATCCTTGGTTCTCAAACATAAACATTGCATGGTAATGTTGCATCACTCTATTGGTCATGGTTTTCAATCATCGTTAATCAACTTGTTTATATTGTACATAGCCCATTAGTCTTCCTTATTCTTTAATTCTGCCTGGTAGTTTAGTTGGATTGTTTTAGCATAGTAAAGAGTTTGTTGATTGAAATATGTTTGACTTTGAGTTGACTTATTTTTGTTAATAAATTCTTGTATTTTAAGAAATTGTGTGAATTCTTTCCATGTGTGTGCAGAGTTTTGCTGTTCAATAATATCAGATCTTGTCTCACACCTTTCTATTTTGTCCTAATACCATCGCCTTACTGGGCTGGTATTCACAGGACAACCCTTAACAGACCAAAATATTATTTGATAAAATATTAGTATTAAATATTAAATAATATTCTCAGATTAATAATCACAACAAATGTTTGTAGAATAAGTGAATAAAATCTAAAGTTACCAAAATCTTCTAAAGTCCTTTTCATGAGGCACAAGATAAAGTGTCAGAGTTTTCTCCAACTATATAAAGAACAAAGTAGTGCCACATTTTACTCCTCGGACGTTTTGCTGCACACTGCTTGTCAGTTGGCTTAACAAAAACCCCTACACTTGTACCTTCCTCAAAACAAAAACAAATTTGGAAGGTTTTTCTGGTCATGAAAAACATGGACGGTCATGGCAGCTTGTCAGCTTATAATCCTCGATTATAATACTATAGAATGTTATTCTATAAAAAGCCGAAAGACAAAAAAAACTGAATGTTCTGTGTAATACAACCTTAAGAACAAAAAGAGCTAGCAAGCGTTTATGGAATAATTTTGCTTAGGTCTTTGTATTAAAAGAGAAATAACAATAAACTGTCATGTTTTTTAAGTCAGAGAAGCATTTCCTTAGTGCAGTTTATTAACTAAGTCGACGAGACGTGAGCATTGTGGGAGTACTCGACCCAGGGCCGGTACGCGTTCCATTCTGTAGGGTTACATGAAGCTACACAATGCAGGGCTGCCCCCAACTCCTGGTTGAGTCTCTCCAACTGGCCATTGGTCTGGGGGTGATAGCCCGAGATTAATGAGACCTTGGCCTCCAGTGCCGCACAGAACTCCTTCCAGACTTGGGCGGTAAACTGGGGTCCTCCGTCGGACAGGATGTCCCGGGGTACCCCATGGAGACGAAACACGTGCTTGGTCAGGAGCTTAGCGGTCTGGAGGGCAGATGGCAGCTTCCTGAGGGAAATGAGATGGCAAGCCTTTGAAAATCTGTCAATTATGGTTAAGATTGTAGTCATACCGTGAGAGCTTGGTAGTCCTGTGACAAAGTCTATGGCAACGTGGGACCAAGGCTGTCGCGGGATGTCGAGAGGTTGCAGCAGCCCAGCGGGAGGGCGATTTGAGGGTTTATTCCGGGTGTACACTGGGCAGGCATTGATGTACTCCTTGACATCTTGGTGTAAGGTGGGCCATCAGAATCGCCTGGTGACCGCAGCGATGGTTCTTCTGATGCCCGGATGTATGGCGAATCTGGCGGTGTGGAACCAGCCAATAAGCTGAGGCCGGGCTGCCGTGGGAACATACGGCACGGTGTCCTCTATCTCCCAGGTTGCGGCATCGACAGTATAAGTAGGTGGCAGGATGGCAGCTGCAAGCTTATCCAAGTCGGCGGCGACAAATCGGCGGGACAGGGCGTCAGGTTTTGTATTCTTGGAACCGGGCCTGTAAGAGATTGACAGGTTAAAACGTGAAAAGAATACTGACCAGCGTGATTGAAGGGGGTTTAAACAAGCAAAAGCGACCTTGGTTGAGGTTAAGGCTGTCAGGGGACTGGCAGTCTGGCTGTAGTTCTGGATGAATTTTCCATAAAAATTTGCAAAACCAAAAATCGCTGCAGCTGTTTTCTGGAGTTTGGGGTAGGCCAGTCCTCCACTGCTCAGACTTTCTCCGGATCTGCGCGAACCTGCCCACCCTCGAGGATGAATCCAAGGAAGCTAATGGCTGACTGATGGAACTCACACTTCTCTGCTTTCACATAGAGATGGTTCTCCAAGAGGCGTTGTAGCACCAGACGGACATGCTGGCAATGCTCTGCAAGGTTTCTAGAGTAAATCAATATATCATCCAAGTAAACAAAAACAAACAGGTTCAGGTAGTCCCGTAAAACATTGTTAACTAAAGACTGGAAAACGGCAGGAGCATTGCACAACCCAAATGGCATCACAAGAAACTCAAAATGTCCTAGCGGGGTCTTAAATGCCATCTTCCACTCATCTCCCCGGCGGATCCGGACTAGGTGGTCGACATTTCTAAGGTCTAATTTAGAAAAAACGGTTGCACCGTGAACCGGCTCGAATGCCAATGAGAGGAGTGGTAATGGATATTTGTTCTTAACAGTGATTGTGTTTAACCCTCTATAATCAATACAGGGGCACAGTGAACCGTCTTTCTTGCCCACAAAAAACCCCGCCCCAAGAGGCGACGAGGATGGCCGAATAATACCAGTAGCAGGTGAATCAGCTATACAGTTCTCCATAACCAACCTCTCCGGCCGCGAGATCTTATATAGCTGGCTGGCCGGTAACGGAGTGCCGGGCAGGAGGTCAATAGCACAACCGCACGGGCAGTGCGCTGGGAGAGACAATGCTTTGGTTTTACTGAACACGAGGCTCAGATCGTGATATTCGGGGGGGAACTCTGGCTAGGTCCGGGGATTCACTCTCCCTCCCCTCCTCATCAGGGGATCTAGGGGAGACGGCAGACTGCAGACAGAATGAGAGACACCGCCCAGACCACGCCTCAACCCTCACGCCATCCCAGTTTAAATGTGGGTTATGGGTCTGTAGCCACGGAAACCCGAGAACCAATGAACTCTGGGAGATGGGAAAAACAAAAAGTGACACCCGTTCCCTATGATTTCCTGATAGAACGAGTTCTAGTGGGACTGTTCTGTGAGTAATATAGCAGAGCGACTGCCCATCCAAGTCTAGAGCGTGGCGTGGGCAACGGAACCGTCTTAATGTGTTTCTGATCTACAAAGGTCTAATCTATGAGATTTAACTCACAGCCGGAATCAACAAGGGCGGTGAGAGAGTGTTTCAGCTGATTTACAACTAAGGCTGCGGGTAACGTAAAACGTGGGGCTTTGTCAACGGGATTCTGGTCTGACCGCTGCCCCATCACAGCCGACGGACCATCCCTTTTGGCCGGACTGGACAGGCCGAAATAAAGTGGTCAGATGAGCCGCGGTAAAAACACCGATTGGCCTCTCTACGGCGCTGCCGCTCATCCTGGGAGAGTCTCGCCCATCTCAGCTGCATGGGTTCGGGCTCGGCCTGGGCCGGTGGTTGCACCAGTTTACCCGACAGCTGAGGTGTGGAGACAAACTGAGGTCTCGATTCGGCCCGCTCAACACGGGTTCGCCTCCTCTCCCTCATCCTGGAGTCCAGACGAACCGCTAAAGCAATATATTCCTCTAGCCCTTCAGGCTCATCTAACATGGCTAGTTCATCTTTCAAGACCTTGTCTGGACCCTGGAAAAACGCTGACTTTAAAGCGCTCGAGTTCCAGCCCGAGGCAACCGCCAATGTGCAGAAATCAATAGTGAACTCAGTAAGTGGGCGATTTCGCTGTCTCAGCGCATGTAGGCGGCGAGCCACAGGGAACTGATCCATATCTATATCAAATGTGAGTTTGAATTCCTTAATGAACTCGTCATAGGTACACCCAAAGTGATTATAGTTTGTAAACGTTGCCTCCGCCCAGCGGAGCGCCCTTCCGGTCAATAGCCCTAATATGTATGAGACGTTTACATCGTTGTGTGGAAACGACTGCAGGGATCTGTTGAAAACAAGAGGACACTGTAACAGAAAACCATGGCAACTTCCAACCTCCCCTGAGAATTTCTCGGGACTGGGGGAAGTGACATCACGACCGTGCGGAAGCTGTTGCGTGGCCGGGGACTCCGCAGCGCCTCCTGGAGGAGCTGCAGAATTGAGGCTCAGGGTATGCTGCATAAGTGCTGCCATCTGATCAAGCTGCTGGCTGATCTGCTCAAGGAGGCTTCGGAGAGTCGAACCGTGGGTCTGGATCTCTTGGCTATGCTCGGAAATGGTTCTCTGGAGTGCCTCCGCTGGGTCTGGCTGGCCTGAGTGTTCTGTCATGTTTTTTAAGGCATACGTGACCCACATGCAGAGAACACACACACACTCAGAGAAGCGTTTCCTTAGTGCAGTTTATTAACTAAGTCGGGGTGGGCATAAAACCTCGTACGCTGCAAGGGAAAGCGGGTACCAGTGAGTAACGTGAAAAAACGGGATAATCAATTGATGTTTCAAAGCTTACAATGAGAAGTGGGCGTGACCCGCCAGGGAGAGAGGCTGCCGAGTCTGGGAGGCACGGCAGGCTGGGTCCGCAGGAGCCCGGGTGGTCTCAAGGCACGGGCTGACAGGTTCCGCCTGATTGGAACAGGAAAAACGCTGGGGGCTGACTGCCAGCTGAGGCAGGGCTCAAGTCCAAGTTATGATCTGACAAAACGTTTGTGAAGAATCCCAGTGGGAGTGTGACGTGGTCCCAGAAACACCTGAGGCAAGGAGAACGAGAGATTAGTCTAGACTTTACAAACTCTTAGAATGATCAAAGTTCTTAGCTTGAGACTGGGCAGGTAGTTGATACCATGAAGGCAAAAACACTCAGGCAAAGAAGTCCTGACAGTCCGCCCTCTTATAGTTCCCAGCTGATGATGTGACGCAGTACACCTGTCACATCCTCGGCCCTCTAGCTCCAATGGCACCTAGTGGTGGTAACGGGTTAGCAGCAGGCAACGAAAACAACCCAGACTCCGACATGAACATATTCATTTGAAAATATTATAAATATAAAATCACTGTGTGTGTTTTTTTTTTATTATGGCTGTTCTGTTTTAAATAAATAACTTTTTATGTTAATAATTTGGAACCTATGTATTTTTACTCATTGGCTATCATGCCATGAGAATCTCTTCCATATGCACACTTGCCGAAGTGTATGTCTGTCAGCTTGTCTGCGAGCATGTGTGTGTGTGTTTTCAGGGGACTTGGAGTTCGCCTATGGCAGATCCATGGAAGAGAGGGTTTCATCCTGGTTTGTCATTGATTAGAGAAGGGTCTTTAATTCCTTCCCACCCCATGTTGTGATTCATTTGCATTTTGTGTCAGGAGGTAATGGAGTTTTGCTCCACGGTTTGCTCTGAAAAATCTTGAAGATGTGGCCTAATGTGTATGCAGCCGCTAGCAAAGAGCTTTCTGATTGATTAAGTCTATTGCATTGGCTCATTTTTTTCCCCTCCTTTCCTTTTCATCTTTGATTGGACTATATGCTTCTCACATAATAATAATAGAGTGAAGACTTAAAAATACATGTGAGGATGATTTTTAGACAATTTTGTAAAAAATTAAACTTTTATTGTTGTTTACTGTTATTTTGATTTTAATACATATACTGCTTAACAGCCAAGCAGCTTGTAGCTTGCCAACTATAGTTTTTATAGCAGCCAGTGACAGTTTTTGATATGGGTGATATGGTTCTGTGCCCAGGGCAGCATGTCCTGGGCAAAGAACCCACTCAAAAATGTTATGTAAGTTACACGACAACAAAGTTTTCTTTTGCTTAACTGCTTATCCAGTGAATGGGAAGCAGCAGCCAGTGTTTTGCACAGTGTCAGCACTTTAAGAACATATAACTACAGCATGTACCTAGGCTGGCTAGTGACAAGTAGTAGTTCTATTTTGATAGCCTGCACAAAAATCTGACAAATTACAATGGCCCCTGTGCCATTTCCTACCTTTACTGTTTTTTTGTTGTTGTTTTTTTTTACTTTTGCAGTTTTCATCATTTTATACTAGACTTTTCTGTGTATTTACACTGCATTTTGTACTGACCCTGCATCAATTCATAGATGCCAGTAAACATGTGTCTTACCTGCTTCCTCGTAGCTCACCATAAGGGACTGAGGTTATTTAGCTTCAATAAATAAGGTTTACCAGCTAGAGGTGAAGAGTCAAGTTTACATATAGTAATATACATTCATTTATTAATTCATCTTATATACCGCTTATTCCATAGTGAGTCACGGGGGAGCAGGTGCCTATCTCCAGTAGTCTACAGGCAAGAGGCAGGGTACAACCTGGACAGGTCGTCAATCCATCGCAGGGCAACACAGAGACATACAGGGCAAACAACCATGCACACACTCAGCCATGCCTAAGGGCAATTTAGAGAGACCAATTCACCTAACAGTCATGTTTTTGGACTATGGGAGGAAGCTGGAGTGCCCGGTGAGAACCCACACATGCACAAGGAGTACATGCAAACTCCATGCAGAAAGACCCCCGGCCAGGAGTCAAACCCAGGACCTTCTTGCTGCAAGGCAACAGTAATACCAACTGCGCCATGCAGACCTTATACAATTAAATTAAATTATACATTAGACTTTCTATGACTATTTATGTTAATAATTAATTCATACATCACTACAGCAAAATAATAAGCTGATACACCATGGTTTAAGTACATGGAACTGTTTTTTTACAGGTAAGAAATGGAAGTTCGAAGGCACGAAATCCCAATGTGCAGGTACAAAACTGACCTAGAAGCAGCACCTCATCTGATATGGGCTTTTGGAAACTTATAGAATGCAGTGTTTGTAAAACACTACTCAATACCTACTGTGACCGTGGCTACTAACCAGTTAAGTTATTGCTAAAGTTAAGCTCAGTTTATATGTATTAAATACATGCTTACCTTGAAATATAGAAATGAAGAAAGAATTTCTAGTGAGTTATCTTACAGGAACTTCATCCTATCCTGTCTGGGGCAGCATTACATGTTAGGAAAGGCATTGGTGCAGTTGGATTGGCTACGTTTTGGAAACTAGGGATGTGTATTTTTGAGCAAAGTTGGAAAAATGTTGGAGATAAAAAATTTTCATTGTTTGGGCAAGTCGTGTTCAGGGTCGGGGTTGAACCTGTGAGCCAGGGGTAAAAAGGCTGAGAGCTGATGCAGAGTCCTACAGATTGCTTCTCACCTGTTTGATGCTCAGCTGGGCATCAGCAAGTCTTGTCCGTTCGTCTGTACATTTCCTCCTGGCCTGCTCTATTCATAGAGTAAAACAAGAATCTTTCCATTATAGGAATAATGCTTTTCAATGAAAATATTTAAGGAATTCACAAAGAAAGAACTCCAAAATATAAAGCAACATGCACTCACATAGTTACCTGTTTATTCATCATATTGATTTTCTATTATATTAAAGTGTGGCATCAGCAATCAATCACGTATTGTGAGATGTGGCTCATTCAGCTGAAAAATGTGTAAATTGAAAATGTTTTATAGTTGATAGCCAGCAATAATCTCATTCAGAGGACTTAAAGCAAATTGGATGAGAAAGTGCTGCTCATAACAGTTAGGAATGAGTGAATTCATGTCTGAATTAAAAAGAAAATGAACAGGGGACAGAACTTCTCTTTTTTTCATTATAACAAATGCTAATGAAAAAATGTTATTGACTTGAACAAATGGAGAATACACATGGAAATGTATATTAAAACCTCTCTTTCCAATTTCTCTCTCTGTGTAGTTTGCAATTATAGTTATTTTAGCGGCAGAGGGGGGAATTAATTTTCCGTGCAAACTGATAACGCAAGCGGTGTAAGGAGAATGGATATTGTGCAGAATGGGGGGTCTCTGGGTATTTACAAGGTGTGGAGGGAGTAAAGCTTTATTTAATTGAGACAATGAATCAATAAGAGCTACGGGGCTTTTGTCGGACAAGGCCTCACAAAATGAGCAAGTGATTTAATGTGGACAATCTACAGCCAGATGGACGGTTGATTGAAAGTGGATGCATTCTCAAGCATCATGAGTGGCTTTATGCAGGTGAAGTGCCTCAAAAACTTTTTAAAACCCCATAAAGACCAACCATTTCTATTGCTGTTTTTTAATTATGGCTGAAGAGTAGTGGGAATAAATTGTCTCTCAATGATGACGAGATCGCTTGCGGCTTCTTTGTTGCTTGTCACCCTTTTGAAATGTGTGAATATTTTAAAATCAAGAATGAATAGTTTCAACGTGTCCTTCCTAATTTGAAGTGATCCATTTTGTTGAAGCCATTACCAAAAACACTTACTGTTAATGGCTTCAACATTTGTGTCCTTGTGAGGGTTTTAAAAGTATTTTTCTTTTCCTTCTTTTAACTTTGCAGAAATTCTTTCCCTCAGTAAGAAAGGCTCTCTGACACCTCCCAGCTCGGTTCCCTTTGTTGCCACTGAAATTTTGGTAAATGTTTTCTCAGATCTCACGTATGCATCATTGCTCCCACGCCGTCACTGAAATCCTTTCTAGAAAGAAGAAGACGAAGAAGAAGAAGAAGAGAAAAATCAATCTTTAAGGTAAATTAGCCTCCCCTTGCACAATGGCAGGCGTCCCAGTATGTAAATTCATGTGCTAATTCACAACATGATTTCATCTGAACTTACAAGCAAATGAGGTTTTAATTGAAAACGAGATCTTCCACAGAGTCCCTCGCAGAAGACGTGCGACAAGCGGGAATGACACTTTTCGCAGATTGCTTTTAAGACAAAAAAGACACTTTTTTTCTCCCTCTTCTATCGAGCCATTTACAGAACCGTTGTATGTTTCTTGGTGTTTGCCCACATTCTCCACATCCTTGTCCGTGCAAAGAGGGCTGGCTATTAACATTTGTATATTTTCATTATGCTAATGGTGTTAGCACATGCCCACAGATTGCCACCGCTGGTGCAGTCATTCTGTCATGTTGAACATAAAGTGGCCGAGTGGGTCATTTTGATTATGACACACTAATTACATATTGCCCCCCCACCCCCAGCCCCCCCCAAAAAATAAAAAGGAACTCAAAGCAACCTACAGTCTTTAATGATAAGCTTTTATGAGTTGGTCGAGAGAAAAAAGCAGGAAAGATATCTCAACCTACAGTCTTGACGGCTATGCTGCACGCATGCTTCACTGCTTCCCTTTAAACTTCCTAAATTGTGTTCCACAATAAATAGATGCCCAAGCCTTTAACTGCTAGTATTAAATTAGATACCATTAGATGTAATAGAAAATTCTCCTCCTGTAATATTTTCATAAGAGTTTGAGGCATTTGATTAATCTGACCACATTTTATTGCATTAATGATTTTTTTCTCCCTTACATTCTGCTGTAAAGATATTGCATACAGGCTAATGCTGTTTTTTTCCTTCCTCTCTCTCCCTTTCCCTTCTCTGCTCACTCTCATTCATCCTCAGCCGTTATTGCAATGCATTGTTGATGAGGTGAGTCGGCGTCTTATGTGCTTTCACTCCTAAAGTCATTCCTAATGGAGTGGAAACCTTATATTTTGTTTCCTAATGAAGCACAGGAGTGGCAGACAGCTCCGCTTGGGCTGCCCTATGGCTGCCTGCAGGTTGAAGCCACCGGGCCGAGCCAAGCAGCTTCAAGGGAGCCAGCAGGAGACGCCGGGACGGGCCACCACACATCCTCTGCATCAGCTTATACTTACACAGGCAGCAAAAAGAGTGAAGAAAAATCTAAGAGAAATAAATAACTTTCTGAGTGGGAGATGGCTTCAGATCTCTGGTGTTTTAAAATTCTGCACTGAAATTTTACTTATACGCAAGTGTTACAGATAACTTAATTACAGAAGGCTGTGTGATTATTAGGACTGGGCTGGTGTGTGATTCTCATGATGTAACAGTTTCGAATAAAACACCACAGTTTCATTGTATTTCCACAAAAAGAAACCAACCAAAGAATAACATGATCTATTTGCTTTTATTTAACACATAGAGGCAGCCATTGACGTGATGGGTGATGCAACTTATCCAACTTATTGTAAGAGTTAGGGTAATATTAGCTATGTCTTTTAGCTATGTGCACAAATTTAGATCTTTTGCAAGTAGGCTCTTTATAGAGTAATTATGAGAATTATGAGAATTATGACAACAAGCAGATATTAGCTACACAGTTCTTCTTCTTTCTGTAGTCCCTAGTTGGTGACTGGATTATCAGTACCAACCAGTATTTTTACTATGGGTGCCGCTGTCAACGTTGCTTTTCCACACTTGGAAAAACTTGAAGACTTTAGGTCATCCTTCTTCCTTGTCGTCTTTGGTCTGTTGGAGTCTTCAGTGTACAGGTTGCTGCTGCCACTACAGTTTGCCTGTCAATAGCTGGTTGCTGCTGGCATCCTTCTTGGATAGTGGTGTTGATAATCTGACCATGCATAGAGACTCAAAGGTACTGATGGAGACGCCACATTTGAAAACCCTTAAGTGTGTTCAAATCTTATTTTAGGATGGCCCGGGTCTCAGCTCTGTAAAGAAGGATAGTGTCATATCAAGGGTCTCACAAACACCATGACATATTGCTGATTTCAAAGTGCATAAGAGGTGGACCTTCATCCTTCAGGAGATACGGGCTTTTCCCAAATCATCAGTTGAAAGGATAATGAAGCCTGATGACCAGTTCTTTAGTTAATCTCTTCTGTTAAAGCATCTTCTTTTCCATCACTAGTGAGTTGAGGTATTTAAAATTGTCAAACCTTCTAAATCTAAATCCCCTCAAGATAAACAGTTGCCTGTGAGCCATCTATTGTGAGCACTTCCCTTTATCCGCCCTAATTTTAAGGCCATATGGTTGAGAAAAGCAGACAATATTGTATAAAATGTATATAGCCTCTGAATCATCACTGGTAAAACTTGCATTGTCATCTGCTAATATGAGATTGGTCACAAACTAATTGGCATCAAATTTTACTTTTGTTTTAGTTGTCGGGCAATCAGTAGAAAGTCTTGTTGGCTGCCTAACAGACACAATGTAGTTTTTAATGGCTTTACCCTAATAGTAGTGATAAGTGGTGCTCCTTCAGTTTCCAAACCACGGTTGGTCAGTGTTTTTCACCTAAGGAAATGTGCCTTTTTTGTAAGAAAGGGAAAAATATGCAAAACTTCTTCCAGTAAGCTGACAGGCAGTGTGCAACAACACATGATGGAAGTGGAGCACTGCCCCGGTCTATTCTTCATACAGCTTGAGGAAACTCTAGTCACTCTGGTAAGTGTATAAGGAGAAATTCTAGTGGTTTTGAAACCGTAACTGATAATACCTTGGTATGACCTTGATACTAATTTCCAAACTAATGCCAAAACTGGTAGCTAGTTAGCTCAGTTTAACACAAAGCACAAGTGAGCGGAAATAATCTCAAACATGTGTTTCCTGACAAGACAGGCAGACAACAATAACGACAGCAATACTTCTTCCATTTTTTGTTGGCTTTCACCAGCTTTGCTCAGGTTGCAGTCTTTGGTTTCCTTACTTTGAACGTTTGTATTTTTAATGTTTCATCTGTTGCTATGGGATGAATGTAAATACCGTAAATTCCGGACTACAGAGCGCACCTGATTAAAAGCCGCATGCTCTAATTTTAGAAAGAAAACCAATTTTGTACTTGTACAGGCCGCACCGAATGTTAAGCCGCGGGTGTTCCACGTTGTAATATGATTTACAAAGATAGATATTACAAGTGAGGAATGTTTTACTTTTAACTTAATCTGTATGCATATTGCAAATGCTTTTTTTTTAACAGTGCACAAACAACATTCCAATATCTCCTAACTGATACACACTGCAGCCTATCAGGTCAAAAGTCATTGATCGCCTTCTTCATCTTCTTCCTGAGCACTGAAACCATCAAAATCCTGTTCTTCAGTGTCCAAATTGAACAGCCTCAGGATCTCGTCACTCACTTCAGCCTCTTGGTTGATGCTCTCACTTGAGCACACACGGTCCCCTTAATCACACAGCAATCCAGCCTTTCGAAACCCGTTGGTGATATTCCATGTTGATGAGGGTGAATATAAATGTCTGATTTACAATCCCGGTAATTGAATTGTGAAAGTGCTCGTGATTAATCGCACAAGTTTATTGGACCTCTTTGAACTACTCATCAATTTGATTGGTCTACTGTTACCAGGCAAAATGTTTTTGGCGGCATGAAAAAAAACATGCATTAGCCGCACCGTTGCATAGGCCGCAGTGTTCAAAGTGTGGGAAAAGAGTAGCGGCTTATAATCCGGAATTTACGGTATATAAAATATATGTTCATGATAAAAGAAACAAAAAAAAAATAGCAGCGATAAATGAAAGAGAAACAAAATGTATTCTATGAAGCAATGCTATTTCTGTCATAATACTCTCTCACCAGAAGCCCCAAAAAGAGCAGAAAATTATCAGGCAAAAGTTACCAGGTTGTGTTATATGTTGGCATGAAGAAGGACCCAAATGCAAGCCTAATGCAAACTGGATCATTGTCAAAGTGAGGTCTTACTGTAAAGAACTTACAACGAAAGAGTTAGAAGCACCACAGAAGAAGAGCAGCTGGAGACATACTGGTATGACCGCAGAGTGAATAGAAACCAAGAGAATATACACACTAAGAAACAGGCTACAGCTGTGAAGGAATCAATGATCTAAAGGGCACCTGATGAAGGTAAGTGGAGAAAACAATAGAACATCAGCTGGCAAAAGAATAACACAGGCATCAGATAATAAATAACTATATTAAGAAACATGACAAATCACAAAAGTAACCATGCATTCTCATGACTGGTTATCTTTTTAACAGAAAAGCAACAGCATTTTGATTGGCTTGATTTGCAAAAACTATAATAAATGATAGTCTTATGCCAGCTATAATGGGATGCAAGTCTTTCAAAAAGTTCCAACTTCCTGATCCGGGGTTGCCCTGGTTTGCTGGTCTGATTGAAAATAATATATTCTAACTTTATTAGTAATTATTATAAAAATTAATTGTTATTACTTGTTGCTAATTGTTAAACCAATCATTGTTGCCCAGCAGTGATGCTCTGATTTATTAGACTGACTGAAAATTATTTGATACTCTAACTTTATCAATAATTTTGTTAATAATTGTTAATTATTAATTATAATTTTTAATAGCTGCTAAGAGCCAAACCAAACTTATTGTTGCACAACAGTCAACATAATATTTCATCAGGATGCTTTTTGGCAAATGTGAGACGAGTCTTGTGTTTGTTTTGGTTAGCATAGTTTTTTCCCATTGTTGTCTCTTTCTTGTTGTTGAAACATAAACACTGACCAGTTCTGCAGTGTTTAGGATGTTGTTCTGGGTTCTTTTATGTTTGTATTAGTCGTTGATGCACTCTGTGTGCAATTTTGATAAGCCGGCCCCTCCAGGGAAGGTTTGCAACAGTTCCTTGTTTTCACCCATCTATAAATGGAAATAAATTAAACGTGTTTGTCTTGAAAAGTACCTAGATATGCAGTTTGTTGTAAATTTGCTCTATACAAATAAACTTAATTTAATAAATTGAAGTACATGAAAACACCAGACTTGTACAGACAAAATATGGGTCAGCCATCCCCTTGATGGCTGTTTTTGAATGCAGAAGTGACCTTTGGTGACATTTGGGCTGAACTTTGATGACCTAACGTTTCCTTCAGAACAGGATGGAGCAAAGCTGCAAAACATAAACACAAAAGCCGACATTTAATAACTTTGTGTATCGGAGAAGATGCGTTTTTGAACTTGCAGAGGCCATATGTGGCATTGCACTTTAAGGCACTTCTGCTTTACATCCAATGTTTGATGGTTTTCACTGTGCCATCTGTGATGATTCTGCCACTTAAGAAGGCCAGTATCTGGCCTGCAGCTGTTCAAACCGTAAAAGCTATTCCAAACTAAAAAAAGTGCAGCATCATAGTCAGATGTTCTTCAGTAGTTATAGTGGAACTGCAAGCCCCGACTATTCACTGCTTGCCACTCAGTTTAACCAGAGCAGAAGAAGTGGTGGGGCTGTTGCACTGTGAGCTATTCTGAGCTGACGTTTCACAGCAAGGTCACTTTTAAAACAAAATGTCTCCCCCGCTATCTGGGTCACAGCGCATTCTGTTACTTTCTCCGAAACTTCCCTCCTTCCTTTCTTCTACCGTGCCACAGCTTATAATTAAACACACACAATTATCCCAAATTTAATGGGATTTCATGATCGGGCTTTTATTTAAGAGGTAATGAATAATATTTTAATTGCATATGTAACTGTGAGAGCCAAATGTGCTTCTCTCATCACGTGTAATTACTACCACATTTTCCTAGTGCGACTTTATGAGAATGGATGCAGTATCTTATGGGTGCCTCTTTTTCCTGCATTTGCAAGGTTGATGAGCTGCAGTAATTGTAAAACGACTCAGTGGGTGGAAGAGAAGAGGAATAAGCACACTTGAAACATATGGATATGGTCCTATTATTTTTTTATGCCTGTAATTAATGATATAATGCGTGGCACTGAAGTGGTTTGACCTCTGATACGATGATTATTCAGAGTGTAGCAGCATCAATCAAACTGAGCTTTTCTCAGATCTATTTCTGCGCAGCCCCTCAGGGACAGACGGAGCACCCTCTGTATCCTCATTTGTATTCAGCTGACCATGACCTCACTATGAATGATTTAGACATCTATATGTCAGATGTAGTCATGTTCGCCGCTGCTGAAGTTCATAAAAAAACTAAAGTGGATGGTTGGCTGCCTCAAATCAAAGCTGCCTCAAAAAAGAAAGAAGTAATTTTCTTTATAGTACTTTGGTGTATTTACTGCTTCTTTTTCTGTTTTTCACCCTGAAAATAACATGTGTTTACTCATGTTGGGCAGATGATGTTTCTGTGTCCAGTAATGGCAGGCTCAGTGGTGTTATTCAGCCACTCCGTACCATAATGAGAATGTTTGTATTTTGGATGGAGGGCTGGCCAGATCGTTTTGGCTATTTGGAAGAAGTGATATGCATCACTGCCCTACCTGAGGACAAAGGTAGGGTTGATGTCCCACTCCAGCAAACATCCAAGGCCCTCCTTGGGACAGGCATATTAGAATAAGCTGTTCCATTGTTAATTTAAATGGCTTAATGTATCACTCTAAGGTAACAGACTGATGTGAGCAGCAAGAAAACCCGAACAAGAGAGAAGGATTGAGATGCCGAGGGGTGTTTCTTTAATATCAAATCAAATTGAATCCTGTGTTACCTTAGTTTTGCTGTTTCGAAAGGCAGCTTCCAGACTATTAACGTAAAGAAGCAGCAGGATTGGTTTGTTTCTGGTCCTTTAATTTTACCACAGCTCCCAGATGTTAGGTCTTTGACTCATTGCTGATCCTCGGCTGATCTACGATGTTGTCTTTATTCCGCCTGCAGTCTGCTGTGGCCGCGTGTTGTGTTATTGGGTCAGGTGAATCTATCAAGGACAGAGAGTTGGGCAGTTTACACACCAGGGGGATAATTACAGGGTGATTGGTGTCCTTATGCTCTCTGCTCTCACTGTCTTTGTCTCCTTCCTCTGAGCTTTACCCTTACGTAAACGCACACAGCATGTGTCAACTGACAAAAATAAAAAAAGGAAAAGAAGTAAAGCTGTTCAGTCCCAGGATTCAGGACCTCTTACTTGTCCCATCTCTTGGGCCCGCTTTTAAACATCTGTGTTTGTTTGATAGAAAACCCAAACAGCTATTGTTTACAGATGTTTGTGTACTTATTTACACCAGCTCATTGAGACAAACACAAGAGACCGCAGCAACTCATCCCCTGCTATCATTACCCTAACACTTTCAGTCGCACTTCAATCACTTCATCACACTTTCAGTCACACACATTTTGGATCTCACTCAACCTGATTCCTCACATGTGCATGTCCTTTCTGGGACGTGAGCTACCGCTCAGGTTGAATTAATTACATTGTGTAACTACTGTTTTGACCCTTAAAGGAGCAGCTTGACGCTTTTGAAATTGCATTCATGCAAATGGAGCAGCTCCCACTGACAGTAAGAAAGACAGTACAGTATGACACAGTGCCAGTCAGAAGTTTACATACACTCATGTATGAATGCCATATTCATTTTGATCTTTTAAACATGCATTCAAACTGTCCCTTCTTCATTTCCAACTTTAATGATTTAAAAAAAGAATTAGGGGCACACGTTTTTTGTTTTTTGATTTTCACTAATCTAAGCAAGGTCATAATTAAACATACAGGCTAAAATGCATTTATACATAACCAGTTATATTTTGTTGCATGCCACTTACCAAGTTGCACCTCAACCATGTGCTTTTTGTAGCCATCAACAAGCTCTATGGCATATTTGTGGCTGAATATTTGACCACTCATAATTAGAGATAGTAGAGCTGCTTAGCAATAACAATATGTATTTTTGGGATAATATATTTTTCTTTTAAACACAACACATTCTCATTTAGTTTTACTATATTTTGTGTGCTTTCCAAGGTTTGTCGCTTGAAAACGTATATTTTTTGTTAGACACTGTGATGACAAGTATGTTGCACACCTTCTCACTTGTGAGATCTTGATGGAAATCTCTAGTTTACTGTTGACACACATGTACACACTTTACACTTCCAGATTTTGAAAGCTCTCAGCAGAACAAAACAGCATTATGTTTCAGCACCTTGGACAGTTCCTCCTTCAAGACCGGCAAGGTATTCGAGCCAGAGACCCTCACGTTGCCCCCTCTCTTTGATCTCACTGGGGGACACAAAGACTGAGTCCAGGACTGAGACTTACCACTTCCACATTATGACCACGAGCAGTTGCAATCCACGTGTGTGCCCCCTCAAGTCTATGGAGTTTCCCAGCCCCTTCCCCCACATTCGCATATCATCCACCCAGAGCCATTCTATCTGTATGGAAATTTGGGCTCCACAGCTGGAATCCAGTAAAGCACTGTCATCTACTAATAGTTATTATCGTTTTGGCCTACTCTCTCTAAAAAAAAAAAAAAAAAAAAAAAAAAAACCTGCAATACAAGCACATCACATCTTTATGGTAATGCCCTAGAATATAGCTCCAAGCTATGCTGCATAGACCTTTGTTATCATTACGATAATTCCCATTCTCACTTGACTCCTCATTACACTATTGAAAACCGCTTGGGGTTGGGATACAGACAAATTTCTGCATCTTCCTTTTATTGCACTGTCGCATCCACATCATTTAAACCCCTCAACCCATCCCCCAAAGAAAAACACAGGAAAAATATTTAAAAATATATATTTTAAGAGCTGCTTTTTGTAAAAAATAGTCATGTCAGTCAGTCAGTTAACCAAACTGTTTAAATAGCGTCTCTATCATATCCTTTAAACAAAACTGTCACAAACATTGTATTTTACTGGTATTTTGTGTGGTGGACCAACACAGAATAATGCATAATTGTAAAGTCAAGGAAGAATGAGACATCGTTTTCACATTTTTTAAAAGTTAAAATCTCAACAGGGTGGTGCATGCTTGAAATCTCCCCCTTTTACTGCGACACCTCTAAATAAAATCCAGTGCAAGTTATAGCCTTCAGAAGTTATTTAATAAAGTCTATGTGTGCGTAATCCTATCTCAGTATAACAAAAAGCAATAGGGACACAAAAGAACATCAGCAGATAGGTTGGTAAAATAGTTTTTAAAAGGTTTAAAGTAGGGTTAAGTTGTAAAACAATAAAAGAATAAAAGCTTTAAACATCTTACAGAGCTCTGTTTAATGCATCAGTTGAAAAGGAAAGAGTACATTGCAAATGCAAAACATGGCCATACAGCTAAACTGACACATTGGTGGCAGCATCATGCTGTGGGGATGATTGTCTTTAGCAGAGACAGTGAAACTGGTCAGAGCTGATGGGAAGATGGATGGAGCTAAATACAGGGCAATACTGCAAGAAAACCTGTTAGAGGATGCAGAGGATTGAGATTTTGTGGAGGTTCATCTTTAAGCAGGACAACAATAGTAAACACAGCCAGGGCTACAATGGAATGGTTTAGGTTTAAGCATATTTATGTATTAGAATGGCCTAGTCAAAGTTCAGAGCTTAATCCAAAGAAGAATGAACAACACCCTCAGTGTCTATGCAAAGATGTTAGAAACACACTCTAAAAGGGTTGCAGTTGTAATTGTAGTCCAAGGTGTATGACAACTTTTGCAAGGCGCTGTATTTATTTCTTTGTTTGTTAATGGAATATAAATAATCTTCCCTCCAGGCCATCACAGTTGTACACTTTGTTCTCTGACTTATGTAAACTCTTTGTCACCAAAAACCTTTCTAAAGTACCAGAAGATATAGAATTATAGATAATCCTATTGCCTAATAAACCTTGGAATGTTGCAAAGTAATTTATTTTCAGTAATGGATGAAATGATGCAAAGAAGGCTATCTTTACCAAACCAAAAGGTGGTTTATTACCTCCTGATTACTACCTTGAAGAGCTCTACATTACAGGGAAAGCTCAGAGAGACACAACAGCATGTGTCCTTGCTCCTCTCTATGAAGGCCCACACAAGGCCCATGGATAGCACACACACACACACACACACACACACACACACATACACACACACACACACGAATAGTAATAATTGCAGAGTGATTGGCACAGCTTGTCCCGTGCAGCCTGTGTCCCACTCTTGAAGGCTCTCCTCAGAGCACCCTCATTGTCACTCTGCCTTTTAGCACCTTTGTTCCTGCCTTCCCCCAGGACCTCACAGCTCACCATTGGCAGATGAGTCCCACTCTGTGACAAAAGGGTCCCTGTGCTCAGTGATGCAGTGATGAACCCCACCCCACCCCTCTCTCACTTTCACTCTCTTTCTCTCTCTCTCACACACACACACACACACTAAACCAATTCACTCCACCTCCTTGGAAGATGAAATGTTCCGTTTAGCAGTGCAGGATTTGGGGGTCAAGACCCAGGGGTGGGCTTTTAGGAGACAAATAAATATCCAAGCAGGAGAGGGTGATGTCTTGTTTACGCATTAGCAACCATTTAGCAAGTCTTACAGTTTTCTCAACACACCCCCTGTTGCCTCTCAAACAGCTGATCTTTCTCTTCCAGTTCTGCTTCAACACTGTGGAGTCACCTGTGCAGTCCTTTCCTGCCTGGAATCAGCCATAAGTCACAAATCCTGCCTCTTGATTCACTACGACACGAGGAGCAAACAGGAAAGATTCAGAATAATTAGCCTGCAGCACATTTTTCCCTAAAAAAAATACTCCTCATTATTGTCACGCCCAATCAGGAAAACACTCACACTGAAAAACTGCATCATTCTAACACCACCTAATGAGGTGATGACCAACCACTTGTTATAATTGCTTCAGTCTCCTTTTAATTTTCAAGCTTATTAATCATATGTAGAGTTATTTAAGAATGCATAAATTAATCTTAGATTAAAAAGCCTATCAAAGACTCAAAACAATTAAAGAGTAAGGTAAGATTTCCCCTGGGCTGCCACTTTTATTTTAATAGAGTGTTCAGGTGATTATCATACTTTGATGCAGCGCTGTGATTAATGCAGAGACACTTTTAAATGAGGTGTTCTGCCTCACAGAGGGCTGCAATCAGCTCGAACCTGACACTGACCTCACTAAGTTCGTATCTTTTCCTTCTTTTTTGGATTGTAAGATACATTTGTTTAAGTGCATATCATTTCCTGCGGTAAAAAAAAAATAATAAAAAAAACCTGGAAATGTATTACAGAAGTGGATGTCGTTAGGAATTTTAAAAGGTTTATATGGATTGTATGGCGCACTTAAATGAGTATTTTGGATCCTTGAACTTAATTTAAAGTGGTTCACGTCACTGTCAACGAAACCCTTAGTTTTTGCGATCCATTACGTTGATGCCCCTCTCTGACGTTCAGTGATCGGTACATGAACGGGTGAAGGACAAAGCTGTACTCCGATTAAATTTGTTCAAATTTTCATCCGCTTGTTTGATTTCTTACACGGATTTTTGACTTAACTCAAGTTTTTTTTTTTCCAATTTGAAATATTGTGATTTATTCCCGAAAGCGAAAAAGATCTGTAGGTTAAAATATATAGATTTTTTTTGCTTGTTTAATGATGCTCAAACTTCTGAAATAAATTAATTACTCCTCATCTACATGTTGGTAACAAGATTTATTTTTTTATTTTTATTTATGTATTTATTCCAGATCTGCACATTAAATCGTAAAGGCTATATAATAATCTCCCACTAGAAATAAGATTTGTTTTTGTGCAAAAAACCAACTGAAATTTATTTATTTATTTATTATTAGGATTAGGTTTAGAGTTTTTAAGCAGACATTTTTTTTATGTTTTTTAAATTATTATTTCTTATTTTTTTCCATGTTTAAATTTCACGCGAAAAATATAGATAATATTCTAAACATTTAAATATTTGAAATACTTCTTACCTGCATTTAAAATGGTTATTTTTATTATTTTCTTGGAATTAGTCACCCAACGAGACATATTCCCTCCATTGCACCTGAAAAATTACGAACAAACTGTCATTGCTGTGTCCAGCTCTGTCCCGCTGAAGTCACTGAGGCCAAGCAGAACGTGTCCTGTTTCCTTCATCAATATTACATCAGCACCTGTTTCAGCGCGGAGGTCACATGAAAATGATTAACCCAAACCTTTTACTGACTTTTAGAAACTTTAAATGTCGGTCGCTTATGGCGCATTGTGTCTGATTCCTTTCTTTGAGCTGAGGGGGGAAGAAAAACACTAAGAGCAGCTCACACAGAGGGACCCTCAGAGCAGCTGCTTAATATTATTGTCCGGGCACGTGTAGTTTGTAAACGGTGAATGCGTGGGAACCCAGCACGTGATGGAGGCCTGCACCAAGCATTCATCCACGCGCATGACAATGTGTCAGAGGGGGGCCTGCTGTCTTCTTGAATCCCAAATGCAGTCCCCCGTTCATTCTGCACAAACAAATAAATCATAAACATCGTTTAACTTATATCACTTAGAATAAAGTGCTTACTTTGTTTACTAGGATCCTCTAAAGAGTTGAGCACAGACCTTAAGGCTCACACCAATAATCTCCATTGGTCATGAATCCATATTTAATGCGGGCTTCCCGTGTGAGTGGGAGTGCCTTGCCGTAAGTTTTGCTGTCTCTTGATTGCTGTCGTTGTCGTAAAGGTTTTTTTTTGGGGGGGGTGGGGGTGCTGTGAGGTGAAGGGGGGTTGGGGGGAGGCTGTACTACAGTCTGCGTGCCATGTGGACACCGCTGCTGCTGGTGGCGCAACACAAATCGTCCGCGCACACAGACCGCGCAGCAGAGAGACGGGAGGACGGCGAGCAAGAGGGAGGCGTCCCACTCCTAAAGCAAACATATTTGCATCCTCCAGCATCTACTTATACATTTTTTCTTCGGCATTCGTTCGATCACAGTCACTCGATTTCGGAGGAGATCTGAGCAGGAACGTCAAAGGTGAGTTTTTCTGGTAGATTTCTGGGCAGATGCGGCGTGGGTGTCAGATGGAGGCTACTTTTGAAGCTCCACGTAGTCTTCGCATTTTAGTTGTTGCAGTACTGAAATACTCAATCATGACTAAAAATTAAAACGTCTCTAGCAAAATAAAATTTTTAGCAAGACTTGTAGATAAAATACATATCTAACCATTTGCACGATAACTGGGCTCTTAAAAGAAAACGTCTAAATTAAAACTCTACGAAAAGGCTGAAAAGACATATTACGACTAATGTGTCGAAATGCAATGTCCAATTTGCAGCCTCCAGGTCTCCAAGGATGGACTCCATACCTGCGGGACGAGACTCCAGCTCCTCGCCGAACTCCAAACAAGAACTTTCCTACCCGAGTACCAACCTAAAACCCAACCAGGTCGGAGAGACGATTCTGTACGGAATACCCATCGTGTCTTTGGTGATAGATGGCCAGGAGAGACTTTGCCTTGCGCAGATATCAAACACATTGTTGAAGAATTACAGCTACAACGAGATCCATAACAGACGCGTGGCGCTGGGCATCACCTGCGTCCAGTGCACCCCGGTGCAGCTGGAGATCTTGCGGAGAGCCGGAGCGATGCCGATCTCCTCCAGGCGCTGCGGGATGATCACCAAACGCGAGGCAGAGAGACTTTGTAAGTCGTTTCTAGGAGCGCACTCGCCTCCGAAACTTCCTGAAAATTTCGCCTTCGATGTGTCCCACGAGTGCGCCTGGGGGAGTCGAGGAAACTTCATTCCGGCCAGGTACAACAGCTCCAGAGCCAAGTGCATCAAGTGCTCCTACTGCAACATGTATTTCTCCCCAAATAAATTCATATTTCACTCCCATCGCACGCCGGAGTCCAAGTACACGCAGCCGGATGCGGCTAATTTCAACTCCTGGAGGCGACACCTCAAACTGACAGATAAAAACAGTCCCATGGAGGTCATGCACGCGTGGGAAGACGTGAAGGCCATGTTCAACGGGGGCAGCCGCAAGAGAACGCTGCCGGGAAGTGGATCTGGGTCCAGGTCTCCCCTAAAACTGCAAGGGTCCCACCGTGCCCAAGACTCCCCCGAGATCCCAGCAAAAATCATTAGCTGTGAAGATACTCGAGGTGCTATGCCCACCGCACGCAGCTACCCGGTCATTCCGGTGCCCAGTAAAGGCTTCGGGATGCTGCAGAAAATCCCACCGCCCCTCTTTCCTCATCCCTACGGCTTTCCAGCTTTCGGTCTGTGCCAGAAGAAAGAAGACGTGATGATGGGCGAGCAGAGCAAAGCCGCGCTGCCGGGCGTCCTGTGGCCTGGTACCAAGGACAGCGCCTACCCCTCCTTCCCCATGTTCTGGCCTACTGCGGGCCCGCTGCCCATTCCCCCATACACGCAGACTCCACATAAACCCTCTCCCGAGCTGCTGTGTCCTTCCACACAGACAGAGGTGGACATTTCTGAAAGCAGCGACCGCAGCACCAACACATCCAAAGACAGCGTGGTGGACACCGACCGCTGCTCCAGCACCCAGTCCATACGTAACGAAGACGATAAATCCGGGGACGAGGGGAGGCCCCCGGAGGGGATGAGCCTCTCGGCGCGGAAAATCAGCTACGTTTCCGCATTCAGGCCCGTTATTAAAGACGCCGACTGCATCGCCAAACTGTACGGCACCAGGGGCGCTTTCAACGGCTGCCGCACCGGTTACTTATCGCCTGATTTTTTAAGCGAGAGCTCGAGCTACCGGTCCATGTCCCCGTGCGTGGACAGTGAGGGCGAGCCGGACGTGGACGTGGAGACAAACAGAACGCCAGAGGAGCAGGAGGACTCCGGGCCTCGGACTACTCTCGGTTTGGCGCACAGCGTTTCGCCGAAAGACTCGGACTCCTCCAAAGGCGCAGAGGGCGGTCAAAATGAGGCGCAGAAAATGAGCCTTCAGGTGGTCCAGTCCTCTGACAGAGAGCTGCAGAGCAAACAGCTGTCAGAGCACCACAGAGCTGCGCCCTTCACAGAAGTGAGTCGCCTTTAACCGAAATATTGTGAACAACATAAGGAATTCTCTGATTTCTTTAAGTATTATTTTCTTGTGGTATATTCTGACATTTCAATAAATAACAATTTGCTTTTAATTTAAAAATAAAATCCAAATAATAACATTTATTTCTAAACAAAAGTAAGAATGTTGCACAGAGTCCAGTCTAATTAAATATAATCTTACATTGTCCTGAACTTCACTGCTTTTGCTTCAGGTTTACACGCCGGACAGAGCTGAGCTGCAACAAAGGAGCAGTCCGTATCAATTCAGACCCAGCAATTACCTCACGGCAGTACTGACAACAAACGGTAGACACTTTTTTCACCATTTAAAAAAAATATGACAGGGAAAAGGGCAAAAAGATTTTTTTTTAGTTATTGTTTTATATTATTTTTTTCCTCAAGATGAGAGCTTAAGTAAAGAGGAGCCGTCTTCCACAGTGGAGGAGATTGAAACGAAATCTTTTAATGGCCAAAGCAGCGAGGAGAGCCAACGAGAGCCGGATGAGGGTAAGCTCATATAGAGGTTTCACTGTGGCTGAAGCTCTGTTTCACGACATTTCTGTTTACTTTATGGCCAGTAAAATAAAAATGTTAAAACCTAATTTGTGTGAATTTAGGTGAGGACGCGGCAGCCAGAGGTGCGCCAATACAGAGACAATTTCAAAGTTTAGCAAAGGGTAAGACGATTATTATTATTATTATTATTATTATTATTATTATTATTATTATTATTATTATTATAAGTAGTATTAGCAGCAGTAGCGGTAGTAGTAGTGTACTGTAAGTAATTATAATTGAATTTTAAACATTTTGTTATGATCCAGATTAATTTAATCATCACCCTGTAGCCAAACTCTGGTAAAGAAAGTCTTTCTACCTCTAATCGATAATTTCTTATAATATTTACGCTGAATTCCTCAAATGTCCTCGACATTGGAGAGGATGCTTCCCTTTTAGTACCTTTATTTTTAGAGTAAGAACAGACTCGGGAAGCTGCTCTGAATTTTCATTCTAAGTGATGCTGATGATGATATCCTCCTCATCATCATTGTGATTAAAAATAGAAAGCTGCCCTAGATGCAAGCTAGAAGGCTCCCAGCGCCTGTTTCTCTGCTCCTCCACTAACGCTCCCTCTTTTGCCTGCTTTTTTAGAGGAGCTGCAGAAGCAGCTGTTGGAACAAGTCGAGCTGAGGAAAAAGCTAGAGCGTGAATTTCAGAACTTGAAAGGTAAGAAGAAACCTTACGCCAGTGGTGTTTTGGATTTTTATTACCCTGGTGGAGGCGTTTGGGCAGAATATTGCTAATTTCTTCTCGTCCAACAAGTACAAAAGTTGTGCCCCAGAATGAGTTTTATTTCAGGTTTTTATTTACAATTAAATACGAAAAACGTGTAATTTGTCTTTTATGTATACCTAACATATGTTGCTGTTTAATACGCTATTAAAATGGTGTTACTGGAATTGCATACATTAGAAAATCCACATATAAGAAATGTTTTTAATTACCAAATTAACACCATTCTATTTTTTTCCTCTATAACATTTGAAATTCTACAATTTTCCATTTTCTCATTTTTTCTGCGAAAAAAAAAATTAACAGACCTAATACCATTTAAAATAGAAAAATGGGTTCAGTGCTATATTCATGTAGGGAAATAGTCTTTAAGATTGCATTACCTTTCCAGCAGAAACACATGAGCTGTTTTATATTTGATGTTTCCTCAGCCTTTGTGAAACACATCAAAGAAACGGTACTCCCACAGAATAAGTCTGAACTTAGAAATCGTTTTTCAATGTGCAAATCGTTTAGGGCCATACATTCTTCAGACTTAAACCACTTTAATGAAACCACTGGGTTGGTTGCCCTTCTTATTATTTGGTCCTATAAACTCTGTTTTTTTTTTATTACCGTTAAACGCTCGTTTTTCCCGTCTGTGATTTATGTTTCAAACTAAAACCGGAGTTATTGCAGATGAACTCTGAGAACAGGATCTATTTGTCTGCAAAAGCAAAAAAAAAAAAAAATGTTACTGAACAAACAAAAAATTTCATTGCGACATAACAAAGAATTTGATTTTTTTTCCAGATTTGCTAAGAATTATAAATATCCGGACCTAATTTTAATAAAGTTCTTCACATTACACGTATCCTCTATTTTTATTATACATTTATAAATATAATATATATATAAGTGACCAATACCATTACCAAGCCCCCTCCAAAACCCCGCATGGGTTTGTTTTAACGCCATGTCGCCAATTTGACGCCATGGCCACAGTGCAAACACTTCTGGCAGCTTTAGCTTGAGAACAGCGCCCCCTATAGGCAGATACAGAGTCAAGGAATGACAATTGTGGCAATCCGCTCGATACAAACTTCCTGGCGACTTCTCTCGGTCTTCTTGATTTTCTTAAAAAATAGCAAATCTTTCTTTCTTTCTTTCTTTCTTTCTTTCTTTCTTTCTTTCTTTCTTTGTCAAACAGAAGCACAACACCACTGATTCAAATCCAATGTTAACTTTTGTTTCTCAGATAATTTTCAAGATCAAATGAAAAGGGAGCTTTCCTACAGGGAGGAGATGGTCCAGCAGCTTCATATCGTCAGAGGTGAGAAAAATAAAGCAAATGAGGAAACCCTCACACAGGCGCTCTCTATGTTTAATTCCAGGATTGTACTTTTATTTATAAATTGTTAGCATTTTTAACCCCTTTAGATAACAACATATGCTCGATTTGTCTGGGTGCTCGATAGCGCATGCAATTTAGTTAAATTCACCGCAATTTGCATTCTGTCCGTTTTTGGTATTTTTTAAATATATTACAAAATAAGGTATTTTTCACCCTTTCTCAGACATAGCTGAGGGATACGCACAAAGCACTTAACAGCCCGTCAACAACTCTGCTTCATCATATTGTTTAACAAGTGTCTCAGACATCTTATATCGTAAATAGCAGCACATGTAGTTTGTCAAGCCTATAATTGTCAGGAGGAACACCTACCCCCGTTTGTTTGTGCACTATTGATTGTCTTTCTCCTTCTAGAAGCTCACGACGCTTTACACCATTTCTCCTGTAAGATGTTAACTCCTCGCCACTGCACAGGATCCTGCACATTCAAATCTCCTCTACTTCCGCCCTGAGTGTTGGACATAAGTATTTTTGGGGCAGAGGATGGCTGAAAGGGATCGATCTGCAGCTGTTGTCAAACACCAGTGCTTAAAAAATGGAGGGGAAAACCTCGGATGAAATGAACTGAAAATAGAGCAACCTGTAATTATTTGTAACATTTGAAAAATGTGTATTTACCACCCACAGTATTTATAAAACCATCCTACATATGCTGTAAGTTTGTTTTACTCAAATTATGCCATCAACTCTTATTTCATTCTTGTGGCAAAGTGCAATGACAGTGAATGTCCTACCTTAAAATAGATTATTTATGTATCGTTTTTTGTTTTCTTTTTGTTCAGAAATGATTTGCGCTTTTTCATTACAAAAAGGCCTACTATTCAATTTTGTCTCTTCTTTTTTAGGCCAGTTACTCACATTGGATTTAATGCACTTTAAACGAGTCATGAGAAATTACAGCAAAAATACAGTTTGGTAGTAGTATTTGTTTTTAACGAACTGAAAACGCAGAATTTAGTGGGCAACATTTGTGCATCTGCGTCCATATAATGATATAATAAGAGTAGCTTATTTGTCTCTGTAACATTCGTTTTCATTGCTGCAGAATAAATCCTTTTATTGAAACAAATGTAGTTTTTTTTTGGTGTGGGCGTGATTACTACTTCGAGTTCTCTGTATTTTGATTTCTAAAATAAATCCAATAGTATAATCCTGTGTGAGAGCTGCTCATCAGACGCAATAAAATTAACGTATTATTGATAGAATAAGGTAAGGTTTCAATTATCTCTTGCATTACCTTAAAATAATAGAAAATAATCATGATTAGCCAATGTGTTGATTATTTAAACTAAATAAGTCAGGCAGCTTTCTAAGTTTTCATATCTTGGTAACCTGCAAAATCTTAATGTTTTGCCTCAAATGATCACTTCTCCTAACCGATGAGAAGTCTTTTACATCTTTAATTGTTACACAAGGCAGTTTACCACTAACATAGTTCGTGTCCGTTGTTTACTTGTCACTTCCATCAATAGTTTTTAACCCATGCGAACAGTACAAGCGTTGCAACAGCGCCCCCTGCTGTGGAACATGCAGAGAAACATCCCGTCCCTTGAGGGAGGCTGTGTTGCGCTTGCGCACCTAATGTAACGAGATGGCGGAGAGTGCGGAACTGAAGGTAAACCTGCTCTGTACATTATCTTGACAAGTAGATGTTTCACTCACTGAAACTTGAATGTTAACGCCACAGCATTATTGGGATTCGACAGCAGAGACCCGACTTGAGTCGTTATGAAATTACATGATGAATAAACAGCTGAGCAGAAGGAACCAGAATACCGTTAGCTTGCGGCTAGCTCGCTAGCATTAGCTTTGTTATTGTTGCCGACGTTCCCGTTAGATTGCCCTGGGATTCACCTGATCAAAGTCTAATATATAACTTTCATTATGGATGAAACCTTATTGCTTGTCAGCGTTTTAAACATAACAATGCAGTAGTCTCGTCTGCCTTTCATCATTTTTAAATGATTGTGCGAACGGGTGTCTGTTGAAAAATGGGCCATGTCTATTCCCTGGAAGACAAGCGCATGTTAACTTGAATTATTGCTACCTTTCGGCAAAAGCTGGTAGTATTTGATAGCAAATGTAGTTATATTGTGATGCTTGTAAATTATTTCTATTTAAGCATACATTGCATATGTAAAAAGTGAAATATGTGGTTTCTTTTTGGGCAAATGACATTAGCATCACATAGCTAGTGGCAGCTAAGGTAGCTAACTAAATCTGTTATCTCCCTACATTCTTTTTCCACACATTGTTAATGTATTGTTAATTGAAAAAGAGTATCTACCGTATAATGTTATTAAGTGCTTTTTTACTCTTCTGAAGCCAACCTTATATGTACACAAATGCTGCTCCTGCTTTGTAGCAGTTATATTAACCCAACTGTAACGGTTAAGGGACGTTTATTCTTGGATGAAAAAAGGCTGGTATTAAAAGCTTATACATCACTAATATAGGAAGTGCTAGTTCTTATATTGTGTCTTTTTCGACCTTCTTTTAGGCTGGATTTAGAGCATTATTAGAGTGTTTACATTTGGATTCGTTTCCTTATGGGATAGATAAAGTTTTGCACGTTTATAGTAACTTTAGACGATAACGTATTTAGATGACGGGTTTATTTTAACCACTCTCAATTATCAGAGATGCTGCAGTTAATCAGCTCTGATTGGTGATCGGCAGGTCAAACATATATAAAGTCAGATTTATTTCCCCTTATTAATTACAAGCATCAAAACTAGGAACTAACTCCGTTTTTGATTTTAAAAACGCATCTATCAATAGATTGTACTGTGATGTTCTTCTGAAAAAGTTAATAAAAAATCAGATAAATCTTAGACATGCTTTGATGGACAAATATGGATCATCTAATGATTTAGTTTCTTTCTGTTAGATTTAAAACTACTACCTCTGTCAAAGAGTATCAAATTGTTTTATTTTTTAATATATTTGTTCTTTGTTTAAAAAAGAGAAAAGGTAATTGGCAGAGCGGACCTCAGAGATAACCAAAAGTCAATATTGTCTAGGAAAAGCGTGACCGTAACATCTTTGTTCATGAATGTCATACTGCATTATTGCGAAATAACCTTATCTGCAAGTAGGGAGAGGATATTTTTACTAATAGTGTGAATTGTAGGACACAAACTGCTTTGTGTAACATAAAAAATCTTGTTACTTCTGAGTCACAGAAGTGTTTATTTAGTGTTAGTGCACGGATTGTGTAGGTTTGCTTCAAATAGTTTTGCTACACTGAAGAATATAATTAATTCTGAGGAAAACACAAAATAAAGCTTGTGTTATAAGGTAAACATTTGTTCTAATGCGTTATTTTTAGAAATGTTCTGATTAGGTTTTTCCTGGCCGATATTGTTCCCAGTTACTTTCAGGGCTGACATACTGATTATGGTTTTAACCAGTTTTTCCCTATGACTATAATATATTAAAGAAAAAAAAAATGTGCCTCCTCTTCGTTGATAAAGGTAACAGATTCAAATTCAATCAATAATAAAGAAATTACAAGATCATATATGTATATATGTGATGTATATACACAAAAGCCTATGTACCTGAACTAAAAAAGGTACTTCATATTGCATGCTGTTGGTTGATGCAATTTTATTAGCAAAAATCAGGCAATTTACAAGAAAGTAAAACATTTGGGGATTTAATAGTGAGTAACATGTACTATAGTAATCATCTTTGGAGGTCTAAAATCAAAACGAGGAGAGAAACATTTCTTAATGCACAGTGGATTAGAAAACTGCGCCTTCCCAGTTTTTATAGATCCTTTTCCCCACTCTTCATTTTTTCACCAGCAAATGGTAATGAGCCTCCGAGTTTCTGAGCTCCAAGTGTTGTTGGGCTATGCAGGACGGAATAAACATGGACGCAAACATGAACTTTTGACCAAAGCTCTCCACCTACTCAAGGCTGGCTGCAGTCCTGCTGTGCAGATGAAGATCAAAGAACTCTACAGACGGCGGTTCCCAACCAAAATGGTTTCGCCAGTGGACCTAGCTCTTCCTGTTGTTCATTCTGCATCCAGCTTACCCACTGGCCTCGCTCAGCTAGGATTTGATGGCCACAGCTCTCCTTCACCACTGCTGCCTGTTTCTCTTCTCGGACCTAAGCATGAGCTGAGTCTGCCTCACCTCTCCTCCGCCCTGCACCCTGTCCACCCTGACGTCAAGCTCCAGAGATTGCCATTCTACGATGTTCTAGATGAGCTCATTAAGCCAACGAGCCTGGGTGAGTCCACAAGCAGCTGCTCAGCTGTGTTTGTAGTTATAACATTCCTCCTGCTTGAGCATACCAGTGAAGCTGTGGGATCACAGGTATATCTAACAATGACTGGTGAGAGACGTGCGCCTAGATTACTGTAGTTTCTCGTCTGACTTTGTTCTTTTGATTTCTTGTTTAAAGTTTCAGACAACAGTCAGCGGTTCCAGGAAGCATGTTATGCCTTTGCTTTAACACCACATCAAGTTCAACAAATCAGCAGCTCGATGTGAGTGAGAAAATGAGCAGACAGAAGGGCACAAACACTGAATAATAACACCCTGTTTCAGTGTATAAAATGGCTGACTTTGAATGTTTTGGGTATTATATTTTGTAATAAACTGTTGATTCGATTTTTTTTCAGGGACATATCTGGGACCAAATGTGACTTTGCTGTTCAAGTTCAGTTAAGGTATGTCGAACACACACTTTTTCTTTTGAGTGTCAGTTTAGCTCGTTTTAGAACATACAAAATCAAAGCCCAGAACCTTAATCCATAATCCAGTCTGTGGCAGGGCTGCAAGGTTGATTTTCACAGCTGCTCTCTGTCCAATCTGACTGGACTGCATACATTTTAGTTTAAACATCATATTTTTTTTCCTTCACTTCACAGCTATATGCTATCTTATATTGGTCCGTTGTATAAAATTCCCCAAAAAATACATTTAAGTTTGTGGTTCTAATGTGACAAAGATAAGAAAAGCTCTGTGGGATATAAATGTATCCTTGTAAAGCATTTTTATAAAATGTCCCTTTAGGTTTTTCTCTGGCATTCGGAAAGCTTGTGGTTCATCCAAAGTTTTAACATAAGAAGTCATCCTTTTTAGATGAAAGCTTTGATTGTCTGTTTTTAATCACAGAGTCCTGAATTGTAGAACAAAAGATTTAAGTTTCTTGAAGTGAACTCGGTGTCTTTTTGTTCACACTCTGAAGTTTTTCGTGCATGTTCCTAAACCAATCTTAACAGTCAAAGTATAATATTAGTAAAGTATTAAATAAAAAAATTATCCCATTTTACATTAGTCTGTCACTAAGGCACCCATTTCAGTTAGGGAAAGATACCCATATTA
Source organism: Girardinichthys multiradiatus (assembly GCF_021462225.1). NCBI lineage: Eukaryota > Metazoa > Chordata > Actinopteri > Cyprinodontiformes > Goodeidae > Girardinichthys > Girardinichthys multiradiatus. The sequence continues at coordinate 24,902,046 of NC_061795.1, read as the reverse complement.
TGCATCACTAAATAAATAGTAATAAAAGGCATTTCTTTAAGAATAACTCTACTTTATCACAATTAAAATCCTACATTATAGAAGAAAACCTAGTTTATTGGGAAAGTAATGATCTACAAGAATGACGTCTGGAGATTTGCCATTAAAAATTAAAACACATCATTTAGGTAACTGATTATTATCATTTTCAGATTTTGCTTATCAGAGACAAGCTGTCCACAAGAGGACCACTTCCCCCCCAATTTGTGTGTGAAGGTTAATGGCAAACCATGTAATCTTCCAGTAAGTCTTATTTTGCCATGTGTTTTAAAGTTTTAGTGTTTTGTGCAGTTTGCTGCAGTGAGATAAACCTTTGTTGTTCTTCTGTTTGCAGGGATATCTTCCTCCCACAAAAAATGGGGTGGAACCAAAGAGGCCCAGTCGTCCTATTAACATAACGTCCCTTGTGCGGCTATCTACCACTGTCCCCAACACAATTGTGGTGTCTTGGACCTCAGAAATTGGAAGGGTGAGCTTGTTGCATCAGAATGTTGGGAGAGGAATTAATTAGACGGTATGTGAGCCATCAACGTGACATTTGTGGTGTTGTATTTTTTTTTTCTTTGTGATCAGAGTTTTTCTATGGCGGTGTATTTGGTAAGACAGCAGTCATCTGCAGTGTTGTTACAAAGACTACGGGCCAAAGGAATTAGGAACCCTGACCACTCAAGAGCCCTGAGTAAGTAAACACACTTCACTTAATTTGAAAAGTATTGGGTAATAGACACAACTTCCTTTGTAAGTTATCTATGAGCAGCAAATTTATGACTTGACCTAAATCTGGTGATTTTAGCTTGCTTATATTTTCTGTTAATGGTGGAGGTTGGTAGAACACTTATTGAAAAGTGTTTCATTTTTCGTTCTTATAAAGTAATACCCCTTATTCTATTGTAACTTTTAACTTATTATGTTATGTAATGTTTTTTGTTTTTTTTGTTGTTTGTGTTTTTTACAAAAGCTTTTATGTGGCGTGTTTTATGCTGCATTTATAGCTGGAAAGGAATAAATTACTCTGTACTAACTTAGGTTGTTTAAGGCATTTTAAAGGTCTGCTGAAAGAAATTCTGAAATCAAAACAAAAGATTGGCTCAATCCCAGATTAAAAACAAGTACAAATCTGAATAGATTAAAAAGGTTAGAGTTTTTCTTCAGGTTGAAGCTCTGGTCTTGTCTGGAAGGCCAATAAGAGGCTTGTTATGCTGGATTATGATTATTATTGGTGGAGTTTATAACGGCACTCTGATATTCATCACAAGCCTTGTAGTCCTACACCACTGCATATTGGTGTACTTGTTTTGTTCTTCTGTCCATTTACACATTGACAGATTCTTATTTATGAAGCTTTTTGTTTGCTTTTAGCTTTTCTAAAGACTTACAGTCATGTGCAAAACAAGTATTCTGTTTTCTATTAAGAAATGATCGCATATTGATGTCTTGTCTTATTTTTTCATTTATCTCTGGAAAAGAGTGTGACTTAATTGTACTTAAACACCACCAATTAACCCTGTTTTGCTCATGGATTTACTGGTATGTCTTGGCTCATTGTCGTATTGCAGGGTCAAGTTCTGCTTCAGCTATAATTTTTTTACAGATGGTCTCATGTTTTTCTTTTTTTTTTTATACTCTCTGATACATCTTAGAAGTCATTGTGGCTTCTGTGATGCTGACTTTGCCAGGTACAGGTGAAGCTAGGCATCCCTAAATCATTACGCTTCCACCTCCATGCTTCATAGTTGGTATGAAGTTATTTTTCTGGAGTTCTTTAGTTGGTTTGAGCAAAACATGTCCTTTGTTCTAGTGTCCAAATGAAATAAGTTCTAGACTGATCTTTCAAAAGAGCATTATTCCAGAAGCCTTTGTCTTTACCTTAATGTTTTCTTGAAGAGCAAAGTTTTCCTCTTCGTACACCTCCAATGAAATTTAAACTTATGTAGTCTCTTTCTGATTGTACAAGCATGAACTTTCATATCAACAGTTGCAAAGAGTCTGCTGTCGGTCGAAATATGACATTTTAAGGTTTTTGGAGACCTCTTTTAGGATCTTGCATCCTGGTCTCACAGTCAACATGCTTGGATGGACGGATCCGGGAATGTTGGTAGTCGTTTTGAATGTACTCCACACCTATTTTCCATACAATTGAAAAGGCTGATTTCAAATTGTTGTGATACCTCTTTAAAGTCCTCTCACCATGGTGTTCACCATCACACCATGGTGAGGTCAGGAGCACACCAAACTAAATGTCTGAGGTTTAAACTGGGCAAACCTTCAACAATGCTGAGTAACAATGTTCTAATCGTGTGCACCTGTGTGTAATTTAAGAAATGTTTTAGATGATCTTTTTTTTTCCAGTTTTAATAAAGATTAATTGTACATAGCCTGTTTTGGAAAAACACAAAGGCGTCTGTAGTTTACCACGTTTTCACATGACTACAGGTCTTTGAAGAAATAGACAGGAATTTCCTGAATGTTAAGAACACATTAAAGCTTATTGAATTTAAGCAATTATTACATTCAGTTCTGTAAATGTTAAAATAAACCATCCTACCTCTGTGATACTCTGTCCACGGTGGCTTACTGCTTCTTGCCATAGCCAGGATACTTTTAAATGTTAATCTAAATACGCTTGTTGTAAATATAGATGGTTAAATATACGTCTTTGACTTTTTTCTTTCTTCTTCCATCTGACAGTTAAGGAGAAACTGACAGCAGATCCAGAGAGTGAGATTGCTACCACCAGTCTACGAGTCTCTCTCCTTTGTCCTGTAAATACTGTTCAACACTTCCTGCTCAGTTAGTTCCTGTAGCCTATTAGTTTGTAAGCAGTAGATTGATTTTAAATCAGTGTGACCTATAGTGTTTTAATTTAAGAAGTAAATTAATTGTTCAGTGTAACTAGTAGTAAAAGAGCAAGGAGAAAATCATTTAGAACAAGGCTGTGTGTTTAAGGTTTATCATTAGGAGTCATACTTTCTTAACTGCCGCTTTCTTGTGTCCCTTTCTACAGCTGGGAAAGATGAGGCTGACCATTCCTTGCCGATCAATGACTTGCTCACACCTACAGTGCTTTGATGCTACACTTTATATCCAAATGAATGAGAAGAAGCCAACTTGGGTGTGTCCGGTTTGTGACAAGAAAGCACCATATGAGCATCTTATTATTGACGGGTGTGTATGATCGTAGTTTGAGTCAAATTTCAAAGTTTGGTTTAGAAAAGTTCTGCAACAGGAACAACCAATCCCTTTATTTCATCTCATTTATAAAACTTAAGATTTTTTTTTTTTAATCCTAGTCCTCACAGAGTGTTTGAGAAGGATAATTGTGCAGGTAACTGGGGAGTAATATAGCAGAAGAAAATGATCTTCATAGGATATGAAGCCCTTTGCAGTCTAAAGACATTTAAAGCACATGTAATATTGTTTAGCTGGTTCTTGCTTCATTAAAAAAAAACATGTTATTGGAATATAATGTTTGAATATTGCAGGAATGATACCAGATTTATCAACATTTTCCTAACGTCTCTTTCTTTTGCATCACTGTAAGCTCTAGTGTCATAGTCATGAAGTTTCAGTCCATCCAACCAGCCACATGAATTATTTACCATGCAGAACGTTAATACATGATCTAAAAATATAATTACCTCCTAAATATTGCTTTCTGTTGGTCTTTAGAGATTGCACTATTGCATCTGCTGATTTTGCAGTGGCTTTTTTAGTTTGATATATTGTGCAGCGCTACTTATAAATGTGTGTTTTGTCTGGATTGAGGACTCGAAGGAAGTGTATTTAAATTCTGATCACCTTGAGGCTGAAGTTTGCGTAAATAGTATTAACAGATTGATTATTTTCCACAGGTTGTTCATGGAAATCTTGAACAGCTGCTCTGATTGTGATGAAATCCAGTTTAAGGAAGATGGAAGCTGGGCCCCCATGAAGTCAAAGAAAGAGGTGCAGGAGGTGTCGGCTTCCTACAACGGTGTGGACAGCGGTGTGTTACCTGTGCTTTTCAGAACCCCAACGATACAATATTCAGTGTGATCCGTGAACACGGTGTGAGTTTTCTCTCTTTTGGTGCTTTTTTTCTGTGGTTAGATTTGTCTAGAACAGACTCTCATGAGCAGAAACGGGGTTCGTCTAATGACAACAACAAGAAAGTCGATGTGATCGATTTGACACTGGATAGCTCCTCAGAAGAAGAGCAGGATGATGAGCCTCCTCCAAAAAGGGTCTGTCCCTCACTGTCTCCAGTCTCTCCACCTCCAAACAAAGGGTGAGCTTCAAAATCAGGTCATAGGTTTTCATTTATAAACACATCCCAAAAACTAGAAGATCATCAAAAAGCTAATTTATTTCATTCATTCAATTCAAGAAGTGAAACTTGTGTATTAGATGGACCCATTACAAACGGGGATATATTTCAAGTGGTCATTTCTGTTTTGAGAATTATGGCTTACATCTTATGAAAGATATGTTATCTTTGTCCCATTCTTTTTTTAGTCTCTGACCTTGTGTTGCATTGTTTCTGATCAGAGTGTTGAACCTGCACAGCCAAGCTTCGCCAGTGGCCAGAGCTCCCAGCATGCCCCCCGTGGAGAGCAGCTACATTCCTCCTCCGCCACCTCTCATTCAGGACTACCGTCACTATTATCACACAAGTGATCTGCCGGGTAAACCTGGTGCTTTCCCCAATTTCACTTAATCAAAAACAACTAAAAAGTACCTTTCCAAGAAACTTGCTTTTTGAATCAGATTATTTTTGAAAAGGTGAATAAAGTTTTATTTTTGTTCTTCTTACAGATCTGAATTTTTTCTCCTTCCTCCAAGGTGACAATCAGGTATTTTACTTTTAAATCTTTTGGAGTTTTCCTCCTATATCACTTGATTTTTACTTCAGTGGTGTTGAAAGTTAAAAGTAAAATTTTACTCTGTAACGTGTTAAATGTATGCTTTAAATATTTCATGATGAAAAATGAATAGTTACTCTTCAGGTTTTTGTAAAGAATTTCACTCTTTTTGCCGTTATGTCCCTTTGCGTATCTTCGTAGTTTTGTACCCACCAACAGTATTTACTCATAGACTACTGTAAACAAATGAGGTTGTTTGTCCATTGAATCAAAACTCCCAGCAGGAGATTGCTTTTAATTATTTCCTCCAGGGATCATAATCATAGTATGTTTCATTCGAGCAGGATTACCTGGAGAGCTACTTTTAGATGAATCCCTTCTCCAACACACCTGCATCAAATGACGTCTGCAGAGCTGAATGCTGATGAGGGAGCTGTTTGATTCAGGCGTTTGTGAGAAGATTCTAAAAGGAGCAGGATAATTGCTCTCCTGCATTAGACTAAACTGGTCCAGACAGGGAGGGAACAAAATAAATAGATAGAAAAAAGAATATATATGTTTTTACATAACAAAAATATTTGTGATTTAAGGATTAATGTGAGTATTTAACTCAATATTTCAGTGAAATATTTAACTAATATGAAACGAATTAACTGGCCTGTAATGCTTCACAGTGCTCTGAAAAAGTAATTCAACTGTAAAACTCATAACTGATCATCAGATGTTTGCCATACCTGGCAGTGAATCTTTTACGTCACTGGAGGAATGTTGGCCCACTCTTCTTTGCAGAATTCTTGTAATTCTGGGTCTTGTAATTTAGCTGTGATGCAGCATCACAGTCAGATTTAAGTCTGGAGGGAAATTGTTACTTTTTCATAGAGGTCCAGGTTGGTTTGAAAAGCTTTTTTTTTCCCCCACAATAAATTAAAATAGTAGTATTTACTCTGGTTATCTTTGTCTAAGAATAAAATATGTTTGACCTGAAACATTTAAGTTCAATCAAGAAACAAAAGACATCTCTTAGGAGGCAAAACCTTTTTCACAGCTCTGTAAGTACATGGATATGAAATGGAAGGAAGAAGTAAGAGCTAAGAATAGCAACGCATGGGTACGAAATAGGGTATGAATTGAGGAAGCAGCAAATTGTGTCAGACCCATTTAAACATTGTGTGACTGCAACCCTCAAACTTGGAAATAGGGGCCTGCACTGGGCATCCCACTGCTGCTGTTGACTAACAGTGACCTCTCTGTGTCCTGGAAGCATTACAACATGGTGATGGCTGCTGCGGCGGCTGCATCAGCGTCCGCCCCAGAGGACCACGACCTGCTCCTCAACCGCTTCCTGCCCTACAGCTCCTCCCAGATCCTACGGGAGCAGTCGGCCACCCCCGGGGGCAGCACACTGGCAACCACCAACGGAGGCAGCAACAGCGGCAGCACCAGCAGTTTGGTGTCTTCCAGCAGTCTACGGGAACGTGAAAAGGAAAGAGACAGCCACAGTCTTTCAGGATTGTCAAGGTCCTCTATGGAAGCGGCGGCGGCAGCAGCCATTTACGGCTCCTTATCTGACGTTATCTCTCTTGACTAGATCTCCACCGAACTGAAGCACAAGGGAGACCTCGAACAGGAGTTCTTTGTAAATAATAAAAGTGGAAGATGAAAGAATACAGTGCTATGTACAGAGAGGAAAAATCTATTTTCAATTTTACTTATATGTATATAAACCTGGGACGCTTCTTGTCCAGTGCGTTACTTCCGTTGATATTTTTGTGTGAATACTGAAGACTTTTTCCACACCTCTTCATGTGGTCTTTTGATTATATTGTAGCTTTTGTACCTGGTTTTTACAGTTTGTTTCAATATTTTATGTCGACGGCATTATTTCAGCATACATGCACAGTCCCCAGGCAGTCAACACCCAACAGGACATGTTTAGAATATAAAGAAAACAGGCTTGTTGTTGATTAAAGGCGAGCCTCAGCAACACGGGAAAATGTGTAGCACTTTATGTTCTAAATGGTGTCGTCTTTGTCATAATGTTTTGACAGCAGAAAGATTTGGCCATTTTTTTTTTTTTTTTTTGCCATCATTGTACATTTATTTTCTCTAACACATTCATGTTGTGGTTGTTATTTTTAAATAATTATTTATGATGTAAGTTATATTAGGGGTGTGTTATTTTTAAAAGAAGCATTCCTATGCCTCTTGAAACTGTTGCCACTAGAAATGCAGGAGAGAGTGTGCGATTCTTGTGTTGTCATTGCTGTGCTCCTTCTCTTGCTTATCTTAGTCAAATCAAAGAACAGTGAACAATGTTTTATTGCTCAGACTCTACGTAATATACACATTAATTGGGAGAAAGTCAGTTCAATCAGGCTGTTTTCAGCGTGTGAATGAAGGGCACTCGTCCAGCAAAGCACCCGTGATTGGACCTTTATATATGGTAGATATAAGTATATATATATATATCAAAGACTTGCAAAGTTTAGCATTTTTCTTTAATGTATAGCTGTTTATTTTCTGTATTACTCAAAGACACAAATAGAAACCTAGACAGAAGTGACCAGCTGATAAATTTCTGCTCCACATATAAGACATGGCTAGTTTCTGGTCAGTTTGAAAGGCTGTAACTGTTTTTACTTTTGAGTTTAAGTAAGTTAATTACATTTCATTATGATGTTTTATGTTATAGCACTTGTTTTCTTTTATATTTGTGCATCGAGTCTGTGTGGAGCAGTTAAGCGTTACAGTTCTCAGTCGTCTTCAGCTTTCTCTGCTGGTTACCTGAAAGCTCACCTAATTGAGTGCTATGCTCTTCTGTAGTGAGACCACAGGATAGTCTTTTTTTTTTTTTTTTTTTGGTGTGTAATGTATTTGCAAACAGCCTTCAAGATTACTGTGATAGCTTAGGCTTCAAGTGAATCACAACATGCATTTTTAGCCCAGAGGTAAAACAACTTTGAAATCATTAAGGATGCCTCCCTTTTTTTGCTTCACCCTGACTTTTCTTTATGATTAGGATTATTTATTATCATATATATTTTCTGCATTGGTTTGATTCGTGAATATGCATTGCTGTCATTGTATGTGATATTTCTTTTGTTATTATATAATTATTGCTATTTAAAAATATCACTGTTGCTTGACATGCATTGTAACATTTTCAGTTTCTGTCTGTTTTTGCTATAAGATGATGTCAATAACTCAATAGACGCTTGATCATTTTGAAAGGAGACGAGGTCTACTGTGCTGATTGATAATGGTAAGGATTCGGCCCTTAGAGGAAATCAGTCTTTGCAGGCTTAGTTGTTCTGAGGACAACTCTGATTCAGCTCTAAAGGTTACTCAGTTACATGAGGCATTAAAGAAAATTTTACACAATTAAAACTTTCACACGTAAAACAATTGGTTGTCTCATACTAATTATGATCCCTATTTTGACTATAGTTGTCGGATTAAGACCTTAAAGAAGTTTTTAACTTTGGATAGATGAAAAGAATATTAAAATTTAAGACCATGGTAAATGGTCCGTCTCAGTTGTGTCCTTTGGCAAGACACTTCACCTGCTTTGCCTGCTGATGGTGGTCAGAGGGCCCAGTGGTGCCAAGTGGCAGCGGGGCCCCGTCAGTTTGCCACAGGGCAACTGTGGCTACAATGTTGTCTACCAATGTCTGTGTGAATGTGTGGACAACTGATTGTAGTGTAAAGTGCTTTGGGGTCCTCAAACTTTAAAAAAAAAAGCGCTGTTCAAGTGCAGACCCTTTACCAAATTTGAGACCAAACCTAAATTAGTTGTTAAGGAAACCTTATAGTCCACCACCTTGTATTTTTACAGTGTTGGACTTGCATTATCACCTCTGGTAAAGATGTTTAAAAATCCTTCAAAAAAATAGATGTTTTATTGCTATAAAACATCTATTTAGGGTAGCACCTAGTCTTTAGCAAACATTCCTCTTTCCAAAGTCTCTCTAGATTCTCTATATTTCTGAATTATAAGAGGTTGTATGCTCTCTCTACATTCAGCAAACGCCACCTGTTTGTCAGAATCAGCTTCATTGCCAGGTTTGTGCACTCAAACAAGGAATTTGACCCCAGTACACTTTGATCTCAGTGAAGTTTGAGAAGATAATGTGAGATCAGTCCAAGTATGCATGGTGTTCTGGACTGTCAAGTGTTCATAAGAGAAACAGCCTGGGGGAGGAAACTGTCTCTGTGGCAGCTGGTTTTAGCAGACAGCGCTCTGTAGCGCCATCTGAAGGTAAAAGCCTAAACAGTTTATGTGCAGGGTGTGTGGGGTCTGCAGAGATTTTAGTTGCCCTATTCCTGACCCTAGACCTGTATAAGTCCAGAATGGAGGGAAGGTCATCCCTTATGATTCTCTCTGCAGACCTGATTGTTTGTTGCAGTCTGGACTTGTCATGTCTTGTGGATGAGCCAAACCACACTGAGATGGAGGAAGACAGGACAGACTGAATTATGGCGGTGTAGAAGATGACCAGCAGCTCCTGTGGAAGGTTGTACTTCTTGACTTGCCTCAGGAAGTACAGTCTCTGCTGGGCCTTCTGAACATTGTCTATGTCTATTGTCTTATGTATTTGATGATAGGATATTCTGCCATCTTCCCCAAACTCCTGGATGGGATGTAGAGAGCATATAAAGCTTGATATAAAGAATTGTTGAGCCCAAGATGCCACACTTGCCTTGAGTCGTCTTTACATTGTGTTTTAGAAATGTTTCCATCACCATTATCCTCACTGCGTGGTGGCAAAATAAACATACAGTATGTTTTCCTCCGGCTTAGAGGCCAATGGTTAAGAAAAATGGGCATCAGTGTAGCGTCATATTTATACCTCAAAGAACAGGAAGTTTTTGAAAAGTGATATGTTTCTAGAAACTCTGATATTGTTAAAAAAGTAGTGTAGGATTAGTCAAATCCTTCAGTTACATTTACTTTGAAGAGATTTTGAAGGAAGTGATATTTGTGCCACTGCTGATCTCTTGAAAAAATTGTTTCATAACATTGGAATTTTTTTCTCCTACTAAATAAATTAAAGGTTTTACAAAAATGTTCAGTGTCAGTTACTCCAATAATAATAATAAAAAAATCTTAAATTAATTAATTTAATTTTAATTTAATGTTTTAACTGTCAAGCATGGTAGTGGTAATATTATGCGGATGATCTGTTTCACTGGCAGTACTACTTTATGGCAAAAAGTATAAGAATATTAGACTGATGGTAAAGGCTTTTCTGTTTCATTTTTGCGGATTACTGCTCATGTAGGTATGGATGGAAATAGTGAAGTCGACATTTTAGCCAAACAATCACTAAGAGCCCAAATAATTGATACAAAAATGTCATTATCCATAGCAAAAGTCAAGAATGTGTTCATAAGGTATGACAAGAATACTGAGACATCAGGTATAATGGATAATGGAAAATTATGTTGGTAAAAACAAATATGGGTTAGGAAAAGAAAACAAGAAATTATCATTACTCGACTTAGAAAAAGCTAAAAATCAATCTGGACTATATTCTTATTGCAAACAACCAGAAACAGTTAAGCATGTAGTTTTGGTGGATAGGATATACAGCTTAAAACGTTGGAAATATTAAAACAAATTAAAAAAGAAAAACTTGACTTTAAGATATATACTGGGGCGGCCATGATAAATTATGTAGAGTTTATTAGTTAAACATAAAAAAAACCGTGCTATGTAATAAAATTATGTTTTTTGTATATATTTTTTGCTTTTCATTTACTGTTTAAAACTCCACTCCAGTAGGTGGCAGTAATGTACCGTCATCCTGGTTGCCAACCACCGAGAAATATCAACAGAAGAAGAAGAATGACGTCATTGGATAGCGGCGCCGTGTTAGACTGGAATGGGACCTGAAGATTTTCCCCAAATTTTGATAGCTTAATCCATGAATGGCGCCGAAACAGGACCCGAAACCTAAATTTCAAGAAGGTACGGAGCTGACTGTTTGTTGTATTGTTTCCTGTGTGTCTCCGTCCGCTTTAAAGCTCCGAAATATTGCAGTTGTTGGAGCTGCAGCGGTTAGCCGTCATTGTTGAGGCAGCGAAGATAAAACAGATTTTTTTTAGTGAGATTGGCTTCTTTTGCTAGTTTTTGCCGTGTTCCCATGGCACACCCTAAACATCCTAATATAAAGAGCATTGTGTCAATTTTAGAGATAGTTTTGACTTCATTCAGTCAGCGTTACCTGGTAAAAGACTTCACCGCCCATCCCTGTCAGTGTTTCACCTAAGCTAACCGTTAGCTCATTCCTTGCTAACTTTACTCTTTCTAACTATTTCCTGGTGTTGGCATTTTAACACTAGGCGCAGACAGATAGTATTGCAGCGGTTTTTTTTTTTTTTTTTTGACAAGCTAACTAAACGAGTTATGCCAAGCTTAGCTAGCTCTTAAAAATCCACATTTGAGTGCACTAAAAGTCTGTTCTTTGTAATTCAATATCTGTGACATGAAAGATTCAGTGGTTTTGTTTGCTGTCTTGCTGTAATCCTCATAGCAGGAATAATATTAATCTGTTGTTAGTATTTTTTTTTTTTTAAAGTTAATGGAATTAAGATGACTGCATTTTTCTAATGAAGCACAGCCCTGTACGGAAGCCCCGAAAGGCCCTTAGAAGTTTTGTGCGGGAAATCCAAACCTTTTTTAAAAAAAATTGCTATATATGTTTTTTAAACTAAAAGGCAGGCAAACAAAATATCATCGGTTGTTTTTTCCTCTTTCTGGCTTATTTAAGTTTATCTTTTCCTTCATCCAACATTATTTTCCCACTTGAAAGGCAAGCAAGAAGGATATTTACTGATGTGCAATATCTGATTACTTGTTTCTTTGTTAAATATCTTTTTTTCTTTTTTGAAACAAATAACATTGTTCAGGCCTGAAAGCAGGTGAGAAGTTTTCATTTTGTGCACAATTTTCTGAGTTTTTAAATACACTGCTCTCTCATGATACCACAAACAGGCACCGATCCTTTTGTATCTTTATAGCATTTTCCTTTTTTTTTTTTTACCCGAAATGAAGCAGTCTGCTTATGGTGTTTCATACCAATCAGATATCAATTTGTCCCTGCCAAGAGGATGTTTTTGGACCCACTTTGACAATTTGCTCAGAGTTCCTTTTGTTTAATCAGGGTTTATAATTGGCCAAACAACCAAAATAAAGAAAACTGTACATGTACCTGTCTACATAATTCATGAAAATACCTGACCACAAAGAAAAATAGGCTGATACGCAATTGGTACAAAAATGTTTGTACAGAATCTTGGTGGTAAGAAACATAAGGGCAACATGTGGATGTGAAATGGCAAATTGGGCCGGAGACTCTCTGAGCTCACAAACACAAGACAGAATTATTAGAATCAGCTTTATTGCCAAGTTTGTACAGACAAACAAGGACTTTGATTCTGGTACACTTTGCTCTCAGTGAGGATTTTGTTTTGGGGGTATATGTGGATGAATGGTGGAAATAAAGAAAATCTGATATATTAGAATTTTACTTTTCCTTTTTATTTATTTATATTTTGTTGCCCTGCAGGACACAATAAAACCTAACAACATAATAAATCATGACGTCTTGGGTCATGACAACATAGGCGTCTAAAATATATCCTTCACAAAATGTCCCTTCCCTTTCACGGTTTTCCATACATGTCTGTGTGAAACATTTAGTTACAAAATGTTTGTGTTATTTCCAATGCAGGTGAAAGAGTGCTGTGTTTTCATGGGCCATTGCTCTACGAAGCTAAGGTAGGTCACATCGGTTAGCCTGTTCTTCTAAATACCCTCTTGGTGTTTTCTATAATAATGACAGTGACTGGTACTTCTCTTTGCAGTGTGTTAAGATTAATATCAAGGACAAACAGATCAAATACTTCATTCATTACAGTGGTTGGAATAAGAAGTGAGTGTTCGGCTCAGATAATAAACTGGTATATTTTAACACTGTCTTTATTACCCTAATAATACTTTCTCTTTCAGCTGGGACGAATGGGTTCCTGAAAGCAGAGTACTGAAGTATGTGGACAGTAATCTTCAGAAACAAAAAGAGCTTCAGAGGGCCAATCAGTAAGTCCATTATGATGTCAGACATCCAAACCTTTCCAGCCCGTTTAATCCAATTTGTTTTGTCTCGTTAATTGTCTAGAAAATTGGCTTATTTCATCAGCTTGTTCCTAAGTAACCAAACATGTGTTTTCTTAATTTTAGAGACCATTATGTAGAAGGGAGAATGAGGGGAGCTGCACCGAATAAGAAGATCCCTCCTGCATCGCAGAAAAATGATGTGTGAGTGATTTATTTTTTTTCTCATCTTCCTGTTCAATAAACAAAAACCTTGATTTTTATGATTTTGTTTTTCAGGAAAACCAAAAAGAACAAACAGAAGAGTGAGTATACACGTTGCTTCACTCTGTGGTAGGAAAGATTCGTTTCTTGATTAAATCTCATCATTATCTCATGGGCTGAACTTGGCTTTAAACAGTCTTATGTTATGTCTTTATTATGCTTCTGCCCCCACTCTGCTGCTAGAATGGGTTTGGCACCTGGTCAAACAAAAGCCGGTTCTCATAATAGCGCCACCTGCCCAGAAGCTAGTTCTCACTCTGGATTTTGTAAACATTTTGGATTTCTCCTGTCCTCTGTATAAAAGCATTGTAACAACTGTGTAAGTCAGAGCAAACATTCTGACGCCTCTGGCAGAAACTTTCTCTCTTGTACAAGATTACTGTAATAAACCTCACTGATTGATTTCTTACCATAACAGTGCTTCAATAATATCATTTTTCTTACTAAACTATAAAAAGTAGTAAAATTCAGATAGTTTATTGATGCCTGTGTTAGACATGTTAGTTAAGTAAACCTGTGTTTGTGCAGCTCCTGGAGCAGGAGAAGGAACCAGTTCAGGAGGAGATCCTACGCATCCTCCAAGAAAGAAAAGAGCACGTGTTGACCCGACGGTTGAAAGTGTAAGTCCAGGAATTCATTGACACATTTGCAGCTTGTTCAGAAAGAAATAATACTGTGTTCAGACCCCAATATATCCTAGATTTTCTAAACATTTCTGATCCTTAAATGACATAATGCACCTAAAATGTACAGATAAAACATTTTTTTGTCTTTCTCTCTCTGCTTAGGAGGAAACATTTATAAACCGAGTGGAGGTAAAAGTAAAAATCCCAGAAGAGCTTAAACCATGGCTTGTGGATGACTGGGACCTGATTACACGTCAAAAACAGGTAACTAATCAGCATTTTTCTTCTTCATGTATGACGTATAGAGCTCCCTCCACATTTGTTGCACGCTTGGTGTAGATATGTAAAAAGCCTTCAAATGAATAAATCATTTTTGTTCAACAGACAAAATCAACCATAAACCTGTTATTTTGGTCATAAAGTATGTGTTGGGTCATCGTTCTGCTGAATGACTCGATGACGACCCGTTTCTATTTTACCGATAAAGTACCAGATGCAGAGATGTTCACAATGTTGATGTTTGAATTTATTTGTCTTCAGCTTTTTCACCTTCCAGCCAAAAAAAACGTTGACACTGTCCTCGAAGACTATGGAAACTACAAGAAATCAAGAGGAAACTCTGACAGCAAGTAAAGACACACTGTCATCTCATTTGTTTTTAGGAGTTTTACAGCTAGCACCAGAAATACCAAGACAAAAACTAATGAAGGAATGTGTTTTCCTCATATCTGTTTACTGATGCAATTTCCTCTCCTTCACTGCTCAGGGAGTTTGCTGTGAATGAGGTGGTCGCCGGTATCCGTGAATATTTCAACGTCATGCTGGGGACGCAGCTTCTTTACAAATTTGAGCGGCCTCAGTACGCAGACATCCTGGCTAACCACCCCGACACACCCATGTCTCAGATCTACGGCGCTCCTCACCTACTCAGACTCTTCGGTAAAGACACACATTTTTGGGTCGTTTACACGACAAAAAAAAAGGATCTTTATAAAAAAAAATGGAATAGCAGCAGTTCACAGCTGCAGCTCAAATGCTTTGAGGCTCGGTTTGGTCTCCTTCCTTTGGCTGAGAGGTTTTGTGGAGAAATAAAACAAGTCGGCGTCACAAGTTATAATTACCGTATTTTCCGCACTATAAGGCGCACTTAAAAACCATTAATTTTCTCAACAAATGACAGTGCGCCTTGTAATCCGGAGCGCCTTATATACGGATCAATTGGTTAATTGGTTGATCCATACTGGTTGTACACGGCGCTCTGTCAAAATGTTTCAGTACGACTGGTAAACTACAAAGCCGCACCGCTTGCAGCATTACGGCTACCGTAGTCAGGGGCGTCGCTGAAGTAATAGCGGTAAACACCTGTACTGTGCTTACTCCTAGTCCAACACCACTTGTGTGTGTATAACGTTTGAATGTACTGTTGCAGAAATTGCCTGAACTATATGTGATTAGAAGCTCAGTGTGTGGGGTGTATGTTTCGTGTGTGTATGGAAGATGTTGACATTACTCCTCCGGACAGAGGTGGCGCTGTGTGCTGCCGTAGCTGAGAATCAAGAGTGAAGGAGTGACGTCGGTATTATTGTGTGTGTGGGGTGGGTAGAGACGGCGACCGGAGCAGCAGTGTATGAGTCTGTAAGCCCTGTGTTTTTACGTGCTGCAAAGTCATTAAAAAGAACCTCGAATCTCGTCAACAACTCAGTGTTTTGATGCTGTTTCTTCATGCTCAACTCAGCAACGTATGAGTGAAGGAGTTAACCCTGAGGAAACTAGTAACTTCGGCCCTGGAGAAAGCGTCTCCCCTGTGTCATCAGACTATGGTCAGGGGACAGAAACAGGAAAGGTTAACAGTACTAACGTTTGATTTAGTGCATCAAACTGTTTCTTTTACGTGTTTACTGAATCAGGGAAAAGTTCCCTTTCACGTTTTAACTAACGTTTGATTTCAACTTCAACTTCATAGACTCCAATGCATTCCTAACGTGCGGTTGGCTCTATTCAATAGATTTCTATGTAGAGGAGACCTTACCATGAGAGTGAATGGAGTTATCAGAACGCTGGTTTGTAGTGTATTAATAAAGTTTGACTGACTTATCTGACTGTTTTGTTGACATTCTCTGTAGCACAGCTCCATCTAGTGGATGCATAACGCAACCCCAGTCAAACGTTTGACTGCAGTAGCTTCTATTCTATGCGCCTTATAATCCGGTGCGCCTTATATATGAAAACAGTTCTAAAATAGGCCATTCATTGAAGGTGCGCCTTATAGTGCGGAAAATACGGTAGTTTAAATCATAGAGAGAGAAATGCCCCTTTTCCACTGGCTCATTTTAGGTGGTGCGGGTACCAATTGTGTTTCCACTGATGGCTGGAGCGATGGCGGCTGAAGCTCCACCTCCAGCTGCCAGTGTAGTGCTATTAACGTTACTCTGTGACATTTGTCAGTTAAAAGTTACTATTAGGTTGGATATTAGATATTCATGCTCCGTGGATTCATCAGGGTCTTCCTCCCGTTTTGATCCAATAAAGGCAGTTTGATTATGAGCAGCTGCCTGCTCTCTCCTCCTGCAGATGGTGGTTTGCTTAAGGGCCGTCAATGAATGTCTGGAACAAATATGCTGTTTCATGGTGCTTTTGTTTAGTGTGTTTTGGGGGAAATGTTTGTGCTTCTGAACGGCTGATTTTATCTGTGATCAGCTGGTTTAGGTTGTTATTAAATTCAGCGCTCTGCCTGCATGTAATCCAGAAAGCTGATGTTTCCTTTTTCTTTTCTTTCAGCCTTCAGTCATGGTTTATGATTTGTAAATGGTAAAATTATATTTCGATTTGACCCGCTCTGGCATATGTGGTCCTCCATATTATTGTTGTTGCTTTTGAGTTTTATTAACTTTTCCCTGCACTACCTCAGCGAAAACCTTCTCATTTCTCCTGGTCCCATGGCCAATCGGTGAACAGCAGTCTGTTCACGTCACATGTAGTCCCCACTCAGCCCCGGTCAGACCTGCTCAGGAGCAGGGACCAAAAAAGTAGGTTCTGGTATGGAAAAAACAGTAATGGAAACGCCCATGAAGCAGGCTGAGTGAGGTCGAGTAGGGCCAAATCAAGCCAATAGAACAGGGGCAATGGTTTTGGACAGATGTGTTTTTTTTATTTGGAAGAAGTCATGTTTCAGGACTAATGTCTCATTGTAGTGCAAGATGACTCTGATTTATAACTTGGATAAACCAACGGAAATATCTGTTTTGATTATCTGAAGATTACTTATAGGAAAAACAGCTGATCAAAAGTCAAAAGGTTCACAAATGAAGCAATAAATACATCATCGGATAATTATTTATGTATGTTATCATGAAAGTTGATAAACATGTCTAGTTGTTTCAATGCTTTAATAATTAAATACATAATTAAATATAAAATGTTATTAAACCTTGAAATTATATTTTGAAAGCATTATATAGTTATTTGACGTGTTATCGAGTTCTGTTATAGTTTTTGTGCTACAATGCAACATGAAAGAATTTATACCGCCACTGCGGGTCATTGGGTCGACCCAGACATTTGATTGGTTGACCTCCACAGCAACGCTTCCCCGCTGACTATGATGGTTGGAGCTAACATATAAATTCATCATGTGATGCAGCATAAAACATCGAAACTTGCATTAAACTTAATTATGATTTCACATTATTTTTTGTGGATATAATATATATTTTAGTAAACGCCATTAATGTGATATACATTTAATAAATACTGAATTTTTTTTAAATGTAAATTAATTATAATGCATTGAACTCGTATTTGAATTATTATTTAGTTGTACCTTCTTTCTGAAATCTATTTAAATGTCCCGTATTGTTGGGTTTTGCCAGTGAGAATTGGGGCCATGCTGGCATACACTCCCTTGGATGAAAAGAGCCTCGCACTGCTGCTCAGTTATCTACAAGACTTTCTCAAGTAAGTATTCCTAACTTTTCCAACAAGTCTAAAACTGAAGAATCTGTAGCAGAACTGAGTATTTGTTTCTGTTCAGGTATCTCGTGAAGAACTCTGCGTCACTCTTCAATGCAAGCGACTATGAAGTCGCCCCACCAGAGTATCATCGCAAGGCAGTCTAGGTTTTTTTTTTTTCCTTTAGGTCTGAAACCTTTGCGTGTTAAAGGTCAAAAAGGATACTCTCGTCAGTTGAAAGAATGTTATTTCAACATTTGAGGAACAGATTTTGTAAAACTATTTTTGGTTATCTTGGAAGATTCATGGCAGGATATGTGAATGAAGTCTTTTTTTTTTTTTCATGAGGAAAGCTGCTGACAACTTTTTTTTTCCTGTACTGGTATGTTTTTGATCATCACTATTATGTTTCCTTTGTTTTGTTTGTCTAATGTTAACCAGCATCTTCTCAAATTTGGACATGATTGTTTCTGTTTCCTAACTTGAAACAGATGCTGGTTGCAAATGTCCTGCAAGCAGTTATTTTTTAATAAAAGTCTTTCGTTCTTTAACTGCTGGGCTGTATTTACTGGCTGTAATCCCACATGGTGTGTGACGTCACATTGCTTTTACACACTGAATGAAACTGACATGTCTTTACTGTTGGGAATACCTGTCCTTTTCTGAGGATAAAATATGCACTAAAGTTTTCAATCTTTAGTATACATACCTTACCACTTACAGTGCCTTACAAATGTATTCACCCCATTGGCATTTTTCATGTTTAGTTGCCTCACAACCTGGACTTTAAATGGATTGTTTGAGAGTTTTTACCATTTCATTTACAGGAAATGCCTAAAACTTTAAAGATCTTTTTTTGTATTATATTGTATGGTAAACATATAGGACAAAATAATAAAAAA
Source organism: Girardinichthys multiradiatus (assembly GCF_021462225.1). NCBI lineage: Eukaryota > Metazoa > Chordata > Actinopteri > Cyprinodontiformes > Goodeidae > Girardinichthys > Girardinichthys multiradiatus. The sequence goes on along the minus strand of NC_061795.1, from coordinate 24,883,310 downwards.
CATCAGCATGCATAACTGTTCACCCGCTGTACAGTCAGTAGTGTGTAGAGCCACCTTTGGCGGCAATAACGGCTCCAAGTCGATTTGGATGAGTCTCTGAGTTCGCCACATCTTGCTACTAGGATTTTTTCCAATTCTTCGAGGCAAACCTGTTCCAGCTCCTTCATGTTGTATGGTTTTCACTTGTGAACAGCTATCTTCAAGTCTAACCATAGATTCTCAATTGAATTGAGGTCAGGACTTTGACTAGGCCACTCCAACACAATTAAATGTTGCCCCTTAAACCACTCAAATGTTGCTTAAGCATTATGCATCAGGTCTTTGTCATGCAGGAAGGTGAAACTCTGTTTCAGTCTCAAGTCACAGCCAGACCGACACAGGTGTTGCTCCAGAATATCCCTGTATTTAGCACCGTCCATGTTTCCCTTGACTTGGAACAGTTTCCCAGTGACTGCTGCTGAGAAACATCCCACAGCATGATGCAGCCACCACCATGTTTCACTGTGGGACTGGTGTTCTTGGGTTGATGGGATGTGTTGGGTGTGCTCCAGGCAGCTGTATTCTTGTTGGCTGAAAAGTTAAATTTTAGTCTCTTCACCAGACCTCCTTTCTCCATACAATTAGAGAGTTATCCACCTGCTTTTGGAAAACGTGCCTTCTTCTGGCCACTCTTCCATAAAGCCCAGCTCTAGGGAGTATATAGGTAATTGTGGTCCTATGAACAGATACTTCAGTGTGTGCTGTGGAACTCTACAACTATTTCAGGGTTACCTTTGGTCTCTGTGCTGCCCTCTGATTAATGCCCTCCTTGGCTGATCTGTGAATTTTGGTGGTTGGCCCTCTCTTGGCAGGTTTGTTGAGAATTTGATGGTGCCTCAGAGGAACATCAGAGATTTCAATATGTTTTCTAATCCCACCCTGACTTTTACTTCTCAACAACTTCGTCCTCGACTTGTTTGGAGAGCTCCTTGGTGTGGTGCCTCTTGCTTAGCGGTGCTTCAGCCTCTGGGGCCTTTCACAAAAGGTGTGTTTAAACCGACAGATCATGTGACACACAGATGGACTTCATTTGACCAATTGTGTGACTTTTGAAGGTAGATAGTTGCACCAGACCTTTTTAGGGCCTTCATATCAAAAAGGGGGGAAACATACACATGCCAATTTTCTGTTTTTCTATTTAAATTCTTGTTTAAATATCTCTCAAATGGATAAAAAACCAGGGGGTGTGAATACTTTTGCAAGGCACTTGCAAACTTGTCACATGCTGTTTTTTTGTTTTTGTTCTATTATATATAAAAACTGACAAGTGGCATGAATTTGTATTGAGCCCATCAAATGCACTAATTTACTACAATTAAAGCTCCAAGTCTTATGGGGGTGTGTCTACTAGCCTTGTATGTCTAGAGACTGAAATTTGGTCTTCTTTTTGAAAATAGCTCAAGCTGAGTCAGATTGGGTAGAAACAGTCTGTGAACAGCATTTTTTTTTTAACATTTGCCACAGTCCACCAGGCTACATTAATACATGAAAAGGCTTTGGTCTAAATCAACCCATCAATCACTGAAGTGGGTATCTCTAAGAGAAACTATTCATGACCTGAAATCATCCACCTGCTACCTTCATATTATGCCTATACGTTTTAATGACAAAATATTTTTAGCTGTGTTGCACCTGAAATATTGCAGATAGTACATTCTTCTGTTTTCTTATCTTCCAGAATCACTGAAAACTGCAGCGATCAAAACTCTTTTAAAGAAGCCTAACCTGCATGCCTCCATAATAACTAATTTCGTGTCAAAGCTACCATTTTTGGTAAAGATCATAGAAAAGGCGATTTATTACCAACTTTGCTCCCCGCCGCATGCTAAAGTGCAGGTCGCACAGCGCATGCTCGCCGACCAGATACTGAGTGTGGAGCGGACCAACCCGGACTCCTTAGTTATCGTCGTTGGCGACTTTAACAAAGGTAATCTGACCCACGAACTCCCCAAATATAGACAGTTTATAAAATGTCCGACCAGAGAGGACAACATTCTGGATCACTGTTACACCACCATCAGAGACGCTTATCACACCGTCCCACGTGCTGCACTGGGCCAATCCGACCACATCATGGTCCACCTGATTCCTGCATACAGGCAGAAACTAAAGCTCTGCAAACCTGTTGTGAGGACGACAAGGAAGTGGAGCAGTGAGGCTGTGGAGAATCTCCAGGCGTGTTTAGGCTGTACAGACTGGGATGTGTTCAGGACTACTACCAACAGTCTGGACGAGTACACAGAGGCTGTGACTTCCTACATCAGCTTATGTGAGGACAGCTGTGTACCATCATGCACCAGGGTGAGTTACAACAACGACAAACCCTGGTTCACAGCTAAACTCAGAAGGTTAAGACTGGATAAGGAAGAGGCCTTCAGGAGTGGGGACAAAGACATATACAGAGAGGCTAAGTACAAGTTTGGCAAGGCAGTGAAAGAGGCCAAACGACTGTACTCTGAGAAGCTCCAAAACCAGTTCTCAGCCAACGACTCTGCGTCTGTCTGGAAAGGGCTCAAGCAAATCACCAACAACAAGCCGAAAGCCCCCCACTCCATCAACGACCGACGCCTCGCCAACGACCTGAACGAGTTCTACGGCCGCTTTGAAAGACAAAGGGACAGTCCTGCAACCATCCCCCACGACGCCCCCCAACAGCTGCAGCCACAATCCACCACCCCCACCCCCCCAACCTCAAGAGGGGCCTTGGCACCTCCAACCCCCACCCTGAAGTTCCCCCCCACCAGCCCCCTACCCACGCCGAGGACGGCTCTTTCCATCCAGGAGAGGGACATCAACAAACTCTTCAGGAGACAGAACCCCCGGAAAGCTGCTGGTCCGGATTCTGTCTCACCAGCCAGCCTGAAGCACTGCGCTGATCAGCTGTCTCCAGTCTTCACAGACATTTTTAACACCTCACTGGAGACATGTCATGTGCCAGCCTGCTTCAAGTCCTCCACCATCATCCCTGTTCCCAAGAAGCCAAGGACCACAGGGCTTAATGACTTCAGACCCGTCGCCCTGACCTCTGTGGTGATGAAGTCCTTTGAGCGCCTTGTGCTCTCACACCTAAAAGACATCACCAACCCCATCCTGGACCCCCTGCAGTTTGCCTACAGAGCCAACAGGTCTGTAGATGATGCAGTCAACCTAGCCCTTCACTTCATCCTCCGGCACCTGGACTCCACAGGAACCTACGCCAGGATCCTGTTTGTGGATTTCAGCTCTGCCTTCAACACCATCGTCCCAGTTCTGCTACAGGAGAAGCTCTCCCAGCTGAGTGTGCCCGACTCCACCTGCAGGTGGATCACTGACTTCTTGTCTGACAGGAAGCAGCGCGTGAGGCTGGGGAAGCACGTCTCTGACTCCCTGACCATCAGCACCGGTTCCCCCCAAGGCTGTGTTCTCTCTCCTCTGCTCTTCTCCCTGTACACCAACAGCTGCACCTCCAGTCACCAGTCTGTCAAGCTTCTGAAGTTTGCGGACGACACCACCCTGATCGGACTCATCTCTGATGGTGACGAGTCCGCGTACAGATGGGAGGTGGACCATCTGTTGGACTGGTGCAGCCAGAACAACCTTGAGCTCAACGCTCTAAAGACAGTGGAGATGGTTGTGGACTTCAGGCAGAACCCAGCCCCACCTGCCCCCATCACCCTCTGTGACTCCACAATTGACACTGTGGAATCTTTCCGCTTCCTGGGAACCATCATCTCCCAGGATCTCAAGTGGGAGCCAAACATCAGCTCCCTCATCAAGAAAGCCCAGCAGAGGATGTTCTTTCTGCGGCAGCTGAAGAAATTCAACCTGCCAAAGACTATGATGGTGCACTTCTACACAGCCATCATTGAGTCCATCCTCACCTCCTCCATCACCATCTGGTACGTCGCTGCTACAGCCAAGGATAAGGGCAGGCTGCAGCGTGTCATTCGGTCTGCTGAGAAGGTGATTGGCTGCAGTCTACTGTCGCTCCAGGAACTGTACACCTCCAGGACCCTGAAGCGGGCAGGGAAGATTCTGGCTGATCCCTCCCACCCCGGTCACAGACTCTTTGAAACTCTCCCCTCTGGCAGGAGGCTGCGGTCCATCCGGACCAAAACCTCACGCCACAAGAACAGTTTTTTCCCATCTGCCACCAGTCGTGTCAACATACCCCCCCCCCCTTTTTTTTTTTTTTTTTTTTGCTGACAGGACACCCGTAACCTGTAACTCTATGCGTTACATTAACGCTCAGCTTGGACTCCTGCTTTACTTGCACAATGATCATCTGCACTGTTGTATTGCTCTTGCATCTTATACTGCTCTATATTTACTCTCACTCACTTAAAACTGTGCACATATATTTATATTATAGTGTAGATATGTTTATACTGTTTAATTTGTATTGTATTGCACCGACTACGCCAAAACAAATTCCTTGTATGTCCAAAAACGTACTTGGCAATAAAGCTTTTCTGATTCTGATTCTTTTTGTATAATAAAACAACAATATTTTCCAGTCAGGTGTTTGACCACACCACGGGACTGAGACTATAAATCTGACTAAACAAAAGACCGCATGTGGGGTTCCACAAGGCTCCATTCTCGGGCTACTTTTATTCAGAATCTATATTCTACCTCAGGTTCTAGTTCAGATAATTTGAGTATTACAACATGGATAAAAACCACAGACGATGCAAGAAACCTAGATGTAGTTATAGATTCAGACCAGTTTTAACAACCAAGTAAAGTCTGTTACTCTTCCAGTCCATAATCTTAGAAACATGGTTACCCCTGGGTGTATGTTTAGGGTTGATGCCCTGCTGGAAGGGGAAGCTCAGTTTTTTTTGCCGCCTCTAACTAGTTATATTCCAGGATTCCCCTTCATTGAGCTCCATTCATCTTCCCATCATCTCTAGCCAGGACCCTTGTACCCATTCAGGAAAAGCATCCATACAACGTGATCCTGCCACCACCATGCTTCACTTTAGGCATGGTGTCTTTTTGTTGTGGTGCTGTTTTAGGGTTTCATCACACATGTAATGATATGTATAGTTACCACAGGGACTATATTTAAAATTCCTTCTTTCCCAAAGACGTTGAGTATAATTATGAATAGAATGAATTGTTCTAAATCAAATAACTTCAAACAAAGTGACCTGGCATATTTGGCAGGTTAAAAATAGGATTGTCTGTCATATCCTGCTCCTATAGTTTTAACAGATCTTTAAACATCTAGCTCATGTACTGATGGAAACCATGTGCTGTGGAGTGTTTTGTAGTTTATCTTTTTAAGAATATAATTTATTTTTTTAAGCCAAGTCCTATCTCCTCTTTTTCCTCAAATCGGCTCCTTTTCCACTGTTGTGACTTCATGCCGTGAAAAACAGAACCAAATGTTAGTTTCTGGCTGATTTGCGGTTTCATCTGTCAGACACTTTCATTTGTTATGGCAAGAACAATCCTGATTTTTTTCTTTTTTTAGGAATTTGTTTAATCCAAGTTTCCCCAGCCTTAACCAGAACCAGATGTGTTTTTACTGGAGAGAGTTCTCACTTCACAGCACCCGAAGGCTTAAAAAAAAGCATCATAAGGAAGCCTGACACGTAGTGGGGCCTCCTCTGGAAAGACGTTCACCTGCTAATTGTTCCTCTCACTTTACTGCCAAGGTTACGCCTTCACACAACACAGGTCCAGTCACCCTTTGGTGTTTGGGCTGTCATGTAAACCCAGAGACAAAGAACCCTTTAGTGCTGTCCTGAAACAGACATATAACACATTGTTTGCACAAAATAGACTTACTTAAACTTACCAGGCCTGTTCAAGTGTGATGGATGATGCTTAGCTGTGTGTTCACAGCAGATTTGCAGAGGTAACTCAAATCTTAAATTTCCAAAACTCACAGTCCCTTAGCGAAGATTTGTCTTAATGCACCAGAATGTTAAAGCAAACACGCTGGCCACGGTCATTAACACCACTGCTAAGCATGTGTGAGAAGCCTTTTTTTTTTTATTGCTGTAGCGCTGACTCAGTCCACTTCTTGTGAAGATCTCCTAAATTCTTGAATGGATTTTGCTTGATAATCCTCTCAAGGCTGCATTTATTCCTGTTGCTGGTGCATGTTTTCCTACCTCTTTTTTCTTGCACTCAACTTTCTGTGAATATGCTTGGATATAACAGTTTGTGACTAACCAGCTTCATTAGCAATGACCTTTTGTGGCTTACCCTCATTGTGGGAGGTGGGCCTCCCCATGGGGCCTTCCCCATGATTGTGTAGCCTACTGACCCAGACTGAGAGACCATTAGAGGCTCTGGAAACCTTGGCAGTTGTTTTGAGTTAATTAGTTGATTAGGGTGAAACACCATGACTTTCCAATATTTACCTTTTTACAATATTCTAAGTGTCTGAGACACTGGATTTTGGGGTTTCATTATGCGTTTGCCATAATTGTCAAAATTACGAAGAAAAAAGATTACGATTTGTTGTAATTAGATCAGAAACTTCTGTTCATTTATAATTATAGCACCTGAAAGCCATGTTTGCACTTCATGTCACCTGATTATAATCTAGCTGTATGTCTTTGTTTCATCAGCCAGTGCTTATTATTTCTTTCAGACATTTCTTAGTTTTTGTGATGAGGAGAGTTTGAGCTTGTTCACTGAAAATGATCTTAGGAGATCAGTGTAAAAGAAGCACATGCTGAAACGTGTGGGATGGACTGTAGACGAGCGAGTGCAACTCTGGTAAGCTGAGCAGATCTGAAGAGTGTGGTGAGGAGGATTGTAATTTATTGCTACAGGAAATCATTTTCTCACTCACTTGTTTGCACATTTTCAGCTTATCCTCTGTTTTACTGCTGCTGTTGCGTTATAAAGTCTCCCACCAATAAAGTTTTTCTCAGTTTCTGCTTAAACCACCAGATGGCAGGGTTGTCACGCTAATACTAAACCACCAAACATGCTTTTGTTTGTTGGTATTTTTCAGATTTTGGCGTTGGGTATTTTTTTTTTGGTTTCTTTGATTGTTTTTCTTTTTTTTTTTTTTTTCTAACAGGAGCATGCTGATACAGTGTTTCTGGAGAAAGATGATATTGTTTGGGATATGTTATGCCAATAAAAAAAGACTGTTAACCCACCCAGGCTGCAAAATTGGAAGATATCTCGCAGGGACCCAAACAGCTTGGTCATATTAGACATCAAGTGTTATCAGTTTATCTTGCTGATGAAAGCCATTTGGTTACATATGACTTCTCCAGAGTGTATCCATCTGCTCCAAGCTCAGTCTGTGTTTAATGTGGTTGTGAATGTTTCCCCAGACTAGGACTTAGTGGTAGACTAATTACACAACAGGCAGGCAGCCTCGGCTGCCGACCGCTGCCAGAGTCTTGTGTGACTGTATGTCATTAGTACTGGAAAAGTGGCTCAGCCACAAAGGGCTGTGGTCACCCTGGGCCTTTAAAACATGAAAGCAGCCATGCCGCTCCTCTGTAGAAGGAATTTGCAAGACATAAACAGCCTGTAAAATGGAAAATCACATCTGACCCTGTTTGTTTGCATGAAAGGAGACCAGATTTGGTAATTCTTACTCAGATTCTTTCCAATAACAGCGAGCAGTCCAAATAAAGGACAAGGACTATTTCATCCATCTGTTTTCACTATGCCGTAGTAGTGGTTTTATGCTTAAGATCTCAACTTGGCTGGGCAGAAAGAAACTGTGGAGACTTGAGAACATGTTTAGGTCTTATTTATTTAATTTGCACACTGGTTTATCACCTGTGTTGTGACCATATTTCTCATCTCCACCAAAGCCAGCTGCAGAGCACACCCAGTATATTCACTCCAGTAACATGTGTATACAAGTATACTGGGAAGATTTAAACATCTCACTCTGCAGCATCATTTTGGTGTGATCTAAAAGGGACTGAAAAGAGTCTGAACTAAAATATTCGTTTTTTTATCATCTATACTCCACACATACAGTACAGATTTAACTCAGCTCTGCTGCTCAACCCACAAATGTTTCAAATATGGCACAATTTAAACAGATTTATTGCCAAGAGGCATTGTCACAGATTAGAAATAATTGAACACACGCAAACTTCCTTCCTTTTTGTGCTACGTTTATTAAAGCAGGGAGTAAATGTGCAATATTTTGTAGTCAGAAACCATCAGAATCTTTCCAAAGTACAATGAAAGGCTGCAAAAGTGACATTCTGTTTCCTCATTTTCAGGAACCTGAACCTCTTTGGTGATTATTTCACAGTCAGGCCAAAAATATTCAACACAAATGACATAATTTCTCCTTTGCATGAAAAAAAGCTTCATTTTGTATTGAACTACTTTTATAATGGTAATTTCATGACCTATAGAAGCTTCTCAATCTGCAGATCACCTGGTCTCCATTTTTGTACTATTTTGGGGTAATTTCAGTCTAAAAATGTTTATTTAAGGAAATTAAATTGCTGGCAAACACATAAACTCTCATTCAACCAAAACTGGCCAAATGTTGGAACAGTATCAGAGTTAGGGATGCACAACATTTGGAAAACATGCGATCATTTTTGTGAATATTACAATAACAATATGACTTGATTTAAATAAACAAATAATTAAATGTGTTAATGCATTTCTGCTTTGAGTTAATAGCAACAAACATAGTCCCTGGATAATGAGTAGTCTATCCAGCTGCTAAAATAAAACAAAAATGCATTATTCCCATCTCAACAACAAGGTTTTGTTGAAAACGTTGCTCTTGATGGACATCTGGTGTTTTGGGAGTGAACCAACTTGTACTTAATGACTTTACCACCTCTTTCATTTCTAAAACTTTTTATGCTGCTTCAACAAGTGTCACCAAAAATGTTACAGACATGGGGAGCCTAAACTCATGGTACTGACACAATTGGCTAAAATTGACTGTAGTCCAGTTGGTTCTTCGTGATATACATATGGCTTAAAGTGATACTATGAAAATGATACATTTACGATTTATTGTACATCCCTTATCAGAGGTTTTAAAAAGGTCTTAAAATTGTCAGTTTGTGCATATATTTCCTTTGTCCTTCTTTATTGGTTTGATTTGAAATGATCGCAATAGTAATGTCTATCATATATAATAAAGGCTGTATTATGGGGTTTAGTGATTTTCAAAGTGGAAATGCGAGTTTGCCTCCTGCCTAACATTCACGCAGTTTACCTTAAAACTTAAGTGCACCTTGCTTTTTATTTCCACATTTAGTTGGCGTCAAGAGCTACAGCCTCAGTCACAATGTGCATTTGAGCCTAATTGAGTATAATTTTTATTTCTATGTAAATTAGAGAAATCTAGCCAAATATTGAGATTCACCTCTTCTGCAAAGCGTACAAAACTTACAGAACACACAATTAAACCTTTCTCTAAAATATATTTCTATAGATGACACACATGCAAAGACACTTCTATCAGGGTAATAGGTTCCTTGGCACCTGCTATTCTATGTTGGTCAAAATAATGCAGCAGAATTACGAAAGCACTGAGCTACACCTCTTCTACACCTAGTTAGTGTCCAAGTGCAAATGAGCCCTCCATTGAAACAGTTAAATGCTAATTTAATCTAGAGGGACTTCACTATTTCTCACATCAGCTTGGCAGAAGAAAATTAAGCTTTCTTTTGATGTCGAGGACAGATGTAAAACACTGTAAACTTGCAGGTGAATATCTGAAAAGATAACACTGCGCCTCTGTCTCATTAGGTAGAATTTAGAGCTGAAACACCTTTTCATGTCACCACAGTAAACAGAGTAATGTGTACCTCTTTCATCTGCTGCTTCCCCTGAGTCTCCATGCTGCTTTGATCCATGTATGAGTGTCTAAGCCTGAAAACACATCTTCACCAAAATGTTGTTTCCATGTTGATTAGGATTTTCTGATAAACCTGTTCCTCAACACCTCCACTCGTACAAGAAAAACGGGGTGAATTCATCTATTAATATTTGACGCCTTTGAAGAAGGACAGACATCTCCACAAAGAGCTCTGGAAGCTTTCTTTTAATATGTTCTAAAAATCCATAAAAAGTCTCATTTACTTTTTTATTTTGTTCATTTTACAAGACGATAAAATATATTACATTTCCATGTGCAGGATTTGTTTTACATGAACACGTTCAAGCAGTACAATGTTTGACAACATTTGATTGGAAAATCTTAGCTGCACATGTAGTTTAACATTTATGTCAACTGCATAATTAACTGTATTTCCTTTTATTCATCAGTTTCTGAATAATGTAAATTAATTTAACAAATGAATCAGGCTTTTGTAATAGATTGAAAAGTGATGAACAAACTTTCTTTCTCCTGCAGAGGGCAGAATTGACTGACAAATTACTGAAGGAGGACAACAGAGAAAACCTGCAGTTTATGGAGAAAACCCCAAGTCATTTAAATAAATAAGTAAATAAATGTGAATAATTAATTAAATACACAGCTAAATATTTCAACAGCAAAATATTTCCAATGTAAATTTTTTCTACATGTAAAAGATAATACTTTCTGTGTTTATTGTTTAATTCTTGCTGTTCTGCAATGAAGTTATTTAAACAGCCATTTTGTCAGATACATTATAATATGACCTGTCAGCTTCAGTGCAAGTCCACGTCAGACCTGATCTAGTCAAGACTAGATCGGTGTTAGCCACACCCACTGCAAGCTATAATGAACTCATTTGTGAAATATTAATGTGCTTTTGAAGTAAAAATATTTTATTACTGGTATATCAAATTAATTGCTTATTAGTGAAGTACCTATTTATTGTAAATAATTAATGACACATTCAAGTCATCTTTTTATGTTACATTTATTTATCCAAATATTACATTCTTGGCTTTCCGTACTTCTCCACAAGATCCTGTTTTCCCACCTTTTTTTCTGATGTTTTTTTGTTGCTGTATCTTTAATATTATTATTATTATTATTATTATTATTATTATTAGCAGCTTGGTGTCCCTGGTGTTTTGTTCAATTCTCACCTGACCATGAACTTGTATATCTAACATCTCCAAGACCTACAGAGGTAAATTCAACAGTAATGATAGTTGAATTAGCTACTGAACTGTTGGATTGGACTACCCTGGTTTTAGTTTCATAACCATAGTGTAGAATAAATACATTATACAAAGTGACATGGATAATTTGAGGATTTATGGCAGCTCTGTGACCAACTGAGGTCCGGAGAAAACCCTCACTCTAGAACCAATTGTCACCTCAGTTCTAGGAGATATAGTTGTCATGGCTGGGGCCTACAAAAAGATCTTGGCATTAAAGGAAGAAAAATTTTATTTATAAAGTTAAATTTACTCTGCTCCCGAAAAACTGTATATTTTTGGATTTGGTTTTTACGTTAGAAAAATTTCATAGTGTTGCGGTTGTTATATGCAGTAATAGCTTTTGCATAAATGGTACCCTGGGCAAGCCTCTTCTACAGTACCAAATATATATTTTTGAGATAGAATCTGCTGTTTAATTGTTTTCAGAAATAAAATAATAAAAACTACAGATCAAATCAACATTTTTAAAGAGTGTAATCAACGTAGAATGGTTCAGTCCAGGTTTAGTTGTCTCCATCCGTGGAGGTCATAATGCCAAAAAGCCTTGAAATTGAAAGTGTTTTCACAAATAAAATACAGTTTTCCAATTTCCAGAATGCGTATTTATAGGAAACTGCTTTTCCAAAACACGCCAGGCTGTGGCATATAGTTCAGATTTCATAGAAAGTAATGCTACTGTCTCATTAGGAGGCCTGAACCTTGACAGTTTCTCCTCCAACTGCGCTGTCGGTCAGTTCTGGGCTGACTGATTCCTTCTGACCTCGACGTGCCACAGTGTTGCCCTCAGTGCTCCAACTATCCATACTGCTTGTTGACAGCTGCTCCCTTCTGGAGCTGCTCTGGACTGGCCTGGTGCTGAGCTCCTGCCAGTCCGCTAAAGGCGAGGCGGAGGCAGGCTCGGACCGGGAGGAGAGGGTGAAGACAAGGGGAGTAACAAGGAAGGTCAGGGAATGCTCTGGCACATACATATAAACACGTTTGTTAAGGGTGTTCTCCCAACACATTTCCACTGTGCAAATCAAAGTGCAAACTGGTAATTTATTAAATTACTGCTTTCTCTTTGCCTTCAGGTACTTTTCCTAACTTATAAATAGCTGTTAGGAGGTAGAATGACACAAATGTTTAAGCAGTTGGTGTCTAATTTGCAAGTCGATGTAATGCAGTATGAGCTGCCCTCATGTTGAGCTGACTGTGGGAACACAGAGCGGTGTATGATTTTGATTTTAGAGGAAAATGGTAGGTTTCCTCTCGGCTCATAAATAGTCTATCATCATCGAGTGGCACAAGGCAGAGCAAAAAATTACCCCAGATTTTATGCTACACATCAAACACAACTGGCAGAGACTCAATTAATGATTAATATGCCATCTGTTGGTGGTGGTGGCATTTTGAGTATGAAAAGCACTCCTATCGGATGTTTGTAATCACCTGATACAGTTGTGTTGGAACACAACAACAAAGCTGTTGGAAGTGCCGTAGAGCGAGTGAGCTCAAATGTTTTGAACCACCTCCATGATATCATGAGATATTTATTGTTCCAGTGAAACACGTCTGCAGAGCCCTCCCTGCAGCGAAGTTCACACTTCAGCTGCATCGAGGATGTTGCGGATGGGGCCTTGACGGGCCATATAGAAACAGGAAACAGTTGGCTCTTGCTCAACTGAAGCGGTGCATGGGACTTTCCCACACGCCTCGGGACAATCCTCTTTCAGCCTAGTCTGTTGTTGGAGCATGTGTCTGCACCACTTCACACCAGGGAGAGGAGGAGGAGGAGACAGAGAAGGAGGGAGACTTACTGTAGAAGTTGGAGAAAACTTTTCAGAGGGGATTCATTGCCCCTTAGCAAAGAGAACAGCATAAATTATTTGCGCTGGCAGATGTTCACAGACCCAAATATTCATGAATTTGTAGAGCTGGCAGGCTTCCCACAGCCAAACTTACTGGTTTTCACGATGCGTGCAGGAGCAGTTGTTATTCTGGCTGTTTTACAGAGAGCATTAATCTGAGCTGTCAGCACCGCCAACCACTTTGGTGGAAATTATTTCACTCCTTAATAAGGGAACTCTGGTGCTGTGTTACATGTGGCGGTCAGGGCAGCATTCTTGGTGGGTCTGTCATCATGTAGCCGTTCTCCAACAGTGAGGCTTCTGTGTTGGGCCCGTAGCGAATGCTGCAACCAAGAGATGAAAAGAATACCCTAACTAGACATTAAATGGAACCACAACCTCTCAAATTCTCACTTTTGATGGTGATGTGGAGTGCCTCCTTCCAGGAGGAAGGAGAAATTCAAAATTGTGTTGACTGATCCGTGTAAATTGTTTAACTGAAGCTGAAAAGATCAGGAAAACAAGCTATTTACTGAACTCTATTTGCAGGATACCAGATTTTAAAAAGAAGAGAGATTTTTAAACGACATCCACTGCATGATGAAATAGCAAAAACCCTCTAGTTTTTTTTTCATCCTTGACAGATATCCTAAAATTCAGCAGCTCCTCCACAACTGAGACAAAACTAAACAACGCTCTCTAATGCATATGATATATTTAATAAAATTCAATTAAGTATAAGTTCATATAGCTAAGGTTTATGTAGCAATTTGTCTAGCTAGAAGATGAAACTCAGGAGATATGTTGCCTGAGTGCAGCTTGCTACCTAGCGCTCTACCTGTGATCTACCATAGTGGCGAATGACCTGTGGTAGATCACCTGTGATAAAATTTCTACCAGCATACAGATAGATGTTGTCATTTCTGCTCCGCTTCTGACCAGCATTACTCTGATGTGCACAGGCATGCATCAGCATGCTCTTCCCAACAACCGTATCACAAGAATACTTTGTATTACCAAGCCGTACAGTTGCTGTGCAAGTTTTACATTTCCACACATAATCAATCCATCCAGTTTAAGTGAACTGCAATATTATAGCTGTCAAACTGGTATTTTTTAGGACACTGTCTACCACACAATTAAAACTCTATTAATCAGTCTACAGTTGGTTTTATCAAAATTCTGTATTGGTTGGATCTAAAAAGTTACTTAAAGCTTGTGCTACACATGTGGATGGAAGGGAAGTTGAAATTCTGAGACACAGGAAAAACAAGTAGTTGCAGCAAAATATAGCGGGTAAACATGGAGGGGGAACCTTTAGAGTAGTGTGATCAGCAGATTTTTTGTACTGACAGAGAACAATTAAAAAGTAAAAATAAAAGGATGCATTTTGCTACCTGAGAAATCTTATGCTCACAAACAACAACCACCGTTGTCTCAAAGGTCTGGCTGCTAATTCTCTTAAAGCTATAGGTTGTTAGCTGGGGCATGAACTGTGCTGTGTCCTTGTCACTCAGCCTTGGTTTGGTCCTTGCCTTGCAGCCAATTTATTTTTCTTCTCATAGTCCTGGAGACAAAGGTTCTGATTGAAGGACTTTTTTTGGGGGGCGAGGAAAAATCTGTCACCCTTATTTCCTGCATTATGGAATCTTTGGGGAAAGTTAAAGTGTTCACTTCGTTAATTCCAGTGTTCTCAATAAGCAATCAAACATCTATTCGACATAGTCCCATTCAAATATTGTTTTCTAAAAAAAAGCGAAAAACAATCCAAGGACAAATGCTGTATCCATATATGTTGTTCTTGTAGTAAAGAGCACATTTCAAATGATTTTGTAATGCTTAGAAGTGGTTTTATAACTGAAATAGTCACACTAGGCCCAGAGGTTACTAATGTTTCGAGAGGTTAACCCTTTTGTTAGAAACAAATGTTGCAGGTATCATTTTCAAAACCTGAAAAACTTCTTTAGAGGCTTTTTCATTAAAGTAGTTGCAACAGCATTAGACATTTATTATGTTTATGAGCTAAAGTCTTTATATTTGTCTGTATTGGAAAACGGATTTTGAAAATACATGTTACTGTGAGTTATGCGGTCAGTTATTCTAGTTGTACAAATCCACAATCATTATAAGGGCTCTACTGAGCATTTATAAAAAGGGGCACTTTGTGACAAATGTGCAGCCTGTCGAGGCAAAATATCATGTTGCTATCTATTCAATCCTTTTTTATAGGTACTGAGTCATGAACCAAATATGCTTCACACCTGCATGGGAAGCACATAACAAAAAACATAGCATAGTAAAGCTATCATCAGTGCTTGGAGATGCAAATAACAGCAATAAAGGCAGATGAGACAACCCGAAACTGTCACGTTGTACCTAACTGCTGAGGGAAAAATGACTTAGAGCCTTTTCAGCCAGAGAGCTTTGGCAGACTGCCACTTAGCGAGGTCCCCCTGAGGGCCCTTACTCATGAATCAGAGAAAATGGGAATTACACATATTAAAGAGGGTAAACGTCAGTAATCACAGCATTGGGAGGGTGCTTGAGGACTCATCAGGCCTGCCTTTTTTAGAGACACTTGTTTTAAAGAGCCACAGCTTTAAGAAGCCGACCGCAATGCCAGGATTACACAGTTCACCTAATGAGAATCCCAGTCAGCACACCTGTGTTTACTCCCCAGCTATCTCTCACCCGCACACCGATGGAACGTACTGCAGAAACCCCACCTGATCCCTCTGATCTGTGAGCCCAGTCATGTCAGGATCTGACATATCGGCTGTTGTCTTCTGTCCATTGATATTTCCAGCATGTTTGTCTTGCATTGACTGTTTTGTGGTCCCTTGCAGAGGTGAACCTTGTGGTTTTTGACATGGAAAAGTTTGTTTGTTTGTCTGTCTGGTCTGCAAAGGTCACGCAGCGTTAGGTTTGTTTGGTGGGTCAATTGAGTCCACTAACAGAGGAGGCCTAGGGAGGAGAAGCGATGGAGGGAGAATTACTCAAGCCTCCTTTCCTCCCTGTGTGTTCCTCCTCCGCTGGAGTTGGTCAGACTACTACTCTGATAAGATTTCTGGAGTTGCTCCACATGACTTACTGCTGTTGGTACTTTGACAGAAAACAGCCCTCGAGGGAAACTTAGGCAACCATAAATATTTAGGCACCAGAGTGCTTTATGGAGTTTGTTGTAAAAGGATTTATAACAGCCCGGGAGGTGATGAATCAGTGTCCCAGGACCTGAAGCAGCCAGTGTTTACAGCATCGCATGTGAACTGAACCAAATAAGCACTTCAGAAAAAGGAATGTAAATACCTCTGCCTCTCCAAACAGGTTCCAGAAAACAGGTGCGAGCAAATCTTGGTTCAAAAATCATAATGACCAGCAGAGACGATTCACAAACAAGTCGAGTCAAGGCCTTATATGGACTGTTGATAATGGTTAAGATCTGGCACAAATACAGTCTCTATAAAACACAGAATAACAGCTAGAATGTCTCCAAACTCATTTCTGATGGGATTCAGAGGTAATCTGCATCTCATTCACCTTTAAAAACAGCTCACCAGTTCATGCATCTACAGTTTAATGCAACTACTACATTTAATTTCTTGCCATTAACTGACTGATCTTATGTCTCCATTAATTTCTTATTGGTCTTCTTTTTTTGTTACTAATAACACATAATAAATAATAATGAACTTTGTGATGGGTTTTCTGCCAGGTTTTGGTTTATTTGTTTTTATTTTATTTTTGCTAGTTTTCTGGTCCTTTTTTTATCATTGTTACTAAGTACAATTGTTTTATTAATTATCTTAGCCAGTACTGTCATGTTTTTGATATATTATTAATTATATAACTAGAACTTTAGCGTTTTTAAAAATGTTTTAGTTATTTCTCAGTTTTCTTATATTCACCTTTCCTTCTGTTCTGTTGTATCCTCTGTAAAGCTCTTTATGCTACACTTGGCTGTATGAAAGCTGCCCAATAAAAAAGTTTGACTGATTGATTTAAGTAGCACCTCTAGATTTATTCTAGCACCTCTAGATTTAGAAGTAGCACCTTTATTTAGCGATCATCTCTTGGTGTATGCTGCCAGATTTATTGTGTGTGCCTTTGAACAGTCCAGTCTTATGTTTTGTTTTTTGGATTTGATGCTGTGGCAACATCTTTTGAAGTTACCAACCCAACAAATGGTGCTAATAGTCCTGCAGTTCTGTCCCTCCATGACCTAGCATAGGAAGTTTTTTTTCTTTAAACCAATTTAAAGCTTTTGTTTTGATCCGCTGCGTCCTATTTGCAGTCCTTTGATGGTAAAGTTAATTTGCTGGACTTAACAGAAATTCACCGATGTGTACTTAAGCCTTTTCATTTTATCGTGTATGTCTTTGTAAAAATCAAGTCCAGATGTTTTTTGATTGTGGTTGGGCAAAGGTGAATTGTGTGAAGCTTGATTTTGCCACAAGCCATGTAGGAGATGCAGCAAAGGTGTGGAAGATGCTATGGTCAAATGAGACAAAAAAATTTACTTTTTGGCTGTGTACGCTGGAAAAGTAACACTAAACATCAGTCTGAAACAAATCATCCCCACAGTATTATACTTAATGGAGTTGTTATTGGACCTAAATGCAGAAAGAACAATGGGAGGATCATGATAAATTAGAAACTGAAATGCTTATAAATACTGGGGAGATGATTAGTGGAACTAGGACCAGGTGTGTCTAATCCTCAGAATGAATAGCAGCTGTGAGTGGAGTAAGAATATAAAGCTGAGGTTAGTGTGACTAATGACACAGAGCAATTAAAACAATGTGTGCAGACACATGTTGAACAACCAATAAAGGTGAAATAACTAGTACAACCAAACACACATGAACCATCACAAAAACAGTAACACACAAAAACTCAAGAATAACTCCAAATACAAGAACACTGACAAAACCAAACAAAAAGTCCATGAGATTACTACAGGTATGCCCAAGCCTCATCCCAACTAGCAAAGGGCCAGTGCAGGAACCAGTGGAGGACTAATTGAGGGCAGCTGGTTAGCATCAGTGGCCAGCAAAGGCTCTCAGAAGAACTGCCAAACAAGAAAGGAATCCAGAGACTGTGCCAAGGGGAAGGCAGAGGACTCCCTCAGAGGAACAGATTATTGGAGAGGCAACTTCTCTGTGGAGTCATGACACATGAAAATGATGGTGGCTGCCTCATGCTGTGGGGTTGCTTTCCTTCAGTAGAGACAAGGAAGCTGGACAGAGCTGATGGGAAGATGGATAGAGCAAAATACAGTGCAACTCTGAAAAAAAAACCAGAAGCTTGTGGTTCTCATGTGACAAAATACAAAATATTTAAAGGCGGGTGAAGACTTTAGCAAGGAACTACAGGGGTTGGACAATGAAACTGAAACACCTGTCATTTTAGTGTGGGAGGTTTCATGGCTAAATTGGACCAGCCTGGTAGCCAGTCTTCATTGATTGCACATTGCACCAGTAAGAGCAGAGTGTGAAGGTTCAATTAGCAGGATAAGAGCACAGTTTTGCTCAAAATATTGAAATGCACACAACATTATGGGTGACATGCCAGAGTTCAAAAGAGGACAAATTGTTGGTGCACGTCTTGCTGGCGCATCTGTGACCAAGACAGCAAGTCTTTGTGATGTATCAAGAGCCACGGTATCCAGGGTAATATCAGCATACCACCAAGAAGGACGAACCACATCCAACAGGATTAACTGTGGACGCAAGAGGAAGCTGTCTGAAAGGGATGTTCGGGTGCTAACCCGAATTGTATCCAAAAAACATAAAACCACGGCTGCCCAAATCACAGCAGAATTAAATGTGCACCTCAACTCTCCTGTTTCCACCAGAACTGTCCGTTGGGAGTTCCACAGGGTCAATATACACGGCCGGGCTGCTATAGTCAAACCTTTGTTCACTCATGCCAATGCCAAACGTCAGTTTCAATGGTAGAAGGAGCGCAAATCTTGGGCTGTGGACAATGTGAAACATGTATTGTTCTCTGATGAGTCCACCTTTACTGTTTTCCCCACATCCAGGAGAGTTACGGTGTGGAGAAGCCCCAAAGAAGCGTACCACCCAGACTGTTGCATGCCCAGAGTGAAGCATGGGGGTGGATCAGTGATGGTTTGGGCTGCCATATCATGGCATTCCCTTGGCCCAATACTTGTGCTAGATGGGCGCGTCACTGCCAAGGACTACCTGTCAGGATGTGAGATTTTGGACTTTGTTTGTGGTTTGGTGTTTTGTTTTACTAGATGCTCTTGTTTGAAGTTTTGTATTCTTGTTCATCACTTTGTGTTCTGACAATTCTGGTTTCCTTTTGCCTCCCTGTCTGTTCTCCTCTCATCATTAGTTTTCCTCTTTTAGTTGTTAATTACTCAGTTTCTGCTCCCTTTACATTCATTGTCCCTCTTAGCTCTGTTTCTTCTGTTTATCTTTATTCTCCAATTCCTCCTTGAACAGGTTAGCTTTAGTTACTGTTTACTTTTATTCTAGTCATCCTTTCTCCTGTTCTGCTTGGGTCTGTGTTTCTCCTTATTGGTTAATCTGTTTCACCTGCTCCCTCTGCCTCCCAGCCTCCTTGTGTCACCTGTTCCCTGTTCCTCTGATTACCTGCCCTATTGTTTCTTGTCCACCTTTGTCTGTATTTAAGTTTGCCTTCGTCCTTTGTTCCACGCGGTGTCGTTATGTCTTTTCAATGACCTCATGAGATGTCTTTTGGATTTTGTCCTTGAACTGGATAATCTTGTCACCCTGCATCTCGCCTGCATGTAAGTGGACTCGCTTTAAATTAAAGGAGTTTTCGACCACCTCTTTGCTTTTCTCCGTGCTTGTCTGCCTTTTGGTCCACCACAAAAATAGAACTATGACACTACCGAACCATTCTTGAGGACCATGTGCGTCCAATGGTTCAAACATTGTATCCTGAAGGCGGTGCCGTGTATCAGGATGACAATGCACCAGTACACACAGCAAGACTGGTGAAAGATTGGTTTGATGAACATGAAAGTGAAGTTGAACATCTCCCATGGCCTGCACAGTCACCAGATCTAAATATTATTGAGCCACTTTGGGGTGTTTTGGAGGAGCGAGTCAGGAAACGTTTTCCTCCACCAGTATCACGTAGTGACTTGGCCACTATCTTACAAGAAGAATGGCTTAAAATCCCTCTGACCACTGTGCAGGACTTGTATATGTCATTCCCAAGACAAATTGACGCTGTATTGGCTGCAAAAGGAGGCCCTACACCATACTAATAAATTATTGTGGTCTAAAACCAGGTGTTTCAGTTTCATTGTCCAACCCCTGTATGTGATTTTTTTAAGATAATTTTTGAAATGTCCAGTAACATATTGTTGCTTTGTGTAGATTGCTAAAGGACACAAAATAAGGAAAAATAGAGGTACACATTTTTGAACCACCTGTCAGGCCACTTCACTAAAATAGGTATATTAAACACGTTTCTTGTAGGTTTTACTGGTTCCTACACGTTTAAAACCAGTATGACTCCTCTTGTGTCCTGCTAAACAAATCTCTGGAAGCTGCAGGCTGCCTTGGCAGTCTTCACCACTACTCTTCCTTACCTTCACTCTCCTCATCAATGTTTCATGAGGGTGTTATCAGCATCCCTCTCATCTCTGCCTTCCACCTCAGGTCCTGTCTGCCCTGACGCTTTCATATCCATCCTGCAGGGCAGCCGGACATCTTGTCCACTTTCAATGCTGTGCCACAAGCCTCTTCATCCTCCCCCTGCTGCTCTGCTTCCTCCCCGTGGGGTCACACGGCCGCCCTGTCCCAGATTGCCGGAGGATCAGGATTCCTCATTATCCTGTTAACTGTGCATTTATCTGACAAGACAAGGAGAGCGAGAGCGACCCCCGGCATCATTAAGCTTTAATGGACAGCCTAGAAATGAGGGAGACGCCATAAAAGCAGGAGCCGAACCGGAGTTTCTCTTTAATGTCTCTGATCGCCCTGACAGGATTATTAATCAGGAACTAAAGGAATTTAAAACCTTTGCTCTTGGCTTCCTCACTAGAGTCTTTAGCTTGCACCATTACATAGCAAGCCAGGGTCAGGAGGTCTGCAGCTAATTGGTTCTACAGGGTTTTGAATAACAATGAGCTGAACCCAATTACTGAACTACAGAGAGGCGGAGATGAGAGGCGAGGGAGGGAGGGCCCAGTGGAACAGGCTCATAGAGGATGCAGAGAGGAGGAGATGGGTAGGTTGTTTCACGGCTGCCGTCTCTCTCCTCCTCAGAGTGGGGATATTAATGAGATCAGTAAATGAGTGCTGGCATTGATGAGGATGTGTCGGCGCAGAAAAGCAGCCGCCCTGGCCCTGCAGGACAGCAGGATCTCCTCATTCCCTATTCTATTTGACTCACAACGAAAGATGTTTGCCATGTTCTTTTTGTCCCAGATTTTTCTCTTTCTCTGTATCTCATGTTCATTTATTAGTGATATATTTTCTTTACTTTCCTCTGACACAGGGGATCGTAGCGCTGCAGTGCTTTGATGGCACTACAGCATCTCGCTCTGTCTTGTAAAGCCTTTAATGCTTGTCTTCAGGGGTTAGTATTCAGCTGTGGGTAATGCAGTTAGTCCCAGCCATTTAGAAACAGTTCGCCAGTAAATCTGTACTCACTCAAATTGGTAGCGGGTTGTTCCCTGATTTTCTGACCCCTTCTGCTTTTGTCCACATTAATGCTTGCTTTTCATCCTCTCACTGATCCATTCTTACAAGCTGCTGATGAATTTACAATTCTGTACAGTGCTTTGCAAAAGTATTAATACATCTTGGCATTCTTCACATGTTGTTATAGCCCCTAACTTGTACCTTATTGTAAAGTGAATGGAAATTTTATTTTCCTAAAGTTTTTTACAGTTAAAGATGTAAAAATTATGGTATGCATAAATTAGTCCCTTTTATGCTGATGGCCATAACTAAAATCCAGTTGCCCTTAGAAGTCACATAATCAGTAATTAGAGTTCACCAGTGTCTAGTTTGATCTCAGTCTGAATGAAACTATTCTGTAAAGGCCTCAGAGGCTTGTTAGAACATTAGTGAACAAAGAGCACCATGAAGACAAAGGAACATACTAGAGAGCGGTCAGGGAGAAAGTTTAAAGCGCAGTTGGGTCACCAAACATAGAAAAATTTATAGACTATAGCACAATTTGCAAACTTATTAAATCACTGCCATTCACCTAAATTGACAGGCCGGGCAAGGAGAGCATTAATATGAGAAGCACCCAAGAGGTCCATTGTGACTCTGGAGGAGCTGTAGAGAACCTCAGCTCAGGTTAGAGACTGTGTTGACCTGGCCTTTATGGAAGAGTGGCAAATAGAGAACCATTGTTGAAACAATAGCCTTAAGATGTCTTGTTTGGAATTTACCGCAAGCCATGCAGGAGACAGCTAGCATGTAGAAGAAGGTGCCCTGTGGAAACCAAAATGTACCTTTTTTTGCATACATGCAAAATGCTATGAATGAGGGAAACCTAACAATGTACACACCACCTCCACCATGACTTGTGACGGTGGCAGCATCATACTGTGTCTACAGTAGAATGGTTTAGATCAAAGCATATTCATGTGTTAAAATTGACAAATTTGACCCAAACTTCAAAGAAGATCTGACAATTCATGTTCAAAGATGTTCTCCATCCAATTCAACTAAGTCTGATCTATTTTAGAAAAAAGAAAGGGCAAAATTGTTCAACCTCAAGATGTGCAAAGCTGGTAGAGACATACCTCAAAAGACTGGTGGCCAATGGTGGTTCTACATAACATTGATTAGAGGGGCTGAATGAAAGTGCCTACCACAATTTTTAGATGTTTATCTGTAAAAAAAAAAAAAAATGAAACCATACATCCTAGTCCTTCTACTTCACAATTATTGTGTCACATATAACCCTAGTAAAATACATGAAGTTTGGGGCAAAAACACAACAAAATGTAAAGCAGTAAAGAAAATCTTTTACAATGCTCTATATGTGGTTGTCAAATAAAGCAGCACATTATATCTGCACACTGCCCTACATGTGCTGTATACCTTGCCCTGATATGGATGGTTAAAATTATTTGAACAGAAGCTATATCAGATTTAAAGAGCTAATTTGTTCCAGCAGCAAAATGGCTTTTCAGGATGTTGAAAGGAGTCCTTTTTATTTTTCGATTGTACTCATTATTTTCTGCCCCTGACGTTTTTGCATCAGTGCTGAGTGTTAGGACTTTCAAATTGATCTGTGCTTAAATAATCTCTTTCAAATTCATGAATTCATAGTGAGCAATCCCCTCTTCTGAGCTTTCATCACTTTCAATAAACCCATGAGAAGCTGCCATTACGCATCAACCTTCTCGGCCCCCTCTAAACCGGCATTCAAGGACTGCAATTTGAAAATGTGATTTAAATATTGCTCAAAACCAATAGCTTGCATTTACCTAGATCAGCCCCCCACCCAAACACACCCACACACCTGCGCCATGCTACGACGTCTGACAATAAGCCGAGGGTGTCAACTGCACTTCCTGTGCTTGAGTCAATGACATTAATTGCCTGAGGTAGAAAGTTTAGCCCTGACGTTTCTAGATCACCAGGCATGCAGAAATCATCTGCAGGGGCCTGCTTTTCTGCATGCATCTGTTGCTTCTTTTTTATGGTTGAATTTCTCAGAGATGAGTAGAATTCTCTTTGCTTATACTTTCAATCGTTTATGGAGCACCAGAAGACTCCAGCTGGAGGCTTCTTCTTTACTCTCGATTACAAATGAACTACAAATCCTTGAGCTTTTTGCTGTTCATTCTTCAATTTTGTAAGCACCACATCTGTATCTTTTCCTCCCCAGTTCAGTGATCATGCTATGTATACACAAAATAAAAATTCTGGACAGATAAAAGTCTGAAACATTGAGTAAGCAGTGCACTCCTTGCAGATGAGCTTCCGAGAACCGCTTTGAATATTCATCACCAATGACTGACTGGCTTCTCAAGGATTTGTGCAAGTCTTGCAAATACACTTCTGAGATTCCTCCTCTGCAGTGTGGTTGGATACGGATTATGCGAGTGAATCTCATCATTATAAAAATGGTTGCGGGTGCCTTTCACTCCCAAACAATCCTCAGAGTCTGTAAATGTATTCCGAACTCTCGAATCTGCATATTTGCATACTGTAACAGGAGCTGCAGCTGCGGTCTCCGAAGAGTTTATCATTATTTCACATTTATTTTGTTTCCCTAATTACCTAATTAATTCTGTTGTTTTGATTGTGGTGTTTACCGTTTGTTTTGTGGGGGCGTAATCCTGTTCTATTTGTCTGTTTGAAGAAGGAGCAGTCTCGCTGAATTATTCATGCTGCGCTCTAGCGACAGCACCAACCGTTTAAATGATGAAGCATTTGTGAAATCCTCTCTTTCACACGCACACACTCTTTTTCTTCTTTTCACTCTTGCCTCTCTCTCTTTCTCTCTAAATGCCTGAGGCGGTGGAAGTGTAAGGACGGGAGAGGATTTGACTCACCAGAACACCTCAAATGAGGCGACGGAAAAACATGTCCCTCTAATGTGTCTGACTGGTTTCAAAGAGAAGGCCAAAACCGAAAGCCACGTTCTTATCTCGCACCATTATGTGACCTTTCATTTCCACTTCTCACAGGAAGCAGTGCTCCACCCTGGGCATCCAACATATGTGTGTATGTTTCTGGCTCTCAGAACAAAAATGTGCACACTTGAGTCGACACAGGCGCCTCCTACACCCCCAGAAGAGCTGCTGATGTGTCAAAATGGTGTTCACTGATTGGATATCATTGTGTCATGTGCTGACTGGCTATCCACTTTACACCTTTAGCTGTGACTGCTCTTGTTGTTGACTATAGTGTATAATACACAAGAGTATGGCGAAACATTTTCGCAAACACTCAACATTCTTGATATCAGCAATAATTTATGTCCATTGGTTTGTGACTGTTTTTTGATAGTAAGAGGTTTGCTAACATTTGTTCAATATCTTGCTGAACTAGTCAAAAAACAGTCTTACAAGTGTTGTTTTTTGCCAACTAGTGGCACGTTTGTCTTATTAGTAGAAGCTAAAGTCCAATTAGCCATAGTAGAGCACCAGTCCCAGCTAATAGACCGTTTGACACACAAGTAAACAACTTGTTAACACACACTTGTTAACAACTTGTCCTTAAAAACGTAAACATGTTAATGTGCATGCTATTTGACTAGTGCTACCTTGAATTTCAACTAATAGACCATAAAAAGTGCAATAGCTTTTTCTAGTAAAACCAGTTTACTACTGGAACTAAAAGGGGTTACACTAGTGTGCCTAAAATGCACTAGAAAATGTTTAGTAGTCTGCTAGTAAGACTACTTTTGATCTATATGTTAACTAATAAAGCCTAATGTGCTTGCTAGTTAACCAGTTTAGGCTATTTCGACCTTACTAGTTAAATAATGTACATTTTTGGTGCCCTAGTTGACTGATTTTTGGCTGCATTTGTGATCTATTATGCCCATTTTAGGCTCTACAAGTTCAAAGTTTAGGTGGCCATAGTCAACAGAGTCCAAAAAGTACACTTGAAGCCTTTTTTAACCATAGTAGCTCACTACTGCAGCTTAAAGGTATTAACTAGTTTTCCAAAAGTTTACTAGTAACACTAGTAAACTTTAGCCTTTATGTTAATTAATGAAGCTTAAAATATATACTATTTAACTACCGGAAGCTGTTTTGACCTTACTAGTTACCTAGTGAACATTTTTGACCCCATAGTTTAAATTTACACTAGTGAGCTATTTTTGCCAAAGAAGCTTCAGCCGCAACCAGTGCACTATGTATGCTCTACTAGTCAACCTGTTAAATTTTTTAGGTCATATTAGTCAACTAATAAAGCCTAAAAAGTGCATTTCTTGAATGTTTTTTTCTTTTTATGCAGTTGTACTTCACTAGCGAAGTTAACTGTTAAGTATTTAATAAGTGCATCAAAAATCTTATAAAAATGTCTTATAGTTTACCAATAACACTATTTTTGGCCCTGCACGTTAACTAGGAAAGCATAAAATGCATACTAGTTAACTAGTAGAAGCCATTTTGGCATTACTCATTAACTGCAGGCCAATTTTGGCCACCCTAGTTTACTTTTTTGGTGTTGGAAAAAAAGTTCCAGCTAATCAACTCATCTGCTTTTTAGGCTGCACAAGTCGGCTAATCTGCACATTTGAGGGTTACTAGAAAATTACTTGGCAAAATATGTGCTGACTAGTTAACATTTTGGCTTTTGTAATGTAGTTAATTTATCTGACATAGTCATCAACCAGTGCTTTAGAAGGATACAATTTGGGACTTTAGCACTACAATTACGATTGGATTTCTGGAGTAGGATTTCTGCTCCTACTTGTTCGCAAAATTTGTCGCTAGCAAGAGTGTTTTTGAACTATAGGCAACAAAATATTGAACTAATGTGAGCAAATCTCCAACTAGTTCAGGTGCCAACTATTGGGCAAGAACTAGGGCTGATATCAAGGTTATTGAATTATCACACAAATGACTTGCCATACTGGTCAGCTGAATCAATAGATCTATTCCAGGGTTGCTGGCATCTGGTTTGACTTTCTTTTTTAGGAAAATGCAGTGTCTTTACTCCCAGTGTGATCTTAATGGTGCTCCACTTTGTCAGAGAGAAAAGGAAGAAGGGGAGGAGGTGGGAAGCAATGGGGCTCTCTAGGGGTTTTCTGTTTGTAGTGTTTACTGCTAAACCCGTAAGGACTTACAGGCACTTTCATCAGCACTCAGTGGTACATAATACACTCTTCCCCGCCTGTGTTCAGGCAGCTTTTAATGTCTTATATTACTGTCACTCTCCTGCGCGTTAAAAAAAATCCTGTACATGACACCTTAAAGTCCCACGGGTCACTCGTGTGTCCCAGCTAGGCCTGACTACCATTTCCAAGTTGTTGCACACTCTCATTACTCATTTACATGAATAGGTTACTACATCAGCTGTCATTTGCTTGCAGCTTCTCGAATTGTCTTCTCTCAGGAGCGCATTGTCCTTAATATTAGCAAATGCTAAACAGTTTCATCAAAAAGTTTCATCGTATTTTAGAGCCAGAAAACCCAATCTTGAAAGTATGAAATATTAATAAATCACAATCAGCCTTTTCATTGTTTTTCAAAACAAATTAATAATTGGTAGACACACTTTTCAGGCACAAAAAGAAACCGGGGAAAAATATACTTAAAATTGTAAAGGCACCTCCATTCATGTCTGGAAGACTGTCTTATGCTATAAATAAGGAATTTTCTCTTTGAAAATACAGAAAATAAACATAGTGAGCACTTTTACCACAAAGACCAAATACTCAAAAGGAAGCGGGAAGTCAACAGTCAGACCACAGATACAACTATTGGTTTTGTTTTATGAGCATTATGCTTATCAGGTCAGAACCAGATTTCTTATGCAGCTTTTTTACTTGTAGTGTCTGTTCACAGATCCCATGAAATCAATACCCGCTGATGATCCACTCGTTCTTTTCCTCAGCTTCACCCATTCAAATCTTTACTTTATGAGTTTGAGATTCCAAACATACTGTCATCACTCTTCATCAACTTCTGGCTGCATTACAGGTTGCCTTATGTGCCGTTTTTTACATATTTTTTCATTTCATATATGAAAATTAATGCAATTATTGCAACCTACAAGCCCAAACACAAGTAAAAAGGAAAAGTTGTAAAAATGCTGAAATGTACCCTTTAAGGTTCTTTTAAAGAAAGAAATTTCATGAAGCGTTCTCTCACCAGTACTGACTCCAGGCAGACAAAGCCTTGAGCAAACGGTTAGTATAGTTTTATTTAAAATCCTTTTCAATGTGTTGTTTTCTCTCTGTAGGCTTGTGGATTCTGCATTCTATTTGATCTGCCCTAAACATACATCTTTAATCTTTGCTGCAGGCTGTGTGAGAGTGTGTGTCACAGGAGCCTCTCCACAGAGGCTTGAGGCCTGCTTTTTTGGAGTGCTGCAGTTCCTCTGGAAGACCTGCAGAGGGCAGCACACTAAACACACCGTCACCTCTTGCAGCAGCTAGGTTGCACCTGCACACAGCCCTCACTATCAACATACATCTTCATTAGCTCAATGGAGGAAGTCAGGGAAAAAATAAATAATAAAAAGAGAGAGAGAGAGAATGAAACCATCGTTGGCCCGCAGGGTGTTCTACTGTTTGCACTGACACAGAGGACGAGTTATGCTAATTGAGAGTTTTTTGCATAATTAGAGAGAGAGAGACAGAAAAAATGTATTATTATTATTAGTGGGGAATAGCCAGACTGAGGGTAATTTTAAGTTTCCCAGCAGGGTGCAACCGGAGAACAGAGGAGACGAGGACACAGTCTCAATGTTATTCCTGCTGTCTTTTGATGCAGGCAGCATAATTCATTTAATATACTTAGCCTGAGTATGGTTTAATGATGATGACTTTTCCCAATGTGATTTTTTGAAAGTGTTTTAATGTGTTGTCTTCATAGTCGATGTGTGTAGGGAAGTAAATTTGAAGATTGCATGTTAAGTTATCCAACCAAATATTCCTCTTGTGTTAAATAAGCCATCAATTTTTGCAACTTTGTCCTGGCAACAATCTCCTGCTTTTGTTGTAACTGTTATGGCTCTGTGTCGAGACTATGGGCGAGGCATTATTTATATGTAGTGAGATCTTGTTTAATGGTACCCTTGGGAGACAGCGGCTAGTCAGCAGTCAAGAATTGCTGCTGATTTCAGCAAGTTATTAAAGGGACACTTTAGGATGTTTTAGGTTCTGTTGAGGTTCTGTTGAAAGGTTAATTAATAGGTCACCTGCAGGTGATACTTCTCCTGGCCTCTCCATTTAGCACAAATCCATTTAAGACATTGCTTGAGGCTCAAGCTAGTCCAAGTGGGGCCAAGAGCGAAGTGGACCTCTACTTATTTAAAATAACTTAAATCATAAAAACATGATAATAGTTTATGGTAAAGATTGTTTATGAACCTTCACACCACTGTCACATTTGCGTTGTATTGCATTTATAGAGAAGCTGATAATTATTTATATGGGAAATTGAGGTAGGAGGTGGTCCAACACCAGTTAGCTTCCTACGTGAAACACACAATAAGAACAAGGAGTGAAAGCATTGTAGCAATTTAGTTTAATGGTATTTTGTTGATTTCTACATTGCACAATTATTCTATTAGAGAGTTTCTCTCACCAAAATGCTTCATGTGTTTGGTTCTCAGTAGGTGTTGCCAGCTTAGAAGCTTTGTCTCTATATTAGACCAGTTTTCAGATCCCTCTAGCAACTAGTTTTCAAAAAGGTTAGCAACAAATCTAATCTCTTAATAGTTTTTTTTTCTATTGTCTTGTTCCCTTCATGTTAATGTAGACGGTATACAAAGAAAATGTTAAAGATGTAATTTTTAAGAAAATATTCATATTTGACTTTGATTTTATGGTATGCTCCTAATTCAGTGGCATCCAAACTTTTTGCCACATGGGCCATAATTCATTAAGTCGAAAGCGCCTGTGTGCACAAAGATGATTTTGTTTTATAAAACCGCACCAATGTTTTTGAATTTTTGTTTACCTGCTCAACAATAAACTACACATACTACATTTTAGTAAAACAAAGAAAAAAGGTATCTGTAAATCACTGTGGGTCGCAAACGAACAGGGTTTTGGAGGTTTGCCTTATTTTAAAAAATGCACACAGTTTACATATAACATTTACCTTATTTAGTAAAGATGTTGCTCTTAACATTTTCCATTTTAAGATTTCAATATTTCAGTAAAAATCTAACTCTAATTAAAAACAAAAAAAAGTTTCCACCTGCATCCTGTGCTGGGGGGCCAAATATGTAACATTCCTGAACTGTGGTCAGGGGCTGCACAAAATCAGTTCAGGGACCACAAATTGCGCCCAGGCCACACTTTGGACAACCTGTCCTAAGAGAAGCATTATATTAAACCCCAACTAGACTTAAAAAAACATAAAGAAATAAAGAAATACATAAAAAAATAAAAAAATAAATTGTGTATCACATAATTTGTTATTTCTCTCTCCTATAGTGTCTATTACAGTTACATGGCCACTCAATATCAATGCACAAATGGCCATTTGTGCATTGATTTACATTATTGAGTGACTTTTAGTAGACTTTTTGGGCAGCCACTGGGTCCCTTTCTTACTGAGGAGTTGGCAACACTGTTCTCACTGTTCAGACAGGAAGATGAACAGTGGCGCATCAACTCCATCTGTTTTTTCGTGTGTAAATAATCATAAGCTTCTCTGCAAATTAGACTGTTGAAAGGTTCTTCAAATAGTATTTGCCTAAAGTGATGCAATGTTTTTAAAAAACTGGAATTAGACTAGAAATCCACTTTGGTCATGGGCCCACTTGGATTAGCGTCAATCTTTAAGGATTAAAGCTGACTAATCTGGATTCACACTAAATGAAGATGCAAAGAAAGTTATCTACTGCAGGTAAGATATTACATATATATAACTGGATAACTTTCTCACAAATCCTGAATTTGAAAACAAACAACTGTCCTTTTAACCCTAACACTAATTATTATTCATCTTTTCTCCTGACTACAATTTAACAAACATTAAATGCTAAGTGAAGAAAGTTCCCTTTCCCTCAGAGCACAGCACTTGAACTTGCTTTAAGACTATGAGTGATAGTTTATGTTGCAGTAAGTATTCCTTTCTAAGGCTTTACATGACGCTGGGGATTAGGAGAGTGTACCACACTCATCTCATTTGTGTCAGGGCTGGGAAAAGGGGACTTCTTTAAACACACACTGCACCAATAAGCCACACAGCCCAGCATGAATACAAGAACTGAGAGACATTCCACCTGCCCCAGTTGTTCTTCACAAGCGTGGCCTTCTAATGCTGTGCCTGCTTCACAAATTCAAGGAACATTCTCTTGCTTCAAAGGTTGCCTCAGTTTTTTTTTTCTATCTGTGTGCACCAGCCCACGGCCAGAACCAGTAGATTAATATTTCAAAACATGTTTCTTGCTTCCAACCCCCTCCTCTCTCTCTCTCTCTCCCTCTGCACCCCTTCCCCCAACAGCATCATCTCTCGCACATGCAGCCCATTCCCTGTTCACCACTTATTCTCCTATCTCAACCCCTGACACCCCTTTCCTCTCTCCATCCACCACCCCCACCTGCCTGCATGTTCACCAAAATGTGTGATGTTTCCCCCTCTATCTCGTGCTTTGCTGCTCCACTGCTCTCTTCAATCCGTTCGCCAGGATAGTATGTTTTATG
This sequence comes from Girardinichthys multiradiatus, assembly GCF_021462225.1. NCBI lineage: Eukaryota > Metazoa > Chordata > Actinopteri > Cyprinodontiformes > Goodeidae > Girardinichthys > Girardinichthys multiradiatus. The sequence goes on along the minus strand of NC_061795.1, from coordinate 24,852,069 downwards.
GATTAATAAGAAGTGATCCTGGAAGGTCCAGTCAGGCTGCTGAGGCGCCAAAAGCAGGAGGATGAAGCAATGAAGCAGAGGGGGAGAGGGGCAGGGAGCCGTCTGCAGTCGAATTTTAATGAGTACCTAGGGGAATATCCTTTTTTTTTCATGGGGTATCCTTCTGTTGCACCACTCTAAATCACTGTCACACAAACAAGGTATTCCCATAATGCCTCTGGTTTGGCTTGGTAACTGTGTCATCTTGTGGCGCAGCCACCTCTCCGGCACACCTGCTCTGCTACCCTAATTGAACAGATGATCTGCCAATTTGTCATGTTTATCTTCAGAGGCGTTCTGGCGTCAATGCCCTGCTCTGCTCAGCCCCCTCAGAACACAGTGCAGATGTTAGCACAGCTTTTTTCTTCTTTTTTCTCCTCATGACAGATCTTGTAGTCATTACTGAATAATTCATTGCTGCATTAATGTCTTTAGATAGCATCTCCAGCATCTTGCTCTGCTTTTTTGGCACGCTCTCTTCTCTTTCTCCTCCAGCTCCTCACAAGGGAAATCTTTATTATTCTCTCCTCAGACAGCAAAATATGCGGATAAAAGATAATTGCCTGCCTTGACTTGGCCATTGATATGAAAATAGGATTGAAATTATTCGCTGAGGTTTAAAGGTTAGTTGAAGGTTATTTGTGAAAAGATGTTGCAAAAAAAGGATCCTTTATGTTTAGCCTGGCAGCGGGCCTGACAAGACATGTCTGAGAGGCTAATATGTTGCGCATCCTGCAAAGGCCATGCAGCAAATAAACAGAAAAAAGGTCTCCTGAGATTTTAACTCTGGCAAAGTCAATTATTCAGGAGCAAATTAAGGCTCACTCTCTGCATAAACATGATATGCTTCAAATAAGGTTCTGAGTGTGATTTTTGAGCACACTCCCGTGTCTTTTTTTCATTTTGTGTTCAGTGTGTCCCTTTGTTCACTCTTCCATGCATGGTGGAACACAGTATGTAAACTGTAATGAAGAGGGAACAGGGCTCTCTCAAGCAGTTTAATGTATTCGATCCGTTGCATGCTTATAGGCTTGTTATGGTTCAGATGGACTTTGAACAGAGGCTTAATAAATTACCTCCGCCGGCAGTCATCTAAAGTTTCTGTTTAACAGCTGCTCTGATGCCTGCGGTTGGCTCATCGCTACTTCTGCCAGTCTCCATTACCATGGCAACTGGAGGGGACGTTTGCAGGTAGCATGCCGTGAGCTGGAAGAAGTCTTGGGGAGCTGTTTGATAGCAGCTGGAGCAGCAGACAGTTGTCGCTCTGTCTGTCTGCGGGCGGCACATCTGCTTCGGCACCATACGGCAGCAGAAGGAATGCGATGCCCTGCAAAAGGGTTCATACCCCTGGAATTTTTCCAATTGTGATGTTACAAACATTTAACTTTAATGTATTTTGTTGGCATTTTATATGATAAACCACCATGTATCAGTGCCTAATGTGTTGCACATTTATATTCATCCCCCTTTATTCTGAGACCAGGATGAATAAAAAATGCATCCAACATTTCAGATTTGTATTTGTGTAACAAATAATTAAACAAATAATTGAAAATCATGCATTATTTCACTAGGAATGTTTTTCTTAGGCACTGTACTGAATGGACTCAAATATACTGATGTTGTTGAATTTCAGTATCGTCACCTTGGTTATTTTTTGTCAAAATCATCTCCCCAGGATGCTAGTCACCTTTTGTTAAATTGCCTAAATCCTCAGTTGAGGAGGTCATGCAGTTATATGCCTGTTGTATAATGACCTATGTCAAGAGAGTGACTTAGGTGGTTTTACAGGCTTTTCAAAATGGCGACCACAAAAACCAAAATCTACTCAACCGCTGAAGCTATTTCCATAATTCAGGGCTAATCCCCTATTGGTAAATGATAAGGATTACCACAATATAGGCTAGGCTATAAATATTGCATAGATATTTAGTATTTTAATTCTGTCTTTTAGTCAGCATTGTTGTCCACTAAGTAGCTACTTTCATAAAGCTAGCATTTAGCAAAGAGTGGAAGAGCTCCAGAACCTGTGGGTGTAACAAGTAATACTTTTTTGTCAACTCTTCTCTTTCTTTTTAAAGATTACTTCATCAACAGTTTTTCTTTTAATTTTCCACATTATATGATCTAATTGAGAAAGATATGTGGCTTAATAAAAAGGACCTTAACAAATGGCTATGTCAACACTCATCTGTTGTTATTACCTTTTTGAGTGAAATTGTTAATAAATGTTATATAAATTTTGTGAGGTTTTTTGTGTTACTTGAAGAATTACTGAGGCCATTATTTTAGGAAGGTGACAATATTATACTCTTAACTCAGGAAGTTAGGAGCCTCTTTTTCCATTCAAGTAAAAATTGAAATGGTTCTTTGAGTTTTTGCTGTATCTCTCACATGATTTTCCTTCACGTCACATTGGTTTTCAGGCATGAAAACCTTCAATTGAGACTAAATTGGTGATATATTTTCATGTAAATACAACAAAGCAAAGATAAATGAGAGGCAGAAATGATCACAGTCCTTGTGGGAAAGGGTTCTGCAAGTTCACACCTCCTCCTTATCTGCTTCTTTCCTCAATGGATTCTTTTTTGTCCTCTAACGTTCACTGTCTTCATCCAAAGATGCAGGTGTGATCACTCACGCATTCACTGTTAGTCAGAACTACCTCTTCCGCTCTCAAAATAGAGATGGTATTCAAATCTGCAGCATCATAAAACCTTGTAGTGTTTTCTTTCTTTTTTTTTTAACTCGAGATACTCAGAAGATTCACATGAGCTGATCGAAGCTGGAAAAAATCTGGAACGTTTTGTTGGTACTTCTTCATTTTTTTGTCAGTGATCAGCTTTCTCTTCTTTTCTCTCTTATAGATTATTTTAACATGTTTGACACCTGACTCACCTAACGGAAATGAGCTACTTTAGTTTATTTAAAACTAAAGAAGTCTCGCTGGTTGCCAAAAATCAAAGAAAGTCTCATAGCAGTTTCATTAGTTTCATTGCTTTTACCTAAAGTATAATTTCTAGTTTTCCAGAGTAAATATTTCCACTTGTAAAAAAGAAGAGGATATGTCTTATAGTTTTAGGGTCAATATTTATTGAAAGAGTCATTTGTAGAGGAAAGAATACATATAATACATGTTTATGCACTACTGATAAAGTAACACCAAAGACAATAAGACGCACGATATAAACTATTCTGCAACACTTCTGCAGTCTCCTTATGGAGGAATACTTAATCAAACTAAGAACTCTTCTCTTCAAGGGTTAAAGCTGATTATAGACCTAATTGTTATCAAGAATATGTTTGACTCTCAGATCTCATGAGGAAGATTTACCATTTATGACCTGTTTTATTCTGAAGGGCGTGGAAAAATGGGAGAAAAACAAAATTTCTAAGGCTGCAAATTGCCAGAGGATCTACCTCTGAATCCGCACAGGACAAGGAGAATATGCCTTTTTTGGGTCAGACACGCATCGTTTTCATTGCTCACAAGACTGGCTGTATCTCCACAGATAAAGTATAATATCTAGGCATATCTAGACATATACGCTGAGGGCAGCAATGCTTCTGTTAGCCCATGGAGGTCACTTTGAGATAGGATATTAGTGGGGATCACTACTACCCAAGGTTTAAATGCTTTAAGGTTCCTTGCTTTGAATTCAGAACTGTGCTTTTAATCAAAAGGGAATGCTCGAGAAGTTACTGAATAAGGCAAAGCTAACTTTTAGCATCTACGAAAGCTTTCTTCAAAGACAAACAACTTAGCATTGCATATGATAGTAAACAATCATTTATTGCATTGGCAGTCCTCAAAGGTTGATCAAGCCTCATAACTTGGTGTGGTCAGGCTTTTTTGTAGACCAACGCTTTCTCACAATTTGGATGCAAGGACTGTTCTTTCACAGGAACAGGCACTTCTGCTCTGACCAAGTCAAGCAAGACTCCTCAACCAGTTCCAGACTTTTTGTGGCATAATGGGAGCTGCGTCATATTATACAGCCACTGAGTTAAAACGAGTTTAAAGTTAGCCAATTACCAAGAGTTGTAATTCTTTCCCTGGAACTAACACTTTCACCAGGACAAGATAAACAAGGGCTGTCCAAACAATCAGAAGATGAGTTTTGAGCCACCTGGAAGATTTATCATATCACACAGCAATGGAGGTAAGTAGAGTTTAAAGTCAACCAGTTATGAAGAGTTTTTCCTCTCTCACACCGAAGACATCCCAGATTTTACCCAGTTTAACTAATAACGTGTGCTAAACGTTGTTTTGGATATTCAAGTTATTTTAAACCTAAAATTATAATCCTGAATAAAAAGGTGTTTCACATTTGGAAATAATAGACACTGGTTTTAAGTGTTGAACCATACAGTGACTTCTGAATATTTAAAAAATAAGAAAATAATATAATAAACCCTTGTGAATTCTTGTTTTGATTTTTTAAGGGGGGCCATGACAGCTGTAGGAGGCTTTCATAGAAAAATAAATATACAGCAACAGTCTGATTTGAGAAACCTGCTTATTAGTTTGAGAAAGTCACGCTAATGACTAAACTAAGAGTGCATTTTGGCTAAATATCAAAGTCTAGCTGGCCAGCTAGAGAAGCAGAAGAGAAAAGAGTCTATGGAGATGAAAGATAAAAAATCTAATGTTTAGTTTATGAAACACCCTGCACTAAATGAAATTATAAGATTAGTTGTTGGATATTGGGCTAAAAGATTCAGCAGTCATGTGGTTTCACCTGAGTTTCCACTGCTCTATACAGGGGGCACATTTTGCCCACCATTGTCAATATCTCTCTGCTCTGCTGTTTCAGGCTTGTTGTAGAGATATTTGATACCACATCTTTTTCCCTTCTTCTATTCCGTGCAACGAAACTATATCCTTTCCTCAAAGCTAGGCACTTCAGGATGAAGTTTTTCTGAAGCCAACACTGCTTGTGTGATTACAGACAGATCGATACCTTGCGGTGTCTCCAGCCAGCTCACCCTGCTGGCACAGGAAATGATGCGATCCATGCAGCTCTGACATTGACAGACCCCAGGGAGACAACAGCTTCACTTACTAGAAAAATCCTCTCCATTATCCAGACGGGGGGTGGATCCACCCTCCCTGTCGCTGGGATGCTACCAGGACTGTGACGTTTGTGGCATGCTGACGGCAAAGGCCTTTTTAATCATCTGCTACCAGCAAAATCTGAGTTTTCATCAGGTTAGATGGACAGCTCCTCACAAATTATCATAAACAAAATGAAATCCTATCTGACTGCTGCTGCCACTCCCTGACAGTATCCCACAGTGCTGCAGGCGGTCACACTGCGTCTGCCTCCAGGCTACTGCCCTTTAGCCGCCTCATTCTGCTCAGAGGTTAAAACCTCCTGACTTTTCTTATAGCTGTGGAGAGGCCTAATAATAGACCACAACCTCTCTCAGATCTTAACTACAGATGGACCCTCTGTCCAGGAAGTGGTGCTTATAACCATGTCAGGTAACAGCAGCACTTCAGGGCAGTTTTTATATAGCTGAGCCAGCTACTTTTAAACCCCAAGCACTTGTATTGACCCACCTCCCATTTCTCCAGCGCTCTCTTCCCTCATCTCCTGCTGTTTCCTTGTTTGAAACAATATAGCCTGCCTGTTGTTATCGATTCCAGAAGATTGGGCCCTGGTAAGTGCTCCTTCGAGTCTTGTGTTATATTAAGCAATTGTTCCAACAGCATATGACAGCGCTGAGAAAGTTTTGGCTGGTTCTAAAAGGGCCGCTATTATGTGTGGGTTAATTGATTAAACAGCAGAAGAAGCAGGAATCGGCTTCAGTGAGATTTCAAACCAAAGACAAATCAAATAAATACTATTCACCAACTTTACAGTTAAATAAAGAACCCTGAAAAGGTATTCACACCCCTTGCACATTTTCACATTGCATTTAAATACTTAAACTTAAAAACGTTTTTGGGGATTTTATGTTGCGGACCAACAGAGAATAGTGCATAACTGTGAGGTAGATAGAAGGATACATGATTTTTTAAATTTTCCACAAAGAAAAATCTGAAAAGTGTGGCATGCATTTAGTCCTCTTACTTTGATAACCCTCAATAAAATCCAGTGCAACTAATTGCCCTGAGATGACTTCTTATTATTTAATAGAGACCACCTGCATGTAATTTTTCTCAGTATAAATACAGCTGCTCTGTGAAGGTCTCAGAGGTTTGTTACACAGCATTAGTGAGAAAATAAGCCCATAATAACTCTAGAGGAGCTGCAGAGCTCCATAGCTTATTGTTTGTTTATTTGTTTTGATCTCCATTAGCCAGAACAAATGCTGCTGCTATTCATCCTGGAGTCCATAAAAGAAATACACTATTAGATTACATAAAAAAACAACAAAAGAATACATTGTTAAATTACATAGAACGTGGATGTCCATTGCACAATACACATTTCACAACATTTCAATAATTAGAGAGGATTAACATTCTATGTTCAGAATCATAGCCTTATACTGGAGCAAATCATGGCATTTCCTCTGTAAACCCATTTATATCTATTGAATGCAGTCAAGCATTAGCTCAGGATGAAAAATCTGATTGGTACTCCAGAAAATAGTCTTTATGGAAGAATGGCAAGAAGAAAGCCATTAAAGGCATGTTTGTACTTTACCACAAGCCATGTAGCAGACACAGCAAAGTGCTGTGACCAGATGATGCTGTATGTGGCGGAAAACAAACACTGAACATCACCATGAACAAACCATCAGTGACCATGGTGTAGGAATTATATTTTTTCAGCAAGGAAAAGGAAAGCAGGTCCGAGTTAATGTGAAGATAACAAAAATGGATCATTCTGCTAACAAAATGCATACTTTTCCTTCCATGTCACAATAATATTCACTTTTTGTTGGTCTATCACATAAAATGCCAATCATAGTACATAAACATTTTTGGTTGTAATCTGACAAAAGGTAAAAATAAAAGTTCTAAAACAGATGATTAAAGTCAAGAAACCATCTTTTTAGCATTCGTAACCAGACCTGTCCATGTCAAGATTTTTGTTGGCATTGGTCAAGCCTAATGTTATCCTCTCAGACATGCTGAGTTTATTTGCTGAAGTGTCTGAGCTACACAGTCAGTAACAAGACATTGTCAGCAGTACAGCGGTAGTATTGCATGGCAGGCTGTCTTATGGAAGCCGCCCGGAGTAAATGCTCCATTCATCCTGTCTGTCTGGACCGGCCTTCATTTCCTCTTCTGTCACACGCATGGTTAAGACCAGCTTGAAGCATTAACAACAAAACCAGGACAAGGAGGGTGGAGCAGGCTGGGGGTTGGCGCTTTGGTGGTGGGGGAAAAACTGCAATTTGTTTGCTTCTTTTTACATAAAACTGTCTTAATTTCTTTAAGGAAGGCAACAGCTAGAGCCCTCAGACTGGCTTAATTATGAGAGCAATTTGACAGCTATTCCTCTGATTAAATTGCATGTGGAGTAAATGGAAATGCATCATTCTTTCTGATCTGAAAAGTTTGGAATGCCTTTGTTTTGCCCCCCTGTAATTTGATATTCCTAAATAAGATCTGCTGCAGCCAGTTGATTTCAAAAGTCACCCAAATTATCCTGTTATGATCACCGTAAATTATGACATTTATTTGTCAGTACTGCATCTATTTCCATTGGCAGTGAGTAGCAATTGGTGATTTTTCCATTGATTTGGTGCGTATATGCACTTATGTTTTTGTTTTTTTGATTATGTGAATCTCATTAGATTCTATGTACAATATCAGCAATTTTTGAGCTGCTGCATTTCAGCAGAGGTAATTTGCCTATGCCATCTTATTAGAAAGCTATTATAATCAATAACCAGTGGCTGATATAAGAGCAGATTTAAATACTTTAAATACACAGTTTTTCCACCAAGTGGCCAGTGTGGATGTGTGTGTGTATGTCCTGTCTTTCTCTGAGATGACTGCCAGCCCCACACCATCGCCCTCACCTCCCGCTGGCCTGCTGCCAAGCGGCAACATTGTCATTATCAGTGTGCCAGAGGCTGGGTAAATGTCATTATTGCAGCTTGTGGATCCCTCTAGGGAATCAGCAGCTACCCGTTTAATTTCTCTAACAGCCTGGGAAATATTTGTTGCATCAGTCGCCTGGTCCACGGCAAACATCCGTCGCCGCTGTGCAATTAACAACATAGATCATTTACATAGTCACAGAGCTAATTTTCATAATGTTCCCTTTATTATCAGAGGAAGAAATTAACCCAGGAATTTATTTACACACCCACTGCAAATGGTAACAGTGTGCTAATTGGCTGTTAGATGATTAATAAGCTTATAGCACATGCTAATGAATGGCACACTCAGTTTCAGAGGTGCTCAGGCACTGTGCTTGTGTTTTGGCAGCTTAATTAGACAGATAATTATGTACTTGTTGCTTTCACTCTCAAGCAAATGCCATCAAACATTTAAAAAGATTAAACTGGCTTGTGTGCCTGTTGGTTCTCTGACTTATATTTTTGTTATAAGAGGCCACTAACATCAATGCTCTTTGTTGTTTACAATTATTTTTAGGATCATTATGATAGTAGTTGGAGTCTAATGGTTTAATGAGTTAAAAAGGATGGAGAAATTACTTCATGTGACCAACACAGAGTGGGAACCCCTTGCTTTTGTAAGATGTTGCATCCTTGAGTGTATTACAAAAGAGTTAGTCATTAGAAGAGTGTCAAGAGTGTCGAAGTGTCAAGTGAGACAAATGGGAAGAAAATTTGAAAAACAGATACTGTCAGGAGAAGCAATGGGTTGGTATTTGAAGAACGTTGGTGCTTGTGAACCTGAACGTAAATTCATAAAAGTATTTCTTGCATATGGGTCGGAAATCTTGTGAAACTGACTCAATATGTGGAAACTGGTGTTACTGTGAGCATTTCACCATTTGTCTAAAATGTCAGTTTCCATTAAGCTTTTGCATCCTAGATTAATGTGCAAAAAACTAATTCCAGAAGCGCCCGGTGTTTACATATACTTTTCATCAGTGTGAATGCACTGTTGCAGTACCCCTGACAGCAAGAGACCCACAGCATGATGCTGCCTTTACTATGGTTAACAATTTGTCTAATAGGTTTGAAAACCTCATCTTGACTCCAGATATACAGAACCATTCTATAATTAGAATATTGTTGAAAAGTTCATTTATTTCAGTATCTTAGTTCATAAAGTAAAACACATTATATAGATGAACTGCACACAAACTGATGTTTTCCAGCGTTATTTCTGTAAACTACGAGGATTTTCTGTTTACAGCCTAATAAAAACACAACAGTTGGATTAGAATATTACATCAGACCAATACAGAAATGTGGGCTTTTTGAAAGGATTATTTTATTAATGCTTAAAGGTTGTTATTTTCAAAAAATACTCTTAATCTGACAAACAATCCTCATTGGAACACATATTCTAATACTTTGAATATGGTTGTATCTTTTATCATTTGACCAAATAGCTCAGTCTTTGCATTCTCTGATCCACCAGTAAGTGTATACGCTGATTTTATGGGAACCTGTGAATTACAATTAACTTTAAGGTGTCTGTTCAGATGTCCATGTTTACGTCAAATTGGTTTAACTGAGGATAGCATAATAAACAACTTCCTGTCATCTCAGAGCAACAGTTTAGGACAAAAAGCAGAACACAGCTGGGTGTTCAAACAGGTGAATGATCTTAGCTGTAGCCAAACCCTGACCCCTAATCCTAACTCACATTAAAACTAGTTTTAAATGGACACAGTAAGGCTAAAAATAAGCTTATTTAGTGGCATTCCCGAAGCTCAGACCTGAACCTGATTGTAATTTTGTTGACTGTGCTTAAAAGTAAAGTCTGTGCCAGGAAGCCAACCGATTTCAATAAATTCTACAAATTCTGCCAATAAGAGTACTTAAAAAACTTTCCTTCCATAAAGTATGTAGTCAATGTGTGACTTGGTAAGGAACTTTAAGGTAAATATTGTAGAGGATAAATTTGACACTGTGTAGATTAGAGACAATCCACAATAAATTCAAACTCATGCAACAGAATTCTTGTCACTAAAAATCAGAGAAGTTGTATATAGTTTAACTGTAAAAATGCATCTTTAAAAACACTAAACTGATATGACATTCAAGCCAAGCCTATGACGACTGGATGTCAATGTCTTACCAGCATTGGTGTATAGAAGGGCTAGAATAATCCTGCTTGTAGGTTAGCAACTCTGTCAGGCTGCAAGTAATAAAGCGTCACATAAAAACAAAGTGTGCAGGTTATTGTTGGATAGATAACAGCAGAAACTTAAACAATATTAAGGCAATCATTTATTCCCTAACCCTTCCTTTTATTCAGTAGGATAAGAATGTCATCATATTAAACAAAATCTAAAAATTAACATTAACCAAATATAAAACAAATCATCTGCTTCATATAAAGTTGGTGTCCTATTGTAGGCTTTGCATTGCAAATTAAAATACATATTACAATTCACCACAATTCATATCTGCTTTCAGCTACTAACATATGAAGGACAAAGCCCGTCTACCTATCTAATCCTTGAAAACTATTTTATAGTTCTGCTTTGTTGAATCACTGGTGATTTGTTATTTATTGTGCTGAAGCACTCAAAGACTGTTTCCACTCTAAAACATAGCTATTGAAAGGGAATTGTAAACTAAAGACCAAACACGTTCTACTTTGAGGGTTAGGTTAATCTCAAGAGGCTACTTTGATTTCAGAATACTGTCAGGAAATCATGTTTAACATGCTGTTTGCCTCTCTTCTTAACTGACAATGACTAGAAAAGCCTTATTTTTTATTCAGAGTTATGCCAAATAAAAAGCATTGCAATTACAACAGTTTGAACCTTTTTGTGTGAAATTCAGTGTGAAGAAGCATGGTCTTTCCAGTGAATTTACTCTGTTTTGTCTATAGAACAAAAAAGTCAGTGGCTGTGTGTGGTTGTTCATCTTTGGGTTAAGCTGGCAATGAATGTTTGATGCTTTGATATAAATCCAGCCTTTTTTATCCCTTACACAAATCAGAGCAGGAATCCTTACTGATCTGGTCTAATAATCACAGATTAAAAGAGCCCTCCCCAAACAGTCCTGTGATTATAGCTCTGTTTATGTTCTATGTTCATGACCGAGCCACACTGACACAGGGGATCTGAAGAGAGCCCAGTGCCGTATGAGCAAAGCTGTGGATACACCGACTTTAATGTGGTTACCAGCAGCTATTATAAAAATAAACATATGAGAGAAATGCAAACATACAAGATGTTTTCATGGGTATTCAGCCATTTTATATTTATTAAGCTGCACATGTTTCTGCTTAACCTTACACAGATGCAGACATGTTTGTAGGCACCTCTAGAACAGAAGTTTAGAAATAAATGCATCTTGTCCTGTAGCATAATCTTAACAACTGTTGGACCCAACTGGCTGTTTGTGAATGATGCCAGAAAAAAAAAAAATTCTGTCCTACCATCAAAAGCGTTTGCTAAATGCTACTAGGATTTAACTGTGGGACTTTGTTCTTTGGCCAAAGGTTGAGCTTTTCTTCAACAAAGCAACAACAAGCAACACTTTTATTTTGTAGTATAATTCAGTGTCTTTCTTCCTGTCTATTACTAATAAGCCAAGTGGGTTTGGTGTAAATAAATGATGGATATGTGGAGAACCATGTCATGCTCACTATTAAGTCCGGTGGAATATCTGTCATGTTAGGGACCTCTTTCTCTTTCAAAGGCCTTGGGAAACCTGTTAGATTGAATAGCATCAACACAACGCTTGGAAATTTTAAATAATATTTTTAATAAAAATGTGGTGAACCCTACAAATAAACTGAAAATGGCTCATCACTGATTATGTGACCAGAAAAATTATGCAAAATGTAGGACTAAATGAACAAAGAAATGGTTTACCAGACCTAAAAACAATCGTTCTTTTTTGCCGTCTCACGCCCCAGATCTAAATACTGTAGAAAAATCTGTGGTGTAAAATAAAAAGAGCAAAAGGGAAGACCCAGGACTAAGGAATGGTCAAAGATTGTTCTCTCTGTATGCTCTGATGTTGCAAAATGTCATACAAGAGAGGACTTAGTGCAGAACAATTGATTGGATGTCAAACAGTTTGATTTTTCAAAAGATTTTTGTGTGAGGTAATGCTATCGCAATAAAATATGAATTAATCTAAAGGCTGTTAACACATCTTTACCACGTGTGCCAACATTTTTCCTGCATCTGTACATAAGGATTTGACCTTTACTCAAATTACTGGGAAACCAATCATGAATACTGACTGAAGACATTAACACACTGCTTCATTCCTTTTGCAAAGACAGATGAAAACCTCAGCTGCAAGCCAATGGTATTTCAATAGACTCTTGGCTTCTTGTCAGAGCTCCATTTGTGAGTTTAAACGATTGCTGAATTTCATCTTAATTACAATAAAGTCGAGCCAGGCCCAGAGTTCATCCTCATCTTGTTCAGTTTGCCAATTATAGATGTTGGCTGGCAACAAGGTGGTTTTTCCACCTCTTATTTCTCAAACTCACATTATCCCCACAGCAGAGAAGTTTGGTATGTGCCTGGAATCCTGGCGCTTTGCTCAAAATGAAGCAGATGAGATTACTCAGTGTGCATGAAGAAGGTTTTACCTAATATCAACTATGAGTCTGCCACGTGCATGCTAATGAAGTGGAAACGCTCTTTCATATGAACCAGCTTTCACCTTCATTAGAGTATGAAATGAAACATACTTTTCTCACATGATTGATATTCTGGGGAAGTGAGAGACGTCTGAAACTGATAACTATGCAAAGCCAGGTTTGGGTGTGTCCTGCTTAGCTCCCTCTTCATTAAAGCACATTAATACGCAATAAATCTGGCCTGCATTCGTTTGCATTGAGCCTGATAATTCATGTTTCCCCATATCAGATTAAATTTGCTGTCTTCATGCATGTGCTGAAGATAATCTGCTCTGTAGCTCGGAGTTATGATTATCCCGGTAGCAAGGACAGAATTGCAGACCAGCCACAGCGGCCCCAAGTAATTAAATTAGCCCTGAATGGCTAATTGGATCAATTTAGTAGGCAGACACTGTTGAGGATAAGTGTAATCATCTATGCAATAGCAATCTTTTACTGCCCAGATATATCTTGTAGAAAGACAAGGTGTGATCGAGAAGGTTAATGTAATTACTGTCCAATTCTCTCACTCACTGTGCACAAGAACGCTAATTAATCTGCGATCTCTGGACTATAATGAAGCGCGACAAACCAGGTAACCCTGATTATAGTTTTAAGGACATCACTGAATATTCTCTATTATTTCTTCACGCCAGGCTCTGTGCTGGGGCTGTAATTAGTCCACTCATTTCTTTCTAAATCACTATTGCTTCAGAGTTTTTGATCTGCTGCAAACTGAGTTGGATTTTTTTTCGACCGGTGTGCCACTTTAATATGATAGTGATGCATTTTAGTCCGATATAGTAGTGGTTTACATTTTATCCAAGGCAAGCTCTCTCAGTTCAGTAGAGTGTGAAGAACTATAATGAGAGAGAGAGAGAGAGTTGGCTTATGAGCTGCACATTCATATTCATTAGCAACAAACATTAACATATGATGCCCATGACAGATCTGTGATGCATGTTTTATGAATGCAGTTAATGGCATGCTGACAGCACGGCAGGCCATAAAGGACCACAGCAATCCACCAAATGAAAGCCACAGAGCAGTGGGGCAATTATTGATTCTCCCCTGTGTCCTATTGATCTCTGACGTTTTCATCTGGCACAGAGCTGCTAATCTGCTGTGTATCAGAGAAACACCTACAATGCAGCCCACTGACTCTCCTATCAATAGCCACAAAGCTGGATATCATTAAATCCTCATCACTTTGTTTCCCCCCGGCCAACCACCGCAGACAACGGAGAACTCTGCCTGACCTCCGAATAACCACCGTCTGCTGGCTTGTTTATGGCCTCGGTTTCTGGTGCCTGACATCCACAGCCTCCTTTTTAATGGGCCAGTGTAACAGCTTTGCTGTGCACAGAGCTGATATTGACCACAAACTCGAAGAGTGTGACTGGGCATGGTTTTACCCAATCAACTGAACACATAAACTGATCCACCCACCAGCAGTTAGGAAATACAGTTTGCTTTTGTGAGCAGACAGGGCTTATATGTGTCGGGACAAATAGTGAACATAAGTTACAAGACTGCAGAGGACTAAATATTAATATTTTTGTTGGATCTAAATACTACTCTTACAGATATTTAAAATCTGTTCATTGCTGATGATATATTTTCCTGATTAAAACTGTGTTTTTGTGATGAAAGTGATGCGGAAAGGATGATCTCATTAAGTTTTAAAAGGACTCTGAAAGTTTGAGTTGGTAACCTTGTAGTCACCGCTTAAAGAAACATCTCCCCAATTACATTTAGTATAACAAGACAGGTTATTTGGTTGTATTGCATGTAGTCTTTTGTAGATATGAGTATTTATATATGGGGTGTACAGCTAAAACCAGATATTTGCATTGAAACAAATTACCTTGCGTAGCTAAAAATATTTTCATTTGCAAATTTCTTATGGGACTGAGATCAGGACTTTGTGATGGCCACTCCAAAACATTGACTTTATTGCCCTTAGGCCATTTTGTAACCAATTTAACAGTATGTTCAGGGACATTGTCCATTTGGAAGACTGGTTTGTGCCCAGGCTTCAATAACTCCACATAATGTTGATAGCTCATGGTATCATCTATTAGGTTAGGTAACACACACACTCTCCATAGATATGAAAATGTTTGGAAGAGTTCCACATCCTATGGCAGTGCTGGAGATGAGTGCAAACAGATGGGATGATGAAATCAAGGAAGGAGGATGGAAGGAGAGAAGGTTGGTAGCTGAGGGATGCTTCGAATGGAAGCTAATTTCTGCTGCCGGATGTGTGTGTTGTGTGCGTACTCCACCCAGGTGAGGTGTTGGCTCCAGGTAGTAGAGTTGGAGGAGTACACACACCTGAGAGCGTTTTCCAGTACTTGATTCATTCGCTGGCACTGCTTGTTTGTTTGAGGATGAAAAGCTGAGGAAGGTTGGGATTTGTTACCTGGGAAAAACCAGAAGTCTTTCCAGACTTAGGCGATGACCTGTAGACCTCGGTCAGAAGGGATTTTGGAATGGATGCTGTGTAGTTGGAAGAGGTGGGGAAATGAGTAGTCTGATGGTTTCTGCAACAGATGCGAGTTTAGAAAGACAAGCAATGGAGAAACAGTCTATGCTAAAGATAACAGATATCTTTTTTGACATTAGAAGACCAGTGACAAAGTCTATTGTGATGTAAGACAAGGGACTGAGAGAGGTTGAAACAGACCAGAAGGTGGGCAATGAGAACTCTTGTTACATGCACAGATAGTACAAGCTGATACGTATTCTTGCACATCCTTGACAAGGGAAAGCTACCAGAAGTACTGACTGAGGAGGCAGATGGTTTGACTAACACCAGGATGACAACAGAAGCGGGAGGTATGTGCCCAATGAATGACCTTGTAGCAGATTGAAGATCCAACAAAGTGTCAACTGGGAGGTTCCTTCCGGGATCTGGTTCATTCTGGAGAGCAAGTTGGATTAAGCTCTCCAGATACCAGGAGAGAGACCCGATGATGCACGATGGAGTAGGAATGGATTCTGGTTATCTGGATGTTTCATCAAAGGACAACTGTCTCGAGAGTGCATCGGGCTAGGTGATGGTAAAGTTGAACTGGGTTAAGGAACAGTGACCAGTGAGACAGATAAATGTTCGAGGCGCTTAGCAGACTGAAGGTAGGTAAGATTTTTGTGATTGGTCCAAACTATAATGGGTTAATTAGTACGTTCCAGTCAGTGCCTCCACTTCTTAAGTGGGAAGTTTTTGACCTGCAGTTCCTGGTCTCTGATGTCATAGTTTCTTTCGGGTGGGGGAGAAATGCACAATAGAAAGCACAATGTACAAGCTTACCATCAAACCAGGACTTCTGTGACAGGACCACACTGACCCCACTATAAGAAACATCAACCCTCAAAATGAACTGGATGGCCGTGTCAGGGTGAATCAGAATGGGGACTGCAGAGAACTTCCTCTTAAGCTAAGAAAATGCTTTGTCAGTTTCTAGTGACCAATAAAAGGATCTTTTAGTGGATGTAAGGGCAGTGAGAGGAGCAGCAACCAGACTGCAATCCCTTGTGAAGCATCTATAGAAGTTTGAAAATCCAAGGATCTGTTGGAGTTGTTTAAGGGCCTCATTTTTTTCCAGGTCTGTCTTCACCTGCTCAAGGAAGGACTATTGATGTTTAATAAATCAGGAAGAGTGGAGTTCATCTGTAGAATTTGTTTGGATAGTGTGTCCAGAGCCTGAGCAACAGAGTTGTGCTGTTAAGTGAGTGTCTGGAGTAGGGAATCCTGGTGACCAAGGAGGATGCCTTGTTCCATGACGGCATTCTACAGTTGTGCAGCAGAGTCTCAGTGGCCGAGTTTTTCTGTTAAAATGGTTTTGTAGTGAGACCCTTGTGCAGGTAACAACTACAGACAACTGAGTAAGGTTTAAACAGTTTTTTGACAAAATAGAGAAGGTTTTCTCCCAGGTTTCAGGGGCAAGTTCAAGGATGGCACTGAGGAGAAGAGGATGGTTATAATATGAAGCTGAGTCTTACTGTTAGTTAGAGTTGAAGAGGATCCGGGGATAGGTGAGTATATCCACAGGGAATGAGGTTGATAGATTGTGGTGTGTGTGTGATGGTGATCTGGTGATGGTGTTTTTTCTTTGTTCCAGGAGAAAGATGGAGACGAGAGTGGAGAGTGGTGAAGCAGTGGAGCACTGGAGGGTGGAAAGGAAGGGGAGTAATGGTGTAATGGCGGGAAGGCAGTGGTTCCTGGGAGCACCAGCCAGAGGAGCAGTAAGGAGATTCTTCTGTGGGAATCCAGTGGAAAGTTTGCCAGCGAGCACTCAAAAAAGGGTGGGCAGAGGACTGAAGACCAAAGGGCAGCCTGAGGACTGGAGAATCGATTGCTTTCTGGAAGGAGGACACAACAACTTAAGAACATTGGTGAGAATGTAACAAAGTACAAAGAGGCCTGATTACCACTCTGCAAGTAAGAACAATCTGGCATCTGCCTCAGGGGATCCACCCCTCTTTATGCTCCTCCTGATTGGCCTGGACAAGCTCCAGCTGTGAGGACACACCTGCCAGTCACACCCCGCAATAAAACAAGGCGAGGCACACAAACACACAAACCTGCAGACAGTCCTGTGGATATGACACTTCTCTAATGTAGAAATCTGGAAGCTGATCTGAGATATGCATACTCTTGCACAATGCTGAAACATATGCTAAGAAACACAGAGATTTCAAGACTATCAAGAGTAAAGTCAAGAAAGATGAGAGGGCACTGCGAGTAAAGTTCACATTCAACACATTCATCAATTCAAAAGGGTTAAAAAGGCAAATTCCTGCCTTTTTGGTTCATATTTTTAAAATACAGTTGTTTTTGTGCTTTGACCAGACCTGGATCACTATATACAATTGAAACCAGACATTTCCACAAACCATATAAAAAGACACTTAACCTTTTTTCTCACTGCTCAACAGTAAATCATGTCAGCAAGGAATATCAACATTATTTCTATTTGCTCAACACCAGAATACTCAGAGTCAGTCAAGTCATTTTCTACCGCTTATTCCATAGTGGGTCGCGGGGGTGCTGGTGCCTATCTCCAGCAGTCTATGGGCGGGAGGTGGGGTACACCTGGACAGCTCGCCAGTCCATCACAGGGCAACACACAAACAACCACGCACCCACTCATTCATACACCTAAGGGCAATTTAGAGTTACCAATTAACCTAACAGGCATGTCTTTGGACTGTGGGAGGAAGCCGGAGTACCCGGTAAGAACCCACGCATGCACGGGGAGAACATGCAAACTCCATGCAGAAAGACCTCAGGGCAGGAAACAAACCCAGGACCTTCTTGCTGCAAGGCAACAGTGCTACCAACTGGGCCACCGTGCAGCCCAATACTGAGAGTTTGGAAAAAAAATTATTTTGCTTTCTTCAAATTCAGAAGTTTGGAAACACTAAGAATGCTATTTTTTTTTACCAGTTATGGACCAGATGTTGATGTCATGGCTTTGTAGGCTTCAGATAAGTTAACTCAACTCACAACATCTGAGTTGAATAGAAGCACACCTGTGGATGCATTTTAGGGCATCATGGAAAAATCAAAAGAACTCAACCAAGATATTGTCATATCCAGCCAGTGTCTGTGTTTTTGAGTTTGTGTTTTTGTTCATTTTACCCGGTCTGGTCCTTGTTTCCTTCTGTTTACCGCAGCCTAGCTAGCACCTGTTTCTTGTTTCTCCTAATTACCTAGTCTTGTTTTTCATTGGTTCTCCCTGCATTTCCTGTTTGTATTTAAGTTCCTTAGTTGCCTTTGTTCCCTGCTGTGTCCTGTGTCGTACTTATCTTTGTTCCTGGTCGTACCTGGTCGTGCATCCTATGTCCTAGCCTGGTTTTGGTTTCCCTGCCTGGTGGGTGAGTGAAGAACAATAAATCTCGGACTTACCATTATTCATCTGACTCTTGGCATCTCCTTCTCTGCACTTTGGTCCTACCCACAACCACACAAATATGACCTCCACAAGTTTCATGCATCTTTGGATACAATTTCCCTGAATGCAGATACCTGAATTTGCTACGATTATCTGTTCAGACAATTAAACAGAATTAAACACAGCATGGGAATGTCCAGCCATCATACTGTTTGGGAAGAAGATGGGTTCTACAGGGGTTGGACAATGAAACTGAAACACCTGTCATTTTAGTGTGGGAGGTTTCATGGCTAAATTGGACCAGCCTGGTAGCCAGTCTTCATTGATTGCACATTGCACCAGTAAGAGCAGAGTGTGAAGGTTCAATTAGCAGGGTAAGAGCATAGTTTTGCTCAAAATATTGAAATGCACACAACATTATGAGTTCAAAAGAGGACAAATTGTTGGTGAACGTCTTGCTGGCGCATCTGTGACCAAGACAGCAAGTTTTTGTGATGTATCAAGAGTCACGGTATCCAGGGTAATGTCAGCATACCACCAAGAAGGACGAACCACATCCAACAGGATTAACTGTGGATGCAAGCTGTCTGAAAGGGATGTTCGGGTGCTAACCCAGATTGTATCCAAAAAACATAAAACCACGGCTGCCCAAATCACGGCAGAATTAAATGTGCACCTCAACTTTCCTGTTTCCACCAGAACTGTCCGTCGGGAGCTCCACAGGGTCAATATACACGGCCGGACTGCTATAGCCAAACCTTTGTTCACTCATGCCAATGCCAAACGTCGGTTCCAATGGTGCAAGGAGTGCAAATTTTGGGCTGTGGACAATGTGAAACATGTATTGTTCTCTGACGAGTCCACCTTTACTGTTTTCCCCACATCCGGGAGAGTTACGGTGTGGAGAAGCCCCAAAGAAGTGTACCACCCAGACTGTTGCATGTCCAGAGTGAAGCATGGGGGTGGATCAGTGATGGTTTGGGCTGCCATATTATGCCATTCCCTTGGCCCAATACTTGTGCTAGATGCCAAGGACTACCGAACCATTCTTGAGGACCATGTGCATCCAATGGTTCAAACATTATATCCTGAAGGCGGTGCCATGTATCAGGATGACAATGCACCAATACACACAGCAAGACTGGTGAAAGATTGGTTTGATGAACATGAAAGTGAAGTTGAACATCTCCCATGGCCTGCACAGTCACCAGATCTAAATATTATTGAGCCACTTTGGGGTGTTTTGGTGGAGCGAGTCAGGAAACGTTTTCCTCCACCAGTATCACATAGTGACCTGGCCACTATCCTGCAAGAAGAATGGCTTAAAATCCATCTGACCACTGTGCAGGACTTGTATATGTCATTCCCAAGATAAATTGACGCTGTATTGGCCGCAAAAGGAGGCCCTACACCATACTTATAAATTATTGTGGTCTAAAACCAGGTGTTTCAGTTTCATTGTCCAACCTCTGTATGTCTCAGATATGAGCTCTTTATGCTGGGAAATGTGCCAATCCACCCCAGAAGAAAAGACCTTGTGAGGATGTTGGCTGAAGCTTGTAGGGGGTGTCATTATCCACAGTGAAGTGAGTCCTTAACCAAAATGGACTGAAAGGCCAAAGACATGAAGAGGACATTACTCCAAGAACAGCCTAAAAAGCCAAGCTACAGTTTGCAACACTCCTAATTGTAGAAGATGTGTCACATGATCTGATTAAACTACAACTGATCTGTTTGCCCATAATAGCCATTATTATATTTGGAGAGAAAAGTGAGTGAGTGGTGAGTGCAAACTTAAGAACCCCATGCTATTATTGAAGTATGAGGTTGTTCTTGGTGTGTGCTGCAGGAGTGAGTGGAGCACTTCTCAAAATAGATGGTATCACGAGGAAAGAACATTATGAAAAAATATTAAAGCAACATCTCAAGATATCAGTCAAAAACTAAGCTTGGGCACAAATGTCTTCCAAATAGGCAACAACCTTAAGGATACTGGCAAATTAGTGGCCAAAGGACAACAAAGTCAATGTTTTGGAGTGACCACCACAAAGTCCTGTTCTCAGTCATGTTTCAGAAATTTTGTATAAGGTAAGGTAAGGTAAGTTTATTTATATAGCGCTTTTCAGCAACAAGACACTCAAAGCGCTGTACATACAATTACAATACAATCACAAAACAAATAAACACAGATAAAGACACAGAAAAACAAATCAAATGATAAAATCAAACAACAGAGGTAATTTAAAAAAGTAAAATAAAATAAAGAGAATAGAATGATGGACAAGAAAATGAAAGGAAAATTGGACTGAAAACGCAACTAATCTGCCTAGATGGCACAGTCAAAGGCCACTCTAAACAAATACGTTTTTAATCTTGATTTAAAGCAACTTAGGGTTTCGGCGCTTTTACAGTTTTCTGGCAGTTTATTCCAGATTAGTGGAGCATAAGAACTAAAAGCTGCTTCTCCATGTTTGGTTCTGGTTTTGAGTACGCAAAGTAGATTTGAGCGAGATGACCTGAGAGGTCTGGCTGGTTGATACACTGACAACAAGTCTGTAATGTATTTTGGTGCTAAGCCATAAAAAGCTAAAAAGATATGTGAGCAAGACAGCCTACAAAACCAGACTCAGTTACACCAGTTCTATCTGCAGGAATGGGCCATAATTACAGCAAACTATTGTAAGAAGCTTGTGGAAAGATACCCAAAACGTTTGACCCAAATCGTACAACTTAAAGGTAATTCTAGCAAATACTAAGGAAATATATATCTAAACGTCAGAATTTTAAAGAAGAAAAATAAAATCTCAAAAAATTGTTCCGCTCATTATACTGGGATTTAACAAATACAAATAATTCAAACTAACCTAACATAGAAAACATTAAGTAAAATTTAATTTCAGACAGTGAGGAAAAATAAGTTTTTTTATTTGGTTTATGTAAATATCTGGTTTCAGCTGTATTTGGTCACAATTAGAGGATGAATGCTCCTCATATGGTCAAAGCGGCAGGATGAGAAGGGTACCAGAGAAAGAAACAATATTTTTCTCACAGTACAGGATATCTGCTCTCCTCCAAAGACGAAGGACAAGGATCGGTGACACGGGGATCAATAGTGCTTAAGGTGTGTGGGTGACAAGGACAGGTGCAGGATAGCCCCCCCCCCCCCCCCCACGGTCCATTAAAGACTGGGTCTTCCTGCTGAGAACAGACAGAATGATAAACAGCTTCAGCTCTGCTAATACTCTGGCTGATCAATAGCCTGTCCAGCTAACCTCCCCAAGGGACAAGCAGGAGCAGCAGCCATGACAGTTGACCCTCGGGTCATATGTCTTGGACTGTTTCTCTGTGTTTGTGTTTGTGTGGGGACCCACACACTGCACCAAGAAGGTTTGGGAGAAAAGCCTTCACTGAATCAGACACAGCATTGAAGGGGCCCTCATGACCTTTCTGTCTAACCTCATCTTTATAGTGTAATAGAATCAACCAAACATTTCTAATTAATATCTGCATGTCCTTCACTCAAGCTCTAATGGTTTGTTCATTGGCATTTTCACACACTGGCCTGTCATTTTCACAGGGAACACTTTGTTCCACCTGCTTCAGCCCAGTATTGACCTATGCCTTTGGAGAGTTTTAACGGTAATGAGGTGCCTACTGTTGTCATCATCTGATACAATCAGGCCTGAACTGATATGCATATATATCCAAAGTTCTTCTTTACTGACCCGGCTGCCATGGTAAGCAGTTCCTGCACTGAATTGGAATCTTTTACTTTCTAGAAATGTTAGAAATTAATTTGTTCAGAAGGAAGCAGTAACAGGTTGTTTCCTCTTCAAGCAGGATCGTTAAAAAACATCTATGGATGATGGGGTACAGATTACAGAGCATAACCTTTCAGCTGATGAGGAATGACTCCAGAACATTCTTCATGTAGCCTTGTCAGATAAAAAGGCTATCTTAGTACTTTCTCCAGTTTATAAGGAACATCCAGCAGCCAAATTTGATTTTTGATCTATATTAATCTTCACACTGTTTGGCACCTTTAGTAACAATGTGTAAAAGGCCCTCTACTAAATAATATTTTGTTGTAGAAGCGTAATCTTGTATTTAAAAACAAAATAAATACAACCTTTAATTCTAGTTCATTAATTTAAAATCACTGATGCTAGAGTTGGCTGGCAATTCTAACTCTCCCTAGAAAATAAATGTAAAGGAATAAATGTTCATTGTGTCTAGTTTCATAAGTAATTCATAAGTAGTTCATGTTTGACTTGTGTCGTGTCAGAAAAATAACCAAACGTTTTAAACAAACTGAACAAAAAACAGGATTACCTTGTTGCCAAGCATAGTCGGGATGGTGGTAAAAGAGGTAAAACAATCATCATAGTTCCCTGTTGGGGAACTATATTAATATGTGTAATTGATCTTTTCAGCAACAACCACTCAGGGCAGTCGTTGTGAAACAAACCTCAAGCCCGCTATTAACTGTGGTTGAAGGTCTATAATGTTGTGTGCCTTTTTCTTTTCCAAAGGTCAGGAAATATTATTAGAGTGTATTTCATCATAAAACATTGAAAACCCCTGTAGGAGAGCTAAAATACTAGGAGATTAAAAAAAATCAGGTGTACTCTGCCAGTAAACTGGATTAAATAAGTAAATGTGTCACCACTTGTTTTGGCAGGTCAGTGATCAAAACGCTGGTTCACTAGACCCAAAATCAACCTTTTTCCTAGGCCATTTCAGTCCCCATACCTAAATCCTACAGAAAACCAGTGGGGTGAACAGAAGAGAGCATAAGAGAGGACCATGAATTAAAAGTGAGCAAATTATGATTGTTTTTGGAACAAACACAGAAATGAAAATGGGAAAAGAATTCACAGTTTACCAAGGGAACCATCTACGCTTTATGGTGAACAGCATTGTTGACTTTACTATTCGGACCCAACAGATGTGTTTCTTTTTTTGTCTGTGTTTATGCTGTCATGATTAAGCATTTTTGTCCACCACCACCTGGGAGTTATGTGTGCCCACCACAGCATGGCCACCCAGAGTGACTTTCCAGCTTCCTGGTTTCTGTGGTGTGGTCACATACTTTCAACACAGTGTGTGTCAGCTAAACTTAAAGCAAGATTGTGCTTATTTAATCTATTTCTGTTAGATCAGATTGAATCAGAAACAACTGTTACCAATTAAAGTATGAGTGAAGCTCCAAATTTGCCATTGAATGTGTGGGTATTGTATTGATGACTATATATAAGTGAACACATTTTTAGTGGTGTACCTGATGTTACATGTACCTAAGAAAAAAGTGAAAAATGTGTGTTAAACTTCATAAGCCAGGAAATGGATACAAAAAATGCTATTCACCTTAACTTACACGCATCAGTAATCAGAGCTATCATTGTGAAATAAAGATAGAGACATGGAAAAGAAATTGTCCATTGTTAGGCATGGCGGAGAATCTGTGATGCTGTGGGCCTGTTTTCTTTTCAAAAGGTCCCCAGGAAATGCAGCAATTTTCTTCAGTTTGTGTTGGTGTTACTAAACTTAAAAATTTATTTATTGAAGGCTTTAAACATCTTTATCAGGTGCTAAAATATGACAAGCATTGTAATCCCATACTATTTTGCTCATTTGTATAATTAGGAAAGGATGACAAAACCAGAAAGAGGATAAAGAGGTGCCTAAGCCAGCAGCACTGCACCAGTGAGTGGATAAACAATGGGATCTGAAGCAGATGTACACATGCTACCGCACAAACTGCAGCACCGTCACTCACTGAACTAAGACTACACGTCGACTCTGAAGTCTTTCTTCTAGACGTGCTTGTGTTATCGCTGAGCTACAGTTGCGGCTTCAATGGTAGAGAGACATCCTGACTTGGAAAGTGAGACTCCATATCTCGAGCAACCCCACAAGCCATAAACCGCAGGCAGCAGCTTCTGCGGGCCAGCTCGCTGCAACTTCAAACACTAACAAGCTGGAATAACATTTTGCTTGGGGTGGCTTCCCTTGATGGCTTCCAGCTGCTGGAAGAATGATGGAAGAAAGACAAGAATTATTCCAGGCTTTGTCACGTTTGGATAAAACCTAACCACGTTGTACAGAGACTGTGGGATCACAGAATTTGTGGCTGCTGCTTCTCTCTTTGTGGATCAGCACAAAAACTGCGGCAGAATCAGTTTGCTGGAAAATCAGCGTCCACATCTGAGCCTGAATCCTGAAGTCGGTGGTTCTTTAAAACGTTTGTTAATTTAAATGTTGTTTTATGCTGAACAGGAATTGCTTTAAAACCAGCTTTGATTAAAAGGAAGAACTGGGAGTAAAGCTGTGGATCTGAATATGTTCAGACTGCAGGATAAACTTTCAACCAAAAGAGTTTCCGCCCTCATGGTTTGTTAAGATCCGTTTCACTCAGAGAAAGGGTGTCGCGCCGTTTCACAACAGGAAGTGTGGGGTGATGATGAACCAACGATGTGACCCAAAAACACTCTCTGTGGGAGTGCAAAAGGAATAAGTCTCTTTCTATATTAAAGCCTTTAAAAATGTCACACCTATAGCCCTCCAAATGCAGTGGCAAGTCATCTCTGCTGAATCGCCCACTCACAAAAGCATATAAAACACCTAAAAGCCACATTTTCCTTCCCCCAACAAGTCTCAACAGATTGTACTCTTCACAGGTCACTGTGTTACTTCATACCTGTAAGATGAGGAAGTGAAAACACAAGTGAGCAATGTAGTTTCACCACGGAAAAACAAGAAGTGGATGGAAAAAAAGCATGTGAGAAGATTTTCACTTACAATGAGTTTGTGAGCTGTCAGCAGCCCTACTCTTTAAAGGTCAAGTAGTGTGAATGTGTGCGTGGGTGTCGGTATGTGTGCTGTATGTGTGTGTGAGTGTGTGTGTGTTTATGGTGTCTACTCTTTCAAAGATATCAGCTCCGCGTGGCTGCAGACGCTGCAGCAGAACAAATCTTTCACAGATGCGCTGACAGACGAGCTCCTCCGGGCTTGAAGGTGACATGAGGCTCGCCACTATCTTACATTGCAAAAGTATTCACAGCCCTTGGACTTTTTCCCATTTTGTGAAATTTTAACTACAAACTTTATGAATGCTCACAGGGGAACATCCGCCCCAGTGTTTTGCAGCCTGTACCCGATTTTCTTCCAGAATTTAGGTTTGATACTCCATCCATCTTCCCATCAATTCTGACTAGCTTTCCTTCTTTTTTTCTGCTGAAAAAAAATGAGTCTCCAGATCATGATGATGCCATACACATATATTTCATGGTAGGCATGGCATGTTTAGAGTTATGTGAGGTGTTTTTTCTTCGGCACACTAAGGATTTTGCATGTAGGTCAAAAGGTTACATTCTGGTCCCATCCGACCAGACCCTTTTCTTTCACGTTTAATGTGTCCCATGGATGTCTCGTGTCAGACCACTAATGGGACTTTTTATGACTTCCAATGATGGCTTTCTTCTTGCCACTCTTTAATGCCAGATGTTTAGGGTGTACTATGTGGATCTCGTTGGCATCTTGGTTGCTTCTATGATTAATGCTCTCATTGCTCAGTCGGTCGTAGGTTTGCAGTTGTCCCATACTCTTTCTATGTCCAGATGATTAGATTAAACAGTGCTGTGTGAGATGTTCAAAGCTTGAGATAGTGTGTTATAACCTAATTGAGCTTGAAACTTCTCCAGAACTTTATCCCTGGTCTGTCTGCTGTGTTTATCCATCTTCATGATGCTGTTTGTTCACTTATGTTCTCTAAAAAACCTCTAAGGCCATCATAACACAGCTGGATTCACAGTGAGATTAAATTACAATGAGATTGACTATATTATACCTGGTTGCACTGGATTTTATTTAGAGTCATCAGAATAAAGGGGGGACGAATACATATGCATGCAACACTTTTCAGATTTTCATTGGCAAAAAATATTTGCAAACCATGTATCATTTAACTTCACAGCAATGAGCTACTGTGTTAATCTATCCCATAAAATCCCAATAAAAAACACTGAAGTGAAAGATGTGACGAAGCTGAAGGGTGGGAATACTTTTTCAGGGGACTGAATATTGTTGTATTCAACACATGCCTTTCTTTCACCTTGACATTAATGCATAAGTCAACACTGAAAGAGATCAAATTCCATTGGAAATCTGAGCTGCACGTGTCTTAAATGAACAATGATTAGGTGATTTATTTGAAACAAAACAAGAGTGGAGGAAAAAATGCTGTAGGATGTGTGCTGTTTACCCTTATAATAAACGGACACGAGAGGATGTGGGGACCACCCACCACGGCATAAAAAACGAGGGAGTCAGGTTGTGGTAGCAAAGCAACAAGCCCCTTCCCCCCTAACCAGTTAAAAATCTCCTTTCATGAACCACATGAGAGGCACCTACATCTGCAGTATATTTTAGACGACATTTGAAGTTTGTGCAACTTACAATTTAGACATCAGAGCACTCTGAAGAGGTGGAAATTAGGGATTGGGGTTTGTATGATGGAAAGTTGTGTGGCTACAAAAACAGGATGAGTGAAAGATGGTTATTCATCTGAACTGGGAGGATTTAAACCCAACACCTGCCTGCCTGTCTTTCCTCTCTCTGTCTGTCTGTCGGCCTGTCTAACAAATTGTGATGCATGATTTCAAACTGAGACAGTCTTCATCTGTAAACACACATCTTGAGTGTTCAGTGTGCTTGGGGTGAATAGTCTCCCGAATGTCTTCCAGACGGGCTGAATTAAGAAAAAAGAAAAAAATGGAAGCTTTTTTTTTTTTTCCACATGGTTTTGATTTATAACTCCCGGTCAGACTGCAATGCACTAAAAATAACCGGGAAGCAGAAGCAGCACTCGCAGCCCTGTGATTGTATTGATTTTGATAGCTGGCCACAGTGTTTGTGTGGCTGGGGGCATATTTTATCGAGAGCAGTAAAATAACAAAGGAGATGGGCTAGAAGTTCTCTATGTATACCAATCAGAATTTATAAATTGCTCCATTACCTTTATTTCCCTTGGTTACTCTGGGAACATTAGCAATCACTCTCTCATGGGCTTGGCTCATAAAACTAATAATCTGGTGATTTAGTGCCTCATGGCATAGTGCACCCAGCCTAGCCCACTCTAATCCATTCATCTTGCCACCTATTAGTTTTATTTTGGAGGGACAAATTGCATTCCAAGAGAAAATAGGTCAATAGGTGTCCTCTATTAGAAATGGCTAACAACGTAACCGTTTTTTTCTCTCTCTGTGCATGGTTTTGGGAGTGTAGTGAGGCTGATTATCATTCTATTTGCATACTGGGAGGTTGCCTCAATTATCTTTCCTGGGCTGCATGACAAATTGCAAATAGCCAAGGTTTACCCGCAGTACTTAATTTATTCTGCATTTGCTTCTGTCCAAGTGTGTGCACAATGCTCTGCATCCTTGCTTGTATGTGTGTGCACATACAGAGAAGTGACAACACAGTCAGTGTCAACATTGTTCTTTGTCTTTTCGTGTGTGATCGTGTCACTCTGAGCTGCTTGGTGGCTCCATCCCACTGTGCCATTAGTAGTCCCCCCTGCGGGGGAGAGAAAGACCTGGAACCAGATTAGCTCACAAATCACAGCCCTGGGGACCGAGGCAAAACAGTGACTTCATCACTCTGAAACTTCCTTTCCTGTGTTTGGCTGACAATGCAGTTCCGCAACTGATATGAGTTGACAGCTAACTGTGGCACAATAACAGTCCACCCCAAAAGCGCCCAGGGTTTTTCAGCATGTGTATTGCTGCTTCGAGTTTGTCACTTCGGTGACTTGAAGTGTGTTGAACTTTTTCGCATTTTATAACAAGTTTTAATGTATTTATTGGGATTTTATGTTATAAAAAACAAAAAAGTGGTGCATCATAGTGGAGTAGACAAGTAAAAATAACAAATAATAAATGGTTTTCAGAATGTTTTGCTGTCAAAATCTGAAAGGTTGGATATACATATATATGCATCCCCATTAGCTTTGATACCCTTAAATAAATTCTACTATAATTAGTTGCCTTCAAAAGTCACCTTAGTAAATCTACTCTAATTCAGTCTTAAATACAGTTGTTATGTTTAAAGCAAGGCCAGGGTTGCATGATATAGGGAACTCATGCACTGAAGATATCAGTTATGATAATTCCATATTTTGCCTACATCTTTCACTGCAATGCTTCAATTTCTTTCTGTGACCTTTAGCAACTTGGACACCATCATCTGTGTCAGGTTTGGATTTTCATGGCAAGCTGAACAAATCGTTGGCCTGCATGGTATCAGTTTCTGACACATATTTATTTGTATATAATGCTTGGGTATTAGGTCCTGTACAGAATTAGGCAAAACTGCTCTCCCTACATTTGCTCCGAATGGTCTCCACAATTAGTATTCATTACACTCACATTACATCCATCATCTAAAAAAGTAAAGATGTGCAATTGCACACCTACCAAGGCATGGCCATCCCCTAAACCAACTGGCTAGACAACAAGATGATTAATCGGAGGAGCAGCAGAGTGGTACATAACTTTGGAGGAGCTTCAGAGGTCCACAGCTCTGGTAGGAAAATCGAACAACTATTAGCTGCGCTCTTCAGAAACCTGGCCTTTATGCAAGAGTGTCAAGAAGAAACCATGAGAAGTCTCTTTGGAGGTTTGCCACAATCCCTGTAGGAGACACAGCTAATATGTGGAAGAAGATGATCAGGGCAGAAGAAAACAAATTTGACTTATTTGTAAAACACAAGGTATGGAGGAAGATTAGCACTGCACATGACCCTAAACACACCATCCCGAAGGGGAAAAGTGGTAGTGGTGGAACCATGCTGTGGGGATGCTCTCTCTCAACAATGTCAGGGTTAAAGTTCACAGGAAGATGGATGGAGCTAAATACAGGGCAAAACTGGACGAAACCCTGTTAAAGGCTGTAAAAGGCTTGAGACTAGGGCAGAGTCACCCTCCAGCAGGACAGCTCTAAACATACAGCCAAAGTAACAACAGAATGGTTTAAATAAAACATATGCATCTGTAAGCATGTTCCAGCCAGGGTGCAGGCCTAAATGTCACAAAGAATTTGTAGAAAATTTGAAAACTGTTCACAGATGCTCTCCATCCAGTCTGACTGAGCTTTAGAATTTTTTTGAAAGAAGAATTAGCAACAATGCCAGTATCTCAATGAGTGATTTAGCATACACATACCTTAAAAGAAAACAAAATAAATACAAATGCATGCTTTGACTTCACAATTATGCTGTACTTTGTGTTGGTCTATCAAAAAAAAAATCCCAATAAAATACATAGTTTTATTTCAAACATTTAACACTTATCTCCTTAAAGAACAAGATATGTTTGTTTTAACATTACAGTAAGAGATGGGCACTAGACACATTCTAAGGCTGTTGAGGACAAATCCTGCAGTGTTGGTTGGTGGTTGCCAGTGGCTGTGAGGTAGTTGTTTGTGAGGCCCAGTGTGAAGCTGGGTCTGTAATAAGGCTTCTGAATCCCTCCCTGCACCCCTCAGAGGTCTGTGGTCGCACAGCTGGCCCCGTCAGGCCAACCACTGCAACCTCACCACTTCCCCTCCCTGGGTGGGATGACAGTGGAGAGGAGAAGGACGGGGCGAATGCCTTCTGTGGGTCGCTCACCAGATGTGGTCTGTCTGTAAGCCGGTCTGTCTGTCTGTGTGGCTGGAATGTGCTGTACATACAGTATATGGATGGGGAGGTCTTTTAGACCAACACAGAGGGTGTGTTTATGTATCCTAAAATGAACCTCATTTTTGTGGCCTCTGGACCACAGAGAGCCTGCATGTCAGATGCGCTGTGCTTCCCTCATCAGGACACACCTCCATACAGCTACAACACAGACTTTTGTGAAAAGTGAGGCATGTTGTCCACTAAATCACTATTCTTGCAGCCAACAGGGAAAACAAATGCTACGGGGTGAGTTTTGGGACTAAATAGAAGATGGCAGTTTTAATTCCAGTTCCTCTGGGGGACTCACTTTAACTGAGAGGAGCTGTCTCCCACAGTACATCCTGTTCCTGCTTTGTTAGTCCACGAAGGGTGGAGGGGACGCATTTGTCGCATGAAGGGAGTCATCCCGCGCCCCCGGCTGCCAGCCTCTTTCCCTCACAGCCTCAGCTGATGTAATCTGCCAGACTAAAACGTACATTTACACAGGACATGAAGATGAGATAAGAGGCCCCTCGGCAGACTTATCTGCTCCTATCAGAGGAGAGGAGTCGAGCCACCTATCCTTCTGCTTCTCTCCCATCTCTGTCCTGCAGTATGGCCCTTTTGCTCTGTCAGACTGTAGCAGTTTTTTGTAATGACATCAGAGGGAGACTGAGGCCTGGCGACAGTGGCCCAGAGGCGCCCGAATCATAAACATAATTGGTGGCTGTCACAAGTTAACTACATAGCAAATTTCCACATTTTCCCTTCGCTCTTTTTATTATTTGAATTGTTCTGAGCTGAGAAAACATGTCTTAAACTGCTTGTTTCATTTGTAAGCAATTTCTGGAGAGCGAGAGCTATGCAGAAGTGTTTTGCTATTGGAAGATTCATATTACAGGATTTTTCTTAAGGCAGATAAGCAAAAGCAACAAAAACAAAAATGTGCACACTTATTTAAAATCTTGGCCTTTCTTGCCTGGGGGGCTGTTATAACGATGTGTAGGCCATCATTGCACGCCATCATTGCCCTGCCCCCCCAATACAAAACCCCATTCAAAAATACTGCATTTGGCTCGGCAAAACGGCTGGCTCCACGGGGCCAGGCTTAAGCGGCTTCCCGACCTCAAAGTAAAGGGGTCAGTGTGGAGGAAAAACATCACACAAGAGCCACAATTGCCGCCCTCAAACATGAAAAGTCTCTTTTTATTTTTGACAGGCTTCCCACTTTTAATGGCCGGGTCTACGTGCTGCATAAACAAACAGTGAGGATTGGTCTGCACAGGCAGCCAGCAGCAGCGGCTTCAGTGGTGAGTTGGATTACAGGCTGCGATGGAGCTGTGGTTAAGATTGTACTCACTGAGCTCCGCTCTGACTCTGACAGTCAATCGAGCTCTCTCCCACTTTCTAACAGCTCATTGGTGAATGCCGCATTTCCAAATGTCAGTGCTGTGGCGTCTGGTCAAGCCAATTCACACTGTAGCCTCATTTAGGTTTAAAATGTTTTCTGTATATCATGTTTAACATAATCTATGATTTCAGACACTTTTAGATACTAGAAAACTACTAAATTATTTTCCAATCTTGTAACAGATATCCTCACATCAGTCTTTTTCTGTAAAGATTGATTTTTGATATTTGTGTTATTTTTAGTGCATTCTGAAAATTTCAAGTTGAATGCATATTTTGCTGTGCCACCAGTGCAGAAAAGACTAGAGTGGATTTTAAAAGTATTTATAGCCCTTAAACTTTTTCACATTTTGTCACGTCACGTTTGAATTTGTGAAATTGCGATTTTTGTGACAGTGGCACATAAAGGTAAAATGGAAGGAAAATTATACAAGATTTTCAATTTTCTTTACAAATAAAAATCTGTTTGAAAAGTTTGAAAAAAATCAACCCCCTTTACTCTAATGCCCCTATATAAAATAGGGGATTTATCAGAGAAGCAGCCATGACGCCCATGCTTACTCTGGGGGAGCTGCAGAGATTAACAGCTAAGGTAAAAGATTCTGTGGACAGGACTACAATTATTTCTCCATTCCATAACTCTGTCTTTGATGAAAAGGTGGCAAGAAGAAAAAAAAAGTTTTAAAAAAAGCAGATGTCCCAAAATATATCCTATTTTCAGGTTCCCACAAACCATGTGGAGGACACAGCAAATATAATAGTATAGATATAAAAAAAACAGTGAGCCATGGAAATAGCACTCCATGTCACACTGAACACACCATCCCTGTTGTGAAGCATGGTGGTGGCAGCAACATTAAATCTTGTCAGTGTTGAATAGAAAAGTGGATGGAGCTTAATTAAAGCCAATGCTGGAAGAAAACTTGTTTACTTAAAAAACCTGGTGAGACTGGAGCAGATGTTCACCTTTCAGCATGACAAAGACACTAAACATACAGCCAGAGCTACAATAAAATGTTTTGGATCACGCATGTTCATTCGTTAGAAGGGCCCATTCAAAGTCCAGACCTAAGTAAAATTTAACATCTGTGGTAAGACTTGAAGACTTACAGCTGAAACTGACTCTATCCACCAATCTACAAATATGCATTGCATTTGCCAGTTGATCAAATAACGATCTAATGAAATACGTATTGTTAGAACATGGCAACAAGTGAAAAAGTCACCGTGGGTTACAGTACTTTTTCATATTAAACTCCTGCCTACAACTCTTGTTTATGCTTTTGTATATTGTGGTGCTGACATGAATTTTCCTATGTTAGGACCTCCCATTCTGTGGCAGTGCCTCGTGTATCTAATGCTGCTAATAACAGCGAGCTTAATTAGTGCCAGCAGATCCCCCCACTAACTGTAACTTCATTATCTGTTGTCAACAGGCCAAGCAACACTGCACATAAATAGAGCTCATTATGTATCTGCTCTATCTTTTGTCTCCTCTCTGCTGCAGAACCAAACTCTATCTTGATATCGCTCTCTCTGCATTTACATATATAAATCTTGCGGCATAATGAGAGCCCCCCAGATAGAATGGATGGGAAGCAGTAAGGTCATTTTTAACTCTGTACTGACTGTAAAACTGCAAAAGTAATCCAAGCTAAGTTGTTTTTTTTACTTCCAGTTAAAAGATACAGTTACACAGCTTTTGCAGTGACATGTATTTTCTGTAGAAGTTTGATGATTGGAATATTAAGCTACTCAAATCAAAGACATTTAATTTTAGTCAACCAGGCTGCTGAGTAGATGATGGAAGTCATGTAAAATCCATGTTTTATTGATTTGTAAACTTGACCCATTAATGCAAATCATATCACCTCAAGATGTATCGATTGACCCTGTGAGATCTTTGGTAGCAAGATCAATATCCTCAAAATGAGATGGGTGATGGGTGGGTAATGCTGGAGGTGTATTCATCTATAACAGCCTTTTTGGTAGTGCAGACGTATTGCAGTTACTCCTTAAACCTTACCGCTTTTTGTCACATTGCAACCCCAAACTTCAATGAATTTTATGTGATAGACCAACAGGCTGTAGTGCATGATTTTAAAGTGGAAGGAAAATGATTGGTTTGAATAAAAATCTGAAAAGTGTGGGGTGCATTTCTATTCATTTCCCTTTACTCTGGTAATACTTAATAAAATCCAGAAAAATCTGTTGCCTTTAGAAGTCTTCTAATTAGTAAGAGTCCAGTAATTCATCCCTAGTATAAATCCAGCTGTTCTTTGAAGACCTCAGAGGTTTGTTAGAGAACATTAGTGAACAAACAGCATCATGAAGGCCAATAGCAAAGACCTTTACAAAATACTTTAAGCTTGTCAAATTACCTAGACGACTATTTAAGTCTTACCACAAATTGAATTTATATCTGCACTTTGACTGGGCCATTCAATCACATGAATATGCTTACATCTAAATCAGTGGTTCAATTCAACAATCTGGATGGTTTTTCTTTCAGGGCTGTCCAGTATTTACTTCTTTCTCTGCTGAAGAAAAGTACCTCTGCAGCATGATGCTGCCACTACGCTTTTTCATGTTGATAGTGGTGTGTTTAGGGTGACGTATGGTGCTAGTTTTCTGCCACACACAACACACTCACAGCAGGATACACACAACATCCTTCTGCATAAATGAATGCAAACTTTAAACAGAACTTCCTATGGGTTTTAATCTTGCCACTCTTCCCTAAAGGCCAGACTGATGGAATGCATAACTAATAGTAACCCCAGAGTTCCCACAAGCCTCTTGGCTGCTCTTGCCTAGCCCACCCTGTCCGTTTAGGTGAACCTCCATGTTTTGGTAAGGCTGCAGTTGTCCTGCAATCATTCCATTTTCCTGTGATGGATGGAATAGTGCTCATCTCTGGAAACTGTTTGAAAAGCTAACCCTGCTTTGAATTTCTGCTGTTTCCTTGGTCTTCATGATAAGCTTTGTTCCTGAATATTCTCTAACAAACCTGTGAGGTCTTCCCAGAACAGTTGGATTTACATTGAGTAGAGGTTATACACAAGTAGAATCTGTTTATTAATTTGATGACTTCTACTATAGATTTTATTTAGGGTTATCAGTGTAAAAGAGGACAAATGCATACCACACCTTTCATATTTTTATTTCTAAAACATGTGGAATCATGTATCCTTTTCTTCTCACACCACGAGATGCTACTTTGTGTTGGTCTGTCACATTAAATCTCAATAAAATACAAAGAAGCTCATGGTTTTAATGTGAGAAAATGTGGAAAGGTTCATGAGCTGTAAATATTTTTGCAAGGGGCTGCATGGATTAAACAGTTTCTCTGAACAGTTATGCTTGGAGGATGCTGTAAACTGCATCTCAGTAGTACTGGACTCCTGATAGAGAGATAATCCCAAGCCTTGTTAGAGTCCTGACAGGCGCACCTTGTCAGTCTGTAGTTCTCAGACCTCCCTAATCAAAAAATCTTGTGAAGTCAGCCAGTGGAATCTGCAGGGAGGGAAAGCCATCCAAAGCCTTTCATGTTTTCTGGCCAAAGGGAGAGAGCTGAAAGAGGAGAAAGCTTCACCAGGTACACTATGCTCTTTGTTTACCCTTTCTTTTCACTAAGCTGGTGCACAGATGGCCAACTATTATTTCTATGTGTGTTCATTGCCATGAGCGAGCCACCAGCTTTTCAAATCGGTGTAATCCTTTATTATTTATGATTGTCTGGGATTTTTTGGATCAAGATTGAACACAATCTGTTGAATAACGGAGACTAGCTTGAAGGGAGGTGGGAGATGGAGGGGCGCGGGGGGGGGGGGGGGGATGAAAGGCAAACAGAGAGAGCGGAAACTGAGAAGTCAGGGCATACATAATGAAGATGTGATGCTCGCTGTTAGGAGAACCACTCCCGAATCCTGCACACTTTAATCCCATTAACACTGACTAAATATACCATTTGTTTTAAACTTGCCAGTGGTGGTGTTTATGCTAATAGTCGGGCTGCTCCAGGCAATTTCAGGAGACTTTTGGAGGGCACCAGCTAATAATTAGATTCAATAAGGAAGTCAATTTCTATCCTCATCTGAAATAAAAATAAGAGGCTTAGGCTCTCAAAGGACAGTCTTTAATTTGTTGATTTGGTCTCGCTTTCTCTTGCCAGGCTTGTCTGTAATTCTTTAACCCTTTTGTGCCTATTTTTCATCATGTTTAGGTTCATCCATTGCCTAGGTTGCTCCTCAGACTTTCCAGGAGGTCAGTGATGTCCTGATCTGGGAGGAGATATCCCACAACAGACGTCATCCATCATCTCATAAAGAGCATGCCTCATCAACTACTGAGTACCATTTTGAGTTGCCACAATGACATTTCAGCAAAGTGGACAAGGTTCCCACATCAGTTTTTCAGTAAACATTTCTTGGTGACTTCGGTGTATATTTATCTGATAGTAATCAATGTGGATGGATGGATGGATGGATGGATGGATGGACTGCAGAATTATCCAGATGAGGTTTCCTTATAGATTTTAATACCAAAAGCTTATTTTAAATCAAATTAAAATCTCTCTGTAGGCCGTGTGGTCTGTCTGGGGGTGATTTTTTTGATGTAATATTGGAATTGTGCTTTCAGTGCACCAGTAGTTGATGCTGATATAAAGATGTGGACATGATATAACTTTGATAGATGCTACTGTTCGGACCTGTCCAATAATACCACAGACCTTATCATCCTGGCTGACTGCTGGGTGCGGCTTTGCCGGGCTTATAAGCAGAGGTTCCAGCTGGAGGACCTCTCTGATCTGCTGTCAGACGGCATCCACACTCAGCTCTGCCCTGATAACTTCCTCAGACGTCCATTATTCTCTTCTACCCAGGCAAGCTTTTTTTTTCCTTCCTCCCCCTGTCTTTCCACTCACTCTGGCTCTCTTTTCCAGCCTAATAATGGAATCAAGCACACTTCCAGAGCAAGAAGCAGTGCCAGCCACTGGTGAAAGAATCATTTTCAGTGAGCATGTGTCAGTCAGCAGGTATAGGAGTACTTGTGGAGTCAATTTGGCATTGAGGAGTACAGCTATAGCACTGTGTGCCATAGAAAGGGAAATGCTCCTCAGTGATGATGAAGTGGTGAAATACTTGCTTGCATGTATGATAAACAGGTTGTGCTCTCATATGGAGATTTGTGAGATACAATAGAGCTCACGTTGTCGTTAGAGAGTGAATTAAAGCTGTCTGGTTTCCATTCAGCAG
Source organism: Girardinichthys multiradiatus (assembly GCF_021462225.1). NCBI lineage: Eukaryota > Metazoa > Chordata > Actinopteri > Cyprinodontiformes > Goodeidae > Girardinichthys > Girardinichthys multiradiatus. The sequence goes on along the minus strand of NC_061795.1, from coordinate 24,815,058 downwards.
TCATACAAAGGCACTGCACAATCCTCACTGACGAGGATCACTCTTTGACGTATGGGAACATAACGCTCAACATCATGCGACACTTAGCTAAATAATTCTCAGGCTCTGACTTCAATAGAAGAAGCGCTTTTCCTGCGAGAGCCGTAACCCTAACAACAAATTTTCCTTCGAGACAGTCATGTGAAGTCATTCCCCTACCATGTGAATGTTATCATGAACCAAAACTGAAGTTAGGCCCAAAAAATCTTTTTAATCACATTAGCCATTTAGGAAACTGGATTAGAGTAACAAGATCTTTGTTGTGCAGCTCAAGGTCCTCTTAATTAACTGGTACAGCTTGATCCTCTGATCGGTTTAATGTCATTGAATCTTTACACAATCTTTGCATGTCTACAAGCAGATTCTAAGGACTAATTTACTTCACAGACTAAATACACTTTACATAGATCTGATCTGTGGGTGTAAAAATAGATGTAATGCAGAGGAGTCAAGGGTCTGTTTAGCAGGCGATTTTGAGTTTTGATTATGCAGTGTAAAGAGTATAAGGGAAAAAGAAGTTAAGAAGGACGACTGTCTGCCAACATCACTTTGCTGAAAATAGTTGGATTTAAGTGGCAAAGAATCGAGCTAGAAACCGTCTAGTTCTGCTATTTGCTGTGCACAAAACAATAACAACACATGTAGATGACAATATTACAGATGAGAAAAAGTCTCTGAGGTTAACAGAGATTGTGTAAAAAAATATATTTCAGACTGCACACAAAGAGCTACTTGTGATCCTTCTCTGTGTTTTAGTTTCCAGTGTGCTCCTGTAGGCTTTCACACCACTAAATGCTCCAATCAGTTTGCCGATTCGAAATGCTGTGATTTATTTGACCAAACCGAAAGACGAGGACGTTGCAATTGCTGTGAAGATGAAATGATTACCAAATAAATGCCTGATTGCCTCAGACTTTTATTCTCACTCTGAACCTTTGTTTTTTAATCACTGTGTGGCTTTCTTCTTGTAAACTGAGTGCTATCAATTCAAATCAACTATTTTTATGACTATGTTACAGCAAAACCAACACACATAGCTGTGGTTTGGTTAATCATTAATTTTTTATATTACATATTTTTGATTAAAGTATTAATGCCAGAAAAGTTTCCATTAATTCAGGGCTTATTTAATCATGTTTAAGCAACATATCTCCATGTGATTGAGGATTTGCCTATTTCTTTGAAAGCAAACATAACTATCTAATTAAAGAAAACAAAGTGAAGTACTCGACCAGAAAATATATATTTATTAAGAAATATACAGAAAACTTCAAGACGTAGAGAAAAAAAGGGAACATAACCTTTACACTTCTGATGATCTGCATTTTTATTATCGTAAGTTGTTTTCACAGATATGAAAACCATAAATTATGTTTTTTTTTTGCCTGTCAGTATAAGAGGAGAATAAAAATTTACACAGGGAAGGGACTTTTTGAACTGAAAGTTATGCATGTATTGTTCTTATTGTCAGTACTTATCAGAGAGGGTTATTAATTGCAGGGGAATATTAATTTTCATTGTATCAGTTGGCTGTGTCCCCCTCGGTTTACGGCTATTTACAGCTCCAGATCACTGCCAAAAGGCTCTTTTTGTTTTGCGACACTCTTCATATGTGCATTTTTTCTCCTTTGACAAGGACTCTCATCCTGTTTTCATTGATTACTGTCTGATGACTCATCCTGATAAAAACAGAACAGGCAGTTCATCTTTCCACCACATACTGTGGGCTCTTTGTTGCGTGGAATGCGTGTGACTGTTTTTGCACATTCTTGTCTCTCGCCTGTGAATGATATGGCAGCGATACACAGTGTTTATTTGTGAACGTGCAGTATAAGTCTGCAAGTCTTCATGCAAATAGTCTGCCAGTGTAAGGCGTGTACGTTGCTGCAGTAAAAGTTTGAACCCTAACACTCTACTGTAGCAGGGGGGTCATTTTTTGCTTTGTAAACAGAAAATGAACCATGCAGGAGAGAAAAATTGGTAAATAGTTTATTACAAAATGTTTGTTGTTTTAAAGAGCCAAAACCTTACAAATACTACCATTAAAATGTTAATAAATATTTCCACGCTAACATTAATGTCTGGGTTATTTGTGGAGAACCAACAAGAGGAATTTAATCAGCACCAATTTTCCAAAATTCATTTTTGTATAATTTTTCAATTAGTGTTACTTTTCAATAATTTGACCTTACAGTGATTGTTCTGTGGCAGACACAAAATATTTGCTCACTGGCTACATTTCAGCTAAGGGAAAAGTGTATTGCTAGTCACCTCAAAGTGGCATCACTGAGGACAATCCTTGCTCTGTCAAGAATTAGAGCCACCTCTGCAAACAAACCTATGTGCAACGCCTAAGGGAGGGACTTTGACTGAGGCTGTGGTTCCGTGTAAATAAACAGTGTGGGGGTCTCAGTGGGTGGAGGGCCTCTCCTCCATGGGGTTTGGCCCGGCCTTTTGTTGCCTTTAATCCAGGCACTCTCAATTGAAAAGCATGAGGGGGTGCCTGGCTGAGATTAGCCTGCCAGCTCTTGTGTGTGCTTGAGTTTCTCACAGACTGCCCCCGTACTTTTGGAAATAACACAATTATCCCACATCCTCAAGGTGGCTGACAAGAATGACAAGTAAGACGACTGCTGGGCAGTCTCAGACCTCAGTTTGACATAATGAACTTAGCATTCGCTCCAAATCTGCTGCTGTGCCACAGTTAAATATGGCTGACTGTTTTTGCACTTAAGTAATTTTATACACCCAAGTCTGGTGGTGTTAGTTTAAATTTGCTTCACTAGAATAGCCATCATTATGTTCTGTGTTGTATGGGATTACATGTTGCAACTTTGCACAGGGCACCACACGCCTTAACTTTAGCCAATTTATCATCTTTGATTATTAGCTATACCAGTAGCGGTTTCTGATACGAGCGATGTGGCTCTCCACCCAAGACATCCTGTTTTTATGATGCTCAAACATTATTTTTTAAATTATTTTTCAGTTGTGAAAAGAATTTCTGTAGCTATTTCACTGCCTATCAATGGGGAAAAGGGTCCTTCTCCCTGTATTGTACATCATTTAATGATGTGTTCAATTAGTCTCAGAAGTCGAAGGTCAGATTTGAAAAATGGGCCTCAAATTAGTTGATCATGTTGTCGTACTAGTTGGAAATGCAGTGGATTTGCTATTTATTGTTCTGCTTACAACTAGCACTAGTAAAAGCCAGTAACCATGTATTTCTCAGCATTTTATGAATTCAAACACTGAAGGAACACATTCACAGATAGTGGTTGTACACCACCATGTTACAAACTGTGAGAATTCAGAAAATGTCACTTTAGGCCTTGCAGATACTGAGCTCGGGACTGCTTGGCGATCTGCAACTTTCTAATTATGCGGGATGTGGGGCTGAGGAGTATTTTCAACTCAGAGCTCACAAAATCCAGGTTCAAGTACAAGGAGAGTGCGCTCCATAAGCACTGTAATTGGATGTGGCTGTTTTTACATCACAGCTGGCTATTGTCACTGAAGCTTGTATCCTTGTGCATGCTGGTCAATTCACTCCTTCACCATTTTGTATCTTTGCAATTTCAGTTATTCGTACATAACTTTTTTGGGAACAAAATTCTGTGTCTACAGCAGGATATTTTGTACCAACCATGGGTCACTTTGTACTCGCCAAGGGATGTTTTAAACCCACTTTAACTTAGATTAATAATCTACTAATTAATAATCTCTAATCTACTCATAGCCTACTGTTGTTCATAATTCAGAAAGGTTATTGAGCCCAAACGAGGATCAGAACTAAACTAAATGGAAAGCAGTGTAATTAACATGAGATCTGAACATTTTATGAACATTTACCTACATAATTCATGAAAATGTAAAAAATAACCAGGTAGGATATTGATCACGGGTATAAAAGGGAAATAGGAAGAAACAAAATGGCAGTGCATAGAGGCATTGCCATTTTCTACCTATATGTACGAAATGGGGGTAAGATTATGTAAATGTATATACTAATTGTACTCTTCTAGACTTGTATACGTAGATGCCTTTGACCGTCCAAGAGCTCTTGGAGGCTCCTGCTGGTTTAAGTGTGAAAAGGTTGTAAGTCACTTAATTCACTTTTACCTTTGGCAGGATCTGGCACAATTCATGCAAAAACTGCTACTGAGCTAAACATTATATGACACTCTACAATAAAACCTAATTACTCTACATCTTTATGTATAATGTTGTCTTTCCTATTGGCTAAAAACAAGTAGTGAGTATAACTATAACAGCATAATAGCCTTTTGATCCACAACATGTTCTATAAAACATAACATTAAAATCATGTCTACTGTTAAAACAGGTCGATTTGCATTTGTGATAAACACTATCCTTTTGCCTGCTTTTTACATAGACCCATATGTATGGGGTAAGAACGCTGTCAAAAACAATGTGTATGTAAAGATGGAAATGTGTGCATATTAGTCAATAGTTGTGCATAAGTAAAATCCAAAAGAGGTATTGTATATTTTCTCTATAAGAATACAGACTAAAATGTTACAGCTTCAAGAAATTACAAACACAAAGTTCAAGTTTACAGTTGTGGTTTATTATTTATGAATACAATATGCTATAAGAGTTTGTGAATACGATTTCTTTTCTATGAGAATACGAATTTACATCAGCGACTTGGCGTCACGTGATCTCAGGCCAGTTAGTCGAGCACAGAGCTAGTCGATTCGCGTTGCGCATGCGCTGTCACACTTCTCACCGCCAGTAAACGTAATGCCGGAATGGGAGATAATTCAGTCTAAAAGAAATATTAGGAACAGAGGGGAGATAGGGGGGGGGGGAATCAAGAGTATTATAAATAAAGCATTGTTCTTATTTGTATGAAATACAAAACTAAAACATAGAATATAGTGTGTGGAGTTATACAATGATGTACAGTAGGTGGCAGTATGCACCTCTGAATTTGTTGCGAACCACCAGCAGAAAAAGAAGCAGCAGCACTAGCGCCAAGATGACGGACCAAGAAACTACAAAGCCAGGTAATGTTAAAAAGTTTATATATGTCTTAATGTTGTTAATATATGCTCTTGGTCCGTCATCTTGGCGCTAGTGCTTCTTCTTCTTCTTCTCTTCTTCTGCTGGTGGTTCGCAACAAATTCAGAGGTGCATACTGCCACCTACTGTACATCATTGTATAACTCCACACACTATATTCTATGTTTTAGTTTTGTATTTCATACAAATAAGAACAATGCTTTATTTATAATACTCTTGATTTCTCCCCTCTGTTCCTGCTTTTCCTTTTAGACTGAATTATCTCCCATTCCGGCACTACGTTTACTGGCGGTGAGGAGCGCATGCGCAATGCAAATCGACTATCTCTGTGCTCGACTAACCAGCCTGAGATCACGTGACGCCAAGTCGCTGATGTAAATTCGTATTCTCAAAGAAAATAAATCGTATTCACAAACTGTTATAGCATATTGTATTCATAAAGAATAAACCACAACTGTAAACTTGAACTTTGTGTTTGTAATTTCTTGAAGCTGTCACATTTTATTTTGTATTCTTATAGAGAAAATATACAATACCTCTTTTGGATTTTACTTATGCACAACTAATATGCACGCATTTCCATCTTTACATACACATTGTTTTTGACAGCGTTCTTACCCCATACATATGTAAAGGAAAACTACAGGTTGTAATGTTACAACTGTTTGCATGCTTCCTTTCTTCCTTTGTTTAATGTAGGCTCTCATTACCACGTGGTGGTAACAGATTGTTTGAACTGGAGAGAAAAGCCATTCGAAGCTAATTAAGCAGCCATTCCATGCTCTATTCACAGGCAGAGGACCGGGGAGCACAGGCATTTGTCAGCGCTTGACCCCGCGTGGTATTGATTGACAACCCCGCGCCGAGAATGACAGGCTCGGCGCCAGCGGGCCAATGGGAGGCCGTCGAGTAAGTGCACCCCATCGCTATTGGTCGAGAGGCCTTAAAGCCGCAGAGGATTTCCCCACGTGGGGAAGGAGCCGAACCTTCAAAACAAGGCAGTGCTCAGACATGGCTGATGTTCATATCACACAAAGGCAATCATCTCCTCTCATCTCTCCCCTCCCGCAGTGTAGCTATCGCCCAAATGCTGATGGGTAGGGGCGCGAACGTGTTGTGCAACAATCACGAGTTGCTTAAAGTAGAAATTTATGGCTTTGGTTTGGCGAACGTCGACGATCGATTGGTCATTATCGTGCCCTTCACGGTGCTTGTGCATTAATGGGCGGGTTAAATCTGGATTTCTTGAGGGGGTTTGCACGTTGGATATTTCACAGTAACATTAATTCGTGTTTTTATTGCCCGTTTGCTTGTGTTGAGGATAAAAATGGGAGGTATGCTTGTTGCAACGCAGACCATCTTCCCGCCCTTCCACCCCCCAAAGTTCTCTCGGTGGTCTTAACCCCCCACCCCATAAAAAAATAATTAAAATCATTTCATCGACAAAAAAAAACAAAAAAAAACAAGCAACCTTCCCCTAATGAAGCGCGGATGTGGTATTTGTGCTGCCTCTGTCAGACTTTGGAGATGATCGTCGGCACATCAACGTGTCGTATACACTGTGGGACGGGCGGCTGATGCCTTGTGGATCTGCGGGATGATGTCATGTATCGCTGCACCCCACGTGGGGCCGTCGCTCTCCGATAGGCAGATGTGGTCATATTCCTTCCGAGTAATGCGATTGGACAGATAGGGCGCTTTCACGGCAGTTCAGCCCTGCTGCCTGTGTGTGGCAAAGCTGGACAACTGGGGGGGATGGGGGGGGAAATGCGAGATTGTGGAGAGTACTGTGTTACGCTTTTATAGAACCTCTTCGACTCGTAGATTTTTGGAAGCCTATATGTATGTTTTTTTTTTCCTGTTTTGGGGGGATTCACCAGCCGCGTAAGAAGCGCATTCCTCGGAGGTTCAACGCCGAAGAATAAAGTAGTTTATTCGCAATTTTCACCCAACAGCTCCCTCCAGTCTGGTCTAGTCTGGCTGGGTGCGTTCTGGAGAGAGTGGAGGATGCCTGTCGAGATCTGCGTTCACATTACGAGGAATTAAACGCCTGCCTTACAGCCTTCATTTGGTTTTTTTTTTTCTCTCTTTGGGGAAACTAAGGTCGGACCGACGATTAGGACGCACGTTTGGGTAGGTATTTCTCACAGCTCTTGATTTCAGCTTCAGCGTATTTTAATGCTCTTTTTTGGGGGCGTGCGGTCCGCAGCGCGCCTCTTCACCGCTCCGTGCGGAGTCAAAGTCGGTGGAAAAGCCAGCTGCCTTCGGTGGTGTCCTGTAAGTGCGGGCTTTCTGGTCATTTGACGAACATCAATAATAGACCAATCTTATCCGAGCGTTTACAAGTCCTGTCTTCAAACGAATGACGCTGCATCACTTTAAATTGTAAATTTGGATCATTTTTTTCATATATAGGTAGACATCGCTGCCCACTAACCGAATAAGGTCATCAAAAGACGGATCGGGCACGCATTGTGCTGCTTTTTTTTTTACACGACTTGGATTGCTACAATAACTGTGGACTTGTTTGGAACAGCATTAAGTTGTTTATTCTACATATATAGGTTAATTTGCGGTTTTGTTTTTCCATCCCGAATACAGGATTTTCACGACCTCCCCTAACCCCCCCACCCCTGCCTGCTGAGACTGGTATCTCTGAGCAAATTTCGACCATTTTGCCAAAGGACCTGCACACTGGAGACATAAACAAAGGATACATTTAAAGATGTATCCACAGGGCCGACATCCGGTAAGATACGCCTCTTATATATACATTGAGCATATGACATTTATGCAAGGGGAAAAAAAAAACTCCGATGCAAAGCCCCTTTTCCAACCTTAATGCAGATCATCTCATTCTCCTGAAGAGCATGCGGATGTTTTGCATGTTTGCATGCTTTTACTCACATGACTTTTGCCGAATGTGAAGACAGGTGGTGGCTTAAATTCACGTCTGAGAGAATTCATGTTCAGTGTGAAAGCCTACTCATGTGGTGTTATTAGCAGCTGGAGGTGTGAAGTATGGACCCACCTCAGCTTTTGGTATAATGTCCTACAGCTGAGGAGATGTTCATATCCTGGAAGTAGTGAATTTATTGAATAAAATTTCCAAGCAGGTGAGTCGGATTGCTGAGATTTTCCCTCTCTGTTCTTCTGTTTTCAGGCTCCACATCAGCCCGGCCAGCCTGGCTTCAAATTCACTGTTGCTGAGTCTTGCGACAGAATAAAAGACGAGTTTCAGTTCCTCCAAGCCCAGTATCACAGGTAATGATTATCACAGAAATGACAAGAACTTCAGTTTACTTTATTAGTATGTGAACGTTAATAGTAACAAACTGTTTGGAATGAATGAGGGCCGGCTTTTTTTCCTGCTGATCTGACAAGTAGATACGCATGAATGAGTTCTGAAGTGGTTGAAATTGACACCTTGTCTTCTGTTTTCAGTCTCAAGGTGGAGTATGACAAGCTGGCCAATGAGAAAACAGAGATGCAGCGCCACTATGTCATGGTAAGCTTGCGTTACAATGGGGAACAATTATGGTACCAAATTGCAAGGCTTGTTGAAGATCAGGTCAGGGTGGAGCGGCGCAGGCTATTGTGATCACCTGCATGTGGTGGTTAGGGCGGGCTGGGTGTCAGGTATGGGCCTGTGAAAACCCTCAGGGCGGTGGTGGAAAGGAGGAGGGGTTTGGTGGAGCCAGTTGTTACGGAAGAGCTCTTCCTGACATGCAGTGGGCTTCATTATAGCCCGCCTCTCTGATCTCCAAGGGGTTGACTGCAGCTTTGCCCTCTGTGTGTGCTGATCTGATTATTCTCCTTGGAGACACCACGCTCAGACATATGCAGGGCCATAAATTAGGTGCGAGCTGTCGGCGGAGGCCGCTGTAAACAAGATGGAGGCTGTGGAACAGGGTTGTGGTTGTATCTTTGCACTAACAGTCTTTATAATCTTTAATTATTAGCTTTAATTTAAGCAGCCTTTTAGAAAAACATAGGTGTGTCACTGACGTAAGAAATGTGTCCAGACATAACGCAATGAGCAGGTTTTTCTGTGGATGTGTACTCGCTTGTCTCGAGTAAACACAAACACACACGCAGCAGGGGTGATTTAAACCAATACATTCTGGCTTAAATTAAGCTACTTTTTTGTTGTTTTTCATGTGAAAACAACATGTCAGCCTGACAACCAGGAGGTTAGGTAAACATGTAGGGAAGTATCCCACAGCCAGCGATGGGTGTCAGGTTACGCTATGGCTGCAGGGCTCTGATCTCAGACAGAATGGCTCTCTTGTTTGAGAGTAATTTTCGAAGAAGCTAATGGACTGAATAATGCATTGGCCTCATCAAATAGACGCTGACTGGAAAGCCATTTCTGCCCCGGTTGCCAGTTCTGGACTCTACGGATTACATTTCAGCCAGCCAGACAGACGGACCTGGCTGGAAATATCAAGCGTGTTGAGCAGTTGCGTTACGCTAAGTAAACAGACATCGTGGAGATCTGAGGGCTTAAGATAGTGATCAATACATCTGACCCTTTCCTTCCTGTGCCTACACTACAAGCAGCAGGGGAAAAAATCAATTTATCGACTGCACACTGTCAGCTGCTCAAAGAAGTTCTTTTCTGGTTTGATCTTAGTTCATCACCTTTCAGGGTTTTTTTCATCCTGGTCTTCAAAAGCATGTGATAATGTAATTAGCCTAGGGATCAATCACATTGATTAGTGGCTATGCAGAGCTGTTAGTTACGTTCAAAATCATGAAAATATCACACATTTTGTATAATGTGTACTTTTTTTGTCTTATTTTCCAGTATTACGAGATGTCTTATGGTTTGAACATAGAGATGCACAAACAGGTATGTACCATCTTTTAATCCCTATACCCTTTTAATAGTGAAACATGAAACAGAAACATCTGTCCTATTTCCAATCTCCAGTCTTTGTAAAGCTTTGACTTGCCAATACAGACTCTAGTCAGTTTTAAATTCTCTTATTAAGAACTATAATATCACAACAGGATTCAAAAAAATTTTTTCTAGTCTTTACCTGTGATTGCCACTAGTTGTAGGTGCAGAGGCAATGTCACGCGGTGCGTGAGAGAGAATCTATTGTAAAGCAGCGTTTTACTATTATAAAAGAAATATAAAATAATTCCAGGATTCATATTAGCGGCAGTCTCTGTGTGTACCTAGAGCAGTCGTTGCCTAACTTTTCAGCGTGAGAGGCTTGTAACACAGACAAAAACTTCTGGTAGGGTGAATTAGACGAGGTGTAGTGACAAAACAACATCAAACAATGTATGTATCTCTTTTATCAATTTGTAAGTACTCTTTTTATCTGCTGTGACTTAGTTACAGCTTAGTTGCGCTTTTGCCATATTTTTTTTTATTTTTTAGCTTGATTTCTCCAGATCTCAAAACCCTGGATGTGGGTTTGGGACCTCACCAAACTGTCACCCAACTGTTACTGTTACAGTATACACACCAAAGAATGTTGTTGCACATAAAAATGCTGTGTTCACTGATCAGAAATTAATCAGAGTTTTGAGCCTTCAACCGGCCCGGTCACCGGTCAGGGCTGATCAAGCTTAAAACTGTCCGATAGTTGATTTATCTGTGGGTTACATTATTGCCTTTTTTCTCTCATTGTATCATAGCAGTCAGATTAATCAAAAACCACGTTCCACCTTGTAAACCTAACATGAGTGTGCAGGCGTATCTGCTGAATGAATGAAACCATGTGCCACCATTTATACAATCAGTCTCAGCCATTTTATTGGATATCTGCAAGTGGTGTCATATAATTCGAGTCAGCTTTTTGATAAGATTAAAGGTAGACTTTGACAAGCTCTGCCTTTGACATGATGATTACAAAGACAGAACTGCTGAACAGTTATTACAAGAGCAGAGCAAAAGTCATTTAGCAATTTATTGCGCCCTTATCTTTATCCAAGGGTCCTATCTTGTGTTGCTCCACAGATCAGTCACAATAATGCCTTAAGTAATAAGAGATTGAATGAATGAGTAATCCTCAGATTCTGCTACATGCAGCTTTTAAACAATTAAGTCTGTCTCTTCCCCCTCGGTTAATGACGGCATTGGTGGCACAACGGATTGACATGGTGGGATGATCCATCAGTGTCTGGGGCTGTTTGTCGCACTGCCACATGTCTGTCAAGCCTCAGGCCCCCTCTGATAGCTTCTGTCAGGCACTTATCACCAACCAGAGGGGCGATGGGGGTGGAGGGGTGTGAGCTGGAAACTAGCAGGAGAATAGAGCTGAAGGGGGGAGGGGCAAGAGCCTGGCTTTGTGTAAACAGGTTAATCGACTGATCCATTTTAGCGCCTGACTTTTATCAGGAACCTCAACAGAGCTGATGGAAGCGCTTGAATAATTCATCAGCGGGGCCCCTAACCTCCTGAACGGCGTGTTTGTGAGCAAACAGTGCAGGGCCCCGTTCTTGCAGCTTCCCCAGCTTTACAAACCTGGGCAGGGGGGGAGGAGGAGAATATCCGGAGTGGTGAACAGGCAGGGTTGGGATGGATTATTGGATGCACACAGGCATATTATTTCCCTGCCAGGAGATTTATTCTATAGTGTGGAAGCTCATTCCTCTTACTGTTCCTTTTTCATTGCTGCACAGGGACATATTTCAGGTTTAAGAATGCACACACCGACACAGCTTAGATGGACTGATGTGGCAGTGTTATCTGATCCATCTCTGTCAGTCGCAGCAGTAAGTTGATGCAAATGGGCTAATTTCTGTTGCATGACGTCAACCCCGTAATTGCCATCATATGGTGCTTGTTTCCTGGAGCTACACAGGGGTTTGGGGCTCAAAGTTTAGCTTCAGTCTGATTTTGTTACCTAGTCGTAACACAGACTCATGTCTCCATGAGTTTGCTTACAGGCAATATAACTTCTGGAACCAGCACCAAAGGAAGCGTTGCCCTCCAAAAGTCCGTCGGTCTGTATTGTTCATAGAAAATTGAACAGCGGTTTAAGAAACTGTGGCTCTTGTAAGCAATCAGTGCTTCCACATCCCAAATCTGTGACAGGGGACTGAGCGTCAGTGTAATAATCTTAGGGTGTAAGCATTTGTCTGTCAGGTCCACTTATGTAAATGGAAAGTGTTTATATAGAATTAGAACAAGCTTGAAACCTTTTGCGTCTTTGCCTAAAACAAGTTAAAAAGGTTACTTCAGAATTCAGATTATTTGGTCATGGAGGTTGAAGTTATCAACTCGTCAAAGAGGGGGTCCTTTATGGTGGTTTATTGGAAACCTATGTTGTGAATCTTGCAACTATCGTTACATTTGCATTTGATGGTTATTTACACAGGAGGCGATGAATATTTATATAAGAAATGTAGTTGGGAGGTGGTGTGCCACCAATTACCTTACTGTGGGAAACATACAAGGAACGGTACAAAGCATTTCTTTTCAGATTAACTAAGTGATAGAAAAGTAAGACTATTGGACCAATATGATAGATGTCATATGTCACCATGTCTCACCATATCTAAGGTTTTAGGGACTAGGATACAGTTGGACCCCTTTAGAGCTGCATTTGGGGTTTGGATTGCTCCACTATCATGCAGTATGAAATGCATGCTTTTGCATCCCTTTTGGCCAGACATTGTATCCTAGTCTTCTGGGATTAACATAATTAGTATGGCTTTGTTTTGCACATGTTGGAAACACTGTTTTAGTTTTTTGCACAGCTTTGTTTATACATCACAGTTACCCTGACTGGAAACACTTTATATAATCCGTTCTTAATGCGTTTCACCCAGGAAGATCATTGGTGGCACACTGCCTCCAACCTTTATCTCCTGTGTAAATGATCAGGAACTTCTGTGTAAATAACTGTCCAGTACAGGCTTGTTAGTGGTTTAAAGGGTCATAAAATATAATTTGGGTAAAACACTATGACATTTTCGTGACAGAGTGGTTTTATGTCTGATTTGGTCTTGGCCCCTCTGAAACTAGCCGTTAGCTTCAGCTTCCAGGCCCAGCTAATCTGATTTTATCTACTGCACATATAGTACCCCTCCTCCAAATTTCTGACCTATCCCTTTAATGTTTGAGGTTTGCTGATCTGGGTGCAGTGTCTGACAAGGGTAACCAGAGCAATGACTGCATGTAGACAGGCCATTTGGCTTTTCTTGGTCAATATTGATCACTTCTAATGCCAATTAGAAATTTGCTTTGGACTTGCCTCAAATTAACAAAGACCTGGGCTTTGCTTCTCAGTTAAGTGGAAAACTCATTATTCAGCTTAGAAGAGCTGACCGTACCACTCCTTGTTTCTTCTTAATGGAATAGTCAGACCCTTAGGCCATGCTGTCAGATAGTACAAATTACTGACCCTCTAAATATGACCAGTCAAGCAGTGTTTTTAGATAAATCACCTGCTTTTCCTTTAAATATAATGCCCATCAGTGTTTTTTAGGTCCATTTTCCACTGCTGATAACAACAGGCGAATACCTCTCTGTACACAATTGACATGCCAGCCTGAGAGTGCTCTTAAAGTGGTACTATACAGGTCCGAGTACCTATAATTGTGTAGCAGCCGTGCAAAGCTGGCCTCTCAAGGGCCAAGCTGTCATCTACTTAAAGCGACAACAGCCCCATTTTTATCTGCCAACAGACCAAAAAAAAAGAAAAACTGAAAAAGGGAGAAGCAGTTCTTGCAGTGCTGCACTGTATCTATTTTGACAGCGGCAGAGAGCTGAGCGGATGCCTCTGCCATGTATTTGCATGTTGTGTTGTGGGAGTGCAGAGGCTGGCAGTCGTTTAGGGCACAACGGATCTGTCACCTCCTGACCTCTCCCAGCCAGCTGTCACCATGACGCTAAGCTACAGAGGAATGGACCCCAAGTGCTCGAGTACTTTTTACAAATCCCGTCAAATGTTTGAGCGCTATTTACAAGGCTTATCTCAGCAAACATGGATTATACAGTCCCGGTAGCTTTTCAGTCGTTTCTAATGCCCTCTGTCAACTCTTTCTAGAACTCTTACAAAATTGCATTGATATAACTCCCATAAAATCTTTATCTTATCTCTCAGGTCAATCCCCTTCTTGTCTAAAGGCAATAAGCAAGTTATGGTCAGATTTGTATTACTCAAGGAAGTGTATCTCAATAATACAATACTATGTAAAATATATTTTATTTCAGAGATCCAGTCCAAAAAGAAAAACAAATCTATAGATTCATTAAACAAAAATTAATATTTCAACACTTTAATTCTTTTAATTTCTTGATTATGACTTTCAACTGATAAAAGCCCAGAAATTCAGTTTCGTCTAAAACTTTCATATAATGTAAGGCCAATTAAGAATGGAATTTTTAATACAGACATGTTATCTAACGGCCTACACAATCATAAGGAAGACTGCTGACTGCATAGTTATCCATCAGACAGTCTATGACACCATCCTCAGGGGCGATAAGCCACAAAAGCTGGCTGTTTAGAGTGCTGTATCTAAGCAATTATATAGAAAGTTCAGTGGAAGGAAAAAATGTAATGATATTTCTAAAATGAGGTTCACTTTTCAATGTTTCTAAGAGATTCTAATTTATTGAATTATACCTGCGTAGTATGCAGTTCTTTCAAATTATTGCTTCCTGTGCCAGACATCTGACTTTGTTTCATCTGACATTGCATCTCTAGCTTGTTTTTTATCCTGCTGGCTTGCCTAGCTTAAGTAGCTATCCATGTTGCAACTTGGGTCAGTAGGTATTGTACCATCATTACTTTCCCATCGCACTCTGGCTCCGCTCTGAGGTAATAGATCAGGCTGCCAGAAACTGCCTGGCATTTCTGCTATGTGTAATAAATAAGCCGCCGGTCTGCAAGCTACATTGTGTGTGCTGCTTGTGCTCCAAATGAGAAATCAGAGAAAATCCCTGTGATGTGTTTGTGTTCTGCAGTGGCCTTGGGTTAAACTGCGGCTCATAAATTCCAAAGATGATGTAGCTTTGGCCCTGTTATTCTCTTTGCTCTCAATGCAGAGCTCAGACCTGAAAGTCTCATCTCCCAGCCTAGAAGGAGAGAGAGAGCGAGAGAGAGAGAGCAAGGGGAAAAAACAAGCTGGCTGTGCTGTGTTTTTACAGGAGAGTGGGGGTGGATCAAACTCCCCTCTCCCACTGCTCTTTTTAACCACCATTCATTTGGTCCGTTCATGTGATCGACAGGCTGAAAATTCAATTTAATGACCTGCCTCCGAGCACGTAATATGATTTTTAAAGCCTGTTACGGTCAAGCAGAGGTGCCATTTGCATAATGATCCAAGCCAGATAGGGCTGCAGCCGTTGCCATGGCAGTTGGTAGACAAGCAGAAGAATGGAGGCAGGGTTCTGTGGATAGATGGGGGGGCGAGGAGGGTTGCAACACGGGGTGGGGGGTGGATTGATGGCAGCAAGAAATCTCTCCTGCTCAATTCTTAGAAAGGCCAAGCTTCAGCGAGCCACTCCTGATGCAGACTGCATGCTGTCTTTGTAATGCTCATCGATCACAGATTGGAGGACAGTAAGCCACAAAGTTGTTATGGTTTGTTTTCATTGTGCGCTGTGAGTCATAATGTTGATCTTCCACACTGTCACGTGTAACTAAACAGTGCAGGTTGAAGGCCTCGGCTTCATAAAAGGGTGTGGTTGTGTGGTTTAACTCTGAGGTTAAGTGCAGGACAGTGCAGTTGCAGTTGGAGGGGGAAAGGCAGGGCAGGAGAAGATCCTCTCAACACAGACCCGCTCTGCCTGCTCATATCCGTTTAACGTGGAGTGCTCTCTCAGCACAGCTGTGCTCCATCCCCCTGGGCTCTCCTAATGTTTTAAATATTTCAAATGTCAATATCACGCTGTTTAGAGGATGTTGAGTCAAGCGGTTCTGATTGCCAGAGTAATTGGCTTAATCGGTGTAAACATTAAAGGCGGGGTTATGTGCAGTCACTGTGTGCTTCATGCACCGCCAACTTATTTTGCTTCTTTTTTTATTTTTATTTTTTTTTTACAGACGGAGATTGCCAAACGACTGAATGCAATTTTAGCTCAAATTATGCCTTTCCTGTCACAAGAGGTAGGTTTTGAATGCAACCTTCAAATGGTGTCACAGCCCCCTTTTTTTTTTTGTTTTATGAAAAAGTGCCTTATTGTTGCCTATGCTGTTTAGAGAGACTATTAAGTAGTTTTGAGTAACTGTGCTGTGTTTTTGACATTCACCCTCACTTTAGAAATCCTTGTGGTGCTGTGAAAATCAAACTACGATTGGGTTGTCGTAATAATAATAATGTGTAAATGTCTCCCCGCAGCACCAACAGCAGGTTGCTCAGGCAGTGGAGAGGGCTAAGCAGGTGACTATGACCGAGCTGAATGCCATCATCGGGGTACGTGGACTTCCCAATCTGCCTCTCACCGTGTGTATACTCCCTTTTTTTCCTTTCTTTTAACTTGGGTAGGGGCAAACACTCAATGCGTCTAAAAGACATAACTTCACCATATTGTCTACACTTGTAGATTCACATAGAGCCTTGCAAAAGTATTCATCTCTTTGTATTTTATTGGGATTTTATGTGACAGAGCAACACAAATAGTGCATAATTGTGAATGGAAAGCAAAAAATAAAAAAATATTTATCCAGCTTCTTTCATTCAGATTCCTCTGAATAAAAGTGCATTAATTATTCAAAAATGGGAAAAGCATGGTGCACTTACAAACCGAGCAAGACATGCACATCCACCCAAACTGGCAAGATAGGTAAGGAGAGTATCAATTAGAAAAGAAAACAGGCCAGTTGAGGAAGAGAGCTGCAACTCTGGTGCAAAAATCAGTTGACAGGTCAGCTAATAGTTATGTATTCTACAAATCTGGCTTTAAGAAAGGCATTGCTGGAAGAAAAAAAAACCAAAAGAAATTCTGCTTGCAGATTGCCACAGGCCATACACAGCAGACATGTGGAAGGTACGGTGGTCAGATGAGACAAAACCTTTTGGGCCTAAACTGCACATAACCCTGAAAATAGTCACCCTGTGAAACATGGTGGTGTGGATGGTTTTCTTCAGCATGGACAGGGCAGATGTTAGAGGCTGCAAAAGACTTGAGACTGGGGTAAAGGTTCAATTTCCAGCTTTACAACCTCAAACTATATAGTCAGCACTACAAAGGAAGGCTTTAGATCAAAGCATAGTCATGTGTTAAAATGACCCAGTCAAAGTCCAGACCTAAACCCAATTAAAAATCTCTGGTAAAAGACTTTTGATGTTTTGATGAAAATTGATGTTCACAGATGTTGTCCATCTAATCGGATTGGGCTTGATCTACTTGGCAAATAAAAATTGGCAAGAATGTCAGTTTCTAAATGTGCAAAGCTGGAATAGACAAATGCCAAAAGTCTTGTAACTGTAATTGCAACAAATTTATTATCTATTATTGTTTTTTTATGTGAAAATGTTGAAAACTCTTCTATTATTCTGTTTATTTCTACTTCAGAAACATGTTGCTTTGTGTTAGTCTGTTATATAAAATCCCTAGAAAATTAGAGTTTGAATATTGAATCAAAGTATGAAACCTGTTGTAAGGCACTGTAGATTAACCAAATATTATGGCATATATGCTCTGTATACTTGGTATAACTCTTATAAGATGGCCTGTTTCTGCAGCTTTGGTCTCAGTAGCGATGTCTTGTTGTGCATTTACAAATGTGAGCCTGAGAGCTCTCAAGACACCCTCCGCAGCCCGCATTGTTTTAATTGGCAAAGGTTTTAACGGGGAGCCTCATCCCTCACTGTTGACCTGGATAGCTGTGGGAGTTAAAAGGACCGAGGCTGACCAGAGCAGCCTCCCAGTCACGGTGTAGACGGCCGCCATCGGCCATCCCCGCTGCTCGGGACTTTGTAGAGCTCATCGCCGAGCAGTTAATGTTTGGTGTTTATCACTGCTTCAAAACGCCATCTGCTCCTCATTCATCAGCGATACCCATCCTGCCCTGCTCAGGCAGAGACGACTGGTTTCACTGGAGAGACATAGCTTGGAATATCTGTGGTCTTATTCAAACAGTTGAATCTTCAGCATGCAAGTCCATAGAGGCTGATCTGAGACCTGGATGCACATATTGGAATTCAATTGTTGCCCTTCTTGTGACCTTTCTGTTTCTGGTTTATTGCTTTCTTAAATAGGTGGATTTCTAGAGGTGATGGAGAGCCGCTTTTATTTTAATATGTCGGGACTGAGGCAGATGCTTTATTACTCTGCAGCAGCAGTTCTGTCTAACAATAGTAATATTTGATTTGATATCTTATATATGTATTTTTCATCTTTGGATAGTACTGTAATACATTGCTGATTAGAATTTGGAGCCGGAGTGATTGTTTTACTGTGATTCAATATTGACCTATAGTTTTGAAGGTGGCTTCTTTAAAAATAGAATGAATTATATGATGTGCCTATAGGAGGCTTTAGTACACAGTTCTGTGTGGCATCAAGGCTGTCGAATAAAACGACGAGGCCTCAGCCCAAAACTTTCAGCGGTTGCTAATGTCAGGGGATGTGGTTTAAGAACACCATCCTATGAGTTATTTATTAAGGAGAAGCTCTGTAGACATGCCAAAATCCTCATGTATATTGTAAAGCAAGGTGGGGGTGAAAGAGCATGCCAGGCAGACAGGCAGTGTACAGGAACCAGGTGCATATCTTATTGATGGAGCTGCAGGCCATGAATAGAATGCAACTAGGGCAGCTGCTTGAGGTAAAGTTGACTGCTGGAGCATCCCATTTGGTTCAAACACAGAAGTCTCTCATATGCCAACTTGGGTTCTCTCGCACCTTCACGAGCACATACTCTATCTGTATGGTCATTATAGGAAGGTCTTCTGTAATGGTGAGAGAGCATCTGAACAAGCTATAGCTTTGACCACCTCTATCCTCCTTTTCAGCAGCAGCAAGCTGCCTACCCTGCTCTTATGGTCAGTAATACACACAAATATTTGTCTTATTTACACTCTTTTGACTGGATTTGGCTCTTATGGCTTGAAGGGCTTGTGAATGTTGCATGGCCCTACTTGTGTCCAATTAATCTGCCTTTTGATTGAGCATGCCACTAGAAATATAATAGCCTACCCAATATTGCATCCTTTGAGATTGTGAAATATAACAACAAAGATTGTGATTTAATGTTGTGTAGCTCTTATGCTAACACAAAAATATAGTAAAATAATATACACCACTGGTCAAAAGTTTTAGATAGACTTTCTCCCTTAATGGGTTTCTTTATTTTCATGACTATTTAAATTGTAGATTCTCACCAAAGGCAACAAAACTATGAATGAACACACATGGAATTATATAATAAACACAAAAGTGTGAAATAACTCTAAACATTTTTACATTTTCAATTCTTCAAAATAGCCACCCTTTGCTTTGATGACTGCTTTGCTCTCTTGGTATTCTCTCTTCATGAGGTGGTTGCCTGAAATGGTTTTCCAAAGAGTCTTGAAAGAACTTCCCAGACGTTCATTGAGAGATAGCCAAAGGTTAATCTTTTAGTCATCACAGCCAAGGGCGGCTACTGTAAGGAATCTAAAATAAAAACATATTTAAAGTTCTTTTGCAATTTTTTTGTTTGCTACATAATTCCATATGTGTTCAATCACAGTTTTGATGCCTTCAGTGAGAATCACTGCACAATGTAAATAGTCATAAACATAAAGAAAACCATTGAATGAGGAAGTGTTTCTAAAACCTTTGACCAGTAGTGTATACCTAATTGCTTCTATTTATAATAGATGACAGCTATGATTGATCCTGCTGCTGCTGAAATAATAGAACATTGATTATTGCTGTTAGAATAACTATAACACTCATTTATTGTACAAGATTTCATACATAAACTGAAGCAAAAGTATACTGACCTGCTATAGCGAAAAGTAGTGCCTATTGCATAGAGCATTATGTCTTTTTGCCATTTTATTCTTTATAGAGTAATACTAGGAGTATAATAAGCTGATATTGGCTGGTTAATTAGTCAGGCTATCTGCTCAAGCAGCAAGCCAGCAGTGACGTAAAAGGCGTTCCTCCTGTAGTTTTCAGAAATCTTTCCAAACATCCCAGTTTGTTGTTAATGTAAGCAATGGAAAGTTGTAGCTGTCTTCTCTCTGCCAGCTGGTTGGCAGTGTGCAGCAACAGGTGAGGACTGGGTAGCATTGTGTTTCCTGAACAGTATAATGATAAATTCTAGTGGTTTGGTACCATAACTTTAAAAAAAAACCTTGATGAACTCTGATTCTAGTAACTGGCCTGTGTCTGTTTTGAGTGTAGTTGTTGGACTCTCCAGTCTCTGTATAGGTGGGCTCTATTTCCTGCAGTAATACTCAGTGTGAGGGTTAAAAAAGGGGCACGGTGTAAGTCTTTATCTTGCATTATTAAATTAGAAGAAATGGGCCAGACTTCTTTCTTTATTTATTATTGCCTTCATTTATAGCCCTTTAATGAGGGCTCTTGCTGATCAGCCATGCTTATTACCCATCAGTGCCTCATTAAACACAATGAGCAAGGATGTCGTCGTCCCCCACCCCCCCGCCAGTGAACTGGCTCCTTAATTTCCCTCATGGACACAATATTAGAAGTCTCTCTCTCTCTTACTCTCTCTCCTCGCTCGCTCTCTGCTGTTTTCCAGAGTAGCTCATATCACAACAGGAGAGAAGCGGATTCATATTTTAATGCCATTTATACTTTTGTGTTCCTGCCATACCTAAAACAAAACCCATGCCAGGTTTATCCACCTCCTTCTACTCTGTAGTAATTACCAACTTCCTGATATTCCTGATAAACTGATCTTAAAAGGCCACTTATTGAAGTCCGTCTTGTAAAAGAGAAAGACCGTATGCTGTAACAACAGTTGAATTATTCTGCCGGCTTGTAGATGGGTAATAAATTGCTGATGTTTTTATTGGTGTCTCGGCTAAGTGTTATTTAACCTTGCTTTAAACTGCTTACTTCCATGCTGAGTGCCTTTTAACTCCCATTTATTTCCCCGTGCCTTTTCAAATATTGATGGTGAATATTGGAGGTTTGACTGAGTGCCAGCAATGGGCCCCATGCTCCTGGCTCCTGAAGCTGCCTTCTCAAACAATGAGACAGAGAGAGGGCCAGCTTCTGGCACTCAAAGTTCCCCCTGTGTCTTAAAAGTTTGGGTGTGCAAATGATTTATGAGCTGTCAATACAAGAGTTTGAATACAAAAGCAGTAAGCAGACTCTGTTGTGTTTTTTTTTTTTTAAGTGTTTTTTTTAAGTAGGTAGTTGTTTTGGCCCCAAGGCTGACAGCTTACTGCTCTTTAAAGATGATTGTTAAACTCATTGAAGGCACAGGAGTTATGTGATGCTGCAGAGTGAAATGTGGCAGTTTGAGTGCTTTTTTTTTTTTTTTTTTTTTTGCTGTGCTAATCCAGGCTCTCATCATTAACTTATCTTTGCTGTTTTTCTTTGTTTCATACTAGGAAGATATGCTATTATTTTTTTTATTGAAGGTTACTAACACTATGTTAGTGCACAGCTTAAAAGCACGTCTTGTATATGTTTGGTGTTTTAAAAAAAGGTTTTAGAATAGAGGTGCACTGAGAATTAATGAAATCACCAGTCAGGGCAAGTTTTAAGTCTTATCTTGTTGCTACCTGGTTGTGGTAACAACAACACTCTTCGATGTGGACTTGTTATTGTGGGAAGATGAAGTGTTTAAAAAATAAATTAGTGGAAAAAAATATTTTTGTATGTCCTGACGTGTGTGGTTCATTCAGGTTGGTAGAGAGAGCAAGGGTTTCAGTAAATAACAGGAAGGCTGAACAGTTTAAAGCAAAGTTGCTCTGTCTGTCATTGGATATGCTGGAGTTGGAAATGTTGGCAGCCTTTTTGAAATCTTCATTTTCTCTGTTTCTGTTTTAGCAATTCTAGCCATATTAACTGTGCTAATTGCTGCAATAAGAAGTTAAATACTTTAGTCTGTGATCATTTTGTCTTGTTTAAAGAAAATAACTTGGCTCCTAATGTATTGTAAATAATAGATGACCACGCTCGGCATGAAGGCTAGGCAGAAGAATTTGTAATGATTTTAAATCTAGTTCTAAAAGAGAAATTGGATTCAGCTAAAATTAGAATTGGCAGGGCTAAAAAAACTGATCTGAAATTCGTCACGTAACTGTCATCAGTGTGTCTCTATTGTTCACAATAAGTTGCACTCTTCTTGATCTCAGTCCTATGCCACTTTGGCCTGGAATGAAGATAGATCTGACAATAGATTTGCTGCTGTCTGCTTTTCTGCAAGGGCTTTCTCCTTCCCTCCAACCCATTTGGTGTTTGTCTGTCTGCATCTCTGTCGACTTGCAGCAGCAGCAGCTCCAGGCGCAGCACCTCTCCCACGCTGCTCACGGGCCTCCGGTCCAGCTGCCGCCTCACCCCTCGGGTCTGCAGCCACCTGGCATCCCCCCTGTGACGGGCTCCGGATCGGGCCTGCTGGCTCTCGGGGCTCTGGGCAGCCAAGCTCACCTCCCAGTGAAGGACGAGAAGAACCACCACGATCTGGAGCACAGAGGTGCGTTGTTGACTTGAGCTATATTACCTCTTTTTGCGGGTTAGTTGAAATTAGGCATGGATCAATATGAGATCCTCACTATACAATATCCTTGAATAAAAAAAATACCAGTTTCATGGTATTCATACAAATAAAACTTTTAAATAACAATTATTCCTACTGCTGCTAAATAATATAGCATGTTGTCAATAACATTTGATTTTTGTTGTTTTGAAAACTGTTTTTGAGTCCTTATAGAGCCAACTAATAGGGTTCCTACAGAGTCTTGGGAAATCTGGAAAATGATGTATGAATTATGGAAATAGGAAATTGAAAATTGAATAATGTTTTGAGTTTTCTGACTCGATTGAATACAAAGTTTTGAAGATAAAGAGGCTTTTTTGGATTAAGACGACATCCTCTATCTTTGATTTTCCACTCAAGATTTAATTCAAATTTTTATCCGACTCATTGTCTGGTTTTTCCGTTATTTGTTGACAAATAAGGGCCTTTTGGGTTTTTGTAATCAATTTTATAATTTAAAATAGCTCTGTGGTTCTTAAACAGGGTCCAGTTTATTTATTTATTTATTTTTATTTTAATGAACAAAATAAAGGTATTGCAAATCACAAAGTGGAATTTAAAGAAGCTGTATTTGATACTGGAAAAATTGTCTTAAACATTAGAGTCTGAAAAAGTGTGAAATTGAAAATACTCTGATTGTACCTTTTTCTGCCTTTTTATAGAGTAGAACAAGTATATGAAGTTGATATGACATGGTTAATATAATAGCTTAGCTTAGTTGGGTTATCTTACATTTGTTGCTTGCTAGCCATTAATAGAAGTGATATATGCCGCGTCTTTAGTGTCCAAGCAGTGGCTATCTGTCATTTTTGCAAGCAGAAGTTGTCTCAAACAGTCAAATAAATTTTTCCTGTATGGAAAATAAACATACATTAGATTTTGTAGCCAGTTGAGCAGCAGTGCACAGCAATGTGAGGTCAAGAGGCTCTGCTGGGTTAGTCTATGCTCCAGTCCATCCAGAAAACTCTGGTCTCTAGTGGTACTTTCTTTGGCATCTCATTAAAGGTTGTCATAGCAAATGAAAAGTGGCTCTCAACTGACTCATCCGGCTAAATTAAAAAGACTGTACCATTTTTAAATCATGGTATACCATAATCAGCTATTCCTAGTTGAAAGGAAACGTATGTCCCTTGTTTAAAAAGATATTAAATATGGGGTAAATAACATTAAAGCAAGTAATGCTGCTTCTCTCTATAGCAGTACCATAGAGCTCTAATGTGAGGAACACATCCTGTCTGTTCACATTCTGTCTGTGTAATGAACTGGTGCATCCCCACCCCATGACTAATACATAAGCTATTCAGCAGCTCCAATATACATTGATGAACGGGGCCTTGTGCCCTACAGCTGATTCACACATGCTCAGCCAGAGGCTTTTGTTACTTTTCACCAACTGACATGTTTTTCTCTTTGCTCACTTGGTTTCCTCATCATCTCCACTGCCTCTGTGACATCTATGGAACAGAAAGCACGGTGAGTGTCCAGCACTGAAGGGATTGTTGGGTTTCACAGTATCTTATTGCTGATTTGATATGCTGTCATAATCTGCTTTCAGTATTTAGAGTAATGGGAATTGAAGTATAAAACCGGTGTGCTATCATGCTAGAGAGATTACAAGGCTTGTAATTTCATCTCATTTGAAGGACTTCGCCCTCCTTCTCTTAAAGGATTTGTTTTATCCCCCTCTACTGTCTCTCTTGTTTACCAGCTCACTCTTTATTCTTTTTGGCTGTGTGATGAATATTCATGCTCTCCGTTCGACTGGACCTGCTGAAGTGTTTTATTCAAAGTGCTGCAATGTCGGATGACTTGTGACGGGCCTATGAGGTTCTGTTTCCGTAGGCCGTGCCGGCTGAATGGGTTCAGTCATCTCTGAAGAAATGGAGCTCCTGGGGCGATTAGCAGGCCCTGTTTTGTTTTCTGTGTTCTCGTCCCAGGTCATCTGATAGTAGAGTGGTTACTTTGGTTAATGAGTCACGCTAAGCATCTCTTTAAAAGTCAGCCATTATGTAGTGGCCCTTTGCCCAGACTTCTAGTCCATCACCCATTGTTCTCCTCCTCTGGTTTTTGTCCATGGCTCTCTGATGGAGGGATGTAGAGATTCAGGACAACTTGGCAGTTTGCAGGCAAGTGGCAAGCTCCTTGTGAATGCTGCTGGACTCCTGCCGAGTTCCTCTCCTTTTGTTGGTGTTTGGAGTAAGCAGTCCCAGCTTCTGTAGGCAGGTTCCATGGAGAAGCACCAGTCAGTCCCCGCTGCTGTGCCCAGTGGCAGGATATAGATTATTTTTCTCTATCAGAGCTCAAAGCAGGAGCTGAAACAGTGCCCAACGCCCAGAGCCCACTGCCTATAGTTTCTCTTTGTCTCTCTCTCTCTCATGCTTTGTCCAAATGACTCTGGAGAAAAGGCCCTCTGTTCAGTCACGACACACTGCTCAAGCCTCTGTGAAGCTGTTTGTTGTCCAGTTTTAGGGGGGGTTTGGTGGGCCAGCTCAGTAAACAACCCGTACTCCGTTTATTTCAGAAAGCAGCTCATTCTGTTGTGTGTCAGCTTGGGCTTGGTTTGTGTCAGGGTACTGTTTGGTGCTGGCCAGCAGCTGCATTTTAAGACGGCTACTGTGACCATCATTGTGTGAAGGAGGCATTTTTTAAGGTTTGGATAAACTCAGTGTGTTCACTGTTTAATTTGAAGGAAATGAATGATATGGATGTGGTGGTAAAAATGTTTTGTTTTTCCTTTTTGTAGAATAACTCGATATCCCCATCAGAAAGCTTGCGAACAGCCAGCGAGAAGCACCGCAGTTCTTCGGATTACAGTTTGGAGTCAAAGAAACGCAAAGTAGAGGAGAAGGACAGCATGAGCAGATATGTACGTTTATAAAAGGAAAAGAACAACATGATGGGGAACATCATTTGTTTTCGTGTGGAATGTTTAACACAGTTTTCATCATTAAAGCTAGAAAGGGCAAACATTTTACAAATTTTAAATGCATGGTTAAAATGCCTTGCAAAAGCATTTATACCTCCGGAGCTTCACATCGCAACAACTTTATTGTGTTTTATGTGATAGACCAACACCAAGTATTACGCTGTGAAAAGCATGGTGTGCAGGTGTACTGTATATTTAGCCCTCCTGAGTCAACCCTATGTAGAACCACCTTTTGCTTACAGCTTTAAGTCTAGTTCGGTGAGTTTCTACCAGTTTGCACATCTTGGGAGTTTAACTTTTGCCCCTTCTTTTTACCCAAAATAGCTCAAAGTCAGTTCATAGTCCCCACAGCATGGTGCTGCTACACTATGTTGGAGATGGTATGTTTAGGTCTGCTGGAGCAGGGCTACATATAATAAATATGTAAGACCGTTGTCCTGAGGACTCACAGTTCGATGTGCTTCTAAATATGTCTTTGTTCCTGAAAACAATTAAAATGAGGTATAGGGGAACATCTGCCTGGAAAACATCTAAAATGTATAGGACAGTGAGCCATGAAAACCATGGTTGGGGAACCCGGCCTTACAAAACTTGTAAAAAATTGCAACGGTGACTATTAGTGGATTTCCTCTTCCCACATTTTCGTAAAGGCCAGATTTGGGCCGTGTCTTACCAAGTGTTGTCCTGTTGACAGATCATTGCACCTGGACGATGGATCTTTGGAGGTCCTCCAGAGTAACCATGATCCTCTTGGCTGTTTCTCTTACTAATGCTTTCTTTATCTAGCCTCTCGGTTTAGGTAGGGAAGCCATGTTTTCCCATTCTCCTCACAGTTATTTGTGAGACCTTTAAATCAATGTAGATAGCCTAACCTAGCTTTAAACTTTTCCAAAACTTTATCCCTGACCTGACTGTCTGTTGTGTTTCTTAGTTGCCATGATGTTGACTGGTCATTAATGTACTCTAAACCTCTGAGGCCTCCACAGAACAGCTGCATTTATACTGAGATTACATTACACATAGGTGGACTCGGTACTTTTGAAGGCATTTGGTTGGTGTGAATTTTATTTAGGGATATCAGAATAAAGGGGGCTGAATAAGAAATCCACCCAACATTTTCAGATATTTATTTGAAAAAACTATAATTTCCCTCCCACCTATAATTATGCATTATATTGTGCTGGTTTATTACATTGAATCCCAATTAAATGAACAGATCTCTTACTTGTATAGCAACCTCACAATGACAGGTTTCCACCTACCCTGGCTCTAGGCTTGTCCAACTCTGAGCAAGAAACCAATATTTTTGAAGCTCCCCATGGTTTCACACACATTAATCCAGAGTATATCTGCTAAGGTGGCTGATTTTTCTAATTATCTCTGCAGGATAGTGATGGAGAAAAGAGTGATGATTTGGTGGTAGATGTGTCTAATGAGGTGAGTGGTGTGGAGTTTTAAATGATAACGCCTACATTTACTGAAGCTGTTATATAACCATGAAAATCTGTTGCTGTGTTTCTTTTGTCAGGATCCTGCGACTCCACGGGCAAGCCCAGCCCATTCTCCGCCTGAAAACGGCATCGATAAACCACGCCCAACCAAGAAAGACACGCCCAACAGCCCAGCGTCTGTGGCCTCCTCCGGAAGCACCCCATCCTCCAAGGCTAAGGAGCTCAGTCATGTAAGACATTAAAAGAGTTTAAGGACAAACTAGGACAGAAATGGTTTTTAAAAGGGAATTGCAGAGAGAGAGGGATATATGCAAATAGATCTGGAACATTTTCTGCTGTGGATTAGGAATGGCTGTCTGTGCTTTAAGTGCATGACTAAAATGTCAGGGATAATATTGTCGCATTGGGATCAGTCAGGTCTCCTCTGTTAATAGCTCAATGTATTTAACTATTCTGGGATTTTTGCCTCTGCCTCGCTAAAAGATTAAAGCTAAAGGGGATAGAAACGGCCCCATCTCCATTGTGACCGTAATAGGTTTTAAAATAAATAGCAGTTTATGGCTGTGGCTTGTCAGAATTAGATTGGATTAAGTTCAGTTTGGTTTGAAATTGTCAGTCTGCACAGTGCCTGGTTTTCCAGGATTGTGAATGTGCTTGCTCTTTGGTTCCCTTGACAGAATGACAAATCCTCCACGCCTGGCCTCAAATCCAACACCCCCACCCCCAGAAACGATGCCCCTACTCCTGGCACCAGCTCCACTCCTGGGCTCAGACCCATCCTGGGCAAACCACCAGGCATGGAGGCTCTTGGTTGGTACCATTCTTTGTCCTTGCTAGAAGCAGATTTTATTATTTTTTTAAACTATTCTTTTCCAGTCTATGGTTATCTCACATACTGATATCCATCTCCTGTTTTGTTTTTTCTTCATTATTTTTCCTGTAGCAGCACCAGCTTTGCGGACCCCTCTGTCTATTGCGGGCTCCTATCCTACCCCCTTTGCCATGATGGGCCACCATGAAATGAATGGAACCCTGACGAGTCCAGGGGTGTATGCTGGCCTGCACATCTCCCCTCAGATGAGTGCTGCAGCAGCTGCAGCTTATGGACGCTCCCCCATGGTAACGACTCCACCTCTTTCTTTATGCCACTTATTACGCTACCTTCATACTGCGAATCTGACTTTTCTGATGACTAGAATCAGGTTCATTTCAGCTGGATTGGCCCTGACTAGTGACTGATCGGTTAGAAACTTGGAAAGTTTGTCTTTTTCCCTACCTAAGTGCTACCATTTTGGGGTCCCCGCAAGCAACTGTCTTCATTGTGAATGTGGTTACTGAGGCAACAAGATCTAGACTTAGCTATGTTCAGAGTCAGTGATGTGTTTAAGTTAAAGTCAAGGGAAGTAAAAAGAAATAAGAAGGTATTTAAAACAGAATCTTTTTATGTATCGAGACATGTCTGTAGTTCAGTCAGCGAGTGAGAGCAAGACTTTCAGCAATAACAGGAAGGCTCAACAGTACAATAAAGTAACTGCGTTTTATCCTTTGAAGTCTTCAACCTCTGTCTTTTTATAGAACCTGTTGGAGATGGAAATATTTTAAGTCTTTTGAAAACCTCAGAGCTAAGGATCTACATTCTCTAGAAATACATATGGAGGGTGCTGTTTTAGTAATTCTAACTGCGCAAATTGCTAGCATCAGATGCTAAGAACAGTTTAAAATGCCAACTTATTTTGTCTTATTTTAAAATAGTACGTTTTTGTTCTCTTACACACATGATGTGATGTCGCCTCTGCTCCTGATAGAAATAATAATCACTCCCAGTGGGAAGGCTGGAAGAAAGTGTGTTTCTTAGTTATGTCTTCTTATATAATATTTCTTAAAGAGAAGCTGGTATTGACAAGTCAAAGCTTTCCAACAACCCCAGATTGAAAATTCTGATTGATGGATCCTAAGAGGGGGCTTTGTTCGATCCCACATCTGTACTTGAAACATTTATTTCCTCTCCTCCTTTAGGGGTTTGATCCTCATACCCATATGAGAGCCCCTGGGCTTCCAGCCAGCCTCACGTCCATTTCTGGAGGCAAACCGTAAGTGTCTCACCAGATGTATAGCTTTTTCACACATTTCCAAACCCAGCAGCTATTAACTGATATGAGGCCGTCTTTCTTTCTGTAGTGCATACTCTTTCCACGTCAGCGCAGATGGTCAGATGCAGCCTGTACCCTTCCCGCCCGACGCCCTCATTGGGCCCGGTATCCCGCGTCACGCACGTCAGATCAACACGCTTAGCCACGGTGAAGTGGTTTGCGCCGTCACCATTAGCAACCCCACACGCCATGTCTACACTGGCGGTAAAGGCTGCGTCAAAATCTGGGATATCAGCCAGCCAGGCAGCAAGAGTCCCGTGTCCCAACTGGACTGTCTGGTAAGAACCCGCTGCTGATTCATGTTTCACTTATTAGTGACATTTCTTAATTAGTTGTTATGCCATCAACAATGGAATAATGCTTTGCTGATGATTACATCCCAACTGGTGGGGGAGGGGACAACATCTCCCTTAAGAGTAAATGTACTAACACAGAAAAGCAAGCATTTTCTCTGACTGGTCAAAGTCATTCTGACAGCAACCAAGAAGAATGTACAGAGTTCCTTCACTGGCCTGAAAAGTATGAGCTTTGTTTTTAATATTTTCCAGGTCTGTATAGGTGTGGAAAAATTTTTGTTTCCAAACCTGTTCATGTGTTCGATAGATATATCGGCAAATCGATCGATCCAGATAATTTTTCTCATTACCAGTACCTTACATGCCAGAGATGTGCATTAAAAAAACTGTAATACTTTCATGTTTAATTAAAAAACTTTTATTGAACACATCTAAGTCTAACAACTTATCCAGGTTTACACACAACCTAATCTTGGTCCAGATTTGGACCACTGTCAGCCTATTAGAAACCTTTGTACTTAATGGCAATAAACATCATGTTTCTTTGAAGAAGACTTTATCCTAGCTATTAGGGACATTTTTTGCTTGGTTTTACAGGCGTGTTGTTCCTTGTTTTTCATCTTTGAACACAGTTGGCTACAGATATTCAGACTATCCTCATGTTTATTGTAAATATACAGCAAAAATGTTTTGACATGGGAAAAATAACCTAACTGAATATTTTAAGGATTTCTGCGTGGAAAGGTTTGGAATTTTAAATTAGGGAAATTGTGGAGGAATTCTGAAAGTGAGACGATATACGCACAAACATGACCAGCTGTAGGCCTGTCCACTTGGTTCGGACCAGCTTAGACAACACCCTTTTGTTCATTTGTTCTTAAGATTTTCCTCCCGCTTCCTCTATATTTGTTTCTAATTCTCTGCACTCCTCCCACTGGCTAGAACTTGTATTGATTGGCTTTTGTCCTCTGTGCAACAGAACAGGGATAACTACATCCGATCCTGTAAGCTCCTGCCTGATGGTCGCACATTGATTGTTGGAGGCGAGGCAAGCACTCTGACCATCTGGGACCTGGCCTCTCAGACGCCTCGCATCAAGGCGGAGCTCACCTCCTCAGCGCCGGCGTGCTACGCCTTGGCCATCAGCCCTGACGCCAAAGTCTGCTTCTCCTGCTGCAGTGATGGAAACATTGCAGTTTGGGATCTGCACAACCAGACTCTTGTTAGGTTGGGAAAAAAATGTATTCCCAGTGTGCGGGCTTTGGCCCCATAACAGAACTGCTCTTGTGTGAGGTGCTTTTAAAGAGGATGTCAATACATGTTTGTGTGCCTTCTTACTCTGATTGCAGGCAGTTCCAGGGTCATACAGACGGTGCTAGCTGTATTGACATTTCTCATGATGGCACTAAACTGTGGACAGGCGGCCTCGATAACACTGTTCGCTCTTGGGACCTTAGGGAGGGTCGACAGCTGCAGCAGCACGACTTCACTTCACAGGTACAACCATTTAAGTCAGAACCAAATGCTAGACCCAGAAGTACACTGTTGTTTTCAGCCTCTGAACTGTTGGTAATTACTTTCCCATCCCCAGATCTTCTCCTTGGGCTACTGTCCGACGGGAGAGTGGCTGGCTGTTGGAATGGAGAGCAGCAACGTGGAGGTGCTGCACCATTCGAAGCCTGACAAGTATCAGCTACACCTCCACGAAAGCTGCGTCCTCTCCCTCAAGTTCGCCTACTGTGGTATGAACAAACCTACATTAAAGGATTAGACAATTTATTGTTGTTTTGTGGGATAGACCCACAAACATTTGTAAATAGGTGTGAAGTGGTATTAAAAGGAGAGGTTTTTTTTAATTATTTAGAAATACAAATATGAAAAGTATGGCTTACATTTGTATTTAACCCACTTTACTCTGATAGCCCTTTATAAAATCCAGTTCAACAGTTTACCTTTTAGAAGTTACCTGCACATCTAACTCTACATAAACCTGAACACACCATCCCCACCTATGGCAGCATCGTGGTGAGGGGATCATTTTCTTCAGCAGTGAAGTGCAAGCTGCAACCTTTTTTGGGTGTACATCCATGATTCCCAGTTCCCCTTTCTACAAAAATCAGACTGACAGATATTTCTTAAAAAAAAGCATGTTGGGTTTGTTGTTTACCAGGTAAAAAGTACAGAAAAAAATTGTACTACAACTACTTTCAACATGATTACTGAGGTAAAAAGATAACCACTACTTTGGAATAAAGCATGTTTATGTGTTAGAAGGCCTAGTGAAAGTCCAGACTTAAATCCAATTAAGAAGGTATGCAAGACTTGAAAACTACTGCTGACAGATACTGTCCATCCAGTCTATTTAGCTTGAGCTGTTTTACAGTATAGGAATGGGCAAACAATTCAGTCACTACATGTGCAAAGCTGCTAGAAATGTACAGCTGTAACTGAAACAAAAGGAGGATCAACCAAGAATTTTAGGAGGACTACATACAAATGCATCCTACACTTTTCAGATATTTTGTTGTTTAAACCCATATATCTTCATCTTTTACTTTGCAGTTATGCACTACTTTCTGTTTGCCTATCATGTGAAATCCCAATAAAATGCATTGTAGATTCTGGCTGCAGTCTGACAAACTGTAAAATATTGTATTGTTGTATGAATACTTCTGCAAAGCCCTGTATCTAGTTTAAGAGCTAAATGGCCTTTTTTCAGTTCTTTTCTCCTAAGGGTTACAGATGTAACGACTCTTGCTATGAAGGTATTTTCACTGCCTCTAATTAGTTCAATGGCACTGCTGTTTTCTTTGCAGGTAAATGGTTCGTAAGCACTGGGAAGGACAATCTGTTGAACGCGTGGAGGACTCCTTATGGCGCCAGCATATTCCAGGTTTGTGGATCAATACATTTGTCTGCAGCCACGGCCAAAAGAACGCACAGCTGTCTCCGACAGGAAGGACATGCCGACCGCTGTCTCACAGCACCAACCTATCATTGAAAACTGAAACTGAATTATTGACCTGACAAAGGAGTCTTTTTGAGGGCCAAAACTTGATGTTGCTGCAATCTAATCTACCCTTGTAGTCACCTAATCCTCGACACTTAACTTAAATGGAGGAAAGTGTATTAGCTGCTTTCAAGAATAACGCCTTTATCTTCTTCTCTCTTTAACAGTCCAAGGAATCCTCTTCAGTCCTGAGCTGCGACATCTCAACGGATGACAAGTATATCGTGACAGGCTCTGGTGACAAGAAGGCCACCGTGTATGAAGTGATCTATTAGGACGGCTTTGGATCAGAGCATGCTCATAATTAGGAACAACATGCTCTTCCTCCGCCTATCTTCCCTCAAACAGACAACATGGATTCTCCTTTAAATGACAGGAAGTTTGGCAGTGCCAGACTAAAATGGATGGTGGTGCTGTTTGGGACCTGGATTTTTGTTTCTGATTATTACAAGACTTGTACACGAAGAGCGGTTGTGTGAGGGCACTAAGAAAAAGGAAATAAAACAAACACCTTGCTCTTTTCGCCGGTTTGGATTTTTCTTTGTTTTTTTAATCCTTTTGACAGTGGAGATAAAGTTCCATGACACAACTAGAAGCGGCGCTTCACTTTGGAGCTTTTCCTCAGAGGTCCTGTGAAAAGTGTACATAATGGAGTAATAAATGGCCTTTTATAGATTTATATTTTGGTGTCCAATTTCGCTTGTGATGGTTCTTTCTTGTTCTCTGTGATTTTCTGTCCCCTTTGGGGGTGGAAATTAGATTAGGACTTTGTAAGAGGATATTCTGTTTCCTTCTCCCCTCCTCTCCGTGGCATTTATTTTCCATGTTTTTTGTCAAGAGCAACCTTTTTGGGAAATCTAATTTGGAGTTTTTTTTTTTTTCTTCCTGGCAACAGCTTTGTTTTTTTTTTTTTTTTTTTTTTGCTTCTTGGTACAAAACAGATGCTTGTTCCAAGGAGTTTAGCCACAGAGAACTCCGGAAACGCTTTTTTTTCCCCTGACTGGAGGAAGGAGAAATTCATTGTTTTCAGTTTTATTGGCTCACTGGCTTTGGTCAGCAGAAACTCAACTCTGAAATGATCTGTCACTGAACACTGGCTGCTTTCAGTAATACCAAAATGGATAACAACTGGAAGACTGATGGATTTCCTAAAAGGCAGCCGTGACTTAAGCTCAGTCTGTTGACTCAACCATTGTATGAAAATATCATTGCTCCGCTCTGCAAAGTCATCAGTCTGTGCAAGTTAATTATTGCCTTTCTTGTTTTGACGGCCTGTGACTGATATGCAAGACTTGCTTGGTTACACATACAGATGGCAAGCAAAGCCACGTCTGCATTTGACATCCTGGGTATACCGTTTGCTTTCTACAGTATTCACAATATTCTGCCTGGAAAAACTCTTACAGAAAAAGGGCATAAACTGTGTCGCATACACTCATCACTCGTGCGGATTGTACAGTAGACAGTTGTTGATAAGTCAATAAACTGTTTTTATATAAAATATAATCTTGACTTGATTTTTAAAGTGCTGTTGTCTTGCTGCTTATAAAGGTAATATCTCCATCTTGAAGAGAGGGAAATTAACATAAGAACTGGTGATAACACTGAAAATTAAAAAAAGATAATCCAACTCTCGTTTTTATGACAAAATCTGCATACCAGCTCATTTAGAATGGTAAAATTGTATTTTGTTTATTTAATTTCAACATGTTCAGCCTAATTGTAATTCTATTTTCGTTTTGGCTTTGAATACCCATCTGTCTGCTGTTTAAACTGGTTGTCTGGCGTAGATAACAGTGGTGAGACGACAGATATCTACAAATGTCAATTGTACTCTTAATCGTTTTCTTTTTTCTTCTTGGCTTAAATTATGCTAATAAGTACGTTTTTAGAAAAGCTGTTAGGTGGCTTTTGTTCTCAGGCAATAAAACAAGACCATGTATCTCCATCAATGTTTTTGATAAATTCAGTTAATCTGAATTAGTTTATTTCCAAAATGTGAATCTCTTCTGAAACACTGGATGTAAAGTGTACACACTGGTTGAAATGGCAGGTTTTAGATGTATATAGTTCAAAATGAGACCATATCATTCCAAAACATTGTGTTCACCTTTATTGTGACATTTATCAAATGTTCACAGGTACAATTTAACATTAAAAGTAACATGGAAATCTATTAGGGAACAAAAATAAAATGAAAAAGCTACAGTAACCTGATTGCAGGTATGTGCACACCCTTTAAGGTAATATTTTAAAAGTATTTTATTTGAAGCACCATCCGATTTGATTTCAGCATTCAGTATTCTTTGGGAGGATTCTAACTACATTCCACATCTTGCCAAAATTTGCTCCCTCTAGCTTACAAACATTCTTCAAATCTATCAAACTGGTAGTAAATCTCTTGTTAAATTTACTTCCTGGTTCTGGCTGCTGCCACTGTTTTGTTGGTTTGGATGCATGTGTGGACTCAGGAATGCTGAGGTTTTTAGTGGACACCTGAGTGTTTTAGGTTAAAATTGACTGATCTGATAGTTTTCATAATTTCCTTGTTATATTTATACTGTATCTCAAGTAAGGTAAAATCAGAGCATGATGCTGCCACTACTATGTTTCACTGTGTTCTTCTGGCGATGTTGTTATTCCTTTGAAATTGTGGACCAAATTTCAGTCTTCAGTCAGATTTGAGATGTTTTAAGAAAGAAAAGCTTCTGTCTTGCAACCCTACCCCTTAGTCCAGATTTACGGGGAATACAGGAGATTTTCACATGTTTGAACACAGTCAGTACTTGCAAGAAATCCCCACAGCTCCTTTAAGCCTTGCTGGCAGCCTCCCTTTTAAATTATTAATAACTGTCTTCTCTATGAGATGCGGAATGTTTTAGTATGTTTGTTCTGACTGAAACCTTTGTACAATCAGATATTTTAAATCAATTAAATTTAGAACTGCTTCAACAAAGTATTATATTAAGGGTGTGTGCACACTTATGTTGTCGTTTACCTTTGATTCAGATACACTGGCCTGTGTCCTGAAAGAAACATTACAATAAAACAAAACAAGCTGCAGAGAAGTAAGCGATAAAAGCATGACCAAAGAGACAATAGAAATAAACACTGCATTTAGTTAAAAATGCAGCTATTATAACACATGGAGACACCTTGTTGCAGTTTTTCTAGGAGCTTAATTTTTTTTTTTTATCATGAGTTATTATTAAAGCCATTTTCATTTTTTTATGTAGAAAACATCACATAAATTTATACATAGTCCCTTAACTAGGCATGAAACCAGGTTATTGCATCTTTGTCCCCAACTGAATTTCCTTGTTTTTCTGTTGAAATGTATAGAATATAACTCCATTAAAGGTGGGAAACATTTTGAAATGATTTATCATTCTGTCATATTTTGGGATTCCAACAGGGTCTGTACAGTTTTATACCCCCTGTTCGTAGGGCATGTTGACGGTGTCTTGTCCTTGTGTCTCCTGACTGGAAACATGTCCTCAAAGTCCCTGTTTTAGTGTGTCTTGTTACGATCCAGGGATGCTTCCGTATTCTGTTCTACATTTACAGTACATGCAATATTATTCACAGGTTCTCCTTGACAGTAAATGGAAGTGCATCAGCAAATGGCTATAAATGCATCCAGGGCTGACATCTATCTCAGGAGAGCTGCAGACATAAGTGGAAGACACTCGGGGTGCTGTTAGAGAGGCTGTGGTGGACCTCCAGGCTTAACTGTAACTCAGAAAATGACTAAGCTCGCATTAATATTTGAGGGATGACCTCTGTGCAGCTTTCAAAGTCACAGTGTGCCCCAAGTGTGGTCACTGTCAGCTCCAATCTCATGTTAGGTCTTCAAGGTTGCACTCTGACATCACAGGGTCGTCTCAGCGTAATACAATAAGATAGAGGTTTTATTCAGAGCCACTTCAGGAAAAAGTGACGTAAACACAGCTCTTGAGTTCTGTTGAGTGGCCTTTTTGTTGCTGAATACTTTGGAGCAGGGTGAGGTGAATGGCCCAGTCCATCCACTCCAGAGCAACACTCTTCTAGGACCATGTGCTTGAAGCAGTGAGCTCTTCATAAGGCTGTCTCCAGAGATGATGTTGGATAACAAAAGCGAAGCCGGATGCTTTCAGCATGGAGCCAGCCGCCGTGCTACGCTCTCACGGGCTCATTTGTTAAAAGCTGTAGTCTTTCTTTTCCCACACGAGGTGTGTAGTTCCTGTGTGCATTTGTACCTTAAGCTCCCTGCTCAAGTACGTTTTTTTTTCCCTCTCTTAATCAAACAGTGGAATATCTGCAGATGAAAGGCTGCACCTCTCAGAACCTAATCGTGGACATCGAGGGGGTCATTGTCTCGCCTTCCGTTAATCTATGTTCGTTTCAATAGTAGGCTTTCAGCGGGTTCTCATGCAAAAACCCATGCTGCTCTCGATTGTTTTAAAGAAGGGCAATGGTGCAGACTGAGAGACTAGAGTGGCCTAAGAGCTTTTCAGATGTTCAAAACACAACAGCATAGTCCAGTTGCATAGTCTGCTTGAATTGTTGGAAGCAAGACCTGGAGACTATGCAGGAAACCAAGTGGTGATTGATAATTTGTAATTTTGGGGGGAGCGGGGTTACCAGGTGGCATTTACCTCAGTTAGGCATGGGCTGGTTGCTTGTATGAAGGTGTGCCGAGGTTTTAAAAAGTCACCAATATTTTCTGTCAAACTAAACTGTTTAAAGTCCTTTAATGAGATACCGGAGAAAGTGCAGGAGTGAGCAGAGTTTTCTTTGGCTGTATGGTGAATGGAGCAAAGCAGTTCTCCCAACCGTAAAAAATTCATAAATTATACAAATTCTAAAAATGAATTATAAAAAGCATTTTAATAACCGTAATAATCAATATGTCTTTATTATAGCTTCAGAAATAATAATTTATCTGTTTTAAATAAAAGCAATGAGATTATGTTTGACATTTTTTGCTTTAAAAAAATCGTGAACTCTGGTATTTTTCTATAATGTAGGAATCTCATAATGGCCCTGCTTTATCACAGTCCACTAGAATTTTGTCCTGGTCTACTTGTCGGAACTCGGTCTTGTATCTTCTTCCTTTCATTAGACAGAAAAACACTCCCCTCCACCCCCACCCCCCAGCATACACATACACACACACACACACACAGCGTGAGACTGGCACCTTGCTGGATTTCAGAATAATAATCCTCTAATCACCTGAGCATTGCCAGTCCTCAGTTTTATCTCCAATGCATGTGAAAGCCCCCGGTGCTTAGTGATTACAGCATTTGATCTGGGTAATAATGTCTTCACCGTTGCCCTGCCTAGGGCCCAAAGGCAACACAGCTCTAATCCACAGTGCATTCTAGTGGAATCGCATTACACAAAGACCACCAGGGTTCTCTTATATAGGGGAGGGGTTAGGGGGGGATAAAGGAGGAGGTTGCCATGGAAACAAGCTCCCCTCTCTCTCTCTGTTTTTCTCTCTCTCCTCTCTTTAACGCAGACACACACACACAAACACTTATACCACAGGCACACTCTCTCCTGGGACAGATAAGCGAAAGACAGGTTCTGTGTTTACTTTCCATGGACCCTCCAATCCCCAAGCAGGCTGAGCCCTGATAACACGAAGCCTGTACAGTCACCGACCACTGACAGCAGATAAGCACTCCAGCAGGGCAGAGCAGTCATCACCCTTCAACAGGGATGAACAAACCTGGGAGACCCGGATTCATTTGGATTATGGTGGATTGCTGCTTGCCAGTCCTTCCTCTGCCGCGCGCTGTGTTCAGACTGCTGATGTCCACAGGACTGTCTACATGAAAACTTGATGTTGCTCTTTACCCCGTGGAGAGCTTAGTGAAATGACATGGCCACACCAGTGGACTGGATGCTATTTAGATATTGAGGTCAAAGGGGCTGTCAGCATTGGCCACATTTGTGGCAATGCGGCCATTACAATAGAAGAAGTAAATGGGCAACCACTCATTGTCACTGTTTTTTTTTACCTTCTACACATGTCTTCTTTTAGTTGTAATAGTAATTTTCCAAAAGAAGATTGAAGACCTATCCGGAAATTCCTAAAATCCTGTAAACAATATGGTTTGTGATTAGGCTGTTTTTTCTTATTACATTAATGCCCCATGAAGGGACCCACATGCTCTTTGATGTTAAGATCAAGACAGCTACAAGTGCTTTTTTATTATGTGCATTATCCTAAGATGCTTATTATTTTTCCACACACATTCAGTGATTAAAGCAGAGCTGGAGGTGTATAAGTAACATGACTAATTACAGAGGAAATGGTGATATTGAGCTAGGGTGATGGGAACTGGATTTCCCTTTGGCAATTCTTTGCCTGTGTTTATTTCTAATCATTATTTATAATAATTAGCTCTGTGAATACATTCACTGAATTTGAGAGCAGCTGCTCCCAAATCTCATGGATTTGTATCCTGAATATTTTCTAAATACTTTCTTTTGATTCAACATAATGTAACAAGTGCAGGTTATTACTTCTTGGATTAATATGGAGTTATAATTCATCAGAATGCATTGCTTTCAGTTCTTCTTGGATTGTTGAATGTGATAGGATAATCCCATTTGTGTCCCTGCTATTCAAGACAGTTACAGTAAATATGATAGCGGTAGAAATTCTTGATGTAAATGTTGCTGAAGAAATTACACTGAGCAGTTCCAGAACGGCTGCGGTGAGCCCAGCAAAATACAGGTCCTTCTCAAAATATTAGCATATTGTGATAAAGTTCATTATTTTCCATAATGTCCTGATGAAAATTTAACATTCATATATTTTAGATTCATTGCACACTAACTGAAATATTTCAGGTCTTTTATTGTCTTAATACGGATGATTTTGGCATACAGCTCATGAAAACCCCAAATTCCTATCTCACAAAATTAGCATATTTCATCTGACCAATAAAAGAAAAGTGTTTTTAATACAAAAAACGTCAACCTTCAAATAATCATGTACAGTTATGCACTCAATACTTGGTCGCGAATCCTTTTGCAGAAATGACTGCTTCAATGCGGCGTGGCATGGAGGCAATCAGCCTGTGGCACTGCTGAGGTCTTATGGAGGCCCAGGATGCTTCGATAGCGGCCTTTAGCTCATCCAGAGTGTTGGGTCTTGAGTCTCTCAACGTTCTCTTCACAATATCCCACAGATTCTCTATGGGGTTCAGGTCAGGAGAGTTGGCAGGCCAATTGAGCACAGTGATACCATTGTCAGTAAACCATTTACCAGTGGTTTTGGCACTGTGAGCAGGTGCCAGGTCGTGCTGAAAAATGAAATCTTCATCTCCATAAAGCTTTTCAGCAGATGGAAGCATGAAGTGCTCCAAAATCTCCTGATAGCTAGCTGCATTGACCCTGCCCTTGATAAAACACAGTGGACCAACACCAGCAGCTGACACGGCACCCCAGACCATCACTGACTGTGGGTACTTGACACTGGACTTCTGGCATTTTGGCATTTCCTTCTCCTCAGTCTTCCTCCAGACTCTGGCACCTTGATTTCCGAATGACACGCAGAATTTGCTTTCATCCGAAAAAAGTACTTTGGACCACTGAGCAACAGTCCAGTGCTGCTTCTCTGTAGCCCAGGTCAGGCGCTTCTGCTGCTGTTTCTGGTTCAAAAGTGGCTTGACCTGGGGAATGCGGCACCTGTAGCCCATTTCCTGCACACGCCTGTGCACGGTGGCTCTGGATGTTTTTACTCCAGACTCAGTCCACTGCTTCCGCAGGTCCCCCAAGGTCTGGAATCGGCCCTTCTCCACAATCTTCCTCAGGGTCCGGTCACCTCTTCTCGTTGTGCAGCGTTTTCTGCCTTGATACAGCACTCTGGGAACAGCCCATTCGTTCAGAAATTTCTTTCTGTGTCTTACCCTCTTGCTTGAGGGTGTCAATAGTGGCCTTCTGGACAGCAGTCAGGTCGGCAGTCTTACCCATGATTGGGGTTTTGAGTGATGAACCAGGCTGGGAGTTTTAAAGGCCTCAGGAATCTTTTGCAGGTGTTTAGAGTTAACTCGTTGATTCAGATGATTAGGTTCATAGCTCGTTTAGAGACCCTTTTAATGATATGCTAATTTTGTGAGATAGGAATTTTGGGTTTTCATGAGCTGTATGCCAAAATCATCCGTATTAAGACAATAAAAGACCTGAAATATTTCAGTTAGTGTGCAATGAATCTAAAATATATGAATGTTAAATTTTCATCATGACATTATGGAAAATAATTAACTTTATCACAATATGCTAATATATTGAGAAGGACTTGTATATACATTTTTAATAAGTACCACTTACACACTTTTGTAATTCAGTCAGGAACCAATGCAATTTCCAAAGAGATCTCACCTAATAAAGACAATTCTGGGAAAGTAATGATATTTTTGTAGAGATTTATAAAAGCTGATTTGATTTGATTATTTTTACTATTATTATCCTTATGAACATGCTCCCATATGGGAGCATTAAGAATGGTGTGCATGCAAATACATGGTTCCAAGAGGACAGCCGATAGTTAAACTCTGCTCCATGAGATCTTTGTTTTAAATTCACCTGCAATGTAAAGCAAATTAAAGCTCCACCATACATTCAATACATAGCATATGTATTTTAAACAGTTTAAGATAAACCGTGTTGCTTCCATGTAAAACAGCAAATATTCACCTCCGCTACCCCCATCCTTTTTCAAAAAACTAACTCAGGCGTGGTTTTTTGTTGAAATTCTAGCTTTTAATAATCAAACGTAAAGTAGGTTTGTAAGTGGTCTTACCGGAGGAAGAACACTGTATGCCAATATGCAGAATGTCTCAAGATGCATTGTGGGTAGTGAGTAAAACCAACATATTTTGATCTTTAGAAAACCACCAATAATACACAAACAAGTGTCTTTTTTGTTTTTTACTTTTGGTAGTATCCTGTGCAACTAACTGATTCACAGATAACATTTATTAGCTGACTACTGGCTAAAGGTTTTTAGCTAACAATGAGATGGTGGGCGTTTACGGGATTTGGTCAGGTGAATGATGTGATGCCTGAAATTAGCTCTGAGGTGCAGAAAACATGCAGATGTTCAATGCTGAAATAAAGCGAATTCATCTTTAAGTTCAGAACCAACTCTGACATCGAAAGACATCAAACTTTAATTCCAGATAGATTTTTTGCTAGTTCTCAGACTTTTAAATATTATCCATTGGCTGTGTTTCTGAAGCTGGTGGCACCTAATCTTATGTTAAAGGTATTAAATGTATAATAACTTTGTATTTACAAAACTGGTAACCAATAGCATATGTTGACACAAAAATACCAGATATAGTCTTACTTGACTTGGAACAATTAAAGTATTAAATGTCCCATATTTCTTATAAATGTCATAGAAACAATTGAAGTGATATGTTTTAAGTCACTACTAGTGAGGATTTTACGATAGAAAAGAAGCAATATCAAAGTTTTGGAGTGGCCTGGCCTGACTCCCTACATGAATCGGAAGTGAAGATTAGGGTGATGGCAAAGAGACAGCCTTCGATACTATGCTTGCCCAAAAAGGCAAACTTAAACATTTTTTAAATAAAACATTTATGTAAACTCAAATTAAAATGGAGACTATAGTTAACTCAAGAATCTTAGTTTTTCCTAATAATGTACAGTGTTAAAGTGTCTGTCAATCTCAGTGCTCCCACTGTCCCTGGCAGAAGCACAGCCACGTTCTATTGAAAAGACTGAGGGAGCAATCTTTCAAAAAGGATCTGTTTTTAGAAATATATTATGACATAATCATGTTTTCTTTCTAAAAGCCCGGGGGAAGCCTGTCTTTCAGATTGCAGCCATCCCTTAGCTGTCTGGCCTGAACAGAAACAGCAGTTGCGTGTTAATAGAACCCAGAGGCGCTCTGAAACCTTACCCATTCTGCTTTACGCTCTCAGCCAGGAGATTAAAGTCAGGGAAACATTACAGGAGGCTGGATAATTGCCCCTGTGTCTCCAGCAGACAAAAGGCAACGCTCTGGCAATTCCCCTCAGTAAATTGTCAAGAGAGACTCAAGGATCCTTCAAGGCTGCAGCAAATTGTACAGTGCTGTCTAACAAACTACCAATCTCTAGATATTATGAGGCGTCCATATATCTTCGGCCATAATGACAGCCTGCACTGCTGTAATAGAGTGCAAGCACACTTCCAATAGACAGATTGCCACCTTGGCTCCCTGTTTTTGCTTTTCACATTTCGTTTTTGTTCCCATTTGTATTTTGATTTATTTTGCTATCATTTTTATGTCCGTCCAGAGTTGTTTGGCTGTTACCACCAACAGATGATTGCAACCTTTCTGCCTGAGGGCCACTTGATTCCCTGACAGGAAAGAAAATAATAAATCTGCTAACAGTTAATGAGCTGCCATCCATGCTTGGTGTTAAGGGTGTCTCCAAATTAACAGAGGCTTTTGTCAAGGCTCTCCTCTCTCACTTTCTTCCTCTTGCTGCCACTCTCTCCGCCCTTCCTCCTGCTCTTCAATTTTCTCCCTCTACCTGTCTGCTTCGCGCTCCAGCAGCTTCATGTCTGGGGCTCTGGCACTGAGCGGCGTTCATTGTCAGCACGGTTCATGTTCAGAATTAGCCGTTTAATGAGAACAAAAGAAATTAATTGGTGGTTTAAGCCTAATGAGACGTCTGTGAAATTAACAGGCCTCGTCAATAGAAACAAATAAAATCCTCCAGCTCGTTGTTGGGGAGCATTATCCTGAAGAAGCTTTTGACACAATGATGAATAGCAGGTCAGGAGAGACCATCTGTGCTTTTTTAAACCCCCTGACGGAGGTGGGGGGATGGAATGTGGGCTGGCTCGAAGAGATGGTGATAAAAGTAGGAGCGAGACCGGGCGGGGGGGGGGGGGGGAGGGGGGGGGGGGGGGGGGGGGGGGGGTGAATGGAAGGAAAAAGCTGAGAAAAAAACAAATTCACCAGCTTTATTCATCACCCTTTAGCATGATACCGCTGTCTAACCATGGTTACAAAGGAAATAAAAAACACCGGCATTTGCATGTGAAAGGCTCTGGGTCGCTGACTATGCGTCCAGAAAGCCAAAGAGCTCTGATTTCGAGGGATATTTAACCTCCATTCAGACAGCAACAAAGGCCTGGCTGTCGCTCTGAGAGCAGTGGTTCAGCCTGATTGGGGCTGAGGGGGGAGGGAGGGTGGGAGCGGAGGAGGGGGACAGGCAGGATCACAGACCTCATTTGTTCCCCCTCTTTACTTTAGCCTGTCTCTATTCCCACTGAAGAGCAGCATTTCCTCTCTCTCCCCTCCCCCACCTCCATCCCTCTGCTCTCAGAATTGTAAATGTAAGACCGGAGGAATAAATTGGATGGGAAGAAGGTGAGGAGGCGGCCCAGAACGCAGTAATACATCTCTATCATGTTCGGTGACCTTTATTTACAGAGCGCTCAGCAACATCTTTATGTGTCTGCCGGGCTTCCTCCCCTTTTAATGGCCCCGCCGTATGAAAGTTGCGGACGTGATGGAGGTGGTTATCTGCATGTCCTCAGCCCCAGCTGGTGACGCAGCCTCTCTCCGGCCACCAAGCTGAGCCGGCCCTGCCTAGCCCAGCCTGTTTGTGTATTATGGAGAAATTGTTTGCTTTCCTGTGCTGATCAAATAAACAGGCCATGTCTTTGGGGTGGGGGAGGTTGCGGTAGTGGTGTTGTTTGGCTCTATGGTCAAAGATAAGGAATTGTTTGATGCAGTAGAGAGAAACGAGAGCGATTTAGGTCAGCTAATCTGATTTACACAGAGACGGTCCAGCCGTTGCAGGGAGTAGTAATTACATAGAGGGATTAACCCCCCCCCCCCCCCCTTCCCAAAGCTGCCAA
Source organism: Girardinichthys multiradiatus (assembly GCF_021462225.1). Classification (NCBI taxonomy): domain Eukaryota; kingdom Metazoa; phylum Chordata; class Actinopteri; order Cyprinodontiformes; family Goodeidae; genus Girardinichthys; species Girardinichthys multiradiatus. The sequence continues at coordinate 24,770,606 of NC_061795.1, read as the reverse complement.
CCCACTGAGAGGAGAGAGGTTTGCCAGCTTAAAGGCCTGAGAACTGCTCGAGTATGTTGCTGCAACAACAACAGCTTGAGCAGCTCTTGGTGCAGATTAAAAATGGTGGAGATTGTGCTTAAAACAATGGGAGCATTGGGAAAAACTAGAATTGCTGATATTGTTTACAAGCATTTAATTGTACTGTTCTTGATCCTGCAGATACTGATCAGATGGACATCCATCCATCCATCCATCCATCCATCCTTCTTTCCTGTCCCACTTTTATAGCCTGACCACTAATGGACTTGTTGTTTCTTTGAAGATGTTTCAGCTCTCAAGGTGAACATCGTCAAGAAACAGGAAGAAATCCGTTTCCCTGCTATTTACGTACTGAGGGTTGTCATGCCCTGGATGACTGAAAATCTTCACCAAGATAGGTTTCTGAAAATTTTAGAATTCTGGAATTTTGACATAAAATTGTGGAAAATACTGGTGAAAAAAACATGTAATTGGCAACTCTATGTTTGTGACATATAATTTTAGATAATGGTAATTTTCAGCCTTGGCACTTTAAAAATTGTTAGCTATTTTTCCTTTTACGCTGAGCTGATTTTCAGAGCCTCCTTTGTCTGTGTATTTAAAAATGCACAGCTGAATTATAATTGCGCTGCCAGAGCTGTCACTTCATCCAGAGGAATGACTTGCACGCTTGGCTGCTGTTCCTAAAGTGTGCATGGCTAATCCACTCATTGCTTTGTGCATTCAATCCTGTGAACCATAGGGCACCCGCTTGGATGCCCGTGCATAAATTACTGCCATGGAACATAAAGTGCTGGGAGGATTTTCCTTAACGATCGCCAACGCTTTAAATGCTTCTGCTTCAACAGTCGATACTGCTCAGCCCATTCAATTATTCAGCCGTCCGTCCCTCATTAACAAAATCCTGACCTTGACATGCCTGCCCTATTTCTTTCCCCTGACAGGCTCAGCTCTCCAAACGACTCTGTTTGCTCTGATATTGGATGGGAAAATCCATGCATATTGATAAGTTGTTTGCAGTGTAATTGAAAATGTCAGTTATGAGGCCCATGCAGACAAAGGTCATCACCAAGAATAAACGCTGACAGGCTTATGTCCATTGAATATATAGTTATGTGTTTAGGTGCATCTCAATAAATTAGAATATAATTTAAGATTTTATTTATTTTAGTAATTCAATCCAAAGTATGAAACTCACATATGCATACATTGTTTGTTAGTTTTGCTGACTATGGCTCACAGATAATAAAAAAAACCAAACTGAGCTTCTCAGAAAATGGCAAAATTGTATAAGACCAATAAAGAAAATGATTTTTTATGCAAAATGTCACATACTGAAAAGTATGTTCATGTATTGTAGAGTGGAGTCCCGACCACTCACTACTCCTTTTGTCGGAATTACTGCATCAATGCAGCCTGTCATGGAGGCAATCAGACTGTTTTTCTGCTGAGGTTATAAGGAAGTTCAGGTTGCTTTAATAGCATCGTCAGATCATCTTTGCTGTTGGCTAGGATGTCTCTCATCTTCCTCTTGACAAAGATCTATAGATTGTCCATGGGGTTTAGGTCAGGTCAGTTTGAAGACCAATCAAGTCTAGTGGTCACATTTGACACTTTTGCGGTAAAGGGTGAAACTTTTCAGGTGGTCAGATGTGCTAACTCGAGACTAATTAAAACACAATGGACCAACACCAGCAGATGACATTACAATTCATCATATGTCCAGCAGCTTGGATTCTGTGCTTTTCCAGTCTTCTTCCAGACTAGGACATTGATGTCCAACTGAAATGTAAAATTTACTTTGGACCACTGAGCAACAGTCCAGTTTTTTTGTCCTTAGCCCAGATAAGTTTTTGATGTTGTCGCTAGTTCAGAAATAGCATAACACAACAGTTGTAGCCCACGTCCAGGATGCGTTTGTGTGTGACTTGGGCTCTTGAAGCTCTGACATCAGCCGCAGTCCACACCTTCCACAAACTCTTAAAAAGAGGTTTACTTAATAATGTCAAGGCTTCACTGATCATTGTTGCTTGTGTGCCTTCTACTACCACATATTTTGCTTTCACTAAACTTTCCACAAATATGCTTGACTACAGCACTCTGCATACAGCCAGCTTGTTTAGCAATGATCTTTTGTGACTTCTCCTCCTAGTGAGTGTCAAAGACTGTCAGCCGTGTTCGCCATGATTATATAGGACAGGCCATAGCATTGTCATAACATCACATTTTTGTATAATTCTTTTTATTGGTCTAAAGTAATATTCTAATATTTATGGATGGATGTAGGTTTTTATCACCTGAAAGCCATAATCATCAACAATAACAGAAATAAATGTTTTGAATTGATCATTTTATGTGTAATTAATCTATAGACTGAGTTTCAGTTCTGAAATAAATAAACTCTTTATGATATTCTAATTTATTTACATGCACCTATATGTCAAATTAGACCATATTTGTCAAGCTTTTCTAGGTCTGAGGTAATATTTTGACTCCATGTTCCATTTCATATAATTTTATGGATTGGTCTGAAGTCACCTGATTAAAATTCTTCTCTGTTTCCAAAGGTCAAATTGCTCATCATTCATATCTCATGATCTGGGTAAACATCCACAGCTCAAACACTCGATAACATTTATGAATATGCTTATCAGCTACGTAACTCATAACGTCTTGAGGAGTAGCAGGTGTCATGTGGGTGCGGCCTTCTCTCAGCACGGTGTTGTACCTTTTGCATCAGTGACATGAGGTGTCAATCAAAGACTGACATGCAATATCCATTCTCAATGCCTTCATCTACACCTCAGGGGTGTGACCCAAGGTTAACGTGCCGGTCACTGTTTCTGCATAAAAAAAAAGATTTGAGCATCAATGCTCCTGGCAGCTATGCTGGCCAAAGGGCCCCCTCCCGCCCCCTTGCCAGACCCCGTCCTCCCCGCAGGCGGAGTGGTGACCGCCTGCTGGTTCTTTAATCGATTGCTAATGGGTTCAATTCCATCGTTGAGGAGCCGCTTGGAACCGGGCCCTGAGACTGAATGAAGTGGAAGTACCATTTGCGGCTTTACGAGCCGTTATACTGCAGTGAGAGACCTCTATTCGGCATGCTTCATAGCGCTGCAGAGAGTTTTGCACCACCCAGTTGATAGTTTTTCTTGCGCCGGCTCCCACTGCTTTCGTCTCAGTGCTTCCCATTTACATCGTGCCCTAAAGCATTTACATCCATTCAATCTACAACAGAATAGCTTTGCTTTGCTGCATTCCTGCAAGGCTTGATGTGTAGGGTAATGATATTAGTATATCTCCCTTATATACACTGCGGCCCAGCACATTCACTCCCCACTTTATACAGGGATCACCATCAATTTTTATCAGGAGTTATAACCCCGTGTAACTCAAGCTTCTGACATTACTTTGTCTTATTGCCCATACTATCTGTACACTATAATTTATGAAACTGCAGTTCTGTCTTTCTATGGCAATAAAATGTTTACACCTTTTGCAGTGAGAGAGCTTGTGCCATATTGTCCGCCCTCCCTGATTTACAGATCTGCCCGGATTTCTGCAGCGCTCTTATGAGCTTGCTCTGGCTGAAGTGCAAAGCTAAGCAGCCAACGCTGTTCTACATTTCACAGCCAGTCCCAGCAGACATGTGCTCTTTGAAGCATTCTGGGCCAGGGATACAAGCCTTGTTTGCTCAGTACTTCCACAGAGGTAAAGAGAAAGGGGAAAAATAGACCTAAAAAAACTATTTTCTTTTGTCATTGCAATAGAGAGTAACAGACTTTAACATCTCAACAGCAACATGCAGCTAGATGTCTTGATGCAATCGCCCATGTCAAACAGTCAGAGAAACAAATGCTTCATTGAAGCAGAGGTTATCTAAGTGATTGCTGGAAGAAGGAATGGTAAGAGATAGGGAGGGAGGAGGTAACAGCAGGATGCTCTGTGGATGTCAGCACACTTGGGAATGGTTATTCTCAACCCTCTGTATACGCACTTTCTTGTTGTTGGGCGAATAATTAGTGTGCCTGGCCTAGATTGTCTCATCAATGAACATTTAATCTCCTGAAGAACACAGAGGAGCAAGCTGCAATCAAGGAAGCCACCAATTTCTGTGGCGGACCCAGTGCCAGCACTCTGCAGCAGGGTACAAAGCACATGTTTGTGTTTGCTCTTTCAGGCTCATCTTCTAGCGCCAAGTAGAGTATGACAGGATTTACATGCAGGCTTCTAATCTTTGTAAGCGAACCTGTTTCGGGATGTAATTCACATGGTATGTCTTTTGATTCGGATTAGTCCAGGCAATCCTCTTACCCCGTGGCTCAGTATAACTTATCACTGACAAGGCCGTCTCGTGGAGCGGTGCAAATCCTCATATCCTCTCCTCCCAGACTTCCAACTTGTAATTCTAATCTGTCCAAATCTGATCTGAGACTTTAACTTCCAAATACCTCTTGAAAGCCACAGCTCAAACTGAACTTCATGCAAGGTCTTTGGATTACATAAATTGAGGTTAGGGATTTCTAGTGTGTTATTATGTTGGAGAATAAAGCTCAACGTAGGCTGTGGTGGCATTTTTATGATTGCTTGGGGCTCTTTAAATAATAAAGTATTTAAATAAAAGGATAATTTCTCACCTTATTTTCTAAATATTCCTTAGTGATTGATATTTTTACCATTTAAATCAATTTCCATAAAAGAAACATCATTCTTTAACTTAACCCTATATAGTTGCTTGCATTATAAAAAAGCATGGCACACTTGAACATTTATCTTTTTTATCATTTTTAATTCATATAACATTTTTTCCATGCATCATGCACTTTTAAATTGGGCGTGTAGATATACTGTATATTTAGGGACATATTTACTCAACACAGCAGGTTTTTGAGGAAAGTATAAGAGATAGAGGTGTAAGAAATACTTTTATCAAATAAAGATACATTAGGCGCTACAGGGTTGAGATAAGGAAACCAGTAAAATAAAACACAGCCTTTAGCATACACGTAAAAGTAAAATGTATTCATTAACTAAGGTAAAGTGGTAGGGGTCTCAGAAATACTTGTATCAAAATGACATTTTAGTGTTAAGATACAAATGTTTAATATTGTACTTTTTAAATACAGTACCAAAATGAAAGAGAATGCATTTACATGACGCAAGCTTTGTGGATAAGAAGACAGACAGAAATACTCATATCAAAATCAACACATTTGGCGTTTTCAAACTTCACCTGTATCTTTACAGTTGTCTTAATTGTGTCATAATTGATACATCAGGCTTTTTTGGTTTTGTGATGAGCAAAAGCTAATTTTCTGTGCATTATAAAAGCACACCGCTCACTTTATCACCCTTGCTATTTTTAAAACTTCATAAACATTTTTACTCAATACAGCATGTTTTTGAAGAAATGTTATTTTTAAATTTTATATCTTATCTTTTTCAAATCTTACACCAAAAGTGATGGATCTATAGGGTTAAGATAAATAGGATGTATGTATGACACATAACCAACATAATATAATACTTTAGATACATTTTCATCTTTGGCTTTTTATAGAGAAAGTGTAAAATAAATTTACTGATGTTATTAAAGAGGTAGAGGTCCCAACAAACTAGCATTAAAAATGATACGTCTGGAAATGTATGCAAAAAGCTAAATATTGCATCATATAATTATATCAATCTTCTTTATCTTACATTTTGAATATAGAACTGAATTAAAGTGATTTAACTTATAAAAGAACAGAAGAAAAAGTATTTTAAATATTGCATATTTACCTGATGACATGCTTCAACATTTCATAAAATATTTAAATGTATGCATCACATTCCTGATCCTTAAAGGTTCTTTATAATTCAATAAACAGGATTTATTGGGAGCATACATGCATACATGCCCCACTTTTTCCGCCTCAACTGCAAGGCCGCAAATGCATTCCTGTTAAACCTTGCAAGATTATGCCTTAATCTCAGTGAACACATGTAGGGTGGAATAAAAGCAATTTTATTTCTAAAACATTACTCCACACAGCTCTCTCTCTCTCCCTCCCCCCATAATCTCATCCCGACTTCTGCAGTAGAATGAAAAAGTCTTCCTGGCGTGCCAAAGCAGTTGTGTTTTTAAGGAGGCAAAAAGAGATCAAGGTCCTAATTAGGAGCTGTAACACATTTAACCCCCTTCCCCTCCCCCAATCCTGCCAATACAGCCCAAAGACAAACTTGGATTTGAGGGGCCATGTGCTCTGCTAGTGGTGAGACAGCGGTGTGAAGATGATGATAAGCCAAAGCCCTAAATCCCAGACTCAGCTGTCTTATCTGGAGCTTGCTGGGCTGTGCAGCACGCTTTAATAGAGGCGGCTCGCTGTCTGAGCTTTAGCTACAATCGCATTAGGTTTCCCTGTCACCTTAACTAGACGTGTTTGTTGTTGGTTTTGGATTGAATCTTGTGAATTTAGGATCATGTCGCTTAAAGTCATCCCATGGTTTTAATTCCTTTGAATGCTGGGTTCCCAAGAAGGAAGGAAGTCTAATTTAATCTCTTATCATGTGAGTAAATGACACTGATTCTGTAACTAATAATACGAAATAACCTTCAAAAGAGTCAAGCTTTTTTTAAATTTTTTTTTATATTGTGTCAAATAAAAGACTTGCCCCCCACCGTAAGCTACAAAGAAGCAAAATAAATACAGGTGGAAGGAATAAATAATGACTCAAGTGTTGAAATGAAACTAAATAAAGTTTTATGTCATACACATCACCATTTGTTTTACTTACTGAAGACATCAAAGCAAACGGTTAACAAAGCTTTCTAAAAATGATCCCACACTCTTTTTTATCTTTAACAAAGCAGTGTTCACATCTTCCTTTGACCTCTTTCAGAACAGTTTCCTGGAAAAACCAAGATCTGGGATGATTGTGTCACTTACTGTAGAACCATAAAACTCTTATTCTGTGTTTGACGCCTCCGTAATAATTCAGCTTTAACGTGTAGTAGGAATTAGACAGTACAATCAAATTCACAAGATATTCCCAACTCAGATATTCTGCTACAATTAAAGTCATTCTTAGTTGAAAACAACTTAGAAAATTGGGCTGAAGCTGTGTTGATTAGAATAGGCACTTTATTGTTCAGTTTGGATAGCAATAACTGGATAGCAATAACTTCTGCGTGAGAGTAACAAACTGAAAACAGGAATACCCACATGCTTTTGATGAGATAGAATAGTAGCAAATTAAAACTGGGAATTCCCAGTTGCCATCAGCTAGAATACTTCCTGCTTTAAGAGATCTCAAACTGATGCCCAGCAGCTGAATCACAGCACTTACTATTTTCCTCAGACTGCGTTTTTCCCTCAAAAGAACTCGTTCTTGATCTGGTTCAGCTCAGGTTCCTTCGAATTTTGGTGTTTTGTTGAGAACCAATGCAGGTTTCCACCAGTTTTGGGAATCAAGCATGTGTCATCAACAGCATAGACCTTCCTTCCATGTCACACACCGTGGAAGAAAACATAGTAGCAAGATGACAGCGCTTGATGACCTGCAGATGTTTCTTCTGTGTTTACATGTTTCTTTTCGTGCAAAATGAGAGCATCCAAACACTCTAGCTAAAATGGAAAAGGATAATTCGCCACCATACTTGTTGTTTCAATCATCTCCTGCATTGTGCGGTGCCCAAGTTGCACCATAGCTCGCTCCGTGGAACCTCTTTTTTTCAGTGGAAGCATGCAAAATCATCCAAAATGGGCTTTGAACCGCGTTGGTGGAAAAGGGGAAAGGATGGAATTTTATATTCCTGTTATGCTGCCAAATCAGAAGGTTTTTTTACAGTGTTTTCATGAATTTCAAGAATTTTGTTATGTGTTTTGTGCTATGATAAAAATACCATCACTATCATTTAACAAGTTAATTAATCCTTTAAATAACCAGCTGCTTCCTTTGTTTGTCCCTGGGGTATAACTGAAGACACTATTTACAGCTGCAATCATCTACATAGCAAATTCATGAGCAAGTAAGAGTGCTGTGATTTCGTTTTTGACTGGCTCCATGTCTTTCAATCAAGCTTGACCTACTAGCAGTGCTGGCAGCTAACATCCTTATACCCAAGAGATAAAGCTGTTGGTGTTGCGTGAAACTTAGATATTTTGATGCTGTGATGCATATCTTAGTTAAAACTCAAAGCAGTAATAATATAGTGGAGACCACCACCACCTATCAGCCAGTGAAGCAGTTGGTTGCCTGGTGACTCAACGCAGGCTGGTGGGCGGACATAGATGATCAAAGAGATTGATTTCCTAGGCAAGTTGTCCTGCTGTTTGGCAGTAAAGATAAATGAGAATTGCTGCTACTCTCCTGAGTGCCATTTCATCTCCTGCCATTGCTACATCCCACATACCCCTCTGGAAGATGTATCAACGGCTCTTTTGTATACGTTTTGACAGGCCCTGTGTTGAGCACATGGCTTATTGTAAGCTCCATCTATCAGAAGGTTGTATTAGGACATGTTGGATTAACCTTCATTTTTGATGGGCTGCTCTGGCAGCACCACAGCCATTGTTATATTCACCTCTGTTTATCACTGCCCTCCCTTACTCTCACCCATAAACGCACACATAAAGAACACGCACGCATAACTCCCGCACCCAATGAGTCCCAGTTTGTTTACTCAGGTGCCTGTTCACTCAGTGCAGCGATGAACTCCTGTGCAGACTTTAACACTCTGCTGCCTCTCAGGCAAATGCCAAAACAAATCTTGTCATAATTAGCTGTAATCCTGCTCATTACCGTCTGCTTAATTATCCTATTAATAGCACTTCCTGGGAGAGCTTGTTTGCTGCACAGGCAAATGTTTGTTCCCAAATTAGCAGACAAGACAGCTCCATTGTTCAAACAGGGGCTCTGACAAAGCAGAACAGGCAGGATTAACAGCAGACAGAACGGGCCACCAGCTCATCTCCGCTTGGAGCTGACAGGCAGGGAGGAGGCAGCCTGGCTAACAACAGCACTCTTATCCCTCAAGCTGCTGTGTAATCTACATAGTCAAGTACACACAAATCAGCACAGGCAACTTGTCATATCAGCTGCAGCGAGCAGACGAGTGACAAGAACAGGACAAGCTACAGGTGCAAAAGGGATGGAGTCAGCAATAGTATTTTCTAAAATAATATATTATAATATTTTTAATAGTATGTAAAGTTTATTTTCTTGCCTGATAAACATCACAAACTGCCTAACGGAAACATATGTTAGTATTAAAACAACAAACAGTCAGAAATTATTTTTGTGGCCAATTTCCAATCTCAGATTTTTTTCAAGCTTTGATGTGCCAATACCAGATTTGGCCAATTCTAATTTCTCTTTAGGCACTATAATATAAGACAATAAAAGAACAGCAATCAAATTGTTTTTTTCTCACCTTCTTGCCATAAGCGGTCATTGATTTCTTTTCATAGTAGAAGCTAACATCACAACAGGGTTGTGATGGAGTACTTGCTGTAAAACTTGGTTTTTCTAATATTACTAAAACATTACAATGACAAGATGATTAAGGACATCACTTTTTAAATTGTCCTTAAAGTTTTATTTTATAAATTAGCATGGCTAACATTACTAAACAATAAGTAGTCTCTGTGTGTAATGCAGATCCTTAATTTAACTTTGTGATTTCTGAAATTTTGACCCCATTTTCAAATCCAGCCTGTTCCACTTGAAGCAGAGGTTGAATTTTCAAAAGGATTAAACAGAGCAAACTTGCTGTACTTCGTTCAGTCTTCCTGTTATCAAGTGTTACTTGCTCTCTCTTTTTCACAGCCTGAGTGAATGTTGGGGTGTGGAATGAGTGATCAGCTCAAACCAACAGTCAGACTCAGAGGAACGACACAGAGACTCTTTCTACTCGCAGCGAGGGTAATCACACTGATCTGCAGTGGACTACAGAGGTGTGATTACTGATGGAGTTTATTTTATACAGCAAAGTAAACAGACATATCAGGTTACAAAATAGGGGTGCTAGACATGTCAGGCAGAGTTTCAGAGAGTTGAAACAGGAACAGAAACAGCTGATTCTACTTGCGAGGCCAGCTGCACACAGAATGTTCCAAGGCATAGGCTTCTCAGAAATGCAAACAGAAATACAAGTGAGTGATAATATGTGATACTATATATACATTAAACCTAATAGGGAATAGCAAACATGTCCTAGAAAATACAATGTTGTTTTTTAATGGCGTTTTCACAAATACAGAAAAAAGCTATGTTTAAATCTTTCTCATGTAGTACCATCCACTCTGAAACTTTTAATTGGCCAATGACTTCATCATTCCCCCTCCAAAACAAACCAGACGAGTCTACTTGTTTAGTACTTCGTGTGTGCTGGTTTGTGCCGTTAACATTTTTGTTTGTGCCGTTATGGTTTCTGAGCTATCACAACTTTTAATTTCAGACGATCACATGACTTCATCTGAATTGATTATGTCTGTAATCTAGACATAACACGCTCCCAGACATTAACACCACCGGCAACGGATTTCACCAGCTGCAGCCGGCACATGTCTTGAACTGAAAGGATGACGTATATGGTCTGCGACCATTATAATTTAATGTTGATATCTTTTTAACTAGTGGCATCATTGGCTGAAATAAAAACTAATAATATGTCAGAAACTATACCAGCACCAACTAACGTTTTACCAGCACAAACCAGAACAAACGAAGCACTCAAAAATGAGATCACTCTGGTTCACTTGGAGCAAACTGGGGGTTGATGACCTCTGAATGACTTAAAAATATCTTCTTTAATATCTCAGAAACCATAGCAGCACAAACATTAATATTAAGGGCACAAATGAAACACAAACGAAGCACTGACCGCTCAGCCTATTTGCCTGAATTTTTCATGTGGGTGGGGCTTCATTCAGCTGGATTCCAAGACTTTGTTATGGAGCTGGACAAAAACAAAAATACTTATTAGACTTATTAGCAGGTGTACATGCTGTGTGTGCACTTGCAGCTGTAAATATTTCACCATGTTATCGAAAGGAGGATCCACAAGAAGAAGCAGTAGTGTAGTTGTTTCCCGCAGGTCCCCTCTATGTTTTTTTTTTCTCCTGCTAACAGCCCTGCTGCTAGAAGCACACCTTATTCCATGCATTCTCAGCTAATGGCTTCCTGATCATCAGACGACTATGCAAATTGTCTTCAGTAACAAGCCATTTTATTGTAATTCATACATCATTTAAGCTCATCTGAATCTCAGTTAAAATATAACAACACTGCATCGCAGGACATGGAGCTAAAACATACAAATTTACTTTTCCAGGAGCAAGAAAGGTTGCCGTTCTCAAGCAATAGTGTAACAGACATTTGTAAATAAAAATAAAGAAAAAAACACACAAACAATTAACTCAAAATCAAATGTTGATGTCAGCCTTCTTGAAGGGTAAATTCAGATGTTTTGAAATTAGGTTCTGTGAAATTATTGTCAGTACCTGTAGTAGAAGGATGTTATATCAACCAAGGTGACTTAACTTAGAAATACATTGTTCAGCTGAACAAAACAGTTCTGAAGCACAACAATGGTCTGTTGTGAAACTGTAAACTGCGGTAACATAGCATTTTATCCAACTGATATGAACCTTTTTTGGTCTGAATTGTTTTAAACTGCTAAATTCAGCTAAAACAGACATTCTGATGATTATTTTTCCATTTTCAACAAGCTGATAATATGACATCTTTTGACTACAGGTAAGGGAACTAGTACTGATATTAGCTTCACAGAATCTTATTTAAGAGCCCTAACCCTTTAATAGGGAATTATTTCTCTTAATTTCTTCTTTCTTATTCTAAGTTGTGAATCCCCTGTTCTTTTATTTCCAAAAACCAACACCTACTCTAAGTTTCCAACACCTAAACCACCATTTTGTTGCCCAGTCTGTGGAATGAGTGCGTATCTTCATTTCTTTATAAGCATTCCTCAGCAAAAAAAAAAAAAAGAAACTGGTTTTGATTGGATTCAATCCAATTCTGCAGCTTTAAGATACATGAGTATTATTGAAGCATACCGCAGAACTCCCTGACTAACCTTATTACACTGCAGGTAACAAGACACTAATGTGCACTGTGTGACTTTGAAGAGAGTTGTATCTTCTCTGGTCATCTCTGTAAAAATGAATTGGATCTGTCTTATCCATCAAGCATCCCGAGATCCGAAACAAGTCTCCAGAGGAAAGCTTTTAGGCAACTTCTTGGAATGAGGTGAAGGCCAGCCACACTGAGCTATGCACACTAACCCAGGCAGACTCAACACATAATGCTCCAGCAGGCCTATACATTATAAATGACTCTCTCTCTCTCTCTCCCTCTCTCTCTCTTTTCCCAATGCACCAATCCCCAATACATACACATTGTGCCATAGCTGGAGTAAGCAGAGCCTGCAGCACTGTCAGCCCATTGATGTACAACACTCTGCCCTTTGTTCCTTGTACACAAACACACTTTCCACATTAATATTTCACAGGAAATGTACTCAGTGCTTGTGATTTAAAGCCTTTTCTTGTTAACAATGCTGTTTTCTCTATTCTGTTGTGCTGAATTATGAAGGCAACTTGTCAGAAAGAAGACATGCTTGTTACATTATAATAATACTGGAGATAAATGATTACTGGCAAGGCACATGTGACTTTATCCACTGTGTCTTACTCAAGCATTTTCCCTGAGGCCGCTCTTGCTGCTATTAGTTAAGAGATATGTTTAATGCGGTGTGAAGATGGTTATGTGTGAGCGATTTGTGTGTTCTCATTATGCACATATGTAGAATAGATAACTCAGCACCCTATTGCAGATGCATTTTCTCTCAGATCTATTTTCCAGAGCGTTGCAAAATGCACAGCCCATGTGATGTCGGTTGTTTGTTCTTGTTGTCAGAGAAAAGGCAAGGATCAATGGATTTTCATTGCAAAAGTGAAACATGGCAGACATAACGAAAGCCTTTCATGAAAAATGAATGAATAATTCATAGGCGCTCTCTTGCTGTGCTTTGTTGTGTCTCATACAGATGGGATTACAGCAGGCTAGATCTTGGAAACATATGAAAGATTAATTTGTGATCTGGGACACTGCTTGCTTACAAAAGGACTAAATAATGATTTTACTGAGAGTGGTAGGAATCTGGGGATGGCTGTGATGTGCAAAAGGGGGCTGGACACAAAAAGCCTGAGGAGAACAATATTCCTAATAATGTGACCTGACAGATATTAAAAACTTTTAGTAGAAAATAGAAATGCATTCTAGCTGTTGACTAGAATTGGCTGATTATCAGCGGGATCACCCCTGATTGGCCGGTCGGAAACTGTACCAGAACTGACTTAAGGCATGAACCTATGGCCCCAGGCAAGCAGGAGGCCTCCAGAGCACCTGACTTCTGAGTGGTAATCAAATTTAAAAGGAGTAAGCCTAATTAGAAAACTTATAGTAAAGACTCTAAAGTTTGTAGATGCAATAATTTAAAGTAATTTTCAATTCAAGCTTTATTTAACATTTTAAAATTTGACTAATGCGTAGGGTAAATATACAAAGGCAAATCTTGACAGTTTTATATATTTTGTTATCAGTATTAGTGAAGCATGAATAATGTACCATTTACAGTCTGTTAAAAAACAGATTTTCTACATGTCAAGACATTTTGGCAGTTCATTTAGGCTGCAAAAGAGTGAGAGAGACTGAGACTTTCAAAAACTAACAGGCAAGCTGAATGGAGCACAACAGATTTTCTCTGTTTTCCATTTTCAGCTTTCAACCTCTGCCATTGGAACATGCTGGAAATGTGAAGGAAATATTGTAGTTAAGACAAAGATCTCCATTCTCAAGGGAACAGACACGCATACTGCAAAATTAGTAATGCTAACTGCGCTAGCCACATCAATTGCTAATATAAGATGTTCAAAACAATAAAAGCGTGTTTCTCAGCGACTGCTCCCTCACACATGCAGCATACCGCCTCCACTCTTATTGTTGATAATTAATGACTGCTCACGCCAAGAAGGCTAGAAAAACTAATTATAATGATATTTAAGTTCTTAAAGAGAAATTGGCATTGGCCAACTAAGTAGGTCAAAGGTTTTCAAAACATGGAGACTGGAAATCAGCCACAAAATTTTAATTGGTGCATAGTAGAAAATTACTTTTAAAACATTTTATTTTTGGCTAATTTCAATGACTTTCAGTGCTTTTTTACAGATGGGGTTATTGCTGTAATGGCATTCTCATCCTTTGTTTAATTGATCCCTGAAGGGTTAAGTGCTTCATCCTCTTTTCATACTCAGGTCAGACAGTTGTAAAACCTCCCCAGCAGCTGTTAGGGATTTGCAGTCTTGCTGTGCAGATGCTTACTTTCTCCTAAATCCAAGAACTGCTGAAGAGCTGACTTCAAATTAGCATCCTGCTGCCCAAAATTTTTACATCATCCGAGTTGCATTTCCTGTCCCCAAAATTGCTGAATCTGGCATTAGGGGTTCTCTGAAATAACTTTAAACTTTCTATAAGAGTCCTCCAATTATTATAGGGAACTCGAGAAGCTGTTGTCTGCTCCCCTACAGATTGCACAGACTCTGGGGTGATACCGCTTGTTGTTTTTGATGAGCTGTGCATATACAAAAGCAAAACATCTGGAGCTGCCATGTGGCCTCTCCATTTGGCCTGCCCCACTCCTCCCCGAGCCAGATGCAGCCAAACAACTGTGAGCTAAACAGCATGAATGATTCATGGAGAACTGAGAGGCACGGCTCTCAGCAGAGACCTGCCAGCCACTTTGATTGGAAATCTGGAAAAAGCTATAAATATGCAGGAGACATTAATCCTGCTGGGTGGGGAATTTAACAAATGATCTGTGTTTGACCAACATGATGGAAGCTGCTAGGCATATTCAGATAAAATAAAACATGTGAAATCCCATTTTTATCATTTGGTTGTTAACACAGTTAAATTATTAGGAGTTATTGCTTGGTCCTGGATTAATCCTGTATAAAAAAGTTTAAGCCGAGACATTTATTTTATTTTTTTTCCTAAACCATTTATGTATCTGTGGAAATAGAATAGAATTTAGTCAGTACATAGATTCTGTATTTGAGTCACAAATTAAGTTTCTGATATAAAAAAAAAAATAAACCTACTCACCTATTTAAGATATACCATCCATCCATTTGTTGTCCATTCCCTCTAAGGCTATCCTTGCAGGGACATTGGGGGGCTAGTTCCCACGATCTATGTTTGAGGGAAGAAGCATGTTACGCTCTTGACAAGTAGCTAGTCCATCACGGGGCAACACAAGAGAGAACCCACGCATGTATCGGAAGAGCATGTAAACTCCATGCAGAAAAGACCCCAGGCCAAGATCCAAATCCCAGGCTTTCTTGCTGCAAGGCAACAGTGCTCACACCTGCTCCATCATGCAGCCCAATTTTAAAATATGCTAGGTAGAAATAACTGTCATTGCCTGTTTAAATGTCAAATGTGAAGTTAAAAATATTAGGATTTTTTCTTACTTTGCTCACTAAAACAAGAAAAAAAGAGGCTGCATTCATTGTTTCTATATCATTAGAAATATTAAATTTCTTGTGACATGTTTGGGCATGCTAGAACATCAATGAAGCCTCCGGTTACACCTCCTTGCCCTTATCCCATTTTAGTTCTAAGACATATACGCAAACACAAAACCCATTGTTGGCTTACCCATATAACAGAAGTTGCAGATCAGAGGAATCTTTGTGTATTCAAAACATGCAGCCGGGATCATGAAATGGGGCGTGGTGTATCACTCGGCAGCTTAATGTGAGGAATAGGCAAAAAATGTGTCAGGTGTTTCTGCTATTCTATTCTTTTCATAAGAATCATGTTGGATAAACATTTTTGATCTTTTTTCTGGCTGTCCAAATGCATTCAATGCAGCAAATACAAGCAAAGCTGTTGTGCATTGTTCTTATTTGAAAAATATAGTTAAATGCATGAAATTTTCTGTATGATCCTGGCTTACTCTTTGAAATCATGGCCTATCAGGTGACAGCAGTGATGATTAAGGCTTGCAGCATGTGTGTAAATTATGACCTGAAACACATTACATTTAACCTGTAAAGTGACAAATAGCTCCTGTTGACAATAGTACTTTTAATAGCTCTCTTAGCATAAAGGTTAAAGGTTTGTAATAGTCTATACTTGAATGCATTTTTCAGCAAAGTTAGGTTTTTAACCATGGATTGTTATAGTTTAGCTGCTGGACAAACACTCATCTGCCCCTTTATAAGTTTATCTGTTCAATTACTTGTTAACATAACTAGGAATAAATCACATGGCATCGACTCAGTGCGATTAGGTTTCTAGACGCGGTGAAGAGGACTTGCTGAAGTTCAAGTCGAGTATAAAAATGGACAAGAAAGGGGATTTAAAGTGACTTTAACCTGGCATGGTTGTTGGTGCCAGATGCCGAGAATGGTTTGTGGTGACGAGAAAGCTGAGCCAAAAGGCAAAACTATCTATTTACTGGTCGGTCTACATTCCTACCCTCACCAATGGGCATGAACTTTGACTCCTGACCAAAAGAATAAGATCCTGGATACAAGCGGCTGAAATAACCTTCCTCCTTTAGGCACTCCTTTAGAGATACGGTAAGGAGCTCTGCCATCTGAGAGGAGCTTGGAGTACAGCCGCTGCTCCTCCACATCGAGAGTAGTCAGCTGGGGTGGCTTGTGCATCTGTTTCGGATACCCCCTGGAAGCCTCCGCCGAGAGGTGTTCTAGGCACATCCCACCGGGAGGAGACCTATAGGACGGCCTGGGAAATGCTGGAGGTACTATGTCTCTCGGCTGCCCTGGGAATGCCTCGGCATTTCCCCAGAGGAGCTGGAGGATGTGTCTGGGGTGTGGGTTATAGCAAGGTGTGTCTAATAAAGTGGCTGGGGTTGTACTGTACTCATTTTCTGGTGAGACATTGTATCCATTATGACCTGAGGACACATTATGTATGAGTCAAACAACACCTCAAACACATTTTTTATCTCATTTATTTGTGAAGCATTTATAAAATCTCTCCCCTGTTAGATGTATCAATGGACACTCAACAACACCTTAGTAGTGGGTGCTACTAAAAGTAATTTCACGGCAAGCACCAATTAGCTGTCAGCTAACCTAAAGTGGCCAGGTAATACCAAAAACACTATTGCCATTTTGTAGAGAGACAAGATTTGGCTGTCTAAAAAAGAGGTTTCCTTTATCTCGTTCAGAGATGCTTTACTCTGAGTTTTGTCCATTTGTAAACGTAGTGCAGCTGTGGAGGTTTCATCCTGCTGAGTCATGACCTATAAAGACTGCACACCTTTAATTTACCTTATCTCAGCTGGAAACAGTCCCTCCTCTCATTAATCTCTGTTAGACAAAACTGAGACATTTCAGACAGAAAATGCTAGATTCTGCCACATTTTGCTATGATGTTTTCCCATTTGTAGTGTATATATGGAGCAGTGCACGCCACAGGAGGTTTTTGTTTTTCATCTGAAATGCTTAATATGTGATTAGTCCCTCTGACCTAACAGTTTGTACAACCACCTGCATTTCTAAATGCTGATATTTTTGCTCTTTTTGTTTAATTTACATTCAGGTTCAGTCACACTGAATGGATAGAATCGCTGCACAGAAATTTTCAAGGGATTCTGAAGATTTTCAGATAGATTTAAGTCTGGATTCTAACACAAAGAAAGGCATCTCCACAGCATGATAATGCCACCTGGACCTAGTTTTATGTTGGTGACAATATGATCAGGGGGGGTAGTATTAGTTTTTACACCATACATTTTGCATGTAGACATAAAGTTTACTTTTGGCCTCATTTGACCAGAGCACATTCTTTTACATGCTTACTGTGTCCCCTACACGCCTTGTGGCAAACTGCAAACAGAACATCTAATTGATCTCTTTCCATCATATATATGTGTGTATATATATATATATATATATATATATATATATATATATATATATATATATATATATATATATATATATATATATATATATATATATATATATATATATATATATATATATATATATATATATATATATATATATATATATATATATATATATATATACACAGCTTGCCATCAAAAATGGACAACTTGTTCAGATGACGTGGCAAGCTGGCAGGCAAAGGCATTTTGTAAGTGTGAGTTTGGATCATTGTCATGTGAAAGAGGCATGGGGTTAATGATGTGTGTCACCGTCTATAAAGAGGCAAATAAACACGGAGAGATGCTGAAGCAGCTCTGCGTAGGAATGTGTTATCAGCGCTCTGACAGCATGCTGTAGACTCAGCACCAATGCCATTCACTGTCTAATGAGATGAGATCTCATTGCTAATTAACCCATCCATAACTCCCAGTGCTGCATTCATCACTGCACAAAGCTGAGCGAAAACATCCACGTAGAAGAGTTTTAGAGCAAACGTATTGCACAGGTTTGTGGCTTCTTTTTTTTTTATTTATTCGTTTGTTAAACAGAGATGAGTGTTGTTTTGTAAAACTGAACTTTCTCAGCAGTTACAAAAAAAACTGCCCACATCAAAGCACAACCATGTAGGAAGTTGTGAACATTTCGTTTGTATAATCCACGGTTTTATGTTTGGGTGCTGAACCTCTGGCTCAAACCTCACACTGATCAGCGGCGAGGAAAGATCTGCAAAGACACATCAGTTTTTTTCTTCTTAATCAGTGGAAAACTTGTAGCACCAAAGTGAATTTGTGGTTATCTTTGGCCTAAAGATATGGAAACTGAAAGAAACTGTTTGTTGTGTAGATCTGAGTTTATTCAATATTGACCTCTACGTCATCTGAGGCTGAAAAAATGTCACCTGCCTGTCAGTAGCTGTATGTGTAAGAAAATGGTTTTCAAACAGTGTAGTCCAATGAAGATCTTTTTAGACAATCTGTCTCTCAAGTCCTCTGAGAATTCCTTTTTACTCTGGGTGAGATAAACTACACTGCTTGTGATCTCTTACTTGCAAGCCCAGCAGGAAAGTTATCATTCATAAAGTCATTTGTGGCACATTTAAGACTTTCAGGTGATACACAAACTGCCGTCTGGCTTGCTGTTAGGTATGTCCATGGTTTATTCTATCTATTTGCATTTATGGGCAATATAAAAAAATGTTGTGTCTTTATTTTTTAGACAGGGCCATAAACTACACACATTCACAGTTAAATAAAACAGCTTCTTAGTCAAGAAATGTTTTGGAAGTAAAAGTTATTGTCACCTAGGCCAGATGTTGCTTAATTAAACCTTAAAAAGCATCCTTTTATGATGAAATACCACAAAAACACAGTTGTTAGAATCTTTTTACATACAGAGCTTGAAGTATTAAAACAAGCACCTGTTTCATAGGAAATAGCTAAGGCATCTCTTCTCATACGATGTGGTCATGGCAGGTATGCAGGAATTAAACATCAACCTCTGAGTTCAAACAGAATAAATCACATACAATGATTATAAAATTAATGTTAGATAGGAAAGAAAATTTAATAAATGTAATAAAACAAGTAACCATGTTGTACAGTGACACAGTTGGTAGCACTGTTGCCTCACAATGAGAAGGTCCTGGGTTCGACTCCTGGTCGGAGGTCTTTCTGCATGGAGTTTGCATGTTCTCCCCGTGCATGCGTGGGTTCTCTCCGGGTACTCTGCTTCCACCCACTGTCCAAAAACATGCCTGCTATGTTAATTAGTCTCTCCAGATTGTCCTTAGGTGTGCATGGTTTGTCCTGTGTTGTCCAGGGTGTACCCTGCCTCTTGCCCGTAGACCACTGGAGATAAACACCAGCTCCTCCATAACCTTGTATGGAAGAAGCAGGTATAGAAAAAGAATAGATGAAAAATAAAATTGTTACAGTGGGAAGGTAATCTGTCATGGTTTAAGGTAATAATTGTATATTTTAAATCTTTTTTAGAAATTCCTGATTTCTTAATAAAATAATGTCGTGGGTTTTATTTTTTCCGCTGTATTGTGTTGATCAAAACAGAGGGAGGGTTTTAGAAAAGCATTAATATCCTTGTATGTAAATGAGTCTATTTGTTTCTGGTCTGTTGCATTGATGACTGCTTTCAATCCCCCATCCTCCTCTGATTCCCTTTGGTTTCAGAGCTAAGCTGCGTGAAAACGGATTAAGATCATGCTTTGAATGAGTCATCACTTTAAACTACAGATGGAGTTTACAGTTCAAAAGGGATTATAAATATTAAAGAAGGCATTTTCTTTCTGTTCAAATGATTGGGTTTTGCTCCAGTGCATTGTTAAATCACACAGTGTACACAAATTCAAAGGATTAAGGAGAATATAAATCTTTTAGGTCTCTCATATGATTTGGTCTGCATGTGGATTACCTCGGAGTAGTATCCAATTAAATAATGCATTGTTTCTAAGAAAAGAGGGCGTGTCACAGAGGTTAGTGAAAGCACAGTAGGATGAAGTCCACAGTTGCTCTGCAGAAGGCATCATGTGATTAAACAGCTTAAGAGCTTTTTTCTCACTGCACACAGGATTTCTTATGGTTTGCTTTTAACTATGGCTTTCTTTTTGCCACTCTTCCTTAAAGGCCAGATATGCAGAGTGCATTGAACTTTGTAGCTCTAATGTGACAAAACGTGAAATACATTAAAGGGATAGGAATACCTCTTCAAGGCATCATCTATTTGTGTTCGAAATGCTGTTTGATGGAATGACCTATAACCTATTTAAATCATAATGTGTCACTGAGACTATTTCAGTATCCCTGCCAGGGTAACACCATGAAATAGAAACATCAAATCTCTGCTTGGCAGTGGACCCCTGGTTATGTCAATAACCAGTAAGCACATTAATGAATCAATATATTCTCTTTGTGGGAACAATCTACACTTTTATGATATTGTATTGGCTTTTTAATAACTGCTCATGTTTCAGCACCGCCGAACCTTTTCCCTTCCCTGGAAAGTAGATAATTAGCTGTGTGTGTACCTGTGTTTGTTAATGCAGTAGTACTGCATGTAGCAGTACTCTCTGCATGTACCATGTGTTCATCTAAGCATTTCTGTGTTCAGTTTTGACACCTGTGTCACCAGTTTTACAGCCTTAAAAGCCACTCTGTAGGTCACTCTGACTCTTCAGGTCATGTGACATTGAGTTGCTTGTTGTTTAGAGGCAGAGTGACCAGCATGAGCTCTCCTGCTCCTACAGGCTGCTCCCTATGATTAAATTATAAAGTGTGTGTGTGCTAAATGGTCAGTAACTAATACAGGAGTATTGCACAACTATTCATTTCATGCTTGTTTTTAAACAACTGGGTGACAAAGGTGGCTGTTAAAATGCTACTTTTAGTTAATTTGCAGGAAATTTAAATATATTGTTGCTTGTCTACAATAGTCTATCATTAAAAGGGAACAAACGAAATATAGTTTGTGTTTATAGCATGCCTTCCTGTTATTTTTATTACCTTGGTAAAGATTGATATAAAAACAGTTACATTTAATTTTTTGGATTTGAGTGGCTCTCTGACATTGACCCTGTAAACTACCATAGTAGGCCGTAATCCAACTAATGCAGGTATCTTACACTCACACTAGTGGCAACAGTATGTCAGTTATATATGCACAGTGGTGGCTCAGACAGAAAGCTGGATTTCTCACCACCCCAATCGAAGAAACAAGAGGAATAAGTCTGCACATGTGCAAACTGCTCACTCAAGGGTACTAGTGCTCACTGTTGTAAAGAACTACAATCAATAAGACAAACAAACATGTCAGTTTTTGATGTCTTCATGGTTTCCTATGAACAAACAGGTGTCCAAACAATGCCAAAAAAATTCAGGGGGATTTTCTATATTAACAAACAAGGTCAAGCTTCTGATAAAATCATCATGGCAGTGACAGGAGTATTACATGTGTAGAGACCTCTCATATTAACAGACTTTAAAAAAAATCATAATTTAAAAAAGATTAAAAAAGAAAGAAATTAGTGGTGCACAGTTTAAAGTTGGGTCACATGGTATGATTTACTGAAGTTTCATAAAAATCTTTAAAATGCGGTATATAGAGCTCACTTCAGGAGTCAAATTTCCTAGGTGTTTATTTCACAAGCAAAAATAAAACTTATTTCAAAGATGGGATGTTGGCTTTGAAAGTTGAAAGTCCCCCAACCTGGAGGGAACACTTCAACTTTTAACTGGTTGGGAATCACAGCCTCAGACTTAAAAGGACTGAGACCGATCCCAGCTGTGAACTGATTGACACATGAAATACATCTAGAATGGACAACTGAACTTTCATGGCCCTCTCAGCAAATCCCCAAGAGTAAAAATCTGGTCCACTGTTTCACGGCCAGGACAAAAACCACACTGCATCTCCTGGTTCTGGGTCTTAGCAATCAGTTGGAATCAAGCTAACAAGTTGCTAAATGATGCGTCAAGTAGGAGTTAGTTGGAATTTACAAATTTCAAGGAGCACTGCATGATAAATAAACCATTCTCAAGTCCAGAGTTTGGTTTCTTAAAGAGAAACTGCCTTATCCATCAGAGGCAAGAACAATGATCACTGCATCCGCCACTTTTCACATGCAAATCTTTCTCTTCACTTGAATAATAAATACCTACAGTCACAAATTCACACCCACACTTGCTTGGATAGCACAAAAAATCGTAAATCTAAACCACTGATCAAGCTCATGTTCCACGCCAAACATAGCTCAGAATTCAGCTCTACAAAGTAGTTTGATTTTTTTCCAGTGTTGCTAAGCTGTTGAACAGAACCTGATAGAACAAACCAATTCAACTAAATTCAATTTTTTTTATTTTTTCTATTTTTAATTGGTAGGTACAATGCACATCAATTAACAATCTGTAGATGCGCCAGAATAAGCAAAAAGGCTATTTTACATTTATTGTCCCTGGACAAATTTGTCTTGGTAAAAACAAAAGTTTTACAATCAAGGTTAAAATGACTAAACTACACAAATTTGTCAATCAATAAAAAAGAAACAAGAAAAACAATCAATACAAACAATAAATACATAAGGAAACTACACGCAATTTTCATAGTAGGTGTAAGAAGTAATTAAAACTAAATTAATTGTTCATGTTGATGGCAAAAACCCAGCTGTCACAAGAAAAGACAAGGTCAGGTGTTTGTCTAAGAAGCTCTAAAATTTGTGGTGGTATAAGTCAGATGTTGTTGGATGGGTGCAAAAACTTGTTATACCCAACAGATGTTGACGTGGGTTTTTGGATAATTAACCCCTCAACACCAAAAGTACCATTTTTATATAGTATTCCTGCAACAGAGTTACATTTTATCAAAAACTTGCTGTGTTAAGTAAAAAGAGTTGAGCTTGAGGAAGAAAAATGCATAATGTTGTATGGGAAAAGAGATAGATGAGTTTTTGTAATGCATCCAAAATATATCTTTTTGCACCTGAAAGCCTAATTACATGACTTCTAATGGCTAATATATATCCAACTGTGATACAAAAAACTTTGAAAACCAGGTTTTAGGCATTTAGACATTTTCAAAAATCTGAATAATTTTTTGTCTCAGTGTTTACAAAACAGAAATATATTTTTTAAGGATAATTAATTCTGACAATTATGACTAAAACTTGATTTTATCTTTTTATAAATAAACTTTGAGAGCATTAAACATTATAATGTTATACTGCTTGATTTGTAGTCCTATACATTTTATCTTGATGACAGCTTTGTACATGTACGTGCAAAGCAAATATAACCCCAAGTGCAATTTCCCCTCAGCTACTTCTGTCTACCTCATTGTCGAATTCAAGAGCGGAGAGGAGCAAGAGGCCCTGTGTTAAGTGTCTTATTAGTGGGAAATGACTGCAGTGTCAGCCGTACCCGGGCTGTCACAGTGCAGCCATCATTAGAATAAGCATGAGAAGCTCTTGTCGTGGATGGAATCACATTTTAATCCGCACCACATTATTACTGTGGTGAGGAAGGTCAGCACTCAGGCACATTTAGGCAGAAATAAACCCCCTTGAGAGCTTATGATAATGTCTTCCCTCAACGGGAGATATTGGTCATATTTTAGTTTCAAGCTTTTTGTAGAATGCGCCTCAGCTAATGAAGAGCCTAATGTAATGCAGCTGTGCGGGCCGCCATGGTAACCATGAATAATTCAGCCTACTTGTTCTTTGGTATCCCGGTCTCAGGAGGGCTCAGCCTATATTGTCCATTATGACAGACCATTATCCAGCCTTCAGCTTGCTAGCTCTCAGATGGTGCGCGGAGCCCATTTGTTACCCTCTTGCCCCTGGTAACCTTCAACCAGCTGGAGAGAATGATTGAGATCGTACTGTTATATAAACATGAGAGCAAGAGGTGCAAGAGGCAAGAAAACGAAGAGACCTCTGCACACAGGGGAATTCAAGGAGGCCCTTCCATTTCATTACAAGTGCATATTACATTTCCCTCCAAAGCCATCAGTTACTCTTTGAATACAAATGGCACCGACAGACCACTGAGACGTATCAATGTGCATGTCCTGTTTTCAGAGGTTGTAGAAAATGTATTCAGATGGTTTGCACATCAGTAAAAACATCCAAAGCAAAACATTGTTCAAAATAGTTTTGAAGTGTTTTAAACTTAAATTTAAATCTTCATCAATAAGAGTGGCAAAGGTCTATGTTATCTGGATAATTGCAAGCAGGGCTGAAATAAGTCTGCAGAAAGATCTACATTTCATTTGCTCTGTATATTTATCAAGCACTTAGAACACCTTTACAGTTTAAAATTTAAAGCAAGGACTTTAAATATAGTATTAGTACACATTTTGCTAATAATCCTGCAATTCCTCTGAGTCAAAGATAGATTCATAAGCAGAAGAAAATGGCTACATACTGAGCAAGTGGACAATTCAAACATCCAAGGTGTTACCACAACACAATAGAATCTTTACACACCTAACAGTGGATGGCCAAGTGGCAAGTAAGAACAAAAAGTAATATGTTTTGAAAAGAAAAACAATGTGTGTAAAAGAATAGACATCTCCACCTTTGCTTCTTAAATTCTTGTAAGTGTGCCGTGTATAAAGTAAACCTTTGAATTTTCGCACACTTTTTGCATCTACATCAACGATAATGCATCTCTGTGCTTTTCCAGGTCTCGTACATGTCTGGAAATCATCTTGTTGGACTGACAGGACGGCTGATACAGCCAGTAGCATCAGGCAACCTAATGTCATGTAGCAATAATTAAGAAACACCAACAAGCCTGTTGTTGTGGAACGTTTAGAAATGTATTACGTACTCGTATAGCGCTGAATCCCACAGGTACAAACATTAGAAGTTTAATTATTTTTAAAAGCCAAAATTAATTAGCTGTGACAAATTGTTATCCTTTCACCATTCTGAGGATTCCTTCACTTTTTATCATCGAGATATGACACCTTTCTGCTAGAGGTAGGGGAATGTTAGTGGTAATAACTTCCCTGAACTATCTCTTTAATCAACTTTTCTCTCAAGTGGCATCAAGTAGAAGTTAAATAAGTGAGTTTACTGCAACTGAAATGAAAAAAAATATCAAAACAAATAGTTTAGGGAATATACCTTATTAGATAATGCAAGTGTATCCTATTTCCAAGCAAGCATTATGCAATTTAGAAATGTGCGAATATTTTTTGGTTTTGGCTTGGACAAAAGAAGCAAGTGAAATATCACACCTAACAGAACAAATAGATGTTAGAGACCAGAACCAGTATCATATATGCAATATCTGATATTGCTGGTTCCACTAATGTGATAACGTGTTAAAATATTCTGTCATCTATAATTACCTTGCTTTCACATTAATGTTCCTCACAGCTCTGTTTTGACAGACTCATGACTCATCATTATCAAGAAAGACATGCATATGGATGACATTTGTCATATTTAATGAGATTGGAATGTGCATCAAGCTATCCATGGAGCAGTATAATGCATTAGCTCAATCTGTTCTTACCACAACGTGCTGCTAAAAATGGGTTTCCAGTAAATATAGTCTCTTTTGTTAGTTCTTTTCTCGTGTCAATCACATTTGCAGCTTCTGATAGGATTAAGTTAAAGGGATCACTGAATTTTAACTTGAAACATACTTCTTCAGCATGCAGCGGGATGGATAGATTGTGCTATAAGAGCAAAATCGATCTGATCTGCTGAGTTTTAAATTAGTTCTTCTTGTGGAGAAACCTTGCCTTGAACTGTCTTTCCTGAAATTTTGTAGGTTTTTTTGTGTCATATTTGCTAATTCATTAAGCATTTTTAAAAACATGTATTATTTTCCTTCCATTTTACAATTCTGCATTACTTTGTGTTGATTTATTGCATACAATCCCCATAAAAATTTGTAACTTCCCAAAAATATGGCAAAATCTGAAGTCTTGAAAGAGCATGAATACTTGGAGAGGAACTGCACTTTAATTTCATTCATGCTAAATTAACAATCACAATTCTACCTTTGGATGGAAGCAAAGAAGGAGCATTAAATAAATAACTGTCAGCTTAAAAGGGAATTAGGTGTGTGATTGCATTTGGTCTGGAATCTAGTCGGTATTGGACCAACCAGTCGAGGTGGTGTGATGCATTTGATCTAGTCATTAGGACAGGCAGGATGCTCTGCGCCCTGCTACATCGGCCATTTCAAATCAATGCTTGTGGCTGGCCCTAAATCAATGAGCCTCAGAGATTCATCAGTGGGTTGTTCCTGAGAGGCTGGATGGTGAGTAGCAGGGAGATAGATATTGGAAATGAGGAGGAGGGAGGGGAGATGCACTCTTAGCCACTGACCTCTGTAATTATCCCGTGCTTCTGCTTGAATCCAAATGTGACCCAATTTAGATAATTGCCAATTGGAAAAAGCATTGAGCCTTACTCCAGCCGCTGCTCTTGGTGATCTCCGCCTGGACAGTTCTGAACCCCAACAAACCTGTGGCAGATCAACGGCTGTGCAAGGGTCTGATGTTTTGCAAGGGAGTGAATTGAGACTGATGTTTGTGTACTTGTGATTCCTGCCCAGCCGTTGTCCCAAGGGCAGGGCAGTGTAATCAGGGCTATGATAGCATCTCTTGGGGAAGAGGAGGAGGAAGCAGGAGCCTGTGGGCTGATCCAGAGGGCAGATATATTTATCTAGGTAATGAGAGCCCAAACACTGTGCCTCTGTAGAGAAGGCTGGGGACATGGCCTAGTGCACGGAGAGACCCGACGGTGCCATGGCAGCATGGTCCCTGCGCTGCTCATTAAACTTCCATCAGCGCGTGGTCACCATGTTCCTGCCAGGCCTCCAAAGTGCCCGTTATTAATTCATGAAAGCACACTGCACATGTGATTGAGTCTGGCAAGCACTGAAGCATTGAGCCACAAGAGATGGGGGAAATATTGTCTGTGTCTGAACACCCAACCCTCCAACAGCCCACCCTGTCCTACTCTCCCCCCCCCTGGCAGTGTGCCCTTGAAAAAAAAAACTAAGACAGAGACACAGATACACTACACTGTGAAACATTAATAGGCAGTTTGCCTCCTGCTAGAACAGTGCAGGTCATGTGAATGTGCATGTGTGCAGGAAGTGGGTGTTTTGGGTACATTTAGGAATTCATCGAGATGTGCTTCGCATGTTTTGAACACATTTGCTTTAGTGTTTTATAAATGTAGACGAGGAGGTGGTGGGGTTTTGTCAAGAAGCTGCGTGGATACACTAGCAACAAATGTGCTGTTGTTCAGGGATTGGAGGTTCCTATATAATGCGAGCATGTCACTTTTATCTCCACTCCACAGACGGTGCTCTCTAAAGCTTGTGTTGTGAGGGCCTCCTTTAAAAAAAAGGAGACAGTAAATTGGCCTGGATATGGATTGTTGCAATTGAATTTAAAACATTAGCTTCAGGATAATAAGGGCTGCTACAGAGAAAATCTAGGAAATGCATTTGGTCATTAGAGCATAGAGGGATGGGACTAATAGTATACAGGGGTGGGCTTTGGTGGAGGCAGGATGAAAACCATTTTTAGGATGAATGGGTTATTTCAGGGAGCAAGCAGGAGAAGAAGGGAGAACGAAAGCGAAATAGAAAAAAGGGAGACGAGGGAGACGGCAAGAGAGAGGAGTGCTACATGATTTCAAATTAACCATTATTGTAGGCTGTGACATGTATTATGCCTCCTGAGGCTGTGAATCTTGAGCTCATTTTCACGGAGATGAGGGGAATAGTCCGCTGTCACAGCTCGAACATGCACAGCCCGCTAGAGCTTCTCATCTTATGGCCAATTAGAACTCCTCTTCCTTCCAATCCTTAGCCCAAGATCTGCGAAGCTAATCTTACCACACATAGCTCATTGTTAGGCTCACTCGATGTCCAATTAATAGAATGTTTCTTTCAGTTCCTTCCTTTATGGTGGAAAATACGGCACTGACCAGTAAATGTCTTTAATGATAGGATGGTAGAGAAAATACTGAGTTACAATTATACCTAAGAAAGGAAGAGAGTACAACCATGAAACTGTAATAATTTTCATATACATTAGTTGAGATTGCAGGTGGGATGCTAATGATTTGTAGAAACATTTACAAGTCATTTTTTTTCCAAGACCAAATTAATTCTAAAGCCTTGAAGGGCCAAGCAAAGTCAGGTTTCAAGTATTTCACTCAAAGTCTAAGCCCAATCTCAAGTCTTTCGTCCTAAGTCAAGTCTCAAGTTCTTGCGAGGCAAGCAAAATTCAAGTCTACAGTCTTTACCTCCTAGCCCAGGTCAAGTTCTGACTCTTTCACTCCAAGTCAGATCTCAAATCATTTTCCTAAAGTTCACATCAAGTCTCAAGTCTTTCACTCCAACTCAAATCTCAAATCCTTGAGCAGGAAGTCCAAGTGAAGTCTTCAGTCTTAGAGGGGTAAGTCTAATTCCAGCCACAGGTCTTTCACTTCAAGTCCATGTCAAGTCTCAAGACGTTTGCTCCAAGCCCAATTCAAGTCTCAAATCTGTGAGGGCCAAGTCCAATTCCAGTCACAAGTCTTTCACTTCAAGTCCATGTCAGTACTTAAGTCTTTTGCTAATAGCTTAAGTCAAGTTTTAAGTTCTTTAGGGTCAAATCCAATTCAAATCCCAAGTATTTTGCTCTAAGTCCAAGCTAAGTCTAGTCTCAAGCCCTTATAGTTCAAGTCTAAGTCAAGTCAAGTCTTTTACAACTTTAATGTTACTCAAGTTTGAGCGCAGACAGGTACATATCTCTGTTGATGTGGACCTGGCCTGTAAAAGAAATAAAATCACAGATAAAGGAGTGTAAATAGCATACAATCACTGCAGTTTAATAAACATTAACTGCTTCTGGTCACTGAGCTCATTTCCTAATTGACGTGGGCTTGTTATATGAAGAAGACAAAAAGGCAGCTTCAATGAGAGAGAGTGGAGGTCTCTCTGAATTATATTATCTCATGTTTACTGTCTTGACATATGAAAGGCAGTGGTAATAATGTGCTGCTACTGCTGCAGGCCAACCAAGGAGCAATGCTGTCAAATTTCATCAGTGTGTAATTAATAAGGCAGGCTGGAGGAGCTCCTCGCCTATTAATAGCCACATTAAACTGCAGTGTTTATGATATCATTACGTCAGAATGTGGTGTCACTCTGAGATGGGTGGAAAATGTGGCACTAAAATAATATGAAGAGGTTCAAGTCTGCCATGAAACAAGCTAAACATGTCACATCAATTACACTAAAGACCTAATTAGCTATTTTATTCTTGTTTAGGCTTTTTATGTAGTATTAATTAATATTTTTTTGTACATTAGCACCACAATGTAGGCCTTTGCTGTTTGTGTTTGTTGGTTATTAATTAATGAGATTGGATAAAGAAGATTCTGGAAATTACAGAGATTGCATTTTTTTGCATGCTTGTTTCGCTTTATTGATTCACCCATTTGTACTCCTTTTATGTTAATTGCGTCATATCAGATTTAATCTCTTTGGACATTAATCTTACTTTATTTTAGTCTTTAATCATAACTGTTCTGTGTGTATTGCCTGGAAAATGTAGAACTTTGCCTTAACCTTAAGTTCTTCAAACAACAGCAAACTGTCATAACGTCAATTTTAGAGGTGGACCAGGAATGCAGGACGACCGAAAATAGTTGGAGAGAATATCACAGTTTAATGAAGCGAGCCAGCTTACAAATGCTAATGTGGGCTTAACAGGAGATCCAGGTAACAGAGTTCAATAATAAACAGTCTTGGTTTCTGGATCGCAGCACACACCTAAACGTGGCAAGAACTGACAGACTAAGAAGACAAACGACACCGCGTGGAACAAAGGACAAAGACACTCCTTTGAGACACTTAAATACAGACTTAAATACAGACGAAGGTGGACATGAAACAATAGGGCAGGTAATCAGGGAAAACAGACACAGGTGTGGAACAGGCGTGCAGCAAGACAGAGGGGCAGGTGAACCAGATAGGGATAAACGAGAACATGAGGAGCCTGACAAGACAAACAGTAAACAAACCCAAGGGACCAGAACACAGGGAGATAACAGATCTAATAATACAATAAATAACATAGTCAAACAGAATGGAACCTAGGAAACAAAACACCAGAAACGAGGACTCAAGGACTAACCAAACTAGAACAGGAAAAACACCTGACTAAACGTAAACAAATACAGAACCAAAAACCCACACTGTGACACAAACATTTCCAAACCCATCATGTTTCATGGTAGACAGAGCTCAAAAGCTCAAGAGGATAAAACTGAGCAATTTTGCTATGGTACTTTATATTCAGCTTCTTGCTATCTGCCAATGTTTTACTCTCTCTTTGAAAGGAAGTATGAATGTTTTTTTTGTAAGAAAATACTTTTCTTTTAAATAGCTTCTTACAAATTTTTTACGACCTCTAAGTAATTTTAAACATGTTGCCGAGCCTTAAAAATTTTTATTTAAAATCATTTTACTTCAGCAACAGCTTCAACACTAAAGAGTGTTGTTGTTTGTGCAAACTATTAGTGCTTAGGTGTGGTGTATTCACTGACCAAAAAATGCTGAAATTTTGAGTTTGTAACCAGTCAGTCATGACAAGGTATAGCTAAGACATTGCCATTATTCGTAGATGGCACAGATCTCTGTTAGGACACAGGACATTTGTATATGTCAGCCAGGCACTTCTTAGAGCCCAGCATTGGAAACCATGTTGAAAGTTCAAGTGACAACATGCAGCAGCAATGTTGTTGCACAACCTCTTATCTATAACATAAAATGACAATTCTTCATTAACCATTACTTTTATGCAATGATGGTTAAGCCTTTCATTGGGACTAGCTCATATTGTCTCTCTTGCTTTGATGGACTCCTAGTTAATTTAGTGATACTCTTAATTAGCAGTTGGGATATCCGTGCATGGAAAATACTCGATCGAGAGTATTTTTGAGAGTACAGTTCACTGTGGTGGTCCTGTCCTGCAGACTACCTGATTAGACACATGACCCTTCAGTCTCACAAACTGTGGTCTGTTTGTCAGGTAGTCTTTGATCTAGGAGATTGTTGAGGCCTCCACCTGAGTCTTCGTGAGTTTCTTATAAAGCAAATCAGGTTGAATTGTGTTAAATGCACAGGAGAAATCAAAGAACATGATCCACACAGTGCTGCTGGCTTTGTCCAGATGACAGTGGGTTTGTTGAAGCAGGTGTATGATGGCATCTTCAACTCCAACGCCACAGCAATAAGCAAACTCCAGGGGTCCTTAAGTCAGGGCAACAGGTCTATAGTCATTGAGGACTGATGGGTGAGTTTTCTTTGGTTCCGAAACAAGGCAGGAGATCTTGCACAAAACTGGAACCTTCTCTTGGGTCAGGCTAAGATTGAAGAGGTGTTGCAGAATCCCACAAAAGTGCTCTGCATAGGGCTTCAGGGTCTGGAACTGAAACCATCTGGACCTGCAGCCTTGTTCAGCCTTTTCAGCTGCCTCTTCCCCTCACTTCTATAGACACACAGGCAGAAGGGATAGGTAAAGGTAACATGAGCATCTTCCAATTTGGTTGAAGACAAACATGTAGAAACAAAAGGGTCCATGGCTGAGGGGGAAGATTAAACATGGTGTGACAGGAAAGGTTTGGGTCAAAGGAGCATGGAATGTCTGAAATCAGATCACTGCCAATTGGTGTCTGTGCCAACACTGGAAAAGAACCTCAGTTTATGTGATTAACTTGTTTATTTGTAAATGATGCTTAAAGTAGACAGGATTTGCGTGATCACTTATATGGACATCGGCATACATATATGAACATACAACAAATGCAATTACACAAGAAGATTTGTGCTTGCCAGACATGACTCATCATTTCTAAAAACACTTCATAGATGCATCTGGGATTCTTTTTTCACCTCACCCCCAGACGTATTCACACATGGTATTAGTTCATGTTTTCTGCAGCTTACAGCATGTTTTCTGCCAGCAGAGCATACATTTACCACACACCAACGTGCATCACCTGCCTGACCTATCTGTCTGCAACCGGGACTCATGGACATGGCTGCCTCTGTCTCAGCTGTCAGTGGTGCAAGAGTGCCAGTGTGCCAAGACAAGTAATGTGTGATATCATGTGTGTGCTGGCATGTGAAATTTTGTGAAACACTGTCAAGAGATTTCTTACTGCGAATAGCTGAAAAATTAAAGGATGGCCCAATATCTAAAAGGCATTAGGTGAAACATTTGTTGAATGTTTTTAGCAAGATTATTGATTTGTTTGATTTTAATTGTGAAAGTTAGAAAAAAACTTGAAAAGTTAGGGCCCCCTGCTCTACTACAACCATGGGCACAAAATAGTTTTACATCCAGAAGATCAAGAGTGTTTGGTTTACCCAAGGCAATCAGCAGCATTGTAACCTACTTTGACAGCATGTTAGAGATTTTATTGATAGTTTTATTAAGTGTTTGAACTTTTAGAAGATGGATTAAAATAGCTTTGAATGGCTTCTAAACAATAATGCAAGCAAGCTATACCTACAAGAAACGATATAATTTGGGTCTACATTACAACTGTCCTATCTTGATATCTTGATATCGATCCAAGTCATTTAAGATTAGGCATTTGCAAGTACAGATTCTCAGTCGGACATTCCATTCAAGTCATTAAAATCAATACCAAAAGCTAAATGCAGTATAATAATAAATTTTATGTAATAAGTTTTACATGGTCTACATTGGTCTTGTGTTTCCAACCCATTTAACAGATGATGTTTATGATGCTGCAGTCCCTACTTACTGTTTTTTTGACAGCAACAGATATTTTATCCCAACCCAAGTTTTTGCAGGACAGCCTAAACGTTACTTTAGTTTTTTGAATTGAGTTTCTGTCTCTGTAGTAGAAAAATGTCGTATCACCTTGAGTTTGTTCAAACTGTAAATTAGTTTTTGGAGGGGTGGGAACCTTTAGTCAGATGTACGTTGTATGTACGATGTATGTCAACAGATATTTCCAGTCTTATAATTTCACAGCAGACCAGAGTTTCTTTTGTTGCTCTAACCGAATAACTATGTTTCAGCGTGGAGCAACCTTCATTGAGCCTGCCGGTAGGATCAGTCCACCTCATCAAATGATCACACGTCCACTAGGATAATTTTCAAACAACCATGCAACCTGGAAAGCTCAGAAACATTCCATCTTCGATGCTGATGTATAACTCAAAGTCTGGCACTTAATCCAATTATCTATTTCATCCTTTTAGCACAGTCTCGTTCTTATTGCATAATAATGAACACTGATCTTGACTGAGGCAAGTGAAGCCTGCAGCATTTTAGATGTTCTTAGTTACTTGGTGACCTCCTGGATGAGTAAGCCGATCACTCCTGAGAAGTAGATAACCTTCAACTAAGGCCACTGGAGCCACTTAATCCTTAGAAATGGCTTTTAATCCTTTTCACACTGATACATTTAGAGATCTTTTTATAGTTCGCTTCATGTTGTCAGGCAGGTTTTATTATCGAGATTTCTTGATTTTAGTAGGCAGATTTTATAAAGGGAGCTATTATGTTTTCACGTTGAGCCAGATTGGTTTGTATAGTTTGTTTCCTCTCAATAAATGAAATTATCATGGGAAAACCACTTTTTTGTATTTACTCAGGTTATCATTGTCTGACACTAAAATTTGTTTAATGATGTAAGGCAACAAAGCGTGTAAGGCAACAAAGCAAAAAATCTGTAACGGTTCAAAAACCTTTTCACAATAATTATGTTTGTAATGTTGATATGAACAGCTAACTTTTGTGATCTTCCTTTTAGGGTAGTGCCTATTAAGTGGATAGAATGTAAGTAGTATCTCTTCTTGCTGCTCAAAAATCTTTATTATACTAAAAACTTAAAACCCTGCCAGATAATTTTATTTCAAATGCCTCTAGGTTGCAGAAATTGCAGTAGCTGGAAGTCATCTGTGTTATATTTGTCAGAAATTTGTTGGTAATGTCGTTATAGTCATAGGGGTTGCTGTGGAGGAACGAGTCCCACAAGGAGACAGATGGCAGTGGCCACATAATGCGAGGCGTTTGCTGGCTCTGCACATTCGCCGTAGGGCCAGATCTCAACACCTCACCCCTTTCGATTAATCATGTCTGCCGCGGTTATTTAAAGCCACCAATTATTCATGCAGGATAACAGAGATGATAGATTAGGGTTAAAGGAGAGTCGTTGGATTTAAAGATAAAAAGTTTTTTTCAGGGTTAGCAAGGCCCTGCGGCCAGCAATCACCTTATCAAACGGGTGCAATCATGCCCCAAAAGCTTTTCATTGAATTTACTTATGTTTTAATAAAATAAATTCCTCTCAGTCACTATTTACTGTGCAATAATTTGACTTGTTCCTGAGCTATGCTGGCCTCATCTCTTAATAAACAGACATAAGGTAACATAACACAAATGCATTCTGTTTCAGGGTGATGTGAGGGGTGTCAATGTGATGAAATTACACTAAACCGCCCTTTAAATGTTTTTTAATCATATGTAATGTAGATGGTAATTCATTTCATCGGAGACTGGAGTGAGAGCTAGAGAGCGACGCTTGTCAGGTCCCTTCGCATGGTATTAAAGCACTGTATGTGAGAGGAGATCTGCATACATCAACACTCAACACATCAACACTTGCAGTTTGTGGGGGCTGGGGATATGTGAGAGTGCGTTTGTCTTTGTGCAGCACAGCAAAACCGCCAAATTTAATCTGAATAAGTAGCTATTAAAAAAATTCAGCCCTCATATGATTACAAACGGCAAAAATCTCTAGATTATAAATTGATTAGGAAACTCTTATATACCTAATTATGTGCAAGACGAACATTTTTAAACTGAATCCCTCAAGCAGCGTGTCTGTCAGTGTAATCACAGTCTTGTTAGTGAGCAGGCGCTCCCTCTGCGATGCAATAACCAGTCCTCAGTTTGCTAATGAGAGTCTAAAATGAGAGTCTGCTAAATGGCACCGAGAGCTGTGAGGTTCTTATCCTATCACTTAAAGCTGACTTGATCTTCTGTCCTTACTCCTGCCAGCTGCTCTTCACTCTGACAGACACAAGCAAATTCCTTGGAAAGAAGACTCAGGTTGAGCCATTTACCTGCCAATCAAAGCCGGAGAGGTCAAGCCTCCCCCCCACCAACACAACCCATCCTGCCCCAGGGAATAGCATGCTCACGCAGCCTCAGCTCGTCATGCGTCGTAGGTTTACGGCTGAACTTTGCCACATGCGTATCGGTGTAGGATCATTTGAGCACGTCAGTATGTAGGCGAGTGCATAACGCTGTGTCTATAATGGGCCACGGTTAAGTTTAAACTAATTACTGGGGCTGAACTTTCCAAGGCAATGCATTGCTTTTACAGCACCAGGACACAATTCTATATTTAAATCTTAGAGCAGGGTTATTTACAGCTGGGAACACTATCCAACACCTCATTTTGCTGAATGCAAAAGAAAACTTCCAACTGAGTGCTGAGACAGTCAGACTTGATGTGTTCTCTGCTTAGTGCTTATATCATAATACATGTGCATATCTATGTAACAATTTATAATAATATAATTTAAAGGGTTTCCTGCAATCCATATTTTTGTGTAAAATCGCAAAAATATTTTTCTTAATTTAATTGTTCCATATATAGTAGTTCTATGTCTATAGATATATATTTTAAAACCAACTAGAACTATGATACAATTCATAACATGTTACCAGAATGAACTTGAGGAGGCTAGGATTAAATCTGGTAAATTTATTCCATATCCACACAAGTCACTCAGTGACAGTGGATTAGAAGGGCAACAGTTAAAATAAACTGATAACAAATAAAAGCAGTGCGACTTGTAAGTAAGACAGTAAGACTTAAATATAAGGTAGAACCACAAACGCCTTACAAATGTCACTGGATAGTTAATTTGACTTTGAAAACTATTGCACAGACCCGGTAATTGCATTAAAGAGGGCCCAATACAATGTTTAATTGTTTAATAAATAAAACCAATACAATAGTGGGATAAAACAGTGACAGGTTAAAACCATGCACATCGAACCAGTCCTAGGAAACAAACATCACATTATTAAAGAACTGTCAACAGAAAAACATTATTGATCAATCAATTAAACAAATAACTTTGCCAATACCAGTCGCTTCACATGGCTGACCTCTTCGGCGATTTAACCATTGACTCACACCTTAGACCCATGACTGAAAGATAGCAAAAGATAAAATTTATTTAAAAATGAATTAATAATAAAAGTGCAAATGCCAGTACAGACACATTTAGTTTTGCCGTGCAGCTTCTACCACTGAAATCATAGACGACTGTAGGTAGGTCCTCAAGGTTTGACGAATCTCTTGGCGGTTTGACATTCCATGTGCTGCATTCATGCCAAGATTTAAACAGGCACTAAGTGGAGGTGCGTCATCACACAGGACGCCATATTGTTTTTTCACTGTCCAGCTACTCAAGGACTCATTGCCCTCCTGGTCCTAAACCAGTTCCCATCACACATAGCTAAAAAATAGTAATGAAAAAATGTTTTGTTTGTAAAAACTATTTATCAAAGATAACAGTAAAGCGCAAGAGAAAAAATAGGATTAACCAATATTTGTTTATCACAAACATATTAGGAAAAAAATAAAACAGCACCGTTTTGCCACATTTACACAAACATTTTAAACAAAACTGTATAACCCAGCAAAATGCTTACTTTGTTGAGCTCATAGTTTATTGGAAAGATGCAGTGTGGGAAGTCTAGGGAGGATGGAGTGAAAAGATCTACCCGGTTGAAGTTGGATGTTGGTTCTTTGATGCAGTATCTACTGTCAAACTGATAAGACATCTTCATATGAGTGGTTATTCATTTGAACAGCCCATCAAAGAAGTATCAATGGTGGTACAGTGGAGTAGTCAGTGGTTGTGACTCTAAAGAAAGGACCGTGTTTTCTCTCCCTTATAGCAAGGCTGGACAAATGCAGAGCAGTTCCTGGATGTCAGAACCCACTGCTGAGTCTACTCGAGGCAACATGGGCGCAATAATTATAAAACGTCAAGGAAAGTTGGAGGACAACCTCGACTTCAATAATGTTCCCTCTCCTTAGACACCAAGGAACACAGTGCGTGTCCAACAAGATGCCTACCAAGCGCAAGCTTGACTCAATGGGGAGGATGCCTACCTGATTTTTATTCAAAACAGAAAAGCAATAATTATGCCAACTGTTGCTGAAATAATGTAGCATACTGATTATTACACTAATAACAGTATTATGTCATAATCTGCCTGATTTTGGGGTTCTGAGTTTGAGTTCTGTTTACTTTGTCTGCACTGCCATGTTCTTCGGGTGCGTTATTTCAGTTCATTCAGGTTTATTAGTTTCATTCTGGTATTTAGGTGTTTGCCTGTTGTCAGGCAGGTTTTATTATGCCTTTGTTTTCCTTGTCCAACCTGTACCTGTACGTTTACCTGTTTTTCTCATTAAATACATTTATCTACTCACCATGCTGCTCCCTCGCCCTTGCCTGCACTTTGGTCCTACAACAACCTCGCACATCACAACATATTATCTATAACATTTATTTACCTTTACTTTACTTTTGATACACAAAGACTTAATCAAACATACAGAATGAACACAGGGTAAATTCAGTGGCATTTTTTAAAGTGCTTATTGTGGAGAATTTTGCATATTTTTGCCATTCTGCTGTTTTTAATGTAGCACAAAGATAACAAGCTTAATAACTTGGTAGTAGTAGTAATAATCAATCTAACTAGCATAATTTTACACCAAAAGGAAACTGGAGTTCTTAGATACAACCTAAATCCAGTGAACTATGAAAGTCCTTCACTTTCAAATTTGACCAGTTTAAAATTTGTTTTATTTTGCGTGGATCAAAGTCTTACAAGAGCAATTCCTTTTTAAAGATTCAACAATATTACAGGGCTGCACGGTGGCGCAGTTGGTAGCACTGTTGTCTTGCAGCAAGAAGGTCCTGTGTTCGATTCCCAGCCTGGGGTCTTTCTGCATGGAGTTTGCATGTTCTCCCCGTGCATGTGTGGGTTCTCACCGGGTACTCCGGCTTCCTCCCACAGTCCAAAGACATGCTTGTTAGGTTAATTGGTCACTCTAAATTGACCTTAGGTGTATGAATGAGTGTGTGCTTGGTTGTTTGTGTGTTGCCCTGCGATGGACTGGCGATCTGTCCAGGGTGTACCCTGCCTCTCGCCCATAGACTGCTGGAGATAGGCACCAGCTCCCCTGCGACCCACTATGGAATAAGCGGTAGAAAATGACTTACTGACTGACAATATTACATAGACTGCCACTGAAATGCCAGTTAGATATAATCATGTCAACAGGTACAAACAGAAAAAATCTTATGAAACATTCAAATGAGATTATAAATTGACATCTCATGACGTTTATTTGGCTTTATGTTTGGGGTCAGTGTCCTGCTGGAAGGTGAATCTCTGCCTCAATCTCAAGTCTTTTGACCTGTGTAACCAGTCTACTTCCAGGATTGCCCTGTGTTTAGCTCCATCTTACCATCAACTCTGGCTAGCTTCTTCATCAGTGCAAAAGAAAAGCATCCCCACAGTAGGATACTGCCACCACCTAATTTCACCATTAGTTGGATGCGCTCATTTTCCTTGCCACATAGCTTTTTGCATGTAGGTGAAAAGTTTAGTTTTAATCTTCCTTCACTTGTTTGCAGTGTTCCCTACATGATTTTTGGCAAACTGCAAAAAAAAAATTGAAAATCATGGAAAAAGTTCAACATTTTTTGTCACTCTTTTCAGAAAGTGAAACAGATATATAGAATCACTACTCAGAGTTAAATATTTCAACCTTTATTTCTTGTAATTTTTATGATTATGGCTTACAGATGGTGAAAACCCAAAATTCAGTGTCTCAGAAAATTTGAATACCTGGAAAAAGTTAAATATTGGAAACTGGTATCACACACTAATCAGCTCATTAACTTAAAACACCTTCAAAGGATTTCTGTCCCTCTAAATGGTCACTCACTTTGGGTCAGTAGCCTACACAACCATGGGGAAAACTGCTGACTGGACCAATGTCCAGAAGACAGTCACTGACACCCTCTGTATAGAAGGTAAGCCACAAAAGGTCATTGCTAAAAAATTGTTGTTCACAGAGGGCTGTATCCAAGCATATTCAAAGAACGTTGAGCGGAAGGAAAAAGGCAGGAAAAGGTACACCTTCAACAGAGATAACCACATCCTTGAAAGGAATATAAAACAAAATCCTTTCAAGAATATTGGGCAGCTTCACAAGGGTTGGACTGAGACAGGAGTCAACACATCAAGAGCCACTATGCAAAGACAAATCCTAAACATGGGCTACAAATACCACATTCATGCAAATGGAGGCCTGACCAGGTATTGAGTGCATGGAAAAGAACATACATTTTTCAGATTTATTTATTATTTATTAATCTTTTGAAATACTCTAATTATCTGTTGGATATAATCACCAAAATTACAAGAAATAAAGGCTTGAAAATTTTCGCCTTATGTGGATTTTATAAATTAAATGAGTTTAACTTTTTGAAATTAGTGACAAAAATTGCAGACTTTTTCATGACATATGTGTCATGATGTAGGGTTGTTTGTTTTTTGGTTTCGGGGTTTTTCCTTATGTTTTTCACTGTTCAAGATTTGAACCATGTTTCTGTTTATTTTCCTGGTCATGCTTTTGCTTTGTCGTCTTGTTCATTTTTTGTCAAGTTTGGGTTTCGGATCTGGTTATGCTTTTGCTTCATGTTTTTCTAGTTTGTGTTCAAGAGTCTCTGTTTTTCTCCAGTCACGTTTTGTTCTGTTAATTAAGTTTATTCAGTTCACCTGCTTCAAGTTAATCTGTCTCCTTACTCCACCTGGTTTTCACGCCATATATTCACACCTGTTCTGTTAGTCTTCACGGAAACATCTTTCATTCTCATGCTCATGTCTTGTTCTAAAACCAAGTCTTGTCTTTTTGATCTTGCCTGCCCGTTTGTTTTGTTCCTGCCTCCTGCTAAGTGTGAGTTTTCGTAATTAAACCTTTTTTTTCCACTTAAAATCACGCTGCCTGCTCGTCTGCATTCTGGGGTCCAATTCCAAGTAAACCGTGACAGAACCGTGACAATATGGGGTTTAAATGAAAACTCAACATGGAAGACTCACCACCCCGTCTCGTCCAATCACTCCTCTCTGGCTGCTCCAATCAAGGGCAGGTCCGCACTCCTCCTTGGCCAATCATCTCCCAGGGCATGACTTTTAAAGACCATCTGCATGTTGTTTCTTGTTGTTTCTCCATTATGTGAGTCTTTCCAGGTTGAATTAATTTTTTTAAACGCACCCGTGTGTATGTGAGTGTATATGTATATGTATAAATAAATATGTATATATATATATATATATATATATATATATATACATATTTATTTATACATATACATATACACTCACATATATATATATATATATTAGTACAGACCAAACGTTTGGACACACCTTCTCATTCAAAGAGTTTTCTTTATTTTCATGACTATGAATATTGTAGCTTCACACTGAAGGCATCAAAACTATGAATTAACACATGTGGAATTATATACTGAACAAAAAAGTGTGAAACAACTGAAAATATGTCTTATATTCTAGGTTCTTCAAAGTAGCCACCTTTTGCTTTGATTACTGCTCCGCACACTCTTGGCATTTTGTTGATGAGCTTCAAGAGGTAGTCACCTGAAATGGTTTTCCAACAGTCTTGAAGGAGTTCCCAGAGATGCTTAGCACTTGTTGGCCCTTTTGCCTTCACTCTGCGGTCCAGCTCACCCCAAACCATCTCGATTGGGTTCAGGTCCGGTGACTGTGGAGGCCAGGTCATCTGGCGCAACACCTCATCACTCTCCTTCTTGGTCAAATAGCCCTTACACAGCCTGGAGGTGTGTTTGGGGTCATTGTCCTGTTGAAAAATAAATGATGGTCCAACTAAACGCAAACCGGATGGAATAGCATGCCACTGCAAGATGCTGTGGTAGCCATGCTGGTTCAGTATGCCTTCAATTTTGAATAAATCCCCAACAGTGTCACCAGCAAAGCACACCCATACCATCACACCTCCTCCGCCATACTTCACGGTGGGAACCAGGCATGTAGAGTCCATCCGTTCACCTCTTCTGCGCCGCACAAAGACACGGTGGTTGGAACCAAAGATCTCAAACTTGGACTCATCAGACCAAAGCACAGATTTCCACTGGTCTAATGTCCATTCCTTGTATTCTTTAGCCCAAAGAAGTCTCTTCTGCTTGTTGCCTGTTCTTAGCAGTGGTTTCCTAGCAGCTATTTTACCATGAAGGCCTGATTCACACAGTCTCCTCTTAACAGTTGTTCTAGAGATGTGTCTGCTGCTAGAACTCTGTGTGGCATTGACCTGTTCTCTAATCTGAGCTGCTGTTAACCTGCGATTTCTGAGGCTGGTGACTCGGATGAACTTATCGTCCGCAGCAGAAGTGACTCTTGGTCTTCCTTTCCTGGGGCGGTCCTCATGTGAGCCAGTTTCTTTGTAGCGCTTGATGGTTTTTGCGACTGCACTTGGGGACACTTTCAAAGTTTTCCCAATTGTTCAGACTGACTGACCTTCATTTCTTAAAGTAATGATGGCAACTCGTTTTTCTTTACTTAGCTGCTTTTTTCTTACCATAATACAACTTCTAACAGTCTATTCAGTAGGACTATCAGCTGTGTACTGTATCCACCTCCTGCACAACACAACTGATGGTCTCAGCCCCATTTATAAGGCTTGAAATCCCACTTATTAAACCTGACAGGGCACACCTGTGAAGTAAAAACCATTTCAGGTGACTACCTCTTGAAGCTCATCAACAGAATGCCAAGAGTGTGCGGAGCAGTAATCAAAGCAAAAGGTGGCTACTTTGAAGAACCTACAATATAAGACATATTTTCAGTTATTTCACACTTTTTTGTTCAGTATATAATTCCACGTGTGTTAATTCATAGTTTTGATGCCTTCAGTGTGAAGCTACAATATTCATAGTCATGAAAATAAAGAAAACTCTTTGAATGAGAAGGTGTGTCCAAACGTTTGGTCTGTACTGTATATATACAATTTTAGATACATTTTCTCACTTAATGGGTCTCTTTATTTTCATGACTATTTAAATTGCAGATTTTCACTAAAGACATACAAAACTATAAATTAACACACATGGAATTATGTAGTAAACAAAAAGTGTGAAATAACTCTAAACATTTTTATATTTTAGATTCTGCAGAACACCTGATTTTTGGCTTAGTGTGGCACCTGTAGTCGCCCAGTGTGAACCAGAGCTCTTTTTGAACCTCTATTGCTGAGCATTGAAGGAACGTGCTGAAAGGGGTGTGGTGCACATCTATGTTGGGGGTGCTGAAATTTGTGCTCTCCTAAGTTTCTTTCCTAGTCCCTTTCTCAGCAGGGCCCTGTTGCCACCTTCCTCTCAGCATGTGGCCCCCTCCCCTCATCCTCCCACATGACAGAGGAGCCGTCAGAGCAGCTGGGGTTAGGGATACTTGTCAGCAGGGCGATCGTGTGTCCTCTGAGTCTGTCTCCTATCTGTCCCATTGCCATGTCGACTGACATCAGCATCAGCTGATTATCGCCAGTGTGGCAGTAAAAGAAACCCACTTTGGCAGTGACAGGCTTATGACCTGCAAGACGTACTCATATAGAGTGACCAACACTTCATCCAAGGGGCTCAGAACGTGTTACCCTAGCCTTGAGAACACACTACTGGGCAGATAGTCTGACACATTAGCAATCTGTTTAAGGTTAAAGGATCAAATTGTAGCTGCAGTCATAAATTGCATCTGTTACCCATACAAGATGTTTATGTGTTTGTACACTGTAATAGAACTTTATTGCTTTTTTTTAAACATAACACAGAGTGATTATAGCATGCCTAATGTCATTCTAAACATACCTACAAAAAACAAGTCTAAGAGATTTATACTGAATGTTTACTCATCATTAGACCCAGGTTCTTTCTGATGTTTAAAAGGGTTTTATTGCTGACCAAAGGGAAGTGTGGAAATGGCAGTATATGAGCATGGCACTCATAAAAGTTATTTTAATCCTTGTTGGCCAGTCGTGCATAGTGTTTGTATATTTTGAGAATCCCTGAGAGGTTAACACCCCATGTGCACCGGAGTACAGACAGACTACTGGTGTCTGATATCAAACTGAATTAAAGCTATGTCAACACATTCAGTCATTCAGTCATTACAGACCCCACCCCAACCCCATCCCACCCCTTGCCAGTTGGCTCTTATCTGACAGCACAGCTATACAGTCTGCCACTTTACACACATCCTAACACCACATATTCTTGTCCACTGTCTACTGTTTCCTGTTAATTTTCAATGCTAGTTTTCAATTTTCTTAAAATTCACTTCCACTGAACAGAGATTCTTTAAAACCAATAAAGATTTATGAAGCCTT
Source organism: Girardinichthys multiradiatus (assembly GCF_021462225.1). Classification (NCBI taxonomy): domain Eukaryota; kingdom Metazoa; phylum Chordata; class Actinopteri; order Cyprinodontiformes; family Goodeidae; genus Girardinichthys; species Girardinichthys multiradiatus. The sequence goes on along the minus strand of NC_061795.1, from coordinate 24,726,560 downwards.
GTCCTATGTGTGAAAACAAAAATAGGGCATTTTCAAAGTTTTTTTGGTATTTGGGTCAATAGCATAAAAACTGAAATATATGGAGTAGAAAAACCCGAAGTGTATTATTCTGCACTGATTACAGATTGTTTAAATGTTTATTGTACTTGTGAAAATGAAGTAGATTCATTGTTTTTCTTTAAAGTAATCTTGTCTCATTCTAATAAACCCAGTATCATATATTTCTTTTATTGCGTCAAAATAATCCTCACTCAACACGGCACCAGTAGCTGCCAAGCTGTTATGTAAAGAAGCCCAGTCCAGTGGGAGAGGTGAACTGCCACCTACTCGCCCAATAATTTCAGCCTGAATGAGGCAATGTTGCTGTTTGTTGTCAGACTCCTGTTGTTCTGTTGATTGCCTGTGTGCTTGTTAGGCCGCTGAAAGCTTTGTGTTTAGCCCCAGAAACAGAGGCTTGAAGGTGACATCTGTCTTGGAGGTGGAGGAGGCAGGAGGGTTGGACGTGTGTGCCGCACTATGTTGCTATTAATACGCAGCAGCCGTGACAGCTCACAGAGGAAACAGCTGAGAAGGGAAGCTTTGCTATGCTGCATACCTCCAGGTGACCCTGTCACTTCCACAGAGGTCTTAATTATTCTGCACTGGCGGCTCAACTCGACTTACTGCTGAAGCTGTGACACACAGGGCCCCGTCAGAGGAAAGTGCGACATTGTTCCATCTGCTGAGCTCAGAGGAACATGTAAACTGTGGTTTGTTTTCGCATTTCTTCACATAAGGCTTCAAAATAGGCAATCCTACTGTGCTTCAGCACATTTTTTGGAACATTTTTTGCATCCTGCAAAGATTTTAGACTTACATATTTGTGCACAATTTATCACTGAAGATTCACCAGAAGAAATCCATTCTAATCCATCTTTCATTAACTTGACGACCTATAACGACTGATGATAAATTATTAAGTTGTTTGACTCATGCTGTAATATGCAGGGGTTGGTGTCAGTATCAAGATATAATATTTAACAGCATATTTTCAACCAAAATCTTTAAATGAGATGCCAGAGTAATACAGTGCTCCTCCTCCTGAACTTATTTCTGATTGGTCAGATGGCTAAAAGAAGAATACTACAGTTTTCCCATGCTTACAAGACAGTTAGTTTTGCTGTTTAGAAATATTTGTAGATGCAATAAGAACAAAAAGTAAGTCCTGGTAAATCCTTGTCCACAGTCAATTTCTAAAGGTAAGATTTTTGGTTTGGTTTGTTGGTAAAAAAAAAAGAAAAACATAGATTTTGAGATTATGAAATAACATTTGTAGTGTATACATGCGGACTAGATATCCAAAGATTATTAAAATCGATGATGATGTAGTGGCCTATGACCACAACAACACTGGAGCAGTTTTTATGAGTTATTCTCTGTGTTTCACCGTCTTCTGAATCTGTTTCAATTAATATAAGCTAAAAAAGGTAACGACAGATAGGAAGAGGTAAATAGTGTCAAGAAAACTTTAGCTACAATTGTTTTTGAAAAATCCTTAGTTCAGTACTCTGTTATTTTTAATCAGGACCTAGTTTTGAATTTTGATGAAGTTAATGTAAAATGTATCTCCACCTGCTGGTGAAGTACTGGTATTACAGCATGTTTAGACCTTGTAGAGACATTTTTTTAATTAAGTAAAAACATCTGTTTTAAAAAAGTTGCTTAGCTGGGTCAAAGGCTACACTCTTTTAAAACTATAGCTGACAAGCCATAAGCTACAAGCAGCATGTCGGTAAAGTACCAGACTACAGGCAGTTTAATACCAGATGACACCTTTGCTTTGTGTAGGAAGCATGTCCTTTATGGCCTATATATTCTCCTATATATACTAATTTCCTTGCCAGAAAGAACTTCCTTGTTCTTTCCACCTTGTGTAAAAGACTAAATTTCTCTGTTCCCGCAGAATATGGACAGGCTTTTAGTTGTATGCTTAAAATGTTAGATATTAAAAGGAAATGGTGAACAATGTCAAGAAAAGGCACAAAAATCAGTAACTCTGCAGTTTTTGTCTGTTTATTTTTTATATTTTATTCATTTGAACATTTTATTCATTTGAACCTTCATTTTAAAGTGTAGCATTTGTACTTTTAATTGACTTTTATTGCACCGTAAGAATTTCATACAAAACCATGATTTCTCTATTAATCATTTAGTCTCAAGAGATGTTACTCCAGAAAGGATTTAGTCAGGTGAGCAGTTTCTAATCTTATACTAAAAGTTGCAGACTGTAAAACAAGCAATGTTTTGGCAAAGTGCGAATGACCTCTGTTAGCCTCTGAATGACGGTGGCTTTAACTGAGTGTCCTGGCATGCCGGTACATCTTTGTCACCTTTGCAGGCTTAACGCCAACTTATAAATGGGCCCAGTGTTTCCATGATCAGGTTTCAGTTCAGCCAAGGTCACAAACCTGTTGCTTTTATAGATCCAGGACGTCAAGATTTATTTCTTTGTCCTAAAGCATCTCATTATTGCACAGTTTAATACCAGATGGCATCCTTTCTGCATTTTCAAATCTGCCTCACATTGCTGGCAAGATAGGTGCCCGTGAGTCACCCTGAAATAATTCTTCATTTTGTTCCTGCAGAGCCTCAGCCAGCTCTCTTCCCTGACTATGACTGATGCTGTTGTGCTGCCTTTATCTGGGCCCAATTGTGTGCTTATTCGTGAGTGTGCGACACTAACTGGCACCAGTGGATAGATTACCTAATACAGTCCAAGCACGTTATTAGACCCTGGGGCGCTGGCTAAGTCACTCAGAGTTCTGTTTGTGGCCTTTTAATTATTCATCAAGGTATTGCCTGCGATGTAACCTCAATTACCATGGGCTGCAGGGCCAGGTCACGTGTTGTTAACACTGTGCCGTGATCACAGCCACCGCAGGGAAGGCTGCCAACGGGAAGAAGTGCTCTGTGGCTTGGCGCTCCACCCACCACCAAACGATTGGCTCACATTTAGCAGGATGCAGACTGCTCTAAGGCCGGACAAGGGAGGGGGGGACATTCAGCAGATTCCCCATAGTCACAACAAGTACACCAGTATGGTGTAAATAGTGTAAATCAAAGCCTGATGGATGTGACGCATCTGTACGAATCTGTGAGGAGAGTGGGAGGAACAGCTGAAGACTTTAATGAGTCAAGAGGAGGGTGAGGTGTGAAATCTTGTTCTTGGGCCCACCTCTAGCAGGGAGACAGGCTTTGCACCTGCAGTCCTGAAATCATCAGAGCAGTGGGAGGGGGAGAGGAACTGGCAGCCCAATAACACTTGACATAAGGAGTCGGGGATGAGAACTTGGCCTGATCTGAGTGGCTGGAAGGTGCCAAAATTATCTCTCATTTTCCACCAAATAGGTCCCGTCAACATGATTGTGTTAATACGTATTTATTCAGAAAACAGCTAAACAAACTCAACATTTCTGCATCTCAATTCGTACCTTAATAAGACACTTGCATTTGCATTCATAACATCCAATAACTCAAACTGCCAGAGGTGAGTTTGTGTCCTTCTATCAGATTTCCTGGGAGTGATCAGACATCCCATTTCTCGGCTGATTTGAGGCAATCGTGTGTGACTGTCCCCAGTGCCTGCCTCACTCTGACAACCATGCCATGAATATCCCGGCAGTGATAATGAGAGCTGCTGTCATGGCAAGCTATGACTAACAGGAGTTTCATGCTGTGTTAAATAAGGGCTGCAGCCTTGTTAGAGTCCTCTCCCTGAAGCCACTCCTTCCTTTATCGTCTAGTTCAGAGACCTCCAAATCCAGCAAGCAAGGACATGGTTATCTGAAGATGACAACTCTATGGATTTTATTCCCACCTGTGTCATCTATGCAAAAGCACAAATAATCCACCACCTGATGTTTCATTGCAGCAATCCAGCATGACACCTGCTAAATCGGCTGCTGTAACCTGAGGAAAATAAAATAAAATCTTATTAATGTTGTAAAATAATAGCTTTGGTTTGGATATCAGTTACTATTAATAATTATATAGAAATTATATATAAAGTTAGTCAAAGCACCACTGTGAACTATTGGCAGCTATTAATGATTATAATTAAGAAATAATTTTTAATAGAATTAATGATAAAGTTAGAAAATAAAATGTTTAGTCAGACTAACAAATCAGAGCATCACCTGATCAGGAGTCATTAGCCAAACAACTTTCTGTCTATCAGGCATTTCCTGTTAGTCCCATCCCAATTTGGTGTGGTTGCTGTATTGTAGAACAATAGATTGAACACTCCAACTCCAAGTTAAAATATTTCAGTCAACAGTCTCTTTAACTAGGCTAGTAACACTAAAACTACTAAGCAAAAATGAGGACAATAAGAAAATTTAATGAACTACAAAAACAGAAAAAAAAAAAAAAAAAGACCTTTTGGACGATTTATTGCTAATGTCGTGTAATCAGTTAGGAAGTGATGGAGTAGTAAAATTGGCAACGAGGAACGTTTATGCTGCCTACAAGAGAAAAATGTAAAGCTTATTTAGAAACTCTTGAGTCACACGTGTACCTTCAACTAACATTAACATAAATATTGATGTGCATATGACTGCTGGCCACATGCACCTGACGATCTCCGTTTAAACCCCTCATTGAAACAAAGTTTGTCGCAAGTTTAAAACACAACCCAAAAAAACCTAGCCTAAAAACTTAGAGGCCTTACAGGAGAACAGGAGGTCCAAAGGGCTCTCAGTTCAGCCATCTGGGAGAAGTGTCTGCTCACACTGGTAGCATGCTGTCTTGGGATGCGCGGCTGGTAGAACTATACACGTCAAGCATGCAGAGCTGCAGTTCAAGTTTAATCTCTCCCAGACTAGATGTTGTTCAAGAACAACCCAGAGCCACAAAGGCCAAAGCCTGTTACAAACTGGAACATGCTGCACACACAGAAGCCAGTTTAACATCAACATGAACTGAGAGGAGCCCAACTGTGAAAGGACCACCTGCTTCGACATGGACACCATCAGGTGCCAATGGAATTTTCAGATGTCCCACATGAACAAACTAAGTACCTTCTGGAGGAAATGTTTGCAGTCACATAAGACAAAGATGACCAACTGTCAAGAATGATGGAGGGAGTCTCATGCTGAGGGGCTGTTTAGCTCCAAGTGGTACTGGTGCATTTCCCAAAGTTTGTGGAATAATGAAGACAGAGGAGTAACCCAAATTCATCAACCTTTGTTAAAACCATCCTAGAAATATAGGGAGTGGTGCTTCAGACAGTGTTTTAAAGCTGTTACCTTTAAATGTACAGCTTTAAAGGTTACACATATTGGGAACACCACAGCACATTAAATGACAAACAGTACAGATGTACAAGCCTCAGGCACCCTGTTTGCAGGGACTAAAGTAACTGATACCTATTTCTGCAATGCCAAGCAAGTGTGATTTATTTCATTCAGTAAAAAGTTTAAAGTGTTCAAGGTCATTCTTTACAACTTACAAATTATTATTTTTTGTATTTATTTTACCACAAAGCTTTGAATTTATTGTGTATCTTTACAGACTGTGAAATTTACTGTTAATTGTACTGACTAAAACAAAATTGCACATATTAATTTTCTCTAGCTGACAGTATTTTTTCCCCTTATTAGTTTTATCAGGGGTTCTAATTACGTCCTCTCTAAAGGTCATGTTTGGATTATGAAGCAGGTGATAATTAAGCAGCTTGCTTCCACACATCTTAGCAAAGGCCACAATTTTGCTTTGTTCACACTGATAGAACAGTGAAGATAAAGCTCCCTCTCCATTATGCTTACAACCAGACTCGAAAGCTTCCAGAGGATAGAAATGCAAACACTCTGTGAGCTGAGAGGATTATCTATAGCTGCAGTACTGCTGCCTCTCTGGGGTAGTGCCTTTTAATATGGTGTGTTTTATTGCTGCTGGAATAAGCTGACATGCAAGAGGCAGCTATAAAATGAAGCGTCCCACTCTTGATTTTCTCACCAACTCCTGAAGCTTTGCAGTCTGCATTCATGCATCTTGCATTAGCATTGTTTGTGCTTGCAGGGATTGATGTGAATTATACGTTGGTTAGTCTCTCCAGTTGGCTTCGGAAGCAGACTTTTTGGAATAACTCTTCAAGCATTACTCATGTGTCACTATAAACCATGCTGATACATGGGTTTGTATGTAGAACAACATTAGCGGGAGGTCTGATCTATGATTCATTTTAAAACGTCGCCACATCTGTCTTCGGCTAAATTTGAGCATCTCAAATTTTTTTTCCCCAACCCACAACGAGCCAGTGGGGCCATCCATAAAACAACACACCAGCAGTGCTGTTTATCACTGAAGTGTTTTTGCTGTCAATTAATTCAAAACACGAGGATCAGAAAATGCAGCTTCACTGTGGAACACACCCAGAGTAATTTTTCTGACTTTTAGGTCTTTGTGTGTGTGTGACAGTGTGGATCGGTGACTGTATTCACATGCTTTCCAGCAGCGAGCAGCAGGGATCAGTGGAAACAGAGCGATGACAAGTTGACCCATACCAAAGCCCTCTGTCATTACAAGGATCAAACTGTTCGCTTTTACGCCTCCCACTGGAAAAATGCTACACCTTGCCTCTTCAATTACATGGGCACAGTCACACGTTAAAGGAATTTGAAGTCTCTCTTCATGCAATCATGGCCTCTTTCCAATATCAAGCTGCAAATGATTCATCTTTAGAAAACTGTTTGTGCATGTGCATTTCACTTCTGTGCCTTCTGAATGAAAACTTTATCTTTCTGCAAAAACAATGTGCTGCTAAGAAATGAATATTTATGCTGAAAGGAATAGCCAAGAGATTCAAAGTGTGGCAGATGGTTGCATTTAGGCAACCAAATTATGGAGTTTTATTGAATGTTATAAAACTATATGCTTCGCTCGTTAGGCTTATATGAATATGCCCGCAGACCACAAACATTATATGTTTTCATGATGCTTATTGGCTAAAAGGAGATATAGCAGTAAAAAGGAGAAGTTTGTGTGATATCTGGGTAAAAATTAAGTCTATGAAAGATACATGGTTAAATACAGTTTACATCATTTTCAACTAAAACACAGGTTTTTAAGAAAACCTAATGTTTTTTATACAACATATTACATTTTCAGAGTTAATAGTCTTTCATCGTTTGCTCTTCCTTTCTTTACTGGGACATCTTTATGTTACATGCTGCTGCCACTGGCTTTTATTGTTTCCTCAGGTGGATTGGTAATATAAAAACATGATGTTATGAGAAGGGTTTATGATTCATGCTTGATGTGGATAGATAAGAAAGTGAGATAATTTTGTTGCATACAATGTCAAGATCCACAGGTGTTTGTTGGGGTTTAGATTATTTTGGGTTGCTTTGGGTTTTTCTAGATTAGTTCTTTCATCTGTGTTCCAGCCCTGTTTAGTTCATTCCTTCTGTTTAGCCTTTTTGTTTATTTCCGGTTATCTGTTTGTGCATTTAGTTTATTTTATCATCATACTGATGGTGGTCAGAGGGCCCAGTGGCGCCGATTAGATGGCGCCCCAGGGCAGCTGTGTCTACAGTGTAGCCTACCATCGTCACTGTGTGAATGTGTGTTTGAATGGGTGGATGACTGTAGTGTAAAACAATTTGGATTCGCCAGACTTGATAAAGTCTGGCGAATCCAGCTTGATAAAACATATATCTTGAAATGGTCAAATTAAGTTGTTTAGCTATGAGCAAGATATAGGCTTTATTCAAGTTCTTTGTTAATAGCGCAGCCAGCTTTTGGATATTTGTTTGCTTTCTTGATACAAGTTGAAACATAAAAGTTTGTGCAGACGTTGCTGCTAGAAGTTCTCATAAATGTCCTTGTGTTACTCCCCTCTCATCTAAGAGGTGAGTCTAGGACAACACTTTCCTTTGATCACTTCAGAAATGGTTAATCTATCAAAGGTTTATAGGAGTTGGTTAGTAGTATGTGGTGCAAGGAAATAGTCTGCATGTGCACGTGCAAGTTTAAATGTTTATGACACTAGACGGATAGCATAGTTTGGTAGCAGAGCGGATTTTTCTCTCTGATCTTCTCTGATTACTGCTGTTTTGGCAGCTGACTCTCAGTAATGGAGACCTGGCTGTCAGTGAAATTTGTAGCTGTCTGCCGTTGCACAGCTCTTCATTCCAATCAGCAGCTGTCAAACTAGCCGAGGCCATTATTAATGACGGCCACTAACTGCCTCACAAATTCTCAGCACTATTTGAGATCCAGCGTGAAATAAGGTTACACTCTTCCCACTGCTGTGGTTGTAATGGAGAGATCTCAAATATCAAACAGCTTTGGAAAGTACTTCTCAGCCTTCTCTTATTTAAGGAGCACATGTCTCATATGATAGGAAGTTTCAAAGCATCCGTTTTAGGGTTTTGTCCTTGAAAGCTGCACAGCTGCTGTCAGTTTGCTCCTAAAATCATTGTTATCACGCTCACACCTGGGTCACTGTGATAATGTGTGCATTGCTGTAGTACTCACTGTGTATGATTGATTGAGATAACTACCCCATAAAAACTTTTTTATATCCTTGTATGGCTGTGGTTGCACTAATAGAATTGTGTGTGAGGCAATAAATGCAACGTGACAGAAAAAGCTTGTGTTTGTCAGCTGTTAAACATGGGGTACGGGCATCCAGAACGGCACACTGGGGAACAGCTGCCATATAAATCACTCACCTTTGAAATGCTGCAATGAGCCTGCACCCTCCCCTTCACCATCACTCTGTGGTGACACACTGAAGCCATTCAGTGTGGAAAAACTGACACGTGGGACAAAATATTGTGTCCAAACATTATTTATATGAGAAATTGTAATTTGAAAGTAATTTGATGAACCTGTTGTTAGAGTTCATAAATATTGATACAGTATCTAATCTAAATGATCCCTGAAATGAAACTTTTCAATTTTGTTAGTAACTGCGTAATATTATTCAATGTGTGAATGACTAATGCACCCATCAGTATAGTCTGTTCATGCTGAAACCAGCTGCTGCTTGATTGTTTTCTCAGCTCACTGACAGTTTGCAGCAATAGCTTCGGGACAGGGAGAGCCGCGCAATTCTATGCTCCTAACTTCTTTGGCTCCGGCACATCCTCTGCCATCTGATTTAAAGCACTTTTAACTGTGGGAAAGGTAAAAGTAAAATTCTAGTGGTTTATATCATAACCTTTTAAAAGCCTTGATTCTGGCCAACCCATGCTTAAAGTCTTTTGACCCACAAGAAGGTTTTAGTTGTTTGTCTTTTCTGCTGAGCCCACTTAAGTAGTACTTCCTTCTTTTCTTATTATTTTAGTGTGTGACATGCATTGCCATTCTGTGTTATATTGTGTTTTGGCATAATATAACACAGACACTTTATTTCAGAAGGACCAAATATCCATCATTGAGAAAGTCAACTTATATGTAACTACTTTTTATAAGGTTTCAAGTAATGTTTTTTTTAGCAGTTCATGACTTCCTGTTTCCCTGGGTTGTAAATATGATGCTACACAGAGGCTCGTTCCTCATTGTTCAAAATTGAAAAGACAAGAGAACATGCCTTTCAAGTAAGGCAGATGTGTGCTGGTCCTCATATGTTAGGAAATGACTAAAAGACAGTGGTTACTTGCCTACACTTGCCCACCTGTACAGTCAGAGCAGTCATGAAACAACTGCTACTGAACAGTGATTCAAGTTTATCATGGCCACCAGGCAGAGGGAGGAAGGTGGTAAGGGCGATAAAAAAAAAAAAAAGATCTCCAGGAGTCGCTGTCAATGGACTGCAAAGAGAGGCATCGGAAAAAATTAATTTAGTAATTTTAAAACCTAATTACTAGATTGAGTTTTCGGCCTTTAATAGGAAGGCGTTGACATCAGTGTTGACAACCTTTTGTCAGACTAATTGTTGCCCGAGCTGTGGTTCATTTGGCTTTGGGCATAACAGTTTGGTATAGTACGACCTAGAAAAGTACAGAACATTAACAAAAGCAAAGTGGTTGAATTGACTTACAGAGTTTCCCTCTTATCTCTTTATCTGCTGGATTACTTATCCGCCCTCTAAGGTTGATGAGTTACACCGCAAAGAAGATTTGTTTTCACAACTATTATGCGCCCTATTAAAAAAAGAAAGATTCCAGCCTTGTGACAGGTAGCAATTAGCTCTCGAAGTGGTTTTTACAAGGTCTTGAATTGTCATTGTCAGTGGTTATTTCAAAGAAGAGAATGTGCTTTTTGTGAGTTGTTACAGAAGGATAAACTAGACAGAGATGAGACAGTGTGATTTTTGTTTGTTTCGTTGTTTGTATGACCTTTGCCTTCCCGGTAATCCTTATCTCAACAATCTTGAACTGGTTCCCTACCCTCATTCACACAGCAATCTTTCCATCCTTCCTTGGTCTGCAAAGGAATGCTCACACCCTTTGCATAGTAGCACTTCAGTCCAATGTAAAATCAGTTGCAGGGATCCAATAGGACACACCATCTGCTTGTACATGCTGATTGTTGCTAAGATAACAATGTGGAGAAGAAATTAAAATAACAATAATAATAGCAACAGTTGCATGCACCGTGGAGTCCTGCAGCTATGTGTGGCTCACCTAGACCTGTTCTGCCTCTGTTTCAGTTCAAAGCAACATTCCACACGGTGTCAAGTTGTTTGTTAGCGGCTGAGTTGTGCAGTGGAGGGTAGAGAAAAAAATACTTGTGTGAGTCAACAGCTCCACTGATTTGGAACTGAGAAGAGTCATGTGATGTATCACTAACCACTCGACCACCTGTAAATCCACTCACCATTACCACCCTACCCTGCAGACATATCACTGGGAAACTGCTGACAATTACAGGATGCGGTGGATACGATTTCTCCGAGGGGAGGAGCAAACATTTCTTCAAGCATAATGAGATTTACAGCCAAGAGGATCAGGTTTATATTTTAAGGCATGCTGTATCTGGTTGAAACTTTGGTAGGGTCAAACTCATCTAGAGAAGACAAGAAGTTCGGTTACTGCAAGATCTGAGAAATATCATGAGCACCTATGAGCTTTGAGCTTTGGTATTTGACAATTAAAAGTTAAACAAGTACTCTGGAGTCTAAGCGTAGATCTCGCACTAAAAACCACATTATTTCTAGTTTCATCTGTCAGTGCAGCTGCTGCCTAGCTGTTATTAGCTATCAGTCGTTTCAAGCAGTTTGATGAGAAATGCCTGTCATTCAACTGTTGCTTCTCCCGTCTTTGAATACTATTAAAATAATCTCATGTCTAAAAATATGAGCCGCTGAGTGTTGCATGACAGAATGTCACAGACTGTTGTTTTGCTGTCATGATCATGTGAACCACTTCACCCTTGTACACACCAATACATGAGCACAGCACCTTCTCCTTGTCTTTTTACCTTGACGGTTTTGTGATTTTTAATTTCCAATGTTCAGGATAGGTTCGTGGAAAACTAACACGTCAACCATTGCAACATAAGTATGTTGGCCCCGCTGCTGGTAATAACGTAATAATTCACAAGGTTGGAGCATACAGAGGGAGGGATGTTTGGACTTTTCTATTTTCACAATCTCTCTGGATCATCAGGAGTTCTAGGTTGTCTGTTACGCTCTCCTCTCTTCTGCTCGCCCCACAGGTTTTCTAGGGGATTTATGTCTGGGGCGAGGAGTTGATCATGGAAAACCTGATTGTGTGCCTGGCGAGGCATTTCTGTAGTAATTTGGCTATAAGTTTTAGACTGCTAACCCGCTGAAAGACCCAGTGACGACTCATTTTCAGTTTTCTTGCAAAGGCCACCAGATCTTTGTTTAAAAGTTGTTCATGATTCAGTGAACTCTAAAAAGTATGCAAGGGCTTTTGAGATAGGCCCACATCATCACAGATCTTGCACCATACTTTACGGTAGGCATGAGGTGCCTTTCTGCATATTTTCCCCATGCATCACCCCAAACCCAGCTGGAGGTTTTGTTGCAAAAGAAAAGCTCAAAGCATACAGTTTCAGTCTGAGTCCCAGCAGGGTGAAAGAAACTCCACATGTTTACATTTGTGATGGTGGGACAGAAAGGCTTTTTTCTGGGATAACTCACAAGTGTTAGGCATGCAGATGGCGTCTCATCTTTGTTATGGAGAGATAGTGGCCGCAAGACTATTACTATCTTGCTCACTATCTGTGGGTCGTTTTCCAGCCATGTGGCTTGTGGCTAAATAAAATGGACGTTTGAGTCAATTCATATTTGTAACCAGGGAAACAGAAATAAAATGTCTTTGTACAATTATTTCAAAAGAAACGTTTCGGGGTACAAACAATAGTGATTGCACTGGTGATTTTGTTAAAACAATTCTTTCTCAATGCAGAATAAATCTGAATAATATTGTTCAAATTAAAGATTTGATTTCTCCATGTTTTTTAGTTGGAGATCATGCTGCTGCAATGAATTATTAATATATTTGAATTATTTTCAAGCATCTTTACCAAGGGTGCCAAACAATGTGGCAACCACAGAATGCTTCTGTTGACATGAAGAGTGTGCAGAAATAATATCACTATACAATAAATCTTTGAGCTACAAGCTAAATACAGCATGCATGCAAAAATGCTCTCTTACACCAGCTAATGTCTAATAACTGCATGGTTGAGGCCAATTTGAGTTATTTTCAGACTTCAGATCAAATTTATGAAAAACACATGTGTAGGTCAACAATTCTGATCTTGTGGTCTATTTAAAAAAACACAAATAGAATAGCTAATCAACACCAGTTCAGTCCACTGCCCTCACAAAAGGGTTTAGGAGCATCAAAACCAGAACAAGTAGACTGGGGAACAGCCTCTTTCTGTGGGCCTTAAGGACACTAAATACACATCCGTCAGTATAGTACTCATATATGGCACTTTAGGACACTTCATGTAAGTAATTTTATCGTAATGACTACTCCTTTAATGACATCTGTCCTGGTGTTTCTTCATTTAACTTCCTTTTACTTTCTGTCTTTACATGATTTTTATGTGTCTTTGATCCACTGAACAAGACTGGTTTTTGAAAATGCGTTGTACAATTAAAATAAAGATTTTTCTCATCATAGCTACAATTCAAAAAGTCAGGAATGAGCTAGAACGCTCCCTAAATCCAGCCTGTGTGTAACTCATATAAACATAGTCATAGCTGCAGTACTGATCTGTTTATTTGTACTTTTGCCTGTTTGTATCTTATTAAATCAGTCACTGCCCAACCTCTGGTAAACTAAAGCTCCCAGGCTTTGTGAGCGTGAGGCCAGACTGTTATGTGAAAATGGTTAAAGCTCACTTTTTTACATGTCAAACAATGTTACAATAGCTCACAACTTGAAAAGTTCACTTGTACCAAATCCATCGACAACCACAGAACAAAGGCATGAAAAACCACAAGACTATAACTCTCCCACCCACTATAAACCAGTTGCTTCCTGGTTTTGATATTGTCTGACAGGACCATTGACTATTGCATATTTGTGCAGAGTACAAATCTGGCATCGTGAAACATGCGCTCACTGTCATCATTCATTCAGAGCAAAATGTTTGTCACTGACTTATGTACTGACTCACTTAATCATTCCAACCTTTCACATGATGTATGTGGAGTATCAACAGGCAGGCATCAGTTATTTAGATATGATATATTTAGATATATCATGTCAGATTCTGACAGATGTTCCAGAACCTTTCCTAAAAGTTATAAACTAGCTGTAAGTATAACAAAGTCTGGAAATATTGAAGCTGAATTTCATTTAAAAGGTGGCAAACTCTGGCTGCTGATGATTATGAGATAATAGAAAACAGTCATGAAATAAATATGGATGCTCAAATTTGCAGTATGATTTGGTAAAATGAGCATTTTCTCACAGATGATAGCAGTAAATAGCAGATGAACTACACAGACTCATCTAAGTTTTTATTCTGGAATCCAAAACAATTATTTTATTCAGTTTGTTGACAGCAAACGTTAGGTTTGCCAGGCAAACAAGTTCTATCTTGATAGTGTTCCCATTCTTGCTGACTCTGTACAAGTGTAGGCGTGCATTAAATCTTTTTTCCTCAAACATTCAGAGAATCATGTTGCCAAAACTGGTGAATGGATGTCTGCCAGACCCTAAAACCAGCTGTAAAATTATCAGCAATCCAAAATGAGGATAATATGGCCTGCTAATATGTCTCATAATCCTCGTTAAAAGCTTGGTTGTGATTGCCCTTATTACAGCGGAGGTATTTTATTGTTTAAATTGCGCTATGGCAACCCACAAGGTGGATTCCCGTAACACAGTTACGCATTTAGCAAAGAGGGCTTTATGCTGTTTATAGGCTTTCACAACAACATCCAAGATGGAATGTCATGTTGAATGAGAAGGGGTATCAGGAAGAGGTACCCACAAATATTACCGCATGCTTCCCCTGGAAAAGTATTTGGCAATGACAAGGCTGCTAAATGTGGGTTGAAAAAAGGGCAATAAAACCATAGAGCAAACTGCAATATCTGTCTCAGTGTATCTGTTGTACAGCCAGAGCCAACGCTCAAACAGGGAGACGGAAACCCATGGAAATTAACAATTTTGTGGCTAAGCTATTAGTGGCTTTTTGGCTGGCAGTGCTAAAGATGGATAGCTTATCTGACTTTAATAGCTGGCACAGCAGCATTAGCGCTGAGCTGGAGCAAGGAGAGGAACAATACGGCACATTAAAGGAGCAGCCAGCACACGCCACAAAACTGCTCCAGACTTCTAATTAGCATTCATTAACAGTAGGGGAAAGAGCAATTATGGTCTTTAAGTAGTACATTAGCTAATGTTGTTTTTTTTCTTTCATGTCAGCAGATTTATCCAGGAGAAGTGCGCTGCCACATCACAGTTGCTGCTTCGTGCTGACTGGGAGGTTTTGGTTGATGCCTGTGATGACCTTAAAATACACTGCCGCTGTTTGTTTACACTAGTTATTACTGCTAACAAGGCCACAGGTTCAGTCAAACATGACTGACTGATTGCAGCCATCACAGCTGCTGCAGGAGCTTAGCTACAGAGTTATTTCATATGTGAGGTGGCTACTACATCATTATCATGTTTTTGTGCTGCTGCTTTGAAGGAAATAGATGCCTTCTGCTTTACTTACAGTCCCACTAGAACATTTCAGATTTTTCACTCAGCACATCCCAAGGTCTTGTGAAAGAAAAAGCTGTCTTGTGTGCAAAATATAACAATGCAACAGTGAAAGATCTTTAGCACGCTGGGTATTAAAAATAACATCTTAGCAAGGCTGAATCTCATGGAAGTAAAGTTGGAGAGGTCAGCCAGGTCAAATTTTTCAACAATTTCAGAATAACCATTCTTGGTTGAATATTGCAAAAGCAGTGCTACCGTCTACTACATTTACAGTTTATTACATAGAACAATTCAAGCAATACTGATATTTCTACAGAGGCAACAAAAGAGAAAACTTACTTTAAAGGTTCATGATCCTCAGTCCATCAGTGTGCTCTGAAGGAAACCAGACTTGAATCTATCAGGGAAAATCCTGGGTAGGCTCAGTTACATTTTTAGAAAGTATTATCACTGTTTGTCATTGTATTCAAACATCCAAAGGAAAATGATGACAACATGCACTACAAAGTACACCTTTCATGGATGATAGCTCATTAAAGATGCGCTGAGTATAGGTGGAGAAACATCCAGTAGTCATTTATTTTGGAACTCATGGACTCTGAATCATCCAACATTTAAGTACCACAAAAGTTTGTTAGTAGTCAGCTTTGTTTAAAAAGTAGTTTGATGGTTTTTGGCAAAATGTTTCTTCAACCCTGTCAGTTTATAAAACTGAACATTTGACTCAGTTTCATACTCAAAATAAATAAGAGAAAACAGATTTTGAATATTATTTTTTTTTTACCCAGTCCCAGTCTGTTGTGGAAATAAAATGGACAGTTAAACCCTGAACAGACAAAAGTTGCTGTAGGCTGATTGATATATAATTTCCTATGACTTCATAATTACAAATGAGGCAGAACAGACACATTTGTAGCTGCTCTGTGTAATTAAAACTTCATTCAGGCATACATATTGTTCATGCTACCACATGTTTTGCGTGGTGAAATGATTGCCTTTACGAATTATTCCACGTTGAGCTTATTCAGTTCCAAGTTGACACTGTAGAGAAATGCGCAACCTAACAGTGACACAGTTTTTAACATGGCATTGCTGCTGTTTGATTGTAACTAAAAGGAAAGTGAATGTCCTAAAAGGCTGACGTGCTGCTTACAGCTCCGCCAGCAGGTTCAGGCTCGACTGCAGAGCGCCCTCAGCCCGCACAGTGTGGAATGAAAGAGGCCGAGACGCTGACATCTAACAATAACATCAATGTGAGAGGCAGGTGATAAAAGACTTGTCATTCTTGTCAAACATGGAAGCCACAGAGGACAAAAAAAGGTAAGCAGAAGTCTGCCTTCTTCCGTTTCCTTATTATCTTTATTATTATTACTGCAGCAGGCAGTCAAGGTTCACTAACTGAGCACACTTAACTGTGTATGGTGTCACACACCCACCCCACACACACATAAATCCTGGCTCTCCTAACACCAGCCCTGCTCTGTGTGCTCTGCTAATATTGACTCTCCTGACGAACACTGCCTCTATTGAGTCAAACACAGCGCTGTTTGACTAGAATTAGAACATCATAGAGATAACAGCCATGGACCTGTCCAGGCTGGAGCGGCGGCGCTAATGTGAGGCAGAGTAGGAGAAGGAGAACCGCAGGTGATGATGGAGGTGAGGGTCAAATGTTTTCCTACTTTTTAGTAGTGCACAATAACCAGTGCACAATAATAATCGCTTGTGAAGCGTTTCTCTGTGAAATCCCACAGCTTTGTTGTTTCTGTCTGAGCAGAGCTGTGTTTATTTTTTCATTAAGCTCATTGAGGCCTTGAGGTTGTAAAATTGGCTTGTCACCCGGATTATTGTGTAGTTTGTTTCTCCGTGATGAAAATGGTGCTGTCAAACTTCTTGGAAGCAGGAATAAAAGCCTGCTTGTTGTGCCAAAGTATGCTTTTCATCTGAATGCAAGTACTAAATTCTTATCATTGGTTACACATTGCAGCTATAATGTTAACAGCTCCGCCCAACTGTAAAACACACACACAGATAAAAATACACTGATAAAAAACGCCTACTTGATTATTCCTCACACCCAGGCCTACTCACCTGCTTGGTAGCTTTTCTATCTCCATCTGTCACATATGCAGACTGTGTCTAAAATCTCTTACTAAACAGTCCTCCATATCTATACTTTATCGTTCACCTTAATTCCATGAATTCCTTCCATTTTATGCTCTGATGTTCTTCTGCAATCTTGTCCTTTCTGCTAAAAGTCTCACAATACGGGTGCTTGAGAAGAAGAAAAAAACAAAAAAAAAAGCATGAGCATCAGCAACAACATGTAGCGGGTGCTTTAGACTTTAATTGATTCAAAGTTTGCAAAAATCAGGTCCATCTTTTAGAGCAGGCATCATGATGTGATGGGACAGACCATAATGCATCAAAAACAGAATAACTGTTTTCATGTAAAAATGTTAATGAATTATTTTATTTTCATGTCAAAGTTCTTCTCTATTAATAATTTGGCCCAACAATATAAAGTAAATTGCAGGTTTTTGATTAACAGTAAAAACAATTGCTACTGTCCTTAGCTTGACCACTAGATGTCAGTAACAGGTGCAAAGTGTTCCTTTAACAAACTTCTTTGTAACTCTTGGTGATATACGAAGGCACACATCTCATACAATGCTTATGTGGACAACGTTTAATCGCCTTATAATTCCTTGGACTACGGTACAGAAATATGGACCTAAGACAAAATAGTATGAAAATAAGCATCTTTTTAACTCAGGGTAAGTAATAATCAGTTGTCACTAAAAGATAACGGGGAAAAAATAATAATATTATCCAATTTTTATTCACTAATTAGTAAAATGCAGAAGCACAAGCTGAAGGATTTAAACTGAGTTTCTGTTAACTGTCTAATAGTTGTAGCACAAAACCTAACTTTTAAGGAGGAAAACGCAATTTATATATATCATATATATTGTATATGATATATATATATATATATTACACTGTAGACTTACAAGGGTTAGCTACTCAGATCAAGTCACTTTTGGTTACTCTTAAAACTAATGCTGTCATTAGCAGGTGAAAGATAAATGGACTGAACATTTAGAGCACTTTTCTAGAGAAACTGATCGCCCAAAGCCACATTTACTTATTTGCACTCTTAATGTTCACACATTCATACGCAGATATGCATTTCGGTAGGCAGCTTGAAGTAAAGTGCCTTGCCCGAGGGTACATCAACATATCGTGTCTGTGTGGGGCAGGGGGGTGGCACTGGGGACTGGAATCAAACTCAAATCTACAGTATCTGATTGCAAAGAGAGTACTCCTGTGTTAAGGATGCGATAAGGATGGAAATAAGATGGTGATGACAAAAACTTGCCAGAAGAAAGGGTGACCTTCTAAAGGCCAGGTCCATGCAGGGACACAACCATAATGGGTAAAAACCATCAACCTCAAAGAAAGTAGGGGAGTGGATGAAGGCCTTAAGAGGAGGAAACCTTGTGCAATTTACTCTATAAGTCTTTGACAGACTACTCTGGTTTACACCACCTTTCTTACATCTCTGGTACACTACTACAAATATAGTTCTTAATATTATATGTTTTGGTGAGCAACTTTCATTGTGTTTTATATGTGCTGCAATGTGTTGGAAGCCGAACCCATGGCTGTTCTGTAACCTCTGACCCTTCCAGTCAGAATTCCAACTTCAGGGGGAATTCTTGTTTATATTTCCAACTGGAAACTCAAGAGAATCCAACTTGCGAGTACAAACAGAAAGCACAGAAAAGACAAATTTTGATTAGCATTTGACCTTTTCTCTGAATCCTTTACTTCAACAGCTCACATCTGAAATTTTAATGGTGACAGAGTCTGGTAAAAGCTAGAAAGATGTGGAACAACAAATGTTTAAACATGTCCTCCTTGCAAAATGTCTCAAATATCTTACCAAAAATGTTTCTCTGTCAACACAAGATGTACAAATAGCAGAAAATGTGTTATTGTAGAGGGTGAGATGTGGTGACTTTTGTGTCATTCACAAACCTGGTGCTCTGTGAAAGGTAAACTGTCATGGACAGACCAAATACTCAACATGATTACACAACTACTGTTCAAGCTAGGTTTAACAATAAATCATGTTCCTGCAGGTCTTTCTATCTACGACCAATACGTGCAGTTTAGCTTAGCCATCTGGGTCAGCTGGGGCCATGTTTTTCAACCTGTGTGAGCAAGGGGAAGAGCTGCAAGCTCCAGCAGCAGGCATTGCAGCAATCTTTTCTGCTTATATGGTTTCGCTTTATTCCTACCGGCCCCAACGATATTTTGAATTGCCCTGGGTTATGTATTCACTCAGTCATGTAAGCTAAATGAACCATCCATAATGTAGATGAGAAAAGAAAAAGAGATTGAGAGAGAAATGGGGATGTAAATCTAGCGGTGCCCCCGGTGTTAGGGAGGGAAGAGAAAGAGATGTCAGCATTTCCACACATTTCACTTTCAAATGAACCAAAGCTGATTGGAGAATCAAACCTTTTTCTCTGCACACATACCAGATAGTTCAAGTGCATAAAAAAGCTGCAAAAGATGCAAAAACGTGTGAATTTAAAAGATAAATCATGGTGAGAGCTGAAGTCTTATATTTATCCACTCATCACTTTTATCTTTACAACATCCCTGCCCAAATTTTACCTTCAGGAGTTAATGGGTCACCTCAGTTAATATATGGTTGCTTTCCTTCAGTGAGAGTTGTGTTTTGTTTGGTCATTTATTATCTCATGTCAAAACACAATGTACAGTGCCTTGCAGAAGTTTTCATATGCTTTTAACTTTTTCATATTTTGCCACATCACAACACCTAACTTGAATGTATTTTATTGGGATTTTATGTGATAGACCAATACAAAGTTGTGCATAGTTGTGAAGCTGAAGGAACGAATACATGGTTTGTAAAACTAATTTCAAGTAAATTAATGACAAGTGTGGAGAGAAATTTGTACTAAGTCCCCTCTGCGTCAATACTTTGTAGAACCACCTTTGCCGCAATGAGAGCCGTACGTCTATTGAGGTATGTCTCTACCAGCTTTGCACATCTTGAATTTGAACGTTTTGCCTGTTCTTCATTGCATAATAACTCAGTTTAGTCAGATTGGATGGACAGCATCTGTGAATATCAAGTCTTGCTACAGATGTGTAAATGATCTTAGGTATGAACTATGACTGAATAATCAGGACTGCAGAGAGAATAATCAGGGCTGACCTTCCCTCCATCCAGGACTTATACAGGTCTAGGGTCAGGAAAAGAGCTGCTAAAATCTCTGCAGACCCCACACACCCTGCACATAAACTGTTTAGAGTTTTACCTTCAGGCCGCCGCTACAGAGCACTGTTTACTAAAACCAGCCGCCACAGAGATAGTTTCTTCCCCCAGGCTGTTTCTCTGATGAACATTCAATAGAGTACAAAACAACAGCATACAGATGTGGCAAATGCACCATTTTACTATATATGTGTATATTGTACATTGTAAATTTGTATATTCTGTAATGCAAAAACAGAACAAAAGAGCAAAGTGTACCTGAGTCAAATTCCTTGTGTGTATGTACGAACTTGGCAATAAAGCTGATTCTGATTCTGATGACTGGGCCATTGTAACAAATAATTATACTTTGATCTGACCAGCTTCGTTTTCCCTGCAAAAGAAAAGCATCCCCACGGCATGATGGTGTCACCACCATGTTTCTAAGGGCAGTTGTCAAGTTCAAGGTGAGGTGTGCTTAGTATTTTACCACACATAGCTTTTTGCATGAAGGCCAGACATTTTTAATTTGACCTTATCGGACCAAAAAACCTTTTTCTACATGTTTTTTGTGACCTCTACATGGCTTTTGGAAAACTGCATCTTCTACCTTAACATGGTTTTATATTGTGCACATATAGTTTTTTACCTTCCAGTTGACATTTATGCACTACTTTGTGTTGATCTATCACATAAAATCCTAGTTACATACATTGACGTTTGTGTTTGTGTTTGTGAAGTTATAAACTGTGGAAACGTACAAATAGTATGAATGCCATTGCAAGGTATGTACCAATACACAGCATTGCTTCTTCTGTCTGCAAGCCATCTCTTTTCAGTTTGATATTAACAGGCATTTTTGCACTTGGCACTCTGGAAGATGATGCAAGTTATTTTGTGTCCTCCATGACAAATATTTCCTGGCATTTCACCGCTTCCAAAATACTACAGCCAGTTTGATATTAGATAAATATTTGAGCTGGCGCGCAATGAAGCGTATGTCAGATGGGGAAACAAATTATAAAACGGACTGGCACAACGGATGCATTTAGCTGCTCAAAGGGAGGAAAAAGACAAGGGGAGAGGGGCCTTGTGTGTTGTCCATTAGACTCCACTCAGTTCTTCAGCAAACAGAGAGAATGCTAGCCAAACAAGTTTATTCAAGGGGGTTCTGGGTGGACCGTGTTAACTCAGCAAATCCAGCTCCACAAACATGCTTCAAAGAATCCTGCTATCTCTGCAGAGCCTTTGATGTGGTTATTGATCACACAGTAGTCTGTGAGAAAAAAGGGATACAGTGGAGGTTTGGCATTCTCAGTTCTGGATCAGATGGAACAGATAATAGCAAAAACATACTCCCCTCATCACATTGAGGCGTGCTTCAGTTATAACAGCTGTACAGACATTTTTCAGCTTTTAGACAGATGAAATTAGAAGTGAAATATGGTAGAGCAAATCAGGTCATCCACCCTGACAACAGGACACTGTGCATTACGTCTTGCAGCAAACGATCAGTTGAGAGTGATATGACCTAATATGTACAAACTTCAGTGTGTCTCTTCATCACGAGGCAAAATAAAAGAATACCTCAAATATTTTTGATGGGTCTGGTGTCACGCTGCGATGGTAGTGAAAGCAAAGCAAACACTTCCACAATTACACGGTCACGCTGTATGCTACAGAAAGGCAAACAAAGTCTGTTCTTCTTAGCAAGCTGAAACAACCACCCACAGCCGTGCTCCTGTCTCACACTGAGACCATTAGTCACAATGATTTCTCTGCCAGCTGTCCTGGTGTTTGCTTTAGCTAGCCTTGCAGGCAGTTTGAACCTCATTTGAATTCTCACTTCAGTTTATCAGGCGTGCACCGAATCATTAGAGTCCGTTAAGTCCGATGCAGATGTGCTCCTCAGGTAATGTTCAAATGCAAGAACTCATTGATTTTTAATCGTTTGAATAAACAGCACGTTTGTAAGCATATCAAAGCTATTCTGTGTTGCTGAACTTTTTCACATTTTGTAATGTTACAGCCTCAACCTTTTGTCATAGGACAAAACAAAGCGATGCGTAATTGTGCTGTTTTCCACATGTCATGCAAAGGACACAGCAAACATTTGAAAGAATGTGCTCTTCAAATAAGCAAATAGAGCATGTTGGCCTACACGCAAAATGCTATGTGTAATGGAAAACTAACACCCTGAAAACACCCTCGTCACAGTCAAACACGATGGTGGCACCGTCATGGTGTTGGGATGCTTTTCTTCAGCAAGAACAGGGAAGCCGGTCAGAGTTGATGGGAAGTGGATGAAGCTAAATACAGGACTCCTGGAAGAGACTCCTGTTAGACATATCCCAAAAGACCCCAAAAGAAGCTGTGATTGTCGTGAAAGGTAGTTCTTACAAACTGTTATGAGCATTTAGTATATAGAGATTTTTTTTGAACAATTAACCTCACCTGTGATTTAAGACACTGATTTGCTGGGTAAAAAAAAATGCCCAGAGGGACGACCTATGCCCCACCTCCTCCATCCTCCAACCACCATGCTCTATAAATCCATCTTTTGTTGGTTTTTGTTTTTAGTATTTTGTTAGGCAGGGAAGTTTGCCAGATAACATTTTACTGCTTGGTTGCTCCAAAATCTCTTCATGCTTTTGTTTATTTTGGTAATGCTCCAATCTCTTTTGGTTTTTTTGTGAGTACAATTTTTCATTAAATATGAGTTCAAGAATTTGCCACATTATATCATGCGTACTTTGAGCTGCTTTGATTTATGGACCTAAATACAAACTGTTAAATCAGAGGGCTGAACACTTGCAGCACGCACGCAACACTTTTTAGATTTTTATTTGTTATACATTTTATAAACCATGCATCATTTACCTTTCACTTCACAGCTAAGCACTGCTTTGTGTTGGTCGGTCACATAAAATCCCAATGAAACATATTGAAGTTTGTGGTTGTAATGTGACAAAATGTTTAAAAAGGTCAAGGCATTCAGATACTTTTGGAAGGCACTGTAACAGTTTTTTGTGGACAACCGCCCTTGTTTACATTTTCCTGCAACTGTCTGATTGAAGTTGCTGCTTCATTAGAAACTTTCAAATTATTCATAAGCCAATTTCTTGACATGTACCTGTAATTACCTACCATTTAGAAAGGGAAGCGTCCAAGCTTCTGCAAGAAAGGGCCAAGCTTCTTAAAGATAAAATGCTGATATGTATGTGTGTGTGTTTTCAAAGAAGCTTTTGTGTTTCCGTGGGAGTTCGTGTGGAGGATTCTGACTGACTGAGCTTTATTCAGACATTATAAAAAGTCAGGTGGTGCAATTTCACCCTCATCCAAATGCCACCTATGATTGTTCACAGATAAGCTGGCTCTACTGTGAGTAATTTGCATGATAGCATTGGCAAGACAAAGGTTTCAAATACCATTCTCCTTCCTGCAGCAAACACAGTCAGATATCAGCTTAAGGAGTTGGTTAAAAGCTATTTATAGCAAGCTTACATTTTTTCATCTTGATTGAGAGAAAGATAAATCAATCTGTATCGCATTCAAACACCATTTAAGCCTCATACATCATCTTGCAGTGCACCATTGTTAGCACAACAGTTTCTGGCATTTCTTCTTCTTTCGTTTCATCAGCAAATTGCTCGCAGCACTCCTTAAATAATCAGGCAATTGCACGCAAAGCCTGGGTTACGCTGTGGCGTTAACTAGATGAGATCGAGCACTTGTTAAAAAGCACTCAGACTTTTCTGTGAAGGACACATTGTGGTTTCAATGAAAATGAGTCGACGGAAATCAGTCATGGCACACTGTCACCACAGTGAAGAGACAGCCAGCTAAAAGTGCAGCCAAGCCACATATACTGGGCAAGGAGAATACACTCAAGTGACAGCTGCAAGCACTTAGTCAGCCGCCAAGAACAAAGAGGGGGAGGGAAAACTCTTCAGCCCAATTTGGCAATGTGAGGCTACACAACAGCGGCTCCCAGTATTTTCAATAAGAAATAGGTCATGTCTTGAAATGCGACTATCAGTGGCCAGTTTTTTTCCGCGTTGATATGTAAACCACAACATGCATGAGGTGAAATAGATTCATCCAACCACTGATGATAACTCAGGGATATAAAATGGAGAGTGTCAAATGTAATATGTGTTGTGCCTATCTTTGGAACAGCAGTCAAGTGCATGTACAAAAAAAAAACATTAGCAATGTAGACTTTGAAAGTCTGAATGGAGCAGCTCTGTGACATGAAAGTCTAAAACATCTGAGCTGAAGGAAGAGGCAGCAGATGTATTCTGCCACCTAAAACGTGCACTTAGAGCAGTTCTACTACAATGTTCTTTCATACAGCTGAAAAACCAAACATAACCTCGAAGAATCTCTAACAGCTTGCAACTTCTTTGACCCATCTATTCGCCACAGTCATTAAAAAAGCACTCTGAGCCTTAGGCATCTATGTTCATTTTGCAGAGGTGGTGCATTTTAATTGGGCTCTGTAAACTTTGTATCAGTAGTCAGTATAGTACCTGAAGTAGATATGTCTCTGAATGACCTCAGCTTGGGAAAACAGAAAGTCAAGCTGATGGCATGTCTCAGTGGGGCCAACATGAAAATGATTTCTACCATTTTAAAACAACCCATGTTCAAAACATTTATGCCCCGTTCAAACTACTGTCGCACAATCGCTCCAACTGCTTATGGTTTTATCGCAGTGGAGATGTCTGTTGGTGTATTTTTTACACATACTTGTCCTCTTCAGGTTGGAGGGGAGTTCCTGCCTCAAGTGGAGGAGTTTACGTATCTCGGGGTCTTGTTCACGAGTGAGGGAAGAATGGAGCGGGAGATCGACAGACGGATCAGTGCGGCTGCCACAGTAATGGGGGTGCTCTGCCGGTCGGTTGTGGTGAAGAAAGAGCTGAGCCGAAAAGCGAAGCTCTCGATTTACCGATTGGTCTACGTTCCTACCCTCACCTATGGCCATGAACTTTGGGTCATGACCAAAAGAACGAGATCCCGGATACAAGCGGCTGAAATGAGCTTCCTCCGTAGGGTGGCCGGGCACTCCCTTAGAGATAGGGTGAGGAGCTCGGCCATCCGGGAGGAGCTCGGAGTAGAGCCGCTGCTCCTCCACATCGAGAGGAGCCAGTTGAGGTGGCTCGGGCATCTATACCGGATGCCTCCTGGACGCCTTCCTCGGGAGGTGTTCCAGGCACCTCCCACCGGGAGGAGGCCCAAGGGACGGCCCAGGACACGCTGGAGGGACTATGTCTCTCAGCTGGCCTGGGAAAGCCTTGGGCTCCCCCCGGAGGAGCTGGAGGAGGTGTCTGGGGAGAGGGACGTCTGGGCGTCTCTGCTGAGTCTGCTGCCCCCGCGACCTGGTCCCGGATAAGCGGAAGACGACGTGTACGAGTACAAGTACAAAGATTTGTATTGGAAGCATTTGCCACCATCTAGCAGTCAAGAGTGTGAAAGACATCTGATTGTGATTTTAACAGAAATAAGCTATATTTGAAACACTGTGATAATGGACCAGAATGGTTATCACATGCCTGAAAGTGGAAAATTATTACTATGCCCATTCCGGCCAGCTGTCCCTAAATGCATCCTATCTAAATCAATGTTTATGTTTGTTTAAGTTTGTTTATGCTTATGCGTTTGGCGGAGGCTTATATCCAAAGTGACTTACAAATGTGATATAAAAGTGTAGGTAGCATCAAAGCTAACAACAGGCCACTTAGAAGGAAGACCACCAGTCAGGTTCCGATAGAGGTCACAAGGTGACAGTGTAGAAATAAAGTGCAGGTATAGAGAAAAGTGTAGTAGAGGTGAGAACAGAAGTACAGGGTCGGTGCTGGGTAGGAGATGTGCTCTGGAGAGCTGTGACTTTAAGTTTTTGTTGAAGATAGTTAGGAACTCCCCCTGTCTACCTTTTTTGTTTAATATTTATTGTGTCATATTCAAGCCAATAGTCTCTACCTAATTTAGCATATGCTTGTTAGCAGAATCAAAATTTACTTCTTTATTTAATTTTAAAGTAATTCAGGCAGTTAGCGGTTGAAGTGCTTCATATGAATGCCACCGTCAGCTTTGCATAAGACATGTATTTATAATACTTTATTGTGAATATCTAATGCAATATAATTCAGTGTAAAACAAAATCCAGAGAATCTCTGCGCCAGAAAGTATTTCAGTAGTCTGAGGTAGGCATTGGCCCTACCTAGCACACCACATAGTTTAAAACGCATTGGAACAACTAAGTCCAAACAACGCTGTACTTGTTTGGTACATGTGCATACCGAACCAACAGGGCCGTACCAGCTATTTTTGGTACATCTACATCACATCCCTAATTATTAAAAATAAAACAAATACGACAACAATAATTAAAGTTAAATAAAGAACAAAGAATTACCAGGGGGGTTATCGGCTTCCCAAAATGAAGAACTTCGAAGACATAATTCTGAATTCCAATGTCTTACCTCATCTAAGAAAGAAAACTTATGAAGGGAAATACAGTATATTCAGTTCTCAGGACTGCAACACCATCCTCAAAAATGAGAGTTTGTTTTGATTAAATCTATTGGACTACGAGGCCATTTATAGAGGCTTACCAAAACATAGTTAAATTGATTTCATTACATCGTGTCTGTGTGTGCTTTGGAACACGGGGAACAAGTACTTTATGTGTAATTTCATTTCTATTTAAAATATATAAGGAAATGCAATTACATTTTTTCTTTTCCAGAGGATTATGATGAGATCCAACATTCCTTGGAAGGGGAGCAGCACCCGTCATATTTCTTGATGCCCAAGCAGCATAGGGACTCCACGGTAGCCAACTGCTGATCTGGCCGATGGGTGGCTACCACTTCTGGATTTTAGATCATGTAAGTAGTTGCACATGCCATGTGTGAAGCTTTAAATGATCTATCATGTTATCTAAAGGCCAAATATTTGCAGGAAAAAAAGCAGTAATGTAGTTCTTTCATGCAGTTTAGCTCTAAGCTGCACTTAGCTAATGTCTTCTCCTACTCAGATCAAGCACACCACAATGGCCCCCAATCGTTCAGCTGGCTGCCTCCACAGCAGTTGGCCAAGATCATCGTCCTCCATAAAAAAAAAAAGTCTATTGTCTTTTCAACATCACTGAAAGATTTCCAAATCTTGATAAAAATAGGAAGAACAAATAAATTGCATCAATTTGCATAGAAACAATAGAACAAGTGATTTTCTCTCCAGGGAAATCATGTATTCTTTAAACTAGGTGCAAGTTTGGAGAAGCCACTCTAAAGGTTGAACCAAGCGTCCATCATCAATGCTAAGGTTGTAGCTGCAAAGGTCCCCTTTCAATAGTCCCCTCTCTGACTAGCCATTTGTTAAATTCTTCGATCAAAACCTCTGTTTTGGCCAACGTGAAATCGCCTTTACCACTGTCTACTGTATGTAGGATACTGATGGTTAGTAACTGCTCAACACAATGCAACCTCTTTTATACAAAACTTTCTCTTTAAGCAAAATGAATGTAGGATGAAAAAACAGTGAAGCCTGGTGAGCCTTGAATGGCTGAGCGATGGGCAAGATGACAACTCACTAGCTGTCAGCACTGATCTGTGTTCGCATAGTTTTCTGGCCCAACACATTCAGCTGGCTGCCAGCCACAGCCTTGACATATAAAGACGTAGTGTAGACCCCGACCAGAGCTTTGGTTTTTCAAAAGCTATGCTCTCATGCACTATTTACGGATGCTTCCCACTAACTGACTTTAATTGTCGGAGAATGTTATGCTTGCCACTAAAAGAGAGCAGAAAACCGTGTAATAGGTCGCGGTTTAACGGACAGCTGCGGCTGTAATTGAGTCACTTGTTTCAACTTGCCCTTCAAATCTGCAATTATTCAGCTGATGCGATGCAGATTTGGAGGCGAATGGAAACCATCATACCTCAGAGGCCTGTTACAGCTCTAGTATGGTGCACAGCTGGATAGGGTTACACTCTATCTCTCCTATTTAAGCCCACTTTTCACTGCCTGGTTCAGAACAGTGTGTTAATCATGTAAGCAGAAAAAGGTCACGTACCTGCTGTTTAGTTCAAATTTAGATACACAAAACAGTAAATGTGGTGTAAGACAGCTTTGATAAAAACTGTGTAAATTAGCAATAGATCAAATGGCCACAGTGCCTTGCAAAAGCATCCATACCATTAATCTTTCTCATATCTTGACATGCTACAAGCATAAACTGCAATGTATAAATGGTATTTATTTTGGGATAGTTCAAAACAAAGTGGTGCATAATTGTGAAGTCAATGGAAAATTTTACATGTTTTTTTTTACAAGTAAATATTTGAGAAGCTTCACACACGTTTGTCTTTAGCCCCCTTGACTCAGTACCTGGTAGAACCATCAATCCCTGCAATTACAGCCAGAAGCCTTTGAGGCATGTCTTCACCAGCTTTGCACATCTTGAGACTGAAATATTTGCTTATTATTCTTTATAGAATAGCTAAAACTTTTTCAGATTGTGTTTCAATTTTTGAGACAAATTCTCAATAACATTTAGGTTTGGACTTTGACTAGGCCACTGTAACATACATGTATGCTTTGAACGTAACCATTCTAGTGCTCTGGCTGTATGTTTGTCATTGTTGTCCTGCTGGAAGTTGGACCTCTGCCCCAGTCTCAAGTCTTTTAAAGCCTCTAACATGTTTTCTTTAAGGACCTTCCTCTATTTTGCTCCATTCATCTTGTCATAAACTCTAACCAGTTTATCTGTCCCTGCTAATGAGGAGAGCCCCCATGGCGTGGTGTTGCCATGTTTTATCATAAGAATGCTGAAAAAAAAGCTATTTTATTTTTTCGCCTACATGTAACATGGTGTATGTTACATGTAGGCGAAAAAATGAAATAGCTTTTTTTTTTTTAGCTTTTATACAAGAATAGTTTTTCTCCCACTACACTTCCATCAAGGCCAGATTTGTGGAGTGTACGACTAATACAGTGGGTGTGCTGATTCTCTTCCACCTGAGCTTGGATCCCTGCAGCTCCTCCAGAGGTACCATGGGCCTGTTGGCTGCTTCTCCTATGAGCTCTCTCCTTGCATGGCCTGTCAGTTTAGGTGGATGACCATATCTGGTAGGTTTTGGAGTTGTTCCAAACTCGTTCTATTGTCAAATGATGGCTTGAACAGTGCTCTGTGAGATGTTTAGAACTTGGGTTATAGCCCAAACCTGCTTTAAATGTTTCCACAACTTTATCTTTAACCTGTCTGCTGTGTTTCTTGGTAATCGTGATGCTGTTTATTCACTAGGCATTCACAAAATTTCTGGATTATACTGAGGTTAAAATGCATACAGGTGGACTTTATTTAGTGAGGTAATTAATTGGATGAAGCATATTTAATTGAGGTGTATCAGCATAAGCAAGGCTGAATGCTAAAGCAGGCCACACTTCTCAGATTTTTATTTGGAAAATAAAAGTCTATGCTTGTCATTTTTCTCTTTTTCATAAATGACCACAGACAGGATCTTCAGATGTATATAAATACAAAATGATCTTTAGACGTCCTTCATTACATTTTTATTTGCAGCCAAACTTAGAGACTTTAATGATATCTTTAAAAAATAACTAGATTAATATTCTTTAAGGATTTTTGAAGCTCTTTCCCTTGGATTTTCACAGCTTTTTCTCTTTTTTGTCCAGTACCTGACTTTAATTTAAAGGAATGTTTTTGTTGTTTCTGTTGTTTTTATGCCTCTTAACATTGACCTTTGCATCATTCAGCCATGAAAATGTTCCTATGCTGAAAAGATGAAACTGTGTGTGTTCACAGGTAGCAGAAAATCTAGCCAAGGGCACGTTTTGTATTGGATATTTAGGCACTTTCTTGCAATACAAACTATGTTGGCATCCCTTTAGCTAAAGCTTTGTTTTAAAAAAAAAAAAAGTACAAATACCATTTTAGAACAAACTATTTCAATCACACAGAGCTTTTACCTGATAACCTCCAGGAAGTGGATCAGTCATTCAGATTATGCTGGAGTTTTTCATATTTTCTAAAGATAGGACTTTGCTGTAAATAGTTTTAAGGCATGACATTTCTTCTCTTGTCCCCCATTTGTCAGTTTTCCCCATTTTTAAGTGCATAATTGCAACATGTCCTCATGGTCATTTACAAGGACCAGACAGCAGAAAAGCAGCCAAATTTCTAGGAAAAGTAAAAAAAAACCTGATAAAGGTTTGGAGGACGTTAAATAAGGTTCACTTTAAAAAGGATACAAGAAACTCTGGCTCCTTGTATGAATAGTATAAAGAAAACATGTTTTGTTTAAAATGTTTGCACTGAATTGTAGATGTCTAAAAAAGGAAGACTTGCCTTAATATATTTGTGGTGTGCTCCACGTGCTCCAAAAAAAAACAGGTCAGAGTTTTCA
This sequence comes from Girardinichthys multiradiatus, assembly GCF_021462225.1. Lineage (NCBI taxonomy): Eukaryota > Metazoa > Chordata > Actinopteri > Cyprinodontiformes > Goodeidae > Girardinichthys > Girardinichthys multiradiatus. The sequence goes on along the minus strand of NC_061795.1, from coordinate 24,695,697 downwards.
AGATATAGTCACAGCGAGAACTTTCATACACGAGTCAAAACTTTGACAATCGACACATACCAGTGTGGTCCTTGGCAAAGTTGCTGAACCTGCTAATTTTTTCTGCTTCTAACTCATGATTTACAGAAACCAATTGTTTATTGTGCTCCAATATATCAGCCTTAAACTGTTATGGGCTGTTGAATATAATTAACCGAATCTGTGTGTTTGGTCATCTGGTTTATGTGTATAATTTAATCCAAATGTAATCGAGAAACTTTTAAATATGAAAGGCAAAAGATTGAACAACACAAATTTGAATCACATGAATTATTAATGGCCCTTATTTACATTGTAGATTGATGCGAAAATGATTTTATCCCATCAGTGCCAAAGGCTGCTTAAGACCTCTTCATCAGAGTCACTCAAGCAAAGAGTCAATAAAACACTGCAATTAGGCCCGCTCTTTAAAAATCTGAGGCAGTCTAATTAATTGTGTACTGAAGTGGAAGAACAGGAATCACTCCAGCAAGCTTTTGAATACTGACAAAAAAATCATAATTCATAAGCCTTCTAAGCTTTAAGCTTCGAAAGGCAGAATGATGCCTTCTGAGCATAAAGTTGGATGAGTGGCGTTGTCTATAAGATGTTTTTTTCTGTATTTTCAGGCCTTTTATTGCAGCTTCCCTCAGGTGTCTCTTTTGAAATCGCTGGTCAGAGGCTCATCAGGAGTTTGATAATAACATCTTTCTAAAGCTCACACCACTTGGCCATGGAGGGCCCTGTGGTGAGGAGCTGTGTATAATGTGGTGCAGCACATCAAACAGAGCCTGGTCAAAAAGCAAAGCACTCAATATCTCGTAGAGGTGAATTTAATGGCCGCTGGTCACACTGAGCTCTTGACCCTCTCTGAGAGGCTCCGTGTTAGTCACTCTCCAGTGCTTTCCAATTGAAACCCTGCCAGACTGGCAGTAGATGAGCTTTCAACCATCTACTCAAAGCTTGTATGACTGTACCCACTGGCACATGCTGATCAGAACACCTGTGATGTTCAGCTGATGAGACGACTCAGCTGAATGCTGCGAGAGGAACTCTAATTTTCTAACACAACTGTTTTTTTTTTGTTTTTTTTCCCTTTGAACACTGAAGTGACAGAACTGCTTGAGAGCCTTCAGGCCTCCAATGAATGAATGCAGAACTTGATTTATTAAAGTTTCTCAAACCTATTTCCAACACTGGCTGTCATGACGACGATAAATTCCAATTAATAATGTTTGAAAACTCCAGAAACTGGCTGTATTATTGGGACTGTTACTTTTACTATTTTCTCTACGGTTTGTTCCATGTGAGCATCAATGAATATCAATACATTTTAAAATATGAATAAATGCAGTGTAGTTCAGTGGTAAAAAACCCACTCCAGTATGTAAACTAGGTTGTCTTTCATAACAAAATGTTGCTCCATTTTCAGCAGCGCTCTAATATAAAACATAAATGAACATTGATGCGATTTTTTTGTTTTTCTTAAAAAAAAAAAAAAAAATCTGCTCTGTTTTGTTGAAGTTTTCATTTCTTTGCTTACAGGTTAGTTTTTTCATGCTGTCCTGTGGTGCCATCTAGCGGTAGCTAATGATATGGATGTCTATTGTGTTCAGCCTTATACAGGTGCATCTCAGGAATGGAAAATCATCGAAAATGTCATATAGAAAACTGATTCATTCCACACAGAGATATTTCAAATGTTTGTTCTGGTACTTTGATGATTGTGGATTAAAGCCAATAAAATCCCTAAATTCTTCACAAAATTAGATCACATAAATTTGTTCCAACAGCATTTTAATACAGAATTGCTGGCTATGTGAAAGCTAAGCCCCTGATAATGCCACAAGGTTAATGTCTCCAGATTCAATTGTGTCCATTCATTCGAGGAGGAAAAAACGTCCACAGTAGTCCGATGTAAAAATAAAATAAAATAAAAGTTTATTCCACAGTTTCATAGCATCTTCTTACAAGAGCATACAAAGGCATACCGGCCCCATTTTCCTTCAGAATAAACGAACTACGGTAGAAAAACCTCGTGGCTCTGTACCAAGCTGCAGCACCTACTTCTGCAATACCATCTAAACTCTCCGGCGCTGACCCTCCTTCCCATAAAATCACGAAGTCCCGAGCTCAAAATTAGAAACCAGCCTTTTCTCAAAACCTGTTCACAACAACACCCCAACATATAAACATGAACGTAATAAAATGATTCTACTTAAATTTGAACCCTAAATTTATTATGAAATTACTATTTAAACAAAATAAGGTTTAACAGCTAAATAAATACTATATATAAACTTACTTAACTTGGCTCCCACATACCGACCACTAATTTGTGACCCAAACACATAATTATCAATTTAAACTTGTGGAGCCAAAGTATTCAAATGTGCGTCATACAACATAAAACAAACTGATGAGTCGTTGTGATTACTTCAACCTGCTTCCTGCAAAAGGCAAATCTTTGTAATGGTTCTGTCCAGTGTGCTTGTCTTGGTTGTGATTCTTACGTGACGCACTATTCCTGTCCTCTCTGAAATGGTTTTGATTACTTTTCCTGTAAGCCAGGAGTTGCATGGGGCTGTGTCGTCAACAATGAGTACGATGTCACCAACAGCAAAGTTGCGAGATGAACGGATCCACTTTTGCCTTTCCTGAAGTAGTGGCAAGTATTCTCTTGCCCAATGTTTCCAGAATATTGGCAAAAGCGAATGATTACTTCTTCAGCGTCTGCAAGGTTCTCCATAGTTAGTTTGTTGGTGTCCACATGAAGCAGGCTGCGCTTGAAACCTCTCGTGTCCCTTTCAACTTCTGACTGAGCTTCAACTGCATTAAGCTCTTTCCTTTTGTGACACAGTTGCAGCAAAATCTTCACTTTAAGCATCCATGCAACCACCCTTTGTAGGAAATCCAACACTACATCTTCACATTCCTCAACTGTGTGAGCACAGACCAGTGTACTCTTCACCTCTGGGTCATCTGTAGTCAGGTCTCCAAAGGGATGCATATTTTCTGGCCATTCATCCTTGGATTTAACGAGAAACTCCGGCCCCTGTAACGAGACATGATTATGAGTGAAGCTCTCTGCCTTGAGTCCTCTTGAAGCAACGTCGGCAGCATTCAAAGAAGTGTTGACATACCTCCATTGCTGCGGATTGGAGCACTTCAGGATGACATCCACACGGTTAACAACGAAGGTGCGAAACCTACTTGTTTGGTTGCCGATATATTTAAGTACCGTAGTACTGTCTGACCAAAACCCCAATGGCTGGAGTGGAAGGTGTAATTCTGATGTCAGAACCTTGTCCATGTGGGCTGCCTAGTTGCAGCGGTAAGTTCCATACGGGGAACCGTCATGGGCTTCAGTGGGGCCACTCTTGCTTTCCCCAACATGAATGCACAATGAACTTCGTTACTGCTGTTCTTCTGTAGCAAGTAACTAACTGTACTGTAGCCCTCTTCGCTGGCATCAGCAAAATGTTGCAGCTGGTCGTAAACTGACTCTCCAAAGCCTACTGGTTTAAAACATCTTGGAACACTTATGCTCTCCAGCTGATGGAGCTGGGTCTTCTACTCAAGCCACTTATGGGCTAAGTCTTCTGGCATGATGTCATTCCAACCAATTTTCCACCTGCAAAGCTCTTGCAGAATTTTCTTAGCTTGCAGTGTGACTGGTGACAGGATACCCAATGGGCTGTAGACAGAACTCACAATGGAAAGAAGGTTCCTCTTAGTGGGAACTTTGTCAGGCATTATAATCTTGAATCTGAAGCTGTCAGACTGTATGCACCATTGAAGTCCCAAGGCTTTCTCTATGGGAAGCATGACCCGATCTAGGTCGAGCTCTTTAACCTCTGATGCCCCCTCCACTTCTGGAATAGCGGACAACATTGCTCTGCTATTACTAATCCATTTGGTGAGTATGAATCCGCCTTTGTGACATACTGCTCTCAGAGTGTGGTTCAACTGCACAGCTTCATCTTCTGAGCTAAGAGACTTTAAACAATCATCTACATAGAAATTGTTTAGCACTGTGTCAAATGCTTGATTGCTGGCCTGGTCACGGTTGTCTTCAGCACACTTGTGCAGAGCAAAGCTGGCGCAGGTTGGTGACGAAGTCGCACCAAAAATGTGAACCACCATCTTGTACTCCTCCATTTTCTGAGTTATGTCTCCAGATTTCCACCAAAGGAAACGGAGATCAGAATCTTCTAAAATAGTTTTTCTTTTGAACAAACCTTTATTTTTCAGATTAAAATTGTTTTTTTGAACAAACCTTTATTTTTCAGATTAAAATTGTTTTTCTTTTGAACAAACTTTTATTTTTCAGATTAAAATTGTTTTTCTTTTGAACAAACCTTTATTTTTCAGATTAAAATTGTTTTTCTTTTGAACAAACCTTTATTTTTCAGATTAAAATTGTTTTTCTTTCGAACAAACCTTTATTTTTCAGATTAAAATTGTTTTTCTTTTGAACAAACCTTTATTTTTCAGATTAAAATTGTTTTTTTGAACAAACCTTTATTTTTCAGATTAAAATTGTTTTTCTTTTGAACAAACTTTTATTTTTCAGATTAAAATTGTTTTTCTTTTGAACAAACCTTTATTTTTCAGATTAAAATTGTTTTTCTTTTGAACAAACCTTTATTTTTCAGATTAAAATTGTTTTTCTTTCGAACAAACCTTTATTTTTCAGATTACAATTGTTTTTCTTTTGAACAAACCTTTATTTTTCAGATTAAAATTGTTTTTCTTTTGAACAAACTTTATGGCCCCAATCTAGCTCCATATGCAAGAGCCATGTTCATCACGTTTTGAGAAAGATGTTAAATATGCTGTCAGATGGATTAATCTCGTATTTTTCAGCCTCTACTGTGCCCTTAGCTTTCTCTTCAATCCAGGTCAAAGCTGTCTCAGCAAAAGCCTTAAACAAATCTCGTAATGAGGAGGCATAAAATGCTTCAAAATGTCCTTATAGCTAGCTGCATTTACTTTAGATTTTATAAAAACACAATGAACCAACACCAGCAGATGTCATGAACCCTAAAATCTTGGAAAACCTCACACTGGCATCAAACAGCTCGGATTCTGTGCCTCTCAAATCTCCCTCCAGACTCTGGCCTTGATCTTTAAATGAAAAGGTGTCCAACTGCAGTCCTGCGTGTTTTAAATGAGTCCCTGGTGCAACAGAGACAATTCAAACGTCTGAAGTAGCTCATCAGTGAGCATAACTTATGACTGAGATTAACCTTTTTCGTTGCCATTATATTTTATTAACCCTTGCTTTACCTGTATGTTTTACGCTAATGTATGAATTTCACACACATCGATGCTTCAAAAGGAATTTTATTCCTGAGTAAATCCAGAATGAAATAAATGTGATCATTTAGACAAAGTGAGTGGTAGACCAACATCACCGTGAACACAGTCAACATTTGCCACAAGTGACTTTCAGAACAAAACCATGTTAAAAACACTTTGGTGACCCATATCTATAAATCCTTTGCATATATAAAAAGCGTGGAAAAAAAAAAAAAGGTTAAATATAAAACAAGTTCGGATTATTGCACAGCAGCCAGGTGAGGACAGGAGAGGGGAGTAACTGTATAACTGTTGAAGCTACCATTAGCTTTCAGGGTTTTCTGCGCCTGCAACAGAACAGAGTGAATCAGACATTTCCTGCAATATGAACAAAACCATCTGTTACTAATCTTGGATGCTTGCAGCTTACTTTGTGATCCCGTGATGCTCAAATCCAGGTCCCATGTTTGATCCGGCCTTCATCTCCAAGGCCACAGAGCACTGGAAAGAAAAGGAAAGAAATGGACCAGAAATTAAACTCGACTTAGATTTTACTTTGAATTTTAAGAAGATACCAGCTGAGATGTGCTTAGGCAGCATGTTACAGAGAAGCATTGTTTGGTGATTGGGTTTATTTTAATTTCTGCTACATTAGTGAGGTTTAAACACTCTGGATAAAGTAGAGTATTTTATTATGCTTCGATTTTTTTCCCATTCATCCAACATGTGCTGCATCTAAACAGACGCTGCTGCTCACTACTTTCTGCTTGTGAAAAACTTCACCTTCAACCTAGATCCAAACTGGACCATTTAAGAATGACACACGTAAGAGTCTTTTTTATTCCTTTACCCGTGTCTCCACATCAGTCCAAGGACCATCTGTTTGATCTCCACTTCTGCCTTCTGAAGATTTCCTTTTTCGACTTCAGAGGGGGAAAAAAAAGTGACAGATTTGTTTAGTTACTATTTCCACTAATAATGCTCTCATCTTTCCAAAAATACACACATGCTTAATTTGGAAGTTCTGAAGTACAACTTGGCCAAACTACTTTCACACTATCTGTTATCATTGCCCAGCTTAGGTTAAAGTTAAAATGCTTTCACTAAACAAAAAACACCTTTAAATTGTAGCTGAACAATAGTAGAAAAACATGCAATTGTGAAACTGCTGGATGTTGTCATGACAGAATTGGTTGCGATTAAAACCACATTTTCCGGTCAACATCATCCGTCTGAGGATCATCAAGAACAGTGAGAGGGTTTCTAACTTGCCTTAAATACATCCTTAGCATAAAAAACATGAATCTATAGGGTTCCTACACCTTTTTGACTAAAATAGAAAATATATTTTCAGACATTGGAGTGCAAAACAAAAATGAGCTTGTTGGGTTTATCATCTGTAGTTCTTATAAATCACGAAACAACATGATGCTCAAGTGGGCTTCAGTGTGATGAGGTCCACTGGATTATCAGTAGCTGTTGGCAAATTAAATCAACTCAACTTTAAAATCTATACACCTGGATCTGTCAAATCTGGACATTTAGCCTACACTAAAGACAGACTATTTAAAGTAGGACAGCTGTCATTTCTTTCATTCAACTGGGGACCCAAAAAACCATTTTTATTTTCAGGATCAGTTTTTTCTACCCAAATTCATTTTGTTTATTTTATTTTTTTAAACAAATGTGGTTACATCCTAAAAAGTATAACTAAGAATAAAATAGGGGAGAAATTTTGTGTTTTAGTGAACAGAATAAGGGCTAAAGTCTGCAAACTCAAACATTTTCCATACTAATTCAGAACTTGAAATACGATCAATGCAATTTCATACTTTTCCAAACTGGGCAGGAACATTTGAAACCAAACCCAAGCAGCAGTTTTGATATTGTGCACCAAGATACTACAATCTCTATCTGATAAATAAGCATCTGGACTTTAAGTGGTGTTAAACAATGAAATAAAAGCTGGTATTTTTCTGTCACCTTTGGACGGTGGCGAGTTCCTGTTTAAGCGTCTCGATGTCGGTGAACTGAACAGCTTGGCCTCCTCCTCTGGTTTTAATCACCTCCCCCTGAAACATTAGGATCAGTCAGTCAGTCATTTTCTACCACTTATTCCATAGTGGGTCACGGGGAAGCTGGTGCCTATCTCCAGCAGTCTATGGGCGAGAGGCGGGATACACCCTGGACAGGTCACCAGTCCATCACAGGGCAACACACAAACAACCACGCACACACTCATTCATACACCTAAGGGCAATTTAGAGTGACCAATTAACCTAACAGGCATGTTTTTGGACTGTGGGAGGAAGCCGGAGTACCTGGTGAGAACCCACGCATGCACAGAGACAACATGCAAACTCCATGCAGAAAGACCCCATGCTGGGAATTGAACCCAGGACCTTCTTGCTACAAAGCAACAGTGCTACCAACTGCGCCACCGTGCAGCCGCATTAGGATCAGTTAAGTTATAATCAACTTTAATTAGTAGCAAAATAAACATAAAATAGTCTCACAAAAGTATAAAGACATCCCAACGTAAAGACAATCAGTTAACTTGGGAGGAGGTTTGAAGACAGGAATACCACAACATAAAAGCCAAAAATGTCAAACTTAAATTTGTTTTTCTGGAATTCAGAGTTAAGATTTCAGCCAATTATAAGATTTACAGATTTCTTCTTTATTTTATTCTCTAAAATAATGACAGTGAAAGTAAAAACTTCTCTCAGAACATAAAACTGATGTCAACCTGGGTGAAAAAGTAAACGCATGAAATTCTTCCTGCTGCGTTTTACTTGACCTTAATAAGTTTGGTCTGTATCTCGCCGTCGGAGGCGACCTCCTGATGTGTCAACACGTATCTGTCGCACTTGGAAAGGGCCTTCTCGTTGGGTGTGGACACCTGAATGGCGTTGGGGATGACGGGCTGCAGGACTGTCCCCAAGTCGAGGCTGGAGGACGGCTTGTGGTCTACCCATTTCTCAGCGCCAGCAGAACGGGAACGACGGTGGAGAGGACGCACCGGTGTTGTCGTCTGCTCGGATAACAAGTAAAATGATTCAAAGTAGAGCAAAAGACACGTAGAACCGCGTGAATAAAATGAACATCCTGAAGCCTGAAAAACAGGCCCAGTTTCACTAAAAGAAGCACAGAGAATTTTGTCTTTATTCTTCAACTTGATGCTGCTGCAGCTATCTCACTGACCCTGTTGCTTCTCTCGTCTATCAAGTCAAAGACAAAAATGGGGGAGGGGAGACAGGCTCCTTCCTGTCTACTACAGCACTCTCCTCCTCTCCTGGGTCGACGGGCTGAAGACCCGACAGGAGACTGGATTCTTTTGGGGGTCCTAGAGGACCTTAAACCCTGCCTGTTGTCTGGAGCTGCCCCCTGCTCCAATGAGGACACAGAATTGGCCACTGATAAGGAACAACGGCTGCTGGGAAGAGGGCATGTGGGTCTTGGGTTCATCTCAACTTCCTCAACTCTAATGGCTCTGACTGTAGGTGACCCTGGCACTGGACTGACCTGAGGAGACTCAACAGGGCTCTGAGGAGCAAAGTGAAAAGGCAAGGTTAGAGACATGATCAGAGGAAAAAATGTATATATTCAATAAGAACACCTGCACATTCTCCCAACCAGAACCTTGGCAAAAAACAAACAAACAAAAAAAATCATTAAAGTCAGTGATAATCTTAACATTAAAAACCATTTTCAACAACAAAAACAAAAGTGAGCCAAGCACTAAGAAGTCAACTTACAGGAAGAGGCGACGGTGATGCTGATCTCTTTGTTGGGGGCCGCTCCTCCCTGGAGGGCCGCTGAGGCTGACGCGGTGGAGGATCCGGTCGACCAGGAGTCTTGCTCTCTGTTACTATAGCCTTGAGTTGTTTCAGTTTCTCATCTTTTACCCAGAGCTTGTTCTGCATCTCAAGCTGCATTGCATTCACACGCCTCTCCTGCACAACAGCAAGGAGGTTAAAGTGCCACTGTGGTCACAAAGTCTGTCTTTTCAAAGTCCAAGAACACTCCAAAAGCAACGCATTGTTCCAACTTACACATTCTTTCTCCCACTTATGCTGCGTGTCTGAGACCATGCCCTGCATGCGCTGCTCCATGCGTCTCTTCTCAGAAAGCTCTCTCTGCATCCTATGCGCTCTGGTTTCCAGCTCCTGCTGCAGGGAACGCTTATCATCCTCATAGATTTTAGTTGTTTTCTGTAAGATGTCGATCTGGAACAGAGTCATGTCAGAACTTTAGAAAAACGAAAGAACATCTACACACCAGTAGTGTTTAAAAAGGTTAAAGAAGAACCTTGTGTTCTTGCATTTTGTTCTTCTTCTCTAATCGTTCGATCTCAGTCTTGTTACTGTGGATCACTTTGTCTTTCTCTACAAGTCTGCCATTGTGTTCGTGGATTAAATTCTCTTTGGAAATGAGATTGGAGTCCAGTTCTTGGAGCATAGACTTCATCATGATGGCTAAATTGAGAAGAAATGGAGGGTGAGCCAAAACAAGACACAGATGGCTTGTGAGAGACAAGCTGTGCGAAGGCACCTGCTCTGTTGTATTCTTCAATCATCATCTGCCGGATCCTCTGTCTGTTCTGCAACGCTTCAATCAGCCGGGGCAGAGTGATCTCATCGTTCGGGTCAGTGAGTTCACAGGAGGGCAGAGGCGGCAGGCTCAGCACAATGCCGTTTACAGGAGAGAACCCATCTAAAGAAACAAAATATGAACTTATGACACACTGTTTCCAAAACCACTGTCACGTCTGCCTGCATACTTCAGTGACATCCCATTCCTAATCTACTGGGTTTCAAATGATGACAGCCCACCGTTTGCAGATATAACAGCTTTTAACAAGGTTTAAGAGTGTGTTTATGGGAACTCTTTACCCTTCTTCCAGAAGAGCATTTGTGAGGTTAGACACTGATGTTGGACAAGAAGGCCTGGCTCAGAGCCTCTGCTCTAATTCATGCCAAAGATGTTCTTTCAGGTTGAGGTCAGGGCTCTGTGCAGATGAGTAAAGGTCTTTCACACCAAACTCATCGATGTTTGTTTTCTGGAACTTGCTTTGTGCACTGTCACACAGCCGTGTTGGAACAGGAAATAAGTCATCTCCAAACTGCTGCCACAAAGTTGTGAGCGTGAAATTGGCCAAAATCTCTTGGTATGAATTAGGAGCTCCTTTGACCAGAACTAAGCCCAACCCCTGTGTGGTCCCAGACAACTGCTCAGGCTTGTTTTATTTGTAGATAAATAAGAGCTTCTATTTATTACTTTTTGTCATGCTAGAGGCAACCCCCATATAAAATTAGTTCATACTTGAAAGTTATGGAAGCCACATCCTATAAGATGGATGAATGAACAAATGGATAAACAGAGGGATAACTGGATGTTTAATAAATACTACTTCAGGATTTAAACTTCTAAAAAGTAATAAATGAATAAAAGCGCACTTTTCTGAACTGCGGTCCCCATAAACATCAATACATTTGAAGGTGGTATGACCAAACTGGTTTTAGGTTCTCTTTGATTAAACGTACAGTTAGGGAGAAATTAATAATGCAAGTAAATATTGTTTTATATAAATATTAAAAAAAATAAATGTTATTACATCAGTAATTCAATCATGCCTTTTAGCCCATTTGGCTTATAGGGTGTAGTATTGTTACCTCGGTCTATTGGACCACCACGCTCCTCCAACCTGTGAGACAGCTCCTCTTTAAACGCCTGGTTTCGATTGCGGCGTCCTGGAGTGAAGCCACAGATGGGCCTATCCACTGGACGAGCCACCTCCACCTCCTGGGTCATCTCCGCAAACCGCATCACCAGCTGCACAGAAAGGAAGTTCCTTTAATAACCAGAAGCAACTTTTAACCATTTCAGAAGGACACAGTGAATTTGTGGGATCAACTTGCCAGCGTTTCCTCATAATCATCTGCCTTGGGGTTGACGCAGACGACCATTCGGACTTTTCCTTCTCCGTCAAAGTAGTTTTTAAACAGGTGGGTGACCTTGGAGTCTCTGTAAGGCACCATCTATAACAGAAAGTCTATGTTACCTGCAAGTTTTGAATGTAAATATTTAGCTTTAATCTGGCAACACCGACCTTGTTAGTGCCGCACATTTGGTTCTCCCGAAGTATTTCGATGCACGTCCGCAGATTAAGAAGAGACTGATTGATGTTTCCTGCGTGATAAAAAGTATTAGGTGGAGCAGAAGATTACTAGGTGTTAAATCTCATCTTCATGTTTAACAAACCTGCTTCACGTATCCGTGTGCCTTCAGCTCCCGTTCTACCAGTGCGCTCGCTTCCTGCCAGGTCAACCAGACACAGCTGACTGACACTCACCTGGTTTTTGTCCTGACAATCGAAAGGAGGAAAATCTAAATCCATTGTGCTGATTTTAACTCAACACCAGGAGGATTTTGAAATGTGGACTAAGCTCTGGGAAAAGAGGTTTGGCTGCGGCTCACCTGGAGAATGTTGTCACCATCTGCATCCAGAGGTGCCTGCGCTAGCTTGATGATAAACACACTGTGTGATCGGCTCGACTCTCTGTTCAGTCGAGTGTTTGCAACCTTTCTCTTCTTTTGACCTGCAAAAAGAAAAAAACACATAAATATAACAAATAATTCTTTTTTTTTTAAAATTAAATTCAAATTAAATTCATCCCAACAATTTATTGCACAAAACTTTATCCAATCCTTCCAGCTGATCTAAAACCTGCTCAGAGAGAAGATTAACCAAAGTCACTTCCTGGACAGAGCCGACCCGGAGACCAGCAATTCCAGGTCAGTCGCATCTAAAAATCATCACTGCAGTGTCTGTTTTTCAAAGCACGTTTCTGGATCTCTACAGCAACACTCACCTCTCCAGAACACCTGAAACGCTTCCTCAGCAGATTTGACTTCAACCTCCATACACCCAGCCACGTACATGTTGTGATTCTGATCTTCTCTAAGGATTTTCGATTGAGGCGCTCTACACCAATAGAAAAGTTAGGAAAGATTGTTATTCACTGAGGTGGAAGAGTATCTTTCTATCATGCAACAGGTGCAGAGCACGAAGCACTACATGCAGGTAGGTGTCAGGAGAGAGCTTCAGACACAAATAATGATCAAGCAGAAAGAAACATGAGTTTATAGACAGTTGTGACACAAAGCAAAGGCCACAGGCAGATAGTGGGTCATGTAAGGAGACAAAAATCAACTCAGAGTCATCAGATTTACACACTGAGTGATTGTTTACAAGCCTCTTGGATTTAAATAATCCGGGTTCCTGCACATGTTCCAGTTCAAGACTTGGCCTCCCCTTCACAATTCTGTTAAAACTTTCATTGTTCCCCGTTTTCCTTTGTTTATCTGGACTAAAGCAGATCAGCTCTATTTCAAATATCAATAACTATTAAATGTGCCAAATCTGGACTGTATTATACTACATTAGTACAGATTCAGGTTTCATTGTGATCAATCTAATAGAAATTTCATTTAAATGGAAATAAATGTAAAAAAAAAGTACCTACGTTTTTAATCTTCTAGATAATAGAATGAATAAATTTTGGAAATATGTAACATAAAAAAATGTCTTTTTTTCATACTTAACCAGACATGGATAATAGGAACCCTGATGTATAAGAGAGCTCTCTTATACATCAGGGTTTCTATGTCAAATACGTTCATATCACAGGTACATTTAACAACAGTAATAAGGGCTGTGAAATTAATAAAATTTATTAATTTATGCTCCAAGCCCAATTTTTAAAAACACCCCATCTTTTTATAAATATTTTTGACATCTTCTGCTTTGCAAATATCCTCTTACTGTATACCGTCTCCAGACTGGTTTTTCAGAGATCTTTTAGTAGCTGAACTGAAATGTCAGCAACTTGCTTGGTCAAAACAACATGGTACCATTTATTTGTTCCTTCTGAATTTATTTGATAAATTTGAACATTTTAATATACTTTGTAATTTAAAAACTGTGCACATATATTTATATTATATTGTAGATATGTTTATACTGTTTAATTTGTATTGTATTTCACCGACTACGCCAAAACAAATTCCTTGTATGTCCAAAAACGTACTTGGCAATAAAGCTTTTCTGATTCTGATTTAACTCCAATATAAAATAAATTTTTCAGAGACTATGGAAGTAAACTGTACAGCTAACTTTATTGGTGTTTAATTTTTACATAATATCCAACATTTAAATACATATGTGGTTATTTTAAGGGCTGATTCAACAACGAGGTTTCAGGGAAAATTTCATGCCAATGGCTACTTTGTTTTCTTGACTTAACAAGTAATCACTTTAACTAATCATGTCAGTATTGGCCAGAACCCAAAATAATTTTGATTATAACTTTGTTCCATAGTCAAGCAGCCCCCAACATTAATCTTGTAGATTCTCCTAAAAATATGCAAAAAAACAAAAACAAATTTGGCACCCATTATGGACTCGGGTTTCAACAAGGGACTAATAAATATTTCTTGCACCTAGCTGGGTGTTTAGTTTGCACTATCCAGTACATTTGGAAAAATGTCTCCATTTCTACTAAGGAGGTCCCTTTCTACTTTCTAAAACTCCACATATGTGTGACACGACAGCTCAACTAAATCATGCAGCTACTCTGATGTCTGTTGGATGAGTATTCACTGGCAACATACATGAACTCAGTGTTCTGGCGCACAGGTGTGCCTCCACCATTCCACCTAGCAAAAAGAAAACACAAAGGTTTTGTCCTCTAGCTAGTCTGCCATGAAACACCTTCATAAAAGGTTCTATACAAGTCAAGCATGATGCTTAAACATACATTTTAAACAAAAGGATACATGTTTTTATTTTAGAAGCTTACTTTGGTTTTATTGCGTCTTCCTGCGTTTCCTCCAAGAGGTCATAGATGTAGTTGTTATAGATTTCAATATAGGAGACAAAGACACTGTAGCTGCTGTCTTCATCCACACCGTCTGCTTTAAAAGCCTCCTCTGGTTTGAGCATGTCGCCAATTTCAGGATCTCTAAAGGTAGGATGTCTAAAGGTAGGAAATTACACACGTCCTTGATATTTGCTTTTTCAGCTGTAAAGTATTGATGTGCAGCTTGTTCTTTTCTACATCATTTACCTGGAGGAGGGAGTTTTAGGAACAATCAAACTGTTTTCCCGTCTCTGACGCTCCAACAAAGCATCAACTTCACATTGAATCTCCATACCGTTTTTATCATCAGTCTTAAAAACCTGAGCAAAGTAGATTCAATTAAGCAACGTTTAGAAAATATGGTTGTAGGTGATGTGGACTCAAAACAAAACATGATCATTGTGTGCTGCTCTTACATATTTTTTGGCCTGAAAGGGGCCGACGCTGTTGAAAATCATGTCGAGGGAGCGTGGCAGCAAACCGCCCTGACCTGGAGAGCCAGTCATGGTGAAAGTCTTCCCACTTCCTGTGACACCGTATGTGAAGAGCAGACCTGCAACAAATAGGGTATATCATCAGCCAACACTGAACTTAAACAGAAGAAAAAGCTGAAGATACCTAACGGCATTGTAATGTAGGGACACCTGGACAACTGAGGAGGCGTAGAGCTTTCACCCGAGAAAAAGAAAAACGGCTATCATCACGTCATAAAAAAACTTTGTAGTCCTAAGAACATATTTTTCATGTTTGTGCAGTATAATGTCACATTATCACAACGCACATTTATGACATCTTTTCATGTTCATACAATATTTATATTGCATGAACGTGATCATTATCGTGCAAATGTGTGGTGGTGTAGTTAGCATCATAGAGCTTCCCTTGCCCCTTTCAGTTGATCAATGAGAAATGCTGCCACCTCAATCGGATCAGTCGATCTTCATCCCATACAGACACCCTCTGCGTTTTAAGTTTCTTCTCAGTGTCAGTATTAATATCACATTAAAGTCCAAGCTGCTCAATTACAGCAAAATCTCTCCATGGCTCAATCCAAGCATAAAATACAAATTAATCAGTTCCAGTCGACGAGAAATTTCCTCAACCACTTACCTGGACTGCTACCGTCTTCATCATGTAAAAAGGTAAACATAATGATGAAACAATAAAATATATCATGGTTTAATGTGAAAGCTTTATTGTTCTAACACTATAATTTTCTTGTTTGTACGATATATTGACCACATTAGTAACTTAATTTGTATATTGTAATAATGAGATATTATATTGTACAAATATGAAAAGTATAGGGTTAGAACAATAAAGTGTTTATGTTATAACGTGATATAGCTCTATTTTTTATTTGCTGGTGTGGCGGCTCTATGCTTCTGTGGACAACTCACCATTAATGCATATTAAAATTGACTGTGTTGTTTCTGGGGTTGAGCTATGCCCTTACCGTTCTTTCCATTAATGAGGTCAACAACAAGAGGTTTGGCAACGTGCTCAAAGAGCTCCATCTGCGATATAGAAACTCCAAATACTTTTTTGAAGGAGTATTGTGTCTAAAAAGCAAAACAGATTAATTAATATAAAACAAAAACATGATATAATTGATTGTGCAAAAAACAAGAGATTTATTCCTTTTAAAACAATTCAAGTAAAAAGTCTGAACAGCTTTCCAATTTCTATACACTATTTACAGAATGATGAATCAAACAGACATTTTTTGGTAGACCTAAAATAAACAGCTTGTTCTTCTAGTTTGGATTTATTTTTTTATTGATTAAAAAATTAAAATAAAATCTAGGCCAAAGAATAGATAAGAATTCTGCTGACTTGAGTCCTTCAAAATTCACATTAAATACAATTATATATATCCAAGACCAAAGCAAGTAGAGAACGCTACCACCGCCACTCTAGTAAAATGCACTCTTGCTACATAATAGCTAGTTCATGAACCTAAAGAAAAAGGAGGAAATAAATGTGATCAGTCTGTATAAGAACCTAGAACAGCAGTGTAAACAATGTGTCTATAAGGTGTTATGATCTCTCTGCTTTGACATATCATCGAGATGTTACTATTCTGAACGATGTAATATCATCTAATTGTCCAACCTTAACTGCATATAAAACCTACGGTGTTCAAAATGCATAATGGCTGTGCTATTGATAAATTTTGTGAGTTGCTTTCTGTAATGGCTCCAAATAATTTGAAAAACAGCTTTTATAGGTTACACTCTGGCAAATATACTCAGTTTGTGCTTTACATGCAACAAATGCAAGGCATTTCCAAATTCCACAAGTAATCCACTTAAACAGATTTCAATACCGACCCATTTAACTGAGATTATGATATATTTCCTATATTCAAACAGCCCTGCACAGTTTTTCTGTGCACACTTAAATATAAAACCAAAAGGTACTGTATATTATGTGATTCCTCTGTGCTGTTTTGAACCTAGAATAGATACATATAAACATTCATGCGTTTGAAATAGTAACTTTTTAGACAATGTAACTAAGTTCTATGCAAAGCAACCAAAAAGAATCCTTGGAAGTCTGAACAACTTATTATTGGTGTTGATTTCATTGACCCGCAGCAGTAATGCAAAAGGTACACCTGCATGGCTGGATTAGTTACCTCTCTATATTCCCCATTGCGGTTTACTTTCAGGCCCTCAGGTGCATGCAGCTGGACGGTGGTGCTGCTGATCACCTCAATGCAGCACTCCTCGTCCTCCGCAACCAGAGGCCGCACACGTAGATACACCTGAGATAAACAAAAACAAAATCCTATTATTCTTGCAGAATGCCGTCCGATTACAAGCTGAAGACGCTACGGAGACATCCCTTTTAGTAGTTCGCCATATTGAAATGCCCCTTTATCAACCTCGGATACTTACCCCAACTGGGTCTTTCTGGCTGTTAGGAGGCTTTTTAGGAGGAGGCCGTCGGGGTGTTTTACACTTCCTGATAGTGAAGGAGACAATCCATTACATTTCAGTCCAGCATATGTAGTTGGAGTGATTTAAGACAGTAATTTGTAATGAGTGGCTACTCCGTTAACTATCCCGCAGCTAAGCTATCAGCCAAAGCCTCGACAACAGAGAACAATAGGTGGGCATTTGGAGATAACACGGTAAATATTAAAAAAAAAAAACTAGACAGGCGATGTGTGGGGGGAAATAAACTATACTTACGCTTGTCGGTTCATTGTGAAGAGCAATTTGCTTTAGTTTGACCGTCTCTGTTCCTCTAAATTTGAATCTTCCCTCCGCCTGATTTCAGACGGACCTTTTTCAAAACGAGCCGAAAGCAGCCAATAAGATCCCAGAACAAGAAACACGTGTTTCCGCCGGCACTTCCGTGTCTTCGATGGTAAATACACGGCACCAGACAAAAATGTAAAATATGTAGGGTCCTCCGTTTAAAATGACATGAAACATCGGTGTACGTTGACGTAGCAAATGGCGCAACCTGGGTGCCTAGCAACTGATAAACAGCATTGTAGAATTATCAGCAAGTCCTGTTATGCATTATTAAAGTTGTTATGTTACTTTGAAGAATCAAAGAATAACAAAATTATATATTTATCAGAATCAGCTTTATTGCCAAGTTTGTACATACAAACAAGGAATTTGACTCCGGTACACTTTGCTCTTTTGTTCTGTTTTTGCATTAAAGAATATACAAATTTACAATGTACAATATACAATGTACACATATCTAATAGAAAAGGTGCATTTGCAACATCTGTATGCTGTTGTTTTGTACTCTATTGAATGTTCATCAGAGAAACAGCCTGGGGGAAGAAACTGTCTCTGTGGCGGCTGGTCTTAGTGAACAGTGCTCTGTAGCGGCGGCCTGAAGGTAAAACTCTGAACAGTTTATGTGCAGGGTGTGTGGGGTCTGCAGAGATTTTAGCAGCTCTTTTCCTGACCCTAGACCTGTATAAGTCCTGGATGGAGGGAAGGTCAGCCCTGATTATTCTCTCTGCAGTCCTGATTATTCGTTGCAGTCTGGACCTGTCCTGTTTTATGGATGAGCCAAACCACACTGAGATGGATAAAGACAGGACAGACTGAATGATGGCAGTGTAGAAGATGACCAGCAGCTCCTGTGGAAGGTTGAACTTCTTGAGTTGCCTCAGGAAGTACAATCTCTGCTGGGCCTTCTTTCGAACAGTGTCTATGTGTGAAGACCATCTCAGGTCCTCAGAGATGGTGGTTCCTAAGAACCTGAAGTGGTCCACGGCCAATACAGTGTTGTTGAAGATGGTGAGGGGGGTGTATGAGGGTGGTGTTCTCCGAAAGTCCACCACCATTTCCACAGTCTTGAGTGGGTTCAGTTCAAGGTAGTTCTGACCGCACCAGTGTACCAGCCAATCCACTTGCTGTCTGTATGCAGACTCATCACCGTCCTGGATCAGTCCAATGACAGTGGTGTCATCTGCAAACTTAAGGAGTTTCACGGACGAGTCTGATGAGGTGCAGTCATTTGTGTACAGGGAAGGAAGGAATTCAAACTATTTATGACAGTGCTTGTCAGATATAGCCTTTTACAAGCTTGGACAAATACAAATATACTACACAGTAAAGTTTTGATAAGTCCTCTATCATATGCCTTATATTATTTTATCAACAAAAACTACTAGGAAATACAAAAATAAGCTGAACTACCTAGGAGGATATAAACATTAAACAAATGTATAACCTAAACAATCCAGCTGATAAGAACTAACTAGAATAATGACTGAATACTGAATCATTATTCTCATTTTAAATCTTACAGTCGTGTATATATTGCATATCAAGTTGTGACTTAATGATAGGTTATAGGATAATTGAATCATTATAACATATTAATGAAATATACCTAGAAAAATTGACAAGTGGTGTACATATGTATTAAGCTCAATTTTATTCTCATCAGGCTAAGTACAGTCCATTGCAAAACACTAGCTTTAGAAGTTTTAAAGAGTAAATTAAGTCAGACATGGTGGTGGTAGCCTCATGTTAAAAGTGTTTTTGTTCCCTAGGGTCAGATGGAATGTGGAGGAATTTGTAGAAAGACGAATGAAGCTAAATACAGGGCAATACTGAAAGAAAACCTGTTAGAGACTGCAGAAGACTTGAGACTGGGGCGGAGAGTCACTTCCCAATGCACGCCATACTTTTCAGATACTTCTTTGCATGTAAAAAAAAACATTTGAGACCCATTTATACTTTTTTGTCCAATTCACAATTCCGCACAACATTGCGTTGGTCTATGACATCAAATCCCAATAAAATATTCAAGTTTGTAGTTAGATCGTTCAAAAATTTGAAAAGTTTCAAGAGGTTTGTTGACATTAGTCATTGTTTTTGTAACGCTGAAATATCAGATTTATTTATGTAATTGTGCACATTGACACATTTAAACCATCTTAGTTTTTCTAGGTTTGCTGCCTTTTTAATGCATTTATTTTTAGAAATCAACCTGTCCAGCTTCAGCTGTTTTTTTATGTGGATCTACCTGTGTCTTTGACAAAGTGAATTATTATTATTATTAGCAACCTCATGGTTAGCAGCGGAGCCAGATTATTAATTTAAAACTAAAACAACGGAACGCATTCGCAATTTAAATTCATGTTAAATAAACACATAACGATGCAATTTTTTATTTTTGTTTCTTCTCAACAGGAAGAGGTTTGGCGTATAAATATTCCTGCATTAACTGTAATGTCAGAAACAGCGCCCCCTATCGTACGCCGTCTATATAACGCATAGGTTACAAAACACAAGCACGCAGCCATTGAAGTCACGTGTTCTGCAGCGTTATGCAAACAGAAGTTCCTGGTGCTGATTTGCAGCAGTTTAAGATCACCGTCACAGGTAAGCAGCAGGTACGAACATCATATTTGAGGGCAGATTGATTGCTGTCGAGTTAAATCATTTCTGATGTAACAGGCTGGCAAAATGAAAAGCAAGCCCACCAAGAGACTAGCAAATGGATCAAAAAGTAAAATGACGAAAAGAGCCGCAGAGGACTCTGGCCTGTCGCCGACTAAAAAACTGCGAGACAAGATAGATGGAGAAACATCCAAAGCAGGTGTGGTGCAGTGATTGGACGGCTTCCAGAGTTGTATCAGAGTTGCTTTAGTTTTGGTGGCTGAATTGTTTTTTTCGTCTTGCAGGACCTCCTTACAGTTCTGCAGGAGCCCAGAGGAAGAATGGCCATGGGAGCATTTTGCACTATATATACAAGAGCACTCTGGGTCAGAGTTTGCACTCTCAGATGAGACGGGTAAACATCCCTGCTTGGTCCAGGATCAAGTAGTGCTGTATATTGTGGTGAAATAAGCTCTAATTTCTCTGAGTGGTCATTTAAAATTGTCGTGTAAAATAGAAAACTTGTCATTAGGATAAAGTGAAGAGCACATTTAGTATTTACACATTTACAGGTTTAAAAATGCAGTTTTAATAGTTAACTACACTTACCAGCCAGTTGATTAAGTACACCTTGCTGGGATCGGGTTGGACCTGCTTTTACTATCAGATCTGCCTTTATTTGTTGTAGCACAGATTCAATAAGGTCAATCAGAAATTTTGGTCCAGATGTACATATTGGCATCAAGCAGTGGCTGCATATCTGTCAGCTACACATCCATGCTGCAAATCTACTGTTCCACTGCATGCCAAACATGCTCTGTTGGATTGAGATCTGGTGACTATGGTGGCCACTGAAGCTCAGTGAACTCATTGACATGTTTAAAATGATTTGAGTTTCATCCTGCTGGAAGTAGCCTTCAGAAGACCCCTTTCTGAGGTCATTAAGAGATAGACATGGTGTCCAACAATACTCAAGATGTCTTTGGCATTAAGTGCCCTAATTGTGGCAAGAAAATATCCCCAACACCATTACACCTCTCTCACAGATGTCGATTCCAAGCAGGATGGATCCATGCTTTTATGTTGGTTACACCAGACTCTCATGCTACCATCTAAATGTCAGAGCTGAAATCGAGACTCGTCGGACCAGGTATTGACACCTGAGGTCCAAACTACACACTACAATGTGTAGTTTGGTTCAGCACAGCGCAGAAAACACTACACAGACCTAAAATCAGACTGTTCATCTCATAATCTGATTGTGTGCCATTCTTTCCTGTCTCCTCTAGCCTTTTTTGTCTGTTTCCTGGAAGTTATTCTCAGCATACAATATGGTGTATCTGGTTCCAATTATAGTGCCTTGCAAAACTATACACACCCTTTAAACTTTTTTAGGTTAGGTCATTTTACAACTACACATTTCGATGTGTTTTATTTGGAATTGATAGCCAACACAAAGTAGTGCATAATAGTGAAGTGGAAGGAAAATAGTTTTCAAATCTCATCCATCTTCCCATCAACTGTGACCAGCCTCCCTGTCTCTGCTGAAGAAAAGCATCCACATAACATAATGCTGGCACCACCATAATTTTCAATGTGGTTTGGGAGTTCAGGGTGATTTGCAGTTGGTTTTCTCATAGTGTTTTGCATGTTGGTCCAAAGGTTCCCCTCTGACCAGAGCATTTTCTTCCTGAGTTCTCAGTGATTTGTCCAAAGCTTGAGGTACTATCTTATAATCCAACCCTTCTTTAAACGTTTCCAAGTCCTTATCTTGACCTGTCTAGTGTGTTCCTTGATCTTCATGAAGCTGATTGTCCCTTAATGTTTTCTAGTAAGTTACTTGCTGGGTGACGTCTGAAAGCAATTGGTTGCATTTGATCTGTCTAAAGGGGGCTGAATACAAATGAATGCAACACTTGTACTTTTTTATGTAACAAAAGGCCTGAAAACCACGAATCCTTTTCCTATCACTTCAGTCATTCACGGCTTTTTGTTGGTCTGTCACATAAAATCCGAAAATATGAATCCTCCTTCAAATTTATGGATCTGCAGTGTGATAAAGCATACTGAATGTCTTATTCTACCTGAAGTTTGGTCATTAAAACTTGTTCTCTATCTCTCGCAGTGTCTCCAGGAGCCCTTCGTTCGATCTCTGTCATCCTATCATTTCCACGGTGCCGGCAGTCCGTTCGACCGCAGGATCACCTGTCTGGAGTGGCACCCCACTCACCCCACCACTGTGGCGGCTGCCTCGAAAGGGGGGGACATTTTTCTGTGGGACTTTGAGAAGTCTGAGAAGAAAAGCTTTATTCGAGGGGTGAGTTGATGCGTGTGGTTTTATCTCAGTAACGAACAGCGTGAGGGGTCCTTCTCACATTTAAAACAATCTGCCATACTTTTGTGGCTGAAGAAAGTTACATTTTGACGTTGATTTGTAGAAGCGTGCCTCTTAGATTCGACAATGTGTTGTTGATTCTCTGCTTAGATGGGGCCTGGAGATTCAGTTACAGACATGAAGTTTAACCTGTTAAATCCCACTCAGCTGTTCACCTCGTCTATGGGAGGTATGACAGCACTCCGAGATTTCAGTGGGACAACCCTAACAGTGTTTGCCAACACAGACACCCTGAAGTAAGATTACGAGCCCTCTTTCTCCATCAGGGTTGAAGGCATCAGTCCAGCATCAGTCTTCTTATCCGGTGGCTCCAACTGATTTAAGCCTTGGCATGTAATAGTCAATCTCTAACTGTGAACCCGTTATAGGCTTGCATGTGTATTTGTGTGTGCAGAACGGAGCAGGAGACTTTATTGGAGGGATGAAGTTTTGCTCCACAGACCTTTCCAGAATTTATGCGGCCTCTGGTGAGGGGACACTGAGCCTGCAGAGCTTTGAGGGCCACACTCCCACCCTACTGTCCAGAACTCAAGACTGTGGTCATGATCACCACAATGTTTGGTGAGAAAACTGGAAAGAAGACTGATGCTTGACGGTGACTTAAACATCTGCAGTTATAGTGCCTTCAAAAGGGGCTATAAGCATTAAGCTGTTTCTGTTTTCTCATATTACAACCACAAGCCTCTGTATTTTTGGGGGAGTGATTTTATTTGATAAACTAGTTGTGTCCAAATGTAAAATTGTCAATGTTATTTATATAGTCAGTCATTTTCTACCGCTTATTCCATAGTGGGTCGCGGGGGAGCTGGTGCCTATCTCCAGCTGTCTATGGGCGAGAGGCGGGGTACACCCTGAACAGGTCGCCAGTCCATCGCAGGGCAACACACAAACAACCACACACGCACTCATTCATACACCTAAGGTCAATTTAGAGTGACCAATTAACCTAACAGGCATATCTTTGGACTGTGGGAGGAAGCTGGAGTACCTGGTGAGAACCCATGCATGCACGGGGAGAACATGCAAACTCCATGCAGAAAGACCCCCGGCCAGGAATCAAACCCAGCTGTGAAGGTCTCCGAAGTTTATTAGAGAACATTAGTGAACAAGCCGCATCATGAAGACCAAGGAAATGTTGAAGACAGGTCAGGGAGATAGCTGGAACAGGTTATAAATTCCATTTCTCCGTCAGAAATGGAAAACATTGAGATTTGTGGATGTAATGTGAAAATGTTCAAGTTGTATGAATATTTTTGCAAGGCACTGAACTTCCCTGTATATTCTTATGCAGATAGTTTTGCATTTTTTGCTGTAAAATCTATCCAAAGTCAGTTTGTTTATAAGTTTTTTTTTTTGTGTGTCTAAAAGTCATTTGCTAAAGCTCAGACCAAATACGTTCATTCAATTGTTTGGAATAAGCAAATAACACAAGTCTGATTAAGTACAAAAGTATAAAGATGTTGGTTGGGGGGGTGGAATGCCACACGATCGAGTAGACCTTTTTTAAATTTTGAACTTTCTAAATGGCTGTAATATTTTTAAAGATGATTTATCACGTTATCAGTCACACCATAGTATTTTGTTCGCTGCTTATGACATATATCCTCTAAATGGACATTCTTATTTTTTTCCCAGCTTTTGGTACTGTTGCGTCGATGTGTCTGTGAGTCGACAGATGCTTGTGACTGGGGACAACGTGGGAGAGCTCATACTTCTGGGTCTGGACGGGCAAAAGGTGCTTCAGCTAGAAGCAAAAAGTCGTTTCTTTACACCATTTAACACCAGTCTTAACTTCTAAGAATCTTTTTTTTTATATATGCTCTAAATGAGTTGGAGTTGAAGATTTATTTAGGGCAAAAAGACTAAAGGCGTTAAAGGTCCGGAGTTGGCAAAGACTAAATCAACAGTTTTGTTTATGCTCAGAAAGAAGGAAGAAACCTGGTGAAATCAAAGTTAATATTACTCCCAGTCGGAAGAATCATGTTGGTTCTGTTAAAAACTGACTTTAAACCTAAAAGAACAGGTATGAATAATTCTGGTATTTTTGTTGCCAAGAGACTCATTAGAAGGGTCTACCTCAAGATTCAAACCACTTCTAACATTTAATAACTTTGATGAGCAGAAAAGCCAGGTATTAAAGATTAACTTAGTAAATTAGACTGCTGAACGGCAGCTGAAATGTCTAGTAGT
Source organism: Girardinichthys multiradiatus (assembly GCF_021462225.1). Lineage (NCBI taxonomy): Eukaryota > Metazoa > Chordata > Actinopteri > Cyprinodontiformes > Goodeidae > Girardinichthys > Girardinichthys multiradiatus. The sequence goes on along the minus strand of NC_061795.1, from coordinate 24,670,996 downwards.
ATACAGTAGCTCTCAAGAGTGAATGCACCCCTAACATTTCTGTAAATATTTCATTATATCTTTACATGGGACAACACTGATGATATACTTTGATACAATGTAAAGTAGTCAGTGTAAAGTTGTGTACATCCTCTCAAAATAACTCGACACACAGCCATTAATATCTAAACCACTGGCAACAAAAGTGAGAACACCTCTTAGGTTTTTTTATTTTTATGAACGTACCTAGGAAAACAGACTATGGAATGAATCAGTTTAATTTGGATAAAATGTTAAAGCTTGCACTTATTTCTCACTCTGGCAGAGTACTGACAGGTTTGATGATGATTTTTTTTTTTCCTGCTGTAAACTACTGTCAATAACTGTTTTCTATATGGAAGAGTAGAAAAAGATTGTGTATTCATATTCCTGATGCCTTCGGTCCGTTTAATTTTTAGATTTTCAGCAGCAAGTTGCACAAAGCCAAAGTGACACATGCAGAGTTTAACTCCCGATGCGACTGGTTGCTGGCGACGGCCTCGGTTGATCACACGGTGAAGCTTTGGGACCTGAGGAACATCAAGGACAAGAAGAGCTTCCTCCACGAACTGCCTCACGAGAGAGCTGTCAACTCAGGTTCGAATTCTCCTCTTTTGAAAAAATTATCTTTAGCTTAATAAAAATCTTCAGGCTTCAGAACACTTGCAGTAACAAGTTAGAGCAGAAAAAATCTAAACTAAAAACATAAAGAACAGTGGAAACAGCTCACAGTTGAGTAGAATTTTATGCCATAAGAGATTTTATTCTACATGCAGATGACAGAAAAAAAGCCTTAGAAAGTTTCACAAATGTTTCAGACTGATGAAAACATTTGTAATTGCCAAAAAATACCTTCACCCAGTAGTTTGGTGACTGCCTTATTTTTCATACTTATTAAGGTTCTGGAACATCGAATCAGCAAAGTTCTAGTTCTGCTTATTTGAAACGTCCCCAACACGTATATATTTCAGCTGTGTGACTTAGGTTTTTTTTCCCCTGGAACTTAATTTTCCAGACCTTATATGTTACCCTGACCGTCGGTCTGTGTCTGCTGACCCTTAGAGGGTGACTGCTGTTTCCAGACAGTTGCTGCTTTTATCGTTAGTAATTGGAGCAAAGAAAAAATTGTAAACTCAGACCCATAAAGTCATATTGCTGTTGTTTCATAACAATTGTTATGTCTCTCTTTAGTGAAGCATTTAGCAAATAGAAATACTTTTGATAATCCCAAATTAACTAAAAATTTAAAAGGTTTGTCTTTTTATACAGTGCATGTAAATGGATGGATTCCAGCTTTCTTTACAGCAAATACCTTAAGTCCCTTTTAAAAAAAAAAAAAAAGAAGCTTGTGGTCACAATTAATGGCTCTGAATAATGATGAAATATAAGAGATGAGAACAGATAGTTTAAAGAAGTGGGAGTTGGGACTTTATTAGGAGATAAAAACCTAAAAGAACATCAGATCTCTCTTAACTTCCATTGTTTTTGTTGTAAAACGAAATGATCATTGATCACTTCTGTTAATCTTCTGTTTGATGGGTCTCTGCAGCCTATTTCAACCCTCTGGACTGCTCCAAGCTGCTCACCACAGACCAGCACGACCAGATCCGCGTGTACTCGTCCTGTGACTGGTCGAAGCCTCAGCACATCATCCAGCACCCACACAGACAGTTCCAGCACCTCACTCCCATCAAGGTTGGTTGCCTCTCTTCAGGTTTAATGGGAGTAAAAGCAGAATATAACAAATCCTTTTTTATGACAATTTTATCCAATTTCCATCTGGTTTTACACGTAAAAATCTCATTTTCAGCACCACTGATATAGAAATATGAAAGAAGTAATTTGTTTGAACTAGAGTCTATTTGTGACAACAGAATACTGATCCGATTGTTCTGTAGGCCACATGGCATCCCCTGCATGACCTGATTGTGGTGGGGCGTTACCCGGATGACCGCGTCTGTCCTGGAGATCAGAGAACCATTGACCTCTTTGACTCCAACAGTGGGGAGCTGGTGTTTCAGATGTATGATTCCACTGCCTCAGGGATCAAATCTGTAAATATCATTTTATTTAAATATAAGCAAGTTAAAATGAGCTCCAATACTGCACTCATTAAACCGAGGGACTCTGTTTTTACAGATCAACAAGTTCAGTCCGATGGGCGACGTCATCGGATCTGGAATGGGTGAGTTTGTTGAACCTGAATCAGATCAGTTAAGGTGCCTTGTGAAGGTTTTATACTCCGTTACCTTTCTCACATTTTGTCACGTTACAGCTAGAAAACTCCATGGTATTTTATTGGGATATTTTTTGTGATGCAGCAACAAAAAGCAGTAGATAATTGTGAAGGAAAACGATAAGTGGTTTGCAAATGCAGAAACTTAACATGTGTATTTTTTATTTGGGTCTGGACTTTAATTGAGGCAGTCTAACACATGAATAGGGTTTAATCTAAACCACTCTGTCTATGCCATTTGTAGCCATTGTCATCCACCCCAGTCTCAAGTCTTTTGCAGCCTCTCGCAGATTTTCTGCCCTTTATTTAGTTTTATCCATTACCTGATCTACTTCCCTGTCCTTGTTGAAGAAAAGCCTACACACACACAGTATAATGCTGCCTCCATTGCTGTTTTGTTCAGAGTGATGTGAAGGATTAGATCTTTGCTCTGATGGTGTTTAGCATGCAGGCCACGTAGTTTAATTTTGTTCTGATCTGACCAGAGCCCCTCAATTCATATTTTTGCTGTTTCCTACTTGGCCTGTAACAAACTGCAAACAGAACTTCTAACGTCTTACTTTTAACAGTGGTCTTTCTTTTGGCCACTCTTCAGGAAGCCCGGATTTGTGGAGTGCACAACTAATATTGTCTGTCGACATGTTCTCTGCAGCTCCTCCAGAGTTACCATAGGCCTCTTGGTTGTTCTCATGTTAATGTTCTCCTTAGGTTACTTCTGTAGGCAGCTGTTTGCACTGGATTTTATTTAAGGGTATTGGAGTAAGGTGGGATGATACACGCCACACTTTTCAGATTTGTATTAGTAAAACATTTTGAAAATCATGTATAATCCTTCCATTTCACAATTCTGTTCTCTCTTGTGTTTTTATACCATATAGGGTCCTAGTAAATACATTGTGGCTTGTGAAGTGTAACATGAATAAATGTAAAATAGGTTAAGGGGTATAAATAGTTTATTAAACAATAAAACTGTGTTCTGATCGCTCTCAGGTGTAACACTACTGATCTGGGACCACGATGAGTCGTTTGTCAGCGACCGACACAAACCGCTTGAGGAAACATCAGCTTCAGCGGAAGGGTTAAGAGGTCAGCGAAGGAATCAGCAGCGCTCTAGCAGAGACCGGAGGGGTCTGGCTGGGGATGCAAACCTGAAGAAAAAGCTAGCTTCTCTGGAAGAAAGGGAGACCAAAACCAAAACCAGGTGCACCAAACAAAAACAAACTCAGATGAGGAAGAAGTAAACTGTCAGAGAACTAAAATATTTACAATTTTTCTGTACATTTCTCTATTACTGGTTGTGTTTCTAAGATCAGGGATTGTTTGCATGTTCAAAAAATGTTCTTGATACTTTTATATGAACCATTTATATTTAAAGGGCTGTGTACATTTTCCCAGCACTTTTTCTACTGTAAAACAATAAATATCCTTATTCATACATTGTTGGTTATTTCGTTGGAAAATCTTTGCATATATATATAATTTTAAGATCCAAGCCTGCAAAAAAAAAATGCACACACCTTGATGGTTTCTTTAAGTATAATTGAAGAGAAAACCTCCCCGTAATTCGTAGGCGGTGACGTTTGCCAGCTGGAGGAGCACTCCACCCCAGGCTTCTCGCTCCTCTTTGCTCCTCTGTACCCCAGCCTGCAGAGCAGCGTACACCATGCTCAGAACCAGGTTCTTAAACTGTTCCTGAGTCAGAGGCGTCTTCTGTCGAGCCTCCAGTCTTTGTACCATAAGCTCCATTGAGCTCTGATGTTTTGGAATGCCGTCATTGATCTGAGACAGGAATTCCCGCCCTTTCCTCATCGATGCCAGCTCCTCGTCAAGCAGGAACACGTTGTTATCCGGGTTTATCTTCACCCCACCCAGCAAAAACTGGATGCAGAATATGAAAGAAAAGGTTTTGTCCATGTAGAAGAAACAGCATAAATACTTTAGGTATCTGGAAGTGTGTTGAAGTCAGATATAAAGGTACCTCAAACATCAAGTTTCCATCAGAGAGAGACGAGGCAGCCGTTGCAGGATCTGGACCTATGCCTGCTGCCACGTGTGAAGAAGGAAAAATTGTAATACACTTTAAATTAGTCACTGTCGAAAATCGAGCTGATCTGCCATTATAGCTGACATTGCTTCAGTATCAACAATGCACACTGGACAACATATTAACTACTTTAATGTAGCAACATATAAGATACCAGAATTCCTGTTTTTACTCACCATGCAGCACTTGATCAAGCCAAAGTCCCAGAATAATTGGGAGCCAGAGTTTTAGTTGTGCATTCATGCTTCTCTCGTTTAGAACAAAAATAGGAAAAGCAACATCTCTCTTACCTCTGTACTCTAAAATGCCTGCTGAATACCACACATTTTTCCAACTTGGAAAAAGGCAGCAGAGGCCAGATAGCTCATCTGCTATGAGTATATTTTGTGGAAATGTTTTTTAATATGAACCTTTTACCTTGCAAAACTCACACAGGCAAATATTTTTTCCCTATTCAAGTACAAAAAACATTAAATACATCACAAAGACTAAATGCTTAACTTTTGTTGCACAGTCTTGTTCTTTCTTTATTCCATGGCCTTACCTGTAACACCTGGACATGGCTAAAACTGGATCAAAACGAAAAAGTCTCACCCACTCTTACTTTATTTGAATACCAAATGCAGATCTGCAAGGAAAATCTGAATTTTTTTAGTTTTCGTTTTTAGATTGTAAAAAACATCACGTGGAAATTTGACTGAAGGAAGCAGTCCCGGATGATTTGTTTGAAGTCACAATATCGTGAAGGTTTGAATGAAGGTCCAAGTGCAGGGAATAATCTGAATAGGACCTCTCAGATTGACCTCCAGGGCAGTGGCCACCACTACAAAATTGCTACTGTGCCTCTGTGCTCAATGGGACTTTCAAAGCAGCAGAAATTGTTCGGTATCCTTCCCCAGATTTGTGCCTCAAGACAATCCTGTCTCAGATCTACAGGCAGTTACTTTGACTTCATTATTGGTGTTTGCACTCTGACATGCACTGTGGGGCCTTATATAAACAGGTATGTACCTTTCCTAATCATGTCCAATCAACTGAATTTACCACAGCTGGACTACATTTAAGCTGTAGAAACATCAACAAGGATGATCAGTAGAAACAATATGCACCTCAGCTCAATTTGGATCTTCATGGCAAAGTCTGTTAATATTTACATATATGTGATTTAGTAAATGTGAGATAACTATATGATTTTAATTACAAATTCAATTTGTTTACACCATTTTCCCTTTGATTACTGCTCTGTTGTATAAACTGTATTAACATTTCTCATTCAACTATTCCAACTCCTGCTTAAATATTCATAATTCTATGTTATAATTACAGTTTGTGTTATACATCAAAGCATTTATAGTATCATTTCATTGTATGTAGTCATTAAGGTGTTTAATATGTATATATATATATATAAATTTGACAAGTTTTTCATTTGTTGGACTGAATAAGAAACTGCAGGGACAAAGGTCTGCCACACGAGGGCAGTAAGCATTTGATGTCTTTTTGTACAACAACTGTGTTTACTTCCGGTGAACCGTTTAGCTGTCTCTGAATGCTGCAGCAGTGCATATAAAGGTAGCGTATCTGCACGTTTGTCACATTTGTTACATGATCATTTGTCTAGTTCTAAGTTTTCTTCAGAATATTTGAGTAGAACTTTTAGTAGACGAATTAGCAGGCGGCTTGCTGCTGTGGGCGCTAACTGCAGTCAAACATAACAGCACAGCTAGCGATAGCCTTAGCTTAGCCAATTAGCATCTGGAGTCACTTGTCGTTTTCAGGTTTCTGCTGTCATGTCAAAGACTATTAGAAAAAATGTATAAAGTGAACGAATTAATTTAATTCATTGTTTAAAATGTCTCATTTTATTTAAAAGACTTTTGAACGGTAGGTGCCCATTTTTGCAAAAACACTGATGCAGAATTTAATAAAGAATATGTAATTTAATATCCAAATTAGGAATTTATGCTCAGTGAGTGACCACATGACACTGCTCGTTTACATAGCTTTATAAGCAAAAATAAACCAACAGCCTTCACTCACACATATTTTAACAGCAGACACTATAAAAACAGAATTAACGTTTACAACATCCTATTCAACCCATCGCACAAGGCTTGTCAAGTTTTAAAGAAATACTTTAATAAATAGATGATCAAATAAAACATCTAATTAGGAAAAAAAAGGTTTTACTTTTTATACCTGCTGATCAGAGAAAGGTAACATTTAAAACCTGTTGCATCAGTGTTTGTCAAGGAAAATATCTGATTACTTTTGGTATGAAGGACCCTTGCATCCTGTTGTTTTAAGTGCCAGGGAGCAGTATCTTCTACCTGAGAATTAAAAGTAAAGACTGAATGTTTTTATCAGCTAAAATACTTCCTGTTCTGTTAAGAGGTCACAGTGCATATATGTGTTCTAAGTTATTTAGATGGATGCTGAACAGTTTACTGGGGTTAGGATTAACATATTGGACCGATATCGATGTCAACATGAAATGAAACTGGCCTTTTCAGAAAATAAAGCATTTATTGTCCTACTTCAAGCTGTTCTGTTGAAAATTCCAAGCCATCTTTTTAATGTTTGCTTACTATTGCACTAATTAACATTTTCTCTAATCCAGAGTTAATTTAAGAACTGTGAGAATATTTTCCCCAATAATCCAGAGTTTAACTGTAAACATTTGCTTTGTTGTTTTGAATGTGACAGGCAGTAAAGATGGAGTCCAGTGAGGAGGGCGGCGTCAGTGTCCGAGGCTGTGTCGGAGAGGAGAATTACTTCATTGGATACACCTTCACTGACCGCTCTCATTCCAGCCGCGTAGTGAAGAGCATCATGGACCTGTGCCTAGAGGACGGCCTGTTTGCAGATGTTACCATCAACGTGGACGACAAGCAGTTTCACCTGCACCGGCTGGTTCTGTCAGCGCAGAGCAGTTTCTTCCGCTCCATGTTCACCTCCAACCTCAAAGAGTCCCACAACCGCTCAATCGAGCTTAAGGATGTAAGCGCCTCTGTCTTCCAGCTGCTGATCGACTACATCTACCACGGCACCATTAAACTGCGGGTGGAGGAGCTGCAGGACACTTATGAGATGGCGGACATGTACCAGCTGACGGCTCTGTTTGAGGAATGCTCCCGCTTCCTCTCGCGGACGGTGGAGGTCAAGAACTGCTTACAGGTGATTTATTGTCTTTCGCTGGAGTAACAGGCCACACTGTTATAGAACATTTATGCTGAATCTTTTTCTGTTTTTTTGTCTAGGTGATGTGGCTTGCAGACAGACACAGTGACCAGGAGTTGTATACTGCAGCCAAGCAGTGTGCTAAAATCCACCTCGCTCAACTCTATCAGACAGAAGAATATCTCAGTCTGCCTCTCTGTCTGCTGCTGGATATCATCAAGGGTATTGCCTGTCAATAAATACATTTTAATAAGTTAAACCTTTTAGGTTTTCATTTACCTTCTATTTAAAACATGTACAGAAATCCTTAAGGTCCAAATACAATGTAAATCCATCCACATTTTCCAGTCTTTTCTTATTTGAAAGGAAAATAAATCTTGCAAATTTTGCGGCCAACTAATCAGCAATAGGTGTTCTGACTTTGCTTCTAAAATGTCCTTTTAAACCATACAGGAAAATTGAGGTTGAATTTCATAAACTTCTGTTTATCAACATTGTTCAAAATACTTTTTCTTTGTGTTTAGATGGAGTTCCCAGCTCCCAGAATCCATTGATGGCCATCGAGTCGTGGATAAACCATAACAAGGTTGAGAGAGAGGAGTTCTCCTGCCTCCTCCAGGAGAATCTGAAGGTAAAATTTGAAGACCGGCCAATCAGGCTTTTCTTGGCCAGTCCTGATTTCCATTTTTTTCTGGTCTTGCTTGCCAATTACAGGTATCTATTTAAGGCATCTTTTCTTTCTTTAATTAATAAATGTAACTCAACATTTAAATGTGTCAGACATTGATCAAGAAGATGTCCCATCATGGAGCTAGTTAATTTGAAAACAACAAAAAATAAATGAAACACAAACTCATTCCTGTGCATACATCAAGGCGTATGTCGCTAAACTTTGTCTGATTTTTACCAGACTCAAAACAACATGAATCGAAAAATGAACTGTTTGTTGCTACATTTACAGGCATAAAAACGTGGGAATGTTCAGTGTTGATGCATTTGAACAGAAAAAGAATTCAGATATTTTTTTTTCTTCAACTGTTTGATCACTGATTAGAGTTGATCAAGAGAAAATTGTTTGATTTTGATCGCTGGCCACTAGTTCTCTATAAACATTGTTTTTTTTTTTTCAATGCATGTGTTAATAATTAACAATAAGATTCACACTGGCAACATGGAAAGGACATGAACATGTTGTCAAAGAAGATGTACCGTATTTTCCGCACTATAAGGCGCACTTAAAAACCATTAATTTTCTCAACAAATGACAGTGCGCCTTGTAATCCGGAGCGCCTTATATATGGATCAATTGGTTAATTGGTTGATCCATACTGGTTGTACACGGCGCTCTGTCAAAATGTTTCAGTACGACTGGTAAACTACAAAGCCGCACCGCTTGCAGCATTACGGCTACCGTAGTCAGGGGCGTCGCTGAAGTAATAGCGGTAAACATCTGTACTGTGCTTACTCCTAGTCCAACACCACTTGTGTGTGTATAACGTTTGAATGTACTGTTGCAGGAATTGCCTGAACTATATGTGATTAGAAGCTCAGTGTGTGGGGTGTATGTTTCGTGTGTGTATGGAAGATGTTGACATTACTCCTCCGGACAGAGGTGGCGCTGTGTGCTGCCGTAGCTGAGAATCAAGAGTGAAGGAGTGACGTCGGTATTATTGTGTGTGTGGGGTGGGTAGAGACGGCGACTGGAGCAGCGGTGTATGAGTCTGTAAGCCCTGTGTTTTTACGTGCTGCAAAGTCATTAAAAAGAACCCCAAATCTCGTCAACAACTCAGTGTTTTGATGCTGTTTCTTCATGCTCAACTCAGCAACGTATGAGTGAGGGAGTTAACCCCGAGGAAACTAGTAACTTCGGCCCTGGAGAAAGCGTCTCCCCTGTGTCATCAGACTACGGTCAGGGGACAAAAACAGGAAAGGTTAACAATACTAACGTTTGATTTCAACTTCAACTTCATAGACTCCAATGCATTCCTAACTATTGGCTCTATTCAATAGATTTCTATGTAGAGGAGACCTTACCATGAGAGTGAATGGAGTTATCAGAACGCTGGTTTGTAGTGTATTAATAAAGTTTAACTGACTGACTTATCTGACTGTTTTGTTGACATTCTCTTTAGCACAGCTCCATCTAGTGGATGCATAACGCAACCCCAGTCAAACGTTTGACTGCAGTAGCTTCTATTCTATGCGCCTTATAATCCGGTGCGCCTTATAGTGCGGAAAATACGGTACTAAATATAACTTTTTAGTGTTTATCATATGGAAAATGGTGAATCCTCACAGTGTGTGCTTTCAATTTTCCTTTTTTCTGCAGAATGTTTTAGTAATATTATCAACTGTACTTCCTCTGTACTTATTTCTGTCATGGACGTCTCTCTCTGGGTCGTTCTCAGGAAATCGGGGAGAACGTCCACATTTATCTGATTGGTAAAGAGGAGACCAGGACTCACTCTCTTGCTGTGTCGCTGCATTGTGACGAGGACGATGCGATCAGTGTGAGCGGCCAGAACAGTCTGTGCCATCAGATCACCGCCGCCTGTAAACACGGCGGGGACTTGTACGTGGTAGGGGGGTCCATCCCCCGCCGTATGTGGAAGTGCAATATGCACACCATGGACTGGGATCGCTGCGCACCATTGCCCAGAGATCGCCTTCACCACACCATGGTGTCTGTGGCGTCTGAGGACACCATCTACTCCCTGGGAGGCAAGACGCTGCAGGACACACTGTCGAACGCCATCATTTTCTACACAGTGAAGGACAACGTGTGGACAGAGACCAGCCAATTGGACACCGCCGTGTCCGGAGCCGCTGGCGTCAACCTGGGAGGCACCATCTACCTGCTCGGAGGGGAGGAAAATGACATGGACTTCTTCACTAAGCCGTCCCGTCTCATTCAGTGCTTTGACACGTCCTCTCAGAAGTGCCAGATCAAGCCCTACATGCTGCCATTCGCAGGCTGCATGCATGCCGCCGTCCACATGGATGTGATCTTTATTGTCGCAGAAGGAGACTCACTGGTGTGCTACAACCCTCTGCTGGAGAGTTTCACGCGCCTGCGCTTCCCCGAGGCCTGGAGCTGCATCCCTTCGCTGTGGAAGGTGGCCAGCTGTAACGGCTGCATATACGTCTTCAGAGACAAATGTAAGAAAGGTGACGCTAATACGTTAAAGTTTAACCCGGCCACATCTGTGGTCTCGGTTATCAGAGGTATAAAGATCCTCCTGACGAACTGGCAGTTTGTACTGGCCTAAGCTGTCCTGTGGATTTTCACCCTGTGGTCCTCAATCATCAATGAATCTAAGTAACAGACTTTGGTAAGACTTAGTGGCTTCAGATCTGCTCAAAACCTATCCAGTCAGCTGTGTCAGCCATTCCAGCGTGGTGGAAACCAAAATGTCAGCCGTGTCTGTGAGCTGCTTCTGTTCTGGTGTCCCATCTCTTAGCCGAGGAGTGAATTTGTGGTAACGCTTGTGACCCAGTGGTGAACAAAGCTGTTGTTTCCTGTGCACTGCTCGTATATTAACATGCATGAACTGCTTTAGTGTACTGGTCAGTAAAAACGCCTCACAGCGTTGTAATCGTCATGCTGCTGAAACCGGCTAAACATTCACTGTGTCTGTAAACATAATATCAGAGAATGTTTTGTATATTTTCTTTCAACAATTGTTTTATGTACACAGTACTGGTTCATGTTGATGTAATATGATAAATGTTAAAACCTATTGGTAAACATTCGAAATCTTCAGGTAATGGTGGATGTTGTTAAAATCTGTCAAAAAGGACATAACTTCAAAGAAATTACAGTGCCTTGTAAAATTAATTATACTTGTTGAACGATAAACATGATCGGTGTATTTTATTGAGATTTTATGTGACAGGCCACCACAGAGTGTTAGTATTTGGTTTCCTGCTGAATTACAGGAGGAGCGAGAGAGACTTCAGATTATTAAGATCATTCAGCTTTGCTGGAATTTATTATGAAACATGATTTCCCAGTCAGACAACTCAATCTAGTTAAAAACAAGACTATTAACCAAATGAGGGCTTTTTAAACTCTTCTTGAGGCTAATTCTACTTCAACAAAAGTAGTAGGTAATTAAGTGGAGGTAACATGATACACGTTTTCTGTTAACATATAAAAATATAAGAAAAGTATCTAAATTTGCTCTCAACCCCCTTTGTTCTGAAACCCCTAAATAAAATCCAGTGCAACCAATTCTCTTCAGACGTCACCTAATTAGTAAGTGGAGGCCACATGTGTGTAAAGGTAAATCCAGTTGTTCTATGAAGTCCTCAGAGGTTTGTTGGAGAACATTAGTTAACAAACAACATGAAGTCAAAGGAACACAGCAGACAGGTCCGGGAATAAAGTGGTAGAGAAGTTAGGTTAGATTTCCAAGCTTGGAACATCTTGTAGAGCAATGTTCAATCCATCATCGGTGAATGGAAGGAGGCCAAAAATCAAAAGCAACCAAGAGTGGTAGCTTTGGAGCAGCTGCAGAGATCCACAGCTCAGGTGGGACTGCTAAAAGTTTTGCGCTTTACAAACCAAAGACAACCAATGTTGAAAAGAAGCCGTAAGATATTCTGTTTGCTGATTTCCACAAAATAAAGCAAACATGGAAGAAGGTGCTCCTGTCAGATGAGACCAAAGTGTGGCGGAAAACTTAAAACCACACATTGGCATGAACACACTGTCCCAGAGTGAAACGTGGTGGCAACATTGTACTGCAGGAATCCTGCAGAAATAGGGAAGCTGGTTAAATTTGATGTTAAAATAATTCAACTTAACAGAAAACTTTACAGAAGGCCGCAAAAGACTTAAGACAGGTGGAGGTTCAACTTGCAGCAGTCCAGTGGCACTAAGCATACAACAAGATCTACAATGATCATTGTGTTAGAATGACCTGCATCTAATCGATAATTTGCATTAAGATTTACAAATTGCCCCGTCCAGTCTGACCAAGACCAAGGAGAGTGTGCAACTATTTCAGACTTAAAATTGGCCAAATTGGCAGAGATATAGAAAACATTTGTAGCTGTAATTTAGGCAAAAGGTGAATCTACAAAAGTACACATTCAAGGGGGCTGAATACAACTGTTTGTCATTCTTACTTTAGCACTTTTGCAAGGATCTGTGTCTTTGTATCAGAACATGTGTTTAAAGCTGGTGAAGGTCCCTGTTTTGATTTTTTTGGAGTGAAAACGTTGAGGGAGAAATAAAGTTACGACAAAGACGCCAGCAGTGTGATCCTATTGATGTTCTGCAGGAGTCTGTGCAGCTGAAACCTAAGCTCAGGAACATGTCAGACTGTGCAAACTATTCTGAGCATCGGCTGCTGATGGCGGACTGAGGGGTGGGTGTTAGGGTTCAGATGCGCCTATACAAGAACTATCAATAAGAACTTATAGCCACTAAGAACACAGTTTGAATACGGTTCTTTTACCAAAAGAAAACAAACACACTTGAACACCAGCATGTTGCTCAGTTTTACAGTTCATGACTTCTCTGGTCAGACCCTGCTTGGGAGTTTTGTTTTAAATGCTCCAGACGTTTCTAAGTCATGTTTGGTTCATGTGAAGGTAGATTGCTAGGAGCTGTAGTGACCTTGGGACAGTTTGCTGAGGGCAGGACATTAATTCCTGAAGGGACACATGGTCTGGAGTGACAAGGCCATCTGCTGGAGCAGCAGCAGGAGGAAGGTGGAGTGGGGTGGTTGGTCGAAGGGGGTGCTAAGAATTCCTTTTGCTGGGGTGTAGAGGGAGCAGATATTCTGGGAAACCTTTGCCAGCACTCAACTGGGATACTTGTTTCTTTTATGTTTTTCAACGGAATTTAAACTGAGACTTTTCTGCACTTCTGAGGTCACATAGGATCAGTATTCCAGCTCCTTGCAAGGCGTTTTGTGATAATGTTCTTGATGTGCCACCACTCTTCCTTTCTGGATCCAGTTTACACTCCGATGCGGCTTGGCCGCAGCTGATAGAGCGGGATCTGGTACCAATCTTTCTGAGGGGATCATCTACAAGGAATCTTCTTTGGCGTTGTGCAGTTCAACAGGAAGGATTTGCTTTCTTCCTGCCTTGCTGATACTGCATGGCCTAAGCGAATGAATATTTTTACACTACGCATTGCACCAGAAATGGGCCAGGACCAAACAAAGCAGCAGATAGAGAAGGGCCTGAGGTTGTACCAGTCCAATCAGACGGACAAAGCCCTGCATGTGTGGACAAAAGTGCTGGAAAAGACCTCGGATCCTGGGGGGAAATTTCGAGTCCTTGGGTGCCTGATCACAGCCCACTCAGAAATGGGAAAGTACAAAGATATGCTAAAGGTATGCAACCGGATCCCTTGAACTCAATGTTGGATGATGAAAATCCTTTTTTTAAGTATTTCTTTAAAGGTACATTCTGTAAAATGACATCAACGTAATTTTAGTTTATGCTTTTATGAAGACACTCCAATCAGTCAAATGAGCATTTAGATAAATCCTGTTATGTTTGTATTGTGTAACTAGTATGTGGTTGTAAATCCAGAGGGTATCTCATCACTTTATATGTCAACTTGTCAGCTCACTTCTGCTGTTGTAGTATTTAAACATTTACATTAAAAAGTTAAAATTTACAGCCATCCTGGAAAAACATGGATTCATTTGTGGGCTTCCAAGCGATGCAGAGTAAATAAGTGTCCTGCAACCTTAGAGTCAGTGTAGGGTGTCTTGATGATGTAATCGTTCGTGTTCAGATACGCACCTAGACTCAGTAATGCAGTTTTAATGAAGGCTTCAGAAAGAAGAGGTCTGACAACCAAAATAATACACTGCTGAGAAAATCTGCCAACTCACACAGTTCTTCAGTTTTGTGCTTTTTCACTCTTGAATGTTTAAGATCATAACATTGTAATATCCAAGATTGTCTGAATACATCTGAAATAAAGTTTTGAAATGATGATTTCATTCATTAAGAAAACCTATCCAAAGCATCTGGATGTATGTGAAAAACCAATCTCCATTTTTAAATACTCAAACAACTGATTAACCACATGTTTTGGAAGCTGTTTTCACTTTCACCAGCCACACCCAGGCTTAATTACTTTCAAATCAAGAGAATCAGGAAATCCCTTAAATAGAACATGTCAAGATGAAGTAGGTCAAAACAGCTCAAAAAGCAATAGCATTGATCCAAAGAGCTTTCAGGGCAGATGAAAAACAGTCATTTACAGGCATCAGGAAAATGTTACAAAGCCTTTTCTAAGATTTTGGGATTCCAGTGAACCACAGTAACAGTCATCATATGCAAGAGGAGAAAACGGTAATGAAACTTCACAGAAGTGTCTGGCCAGCCAGATTTACTCTAAAAACCCAGAATAACATTTACAGCTCTGCAGGCATCAGTTGCCTCGGTTAGGATCAGTGGTCGTTCAACAATAAGAAAGAGACTCACCAAATCTGGCATCCATGGGAGAGTTTCAAGTCAAAAATCACTGCTGACCAAAACAAAAACAATTGCCCCATCTAAAATTTGTCAAAAAACATGTTGATGATTATCAAGTGTTTTGGGACAATATTCTGTGGACTTGTGAGAGAAAAGTAGAATATTTTGGAAGGTGTGTGTCCTATTAGATTAAACATAATCTAACAGTATTTCAGGAAATAACCAGTCAAACATGGTGTTGGTGGTGTGTTGTTGTGGGGCTGATTAAGGACCTGTATGACCTGTCAGAACTCATGGAATCATGAATTGCACTCTACAAGAAAATCCTGAAGAATAATCTCTGGCCATCAGCTCGTGACCTTAAACCCAAGTGTACTTGGATTACACAGCAGGACAATGATCTGAAGCCCAGCAGCAAGTTCATCACTAGCTGGTTAAAAAAGTCTAAAGGAAGGTTTTGGAGTTGCCTACTCAAATGTCCAGACACAAAACTGATCAAGATGTTGTGGCATGACCTCAAACAGGTCGTTCATACGCCCAAACCCTTCCATGTGACTGAATTAAAACAATTCTGCAAAGAAGAGTGGGTCAAATTTCCTCCACAGTAATTTTAAAACACTCATTGCAAGCTATTGTAGGTATTGATGACAGTTGTTGCTTTCCAGCGAGGCACAACCAGTTATTAGGTTAAGGGGGCAATTACTTTCTCACATAAGACCAGGTTGGTTTGGATAACTGTTTTCTCTTGGTAAATAAAATCATCATTTGAAAGCTGCATTTTGTGTTTACTCAGACATTTCTCTGATATTAAAAACATTTAAGCGTGACTAAAAAACAAAATCAAGAAACTTTTAGGAGGGCAAACACTGTTTTACAGCTCTGTATTTTAAATTGGATTTTTCAGTATTATCTGTTTCTCTTTGCCAACATGCTCCTCTGCAGTACGCCCTTGAACAGATTGACACAGCTCGAGAAATGGAGGACCCAGACTACCTAACTGAAGGCTACCTGAACTTGGCACGCAGCAACGAGAAGCTGTGCGACTTCCAGAAGACGGTGTCCTACTGCAAGACCTGTTTAAATATGCAGGGAACCACTGTGAGCCTGCAGCTCAACGGCCAAGTGTGTTTGAGCATGGGCAACGCCTACTTGGGCCTCAGCGTCTTCCAGAAGGCCCTGGAGAGCTACGAGAAGGCGCTGCGCTATGCACACAACAACGATGACAAGATGCTGGAGTGCAGAGTCTGCTGCAGTCTGGGAAACATCTATGTTCATCTGAAGGTGTTCTAAATACTGCTGTTGATGAAAACGACTTGCTGCTGCACTGCAGAATGTTTCATTTCAACCTATCTACAGAGTTGTCTGCCTAAATTGTCTTTTAAATTAAGCTGCAAATCAGCTTTATCAAAACCAATTAAAATTTCTCCCATACTTTTCCTAAGATTTAGAGCCCTTTAATGAGATGCCAGAGAAAGTGCCAGTGTAACCAGAGTTTGCTTTGCCTGTATAAAGAAAACATTAAGGCATGTCCACCATTTTCTATGGCCCGCTGTGCACTGCTGCACAGCTGACTGCAACAAAAATCCTACACCTTTCTGTTGCTTTCAATAAATACAAATTCTTGGGTTAGGCGTACATTACAGTGGTAGAGAGTTCCATTTGTCCTCGATGCAGCTGTCCGAGGTTCGAATACTGACCCTGTGAGCTGGTTAAATGTCTTCTCCCTTTACTGTTTGGTCCTTGTTAATCTCATTATGGTCCATCCTTTGTCCTTTGTGCTATCATACAAGAACTGAGTGGAGCTGGCTGGTTGGGGTCTAGGCTCTACCCTTAACACTGGAGATCTTTTAACTGCAATCCTTCTTGCTTTCCTGAGAGGATTCGTTTCTGTGACATTGTGATGAAGCAGTTGAATACTAAATGTCTAAAATTAATATATGGGTTTGACATGGGCCAGGATGAGATTCTTCCACTATAACCTTGAGTAAATATATCATGGGAATATGCTATTTACACAGAAATTTAAGGCAAACATGTACACGATGATCCAAATGCTTGTTTTTAAGCATAAAAGCAACAATCGTTCCTACTGCTGCTGCTAAAATAACACAATTTATTGATTATTACAGTTATAACAGGATTACTTACAATCTTGATGCATAAATGAAAGCAAAATATAACACATTTTTATAAGTTTTCAACTGCTTTTAAGCAGATTATTATTACTTTGCTCATTAACAGAATTTTTGAAAGTTTGTATTAAGTGGGTAATTAGTTGGACTATGTCCAAGGCAGAGGTTAGATGGTTAGGTGGTGCTTCTTTAGTTTCCATGCTGTGAACATCTGGGGTTTTTTTTAAGACAGATTTCTAAACAGATGAATAGAGAATAGGAGACAGTGATATTGCAGTGTTACTCTTTGCCCTATACGGCTGGAAAAAGCTCTGGTGACTCTGTCAATATGTTTGGCATAAGTTGCGTTCTCAAAAGAAGGCAGACAAACCCAAATATGGCTACTAATATTAGTGAACAATTGGTATATTGTGCCATTTATTTGAAGCAACTGCAAACAGAAGAGCTAATTGTTCATATCTGACAACAGGACTATGAGAAAGCACTGTTCTTCCCCTGCAAGGCAGCTGAGCTCGTCAACGACTATGGCAAAAGCTGGAGCCTCAAGTATCGTGCCATGAGCCAGTTCCACATGTCTGTGGCCTACAGGAAGCTGGATCGTCTGGCTGACGCCATGGAGTGCTGCGAGGTATTTTTTTTAAAGGCAACCACATTTTCTCATCTGGGACTTGAAGAATCTTCTAGTTTAGGTTTGTTCACACCAGGATGCTGGTATGGATGTTGTTCTTACGTCTGACAGGTGCGAGCACCAGTTGCTCCGCTGTCCGAGGCCTCAGATGTCTACAAAAATATGGTCACAGAGCAAAGAGGCGCTTGTTTAAAGTGTTAATAAAGAGGGTGGCTTAAGTCCTCGCCCTGTTCTAATTATGTACGTGGGGCGAAAAATAACTTGATGTCATTGCTTTGGAGTGTAAAAGTATAGTAAGAAGAGAGCCGGAGACATTTCAGATTTATTACGTTTAGCCAAACAGATTAAACATCCTGGGATATTTCAGATACCAGAGTATCCACATCCTTACCCGTCTCCCTCTGACTGACATGAAAAACTGAAAATAGAAATCTCTAAAAAATCTGTGCCATCATAGTGCCAAGAGCTGTATGTTGGTAACTTAACCTGGAGATAGAGACCCTTGCAAAATATCATTTATGTTGTGCTTCGACAGGAATCCATGAAGATTGCTCTGCAACATGGCGACCGGCCCCTGCAAGCTCTGTGCTTACTAAACTTTGCAGACATACACCGCTGCAGGCATGATGTTAATGTAAGGTGACATTAATGCATCTGTGTTAGTGTGAACCTGTCTTTCCAGTCTAGCTGATGTGATTCATCCTCATTTTGTTCTTTTTCACTATAAGTCCTACAATACATTGATGCATTTGAGAAAAACAGTATATACAGCATGTGCTGTTGTTCTTTGGAATCATTTAGAAAGCATTCCCTCGTTACGAGTCTGCATTGGGTATTATGACAGAGATTGGAAACCGTCTGGGACAAACGCACGTCTACCTGGGTGTTGCTAAATGTTGGCTTCTACAGAAAGAATTTGAAAAGGTTAGTACAGTTATATCACGAACACCAATGCATTTGTTTTATTGGTTCCTGTAACAACTTTTGTGGTAAATATCCTATGCCTCCTCTGCTCCAGGCCCTCGAATCTTTGGAGCGAGCACAGGAACTTGCAGATGGAATGGGAAACAAGGTAAGTGAAGTTCTCTCAAACCAAAAGACAACATTAGTCAATACAGTTATACATAAATTGCAGCAGTGCATGCTATATTTAATGTCTTCGACAGTCTAAACGTTGACCATGTTTGTCTTTCGTTTAAGCTGAGCACCCTGAAGGTTCACTGCCTGCGTGAGGGCATCTACCGGAACAACAAGCAACAGGAGGAGCTCCGAGAGCAGGTGGTGAAGTTCCTGCAGTGCGTCGAGGAGCTGGAGCTCTACTGCGGCATGTGTGGGGAGTCCATCGGGGACAGGGACCAAAAGCTGCAGGCGTTACCCTGTTCCCACATTTTCCATCTCAAGTAGGTGTTTAGCCTCTGTCAATTCTTGCATTTGTTTTCAGCCCCTCTCAAAGCTTGGCAGAACCAGGTTTTGCTGCAAAAGAGCTGTGAGAGCAATCTTTTGTGGTATGTTTCTTTGCACGTCTAGAGAGCTCAGCCAATGCTCAGAATAGTTCACTCTGATGTTCCTCAGCTTCGGTTTCAGCTGCACATCCTCCTGCCGACCATCCTGCTGGCCTCCCTGTACTAGCTTCAGCTTTCCCTCCACTTTTCAAACTGAAAGAAGGAAAGCAGGCACTTCTAACAGTTTTAAGTTTGATTTATGTACTACTGATTAAAAAACAGTGCCTTTCAAAAGTGGAGAACCACCTCTCTTATAGCTGCAAGTCTCTTAGGCTATGTCTCTATCAGCTTTGCACACCTAGGAAGTGGGAATTTTGTCCATTCTACTTTGCAAAATAGTTCAAATTCAGGCAGACAGGATGGAGAGAATCCGTGAACTTCAAGTCGTACCTCAGATTTTCATTTGGATAAATGATCTTTAACTGGGCCAGTCTAACACATGAAGATAATTTGATTGTAAACCTTTCCACTGAAGCTCTGGCTGTATATTTAAGAATGTTGTCGTCCTAGAAGGTGAACATTCACCTCAGTATCAAGTCTTTCGCAGCCTCTACCAGAGTTTCCTCCAGCAGTTCCCTGTATTTAGACCCATCGGCTCTGACCAGCTTTGGTATGCTTGCTAAAGAAAATTATAGCACGATACTGCCACTTCCATGTTTCACTGTAATAGTGCTAACTGTTTAACATAGCAATTTGAATGTTGTCCAAAACGCTTAGTTTTTGACTAATTTATCCAGAGTACCTTCTTCCCCGTTTTTTTTTTTTTTTTTTGTGCTCCCTACATGATTTGTATGAAACTGCAAAGTGGATTTCCTATGGCTTTCCTTAAGCAATGGATTTCCTTTTGCTGCTCTTTTTTAAAGGCCAGATTTTGGGAGTGCAAAAAGGAGAGTAAGCTATGAAGAGAATTGGTTGCATTGGACTTTATTTTATTGGTGATAAAGTAAAGGAGTTTGAGTACAATTCATACCTCACTTATATATTTTTATTTGTAAAACATTTTTAAAACCATTCACGATTTTTCTTATGCTTCACAGTTATGTGTGGCTTTTAGGCAATCCGCTAAGTGTAAATGTCTTTATTTTAATCCATGTTTCTAGGTGTCTGCAGAC
Source organism: Girardinichthys multiradiatus (assembly GCF_021462225.1). NCBI lineage: Eukaryota > Metazoa > Chordata > Actinopteri > Cyprinodontiformes > Goodeidae > Girardinichthys > Girardinichthys multiradiatus. Next base: position 24,650,692 of record NC_061795.1, on the reverse strand, counting down.
GAATGGGACGAAGGGTTGCCCTAAGTGTTTCAAATCCTCCATCAAGCCAGGATTTGTGTGACTGCCACCGTCTGTTTGCATGTTGGTTCTGCAGACACGGCATGATGCCTCAAAGGCTTTGGACCGATGAGAAGGTAGCAAGCAGCCAAAGGACGGGCTGAATTTCACAAAGGCGCAAACGTTTGCTCCTCTGCACACAGAGCAGCTACTCCGAACCAAGAGTGTCCCAAGTCTGTGGCTCACAAATCCTGATCAGGGCCTCAGCCTCATTTAGACATCAGTCTCAGTCCATCAGAGGAGATAGTGTATAACTTACATCGTTAAATTGTGAGAAAAATCAGATGGAGTAGACATCTGTTGCAACATATACACAAGATAAGGACCGCCAACATCAACTTATTTGTGTACTGGCTGTTATATGCATAAGAACCATTTAAAAACAATGAGATTAACTCATTTTTGGAAGAATAGGTTGATATCTAAAAACAGTGCATATTGTCTGAATTCACCTCAGTCTTTTTTATAGCAACTGTTTTTCACACAACAGCAAAGCTTTTACTATTGTTTTTTAATGTACATAATGTTCTCATGTCATTTTCTGGTCAACATTTGATTCATTCAATGTATTTTTTGTAAAACTAACTAAAGTCTCTTAACCATTGAAAAACTAGTATGTCTTTACAAAACAGGTTAAAGCAGCTGTATTGTTATTATTCATTTCTTTATTTGTAGAGGGGGAAAATGACTTTTGATCAGTCATGTACACAGCTTCTTGGGTGAGGTGTAAAGTTTCAGTTTAATTCATTGTTGGTTTTTTATATCATTGGTTGTATTTTACTTGCAAAGGCCATTTTTAGATCGATGAAGCCAGAAAAACAAACAAACAAAGGGCTTTTTTAAATCAGCAAAATAGGTAAGCAACTAAACTTATTTATTTATTTATTTCACTGTTTATTAGAGTATTTCTTAATAGTTTTTGAGATTTACCATTGATATTCCATGTAAATGATTTACTTTTAGCTTTATTGTTATATTTAGGAGGACATTTTTTTTAGTTTGTATATTGTGCTTTATTTGCAGCCAGGTTTCTTTAAAATCTGGTATTTCGGAGACTGCGCACTGAAAGTAGGTTATCTGCCACTGCAGCTATTTACTATCAAAACTTTAGATTTTAATTTATAGGGCTCCTACGCAGTCTGAAAAAAATGAAAAAGAATCAAATTTGATTTCAGTATTTTCCAGGTCTGGATGACAAGGAAAAATAACATGGAAAAAGTGAAAAAATAGGTGTATTTACAAACATTTTTCTGTTTCATTGTTTAAATGTTATGTCCTCTCATCCATCCATCCATCCTTCTTCCCTCCCTCCCTTCCGAACGTCCTTCTATACTTCTGTCTTTGCCTTTCTCACATCCCTTATACCCTAACTCATTTCCCTCCTTGTGCCCTACCTCCCTTCTTTATGTCTTTCCTTTCTTTTGTCCCTCTATCCTTTCAGCCTTTTTCCCCTCCTCTTCTCTTTCGATCTTGTGTTCTTCCTTCCTTTGTATTTTCTGTTCTGTGCATAAAGCCTGCTCATTGTAGAAATGTCTGATATAAATTCAAGGTTACATTTTAGTATTTTATATTTTAAAATCAGAGTAAAGGACTGAGGACTCTGGGAAGCTGAGTCTGGAAAGGTCTGTAATTTTTAGATGAAAAATGTGTAGAAACCGTTAAATTAACGTTTTTTGTCTTTATTTTACAAACTGTACAGCATAAGGAAGGGGGAAATTAGTCAAATTACTAACTAAATTACCATCATTGCACAACAACGTGTATGTCTGGATTACAGGAAGCTGACTTCCCCTCTGAAAGCCAACTGGTTCTTGTTTGATGTCTAACAAAACCCCGATGACTCATTGTTTGTGTACCTGCTAAGACCGATTATATTCAAGGTTACTGCTCCAGAAAATAGAGATTTTCCCACCAGTTTCTTTAACAATGTAAACTACCTCTGTTTTTGCCTCCAGTCTTTGAAAACAACAGCAGCGATGTTTCTGTTAGGTTTTTCTAGTCATAATGAGTTATTTTTAGTCAATGTTACTGTGTCTCATATGGAAGTGTTTCATTTTTGAAAATAAAGGGCAGTTACAGTGAATGGGTTTTTCTTTTAAAAATTATCCACGTAGACATCAATCTGTATAGGGAAGTCTTGGAATACGTTATGTGGAAACTCAACCCTGCTTGGATATTTTTGTACCTGCTCGACTAGCTGGGCAGCATTACTGGTATCAGCCAATGTTGGGGGAGGTGCACCTCCCCCAAGCAACGAGGACATTTTCTTGCCTTGTCACTCTGTAGGTGGACGTCAACATGTTATCAACAAAGAAATCTGTCTATGAGGAAGAGGTATCCTGTCCCCAGTGCTCCAACATTTATTCTTATCCTGTTCGTTTACTATGTGGACACAACATTTGCAAGCTTTGCCTGCAAAACTTCTGGGAATGGAAAAAGTGTCAAGAATGTCCCGTGTGCGGCACTGAGTCTTCCTCTGGGACGCCTCCTGTCAATTTGGATCTGGTGTTAGCTGTGGAACAGCTTCAAAACAGAAGGACCATGACTCAGGAGACTTGTCCACTTCATAATGAGAAGCTGAAAGTTTTTTGCAACAACGATGAAGTACCTATCTGTCTTGTCTGCCAAATATCAAGAGAACATAAAGTACACAGGTGCTGCCCAGTGGAGGAAGCAGCTCAACAGAAAAAGGTACAGTAAGAATAGAAACAAGGAAGAATCACACATGTGAAGATAACAGTATAAGAAAGGAAACTATCGGTGTTTTTACAGTTTGAGCAAAGGGAGAATTTTATTTTCCTTGTATCTGTAAAACATCAGAAAATAATGACAAAGACAAACTAGAATGTCCATTTTGTCTTAGTTCACTATGAGAATGAAATCTAAAAAATATATAGGAAATCAGCATTTTTAAAAAGTGTTTTATGATTCTCATTTTAGGCTGAAATTTCCACCATTCTTGAGTCCTTAAGAAAGAAAGTGAGAACAATGAGTAAAACAAAACATCAATGGGAGGAAACAAAAACCTATTTAAAGGTAAAAGCATTGGAGATTTTGTTCCCCTAGATAATTTCACCAATTCTACTGTTTTAATCTTAATATTGAACTTTTAAGTTAACTTTCTCACAGAGGAATGGAAAAGTTCCTCCCGAGCAAAGAATAACCAGCCTTCTCCAACATTACAGATTCAAGGTTATCAAATCGAGATGGCGATTAAGGAGGAATTTCTGCAGCTTCACCAGTTCCTCAAGGATGAAGAGGACATGAGGCTGAGGTTGCTCAAACAGGAAGAAGAAATAAAAATCCAGGTCATGTGTAATAAGATAAAAATTGTAGAAGAGGAGATAAAGGCTCTCAACACCACCATCAGCAAAGTAGATCTAGTGCTCAAAGCAAAGGATTTGCCATTTTTACAGGTACATTTGAATGGTTTTGGGCTTATTTCTTTGCTAAAAGAGTTGAGATTAATTGCTAATGACATTGTAAGAACACAGCCACTTTGTCCATACTTTAGATTTGCCTCTTTGTTCAGAAGATATACGTTGTAACGTTAACAAAATAAAATTTGCTGAAAATTACAAGCTAAAAAGGAAATGACACCAGTTACATAAATATACACAAAAAGCAGGACAATGATAAATTAAACTTGATAGAAAGGAAAATTACTTTAATCTTTGATAAATCAAGTAATAACTTCTTTCCAGGATCAGCTATGTCTCTGTGAACTGTAGGCAAGTTTTTGCTACTAAAGTGAATAACTTTAAGGCCACAGATGGGAAATTAGAAATGTCCTGATCACTAAGGGGGGAAAAAAATAACAAAACCTAAGATTTTCACTGGCTCACGGTTGTCAAAAGTGGTTAGAACCACAGCTTTCTCTATTTTGAATCTGGAGTTGTACCCATGTGCATAACATATGGTGGCTTGCAAAAGTATTCCTGCCACTTTAACATTTTTACATTTAGTCATAGCACAGCCGCAACGTTTGGTGCATTATTTCTTTTGAAAGATTTTGAGGCAATAGTGACCTTTATTAGTGTTAATGGGGCAGAGAGAGAAGAAGATGAGATGACGTGCACCAAGCAAGGGCTGCAAGAATTAAGTTTGAGAATTGTACAGTTTTGACCGAACAGCACAGGATGTTTTTAGGGTGAGATTTTCACTGACAGCTTACAATGATCTTAACACAAAAAATAATAGCTATAAAACAATGGATTTGTCTTTTACAGTTTTTGCTTTAATTTTAAATTTCATCGTAAACAGAACTAAAACATCCAGGGACGTTTTCTGAAAAGCAGATGGAACACACCCATTCATCACACTTAGCTGACTCCTAACTAGAGCAGGCGTTGTCACAGAAAGACGGACACATATCCTGTTTTTTATTGCTTTGAACCAAGAAAAGCGAAAAACGTCTTGAACAAAATTAAGGAAACTGTATGCTGCTTAAATTCAAACAGTTATTTTCTTTTCAATAAGACATTGCATGTTTAGTTAATTCATAAGCAGTTACAAATAAAAATAAATTCCCAATAAAATTTGTTTTGATAAACCTTTTTCTTTTTGCATTAAATTTGAATTTTTGTGGCCCGTAAGTGGTTTGAACTGGATGATTTTAGTCTGTGTGGGAAAGTTTGGAGACCCTGACCCGTGATGGTGTCAGATTTAAAAGGCGCCCAAATCAGTTTTCAGATTTGTTTTTGTAAAACAATTAGGAAATCGTGTATAACTTTCCTTACAATTTACACTCATTTTACATTTAAGTTATGCTTTTCTTAGTTTGGTCTTTCACATAAAATCCTAGTAAAACAGATTCAAGTTTGTGGCTATAAAATGACATGTTAGAAAAGGTTCAAAGGATTTTTTTTGCCAGTTGTATGGGGATGTAATGTGTTTTGAAATAAATTCATACGGAATGCTATTCAACCTAATATTTGTTGTACAAAACACGGTGACAATGTGTGAGGCTGACAGGAGGAAGTCACAAATAAAAATTGATGTTTGCATGCATGGTTACTCTGGATATTTTTCCAATAACTCTGCATCCAGATTGCATGTAGTCTTTTTGCTGATGAGAAATGATGTGTCACAAATTTGCTTTTTTTTTTTTTTTTTACTGCAAATTTAGGAATACAAGCAAACAAAGCAAAGGTATGCACAACCCCTTATCTGGTAAAATCAGTAGTATCTGCTCCTGTAAGGCAATGTTGGAATGATCTTCTCATGTTTCAGCGTCAGACACAACATCCAGGAGCCCGAAAGCATCCGAGACATATTGATTAATTCTACCAAGCATCTGGGAATACTCAAGTTTGCAGTTTGCAAGGAGATGTTAAAAACTGTCAAATATGGTGGGTGAACTGGTAGCGAATTGTTCAATTACTATGAGGGATATAATACCAATGATTAACTGAACTTCATGTTTTGCAGCGTCAGTCGTTCTGGACCCAAACACGGCCCATTTCAACTTGAAATTGTCCCAAGAGTTGACCAGGGTGCAGTATAGCAATAAGATGCTTCTTCCCGACAACCCTGAACGTTGCACCAGCCGCATGTGTGTGCTGGGAGCCACTGGTTTTACATCTGGGAAGCACAGCTGGACTGTAGAGGTGGGCCACAGCAAAGATTGGTACATCGGGGTTGCCCGTGAGTCCATCAAAAGGAAAAGCACCTCCTTCCTCAGCCCTGATGAGGGTTACTGGGTGATCGGCCAGTGCAGCAAAGAATCCCTCTGGGCTCAGACCTCGCCTCGCACCAGGATCTCTATAAAGCAGATGCCTGAGAGGATTACGGTGCAGCTGGACTGCGACAAAGGAAAGGTAGTCTTCATCAACGCTGCCAACTTAGCAGCGATACACACGTTCAGAGACAAATTTACTGAGAAAGTCTTTCCCTACTTCTCTGTTGGATTGTGTGAGGACTGGAAAAACTCGGGCCCACTCACGGTCTGCCCTGTGACAATGAAAGTGGTCCCAGAGACAGCTTAAGAAAGTGTTCAGCTCAGAAGCAACAACAACACAAGTAAATGTAAATATTTTAACATATAATTAGAACAAAGCACCATTTTGTATGAAATGAAAGTCATTGGAGTATTTGGGGTTGAATATTTGAGCTATTTTATTTAGTCAGAACCAAGTCTTCAAATTCAATAAACTACCAAGCTGATTTTATGACATTAAGTGTCCTCCTTGTTCTTCTGTTTTCTTTGTGATGCCATATCTTTCAGCTTAGAGTCCAGTTTTCTTTGCAGATACGCTTTCTTGTTAGGGTCCAAAGATTTGTCTTTCTTCCCACTCCCAGCATAAAGGATTCCCTCTTTGCTTATTCTCATCCGAGCGTGAGACTTTGCTTTATCTCCACACCCGTGAACCTAAAACAACAAAATGGATCGACATTCAGAAAACAGCTTCTCAATAAATCGGAATATTGCTGAAAGGTTAATTTATATCAGGAATTGAATTTAAAAAGTGAAACTGTTACATTATTTAGATTTAATACATGCAAACATGCAAGCATTTACTTCAGTTAATTTTAATAATTATGGCTTACAGTTCATGAAAGGTCAAAATCCAGTTCCTCAGAATATTACATAAGAAAATTACAATAGGATTTTAATACCGAAATGTCTGCCTACTTAAAAGTATGTTGATGTACTTTACAGTAAATCCACTCAATACTTGGGCGGTGCTCTGCTGAGGTATTCAGGAAAGCACAGGTTGCCCTAATAATAGACTTCAGTTCATCTGCATTGTTGGCTGTGGTGTCTCTTTCAAATATGTCCTATGGTGTTGTTTTTGGTTCAGGAGGGGCCTATCACAAGGAATGTGACAGTTGTAGCCTATGTCCTGGATACCTCCGACTACAGCTACAGTCTGCAATTTGTGATTCTCCAAACTCTTGCTGTCGGCCATTGTAATTAAATTAACAGAAATAAATGCTTAAAACATATCACTCTGTGTGTAATGCATCTGTATAATAGTTTAACTTTTTGAAATGAATTACTAAAATAAATTCCCTTTTCCAGACAGAGCTGTCGTACAAGAGTCAACAATTTGTCAGAAAGCACAGAGAGAGATTCTTACCTCTGGTATGTGATGACTGAGACAGTACTGCCTGTTGCAGAACAAGCAAAGCTGGCCGAGTGTTAACACAGATGTTTTACATTTGACAAAACTGCAAACACTGTCCGCCTTCACAACAGCGCTGATGAGAGCATCAAAGTCATCATCTGGAGCGGCGGCAGCAGCGATGTCACAGGCACCTGCCTTTGTTTTGCTCTTTCCTGAGAGGAAATAATGCAGTTATATTGTGATCAGATGTGTAGTAAAACATTTTCAGGTGTTTTTGAGACAAACCTTTAGATTTTTTTGTTCCCTGAGCTGCAGGACTGTTGTTCTGTTGCTTTTTTTGCTGGATGTTTTCTTCCCTTTTCTGCTGCTCCCTCTTCATCCTCTCCAAATGTAATGTTTTAAGATCTAATAAAGGTTCAGATGATCGCTCACTCTGCAGAGCAGGAGCAGGAGCAGTTTCTTCCTCTTGGGTCTTCTCCTGCGCTGGCTCCTCTGCGGGTTCGGATTTCACCGGCCGGGAGACAGTGATGCACCTGTCGCCGCCCTCTCCTCTGCTCTCATGAACAAGGCCCAGCTCCTCAGCGATCTGGTGGACCAGCAGGCGATCGTGGGAGTTGAATGATGATGGAAAATGAAAATTCTTCATACTTTCGTCCTTCATAAAATTCTCCACCTGGGCTCTGATCTCAGCATATCTGCTCTTGCCATCATTTTGATCTTTCTGTGCTGATGTGTGGGACTTTGTGTGATTCTGTGAACCAGCTGTTTTGTCCTTAGTGCTGCTGGTCGTTTTCTGGCCTTGCTTTGCTTTAATTGAAGCCTGATCTTGGCTCTTCTGTTTTCTCGATGTGGAGGAAGTGGCGGTCTTTGTGTCTTTCGGGTCGCGGGTATAGTTCTGCGGCACTATGTCTTGTAGGTACTCAAATGCAGTTCTGACCACACCGAACTCAGTCATGTGATCGACAAGAGATTTAAGGAAAGCGTGATTCCGAACTGTCTGCGTGTCGCACACTACTGCAATGTGGCGTCTGGCGCGTGTAATGGCAACATTTATTCGTCTGTCCTCTGCAAGAAAACCCACTTCACCTGAAGAGGGAAAAAAATGACTTTTTAGAACAGCTCCTGGTGATGATTTAGCAAAAATCTCAAATAATTTATATTTTGAAACAACCTTTTCTGTTGGAGCGAACTAACGACAGTACAACAGCTTCTTTCTCTCGGCCCTGAAATCCGTCCACAGATTTTATTTCCAGCTCTGGGTGCCGTGCAGAAAGTTTCTGACGCAGAAGATCAACCTTTATAAAAATAATAATAATTACAAAAACATTTAATCACTTAAAAAAGGTTTGTAGCTGGACTTTTAAAGACTGCAATTTTAAATATTAACAGTTTATATTATAATGCATCATATATTTACATTTTTACATTACATAACAAATCACATGTGCAATTGTTTTAAAAAAGCAAAATTGCTCCTACTGCAATACTAATAAGATTTAAGTAACAATAAATTCACACAAATTAAATTTATGTTACTTGTCTAGCTTATTTGTTGTTAACATGAACTAATTTTAAACTCAAATGTTTCAGGGGTAAAAGCCCCTGTAGAAGTTCATTAATAAGAACAGATTTGGTCACTAATGAGTGAGAAGAAAATGATGTATCAAGATAGAGTAAATATAATGCTGAGTAATCCCAGAATCAGCTTTATATGCCAGGTTTTTGTACTTTGCTCTCAATTAAGATGTTTTAAATATAAATATAGAAAAAAAGGAAAATGTATTCATTATTTTTATTCATTCATGGGGGAGCTGGTGTCTATCTCCAGCAGTCTATGAGCAAGAGGCAGGGTACACCCTGGACAGGTCACCAATCCATCTCAGGGCAACACAGAGATATTTTTGAACTGTGGGAGGAAGCCGGAGTACCCGGTGAGAACCAATGCACGGGGAGAACATGGAAACTCCATGCAGAAAGACGCCACGGCCAGGAGTCAAACCCAGGACCTACTTGCTGCAAGGCAACAGTACTACCAGCTGCGCCACCGTGCAGCCCATAAAAAAAAGGTTTTTTTTCTCTTTCTTGTCAAAATGTATATATACACACAGTTTTTACAAAAGGTTAAAATAGTGCTAATATGCATGGTATCAATCTAGTTGATCAGAGAGTAAGTCTGGGGAAAGAAACGGTTTTTGCACATGGCGCTTTGCAGCGCAGAGCTGAAGGTAAAAGTCTAAACAGTTTGTGTCCAGGATGTGTTGGATCTGCAGATATGTTAGCCACCCTTTTCCTGACCCTGTATGAGTTCTGGATGGAGTGAAGGTCAGCCCTGATGATTCTCTCTGCAGACCTGATTTTTTGTTGTAGTCAAACCACAGTGATGGAAGAACATAGAACAGACTAAATGATTGCAGTGTAAAACTTGACCCTCTGCTCCCATGGAAGGTTGTACTTCCTGAGTTGCAGCAGGAAGTACAGTCTCTGCTGGGTCCTCTTCTGAACACTGTCTATGTGTGAGGAACAGCTCAGGTCCTGAGAAAGGGTGGTTTCTAGGAACTGAAAGTGGTCCACAGCAGACACAGTGTTGTTGAGGATGATGAGGGGAGGGAGTGAGGGAAGTGTTCTCCAGAACTCCACCACCATGTTCAGTCTTAAGCGGGTTTAATATCCATGTGGTTCTGACTGCATCAGTGGAACAACCTAACCACCTCCTGTCTGTATGCACACTCATCGCTATCCTGGTTCAGACCAATGACTGGTGTCAACTGTAAACTTCAGGAGTTTCACAGGAGGGTCTGCTGAGGTGCAGCTCCAGAGACTTGAGTCTGATCTAGGTGATCTGAGTGAAGATGGTGGCCAATTAGTCAGTGCTGGCATTCAGGAAGAAGGGGGAAACACTGTCAGGTCCTGGAGGTTTCCTGGTCTTCTGACACTGAAAGAGCCTAATTACATCTTCCTCAGAGATCTTCAGTCCAGGCAGGAGGTCTGAGGAGAGAAGCATGGTCCATGGGGAGCTTCTGTGTCAGCGTGAGATGTGGACGAGTTTGTGGGAGGGAATACTTAGTTTCTAAAATTTAAACAGCTATCATCCATTGATCTGTCTATCTTTCCAGCCCTCCTGTGTCCATCCCATGTGCATTTATCTATTTTCACACCCATCCATCCATCCATCGTGCTTTTTGTGTGATTCTCTGGTCTGAAGAATATTAATAACATATTTATCATATTTTCTGTAAATTATTGCTTTGTTTGCTGTGTTTAGTTTCATCTTTTGGACCTAAAAATCTGTTAGCTGCAGCTCTTTTCAAATCTGAGACTTACTTGTAGATTATACGGAGCAATAACGGCAATATCTTTAGCTTTAAGTCCAGCTTCAGTCAAACTCTTTATGTGCAGTCCAACAATGTCGACCTCACCTGAAGACGCAGTAAAAGTTACATTTTACTCTAGAAAAGCAATAAAACCATTTAGGTTTTTATTACATGAAAGAAGGGTTTACCCTGGTTGCCTTTGGACTGCTCGTCTGCGATCTCCATTTCACTAAGACCACACCCTGCGGTGTCAATCAGAAGAAGTGGAGTGCTCGTCTCTTCGATGCAGGCAACGCTCGGTAGATCTCTGTTGAAGTAAGGTTTTACTATTTGTTTTAAAGGCCAGCCTTTGACAGCTCAGGAATATGAGACATTCTCTATGAGTGGGTGGAAACCTACTTCAATAAATGTCCCTCCACTGAGGTGTGAGCAGTTAATCTTCCATGGTACATCTCCTTGGAGGCCCATTCCATGATAGCACTGTTCATGCGGTACTGAACTGTTAACATACGGACCACTGAGTCCCCGTACATCTGAATAAGTCTTTCCATGAGACTCAGAGACAGGCCTTTGGCTGCTGCCCTGTATTAATGGACACATACAGAACCAGGTGAAAACATTTTGAAACAGAATGGTTTAATGAGTTTAATAAATGTGTTGAGGAGTTTAATTTCACAACATACATAAAACCGCAATTTAACCCTGATTTTTGTTTGTTACGACCAAAATACACTCAGTGGCTACTCTATTGGGTATACTTTGCTAGTACTGGGGTGGGACTCTTTTTGCCTTCAGAAACTTCCTTTAATTCTTCGCGGAACGGATTCAAGAGGTTGTCGGAAACATTGCTCAATGATTTTGGTCCATATTGAGATGATAACTGTACGCAGCTGCTGCAGATTTCTCTGTGGATTTCCTGTCCAACCACATCCCAACGGTGGGCTATTAGATAGATCTGGTGAATGTGGAGGAGGTTGTAGAACAATGAATACATTCTCAGGTTAAAGAAACCAGTTTGAGATTTATACAAGGCAGGATGGATCCAAGCTATCATGATGTTTTACTCCAGATTCTGACCCCAACGTCAGAATGTTGCAGCAGAAATGGTTTTCTAATCTGTGATTGTCAAATTTTGGTGGTCAGTGGGAATTGTACCCAGAGTATTCTGTTCTTAGCTGACAGATGTGACACCTGGTGTGGTCGTCTGCTGCTGTAGCTCACGTCAACATTCGACATGTCGTACATTCAGAGATGATATTCTGCAAAGTGGCTAGTTGAGCTAGTGTTGCCTTTTCTTTCACAGTTATCTAGAACAAATGTGTCCACTTTGCTTTAACCTTTGACATCACCAAGGCATGTTCGTATTTTCCTTTTTTGGACCATTCTATTGCCAACCCGAGAGATGGTTGTGAATCCCAGTAGTTTCACTGTTCCTGAAATACTCCGACCTGCCTGACTGGTCATGCCATGTTTAGAGTGACCTGAATCCCCTTTCCTCCCCATTCACACGTCTAGATGTTAAATGTATTGTGTTGCTGCCATGTGATTGGCTGATTTCATATTTGTGTTAACATGGAGCTAAAAATGTGTACCTAACAAAGCAGACGGTTGCTTATTTAAGTCATACATGAACTGTTGACAGTTAATAAAATAAAACCAGCACTTGTGTTCATACCTTTGTGATTTGATGGTTGGGGGTAACTGCTTGTAGTCTCCAGCCAGGATGCACTTGCGTGCTCTGAGTAAAGCGATCCAGCAGCTGCTCTCCAGGGCCTGAGCGCACTCATCAATCACCACCCAATCAAAATGCTCTTCTGGCAGGAACTTCAGAGGACCATCATCACAGGCACCTGCAGACATGAGCAGTTCCTCCATTATTTTCATTGCTAAAGCTGAAGCTGAAGCATGATGACTGCTTCACTCTACTGACCAGTGTTGGTGGACAACACAACATCAGCACTCTTCAGGATCTGAGCGATGGCTGCTGTCTCCCTGTTTTTTAGCTCTTTTCTCAGCTCCCCTATTTCACGTTTAAAGTTTCCTCGCTCTCCTTTTTCACTTTTGTTCTTCATCCCCACCTGGAAAAAAATGACAAAGTTCCTCAAATTATTTAAGGGATTCGTAAATCTCCATCCTAGAAGGTATACAAAATTCAATACTGACTATTGCTTTGTCGATATCTTTCCGGATGTCAGCGATGATGTTTGCGTTGTCGCTATGAGCGAGGACAGCGTCCAACGAGTGTTTCTGGATAGATTCCAGCAGTCTGGCAGGGTGACCCAGTCTCAGGACCTTGGCTTTACAGCGAGCTAGCCTTTCTACTAAATTATCGACAGCAACGTTTGAGGGGGCACAGCAGAGGACCTGCACATGCACAAGAGCACAGGGATAACAGTGATCCGTGATAGAATGCATCAATCTGACAATTTAAGACAGAAATTATTTTTACTATACTAAAATTATTCAAACTCCATGCACCTTCTGGCCTTGTTTCACAGCTTGCAGGATAAACTCCACCACTGTGGTAGTTTTTCCAGTGCCTGGAGGTCCATGAATCACAGCCAGCTCTCTCTGTGCAAGAGCGAAGGATACAGCTTCTCTTTGGGAATCGTCCAATTCTGAATTAAAGAACTCAAACTCATCTGATAAAATAAAAAAGCAAATTGCACACAATTAAACTGGATATTGCAATCTTTAAACTTGTTTTGAGGCCAGCTTCACTTACTTAATTGTGAGTAAGAAGAGGGCTGCGTGTCTCCAAAGAGAACATATATCAAACTGGCGGCTGGTCCGTTTCTGTATCCATTTAATGCATTCAAGGCCCTGGAGAGAGAAATACATTATAAAAGTAAGACAAATCAATGCCGAATTATAATCCCTTCCATGATATTTTACCTTCCAGATGTTCCTCACCGTTTCATCCGTTTGTAAGTAACATCATTGGCCAGCTTCAACAGATTGTAAATACCATCTGAGTCAAGACTGGCTCCATCCTTCAGGTCGTCAAAGGCCACACTGACAGAAGCTTGGCTGATCCTTGTTACTATCCCTGTGCATATCTGTGAGAGCGCACTGCATCCGGCAGTGTCGTACAAGCCAACAATATCGCCTGAAACAAAAGATGTGCATTTCACACTAAGAAAAACTGAAAACCAAAGCAACAGTAACACCGTTCGGCTTCTTGGTCACCTGGCCCAAAGCTGTTGCTCGGAAGCGATGAAAAACCAAGATGCTTTCTGGGCTCCAAAACGACGACGGTGCGACCATACAGGCCCGTGGACTGACTACCTATCTGTAGCTTTAGCAGGCAAACTCCTTTATTCTGAAGATCCCTCGGGGAAATGTTCTCCTGCCATATCCTAAGGATAATTTGAAGACACAATCTGTTATTTTACAAACACAACTATGATATGGCAAAACTTTTTTTTTTAAAACAATTTGAAGACACAATCTTCAGTCAAGCTGATGACCTTCCCTGTTGACTAAATATGTCAAAGTTTATCAAGAAAAATGTCAGTTTTGTTATAAAAGGACACACTGTATACTAGGGATGAGCGACATGGACTTTAAATCTTACAACAATTTGGGATATTTATTGCTATGATGATAAAAGTGAAAAAAATATTTTGGCAAAACGTAATCCATGACAGCATACAGCCTAGACCTTCACAAGCATAATTTGTACTCTGGAAAATATGGACTAGAACAAACAGTGGAAAAAAAATATAACTAACAACAAAAGTAATAAACTCCACATTACTGGATTTAGCAAACATCATCAAGTGGAGTTTATTGTTATGTAATCTGTCTACACCCCAAGAACAAAACTCTGTGTCCAATTTGTTATTAAGTTTCTGTCAGTTTTACTTAGATTGAACCTAATCACAAAATTATAAACCTTAGATAGGAAATAGGAATGTAAAGTCATTATAATAGAAAGACACCAAATTTTTATCTGACAAGCACTGTGTCTGTGATTAAGATCTCTGTATCTACTAAAAATATAAAATAAATAATATAAGGGTTCTTTAGCACCTCTGGACATCTTTCCTTTGACTTTTGGGGGGAAAGCATGTCCAATAATATACAGGTCCTTCTCAAAATATTAGTATATTGTGATAAAGTTCATTATTTTCCATAATGTCATGATGAAAATTTAACATTCATATATTTTAGATTCATTGCACACTAACTGAAATATTTCAGGTCTTTTATTGTCTTAATACGGATGATTTTGGCATACAGCTCATGAAAACCCAAAATTCCTATCTCACAAAATTAGCATATTTCATCCGACCAATAAAAGAAAAGTGTTTTTAATACAAAAAACGTCAACCTTCAAATAATCATGTACAGTTATGCACTCAATACTTGGTCGGGAATCCTTTTGCAGAAATGACTGCTTCAATGCGGCGTGGCATGGAGGCAATCAGCCTATGGCACTGCTGAGGTCTTATGGAGGCCCAGGATGCTTCAATAGCGGCCTTTAGCTCATCCAGAGTGTTGGGTCTTGAGTCTCTCAACGTTCTCTTCACAATATCCCACAGATTCTCTATGGGGTTCAGGTCAGGAGAGTTGGCAGGCCAATTGAGCACAGTGATACCATGGTCAGTAAACCATTTACCAGTGGTTTTGACACTGTGAGCAGGTGCCAGGTCGTGCTGAAAAATGAAATCTTCATCTCCATAAAGCTTTTCAGCAGATGGAAGCATGAAGTGCTCCAAAATCTCCTGATAGCTAGCTGCATTGACCCTGCCCTTGATAAAACACAGTGGACCAACACCAGCAGCTGACACGGCACCCCAGACCATCACTGACTGTGGGTACTTGACACTGGACTTCTGGCATTTTGGCATTTCCTTCTCCCCAGTCTTCCTCCAGACTCTGGCACCTTGATTTCCGAATGACATGCAGAATTTGCTTTCATCCGAAAAAAGTACTTTGGACCACTGAGCAACAGTCCAGTGCTGCTTCTCTGTAGCCCAGGTCTGGGGAATGCGGCACCTGTAGCCCATTTCCTGCACACGCCTGTGCACGGTGGCTCTGGATGTTTCTACTCCAGACTCAGTCCACTGCTTCCGCAGGTCCCCCAAGGTCTGGAATCGGCCCTTCTCCACAATCTTCCTCAGGGTCCGGTCACCTCTTCTCGTTGTGCAGCGTTTTCTGCCACACTTTTTCCTTCCCACAGACTTCCCACTGAGGTGCCTTGATACAGCACTCTGGGAACAGCCTATTCGTTCAGAAATTTCTTTCTGTGTCTTACCCTCTTGCTTGAGGGTGTCAATAGTGGCCTTCTGGACAGCAGTCAGGTCGGCAGTCTTACCCATGATTGGGGTTTTGAGTGATGAACCAGGCTGGGAGTTTTAAAGACCTCAGGAATCTTTTGCAGGTGTTTAGAGTTAACTCGTTGATTCAGATGATTAGGTTCATAGCTCGTTTAGAGACCCTTTTAATGATATGCTAATTTTGTGAGATAGGAATTTTGGGTTTTCATGAGCTGTATGCCAAAATCATTCATATTAAGACAATAAAAGACCTGAAATATTTCAGTTAGTGTGCAATGAATCTAAAATATATGAATGTTAAATTTTCATCATTACATTATGGAAAATAATGAACTTTATCACAATATGCTAATATTTTGAGAAGGACCTGTATATGTTACAGTTGCATGTGTTTTGTGGGCATTACTAAAAGTTCCAGTATTGGTGCAGACTTTTTAGTGTGAGATTATGTTACTGCAATATACCCAGAACATCTGTAAGGTTTTTACATACCTTTCTATTACAACCGTCGTGTTGGGTCGTTTGTTTCTTTTTAGACTATTCTAAAGGTTTTTGTTATCCTCTTGTTTATTCCAGTCTCTAGATATTTTAAATTACTGTTTTTATGAGTAGTAATAAAAAAAAAAAACGTGAACATTTCATACTTCGTTTCCTCTATTTCAGCATCCCGCTCTTCCTGTAGAAGCTCCAGAGTCTTGGACACAAACTTCTCCAATGCCATTGCTCAGTATATCTATAATAATGAAATAAAAATAAAGGGATAACCATCTGTCAGAAACAATCACGTATGGTACTTCATACCATCTATGTAGGACAGAAAAAATTACAATCAATCGTTCGATAAGACTGCATTTGACTGATCAGATTCGGGATGTTCGATCTCATATTTCTAGACCTTGAACTGTGTAAAGTTCATTAAAGTAAACAGGAAATTAATGGGTAATGTTTGCACGGCAACATTTGGCTAGAAATGTAGAAAAACTAACTCACTTCTTAGTTAGGTTTGGAGTCAAAGATGATAAATGTGTAATTGTTTAGATATCCGTCAAACGTCTTCTGTTACATTGCACCATAAATATCCATGCGTCTGTTTACAGAATCCTGCTTTCCTCATTTATGTCATCCGGGTTTTAAGTCCACCACACCGCCACCTACCGGCTGGGAGGACCTTCTTTGTTATTTATTTTTTTGCTCTTGGTCAGAATCTTTATTTTGAAAACCACCAAACGCGGAAGTTACCTAGCCGTGGTGACGCTCCACCAACACGTTGAGCTAAGTCTTCAATCTGTGGCAGTCCGTAAATAATATATTCGTATTTATTGTTCTTTTTCCAAGGGGTGAATATTAACCGTACCATTTGCGGTTGCTGGTTCATGTGACGTTACACACCAGGACATGCTGATTTTTATTCAGCTCCATCTGTGGCAGATAGGAGAGAAGAAAGCACTTTTACTGACAGATAAATATTAACTGAATTTTCAAAAATGAGGTCTACGTTAATATTTCTTCTGCATGCCACCTCTATCTGCCGGCTTGTCGGTGCCACTCTGTCTAAAACGGATGCAAAGAAGTTGCAGAAAGTTGAAGCCAAGGTACGTAACATCTGCTCTCTACCTGTGAATGAGTGAGGACTTCTTATTTTGGTGCAGGTGCAAATACTCGAGGCTTTTGCAAAACACCCGAAACGTTATGCTTTTCTTTATTTCACCTTTAGAGCTCTCCAGCTGAGTTTTCTGTGCTAGACAGAGGCCTTGTTGTAGCAGATGTGCAATGGAAGGACATAGTGAAGGAAGAAAGGAGATTTTGTGGTCATTGCAAGAAGACATTTGACGGACCAGTGCTGGCATATATCACGCCTGTAAGTCTGCATTTAAACAAGTGTGATCAGATTGTTGCCTACAACTTTGAACAATTAAAATTAGCATCTCACATTATTACTAAGACGTATTGTGCATTCTTTTATAAATCATGCTTCTCTAAAGGGTTAACAGAGAAATGCCTGGAAATAAAAAGTTTGGCATGGTACTACAGCGGTACCCAGAAGTTTTGAGACAGACTGAAATCTTGTTTTTACAGACTGTACATAGTATTGTTGGGGCAGTTTTATGGAGCTAATTTGGGGCCATAAAGTTTGTCCGAAAAGTTTTTTTTGAAACTGAAAAAAAAAAAGGATTTGAAACTGGGAAAAAAAAAGGATTTGAAACTGGGGAAAAAAAAGGATTTGAAACTGGGAAAAAAAAAGGATTTGAAACTGGGAAAAAAAAAGGATTTGAAACTGGGAAAAAAAAAGGATTTGAAACTGGGAAAAAAAAAGGATTTGAAACTGGGAAAAAAAAAGGATTTGAAACTGGGAAAAAAAAAAAGGATTTGAAACTGGGAAAAAAAAAAAAGGATTTGAAACTGGGAAAAAAAAAAGGATTTGAAACTGGGAAAAAAAAAAAGGATTTGAAACTGGGAAAAAAAAAGGATTTGAAACTGGGAAAAAAAAAGGATTTGAAACTGGGAAAAAAAAAAAGGATTTGAAACTGGGAAAAAAAAAAAGGATTTGAAACTGGGAAAAAAAAAAGGATTTGAAACTGGGAAAAAAAAAAAGGATTTGAAACTGGGAAAAAAAAAAGGATTTGAAACTGGGAAAAAAAGGATTTGAAACTGGGAAAAAAAAAAGGATTTGAAACTGGGAAAAAAAGGATTTGAAACTGGGAAAAAAAAAAGATTTGAAACTGGGAAAAAAAAAAGGATTTGAAACTGGGGAAAAAAAAGGATTTGAAACTGGGAAAAAAAGGATTTGAAACTGGGGAAAAAAGGATTTGAAACTGGGAAAAAAAGATTTGAAACTGGGAAAAAAAAGATTTGAAACTGGGAAAAAAAATATTTGAAACTGGAAAAAAAAAATATTTGAAACTGGGAAAAAAAAGATTTGAAACTGAGAAAAAAAAGATGTGAAACTGAAAAATATTTTTGAAGCTGAAAAAAAGATTTAAAAGTGAAAAGAATTTTTTAAAACTAATGTTCAGAGTCAAGCTTTTTTTCAGTTTCAAACGGAAGTTACGCTGTAACTATGGTTCTGTGAATTCCTGGATGACTGCCAGTGGCAGTAAACAAAGTGGATGACTTATGCCAGCAATGTCACGAGGAATGCAGTAGTCACCCACCTCTCAGTTAGTAGAAGGGGCCAGAGGCAGGATAGTCGAGGCCAGTGCGGACTCATGTGCCACATTGAGGCGGTAGAAGCGTGCAAACGTGCAAGGTGTTGCCCATGACGCCGCCGCGCAGATATCCCCCAGCGGCATGCCCCTCAGTGACGCCCAGGACGTAGACACACTCCTGGTGGAATGGCACACAGCACCAGTTGGGGCAGCTGCCCTCACAGACTCATAAGCCAGCGCAATAGCATCTACGACCCAGCCTGTGCTTAGAAAGGGCTCGTCCCCTGTCCTGTCCCCCGTGGCACACAAACAGCTGGTCCGACTGGCGAATAGCGCCTGTAGCCACCATGTACAGCCGCAATCCCCGGACCGGGCACAGCGTGTTAGCCAGC
Organism: Girardinichthys multiradiatus; assembly: GCF_021462225.1. Lineage (NCBI taxonomy): Eukaryota > Metazoa > Chordata > Actinopteri > Cyprinodontiformes > Goodeidae > Girardinichthys > Girardinichthys multiradiatus. Next base: position 24,631,431 of record NC_061795.1, on the reverse strand, counting down.
CTCTGTTCCTCGGACTGAAACGGGCGAGGGCAGTATGCCCCCATTTCAATGGCTGTATTCATGTAGCCTGGGGGCAGAACCTTGGGGAGAAAGGCTATGTTCGGCCACAGCATTATCCCGGACCCACCTGCCTTCCAACGCAGGCAGGTAGGGGTGATGGCGAGTGCGTGGAGCTCATTGACCCGCTTGGCTGTTGTTACTGCCAACAAAAAAGCAGTCTTAACCGACACCAGTGGGGCAGCACACATAGGCTCAAAAGGTGGCCCACTCAGGGCCTTCAACACAAGTAGGAGGTCCCATGCTGCCGCCGGTCTCTGTAACGGGGGGCGCAGCCTCCTTGCACCCCGGAGGCCCCCACAGCCCATGGACAGACCTGCACTGCCACACTGCTCCCCTTCCTTTAGGTGATGCGTCCGTAGTCACCTTGCGGGGACCGTACTGAGGGGGATTCCACGCTGCAGATATGCTCTGTCCCGCCAGCGACAGAGGAGCACTGCGCAGCCGGATGTAACCCGCACCTTGACCTGCTGGCGCAACCTGGGGTCCATGTGGAGGCTGTTGAACCACCTCTGCAAGGGCCGAAGATAAAGCAACCTCAGAGGAGTCAGAGCTGAGGCCACCACCAGCATCCCCAACAGTCTCAGCCACAGTTTGACTGGGGGTGCCACACCCGCTCAAAAAGACTGGAGCAGGGACTGAATCCTGTCCACCCTGTCCGAGGTCAGCTGAGCCAGCATGACCACTGAATCCAAGGCCATGCCGATAAAGACCACCTGCTGGGCTGGGATGAGAGAACTCTTCTGATGGTTTTGCTATCCCCAGTGCTCTGACATGGGCCAGGACCTTTGACGTTGCCTGATCCGTCCCGCCGGCGCGGGGGCACAGATGAGCCACTTGTCCAAATATGGCAGGATCTTTAATCCTGACAGGCACAGAGGGCTTAGGACCGCCTTCATGCACCCCGTGAAAATCCGAGGAGCTAAAGAAAGGCCAGATGGCAGGACCGAAAACTCGTAAGCCATGCCGTGGAAGGCGAATCGCAGATACTTCCTGTGTCCTGGGTGGATCAGAACATGTACGCATCCTTCAGGTCTACGGATGTAAACCACTCACCTGGACAGATTACCCGAAGGACATCGCAGGTGCGGAGCATCCGAAATGGCAGCACCTTCAAAAACTGGTTCAGCCCCCTGAGGTCCAACACCGGCCGAAGGGAACCGTCCTTCTTTGGAATCAGGAAATAGGTTGAGTAAAACCCGTCGACCTGCGAATGTGGCGGGACCACCACTATGGCCTCCTTGTCCAGCAGAGTCTTTGTTTCCTGCAGCAAGATCGCAGTTCGTGCAGGATCTGTGACGGGGGTCACCCTGATGGGGGTGGAGGCCGACGGCGGAACTGCAGCCTGTACCCTTGGGACACAGTTCTTAACACCCACGCATCCCTGCAGTGGGTTTCCCAATAGGCCCAGGTGCCGTTGTGAAAACCTCCCCGCCGTCGGCCTGCAGCCCTCAGGCCGCCCTCTGCCGCCTGCTTTGGCCTCTGAGGGGGCGCCGGCTCCGGTCCGGGCCCGCCAGAGCCCCGCGAGTTGGTGCCCGTTCCACCCCGGGCTGCCGCCAAGCTCCCGCCACAGCGCGGCTGCGCAAACTGTGTGGAAGTGGCGGTCCAAAACTGATGCCATGGGTCCCGTACGTCACGTCTCCTGGGCTGCGGAGCAAGGAGTCCCATGGCCCCGCTGCGACCACTCCAAGGCTCAGGGGCCTGGCTGGACTGCCGACGGCGCTCCAGTGCTCTCTCGGCCTCTGGTCCAAACAGCTGGCCCGGTACCACTGGCAGCCTCCGCAAGCTCTGCCTACAGTCATCCGAGATCTGGGCCTGTGCCAACCAGACCTGGTGTCGGGTGACCACCAGAGTGGACAAAAGGCAATCGAGTTCCCTGGACATGAGTCCAAAGGCCTGGAGGGCCGCGTCATTTGTGTCGCCCAGTGCTACTCCCGTCATGCACCGGCAGCATCTGGGACTGTGCCAACAGGAGGACTGAGAGGGAATTGCCAATGCGTGCCATACGAGCTGCAATGTCGTGGGCACGGCACAAAAAGTCGTCTGTCACCCGACCCTGGGCGCTTGGACAGCGGGCCCTCTCCCTGAGCGCCTCATCTGGGGAAAGAACCAGTGATGCGATGCAGTGATCCACAGGGGGCATGCGGTCCAGACCATGATCCCCAGGATTGCGCATGCACGCCAGGATCCGTGCGTCTCGACCATGGTGGGAGAACCTTCTAGGATCCCTCCAGCAGCGCTGAAGCTCTTCCAAGAAGGCGAAAAAATGGGTTTCCCATTGGCCGGGCCACGGGTGCATCGTCTAGGTCGACCTTGGCCAAGGCTGCCAAAATAATTGCCCGGGCAGGGTTACTCCCTTGTGCCAGAGCTAACTGAACTCCCGAGGGAATTACCTAACCCATCATTTTCTCTAATACTCGGGGGATCCCCCTCCCGATCCCGAGGGTCTGGGAAGGGGTCTCCCTGGTTCTCGAGGGACTGGAACTCTGAATTCATGGCCCTCACAGAGATTCCATCATCCTCCAGATCCTCCCCCGACTCCCAAGCTGCTGCTGCTTGGAAGGCAGGCGTGGGTTCTGGGGCTTTGAGTAGAGGCTTGAGCTGCTCCACATCGGCCCTCAAAGAGTCCACTTCCTCCCAATAAGTGCTGAAACATGGACTTATAGGAGCGACCAACCTGCGAAACACGCGACGGTTGACAGCGATCATTTAAACATTTATTCAAAGCGCACTCATCTCTGTTGTTTTATTTGTAGATCACTAAAATAGGATTCTTCCTAGTCAAAATTACCCTCCTACTAGTCAGAACTGTAATTATAGATTTCCTCAATTACATTTTTGCCAGAAGAAACTTAATTTCAGGATATCAAAAAATAAAATTGTACTAGTAAGAATTAAGTTTCAGATACTTATAAATCTTGACAAATTCAAAGTGGCCGTTTTAACATTTATTAGCTTGACTGAATATGTATTTCAGATGTCTTAAATAAAATTCTTCCTATCTAAAATGAACATACCACATATCTTGAATATAATTTTTACTAGTACCAATGATGTCACTTTTCCCATTCATGTGTATTGGGCTTTTACTTCTGGATATCTGAAATGACATTCCTCCTATCTAAAGTTAACATTCTGAATGTCTAAAATTTAATTCTTACAAAGATTAACTCTAATACTAGTCATAATGACTATTTCAGATATCAAAAATGAAGAAAACATTCCAGATATCTACAATATTATTTCTAACATCAAAAATATATTTTTACTAGTAAAAATGTCATTGCACTGCAGTTTTTACTAGGAACAATTTAGTTGTGGATATCCATAATTGCCATTCTTCCTATCTATAACTGATTTTACGTATATCAAATTAGAAACGACCACATATATGTAATTGATCATTGATGCAAGGTTTGGACATGTATGAGTGGGACTTTTTTGAACACCTCATGCAGGAAGTTGTTTTTCCCGCTTTCTAACACAGTCTGTGTATTTTTCCCTCTAGACGTGTTAACATGGAAACGGACAAGGAGAGAACTTCTTCAGATTCTTGACACAACTGTCTATCGATCCACGCTCTCTGTTGCCACAAATTGGCTGGTTGAGAACTTGCTCAATTTTTATATATACATATATAGTTAATATTATATCAATAATTCCATTTTGTAAAGGCAATATTAAAATTTCATATATCTGAAATTCCATTTTAACTAGTCATATAATCAGTAGTTGATATCTGTGAGGTATTGCTGCAAAGCCAATGCCAGCGACTGTCCACTGTCTCTACATGCTCATTCAGGAGCAGTGAGAGCTGCAGGTCACTGGCTCGATGCAATCTGCTGGGTTTCCTCAGATAGAAAAACTTTTTAACCAATTTGAATAAATAACTGAATCTGACTGCACTGTTGGATAGTTAGGATTAATTGGAATGTATGTACCTGACTTGGAATCTGTATGATTCGATTGAATTGACTTTGTAAAGTGCCTTGAGACGACATGTGTTGTGAATCGGCGCTATATAAATAAAACTGAATTGAATTGAATTAAATTATTGAATTTGCCCTGCGATGGACTGGCGATCTGTCCAGGGTGTACCCTGCCTCTCGCCCATAGACTGCTGGAGATAGGCACCAGCTCCCCCGCGACCCACTATGGAATAAGCGGTAGAAAATGACTGACTGACTGACTGAATTTAATTAATGACATTTCTACTAGTAGAAATAATATTGTAGATATCTGGAATGTTTTCTTCATTTTTGATATCTGAAATTGTTATGATGACTAGTATTAAGTGGATTATGGAGATCTGAAATTAGAGTTGGTTCCTGGTAAGAATTCATTATTAGACACCCAGAATGTTCATTTTAGATGGAAGTAAAAGCCCAATACACATGAATGGGAAAAGTGACATCATTGGTACTAGCAAGAATTATATTCAAGATATCTGGTATGTTCATTTTAGATAAGTAGAGGTTTATTTAAGATATCTGAAATACATATTCAGTCAAGCTAATAAATGTTAAAATGGCCACTTTGAATTTGTCAAGATTTATAGGTATCTGAAACTTAATTCTTACTAGTACAATTTTATTTTTTGATATCCTGAAATTAAGTTTCTGCTGGCAAAAAGGTAATTGAGGAAATCTATAATTACAGTTCTGATTCACACTAAAAACATTTGGGTTAAAAATAACCCAATTTGGGTTATTTCCAACTGAACCGCTGGGCTATTATAGCTACAGCCTAGCAGTAGTTAATTTGACCCAGCAAGATGGGTTGGTCCATTATAACCCGACAGATGGGTTAAAATATTCCACCCAAATTCTGGGTCAAATTAACTGCAAATATGGGTAAATTAAACCACACATTTGTTATATACTCTGCCCTAAAAGCTAGGTCAAATTAACTAAAATGTCTTGGTTTTTTCACTCGCTGCATACATTTGTTTAATAATCTATCCAAATGCTTGCTAAAATTAACCAATATGCCAGATTAATTCTAACATATCACAGTACAATCTTTAGGAAAATAAATTTGCAATAGACTACCCATATCTATAACAATGTTCAACTACAAATCTACAGGGGTTGGACAATGAAACCGAAACACCTGTCATTTTGGTGTGGGAGGTTTCATGGCTAAATTGGACCAGCCTGGTAGCCAGTCTTCATTGATTGCACATTGCACCAGTAAGAGCAGAGTGTGAAGGTTCAATTAGCAGGGTAAGAGCACAGTTTTGCTCAAAATATTGAAATGCACACAACATTATGGGTGACATACCAGAGTTCAAAAGAGGACAAATTGTTGGTGCACGTCTTGCTGGCGCATCTGTGACCAAGACAGCGAGTCTTTGCGATGTATCAAGAGCCACGGTATCCAGGGTAATGTCAGGATACCACCAAGAAGGACGAACCACATCCATCCGGGAGAGTTATGGTGTGGAGAAGCCCCAAAGAAGCGTACCACCCAGACTGTTGCATGCCCAGAGTGAAGCATGGGGTGGATCAGTGATGGTTTGGGCTGCCATATCATGGCATTCCCTTGGCCCAATACTTGTGCTAGATGGGCGCGTCACTGCCAAGGACTACCGAACCATTCTTGAGGACCATGTGCATCCAACGGTTCAAACATTGTATCCTGAAGGCGGTGCCGTGTATCAGGATGACAATGCACCAATACACACAGCAAGACTGGTGAAAGATTGGTTTGATGAACATGAAAGTGAAGTGGAACATCTCCCATGGCCTGCACAGTCACCAGATCTAAATATTATTGAGCCACTTTGGGGTGTTTTGGAGGAGCGAGTCAGGAAACGTTTTCCTCCACCAGTATCACGTAGTGACCTGGCCACTATCCTGCAAGAAGAATGGCTTAAAATCCATCTGACCACTGTGCAGGACTTGTATATGTCATTCCCAAGATAAATTGATGCTGTATTGGCCGCAAAAGGAGGCCCTACACCATACTAATAAATTATTGTGCTCTAAAACCAGGTGTTTCAGTTTCATTGTCCAACCTTTGTATAACAAAATACATGCTAGATTTGGTCATGCAAAGCATACATTATGCAAGAAACAAAATTCTGGAATCTTTACAAGCCACCGCCTTGACATTTATTAATACCCACAATAAAGGTTGCAGTTAATTATGGAACAGTTCAAACTAGTGTCGTTAAAACAGTGCACAGCAATGCATGACAACTGACAACAGTTAACAGGCCTAGTGGTCAAACTGGTAGTAACAAGCGGTCCCTGAGGCCATCTGCTCTACTGGCAAGCAAGTATTCTAGTTTGAAGAAAATTTAGCAGTTTGGACTCCCCTCCTGGCATTTCATAGACTGCATTACACAGGAATTCCTACACACGTTCACACTGCTTTGGGTATTTAATGTCTAAGATAAAGAATGCCTTGAAGCAGACAAACGCTTGTCCTACATTGATGACAAAGGCCTGAGAGGCATGCTGATCATCATTTTCCAGAGTCAGGACGTAGGGGTAAGGTCTGGATGCCTTGGACCAAATGATTGTTTTTTAAAAAGAGTAGTTACATAGGTTAAAGGGAAAACAAATTTTTTGACTGAAATTTTTTTTCTAAGCCCCACACACACATGCAGACACACACAGTATAGTATACTCCTAACACTATCCTGTGTGCTTTGACTAAGGGCATGTACACATCACTACTCCTAACACTATACACGGTGTGTTGTTCTCTAATGAAGTATTATACTTTAACCTGAACCATTTGGACAAAACAGATTTCATTTCATCTGTTTTTTAAGAAACTGGATTTTTAAGCTGCTAGAATAGTGCACTTTAGAGCAGGCGGAGGAAGGACTCACAACAGTAAACAAGGATAGCAGCGCCACATGCTAACACTTAGCACCTTAGTAAACTCACAGAAACTAAACTCCACAGGCCTCTGTACACTGCAGGCACTCAGGTGACATATTAGACAGTTTATTAGCGTATTCGTCACTCTGAAGATGTTTTTCGAGATTAATATGAAATTGTCAGAAGGCTAGCAGCAGAGATGAACAAAAAGGAATGCAGTCAACTCCCAAATTATTTCTATGAGTAGCAATGCAGACTTGAAATGCTGTGGACAAGGGAAAAATATTTTTCTTCCCTTTTAAATCTTTCTACAAGGTCTGCCAGCTGCCACTCTGTCAAAGTGTTGATGACAAAGCTGTCCATTCATCTGAAACAAACACAAAAAAAGCTTAAGCAAAAATGAACTGTGATTTATTTCTCTGGGACAGGCTGGGGATGGATCAGCACATGTATTTCATTATATGCTTTAATTTAATCCATTTAAATTAGCGCAGACATTAAGTTCAAAGTCTGCTCAACATACAGTCTTCCTCCGCTCCTTTGATCAACAAAACAGCACGTGCATGCACACACACACCCGCAGAACAAAAATGGCGCGATTTGATGGAAAATATAGCACTGCTGAATAATTTAATCCGTTAACTTTGTCTTTCTGCAGTTTAGAAAGTAGTGTGCTGTTCGCAAAGAAGAAATCTGATTAAAAGCTTGGCTGCAGAAAAGTTTTAATGAGATTTAAGATGCATCAAAAAACTGTTATGTTCCCCCCCATACTAGCTAGTAAACTAACTTGCTGGCAAATTAATCTGCTGGCTACCGAACCAGCTAGATAGCTGGAAAACTCAAAATTAATATGACATTACGCGCACGTACATTATGAACTAGTTTCATTAAATCGTTTGGTAAATTGCCAAATGACAAAACAGAAAAACTGTATTCCTGTGTGCTTCCATGATAACGGCTAAATGGCTAGCTGTGTAATTAGCCAAACCAACCAACTCGGCTCGACAATAAAAAAATACTACTTTAATATGTAACACAACGCGACACTTTGAATTAGATATGTACTGTGCACAAACCTTTTATTGATGATTTGCCTTGCTTCGATGATCAGTCAGGTTCTCCTAATATGTGTGAGCTCATGGTGGATGGAGCATAGAGTTTGGCACAGTCATGGGCACGGTGTATTGCTGGTGGAGCATGTCTGTCCATGTCGTGACATTCAAAGCACAAGCAACCCAGGTGCTGGGTCAACCGATGCATGTTGGGTTGATGGATTTTGAAAAAGATTTTGACCCAGCACTTGGGTTGCACAAAAATAACCCAACTCCCATAAAAATAACTCATAATGAATTAAACATTTCATAACCCAGCATTTGGGTAGATAAAATAAACCAGCATTTTTTAGAGAGCAGTAAAAATGTAATTTTGACTAGGAAGAATCCTATTTTGGTAATCTACAAATGGAACAACAGAGAGGAGTGCACTTTGAATAAATGTTAAAATGACCTGCCATAAGCTGTCAGTTCCACACCCCATGTCATCTATGTCCCGCCCCGACACACCAAGGGGGTAGCAGTTTGAAACTGAAAAAACAAAAAAAGCTTGAATCTGAACAGTAGTTTTAAACTAATCTTTTTTATTAGGGTTCAAAAATATTTTTTTCAGTTTCAAAAACATTTTTTGCAGACAAACTCTATGGCCCCAATTTAGCTCCATACAGTTTGCATTAAGTTTGGTTGTTATGAGGACATACCAGGACTTAATTGCAAAGATGAAAACTAACATAACCAGGAAAACCTCATTTTCATTCTTTTAGCCCTACTGTCATTTCAATAATCATCTCATGGTTGAATTTTACATGACACATCAGCTGATGGAAATCTGTTATTCAGATTGGAGGGTGGCTCCTTTTTAAAGGGAGTGGTGCGTGAAAACATTCATTTGTTAACCAAGGAAGCCTGTGGTGCTGTCATTACTCAGTATCAAAAGGGCTTCACAGGCAGAGCTATCACAAGCAAAACTGTCCACCTAATCATGCAGTACTTTAAGGAAAGAGGTTCCTGAGGCTGGTGTAAGAGTTATTTTTCCACTCACTGAGGCACAGGCTAATCAACACTAGTCTGGTATCAAGAGGTCCAGAGAAACTCCCTTATCTTCAAGAAAAACATCTATGACAGACTAACATCCTGCAACAAGGTACAGCAAATGACAAAAAGAAAGGTATTTATCACAGATTAAGCCCCTTTACACTAATTAGGACACATGAGGAAACCAGTCCAGAGTAGATGTGAAAGCTACCATGAGTCTTGTGTGTTGAATATAAATTATTTTGAGTCTATCCAAAGGGGCTCACTCTCTGTTATGCCTAAAACTAATTCCTTGGGTAAAAAGTGGAATGAAACATCCTGTAAGAGAAAGGTTGCCCAACAATCAAGAAACAATTCAGTGATGAACAATGCTTTGCATAACTTCAAGCAGTTGTCTTCTTATCCTGATGCAACTATTACTCTGCAGCAAGGTAAATCTGGATTTATCAGACCTCAAGACCACCTCCTATCATTCCACAGCTCAATCTTTATGTTCCCTAAAAATGTAAAGCCTTTTCTCCTAATTAGATGCACAGATCAGTGGTTTTCTTCAGGTTTTGCAGCTGCTTAGTCCCAATCTCCTGAGTTTCCTTCCTTAAGAAAACTATTTGCTTTGTTAATTTCAGGAGGTTACTTTTTTTTATGGAAAGGGAGTGTAAAAAGGGATATTTAACTTGCTCAGGAATCCAGGAAAGTCCCCAGATCTTAATCCTGATTAGAACCTATGGTCAAGCAAGTGGACCCTCATAAAGCAAGACTGGGTCATCATTAGTAGGGATTTTGCCCTGAAGCTGATATGTATTATTCCAGGACAAATTTTTAAAGATTTCAAAAAGAAAAGTTTAATACAACAAATAAAGATGCTTTGCATTAACCTTGTATATGTAAGATGAAATATTAAAAACTGAACTTCACCACAGAACAATCTGTTCTGACAAAGATTTAATTATGAAGCAGTACAGTTTGTATAAAACAAGATTTGTCAGTCTCAAAGATTGTGGCCATGATTAGTGTCTGTAAATTGAGAAATAGAAAACTTGTGTTCACCCTACTAATCAAGAAGCTAATAAAAAAAAAAAAAATTACAGCCAAATGCTTGCCAAGCAGCTGCGATTTAAAAGCTGTTTGATTTAAAATTCTATTTAAATTTTTTGTATACAAAAATGCCAATATATGTCGCTCATTAAATTATTACATCTTGCCTTAAAGTAACTTTTCCACATGTGAGTTTACATGATAATGATGATAAACCAGTGGATTATTATATATTCATTTTCATCTGATCTGAACCTGCAGTGGAATTCCCATGGCTATGATATTGCCAAGCAGTTTGGCTCCAAGCTATCGTCAATGTCTCCAGTTTGGCTTCAGCTCCGCCGACGAGCTCCTGGGACGTTTGACGTTACAGGACTCCACGATCACGACGCTGGTGGATAATTCACTTCCCTGACAAACTGCCAACTATGAAATTTCTCTTCATTTGCAAACATGAAAATAACATGTGTTTGTCTTTCTAGGCTGGGTCAAAGCTGTACACAAGTCAAACAAAAAAGTCAGGGTGGGTGAGTAGATGTCATCCCTGCTGTGATCTGGTAATGTGGGTTAGTGGATGTGGTTTGAGATCAGAAGGTTGCTTAAATGTTTATTTTTTTCCAACTCTGTTTATTGCCAGTGCCTCGAGTATTATTTGACGGCTGGTCCTACCAGGATTACGTGAGCGTGTTTGGAAGTGAAGATGAAATCGAAGAGCTGTCAGATGAACTGGTGGATGTGGCGAAGGTAATAAGTGGATTAGGTTATCTATAACTCCCATGAAACGTCGCAGTGTTTGCTTGATGTCGGTCTGATGGGAATTTTGTGGCCTTTCAGACAGAAGGATTCGATGGATTTACCCTGGAGCTTTGGAGTCAGCTGGGCGGAAACAAAAGAAAGTGAGTTACTCTCTTGAAATGTTGGAGACACTAACATTTTGGCTTTTAGATTAATCAAACATCTAATATTTAAAATCTGCTTTATTACAGGGAGCTTGCTCACTTGGTAAAACACATATGTGAGACTTTAAAAGCTAAAGAGTTAGACTGCATACTTGTTATCCCACCAGCTGTGACGAGGTGAATTGGTTTATATCCAGCAACTAAGTTTGTGCAAAACAACAAAAAAAACCTTGAAAGTGTATCATGCTGAAGAAAAACAATTGTGTCTTGTAATTATCAGTACTGGACAGCCAGGGATGTTTGGCAGGGAGGAGTTTGAGGAGTTGGCTCCGGTTGTTGATGGATTCAGCCTTATGACCTACGACTACTCCAGTGGACCCAGGTGAGTTCGTAGATGAGTTTTTCTTAAAGTTGACAGAAAAAAAAGGACCTTTTGTGAAATTCCTTTTTATTCTAACAGACCGGGTCCAAGCTCGCCCCTGCCCTGGATCAGAGACTGTGTTCTGCAACTGGCACCAAACACTCAGTGGAGACAAAAGATCCTGCTTGGAGTTAATTTGTATGGCCTTGATTTCTCGAGCCTTGGGACAGAGCCGATCCTGGGTGGAAGGTGAGATAGAACTGCAGGTGGAATACTGAACTGTTATTTGCTAGTTAAATTTGCTTGTTTCAGTCTTAGAGTTTTCTTTCAGAGTTGTTGCTGCAAACCACAGAAAATACTAACGTTAATCAGTTATTTCTACTTTTGCATCTCTGTCACTAAAGTTTATAATTGGAATGAAAGATGTTGGGCTTATTTTTAGCAGCATAACGTAGGTAGAAATGCCAAGTGGTAGTCTTTCAGATTGCCATGTATTGCATAGATTTCAGACTATTATTTCTTTTTAAGATTGGTAAATATGGAATACAGTTAATAGAAACACCAAATTTAGTTCTCAGATTTATTAGACCAATGAAGAAAATTTAATACAGAAATGTAGGCGTATTGAGATGTACGTCAATGTATTCTGTAGTATATGCACTCAATACTTGTCCAACAGCAGGTCATTTAGACCGTCCACGATGTGAATGAACCACAAAAAGTAATTAAATAATTTGGCTGTATCCAAGCATATTAGATGAAAATTGAGAGTAAAGAAAAATGTTTATGCACCTTTTTGATTTTAATTTCCCCATTGAGTCTTCTTTGTCATGAGTCTTTCAGCCTTACAAATCATGACTTGACAACATTTGCTCACTCTACCTTTCAAAAGTTCTCTAAATCTATCAGATTGTGAGGACATTACTTGTCCACAGCCTTCTTCATGCGATCCCATTGATGTTTGGACTTGTGCTGAAAAAAATAAAAACCCTCTCAGCTTTCTAGCAACTTTTAAGATTTTCAGTCAAAACTGAGTTTTATTTAGAACTTTTCATGTATTCATACATCTTGAAAAGCGTCTAGCTTCACTGAAGAAATGTAACTCCACAGCATAATACCGTAACCACCACATTTCTCTGTAGGTAGTCTGTTCTTTTGGTGTGAGATGTGGTGTTTTTGTGCCAGACTTTTTTTTTAGAATTAATGGCCTTAATGTCAAGATTGGATTCATCGGACCATTACAAATTCTGCCACAGGGTTGTTTTTTTGTTTTTTTGGAGGGTTTAACCAGGCCTGGAGGTTTTCTTTGGAAGGAAAGGCTTATTTCAACCTGGTTCCTTCATCCAAATATATGAATTAAACTGAGTATGTAGTGTACATAAGATTGTTGTCACATGTAGAACAGAACCAGCTCTGGCCAGAAATTCCTACGGCTCCTTCACCGTTTTTGACAACCTTTCTGACCAGCTTCTGTCTCATCCTTGTATCAGTTATGGAGAAACTTCAAGCTTTAGTCTGTGTTACATATTTTCTCCAAAAACTAATGGCTTTTGACATTATCATTTTATATAAATGCTCTGGATTAGCTGGGTTTTCTACAATCTGATCTACTCTGATGCACACTGGTCCAAGCAAGGTACCTGGCCTCTCTTTATCCTGCCAGTGTGACTGGTAGAAACAGGAGGTGGTCATTGAATATCACCAGAGGAAGTGCTTTTTGGGTCCTGCTTGATGAGCCAACACACCAGCGGAGCATTCAGGGATTTGTAGTGTGGGTGGTGCATGTGCTGTCTTAACAGCAGGCAAGCTCTACAGGGGTTGGACAATGAAACCCTTGTTTTTTGGATACAATCCGGGTTAGCACCCGAACATCCTTTCAGACAGCTTCCTCTTGCGTCCACAGTTAATCCTGTTGGATGTGGTTCATCCTTCTTGGTGGTATGTTGATATTACCCTGGATACCGTGGCTCTTGATACATCACAAAGACTTGCTCTCTTGGTCACAGATGCGCCAGCAAGACGTGCACCAACAATTTGTCCTCTTTTGAACTCTGGTATGTCACCCATAATGTTGTGTGCATTTCAATATTTTGAGCAAAACTGTGCTCTTACCCTGCTAATTGAACCTTCACACTCTGCTCTTACTGGTGCAATGTGCAATCAATGAAGACTGGCTACCAGGCTGGTCCAATTTAGCCATGAAACCTCCCACACTAAAATGACAGGTGTTTCAGTTTCATTGTCCAAACCCTGTAGCTGTCATTAGGAATTGTCTTGTGAGCCAAATGTTATTACACTGCAGGCTAAATGTGGCCATGAGCCTGAGTTTGACACCTATGATTTAGATCCTTCATGACCTCTCTGCTGACTAAAGGATGTAAAGAAGTCCTTTCTGGACAGCCACACTTTAGTTCAAGGTAATCAGATTTTATTGATTGCAGTTATGACCTTGAGATGACTGAATGCTGGAACTGAATTAAAAGGTGCTTCAACAAAGTATTTTAGAGGCGGCACAGTTATGCAACCAGCATTTTATAGCTTTTTCTTCCCCCTCTAATGGGTTTTGTTTATTCAGCTAAATGATAAAGGATAAATGTCACATTAAACGTGAAAAGGTTTGCCACCAACTCACTCTCAGCTTAACAGTGTAAAACTGTTCCCAGATCAAAGTTCCAACTTCTGAGATGAATCTAATGCAGCATGAGTATAAGGAAAAACCTTTAGGAGCTCTAACACTTTCTATTTCCTGGCTGATCTCTGTAGGTATGTTGAGATTTTGCGAGAACACAGACCAAAGATTCTCTGGGATGAAAACTCTGCAGAGCATCACTTCAGTTACAAAAGGTAGAGAGTTAATAAATCAGAAAAACGTTACAAAAAGGTTCGTATTTCTGAATAAATGTTCTTCTCTTCTCCCAGAAGCACTGCTGTAAAGCATGTGGTTTACTATCCTTCGCTGAAGGTAAACTTTTTATTTTGTTAGTATTAATTATGTTTACAACTGTAAGAAATGTAACTTTTTAAAATTTATTTGCAGTCAATCCACATGAGGACTTCTTTGGCTACTGAACTGGGAACAGGAATTTCTCTATGGGAAATGGGACAAGGACTGGATTATTTCTACGATCTCCTTTAAATGTTGGACTTTTTGATAAAGAACAATTGTGAACTGGTGTTGGTGCTGTGTGCATTTTTCCCCCTCTTTGAACTGGACAAGACAATAACAGGATGAAAAAACAGTCTGGAAAATAATCAGCTGGTTTAAAGGTCATTAAAATGTGGACATGTTCTAGAAAAACGACAATTTGTTGTTAAAAAAAACACTTAAAGCAAACATTGGTACTTCAGGTTTGTTTAATTTGTGTTTAATTTATGATTTGTACAATTCAGAAGGAATGGTGCATTATAATCGGGACTTTAACAACTACTGTGTCCTAAGAAAGTTTTCACACCCCTTCACTTTTCTATATTTTATTGACTCATTCTAAAATGGATTTGAATGTTTTCTTTAAAAGGTTTAAACACAATTGGCCATGATAACAGTGAGAAACACATTTTCATACATTTTTAAATTTAATCAAAACTTTTAAAAATAGTATTCATGCATTTTGCTGCACTTCCAATTGAGCTCTGGTGATTCTGAATTCTACTGATTGTCCCCAAGATTGAGCACATCCACTTGTCTATCTCGGGTCTCCCCGCTGACGAATAAGTCAAAGATATTGTTTGCAGACCTCAAAGACTAGATTGTGCCAAAAATCTGGGGAAGAACACAGAATTTGTTGGGAACATTGAACGTCCTAAAAAATCCCTGAATTTTTCAGAAACTGGATACGTGAAGAACCACTAGAAAAGGCTGACTAAACTGGTTTAGTGGGGGAAGAAAGGCCTTGGTCAGAGAGGTGACCAGGAACCAAATTGCCACCAAGGCAAGAATTAAGTGTTCTCATTTAGATTGACTATCCAGATGTTAACCATTACTAACACAGTCTACCAAACAGGCCTTTATGATGGAGTTCCCAGACTCTGAACCCCCTCCTTGTTAAAAGGCTCATGGCAGCCTGCTAGAAGCACCACAGAGATTGTCAGATCAGTCAGTCATTTTCTATACCGCTTCTTCCGTCGTGGGGAAGCTGGTGCCCATCTCCAGCAGTCTTAAGAGGCAGGGTACACCCTGGACAGGTTGCCAGTCCATCGCAGGGCAACACAGACGCACACAGAACAAACAACCATGCACACACTCATTCACACCGAAGGGGAATTTAGAGAGACCATTTTACCTCACAGTCATGTTTTTGGACTGTGGGAGTGAGCCGGAGTACCTGGAGAGAACATGCAAACTGCATGCAGAAAGACCCCTGGCCAGGAATCAAACCCAGGACCTTCTTTCTGCAAGGCAACAGTGCTACCAACTGTGCTACCGTGCAGCCTGTTTCTCCCCTGGCCTGTTTTCAGACAAGGGGAGACAAAATAATTCTCCAATGGAGCTGAAACTCAGAATATAACTAACACAATCTCTTCTGTGAAGTATGGTAGTGGCAGCCTCATGCTGTAGGGTTGATTGATGTTCTGTGACACAAACTGATTAGTCTGCATCGAGGGTAAGAAGACAGCAGCCAGAAATGGAGTCTTCAAGAAAATCTTCTCCAGTTAGTTATGGATGTCAGACTAGAGCAAGAAAGTACACAGCCATAATAAAGAACTGGGTAAGGGCCCCACCAGAACCTGGACTTCTAGTCGAACATATCTGGAGAGACCTAACATGGCTGTCTACTGACACTGCCCATCCAAACTGTCAGACTGAACAGAACTCTCCTCTGCATGCTTTTTCTTTAGACAGGAATAGAGAGGATGGCAAACAACAGGGTGTCGAGCTTGTAGACACAAGTCCAAAAAGACTTGAGGTTGTGATTAACTAAGGAATGGTGGATTAACATGTTTTGTCAATAAAGAGCTGTTTTGCCCTGTTATTACTGGGTTCTGTGTGCAGATCATTAAGAAAAAAATACTTAAACCTAATTTAGAAAAAGTCTACAAATGTTGGAAAAGAAATTAAAGGTTGTGAATACTTTCTGGTTGCACTGTAGCAAGGCTAAGGTTCATTTGACAAGTAATGGTGTCCATGTGTGCAGCTGACCCCAGCATCTTCAATGGTTTGCTCAAGATAAATACTTGTTCACTGACACAGATCCAGACACTGGGTGACCTTTATTTAGCTTTACAAAGGAGGATGAGATTATTCACAGCAAGTGATGTCGACTGCAGATTCTGTCCAGTTATTAGATGTCTGTCCACAACTACATGCACGCTATCTTCTTGACTTGCTGGGAAATAGAGATAAACGTTATGCAGTTTGAGAAACAATCATCCAAGTATTTGTTTTGGGTCCATGTGAAGCGCAGTCGCTCACCTGTATAAGATCCGCCGCTGTCTTTCACAAAATCTTCCACAATAAGGGGAAGGTTGGCAAAGTCGGGCTGACGCACCAATTCAAACACAGACGGCTTTGAGGGAAACATCACTTATTAGGACGATTGTACACATCATCAGCCTGAGTACATATCCCCCCTGTAAGAGAACACTAACCCCTGTTAAGCTGTAACCACCGAAAATCCACGTCTGGCCCTCGGTGGCACAGCACAGCGCTGACACTCCCTGTCCAACAGCACACATGGGCTCTGCACAAGAGGGAGAAAAGAAAAATACAGCAAGGACTGAGGCTGTTACA
Source organism: Girardinichthys multiradiatus (assembly GCF_021462225.1). Taxonomy (NCBI): domain Eukaryota; kingdom Metazoa; phylum Chordata; class Actinopteri; order Cyprinodontiformes; family Goodeidae; genus Girardinichthys; species Girardinichthys multiradiatus. The sequence continues at coordinate 24,614,428 of NC_061795.1, read as the reverse complement.
AAAGACATTAACAGAAGTCTGGAACTGACTTTGCTGGGAGATAAACTGTGTGAGAATTCGGTGCATGGAGCCGCTGTGTGCCAGGTCGCTCGGCGCTCCGGGGCAGTCTGGGATGAGCAGCGCCTGGTATCTGGCACCTTGGAAAAGATCGTTGGGACATAACTGAGCAGAGTCCAACCAATATCAGCAGCAGACATAACATAGCTGATGGACTGTGAAACTGAATCTTCTCACCATCTATAGATTCGAGTTTGGCTGGTGTTGCGTAGGACTTCACATTAAAGTCCTGCACCCATCTGGCTGTGCTTTCATCAACTCCCACAAAGTCTATTGTCTTCCCCTGTGATTCCAAAGAACACAGAGGAAAATAAAACACAGGAAGCACTGACGTCACACAGCGTTAAATATAGGATGAACAACACGAGGTAAAGAGTGGCAAGTGAATTAGGCTGAATCTTAAGTTAGTTTGCATGAACCTTACCAGATATCTGCAGTCTACTCCTGGGAAATTCCAGAAACAGGATATTACGCTAACTGAGATATGCAGATTTTACCCTTCCTATCTCTGATCAGCAGGTAAAAATCTGCTTGATTTTTTTCCTCGTTCAACAAAGGCATGAAAACTGAAAAAAAGCCCACATTTATTCGGTCTACAAACCAATTAACAAAGTGCATGTTTCTTGACACAATTTCTTCTCAGTTTACTAAAAATTCTACCAATATTGGAGACATATCGTTTGATGCATTGCTACTGATTATCCTGTAATCCCATCATTTCTTATGGATTCAAATCAACTATGCCAAGAGAGTTTACGGTAGGGATGCACTGACAAGGTTTTAACCGTTCTGACCTGCCGGTTAAAGTTTTTTTCTTTGCACTATAGCACATAAAAGAAATAAATATGTGCTGCGGATTTTTGGATAGAAATAGTAGTTTTTGGGTCCTACAGAAAATCAAGGAATTAAAACATTTCCCCAATTTATGCACCAACACATATCCACCTAACCTTTATCCTATTTTTATTAAACTAAAAAAAAGAGTGAATCAAAGTACACCTTGTTGATAAAACGTATAGTTAGAGATGTTCAGGGTATCATGAAATATCTCTGGGTCAGTTGCTATCAGTTTATGCTCCTGGAGGACATACTGACCACTTTCTCTCGCTATGCTACTTTCTCTTATTATTTTTGTATAGGTTGTTTAAGCAATGACGTTGTTAGGCGGTTGCACTTGCTATTTATTTGTTTATTCATTCATTCATCTGTATAGCTGTTTTCTGCCGTGCAAGCCCTTACCCCCGGTGTGGCGGTCTGCAGATTGAAAGTTGTGCTGCAAAGACTGAAGCACTGAAGAAACGATTTGGCTGAGACCCCTGAACGAATAAAGCACAGCAGTTTGACTTTTAAACAAGACAAGGCTTTGCAACAGTGCACTTAGGTATATTTTAGGTCAATGACAGATTGTAGCTAACAGGCTGTATAAATGGCGGCTCTGTTCTGATACTAAGCTACGGAAGCTGCAGTGGACTCACCTTGAGGAGAAGCGCTGGCCACTATTAAACAGGTTGGTTTCGCAGACATGTTATTTTTGCGCCTACAATGATTAAATTTACTAGTACCAAAAACGATCTAAGGAGGAAGTAAGGTCAGCTGACAACAACATCCGCAAAAAGAATTTCAAAATAAAAGCTCTAAATATGGATAAATGGTGATTGGAAATAAATAATCCAACCCATCACACAAGTTTACAGAAATCACAACTACTCTATTTTATATAAAAATCCATTAGAATTATGGCAACAATAATATTTGCGGCTTTCTCTCTCAATATTATGACACAGTATAATTATTATATAGTAGCCTATTACATTATGAGATACAAAAACAGAATGATGAGATGGCATCACATCATTATGAGTCACCTAAGGCATAATGATGATATATAAAGTTATATGAGGTGGCAAAGTCATAGTTTTTTGGCACGATGGAGGAGATGGGCCCTCACTAAATTCCTTGTAGTACATAAACTCACCCCTGTTTAAAAAAAAAAAAAACAGCATTTTTATCATAAAATGAAAGTAGATTGTAGAATTTTCTTGGGGGGGAAAAAAGAAGAGATTGGGGCTGTCCAGCAGCATCATAACATCTGCAGTATTTGTAATTTAAAAACACTTTTGTTATAATTTCAACTCCCAACTGTACAGCAACATTGTGGGAAATGTTGGGTTTTACATCATTTAAACAAAGGTTATACAGTCAAGAATGTGATATTAAAGGGGTTCCAATATCAGTACAGATCTTCCTTCAGGTTTCGACAGAGGCAGTAGGTGAACATCATCCCTACAAGCTGGAAGGAGACATAAACATAGAACTTGTTAGTTTCTCTTTCACATTTCAGAGGTGGTGGATACTCTTCTGTATTTTCCTCACTTTACCTGTAGAAATGCAATGCCAATACCCACTGCCCCGAGAATATATAGCTGGCTTTGGACGAAATTCTCTAGTTTCTCAATGCATCCTCCCTGGGTAGAAATGAAATAGAATGAGATAAAATCTGAATGTTCTGAAATATTTAGCTATAAATGGGACGTGAAGAAATTGTAAACGGATCCTTCCATCTTGAACTTTTCACATTTTGTCATTTTACAACCTAAAATTTCAATGCAATTCATTGGAAATTTATGTTATAAGCCAATGCAGAGAGGTGTGTAACTGGAAGAAAAAGAATACACGGTTTTCAAAATTCTTTACAAATCACAATTTTAAAGGTTTTGTGTGCATATTCACCTCCCTTTACTCTGAAAGCCCTAAATAAAATCCAGAGAAGCCACCCAGTTAACACAGTCCACCTGTTTGTAATTTAATCCCAGTATACATACAACCGTTCCTTGAAGCCCTCAGATGTTATTAGAGAACCAAAAGTATCATGAAGACCAAGAAACACAGTAGACAGGTCAGGGTTTGTGTTTTGGATTTTAAATCAGATTTAGGTTTAAAAAAGCAATACACCAACTTTAAAACATTTCACAGACATCACTGCAAAACTACCAAGACATGGCTGTTGACCTAAGATGACAGGCCTGGCAAGTAGAGCATTAGTTTATGAAGCTGTCAAGAGGCCCGTAGTAACTATGGAGGGGCTTCAGGGACCAACAGCTCAGGTAGAAGATTAGTTGTGCAATTCCCAGGTCCAGCCTTTATGGAAGAGTAGCAAGAAGCTATAAAAAGCAATTTTAGCAATTGTTTACAAGCTACACATGGGACACAGCCAGATGTGGGTAGTAAGTAGTTACATTTACTCAGTTACATTTACTTGGGTAGCTTTTTTAAAAAAACCAAAAAACTTATAGGAATAGTTTTACTGCACCATACTTTTTACTTCTTGAGTAATTTCATTTTGAAGCAATTTCTGGCTACTCTACCCACCCTGAATTACTTCACTGAATGAAGAGAAAACATGTTTTTACCAAAGCGCACACATGTGTGTCTCTGTCTGGGACTTCTGGTGTGTAAACAAGCTTCATTGTTCTAATGTTATTTTCTATCTGCTGAGCCCGTTGTGCCATTTAGAGGTCTGGTGAATACACAGTAAACAGTACTTTGCAATGTTCCAACATGTACACAATACCTAGGGTAAGTAATGATTTCAAAAGTTTTATGTTGTGGAAAACTGAGAGTTGGAAATGTGTGTTTCTTCTGCCCAAATGTATTTTGTAATTAAGTGATTATTTGTATAAATTTTTTATTACATTAGTGTGAGTACCAGAACCTGCTCATATTTTTTAATTTTGTCTGTATGATTACCTAATTTTTTACAAATTAAATCTGATTAAACAGTACTGCTTAAGCACTCATATATTAAGTAGCCTATTTTCAGAATATTTTCTTTATCTTACTTGAGTAATTTGCTTGAATGACTACTTTTTACTTCTAATTAAGAAAATATATTGAAGTAGTATTACTCTTACTCATACTGCCTACCTCTGGATACAGCAAATGTGTGGAAGAAGGTCTCTGGTCAGATGCATCCAAACTTGACCAACAGTGTACTGTATATTAACATGAACACTTCACCCCTACTGTGAAGCGTCATGGTGGCAGCTCTGTGGATGCTTTAATTCAACAGGTACATTGAAGTTGGTGCCATCTGATGGGACAATGGATGGAGCTAAATACAGGACAATCCTGAAAGAAAACCTTTTAGATGCTGACAGAGATTTGAGAATAGGGTGTAGGAGGGTGGCTTTAAAAATATAGCCAGAGCTATAATGGCATAGGATAGATCAAAGCCTATTCATTAAATTGGCCCAGTCAAAGTCCACTCTCCATCCAATCCGACTGAGGTTGAGCTGGTTTTGCTAAGAAGAATGATCAATGTTGCTCTCTAGATGTGAAAAGGTGGAAAGACACAACCCAAAAGACTTGCAGCTGTGACGGCAACAAGCAGTGAAGGGAGGAGCTGGAGACGACTGCACACCATTTTCTTTATTTAAAAAAATCTGTCAAAACCTTGCATCATTTTGCTTCCATTTCACATTTTCAAGCTTAACTTTGTCTTGTTCCATCACATAACATCCCAATAAAACACTTTGAAGTTTGTTGTTGCAACATGTAAAAAAACTAAAATGGTAAAGGGGTATGACTATTTGGCAAGGCACTGTACCTCCACCTTGTAGATGTTAGATGGATGGTCCCTGCGGCCGCAGAGTTTACTGGGAGTTTTACAGCAGCTGTCAGGAACAAGCCGCAGATTTTCTGACTCCTGGATCCATTTGTTGTCTGTCCAGTCAGAGAAGTTCTGACTTCCACAACACTTGAACTGAGTGGGTGGAACAAACAAAGAGGAGGAATGAGAAAATTCTGACTAAAACTTAGTTTAATAGTAAGGATTATAATTTTGCTCCTTCATATTGGTTTTACTTGGGTTAGTTTTCGCAGCTATAAAAGAAACAAATGTTTACACCTCTTGTTGTAGCTTGTCAACAGACTGCGTGATGCTCTCCTGGCCTGGCTGCTGGTATTTCTGCTGCATGGTTAACTTTAGGTTCTGTCTGAGCTCATTATCCAGCTGTGAGACAGGAGAAACACTTTAGTGTAGGAAGGAAAAAAAAAATCAGACGCTCCTCCTTTTAATAAAAATAGCCCGTGGTCAGGCTTCTTTCTTCCCTTGTAACATTCCAGTCTACCTGAGCAATGCCAACACATAACTCAGAACACATACCTGCAGATTCTCTAAACTCCTGATTCACCAGAGTGAATTTTAAATTAATTTAGGGGGTTAAAGCATTTTCTTGCTCCACAAAGTGCACAGACAAAATAAATTACAATTCTGGTCTGACGTTTACATACACTAATCATGGACATGAATGTCAAATTAAGTTTGGGCCCTTTGGGATGCACTTGAACTGATCTGCAAGAATTTTAAAGACGGGAATGTGGTGCAAATATTGAATTTATGACTAATATAGGATAACTGGGAATCCACACATAGTCAAAATTCCACACACAGGCTCAAATGTATACTTACACCCCCAATGAATATTTGTGTGAATAACCTTTTATCAGGTTGCACTTCAACCACTTTAACTGAATATTTAACAGACATTTGACAGAATATTTAACAGATATTTGACAGAATTAATAGAGTTAATGCCATGAACCGGGCTTTGAAGGACAGCCCACAAATTTGGAATAGGGTTGGAGCTTTTCCAGAAGTTTTTTAGCCTGCTTCATCCATTTATGAAGTCGTTTTGGTACGTATCTAGAAAGATTATCCAGCTTGAACACCTGTGTCCAAGTGTCAACCATTAGACCACTGCAATCAACCTCAGATGAGGGAATTGGTTAAGATGTTTAGGGGAAAAAAAAGGAATCACCAAGGCTTATACTGAAAAAGAGAATGCAAATATTTAGCTATTTGACCCCAATGATAAGAAGCATGTTTGGAGAAATTGAAGGTGAGGCTTTTCGAACCTAAGAACATTGCACCAACTGTCAAGCATGGTGGTGGCAGCATCATGCTGTGGGGCTGCTAGAGGTACTGCCGCATTGTGCGTGGATAAAACTGCGAAGATTGAGGACTGCCACGAACTTCACCTCAAATCAACAGCTAGTAGGTTGGAACTGGGAAACAATCAGGAGGTGATGGGAAAAGTCAGCTCACATTAAGCTTCTGGCATGGCCTTCCCAAAGCACCAACCTCAACACCATTGAAAATGTGGACAATGTTAAACAAAAACAGGTCTGTGCCAAAAAACTAACCAATTTAAAGGAACTCTACCACTTCTTCAGAGAAGACTTGTCAAATAGAAGCTAGTTAATGGCGACAAAAAGAGTGCGAAAAAGGGGCAACTGGCTAAGGAACATCTATCCAAATATAATGACTTTTATGACCACTGGGAATGCATTCCGCTTTTTATTAGAACTGTATATGAACTTTTGGGAGGAACAGATGCGAAACAGAAAAACACATGACAACAGATTACCTGGTGGCAGAAAGGGAAGCACTGCAACGAAGAAATGGGGGGAAGAAAGAGAGGTGTGAAAAGAATAGAAAAACAAGAGAAACAAAATGAAGAACATGCAGAGAAAGACACATGGAGTAAATCTCTACGGAGTGCAGCAGGTTAGTCATTGATGGTAGTTGCTGTAGGTTTCAACAATAAAAAGCAAGTAACAACATTCAAATTGTGTAAGGCAAGGTGATTTAAATACATGCAAAACAAAATTTAACTATTAATTTAAATAGCGATCATTTCTCAACAATGAATGAGCTGGTTCCGGTATACAGTATGTACAGTGCCATAAAAAAGTATTTGCCCCTGACAGAGTTCTAATGTTTTTTTTTGTCACACTTAAATGCTTTAGATCATTGAACTATTTTGACCTCAGACACAGACAACCAGTTAGAGTACCTACCCCCCCCCCCCCCCCTGTTAAATCATTAAATGATTGCTATTAACCAAATGTTTCCAGTTCAATTTTACTCCAAACATTGACTGATTACTGCCAGACATGTAGAATCAAAAAATCCTTTAAATAGAATCTGTCTGACAGCATGAAGTAGGCTAAAAGTCTTCGAAAAGCAAATATCATGCCCTTATCTAAAGAAATTCAAGAGATGATTTCTAAGGATTTGGGACTCCAGGGAGAGAAATTATCCAAAAATGGAGAACAGAAGTGAACCTTCCCAGGAGTGGCTGACCTAACAGATTTACTCCAAGAGCACAACAATGACTCATCCAGAAGGTCACAAAAGAACCCAGAAGGACATCTAGAGGACTGCAGACATCATTTGCCTTAGTTAAGGTTAGTAATTTATCAGCAACATAATACTGGGCAAAAATGGCATCCATTGGAGAAGTCCAAGGTGAAATCCACTGGGGACCAAAAATAACACAAAAAACAAACTCATACTGGCCAAAATAAACTCCCAAGACTTTAGCAAAATATGCTGTGGACTGACTAGACAAAAATGTTACTTTCTGGAAGGTGAGTGTTATGTTAAACTAGGCCCAGAACTAAAACAGCCTTTCAGAAAAATAAACATAATACCAACATTCAAATATGTTGGTGCTAGTGTGATGGACAGGGGCTGCTCTGCTTCTTCAGGACCAGGATTACTTGCAAATCGATGGCACCATGAACTTTATTTTATACCAGAAAGTCCTAAAGGTGAATGTCTGGACCATCATGAGCCATCAATTCATGACCTTATGCTCAACAACCGTATGCTGGACAATGATCTGAAGCACACTTGCATCCCAGTTATGAGAGACTAAAAAATAAACAGGTGATTCATGCATTTAAAACCTCTAATGTGGCTGAATTAAAAAAAAGAAATTCTGTAAAAATGTGGGTCTAAGCTCCATCACAGTGATGGAAAAGACTCATTGGCAGTTTTTTTAACACTGAAGGCTGTTTTTGCCACCCAGAATGGCACAACATGTTCTTACGTTTAAGAGATAATTATATATTTTCACATAGGTCCTGGTTGGTTTGGATACCTTCTCACCCTTAATAATGAAAATCATCATTTGAAAACTGTATTTTGTATTTACTCTGGGTTACTTTGTCGGATATTAAAATTTCTTAAAATAGGCCTGACAAAAAAAGGAAAACTGAATAAATCCATTAAGGGGCAAATAGTTTTTTACCCCTCACAAACACAGCACTGCATGTAAACAGGAAATGATATCAGATTGAATTAACACCAGTTACTATGTGCTTATATGTAAAGTAAAGACACAAAACCTCACCTCCTGGTAGTTAATATAAGCAAGGACTCCAGCGATGATTTCCAGCAGAAAAATACACAGCAGTAACACCAAATACTACAGAACAGACGTAAATTACATGTGTTAAAAAAATTCAAACTCAAGCATCTTTATCTTTATGTCAATGAAATACATTAAAGGGCTAAATGGGATTTTAAGGACTTATTGAAGTTGAAACTAAAGGAGATGAATCAAAACTAATAGATCTAGTAAATAACAGGAGGAAGGGAAGGAGACACTTTAAAAAGGCAGTGGTCCAAGGGGATATAAAAATAGACATAACGTGACACACTTTGTGCAGATTTGCTTTTGAATTGTATCCCCTCTCTGCAACTGCCTGCCTCTCTCTCTCTCTCTCTCACACACTGTGTGGCACGAGCAGCCGCTCGTGATGCTCCTCATTCCTCTGGCATGAGCTGAGCTCTAAATCTAAACTCTTAAGACACACACTGTGACTTTATCTGCTCTATGTCACTAGCATGCCTCACATATCGGGCTGCCCTGAATGGATGCAGAACAGACAGAAGGTCACCAAGAATTACCTTTCAACACACACTTCTCAGACTCATGCTCTGTGTTGCACAGAGGAACCAGAGAATGAATGCATGTCTGGTTTGTTATGTTTAAAAAGCTAACCAATGTAAGCTGTTGTGTTTTTTCAGTGTTTTGTGGGATCCATCACCTTACCACAATCAGGAGGCTCCTCATCTCCCTCAGGGTGGCGCAGCATCCGATTATCCCAGTCACAATCACAATGGCTCCAGCAGCTATCAGGATGTAAGCAGAGGCTGAGTAGAAGCTGGAGTTCAATAGACTGATGTAGTCGCTCTTATCCACCAGAGTCCACACTCCCACTGCCAACACGGCCCCTCCACCCAGCTGAGACACAGCATGCCAGATGTCAAGAATGCACCACATAACTTTAAGCAGATGTAACTTTACTCATGCAAACCACAAAACATCTAATTTACTTACTGTGAACCCCTACAGATCTGAGCTGAATTTGGTTTTATTATACAATGCATTTAAATATATAGTCAAATTCAATAAATCACAATATGTGTTCCAATGAGGCTTGTTTATCAGATTAAAATACCTTTTGAAAATAACCTTTAAGCAGGTATTAAACATATTTTTCATTAAGCCCATATTTCTGTATTATATTTTTTATTGGTTTGATGTAATATTCTAATCTTAAATGTTTTGTTTTCATTTGCTGTAAATAGATCCTCCTAATAAACCTAAATAAAGGCTTGAAAACACCAGTCTGTGTTTAATTGATTTTTATGTGCTTCACGTAGTGAACTGAGTTACTAAAATAAATAAACTTTTCAATAATACTGTAATTTATTGAAAATGGCTGTAAATGTAGATTTGAGGTTGTGCAGAAGCAGAATATCTTGTCCTTTAACTTGAATGAAAATGAAAAGTAATTAAGCCTGAAAAACAAACCAACAACAGTTTACATTATACCTGAAGTCTCTCTAATTGTTCATTCATAAAGTCTAAATAAATCCAAGTGGCCTAGATATAATTTCCCTACTGGTGTAGGGGACTTCCTTCTACTTTTTAGGGCCACAGGAGCCATTGTTTGACCACCAGGCGCTCTTCAGCGAGCCCCCCAGCCTCAGGATTGGCTCCAGAACAGTAACCCAGTTATCCTATACCGGTGAGGTTCACCTATTTGAGCCTTCATCTACAACTGAGGGCCCTGAACCTCCCTTAGTCTAATCTTTCCTCTAAAGCCATGATAGACACTTCCAGGGGTGAAGTCTCACAACATAGCCCTCAGGATCATAGGGGCACTCAATCACCTCCTCCACATTAAGGTGGTTTTTCTGTGGAGGGGCACAGTGGGCATGAAAGGCAGCTCCTCTAAATCAGAGGTTATGGTTCTTTACCGGAAAAAGATGGATAGTTCCCAGACTATGCCTCAAGCAGAGGATTTCAAGTATCTTGGACAAATGGATTTGAGTGTTCTCTGTAGTTACAGTATGTAGGCTCTGCTGTTGTGAAGAAAAAAAAGGCAAAAAGCAAAGTTCTTGATTAATTTTCTGTCTGTAAATGTTCCAGCTCTCACCTATGGTCATGAGATATGGATCATGGCCAAAAGAACAAAATCCAGTATACAAATGGTTGAAATGAGCTTGGCTCAGTCTTAGAGATAGGATGAGGAGCTCTATTGTCCATGTGAGAGCAGGAAGGAGGGCTGCTGCTCCTCAACATTAAAAGGAGTCAGTTGAAGTGGGTTAGGTATCTAATTAGGATGCCTCCTGGACACATCTCTTTGAAGGTCTTCCCAGCATTCCAATGGGAGAAGATCCAGAACACACTGGAGGGACTATATTTTGTTTCTGGCCTTGGTTTGCCTTGGGGTCCCCCAAAATAAGCTGCAAGGTCAATGGGTAGAGGGGTGTCTGGGTTCCCCCCTTTGACCTGTTATCCTTATGATCTTGAATAAGGGACGTTGGATGAATGGATGGATGGATGGATGAATTTCTTTTTTTATGTGAAAGTCTCTTCCTTGCAAACTTACCCAGAAACAAATGTTGAAGAGAAAAAGTAGGTATTTCAGACAAATTGTCCCACATTTATTTTTCTTCTCATGACGAGCTTCCATTCTGAAAAAACATATGTTCAAAGTCTGTAAACTTCATAAACATAGTAATCTTTACCAAATCCTAAAGATCCTTACAGCTCAGAGAGTGACCAAAAGAATTTAGGTTACACCTCAAACTCTGCTCTTTTACATGAGATTAGATTATCAGTGAAACTTGAATGATGTCAGGGTAAAACCTAAACGCCACGAGCTCTGGGTCTGATTAAAAGCTGTGACCTAAGTGCATTTCAGTAGTTTCCTCTTTCAGTCAGCTTTACTTCTACCTTTGTTGAGAAAATGTGAAGTACGGAGATAGGTTCAAACACAGCTATAGCTTTACTAAACGTACATGGCAGCATGCAGTCATTACAGACGTCATTTCTATAAACCAAAGTGTGACAAGAAAGCTGGCACCAAATCTATACAAGGGGGGCATGGAAAGCGCTCCGAGATGAAATCAGATATGTTGTGGGGAAAACATACTTAAAGACTTGTGTCACGTCAGCCAGCAGACTGTTGTATATTCCCCAACTTGGTAACTTAAGCTGATCCCTTACCCTACACCTGATATGTTTAACTTTTGATTTTATGAGGAAAAAGTTCCCGTTTTTTAAAAGTGAACTTTTGTAAGCTTACATTTAAAAAAAGTAAAGCTTTGTATTTGCGTATAAATTTATGTTAAAGATAAGCTGAACAAAACAGAAGAAAGTAGATATCAGAAAATGCATATATTTCAGTTAACAGTAAATGTTAAAACATTAGACAACGTTGATGCAGGCATTAAGTTATATTTAACCTGTTGTGTAATGGAAAATACTGCTCTCTTTTTTGTTGAGAGTAAAACAATCGTACCTGAATTTAGACGATGTGGCCCAGAGGGATGATGACTCTCAGGGTAACTGAGCAGATCCCACAAACCCTGCTGTAACTGTGTTACTGTTGCTGAAGCAGAACTGCAACAGTGTAAGTTCTCAATTGACGTTCACAAGTGTCTGAGCTTGTGTCCTCCTCTTTTGGCCTCACAGACAGCTCGCCCCTCTCCACGGTTCACACAGAGGACTTGTCTGCCCCCATCTGGCTACATATTCACATGGGTTTTACAACGCTTTTACAGATTTAAAAAAGGACACCAGAAAATTCATAAATATATTTTATAAAAAAGACATGGCATTACAAAGTAGGCCAGACAACTTTACAGAAAACAGACAATTTCTTGTATAATCTTGGGGCAATGGTGGCGACAGTAGTGGGGGTTGACCTTGAGACCGGTGGGTTGCCGGTTCGAACCCCGCTCTGTCTGTCCCAGTTGTTGTGTCCTTGGGTCCGTGGTACCGATTGTATGGCAGCCTCATTGTGGCCTACCACCGTCAGTGGGTGGATGACTGATTGTAGTATAAAGCGCTTTGGGGTCCTCGGACTTGATAAAGCGCTATACAAGTTGAGGTCATTTTAAGGATGTTGGTGTGAGACGACAATGAACTTCGAATCTTGGGTGTTTTTCAGCAACAAAGCTTTCCAAAAGCATCAACTCTACTTTTTCCTGTGGGCACAGCAACTTCTCTGAGCAGCGTCCTGTGTCAGTAAAAAAGCGTCCTCACATTGCCGAACATCCTTGGTCACCAGCATCCTAAAATAAAGAGAATTTATTTAAAAAAATGAACACGTCAATAAAATAAACCACAATATTTGAACAAGCAGTTTGTGTGTCATTCCTCTGATTCTCGGTTTGTGTGAAGACAACCACAGTCTATACAACAGTTTAACATATACACCCACATTGTAGAAATGTGAAGCGAAAATTTTAATTATTAAATGAATTAATTTTTCTTACTCCGCCTACGTAAATTTGGTCCAGAGCACTTTTGAAGGTTAATTGTAATTCATGAAGTAAACGTTTTGTGCCATTTAGAGTTCACAAGATAAAGGAACTTGTTCTTGTTTAATTTGAATGTTAATTTGGTCAGACAAGTATTTAAAGACATGGCCTGAGATCAGTTGTGCACTTTACTTAAGAAGTAACAAAGCGCTTAAAACTACAGCTTCTAAATTGATCATATGGTTTAGGCAACAACTCTACTAAAGGTACCAAAATAACCTTAGTGAAACCACGATTTTTTTCTGGTTGAATATGTAAGGATATTTTTGTTTTATTTTAAAAATGCCTTGCTGAAGTATTCACACCACTAAAACCTTTTCACATTTTGTTGTTTTAAAACCACTAATTTTAATATTTTACTGATATTTTATGTGATATATCAACAGAATTTTGAAGCCAAAGTAAAATTATATGCAACACAAATGTTACAAATAAATTTTCATTGAATTATTTATAGCAGCTCCTTTTGCAACAGCAACAACTCCATACGTTTCTGCTTTCTGAGTCATGAGGAAAGTCAAAGAATTGTCAAAGGATCTGCAGGAAAAGGTAATTGAACTGTATAAAACAGGAAAGGGATATAAAAAGATATCCAAGGGACTAAGAATGCCAATCAGCAGTGTTCAAACTCTAATTAAAAAGTGGAAAAAGAGGGAATACAGTATATTGAAACCAAACTATGGTTAGGTAGACCAACAAAAAGTTCAGCAACAACTGCCAGGAAAATTGCTTGGGATGCAAAGAAAAAACCCAGAAATAACTTCAGCTGAAATACAGGACTCTCTGAAGAAAAGTGGTGGGGCCGTTTCAAGATGCACAATAAGGAAGCACTTGAAGAAAAATGGGCTGAGTGGTCGAGTTGCCAGAGCTGTTACGCAAACACAAAGTGTCCCGCTTACAATACACCAGACAGCACTGTAACAAGCCTCAACATTTCTGAAACAAAGTCATTTGGAGTCATTAGATGAAAATTTTACTTTTTGGTCACAACCATCAACGTTACATTTGGAGAGGAGTCAACAAGGCCTATGATGAAAGGTATACCACTCCTACTGTGAAACATGGAGGTGGATTGCTGATATTTTGGGGATGTGTGAGCTACAAAGGCACAGTACTTGGACGTTTCAACATGACAACGATCCAAAAGACAAGGCCAAATCGACTTGTCGTTGGCTACAGCAGAACAAATTGAAGGTTCTGGAGTGGCCATCTCAGTCTCCTGACCTCAATATCATTGAACTACTCTGGCGAGATCTCAAGCGACCAGTTCATGCAAGAAAGCCCAGAAATTTGCAGGAACTACAGGCTTTTTGCAAAGAACAATGGGCAGTTTTACCTCCAGAGAAAATAAAGAGCCTCATTCACAACTATCACAACAGACTCCAAGCTGTCAGTGATGTTAAAGGGGGCAATACACGGTATTAAGAACTGGAGTATGTAAACTGTTGACCAGAGTTATTTGGGTAGCTTCTGTTGTCATTGTGATTTAAAAAGTGAAACACAGTTGTTTAACTAGAAATGGCTTCACACAACTAACCATGAGTGAAAAAACTTTCTTTTGTATCACCATTCATATTCACTGAAAAATGGCCAAAAAGTCAAAAAGTCCACCAGGGTATGCAAACTTAAGAGCACCGCTGTATGTCTCTACAAGGTTTACCCATCTAGAGACTGATTTGTTTCATTCTTTGCAAAATGACTCAAGCTCAGTCAGATTGGATGGAGATTGTCTGCAAACAGATATTTCTCAAGTCTGGCAGAGATTCTGAGTTTGGTTTAGATTTGGACTTTGACGGAGCTATTCTAACATATAAATAAACTTTTATCTAAACCATGCTAGCTTAACTCTGTCTGTATATTTAGGATTCTTGTTTGGCTAGAATGTAAATCTCCACTATGAGACCCAAGTCTTTTGGAGCCTCAAACAAGTTTTCTTCCAGGATAGCCCTTTATTTCGCTCCTTCCATCTTCCCATTAGGTCTGATCAGAATACCCTGCAAACAAAAGTATTCCCATAGCATGATGTTGCCCACACTATGTCAATCAGTTAGTCATTTTCTACCGCTTCTTCCATAGTAGAGTCTATGGGGGGGAAGCGTGGTACACCCTGGACAGATCGCCAGTCCACCACAGGGCAACACAGACACACAGGACAAACAACCATGCACACACTCATTCACACCTAAGGACAATTTAGAGAGACCAATTAACAGTCATGTTTTTGGACTGTGGGATGCACGAGGAGAACCTGCAAACTCAATGCATAAAGACCCCTGGCCAGGAGTCAAACCCAGGACCTTCTTGCTGCCAGGCAACGGTTACCAACGGCGCCACAGTAAGTCTTTACAGTAAAATCAAACTAAAGACAGGCAGACTGTAATTAAAGTCAACTTATTTAAGGGTGTAGGGAAAGGGGCACATATACTTTACCTTCCATTTTACAATGATCCACTACTTTGTGTTGGTCTGTCACATTTAATCCCTCAGTGGCTTTAGAAAGATAAAATGTGAAAAGTGCAAGAGTTGTGGATGCTTTTGCAAGACACTGGAAGTGGAAGGGAAGCATTCAGAAGAGTCATACTCAGCCAGGTGAACCATCAGCTCGTCCATGTTATCTCCAGTCTTGGCGCTGCACTCATGAAACAAAGCCTGGTAATACTGTACAAGCCGAGAGAAAACAAATGTTATTTATTTCGATATTTTAATACAGTTTATTTCATCTAGTGAGCAACCTTGAGTGAATCAGCGCAGAAGGTTCTTTGAATATTCAAATGCGGTTCACCTCTGCCAGCCTCTCGCCCTCGCCTCTTGTCACTTCTCTGTTGTTATTGTCTGCTAAGTCCAGCTTGTTTCCAAGCAGCATCAGCACAGTCCCTTCACACATCTTGTCCTGCAGGAAATCCACACCACACCGAATAATTGGGCTCAAGTGTAAAAGAAATAATGGGTTCCCACACAGGTTTTTTTGTGGTAAAAAGATATGATCATGCCACAATGATTCTTAGAACTTATTTTCTTCAATAACCTGCATGTGTATTCAGATGACTGCTTTGCATTACCCGGAACAGATCCACCCACTTACCTTCACAGAATCCATCCATCCTCTCACCGCACAGAAGGAGGGTGGGTGAGTTATGTCATACAAAGCAAGGACGCCATCTGCCTTTCGGTAATACTGTTCAGTGATGCTGCAATACCTGGAAACATTTCAAATATAACCACATAGTAGAACTGAGTTACTGATAACAGATTGGTCAAAGATTCTGCCGCTTAAAGCCTTGTGTCTTACCTCTCCTGGCCCGCAGTGTCCCACAGCTGCAATGTGATAGTGGTGGAGTTCAGAATTAAAGTCTTCATCTGGAAATCTACACCTAAAAATATTAAAACTTTATCACCAACAGTCCAACTACATCCAAGACATGTTATGTTTCACAGCACAGTTTTGGTTTAACACTGCTTTTTTTTTTTTTTTTTACAGTTTTTAAAACACTATTTAAATCCTAAAAGTAGACAATTTTGCATGTATTCACAGCTCCTCAGCCTCAGATCATCCAGAGCTTTTCCATATGCCTTGGTCCACTCCTTTCCTTGTGCATTTTTAGGACATTCCCACATTAGAAGTGGATTTGTTAACTACTGAGTGAAGCCCCTGACAAACATCATTGCATACAAACATTGTAAAACATCATTGTATTTGATAGGTATTTTATGTGACAGACCAGCACACAGCAAAGCATGATGTGAAGTGAAAGGAAAAGTATACATTGTTTTTATTCTAATTAAGTTTCTTTTTTTTTTTTTTTTTTACAAATACAAGTCTGAAAAGTGTTGCATACATATGAATGTATCCCCATTTATTTATATTCCTAAATAAACCCAGTGGAAAATAATCCACTGCACATTTTCCTGAACACACCATCCCTGTCATGCTGCAGTAGGGACAGGGGAGCTGCTCAGAGTTTATGGGAAGATGGGTGGGGCTAAAAACAGGGCTATCCTGAAATGAAAACCTGTTAGAGGCTGCAAAAGACTTGAGACTGGGGCAGATGTTTGCTTACCAGCAGGACAACAACTCTAAACATACAGTTAGTTACTGTACATGGGAACGTTCTAGGTCCAAGCATACCCATGTGTTAGAATGGCTCAGTCAAAGTCCAGATCTAAATCCCATTGAGAATATGTGGCAATACTTGGAAGGTGTTGTTCTCCATCTCTTCTGACTGGACCTGAGCTGTTTACAAAGTACATAAACATCTAAACATCTAGCAAAAACATCTGTCTCTAGACATAGCAGAGCTGGTAGAGACATACCTCAAACAGCTTCCAAATTTAGTTATGTTGAAAGGTGGTTCTAAAAAGAACTCACTCAGGGAACCTGAAAACAAATACTGGCCACACTTTTCAGATTGTCATTTATAAAAAAAAAAAAAAATGAAAACCTGTATGATTTTCCTTCAACACAGTTCTGCACTACTTTTTGTTGGTCTCACTCTTTAAAATCCTGTGAGAGACATACTTTGAAGTTTGTGGTTGTAACCTGTCAATATGTTAAAGAGTTCAATGTGTTTGAGACTCTGGCAAGGGAAAAAAAATTCCAACATCCAGCTGTTTTAAGACACATTCAGTGTGTTGCTCATCAGTTGTTTTACTGGCAATGATTAGGCCTCTTCCTGACTAGTTGAAAAACACTTTTCATCCAAATCCTTCATCTCTGATGTCATGCAGCAGCCACACATGTGACTTAGTGTAAATACTAGGTGTGTATTTTTGTCAGGTAAGCATTACAGAGTACTATGCCATTGTGACTGTTTACACAGCAGGGTGTTTGGCCTTTCAAGGACAGACTACCTAAAAATGCACTTAAAAACATTGCATTAACCTGCATGATGAAAGAATATTCGTGTTGCTTAAATACACATTTGTTTTAATTCAATTATGTAGCCAAACACCTCCACATTTATACCGAGCGATAAGGCACCAAGAAATCAACCTTTTCTCCCTAAGGTTGGAACATTTATTAGCACAACAGTTTCACCCAAAGCTTTAAAACCTCAACTGATCCATGCATTACGAAATTCTTCTCAGTCCAAGACTGAGGTTAAGATCCCATATCACCTCTTCTAGCTACAAAGTCTGCCATGAAGCCTGAAACCTGATGCTGTTTCCATTCAGTGGACTCAGATGCAGTTGGACGGTGAGTCATTAAGTTCAGCTGCCAGTGGAGAAATGGTTAGACGTTTATCACACAGAGTAGACCCATAGACAAGCTGATCCAGTAGAGAAGGAAAATGATTACTTTATGACCTTATGCTGAGCGGATCAAGACCATGCTAAACTGATGATGTTGGTTCTTGAGAAGCTTCACTCTGTTGTTCTATTTTAAACTTTAGTAGTAACACTCATTAAACTCTCTGGTATTTTTATGATACCTACATTAAAAATGTCTTAGGACCAACTGCAAAGGTTGGATGTTTTAACGAGTCAAATGTTTTGTCACTTTGAAATTTTATATACAGTATGTTCACAATCTCAAGAGTTTATGTTTTTCCATTTCTAGACGGATTTCTGTGCTGTTTAGCATAAATGTTGCAGATGCATTTGAATTACAGGAGGGTGTTATATTTAAACGTATCAGTACGTAATCAGTCACGGGTCTGAACATACAACATTACCCACACTTATTGGCATTCGTGGTAAAAGATGCACTAAAATAAATGTGTCTGTATTGTAGTAGCATGTCCTCAAACTGACAAATGTGAAAATATTATTCAATGGTGAAAAATACACACACATAAAACAAGAAATAATTGTTTCTAACAAAACCAGCGGTGTAACACTTATTGCAACTTATTGTGGAATAAGCAGATAGATTTTTGAACACCCCACTTTGTTTTCAATGTTAGTCTTACCTGAAAAAAGTACATAGTTTAAGGTTTCTACTAGGGATGGGCAATAATTTTGCTTTTTATTATCCTGAACTTTTTATAATAGGAATTTTGATTTTTTGTGACAACAATAAACTGTACTTAATGTTTGCAAACTAAAATATTGAGACTGACTCAAAAAATTCAATATCCTTAAAAAAAAAAATCAACCACACTACTTCAATTAAGTGGAGTCCTAAAGTACCTTATTCAATAATTGGTAAGTTGTTCCATCCATATCTCCCATCCCTATTTCCTACACATTTATCATATAAAAGCTTGCTTTGTTTCCTGTCTCAGCTTTTCTCAGTCCTTTAAGTTCATTTTAAACTATAAAATACCAAAGTTCACCATCAGGTTATGCTAGAGATTTTGACAGTGGGGCAGGTTTTAAATATGAAACCTGGAAAAACAGAAAGGAAAGGAAGGAAGGAACAAAAGGCACAAAGAATGAAGGACACAAGGAAGAAAGAAATGCAGAAAACAGGAATGGGGCAGAGGAAGGACATAAGGACACAGGGAAGGAAAGAATTGAGATAATATGAAGAAAAAGAATGAAAGAAAGAAGGAGGGAAGGACAGGGAAGAGAGGTAGAACACAACAAAGGAAGGATGGAAGAAAGGAAGGTAGATATGACATAAGGAGGAAAGAGGAAAGAAGGAATCAAGGAAGGATGCAAGAAAGGAAAGAAAAGAGCAGTAGAACATATTGATGGAAAGAACGACTCCTTGAACCGCCACCTTAACGTGGTGGAGGGGTTTGAGTGCTCAAATGATCCTAGAGGCTATGTTGTGTGGGGCCTAAATGCCCCTGGTAGGGTCTCCCATGGCAAACAGGCTCTAGGTGATGGGTCAGAAAAAGAGTGGTTCAAGAATCCTTCATGAAGACTAAAATATCGAGGCACGTGAAGTTGCCCGGTACGGCGGAGCCGGGGTCCCACACTGGAGCCAGGCCTGGGGTCGGGACTCGTCGGAGAGCGCCTGGTGGCCGGGTTGCTCCTCGCGGGACCCGGCCGGGCCAAGCTCAAACGAGAGACGCGAGGCCATCCCCCAGTGGGCCCACCACCTGCAGGGGGAACCGTGAGGGACCGGTGCAAAGAGGATTGGGTGGCGGACGAAGGTGGAGACCTCAGCGGCCCGATCCCCGGATGCTTAGGCTGGCTCTAGGGACGTGGAATGTCGCCTTGCTGGGAGGGAAGGAGCCTGAGCTTGTGCGGGAGGTCGAGAGATATCGACTAGAAATAGTCGGGCTCGCCTCCACGCACAGCGTGGGCTCTGGAACCCATCTCCTTGAGAGGGGTTGGACTCTCTTCTACTCTGGAGTGGCCCACGGGGAGAGGCGGTGGGCTGGTGTGGGTTTGCTTGTTGCCCCCCAGCTCAGCCGTCACGTGTTGGGGATTACCCCAGTGGATAAGAGGGTCGTATCCCTGCGCCTTCGGGTTGGGGAGAGATCTCTGACTATCATTTCAGCCTACGGGCCGAGTGGTAGTGCAGAGTACCCGGCCTTCTTGGCGTCTCTGTCTGGGGTGCTGGATAGTGCCCCTCCCGGGGACTCCATTATTCTGCTGGGGGACTTCAACGCCCACGTGGGGAACGACAGTGACACCTGGAGAGGCGTGATTGGGAGGAATGGCCTCCCCGATCTGAATCCGAGTGGTGTTTTGTTATTGGACTTCTGTGCTAGTCATGGATTGTCCATAACGAACACCATGTTCAAACATAAGGGTGTCCATCAGTGCACTTGGCACCAGGACACCCTAGGCAGGAGGTTGATGATCGACTTTGTTGTCGTATCATCAGACCTTCGGCCGCATGTTTTGGACACTCGGGTGAAGAGAGGGGCTGAGCTATCCACTGATCACCACCTGGTGGTGAGTTGGATCCGTTGGAGGAGGAGAAAGCCGGACAGACTTGGCAGGCCCAAGCACATAGTGAGGGTCTGCTGGGAACGCCTGGCGGAGCCCTCGGCCAGGGATGTATTCAACTCCCACCTCCGGGAGAGCTTCGACCAAATCCCGGGGGATGTTGGAGACATAGAGTCCGAGTGGACCATGTTCTCCGCATCTATTGTCGATGCTGCTGCCCGTAGCTGCGGCCATAAGGTCTGCGGTGCCTGTCGTGGCGGTAATCCCAGGGCCCGGTGGTGGACACCAGCAGTAAGGGATGCTGTCAAGCTGAAGAAGGAGTCCTATCAGCTGTGGTTGGCTTGTGGGACTCCTGAGGTGGCTGACGGGTACCGTGAGGCCAAGCGTGCTGCGGCCCGGGCGGTTGCAGAGGCAAAAACTCGGACCTGGGAGGAGTTCGGTGAGGCCATGGAGAAGGACTACCGGTTGGCCTCGAAGCGATTCTGGCAAACCGTCCGGCGCCTCAGGAGGGGGAAGCAGTGCTTCGCCAACACTGTTTATAGTGGGGGTGGGAGACTGCTGACCTCGACTGAGGACATTATCGGGCGGTGGAAGGAGTACTTCGAGGATCTCCTCAATCCTGCTATCACGCATTCCCTGGTGGAAACAGAGGCTGGGGACTCGGGGTTGGACTGTTTCATCACCCAGGCTGAAGTCACCGGGGTGGTTAAAAAGCTCCGCGGTGGCAAGGCTTCGGGGGTGGATGAGATCCGCCCTGCGTACCTCAAGTCTCTGGATGTTGTAGGGCTGTCATGGTTGACACGCCTCTTCAACATTGGGTGGCGGTCAGGGACAGTGCCTCTGGACTGGAAGACTGGGGTGGTGGTCCCCCTTCATAAGAAGGGGGACCGGAGGGTGCGTTCCAACTACAGGGGGATCACACTCCTCAGCCTCCCTGGTAAGGCCTAGCCCAGGGTATTGGAGAGGAGAGTCCGACCGATAGTCGAACCTCGGCTTCAGGAGGAGCAGTGTGGTTTTCGTCCCGGCTGTGGAACACTGGACCAGCTCTATACCCTCTACAGGGTACTCGAGGGTTCATAGGAGTTTGCCCAACCGGTTCACATGTGTTTTGTGGACCTGGAGAAGGCATTCGACTGTGTCCCTCGTGATGCCCTGTGTGGGGTGCTCCAGGAGTATGGAATCGGGGGCCCTTTATTAGGGGCCATCCGGTCCCTGTACGAGCGGAGCAGGAGTTTGGTCCGCATTGCCGGCATTAAGTCGGACCTGTTCCCGGTGCATGTTGGACTCCGGCAGGGCTGCCCTTTGTCACCGGTCCTGTTCATAACTTTTATGGACAGGATTTCTAGACGCAGCCAAGGGTCGGAGGTGGTCTGGTTTGGAGACCAGTGGATTTCGTCTCTTCTTTTTGCGGATGACGTGGTCCTGCTGGCCCCCTCTAGCCAAGACCTACAGCATGCGCTGTGGCGGTTCGCAGCCGAGTGTGAAGCGGCTGGGATGAGGATCAGCTCTTCCAAGTCCGAGGCCATGGTACTCAACCGGAAAAGGGTGGCTTGTCCTCTTCAGGTTGGAGGGGAGTTCCTGCCTCAAGTGGAGGAGTTTAAGTATCTCGGGGTCTTGTTCATGAGTGAGGGAAGACAGACGGATCGGTGCGGCTGCCACAGTAATGGGGGCACTGTGCCGGTCCGTTGTGGTGAAGAGAGAGCTAAGCCGAAAAGCAAAGCTCTCAATTTACCGGTCGGTCTACATTCCTACCCTCACCTATGGCCATAAACTTTGGGTCATGACCGAAAGAACGAGATCATGGATACAAGCGGCTGAAATGAGCTTCTTCCGTAGGGTGGCCGGGCACTCCCTTAGAGATAGGGTGAGGAGCTCGGCCATCCGGGAGGGGCTCGGAGTAGAGCCGCTGCTCCTCCACATCGAGAGGAGCCAGTTGAGGTGGCTCGGGCATCTATACCGGAAGCCTCCTGGACGCCTTCCTCGAGAGGTGTTCCAGGCACGTCCCACCGGGAGGAGGCCCAGGGGACGGCCCGGGACACGCTGGAGGGACTATGTCTCTCGACTGGCCCGGGAACGCCTTGGGCTCCCCCTGGAGGAGCTGGAGGAGGTGTCTGGAGAGAGGGACGTCTGGGCGTCTCTGCTGAGTCTGCTGCCCCCGCAACCCGGTCCCGGATAAGCAGAAGACAACGAGTACGAGTATGACTCAAGGAGGGGGAAGAAGGGCACATGGAAGAAAGGACAAACCAGAAAGAGAGAGGAAGGAAGGATACAAGGAAAGAAGGTAGGTACCAAAAAGGAAGCATGTCCATAAGCAAGAACGGAGTTACAATTTCTAGACAAGAAAACTAATTAAGTCTGGAAATATAGACTTCTGTTCCCATTCTCTTTTCCATAAGTTATCAAGATCTGGAAAATACTGGAATCAGGGTTCTTCTCCAGACTGCATAGAAACTCTGACAGCTACAGTCTCAGTCAAGTTTAGCTAATGTTTACATTTATGTTGGTCGAACAGAAAAGCAATGGTAACCAGAAATAACCAGTTGGCTTTGGGGATTTATTTTCAGTAAAACGATGCTCCAATTGCACTTATTTTAAAGGAATTGTACAGCGAAGGCGGGGGGGGGGGGGGGGGGCACGATATTGTTTATGAAAAACTAAATTTATATTCTTGATGTTGCCCCTGTGATGGACTGGTGACCTGGCCTGGGTCTAACCCGCCTCTTGCCCAGGGACCGCTGGACGTAGCCCTCCAGTGACCCGATAAGGAAAAACGGGTATAATGGATGGAGTCTTAATGTGGGATTATATCCCCCATTAAATATACCCAAATTATGGTAAAACAGATCTTTTCCAGGTGTACCCATACATGTACAGGATGCTGTAATGACCCAATAATAAGCGGTTTGTTAAATAGCTCAAGCAATGTGGAAGATATACGCAAGTGGTATAATTGAAAAATTGCTTACCCACAGTAGAACTCATTTTACTGTAGTAGTGTCCTGTGCAGTAGTGCTGGATGAAGGAAGTCTTTCCCACCCCCGAGTTACCCAGAAAAACCACCTTGAACACTCGCTGTGGACTCAGAAGTCTGGTCTAAAATCAAAGTAAAAGGCACCAGACTAGACACTTTTCTTAATCCAAACTTATATGTGGAAGATGGACTATTTAAGATTCTCCCCACCTGAGTTTGCATCTGCTCAACATTTTCACCTACGACTTTACATGGCGGTAGGAGTGTCTTGGATGAATCTGTGACCTCTTTCGTATCTGTCAGCTCCAACTCAGAAGAGTTCAGCGGTCTTCAGAATCAACACAAAAGAAAAAGAACTGAATCTCTTTGTCTGCCTCATTACTGTAGAAGTGAGAAATTTAAGCTCTCAATCATACAAACCTTCTCACTGGCTTGTCTTGCAGTAAGTAGTTGCTTAAAATTGACCCTCTCTTCTGCAGAGACTTGATGTTTGGATTCTAAAAGATTATGCGGACAGTGGAGTAAAATAAATGAGTAACAATTGGATTATTAAGCTGAAAAAAATATATTTAAATATTTTTTTGAAAATGTTTAATTGGCGTGAACTACAATACAAATCAAAAAGGAATAGGAGTGTCTTCTATGTAGTGAAACAAACTGCTTTGCACATTTAAAA
This sequence comes from Girardinichthys multiradiatus, assembly GCF_021462225.1. Taxonomy (NCBI): domain Eukaryota; kingdom Metazoa; phylum Chordata; class Actinopteri; order Cyprinodontiformes; family Goodeidae; genus Girardinichthys; species Girardinichthys multiradiatus. The sequence continues at coordinate 24,590,242 of NC_061795.1, read as the reverse complement.
ATAGGAAATGGAGTCAAAAAGTGAGACTTTTATTTTGCTGCAAAATAATTTAACATCAAAATGTTTCCAACAATAAACTTATTTTTTAAATAAAATATATGTTTAGGAAAAAAAAAAATACATATCAAGTATGTCCTCATAAATCAAACCATGTATGAAATTTACTATTCATCATCTCTGTTACATTATACATTTTGCCATGGGGTGACAAACATTGAGCCAGTTTAGTTAACTTGATGGGTTCTATAAGGTAAGACAAAAACATTTTTTTCTTCACATTGACACAGGACAGTAAATGTCTACTACGCACAATCCTTTGCTTCACCGACCATTTCCACAGAAAGCTTAGCAGACCATTAATTCATTGGTAGCAGCTGCCCATTTGAGTAATCATTGTCCAGAGGATGGAGGAAAGCATAATGCTTTTCCAAGACATGGGTTAGGTTGGGTAAACCTGCCGGCTCCAAGGGGTCCAAGGGTCTTCACTGAAGTAATAAGGTAATGGCGAGGGGGAAAGGACAGAGTGTCGGTGACTAACCATCTTAAGTGATTGCTGCGCATCCTTCTCATCTCGTAGCCTTCTGTTCATATCTCTAGAAAAAAAAAAAAACATTTGTAAAGACATGGCTAATATAGAGAGAAATTAGTATGAAAATTATTACTTGGGGAAATGTTTTCCCCTACACTGAAATCATAAGCAACGTAAATGATCTATTTTGAATAGCACTTTAACCTCCCCCCCAAAAATAAAGGCTCCTTTAGGATCACTTAAATAAACATGAATAAAATGTAATACTCAAAATAAATCTGTATCAATATTACAGGTATGATTCAATAAATGAAACTCAAATTCATTAGACACAGAGTGATATATTACAAGTGTTTCTGTTCGTTTTAAATATTCTGGCGTACAGCTAATGAAAACCGAAAATTCAGTTTCTAAGACAAATAGAATATTGAAGAAGACTATATTGATAAAACTGTATTTTAACACAGTAACACAGAAATATCCTTTTACAGTCTACATAATCATGGGGAAAGACTGCTGACTTGACAGTTATCGGTCTTTGACATTTTAAATACCTTTGGGTTCTGTATACAAGCATATTAATGGAAAGTTAAGTGGAAGGAACATGTTTTACAGAAAATCAGTACACAAGCAGGTGCTCTGATGACTGTCTACTATGCTCCTAAACTCCAAGGTCAGCACAGCTGTCTACCAGGAAACTTTAGAGCACTTCATGCGGACAAGTTTTATAGAGATACTGATTTCATATTCCACCTGAACTTGGCATTTTCCCACACTGTCAAATGTACCAATACCTGCTTTAATAGCCATGGTATCAATGTTCTTGACTGACCAGCAAACTTGCCTGACCTGGTTCCTTAAGAGGAAGAAAACCCAACAGTGACAATGAGCTGAAGGCTGCCAATAAAGCATCTTGGTGTTCCTTGATACCTCAGTGGAACAACAATTTGATCACGTCCTTGCCATGCTGCACTGATGCAATAATTCATGCAAAAAGAGCCCTATTCAACTATTGAGTGCTCATCCTGTTCAGTCTACAGGCATACATCTTAATAGGCTGACAATTCTGTTAAACATATATATTTTTACATTTTCTGAGGAAACAAAATTTTTGGTCTTCATTAGCTGTGAGCCATAATCACTAAAATTAACATTGATATTTAAAGGCCCATACAGTCATTTTTAGGTGTATGTCTGTCTGTAATGAAGCTATACGAGTTTTAATTTTTCATATTGAATTACAGAAATAAATGACCTTTTCAAAGATATTCAGATTGATCTAGATGCACCTGTAGATTATAAACAGAAGAGAATATGACCTAGAAGAAGGTGTAGAGGCATTTATATGCCATGAAAATATTATCCTAGAGTTATTAGGATTCATATTTTTGCTCTTCTAAAAACCCTGATTGTGCATTCTGGAGTTCTTTGCTGTCTGGACTTTGCTACAAGATCGCAGCAATTTTATTTTTGGCTCATTTAAATGCAGTCAGAGAGAATAAACAACTCATGGGGTTAGCTGGTAAAATCGTACACTGTGGGCATTCAATGCAATGATTTAAAACTATTTTAGAGCAACCAGATTAAACTATTCGACTTTTACACAGTTGCAAGTCAAATAAAGATGATCACAAGATAAAGTCTGATCATTTCAACACCTTCAACCTCCACATTGAAGTATAGCTTCTATCTTTAAAATCCTTTTGGATAATTACTTGATAAATAACTTTTTTAAACTTACCTTAATATCTCAAGTTGTCTCGAGAGACTTTCCTTTTCCTTTTTGATATTTCTTGATACCCTTGTTACATTTCTACAGTGACACAGCGAAAACAGTGCTTATGAATAACCAATCTGCAAATTATTAACAAATAACGTAGAAGTTATCTCTTTATTGTGTGCTTGTTTTTCATAATTAAGTAGGTGACTTGAAACTGGCTGACTGCCACAAACGAGGTCAAAAATTAAAAAACTTCATTCCTCGGGCACTGAATCCTGTTCAAAAAGCATTTAGCATTAACAAAATTTTAGCTACATGCCTGGGCCAAATTAGCTTTTACACCTGAACATCACTTTCTTCAGACTTAATGGTATGCACTTTGCTGCTGACCTCTGTCGGGCCATCTGCTCCTGAGCGGCACTGGCCTGCAGCAGGCTGAGCTGACGCAGAGCAGACTGGAGCCGCTCTCTGCTGCTCTTCACCTGCTCCTGCAACTGGCTGTTGAGGCGCCGCAGCTGCAGGTTCTGCTCCCTGATATTGGTTTGCTCATAATTCAGAGTTCGGATTCTGGTCTCAAGCTGAAAGCAAAAGGTAGAGCCCCGTGAACACAAACACTTTACAGAGATGTGTTTACCACCAATGGGATGCCCACCTCTTTCTGTTTGCTCATTGTGTTCTCCAACTCCTGCTCCCGCATCCTCAGCTCCTCCTCAAGCTGTTGACCTCTCTGCTTTTCCTTAAAGCTGTCCTTCAAGTTAAAATACAATAATAATATAAATACTTATACAATTATGCCTTTTTGCCGAATGGCACAATGGTTGAGGCACCCAACATACTGTATCCTTCATATTTCTACTTCTAGTAAAAAAATGTGCAAGAAATATGTATTTTATTGTAGCATAATCTGTTAGAGAAACTGGAGAAAAACCTTTATAGTACATTTATTCAGTGGGAGGATTAAAACAAATCCCTAAAAAAATGTATTACAAACAACTCCGATTTCCCTGGGATAAAAATGTTTAGTGAAACAGAGCTCAGTTTTACTAAGTCATTCTTCAAAATGGGAAAGACAAGATAATAATGCAGATGTGGATGAGTGGGATGGTAACAGATCTCCCAAATTCAATGTTTGAGAGCTGCAGAAAATGTGGGGTTACCAGACCTATATAACAACAATGTTATCAAAGACTTTAACACATCTTTACCAGGGATGCAAATACTTGTGGAGCACACTGTATACCTGTACCTGAGCAACCCATTTCTCTTTTTCCTCCCTGATCTGGCTTTCCATTTCTTCATATATGGATCGGACCATCGTGTCATGTTCGCTCTCCCTTCTGAAGCAGAACAAGTTAAATAGAGTGACTCATCCCAAACGTTTTTCATATAAAAACGAGAAGCATTTAAGCAGCAGGGGGAAGGAGCAACCTGCAGAGAGCTTGTTCCAGACAGTCTCTTTCTCTGATGGCGTCTTGCAGATGGGACACGGCATGGACCAAGAGTGCATCCATGGCACTGAGCACCTCTGGGCTGTCTCTCTGGAGCTCACACCACAGCGAGAAAAGCTCCTGCCTGCTGTTTAAAGATGCAAGACCATACCTTTACTATGACTTACACAAATTAAACAAATGACCAATCTAGTGAATACATGTTCCTAAATTAGGATTACACTACTTTTGTTGTGATTTGTGGTAAAACAAAAAACTCTGTAATCTACAAGTGGGAGTAAAAAAAAAAAAAAAAAAAAAAAAACTGATATTAACCTCATTGAGATTTTGGTGTTAAAAAAAAAAGTCAGTTGGTTTCTACAATAATCCTTCAAATGTATTTGAAGGATTATTGATTATATATATATTTTAAATATATGTATATCAATATATACAGGTCCTTCTCAAAATATTAGCATATTGTGATAAAGTTAATTATTTTCCATAATGTCATGATGAAAATTTAACATTCATATATTTTAGATTCATTGCACACTAACTGAAATATTTCAGGTCTTTTATTGTCTTAATACGGATGATTTTGGCATACAGCTCATGAAAACCCAAAATTCCTATCTCACAAAATTAGCATATCATTAAAAGGGTCTCTAAACGAGCTATGAACCTAATCATCTGAATCAACGAGTTAACTCTAAACACCTGCAAAAGATTCCTGAGGCCTTTAAAACTCCCAGCCTGGTTCATCACTCAAAACCCCAATCATGGGTAAGACTGCCGACCTGACTGCTGTCCAGAAGGCCACTATTGACACCCTCAAGCAAGAGGGTAAGACACAGAAAGACATTTCTGAACGAATAGGCTGTTCCCAGAGTGCTGTATCAAGGCACCTCAGTGGGAAGTCTGTGGGAAGGAAAAAGTGTGGCAGAAAACGCTGCACAACTAGAAGAGGTGACCGGACCCTGAGGAAGATTGTGGAGAAGGGTCGATTCCAGACCTTGGGGGACCTGCGGAAGCAGTGGACTGAGTCTGGAGTAGAAACATCCAGAGCCACCGTGCACAGGCGTGTGCAGGAAATGGGCTACAGGTGCCGCATTCCCCAGGTCAAGCCACTTTTGAACCAGAAACAGTGGCAGAAGCGCCTGACATGGGCTACAGAGAAGCAGCACTGGACTGTTGCTCAGTGGTCCAAAGTACTTTTTTCGGATGAAAGCAAATTCTGCATGTCATTCGGAAATCAAGGTGCCAGAGTCTGGAGGAAGACTGGGGAGAAGGAAATGTCAAAATGCCAGAAGTCCAGTGTCAAGTACCCACAGTCAGTGATGGTCTGGGGTGCCGTGTCAGCTGCTGGTGTTGGTCCACTGTGTTTTATCAAGGGCAGGGTCAATGCAGCTAGCTATCAGGAGATTTTGGAGCACTTCATGCTTCCATCTGCTGAAAAGCTTTATGGAGATGAAGATTTCATTTTTCAGCACGACCTGGCACCTGCTCACAGTGCCAAAACCACTGGTAAATGGTTTACTGACCATGGTATCACTGTGCTCAATTGGCACTGCCAACTCTCCTGACCTGAACCCCATAGAGAATCTGTGGGATATTGTGAAGAGAACGTTGAGAGACTCAAGACCCAACACTCTGGATGAGCTAAAGGCCGCTATCGAAGCATCCCGGGCCTCCATAAGACCTCAGCAGTGCCACAGGCTGATTGCCTCCATGCCACGCCGCATTGAAGCAGTCATTTCTGCAAAAGGATTCCCGACCAAGTATTGAGTGCATAACTGTACATGATTATTTGAAGGTTGACGTTTTTTGTATTAAAAACACTTTTCTTTTATTGGGCGGATGAAATATGCTAATTTTGCGAGATAGGAATTTTGGGTTTTCATGAGCTGTATGCCAAAATCATCCGTATTAAGACAATAAAAGACCTGAAATATTTCAGTTGCAATGAATCTAAAATATTGTTCGTTCGTTCGTCGTCTTCCGCTTATCCAGGACCGGGTCGCGGGGGCAGCAGACTCAGCAGAGACGCCCAGACGTCCCTCTCTCCAGACACCTCCTCCAGTTCCTCCAGGGGGAGCCCAAGGCGTTCCCAGGCCAGCCGAGAGACATAGTCCCTCCAGCGTGTCCTGGGCCTCCTCCCGGTGGGACGTGCCTGGAACACCTCCCGAGGAAGGCGTCCAGGAGGCATCCGGTATAGATGCCCGAGCCACCTCAACTGGCTCCTCTCGATGTGGAGGAGCAGCGGCTAAACTCCGAGCCCCTCCCGGATGGCAGAGCTCCTCACCCTATCTCTAAGGGAGTGCCCGGCCACCCTACGGAGGAAGCTCATTTCAGCCGCTTGTATCCGTGATCTCGTTCTTTCGGTCATGACCCAAAGTTCATGGCCATAGGTGAGGGTAGGAACGTAGACCGACCGGTAAATTGAGAGCTTTGCTTTTCGGCTCAGCTATCTCTTCACCACAATGGACCGGCACAGTGCCCCCATTACTGTGGCAGCCGCACCGATCCGTCTGTCTTCCCTCACTCATGAACAAGACCCCGAGATACTTAAACTCCTCCACTTGAGGCAGGAACTCCCCTCCAACCTGAAGAGGACAAGCCACCCTTTTCCGGTCGAGTACCATGGCCTCGGACTTGGAAGAGCTGATCCTCATCCCAGCCGCTTCACACTCGGCTGCGAACCGCCACAGCGCATGCTGTAGGTCTTGGCTAGAGGGGGCCAGCAGGACCACGTCATCCGCAAAAAGAAGAGACGAAATCCACTGGACCCCAAACCAGACCCCCTCCGGCCCTTGGCTGCGTCTAGAAATCCTGTCCATAAAAGTTATGAACAGGACCGGTGACAAAGGGCAGCCCTGCCGGAGTCCAACATGCACTGGGAACAGGTCCGACTTAGTGCCGGCAATGCGGACCAAACTCTTGCTCCGCCCGTACAGGGACCGGATGGCCCCTAATAAAGGGCCCCCGATTCCATACTCCTGGAGCACCCCCCACAGGGCATCACAAGGGACACAGTCGAATGCCTTCTCCAGGTCCACAAAACACATGTGAACCGGTTGGGCAAACTCCCATGAACCCTCGAGCACCCTGTAGAGGGTATAGAGCTGGTCCAGTGTTCCACGGCCGGGACGAAAACCACACTGCTCCTCCTGAAGCCGAGGTTCGACTATCGGTCGGACTCTCCTCTCCAATACCCTGGCGTAGGCCTTACCGGGGAGGCTGAGGAGTGTGATCCCCCTGTAGTTGGAACACACCCTCCGGTACCCCTTCTTATAAAGGGGGACCACCACCCCAGTCTGCCAGTCCAGAGGCACTGTCCCCATCCACCACGCAATGTTGAAGAGGCGTGTCAACCATGACAGCCCTACAACATCCAGACACTTGAGGTACTCAGGGCGGATCTCATCCACCCCCGAAGCCTTGCCACCGCGGAGCTTTTTAACCACCTCGGTGACTTCAGCCTGGGTGATGAAAGAGTCCAACCCCGAGTCCCCAGCCTCTGTTTCCACCAGGGAATGCGTGATGGCAGGATTGAGGAGATCCTCAAAGTACTCCTTCCACCGCCCGATAATGTCCTCAGTCGAGGTCAGCAGTCTCCTGCCCCCTCTATAAACAGTGTTGGCAAAGCACTGCTTCCCCCTCCTGAGGCGCCGGACGGTTTGCCAGAATCGCTTCGAGGCCAACCGGTAGTCCTTCTCCATGGCCTCACCGAACTCTTCCCAGGCCCGAGTTTTTGCCTCTGCCACAGCCCGGGCCGCACCACGCTTGGCCTCACGGTACCCGTCAGCCGCCTCAGGAGTCCCACAAGCCTACCACAGCCGATAGGACTCCTTCTTCAGCTTAACAGCATCCCTTACTGCCGGTGTCCACCACCGAGTTCTGGGATTGCCGCCACGACAGGCACCGCAGAATTTACGGCCGCAGCTATGGGCAGCAGCATCGACAATAGATGCGGAGAACATGGTCCACTCGGACTCTATGTCTCCAACATCCCCCGGGATCTGGTCGAAGCTCTCCCGGAGGTGGGAGTTGAATACATCCCTGGCCGAGGGCTCCGCCAGGCATTCCTAGCAGACCCTCACTATGCGCTTGTGCCTGCCAAGTCTGTCTGGCTTTCTCCTCTTCCAGCGGATCCAACTCACCACCAGGTGGTGATCAGTGGACAGCTCAGCCCCTCTCTTCACCCGAGTGTCCAAAACATGCTGCCGAAGGTCAGATGATACGACAACAAAGTCGATCATCGACCTCCTGCCTAGGGTGTCCTGGTGCCAAGTGCACTGATGGACACCCTTATGTTTGAACATGGTGTTCGTTATGGACAATCCGTGACTAGCACAGAAGTCCAATAACAAAACACCACTCGGATTGAGATCGGGGAGGCCATTCCTCCCGATCACGCCTCTCCAGGTGTCACTGTCGTTCCCCACGTGGGCGTTGAAGTCCCCCAGCAGAATAATGGAGTTCCCGGGAGGGGCACTATCCAGCACCCCCAACAGGAACGCCAAGAAGGCCGGGTACTCTGCACTACCACTCGGCCCGTAGGCTGAAATAATAGTCAGAGACCTCTCCCCAACCCGAAGGCGCAGGGATATGACCCTCTCATCCACTGGGGTAAACCCCAACACGAGACGGCTGAGCTGGGGGGCAACAAGCAAACCCACAAGCAAACCCACACCAGCCCGCCGCCTCTCCCCGTGGGCCACTCCAGAGTAGAAGAGAGTCCAACCCCTCTCAAGGAGATGGGTTCCAGAGCCCACGCTCTGCGTGGAGGCGAGACCGACTATTTCTAGTCAACATCTCTCAACCTCCCGCACAAGCTCAGGCTCCTTCCCCCCCAGCGAGGTGACATTCCACGTCCCTAGAGCCAGCCTAAGCATCCGGGGATCGGGCCGCTGAGGTCTCCACCTTCGTCCGCCACCCAATCCTCTTTGCACCGGCCCCTCACGGTTCCCCCTGCAGGTGGTGGGCCCACTGGGGGATGGCCTCGCGTCTCTCGTTCGGGCTTGGCCCGGCCGGGTCCCGCGAGGAGCAACCCGGCCACCAGGCACTCTCCGACGAGTCCCGACCCCAGGCCTGGCTCCAGGGTGGGACCCCGGCTCCGCCATACCGGGCGACGTCTCGTGCCTCGATATTTCGTTCTTCATGAGGGGTTCTTGAACCATTCTTTGTCTGACCCATCACCTAGAGCCTGTTTGCCATGGGAGACCCTACCAGGGGCATTTAGGCCCCAGACAACATAGCCTCTAGGATCATTTGAGCACTCAAACCCCTCCACCACGTTAAGGTGACAGTTCAAGGAGGGGAAAACATCTAAAATATATGAATGTTAAATTTTCATCATGACATTATGGAAAATAATGAACTTTATCACAATATGCTAATATTTTGAGAAGGACCTGTACATTTTCTGATGGTTTGCAAATTTAGGACCACAGACAAATGCCACAGCATGTGATTCACATCATTTTTATACTCATTAGCATACCACTCCCTCCCTTCTCAGAGCTGATATGCATCTAGTATTTTTCTCTGGTGACAATTTTGCCAACTGCAAGGAAAATGTCTTACTCTCTGAAAATCTCGTCAGCGCCAAGCTCCATTAGTATGTTGACAAATCTGGCAGCGGTGGGGTCCTGGGACCAGTCTACTTCGTCCCTCTCTGCTTCTCTTCCATCTGGGCTCAGCTCAGTTTCATCCAGACCCATCAGTTCACCTGAGCGAAGCAGAAACAAGATGGTATTTTCTATAATAGGAGTCTTTCATAACTATTCACGCCTTGAAATTTTCCATCTTTTGTTGTGTTACAATCATAAACTTCAATGTATTTTAAGTGATACACCGACCAGCATAAAGTACTGTATGATTGTGGAAGGAAACTGATGCATGTTTTATTAATAAATAAAAACCAGAGAAGTTTGTACCCTTTTATTGATTCCCCTACGAAAATGCATTTGTAGGCCACATAATTAGTACATAGAGCACACCTGTGTGTAATTTAATCCCAGTAGAAATGCAGCCGCTCTGTGAAGGGCTGGGAGGTTTTTTTTAAGAGAACATGAGTGAACACATACCATCATAACGACCAAAAACACTGCAGACAGTTCAGGGAGAAAGTTGCAGAGATGTTTAAAGCAGGGTTAGGTTATTAAACTATTTTCTAAATTTTGTACATGTCACAAAGCACTGTTTAATTACCAAGAATTACAGCACTATAAACCTACAAAGACATGACCTTTAACCTTAACTGACAGGCCAGGAAACAAGAGAATTATTCACAGAACCAGTCAGGAGGCCCTTGCTAACTCTGGAGGAGCTGCAGAGATTTAACTTGTATGGAAGAATTTGTTGACACTGGAACTATAAGTCGTGTACTCTGCAAACCTGGCCTTTTTGGAAGAGTGGCAAGAAGAAATGCATCCTGTTTATGGTTATAGCACAATCTTCCCAACAGGTGGAACAAGGCGGTCTGGTTTGATGAGACCAAAATTGAACTTTTTGACCTACTTGTAAAATGCTATGTTTGGCAGAAGACTAACGATGCATGTCACCCTGAACAAAGCATCCTCATTGTGAAACATGGGGATTCTTCAGCAGGGACATGAAAACTGCTCAGAGTTGATGGAAAGATGGATGGAGCTAAATACAGGACAATCTGGGAAGTAAGGCTGTTTGAAGTTGAAAAACACTTGAAAATAGGGCAGAGTTTCACTTTCCAGCAGGGATGAAACACACAGAGCGACAGTGGATTAGATCATAGCAAATTCATGTGATAAAATGAGCCAGTCAAAATAGCCATTTTGCAAAAATGGCTAAATTTAAAGTCAGAAGTATTCAAAGCTGGTAAGAGAACAGACCTGCTACAGGTTCTACAAAGTATTGACCCAGGCGGGCTTAATGCAAATGCACTTCATACTTTCAGAATTTTATTTGTAAGAAAATAATATTTTCCTTCCACCTCACTATTATGCACTTCTTTGTATTGGTCTTTCACATCAAGTACTGAATAAGGTTTTATAATATGGACAAAAGTGTGAAAATGTTTCAGGGATTTGGATATTTTTTTAAGACACTGTATCACAGCACACTCACCAAGTCCTGTTTTGAACTCAACAGGCGTGAGGAATCCGTTGTTCTCTCGGTCCAAACTTTCAAATACAGTCTCCAGCTGTTCTGGGGACAGTGGCAGCTCGCCCTCTAGCCTCTGACCAGAAAACCGAAAACATAAAAACTCAAGTCTTTTAAATTAGCCTAAATGCTCTACCAAAACTAGCTGCCCTACCTGCATGTCTCGTTTTGTGATGAAGCCTTTCCCCTCTTTGTCACACAGGACAAAGAGCTCCTTGGCCTTACCCATGGTCTCTGCCTGTGGGCTCAGCGGCATCGGCTCTCTAGCACGAGGCGAAGCCAGTGGACTACGTCTTTGACTCATCCTGGGGCTGCCAGAGGGCAGGCTCCGCAGTCTGGGGGTCAAAGTGACTGCCTCACCTCTGCCTTGGCCCACCAGCACTTCTCCATCATTCAGCCACTTAGACATTCCTAAAAAACCAAGAAAAAGGGATGAATGGGTCCGTCTTGTCTGTCTGTAGTCCACAAAACAGGACTTTAACTTTCCTGATGAACTGGAACCAATGTCTTTTTGTGTGACTAAAATGCAGCCTTAAATAGTAAAAACACCTGTGAGACCACTCCCTTGTTAAACATAAGATGCAGAGCAAACTGTGACCGTGCGCATGAAACAAAGCTTCCACCACAGGCTTTCAGTCTTCTCTACACAACATTTTATAACCGTTTTAGATATATTTTATCACTCCACTTTAGTTGAGGGAATTATTCTTTCATATTTATTATCAAATTATCAATCCAAGGTGTGTCAGGATCATATCTGGCTTTACAGAGTCCGGCCAGTTGTTCTCTCTGAAACGCAGCAGGATGTGTATTAGATTAAAAGCAGGATGGTGTCATATGAGAAGAATTATGCGTTCTTGAAGGGGAGGGCAGATAGCAAGTGGAGAGGAGATGCAAATTAAACATTTGCAGTTGTTTGCATTGTCAAAGCCTCCACAATTACAAGCAGATTTCACTCCAAAGAGCTATGGTAAAACAGCATTGGTAGCTACATAAAATTTAGATTTTTCTATTAAATGCAATAAGCCAGAATGTATTTACAATAGGGCTAAATTCACATAAATCACAAAATTGTTCATTATAAAAAGAACAAAAACATTTTTGGACTTCCTTATGTTGGAGTGAACTGAAGCCGAGCTCAGTATTGGACAGCATGCCTTGACCTTTCTACTGTATCTTTTTGCTCTGCTATCTGTGAAGACATAAAAACAAAACACTGATAAAAGTTGTAAATTATCTAGCTGGTGGTCTAGGAAGCCTTCAAAACTAAAAGGAAATAGTGCACCAGGTAAGAGACTTATGTAAACAGTGTCTTTTAGAGATTTAGTGTCAGATGAACTCCAAACAAGCCAGAAGCCACACCAAAGTTCATATAAACTCCAATAGACACTATACAGCAATGTGGTGCAAACCAAGCCCTCACATTCATAAAAAGTTATAGAAGTTCATGACAAAGTGGCAGCAGTTGCTCTACCGTGTGGGTCAACTTCGGGCATATGTTCCCCAAAATACTAGAGCACTTGTGATAAAACTGCAGGTTGAGCAAACAAAACTGTTTCAAAGTGCAGATCTGTGTTTGAAATTACATAAATAGCTTTTTTATATATATATATACGTAGACGTTTAATGACCTAAAACAAAGGCATGTGTTCAAATTTATAGAAGCGTTTCAAGCCGAGGAAACAAAACCCATTACAAAGATTAATTTAAAAAAAAAAAACACAAAGAAGGCAATTTACCGTAATCTAGAGAAGCAAAACTATGAACAAAATTTGTATTTTTAAGTGACACGTGTTTCCTAGTCGTATACAAGCTGAGTGAAGTTGGAAAAGGTTTGATTACTCACCTGCGGCAGCCGCCTTACAGTCCACTACTACCTTTGATCAACCTCATCTGTTTTTCAGACATGTTGTCACCTCCACCGCCAGGGGGAGCAAGCGCGTCTTTTAAATCTTTACCGTAATGCTTGCTGTGCTGTGGCCTGGAAACTGGGATTGTTTTCCCCCACAAACCAAGCAGCAGCTAAGAAATTCTACAACTGCTTCTTGTGGGGCTGTGGGAGCAGTAGAAACACGTGGTTCATCATATTTATCAATTATTTATACATATGTTGGTATGCATATATTTATCTAGTTTTGACTGCATATTTTCTGCTTATATACAGTTTAAACCAGACATTGGCATACGGTAAATGAAAATACACATAATCTGTTATAAATGTTATATTTCCAATCTATTTGACTAAAACTCACTGCATCAGGTAAGGTTTTATAAACCTTTTTCAAATGTAGAAGGTTACATATATTTTATATATACATTTCTTTAGCATTCGGTAGAATAAACTCTATAATGTGGGTCAAACAGTTTGGGAATTCTTATACACTCTTCACACAATAGTTTGCTGGAATTCTGGCCCATTCTTCCAGACAGAACTGGTCTAAAAAGTAAAAATAAAATTGTTCTTTAATTGTCATGATGTATTATTTCACAAGTTTTAATTTTAAGTTCATTATTTGTACATTCTAAAACAGATATGCGTTGTGGCGAATTGTGTATATTTGGTTGTGTTTGAGGGACAGTGGGTGAAGGGAAGCCTTGACATGGTGCCCATTTCAATTTTCCCTCAAAATGGCAGTGATCAAACATTTTATTTTATCAAGCCTAAGCCAGTTATGGATGCTTCAATAAGTAATTACAGATCTATATTTCAGCTAACATTTATGGCAAAGAACATTGAAATAGCAGTTAATCAATACATATTTTTTCATTTTGATTAAAAAATAACTCTTTATTTGCATTCCAGTCATGTTTCAGATATACATCTAAAACGTCTGTGTTGGTATCACTGGATCTCAGTGCAGTTTGTAACACAGTTGATCATAACATACTGATTGATACACTGGAAACATGGAATTGTCTAGTATTATGCTAAATTGGTTCACATGCTATTAGGCAGACTGGGTATTGGGTATTTTTGGGTATTTTGGCAATTATAAATCTGGCCAAACAACAATCAACTGAGGGTTCCCTCAGGGCTCCATTCTCTGGTCAACTTTAGTCAACATCCAAATGCTCTGCCTAGTTGCTTCACCTGGGTCAGATTAAAAGCACACAAATTTATATTTCTGTTTCACCACACCACCGCTGACCCTAACGCTCATTGAGTCAGTGTGTCTATAATATAAGACTTGATGTGTCTGAGTTTCCTCTAACTAAATGCAGAAAACATAAAAGTCATAATTTTTTGAACCTGCACGGTTAGAGATTAGGGCTCAACCAGACTCAATGAGAGCATGCAAAAACACTTGGTATAGTTAAGGACTCAGACCTAAATGTTAACAACCACATAAAATCAGTTACTAAATCAGCCTACTATACTTTTTTTTTTTTACATTATCAGAATAATGGGTTTCCTGGACACAAATAACTAATGCAGAAATGTATTTTCAATTGGTTGGATTATTGTAATTGTTTCTCTACCAAATACCGATCTCTGTAAAACTTAATCAGCTTATCCAATATCCAGCTGCCAGGGTCCAGCCCAAGACCAAGAACATGTCTCTAAATGATTGCATTGGCTTGCTGTTTGTAAAGGGATATATTTTTACATGTTTTTTGTTTATATGGTATTGAATTGTCAGTCAGTCATTTTCTACTGCTTATTCCATAGTGGGTCACAGGGGAGCTGGTGCCTATCTCCAGCAGTCCATGGGCAAGAGGCAGGGTACACCCTGGACAGGTCGCCAGTCCATTGCAGGGCAACACACATACAACCATGCACACACTCATTCATACACCTAAGGACAATTTAGACTTACCAATTAACCTAACAGGCATGTCTTTGGACAGTGGGAGAACATGCAAACTCCATGCAGAAAGACCCCAGGCCAGGAATCGAACCCAGGACTTTCTTGCTGCAAGGCAACAGTGCTACCAACTGCACCACCGTGCAGCCAGTATTGAAGTGTCTTGGGACTAAATACAATTCCTCAGTGTTCCCAGGAAGCACTTAGTTTTCATGCTCCACAGCTCTGGAACAAACTTCCTAAAAATGTCAGAAACAGTTGGCTCCTTCAAATCAGGACTGAAAACATTTCTTCTTGTCTTTAATTTAATTGTCTTCACTTCTGTTGTTTTATTTTTTCAGCAAAGTATTTTCAGTGATCTTGTTTATCATGAAAGGTGTTACATAAACGAAGTTGCCCTCCCTCACCTGTCATTACGGTAAAAATGAAGCGTTACCATGGAATTGCGGAAATACACGCGTTCCTGCTGAGAAGGGCTGGGGATGCTTTAAGCGATCCACGTTTTCTTTGGGAGGGGAAAGTAAAAAGACGCGAAATGAGGAGCTGCTTTTACTCCAGGTGAGTAGCCTATGACCATATAATTAACTTCGCTTGTGTAAGAGTTACTATAGTAATAAAGGTGTGTAGATTATGTAGAAATCCCACACTTATCCGTCTACGAGATTGTCCGCTAGCTGAAGAAAACAGCGCCAGATACTGCTCGTTAGGGGAATAAAAGCAGATGGAAGAACAACAACAGCAACAAAACAAGAGATTGTCGTGGTTTAGTTCGCTCAGAGCTATAATCCCTGCGGCGACCTTTATACGCCTGACTGTGTAACAGCAGGCTGACCTTACATGGGTGGGTTTACTTCTAATTTAGCTATCTGAGGCAGAGGAGCTCTTACATCAACTCCTCGTAGAGGAGGAAATTTCCACGGATCCAAGATGTTACGCTCTGCTGGAGGTTTTGCTTTAATCTGCAATTTTCCTGTTATTTTACTGCTTCTGTTATTTTCCTTATAGGTTATGCATCCAATGGGATTTTCTACATGACTGATGCCATCACACAGGATGTTTGGACAGACTTGTGTCCTCACAGATTTTTTTTATCACTGTCAAAGCCTATTTAAGGACATTTCTTTAAAAAATAACATTCAAATGAATTATGTGAATGGACTATTTTTGACTGTATATTCCCATGGAAAGCGTTTTTGTACTGAAGAATGTACAAAGTTGAAGCTGACAGACAAGATTTAGTCCCCGAAAGTGTGAAGGAAATCAGCCAAAGGAAAGGAGGACAGTGAAGATCGGGTCAAAGATGCTTCAGACTGGAAACTACTCACTGGTACTGCTGATCCAACTGGTCCTGCTGGCCTATGACCTCTTTGTTAACTCCTTTAGTGAACTTCTGAGGAGAGCTCCTGTCATCCAGCTTGTGCTTTTCATGTAAGTCACAGAATATGCTGAGATATAAATAATATACATTTATTAATGTCATCTAATTACAGTGAAATACCTGGGATGCACTGATGAAGTTTTCTTGGCTAATGCCAATTTCCGAGATTTTTTGAGGTCGGAGCTGAAGACTTCTGTTGTGAATGATTTAAATATTCTTTTGAAAGAACTACAACACATAAAAGAGAAAAAGAATATGCAGCTGGTTCTTTAAAATTGTAGTCTTAATCAAACAAAATGAAGGACTTAAAAATCCCTAATTTGTGCTTTAACGCACAGCCGTTGTCCCCAACTTTTACCTAATTTTTACTGAATTAGTTAATTTATTAATGGTTTGTAAATTCTAACGGCTTAAGTAGAAGGCAACTGAACTTCTATTCACCAAAGATGCTTCAAACATTTCTTCAAGAACTGAAGAAGCATTTTGGATGAGATGCGAAATGTCTTCAAGGAATAAGAAATAAGAGAAGTCCAGTTGTCTTCTACTGAAGCACCTAGGATGGTCCCGGATGACTGAGAATCTGCACCAGTGGCTTGTAAATCCTACATATGAATACTTCAAAGATCAGTGGTGTCCTCTTGTTTCAACTAGGAAATGTGATGTCGCTGATTTTAAGCTACACATCAGATTTCGTAATATCTAATTCCACACTAAGCATGGGCTGGATACTGGTGTCTAGATATACCCTGGTTTTAAAATTAGAATGTACCAAAATTAGTATTGGAACATAGAGTGAAGCAGCACTGCCCCTCCTCCACCTGTTGCTGCGTGCTGCAGATTGGCTAGGTGAAAGAAGCATAAAACATTATTGCCCTCATTCACAAAAAAAAAACCAAATTCTGCTGTTTGGAAATGCTTAAAAACACATTCAGTCATGTTGTAAAGATTAAAGGAGCATCATCCATCACTCTTATTAACACTGAAGGCTCTACCTACACAGATATCCCAGCTAACATCAGCTTATTGTTGTTACTAGGACAGGAAATGGTGGAATATTCTGTACAAGAAGCACTAAACCATTTATTTTTTACTTATTTCTAGTTGTCAACAAACAAATAACAAATTATAATATCATAATAGATCATTAAGTAATTCATTTCCATACCATGCCATGTTACTAGGGTAATTTGCTACCATACCCTGATAATTTTATAATGGCTCATGCCTGTTTCATACTTGGGTAATACCAGTAAAGGTGGGGGGAAATAAATGTTTAAAGACAAAATTTCAACGTAACCGTGACAACAGTACCAGTTTAACTTTAAAGTTGCTTTAAAATATCAAATTATGGTTTTGCTTTTTGTTTTTAACTGCAGATTTTATAAACATATACTAATGAAAGGTTAAGAAGGTACCTTGTCCTCGCAGTTGGAAAGAACAACCGTTTAATAGCTTCATGTTTAGAGCGAACATATAATAAGACTTCTTTATAAAGTTGAATAAGTTGAATTTTTACTGAAGCAAGAAAGAGTAAAAAGATGCACATCTAGGAATCTAATGAAAAAAATGGGGAAAATGATTAATATAAACAAATAATACTAATAAAAATGAACACCAAAACAAAAATAGTTACAACAGATATGTACATAGAAGAGGTATCAATGATGTAAGTCATATAAATGTCATATCTTCTTGATAGAAACAAGATTTCTGGCTGCTATTCCATTGGTAATCCTTCAGAAGGTCCTTATCAGAGAATTGCACTCCTGATTTAACTCCAGTTACATGGTTTTATTCTTACCTTTTAAGAGGTCATCATCTCTGACTGAAGTCAGAATCACAGACTGAAAAAAAACCAAAACGTATGTTCTTGTGACCATAACAGAATCAGTATGGCAAATAAACCCACAAAAACTGTGTTTGCAGCATCCAGGACATCGCCATCTTGTTCAACGTCATCATCATCCTCCTGATGATGTTCAACACCTACGTGTTCCAGGTCGGCCTCGTGTCTGTGCTGCTGGGCAGATTCAGGGCTCTGCTTGTTTTCTCCGCTCTCTACCTGACCCTCAGCATCTGCCTCCACTGCTGGGTGTTGGTATGCTGATGTTCTTTGTGCACACTGAAACTCAGAAATGAAGATAGGTCCATCATTCTTGGTACACTCTGTGTGCAGTGCTGTGAAAGTATTTGCCCTCTTACAGATTCCTTATGTTTTTGCTTTTCTGTCACGTGTTTAAAACCAAATAAACTTTAACATCAGTAAATACAAAGTCCAGTTTTGGAATGATAATTTCATTTATTAAGGGAAGGACCCATCTCAACGATTGACTAACCACATTTTCTTAGAAAGCTGAGTCCAATTTCTCTAGCCAAACCCGAACCTGATCACTACCTGACCTGTTGAATCAAGAAATTGCTTGAATTAAACCTGTCTGACAACACTAAGTAGGCTAAAAGATCTCATAAAACAACACATAATGCCCCTAGCACCCAATATGGGACTCCAGAAAATGTATTGCTCCAAGAGCGCATCCTGGACTTATCCAGGAGGTCACAAATGATCCGGAACAGCTTCTATAGCACTACAGATCTGTCTCATATTTGCTAAAAAAAACATTTTGATGATCCCCAAGAGTTTTGGTAAAATATTTTGTAGCCAAAATGCCTCTACAGCAACTTAAAAGACTCCTGGTGGAAGCTGTTGGCGCCAAATATGGCAGATAACGTTTAGGAAAAACCGGTCAGTTTGGTTTGCCTTTTTTCCCTCATTAAATGAAACCATAACTTAAATACTATCTCTGAGAAATCTTCAAGGGGGCAAACACATATTCAGAACCCTGTGCATTTATTGTGCATTCGAAGTGTTTTGTCTTTTTGCTCCCAGAACCTAAGGTGGCTCGAGTCAAACCGTTTTGTGTGGACAGACGGTCTTCTGACTCTTTTTGTTTTCCAGAGAACAGGTAATTAATTCAAACATAAAACAGATAAAACCACAATTACTCTTGCTTTTCTTACAGCCTGTGTCTGTTAACAGCGGCTGTGTTCTACTACTACTTATACAAACGGACAGCAGAGCACATAGGGGACCCGAGGCTGTATGAGGACTCTATGTGGCTGCGTGATCAATTTACCAGAGCTCGTCAGTGACAACGGGACAGTGTTGAGAGAAACATTAAAGCCTCCATTGTGGAAACTGCCATCTGACAAGACCAGGCAGGATCACCAGTGACTGAAATCTGAATGATTTCCTGCTTGAAAGTGTTGGACTATAGGATAACTGTCATTGAGCAGACACTGAATTCACAAACTGTTGGTGAATGACTCGGGTTGTGTTTACCGACTCCTCATACTGAGACAGACAGTATGGCGGGCAAGCCAAGGATGGCACATGTAGTATAGAATTAATCAGGATTGAGCCTGTTAATCTTTGTGGCCTTTTAAAAACAACCTACCACACACTTACTGTTAATGAAATGGAAAAAGTTTGGCCTGCCTTTGTGTTATTTCCTATCTTGTACAAATCAACTCAAATTAGAAGATGTAGTCCTAGTCCAGCTGGTAGTTTTTTTATTTCCTTCAAAGAAAGATGATTTTTTTTTTTTTTTTGCCTTATGTTCATGTTAGTATGTGCTGTTTACATGTTAAAAGTGAGTTAAACAAGCCAATTTTTATGTGAATTCAGTTGGATTTTTAGTTGGATTCTTTCAGATTTGGATTCAGTTTTTTTTATAATTAAATAATCCTTATCTAACTACGGTGTAATCCTTCATTAGTTGGATAGTCAGTATTATCCTGGAGACAAGGTGAAGCAGGTTGCCCTATTTTTAACCCAAAGATTAATCAGGGATTGAGGTTTTAAGGCGCCACTACTAAAACACACCACAAATAGCCCTCAGTGGGACAAAATAACTATTGTGTCTTTGTAAAGCTGCAGGGCTGTTAAGGACAGAAAACATTTTAATAAATTGTTACCCCTGCCTTGCAAATGTATTTATACCAATATGTCCAGTTATAATCCCTAACCTTGTTTTTATGAGATTACCCAAAACAAAGTAGTGCATAATTGTGAAGGGGGCAAAAAAATCTTTTTCTTTTTTTTTTTACAAATACAAATGTGGAGAGATTGGCGTACATTTGTATTCAGCAGCCATGATTTAATACAGGTCCTTCTCAAAATATTAGCATATTGTGATAAAGTTCATTATTTTCCATAATGTCATGATGAAAATTTAACATTCATATATTTTAGATTCATTGCACACTAACTGAAATATTTCAGGTCTTTTATTGTCTTAATACAGATGATTTTGGCATACAGCTCATGAAAACCCAAAATTCCTATCTCACAAAATTAGCATATTTCATCCGACCAATAAAAGAAAAGTGTTTTTAATACAAAAAACGTCAACCTTCAAATAATCATGTACAGTTATGCACTCAATACTTGGTCGGGAATCCTTTTGCAGAAATGACTGCTTCAATGCGGCGTGGCATGGAGGCAATCAGCCTGTGGCACTGCTGAGGTCTTATGGAGGCCCAGGATGCTTCGATAGCGGCCTTTAGCTCATCCAGAGTGTTGGGTCTTGAGTCTCTCAACGTTCTCTTCACAATATCCCACAGATTCTCTATGGGGTTCAGGTCAGGAGAGTTGGCAGGCCAATTGAGCACAGTGATACCATGGTCAGTAAACCATTTACCAGTGGTTTTGGCACTGTGAGCAGGTGCCAGGTCGTGCTGAAAAATGAAATCTTCATCTCCATAAAGCTTTTCAGCAGATGGAAGCATGAAGTGCTCCAAAATCTCCTGATAGCTAGCTGCATTGACCCTGCCCTTGATAAAACACAGTGGACCAACACCAGCAGCTGACACGGCACCCCAGACCATCACTGACTGTGGGTACTTGACACTGGACTTCTGGCATTTTGGCATTTCCTTCTCCCCAGTCTTCCTCCAGACTCTGGCACCTTGATTTCCGAATGACATGCAGAATTTGCTTTCATCTGAAAAAAGTACTTTGGACCACTGAGCAACAGTCCAGTGCTGCTTCTCTGTAGCCCAGGTCAGGCGCTTCTGCCGCTGTTTCTGGTTCAAAAGTGGCTTGACCTGGGGAATGCGGCACCTGTAGCCCATTTCCTGCACACGCCTGTGCACGGTGGCTCTGGATGTTTCTACTCCAGACTCAGTCCACTGCTTCCGCAGGTCCTCCAAGGTCTGGAATCGGCCCTTCTCCACAATCTTCCTCAGGATCAG
Organism: Girardinichthys multiradiatus; assembly: GCF_021462225.1. Taxonomy (NCBI): domain Eukaryota; kingdom Metazoa; phylum Chordata; class Actinopteri; order Cyprinodontiformes; family Goodeidae; genus Girardinichthys; species Girardinichthys multiradiatus. The sequence goes on along the minus strand of NC_061795.1, from coordinate 24,568,983 downwards.
GGTCCGGTCACCTCTTCTCGTTGTGCAGCGTTTTCTGCCACACTTTTTCCTTCCCACAGACTTCCCACTGAGGTGCCTTGATACAGCACTCTGGGAACAGCCTATTCGTTCAGAAATGTCTTTCTGTGTCTTACCCTCTTGCTTGAGGGTGTCAATAGTGGCCTTCTGGACAGCAGTCAGGTCGGCAGTCTTACCCATGATTGGGGTTTTGAGTGATGAACCAGGCTGGGAGTTTTAAAGGCCTCAGGAATCTTTTGCAGGTGTTTAGAGTTAACTCGTTGATTCAGATGATTAGGTTCATAGCTCGTTTAGAGACCCTTTTAATGATATGCTAATTTTGTGAGATAGAAATTTTGGGTTTTCATGAGCTGTATGCCAAAATCATCCGTATTAAGATAATAAAAGACCTGAAATATTTCAGTTAGTGTGCAATGAATCTAAAATATATGAATATTAAATTTTCATCATTACATTATGGAAAATAATGAACTTTATCACAATATGCTAATTTTTTGAGAAGGACCTGTACTTTATAGAAACACCTTTCTCTGCAATCCAGATGAAAGTCTTCAGAGAAATGTTAGTGCAATATTTGCATATCTAAAGACTGATATTTCTGCCCCTTCCTTGCAAGATACCTGATGCTAAGTGAGATTAAAAGCATGCTGCCTTGCAGCAAGAATGTCGAGGGTTGGAAATCCAGCCAGGGCCTTTCTGCATGGTTTGCTTGTTCTGTTGCCTGGGTACTCCATCTTCCACCTGCAGTCCAACAACATGCTTGTTAGGTGAACTGGTCTCTAAAAATAGGGTTTAGATATGTATTTATTTGTCTATGGTTGTTTGTCAGTCGGAGACTGGCAAACCTGTCCAGGGTATCCAGGCTATACCCTGCCCCTTTTCCAATGACTGCTTGAGGCAGGCACCAGCCTCCCAGTAAGATTAAGTGGGTACAGACAGTGAATGGTCAAATCCAACTGAACGGAGAACTTCTGTGAATATCAATTTTAAAGCCTTGCCACAGAATGTCAATAGATTCAAGTCTGTAAGATTCTAAAACAAGGATTTGCAATGATGAAAACCATTTTAATGTACCTCATGCTGAATATCTAGTTGTTGTTCTGAAGCCTGAAGTCTTTTGCAGCCTCTAACAGCTTCTCTGTCTCAGCTGAAGAAAAGCATCTCCTAAGCATGACGCTTCCTTCCACCACCGTGTATTACAGTGGGGAAGCCTCCCCAGAACCATAGACAATCATTTGATGCCTTGTGACAAACTTTTAACATAACTTCTTTTGGCTTTCGTCTTGCTACTTTTCTACAGAGGTTAGATTTAGGAAGTGAATGAGTGAAAGTGATCCTATCAACAGACTTTCACACCTGAACTCTTGACTTTGTAATAATGATCTTCCTTTAGATGGACAGCCATGTCCTGGTAGGTTTGCCATTGTGCCATTTTCTTTCTATTATCAGACGACTGATATAACAGGGCTCCATAGGATGCCTCAAGCTGGGGTTATTGTTTTGTAGCCCTACTTTGTTCCTAACTTGTCTGGTTTGTTATTTAGTCTTCCTGGTGCTGTTTGTTCACTAATGTTCTCTGACAAGCATCTCAGGCTTTCAGGGAACAGCTGGATTTATACTCGGATGAATGTACACACAGAAGTATTTAATAATAAGGGGACTTCTGAGGTTGGGGGGATAAGAGTAAACGAGGCTGGATCCAAATACAGGCCACACTTTTCAGACCTTTATTTGCAAAAAAAAAACAATTTGATTATCTCTTCCACTTGTGTTTGTCTGTTACATAAAATCCAAATGAAGTGCACTAAAATTTGTGGCTTAAGGTAGGAAAATGTGTAAAGGTTCATGCCGTATAAACCTTTGTGACGCACTGTAAAAACAAAATAAAATAAAAAAAAAGTGAAATAATCACTGATCAGGCTAAAAGAATGACACTATGGTTTGTAGAAATCCCCTTTAATTCTGAAATGAAAGCCAGAGTCCATGTGATTCAAAAAAATATTGTCAGTGCCATCAAATTCAAATCCAGAATTTTGTATCGTGATGATGTCCTTTGTCCCATTGGAATGTGTAATATTCTCTTAATTTAGCCACCTAAAACAGCAGGAAAACAAATTACAGTTAACAAGACGGCCTTTGTAACATAAAATCTATTAATGATGTACAAGACAAGATTTTGAATGTACCTTCATACGTAGATCCCAACCCACAGCAGTAAGAAAAGCACACCAAAGCCCATGAAAAGTGAAGCCACCAGGGAGATTAGCAGCTCCTTGTAGACGTCCCTTGTGTATTTTGTTGATGTTACTTCATAACTGATGAAATGTTCAGGTAAACTCGCACAGAAATATAAATAATAAAACAAGCAATATGCAAAATATGCAATCTCCTCACTCAGTCTAATCTGCCATGGAACAATTAGATGTACATGATATGGCCTAGTCAAAGTAATAGATTTGGATGATTTTTTTGAGTCCATCAAATCCCGTCAGACAGTGCAAAGAAATGCATCCTGGGCTAAGACGTGGTTTTAAACTAAAACGGATTTAATTTCCCTTTGGGATTAATAAAGTATTTTTGAATTGAATTGAATATAGTTTGAGGGTGCATAGTCTAATGGAAATTGCTATAGTAAATTAGAAGTAACTCAAAAAGACAACAATTTCTGCATTAAACAGACATTATTTACATAGTTTCTTTGCTAAGTTTGCTCGTTATCTTTCCAGTGGTACAAATCAAAAACGCTGCAGCTTCATTCTGCAGGTGGCCACGTCAGCCCCCCCTGTGGTGGACTACAGACAGCATAAGGTGCTGTTGTAGAACCAGTGGAAGGATACACGAAGAACCAGGCTGTGAAGAACATGCCGATGGCCAACAGGACCACAGTAAGGTGGGGGAACACCGCTGGGTTCACCGGGCTGGTGTATCTGGTCATGGCCTCCAGTTCCTGCAGCCACAGCAGACAGAAAGACCCACACACAAACAGCTTAGACGTTTATCCGAGCGGCATAGCACGAAAAAATACTTTGGGGTTTTAGTAAGTGATGCAAATAAATTGAATACAACGCAGTGACATGTACAGTAACGTTTACATGCTTGCTAGCTACTCCTTCATACAGAAACTGTATCGTTTTACCTGGGAACTACAAACCAGCGAGTAAAGATGAACCTATCGATACACCAAGGTTTCATTTATAAAACTGAGATATGATATAAATAGAATAAATGTGAGTAATTCATTACCATTTCGTAACGAAGCGTGATTCCCGCAGCTACTGTTCCAGATAAAAAAAGGCCACGTACTGGTTACTTCTTCCTGCTTTTTCCTTGACGCACGGGTGACGTCATAACGTCGAATCAGTTATCCCTCAGTTTAGCCTTTCAGGAAAATTGACCTTTCGAAATCTCAGTACTGTGTACATTTTCCCGTTATTTTTTCTTTAAAATTTCCCCCATTGATCTTCCATGAAATAGTCATTACGGAGTCTTGTTTTTGTGTGACGTTTTCAACCTGAGAGATATATAAATGACGAATACATAATTTCTAGAAATTGACTGCCATCTAGTGGACATAATGAACAGTGATCTATTTGGCCACAAGAAAAGGCAAACACATTCAGACAATGCAATAATCAATTTATTTACTGTATGCAATCATAGTATTACAGCATTTATTTATTTATTTTTGACAAAAAAGCTTTAATGATGGAAATGTGTTATAAAGTAGTGGTATTATTCTAGCCAGCTATAGTCTTATGCTACTTTTATTTTTCAAATAGATCTAAAATTACAAATGTGTCCATAGTTTCTCTGTCTTCTTTATTCCTGATGCTTAGTTAAAATACTATTGATAAAAAAAAAAACAACAGAAAAAAATAAAGCACATCAGATAAAAAGGAGGTACAAAATGATGAAATAGAATAATATGGAATGCAGTTCTACATTGGGTATCTGACATCAGGCTCATGCAATGGATAAAGCAAAAGAAGCTCATATATATATATACAGTGACAAAAGTGCTACAGTGGTTTCATTATGCTATCTGGTGCTTTTTAAATAACTAAAATAGTACACTCTACCCACAGGAGTACACTGAAAGCATTATACAGAATACATTTTAAATTCTATAATCTTTGTTTGATGGCTGTTTATCCTGTTTATTGTTAATGTTATTTTTGAGTTACTTTTTTGTTGCTTTTCCTGATCATAGATACATTTAAAATACACAGTAAATGGCAGTTTTTAATCAACACATTATGTCAGAAATTAAGTCCAAAGTTATTAGAAATAAAAAAGATAATTAAAAACAAGTAAACATACAACACAGTTATAATAAAAACGTCATCACTGCATAGTCTTAGTTTGTTTTAGGCAATGGGGGATATGTTTAATAATGATCCAAGGACATACACACAGAAGAGTAAAACCAGTGCAAAATTTCCAAATTTATCATCGCCCTCTGAGAGTCATCCAGTTCTATGATCCAAAAGGTAAAATACATCATAATAGATCTACACTCTAAGCCATGATGTATCATTTTAGAGAAATGATTGGACATGCACCTGAAATGTAACAAGATATACCAATTCATACCTTACCACCATTGACCAGTTATCAAAATGCAGTGTAAGCAATTCCAGTGTTGGTGAAAATATTGTCAGTGAAGAACTTGCTTAATTTTTCTGCCACATGCTAAAAGCAACAGTGTATCATCATGTTTGTTTCCAGTGATTTGTTCACTTTTCCAGTTTTTTTCTACCCATTTATCCTCCAGTGATTCTGCAAATAAATGACTCAGGGGTCTCACCTCCCATTTTCACTACAGCTTTGCATAGGGAGCGACTTCTGTGTAGTCAAATTTATAAACATTTTATAACACAGTGTTTAATTTATTTCTTGCATGAAGACATAGTGGACAGTGTGAATGCCAGTAGCAGCCTCAACACAAAGCCTCAACGAAGACACCACAGATTTACCAGTGTGGACTACTGAGGTATATTCAGGAATAAAGGCATACTGTAAATGCAAATTTTTGACTTATACTATAGCTGGAAGACATGTTGATCAAATGTAAAGGTAACCATACATTTTTGGATATCGCTTGGACCATTGCAGCAAGCAGCATTAACTGCAGTAATCTACAACATTTTAGTGTCCTACAACAGCGTCCATAATTGTTGGCAGCCCTTGAACATTTATTCAGTGTTCAAAAAAACTTTTTCTTCAGAAATAATCATTTTTAATAAAAACACCAATACCACAATCAGTGATGCTGTAACAAATCAGATCTGTTTGAAATTTCAGGACATTTTAAGTAAAATTCGGTGGCATCTGTGAAAACTGAAAATAGATCGTCATTGGTACTTTCAGCAGTATAATGATCCAAAACATATGAGCGACACAGAAATAGACACAATTTGACACATAAACTCCAACTTCTTCCAGTCCCCACACAAAAATTCTATTGAAACGCACGGGTCGAGCTGAAGAGAAAAGATCATAGGACAGAATTTAGGAGTCTAAACAACGTAAAGAGATTATGCAAAGAGCAATGATAGAAGGTCTCTCTCTCTGTGTAGTTTACAAAATGTCATGAATATATCTTCTGACAGCAGACTTTTTCTCCCAGCCTTAATCAATACACCAATTTGTTTCAGTGTGAGATTATTCTAATGCAATCAAAGTTGGATTCATTTTCTGGCGTTTAACACGTTTGAACAGAGGGTGCCAACAACTTGGAGGGTGCTGCAATCCAGTGATCACAGGAATTGGGGATCTCTGATTAAAGATTTGTTTGGTAAGGATTACAGTTGGAACAGTGGTACTGTTTGTTGTTGAATATCTTTGAAATAATGTACAGTAATAAGATGAGATCACATCCTTTCAAAAAAGTCTGCATCTAGAACCACAAATAGGAAATACACGATGAAGTGTGAGGACACAGGCAGACATCATCTTTCTCCTCACACACAGCTGCTTTGAAAAAGAAAATGGTAGTCTGAGTGCAATGGGACTTTTTCTTCTGTAGCGCAACTCACTTCTCCCTGTCAACAAAAAATGAACAAAAAGATGAAAAGAAACACATTCATAGTTTATCAAAATATTTTCTCACTAGATTTAGGAAAAGGAGGCAGCCATGTGTCATGTTTGAACCTCTTATTTTCCAGGTCAGGTTTACTCACTGAGTGAGAGACACGGAAGTGATAGGTGATGTCCTGGACAGATGAAACAGGCACTGACCAGAGGTGCTGAGTCCCCTTAGAAACAAGCAGGAACAATCAAAGACTGTACCTAAGATGCAAATAAGTAATCTATACAGTCAAAATATAAATAAAGTATATAAAGTGAGAGATACGGATCATTTTTTGACAGCTATACCTTTGTTGATGTACTCTGTCCACTGTAGAGCTCTGTCTCTGTGTGGTTGAGACATGAACGTCCTTTAGTGGCTCCACATTGTTTCACCCACACACTATTTCTTGACCTGAAAAAAAATATCTTCATTCTATTGATATATTCCTTGCCACAATATTTTAGAGTTGTGATTTAAAACTAAACAGTCAATAATATGAGGAATGGTTGGGGTAATAACTGCTTACAACAAGCAAATCCAGATTCCCAGTTTAACGTTTTTGACATACAGTTCCCATAACTTCTTATTATTGGGATACTTTTTCTTCACAGAGGCAAAACTGTAAAATTACCAGAGTTTAGCAAAAACGTTTAGTCTGTTTAAAAGCCACTGTCATAGTTCATACACCCAATTGTCTACCTGTGTGTTGTCATTTCATCCTTTCCCTCGTGATTAAATGTCTGTGTTTAACCTATGTAAAACCCTTTATGTTACACCTGTCTATATGAATGGTGATTTATAAATACAGTTTATTGGATTGATTGATTTTACTTTCAGTTTTGTACCTGCAAACAAGCCAGTTCATTCCTATGTGCTTAACAGTTACTCATCAGTTTATTCTTCTTGGTACTTCAGTATTTTGGTGAATTATGTAGATAAAGAGTTAGAGAAATGCTCAAATTTCACTTACATTTTAATTGTATAATATTTTAAGAAAATTCTATATTACACCCAATAACCATTCGTGTGGTTCTGATCTCTGGAAGAGCCAACTCTTATAAAATATGACAGATTGTGAGGTCTGTTTTAAACCAAAATTACTTTTTGCAAGCTGCTGATGGTAGATGATATTTCCTATAGTCACACAACCACGTTTCATTACAGTGGGCTGATGGAAAATTACCTGGTTGTCAGAGCAGATACTAAACATCACTAAGGCTAGCACGATTTGTTGCGTGATCGGTATGAGATGGTTCTTTTTTGTACCCGACATTTCGGGTTCATAAAAGAAAATTGCAAAAGTGGGAAATGGCGATGGTGCCAAATGGCCAGTAACCAGCTTTATATTTTCCGAAAAATAGTTAAGCATAATACGAACCCAATAATGTGTTCCTATACATTTTTAATTTCATCATTTCCAGGCTAGGATTTCCAGATTTCTGTCATTGTTTCTGAATGCAGCCATTTTTAAAAATATTTGAGCTGGAATCACAGTGATCAAAATTGATATGTTTGCAAATATGTAAAAAACAACACCTCACACATAAAAATCTCAGGGTTCACACATGTTATCACACGAGCAAGGCCTGTCCATGAAGCCTCTATAGGTATATATTGGTTTATCAGTCTTTCTTTGGCATTAGCAACAAAAAAAAAAGAAAACAAGGTCAGAAATGTTAACAATTTGATTTGGAAGAGAAAAAAGGCTGAACTCAAAGCAACTACTTCTATCTTTTAGATAAAAATAAGTTAAAATAGCACCTTATTTAAGAGATTCTGTTTTTGTCTTCTAGAAAACAGAACAGGGAGAAATTGTCTGGACATACAAAAAAACGTGGCAAAATATCGAGATTCATACTTTTCCTGACTTTTCAAGACTTCATAGAAACCCTGCAAGTATCATTCAATACAACTACATGATTTGTGTTACAGTGTAGTCATGTTATACTTACATCATGTGCAGAGTAATTTGTGATATGGAAGAAATCCTTTGTCCACGAAGTGATAGCGTGTAGCTACAGATGGATAAAAACATGCATTAACATGAAATATTAAAAGTCATAACAGTCAGAAAGTTTCCACCAATATCAGAACTATTGTGCTTCCAATTTTGAACCTGCAGCTCTCCGCTGGCTCACAACTTTGTGCGCCGATTTCTTGGTTAGTCTCCACAATGTGAACACTTGTTAGAGATGGAGCTGTCGCTGCTCCTGTGATGGCAAAACAAAATGTATCATATGCATTAAACCAGACCTATACCTTTATATATTAAGTAGACAATCTTGGTTTGCTGTCTTCAGACAAACAGCTATACAATATTTGCATGCTGCGTGTTACTGTGTGTGGAGAAGTGCTATGACAGGGCTGTGTTCATGTAGCTACCTTTAGTATGCAGGCTGCGTTGTCTCCTTGGTGCTGGCTGTTGACCTGGAGGCAGCCGGTTGGTGGTTCCCACTCCTTCTGCACCTGGGGACACAGGTCTCTTGGATTTGGCAAAGTACATGGGTGCTGAGGTGTGGCTGAGGCGGTTCCTGCTGTGGCCATCTTTGTCCATTTGCCTGGACTTGGCCTTCTTAATGATGGTGCCAGGAGTGGGAACTGGGACGCTTAGACCTTAAGAAGACAGATGATTTAGCTGTACCGAGAGCAGATTTGCTGTGTAATATGAAGACATGATATGTTCATTTTTCTCACCAGGTGTGGATTGGTTGTTACTCAATGTTTGAGCGGTTGCTGATTGGTTGTTCGCGGCTGTGGTTGAACAGCAAGTTGCAGAAGTTTAAGAAAAAGGAAGAAAAAAACAATCTGATCAAGTTAAATTAACATATTTCAATAATTTTACACTGAAGTTGAAGATCAAGCATAACCCTGCAGGTAATCAGGACTACCTGGTGCAGGTGTGGTAGAGATGGGAGTGAAAGGATTCTTGCGGGACGATTCCAGTGCAGCTCTCGACCTGCACCATTCAGATGACACACAAAAACATAAGTGTCAGTGAATTTTAATGTGCCTATCTGTGGAACATAATCCCCTTTCACACAGAATAGTATCAATTGAGTAATTTAAGGTAAGACTGAAAGAGCACAAGGAAAGATTGAAGCTGGTAGTGTACCATGTGCAGACAGGTGGACAGACAGTTACGGTGACAGTGAAGAAAGGCATCCAAGAGATGGAGAGAATACAGGAAGACACATTGCTACAGGAAACAGGGACAGAGTTTACAGAATTATTTTAAGGATAGAGTTGGACAGTTTTTGTCATAAGCTTCTCTGCACCTGAAAAGCACATACCCATCTTTCTCTGTGATGGCTCCTCTATGGTGAATTGTGAGCACGTAAAGGACTGACATTGAAATGACACTGCAAACAAAAAAATAGCCAAGACATAATCATAATAAACATATGCGAAGCAGGTTTCATGTAGTACATTTACCGTGCTCTAAAACGTGTACGAACCTGAAGGCCATGACAATGAGAAGAGCCAGGATCGTCCCCTGCACGAACTTCTGACTGATGCAACCGTGATCTAGAGGTGAGCTCTAGAACAGGCAGATTAAACACAATGTCATCGGTACAACCTGCAGTTCACCAACTTACAGTGCCTTCCAAAAGTATTCATACTCACTGAACCTACAATGTTTTATCATATCACAGTAAATCAAAAACATCTTATTTTGTTATGATTTTATGTGATCAACTAAAACATTTTCATAATTGTAAAGTGGAAGGAGAATGATGCATACTTTTCAGAGTTTTGCATAAATAAAAAACTCTGGTGTGCATTTCTAGGGAGCCCCTTTTCCTCTGATCTTTAAATAAACTCAACAACAACCTTCAGAAATAATCTAATTATTAATCGGGGCTGTACAAACCCATCTGTTTTGTGAAGGCCTTAGGTGTTTGTTACAGAACATCAGTAAACAAACAGCATCATGAAAACCAAGGAGAACAGCAGACAGGTCAGAGATAAAGCTATGGAAATGTTTAAAGCAGGGCTAGATTATAATGATATTTCAGGCTTTGAACATCTCACGGTGCACTGTTCAATCTAACATCAGCAAATGCAATGAGTATGGGAAAACTCTAAACTAGGACTTCCTTATATCAGGAAAGCCTGCAATGTGCCAGAATGTTGGTGAATGTTCCAATGACATTATGACTTGTGATTAATAAACAAATACACAACTGTGTTAATGTCTTTCTGCTTTAGGTTCAAGGTAAACACTGACCCCCGATAGTGAGGAATCTATCCAGCGGCTGATAAAAAATGAAAATTATTATTTTCATCTCAACAACCCGGTTTTTATTGAAAAATCTGCCTATATGTGCTGTTGTGACAAATAAACAACTTGTAGTTTAATGAGTTTACCAGACGCTCCTAATGTCATTTTAAAACATGTTCTGCTGCATGCAAGAATCACTGAATAACTTAATGGCACAGAGAGCTTGAGTGCACAAAACTTATATAAATAGCAAATTTTTCTGCAGTCTAAGATATTAATATTACATACAGTAATACTCTGATAATTAATCTGAGATATATTGTGCTGCACTACTGGTAAGTAACCAAACATGTCCGTACACCTTCACTGACAGGCTGGGCTAGAAGAGTAATAATCAGATAAGCAACTAGGAGTCTCGTACTAACTCTGGAGGAGCTGCAGAAATCCACAGCTCAGGTGGGAGAATTGACAGAATGTCTTTCAGCTGTGCCTTCTACAAATTTGATGAAAGAAAATCAAGTTCTGAGTGGGAGACATAAGAAGTCTTCTGTGCAGGGGACACAGAAAACGTGTGGAAACTGTGCTTTGAGACATTGGTTGGAGTTGATAAGATAATGAATGGAGCTACATACAGGTTAGTCATAGAATAAAAACTGTTTGACTGTTTGGGTCACCTTCCAGCTGAACAAAGACCCTGAACATAAAGCCAGAGTTACAATGGAATTGTTTGTGGTTGTTCTGTGACAAAAAATAAAAAAGGTTGAAGGGTCATTAATGGTTTTACAACTCAGCCACACACCTTGCTCCCGGGTTTGACAGTCTTTTTCTTGAGTGCGCCGCTTCCTGTTCTGCTAAAATAACTTCCCGACTGGCTATAAAGACACGAGAAACAAATTCATTTCTTAGAGCACAGTGCAAATTTTAGATGACTCTGTGTCTCACGATCAAGTAGGATTTCTGCTACTTTCTCTCACCTCACCGTGCTCCCGCTCACTGTGCTCTTCATGCTGTCAAGGCGCCGCAGCTTGGCCAGTTTGCGGCTCCAGCGCTCCAGTTCATCTATGCGAGTCTCCAGGTTGTCCGTCAGCTTGCAGAGCTCCTTTACAGCTCCGACATTCTCCATAAAGATACGCTCCTTCAAAAACAAAGGACACAATCAGTGCCGAGGATATATAGAAGTTCTGCTTGTTTGAACATGTATTTCCACACAAACCTTACCTTATTGACTACTAACAGGTTTGGAATAGTTTCTCCATTGGCACACACTACATCACCTCCCTCCTTTACAGCTTCCGGCAAGATCTGCTGAACTTCCTGGGCAATCACACCTGCATGGAAAAAAGTGGAATGTGTAGAAGTAGACAAGAGCAGCAAAAAGATGTGACTACATCCAGACACACAGGATGTGCATTCTTCATTTATTGATGAAGAATGCACAGGCACATATTACAAACAGTACCAAGAAGTTAGATTTGTAGAAGTAGAGATGATTCATAAAGCCATTACCTGTCTCTGCTGTGTTCTCTATGCCCACAGTTGCAGCAAACTCAGGCTTGTATTGGTAATGGACCAGCCTCATCTGAGAAATCCGTTTTAAATTGTCTGTGGTGTCAACCTAATGATAGAATGATAACCGCATTGATGCAGATGGAATGAATACACAGTGCAGATAACAGCGTTATATAAATTATAAAACAGATATGCTGTCCTAAATTGTGAGTTTTTCACTTTTAAATTTGATCCCAGCATATGTAACAAAGTGGAGATAACGGCTAAAACAATACTAGGAAAATTGTGTAATGCTACAGAAAACACTAGAAAATTTTGCAACTTGATAAGTAAAATGTTTAATAGCACCTTTCCACAGTCTAACCTCCCTGTGTTATCTGTCAACAGCAACAAGGAGCACTGATAAAGCTCTTCTAAAACATATCCCTGGTTTCAAATCTATAATGGAATGATATGTTGGTGAAAATCAACATTCCCCAGTTTTAGCATTTGTTATTTTGCCTTTGTGCTATTTTAGATAAGTAAAATGTTTGCATTCTCTGCTAAGTAGGGACATAAAGCAATATTAAAAAATGCTAGGATATTTCTTATGAAAGTGGAGTCTTGCAAATTGTTATTTCTTTTCAGCATTTGGCTTCATCTGTTTAAGGAAGAGTAAGCAAATTATTATAGGCCCACGACTTGAAGGTGTCTGAAGAAAATTGCAGTCCAGGGATGCAGTTTACACACATAAATGATAATTTTACTCATTATTCCTGCAAATATATACCCCACATTACCATCTTAATTTAATAAAACTGTTTTATAGTGGTGATTGTGAACATTTCACACTCCTTTTCAGCTGTTCTCTTACGTGATCGCTATGAGTGCTGAGCAATGGTATGTCAACATTTTGAGCAACATTTATTAAGACCACTGGTGGCTTCTGAAGAGCTTTGTTGGAAATGGCATCAATACATTTATTGGAAAATACCAGCTGTGAGCACAGCTACTTAAACTCACGACGGGTGATATCAGCAAGTGTTGTTTTTTGTCTGGTCCAGGTCATAAAATATCCAGTTTATTGGATCCGGAGGAAGAGTTTGCAATGAAAAAAAAAAAAAAAACTGGTGGTATGCAAGCACTAGAACCAGTTTAGTATTTGCAATCAAACTGGTGGAAAAACCTCTAAGACATCGTTCATACTTCATTAAACACACCCAGATAGTGTTTAATGAAGGTGTAAATGCGCTCAAGATGCATTGAGGACAGTTTTTCAAGGTCACCTTCGAAGGTGAACTGGAAAACCGCATTAGTATCTGTGTTAATTTAGCAGCCTGAATGGAACCCGTCACAGTTTTGCTTGTGGAAAACTCTCAGTTTTAAAAAAAGTTCTAAAATTATGAAATAGCTATCTGGAATACTCTAAAAATATGACCTTATTTGAATCCCCTTCAACAACAATATCTGTTCTCTAAAAGTCAGGATTTTTCCAATCAGTGGATGGCAGAACAAGTAAGTGATTTTTGTCGCTAACAAATATTCTCTTACTGAAAACGAAAAAAGTGGGCATCGTCAGTTCTTTGGCATAGGACTTATAGATATAGATAAGCTTAAAAAATGAAATGAAGACATTAGTCATGTCTGGACTGAAATATTTTAGGCTAAATCACAGCTCATGTCAAATGAAACCTTTACTCCACTTATGAAAACACAGAGATTCCTAGTTTTCCCGTAATATTGCAAAAACTTTGCTTCTTCTTGTTCCCATGAACCCATTATCATGTTTCATCTTGTAGGATGGATGTGTTGTTGTACCGTGCTAAGTAAGGGGTACATCGGTGATAATATCCAGGTTAGGAAGCAAAAAGGCATCCAAAAAACCTTTTATTACCATACTTTCACACACACAGAGGCACACACTAATCCTGACCTCCTGGACATTTTCTTTTGCCCTGATGTCTGACGGATGGACAAGGGAGCCCATGACTTTCAGGTTGCCATGCACAACGAGAGCCTCGTCTGGACGGTCTGTATTAATGCCGACTCTGCCGTGGTGGAACACAGAGTCTGGCAACTGCCCCCGCTGCCACAAAACCTCATTGTCACTTTCAAATTGGCCTGGGTTGGATGCCTATCGCAAAAAATCACAGAAAAAGGCACACTGGGAATCAGACTCACATATTAAGAAGTAGTAATATGGTACACATTGAAAATAAGTGAAACAGAATCGAAATGTTATTCTTACAGTCATGGTAAAAAGTATACCCATCAACCTTTTTGTGTTTAATTGTGTAAACAATCTGGCCATTAACGCTGTCCTGAAAACATTTAAATCCTACCTTAAGAATACAACAGCTTTCACTGTTTCATTACTTTTTAAGCAAAGATGAAACTAAGAAGAAAAACTTTGGCAAGCCTAGGTAGAACTCAAAAATTGTACATTGTTTATGTGTTCATTATCTTTGTTCTATGTACATTGCTGGTAATTGCCACTACACATTTACAGTACTGTGCAAAAGTTTTAGGCAGGTGTGAAAAAATGCTGTAAACAAAGAATGCTTTCAAAAACTGAAGTGTTAATCATTTATTTTCATCAATCAACAAAATGCAGTGAAGAAACAGAAGAGAAATCTAAATCAAATCAATATTTGGTGTGACCACCATTTGCCTTCAAAACAGCATCAATTCTTCTAGGTACACTTGCACACAGTTTTTGAAGGAACTCGGCTGGTAGGTTGTCTCAAACATCTTGGAGAACTGACCACAGATTCTTCTGTGGATGTAGACTTTCTAACATCCTTCTGTCTCTTCAAGTAATCCCAGACACACTCCGTGATGTTGAGATCAGGGCTCAGTGGAGGCCAGACCATCACTTCCAGTAAGTCTTGTTCTTCTTTCTGCTGAAGATATTTCTTAATGACTTTGGCTGTATGTTTGGGTTTGCTCACTTAGCATTTTGTTGATTGATGAAAAAAAAATGATTAACACTTCCATTTTTGAAAGCATTCTTTGTTTACAGCATTTTTTCACACCTGCCTAAAACTTCACTGTATTTTCTGAAATTTTCAGTCAATGCATCATAAAAATCTGATTTTTACAATGATGAAAGTGGAAAGTCTTAAACAAGCTAATGGTTTTGTAGCCATATTATGTTATTTCATGCAGTTAGGATAAATACTTGTATGATAAATACAATACCATCGCTGTCCAGGAAAAAGCTTTTATCTGAACATTTAGGGCAAATATTTTCAGTGCAAATATTATCACACTCTACATCCAGGAAACATGTAAATTGCAACTGGCATTTCCATTACTTTTAACAGCAGTAGGTAAATTCAAAATGCAATTTTCTCACACAAACAAAATGTGTCTAAAATAGAAATGCACTGCTGTGTGAAATTATTTTGTTTGAGTAGCACTCAGAATTGTTGTCTGAGTGCCAAGAAGAAGCCCAACAGATTTACTTTCACAAGTGGAGCATCATAGCGTTAGCCATATTTATAGCTTGATATTTATAAAAGAAACTTTATTAGAAACTGCTTTGGGATTATTTCAATTGTAATGGACACGGAGATGAAAAAAAGAAGCAAGAAAGAGAGAGAGGTGGGGCAAAAAATGAAAAAGGGAGAGGAGAAAAGAAGTAGAGAAGAGAAGGGTGAAGACTACTTCTACACCTGCAGAAACCTATAAAACAACAGCATTATTACTGCAGAGTGCACGGTACTACCTGTCCAGGGTGTACCCCGCCTCTCGCCCATAGACTGCTGGAGATAGGCACCAGCTCCCCCGTGACCCACTATGGAATAAGCGGTAGAAAATGACTGACTGACTGAGTGCACGGTACTAATGAATGCAAGATGTATTTAGTGGTAACTGTGGCTCAATATATAACATCTGTGTATTTGTTAACACCTGAATCTAAAGTGTGGTCAGTGTGTGAGCTAGCTTGTGTATATAAGGTTTCTCCATAAAAATTTGCAATAGTGAGTGTGAGGAGCCACAGACTTACCCCCTAGACCCAGGACAGACATGAAGTTGATCTGAGCCACATATGTTCAAAGGCCCCCCAGCGCACGGGGACCCTGGGAGTACCACCGCTGGGATTATCGCAAACCCCCAGAGAAGAACAGAGGAGAGCCACAGGGGAACCACCCAGGAGCCACAGTGCAGAAGCCCCATGGAGCTGCAGCGACAAGCCCACAGGCCCCGCCGGCAGCTGTCTACACTGCAGCAGAACCAGCCATGGAACCAGAGACCCGAGACCCCAGGGAACATCACTCCCTGAGCAGAGGCCCAACAGAGCCAGGGGCGCCAGGCCCCAGCAAGCAGCCACCAGGAGTGAACCAAAGCACCCGGCCCCGGACACCGAGGACCATCAATAAACCAGCGGGCAGACACTAGCCACCGGCAGGGAGTGTGGCGAGGAGGAAATAGACCCCACATTTGACAGGCAAGACCGCCCCACCACAGCCAAGACTAATGCCGGCACCACCCAAACCCGAGCAACCCTGGCCCAGACCCCAACCCCCCGCTCTGACCTCAGCCCCCAACGACCCTCATAAACCATTTGGAGAAGGGGCCACATACAAAAGAACCCCAACATGAATCTCTTCACAGGGCCAGCTCCAACCAAGACACAGATATAAAACATGGCCCCAAACCCAAATGTCATGAATCCGCTCCCCAGAGGGACACCCCGCCACGGATAAGTTCCATGCTTGAAAAGCCGATGAAGACACATCCACGCAGCGCAAGCTCCACACACAGCACCATTCCAAGCAACCCTGCCCTCCAACACACAGCGCCCCACGACGGCAACGCAAGGGCCCCGCGCAACGCCACCCCAGCCTCCACCCACAAACGCAACAGAGCAAACACCACCGAGCACTGTGCTCACAATGGACCCCCTGATCCCACATCTAGATGGGAACTTACCCAACAAGAGGTCTTTGGTCAGTGGCATGCACCCGGAGCCGGTGCCCCAATATCTCCCTCTCCCCTGCCCTAGACACAACAGCAACACACTGCCAAGCCCGCCTGACCATCCGGCCAATGGCAGCAGCCCCAGCCTGCATATCCATGAGAAAGAAACGTGACAGCCACATTACCGGGTCAGGTTGACCAACTGCCCCAGGCCAAGCACAACCCGCAAGCCACCCCAGTGCAGGTACAAAATGTACCACACAGCTCCACCCACCAGCCAATCAAAAATGATAGAGCCAAGTCAAGCTGCAGCTCCCCCCGAGCCAATGCCACAGCAACATTAATGTCACACATTCTTCCATACATCCTTAGGGACACATTGAAAACCATCAACCCCAAGCACACACCACCCACCGGCAACCACCCAGCAGACAGTACAAGGCTGAGAAGCCTGATGCAACCGCTAAGCCCACCAATGCCCGCCCCTCAGCACCCACACACGACGGTTAGAGCCGCCTCACACAGGACCACCACCCCACCACCACTGCACACCATACAGCGGAGGACAGAACACAGCAAAGAGCACCCAAAGCAAGAGCCGTTCACAAAGCCTGCCCCATGTAACCCAACCAGCCCCCCAAAAATAAAGCCACCCTGTGAAAGTTCACCCCCACGAAAAGAAGACCCACAGCATCCAAACCCCAAAACACATGCCCAAAACTTATACACCAGCCAGAAGTAGCCCTGCGAGAAAACCCACACTGAAGCCCACAAAAGGCAGAGATCCCACAGAGCCAATACCAATACTCCACCCCAAGAACAACTCCGGCCAGCCCCTCCTGCCCAAACCACGCAGATCCCTCCAACCCCTCCTCCAGACAGAATTGGAACTGAGAACTGTCAGGAACTGGAACCATGACAAGGAACCAGAATCCAAACCAGAACCACCCAGATCTAAGCAATGCCTATCCCCACCCAAAGCCAACCACCCACCCCCACCCCAGAAGAAAACCTACACCCACCCCAACATTTGAAGAACTTCCAGATCACATAAGACAATGTGTGGATTTCTAACAAGAATATCAACAACAGCTCTCTCCAGACATTCCTACTGCATGTTTACCCACCATTCGGAGCTTCAGCAGCAATTCGTTTTTTTAATCAGTGTCTGAGCAAAATCGTATTTTGACTTCCCTTCTAGCTGAAGTGAAGCTGGTGCCTATCTCCAGCAGTCTATGGGTGGGCGGCGGGGTACACCCTGGAAAGGTCGCCAGTCCATCGCAGAGCAAACAATGTGTTGTGGGGAAACTAATTGCAGGAGGACTTAGAGTTCGAGTGGCTTGACTTTGGTATAACAGTTTGACAGCTACATTGTTGTAGTGCAAAAAAGCCTCACGAGTGAACTATGATACTGAGAATGATAATGTGTAGAAAAGAGACTTTCAGATGCTGAATTTACTCTCACTATGGATTACACAATGTAATGTAGTCTATTCTTGTGATTCAAAATTTTCAAAGTTGTTCAGAGTAGTGCTGATGCATGCCTGAGTACATCAAAAACAATGCTGATAAGAACCAGAGTAGAATCTTCTAATCTACCACAGTGATGCCAGAATATTTAGGTTTTACAGTTTAGGTCATGTGTGGTCATTTGCCACTTTGACAAATTGGGCTGTGTTAGACTGGCGTCACCACAGACTGCTCTCAAATCAATTTGTGGGGATACAGTTAATTAGATCTACAAACATTTCTCTTGATTTTCGCTTTCTCTTTGCTTTTTTGAACTCACGTTTGGGCTAGAGACTTTGTTGTTAGTTTTTAGACAATTTATTCTAGATTTTGGACATCTAAATTAATATAGCAATACTAGCTACAAGCCTAGTAAAAAATAATTATACAAGTCCTTAAAAATGAATTAAAGAATTCCTGGTTGAGAAATTGTTTAAAATCGAGGCAAACTGTCTGAAAAACTGATTGCTTCGAAGTCTATATCAACACGATTTCATCATACACCTGCTTCAACAAACCCACTGTCATCTGGACAAAGCCAGCAGCACTGTGAGGATCATGTTATTTGATTTCTCCAGTACATTTAAGACAATTCAACCTGATCTGCTTTGTCAGAAACTCCGGAAGACTCAGGTGGAGGCCTCAACAATCTCCTGGATCAGAAACTACCTGACAAACAGACCACAGTTTGTGAGACTGAAGGTTTGTGTGTCTAACCAGGTAGTCAGCAGCGCAGGAGCACCACGGGGGACTGTACTCTCACCATTACCTTTTACTATGTACACTTCAGACTTCAAGAACAAGACAGACTCCTGTCATCTGCAGAAATACTCAGATGATTCTGCACTCGTGGGGTAGATCAGAGATGGACAAGTTGAGTGCAAGGAGCTGATGGACTGCTTTGTGGCATGGTGTAGAAAAAAATCATCTAATTTGAATGTGCATAAAACAAAGGAGATGAATGTAGATTTCAAGACAACAGGTATACAGGTCCTTCTCAAAATTTTAGCATATTGTGATAAAGTTAATTATTTTCCATAATGTAATGATGAAAATTTAACATTCATATATTTTAGATTCATTGCACACTAACTGAAATATTTCAGGTCTTTTATTGTCTTAATACGGATGATTGTGGCATACAGCTCATGAAAACCCAAAATTCCTATCTCGCAAAATTAGCATATTTCATCCGACCAATAAAAGAAAAGTGTTTTTAATACAAAAAACGTCAACCTTCAAATAATCATGTACAGTTATGCACTCAATACTTGGTCGCGAATCCTTTGGCAGAAATGACTGCTTCAATGCGGCGTGGCATGGAGGCAATCAGCCTGTGGCACTGCTGAGGTCTTATGGAGGCCCAGGATGCTTCGATAGCGGCCTTTAGCTCATCCAGAGTGTTGGGTCTTGAGTCTCTCAACGTTCTCTTCACAATATCCCACAGATTCTCTATGGGGTTCAGGTCAGGAGAGTTGGCAGGCCAATTGAGCACAGTGATACCATGGTCAGTAAACCATTTACCAGTGGTTTTGGCACTGTGAGCTGGTGCCAGGTTGTGCTGAAAAATAAAATCTTCATCTCCATAACGCTTTTCAGCAGATGGAAGCATGAAGTGCTCCAAAATCTCCTGATAGCTAGCTGCATTGACCCTGCCCTTGATAAAACACAGTGGACCAACACCAGCAGCTGACACGGCACCCCAGACCATCACTGACTGTGGGTACTTGACACTGGACTTCTGGCATTTTGGCATTTCCTTCTCCCCAGTCTTCCTCCAGACTCTGGCACCTTGATTTCCGAATGACATGCAGAATTTGCTTTCATCCGAAAAAAGTACTTTGGACCACTGAGCAACAGTCCAGTGCTGCTTCTCTGTAGCCCAGGTCAGGCGCTTCTGCCGCTGTTTCTGGTTCAAAAGTGGCTTGACCTGGGGAATGCGGCACCTGTAGCCCATTTCCTGCACATGCCTGTGCACGGTGGCTCTGGATGTTTCTACTCCAGACTCAGTCCACTGCTTCCACAGGTCCCCCAAGGTCTGGAATCGGCCCTTCTCCACAATCTTCCTCAGGGTCCGGTCACCTCTTCTCGTTGTGCAGCGTTTTCTGCCACACTTTTTCCTTCCCACAGACGTCCCACTGATGTGCCTTGATACAGCACTCTGGGAACAGCCTATTCGTTCAGAAATTTCTTTCTGTGTCTTACCCTCTTGCTTGAGGGTGTCAATAGTGGCCTTCTGGACAGCAGTCAGGTCGGCAGTCTTACCCATGATTGGGGTTTTGAGTGATGAACCAGGCTGGGAGTTTTAAAGGCCTCAGGAATCTTTTGCAGGTGTTTAGAGTTAACTCGTTGATTCAGATGATTAGGTTCACAGCTCGTTTAGAGACCCTTTTAATGATATGCTAATTTTGTGAGATAGGAATTTTGGATTTTCATGAGCTGTATGCCAAAATCATCCGTATTAAGACAATAAAAGACCTGAAATATTTCAGTTAGTGTGCAATGAATCTAAAATATGTGAATGTTAAATTTTCATCATGACATTATGGAAAATAATGAACTTTATCACAATATGCTAATATTTTGAGTAGGACCTGTAGGTCAAACACCATTTCCATCATGGTAGAAGAAGTGGAGGTGGTGGAGGAGTATAAATACAGTGCCTCGCGAAAGTATTCGGCCCCCTTGAACTTGTCAGCCTTTTGCTACATTTCAGGCTTCAGACATAAAAATATAAAATTCTAATTTTTTGTGAAGAATCAACAACAAGTGGGACACAATCGTGAAGTGGAATGAAATTTATTGGATGTGTCAAACTTGTTTAACAAATAAAAAACTGAAAAGTGGGGCGTACAATATTATTCGGTCCCTTTACTTTCAGTGCAGCAAACTCACTCCAGAAGTTCAGTGAGGATCTCTGAATGATCCAATGTTGTCCCAAATGACTGATGATGATAAATAAAATCCACCTGTGTGTAATTAAGTCTCCGTATAAATGCACCTGCTTTGTGATAGTCTCAAGGTTCAGTTCAAAGCGCAGAGAGCATCATGAAGACCAAGGAACATACCAGGCAGGTCCGAGATACTGTTGTGGAGAAGTTTAAAGCCGGATTTGGATACAAAAAGATTTTCCAAGCTTTAAATATCCCAAGGAGCACTTTGCAAGCAATCATATTGAAATGGAAGGAGTATCAGACCACTGCAAATCTACCAAGACCCGGCCGTCCCTCTAAACTTTCATCTCAAACAAGGAGAAGACTGATCAGGGATGCAGCCAAGAGGCCCATGATCACTCTGGATGAACTGCAGAGATCTACAGCTGAGGTGGGAGAGTCTGTTCATAGGACAACAATCAGTCGTACACTGCACAAATCTGGCCTTTATGGAAGAGTGGCAAGAAGAAAGCCATTTCTCAAAGATATCCATAAAAAGTTTTGTTTAAAGTTTGCCACAAGCCACCTGGGAGACACACCAAACATGTGGAAGAAGGTGCTCTGGTCAGAGGAAACCAAAATCAAACTGTTTGGCCACAATGCAAAACGATATGTTTGGCGTAAAAGCAACACAGCTCATCACCCTGAACACACCATCCCCACTGTCAAACATGGTGGTGGCAGCATCATGGTTTGTGCCTGCTTTTCGTCAGGAGGGACAGGGAAGATAGTCAAAATTGATGGGAAGATGGACGGGGCCAAATACAGGACCATTCTGGAAGAAAACCTGTTGGAGTCTGCAAGAGACCTGAGACTGGGACGGAGATTTATCTTCCAACAAGACAATGATCCAAAACATAAAGCCAAATCTACAATGGAATGGTTCACAAATAAACGTATCCAGGTGTTGGAATGGCCTAGTCCAAGTCCAGACCTGAATCCAATCAAGAATCTGTGGACAGAGCTGAAGACTGCTGTTCACGAACGCTCTCCATCCAACCTCACTGAGCTTGAGCTGTTTTGCAAGGAAGAATGGGCAAGAATTTCAGTCTCTCGATGCAAAACTGATAGAGACATACCCCAAGTGACTTGCAGCTGTAATTGAAGCAAAAGGTGGCGCTACAAAGTATTAACGCAAGGGGGCCGAATAATATTGCACGCCCCACTTTTCAGTTTTTTATTTGTTAAAAAAGTTTGACACATCCAATGAATTTCATTCCATTTCACGATTGTGTCCCACTTGTTGTTGATTCTTCACAAAAAAGTAGAATTTTATATCTTTATGTTTGAAGCCTGAAATGTGGCAAGGGATTGAAAAGTTCAGGGGAGCCGAGTACTTTCGCAAGGCAGTGTACCTCAGACAGAGTGGAGATGCAACTGTGAAGCCATCTACAAGAAGGAACAGAGCAGACTGTACTTCTTGTGGAAGCTTAGGTCCTTCTGTGTTTGCAGCAAGATGCTGCATATCTTCTATAAGTCTGTTGTGGAAAGTGTGATCTCTTCTGCCATCATCTGCTGGGGTAGCAGCATCAGAGCCAGGAACTTAAAAAAGCTCAACCTGCTGATAAAAAAGGCTGGCTCTGTTTTGGGGGCTCGTCTGGAACCCCTGGAGATCATTGTGCAAAGGCTTCTTCATAAAATGAAGGAAATTATGGAAAACCCTGAGCATCCCCTTAATGAGACTGTTGTATAACAACAGAGTGTCTTCAGTCAGAGGCTTCTTCAGATTTGCTGTAATCAAGATTGCTGCAGGAGATCCTTCCTGCCCACAGCCATCAGCATCTACAATGGCTCTTTCAAGAAACCTGCATAATATGATCTATAACAACATTTAATTTCCCTTCGGGATTATTAAAGTATTTCTGAATTAAATTTACATTGAATAAATAAAACTTCTTTCTGGAATTCTGTGGTCTTTTTACAGGACAGCAACAATATGTATTCTTTCATCATTTGAATTATGGGAATGACATTTTTCAGAATGTAATGGTGAAAACATTCACACAGGATAAAATAATGGAGAGGATGAGGTTAGAAAGGTTCGAGCAGCAGCTCAATAGAAAAGTTTCACATTCACACGGGATATGATTGCTGTAAGAAGGAAACAGACATGGCCAGACGTTACCCTGACGATGATCCTCTCAGACACATGTGCAGCCACAGTGTAGCTTTGACTGTGGGACTGTGCGTGCAGGGCCACTACCAACATAAAATACCTGCAAAGAGTAATGACTCAAACAATTAGACTCCTTAAGGTCATAGATGTGGTCAAATGTTTACGAAGCACACTTTTTCCACCTCTGATCAGGGTTTGGTTTGCCCTTCTTCCTCATGTTATTGGCTGTGGTCTCGCTGAAGTGGAGCCGCCCTACTGTGACTTTGGTGACTTGCTCGGGGGGCAACGTGACACTGGCACATAGAGACAAAAATCATGGTGGCATGATGTAAAAGGCATATTTGAGCTTCAAATTGTTTCTAAGTCATTTAAAGAGCACAGACTTACAGCACTGGCTTGAAAGGCCTCTTGCTGCGGTCGGACTGGGACTGCTCCACACTGATGGACTGATTCATCGCTTCCACCTGCCGGCAAAGAACAAAAATTGAATACCTAATAAATGCATACCCCAACAGTGGGAGACAAACTTGACATTTGAGTATTTGTCATTATCTGAATTTTTTACGAAAATTGTCCATCTGCAATCTATACAATTTTGACAGTAATAAAAATCAGGTTGCCCATTATCCAAGGTTCTAAACAACCCAAGATGGTACCATTCATACATCTGAAATCATGCTGTGTGTGTCAAGCATGTTGCCTTCACCTTCACTCCATGCAGTTTGAGATAAAAGCAGTCTATGGGCTGCAGGCCTTCATTCGTCTTGATATATTTGGGATCTCCAAGCATCCCGACATAGACAGTGACCTGGAAATGGTTCTTCTTCTGGCATACAAATGCATCGTCAGCCAAGGAGAAGTTGAAGCCTTTGTCAGCGTCGACGCGATAGGTTGGCATTGGACTAAACATGGAGAAGAAAATTATGGGAGGTCTGAAAAGAAATATGGCATTTCAGATCTGCTGCAAATAAGGGATTTTTAACTTGGGGAGCTGCACAATATAACTCAAATTTAATTTTTCCAAAATATGCTTGGACCGCAATAAATATTAGCTAAATATTTTAGCATGATGCAATCAGGTACTCAACACCTGTAATACATTCGGTGTCACCGAATGTTTAATGCAACATAAAAATGTTTTATAAGGTATGTCCAGTAGCTAGGTAGAGTACATTATTTTTGTTGTTTGTTTATGGCAAGCCATTAACATTATTCCATACCACGTGATACACACTAACTGGCCACTTTATTAGGTACACCTTGCTAGTACCGGGTTGGACCCCCTTTTGCATAGATTCAACAAGGTATTGGAAACATTCCTCTGAGAGTTTGGTCCATATTGACATGATAGCATCACACAGATGCTGCAGATTTATCGGCTGCATCCATGATGCGAATCTCCCGTTCCACCACATCCCAAAGGTGCTCTATTTGATTGAGATCTGGTGACTGTGGAGACCATTTGAGTCCAGTGAACTCAATGTCATGTTCAAGAAACCAGTCTGAGATGATTCGTGCTTTATGACATGACGTTATCCTGCTGGAAGTAAACATCAGAAGATGGGTACACTGTGGTCATAAAGGGATGGACATGGTCAGCAACAATACTCAGGTAGGCTGTGGCGTTGACACGATGCTCAATTGGTACTAAGGGGCCCAAGGTGTGCCAAGAAAATATCCCCTGCACCATTAAACCACCACCACCAGCCTGAACCGTTGATACAAGGCAGGATGGATCCATGCTTTCTTGTTGTTGACGCCAAATTCTGACCCTACCATCTGAATGTCGCAGCAGAAATCGAGAATCATCAGACCAGGCAACGTTTTTCCAATCTTCTATTGTCCAATTTTGGTGAGCCTGTGTGAATTGTAGCCTCAGTTTCCTGTTTTTAGCCGATAGGAGTGGCACCCAGTGTGGTCTTCTGCTGCTGTAGCCCATCCGCCACAAGGTTCGACGTGTTGTGCTTTCAAAGATGCTCTTTTGCATGCCTTGGTTGTAACGAGTAGTTATTTGAGTTACTGTTGTCTTTCTATCAGCTCGAACCAGTCTGGCCATTCTCCTCTGACCTCTGGCATCAACAAGGCATTTGTGCCCGCAGAACTGCCGCTCACTGGATATTTTCTCTTTTTCTGACCATTCTCTGTAAACCCTAGAGATGGTAGTGCATGAAAATCCCAGTAGATCAACAGTTTCTGAAATACTCAGACCAGCCTGTCTGGCACCAACAACCATGCCACGTTCAAAGTCACTTAAATCACCCTTCGTCCCCATTCTGATGCTCGGTTTGAACTGCAGCAGATCATCTTGACCATGTCTACATGCCTAAATGCATTGAATTGCTGCCATGCAATTGGCTGATTAGAAATTTGCGTCAATGAGCAGTTGGACAGGTGTACCTAATAAAGTGGCTGGTGAGTGTGTACGTACAGTATATATATATATATATATACTGTACGTATATACAATATCTCACAAAAGTGAGTACACCCCTCACATTTTCGTAATTATTTTATTATATCTTTTCAAAGGACAACCCTGAAGATATGACACTTTGATACAATGTAAAGTAGTCAGTGTGCAGCTTGTATAGCAGTGTAAATTTGCTGTCACAGCCATTTATGTCTACATTGCTGGTAACAAAGGTGAGTACACCCCTAAGTGAAAATGTCCAAATTCTGCTTAATTAACCATTTTCCCTCCCCGGTGTCATGTGACTCGTTAATGTTACAAGGTCTCAGCCGTGAATGGGGTGCAGATGTGTTCAATTTGGTGTTATTGCTCTCACACTCATACTGGAAGTTCAACATGGCTCCTCATGGCAAAGAGCTTTCTGAGGATCTGAAAGAAAAATAGTTGTTGCTCTACATAAAGATGGCTCAGGATGTAAGAAGATTGCCAGCAACCTAAAACTGAGCTGACCATGCAGTAGACTAACAGGACAGGTTCCTATCAGAACAGGCCTCGCCATGGTCGACCAAAGAAGTTGAGTACATGTGCTCACCATATTCAGGGGTTGTTTTTTGAAAACATACGTATGGGTGCTGCCAGCATTGCCGCAGAGGAAAAAAGGGGTGGGGGGTCAGCCTGTCAGTGCTTAGACCACATGCTGTAGACCACATCAAATTAATCTGCATGGCTGTCGTTCCAGAAGGAGAACTCTTCTAAGCATGATGCACAAGAGAGCCCACAGTTTGCTGACAAGCAAAGTTTGAAGAAAGCAGTCCAAGGACATGGATTACTGGAAACATGTCCTTCTCATTTTGAATGTGAATAAAACAAAGGAGATGAATGCAGATTTCAAGACAACAGGTATAGGTAAAACGCCATTTCCATCATGGTAGAAGAAGTGGAGGTGGTGGAGAAGTATAAATACCTCAGACTGGAGTGGAGATGCAACTGTGAAGCCTTCTACAAGAAGGGACAGAGCAGACTGTACTTCTTGAAGAAGCTTAGGTCCTTCTGTGTTTGCAGCAAGATGCTGCATATCTTCTATAAGTCTGTTGTGGAAAGTGTGATCTCTTCTGCCTTCATCTGCTGGGGAAGCAGCATCAGAGCCAGGGACTTAAAAAAGCTCAACCTGCTGATAAAAAAGGCTGGCTCTGTTCTGGGGACTCCTCTAGAACCTCTGGAGATCATTGTGCAAATTTTTCTTCATAAAATGAAGAAAATTATGGAAAACCCTGCGCATCCTCTTAATGAGACTGTTGTATAACAACAGAGTGTCTTCAGTCAGAGGCTTCTTCAGACTTGCTGTCTACAGATTGCTGCAGGAGATCCTCCTGCCCACAGCCATCAGCATCTACAATGGCTCTTTCAAGAAACCTGCATAATATGATCTATAACAACATTTAATTTCCCTTTGGTATTATTAAAGTATTTCTGAATTAAATTTGTATTGAATAAATAAAACTTCTTTCTGGAATTCTGTGGTCTTTTTACAGGACAGCAACAATATGTATTCTTTCATCATTTGAATTATGGGAATGACATTCACACAGGATAAAAGAATGGAGAGGATGAGGTTAGAAAGATTCGAGCAGCAGCTCCATAGAAAAGGATCAGGTTCACAAGGGATATGATTGCTGTAAGAAGGAAACAGACATGGCCAGATGTTACCCTGACGATGATCCTGTGGTCTGATGAGACCAGGAGAGAAAAACGTATTTGGTTCAGGTGGTGTGTGGTGGCAACCAGGTGTACAAAGACAATTGTTTCTTGCCTACAATCAGGCATGATGATGGGATTGTCATTGTTTGGGGCTGCATGAGTGCTGTTGGCTCTGAAGAGCTACAGTTCATTAAGGGAACCATGAATGCCAACATGTACTGTGACATACTGAGGCAGAACATGATCCCCTTCCTTCAGAAACTTGGGCGCAGAGTAGTATTCCAGCATGATAATGACCCCAAACACACCTCCAAGATGACCATGGCCTTGCTAAAGAAACTGAGAGTGAAGGTGCTGGACTGGCCAAGCATGTCTCCAGACTTAAACCCTATTGAGCATCTGTGGAGCACCCACAAATGGAAGGTGGAGGAGCACAAGGTCTCTTAATCCACTAGCTCCATGATGTCTTCATGGAGGAGGGGAAGAGGATTCCAGTGGCAACCTGTGAAGCTCTAGTGAACTTCTAGCCCAAGAGAGTTAAGGCACAAAATATTAGCACTTTAGACAAAATTTGGACATTTTCATCCAGGGGTGTACTCACTTTTGTTGCCAGCATTAATGGTCAGACATGAATGGCCAATAGTTATTTTGACGGGACAGCAAATTTATAATGTTATACAAGCTGTACACTGATTAAATTGCATCAAAGTGTCATATCTTCAGTATTGTCCCATGAAAAGAGGTTACAGGTTATTTTTCCAAGAAGTTACAGGGTGCTTTTATGGAACCTACATGTTGTTTTTCTATAACTGCAATAGGTTACTTTCCAGTAACTTACAACTGATTTTTTCTTTTTTACATGTTTTTTTCCCCAGAACCTACAATTTACAAATGATTTTGTAGCAACATGTTGTTTTCTGGAACTTACAGGTCACTTTATCTTAGCTTCAGCTTTATTTTATAGGGACATACAGATTGCATTCTAGTAACATAAAAGTAATTTTTCTGGAAATTACAGGTTATTGTCCCAGAATTTATAGATTATTTTCTCGAAACTATACCAGAATTAATAGGTTTGAGCCAGGAATTATTTGGGTATTTAGGGTGAAAGATTCATTATAAGGTGAACTGGCACTTTCCTGATGACTCCCTGTAAGTTCAGAAAAACTAAGCTTTACATCCTTGAAACATGCAGGTTGTGTTATGTAGTGCTACCAATATTTTATGTGATTAAAATATGATGACGGTTAATCGCTTTTATTCTTTTACTAATTGCTGGCCTACACGGATTAAACGAGTCCTTAAAATTGAGTAACGTAAAAAAGATCAATCTAATAAAAATATATTTTTCTATTTACCATTGTGGGCTTAGGGCTGCAAACTTCAACCAGGTGGTTTTGATAACATATCTCAAAGGTCTTGGAAGTTCATTTCAGCCTCCCTCCCTATCTATTTTGGCACTGCAAAAGCACAAGTAGGTGCACACAATTTTTTCCCTTTACCCTCTCCTCACGTTGTCTATCTAAATTGAAAGTCTGCTCTCGTTTACTCCCCCATATACCTCACCGCTGAGGAATTTTGTGGAAAGCCATTGCTTTTCTCTCCTGTCATGCACTTTGTTGAATTACATGTATAACCAATTAAAGCATAGTTCATTTTTGACTCTGTGGATTGCATTCATCTCTTTTACTTCTGAGAACATGCAACAATATGGCAAACATGAATTCAACGCACAGCTCTTTGCAGTTGGCATCATATAGTGGTGTCCATTTGTTCTGCTGGTGAGGTTGCCACTTGATGCACTGATAGTTTGGGTCCAGGTAGGTGTTGTCTGCATCCTGCATTAAACCTGTGACAAACAAGTTTAAAATAGTTGACTTTATAGTGTTGAAGCTTAATGCAATGCATGTTCTGTTCTGTAAATCTGTTTTAAGGGTTAGTAAGAGCTGGTGATGGTGAGGTAGAGGAGGTGAGGGAGGGAAGAAAGATGCCTGCCTACCTGGTTCTTGTTTGATGATACCTGTGAGGATTTGGGAATTCAAGGTGCTGTTGGGAGAGTCAGAGTGCTTCCTCTTCTTGGCTTGATGAACAGGGATGCTGCTGCAAAAACACCATCAAAAGGTATTACCACCGATTGCCTCTGATGTTTCAATGCAAACTGGAGAACACAACCCTCTCTCCTGACTCACTCTTGCCCCTGAGGATGCTGCAGCAGCTGATGGAGCATCTGCGTCTGCTGCATGTCCCCGCTTCCACTAGTGGCCGGACCAATAGAATACTGCGATATCACGGGCTCCGGCTTCAGGTACATGTCCCGATGCATGCTGGGGTAGTGCCCGTGTGATGGAAGGGGTGGCGTTGGAGTCATATGACACATGTTCTCTGGTGTCATGGTTCTGATCATGTGAGGATCTAAAACAAATGTTTGAGAATGCAACTTTAGCATAATAACATTATGTAAGTACAGACAATTTAGTAGACAAGACCATCACAGGTGTATGAGCTGCAAAAATGTTTTTGCTCTATCTAATTGTTGAAAAACGATTACTGTGCACCGTAAATTAAGAATAAAACAATATATTTTGGCCACAGACTCTGTGTCTAGTTAATATAAAAAATAAAGCAACACTAATGCTTGGTGCTTGAATTAAGTTTTTCTAAAATAAAAAGAGGAGCTACTCACCATTCACCTGTTGAGGGGAATAAGGCTCAGAGCTAGAGTCTGGCGGGGACTCGGGAAGATTCCTAACAGCAAAAATGGAAAGAAGGAAAGAAAGAATTTTAAACTTATAAAGGAGGTATGTTAGTCTTTTCAAATATTAAACAAATTTAAATACCCTGTGTGAACCACTTCATCTTAGATTTTTTTTAGATCTCCTTATTGCAGACTTTCCATCTTTGAGGATATAACTGGACTCGTTATCTCTATTATCAGACCACCCTCTCATCTTGACTAACACTTTAAATTAACAAGGCAACCCTGATTAGATGTATAATGCACTTGTAAAAGAGTTGGGTTTTAGTAGAGATGTTAAAGTAAGTAAGAGCCTTATTATAAACCTAAATACAGCTCCCAATTATTGGCAGTCCTGGTAAAATTGTGTAAATAAATTTATCTTTACATCGATTGTTCCAGTGGCGTAATATGAGGATATTTAATTTGAGTATATTAATTCAATGATGGAAAACAAATTAGATAAAATATATTTATTTTTAAAAAATCACATATGGCACACATACCCCCCAATAACTTTTATAACATAAATGTAATTTCAGCATTTTAAACATTTTAATTTCTTATTGACTTTTTTAAGCTCATGAGAGTTCCAAAAATATTTAAAAGTAATCCATGATTTCCTGTTTCCATGAGATATACGATGAAAAAATGGCCCAATTGCCATATTAAAGATGGGAAAGACAAGAAAACATGCTATTCAAGAAAGGTAGATGTGTGTTAAAGTCAGATGATGGCTACAACTAAAACATATCTGAAATTGCCCATGTTTACAGTCAGAGCAATAAAACCTTCATTTGTCCAATGTTATCATGCCACCTCGCACAAGAGTAACATGGATAAAAGCAGTTAAGAAAAACAAATCTCTGAAAACTTAATGTTAGAGAAATGCAGCAAAGAACGGCATCTTAAAACATCTGTGCTATCACAACAGACCCTTGATAGTTTTGTTGTTGTGTCCTTAGCCTAACAAGGTTTGTGTTGCTAAGTAAAGTTGATGGAGGCTGCTTGTGGGTATGACCTGATCAGGTGGATTGATATAATGGAGCACACTCAAGCAACATAATATGTGGGTTACACAGAAGAACTTTAACTTTAATATCTAATAATATACTGTTTTATGTTTAAGTTGCCTTAAATCTCGTCAAATTTCATCTGATTGGCGGTTAGCCTTCCATCTTTATGATATTTCCACCTTCCTTCAAATTCAGTGTGACACGACATCTTTCAACCTCAGGTAAGGGAACTGTTACTGATAATAAATTCAAAACACCTGATTTTAAAAAATCCAGATTTTCATCATGCAAAATCCACTTTTTTTAGCCTCTGAATACATTTTGTTGTTTGCTTGGATTCTGAAAATTGCAGAAAAGCGAATTTAGTCTCGCCAGGTGTTGCAGAGTTTTTTTATATTCTGTTTGGGTCATATATTTCAGTCCGTTCAGTTTTCTCTATCATCTGTTATATTTTTCCAACTGTTACGTCACAGTATTTGCTGCCAAACAGCTAAATAAAGTCATGATTACTTTTGCGTATCCGCCATATTTATTTCTCGCTGTGATTTTGTAGTCCAAGCTTCGCTACAAGAGGATACATTCGGTAGGATTTGCTGGCAGACTTAATCTGATTAAGGGGTCAGTTCCTTTTGTCTGTGGAAACGACGGACACAGCAAAGTGCTAAACTGCGAGTAATGCTAAAATGACAACAAATTTTATTTTAAAGATATTTTTTTTCAGCACTAGTGGCCTTTATTTATTTTTTTATTTTTTTGACAGTAGACAGACAGGAAAGAGGGGTAGAGAGAGGGGGAGACATTTGGCAAATGTTGCCGGGTCCAGGACTCGAACCCAGGACGGCTGCTTCAAGGACTGTAGCCTCCGTATATGGTCGCGCCCCTAACCCCTACACCATCAGCACCATGCCCAACAAATTTTATTTTAGACAGAAATTTATTGTGTGTTAATATAACGTGGCCATTGTGTTGATAGCAGTAGCATTGTGCCTTCTGCATATGTCAGTGCTGTGTGCTACTTTTAGCTCCATGAGGACATGACTGTACTGCGTGTTTTGAATATTATTATTACATAAACAGTTTTACATAGTTTTCTCAGTTTTTTCTCGTTTCGTTATATAATTGTTATCAAACTACAAAAATGGCCGAATGGGTTAAAGTACAGCTCTCTTTGACCTCCAGGGGGGCAGGGTGTGTAGTATCTCAATAGCATTTAAAGAGACCGCACCAAAACAAAGTTGCTCTCAGATGCACCTTAGAGCAGGTAGTAAAAGAGCAGCCTGTGGAGCTACAATAACAAGGAATTCAAACCAAAGCATTGCAGTTCCACTTCATATAGACCACAACTGAATGATTTAAGGGTAAAAATGAAGGATTTAAAAGCATGATATGTCCCCTTTAAGGCAAGTATCATAACTAGAAGTCCCAATATTTGTAAAATCTACACCTGTTTTTCCTGAACTACTGTGCTCACCCTGGAGCGTAATGGCCCCTGTGCTCTGGCTTGACGTGAGCGTGTTGCTGCTGCTGATGTTGCTGCTGCTGCTGTCCCAGGCAGGGGTAACTGTGTCGGAGCCCCAGAGATGGACCCTGGGGGTAGGCGTTCTGACAGCTAGGGGGCCCAGGTGGAGGGGCTCCTTGGCGTAGAGGAATAGGAGGGCTCACACCACAAACCAATCCCCCAGAGGTGGACACCCCTGCCTGAGGAGATGAATAATTTGGTCCTGGGGTGCTGTGGACCTCTGAGAAACAGCTGGGAGGGAAAAGAAGAAGAAGAAAAAAGAAGGGATTAGCCTTATCAGAGAAAAACAAATTCCTTTGTAACAACATGTTTTGCTTTGGTTGGTGCATTTTGTTTTGACGTTGTTGGGCTGGTCTGGAGTCTCTACTGACATGTCAGTGCTATCGTCCTCCTTGCTGATGTACTCTTCCAGGATACTGGTGTCGATGTTGGCTGGCTCCAGAGAGCTGGTAATATCATGACCTGTGGAGAAGGGAGGGTTGGGAACGTGGTGAGGGGAGATGGAGAGCATCTGGGGATTAACAACAGGAATCTATCAGCTGCTCCACACAGTTCCACAGCAGCTCTGTCCAAGTGCTGCAAGAATTCCCTGGAAGATTTATCTTACAAATGTTTCTGTAACAACTCTGTTGATTTCAGAGTATTATTGGGATAATGAGGCACAATGACATTCTGTTGAATACTTATTGAGGATACTGTGAAATTTAGGATTGTGACTAGCTCACAGAAAATGTAGAGATTATAAGTTTTCAGAGGTTACAAACAGTCAAAGGATGTGGACATACTGATTATTCAGAGCCTCTAACATTGCTACACAAACAGGTTTGTTTCTGTTATGTACTGAAGCTGCATTTGCATTTTAACTTTGTCACTGCAATTTAACAAAATTTAATTAACCCTGTAATTCCAAATGTGCCCGTCGCAGTCATTGCCTCCTTGGGCAGGACACTTCACCCACCACGCCTACTGATGGTGGTCAGAAGGCCCGGTGGTGCTGATTTGTGGCAGCCTCGCTTCTGTCGGTCTGCCCCAGGGCAGCTGTGGCTACATTGTAGCTTACCACTGTCAGTGTGTGGATGAATGGGTGGATGACTGATTGTAGTGTAAAGCGCTTTGGGGTCACTGGGGACTTGATAAAGTGGTATAAAAGTGCAGGCCATTTACCATTTACCATTTTACCCTTGACTCTGAGACCTTTACATCTTCAATTAAGTACTTTCCTGTTGTATCCAGTCGTATAAAGTATATGTCCTCTGCCCTCTGTTGGAGGAGCTTCTGTTGATGCTTCCCAAATTAACAAAGGAAAGGGCAACATTTTTTGTAGCATGTCACTTTCTTATTTAGGTCATGATACAAAATTTATGGAGAGAAAATTGGTAAAATATTTAGGTAAATCCTGTTTAGGGGAACATACCTCCCCTCATTCTTAGTCCTCCAAAGGGATAGGGTTATGGTGGTATATCTGTGCCACCAACCTGAGCGAGCAGTGGCACTCATGAGTGCATATACTATATCTGTGTTAGCAAACAATAATTTACGGTGTGTCTGTTTAAATATCACACATGCTCGATCTATATGTGCTCTGGGACGCATCCAACTCTGACAAACATTTGGTCCTTCTGCTCTGTGCTCGCACTCGGCTCGGTCTCTGTGCTCCCAACTTGACAAAGTATTTAAATGAACCACCAGCCAATCACAGACAGATCTTTTTCATCCTATCAGAGTATTCCTCGCCAATACTGCATTCGGTAGGATGAAAAGAACCAATCACAATCAGCAAATGAAAATACCGCACCGAGTGATAGAAATTACAAAGAAACATTAGAATTTATAAAACATCACAAGAGAACATAATGAAAATAAAAACACTTGAATTTTGTTGCCTAAGAAAATTCAGTTGAGCATACAAATATGCTTACTTACATTGTGCATTTTATATAATATTTCTACATTTCCTGAGGCACTAAGTGATATGTCTAAAATATTTCATAATTGTACAGTAAATCTTTAGAGATAGACCCAGTCAAAGAAGTTAATCTCATTTCAGGATATGCTTTTGTCTAATTTTCAGGATTTTATTTCTTCTAGTTCCTGAAAGGTAACACAAAACTTTCTTACGTTTTTACTAGATAAACACCAATAACATATCCAGAATAAGTATTCCATTATTTTACTCTAGATTTTTGGATATTGGCTGCATCGAAACATACTTTACAAATTTTTAAGTCAGCAACCTTTGCCTCTACATGCCAAGGATGAGAAGATAATGAAAGGAAAAGAAAAATAAACATTTTATAGTGCAAATATAGAGTATGGATGTTTTTTTATCTGAAGAGTAAATGCTAAGTGGGTTTAGTCCTCCATCTGTTGCCTCCAGTCACTCTGCCTTTAGGTTAAGTGAGGCTCATAAAATATATGCTTCTGGTTGGGAAAAAACAATAAATACATGACCAAAAACACTCAATGTGTCAAATACAACATGAAAAAAAAGAGTTCTGACTAATATTTATTGTATCCAGGTTTAAAGTGTTAACGCTCTATTGACTGTGCTCTTTCCCACACATATATACTAAATTTTACTAATAATTTTGAAACATACACAAGTATTTCTAAAATCCCATCCAATCTCTCCCACAGGGTAATTTTCAGCCTTTGATAGGCAAAGCCTTGCAAATCCCAAACACATGACCCCACTTAGTCTTGAAAACCCAGAGACGTAGAATGAGCACCTGCTTCTGCACATATCTAGAAAAGAGATAATCGCCATCAGGTCAAATCTTTATAAAAAAAATTTATAAAAAAAGTATAAGGATTTTTTCCCAAACTACAAACAGTACAAACAGATGTTGCAAACAGAACAATTATAATGGGAAAGCCTGGAATGGAAGAGAGAGAAAGGACTTGCATAAAAGTGGGTGAGCGGCACAAACCACTCTTTTAAAAGCCCAACACCACCCCCATAAACATGCACACAATCCCTCACTCCTCTGATAGATTAAGAAGGTCCTCTGGTGGGAACTTAGGAATGTGAGGAATTTTTGTGTTTGCATTAGAAAATATTTCACCTTTTCCCTTTATCTCCATCTAGTTTTGACTGCCATCAAAAGACAACACAAACGTTGCTCCATGTTTTTTGTGTCACAGTTTCTATTAAGTTTTATCTCAGAGTTCTACTGTTTGCCTCAAAAGTGATTAATGGGTTATATCATCCTGGAAAAACTGCCCACATATGAGCACAACATTCCCTAAGAACAGTCATATCTCATAACTTTCAACCAAAAAAACCCCCACAAACCAGAGCACTTGTCTCAAACCAATTAAATCAGATTTACTGTGAAACATTATAAATCCTTATGTTGCTATTTTATGACAAAAACACTATCTTGCTTCTCAGGAAATAAACAGCTGGTAAATGTCTCTTCATGCATGACAGTAAAAAAAGAAAGAAAAAGGCAGGATGGTTCCTTTTAAATAAGATCCAGATGTGCACCCCACCCAAAGAGGCAGTAAATTTAAACTGGCAGGCCTGATAACAGAAAATAGGGAGATATGGGGAAAGAGGAGTGAAGATGGACGGGGGCTGAGGAAGGCGAGGGGCATGAAATGGCAGCGATGGAGAGACTTTTCATAAAAAGGAAAGAGAGGAGAACATACAACTTAGAAACTGTAGGGCAGGGACCTTCTTTGTGTCCAAGAGACATCTGCTGTTTTTTTTAAACGAACACAATACTAGAGTTTATAAAACGTAGTCTTTGACTGGAGTAACTACCTAAATAGCCATACAACCTATCAGCATAACTGTCACATTTATAAATCGTAGGTATAATGTAAAGTATGTTAGAAATTAGGCTGCTGTTACTGTGGTTCTTATCTTGTGTCTAAAAGACATCAAATGTGGGTCTAAATGTGAAGTGCATTTTGCAAAATATGAAGTCCTGTCACATACATGAACTATGTTTGTCACTTTTTATGCCCCCCCTGTTTTGTATATAACAGTTTAGGCATGGGCTGGTTAAAAGCATCAAGGTATGCAAATGTTTAAAAAAGTTACTTCTTCAAAATCATTAAAGTATTCCATCATACTGTTCCTAAGAATTAAAGTCCTTCTAAGGGGATGCCGAAGAAAATGCCTATGTTTTCTCTGGCTTTACCCAGAACAGAGTAATGCACTTGCAACCCTTCCCCCAACTGTGTCTGCGCACTGCTGGTCAACTGGCTAAACGAAGGCTACATCATTATTTACAAGAAAGACATATTCTGTTGTTTGGAATATTTCCGGTCATTAAAAATACAAACAAGTTTAAAAGCTGTTTTAAAACTGCAGTTGTCAAGCTTCGAGGTGTATGACTGTTAAGCAGCCGACTGGGGGTACCTAAGCAGTAAGAACAACGAATTAACAAGCTAATATCACCTTGTCATACTGGTGTTACTCTACCGGTATGACAAACGTTTCATAGTATCTTGTGCAATAAAAACTTGAAAACTGTAACTAAATTACTGTTACTTAGTTATTGTTCTATATTTTTGCTCAAGTCTATGTATTAAACAGAGAATAAATGTTATTGAAACATTTTTGTAACTTTAATAATCAATATTTAGCAGTGGTGGGAATAACTGTTGCTTTCACCTTGAAAAAAATAAAATAAAATTGTGTTAATATTAGGATTCAGTGAAAATGTTAAACCGTGGTGATTTTAATCCGGATTTTCATACAATGAAAAATCCCATACTGGCCCATGCCCAGCATGGGGGAATAGGAGTAAAGAGAGTAAACCATTTTTTATTTTCCTCCACTTAACAATCAGTTGACCACCTTGAGATTGAAACTCAATGTTTTATACAAAATCCATAAGAACCCCCAAATGGTGAAAATAAAAGAATCATTAGCTAAAATACTTAGAAAATATTTCAGACTGTCATTCTGTTAGACCTACTTTAAGAGATTGGCATGTCCAGGTGAGTGAAAAATGTTATCGTTGGGTCACTGGTGCGACCTTTAAGTCACACTTGCACCAATTCTGTCACAGGGGTGCCTGTGTGCTTAGCTAGAGATTGAATTGCATAAACTACAATATCAGATGAAAGACCTCCCTTCCCTGTTGTCACTTTCTTCTCAATGTAGAAAGTGACAACAGAACTTTGAGAAGAACGGCACCTTTTAAGTGGCTCCTTTTATTGTCAACAGCTTCAGCATGTGGTTAGTGGCTGGTGCTTAAAGGTGTGATACCCAGGGATCCTTGTCAAGCCATTACTATTCAGAGGTATTGATAGTTCTGATAAAACTATCCACAGCTAAAGTCCAGTAATTGGTTCTGCCTCAGTACAAATCAGCATGACGTGTCCTATCTGTACCAAAGGCCCC
This sequence comes from Girardinichthys multiradiatus, assembly GCF_021462225.1. Taxonomy (NCBI): domain Eukaryota; kingdom Metazoa; phylum Chordata; class Actinopteri; order Cyprinodontiformes; family Goodeidae; genus Girardinichthys; species Girardinichthys multiradiatus. Next base: position 24,530,959 of record NC_061795.1, on the reverse strand, counting down.
AGCCGATACATATCAGTTGATGAGATGCACCACCGTACTCCAGTTTTTTACTTAAATCAGTGTATCTTTGTAAATATATTGAAATTGAAATGCCGATGCACAATGTGGCTGGAGTATGGTGCCTGAGAACTAATATGTCCCCTTTATCAGACTTTGCAATTTTGGGCAAATTTGCCATCTTGGTTGTGTAAATACACCCAAACAGTTTAAGCATCAATAAAAATTATCAACTAATTTAAACTATCAACTAATTAACAACTATTGATATTATTTTAAACAACCAACATAATAGTATTTCACAAATTTAACACAATAATAATAATAATTAATATAAGAACAAGATGTTGCCAAATGTTTAGGCATTAAATCAAATGTGTTGTTATGTTTCTAGTCAACTTACAGACCATAATTATTCCTTCTAAGTTAAGCTATTACCAATCTGCTGATTTTTGCTGGGCAGGAACAGGTAGTGTCAGACTAAATGTTAGAGGTTTTTTTTTGCTAAAAACACCTCCTTGTTGCATTAAAATACATACAGTTAAGCACAAAATGACTCATGACTCATACCCCTGGCAGATTTAGACACAACTTTTTTTCGTTCAGTCTAGACGTTTTCTTCTGATAGGAAATGAGAAACATAATAAAACAATGTCAAAAAATATAATACATTTTCTGTTTTTTATTTACAATTTATTAAAAATGGCATGTCAAAAAATTATTTATACCCTTCTCAATAATGTAAGATGTCCCTTTTGGCATAACAGCAATCAAACCTTTCTCATAATTGTTGGCCAGTTTTTTGCATGTTTCACCTGGCATTTATCTTTGGTGATGAGCTCCAAGTCTTTGAGGTTGGAAGGCCTCGTTGCCATCACCCTAATCTTTAGCTCAGTCTACAATTTCTTTATCAGATTCAAGTCGATACTCTACCTGGGCCATTCCACAACATCAATATTACTTTATAAATAACATAACATATAAATATATTTTTATAATTTATAATAGTACAATATTGTAGCATAGAAAGAAAATTGAGGCCTACTCATTTGGTTGTAAAGGTAATTGCTGGGGATTACTGCTCTTTTCAAAACTGCAAGGAATTATGTGATTAAAAGATACAAAATGAAATGACCTTAAATACCTAGAACTTTTGAATTCTATTTAATTGGTATAGTGTGTTTATTTTGCTGTTTAATTGTGTCTTGATGCAGCTCTTTTAATATGGAAAATAACAGGAATCTTCTATAATGACACACAAAAGCAAAAAAAAAAAAGAAAATCAGGTTCTTCTTTATGGGTTAGAATGATGAGGATTATCAATAATAGTGATTAAAACAGTCATTGTCAAAACATTTTGGTTTTAAACTCAAATTTACACCATTACTTAATCTATTTCTCACACACAAAAAAATGTTTCTATTTGGTTTGGAGTAAAGATGGACAGAAACATAAATCAAGCATGTGTAACCTCTAAATCACTGAATCATCTTAACTGGCTGTGGACTGAATGTGTAGATTTTCCTGTCCTCTGTGTTTTTCTCTGTCCAGCTGTGTTCAGCGGGGAACAGTAAAATGATTGTCAGCCTGACTCCGATACAGACGTGCCTTTGGTAAGATTAAGGGTTGTGTGAGCATACGCGTGCCCATGTGAACACGCGCTTGTTTGTTTTTGTGCAAGTGTGTGTGTGTGTTGATTATGCCACCATTTCAATGGCTTGGTTGTCACACAGAGGGTAGAGTGTGTGAGTTCTGATTAAAGATGATTTGACAAATATGATTCAGGAAAATGCAATTTTATATTCAGTAAGAATAATTTTGATGACTGGTCAGGAATATGCAGATCATGATGTGTTAGGCGTTGTAAGACAATTGTTCTTTTTCACACAATGCATTGAATTTATATTTTCTTAATTTATGCTGTAAATTGTGTTCACATGAGCGTTTTCATGAGTGGCATAAACATTTTTGGAGATTTTTGAACATAACGATGATGTTTCTAACATGCTGACCTTGAACCAAGTATTTTTAAATTGTGCTCTGTTCAGTGGGTGGTGAACAAATGCTGATAAAGACTGACAAACATTCAAGAAACACTTTGCTATATTTGCAAAAAAGAAATGCGATAATTCCTCCTACAGGTGAGAGCTTTGTGACTGCTATGTGCACTAGGGCAATTCAGGCTGTTTCAGACATATGAATCTGTCTTTGATAGGAGCTGTTATTGACAATATATATTGTACCTCTTTCCTCTTTTTAAATGTAACCAGATAAACACCCTAAACATTTAAACAAGTACTTTATGCTGGTTTCTGTGCTTCAGTTCTGCTATCACTGTGCAGTGCCTGCTGCTGGCAGGGAGTAAGTCTGCCTTTGGGTTTACAGACATAGCACAGATAAACAGCAAAGAACCTACACCTTAATGCATTTGGTCACTTCTACCCTTTCTTTCTAACAAACATACAGGTAAGTATAATAGAAGCAACAGCACACATCAGTTCAAGTGCGTGACAATTTTCATTTGCTGAAATGTTTGAACATAATCAAGACTTTATTATAAGCGGTTTCTTTTTTCTTAAACACACATTCTGTTTCATTTGCTTCAGAGTTACCTAAAACTCCTAAAATATACAGTACATGGTGTTCTGGGATAAATAAAAAAGACTTTCGTGACCTGCTTTCACTACAATAAACAGAAAAGAAAGTTAACTGTGGGACTTAAATTACATTTTACTCTTCTTCCTGCAGACAAGTTGGCATATTTTGCAATATAGTCTGCAAGATCTGAGCGTATTTGTACATATTTTATTGATTATCACCATCAATCAAAGGGACTAATAAGGAACAAAGTCCATTCTCCAATGATCCTGCTATATAATATGTAAAATAGATGGAAAGAACTGAAAAACTAACATTCCCACAGCCTATATTAAGCCATAAACCAGAAAGGAAAGAATTTGGGATGATGTTAAGTGACATATTTGACATGTGCAGCTCCTAAATAAGTCTCTTGATTCATATTCAGGCACGTTTAGATTTTACGTTTTAAGATTGACCTCCTAGGAAGGACTAAAATCAACATAAACAAATAAGATTACAAGCAACCATCGCAGCTGGTCAGGAAAATGCAGCTCAGTCGAGAAACATGCAGACTGTGTCTACAGCATCCGGTTAAGTGCACACTTAACACAGCAAAAATGTGCCAAATAATCTCCGATACTTATGGTTTCCATATTTTCACATGAATTAGCAACTGTTAGAAGACTAAGGCATATCACTTTGACACATAAGCAAGTCAAACAGAAAGCCACTTTTCGCGACTAAGAAACCATCTCTACAGAAGCACAGCAAACAAAGCGGCACAGGGTACCTGGACGAAGCCAAAGCATGATGACGTTCTGGAGATGACAACACCTGAAACAGAAGATGAGAAGAATAATTCCTGTCTATCTTTCACATGTTTCCCCAATGGGCTTAAAGACTTTGTTCTGAAGACTCGAGAGTCGCAGAGCAGCGTAAAAAAACTGTGTGTGTGCTTCTGGTGCTAAAGACATTGCGTATATGTGTGAAAGAACGTGTTTTAATAAGGATTAGTTCCCGGTCATGAGAAAGGGCTGTACCAGGCTACCACACACAGCCCTTGTCGCATACAAGCACTGGCTGTACGGGTGGACCTGGCTCAGGGAGATTACAGCAGAAATAAGGCTGGGACCTGGAGGCAGAGAGAAACTCAGCAAAATGTGAGCCTGGGCTCCAACGCCTGCACTTCTCAATACTGAGAAAAAAGGAGGAGGAACTAAACAAGACATAATCAGACACAGAGTAGAGCAACATTTGGGAAATTAGAAGGAAAAGATGTTCTGGTGTCAATCAGGGGTTGTTGCTTGTTCCACAACAGTGAGATAAAATACTGAATGCCTGCACTCATTGTTGGTAATAAGTTACAACATACCGAAAATTATCCTTAAAGGTTTTATGGCAAGACTTTACATTATTCCATATTAAAATGGAAACAAAACTCAGTTAATCAGCTGGAGTCAACTTTAACCACAAACTCAAGGAGCGGGGTGGTCTGCAGTGCCTTGGTAAGAACTGCAAGCCTGGCTGCTCAGAAACAATGCAACTCTCACAGTAACTTCTGTTGAACCCATAAATCACAGAACCCGGCTAAACCTTGTCAACCTTACTGCAGGATTTCCATGAAGAGTCGCAGCATTTACATCCATTATTCAAAGCTTTTGTGGGAGTAGAGCAGCAGGAATGATCATCTAGTTGCTCAGATGGTTGCAACTGAGTTATGGACAATATGCACCAAGAACAGATTTACTGGTGTCAACTCATTGTACAATCTGGTACAGTGTGGATTACCATGATGTTTTAATGTGGTTACGGTGGTCATCATAATGACATGGCACATTCTTTCCTATTTTAATGTCACAAATGTAATGGCATCCAGTAGACACACTGATCTACATAAAAGATTTTTTAAAGATTAAATAATCTTGCACGGTGGCGCAGTTGGTAGCAATGTTGCCTTGCAGCAAGGAACTCCTGGGCTCGTCTCCCGGTCTTTCTGCATGGAGTTTGCATGTTCACATAGTCTTGTTTTGAGGGAGAGCAGTGTGGGTGTTGTTCTGGCCATGGAACAGCGGACCGGATCTTTACCCTAAAGTACAACTAAAAGCTGTATCTGACTTCCTACTACGAAGTTTGTTCACATTGCAGGTTGAACTCCATCAGCCCCACCCGCATTGGTAGGGTTCACGGGCAATCTCAAGGTGTAGTAATGGAGAGGAGGGTGTCTGGTTTGGGAACATCAAGGTTCTCACCTTTGTTTTTTGCAGATGATGTGGTTCTTTAAGACATGACATTCAGCATGCTCTGGAGAAGTTCGCAGTTGAGTCTGAAGCGGTCAGGATTATAGTCTGAGGCTATGGTTCCCAACCAGAAAAAGGTAAATTTCTCCTTCAAGGTTGGGGTTCAGTCTCCATCTCAAGCAGAGGAATTCAGGTATCTTGGGGTCATGCTCATGAGTGAAGGTAGGATTGACCAGTAGATGAATAGGGAAATGGGGTCTTTGTCTAAAGTGAGGCCAGGCTGAGCCAAAAAGTATTTCATTTACTAGTCTGTCTACATGAGAAATGGACCGCAACCAAAAAAACGAGCAGCTGACATGAGTTTCCTCAGGAAGATGGCTGACCTTAGAGGTAAAGAGAGAGGAAAGCTCGGGGTAGAGCCACTAGTCCTCTGCATTGAAAGGAGTCTCTTTGATGCCTCCTGAGTACCCCCCTTTGAAAGTAGTTTGGGCACCTTATATTGAGAGGACGCCCCGGGACAGACTCAGAACTTGTTGATATGTCTTTTAAAGCAAACATTCTTCTCAATATCACAGTTCATAATATTATCAAGACTTAAAGATGCAACACAAACATTACACGTTCTCTTTTAATCAAGTGAACCTTTGATTACTTGAACACAGTTGTGACTCTAGGCTCTCTGAGTGCACACACCATATTTGTGTGAGGGACTGCTTGCTATCGAAGTGAGTCAGAGAGGAGAAGGTCAAGTTTTGGGGGGGAGATCTGCAGTTGGCTCCTCTCTCCATCCTTAGTCTGGACTTTCTCACCTCCTCACCCTGTCTGCTCACTGTCACTCTAATGGGGTCGGAGAGAGCCAGAGCGAGAGGCCAAAGACCACGTAGAGTAACACCAGTCTCACCTCATCGTGTTTTAACAGCCACCAGGACTATGTCAGGAATGTACTTTAATGTGAACATATACATATTTCACTAAACCCCTTAAAACACACTTTAGCAGTACCCAAATCCATCAAATCGCTGCATGTCTGAGTGTTTTTCTCTCAGGGGAATGACAAATAGGCTCTTTTTTCAAATGATCAGCCATAAAAACTACTTTTTGTCACCAATATGCGGTTGATCCAATGAAATCCTGAGGTCAATATTACTGAACATAAGGGTGAGTTAAATCAAATGAGGAAAACAAGAACCTAATGTGTACCTTTCATGGACAAGCTGACATTTTATTCCAAGCGAGGCTGGCTGAAATAAAGCCAAAGAAAGAACATCTCTCTTACTCCCAAAGCAAGAATGTAAACACACTAAATTCCTGTCAGAACAGTAAGGAACCGTTTGACAGTCATGGATGGGTGTGTATATTTAAGTCAGTGTTTAGTGCATACAATAATAAAGAGTTAAAATCCCCTCACAGATCTCGTCTTGTAATGTGAGTGAATTTATGCACATCTGACATCTTAAAAACTTTGAAAAATAAAAACAAAATCAGTAAATTATGGATTATTATGGAGAACCCTGAGCATCCTCTTCATGAGACTGTCCTACAACAACAGAGTGTATTCAGTCAGACGCTTCTTCAGATCTGCTGTAAGACGGAGCGCTACAGGAGATCCTTCCTGCCCACAGCCATCAGCATCTACAACGGCTCTTTGAGGAAACCTTCATAATGAGCTACAACAACATTTAATTTCCCTTTGGGATTAATAAAGTATTTTTGAATTGAATTGAATTGAAATGAGGTATTCTGAATATTATGCAGAAGTGAACAGTTATTCACATGGTATGTTATGGATTACCACTACTTTGTTAATATATAATAGGAAGGTTAGAGCAGAAAAAAGCAAGAATAGACTGAAACAGTGACTGAATATTCAGCTCAAACTACAAAAATTGGATTAAAAAAATTAAAAGAGTTTAAATATGACATTGAACTTGAAATAGAGACATTTCCACTGTGCCACCAACCTCTCATAGAATATGTCTGAACCTGAAATCCTTTTTTTACAGCGGCTTTGAAGTCAAGTTCAGTTTGGGTCCCGTTAGGTCCTTTATACTGTGGGGTCTTCTTGTTTTACCCAGCTATTAGTCAGTTTTATCATATGTGTATGCTTTTACTTTAATGTTCATATTTTACTGATTGGTGTTTTTGTTTTATAATTGTATGTTTTAATGACTTTGTAAACAACTTTGGTCAACCTTGTTTTTAAACATGCTGTAATAATAAATTTAAGATCTATGATGACATCTTGCTGGAGTAATCTTTCATCTGCGATGTAGCTGCAAACTAAATTCTGACTTTACTGAGTTTACGTTGAAACACTGTACTCTGGACTTGACTGCCAGGTCAAATGGATAAATCAGAGAAAAAACTGTTTCTGCACAGTTAAATTTCTTTGATTTATTTAACAAATGATTCTGCTTAGAAACCTATAAAATCTCAGGGCTGCTCTGGTGCCACAGAGCACTTGCAAAACACACCATTTATCTTGACTTAAATTCCTACACCCTTTCAGATCCACCTTCCTCCACCTTTCCCCCCTCCTTCAGGATTCCTACTTTTTTCCTCAATCTGTTACCCGTCAGCAGCACTTTTGCCGCCTGCAACAGTTAACCCAGGGAATTCCTGGGGTTTCGTTTTCAGCACTAAAAAAGAAATCTTTAAAACAATAAATCAGTGCTCATTGATGACTGCTGAAAACAAATTACAGAAACTATCTCATCACGAAAACTAAATGTTATGTCCCCTGACCCTTTTTTTTTTTATTAGACTATATTTATTTAGCTGTTTTTGCTGTCTATTAATGTAAAACTCACACCACACACATGACATAAGTCAACCAAAATGGCTTTTTTAAGTCTAAATGGGAATGTGGTTTTACAAAAGCATCATGTTGTTGTGAAGACTTGAAGCAAATCATTTAAACATTAAATTCAGTAAAACAGGTGATAAATCTTAGTTTGTTTTTCTTTTTTCACCAATGTTCTTAGTTATCTATTTACATGTGCAGTCTAGTTCATATCTATCTATCTATCTATCTATCTATCTATCTATCTATCTATCTATCTATCTATCTATCTATCTATCTATCTATCTATCTATCTATCTATCTATCTATCTATCTATCTATCTATCTATCTATCTATCTATCTATCTATCTATCGTTTTTTCTCCTGAAAAGATTGTGGTAATATTATTTATTTTTGACAGATAACGTATATATTTTCCTTTTCTAAGTCATTTGTCTAAAGACAACATTGTTACAACTTTATGGGCAACAATTTACAAATAAATTGAGATCTGGGTCAGGATTTTAATTATATTTAATAAGCCAAAGCAAATGATTTTCTTCATGAATCAAATAATTTAGAAGTCAGGACTCCTGTAAATACAAATAACCCTGCCCTTTTGTTATCTCAGTATTATGATTAGAAACATCTTACCTTCGAAAAATCTTTGTAAAGCCTCTGTTTCATCTACCACGTCCATCATAGCGGGTCCCACATAAAACCTCCATCAAAGTCTCCCCTTGTCCGAACGACACCGATTCGGATTTGGGGGGCACTTTCAAAAATACATCACGAAATCCCGATTTTATTCTCTACTTCGCATTAATGCGCCGCTTAACTGCGCTAAAGTTCGCTGCTTTTGGAAAACAGCTTGGCACCAACCTAAAGGGCCTATTTTAAAGTTTTAAAATTCCTTCGGCGCTATTATAGGTCTCTGCGACGGGAAAAAAGACTTTAAAAAAAAAAAAAAAAAAGAACATAAAATAAAAGGCGCTTCACACTGGGACGACGTTACAAAAGTCAGCTTGAAAACGCAACTTCACTTCAACTCTTTAACTTCATTACAAACTGTGACGTACTTTCTTAAAGCGTATGTCTACCGGTAAAATAAGTAATACAACTCGACTCTGTCTACAAACAAAAGTGTAAAAATGAGTTTAAAGTAGATTCCGGGAGTCTGTGAAGCTGGTTCTCTTCCTCCTGCGCCTCTCTCTTCCAGGATGTGTGCTGCAGGGGAGAGTCGGAGGAGAGGAGCTGAGCAGGTGAGGGATGTCCGACAGCCTGCTGCTGCTGCTGCTGAAAAAATATTTATAGGGGGCAAAAGGTGTTAAAACGTTATGGAAAGTCACTGATGTCCACTTATTTTTTGGAATAATTAAAAAACTTAACAAGTTTTGGCACCTTAAGATTCTGCTTCTGCGATTTTCCACACAGGAATGGCGACAGCAATTATTACACAGTGACCATGGGGACGTAGTTTGTAAACTGTAGGTTTAATCAGACATAAACTGTAGAGACAGACAGAGGCGAATCCAGAAAACTGTGAATGGGTGGCCAGATGGTGCTGGTAATCTTGGGGTGGCCCACCAAAAAATTATTTGGGGAATTTTATTATGCTGTGTAACATAACGGATACAGAAAAATGGCACATTATGGAAAATAAAGATTAACTCAAGTAGAAATTATTTTTAAAATACTGAATTTATTTTAGTAAAGTTTTTAAGAAATAAATGAACATTTGTTATTCGTATAAAAGCAATAATAGTGATAAATATGGGAATGTACAAAAAGAAAAAACAAATAGTAAAATATATAATAGGTGATAGTTAATTAATAGATGATTTAGTTAATAAATCATAAAGTAAACAAATATACTAAAGCAAAATGAACAAAATTTAAGGCAATTTGAGCCTAAGAAGAGGTTTTTCTGTGCAATAAACCTATAAACCTATTTAAAATCAAAATCAGTTGAAAGAAAAACAAAAAGGATGAAGGGAAATGACCACACAAAGACATATAATCTGACTAACTTGTACTACATCATAACCCTATAGATGTAAAACTAGGAAAACAAGACTAAAATAATAAAAATTGGGCAAGAAATAATAATAAGATATGCCTAAGATTGTAAGATATCTTAGGTGACAAAGAAGGGAAAATCATAATCCATGCTTGGAGGTTGCATGTTGTATCTCTGTGTCTTTAGTGTTGTGTTATAATATAATTTTAATTTACAGAGTTATTTTACTGTTCTCTTCTGTCTCTCTTATATAGTTTTTGAAAAATCTTGAGAAATGTTAAGGTAAATATTGGACATAACATTTGTGTAATGTCCTTAACTCTTATATGAGTTAAAAGCTTTAAAATGAAAACAAAACACACAGCTGAGAGAAGACAATGTCTTTTACTGTAACTCTCAACCACCTTTATAAATGATCATTTTTAAGGGCATACTACTTAATTATTTATTTCTCTCTATTTTGATTCTGTTAAATCAAGTTTGACAATTTGGTCTTTACTAAAATGTATGTTTTACAGTACATTTCACTTTTTGGGGAATTTGTCTGAGCTGCTTTAACTTAAACAACTACATGGCAACAGAGCTGTTCTGTGCCAAGGCTTCCTAAAGGGAGGGTTTGAGGGAATGATCCATTTCTCTCAACGTTATCAGATACATCCAACCCCCCTATAACAATGCCACTGTGTGCAACCCCCGCAGCCTGGACACCCACCCCCTCCGTCACCCACATGTGAGATGCTGTTGTGTTGTCTTGTCCCCCCACAGCTGGAGCATCTCGCTCTTCACCCCTCACCCCTCTGCTTTTCCTCCATTCAACCAAAACAACGCCGTCGTTCTTCCAGCCACACTATGCAGATTGTTTCAGAGGACAAGCGAGAAAGAGAAACAGATAGAGGCTGCAGAGGACAATGAAACAGCTGGATATTCTAAAGCAGTTCATTTTGCTATTCTGTATTTCTTATTTCATAGAGATGAACAACTGTAAGCATGAGCAGAAGTGAATTGCATGTTACTCCTGATGTGTGTTTCTGAGCTCTTGTAATTAAGGCATAATAAGATTCTCCTTTTCACAGATCCTTTAATGGTAAGGGTTATAATGAGACATTTAATAAAGTACAAACCAAACATAATTTTGTGCAGAAATCCACAGCTGTCGACAGGACAATTATCAGTTATGCAGTCCACAAATCGGACAAGAAGATAGCCATAAGGAGTCCAATTTGAAGTTTTCCACCAGTCATTTATCTGTGTAACATAGCATACATGTGGAGGAAGGTGCTTTGGTCAGATGAGACCAGAATTGAACTTTATGGCCAACATGGAAAATGCTAGGCAGAGGAAAATATTGGATGAACCTGAACACACCATCCACAGGACAAAACGTGATGGTGGCAGTATAATGCTGTAGACATGCCTTTCTTCAGCAGGGACAGGGTCGGAGTTGATAGGAATATTTTAAATCTCCAAAGACCTGCAGCTGTATCTGCAGCCAAAGGTGTTTTTACAAAAGAAAATATGTTGAACTTTGTAGTTGTAATATGACAAAATATATAAACACCTGTTAAGTAAGTTTAACAAGTGTGAATGCTTTGCAAAACACATTAAAAATGAATTGATTCTAGCTCAGTTTTAATGTTTGTTCTTACCACCTTTAAGATTTAATGTAAATTCAAGTATAAAGTTCAGAAAACATTGACTTGTATTTGAATAAATTCATCTATTGGGTGAAATGGTAGTTATTTCCAAGCAGACTCGGTGAGTTTATGTTCTTGATAAGTTAAGAGGGTTTTTTGAGAAGTTGTCAGTTATTATTATCATTGTTATTATTATTATTATTATTGATGTTGTTTTTATTCTACACAGTAAAGTAAAACAACTTAATAATCAGCACTTTACTTAAGCTGTTTAACTGGATGTACAGCCATATTTATAACCAACAATGTCCGTTTTAGTCAATATTTCCGAATATTGTTGAAGAGTTGAAGAATTTGATTAACTCTATTCACTAATGGAGCACTTTCTAAAGATTAATTACACGCACTGATGTTTTCAGGCAGTTACATCTTCCAGCCAGCAGGTGGAGATGTTTCAAAGGTTCGAGAAATAAAATCAAAATGGTGATCCCAGCGCCAGGTAGGTTGACGCGTCGCTATGGTTATAGGCCGCTTTCATCTGTAAAATGAATATAATGTACTGAAAAAGTTTGTTCTTCCTGTTTTTGTTTCACTTTTTTGGGGTCTATTTCAATCTCCTTGTCTACAGGAAGGTCTGCGGGTTTGGTATCCTTTTTTAATGTCGTTTAAAGGAATACACGTCGAAAAATAATGAAAATACGTTGCCCAACCTGACTTTTGTAAGCCACACTGACACTTAACTTTGCTCCCAGCTGTCCTCTGTTACCCTGCAGCTGCTGCTGAACCTGACCAGTGTCTACTTCGTCTTCTACTTCCTCTTCACTCTCAGCCTAATCATCAAAAAGAGTCCGTGATGAGATGTGACACTTAAATTTCTATCCCATCATGTGTTTTATGAAACTGCTGACCGTTACTGTCGCTGTTAGGCTTGGAGCTGCCGTATCCTTCTGATGCTCTGGTCTGTGATGTTGGTCTGCTTGTCCTCCTGGCAGCTCTGGAGTTTCTGCATTTCTTCTGTGGTGAGAAAACAGTTACACTGTTGATACCTGTTATAAATTCACTGAACAAGAGAAAGATTTAAAATAACGTTATGTCGCGTTCATACATGCTTTATACATCAAACTACAACAGAGAACCTGTAGTCATACATAAAACTTGAACACATACTATGTACATATAAGTTTGTATTACTGTTACAATTGAGATTAAAATTGTTACTTGTTTTCCTAGTCCTATTAAAGTATTTTAGTAGACGAATAGACGACACAACTTTGTTTACACTAAGTATGTTGGTTTTGTGATGTATGTACAGACATAAACTCTATGCTGTTTATAAAGTCTGAAAATTGATTTCAGTGTTTTATAGTTCAGGGTGAGAGTGGAAGAAGTTTGAAAAATATTTGTTTTTCCAGACCTTATTGCTTCTGCCTTTTTATCCGTCCATCTTTTAATCCAATTCTTTTGTTCAACTGAAACGCTCTTGTTTGTTTTGTTTTGTTTTTAAGCCATTAAATACTGAACCCACAATCCATTTCATTCTATGAAACGCTTTCTAAACCCAATGAATGAACTGGAGTTAACAAAGAGTAATTCGATGGAAAGATGTCATACAAAAAAGCAGGTTATTTACTTAAGATTTTTCAGGTAGAAGGTCCTGACAGAAAATGAGAGGAAAGCAGTAAACTCAGAAGAAAACATTTGAAGGACCTTGTCCTGAAGAGTTAATCAAGAGCGCTGAAAGATTAGAAAGAGCATAAAGAAATGGATTTCGTTGGGTCTCTACGTTTTTTCTAACATGTTTACATAGAATCAGCATGCAGGAGATAACATCATACTAGAAAAGGTTCAGCAATAACATCAATTACTAACTATCCCCCAATGTCTGCAGGTGTGAAGGGCAATCTGACGGAGAGTGAGGGCTATATTTTTGGGAACCTTATTGTGACGTCAACAACTATCTTGTTGACGGTCTATTTCCTGTTGTGGCAGACTTATGTAATGAGAGCAGATGTAATAATCAGCAGTGTGTTAGTCGCTGTCTATGGTGCAGATGGAGTCCTGGCTTTAAGCACCTTGGCCAGATTTGCAAGGTTGGTTCCAGTTTGATTCATTTTTACTTGGCAGCTTATGGTATCACTTACTTTTGTTATTTTGTAAGATTGATTCCTCAGCAGAGGAAAAGCTATGCTGATAATGATGAACCAGTGAAATTAAACGGAAAATGCCTTGTAAGGGGGTTTATGTATAAAGCACATTTAAGAAACAGCAAGTTTGCCAAAGTGTTGTACATTCTAAAATAAATAAATAAAAGATAAAGCAAGACACCCCACAGACATTTAACACACATAAGGGTCAACTCACTCAGAACTGGTCAAGTGCTTTTGAGAAAAGATATATTTTTAAAAGAGACTTAAAAACAGGATTTAAAGATGCATGTCTGATGTTTAAAGGCAGTGAGTTCCAACGTTTGGAAGCCATAACAGAAAAGGCTCGATCTCCTCTTAATTTTTCCCTGGTGTTTGGGACAACTGAAAGCAGCTGGTCAGCTGATCTAAGCATCCATGAAGGAAGATGAGGCTGGAGTAGATCCTTGAGGTACAGAAGAGCAAGATCATTCAAGCATTTATGAGCTGACAATAACATTTGTAATTAATTCTGTAATCCACAGAGAGGCAATAAAGAGAATCCAGGACAGGTGAGATATGTTCATGTCTCTGCATGCCAGTAAGAAGACTGGCAGCAGCATTTTGAACAAGCTGACATAACAGTAGTCGAGACGAGTTGAGATAAAAGCATGTATCATTTTCTCCAGATCGAGCCTTGACAAAACTGGCTTGAGCTTTGCTACTTGCCTTTAATAAAAAAACTTTTTAGCAAAACAGATCTGATTTGTTTATCAAATTTACAATCCGAGTCCATAATTATTCCCAGGTTTGTTACATTCTGTCTGAGATAAGACTCAAGGGAACCAAATTTAATATGGCGCTTGCGTGAGGTAATGTTGGGCCTGAATAAAATAACCTCTGTTTTATTTAGAAGGTAAAGAAAATCTCCAAGAGATCTCCAGAGATTTATTCTATTAATAAATGAAAATTAAAGAATCATAAAACAGATTTACTTAAAATAATTGAATTCAACCTTTGGTAAAGTGTTATAGGAGATCTGTTAAATACTAATGTTACAGTTTAAAATGCTAAAAGACTTAAAGGGTCACACAAATCACTCTTTTGAGGTATGGATCAAAATGGGTGGGATTTTTTCTGTCAGCAATTTAAAACTATTTGTGTAAACGTCAGAGATGCTAAATAAAGAGGACCATGCAAATTTTTTTTTTTTTTTTTCATAACATTGTTGTATTTTACCAGAAATGATAGACAGTCTGGCAAATTAAAGTATTTGGTGCCAAACATTACACAAAACACGGCTTTATCTGATAAAGAGACCAGAGCTCCATTTATGTTGATTGGCATAATTAGCATCTCTTATGTTTGTTTTGAATGGCCTGACAGCAGTGAGCTTTCCTTTGTTTCTCAGGCTATTGTTCAAGAATGGGTCCCTTTAAGACCTGTCTGCATTATTGATATAGATATCATTTACTGTCCTTTTCTTTCTGTCTTTTTTTCAGGGTGTATTCATGAAGATTTTGTTTCATCATCGTGTGTCATACAGCGAAATCAAAGATTTACTAAATTTCATAGAGAGAAAACAATATTTATTAAATTAATCTGTCATTTGGATGGTTTGGGTGTTTTTACTCTGCACAGTGGAGCGGTGGGTAGCGCTGTTGCCTTGCAGCAAGAAGGTTCTGGATTTGATTCCCAGCTGGGGGTCTTTCTGCATGGAGTTTGCATGTTCTCCCCGTGCATGCGTGGGTTCTCTCCGGGTGCTCCGGCTTCCTCCCACAGTCCTAAGACATGCCTGTTAGGTTAATTGGTCACTCTAAGTTGCCCTTAGGTGTATGAATGAGTGTGTGCTTGGTTGTTTGTGTGTTGCCCTGCGATGGACTGGCGACCTGTCCAGGATGAACCCCGCCTCTTGCCCATAGACTGCTGGAGATAGGCACCAGCTTCCCCACGACCCACTATGGAAGAAACGGTATAGAAAATGACTGACTGACTGAATCAGTTATTTGGATGGTTTGGGTGTTTTTACTCTAAAAAAAACCCTCACTTTAACTTATTGTCTCCCTTTTTTTATTCTCTAATGAATAAATGAACTAAATATAATATAAAATATAATAATTGTTAGCATAATTTTTTGTTTTAAGTATTTATGTGGCTCTTTGAGAAATCTCTACCAAAAAGGAACAATAACAAATGCTTTCCTATCAGTTTCTGGAAATTTAGTTTTGTTTAAGTGTTAAAAGTCAAACCCATTCATCAGTTTTTCTTTCCTTCTGTCCTTACTTCCTGTCTCTGAGTTTGCAGGTTCAATATTTACGCCCAGACCCATGTAGAAATATCTGCCATTAATTCACAGTAATCTTTTGTTTTCATACATAAAGAAACATGCAGAAAACCTGCAACCTGGATCCTTATTAAAACATTATGAACCTTTAGTTTTATACGTGTTACCTATTTTCTCCAGCAGATGGTAGAATAGCTTTAAAATGTGAACACTGAAAACGTTTTTTGTGCTTAGCTTCTTCAAAAAAATATGGTCATTTGTTCATTCTTTTGTGAAAACCATATTCCGGACCCGTTTTGGACACACAGTAATGCTTAAATGCAAAATAGAATTGTGAGATAACATAAGCTGGTCCAAAGATTTCAAATAACAAAGAATAATCCAAACATTTGAACACTGTGTCCTCTACCATGGCTTCCTGGGTGCATTTAGTGTCACCTTCAGTGTTTGTCCTTTACAGCTCCACTTTCCTCAAACAGGTGACTTCTCAGCACTGACAGCTAAAGTTAATGATCAAACCCAGTGACTAGGTTCCCAAAGTAACCACTTTCTAAACAAATCACATTTTAGAGTGCTTGTGGTTGAGCAACAGGTGAGCACAGACAAACACTGACCGTAGGTCTGCCAGGCAATATGTCTGTCCTTGATACCTCGAGGGGTCCCTTGTTCTTCTGGCTTTTAGTTTAAACACTATAACTCTACTTGCTCATGTATTTTGCTCTGCATGAGAACGGCATTGTGCGGATGAATTTCTTTGGTGGGACCAAAGAGAAGTCATTGTTAGTAAGTGATACTGAAACCTGGGCAGTGATCCGTGCAGTCACCCTGAGGATTCCAGCCAGTTTAGACCAGTCTCTGCTTTGTCTACAAAGCGTAGGACATTCTATGTGGTCGCTTCAGTTTTTACGAATAGTAGTTTTCCATCTTTTTCTGTTACCTGTTGCTCCACAGCATCAGCACCCTGCTCAATTGGTTTCAGTGGTCTAATTGTACTTGAATTACTGAACATATATATATATATATATATATATATATATATATATATATATATATATTTGTGTGTGTGTATTTAGGTAAAAATTTCTATATATGGTTAAGGCTGTATAACAATGAAATATATGATGAGTTAATTATATTGGTATAAACAACTACAGACACTGTAGACTATATACACATATATGATATTCACATGGAATTAGTTCAACAGGGGTAGGATTTAATAAGCATTTGCTTCCTCCAACCCCTTTTGAATCTGGAAATGGCTGAATTTCACTTCTAGGCTGTTTTTTTTTTAATTGTATAATCTCATTTATGAAGCTTGCATGATGTGTTTTCATTTTGTGCTTGTTTTTTCTGTTTAATAACCTTTATGTCTTACATGTTTGAAATAAATATTGCATTTATTGATCGTCATTTAAGACTGCCACAAAGCAGCTTCAATGAAATGTTACTTGTTAAATAAAAGTAACTGCGGATGCTTACTCTATATAGCATACTATGCTTGTTTTTTTTCCACTGAAGGAAAAAAAATATATTGCATTTTTTCCATATAAAAGGGAACTCCCTCTTATGTCAACAGCAATCCTTCCAATCAAATTATGAGACAAGAAGACTTGGAACCGCCCTCAAAGCTGAAATGAACTCAGATCAAATTTTTTGGTTTTAATAGTATTAAAATGTCTTTAAGGTGACTAGTAGCTTTTAAGACAAATTAACCACTAACCAACCAGTAAAGTGAGGTCTGAGGTTAGCCCCGCCCCCTTTGGGCTGCGTTACCTGCTCAGTCACCATCACCTGCACCAGCGCTCCTCCTACAGCTGCTGTTTTTCTCAGCAGTGACTGCTCACAACAGGAGGCTCGTTTAAAGCGTCGGACTTTTTTAAAGCAAAGCTTGTCGACCGTTTTTCTGCGGAGTAATCTTTCTTCCAGAGGCTCTGCGTAGATTTGAGGATGGCCGGCTGACGGAGGCGCTTTCTGAACCCACGTGTGTCAGCTTTAATATACAGCCCGAAAAACTGCTCTGTAAGTCTTTAAAGGTGGTGACAAAAGTACTGCATGGATTCCCTAAGTTAAACTAAGTGTGTTTCACAAACCATCTGTTGCTGCGCTGGAACTTGGGTTTCTTCTCATGTGATTTCATTATGGCATTTCAATGTAAATATTTAACTCAAAACACTTTATCTTGTTTTAATAAGCCCTGTTAATGTCTTTAGGACAAGGAATCTGTTGGTGTTGTGCTACATTGTTAGAAAATATGACGAATGTATAGGGTGAACAGTTTAATGAAGATTCAAAGATGAATAAAACAGTGGTCCTCAAACCATTTTTAACAAGTACCTCGTCAAAGGGCTACCATTATGAGAGGTATTTTAAAACAACAGGACAGCAGGATTTAATTTGTTCCTGTTTGTTGCATTTTGTCATTAAAACAAACAAAAAGAACAGAATGCTTCTTCCTTCTTCATGTTCGGTTAACGGGTGTAGTTTAACTCACATTTTTCTAGTTTAATCTGGGGAAAAGAACACGAATTCCATGTCAAGGTGGTCATTTTTCCCACCAACCCGGGCCTCAAAATCCAATATGGCGGCCGAAAGTTTGAAAAAAATTATAGCTGAGGGGAGAGGAACAGCCGCTACAGACTCCCCCATAGTTATATTTTCCAGGTTGGAAAAAAGAACTGAAATTCCAGCAAGCAAAGGTGGACGTTTCTCACCAGCCTTAAGTGTTTATTACATAGCTGCATTATTAAGCTCTTTATTTGTACTTCTGTCATTTTGTATCTCGTTCAAAGGACTGTCCGTCCTCTGGTAATTAACATGTAACTACAGTGCTTCGATGCATAAAATGCAGAGTATCAATGTTCCTACCTTGTATAGCTGGAAACTGAGCACAACAAAAAGCAAGGGTAATTTCCAGATCCAAGTTCTGACTTTGGGGGCCCATGGATTGCAGCATATTTTGAATAGCACCCATTTTTGGAGTTGTTTTTCATTAAAGCTTGTGCTCATTATTTAGACACAGTCTTACAGTGGTTGATTTGCTTAATAATTATCCCTTAAATAGTTGACACCAAAGTGCCCTCTGAGTACCAATACAGGCAGCGCCAAGGTCACCAGTGGTTCTCTGACCATAAAGGACTGATGTAATGTGTTCCAGGATGTTAGGGCTCAACCTTTGTTTAGAAACTCTGTTTTTGCATAAAGCATGGAAGCTGATTGTATCTGATTAATCTGAGGGTGAATGTAAATAATCTTCAGCTGAGATCAGATTCAACAACTGTTAACTATTTAGTTGACTTTGTTTGAATCTGTTAGAACATAGTTTGATTGTTACATGTATTTGGTCATTAGCAATATAATTTTTGGGGGTAGCAACTTTAATTTTTTCCATTAAGGATGGTAAACGGGTCCAAATAAAGATAAAGAAATTATCATGCCACAATGCAAAATAATTATTGATGAATCATAATCAAAATAAAACTTTAAAAACTTTAAAGTATAATTGATGAAGATCTATTAATGATTGATTAGCAGGACACCAACCACAAAGTCCCGACGCTGCAGATGTTTTGTTATAAGAGAACTTTAAAATATGTGTATCTCACTGATATTGCTCCTTTTCCACTGGCTCTATTTAGGTGGTGCAGCTCCGCTCCCGTCGGTCTGTCTCTACTCCATAGAGAACCTGTTGTGTTTCCACTGACCCACTGATGGCTGGAACTATGGCTTAAAGCCCCGCCTTCAGCTGTTTTGTAGTGCGCTGTGCCGCTATTAACATTACTGTGTGAGATTGTCGCATTGAACGAATCTGCACGAAACGGTTAAAACCAAGCACGCTATTTTTTGTGGTTTTGTTTTGTGTGTTTTGTGTATGTGCGTCTGAACAGCTGATTTTATGTGTGATCAGCTGATTTATATTGTATTAAATACAGCACCCCACCTACATGTAGCTGATGTGTCCCTTTTCTTTGAGCCTTCAGGCATGGTTTATGATTTTAAATAGTAAAATTATATTTCAACCTACTCCGGCCATCGTGGTCCTTAATATTATTGTAGTCGTTCTTTAGTTTTATAAACCTTTCCCTGCACTAACTCCTTGAAAACCCTCTAATTTTCCCTCGTCCCATGGAAAATCAGTTAACAGCAGTCTGCACACATCACATGTAGTCCTTACTCAGCCCCGATCGTACCTGCTACTGAGTAGGTTCCAAAAAAGCAGCTACCTGGCTGGAAAAAACGTTAATGGAAATGCTCACAAAACGGGCTGAGTGGAGTAGAGCTGGCCTAAGCAGATCCTGTAGAAAAGGGGCATATGTGATCATTTGGGTGCTGCAACATTTAATCCAGCGTCTGCTCTGTTTTTTTTAACATTTCATCATGATATTAAGTGTCACATTCAATAACAGCATTTAGTACAGTGGTCAGAGAAAGTCATGTCATGTGGTTTTATTAGTTGTAAATACAGCTACTGTTAGGACTTGAGCAACGTAGGACCCCAGAATGCAGACGAGCAGGCAGCATGACGGTAGGTGAAAAAAGATTTAATAAAAAAAAACTCACTCACAGAAAGAGGCAGGAACAAAACAAACGGGCAGGCAAGACAGGCATGGCATGATCCAAACAAAACATGAGCATGATCTGAAAGCAAGGCATGAACATGATTTGAAAATGATTCCGCGATGAATAACTGAACAGGTGTGTATTTATGGAGCGTGACCTGGTGAAACAAGAAGATAGATTAACTAGGTGCAGGTGAACCGAATAAAGTTGATTGACAGGACAAAACGTGGCTTGAGCAGAACGGAAACTCTTGAATACAAACTAACAGAAACTAGAAAAACATGAAACTAAAGCATAACCAGGAAAATAACAGTAGCATGATTCAAAAACTTAATTGTGAAACAGACCAACAAAACCCAAAAACATCCACAAATCATAACAGCTACCCAGTGTTGAACACATTATCCAACACTAATGTATCGATCAGAGTGCTTTTAAAGGAGACATCTTAGCTTTTACAACAACCTCAGTTGATTCAGTTAAATGGCCTCAGATCAGATATGCTTTATCTCTTTCCAGATGGTTTTTCAAGGTAAAGTCCACATTGCTTATGTAATAGCTAAATCAGATTTTGGTAGAGATTACGCAAGTTATCGCTGTCAGTGTTTTCTGGTTCTGCTGTATGGTAAAGGTTGTTCTTAGCTGACTGAACAAACAAACAAATACAAGCTGCTCAAGAGCACATGCTTTAAGTACTGAGTTATTTTTCGGTGCTATAGTTTGTGCAGCTTTAGCTGTGTTATGGGGCGTGTTTCTCAGAACTGAAATGCATATGAGGAAACGTTTATTGTCTTAGAGTTATTACTGTGCTTTTAACAGAAGGCTCATGCTCTGCAGGTTTGTCCCTCAGTCTAAAGTTGTATTGTAAACTCTTTTAACATGTTTGCCTAGACTTGATGCGCATGATTATTCACTGTGAGGTCTTCTTACTCTTATTTTTACATACAGCCACACTTATTGGGACCCCTGTAAAAGATGTTTGCAAAGCCTTTAATTAAACTTAAATATAATTGCAGTAACATAATCTTACAAGCTACAGTTCTCTATTTTTGTTACCTTCCTTACCATTTTCGTCACTGTACACTGTGGCTCCTTGTCCAACCTTGTTTGTCACAGTGGTTTTAGGCTAATGTATTACAGTTATGCCTGTACATATGAGCAAGTTTAGGAAGGTACCTTTTTTATGTACCCATTGACTGGATATTGAAAATCACCACACATCTGTCTTACTTGAATGGCATGTTTACATGCGTTTCTCATTTGGAGGAGTGCCTAAGAGAAATAGGCCTCCTTGTCACTTTATATTTGTAAACCCAGGAAACTGGAGTTGTTATAGTTAGCAATTAAAAAAAATTGCAAAACACTCAGAAGCAATTTTATAACTGATAATTAGTTTTAATGTTCAGATACATGTATTTGTGTTGCATTAAGGTTGCTAAATTTTTGTTTACAAAAAATATAATTATTTGTTATTTCTTTCCTCCCATGCATGTATTTGTACCCATAACTGTTTTAGGACTAATTATTTACCCTGGTATGATACCAAGCTATGATACCTTATTGATATCATACGTTGAACAGAGCTGATATGCACGCTCATATTATGTATCATATCATATATTATCTATATAACCTTATTGCATCACAGTGCAAGCTCAACCTCTTGATGTCACCACAAGTAGATAAACAGTAGAATTAAAAATACTGTAAAGCATGTTTGTGTTATCTGGATAACCAGCCACCTTCTTCAGTTTATTTTCTTGGGATGATTGTGCATGCACTGTGCCCTCCACACCTAGTGGCACCTTGGTAAAGATGCGTAAACAATACATAACACTTTGTGGCTGACCTTCAGTCTTTCCCTTTCATCCTTGTGCCCTGCACACCTTTCTTGCTTGTGTCCTTCTTTTTCTTTCATCTCTTCCCTGTATCATTCCTTCGTACCTACCCCTGTGTCCTTCCTTTTATTCTTTCTTTCTAAATGTTCTGCCTTCCTTTCTTCCTTCTGTACCTCTGTCATTTTCTGTCTTTTCCTTCTCTTGTGCCCTTCCTTTCTTTCTTTTCTTTACTTTGTCCTGCCTTCCTTTCTTCCTCCTTTACTTCCTTCTTTCATTCCTTGTGTCTGTCCCAATGTCCTTCATTTTCTTCCTCATGCTTCTAACGACCTTCCTTCCTTACTTCCAGTTTCTGATTTGTTCAGGTTTCATATTAAATGTTTGACCAGTGTAGAAATATCACCCCCACATTGAGATTTAACGTAAGCATTTTAAATTTAAAACGAATTTAAAGGACTTAAGATCTTTTTATTATGTACGTTACTTGTTCAGTTGTTTAGAGTTTCTATAAACTTAAAATTGGTAATACATGACTTTCTGTTTCCCTGTGGAAAAATAAGAAGTGACTAAGAGGCCTTTTGTTTTAGCCAGTCTTCAAAATGGGAAAGAAAAGGTAACACAGCAGTTAAATAAGGCAGATTGGTGTTGTTTGTTAATAAATCAGGAAATGGTTACAAGAAAAAAAGCAACTCACCTAAATGTGTCCATATCTACACCCAAAATAAGGAAGATCATAAGGGAGGTAAAAAATAGGGTATTTTATAGAAAACTACAGCAAAGAATGGCATCCTGTGGTCCCCAAATCTCCATAAAATTAGCAAACATTTATTTTCAGGCTTTAGTACACATTTTTATCAGGGGTGCCAATAATGGTGGAGGGTGTAATACCCCTTAAAATGAGGCTGTCATTGCTCAGCAGAGAGCAGCCCAACAGTGGGCTGAGTGCAGGTGCACAGATGGCCTTGTGCCGTGAGGTTGATAACATGACACCGAGCCTGTCCTCTTCTGGCCTAAAACACCTCCTGAACGCTGGCAGCAGGCCAGAGCCACAAACAATAGGATGGTGAGGTGATGACCGGAGAGATAAGAGCAGGAAGAGCAGTCGATTACAGATTTCACTTATAGTAAAGTAAATGCTCTTTGTCATGGTAGTTTTAAGCTGTGGAGCCACAGTGCAGGGCGTCAAGCTGTGAGAAGTGTGGTTATGATCTCTTACTTTTTTTTGCTTTCAGAGGAGATCACTGCTTTAAGCCATTTATTTATGATCTCCACCAAGAATGCTGTTGTGAACACACCTCTAACTGTCACACTGAGTGTATATGTCCTGCCAACAGCTACAGTATGAACTGCTCAATATCGTAAATGTAAGACACAGTTTGGTTGATTAACTGTACAGAACCAAACACAAGGCCAGTTTCCAACAGCTGATCCTGCCCACATCTTTTAAAGTAAGCTGGTGACACCAGGTCCTAACCTCTTGCTACCTGTTAATAATACAAACAGAGTACCTTACAGCACTATGTGGCTCTTCAGTGGTTAAAGTCACATATAGCGATCACCTTTCTAATTAACAACTAACAAACTTTTCAGGATTTAATGATATAATAAAGGCATTAATGGCCCAATAGAACCCATTTTGCTGTATTGGGTTCAATAGATAAAAAATAAGGAATATTAGTCTGTTCACTCTATGGTCTGTAGACATGATGTTTATTGTTTAACCTGTCTTTTGGCGCATTCACAGCAAAGGAAAAGGCCTGAGGCGGAAGGGCGTGAGAAAGTTTTGTTTTCTTCTCTGCTCCTCCTATTCCTCAGATTTAGAAGCAAGGCTTTGTTACACATTGCCTTGTCTTCTTGGAAGTCACACTAATAATGCTAAGCACATAGTGTGTCTGGGTGTGAAAAATTCATCTAAATGAATGTGCTTTAGTTATGCATGCACAGTCATCAATGGGCTGGATCTAATTGCACAGCACGTATCAGTCTGCTGTCACCCCCCCACCCCATGACTACCAGCAGTGCTGGACCAACACCTGGCTCGGACCAGTGCAAGAGCAGGCTGTACACCTCAACTTCAGATCTGACTTAATTAGATTTCTTCAGCTCTTTAACGGCTCTTCTGTTGGAGACCCTAAGAAAAGACAGTCACCGGCAGAAGCATTAAACTTTTTCACATTTTCATTATTTGCCTTCACAAAATTGAAGCTACAGTATTTTGTCTGGATTTTATGTGAAACACAAACAAAAGTGAATCACTATTGTGAAACAAAAATAAAATTATACTTGACTTTAATAAATGTTTACTAATAAAAATGAGCTTCCTCCGCAGGGTGGCTAGGCACTCCATTAGAGATAGGGCGAGGAGCTCGGCCATCTGGGAGGAGCTCTGAGTAGAGCTGCTGCTTCTCTGCATCAAGAGCAGTCAGTTGAGGTGGCTCGGGCATCTGTATTGTATGCCTCCTGGATGCCTCCCCTGAGAGTTCTTCCAGATATGTCCAGGGACTATGTCTCTCGGCTGGCCTGGGAACACTTTGGACTTCGCCCAGAGGAGCTGGAGTCTGGGTAGAGGAAAGTCTGCTTTTCCCTTTTTTGTAATTTAAACTAAAATCACAGCTGATCTGTCAAAGGCCTCAGAGGTGTGTTAGAGAACATAAGTGAACGAAAAGCGTCATGATAACCAAATATCACATCAGACAGGTCAAGGAGAAAATTATGGACCTATTACCACTGCCACTACCACATTTTACTGTGTGACATGGTAGTGGCAGCCTCATGCTGTGGGAATGATTTTCTTTAGCAGGGACAGGGAAGATGGTATGGGTTAATAGAAAGATTGATGAAGCAAAATACAAAAAACTGAAAGAAAACCTTTTAGACGCTGTAAACATCCTTAAACTGGGATGGAGGTTCACCATCCAGCAAGACAGTTACCCTAACCATACAGCCAAAGCTACAGTGGAATACTGTAGATCAAAGCATATTCATGTGTTCAAATAGCACAGTCAAAGTACAGCCCTAAATCCAATAAAAAATATAGGACATCACTTCAAAATTTATGTTCACGTGTAGAATTTTACTTCCACTTCACAATTCTGCAATACTTTGTGTTGGTATATCCCAATGAAATACATTGACATTTGATGTGGCAAAATGGAAAAATGTAAAGAAGCATGAAACAGTTTTGTTTTGCAGAGCTAATGTCACATAAGATTTTATATTATGGTACAGGAGAAATGCTTTTAAATTTTGAAAATATGCCCAATATTCAGATTGTGTTTTCAGTGCATTTCCTACATAATGTAAGTCTGTGTTGCTGTGTTATAAAGCCATGTCTGACACCATAAAGGTCTGTGAAAATATTTCCCCCTTATCAGTTTCATTTGTCGTTGCTTTTATGTCATACTTAAATGTTTCAGATCATCATACAAGTTTTGATATTAGACATAGATAGCCTGAATAACTGCAAAAAGTTGTTTTTAAATAAAGGTCTTATTTATAAAGGGAAAAGAAGCTATCCAAACCTACCTGTGTCACCCTTGGCATCAATGACTGCCATCAGAAATTTTCCTGTAACTGGCAATACCTTTTTTACATCACTATGGAGGAATTTCGACCCATTTTTCTTGCAATATTTTTAAATTCAGCCACCCTGGAGGGTTTTCAAGTATGAACAACTTGTTTAAGGTCATAAAGCAGCACATCTATAGGATTTACATCTGGACATTATCTAGGCTACTCCAGAACATTTATTTATTTAGTTTTTCTTTGAGTCATTTATTGGTGGACATGCTGATGTGCTTTGATCATTGACTGAAGCATAACCCAAGTGTGATTTAGCCACAAACCGATGAACGGACATTTTCCTTCAGGATCTTTTGGTTGAGAGCAGAACTCGTGGTTCCATCAGTTGCATCAAGAAGCCCCTAACACAACCACACTCCCACCACAATGCTTGACTGTTGGTATGATGTTCTTATTTCGGATGTGTCTGACTTTGTTTTCCATCTTTTCTTGAATTTTACGAGACTGGTGCGTGATGTGTTGCTTTTTGAGATCTTTTGGTCTTCTTCATGTTGTCAAACAGGTTCTGTTCAATGATTTATCAGTTCTGCATGCTAGCCAGTAATTAAGTCTCGGTCTTTTCAATAAGTGTGATAAATCACAATTAATTAACAAAGGTTGTGATTACTTTTTTTCACATAGGCTTAGGTTGATTTGGATTGCTTTTGTCTCCTGATAAATTAAATCATAATTTGATTTGAGTAAGTAAGTAAGTTTTGCACTCTGATAAGAAGTTTGTCCATATTTCTGAGTTATGTCAAGCAATTCTTAAATCTGAAGGTTGTTCAGTGAGGCTTAAATGTTATGGTGGAAATTTCCAGATGCTTCCACTCTTCAGTCTCTCATTGTTACCCCTGGCTTTATTTTGATTGTATTCTTCTCTGCTTCATCACCCAGGTAGATGCCTAAAATCATGAGTGCCCCAGGACCTCTGTCGAGGCAAGCCAAGTGAGTTTCACACACTCCACACATTCCTGCTGCTTCCCCCTGGTTATTTACCTTTCTACGTGCAGGCTGGGTTGAGCTGCCCTTGTTGCAGAGAATCACTAACCCAGTTTGTGGAAGACGGTGTGGTTCAGGGACTTTGGGCACAGAGCTACTCTGTTCAGAGTTGTTTGCTTTGCCTGGGCTCCCCCTCTGTTCCTCCTCCCTCTTTCCTGTTTTCACTCTTGCTCTCTTTCTCTCCCTGGTCCATATGCTTTGATTCGAATGCAACCCAGCCTGCACCCTATTCTATACATGAGCGGAGTATTGTGTTTATCAGAAGTGGCAGCGTTAAAGGTGCTCTGACACAGACATTTAGGGGTTCGGGGAAAGAAGATGAAGGGTTTCAAGCGTAACCCCATCCCCTCTTGTCATTGCAGTGGAGTGGCCAGATCGGACAGCAAGCTGAGCGCTAAGGCCCTCTATGGTAAGTTTGTAGAGGTGTTTCTTTACTCTTGGCTTTGTTTCAAGAATGTTCACACACCCTTAGCCTGTATTTATACTTACCTTTATTTCTAAATGTTGAGTCACAACAGGTTGTTGACTTCTAACACCTTTGAATTAAGAGGGGTTGCACACACTTACCTCTAAGAGAGTAGTTTCATAGAACCAAAACAACATTGACTTGAATTTATTTAGTCCTTTACTATTTCTAAAACACATGTACATCCTTTTGTCTAAAATCCTTTGAAAATTGTAAACCTAACAGATTTTAGGTAGGCATTAACATTGTCTTTAAGGATAAAACAGGATTCCAACCTCAGTGGTTATTATTGAAAAAATGTATGTTAATTGTGATTTTCTAGGGGTTATTTTCAGTCAGTCCTCTTCTTATTATTTATTTTGTATTCCATTTACCTGTTTTAATTAACACAGATTTACTGCTTGAGACAAATCATGACTAGAAAATGTATAGTGTTTTTGCGAAAGCTTTCCAACCCCTTGAGCATTTTCACTTTTTTTCACATCACACCCAACCCGTTTATAGTATTCAGTTATGACTTGTGCATAGATCAATAAAAAGTGGTGTATTACTGTAATGTGGAAGGAAAATGGTACACACTTCTAAAATTGTGTTCACATAAAAATCTAAAAAGGCCATTCTGCCCCCTTTATTCTCACATCCCAAAATAAAATCAGTGCATCCAAGCTAAATTGAAGGGTATACGTACTTTTGGAAGGTACTTTATCTATAATAATGGAGGAAAAATCTTCCCTCTGGCAGTAATCATCTCAGTTTTGTTAACTTTAAGTAGTTGGTGTTAATTCTACTGAGATTAAAAGACATTGACTCATACAACAGGGTTCATTTATTTCACCAAAATGTTGCAGGTGTCCAGATGGAAAAAAATGTGGAGTGAATCATAACAAATCTAACTAATAGTTATTCAAGATGTTTTACTAAGGCTAACCTAATTAAAATGAATCAGATCCAGCTACTATAACAATTTAAATCATCTTTGAAACCTTAAGTTAACTCAGTTCTGTTAAGTTTCAAAGTGATTGCTTTATGTCAAAAGAAAGTCTTATCTATGTGATTTTATTCACACTTTTGAATCCACTTTTGTGCATCAGCTCTGTTATGGACACAAATCACAACAGTACAGCACTTGCTATGCAAATGACTCCATCAGGAAACCCAGAGCTCTCCCTGTGTGATATGTAGCTGCAGTTGTGCAGCCTTACTGGACTATTGCAGTCCCTCCCCCCTTAAACACACAAGTGCATAACCACTGATTTCTAGAAAAAATGGCCCAAGGTTGTGCTAAGAATCTTGTTTTTGCTTAGTGTGGTGACACCCAGTTAGAAAATGAGGGTAATGTGAGGGAGAGAGGATTCTTTAAGGAAACTGGACTTTCCAGCTCCCTACATGGTACATGCTAGGATTAGCTGTGGGATGCATTAGCTTCTGTGTGTCTGCACCTAGTCACATTTCCATGTGAACTGATGCATTCATGTTTTTAGAGCGTTCTTTAAATACATGGGTCTGCATGTGGTATTTAAGTAATGCATTTATATTTGCTCTGGCACAAAAATATTTATAGCATGAAGTATTTTTAACTATTGGTGCTGCTTATATAAGGCGCGTTTTTTTTTAATACTGACTGAATGTATGTGGGCGTGTGTGTGTGTGAGTGTAAGAGCTAAAGTGCAGGGTGTGCCTGTTTTTAAAGTGTGGCTGGAACAGGGTGGGGATACCCTTGCATTGCAGGTGAATAAAAGGCACATTGAGAAGTGGAAAGAAAAAAGCAGGCATCTCTTTTGCTTATTGACCCTCCATTTTTTGGCCCAGACATGAGCTCACTGGTCCCTGTCGGCACCTTCTTCAACACAGAGAAACATTTTTCCAACCTGCCAACCAGTTGTTTCAAAACAGAAACCAACACAAAGGTGGAACGGGATAATGCTATTTCGTGGTTGCACTGTTCTAAATTTAAAATCGCCCTAAATAGCTGGTGATGGTTCTGAAGCGTTGCAGTGTTTTTAGATTGTTTCTCAGTTCACATGAAACATGGTTGAGCTATTTATTTTCCAAATATCCACAGGATGCAAGCTCCCCACTGGTGATCTTTGTGAGGCACCCCACCACCGTACGTGTGAAGAGTCGTTTTTCTCTGGCACAGCTCATACTGAGTGACAGATGGTCAGTGTCACTGTCTGCCAGCCAGTCCTCCCTTTGCTCAGAGACAAGAGAACAGATGATATTGTGGACTGTCTGTTGCAGAGCTGGATAAAGTGTTGAATAAACATGTAGCTGAATAATCTCACATATGCAAACATCCCTCATAACTCAAACAGTGCAGTAGACAGGTGATGCAAATGGAGATCAGGTCCCCCAACCTGATCTGTTATCAACTTCTGTGGGCTGAAACAGAAAGTCAGAACATCAGAGTAATCATTGCTCGGCTTTGGACCAAACCATTGAGCCATTTCTTAAGCCTTTCTGCATTTTTTTAAGTAGTTGAGGACCCGTGTCCCTGTCAGGTGAGATCTGGAGTCTCTAACCAAAAAACTAGAGACTCTTTTAATTCCTGTGTTTGCCTTAAGGAGACATTTTGTGAACGTTGATGGTAACGCTTTCTATTGCGATATCTTTATGATGTTGAATGCAACCTCATAAGTCCTGCCAGGTTGTTACAACTACAACACTCTTGGGTGTGGATGCTGTTATTGAGTTAGGAAAACAGAGTAGAAATCAAAAGAAGCACAGAGATCCACAAAGGTGTATAAAAGAAATTTGTATTTCCTGTGACATGTCAATATTAGGAATATATGTCATATTAGTTGATCATTTAGGCTGTGAGAGAGCAAGAAGGTGAGTCTTTCAGCGTATAACAGGGAGGCTGAACAGAATAAATCAGACGTTGCTCACTTTTATTGTTTTGAGCCCTTAACCTCTGCCTGTTATTGAACATGCTGCATTTAGACATCTCAGAGTTAAAATAAAATATATATACATTCAAGCTAGCAGCACCAATTCTTTTGAACAGCATTGATCAGTCAGGACAGGAAGACAGGAAAAAGATTAATTGCTGGTGCTGTTTTATTATCTTCTTATAGTTCTTAAAAAGACATTGGAATTGGCAACAATTGGCAGGTCAAAGCTTTACAAAAACTGGAGATCAGAAATAAGCCACAGAGTTCTGATCAGTGCATCTCTTAAAAGTTCCCTTTAGGTCAGAATTAAAGCAGGCTATGATCTGGTACCAATCAAATTTCTAATTGTCATTTTTCTGAATTGCAGCACAAAGTTTTTCACTTTTTTAGTATTTTTATAAATCAAACAAAATAAGCATTTAACACACAAAAGTCAGTGCCAATTTTGTATGGTTTGGATTGCTTGGGGGGAAATAAACTCCAGGGTGTTTCAGTAATTGCCCGGTAGATCTGAGTGATGTAAGAGTTTGATAATCTGCCAGGGTGCTGTGTTTTATCACCAGCCATTGACTCTGGAGAGTTCTGCAGATCGGCCCATCTGCCGGCTAAGTGGCTCTTATTGCACTCGGTCACAGGGTTGTGAATTGATTGGAATTAATGTCGGTCATTAATAAGACATTAGTTGAGCTCAGCTTCCAGAGTGACACCTGACGCTTTTGTTTCACCTGTGGAGAGCCAAGCAAGAAGGAAATGGAAGGAACAGGAAAGACGATGGGTTGCATCATTTGAACAGTATAAAGTCATCCCCTTTTTAAATCTGTATTCAATGATATGTTTGAGCTCTATGAAAAGCTCATTCTTATGGTAAAAAGGATTTTATTGGAATTTACCTATTGAACCTTGACATGCATTTTCGTAAGTGTTCTGCAAACAGCAAGGCTTTTGTGTTGCAGTCTGCACAAGTGCACAAAAGGAAATGTATCTGTATGAAAACAAAACCCTATGTGACATGAGAATGTTGACTCTATTAGGTGGGCCATGTAGAGTGAGAGAGATCTGATATGAGAGCTATTGCTTGAGTTTATAGGAACATGTCCCCATTAAAGCATAATTGTTACCTTCATATTATTCATCTGCTAAATGGGTCAAAGCACTGTGGTGCGCTTATTTAACATCAGCAATTTTAAAGTGAATGGCATCACAAAGCAGCTCACGCAACACTGATATCTAGTGCTTGCATATGGATATAAATAAACGTTAAGATTAAAAACAAGCTATTTTATTTTTTCCCCTTGTTTTGTCCTGGTTTTGAGAAGTTGTAAAGTATTTTTGCTTCTTAAAAAACTTTTTTAGGTTTAAAAATCCAATAGGTCTGAATTTTAAAACAAGGAAACAAACAAAACAAACGTAAGCGAGTTGTGCTGTAATGGTTAAAAAAACAGCACACCCTTGTTTGGATTATTATTTTATGTACACTGCCTTGCAAAAGTATGCATAGCCCTTTTTTATTTTTTGCAGATAAAGATATGAAATGTGCCGTTATTAAGACACCTTAACTTAATAATGCCACACTTGGATACCCCTTAATAAAATCCACTGCAGGAAACTGGCTTCGAAATGTATCTAATTAGCAAGGGGACTCGATCTCTATGTAATCTAATATCAGTATAATTACATCGGTTCTGTGGACGCCTCAGAGGTTTGTTAGAGATTAATGAACGAACAGCATCATTAAGATTGGGAAACACAGGAGATGAAAGAGTCCTCCTAAGTGTATCTGCGGGGTCAGATTGGCCTGAGTGTTCTGTCATTGTTTTTCTAGCTGCTTTGACCCACATGCAGAATTGCACCCAGGAAACAGGAAAGGTTTAACAAGTTTATTATAAAATATATTTGAATGCTGGAGAACCAGGAACTCGCCGCTATATGGAGAAGGGGTCAATGGTAAGTGGCAGAAAATATTCTGGGTTGTTGATCTTGATATATTTTGCTTACCGAGGGTGATTTGGAGATCCGCCAGGGTGGAGGAGAAGAAAGATGGATGGAAACTCCAGGAGTGTGTCGGGTAAGTGAATGGTCCAGGTAGTCCTGTCTTACTTTCACTTGAGGTAGAGGTGGCACCAGGTGGATGACCTTGGAGGGGAGCATGGTGGAGGGTGAGCCAGGTTCGTTCACAGGAAGCCTCAGGAGCCTTGAAACCGGAATGCAGCCAACTGAGAAGATAATCCGTGAATTTCTCTTGCAAAGAAGGATTTGTGATAACGGGTTTGATCTGAGAAACATGGAACGTTGGGTGAATGCCGAGACTCGAAGAAAGCTTTAAGAGGACAGCTGATAATCGCCTCAATCTCATACGGGCCAATAAACCTGGGGGCGAGTTTCTTGGACATCGATTTTAATGGCATGTCACCGGACGAGAGCCAAACCTTCTGACCAGGTTGGTATTGGGGAGCTGGAACCCTTCTCCTGTCCGCGAACCTCTTGTTCTGCTCTGCAGTGTGTTGAAGGCTTGTGAAGTGGCTGTCCAGATATGTTTGCATCTATGGATGTGATGATGTACTGAAGTGACAGAGATCTCTTTTTCGTCAGCGGAAAACAATGGTGGTTAGTAGCCCAGAGAAGCTTCGAAAGAGGAGAAACCAGTGGCAGTAGAAGTGTGGGAATTATGAGCGTACTCGACCCAAGGCAGGAATTGGCTCCAGTTTGTGGGGTTGGTTGAAGTTAAACAACAGAGGGTGGATTCCAGTTCTTGATTCATTCGTTCCGTTTGGCCATTAGACTGTGGGTGATATCCTGAGTTTAGAGACACCTTAGCTCCCAATGCTGAACAGAATTGTTTCCAAACCTTAGCTGTGAACTGAGGTCTGCGGTCTGAGAGGATCTCCAGAGGTATTGCATGGAGTCTGAAAACGTGTTTCACCAGAAGTTAAGCTGTCTGAAGGGCACAGGGTAGTTTTCTGAGGGGGATAAGATGACAGGTATTAGAGAAACGGTCGATAATAGTGAGTATGGTGGTCATTCCTTTTGAAGTCCGGTGACACAGTCGAGGGCAATATGTGACCAGGGTCGCTTAGGAATACAAAGGGGTTGCAATAGTCCTGCGGGTGGTTGGTTAGATGACTTGTTTCTAGCACAGATAGCATAGGCTTGTACATACTATTTTACGTCTCTATAAAGGGACAGCCACCAAAACCTTCTGGAGATGAGGGCGATGGTTTGACTAGAGCCAGTATGGGCCGAGAACTTGGAAGAATGGAACCAATGGATCAGGCGGGACCGGACAGTTGATGGGACGTAAGTCCGATTTGGGGGTCTGGTTCTGGGATCTGGTTCAATTCTGAGGACCCGGGATACCAAGTTCTCCACATCCCACGTGAGGGCTCCAACAACACGACTTGGTGGTAGGATGGGAGCAGGTTCCTCTTCAGAGTCATCCGGGGAGAACTGTCGAGAGAGGGCATCGGGCTTAATATTCTTGGAACCAGGTCTGTATGAGATTGAGAGGTTAAAACGGGAAAAGAAAAGGGATCAACGAGACTAGCGAGGGTTAATGCGTTTGGCTGCTTGAAGGTAGGCTAGGTTTTTATGATCTGTCCATACCACAACTGGGTGTTCAGCGCCCTCCAGCCAATGACGCCACTCTTCCAGGGCCAGTTTTATTGCAGAAGTTTATCTTGTCTGGATCTGAACGAACCTGCCCACCCTCTAGGATGAATCCGAGGAAGGTAACAGAGGTCTTGTGAAACTCAAATTTTTCAGCTTTTACATATAAACAGTTCTCTAGGAGGCGTTGAAGGACCAGGCGGACGTGTTGTTTATGCTCTGAGAAGTTATTTGAGTAAAAGAGGATGTCATCTAGATACACAAAGACAAAACGATCTATGAAGTCCCTCAGGACATCATTCACTAGGGCCTGAAATACGGCCGGGGCGTTACAAAGGCCGAAAGGCATGACAAGATTCTCAAAATGTCCCAAGGGGGTCTTAACAGTTGTTTTCCATTCGTCCCCCTGGCGGATTCAGACAAGATGGTAAGCATTTCGGAGGTCGAGTTTGGAGAATATGGTTGCATCTTGTACTGGTTCAAATGTGGAAGAGATAAGTGGAAGGGGATATTTGTTCTTTATTGTGATAAGATTGAGTCCCCTGTAATCAATGCATGGACGAAGGGATCCATCTTTCTTTCCCACTAAGAAAAATCCTGCCCCTAGAGGAGACGATGAAGGACGAATGATGCCTGCAGATAGGTATTCAGTGATATATTTTTTCAGAGTTTGTCGTTCTGGGCACGAGATATTATATAGTCGATTGGAGGGCAGGGGAGCCCCAGAGAAAAGGTCAATGGCACAGTCGTATGGCCTGTGAGGGGGTAAGGACAGAGCCTTGGTCTTACTGAAGACCTGTTTTAAATCCATATACTCCTCAGGAACTGTTTGGGCAGAACGACTGAATGTAGACAGGATGAGAGGCAGTTAGTGGACCAGGAACTGATTTGACAGTTTGACCAATTAAGGAGTGGATTATGTCTCTCAAGCTAGGGAAAACCTAACACTAGGGGGTTCTGAGAAACAGGAAACACGAAAAAGGATATCAGTTCACGATGATTGCCTGAGATTATTAATTCTAGAGGCTTGGTCTTGTGTGTGATGTGTTGAAGGTTCTTACCATCAATGGCAGAAACCAGGTGAGGGAAAGGAAGAAGTTCTGTGTCGATCTAAGCCTGCTCCGCCAAGTATTGGTTGATTAAATTTTGCTCACTTCCTGGGTCAATGAGAGCTGATAAGTGGATTGAATCTTAAGAGAACAAGATGGTAGCTGGTATGGTGAATCTGTTATTGGTAGGGGCGAAATGGTGGTCCGTCAGGTTCCCCTTTACAGCTGGCGGACCCTCTCTTTTTGTCACACTGGACAAGAGGCATTGAAGTGTCCATGTGTCCCACAGCATAAACACTGCTTGGATTCGTTCCTTTGTTGGCGTTCTCTGGGGAGAGTTGAGTTTGAGCAATCTGCATGGGTTCTGGGGAGGGTGAAAGTAGTTCTGGGCGAGGTGCTGCAGCTGAGCTCAGGGGTGCCTGTGATCTCACAGCAAACCTTTCAAAACGTGACCTATCTCTCAATCTATTATCTATTCGAGTAGCTAAAGCTATTAACTCATTTAGAGTTTTGGGTTCATCTAGCAAAACTAACTCATCCTTCAAAGATTCGTCAAGGGACTGGAAAAAGGCAGCACAGATGTCCCAACCTGATGCTGCTGCTAGAGTACGAAACTCTATAGAAAACTCTGAAATTGGTTTATTTATTTGTTTTAACGCCCACAGACGGCAGGCTGTATTGGTCTGGTATAACTCGGTGTCAAGCATCTGCTTGAATTCACTTATAAAATCATTATAAGTACAGCCGAAGTGGTTATGATCGGTAAAGCGAGCCTCAGCCCATCTTAATGCCTTTCCAGTCAGGAGTCCTAAAATAAAGGAGATTTTAACATCGTCATGGGGAAAAGATTGTGGAGAAGGATTAAACACTAGGGAGCACTGTAGGAGGAAACCTCCACAACTACCAACTTCACCGGAAAACTTCTCCGGGTTGGGGGAAATGTGTCACAGGAATGAGGAAGTTGTTGTGAGATGGCAGACTCAGCAGCGCCTTCTGGTGCAGCAGGGCTTAGGCTGTTCAGAGCATGCTGGAGTAATGAGGACATCTGTTCAATCTGTTGGTTGGTGTGGCGATGCTGTTACAGAAGGGATCGAAGTGAGTTTCCGTGGGGCTGGATCTGGAGGCTATGATATGAAAGAGTCCTCCTAAGTGTATCTGCGGGGTCAGATTGGCCTGAGTGTTCTGTCATTGTTTTTCTAGCTGCTTTGACCCACATGCATAAATGCACTCAGGAAACAGGAAAGGTTTAACAAGTTTATTATGAAATATATTTGAATGCTGGAGAACCAGGAACTCGCCGCTGTATGGAGAAGGGATCAATGGTAAGTGGCAGAAAATATTCTGGGTTGTTGATCTTGATATATTTTGCTTACAGAGGGTGATTTGGAGATCCGTCAGGGGGGAGAAGAAGAAAGATGGATGGAAACTCCGGGAACTTGTCGGGTAAGTGAATGGTCCAGGTAATCCTGTCTTACTTGCACTTGAGTTAGAGGTGGCACCAGGTGGATGGTCTTGGAGGGGAGCACGGTGGAGGCTGAGCCAGGTTCGTTCACAGGAAGCCTCAGGAGCCTTGAAACCGGAATGCAGCCAACTGAGAAGATAATCCGTGAAGTTCTCTTGCAAAGAGAGGATCTGGGTTTTCTGCATAAGCAGACTGGATGCAGAAGCTCAGGACTGGAGGTAACCTGGGAAGGAGGACATGAGAAGGTAAGTACTCAGAAAAAATCACAAAGAGACTTGTCTTGGCCAGCTAGAGTTACCACTGCAGGTTAACACTCAGGCACCGGAGTGTTGGCAGTGTTGGGTTCTTAAGCTCCTCTCCTGATGAGGCTGTGGACTCAGCTCTTACCGTGCGTCTGGTGCCATCTAGAAGTTGGATGGGGTTAGTAGCAGGTGAAACTGGTAAACAGCAAAAACTCCCAGAACTCTGACACAGACAGGTCAGGGATTGTGTTGGGGAGATATTTAAAGCAGATTTAAGTTGTGATACCCTATCTTAGGCTTTGAAAATCTTAGTCCCTCACATGAAAAGTGGAAAGAGCATAACACAACAGCAAAGACACCAAGACATGACTCACCACCTAACATGATAGACTGAGTAAGCAAATCTGGCCTAAATAGAGGAGTTACAAGTAGAAAGCTATTTTTGAAGCTTACCACAAGTAATCTAGAGAACACAGCAAACATGGAAGAAGGTGCTCTGATCAGAAATGGCCCAAGCTCAACTTTTTGGACTACATGCTAAGACCTTTTATTGGAGGATGACCAAAAAACTTCCCTTTACTATCCCTGCAATGAAACATGGTGAAGGCAGCATCATGCTATGGGGATGTTTTTCTTAAACAGTGACAGGGGAGCTTGTCAAAGTTGATGGGAACATTGATGGGAGTTAAATTCAGGACAGTCATCAAAAGAAACCTGCTTGAGGCTGTATAAGACTAAAGAATAAGGTGGAGGTTCACCTTCCAACAACCAGAACCACAGTGGGTTGGATTAGATCAAAGCTTATTCATGTTTTAGAATGTCCCAATTAAGGTCCAGTCCTAGATCCAACTGACAATCAAGATTTAAACATTGATGGTCTCATACATGGACTAAGCTTGAGCTGTTTTGAAACAAAAAATGGGCAACTTTTTCAGCCTAGATGCACAAAGCTTGTAGAAACATACTGGAAAGGACTGTTATTGCAACAAAAGATGGTTCTACAAAGTGTTGACTGAGGGAAGCTGAATATAAAAACAAGCCATACTTTAGGTCTATCACATAAATCCCCCTAAAAACACAACAAAGCTTGTTGTTGAAATGTGAAAAAATGATAAAGTTTAAGGTTTTTCGAATGCTTCTGCAAAGCACTGTGTCAAGATATAGTAATCAATAGAGTGCTTTTTATACAAAAAAAAAGAACATATTACATGCAAACTAAAATTCGACTGGGTGTTTAAAAACTGTTCGTGTCACAATAATTATGCATGCTTTTATTTTGTCCTGTGTGGATTATTGTAATGGCCTCGTGACTTGTTTTAATAAACCTGCTTTGCATCACCTTCAGAATGCTGCGGCAGGACTTTTAAGAGGCACAAACAGGAGAGCACATATCACTCCTGCTTAACACGTTTTGTTGACTCCATTGAGTCTCTTAAAACACAGCTAAAGACATATTTGTACGGACAGGATTTTCAATCAAAGTGAGGGTTTTTTTTCATGTTGTGTTTTGTTTCTCATGTGTTTTGTGATTTTATCTGTGAAAGGTGGTATACAAATAAATGTTTGCTTACTTACTATACAACAGCTTCTAGCCCCAGTGACCCATTCATTAAAGTTTCTCCTGAAGGACAAATGGCCTCACACTAAAATGCATTGCTTTAGAAATGTCAGTCTTTGTTAAATGTCAGGTATGTTGCTCCAAAATAGACCTGGAAGATTTTTGGCAAAGATGTGACTGGATCATTATTGCTAAATATTGTGATGATAAGATAAGTTCTGATAAACTTGCATTTGTCTCTGTTCTGTCATCATGACGCTGCCAACATTTACGAAGCTTTAGCTTTTGGACCACCAACATCTTATCTCAATCCAGGAACACCGTGAAAATTGGTGATCAGCCAAATATATTGATGAGCTCATAACTGGAATATATCTAATTATTGATGCAACTTTATAGATGATCTTTGCTACATTTCTTGGAGAATTAGTGTTTTTTTTTTTGCTGACAGTCCTTCTTGGGATTATAACAGTTTTTCGGACTGCATTATTAAAAAACTTTATTCACTTTAAATTTACTGTGTTAAATGAGATCTGCAGAGTTTGAGATTTAACTTTTATGCTATTTGCTCTGAAGATTACACTGTCTGACCTCAGGTTCCTGCTAAACATGTTAAAATTCTCTTAAATGTTTTCCACTTGTGAAGAATAATTCTCAAACCAGTCTTAGATTTATGGTCACTTTATTAACTAGTAGGTAAAGTGCCAGAGAGGAGGAACTGAGCATGGTGCTGTCATTGATCTTTGCACCTGCAAGTAAATATGGGCTTATAAATGCAGCCCTGGACGTTCAGTGCCACCTTGGACTACATATTATGAAATGTAGGAGGGGAAATCAAGATACGTTCATTCCTATGATAAAAGATTTAAGATTAACTTCTTTGAAGGATTTGGTTTCAGTTCACCAATTCTTTGGATCAGAACTCTTTTTAGTTTCATTATACAAAAAATGAGTAATTATGTAGGTTGGCCTTGTTCAGCATCAGCAAAAAATATGATCAAATAATCCATCTAAAG
Source organism: Girardinichthys multiradiatus (assembly GCF_021462225.1). Classification (NCBI taxonomy): domain Eukaryota; kingdom Metazoa; phylum Chordata; class Actinopteri; order Cyprinodontiformes; family Goodeidae; genus Girardinichthys; species Girardinichthys multiradiatus. The sequence goes on along the minus strand of NC_061795.1, from coordinate 24,492,053 downwards.
CAATTGCCTTACTAATCTGAATCATTTGCAGAGTTGATGACTGTGAGGTCATAGGGAAAATAAAAGCCTGCCCAGAGTCCTGTCACTTCCTTATTTATTGAGTGTTCATTTTAGCTCACACATTACTTTTTCTATTCATGTGTTCTCACTGAAACGACAACATGTGGACTTACGGTCAGTGCTGTTTATGGGGAGATCTACTGTACAATTTTTTTTTTTTTCAGCAGAGAATAATTTTTCTTTTTGTTACCTACAGAACAGCGGAAAAAGTACTCCAACTCAAATTTCATCATGCAAGAGACGTCACAGTATCACGTTGAGGTAAAGTCTTTAATGCTTTATGATTTGATTTACAGTTCAGAATTTAGCTGAACAACTTAAAAAATATGAAAGGTTTCCCAAATATTTGTTAGTCAGTGACTGTTTTTTTTCCTCAAGTGGTTTAGAGAAAATGAAATAAAGTTTATTCTATTTAGTTTTAAAAACCTCTGTACTTCTCTGTAGAGCTGCACAAAATGTATAACTTATTTTCTCATAATTTGCTTTAGAAGGCAATCTTTTAAACTGGTCTGAATTCCCTGTGTAATAGTACACCCCTACATATTGGGTTCATGAAGAGACAAGATTGTACCTATATATTTGAAAAACTAAACATTCTTTCCAGGAAAAGTGCAACAGTTTCACAAATCAATCTGTTTCTGTAAAATACTTAAGTCCAGGTCTGATCATACTGTATGTTGTGGATTTTCACCATTTTCAGAAGTTTTTTTGTTGTTGTTGTTTTTTAGGCATCTTAAGTTAATTTTATATAAAATCTGTAGGCCCTGTCGCTGAGATGCAATTGGTTCTAATATCTTAGAATAAAAAGATTAGAATGGAAAATTGTTTGAGTTTCCAGACTTTTTTCCTGCTGTCATGCAAAAGACAAAAAGATTCTATGATTCTCTAATCGTTCAATTGATTCCTTTTTTGATTTATATTTAATTGACCTCCTTTATCTTTTAATTACAAATCTTGATTTTTTTTTTGTATGTACTGATTGCTTCAACGCTTAGCTACTGAGTGAGAGAAGCAACAGAAAAAAAAGAGCCATTTGATACATTCTGTATTTAGAGTAGGATACTTGAGTCCAGATATGACAAATCTAAGTGGAATAGATTTTAAGTAGAGCTGATTTTACCTCCCAATAGGCTAGTAGGGGAAATCAAACAAGTGGTGAACAAAAAGGTCCACCACTGTTAACTGTTTAGATTGTCTGGTCACAGATGAGATAAATACGGAGCACATAATGAAGTTATCCTGTACTATTCTTTGACCTGAGATCAAAGCTCACATAATGATGATTTACGAGACCCTATAATAAAGCAATCAGCCCTCTGAGGGCAGCTGTGTGGGGCGAACGTACACAGGTCGGAGACGTGCTGTGGGTCAGTGATTGGTTCTGAACTATATTCCACATGGTTATCCAAACTGCCTCCTTTTTATCACACATGGGCTGGTTGTAAGAAATACTTCAACATTAGAGGCATTGCTACATGATGTAAAACAAAAATAAAAAGGCATAAACTCAGATTTCACTGTCAGCTGAAGGAACTGCTAACTCTGTATTCTTAGCTAGAATATTTTTGTGTATATATTTACCTTGATAGATGCATTAAGGTATGAAATATCCTCCTCTGAAAGATGTACATTTGTCACCTAATGGTTAATCTCTGCTTCCGGATTGCGTCAGACTTCACAAAAGTAATAAAGAACGTACGTTTTGATATCACAGATAGAAACTAAACCTGGGGGTCATTATGGTGCCAACTCTCAAATCTAAAAATGCTTGCATGACAATACAGCATCTAAAAATTTGTTAACACCAATTTAAGACAATTCGTTCTGGAAAAAATGTAAAAGCCAGTCGCTTCCATAAAGCTGACAGGGGAATTTTATCTCTTGTTTGCAGCCACTTTTTACACAGAACTAAGTGGCTTTAAATGTTTATTGGACAGACAGATAACATACATTGCTTTGCAAAAGGATTCATGCTCCTTGAACTTTGTGTAGTTTTTCAGATGTTACAGCCACAAACTTTAATGCATTTTATTGGAGTTTTATGTATTTGACCAACTCAAAGTAGGGCATCGTTGTGAAGTAGAAGTAAAATTATACATGGTTTGCAAATATATTTTAAAATTTATTAAAATAAAAAAATCTGAACAGTGTGTGTATGTATTCAGAAACTTTTAACTCACCTTCAAATAAAATCCACTGCTACCACTTGCTTTTGGAAGTTCCCTTCAGCTTCACTTCCACTTAGTTAATGAAGTCTGTACCCATGTAATTTAATCTCTAAATAAATCCAGTTGTTTATTGAAAGCCTCAGATGTTAGAGAACATTAATCAAACAACACGAAGACTAAGGAACACAGTAGATGGGTCGGAGAAAAAACTGTAGAGAAGTTGTATAACAGGCTCTGAACATCTCACAGAGCCGCTATTCAACCCATCATCTGATAACGTGAAGACTATGGTACAACTGCAAAGATTCTAAGATTTGGTCGTTGATCTAAACTGACAGGCCAGGCAAAAAGAGCACTATTTAGAGATGCAGCCAAGAGGCTAATAGTAGCTCTGAAGGTGCTGTAAAGATCCACAGCTCATGTGGGAGAATCTGTTGAGTAGACAACTAATGGTTGTGCACTACACATTTATGAACTTTATAGAGTGATAAGATGGGTGATAAGTAAGCTATCGTTGAAAGACAGTTGTGTAAAGTCCTATTTGTGGTTTGCCAAGAACCTTGTTGAGGACACAGCAAACGTAGAAGAAGTTGTTCTGGTTTGAGGAGAGCGACGTGGAACCTTTTGACTGTCATGCTAAACGTTATGTGTAATGGAGAACTAACACTGCACATCAGAATCAGCTTTACTTGTGTGACCTTGTGCACAGACGAGGAATTTCATTTTCGGTTTCCCTCGTTCACTGCATACATAAATTATAATGTTTTCCTGAACACACAGTCCCCAAGGTGACATGTAGTGGTAGCAGCATTGTTCAATAGGGATGGTTTTCTTCAGCAGGGACAGTAAAGCTGGTCGGAGTTAATGAGAAGATGAATGGAGGTAAATACAGCACAATCCTGCAATAACTTCATTAGTGGGTGTAAAGAACTTGTATCAGGGGCCGGGGTTCACCTTTTACCAGGGCAATGTCCCTAAATATACAGTTGGAGCCACAGTAAGTGCAGCCAAGGGCAGGAGGGGGTCTGGTTTGGGGACCAGAGGATTTCGTCTCTTCTTTTTGCAGATGACGTGGTCCTGCTGGCCCCCTCTAGCCAAGACCTACAGCATGCACTGGGGCGGTTCGCAGCCGAGTGTGAAGCGGCTGGGATGAAGATCAGCTTCTCCAAGTCCGAGGCCATGGTACTCGACCGGAAAAGGGTGGCTTGTCCTCTTCAGGTTGGAGGGGAGTTCCTGCCTCAAGTGGAGGAGTTTAAGTATCTCAGGGTCTTGTTCACGAGTGATGGAAGAATGGAGCGGGAGATCGACAGACGGATCGGTGCGGCTGCCACAGTAATGGGGGCGCTGTGCCGGTCCGTTGTGGTGAAAAGAGAGCTGAGCCGAAAAGCAAAGCTCTCGAATTACCAGTCGGTCTACGTTCCTACCCTCACTTATGGCCATGAACTTTGGGTCATGACTGAAAGAACGAGATCCCGGATACAAGCAGCTGAAATGAACTTCCTCCGCTGGGTGGCCGGGCACTCCCTTAGAGATAGGGTGAGGAGCTCGGCGATCCGGGAGGGGCTCGGAGTAGAGCTGCTGCTCCTCCACATCGAGAGGAGCCAGTTGAGGTGGCTCGGGCATCTATACCGGATGCCTCCTGGACGCCTTCCTCGGGAGGTGTTCCAGGCACGTCCCACTGGGAGAAGGCCCAGGGGACGGCCCAGGACACGCTGGAGGGACTATGTCTCTCGGCTGGCCTGGGAACGCCTTGGGCTCCCCCCGGAGGAGCTGGAGGAGGTGTCTGGGGAGTGGGACGTCTGGGCGTCTCTGCTGAGTCTGCTGCCCCGCGACCCGGTCCCGGATAAGCGGAAGACGACGAGTACGAGTACGAGCCACAGTAGAATGGTTTAGATGCCAGCATATTTAAGTGTTCGAATAGCCTAGTCAAAGTCCAGTCCTAAATCCAAATGAGAATCTTGTGGCAAGACTTGATTTTCACAGATATTCTCCATCCAATCCGACTAAACTTGAGAGATTTTGCGAGGAAGAATGAACCAAAAAGTCCATCTCCAGATGTGCAAAGCTGGTAGAGACGTCACACAAACACTGATAGACTTGCAGATGTAAATGCAGCAAAAGGTGCTTGTACACCTTCTTCAAAGTATTGACTAGGGAGTACTTCCCATTGATGCACTACTTTGTTTTGGTCTATCAAATAAAATCCTAATTAAATACATTTAGGTTTGTGGTTGTAATGTGTCAAAAAGTACTAGGGGCATAAATACTTATGCATGGCTCTGTAAGTTCATCCATACTATGCTGAGAGAAAGTTTAAATCTGGAAAATAAGTACATTGAGTTGATAAATAATTTTAATAACTAATTAATTACAAATTGGCCCGGAGGGAAAAAAAATCTTATAGTTTGGAAATTTTTTTTTTAGAAAGACTCATTTTATAAAGTTTTTTACTTTATAAAGTAAATTCATAAATTATAAAGTTATTTTGTTTAAAGATCTTTTCGGCAAAAAAAGAAAAAATAACCCATTCTTAAGTACACATATAATTATGTCCAATAATGTAAGGCCTCAATTCCTTTTAATATGTACGTATGTTAATATGTATGTATAAATTGACTAAAAAGGTTTTCTAAAACCATATATGTCAAATAAAACCAAATAAGTTTCATATGTTTTTGTACTTTTTATCTGTTTTCATTTAGCTAGCTCCGGGTTATAGTCACTAACAGCTTTTTTTTCTTCAGCATCTCTCTACGTTTGTTATGGACAAGACAGAATCCATCGTCACTATTGACGATGCTATCAAGAAACTGATTCTTCTGGACTCGAGAGGTAAAATCTGGACACAGGAGATGCTACTCCAGGTTACAGACAAGGCGGTCAAACTTCTTGATTGTGACACTCAGGTTTGTTTGTGTTCACACATAATGCTTTGTACATGCGTCTGTGATTTAATAGGATATTAAGTATGTTCCCACAAGGAACATACTGACTCCAGATTTGTTTCAATACTTGGCATTGAAACCAATGCTGAATTTCTACATCAATCCTTAGGCTAGTTAACAATGAAGACGTTTATCAATTTTGGGAACATCTAATAAATTTTACTTTTGGAGTTTAGTTATTTTAATTTGTTTTTTTGAGTTAATGATTTTCATCTGGCAGAAAAGTTTTTCATAACTACTTCAGAGTATTTTAAAGTGCGCCAAATGAATCTACCAGAATGATGATAATTTAAACCAGTTATTAATTCCTCCTTGTGATGTTATTTTAAAGCATATATAATGGTAATTAATATTAAGTGTTTGGCTGCTCTTCAGACAAGCATACCAAGCAGCATATTAAGATTTCGTCTTTACTTTTTTCTTAATAGCTTTTTTTTAAACCATATAAAGAGCATGACCTATTAAGTTATTTTCTATACTGCCATCTCGTTCCCTCTGGCTTTCTGGTTGTCATGCAGGAAGAACTGGAGAACTTCCCTGTCACCACAATCCACCTTTGTCAGACGGTGCTGAATCAGACACGCTACCCATCTGTGCTGCTGCTCGTGTGTCAGGACAAGGACCAACACAGGCCAGACATCCATTTCTTCCACTGTGACGAGGTGGAGGTGGGTCTTAGAGTGGATTTCACAGACAAGAGCATGTTCTTAACTCTTGAGCTGCCCTTGAATGCCTTTATGTTGTTAATTATATATATTCTGATGTTTTTATTGGTGCTTTTGGTTCGATTTCATTTCTGTGTTTGAACAAATAATTTATTATTTCACATTTTTTGGTCATCTGTAGAAACACTGTGATTTCCTAAGGGCAGATTAATCTCTATGCTTTTTTATAACTCACTGTAGAAAGATTGCCACTTCCCAGATAAATAATCTTAAAATAGACATGTGAAATTTTAAAATGCGACTTAAATTGGTAATTTTAAGCAATTTAGACATTTGAATGTAGGTTATGTTAAGAGATAATAACCCATTGATAATATACCTGCAGCAAAAAGCGTTTAGTGTCTTTGTTTTGCTTAAATACTGATTAGACTTACCCTAAGGCTAAAGCGCCCTGCATCACCAGTGGTAAAGTAAGTTATTGCTTTGGAGACTTGACGACCCACAGATCTTCAGCAAGGGTGCCGATGATGTAAATTGGAGAAAGGCTGAAATAAAAGCTGAAAAACACCTCCAATTTCAATAACTTGATGGCAGATTTAACTGATATCATTGTATAATCCATGAAGGCTCTCCTGTGTCTAAATTAGATGGTTATTGTAAGAGATGCCACTATCAGTTGACTGGACTATTCTTGTAGGTCTAACTGGCTGATCCTGATTTCCTTTTTAAAGGATCAGACAATGTACAAACCTATTTGTATAAACTTTGTTTTAATCCAAAAATTAAATCTAAGATGGACTGTAAAATACAAAAAAGAGCTGCAGGCCTGCAGTTCTTGATGCAGGTTGTAGGTTGAAATCATACCTAATTGAAGGAACGTCATGATTATCACCAATTATCCATCAAACCAAATTGCATCAACGAAGGTTGTTGTTGAAGTATTTGATCAGATTCAAGGTAAAATTGGCCTATTGCAATTATTGGTCAACTGAATGATGCATCACTAGGTATACTCATAGAAGTCTATGGCTATTTACATGGTTTCATGGCTAAATAAGTACATAACTATAAAGCGCGCACAGCCTGTAATCGCACATCATTCAAAAGACCCACTGTGCTTTGATGTTGATAATATAATTAATAGGAAAGAACTAAAGACATTATGAGGCAGATCGAATCCTTCACTTGCAAACTGAATGCTAAAATCACTTCTTAGCAGGGGAAAAATCCATTTTAAGACAGCATTATTGACAGTAACATTATGTCATTGCAGGAGAATTGGAGCTGGATCAGTTTGATTACGTTGTTTAAATTTGAACATTGCCAGGGGAGGGTTTTGTACTTGTACTCATCGTGTTCCGCTTAATCCAGGACCAGGTTGCGGGGGCAGAAGACTCAGATACCCCAGACACCTCCTCCAGCTCCTCCGGGGGAAGCCCAAGGCGTCCCAGGCCAGTCGAGAGACATAGTCCCCCCAGCGTGTCTTGGGCCGTCCCCTGGGTCTCCTCAGGGTGGGACATGCCTGGAAGACCTCCCAAGGAAGGCGTCCAGGAGGCATCTGGTATAAATGCCCAAGCCACCTCAACTGGCTCCTCCTGGTTGGCCGAGCTCCTCACTCTATCTCCAAGGGCGTGCCCGGTTTCCGGTTGAGAACCATGGCCTCAACCTGGAGGATCTGATCTTTATCCCAGTCGCTTCACACTCGGCTGCGAACCGCCTCACTGCATGCTGTAGGTCTTAGCTAGAGGGGGCCAGCAGGACCATGTCATCTGCAAAAAGAAGAGACGAAATCCACTGGTCCCCAAACCAGACTCCCTCCGGCCCTTGGGTGCATCTAGAAATTCTTTCCATAAAAGTTATGAACAGTTCGGTGACAAAGGGCAGACCAACATGCACCGGGAACAGGTCTGACTTAGTGCCAGCAATGAGGACCAAACTCCTGCTCCGCTTTTACAGAGACCGGATGTTCCCTAATAAAGGTCCCCCGACTTCGTACTCATGGAGCACCCCCCACAGGGCTCCACGAGGGACACAGTCAAATGCCTTCTCCAGGTCCACAAAACACATGTGGACCGGTTGGGCAAACTCCCATGAACCCTCGAGTACCATGGGGAGGGTGTAGAGCTGGTCCAGTGTTCCACGGCCGGGACGAAAACCACCTTGCTCCTCCTGAAGCTGAGGTTCGACTATCAGCTGGACTCTTTTCTTCAATACCCTGGCATAGGCCTTACCAGGGAGGCTGAGGAGTGTGATCCCCCTGTAGTTGGAACACACCCTCCGGTCACATTTGTTATGAAGGGGGACCACCACCCCAGTCTGCCAGTCCAGACCACTGTCCCCGACCACCACGCAATGTTGAAGAGGCATGTCAACCATGACAGCCCCACAACATACAGAAACTTGAGGTACTCAGGGCAGATCTCATCCACCCCAGAAGCCCCACCACTGTGGAGCTTTTTAACCACCTCGGTGACTTCAGCCTGGGTGATGAAAGAGTTCAACCCTGAGTCCCCAGCCTCTGCTTCCACCAGGGAATGTGTGACATCAGGATTGAGGAGACCCTCGAAGTACTTTGAGGGCAATCGGTAGTCCTTCTCCATGGCCTCACGGAACTCCTCCCAGGCCCGAGTTTTTGCCTCTGCCACAGCCCGGGCCGCTGCACGCTTAGCCTTACGGCACCCATCAGCCGCCTCAGGCGACCCACAAGCCAACCACAGCCAATAGGACTCCTTTTTCAGCTTAATGGCGTCCCTTACGGCCGGTGTCCACCACCAGCTTTGGGGATTGTCACCGCAACAGGCATCGCAGACTTTATGGGCACAGCTATGGGCAGCAGCATCGACAATAGATGCGGAGAACATGGTCCACTCGGACTCTATGTCTCAAACCTCCCCCGGAATCTGCTCAAAGCTCTCCTGGAGGTGGGAGTTGAATACATCCCTGGCCGAGTGCTAATCCTAGAGGAATAATCCTAGAGGCTATGTTGTCTGGGGCTTAAATGCTCCTGGTAGGGTCTCCCATGGCAAACAGCCTCTGGGTGATGGGTCAGACAAAGAGCGGTTCAAGACACTTTCACGAGGATCACACAATTGAGGCTCGTGACGTCGCCTGGTATGGCGGAACCTGGCTCCCACCATGGAGCCAGGCCTGGGGTCGGGACTCGCCGAAGAGCGCCTGGTGGCCGGGTTGCTCCTCGCGGGACCTGGCTGGGCCAAGCCTGAACGAGAGACATGCGGCCATGCCCCAACTGGCCCACCACCTGCAGGGGGAACCATGAGTGACCGGTGAAAAGAGAATTGGGCAGCGGACGAAGGTGGAGACCTCAGCGCTCCAATCTCCGGATGCTTAGGCTGGCTCTAGGGATGTGGAATGTCATCTCGCTGGGGGGAAGGAGCCTGAGCTTGTGCGGGAGGTCGAGAGATATCAACTAGAAATAGTCGGGCTCACCTCCACGCACAGTGTGGGCTCTGGAACCAATCTCCTCGAGAGGGGCTGAACTCTCTTCTATTGTGGAGTGGTCCACGGGGAGAGGCGTCGAGCTGGTGTGGGTTTGCTTGTTGCCCCCCAGCCGTCTCGTGTTGGGGTTCACCCCAGTGGATGAGAGGGTCGCATCCCTGCGCCTTCGAGTTGGGGACACGTCTCTGACTGTTCTTTCGGCCCATGTGCAGAGCGGTAGTGTTGAGTACACAGCCTACTTTGCGTCCCTGTCGGGAGTGCTGCATAGTGCCAATCCCAGGGACTCAATTATTCTGCTGGGGGATTTCAACGCCCTCGTGGGAAACGACAGTGACACCTGGAGAGGCGTGATTGCGAGGAATGGCCTCCCGATCTGAATTCGAGCGGTGTTTCGTTATTGGACTTCATAATGAACCCTATTTTTAAACATAAGGGTGTTCAGCAGTGCACTTGGTACCAGGACACCCTAGGCAGGAGGTCGATGATTGACTTTGTTGTCGTGTCTTCAGACCTTCGGCCACGTTTTGGACACTTGGGTGAAGAGCGGGGCTGAGCTGTCCACTGATCATCACCTGGTGGTGAATTGGATTCACTGGAAGAGGAGAAAGCCGGACAGACTTGGCAGGCTCAAGCGCATAGTGAGGGTTTTGTGTATCCAGTCAAAAATAATTTTGTGTCACCAAAAAACAATTTAAACAATCAAACACGTACATCATTAAAATATTGGCAAAACAAACAAAATGAATTTAGTAAAACCATTGGAAAATAATTTATTTTTATGTACATAAATGTTCGAATTTACTTCTTTGCAGGACAGTTATGTGACACTATGTTTTAAAATTAACAAAGCTATAACATATAGATTGCCAACTCCTACAACAATATATTTTTATGTTGCTAATATGACGTTCAGGCTTAAATATTGTGTTTATGATAAACTCTGAACTCTTCAAACATATAAAAACAAGAGAACCCGGTGAGTCTCCGAAAAGAATTGTGAGATCAAAGTAGACAAATTAATTAACAGACATATTTGTCTTGTATATTGTTAATATTGATTGGCCAATTTGTAGCGAGTTACAGTACAGACCAAAAGTTTGGACCTTCTCATTCAAAGAGTTTTCTTTATTTTCATGACTATGAATATTGTAGCTTCACACTGAAGGCATCAAAACTATGAATTAACACATGTGGAATTATATACTGAACAAAAAAGTGTGAAACAACTGAAAATATGTCTTATATTCTAGGTTCTTCAAAGTAGCCACCTTTTGCTTTGATTACTGCTCCGCACACTCTTGGCATTCAGTTGATGAGCTTCAAGAGGTAGTCACCTGAAATGGTTTTCCAACAGACTTGAAGGAGTTCCCAGAGATGCTTAGCACTTGTTGGCCCTTTTGCCTTCACTCTGCGGTCCAGCTCACCCCAAACCATCTCGATTGGGTTCAGGTCCGGTGACTGTGGAGGCCAGGTCATCTGGCGCACCACCCCATCACTCTCCTTCTTGGTCAAATAGCCCTTACACAGCCTGGAGGTGTGTTTGGGGTCATTGTCCTGTTGAAAAATAAACGATGGTCCAACTAAACGCAAACTGGATGGAATAGCATGCCGCTGCAAGATGCTGTGGTAGCCATGCTGGTTCAGTATACCTTCAATTTTGAATAAATCCCCAACAGTGTCACCAGCAAAGCTCCCCCACACCATCACACCTCCTCCTCCATGCTTCACGGTGGGAACCAGGCATGTAGAGTCCATCCGTTCACCTCTTCTGCGCCGCACAAAGACACGGTGGTTGGAACCAAAGATCTCAAACTTGGACTCATCAGACCAAAGCACAGATTTCCACTGGTCTAATGTCCATTCCTTGTGTTCTTTAGCCCAAACAAGTCTCTTCTGCTTGTTGCCTGTCCTCAGCAGTGGTTTCCTAGCAGCTATTTTACCATGAAGGCCTGATTCACACAGTCTCCTCTTAACAGTTGTTCTAGAGATGTGTCTGCTGCTAGAACTCTGTGTGGCATTGACCTGTTCTCTAATCTGAGCTGCTGTTAACCTGTGATTTCTGAGGCTGGTGACTCGGATGAACTTATCGTCCGCAGCAGAGGTGACTCTTGGTCTTCCTTTCCTGGGGCGGTCCTCATGTGAGCCAGTTTCTTTGTAGCGTTTGAAGGTTTTTGCGACTGCATTTGGGGACACTTTGAAAATTTTCCCAATTGTTCGGACTGACTGACCTTCATTTCTTAAAGTAATGATGGCCACTCGTTTTTCTTTACTTAGCTGCTTTTTTCTTACCATAATACAAATTCTAACAGTATATTCAGTAGGACTATCAGCTGTGTACTGTATCCACCTCCTGCACAACACAACTTATGGTACCAACCCCATTTATAAGGCTTGAAATCCCACTTATTAAACCTGACAGGGCACACCTGTGAAGTGAAAACCATTTCAGGTGACTACCTCTTGAAGCTCATCAACAGAATGCCAAGAGTGTGCGGAGCAGTAATCAAAGCAAAAGGTGGCTACTTTGAAGAACCTAGAATATAAGACATATTTTCAGTTGTTTCACACTTTTTTGTTCAGTTTATAATTCCACATGTGTTAATTCATAGTTTTGATGCCTTTAGTGTGAAGCTACAATATTCATAGTCATGAAAATAAAGAAAACTCTTTGAATGAGAAGGTGTGTCCAAACTTTTGGTCTGTACTCTAACTCGCAACAAATTGGCCAATCAATATTAACAATATACAAGACAAATATGTCTGTTAATTATTTTGTCTACTTTGATCTCACAATTCTTTTCAGAGACTCACCGGGTTCTCTTGTTTTTATATGTTTGAAGAGTTCAGAGTTTATAATAAACACAATATTTAAGCCTGAACGTCATATTAGCAACATAAAAATATATTGTTGTAGGAGTTGGTGTGTCCGAACTTTTGGTCTGTACTGTACTGTACGTCGAGCAACATTAAAGAAATAATCTCGTCAGGGCAGATGACAAACCTGCTGTGCGTAGCACAACAAAAGTTAACTAACTGAAACAGTCCAGAAAAGCAAGGGCTGAATGGAACGGAGGGAAAAAATCACCAACTGGATCATTTGTAATGATGCAGTGTAACAATTCCTGCATATTTCTAGCAACACAGCAGAGGGGATCTGTTTGCTCTTGTTCCTGTCAGTAGCACATGCAATTTCCTCATTTGCACCTGTTATCCATTGCATGGGCAATCTTTGAAAATAGCACAAAATATGCCCACTTATTGCACGTGCAATTTATTTATAGTACACGCAAATTAGCACCCGCTATTTGGGAACTTTGAAGATCAGTCCCTAAGAGTATTAAAACGCTTTGTGTGTCTGAAACTGAACAATATGATTTTGTGCATCTCTGTCATCTTGGTCTAGGCTGAGATGGTTCACGCAGACATAGATAGTGCCCTAGGAGACAACAAACATGGACAAAAAATGAGACTTGAAACCCTTAGGTAAGAACAATGGCATTGATACACAAGCACATATACAGTATGTATATATATTTAACATTTTAGTTACATTTACCTTCCTGGACGCAATTAATGATAATGATGTGTTTTTGCCCCATTCTTGCTTTTCAGGGTAAACCAGGAAAAAATGAAGCATCAGAGAGAAACCATCCTCCCTCCCTCATCCCCAAGGGGCCCACCACCTGTTGCAAATCGACGAGTGGCAGCCGCTGCAAGCCCTTACGGTAAGAATGCACATAGAGTTGTACACTCACATGAAAATTCACACCTAAAACAGCTTTGAATTTTTATGGTTACTGTATGTTTTTTTTGTGATGAATGATAGATAACCAACTTGCTGGACCGTATGATGCTGAGTCACAGGAAAAGCTGGCGCAGCGCATCGAGAAGGATGTGGTGGGTGTCTATATCCATTGTGGATTTTTCATCATTGCCTTCTAATGAGAGCATAATGAAGCTTATGTTTTTTCTTCCTTAGCAAATCCTCAACTGTTCTCTGGACGACATAGAGATCTTTGTTGGGCGGCTGCAGAAGGCAATAGAGGCGTTTTCCCAGCTCAACCAACGCAACAAGAGTAAGAAGAACAAGAAGAAAGGACCAGCAGGTCTGTCCCCCTTTCTTCTTCTGCAGTGGTTTAAACTGTGTGACAATATCCATGCATTGCTCATGTTGCCATGTGTGGTTCTCTTTATGTCCTGTGTGCTGATGTGATTTCTCATATTTTCATGCATGTTTTACCAACACTTTAGCTGATTTTATTTATGTATTTTATTGAAAGATAGAAAACTTTCCTTGAGGAGTCAAAAACATAACTGTTGGCAATAGGGTGTGATTAGATCCCCTGGAACGAGATCTCGCGATATTAAAACAGCACAATAGTTCTAGTCAGGCTAAAGTCTGTCTTGTGAAGCTCTACCTAGTTGCTTTCAGCGTGTGAATTTATCTGGTTCAATAGGTGATAGAAGCAACTTCAAATCAATCTGGGATTAGAATAATAATTACTTGGAAACAAAAAACCTAAAAATGCACATTCAACAGTACCAACAGTGCAGAATACGTGCATTTAAACATAATTTCAAATATTGATGTTCATTGACGCTTTCATGAAGCAAAACATGTGTGTTTATTTTATTTTAGAGTGTATAAACAGAGGATATAACATAGGAGGTTATAAACTGAGCTTTGTGTGTGCAAAGACAGCTACAGTGCAACTATATGTTCTTTGTTAAAACCTGTGTAAAAGCATAAAGAGTAAATATGATGTCTGAATTTTACACCACTAAAGACTTCTCCATGCAAATAAAATACTTTTCTAGTAAGGGAAGCTTTACCAGTCACCCATAACATTATGGCCTGTAGGTAAACAACCTTGGCCTGCATCATGCAACGTTGTGCACGTTGTGTATTGTGGGTAATTTGTAAATTGTTTTCCTAAGCGTAATTAATTCTGCAATGGAAAAGTAAATATTATAGAAGTGACAATCTACAAAAGCAATCAACATTTATCTTGTTTCATATGTCCTGGGTCATAAACGTTTTGTTCAACCAGTGGAGTCAGGTTATGAAACTGCAGGAGTTTTTCTTACCCTGGTCAAGGTGAACTATTTATTACTCTCCATCGCTGTATAGCTTAAGCTATAAAATGTTTTAGAAATGTTTAAAAAGGAACACTTATGGCTTTGCTTTTTGGCTGGAAATTGAAACCTGCATCCTGTCTGCAGCACCCATGTGTTGAACAGTCTGGTAACCCTGGCCTGTGTGTGTGGTCATTGTTGTTGTCCTTGTTTACAGAGGGCATGCTGACCCTGCGGGCCAAGCCCCCCAGTGAAGCAGAGTACATTGACAGCCTGCAGAAACTGAAGCTGGCCCTCAACCTCTTGGTGAGATATCAAAGCTCTTAACCTCCGTCTGTGAGCGGCTGCTCTCTGGTCATCAACTCACATATGATTATTCGTCACTCTGCCCCCTTCAGGCCAAACTGAAGAAACATATTCAGAACCCAAGTGCTCCTGAGCTGGTTCATTTCCTATTTGGACCTCTGGAGCTGGTAAGAGATAAAAACCTTTTTCTCATTCTTGGTCATTGCTAAAATTATTTGTTGCTTTGCTAAAATGAAACTTGGCTGAGCTGAGAGACCAAAGACATTCAGTCTAAAGAAAAAGAAACAGAAGACTCTTTGAAGTCACCTGATGAGAACAGTTCATCACTTGCATTTTTTTCTTCATTTGTGGTTATTTTGGTTAGATTTTTTTTTTTTACTCTTGCACCACACCCTCTCGGTGCTCTGCTCAAACACTTAACCAACCATGGCTTTCATCTCTAACACAAGTGCAGCTGTTTTTATGTAATGTTGGTATCCCAAGCTGGTGAGTTCAGCCACTCCTTCAATACTGCAGGACAGAAAATGATCTCTGAACACATGAGATTTGTTTTTTTGTCTTTGTGGAAAATGGACCTCTTCTAGCTGTCCTCAACAGCTGATTTAAATGCATTGCCTTAGTAAATCCGTCTCTCCTAAATCTGTGCTGTAGAAGATGTTATATGCATCTGTGAAGCAGCAGCTAACTGATTTTTATTCTGACTGTTTTTGTGTGCTACTTTATTAATTGCTTCATTGCTTTCTTTCTTTCCTGAGTTCAATTTCATACAGGCTTAGTTCTTATGATTAGCTTTTCCTTATTCAAAGTAACGCAGTCAAGAAACACAAATGAAACGTGTTTATATGCTGTGAACCTTTTCAGTTTTGCATGTAGGCCAAATGTTTACTCTTGGTCTCATTTGACCAGCGCACCACCTTTCACGTGTTTCCCCACTACATGGCTTATGACAAACTGTAAATAAGATTTCTTATACCTTTCTTCCAATCTTCTTGCCACTCTTTCTTAAAGACCAGATGTGGGGAGTGCACAACTAATAGTAGTAGTAGTTTTCTCACCTGAGCTGTGCATCTCTGACACTCCTACAGAGTAACAGCCCAGTCTTGGTAGGTTTGCAGCTGTGCCTTCACAGAATAGTTGTATTTTTACTGAGACTAAATTATACACAGATTGACACTGTTTACTGATTTTGTGACTTCTGAAGGTAATTGTTGACACTGGATTTAATTTAGCAGTATCACCGTGAAGGGAACTCAATACAAATTCAAGCCACACTTTTTCAGACTTTTATTTGTAATGCAAGGTTAAAAACCAGGTGTAATTATCCTTCCACTTTACAATTATGTGCTGCTTTCTGTCTGTCTATTGAAATTCTGTTTGTAGCATGACAAATGCGACAAAGTTCAATTGTATGAACGTTTTTGTAGGGCACTGGGTGTTTTTGGGTTTGTTATGGCATTTTTTCCCTGCATAGTACACATAAATAGAAAAATGGGAAATGTTGTGCATTTAGAGAAAATAATAGGCATTGCTCTTTCTGTCTGTTCCAATTATGAACCTTTTGTCCCCAGGTGCTGCAGACCTGTGGAAGTCCTGACCTGTTACGTTCAATCATCGCTCCTCACCTTTCGAAGGATGCTGTCAACTTCCTGCGGGGACTCCTCTCCCCTAAAGAGATGACTTTGTTTGAGCTGCTTGGTGACGGGTGGACCAAACCCAGGTTTAGTACATGTGGAATGCTGCTGCTGGCTTTGTCTGCTTATTATGTGAATTACAAGGGGCACCTTTTAAACAACCTTTCATTCCTCCTCCTATAGGGCAGAGTGGCCCAGAGATCAGTGCGCTCCTACTTATTTCCCCAAGTTTCGAAATGGATGGGAGCCACCTGTGGAGCTTTTCTTAACGGCTCCATGGGAAACTGAGGGACCATCTGGACCAATTGGGTCTCCCACAAGCCCGGACTACAGAAAACACTCGCCTGATGATGTAAGATGGTTCATGTTTCTCAATTATTGTTCATATTTATTAAACAAGTAGCTGTAACTTAAAATATTTAACTGTTTTTTTTAAGTATTACAGCAATCTTTCCCCATCAAATGGGATGCCCATCAACCGCAAATATGCCAAAATCCTTTACAATTTTGTGGCGCGGAATCCTAACGAGCTGTCAGTGCTACAGGATGAAATCCTTGAGGTTGTAACATCAGACTTTCCTGGTCTGCATGACATATTTAAAGTTTTAACCAAGATGTTTACTTTTGCATCATAACCTTGTCCTGTAAATAACTCATTGTTAAAGAAAGATCACGGGGAGAAGTGTAGCACATCTATCCCAGCTTCCTGTATTGCGGAGTGAGCTGTTGAATCTGTCTTGCAGGTGTTAGAAGATAACAAACAGTGGTGGAAACTACGGAATCGCAGCGGGCAATCCGGCTATGTCCCATTTAACATCCTGGATGTTGTAAGGATAGATGAGCCAGATGATCCCTACAACCAGGTAACTCACCGACTCTGCATGCACAGCATCTGCTGCAATCTCTTCGGTTCAAGACGTTAGGATGCACTTCAGACTAATACACAACCATTGTAATCATTCTTATTCCCTAGACCCTTTAGCTCCCCCTGCAGCTTAGACTTCAAGAGATGTTGTGCAGGTGCTGCTTTTCCCCCAGGAAGACTTTACACTGTCTATAATATCCAGACAAGAGAAACACACTTTTATTTCACTGAACACTTTCAATACAGTGGAATTTTAAACATGTACATAAAATTTCATTTTTTGTGAGAAAAAGAGACAATAAAAAATGTTTTCATAACATTTCCACCTTAAATATGACAAATATCCCATAAAATTCAACTGTAAAACAAACAAATCTGTTAGAGGGAATAGTATAAAAAATGTAAAAGCTTCAACAACCTGGTTGCATAAGTGTGCACATCCTTAAACTAATACTTTGTTAAAGCACCTTTGGATTTAATTCCAACCTTCAGTCCTAGTCCTAGTAGTGGTTTCTTTCTATAAGCTCATCCCTTATTTGCTCGTCAACTAAATATCAGTATGTTTTACTCCAAAATTTTAGGCAATCTGCTAAAAAATTAAAATGATTTTTATCCTTCAGCATCACTGTAAGACCAAGCATACGTCCAAACCAACAAAAGAATGATTTCACCAGAACAAAATGAAAGTTTTCGGGATGACCAAGATGGGGATCAGAACTAAATCTGATAGAACATCTGTGTGATGACCCCAGACAGCTGGAGACAGGAGATACACTAGGAGAACTTTTACATGGTAGATGTGAAAATATAAAATGCTAGTAGACTCCTTCAGAAGTACCATAAATGCTTAAATTGAATCAAAATGTGATTTAAAAAAAGTAAGATTAAGGATGTGCACACTTATGCAACCAGGTTGTCGTTTTGCAAAATGTTTTTTTTTTGTATTTATTTGCACTTAAACAGTCAATCAGTCAATCCTTCTCATCAACACAAAAAACCCCAGAAAAAAAAATCACATTTTTGGTAGTTTTAGCTGGAAACCGATCTGTTCAGCTTGTCTACAACTTGTCAGCAGCTCCTACACAACATTGCAGTTCCCACTTCCTACTGATAGACTGCATGCACAACAAACACCCTTCATCAGCTGATGCGTGCAGCTCCTCTTGCTTGTTTAAAACACACATTCGCATATTTTGCTTTTGTCTTTCATTCAAAAGTGAATCGGCCCGGTAGAAAGGATGAAGCTAAACCTGTTTGTGTAAAAATGTTGTGGTTTCTCTGTCGTGAACTGAGTTTGTGTGTGTGATTGTGTGGTTGCAGGGCGACTACAGGACTTCACCCCCTGGGTTTCGGGACCAGAGGGACAGTTTCAAGAGGGCCGTACACAAAGACAAAAGTAAGTCAACACACACAGCAAAAACAACAAACTAAGAATGTTTAAACAAAACTCTTTCATCGTTTCCATCACATTTTTCCCCACAGAGATGGATGAGGTTAACAATGAGCTATTAATGAAAATTACTTCAAAGAAAACCCCAGCCCCCAGGAAGATCCGAGTAGAGCGCTCGACTGGCCCTCAGGTGCCATTGAACTCTGACTCGGATCCACAGCAGGTGACAGTGTGGCTCGATGCTAAAGGTTTCTCAAAACCGTAAGTTTGCTTTGCTGCATCTGAGTCTGGCACCTGTCTTCTGTCTTCTGCTTATTTATAGACCCAGTGGCAGTGAGGCTTTAGCTGTTTTTGATCACTCTTTATGTTCATAAAATTAATTGAAGTTTTTTTTTCTAACCATTTTTTGTGTTTTGCACAAATTAATTTTTTCATTTTTATTTGCAGTATTAATATTTCTAAAAACCTGACACTATTAGGCCTTTCTCATAACAGTATCTGACACATTGTCTTAAAAAGTAAAAGTATTCTACACCCCTACATTTCAATTTGTTTTATTTTAGACAAAAATATCAAGATATGTTTTTAGGATTTTATGTAATAAACAAAGACAGACAGCATATTTGGAAGTGGAAGTAGGGGCTTATATAATACCCAATTTTACAAGGTTTTTACAAATAAAAAGGGCCTAAAGTGTTTCCTCCATACCATTACACAACCAACACCATGAGCCTGATCTATTGACATAAGGCAGATCCATCCTTTTACGTTTTTTATGTCAAATTCTGGCCCTACCGTGGAGACCAATCGTACCAGGCAACGTTGTGTAATATGTTATTCTCCTAACAATCTCCATCCAGTCTTGCTTAACATCTAATCAGGTTATAAATGTGCAAAGCTGGTGGAGACATACCCTATTGACCTAAAGACCTAAAGCTGTAACTGTCGCAAAAGGAGGTTCTACAAAGTTTCGACTCATGGGGGCTGAAAGTAAATGCACCCCGCACTTTTCAGATTTTTATTTAAAAAATATTTTTAGAACTATTTGTCCTTTTCTTTCCACTTCGCAATTATGCACTACTTTTTTGTAGTGCGTAATTGTGAAGTGATCTATAACATAAAATTGGTCTGTTACATAAAAGCCAAATAGAATTGAAGTTTATAAGTAACAAAAGTGAAAAGGTTTCCCTGCAAATGTAACACTCAATATTTCAGAAACAAATTGTGACATTTTGATGTCAAAATAATGCACACGATCATTTTTAGGCCATCTCGGGGGCCTCCACAGGCCCCCCGAGGCTTAAGGGGTTAAAAGGTATTGCTAGGCTCTACATGTGAAAAACAAAATGCTTTATTTCCAATTCAGCATCAATAGGTAGTAAAAATAGTGTAAAAACGTGCAGGAAAGTAAGGGAGAAGCAAATAACAGTAAAGAAGGTAGTCGATATCTAAATGCAGATGCCGTGAATTAAAATCACATGCAATCTACTATGTAGTGCTTTTTATTAATTTGGACATTTTTTGCCTTATGAGTATTTTTTAATGTTTCAAAGCAACTGAGGTGCTCTCAATAGTAAAATAGGTGACATCCCAGTTACAGTATATCGACTGTCCAAATGAGGTGATAATAACTTTAGAGTTACATTTACAAGATTTAAATCATTCAGAAGGTGTCTTTACCCAAGGGGGCTAACAAGTGAGTAACAAGGTGCAAAAAAGAAACAGACCCTGGTATCCACTTTAGATGAGGGGTGTTGTACTGTTTGAGGAGTTGGAAGAGCTGACCTTTCTGTTTTCTAGACACTTTTGAAGATAGACAAGGGTCTCCCTCTTTCTGATGCTGATAGCCATCAATACCTACATAAAGTGTTGCAGAACCACAAATAAAGACATCCTGGACTGAGACTCCATTATACAAAAGAATGACAGTATCAGATGGCATTCCTGAGAGGACCACAGCAGTCTAGAAGGAGCATTACTTTGACTGAGTTTGGATAACTCCACAGACACTTTAGGAAAAACAGTGCAATTAAATGAGTTATCGAGTGGTTTGTTCTTTTATTTGATCAAATGCCAGACATGCCTTCATGGTCTGGACCATTTGCAACTGTTTTTCTCTTGCTGCTGGGAGAGCTTGTGGAAGAGCTCTGTAGTTCTGGAGGAGGTTTCAAACCACAGTACGTTCCTACTACTATGTTAGAATGTACAAAAAGTACAGAATCATTACGCCAAGGTAACCTAGTTTGGGAAAGAAAAAAATGTTCTTCACTCATGTTGCCCAAGTTTTTAAAATCTTTGAAGGGAAATGCTGTAGTTGATGAGGTAGCTTTTACACAGATATTGTGTTTTGAAGAGATGACTAACAGATCAGTTACAGAATGGTTTAACTGAAGGCGTAATTCCTTGTTAAATTTGGATTTCTTAGAGAGACATCCCCCAGGGGCTGGAACAGACTCACCTCAGAGGAATCCACTTGTTCCTAATGTCACTTCTGACACCAAGGCTTTTCCTGCTGCAACATGCCACAGTGCCTTATGAAAACTGTATCTGATTCTTCTATGTTTAACTGAAAACACTGTGCTCTACGTTTAAAGAAATTGTCCTGAAAAATAATACAGATGTATTCGAAATGCTATTAGAATAAACTGATTAGCTGTTCTGTCTTGCAGGACTGTTGAATGTTTGGGAATCCTGACGGGAGCTCAGCTGTTTTCCCTGAACAGAGAGGAGCTGAAGTCCGTGTGTGGGGAAGACGGCAACCGTGTCTTCAATCAGTTGTCATTGCTGAAAGGACATTTAGAGGTTGGTCACACTCGTCTGCCTGCAAGTTGCCTAAAAACCTGTTTTTCTGGGAGCCTTTTTATGGATGTTGTGTGAAACATAGAATGCAACTTTCCTAGTATACCTGGGCAGGTTGGGGCAATGTGTAGATTCAGAAATACAGGAGCTTTCAACAGCTTTCAAATAGCAGGGAAAACACTCTTTAATTAAAGGAGGTTCAGCAAGAAAAAGGGCTCAGAAGTGATGAAATCAAGTTTCTGACAAGGCTTGTTGAAGACAAGGTTTCTAGCATTGAGAAAGACATTCAGGCTGAAAACCACAAAGAAAAAAGCAAACGGTCAAACATTTCATTAAAATTACATCACAATTTGAAAAACATTAAAATGAGGGTTGTTATTTCTTTTTATTATCTTAGCAGTTTTTAGAGCCAAGTTCATCCAATCTAGCTGTAATCACAAAAACGGACTAATAAACCTTTTATACTGTGCAAAGTTATTGTAAAAACAAATTTTTACAGGGTTGCATGGTTGAGCACTGTCCCCTTGCAGCAAAAGTGTGCATTCTCTCTGGTTACTCCTTCCACACCCTGTGTTGGACTGGAGACCTGTCCAGGTAGTACCCCACCCCTCGACCCGGTCACCGCTGGAGATAGGGGCATATTTTTATTTATTTTCTTGTTTCCAGATGTTACCAGACATGTTAGATTAGCTTCAACCGTGGACTTGCTGATGAAGCAAAAATGTGGTAACATTTGTTACAGTTTAACAGTTAGTGGTGAATTATTGCTTTTGAGTTTGATAGTGTGACAATTTCCCAAACATTGCTCTCTGCTGTCACCTTCAGGACAGTTACTGTAACAGCAGTTCATAAAATGTTTGGGTGTTTATTATAACCACAATGTTCTTCATACAGTTTAGTTGAAGATCAATTAGATCTAAAGCGAACAAGATAATAGAAAATACATGAATTAAAATCTAATGCCTGACCTATTACATTACTTTTTGTCAAGGCTTTAAACGGAGGTCAGTTCTGGATTAGTCAGATCTTGTTAAGTGTTTATTGAATGCCAAATAATTTAAATCAAATGTCTGAAAAATAAAATGTTCAAAATCATTATTACTTGGAATAACACACAACCAAGTTATCCTCAGGTGACGTAATCATGACATATTGAGAAATAAGCATCTAGAATTAAGTAAGAAAGTCATAGTCTCCGCTGAACCTCTGAGGTTATTTCGTGAAACTACAACATTTTGTTGTCCAGTTTAGCTGTTGCTTGTGTTCTGAGACTGATTCAGAGAACATGACCATTGAAAGCAACATCTGTGCTTTCTCTGCAGAGGTGCCAGGGTGACTCCGAGCTGCAGGAAATCATGAGACAGAGGCAGGAGAAGATTGACTCCACAAGCAGCAACGACTGAACATGTGGAGCAACATGACCCCCCCAGCCCCCCACGAGTCTCGTAGCTTTCAAAGTACAGCAGCTTGTTAAATCACTGAACCTTTTCTTGTGATCCTCAGTAAAAAGGAAAAAAAAAAAGATTAACTACATTCATTTTTAACTGTATATTTATTTGGTAAGATGTTAGTTATTAAGATGTTTGTTATTCATGTGTTTTCAAATTATGTTGCATTCTTTTCGATTCATGAAATGATTGAAGAAATGACGTGCATGTCACATACATGTGTATGAGCAGGGCGGGATCAGTGTTTGTTCTTAATAATACATTTGTTTACAAAATGTGTCTGTAGAAACATCAAATCTTCATTGTTGCTTTTTAAAATCAGTGCCAGGATGTGTGACATATTTTCTGTTGTATAGCCAATTATTTTAATGTTAATGCTAACAGGAAAAATAGGAACAATTAAAGCATACTTTGTGTTGCGTATGGCAGACGTTTGAACCTGTTCGCTAAACAACAATCGGCAACATGTATTAGAATAAATAATCTTGCTTGTTTTGATGTAATTTGATATTTTGGCAAGCTTAGAAAGAAATACTTCTTCTTAAAAAGCATGCACAAGGCCTTTCTCAGTAATAGTGAGATATTTAATACAGCACACCTAACATGGGTAAAAACCTTTAAAATAAATCAATCTTTTATTGCAGAGCATATTTTGTCACTGGAAACATTCCTGCAGCTCTCTAACAATGAAACCTTTTCCATTGTCCATGTACATGGACAAAGTTGGTGCACGGTGTTATCTTGTACACATTGTAGCTTTTTTCTTATGACCATATTGTGACTTATTAGGCGCAACATGCAACTTTACTTGGATGGCATGCACTCTCATCTTTCCCATTTTGAATGCTGGCTAAGAGAATTGGGCTTTTGTGTCACTGCATATTTTTTGTATGCCCCAGGGAAACAGGAAGTCCTGAGTTATTAGTTTAAGGTTCCTAGACAACAAAGAGTGGTTTAAAAAAAACCCAGAACAATATGAAATGGGCCTCTGCAGCCAGGGACAGAAAATCTTCGACGAAGGAACGTAGTCAATGTCATACATTCTGTTGACATCAACAAGTCCAGTACCCAAACATACTCTTCTTTTACACATTGGCCTAATGTTATTATAAAATATCCTGTCTAGGATCCGACTTTCTGTCTCCAGGCAAGATTAATCTCTCTGATAGCCGACAGACAGGTCACAGTGACTCTGAGATGTAGATTACTGATGACCTCCACATTATTGTTTTAGAAAATCATCAGCAGAACATCTCAACACTGGTCAAGTTGAAGTAAAGCATACATTTGTAAAAGAAGCCGATTTTACTCTTGCTTAAAAGAGACAGTTAGAGGGTCCTACTAATTGTGGTACTGGTGATTTTGTAATGTGTGGATTTTTTCCTCACTGAATAAATAAAATATAAATTAATTGTAAGGTTTTTTACACCTCTTTACCGGGGGTGGTAGTAATCACTGTCTATTGTTATCAGCCTAGGGTTTTGCAGTGTAAACTGCACACACAGGCTAGTTAAGAAGTATAAACTCTAAATTTGTTTTGTTTTCTGGTATCAAAAATATTATATAAGGATTGAAAGAAAATGTTGTGGGTATAAATATTTTTGAATAATATAATTAAAGGAATTACCTTTGTTAATATTTTACAGCAGCTTTTTGTGTATTTTTTGTCTCACTTTATTAATAACCCCATATTAAATACAGTTGGTTTATTGTGTGCCAGAAGAGCAACTTCAGTAAAGTTGCAGCTTAAGCAGAAAAAGTAAAAATGATGCATACCTGAACAGATAGCCCTACTAATTGCACAGCTAATATTGACTTGTTATTCTATAAAGAGCAAAACAGCAAAAAAGATTTTCTGTGCACAAAGTATTTGGAAACTGCTACTAAATTTGACAAGTATTCTATACTTCCGCCTAAGTGTATGTAAATAACATTAAATAGACTTTATTATGTTATGTTATCACTTTTTGTCATTTTCTTATGTTTCAAGCCATTCTATCACAGGAAATAAAGATTCATCTTTTATTGTTGAAAATCTTTATTGAGTCAGTCACATTTCACAATTTCACCTAAAACATCATACTATAGTTGATACTAAGAAATCTAGCGCTCATTAAAGATTAGGACAGTCTTTTACCGTAAACACTGAAAAACATAACTCCAGTATCATTTATCAGATTTTCATGTTGTATGACAGATGTGAACATCCCAGTTTATCATTTATGGAGATATGCATCAAGCCAAAGTTCCCCTGAAGTTTTCAGCGACCTGCAAAAGCACAGAAAAACATCATTTAAGAGCCTGTTTTGCATAAGTTTTGTGAATAAAGACAGATAGCCTCACAGGAATGCAGCTAATTATGGAAGGTAATGACCCATAGTCCCAAATGTTGTTTATTAGACCATTACAGTGACTCTATGCAACCTGGCCAGAAAGGCAGGTATTCTGTTATTACCTGAACACGTCAACCATTCCTCGCCACAAAGTTTTTGTCTCATAAGCAATCCCGTGTTTCTCACACAGCTGGCGGACCCGCGGGGCCACCAGCTGGTAGTTGTGGCGTGGCATCCTGGGAAACAGGCTTGAGAAAGAAAGAGAGAATAAATACTGAAAAGACTCAAAAATTGATGGACATTGGTTTTACAGCTAATCCAAACATAAAAAAATAAGAAAAAGAAATCTCAAATTCAGGAAACAACAGATAAATATAAGTTAAAAATTACTTTTTCTCATAAAGTACTCAATTGCACCTGCGTTTTCCAGCATGGTTTTTTTGTAAGCATCAAATTCAAAGCAGACCCAGAGGAATATTTATTACTCTGACTGGTTTAATTTTTTACTGACTGATTTTTTTTTTTTTCTCCCTCATAGTTAAAAACCTTAAAATTTTCCCAAATTTCAGGACTTTGTGAAAAAGCTCACTGCACAGACAGTTGATCCAAGACCAAGTCGTTTGACTTACTGGTGTTCGATTTGAAAGTTGAGGTGTCCACTGAACCAATCATTGAAGAAGGACTGCTCAATGTTACACGTGGCTTGTAACTGAAACAGAGAAAAAGAATGGAGAATAAAGATGCAATCAACATCGATCTTTCTTACATGTCCCGTTACAAACACAAACATCAGAGTATTTTATTGGAATTTTACATAATAGATCCACGCAAAGCCGTGCATCATTTTTAAGTGGAAGTGGAATAGTAGGTGGTTTTTAAAATGTTTGACAAATAAAAATCTGAAATGTGAGGTGTACAGTCCCTTGTACCTACTAAAGAAAAGCATCCCCAGAGCATAATGCTGCTACTACCATGTTTAAACTAAAGACCAGTTTTGTGGAGCACATGACTAATAGGTGACCTGTTACCAGTTCCTTGAGCTGTGGTTGTCTGCAGCTCGTCCAGAGCTACCATGGGCCTCCTGGCTACTTCTCTGATTAATACTAGTTTAGGTGGATGACCATGTCTGGAACATTTTGCACGTGTGCCTTAATCTTTTAATTTTCAAATGATGCATTGAACAGTTTTCTGTGAAAATTAGTTTTAAAACCCAACCGTGCTTTAAACGTTTCCAGAACCTTATCTCAGACCTGTCTGCTGTGTTCCTTCATCTTTGTAATGCTGTTTGCTCACCAATGTTCTCTAATATAATGTTCTTTAATGTTCTCTGAGGCCTTCACAAAACAGCTGCATCTATACAGAGATTGAATTTCATTTAGATTAACTCTGAAAGCCAAACACCACATCACCTTTGTCTTCCATTTAACAATTATGCACTACTTTCTGTTGGTCTATCCCAATGAAATGCATTGAAATAAAAGAAAATACTTTGCAATGTGCTTCACTTCTTTATTTTCACATGATGGATGTGGCAGGCAACTATCACACACATTATACTGTAATGGAAGGTACTTTTTTATCAAACATTCATTTATCAAGGGCAGCAAATACAAAAATCTGTAACAAACATGTGTGACCCTGTAGAAATAAAAAATGTTGATCAGTGATTTTTTTCTCTAAATTAAGATAAGCTGTTGGCCTTTAATCTCTGATAAGCAGCAGGTAAAACACTCTCATATATTACTTCATCATAAAGCAGGTACCTGCATGGTCAGCCAGTCTTGGCGCCTCTCGTGATCGATCTCCATTGGCAAGTGGCTCATTTGAGTCACCCACACAAACCAGTGACTTTCTAAAAACCTGCAGACACACCAGCAATACATTAAGAATCGTTTCATTTTGTTTAAAAGCAGAGTAAAAAGCATATGGGATAGGGTATACAGGCAGTTTCAATAATAAAGTCAATATGAAGACATATTCGTCGTCTTTTGATTGTTCTTTTTCCCTTCATATGTTTGTCTCTTTATTTTCCAGCTAAAACAAACCTAAACACTTTTGCAGCATAACATTTTACACACAAGTTGCTGAAAGAAGATACCAGTGTGTTTACCTGACGAACATCATGAGTGCCAGTGAGCCAAACACACCATACAGTGGTACATAACAGTAGAAGTAACGAATGTAATATGTGGAAGCCCAGGCCAGATCCTTAAAAAGAACAAGAACATCTAATTTTATTTTTTCTTCACAAAGAAAATTAACCACTCTTTATTTTTAAATAAAATACATTTATTCTAATTTGAACTGATTTGAACTTTAAATGGCTAAACTGTGATGTGAGACTGAGAGGCTGGCGTCTTACCACCCAGTCACGTCGAGTAATCATGGTCTTCATTATATTGTAGTTGTAGAAAACTGGAATAAGCAGTGGTGGTGCCACTGAAAAAAAGATACTATTTATTTTTGAAACAAGGTTATATTTTTAAATTCTTTTTATATGTGTTAACGCGAGCATACCGAGAAAGAAGTACTGGTGTTGGTAGTTATAGGGGTAGTTTTTGATCTTTTTAATGCCGTACTGTAACAGAGACAGGCACAGTGAGCTATCAGGCTGCATTAGAGCTTAAAAGGATTTAGAAATGCATTCCTCTATCGAGCTACTTGCCTCCACTGGCTGAGTGTTCCCAAGCACAAAGATATCCATCATGTTGATGTCAGGATCCTTCTTGAAGACGTTCGGCTTGGCGTGATGCTGGAAATGTCGATGGTTCCACCAGTTGGCTGAAGCTCCCTAAAAAAACATGTTATTGTCGGAGAACCCATTTGTAGGAAGGTAAGCAAAATAAATGCTGCAATGTTACCTTCAGATGTCCAATGATAAACTTGTGGACCAAGTGATTCCATTTTGACTTCTTGAAGACAGAAAGGTGACCAAAGTCATGCTGCAGCCATCCAGCCTGGGACTAGTGCAGAACAGGAGAGGGTGCTATGTGTTTTTTTTTAAAGTTATTCAACAAAAATAAGGACAGCATTTAGTGTTGTTCAAATTACCTGAGCGGTTGCAAGCAGTACTGAACACAGTAAAGTCATAGTCCAACTCGTGCCCCAGTACGAGACCATCAGCCAGGCGACGGCCTCCAGCACCAAGATGTGACCCAGATGGAGGCAGAAGAATAAAGGCTGAGCTTGAAAAAGGCCTCTATTCTCTGTCTGTTCTCGTAAATGACCAAAATCCTGAATGATTTCTGCCTGTGAGCAGAGAAGAAAAACAGTTATTTAAAGTTTTTTAAACTGTAAAATTGATGTGACATTTGTGCAGTCTTCAACATTACGAGACTCAGCGAAAACTGAATGGATGTATAAAGGCCAGGGGTAGCCAAATCCTGCCCTAAAAATCTGTTGTCCTGCATGTTTAAGATGTGCCCATATTCCAGCACATCAGAATAATGGGTTAATTACCTTCTTAGCATGTCATGAAGTTATGCACAGGCCTGGACCATTCATTTGATTCAGGTGTGTTGACCCAGGGTAACACCTAAAACATGCAAGACATCGGCTCCTGAGAAGTGGAGCTGAGCACCTCTGATATGTGCATCCCAGTACTTTAAAATATCATTGAAAAGTAAATGTATTCCAATAATTTAATTTAAAAAGGGAACTATAAAGATCCATTATGCACAACTGATATATTCCAACTGTTTCTTTCTAGTAATTTAATAATCGTGGGATATAAGCAACGAATATCAAAAATTCAGTTTCTTAGGGCACGGCGCATGGTGTAGCGATGGAGCGCGCAACCCATATACAGAGGCCTCAGTCCTCGATGCAGCTGTCCCGGCTTCTGACCCGGAGACCTCTCCTGCATGTCTTCCCTCTCTCTCCACCCCACCTCCTGTTTGCCCACTTTGAAAATAACAAAAAATAGAGGCCACTAGTGCCACAAAATATTTGAAATTCAAGTGCTTAGAAAATGTAAAAATTAAATAAATAAAAAAGAGGCAGAAGTCTCCACAAGTAGGGTGAGCCTTAAAATGTCCTTGCTACAGAAGCTGGATGTTCATTGACTGCTATATGCAAGCACATTAAGGGAATGTTACAGGAATAACCACAGTGTGAGAGAACTGTGAGGAACTTAACTATAAAATCTTACATTTTTATTTGCATCCTGATTTGGCTCTGTCGCCACCAACTCTCCAATCAGCAGAGGCTTCAGAAACTTCTGCACAAACTTTTGATCAGGATGAAAGGCTGCAAAAACTTCCTGGAAAACAAAAATTAGAAGCTGAACAAAACTTAGGCAGAGTTAAGAGCTTTTCACCAAAATCACACATATGTTGGAGCAAACCAAACTTCAGCTGAGCTGAGTCCAACAGAGGTCAACATTACCACGACCTTTGTATAGTGTGAGGTCTAGGAGATATGTGCTGGTCATAATATACAGCTCAAAGTCCCCCTCTAGATTTGTTCTGAGAGGATCTACAGACCTATTGGCATCTCTGGTAAAGATCTGTAAAAAGATTTTTTTACATAATAATTTTTCTGCAGAAATCTAATCTCAAATAAAAATAATGAAAATCAAGCCTTTAAATTAGGCACATAATTTCAGAGAGGAAAAAATTATATTGAGAAATATATTTCTTTACACTTTGTACCTTGAGCCAACTGTTACTTGGTCACTTGGTATTGAGGTCTCTAACAAGGTTAGAGCAAGGGACTCTACAAAAGTTTCCAGGGCCTTTGGAATACAATCAGACCCACAGCACCACTAATCCTCCACCATACCAGACAGTGAACACCGGCAGAGTTTAACAAACTCCACTAATTAACATTTGGGTTGGTAGGACAGAAGCATCTTTGTCCTGACATGCCTCCTAAACAACTGGTTGGCATGTAGATAGCATCTGATGGGTATCATGAATAGTTGGTGACCCCAAGGTGCCAACTAATGCTACAGCTCTCCAAATATGAGTTTTGGAGAGTTTTGTTTTTTATTTACCTCTCTTACCATCCTCCCAGTGTATTTGGAGGCAAAATAAATGGGTCTTCTTCATCCAGCCTTGTTAAAGTTGTTCTAAACTTTGTAAATAATCATAGCACTGTCTAAAGGTTTAGGAAAGTAGAGCTTTTCTTATTTCCATTTCCTGGTTCCTTCATTGAACAGTATGCTTTCTTGTCGTTCCCATTCCGAGTTTCCGTGTCACATCATAACAACCCTCCATGGAAACAGGAGGTCAAGAGTTATTAACATGTTCCTAGGCAACTTGCGAACATGAAATCTATACTTCATAAAACAAAAATTCAGATGCATTCATTTTATAAGAATTTTAGGCCTGCCAACAAGAGGTATACCACTGATATAGTAAAAATAAATACATATATAAAATTATTTCTTTATTTAACCTGAAATAATGAGCTTAATTTAAAAGTTGGAATCTTTAAAAGAAATTTGAACAAATAATCTTACAGCAATACATTTACAATTTATTTTATTTTATTATATTTTCCACATCTATGCCTGGGTTGCTTTTTTACAATTCTGCCAACACTGGGCATGGCTTGTAGAAGCTTGTAAATCTTGGTGGGCACACCTTAGTGTGCAAGAAATAGAATCACAAATAAACATGTTAAAGTTTAAAGTAACTGGACTCTCCTAGTGCTCGATTCATATTTTTGCATCAGTAATCAGAGAACATGTTCTTATATTTGCTTTACAAAACGTTTTGCTGAAGCAGTGGATGACCCTCAACCAGGTCTGAGTTTAACTGCCTGGACCCATGAGAAGTGTGGTTTGAAACTCTCCTTCGTTTCTCCAGTATCGCTGAATAACTTCTAGCAGGAATTTATAAAGTGTCACCTTTCTAAAACCTTGTCTTCGTGTTTAAATTTTAAACCATAAACAGTACATGCCAGTAAGTGAATACAATTATTCACGTTCTAAAAATATAACGCTGTCTTTAAAAACCTTTTATTTGAGATTTTTGGAGATTTTGAAACAAAAAAACATTTAATAATTATGTCCTACAGGGATTTTTGCTCTGGCAATGAAGCTTCATACAACAATTCTGCCCCTTTTTTTCTTTTCATCAGTTGTATTAACCTGCAATACAGCTGTCTGCAAAGTAAAGATAATTAAGGGCATAAAAAAGTCGTTATCAGTTAGGAACATGTTATTTGTATCATGTAAAAATGTGTGAGCCAACCGGTACAGTCTATATTTTATTTTTCTCATTTTGGCCCTGGTTATATTCCCCTGTTTTGACTCAATAAAGATACTAAAATAAAATACTGTCTGTGGTATATTGTCGCCAAAGTGGCTGAAGAAGGGCAGCAGACTGATGTTCTCCAGTGTAGCAGGTGGTTTATTTACAAAAAGAGCAACCACAAATATGTACAAAAATGACTTAAACTTGAAAGTGACAAAATAAACATAACTATACTCAAACCAACCAAAATTAACGTCACGTGCACACAGCTACACTGACCTGGTCCTCCCTCCTTAACTTCTTTCCTGATCTGCTTAAATACCTTCATGCCCTTCCAAACACAATTAACTGAAATGGAATCTTCCATCTTGCAGGTATATTCCAACATGAGAAATAATCTCAAATCACTGAAGCTACTTCTATCTAGCAACAACCCTGTGTTTACAGTTTAACAATCATATCCTAACTCTAACACATCAAAACTAACAAACAAAACCCCAAAGTTAACTTAACACTTTAACAGTTTCTTCTCCCCTCTTCACCTGGTACCTCCTGTGACATCACTTCCCTGAAACCTCCAAATACAGGAGGTTAGGCCGCACCTCCTCCTTTAGTTCCTTGAACACAGGTAAGTGGTAAAATCACTAGCTGGAACTAGGCAAATGGAGTTCATCCATTTTACCACACTGTCATTAACTTTTTCCATTACTTTCATTACATTTCATTACTATTTTTTTTAGAATACCCAAAGGAAAAACTTTAGCTTCTGTGTTAAAGAAAAGCTAAAGAATACATTTGAATTAAAAGACCCCAAATAAAGACTTCTAAACTGCAATTCCCACGATAAGATAAACTTTTATAAGTTTATGGTCAGTAATGAAGCCACTGAAACAATTAAATTGACAAAGGCATGTGGATCTCCTCTCCCAGACACATCCGGTATTAACCCAACATAAAACGAGGTCATTAGTAATCGGGCTAGCTGCAGCTGCACCAATCCAGCTTTGCCAATGTCAAATTGGAATTTTTTAAGAATCAAATGGTAGTTCTGTTCATTATATTTATTATAATATTTATAACACTCAGACTTGTCAAGTTGACATATGGCGACGTGCATTTGGAAGCATTAAATAATGTGTTGATCACAGATCATGTTCAGTTACACATTACACGTACACAACTCAAAGGTCACAGTTTGGTTCATTCTGCAATTTCAAATGTTAACAACCCTATTCAAAAGCAAAGTTTTTGCAAAGATGTTTACATTTATTATTTATAGTTTTTTTTCACAATTTCTGCTCAATGACAAACAAAATGCTGAAAGCTAATATATAGCCCTGATATAGACCTTTATATGCCATCTATATTTAGGCAATATTTAGACTGAGTAACATTTGCACTTATATATTATTTATAGCTCCCACGCAATTAATTAAAAATAATAAGGATCACAAAGGGTGTAAATTTCACAGCAATCCCAGAACTCACAAACTGAACCTTACAGAGAGCCTCAATATGAATAAACTAATCCCATCGTGTTTTCAGGTGTTATAACAATAGAAAATTCATGAAAACAAAAACCTTTCATGCATCTTAAAGTATTAAAGTATGAGAGGAGGTTTAAACCTCAGAAATGGAAAATAAAATTTAAATAAAGACTTTTTCATTCGAAAGGTATGAATTACTTTTATCCATAGCACGTATTGTATAAAAGCAGCCAAACTGTTTTATAGATAACATAACGTGTCAGGGAATATTATGCAGACAGAATGGCACAATTTCCCCACAGGGACGCATTTGCAATTAACATAGTGTCATTTGTACTTTTAGCGATATATTTACATCATAAAATACAACAACATTACAAAAAAAAAAAAGTATTTACCGTTGCATCCTCTCCAGCATAATGCCCGATTACTCGGGACCCTCCTGGATGTCGTTTGACCCATTGGCTGATGTTATAAACCTGTCGGTTGACCACCAGCCACTGGTCGTTCCGGCTGCGGTGCTTCTGCACCTCCTCCCAGGTATAAACACCTGCAGCCTTCCCGCTACCTGGCTCTGCTGGCTCAGTCTGCTGTCCTCCACCTCCCATCTTCTCTGCTGCTGCCCCTGTCTGGATTCACCTGCTCACAAGAGGACCAGTCTGCCCTCACACATGGATGGGAAAAATATATAAACACATAATCCAAATAGACCTAGGGCTTTCCAGCAAAGATCAGCCAGAAGCTACCAGTTAGCATTAATAAAGCATGCATTGTTCTGCATGATAATGCTTTCACTTTTGTCTCACATTATGCGGCGATCAGGTGAATTACAACAAATATTTGTAACTTACAGCATCCAGACTGCTTCTCCTCGGCCTTCAGTCACATGTAGAGAGCCTTTCAACCCCAGCTCCGTTAAACTGCCTTATAAAAGCAAGAAGGCGACCATAAAACCCGACCAAGTTGGCAGCCCTTCCTGATAGGCCCTGTTCCCTCTCACCCCGCACACCGCCCCTCTCCGTGCTTCACGAACTTCGAGCGGATCTTTCGAGCATTTCTGGCCAATCGCAGAAGAGCAGGTCTGGGTTGTTGGAGCGCTGCCTCTGCACCATGGGTACAAGATGCTGCTGAGGTTATGTGAGTGGGAGTGGATTCAGATCAGACTGGGAACACTCAGCTGCAGAGACCCCCCAATGGCCGGACCCTGGAAGTGCTGCTTATTTAACACAAGGGGAATTAAATAGGGCATAGGTTACAACAGTCCATCCAGTCGTTGTGTTCCAGCTCCAGTTGCTCCTGCCGCATTTTCTGGTTTAAACAGATTATACAGACGCAGACAAATGGGCTGGGGATTATCTGAAGTAACAGCTAGATTAGTAGATTAGAGGTAAATTATAACAATAGAGTGAGACAACATTTTACTTAAAAGCGAGAGCATCAATAAATGCAAACGTTTGACTTTTTCTGATCGGGGGGCGGGGACAAGGAGGAAGCAGCTTCCCACAGACTGCTGCACATTTCTTACACAACAGGTTACACAATGAGCAGATTACAAGTCTCCTCGTTTCTTAGCACCAGAGCCCCCCTGACTGTTAAACGAATACAGTAATCCAGGTTAGGCTTCTCTCTGTGGTCATTTTATTTCTTTCTCGGATATTTCTACCTTTGTGCAGCAGGTGGTAAATATATAATGTTGTCTTATGATACATTGCCTTGTAGAAGTACTCATGCCCTTTGAACTTTTCCCACATTTGGTCGTGTTACAACCACAAACATCAATGTAATTTATTATTTTTTAAATGTGATAGACAAAAAGAGTAACACTGAATTGTAAATTCAAATTGATAATTTATTTATTTATTTTTTTTACAAATAAGTCTATTTAAAGACTTTGAGTCAATGCTTACAGCTAGAAAAAATAAAGCATATTTCTGAAAGGTACCTCTAGCACTATCTAACATTTCACCCCACGATCTGTAACTTGACCTTCTAACTTTTGATCTTTTCTGGTCCAGAGCATTTAAAACTTTTCAGTGTTTTCCAAATGTATTGTTCTGTGTTTTGGGTGATGTCTCTATCAGCATTGCAGATCCAGAGACTGAAAATCATTCAATTCTTGCCATAAAAGCCCATTAACTCAGACAAGCTTTTCTATTACTCGTACTCGTACTCGTCGTCTTCCGCTTTATCCGGGACCGGGTCGCGGGGGCAGCAGACTCAGCAGAGACACCCAGACGTCCCTGTCCCCAGACACCTCCTCCAGCTCCTCCAGGTGGAGCCCAAGGCGTTCCCAGGCCAGCCGAGAGACATAGTCCCTCCAGCGTGTCATGGGTTGTCCCCTGGGCCTCCACCCGGTGGGCCGTGCCTGGAACACCTCCCGAGGAAGGCGTCCAGGAGGCATCCAGTATAGATGCCCGAGCCACCTCAACTGGCTCCTCTCAATGTGGAGGAGCAGCGGCTCTACTCCGAGCTCCTTACCCTATCTCTAAGGGAGTGCCCGGCCACCCTACGGAGGAAGCTCGTTTCAGCCGCTTGTATCCGGGATCTCGTTCTTTCGGTCATGACCCAAAGTTCATGGCCATAGGTGAGGGTAGGAACGTAGACCGACCGGTAAATTGAGAGCTTCGCTTTTCAGCTCAGCTCTCTCTTCACCACAACGGACCGGCACAGTGCCTCCATTACTGTGGCAGCTGCACCGATCCGTCTGTCGATCTCCCGCTCCATTCTTCCATCACTCGTGAACAAGACCCTGAGATACTTAAACTCCTCCACTTGAGGCAGGAACTCCCCTCCAACCTGAAGAGGACAAGCCACCCTTTTCCGGTCGAGAACCATGGCCTCGGACTTGGAGGAGCTGATCTTCATCCCAGCCGCTTCACACTTGGCTGCGAACCACCCCAGCGGATGCTGTAGGTCTTGGCTAGAGGGGGCCAGCAGGACCACGTCATCTGCAAAAAGAAGAGACGAAATCCACTGGTCCCCAAACCAGACCCCCTCCGCCTCTTGGTTGCATCTAGAAATCCTGTCCATAAAAGTTATGAACAGGACCGGCTTTACTATTCCTGTTAAATTTAAACATCCCCACCGAATGATGCTGCTACCACCATGTTTTACAGAGGGGTGGTGAGTTCAGGGTGATGTTCAGTGTTAGTTTTCAGCCTCACACAAAATCATTTTTCAATCTAATCTAATTTTAATCTCATCCGACCAAAGCACCTTCTCACATGTTTGCTCTGCTGGTGGAGAACTCTAAATGGGACCTCTATAGGCTTTATACTTGACACTGTTCCATAAAGTGCTAATTTGTAAGTTCTACATCTAATAGGTGTCTTCTTAACAGATTATTTTACCTGAAGTGGGGAGTTGTGCTGCTCTTCCAGAGTTACCATAGGTCACTTGACTTCTTTTTCTTTAATTGATGGTCTCCTCGGCCGGCCTGTCAGTTTAGATGTGTTGCCATGTCTTGGTAGGTTTGTTCATGTGTCTTAGTGTTTCCATTTTGAGATGATGGGTTGAACAGTGTTCTGTGAGATGTGCAAAGATTTAGATATTGCTTTTTAACCCAATTTTGCTTTAAACCTCTCCTGAACTTTCTCCCTGACCTGTCTGTTCGCTGTCAAAACTCTGAGACCTTTACAGAAAAGCTGGATTTACATTTATTTTAATTGAATTACAGGTTGATTCTACTATGAATCACCTGACTTCTGAAGACAATTTGGGTGCACTGGATTTTCCTTAGAGGTATGAGAAATGCATGCATCATTTTTCAGAAATTTTTTATAAAGAAAAATTGAAAACCTTGTCTCCTTTTCCTTCCACCTCATAGTTATGCTTTACTTTGTGCTGTTCTGTCACATACAATCGCAATAAATTACGTTAATTTATTATGTGGTTGTAGTGTGAGAAAATGCTAAAACATTCAAGGAGTTGAATTTTTTTCTGAGACACTTTTAATATTTTGTTAGTATGTCACCAGCTGTTGAGTGTTTTTATTTGGTCATTTTGATCCATCTGTTTTCTCTACCCCCTTCTTCCATACTGGGTAGCAGGGGAGCTGGTGCCTTTCTTTAGTGGTCTACGGGCGAGAGACGGGGTACACCCTGGACAGGTGATCTGTCCATCGCAGGGCAACATAAAGCACAAACAACCATTCACACCAAGGATAAATTTCAGAGAGACAAATTAACCGCTCATATTTTTGGACTCTGGGAGAAAGCTGCAGTACCCGGAGAGAACCCTGCATGCATAGGGAGAACATGCAAACTTCATGCAGAAAAACCCCAGGCCGGGAGTCAAACCCAGGAACTTTTTGCTGCACGTGCTACCCACTGCACCACCGCGCAGCCCACTTTGGTGTACATGACGCATGTATATGGCAATTTAGTGTTGCTTCGTAGCAAGTTTGCGTCTAATCATGGAAACATGTCTTTCTGGACATTTTTTCATGTCATTAAATCTGTAATTTTGTGTCTGTTTGCAGTCCTTTCATGTCTCCATGTACGTATCAAACTTTTCTGTTGTGTTCATTTTGTCTCATAGTTGTCATTCAGTTTTTTTGTGTTTAAATGTATTAGATTTTCTTTCAAGACACATTCCCATTGCAGTTCTTTGAAAAGCAGATCTTGTGAAATACTTACTTTAATGACTTAACTTAATTTATGCACTGCAGATAGATCTGTAATTACAGTGTGGAAGTACAGGGGTTGGACAATGAAACTGAAACACATGGTTTTAGAGCACAATAATTTATTAGTATGGTGTAGGGCCTCCTTTTGCAGCCAATACAGCGTCAATTCGTCTTGGGAATGACATATACAAGTCCTGCACAGTGATCAGAGGGATTTTAAGCCATTCTTCATGCAGGATAGTGGCCAGGTCACTATGTGATACTGGTGGAGGAAAACGTTTCCTGACTCTCTCCTCCAAAACACCCCAAAGTGGCTCAATAATATTTAGATCTGGTGACTGTGCAGGCCATGGGAGATGTTCAACTTCACTTTCATGTTCATCAAACCAATCTTTCACCAGTCTTGCTGTGTGTATTGGTGCATTGTCATCCTGATACACGGCACCACCTTCAGGATACAATGTTTGAACCATTGGATGCACATGGTCCTCAAGAATGGTTCGGTAGTCCTTGGCAGTGATGCGCTCATCTAGCACAAGTATTGGGCCAAGGGAATGCCATGATATGGCAGCTCAAACCATCACTGATCCACCCCCATGCTTCACTCTGGGCATGCAACAGTCTGGGTGGTACGCTTCTTTGGGGCTTCTCCACACCGTAACTCTCTTGGATGTGGGGAAAACAGTAAAGGTGGACTCATTAGAGAACAATACATGTTTCACATTGTCCACAGCCCAAGATTTGCGCTCCTTGCACCATTGAAACCGACGTTTGGCATTGGCATGAGTGACCAAGGGTTTGGCTATAGCAGCCCGGCCGTGTATATTGACCCTGTGGAGCTCCCGACGGACAGTTCTGGTGGAAACAGGAGAGTTGAGGTGCACATTTAATTCTGCCATGATTTGGGCAGCCGTGGTTTTATGTTTTTTTGGATAGAATCCGGGTTAGCACCCGAACATCCCTTTCAGACAGCTTCCCCTTGCATCCACAGTTAATCCTGTTGGATGTGGTTCGTCCTTCTTGGTGGTATGCTGACATTACCCTGGATACCGTGGCTCTTGATACATCACAAAGACTTGCTGTCTTGGTCACAGATGCGCCAGTAAGACGTGCACCAACAATCTGTCCACTTTTGAACTCTGGTATGTCACCCATAATGTTGTGTGCATTTCAATATTTTGAGCAAAACTGTGCTCTTACCCTGCTAATTGAACCTTCACACTCTGCTCTTACTGGTGCAATGTGCAATCAATGAAGACTGGCTACCAGGCTGGTCCAATTTAGCCATGAAACCTCCCACACTAAAATGACAGGTGTTTCAGTTTCATTGACCAACCCCTGTATGTTCATCATCTTCCACTTAATGTTTTATCTGGTTAAACATCAATAAATGTCTTAGTAATTAAAATTTGATTAGATCTGCCAGATTTTCATACAAGCATAATTTGGTTTTTCACTCCTCCAATTCTACAATCAAAACCATAACTAGATCTTTGCACATCCTTTCACCATCTCTGTGTTCATTAGCTTGTTGTATAAAGTCCAGTCTGTCATTTTAAATCCTTGTATATTTAGAATGCCAAGTTTAGCTTTAGAATAAGGATAAAGACCTCATTCCAAAAGTTTGCATAATGCATGATTACATTTGGCGCTTTTATTTATTTATTTGCTCATTGGTTATCTGGCTCATCTGATGGTTTGTAGTTACATACTTACAACCTACAGGATCATCAGCAAAATAGGAGAAATTTAAACTCACTGTCATACTTTTGAATTTTAGTTTGTGCTGTGAACTATTCTGTTCTGTTTTTAATTTAAATCACTTTCGTTCACATTACTGATAGAGAATAAAGACACAATATTTGTTATTAAACACTAAATGCTACATGCAGTAAGGTATAAAATCGTGACATTTTTATTTTCCTTTCAACTGTATAATACTGTAAAAACTAATTTTAGCATGCAAAACAAATCTTTTGGAAAATATACTGCTTTTCTACATGTTAGCACTCAATGGACAGTCAGTACTGGAAGGAAACATGATCTGCTGATAAAGAAAAGGTAACTGGAGATGATGCATTCATCAGGAGGTCTGAAACCAGCTACAGCATGACCCAGATTGCTATAGGGAACAATCAGCTGATTATTTCCCTTTCATTTGTCTGAAAAGATGCAAAAAAAAAGCATCTAGTTGCTGCACTGAATAATGTTTTTATTGTTGAAGCATGGGTTCATTCTCCCTTTAGAACTACAGGTCCTTCTCAAAATATTAGCATATTGTGATAAAGTTCATTATTTTCCATAATGTCATGATGAAAATTTAACATTCATATATTTTAGATTCATTGCACACTAACTGAAATATTTCAGGTCTTTTATTGTCTTAAACGGATGATTTTGGCATACAGCTCATGAAAACCCAAAATTCCTATCTCACAAAATTAGCATATCATTAAAAGGGTTTCTAAACGAGCTATGAACCTAATCATCTGAATCAACGAGTTAACTCTAAACACCTGCAAAAGATTCCTGAGGCCTTTAAAACTCCCAGCCTGGTTCATCACTCAAAACCCCAATCATGGGTAAGACTGCCGACCTGACTGCTGTCCAGAAGGCCACTGTTGACACCCTCAAGAAAAAGGGTAAGACACAGAAATAAATTTCTGAACGAATAGACTGTTCCCAGAGTGCTGTATCAAGGCACCTCAGTGGGAAGTCTGTGGGAAGGAAAAAGTGTGGCAGAAAACGCTGCACAACGAGAAGAGGTGACCGGACCCTGAGGAAGATTGTGGAGAAGGGCCGATTCCAGACCTTGGGGGACCTGCGGAAGCAGTGGACTGAGTCTGGAGTAGAAACATCCAGAGCCACCGTGTACAGGCGTGTGCAGGAAATGGGCTACAGGTGCCGCATTCCCCAGGTCAAGCCACTTTTGAACCAGAAACAGCGGCAGAAGTGCCTGACCTGGGCTACAGAGAAGCAGCACTGGACTGTTGCTCAGTGGTCCAAAGTACTTTTTTCGGATGAAAGCAAATTCTGCATGTCATTCAGAAATCAAGTTGCCAGAGTCTGGAGGAAGACTGGGGAGAAGGAAATGCCAAAATGCCAGAAGTCCAGTGTCAAGTACCCACAGTCAGTGATGGTCTGGGGTGCTGTGTCAGCTGCTGGTGTTGGTCCACTGTGTTTTATCAAGGGCAGGGTCAATGCAGCTAGCTATCAGGAGATTTTGGAGCACTTCATGCTTCCATCTGCTGAAAAGATTTATGGAGATGAAGATTTCATTTTTCAGCACGACCTGGCACCTGCTCACAGTGCCAAAACCACTGGTAAATGGTTTACTGACCATGGTGTCACTGTGCTCAATTGGCCTGCCAACTCTCCTGACCTGAACCCCATAGAGAATCTGTGGGATATTGTGAAGAGAACGTTGAGAGACTCAAGACCCAACACTCTGGATGAGCTAAAGGCCGCTATCGAAGCATCCTGGGCCTCCATAAGACCTCAGCAGTGCCACAGGCTGATTGCCTCCATGCCACGCCGCATTGAAGCAGTCATTTCTGCAAAAGGATTCCCGACCAAGTATTGAGTGCATAACTGTACATGATTATTTGAAGGTTGACGTTTTTTGTATTAAAAACGCTTTTCTTTTATTGGTCGGATGAAATATGCTAATTTTGTGAGATCGGAATTTTGGGTTTTCATGAGCTGTATGCCAAAATCATCTGTATTAAGACAATAAAAGACCTGAAATATTTCAGTTAGTGTGCAATGAATCTAAAATATATGAATGTTAAATTTTCATCATGACATTATGGAAAATAATGAACTTTATCACAATATGCTAATATTTTGAGAAGGACCTGTATGTGTCACGATGTGGTTTTGGGGTGGACCAAAGTGCAGACAAGAGCTTGGAAGCAGCATCTTAATAATCCTTCAACGTTTATTCTGAAGGTCAAAAACATAACAATACACTGCAGGTACGAACCAAAGACTAGATCCAAAAACTTACAAAAACACTGCAGGTACTCAAGGCAAGGATGAGGGTAGTGCACAGAGTTGTGAACGAGGTTGTGACGAACACAGGAACCAGCAACAAACAATGACACAAAACCAACTGATATACTGAGGGATAACAAAGGGCAGGTAATCAGAGAAAACAGGGAACAGGTGTGACAAAGAGGCAGGGAGGCAGAGGGAACAGGTGAAACAAATACAAAGACTGAGGATGGGCAAAGTAACTAATAAATAACAGAAACACAGACCAAGCAAACCTATAGACAAAGATAAATAATCAAATGGGGAATTAGAAAACTAGAATAATTATGAACTAAAGTAAACAGAGAAACTAGAGGGAACATAGGAACAACAACAACCTAAGAACAAACAAAGAACCCATAAAGAAAACCTGAATACAAAAGTAAACAAACCTAACCACACTGACTAAATTAACTGGAAAGGAAACAGAAAATAAACTAGTAGTACAGACATGGTGCTTCAAGGTCTTTAAGTGCTCCTTCAACTATACATCATTTTTATGAAACTCCAACCAGGTCAGAAAGCTTTGATGCTTTAATACCTCCACCCTCACCTCCTTTGACTCCTCTAATAACCTCTGACCTACCTGACTTTTAAACAAATCCTTACCAAATGTATTTTTTCCACTCCTTCGTTCATATTGTTATGTTTTGCAGGGACACCTTAAAATATGTCTTCTCTTTAAAAACTAAGAGTCATGCAAACAATTTAAAATGTGCTTTTGTCATACATGGACCCCGTCTGCGAAGTTTTATAGAACTTGGTTTCGTGCTTAATTAAAAAAATGTTGACATACAGGGAAACAGAAAATAGTCATTTGAAAATAGAAAATCATTTATTTCAGAGCTCCATGCAAATTCTTTCATTTGTATTTTTTATTATGCTGTGTAACATCTTTATGGAGAGAGGCACATGCATCACTGTAGTTTTGGAAGAAAACTAAATTAAACCTATGGCTTTGAAACCTTAGTCTTGATTGCTACAGTTACAGAAAAACAAGCATTCCTGTGAATTTAGATATATCTAGTTTATTGTGTAATAAAGGGCAAACTATTAAAAACGTTGCATATTTGTAATTATTGTGTAACTATTAAAAAAGTTGCATGTTTCTAACAGAACAGAACAAAATGAGGATTGTGAAATTTGATGAGATTTTCCTTTGCTATGCCAGAATAATTACAATTTGAGCATAATTATTCCATCAGTAATGAAACTTGTCAAAACAAGTCAGAATTTTAATTCACTTATTTATTAAGAATATTAATTTAACCTAAAACACGACTTGTGTCAATAAAGATCATTTAAAATTGTCTAAGCTTTAAATACTTCCCCAGTCCATTAACTACGCCATCTACAAAAAGGAAAACAAATAAGTCTTACGCTATCAGCTGTTTTTTAATTCACAACACACAACAGGTTTTTCATCCAGAAGATCACTTGGTTTATAAACAGCTCATCATTTATGAAGATATGCATCAAGCCAGAGATCCCCTGAGGTTTTCAGTGAACTGAAGGGGAAAACAAAATGGGAAAACATCAGTTTGTGACCAGGCTGGTGAGCAGGCAAGCAGTGTGTTAAAGACAGATTTCATTTGCCATCATTGTTCTGTTCATGCATTTTAAATCAACTGGAGGATTATTTTCAGTTTAGTTAGACTAGTTATCAGTTATTACCTGACAACATCAGTCATGCCTCGCCACAAAGTTTTTGTCTGGTAAGGGATCCCATATTTGTCGCACAGTTCACGGGTCCTCTGAGCAACCAGGTGGTAATTGTGTCTCGGCATTGTTGGAAACAAACTTACAAAATAAAAACAAAAACAAAATGACAAGAAGAATCAGACTCTGAAAAAAAAATCCAACTAACTTGCATCTGAGAACTTTTTGAGCTTTCTTCAAACAAACGTTTTAGTACCTTACGATAACTGTCTTTTCACAATTTGGAAAAGTCCCAATGATGATGTGATGGCTTTGCAAGATACTGATAGCCTAATTCATAACAACTGAGGTAAATGGAGGCCCATCGGTGGATGTATTTTGAGGCAACACCTAAAACATACTGCCTGCTTGTGTGAAAACATGGAAACATCCAAAGAAATCTACCGAAATATTAGGACAAGAGCTGTGGACCTCCACAAGCTTGGTTCCGTGCAAGTATAAACACAATAGGAATGTCCAGCTATCGTAAAGTTCGGGGAGGAGATGGGTTGTATTCCAGAGATAAACATGTTTTGGTAAAACATAAGTAAAAGATCTTCTGAAGAAGCTTGCCAAAGCTGGTAAGAGAGTGTCATTATCCACAGTGAAACTTGTCCTGTACCAACATTGACAGAAGAGCCACTCAGCAAGGAAGAAGTAATCACACTGAAAGTTCTACAAAATCCTCCCAAATGGCCCCTTGGCTGTACTTTGATCACCCCATTAGTTGCAAAGTCATG
The DNA here is from genome assembly GCF_021462225.1 of Girardinichthys multiradiatus. NCBI lineage: Eukaryota > Metazoa > Chordata > Actinopteri > Cyprinodontiformes > Goodeidae > Girardinichthys > Girardinichthys multiradiatus. Next base: position 24,448,121 of record NC_061795.1, on the reverse strand, counting down.
TTTCGGAGCCTTCGATCTCAGTCCCATAGAACATTTAAGGCCAGAGCTGAAACGTGTGTGTGTGTGTGTGTGCACAAGGCAACTTTTAGATTTGACCCTCTTACGCAAACTGTTGTGAAAAACCTATGGAAAAATTCCCGCAAAGTTTGACATAGATCATAACATTTGAAGAGCAACTTTACCAAATACAAGCAAAATGTATTTAAAGTCATGAATTTGAAGAAAGTTTTATAAAACGTTCAAAAATAATTCTCTCTTCTTATCCTGACAATAAATAGATTTAATTATTATCTTATCTATACCCTGTGCTGTTTGGTGAAATATTTTCAGTGATGAAGATTGCAGGCATTGCTTTCATATTGTCTAATTTTGCAGCGTTCAAACTGCCAACCAGCAGCTTTACCAGTGTCAGAGAAGCTAGGACTGAAATATGTTAAATCATAAAGATCATGCAGTATTTAGAAGTTGCCAATTGCACACAAGGCCAAGAACATTGACATCTTAGAAAAAGCATTAATTTAGTGCTCCAAAACATTGGCTTGGCATCATAAACAATTTCAGTCATAAATTAGATAGACAAAAAAACATTTGTCTATCCATAGAGCCCATTCACATGAGATCATTTCTTTATTTGAAATGAACGTACATAGTCATCAAATTTTGTTTGGTTTAATATTTTTAGTCAGTGATTTGGACTTACTGGTGTTCGATTTGAAAGTTGAGGTGTCCGCTGAACCAGTCGTTGAAGAAGGACTGTTCTATATTACATGTGGCTTGTAACTAAAACAGAAAATGGCACATAAGCATCAATCATCATTTAGAGGTAGACAATGGCAAGAAACACTTTTCTGCTTAGACAATCGAGGCAATACAAATTGTTAAATGCACCCTTCAAATAAAAGCGTTAATTTTAACACACAGCAGACATGTCTAACCATGGTGGAGTTCCACAACTAAGGTTTATCAAAACATTTTTGATAAATAAAGGAAAACCCTTGATTGTTGTTAGATTTCTAAGAGCTGAATATCTCATATAATTAACATATTGTAGTCGTTTGTTTCCTCAGTCAAGAGTTTTCGAGTAGCTGCAGTGGGAAAAGCAGTTAAGGCAGAGTTTGGTTCATTTGATCCAGCCAAAATTAAATAAGGCAAAAGCCTAGAATAACATTTAAAACCTTTGAATTGTAATTAATGTGATGAGCAGAAGGATCTGAAATTAGCTTTTAGGAGTTAAAAGCCGAATCGGTTGATAGATCAAACACTTTGCTGAGTCCAAAATTGAATCTTCAGAGTTTTAAAGTATAGGTTTACATGCATAAATTGTCTAGGTAAAAAGTTTTTAATCTAATGCACAGTTCAGCAGCTTGTTTTAACTCTCTCTCTTTGAATGACAATTTAATTTCTGGTTTATCCATTTGAGATAAATTAAAAAAAAATGTGGCATGTTTTGTGGTCAGGCCCCTGAGTCAGTACTTCATAGAGCCACATTTGGTGAATTACAGCTAGAACTATTTATTAGGAAGGTCTCAACCATCTTGAGACCAGCTTTGCACATCAGAATTGTCACGATCTGAGGGTGTTTGAGTTGTTTTAGAACCCTGTTCATGATTGTTTTCCATGTGGTGATTTGGTTCATTTCCTTTGTGTTTATTTTCTTGTTCTGATCATTGTGTATGTTCTCTAGGTGGCACGTTAGTTCCTAACTCATTCCTGTATTGTTTATGGTGCAGTTTAAGGCACTTCCTTAGGTTATGTTGCATCCTTGTATTACTGTTTGGTTCTAGTCCTGTTCTGATTTCACTCTTTGCCTTTGCCACAGCAATCAGTTTATTTTAGTCCACTTGCACTTTGTTCATCAGTCACCTTGCTTCACCTGCGCCATGCCCCATATTTACTCCTCTGTTCTGTTTACTCCTTGCTGGTTTAATCTTTTCGTCTCTTTTCTGTTGTTCACGCCTAGCCTGTCCACAACAGTTTGTTTTTGCCAAGCTAAGCCTGACCATGTCCTCAACTGTTGCTACACTACAGCCTTTGTTCATGCCTCCCTCAGCTTCATCCAGCCTCCTGTAAGTTCTCTTTTTAGTTTTTGCATTAAACCATTTATTTCACTGATCTGCTCATGCCTGTCTGCTTTTGGGAACTACTCCGAGAGCCACCCTCCTGACAAAAATAGCTCAAGCTCTGTCAGATTAATGGAGAATTTATGGAAACATCAATTATTAAGTCTTGCCACAATCTTAATTGGATTCAGGTATGGACTTTGACTAGGCCATTCTACTGCATGAATATGCTTTGATCAAAGCCATTGTAGCTCTTGTTTGTTTAGTGTCAGTGAACTGCTGAAACAGGATCATCAGCCCCAGTCTTAAGTCTTTTGCAACCTCTAGGTTATATTTTCCAGATTTCAGAGTATTTAGCTCCATCATCTTTTTCCATCAACTCTGATCAACTTCCCTGTCCCTGCTGGAGAAAAGAATCCCCTCAGCATGATGCTGCCATTAAGACTTTTCAAATAGGAAATGGTGTGTCCAGGGTGTAAACTGTGGTAATCTGTTTCCCAGATTATTGCTCTCCTTGCCCAGTCTGTTAGCTAAAGGCAGCCATGTTTGGGTAACTTTGCTTTGGTGCCATACTTTTTCTCCATTTTCAAATGATGGATTGTACTGTGCTCTGTCAGATGTTCAGGCATGCGTAATTGTTTTGTAAGAAAAGCTGTATTGCTATTACTGACTTCAGAAGCTTATTGGTGTCATTAGATTTTATTTAGGAATATCAGACTCAGGGGGCTAAATGTAAATGCAAGGCACACTTTTCACATTTTATTATTTGATCATTTTCGTTCCACACAATCATTCCACAATTATTCTCTACTTTGTGTTGGTCTACTACATAATATTCAAAGAATAAACAATATCGAACATTTGTCAACATTTAAATATGAATCTATCTGCAAGGCCACAATTTCTAACGTTCATAAATATTCTTTCACAAATATTTTGTACTCAAGGCTGACCTCAGTACTAAATTAAACCCACTTATTCAATGTTTGAGGTTTGCAAAGAGCTGGTTTTAGACGATGTACGATGCTTCACTTTGTTGCTGCCAGAGTAACGGGTTTTTGTGTTCATTTACATAGACCTTTACAAGCCATTTCTGCAAGTGTTACATGACCTTTTTGGAAAAAAGACAACGTCTAATTTTTGATAAAGATCTACTGTAGGAAATTTGCCATTTTCGAGGTTTTAAAATAAAGAAAGACATAAATCTTTTGAAAAAGATAATGGATACTATTTCTTCTAAGGGATGTTGATCTTTGTGGAAAATGTTGTAAAAAAAACTAAATCACATTGTTTCCAACCTAATGACAAGAAACGTTGATCTAAAAAATATTACCGATACTTTTAGGGTCATTCTGTTGTGGAAATTCAATGCAATGATTCCATGAAAAAGTTGAAAAAACTTCTGAAACCTGCATTTATTAATATATTCATATTTAGAAATTATATTATAGATATCATTTTTAGCCAAAGTCACTAACAGCCATTGTGGAAGGTCCAAAGAGCCACTTCCGGCTCTGGAGTCGCAGGTTTCAGACTCCATGTCAGACAACTGGTAAAAATGTAACAACGGTGCAGATTTCATTGAAAAAACTCCAGATACCTGCAGAGTAAGCCAATCCTGGTGCTTTTCATGATCTATATTCATTGGAAGATGGTTCATCTGAGTCACCCACACAAACCAGTGACTCTCCAAAAACCTGCGAAATAAACAATTTTAAAAGTCATATGAAATCTAAAAGTGCTGATCATTTTGTACATTTGCAGTTTTTGTCAATTTGGATTGACACTTTTCATGTACACCATGCATTTCTTTGCATTTTGGGTAATTACGTTCATCCTGTTGCAGCAGATGATATAAAATAATTTTCCAGTATGCATTCATAATATCCGGTATGTGGTCCAATAAAAAATATATAAAAGAAGTGTCTCATAGTTAATTTGGTTTTTCATTTGGTATTCTGTAAGAATTGGCTGGTCTATCCAAGGATCAGAGCCACAATCAAAAAAGATTGTTTGTAATATAAATTCTTCCAAATATATTTTGCAGTTGAATTAAATCGTAAGTGAAGGCTAAGCATTATCATAATTATTTTCTTACACAATTCTTTAAAAAAAACACCTTAAAAAATACCTTACTACCAAATAAATAAAAAGTACTACAATGTTGATCACTTAATAACAAGAACTATTCAATACGAGGCAATAAATGTTTTTTAGATAAATGCCATAACTGTTTTCCTAAAAAAACAACTTTTGGAAACGCAGTTAGGAGTCTTTTTAATTAGGCGCTAAAGTGATCAACAAGCAAGCAACAACTAATTAAATAATTAATGTAAAATACATACCTAACAAAGAGGTTGAGAGCCACAGAGCCAAAAAAGCCATACAGGGGCATGTAGCAGCAGAAGTAGCGGACGTAGAAGGACAAATACCAAGCCAGATCCTTGAAATTCCAAAAAACACAAATTCATTTTTAAAACAATTCACTTTTTAAAAAGGTTTTTCACAACACATTTATGCCAAGTTTGGAAAGTGTGATAAAACTCTAAGTAATGAAAACAGAATCTACAAGCAGAACAAAAGACAAAATGACTCTTAAACTTCCCTTTATATTATTATTATTTATATATATTATATATATTATTATTATTATTTATATTATTTATTATTACTGGATGCTTTGTCTCATTCATTTTATTTGTGCCTGTCTTTCTGAATTTTAGGTCTGTGGCAAATTTCAAATTAAAGCTTGTCAGCTATCCTTATGACTTATGGGTTTCAGATGAAAAATAGAAATGATTCCAAATCTAATATCTATTTTCTTGATTGCCGCACATCTTTTAACTTTTTTAAGGGGTCTTGATCTACACTTCTTTGGACTTATACAACCTTTAACAAAAGAGTAAATGAACTTCTTGTGTCTGAGAAAATACATTAAAGTTTGAGTTTATACTACACTAATTTATTATTTCACATGCACGCACTGCAAAATATGAGGCTGTACATCTTACCACCCAGTTTCTGCGAGAAATCATGACTTTCAACACTTGCAGGTTGAAGATGACTGGGACGACAAGAGGCGGCCCCACTGAAACAGAGGAAAAATATTTTTTTCTCATGGAAAACTTTCATTGTTGTTCTCCTTTCTTGTCTTCTTTGGCTTCTAACAAACATACATAGAAAGAAGTACTGGTGCTGATGATGGTAGGGCATTTGTTTGATCTTCTTGATGCCGTACTGTGAGAAGAACAGAGAACACAGGAGTGTGAGCAGCTGGGCTTCATGGATTGAATGGGTGTAAAACAAATCTTTCAGCTTCTTGCCTCTACAGGTTGAACAGTTCCAAGAACGAAGATGCCCGACATGTTGACATCCGGATCCTTGCTCAGGACATTTGGTTTGGCGTGATGATTGTAATGCAGGTGATTCCACCAGCTGGCTGCTGCTCCCTGTAAAGTTCAAACTCTTAAAAACTGAAAACAATTTACCAAAAAAGTTAAAACATCAAATCTACAAAGGTTACCTTCAAATGTCCAATGACAAATTTGTGTACCAGGTGATTCCACCTGGACGTCTTGAAGACAGAAAGGTGGCCAAAGTCATGCTGCAGCCATCCAGCCTGTGCCTAGAAAAAAAACGTTTAAACGTCACTTTTTCTCTTATCAAAGGTGATATATTATTGCTGTGACAGGCAACCTTCCATATCATAAATAATGTTGAACTCACTTGGGAAGTTGCCAACATGACAGCGCACATTAAGGTCAGAGTCCAGCTCGTTCCCCAGTACCAGACCATTAGCCAGGCGAGGGCCTCCAGGAGCAGAATGTGACCCAGATGGAGGCAGAAGAATAATGGTTTGGCTCTAAAAAGACCTTCCTTCTCCACCTGAGAGCGTAAAGTTTCAAAATCCTGCATGATGGCTGCCTGGGAGCAGAGACAAAGGAAGCTGTAAAGATGAGGCATTGATGTGACATTCATGCAATCAAGGAAAAAGTGGCATCAGAGCAAACATCTAATTTGTGAACAAGCAAACGATCTGTGAGCAATCTGAGATCCACGTGGGACTCTTCTTACATTTTTGTTTCCGTCCTGGCTCGGCTCTGTCGCTGCCAACTCTCCAATTAGCAGAGGCTTCAGAAACTTCTGCACAAACTTTTGATCCGGATGAAAAGCTGTGAAAGCCTCCTGGAAAACGCAAAAGAAAAATTCTGTTATGAGCAAAGCTTGAACACACAAATTTAGAAAAAACCCAGGTAAAAAAATACACTTTATTATACATTACCAATCCATCAAGTGTTTTAATATAAATAAAAGCAGCTTTGAAAGAAATTTAAAAAATGTATTGTTTTGGCAAAAAAATTAAATATTTCATTTTAATTTTTTTATATCCTGATTAAAAGTTTACATTCACAAATGCTTTTTTTTTATTCATACACATACTTTGTTTATGCAGACCATGTCTAAATAGTAAGGTGAGATGGAAAGGAAAAGAGGAGAACTCTGATGACATTACGCTGGAGTTTTATGTGGCTTTCTGAGTAAGTCAAGTCTGAACCCCCCTTTGGTATGGTTGAAAAACACTATTTTGAGGCATGAGGTTAGGATGGAAGTGGTCGTTTCCCCAAAATATTTATTATTTCATAGTACCATTAAAATCTCCTCTTCACCTCTTAGATAATTCAAATATGATGGTCGGAAGGAAATTCTTTCCATGTCATTTGCAGCCTTTGTGTTTATAATGATTTCAAACTGACAGTATTTGAGTGACAAAAATTGATAAACAAAGATAATTTTTGCTAAAATTTTTACATCTACTGCTTTGTATTGACAAACTGTAACGGTAAATTTAAATGAGGCTTTTCTGTAATTTTTAGATTGATGCTGTGAGAAAAATGTGACATGACAACAGAATAAAGCTTTTAAAACCAACATCTGTGCTTGGAGTGGCTTTATGAGACACATAGTTGTGCCTCTGGGGACCCTACTATAAGTGAAGGATGTAACTGGCTGATTTGTACTTGCTTTCTTTATAAAGGCCACAAGCCAAAACACATTAACCTCATGAAGATGTTCCATATGCCAAAAGTCTAGCTGGAGTTTTGACCTTGTCAGAACCTATGCAAATTGGGTCATTTTTAGCTTCAGTTTTGGCCACTCTGCATAAATAAATGTCGGCAAAAATAAAACCTGATGACTTGTCTTCACCACATTCTGTAATGTTTTCACCCAGGAGGTCACTGTGTTGCCTCGCTGATACAACATCTGCATGTTTCTGGCGCTAATCAGTTCTTTGCCCTTTGTAGATCCTTTATTATGACACCTTCAGCGATTATCACTGGGACCGTTTTCTCAAGTTGTTTGAATATTAGTCCCTCCGTGTTCTCTTTGGCATTGTTGCTGCCATAGTCTGATGCTGGAAAAGTTTCCTCATAAGGTGTCCTTGTGAAAAAGCCACACCCAGGGCTGATTACTGCCAGGTCTGCAGAACCAAAAAATTACATACATATAATCTGTCTGACAACACAAGGAAGGATAAAATATCCAAAAAAGGCATACACCATCCTTGGTCTGAAGAAATTCAAGAACAAATGAGAAACAAAGTCACTGGCAGCTATCAGTCTGGAAAGGTTGTCCAAAGCAACTTCTAAGGCTTTGAAACTCCAGTGAACCTCAGTGAGAGCCATTATCCACAAATGGAGAAAACATGGAAGAGTGGTAGAAATTTCTCTTTCCAGGAGTGTCTGACCTACCAACATTACTCCAAAAGCTCATCAATGACTCATCCAGGAGGTTAAAACTGATTTAGATGCAATGGCAGAACGTTACACAGGCTCAAATCACCGCTAACATGGTTGAATTCAGCAAGGAGGAGTAGGCTAAAGCTCTTCCTCAGTGATGTAAATGAATTATTGCCAGTTATGCCAAGGAGTTTAACTGCACCAAATCTGTGACTTACAAAATGTGTTGTTTGAACTTATATTTTGACATGTTACATTGTTTTTATGTTTTGTGCATTATGCAGAGTGATCATTGAGCTTTATAATATAAGGAAGTGTGCTCTGGAAAAAGTCCATATTTACTATATTTCACTGCAGGTAACAGATACAGCTGAAATCCCTGTATTAATGTAATTAGCTAATTGATTGTCATTTAAGTGGGACATATGTACTTGAATCATTCTAACCTTGTCTCGGCAATGGCTGTCTTCTAAAATTAATGCTCTACCCCATCTCTTTGCATCAAAATGGCCTAAAATGCAAAAGTATTGCTGCTAGGAAAATTGCACTTAACAGGAAAAGTTTTCCAGGTGAGAGATTGAGGGGACATAAACAAGGTGGCGGATGTCAAAAAATTGTGAATTGTGTTACCACCAGTGTAGAGCTTGTTCAGTATTAGAAACATGTGGGTCACACAATCACATTTTCCCGCATGATGGAGGACTGTGTCTCAAAGCAACTAATTAAATACTAGGGTCCTAGGATGTGACACAGTCTCAATACATACCACGTTTGCTAAGAAATGTACAACATTTTAACATTTATTGTTAGGGTTAAAAAAATTGTATTTTAAAGGGGGTTTAAGAATCTGTTTAAAACATTTTTTACAACCAATCATTGTACTTTTGTTTCTTGTCATCCATTGTAAAAAAACAAACAAAACATGTATGCACTGAATGCTTGTCGGTCTTGTGTGCACCTTAGTGCGTGCAGTGAACAGAAAGCGAGTCCTTGTGCAAGCAAATCTGAATCTTCAATAAATTCCCAACAAAGAAGTGGTTTTGTGGTCTGCTCTCATAAAAGTTATTTCAGCTCAACAATTTGGTGACCCTGACATGATATGAAAATTACAATTATTTTTTTTAGGGAATTACATTTCTACAATTAACTCTAAATCAGAATAAAATTTAGAGATTGTGGTATGAGGTGTTTATTAAAGAACCAACTCCAGTACATTTACAGATGAAAATAATAATCAAAGGTCAGACCTACCTATATTTTATAGGAGGACTTGTTAGAGTGAAAAGATGATGGGGATAGGGATCTGAAATAAATCTTTATAACAACAACCATTTCACTGAAGAAATGTAAAAAGGATCAATACAACTTTAAAGTCACCTTCCAGAGGATTCTCTATAGATGTAAAACTGTTCAATCTAGATTTTCATAATTTAAAAATACCCAGACCCAACTACCCAGAGTGGTGAAAGACAGGAGAAAATTACCTGTAGTAATTTCTTTCATAAATATTACAGTAGTTGAATATTTTTTAATATTTTACACCATTTAAGATAAAGAGCAGGTTAAATAGCAGAAAGTCAGACCCATTTTAGTGGGCTATATCTTTTGCACCCCAGTAAAATCTCTGAACAAATGTTAACATAACATTGTGACTGTTAAACAAGTCCCTAAAGATTCACTTTAAAAGAATATAAAGTCTGAACGCTTAGAAGTACTTGAACACAATTCAAATGCATGAATTATGTTGTCAAAAAACAATGTCTAATATACACTCACCGGCCACTTTATTAGGTACACCTTGCTAGTACTGGGTTGGACCCCCTTTTGCATAGATTCAACAATGTACTGGAAACATTCCTCAGAGAGTTTGGTCCATATTGACATGATAGCATCACACAGATGCTGCAGATTTGTTGGCTACATCCATGATGTGAATCTCCCGTTCCACCACATCCCAAAGGTGCTCTATTGGATTGAGATCTGGTGACTGTGGAGGCCATTTGAGTCCAGTGAACTCATTGTCATGTTCAAGAAACCAGTCTGAGATGATTTGTGCTTTATGACATGGCACGTTATCCTGCTGGAAGTAACCATAAGAAGATGGGTACACTGTGGTCATAAAGGGATGAACATGGTCAGCAACAAAACTCAGGTAGGCTGTGGCGTTGACACGATGCTCAATTGGTACTAAGGGGCCCAAAGTGTGCCAAGAAAATATCCCCCACACCATTACACCACCACCACCAGCCTGAACCGTTGATACAAGGCAGGATGGATCCATGCTTTCATGTTTCTGACCCTAGCATCTGAATGTCGCAGCAGAAATCGAGACTCATCAGACCAGGCAATGTTTTTCCAATCTTCTATTGTCCAATTTTGGTGAGCCTGTGCGAGGAGCCTGTGTGTCAGGAGTGGCACCCGGTGTGGTATTCTGCTGCTGTAGCCCATCCGCCACAAGGTTCGACGTGTTGTGCGTTCAGAGATGCTCTTCTGCATGCCTTGGTTGTAACAACTGGTTATTTGAGTTACTGTTGTCTTTCTATCAGCTCGAAACAGTCTGGCCATTCTCCTCTGACCTTTGGCATCAACAAGGCATTTGCGTCCACAGAACTGCCGCTCACTGGATATTTTCTTTTTTTCCGGACCATTCTCTGTAAACCCTAGAGATGGTAGTGCATGAAAATCCCAGTAGATCAACAGTTTCTGAAATACTCAGCCAGCCCGTCTGGTACCGACAACCATGCCACATTCAAAGTTACTTAAATCACCTTTCTTCCCCATTCTGATGCTCGGTTTGAACTGCAGCAGATCATCTTGACCATGTCTACATGCCTAAATGCATTGAGTTGCTGCCCTATTATTGGCTGATTAGAAATTTGGGTTAACGAGCAGTTGGATAGGTGTAACTAATAAAGTGGCCGATATATAATTAGATATTTAATAATATAATTAGAGGCTATAAAGGCAATCCCTGCAAATACTGTATTGTAGGAGTCATTTTGTAATACTGGTACTTTTTATGAAACCATACGCTGGTCCTATAATAATATTGTCCTACAGATTTGCAACGCTGAATGAGCCCGTCATATCTTATCATAATTCTTTAACTGTAACACTTATCACCAGAAGAGCGGTCTGTAAATATTTTAGCTTTAATGTTAACTGGTATTTCCTAGAGTTTGAAAGTATCCTGTTTTTCATTCTGATTAAAGCTGATTAAACAGGCGGCATATTTACTGTAGCATCCTCTCCAGAATAGTGACCGATGACATGAGACCCTCCTGGATGCCTTCTGGTCCACTGAGTGATGTTGTAAACCTTTCGACTGATGACCAACCACCGGTCATTCCTGCTGCGATGCTTCTCCACCTCCTCCCAGGTGTAAACACCAGTAGCCTTCCCGCTGTCTGGCTCTGTAGCCTCAGTCTGTTGGCCCCCACCTCCCATCCTATCTGCTGCTGCTATCTCTGGATTCAGGAACCTGCAGCCAGCTGGACACCAAAGGAGCAGTCCGCCACACTTGAAGTTATGAGCGACATAAATAATAATTACTGACAATGACTATAAGAAACGACTGGTGCATCTACAAGTTTGCCAAATCACACACTTGGGTAAAGGAAAAAGCCAGTTTTTGGTGTCTTTCACAAATGCATGCTGCAGTAACGTTAGTAATTGCATTGAACTATGGTGATTATGAAAAAACTCACAGTGCTAAGAGTTATGAGAAGACATTAAAACTTACACAGGTCAGATTTCCGCTGCCTTTCCCGAACTTGAATCACGTCCACAGACCGGTTCACGTTATTTGCGCGCTCGACAAAGACCAACTTTTAAGGAAAGAGGAAATAAAAGCCATCAGTCTGTCCTCTCTGTTTATTCCCCCTCCTTCTACTATGTACTTCGAGCAGATCGTTCGAGGTTTTCTGACCAATCAGCGCACAGCTTTCATACTTTTCGGATGGCTTGGTCGGGCCACCGGAGGCGCAATAAACATTTACAAGATCGATCGATGAGGATGCTGGAGATTTCATAGAGATAAAGTAGTGCGTGCTCAGGAGGGCACTGAAGTACCTTTGTGTTGTTCTAACATCTACAGCTACACCCTGTTATGCTGCCTTTACTGACAGTGAACTGAAATCCAGAGATATTTCATCTTTCATTCTTTTGTTCAAAACAAAGGGAATCTGTCGAGTCTTGGGGAAAGAACTGCGAAGTGAGAAACGTGTCGATTAATTTATAAAAATAAAAAAAAAGAGACAGAATGACGTGCACAAAAAACTGCCCTGCAGAATTTTGATCCTTTTCCCACGACCAGTTGTGTCTATCATCCTGTAGTTCTTAAGCTATATGGTCAACGAGTTTAACACAATATGTGCATTAGATAAGAGGGATTTCCTGGATGTTGTTTTACATCAAACTGGTCAGAGCTCTGACTTCTGAGACAACTGAAGCGCAGCATAAGTAGAGAAACCCTGTTAGAAGCTGTAGACGACTCGGAATAACATTTTCATGTTAGAACAGCCAAGTCAAAGTAAAGACCTAAATCAAATTCAGAATCTGTTGCAAGACTTGGAAACGGATGTTTACAGATACTCTGCATTCAGTATGTCTGAGTCGGAGCAATTTTGCAACAGAAATAGGTACAAATTTCAGTCCCTAGATGTGCAATCAGCTTGAGACACACACACCTAAAGACTTGCAGGTAAAATTTCAGGAAAATGTGGTTCTACAAAGTATCGATTCGCCGTGAATGAATACAATAAATAAATAAAAAATAAACCATATATCCTCGTTCATCTACTTCAAAATGTGCACTACTTTGTACCAGCTAAAAAAAAGACCAAATGTGAATTCAGTGAGTATGAATACATTTGTAAGGTTGTGTAAGAATCATTTATGCTTTGGGGGTGTTTTGCACCCACCCAGGCTGAGCTGGCGAGCTTAACAAAGTCCAAGAAAAATGTAATGAGGAAGAACATTACCTAATCCTGCCATGACATGTGGGATCTTAAGAAACTTCTTTTACAGATCACAATTTTGTCATGCAGTAAGATCATGGACACAAGTACACCTTTATCCTCTGCAAAACCTTACTGGAGAAAGAGATAAGGCTGGAGTACAATCAGTCATGCCACGGCGACCAGTCTCCTGATATCATGATGCCTTTTTGCTTGCTGAACAGACAGTCCACTCCTAGTCCACATATTCATCAATATTTTTTTTTTCCTTGAATTTGTCTAGAGAGCTGATAATACATTTTGCAATCTGAATACATATCTAATGAGAAAAACATATTAAATTTAGAACAAGTTTATGTTTCAAGCTTTTATCTTCTGAGTGCAAATGCAAATAAAATACAAGTACAAGCAATGAGATCAAAGTTTCTGGGGTTTAGTGTTTTTAAAATGTTTTGCTTCAATAAAAAAAAAAAAATAGAACCAAGCAATAAGTTACTTTGTGACAAATTATCATGCAATTAAATCTTTTTAATTAGTTTCAAAGGCTTTTATTTTCAAATACATTAAATTTCTTCAAAGAGTCCTTATTTACAGAGGTAAACCTAGATCATAAAAACTTCAGCAATATTTTCTGCTCAAACAAATACCCACTTCAGGACCAAATTCAGACTGATTGCAAACTATTTGCTTCTTCTTAATGGTTGAAGTTGGTCCCAGTTTGTTGGCTTCTTTTCATCCAGCTCCAACTAGAAAATCACCAAAGGTTCTAAACAGGGTTAGGATCTGGGGGCGGTTTAACGGCCACAAGCCCAGATATTCCAGTGTTACAACCTTTAAGCCACAAAATTATCAGATATGCCTTTTGAGACATAGCTACAAGTAAAAAAAATGTGCCAGGCTGGTTGGAAGAAAGCGTTCTCGGAGGTTGTTTTGATCGCCGCTCTGGTTTATTGCAGTGTTTTTGTGCAGGATTGTGAGTAAGCACACTTCCTTTGATGAAAAATAACCTCACAAATAGACTAATTCAGTGTTGACAATACACATGACTCATTAGTGCTTAACCTTCCTTCTTAGAGAAAGGATTTTATCTGAAATTTGAAGCATTATTCAGAGACAAAACATCAGCACCAGTTTTCTGCAGGACGTTTTTCTTTGCTTGTGTTTTTGTTGGTCAAATTGGCTGTTATCTACCTAACTTTGCATGCAGATTCACACACACTTACCTGTTACTAATGCTAACCAAGCTCTGCGCTGGTGGCAACACATGTCTGTAGGTCGCTGCAGGGGAGGAGACCAAACTCCTCTTGCCATGCTGAACCCTTTCTAACAGTAAATGAACCTCTCAATTTTAAGAAATATTTGTAGCCGAGGTTTTGCACATGTGGAACCATTTGATGTATTTCTATTATGATTTGATGCTTTTCTTTGAAAGTATCTATTGTTAACACGATAAAGCATTGATTTCTAGCACACCTATCTCTCTATTGTAGCAATCAGTCTTTTGTTTATAATGAGAAAAATGGGATTAAGATGGTTTAAGTCTTTTTCACAGCAACAGTTGTGCTTATGGTGAGGGTTGTTAAGCTTTTTTGCAATCAACTGGTTTTCATCTGATCATTGTGCAGAATTATTTAGAAACAATGATGGATGGATGGATGGATGGATTGATGGATGGATAGATGGATGGATGGATGGATGGATGTGTTGGGATCCAGCCATGGGGACAACATGAATGGCCAGTACGAGCTTTTCTGGAACTTTCAAAATAAATTGCATTAAACTACTTCCAGCACAGCCAGAAACGGAATAACTGCGGACTTCCCGTGACGTCACTGTCCGAATAAAAACCCCGCTTTGGCAACAAACTGACCTCTTCCACGCAGGTCCCCATAGGAACTGGATGGAGGGACACAGTGTCTCTTTGCAGGCAAACAGACATAACTCGTCAAACTGGATCCAAGAGTGTCATACGATCACGCGATCATATGCACTAAGTTAAGTAGGAATGAATTGCTGTTTGTGTATCCGGTATTCATTCATGAACGGGGTAATTAAGGTACAGGCGTGGCTTGACGTTTCTCTCTGAGGTCTACAGAAGCAAACTGTGTTCCAGAGAGTACCCAGCAGAGACTTGGTCTCTATGACGCTGAGTGGAACAGTTTTCCCGGTCTGAAGGAAGGACAACGGGATCGCATCACCGTGGTTACAGCTGTAATGTGCAGAGAACGAGCCGCCAAACCCAACAGCTACGGAGGTAACCTGCAAACTAACCCTTTGTTCACTGTGGATGCTTCCTCCAACTTTGTCTCACGGACAACTTTTCCTCAGCACGGTTCACGTAAGAGGTTGTGTTTTGGGCAGAAAGAGAAGTAGCTTAGAATGAAATAATATAAACATTTTTTGTTTTATGATGTTTGGTTTTGTTTGTGTTGAAACTCAGCCATCTTGGTGCTAGCAGATTATCTGCTCAGCACATGTGCTCAGTTTGTGTTCTGTGTTCGTTTTTTAAGTTAAGACAAACTTTATTTAAAGGGTGATTTTAAACACAGACGATCGGCCATAACGAGTTGTCCTTGCTTATGCATTTTAACTCTTTCATTAGTGGTATTTTAAACGAATGTGTTTGATTCTGATGATATAAGCTTCTTTTGTTAGCTTCAACCGCTAACAGCTAAGAACACGTGCTTGCCTGCTAAGATCATTTACCCAAAAAGGTTGTTAGTTTTCAATCTAGGAAATAATATTTCCCTAAATATTATTTTACTAAACTTGATAATTAAGTAACATAATTAAGCCCATTTCTCAAAGATTTGGTTCTTATTCAAAATAATATTTCTGTAAATATTATTTGAATAAATAAAGGCAGCCAATTAAACACCGTTGAGAGTTGGTCATCCAGAAGGTTGGCTTTATTCAGCAAATCATTCTTTAAAATATTATTTTATTAAAATAATATTTTATCTGATCTTGCATTGTGAATGGTTGTCTGCAGAAAGTGATTCTTTAGCCTTGAGGTCACCATCAGTAACACTGAAATGCTGTCAACAATGTGCTTTAATCAGCTTGGATTTTTGCATAACTAATTGCGCAGACACAAAAATGTATTAATAGGAAATAAATAAAAATAAATGAATATATAAATTCTTCACTTGAGGAAAAGTAAAAAAGTACAGTTTATTGTTGACTTGTATACAGTAAATACATTTTGAGAAAACTTCCTTCGTAAGTACTACCCCATGCATGCTTTAGCATAACAGTTATAAAAGGAAACAGAAGGCACAAGAATGGTCAGAAATTTGCTGTTTATTTGAAGATCAAATAGGGTCACAGGTGAAGGTCTAACAGAAGAAAATGTTATATAACATTGAATGTATTTGATAAAAATCTTTTTTTACTTTATGTAAATAAAAATGTCCTACTCTTATCACTTTTTTTTCAAGAAAATAAAATTGTTTAGTATCCTAAAACATCCAACTAATGTTAATTAAAAACACTAATAAATGCTTCATGCTCTATAAATGTAGCAAAAAAGCCAAAAAAAAAGTTTTCACACCAACAAACCAGCGTTATAACTGGATTTTCAGCCACACAGATACAGACAGATTGTGATGCAATATGGCCAAAACTCTCAGTCTATTTATATAAATGTAATCATTTATGGAGATATGCATCAAGCCAGAGTTCTCCTGAAGTTTTCAATGAACTGAGAAAAGAGAGGGAGAAAAAGTGGACAAAATATCAGGTGATTGCTGAATATTGTGGATCTGACAAGCAGCCCATCATTATTTTCTACGTACATTTTTCTAACGATTTCAGTATATAATTAGAAAACGATTATTTTTACACCTTTAACTCATTCTGCCAGTGAATTATTACCTGACAACATCAGCCATTCCTCGCCACAAAGATTTTGTTTCATAAGGGACCCCATGCTTCTCACACAGCGCACGGGCCCGGTCGGCCACCAGGTGGTAGTTGTGGCGCGGCATCATGGGAAACAGACTGAAAAAAAGGAAAATAAATAACAGGTGTGTTTAGTATGTGCCCGTTAATTGTGTCTCACAGTTTTTTTAATTTGCTTTATGTTTAGTGTTTTGTGTGACTATTTTTAATTTTAATAAGTGGATTTTAATATTGTTTTAAGTTAACTGATGCCCCACGAAAAGCAAGTTTACCCTGGAGCACATTAATGAGAAAAACCATCTTCCTGTAACCTAATGTTATCTAATACATTGCACATTTTTTACTAATAATGAAAAGGATATATACAATAACTATTAAATTAATAACACAAAAAACTAAAAGGTTTCTTCATGGGGATCACATTTTGTAAGTCAGTAGCTTTTGGTTAATCATTTTAAAACAATTAACACAACTTTCCTCTGAGACTTCTGGACTTCCATCTTTAAGGCTTTTTTATTTAATTTGTGGTCTCTGTAAGAAATCTGGCATGGTCCTGCAGAAGCTGTTAGAAAAATTATTCTGGTCACTTGTGGGACAACAGCATTTAACTTACTGGTGTTCGATTTGGAAGTTGAGGTGTCCACTGAACCAGTCGTTGAACATGGACTGCTCAATATTACACGTGGCTTGTAACTGAAAAAGATCATATTAGAAAAAAGCTTAGACACATTAGTACATCCTTTGATTTATCTCATCTGCTGGGTAGATGTAGCTGTAGACTAATGCATTAAAGCTAGCAATAAAAGAAAACTTTGGGTGGGACTTGTAAGAAGTTGATTATCCCACATATATGCACTTCATCAACGTTTTCCTTTCTTAATCAGGTGAGATTAGTCTTTACGCTTGCTGCTAAGCTGGCACTGAATGCGCACATAAACAGAAATGCAAAAAAGAATGAAGAGTTCCATCTGAGGCACTTTAATACGTACACTATATTACCTAAAGTATTTGTTCATACATCGAAATCATTGAATCCAGGTGTTCTGATCATTTCCATTGGTGCAGGTGCATAAAATCCAGCACCTACACATGCAAACTGCATCTACAAAGGTTTGCGAAAGAATAGGTCACTCTAAGGAGCTCAGGACGCCATATGTGCAATTAGTCCAGTTGTGAAATATCGTCAGTACTAGATATTCCGCGGTCAGCTGTTAATGATGTTATGACAAAGTGTCTGGATACGGCAGCAACTCAGCCAGGAAGCATTAGGCCAGGTGAAATCACAGAGCGGGGTCAGCAGATGCTGAAACACATAGTGCGCCAGAGGTCGGCAATTTTCTGCACAGTCAATAGCTACACATCTCCAAACTTCATGTGGCCTTGGGATGCAGTGGTAAAAAGCATAAAGCCACTGGATTCTAAGCAAAAATGACTTACTCAGAGAATAATCTTTTCTTTGATAAAATTACACAACCACTAACAATGCCCATAGAGCACCTGTACTGAACCATTTTTGAAACTTAAGCTTTATTCTTTTTCTTAATGATCAAAGTAATGAGAATATTTTAATTAGCATCCTATGACGTCCTGTTTCTCCATAAATAAGAGGAAATACAATAGCCATTTCTATCTGCCCCTTTTCAAAACAGGAAACACAAAAATCCATGCCATTCAAGTAAAACAAGATGTGTGTTGATCTTCTTAAGTCAGAAAACGGCTACAAGAAAATAGTCAAGTTTATTTATATAGCGCTTTTAGCAACAAGGCACTCAGTGCGCTGTACATAAGGAAAACCATTACAATGATACAGAAAATAAACAGAGGTAATTACAAAAAAATAAAGAGAATAGAATGATGGATAAGAAAATGAAAGGAAAGTTGGACTGAAAACTTGATTTAAAGCAACTTAGGGTTTCAGCGCTTTCACAGTTTTCTGGGAGTTTTTTCCAGATTATTGGAGCATAAGAACTAAAAGCTGCTTCTCCATGTTTGGTTCTGGTTCTGAGTATGCAGAGTAGACTTGAGCCAGAAGACCTGAGAGGTCCGGGTGGTTGATACACTGACTGTAATGTATTTTGGTGCTAAGTTAGTGATTTATAGACTGAACAGAAGTATTTTAAAGTCTATTCTTTGAGATACGGGGAGCCAGCGTACGGACTTTAGAACCGGGGTGATGTGCTCCACTTTCTTAGTTCTAGTGAGGACACGGGCAGCAGCGTTCTGGATGAACTGCAGCTGTCTGATCGACTTTTTAGGCAGACCTGTGAAGACACCGTTGCAGTAATCAATTCTACTAAAGATGAACGCATGAATTAGTTTTTCAAGGTCCTGCTGAGACATTAGTCCTTTAATCCTGGAGATGTTCTTTAGGTGATAGAAGGCCGACCTTGTTACTGTCTTTATGTGCCTCTGAATGTTCAGGTCTGAGTCCATCACTACACCCAGATTTCGAGCCTGACTGGTTGTTTCTAGCTGTATTAACTGAAGCTGTGTGCTAACTTTTAAATGCTCTTCTTTTTGTCCAAAGATTATTACTTCAGTTTTGTTTTGATTCAGCTGCAGAAAAGTTTGGCTCATCCATGCATTGATTTCTTCTAAGCATTTACCCAGCGCTTGAATGCGTTCATGGTCACCTGGTGACATTGTAACGTATAGCTGTGTGTCGTCTGCATAGTTATGATAACTTACGTTGTTGTTTATTAAAATCTGAGTTAGGAGGAGCATGCAGATATTGAATAGGAGGGGCCCTAAGATGGACCCTTGGGGAACGCCAAATGTTGGAGACAACTTTGGTACTGGAGGTGATGTGGATGTGCTGACTACCCCTCTGATCTACTAATCTACTAATAGCTACTCATCCAAACCTGCTAATATCTAAAGACAGATCAATGTGTTTAAAGGCACAATGAGGAGGATGGGAAAGGAGGTAAAAAAAGTGTCCAAAGCTTATTGTTGTAAAGATTGTCATTTTATTCTTTTACTGTACATTGCTGACCAGTGCTATTTTCTATTTAATTGACCGTGGTCAATTTTTTTAAGGTCTCTTTAAAATTTGTTCTGTTTGTAAATGAAGAAAATACAGCTTTTTATGTTGTTGGTCCATATAGCCCCATCCTTTATATTATTAAAACTGATCTATACTGGGTATGAAGCAGCTCATGAGATTACATGTGCAAAATTGTTTAGGGAGGTCCAGTCGTACAGACAAGCAACATCAGCAGAATAAAAATCTTTTTAATAACAGTTATGTGTTTTCTTTTTTAATAAACCAGGTACCTGCATGGTCAGCCAGTCTTGATTCTTCTCATATTCAATCTCCATTGGTATGTGATTCATCTGAGTTACCCACACAAACCAGTGACTCTCTAAAAACCTGCAAAATAAACAATAATAACCAAAACATGGCGTTAGGTTATGTGGGGGGAAAAGCACAAAATGGAAAATTGTGTTATAATGGCAAGTTAGTTTAACACAAAGAGGTAATAATCACTTTTAAGAATAAAATAAAATCAGTTATGGAACCAACATAATATGACAAACATTAGGTTATGATATCCTAAGAAAGTGTTGTTTCTTTTACAATTTACTGAAAACAAACATGAAGACAAACCTTTTTTTTAAAAACTTTTTTCAGAATATTTACCTGACAAATGTCATGAGTGCCAGTGAGCCAAGAAAGCCATACAGAGGGGTATAACAGTAGAAGTAGCGAAAGTAGTACGACATTGACCAAGCAAAATCCTTTAAAAACAAAAGATTCAGATAATTTCAAAACCTTTCTTTTTCATCTGGTGTGTTGGCTAAATATGCTTTTTATGAAAGTTTAAACTCAAATCAGATATAAACTCATGAGACAACTCTGCCCCCCACCGTGTCTGGCATCTTACCACCCAGTCACAACGAGTAATCATGGTGTTCATTATTTGCATGTGGAAATAAATCGGGATGAGCAGCGGAGGTCCCACTGCAAAAGAAATACTAATTATTCCTGGAAGGCTGTTATAATTTTCTAATTAGGTTTTAATAACTCCCAACAAGCGTACCGAGAAAGAAGTATTTGTGCTGGTGATTGTAGGGCATGTGTTTGATCTTTTTAATGCCGTACTGTAACAGAGAGGGGGAGAGAGATGGGTGAGAAGCTTTATGGCAGTTTGCATGATTTAGAAACATTTTGCTTTCAGCTTCTTGCCTCCACTGGTTGACTGTTTCCAAGGACAAAGACATCCAACATATTGACATCAGGATCTTTCTTGAAGATGTTCGGTTTGGCGTGATGCTGGAAATGTCGGTGGTTCCACCAGTTGGCTGAAGCTCCCTAGAGAAAACCTTTATTAATATCTGTGTAGAGTTGATCAAAATAAGGAGCTGAAACCCAGGAAGGTTACCTTTAAATGTCCAATGACAAACTTGTGGACCAGGTGATTCCACTTGGACTTCTTGAAAACCGAAAGGTGACCAAAGTCATGCTGCAACCATCCAGCCTGTGCCTGCATAGAAGAAGGTAAATGAGGATTATGAGATTAGATTTCTCAACAACAAAAATAAAAATAATATTTCATGTTTATAATACTTGAGATGTTGCCAGCATCGCTGCACACAGTAATGTCATCGTCCAGCTCGTCCCCCAATACGTGACCATCAGCCAGGCTAAGGCCTCCAGGAGCAGGATGTGACCCAGATGGAGGCAGAAGAATAAAGGCTTAGTGCGAAAAAGACCTTCTTTCTCCACTTCCGCTCGTAAAGACTCAAAGTCTTTTATGATTGTTGCCTGGAAGCAGAGAATGATATAGTCACTTAAAGCTGAATATTTGATACTAAGATGCGATATCTAATAGTACATGGGAACTGTAAACTCCTTCTCAGATCAGATGTCAGTGTAAAGACTCACGTTTTTTTTCCGGTCCTGACTCGGCTCTGTCGCTGCCAGCTCTCCAACCAGTAGAGGCTTCAGAAACTTCTGCACAAACTTCAGATCTGGATGAAAAGCAGTGAAAGCCTCCTGTAAAGCAAACAAAAAAATGTAATCAACCAACAGCTAAAGAGAGACAGAAAAAAGAAAATATAATGCACACCAATAGACTTAGAATGAGGCTAAAATAAGCTCTGGTACTAAGTGCGAACTGCACAGAAAATAGTAATATTTTAGTATTATTATGTGATAGGTGTGACATGGTTCTACATTTTTTAGAAGGTTTTGATAGGTTTCCTGCTATTTGTAGCCACAACATTCATTTATATTTAAGTTCAGAAGCTTAAACAGTATTGATTGGAGTAACAAAAAAATATATTTTTAAAGGCAACTGAAGACAAAACCAGCTAATTCTGGTTTGTGTGTATTTGCATCAGAGGCACAAGAACAGAGGTAATCAGGGGGGATTAGTGAACTCTGTAAACAGAATACTAGTAAATATCTCTAAAAGAGGAAAACACACGTGAATGAAATGGAAAAATAAGAAAATAATATATAGACATACTCAAAAAAATACAGATCAGTTGCCTTATGCTTTCTGTGATGTCACCAGAGGCAGGTTAGTGTAGAAGCTTTTTTTTGTTTTTGGGAGGGAAGATTTTTATCTTTAATGATTACAAAAAAGAAAAACAAATATAACTACTAACGACAATAAAGACAATAATAAATAAACCCTAACTGGTCAGACTGACATTTAGAGATATGTGTTATAATGGTGTGGGGTGATGGGTTTATTACAGTTCACACTAACGTACACGTGAAAACACCGGACAAAGATCAATGTTGATTCATTCAGGAAAACATCTTGAGAGTGAACTACAATGACCTCCACAAAGTGAAGGAGGAATGGAATTACATCAGTGTGGGGTGGCACGGAGGCATGTGGAGTTACTGAGGCATTAAGGAAGCCCAGGTTACTTTAAAAGCGTCCCTCAGCTCATCTGCATCGTTGGATCTTAATAGTCTTCTTGACAAGACAACCTTAGGTTCTCTATTGGTTTTTTGGTTTGGTGTCTATATGTTCTTCGCTCTGCCATGCCCACCTCCTCCACTACAATTAGCACAATTTCAAGTGGTTTTTCCACTGGTTTTTCCTTGCCCTCGGCTGATCTCCTAGTTACAACCACGTTTCTGTGCCCTGGATTCTCCTGCTTTGCCCACACGTTGCGAATCTATCCCATTCTGTTGAGTGGCTTTGGTCCAGAGGCCTCTCAAAGCTGCAGTTATACCATTGCTTCTGTGCTTTTTTCTACCGCACTTTTTACCTTCCATTCTTTCATACAGACAAAATAACAGAAAACCTCAGCTTGTATAACTGTACACCACCCCTAAAGTCAGTACTTTGTAAAGCCACCTTTTGCAGCAATTACAGCTGCAAATCATTCTAGATAGGTTTATGTGAGCTTGCCACATCTTGCCAATCTGATTTTTGCCCATTCCTCAGGGCTAAACTGCTTCAGCTCCTTCATCTTGGAAAATTTTGGCTTGTGAACATCTTCACGTCTTACCACAGATTCCCAATTTGATTGATGTCTGGACTTTGACTGGGCCATTCCAACGCCTTTAAATGTTTCCCCTTAAACCACTTTAGCAGTATGCTATAGGGCCTTGTCCTGCTAGAAGGTGAAGCTCAGTCCCAGTCTAAAATCACAGGCAGACTGACTCAGGTTTTGCTCAAGAGTATCCGTTTTTAGCACCATTCATCTTTCCCTTAACCTTGACCAGTTTCTCAGTCCCTGCTGCTGAAAAACATGCCCACAGCATGATGCTGCTACCACCATGTTTCACTGTGGGTATGGTGTTCTTGGGGTGATGGGTCTTCTTATTTTTAACACTACGTAATGGCTTTTTTCTGGCCACTACTCCATAAAGCCCAGGCTTATTGCGGCCCTATGGACAGATACTCCAGTCTCTGCTGTGGAACTCTGCAACTCCTCCAGAGGGACAATACTTTTCCAAGGCACTGTAAACCTATATATCTTATTTAAACATACTCCTTCTCCATCTTTTAGCCCTTAGCAAGAATTTACTGTTTACAATAAAAGTTGCTTTAACTGAAACAATATATAATAAGAGACATTATTGTTTTGCTATTTTTAAAGTTTTATTTGAATTTTATCTTCTATAACTGCATTGTGACTTTTTCTGTTTTGACTTTAAATGAAATTGTCACAATAATGTTTTTCCTAAATAAAATAAAGGTCTGAAATACATGTAAAATCGCAGCAAATATTTAAAATTAGATCTGATTTAGTAAATTAACAATAAGCTGGAGCAGGCTTTGTATATTTATACATGCTAATTAGTTTTTAATGAGTTCAGCCCAACCTCAGATAAACAAGACATGACATATTACACCGTTTCATTATTTATTTAACAGAAAACAAAGCCAAGCTGCATTGGCTGTGTGTGGGTTAATAAAGACACCCTGGCTGCTTTCAAAGCAATGAGACAATGTGCAGCAGCCAGCTGGGTCATTATCTTATCAGTTGCTCAGGACAGGTATGGCTCGTTCATAAAAGAAGAGGTCTTGGCAACTTAGTGGTTTCAGATAAGCGTTTAGATACGTGTGATAATGCCATGGACAGGTGGGAAAACATCAGCCACATTTTAGAAATTCAAAAGTCCCTTTTTCTTTTCTTTTGCAGAACTCAGGAAGAAAACCTTACAGGTGTCAATTAACATGAAAAACGTGGTACAGCTTATTTGAAAGTTTTATCAGGAAACAAATCAAACATTTCCTTTGGAGCAACGAGACCAAAATTAAGACATCGAGGCACAACAAAGAGGACTGTATGAAAACCAAATAACGCACATCAGCACAAACGCCTCATAACAAAAGTCAAGCATAGTGGTGGAGGGGTGATGATTTGTGTTTGCTTACAGCCACCAGACCTGAGCAACACCTTGCAGCTACTGAGTTGACCCTAAGCACTACTGTATTCTACAGCCTTTTAGAGCCCTTTAGAGGACATCTGTTCGACAGCTTACATTTGGCAGAATTTGGCCAAGAAAGTCGGCCAAAGCTCCTCCACAACAATATGACAGAGAGATGATGACTACTTCATTGCTTTAGATATAACTGTATCAGTAAAGGTCACTGGACCATGAAGTGCACACAGGCTTACTTAAAAACACTTTTAGCTTGTTTAAATGAAATTAATAATGAACTTGTGGAACATGTCATATATCATGTTTTCATCTGAAGTAGTGTTTGTCTCCTAATAAGAGTTAGTGAAGATCACATTATTTTCATGATGTTTTGTTATGTAAAACCTTCAACCTAAAAAAAAAGCTTTATTTGCATGCAAAGGCATTTGTTGTTTAAAGGGGTTTGAAATGTTACCGTTGCATCCTCTCCAGCATAGTGGCTGATGACCCGAAACCCTCCTGGATGCCTTTTGGCCCACTGGCTGATGTTATAAACCTTTCGGTTGATCACCAGCCACTGGTCGTTCCTGCTGCTGTGCATCTGCACCTCCTCCCAGGTGTAAACACCTTCAGCCTTCCCGCTGCCGGGCTCTGCTGGCTCAGTCTGCTGTCCTCCACCTCCCATCCTCCCTCCTGATGCTGCTTGAACTTACCTTAAGCTTAGAAAGGACCTGCCTGCCACAGAGTTTTACACCTGGATAAGACAAAGTCTTAAAAAGTTAATTAAAAGTGTAACATCCTCATAAAGAATGATGATTAACCCAAACAAACTGTTACAGCAACTGGTCAAGCTGGATTTGCATTAAAGCATGAAAAAATATATATAAAAAGTCCTTCCTAAAGCTTGTTTCAATTATGAATGTTTTTTTTTTAAGGTTTTTCGGCTATCATGCACAACATAAAGAGGACAAGTGTCAAACTTACAGACTCCAGATGTAGCTACTAATCAGATTTGGATGTGGTAACTCTCTCTGAGCTTGTCTCATCACCAGACGAATTCAAATTATTTGCTCCCGCTTAGCACGAATCCATTTCTAACAGCAAACATCATAAAACCCATCCTTCAGCTTTCTTTCCTCATAGGCTGCGCTCATCGTCTCATTCACCCCCTCCGGCTACACGAACTTCGAGCGGATCATTCGAGCCTTTCTGGCCAATCGGCGCGCAGTTAACAGGAAACCGGCCGCTGGTTACAGCGCGATAGGCTCAAAGAGCTGCTTCTCTGGATATTACCTCCTGAAAAAAGTTCAACAGGGATACGTGGGTCTCACCCATGCACCGGCTGCAGGAGATGCGGGTGGATTCCCAGAAAGCAATAAACAGTTTGTCCTAATGACAAGGCTACTTTCAGGTCGTTTCAGCTGATCCTGGTGCCCTTGTCTACCTAATATTGGAGATAGAAACGAAGTGACTTTTCGTTACAGGTTCATGACTGGTGAGGCACAGACTCCTCTGGAGTCGTATGTACAAATATATGAGCCCAAAAATAGAGGCTTGAATTAAATGTTTGGCCTGAATTGGATCATTTATTGTATTAAAAACTTGTAATTAGGCTTTAATCAATTCCATACTGTTCAACAATGCCATAGCTAGAAAAAACAAAATAATGTTTTATATACAGTGAAATTTGACTATTTCAATATTTATTTCATTTTGGCTGATCTCTCTTTTTTTAATTAAATTTGAAAATTGTGTTTGATTTTACCTTTATTTGTACATGAATTCCATGGAAGCTGTTTGCATGAATCAAGTCTTATAATTAACCTGGTTCTCCCTCACCTTCGCGTTGTGGACGCTAATGTTCAGTCTGTGCTGCCCATTCAGTGCCAAGTCAAATCCTTGTACTCTACACTCTTTTTGAGTGTATCACTCCAATTGAAAAGATGGGGTTAACTTTATCCCACTTGTTTGAAGCAGATCTTTCAGCTCCGGAGTTGGTCTTTCTCTCTCTAAAACTTCCTGTTTTGACTAAAAATCCAATTTAGAAAAATCCATTTCCAGTGTTGAGAAGTAATCTTCCATGAACATTAGCTTGGAGATTAGATTAGAACATTAGATTGGAGACCTACAAACTGGCACCTTACAGAGGTACTTAAAAGTGTTCTGTTTTTAGCCCAGTCTCCCTGTAATTTACCACAGTGGCACACTCTCCTCCATTTGGCTCAGGCACAGCTGAAGCCAAATATATGATTAAACATGCTAAATGATCATTTTGAACTAACAGCTATTGATTTACAGCGATCAGTTCTGTGCCAACAGACGATTCATAAAAAAACCCCTCTGTAAAAAAATTATTTTCTTACCTGATAAAAATCATGCTCACAAACAACAACTTCTGGCTGTGGAGTTTCGCTTGAGCTAACAGTGCTGGGAACTGGGTTGTGTGTTTATCTTTCAGCATTGGGTTATTCCTTCCCTAAAACCAATGGTTTCAATTGTTTTATAATCCTGGTGCAAAAAAATGTTTCCAAGAAAGATACTTTTTTTGGTGGATGATGTTAAATTCTGCCTCTTGCAATTTTAGGTAAAAACAGCTGTGCCCCTGCTTGCTTCATAGACCATTTTTGTAGGTAAAGAGCTTGCTACATTCTTTTCTGTCGCTAATAAACTTCTACACATCCATTCAACATATTCCTGTTAGAAAGGTGAAGGAAACAGTCCACATCCTTAATATAAAAATAATAAATCAGACACTACAAATGACTTGTCATCATCCATATGTGGTACTCAGTTTCTCTTTTAAGAAAAGAGAGGGGTGGATTTGTTGTTTTCAAAAATTGAAAATGCTTAAAAATGCTTATCCACTTTAAAAATCAATGTTAATGAAGGTTATGGTTTATTTATATTTTATATGTTCAATATTTAAAGGTTATAAGTCTCTAAAATATTTTTACCCTTTAATATTCTAGGTTCATGTACATCTTTCCTTTCCTTTTTTAACAGGTCAAATTTATACTATTTTGTATGGCCAGCTACTTAGAAATAGTAACATTTACTTCAAACACAGACACCTTTGGTGTAGCAGATGAGTTTCTAAAGCATTTTTCCATGACCATCCATGAGCAGTTACTGTACGCTTTAAGAAATTGAGTAACACTTCTAATCTTTAAACAGTGTGGCGTTCTTGATATTGACGTGGGTGTTACTTTGACACCGACGTGTCTGGGCTCACAAAAAGTGCTCAGGAATGACTCACAGAACATCAGAAATCTCGGTTTTAATAACTTCCCAGATACCCATCTGAAAATCAAAGACTTCATAATCAGCTAACCAATTTTTTAATTAAGAAAAGACTAGTTGATTTATTTTGTGAAATGTGTTTCTTTAAGCTACTTTCAAGCAAAAAGGTAAAAACATGCAGCACCCACAATTAATGGCAATTTTGTTAAAGATGTGTAAAAGATGCAGGAAATTAAGCTTTTATTTTAGTAACATAAACTCAGAGTGAAAAACATAGAAAAGAAATCCAAGCATTAATTTGAGTTTATTTATTCAGTGGGTGGAAAAAATCCAATCTTAAGAAATAATTCTTATTGACTTAGTGTAGTTAATAATGATTTTCTTTTACCCATGGACTATATGATCTGATACAAATACGTTTCGTATAGCCACTGGCCACAAGGTTGGAGGATGACCCATATTTATCTTGGAACAACACACGGTGAGTTGGATAGTAAGGAGGTAATATCTCACTGTTAGAGAAGTAAAAAATGGGATTTTGTTTTTATTATTTATTTATTTATTTTTTACCCTGTCCTGTCTGGCATAGTAGCACTCAGAATTGTTGTCTGAGTGCCAAGAAGAAGCCTAGCAGATTTACTTTCACAAGTGGAGCATTACGGCTAATGCTCCACTTATATGAGCCAGAGACATCCAAAGGTCCCCCAGAGCACGGGAACCTTGGAAGGACCACCGCCAGGACTACCTCAACCCCAGAGAAGAGTAGAGGTGAGCCCCAGGGGAACCAACCAGCAGCCACAATGCAGAAGCCCAAAGGAGCTGCAGCGACGAGCCCACAGGCCCCACTGGCAGCCGTCTAAGCTGCAGCAGATCCAGCCATGGACCCAGAGACCTGAGACCCCGGGGTGAATCAATCCCCAAACAGAGGTGTGACAGAGCCAAAGGTCCCAGGCAAGCAGCCACAGGGAGTGAGCTGGCACACAACAGAGAACCCAGCCCCGGACACTGAGCACCAGCAGGCACAGACACCAGCCACCGGGAGGGAGTGTGGGCGGGGAGGGACTAGCCCCCACATTTGATGGGGGGCTTAAACTGATGCAGGAGAGGGAGCAGCCCAAGACCCAACCTGATAAAAAAAACAGGCACACACAGTCACAATCACACATTCCCACCCTTATGCGTACACATAAAAACACTCATACCCATACACCAAACGTAAAGACCACAACAATGGACAACGTACACTCACTCACACTCCCCATACAAACTCTATACTCCCAGGTACCGGTACCGTTACCCCAGAGGGGAAACCAGCCCCCTGACCCAGGAGGTGGTCCCCTTCCTTCCGGGGTGGAGACAGGAAACACCAGCCCAGACTAGTGCTGGGACCGCCCGAACCCGAGCGATCTCCAACCCCGGCCCCCAACGATCCCCTTTCCTGTCTGGAGAGGGGGCCAAGTATAAAGGTGGGATCTACCTGGTCCAAACGACCCCACCAACAACAGCCGTCCCAGGAGGAGCAGTCCCAACCATCCAACAAAATCCGATCTCAACCCCATGAGCCCCCAGCCCCCCATGAACCCCAACATGAATCTCCCCATAGGGCCACCCCCAACCAGATCACAGATATCGATCACATGCCCCACATGAGCTCCTCCCCTGAAAAGCTGATGAAGTCACATCCACACAGCGCAAGCTCCATACACGGCCCTGCTCCAAGCTCCTCCGCCACATCCTGCGCTCCATCACACAGCGCACCATGATGGGAAGGCAAGGTCCCCACGAGCACAACCCGCCACTAACCTTAGTGCAGGTACAAGATGTGCTCTACTGCTCCACCCACCTGACCGTGACAGCAACCCAGCGCGGTAGATGCATAGACCATGTGCTTTGGTCAAATGACATTTAGGTGTTCTCTAACAAACCATGCAAACACTTTTAAAATGCATCATGTGCTGCGGCGGAAAGAATACACAGAGTTACTGTTGGGAAGAACAGTTTCCTGAAGATAGATATGAATCAAGAACTGTATAGAGAGCCCTGACTGAAGGATTCATCCCAAGTTTTGTTAAATAGGGATAAGATTTATTAACCATCCGGAATACATGCCCGAGCCACCTCAACTGGCTCCTCTCGATGTGGAGGAGCAGCGGCTCTACTCCAAGTCCCTCCCGGAGCTCCTCACCCTATCTCTAAGGGAGTGCCCGGCCACCCTACGGAGGAAGCTCATTTCAGCCGCTTGTATCCGGGATCTCGATCTTTCCATCATGAACCCAAAGTTCATGGCCATAGGTGAGGGTAGGAACGTAGACCGACCGGTAAATCGAGAGCTTCGCTTTTCGGCTCAGCTCTCTCTTCACCACAATGGACCGGCGCAGCGCCCCCATTACTGCGGCAACTGCACCAATCCGTCTGTCGATCTCCCGCTCCATTCTTCCATCACTCGTGAACAAGATCCTGAGATATTTAAACTCCTCCACTTGAGGCAGGAACTCCCCTCCAACCTGAAGAGGATGAGCCACCCTTTTTCGGTTGAGAACCATGGCCTCAGACTTGGAGGAGTTGATCCTCATCCCAGCCGCTTCACACGTGGCTGCGAACTGCCCCAGCACATGCTGTAGGTCTTGGCAAGAGGGGGCCAGCAGGACCACGTCATCTGCAAAGCAGACCCCCTCCGGCCCTTGGCTGAAATCCTGTCCATAAAAGTTATGGACAGGACCGGTGACAAAGGGCAGCCCTGCCGGGGTCCAACATGCACTGGGAACAGGTCCGAGTTAGTGCTGGCAATGCGAACCAAACTCCTGCTCCGCTTGTACAGAAACCGGATGGCCCCTTTTAACAGGCCCCCGACTCCATACTCCTGGAGCACCCCTCACAGGGCATCACGAGGGACACAGTCGAATGCTTTTTCCAGGTCCACAAAACACATGTAGACCGGTTGGGCAAACTCCCATGAACCCTCAAGTACCCTGTAGAGGGTATAGAGCTGGTCCAGTGTTCCACGGCTGGGACGAAAGCCACACTGCTCCTCCTGAAGCCGAGGTTCGACTACCGGCCGGACTCTCCTCTCCAATACCCAGGCGTAGGTCTTACCAGGGAGGCTGAGGAGTGTGATCCCCCTGTAGTTGGAACACACCCTCCGGTCGCATTTGTTATGAAGGGGGACCACCACCCCAGTCTGCCAGTCTAGAGGCACTGTCCCCGGCCGCCACACAATGTTGAAGAGGCGTGTCAACCATGACAGCCCCACAACATCCAGAGGCTCTAGGTACTCAGGGCAGATGTCATCCATCCCTGAAGCCCTGCCACCGCGGAGCTTTTTAACCACCTCGGTGACCTCAGCCTGGGTGATGAAAGAGTCCAACCCCGAGTCCCCAGCCTCTGTTTCAACTGCGTGATGGCAGGAATGAGGAGTTCCTCAAAGTACTTATTCCACCGCCTGATAATGTCCCCAGTTGAGGTCCGCAGCCTCCCACCTCCACTGTAAACAGTGTTGGCGAAGCACTGCTTCCCCCTCCTGAGGCGGCGGACGGTCGCTTCGAGGCCAAAAGGTAGTCCTTCTCCATGGCCTTACCGAACTCCTCTCAGGCCCGAGTTTTTGCCTCTGCCACTGCCCGGGCCGCGGCACACTTGGCCTCACGGTACCCGTCAGCCGCCTCAGGAGTCCCACAAGCCAACCACAGCCGATAGGACTCCTTCTTTAGCTTGACAGCATGCCTTACTGCCGGTGTCCATCACCAGGTTCGGGGATTGCTGCCACGACAGGCACTGCAGACCTTACGCCCGCAGCTACGGGCAGCAGCATCGACAATAGATGCGGAGAACATGGTCCACTCGGACTCTATGTCTCCAACATCCCCCGGAATCTGGTCAAGGCTCTCCCGGAGGTGGAAGTTGAATACATCCCTGGCCAAGGGCTCCGCCAGGCGTTCCCAGCAGACCCTCACTATGCGCTTGTTGTGGAATTTCTTATCAAAGTGGAGAGAAGTTGACTCACAAGAAGAGAAAATCCGGACTTTGTCTTATAAGTTTTATTCAAAGGCATTCAGCGTTTGAAGACCCTGACACTGAGGTTAGTCAGTGAAACAGAGCCCCGATCAACATTTACACACAGTATTTATACCAGAACATGACAGTGTTATCTCAACTGCAAAGAGTTTTAGAAATATGGCCCCTAGACCCTCCCCGGGTCAGAGTTAACAAAGTTATTTATGAGGGCACCCATCTACCTTCCCTTGAAATATACACTTCAGGAAGTGTTAACCATAAAACTCTCCAGCATTTGAATTTAGAGTCCATCTGCTAATAAAAACAGAACACTAATCAAACACAGAGGTCAGAGGTGAGAGGTAGATGGAAGGTCACCTGTGAGTGATACAACACAGAAACAAATGAGAGAGGTGAAGGGAATATCAGAGCACTTTGAAATAATTTTCCATTACACTCCTTTCTTCTGATTACAAGATAATCACAAAACTAAAAGAAAATTCTACAAAACCAGCACCCAAGCTCATAATCAAAGTAAAACTAATAAATGAAAAGAATACATAACAAATACATGTGTTATTTCATGGCTTCCCCTAAGATCTACTGTTCTCAAATTACAACCAAAACAAAGCTAAAACAATAAGGATAACAACACTTAAAAAAAAACTCCAAATCTCTATATATACCACTAAAATGCTGAACATCAGTAATAACTCCCCAAACACTTTAGAGTTAGCACATCATTAAAGCATCTCAAGCAACATAAAATCCATCGGTATCCATACCATCTGCCACCGCAAATGCAGAATCATCACAATCATGACAAACAGAAATTAAGTTCACATCCTTATCAACAGGCAACACAGAAAAACGTACCAGTCTCATCACCATTCCCCTAACCATTGGAATAATACAACATGAAAGAAACACCAAAATCAAAAAGAAACATAAAAGAATCACTCCAATCTTTACTAACCAAGATGTCCATCCACCAGTAAAGAACCAAGACCAAGGAGTCCAAGAGGAACTCATATTCTCCTTCTGTTGGGTCGTCAGCAAGTCCTCAAACTTATCATGGATACTTGTCATGTTCTTAGACACATCGGGAATAAAAGTGCAACATTGTTCCCCAATTAAATGACAAACACCACCCCTCTCAGCTAACAGATAATCCAAAGCCATTCTATTTTGCAAACTCATAGTTCTTATAGCCTGCTGCTCCGTGGTCAGAACAGTGAAACCTTCCTCAGATAAAGCAGTAAGATTTTCTAACTCAACTGACAACTCATTAATCCTATGGGCGGCGTTAGCAGCACCATAATTAGGAAAAATTGTACCCAAAATCCCTTTCCAATGTGGGATCCTAGCTCTCTTTTGCCGTTTGAGCATTGTCTTCCTCTCTAATAATGGGCTGAGTGAATCATAAGTTGTGACTGTAGGTAGTAAATGAGCTAGATAACATACTCCAGACCAATTAGCAGGCAGATACAGATATGATCTGTTTCCACACATCCAAACCATGTTCTTAGGACACGAGAACCCATCTCTACTAGGAAAAGTAACAAGAACCCTGGTTAATTTACCTGCCATGCCATACAATTGACTTCCATTCGGTAAGGTTAAGAGTTAACACAAAAGGATCTGGAGCCAAAGATTCTGAAATAGTATACGGATCAGTTCTGACAGGACAAGGTCTAGATGTATTACTGTGGATCAAGGCACATGAAACTGGTATAATAGTTTTACAACCCTCCGTCTTTCCAAGGAAATAAGGTGTGCTTTCCTCCTGAGCAATACAAATATCTGGATCTTTAATTGGATTTCTATTACCCCGAAATCTATAAAGAGTTCCTGTAGACGCACACGTTAAATTAGTCTCACTAGAAAATTTACCAACATTTCTGCTTTTCCGTACAGCATAATTCCTCACCCAAGGAAAAATGACCTCCACCAACTGGTTATCTGGAAAGAAAGTAGCTAGAGTATAAGCAGTATCAATAGGAACTGGTACCAAAAATGGTTGATCATTAATAGCATGTGGAATCAAACAACAAACATAGCAACTATCATTTCTTATCTTCCTCACAGTTTGATGCATCAGTTGCCACCAGACATTATCAGCATGATCATAGTAGTCAGAAAAGTGATGGATCTCTCTTCGAATCCGCTGATGAGTATTATTAGCACAATTCCTCAAATTAGCCTTACATTGTCTTTGCTGTACCTTTTCCCAAATGAACACAAGAGTTATAAAAATACTTGAAATACCAATCATTAGCATCAGAACAGACCATCTTCCATTTAACTGCATCGTGACCTTGAAGTGGAATGTCCTTTCTTCTGGTACTGAAAGCAAACAGTTTTTTCTCAAAGAAAACAAATTATAAACAACTTAAAAAAAATTAATAATAATAAAAAAAAATCCTGCTGCCTCTCCTGAGTGGCTTCTGCGCTTCAAGCTGCCCTGTTACCAGTCTGGTACAGGTGGGCGGTCGTAGGAAGCTCCTCTAGAAATATATTTAGAAACAGGAACTCTAACCTGCTGGAAGTCAGGCTTCCATAGTCCAACTTATGATTTCTAACTTTCAGGCAATGCGATGGCCTTAAGTAGATTCTGAAATAACGTTGCACTGTCCAAGGGATTATTGTGCCCTTGTAAGAACAGTGTTCTTCAACCACCTGTTCAATCACTCGCCAGTGATCAGCTTACAGTTCTTTATCTTGTGGTGGTCCGCTGTCCTCACACCTTTCAGGCTGTGGATGATCCAGTTGGAAGATGACTTGCGTCCTGGAAGCCAGATGAAGCTGGAGGAGCTGGAGCTTTCCTGCAGCTTTCCTGGGTGTCTAGTAGGATCTGATATGGGCCATTCCAGCGCCTGGACTTCCTGTGTTTTCTCCTAGATTCTCTGACCAGAATCCAGTTGCCAGGAATAAAGGACTGGAGGGTGGAAGTGGCTGTTTCTGGTAATGCAGCCTTCACCGTCTGTGAAACTTGAGAAAACACAGTGGACAGGTTTTGACAGTAAAACAACATCCTATCTTCACACAAAGATGTGGAAGAAAATTATCTTGGCAATATTCCCATGTCCAAAATAGGAGACCTGCTACACAGCACTTCAAAAGGACTGAGATTTGCCTGTGTCCTTTGTCTCAATCTCATATAAGTGAGAACAATAGGTAGAGCCTTCACAACACTTGGCTAATTTTCAATTCAAAGTCCCATTCTCAAACCTAAGTGCTTAACTACATGAACTCCATCAAAACATCCAACAAAATTCAAAGAATTGATCTTCTGACTTCACCTGATATACTAGCAGTAACCATCAGCTAAATATTCTGAATATCAAAAATGTGACATGATGTTTGAGGAAGGTCTGATTACAGCATTTCATAGTTTCAGAAAACCCAAAAAGAATTTCAAAAATGGTCTAATCTGTGGAGATATAAAATTTCACAAAAGAATCAACACCATAATTTCAGAGAGGTTTTCAGAATGTGGTCTTAGGGAGCTATGCACCATTTATATAATCAAAGTACAACGTCTCTCTCGCATTGTCACTAAGTCCTCACTGGAGGTCTGAGCTACCCTTTTTCCCATGAGTGCTAAAACTTTTGGAACCCCATGTTACTTTATTCTGACATTCCCCTCTTCTGGCGCAGGGTCCAACCCATGCGACAATCCAGCAAAAAGTTTGTACAAAAATGTTTTAGTAACCAAGATCACATTACATAGAACCAAAGAAATGAATTCTGACATAACTATGTGTCACTATGAATTTAACGAAAGCAACATAAAGAAAATCCAGATGTTTTTAACTGCAATTCAGTTTAACTGTCATTCAGTTCATCAATGTCTCACTTAGAAATTAGTCACACATCATCCTAATTTGTCTTGTACAAAGATGAGTATTAGATTAATGGACATCCAATGTAATTTGGATGAATGAACCCTACAAATTGAATCAAATAAATAATTCCCACCAAGTATAAAGGCATGACTCTGATTCTTTATCAAAAATATATTCCTTACTTTTGACATATCTTGAACTGTCAGCTAGCTTAATGGCACCAGGGAAACTTTCAATCTAATAAATCACCAATGATTCTGCTTGCAAAACTAATTCTTCAAACTAGTTTAAACTATTTCATTAACCTTTTAGTAATAAAACACTTAAATCTAAAAGTCATGCTACATCCTTAATTATTATACAAAAAAAAACATGTTTTTAAGGCAACAATCACTACAAGCATTTTGACTCTATTGTCTCTTAAACAGTGTTAAAACTCAGGAAGGGAGGTGCTGAGCGTTACCATGACAACAAAGGCATGAACCAACCTGGTAGGTGGGCGGAGTCAGGCAGAGCTAACCTTTGATTGACAGCCTATGGGCGGACCCACAGTTTCTTCATTCCATCCCATCTTAGTGTAACTTAAACTGCAAAACTATTAACATGCACCTACCTCAGAAACAAGCTGCTTCTTAACTCTCCTGAAAACTCAAAGTTTTAATCAATCTGGGATTTAGAAACATTATTCTAAACATGAATTATTGTCATGCAACATATAAACAAACATTAATTCCAACAAAACAAAGACAAAACATCAAAGACAGACAAATGGCCAAATTTGAAGCTTCAAGAATTCAAAGAAATTTTTAACAATCTCTTTTCAGAATATGTTTTCTCAGCCATATCTTTTAATGCTATAATTGATCAATTTTGTTATGACAATCGTCAGGATCCTTTTTAAAAATGAGTGCACATAGTCCAAAGAGATCTCAAAGTATTTAGAAGCACAGCAACAGTTTTCTCTTATATGAATCCAAATTTACTGATGCTGAAACCTTTTGCTAATTCTTTGTACTGTAACTCTGTAATAATAACTACAATCCTGAGAGTTATTGTTACAATTCTCTTTTTGTTTGGCTCAATTTGATCGCAGCTGCATTGCAGAATTTCAAGTTAAATGCAAAGAAGTATTTTTTATTTAATTCAATTCAAATTCAAAGATACTTTATTGATCCCCGAGGGGAAATTAGAAAAGTCAGCGTTGACATTTTTATGTTATACCCAAACTAAACTAAACTGCAGTGTTTGACTTAATCAGAAATTAAGATAAGAAGCTTGTCTCCAAACTGGACTTTTTCCCACATAGTGTTTAAAGAAGAACAAACATCATTTTCTTTAATTTGGCTATTTAAATTTTGAGAGTTGGGGAAAACTTATTACTAGAACCCCTCTTTTACAATCCAAATGCTGATAAATGTTTCAATATTTTATCTCTTAGTAATCTGAAATCACCTTGTGTACCTTTGTACTCCCATGTATTCTTTTAATCTTTAAACCTTAAGAAATCAAACAAGGAGACTTGAGTTTGAGCCGACCATCCTCTTACTGTTAAGAGAGCATTTATTTCTTTTATTTTCCTAAAATAAAGAATTTTACTTGTCTTGATTCTGTTATAAAAATCCTAACCTTGGTTCCAAAACTAAACTCTTCAACCCCAATCTGTGTTCCCCAAAGTAGAATTTTTGAGTATTATTGCATTTCAAAGTCACCAAAATGACTGGAACTCATCATTGACTTAGATCTATTTTAATAGGTAATCAGTCTACCTTTAATTAAGTCTTATAATTTCATGGACCCAAAATCTATGGCTTACAGGCTTCAGGAGTCCAGGAACCACAAGTTGAGTACTACTGCATTGAACAATGGTGTTAACTTTCTGCAGAGATTGAAGGATTGGCTAAATATATTGTTTCTGCTTGGACAATAATCAGATTTAAAATGATTAGTTCACAGCTCCTAATTTACCTCAGATCATATTTGCTTCTAACCCAGTTCATAAGAAGCTTCAGACAAACATTATGCTAAAAAGCCAAAAACAAAACCCAGATCTGTTTTAAAATAAAGAAAAAGCATCCTTAAAAACTTGATACTGTGGTGGAAAATAACTCCACGGTTCTGAAGGCCTTTTCATGCAGAGTCTTTTAGGAAGCATGAGATTAGTTTAATTTTTGTGTGGTACCACTTTCCAATCAGATTCTTTATAAATAACCCAATTTTTTTCATACTCATTTTAAAGGTTTGTTTTACCAAGGAAAATGTGTTTAACAAAACCAATTACTCTCAAAAGTTTTAAAAGTTTTTAGCTGGTGATATCTTAGAAAACAACAAGTGTTTTAATATTTCTGTGCAGCACAGAACTGATCAGGTGTCCTTTCCTTCTCCAAAGGGAGAAAAAAGAAACTGCAGAACCAAACCTTTCATAGTTTTTTGTCAGGACCTGATATAAGGTACAGTGTAAATCAACACGCTGCATGAATCAGAAGAGGGAAGAAAAAAACCTAATATAACCTCTTCCCAGCAGCTGCTGTGAAAAACAATGAATTTGTACTTTCCATAAGCGTCAGTTAACACTTGTGGACAAGAACTGCACCAAACTGTAAATACTGTGTCAGAAACTGTATGAAGACCATCTGCAGTAGAACTAAGCCTGTTTTAATGAGGTCTCTACCCATTAGATTTATGGGATACAAACTCTGACAACAGAAAATAATATCTGAAGGAGAAACCCATCAGGTTTTACGCATTCGCTGGGTTTTAAAAATACTCCTTCATGAGATCTGTCCTGAGAATAACATAGAAACACTTGGTTACTGCTGAGTTTTGGAGATGTTGTAACTTCCTCTGCATTTTCATAACTTTTAATAACTATAATAATTGATCCTGAATATTCCACGACGAAAGAGAACTTGTTTCTCTGAAAGAATTAACTGGAAAGTATCAAATGAGTTAAGTTATCACCCTTTTAAAGATACTTTTCTAACCCTAAAATAATATTTTAACCCGCTATATCTGTCAACGTCAAGCAAGCGTGTCACATGAGCAGCGGTTAATAAGCGTTCTTCATTGCAGAAAATAGGAAAAGATTTATGCAAATGTGTGTGTGTTTGTACGTTACCCCCATCAGTTTCTTAATCGCTCCAGAGTCAGACTGTCATGGCACACAGTCCTCTATCAGTCCAAAAAACAACCAGGCCTTTCCCAGGTCTGTTGGTGAGACATTCAATCATTCTTTGTCCACTTTAACTTCTCCAGGAGGGAGAAAGAAGAAACTTTGCTCCGGTTTCTCTTCTGCCCGCATAAGATGTGCTTTCAATATAAATCCAGTGTATCACTCTTCTGGCTCTTGCAAACAGCATGGCTCTTTGTCCATCTCAGTGGGTCCAGACTTCTTCTGAGTTTTTTTTTTTTTTTTTGTAGAAAGTCACACTGCGATTTTCAACATGCAGGAAGGCAGATCTCTCTCTTTCAGGCCGTGCTGGAGAAGCGTCTCTGGCGGAGTAGCCATGGAGAAGGGCAGGTTTCTAAGGTCCAGACTCAAAAACGCAGATGTTGAACTTAAATCCCATATATGTGTGTATTTGTGTGTGAGAGAGGCAAAAGAAAAGTTTAGTATAGGTTCAGATTTTGTACAAATACATATTATCAGTCAGTCAGTCAGTTGTCCCCCTGCCTGTCACTTCCTTCCACAACATGAACTATACTCCTTTCTAAAACAACTTTCTTTTCGCATCTCTAATGTCCCTTTTCAATTTTACCTTCTTTTCCGACTGATCGCAATATTTAAGACAAACAAAACTTCCTTCAGGAAAGTTTTAACTCTTTAACCCCTTAATTGATGCACTCTGTGCTTTTTAATCTTTTCTTGTTTTTTATTTATTTTTCCATCAACTGTTTTACTTGAAACTTTTTAAACTATTTAACTTATTTACACTCAAACTTCCACGCTGTGAAAAACCAAACTTATCTTCCAAATTAAAGCACATTTAACACAATCATCCCCACTTTTTCCTTTCATTATTTTATAAATCAGAGTCTGGAGGAGGAGACACCCCTGATGCCTCAAGGTTCCGGAACCATTTTTTTTTACCTGTTCAGCGGCACGTCTGCCCACTGGCTTTTCTCCTTTATGAGGTGTAGAAAATTGCTAAAAACCACCCGCAAAACCCTGTGTTTTGCTTTATCTTATTGTTACCAATAAGAACCTCCCTGCAATTCCTTTTGCAGGGTAACCGGGCCCTCAGCTGATGTCCTCCCTCTCGCAACTCTGGAACCTAATTAATTAGTTAGGAGATGATGGTTAATGTGTAATAAAAATAATAATATACATTATATCATACAGAGCAACTTCTCACCCAGATATATTTGAAGACAAATTGTTCGGATCTAATCAGCCAGAAGCCGCAGGCGGACATGAGGACTCCCCTACCGTAATATGGAGGTGGACTGAGGACAACGTCTCCAGGCTGGCCAGGCGTCCGTGTCCCCTCCTGCGGTCTCCTCTGGCACGTTAGATCCTGTTCGTGACGCTAAAATTGTTGTGGAATTTCTTATCAAAGTGGAGAGAAGTTGACTCACAAGAAGAGAAAATCCAGACTTTGTCTTATAAGTTTTATTCAAAGGCATTCAGCGTTTGAAGACCCTGACACTGAGGTTAGTCAGTGAAACAGAGCCCCGATCAACATTTACACACAGTATTTATACCAGAACATGACAGTGTTATCTCAACTGCAAAGAGTTTTAGAAATATGGCCCCTAGACCCTCCCCGGGTCAGAGTTAACAAAGTTATTTATGAGGGCACCCATCTACCTTCCCTTGAAATATACACTTCAGGAAGTGTTAACCATAAAACTCTCCAGCATTTGAATTTAGAGTCCATCTGCTAATAAAAACAGAACACTAATCAAACACAGAGGTCAGAGGTGAGAGGTAGATGGAAGGTCACCTGTGAGTGATACAACACAGAAACAAATGAGAGAGGTGAAGGGAATATCAGAGCACTTTGAAATAATTTTCCATTACACGCTTGAGCCTGCCAAGTCTGTTCGGCTTTCTTCTCCTCCAGCGGATCCAACTCACCACCAGGTGGTGATCAGTGGACAGCTCAGCCCCTCTCTTCACCTGAGTGTCCAAAACATGCGGCCGAAGATCTGATAATACGACAACAAAGTCGATCATTGACTTCCTGCCTAGGGTGTCCTGGTGCCAAGTGCACTGATGGACACCCTTATGTTTGAACATGGAGTTCATTATGGACAATCCGTGACTAGCACAGAAGTCCAGTAACAAAACACCACTTGGATTCAGATTGGGAAGGCCATTCCTCCCGATCACGCCTCTCTAGGTGTCACAGTCGTTTCCCACATGGGCGTTGAAGTCCCCCAGCAGAATAACGGAGTCCCCGGGAGGGGCACTATCCAGCACCCCTGACAGGGACGCCAAGAAGGCCAGGTACTCCGCACTACCGCTCGGCCCATAGGCCGAAACGACAGTTAGAGACCTGTGCCCAACTCGAAGGCGCAGCGATGCGACCCTCTCATCCACCGGGGTAAACCCCAACTCGAGACGGCTGAGCTGGGGGGCAACAAGCAAACCCACCCCAGCCCGCTGCCTCTCCCCGTGGGCCACTCCAGAGTAGAAGAGAGTCCAGCCCTTCTCAAGGAGATGGGTTCCAGATGTGTCTTCATCAGCTTTTCTAGTCGATATCTCTCGACCTCAGGCTCCTTCCCCCCCAGCGAGGTGACATTCCACGTCCCTAGAGCCAGCCTAAGCATCCGGGGATCGGGCCGCCGAGGTCTCCACCTTCGTCCGCTGCCCAATCCTCTTTGCACCGGTCCCTCACGGTTCCCCTGCAGGTGGTGGGCCCACTGGGGGATGGCCTCGCGTTCTTCGTTCGGGCTTGGCCCAGCCGGGTCCCGTGAAGAACAACCCAGCTGCCAGGTACTCTCCGACACCAGGCCTGGCTCCAGGGTGGGACCCCAGCTCCGCCGTACCGGGCGACATCACGTGTCTCAATTTAATAGTCGTCATGAGGGGTTATTGAATCGCTCTTTGTCTGACCTAGAGCCTGTTTGCTATTGGAGCTCCCCCCCCCCCCCCCCCCTAGTTCTCTTTATTTTTTTCGCAGAGGTGTGTCTTAGCCTAGAGAAGAATCCATTAAATTTTGGTGATGATCCAGATTAAGATCCAGAACTAGGATGCTTTTTTCTATGACGTCAGAGAGCCTACATTGGGTGACGATGTATGCAGTCTCTGACTGTCATGTGCCTGTTGCAGCTTCTTTAGCAACCAACAAGTGCCGATGAGTTGCTTTTTTCACACACCTCTCATCTTCACTGAACCCAAGGCTGCACGGCAGCTAGGGGTCTTATTAAAGATTTTTGCTGTTTCTTTCAACATCTATTCAATGTGAAATTGCAATATGTATAATTTTATTTTTAGAAATTCACACTTAATAAAACCAACATTATTTTGTATTTTCTTTCTTCTTTCCATATGTTTGCTGTCCTGCCTAGGCCATGCACTGCTTCCAAAACACATTAACCTCGGCAGCTGTGTCTCTTCTCTACCCAAGGTCTCTGTCTGTCTGCCTGCCTATCTCCTGCTTCCAGTTCATTGTGTCATTTCAGGGTCACTTGAATCCACCACCAAAATTTGCAAATCAGCTCCTTTGGTCCTCAGCATATCAGACAGAATCATCCTCAAGCAGCACAGAGGCCCGTGCCCCTGTTTGTCCGCTTCTTCTGCCACGACTCATCAGGCTGACAGAAGCTCAAAAAATCTGACCCCAGTGGCTTTCTTTAGGCTTTTCATCCCATCTCAACTAATGAAAAATACAGTAACCCAGGGAAAACTTGGATTCAGCAGAAAATTTACTTAATAGAAGTCTCAATTTACTTTAGTTCATTTGGTAACTTTTGGCTTTTACTGTTCCTTTTACTGCATTTAAAATGAAAGGTTACAGCTACTCTGGCCCTAATGGGCGATATAGGGCCTAGGCATTTTATAGAAAATATTCAGTGTAGTTTGATATATCAACAGTTGTAGAAACTTCAGTCAAAGCACTCTTTGTTAAACATTTCACCTGATATTATATGAGTATTACCATTACTCAAAACTAAATAAGAATAATGTTGAAAAAACATCAGTTGCTTAATTATTCTAATATTTGTACATTACTGTTATTTGTGTATTAACAGTACTGGTTCAATGCTTTGTACAATTTGAGAAGAATCATATTTTGAAGGAAGATCAGTTCATTTCAGTTCACTTATGCTACACCAGAGTCATTAGCAAATATTAAATAGAAACAAATACAAAAATTCCCTTTTTACCAAGCAATTTATCAGAGCAATAATTGAATATATAATGAATTAATCTCAACCTAATCACAGTGTTACAAATAAATTCAGATAAAGACCTTACAGGAGAGGCAAATGGACTTATCAAAGTTTGGACCACCAACCTACAGACTGAGTGAGAAAGACTGTGGAGAGTTCCCTGCAGAACAAATATGTAATTTATTGGAACTATTGGAGCAATTATAGACACAGTGTTCAAATTTGCAGTAAGGCATCTATCAATCGATCGGTCGGTCTGTCTGTCTGTCTGTCTTTCAAAACAAAGCAAACCTATTTGAGTGTTCTTTAGAAACTTCTGCTTTTGGTGACAGGATGCAAATGGTGGTAATTCTGAATTAATTTCCTTATTTACTGTCATGTCCCTTTGAGGTATTTTTGTTTGAAAACAAACTACTACAATCCAGGTGTTGAATAAAATACTTTTATTGATCCCTTGCACTTGCCTGAAGACCTGAGAGAGCCTCCACTTCCACTACTCCCAAAGTCCAACATCCTGTCCAGCATCAGATCTGCTCACATCTTTGACAGTTTTATTTCCCAGTTTAAGACAAACTTTTTAAATATTACACAAGTATGATTATGGTGTTACTGTTCTTTATCCATTTATTTAAATCTTACTTGTTTTTTGTAATGTGTCAATTAGATGCTCTGTTTTTTATGTTTTTTACTATAAATCACATTTAATCAGAGAAAAGTTCTATTTAACTTACTTATTCACTTTTGTAGTCTGACAGGGATTTTGCTAATTTTATTTTTTACAGCTATTTGTCTTTCTCTCAGACTTTCTAGACCTCTAGACTTATTTTCTAAGCAATGTTAATCAAGTAAAACGTTAAAAATATTTTGTAAGAACTTGCTTTTTATAATTTCCCCCAACGAGATCTCAGATCCTTTGAAATGTCTTTCACACTTTTTTTGTGCTGCAGAACAAAACTCCAATCTTAATACTTTGACAGTTTTTTATTTTATTTTATTTTAAATTCTCAAATTTTAAACAAGTGGCACCACCAAGAGGT
Organism: Girardinichthys multiradiatus; assembly: GCF_021462225.1. Lineage (NCBI taxonomy): Eukaryota > Metazoa > Chordata > Actinopteri > Cyprinodontiformes > Goodeidae > Girardinichthys > Girardinichthys multiradiatus. The sequence goes on along the minus strand of NC_061795.1, from coordinate 24,404,172 downwards.
GGGCTTGGGGATGTGTCCACCCCTGTAAATTTTCTGCCCCCCAACTCTTGTCAAGTAATTTTAAGAAAGGAGAGGATAATAGTAAATGAGATGCAAAGATTGTTTATTTATTTAATTATTTATTTATGCCTGTGGCAGTTTTTGTTCTTATTTATATTTAGTTTTTATATGTCTGACGCTCCCAGCCCTACACTCCAAATCCCCCATAAATATAAGAATGACATCTTAACACTTCTGAAATTTTGCTATGGCTTTTGGTTTGGGTGTTTTAGTCCAAGGTTAGAAGTGACCCCATATGGCCACACTTTAAAAACACTTTCTGCAGGGACCCCAGTCTTTAAAATTAGTATATGAGTTCATTTAACTTGTTGCAGTGGGAGGAAATTTACTTAGCTAAACTTTTGTACATATGCTGTTTTTTTATGGCCTATTCCCTCATTCAAAACTGGTGTTACTGAGTCAGGTTTGTAGGCTGCCTTGCTCACACTCCTTTTCAGCTCTGCCTATAAATTTTCTATTGGACTGAAATCAGAGCTTTGTGATGGTTGCACCAAAACATTGGCTGTCCTTAGGCCACTGTCTATCCAGTCTGGCAGTATGCTTAAAGTCATTGTCCATTCTGAAGACGCAGGCAACTCAGCCAGGAAGCTATACCTTCCTGGCTGATGTTTTGTGATGTTGTCTTTATATTTAGGTATTACATTATTTTATCATGATAATGAAATCTATTTTATTAAGTGTCCCAGTCCCTTCTGCAGTACCCCAACAACATGACGTCTTCATTCCTGCGTGGCTTTCCAGCCCATGATTCATTTCACTATGACAAATCACTCTCTTACTAGCATCAGTCTGCATCGTCACAAGGCCTTTTACTTTTATCTCGGGTTGATACACACATGCCACACCAAAACAGGTGGGGACACAGAAACAATCTTCCTCCTGAATGGTATTATAGCTCATCATGGATGTGAGATTTACTTGCATACGATTGTTTTAACAGAAGAAAGTGACACTTTCAAGCATCTGGAAATTGTTGCACTTGATCACGATTATGGAGGTCCACAAACCTCGTCATGAGGTCTTCGTGGAGTTAATTTGATTTTTCCATGATGTCAGACAAGGAAGCATTCACAGGTTTTACTCCATTTAATTCAGAGTTTCTGTATTGACCTATCTAATGTCAAACAGTGCGAAAAAAAGACTGTTCCAATGGTTACTGAGAAGGGTCTTAATAATTTCAAACATTTAATCTTTTAAAGAATCTCTTGATAAAAACAGATAACTTGACTTTGTTTTCCACACTGACACATATTTGACATAATTTTATTATTTTTTGAGAGATGGCTGTCTCGTTTTCTATCAGAAACGTATTGTTTGAATAAAAATATTATTACATCTAAAGCTGGCATGGGGTATGAATAATTTTGGACTTGTTGGACTGTTGAATATATATATATGTTTTACTTAATTACGTACTGTATCTGCATGGAAATATGACCTAAAAATAATCATTTTCGTAAATGCAACCAGATAAATACTACTGTAACTTTTAAGACCGATGTGATAACAATAATTGTATTATTTTAACTTTTTGAAAGAGCTTCGAAAGTTTTTAAAGTCAGCTCGAAGTACCAGACTGTCCTTACTCACGCTTCCCTCATGAACAAACCGACCATGTGATGTGGATGCCCCCAGTTCGGGTTACAGAGAGAGGGAGGCTTCAGCTGAACGCAAACCTTTACACTGATGGAGAGAAGCGACCAACATCGGGAACAGTCCGTGCGTACGCTGTAATTTTCCCAACATGCAATTTCTTTCCCAGCGCGGATTATTGCCACCACCGGGAGACCCCGGCCTGTAATAGGGAGCAGCTGCATTAACTCCTATACGGATTCATTTCTTTCTTTGCCGCTGGCCAGGTCACTGAGCTGCGCACCAACTCTGGGTTTAACCACAGACAGCTGCAGGCAAGTTAAGAGGCGCATTTGAACAACTCCTTCGTGTCCTAAAGAGGAGGAAACTTTCTTCTCCTGATTACATGACCTCAAAGCTGCATATTTTTCTCTTAAAAGTCCGGATGATGTTAAAGAGACAATGGTAAGACAAAACCCCCCCACAAGATTAAGTTAACCTTCATGCAACACCATCACTATTAATTTCACTGCTACATCATCTGTTATTATTGCTTTCATTTTGCTTGCCAGATTTTACCACCTGATCATTTTCAGATAAAGCAGTGGAGATATGGACATTTAGGAACTGCGGTTCCATGGCTGCAGAAGTGTTAATCGGCCTGGACCACGATGCTGTTCACAGCCTGCGGTTTCAGAAACAAAACAACAGTTGTACCTTACAAACTGACAGTTCACTTGTCAAAGACACTGTCTCATCATATGACTCTGCTCTGACTCAAGTCCGTGTCAGGGTCTGCTTGGCAAGGCATGGGTAACTCTTCCAGGAAGGGTGAGGAGGAAGAGGAAGAAGAGGGGACAAAAGATGGTGAAGAGGAGGACACAAAAAAGAAGAAAGATGTGGAGGAGGTAGAGGTTGAGCTTCCACTGGGGGTGGAGGAGCTGTTGGAGAGTGGTGATCCCGTCTTGGACCTGAGCTACCGTAAATTCAGGCGACTACCTTTGCGTGTTTGCGAGCTGTTGCATCTGGAGAAGCTGTATGTTTGTGGGAACCGACTGCGGACAGTGCCGGACAGTTTCTCCCAGCTACAGGGTCTGCGGACGCTCGCCCTTGACTTCAACAAGTTGGAAGATGTTCCCTTGGCTGTCTGTGAGCTCACCAACCTCACCCATCTCTACTTGGGCAACAACCGGCTGATGAACCTCCCGCCTGAGTTTATAAACCTGAAAAATCTGAGATGCTTCTGGATGGAGAGTAACTTCTTCCATAGATTTCCACAAGAGCTCTATGACCTGCCAAACCTTACGTCCCTGCAGATGGGGCACAACCGGCTGAAAAGGCTGCCTCATGATTTTTGTCGAATGGAATCTCTAAAGGGATTGTGGCTTTATGGAAACCGCTTCGAAATCTTCCCCAAGGTCCTGCTGCACATGAAGACCTTGGAAATCCTAGACTTCGACCGTAACAAAATAACAGAGCTTCCCAGCCTGAAGCGTCTCTGCTCCCTCCACCTGTTTTCCTATGACCACAACCCCATCAAGGAACCTCCTAAAGTAGGCGAGGAAGTAATTCTAGTTGGGGAAGGGGCTGCTGAGTTCATGGAGGTGCGTGAGGCCAAGAAGGAGAGACGACGCAAGGCCACTGAGGAAAAGGCTGAGGAGCTGGCTCTGGCTGAAGAGGAGCCAGTGATCCATGGAATTCTAAAGAACAGCAACTCCAGCTCAAAACCAGCAATAGACGAAGCTGCCGTGGACATCGAAGACTCAGATGTTAAAGAAGAAGAAACATCAGTGAGGGAGGAGCAGGAAGACTGCGTGGAGCTGCCAGTGACAGAGTATGACGGTGCTGACCTTGAATATGATGAAGACATGGTTGAATATGAGACAGAAGAGATCATATGTGAGGGAGAGGGATTTGAGTATGAGGAAGAGGGGCTGGAGTATGAAAACGTTTCAATGGACTATGAGTATGAAGATGGGGAGGAGCTAGACGATACAGGGGGACAAGACGAGGGGGCATGAAAAGCCCCACAATCTCCCAAAATGTATTGGTTTCAGGTGAAAACAGATGATGGACAAAACAGCAGATTCATGAATACAACATATTCCCAGATGTGCTGCTAATTAATAATCTGTAATCAACTGTGAAAATGAACTATCTTTAATTATATTTCTGTAAAACAACAACACCAGTGACATCTCTCTTGACTGCACATTATCAGGTTAAGTGTAACTTATTGTCAGATTGTTCCTATTAAATATTCAGCTGAATGAAGCCGATGCCAGTCCTTTGTCACTGAAGATACTGGATGTTTACTGAACAGTCGTTTCTGCTCATCACAGTCAGTACCTGTATTAAGTGTTTGTCAGTTTTAAGTCTTTAAAGCCGGGCCGTCTGTGAATGTAAATGAGTGTGTTGGTCAAAGATAAAAAAAAAAATATTTACAACATGGGTGTCAGTGCCAAGAGCGTTGGTGGGGGGGTGAATAGCTGGGGTGCCTGACCATAAAAGGTGAGTCCTTAAGGAGGCTCCTAACATAAAGTGGACATGGAAAATGATTAAGCAAAATATTTTTAGAGCTCCAACAAACCAGACCCTTCTGGGCAGAAATTCAGCTGTGTCATGAATGCCGTGCACAACGTTTTGTCACAGATGATGACATTACTTTTTTTCCTAACGTTAAGCAGACCAGACCCTTGTTCTCCTTTAATCTCTGAACCCATTATTCATCCGGGGCTCATGCGTAATCCAATGCTTTGTGTCTGCACAGATCTTTTTCCTCGTATCTCATTAAAAGAGTAAAATATTGATCTCAGTGTTAGAATATTAATGCCTGTACTCATGTGGCAGTATCTTGTTACATTTGTATTGGGGACAATGCAGAACATACTCACTGATCTTTCAAAATTTAAATGCACTAATAGACTTTATCTCCACATCAATATTAATGGTAGTATTAATAGATAAAACATTGGTCTCCAGAATTCCCTCAATAGCAATTTGATGGTGTCTGTGAGGATCAACGTTCTTCTTAGACAGGTGCTCCTGCAAAAGTGTTCTTAACTCTTGAACTTTTTTATTTACATTTTGTTGTGTTACAACCAGAAGAAGAAATCTATGTACTTTGCTATAATTTGATGTAATAGATGAGGACTAGTTAGTGCATAAATGAAGTGAACAGGAAAGAGTACATGGTTTTCTACTTCACTAAAACAAAAAATCTGAAGAGTGTGGTGTGCATTTATATTGGTAAATAACTTGTAGAACCATCCCTCACCTAAAACCCACTTGTCCCTGCAGGGTCGTGGAGGGCCTGGTGCCTATCTCCAGCAGTCAATGTGCAGGACGCATAGCTTACCATGGATAGGTCACTCGACCTCGACAGGGCAACACAGAAACACACTGGACAAACAACCATGCACACACACACACATACCTAAGGGCAATTTAGATTAATCAGTTAACCTTACTGTTGTGTTTTTCAACTGTGGGAGGATGCCAGAGTACCACACATACATGGGGAGAATATCCAAACTCCATGCAGAACAACCCCATAGCCAGGATTTGCACCAGGGCGTTCTTGCTGTGAGGCAACGTTGCCACCAGGCAGCCTTCATAGAACCATCGTCTTACAATTAAAATTGTCTCTGGGATGTATCTATCAGCTTTGCTCACCTAGAGGATGACATTTTTGCCAATTTGTCTTTGCAAAAAGGCTTAAGATCAGATTGTATGGAGAGCAGCTATGAATATAACTTTTACATTTTTGCCACTAATAATTTTATTTAGGGTTGGACAGGACATGAGTAGCATGTTAATAGGCTTTTATCTAGGTCTGGTTTTATTTTTAGGATTGTTGTCCTACTGGAAGGTAAACTTCCACCCCAGTCAAGTGTTTTGCAGTCTCTAACAGTTTTCTTCCAATTTTCCCATGTGTTTAATGCCTTTCACCTATGTCACCAGCTTCCCTGGCCTTGATGATGAACAGCATCCATACAGCATGATGCTGCCAACACCATGCTTAATTGTGGGGATGGTGTTTTCAAGGTGATGTCTCATCTAACTAGAGAGTACACCTTCTTCCACATGTTTTTGTTTCATCCACTTGACTTGTGGCAAACAACATAAGGCTTTCTTTCAACAAGGACTTTCTTCTCACAACTCTTCCAGAAAGAGCAGATTTATGGAGTGCACAACTGATAAATTTAATGTCAACAGATTCTCGCACCTGAACTGTTGATCTCTGCAGCTCTTTCAGAGTTACAATGGGCCTCCTAGCTGCTTCTCAGAATAGGCAAGGCAAGACAAGGGAGGTTTATTTATATAACACATTTCAATAGCAAGACAATTTGAAGTGCTGTACATGAAAAAAAAGAAAAAGAGACATAATAGGAAAAGTACATTGCAGTGGCATAAAGGTAATTTAATAATTAAAAAGAATAAAAAATGAATAATAAAAAAAAAAAAATAAAAGTTAATGAAAAATGCTCTTCTGTCTCTGTCTGCCAGAAGGTGCCCATGTGGGTATGTTTGCATTTTTACCACAGTGTCTCCATTTTCAGGTGATTGATTTGTTGTCTAAAATGCTCAAAGTTTGTATATTGTTTAACAACCTAATCCTGTTTTAAACTTCACTATAATGAGCTGCATTTATACTGAGATTAAATTACACTCCAGTGAACTCTATTTACTAACTGGTAACGTCTGAAGGAAATTGCTTGCATTTGATATTTAAGGGCATTAGAGTAAATGCATGACACCCTTTTTAAATTTTTGTTTTCTAAAACAATATAGAAAACAATTTGTCCTTTGCCTTCAACATTAAAACTATGTGGTGATTTCTGTTAATTTATCAGAGACAAATCAAGTTTGTGGTTGCAGTGTAACAAAATGTGAAAATGCCCAACGTCCTGATGTCTGCACAAAGGATGTGGTAGTATAAAGTTGTGTTATACACAGTTTGTCATGTTTGGAGACTGTCATGTTATTTAGTCCAGACCTGTTGGTCGCTTCTTTTCTTGCAGCTTGTGGGTGGCATAACAGTTTGATACTTTGCAGAGGTTCATGCAAATCATAGCCTGGTTCAGTTCAAGTGGAATCATTTTTCACGTTGGTTTACAGTCTTCTCATTCTCTGTAGGTCAGTGAGAACGAGATGCTTTTAACGACAATGCATCAACCTATTCAGTCCCATAGCTGATGGGCTTTATAAGTCAGCAAAAACAATTTTACATATTTTCTCATTGTACATCTGGAGTTTGTATTCTTCAAAAAACTGTCGTAATGTTAAAACTTGCTTGCTAAAATATATTTACTCAAAAAGAACATAAAGAAGTTGCAAATAAATTGCTTAAATAAGGAATTTTATTTTCGAAATGAGAAGGATATGCAGGTTACATTGAAGTTGTGAGAACATCTAATTCATTAATATGAACCTGTGGAATAAAAATTGACATGTGAGTCTTAAAAAATTAGCCTAATGTGATATTATCCATGCATTAATGTGAGGGTACCTTACCTGTCTGTGTCTCGATGGTTGTAGCCACTGTCCATTGTGTGGCTTGTGTTGATGATTCCTGCAGCAGGAACTGAGTTCCTGTCCTTCTGATAGCCACAACTAAACCTTAAAAATGACACGATTCTTGCCAAGTTAAAGTTTTCAGCTATGCATAACAGAAAGAAATACTTTCAATTAGGATAGCAAGATATTGTGCCTTTTAAAGGATAGGCCAACACATGGACCAAAACAAAGTTTTGTATGTCTTTATCACATTTGCATATCTTGAGACTGAAATTTGTGTCCGTTCTTTTTTGCAAAAGATCTTAATTTCAGTCTGTTTCTTAGGAGAACCCCTGTGAACAAAAAGCATCTAAGTCTTGTGAGACATTCTCAATTGGATTTAGACGTGGGCTTGGACTGGGCCATCCCAAGGCATCAATATGCTTACATTCAATTCAATTCAATTCAAAAATACTTTATTAGTCCCAAAGGGAAATTAAATGTTGTTATAGCTCATATTATGAAGGTTTCCTCAAAGAACCGTTGTAGATGCTGATGGCTGTGGGCAGGAAGGATCTCCTGTAGCGCTCCGTCTTACAGCAGATCTGAAGAAGCCTCTGACTGAAGACACTTTGTTGCTGTAGGACAGTCTCATGAAGAGGATGCTCAGGGTTCTCCATAATGTTCTTCATTTTATGAAGAATCCGTCTTTCCACAATGATCTCCAGAGGTTCCAGAGGAGTCCCCTGAACAGAGCCAGCCTTTTTTATCAGCTTGTTGAGCTTTTTTAAGTCCCTGGTTCTGATGCTGTTTCCCCAGGAGATGATGGTAGAAGAGATCACACTTTCCACAACAGACTTATAGAAGATATGCAGCATCTTGCTGCAAACACCAAAGGACCTAAGCTTCCTCAAGAAGTACAGTCTGCTCTGTCCCTTTTGTAGATGGCTTCACAGTTGCATCTCCACTCTAGTCTGTTGTCCAGGTGAACACCGAGGTATTTATACTCCTCCACCACCTCCACTTCTTCTCCCATGATAGAAATAGTGTTTGACTTATTCCTGTTTCTCTTAAAATCTACAATCATCTCCTTTGTTTTAGTCACGTTCAACATGAGATGATTGTTTCCACACCACAAAGCGGTCCACCACCATCCTGTACTCAGCTTCTTGTCCATCTCTGATCAACCCCACGACTGCAGAATCATCCGAGTATTTCTGCAGATGACAGGAGTCTGTCTTGTACTGGAGGTCTGAGGTGTACAGAGTGAAAAGGAATGGTGAGAGTACAGTCCCCTGTGGTGCTCCTGTGCTGCTGACTACCTGGTTAGACTCACAACCCTTCAGTCTCACAAACTGTGGTCTGTTTGTCAGGTAGTCTTTAATCCAGGAGATTGTTGAGGCCTCCACCTGAGTCTTCTGGAGTTTCTGACAAAGCAAATCAGGTTGGATTGTATTAAATGCACTGGAGAAATCAAAGAACATGATCCTCACAGTGCTGCTGGCTTTGTCCAGATGACAGTGGGTTTGTTGAAGCAGGTGTATGATGGCATCTTCAACTCCAACTCCACAGCGATAAGCAAACTGAAGGGGGTCCTGATGGTTTACTGTTTGCTTTCTCAGGTGGGCCAACAGGAGTCTCTCTAGGACCTTCATGATGTGAGATGTCAGGGCAACAGGTCTATAGTCATTGAGGACTGATGGGTGAGTTTTCTTTGGTACCGGAACAAGAGAGGAGGTCTTCCACAACACCGGAACCTTCTTCTGGGCCAGGCTAAGGTTGAAGAGGTGCTGCAGAATCCCACAGAGCTGTTCTGCACAGGCCTTCAGGACTCTAGGGCTGACATGATCTGGACCTGCAGCCTTATTCCTATTCAGTCTCTCCAGTTGTCTCTTCACCTGACTTCTTGAGACACACAGGTGGAAGGGGGAAGCAAAGGAAGCATCAGCATCTTTTGATATGGTTGATGGCAAACATGTAGATGGGTCAAGGGCTGAGGTGGAAGATAAAAAATGTGAGGTGTTACTGGACAGCTGTGGGTCCTGTGGGTCAAAGGAGGGTGGGATGTCTGTTTGGCTGTGAGCAGGAGAGGAGGATGCTGAGCTTCTTTCTGAACTGAACCTATTGAAGAATAAGTTCAGTTCATTGGCTCTGTCCAGACGTCCATCGGTCTGATCATCCTTCTGCTTGAAGCCTGTGATCTTCTTCATCCCTGTCCACACATCTCTGATATTGTTTTGCTGGAGCTTGCTCTCCAACTTCTTCTTGTACACCTCCTTGCTGTCTCTTATCTTGACTTTAAGTTGCTTCTGTAAACTCCTCAATAATTCTCTGTCTCCCTCTCTGAAGGCTCTTTTTTTCTTGTTAAGCAGGTCCTTCAGGTCACTGGTGATCTAAGGTTTGTTATTGGGGAAGCATCTCACGGTTCTGGTGGGGATGATGTTATCCACACAGAAGTTTATATAGTCGGTTACACACTCAGTCATGGCATTGATGTCCTCTCCATGTGGCTGGCACAGTGCGTCCCAGTCTGTAGCCTCAAAGCAACCTTGCAGAGCTTCTTCAGCTTCCTGCGACCATTTTCTCACAGTCCTCTTTATTACAGGTTGCCTCTGAACAAGGGGCTTATATTTCGAGCAGAGAAAAACAAGATTGTGATCTGATTTGCCTAGCGGAGGTCTTGCTGTAGAGATGTATGAGTCCTTGACATTTGTATAAAACAAATCCAATGTTTTGTTTTCTCTGGTAGAGCAGCTGACAAACTGTTGAAACGTTGGAAGTGTAGCAGAGAGTGAAGCATGATTAAAATCACCAGAAATTGCAAAAGCATTGGGGTTTTGTGTCTGTAGCTTAGCAACAACTGAGCTGATGGCATCACATGCAGTGTCGGCAACAGCGGAAGGTGGAACGTAAACTGTTGCCAAAATAACACTGGTGAACTCTCTGGGTAAATAATATGGACGAACTTACTGCCAACAGTTCAATATCTGGACTGCAGAGTTGACACTTCACAGTAACATGTCCTGGATGACACCATCTGTTGTTCACAAATACTGCCAGTCCACCTCCTTTACATTTGCCGCTCCTCTTTGAGTCTCTGTCTGCTCGTATGGTTAAAAAGCCCGTCAGAGAGACGCTGGAGTCGGGGATATGATCCTGCAGCCATGTCTCAGTAAAACACATGATACTGCATGCCCGGTACTCTGGCTGGGTCCTTTGTAGGGCTTGGAGTTCATCCAACTTGTTTCCCAACGATCTCACGTTGCCCATCATAATTGACGGAAGAGATGGTTTGAACTTCCTCCTTCTCTCTCTTCTCTTAGCTCCTGCTCTGCATCCACGGCGTCTCCTTTTCAACTCATCACGGATTTGGGGTTGTAGTTGAAGTATTATTTGAGCTTTTGAGATATTAATCAGCTGCTCCCGGTTGTAAGAAACAACCCCGTTGCCATGGCAATGCATCATAACAAATGTCCAAAAATAGAAAGTATCAAGAAAAATCCTCCAAGCTGCACAGCATCCGACACCGGAGTGGACAGTAGTCCAAAAAAAATCAACTGTATCCACCACAAGAGGAATAGTTCCCAAAAAAGAATAAATCAGAATCAAAAGTAACAGAGCTACTCCAACCTGCTGCCACCTTGAGCGGTGCAATTCTAGAATATCTAAACCACTGCATTGTAGTTCGGACAGCAGGGTTCTTGTCATACCAGAAGATGAACCTCTGCCCCAGCTTTAAGTCTTTTGTAGCCTCTAGCAGGTGTTTCTTTGGGACTCTTCTGCATTTATCTCCACACATCTTCCAATCAGCTCTGACCAGCTTTCCTGTCCCCTTTGAAGGAAAGCATCTCCACAGCATGATGCTGCCACCACCATGTTTTCCTCTCGCCGTGGAATGTTGAGGGACATGTAGGGTCAGTTTTCTGACACATATAGTGTTTTGCATACGCCAAAAAATTCAGTTTACCCCTACTTTCACATGTTTACTGTGTTCCTTACATGGCTTGTGGCAAACTACAATGGGACTTCCTATAGTTGATGTTCAACAACAAACATTGAACAAAATGAAAAAGGTAATGATTCCTTTTGCAAGCCGCTGTACTCAGTAGAACAATAAATAATTTGAATGATGAATGATGATGAACAAATGATTTGCTGCTTATTCAAAGTTTACCAATCCAACATTTCTAAGCTGATTACTTTTGTTACTTAAACTGTTTAAAAGCCCATTTAAAAGCCAAGATTCTTTCTTTATTTTCAGACCCTTTCTGCCCAACAAAAGCATCTGAAAACTCCCTTAATCACAACTCAAAGTAAAAACCACACTTACTTGCTGTTATAATGAGTAGTGAAGTGTGAAGGCTCAAATGATCTTTTAGGGAAAATTTCATTTGGAGTATTTAATAAAAATCCTGTGTGCTCCTAAAGGTGAAAGCAAGAGAACAAACTCTAATCAAAGAGAGATAATCCATTAAAAGAAGAACATTTTTAAAGTGTAAAAGTTTGACCTTTTTTCCAATAGTCTTCACAACTGGTGCATTTGTTCTAGTTTCTGGTGATTGCAGGAGAGAGCTCTAGAATATAATAAAGAAATATATGATATAAGTGTGTACTTTCACATCTGTTTAAAAAGAATTACAGGCTGGGCATAAAAGAGACTAACGGGACAGGCTAAGGGAGCGATGGCACCTCGTGTATATCCTGTCTCTTTGACTGAATGGCTGTGTACCCTTTGAATGCTCTCGGCACCCTGAAATAGAAGGGAGAAAAACCTTAAAGGTTCATATCAAAATATATTAGAATTGTTTATTTAATATAAAGGGATACAGTGAAAGTGGCTCAACCTTCGGAAAAGATGGCGTCAGAAAGTCGCTCTTCATCACTGAGCTGAAGGTCTGAGGTTCCAGCTGGACATCAGCCACAGTTTGAAAGGGAAACACTTCATAGTTAGACATGCCACATTCAGAATTTTAACTAAGGTAAAAGAAGCATCATATGTATACATTATATATCATACATATCTCATATACCGCAAAATTATGTAATGGGTTTTATTTTGAAAAATGACATAATAAAATGTTTAAAAACTGCATTTTTTATAAAATGTAGTTGGTCATAATAATAAGCCACATATTGTTGGTAGTGTCCAGCTAAATTAATCTTGCATGACAATTTTCTTTTTGCTTTTTGCTGAAAGCATTTCCTTGAAAACCAATAAATATAAAAGTATAAACATACTACGTTGGGATCTTATTTTTTTGTCAGAGAATAATAATAATAAAAATTAAGAAATACAACACATTTGGTACCTAGCGGAATCATTCACATCCCTTTAATTGTTTTACAATTGTCACATTATATCCGTGATCTAGTGATCCAGAGGCTCTGAATGCATACCTTGCCATTCATGCAACATCCTTTCTTCTCCACTGCACAGTTATGCATAATTTTGTGCTGCTGCATCACATAAAATCCAAATGAAATGAGGTTTGTCTTTGTAATGTAGGAAATTGGAGAAGTTTAAAGGAACTGAATACTTTCACTATGTTGATATGTGATGGATTCATGTTAAGCCAGGGGAGTCCCGAACTGATTGTGTGCGGCTCCTGACCCCAATTCAAAAAAGGTACATATTTGGTCCCCAAACACAGCAGGTGTGTTTTTTTTAACTTGTTTATTAGAGATTAGTTTTTACTGACATTGTGGAATCTTAAAATGGAAGATATTAGGAAAAACAACTTGGCTAAAAAAGGCATATGAACACCTCCAACTTTATGATTTTGGCCCATGTGGCAAAAAGTTTACTCACTATGCAGCTTTTTTTGTCCAGAAAGGTGTTTAACTGCAGATTTGTTCCTTTAGTGAATCCAGTCTCCACTTTGGGACCCAGTTTCATGTGGTGAGAAACTGCAGCAAGGATAACCGTTATTATTTCTAACATGTCTAATGTTATCATCTGTCTACGGTCACAGCTGAAGTTGTTACCTGATGGAGTGAGATGATGAGGCACAAAGAAGCTTTGGTACTCCGACTAAAGAAAGACAGAAGACAGACAAATCACGAGTGTTTCATTTCTGTTGAATTATAAAGATAATTTAAAGGAAAATCTGTAGTACCTTTGCCTCCACAGGCTCTGCTTTGGAAAGACTCCTCACATGATGGAAGCCGCTGGCTCTGGGTTTGTTAAGGACGCTTGGCAAAGATCCGGAGCCATCAGAGTGGATGGGAGGCTGGTAGTGCTGCTTAGTTTGAGACATAAAACTGTCGGATAACAAGAGTGTGGAAACAAAAATCACAATTGTGTCTTAGGAAGAAATGGCTATGTTATAAAATTTGCTAATTTTTCTAAGTTAGAATGAAACAACAATTTCACCAAGAACAATTTTTTATCATGTGAATTTCTTTGACAAAGATTATGCAGAACTGGGTGATGTTTCATCCAGGGATTGTCTGATCATCTCTGGGTTAAAAACCATGGCCTACTACTGGCAAAACTGTATTCTAGGCCATTCACGTTATTTTGTTGACATTATGAATCTGGATTTTCCCTAATAATCCAGTTTACTAAGGGACTATGGCCCGGCACTTCAGCAAACTGCTGCACAAGCAAACAGTGGAAAGTATAAGACTGAAGCTGTGTGAAGAAAGCAGTTGAAACACTAGTGATTACATTTTATGACGTCCAAAGCAAAGTGCTTAGTTTATGAGGCAGGAGACTAATATCTATTGAAATCTACATTAAAATTGGCATTTGTTTGGTCTAAAACTGAAAGTGTTTTTCTGACATGCTTTTACATTTTTATCACAAGAGTAACTTTACGACCTGTTTACGCAAGAATGAAAAAGCATAGAACAGACTAGACTTGAATCTGCAACCCATCAGTCACCAAGAGAGCATCTTTATCAGATGAGCTACACAATCATACTCATACCTGTGTGCTAACAGGCATAATGAGTACACAACACAATAAATTCAAGACAATTCACTTGTGCCAGTTATGGTGGTATTTACATTAGTAGTGACATAATACGTTTTTTAAAGAAACACATTCAAAATCCTGTTTATTATTTACCTTGGAAATAGTCTTGCATCACTGCACCTTCTCTGTGTTACAAAGGAAACTCAGCGAGTTTCCTTCATAGACACTGTAGAAATTATGCTGAACAACTGAGATTTTACTTTTAAGAAGAGAGACTGTGGTCTCCGCATGGCTCAGTGGTAAAGCACCATATGCACAGGCTGCAGACCTCAGCGCAGTTGTCCCCGGTTTGATTGCCAGCCAGGGTCTGGTTGCTGCATGTCTTCCCCTTCTCTCCACCCTTCTCCTGTCCAGCTAATAATGAATAAAGGCCAGTCGGGCCACAAAAATCTTTAAAAAATGGAGACTGCAGCATCCTATACTTCTCTGATGAGTTAAAAGGGGCCACAGTCACACTAATGTAGACTATCTTATTATGATTAAATAGGTTTTCTATTTAAAGAAAGTTTTCAGTTAAAGTTAAAGCACTTTGTCAGAGTAAGAGAGAGCTTGCTTTTACCCAAGCCTGACTCACATCTCTGCCTGAGTGTTTCACAGTGGACAGTGATGACACTGGACAGTGAAAGCTAACACTATGGTGGACAGTTCTTACCTGCCCTGACACTTACCCAAACTGTGGGTTGTCAATGAGGTCCAAACTGAGCTTGTTAAATAAAACGGGTCTTTGGTTTGACACAAAGCCGGATTCACGGGTAAGTCCGAGGTGGGTTGTGAAGCTCATCCTGTCTAAAGCTGGGAACAAAAATTGTCACTTTCATAATCCAAACATAAATCTAAAACAATAAGATTCAAGCTGTTTACCCTGACCTTGTCCTCCTCAGCCTACCTTTACTCTCTCCAAAGGCCCTTGTGTGAGATTTATTGGACGGTCTGAAAGTGGCTTTGCTCAGTCCTCCCTGCCTGTCAGTTGCTCCAACAAGCGGCATGACAATCCTCGCCTGCCCAACCATCTGTGTCTGCTGTAATTGAAACCTCCAGCGTCAACAGTGATGGATGGAAAAAATCCTGCAGGCACGTGCACACTGCAGTAATCAGAAATAAAAGTAGCAAGTAGTGCATTTTCTTCTAGTTTTCACAATCAATTATTAGAACAAACAGAACAACTGGCAGCAGTCTGTAAGAAAGGACTGAAAACCCCCTCTATTTACAAATGCAGCGTGAATGAGCAGATGTGAGAGAAATAGCACTCTCACCTTAATTCCCTTGAATATAAATGAGCTAAAAATAAAATAGAGAGAGAGAGAGAGAGAGAGAGAAAAGCTTGACTCAGGACATACCTGCAATACTAAGTTGTTTGTTCACCTCTCTGTCCTGAGCTGGTTTGTAGGTAAACACTTTTCTGTTGCTAGGAGATTCAACCCAAGGGCAGAACATTACTGCTGAAGAGCATAGAAACGATTTCAGGCGTGAGCGTAATGTTATCCCACAAGGAGGCATTGTTAAGAGTCTCTTTCTTCCTACTTGCAATTTGTTCAGTTCAGCTCATTTCCAGCAATTTGTACTGCAATAATACAAAACACTGCAGACAACTCTGTTACACAGAACCATCAAAGGCTTCTTGGAAGATCTCTGATAGGAAAATAAGCGTCATTAGAGAAAGAGAAAAAGAAAAAAAAGGCACATGTAATTATTGAAATCTGTAAATATCAAAGATGAAATTATGCAGTTACTTCTTAAAAGAAAGATCAGACACAGTGACTCATACATTGTGATTTGCCTGTGACTTCTGCCTTTTATCATCCAGCATAATGAAAAGTTTGTCTTGTTGACTAAGACTGAAGTAATAGCAAGTGTTTGTGGACATAATTAGAGGAAATATGCAGTGATAATATTGCACTTCACCTATTCATTTATTACTCATGCAAATGCATTTGCAGGTCATGTTCCTAACAATATTACAGCAACTGGAGTTTTCTTTATTTCTTTTATTCAAGTTACTTTTCAACACCAACCAAAGTGACTGAGGTATGACATTTATGTCATTTCTTGGCACTTTTTGCTTTATTATTTTAATTGTTCCTCTGACACATAAAAAGACTCATATTCTCAATAAGAAGCAAAGCTGATGAGTTTATTCAAGAGGTTAAATCAATTTCTAGCTCTTATGTGTTTTATTTAGTTAAAAGCATTAATACACACATTAAGGAGATGTTTTTTTTGCATTTCTGAATATTACTTGACTTGTCTCTTAATGAGCCTGCTGTCTGGTTGAACTGAATACAATTAATCATCTGTGGCAGGACTTGAAAGCTAATGTTGTCTGACTTAGCTTGAGCTATTTTGGAAAAGAAAAAGTAAAAATTTCAGTTCTTTCAGACTTGCAAAGCTAGTAGAGACAAAACCTAAAATATGTGCAGTTATAACCGTGGTTCTACAAAGTATTGACTCAGGAGGGTAAACAATTGCCACATTTTTCAGATTTTTATTTGCAAAGTTAATCTTGTAACTTTTTCTTCCACTTTACAATTATGAGCTACTTCGTGTTGCTCTATTACACAAAATTGAAGTTTCTGGTTGTAACGTGACAAAATAAGAAAAGGAAATCAGCGTGCATATCTGGTCTTTGGAGCACAAGCATAGAATAATTTAAACACTTGGTTTAAATTGATCAGTTATTAACATGTTCTGCAGAACGCCATAACCATCTGTCAAGGTTTATTCATTCCTTTGAATAGGATGTGTTGCATCAAGGCTGACCTGAAACAAGCTAGACAAAGAGCTCCAGGATCCAGAAGTCTGGACTGTTCCTCCACGCGTCCACTGGATGGCATTGTGATGCCATCAAGGCTCTGACTTTAGTCTAAGGTTATATAAAAATGATGGATGGTTTGAAATTTGCATGACATCTTGATAAAAATGTTCATCTCAGACAGGGTGTGATCATTCACCGCTGATAGCAGCAGAAAAATTTCTAAAAAGCATCCACACCTTTAAAAACACACATTCATGAGAGCTTTGCAATTCAAATCTGACTTTTAAACCATTTATTTAAACCTGCTAAAGTGAAGATCGGAAGAAGCCATAGACACAAAGTAGTTTTAATTAACAATAAATAAAACGCGTTTTATTTAGTAGTTCTTACACATGCTTGTGCATTACTTCAATCGCCATGTTACTTCAGTCATCTTTTCATCGTATTGGGCTCTAAATTACAGCATCAAAAGCAAGTCTTCTCAATGACAGTCTGCTCCCAATCACACCATTTCCACACTTTTCCTTTAATTCTCACCTCCCATTTTTTTTCTAATTTCCTCAGACTCCCACGGCGTTTTTTTCCCACCTCTCTGCTACATCACTTCTTCCTTTCCTTTCCTTCCTCCATCTGCTGAACAACGCATGGATAGAGCCTGTCTTTACCAAGCTGTTGCTTGCATTTGCTGTTCCACAGTCATTCATGCTTGACATCCTGTCATGCCAAGCTTGAAACAGTTTATTATCTCCTCCAAAAAATTACTAAGGGAAAACGCCTGCATCATTGAAACTGACATCTCATTTCCTGCTTCTTTTCTTCTAAACACATTGTGCACATTATTGGCATCTATAATTATAAATTCAAAGGGGATCCACACAGCAGGGTTAGACCGGATGCCTATTTTCATTCCAGTCAAAGATTACACCAGATAATTTGACTGTTTGAGCAACTTCAATCTGACAGTCTGAGTGGGGGAACTGGTGGAAACACCTGCTGTCCTGTATTTGAATGAGAATCCAGAGACTCTCAGCTTTCCTTTGATTGTTCATCCTGAGAACGCAGCAGCCGGTGTTTGTTCTTCCTCTGCATAATTCACACATACCGTAATGTGACTGCTCCAACGAAACACTCAGTTGCAATGCGAGCTTTTGATTAAAATATCCAAGATAAACAGGCTATCCTCTTACATTCTAGTGCAGTTTGCACTTGAGGTAACACATTGAGGACAGAAAGGTGCAAAAGGGGGATCATGCAGTTGTTCTAAAAATAGACCGAGGTGATGCAAGCAAGGGTCTCCCATTGTGATGATGCACTCGGCTTGCCTGCAGCCGTCTGTTGAGGTTCAGACCCTCAGTCCTGTCTGCCGGGCCTCACCTGTTTCTCCTGCTGCTGATAGTCTGCAGCTCTAGGAGGCTCTTCAAGGTTTCCCTGTCAGTTCAATAGCCTGCTCCCTTTGTCTGCCATAAAAAACCATGGAATTGATGTTTAAGGACATAAAGAGCCAGCTCAGGCGCTCAGCCCTGTCTTTGTGTTGCCGGGGCCTCAGAGGTGCTCCCTCTGCTTCACTTCTGCGAGGCTTATCTCCTTACAGCCTCCTTTTCTAACTTCTGTACTTAATGGACAAATCTTCCATGCATGGTGTGGAGCAAATTGCACTGTCATCTATTTCCATTCTATGTTTCAATCAGCTTTGGTGAATGTGTGGAAGGTGATCAGAATGTGGTGTGGAAAATTAAGGCATGAAATAAGATATTTCAAGTGAAAACAACATTTCTAACGTCTACAAGACAGATGGTTAGACACACATGAGTGGAACCTGAAGTGCACAGATCGCTCAGATGCTTCTGAAACACAAAACGTAAAGAGTGAAACAACCTGCAAAATAATTCACCCCCTAATTATAAAGATAATTTTCAGTCACTGAAAAAGAAGGAGAATTCCTCCAGACTGCAGCATGGAACTGCATGATTCATTTCCTTTCATGCTGACTAATGCGTTGCTCAGAGCCGAAGCTGTCCACTACCCATTTTTAATTGGTCTTGAAGGCTAAAACAACCTTTGCAAATTTACATTTCCTTCAGCAAATGATGTCAAAACTTTTTACAGCAGTCCCTATTAAGTCAGAATTATTTTCTTTCAAACATCAGTTTCTGACCCGTCAGTAACAAAATTATTTGCAGTAATACAGAGGCTTGCAAAAGTATTCAGAAACCTTAAAGGCTTCAATGATCTGAGGATTTTATTTCACAGGCCAACACAAAGATGTTCATAACTGCGAATCCTAATAAAATCAAGATTGTGGTTATAAGACATAAAAAGCTGAAAATGTTCGAGGAGTATGAATATTCTTGTAAGGCTTTGTATATTCAGACGTGTATTTTTATTTTCTGTAGACTATGATAAAACAAGTTTTTGATAGGGCGGTTATGAGGTGGAGGGTTTCTGTTTTTGCAGGAATGGTATGTGTTGAAAGAAATGACACTTCACTGTCCATTCTTATTTAAAAAGTTGCTATTTTTCCATGGTTTTTCCAGTCTCAGTTTTCAGCTGAAGAAAGATAATGATGCTTTTTAATTTAAAAGTCCAGTAATGGCAGCTCTTTGCAACTAAAAGTAGTAGAGCGGATTCAGATTTTTTTATTTCTCTCAGTTTACTTTCACTGAACCATCACAATCAAGCTTGTTATATATTCTGAATGATCCAGATGACTGCTTGAAATTTTCACTGTCTATTTTCAGCCTGGAGGTTTCAAAGGTTATTCATTTTCACATTTTGTCACTTTACAACTTTCATGTATGTTATTGGGATTTTATGTGATAGACCAACACACAGTAATGCATAATTGTGAAATGAAAGGATATATGGTTTTAAAAATGTTTCCAAATAACAATCTAAAATGTGGCATGCCTATGTATTCACGCCACTTTATACTGATACTGATAAATATAGTCCAGTGCCATCAACTGCCTTTAAAAGTCACCTACTTACCAAATAAGCTTCCAAAATCACCTACCAAGACAAGGCTATCCACCTAAACTGAAGGGCCAGGCAGCCTAGAGGGTGTGGTAACTTTGGAGGAGCTGCAGAGATCCCCAGCTCAGATGTGAGAATTTGTTGATAGATGTGAGATTTGTCGATACGTTTTAGCTATGCACTCATAAAATCCAGTTCTTTATTGAAAAGAGAAAGCCACTGTTAAATGTAGGCCATATATGTCCTGTTTGTACTGTGCCACAAAACCAAAATAAAACTTTTTTGTGTCCATCAAAAATAATATGTGGTGGAAAACTAACACTGCACATTACCTGAAAACACCATCATGGTGGCTTCAGCATCAAGTTGGGGGGGATGCTTTTCTTCAGCAAGGAAGGGGGAGCTAGTCAGCGTTTATGGGGAAATGGTTGAAGCTAAATACAGAGTAACCCTGGAAGAATATCTGGCCCAGAAAGGCTCTTTTTCCAACAGCTTCCAGAGCTACAATAGAATATCCAAAAAAGGTTAAAAAGACTACATCTGAAGAACTTTCTCAATTCAAACCTAGGGAGGGAGAAATTCTTTCAAACTGTTTTGGATGTGCCCTTTTGCACATCCAAATTCACGTGCAGATTAGAGTCCCCCAACAGTGGAGACATTGTTAGTCTTGTTGTTAACTTGGATCACTGAGAAGATGTATGGTGACATTCAAGGAGGTGTGGCTTGGTTTGAAGCTGACTGGGTATCAAGAGTAATGATGAACTGCATGTTTATGACAGCCAAATTCTGAGGCCATCATCTCTGTTTAAAGTTGTTTGTTTTCGTTTGACGTAAATTGCTTCCTTAACTCTTCTCTCAAACCATCAATCTTCTCTGTCCAAAATATTAACATTTTGGTCCTCAAAACAGTGTCCGTAATCCCTGAGGTGTAGGTGCACAGCTGAGGCTTGTCCTGAGGAGATGGCTCTTCTGTGTTGAGCCATGCATCTGTCGACAGGCAGTTCAGTTTCTCCAGTATAGAGGTTGGGGCATTGCTCACTGCACTGAACTGCATACACCATGCCACTCAGGCTGTGTTTGGGTATTTTGTCCTTAAGATAAAACAACCTCTGTCTTAGAGTTTGGTTAGGTCTGAAATGTTGTGCTTGGAGAAAGTTCTTCTGAGTTTCTTTGATGTTCCAGCAATGAATTTTCTTGCATTTGTTCTTATCCTTGTTCTTTTCAGTGATGTGTTTTCAGGATCTTGACTATAGGATATCCACAAGATCTGAGAGCTTTTTTGATGTAGTTCTGTTCTTTTCCCTTTCCTTCCGTGTTTTTAGGGACATGTTTGGCCTGATGGTAGAGTTTTTGGATTCGCCATGTACTGGATGACTCAGAATCTTCACCAGATACAGTGGAATGGTTTAGATCAAAGAATATCCATGTATTAGTATGGTCTAGTCAAAGTCCAGGTATAAATCCAGCTGAGAATCTGTGGCAAGGCTAGAAAATTGATCTCCAATGCAATCTGGCTGAGCTCAAGCTGTTTGACAAAGAAGAAGAATGGGCCAAAATTTTCATCTTTAGTTATGCAAAGCAGTGTTAGGTCGTTCTCTGTCAGGATGTTTTCCCACCAACTCTGCACCAATCAACAGTTCAATACTACTGAAGGTATAAACTATCATACAGAAAAGGTTTGCAGCCCATAGCTCTATCAGGAACGAAATAGTGAAGCCGGAAATGACCGGTGCACCTCCTCTGTGTTACCCCTCTGTTCAGTATTAAAATAATTAGCAGCTCATGTGGGTATTAATGAAATGAATAAATGTTAAATGGTGGACTAGGGCTGAAGCTGACAATTAGAGGAGAAACTAATGAAAATCCACAGCAACCTACCCTGGTGACTCTAGCTGGACCAGACACACAGAAACTGAACAGGGCTGCAGCTGAATACATTTCCATAGATCAGATCCTTAATAACACTGTAAACAAGAAAATTGTTTTTTACCAGATGAGAATCATGTTTATATTGTAAAACAATATTTTTGTATGGATCAGATCCATTCCTACACTTCAAAAAAATCTGTGTTATATGTTTTATTTTTCTGCTCTTTATCAGAAACAACCTGGCATCAAAAAAAGGTTGCCAGCAATATTGAAAATGTTATCAAGTATTTTTATGGGCATTGAGCTTTCGTATTGCTATTGCCAATTTGGTAAAAACATACCATACCTCCAAAAGACTTGCTGCTGTAATCATAGCAAAGTGGTTTCAAAAATGCATTCACTGAGGAAGCTAATTACAAATGCACACCACACTTTTCAGATGTTTAGCTTGTGTTATTTTTTAAACACTTTATAATTAAGCACTACTTTGTGTTGTTCTATCACACAAAATCCCAATAAAATACATAGAGGTTTGTGGTTGTAACATTACAAAATATTTGCAAGGCACAGTAGACATTGAAGCAAGGACAGTGAAATATGCAGCCGAAGGCAGGTTTACATTCAGTGAGTCAGACTCTAATAGTAGACACTTTATTGGCCTTTTATAATTATTTAAACCTTAATGACAGTTTGAAGCTGTTGGGATGTATCAACCTGCAGAAAATGGTTGGAATTAAGGTAATTAAATACTTAATGAACAATCAAAACTGTTGCAGATAGAACGATCAGATAATCAGCTGCTTTCAGGTGCAGAAGCAGGATAGTTACTGGTTACAGAATAAGATGTTAAGCAGGTATAATGTTCTTGCCATGTGGTGTAGTTCTAGTAACAGTATGCTGAAATAAAGCACGAGACAGACCAATGAGGCTCTGAACACAGGTGTAGCAAAAATGATTCTTTAATATGGAACAACATCAGAGCTCAGCTCCAAGGCTCCGTCCACCCCAGCACACTATGTAACACTGATGAGTGGAAGAGAGCGAGAACAGAAAAACCAAAAATGAACCAGTAAGATCACAGTCTGCTCGGCCCAAAAAACAGGAGAGGCTGAAAAAAATAAACATGGAACGCAAAACCAGAATGATACTGGGCTATGCCCTGAGACGCTCTCCCTCAACCGCAAGGACATGCTTCTCCACTGCCACCTAGGGCTCTCCCAACTCCTTTCTACTATCTCACCCTTTTGATCCAAATCAGGGGTGATCAGAGTGGAGGTGGGCCAGAAGGAACAGAGAGGTATAGAGGTGTGGAGGTTCGGCGGCCTTCATAGGGACATGGACCAAGACGTCTCGGTTATTATCATGGCTTCATAGAAGACGTCTGTGGGTCGGTCCTTCTCTTTAGGCCCCAGTGAAATCCAATCATCTTTAGTAGCTTTTCACTCTGGGTTCAAGTGGAATGTTTGAAGTTTTCTTTGAAGGAGAATGAGACGAGAACAGGAGGGGGAGGGCGTCTGCTGAGGCCACCCAGTAAGAACCCTTTACTATACTAGTACGGGGACATCAACAGAAGTACTATACAGACATGTACAGAGCAACCAAGCAGCACACTAGAATACTGAGTAATAAAGGTGTTGCAGGAAAGGGGAGGGTCACTACAAATGTACACATCCAACTACCTTTATTTGTGTGTGGTTGGTCCGATCTTTAAGGCGTTTTCTTCTTCTCACTCTTGCTACAAACAAGCAGCAATGAAGCCATCGCAACATCAACTAAACTCTCACAACTGTGCTTGACTTTTAATATGGCTGCTTTGTGTTGCTGCATGCTGAGCTGGTATCTTTCCCCTCTCCTTAAAGTTTGCAGTAATGAATAACTTGGGATGAGGAACATGGATCTTTTTTTTTTTGTTCTAGATCATTCTCTGGTCCACAGAGCTCTGTAGAAAAAGTCATGTGGAAGGTGACGGATGGGAGATGCTAATGGACAAAGAATCCAGGATAGATGATGGGGGGGTGGAATGGATTACCAGGAAATTAGACTTTGGTGGTGTGTGCATTATCATCTGAATTGGATAGTAAATGAAAAATCGAGCAGAGGAAGTGGAAATCTATACTTAGTGGAGGATTAAAACTAAGCGGTGTGTAATGAAGAAACACAGCGGATGTGAGAAAAGGAGGGAAAGAAACAGGGCATCGCCTAGCCTCAGCGAACACAATCGTCCCACATCTTAATGAGCAATCTGCGTAAGAGAAAAATAGGGAGGAGGGAGGTATTGCACAAAGAGCACTAAGCACTACGATGGACGGACGCACACCTAAAAACACGCACAACTGCACAGGGTTCTAGTCTGCGTTCCATTGCACTCTCCTGGCTGCCAGAACATCGCTGTGTCTTTTCAAAGAAAATAAAAAGCAAACAAACTAATGGACAAAAAAAGATCCCACTGGCTACAATAAAAAAAGAAAGCAGAAACCTAGAGTATAAAAAAGAGCCAGTGGCATCGGGTCTTACAGAAAGCAGTATTTTTCTCAATAACTGGCTTTTGAACAGCTCTACGTTTTTTCTTTTAGTCTACCAAGTATATACTATTAACCTTACCAGGCAGCTAAAATCTATACAGTACTGTCATGGTTTGTATATTTATAGATATTTATACACTATACAAAGTTGGCAAAAAATACATAAATAAATACATGGAATCAGATTGTACACATCACAATTGTGTGTTTAAAGTTAGAGCACTCTTTGTTGAAGATGTGGGCCAAGGCAAGTGGAGAAAGGAGCTGGAAAAAACCCCAACTAAAAAGCAGGAGTGTTACCCTTGATATCCCTCAGCGAAAATAAAATCCCTCTTAGTTTAGATATACTTCAGTAGATCAGCTAAGAGTATTGCTTATTATCTTCCTGATTAAAAATCTCTGTATAAATGGCAGGATTTAGATCTCCTTTACAACCAGCAACAGATTTAGTTTAGAAGGGAAAAGTAGTTGGTCTTTATTTTTGGTTAACCTGTGGACCTTCAGAGTCCTCATGGGATTCCCTCCGGAGGATGGAGTTACAGATAAAGGCAGAACTGTATCCACTGTCCTTCCTGGCAGTATCTGCTAAACCATGTCACATCGTTAGCAGAGGCGCTCCAGAAAGAAACACTGTGATTGGTCGTGGGCGACCGTGGCGATGGTGGCAGGGGTTCGTCTTGTAACAGGTGGGTTGCCGGTTCGAGCAGTCGTTGTGTCCTTGGGCAAGACACTTCACCTGCCTTGCCAACTGATGGTGGTCAGAGGACTCGGTGGTGCCTGTGTATGGCAGCCTCACTTCTGTCAGTCTGCCCCAGGGCAGCTGTGGCTACAATGTAACTCACCACTGTCAGTGTGTGAATGTATGTATGAATGGGTGGATGACTGATTGTAGTGTGAAACGCTTTAGGGTCTCTGGGGACTTGATAAAGCGCTATACAAGTACAAGTTAATCTAATCAATCTTTTTTTGGCTCAGAAAACAAGTCACACTGACAAAAACTCTCTTTGGTTTGGAAGTTGTTACTGAGCAACTTAGCTATTTTCAGTATAGGTGAGCCGTTTAAACATTAAGTCGAAGCGGACACAAAAACTTGACTTTTCACCCAAACTGCCACTTAAACAGGGAGTATAGAAAATAAAAGTAAGACTCAGTGTATTGCAGCAAAGTGGTGCAGTTTTATATCTAATTCGGTCTGCCAGGGAACATGCTCGATTTGGTAATATTGGCAGTCTTGACAATTTAGGTTAGTTTCTACTCACTCGACATGATTTAACACAATGATGTGTCTCCTACAAGAGTCTGCAAGACTCTTGGTATATATTGCGATATGGCATAGCTATGATCTATCTTGTAGAGGAGAGATGGTACAAGTGTTTTTATTTGAGTTTAGATTCTACAAACACCGCTGTTCAATACCCTGGAAAGATTTTAATGTATTAGTAGATTTCCAGAGATATCTGTTATGTTGTTATGGAAATCAACATTGATTTACTCAAAAACGTTTTTTAAAGACAGTTACATTGTTAACTTACCAGAATATACAAAAATAAATAGTTTTTTAAAATTGCAATTGTTTTTATAAAAATCAGAATTGACTAAACTCTGCATTGGCAGGTCAAAGCTTTACAAAATCAGAAAGTGGAAATCAACCATAAAATCTCTGATCATTGCATCTCTAAATAAAGTCTTTTACATTATAATACGGCAGTCTATAGTTTAGTTGCCTTTCTAATGCTGGACTGTCCTTGCTGGAGTTGTTGCAAATGTTCACCAAGCAAAAGACAAACCGGTTATTTGGCAAGTTCACCTCAGCCCACTTGGGAGCAATAAGAGGCTAAATCACATGCATGCAAATTGCCCCTGTCAGTGTAAGATGATAGAACCCATTTACTCTTCCATACATGCCCATCCTTATGTATGGCTCCCTGCACATCAATAATGACTCCAAATTCAATGAGGAAGGCATCACGGATGTCAGGACAGGGTCAATCCCGTCTAACACAATGGCATTTCAGTAAATCCCAGAGCCTGTAAGCTGACGGGGGGGATGTGATGCCAAGCGACTTGGTTGGAGTGACTCAACAGGGAGGTGTGTGCTGTCCTAACACACTGCAGAGCACGTTATGAGAATGCAATGATGCCTCATGGCTACAATTTGTGTCGCTTTGAGTTACCTGGGAGTATAGAGGGACTTGTGGCAGTGATGCTACAGAGAACCTGGGATGTGTCGGGTACCACTCCTTCTCAGTTGCTTGTCTTGCCTTGACCTCACGACGCCCCCAACAAAAATACAGCAGACATCAAAAGCCCTTATTCAAGAAGGGCAGGTATAATCAGCTTCATTATCATCAACATCACCATTGTTATTCATGTGTATCGTTGTTTTTAATCATTGCCTCGTGTGACAGATGAAAACTCGGAGTACAATAAATGTTCATTTTCACCAACAATATTTACATAAAGTTTTTTAAAAAACAAAAAAGGATTTTTTTTCACAATGCTGTGTAAAGGAAACAAACACAAGAACACCAAGCACACACATACGTACACGCTAACCAACAGTCAAATGTTGAA
The DNA here is from genome assembly GCF_021462225.1 of Girardinichthys multiradiatus. Taxonomy (NCBI): domain Eukaryota; kingdom Metazoa; phylum Chordata; class Actinopteri; order Cyprinodontiformes; family Goodeidae; genus Girardinichthys; species Girardinichthys multiradiatus. The sequence goes on along the minus strand of NC_061795.1, from coordinate 24,377,371 downwards.
CAGAAAGGAAATTATTACTTGTTATTGTTTTTCATATTCGTGAAGTTACTATTCATACAACCCTGATTGAGAGGAGTCACATTGGTTTTCACCAATGCTTAAAACAATTGAAAGGGTGAGTCGGGGGGAAGAAGAGGTCTGTCGGCGCAGGGCAGGACGAATGCACACACAAGGTGAGCCAAATGACTCCTGAGCCTACTCAGCCGTCACAACATGATACAGCAGAAAAATGGACAGTAAAGACATTCCTCCAGGATGGGATTACTACAGCCTCACTTTAATCCACACACAAACACAGACATTTAGGTCTCCAAGAGAAAGAATACCCCTAATTTAATTTAGCAAAGACTACGGCAGAACAGGCACCTTTCCAATAGAGTGAGTCACTGATGCTTAACTTAAGAAATCCATCAGGGAAACTACTATGGAATAATAAGGGATTGAGGAATGAGACAAGGACAAACACTATCATCAGCCTCATGAGAATATCAAGAACAGGTAAGACCCCTTCAGTTGTGAGAGATGGAAGTTATTTACGAAACTTAAGTAAACATAAGTAAATTAAAAAGAGAATGTCAATCGGTGACAGTGATGAATTAGTGGCTGCAAACACATGAAAAATAAACAAAAGAAGGTTCAAAGATGAAACTTTATCTGTGAATTTTATACTCTAGTATACACAGTTGAGTCTTAAGAAAAATAACTCAAATTCAATTCCACCTATACAGTCCTATTTAATCAAAAGAAAGACTTAATATTGTCTGTTGGGATCTCTCCCAAAACTATGCATCTTTGGGGAACCATGATTGTCTATGCCAAATTTCAGCTAGTAGCTTTAAAATATTTCAGTCTGGAGCAAAGCAGAATATCAAAAACACAAATTCTGTTAAATTTCAAAATAAGAATAACTTTTTATTTAATTAAATGTAACGTTTTAGGTTGATTAGTGTATCTATAAACTTTTAATAAGTAATCCGTGACAGAGGTATAAAAGAACTGACACACCGGTCACTTCCTCTAAGTCACTATTCAAAATGGGAAAGACAATAAACATGCCATTCAAGTACAGCATATGTTTATTGATCTTCACAAGTCTGGAAGAGGCTACAATGAAAAGATACTCTTCTATACTTGCCTGATAGAGCAGTAATTAAGAGGTTTAAAAGAACTGTAAATGATTAAGACTGGATGAGGACCAACATTTATCTCGCCACCACCCACTGTGAGCAGGATTGTGAGGGAAGCAAAAAAATCTCCAATAGCACACAACCGTTAAAATCTATCTGCGTTTCAGCTGGTTGTTTGGGAGAAATGACGGTAAAAACTATGCTGGGGGTTTTAAATGGAACTGCGTGCTTTGGTCAGATGGGATCAAGACTAAGGTTTTGGTCTACCATAAGACAAAGGATGAATGTGAGTAAATGTGCCTCATGTCCACTGTTAAGTCGAGGATCTGTGATGGTGTGGGCCTTCTTGAAATACCCAGACAGTTTAAAGTAAAATTAGGTGGCCTGTGCCAGAGATCTGAAAATGGGTTTTCATTTGGTCTTTTAGCAGGATAATAATTTATAACATATCATCATATCAACACAAAAATGGTTCACCACAAACTAAATAAGCCTTCTTCCATGGCCATGTCAGTCTCCAAGCCTAAATATTGAACAGAATAAAGAGCATAAGATGAATCAGGATTCTGAGAAATCTAGAAAGATTACCCAGGGTTAACACAATAACAATAATTTAAAAAAAATGTTTGTCTCACTTAGCAAATACGCTTAAATTCAATGTTTGAATTTTAGATATTTTTCAGTTACAACAATAAAAGATACATTTATTTTAAAGCTTTTACACATCGTGTCAAGAGGTGCCAATTTGTCTGGCTGGAGCTCTAGATACAAGAAGTCTTAATTTATCGCTGAAAAACGGGAAAGAAAAGTTACAGTAACTCTGCAGCAAAACGTTTTTACTCGGAACCAAACCAAGCCCTGCTCACTGGTTCTGCCAGGAACTAAATATAATGATGAGAGACAGCACTGAGGCTGAACGAAAACACCAATTGGACTGCGTCTGGGGAAAAAATGCTTGGCTGGGAACATCTGTAATGCTGTGCTGGTATATTCATGAGCCCTGGCTTGGTGAAGGTCACTCCTGACATTGTTGGTGCCAACAAAGCACAGCACATTTAGAGGTGTGAGACAGGTGGCTTTGCAAAAAAAGTGGTATTTGGGAGCTGATTTCTTTATACTGGCTCTTAGCTTTTGATCCATGTTAATGCTTCATCTAGATAGAAACTCTCTGTAGGATTTATACACTGTTGTTAAAGTAAATACACTGTGAGGGCACAGGCATTATTACAAACATGCAGCATTTTGTCTTATAATGTTCCAGAGTCAAACATTTAAGAGTAGTCCCATCTGAAAACACTTATTCTAATTTCATCATCAAAGCAGATTTAGCTGAATCTGTTTTTGTACTTGTACAGCTTATAAATATCCAGATAACTAAGATAACTACTATGCTTTCAACAGAAACATTTGTGCTATTTTTTTATGTTGTAGTGATACCATTATTCCTAAATGTGAAAGCTCAGTTTGTAGTCAAAAGAAAACTTATGAATTTTCCAGAATGTTAGCTCTGCAACCTGCCAATGCTGACCAGTGTGGTAAGACAGAAAATATATAATTCAATGGATTTTCATTTAGGAAGTCATCTGGATTAAAAAGCAGTCAGAGTTTAGACTTCTGAAAGTCAGAAAGTATTCTCGGCAGTCTACCTTGCAGGATGAGTGGCTTCACACTCATGTTACTAAAAATAAGGCTGTATCTCCAAGTTTACAGAGTCACTAATGACTGAGCTTTATAAAGCCTGGTAGCATAGCCTTCTGAGCAATATGTATGTTGGTCCTTGTAGATAGTTGAGACACTGTGTCTGCTTAACAGGTGCACATGATGTTTTCACACTTTCAAGATTGATTAAACTGATCAATTTCTGTCTTTACCTGACAAGCCAGGAGGAGCAGCCATTTGCACTGACAGATAAATGGAGATAGGGACTGCTGGTCACCTGGGGGCCTTTCTGTGTTATGACCACAAACATCCATTGTTAGGCATTGCCTGTCTTTGTGTCAGCCTTGTGATGGACTTGGCACCTGTTCAGGGTGTACCCACCCCCTCGCCTAATTTTACCTGGGATAAGCTCCAATATTCTCAAAGGTAAAGCCGACCAAGCTAATGGATGGATGACAAGGCCTTTACTTCTAACATGTTGTTACTTATAAAAGTGCTCCATGGCTCATTTTTCTTCTTACCCAGAGTTATTTCTGCAAATAGCGAGGTACAAGGAAGCAGATATTGCTCCTTTCTGACCACCTAATGGGAGTGTAATGTGCTGTGACACTGCAGGCACTGGCTGTCAAAACAGTGAGCCCTGTTCCATGGATGGCCAATTGTTCTGAAGGGCACTGGACTGGATCAGTGCATCACAGCAGCCAGCACTGAGGCTCAAATGAAAGATGTTGCCCAGAACATACTAGGCACACCGCATGCTGCCCAGAAAAGCTCATGAGGAGGAGTTATGCGGTGTTGGCCAGTTTACAACTGCACAGTTGTGTGCTGACACCATCTTTAGTGTGAATCAAATAAGCTAATAAAGCTGTGTTAGCAGAAGCTGTGCTATGTATGAACTTGCTTAGTCAGTCCAACCAAAAAGGTTTATTTCTGATTTTCATAGTGGGTTTCCAAAGAAGTGCTTCAAGTCAGTATCTGCCGATAACAGTCTGGGCAATCTCAGTTTGGACAATCAGGAAGAAATGCTCATGGAGGAGTCTACCTAACAACTAGTCAGATTGGACCCCATCACAGAATGGATTATAACTGGTAGTCCAGGAGATGGTGGGGTGTAGTTCCTTGGATATTTACACCCACAAATACAACCGTTTTTGACAGTTTCCATAGAAATGACTCTTTATCCAGTTGCTTTAGTTATACTGCTTTGGAGACAGTCAAAAAACAAAAAATGCCAACATCCACATAGCAAATAGATAAAGAGATGCTGCTAGTCAAAATCAAAACCACAACAGTCTCCTTAGCAATGTCTCTATACCCTGTACATCCAGCTGGATGTACTAGCAGTGCTACTAGCTAACATCCTTCTGCTGTTTGATCTTCTAAATTCTAAAGAATGATAAAACTTCATCAATATTCTCCAGACAGGAAAAACACAATTTCTTTACATTATTTATTCCAAGTTAAAATTAAATGACAATTGAATTGTTTTTATTTGTTACTTGTAATGTAACAAAAAAAAAAAAAAAATACACAACTGAACTGACCTCCCACTATTTGTACCTTCTTACATAAAAGCTATCATTAGCATGAGAGCACAGCTGCAGTTACAGGAAGTTAGAAAAGTAACTGCATAAACACCCCATTAGCAATGGCTTTAAAAGGTCTGTTATTATTCCTAATCAGTTTTCTGGTTTTTAAAACCATTCTAATGTATAATGTTGCTATTATTTACAGTTCATAAACCAAATAATAACAGTTACTCCACAAATGCAGACAATGTCTAAAGCACCCAAAGGTCTTAAAAACACTATTCTTCTTCTTGTGCTATGTACATAGGCTATTCAATGAAAGTAATATTTATGTGAAATATTAGTTTTGACTTTGCTTACAGGCCTAAAGTTGTCTTGCTATACATCGTTTAGCAATCTAAAACAACCCCTACCTTGACTATTTCAAGTCAAGCAATCACAATGTTATTAATTTTTCTAACACATTTTGTTTACCTGTTTAATTAATGCTGGATTAGGGCCCAGTCTGAGGAGCAATTATTTTGACTTCATGAGATTTTCTTCTTGATACTCCAATCTAAGAATACTTTTACTGTTGTTTACTGATAGTAAGATACAGTAATGGACATAATTCTGCGATAAACAATTCCATGGATTTCTTTCAAAGAAACTTAGAGAGGTTTTAACTTAGAAATAAAAATAAGCTGGGCACTGGGTGCCTCAGTTAGTAAAGCAGGCAAACCATGTCTTGGGTTTAGTTCCTGATCTAGAGACATTTCCTGCATGTCTTCCTCTTCTCTGTCCACCTTCTTTCTTGTCAAACTACTGTTTAAAAAAGGCCACTAGTATAAATAATAAAATAAAATAAAGCTATGCAAATAAAAAAAATTTGCATATATATATATATATATATATATATATATATATATATATATTTATATATATAAATAAATACTCAGATTCATACAGAATTACAATGTGCAGGCTGTGGCTTAGAGCTCTGACAAGCTTGATGTTAATCGGCACATTATGTAATAGCACTGCTGTGTTGGCCAGTCTCCATGTGACAAGCAGACGTGCCTTGAATCTCCATCCCAGCCTGACATTTCAAACATCAGTAGACTCCCACCAGGAGTTCTGGAGTGACCTCACAAATGCAAACACATGCACACATAAGCACGCTGAGACTTAAACAAGAAAAAACCTAAAAAGACCAAGAAAAGGAGGATGAGAGCCCTGTATCCCCTGTGTCCTCCGCTTCAACTCCAAACCCTGAGATCACGGAGCAGACGTCATCTCTCCCCCCGACTGCCGCCAACCCTTTCAGATTCTCCTCCCTTGATTTTCACCACAGCTATAATCATCAACATCTTCATCATCATTAAAAACTATAACCATCATTATTATTATCACATTTTCAAAAAAGTGCAAAATGAACTTCCCCATGCCCTCGATCAGAAGGCAGGGTAGTAGAGAATGGGGAAACAATGGCAGTAAGAAGAGCAAGAAGAGCGCGAGAGAAGAAAGAGAAAAGAGAAGAAGATTTCTGTCAAGTTTGAAGTGTGTTACTCCTGTGAATGCACACTCAACCAGCAGCAGGCACACATTAACACAGCGGTCCAACCTGGTGGAGGTGGACACCCACCGGCATGAAAAAGAGCACAGGGCGAAGAGAAGTGTGTGCACACAGCTGAATGCATGTGCACAAACTTTGCTTTTGGCCTCTTTTTTTCCTGTTAACAATGGACGATTTCAATTAGTTTCCTCAGTTGGTGATGCTATGAAAAGTTACATCCTGGGATCTCATCTTCTTTTTTCTCTCTCCGTGTCTTTTTTTTTTTCTTTCTAGAAAAATCGGGACGAATCCATGTCACAAGTTTGCGTCCCCTCTTTTCCCAGCTTTGGAAAGTTAAGTAGCATTTTTTAATCTCTATTTTTGTTGGAGCTACAGCACAGCACCCACAGCACACAGACGACAAGGAAGGCTCCAAAAAGGGGGTTGTTGTGAGGGGGGTAGTGGGGCAAAGTAAGTCAGTAATATTGTGCCAGAAGAAAGACAAAAGGAAAAAAGAGAGTACACAGAGGAAAATAGGAGGAAGAGAAGAGACAAAAATGTGAACAAATCCATCCTGAGTTCAGCTTGTTTCACCACAAACCTATTATTGATTGCTTTCAATGACTTCAGCTGAACATTAAAACTGTTCTTGAGTAAAGCAGAAAAGGGTTGCTACGAGAGAAAAATGTTATATACTTGAGACAAGAGGGGATGAAATGGGGAAACAGCTGACAGACAATGGCTAACATGTGGTTAACTGGTAGTGTTTATAGGGTAAGCCCTGCCAATCTATATAAATAAATTATATCAAGAAGTGTACAGCCGCATCTCAGTGCCACAGAAAAGTTAATTAATTTCATTAATTTAATACTAAAAGGGAAACTCATAAATTAACATTACTGATATATCTGAAGCATTTATTTCTTTTAAATTAGATAACTGTGGGTTACAACAAATGAAAACCTTAATTCCTGCTTCTCAGACAAAAAAAACAACATATGATCAAAGACAGCGACTGACATCTGTACAAGGATGGGAAGCGACAAAAGTTCGTGGCTAAGCATATTAATTTAAAGTTGAGTGGAAGGAAAAAGGTGTGGCAGAAAAAAGGGCACAATCATTGGAGATAATATTAGACTTGAGAGGATTTTGAAGCAAAGCTTATTCAAGATATTTAGGGAGAATCATGAATGCGGTTGAAGTCAGAGTTTAAAGAGCCACAGCACACAGTCGAATCTGCGACATGTTCTACAACTGTTACATTTCTTGTTAAGTTACCCCTGAACAAGAGATAATGTCATGGATAAGCAGAAAAAGGACTGGTCCAAAGTTCTCTTTTTATCAGAAGGTAAGTTTTACGGGAAATCAAGGTCCCAGATTCTGGAGAAAAGGAGAATAGGAATGGACTGCAAGTTACTTCAAGTAGGTCTGCTGTATTTTACAAAGTCCAGAGTCAACACCGATGTTGACCAAAACGTTTTAGAGCACTTCATGTTTCATTCTACTGTCAATCTTTATGGAGATGCAGATTTTATTTTCAGCAGAACTTGGCACCTGCCCACATTGCCAAAAGTAATATCTACTTTAATGACGATGGAATAACTGTTCTTGATTTGTCAGCAAACGTTCCTGATCTAAACCTAAAGTATTGTCTGGAAGAAAACGAGAGACCCCAGAGCCAACAATGAAGACGAGCAGAAGGCCGCTTTTAAAGCAAGCTAAGCTCCCGGGACACTTTAGCAGAACCACAGGCTGATCACCTCAATACCACACAGAACCGATGCAGTAATTCATGCAAAAAGAGACCAGACCAAGTATTGCGTAAATAGACTGTATAGTACATGTTAGCACCACATTTCTGTACTAAAAATCTTTTTCATTGACCTTATGTAATAATCTAATTCTATGAGAAGCAGAATTTGGGGTTCATATTAGCTATAAGTCACAGTCATCAAAATTAATGAACATAACAACTGGAAATATATTAATCTGGGTTTAACGAGGTTTAATGACTGGTTTAATGTATATATAATGATCTCCACTTTTTGAGTTGAATCACTAAAATAAATTAACATTTCAATGTCACTGTAATTTATAGAGATCCACCTGTTTGTACATACAGTACATATTGTGTTATATTGTGTAACTGTACTATTTATTGAACAGGATTAAATGAGTTCAAATTATTCTGAGATACCAACTTGTTTAACTGGTCAGGGGCTGCAGGGACGCTAATAACCAAGGGATTGACAAAGAAACAGAATTTTAGACCTCCATGGGTTAATTGCATAAGGACAGAAAGACAGACGTACAGTCAGTCAGAAACAAGGGGACTATTGGCAAAGTGGCGATCCAGGAAAGACACACAACAGCAGGAGGGGAGAGAAATTCAGAGAGAAGTGGGAGAGAAAATTGAGATTCTAAAAGAAAATAGAGAAGAGTTTAAAGGTTTAAGAGAGCAGATGGCTAATTGTACCCGTGTTTCGCAGCCTGGCAGCAAGTCAGTCTTGTGCATAAGGACGGGAGCGGGAAGAGGGGAGAGGGGCAGGAAATAGGAGACGGGAAGTGGCCATGGAGAAAGCTGGGTGGTGTGATCAGGCCTTAAGAGCGTGCCACTGGGCGACGTTAGTACGCGGCCGAGCGAGCATGTCCTTCCAGTGCTTTACTTCTGCTGGTCCACTCTTCCAAGATAGGTAGATCTGAGAGTGGGGAAAGAAACAACAGGATGACTATGAACACCTCATAAAATAATCTGTAAACTATTTAGGACCTCAAAAGTCATGGTATAGTTCATCTCTTTGAAGTAGATATGTTTTTCATATGTATCATTATGGTAAACGTTACATCGGAGTGAGTTGTATCTCTGATGAAGTTCAGCTATAGGTTGAAAAACAATGAAGTCAAGCAGGAATAATTGTCCCAGTTCACTCTCAGGCTGAATTACTGATGAGGCCTAAATGCATTTCACTGTTGCCTAAATTAATGAAGACAGAGGTTGAAATCGTCAATATTCAAACAAAGGAGAGATTTATAGCTTTCACTGTAATTTTTCCGCAAGTGTACTATATAATGTGTCATTTTTTTTAGTCTCAGCCTTATGTTCCTGCTCATGAAATTTCCCAACCATGGGTATATGACCACCAAAATTGGACCACAAACAGCAGTAGAAGGCCTGGTCTGATGACATACATTAATTTCAACATAAACCTGATGGGTGAGCTTGTAAGTGTGGCTTGACTAGAGAAGAAATGGCTTTAGGGTGTGCCATGTGAGGCTTTAGGCAATGCAATTAACATGAAGGTTTCTTTGACCAATTCTCTTTACACTCCTGATCACCCCAGCTTTCAGAGGCCTTCTTTAATATGATAATGCACCTGGCTGCACTGAAAAAATGTGGCTCCATAACATTTTGACCCTTGGACAATTCATACTTCCATTTGTTGCCTATTAGTTACGATATTTCCCCATCCAACTTCCAATGTATACCTATGTTCTTAACTACAGCATATCAGTCTTTGTTGTATTTTAAAGAATTTGTGATGAATCATAGATATGAACAATAAAACATTCTCAAATTTCAGCTATTTTTGAATTTGATTTACTATTTTTCTGCAGATTATAACTTCCACCATGTTCTATTATTTTTGGTTTGATCCCAGTTTTTCCAGTGAACTGTTACGGATTTTGGAAGGTTATGACACCAAAACAATTTAAAACACTGACCGACATTCTGCAGGTGGATATTGTTTGTTGGATTCATATGGATTGAAAAACAAATGCCCTATGCCAGATCCAAAAAAGTTAGGTACAAAAGTATTGAATGGCACAGGGGCTACGTAACAGCAACTACATTTCAATGAATAAATTATTTTAATATAGGACTTCAGGAGTGTGCAAGAGGAAACGTCTTCAATACATACAAGCCCACCATCTCAAATTAAATTATGTGCTCAAGATGGCATTGGGCTGCATACCACAACAGATCTTTAAAGAGGTTGTGGAGATTGTCCTAAAATGTGTCTGGGCTGTTTGCCACGATAAGATGACCTTTCTAATTTTAATTGGGTAGTTTTGGATGTCTAAGGTTGTTCTCTCAGATCTATAGAAAGATACTTTATAGCATTAAGAGGATGGGCATCTCATATCTTCATTGAGACTATATTTTCTGGTGCAGAAATTCCAGGTGTTTCAAATGGAGCAAACATCTTTTAGGTGAGGGAATGCAGATTTTTACTATTAATGTTACTTTTAGACAAAGCAAACTGGTTGTTCGCAGAGCTTTCAGTCTTTGTTCAAAAATAACAAGCATATCCATTGATCAGAAGATCAATGATTAATGGCCTGATTGCGAAAAACATATGTAGAAGTGTCCTTGGCCAATACAAGGAACCCTACATTGCCTGTGACATTTTTCTTAGTGCATGTTGGAATCTGATCCTGTTTGTGGTCTTCATGGTTAGGATCTCAAGGTGTAAGTGTGGATCTTAGGATGTCTGGTTTGGGAACATGGACTATATATCCCTACTGGCCCCCTTGTTGTTGGGGAGATGAATGGTAGCAGATTCAGGTTTCTTATCTGAACCTGCTACCGCTATGACCTGATCTCAGATAAGCAGTGGACAATAGATAGATGGATGTTCCTCATTTGTTACTTTTAGTAAGTTTCTGCTGTGTATAATGGCATTCTTATCTAAGTAATAAAATTGTAAATGTGTTATAATAATATTCAAGTGTACCACAAGCTTCTCCAGATAATAAGATTTCAAAATAATTTACTCCAAGAAGATTTCTATTTATTAATTTCTGTACTAACTGCTATTGAATAATGTATGCTTGTATAATTTTCTCAGTAATTCAAATACAGTCTTCGTTGGTGTGAAACAAGCTAAACTGCACACATGTTGTTACTTTTTAAGAAATGATACCAGAAACTTGTGAATACTTGGATCATGGCATTCACACGCTAAATGAGCTAACATGGCAATGTCACAAATTACCTTGCCGATAACATCGTTGCGGCTGAGCCTGTCCTTGTCCATGACGGTGATGATGATGGTAGTCTCCCTTAGCACATGGGCAGGGACATCAAAGGGGAAGGACTCATTGAAAACTGGATTCAGACAGCGTTTTATCACCGGTGTCTTCTTCTTCTCTACACGCTTGTCCTTATGCATGAGCCACACCTTTACGTAGGGGTCTGCAGAAACGATGCAAAGAGTAGGAGTTTACACAAGAGCAACCAAGAAGATGCCCATGGATGTTTTTATTTTTAATTTTGCTCTCAGGGTCAGCTTTGCAATTACCCTCTTAATTGTTAAAGTCAGAAAAGGCAGCAGGGAAGCAGAGACCTCGATTGAGCTCAATGTCAACCTATTCCCTGAGCTAGCAAACATACAAATGAGGAAGTATTTATGGAAATGGGGCTTGGGGTAAGTACTGCAAATACTAGAGCAATTTTATATCTGGTAATAGTGACGGCAGGAAACCCTAATTTTACAAAAAAAGATGGGACAGAAAGAATGTCACAGCAGGGCTGGATACTTCTTAAAAGCTGAAAAGATCAGTTTGTGCTGATGCACATTTAGCCAGGAGGTTTGAGATCCTCATTGATATACAGGCAGACAGAGGTGAACAGATACGCTTGATATAATGTCACCTTGTTGCAGTGAACAGCAGACAGTAACTAGAGTGCAAAAGTAACTCCTTGAACGTTTCCACATTTTGTCACATTGCAACCACAAACATCAGTGTATTCTTAGATTTTATGTGATAGACCAACACAAAGCAACACATGATTGTGAAGAGAAAATAAAAAAATTAAAATGAAATATTTTTCTCAAATAAAAATCTGCAAACTTGCAAAGGCAGAAAGAGTGGAGCCCAATGATACATTTTCATCTTTACTGTGCAAACATCATGGAGACAAATGGCTCGACACCCTCTATCTTTACCAGAGTCACTCAATCTAAAGACACTGAGACAGGAGTTTCCTGCATAAAGGTGAACATCTCCTCATCAATTTGACCAGCTTTCCATTTCCCCGCTAAACAAAAACATCCCACAGCATGATGCTGCTCCCACCATGTTTCATTGTGGGGAAGCTGTGTTTAGAGTAATACACTGTTTGTTTTTGACCAGACATTGCCACATTGGCAACTGCCTGTAGGCCAAAAATCTCAATCTTACCTGAGCAATTTCTTCTATATGTATCTATATTATTTATACATAGCTTGCAGTTAACTTTAAATGAGGCTTACTTTAACAGCTTAGTTTCAACTATTGCTTACTTCTTCACTGTAATAAATGTTATGTCTCTTAAACATTGGAAAACATATAAAAATATGGTTTGTGTAAGAAACTCATACCAAGAGGAGTTTAGAAGATAAAATAAGTGAAACCTAAGGGGGCTGTCAGTTTTGACAGTTTTGAGACTTCCATAAAGGTCAGATTTGAAGAGGGCATAAATAATAGTGGTCCTTAAAACACATTCTCCCAATTGAGTTTTGGATCTCTGCAGGTCCTCCAGAGAAACCATAGACCTTATGGCTGCTTGTCTAATTAATGCTCTACTCGCCCAGGATTGCAGTTTGGCCGCACTCTTTCCATTTTCAGATGATGGACTGAGCAGTGGTCTGTGAGATGTTCAGAGCTTGGGATATTGTTTTAGAACCTACAGGGGTTGGACAATGAAACTGAAACACCTGGTTTTAGATCACAATCATTTATTAGTATGGTGTAGGGCCTCCTTTTGCAGCCAATACAGCGTCAATTCGTCTTGGGAATTACATATACAAGTCCTGCACAGTGGTCAGAGGGATTTTAAGCTATTCTTCTTGCAGGATAGTGGTCAGGTCACTACATGATACTGGTGGAGGAAAACGTTTCCTGACTCGCTCCTCCAAAACACTCCAAAGTGGCTCAATAATATTTAGATCTGGTGACTGTGCAGGCCATGGGAGATGTTCAACTTCACTTTCATGTTCATCAAACCAATCTTTCACCAGTCTTGCTGTGTGTATTGGTGCATTGTCATCCTGATACACGGCACCGCCTTCAGGATACAATGTTTGAACCATTGGATGCACATGGTCCTCAAGAATGGTTCGGTAGTCCTTGGCAGTGACGCGCCCATCTAGCACAAGTATTGGGCCAAGGGAATGCCATGATATGGCAGCCCAACCCATCACTGATCCATGCTTCACTCTGGACATGCAACAGTCTGGGTGGTACGCTTCTTTGGGGCTTCTCCACACCGAAACTCTCCCGGATGTGGGGAAAGCAGTAAAGGTGGACTCATCAGAGAACAATACATGTTTCACATTGTCCACAGCCCAAGATTTGTTCTCCTTGCACCATTGAAACCGATGTTTGGCATTGGCATGAGTGACCAAAGGTTTGGCTATAGCAGCCCGGCCGTGTATATTGACCCTGTGGAGCTCCCGACGGACAGTTCTGGTGGAAACAGGAGAGTTGAGGTGCACATTTAATTCTCCCGTGATTTGGGCAGCCGTGGTTTATGTTTTTTGGATACAATCCGGGTTAGCACCTGAACATCCCTTTCAGACAGCTTCCTCTTGCGTCCACAGTTAATCCTGTTGGATGTGATTCGTCCTTCTTGCTGACATTACCCTGGATACCGTGGCTCTTGATACATCACAAAGACTTGCTGTCTTGGTCACAGATGCGCCAGCAAGACGTGCACCAACAATTTGTCCTCTTTTGAACTCTGGTATGTCACCCATAATGTTGTGTGCATTTCAATATTTTGTGCAAAACTGTGCTCTTACCCTGCTAATTGAACCTTCACACTCTGCTCTTACTGGTGCAATGTGCAATCAATGAACACTGGCTACCAGGCTGGTCCAATTTAGCCATGAAACCTCCCACACTAAAATGACAGGTGTTTCTGTTTCATTGTCCAACCCCTATATCTCCACAGTGTTCTCCCCAACCTGTCTGTTTTATTTCTTGGCTTTATGATGCTGTTAGTTCACAAATGCTGTCTGACAACCCCTTGAGGCCTTCACAGAACAGCTGTGACTTCTGAAGGCAGTTGGTTACACTAGATTTTATTTAGATGTAACAGAGTAAAGTGGTATAGAAACATATGTATGACACATTTTTAAGAGTTTATATATATATATATATATTTCAGAAACAACGTATAATTTTCCTTCTACTTCACAATTATGCACCAGGCTGATAAACACAGATTTAAAAGAGAAAAGACTAGACAAACACAGCAAAGTCTCTACCTGAGGTGCCCCCGATATCCATGGCTTTGAGATTGCGTGCTTTGATGATGTTCACAGTGATGGTGTTAGCAGTGGGATTATAGCAGAGGGACACCAGCAGGTCTCCTCGCCTCCCCTGCAAAAACACACCCACACAAAAACAATGGAGTGTGAATCATCCGGTCTAAGATCAGATTTCATCAGGGGATATCAAACTCCAGATTACTCACTGCCTCGTTGTCCAATGTTACATCACTGCCCTTTCTGTTCTAACTTCATGTGCCAAATCCAGTGGTCCAGTGACCGGGTTGGCTTAGCTATGACCATTGCTCACCCAAAAATCACATCAAACAAGCTGAAAACTGTGACCAAATGTGTCACACTTGCTTTAACAAATTACACTGGGATTGAAAGCGAGCATCGGTCTCGGTTCTGCCTAATGGTCCTCTTACACTGCCATCACTGCAGGGCTTGAGCTCCTTCCAGAAGGTCTTCAGTTGGCCCAGTTCCACCTTATTCAGGGGGATTGACACCTCTCCGATGGGGTCGTTCCTGCTGAAGCGATCGTAATCCAACACCTGGAGGTAGAGAGTGCGTTCTCTCACCTTCTCGTAAGGGAAGCCTAAAGCAGACACAGGAAACAGATAACAATGTGGGCAGAGAGGCATGGCTAAGTGGCAGATTGTGAAAGGCATTGTCCTGACAGTACAGAGGGAACAGTAATGTGCAACATGTTTCCAAGGAAGAATCTGACAAATATGCCAAAGTGTAGAGCAAAAGCTGTACACCTGTCACAGAAACTAATTTCGTTGAAGCTTTAGGGGTAGTAACTATTATGTGTTTGGATGAGGTTTGAGAATACTCCACTCTATTTGTTGCTGTTCTATCATTTCACACTCAGTGAATCGCAATAGTCATAAAAAACCTGTTCCTTAGAAGAACAAAACATTTTTGTCTTAGTCAATGCCAAACAGCTTATGCATTTTACAAAATGATTATTATTGTTATTACAGGACAGAATAATGGTCTGCTGTTTTTAGGTTGGAGGTTTAATCAATAAAAAACTTGCCCTAATTTCACACTTCAGTATTGAGTTTTCACACAACTCACACAAATGTCCTTTTCAGTGGAGAAAAATGTCTTTGTGAAATCTGCCGAGCTTGCTGCAAATGAACTTTATTTCTGTATAACTGGATGAAAAAAAGCAAAAGCAAAGGTGCTGTTTCATAGTCTGAAAGTCGCAGTGTCCGATTTAGTGAGAGATTAACAACATCATATTTACATTTCTGTTTATGGTGCCTAAGAAAGTGGCTTCTCAGTTACAGCTCCAGACTGTTTATAACGTACAGGTTTGAAGTTGCTTAATGATGAAAGAAAAAAAAAAGTAAATTCCTAAAATTGTCTGTGGATAATAACTGAGAGAGATTACAGCAATTACACACAATAAGTAGTTGTGTAGTTATGCTGCTAAAAGCTTAGGCTGCTGGAGGACATAATGACCACTTTCACTCTTCGCTACATTCTCACACTACTCTCCAATTTTGCATTATTTGCTGTTATTTTAGCTTTTAACTTTGTTCTCTCTTTTCTCTTCCTAGAAGCTACACCTGGCCTGACTCTGTGTCTACCTGTGACAACTTTCTGGAGAGGGGCATCGTCCAAGCTTCTGCTGGCAACAAATTAATGCTCACCCTCTACCGATGATCCACATGGACCTGTCTTTCAGTGTTTAACCCTTTCTCTCTCCTAGACATGGTGATTGACTGAGCTTTTACTGTAACTAATTATATGTGCTCTCTTTCAGACTCTAACCTTGAAAACTGGCTCAGAGTTTATCTGTTCTTTCTTTCTAGGTGAAACGACTAAAGGAGCTACATCCATTAACATTTACTTTTCCTTCCCATAGAAGGTACTCCTGGATCAGTGCTTCTTTGTTCTCTTTGTGTCTCTGCTCTGTTCTCTCAAACCCCCAGTTGGTCGTGGCAGATGGCCGCTCACACTGAGCCTGGTTCTGCTGGAGGTTTCTTCCTGTTAAAAGGGAGTATTTCCTCTCCACTGTCGCTACATGCATGCTCAGTATGAGGGAATGCTGCAAGTCACTGACTGGATGCAATCTGCTGGGTTTCCTTAGATAGAAAAACTTTTTATCCAATTTGAATAAATAGCTAACTTTGACTGCACTGTTCAATGGTTAAGATTAATTGGAATGTATGTACCTGACTGTTGTGAAGTGCCTTGAGACGACATGTGTTGTGAATTGGCACTATATAAATAAAACTGAATTGAATTGAATAAGCTCCTCTGGAGCAACAACTATTCATGGAGTTGCTAAAATAACTAAAATTTATTATTAGCATTATAATAATGTTTTCAATAAACATTTATTCATTGTTAGTTTTATTTTGAAACATAGGTTAAAGTTAAAATATGGAATAAACATAGGCAAAAGTTTCTATACCATGACTATCTGTGTTTTTCCTGACTGGAAATATATCAAAAGCCCAAAATTCTCTTTTTTGTAAAGTAAGGTAAAGGTGTAACAACTTTCTTTCAGCCAGCTGACTGGCAGTGCACAGCACCCTATGTGAGACGGGTAGTGCTGCAGTGATCTATCCCCCATACAGTTGAAGATAACTTTGGTCACTCTGGGACTGTCTCTGGGACTTGAAAACTGTAGGAAGAGTGTGACGGAAAATGTTACTGGTTTGGAAATATAGTAACTTTATAAAACCCTTAATATGGGTAACCATCCCAGGCCCACTCCTGGTACTGACTGTTGGTGTATAGTGCATGATTTCATGTGAGTTGCACACACAGATTAAAAATGCAAGGCCAATTTTTTTAAATTACGCCCTTTGTGTATGCAGCTTACAGAACTCTATTATATGCTATGCACATTATCTAACAAATCTGGGTTTTAACAATCTAATCATTAATCACCACAACAATCTTTACAGTGAAAGAGAACCTGTTTTGGCTGCTACAGTTACCCTTCTGTTTTGTTAAATTATATTTTTTGTGTGTAATTTGTCCAGACAGCTTGTCTGTGTAAGAGAGAACTCCAAACGGACTACAACGTCCTTAATACCCTGGTGTGTGAGTTACGTTGGATGCAGCCAATACCATTGTCGACCATGAAATACTGATTAAGTGCACAGTGTAATTTTACTGAATTTTCAAGCTACCAGGTTTACCAACAAATGCATGCCTCTGATCTACTTAACTTTACTGTTTCAGACTGAGAGTTGGTATCTATAGATGCATTTAAAAAAAAACTTGAATCAATATTGGGGACAAAATATCCTTACTGTAACATCCCTATTTACCAAGATCATAGAAAAATAGCTTCTCTAATTTTTTGAGGCTGACTGGTGTAAGTAGATGTTACATACTTTATTGGACCAATAAGAAGAAACACCATTACTGAACTGATTATAAGCAGTCTTTGGGCTTTTCTGAGTTTGTCAGTCAGTTATCTACCGCTTCTTACATAATGGGTCACAGGGAAGCTGGTGCCTATCTCCTGCAGTTTATGGGCGGTAAGGGGTACACCCTGGACAGGTCGCCAGTCCATCGCAGGGCCACACAGAGACACAACCATTCACACCTAGGGACAATTTAGAGTCCTCTAACCTAACATTCATGTTTTTATACTGTGGGAGGAATCCGGAGTACCTGGAGAGAACCCACGCATGCATGGGGAGAACATGCAAACTCCATGTAGAAAGACCCCCGCCTGGGAGTCAAACCCAGGAACTTTAGCCCCTGTAAAGAGCCACTTAATATGGGAAGAAATCTGTACCAAAGTTGTGCACTGCAGGGGATTTTTTCTGCCATAGTTTTCATAGTCCAGCATTAAAACATTTTAGTGTTCACAGCAACAATTAACATTCTTACTCATTTCACTCTCTGCTGAAATAAACCACCTTCTCTATAGAAAAAAACCCCACTTATTTTATCTCTGTGATTTCAAGGCCATTGATTGTTTCATCAGGTGTGTAATTAGGATAAATATATTTTCTGTTGGGCTGCACGGTGGTGCAGTTGGTAGCACTGTTGCCTTGCAGCAAGAAGGTCCTGGGTTCAATTCCCAGCCTGGGGTCTTTCTGCATGGAGTTTGCATGTTCTCCCCGTGCATGCGTGGGTTCTCACCGGGTACTCCAGCTTCCTCCCAGTCCAAAGACATGCCTGTTAGGTTAATTGGTTTCTAAATTGCCCTTAGGTGTATGAATGAGTGTGTTTGTGTGTTGTTCTGTGATGGACTGGCGACCTGTCCAGGGTGAACCCCGCCTCTTGCCCGTAGACTGCTGGAGATAGGCACCAGCTCCCCTGCGACCCACTATAAAATAAGTGGTAGAAAATGACTGACTGATATTTTCTGTTAAACCAAACAGATTATTGACATTTTAACAGTGACTCAGTCAGAGTCATACCTGATAACAAAAGTGTGGTTTGATCTATTTGTTTCTGTTTATAAATGATAATAAAAATCAGAATTTTATGAATGAAGAATTTATCTGTTCACACAAGCAGAATGACCAGTAATGACCTTAATATTATTAAAACAAACTTGGACAGATATTTTATAGAAAACTATTAATCTGAAAACATTTTGTTAGAAGTGGTTATCTTTTGTTAATCATTGTCAATCATTGCCACTTCTAAAAACATAACAACATACAGTACAGACCAAAAGTTTGGACACCTTCTCATTCAAAGAGTTTTCTTTATTTTCATGACTATGAATATTGTAGCTTCACATTGAATGCATCAAAACTATGAATTAACCCATGTGGAATTATATACTGAAGAAAAAAGTGTGAAACAACTGAAAATATGTCTTATATTCTAGGTTCTTCAAAGTAGCCACCTTTTGCTTTGATTGCTACTCCACACACTCTTGGCATTCAGTTGATGAGCTTCAAGAGGTAGTCACCTGAAATGGTTTTCACTTCACAGGTGTGCCCTGTCAGGTTTAATAAGTGGGATTTCAAGCCTTATAAATGGGGTTGTGACCATCAGTTGTGTTGTGCAGGAGGTGGATACAGTACACAGCTGATAGTCCTACTGATTAGACTGTTAGAATTTGTATTATGGCAAGAAACAATCAGCAAAGTAAAGAAAAATAAGTGGCCATCATTACTTTAAGAAATGAAGGTCAGTCAGTCTAAACAATTGGGAAAACTTTGAAAGTGTCCCCAAGTGCAGTCGCAAAAACCATCAAGCGCTACAAAGAAACTGGCTCACATGAGGACCGCCCCAGGAAAGGAAGACCAAGAGTCACCTCTGCTGCGGACGATAAGTTAATCCGAGTCACCAGCCTCAGAAATCACAGGTTAACAGCAGCTCAGATTAGAGAACAGGTCAATGCCACACAGAGTTCTGGCAGCAGACACATCTCTAGAACAACTGTTAAGAGGAGACTGTGTGAATCAGGCCTTCATGGTAAAATAGCTGCTAGGAAACCATTGCTGAGGACAGGCAACAAGCAGAAGAGACTTGTTTGGGCTAAAGAATACAAGGAATGGACATTAGACCAGTGGAAATCTGTGCTTTGGTCTGATGAGTCCAAGTTTGAGATCTTTGGTTCCAACCACCGTGTCTTTGTGCGGCACAGAAGAGGTGAACAGATGGACTCTACATGCCTGGTTCCCACCGTGAAGCATGGAGGAGGAGGTGTTATGGTGTGGGGGTGCTTTGCTGGTGACACTGTTGGAGATTTATTCAAAATTGAAGGCATACTGAACCAGCATGGCTACCACAGCATCTTGCAGCGGCATGCTATTCCATCCGGTTTGCGTTTAGTTGGACCATCATTTATTTTTCAACAGGACAATGACCCCAAACACACCTCCAGGCTGTGTAAGGGCTATTTGACCAAGAAGGAGAGTGATGGAGTGCTGCACCAGATGACATGGCCTCCACAGTCACCGGACCTCAACCCAATCAATCGAGATGGTTTGGGGTGAGCTGGACCGCAGAGTGAAGGCAAAAGGGCCAACAAGTGCTAAGCATCTTTGGGAACTCCTTCAAGACTGTTGGAAAACCATTTCAGGTGACTACCTCTTGAAGCTCATCAACAGAATGCCAAGAGTGTGTAGAGGAGTAATCAAAGCAAAAGGTGGCTACTTTGAAGAACCTAGAATATAAGACATATTTTCAGTTGTTTCACACTTTTTTGTTCAGTATATAATTCCACATGTGTTAATTCATAGTTTTGATGCCTTCAGTGTGAAGCTACAATATTCATAGTTGTGAAAATAAAGAAAACTCTTTGAATGAGAAGGTGTGTCCAAACTTTTGGTGTGTACTGTATATATCATGTCAAAGGGAGATTTGTACATACTAAATTCAGTTAATTCAAAATACAGTGTTTGCATTAACATTCAACACCTTAAAAGTCAGTTATTAAAATGGAGATCAACTGAGTGCAGATGATGTAAGTTAAGGTAAAGTAAGTTTATTTATATAGCGCTTTTCAGTAACAAGACATTCAAAGCGCTGATGTGTGTCAAGTGATTGTTAGATAGAAACATCTGTGTCTGAGTGGTCCAGTCTCTGGTTGATCTGTAGTCCTGCTACAATAGGATTTCTGACTCACTGTACATCGCACAGAGTTTAGTTAAATTTCTCTTCAAAAATGGAAGCACTATGGCACTTGTCTAAATCTACTTAGATCTGGCCACCCTTACAAAGCTACTGACCGGGAGAGAAAAAGGCTGGTTAAAGAAGCTGATGAGACAGCTACGACTAATCTGAGGGAGTTAAAAGCTTCAGTGGCTCAGATAGAACAGACTGTGCATTAAATAACGGTTTCCTGTGTTTTCTGCAAACCAAAGCTGTATGGCAAAACGCTACTGTAATCAAACGTGGATAAATCTTGTCTGAAATTCAGTCAAAGGCACATGGGATACTCCGTGAAAAATTGCAACAAGGTCCTTTGGTCTGACAAAAATTATAGATTTTGGACATCAGACTAGACGCTATGTTTGGCGTACGCTAAATGCTACAAATCACCACAAACACACCACCTCCACTGTAAAGCATGGAGGTGTCAGCATCATGCTCTATGGCTGGATTTTAGCTGCAGGCCCCAGGAGGAGGGAAACATGAATGCAGAACATATAATCTGACTAAGTCTATAAGACAACAACAACCTCAAGCGACATATAAAAACTCCACAGAAATTGTACAAATACAGCAAGTTGAATGTTCTAGAATGGCCTAGTCAAAGCCCAGATCTCAAGCCAATCAAGACTTTTTGATCAAACTTGAAAAGAGGTGTTTATGCAGATCCCCAAGCAACATGATAGAGCTTGAACTGTTTTGCAAGGAAGAATGGAGACAGATTGCAGCCCATCTGAGACATATTTACATTGAAACAGTATGATTCTAGCCAAAGATGCATCTATTAAATTCTGACATGAAGAGGTCATATATTAATGCATTAACTCTGCCTTATGCATTGTGAATTAACTGACATTATTTAGTAAGAAACCTGCGTTCACTTGGGTTTTAAAGTCTTCATTGTGCAATTTCCTGTCAGAAAAGGTCAATTATTTTAATCATTATTTATTTTTTAAAAGCAGTAAAAGGGTAAAACATGCAAAGCTTTTATGGACATCATGTCTGTTATGATTTATTTTTGAACATGAAGAAAATTACAGAATGAAATGGTAACATGGGAATAACAAGCACAACAGGTCTTTGAACTGAAGTTTGGAAATAAGACAAACCCTCAAAGAGGAAGGTTTCATTCCAGTGCGGGTTAAGGTTCTTCCTCTTGACCTTGGTCTCCAGCTTGTGCTTTTTGTCAGGCAGCAGGTAGATTTTGACAAAAGGGTCTGAGGTGCCGGAGAAATCCTTGGCTGGCAGGTCCTGGCCCTTGAGAACTTTGACGGTGAGGGTCGTGTTCTGGAAGCTGTAGCCTATGCTGAACTGGATCCGACCGAGCTTTTCGCTGACAGGCCCTTCACCGTCATCATCCTCTGAACCTGGGGACAACTACAAGGCCACAAAAGGCAAAGCAATGAATGTAAACAGTCACATGTCCAATAAGATTCATACAAGGTAAAGGTTAGACCTAAGGGAATGGACCTTCTGTATCACTCAGACCTTGACAGAGAACAGCCATGAGGAGCAAGATTTCAGAGCCACATTTTGATCAAGGGATGCTCCTGGAGCTGCTAAGAGACAGAGATTGGTCCACCGCTAAGCAGACGCTGAGAGTTTAATTTCCTTACTAATGTTCTTAAGCGACTGGAGGTGCTCAGATTGAAGATATGGAGCTTTAGACCACCCAGTCTCTCTCACAGCCACTCTGACTGCTTTAGCATTGCTCTGCACTAAAAGGCAGCTATCTGATGAAACCAAGAGAGAGAGGGAATGAGAGAGGGCAAGAGACAGAGAGAGGAGGAGAAAGCTTGGTGTGAGAGGGATGGGAACAGTCAGGACAGCACAGCCTAATGCCAGCTTTCTGCATATGAACCTTTCCCCAAAGTCACATATTAGTCCCACCGTCTGTCTCTACCTATTTTTTTCTTCCCACGTAATAAAAACAAATGGGATGAAAACTGAAATACATTATGTGGAGATAACCAGCCTGCTCTACATTAACCCACTTTGTGCAAGAACTTAGCATGCAAACTGTTGCTCTGAGAATTACATGAAGATATAATGTTTGAGGCTTTCATCCAAAACTAAAATCACAGACTCACTTCTGATTCATCAATAAGGGTTTTAGAGGGAGGGAGAGTTCCAACTCTAATTTTTCAAACAGTGTGAGTCACCTTGGATGAATTTGCTTGCTTAATTGCCACTGTGGGAACTGCTGGTGTGTTATTTTTTCTATTGTGATTCGCTCATTACCATGCCCAGCTTTAGATCAACCTGCTTTCTGAACTTACAATGACTTTGCAGAACACATCCTGCTACTGACAAGAATTGCCTCAGAGTGATGTAATTTCTTTATTATTGAAGTTTTTGTATTATTGGTACAGATACTGATGATGATTTATCAGGACTCTGACCAGAGTTGGTAATTCCTCACCAAACAGCGCTTATTTTTACTCATTTAGAGAAATAACACTTGGCCAGTATTTCTAAGTCTTAGAAAAGATTTTTGGCTTGCAGAGTCCAACTTTCAAATACAGTTTTTCTTATAAACTAGCATTTAGAAGACAGTTTAAGGCCACTGAGGTGACCTGTAGAGTAAAAACAAAAATGTCATCTTGTTAACTGTTGCATTTTTGACTGCTGCTTTGCTTAAACTACAGCTTATAAGCCCCATATGTTTAGGTTTATTGAGTTATTTTCATTCAGTAGTTAAAAAAAACTAGCAATAAAATAAATGCATTGGCTATATGTACTGAATAAATCAGATATCTTACACTTAAGCCCTGTAACCATTACCAAAACTGTATTCCAGTCAGATATTTGATGAGACTATGACCATGATAGATCAATCAATGTTTCATAGAATGGGAGCTTTCTTGCAGAAGATCTGGTCTCCCTTTGTCACAAGTTATATTCTAAGAGGAGCTAGCAGAATGCCCTCGATGGATCTGAACAGATGCTTAGCAAGTCTATGAATCTGTAATTTTTCACAATTGCGTGCCTGCACAGGTGGTTGAGGCAGATGGACACTCTTTTAAAGGTTTTACTATCAAATAAAAATCTTGAAATGGAAAATTTTAGGAACAACATAGTAGTTTTTTTTTTATTAACAATGCTGTTAGCATTCATTCAGCAACTTTTACTCAAAAGCAGGCTTGGGGCACCTATCCATTAAACTTGGCAAAATACAGTAAGCATTTTTAAAGAAAACGTTACTCATATTTAGTTCTTGTTGTCCAGTCACAAGATTTTTAACCTCAAAACTTTAGAAAACAATATGCCTTTCTTTTAATAAGGTATTTGAGCAAAAGTCTTAATTTTTTCAGAACAGTGTGATCTGGTCACCCCATTTCTCCAACAATCAGACTACTTTATTCATTTCACTATTAATTTTTTATTGTTTATTTATTGTGGGTGAAACAAAACAATTTAAATAAAATACAAAATCAGATTTTTTGTGGCCCTCGAGTACTTTCAACTTGAAATATTTGGCCCACTTGGCAAAAGGTTTGGAGACTGCTGGTTTAAGGATCGAGTCAACATTTGGGGAATGAATTTAGTTTATTTTTGTCTCAATGATGAATGAGTCAAGCTAAAGCATTTTGAAACATCTGAAGGTATGAGGTTGGTGCAGACAGATATTTTATAGACACCTGTAGATGTTTAAGCCAACTAGACCTAAATTGCACTGTAAGAACAAATAAAAAAAAACTGTGTATGACCAATAGTCACTAAATTTGAGACAATTGTTTGAATGTAAGGATTATTATTGATATTAATAAGTTTTATAAGCAAATTTAGCTGAGTGTCATCTGCATAAAAATGATAATAAACACCATAAAGTTGAGTTTTAATATGACTCAATGGTTATTGTTTTGAAAAACATTTCAAAATCACCCTAAATCATGCATCTTTAAAGGCTTTGAAAGTAATTTCGTTCATTTGCACAAAAATTAGCCTACTGCTTAACAAGAATGTTTAAATGTAGCTAAATGAACAATGGAAATTCAATGTCCAACAGCAAGAGGCTACTGTAACAAGAAGCAATATTTTGATATCATGGCTTTAAACCTTCTAATTTAGAAAAACAGCCATTTCCAAGGGTACACAAGTCAGTTGGTGGCGTATTAGATACATCAGCGATTTAGTTGAAAACAGCATGATTCAGAACCTAATAGCACTAAAGGTTATATATTGTACAACACTGCAGCTTATTTGATTTTGTTTGTAACATTTCTGTAATAAAAAATGCCTATTCTGATATAATTTAATTTGATGATAAACAGAATTTTGGGTTTTCATTAGCTGTAAACCAGCGAATTAAACCATAAATAAAAGCTTAAATACATCACTCTACACATAGTGAGTTAATTTACTGCAATAAATCTACTTTTTACCTACAAATCACATTGATGGATGGATGGATGGATGGATGGATGAGGTCATCTTACCATCACCATGTCTCCAGTGAGCGAGTTGGCCAGGTCGGTTACAGACGAGTGGCCGTCAGCATCATGGTTGTGACCCTTGGGGCTGTTTGCTGGCTTGTTGCCCCTGCAAGCAAAAAGTCAGGTTCATAAATGGAAAACAGCTCAAACATTAACAAGTTTACTCATCTACAGCCCACAGGGATTCGAGCCTCCACCTGTTTAGTATCCTCTCTAAAACGATCCGTTTAGTCCCAGTTTTACTTTGGATTGATGTTACTTTAAAGCAGAATCTGTTTTTTTTTTTTGCAGCTATCACTAAAAAAGCCAAATAAATCTACCAGGTATTACACAGATTAAAGATGGGCACAAGACCTGAGAGGTGTGATTGATGAGAAATTGAGCCTGAGACAATTTTAGGTACAGCTTCAAAAAGAAAGTTACCTCCAATAGCAAAAAAAATTAAACACGTTTTCAGACAGAAAAAACAAAATGAAGCCAATAAACTTAAGAAAACCAAATTCTTGTCCCCAATCCATGGAGAGTTTATGATAGACATTTATTTCCTCTTAGGATGAAATAGACATATATAACGACATATATAAATATACAAAACAGCAGACAAACATGTATAGCAACATATAGAGGACAGACATTGCATATTTAAATCTCTCTTAGTTGCACCGACAAATACATATTTTACAGGAACAAAAAAGTGGAGGCATGAGATCTTCACTGGCATGGCTGGCACTGAGGTACAAATGTTAATAGATGTTACATTTAATTCCCTTCCCCACACGCTTGAAGAAAAAACACTCTATATTCATACATCATGAAAATAGGAATCACGAAGAGAAAAGCAAATTAGAAAAATCAGACAAAAAAGCATGAGAGAGGACAGAAAAAGAAAAGAGTAGTATACAAAAGTTCTTGTTGATGTACCACCTAAGACATCACTCCATTTAAATGGCTGGTCAAGGCACATGAAGAGCTTGAACAGTGAAATACAGTTAAGAGACAAACAAGCAACAACAGAAATGTGGAGAAAGAGAACAAAATGAGCAGACAGACAGAAGATTCACAAGTTACAGACAGACAGAAATCATAAAGACCATAAAGTGAAAAAAAGACACAAAAAACTAAATGACAGAAATACATAAGCAAGCTGATTTAAAAAAAAATCTGTTTTAGAAGAGATAGCAAGTATTAACAGCATGAACAGTATGAAAACAAAAACCAAACAAGAAAGTGAGATTGTAACAAACACCAGCACGTTAGAGAGAAAAACAGAGCTGCAAGAAAAGATAGGGAATGAAGGAAGAAAAGCCTGCAAACACAAGATAGGCTTAGTTTGGTCAGTCTGATAAGAATCAAAGAATAAAAGACAAAAATTAAAATAAAACAGAGAGCTATGCACACACAATATCTTTTAGAGGAGACAAAGGAGCAAACATGCTAAAAGGAGAAAGAGAGAACAAAGAAAAAAGAAAAAGACAATAAATATAATTGTTCATCAGGATAGAGAACAAGAAACATCTTTTTTGATGAGGAGAGTTTAAAATAACTGAAAAATGAGATATAGAAAGAGAAATAATGTGATATGCCATTCAAAACTATAACTTCACTATAACCATGAAAAGGGACAAATAATAAGAACATAGGAAGAGCACATTTAGAGTGTTACAAAAGAGGACATTATCAGAAATTCGGCAACTACAGATGATATAAGTTGTTTTAAACTATTCTTATTTTTCAGCATTTTAGCAACACTCTAAAAGTGTGGAGTGGGAACACGGGGGCCAAAGCACAAACGGGCATTGGCTACATGTGCATATTTAATATATGCAAGTAGTTGTCACTCAGAGAGAGTGAAGGCAATGCCCTGGACAGGCAATAAAACAAGGAGCCCATAAAACGTCTGTCTGTCTGGCCAGCATTCTCTATCGAGCTTTTCGCTGGGAGGATGTGCGCGCTCTTAGTTGGGTGCGCTAAAAAAAACTCCGAATTTGGATGAGAATTGATGTTGAATGCAATAATGTGTGCATTTTTGCAAAGGACAAGGACAAAACTGACTAAAGGAAAGGATTCTGACAAATAGACAGACAGAAAAGGCAAGCAAACAAGGCAAGCAAACACTTCAGTCGGCCATATAAAAAATTGTCAAAATATCAAAAATGGTGGGGGGGGTTGCAAGAAGCACAGGAATTGTTCATCACTGATTGGTCTTAGTGGAAGTGGCTCTTGTAAATGTATACACCCCTGTTAAAAAGCAAGGTTTTTGTCAGGTAACAAATTAGGCCCAGACAAAATAATTCTAAACTTTTTGTCGCTGCATATAATGTGACATTTATCCAGTATGAATCAGCTGAAAAACAACAGAAAAAACTGATAGAATGAATTAAAAATGTGACTGAATACATGAGCACATCCTTTAACTTAAACCTTTTCAAGCCTCATTTGATTTAATTTCAACACTCAGTCTTCTTCGGTAGGAGTCGATCAGCTTATCTTATCTTGCCTGGCTAATATTTGCCCACTTATAATGACTTATCTACAACCCTCTCCAGGTGATCCCACAGATTCTCTGTCGTATGTAGTTCTTGAGTCCAGTTAGGCCATTCTAAAACTTCAATTCTCCTCCCTTAAAGTAATTCATAGTTGGATTTGGATGTGTGTTTGGACTTACCAAGAAGCTGAAAATGTAATCCCTCTTCATCGTCATCATTCAAGCAGCCAACTGAAGGTTGTGGGTCATAACTGTTATTTGAAACTGATTAACAACAATTTATATCTGAGGACAGGTAACACCAGAGCATAATGCTGCCACTAACGTGTTTTATTGTGCATTTTACTGTGCATAGTGTTATTTTGGTGAACATGTGTTTTGAAATAATTGCCCTAAAAGTTCAACTTTAGTTTCTTTAGACCATACCACATTATTCACAAGGTTTTTGGAGGTTTCCTTTTGAACGAAAGGTTTCCTTCTCACAACCCTACTTCCTAGTCTAGATATATGGCAAATGCAAGAGGTTGTTTTCATGTAGAGCACAACCAGTGGTTGGAAAATCTTGCAGCTCCTTCAGTGACGTCAGCCTCCTGGATGACTCCCTGACCAGTTTCTGTTTTGTCGAAAGGTTCTGAGGGGCAGGAGAAGTCCTTGGATATTTTGTCCACCAAGATGTGACCTTATTCACATTTCAGGTCATGCAAGATATTACCTTTAGTTTATTGTGTTTTTGCAACAGAATTACTTTTGTTTCTCTACAGATAAAGACCACAAAGAGACAGAGATTTTTTTTTTCTCTTATAGCTGGCACATGTAGAATGTGGAATCATTACTTTTATGAAAAATTATAGCCTTAATTGAACATTCAATTACTTTTAAATTTGACCTTATAGATCTACATTTCAATGTGGCGATAGTACGCCAAAACATCCTCACCCTTTTGCTGGAAGCCCCATCAGGCCAAGTGAAGCCTGAAGTCATGAGAAAGCCGAGGTTGGTCCTCTGGGAAATGATCCCCAAGGATAACTCAAATGACATTGTGCCAATATTTCCCAGCCTCTAGAAAAGGTGCTAAGGTACTGGAACACACTGTCAGGATTTAACCCCTAGACAGAAGAGAGACCGCAGTCGTCTGCCACAAAGGTGGAATTGTTTATTTTACTGGCAAGGGGCAGATTCAAGGTTGTAGTGCATTTTAAGGACAAGGAACCTACTTGGATGGACTGCATCCTTCTTTCCTTTTTTCCCTCTAGTTCTCATCAGTTGAGAGTTAGAAGACAAAGAGACATTTCCACACAATGTAGAGCAAGAGTTTCAAAGACCTTACAACTCTTCTAACTTGACTTTGTTGACTGCTAAATTGCTGAAAGTGGATACATTATTCCAGCTGAAGCCATTTCAGTTGTGATCTGTAGAATTAGGTCTGTTTTTTGTTTTTAATCTTTGTATTTGCTAGTCTAGTTCCTTGTATTTCATGTCAGTAAACACCTGGAAATAAATTAGTTTGACTAATAATACATTTTAAGTGTGATTTTAGTAATAGCTCCTATGATTTTTCGCTTAGGTCGTGTGCCCTTAACTCTGATAGAAACAAGTTACAACACCAGAAATTTATTTCCTCTTGGTCTTTTTGATTGTATAATAATTTACCACTCAGTGGAAAAGGAAGATAATTCACATTGGACTGATAATTCGATTGTTTAATTATGGTGAAATATACAAATAAATTATGGTGAAATCTGGCCTAATAATTATATCACAGAAGTAGTGTGATTTCAAATAGTGCTGATCTATGCTACTTGCTCTATATTGTACAAATGTCGTAATGTTGTCTTTAATTATTGATGACTGTCTTCACTTTGCCATATATGAATAATGTTTTTTTGGTTCTTCTTCTGGCTAAAACATTTATATGGTGACATTCCTCTGATCTTTTGTAACTTCCCTGTAAGCAGTGACTTTAGATAAAGGATGCAAACCTGGAAAAATCTGAAAAATTCAATTGCAACAGATGAACTTTGTTTCAGGTTGATTCGATTCACTTTTATTCAAGAAGACTGAATGGTGAAATTAAATCAAAAGCTGCTTTAACAAAGTATTTGTTTAAGCATGTGCAGACTTGTGCAGCCTGGTTGTTGCACCTTTTAATTTTTTTTATTTCTTCCCAACATATTTGGTTTTCAGTTGACCTTGACAGGATACATGTCATACAAAAGGTGGAAAAACTCTGGCATTTTAACAAGGGTGTGCACACTTTTGAAATCCGCTGCACTGTATGTTAGTTGCCTAGGTGTGTTTTCATTTTTCTGGTTTTGTTTCCTTTTCTTGTGCTGATTCTAAATTGAAGTGTGAGAGGAGAGGGAAATGCTTGGTGAAGATATGACGATGTACTCTACAGCGAGGAGAGACTGGTAGGGATTGAACTAAAGCAGTGCATTTCCCTCCTCCTTCACCTCCCAAGTATCGAACATCTTCAATTATTAATTCTCCCTCATGCTTCATTCAGGGGTTCAGTGCATTCTCAGGTAAGAGCTGGTGCAGCCAAAAGGTGGTCCTCGGCTCCCTGCCTCCAGGCTGTTGAAACAAAGTGGCTGGGGCTGGAGCTCTGCTGGAGGAACTAAGTTTTCTTCTCCAGATTGCGCTCTACATTAAAATGAAAACTCAGTCCAGTTTTTTTAATTTCTAAGAAAGCAATATAAATTTGGCAGATGGTGGAACAAGGACTGATATAATTTTAGTGCCAATGCTTTCTTCGTCATCCAACCCTTCAGGGGCTGCTGATATGGTAGATGTGTCTGTAAAGCCTGCAGTAGTCTACAGTGTCCAGTGGGAGGCAGAGTGGCCTCAGATCAGATTTTCCCACAGCTAAGACAGAAAGTGGGCTGTTGGCATAGCAACGACTCTTGAAATATAGACCATATATATGGGTTGGGGGGGTGTCTGACAAGAAGCTGTTGGGAGTGGACTCAAGGGCGTTTCAAAAAATGGGGTGTGGGCACGGGGGAGGGGGGTGGAGGGGTGCAACAAACAGGCAAACACAGTGGAGCACAAAGAAGATAAGGTGTAGGATATATGACAGGTACAGGTGAGAGCCTCGCAGACACATATTCACATGAATGGATATATGGAGGCAGGCAGGCATACTTTGGGTTTCACCGTCCTGTGATACTATCCTGTTTCGTTACCTGACCGAGGGCCAGCAGCTCGAAGAGAGGGGCAAGGGGGGCAAAGACACTCCACTTCTAGGCTGGAGAGAGACGCGAGAGAGAGAGCCCAACCCAGACCCTCCACCCCCCACTTTTTTTCATTTTTTTTCAAACATTCAGACTTTCTGTTCTTCTGCAAACACTCAAACAAACATGCTGAGACCATGGAGTGATGTATTTCAACATCTATGCTCAGTTTCATTGCCACCCACTTTATCCATCGTGCTTTAGGAGTGCAGCTCACTTCCAAAGATCATAGTTAAAACTGGCGCAGGTTGTTGCTTACATAAGTCGTCATCCACATAAACCACATCAGAATTTACATTAGAGTCATACCTCCTGTCCCACTTTAAAAGCTGCTGCAAATTCCTGGTATGACTAAATAAATAAGGTTAATTCCAGTGTCAACTAATTACTTCCTGCCTGCTGGAACTGTAATTTAACCTAAAATAGCTTTATTTAGTAAAATCTCATTTCAATAATAAGCATCAAAAATTTATGATTCTCTGTTTGAAGACAAACGAAAAATAGAACCTTAAAAATTCAGTCACTTCTACAGTTCCTTGCTGATAAAGTTAGCGTTATTGAGACAAGCAGTAGGGAAACTCATTGTAACTCTGCACAGATCCACATCTCAGGTGAGAGAAACTGTTGACATGATAAGAATTAGTCATGGAGTCTGCTTTGAACAAACAAGGGTTTGAGTTTGGTGTAGAGGTTCACCTTTTATGGAGCTGTTTTCAGCAGAGGATGCTTCTAAGCAGTATTGAGCAATGGGAACTGAATGTAAACCCATGACACACTTTCCTTATTTGAATCTTATTTGTCAAAAAACAAATTTAAGCAAAATAAACTTTTCTCCAACTTTGTGTTGGTTTATCACATGAAATCCCAGCACATTGAAGTTTGCTGTTTTTGTTGTTCTGTAAAAAAAATAAAGAAATGTTAAAAGAATAAGCATACTTTTGCAAGCCACTGTAAATGTAGATTTGTAATCTGTTTTATGACTTTTTAGCAAACCTGTTAATTGAAGTTGTTCAGACAGTACAAAGATTTGCTAATAGTAAATGGTAAGCATCTTTACTCTTCTAACTTACGGTGCATTTAGTGTCTTATTTATCTATCGCAACCCAATGTTCTGCTTTCTTTTGTGCTCCCAATACTCCTTGCAATTTTGCATTCATGCCTCAGAGCTCAATCACAGCAACTACCTCATAATCCCAGGCAATATCAGGAACACAAAGTCATGAAAAAAAATGGTCCAATAAAACTGCAAACCCAAATAGAGTTTGCAGTAATTGTTTCGAATCATGATTTATTTCAGAGATTGCCTCTGAGGATGAGGCGGCTGCATTTATGAAACCTGTTCTGAGGCAAGATACAGGAGTCCTGGGTTAATGCTCCTAATCCCTCCTCTCCCAGTCAACCATTTTACAATCTGGAAGAACCATTTGTGAATCTGTTGCTGCATGTACCTGCTGCATTGAGAGTCACCTTCAGTTTCACTTTCAGAGGAAGTGTACTTTCTCTCCATGAAGAAAGATGGGTTTGTACTTTGAACTTTCTACCATTCTCCACTGACCTGTAACTGTATGCAATGGTGTATGAATACACTGCCCCCTCTTCATCCTCTCTTTGTAACTCTTTTTGTTGTGGCTAAATGCTATTATTCTACCGCTGCCTTGGCATGCAGCTGAATGTGTTTCGACATTCCTTCAGTGATGTGCGGATGAATGCGGTGGCCGTAGGGAGCCACGGCCTTGGGGACAGTCTTAGCCAGAGTCCCTGAAGACACTGTTGATTAATCAGGCTTAGAAAGCCCTTGTCACAGGAGGAAGGCTGTATCAGACTAGCAAGGCATGGAATAATCAATTTAGGTTTTCATGTACAAATTTTGATAGAAAATAGAAGCATTTCTTCTGTAATATCAAAAAAAAAAAAAAGCCTGTAGTGAAAGATGTAAAGATCCACTTAAGACAGTGTCATACAGGTCCATACTAAAGTAATAAAATAAATAAAGTAGAAAACTGTCATTCAGATGAAAAACAACTACACAAAAAGAGGTACATTTTACAAAACAGAAACTAAACATACTGCCGAAATAATAAAAAAACAGTATATACAGATAAAATGGAGCATTAAAATGATAAACATATTAATAAAATACGCAATGTTGAAATAAATACAAGAAAATAATCTAAAGAATAACAATCTAAAGAATAAAATCCTAAAAAGAAAAAACAACTATTACGAACGGCAGAACCTTTCTCACAAAACTAAAGAAAAACAGTAGAAAACACAAAGCAGAAATCATTTCCTAAAGTCAATTTTTTCAAAATTGATTTTTTAAAAATCGTTTTTTTTCCCAAACTACACTCAGGATGATCAACGGCTATAATAACCTGTACACAGCATTCTGCGAAAGAAAAATATTTAACTCTTTACGAGCCTAATAAAATTAACCAACCATTGTGAACCTAAATAAACACACATTAATATTGATTTAGCCCATAACTCCCATCCACTGTCTTTCAGACCAATTTCAGCGACCTAATGAGCTCATTAATAATGAAATGAAATGACATGGCCCACATATCAATAAACAGAGTGAATTTCTCCGAGTGCATCGTGTCTTTAAGACACATAAATATACATCCCTGTCTATTAATATCTATGAGGAAAAAAGCCTTCACTGGCTTACACAAAATTATGTAACGTGCATGCATGAATAATTAAAGGACCACAGGCTAGTGGATTTAATGTTAATGTGGCACAAAGATACATATCCCTCCTCTGCACTGTGGCCCTGTTCTCAATCGCTGCTCCGAGGGTATCAGGACTGAAAGCTCCCATTACGCTGATGAGCGGCCGAAGAGAACCTGCAGAATATGTTCACTGAATTGTAACTGAATTGTTTGAGTGAAGACCAATGAGGCATAAAGCAGCCACTCTAGCATACTAATTGGGCCTTCATAGAAAACACAACTTATGGATGCCTGGTAGATTAACATCTCATCATACAACCTTTCCTCCCTGTCACTGGTCAGAAAGTCTCAGAACGGCCGGCTGTGCTGCAGCTCAAATTGTCAGTCTGTTGTGATGCACTTCATAAACGTGGCACCACTGAGAGTGCTTTCACCCAGCTACTGCACACACAAGGTCAGTGAATAATGAATATCACTCAATACAACACCTTCACATTTATCTGGATTGCCTTTAACTATAGACATGGAGCAGTAAAATATTAGCAGAATTATTCTTTTTGTTTGGGCCCGCAGTACTTTAGATACATTTCACTATGACCAAGATTAGATAATATGAGTATAAGGCCAGGGGAAATGTATTTACTAGTGAAGGAATAATCTCCAAGCTCATTTACTTAAACTATTGCACCAATATAACAATGTAATAAACACTTGTTACCAAAAACACCTGATCCACAATATAAGCCCAGTTTATACTGATAATAATAATGCTTTGTGTTAGTTTATTATTTTGTTAGTTTAGTTATTTAATCTAACATAGTGTAAAAAGTCCTGTTGTACAACTGTTCTAAAGGGGCATTCAGTATTGTGTTAGTGGTAAAACTAGTATTTACTGAGGTTAGCACTTTTTAGTTTGAGGGGAGGTAGAAGGCATGCAGTAAATGGCCCATGGCTTGGAATCGAACCGTGGATAGCTGTATTGAGAACTGTAGCCAGTGCATATGGTGCGCCCGCTCTGTCACTGAGCCATGTTGGCCCCTAGTAAGACGTTTTTTAACACTATTTCAACCCGGACATCTCTTGGTGCTGTGACCTGAATTTGAGATATTGACTGTTGATAACAGCCCCACAGAACCCCACTTTTAAAAATCAGAACCTTCTCTTAAGAGTACGCTATCCATGACGTGCAAACAATAAAACCCAACAAAACATACTAGAGAAAAAGAAAATCTTTAGAGTTTAGTAAAAAACTTAGTTTTGTTGCTGTTCTGAATTATAGCCCACCTTAACATAGCAAGCAAATGCGGTCCAAATCAGATTTTTTTTGCCCTTATACAACCCATATCTCACTTTTTTATGGCAGTCTGAATGGCCCAATTCCAATTGTTTCACCTCCAACAAAAACTGATTTGTGCCACTTCCATATGTGGTAAAACAAGTATGTATCGAGTATGTATGTATTGTTATGATGTGGTCATAATATTGTTGGCTTCCATTGCTCACCAAATGATACACAGACACCGACATCCATTTTACTTCCATAAACAGTGTGCTGCTGTGTGTCGACAATATTCTGCTTCTGCGCATGTGGTCGCCTTAGGGTTACAAACTGTTCAGATTGAAGTCTGATGGCGGTCGCAGTTAAATAGTAGTATGAATAGAGATCAGGAAAAAATCTGAATTGAGCTTTAAGACCTGCTCTGTGAACATAGCCATATATTGCCTTGTTGTCATTTGAATGTTGCTGTTTTTAAAAGGTTTTATTTTTTGTGGGGGGTTTTATGGATGTACTTATTTCAAATATGTATCTTTTATTTTGTGTAGCTGTTATGCTTTTTGAGTTGTACTTTCTAAAAAAGCGTTTTGCAAGGATTTGGAGGTTTAAAGTGTTTTTTTTTCTTCAATATTTCAGGTGCCTCCATCTCAAGAACACTGCAAGTTTCCTTTTCTGTACTCAGTGACAAGCCTTCATAATAGAAAACACTGCATGAACCTTTAATAAATTATTTAGGCTACTGTATGTTGAAAGTTGCATTAAGCAAGAGCAGATTACAAGAACCAACCTAGGGAATATATTTGAGTAACCACATTCAAAGTTGCCACTGGTTGCTTGACCAACCGCTGAGTACATTGACTCTTTAGGAGAGGAAAAAATAAATTTTGAACCTGGCTCTGATTGTGTTAACATGTTAGAGCTGTATTAACCCATCAAATATTTGTGTTTTTAGCTCTGCCAGTGACGTGTTTTAACCAAAACCAATGAATTCATGAAGAGTAACATGAGCGATGCAGGTGGAGATGAGTGATGAGAATGAGTCCATGTTTGAAAGATGTAAACAGGGTGTACAAGGAGGCACGAGGCGAATAAAAGCGTGGCTTTATATAAAGCTCAAGCGCATACCTTAGAATGAACAATATGCTGAGAGTGTGACTGATTATGTCATTCTTAGACATCTGTGAAAACAGCACTGAGGGATGATATTCACCCTTTAAGTTTATACTGTACATTTCTAATAAAATGTTGATTGCAAACATTTGCTTTAGCCACTTAAAAAGTTCATTTTACAAACAAAATTGATTTTTGAAACTTAACAGACGGAAATAATAAAAAACAAATTGCAAATGCAATTAGTTTACCTCTCAGGGGGCTGATAGACAGGTCAATCCATTCAAAGCTTCCCCTACAGTCACATCTTTAGCAGTTCTTTATTGTGCACAGATTATAGGCTGCCAGTCTGTTTTTAAGTCAAATAAATTAAATCCTGAATGAATAAAGGAAATCCTGAAAATACCACAATGCACTCTGTCACTGTTAATCAAGGTGGATCTTGGGGGCCACACGCTGGTTCCCACTTGCTGTTTAGTCTATCAGATTTGTAAAGGTTTCTCAGTGCATGCAAAAAAGTTGGACAGAACAGATGCAGAGTGCGTGGCAAGTTGAACAGAAAAAAAAATATTTGTGGACTTTGTGGCTGTTGCAGCATTCCTAATCAATAAAAACAGATTTCTGCACAAAAAACAACATCTGGGTTGGTTTGTGACACCACAGCTAAAAAAGACAAATCAGCTGTTAGCAAAGTAATGCTATGTAGGTCATATTTATGATAAAGAAGGAAAATGACTTATTCAGGTAGCTTCCTAAAACAGTTAGGAGTGGATACAAAAATGGCATGAGCTATTTGCCTAACATAACATTCCCCCTGTAGTCGTTTACTAATATTGGTCCGATTCCACAACAGAATCCAGAGCTAATTATTTCAGGAGATGGGAATATTGCAAGCCAGCGAGGCTGGTACATTCTCACAGACGAGTGGAAATATTTTAGACTCGGAGTGTGTAACTTGGCTGACGAGGAAAGGGGCTATTTTTGGCTGCATGTTTATGTAAGTGACTAACGTGTTGTGGAATAATGAGGAGGCTCTCTGGGCCCTCTGAGGAGCTGCAGAGACGAGACTCACACAGAAGCGTAGGGTGATTGAAGGAAGCTAATGAGCACAAGGGAAAAAGAAGAACACAGGAGAAAAAAGGTCTGGCAAAATAAAAAGCATGGCAATGGAAAGGAAATACGACAATTACCAGCGGGAGGCCTCAGACAGGCAAGAGTGAAAAGGCTGGAAAAAAAAAACTAGGGAGGAAAATTGTGAGGGAAAATGTCAGTGTGATAGAGGAAATGATTATGGTGATCATGGAACATAAAAGACCACTGGCATGGGAAAACATAGTTTTATCTGATTGTTTAAAATGTTGCCACTAAAAGCGTAATAAAGGAGTGGAGTGCCAGTGAGCATCTCACCCCGGTGGTTTATGAGCTCATTACTTCTTTTCAACTAAAACCTGGAACATTTAATCCTTTTTTTAATCATCTCACCATTACATCAGTGTTTTTCTTTTTACATTCCAGAGTCTGGACTTATTTACATAAGTGCAACAGACTGGCGAAAGGATATTTCAGGTGCACAATCACTGGAAAAAAAGGAATATGCTCTTCATCAAGTCTAAAATCATGTCACATTTTCCTTTCATGTTGTTGCCTCACATAGATACTCACAAACACTCTCTCTCTCATTCAATATCTGGTACCTCTTCTCAGGAGGGGGCTCCTGATTGGCTGGCGGTGCTGCCTGCGCTGTTTCCTGCAGGTCAGGGATATTGGCAAAGTCATCTTGCTCTGCCACACCAATGGCCAAAGCCAGGACCACCAGCTTTCCTTCACTGGCTCCCAATAAAGACAAAAAAATACAGTAGATAGAAGGAAAGACGAGAAGAGAATGCAGATGCCCAGAGGAGAAAGGAATTGAGCATAAAGATGGAAAGGAGAAGTCATTTCAGGTTGGCAGGAGGAAAACAGGAAGTGTGAAAAAGGCGGTGGAAAAAGTGTGCAATATTAGAGATAACACAAACAAAGTGGTCAAAACAACAAAAAACACAACCAAATGCATCTGCAGTAAGCAATCTATCCAGGGAAGGATATTAGGAAGAAAATCAGAGCCCAAATTTAAGAATATCTGAATAATTTTATAGTGCACACACACACACACCTAGGGCAGTTTTAAGCTGGTGTGAAGTTGACTTTAATATTTACAGTCTTTTGTGTACTTATATTAGGAAGTAAAAACTCCTGTAAGCTCAGTGAGAGTTCCCACGCAGCCTAGAAAAGTCTGGATTTTGATTATTTTGTCTGGATAAGTATGAAAAATAGAATAAAAATATCTTTATTTACAGACTTTACTCCTTATCTAATTGCTTCCTGTGACTTTCCTTCCTTCCTTCCTTCCTTTCTTTGTTTTTCAAGGTAAATTCATAGCAAACTTTAGTATGTTATATGTTATATCTTACCTAGAAAGAAAGCAGAACTAAAAAACTAAAAACATATTTGTCTGTTTACAAAATAATATCAAATGTAAAGAAAACTGTGTTGAAATGCATAAAGTAACAGATATATTTGGTTAACTGAAATCAATAAATATGTGAAATGATGTGTAAATGACCCAAATAGAATTTGGATAATATGAACTGTAAAATTACCCGATTTTGTTTTTGACACGTAGTGTCTGTGGTTTGTGTTATTCTGAAGGCTGGTTTACAAGACCTAAAAAGATCAGGAATCACAGTCAGTGTATAACAGGGAGATAATTTAGCAAACCTAGAGTCGATGTGAGAAAAGTCTTATTCATGGAAAAAATATGAAATTGGGAAGTTCAGGTTATGTCTCCACATAGCTTGACAGCAACATATTTTCTCAGCTGAGATACCGTAACGCAGTCAGGAGCTTAAGCTATAGAACAACGGGTTTAGATGACGGTAAGGAGGGAAGGGAGGCAGTGATGAGGAGGCCTGGGACTTAAAGACTAAGGGGATGAGGGAAAGGAAAGTGGTAGGATTTGCAGAGCAGCTGTGGCGGTCTAGAAAAGATGAAATGAGAAGAGTGAGAGAGCAGTGACCCAGAAAACGATGACACATGGCGTACACCTACAGATACTCTATCTTTCAAATAGAAACAATTAGTCCAGATCTTCCTAATGAGGCTTAATTAAATCTTAACTGTGGAGAAAGACACCTTGGATGTTCAGTGAAAAAAGGCGAATATGGCGGGAAAGCAGAACGAAGGTAAAATAACTAGACAGAAAGTGTGTGGATATGTAGACATCCTAAACGTGTGGATACTGACATGCAAGCTGCTAAATATCACATCCATTATGAATAAATAACTAATAAGCTTGTAATCAATGGGATGTGAATACAGATTTCACCTGCTGTCAGCACATTTCTTTAAACCTGTAGTGATATTAAACTAACTTACATTAATGTTCATAAACCTCTGAGTTCATAACAATCAAACAAAAATCTGAAAGAGGAACCTTTTTTAATTTCGAGAGACAGATCTATATTCCATTTTAAAGGA
Source organism: Girardinichthys multiradiatus (assembly GCF_021462225.1). Classification (NCBI taxonomy): domain Eukaryota; kingdom Metazoa; phylum Chordata; class Actinopteri; order Cyprinodontiformes; family Goodeidae; genus Girardinichthys; species Girardinichthys multiradiatus. The sequence goes on along the minus strand of NC_061795.1, from coordinate 24,337,927 downwards.
AGAAAACCAATTCTGTATATTTCTCAAAATTTAGAATATATTTAGAGTCAACACTACACATTTCAGCCACAGATTATAAGGAAAAATCAGTGAAAAGATTTAAATAAACCGCATCATATCTACTAACTACTGAATAGCTTATGCAAATGAAACAAATGAAACAAACCTAAACAAATGACAACAAAACACACAGCACTTATTCTACTTTAGCAGCTTGTTGAAGAAGGGGTTGATAATCAAGAAACAAGCAACCACACTTAAAACTGATTAAAACCCTTAAATGTATCATAGGTTTCTCAGTCTGTCAGAAGCCTAAAAAAAATGTTATGGTCTAATTTTAGGGTCTAATACCCACTTTAATCTTAGAGGGGAAAGAAGAAAATGAAACCAATATTCTGCCTTGATGATCCATCAATTCAGTACCAGCACCACCACAAAAGACCAGGAAAAAGCATCTTTGTGAGCACCTTTTTGGTCAGATTTGGGCTTATTAACTCTTCGTGAACCTGCCTATGTCTCTGCTAATTGCCATTTTTGACTTCTCTCTCAGGTTGAGTGATGGTCCAGTTTTTGCTCCAACAATGGCTCAGTCTGCCACAGGTTGCTAAATCTGCAGAAAACGTTAACCTGCACCCTGTCCAAACCTTTAAGAGTGCTGTCAGAGGGTATCATGCACAAACATTTTTAAATCATCATAAGAAAATGACACTTACGCTCTGAAACCGGAACTTGTTTTTTTATGAGTTGTTACCAGCTTTTGTAAAATTCGATAATTTACCAATGATCCACTGCTTGTGCATTTTTCACTTCTTCTCCTACCTTGTCATTCCTAAATGCAATTCCAGTGTGTCTCTTTGACAGTGTGACAAATGCGTTTTGTCTTCAAGCAACCATGGGAATAACAGTTTGGATGTATATGTTTCTTCCCAGCTGGGAGTTCTTACATATACTGATCTCTACAAGGGACCAGATGATTGTCTGTTTTAGTTGGAGGAGAGGTTTGGGATTTTTTTGTAGTTCTGTTTTACTGAAGCCAAAAGGAGTGGAGGGAAGCAATGCATTTTGTGACTGCAGTGCCAAAAGCATTGCTTTAAAGTTGGGTGTGGTTACTATGGGATGTGGTCAGAAGGCCCAGTCCTCCTTCAAATTATGTGATGATCGATCCAAGCCACCACAGTAATGAACCCCCATGATCTCACCACGGTAATTCTGTGCCAGCTCAAAGCAGGGAACTCTTGTGCTGCCTTCTTGATGCACCCTAGAGGACTATACCAGAGAAGAAGGATACCAAAAAAGTTAATTTTTAATGCCTTGGTGCAGTTCGGTGAGAACAGGTTCTTATTTACAAACACAACTTGTTATTTCAGTTAGATATCAACATAGATTGCAGCTAATTTTTTATGCAATTTGAATAATGACTGTAAACTGAGAGTGCAGGCTGTAATTTTAATTTCAGGCTGCTTAGTTACAAATTGTGATTCTATGAAGCACCCTTTATTTTAAGGGGCAAACTGCAATATTTACAAGCTGTTTTATGAACAGGTGAGTGTATTGCATTATTATTTCCTCTGCCACTAAGCACAAAAAAGCTCCTGATCTAACGTGTGATTTGTTTATTTGGAAGTTGTTGGTGTGAGCCCTCAATATGCAATTAATAAATTTAAGGTGTGCCACTCCTAATGAGAAAAAACTAATCAGAGAGATGGCAATAAACAGGTCTGGATGCTTACTGGAGACAGTGGTAGAAAAACTATTGGTCAGAGTATCATTCATACATGCAAGATGTCTAGTAGTCACTGTCTGTTACAGTTCTTACCAAGGAATTATTTAATTGTAATATTTTGTCTATGATTGTCTTGGTTTGTCCAGTAAGTTTGCATTTACTCCTAATCATCTCCTGACTTAAGTGTTGTTTTTACAGAGAAGAAGTTAAAAAACATGTTTAATGATTTTTAATAACAATAATTTGAATATATTGTATTTTTTCTTTAATCCAGATATGTAACACCAAATTTAACACCAAATTTTAAAATACAATGTATAAAAAGACACAGAAATGGCCAAATATTAGGAAAATTCTTTATAGAAATGTATTCACTTTTTATCAAGTCAGACATTTCCATACTCTAAGATAACTATGCCATTAAACAACTTGAGAAGAACCAGATGATGATGATGCCAAGGTTTTATTACATCTGTGGAGGCATTCCTTATGGGACATGGGAAAAAATAAAAACAAGTCAGATATTAGCATATTGTGATAAAGTTAATTATTTTCCATAATGTCATGATGAAAATTTAACATTCATATATTTTAGATTCATTGCACACTAACTGAAATATTTCAGGTCTTTTATTGTCTTAATACGGATGATTTTGGCATACAGCTCATGAAAACCCAAAATTCCTATCTCACAAAATTAGCATATCATTAAAAGGGTCTCTAAACGAGCTATGAACCTAATCATCTGAATCAACGAGTTAACTCTAAACACCTGCAAAAGATTCCTGGGGCCTTTAAAACTCCCAGCCTGGTTCATCACTCAAAACCCCAATCATGGGTAAGACTGCCAACCTGACTGCTGTCCAGAAGGCCACTATTGACACCCTCAAGCAAGAGGGTAAGACACAGAAAGACATTTCTGTACGAATAGGCTGTTCCCAGAGTGCTGTATCAAGGCACCTCAGTGGGAAGTCTGTGGGAAGGAAAAAGTGTGGCAGAAAACGCTGCACAACGAGAAGAGATGACCGGACCCTGAGGAAGATTGTGGAGAAGGGCTGATTCCAGACCTTGGGGGACCTGCGGAAGCAGTGGACAGAGTCTGGAGTAGAAACATCCAGAGCCACCGTGCACAGGCGTGTGCAGGAAATGGGCTACAGGTGCCGCATTCCCCAGACCTGGTCTACAGAGAAGCAGCACTGGACTGTTGCTCAGTGGTCCAAAGTACTTATTTCGGATGAAAGCAAATTCTGCATGTTGGTGTTGGTCCACTGTGTTTTATCAAGGGCAGGGTCAATGCAGCTAGCTATCAGGAGATTTTGGAGCACTTCATGCTTCCATCTGCTGAAAAGCTTTATGGAGATGAAGATTTCATTTTTCAGCACGACCTGGCACCTGCTCACAGTGCCAAAACCACTGGTAAATGGTTTACTGACCATGGTATCACTGTGCTCAATTGGCCTGCCAACTCTCCTGACCTGAACCCCATAGAGAATCTGTGGGATATTGTGAAGAGAACGTTGAGAGACTCAAGACCCAACACTCTGGATGGGCTAAAGGCCGCTATCGAAGCATCCTGGGCCTCCATAAGACCTCAGCAGTGCCAGTACTAGATTAGTAATATGATATGGTGCTTACATTGATACAGTGAGTATAATGGCCATTGGATCCCTCTTCTCTCATTACCCTTTAAGTACGGGCATTTACACTCAGGACTCTCATGAAAGCACCTCACTCAATGCACCCAACATTAAGGAAGCTGAGGTGAGGGAGGAGACGTCATTGAAGCTGGGCTGAAATATTGATTTCCAGCCAAAAAACAATGGAGATAGGTCTCCAAAGTAATCCATTTAGTTGAAGTTCTCCAAAGGCAAGAGATGTGTGTCAATGACATCAACACTTTCATTAAGCAATGATTCACCCAAACAGGGAATCTGGCCAAGATTAAAATTAACTCTTGAGCAAAGGGTCATGTCTATTACCGGCCCCTCTGTGCCATCAATCATAGAAGACGTTGATGTTCCAGAGAAGGAAACACACCCACAATGACCTCAAATTCACGTTTACAGCAATGAGTGCAATGGCTGATGGTCATGGACCATATTGTCAGTGACCTTGGTGCCTGCATGGTGTGCCGCATCGCTGATGCCCATTTTAGCCACCGGCTTTAGCTCAGCAGTGACGTCTATAGAAAGGCTTCAAAGAATATAAAAATGAGGGAATGGATGGAGAGAGGCTACAGTAAAACTGATTCAGTGCACATTGAACACATGCTGTACCTTGACAGTGTCCTTGCTCATCCATCCCTTCATCACCCTCTTTCTGCCTTATCTGCCCTCCCCACCTCCTCCGGGCAGGGAGTAACAATATGTTGCAGAAGTAATGGTGCCGGTGACATAAGATCAATGCGTCAGGGTTAACTCAAATCTACACGCAGCTGCTTAGCCATTGTTCTTAAACTGATGTACTCTGACATGCCAGGCTGCCTTATCCTCACCCACTGTAATATACTGCCTTACAAGATAATTAATACCACTTAAACCTTTTCATTTCTTAGAAGCATTTAATTGGGTTTTTGTTTTATAAGTCAAAGTTAAATGTTAAAACATAGGGTATGTCCCTGTTTAAGCACCAGGGGCCACTGATGAAAATATTCTAAGTAGGGCTGATGTAACAATACATTTCTCTACCTCCTCTAATATATGAATATATGAACATATATCCAATATATGGAATCAATAGAGATGACGAATACAATTGAACATCATCCCTTTCATCTTACCCATGCCATGCCAGTTCAAAAGTACCACAAAACGTAATACAGTCAATGGGTTTAGATAAAATATGATGAATCTTATCAACTTCTTCATTGTGCCTTCTTACCGCAATGTGGTGTCCGTCATCCAGCTGCGCCGCTATGCTAATCTTTCTGAGCACAGCTAGCTTGACACAGTTTTCCATATGAACTCTTGATTGTTCATGCTTCTTAATGCGTTTCGAGCAATACTTTAAGTCGGTTTGTCCTAACTGTGTCCATGTTAAATCATATTTGGCACTATTAAAAAGAATGCACGGAAAACAGAAAAGTGGATTGGCTATATCACAGCCGGTAAGCCACGATTTAGGTTCGAACTAACTGTTCCAAAAACTGCAGTTGTAGACTTTATTTTTCTCCTTGGTCTGCTGGTTGATGATTATGTCCGGCTTGTCGGGTCCCAGCTCTTTAACCCAGATCTCACCAAATTCAGTGGGCGCTGCACCTCGCTCCTTAAGTTCGCCATCATCCCTCTGATTGGCTGCGCTGCGCAAACGTTTTTTTTTACCTGCGAGGGACGGTATTTTCAGTACCCCAAGGCCAAGAAATTCTGCAACACAGATTGGCCATATATTTATTTACTTATTCTCTTGCCCCAGCAACTACACACAGCTGGCTGTTCGACTGCACCGCTGGGGCACTCTGAACAGTGCCCCATGATAGAAACATACGAGTCTGTCTATAGGAATTCACTGGTGAAAGAATATCAGTAGGTGGGAAAGGTAGGTATTTCAGATTACATAGAGGCACACTTTAGTAAGTAAAACTGATATATATATATATATATATATATATTTACTTTTTCCCCCTTTTATCAAGGAGGGGGGCGCCCCAACACCCCCTGTGGACTGATAAGCACCCCTTTGTTGAACCATCATTCGCTGCAGTTACAGCTGAAAGTCTTTGAGGTATGTCTCTACCAGCTTAGTACATACTATAGAGACTGAAATGTTTGTAAATTCTCATGCATGGTCACATTAGATGAGTGTGAATATTCCTTTTTAAGTGTTGGCAGAGCTTCTTATTGGTTTTAGGTAAGGACATTGGGTCTAGAAAACACATGAATACACTTGTATCGGAAACATTCCATCAACTGTCTGTAATTCTTGCTGTCTCTCAAGTCTTCAGTAGCAACAGCAGCAACAGATTTTCTTCCAGTTTTGCTCTGAATTTGTTTCCATCCATTTTACCATCAAGTCTGATACGTTTTCCTCTCTCCACAGCAAAATGTTTAATTTTGGTCTGATCTAAAGAGAGCACCTTTCTCCACATGTTCCTTACACTTCCCTACTACTACAGACCTTGTAGAGACTTCATTTCGCTATATTCTTATCATACCCCCATAAGCTCATCCCAGAATTACAATGGGCCTCTTGGCTGCTTCCCTGATTTATGATCTTCTAACGAGGCCTGTGAGTACAGGTAGGTTTGCAGTTGTGTCATACTTTTTCCATTTTCAGATGATATACAAGGCTTGGGATTTTGTTATGTATAAACGTCTCTACAACTTTCACCCTGACCTGTCTCCTGCGTTCTTTAGTCTTCATTGTGCTGTTTGTTCACTGAGGTTCACTAACAACCCTTTCAGGCCTTCACAGAACAGCTGTATATACAAAGAAATTAAATTGTACACAGGTGGACTCTTTTTACTATTAGGTGACTTCTGATGTGAACTGGTTGCACTGGATTCTTTTTAGGGAAATCAGAGTAAAGGGGGCTAAATGCAAATACCACAATTTTTAGATATTTTTTTGGCAGAAACTTTGAATATCTTACTTGGTGTTGGTCTAGCACATAAACCCTTCTCCGCCCTGTAAACACTGATTTTTGTGATTGTAACGGGACAAAAAATGAGAAGTTTAAGGGACACTCAATATCTGATCATACTAAGCACAAGAAACCGACAAGGATATTTTGAAGTTGACAAAACTGTTATTTTATATGAAATGTGAATAAAAATAACCTAACTGAATAAAATATATACAAACATAAATATCTTCTAACTCTTCCTAACAGAGTCTCAGGAATATAATTAAGTAAGCGCCATTATGTTACCGCGACTGCAAGCAGGCCGAATGCCATTTAAACAGATGTTCCTGTTTAGCAGAGCATGCAGTGGAACCATTAAACAATTCTCCAACAGAACGAGCCCACAGTATGTCGCACCTCCCTGCCTTTTTTCAGGCACGACTTTCTAAAAATAGACTCAATACCTTTTTTTATGTTTTAAATAAGAAGCTTTTTGTTTTATCACAGCTCATTAGAGGCATATCATCTGTGTATTTTGTTGGAAACTAACATTGGTTAGGAGATATTTAATTGCTTTCCCTCGGATGCCTAACCTCTAAAATTGAATACATGTACACATTACAATCTTTAATTTCAATATTTAATATGATGTTTTAATAAAGGCAAAAATTCTTAGTACACACTTGAAGTTCAGATACAACAGCTTATTTACATGTATTGCTCTATGCTTATTAACATTTTTAATTGATCTTTTACATAAGCCCATTTATTGACTCATTTGTTTTAAGTTTCATTATCCCACATTACCATAATCAGCTCCTGTAATATAGACTTTGATGTCTTATTTTGCTCTATGAATGGTTTCTCCAAAATTTCCCAATAAAATTCAGTACCTTTTAATTCTCAGATTGTCTAGATCTATTTCAGGAATGTCCTAAAAGGCTATTTTGCTGGGGGGGGGGGGTTTAGCAGGGGAGTGGCGACTGGACACATTTCAGCTTTATTTCAAAATCTATATTACCTAGAATGGTAAAATATGGAAGAAATTATTCTACATTTATCCTGATTTGTTACGTCACGTTTTGTTCTCTGTGATACATTTATTTGTTGTGAAAGTTCCAAAAGAACAGGAGTGTGAAACAGGAGTGTTAAATACTTTGTTACACATTAGCTCAGGAACATATTTTATTGCTATATCATTGATAAAAATTGCGATGACAAAATTGATTATGATTAATCCCTATTTTACAGACATTTTTCTTTCGTTAAAGACAAATGGAGAGTTGTGGGAACAACATTTAATTGTTGTCCCTACAACTTTCCATGAGTATTAGCATCTCAGCCACTGAAGATCAAATATCAGGTGTGGACATTAAGGTCAGTTAAAGTCCATTCAAACATTACATCCAATCACTTCCTAGTGATTACGTTATTCCACAAGCTGATATTGTGTTGACATTTCCAATTTGATATATTGTACAGCTCTAATTTGAGTACGAAGCAAAGGGCAGATTACTTTAGTTTTCTGAAATTCATATTTTTATCATTTAGATATTGGAATGGGGAAAATGTCTGAAGTATAAAGTAAAGAATTTGATTTTAGAATTTTTCAAGTATGGAAAAGATAAAAATAAGAAAAAAGCTCACATCAAATTCCAGACTTTTTAACACTAAATATGAACACTTCTGTCAGCGTTGTGGGTTTGGAGGCAGGACCAAAATGCAGATCATGGCGAGGAGGCCGCACGGTGAGTAGAAGACATTTTTAATATTAAAGCAATGACTTACAGGCAAGTAGTCCAGGCATATAGTCAGGAGATAAACAAACCATAAGGGGAAACTCAGGAATACAACAAGGCTTTTCAATGTAAGGAACCAGCGGGGAACAATGAAAACTACGTGAGAACGAGAATAATCCTAGGTTTCTCTTTAGTACAGTTGCTAAACTTACACAGCGTCATAGCTCTGTTGAGCCATCCATTCCCTTAGCTCTCTTATGGGATTCTTCTTAAATAAAATTGACTCTATTAAAAATAAAATCTCTGACATACTCCCGAAGATGATTACTTCATCCTCAGCAAGTGAGACAACATTGGAAGTAACTGTAGAACCTGATCTGTGTTTGGACTATTTTGATTCTGTGGAGCTTCCTGAGTTATCAGAAATATTAGCTTCATCTAAACCTTCAACTTGTATGTTAGACCCAATGCCAACCAAATTATTTAAGGAAGTGTTCCCTTCGCTAGGCTTAAATTGTTCCTTTTTGATAAAGCTTATGGTTAGAGTGGCTTAGGTTATTCTGATCTATCTCTGTAGTTATGCTGCTATAGGCTTAGGCTGCTGGAGGACATAATGACCACTTCACCATCTTCGCTACATTCTCACACTACTCTCCAATTTTGCATTATTTGCTGTTATTTTAGCTTTTAACTTTATGTTCTCTCTCTTTTCTCTTCCTAGAAACTACATCTGACCTGGCTCTGTATCTACCTGTGACACCTTTCTGGAGGGGGGGATCGTCCAAGCTTCTGCTGGCAACAACTTAATGCTCACCTTCTACCGATGATCCACTTGGCCCTGTCTTTCAGTGTTTAACCCTTTCTCTCTCCTAGACATAGCAATTGACTGAGCTTTTACTGTAACTAATTATATGTGCTCTCTTTCAGACTCTAACCTTGAAAACTGGCTCAGAGTTTATCTGTTCTTTCTTTCTAGGTGAAACGACTAAAGGAGCTACATCCATTAACATTTCCCATAGAAAGTACTCCTGGATCAGTGCTCCTGTGTTCTTTTTGTGTCTCTGTTCTGTTCTCTCAAACCCCCAGTCGGTCGTGGCAGATGGCCGCTCACACTGAGCCTGGTTCTGCTGGAGGTTTCTTCCTGTTAAAAGGGAGTTTTTCCTCTCCACTGTCGCTACATGCATGCTCAGTATGAGGGATTGCTGCAAAGTCAATGCCAGTGACTGTCCACTGTCTCTACAAGCTCATCTGGGAGGAGTGACTGCTACAAGTCTCTGACTCTATGCAATCTGCTGGGTTTCCTTAGATAGAAAAACTTTTTATCCAATTTTGAATAAATAACTGAATCTAACTGCACTGTTCAATGATTAGGATTAATTGGAATGTATGCACCTGACTTTGTGATGTGCCTTGAGACGACATGTGTTGTGAATTGGCGCTATATAAATAAACTGAATTGAATTGAACCTAAGGAACCCTATATAATATAAACCCTAACATAAAACACAAGGCTAAATCTGGAAGGAACACTAACTAGACAAAGCAGGGGCATGAAGAACTATACTAAAGAGCTAGGCTGGGAAAGAACAACTAATCTTAAGGGGAACAAGCAACTAGGTAAAAACTAACATCAGGGTAACAGAAGGAAAAAACAAACATAACTACTAAACCCAAATGAATAGTAACACCTAACTGAAAAGTAAACAAAACACAAAACAAAGTCCAAAATGGCAGATCCTGACAACTTCATAACTCATATTCCTCCCTGACAGTTGATGAGATTTATTAAAAGTTACTGGAAAAGTTATGGAAGGAATCACTAAGCTCAATTCCACTCTCATTTTCTCATCCACACATCCACACACTTGTATAGACACAAGTATACTTATCATATTTTGCCAAAAACAAATAATATCCTTCCCTGGATATCAGATACAAACATACATAAAACACCTGAAAGACGAGAAAATGTATTGCCTGTGGATTATGCACCTGAATGCATTGGTTAGTGCTTAAACATATAACAATAATTTAATGTAGAATTTTAAATTTTACGCATTTAAGACATACCTTACACAAATGCATAATAAATCATACACAGCACAGAATATGCAATCTGACAAACAAAGGCTATTAATGACTATTTTTGAATTTAAAAAAAGCTTACTGAGACTTACAGGAAGGATTTGACATCCAGGCCCCGGTTCTTCATCTGGTCCGTCATGTAATCCCAGCTGCCAGGATTGCCACGAGATTGCCCTCCTGCTCCGCCTCCCCTATAGCGTGAGGCGGCTGATCCCACTGAGCTGCCCCTTGCACCCCGGGCACTGCCTCGTGTACCTGCACCCCCACCCTCACCACTGTTACCGCCTCCTTCTCCTCTCCCTACCCCCCCACCTCCCCCAGGCTGTCCAGGTCCTGTGTGTAACTGTCCCAAGCTTTGAGATGTGGTAGGCGGATGGCTGAGACCTGGGCCTGATGGGCGGATGAGGGGCTGCTGCAGACTCTGCTGTCGCAACAGCGTCCGAGGCCGGGAGGGAATGTGTTCCAGGGTGGAGGGGTAGGATAGGACTGGATCGCCAAAGCTGGGAGGGCAGAGGAGTAGGGAGGAAAGAGAGCGTGTTGAGGGCCAGGGCCGGCACAGAATTGGTTTATGAGGAGGTGTGACGGAGTCCGATGTTGTAGAGGAGGAAGAGGAACCATGACAAGTGGAGGTGGTTTGGTCAGTGCAAGAGGTGATGAGGAGAGGTGAGAAATCATCCGAGATTAAACAAAGAGGTCGAGAGCATTGGGGAGACATTGGAGACGAAGTCAGGTTGGCATCAGGACAGAAGCAGGAAAGTTTATCCAAGCAGGAAGTTGAAGATTGTGTGATTGGAGAGGAGGGAGGAGGTGTGGTGGTTTTTGAGGTCAAAGTAGAGGAGGGATCAGAGAAAGGAGCATTGGGAGGCGGAGAGAGGAGAAGGAGGAGAGAAAAAGAGAGCAAAATGAGGCAGCAGCTATAACAGCAGTAGCAAAAGTAGCAGTAGATGGTGCAGCCTGAGTGATGATCGCCATGTGACACGTGCTGCCCGTGGGGCTGAGTCAAGCAGTGAATCTGCGTTGGATGGGAGTGTGCCTTGCGTGACTGAACGGTTTGAGCGTGCTGTTTGCGTGCAAGTGTGTTTCGCATCGGCAGCGGTCGGATGTTGACTGTCCGTACCAGCGTGGAGCGGCTCTGAGTGGCATGGCCATATCGAGATGAGCGCGTCGCAGTTTTGCTGCTTCCAGTCCTCGCCAGCGAAGGTTTTGTGGTCTGACGAGAAATCCCCATTTCCCCTACTAGCCCATCAACATTTCAACCTCTGATAGCCTCTCCTCATTTCTCTCTAAGTATTTTTGGTCTTTTAAACACATGCAAGACCTCTAGAGAAATCTTGACAGCCAACCAACTTCTACAGCAAGACTCCCTCCCTCTGTCATACTCCTAATTTCCACTCCTCCCCTTCATAAGTGCTGTTTAACTGATTAATTGCCTTTTCTAAAATGTCTCAAACCACTATCCTACAATCCAATTAACAATGATGTGTTAATGATGTAAATGTATGACTACATTTACATCACTCTTGTGTTTTGCAGAATCTACAGTACTTTTTCTAGTTTGTTCTCCTAACTAAATATAACCTCCTTTCTTGGATCGTTGTGTAACCCAGACTACCAGAACTAGGTCATGAGAGAGATCATTTTGATGTAGTCTGCATTACCTCATCCAACACCATTTACAGGCAGCTTTTCTTATGTTTTTTGCCGTACCTAACAATCACACAGAAAAGGATAAAAAAAAAAAGGTCAATGGAAGCTTTGCCAAAGTAAACCAGTTGGGAAGAAGGAGGGGAACAATGGAGAACAGGTGGGGCACTGTATGTGGTGACAGAGCAATAGAGAATGATAGGAGCACAAGGTGACAATGGATGAGAGACGGGAAAAAACGGGGTGCGAGACACAAACACAGGAGACACGCAGACACTCATGGAAGCCTGAAAATAGAATCCAATTACAGACAGGGGCAAAAAGAAAGATGAGAGGAGGAGAAAAGGAGGGAGCGAGGTAGTGATGAGCATAAATGTGTTGTGGAGGAAGAAATCGCAGGCATGAAGTGTCGAAGGAATGTGAAGAAAATCACAGCATCCGTGTTTAACTGCCTCATTTACAGAAGACTGAATATAGACTCAACATCATGTCAGACGTCACAGATGAGGTATTTGTACAGTCAGTGACCAACACGCAGTTTAAATTGTAAGTTCAAGACTTAATTAAAAAGTATCAGAATGTGACGATTATGACAGAGAGAAAGAGGATTGCTGTGTTTTTGGTTTTTACATTAACCTTGCAGGCTGTATGTAAATCCTACTCTCTTGCTGGTTTTACAGAAAGCTGAATGGTCTTTAAATCTACATGATAGTGCTCTTGTAACATTCTGATCAGATCCTAGGTATCGTCTCAAGGTCTTGATCAATGATTTAGAAAATGGTCCCTATCAGATTTCCGAGTAACCTCAAGTCCTATTGTCTGTTGTTGGTCCAGTGTCTTTGTGTCAGTTCTCCACTTCATAAAAGGTGAATATGGGTGTCTGGGCTTTCCTTTAGCACATAGCCAGACATTGTTCACACTGCAGTCTGAGAAAAACAAGCAAAGACTTTTCCATAGCAATTTCCAAGCCTGAACTTTAGTGTGTTTTCAGCCTTTTTCTTCTCAAGTTCAGAAACAGCTGGATCTTCATTAAAACAAAGAGTAACACACTAATCTGCAATGCCCTCTATGAAAACTTACTGCACAAGACTCCACTAAAGATGAAGGAGCATGAATACCAAAATCTTGAGGCAGTCATTGGCTAAAAAAGATTCCCTACCCTAAATCATTAAAACATTTTATGAAGCATGTTCAATACTTATTCACTTTGTTTTCATGTGTGGATTATTTGGGTTGTGTACATTTTATTTCAATAGACCCATTAAAATGTTTTTATTGAGGAAAACATTAATGTGCTCAATACTATGACAGCATGAGTTGTTAAATATTATTTAACACACAGTTGTGCAACAATACAAAACTTTGGTACCAAGCTGATGAAATGTTTTGCATGGAAGGACTTTGGGGGCTCAGAGTGGTGTTGAGAGTGTATAGTTACATATTATGTGTTTCTCCCCACAATAGAGTCAGTTTTGTAATTATTGGTGCAGCTAAAGGGATAAACCTATAAGAAATACATCGACATGAGAGAGAGGTGTGCATTTTGCTGAAACATTGGCTTTTTTTTAAAGCTCTGATTCTGAACTCACTTGGTAGGTCTTAATCCTCCAGTCTGCATGTGGCTCTGGACGGTCTGCCACTTCCCAGCTTTCACTCCCTCAGTCACCATGCTCTTCACGCTGTCACTGCGATAAGGACCCCCCCCAGCATTCCCATACCCAGCTGCGGCAGCCCCCTTCTGGCCCCCTGACACTGCCCCACTGAGGGGGAAGAGATGATGCAGACATCCCAAAGTAGACAAAGGGTTCAGAAGAGGGGAATAATGACAGGCAGAGGAGAAAAAAACCAAATAGTGTGAGAAAGACACACACAAACAGACACACACAGGAAAACAGATTGAGAGACCACATGGCTAAGGAGGTGAGACCGACTGGTGGACTGTGTAAAGGGGCAGGCCCAGGTTTCAAGGCCAAATAGAAAGCAGGTGGATGAAAGTGGTCTGGAGTCCAGCGTGGAAAAGGACAGGGATGAGGAGAGGGCGGCTAGGTGAAGCAAGAAGAGGAGGAGAGGGATTTAGAGGTAGCCTGTGAAGGATGAAAAAACAGCAACAAGTTCCTCCTTTGGGCTTAGAGGACTTGATCAGAAAAAATGTGCAGGCTGGCCGAATTGTTATTACTTTTTAATTCATTAGAGCTTTTAGTCTTGAGATGTCCTACTATTAAGTATGATGTCATGAGAAGTAGTTGGTGCTCATAAACCACTGAGCACAATTTGTTTTTTTACCTTTATGTGAAAAAGATCCCTTTTGAAATATCTGCTTGTCATTTAGGCAGCACTTAAGACTCACTGACGTTATTCAGGAAGATAAATGCACCGCACTGCAAAGCAGAAAGTAAGGTGCTAATCACATCGGCCTTCAGAACAGGCACAAGGTACCGGAATTAATCAGCGTCCCCATTAAAGGCAGTTGTCAACTCAAATTTAATCTCAAAACGGGTGCTGTGGTGATCAAAATTGAAAGAACATTAGTGCCCTCTGGTGACATGACTACATTTCATTAACATGCATGGTTCCCCTGCTCCGGGAGATAAAAAAAAACAAGGCTCCAAAGACTTTGCAATGAACTGTCTATGTTTGTGAACTAAGGGTATTAAACATTCATCAGGGTCACCTTTTACATTTAACTTTGACCAGCTACCCTAATGGTGCATAATCATACATAACTTCAGCATGGATGATGCTGACAAAGTGATGGTCAGGACAGGACACAAGCCTCATCTGAGCCGAGCACAAGGTGAATTTTTAATAAGCTTAGAATCACATAATTATACAGAGCTAGTAAGAAAATTATTTGGAAATTAAGATATAACTCTTGTGTCTCTCTAAGCTTCACTAAGAATTGCAGAATCGCTCAATAAATATGGTAGGATTTATTTTATGAAAGCTATCCAGGATCATTGGCACCCCTGATATAAATTAACCTTTTCTTGTGACAGTATGAGATAAAGGCTAGATACGAGTTTTTCTTTGCACTATGTACAGACACAATCAGTCTTCTAACAGTAAACTCCAGAGTTTACTGTTAGAAGACTGCAGCAAAGAGTGGCATCTTGGGATCACTGAGTTTCCATAACAACTACAGTTAAGCACAAAACCGCTCATACCCCTGGCAAGTTTGGGTTTAAAGGCAGTTTTTAATTTTTCCAACATGTTCCTTCTGACTGTAAGTTAACATCTTGGAGTGGCCCACAGAATGTTAAGGGAGAATATTAAGAGGAGGCCTTTCAACCCTAAAGACGTGGAGCTAATCACGAAAGATAAATCTCAAAAATACCAGTGGAAACATGCAAAACACTAGTCAGCAATTATAAATAAATAAAAAATGACTATTAATGTTAATAAAAATGTTTCCTTTGAGTACTGAAAAACCTATAAATAATTTTCGACATGCAATTTTTTAATGACATGAACCAAAGGGGTACTGATCATCTTGGCACTTTGCCGCTTCGTACCCTTGCACTTGTGATCATATTATACCCACCTTTTTCAAGAACTAATTGGTACCATCTACTGTGCTTTGCAGTACCTGCCAGAGACATGTCTCGTATCCGCTTTGACAGTATTCGTTTCGTAGAAATTTTCTTCTCATTATCTGACTCAGATAAATAATATATACCAGCTGGCGTTATTTTGGTTAGATCAGGGGTCCTAATCTCTCATATATTACTACAGTGAAGTGGCCCAAACAGGATCAGAACCAAAATAAATTGTAATGGAGTGTAATACAAAGCTTTCACTTAATAGTATACAACTGAATAAAGTTATAAGTGAGATGTGAGACTTTTTTTAACATTCTCTATAATTTATCTTAATAGTTAATGCAATAAAAATAATGTAATCGGCATTAATAAAATCTATGAGTATGCATCTTTAAAGGTACAAAGGAGGTAGGGAGGGACGGAATAGTATTAACAACTGATCGGCACCAGAACCAAACATATGACCAGATCACCACAGAAATGGTTCACCATATCAGAATTTGTTTTTAATGTGCAACTTTTAGACAGACATATATGAAATTTATAAAATTTGAATTTGTTGATGTCTGTTTGTCTATGCCACTGCAATAAAAGCTTAATTTAGTTTTTATTTTTATGCATCTTCTGCAGGACTGCTAATAAAAGTGGAAACCAGTATACAGGTCCTTCTCAAAATATTAGCATATTGTGATAAAGTTCATTATTTTCCATAATGTCATGATTCAAATTTAACATTCATATATTTTAGATTCATTGCACACTAACTGAAATATTTAAGGTCTTTTATTGTCTTAATACGGATGATTTTGGCATACAGCTCATGAAAACCCAAAATTCCTATCTCACAAAATTAGCATATCATTAAAAGGGTCTCTAAACGAGCTATGAACCTAATCATCTGAATCAACGAGTTAACTCTAAACACCTGCAAAAGATTCCTGAGGCCTTTAAAACTCCCAGCCTGGTTCATCACTCAAAACCCCAATCATGGGTAAGACTGCCGACCTGACTGCTGTCCAGAAGGCCACTATTGACACCCTCAAGCAAGAAGGTAAGACACAGAAAGAAATTTCTGAACGAATAGGCTGTTCCCAGAGTGCTGTATCAAGGCACCTCAGTGGGAAGTCTGTGGGAAGGAAAAAGTGTGGCAGAAAACGCTGCACAATGAGAAGAGGTGACCGGAGCCTGAGGAAGATTGTGGAGAAGGGCCGATTCCAGACCTTGGGGGACCTGCGGAAGCAGTGGACTGAGTCTGGAGTAGAAACATCCAGAGCCACCGTGCACAGGCGTGTGCAGGAAATGGGCTACAGGTGCCACATTCCCCAGGTCAAGCCACTTTTGAACCAGAAACAGTGGCAGAAGCGCCTGACCTGGGCTACAGAGAAGCAGAACTGGACTGTTGCTGAGTGGTCCAAAGTACTTTTTTCGGATGAAAGCAAATTCTGCATGTCATTCGGAAATCAAGGTGCCAGAGTCTGGAGGAAGACTTGGGAGAAGGAAATGCCAAAATGCCAGAAGTCCAGTGTCAAGTACCCACAGTCAGTGATGGTCTGGGGTGCCGTGTCAGCTGCTGGTGTTGGTCCACTGTGTTTTATCAAGGGCAGGGTCAATGCAGCTAGCTATCAGGAGATTTTGGAGCACTTCATGCTTCCATCTGCTGAAAAGCTTTATGGAGATGAAGATTTCATTTTTCAGCACAACCTGGCACCTGCTCACAGTGCCAAAACCACTGGTAAATGGTTTACTGACCATGGTATCACTGTGCTCAATTGGCCTGCCAACTCTCCTGACCTGAACCCCATAGAGAATCTGTGGGATATTGTGAAGAGAACATTGAGAGACTCAAGACCCAACACTCTGGATGAGCTAAAGGCCGCTATCGAAGCATCCTGGGCCTCCATAAGACCTCAGCAGTGCCACAGGCTGATTGCCTCCATGCCACGCCGCATTGAAGCAGTCATTTCTGCCAAAGGATTCCTGACCAAGTATTGAGTGCATAACTGTACATGATTATTTGAAGGTTGACGATTTTTGTATTAAAAACACTTTTCTTTTATTGGTCGGATGAAATATGCTAATTTTGTGAGATAGGAATTTTGGGTTTTCATGAGCTGTATGCCAAAATCATCCGTATTAAGACAATAAAAGACCTTAAATATTTCAGTTAGTGTGCAGTGAATCTAAAATATATGAATGTTAAATTTTCATCATGACATTATGGAAAATAATGAACTTTATCACAATATGCTAATATTTTGAGAAGGACCTGTAAATACTATTTCATTGCCTATATTGAATGTTTTAAAAATTATGACTTAATTTTCCATTAGCCATAACCCTTTTCGAACACAAAGTTATAAATGTTTAAAAATGATAAAAATTAACATTAATCCCACAAAATTCTGTTTACAGGGAGACTGACTAAATGAGGGCCGGTGTCATTACAATGACAGAAAGCTGCTCATCTTAACAGAATCTCAAAAAGGAAATGATTTCCCAGCCGTCTGTTGGCTTTAGCGAAGTATTATTGGTGGAAGTCAAGAGGTCGTCCCTGTCTCTCCATGGGAGAAATTTCATCATTATATTGTCTTACTTTGAGGAAAAGTTACTATTTTTCAGGCCCGCACACCAGTAGCAGATTACATTTGCTAATTGTGTGGTGAAAAAAAGCTCATCAGTTTTTCACACATGAAGGCAGGACATGTTTATGAAAAACAAATTCCAAACTTGAGTGCTGAAATACAAATATCTGGGTACAGCCTCCTTTTTCTGGGCGATCTAACACACAGTCCTCATCAGCAAGATCTGGGTAAGTTGACTAGTTATCAGTTTTATCAGATTGAAGCCTAGTAACTAAATGTCCTCTCAGGGCCCAGAGGTGAACTTGCCACAGTTTCATTGGAATCAAGTGAGATTTTTATAGCAATAAGGAGAAAAAAACAAGTGTTACAGTGTCTCCCAAAAATGATAGAGAGTAGATGTAGTTCAGTGATTAAATGTTAGTGCAGCACACACTGTTGATATTACATTGATGGGGGAAAATTCAAGAGTAAGCCACAGATGGATGTAAAGTACAGGTGAGAACTGGCACCTCACTGTACCTGGTGTTAACGGTCAACCCTCCACAACGAAAGCAAACCACAACAGCAGCACATAGATATAAGAAACACAGGCAAAGGGCGGGCAGATTTCACACATCATAGAAAAAGGTTGGTTAAAATTGTTTTTGGAGAGGAGGAAAATGAGGGTTGTCCGTCTCCATGGTCACACCATGGGTAGAGAGGTGCGAGGTTAGAGGTCAGGAGTTAGTGTGGAGCGACAGGGCTGTAGGGAGTGAGGGGGCATCTGAACGTGTGCATCATTTAAAGGCGACAGTGTATTCACAACCCTTGAACTTTCCCACATGTTGTCCTTTAATGATGGCAAACTTAAATGTGTTTTATTTGGATTTGAGGATTTGGAAGATTTGAAGTGGTAGAAAAATGACACATGATTTTCTGATTTTTATTTAACAATTTAGAAAACTGTGGCATGCATTTGTAGTTAGTCAGTAGTTTCTAGAACCACATTTTGCTGCAACTACAGTTTTTTAGAGTATTTCTTCAGTAAGTCCTGGCACAGATTATCGACTGTATTAAGCTCTAGACTTTGACTGGATCACTCTAACACATAAATATGCTTTGATGATGCTACCAATGCCATCGATCACCATGGGGGTGGTGTGTTATTTACGTGCAGCACTATTTTTCCACAACAGACTTTGAGGTCTTTACAAATTTAGCATGAAGTCCATAAAGTTCTCTTTCAGGTGATGGGTCAGATAACGAACGGTTCAAGAATCCTTCATGAGAACTAATATATAGAGGCACGTGACGTTGCCCGGTACGGCGGAGTCAGGATCCTACCCTGGAGCCAGGCCTGGGGTTGGGACTCGCCGGAGAGCACCTGGTGGCCGGGTTGCTCCTCGCGGGACCCGGCCGGGCCAAGCCCGAACGAGAGACGCGAGGTTGGGGATAGGTCTCTGACTGTCGTTTTGGCCTACGGGCCAAGCAGTAGTGCGGAGTACCCGGCCTTCTTGGCGTCCCTGTCGGGGGTGCTGGATAGTGCCCCTCCTGGGGACTCCATCATTCTGCTGGGGGACTTCAACGCCCAGGTGGGAAACGACAGTGACACCTGTAGAGGCGAGATCGAGAGGAATGGCCTCCCCGATCTGAATCCGAGTGATGTTTTGTTATCGGACTTCTGTGCTAGTCACGGATTGTCCATAACGAAAACCATGTTCAAACATAAGGGTGTCCATCAGTGCACTTGGCACCAGGACACCCTAGGCAGGAGATCAATGATGAACTTTGTTGTCGTATCATCAGACCTTCGGCCGCATGTTTTGGACACTCGGGTGAAGAGATGGGCTGAGCTGTCCACTGATCACCACCTTGTGGTGAGTTGGATCCACTGGAGGAGGAGAAAGCCGGACAGACTTGGCAGGCTCAAGCGCATAGTGAGGGTCTGCTGGGAACGCCTGGCAGAGCTGGTCAAAGCTCCCCCACTTCCAGGAGAGCTTTGACCAGATTCCGGGGGATGTTGGAGACATAGAGTCCGAGTGAACCATGTTCTCCGCATCTATTGTCGATGCTGCTGCCCGTAGCTGCAGCCGTGAGGTCTGCTGTGCCTGTCGCGGCGGCAATCCCAGAACCTGGTGGTGGACACCGGCAGTAAGGGATGCTGTCAAGCTGAAGAAGGAGTCCTATCGGCTGTGGTTGGCTTGTGGGACTCCTGAGGTGGCTGACGGGTACCGTGAGGCCAAGCGTGCTGCGGCCCGGGCTGTGGCAGAGGCAAAAACCCGGGCCTGGGAGGAGTTCGGTGAGGCCATGGAGAAGGACTACCGGTTGGCCTCGAAGTGATTCTGGCAAACCGTTCGGCACCTCAGGAGGGGGAAGCAGTGCTTTGCCAACACTGTTTATTGTGGGGATGGGAGGCTGCTGACCTCGACTGAGGACATTATCGGGCGGTGGAAGGAGTACTTGGATGATCTCCTCAATCCTGCCATCACGCATTCCCTGGTGGAAACAGAGGCTGGGGACTCGGGGTTGGACTCTTTCATCACCCAGGCTTAAGTCACCGATGTGGTTAAAAAGCTCCGCGGTGGCAAGGCTTCGGGGGTGGATGAGATCCGCCCTGAGTACCTCAAATCTCTGGATGTTGTGGGGCTGTCATGGTTGACACGTCTCTTCAACATTGCGTGGCGGTCTGGGACAGTGCCTCTGGACTGGCAGACTGGGGTGGTGGTCCCCCTTCATAAGAAGGGGGGCCGGAGGGTGTGTTCCAACTACATGGGGATCACACTCCTCAGCCTCCCTGGTAAGGCCTACGCCAGGGTATTGGAGAGGAGAGTCCGGCCGATAGTCGAAACTCGGCTTCAGGGGGAGCAGTGTGGTTTTCGTCCCGGCCGTGGAACACTGGACCAGCTCTATATCCTCTACAGGGTACTCGAGGGTTCATAGGAGTTTGCCCAACCGGTTCACATATGTTTTGTAGACCTGGAGAAAGCATTCAACTGTGTCCCTCGTGATGCCCTGTGGGGGGTGCTCCAGGAGTATGGAATCGAGGGTCCTTTATTAGGAGCCATCCAGTCCCTGTACAAGCGGAGCAGGAGTTTGGTCCGCATTGCTGGCACTAAGTTGGACCTGTTCCCGGTGCATGTTGGACTACGGCAGGACTGCTCTTTGTCACCGGTCCTGTTCATAACTTTTATGGACAGGATTTCTAGACACAGCCAAGGGCCGGAGGGGGTCTGCTTTGGGGACCAGTGGATTTTGTCTCTTCTTTTTGCAGATGACGTGGTCCTGCTGGCCCCCTCTAGCCAAGACCTACAGCATGCACTGTGGGTGTTCGCGGCCGAGTGTGAAGCGGCTGGGATGAAGATCAGCTCCTCCAAGTCAGAGGCCATGGTACTCGACCGGAAAAGTGTGGCTTATCCTCTTCAGGTTGGAGGGGAATTCCTGCCTCAAGTGGAGGAGTTCAAGTATCTCAGGGTCTTGTTCACGATTGAGGGAAGAATGGAGCGGTAGATCGACAGACGGATCGGTGCGGCTGCCACAGTAATGAGGGCGCTGTGCCGGTCCGTTGCGGTGAAGAGAGAGCTGAGCCGAAAAGCGAAGCTCTTGATTTACCGGTCGGTCTATGTTCCTACCCTCACCTATGGCCATAAACTTTGGGTCATGACCAAAAGAAAGAATTCCCGAATACAAGGGGCTGAAATGAGCTTCGTCCGTAGGGTGGCCAGGTACTCCCTTAGAGATAGGGTGAGGAGCTCGGCCATCCGGGAGGAGCTCGGAGTAGAGCCGCTGCTCCTCCACATCGAGAGGAGCCAGTTGAGGTGGCTCGGGCATCTATACCGGATGCCTCCTGGACGCCTTCCTCGGGAGGTGTTCCAGGCATGTCCCATCGGGAGGAGGCCCAGGACACGGCCCAGGACACGCCGGAGGGACTATGTCTCTCGGCTGGCCTGGGAACGCCTTGGGCTACCCCCGGAGGAGCTGGAAGAGGTGTCTGGGGAGAGGGACATCTGGGCGTCTCTGCTGAGTCTGCTGCACCTGCGACCCGGTCCCGGATAAGCGGAAGACGGCAAGTACGAGTACGAGTACAAGTCCATAAAGTAAAACGTTTTAACTAATCAGGAAACACTCTTCCAAACGT
Organism: Girardinichthys multiradiatus; assembly: GCF_021462225.1. Lineage (NCBI taxonomy): Eukaryota > Metazoa > Chordata > Actinopteri > Cyprinodontiformes > Goodeidae > Girardinichthys > Girardinichthys multiradiatus. Next base: position 24,315,940 of record NC_061795.1, on the reverse strand, counting down.
TTGCTGCATCCCCTACATGGCTTGTGGTAAACTGCAAAAATGTGTTCTTTTGGCTTTCTTTCGGTGATTGCGTTCTTCTTGCAAATCTTCTAAAAAAGACCAGAGTTGTGGAGTAAATGACAAACAGATTCTCCCACTTTAGTTGTGAATCTCCTTAGCTGTTCCAGAGTTACCATGGGACTGTTGGCTGCTTCTCTGATTAATGCTCTATTTGAGAATGTAATGGTAGGTTTGCAGCATGCCATAATCTTTCCTTTTTAAGACAGTAGATTGGATAGTGCTCAGTGAGATGCTCAAAGCTTTGGATACTGCTTTTAAAATCTAACCCTGCTCTAAATGTCTCCAAATCTGTGTCTGACCTCTTTGACCTCTGAGTGATAAACAAGTGTCAGGCTAATTAGGTGACTCCTGAAGACAACTGGTTGCCCTATATTTTATGCTGTTGTGTCAGAGTAATTAGGGGCTAAAAACAAACCCCAAGAATCAAACCCAACAACCCCAATTGCAGATGTTATTCTTTGCAATAAAACTTTAAAACAAATTAACATTTGTCTTCCCACTTCATAATTATGCTCTGCTTTCTGATGTTCTTTCACTGTTTGTGGTTCTACCATGAGAAAATGTGGTAAAGAAGAAGGGGTATGAATACTTTTGCAGGGCACAGTGTGGGGAGAAGCATCATAAACATGCTGTGGGGGTGGGGTGGGGGGAGTATATAACTTTGCTATTTTGTTTACACACTAATAGTCAAATGCCTTTGACAGGATGCTGTAATGTGCATAAGTGGCATTTGCTGTGCTCAGATTTCCCAACCAGACCCATCATTAGCAATCATTTGTGCCCTCCAGTGTGCCAACAGTGGCTGGGTTATTATCATTGTTGTTGTTGTTGTTACTACAGATGATGGAAATGACATTATATAACAAAAAACAGGTCAACAAAAATGCACATTTTGATTACATTTATGAAATAGGTGTTTTAGTAACAATCCCTGAAAGGATTTGGTCTTTAGGTATAGTTATTATTTTGCTAATGGTGGTGACAGCAAAGCAGTTGGAGGGAAATACATAAGAAGGGAGGCTATGAAAGGAAAAAGGTGAAAGAAAAGAGAAAAGGAAAGAGAGCGGCACTGCCCCTGCCTCATTACAGCCCTGCTCAGAGGGAAGTCTCTTACCAGACTTGGACCAAGACTCACTTGAGCGTGAGGCGAGGATCTCCATATGGGGCATAGGGAGAAATGTTTAGTACAAACTCCTTGGGCGGATAGGAGCTCCACCTCTGCTGCACTGTGCTGCTGTCATTGTTATTCCAAAAGTCTCTGTCTAGATCACTGGGGCCAAAGAGAGAGACAGGTCAGAGCAACATAACTACGGACAGACTTGGCACCAACCGAGCATTCACATCAAAGGCTGTTGGAACTTGGCTGGAGGACGAAGGTTGTTCTTACATTGACAGAAACACAGCAGGCCCAGATTTAAAGTCTGTTTCTCTACCTGAAGCTGACAAGTCACCGTAGCGGTTGGATTTAAAAAAATACATAGGGGATTATTCAGGGCATTCAGCTGCACAGACAGAATCGCAAGAAAAGACTCAAACTAATAAAACACACATCATAATAACAGAACAATCTTGAAGCAAAAGTGAAGTCTGCAATCCATCCTTGATGTTAAGAGAAATGAGAAAGAAAGCATGAGCCCAAGGAACACAAGGCAGAGATATTACACACACACACAGTCAGAGAGTGCAGTGAGCAGAATCACTAATGTCATACAAGTTGCACAGCAATGGTTAGAGACATAGCACAGGGACAGAGCAGAAAGGAGAAAGGAATTGAAAGCTGAAATGACCAACAGAGCACACCAACGCTGTTGGAGGCAGTCAGTAAAACCCCACAGAAAACATAAGAGATCCAACAAACCAAGTCAGAATGCATTTACAAGCAGAAGGCCAGTTTAGTGTTTAAAAACCATCCATACAGAAATAAAAGCACACACTGAAAGTAGCTGAGGCAAATCCAGGCTATAGAGGGGAAGAAGCAGGTTATTACGTCGAATGCAGAAGCACATACAGGAATATAAATCTGACCTATCAGCTTAATTTACAGAGAAAATAAAATGCCTTTATCTCAGTTAGATTCCTGTCAGAAATGTGAGATTAAGATTACCCAAAACAATCAGACTTCAACCATTTCGCAAGTCCTCGTCTTTTACCTTGAACCTGCAGCAACTTGGGCCGTCACAAGATTTCATCATCAACCAAGATCTTGAAATGTTGTAAAATAATGCAAATTAAATTTACAGATTAAATCACTGTCCTTTTATTTCACCATTTTTCAAAAACATGATCCTTTGGAAATTGTTGAGCAAAAAAACAATGCAGGCTCATTCTCTGATCCGTTTGCATGGTTGTTCATTGGGGGGACTCAAAGCCGAACCAAATTGAGTTCATTATCACCAGACTGTTCCACCCCAACCAGTTACCAGGCACTTACTTGATGGCTTTCTTTTCCCCTCGCCCACGTGCAGAATCTGGAGTGTCGGCTGTTTCCACTCCCGGCTTGTTCCTCTTTCCCTGGAGCCAAACGGAGAGGGGAAGGGAAGGGATGTCGGAGAAAACAAAGAAACAAAAAGGTTAGCCTGTATTTGTCCCTTGAAGCTGTGTTTTTGCAGTGCTAATTTCAAGACTAAATGCCTTTCCTATTATCTCAGAAACACTGTGCCATCACTCTGTATGGTACCCTGATTACACTAATCAAAGTCAAATCAAATCTGCTGTGAAGAGTCATTTCTGACAATGATTATTATTCACACCACCCTGAAATTTACATGGCAATTGCCTCTTTGAGGTAATCCGCTGGGTCCTGGAGAGTGGCTTTCCTAAAAGCTACTCTCCAAACCTGATTTCAAACAGCTGGAGTATGACCTGCAGTAACCATGGAAATAATGGCAATTTAAAGGGCTCAAAAAGTAGGTTCTGCTGTGCGCCTTCTTCTGGAAAAGCTCATTACTGTTAAAGGTGTCTCGCACATGTCCGGCTGTAGGTAATCGCTACTGACACTTTTATACGAGTGAAACGGGTTGCGGATCAGTCCAAAGCTGCCCTTCCACACAAAGAAAGTGAATGCAACACTGAGAGTGATGCTCTGATACACACAAGGAGGAGGGAGGATTTTCCATCCCTGCAAAACATTGGGAGAAAAATATTCTTACACACCTTAACCTTGATAGCATAGCTTGGTTAGGCTTGGATCCTACGTTGGCTAAAGGCACGATCCCAGAGGTGAGCTTGTTTGCTGGGAGTTATTCAAAGTTACAGCCTTATATCCTTTGGTTTGTCTTAAAACACCATATACATGTTCCCAGGGTCATATAACTGTCATGCAAAACATTGCTAAAGCCCTAACCACAGTTATTCCATTTCACCTTACGTCATATTATTGAACCACTACGTTTTGCATTTTCGCTACAAGGCTAATAAAAAGGAAGTTCAGGAAACACTGACGTAGTTTTGGGGGGGATTTTATGTGAAAGAAAAATTCAATAAAAATATTTTAATACAAATTGAAAAATACTTTAATACCAAAGGGAAATTAAATGTTGTTGTAGCTTATATTATTTCTTCAAGGAGCCGTTGTAGATGCTGATCGCTGTGGACAGGAAGGATTTCCTGTAGCGGTCTGTCTTACAGCAGATCTGAAGAAGCCTCTGACTGAAGACACTCTCATGAATATTATGCTAAGGGTTCTCCATAATGTTCTTTGTTTTATGAAGAATCTTTTGCACAATGATTGACTGATTGAATGATTGACAGACTTATATAAGATACGTAGCATCTTGTTGCAAACACTAAAGGACCTAAACTTCCTCAAGTACTGTGTGCTTTGTCCCTTCTTGTAGCTAGCTCCACAGTTGCATCTCCACCTCTCTTGTCTGTTGTCCAGGTGATTAGAGAATTATTTATACTTCTCCACCATGTTGGGACCCACAGCCATGGAAACAACATGGCTGTGGGGGGGGGGGGGAGGGAAGCAGCGGACTTCCCATGATGCCACTGGCTGTATAAAAGGCCCTCTTTCCAATGGTCCAATCTCTTCCACCCGGGACTCCGCTGCTGGCTGGATCGATGGTGATCGATGGCTGGAGAGACAAATGTCTCCTTGCCGGCAAAAACACATAAACTCTTCAAACTGGATCCAAGGGTGTCATACGATCATCGATCATATGCACTAAGATAAGTACAAATGAATCACTCTGTGTATCCGGTAGATTCATTCATGAAAGGGAATTAAGGTACATGCCTGGCTTGACTTTCTCTCTAAGGCCTGCAGAAGCAAACGGTGTTCCAGAGAAGTCCCAGTAGAGAAGCTGTCTCTAGAAACCGAGTGAAGCGGTTTTCCATGCTTGAGAGAAGGACAACAGGAGCCGCATCACCGTGGTTACGGTAACGTGCAGTTTGGCCGGCCGACAGAACAGCCGCCACTCCCCACAGCTAAGGAGGTTAGCTGTAGCTAACCGTTTAAAGACTGTGAACGTTTCTTCAAACTTCGCCGCCCTGGACAACATTCCTCACCACAGTTCATGAGGTTAAGTGTTTGGGCAGAATAATATAGAAGAGATTTAGATTGAAATGATCTAAACGTTTTTCATTTTATGAAGTTTGGTTTTGTTTGTGTTGAACTCAGCTATCTTGGTGCTAGCAGAATATCTGCAGCACATGTGTTTAGGTTGTGTTCTGTGTTTGTGTGTTTTTAAAGTTAAGACAAACTTTACTTGAAGGGTGATTTTAAACACAGAAGATTGATCATAACACGCCGTCCGCTCTCATGCATTTTAACCCTTTTATTGATGGTATTTTTAAAGGTGTGTGTTTGATTCTGGTGCTAAGCTAGCAGCCTCCTTTGTTAGCTTCAACTGCTAACAGCTAAGGACACGTGCTTGCTGCTAAATAATATTTACCCAGAAAGATTTAGTTTTAGCATAGTAAAGAGTTTGTTGATTGAAATATGTTTGACTTTGAGTTGACTTATTTTTGTTAATAAATTCTTGTATTTTAAGAAATTGTGTGAATTCATTCCATATATGTGCAGAGTTTATGCTGTTCAATAATGTCAGAGCTCGTCTCACACCTTTCTATTTTGTCCTAATACCGTTGCCTTACTGGGCTGGTATTCACAGGATAACCCTTAACAGACCAAAATATTATTTGATAAAATATTAATATTAAATATTAAATAATATTCTCAGATTCATAATCCCAACAACCATCACCACTTCTTTTCCCAAGGTGGAAATAGTGTTCACATTCAAGATGAGACAATTGTTTCTACACCATGCCACAAAGTTGTCCACCACCTCCCTGTACTGTGCTTCTTGTCCATCTCTGATCCACCCCACGACTACAGAATCATCCGAGTATTTCGGTCTGAGGTGTGCAGAGCGAAAAAGAATGGTGAGTGTACAGTCCCCTGTGGTGCTCCTGTGCTGCTGACTACCTGGTTAGACACACAAACCTTCAGCCTATTTGTCAGGTAGTCTTTGATCCAGAGTGTTGCAGTAGACTCAGTTATGCACTACAAGGAATGCATAATTGGGAAGTGAAATGAAAAATTATACAAGGTCTTAAAATGAAAATCTGGAAAGTGTGGTATGCATCTTTACTCTGACATCCTTGAGTAAAATCTAGTGCAACTAATTGTCTGCAGAAATCTTCTGGCAAGTCCAACAATGTGCAGCTAAATCTCAGCATTAATGCAGCTGTTCTCTGAAGGCCTCTGAGGTTTGTTAGATAACTTTTTCTATATATTTAAAAACATATTTTTTTATATTTATTATTAAATATTCTTTTCTATACATTTTTTTTAACACTTCATTTTTTCTAACCGGTATTGGAGTTTACAAAGTCAGAGTTTACCTCTTCTGGAAAAAAATGATAAGGGCCAGAGTAGCAAAAAGGATAATATCTAATACATACACACACACTAAGCCGCTCGTGTCTAGTGTATTTAGCTCTAATCTGAACTGGAAAGGCCAACAAATGAATAAACAATGATGGAGTACCCAGTTAAACAACTTCATAACCTGGGATCTGATGAGTGATACACTGAATATGTAATGAACTGCCTACTAAAACAAGAATACTTCTGTGTCCTGTCCTATGAAACACAAAAAATGAGGGTTTGAGTTACACAAAATGGCTTAAATGTGTCAGAAAGGTGTCAGATTACATATACGTTTCAAGGACAAGAGGGAAAGCTCTCTTGCATGACAATTATTTTGGAGAGTAAAACAGTCTGCTTTTCTGTGCAGCAAGAACAAACTACCAAACAAAACTCATATTTCATTCTTTTCCATGGTAAAAAGTTCAGTAAGGTGTGAGGACCCAGGAGATGAGCAGAGGTCCAATGCAAAAGAAAGAACAGCGAAAGCTGAAAATGGAAATCAAATTGAAAAACAAAAAAAAAAGGCCAGACTACAAGGAGTGAAAAACAATGATGGTGAAGAGCAGCTTGTGAAACAATGGGATGGGAGGTAGTAAGAGAGAGACAGGTGCAAATGAGAACTGAGTGAAACAGTGACTGACAGACAGTCCCAAGTGGATTGCTGTAAAAAACAAGGAAGGAATCATCCATTCTGCGGTGAGACACATTCGTGTTTCACAACACACACAGCTTCCAATAAGAAAAATAAAGAAACTCACCATTATAACATCCTTCAGGCTCATTCACAAGAATGGATAACTAAAACTCGTCTTTTTCTCCTCAAAGGGAGGAAGAAACGCAGCAGAAATACATAAAGGCTGATATGACAATGCTCAACATTTATAATAAAATAAGATGGAAAAGCAAGAAAAAAAGGAAGTCAATACCCCCCAACATAGGTTACAGAAAACCAACAGTAAACAGTAAAACCCCCCACCTGGCATTTGTTTTCAGGTTGAAGGATTCAGGGAGGTTTGGCTTTCAGTCAGCACTTCATAATACATTTAACGAGAAAACAATGAATCAAATAATGAAACAATCGTAACTGCAGCAAGTCCCCATAAGACTTTCTAACAATCAAATATATCATGACTTAAATGCTGCTAGGGCCACTTAATTAGCCAGGCTGGTCGGTTAGACCATTTAGTCACATTCAATTCTAACAACAAAGTCCCAGAATAAAGCATTTGTTTCAAACCATTAAAACATTCAGAATTAGCTAAAAAAACATATTAGTTTAATGGACAAACTGAATCTGACTCTGAATTTGGCATTTTAAAACACATGGGACAACTTTAACATGTGTTGTTCTGATAAGTTTAATATGTTTTGTCTGGATAAGCACTTTATCTTAACTTTGCAAAAAAAAAAAATGATTATAGGAGAGTTTTATTTAAAACAAGGAATAAAGCATTGTGCTTTCTAAGAAATTCCCCCAAAGAACCATATTAAATGTAACTGACAAAACTACTAGCTGAGGTATTTATCATGACAGGAAAAGAAGAAGAGACCTAGATGAAATTTATACTCACCAGTCAATTTTTTTAGGTACACCTGGTCACCTGGTTAATGAACAGGATTAACCAATCGTTTGGCAGCAACTCAAGGCATTAATGAATCTAGACGTAGTGAAGATGACTTGTTAAAGTTATAACTGAGCATCAGAACGGGGAAGAAAGGAGATTTAATTGATTTTTTACTTGACGCATTGTTGTCGGTACCAAAACGGCTGAATATTTCAGATTATCTACTGGGATTTTTATGCACAATTATATTTCAGGTTTACAAGGAAGGGTTCAAAAATAAAAAGATATCCAGTCAGCAGCAGCTGCTTATACAAAAATGCCTTGGCGATGTCAAGGGTCAGAGGAGAATGGGCAGACTCGTACTTAATGATAAAAAGCCAACAGTAGCTCAAATAACCACTGGTTACAACCAGGGTATGCAGAATACAATTTCTGAACACACTACTCAGTGCAGCTGATGTGCCATAGTTTAAATGCCACAGCCTACCAGATTATTGTTGCTGACCATGTCTACCCCTTAACGACCGCTGGAATGGACAGTGTACTCATTTCACAATGGTAACTTCCACCAAGATAATGCACTACGTCACAAACCTGTAGCCATCTCACGTTGGTTTCTGGGACATGACAACGGTATTCTGAGGTTCCTCCACACTGACCAGATCTCAATCCGGCACATCCCCTTTAAGACATGACGTGCAGCTGACAAATCTGCAGCAACTGCTTGATGTAATCATGTTAATATAGACCACAATCTCTGAGGTATGTTTTTTTTTTTTAAGGAGAAACCACTTTCAGTATGGCTTAAGGGAAGACATTATGGAACATTTTGCACAGGTCCAATCACCCCACGCAATGCACATTTTGGCAGCTCTGCCGTCCTGTCTGCAGAAGGCCTTGCAGCGCTAGCAATTAAAATAAATCTGTCTACAGACACTTTCATTCCTCCCTGTGCTTCAAAATGTTAGAAAAACTGGCATAACATTGATATATTACAGTTTTATGCTACCTTAGACAACAGTTTTGTTTGGTTGATGCTATACACATTTGTCCACATTGCACACACCTCTTTGATGGCTCTTGAAGAGACAGGCTCTCCACCACAGTTCAAAAAACAAAGTCAAAGCAACAGAATGACACAATACAGAAGGAACTTTACAGAAACATTTTTCATATCTGAGGCACTGAAGAGTATGTTTTTCCTAATAAAATAGACAGAAAGCCAGCAAAGGGTTTATTTGGAGGAAGCAGGAAGTTTAGTTTCTGTTGCAGAGCTGGAGATGAGTAAGAGAAGATGTGGTTTTGGACTACCTGCTGTGATGCTAGCGTTTTCTGAAAGAGTCCCAACATGAGTCAAGGCAGAGTTAAAAGCACGGCTCTCTATCTGTCTCGCCTGGCAGTGCACTCGCCTTCCAACACCCAGCTGTGTTTGTTTGCCATGAATTAACAGGCAACAAGAGTCGACACGCTCACTTGATATTATTACCAGCATCACACCATAATTAGAGAAGAGCTAACTATTAAAATGGTTGTCTGCTGTTAAATCATGTGATGCTTTGTATTTAGCTTCAGTTGTAATCTTTTTTTTTAAATACCTGCATTCTGTTGTTGTAATTTACACTTCCTATTCCATAAAGGCCACCAAGAACCCTTTCAAATCTACGTGACAATTCTTCTTTAAAGGCCTTTAATTAGTGATCATCTCACTGATACAATTCCAATCTTTCCATCTCAAACATCCAGTTACAGCAGGCGGAATAATAAAAGGAGACCCTGAATGTGGTCTGGTTCAGTCTTAACCCCACCCACAACTATGTCATGGATCAAACAGTAACAAGGTACACAGGAGCAGGTGGGGGGTTTCTGAATGTCAAGCGGCCACTGCTGCTCAAACAGATGTTAGAGCTGCACAGCTTCTGATATCTGAAAATCTCTCCCACCACAGACAGCATGGGCCCCTGCTGACACCTATCAGCCCCACCACACAGGAGCTCAATAATCACATTATAAGAGATTATTGTATTAGTATTAGTTGTTTTCTTGCTGTTGTCTCCACTGTGATTGAATCAGGCAGGAAACAGCACACATTGAGTACCTGTTCAAAATTCATGACACCTATGAATATTTAAGCAACAAAAAAACAAAGTATTCATTGTGTAGCCCTTCAAAGGGCAGCTTTTTTAGGCAAAAATGAGGTTTCAGGAAGATTTTATGTGAAGAGCATTGAGATGAAACTCATTGCTCCAGTTTGCCAAAGCTAAAATACCATAAGCAACACTCGCCCAAAAACATCTTGTCTATTCACCTATGAATCATACCAACAACTGGCATGGGCCCACTCGCAAATGACACGTGAGGCTTCAGGCAAACCGCTTGTTCTTCTCAAAGCTGACGTTGTCTAAGAGTACACTTGGAAATATCCAAAATGAATGCTTTGGACATGAGCTGAGAAAAATTCAGGGTATAGCAAACAGGATACAGCAGCATTTTTATATTAAAGGGTTTTAGCTTAAAGTGAGCCTGTTTATGTGAAGTGTGGGGTGCATTTGTAATTACTTTGATGCCACTAAATAAAATCAGTGCAAATAATTGCCTTCAGAACTCACCTAATTAGTCTATTAGTCTTACTATAATCTCAGTTTGAATTTAGCTGTTCTGTGAAGGCCTCAGAGGTTTGCTTGAGTTTGTTTGAGTTTGTTAGAGAATATTCATCATCTTTAACCGTCTAAACAATAGGCGAGAGGCAAAGTTAGACCCTGAACAGGTGGCAAGTCCAACACAAGGAGACAGAGAGACACACAAGACACACAACCATGCACACACACTCAGAGCTAATGGCAATTTTAAAGTCATAATTCATTAATTGATTAATTAACAGTAGGTGAGACCCCACTTGTGCATGGGGAGAACATGCACGCCCCATCCAGAAAGACCCCACGCCATATTTCTAACAAAGAACCTTCTTGCTGCGAAGTAGCAGTGCTAACCACTGTTCTACCATGCAGAACCTTTTTAGAGAACATTATTAAACAAACAGCATCAGGAAGACCGAGGAGCACAGCAGGTCAGAGATACGGTTCTGAAGAGGTTTGAAGCAAATGTGACTAACCAGGACAAGGATAGTATGGCCATTGGCCAATCATCTAAACTGACAGGCCAGACAAGGACAAGGAGAAGCATTACTCAGAGAAACAGCCAAGTGGCCCATGGTTACTCTGAAGGAGATGCCGAGATCCACAGCTAAGGTGGGACAATCTGTTGGCAGGACAACTACTACTTGTGCACTCCACAAATCCAGCCTTTATGACAAGAAGAAAGGCACTTCTGAAAGAAAGCCTAAATAGTCACGCTTGCAGTTTGCCACAAGCTCTGAAGGTGACAGATCAAATGTGGAGCAAGGTGCTCTGCTCAGACGAGACCAGATTTCCACTTTTTTTAGCCTACGTGCAAAACGCAATGTGTGCAACAAAAATAACACTACATCACTCTGATCACATCATCCCCACAGTGAAATATAGTGGTGGCAGCATCATGGTATGCAGATGCATTTCTTAAATGGGGGCAGGGAATCTGGTAAGAGTTGACAGAGGCATGAAAAAATACACAAAAAAGAGGGATGGATGTTGACCTTTCAGTAGGACATCAACCCTGAACACATAGCCAGAGCTTCAATGAATGGATCAATATAGTCACGTGTCAAAATCAAGACTTAAAAAGGTAAGGAGGTATGAATACTTTTGCGTTTTCAGGATGATGAAACGTGAAAAAAAAAATGTTTTTAACAAGATTAATGTTATTTGTGCTTCCTCAAAGAACAGCATGTCATCAATAACACATTTCCCACCAGAGAAATGAACGCGATTCATCTCAGTCACACTTAATTATTTTGTACATTGAACAGCTGCACTCAAAGTGGTTTCACACCAGTGGGATGCTGACATTGTTTCCCCAACGTAAGTGGTCCGAAGACTACAAAGCACTTTAATTGATGTCTTAATTCCTCCTACCTAGTCCACTCCACACACAAACACACAGAGAGACGTTAACTAGGTTCACTGATATTAAAACAAAACGGTTGCTTTAAATGCCGTCTCCTGAGAGAGTGGAGAAAATATTTCTGTGTGGTGGACGATGGCCATCGCAGAAAGATTGTCACTTAATCTCAACCTGCGGCTGCAGCGGGACTGTTTCATGGCATCGTCAGAGGATAAAAACAAGATTCATCTGCAGCGGTGCTCAGAGGAAGACCTTAGAGACTTCCCAGGTGCTAGCAGCAGAACTACCTCCATCCTCAGCAGGAAACTAGGAGGAATTCACTGCTCCATTTATTTTAAGGTGGAATATCAAATATAATGTGATGTTGAAACAACACAGTACTTGTGCTGAACCTCTGTCCCATTTTAGCAAGGATCATTTGGTGCCTATATGTTGTAATGATATCAGCAGGTAACTCAGGCACAGTCACCTTGCTGGTGATTGTAGCACTGCAAATGACCATATACATAGGGGCCTGGTGTGTGTGAAACCTGTTGTACTGTCAAATTCTGTTATTTAAGTGACTTGGCACAGCAACATTGAGCTGGAAACTTAAACTTAAAACAGGTGTTCTTTGGTTGTACCAGAGTGAAATAAGAAATAAATTAACTTTATAAGCATTAAAATGTGAAAAGAATCCTTTAACATGTAGTGGCATTCAGGGTTATAGGTCTGTCTGTATGATGAATGTTGGTCCTGTTTAATCAATTACATTTCATACCACATAATTCCAATGACACGCCCTCTGTCAAAGGTCAGTGCTTTGTCTGTGCTGTGTCCCTCCTCAGAGACACAATTTAACACAACTGATCTTCCTTTCTGTTTAAGCACATTAAATAGCACATTTAAATACAAAAAGATGTGCTGCCGGTTGTTTGAAAGAGGTACAGTATGTCCATCTGGTTTAAAGCCCTTTAGGTGGGATGCCAGAGGAAGTCCCAGAGTTACCAGAGCTTTCTCTGGCTGTTTGAAACCTAAAACCGCCCCTCCCCCACCTTCTCTTGTGCACTGGCGGTCAGCTGGCAAAATAAGTTTGCTAGACCTTGCCTTTGCTTACAAGAAATTAAAACTCAGGAATAATACTCAGTGTCACAGAAGCACAGATCAGGCTTTACCTGCCTCAAAGGACTTAGAAAAGAGGGTTAGTAGCTAAGAGGTTAGTTTATGAAAGCATGACCCTAACTTTTATATATGTTGATGCATGGTCAAGGCTTTTAGCTTTTACTAATTTAGTAAATGTTTGTGTACCCTGATTTCATACTAACATGTTGCCATTTCAACCATGCTTCCATATCATACCCATAAACAAACTACATTGTACCAATTGTTGTGATTATGAATATGAATGTATTATTTAATATTAATACTTTATAGTATGCTGCACAATTGCACTGGGCTTCACGGTGGTACACGAACTGTTGAAAGTTGAGCTTTCTTGAGGGGGGCGGGCTGTGAAGGGTCTCAATAGCATTTAAAGAGACCGCACCAAAACGAGCTGCTTTCAGACCCAGCTCAGAACAAGGAGTAAAATAGGAGCCTGTGGAGCTACAATAACGAGGAGTTCAGACCAAAGCATTGCAGTTCCACTTTATATAGACTACAACTGAATGATTTAAGGGTGAAAACGAAGGATTTAAAAGCATGATATGACCCCTTTAACACAAGGTTATTACATTCACGTATGAAAAGACCAAAACTGCTTTAGTAGGACGTGGCCAAAGGGGCAAAATTAGGAATACTCTTTAATCTAATAATATCAAATTCCTTGATTAGCTTATGGACACATCCACACTTTCAAGGTTTCACATTCTTTATGCTGACTTTCCACACTTACCACATCAAATAAGCAGAGCTCTAAGTCAATTTTACCTTTGTTTTATGAAGGCATGTTGTCAGGGTTTAAATATGGAACTTGGAAAAGCCAAAGTGAGGATGGATGGATGGATGGATGGATGGTTTTGGAATGGTTTATAAAAGAACTATAGCAATACAAATATTCTTTTTATTCATTTTCTTTTTCCACAGTTATTAAGACAATGAAAACACCCTTCAATCAAACTCCCTATTTTACGTGACTTTTTCAAACTGCAAAGTAAATATGCACTTTAAGTCTCTGACTTTAAAAGGATTGATGTCATATGTTTTGCTTCAGGATTTAAAGGCACTAAACATGAACCTACTCCTAGTGGTAAGGTGCATCACGCCCTGGAGTGATAACATGAACCCTTCTTTTACTTTAAATTACTTACATGCTACTGCTCAAAAGTAATGCAGTAGGAAAATAAATCCTTTCAACTGTCAATAACCACTACATTGTCACACTTTTAAGAACATTTTGCGTTGCAAATATCTGATGTGACATGAAGACCCCATTTGAAATTAAAACCAGTACTTGATGCTTTTTAGAAATAAGCCTGTTCTTTCGGAGCCCTCTGTCAAATGCACTTAAACAGAAGGCATGAATCCAGTCGGTGGAAAGCTTACTTTGCAGCCACCGGATTAATCTGCTCAAGTGTAAATAAATGTGAATTAGGCAGATAAAATTAAGCTCTCACAGCTGCACAAATAGAAAAATATCACACATTTCAGAATACTGACAGTCTCATAGTATAATAATTACCAGTTATAGGAGATATTATTACTCAAAATGAGAGCTTTCATTTTTTATACATTAATTTCAGCGTATCCTTCTATATTTCAATAATTATGATTCTGACGGCAGGGCTATGGAACAGAGTACATGTGCTGGTAGCTTTAACGATTTAACCTTTTGTTTGTAAACGTCAGAGGCAGACACTCTGTCATGTCAAGTTTTATATTGCATTGTGGATGTTTGAAGTGAACAGATGTGATGTAAAATATGGACCATACTACATTTTTGAACCTTTAACGTGACATATATTTTGTACTATTAAGATGAAAAAAACTATTTCATACATAGGAATAAAAAATAAAAACAAAAAGGTAAAAAGCTCATTTTCAGCATTTTCATAAGTTCACTCCTACTGTCAATTATGATGAATCTGATTAACCTGAAATAAGGTTCAACTGCCCTAGTAAGATTTTTATGACTTTTTCACTTTTTGCATCCTTTGGCTTAAGTTATAGTTTGCAAAGTAACAGAAGAATTTCATAGTACAAAGGTCAGCTAAAGGAGAGAAAATGTTCCACAGCATTATATCTACACAGTGAAGGTATTTATCAATAATTGGGGGAATATGGGATAACGGGGACATTACGAAAACCCAACATTTCTCCAGAATTATTCAAGGACATGGTGAAAACGGGTTAGAAAAACAGAAGGTGATGAGGGAAATTCTAACAAGTAGCATATTCTTTGTGTTCTGCATATGACTAAAATCTCCTCTTTTTGCGGTATGATGCAGACAACAGGCTGAAAAGTAGGGTTGCAAGACAAAAGCCTTTTCTTTCGAGGAAAACATTCAGGCCTTGCTAAAATCTCCCAAAATCAAGTGAGGGAATGTGTTATGGTCTGATGAAACCAAACTTAATGTTTTGGACCATTTGATAGAAAAACAACTCTGAACATCACCAAAAAAAAAAACAGCATGCCCAGAGTGAACATGGTGGTGGCAGTATAATCTTCAAACAGAACTGTGGTTTTGTCATGGTTGATGACATAATGATAGGTTCTAAACACCAGTCAGTTTTGACCAAAAACCTCCAGGTATCTGAAAGAAAGACGAAGATTGATTTTATTTCAGCATCACTGTAAACCCAAGCATCAAACCAGAACTTCAGAAGAATGACTCCGTGAGAGGGAAATTAAAGTTTTGGAATTTTCTAGCTAAATAAATCCCACAGAAAATGTGTGGACTCACATGAAGAAGGCCGAAGAGATGTCCACAAAATGTGATGTTTGGAAAACTTTTGTAGAGTGGGCACATGTTACCAAATCAATGTTAATGTCAGTCAGTCAGTCAGTCATTTTCTACCGCTTATTCCATAGCTGGTGCCTATCTCCAGCAGAATATGGGCGAGAGGCGGGGTACACCCTGGACAGGTCGCCAGTCCATCGCAGGGCAACACACAAACAACCAATGTTAATGTCATTAATGTTATTTATGTAGCACATTTAAAAACAACACAGCTGACAAAAACACTTCACAATTTCAACTAACAAACAATAAAGTGAAAAACAAAATAAACAAAATTACAGACTCCTACTAAGGACTGTATGCTGCAATTAGATCAAAAGGTGCTTTAACGAGGTATTAGTTAAAGGGTGTGCACACTTATGCCACCATGTTGTTAAACCTTATTTTTTCTTCTATCAAATTCACTTGTTCTGTTGATTTATTATGGCCTCACTGTTTTACATCCTCAAAACCAGTCATTTTAACGGGGGTGGGTACACTTTTAAGAGCCACTGCATTGGTATAAATTTTCTCTGCTTCTTCCAAAGGTTCAGAAATCCTTTCAGTATGTTTGTACTGCAAGTTGCAATGTAATCAATGTAGATGTAAAGCTTTTGCCTGCATGTGCGTGTAAACTCACCAGCTTCCGTTGACACCAACCACAGACGCCACAAAGAGCCACCAGCCAAACTGCACAAACTGTCATTGCGAGGGAGACCAGGAACACACTGAGGGACACTGAGCCTAGACACACAACAACACACAGACAGTAAGAGAGAGAGAGAAAACAAAGATCAGTGATGTTTCTCTTTTGGTGGGGGGGCAAACATGAAGAAATTCTTCTATGTGCGTAAAATAAAAACATGGGTTGATTACATGCCACTATAAATGCTGTCAAACAGAAAGCATCCAAAAAAAAAAGCCGTGCCGTCTCCCAGGCACAAATAATTGAATCACCAAGCTAGGCTGTCATGTTTTTTATTTTTTTACATTCCACCGTTAGAAGCTGAGAAATACAACCTCTGTACAGGAGCATTAAATACCTTTTCGATAAGGACCTGAGCCGGGCATCAGTCAGCCATGGACACGTCACTGTCATGGTGTCGCAGCTTGTTAACTGACAGGCTGAGAATGAAAGGGTGGGGGGGTGTATGGGAGGCTTGGGTGACAATGCAAAAGAGCTAATGATTAATGGGCATCAGAGGATGCCCAGGGAGCATGGTGGCTCTAGAAGACTCATAAAAAAACACCACCCATTGCTTCTCCTAGCTTGTGGACCCTTTTAGATTGCATATTTTAATATCTTCACTTTGGACGACAGAGATGCTGAGCCTAAATCATGGGGGTCTGATGCTAATATTTTGAAATTTTTGATTTTCCTTTACTAAAAGTTTCTGAATATACAGAGACAAATATATGCCAGAGTACACGTCCATCCTGCTCAATGACAAAAACGGGACAAACAGCTCAGCCTTGCTATAACAACTGCGTTTGTCCTCTTCCCCTAACAGCTATCGCTTCCCTTTCTTTGCTTGTCACAACCGGCCTTTTCATCATATTTCTCCATCCTATCTTTGCGTTTATTCTCCTCCTCACCAAGACTCGTGGGAGCAGATTAGCTCATAAAGGAGCAAAAGTGGCAGTGAAGTTGTTTCATGTGGAAAAACTGCAGATTTCTTTTCAGCCTCAGCCACTGTTTCAGAACCAGCGTGAGTCCACTTCAGAAATCATGACCCCTGCACAGAACGGCACAGACCGTATATGGAAAAAAAGAGACAGAATTAATGAGAAGCATACAGCTATTAGGTTTTTAGTTCCAGGCATACGTCCATAAGAGCAAAAAGAGATTTAGTTTGCACAATTAACAACTAATAGAATGAAATACGATATACAACTCTTTGCTGGATGAACTCTTAGTTTTCTGTAAAATATGGACACAGCTTAAAATTATAAATAGACACAGGTGGTACTAAAATATCCCTCTTACAACCTGGCGTTGTTGTGATTTAAAGAAGGCATGGGTCAGTTGCTGGGATCAGTTATGGTTATGGTTTCAAAACTTTCTGTCATACCGCTCCTTTAAATTTCCCAAACACAGAGACCTTGATTTTCTCTGGATGTGCTACCCCTCCCCCACCTGCTGCTGTGGCCTAACTGTAAACTGACTGAGGGAAGGTTCCTACACTTTTCCCCAATTACAAGAAGGACAAATTCAACTGTTTCGAAAACATTTTTGCTCTTGAAGGAGAGATAATATCAAGCTATCAGTGGCCAACTGCAAGCTGGCTACCTGAGCAGACAGTCTGACTAATTAACTAACCTCAGCTTGTTATACTTGTTATAGCTTGATCCTAACAGGAAATTGCTATTAGCACTTGCAAATTGCTTCTAAATTTAGTGGTTGTTTCTTCTATATTTTCTGTAAGTGTAGAGTGTTTTGCTAAAGTATACATATCCCTTGTATAAAAGAAAAAATATAAATATATAAAGAGGCAACTTAACATCAACAACAAACCAAAAAACTTCAACGTGTGAGTGCCGATACAGTAACTTGCAGTGCTATATATACCCCCTGAACTTTCTCATAATTTACTTTGTTACAGCCACTATGTTCAACTATTTTATTTGAGCTGTATGTGACTATGAAAAGGAAGTAAAACTATACATGGTTTTCCTTTTATTTTACTAAGAAAACTGTGAAAGGTGTGCCTGCTTCTCACATCTAGAGAGCAAAGGTTTTGCAAATTATTATCTGCAAAATAGCGCAAGCTCATTCAGATTGGATATAGAACATCAGACAACATATTGGTGTGCTCAAGGTGATATGGAGTGTTAGTTTTCCAACAAACATTGCATTTAAAATAATAATAATAATATTGGCATTGGGCTGCACGGTGCTCCAGTTGGTAGCACTGTTGCTTTGCAGCAAGAAGGTCTTGGGTTCAACTCCCAGCCAGGGGTCTTTCTGCATAGAGTTTGCATGTTCTCCCTGTGTATGTGCGGGTTCTCTCTGGGTACTCTGGCTTCCTCCCACAGTTCAAAAACAAGACAGCTTGTTTAACTGGTCTTTCTCAGTTGCCCTTTGGAGTGAATGGGTGTGTGCGTGGATGTTTGTCTTTGTTTTGCCCAGCGATGGACGGGCGACCTATCCAGGGTGTACCCCGCCTCTTGCTCGTAGATCACTGGAAATAGGCACAAGCTCCCCTGCGACCCTGTATAGAAGAAATGGGTATAGAAAATGGATGGATGGAGGTTGGTTTTATGTGACCTGAGCTCTCTCTTTCACATGTTTGCTGATTCCCCAACAGCTGAGGTTCTCAGTCTTGGTCCTCAGGACCCACTGTCCTGCATCTTTAGGTGTTTCCCTGGTGCTAGACACCCGACTTGAATGAATGGATCATTAGCAGGCTTCTAGAGCACTTGATAGCATGGTGAGGAGGTAATGTAATCGTTCGAATCAGGTGAGACACATCTAAAACATGAATGACAGTGGTTCCTGATGACCTGGGTTGAAAAACACTACCCTGCAAGGCTTGTGGCAAACTGCAAACTGCAGATCTTTTGTATTGTTTTCATTATATTTACTCTATGTTACCAAAATAATCTCCTACACTGATAAGCAGGTATAGACAATGGATGGATGAATAGATTATTGATTTTATGTCTTGCAGTTATATTAAATCTGTGTTTATGTTGATTGTGAGCTAATTCTCTTCTCTATTGTTGCCTGCTTCTATATTTAGCTAAAAATGTAATTCTTGCTCTCTGACTCTTTTGGGCTTCCTGCATCCCTTACATCATCATCTCCATCAGTATATGGAGTCTTCCTTTGCCTGTTTTCAAATCCATGAGCAGTGTTGGCAATCTTCCTCAGTGGATTTTGTCTTTGTGTTTCTCTTGTTACTGGATTTAGTATTTAGGACTCCCTGATTTGAGTTTTTGTATAGTGAAATAAAGCTTTTATCCAAATCTTAGTCTGTAAGCTTGTATTTTGGGTTCTTCCAACACTCTTCACTAACAATCCAGTGCTTTAATCCAATATTTTTGTGATGACACCATCATATTTGCTTATATTCTTTTGGTCTGTTTTACATCTCCAGAAAATGATTACAACTGAATTAGATGCATTTGGGAATATGTGATAACACAGACTGTTATGCCCTGTCCCCTCAATGCCAGATGGGGATTCGATATGACTTAATGAAGCCCTATTTTTATTTCAGGAAAAACAACTCTCAGTTTCCATCCACCGATTAAAGCCCAGATAAATGTTTTTAAGATGTTGACTGTTTCTTGGTAAGCCATACCATCAGACTGGTCATCCACCTGGAGACTTTTATTCTTTGAACGGGCTTTTCTAACCGATTGCCTAACCACAAATCCATGAGGAGAAGTGTGGCTTCCACTTTGGATGTTGAATTGTGATCCAGGCCTTTGGTGGATCTGTAGCAGGCTCCAAGAGGGTCCCAAGAGGGATTTTGTGGGAGTATGGGGTGCCAGGGATGCTTTTAAGGGCTATTCAGTCCTTGAATCCGCAAAACAAGAGCAGTGTCCGCATGCGGAGCACAAAGTCAAACAGTGCCAGTTGGACTCCACCAGGGTTGCTCCTTGACCTGACACCTCAACAGTGGGGAGCAGTTTGTCTGGTTTGGGAACATCAAAGCCCCCTCTCGCAGACAATGTTGTTTTGCTGGCATCTTTAAGCAATAAATTTAAATGGTTTCATAGATGAATTTGAACCAGCCAGAATTAGAGTGGGACAGAAAGGAGACTCCAGGGCACACTCAGAACTTTCAGGAAAGACTATACAGTGAAGAAAATAAATATTTAAACACCCTGCGACTTTGCAAGTTCTCCCATCTTAGGTGCATGCCCACTGTGAGAGACATAATCTAAAAAAGAATCCGGAAATCACAATGTGTAATTTTTTAATAATTTATTTGTGTGTTACTGCTGCAAATAAGTATTTGAACACCTGCCAATCAGGCCAAAAACCTGTTAGTCCGCCTCTAAAACGTCCACCTCCACTCCACTTATTATTCTAAATTAGAAGCACCTGTTTGAGGTCATTAGCTGCATAAAGACACCTGTCCACCCCACACAATCAGTAAGACTCTAACTACTAACATGGATAAGACCGAAGAGCTGTCCAAAGACACCAAAGACAAAATTATAGAGCTCCACAAGGCTGGAAAGGGCTATGGAGCAATTGCCAAGCAGTTTGGTGAAAAAAGATCAACTGTTGGAGCAATTATTAGAAAATGGAAGAAGCTAAACATGACTGTCAATCTCCCTCGGACTGGGGCTCCATGCAAGATCTCACCTCGTGGCGTATCAATGATCCTAAGAAAGGTGAGGAATCAGCCCAGAACTACACGGGAGGAGCTGGTCAATGACCTGAAGAGAGCTGGCACCACTGTTTCCAAGGTTACTGTGGGTAATACACTAAGACGTCATAGTTTAAAGTTTCCCCTGCTTAAATCAGCACACATCCAGGCCCGTCTTCAGTTTGCCCATGACCATTTGGATGATCCAGATGAGTCATGAGAGAAAGTTCTGTGGTCAGATGAGACCAAAGTAGAACTTTTTGGTCTTAATTCCACTCGCCATGTTTGGAGGACGAAGAATGATGAGTACCATCCCAAAAACACCATCCCTACTGTGAAGCATGGGGGTGGAACCATCATGCTTTGGGGGTGTTTTTCTGCACATGACACAGGACGACTGCACTGTATTAAGGAGAGGATGACCGGGGCCATGTATTGCCAGATTTTGGGGAACAACCTCTTTCCCTCAGTTAGAGCATTGAAGATGGGTCGTGGCTGGGTCTTCCAACATGACAATGACCCGAAGCACACAGCCAGGATAACCAAGGAGTGGCTCCATAAGAAGCATATCAAGGTTCTAGAGTGGCCTACCCAGTCTCCAGACCTAAACCCTATAGAAGATCTTTGGAGGGAGCTCAAACTCCATGTTTCTCAGCGACAGCCCAGAAACCTGGCTGATCTGGAGAAGATCTGTGTGGAGGAATGGGCCGAAATTCCTGCTGCTGTTTGTGCAATCCTGGTGACAGGAAAACCTTTGACCTCTGTAATTGCGAACAAAGGCTACTGTACCAAATATTAACATTGATTTTTAAAGGTGTTCAAATACTTATTTGCAGAAGTGAACTTACTCATGCAAATATATCAAGAAATTTCAAAAATTACCACTAAACTCTACTTTCGTTCATCTCATGACTACAGACGGGGATGACCCAGCCAAGAGAAACTATTTGGTCCGACTCCCCTGACCTTTATCTGATTGTAAAGATACAACCAGCATAACAGTCATTATAAGCGTCTCGCCCATTATTTATCTGTCTTTATCTTTGCTCAGACGGGCCACAGATGACAACTTCTAAGTATGCTCTGTAAAGCTCTGCCTTCTCCTGAATGATGACTATCTCTATTCACAGATGTTAAAAAATAGCCTCTGTGGCCTGCTTGTGTATTCTAAAAAGAGGTCAATAAAGTCGAGTCCATTAGAAAGTATGGCATTAGTAAGAGTAGCAATGAATCTTAAACAAGGAGAGCTGGACTGTTCCAAAGCTCTGGGCATCTGGGAGCAGCAGTCAGTGCTGAGTGGCTCAGTGATGAATGTTTGGATGTGTCAGGATCCATGGAAGCCAGCAACTCATGTAGGGCCATCAGGCCCTGTGTTTTCCCAGAAGATCAGAAAGTGGAGAGGTGGCAGGTGGGTAGGGGAGGGTTTATAAGCTGTATCACTCATATGGCTTTCAACTAAATAGGTGTATTTAAAGTAATAGACAGCTCTAGTCTGTTTCCTATTTCATGCATCCCTTTTCTTACTGCGAGCTGTAGTATGCAGCCTGGGCTAAAGGAATAAAAGGAAGGAAACACACTTTGTGGAGGTATTAGGGAGATATTCAAATTTTCTATGCTTTTACAAAAAAAAAAAACTGCATCATTAGAGTAAGAAAGGCCTGCAAAACCTCCAGTTATCAGAGCGCACAGGAAATAAATTTATCCCTACCGCTGTACACAACTCTTAGCTTGAAATATTTCAGCTGGTGCAGGATTGGCAGGGTGAAAGGTTAAAATGGTTATTTACATTCTGAATATGTAAACAGAGAAGCAATATTCTCACATACACATATCTCAAGCCAGCGCTGTATAAAAAAAATCATACCAAAGTGAAGGTGCTGAATCTCATCTGAAATGGCACCACTCAGTAAAAAATGACAAGTGAGACAAACAAGTCATTGAAGCCTTTGATCAAGAGCCTTTAGAAGTCAGGGGACTTTTGAACTTGAAATTGGCTCGTTTGTTTTAGATTTCAGTGGCTATCCCTTTTATATGTACATAAAAGAGGAAATAAAAGACACGGTGTACCAGGGTAAGTGCTTCCAATGATGCTGCAAATAAGCTTGTAATAAACCCTTTTCGCTGAAGGGGACAACAAAGACCAAAATCACACAAGAGGTTAATGTGTGGACATTCAACAAGAATGTCTACACTTATAATTTAAGCCGATCTTCCGCTTAATGTATTAGATTCTGACAGTTATGAGATTGTCACAGTCACCTTGAGTAAAAATACTATAGCTTTATGATGTTTACGCAAACATTTAAAATCTGAAAAGGCAAAACAATTATATAAAATATTGATGAACTTTTTTTCCTTTTCATTAAACACACCTAAAGTAAGAGCTCACACTATTTTTGGTTTACTAATACATCGATTAACCATACTTACTTTGATATTTTAAAATTTGGTAAAGCTGCTGTCACAATTTTTCTTTTCATGTTATGTATGCTGACAAAATGAAAAACGTGTTATGCTGCATCAAAATTGGGATCCGGTGTGTGAATTCACAGTGTTCTGCCTCGTAATGACTGGGTAACTTACTTTCACTGTGATATGACCATCATGTTGCGTTTATTTATCTATAAACAGATTTAAGGATCAACTGGTGGTGAAAGTTTCAATTCTCTATCGGTGCCACCAAGTGATCAAATATTTATTAGCCAAATTGATAAGAATGCAGTACATACCGTCGGCTACACTTTCAGTTTCAAGAATCTGACAAGGTGAGTTCATCTCCAGTGTCTGCATAGCACTGCATGAATTTAAATTATAATATTGGTTCATTGATGTGATATTTGAGTAGCGGTTGCAGCACTCGTACTTGACATATTCAACAAATCCATGTCAACCTAGCTTATGTTGTGATCAAATTATGTATGCTATGGTGTCAAATATGTAAAAAGGTGATGCTAGAGTGGAATTACCTAAGGAATTTTTATATTTTATATTTTCCTGCACCACTGAAATGCAAGGCAGTTACCCAATAGTGTCATAGGGATATAAAATCAAAGATCAATGACATATGCTTTGAAGTATAAACCAGGATAATTTACAGCCCCAAACAAAAATGTGAATTCAGTGAAAATTATAATCAGCAAGTTAGAGCTCAAAGAGAAACAGAAATCGTTATTAGCCAAAAAAAAAAGACAGATCAGTACATTATTGACTATTAATTTCGAATTTATCTTTCTTGTAAGATAAGCTAAAGTGCTGTACCCTTCTTTCGCCAGCTGACCGCCAGTGCGCAGCAACAGGTTGGGGAATGGCATGGTTGTGTTAAACTAGGCTCCACAGAAGCCACTTTTTTGTCAAGTCATAAAAATTATTTTCCACCACAGAAACCATGAAAATGTTAAGCAGTTTCAAAACTATATTAGCATATAATTAACTAAACTATATTAGCAATAATAGGCCCGTGCCTACTTACAACATTAAGCATTGTTGCGACTGCGCAAACGTGATCTGGTGCACATGGAGTAAGCTCAGGCACAATGACATGCAGGTACCAGTCCTCAGGGGAAGAAACAGGGTTGCTAATTGGACAGGCGGATCTGGAGCAGTGTCCAGTCATCAAAACTGCCACAGCATATCTGTATGATCTAAGTGAGTTGAAGGGGACTGTGCCTCAGGAGATCTGGGTACAAAACTCGTAGTCTATAAGCGCCACTTCAAAGAGCCTGCCTCTTGTATTCGAGCCTGGGTTCTGCACGTTTTGTAGCCACTGATCTGCAGGGTGACTCAGATGCCATTCCACAGTTTCTTCTGCCTCTGGAGCAGAAACAGGATGTTTCAGCAAAAGTTTGTTTACTTGCAGATATAGTATGTTGCTAAGTAACGCAAATAAGTTCTGACTACCTTCTGGTTCTGTTCTTAAATTGTATAGTTTCTTCTTTTTACATTTGAGTCTGAGGGTTACCACATAGGTGACTGCAATCAGTAGATTTTAATTATGTGTGCTTTAATAAGTTAATCTGCACCATTTTAGCTAGAAGAACCTGAAATTAAATTAAAAGAAATATTTCTTTTAGGTTAAGGTATAAAATATATTTGAAAAAATATTAAAATATATAAAATAAGGCATAAATATTTGTCAAACTGATGTAGTGACATTTAACTCACTGAACTGTGAGCTGGTTGCTAAGATCACTGTTACCGTCTCAAAAAACTACTGCTCTGACATCCCTTTTTTTTTTTTGGCAGCACTAGAGGCCTTTATTTTTTCATTTTTCCAACAGTAGGTAGACAGGAAGAGGGCAAAGAGAGGGTGAGACTTTCAGCAAAGGTCGCCAGGTCCGGGACTTGAACATAGGACAGCCGCACCTTGACATCCCTTTTACATTATAGCTGTGACGTTGCCATACCAGCATAGTTCAGCGGACATTTGCTTTCTTTCAGACTGCCATTTTTGCTCGGATTACAAATAGACTGACTGGTCTCCCCTTCAGGCAGGCAAAAGGGCAAACCACTTGATGACTGGTTATCAGCATTTGAGAAACAAACATGGCATCTACTGAACTGTTGTGTATTATTCACATCTGAATGCATCTGTTGTTGAAAATCGCACCTACATTAGTTTTTTTGAATAGGTTTGGATTGAAAGGCATTGAGAATGGCACCCACACTTTTCAGGTATGTTTGTAGGGTGGCACTTTTTGATTTTTAAAAAACAGAGCAGTTACAGATGTAGTCCATCCTTAAAGCATCACATGCAAAATCAGAGCATGCAAACAAGCAGAAAACAGGAGTATATGGCATGCAGGAGGGATAGGTATACACATTTATTGGTACCGCTGGTAAAGATGTGTGAAAAGACCTAAGAGGAAGCCTTTTGCTGCAATAGCATGTTCTCACATTGATAAAAAACGCTGCAGTTCTTAACTGTGAGGTTTTTTTAAAATCCTCCATCAATGTTAGCACAACAAACTTGAGTCCTTATCCAGCCATTTTTGAATTATTACTCTGACTATATCGAGCTGTAAAGAATAATTCCTCCCTTTCCAGATTTCCTGTGTTTTGCTCTGATATTCGCACAAAAGTAACCTAAATAAATACAAAAAGCTTTTTTTCTTTCTTTTACCTAAAGAAAAAAGCTAATCAAACCAGTCAGACTCTGAATGCAAAGATATCCCACCTCCAAACACTGAACTCCACACTCTCCTGGTAAATCTTAATATTAACTGTGCTTGACCACATTTCTTTCTATTTAAGAAAGATCTTACATAGAACCTGTCACATGTAAACATGTCAACATGAAAAAGACTAAACAATCTCAAAAAGCAAGACATCATGCCTTGATCTAAAGAAATTTAAGAACATATGAAAAAAAAAGTCATGGAAATCTCTGGGACTGCAACAAGCCACAGTGAGAGCCCTTAGTCAAAAACGGAGAAAACATGGAACAGTGGTGAACCTTTCCAGGAGTGGCCAGGCCTACCAATATTACTCCAAAGGGGCACTGAAGACTCAACCAGGTGGTCACAAAAGAACCCAGAACATCTAAAGCTTTATAGGCCTGACTAGGACATTGTTCTTGATTCAACAATAAGAAAGAGAGCGGGCAAAAACAACATCTTTTGGTAAGCCCAGAACTACGGCTTACCAAAAGAACATAAAGACCCGTCTCACCTTTGACAAAAAATATTTTGGTGAGGCCGGAAACGTTTTGGGAAATTATCTGTTGTCTGATGTGACAAATGCAAAACTTTCTGGAAGGTGTATTACCTGTAACGTTAAACTAACAGCGTTCAGCATACCAACAGCCAAATATGGTGGTGGTAGTGTGATGACCTGAGCTGCTTTGCTGCTTCAGGGCCTTGGAAAACTTGAAGTAAGCATTGGAGCCAATTATTTTTTTCTTTAGTAGCAAATCGTAAAAGATCATGTCTGGCCACCAGTTTGTGACACTAAACTGAAGCACATTTGGGTTATGCAGCAGGACAATGATCCAAAGTCCATGAGCAAGCCCAGATCTCAATGGCTACAAATACAAAGTGATGGTTTGGGCATGGCTTTAACAAAGTCAGGACTTAAATCAGATTGCAGCATGACCTTAAAAAAAAGTTCATGTTCAAAAGAAGTCCAATGTGGCTGAATTAAAACAATTATCTAAAGAAGAGTTTCCCAAAATCCTTTCACAGTGATATTAAAGTTTAACACACAAACTCTTAATAATAACTGTTCCCGCCAAGGATTGTACAACCAGTTAGCAGATTTAGGGAGTAATTCCTCTTTCAACTAGAGCCAGATCAGTTTTGATAGCTTTTTTCCCTCAATAATTGAACTCATCATTTAAAAACTGAATTTTGTATTTACTCAGGTTATCTTTTTCTGATCTGAAACATTTGAGCTTGACAAGAAAAGCAAAACAGAAGAAATCTGTAAGTTAAACATTTTTACATGACTATAGATATGATATGATACCACTTTAGGCTTTTTCCTTGCAGCCATTTCTTGACTTATGTAGATAAACATGTTCATCGGTCTTTTTGATTCGCAAGAGCAGCTTAAACAAAAAACAAAACAAAGCCTCTTTATCATCATACAGTATTTATACCTAAAGAAAATCAAGGATTACAAACTTAAAAAAGTAAACAAATCCACAGTTACTTTTATTTTCAATGAACTGTTCAGTGTGTCATTAGTTTTGGCACAGGGGCATTTTCATTACCCTTTTTGCCCCACTGAATTAACATTCGCATAGTAAAGTTTGGACTTGTCAATTTTTTTGGTTGAAGACTATGCCACTGAAATGAAAAATTAATTTAACATCTTTACCAGGGGTGCCAATACATTTAAACTGAAACTGTAGCCAAGATCATGTTGCCTTTAGTAAGACAAGTCAGCTTTGGACATAAGCAACACCAAACTTTATCATGTAACAACTGAATATGCAGCAGAGAGCCCACAGCAGACACTTCATATGCATCTAATCAGTGAATCAGTGAATCGGATCAGTGAAATTTTGACAGGTGGACAGCACCTGTGTTGGGAGCGAGTGTCTCTTGTATCCCTCTGTAGGCGGCATGGCGCTTTGCCTGTTCTCTGGTCCCAATGTGCTCCCGGAGTCTCAGCTGCAGCACTGCTGTGGCCCTCACAGAGACTGTTTCACAAAAAAGTAAGGGCACCACAACCCACTTATGTCTCGCATGAGGGACAAGCTCCATCTCGTCCCAGTAACAAGGTGCGCATCAGTTTAACGAGCAAGGCATCATGAGACACATGCACGGTGTCACCTAGAAAGGCACCATCTGTTACGTGCTGGTTATAAAGCCAGCCCAAATGCCAGGCAAAGGCTATAAAATTCAAAAGGAAGATTTAATTAAAAGCTGATTCATGGAATCTAAAAACCCAAACAGGCTAAACAAAAACACAGGAAACAGGGCAAGAAAAGGATCTAATATTGGATAAAAACCTTCAAAAATTAAATAAAGTATCAAAAGTAAACCTTGGAGATGAAACTGGAGAGAAAGCAGGAATAGTGCAAAGGGGACGAGGGAGGAGAGAAAACTTTTTCACATGTTAGTTTGTTTGGTTCCGGTATGTTTATGTGGGATTTTGCAAGATAAACCAGCATAAATTAATGCATAACTGTAAAGTGGAAGGAAAAATAGCACATGATACTAGTCCTGTGTGCATATGGATTTATTGAGCCCCCGAGTCAGACACTCACCCAGAGACTGATATTTCTGCTCATTCTTTTTTTGCAAAATAGCTCAAGCTCAGTCATTTTGTTCACTAATGTTTACTAACAATCCTCTAAACCCTTCACAAAACAACTTTATTTGTACTGATTTTAAATTACACACAAGTGATCTCTATTTACTATTTAGATTACTTCAAGGGGATGTTGGTTGCAGTGATTTGATTAAAAGATATCAGCTTCAATGGGGCTAAATACATATGCATGCACTTTTTAGATTTTTTTGTCTAATTTTTTCTTTCACTTCACACAAAATCTTTTCGTAGTCTTTCACATAAAACACACTTGAGTTTGTGGTTGTCATGTGACAAAATGTGGAAAAGTACAGGGGGTTTTAATCCTTTTGCATGAAGAAGGAGTTGACTGGGTAGCCTGAACACTTGGCTTGAAGAGTAGAAAAATCCCAAATTGGCAAACTGACAATGACTGTAAACAAACTGCAAAGCCTCATATCCACAAAGCTAAACTCAGCAAAGATATATTTAACAAAGTTTATTCACTGTCATAACCCCAGTGGGAGGTAACCGAATATTATTCACTTTCAATTCCATCTGATCAAGAGATAAAGCTTACATTCTGGCTGCATCTACCTTTCTCCTGCCTTAGATAAGAGTTACATTAAACCGCGACGTATATCAGATAATCTATCAGTGTCCCTGGGATAATTTTCCTCCCCCAGCTCTGGCACAGAAAGACAGAATTAAGGGGCAAGATTGAAATAAATTACTTTAATGTGCAAGCCATGCAGAGCCATCACATTTATAAAAAGGCAGCTTCCCTTGTTTTCAAATGAGCAAACTGGTATTGGTAAGGGCCACTGCTTAAGTGTAGCACACATTAATAATAGATTACTGATATATATCCCAGAATCCCTCTAAATGTTGCTTTAGCAA
Organism: Girardinichthys multiradiatus; assembly: GCF_021462225.1. NCBI lineage: Eukaryota > Metazoa > Chordata > Actinopteri > Cyprinodontiformes > Goodeidae > Girardinichthys > Girardinichthys multiradiatus. The sequence goes on along the minus strand of NC_061795.1, from coordinate 24,286,563 downwards.
AGGTTAATCTACCTGTTTGCCTGGATGTTATCTTAATGCTGGTATTTGTTAGTGACATTCATCGATGCTGAATTATTAATAAATCATGGATTTAACTTCTAATTACCTGTACCTCTTGACTTTTTATTCCCCAGGTCATAAGAACAGACTTCTCCCTGTTTTATAAGTACTACCTTAGAGCACCTGTGTGCCAAACAGTGACAAATAAGCAATATATTACTGGTACCAGATCAAGCTGAATGAGCTTATCCTGTCCCACAAGCTTTGGGCCGTTATGGCTCCTCCACACAGCTCCAAATAAGCCATTTTTCACCAGTCCCACTGGTGGTTTTGACTTTATTGATTTAAGTCCACAATGTGGCTGTTGATACTCTGGAGGTGGACTAGTGTCTATCCCAGTAATGAGCTTGTAAGCTGTAAACTAAGTCTGCCATGGCTACCATTATTCTGGAATCAGGGCCATTAAATTGCCTATTTTATTTGTTCTAAGCACGGTCTGGCTTCACAATAAACAGACTTCTGGATTGTTAAGCTATACCTCTGACCTAATGGCTTCTTGCACACATTTTAGAAAGGCCCGTTATCATTGAAAGCTGAACAGGAAACTATATATGTCACCCTTTCTATTTTTAGTAGAGATGCATTGATCTGTCCTAGCTGTGGCATGAACTGTGTTTTTGTCCTCTTCCCTGAGATTTGGGTTGTTCTTTCCTTCCAATACAAGATTCCAGTTGTTTCTATTGGGCAAAAAGTGTTTCTAACAGAAGAATTGTTTCTGGTGGGTGAGGAGAAATCCAGCCTCTTCACCTGTTAACTTCCATGGAACTCATCAACTTTCTGGCATCAATGATCTTTGTAGCAAAAGTGCTCATTATAACATTTACCAATAAGACGCCACACATCCATTAAGTTGTCGTTTCCAATAAAACTTATTTGTAAAAAAAAAGCAATCCATAGAGAGTGACAGAATCCAAGATGGTGCAGTTTAAGTCACAAAGATATCCATATATGGTAGGAAGGCTTCATCAGCTTGGAAAAAGCTGACTAAGATTTTGTTTACATGCCATGCTGTACATAATTATGTTTCATACAGGACTCTGGCTACTTCCATTCAAAAGAAACATTTTGGTAAAATCAAAAGATACTTTCAACTTAAATCTGGCATTGGAATGAAAAATTTGGGGCTAAATCGCATAAACAGGTAGTTTACTGGATATGCTTTAAACTAGTGTTACATTACAGCAGTGCTTCAGCGTGCTTCAGGATGTGTTAATGGTTTTATGGACGGTTGCAGACAATTGCTGCAATTAGTTACCAACCGATAAATATTAATTTGCTCCTTATCCTCATTTAAATTCAAAGTAATTCACGCCAGCCATTAATCCTGGCATATCTAACTTTCCACACCCACTCAGCAATAACTTTTTTTTATCACTTTCACCTAATGTGCTCAACAGAAACTTTTAATTTATTAAGTATCCCCTTTAAAAGGATACAGCCTTCCAGAAAATGGGTACACATACATGCTCAGAGTTGCAAACATCCACACAGTCATGCACTCTTCCACTTGACACATCCTAAGCCCAGTGACATGAGTGGGATCCTCTCAGAGCACTTTTGGGATGTGAAGAAAGCGAGAAAATTGAGAAAAAGCAGCATAGGAAAAAAACCAGAGTGGGAGTGAGGGACTCAACTGTAATGCTATTGAAAAGCGATTTGTGAAGCCTGTGCATATGCATACAGGCCTACAGTCCCCATCTGCCCACATCAACAACTCACTGCTGGTGACATCAACCAAGACAAAGAGTTCTCGGATGCTCCAGATGTATCATGTGGGTGGTATAATAAAATCTAATCCAAGTCGAAGTCAATTGTTTTTGCCGGGGGATATGGAGTTGCATGCATGCATACCCCTGCACGTAGATAACATTGTCTGATTCCTGCCCTTCTGGTCACATGGAAAATCTTAGCCTAAATATTCTCTGCCTTTTAAACATGGGAAAACAATTATCGAGGGTGTAATTAAAGTATTGGTAGGACAAGTGCAACTTTAATTGAATGGCAGCTAAATGACAGTCAAATGACAGTGAAGCAGCCTATTCTTGGCATATTCGTTATGGTATATGTGAAGTCTCATCAGACTAAACAAGAGCAGAGTATGACCTTACAGCTCGAGGCTTTTCGCGTGATTATCCAGTTCCAGGATTGACAGATGTCTACCGAACGAAGTTCATATAAGAAGCCAGATAGACTCTGCATGGCACAAATGAATTGATTTTGATTCATGACTACCTAAAGGGCTCTACTGTTTGCTTCTAAATGCAAATAAAGATGGCTTGTAAAAGTCACTTTAGTACCAGACTAGACAGAGCAGGCTGTAAAAAATCCCTGCAAACTGGAGCCAATAGCTGGAGGTTAGAGTGTTGTCTCAGCCACAGTCAGGTCAAAGTCATCTACCTTTGGAGTCCATAAAAAATCCACTAAAAGACAGACCTCAACTGACCTGAAGCCACCCTTGTGTGTATGTGTGTGTTTTAGTCTTTCATGCACATTCCCTGGAGTAAAATCTTCACACCGACTAACTTAGAATGGTGTGATGAGAGATCACTACACCTCGCCTGCGACCACAACTTTCTCACAACTGGTGTCAGAGGGAGTCACTGATGAGGGGATGATGAACAAGTGTGCGACAGCTTAGTGAGAAAGATCAAGAGGTTACTCCAGAAAAAAAATATGGATCTGGTGTCTTTATGTGGAAAAGGCAGCTAAACTGGAATTTATGCGTTTGCAGGGGTACAAAGAGGGAGGGCATGCTAACTCCAGGATATGGTGCTCACATGGAGCATCTATGGAGTTTGACCTCACCCTCACAGGTGACTAGGCAGGGGCTGGTGCGAGAGTCCCACAGTATAATAACCTTGAGTAAATGTACTCAACATTTTAAATACAATGTCTGAAATTATGTAGTTATTTTTTATTTAAAACAGAAAAGCAATTCATTTTCCAACTGTTGCAAAAATATTGTAACATATGTTGGCATTATGGACCTTAAAAATGAGACTTTTTGGCATGCATATGCATATATATGCTTCCTGGCCAGGATATTTTTAAAAGAAACCAAAACTCAAGGGCAGAGCTCGTGACAAGTCAGCATCAGTCCCTCCCACCTCACTATTTGTAATTATAGTAATGACGCCTGCTTCAAATTTCGAATTAATCACACAATATTTGTCAGACACCACAAATAAAAACATTGTGCCCAGAATATGTGTCAACAGCAAGCTGCAAGAGCGTCCAAGCGTGGCCTTCAACAATAGAATGATGTCATTTTGTTCCTGCAGTGTTGGGACAGAGAACACATTTCTCTGTTCTTATACATATTGGCCTTATTCCTGAATCAGAAAGACTAACAAACACACAGAGTCAAGCAGAAGCCTAACTGGTTTTATCAAGTCAACTAGGTTAAGATTCAGTTCCTGTTTTTTTTCTCCACTGTCACTTTTTGTCTCTGTTTTACAACTTAATGTTCTTTAAATTTTGAGCATTTATTTTATTTTACCTTGACACACACACACTCTACAGACAGAGACAGCTTTTCTAGCAAGATCATTTTTGTTACTGTAATTAACTTGTTTCAGAATCCCGGAGACAAACCACCAAACAACCAGATGAAAACAGCCAGTACCTACCTGGAGGGATGACCTAACATTAGGTCAAACAGATCGTTCAAAGCATAGGGTCAGTCTGCCTAGCTTATTGGCTTTTCTTAACTCTGAGAATCTATTTACTTATCTTCCAACTGGCTGTGATACAACTCCTTTTGCAAAATGTTTCTGGTACATTTATTGATAATACTTGCACAGAACCCCACAGCAAAACAAATCCAAACTATCCTTTTAAGAGAAACAGGTGGAACTATTTTACTTTCCACATTATGGCTGTTTGCATTTTTCAGGACTCGAAATATTTCCAAACAGACAAATGTGTTTGCTTGTGTAGTATTCTTTTAGCCAGCTGACCTGCAGTTCGTTGCAACAGGTTGGGGATGGGAAAGGCTGCACTACTACTATACAACTCTGGTCAATTTGTTACTTTTCCTGGCATGTTATTAATATGACTTTAAATTGTGAAATTGTAGCTATTACTGTAACTTTTTAAAACCTTCATACCAGTTACCATCCTCTGCCTTCAGGTGACTGTTCTCATCACTGTGCTGGGTATTTTCTAGGTAAAGAGAGGCTCTGGTCCTGTCCTCTTTAGTGCTGTGGACTGAGAGACTCCAGGGACAACACTGTATTGGCTGTGTGTCAGGAGAAGATTTAAATATCCCTCTGCTTTTAGACTCCAGCTGGAGTGACACCACAGAAAATAACCCTCATTAGCATCAACCAAAGTCAAAGGAAGGGCAAACTCAAGTAATGAAAAATATCCAACCACCTACGTGTAGCTAGCTTGAATTTTCCGTAATCAAAAACAGACATGAAAACAGAAAGCAGTCTTGCATGAAACATAATTCTTCAAATATTATTAGCAGTAAATGATTAGAATCGTAAGCACGGGGATCATCTTGTCTTGGAGAGGCCTTCAGCACTGCTGTCTGCTGCCTGACAGCTCATTGATGTGTTTGCTCGTATAGCTGTCAACTGTTTACAGCTGGGTAGCACCCAGCTGATAGAGACTTATTGACGATGCCACGCAGCTGCTCGCTCACAGCAGGATGCAGTCCGGAGCCCATGGGAAATATAGTTTTCCACAGCTCTTGGCCCTTGTGGCCTTCAGTTTACTGCAGGGCTCACTCTGTAATTTTCCTTCCACATTACCTCAGTTATTACACAGCACCTGAGGACATCTTAACCCAGCTTCTTGTTGTAGTAGCGCGTCTTAAAGGGATGGTTCAGGATTTTTAAAGTGAGGCTCTGTTACAAAAGGTTATAAACAGTGGGCATTAAAAAGGGATAACAAAGTTTTAAAAAGTTATAGTTTAAATACATTTAACATTTATGGCATGCTGTTCCTACCATTTAAAATCCTTTTCATGAGATGGAAAAGTAAGCTTTGGAGTAATGCGGTGCTACCCCTCCCCCACCTGTTGCTCACCAGTGCTCAGTCAGCTGAAGTAAGGTTGCAACACTTTCAATCAGTTACAAGAAACACAAAGTTTAAAACTATGGCTTTAAAACAGGTCTCTTAAAGCAGCTGTTTGCAGGCTAGCCCTAACCAGACTAACTAGTGAACAATGTAATATCAGCTTGTTATATTTGTGTCACTCTAGAAGTATCAGAATGGCCAATCTCTGTACCAAACATGTTCAATCTATATTTTTGATTGTATCTATGTAGAAAAATCAAAGTAGTGTACATAAATTATAATTGTAGTAGTTCATATTTTAGCAGGAGTAGAAATAATTGTTCCTCATTTGTTTAAATGAAAGCAAAAAATCATATTTTAATTAAAACGTTTTGTGTAAACAACAATGAAACCTTGGTATTTTACTAAGGGCTATCATACCCATATCTCATACCAGCTCATAAACTTTGATATCAATCCAAATTAGCTGGTACTGGAAGCTGAAGCTAATAGCTAATGGGACAGGGATCAGTTTCGTGTTCCCTGTAAATGTTTCACACAGGAAGATCAATAGTGGCCCGAAAGTTTTCATATTTAGATTTGTTTTTGATAGGAAAAGACACAGGTATCTCTCAAAAGATAATAAAATAATTTAGAAGTAGTCACATTTTGAAAAAAAAAATATATATATATCTTTTAATTTTGATTTTATTAAAACATTTATGTTGAAAATGATCTATACCCTAATAATCAAGAGAAACATCTTCATTGGAATTAAAACAATAATATTATGATTGCTGACCAGCTTGTAGCAAGTTTCTATTGGTATTCTGATGGCTTATCTTTGGTGATGAGATTCATCTCTGAGGTTGGAGGGCGTTTTAGTCACCACCTTGATTTGTAGCTTCCTCCACAAATTCTCTATTAGATTCAAACTGGGACTCTGGTGGCCCACTCCAAAATTATATTCAGTCTGAAGAAACATGTTGGTAAAACTAAAAGATCATTTTAAACCCACATCTGTCATGGGTATGAATGATGCTGGGCTTACCTGTACCTCCATTTTTAGGAAAGGTTTTGAATGTAGGTGTGTGTATGTGCGTGCACGTACCTGAATGACTATTGGTGGATTTGTGATCTATGTGGTCTAGTCGTTATAATATAATGTTTCTGTAAAAAATACCTAAAAAAACTAATAAAAAAGAAGCAACCATAATAACTTTGGTGGTCATGTTCATCACATCTACTGAGACAGTAGAGCTTCTCATCCAGCTAGCAGGGCTGGAGAGAATTCATGGCAGGATTGGCCACTGATAAACAGCAATATGCACACAGACACACAGGGCTCTCGCAGCTACTTGGCATTATCACTATAACATCATGACAAGGATGTCATTTGGTTAACTATTGCTGGCATAGCTGACAGTGGGAAATAATAGAGGCAAGTGTGAGATCAGCCAGGAGAGGAATTAAGGCAGAAAAGAGAAAAGATGGAAATCATGTCCACGGGCACGTCTCTTCTGGCGGAGTAATAATGAGCAACAGAGTATTAATGCCTCAAATATATAATTAATTGTGGAGAGCGTTTTGCTTTCCATACCTCCCTCAATTTCTCAACATCCTCTCGAGGGCACTTCATTCTGACCTGGCAACATGCAAAATACCTTGTCACAAACAATCTCCCCAGTAGTGCAATTATTATTTATTGTAACAGGAACAAAAAAAACAAAGGGCTCTGATCTAACTTGATCCATGGCTGATTAATTGACTCACTTGAAAAGGCCATAATTCCCGTCCTGTGTAATGGGGCTTGATGGAACAAGTGATGCTGTTGAGGCAGTCTCTCAGCTCTGTGTCTGTATGAGGCTGGTTAGATTTCTAAAAGGACAAACAGGGCAGCTGTGCAATCTATATACAACCTAACCTTCAAGCCAATCGAGGGGCTCTTGAGAACACTTTCACAAACAGTCTGAAAACAGAGGTTCCTGTTAAATCAGATTTGATTGAATTGAACAGAGGCCATTCTAGATCAACCTCCTTGCTCTTCAAGTCACTGCATTTAGGGAAACACTTCATCTCAGCTCTCTGGCTGAGAATGGGCTCGGAGTAGTAAGGAGAGTTAGAAGAATATCTTTTCTTATACTAGAGAGCAATGTTCTCCCTTGTTTTGATTCAGAATTCATAATTCACATATCTGTGTTCAAGTGCTGCTAAATACCTCTTGTCAATACTGTACCCTGTTAAAGGAACAGACACAACAAATCTCTGAAAATACTTTGTTTGTGAACTGGGGTTAGTAGCGCGAAGCAGGATAGGTGGTTTTCTTGAGTCAACTTTTTTAGCATCACAAAGCTGGTTCACTCCTTACCTAGATCTGTTAATATGGTACCGTATGGTGGAAACCAGAGAAACCTAGATGAAGCAGGTTAGGTTTCCAGATTGTCCCTCTCTCCCAATAACTGTCCTGATGATCAAAGGTCTGGCAGCGCAGGCTAAGTGTATTCTCCTCTTAAAGTTTCCTAAAGTTGCAGTTACATCTTATTTTCATCAGTAATTGTTTGTGAGAGGTATCTCAGCAGAATAATACTGAAGTACCTGAAGTACAGAGACTGATGTCACTGAGATTTGAAGAGAATTTTCAGATTGTGAAATAAGTTTAGAAAAAAATAGAGAAAGAAGAAAAAAAAATGGGGAGAAAAAGATAAATTGTACAAAGGAATTAAATAAAATCAACTTAAATGAAAAGAGACAGAGAAATTACATTTTACATTGCACATGATAATGTGATAAAAATATTTGATAAACCTGTGGTGTTCTTTTTATAATAACGTAGTGAAGTCTAAGTTTTCTCCTCTTAGAATCTGAAGATTAGAAATTAACATTAATTGTTTCTTAATTAAAATTTCTACCTTTGAAAATGTATCTTTGTCATTTATCAAGATTGTAAGAGCAAAGTGTGCATCATGTTCAGATATTGTTTCTGTACATTTATGTTAAACATCTCTCTGATGTTCAACGCCTAAGCCGTTCATTACAATAACCTTTGCAATGACAAAACATTAGATGTTACGGTTTGTGAGATATAGGACCCCAGAATGCAGACCAGAAGGCACCATGACGGTAAGTGCAAAAGATTTAATAACAAAAAACTCACTCACTACAGGAGGCAGGAACAAAACAAACGGGCAGGCAAGACAGGCATGGCATGATCAAAAAAAAAACAAGACTTGGTTTGAGAACAAGACATGAGCATGAGAGCAAGACATGAGAAAAATGTTTCCGTGACGACTAACTGAACAGGTGTGTATAAATGGAGCATGGTACAGGTGGAAAACAAAACTGATTAACATGGTGCAGGTGAACCGAATAAACTTAATTGACAGACAGAACAAAACGTGGCTGCGGCAAAAACAGAGACTCTAATATACAAACAAAACTTGACAAAACATGAACAAGACTAAAACATGACCAGAAAAATAATAAACAAAAGCATGATTCAAAACTTGAGCAGTGAAAAACATATGGAAAAAACCTGAAACCAAAAAACACCAAATCATAACATTAGATACATTAATGCTTTAATGATTTGGCTGAAATATTTATAGGTTTTTTCATTTGCTTGTTTTTTGTGGTAATTTTTCTTCCTTCCTTTTCAATGTGTTTGGTGCTCTTATTCCAACTCTGCTCGTTTACATGAACACACTTAAATCCAGAGCCTAGGTTCACTTAACAAGTTGATAACGAGCTTTGTAGTACTGCTTAAGAGTGATCTTCAGTGTGAGATTTAGTTTATTCAGATCTGTCCAAGAAAATCTGGATATGTTGAAACTGCTTAGTAGTATACCTCCCAGCTCTAAAAACCAATGAGAACCATGGTCAAAGTAGGAACAAATAAACTAATACCAGGTTCTAAGTAGGAAGGTTGATGGAAATCCATTTTCAAAGAGCTCCTTCAAGTTGCGCCACAACATACATTGAAAATTGATTGTCCAACTGTACCAGTCTATCGTGACCTGCAAAACAAAAAAGCACCCAAAACAGGGCCAGATCCAGAAACAAAATAAAGTTCAGGCGGGCGACCCAAAGGTGGACCAGTGCGGGCACAGAGTTCAGGCAGACGACCAGGAGGATGTCCCAGCGAGACCTAGAGTCCAGGAGGATGGCCGAGCAGAGTAGAGGACCCTCGGAGCATGCAGGAGACTAGATCTGTGGTGGAGCCCTGTAGATCTTGAAGACGGTGATGATGATGGCTGATCAGGAGCAGAAGCGTCGTGCCCGCGACGCAGTCTGCGGCGTGAGGAAGAGGCTGAGGGAGAGACGTAGCGCAGCAGGCCGGTTCCTGGGAGGGGAATCTCTAGCCCCGAGCCCCAGAATGGCGATCGCTGCTCCCTCGCTACCTGTTGCTCCTCCACCACTTCAGCCTGCATGCGCAGCTCTCTGCAGCATGCCGGAGATACTCCCGAAGAGTAATTAACTCTTCTCCTTCTGCTTGGTCCTTTTGGTGGGTTCGTTCTGCCATGCTGTGCGGTAAAGGTAGGACCAAAGTGCAAGGAAGAATCTCAGAAGCCAAAAGAATGCAGGTATGTTTGAGGTTTAATTACTCTCACTCACAGAGCAGGCAGGTAAAACAGAAGAAGACCAGGACACCAGAAACCAGACATAACATTACAAATGACAATGAACCCGCAGGTAACCAAGGCAACCAGGGAACATGCACTACTCAAAAAAATAAAGGGAACACTTAAACAACACAATATATCTTCAAGTAAATCAAACCTCTGTGAAATCAAACTGTCCACTTAGGAAGCAACACTGATTGACAATCAATTTCCCATGCTGTTGTGCAAATGGAATAGACAACAGGGGGAAATCTTTGGCGATTAGCAAAACACTCAATAAAGGAGTGGTTCTGCAGGTGGGGACCACAGACCAATTCTCAGTACCTATGCTTTCTGGCTGATGTTTTGGTCACTTTTGAATGTTGGTGGAGCTTTCACACTCGTGGTAGCATGAGACGGACTCTACAACCCACACAAGTGGCTCAGGTAGTGCAGCTCATCCAGGATGGCACATCAATGCGAGCTGTGGCAAGAAGGTTTGCTGTGTCTGTCAGCGTAGTGTCCAGAGCCTGGAGGCACTACCAGGAGACAGGCCAGTACACCGGGAGACGTGGAGGAGGCCGTAGGAGGACCGCTACCTCCGCCTTTGTGCAAGGAGTAACAGGAGGAGCACTGCCAGAACCCTGCAAAATGACCTCCAGCAGGCCACAGATGTGCATGTGTCTGCACAAACGGTTAGAAACCGACTCCATGAGGATGGTATGAGGGCCTGACGTCCACAAATGGGTGTTGTGCTCAAAGCCCAACACCGTGCAGGACGCTTGGCATTTGCCAGAGAACACCAGGATTGGCAAATTCGCCACTGGCGCCCTGTGCTCTTCACACATGACAGCAGGTTCACACTGAGCACATGTGACAGACATGACAGAGTCTGGAGACACCATGGAGAGCGATCTGCTGCCAGCAACATCCTTCGGCATGACCGGTTTGGCAGAGGGTCAGTAATGGTGTGGGGTGGCATTTCTTTGGAGGGGCGCACGGCCCTCCATGTGCTCGCCAGAGGTAGCCTGACTGCCATTAGGTACCGAGATGAGATCCTCAGACCCCTTGTGAGACCATATGCTGGTGCGGTTGGCCCTGGGTTCCTCCTAATGCAGGACGATGCTAGACCTCATGTGGCTGGAGTGTGTCAGCAGTTCCTGCAAGATGAAGAAATTGAAGCTATGGACTGACCCGCCCGTTCCCCAGACCTGAATCCGATTGAGCACATCTGGGACATCATGTCTTGCTCCATCCACCAACGTCACGTTGTACCACAGACTGTCCAGGAGTTGCCTTAGTCCAGGTCTGGGAGGAGATCCCTCAGGAGACCATCCGCCGTCTCATCAGGAGCATGCCCAGGCGTTGTAGGGAGGTCATACAGGTACGTGGAGGCCACACACAATACTGAGCCTCATTTTGACTTGTTTTAAGGACATTACATCAAAGCTGGATCCGCCTGTAGTGTGTTGTTCCACTTTGTGTGTGACTCCAAATCCAGGCCTCCATTGGTTAATAAATTTAATTTCAATTGATGATTTACGTGTGATTTTGTTGTCAGCACATTCAACTTTGTACAGAACAAAGTATTAAATGAGAATATTTCAATCATTCAGATCTAGGATGTGTTATTTGAGTGTTCCCTTTATTTGTTTGAGCAGTGTATGTACAAACGGAACAGAAGGAGGACCCAATGAACGACAAGAACAGACAATCATGGAAAACTAGAGAAGTGTGGGACAGGCTACAGGAAACAGAAGGTAAACAAAAGATCAGACCAGGTTAAATAATAAAAACAGACTGAAACACGGACAGATCCTGACTGCATGTCATTTAATTGAGGTGAGAGCAGCACCGTGTTCTGCTACTTTGCGAAATAAATGAAAACTGCTCCTTTATTATACAATGGAAGTTTATAAAGTGGCTAACAGCATACCTTTTAAACTCAATAACAGAAGGCTGGAAGATAGGGTTAAGGGGGGGAGAACATGTTTGGATGAGTATGTGTCTGTGCCTATTAGTGTTAGAGTCAAAAATGGCTCAGATTTGCTCAGCCTGCGGATGAAGGGTGATTCACCAGGATGTTCTAAAGGATTCCTGTGTGGGCTCACTATCATGGAGAATTGGATTTGAGACAAGAGGAATTTGTACTGAGGAACAGGAGGAGGAATATACAATGCAAAGATTTCTGCTCCCTCCTCAAAGGAACCTTTTGTGCAGCAGCAGCAACTGGCGCCACTTTCGTCAATATTCCTGGGCAATGTATGTTGAGCAGTGAAGTGGTCATAACCAGTTGATACAATAACATGTAAAGGCCAAGGAGGGAGGGAACGCCTCCCAAAGTATCTTTTTTTCTCTGCATCTGGACTGAATGATTGCGCAAACCTTTCCTGAACGACCAGTACTCAGAATAAAATTTGAAAAATGCAAATGCCAAAAAACAAAAAACATCAAACACAGAGGACTGCCAGTTTGCCCTACCTCCAGGCTGTGCTGGATAAGGGCTGGCAAGACTGAAGGCTGGGAAGGGAGGAAGAGGAAGATGAGGGGGAATGCATACAACTGGATCTGGGTATGCAGTCTTCCTGGAGGAAGACAGTGAACAAGTCTGAGCATGCAGGACTGCAGATGCTCAGGGCTCTTCTTTATGCTTCAACAAAGCCAAATTACACGTATCACTAATATTCTTCCAAAAACGTCTTAAAAACCAAAACTTTCCTTCTAATTTAGTGATATGTCAGTTATGGGATTATAAAAAAATATTGCTAAGGTAATGCTGTAAATACATAAATCTAATTGTGTTTTTGCAATAACATATGTGCTTTAAGTGTCTACAGTCAGCAGGAAATTATCTCTAAAACAACAAATGCATCTGGAATCATTTATTCATGGACTAATCTCTCAAAACTGCCCATGCTACTCACACCGAACAAATAACTTGTCATTTTTTGTGCAGGTTCTGAAACATTAAAGCTGAAGCCCCTGCTCGGAGTCAGGCAGACACTTGCTTTTACACTACGCTCAACATGCAGTCATGTGCATCATTGATTACTGCTTTTAAAGCTGTTTGGGTGCAGTAACACATGCATTTGGAGCTGCTCACAGGTGATTGGGGGTGCATATACAGATATGAGCTTGCACACAGCAAATGAAGGCCCCAGAGTATATGCGCATAAGATCTTAGTATCTCATGAAAATATTGTGCCAAAAGATATATTGAAATTTGAGAATTATCAAGGAATATGTAGTAGATCAAATGTCATCTCCAGCTGTTACGAAGAATGATGCATCATGCTACACTGTATCCAGGTATGAATAAAGCAGAGCAATTTACACGTTTTTTCACTGACTATAATAGCAACATTTTACAATTAAAGCAATGTATAAGTCAAATATTGGCTCAAAACATTCAAAACTAAGGTCTTAATCGACTGAAACAGCATGATAAAAGGATGCAAGCATGGGTCTTCCTTTCCCAGTAAAAACCTCAGGTCAGGACTGCAAATATCGCCACATGCACCAATATGTCCACTACATACAAGACCTGGTTTCTCTGAATGCCTACCAGATAAACATGTAACGTTGGGCTTGTATTCTTAATACATAAAACACAGGGCATTTAAAGAGGATTTACTGTTTTACAATAATGTAACCTTAACTTCTCAACTAAACTGAAATGACACCCAATGTTCAAACTAAAACACATTTGTAAAGAGTAACTAATTTAGACATTTACCTATAGGAAATACTAATACTAAGCTATGTTCAAATTTTCTATTTTTGATTATTTCTTATATCCAGGACAGTACACATTCTTAAATATTTACATATAAATGTGTCAGATGAATCAGCTTCTTGGCTAATTTCTATCTGTTGTCCATTGAATGGTTGGTGTTGTTCACAAAAACCCACATTAAAAACAGAGCATAAAAACACAACATTACTTATTTAATGTATAGTCCCGCATATAGGTCATGCTACATCCCTTTTCCGCAATGGCCATCTCATACATGTCTCCTAAGTAGCAATACCAGTAGCTTGCACAATTAGTCGTTGAATCCTGACTACACAATGGCACACTTGGTAGCACAGTTGCCTTGCATCAAGAAAGTCCTGCATTTGACTCCCAGCCAGGGGTCTTTCTGCATGTTCTCCCTGTGAATGCGTGGGTTCACCCTGGGCACTCCAGCTCCTCCCACAATCCAAAAACATGACGGTTAGTCAAAGTGGTCTCTCTCAATTGCAGCAGAAAATCATCTGGTGTCCAGAACCAGATGTTTTTCAACTACACTAACCCGGACTGGTGACTGGCAGTTGGAAACTCAAATATCACATCCTATGCCATCCAGGCATCGTAACTAATCGCTACCAGAGAACTCAAAGGTACATTTTTGTTTCCTTTGCCATTCTGTAACTTTATAGTGTTGGTTGATTCATACTCGGCATCATAGTGTAAAAAACATACCGCAATCCCTGGTTAACCATGCTTTACAGTGTACTGTGGCTTGAATTCAGTGTTAATTAGGGGTTAGCTGTCTGCAATCATCAGAACAGAGAAGAACAAACTTGCTTACATCAGTCCAGAAACGGCAGCTTTATTTCTCTTTAGGCCAGTCAGTGTGTTTTTTGGCCAATTGTAACTTCTTTAATCCACGTTGTTATCTTCTAATTGTACTCACAGGTAACTGCAGACCTTCTTTGATCACTTTGAATAGTTTGTTTGGCATTTAACTGTAAATAATCAGTGCATAATTAGTACCAACGCACTCAAGCAGTGTTAGCTAATTAGTGCTATACAGTAAACACCAAATCATAGGTGATTAATTGAAGGGATGCATTTTATTGTAGCCAGCAACAGTTTTATTTATAGGACTTTGAGGTAAAGCTGAGCCACATTCATTCTTCTCTGCATCTTTACCTGCTCACCATCCCTCCATTTATTTTTGATTTATATCCACTGTTATCCACTGGACATCAAAACATCAAAACCCAAGAGACTTCAGATTTCTTGTCTCTCGCTAGACATGCCTCTTTTCTGTTCACGGCTCCAGCAGCGCACGGCTACACTCCAATGCACCTCACTCTACTCGGTACGAAACCTGTTGACGGCTGGAGGTGGGGCTTCAAGCTTCACTCCTAGCTGTGCAAAGTACAAATATAAACACTCACCATTGCACATCATGTCCTCCAACAGTGAGGTGGAGTCCAGACCACACTCCCATGCACAACTTGTGGAACAATGGCCATAAATGCCTTTTATAGTTTTGAACCAATGCCATGGTTTTCTGTTTGACACACTCGGGCCATTATGGTCCGTAATATTTTTAATACTCTCCACTACTTCAGCAAACACCTTCACATTTCTTGTCTCCCCATCTCCTACAGGACCTGCTGCAGAGCAGGTACCTAAAAAGCCAGTACTGGGCTGGAAAAGCCAGTGATGAAAAGGGTCGCAATACGGGTTGAGTGGAGTGGAGTTGGCCAAAGTGGAGCCTGTGGAAAAGGGACAGCAATGAACTTACAGGAGGTTTTTTATGGTCCCCGTCCAGGCTGTCAAATCACAAAGTACACAAAGTGCTGCCGTAAACAGTGGGTAATGAAAACTGAGAAACCGGGCTTAGTGTGCTGTGTTTAGAAGAAAATGAAGAAAATGGAGCAGCTAAAAGGACACAAGATGCATTTTCACTGAACTTCCCGAAGCAATTCCAAGCACACGCTGCACACTATAAACCCCTGTCTGCTTTCCCAGCCATCTTCTGTTTTCTGCCTGTTCCATTTCTGAAGGTAATTTACTAACCATCAGCTTATAAGATATAAATATAACACAGAGATAAATATTTAATACAAACAGCCTATTATATTAATATTTTAGAATAGTTAAGGAGCCGGGGTACAGTGAATTTTGATGTGTCCCCAACGTTGGCAAAATGCCAGGTTTATTTGTAGTAAAGGCTCAAGATCCAATCATTGCAAAATCTTTTCTACTTTTAAAGTGATGTAATATAAACTGTACAGATAATGTAATTGTACATACATGTTGCACATACAATTCTACAGAAAGGGATAGATTTGTTTTAATTATAGACATTAAGCTGACAGCATATCTGCACCCACCATGTTAAAGTACATTTTGCTTCTGTTTCAGGATTCAGTTTTCTTTGTTTGTCCAACACCTCAAACACATTGCCTCCTTGTGTGACATCACCAAAAAAGCAGTTAATGAGGAAAAAAGATTCTGACCCCCACAAATCCGCTTCGTCCTTCGGTATCATTTCAAACACAGATATATACGTATAAACATCATGGAAATGTCCAACCATCATACCGTTCCAGACGTGAAAGTGTTTTGGGGTGAATTGTGTCTATTAACTTTAGAACAAAAACAAACGACCTTGTGAAGATGCTGGCTTAAAACCGGCAAGAGAGGGTCATTATCCACAGTGAAACTGCCATGACCCACAGCTGTTTGTGTTTATGTTCTCACTTGTGTTTGTATTGACAATATTGTAGTGTTAATATTGTCTCTCCTTATTAGTTCATTCCTTCATGACAAGCTTCTTAGTTCTTCCTTGTGTGCTGTTCTGTGCATTTTGGTTTAGATTCTTATGTTAGCATTAGTCCTTAGCTGTGGTTAGTTGGATCCTCCATGTTTCCCTTCAGTTTCTCCTGTGTCCATTATTCATCCTTTCCTCAGTTCCCTGCTTAGATTCTTCCCCCAGCTGCTCTGCACTCTGATAATGCTTCTCACCTGGTGTCCTTGTTAGTCATCACATCTCCACAGTATTTAAGCTCCTTGGTTTCTTTCTCTAACTACTGGGCTTTGCAGTTGCTCTCACCCAGGTTTTCCATGTATTCTGTAAGTCCTACAGATTCATCATTAAATATTTCCTTCATTATGCATCTGCCTCTGTCCTGTTTCCATTTGGGTCCTCATCAACAAACCACAAGTATAACAGAAATGTTTGAGGATGTTGTTGTGATTATGATTATGAATATGAATGTATTATGTAATATTAATACTTTAATATTTTATTAAATAATAATTTGGACTGTTAAGGGTTGTCCTGTGAATACCAGCCAATAGTGCAGTGGTATTAGGACACAATTGAAAGGGAAGAGCCAATCTCTGGCATTACTGAACAGTAAAACTCTGTACAAACATAGAATGAATTTACACAATTTCTTAAAAATACAAGAATTTATTAATAAAAATAAGCCAACTCAAAGTCAAACATATTTCAATCAACAAACTATTTACTATGCTAAAACAACCCAACTAAACTACCAAGCAGAATTAAAGAATAACGAAGACTAATAGGCTATGTACAATATAAACAAGTGAATCAAAGATGGTTGAAAACCATGAACAAAACAGTGATGCAAGATTACCATGCAATATTATTTATGTTTGAGAACCAAGGATTATCTTGAGGAGTTTGGAAATGAGGTTAAGTTAGTCTTGGAGCCAGATTAGGCAATAATTGGTATGCCTTCAAACAACCATTCACAATGCAAGATCAGACAAAATATTATTTTAATAAAATAATATTTAAAGATTATCTGGATGACTGACTCTCAATGGTGTTTAGTTAGCTGGCTTTGTCTAGTACAATAATATTTATGGAATTATTATTTTGAATGAGGACCAACAACCTTTCTGGGTAAATGAGCTTCAGGTGACTCAAAGTAGGCGAGAACGTGTTCTTAGCAGTTAGCAGTTGGACCTAACAAAAGAAGCTTATAGCTTGTCATCAGAATCAAACACATACCTTTAAAATACCACTAATAAAAGGGTTGAAATGCATAAGCGTGGACGGCGCCTTATGGCCGATCTTCAGTGTTTAAAACCACCCTTTAAATAAAGTTTGTCTTAACTTTAAAAAACAGAAATACAGAACATATAAAGTGAGCACATGCGCTGAGCAGCTAATCTGCTAGCACTAAGATAGCTGAGTTCTCAACACAAACAAAAACCAAACGTCATGAAACCAACATTGTTTAGATTATCTCATTCTAAACTAATCTTCTCTGCCCAAACACCACCTATTACGTCAACCATGCTGAAGATAAGTTGTTCTGGGCATTTAGGAAAAACATCCACGTCTGGGTAAACAAAGGGTTAGCTTGCAGCTAACCTCCATAGATGTGGGGAAGGGTAGCTCTTGGCCGGCTGGGCTGAACTGCAAGCAGAGCGGCGTGCTGTGTTGCGGTACCTTTGTCCTTCCTTCAGACCAGGAAAACCACTCCACTCTGTGTTGTAGAGACAGGGTCTCTGCTGGGAACTCTCTGGAACACAGTTTGCTTCTGTAGACCTCAGAAAGAAAAGTCAGGCCACGCTTGCACTTTAATTACCCCCATTTGTGAATGAATACTGGATACACAAACAACAATGAATTCCTGCTTAACTGTGCATACGATCGCATGATCGCATGACATTATTGGATCCAGTTTGAAGAGTTATGTCTGTTTGCTACCAAAGAGACATTACTGCGCTGCCTCTCTTTCCAGCTCCGCTGGGGACTTGTGTGGAAGAAGTATGTTTGTTGGAACGCGGGGTTTTTATTCAAACAGTGACATCACGGGAAGTCCGCTGTTTCTCCTCCTGTTCCTAGGCTGAGTTAGGAGTAGGTTACTGTGATTTATTTTTGAAAATTCCAAAAAAGATCAAACTGGCCTTTAAATTTTTGACATCCACAATACATGGTTCTGACTTTAATCTGGATTGAGTCAGAATAAAAGCAAGTCAGATGTAAAGCAATTTTAGGGACTGTCAGCAAACACCAAAGATGAGTTAAATGTGTTAGTATGTGTTTAGGTTACAGGTGGTGTGGTTGCATGTATATGTTCTTATGTAGGACCTTAGGGAACTCAAGTTTTATACATGATTCTATCCTGGTATGTCTTCTGTCAATAGATCCTGTGTGAACTGTCCTTAATGAGGTTTGTCAGGCACTTTAAGAAAGAGAAGGATTGTCGGAAGAAGCTGGGAGCCACATGGCTGTCAACCCTCAACCATGTCCGATGTGCAGTCATTACACATTTTCCTCGCAGTCAGAGCTTGGTCAGTGGGGCATCTCAAATTGGATTGGTCTACAAAATTTTTTAGGTGATTCTCAAACCATCCTTTTCACCTGTCTTCTTCTACTTTTATACAGCTTGCCTGATGTAGCCATGTCCATGTCTAACATTTCTAGGATGTGTTTTCCCCTTTTCTCCCATTTTTTTTCCTTGCGTGATCTGCCTATTCCTCATTCTGTGTTTTTTAGGGGACAGTGGAGACTGAGGCAAGGGAACAATACAATAACCCCAGGAAACGATGGTGTCAAAGACTCATTATGGCGACCCATGCGTGCTGTTATTCTCGCTGATAGCTAATTAACAAGCGAAGATCTCCATCATGCCATTGCGAGTGTCGTGAGAGTCACTGTCACTACATTTTACTGTCCTTCTATTGACCTTTTCTTTACTGGCAAGTGCACTTCCACACAGCAGGATGTTGTAATCATACTTCAGTATCAGAGAGGAACCTCTATTAGCTTAGGACTGTTGGCTTAGTTATTTGTCCTTTGCCAAAGATACAGTTCATACATACAGCTAACAGACACTAATGATGGTTAACATGGTTTGGAGGAAAATGCTGTGTAAGCCTGGAGTGTTTGAGCCTCCAGACTAACATATTTGTTAGCAGGAAACCAAGAGTAGGAAGCTACAGAAGAAGCTACAAAAGATCCAAAACAGGTGACCATATCGTTCATGCACATATTGTTATCTGGCATAAAAAACATTTTTCTCAATAATCTCAAGATAATTTGTAGCAAAGATGGAGTTAAAAAAATACTTTTTAAAGATACACATTTCTGTAACAGATTCGTTGGTTTCTAGCTTTAGTACTAGGGCCAGGCAAAAGTTGCAATAGGAGGCTAGTGTCTATCTCCAGCAGTCATTGGACAAAAGGCAGTGTACACCCTTGACACGTCGCCAGCCACATATATGTGTCCTAAAGGTTAAAGCAAAACACTCTTTGTTCATTATTATAAGGTTAGATTATCAAATAATTCCAACATACCACTAGGTCCCTTCTTCTTGTTTTATAACAGATATGCTGCTACTCATGTGAAACAGCTGTGAGATGATCAGTCAGGAAGAAAGCGTGCTCAGCAATGAACAGGGTTGCCAACTCCACCATAATCCAGGCAGTGTTGCTGTGAGATCAATTGCGTATACAACCTCCAGGAGCAACAGCTGCAGTAAAGAGGTTTGACAACCAAATTTTGTTTGTGCCACAAAAAAAAAAACTCAGTAAATTCAGGTTTTTAGCACTGGTATCGGCTCCAGCACCATAAGTAATCGTAAAGTAGTCGTAACTAGTGTTGCCAGATCTCATGAGAGAAACAAGCAAATAACGACCCAAAAGTCATTATTTACACAGAAGTTGATGATTAATTGTGCAGACAACGAAGTTAGGAGGTAGCACGCCCTGATTATCTTCCTGTATGAAACATGAGCTTAGCATGTGAATCATTTCTGGTCAAGTAAATATCAAAAAAGCAATAAACTATAATATATACAGTTTTACTTTTATTTCACAGAACAATCTGACTTTATTTGCTCTTCACGTTCCATTTTCAAAACATGACAGATCACTGACTCCTACTGCTATTTCCTACTTAAACCATCTGTACTTTAGGATCTAAAGTACTTAAGCAGATCAATTTTAAACTTATTTAAATTTCACACTGAATGGAGATTCTTTAAATCAGTTTGAGATGTATGAAACCGGAAATTTACTTAAAAACAACAAAAAGAGGATTCATAGTATCCAAAAATATTGCTCAAATCTTATTTTGTGTTGTTCTCTGAATCCAATTTTGTGTATCTTATCCTGTGAGCTGGATGTGTCTTTAGACTGTTAGACCTCACCCTTCCTATGTGCTGAGTGCCACTTGCTCCCTAAACATCTGCACGATCTGCTAAAACAGCAGATCACCAACAGTTGGAGCAGCACGGTCCTTTATCTCACAGTATTCGCGATGCCAAAAAACAGCAAGCATAAACTTACCTTGATGTAAGAAGAAAATATAGGAATTTATTTTTCTCTTAAAACCCCATGCAAGCCTGCTTCTCTCCTAAATTAGTCATAATTAGGAAATGTATAAATCATTGCACTGTAAAGCAGAATCAAGACATCTTGCATCAGTAAACTATACATGTATCAGGTTCTATCCTAGACACATACAGGACTGATTTAAAACAAATTAACTGTGCAGACATTTCCTTTAAAATTTGACATTGATGAAATAAGTTTGACTATTCTTCCTAATTATGATATAGATGTGAGTAAATGATTATCAGCTTCTGTGCAAATAAAAAGACAACGGAAACATAATTTCTGTTAAAAGGTTCATAAAATAGCATCAGCATAAACAGCCATGATGTTTTTTGAGAAAGGATCTCGACCTAGACGTTTGCTTCAGCCAACTAATCTTGATTTACACTAAATGAAGACATCCAGTAACAGACTTCAGGCTGTTACTGGATTCAGGTTTCAGGCGGGGTGGGGAAGACAGGCCTTTTCCCCGCTTTACAAAAAGGCGCCTCAATGCTGCCTTGAACCGTTTTGTGAAAGGGGCTACTGTTAACCTGGGTAAGTTGCAGTACAGTAAGGCCCAGAGATATCTCAACTTTTAAAAACAAAACTCTGTTTTTGTCTTTGCAATGACATTACTAACCTCTTCCCTATGGAATTACTTACTATGTATTTTAGTACTCCGTTTCATCAGAGAGCCAACAACATGAAAAGAAACAGCAAAGTAATTAAGACAAAGTAATTATGCATGACTGATTTTTTTTTTTTTTTTTGCTCGTTTCCTCCCAGTCACTGATCACTGATACACATGGTACAGTAAAACATTTTACTTCACAGTAATGTCTAATTGCAACACCAAAATAATGACATATCTCATATAATGGCATCAGGCACTCAGGCCTCTTGTTCTGATTGTGTAATTGTGTCCTTCATTTTGGTGGAGATGAGTTGACCAGTATCAAGGCGTATTTAGCTCTGTCTGACCCTTGAGTTTTTTTACTGTAAGCCGTGCAAAGGATTTTGCCTGCAATCCTGTGAGTGTACGGAAAACAACACTATGAGACTGGAAAGTCAAGATTTCACTGTTTACTTGTGCAAATACACGTCTGAAGGGTATTTAAGCATGTGCCAACTCTGAGGGCAAATAGACTCCAAGAGTGAGTGGCCAAATATTGAAATATCACCCAGTGTCAAGGCTTTCGGAGTGTATAATTCATTGCTTTTTATGACTCATTATGAATAGCAGTCACTCCTCCCAAGCTCTGAGAGCCATAATCATTGAGAAGGGTTTCAGGGCGGTTGGCACTAATCAATGAATGTTGTGTAAATGAAACATGATCCATGGCTGTAAACAAATGAGGACTGGTGATAGCATGAGACTACATGTCGCACAAAAGGCACATTTCTGCTCCGTAGGCTGGACCAATCAGAATTGTATTGCTTGGACGAGTCGCCCCAATCTGATGTGTCTCAGCTCCACTGAGTCCGAAGCGGAGCTCTGCCGGCTCACACCAGTGCCTGCACAATTACTTGAATCATATTCATTGTGCTCCTCGAGCTGCACAAATTCAGGCTGTCGCCAAGGCAAACACAGAATGATAAGCCTATGACCACAACGAAGCTCCAAGACTGGTAGAGGTGTTGAATTAAAGCTAAAAAAGCTGGTATGGTATTTTTGGAGAAGAAAGAGGTGAAAATAGACAAAAGCAGTAAAAAAAATCTCCCTCTATCACGATTATGATCAAACATAAATATGAATTAAAAGATATGGCACTGTGCATTCATTTTGTCTTTGTTAGGCTTTCTCAGGTGATCTTTTCCTCATCCTTGTTGTATTCTCCTCAGTCACTTCCCTGCACTCCCTCCATCATATTCTCAGCGGGAACTCAAAATTGTTAGAATGGGGACCTCTGGTCCATCAACAGCGGATTCTCTGAGCAATTCATTAAGAGACGCAGCCTTGTTTTCTCTGACAGAAGCACATTACCAGAAGAAATCTTGCAATGAGCCAGAGTCATTATACAATGGAAGAAAGACTCCACAGATATCTTTTACAGAGATGAAGCACAGCAGTGCTAGTTGCAGTGGTGGTAAAGTAAAGATTTCAGGTAAGTATAGAAACCCTACATAATGTTGGCAAAAAAATCAGAGAATTTATTGTATATGACACATTGTCATTGCTTTAGCAACAACTAAATAAATTGAATAGCTGATGTCATAACAATTTGTTTAAGGGATTCTGCAGCATTTTTTCTCGCTTATAGACTTTTTGAAAATCTGTAAATCTAAAATATGAATTCAGACCTTCTAGGTCTATGATTGTTTAGATTTACCTATTGCTGGAGTTACAGCTGCAAGTCATTTGGGTTATGTCTCTGCCATCTCTGCAGATCTAGAGACTAAAATTGTTGCCCATTTTCCTTTGGCTTATTCAGACTTGATGGAGAGTTGCTGTGAACATAATTTTTCAAGTCTTGACAGATTAAATTCAGGTCTGCACTTGAACTGGGCCACAGGGTAACATATGAATCTGCCTTAATCTAAGCCATTCCACTGTAGCTCTGGTTGTATGTTTTGGGTGGTTATCTTGCTAGAAGGTGAACCTTCACCCCAGTCTCAAGTGTTTTGCAGACTGGCTTTCTTGCAGTATTGCCCTGTATTTTGTTCTATTTATCTTACCATTGATTCTGACCTGGTTCCCTTTCACTTCTGTAGAAAAGTTTAGAAATGTTTCACTGTGGAGATAGCAAATGTCAGTTTGATTCGCAGTTATTGGGTATCCACACCGTACTTTATTATAAAGCCACTCAGGAGGATAATTGGAGCACCTATAGCAGCTGAAAACATCTGTAAAGAGAAGTATGAAATATGTATATGGGGATTTAGCATGGTTTTTGCATGTAGGCCAAAAGACCATTTTGGTCTTATGGGACATTTTTTGAAAGGTTTTCTGTGGCCATTTGTGGAAAATTTGAACTGGAGTTAATATGGGCCTCTTGGCTGCTTCTCAGATTAATGTTTTCCTTGCCTGGTCTCTCAGTTTACAGTTATGCCCCAAATTATTCATACCCCTGTCATATTTAAGTTTAAAGTAATATTTTAATTTTACAAACATGTCTCTTCGGGCTGGAAGTAATATTAACATTTCGGATTGGCCCAGGCAGATTCCCAACTTGAATTTGATAGAGAGTGTATGGGGGAGCTAAAGACTAAAGATTAGGGTGATAGCAAGGAGGTCTTCCAACATAAAACAATTAAACCTCCTCACCTGGTATTGAAAATAGCAAATGGTAGATGGCTGTCTCATTTCCTAACAGAAACAAACTTCTTGGTTGAACAAAATGTAACAAATATTTTAGATCCTAATCTGCCAGTGGTGTGAATCGTTTTGAGCTTAATTGAAGGTGAGCGATCATGTCTTTGAAAGACAACAGTTGTGCCATACTCTTTTCATTTTCAGATGATCGATAAAACAGTCCTCAGTGAGAAGTTCATAGCTTTGGTTTTTGTTTTATAATTTAGCCATGTTTTAAACTCCTCCACATCTATATCCCTGGCCTTTCTGCTGTGTTCCTTGGTCTTTATGAGGCTCTTTGTTCAGTAATGTTTTCTAACAAACCTCTAAGGCAAACCTCTAAGGCAACCTCTAAGAAATTAATTTACACACAGGTGGATTTACTCACTACTTTACTTTTGAAGGCAGTTAGATGCACCAGATTTTTAATTAGGGGTGTCACTGAGCTAAAAAGGAGGCTGAATACTAATTTTATGATTTTTATTTAAACATCTTGAAATCATGTAACATTTTTCTTTTGCTTCACATCTACGCAATTTCTGTTGGTCTAACATATGAAATCTCAATAAAATACTTTGTGCTTGTAACATGACAAAATCTAGAAATGTTCAGCAGTATTAAAACTTTTGCAAGGCACTATGTATGGGGTAGATTTAAAAAAATTTAACTGTGTTAATAAATCCACTGAAATGCAAATTTTTGTAGGAATAAATGTAGTTTTATTTTGCTGTTAATTTGTTGTTATTCAGGACAATTCTTGCTGATATTATCTGCAAAATCAAGCCACACAAAGACAAACATGACTCCATACACTATATATGACAGACCCCGGTGCTGCAGAACAATACCTCTCTGCCTCATCTTTTATAGTATGTGTGTAATTTCTATTGAGTTGGGATATATATCCACAAGCTGCTAATGCAGGACAGTAAAGCAAGGGCGTGTAGTGTGCGAGCTGCCATCTCTGACACTTTAACCTCACACAGTCAGAGGCGACCCCCTTGACTCAACCACAGGGATGACACTCCAGGATGGCTGTTCGGTCATTAATTAAGGTTGTGTTTATAGACTACTGTAGGGATTTAATCCATGCAGGGGGATTCTTGTCATGGTTGGTTTTGGGTATATGTTTGGGGGGTTGATTTAATTATTTTTTGTAGCCTTTGTCATGTTACTGTTTTTTTTCCTATTTTGGATTCTTGTTATTTCCTATCCATGTCCTGTTTTATTTCCTTCCATACCTTTTTAGATCATTACTTGGATTTTAGATTTTCCCTTTCTGACTTGTAGTACTCTTGGTTTTTACAGTTGGACATTAAACTTAACCTTTTGTTCCTCACCTTCCAAAGCCCAGCGTTTGCTGGCATTTTATTCCTCCCTTTCAAATTGTTGAGACTAAACTTATACACCTCAATAAGCCAAACAAAAAAAAAAGAAAAATTGTCCATTCCCTTGCTGATCACCACTGAAGAGGGATATAAGGAAATGAAAGGCAGAAGGCAGGAACGAGGGAGAAAAGCTCACTCAGCCAAGTCGAGGAGATGGCACTCATATAGTCCAATCTGTCAGTCTAAGAACCTTGCCAAATACAGGGTGCCTCACACGGAGCCACACTATTTTCTTTTCTGTGCTAAATACCAAGAGACTGCTGCTACACACAAAAAACAGAAATGAATGCTCTAACAACTAGCATACACAGTAAGTCATGGAACATGATTTCCATGTCACAAAGTAAACATGTTACCCCTAATATTTCAAAACTCATTACTTAAACATAATATATGATTAAAAAACGTCAATCTTCAAAAGCCATATTTGAGTGCTTGAAGTCCTAACCAAGTCAACTGTTTTGGATCAAGACTTTTATTTTTCAATGAGCTGTTCAGATTTATACCCTGCAATTTCCGCTTTAATTCAGTTGTATGAATTGGACAAGATGCTCAGAACAGGCTTTTTTATGGCTGATATCAATTTTCAGTTTTCTTTGGTCCCTTGTCCCTTACCTTTATATGATCTTCATCCAACTCAAAATGGGCATTAAAATCTTTTTTGGTTGTTGCATTTTCCATGTCCAAACGGCTCACCTACACAGACAGGTCTTAACACCATACAGGCATTCTTACTGGTACTTTTTTGCATGTGAACAAGTGCCTAATAAATATCTTCTTTTGGAATGTCAGATTAATTGAATGGCCATTTGGGATCTAGTTCATGACCAAACTGGTACTTTGGGTAAATGTCCAAAGGCTCTCACTAACTGTGGTGATTTCAGGGAACTAATTGTGTGTGGTAACAGACCAGAATTCCATTTTAGAAATAGAAATATAGAAATATTATTTAGTCCCACAGTGGGGAAATTCAGGTATACCAGCACCAAAATGAAAGATATATGGCACCTTGCAGATTCACAGGGCATATTTGTGCATATAAAACAACAACAGACTATTTACAAAAAATGATGAAACTGGAAAAAAAGCAGCAGAGATGTAACCCTCCCAACACAGAGTTTGTTGGGAGCAGTTATGGTTATAAAGTCTAACAACTGCTGAGAGGAAGGACCTGTGATTACACTCCTTTAAGCACATAGGATGCAGCAGTCTGTCAGTGAAGGAGCTCTCCAGATCTGCAGCAGCTTCAAGCATGGAGTGTGAGACATTGTCCAACAGCGATGTTATTTTTCTTATTTAACTGCTTCCTCTCCGCTGTATATAAGCTGCTGCTCCAACATATTACACAGAAAAGGGCTAATACCACAACAGAGTCAAAAGAGGTCTTCAGGGGAGCCCCCTGAATTTCAAAACACCATAGTCTCCTTAGCAGGTCCTGTAAAGAATATCAGTGTTGTGACTCCAGTCCAGTTTATTGTTCAGGTGAATATTCAGGTACTTTCAAAAAAAGCAGGCAGTCATCGAAGATAAGGGGGTTGCAGCAGGGGAGGCTGGGCTGAGGAAGCACTCTGATCCAACTTGTTGAAGAACTGGGTCAGATCATTAACCTACCCAAAATCTCCTACAGTCTGGGAGTTTGGTTTGTGATCTGAAATTGTTTTCCGGCTCTTCCAAATCCCACTGATGTTGTTCTGCTGCAACTGGTCCTCCAGCTTCTTCATGTAGATGTTTTTTTCCATCCCTGATCTTTCTTCTCAGTTGCTTCTATACAGCTCTCAGCTCCTTGTTTTTTGATCTAAAGGCTCTCTTCTTCTCCTTGGGAGAGCCTTTATTACACCCTTTATACACCAATGTTGCAATGATGTGTAAGCTCCTGACGTAGATGCTAACAGCTAGCAGCTCAATGTCATTACTGCAGAGCGTCTCTTTGGTAGTAAAATGCCCAGAGTTGCATCATATATCATTCACAAACACAGTCAGACCCCTTCCACTCTCGGTACCACGCTCCTTGGTTCCACATCTCAGTCAGGACAATTAAGCTGCTCTCTCTGAAGCGTCTCTGATGCTGCGTAAGGGCACCCAATTCATCCACTTTGTTGGAAAGGGATCTCCCATTTCTCATGATGATGGACAGGAGGATGGGTCTGTACCATCTCTTCCAGTTGCGATGGTCAATGGCGGTGCTCGTCCCTTGTCTCCTCCTCAGCTTGCGGGATATATCAGGTCTCTCAGTGGGAGGTGCCCCAGCGGAGCTACCGGGAGCTAGTAGCTAGTCCCTGGTGTAGATGAACAACTGTTCATACGGTCTCCAAATACAAGCGCCATAAAAAAAACAAAAAACACAAAAACAAAGTTGACCACCAGACGGTCTGCTCCATAAAGTGAACAAGCAAGGTGGAAAAACCGGAACACACAACACGTGTAAAATATATATTTTAAAAAAAATAAAAGAACAACTCAGGACTTAGTGGGAGCTGCTGAAACAGGCTGCCTGATCATTTGGCGCCAGAAGTATTCTTTCAGGTCCAAAAGCAAAAACAAGTCCACTGAAAGTGAGGTAGTGGTCCACTGTTTGGATGGAATAAGCAGGAGAGGGAGGTGTGCAAACACTCGTTATACAACATGTTTTTTTTTTTTTTATATATTTTATTATACACATACAAGTTATACATTTGCTAATTTAGCTAAATTACAAATATTGAAAGCAGTAATAAGAGTTGTTTTTTTGTTTTTTTTGGTGAGCTGAAGCAATTGATTTGGCTCACTAAAAACAGACAGAATTCCCATCACTTCTGATCCTAAATGCGAGTTTATGGCTATATATTCCATATATGAAAAATGCATTTCTCTGAGGGAGATTTTTAAAAATGTTGTGATATGGTGCTGTGATTTTCCCACTCACTGACACTTAATGTTGAAGACTTTTATGCAACTCTTTAATTAGAATCCATAAAACTCTAGTTTATACTAAGGATGGCTGTGCTTTTTTAATGGCAGGTGGGTAGTATGGAGGCATGGAAAGGACATGTAGTCTCCATAAAATAGAGTCATCTCCATCCCAGAGAACAATACAGTTAAAGTTGTCCCAATTATTCCCTGCTTCACTTTCCACCATAGCCCAGTAGTTATATTCAGAACAAATAACAGCAGAGTATGAAGTGGTAATTGCACTGAATGGATTTGAGACAGGCTTTTAGTACATAAAGGTTTGCATATCTTTAGTGTTCAATCATAACGACTGTGTCACAAAACCTAACTACCGGAAGCAGAGTAGAAGCTATATCTGGAATATGCTCAAAAACATGCTTCCGAATTCATTAGTCATGCATATTATTTTAAAACCAGGTGCACCAGTGACATACAGTATATCTGTAAATTGCTGGGCAGGCTGTCAAGTGACCCAAGTTAGAAAAGGAAATGTCCAGATGGATGCTGCAGCAGAGATGCGTTAAAGGTATTTTCAGCAGATTTCTGCATTGTTAGAACTGCATATTTATTGGGCTGTCCTAATTTTTTTCATGTTAGTGAAAACTGCATTACTTTCAGAAGATACTCTTGTAGATAAGCACTTCCAGCTAGGGACTTCAGTTCCAATCTCTCTCCTCTCTGGTTTCCGTGACGTAAAATAAAGGTCTGTGGCCTGAAACAATTATTTCTAAAGCCGCCGCTATACATCTTTAAGAAATCATAGTGTAAAAAAGATTAATTATACATTGAAAGGGTAATTATGTCTGTCAAAAGGATCATTTTGCGAGAATTTGCTGGGAATCATAACCCAGATGTGACTGTGTGATCACTGGAGGTTTAATGCAAGGATTAGTGGTGGCTGGATTTTATTATGACAGACTGGAAAAAGAAACTACATAATATCTACACACAATGAATATTGGGTTTAAGCCTCTTTAATTCAAAAGCATAAAGAGTTAGACAAGATCTCAGTTCATGCATAGGATGACTTATTGGTCTCCTACAAACAGATGGATCATACACTCATATTACTTCTTACTTAATGCTCTGGAGAGGTATGTCACAGAGCACCAGAGTAACCTCAGATGTTGAGCAGCACTTCATTGGTGCTCCAAAACACTATGGCAACTGCTCACGAGCATAATCTCTCTTGGGTTTGAACTATAAACAGGGCTGATATGTTTGAAGAAGCAGCAAAGATTGCACTTCTAAATATCTTTATGCAAGAGTAAATCAATTAAAATTGTTTGTAAAACAACAAACACCAAGAAATTCATTACACATTGGTCTGCCTTTCTTCAGCATTAAAGAAGGAATAGCAAGTTTGGGATTTAAAGTGTCTTCTTCTTTCCACTGTCTCACTGCAAGGGCATCTTCTGACATTTGCACTTGCAGTGAGACAGTGGAGGTCACTAAAGGGAACGAGAAGAATAGATAAAAAAATAACTGAAAGGGCTGTGAGGGCTAGACGTGTAAACACTCACTGGGCATGCACGCACATCCTTTAACCATAAACACGACAAATGTACCACTGCCGCCTCTTATTTCAGTCAAACATTATTAGAGTTACACATTAAACAGTAACTATCAGGAGAGAGAGATTGAAATTAATCATTTATTGGCCTTAGAGGTGCACCAACTGCAGTTTTCTGCCCGATCACCGACCTTTAAAAAGCCTATCCAGCCGATTTAAATGACACTGTCAGGTGTTATAAGGTCACAATACACCTTCAAACTTGCAATCATATTTTATTCAAAAACACTGAACAATACCCGTGAAGCAATACAAACTTATTTTAACTACACATAAGGTAGTGCTCTCAAATATAAATGAAACCTTTAGCACTGCAGTTCCTTTAGTCTTTCATTTTTCAAATTTTAAAAGGAAACAAAACTTGCACAACAGGTTAAACAAGAAGGTAAGATTGGTGGATAAGATCAGTGGATACGATCTGTTTCACTAGTAAGAATAGGACGATCACCAATCTCCTGAAATTAAGAAAATTGGGGCCGACTGATCGGCCAGCCAATCAATCGGTGCACCCCTAATTGGCACCCCTGGTGTGTGTACAAAGCCTCTATCTTTCATTTCAGGGGTATATAGTGCCCAGCAACCTTTTCATATTTTGCTATGTTCCAACAATACACTTCAATGTTTATTATTGGGATAAATATATTATAGACCAGCACAAAGTACACATAACTGTGAAGTGGAAAATATCTGAAAAGTATGATGCACATATATATTTAACCCCCTTTGATTAGTTTAATTAGTAGCTAGAGTCCATGTGTGTAATTTAATCTCAGTATAATGATATAATGTTAGAGATCATTAGGGAACAAACAACATCAGGAAGACCGAGTAAAACAGCAGGCAGGTCAAGGCAGGGATAAAGGTGTGGAGAAGTTTAAAGCAGGGTTAGGTTATAAAACAATATTCACAGCTTTGAACATAACAAGATGCTCTAATCAATTCCTGATGCTCTATTTGGGGTCTATGGCACACCTGCAAACCTACCAAGATATGGACATGGTTGTCGGCTTAAACCTACAGGCCTAGTAAAGAGAGCATCCATCAGAGAAAGAGCCAAGATGAAAGATGAATCAATATCTTTGAGGGGAACTACACAGATTCACAACTCATTTGTGAAAATCTCCTGACATGGCAACTATTAGATTTTATAATAAAAAGTGGGAGGAAGGAAGATGTTGTTGAAAGAAAGCCATAAGAAGCTATGCAGGGGACACGTAAACGTGTGTAAAAAGGTACTCTGGTCAGATGAAGACTGAATCTTTTGGGTTACATGCCAAAGGCTATATGTGGAGAAAAACCACCATCCGCTGTGTAAAACATGGCGGTGGCAGCATCATGCTGTGGATAAGCTTTTTCTTCAGGCACAGGGAAGTTGGTCAGAGTTGATGAGAAGATGGATTAAACTAAATTCAGTACAATAGTGAAACTAAATCTGTTAAAGGCTGTTAAACAGTTGAGACTGAGGCAGAGGTTCACCTTCTGGCCGGACAATGACCCCAAACGAGCAACACGAGAAGAAAATTCATGTGAATGGCCCAGTTGATCCAATTAGGAATCTGAGGCAAGACTAAAACATGGTTCTTCACAGATGTTGTAAATCCAATCTGACTGAGCTTGAGCAACGATGCATAGAAGAATGGACAAAATATTTAGTCTTTAGATGTGCAAAGCTGGTAGACATACACTAAAAGATACCAACATTAACTGTGGTAAAAGATGGTTTGAAAGAATATAAATGAACGTCACACTTTACATACTGTATTTTTTTAAAGACATTTAGACAACTATGTCTCATTTTCTTTCCACTTCACAGTTATGCATTATTTGCAGTTGGTCTATCACATAAAATCACACCAAAATACCTTAAATTCTGTGCTTGTAGAATGTAAAAAAGTTCAAGGGGTCTGAATGATTTTCCTGTCATCTGTCTCATTGTGTGTGGTGGTAAGAGAAAGCTGGGTTCCTATTAAGCCTTATTTGTCACAGTCCCAAATGTTTTCAACTTTCCATTAAAACTTCCTGAACGTAGAAAACTGTGAGTTCTTGCAGCTTTTCTTTTTGTAGCCAGGTCCTGACTTATGGATATCTACTCCATTGGCATGTTCTCTTGCTTTTTTGAAGTGTGGCTGAGAGAAATTGGTCTCTGTGTGAGACCATATTTATACCCAAAGGAAACAAGACATAATGGAGTAAATCCTGAAGGTTCACTCTGATCAACCTAAAAAAGGAAAGGTATACATAAAGAATGCCAGACCTTTGATTTTTTGTAAGGAATGAGCACAAAGTGTTTGAAGTGCCAACATGTGTTGCCCAGTCATTGCATAAAAAAACCTATTATTTCTTATTGTGGATTTATTTTGCCACTAACAATATGTACTAAAAATAAATGTTTTTGGGGGGTAAAATGAAGGTCCTCTATGGTATTAACTTTCTTCAGCTATTGCTGTTTTATCCCTGATCCTCTCCATCCCAGACTAAACCAGTCAGCTGTTATTAACCAGTCGCTCATTCCTGTACCGGCCTTCCATCTCTGCACTTTTTCCACACACTCCCACGGACATACACACACGCATACAGGGTCTCATATCCTCTGTGTGACCTTGACTCGCTAGCACTCTGGGGCTTGTTCTTTGCTTATCCTGTCTGCCTGTTTCACTTGTTCTCTCCATCTTTTTTATTTTCCCTGTTCGCACCCACTCTATTGTACACCTCTCTAGTTTTTGCTTTCTATCACTCCTCCTGTGGCTGGCTAATGTTAACAGCCACGATCCTTTTTCTACTTCTCCCTGAGACTCAGAGGAGAAAGGGAACGGAAGATGGCTAAAGAAGGACGACCTTCCAATCCTCATGAGTCAGCTGACAGAGAATACTACAAAAATATGTCCAGCATTAGGACACTTTCAACAAGTCTACAGGTCCTTCTCAAAATATTAGCATATTGTGATAAAGTTCATTATTTTCCATAATGTCATGATGAAAATTTAACATTCATATATTTTAGATTCATTGCACACTAACTGAAATATTTCAAGTCTTTTATTGTCTTAATACGGATGATTTTGGCATACAGATCATGAAAACCCAAAATTCCTATCTCACAAAATTAGCATATCATTAAAAGGGTCTCTAAACGAGCTATGAACCTAATCATCTGAATCAACGAGTTAACTCTAAACACCTGCAAAAGATTCCTGAGGCCTTTAAAACTCCCAGCCTGGTTCATCACTCAAAACCCCAATCATGGGTAAGACTGCCGACCTGACTGCTGTCCAGAAGGCCACTATTGACACCCTCAAGCAAGAGGGTAAGACACAGAAAGACATTTCTGAACGAATAGGCTGTTCCCAGAGTGCTGTATCAAGGCACCTCAGTGGGAAGTCTGTGGGAAGGAAAAAGTGTGGCAGAAAACGCTGCACAACGAGAAGAGGTGACCGGACCCAGAGGAAGATTGTGGAGAAGGGCCGATTCCAGACCTTGGGGGACCTGCGGAAGCAGTGGACTGAGTCTGGAGTAGAAACATCCAGAGCCACCGTGCACAGGCGTGTGCAGGAAATGGGCTACAGGTGCCTCATTCCCCAGGTCAAGCCACTTTTGAACCAGAAACAGTGGCAGAAGCGCCTGACCTGGGCTACAGAGAAGCAGCACTGGACTGTTGCTGAGTGGTCCAAAGTACTTTTTTCGGATGAAAGCAAATTCTGCATGTCATTCAGAAATCAAGGTGCCAGAGTCTGGAGGAAGACTGGGGAGAAGGAAATGCCAAAATGCCAGAAGTCCAGTGTCAAGTACCCACAGTCAGTGATGGTCTGGGGTGCCGTGTCAGCTGCTGGTGTTGGTCCACTGTGTTTTATCAAGGGCAGGGTCAATGCAGCTAGCTATCAGGAGATTTTGGAGCACTTCATGCTTCCATCTGCTGAAAAGCTTTATGGAGATGAAGATTTCATTTTTCAACACGACCTGGCACCTGCTCACAGTGCCAAAACCACTGGTAAATGGTTTACTGACCATGGTATCACTGTGCTCAATTGGCCTGCCAACTCTCCTGACCTGAACCCCATAGAGAATCTGTGGGATATTGTGAAGAGAACGTTGAGAGACTCAAGACCCAACACTCTGGATGAGCTAAAGGCCGCTATCGAAGCATCCTGGACCTCCATAAGACCTCAGCAGTGCCATAGGCTGATTGCCTCCATGCCACGCCGCATTGAAGCAGTCATTTCTGCAAAAGGATTCCCGACCAAGTATTGAGTGCATAACTGTACATGATTATTTGAAGGTTGACGTTTTTTGTATTAAAAACACTTTTCTTTTATTGGTCGGATGAAATATGCTAATTTTGTGAGATAGGAATTTTGGGTTTTCATGAGCTGTATGCCAAAATCATCCGTATTAAGACAATAAAAGACCTGAAATATTTCAGTTAGTGTGCAATGAATCTAAAATATATGAATGTTAAATTTTCATCATGACATTATGGAAAATAATGAACTTTATCACAATATGCTAATATTTTGAGAAGGACCTGTATATGGATGGTAGCTACTTTGTACTTTTTCACATTTATATTTTTAGGGGGGTTTGTGGGATAGACCAACATAATGAAGTGCATATTTTTAGTGTGGAAGGAAAAGAATGCAAGGTTTTCAAACGTTTTTACATATTAAAAAGCTGAAAAGTGTGACTTGGACGTGTATTTAGCCTTCCTGGGTCAACACTATAAAGAACTATGTTTTACTGCAAGAATTTTGGGGAATCTCTCTATCAGCTTAACACTGAAAGTTTTGATAATTGTTCTTTGTAAAATATTTAAATCATATTGGATGGGGGGGATTTCTGAACATAAGTGTTTAAATCTTGCAAATTCTAGGTCGCATTGATCTAAGCCATTTCTGGTTATACAAATAACGTATGTTTAGCGTCATTGAGCGCTGAATGGTGAATCTCCGGCTCAGTCTCAAGTCTTCATCCATCTTCCCATCAGCTCTAAACAGCTTCCCTAACCCTCCTGAACAAATGGCTCCCCACATAATGATGCTGCCACCACTATTTGTTGCGGTGGTGTTTTGTGGATGATGTGCAGCATTGGTTTTCCACCAAAAATAGCGTTTTGCATGGAGGTCAGGACGTTCAATTCTGGTCTCATCTGACCTGAGCACCTTGTGACAAATTGCAAACAGGACTTATCATGCCATCCTTAACCAATTGCTTTCTTCCTGCCACTAAATGTTTTCCTTGTCTGGCCTATCACTTTAGGTATCTTGGTAAGTTTGCACTTGAACCATTCCCTTTGCTATTTTTGGATGGATTGAGCAGTGCTCCATGATGGGATGCTGTCTGATCTGCTGTGTTCCTTGATCTTGATGATGCTGTTCTCTAATGTTCTCCAACAGATGAAGGCCTTCACTGAAAAGATGAATTACTACTGAGATTAAATTTCACTCATCTGGACTACTTACTAATTAGGTGACTTTTGAAGGCAGTTGTGTGCACCGGATTGTATTTTTTACGGCCTTTATTTTTGAGGGTGTAGGAGGAAATGGTGTTTAATACAGTGTCATGTCCTACCTTTTAGGTATTTATTTGTACAAAAAAATAAAAAACCATGTATCATTTGTAGTTTGGGAAAATATCCCAATTATGCACAATTTGTTTTTAATCTCTGACATAAAATCTAAATAAAAACTGCTGAAGTTTGTGTTTGTGTGAAAAAATGGGTTTTACATGAATAGCATAAGACACATTTAGTAACCCTTAGTCATCTTCTTTAGACATACAATAATTATTTGACAAAGTATTTTATTCTATCATGCCTCTTGGGTTTCTTTATCCAATGACTGATTTCAGCAAACAGCATAAAATTTCCAACATGCTTCATCAATAGAAATTGTTGAACTTGTTATAAATGTGATTCCGTTTTCTTGTGCGGTGCCTTTTAATCAATTCAAACTTTGATTGGACTTTGCTCTAATCATGTGATTGACTTCCTGTTTCCACCAATTAGGGTGGACAAACACAGCAGGTGCCCTCGCAGCCTGTCGTTCTGACTCTTGCAATCCTTGAGATTTTCCCCGTGAGTTTAGCTCACAGCACACATCTGTAGCCTTAATTGGACCTGTTGATTAAGGTAAATGCACTTACGATCAAATGACAGTGTCCATTGAATACCAAAATGTATTTTTCTGTGCCCGTTTTTGTTATACCCAAAGGTCCCTGTTGTGATTGTATTCCTCGTTCTAATGCGCGCAGAGGTAAATGTGCTATGTTTAATCCAGGCTTTGCATCTGATATCAATGCAGCAAACTGACAGGACAACAGGGTGGCTCACAGCTGCTTTGTGCTGTGAAGCATATAATACAGGAAGTCATGAATTAAGATCTTAGCTAATCCTCCTTTAAAGTTTTCATCAAAGAAAAGGAGACTTGTTGAGCACAGCTGCCAAGCCAAATACCTTTTTCTCTCGCCATCCAGCTCTGTTTCAATTCATCTTGCCCTAAGAGCCGTGGACATTACAAGACTGCCAGAGCAATTGCCCCCCAAATAATTTCCCATCCCACATTAGTAAAACAGCCATGAAGTAGAGGGACATCATCAATTTCTACAGGGCAATAATAACAAAGATGTTAGGAGCTCGCTGTCTTCTGCTGATACTTGCACTTCATACCATGTTAAAGACGCCCCACAAATCCGCTCAGTTCTCTATTTCATTTCCTCTGCAGTTGAAATCCTTTGATGCTCAGTGCCAATTTACAGAAACCAGAAAGTAGATAGTGTAAAATCCTAGGGCGCATTGAAGACCCTCTAATTAAGAGGTGCGCTGCTGCCTGGATTGATAAAAAAAAAGGTTCTACCCACAGGTTTGAAAGTCTATCTAAACATATTACATGATAAACTGGATTCATTAAAGCCAATAGAAAGGCTAACACTGCTACATGGATCTTTTGCAGATCCAACAAAATTCCCATGATTTAGTTCACTTCAGTTTAATTATATAGCAACAATTTAAGGCATTTTACAAGACAAACAGATCCAATTCTTAGCCAGATATATAAAATACAATTCAGTAGAAATTCAGTACAAATCAATCTGATTTATTCTAGTACAGTACAAGCATTTCATGAAATTCAAGTTACATACAAGCCAATGTCCTGATTATACCACAATGCAGTCAAATTTAGCTCATTATGTGATGCAAATGAATAAAAACGGAGCTATTTAAGGATGCCCAGCAGATTACATCATGCTGTTATCTCTGCATAAATCCATCATCCTGAGCAAGCATGTGGCAACAGTGGAGAGGAACCACTCCCTTTTAACAGGAAGAAACCACCAACAGAACCAGACCCGGTATGGGAAGCAAAAAATAGCACTGATCCAGGTGTACTTTCCATGGGAGAGAGTAGAAAGGGTTTATGGCAACACTAGCTCCCCAAATGGTTTTGTCCAGGAAAGAGGCATGCTTAAAGATGGAACCACTTGGCCAGGAGGGCTTTATAAAGCAAATAAAAATAAAGGGTTGGGAGTATGTTCTAAGAAAAATGACAAACAAAACAAGCATTCAAAGTTAATGGCACCAATAGCTCTGTCAAAAACTTGGAAGCAATAAGACAGGAGCACTTTCTGTGGAAAAGAGAATGTGTTGTTAATGGCAATACTAGCTCCCTCAATGGCTTAATGGACAGAAATACAGAACAATAACTAAAGACACCATGAGTCAGGAGTACTTTCTTTGTGAAAGAGTACACAGAGATAATGTAAAAAATACTTCCATCAATGACCCACAGCTGGAGAGAGACACAGCTGAACACAGCAACACTGAGTAGTTAGTACTTTCTATATAAAAGAGTAGCCAAAGTTAATAGCAACAGTTGGTTCTGTATCTCAATTACCGCTTCCATCAAAGAAACACAGCTAAGGACAAAAGCAATCAGCCAGAAGTACTTTCTTTGGAAAAGTACTACAAATAGAGCAGAAAAAGTTGATGAAAGCAATAGCTTTTCCAATTAAAGTCCAGAAGAGAGATACAGCTGAACACAGAAGCACTGAGCCAGGAGTAATTTCTACATAAAAGAAAACACGGAGCTAATGGCAGCAATAGTTCAAAAAAGGTTCTGTCCAGGAAATGAACTGTTAAAGAAAGAAGCAGTGAGCCAGTTGTACTTTCCACTGGAAAGAAAAATATGACAGTAATTGCTACGTCCATGACTGTAGCGTACAGAGATAGAGCTAAAAACAGAAGGACTTGAACCACAAGTCTGCTCTAAGGGAGAAAAAAACAGACAGCTAGCATAAAGTACTCCTTATCTCATCTATCTGCCGCCTATTATTTTCTAACCTGCAAATAGGTCTGAAATGCTAAAATACACAAAAAACCTCCACCTCTTGCTCTCATTAGTACAGCTCCTGCATGCCAAACATAAGTTATTTAGATTGCTGGCCTAGACCAGAAGTTTGGACTCTGGCCCAAAACCAAAGAAAGCATCAACTTAAATCAATAGCAAACCTGATGGTATTACAATATATCATATTCTAGCTGTAGACTGTGGAGCTGCCAGACAGAATACAAGACCACACAGTAAATAAAGCTAAAGCAAGTTTTCCCAGATGCACAAACTTTGTCAGCACAAGAAGATGAAAGATAAAAAAAACAATGAAGCTCTGCATTGAGTTATTGTTTTAAGAGATAAACACTATTGAGTTTTGCCTGCACTAAGCTGCAATTCATTTTGGCGTAAGGCAAATAGTAGCCTGAGAAAAAAACCACAGTCACCGTATCTTATAACACTTCTCCAAATCCAACCCTGTCCTCTCTGCATTAATGCTCATTACAGGCAAAAGTCAATTAACTACAATTCTCAGTGAATTAAAAGCCATCAACAACTGAAGCCAGATAGGTTTGAGTTTCTCACCTTGTGACATTTTGACAAGTATGAAACACCACTGCCGTTCAGGTGGAAATTAACCTTCCGCTGTCGAAATCCATCCTGTGATGGCAGCATAGTGCCTGCACTTCACATGCAGGCCGGCACAGAGTTCTGGTTATGCATGGGGTGATGATGCTTGCCTGCATTCTCACTTTCACACACGCACGGGATTGTTAAAATGGAAAAACACATACTATTATGGGGAAAGCAACACAGAAACCCCATGTACTGACCTATGCTGTTGAATTCCAGGAAATATTGACCTGATAAAATAAAATCTTGGTCAGTTAGATCCATTCATGCTTTAATTTTCCATACCCGCTTAAAGTACTAAAGTCCAGCAGGGTCAGCTGGGGGCTGGTGACTGCCTGGGTGAAAGGATCGGCACAAAGAAAAAGGTTGGCCCTGAATAATCTTTTAACAAGGAAATTTAAAGATTACATTTTGCAAACAGATTACATAAAAATTAATGGTTCATAACAAAATGAATCTAAAACTATTTTGATAATAAATGGAGATTTATTATTGGGTTCAGTGGGCACCACCATAGCTGTTGAATGTTTTCTCAAGAGTATAAATAATAACCCATCAGACTGAGTAGACAATGATAGGGTGCCACAATCATGTTTATTCCCATCGTTATTTGTACTATAGTTTACTCTTTCTGCTAAAAGTAGTGTTGGTCAGGGAGGACATCATGTCAGATCAGCATCTTTAAAGTGCCTGTGACATCGAATTTATATGATAAATCCAATTACATTTAAGCAAAGAAAACATTGATAAAATATTTTTAAAAGTAAATTCATTCCGCAGAGGTGAACAGTAAAACGGCACTTCCAGGCCTTTCGTGTGCGATTTTGTTGCGGTCTTTTATGAAGAATAAAGTCAGCTAATATTAGATGGCAGAGCACAACTTTTGGGGGCAGCTCCTTCTACGTTGGAGCCGCTATTAGAGCCAAAACCCAACAATAACTACCAATATCTAAATGTACTTTTACAACAAGGAAGTGTTCTTGCCTGCTGAGCCTTGATCCGTTTAGCAACAGCAACAACAACCTTTTCTTGGGATCTTTCCACATCAGATCCACTGAATAGTGTGACTACTGTGTAGCATCTGCTTCAACATTCTCCTTCATGGGTCAGATATTCCAACCTCTGACATAATTTCTCTTACGAATTCAGTGGTTTCTTGTTCGAAGTAGATTGCTGAAGTCTTCCGATCACAACTGGCTGTGCTTGGTGGGACCAGCCCATCTGTTTCTCGTCAGTTTTCCAGCTCTGATACAGGCAGCTCTGATCCTCCTCACTTCAGGAAAGTTGAGCAGACTAACAGCTGCTGTCACAGTAATGCTGCTACCACCAGCAATGCACCTGAACAGTTGACGATCATTAATGCTTACACAATGAATGACCAGGGAGTTCCCATTTCCTTCACTTGCGGGAAACTTTGGACTTGCAAATTTTAACACCAAATATGCCTATTTTGTGTCACAATTTCCTTTTTTCTTTCTTTGTCTTTTATCACGTCTTTAATCCAAATATAATGGCAATTACTGCCCAATTTCATTAATATTAAAATGTTTTTTTTTCAATGTCTGCATTTGTGAGAAAAACATGTCACAGGCACTTTAAGCTTACATATGACCAAGATGTTTGACCAGACTCACCTCTAATCCTCTAAGGGGCAGTCGTCTACATGTCAGCAATAGACATTTCTTTCTCTCGCTTCAATCCACCTTGAGACACAGCGTGAAATCAAAGGACACAGCAGGAAAACACCCACTGATGTGAATCGAGTTAAAGCATCATTAAAATGCTGATTTCTGTTCATGATCATAGACCCTTACAAATTGGGTGTCATTTAAAACTATTATCTATTCAAAACTTTCCTCAGAGTCCACAAAATTCCTGAAAGCCTTAGCAAATAATTAATAGTCATCAGAGCCAACAATTTGCCACAAGCAATGAACCGAATAAATGCTTCATCCTTCATTTGATCCATTAATGTAAACCAAGTTCTCAGCCAGGTTCTCGGTTAAAAGAGAATCAACTTGGTTGGCCAAAAATAATATAGTAACTGTAAATAACAGTTGTTTC
The DNA here is from genome assembly GCF_021462225.1 of Girardinichthys multiradiatus. Lineage (NCBI taxonomy): Eukaryota > Metazoa > Chordata > Actinopteri > Cyprinodontiformes > Goodeidae > Girardinichthys > Girardinichthys multiradiatus. The sequence continues at coordinate 24,245,613 of NC_061795.1, read as the reverse complement.
AGACCCAAGGAAGTACAGTCCAAAACGTAGGGTCATTTGGTACACATGTAGAGCAGAGATGGGGATATACACACGATTTCATTTGCAAGCAGCTGCCACGTCTAGTACGGGCAACAAAAAATACTGAGATCAGGTAGTTGGCGTGTGTGACTGTCAGCCTAAATAGGTAGCGTAGGTCACCAAACACAAAAGATGATTCATGTAGGCAATTGGACATTAGGGGTGTAGAAAGATCTTGTGACACAAGACCTTGCAACATTGAAATTCCAGAATATGTCTTGTCAAAGCAAAGTCTGTCTTGCTGAGTGCAGTCGAGTTGCTTTCAGCATTGACTTTGTCTAGCATAGTAAGTCTGAGCTATTACTATGAGTTTGACACCTTGTATTTATGTTTGAGACTGTTATTTTGATGTGAGAAAGGAAGTAGTTCTTGAGCTGTCTTGTAATGAAGATTTTCCATCAGGGTAGCTGACAACACAGCCAGCTGTTAGAAACTTTTAAAAGACCCCCAAAATTTTCAAATCATTTTGAAAAACACTAATTTGTTTGCAAATGGAACATTGACAGGTAAGATACAAACTCTTTGTAAGCACTGTGAGAATACTGCAACTAGATGCCAATGAAGCTAAAGTTAGCACCTACTTCGGGGCTCCTGACTGTGCTAGATTAAAGAGCTATTTCAGAGTTTTTGAATATGTTTGAAACTACATTTGAACACCTCTTGTTTGAAATCTTAAATATTTACACTGATGAAACTTAAACTGGATAATTCTACACTGGACAAAGATTCTTTAAATAGCAGTTTAACTTTTATTAAACTTTAACTATATCTATTCAAACACAAAGAGGGAGCATTTGAAAATGTGTATTCTTAGCTTCCCAAAGAATATTGCTAAAATTGGATCTCATCTCGTACTAATGAACCCATTAGTCTGTATCATCTTGTCTCAACTAGATACATCTTTATACAACTATTTCAATCTGAAAAGACTCACAAAGAGAGGGTTGGCAATTAGAAAAGTTTTAATGATGTGAAATTACATAATTATATCTTCGGCGCTCGGACCTGAGAGGAAGACATGAATGCTGTGAATGATATGAGCTAAGATGAACATTTGTAAGGCTTAGATTTAGAGATGTCTTCCCCACGATCTGACACTGGTGGTGGACTGGCGGCCAGGGAGCGAGGAAGCCAGGAGTAGATATGAAGGAAGATGGTGGAGGTGGGGTGGAGGAGGGATGAGCTCAGCTGACAAGCGAGGAGGAACACAGCCGAAGGTCCTTTAAAAACCAGGCATCGGAAGGTGATTGGATGATGAATCGGGCGGACAGGATGCTGATTGGAAGGCCGGGAGATGCACGGGGAAGTCATTGGACGGTGGAGACGGCGAGGGTGAGTCTTTCATTCTGAATTTTTGTTTAAACTCCATTTGACAGCATAACCAGCGCTTTATGGATCTTGATTGGGTTGTTTGTGGGTTTGCGTGAGGCCTTTTGGTTGCATCGTGCAACTTATTGACATATGTTCTGCATCTCTATCACAGTGTAAGGGGGACGTGTGTGGCTGCCTATGAATTCGTAACAATGGGCCACTATGACATGAATGCCCATTCTAGACAACTCAGCTCCTTGTAAACCAAATCATAATACCTCCAAATAAGACTCTTCCATTGGGTGCCTTACAGATTTTTATGAGATAATGTATTCAATGACTCAGAAACTTACATAAATTTAGCAAAACAAATAAAAAAACAAATTCTGTGTGACAGGCTGCAAGTAAAAAATTGGTTAAAAACTACAACTTAATAACCCTAAGGTAAGAGGTAAGACTGGTAAGAGGGCATGACTAAATTTGAATGTAAAAGAAGTCAAGGTGCAAAAAAGCATTGCAAGGCTGTCAGAAATTAGAAAGCTGTACAATATATTAAATTGCAGTCGATTGCAATATCCGTGTGTTAAATATCGCAATCACATAGAAGAACTTGGATTTGGTAGTTGGTAGGATGTCATTTCAGATGTCATGCATGCAAATTTGGCATTACAATAACACATTTAGTCTGTTGGTTGGACCTTTCCTGCCCTCAGTGCCCACACCCGATGTGTATATTTAGTGGTTGATATGTTAAATCTCACAAACCGTTTTGGAGTCTATGAGATCAAGGGGAAAAACGGAGTGGGCTGATCACAATCAGCATCGTCGTCGCAGTGTTCAGGGTTGGTATCCCAATCACGTTTCCTGATATCGTGCTGCCCTCTTTCAATATATCTCTAACAAAAATCAAGACTTTTTATCTTGTCAGAAGCAAAACATAAACAGCTCAAGCATTTTGATTAATAAAGCCTTCCAATGTGGCCACAACCTGACTGCTTTTTCTGCCTTACTCTAAATGAGATCACTGTTCAAAAAGGACAGGGTGTAAACTACAAATTACAAAATTACAACATCAATATTTATACAAACAAAAGACACAGCATCCAGCCTTATCTGAAAATCCAGCTAATGTCAACTTATGTTGTTTGACGAGGTGAAAACAACTCCATTTCCCACAGACTGTGTGTAAAAGAGACAGCTATTGCAATGTAACCCACTTATCTATGGAATACACTGAGAATGTGTCTGTCAAAAAGAAGCTATTGTCTCCAGCTTTATTGACAAGTTCACTCTGAATGAAGTAAAAACAAATCTCACGCTGTACTGAAGAAAATTTGACTATCACAACCCAATTCTCAGACTCACTAAATAATTCTGAATGCATTGATCTTTTGACACACAACGGTGCAGTCAGACCTCTGTGGTCAACAAGCTAAGTTCTCTGCTTTTAGTCTTCTGAAAGAACAGATGTGAAGAATATTTCATTGTAACAGTGTTACATTTTGTTAATTTAAGCCAAAACCTTAATGAAGATTTAAATAGTGTAAAGTCTTTGTGGTTTTTTGACTAAAGCAGCTGAGGACAGTAGAAGGTCTATTGAGGGACCCTAATGACACATTTCTACTCATGTAGAGGAAGTTTTCTTATCTCATCTGATCAAAACTTCACATACATTTACTTTAAGTGACTACTGACAGTAAACATCAGACGAGCTTCAGGACTTTGCGTAGAGTCAGGTGCTAACAAGATTAAGTAACAAATAGTAATGGTCAACCGATCAACCAGCCAGTGGTCAAAACCAGCCAGTTTTTCCTGAATTGGCCATCCAGAAGTGAAATACTTCTTCAAAACTGAAAACTACTTTTTTTCGATTTGTAAATGCATCAACAAACCAAAGGCTCTCTCATGCACTTTGTTTTGATTTTAGCAAAAATAGTCCCACAGTAGTAAAAGCCATTCATGGGAATGATGAATCATAATAAGGAGAAGAAGGGAAACAGCTAGAGAGCCTTTGAAAAGACAACAACCTGGTGCTCAAAATGGACAAAAAAGGAGATCATCATCAACTTCCAGAGGTTACGACCTGAGCTCACAACCCTCAGCATCAGCAACCAGGAATTTAAAAGAATTGATAACACTTCTTCAAACCATAGATCTCTGATGACCCCACCTAGTTGTAGAACACCACTGGGCTTGTGAAACGCCCAGAAAAGACTTAACCATTTAAGAAAATTGAAATAAACATCAATCTCCCCCACAAGGTTCATTACAACCTCCTACACAGCTGTGACTGAGAGTGTTTTGAAGTACTGTAGCTCAGTGTGATACTCCACCATCAACATGGCTGGCAAGAGGGCCCAGCAGAGGATAGTGAGGGGAGCTGAATGTTTCTGCATTCTATCCAGGATCTGCTTCAGATGAGCTGCAGGAGCACCTGCCTCTGATCACCATCAGAGACCTCGCTCCCTTGATACCCTTCACAAGAACCCTTCATACAACAACATCAAAAGCAGAACCACCAGACTGCTACATAAAGGGCAGCTTTTTGCCTTAAACTTTTAAAATCCTGAACTGCTGTTGAAATATGCATGCAAATAAGGTATGCGATTTTTAATGCATTATATATGTATTGCATATATAAGGCTCACCAGAGCTTTAAAACAGGTCAATTGGATTTTGATAAGCTTACACGTAATATGAGCCCTTTTCTGGCCTAAACCTGGCCACCTGCCTTGGCAAGGTCAAGTGCTTACAGGTTGTTTAAAGCAGTCCACCCTGATTTGACTGAAGAAGAGTGCAACCCTAAACTTGTGGGAACCTAACAAAAACAATGCAAACTATTTAAAAGCAGCAAGTTTAAAAGAAAATTAAACGTATCCTCCAGAAGAACACATCTGGTGTCACGCCTGTCAGGTAGGATACTGTTGCTACAATTCTCACAGGCTCACCACAAACGGATAATAACAGATTGGAAAAATATTGCCTGGTCCACTGAGTCTCGATTTCAGATGCGACGTTCATAAGTCCATCCTGCCTAGGGCATTGAACAAAGGCCACAGCCTTTCTGAGTATTGCTGTGGACCAGATCCATCTCTTTATGACCACAGTGCAGCCTACATCTGATGACTACTTCCAACAGGATGATGCACCCTATTACGAAGCTCAAATCACCTCAAACTGACATCTTGAATGTGATGATGAGTTCACTGTACTCCAGTAGCTTCCACAGTCACCTGATCCCGATCCAAAAGATAACCACTGGGATGTGACGGAACAGGCGATGCATCATAGATGCACAGCCGACAAATCTGCAACTGATGCTATTATGTCAATGTGGACAAAAATTATTCCCACAGCTTGTTGAATTCATGCTGCAAAGAATTAAATCAGTTATGAAGGCAAAAGGTGTATTGAATCTGGACCTGATAAACTGACTGTTGAGTGTATTTCTTGTGTTTAATGCAATTGTTTTTATCTTTATTTTAATAAGTAAGAATGGTGGTATGCAAAAGAAAACGTCAATGAGAGACTAGACGGTTTGGGGCTGTAACCTTGGTGCTGCATGTTCTTGGTTCTGGCTCTCCAGAGATCTTCACCATCACCATCTCACGGACCTCCTGCTGCAGCTGCTTCCCTCTCACACTTCCCCGTACAGTATCCACGGTGCTGTGGTCCGTGTGGTATCACATCACACATCACGGGGGGGGGGGGGACAAAAACGGAGCCTCCTTTTGCGCCCTCTTCCACCACCCTCACCTTCTTAACCTCCTCCTCTACTGGTCCCCAGTAGCAGCAGGTGTTATTCCCGTACAACCTGAAGATTTAGGTGGTAATTAGCATTACCTCTCAGCCCGGGAGAGTTATTTATGCTTCGCGGGGAGCAGCAGGGGACGAGAGCGTTACTGAGCAGCCGTAGAGAGAGGGAATCACGCCTCAAAAACACGTGGTAGAGATTACTCAAATATTCCTCCTTTGTACCCTTCTTTACCCCTCCAGCTGCATCACGGTTATCTCTCCTTATAACTATAAAGCTGCAGCCGATTCCTTTTTTTTTTTTTTTTTGGAGGATGCTGCAGAGCGCTGAAGACAATAACCTATTCAGAGCAAGGTTTTTCTTTGCAGCTCAAGGCTTTGACCTTGTGCTACGTTGTCCTTAATGTCCATAACATTAAACAAGCACACACATCCAACCACATGCAATACCGTGCACGACTAAAGTGGATGTGCCCACAACAGGTTCACAATTTTTTGGCTTAGTAAAGAAGCAAAAAAGCAGGATCGGGTTTATAGATAGGCATCCTCCTAGGAGGCAATTAACTGCACCGATATTACATAATGACAGCCCACACTTTTCAGCAACATCCCCTGTCCGCGCAGAAAGGACGAGGCTCCCCAGTACGAGCCACATTAAAGGGGAGGATGAGTGACGGAACATTCCCACCTTGTTTAGTGTCACCTCCAGCAGAGGAGGCGCGTTAAGAAATGAAACACCTTGAAACTGTCAGGATGCTCTCCCAGCACAGAGTGGCAGTTCTTCACAGGATCTCCTTACCTTTGCTGTTGTCCTCTTCCCTGTTCAGATACATGGCTGTGTGACTTCTCTCCCGACCGAACACAATGGCGTTTTGTTACAGTTGATTGTTAATATTACTCCTGTTTTTTTTTCTTTTTATTGCGTGTGCCGTGAACTCCGCCGATGTGGTTTGTAGTAGTAGGTGTTTATTGTTTTGCTGCTGCTCGGCTGCCTCTCCTCTCCTCCTAGTGGATAGGTAGGCTAACCAGTCCGAGAATCTCACTATACTCCCTCCCTCTCTCCTCTTCTCTCCTCTCTTCCTGCCTCCTTCTCTCTCCGTACTGTGACTTAGAGGACAAAATGGGGAGAGTGACTTTTGCAGCTGCGTAAAGTCTCCAGTGCTTGCTTGTTCTGCTGCTGCTGCTGCATGTAATTGTTGGATCCTCATTTGGTGCATCATGTTAAATACAACCTGCAGCCGCAGCTTGTTGATTGGGTTCAGGCTTGATTTGAATATTTTCTCTTGTGCTAGAAAGTAAAATGATAAAAAAAAAAAAACAGTTTCTTGATACGGACGATATGGAACCCCACCCAGGGCAGCATGGATTGTGGGCGGTAGGAATGGTTGAGGAAAGTTATGTCCAATTGCACCTGGAAAAAGGTTTCTATTGATTATTTGCATGATTGGTTTTGTGCCCAGTCCAGATTCACCTAAATGTGTTTCTCCACCAGTTCTGCCCTGCTGCAGTGCCATGAGCCTACTGCTGGGATTGCAAAGGCATGGACAATTTATGGTAAACTTTTGAGAACTTTCCAGAGTCGATACAAAAAGTATTCACGTCCCATGAACTTGTACATTTTCTGTAAAAAAATATACTCAGATTGAAAACTTTTAATGGCTATTGGGGGAATTTACTGGAAGTACCTGAAAATTTGAATGGTTTAAACAAACTGTATCATATAAATTACAAACATAAATATAAACATGTTGTTTTGTCAGAAAGATATAATTGCTATACAGTTTAATACAATTGATAAACATTAGATTTAAAAAATAGATTTTTAAGTTAAATAAGTAAGTTTTAGTAATTTTTAAATTAACAATCCGTTTTTTTCTTTGAGCAAAAATTTAAATGTTTTTTTTTTTACCTAAACCCATTAGTCAGAATTTTGCTAATTTATGAAGTTTCTCTAGCTATATTTAAATCCCCATTCAAGTTTGTATATGTTTATTTGCACAATTTCCTGTTAACTCAACTTAAAAATGTGTGGAATTTTGCAACCCAGCAGCCACACAGTATTTTATAGTCATGGGTGATAGCCTCATTATTTATTAAGGGATACCTCACACTCTAGATAATCTTTATTGAAACAAATCTAAAATTATTTAATCAATTTTGTTATCACGTCACCACAGTCTTATTCGGCGCTAAACAAAATTACCCCCTTAACTATTTTAAAGTTATTTTACAACATTTTCAGGAGTGTATTGGTTTTATTTAAGGATCAAACCAAATAAAGGAACAACAATCCAGTCATTTCAATACTGGTTACTTTTTAATATGCGATATAATATTAAAATTCAAATCTTCCCAAAAATCCTCAACCCACCCTTGAATAAATAGCTGATAAAGCTCATATGTTTTAATTGTGAAACTATGGTATTGCAGCATCTTTAAATGTTTAACATTTTAATTAATAACTACGTCAGATTGACTGTCCAGCACCATGGACAGCAGCAACCCAAAGGGCAGGTTCAAACTAGATTAGAAGTCCTCTGTTTATGCACACTTAGTCTTTATGATCCTTTCAATGAAATTTGAAATCACATTTGCACATGAAATACAATGCGATAAAAATAAACAAATCAGCAGATAAATCCAACATTTCAGTCTTTTTCAGTTACTCTTGTTTAGGTTGCAGGGCCTTCCCAGTAACTGTTTCACCATTTATGGTATTGCAGAAATACTATAAAGAGACAGACACAAAAACATTTAGCTAAGAATTCTACTTAAGACAAAATAAAAGAAAAACATATCAATGACAGTAAGCTTACACTCAGGAAAGAGCCATCCCTTATTTTGATGCTTGGATTAAGAAAACGTTTAAATTAGGAACAATTTGATTTTGTTTAAGCATTTCAAAAAAGCAATATAGAACTGATAGGAGTTGAGGTACGATTTTATGATAAACTTTTACCAATATACAGTAGTAAAACGTTTTGAAATTGTCAAGGATGTTATTGAGGAAGTGTTCAAATTTGCCAGAATCTGCAGCTTGGTAACGACACAGAAGCCCGTGTCTGATTCACAAGCCCTTATTCAGCCCTTACATTCATGGGCTATTTTAACCTTTATTTAGAATTCTGGCCTACATTTGAACATCTCAGTATCAATTACATTCTTTAAATTCAGAGGTTTAAACACACTAAGATGTCTATTCCTTTAGATATTTTTGGAAAAGTCCAGATAAGGATATCATGGCTTTGTAAGCTTCTGGTTAATTCCCAACATTTGAGGTAAATGGAGGCTCACCTATGGATTTATTTTAAGGCAACACATCACACACACTGCCTCCTTCTGTGACATCATAGGAAAATGAACAGAAAATCAGCAAAGACATCAGGGAGAGAACTGTGGACCTCCATGAGGCTGGTTCTTTCTTGGGTGTCATTTCGGGATGCCAGAATGTGCCACACTCATCTATACAAATAATTATATGCAGGTATAAACATTGTGGTAATGTCTAGCCATTATACTGCTTAGGAAGGAGACAGGTTCTTGATCCCAGAGATGAACATGTTTGGTTGGAAATGTCTTGTGTAAAGTAGCAAATGCAAAAAAAAAAAAAAAACCTTGTGGAGATGATGGCTAAAGCTAGTAAGAAAGTGCCATTTTTCACAGGGAAGCAAGCCCTGTACCGACATGGTACTGAAAGGCCACTCAAAGAAGAAGAAGCCACAACTGTAAAAGCAACATAAAATGCCAGATTACAGTTTGAAAATGCACTCAGGGACACATTTTGTGGAGACATGTTCTGTGGTCTGATGAAAGTAAAAGCTTTTGGCCATAATAAACATTGTTACATTTAGAAGAAAGTGGAAAGTTTGCAGTTTTTATTAACACCATTGCAGCAGTGAAGTTCTGAGGTTAAAACATCAATTTGTTTTGCTACAGATATGGATGTTGCACTTAATAAAACATCTTGCATCACGAGAAAAGAAAATAATGTGGACATTTTGAAGCACTATTCAAGACAACAGCCAGTAGGTTAAAGATATGGCATAAAGCATGTCATCATATTAGCTGCAAAGTGGCTTTAAGTAAACAAAGTCAGTGTTTTGGAATGGCCATCACAGAATCTTACGGAAGCCCGGAAAGGCAAGTGAAAAAAAATATTTATGTGGTCTTATTTTTTTCAGTGTGTATTTTTTTTAATACCTCATGGCCACAAAAGGTGGGTTCAGTCAGCAGAGGGCAATTACAGCATGGATACAGTTTTGAATATAACGTAACAATCTCACAAGCCTTATGGTTTTTTATAATAGGTGTAAGTTTATTGTCTTGTTAAATATACAAATGTTATGAAAGCACATTCTTTGGCATTGAGTAGAAAGTCATACGAGGTCACCATGACTGAATAATTGTTTTTTAAGGCGCCTGTAAATCAAGGAACATTTGTGTAAAGTGTGGAGTTCACAGTTTAGTAAAGCATGAGCACAGATTTCCACCGGCTTTGTTTTTTTTACCTGCTGACATTTGCCGGGCTTTGTATCATTTAGAAAATGGGACACGGGTTCTTGGAAACCTTGTTAGAACAGAATAAAATTTAATATATTTTAATGTATATGTTTTTTTTACTTGCCTTTGAGGGCAGAAAAAAACAAAATTAGAAATAGTATAATCTAGACATTTTTTCTCACTTGCCTTTCAGGGCTTCCGTAGAACTTTTCAGGCCAAGAGAAAATTTGTGGGCAAAGCTGAAAAGGTGTGTGCAAGCATAAAAACCTACAGACCTTCTTAGTTACATTATTTCTGTAGAGAAATCAAACTGTTATGAGAACCTTATGCAAGGATACCCAAAACATTTGACCCAAATCATAGTCTGAAACACAATTTTACCAAATACTAAGGAAATGTACAGGGGTTGGACAATGAAACTGAAACACCTGTCATTTTAGTGTGGGAGGTTTCATGGCTAAATTGGACCAGCCTGGTAGCCAGTCTTCATTGATTGCACATTGCACCAGTAAGAGCAGAGTGTGAAGGTTCAATTAGCAGGGTAAGAGCACAGTTTTGCCCAAAATATTGAAATGCACACAACATTATGGGTGACATACCAGAGTTCAAAAGAGGACAAATTGTTGGTGCATGTCTTGCTGGCGCATCTGTGACCAAGACAGCAAGTCTTTGTGATGTATCAAGAGCCACGGTATCCAGGGTAATGTCAGCAAGATGGACGAACCACATCCAACAGGATTAACTGTGGATGCAAGAGGAAGCTGTCTGAAAGGGATGTTTGGGTACTAACCCGGATTGTATCCAAAAAACATAAAACCACGGCTGCCCAAATCATGGCAGAATTAAATGTGCACCTCAACTCTCCTGTTTCCACCAGAACTGTCCGTCGGGAGCTCCACAGGGTCAATATACACGGCCGGGCTGCTATAGCCAAACCTTTGGTCACTCATGCCAATGCCAAACGTCGGTTTCAATGGTGCAAGGAGTGCAAATCTTGGGCTGTGGACAATGTGAAACATGTATTGTTCTCTGATGAGTCCACCTTTACTGTTTTCCCCACATCCAGGAGAGTTATGGTGTGGAGAAGCCCCAAAGAAGCGTACCACCCAGACTGTTGCATGCCCAGAGTGAAGCATGGGGGTGGATCAGTGATGGTTTGGACTGCCATATCATGGCATTCCCTTGGCCCAATACTTGTGCTAGATGGGCGGGTCACTGCCAAGGACTACCGAACCATTCTTGAGGACCATGTGCATCCAATGGTTCAAACATTGTATCCTGAAGGTGGTGCCGTGTATCAGGATGACAATGCACCAATACACACAACAAGACTGGTGAAAGATTGGTTTGATGAACATGAAAGTGAAGTGGAACATCTCCCATGGCCTGCACAGTCACCAGATCTAAATATTATTGAGCCACTTTGGGGTGTTTTGGAGGAGCGAGTCAGGAAACGTTTTCCTCCACCAGTATCACGTAGTGACCTGGCCACTATCCTGCAAGAAGAATGGCTTAAAATCCCTCTGACCACTGTGCAGGACTTGTATATGTCATTCCCAAGATAAATTGACGCTGTATTGGCCGCAAAAGGAGGCCCTACATCATACTAATAAATTATTGTGGTCTAAAACCAGGTGTTTCAGTTTCATTGTCCAACCCCTGTATGTAAATGCTGACTTTGCAGGATTCCTTTGAAATCTAAAATGATCTCTCTCATCACTTTGCTATTAAGCAAATAGAAATTATTTTGGCAGTACGAACTGACCAAACACAGGAAAGGTTGAGTCTAATATAATGTCAGAAAAAAGGTTTCAACTGTATATTCCTCCCTGCCTCAGTCACTCCTTGCCCCACTTGTTTATATCTACTTATGGATTTGTGCCTGGAGTTTTATCAAAAGTTTCTGTTGATCCGCTTGACCATTTCCTCTGTGGTTGCCAGCATCTGGGTCCTATTTACCATCCTGACAAGCTTTTATCTATTTTATTACACCCAGGATATTTTAACAATGTGTGCCTATTTGCCTACTGTTCTTTACTCTGTAAAGGAGAACAAACTCAAAATATTAATCTTGCATTTCAGCGTAAATCAAGAGGGAAATAAAAACTGGATCAAGAAGACATGGTGGCTATTGTTAGCCGTGTTGCCTGACAGCAAGAAGAACCAACGTTTTTATTCTGGCTGGGACCTTTCTGTACAGAGTGTGCTTGTTCTTCCCTTATACCATCCAATAAAAGCATGTATATCAGGTAAATTAGGTAATCTAAATTGCCTTTAGGTGTGAGTGAGTGTGAGCACGTGTGGTTGTTCGTCCTATGTGTCTCTGTGTTGCCCTGTTATGGACTGGCAAGCTGCCCCGAGTTTACCCAGCCTCTCCCCCATTGGCCACATGCAACCCTGAGAGAATAGGGTGCACATAGAAAGAGGATGGATGGATAAAGAGACTGGTAAGAGAAAGAGGGGCACCCAAATGTTATTCTTATGGCGAATAATGTGTTTATATTGTAAAAATCCAAGCCCAAAGAATTGTGCACCACAAATAAGAGCAGCTGAGGCTTCACATGTTTTCAACATGTCTTACAAACACCTTTAAAACAATTTTTAAAAGCTATTTTTATATTGTCTTGTAAAGTCAAACATGGTTGGATTTCACACTGAGGTAGCAGTTAGTTAGTGTTGCATCAGCAAACTGAAACATTTTACCGGTTCAGTTAGTGAAACCCTGGGAAAGAGTTGCTGCGTTGTTTCATGTTGAGCACTGTCATTCACATCCACCTACTTTTAATCTCCAGCTCTGGAAAACAATAACAGATTGTTTTCTGAAATCAGAATCTCTTTATGTATGACAACTATTCCAGTGCCTGTAGAATTTCAATACAGGCACATCATTTTCTACTTAATGAGGTACAGATAAGCTAATCATCTTTACCAAATCTTAACTACAGCTGTGGGCCTCACTATCCTTTTGCAATGGGACCAGCTAGGTGTCAAAATCAGTGCTGGTTCTATATAAAAGTAACAGGTGTCAAAAACAACTATTAACTATGCAGAAAGAGTTGACAAGAACAGTCTTTAATGAGAAAAAGAATGGTTTGGATCTGGATTCACTGGCAGAGGGAGGATTCATCCTTAACATTTTTACATTGCCAGTGCATGAGGACACAGTCAATAAACAGACAATTGGGGACAATAAAGCTGCAGAGGGTGATAACGACTCCTCGCTGACCAGGATGACCATCAACTCATTCGAATGTTACCCAGCAACCGCTGGATGGTGTACCAATGGAATGGAAATTGGCAGCTGGGGTGAAATTCACGGTTAGAAAAAAACAGCTCATAACAAACTCCTCAAGTTGAGTAAAGCTAGAAAAAAATTCCCTTCTTCAATGGGATGCAAAGAAGAGCCAGGCTGAGGTTTAGCAAAAGACCAGCAGGACTGGAGAATAAGGTCATCTGCTCTGATGAGTCCAGCTTGGACTGTGGATGGATGGATGGATGGATGGATGGATGGATGGATGGATGGATGGATGGATGGATGGATGGATGGATGGATGGATGCATGGATGGATGGATGGATGGATGGATTTTTAAGTATACAGCCATGAAATGGAAGTAGGGAGGAAGGAATAGCAACAAAACGGGGGTACAAATTGCTAAAGGGGTAACTGACCTGTCTATACAAGACAGCTGCAATGAAAATGAGGGTTATTCCACCAACTATTGATTTCTAAACTCTTCCAGATTTTAAACATTAACACTGTGTAGTTCAAAAAATGAATTTGAACTCATTTGTCAGTCAGAAAACTCAGTATCTTTTAGTTGTTTTCAATTTTTGTGTCTAAAATAATTGTTTGAAATGATATTTTGTTTTTTAATTTTCCTTTAATGGGAAAAGATTTTAATCTTTGATTTTACATAAGCACATGTCTGCAAATAGTTAAATTGGAAAAACACATACTATTCCAGTGGCCTCTTGTACACAAAAGACTGTCCTGTTTGAGGTGAACAGAAACTCTCAGAAAGTAACAAAGTGTGCCATCTATCACTTTTTGGTGCAAGGTGAGATGGTTGCTTGGCACCTCTATCCTGAATAAGCTGCAGAAATTAGATGTAGATTGTTTAAGCCCTTGGTACCCAGGCAGCCTTACATCACACTCAGGCCTGCCCCTGGAAGTGCAAGAGAACCGATTTGCCCCTGACCTTGACACAGTCCCAGAAAATGCCAGTTATGGGAAGCAATTTAAAACAATTTCTTTAATTATTTTTCCCTTCATGTTCTCTGAGCAAATTACCAATTTGTAATGGAACTTCTTGGTGTAGAGAGAGAGAGAGGGAGAGAAAGAGAGACATGGAGCATTAGAGAATAAATGGGATGAGGCAAGAGTTATTAAAAACCCTCAGAAGAAAAAGGATGTTTTTTGCCACTTGTTAAAACAATGTTGTGTAATAAATCTGTAATATTAAAGTCAGTGGAGATCCTAAAACGTTTCCTGATACATTCACAACTTTAATTTATAAATCTGCACATTTTTGCTCCAAAGCTTCACGAAACAGAGGCCGGATATTTCTCTCAATAACGTGGCTCATGTGATGTTGAAGATTAGAAACTCGATAGGATATGAGTAAATCAGCACTCTTGATGCAAATGCTTTGAACAGTTTGCCTGCATTTTATCAATAGAGCCTGAGAAAGTCATTTACCCGGAGTATCCTGTAGTGATTTTCATTTGATCATATTCTGCCGTGCAGCGAGCTCTCCGTGCTATTTGCACTCCGCTGAGCATCTTTCCTCGCTCGTCGGGCAGAATTCTCAGCAGACTAATTTGACCACACTCAGTTCCCAGATCCTCCCCTCCCACCCAACCCCTTCACTGCCAGCAACATTGTGCCTGTCACTGATGCATCTGTCTCCACTGATATCTATAAATACCACCATCAAAAATCTGATTCCCATTGATTTAGTGACCTATATACACATCAGCACCATCTCTTCACTTCCTCCAGTCCCTCTGCTGTCTCTCCACCTCTTGCTTCCTGCCTCTCCTCCATCACTCAGCTCAACTTAACTGCCTCTCCCTTCCTCCTCCTCTTGCCACAGAGAGCAAGAAAAGGCTAATAATAGTTCACGGTGGAAGCTTAAGTCATGACACATGAAAAGGATTTGAGCGTGCACAGGAACATTAGCTTGCTGTTCATTTCCAGATTTCAAAAGTCTTGTCGAGTCTTCCTTTAATCTCTCTCTGGCAAGTGTGTGTGTGTGTGTGTGTGTGTGTGTGTTTGTGTGTAAACACTGGAGTAGATGGTCGGATGAAAGGGGTCTCTTAATATGAAATGTGACTCTAACTGAAATGAGGAAGGCACATAGAGAGGCTGCAGGGTGCGCACGTGTGTGTGGGTCCAGGGTTACACGAAAGAAGTACTATGCTGTAATTATGCTGCAGGGATGTGCAAAATAGCACTCTGGATGCTACCGTCATGAATGGTGATGCTGAATAAATAAATAAATAAAACAGGATTAAAAATAAATGAGCACTCTCTTATGAGTTCTGTTAAGTTAAAAATCAAACATGAGGCGGAAAACATATTTTTTTAATCTTACGGCGCAAATTTGAAGTATCTAGGCAGGCTTAATTAATCATGTGGAAGCACGAGAAGCTAAGGTAAGAAGGGCATTTGTGTTTAAGCCTCCAGTGGATAGAAGTTAGCATATTTTAGGGGGGGGGGGAAGAGGCTGAAAAGTGTGATTTACAGGCCAATCCACCTAAAAATGAACACCTTTAGTGCCCGTTGGTGATGCTCACTCTCTTCATACTAACTCCACAGCGGTCCCACACTGACACCTGGTGGCCTCAAAGCAACCACTGCAGATGCCCTCGAGGAGTCACACTGTCGTCCTTGGTCCCTTCAAACTCATTGCCCTCCTGTTCCTGTTTCCACAGCAGTATTACAGACGAACACAAGCTGTCAGTTCTTTTGTATTCTGTCAAATAACTGCTGGTCCTCAAAAGCAGATACAGTGATGAGTGGAAGGCTTGCAACCTTCAGGACAAACCACTACAGCAGGCAGTTTAAGGACAGTCAGTTTATTGAACAGTAAATTGTGACAGAGAACACAACATTTTCTTTTCCATTGCATTTCAAACAAATGTTAACAGACAACTGTGCCATTCACCACACTGCCTCACACACGGCCTCACAAGCCGGGAGAAAGCGGGCAGGTCCCCATTTGTTAAAGTGCTTTATTGCACGGTTCCTCTTAGAGGAAGAGAACAAGGGCAGCGAGGTGAGCCCAGAGCCCGAAAGGCCTCCGAGCTTCATGGTTGCAATAATCATACGCTGTGGGTGATGCCGTGATTACTTGGTTGTATTCAGTGCCTCCTCTCTAATGCGCGAGTGTGTGACTACTTATTGCATAACAGTAAGCTGGCTCATGAATTTTTCAGTGAAAGTGTAAAGCACTAATCTTTAGATTAAAATGTAATAAACTCTTCACGATAATTATAATACATCTCATAATATCTAAGTTACATTCTTATATCTGATTCATATAGAATATGTAGGCGATATACATCTTGTGGCTTACTGCTTGTAGCTAACATAGTGGACACTATCACGTGGGTATCTGTCTCAGCCCCTGGGTTTACAGACATAGATAAATACACAATGCTGGTCAGAGGTTTACATACACTCAGAATAATTCTGGGGCTTTTATGGATTCATTTGAACCAATCTTTGCCCAGGGAGGAATGAATATACAACAAACCACTTTAAATGATTTTAAAAACAGAAACTGGGCTTCAAGTCTGAGTTTGTGGTGGATTTCTGGTTTTCCACATAGGATAACTGTACATTAACATACATGACATACATAACATACATGACTGTAGGATAACTGTAAATTGTACATCCAGAGTCAAATTTATACACACACTCCTATTAATACTTGGTTAAATTTCAGGTGAAGCTTTTTTCAGCGTCTGACATAAATCTGGACGGATGTTTGACCACTCTCCATGACATCTTTGGTAGACTTAATTTCAGCTGTTTGGGTTTGTAGCATTGTTCGTTGTGGGTTCATTGTCTGCATAGTAGTCTTAATGTTAACCTGATCTATCTACTCCAAAATCAGTTCAATTTGTGTTTGGGATCATTGTTCTGTTAGAACATCCAATAGTGCTTAATAAACCATCGAGCTGATTTGAGATAAAGGTGAGTAATTTGTAAGTACTACTCCTTCATAATTGTATCTACTATGTGCATTGCACTGGTACTACTGGCAGAAAAAACAGTCCCAGAGCATGATGCTGCCACCACTATGCATGACAGCTAGTAGAGTAACTTTATGCTATTAGGGTTCTCTCCAGAAGACATTTGACCTGCCCATATAGGCAACTTCAAATTTCAGTCAAGCGTGACGCTGTTGTTTTTGA
Organism: Girardinichthys multiradiatus; assembly: GCF_021462225.1. Taxonomy (NCBI): domain Eukaryota; kingdom Metazoa; phylum Chordata; class Actinopteri; order Cyprinodontiformes; family Goodeidae; genus Girardinichthys; species Girardinichthys multiradiatus. Next base: position 24,228,560 of record NC_061795.1, on the reverse strand, counting down.
TTAGCCATTAGAGGAAAATCATTAACAGAAATAAAGCCCTAAAAACATTACCTAATCACAATAAATGTAAACATGCGCGCCCAAATCTTGAAAATCTATTGATACCTTTTGTTGTTTGAACAATCCATCCCCAAAGAAAGTTCAGAGTGTATGTAAAGTTCTGACTGGTACTGATAAATATGATTTAAAAACATCATTTTTAGCAACAGATTGAAAGAAATACTCCAGTTTAATTTATGTCCTCCATTATGTGGAGTATTGAGAGAGAAACGTGCTATCTTATGCCCAATAATCCCTTGTGCTTTCTTTGATTGTATACTCTCTGAATCTTACATGTGGTGTTTTTAGAAGTTCCTCTGCAAACGAACCTGCGTCCCGGCAGTGCAAGCCGGATCGAGCAGATGGCAGAGGATTGTGACAAAACACACAGAGGGAGTAAACAGAGAGGAAAAAAAGAGAAACCATAGTGCACTAACAACCACACTTCAACTACGACACTACACTGTCAGATGCACACACAGGCACATACACAACCGAATGCACAAGGTCGGTGAAAACAATTCACAGCTGAGTAAAAACAAAACAAGGACAATTCAAATTTCAGCTGAAAGCTGATGAAAACGATCTAAAGAGGGACAAGGAGGAGAGATGAGGTTTTAAAATAAACCAGAGCAGTTATATCAACAACACTACAACAGGCAATGTTTCCACAATCACAGCATTCTGGACACAACTTTACATTCACCTATAAGAATAAATGTTATTTTGACTTTAGGCTTTTAATGATGCATTTAAGCTTTTCTTTTTCCAGATTCGAATGATGATAGATCATACAACATCAGTGATGTTTAAAACATAAACTAAGTCTATATTTTCTGGCGGATTTTCCCTATTTCCCTTGTGGTTAATATTATACATATTTACCTACAACCTATTTGATACTTGGATAAATGTCCCTTAGCAGGTTGCACCTCTGCCATCTGAGGCTATCAACAAACTTCTGGCACGTTTCTGGGTGGATATCTGACCAATGTTCTTAACTGAATTGTTAAAGTCCATTTAGAAATGTTGGGTCAAGGATTCCACATTAAAGAATAGTTCTCAAATCTTTAAAAGTGTCGATCTCAGGGCTCACTGCAGAAGCTTTTGCCAAAAGGGTAAGAAGAATGTTTGGAGATGAGGCTTTCAGATACAAGAATACTCTAGCAGCTGTCAGGCATGTCAGTGGTGGCATCATGCTGAGGGCCTGTTTTGCTTCCAGTGCTCCTGGTGCATTTAACCAGATAAAGAAGGGTGTTGTTATAAACCACAGGCTGTACATATGATTTTGACCCTGTGTGGATTACACTAGCAGTAAATATTAACTCAAGCACCAAATTCTTGTTTGCAAAAACCATAATTGTATAAAGTATCATCTCTTCCCCCTGGAAAAACCCACAGTTGCATGTAAAGGTCTGACCAGACCTGCATGTAAAATCAAGTCGGAATGTCAAAACAATTAATACTAATAAAGCCAAGTTTAAATGAGTTGGGCCCTTTTTGCCTATCTCACCTCCCTCAAGACGTATTGTCTGATTCCACTGTTGAAAGGTGTCACTTAGTGTCTATCAGTCCCCTCCCTGACTTATGGCTTTCAGTTACAGTAAGACGTCGAAAAAGGCTGAGATGAGCTCGCATGTGATTCAGGCGGCACCGCCTTGGTTTCAGTGCAGCCTCTGTCATATTGCAGCAGCCTCTTGGAAGAAGCACCATTTGGACGCACATAATAACACAACAGCCTCTAAGGAGCTTGTCTTGGGCGGTGAGCTTTTCTTATCATCATGTCATTCACCGGAAATTACATGTCTGTCAAGCAGTAGGGTTCTTCATTTGGTCCTATGTTTAAGCAAGTGACAGTCTGGGAGAAGTAGCACCTCCAAAACAAATCCATCTAAAGATCTATTAGTGTCCCCCTTGGCATACAGTAATCTCTGATGTTCCTTCATTTGACCACATCATCACATCATAAAATCACCACAATATGAATTGAAGGGGGGAGGTGGAGAGGTAGGTGTGCAAATAAGCCATCATGTACAAAAACAATAAATTCTAAAACATTTCATTTGCATATGTACAATATAGATAACAAAGCAGACAATACGACGCTGAAAGAAAAACAACACATACGAATAGATAACGCTTTATAGGGAATATCTATAAATAAAGCTCACTCCCACAAATGATATCACGCTGAAAAAGTTGCATCAGAAGTGCAACAGAACAGTCAAAGAGCTGCTTGACTAGTGGGAGCGAGGAAGGAATGTGATTGGACAATACACATCAAAGTCACTTTGATCCCAGACAAGATAAACCAATGGCAGCGCGCCTTCAGTGTTGTTATGATGCATAAACAAGATGTGGCAGCTTAAAGCAAACAAAACCTCTAAAGCAAACAAGCAGATACGTTTGGTAGAAATCATAGAACACTGAGAGCACACCAGTCTGAAATTTTCAGGTGAATGAAAAGGTTTTTCATTAGCTCTTTGGATTCTGCCACACAACACAAGTTTGGAAAAAAAAAAAAGTATGTAAACTGATCGCAAACTTTTGTGTAAACACAAAAATGAATTCATTAGTCTGCGTCTAAGGAGAAAGGAAGGCGCTCCACGAGGGCCACAAAGTGATGTCTGACCGTCTATTTTAAAAAAACAAAATCGACAACAAATCCCAGATTTTGGAAAACTGCAGCAGACAAAAGGTCTCAGAGCTCAAAAGCAATTCACAATGTTCAATGTTCAGGAGTTGCATGTGGTGGGAACAAAAAAACAGACTGTTCTGGGACGCCAAACAGTCAATCCATTGTGTCTGAGCTAAATATCAGATGGAACCTGATCTTCTTACATAAAGCCACTTACTGTACAGCGGAAAGGAAGTGGATTCTCTGGAAAGATCACAGGGAGTGAGATGGTATCACATGCTCTGGGACTTGGAATGAAACAAGCATCCACTGTTCAGTTTTCTCTCATTACTAAAGTCCGTTTGCTTTTTTTTTTAAGAATTTCACTAAAGCTCCAGGTTAAGCATGGGCTGATTACTAAAATCAAAGGTATTACCCTGGTTTTATAAACTTGGAGCTTAAAGCTCACCGAAGGTTTACCTCATACGTAAAGTTTAAAGTCCTTTTAATGAGCAGCCAGGCAAACTGCAAGTGTGACCACAGTTTTCCACCTTTCCAAAACTTTTCTGCACACTGTCAGTCAGCTGGCTTAAAGAAGGCTGCTTCACTTTTCCCTTATGTTCAAGAGAGACAAATGTGGCTGTTCATAAAAGCAAGGGCATGGGTAAACATTTAATGTTCCACACAATAACCCTAAAACCTTGTCTATCTATCAAAATTAAAAACATCAGGGTAAAATATTTGATATATAACATGATTATAACTAACTGTTGTATTACATCAGCAACAACAAGAGTAGCCACATTTGTTAGTTTTCTGATTCAAATAAAAAGAATGACATGCATTTTATACATTTCTTTTTCATCTTATGTCTAAACAAGGTTATCATACTATGAGAATCTCATTCTGGCCCATGCCTACTCCAGGTCTCCCTTTACTTCTGGCTGAAGATTGTGTTTTTATTGCTCAATTTAGGGCAGTGGCAAATTGTGATTTCACACAGAATGCAACGGGATTTTCTGATATTAGAAGGTTTCTGAAGCCTTCACTTGAAGGGCTTGCACAGCTGCAACAGCTGTACAGCAGTACATGTAATTGGTGAAATATGACAATCATATTTAAAAGTACAACAAAATCTTGTGATTACAGACCTCTATTTGTAGCGTGATTTCCAGAAAGCTGCTGTGGCTGAGCTTGCCAACTGGAAATTTGTGCGCTGCCACAGGCATCTTGGGAAAACAAAGGCTCTCTTCTGAACTTTTTGAACATTCAACGCAACAACTTAAAAACAAAAGCGAATGATCCAAAACAAAAACACCTCTCTAAGAATCAGATGAATCTTCATGGAGCTGATGTGATGCATCATGGGAGGGAAGGCAGAACAGAGGTGCCCCTTAGTTGTTCTTTTTGGACAAGAAGCTAAGGATATATTCGCCCACGCCCAGGAAGTAGACTACCTGGGCAATGCCGAACAGAGGCGCGATGACCAGGGCGCGACAGTAGGCTCCCTTCAGGAAGGCTGACGGACCCTCGTTGCGCATTATTTTCCTAGAGAGGACATAAGTCATAACTTACAGCAGAATGCAGGACTAGCATTAATAATGTGCCTGCAGAGATAACAGTGAAGACTTCGGACTTGCTTTAGCAGTAAAGACATAATGAGGTCACCTGACACAGTCGGTCACTCCAGAGTAGGTGTCTTCTGTGCTGGCTCGGTTCAGGGACTGCAGTCTAGTCTTTATTACTGCAATACAATAAGCTCAGGTTAGAATCCAACATCAATTATCAGTGCTTGTTTTACTGAAAACGTTTCAAAACACGGCAGCTTACCATCAACGGGGTTGACAGCAACAGCTGCTGTGCTCCCCGCGATGCAGCCTGATATGAAGGACACGTAAAAAGGAGCGGGGCCCTCTGTGCTTTTCTTCCCCAGGTTACTCAGATTGGCAAAAAGGGGGAAATAGATCATAGAGAAAGGAACGTCCCTGCATATACAGAAAAAATGACAGTCAGGACTGGACATAAAAATTGGATCAGAGTTTGTAGCAGTCATTTACCTGAGCAATGTGGCACCGAGGCCCTTATAAAGTCCAGCAATGCCCTTCTCCCTCAGTAATTGTCTGGTAATCTGCATGGCTGTTGGGGACTTTGTCTCCACAGTTCCTGCCGTCACCGTCTCCGGCATGAGCTTCCTCTGAGCAGCTAAAGTCCATGAGAAGCAAAATGTTGATTATAGCCACAAAAAAAAATAATAATAATCAAAGTTCAGTTAAACAAAGCAAAATGGGTATGGGTACCATGAAGTGTATTCTCTCAAAACACCACATGGGGGCGCTCTTTCCTGACAACACTTCAGCCTGTGATAAAGCAACAGATGTGTTTAATTTCCTCTTACCAAGCCTCCCAGCATCCTGCAGCTGAATTTTTAACATCTCCATAGGAGTTGTTACAATGACCTGCGGATGAAAAGGAAAATAAATGAACATAACATCCACACATGCAGCACAATTTCTCTCTCTTTAAATAGAGATCTAGAGCAGTACATGAACATTTCCACATTTTGTCATGTTAGAATCAACTAACTCAGAATTATTTTAATGAGGTTTTATCTGACAGACCAACCCAAAGCAGCTCATAGTTATGAAGTGAAAGGAAAAGGTTACATGGTTTTCCCTTCTGGAATGGGTTTGTATTCACCCCCCCGAATCAATTTGAGTCACAGTTACAGATGCAAGTCTTTTAGGGTATGTTTCTGCCAGCTTTGCACATCTAGAAACTGTTATTGTTGCCCCTTCTTCTTTGTACATTAGGCCATGCTCGAGTGAATGGGGAGCATCATATTCTCAGTGGGATTTAGGTCTGGACTTTGACTAGGCCATTCTAATACAGGTCCTTCTCAAAATATTAGCATATTGTGATAAAGTTCATTATTTTCCATAATGTCATGATGAAAATTTAACATTCATATATTTTAGATTCATTGCACACTAACTGAAATATTTCAGGTTTTTTATTGTCTTAATACGGATGATTTTGGCATACAGCTCATGAAAACCCAAAATTCCTATCTCACAAAATTAGCATATCATTAAAAGGGTCTCTAAACGAGCTATGAACCTAATCATCTGAATCAACGAGTTAACTCTAAACACCTGCAAAAGATTCCTGAGGCCTTTAAAACTCCCAGCCTGGTTCATCACTCAAAACCCCAATCATGGGTAAGACTGCCGACCTGACTGCTGTCCAGAAGGCCACTATTGACACCCTCAAGCAAGAGGGCAAGACACAGAAAGAAATTTCTGAACGAATAGGCTGTTCCCAGAGTGCTGTATCAAGGCACCTCAGTGGGAAGTCTGTGGGAAGGAAAAAGTGTGGCAGAAAACGCTGCACAACGAGAAGAGGTGACCGGACCCTGAGGAAGATTGTGGAGAAGGGCCGATTCCAGACCTTGGGGGACCTGCGGAAGCAGTGGACTGAGTCCGGAGTAGAAACATCCAGAGCCACCGTGCACAGGCGTGTGCAGGAAATGGGCTACAGGTGCCGCATTCCCCAGGTCAAGCCACTTTTAAACCAGAAACAGCGGCAGAAGAGCCTGACCTGGGCTACAGAGAAGCAGCACTGGACTGTTGCTCAGTGGTCCAAAGTACTTTTTTCGGATGAAAGCAAATTCTGCATGTCATTCGGAAATCAAGGTGCCAGAGTCTAGAGGAAGACTGGGGAGAAGGAAATGCCAGAAGTCCAGTATCAAGTACCCACAGTCAGTGATGGTCTGGGGTGCCGTGTCAGCTGCTGGTGTTGGTCCACTGTGTTTTATCAAGGGCAGGGTCAATGCAGCTAGCTATCAGGAGATTTTGGAGCACTTCATGCTTCCATCTGCTGAAAAGCTTTATGGAGATGAAGATTTCATTTTTCAGCACGACCTGGCACCTGCTCACAGTGCCAAAACCACTGGTAAATGGTTTACTGACCATGGTATCACTGTGCTCAATTGGCCTGCCAACTCTCCTGACCTGAACCCCATAGAGAATCTGTGGGATATTGTGAAGAGAACGTTGAGAGACTCAAGACCCAACACTCTGGATGAGCTAAAGGCCGCTATCGAAGCATCCTGGGCCTCCATAAGACCTCAGCAGTGCCACAGGCTGATTGCCTCCATGCCACGCCGCATTGAAACAGTCATTTCTGCAAAAGGATTCCCGACCAAGTATTGAGTGCATAACTGTACATGATTATTTGAAGGTTGACGTTTTTTGTATTAAAAACACTTTTCTTTTTTTGATCGGATGAAATATGCTAATTTTGTGAGATAGGAATTTTGGGTTTTCATGAGCTGTATGCCAAAATCATCCGTATTAAGACAATAAAAGACCTGAAATATTTCAGTTAGTGTGCAATGAATCTAAAATATATGAATGTTAAATTTTCATCATGATATTATGGAAAATAATGAACTTTATCACAATATGCTAATATTTTGAGAAGGACCTGTATGTTTAGAGTCGTTGTCCTGCTGGAAGGTGTACCTCCACCCCAGTATTAAGTCTCAGCAGGTTTTCTGAAATGCCCTGTGTTTAGCTCCATTCATCTTCCCAACATCTTTGAACAGGTTTTCCTGTCCCTGCTAAAGAAAGGCATGCATAGTGATTTGCCAGCAGGCCAGAAAGTGAAATTTTGGTCTCATCGGACAAGAGCATATTCTTCCACGAAAACGTTTTTTTTCTGTCAACGATGGGTGTCTGCTTGCCATCTTCGGAAGGCCAGATTTATGAGGTCCACAAGTTGTTGTACTGATTCCAAAATGTATCTGATCTGTGGATCTCATTAAGCCCTCCAGAGTAAACATGGGCCTTTTGGCTGCTTCTCCTTGCCTAACCAGACAGTTTAAGTGGCAGCCATGTCTTGGAAGGTTTGCAGTTGTGCAATGCTCTTTGATTAAATAGTGTTCTATGAAATCTTTAAAGCTATGAATATGATTTTATGATCTAAACCTGCTTTAAACGTTTTCACAACTTTCTCCCTGGCCTATCTGTTGTGGTTCCTTGGTCTTCGTGTAACTGCTACACTCTAACAAGCCTTTAAAGCTTTCACAGAACAGCTGAGTTGAACTGAGTTCAAATTACAGAACAGGTGGACTATTAAGTTGACTCTCTAGGACAACTGGTTAAATTGGACTTTATTTAGGGGTATCAGAATAAAGGGGATCTAAATACAAGTGTACAGTGAACATTTTTATTTATGAAGCATTTTCCTTCCACTTTGCAATTATGCACCACTTTGTGTTGGTCTTTTTATTTTACCGTGTCCTGTCCGGCAGAGTAGCGCACAGAATTGTTGTCTGAGTGCCAAGAAGAAGCCCAACAGATAATAAATAATAAATATAAGAAGCATGAGAGCTACACGATCAAATTTCGTAGCTGTAACACGACAAAAGAGGCACGAATACTTTTTCACTCACTGTATTAAACTGAATTTAGATTAATACTGAGGGAGACTGGAAGAGTGTGTGTCTGGTGTAAATGGCATCCATTGGCTCAATGTCAAGTCTCGGCCTTCCCTGTAGCTACACTACATTAACTAGTTAACTAGATTAAGGGTGAGATGACCATGTTCCCAGCTGCGATCGTAATCCAAGATCTGCTGCACTTAATCTAATCACGGTCCTAAGGCATGAAGTCTTTGCCCTCATCGACGAGAAGCGTTTCCCTCGGACTCGCTCACTCAGCACACGTTGACAAGCACTCTCACAGAGTCTCCTATCTGATCACACACATCTGCACAGCTGGCCGCGTATCTTCCTGCTCATAGCACAGCCTTACAGTGACTGCAGATCGCTCATTAAAACAGAAAATTATGGTTCACTATCAGATCCAGATACACCATCTACAGAACACCATCTACAGACTCCAAGCGTGTTTCTTTGACTACCATGTCTCTCGTGTTAATGTGGTTGTGGCTGATTGCTGCTCCAGGGACAGAGACAGATGAGGCAGCAGCCTGTACTGAAGTCAGTAGTTCAAGATGGAGGAAAGTAGGATCCAATTAAAGCAGAACCTCGTTTTTCCTCACTCACCTGGCATGTACCTGCCCCGCACCCAGCCAGCATCTCTTTGACCAGAGTGAGCTTTCTGAGGGGGAAATAAAATAGATAAAAGGCAAATATCAGATGACGATTCACACAGTGTGAGAACTTTATTTTTTTACCATCCTTGGAAAAAACAATTGTTGAGCACCACTGATGCATGTGATGCTAATCTTTGTCTTCTGTATCAACATGTCAGGAAGAGGAACAGATTAATAATTCACAAGGAGAGCAACTGGGACTAGACAAGTCATTTCATCACCCTGCATGTTCGTTTCTATGGAGATTCAGATAGATGCCCTAGAAAGCTTCATGTTTATCGGTGCATCCAGCTTTCAGGGGTGGACGATGGCTTCTTGCTTTCAGTAAGACCAGATGATGGCTGCTAATGTTTGAGAGCTGAAACCATTATATGCAACCTGGTAACCACACTTCAGATAAGACTGCTGATGGCACACGTACAACTGGTATTACTAATTCCTTCCAAAAGTATTCATACTATCAGAACTTCTTACTTTTCTTCATGTTACAACCACAGTTTTGGATTTCTATGGAAGTAAAATAAGAAGTAAAAATTTTTGCAGGCGAATTTCTGCAGGTGAATTTCTGCAGGTGAATTTCTGCAGGTGAATTTTTGCTGGCAAATTTTAAGTACAAAAAAAATTCACATACATAATTACACAGGATAAAAATTCAGTGTTATAAATTCAATGTCTAAAAAATGTCTGATTCTAATGAGACTATTTTACTTCCATAGATTTCTGTTGTTGGGATTTTATGTGACAAAACACACAAAGTAGAATTGGGACATGGAAGGAAGGTTTTAGAGCTACAGTACATCTCAAACAATTGGAATGTCATAAAAAAAGTTAAATATTTACTGTTTCTCATTTTAGAAAGTAAAACTTGTGTATAGATTATTTACACACAGAGTAAAATATCTCCAGCCTTTATTTCTTGTAATTTTGAAAATTGTGGCTTACAGACAAGAAAAACCTCAAACTCAGTGTCTCAGAAAATTTGAATATCGTGAAAAAATTTTATAAAACCCCTGGTGCCACACCCTTATCAGGTAGCAAACTCCAGCAACTGTTTCCTGAGCCTCTAATGCTCCCTCAGTCTGGGTCATTAATCTACACAATCATGGGAAAGACTGCTGAATTAACAGATGTCCAGAAGACATTCATTGACATCCTCCACATGAAGGGTAAGCCACAAAATAGCTGGTTGTTCATAGAGTGCTGTATCCTAGAATGTTCATAGAAAGTTGAGTGGAAGGAAAGAGTGTGTTAGAAAAAAAATTCACCAGCAACAGGGATAACCACAGCATTGAGAGGACTGTCAAGCAAAATCCATTCAGCCTGAGTGAGCCCATCAAGAGCCATTTCACACTGACAAATCTTACACACGGGGCTCCTTGCGTCAAGCCACTCCTGATCCAGAGACAACATCAAAAGTGTCTTGCCTGGGCTATGGAGAAATAAAATGGACTATTGCTCAGTGGTTCTAAGTCCTCTTTTAAGATGTAATTAAAGTTGCATTTCATCTGGAAATCAAGGTCCCAAAGTCTGGAAGAAGTGTGGAGAGGTACCAAATCCACGTTGCTTAATGTCCATTGTGACGTTTCCACAGTCAGTGATGATTTGGGGTGCATCTTCATCTGCTGGCCTTGGTCCACTAGTCCACGCATCCATCTACCAGAAAGGTTTAGAACTTCATGCTTCCTCCTGATGACAAGCATTATGGAGACGCTGATTTCATTTTCCTGCAGGAATTGTCACCTGCTCACACTGCCAAAGGAGCCAAAAGCTGATTCAGTGACCATGTACTTAACTGACCACCAAACTTGCCTGACCTGAACCGCATACAGAATCTATGGGGTATTGCAAGGAGGAAGACGAAAGACACCAGACCCAACAATGCAGATGACCTGAAGGGCGCTATCCAAGCAACCATTACACCTCAGCAGAACCACAGACTGATCACCTCCATGCCACGCTGCATGGATGCAGTAATTCACGCAAAAGGAGCCAAACCAAGTATTGAGTGCAAAGACATGAACACGGATTTTAGAGCCTGACATTTCTCTTTAAATTATCCTTGTTAATTTATGTAAAATTCAAATTGTCTGAGACACAAAGTTTTAGGTGTTCATTCTCTGTAAGCCGTAATCATCAAAATTACAAGAAATAAAGGCTTGAAATATTTCACTCTGTGTGTCAAGAATCTATATACAGGTCCTTCTCAAAATATTAGCATATTGTGATAAAGTTCATTATTTTCCATAATGTCATGATGAAAATTTAACATTCATATATTTTAGATTCATTGCACACTAACTGAAATATTTCAGGTCTTTTATTGTCTTAATACGGATAATTTTGGCATACAGCTCATGAAAACCCAAAATTCCTATCTCACAAAATTAGCATATCATTAAAAGGGTCTCTAAACGAGCTATGAACCTAATCATCTGAATCAACGAGTTAACTCTAAACACCTGCAAAAGATTCCTGAGGCCTTTAAAACTCTCAGCCTGGTTCATCACTCAAAACCCCAATCATGGGTAAGACTGCCGACCTGACTGCTGTCCAGAAGGCCATTATTAACACCCTCAAGCAAGAGGGTAAGACACAGAAAGAAATTTCTGAATGAATAGGCTGTTCCCAGAGTGCTGTATCAAGGCACCTCAGTGGGAAGTCTGTGGGAAGGAAAAAGTGTGGCAGAAAACGCTGCACAACGAGAAGAGGTGACCGGACCCTGATCCTGAGGAAGATTGTGGAGAAGGGCCGATTCCAGACCTTGGGGGACCTGCGGAAGCAGTGGACTGAGTCTGAAGTAGAAACATCCAGAGCCACCGTGCACAGGCGTGTGCAGGAAATGGGCTACAGGTGCTGCATTCCCCAGGTCAAGCCACTTTTGAACCAGAAACAGCGGCAGAAGCGCCTGACCTGGGCTACAGAGAAGCAGCACTGGACTGTTGCTCAGTGGTCCAAAGTACTTTTTTCGGATGAAAGCAAATTCTGCATGTCATTCGGAAATCAAGGTGCCAGAGTCTGGAGGAAGACTGGGGAGAAGGAAATGCCAAAATGCCAGAAGTCCAGTGTCAAGTACCCACAGTCAGTGATGGTCTGGGGTGCCGTGTCAGCTGCTGGTGTTGGTCCACTGTGTTTTATCAAGGGCAGGGTCAATGCAGCTAGCTATCAGGTTATTTTGGAGCACTTCATGCTTCCATCTGCTGAAAAGCTTTATGGAGATGAAGATTTCAGTTTTCAGCACGACCTGGCACCTGCTCACAGTGCCAAAACCACTGGTAAATGGTTTACTGACCATGGTATCACTGTGCTCAATTGGCCTGCCAACTCTCCTGACCTGAACCCCATAGAGAATCTGTGGGATATTGTGAAGAGAACGTTGAGAGACTCAAGACCCAACACTCTGGATGAGCTAAAGGCCGCTATCGAAGCATCCTGGGCCTCCATAAGACCTCAGCAGTGCCACAGGCTGATTGCCTCCATGCCACGCCGCATTGAAGCAGTCATTTCTGCAAAAGGATTCCCGACCAAGTATTGAGTGCATAACTGTACATGATTATTTGAAGGTTGATGTTTTTTGTATTAAAAACACTTATTTTATTGGTCGGATGAAATATGCTAATTCTGTGAGATAGGAATTTTGGGTTTTCATGAGCTGTATGCCAAAATCATCCGTATTAAGACAATAAAAGACCTGAAATATTTCAGTTAGTGTGCAATGAATCTAAAATATATGAATGTTACATTTTCATGATTACATTATGGAAAATGATTAACTTTATCACAATATGCTAATGTTTTGAGAAGGACCTGTACACTGAGCAAAAAAACGCAACACTTTTGTTGTTGCATCCATTTTTCATGAGCTGAACCCGATCGAAGACTTTTTCTATGTACACAAACGGCTTATTTCTCTCAAATATTCTTCACAAATCTGTCTAAATGTGTGTTAGTGAGCACTTCTTATTTGCTGAGATAATCCATCCACCTCATAGGTGTAACAAGTCAAAATGCTGATCAGACAGCAGGACTGCACACAAAATGTGGATTTAGCCCCCAGACGTAATGTAGAATAACTTTTCACTGCAATTAAGGATCTTTTTGGATGTGTCTAACAGTTTTGGCACCTAGAGACGCAGGTTTCTGTCCATTCTTCATTGATAAGTAGCAAAAGCTCAGTCAGATTGGATAGAGAGCATTTGTGAAGTCTACACAAAGATTCTTAATTGCATTTAGGTCTGAACCTAGACAGGGCCATACCAACATACGGATGTACTTAAATCTAGGGGGCTGAAAGCATATGCATTCAGCAATTTTCCAATTTGTATTTATTAAACATTTTCAAAACCAAGTATTAATTTCCTACACTTACAATTATGTACTACCTTACATTGGTTAATCACACAGGATCCCAGTAAAATACACTTACATTTATGTTGTAATGTGATAAAATGTGGAAAAATCAAAGGGGTATAAATACTTTTGCAAGACACAGTTTAAACCACACAGTCCATAGCGTCTTGAAATGCTCTGTGCAACCAAGGTGAGGATGACAAGGTGAAGGATTAACTGGAGCCTTGGGGGGAGGCTCAGGCAGCTAATGTGCTGGGTTATAGATATGTTAGTAAATATATCAGTTGTGTTCAGAGTGAATTAGAGTAGGTGAGTGTAAGTCAGGCTGTTAGCACTTTTATGCCTCACCCATCCTTGGAGAGGTGATGCCTGAAGAGGTCATTAGCAGCTAATTTGATGGCCTTCTCTGGTGTAACTAGAGTTAGGTTCACCGCAGCTCCTAGGAGGATAAAAAGGATAGAGAACATGAAGAAAGACATTTTCTTTCCATGTTTTAAGTAAAAATCTTCAACATACCTCTGTACATCCCAAAATACCCTTCTGATCGAATGGTCTTAATAAGGCAGTCTGACCTGAAAGAAATCAACAACAGGAGCCGTATATGAGACTAAGTGCTGTTGGACAAGTTGCAAGAACACACAGATCAGTTGTAAATACGGCACAACTGTAAACTCTGCTGGGATTCAAGTCAATTGCTTTTATACAGTACATGCTGGTATAAAGGCGAGATCCATTTTGCTGGTTTTGCAGGCGAGTCTTGGCCAGATCAATGGGAAACACACAGGTCACTCCGACAATCCCGGCAATCCCTCCATTGATCAATTTGGCAGGCAAACTGCATGAAACCAGAGACCAAAGAAAAAACTTACAGAAATGTAAGAAAGAACATCAATTTTTCCTTGAAATGTCATGATCCCCATTCATTTTTACCTGATCTGTTTAGCAGCCATTTATCTGAACCCCCAGCTGGTCACAGGTAAACACGTCAGTTAGCTGGTCACCCGGGAGCTGTTGGTTTCTCTTGGTTGATAATTCCAGTGGTATTCTGCTATTTAAGTGAAACAAAGTGCCGTGGTCCTTGTTTTCCCACTAGATTTAATCCGGTTGTTGTTACTTCAAGTAAGTCTATGACAGAAAAGAGGAAAAAAACCTGCTCAAATAAAGGGATTCTCAAAATGAAACATCCCAACAGAGAACAAGATCAGCACAGCCAGCACAAACATTTTAAGAGACTTTCTTTGGTAACTCGGCCTGCTTTCTAACTTTTTCTACACAAAACAGAGACGCAAAGTATGTCACAGCAGCCAAGATCTGTTTCAAAAAGATTTTCCAGTTTATGTGCACATTTAGTGTTTTGTGCTTGTAAACAGCTAAGATCTGCATCTACAGACTTCAGTGAACATCATCATCCTATATCCCAGCGAATGCAGCATGGCAGGGTGAACATGCAGACAGGAGGGTGAACTCTTCAGCCTCATGTACGGTCAGTATTTCTGAAGGACTGGTCTTTGTTTCCGCAGCACTTAAACAGTCCTAAAGTTAAGAAAACTGATATCTCAACATGGATTAAGTTTGGTACAACTAACTGCCCAGTCAACATTTCTCACAGCTATAGTTAAACATGGTGGTAGTTGTATCATGATGTGGGATGATTTTATCTGTGATACTGGGAAACAATTTAGACTAAGGGGAAAAAATGGGTGTGGAAATAAATGCGTACGAAGCAAAATGAACTAAACCCATTTCTTGAAGAGAGAGGGTCGTTAAACGTACCCAAAAGTTTAAAAATTTTTTAGTTTAAACTATGAAGCTTTCCCAGAACCTTATGGGGGTAAAATATTCCTAAATTGTGCAAACAATTTCACTTCTTCATCATACAAACATTAGATGTTATTGTTTTAACAAATCAGAAAAATGCTTTGTGATACTATTAACAGAATGAGAATAAAGATCAAGCCTACATAAACAGTCAGTCATTTTCTACCGCTTATTCCATAGTGGGTCACGGGGAAGCTGGTGCCTATCTCCAGCAGTCTATGGGCGAGAGGCGGGGTACACCCTGGACAGGTCACCAGTCCATCTCAGGGCAACACACAAACAACCACGCACACACTCATTCATACACCTAAGGTCAATTTAGAGTGACCAATTAACCTAACAGACATGTCTTTGGACTGTGGGAGGAAGCTGGAGTACCCGGTGAGAACCCACGCATGCACGGGGAGAACATGCAAACTCTATGCAGAAAGATCCCATGCTGGGAATTGAACCCAGGACCTTCTTGCTGCAAAATATGAGGTTCTCTTGATCTTAAGCTCTTAATCTTGGAGGAAAACTCTCCATCGACCGTTTTTTTACTCGTACTCGTCGTCTTCTGCTTCATCTGGGACCAGGTCGCAGGGGCAACAGACTCAGCAGAGACACCCAGACGTCTCCCTCCCCAGACATTTCCTCCAGCTCCTCCGGGGGAGCCCAAGGTGCTCCCAGGCCAGCCGAGAGACATAGTCCCTCCAGCGTGTCCTGGGCCGTCCCCTGGGCCTCCACCCGGTGGGACGTGCCTGGAACACCTCCCGAGGAAGGCGTCCAGGAGGCATCCGATATAGATGCCCGAGCCACCTCACTGGCTCCTCTCGATGTGGAGGAGCAGCGGCTCTACTCCAAGCCCCTCCCGGATGGCCGAGCTCCTCACACTATCTCTAAGGGAGTGCCCGGCAACCCTACGGAGGAAGCTCATTTCAGCCGCTTGTATCCGGGAATTCCTTCTTTTGGTCATGACCCAAAGTTCATGGCCATAGGTGAGGGTAGGAACGTAGACCGACCGGTAAATTGAGAGCTTCGCTTTTCAGCTCAGCTCTCTCTTCACCACAACGGACCGGCACAGTGCCCCCATTACTGCGGCAGCCGCACCAATCCGTCTGTCGATCTCCCGCTCCATTCTCCCGTCACTTGTGAACAAGACCCTGAGATACTTAAACTCCTCCACTTGAGGCAGGAACTCCCCTCCAACCTGAAGAGGACAAGCCACCCTTTTCCGGTCAAGTACCATGGCCTCGGACTTGGAGGAGCTGATCTTCATCCCAGCCGCTTCACATTCGGCTGCGAACCGCCCCAGCGCATGCTGTAGGTCTTGGCTAGAGGGGGCCAGCAGGACCACGTCATCCGCAAAAAGAAGAGACGAAATCCACTGGTCCCCAAACCAGACCCCCTCCGCCTCTTGGCTGCACCTAGAAATCCTGTCCATAAAAGTTATGAACAGGACCGGTGACAGTTTGTTTAAGAACACAAGACCCGGATACAGAAACGTGTGCTGAATCAGACAGACATGGAAGTGCTATTTATTTATATAAAAAGGCAAACCATTTAAAAATGTATTTTTAAAATATAAAGGCAAAGTGAAAAGCAGTGAATCTTGAAAATATTTTGTAAGAACTCCAGAATTAAATTTATTCACCGTTGTTTTTGCACACAACCTAAGAATTTGACTTCAGTTCCACTTTGCTCTCAATAAAGACATTTTAAACATAAATATACACTCACCAGCCAATTTATTAGGTACACCTTGCTAGTACCGGATTGGACCCACTTTTGCCTTCAGAACTGCCTTATTCCTTCGTGGCATAGATTCAACAAGGTACTGGAAACATTCCTCAGAGAGTTTGGTCCATATTGACATGATAGTATCACATAGATGCTGCAGATTTGTCGGCTGCACATCCATGATGTGAATCTCTTGTTCCACCACAAAATCACATCCAAAGGTGCTCTATTGGATTGAGATCTGGTGACTGTGGAGGCCATTTGAGTCCAGTGAACTCATTCTCATGTTCAAGAAACCAGTCTGAGATGATTCGTGCTTTATGACATGGCGCGTTATCCTGCTGGAAGTAACCATCAGAAGATGGGTACACTGTGGTCATAAAGGGATGGACATGGTCAGCAACAATACTCAGATAGGCTGTGGTGTTGACATTATGCTCAATTGGTACTAAGGAACCCAAAGTGTGCCAAGAAAATATCCCCCACACCATTACACCACCACCACCAGCCTGAACCGTTGATACAAGGCAGGATGGATCCATGCTTTCATGTTGTTGATGCCAAATTCTGACCGTACCATCTGAATGTCGCAGCAGAAATCGAGACTAATCAGACCAGGCAACGTTTTTCCAATCTTCTATTGTCCAATTTTGGTGAGCCTGTGCGAATTGTAGCCTCAGTTTCCTGTTCTTAGCTGACAGGAGTGGCACCCAGTGTGGTCTTCTGCTGCTGTGTTGTGCATTCAGAGATGCTCTTCTGCATGCCTTGGTTGTAACGAGTGGTTATTTGAGTTACTGTTGTCTTTCTATCAGCTCGAACCAGTCTGGCCATTCTCCTCTGACCTTTGGCATCAACAAGGCATTTGCGTCCACAGAACCGCCGCTCACTGGATATTTTCTTTTTTTCCGGACCATTCTCTGTAAACCCTAGAGATGGTAGTGCATGAAAATCCCAGTAGATCAACAGTTTCTGAAATACTCAGACCAGCCCGTCTGGCACCAACAACCAAGCCACATTCAAAGTCACTTAAATCACCTTTCTTCCCCATTCTGATGCTCGGTTTGAACTGCAGCAGATCATCTTGACCATGTCTACATCCCTAAATGCATTGATTTGCTGCCATGTGATTGGCTAATTGGAAATTTGTGTACCTAATAAATTGGCCGGTGAGTGTATAAGGGAAATGAAAATAACAGTTTTTCGGTAAATATCTATAAATATATAGTTTTTTTTTTTTTTTTACAAAAGACAAAGACATAATTGAATAAGTGCAAATATGCATGATATCAATCTGGGCATCAGAGAGTCTGGGGGAAGAAACCTAATCTGTGGCGGCAGATTTTTACAAATAGCGCTCTGTAGCGCCAACCTGAAGACAAAAGTCTAAACTTAATTCAAAATTCAACGTCTTTATAAACCTTGAACCTACCCCAATAAAATCCAAGCACTTTTAAGCATTTCCAGCTTTAAAAAAGTGAGGCTTTGGAAAACTCATTGACCTGAAAATGTCTGTTCAACTATGAAAGGAGAAAACCTCCACTTGGCAGGTGGGCCACGCTTGTAACCAGACAGCAACAAGACTAAGTACTCCCAGAGATGCAGGGTGATATAGCAGGCGGCACACTCGCAATGTATGGTTTGGTTGCAGCATCACTAGAAAACCAAAAATAGTAATTTCCCAGTTGAATAACACAAATTTCAAGATTACACTGAGTTGAAAACAAGAATTGCGGAAGTGGATACAGCAGTGTTCATATTTATTGGCAACCCTGGTAAAGATGTAAAGGCCTCACAATGTCTCCATCTTTCATTGTGGTAACATAATTTTAAAAAAAATCTGACATTTATTAAGTAGGAAAAACATTGAAAGTCAATTTTCTTCTCAGAAAATAGATGTAACTGAAGAAATTTTCAATTAATACTTTACTTTTGCAAGTTAATTGTGGTGTTCAGATGCTTTTAGGTAGCAATCTATGATTTCCTGTTTGCTGGGGTATAGATTTAACAAGAAATAGCCCAAATTGCCTCAGCATGCTCTTTTGTCTTACTTCAAAATGGGTAAGAACATAGAACATGCCGTTCAAGTAAAACAGATGGGTGCGGATCTTCAGTAAACGAGCGGTTGTGTGGCTTAATTTGCACACATTTAGGAAAAACTACGATAAAAACGTCTTAACTAGAACTGTGACAAAAATGCCAGACGGCAGTGACTGAAGTTTATCCTGTCATCCTCCCCCACAGTGAGGAGGTTGCAAAGGTAGAATCTTGAAAGCTCACTGCAGCTAATGCACATCTTTACCAGGGGTGCCAACAGATGCTAGGGGCGCTGTAAGCTTCAAACAGAAGGCACTGTTTCTGACAGTTTCCTCAACATAAAGCTTTAGAGGTTTCAGTTAAATAACTCCAACCACATGTGTGCATCATGTGACCTTGAAGCCTCGTGTTTCATGCAAATGCACTTCCACTGAGAAACTGGAGCCAAAGAAGCGCAGCTAAATCTGCTCCACATGTAGTATTTAGAGAGAAAACAAGACACATTCCGGATGTGTGTCAATATTTTTGACGCAGTTTCTTGACTGTGAAAAGATGCCTCCAGTTTCCCATTTTCTTTCTCTCCACCCCTCGATACACCAATCAAAATCTGCCTCTACTCTCCTCCTCTTCCCTTCCTACCAACCCTCCCCCACCGTTATCCTCAGTCACGAGTCACGACTCACCAAACACAGCTTTTGCACCTCAGATCTTTGCTGACTAGTGGGTTTGCTGTGCGAAGTGCATGTGTGTGCACGCAATGTCCTAAATTCCTCAGATGTTCTTTCTGGGAGACTCAACAGTGGGAGTGGATGTTTTCTTTTAGAGGTAACCTGATCTTGCACTGACCACAGCAGCATTTGGCGTGTTAAGGTGGATGGGGGGACTGGAGGCTTTAACTGGCTGCTCTAGGGGTGGAGGAAGGAGGAGGAGAGAGGAGGTCCAGAGGAGGTCACGGAGAGCGTCTCTCTGACTCTGTTTCCTGGAGCTTAGACTCCACAACCCACCTCTGTAGCTCATCTCCCTCTGTTTTGTCTCACAGCAGTGACATTTAGCCTAAATTTTCATTTCACAGCATGTTCCATTTGTTTCGGTTCTCTGACACTTACTTCCCCGTGAACAAACACGTGTTAACTCCCCTAGTCAGCACTTTATTTCTTCTTTAAACCATGTAGTAACAGCACCAGAGATTAAATGTAACAGTAAATGTAATGGTTGTTCCAATTTCTGCCATGGGATGCAGCGTGAAGCTGACATCTCCATCCTTCTCCACCATGCCATCAACATTACTTGTCGGTTTTAATCCACTCAGCTGCGTCTGTGCTTGGACATGTCCCCAAGCCAAAGCCTGGCTGCAGTGTCTTGTCATGACAATCAGAGTCTGTATTTGACACAAGTAGCTCCACAGTGAAGTGTCCACAGAAAAAAAAAAACATTCCTCATCAACCAAGGCCACAAGGAATTTGTTACGATCTCACAAAACTGCTTAGAAAATGTCCATCTATACCCCAAAATAACATATTGTGGCATTGCTTTAAAATCTGGCAAAATAAAATAAATGTAAATGTTATATTGTGGAGCCAAAAACTCAAAAATCTTAAAAGTATGAAAGAAAGAAATCCCAATCAAAACAGGAAGGTATATCTGTATGATGAAGTAGCGTCTGTAATTGCCCAATGATCAGTTCTGGTGGAACTAATTGTTTTCTGTACAAAAGAATAGTTTTTCTAATGGTGAAATGTTGAATGACTGCGCAGCTTCTTATTAATGGAACAACAACCAAACAATCTATGGAAGAAAGGTGAGTGAGCTTCATGGAAGCAAATGGGTGGAGAGGATGGATTTTCTTTTACCAATTAACACAGTCTCAAGGACATGGCACAGACCGGGTCTCGGCCAGGACAGATAGTGACGTTCATCTCGATGGTCTGGCTGTTCACTCCATGTTCGAGCTAGGAGAGATAGCTCGGGTAGGGAGTAAACAGCCAGACCACCGAGGTGACCGTAACTGTGTTTATAGGTGTAAGTTTAATTAGTGAAGAAAATGCTTTCTTTTACCAATACTTAGCAGTAGTAGTGTTTTTTCTCTGAGTATGGCTGACTGCAGATGCCTTTTGAGTGTGTTAATTTCCCTTCCATCCACCACATGTGTAGCATTAGCTTAAAATGACTTTAGAGCCAAATTACATCTTGTTGTGAGCAAACTAATTGTAGACAAATTCATGGAGCGAGTTTAGTAAAAGGCTATGCCCTTTAAATAACGCTTTTAAAGCTACATTACTATAATACTGTCGGTTGCATTTAAGCCTGCCTTGAGCTTACTTTCTGTCTTTAAAGCTTTTTTTTTTTTTTTTTACATATATCTCTGTATTTACCATGAAAAGGGATACAACTATCGTTAGTTACAAGTCTGTACCCAGTTAATAAATCGAAAAAGGTATATGTGCCCCTAAAACAATATCAGCTGTCCAAGAGTGTTCGGAAACACCTCACTGCCTTGAACATATTTAAACAAAGGTCATGTTTTAAGTTTGCACGACAGGAGCTGATAAACGCTGAGGAGTACGCAATCAGTGATTACGCAACCCGGGGAGAACCTTGAACTTAACATCAGCGGACCACCTAAAGCCCCTATTGGATGCAGCCGATTAAAGAGCCAACACACAGGGATGGTGCTGAGAAAGATAAAAGTCCGGTTTATGACCCTTGTTCATTAGAACAAGTAGTTCAGTAAGAATGTTGACCATCTTCCTGATAGGAACATATGACCGGCCTATATGAAAACATGGTGCTGCACGTTAGAGAACATCCAGGATCAATGGTTGATGAGATGCAGAAGTTTGTACATTCCAACATGAAACATAGACATGTTTCATAGCCGTAGTCTCTGCTCAAAGAAAATTCATCTCACTATTGTGAAGTCTGATTAATAATTAATTAAATATAATATTTCATTATAAATTGCACAACTTGCTCATTTTTAATAAAAAAACTTTGAACATTTCTTAATATTGTTGCAGTCATACTGAAACCTATGGCAGTCTGCCAGTCATAAATAACGGGACCTGATGAAACGGATAGTTGCATTTCTGAACTCAGATGCATTAAAGAAAAGTAAACAGGATCAATGTGTGGATAAGATGAAGTTAAAAGAATTTAATGGTGAGATATCTTAAAGCAGTTCAGTCCTAAGTATTAGGCTTCTTAACTGGGACCTGAGTCCGAATTTCGTACCTTAACATGTAAATGTGATCTGGTATGACAATAAAAATCCTTGAATCCTTGAACTGAAGAGACAAAATCTGTCCTATTTCCAATGCAAATTGAATGCAAAGTATAATTCTTTAATTCAAACCAACCAGTCAGAAGCAAATACCTTTTCAATCCAAGCTCCTCAGCTGCTCCTCTCCTCCTAAGTGCCGACAGAGTAAAGGTCTTGGTGAATGAATGACAGCAACGTTTGGTTGAAGATACAAGGAAGTGAGTGTCAATGGTGACAAAGCCTTGTTGCAGTCAGAACTGAAAAAGAAATCATGTGACCCAGGAAGGCAGTGAAGAAAATGAAAAGCACGGCAGCTTCTTCATCAGCTCAGTGCAGCAGGCAGTTGATACAAGTCCACCTGTCTCCCATGAGCTGGTTCGATTGACACATTAAACTCTGAGCTCGCAACAGCAGATCTTCATGCTTTAACGCACAAGTTGCTGCAGTTCGTTATCAGATATACTGGGTAATGCAATCAGCTGCCGGATCACAGAGGTCAGATCTTATGTAAAGCTTCATCTGTTTAGAGCTACATTGTCTCTAGATATATTCTTTTTTATATTTATATTATTGTTATTAATATACACTACCGGTCATACGTTTTAGAAAGCCTTTTCTCACTTAATGGGTCTCTTTATTTTCATGATTATTTAAATTGTAGATTCTCACCAAAGACAACAAACCTGTGAATGAACACACATGGAATTATGTAGTAAACAAAAAGTGTGAAATAACTCAAAACTGCAGTGCCTGTGTTCTGCTTTGCTCTCTTGGTATTCTCTCCATGAGCTTCATGAGGTGGTCGCCTGAAATGGTTTTCGAAAGACTCTTAAAAGAACTTCCCAGACGTTCATTGAGAGACGGCCAGAGCTTAATATTTCAGTCATCACAGCAAAGGAATCTACTTTAAGGAATCTGAAATATAACATATTTAAAGTTATTTGGCAATTTTTGGTTTGCTACACAATTGCATATGTGTTCAATCACTGTTTTGATGCCTTCATTGAGAATCTACATACAATGGAAATAAACATAAAGAAAACCATTAAATGACAAAGGTGTTCTAAAACTTCTGACCGGTAGTGTAAAATGTTGTGAAAACATACCCACCACCCTCTTACTGCTTTTCTCTGTTTTGCTTTTGTTGTAACACTTAAATGTTTCAGTTCAAAGAACTTTTAATATTAAAGATAATATCAAAGAAAAGCATGGTTTTATTAATTCATTGTTTTAATTAAAGAAAAAAGGCTATCCAAGCCAAGTTGGCCCTATCTGAAAACATTCTTTCCCCTTATGAAATCATAATGTAACTTGGATTAATCATGTGTTTTGGTTAAGTCTCACTAGTCAGACCCAGGCTTGATAACTGCCTGACTTCTAGAATCAAGAAATCCTTTCAACAGAACCTTCTGGCAACATGAAGCAGGCAAGCGATTTCAAATAGCAACACACCACATTCTAAAGTATTTCAAGAACAGTTGAGAAACAAAGTTTGAAAATGGTTAGAAAGCCATTTCTAAGGCTTTGGGACCCTGGGAAACCAGACTGAGAGCCCCTATCCACACATGGAGAATATATGAAACAGTGGTGAACCTCTTCAGGAGTGGTTACACTTGTGCATCTACAACTTAACCAGGAGGTCACAAAAGAATGACATCTAAAGCACTGCAGGCATCACTTGTCTCTGTTGAGGTTGGTATTCTTACTTACGATAGCAAAGCAACTGGGTTCGGTTCATGAACGATACTCAAGCAACTTGGATCAATGATCCAAAGCACACCAGCAAATTTACCTCTAAATGGCTTAGAAAGCACAGCAATGGGTTTAGTGTGGCCCAGTCAAAGTCTGGATTAAATCTAATTGAGTTGTCAGGGAACAACTTTAAACAGACCATTCATTTTCCAAAATCCTCCAATGCTGCTGAATTAAAACAATTCTGCAAGGAAGAGAGGATCAAAATTCCTCCACAGTGACGTAAAATGCTGATTACTACTTCTCACAAATGCTTTTTTTCTGGCAGCTGTTGCTGGCACAACCAGGTTGGTTTTTTGCACTCCAGTATAATTCATATATTTAATTACATTTACTACTTTTTCAAGGCAACATAATTATAAATACCACAACAATATATATAGTAATTGTCAGTCAGTCATTTTCTACCGCTTATTCCATAGTGGGTCGTGGGGGAGCTGGTGCCTATCTCCAGCAGTCTATGGGTGAGAGGAGGGGTTCACCCTGGACAGGTTGCCAGTCCATCACAGGGCAACACACAAACTCATTCATACACCTAAGGGCAATTTAGAGAAACCAGTTAACCTAACAGGCATGTCTTTGGACTGTGGGAGGAAGCTGGAGTACCTGGTGAGAACCCACACATGCACAGGGAGAACATGCAAACTCCATGCAGAAAGACCCCCAGACGGGAATTGAACCCAGGACCTTCTTGCTGCAAGGCAACAGTGCTACCAACTGCACCACCGTGCAGCCCCTATATAGTAATTATCTTTTATATAATTATTATCTCAGTGTAGAATCTATTTGTTTACCACATTCAAAAACAGACAAACAATAAAAGAAATACAGAATACAAGAATAAGTAAAATACAACTACAACAAAAACTATTTTGGGTCTCACCGTCCAATCAAGTCCAAGGAACAAGACGAGTTTTAAAAAGACATTTTAATAAATCGAAGGTCTGAGATATGTAGCGGTAAGGTATAAATTGAAAGTAATGTAAAAGGGTTATTGTAATAAAATGACTCATGAATAATATTTGATTTAGCTACATGACAATGTGTCCATATTGGTTGCATAATGAATGATTAGAATAATCCTCCAGACTGACATCTATCTGTGTGCTCCTATTTTCATATTTTATTCCGCTGCTGCAGATAGTTATGAGATACTGAATATTTTTAGTCTTTCGCAGCAATGCAGGAACATGGGTGGAAATTTACGGTGTCAAATCTGATTACCATTTCCTCTTCCCTACATCATCAGGATTATAAACTTAATACGTGCTTATGAGAGCTTGCTCCCAACCCCTATCTAGAACCAGAAGAGTGAGATCTGGGCATTGAAACACATTCGTATCACTGATGAGCTGCTCTGAGCTGATCATGTTGCAGCCATTAAAACAGCACAATGGCATACTTTTTGTAATCACCCGTCGCACGCCAACGATATCAGGTTGAGTCGGGCTTTTATGTGTAAGAAAAAGGCTCTTTGTGCAGATGAACGGTGAAGAGTTTGGTCCTTCCTCTGACACCACAGGTAATGCATAGTGGCTTTGGTTATGTAAACCATCTTCTCCTTTACTTTTTGCCTCAATCTCAGCTTTTGTTTTTACCAGTTTGAAAAAAATCTAATAAAATAAAAGCTAGCTAGCAGCTAGTGGACAGAATAGAAGTGGAAATTCACTACCGGCAGTTTGCAGATTGCAGCAGACTGTAACCTGGAGGTGTCTTTCACACCAGGGTGACACAAGAGAATCCTTCTCATAAACTGAGCACATACCTGCTTGTGGGACCTTAGCACATTTTTATGCAATACCTGTGGTTTTGCGTGCAAGCTAGTAAAATAAAACAAGGTTTGCATTTTGTGCCTAATCGTACTAAAAGCTATTTTCTAAGCTCTGGTCTAAAACGCAAAACAGCTCCAGCAGAAAGGATGTAACCTTACAACTAAGAACGGCTCACCTCATCAATTATTTCCAAGCAGTAGGAACAATTTATAAGGCTGTTTGGCCAGATCTTTCCATATATAGACCGGTAAGGCTCACAGTGCCTGTGTTCTCATTGAAACAAATGTGATTTCTGTAAGTTTGGAAATTCTTCTGCCATCCTGCTCAGCTGATAGATGTCCCTATGTTTATTTTTTTGAAGCTTTTGTAGTGGGTGGGTTACAGAAGAATGACCTTAGATGGTGCAGTGTCTTACAGAAGTATGCACTACACCAACCCAAAGCAGCGCATAGCTAAAGTGGAAGAAATGGGATTTTGAAAATAAGAAAGTGTGGCTTGCTTTAGTATTCAATGCCTTTTAAAATTCATCCATCCACTGTCTATACCAGTTTATCCCTGCACCGTCACGGGGATGCTGGTGCATATCTCCGGCACTTAATGGGCGCGAGGCAGGTAACATCCTGGACAGTAGCCAGCCCTTTACAGGGCAACACAGAGACACACACACACACACACACACATATATATATATATATATCTAGGGGTAATTTAGAAAGACAAATTAACCTAACAGTCATGTTTTAGGACTGTGGGAGGAAGCCGGAGTACCCATGCATGCACGGGGAGAACATGCACACTCCATGCAGAAAGACCCCCGGCTGCGATTCAAACCCATGACTTTCTCGCTGCAAGGCAACAGTGATAGCCACTCTTGTTCTTTGAAGGCCTCAGACGTGAACAAATAGTGAACAAACAACATCATAAAGACCAGGGAACATGCAAATTAAAAACAGGGTTAGGTTATAAAACTATATCCCAAATTTTGAACAACTGCACATCCACCAAGTCATGGCTGTCCAGTTAAGCTATGGAAAATCAAAGGATAATAAAAATAAGCATCCAAGGGCCATGGTAACTCTGAAGGAGCTGCAGAGATCCACAGCTCAAGTAGTAGAATCTGTCTAAAGGACAAATATTAGTCTTAAAAACACTTTCCATCTAACCTTAACTGCTACCAGAATTCCCAGTTTCCCAATTATGTGTTTGTTAACCTTTATGCCAACAAGAAAAGTGCTTTGAGTGGGAGAAAACTAGCACTCGATGTTACCTTGAGCACACCATCCCCACTATGAAACATGGCAGTGCCAGCATCATGCTGCGGTGACGCTTTCCTCCAGCACAGATAGTGAGACAGATTAGGGTGGATGGGAAGATGGAGGGAGCTGTTCGAAGCTTGAAAAGCTGGTCCATTGAATACATTGAAGTTTGTGGTTGCAGAGTGATCAAATGAGAAACAGTTCAAGGGTTATCAATTTTCCGTGGCACTAATTTATAAATATATAAGGCCATATTTGTTCGCCTACAGAACTTTACAACTGAAAAGGGGACAGCTTTGATGTTCACTCAGAAACTGAAAACATTTCATACTTTCACCATGTTCTACCAATAAGAAGGAAGAAAGGAGGGCAGCACAGTTTAATCTGCTTTATCACCACTACTACCAACATCCCTGCTCTGATAATTACACCTTCAATGATGACCGGAAGCCACAGAAGCTCCCTGGAGGGGTTCAGACCGAGATTTTAATCGAATGCGATGCTAATATTTAATAGCAAGCGAGCTAAAAAATG
Organism: Girardinichthys multiradiatus; assembly: GCF_021462225.1. Classification (NCBI taxonomy): domain Eukaryota; kingdom Metazoa; phylum Chordata; class Actinopteri; order Cyprinodontiformes; family Goodeidae; genus Girardinichthys; species Girardinichthys multiradiatus. The sequence goes on along the minus strand of NC_061795.1, from coordinate 24,201,293 downwards.
TCCACACAAACCGTGAAAGATGAGCGACAACCCGCCGCCTCTGTGTTGCAGACGGACAACCGTTTTAATACCTGTACGTGTCAAAAGGTTGGGCGGTTTTACGGCACGTAATGTCCCCGGTACAACACTTTAATGACCCTTTTTTCCACAACATAAATATTACACCCGACGCTACTGCCAGCTCTACATATATAATCTCCTTTAGCTCAAAACTGCTTCTTACTGCATGACGGGAAATGATTTCCTTCGCGTTAGTCAATGACAACCTCACAGGCAGGCGCATCTTAGCTTCTTCACTGCTTCATGCTGCTACCTTCATTGTACAACCAGCTAAATTTAAGCTGAATCTTTCGGTTATCTTCGGGTGATATTTTCAATATATTCCATTTTTTTTTTCAAACAAGACGTCAACGAGCATCCCGTTATTTACATACCACGGTTTCGTTTCCGCTGCTTTTGCCTCCGGGGTGATTCTGGGGTGAAATCTATGCGATTTCACTCTCTGCCTTTGGTTGACACACCAGCAGCAGCTAACCTACTGGAATTACTAGCATTTGATTCCAGTGGAGGAGGTGGGAGTGAAAGCAAGCGGCCAGGCAGGAGGGAGGCAGGCTGGTTACAGAAGCTGCTACAAACTATAGAAGGGGACCTGAAGGGGTCCTCTGGTGGAAAGTAGTGGAATTACACACACATTTTATAAGCGCAGTAAAGGTATAAGGGGCTGGGAGCCTACGTCATCATAACGATTCAGCACCTTGGGGATAAAAATATAAAAATGGCAAGAGCTGGCATTGAGACTGAGCATTCAGCACCAATAAAATAAATCCAACGCCACAGAAATGAAATGCATGATTTTTTTAGGTACTATTTAATGTTGTACCCTAACTAATGCCCACCGACAGTAAAAATTCAACTGGGCAGGGCAGTAGTACAAATTTTATCTTTTTTTTTTTTTTTTTATTAAAAACCGCAACACAGACAAACAATGCAAATTTTGGTTTGTGTTTGTCATTTTTGGTTAATTTTGCAGAAAAGACTAAAGCTAGTAGCTTTAAAATGCTGCTGGTTGGTATGTAGCTTATATTATAAAGTACAAATGTTCATTATTTCACAGTTAAAAAAAACAATCAACCACAAATTTAAAGGCTATTTGGTCTATTAATTTTCGTATTGAATCTACTGTATCTTCATAACAGTCGCACAACATTTGTTCAGCCTGAACAGGCTACAAATAAATATATTTTAGAGGAGGTACAAACACCAGCATGACATAAAAATTACATTTAAGCAGAAAATTATTCCTAGACCTGGCAGAATTGGATTTTAAATTATTTCATTTCAACCAAGTAGTTTGTTTCTGATACGAAATGATACAGGCATCACCCAAGTGAAAATAAGAAAAAATAAAGGAGGCATGATTAAAAAAAAGTATTTATATACAGGGGTTGGACAATGAAACTGAAACACCTGGTTTTAGACCACAATCATTTATTAGTATGGTGTAGGGCCTCCTTTTGCAGCCAATACAGCGTCAATTCGTCTTGGGAATGATATATACAAGTCCTGCACAGTGGTCAGAGGGATTTTAAGCCATTCTTCTTGCAGGATAGTGGCCAGGTCACTACGTGATACTGGTGGAGGAAAACGTTTCCTGACTCGCTCCTCCAAAACACCCCAAAGTGGCTCAATAATATTTAGATCTGGTGACTGTGCAGGCCATGGGAGATGTTCAACTTCACTTTCATGTTCATCAAACCAATCTTTCACCAGTCTTGCTGTGTGTATTGGTGCATTGTCATCCTGATACACGGCACCGCCTTCAGGATACAATGTTTGAACCATTGGATGCACATGGTCCTCAAGAATGGTTCGGTAGTCCTTGGCAGTGACGCGCCCATCTAGCACAAGTATTGGGCCAAGGGAATGCCATGATATGGCAGCCCAAACCATCACTGATCCACCCCCATGCTTCACTCTGGGTATGTAACAGTCTGGGTGGTACGCTTCTTTGGGACTTCTCCACACCGTAACTCTCCTGGATGTGGGGAAAACAGTAAAGGTGGACTCATCAGAGAACAATACATGTTTCACATTGTCCACAGCCCAAGATTTGCGCTCCTTGCACCATTGAAACCGACGTTTGGCATTGGCATGAGTGACCAAAGGTTTGGCTATAGCAGCCCGGCCGTGTATATTGACCCTGTGGAGCTCCTGACGGACAGTTCTGGTGGAAACAGGAGAGTTGAGGTGCACATTTAATTCTGCCGTGATTTGGCAGCCGTGGTTTTATGTTTTTTTGGATACAATCTGGGTTAGCACCCGAACATCCCTTTCAGACAGCTTCCTCTTGCATCCACAGTTAATCCTGTTGGATGTGGTTCGTCCTTCTTGGTGGTATGCTGACATTACCCTGGATACCGTGGCTCTTGATACATCACAAAGACTTGCTGTCTTGGTCACAGATGCGCCAGCAAGACGTGCACCAACAATTTGTCCTCTTTTGAACTCTGGTATGTCACCCATAATGTTGTGTGCATTTCAATATTTTGAGCAAAACTGTGGTCTTACCCTGCTAATTGAACCTTCACACTCTGCTCTTACTGGTGCAATGTGCAATCAATGAAGACTGGCTACCAGGCTGGTCCAATTTAGCCAGATCCTCTAACTGGATCAAGATGGGACTCTGGTTGAGCCACTCCAGAACATGACTTTTAATTCCATTCAGAAGTACAATGTTGGTAAAATTGAAAGATTTCTCCAAAATAAATTAGCCAGGGGTATGAATAATTTTGGTTTTATCTGAACATGTTTTAAAATAAAAGAAAGCGGAGTAAAAATGATGAGTTGGCAAAGGTTTGCCTGACGTCTAGAACACACAAAAAACTGCTGGGTTATCTCCGAAACGGCTGCTAAGGTTAGGCTAAACACTGGGTCAAACACTGTGACACAGTTCATATAGGACCAATTTGACCTATATAAACACAGGACTTACAGTTTGGACATAGAAAGACATACAGCGAAAGCCCTTGGGGTAATAAACTATAATAATAGGGACCGAATAAAAAAACTAAGTTGTTTATTATCATTGTATGTCAGAGACATTTTTACATATGCACACGTATTGTCAGTTGCATTGGTGTAATATTTTTTTAATTACCAACATAATTTTCAGGAAACCAACATCACTGTCAACCCAGTTTTCATCCAGATGTTCTTCAGCAATATTATGATTCCAGTTAAATGCTCATCAAAAGAAACTGCAGGATCCTACAGTCAAAATATTTACAAAGTGTTACAAAAATTACACAATTACTAATAAATTATATTAGAAGCAGCTTTGCACTTTTATCTTTAACTTGCCAGCATACCATGCAACAGGTCCTGATTCAGTCCATCCATTTGGCTCACAAAGAGTCTTATAAAAAGCACTCCCAGTTGGTGGCTGGTGTCTCAGACTGGGTTTTGTGCATTATAACAGTTGATCAGAGAGCAAGACAGGGTGATTGGGGCCTCAGTGTAAACACACAGGTAACTCAAGTGTAAATCAGCCATCTGTACCCAGTGTGGCCTCGTCTACTGCTGTGCTTCCCCAAGAGAGGAGCTCTCCGTTTCCAGACCAACTCTCTTCAGTGACTCTGTGTACTTTCTCCTTCCAAGACTGACTATGTCCTCGATCTCCTCTGCCAGATCCCTCCTGCCGCTTTCTATCATAGCGGCCACAAGCCTGGACACTGACCCAGATCCTGCATTCCTCTGTCCCTGGGCCCAGTGAAACAGCATGTCCAGCACTAAGGCACCCAGGTTGTCCCTGGTGAGTAACACAAACAAGAGATGTTACGGTATACAGCTGCCAGAGTGGAAAAGACAGTGATGTAAAAATATACCATGCTAACCTGCTATGGCCATGAATATATACAACTGTCAGCAGCCCAGCCAGTAGCAACAATATGAACATTTTGAAGAAATGTATGTTTATTGTAGATTTAAATGTAATGTGCAGTCAAAACTGTATTTGAATTACCCAGCCCTCCAAGAGTAAGACATTTATTTTTCTATACATCTCCATACAATCAATAAATAACAGATTTACCCTTAATTCCTGCTGTGAGGACACAAGTCTTTGACTTTACATAACACATTTTGTTCCACCTACAGGATGCGTCACGAGTGGGTTTTGTGGGGCTTAGGAGAAGGGGGAGGGCCAGATGAGACAACAGTCTGTGTGTAATCTCCTGCAGTGTCCCAGATGGCTCAGTGATGGCTGATGGCAGATTAAAACAATCAAAATTCTCCCCTACTTCTGGTTCTCCTACATATACATACCAACTCAGTTTATCTGGATCCCACAGAGGTTTTCTTTGACCACGTTTGCACACTGATAACATAGTTCAGTCATGCGGTACCTTTACAGCACATGTACATCCTGGCAAGATTTTAGCTGCTATTTCGAATGTTTTTCACAATCCACACAACACGGCTCCAGTTTAGCTGTAGCTTTTTTCTTTTTTTTTTTTGCTAATATTATCCTTGTTATCTTAAACATACAGTGGCTTGCAAAACTATTCATACTCACCGAGTTTTTTCACATGTCATATTGCAACTCAAAACTTTAATGCATTTTTATCAGGACTATGTGATAGAACATATCAAAGTAGTGCATAATTGTAAAATGGATTGAAAGTTCAAGGGGTATGAATACTTTGGCAACTGTACAGAGAAAAGTGCGTGCATATTCAGACAATATTTCAGACAACAGATTTTCTAATTTATTCTAAAAACATTGAGGAATGTTGATTCAAATTATTCCACTTTTTTTCTGAGGATTTAATGATCAATCGGCCACAATATTGCACCTGAAAACAGGAGTTAAGACTGTTAAACATCTCCGAGCAATATTCTGCTGGATAACACCAAAACACTAAGAGTGACGTGGTATCTGAACATAAAAATAAACAATTCTCCATTGGCAACCTTTCCAAAAACATAATGGAAACATCTTAAGCACCACAAAAAAGAAGTGAAGCTACAGAACTGACTTTCAAAACCAACACAGTCCCAATCCTATCAAGCATCTGCACGTGCCAGAACAAGTCAGATTCCACCTAGAAGCTTCAGGTCTACATCCTGCATAATCAAAATGATCTGCTGCGGGTCCATGGACAGCATGGGGCACGAGCCAAGATTCAGTCTGCACATGTCATATTTTAGCAGGAGGACAAAATGCAGAAGACAAGACAGGTGGTTTCATGTTGTGACTGATCTGTGTAAGTTTATCTAGAAGCATCTAAGTTAAGTCTCACAAAAAATGTAGATCAAAACCTCTGCCAAAAAAAAATCTCTGTTACCTTGTAGCAAAAAAACGTCCTTGTATAAAAGTAGACGGTTCAGCTTTGCAGGATGGAGCCTTGTCATGCCCCAATTTTGCTAAATGCCACTATGACTCTTCAGCATGGTTGAGATTATAAACGGTCCTCGACTGCTTCTCTTTAGTCCACTGCAACATTGTTTTCTTCTGATTAGATGTTGACGATTCTAGTTTTGTTTGTTTGCTTTCTAATTAAATCCCATTTTTTCCACAGCTGATTTCTAACAATTAGCCCACAAACATCCAATCCTGTTTCTCTTTGTCTTTCATTTCCTTTGTTGTGAATTTTTTTTTAAAGGCAAATAACTAAGTTTTCTGTCCTGATGCTTAAAGGTCTCCATTGTTCCACCAGAATGTTTCCCTTTTCCAAAATTCTTTCTTTTTTGTTCATACTTAGACCCAATTGATTAGAAACATCCAGCATCTTCTTGTCACTGCTTGTGTACCGTCATTAAGGATGTTGTTTTAATTAAATTTAAATTAGATGTTTTTTGGACACAAAATAAAAAACTACTTACTAAAAATCCTTAAAATGTAGTGACTCCAGATTGTTGTAGAAATATAATGATTACAAAAAATAATAAACCCATAAACCAACAGTCTGGAGTTCTGGATACTTTTTGGGGTTAATAAAAAATAGATAAGGATTAAGGACATGCTTACATTTATAAATGGGGATAATCTAACAATACTTTCATTAGTCATTTTCTGTTGGATTCAAAACTACTATCTCTAAGAACAGGAAGGACATTTTATGCTTTTTTTTACATGTTGTGAAAAAAAAACAACAACAATTGTTCAAAATCTGACTTTACAGGTCAGACCTTAATAAAAAAGTAAATCAGCATTAACCAGGAAAGGCCTGCTTTGTGTATGTGTAGTAAGTTAGTAAAGTAAGTAAGTAAGTAAGTACAACTTTATTTATATAGCACCTTTAAAGATAAAAATCACAAAGTGCTTCAAACTCACAAATTTTGTGTGTCCAAGTGTGGCCTTAAATTCAGCCCATCATAAATCATAACTTAAGTTATTTTATTCTCACCTATATTTGTATTGTATGCGGTCCAACTCTTCATAGCTCATCCCAAGGTTAATACCAATAACACGCCAGTCCTGTCCAATCTGCAGAGAGATGGACAGCAGGTTGGCTTCCGTAAGGTAACCACTCTCAGGGTCACCCAGGTTCAGGGGAGGATACTGGAGCTCCTCCATGTTAAAACTGTTCTCTGAGTTCAGATCCTGCAAGAGACATGTGTAAATGTCCCCCTTTAGGTGGTGATATTATTCATAGAAAGTAGCCTAATGAGTGGCGGACAGCGGTTTAACTTCATAATAGCTGTAATTTTGTCAGTGGAATAACCATATAACTTAAAAAAAGTAAAAAGAGCAAATTAAACAAGAACTGTGCAAATATTTCACATTTAAATGTAAAAATTGACTGAGCAACACGATAAAGAAAAGCAACAATGTAAATGAGGAGAGGGAACAAACAAAATTTTAACTGACAGGAAGTCTTAACGGTAAAGTCGCAAGCCACTGGCTGTCAGGTCCTTTCCTCTTTCTGGCTACTTCCTCTGGCAGATTACTGGGAATCTCCCCTCTGTAAAATGACACCTGGAAGATTAATGAAAAACAAAAACATTTAGATGGAAAACTCCAATTTGGCCACATATGTTTGTTCCAAGTTTAGTTTTTGTTGTTTATATGTGCAGAACTCCCTCCAAATTCAAACCAAAACCATAAAAGAATGTCAGTAAGTTTGTTGAAAGCACGGACTGTACAAAAGGCTTTAAGCCGCATTATCAAATTTGTTTCCTATAAACAAGTACAGAAAGTACTCCTCTTTCAAACTTTACCCCACTAAGGACAGTATGAGCGCTGTTTCAGCCACGACCCTGAGAACACACTGATTCATGCTCTATCCAGCTTCCAAGAATGACTTCACTGATAAACAGCTGGGAGTCCATCGTTCCTTCTAAAGCTGCAACTATATATTTTTTTATCTTGTGACAAAGCAAGCAACATGAAAGATATAAATAGATAAAAATCTACCCAATAAAACCAGTAACTCTTTATTCCCATCATCCAATTAGTGTAAAATCAGAGGGGTGAGGTGTGACACTTCTCTACTGTTTAATCCTGTGGTAGAGTCAGCGGAGCAGTACTGATAAAGATCACAAACCATATGTAGCTGCCACCACTCATCCAGTTACTGCACCTTGATTAATGGAGTTATCAGATTAATTATGTGCAGCGGTGGCAGAACTCCCAGTGGGTACCTCGCTGATAACACCTGCAATCTGTGCAGATGCAAAAATAGCATTGTGCAAACCTCAGTTACCTTTAAGTACTTTAAAATGAACTTTTGTTACACATCCTATCTTCCCCAGAAGCCACCAATGGTTTCACCAACAGAAGAAGAGTGTTATTTGTGACAGAGGGCACTGAGAAAGGGAACCAAAAAGCATGAAGTATCCTCAGAACATTGGGATTGCTGACAAAATAGTGTTAGCACTTAGCCAAATATAGATTGTGAAATAGAAATATGGTAATGAGAACCTGCACTACTGTAGCTGATTATTAAATACACTGAATATTAAAGATATTGTGTTTCATTTCTCTTTTCCAGTGTCACTAAAGATGACATAAGAAAAAAAAAACATGTTTTATCCCTGCCACCATATACACATGTTTCTAAAGCATCTTCTAATTAAAAAAGTCTTTTCTGCACTTAAAAGTTCACATTTAGTAACTAGTTGAGATTTGTGAAGCACATAAAAGGAAAAGATTCCCACATAAAAAGTAGAAGGGTCCAAATTTTCTTATATCCATTTCCTTCTTGGAACGATCCAACTAATCTGGAAAGTCAAAACAGGCTAGTCCTTGATTTGTTTTGCTTTTCCTACAGGCAATAAATAAAATCAGCAGGTACATGTCATTATTCAAACACCAGCTCATAAATAAACCCAAAATGTGTTATATAAACAAATTCATAAATGCAGTTCTGTCATTGCATGGTAACATCATATTGAACTATTTCTGTGTTTATTCAAGCGCTTCATTTCTTTGCTGCACTGCACCATGAAATCATTGAGGGTGCCCCTGTGGCTCCAACATCTGACTGAATCTCCTTCACAATAAACCAGTTTCAGACCAAATATCTTCTATAGAGCAGTTCTGATTCCACCCACAAGATTTCTTTCTTAATATATTCGTTAAAGAGCTTATGGATTTGTATCCAATTTTTATTAAATACTGACACATTTGATGCATTTTTAAAGAATTGTGGCACTTTTGGATTTCCCTAGACATGCTCCGGCAAAATGTGGACTGGAAAATAGTAAATGGGATTGTTACGATTTTTTTTCTCTGAAGTTGGAAATTTCAAAATTCGGTTAATTTAAAATCGATCGAAATTCATCAGTTGTCAAAAGCAAATCTAATCAAAGTATATGGTAAATGGACTGAATTTATATAGCGCAGTTATACCGACCCCTCAAAGTTCTTTAAACTGGAGCCACGTTCAGCCAATCACACTCATACACATACATAAACCGATACGCAGATCAGTAGGCGAGGTTAAGTGCCTTGCTCAGGGGCACATCGACATGTAGCAGAAGGAAACTGAAATCAAAGCCCCAAATTTCGGATTACAACGACTACTATTCCCACTGAGCCACAGTTACCTGGAGCAGAGCAACAGCCCTGACCCTAATCAATTTTGTAAGTACTCAATGTTAAACTAAATTTTTATGCTCTTTGCAGACCAACCCATTATTATTTTATCCACTGTTCTGTGTGTCTTACCTGTCCCCTCACCGGTCCTTTTTGTCCCTGAGTAGGACAGACGTATACTTCCTTCACATTTTTTAGACTGGAGTAAAACACAAAACACAGACGCCCCTCAACACAATCCGGTCTGTCTGAGAAAGAAATAATAATAACACACTGAACTATATTAATGCACGACATCTTAAAAAATAACTTGTTTAGGGACAACTGTTACACAGCAACACATAATTCAACATGAAGGGCGGCAAAGATGGATTCCAACCTGTGACGATGTCTAAGCCCCTCTCAAAGCCAGCGAAGAACTGCTCTCCTTCCAGCAGGTCACACAGGTCTGAGGGCTGGGGTCCGTCATATTGCTCAGACAAAGACTGAACTCTGACCTCTATCTGTGCAGAAACCCCCACAATTACTGTTCAGCATCTATGCTGGAGGTTTCTAAGAAACTCATGGCCATGACAAACAAGATGAGGTTGATACCAAGGGGGAACTTATGATTTCAGTAAACTTAGCAATGAATGGAGGATGCCAAACCTTGTTAGCAGGGAGGCACTGCACCAGAACCTGAGCGGGATCCATCTTCCGCTGGAGGGCGAGGAACTGGACTTTGAACTGTTTTAGACGTTGATACACCTTTCTGACCACCCCGCTAACACAGCGCTTTGAGGTGTACCACAGCCAGTACCTGTGATAGTGCAGATATGGCTAAGTTACAGTACAGTCTAGAATCTACAGAATGTAGATCCCAAAGTGAGGAACATAGCACAGGGGCTTACCAGGAGAAGTGTGTAATGTAGAAAATGGCGTACAGATGGGTAACATATAGAGACACTTGTGATGTGATGTCAGTCCAGGTTTGGGCAGTGGGATCTCCGTGAAGCAGATGTAATAGAGACAAATCAGCTGTATGCCCTGAGGGTGCACTGCAAATGTTAATGCATGCTAAAATATTCTGCTCATGCACGTCTGTGAAAAGCATGATGGCTGATTGTACCTGTGACTCCTGGTGGGAGAGGGATTTGGACCCTAACTGGCTGCAGGAAATGTAAAGTGGGAGTCTGGGAGAGGCAAAGGAGGGGGCTGACTCTGGTCTGAGGATCACCACACAGAGCCTGCACCTCTAACTCAGACACCTGCAGCACCTACAGAAAGGGAGAAGCGTTAAAAGTCTGGCAAGGTTAATAATTTTACTGCTGCTGGCTGAAATTACCTGTAAAGTTATAGCGCGAGTCTGCGCTGTGGAGTCAGGAGGGAAGTGAAGCTTTATACCAGGGTCAGAGCTGGACACGAGAAGAGCTCCTGCCGGTGTAACAGAGCAAGTATCCCGTACAGGTCTGGACACTGCCATAAACCAGGAGAAGTGGTTCACAGAGGAGCACGCCAGCTACAAGCACAATTTTTTTTTATTCCACCAGTAATACGGTGATCTGCATTAGAAATGTTCAATTTTTAGATTTTATGGTTTACCCTGGCTGGACGTCCCCCAGGATGACAACTATGCTCCTCACTTCCTCTCCTTAGCTCAGTCGGCAGAGTGCTCCATGACTGCCCATCAAACGTGCGCAACACCACCTCCCCTCGTTTTGCCCGATGATACGGCACACACACCTCCACGGGCTAACATAACAATAACAACTGGGATTAAAACTTAATGAAAACATTGCTAACAAACAATCGGACCACTTGAATGTGAAGTGGACGAATATTAAAAAGTTTTCACATTTTTTAACAAATAAAATCTAAAAAGTGTGGCGTGCCCTTGTATTCAGCCCCCATCACTGTGACACCCTAAATGAAATCCAGTACATTCAATGAAGTATTTCTGTTAATGGAAACCCAAAAAAAGAGGCAAGTTCAAGTAATAACTTGGTATATTTTAAGGAAAACGTCTTGGTGACCTCAGCGACATAATAAGACCACAGAAGACATCAATGGAGATTGTTATATAGCCTGTTGAAGAGGTACGTGCTCTCAAACTATTTTGCTGAGTCTAAGTCCCATAAAAAAAGCAAATCGAGGTATTTACCTAAAACAGCAGAGTGGCAAGTTTAACGTTTGCCAAAGGCTCGTTGTTAAAAACCACATTAGCTGGGAAATGAAATTGTTTTACACACTTGGAACCAGTGGACTGTATAGGAATGAATGGCTTCCAAAGACAATGAGACAATAAAATACCCAGAAGGGCTCTGAAGTGTTCAGTGAGATTTAAGCACAAGGATTACAGGTGGAACAATCAAATAATACAGTTTAAAATGATGTTGAACATGAACTTATGTCTGCCAATAGTACCTTAAAAGCCAGAAAAATTTTTATATTCAAGGTACAAGGATGGCCAAGCATAACCACAGGTAAAACTGTTTCTTTAGTGAAGTCCAAATGTGTAAACTCTAGCTAGTCACTGTGTGTAAATGATTTTTCATAGGAAAGAGCTACTAACTAGCATTTAATCTCCATTTGAGCCCCTAAAAAAGAATAATATATCATAGGCATATGTCTCTTACTGGTTTACCAATACCAAGTTTAATGACAGTAAGATTTTCATTATACTGTTAAAATTTTGTTGTTGAGTGGCCTGAGAAAACAGACTTTAATCCGGTTGTATGAAGCAAAGAGCACAGGTACTCAAACTGTTACCACACACTGCTTGCAAGCTGGCTAACACAAGCTGCCCTTGCTTACAGAAAAGACCACACTGCTGTTTGGAATCAGTCATAGCATGAAAACGAAGAAAGAAACACCCAGTACTTCTATTAAGGTAAAACAGTTTTGATGCTGCCTCACATGTTTCTCAGTGAGGCTGAAATATTCACGTTAATGTTTTATGCCTCACGCAGCTTTTGCCAAAAGGGTCAGAGAGTATAATTTTGGGCCCATCTGACCAGAACACCTTCTTCCAAATTTTTGCGTCTGCCTTACATGGTTTAAGGCGCACTAAAAAGGAGGCTTCAAATGGTTTGCTTCTTGCCACTCCATTTAAAGGCCAGAGACATCAAATGGATGTACTGTTGACAGAGCTGTGGATCTCTGCAGCTCCTCCAGATCTACCATGGACTTCTCTGACCAACACGTGCCTTTTCTGTTAGTTTAGGACAGGGGTGTCCAAAGTGTGGCCCTGGGTCTTATTCGCGGCACCTGGATTTATTTTTGTGTTGCTCCCCAACTGCAATTCAAGGGTGATACAAATTTGGTCCAGCACAGGTGGTTGATCAGATGGAGACATTTTATTTTCAATTAAATCAAAATTATTACTTACAAATTCAAACCTTCCTACAATAACTTCAAAGTAAATAGGGCCAAATCTATACAGTGACTTTTACTCAACCTAAACCTGCTTTTAATTAATGGATTAAACTTGGGTAGATACAGTGAGCGTTTTCAACCTAAGCGTGATCCAAAACCTGTTCTTACTGCTGAGGATAGACAACATTTTTCAGTCAAGGCCAAAAGAATTGGATCCCTATCTTTTAATAAGGCAAATGTGCAAAACCCACTTTCAGTTTTGGATTTACAATGATTTACACAGCCGTTTCCTACAAAATAATCGGACTACTTTCTTTGTTTAGTTAAAATATTGATTGCTTAGTTTACTATTGGGCAAGGAACACTATATCATTTTTTTTTTTTGTTAATATTTGTTTTTGTCCCACAAACGATTTGTTGCACACGCGCCAAAAGGTTTGGACACCCCTGGATGGCAAAAGCCTTTAACAGAGCTCTGTGAAATATTTGCTGCCTGGGATATGGTTTTATAACTTAACTCTGCTTCACTAATGTTATATAACATCAGTCCACATTGGTGGCTAACCGAGTAAGTTCTAAAAGCGACTGCACCAGATTTTATCTTAAGGATATAAGAGTACAGTTGGGTGAATACATATACATGCCTCGCTTTACTATCTATTTTATCCAAATGTTCAATGGGTATTAATACTTTTGCAAGGCACTGTACATACCAGAGAGTCTAAATGTCATAAGCCATTTAGAATCACTTTCCTACCTTTAAAAACCCAACTCCGTGGGGACGAAGTTCCAGCGGACGACTCAGCAGGATGTCGTGTTCCTCCAGCCACACCCACTTTCTGTCTGGCCTTTTCTCAGCCCACCTAAATTTGGCGGTTGTCATCAGGCATCCGGGGGGGAACATCAGCTCTGCCCCCCCTGGGAGAAACACATGACAACCAGCAGACGAAACAAAGAAACTAAAGAGCAAAGAAGAGGGGACACGTTTGGTTACAGCTTGCAAAGCTTGAGCTGACGGTCTTAATTTAGAAATTTGCTCACGTTGCGGCAGAGCCGTACCTTTGCTGGTTGAGTTTAAGGTGCAACTTTGGAACTTTTGTCTGTGTGTGATCTGGTAAGACAAAACAATTGTAATAATACAGAATACAAAAAGTGCATTTATTCATTTGAGGCTTATTTTATCTCTGCTCACCGAGTACGAGAGGCAGAGGAGGCGGTGTCGGAGGTTTTCCCAAAGGATTGTCACGAACGTACATTTTAAGCAGAGGGAGTTTGTTCAGACAGTTTGGGATCACCCGGAGTTCATTGCTGTAGATGACCAGTTCCCTGAGAGAAACAAGAGAGCCTGTGCAATAAATAAAACGGAGTTACACCTTTTAACAACTCGTCACCAACCTAACTCCCAGCAAATAAAATATCCTGTTTATTTCTAAGGCAGTCTATAGCTCTAAAATTGGTCCTTCAACCTTAACCCCTTACCCATGCTCTCTGGCAGCTGTTTCAGCTTGTTGTGAGACACTTCCAACTTAACAAGCTCCCCCAGGGAACCAATTTCATCAGGCAGTTGCTGGAGAACATTATGTGATACATCAAGTATCTGCAGTGCTTTCAGCTGGCCCACGCTTGGGGGAACAGACAGCAACTTATTCCCCATCAGGGACAGGTAGGTTAGACATGATAAGTGGCCTAGATCAGGAGGCAAAGCTGAGATGTGGTTGTGACAGAGAAGTAACACGGACAGCGCTGGCAGTCGGAGCAGGCATGGTGGCACACAGGTGAGTTGGTTGAAGGAGAGATCCAGGTGTTTCAGGTGAGACAGAGTTGACACTGAATCTGGCAAAGTGGTAAGGAGGCCAGGCAGGGGGTCACCTTGTGAGTCACAAAGGCAGTGTCCTTTAATTAGAAAGAAAAGTAAACACAGAAGATGGTTAAAGCCACAGAGTGACTAAAATCATAAGGCAATAGTTAAAGAGGGATCGTCAGAACAAATGTTTGTCATTCAATTCCTACTAGTCAAAAATTTAAAAAAAAAATAGCTATATAAAACACCTTTGGTTCAGTCCACTAACAACATTCATGCAAACAAAACTCAATCTTGCAAAGACAAACGGTGTCACCTTTCTAATTCCGATGCGTTGGCAGTCAGCTCCAGATATCAACAAGTAGGTTTTCATTTAGAATAAAGCTTGTAGATCGCTGTAGATCTAACTACATTTTAATCTGAAAATGAACGTTCGCTCTTCAATAAGAGTTATTCTGCATCCCTGCTAATTACCTTTCTACTAGTCCAAACTTTCATTTAAAATTTCCAAAGTAAAACGCTAATCCTGATATTTCTAATATACCTTTGTATAAAATGTAAACGGGGAACTCCAGTGTTTTTTTCTGGCCAACCAAAAAAGATAATTCAGACATCAGTAGTTAAAACATTATTACCTATATCAATTTGGATGTCGACTGAGGACTTGATGGTGGAGGGTAAACATAAAACTGGCGAAAGTAAAATACCAATGGGTCACAAGATTAATGACAATATCTAAAATGTAAATTTCCAGCGTGTTGCATGTCCCAGTGGTGCAGAACCTGCACCTTATATTGAGGCCATGGTCCTCAATTCAGATGCCCTTGAGTCCCTACCCTAGGTCATCTACTGTCATTCCAGTCAAGCTGCTGAATAAAGGCCACAACGCCACAAAATATTTTTAAAAAGGCAGAAATAAAAAATAAAAAAAAGAATTTCCCCTTATATTTCAGATACAATGTTTATTGTGGATAGCTAAAATGGACATTGCGGATATCTAGAGCTAAATTTGATATCATGTGTCCTTAAGGGTGTTTTAGATATCTGAAATGTTGCTGGGATATTTTAAAAAAAAAGCAACATTTATCAATACATTATTAGTTTTTGTTTTAGTAGGATTTACCTTAAACTAAATGCTAAAATATTGTAAACAGACAATGTAAGGCATGCTAACGTGTTGGTATTTACCCCGGATGGCCAGTGAGCGAAGCCCCGTCAGATGGGGAAGCACATCCAGCGCAGCATCAAGCCCAGATTTATCCTCGGAGCCCAGTCTCAGGTACTGAAGGTCCCTCAGCCGCTCAGGGACAGACCCCCATAACAAAGGCAACGCAGCTGCTCCTTCCTGGTACACATCCAGGGTCAGTCTTGTATCTGTCAGAACCGCCGATAACTCCACAGAGGGAGGCAAAGGTGGCGTCAGAGACAGGACGGAGCCACTGGAAGATGAGGAAGATGAAGAAAGGAAAGGATGAACAATTGACGAGAAAGAGGAGGACAGGCTTGAGATGGTGCGGTCACAGGGGTCCTCCTTCTCTGGTTCAACTACTTCAGCTTCGCCTCCAGACGCATGTCGTGATATCCCCAATCCGGTCACCGATTCCCTACAAGCCAGCGAGGCTGTGGGGACTTTCTGATTTTTGGACGCTGTCCTCGATGCATGGCAACCAAGTGTAACACCATCATCTCCATCCTCTGACCTGCTTTGTTTTAGAGTCCAAAGAGGATTGTCGTCTCCACCTTCCTCATGAGGAGCTGTGTCTTCTTCAATCTTTCTTTCCATAAAAGATGTTTATAACAGCACTGATATCTGATTGACTGTTGGGATACTGTCTCTGAGGATTTCTCTCTTTATTACTCGTTACATGACCGATATGAAGCTCAAAGCAGCAAGGAAAAGTAGACAACTTCACTGTATGAAGAAAGTGTAACCGTTACTGTTGCAAGCACTGTTCGTAGGTAAACTTGAGCCATAACTATCTTTAAATAGTCGACCAAAGATACATATTATGGTTTTATTTTTTATTATTTTTGTTTTCTCTTAGCTATCGCAGTTTTACATGATAAAAACTGGAAACTTTATTTACGGGCTTGACTGTTCTCCGATGTGCGACGCCACTTCCTGGTCCCAGGACGTTTTGAAAGCAAAGCGTTTGCGTCACTGTGGCGCGCTTGTTTCAAGTTACGTCGTGTGCCGGTTAGAGCGGGGACTAACGCGGTTATTACAGTTGCAGCTCCCGCCCCTCTCTCCGGCTCTTGTTTGTCCTTGTATATCATAACAAGTAGGAAGTTAGTAGCGCCGCCAAAGTTTCGATTAAGGGCGGGACAGCTTTGTCAACGTGTCAAGTCGACGCAACTTACCGTTTAGCCATGTGGTGGCGCTGTTTATTCTGACAGAAAATGTGACATTTTGATTGCTTATAATTTAAAACGTTGTTGACAAAATGTAGCTTTTTTGTTTTGCTTTGGTTTACTATTCATGCAAAAACATATATATTTGTGTTTCATGGGCAGGGGTTCCGATCAGATGTTAAAGCAGAAGGTTTGAACAAATTTTTAATACTGTTTAAAACAAACGTGACTGCAAACATCAATACAATATTGAAAATGTTATTTAAGACAGAATGTAATTTGTTTAATAATACCTTGACTTAAAGCTACTTACCAGACCATTCTGTAAAGTCAATGAAAAACTGGATAGTTTTTTTTAATTTGATTTTCTATTTTGTAATAAAGTTATTTAATCAAGATTAAACCTGATCTCCAAAAAAGAAGCTTCCATTGACACATGCCTCTAGTAACATCACATTTTTTCTTTCTCATTACTCATATTTTTCATTAAATTCTTATTTAAATTTATTTATTTGTATTATGCCCAGCTGCACCGAAACATTCGAGCTGGACAATACAAGGATTTAGGGAAAGTTCCGCAGCAATAAAAACTTTAAAAGTATTATGTAATATCTGTAGGACCAGGGCTGACTGGAATAGCCAGAATTAATTATCAAAGATTGATCATTTTAGCTACATTGGGTTTTTAGTTAGTTTTTTTGTTTGATTAAGGTGTTTTTCAAGTCCCAACATCACCCCTGACATCCACTGAAAATAATTGACATGCAGACAGACCTATAAAGGATACAAATCCTTCCAGTTAGTCCCACCATGTTGTCCTATGAACCCCAATGGCAAATATGCAAAGAAAAATTCAAATATATTAGTGTCATTATTACCATCAGTTTCCCTATCAAAGGCAATTTCCACCATGGCTTTTAAGGAGTCAAACTTTGGCTCAAACGAAGTAGCCTGAACCAGTTTGCAGCTTAAGTGCACCTTGATAACTTTACGTTATCAGAGTTTAACAACTTTATATGATGATATCTTTCAAAATGCTGTTCATCTACCATAATGTTTTCTAATGTTTACTAATGTAACCTTTTCATCCGTGCATTTAAATATAATAGTGAAATACTGTAGCGGTAATTTAAATATTTAGCTGTAGTTTTTGGCCGTCTGAGTGACACATCATTGAGTAGTATCCCTACAACTTAGTAAAGAGCTCAGGGAGTTGCATTTTTAGTAACATGAACTGTAGCTGCTGCTACTTTCACAATAGAATGTCCTAATATGGACCTTTATCCTTTCACAACATGGACTATTTGTTGTCTTATTCTGTGAACAGTTTATTCAAGGAAGTGACCAGTCAGTGACATTTCAGAGTGCACTTTCTGTACCAGATATTTGGGGGGTTTATCACCTTTTTAACTTTCCATTAGTGACAAAACCTTCTAAATATTTGTTAGTTATATTAAAATTTGAATATCTTTCGATGTGCAGGCAATGCTTAAAAAAGCCACCTGCTAAAAGTGTCTCTATAATGAATAAAAAAAAAGGTTCATATACCGCATTGTGGTTTAAAGCGATCGATATGTCAACAGAAGGTTCCAGAATCCCATGTAGGAAATCAACACACCTTTCTTCTAATTAATGTTATTTTCTAAATACATGTATTGTAAAAGAACTTCCAAATAAGTCCTACTCTGGTCCCTGAAAAAAAGTCTAAAAATAAAGTAGGAACATAAACACTGAGCAAAACAAAACAAATGTTCCGCCAAGGGAAATAACTTCACAACGTTAGAAAAAGTGACCGCGTACTGACTTCACCCATAAATCTGCGATCTGACCTATAACTGGTTAAAATTACAACTTGGCTCAATTCTGATTGGTTACGGTTCTTTTAAGGATGAAATGAGATTGGACAAGCTGTTCGTCCTGTACCCTCCCTCTCGATTATGCAAACAAAGCGTGTGAAATAATAACAATCGCCCAAAGTTTACTACGTATTTATTACCTCGATCCGAGCTAGGTTTAAACTAAACTTGCTAACAACTTTAAGTATCAAGGAATTTGCGTATTTTTTTTTCTAAATTATGTAAACTTGAAGTGGGTAACTGTCAAAGGGGAACTGCTAAAAATATAGTCTTTAGTTGCAAAATAAGTTATTTCGTGAACGATAACATCTAAATTCAAAGCGAGGCTCTTTTTTTGGTAGGCGCAGGATGTTCCCTTTAGACACGCCATGGAGCATCTCCTTCGCAGGCTGCGGCTTCCTCGGGATCTACCATGTCGGTGTGGCCAGCTGTCTGCAGGAGCAGGCTCCTTTCCTGGTGCAGAACGCCAGACACATCTATGGAGCCTCTGCTGGGGCCCTCACTGCCACTGCTTTGGTCACTGGAGTGTGTCTTGGTAGGTACCTGTCATTGTCTTTATGCACCTACATAGAATAGAGAGGCTATGAATCCAGCATGAATGGCAAAAGTTTAGGTTCCATTTAAATTGGCTGTATGAATGTAGCAGTAAACCCATACAAATAACACACAATTTAATTTAAATTCCAGCTTTTCAAGTCTTCTACAACAGCTCATTTTCTGCCACAGTTAAGGCTGATAGCAAAACCAAAACAACGACTAACTAAAAGGCACATAAAGTCTGCCTCCTCTTGTAATGCAATATATTTCAACATGTCACTGTAAAACTCCACAGCAAATCTTAATGCAGAAATGAAGCTGCTACAATATTTAACAAAATAAACACTTGGGTCCATCAGGTAACTCTACATGAATAATATCGTTTTATCATTGAATAATTTAAACTTTTGTTTTTGCTGAGGTTCAAGCTGACCTGAGCAACAATGTGGATAAGACTGAGACCATAAACCTACAGTATTCACCACAGCTAACATTGCTTCTACCAGTATGTGTTCATCGTCATACAGGAAAAAAATGCAACGTTATGTCACATGTTCAGTGGTCAAAATAAACATTATTCTTTGTAATTGGTTAGTGTTACTTAAGTAACCTAAGACAACAACATTCCTCACTTGAACTGAGTTGGTACATTTAAGATATAAGTTGAGTCAACTTAAATGCAACCTTCTTTTGAAGAGAAAAACATTTAGGTTAATCTAACTTCATTTGTGATGAAGTACTTTGAGTAGGACCCAAAATGCAGACAGCAGGACAGGAGCACTACAGTGCGTAGAAAAAATTAATTCAAACAAGGCAAAAGCTTACAGCATGACATGAGGCGATGTGGACATGACAATAGTGCAGAAACAGAACAATTCAGAAACAGAACATACATATAGCAAAAACAATAGTTGAGTGGCATGAGTGTGATAGAGGCAAGCAGAATGAGCTTGATTGTATTGAAGCAGAGACAAATTAACACATAGCTGAGCTGGAAATAAGGAGAAGAGATAAACAGAGTTATTCTTATTCTATGAATAATTCGAAATGTACAAAGAACATATGATTAGAACTAAGACACTGAACACAAAAGCATGAACTAATGCAGCAAGAACCTAATGGCAATAATCTGTTAGGGTTTGCGAGATATTGGACCCCATAATGCAGACAAGCAGGCATTGTGATGGTAAGTGAAAAAAGGTTTAATTACGAAAACTCACATTCAGCAGGAGGTCAGGAACAAAATAAACGGGCAGGCAAGACAGGCATGGCATGATCAAAAAGACAAGACTTGGTTTGCGAACAAGACATGAGCATGAGAAATGTTTCCGCAACAACTAACTGAACAGGTGTGTATAAATGGAGCATGGTACAGGTGGAAAACAAAACTGATTAACATGGTGCAGGTGAACCGAATAAACTTAATTGACAGACAGAACAAAATGTGGCTGCGGCAAAAACAGAGACTCTAATATACAAACAAAACTTGACAAAACATGAACAAGACTAAAACATGACTAGAAAAATAATAAACAAAAGCATGATTCAAAATTTAAGAAGAATACTAACAAAAGAACGAGTCAAAACCTTAACTGTGAAAAACATAAGAAAAAAACAGAAACCAAAAACCAAACAACCCCAAATCATAACATAAACAACATTAACCCAGAGAAAATGGTGAAAGAGATCATAATAAAATAATCAACATACACTTACTGGTCACTTTATTAGGTACACCTTGCTAGTACCGAGTTGGACCCACTTTTGCCTTTAGAACTGCCTTAATCCTTCGTGGCATAGATTCAACAAGGTACTGGAAACATTCCTCAGAGAGTTTGGTCTATATTGACATGATAGCATCACACAGATGCTGCAGATTTATCGGCTGCACATCCATGATGTGAATCTCTCGTTCCACCACAAAATCACATCCAAAGGTGCTCTATTGGATTGAGATCTGGTGACTGTGGAGGCCATTTGAGTCCAGTGAACTCATTGTCATGTTCAAGAAACCAGTCTGAGATGATTCGTGCTTTATGAAATGGCGCGTTATCCTGCTGGAAGTAACCATCAGAAGATGGGTACACTGTGATCATAAAGGGATGGACATGGTCAGCAACAATACTCAGGTAGGATGTGGTGTTGACATTATGCTCAATTGGTACTAAGGGACCCAAAGTGTGCCAAGAAAATATCCCCCACACCATTACACCACCACCACCAGCCTGAACCGTTGATACAAGACAGGATGGATCCATACTTTCTTGTTGTTGACACCAAATTCTGACCCTACCATCTGAATGTCGCAGCAGAAATCGAGACTCATCAGACCAGGCAATGTTTTTCCAATCTTCTATTGTCCAATTTTGGTGAGCCTGTGTGTCAGGAGTGGCACCCGGTGTGGTCTTCAGCAGCTGTAGCCCATCCGCCTCAAGGTTCGACATGTTGTGCGTTCAGAGATGCTCTTCTGCATGCCTTGGTTGTAACAACTGGTTATTTGAGTTACTGTTGCCTTTCTATCAGCTCGAACCAGTCTGGCCATTCTCCTCTGACCTCTGGCATCAACAAGGCATTTGCGCCCACAGAACTGCCGCTCACTGGATATTTTATTTTTTTCAGACCATTCTCTGTAAACCCTAGAGATGGTAGTGCGTGAAAATCCCAGTAGATCAGCAGTTTCTGAAATACTCAGACCAGCCCGTCTGGTACCGACAACCATGCCACGTTCAAAGTCACTTAAACCACCTTTCTTCCCCATTCTGATGCTCGGTTTGAACTGCAGCAGATTGTCTTGACCATGTCTACATGCCTAAATGCATTGAGTTGCTGCCATGTGATTGGCTGATTAGAAATTTGTGTTAACAAGCAGTTGGACAGGTGTACCTAATAAAGTGGCCGGTGAGTGTATAAACAAACAAAAACCAAAACCCAACCACTTTAAAATTGTGACATTCGCTAATACAAATTAAATGACTGACTGAAGTGAAGTTCTCGTAAAATTATTCAAATATTTTATTTTAAATCAAACAATACCTTTAATTTATTCAAGGTATAAATATACTTTACTTGTTTTAGAACATTAAGTGACTCAAGACAAGTTTCCATAGTTGAACTTAGTCATTCAATTTAATTTTATGTTTAAATAATAGAAGAAATAAGCTTTGTTTCTTAGTTGAGCCATGTTATGTTTTTCTGCTGGGTTTTTAGAATTACATGGATCATCTAATGACTTAATTATCACCATATAATTAGGATTTTAGTGCATAAATATGAAACAAAACAGTGCTAATTGTTGTTCTTTATTGTACCTTGTCACTGTTATTGCTATTTACTGTTTAAATTGTTACTTATTGGATTTCTTTTCTAGCCTTAGGCTCTGCTCAATAATTCCTATGTACCCAGATGATGTGTATGCACATCTTATCTAAGATCTTTTCTAACTGTTTAGATCCCCTCAGTAGTATACTTATTAGGTGCTACATTTACTTTGCATTCTAAGTAAAGCAGCAAGATGTTGTTTATTTGTCTAGAAGATTTCGCATATCTAACACCAGTCTAATAATTTACTCTCACTAAAGCAATATGTGTTGTCCAACCCTGATCTTTGGTTGCTGTTCACATGATCATGAACGTCCGTTCCTTCCATATCCTGCAGGAGATGCTGGGGCAAGCATCATTGAAGTTGCCAAGGAGGCGAGGAAGCGGTTCCTTGGACCCATGCATCCCTCCTTTAACCTGGTGAAGATTGTCCGTCATGTACTGAGGCGCACTCTGCCCGCCGATAGCCACCATCGGGCCAATGGGCGGCTGGGAATCTCTCTGACCCGAGTCGCAGACGGAGAAAACGTCCTGGTGTCTCACTTCAACAATAAGGAGGAGGTAGTGCAGGTATTTATAACATAAAATTAGGCCTGGGACACTTTTTCCATAACTTCCAGGGTTGCCAATTCTCACTTCTCTGGAGTGAAACAAGCTTTTCCTCTAATTCTCACGCTCTTACTCTTACATCTTACGTCATGTCTTGCTTAAACTAAGAAGCAGTTATGCTTTTAAAATGTTTAAAAGGTTTTCTAGAAAAAGTTTTATTGACTAAAACATATAGTCTTGTTTCTTAAAAATCAATATTATTAGGTGGTAGTAGCATACTACTATTTATAATGTATATAGTGACTTTGCAATAGTCAGCTAAAGATTGTATGGGGCCCTAAGCAGAATTTGATCCAGTATATTTAGAAGTAGATTTTATCCTAAATATATAACATTTAAAAAAATAATAAATTTAATAGGAAAATTGACTATGTTGTCAAGTGAGTTTGGTTGATTTTCCAGAAAGGTCTAGCTAGTGGCTTTCATTGTCTTTTGTCAATGAGTGGTTCTACTAACTAACTCACAGACTCTTTAGTACTACTGGCCCTAAAGATGTACAATGCAACTATCAGAAGGAAGATAGACCATGAGTGATGTAATTTTAGAGAGTGGTGCCATTAGCACACACCCCTTGTTGTTGGTCCATTTGCTTGTGCCTTGAGCCAGCTCTGGAGCCCACCTGCAACCCATTTCCTGCCAAGCTCTGCTCAAAATCTGTCTACACTTTATCCTGAGCTGGATGATAACTAATTAAATATCAAGATGCGTTTGATATTTTTTATCTTCATTCCAACTCTGAGAATTTTGTTAGAAATCCCATAAGTGCTTTAAGATTTTAGTTGTTTTTCAGATTAAAAAGAAAGTTGCACCAAAGTGCTGCACTGCACCAAAGTGCTGCACTACGAAAGAAATAAAATAAACTCACATCTGTAAAGACAATCAACTATAGGCTTAGGCTGCTGGAGGACATAATGACCATTTTCCCTCATTCTGCTACGTTCTCCTACTACTTTCCAATTTTGGATTATTTACTGTTATTCAGCTTTTTACTTTATGTTCTCTCTATGTTTATTTCTCTTCATAGAAGCCCCACCTGGTCTGGCTCAGTGTTTAGCACCTTCCCAGAAGGGGGCATTGACAGAGCTACTACTGATAACTACTTAATGTTCTTCTTCTACAGATGATACACTTGGCCCTGTCTTGCAGTGTTTAACCCTGTCTCCCCTAGACAGAGCGACTGGTAGAGCCTTTACTATGTCTAACTGTATGTGCTCTATTTCATACTCTAGACTTTAAAACTGGCTCAGAGTTTATCTGCTTAGCTGTTTTTTCTCTCATAGATGAAGCCACCAAAGGAGCTACTACTGCTTTTAAAGTTTTTATTTTCTTTTACACAGGAAATAGTCCTGGATCAGTGCTTCTGTGCTCTTTTGTGTTCTCCTGAAGGTTTCTTCCTGTTAAAGGGGAGTTTTTCTTTCCTCCATTGCTACATGTATGCTCAGTATGAGGGATTGCTGCAAAGTCAGCAGTGCAATAGAAGAGAGTGTCCACTGTTTCTGTCCTCCTCATCCAGGAGGAGTAAATGTTGCAAGTCGCTGACTCAATGCAATCTGCTGTGTTTCCTTAAGATAGAAAACTTTTTAGCCAGTTTGAATAATAAACTGAATTTGTCTGTATTGTTTGATGACTGGGATCAATTGGAATATATGTACTGACGTGAAATCTGTATAATTTAACTGAATTGACTTCGTAAAGTGCCTTGAGATAACGTTTTGTGTTCTGGTGCTATATAAATAAACTTAATTGAATTTAACTGAATTTAACCAAATAATCTTACATGATAAGTAAATACTTCAAAGATATGTTAATAAAACTTTATTCAAATAAACTAGAAAAATAAAACATTCTGTATTTGAGTAAAAAGGTTGTTTAAAGAGTTTGAGCGATCAGGTTTTGCCCCCTTTTTTGTAATGTTTTGTTTGTTTTTAATTCAGAATATGTCCTTGTGTATATTTGAAACCAAATTGTTTGGGGGGAGCAAATAATTATTTTAATGTCTAAAAAACAATTAAATAGTATCAAAATTAAAAAGCTGCCACTGACTTGATTCCAGTTGAAATCAATTAATCAATTCTAAATTGTTTCATTCAGTCAGTATAACCTAATGTGATTTATTACAGTGTAAATATATCTCTCTGTCTGATGATGTGCTTTATTATTAGGCATGTGTCTGCAGTGCCTACATCCCAGTGTATTGTGGTCTAATTCCTCCCACACTTCAAGGAGTGGTGAGTAAATTCACTTGTGTCCCTTTTTCTGTTGTTGCCATTCTTCTGTTTTCAGGCTAATTAAGCTAAGTTTACCTCAGTGATTTGGGAGGCTTTACATAATAAAATGACATCAGGGATTTTTTTCTAATGAGATGTAGGGGTAATTTGCTTCTTTTATTACTCACAGTGTTTCCCCTCGTTCTGTTTTGTTTTTGTTCCTTTTGGCACATTTTCTCTGTCTGTATTTGTGCCCACTGGGGCCCTCCCTTCCTTCAGAATGTGTTTGTTATTAATGGCATGAGTGCGTAAACAATAATTATAAAATTCCACTAGCATTAGTGTTTGTCCAAAATTTCACTCTCGGAGGGGAGGTGGAAAATATACTCTTTCCTCGTTCTGTCATGTTGGGCGTGTTTCTGGTACAAAGGTTTTTTCCTTAGAAATATTATTGAGCAATGCCAGCAGTCCCACCCACCTACTGTGACCTTTGTGACGAGATTTTCAGAGTTTACCATGAGTGTGTGCGTGTGTATGTTTGGCTTGAGTCAAAACCTATAGAGCCAAAATGTGATCAGGTAGCTTCACATGTGTTTTGTTTGCTCAGTGTCCTCTTGTGACTTAAATCCTGATGTCACAGTTTGTTCGTCAGAGTCGATGTTTAAAGAGAGCAACCAGTGGTTTATTTTTCTCTTCTCAGAAATGCACACTGACAACAAAAAACCAGCATGGGTTTCGACTGCAGGATTTCACACAATACTACATATTTGAAAAGCACCCAGAAGAAAAACAACAGATTTGTGTGAATTTGGATTTTTATGAGATCAGCCAATCAGCTGGGATTATTGTAAATTATAGTAGACAACTATGCGACTTTTGAAATATTTTGACAGAGATTCAGAAGCACTTGAATTGAATTTGAGCTGCAAGAAATTCAACTCTATGTGTTTGAGAAAGATTCGGATTCTACTAACCCCCCAAGCTATGATAAAGAAAATGGTGATATTGGCAATAATTGTCTTCTCGCATGAGGTTCAAATGCTTAGCAGCAGTTGTGCCTTAATCCAAGTGCACACCTTCGAGGAAGAAATGTGCTTAAAAACATGAGAATAAAGAGGTAAAAACGAGGAAAATACAAACTGTATACAAACAACTGTGAGCCTTGTGCCTTATGTGATGTCACTAGAGACATGTTTGCAAGGAAGCTTCTGGTAATAATCTTGATTAAATAACAGAAAAAAGAAAAACAAATAGAAAAACAGATATTCTGAAGGGGGTAAACTATATCTAAAGGGAGTCTGATTGATTTTGCAGAAAAGTCTGCCTGGTAGCTTAAACCTTTCATAATGTTTAATAAAAACAAAGCCTGATCAATACAGAGGATATGACCTTACTATTATCATATCCTGTTTATTTTCTGTTTTGTGGATGAATGTCCCCTTCTGGAAACGTTGTGCATTCATTGATCCGACTCTGTTTGCTCTGTTGCTATTTATCTTTTACCATTCAGCGATACGTGGACGGAGGAATCTCAGACAACTTGCCACAGTACGAGCTGAAAAACACCATCACGGTGTCGCCCTTCTCTGGAGAGAGCGACATCTGCCCCCGAGACACCTCCACCAACATCCACGAGCTGCGCTTCACCAACACCAGCATCCAGTTCACCCTCACCAACCTCTACAGGGTCTCCAGGGCTCTCTTCCCACCGGATCCAATGGTAGGCCTGTCTCATATACAGAAAACTATTGCCTTTCAACTTTAAAATTATGTGCTTAATTGTGTAGTTCTGTTACATTGAATCCCAATAAAATACATTAAAGTTTGTGGCTGTAATGTGATCAAATGTTAAAAACTTTAAGGGGTGTGAATAATTTTGCAAGGCTTTCTAAGATGGAGTGAGAACACTGGACTTCTTTGACACATGACAGATTAATATAAATGTGTGTTTGAATGCAGGTTATGAAGGCCATGTGCAAGCAGGGATATAAAGATGCTCTGTACTTTTTAAAGAGAAATGGTAAGAGTCTTGTTTTATTCTGCCAAAAGCCTCAAAGCTCCTATTAGTAAATCTTGCTGCAAACAAACATAATTGATTTTGTGTTATGACCACAAAAGTTTAGCTTGTACACAGCGTGTTGCCCTGATACACTATCAGAACTCGTGCTTCCTGTTGCCATGTCAGCAAATCAATAGATTCCTTTCCTTGTGATTGCGCTGAAATTCAGTTATGTTCCCTGTAGTTATTTAAGTTGCACCCAAACCAACATGGTTTCACCAAGTCAGCTTGCAGTGATTATTATAAGGTTGTTAAATAACACATTTACCAGATATATTATTTTCTGTACAGACTGATGAGCGAGTAAAGCTTATTTCTATTTTGTGTCAAATTCAGGATTGCTTAATTACACTGGGCCTCAAACAGACCGGCCATTGTTGGCCAAAAAAGAAGAGAGTAAGGCTTACAATGAAGGGAGGGATGAGAAAAACAGTGAGGCTGAAGCTGAAGATAAGCCACAGATGGAGGCAAAAGTGGTGCTTCATGCCAGCTCCTCACTAGATGAGCATATCATCGAGTATCTCCCACCCGCCATGCACAAAGGTAAGATCAGTGTCAGCACTAGAGAACTGACTGTGGCTCAACCTGACACTGTATCAAAAATAAGATATCCATTGACAGTTTTGTGTGACAGTCTTTTGGGAGCCTTTGTTTTTTTTTTTTACTTTTCTGTTTTATTGAAATCAGATTTTTTTAAAGGTTAAAACAACACTTAAACATGTTTTTTTAATTGTATTTCAAAGTTTTCAGTCCAGCTTTTTTTTTTAAACCATTTTCAGTATCTAACTGCTTCCACTGAAGGTTTTGTTTGCTTGCTTGTTTGGGTACTTAACAGACATTTTTCTTGACAGTGTTGGTGTGTACCAACTTTTTTCTAATAAATTAGCTTTTTTTGACCTTCTTAATAATTGCCTCTGTAGATGAGGAAACATTGGGTCATTCAGATGTCAGCAAATTGCTGCTCAGCCACATGTTTTGTATTGCCATAATCAAGCATCTGGCTTAATTTTGGCTGGATAAATTTCTTCTTATCAGAAATGGTAGAATGATTTAATTTTTTTGCTGAACTTAAAAAACATTTAGTTTTTAGCATTGCACCATTACCCACTGTAGAGAAACAAGCCCTCAGCATAATACTATCACCACCATGCTTAACAGTTGGTGCAGTGTTGTTAGGTGTAAAAGCTTCAACTTAACTTCTCCGAACATATTTCCTTTGTCAATTTCACAAAATAGCTTGAACTTTTTCTTATCTGAATAAAAGGAAATAAAAAGATTTTTTCTTGAGGACATTTGGATGGCACCCTCTAAGTTCATACTGATGTAAAACTTGCTTCACAGTGGCCAGTGAAATTGGTGTTCCTATGTGTTTGTAGACCATGGCAGACATGAACTTTCATGGATGCTGGTTTGATCCTAAGCATCTTAACAAGTTTCCTCTAGTCTGATGTTAAGAGGTTGGAACAGATTGTTTAAAGTTGGACAAAGTTGGGGCTTCCAATGGGACAAAGGTACCAAACACATCAAAACTGGGTTTGCAAGCTTCCTGATCAGTCTAACTGAAAAACTGTCCTAAATGCTGTTAAAAATGTATGGACTGTGCTTAAATGCTAGGTCTATGCAAACAAACTATCCAGTTTAATTGAACTCTAACAATTCTGCCAGGAAGAATGTGGACGAGTTGGACAAGGTGCATTTATCCAAATACAAGTTAGGGCATATGTGTATATTAAGACCAGTGTGTAATAGAGAAAATTCACAATGAATTCAAACTTTTTTTTTAAATTTAATTAGACGTTGCATTATCATTCCACATTGAAAAAAAAAATGGTTCAAATCCCTCATTAAATGCAATGCAAAGTTAATACACATTCACGCCCCTGGTGGCTTTATATGATATGCTAATTTGGATTCCAACAACTGTGGCAAAATGCTTTTATTCAGACGGGGTAAATTATATCCACTAAACTGAGCAATTGTATACATAACATAACTTATGAATCATGTTAACTTCTTTGAGATCTGCACTAACACAAAGACACAGAAGGTTAATTCTGCATGTTTGGCGCCCCCTGCAGCTTTACTCGAGGCCTGCATGGAGAGGAGGAGCCTGATGCAGTCTCTAGGCAGCCTGCTTCCTGTCAGGATGGCCTCAGCCATGATGCTCCCCTACACTCTCCCTCTGGAGTCTGCCTTGTCCTTGACTCTCAGGTTCTGTGTGACTTCATCACATCTTACCCCATTGTTTTTGAAATGCAATGTGTGTTTGCTTGTATGTTTAGTAATTTAAGCCATTTTTAAGGAATACTTTTTTCTTATTGAAACTGGATAGATTCAAAATGTATTTTATACGCTTTTTTTGTATGAAAAATATCTGAGTATCTGTAAGCATTACAGCTCCCTCAGTTATTTTCACCCCTGGTAAAAATGTGGAAAAGGCTATAAAATAGCTCACTTTTTATAGTGTAGAACCTTAACACTGAAAAATGTAGAAAGACACAACTTAAATTAAAGTAAGTTTATTAATTATGACTGGTGCAACAATCATTGGAACCTGTAGAAATGTTTCTTTGCTCTCTTTTAAATTTGACCACAGTTTCTAGGAACGTTTAATTAGTAATACATGACTTCATATTTCCCTGGGATATAAATGTGATAATATGATGATACAGTTGCCCATTTCTCTCAGCCACTCCTCAAAATCAGAAAGACAGGAGAACATCTCATTCTGATATAGCTGTGGCTGTATATATATGCTGTATATATATAGCTGTATATAAATGTGGGTTCAGGAGACAGAATACGGCTAAAACAAAAATGCTAATTGCCATAAATGTGCCCATATTTAAATTCATATCAACAATTTATACATTTAAATTGACTGGGAGTGAAACAAAATCAAGGCTGGATGAAGACCCAAGCCTATCTTGAGACCATGAATAGTGAGGAGTATGGTTAAATCATCTCTTAAACTCACTGTTATAGAACTACAGAAAAAATGGCACCAAGTCTCCATAATTTCACTTTATTTTAAGGCTTTTGTGCAAACTTTACCAAGTGTAGCATTGATAGTTGAGGGCAATGTTTATCGCTATTACTGGGGATACCTACTTTGTGCACTGACTGATGATGATGTCTTCCCTGTGCAGACTTCTGGAGTGGCTTCCAGATGTGCAGGAGGATGTGGGCTGGATTCGAGAGCAGATACTGAAAATCCTGAAGCGTATTCTCCATCAGGCTTCCAGAAACTTTTCCCAGCATGTGTCTGCCAGGTAGTTAAAACTGCTTCTAAACCAACAGGCTCAGTTACAGTTACAGCCTAATGCTGTATACATTTCAGACTGTGGTTTTGACAAGTCTGTACACACCTGACTGGCAGAGGTTGCTGTTGGCAGCGTGCCATCTTGATTGGATTTCAGCTTCGCAGGACTTGCAGAAACATATTTTAGCCGTTGAAGGTGGCATGAACGCAGAATGACTGATGTGTCATTAATCAAGCTGATACCGGATGACAGATTGTTGCTAACTGGCACATCCAGTTGTCAGTGTTTTTGAATAAGACAGTAAACATACTACTTTAGCTGTATGTTTGCCTCAGCTCGCTCCAAATAGAAAAACAAATCTTGCACCACTCTGCTCCTCAACTGTATCTACTTCCCATGTAGTAATAATCTGGATTAGTTTGGGTTTTGAGAAGTCTTTTCTTGCTGAAAATGTGAATGTGACGCTTTGAGAGCAAAGTTATGCCAGCACAAAATTTTACCTATCATGTAATTATAAAAAATATATTTTATGTGCATTTATTTACAATAATTTCATTTGCAACCCTTTCCGAAAGGTTGTTCTGTCACCTGGAGCTGCACCATTACAGGTCCCTCCCATCCAGGGCTAGTTCCACCAGCCTCTTTCCCACCTGGATGAACAGCAGCGGCTCTACAGTCCAGGATCTCTTCGACTGGTACAAGAACCGGCTGATGTCTGGGGTTCTCTGCATCGATATGGACCTGCAAGGCTCCTTCCAAACCGGAGTGATGCCACCAGATAAAAGCCGCGTGGCCAGCTTTTTCCAACAAGACTTCGCAGAACGCAAAGGCTATTTTAATAATTCTCAAAGTGACAAACCTGCTAAACCTCTGAGCAGATCAAAGAGCTTTTGGTAGGCTTCTGCTGTGATCACACTCCTGATCTAGAAACAGTGAAAAACAAAAATAAGGCAGAATGGTTTGTCTGTGTTCTGTCTCACACTAAGATATGTTAAAGCTTTAATGTTAATATTGCATTTGAAAAGCAACCAGCTTCTTTGTGTGGTGTTTGGAAACAGTCGCATTTATACCTCTGTAAACTTTACACCAACACAATGTTGTCAATAGTTCTGAAGTGGAAGAAAAAGTATATATAGTTTTTTTTTTCTTTTTCAAAATGAACATAATGAAAATAGCATGCATTTGTAATTAGCCCCCCTAACTCAATGTCTGTGGAACCACCTTTTGCTGGATTTACTACTGGAAGTGTTTTACACAGCTCTATACATTTAAAGATGGACATTTTTGTCTATGTGTCTTTGCAAAATAGCTCAAAACTCAGTCACAATGGATGAACCGCAATTTCAAGTCATGATGTCGACCAGATTCCCAACCAGATTTAGTTCTGGACTTGGACTGGACCTTTCCAGTGCATAAATATGCTTTGATTTAATCCATTCCATTGTAGCTCTGGTTCTATTTTTAGAGTCGCCTGCTTAAAAGGGAAACTACATCCAAGCTTCGAGTCTAAAGCACGCTCAACATGTTTTCTTCCAGGGTAGCCTTGTTTTTAGCTCCATCCAACTTATGACGGGCTACCCTATCCCTGCGGAAGAAAAGCCTCCCCAGACCACGATGCCGCACTGTTTCACTGTCTGGGTGATGTGTTCAGGGTTATGTGCAGTGTTTGTTCCCTGCAAAACATAGCGCTTTTCAAATGCATGCCACACTTTTCAAATTTGTAAATAATCTCAACAACCATGTATTTTTTTCCTTTCACTTCACAGTTATGCTTCACTTTGTTTTGTCTTTCACATAAAATCCCCCAAAATTACACTGACATAGTTAATTGTCGTGACGTGACAAAATCTAAAACAGTTCAAAAAGCATAGATTGTTTTTTTAAAAGGCACTGTCATTTACTCGGCCCACACTCACTGGGGGTTAGACTTTTTTGGACCAATGCCTCATTCTGAAATAAGCCATTAGCTTCAGGCAGCCAGGGAGTGTTACATCAACAGAAACACACTTAAACTTTGCACAGGTACTCAGTCATGCACAAACTTGAATTACAGGATGTTACAAAGAAATAGCACAGTTAAAAAAAAGTGTTGATGTTTTTATTTGAAGGCAGTCAGGCACAAAGTGAAGCAGCATTTTCCTGCTTCCATTTGCGTCTGGCTCACAGGAAGAGCGGGACAAAATGGAAAACATTAGAGCTGGTTTGTTTCAGGCAGTTACTCCATTTATGTGATGCAATTTTCAATGCATTATGCTTTAAAAAGACTTATTTTTTCTGTTTATTTAAACAAATGTAATAATGCAAATGTCTAAAACCAATTGGTGTGCATAAAAGAAAATACTGTAGCGAATAATAGAGTTTGGTCATGTTCATTTCCAAATGCTTTTTATGAGTTTTAATTGTTTGTTTTTTTATTTGCTACTTAGACTTATTTTTAAGATATCTTTGGTGTGTTGTTAATTGACATTTGTAACTGATCAATCAGTTTGAACTGCACATTTCCTACTTATGAAGTAACCGAGCTCTTTAAATACGCATCTTGTACAGTGTGATTCATTTTAATCCAGCAATCAGGCTGTCTGATTTGCTTAAAACTTCCATATACACTGTATATTTATTTGCCAAGTCAATGTAATGTGCTGAAATTGTCACCAGGTGTCATCATATTTACAGTTTGTGATCATGAAATAAACTGGTACTCCTCAAGATTGCTCATGACTACAACTCGGTTAAACAACAGTAACTCCTGCTGTGAAGAGAAAAACTGCCTTACAAGACACTGACGAACAGGAGCAGCAGTGTGCATCTGCTGCAAATTATCCAAGTTTGATTATAAACCGCAAAGCCTCTTTCGATGTATGTGGTTCAAGACACATAAACTGCAGCTAAGGAGTTACATTGAAGTATAAAATTATAGAAATGCTAATCAAGTTCAAAAGAAGAAAAACAGGAATAAGTTGCTGGCAGATTTTTTTAAGCCCCGATTTAATACTAGATTTATTTCTCTGACCTCTAAAACCACTATAGCCTCCTGAGACCCAGAAGAAAAAGGCTTTTGGCATCTAGATTTCTTTTAATATTTTAAGTATTAAAGTTGAAAGAAACATATTGCCACATTGTTTTTATATAAATGTTATTTATTTAGATTGTATCAAACGTCTTACACTGGACATTGGGTCTTGCTTGGTATAAAAGTTTTCTTCACTTAATGAGAATGCAAAAATGATAGATTCCATTTCTTTTCATTTTCTAAATACTTAAAACACATTAATCCTTTTTTAAATTCACAAACATTCAGAACACTGGAAAGAATTGCATTAAGAAGTGCTTATAAAACCAGTTAGATGTTTGAAGCACATCTAAACATCAAAATACCATTACAAATCATATTTCATTTTGGAGATTTCCGATTAAAATGCATTCTCTGTACTTGACTGTGACCCAGAGATGGGGCCTTTGGCCATATTACACAGCAGTAATAACACTACATGTGTGGTATAACATAAAGCAGTTTTTTTGTTTTAGACACGCACAAAAACATGTTACATTTGATGCACTTGACAAATGTTTTCCCACTGGATCCTTGTCTCCTGCACCGTGATGAATGTGTTGTCTCTCCCATCGTTGGCAAATGGAGAGCCCCATATTTTTTTATACCATCACTGGGCGGGGGTTCAACATGCCTTGTCATAGTATTTGGAATGTAATCTTCATCTTCATTGCTCCTCTAATCATCATCACTGGCCACCCTGTCAGCCTGCTGACCTATACCCTGTGCCTGAACAATCAGGTCTTCAGCCAGAAGCAACATGAACTCAAAATATTGGAGCTTCTTCCTCTCTGATTTCCCAGACACCTGGCGGTCTGACCTGTACTCAATCCAGCTGCTGGTGGCTGCCAGGTCAAAAACATGCATGACAGTATGAATGGTCCATTTTTTAGTGCGGCTTGACATTGAGTAAAAGCTGACCATGAGATCGCACAAATTAACCCCACCCATGTTTTTGTTGTACTCAGCTTCAACAGCAGGTCTGGGCACAAGAATGTGGCAACTCTCTTTTGCTGACCATCTTCTGCGAATGTCCTGGACCTCTATTCCATAGGCACTTGAAGCCATCAGAACCACCTTATTGTCCTGCCACTTTGTCACTGCATCCTCTGATGTTTTTTGACAACCATTTCAGATGTGCCTCTGCCTTGTTCTTGTAACATTTTTATCATCTGACACCGCTGACTTGCACTGTTTTTTATAATTGTTCCTGTTGCTTTTTAGCATATCCACTACATTGATTAAGGTAAAATACCTATCAAAGAACAGATGTGTTCCCTTTGCAACGGACTGTGCCAATTGATCGAATGCATTCCCTCCTATTTGCAGCTGCAGATCAGTGAATGTTTTCTTGCCTTTGTAACCTCATAATCCAGCACCAGGCCCAGAGCTTTCCTGCAAGACATTCTCCTCCACAATAGGGCTGAAACTAAGTTGATGGAAAAAAAGGAGCAGTATAGTTTAACATAATGCAATATATTGTATAATTACATATATGATTCCCATTACAAAGTTGTAAATAGTTGTGTGTATGTGTCTCAATTTAAAAAGATCAGATTTTCCTTTGCAGACACTATTTACAATAAATTCCACGACCCTAGCTTACACATTGCTTTTCATTCATAATCGTTGGCAGGTGTCTTCACTTTGTTCCTGTTCAGGCTCCTCAAAAGCTGTTATGTCTTCCTCTGAACTTTCACCTTCCTGCTCTACTATCTGGCATTCCTCCTCATCATCTCCTGATAGTTTTTATGTCTGATTCTCCTTCCACAATTCTCATTAAGATCCTCTCTGCCTCACTCAGCCCTCTGTTTCCTGAAGCATTAAAAGTGGTTAAAATAGTCATTAGCAAATCCAGCTGTCCCCTACAAATGACACTTGATAAAACTTGTGTTTTGACAGGGTTAACATTATTGTATATTTCTTAAATTTCACAAAATATAGAGGAAGGAAATGTCATTTTTAGCAACAGACATGAGTTTTGAAAAAAAAAAAAAAGAGCACTTACCTCCTCTGCTGCCATAAAATGTGGATGCAGGGATTTTCTCCATTTTGAAAGTTAAGTGCATGTGCTCCGTTAGCCACACTCCACAAATGTGGCATCAGTAGAAAGCCCAGGATGTCCTTTTTACAGCACAGTGGGACTAACATAGGTTGCAAATGTGATGTCTAAATTAGAGGGCTGCAAATCATGTCCCAGTCTCAGGATTGTAACACTAGATGTTTGTGGGTTTTTAGCAATTCAGCCGCCTCCATTATGAACCAGATATTAAAATGCAATTTAGCATGAAAGAGAAAGAAATTCAAAATATATTTTTAGGTGTATCCCTTGTTATATTCAGTGTTACAAAGTAAAACCATTTACTTTTTTTATGTAATTATTTTACATTGTAACATTGTAATACAAACAATTTGTAGAATTACATCCGTCCTTCCTTGCAGAGAACACCTATCACATGGATACAAAGACACACACTACAAACAGCCATTAACACACACTCACTTCTAAGGGCAATTTAGAGAGTCCTACAAACCTAACTGTCATATTTTTGGACTGCAGGCGGCAGCCGGAATACCCAGAGAGAACCCACACATGCATGAGAAGATCACGAAAACTTCATGCAGAAAAATCCCAGGTCAGGATTCAAACCTAGGGCCTTCTTGGTGCAAGACAACATTTCTGTAGCATTACATGTTAGGCACAACATAGTTATTTAGGCAGGAGATATTCATGTGGATTAGTAAACACTAAAACAAAAGGAAATCAGTTAAGTGTAAAGCAATTACAGATTTCTAATGCAGGAACCTGAAATGTTTATTTGAGTTGATAAAACTAAATTACATCTCCTTATCAAAACGTTTAGGATGATTTTTTTGGGGGGGATTTTTTTACTGTGTGTTTTTGTTGCTGTTTTAAACTTCAAATTAGTAAACAAAACAAAAAAATACAATATTGTATTACAAAGGTTAATTTTGTAATGCTTTATTGAAATCGGTATGACAAATATGATGACATTAACAAGATGAGAATGCCAATGTCGAACACTCAAGTAGCAGATAAGCTGTGAAGGTATTGTGCAACACTATAGATGGCAACATTCGTAAACCAACGAGAAAACCAAAATGTAAGTATTTGAAGACAACAAAAATAAATAAGATCACATGAAATTTGGATATCCAAACTTGATGTGGTCTTCAGATTTGCCCGAGATCAATGCAGAGACCAAGCAGCTGCATCCAAGCCTTACATCACCAAGTGCAATAGAAAGCAGATGCAGTGGTGTAAAGCATGTCACCAAAGGACTCAGGAACTGAGGAAGTGTGTTCTCTGAAGTGACTAACCACACTTCTCCACCTGGCAATCCCACTGATTACTCTGGGCTTGATGTTTGTCTGGAGAAGCCACTTGCTTGACTGCACTGTGTGAAATTTACATTTTGGGTGCAGAAGGGATAATGGTGTATTGCATCAGCATACCAAGACATTTTGGACAGTATAATACTCCCAACTCTGTGGGAACCGTTTGAGGACGGCCCCTTCCTGTTCTAACTTGACGGCACACCAGTGCACAAAGTAAGGTCCAAAAGGACATGGATGAGTGAGTTTGGTGGGACTTGACTGGCCTGCAGAGTCCTGACCTCAGCCTGGTAGAACACCTTTGGGATTAGAGGAGAGCGGATATGTTGACACATGGGCTCACTCAGGGCGACAGTCATACAAGACCACTGCTAATATTATTTGTTGGTGAGATGATGATAACTGAAAGCTTTTTAGTTTTAACAACTACATCAGACTGGAGTTTGTATTCATTTTGACATTGTACTAAAGAGCGGGGTTTTTATATTAAAATCTACCTTTGCGCCCATCTTACATGGAGTCCAGCTTATAAACTAAAAGTCTCGTATTGTAGTTTGTAAACGACTCCATCTGAGGTGGACTCAGACCAAAAACGCATTAAAATTGTTCTTATCGGGCCCTTAAAATTTAAATTACGGTTCACAAATCGCCAACTGTTTTCAAAGAATATGTAATTATTATAAAATATTTAGGCTGAAGTGTGTTAATTCTAATTAGCGGTGTCATTAAAAGCAGCAGAAAAGCTGTTTAGTCAAGTGCTGAAACTGAAGCAACATATTGGATGCTATCTTCAACGTCGTTAATCCTCGTCTGTTGTCATAAATTAATTCCGAGCAACCCCTGAAGGCACCGCGGAGGCTGCCTCTGAAGTTCTCAGGAAAGTTTGCGGTTTCACTTCTAGAGTTCGTCCACCAGGTGGCGCAGCCCGGGCGGGGTGTGAGAATCCTCAATCTAAACACCGCACTCCGCTCTTTCTCCTGCTCGTACCATGAGCTGAATTTGTCCGGGGACTCACCAGGGAAACATGGCGGCCACTGACCATTCCCGGTCCGAAGCTGCCAAACAACGACGGCAGGATCAGCTCCAGCGATGGCTGGGCTCGGAGACGGACCAGACGGGGTTTGAGGGCCGGAAAACCACGGGCGGTTCTGGGACGCGGCGGGCGAAAGTGCAGTTCGCGCAGGGAGCCGTGTTTATGGCCGCCTGCTCCGCCGGGGACCGGGAGGAGGTGGTGACGCTACTCCGACAAGGAGCTGACATCAACCACGCCAACGTAGACGGGCTGACAGCGCTTCACCAGGTGGGTAGCTTTTGGCTTTGTGTCTGTCATCAGCAGACTTTGTTTTTGTTTTTCATTTTTACAGGCGTCCGACTGTCTGTAAACTAACCGCAACGTTGATCCGTTAATGAGATGAGGCGTTCAGGTTATCCAACTCGTTAGGTAAAATGTGTTGCTTTCCCGGAAAGGAAGTCAACATTTGCTTTATGTCTAACGAAGCAGGTTCTGCAGCTTCAACGGAATGCTTGGATTTGTTCAGGGAGGTTCAGGCAGAATATGTGGCCTGTTTGTAGGTTGTCACAGTTTCTTTACTTTAGTATGACACGTCGGCCTTACTTTTCTCTTTGTTAGTTCTAAGCTGCTTTTTTAGTCTTGTACCACGCAGTAAAATGAGGTCATATCAAAGCTGCTGGGATTGTTTTTTATTCTTTTATAGACGCAGACTGACAGGGTTGAGGCAGGCACTCCCTTTATAGTGAGATATTGTAATTATCTAGTCAACAAACAGGTCCTCATGTAAAAAACCTAAATGCACTGGAGGGATCTGGAATTATTTCAATGGATCAGGATTCTTCAACTTTAAGTGTATAGATTAAGCATATCGATTATTTAATTTCATTTGTTTGACTAGGTTTGTCCCATTGAGATCACAGGGCTCATCTGGCCAAGACAGCAGGAATACAGTTCAACACTTATTCTTATAGTCTCCGCAATTCCAGATTATCAGGGCATTGAGTTCACTCAGGGAAGGAAAGTTTGGCAGATGAAGAAAACTTAACTTGCAAAATTTTCTGAATGAAGTGAAATGATTAATTAAACTTCATTCTCATAGTTTTTGTTGCAAATTAAGATTAAGTTCATCCTGAGCTACGTTCTTGTACCCTGTTAAAGACATGTTGGAGCTACTCAAAAGACTTTGCAAGACTGGGTGTAGTGGAGGGAATTACATTGTCGTTAGCATGGAAGTGAAAAGCTGAGTTCACAATGTGCTGTTCTGAGTTATTTTTAGATGGACAACAATCATGGATCAAGTATTGAGCCTTGCAGAACTCCTTTGCGGACTCAATTTGTGTTTGTAGCTATCTGAACTGCCTTGGTTTTGTCCCTATGCTAATTTGCAAAGCTTCCAACTGCTTGTTTTAAAAAACACAATATTTGTAAGATGTTTAATTAAAATCAAATGATTAGCAGTATCAAAGGCTTTTGAGGAATCCAAAGGCATAGAAAGATGGCACTGCTTGTCATCAAGGGCTTTTGTCATGCCATTGATGATCTTCATAGCAGCAGTAGAAATGCCATGATCTTTATGATAACCTTTATGATATTGCGAGGGTAAATGAACTATAGCCATATCATTTTTCACTTGTCCACTGACCGAGGATTACTGCACTTCAAGAAATGTTTCTGTCTTCTTGCAACTCCAGAGACCCTCCCTACTTTCTACTTCAGTCTCCACAGTGAGCCGCACTCTGGATCACGTCACTGTCACACAAGCTCTCTGTGATGCTGCATTTATAACGTCATTTATAACACAGTGTGTCAAACACTAGTTGTCTCATTATGCAACCTGAAGGCAAGGTCAGATACTGTCAGAGGTGATATTTAAGAAGAAGTGATATTTTTTCCTATATTTCAGGTTCCCAAAGGAGCTGCAAATGCCCCACATTTATAGCTACTAGTCAGACTCTTCTGTGAAAGTAACTAAACTTACCATAGTTTTTCACCTGGAACAGGTTCTCAAGGTGGTATTGGTATTTTTTTCCTATTTCGTTGTTCATTCAAGAAAAACTGCACTCCCAAAATCAAGCTTCCACGCTCACGTGCCTGTTCGTGTTCCACGTAGATGATTTTCAAACCCAAACAATATTATATATATACCCCTGCATCATCTGCCAATCCTGCTGACAGTGATCGCAAAGCAAACAGACTGATTATGACCCTATGCTACCAGTTAGCCCCAAGATGCGGAGAAGGGCCTTAATTGTTTTACAAGTGGCGAATATGTACAGGAACCACCCACATGGTACAATTTAAACAGGAATAATCAGATTTGTTCCAGTTAAAGTTAATCGTCTCTGTTTGCTTCAGCTTTGCCATCCACGGCGTCATCCATCATGGCTAGGGGGTCACTAGAGTCACATTCAGGCTCAAATATGTAAAGTAAAACCCTCTTTCAACTCAGATGTGACTTGAATGCTGTAGAATCAAACGTTGTTAATCCACCATAATGTTTAATAATCAGTTATTGTGTTTTATCAACTTGATAATTGTGCCTCTTGTGATGTCATTGACCCAGATTAAACACAAAGCAGAAGTAGCGGTTTGTTTTCACAGTGCCCGTTTTTTAAAACTGTGTTTTGTGAGATCCTCCATCAGAAACCTATACACCTTTACCCATCTGTGTTTATATTGCCTATCTCCCCCGTTGTTAGGGGGAAGAATATACCACCGGGTGTTATTTTTAAGGCAGTGGAAGTTACCCCAAGTTAAAGGTTGTGTGGTGCGTTCCTGTTTTAGTTTGATCCCTGTGCGGTACCAACTCACCAAGTGAGGTCTCTATCCATCCCGTTTTATCGCTGTTCCTCATCTGTTGCCTGGCAACTTGAATCAAATATAGGCCTACACTCTCCAAATTTTCCATCCTCACCAACCAAAGACTTTCTCTACAACACCGCCTTTCTCCTCCTCCTCCTCGTCTGACTGCCTTGTTCTCTCTCTTTCTTCCTCCTTCCTCTTTGCCAGCTCCCTATGGAAGGGACTTTGGGGATTTCGGATGAAGAAATGGAAAACATTCCTCAAACAGCACAAGCTGCTGTTGTCAAAGGCGATTTCTACAATGAGTCACTTGATAACTTGGAGAAAGAGTCTGCTTGGAGGGTCTGTGCGTACCTCTGAAGCCTTCAGGGGGGCAAGAAGTGCCCTCTGTTCTTTCATTGAGAGTGGAGCGGCTACTTGTTTGGATACCCTCCCACCAAACAGACACATAGCCCCTAGATTTGGGGGAATAATGCTTTTGGCACCGCTGCAATTATCCAATTATCTCATATTGTGATGAACGAAAGAAGGCTTGTAACATCTTTGTGAATAGTACATTTAAACTAAAAGCAAAGCCTTTTAGGTGGCTTAAGTCACTCCTGCAGGCTACGGTTCGGCGTGGGGCTTTAACGTCTTGTAGACATTCTCATTCCTCTAGGCTCAATTTGAGGAATAATAATCACTGATGTTGAAGTGACATCATTTACTTCAGGTTGGTAAATTCTGCTATCCATTTCCAAATTAATGAGACGGAGAGGAGGTTTCTCAGCAGCAATTGCCAGAAAATGTTCCCAGAGGACAATTCCTACTGGTTTTGTGGTCCACTCTCTTCTCTGACCACCGGTTGTTGTTGCCAGTTCAATGTCTTGACTTCTACATAATTTATCCTTTTAAAAGTTGCTGCAGATATCCCCATCCTGCTCGTGATGTATTGTCATCCCTCGGCGACCCCTTAACTTTTCATCTGGTGCTGGGAGAAGGTCAAAACTTCTGTTTTTTCAAGACATTAGTTCATGAGCAAACACTTGCAAAACTAACAGCATCCTCATGTCTCAGCTGTGTTTTTTTTTTTTTTGTTTTTTTGTAAGGTCAGGCTATTTTTAAGCAAAGCAGCCTATGTATGGGCTTAGAGAACTTGGCGCATGCATCTGTGGAGTACAAATACTTTTCCTGAAGACAAGTGCGGGAACTTCCTGTGTGGTCATTGCTAGAACGATCTGTCAACAAACGAAATGTGGTTCAGCTGCTGTTTTCTTAATGAAGTTAATATCTTGCTTATAAAGTAATGAGTTGATTTCTCTCCGACTTTGATGAGAAAATCCATAACAAGTAAAAATGACTATCTGGCACTGTTGCATTCATTTTAGTGTTTGCTTGAAATCACAGAAGGGTTAATTGTTGTTAATAAAAATAAGATGTGGGGAATTAAATGACAACGTCTCGCTAACTCACAGTTAGATTTAGGTCTAGTCAATACTGGGTCATTCTAACACATGAATAGGCTTTAAACTAAAGAGTTTCTCTTCCATAAAGCCTAGATTTGTGCATTCTTCTACCTGAGCTGTGGATTTCTGCAGCTCCTCCAGAGTTACCATGGGATGCTTGGCTGCTCCTCTGATTAGTGCTTTGCTTGCCTGCCCTGTAAGTTTAGGTTGACAGTCTTTTCTTGGTAGGTTTGCAGTTGCCAATTTCTGACTCATTACTAAGACTGACATTAAAATGCCTTCATCTCACGCTTATTTGGAGCTGCAAGGTGCTTTTTGTATCACTATACTAGATGAGCATCTGCCCACATAGCAATGGACGAAGAATCCTGTTTTCCTTTACATCGCATGATGTGACACTAGGTGTGCACTGTTTGTCATCCAGCGAGGCATTTGGTGAGCCATGTGGTTCACACACCTTTTTAAACGTCACATCAGCCGGTGTACCCAACAGCGTGAGCAGGGGATTTCAACTTCAACCATGTGACTGACATAAACACAGCGGACCTGTTTGGGTGCTGACATAAAATATATTTTCCAAAAATAAAGTCGGTGAATCTGCAGAATATAATGAATTCCGGTTAATAATGCAAAAGAATGCATCTCTGACCACCATTTGTCACTCATTATTCACTAGCCAGGTCATCTACAAGATGACTATTAATATGCCCACTTAATGCAAGACAACTTCAAATCAATTTGAACAATTATTCAGCCTTTTCTTCTCATGGACTCTCAAGTATTTTTTGGTTATTTTTTTCCTGAGGGACTAAAGCATTTGTGGATGCACATAATTAATGTATTCTTTTTTTTATCACACCTGTGCAAATCCTTTTTTCTACTGGTAAGCAAGGAATACACAGGTTTAGGTGCTTCAGTTAAAATTGAAAGAATCTAAATACCTCAGTCAAATGAATAGCCTTGCTATGTCTGAATTAGACCCAGTTTTTAATGTCAGCTTTTTAAGAAAGCTTCTCTAATATTCTGTCAACACATCAGCTAAAACAGTCATGGCGTTAACTTTTGTTTCTAAAGATATATCTGACTTGACAAAACAACTATAGTTTTCAGTAAACTCTATTTTTTTCCCCTGCTGGCAATGTTTTCATCCAGGGCAATTTTCTCAAAAGGAAGGCTAACATTAACATGCTTACACTCTGTTTTGATACGACATTTTGATAATTCAGCTCCTAACATATTTCACTGTGGTTCCAGTTTATCAGGCGTGGGAAAAAAAAGTTGTCCCCTGCTTCAGAAACTTTGCTTTAATTGTTATAGTTAGACAGGAAACTGCAGCAGCCAGTACAGTCTCTCAATCACTGGAAATGTCATTGTAAAGGGTGAAAAACACTTAGATTGTTATTGAAAATAATATGCACACTCTATAATGCTGTTTTGCAAGCTATGCAAATGAGAAAAAAGTAGACATGAAAGATGTATGGCTCTGTGGCAGAAGCTATGGGAGCGGCTGGCATAAAACCATTAGCTACAGGCGCTGTGAGTTGAGTTAGGTCAAGGTCCAGGGTGCAAAATATGCATTAAACCCATTTAACTGTTCATATATGCAAACTGAGCAAATAACTTGATGAGCACCAGCATCCTTTTGAAAAAGTAGCGGACACCAACTCAATGAAACGCATAGATTTAGTTAAACTAAATAAATTTGCAACCTTTTAGTTCAAAGCAAAATAATGTACACCTTTAATTGTGTTGCATCGATTTCTCAGTTTTAGAGCAAATATACTTTTATCAGACTCGTTTCTTTTCGCTGTTTGTAGTTTTCTTCCATGTTTCAATCAGAGAAATGTTGAATTAAAAAAGGATGCACGTGATAATCCCAAGGAAAATCTTATAATGACAGTCTGAATGTGCTCATCAGTTATATGATCCATGTTATTATCTTGCATCAAGAGTTTTGTTTGACTTTACTGTCATGTTTACAGAAATAATATATTCAGCTGTGTTCTTTGCTCATAGTAAGTAGGAAAAACCACAATCACCTTTTTTTTGAGGATTGAGTTTTCCTTGATTCATTAAATTTCTGTGTTTTAGGAACTGATGTTATGCATCGTAAAAATTTTTGTTTTATTTTATTTTGTGAGAATGATTATACATGGTGTAAAACAGATTTTTCCCCCTTGCAGATTTCTTCAGTTTTTTTTCTTATTTTGTCTTGTTTTGTGTCAATAAATACTTTTATATATTGAAAAAATATAACCCGAGTAAATAATGATTTTCTTACTATAGAATATGATCTTTCCAAACAACTTGCCCTATCTGACAAAGTA
Source organism: Girardinichthys multiradiatus (assembly GCF_021462225.1). NCBI lineage: Eukaryota > Metazoa > Chordata > Actinopteri > Cyprinodontiformes > Goodeidae > Girardinichthys > Girardinichthys multiradiatus. Next base: position 24,156,905 of record NC_061795.1, on the reverse strand, counting down.
ATTGTGCCATAAACCTAAAAACATGTGACAACACCTTTTGTGGCAACATCTGCCATCGGGCAATATGATAACTGCCAGTGAGTCTTTATTTTTTTTACATTTTTGTGAGGGGATTTTGACCAACTCTTCTTTCAGTTTTTTTTTTTGGTTGTGTGTTTGTTTGTTTGGTTTTTTTTAGCCAATCATAGGTAGACTTGTTAGTGTGCTCTGTGTCATAGTCCTTCTGCATAACCAAGGTACGCCTGATCTAAAGGTGGCAAACAGATCGTCAAACATTCTCCTTCAGGATGTTGTGGTAGAGACCATGGCTCCATTAATCACACCAAATTGACTTGATGTGTTATAACAAAGCTGCCCCACACCATCACACTACCATCACCATGTTTGACTGATAGGATGATGTTCTTTTTCAAAAAAGTGTTCTCTAGTCCATCTACAGAATATTTTCCCAAAAGGTGAACTGCTCCCTCTGGGTGACAGTCTCTGTGTCCAGCAGAGGGTTTCAGTGTCTTGGTGTTTGGTTCTGGTTTGTGATGGTAGAATAGAACGGGAGGTGGACAGACGGATTGTGGCCTTGTCTGCAGTAATGCGGGTGTTGCTCAGGTCAGTTGTGGTAAAGAAAGAGCTGAGCCAGAAAGCAAACTCTCGATTTCCGACCTTAACCTATGATCATGAGATATTGATCATGAACGAAAGAATAAAATCCTGGATACAAGCAGTCGAAATGAGCTTCCTCCGGAGGGTGGTTGGTCTCTGCCTTGGAGCTCCTCACCAAATTTCTGTCATCTGGGGAGTACAAAGTAGAGAAGCTGCTTCTTCGCCTCGAAAGGAGTCAGCTGAGGTGGTTCAGGCATCTGATCAGGATGCCCCCTGTGTGCCTCCCTGGGAGGAGACTCTGAGGAAGATCCAGAACTCGCTGGAGGAAACGCCTGGGAACACCTTGGGATCTCCCAGAATGAGGTGGAGGATGTCACCGGGCAGAGGGATGTCTGGGGTTCCCTCCTGAACCTGTTGCCCTGCGACCCAATCTCGGATAAGCGGAAGGCGATGGAGGAAGGTTTGGCGATCATCAAAATGTTTTTGGCAAATGCGAGATGGACATTTCTGTTCTTTTTGATCAAGAGTGGTTTCTCCTTGAAACTCTCCCATGTATGTAATTCTATTCCTTATTGCTGAATCATGAACGCTGAACTTATCTGAGGGAAGTGAAGTCCGCAGGGCTTTAGATGTTCTGGGTTCCTTAAGGTTCCTGGATGAGTCATTGATGTGCTCATGTAGTAATGTCGGTCCACTGACCACTCCTAAGAAGGTTCAACCCCTTTTCTTCTTTTGTGGATAATGTCTCTCACTATGGTCCACTGGATTCCCAAAGCCTTAAAAATGACCTTCTAACCTTTTCTAGACTGATGGTTGTTAATGGCTTTGTTTTTCATCTTTTCTTGAATTTCTTTAGATCAAACCCCAATTTGTTGCTTTTTGAGATCTTTTAGCCTACTTCATGTTGCCAGACAAGTTCTACGTATGGTTTCTTAATTCTAGAGGTAAGGTAGTAATTAGGTCGTTGTGTTGCTGGTAAAATTTAACTGAAGTTAATTCATGATTTAAATTGCAATTTGCAGGTAGTCAGGTTTTCTTTGATATTGAAACTGGTTTAGTGTTCTGAAACATTTAAGTGTGAAAGAAGCGAGAAACCAATCTTTATGGGGGGAAGTACTTTTCCACAGTGCTGTAAGTAGTTCACATGGTACATTGATCTGCATCTTAATGAACAGTAATATTCCAAGCATTGTTTGCATGTGTGTGTCCATTTCACATATATTTGTGTTTAGGTGCTTAAGTCTGCAACTAACAGACTAATACGAAGCAAACAGTTTTTCAGGATGGGTATAATAGAGATCCTGTCTTCTGATTTTGTTCATAAATATTAAGCAGCATAAAATAATCCCATGAGATTCACATGCAATTTATCTCGGGGCTTTGGTCGAATCACATTGAGATTTTTAATAGACTTTTCCTCGGGAAAACTGCCCAACAGATCCACTGTTCCATTCATCGCACAAAATGACAATTTTAGAACTGACTTGAGGGCTTTTAGCTGCCCATTTAGCAGAAAGTCGTTACAGCTGTACACAGTGTGGTCATTGTTTTAACTCTGCTGCTTTAGTTAGGTTTAATAGGTTTTGGAAATGTCTAGAGATTTTTCCTTTCTTACTAACAATGTAAACTGTTTATTTAGTAGGCCAGAGACCTTCTGAAACATACATCTGCTAAAGTTTGGACTTTTAGGAATAAAACAAAACCATTTTCACAGCCATGTCAATGTGTTTGTTTGTCTCCCTGTCAGGCCTGCATCGATGAAAATGCAGAGATGGTGCAGTTCCTGGTGGAAAACGGGAGCGACGTCAACAGAGGAGACAATGAGGGCTGGACTCCTCTTCACGCTGCGGCCTCCTGCGGCTTCATCCAGATCACCAAGTGAGTGCCGACCATCCTTAACCTGGCTGCTGCTGAGTCTGTATACACCTGTGTTTGGCTTCAGGTTATAAATGATACGTTATCTAAATGCTCTTGGACCACATCTTTGTTTTGAAGATACCTGATAGATCACGGTGCTAATGTTGGGGCAGTTAACAGCGAAGGAGAGCTCCCTCTGGATGTGGCCAACGAAGATGCCATGGAGAGACTTCTCAAAGCTGAAATCAAAAAACAAGGTGGGGGCGTTAAACACATCCTTTTACTTCTTCAGATCTGAGGCTGAGTCTGTCCTGTTGAGTCATGGAGGGGATTGTGACCTTAAAATGAAGAGTAATCTTAGATGCATTTAATCGCAGCTGCGCTTGTGTAAACTCCCCATTTATTTATCATTTAGTGTTGAACTGATCCGTTTTCATTTGTCAGGATGTAAGAAAATGTTTCTGGGTCTTTTTTGAGATTTGTTGGAAATTTATTTGGTTAAAAAGTAAACTTTTGATTTGGTTTTCATTTCTATGGATGGTTAATGTTAAGTAAACATTAATTGGAGTTGTTTGAATAAGAGTAATTTTGGTGTTTTACTCCTCCTTTGCTTTTATATATCCTCAAGACTGTTTTAAATGACTTTCTTGACATCTTTACAATTTGACAGGATGGCATTTGAAATAGCAACTTCTTAACTTAAGTTAGGTGGGCTTTTCTTGTCATTAACTGATTTTATTTAGAGATGCACCGATCAGAATTTTGTGTCCAATTTCCAGTCTTTACTTTTAAAAACTTTAACATACAGAGTTTAACCTGTTTTCTTTATAAGAACTATAATTTAAGAAGGAACAACAATTAAAATATTTGTTCTAACCGTTATTTTTTTTTTCTGACATTAATTGATAAACACCAACTGTCATTAATGCAGAATTTAACTGATATTTTGAAACCAAAACCAAATAATTGGTGTTAACATTTTGATCCGTTTAGCATCTTATATCAGGGTTTAGCATGGTTAGCTTTACTAATCTAACAAAAATCTTTGTGTGAATTCCTCATAAATGTAGATCCTTTCCTTAATATTAAACTTTCCAAAAGGCTGCCAACATTCCCAAATCTAGAATTTTCCACGACAGCCAGAGGCGGGAAGCTCAAACAGATAAACAGAGCACCTTTGCTGTACTCCAAACAGCCTTCCTGTTGGAGGTGAAAGTCTTGCTCTCTCTTGTTCTCTCGCAGCCAGAACATGTCGAGACATGGCAAATGGTTTCTTACATCTTCCTCTGACTTTATTTTTAAAGCTCACACTGATACTGAAAACAGGTAACAATGAGTGTCCTTCCATCAGTAGCATATACGCCGAAGATTGTCATTGTCAGCTTGACCCATTAACCCTAATATGTTCACTGATTGGAAGAGGATTGGATTTTTACGTTTTTGACCAACTCTGGTCAGGAGCCATGTTCTTGTTGCATCTCTAATAGTAAAAGGTGACAGAATTGGAGTATTTGAGGAGAAATGTATATTCACTCAGTTTGCCATAAATTAAGCAAATGTAATTGTTTGTGTTACTAAAGTTCCCATAAGTAAATACCAACATAAACAAGGACTGTGTGATATCAGAAAAATCATGTAATTGCGATACTTTTCCTGAATATTGAGACGGCGATATCGATTACAGTTAAACCATATTTACTTCATCACAATGTTTCCACCCATATTTGAGCTTTCGCATCTTAACCATTAAAATGATACATCAAGTGCAGGCATCAAGGGCAGTGGAAGTCCGTGCAACATGTCAGATACACTATTGGTATGCAGAATAGTCTACTTAAAAACATAGTAGCATCCTACCAAATATTGCATCCAAGTAGCGCGAAAATTTCACACATTGATATTAGAATGAAGATTGTGATTAAATATTTAAATCCGAATATTAAGTAATATTTTTGGAGAATTAAATAAAATAATCTCAATTTTATTTTTTATTCTGGTAAGGGTCTTAATTGAATAAATTATGAATTTATGCATTTTTTATTTTATTTTATTGTCATTGCCTCTCTGTTTACTTTGGTCTCACAGGGATAGACGTGGATAAAGCCCGGAAGGAGGAGGAGAGGATCATGCTTCAGGACGCCAGAGCGCTTCTGGAAGGAGGTGGCTCCCTTACTCCTCACCCGAATACCAGGGCTACGGCTCTGCACGTGGCCGCAGCCAAAGGTTACATTGAAGTCCTGAAGTAAGAATTAGTGCACACCCAAGACCAACGAGGGACTTTTGTCTTGTTTTGGCATCAGCTTTTGTTCACAGCTCTGCTCCTCCTCCTGTTCTTCCTCACCCCGTCAGGGTACTGTTACAGTGTAGGGTGGATGTGGACTGTAGAGATATAGACGGGTGGACCCCTCTGCACGCAGCAGCTCACTGGGGACAGGAGGAGGTGTGCACCCTGCTCGCTGACCACATGTGCGATATGGCTGCCGTCAACAATGTGGTGAGGCCGACTGAAATGACCTTTACACGCAATTAAATCAGTCGCTGAAGCTTTATTGTTTGTTCCAGCTGATAAAACGCTGCTAATTTCCTTATAGGGGCAAACGTCTCTAGATGTTGCAGACGAGAACCTCGCGGACACCCTGGAGGAGCTACAGAAGAAACAGAACGCTGTAAGTCTGCCTTCAAACGAACCCCGCAGCTATAATCACCTGCTTAGATAAACCTGATCTGATTGATGGTGCTGCGGCAGAGAATGTTCTGTGTTTATGTCTGTTTATATTCCTCTTCAGTTACGCAGCGAGAAACAGAAACAGAATTCTGTTATTGAGACCAATCAACCAATCTCCATGGTACCAGTCCGCACTCGCAGGTTAGTGCCACTGTGTTTGTGTGTGTGTGTATTGGTACACGCTTTGCACGTCCTTAGCTGAATCCCGTAAAACCCAGTACCAGTCGTCTGCATGCGACCAGCTGTTTTTAACTGTCCAGGAGTTCCTGTGAGCTGTGCAACTTCAGTCCCCCAAGGCGGGCCTGAATAGATGTACTGTGGAAGTGACTGTGTCTGCCTTGGTGCCATACTGGGTACTTCTGAGTTTAAACGTGTAGCATCAGAATTCATAGATGGAGAATTTAGAAGTTAAGAAAAAGAGAGAAAAAAAAACAGTGTTAAATACAATCATTTAAATGGAAAGCAGAAAATGGGTTCGGATCATTTTATTTGTGGAAAACTCTTCATCCTCCGTAAACATTCTGAAGTTTCAAATTCATTTGTGTAGCAGTGAGCTGAACCTTTGTTATGTTTTATGTGAAGTACTTTATTAGTAAAACGTCTGGTGCGGTTCTTGTTATCGGTTTTTGATCAGCAGTTTTAAAGTGGCTACTTACTGCTGTCAGGCGGTTCTGGCACTTTTCCCTTTTAAATGCTTGTACTAAGAGCTGTCTGCAGTTGTGGATGAGAGGTACAGATCAAACCATTGAGTGGCAGAGGACACATTGTGCTGTTATTCTGATTTACAGAGTTCCAGTGTTAACTACTTTCCAGCTCTGCAAAAGTATGGAAAAAGTAATTGATTCCTGATTTCTTGTCCTTGTCTCTACTTGATAAGATATATGAACTTCTTAAAAATAGTCCCTCTGTCTGTCTGTCTATTAATCCATCCATCATCCATCCATCCATCCATCTTTGTTTATCTGTCTGTCCGTCTATTAATCCAACTCTATATATCCATCAATCTCTGTCTGTCTATATGCCATCCATCTAACCATCCATCCATTCATCCATCCATCCTTTTGTTTATCTGTCTGTCCATTCATCCGTCCGTTCGTCCTTTTTTCCATCAATCCTTCTTTTGGTCCATCTGTCCATCCATTTGTCTGCCTATCTGTTTTTGATCAATCCATTTGCTGATCCACCGGCCATTCCCATCATCAACCCATTGTTACATCCACCCACCCACCTATTCATCCTTTAGTCTGTTAATTTGCTCGTCATCCTTCCATCCATGGGTCAACTGTGGTATTTCCGGCACCATAGTAAATAACCTACCATTCAAATGGAACGGTTTGAATAAAAATAGACTGCAAAAATTGTAATTTTAAAAGGTGTGGAATTGTATTTAAGAATCTGTTAATCCTGAATTTAATGTTAATTTTAAAGTTTAGGTTCTAAGTTTCATAAAAGATGGTGGAAAACATGTGATTAGCCTGGATTCTGTTTAACCACAGAACCGCGTTTTGTTTTGAATAACAAGACATTATTTCTTCACAGCTCTGTGCACTCATCCCTCTAAAAAAAAGTCAAGCTCCATTATTGGCTTTCTGTATGTCCATTTAGCTCTTCTAACTAGACATCATGCATCATACTTTCACAGCAGTGCATACTAGTTTGAACATTTTTGGTTGGTGTCAGTAAACAACAAGTAGCGGCAGACACTACTAGAAAGTCTTTAAAACTTAAAAGGTCACCGAAAAATCTTAATGCTCTGCAGAGCTCTTTCAGCATTGATGTAGTATATATTAGACTGTGCATAATGTTTGTATTTATGGTTTTTCTTCTTTAAAAATGTCCCTGTCCTTGTATAATGATGCAAAGATGAGGTTGCCTGTCCATGTCCCTCTTTACTGTAAATATTTTTGGCTCTTGGACCTTTCTCAACATCAGTGTTTTAAATCAGGACAGGGATTACTTGTCTGTTTCCCAAACCACTCAGCAGTCTCTCAGAGCGTGTTGTTTATAATGTAACAGCTGCACACAGTGTTCTTCATTTGAACTGTTAGTACAGTTTCAGCAATGCTTATTATATGGCTGCATTTAAAAACAGTTGTCTCAGCCGAGAAAAAGAGTGTCTTTCTGTTTTTTTATGTTTTAATCTAAAACTCTGAGCCCTCTTGAGAGCAGCTTATATACTAGAACCATTAAAAACACCAGGTTAACAAATAAATAGAAATCTTCACAGGAACTAAGTTTTGAACGTAGTAGAACAGAAAACTTAACTTTATTTCTATGAAGCTCTGTATGCAGTGCTTTGCAAAAGAGCTCATATACCTGCAATACATGTCCTGTTACAACCACAACCTCTAATATGTTTTAATTAGGATGTAATTCAGGTGTCAGACCAGCAAAAAATAGTGTAAAATGTTAAGTGGAAGAAAAATGATACATTGTTTTAAAAATGTTTTTTGAAAATCTAAAAACTATGGTGGGCATTATATTTAACCTCCCCCCTTTTACTCTGAATACTACAAAATACGTTCAGATGCAATTTGTTGTCTTCAGAAGACAACAAATTATAAAATACGGTCTACTTTGTGCTCAATTTATTTAAGAGAAGGGTATGGGACAACTGAAAATCGATAAAGAAGTAACGGGGTGTGCAAAGAAGAGCATTAATCAGAAAAGCAGCCTGGAGACTTCTATGGTAACTCGGAGGAAGCCACAGAGATTTACAGCTTAAACAGGAATGTCCGTCGAGAGCTCAACTGTTAGTTAGACACTCCACCAATCTGGCCTTTGCAGTTTGCCTCAAACAACGTAGTTCAAAGTTGCTCTGGTCACATTAGACTAAATCTGACCTTTTTGGCTATCCGGCAAAATTATATGTGTGGTGGGAGAACTAACATCCCCCTGAACACAGTATCTCCGTAGTAAAACCTGGTGGTGGCAGCGTCATGCTGTGGGGATGCTTTTCTTCAACAGGGACAGGGGAGCGGGTCAAGAAAAGTTGTAGTTTGTCGATGTTACATGACAAAATGTGATCAGGATGTTGATCAGGATGTTGATTATTAGTTTATGGCGTGACACTGAGACAAGGTATTGTTTTGTCACTTTTGTTGGTGATCTTTTGCTTTTTTATGCAAATCAAAGCAAAAGAAATGATAAATTGAAGTTCCATTAGTCAATCTGTTGACATCTCTACAAAGTGCATTAGAAAGAATCTAACTGTTCCACCTGCTGATGTGTTGATTGATGCTTGCTCGCTTTAATTGGCTGCACGTTGTACGGTTGCCCTCACTGATCGACTCCCTGCATGCCACCTGTCGTCCCTCCCAATATTGGGCTCCTCCCCCTCCCCCGCAGGACCTCTATCTCTCGCATGAGTAGCAAGGAGAAGATAGGCCTCCATGAGCGGGAGAAGCACCCACCTCCCGCCCTGCCGAGCAGTCCGGCCGTGGACGAGGAGGAGGAAGGCCAGACGGGGCAGAGCCAGGCAAAAGCCTCTAGCAGCTCCAGCTCAGAGGAGGAGAGCGAGTCTGAGAGCGACACAGAGTCAGGTGGGGGGAGCTGCTGCTGTGTTTTGTTTTGAATTTGAGATGTCCGTGCCAAAGTGCATGTAGGATTGTAGAGCTGCGTAATGTTTTACCGGATCGGATTTTTTTTTTTTAACCTGTAGTCACTTCTCCTGTTTCAGAGAAAGCAAAAAACAGAGAAATCATAAATAACTTGAACAATAAACGAAATACCACCAGCGGGCTTTCTACCTCCATGTCAGCGAGTGCCACTGCAAGCCAACTGAAAAAGGTAGCCTGTGAAGATGCTACATGGATACCAACTGCTTATTGTGCTTCACAGAGTTATGTAATCTTGGATTTTTACATATGTGGCAGGAACCAAGCAAGCCTCCAGCCACCGAGTCTCCCGGCTCATGGAGAACGTCCCTGAGGAAAGCGGGCAGCTCTGTAACTCTGGGCTCAGCCGGGCTCTCAGACTCCATCCAGGACACGAGCAGGACCACCGATTCTGGACTCGGAATGAGCCGCTCCGCCTCCAGCCCCCGTCTCAGCTCTGAAGCCGAGACAAAGGTACACACTCGTTTACAAGATTTATGCGCCCACAAAAGCACGACCGTTCTTTTATTTTGAGAAGAACATGATGGGCCAAATAAAGACATCTTTTACAGCTTCCACTCGCTGAGCTGCATAAATAACTGATAAACAGACCAAAGTCTCCCTCCTTTGTGTTTCCAGGAGCCAAGGCTCGCTCGAGTGCCGCCGACTCCGACACGGAGACTCTTCAGTATTCCAGATAATAGCGCTGACAGTTCCAACAGGTGGGATTTAACTGCTCTAGGTAGAGAAGCAGAATCTAAGTCACTGCATAAGTGTCCCTGTCACCCTGTCTCCCTCTCTCTTAGTTGGCTAAGCCGTAGCTCGTCTTACTCTCGGCGACTTCATAGTCAGTTAGGGAATGAGTTCACTAGCTCCACTCCATCTTTGCTACACAGGTCAGTCAAGCTGCTCACCAGTCATTTTGTATTTGTTTGCTCTGCTGTTTGTGTGTGATTGTGTTTGCATTGTCACGGCTCACCACAGCACCCCCCCTCCTTCCCACCAGAGCTGCAAATGCTAAATTGTTTGTATATGTTACTGTGAAACGGGTGCCTTTGTTTACCTTTCCTGTTTTGTCCTTTTACTAGCTCGTCTTATGTAAAGAGACTGGATGATGCCAGCGTGACCTCAGCAAGTACAGGAACAAGCTCTGCTGGACTCAGTCGCCTTAATAGTCTTTTAGCTCAGAGGTATTTTACTTTAAAAGTGCAGATATCTTCATTTTTTTACAAGGTTTTCTTTCCAGTTGTGTTCAGGCTTGTAGCTTCAAAATGTTGCTCCCAAATGCCTAAAATCAGGGAATATTTAAATAAGAAAAGTTTGAAAAAAAAAAAAAAACATGCAAAAGGCAGGCAATCTTACTGAAGAGTGATAAGGTTATGTTTGGAATGCATAACTCTAGCATCAATGCATAACATCGTGTCCACCGAAGACAAAGGTAGCGAAACCAAAGTCTTCAGTTTAAACTGAAGATTTATGTGCCGATTTATACAGTGAGGGGGAGGAAGTCATTGTTATCTGATGGCAGTAGTTTGGAGACCTTAAAAACCAGCAACTGGTAGAGGAATTTAAAGGTGCTCTGTAGCATTCTCAGTCTTCCTGTAATTCACCACAGATCATTCAAAACGCTTAAATTTAGACAGCGTTCAAATAGCCATTATAGTCCTTGCTCCATTTCTGACCAGCATTGTTACTCTGATGCATACAGACTTGCATTAGCACGTTTGTCCCAACAGGTGTGTCAACAGTATAACTTACTTTTATATAATAATCTGCCCATGTTTTACTCGTGGGAGTTTCAAAGCACCACAGTAATGTAGTTTTCAAACCACCATCCGCCACACTGTTCAAACTCTGTTAGCCCACTTGTTAGTTTCTTGGAAACATGTTGTGTGGCGCTAAAAAGTCACTATAAGCTAATGCTACAATTTGGGGTGGATCAAATGGAAACTAAAATGCTGATATACAATCAGACTGCAGGCAAACTGTCTCTCCTTCATTCGGCCGAAGCTAACTTTGGTGCTGGAGGATTGTTTGGAGAGATAAATTATTGAGATCTGTGGACATCAGCAGGTGTTTGGTACCAACAGAGAAGACAGAAAGAAAAACACGTTGTAAAAGAAATTATTTTCTTACCTTATAAACCTTTTGATCATAACAACAGCTGTGCTTCGGTGGTCTAGCTGGTTACTCACTGCTCAAGATGTCTGCACTAGCTGAGGTATGAAGTGTATTATGTCCTCTTCCCTCAGCTTTGGGTTGTTCCTTCTCATAAATCCAAGATTCTAGTCTTTTCATAACCCTGGTGCAGAAGTTGTTTATTTCACCTGTTTACTTTCATGGAGCTCATCCAAATTTTCTGCATAGTTGACCTTCGTAGCAAAAGTGATTAAACGTTGACCAAACATCTATTAAGCATAGTTCAATGGAAATATTTTTGTCCAAAAAGTAATCTGTGTTCCGTTAGCAAGAATAGTACAATTAAATCTACCTATTTTTAAGAAAGGAGTGGTTACAAAGTCTTTTTTTTATTGTCAAAAAGGGCTTTTAAAGTTACTTATCTGCTTTTAAGAACAATGGCAAGGTTGCATATTTTTTATGTTCCCTACTTTCAATATTTAAAGTTTTTATGGCCAGAAAACATGTGCCTTTTGAGCTCTGGGTTTTTCTTGTCTAATTTAAAACATAAACACCTTAAAACCTTCTCCCAAAGAATTCCTCAGGAACAGATGGAAAAGAAGGAACCACCCTCCACCAACACCTCAGTCTCTCAAAGCATGACGACAAGCGAACAGGAGAGCAAACAGAGGCGCAAGTAAGAGAAAAACATCTAGCTACAGGAAGATAGTAGTGCGGCTTATTCACTGAAAGCGATTCTGATCATGTAGGTCGTATCTGACACCCGTACGAGATGAGGAAGCGGAGGCGCAGAGAAAAGCTCGCTCCCGGCATGCACGGCAATCCAGACGCTCCACCCAAGTAAAGATTTACCTGCACACATTCCCTGCCTGTGAACCTCGGTTGGGCTGTGTGCGCCTGGTTCATCACTGTTTTTTTTTCCAAAGGGAGTTACGCTAACAGACTTACAGGAGGCAGAGAAGACCATAAAGACAGACAGCAAAGGGAGAGAAAAGAACGAGGAAGAAGAGAAGGAAGCTAAACAGAAGAAGGCAGATGAAGGGGTAATAACCCTTTTTAAATGGATGATTGGGCTGTTCATGTTTTTATCATTATGCAAGATTAAAACGATGCATTCACAGGAAGTGAGCTGGAGATCCCGTATTGCCAGCCTGCAGAAGTCGGACTTGCTTGGTCTCACACAGCCTGCTGGCTCCGCTCGTCCTCAGACATCTGAAGGAAAAGGTAGTTGCTTCTACAGTGCCCTGCAAACGCATGTTACATTCAAAACTTTAGTGCACTTTATTGGGATTTTATATTATAGAGCAATAGAGTGAAATTGCGAAGTGGAAGGAAAATAAATTCATAATTTTCAACTTTTGATGACTAAAAATCTGAAAACCGTTGTGCTTATTTGCATTCAGCCTCCTTTTCTCTGATACCACTAAATGTCCCAGGCTTTAACATGTCACTGAGGGCTGTTCAGTTCATCTGAAAATGTGAAATAGTATTGCACAATAGCAAACCTACCAAGACATGAAAAGAGAGCATTATTCAGAGAAGCAGCCAAAAGGCCCAATGTACCTCTGGAGGCGCTACAGAGATCCACAGCTCACGTGGGAGAATCTGTCAACAAGACAAATATTATTCTTGCAATCGACAAATCTGGCCTTTATGGAATAATGGCAAGAAGAAAGCCATTGTTGAAAGAAAGCCATTAGACACTGTTGCAGTGTGCCACAAGTCTTGCATGGGAACACAGCAGACATGTGGAAGAGGGTGCTTTGGTTAGAGGAGCCCGAAATTGAATGTTTGGGCCTACCTGGGCTTCTGTGTAAAACTAGCAATGAAGATCACTCTGATAGCACCATCGTTATGGTGAAACACGGTGGGGGCGCCATCATACTGGAGGAATTCTTCTGCAAGGATTAGAAAGCTGGCAAGACTTGATGGATGGAGCTAAATCTAGTGCAATCCTGGAAAATACAGTTTAGAGGCTGCAAAAGACTTTAGATGGAAGTGGAGGTTCACCTTCAAACAGGATAAGGACCCTAAACGTACAGTCAGGACTACAATGGAACAGGTTGGATCAAAGCATATTCAAGTGTTAGAATGGCCCAGTTAAAGACCAGACCCAAATCCAATGTATGTCTCCAGATGTCTGACTGAGCCTGAGCTGGTTTGTCTAGAAGCTAGCAAAGCTAGGAGAAACCTACCCTAAAAGACTTGAAGTTGTAATTATTGCAGAAGGTGGTTCTACAAAGTATTGACTCAAGGAGGTTGATCACAAATGCACACCACATTTTTCAGTTTTTTATTTCTAAAGACCAAAATTAAAGCAAAGTACACTTTTCGTTCTACTTTCTGATTAAGCAGCCTTTTGTATTGTCAAATAAAATCCCAACAAAACACAAGTTTGTGGTTCTAAAGTGACAAAATAGGAAAGCTCAAGTGTTATGAATACTTTTGCAAGGAGCTGCATGTTCTTTTTGTAATATAGCATAATCCTTCAAATACTTATTTTCACATCTGACATGCTGTGTGGTTCTGCTCAGATGTTGAGTCCATTACAGGAGAGAGCGAGACGGAAAAATGGGCCAGAGAGCGCAGGGAGAGGAGACAGGCTCGGGCCAGGAGGAAGGCTCAGAGGACCGGGGAGGTAAACACTGCAGACAGTCCTCATCGAGAAAAGTGCTGCAGGATGGTTTTACTGTCGTGTTTAAAGAACGTTTTATACCATCTGTCGTCTTCAGGGTGAAGACATTGAACCCAGTGGAGACGATGAATGCTCAGTAAGTGGGCTGGATCCACAGGTTGTACTTCCTGGGTGTAATCTAAGAGCATTCGACAAATAAAGCAACTGTATTTACCCTTTTTCTTCTGTACGCAGAAAGAAAAAGACACAAGTTCAAGGTTGGACACCTCGTATAACAACCGCGCCCAGAGAGAAGGATTGGAGACTAAAGATTTTAAAAAGGTCAGCAGCAGGAGTTGATTGTAAGTCTATGTGGTGATATTTCAATTATTAACTGCCTGCTTGTGTGTGTGGCAGTTGTTTGAGGAGGTTTCCAGAGAAAACAGCCAGCTCCAAACTCAGCTGCAGGACACGCAGAGGATTATAAATCAGACCAGGCTGGAGCTGGAGAAGGCAACACAGGTGATGAAGAAGTTGGGTTCCCTGTTTAAGATTTTTTCAATTATTAACTCCTTGAAGACCTTCTGTGGTGTTGTTGATGAAGTACTTGTTTTTTCCCAACAGAGACAAGAGCGCTTCACTGACTGTTCAGCACTACTGGAGCTAGAGAGAAAGGTAAAACCAACTCCTATCCTCCCTGCTGGTATTTTGAGTTGCTTGGTTTGTATTTTTGTAGTTCTTGTAGCTTCATGTGCCTCACCACCGCCACCTCTGCTGTCTGACACACTCCCCTCTCTTCCCCCACTTAAACCACTTCCTCACTTGTTTTCACTCAACTTCTGTCTCTCTGTCTCTTGCTCTCTGCCCCCCTCCTCACCCCTCCCCTCACGCTGTTTTCCAACACCAGGACCGGAGGATGTTGGAGCGGCGCATGGCAGAACTGGAGGAGGAACTAAAGGTGAGGAACGGATCCGTGCGAGTCTTATCAGAACTGCTGACACTTTGCTTGCTTCTCTGCTCGACTGGCCTGGCTTTGGCTTGTGGGAACACACTGCAGAGAGCTGCCTCTCACTGTGGTCAGGTGGTGTGATAAGGTTGGTGCTTAGCGCCTGCCTAGCCAGTTTTACCTGCGTGTTATCTGACCTCTGAGATGTCGGTGCTTAGTTTGCAGGTATGATGGTTTAACAAGATAGCTGGTAAACAATGCAAGTTCTTTTTAAGAAGTTTAGTATCTACCCTGTACTGTAAGTATCCTGGCTGTTGCAGCTTCTGAGTTATTCCTCGCTTCCTTATTGCATAATTTGTTACACAACAGAATAATTTTACCTTAAGGCTTTGGTACAGATTCAAGTGTTGGCAGACTCCTGCCAAACTTGTCAGGTGACTTCATGAACCACAAGGAAAACACCACAGATTTTCCTTCTCTACGCAGGATAGCCTGTATTTCCAACTTGTTGTCTTAAACCAGACATATTCAGCTAGTCCAGTGGCTGAAATACTTTGATTGTGGTTTTCAGAGCCTGTGAGAAGTGTAGAGTAATGCAGTTCCAGCCCTCACCCTCCTGTTCCTGCGAACTCCTGATCAGCTGGCTGAAAGTGGCTGACCAAGAGTTCCCCTTACCTACAAGAAAGACTAACTTGTCTGTCTGTAAAACAGTCATAATGTGAAAACCATAGAGAATCTCTAGTAGTTTATGTTGTTGTTGGCTCTTATTGTGAGATCATCAGTGGGAATACACACTGTTGTATTAGCAGGGAAATCCTTCAGCTTGTTACTGATTAGCTGTGTTTAGTATCGTACAGGTGCTGAGGACAAGAAAACACCACTGCCTTGTCTTTATCTTTCGGTTTAACAGGCTGTTGGTTAAAATTTCTTGTTCAATGTCATCTATTTAAACATTGAAATGTATTTCTGGACTGAAGATTCCACTTGACTTCTGACTGATTAAAGCTCTTAAAATAGGAAGCAGTAACGTATCTCTGGATACTAAGTAACCTGATGCCATGTAAGAGCAAAATGTGAAGTTATCACTTCTTTCATTTCATTTACCTAAATTTGAGAATAAAGAAATTGTTCAAAGAGAACCTGTCTGGCAAAATGAAGTGGGCTAAAAGTAAACATCATGATCCTATTAAAAGAAATTCAAGACCACATAAGAAACTAGTTTGAGGGCATCACTTAATTTTATATTTTATGATGGTACCATTCAGTTTAATAGGGGGCTATTATTTTAGATCATCTTAGTAAACATGAACATTGGTTCTTAATAAATGTGAGTATTTAAAGTCCTGGGATCCTCATCTTGAAACTGTTGTTACTGGATGGCGTTTGTCATCTTCATGGTGAGTCCAATTAGGCACATGTGAAACATCCCAAGTGACTACACACTCTGAAAACCAATGCTTCCTGTTCAGGCTTGATTTAATGTGAGCTTTAACTTCTACCTGCAGGTTCTGGTTGATCTGAGAGCAGACAACCAACGTCTTAAAGATGAAAATGGAGCACTGATCCGCGTCATCAGCAAACTCTCCAAATAGACTGAGAGAGGCGACCACCAGGGAACGCTCCCTCCCCACTCCTTTCATCCATCCCACAGTTTCCATACATTCCTCTCAGTGCCAAAGAGTGGGGGGGGGGGGAGCAGTGGAAAGTTCTACGCACATAAGCATGACAGCTTCACTTGGATTGTGATGCCTCTTCATGAACAGCTGGAGTGTCTTTTGTGTGCCTTATTGCTCAGTTGCCACAGGAGGACCTGTGACGATGTACTGTGACCATTTGTCAGGGAAACTGTGCACGGTCCCGCTGAGTGCATCCTTCCTTCCCACGATGCACATTCCACTGAGCACACAACATGACTTGTTTCTCCAAGAGTCCACTTTGTATTTATTCTTTGTGAACACATTCACATCACATCACACGTTGAGAAAGTTTCCCCTCACCAGGTCCAAAGTGTTTTTGTGTTTTCTTCTTCTGTCACATAACTCTGGGCTCCACCTTCTGTATTAAGCCATGCCATGAAGGCGGGGGGGCGTCGGTGAAGCTCTGTTGGGTTGTTTTGCTGCCACATGCAAGTGTTTGAACCCACCTACCTCTCTCCACCTTTGCATTTCCCTGCATCTTTTGTTTGATTTCTGTAATCACAGACATGCTACATGCTCTTAAAGACGAACCAGGTCGGTGGACCACAGCACTTTACTCCCTGCAAAGCAATAAAGAAAGATATGTGAGCCTTTGCCCGGTCTTTCAGAAAAACGACAATAGTCCACAGTAACATCATCACTGAGGAAGTAGCCTAAGACCATCCAAGTTCAATGGTTGCAGAAATTACTAATTTGTCCAGACCTACTATGCTATGAATGGTTTTTAATTGGTATAATTGGTTCTTTTTTTATTTTCACCATTATTTCCATTTTCAGTTCCTCTTTTACTAAGAAGCATGGTTAAATATGTAAATGTAAGTCTATAATATTACTCTTTTGAAGTAAAATTCTATATAGCCTTGCTTCACATGTTGGTTTTCTAATATATATTAAGTGGATCTGTGCACCCTAATAAAAAGTGTTTTTCAGCCTGCTTTTATCCATCAAAGATGTTTTGCTATCTTTCTATAGGTGCGTCTCAGTAAATTAGAAAACAGCTTATTGTACTTACTCAGGTTGTCTTTACTCACTAATAAAATTCGTTTGATGATCTGAAACATTTCAAAACAAGTTCGACAAAAAAGCAAAAAGAGAAGGAATCTGTTAGCGGCAAACACTTTTTTACAGCAGTGTGTGTCTAAATGAAACCCGAAAGAATTAAAAATATGATTTTTAATACAAAAATGTTATTTTTTGGCCTACAGTCATTGGGATAAATGCTGACTTGACAGTTGTCCAGCAAACGGCTACTGAGGTGGGTATGCCGCAAAAGGTCATTGCTAAATATGCTGTCTGTTCAGAGTGCTGCGTCCAGTCATATTAGTGGGTGGGTTAGAACCATCACATTACGTGACCAAGATCAACAAAACAATTTTAATACAGAAATGTTGGCTTACAGAAAAGTGTCCATGCACTTTACCTTTAATGCTCTCAATACTTGGTCAGGGCTTCTTTTGCATGAATTTCTGCATGTGCAATGTGGGTTGGCATTGAGGCCTGTGCCTTTGCTAAGGTGTAATGAAAGCCCAGGTTGCTTTGATAGCAATAGTGTCTCCTCTTCTGTAGACCAACACCAGCAAATGACATTGCTCTCCAAAACATCACTGATCCCTCCAGTGATTTCCAAATTAAATGCAGAACGTGTTTTAATCTGAAAGAGGGCTTTGGACCGCTGATCAACTGTCCAGTCTTTATTTTCTCCTCAGCTAAAGTATGTATGCTTCTTACATTTTCTCTGGTTCAGAATTAGTTTAACACGAGAGTTTTTCCTTCCACTCCACTTTATATTTGCAAAGGTACAGCACTCTGTAAACAACTAGCTTCTTTAGCAATGACCTTAATTGGCTCTTTCACCATGTGGGTAGTGTCTGCTGGACAAGTGTCAGGACAGCAGTCTTTTCCATGATTGTGTAGGCAAGAGCATTTACAGGTCCTTCTCAAAATATTAGCATATTGTGATAAAGTTCATTATTTTCCATAATGTCATGCTTAAAATTTAATATTCATATATTTTAGATTCATTGCACACTAACTGAAATATTTCAGGTCTTTTATTGTCTTAATACAGATGATTTTGGCATACAGCTCATGAAAACCCACAATTCCTATCTCACAAAATTAGCATATTTCATCCGACCAATAAAAGAAAAGTGTTTTTAATACAAAAAACGTCAACCTTCAAATAATCATGTACAGTTATGCACTCAATACTTGGTCGGGAATCTTTTTGCAGAAATGACTGCTTCAATGCGGCGTGGCATGGAGGCAATCAGCCTGTGGCACTGCTGAGGTCTTATGGAGGCCCAGGATGCTTCGATAGCGGCCTTTAGCTCATCCAGAGTGTTGGGTCTTGAGTCTCTCAACGTTCTCTTCACAATATCCCACAGATTCTCTATGGGGTTCAGGTCAGGAGAGTTGGCAGGCCAATTGAGCACAGTGATACCATGGTCAGTAAACCATTTACCAGTGGTTTTGGCACTGTGAGCAGGTGCCAGGTCGTGCTGAAAAATGAAATCTTCATCTCCATAAAGCTTTTCAGCAGATGGAAGCATGAAGTGCTCCAAAATCTCCTGATAGCTAGCTGCATTGACCCTGCCCTTGATAAAACACAGTGGACCAACACCAGCAGCTGACACGGCACCCCAGACCATCACTGACTGTGGGTACTTGATACTGGACTTCTGGCATTTTGGCATTTCCTTCTCCCCAGTCTTCCTCCAGACTCTGGCACCTTGATTTCCGAATGACGTGCAGAATTTGCTTTCATCCGAAAAAAGTACTTTGGACCACTGAGCAACAGTCCAGTGCTGCTTCTCTGTAGCCCAGGTCAGGCGCTTCTGCCGCTGTTTCTGGTTCAAAAGTGGCTTGACCTGGGGAATGCGGCACCTGTAGACCATTTCCTGCACACGCCTGTGCACGGTGGCTCTGGATGTTTCTACTTCAGACTCAGTCCACTGCTTCCGCAGGTCCCCCAAGGTCTGGAATCGGCCCTTCTCCACAATCTTCCTCAGGATCAGGGTCCGGTCACCTCTTCTCATTGTGCAGCGTTTTCTGCCACACTTTTTCCTTCCCACAGACTTCCCACTGAGGTGCCTTGATACATCACTCTGGGAACAGCCTATTCGTTCAGAAATGTCTTTCTGTGTCTTACCCTCTTGCTTGAGGGTGTCAATAGTGGCCTTCTGGACAGCAGTCAGGTCGGCAGTCTTACCCATGATTGGGGTTTTGAGTGATGAACCAGGCTGGGAGTTTTAAAGGCCTCAGGAATCTTTTGCAGGTGTTTAGAGTTAACTCGTTGATTCAGATGATTAGGTTCATAGCTCGTTTAGAGACCCTTTTAATGATATGCTAATTTTGTGAGATAGGAATTTTGGGTTTTCATGAGCTGTATGCCAAAATCATCCGTATTAAAACAATAAAAGACCTGAAATATTTCAGTTAGTGTGCAATGAATCTAAAATATATGAATGTTAAATTTTCATCATGACATTATGGAAAATAATGAACTTTATCACAATATGCTAATATTTTGAGAAGGACCTGTACATGTTAGAAGCCAATTTTATTGGTCTTATGCAATATTCAGAATTTCTGAGAAACTGAATATTGAGTTTTCATTAAACTATTATCAAAGTTAGTAGAAATAAACGTATATCACTGCATAATAAATCTGAGTTTCACTTTTGAATAAATTATCTTTTTAATAATGTTCTAAATCATTGAGATGCACCTATCTACCATACTGTATGTGTCCTGCTTGTGTCTCTGACTTCTCTGAAACGTGGATTAGTTTTCAATTTGCTCCCTTTTGCTTTGCTTTACTGCATTATCCATGCATATAGTGTAGGTTTTTCTGTATGCTGGTACACCGATGGCCAAAATTAGTTGTGGAAGAAAAAAGAAGACAACAGCTGCAGCAGTAACTGAAACTAAAAGAGGAAATGGAGCTACACAGATGTATTTACAGCATGTCTCTGCAGTAATCTGCTGCTGTTCCCAGGTGTACCATTCATCACAGGAGTTTGAGGAGACAGAAATGAGTTTATGTGCTGGAGGAGCACATCTGGGGCAAAGCTGCGTGAGACCTGATGCCTTTTGGCACCGCAGCGGATACAAGTTATCCGTTTGGCAAATCCGAGAGCAGAGATGGACCACTGTCCTGGATGGTAGGAGATCTGACAGCAGGCGAAGCTCCTAAAAAGGAAGAGCGGGCCAGCCAAGACGCTCTCTCTGTAAATATCCCTCAGGTCTGAGAAAGGCTGAGGAAGGGAGCTGGGGAGGAAGAGGGAAGCGGATGGATTGCAGCCTTATATGGATAAAGCGCTGCTTTTCCCATGGTTTGTGGTTCTGACACCCGGCATGATGCCAGATGCTGCACAAGATGGCTCCCTGGTGCCACCAAGGGGTTCAACTGATGTAATGCTCCAGTCCAGCTGTGAAAACGTGGTTAGGATTGTCTTATATTTATACAGATGGGTTGTGTAATCATACAAACACAATTTAAACAAAGCTGGATTCTCTCTTAGTGCCTCACGCAGACATTTGCAAGTCATTCAAGTTGTTCCTTATAAAACGCTATAAATGAAACATAACTAAAAAATGTTTACATGTATATTTTTTAAGTTAATCAGAGTGACAGTCTAACCTCACAGCCCACACACAGCAGACAACTGGGCCATGCTGTTTCTTGGAAGAAACTATGACCCTTTTCTGCATGACGTGGCAAATGTTTGTTCTAAAAATCTCTCAGTTTATCTCCCTGCCACTTCCTGTCAAAAAACAAAAAAAAAGATCAAAACTATCTAATATCAATATAATGAGATATGAGCTGCAAGGTGGTGCAGTTGTTGCCACTGTTGTCTCTCAGCAAGATGTAACTTGGTTCAGATCAGTGCCAAAGAGTTTGCATGTTCTAGTGCATGCCTAGGTTCTCTCCTGGTACTCCACAGGTTTAACGTAATCCATGACTTCCTATTTCCCTAGTATGGTACAGTTAGGTGACTCTTCAAAATAGTAAAGGCAAAAGAACATGCAGTTCACGTAAAGCTGAAGTGTTTTTAATCTTGATAAGAATAGAAATGGCTTTAAGAAAAGAGGTACTTGCCATAACTTGCTCTTATCACCAGTCAGAGTAATAATTAAAAATTTAAAACAACAGAATAACAGTAAGGGAGGTAAAAGAAAACATCCAAAGCTTACCTCATGAAGCCACTCTTCGGCTTTTTAGGGGTCACCAAGTCTCCATGACAACCATTTAATGCCATCTACATGTCAACCAGTTGTTTGAGAGTGATACCAGGAAAAATGTCTTTTCATCCCACTGACACAAGGATAAATGTGTGAAGTTTGAACTACGGTACTTAAACTAAAACTGAGTGCTTTAGTCAGAGGAGACCTTTCAACAACAAAGATTCGGGTGGTTTGTAACGAAGAGCAATCATGAACATCATGACATTATTAAGATCAAGAAACTTCTGTTTAGTGATTAATGACTTGGACCTGTACCTGGAACTGTGACAAACAAGGCTGAACGAGAACCCACGTTTATCTTGGCAAGATGCACAATGAGTATGATGATGAAAGTAAGTAAAAAGTCAGCAAACTTTTAACTGCAAGAAAAGGTTTATTTTAATGTTTTACACATCTTTATATGGTGCCCAATAATAGCAAGAACATTGTAGATTTCCAACTGACTTTTGCACTTTGCTGTATCTTGTAAATGTACAATGGTGAAACATTGGTAACCAGTTAAGCCCTCAAAGTTGTACGCGTTGACATCTTGTCTGTTAGTCTTACATAACATAATATGCTATTTAGTAAATAGATTATCTTTAATTAGGCCTTTATGTACATTGATTTACCCAGTAGATTTAGACAGTACCCCTACTACATATTTTTGTTGCAAACAAACAGACACTAAACAAACACGGCATGCCGTGGTCTAAAATGAGCGATGTCTGTTTCAAGGTCTGGGTTTTGCTGTTCTTCAGTAAAATGAAACATTTGCAAAGCTAAATCAAGCCTCTTAAAAGTCTTGCATACTATAAGTCTAAATTGACTTCCACCATGTTTTTGAGGGCCAGTTCTGGATGTGCAGAAAAATGTTGACTTCCTGATACAGATTGGTGGTAAGAACCTATTTTGTCTTATTTTACAGAAGGTTATTGTAATCCTGCAAATTTTTTCTTTACCATAGGCATCATTGGGAAACATTTGAACCTGTGGCAGAATGTAATTGAAACCACCGCCTTTCACTGACTTTGTACGATTGCACTGCACATACAGAACAGGCTCATAATTCATAAGAACTCCTGTCGCTATCACCACAACTGGTCAAAGCTAGAAGATACCTCTTATGGAGCCCTACCTTGGCTCCTTTAATGAATGAAATCGACATTTGTGGTGGCCAAGAGCCAATGAGTCACCTTTGCCCCCTGCTACCAAACCAGCAAGTCTTTCATTGAGCAAGTCATGAACTAAAAGAGAACATGTTTCATTTACAAACAGAGCCATTCAATTTGATTTGATGGTTTCAGCTTTGATTAATTAAAATATTTGCAAGTTTACTTTGTGAAAGTGCTAAGACTAATCTTCATTGTTTGAATGTTGTGTCAACATAGTTACAATCTGATGCTACTATTTTAATCTTTTCTTTGTGTTGAGCTTGGTTTATTCAGCAAACATTAATCCGTTATCTGTGATTGCTACTAAGCTCAGCCATTTAAACTTGGACCCCTCTCCTGGATTCCACCAAATCAGCATTATCGGCTGTTCTGGTGGTGATGTCCTCAACAAGAAGAGGGTCCCAAAATCAAATTCTTTAATAGACTGAAACATATAGTTAAATATTTTGTATTATTTTAAAACCAATAAAGGTTTATGGCAGACCTTTTTGTGGTGTCACCCTCATTTAGGAAATCATTACATAGTTTGACTTCCCAGCTATTTTTAGAGTAAAGAGTGAATCTCTGCATTAGTAGTAAGTGCTCATGAGACATTTATCCAACACATGCTGATGTTTCATAGAATATACTCATAAGACAGGAATTCACTTGTCAGATAAGTGAGATGCTGGGCGATCCTGTCAGCTGCATGTATTTTCACATGGGTTTGACTTTGATAGTTGCCACGAGGCCGATCCTCTCTGCAGCTCTCTCCCTGACTCAATTAGGGTGGCAGAATTTTACTTTATTGGCATTTATGTAACTGATAGAAGTAGTGTGCAAATGTGATTTTTAAAGTTATTTATATATATTAATTTTTTATGTATCTTTTAGATAGTAGTCAGACAGGAAATGGCGTGGAAAGAACGGGGTAATGGAGTGCAGAAACCATTACTGGGCCAGGATTTGATCCCAGGACAGTCAGCGTAGGCGTCCATACATGAGTGCGCTGAACCCCCTGCCCCACCAGCGCTGATACATGGTTTTTCTTTCTTTTTGACAAATACACATTTGAAGAGTGTCTCTATCAACTTTGCACACCTAGAGACTGACGTTTTTGCTAATTCATGGAAATTTGGTCGGGTTGAATGGAGCGCATCTGTGAACAGCAAATTTTACACCTTGTTAAAGATCCTCGGTTGGATTTAGGCCTGGACTTTAAAAATACCATTCTAATACATTAATATACCTCGATCAAAACCCTCTGCCCTGGTCTTAAGTCTTTGCAACTTAAGACTGCCAAACACTATTTGTCCTCTTTAAATTAGAGTGCAAAACCAAGGAGCTAAAGCCACAAAGGCCTTTAGATGGACTAATTAGCTGCAGACAGAAGAGATGATTTAGTTTAGACCAAGTGACGAGATGAAAACATAAACACTCTTACTGGGACCTGCAGAGTATTCTACTGCCTCTGCCAAGTCATGCCATCCTGCTGCTCGAACTGTAAACACGCACACACAGATGACAGCCTTTTAAGCTCAAGACATGATGATCAATGTCCAGAGTAGCCATGGAAGGAGGACATTTCAATACAATCTACAGGTCCTTCTCAAAATATTAGCATATTGTGATAAAGTTCATTATTTTCCATAATGTCATGATGAAAATTTAACATTCATATATTTTAGATTCATTGCACACTAACTGAAATATTTCAGGTCTTTTATTGTCTTAATACAGATGATTTTGGCATACAGCTCATGAAAACCCAAAATTCCTATCTCACAAAATTAGCATATTTCATCCGACCAATAAAAGAAAAGTGTTTTTAATACAAAAAACGTCAACCTTCAAATAATCATGTACAGTTATGCACTCAATACTTGGTCGGGAATCCTTTGGCAGAAATGACTGCTTCAACTGCTGAGGTCTTATGGAGGCCCAGGATGCTTCGATAGCGGCCTTTAGCTCATCCAGAGTGTTGGGTCTTGAGTCTCTCAACGTTCTCTTCACAATATCCCACAGATTCTCTATGGGGTTCAGGTCAGGAGAGTTGGCAGGCCAATTGAGCACAGTGATACCATGGTCAGTAAACCATTCACCAGTGGTTTTGGCAATGTGAGCAGGTGCCAGGTCGTGCTGAAAAATGAAATCTTCATCTCCATAAAGCTTTTCAGCAGATGGAAGCATGAAGTGCTCCAAAATCTCCTGATAGCTAGCTGCATTGACCCTGCCCTTGATAAAACACAGTGGACCAACACCAGCAGCTGACACGGCACCCCGGACCATCACTGACTGTGGGTACTTGACACTGGACTTCTGGCATTTTGGCATTTCCTTCTCCCCAGTCTTCCTCCAGACTCTGGCACCTTGATTTCCGAATGACATGCAGAATTTGCTTTCATCCGAAAAAAGTACTTTGGACCACTGAGCAACAGTCCAGTGCTGCTTTTCTGTAGCCCAGGTCAGGTGCTTCTGCCGCTGTTTCTGGTTCAAAAGTGGCTTGACCTGGGGAATGCGGCACCTGTAGCCCATTTCCTGCACACGCCTGTGCACGGTGGCTCTGGATGTTTCTACTCCAGACTCAGTCCACTGCTTCCACAGGTCCCCCAAGGTCTGGAATCAGCCCTTCTCCACAATCTTCCTCAGGGTCCGGTCACCTCTTCTCATTGTGCAGCGTTTTCTGCCACACTTTTTCATTCCCACAGACTTCCCACTGAGGTGCCTTGATACAGCACTCTGGGAACAGCCTATTCGTTCAGAAATGTCTTTCTGTGTCTTACCCTCTTGCTTGAGGGTGTCAATAGTGGCCTTCTGGACAGCAGTCAGGTCAGCAGTCTTACCCATGATTGGGGTTTTGAGTGATGAACCAGGCTGGGAGTTTTAAAGGCCTCAGGAATCTTTTGCAGGTGTTTAGAGTTAACTCGTTGATTCAGATGATTAGGTTCATAGCTCGTTTAGAGACCCTTTTAATGATATGCTAATTTTATGAGATAGGAATTTTGGGATTTCATGAGCTGTATGCCAAAATCATCCGTATTAAGACAATGAAAGACCTGAAATATTTCAGTTAGTGTGCAATGAATCTAAAATATATGAATGTTAAATTTTCATCATGACATTATGGAAAATAATGAACTTTATCACAATATGCTAATATTTTGAGAAGGACCTGTATATAGACCTTTGAGTCCTTGCTGCGCAGCAGGGTTGAGACGGACTGGGATTTAGTTTCCATGTTAAATCCATGCCAGGTTTTTCAACAGACCACAGCTAGGTCCAGTTTTTTCCATGTGGCACAAGAAGGGGCCTGTTCTTGCAGCAGAGATACTACAAAAATAATTTGGATCCACTTTATGAACATCTCTGTGTTATTGTGAAAGCTGAGAGAACCCAGAGCACACAGGAAGTCTTCTTGAACTCATGATGTAAAGAAAGGGCGGTTCGGGAACTTCTTCAGGTTGTTTTACCATTGTTTTTCTTAGATTGTTCTTTGTGTCACAAACATATCTTTCTTCCTGTTTATGTGACAGTGAAACATTCCAACGTTGCTGATGTACTGTGTTTAGGAGAATAACGTGATAACTGGGCTTTTAGGAATGTTTTCGACAGAAAAATGCTATAGTTACTCTTTTTGCTTATTGCTTAGTCTGCGTTTGATTTTAAGCGTTTTACTAAAGCACATGACTAAAGCTTACATTTGGTCATCTTGTGACATTGAAAGGGTCAAAGTTCACAGCCCCTAAAATTGATCCGGTATCTTCTTGCTTTGTGAGCTTAAAACATACACATTTTGTCACACTTGAAAATTTCAGATTATCTAACAAAATGGAAATTTGGGCAAACATAACTTAAGTAAATACAAAATTCAGTTTTTAAATTCTTATTTATTGAGGGAAAAAACTTTCCAAGCCAATCTGAAATTATAACTACCCCTTTTGTTAAATTATGAATCAACTGTGATTACCTAAATTTATTTGGCCAGTTTCATTAGTCACACCAAGGCCTTATTACTGCCAGACCTGTAGAATCATGAACTTCTATGACAGCAGGAAGTAGGCAGAAACACATGAGAAAAAAAGTTATTGACATCAATCAGTTTGGAAAGGTTTACAAAGTAATTTCTACATCACTGTGTACACACAAAAAATAATGACATTAACTGTGGTTTCTTTAGATAAAAACATTCTGTAACCCTCATCAAGTGACTGTGAGAGGAGCACCTCCGAACCATGTCATGTAACTTGGACCCCTACATCTTCACCACTGACACCCTTCCCAGTGACCTCCGTTTCCTCCCTCCTCTTGCAAATGGGCTCCTGGGCTGGAAGGTGTTCAACAACATCATGCACATGGGTGGTGTTTACAACGGGGAGGCTGGACATTGCCACAGAGCCGATGTCCCCTGCCCTCTGGCTGTGAAGATCGAGACAGAGGACCATGCCCAACACAGCTACACCCTGGACACCCACACAGGTAGTCTCTGCAAGTGTAAGTGACTCTTCCGTGCATGCTCGCTTGTTTTTTTTATCGTTTTCTTCTCATCTTCAGGTATTTTCTCCCACGATCTGAGATCATCCACTGTGACCGCCTCCCAGTCCCTGTATTCTCACCGTTTTTACCCCAACATCTTGGTGATGGAGGTTCTGTTGGAGCGCCATGTGACCTCAGAGGAGCCAGTTATAGTTAATTTGGTCAGTTCATTCACCCCTCAGAGCAAAGACATTCAGTTTGAGTGCTCTCCTGACTACAAAGGCGGAAGGTAAGCAGTGTCACTGCTTTAGGAGAATGGTACATGGTTTAAATTTTTTATTTGTCTTATTTTTACAAATATAAATCTGAAAGTGTGGCTTGCATTTGTCTTCAGCCCCATTTACTCTAATACCACTACACAGAATCTGGGGCAATTTGCATAAATGGAAGAGAGGCAAAAAGACAGCCTCTGTTGAAGAAAGACGTAACAAACGCCCTCTGCCTACATTCAAAATGCTATGTGTGGTGCTAAAACTGACACCTTACCCTGAACACACCATCTCCACCAGTGGGGATATGAGATGTGTCACTCTCTGACCAGGGAAGCATGATCTTGGGTGCACTATTAGTATTCAAGTACAAAAACAAAAAATCTAAGGAAAAAAAGGATTTTCATTAGTTCTTTCAAAAATATGTTTAAACACTAATAAACAAACCTAAACAAAACAAGCTATCAATGTTTTTTGTTTTTTTTTCTTGGAATTAGGAAAACCTTAAATAGAGAAAAACATTAAAAGCAAATGTCATGTATAACATTTTTTGTAAAGCACAAGACATTCATGCAAGAACCACCACTGAACTCTATAGTGCAACATAGAGGTGACAGAAAAGCAGGTGGAAAGTTGGATGGCGCTAAATACATGTCAATTCTAGATGAAAACCTTCTAGAAGCTGCAGAAGTTTTGAGACTGAGGTTTAGGTTTAACCTCTTGCAGGTCAACAACCATAAACATACAGCCCAAGCTGAAAACTGGGTGTCATTTTACTTCTACTTCACAGTTCTGCTTGGTTTTTGTTCTATCCCACAAAATCTCAATAAAATACATAAGTCTGTGGTTGTAATGACCCCTTATGTGAGAAAGATCAAGCTGTTTGATATTTTGCACTTATGTCCTGTACAACCATGTGGTCCACCCAGGCATATTCAAGGACAAACCTCCACAGCTGAATTCCCAGGGGGCTCCTGTCCCACCGTCCACCTAATCTGGACCCCTGTGCCTTCCACTCTGACGCTACCACCAGAGCAGACAAAAGCTCGCTGGGGGTTCATCCTGGTCGTGGCCAACAGCTTGGAAGCTGCCAGGTCCAGCTATGATGAGGGCCTGAACCTGATGGCGACTGGAAACCTTCGCCCGTCTCACGAGAAGGCCTGGAAGGAGCTGTGGCTCCAGAGCAAGGTTGAGGTAACAGGGTCCCAGACCCTCTGCAAAGCTGTTATTGGCTGCATGTTCTACCTTCTTAGCGCCTTCCCATCCATCCATGACACCTCCAGCTGTTTTGGAGGGGTGAGTCCAGGTGGGCTTTCCAATGGCGGAGATGGCCAAGATTACTGGGGTCATGTTTTTTGGGATCAGGTGAGGCTCCAGGAAGTTGATAGCAACCTATGTTGTTTATTTGCTATATGTATCACAAACATTGCTCCTTTCTTCCTGACAGGATGTTTGGATGTATCCAGGAATAGCACTTTTCTACCCTAAACTTGCCCGATCCGTGCTGGAGTACAGGGTTAGGACAATAGATGGTGCGAAAGACAACGCCCAGAAGCAGGGCTACAAGGTGAATGGTGCCACCATCCAAGATGTTTTCTACTACAAAACCATGAAACACTGAATGCAGTATTTGCTTAAATCTGTCTGTCACAAAACCAAAAAGTTAACTATTTTGGAGACTTACGTGGGTCTGCCCCACACAGTCATGATGAGAAGAAGGTACAAAAATGCAATTAGGACATATTAAAAATCTTGTCTTCACAGGTAGATGAAATATTTAACCTCAAGTGAACAAAAACACTCAACAGATTAAACATTTTCATAATTTATTTAGCTAAAATGGAGAATGTGTGTGTTTAAAACTAGATTACAGACTTTGACAAGCTGCAAAGGAACCCTTCTGCATGCAGCTCAGGTTCCAAATTTTAGCAATTAAAAACAACAACATTGTCTGAGTCTTCTTAAGAACAGGTGCCATTTTCCAGGGGCTGAAGTTCCCATGGGAGAGTGCTGTGTCAGGGAGAGAGGTGTGCCCAGAGGACATTTATGGGCAACAAGAGATTCACATCAACGGAGATGTCACGTTGGCCTTCCAACACTATCTCTACCTCACTGAGGTAACAATCACTGACCCCTACTTCCCATCACCTCATCTGCCTCTGTGAGGTTAACTGAGCTGTTTGTTGCAGGATCTGTCCATGTTCACAGAGGGAAAGGGCAGCGAGGTGATCTTCGGCGTGGCTGATTACTGGGTTTCCAGGGGGATGTGGAACCCTGACGACCAGAAATATCACCTGATAGGTAAGAATAAAGAAGCTACCTTTGCTGTATTTAAGAGGTCCAAACTATAAAAGTGCTGTAGATTTTCTGTTGTTTGTTCTTTACATCTAAGAATGTAACATTTGTCAAATGAGCCAGAACAGAATATTTAAAAATTCAGAATTCAGGTTTACTTTTATTCAGTCGTGTTAAAAAAATCTGTTATTTTAATGATGAAGAACTAGAGGTAATTTGTGTGTATGCAAGTATATTTTAACAGTAATTTAAATAAATTTAGATAAATGACTGTTTTTTTTCGACTGAAATCCAATGTAAACTGAACCTGTTCATTGTGCTGAACCCTTATAAGACGTTTACCTTAACAGGCAAAACAAAATATTTTCTTGAAAATGTCTTTTTGGATTAAGTTAAATTACTTAACAAGCTTAAAAGATGGCTGACTAAAATAAATGTAATGATGTTAGAGTTTGGTTTTAAAAATGTTACATTAAATGAAAACACAAATGCTCATCAATACAGAACCATTTAAAACAGAAATAAGGATTTTGGAAACATGGCTGTTCGTAGGGGACACTTGATGCAGTAAAAAACAGAAAAAACTTTTTTTTTTAAGTCTCTTGTCATGGATACTGGATATTATGCACAGCTTTAGTAATTATACAGTTATTGAAAAGGACTGAGGGCACATCTTTTACGTTGATTTTTGGAAAAGTTATAACAATAAAATGCATTTTGAACATATTATTACACTCAACTGAAGTAGATTTGTTGAAACAAAGCACCGGACCGGCCCACAGGCTGTATCCTCAGTCACTGAGGCTGCTAACCAGTTGCCCCCCTCCTCTCTCTGCCCCATCCAGAGACACTGACCATACCTCACTATTATAATAGCTGTGAACTGGACATTGCATTAATCAAAACTTCACTCCAATAACTAACTGTACATTCTCTCTGTGTGTTGATATGCTTCTACATCCTTCAGTATCACTGTTACTGTTTATTACACTGAACTATTTATTGCATATTATTGTGTTTATTGTGCTAATTGTACAGTGGGTGTTTATGGGACTTGGAGAAGGCCTTGCACTATTTTTGCACTTTATTACATGGTTGGTATCACATTTGGTTTGTTATATTTATAATGACAATAAAGGATTGAATTCAAATTGAATTTGATTAAAACATGCTTATCATTTGTATGAATTAATTGTTTTTGTTGTTCATAATTCATTAAATGAACACTTACAAAGTGTTTCACTGTTTTGCATTTAGGTGTTATGCCACCAGATGAATATTACTACAACGTCAACGACTCAGTGTACACAAACACAGTGGCCCAACTCAGGTATTTGTGTTAACGTTAAAACATTATAAGAGACAGTTCCTACTGCTTTTACTGGCACCTTGGTAAAAGCTTGCGGAAAGCTTTAAGAAATTTATGCAAAGTCTCCTCAGTGATTGGCTTCCCTATCAAATCTACAAAATGTGTGTATGTAATAAAAGCTGAATTTACGCCGCGTTTTTCAAGTTGTTTTTTTTTAACACACTATTACCATGGGTGCCAAAGAATGTAAAGGGAGCAGTATATTACAAGGTGGCTCATAAATATTAATGATAAAAGTAGTTTCTCCTCGGTTAGTCTCCAGTTTGCTGTCGAGCTGGCTGATCTTCTCCAACATCCGGCACCAAAAGAATGGCAAGAAGTTGCCAAGCGCATCAACATACCTTTTGACCAAGAGCTGCAGTACCATCCTGAGTTTGATGGCTACAGTAAAGGTTTGTGCCTCTCTTACACCAAACCTCAGAGAAGGATCAAGCATTCCGATAACATCCAAATGTTTTGTTGGCTGTCACACGCAGGTCAACCAGTGAAACAAGCAGACACAGTAATGCTGGGGTATCCCCTTGGGGTGCCGATGTCTCCGGAGGTTAGGAGGAATGATCTGGAAGCCTATGAGCCAGTCACAGACCCAAATGGGCCAGCCATGACATGGGTAAGTCAGACTTAATGAATTGTATTTTCAGCACAAATTGCAAACACTTTTACAAACATGAGCACTAAAGTACACTGTCTTGCAAACGCTTTCATACCCTTTCAACTTTTTCCTCATTTTCTCATCTTACAACCACAAACTTTGATGTATTTTATTTGGATTATACATGATAGACCAACACAGAAATGATTGACATTAACACCCTGAGCAGACGATGCCCACCATGAAGCATGGTGGCGGTAGCATCGTGCTATTCTTCTGCAGGCACAGGGAAGTTGATCATAGTTGATCAATATACGACAATCCTGGAAGAAAACCTGTAAGAGGGAGCAAAGGACTTGAGACTGGGTGGTGGCTCCCCTTCCAGTGGGACAATGAACCTAAACACACACGCAGAGCTATAATGAAATTACATTTATCTATCCATTTGTGTGATAGAATGTTCTAGTTAAAGTTCAGGCCTAAATTCAACTGAGGCAGAAATGTGAAGGGGGCATCATCATGCGTACACATTATGCTGCGGCATGTTTGTTGTTGTTGATTAGTGTTTTTTTTAAATACAAAAGATATCCAGAAAGCTAAAACCAGACCAGCACAATTGGATCTGGTATTGCTCAGAACATGCGCAGACATTATTGGAAGCAGGTGCTCAGGCAAAAAAGGGCATCCATTCCCAATTTTGTTTTATAAAATTAGAATAAAAAAATTAAAAGATATGTTTATGTTTTTATAGCCTCGCTTTGCTTGGCATTATGCTGCAAAATTTGTAAATGAAATAAATCAATATTCTGCTATGCATTGTACTGAATCAGGTATATATTATTTGACTGTTTTCTGACAGAGTTGAAACATTACACTAACAATAAACCATTAATAATATAAATATCGTTTACATACTATATATCGCTTAAATATTTCCTTTAGACTTTAACATCAAAATAATTAAATGAATACAAATGCACCCTACGCCTTTCAGGTTGTGATTCAAAAAATCTTTTGAAAGCTATGTATAATTTTTCTTCCACTTGCCAATTAGGCACTACTTTATGTTGGCACATCATATAAAACTATGAAATACTTTAAAGTTTGTGGTTGTAAATGTTGAAAGGTAAGTGCAAAACCCAGCATTCTGAGTTAAAAGTTGATGTTTTTGAACACAACTCCTTTTTGCTTTCCATTGTCAGGGTATGTTTGCAATAGGCTGGCTGGAGCTGGGCGAAGCTGAGAAGGCTCAAACCTTACTTGAAAAATGCTTTAAGAACATCCAGGGGCCTTTTCAGGTACGCAGTGACTCGCACGCCCTCATTACAGCAACATTAATTTAATGAATGCTTCATCACCTCTCCTCACAGGTATGGAGTGAATCATCAGACGGATCTGGAGCAGTAAACTTTCTCACAGGCATGGGAGGATTCCTGCAGGCTGTGCTGTTTGGGTACACGGGCTTCAGGTTGGTTATTTATCCTGCCAACATGTTTAGCGTACAGATAATCATATGCCTGCTGTCAGCGCTTTAAGGGCTTTACTCACTGTTTTTAGAGTTAAGAAGGAATGCTTGGCCTTCTCCCCGCTGCTTCCGGATGAGAACTGGGAACTGTGTGTCCGTGGGATTAACTATTTGGGCAATCAGATGGACTGGCTTATCAGAAAAGATGACATCTGCATCATACTCAGGGAGCAGACTAGCCGAGCTGGAAACACTCACCCCCATAAGCTGCAGGTTGTCCTGAAGGCATCAGGAGCTAAAATCCCTCTAACACCAGGTAACACAAGCGGCAGCACGCAACAGCAGTGTTGTGTTCAAGTTAACAAACATTTAAGTTAGAAGAATTAAAAAGTATTATGTCTTTTAATACTGCACCTTTGTGATTTCAGGGCAGCCGGTCACTTTTCCTGGAGAGGCCGGCTATGTATGTAAAATGGATCCCCCGTCTTCCTGCTGGCCACTTTAAAACAGGAGTTGGATCAGTCCTCGTCATTCCATCAGCAGAAAGACATGCAAAGTTATTATGTCTTTAATATGCGTCGTATGTTTTCCATTTTCAACACCGAACATGGAAAATTATATGTAATATTATAAAAGGGCAATAGGAGATAAAATGTTGGGATTATTTTTGCTTTTTCTAAGAGAACATTTTCACAAATGATGTGCAAAATGTTGTTTGGTTCAATAAAATAAGTTTGACATTGTTTCTTTAACTGAAATTCTGAGTGATTATAATTAAACAAATGGTTTGAAGAAGCATATATTTGACCTACTTTGCTGTTGCAATGTTTATGGTCTTGGCTCAATGCTACCTTCAGTAAATTTAAGATACACTGATGAAAAAAACCCACAGCAGGATTTCACAAAATACAAAGATTTTAAATCCGCACTGAAGAGAAAAAAAACACTCATTGATTCTGCCTTGTGCATATTTGTGTTGATGACATCACTAAAGGCACAAGAATGGGTGAGATCAGCTGGCGTTACTAAACACTATGGCCAACTAGCAACTTTTGACAGATTTTGACGCATTCTGAAGCTTTCTAGTTAAAAGGGATCCAGCCTTACATGTTTGAGCCAGAGCGACTCAAATGACCCTGAGCCATGTTGAATACTGATGAGGAAGATGAAGTTTTCCATTTGATTTAAGTTCATTTGATTTAAGTTCATACTATCCACTTGTAAAATTAGTAAATTATGTATTGCTCTTGTGTCACCCTAGGGTGACACAAGATGGTACAGGCTTTACTGCATGTGCACGTATGGTGGGGCTTATTAATCAGACTGGCTAAATAGAAGTCTGCCTGGTGAACGTTTTGGAGGAATTTAATAAATATACATATAATATACATTTAAAAAAATGTAAGGGTACAGTTTTCACTGATGCACAGCCTTTAAAAAAACAGAAAAAATCTTATTCAAATGAAATGTTTAAGGTGCAACAGCCATGTTTTTGCCTTTAATTTAACAGTCAATAGGACCACAAACATCCAGTGACTTTTACTAAAAAGCAGGCTTTGGCATACCCATTTATCAAACCTAGCAAAATTAAGTAAGAGTAAGTTATTTCCTGTACTTGTTGCTGAAAAGAATTAAAAAAAAATCTAAACAAAGATGATCAACCTGAAAACTTCAATTGTTTGATTCAAATATTGCATGTTGGGTTTATTTTCGAGCAGGTAAAAATTTGAAAAATAAATTCGTTTTTGAGATTTTAATAAAAGAAAAACAAAATAATCATGTTACGGTCCCCACTTCTGGTCGGCACTGACCCAGATTAATTTGATGTTGAATATACTGTTGAATTGATGCGATTCATTGCTACAAACACCCTGAACTGAAGACTTGTTTAAGGAGAGTAAACTGCACCTGTGTTCTCGTTTGCAATAGAAGATTAGATAAAACACATATAGAAGTCGTTTTTATTATTTACAAGGTTTAAAACATTTGAGACCTTTGTCACTGTGCAACACTGTCGTGAGACGGACATGAAAAATCTAACCAGTCAGTGATTGGTTGATTTAAATCTGACTCGTACGCCATAACCCCGCCCTGAGCTTCCGTTGTGTTTGTATAATAGCCATTCAGACCAAGTAACTGTCTCTCCCCGCACCATGCACTGCTATTGTTTGCGAGGTTAGCTCCGTTCATCTCGGATGTCACGGTGTAAACATCGAGCAATTCGAACGGCTGTTCCGCTCTGTGATTGGCTACTGAGGCTTGAACTATTTAAAACGGTTTCAGCGGGTTGTTGGAAGGATTGCTGCTGGCTTCCCTGAGTGCTAGCAGTCAAGTATTTACACGCGAAAGTAGGGATCGTTACCGTTTAGCTCGTTTTTTAAATGTAGGTATGCGATTGATTTAGTTTTTGTAAATACCAGAGCAAGTCTTCGTAGCCGTTTTAAAGAAACGTGGAAATTAAAGGTAAATATTTAAGCTTATTGGGTGATTGTGAACGTTACCTAGCTAACATGTTAACATGGTGTTTTCTGAAGGAGTTAAAAATAAAAACGTTACTTTAAGTGTATCTCACAACTCAGTCGGTTGTTTGAAAGTTTTATTGTCTTTTGTTGTGGATGTTTCTAGTTTTATTTGTATTACCTTTCCTCTTACGAATTTCCCCCTCAAGCTAGCATGCTACACGTCGAAACTCAGTAGTTTCCTTTGTTAACTTTGCTTACGTAATTCTTCAGAGTGTTTCAAATATAACTAAGGTATATGGGCGTCAAACCTTTATTATATTTCAGGTAATCTGTGTTTGTTATTCCTAGTTGCTATGATTCTTCCATTGTTGCAGATACGACATCCCAAACTGCTGCTTGGTGCTTCCGGTTCTGCTGGGCACTAACAGATCACTGTTCAACATTTTTAACTTAATTAAAAATGTTATTAAATTGTTTATTTTTCGACTAAATCTCTGCAGTTTAAATACAAGGCACAACCGGACAAAACAACAATACAGATGGCATTAAAAGGAGTTTAGGACTTTATCGTTTGTGCCTCAGCAGTGAAAAGGTTTTAATATACTTCAGGTTAAAAGATTTTGAACCATCATGTTCATGCATATAGTTTTTTACAGCACAGTTGTAAAATCATTTCTTTTTTTTACATGTTTTAAGAAGCATGGTAAAGCACAAAAATATTCACGCACTTGATAGATTTAGATTTAAAGTTATTTTTATTCAGCCAAGACGTTTGTTTCTGATCTGACATGTCTTCCAAAGGTAAAGATAATAATAAAAAAAAAAAATGGGAAAGCCTTTATTAGTATTACAGTAAGCAAAAACTTTAATTGCTGTCAAGTTTTTTTTTTTTTTTGCATGTCTCTACTTGTATTTTTTGCTATTCATCTTCTACAAAGAGCTCCTACTTGCCATTATTCTAATCTTTAGCTCCTTCTGCGAATTTTCTTTTAGATTAAAGTCGGGGCAATGGCAGGGCCATTGAAAAAAATAAAACTTAAACCAGTTTCAGTCGAAAGAAACATGGTAAAAGATTACTTTGAATCTAGATTTCCAAAGGGGTATGCATAACTTTGTCAAAGTTAAATGGCCATAGCCCTAAAAACAACAAAGTGCAACATGGAAATACACTTGACTAAAAAGTAGCACTTGCTCTAGAAATTAGCAGTACTGTATTGTTTAAGATCCGCTGTTTCAAAAATGTAAAAATAAATAATGAATCCACCACAAACACTGGACAGCCTGCGATTATGGTGATAAACTCCAATTAACGTTTACCTCGAAAAGCAGTTGGACAACGCAAAAATGTACCTTTTAGTTTGTGTATAAGATACATTATTATCAAGTTATGGATAGTTTCTTAAATCATGTTGTAATCAATGTAGTTCTTAAATTTAGATATTTAAAGTCTTATGGACTTAGTGAACTTGCAAAAATCAAAACACAACAACATTGTAAAATCTTAAGGCTATATTTCCTACAACATATTAACTTACATTTGTCTTTGCTAGTATCTGTGTACAGTAACGTAATGACAAAGGACTGCTTTAATAAGACACTATTTCAAGTGTCATACATGGATATCTGACATATATTTAGCCACAAAAGAGACTTTTGTTATTGGTTAAGAAAGAAGAGTCAGTAAAATGTGGGTTAATCCTAATCATCCCAATGTTTAGCAATAGAATCGCAATTATATATTTAACTGGTATTGTGCAGCCCTAAATTTGAACATTGTCTCACATTTTGTGAAAGTATATTCTCTAGTCAAAATTTTAATCACTGTTTTCTCCCTCAGGCTGCCACCATGAGCTCCGTACTGTCGTCAGTGCATTCCCTCATGCAGATGTTTGATGGGAAAGCGCAGGAATTCATAAGGGAGATCGAAAATGTCCACTTGGTTTGGCTCAAAGAAATCCAACAAGAGGCCAATTGTGTGTTCTCTAGGTAGGCTTGTCCTGATGCAATAAATGTCTGCTAAATGGAGTGTATTGAACTTTTTTTTTTTTTTTAATCAATGTACCTCTCCTGTTTCTTATTTAAGCGACTCTAATGCTGAACCGGAATTGATGCCAAAAACACCGTCACAGAAAAAGAACAGCCGTAGGAAGCGTGTGTCTTTAGGGCGTCAAGAGGAAGGTCAAGCAAGGAGAAGGTTTGTTAGTTTAATTTTTTGGGGAAAAGAATTTGAATTATGTTGTACCTGTGCCTCTTTAGCAGCTTATCTTTGTGTTTATAACATAGGTTCTCAAAAGGAAAGCGTAGCAATCTTCGTGGATCATCTGTTAAATCTCTGAACTTAATTGCTGAAGAAGAAACTATCCCTGAGGCTTCAGCCTCAAAGGCCAGTAACGCCGTCCAGCCAAAACGCACCACTCGTAAAAACAAACAAACAAATCCTCAAGATGTAGAAGATGAGATCCTGTCATCCGGTGACACCATTAAACAAGATGAGGTGCAGAACAAGAAGCCAGAGCTAGTTGAGGAAGAAGATGAAGTGGACAAAATTAAAAAAGTGAAAGATGCAGAAATCAAATCGGATGATGGGTGCAACACTTCTCAGTCTCCTCCAAAGATACCTTCGCCTAAGTTAGTCGTCAGCATCTCAGCAGAGGATCGCTTGTCTGCCGAGCTCGCCAAGAAACCAGAGGCCTCTCCAGGTCGTATGGCTACAAAGATGGCAATAGCTGATGTTACTCGGCGCTCAAGGCGGAGCTCTGCACGTTGCTCCCTCAAACTGCGCCACTCACTGGCCGGTCTTCGTCACAGTATGACCCAGGAATCTGTTCGCCGGGCTTCACGCCGCTCTATGCTTAAAAGGATGTCTACTCGCATGGGAAACTCCACAAGCAGCAGCAACAGCAGCAATGTTGGTGGTGAGTTATTCAATCTTTCAAATACCAACGTCTTTTTTTTTTTTTTTACAAATTCTTTGTCATTTTCATTTAACTCCTCTGTCGTGTTTGACTTTTTGCGTAGGAGCAGAACCTTCCATTGATGCTATGGATGAGGACGATGGAGAAGTGTGAGTAAAACCACTTTCTTTTCTTTGCATTTACTTTATTTTGTTTTCCTGTAGAAAATTTAAACCATTTTGCGTATTTATAGTTTCAGGAATAGATGTCCCTTTAAGGTATAAAATGGGGTCAGTTCTGTTTTTAATATGAGCTGTTATTTTTCAGAAATTACAGCCGTTTAAAATAAATCTTAGATGTTCCTGAATTGATGAGCTAGATGAAAAATTGCAGATTTTTTTTTCATAGAAAATGATGGTAAATCTTTTTCAATTAGGGATACTAACTATACAACCGCCAATGAAAGATACTTTATAATATGTTTATGTACATATTACATACATTGCTGTGTTTATGAACTGGAAATGATGGGAGTTCTTAGTTTTAATGCATTTGATTTAGAGATGTAAAGCTCTAATTTATAGCTAATTCAGATCGTATTTACATTGTAAAAATTCAAATTTTCTGTTGACTTTATCACCAGTGATACTTGTATCACAGTTTCAGAACCATGGCTCCATGTTGTTTCTTTATATTGCACCCTGTGCCGCTAGATACTATGATTGAATTCGTGAATCTGGATCCAGTGTCCCTCACCTTTTCTGTTTTATTTAATTTCACAGCCAAACCGAGACATTAACTGCAAATGCTGTCGATGATTTGCCTAAAAAGACAAAGGAAGCGCCAGAGGTAGGAAAACTTGCTTTTGTTTATTTAAGGTGTTTAACTTATTTTTTTGAATTTTCTTCCTTGATGATTACTTTTTTCTCCACTTTTTTTTTATCAAACAAGCCTGATACCAAGCTTAAGACCAGTCACAATGTCCCTGTGTCTGGTTTGGAACGCGTAACCCGCTCTGTGGCGGCTAATTCTCCCAAACTGGCACCCCCTCCGTTGTTTTGCTCTGAGACAAAAATGAGCACTCCTGTCAAGAAGTCGGGTATGTGATCCTTTTTGTATTTTTGGTTTTTACTTTAATTGTATTCTGTTTGATTATGGTTTTACATTAAACACAACTTCTGTCACTGTTGTAAAGTGATGTTTGCATTTTTTTTTTTTTTTTTTTAGTGGCTGCTGACAAGAAACAGACCCAGGCAGTTCGAAGGTGTGTGTTTGTTCAGCTGTAGAGTGAAGTGATTATTTAACGATTGGACTTACTGTCCTAAATTACAGATACAAGTCCACTGTTTCATGTCTACAGCAATGAGGACATCTCACTGCTAGCATCTTTGTTGAAGAAACATTTCCCGTGTCTTTAGATCAAGCCTCAGTACGAAACGGAAAGCCCCGGATACCGTGGAAGACAGCCCTTCAAAGCGGTTCTCTCCGCCGAAGAAAAGCCAAAGTGTACGACAGAAAAATCTCGTTGGGATTTTTTTCAAGCGTTAATACGGGAAACTTACTGAGTGGATTTACTGACGAAGTTATTAATACATGGAAATTTTCGTTTCTCTAACTTATAGGCAATCAAACCGAACATGAGGTCTTTTCTTCACACTGTGCATAAGAATCAAATGCTGATGATGACTCCTACCTCTGTTAACCGATCCGCTGTCATAAAATCCTTTATCAAACACACCACGCCTCTGAAGGCGGATCCAAAAGTAAGTTGCTCTCTCTAATCACACCTCGTCACTGAAGCCTGAAGTTATATTCTGTTGGTTTCCCACTGGTAGTTAATATTGTGTATAGATTGATTCTGTTAGTTTTGTTTTGCCTGGTTTAAATGTTTTTGTTTCTTCCTCAGATGAACATGGGTACTGTGGTAAGTGTAATGTTAAAGCTCAGTCTGTAGGAATCTGGAGGTGTCTGAATGGATTAAATGTCACTTGGCACAAAAAGCCCCTTTCCCACAGTTGCATCCTGAAAAAGGCTCCAAGGATATATTTTGAAAATCTGATAGAGAAACGAAATTAGTCTTTGCTCAGAAAATGAGCCTTAAGGCAAACAGTGATTCTATGTCACAAACACTGTCATTGTTTGGGGTCCATGTGTGGAAGGGTCTGGTAATTGACACGTTTTGCCAGCAGGTCCTATATTAGAAATTAATAATTGGTTTTTTGCTTCTAATTGCTGTCTGAGTTTCAGTATTTGCTTATTAAAAACTAATATTTCACCATAACCTAACAGCTGTATTTTGGATCACACAGATTAGTTCACTTTGGGTGTCTAGTCAAGATTTGGGGTATCTGGTGTATGTGTTTTTTTTTTGGTTTTTTTTTTTTAAAGTAATACATTTTGAAGTCCCTCTCGGGTAACGTCCAACATCTTATTTGTAACGGACATCGGGTATTTGTTTCTTTCTTTTTTTCCTGAGTCTCAGGATCTGGTTTTGATTTGTTCTGTTTTTAGGTGTATGGTTTTTTTTATTTTTATGTTTTATTCCAATTTTTAAAGAGCTCTAATGCCCATTCTATGCTAGCAGGGTCGTGGCTTAGTCAACATGAGCAAAAAAGAAAAAGTATATCCAGATCTTTCAGTCTACATTTGAATTCCAATTGAATGCGTCTTAACTAGTGTGTGTGGCTCACACACCAGTTCCTCTGTAGTTGTTTCTGGCACAGAATGCTATATTTAGCATAAAGTGAGCCTTGATGTCGTCATTTTTATTTCTAGATATCATGACATGTTTTTACCCCCTTTTATTCATTTAAAAAAATAAAATAAACTTTACAAACAAATTTTTCCTTCCATTTGGCAAAACATCCATACAGGTGTGAACAGAGCCTCAGAGAGAATTCGGATTACTTTTCGCATTTCATTTCTAAATGTTCTCCCTGCAATAAATTTCAAGTGTTCACTTGGCTCTCGATTGGAAATGACAAGGATTCTTGGTTAAAACATTCCACTACGAATTTTGACAGTCCTTTATGATAGTTTTTATGCCATACTTTTTAAGTATGTTTAATTTTGCATTTAAAAAAACACAATTTTTTTCTGTATGCTTAAAACTACCGTCGATATTTAGCTTGCAAACTATGCCGACATCTAAAGATGTATATTTTTAGTGCAGCACAGCTTTATAGCATTTTGTTTAATGCATTCCTCTGAAGAGGGTAAACGTTCTGCCGTCTTCTGCCTGCTAGAGATGGACTTCAAGAAATTCCTGCTACTCTACTATGATGGTGCACGGGATGGTTTTCTTTTCGGTTTTATTGTGTTTTTAAATCACTTTCAAACGTTCTCATTTAGTTTAAACATCTTCACATTAGACATGCATTGTACCACATTTATGATGCATCCGTCTTCCACTAAAATTGTGTATCCAAACATGATTCATGTTTTTACATCACTGGTTGCTTTTTTTTTTTTTTTTTTTTCTCATCACAGCTATCTAATGTTGCCTCAGTTTATCAATTAAATCACTTTTTACTCTTTAAAGCTTACATGTAATTATAACTACTGTATTTTTATTATCTGTTTCTGTATCGTTTTCTTTCAGGCAAAAGAGCGCCTCAAGCTGGAAGCACTTAGAAAGAAGCAGGAACAGGAGGAAGAAAGGATGAGGAAAATGGAGGAAGAAAAGAAGAAAAAACAGGAAGAATTGAGAAGGTTTACACTGCTTTAAAAATAGTCTAGTTGTTAGACCGTTTTGATTTATTTTTTATTCTCACTTCGAAAAATTTGATTTCACAGGAAGAGGGAGGAGAGGATAAAAAAAGTATTTGAGGCCAAAGTAAAGGAAGAGCAAAGGGAAGAAGAAAAGAAAAAGAAGATTGAACAAAAGATGGCTCAAATTGAGAAGAATGATAAAGTATGTAAAGGGTTTGGTGGCTCCTCCGTTGTTTGTAAGCTCCTTAAGTCTCATTTGAATGATTGATTATTGTGGCTTTACAGCGTCAGGCTGATGAGAAGGCTAAAAAGAAGATGGCAACGAAGCGCCAAGAAGAGCTGGAGCAAAAGAAAAAGTTGGAAGAAGAAGCCAGAAAGAAAAAGATTCAGCAGGTGAAGACTTAGTTCGTATCATCTTTGTTTTGTCCTTGCGTCTGGTTATTTGATGCATCATATGTCTCCGGATAAAAATCTTTTATTGCAAAAACAAAAGTGTTGACTTGTAGGTCTACTAACTCAATAGCCGCTTCATATTTTAATGTATCGTTTTCTTTTTTTTCCTCACTCCTCCCAGCTGAAATGTTCAGAAGCTTACTTTATGCTCATTTTATTCTATGCTGTTGTGTTTAGCTAATAGAGCTGATTTCTATTCCATGTGACAAAAGCTAAAAAAAAATAAAACCAACAACCCA
The DNA here is from genome assembly GCF_021462225.1 of Girardinichthys multiradiatus. Taxonomy (NCBI): domain Eukaryota; kingdom Metazoa; phylum Chordata; class Actinopteri; order Cyprinodontiformes; family Goodeidae; genus Girardinichthys; species Girardinichthys multiradiatus. The sequence continues at coordinate 24,114,129 of NC_061795.1, read as the reverse complement.
GAAACATTGAGACATTAGCGTTTCCAACAAAATGAGTTCCTATTGTCGTCTGAACCATTCAGGAGGAAGAGAAACGACAGCAGGAGCTGGCGGCAAAAAAGAAAGCAGAGGAGGAGGAACAACAAGCTCGCAAAGCACTGGAGCTCAAGAGGGAGCAAGAACTGGAGCGAGAACGGCAAGCTGCCGCTGAAAGGTCTGTTAGAAATGGGATTGAACGGATTGCAATGACCACAATTATCTGTAGTGTTATTACAGTACTATTACAACTTTTTTTTAAATTAAAATTTACTCTAAAGATGGACATTTAAAAGTTTTCATTTTTTTATTTTAACAATAGTTGACGATGCCTCCAAAACCCAAACACCGTTAGTGTGACTAAGATGGTTATACTGCAGTTCAAACTATCTCTCTGCTATTTATACCATGAACTCATCAATGAATACTAGATTTGTTTTAAAATATGTTTACAGTAAAGTTAAAAGCCTACTTAAAACTACTGAAGTGCCCGATTTAAAGATGATCAAGTTTTATTTCTGTGAGATTGACTCGCTGTCGTCTGTTTTTTATATGTACAACCACCCAACCTAAAGTGTTGTGATCATGCCCTGTATACCAAATAATTTCATTGTTTTAATTAGGGCTCGGATTAATTGTGATTATTCGATTATTGAAATGATCTTCAACCAGTTTAGTCATCGAATAATCGTTAACTGGAGGATACTCCTCAAGTGGCATAGCTTTATCTTCACCTGGTTCATTTTGTCAAAAATCTCCTATGAGGCACCTTTTTGGGATCTGATTGTTTATGGGTTAATCGAAGAATAGTCAACAGATTAATCAGTTAGCTTAATGATTGTTAGTTGCAGCCCTAATTTTACTGACACCCATCCAAGTGCAAACGGGTTTAGTAGTTGCATATTGAATTTACCTGAGATACCTTTTTGTGTGCAGAGAACGGGTGGAAAAGGAAAAGGCTCTTGCCTTACAGCGTGAACTGGAGAGAGCAGCCAGAGAGAAGGAAATGAGAGAGCTGGAGCAGAAAAGGAAAGCGTTGGAAGAAAAAAGGAAACTAGTAAGAAATGTTCTAAACAAGTCTGTTGCGAAGCTTTCAGCCTATAGTAACAAGTAAGACCCGGACCATCAGCATTATCCGGAAATATATGAAAACTCTTTGGATATTAGATGTTAATGTTTGGTGATTTGTGTTATTGTGTAATTTATTGTTCTGTGTTATTTCAGGAGGAGCAGCAAAGACTGGCTGTGAAAGAGAGAGCTCTTAAAGAGAGGGAAGAAGCGAAACAGAGAGAAGCTGCTGCTAAAACACGGGTAAGTCAAAGGGCAAAAATAAAGCTGCAGTCAAACCCTTCTCACAGCGGCTGAACTGCTTTCTGTGTGTTTCCATTGCATTTGTCAATTTTATTTTCTATAATGAGCTCCAAGTCTTTGAGGTGGAAAGACCTGCTTGCATCACTATAATCTTCAGCTCCCTTCACAGGTTCTCTATCAGATTTAAGCCTGGCAATTTGCTGGACCACTCCAAAATGTTAATATTACTTCCAGTCAGAAGAAACATATTGATCAAATAAAGGATTACTTTCAACCTAAAATCTGCCTGATACGATTAGATTGACTTTGTAAAGTGCCTTGAGACGACGTGTTGTGAATTGGCGCTATATAAATAAAACTGAATTGAATTGAACCTCAGTCTGTCAGGGTGTGAATAATTGTTGGCCCGCTCATATAGGTAGAATGTACTAGGTGGTCAGAATAAATCTGCAGCTGGCAATAAAGAGATCAAACGTTTTCAGGTTTTTCACCTTAATCAACAAAAAGTCAGTGCTTTTTTTTTTTTGGTTCCATTTGGCCTTTAAAGGACTTCAGTGCAATGCTGATTGGAATGGTGCTGACGTATACCTGGACTGGTTCTGATTATCTGTTAAGGTTCCAGTGGTTAACAGAGGCTGGTGTTGGAGCCGGTTCTTATCCACTTGTATAAAAGAAGTCGTTTGGTCTTCCTGAACCATAGAGCCAACTCTGGGCCGTGTAATTAAGTCACCATTAATGTGTCATTATTTAGTTTTTTGTTGCGTGCAGGGAGACAGTTTTACTACAGATATCACATGATTTACGTATACATGTTTCCCTACAACTGGAGAGCCTGATATCAGTAGCTCAGTTCATTAATGCCGTTGTAAATGAGCCGATCTGAGTCCGAAAACAGGTTCATGGATTCAGCTGAAAGTGTCTGCTGTGAGCTACTTTAACTCTGACAGCCAGGTGATTATAACTACATTAGAATATGGTGAGCCAGTATTATTACTGTTCAAATCCTGCGTTATTCATAGCTTCCTAAAAAGCTATGAAATGGTAACAATGAAAACACAATAAAAACAAGTTTCTAAAGAAATCGGGCTCATAACCTCCACGTTTTACTCCTTTTTTCTGCAAGGGGTTTTCTTTTTATTTTCTTTACTCAGAAGTGCTAAACATGGCTGACATAACATTTGGACTTGCCGTTGACCTCCATGAGCCTCCAGCCCCTGACTAAAGCTGGAGGGGGGGGGGGCTCATGAGTTGGAGCCAGGTTAGCACCAGTTTAACCAGTGAAACCACTAAGAACAACCTCTAGCGCCAGTGAGTACTGGTGGAAGAACCTCCTGAGTTATTAAATGTTTTGTTTAAATGTTTTTTAGGATGTGAAATATTCGATTCAATAGACGGTTTTGTGTATTTATGCATTTTATTGTCTGATCTAAATACTTCTTTTTTTTTTTTTCTCTTTTGTCTCTCAACTGTATTAAAGCCTGCTGACCTGCTGAATAAAACCGTTGATATTGAGGTAAGCGTCACAAACATCCCATAACCCTTCTGTAGACGCCCTGCTTTGGGTGTGTTAATAGCCTAGGCATTTGTCTGCTATTTTAGGGTTTTATTTTGCGTTCTTTACCCAGTTAACAAGTAAAGAAGCTTACACATGATCAGTTTTCATGTAACTTCTTAAACATGTTATTTTCCTGATCCTCTGTCTTTACCTGTGTATTTTTTCCTCCCAGCAGTCGGTAATGAAGACACCTGTAGGGAAGAGTGGTCTAAATGTTACTGTGGATTTACAGGTATTATTTTGTTCTCTACACATTTTTGACACCATTTTAATTGCTAATATTTTTCATCAGAAAGGCTCATTGTGTGCTTTCCTTCTTTTCTCCTGCAGGAAATGTCTCCTCAGTCATATAGCATCACTCCTAACGGTGGAAATAAGAATTTGATCATTTCAAAGAATCCAGAGGATTATGGAATGGACCAGAACAGCGACGATTCTACAGACGACGAGTCTGCCCCGAGGAAACCCATTCCCTCCTGGGCCGAAGGTGTGTATCACAAGTTTGGGTATTTTGATCAGGGTCTTTTTGAGATTTCTGTCCTGTTTTTCTGGGGTTCTTGGTTGATCAGTGTGGGGCTTTCCAATCATCATTGTGGTATTGTGTATTAGTCAATTACATGCTTGTATGCCATTTTAAAACTGGCAAACAACTTGTTTTGTTCACTTTTCCAGGTCCTATTCTGAAACAGCTAATAATGAAGCAATACTTCAGCCCTCCTGATTTGGATGCTTTCTTTGGGCCTATTGAGCCACCCAGACTGGAGGACATTTTCTACAAAAGCAAACCCCGATACTTTAAACGCACCAGCTCTGCAGTGTGGCACTCTCCTCCAGCTGGAGCTAAGTGAGACCTCTACACTGACACGGAATGGGTGTTGTACACTGCTGTATAAAGTTTATATTTTTGTCTGTTTCAAATAAAGTAATATGCATTTTCTGTGCTTTTTCTTTCTTTTTTTGTTTGTTTGTTTTTTTTTTTTTCAGATATTGAGAACTTGTGAAATAGATGACTTAGCGATAATTTGTTTGTAACATGGGGAGAAACGTACAGTGCTGGGAATGGGGGGATTTATTCTGCCTGGTTGTGTTCTGTTGAATTTCATCTCATTAGCAGTTTTATTCAAAATATGTGCTAACCACGTGTCACTAAGCAGTTAAACAAGTGTGATTCGGTTTTTTTTCCTTTTGATTTGAATGAAATGCTTTGAGAAAACCAGCAGAGTGCAGTATTTACCAAAAAGTTTGTAACCCTGATGTCTGGGATGGTTGCTGGTTTGGAAGCTGCGCTGGTCTCATGTAGAGGATTTAAAGTGATATTTTTAACCTTCCAACACTGTAACATTGATTTGATTTGCAATAAAACTGAAGGCTATCAGTGTAACCTAATCCAGTCATTATCTTGCATAGCTTGCTTTTTTATCTTGTTTTTAAGGTGAACTTCAACATGTGATCATATAACATTTCTTATCTCTACTGTTTTGAAAAAGAAAAGTTATTTACCCTGTACAGATTTCTTCTGTTGCTTTTTGGTCACACTTAATGTTGCCATTCATCAAATTTTACTGTCAAAAATGACCTTTGTAAATTAAATTACTTTTCAAATGGTTTCTTTTAAGAGAAATGCTATGTAAAAATGTAACTACCCCCTATTGACCCACACTTATTTGTAGAGTTCTTTTGATTCAGCCACATCGCTTGACTTTTAAACATGAACGACTTGTTCAATGTCAGCTCGATTTTAGTCTAAAATTTGACCAGGCTGCTATAAAGCCTTTTTTTTTTTAACTGAAGATATTCAGGGGTGAACTTGATAATGATCATTATTCTGATGGATGGTCATTCTGTTTTAGGATTTTGTGCTAGAAAGTAGAATCCACTGTTTCATCAAGAACAATAAGTTGTCCAGGCATATCACACTACCACCACCGTGATTAAATGTACAGGGGTTGGACAATGAAAGTGAAACACCTGGTTTTAGACCACAATAATTTATTAGTATGGTGTAGGGCCTCCTTTTGCAGCCAATACAGCGTCAATGCGTCTTGGGAATGACATATACAAGTCCTGCACAGTGGTCAGAGGTATTTTAAGCCATTCTTCTTGCAGGATAGTGGCCAGGTCACTACGTGATACTGGTGGAGGAAAACGTTTCCTGACTCTCTCCTCCAAAACACCCCAAAGTGGCTCAATAATATTTAGATCTGGTGACTGTGCAGGCCATGGGAGATGTTCAACTTCACTTTCATGTTCATCAAACCAATCTTTCACCAGTCTTGCTGTGTGTATTGGTGCATTGTCATCCTGATACACGGCACCTCCTTCAGGATACAATGTTTGAACCAGTGGATGCACATGGTCCTCAAGAATGGTTCGGTAGTCCTTGGCAGTGACGCGCCCATCTAGCACAAGTATTGGGCCAAGGGAATGCCATGATATGGCAGCCCAAACCATCACTGATCCACCCCCATGCTTCACTCTGGACATGCAACAGTCTGGGTGGTACGCTTCTTTGGGACTTCTCCACATCGTAACTCTCTCGGATGTGGGGAAAACAGTAAAGGTGGACTCATTAGAGAACAATACATGTTTCACATTGTCCACAGCCCAAGATTTGCGCTCCTTGCACCATTGAAATCGACGTTTGGCATTGGCATGAGTGACCAAAGGTTTGGTTATAGCAGCCCGGCCGTGTATATTGACCCTGTGGAGCTCCCGACGGACAGTTCTGGTGGAAACAGGAGAGTTGAGGTGCACATTTAATTCTGCCGTGGTTTTATGTTTTTTGGATACAATCCGGGTTAGCACCCGAACATCCCTTTCAGACAGCTTCCTCTTGCATCCACAGTTAATCCTGTTGGATGTGGTTCGTCCTTCTTGGTGGTATGCTGACATTACCCTGGATACCGTGGCTCTTGATACATCACAAAGACCTGCTGTCTTGGTCACAGATGCGCCAGCAAGACGTGCACCAACAATTTGTCCTCTTTTGAACTCTGGTATGTCACCCATAATGTTGTGTGCATTTCAATATTTTGAGCAAAACTGTGCTCTTACCCTGCTAATTGAACCTTCACACTCTGCTCTTACTGGTGCAATGTTCAATCAATGAAGACTGGCTACCAGGCTGGTCCAATTTAGCCTTGAAACCTCCCACACTAAAATGACAGGTGTTTCAGTTTCATTGTCCAACCCCTGTAGATTATGTCCTTCGGATATTAGTTGGTTTCACGCCACAGTTACCAGATACTTCAAAGAAGTTCCTCAGTCCACAGATTATCATTGAAGTCCTGCAATTCATCAAGGTGATTCTGACAAATGTGAGACAGGCTTGTGTTTCTTTTGACTGGCTGTGAAACTGTCCTAGAGATATAATTTCTTGTCCAGTCGTTGGATTGATAATTATTTCCAGACTGATGGAAGTCATTTTATTCCCCTCCCCCCACTGATCTCTTGAATATCAGAGGTTAGTGCAAGGTGTGTTGCTTTATGGGATTTTCTTTTAGCTCATCCTGTGGGGGTTTTTAAGTGATTTTTGTTTCTGTATTCTATATGTCTGGCTTGTGAAATTGAGCCAAAAAACTGGGTAATCAGAGTTAATTTATGATTTAACATGTGTGCCAATTTATGTTCATAAAGAATGAGGTTGGTTTGAATAGTATTTTACTCTTAAAATAAAAAAATAAAAAATCCATTTACTAAGGTTATCTTTGATATTAGGATTCGTTTGATCTCAGGGTGATGGTTCTTGACCAAATTGACCAGGGGGGCAAGAATGGGGCCAGTGTTTTTTTTCATGGGGGAACAGAACAAAAAATGAAACACAAAAAACGGCAATATTTTATCAACCTTCATCATCACGTTGCCGACCCCTGATCTAACAGATAAAATCGATGATCCTGTCCTAATACGGCTGAAGCTAAAAGTGCCTTACATCTTAATTTTTAATTTACTGTGAAATCTGTAAAGATAAAAAAAATAAAGTGGTCCAAATGACCAATTATTTAAGGTTTCTGTGCCAGCCCATATCATCATAGGAAATTATTTTAGTATGTCTTCAGTACTGAGGCCCGGACCAGTTCTAGGGGCATTGGCCCTTCTTGGCCCCTGTCTAGAACCGCCCATACAAAGAAATCTGTAAAGGGCTATCATATTTTCACAGCACTGTGCGAAGTTTGCACAACTGCACATTGGAGAACATAAATGCACACGGGAAAAACAAAACACGTCATTAACTCTAGTTATTGCTACTTTCAAGTCATCTCGGACAGGGGACATGCGACCGTATTTGTGATTTTTACACGATTTTGCCACATGAGGTTGACAGTCTCTATTTTTAGTTAAACCGATAAAAAAAAAGCATCTAAGTGGTTTGTTTCAAATAAAGAACGACAAGATAACAGTCACAAACGATGACAATGGATTGCAAATGAGTGTAGCTGAGTTCCCACGGTCAGTGAATGCAACATAAATGTCAACTCCACCTCCTGACGTAATTGCACGGTGGGCGCCTTTACTAACGGTTGACATTGTGTAACATTCAGGTAGCGTGCGTCTCTTAAGGCTTTAACATTAAAATCATTTAACTGAATTACAGCCAGTAGTTATCCAGGCAGGGAGGAAGAAAGTGGACAATATTTAAAGCAGGTAGGTTCATGCTCCGATTAGCTGCATAGTTTCTCAGCTAGCTAGTTCCGTGTTAACTCCTGTTTATAAGATGTGTTAGCTAGAGCTCCTACTGTCCTGTTTAATGGGTTAGCTCTGCAGGATGTAGACCTCATTCAAATGCTGGGCCCCTTTTATGCGATTTAAAAAAAAAATAAAAAAATCATTTGACATTCAGAGGTTGGAAACCATCTCAAACGGGTTTAATAATAGTTGCGCGGATTATTAACAGATGCAGGGCACGTTTGGATCAATATGGTTGCTGATTTCCCTTCAAAGTCCAGTGCATCCAAATGTGTAATAAAATCGGTCAAATGAAATAATGGACTTTTCAGATTTTGTCATGTTATAACTGCAAACCTGTATTATATATAGGGTTTTATATGATGGGCAAAACGTAGTGCTGAAAGGTGAAGTAGAATATAAAGGATTTATGGTGCATTGGTGTTAGGGTGGAATGAGCGATCAAGTCAAACCACAGTCAATCAAACAGAAGTCTTTCTACTCGCTGCGAGGGTAACTGACACCAGCTGCAGTGTGAAGATACAAAAGGTGTAGACTCTCGTCAGGGTTTATTATACAGAAGAGTGAACAAACATTTTAGGTTACAAAAAGCGAGTATGCATGACATTTAGAGATTCTCAGCTAGGGAGTAGATACAGAAGCAGTTGCATACAGACCAAAGTAACAATTTCAGTACAGACTGTTCCAGAATACTGAGTCACATCTGCATGTGACTTTCTAGAATGCAGGGAAGGCTGCATGTGAGTGATAATAGTGAACACGAATATATATATATATATATATATATATATATATATATATATATATATATACATTCAACCTAACAATTTGTGTTTAGGCCCCTGTACTCTGATACCTCTTAATAAAATTCAGTGCAACACACTGCTTTAGAATAGAACTAAGGTTCTGTGAAGGCCTCAGGGGTTTGTTAGTAAACAAACAGCATCATGAGGACCAAGGAACACATCAGACAGGTCAATTTGTGGAAAACATTAGGCTGAGTACAAGTGCATGCCACACTTTTCAGATTTTACATGTAAACGCTGGATCCTTTTTCTGTTACTGTACAGTTATGCTTGACTTTTGTGTTGGTCTAACACATATAATCCCAATAGAATAAATTGACTTGTGGTTTTAAAGTGACAACGTTCATGGGGTGTGAATACTTTTGCATGATGCCTACTTATGCCACAATGTAAACAAAATGGTCTGTCTGTGTCAGATGAGTTTGTGTGTGCGTCACCAGCACTGATAAGTGACTTTGTTTTTCTTGAGGTTAGTCCTTTAAAAGTTGGATGACATTTCAGTTTCAGCATCTCAAATAGAAGCTCAAATTAATCAATTCAGTTTTTCAATTAAGTTTTATTTATGTAGCGCCAATTCACAACGAATGTCGTCTCAAGGCACTTCACAAAGGGTTTGGAATGGTGTAGGGTTGTTGGGGAGGTTAGAAGAAACTACTGAGTGTTAGAGTTTGGCCATTTTAGAATGGACTATGTGTAGGGGTACTAAGTAAAATAATAAACTGATAAAGTTTGTCCATCTACAGCACACTGGTGGCCATTGTTATACTAAAAACCACAAGGATTGGGGGTACCTCTTTCTGTCAGACTGATTATAATCATTGGAAAAGAGAAGGGGTCGCACAGGTAGCAGAGATGGAGGGTGTCTTACCAATCCTGGTATATTATGTATTAGATATGTCCTGCAGACGCCTTGTAAAGTCATTCTCTTATTTAACTTTGTAATCTTCATAGAAATGAGTTCCCAAATCCGACAAAACTTTCATGAGGACTGCGAGGCTGCAATCAACAGACAGATAAACTTGGAGCTGTATGCCTCCTATGTTTATCTCTCAATGGTGAGAAACACTTAAAAGCCATTTTTGTTATGTGTTTTATAATTTTGTGGAAAATGTATTATTTCTTCCTATGTTTTCTCTTTCAGGCACACTATTTTGACAGGGATGATAAATCCCTACCAAATTTTGCCATATTCTTCAATGCACAGTCGAAAGAGGAGCGTGAGCATGCAGAGAAGCTGATGAGTCTGCAGAACAAGCGTGGAGGCAGAATTTTTCTGCAGGACATCAAGGTATTCACTGATTGTTAATAAGTTATTGTTCTCCATAGTTGGGGCGTTCCAGATTATAAAAAATGATTTTACAACCAGTGGTGCCACTTCTGTGTGTTCAACCAGGTACTCTTGAATAAATAGATGATTTTGTATTATCATGAATTATTTGTGTGTTAGAAACCTGATAGAGATGAGTGGGGGAGTGGCCTTGAGGCACTGGAGTGTGCCTTTCAGCTGGAGAAAAGTGTAAACCAATCCCTGCTGGACCTGCAGAAAATGGCAGCCGAACACAATGATCCTCATGTGAGAAACAACCTAGAACAACATCCTGTTTGGTATCTGTCACTATGATCTGACATTGTGGCAACATAATGTGTTTCGTCTTCCCATACAGATGTGCGACTTCATAGAAACACATTTTCTGGATGAGCAGGTGAAATCAATCAAACAACTGGCAGACTGGATCTCAAACCTGCGTCGCATGGGAGCCCCTCAGAATGGGATGGCTGAGTACCTCTTTGACAAACACACCATGGGAGAGGAAGCCAGTTGAACTGACTGCGAATCGTCATCCTTCTCTGCTTGCCCTACTCACCTCTGGAGATGCAAGCATTCTGTGTGTTAAAGATCATGCAACATTTCTGCAGATATGTCATCTAACATTACAGTTATTTATGCATCAGCCTCCTGTGACATGATTTAGATAAATAGGTGTGTGCGATTTAAACCATGACAACGTAACATTTATTGGTTGTATGATGTAAACCAAAAAAAAAAAAGTCCCCTTCACACCGGATTAACACCACCCTATGATCTCCACTCAAATATAAATTCACTCGAATGTCCCTGTAAATCACTGCAAATTTGGGAAACCTCGTTTTAGTGTGGAAGCAAGCAGTACGATACTGTGCTCATACATTGTGCTTTTAGTACTTGGCACATACATTTGTCCTTACTGCTTTGCTGGCTATCCTACCATTACATCTACACTAGGATTTTTCCTCATAATCTGCAGAATTGTTTTTCTGGACATCTGTCATCAATTTTTTTAGCTTTACTGTAGAAGAGGAAACATTGACAAAATTGCTTATTGAAATACATGCTTCATTTCCAGCTGTGAAATAGTTCTGCTTCTTTTGATATAGCCAATGATGCAATGTTTTTTTTTATTAGCTTTAAAGCCATAATCTGCACTTAGAAGTGAAAATATGATGAAATACAATCCTACAAAACAAGCCATAAACAACAAACTCTTGATATTTAATGCACTCAATATACATATTGAAAGCTTTAATGATTTTATTTATTTTTCTCTCAATTGATCTTTTTATTATTTTAAGAGGTGAGTGCCTATGGCAGTGCTGTTACCAGTTTTTCTGTTATATATTTATTAAATAAGTACTTTGTCCGTTATTGAAAGAACATTGGTTTAAAGGGATTTGTCTGTAATTTTGGGTTTTTTGGTCATTTTCTTTCCAACGTTCAAATTTGAATTATTTTTGCCGTTACGTTATAAAAGTGTATATGCTTAGTTTTTCATATATGTTATAGTGTATGTATAAAAAGCTTGTTTTATGAAAATGAAGCAATATTATGCAAATCCTTTGTGGGCTTCATTTTTATTTAAATAAACAATGATGAAAGTATCACAGCTTGTTATTTAATATGTAAATTAACAGTACACTGTTGGGACACAATGGTAAAAATCAGGATACAATCAGTTTAGATTTTTGTTGCTCTGTTTTCAGCAAAAACGTTTCTGCTGCATTGTTGACTCGGTGTCAGTTGAGTCAGTTACGGGGAGTTTTGCATAAGAAGTAGGTCAATTTTGAGAGTTAATTCGGGAAGTAGGGTTTAACACAAAGTCTTTAATAATTTGCAGATTTGAGTCTGTTGACTTAAGCAGTAGCATTGTCCAGTTTGAAAGCAACGAGTCACACATAGAGGTGTAAGAAGTCCAACTAGACTAATTGAACAAGTGTTAGATTGTTTTACAAAAAGCTAATTCCTTTTTTCCATGATGTGTCTCATTTTATAAATTTCAGTCTAAATTTATTGATTGAACACGGTTCCAGATTTAAATATACACTACATTGCCAAAGTGTTGGGTCACACCACCAAATCAATGAATTCTGGTGTTACAATCACTTTCATGGCTACAGGTATGGAGAAACTTGACTGGCCTGCTCAGAGTCCTGACCTTCAACCTTTTTGAACACCTTTGGGATGAATTAGAACTGAGGCTGCAATTCTGGCTTTGTCATCTAATAAGAACACACTCGTAAACCTTGTGGAAGATGTTTGCAGAATAAGTTGCTATTGCTGGTAATGGAGGGTTCTTCAACAACCTTATAGATCAAGAATAGGATGTCATCAAAGTTCATGTACATCTAAAAGTAGACAGACAAATACGTTTGTCAATATAGTGTATAATGGCTTCAAATTAGTTAGTTTGTTCTTCAGTCCTGCTCCCTTTCTCTTCCTTATTCATCCCACCATCCACCAGAACTCCCAGCAGGTCCCCCTCAGCCAGTGAGATTCCCGAATCATTGGCTGAGTTTTGCTGACTCGCTTCTTGTGATGGTGCAGATGTAGAAACTGTGTTCATGTTGGTGCTCGGCCCGCTGCTTGTGGCCCCATTGCTCGTCCTCGGGATTGAGGTGACGTTTCCATGGTCACTAAAACCACTGTGGCTTGTTCCATTGCAAAGACTTCCTGTTGTGCCAGCGCTGTTGGTGGCTGTTGCATTAATGCTGCTGGAGCTGCTGTTGGGATTACCAGGATTTGGTACCGCTGCGTGAGAGGGGGGAGTGAATGAAAATGTCCTTTCACCTTCGCCTCCAGTAACCCGAGCACTTGGGGGACCTGGCTGACTGTCAACAGATGGGAGGGTTTCTAAAGTGAGGCGAGGGGGAGGAGGGCGTCGAGACAGGAGGCCATGTCCTGGTCTGAGTTTAGATATTGGACAGAGTTCTGGTGCTGAGTCAGGGAAGGAGAATGCCGGTCCACTCTGCGAATCTCCCTCCCCACTCACCCAGGGAAATGCAGAAGATGGTGGTGGTGGGAGATGGCTGGGTGTGTCAGGAGCCAGTAACTGGGAGCCCACTATTGGAGGGGCTATAGAGCTGCAGCTGCGATCCCACTCATTTTGGGTCCTTCGGGCATGCCGAGGGCGAGGTACTGCAGGGGGGACACAGTGAATGGGTGTTTGGGGGCAGCTGTAAAATCCTGGTCTCTCATACATGGGCACAGTGGAGAAGGCGTAGTCTGGATCCCGCTCCTGGTTCAAAGGGTGGCAGGCGTGATTAGGGGTCGATGGTGCTTCTGGGTGCAAATATAAAGGGAACCGGCTCAGTGGAGCTCCAGGGCGGTGACGCAGCAGAGGAACCCGGGATGAACGAGTAAAGTTTGGGTACTGGACCCCCAAAAGACGACCCAACCCTCCAAGCAGTGGGGTGGTATAGTTGGCTTCTTCATTTTCTTTGATCTGCTCCAAGTTGGACTGAAACTCCATCTCCTCCTTAGGAACACTGGATGGCATCAAGTAGATGATTACCCAGATGTAAAGCATTCTTTGATTGTTTTTAAGGAAATAAACACGATAGTTTACCTGATATCTAGAGCTGAGCCCATGAACGAAGGTTTACGATGTTCAGCAGTGGAAGGAGTGTAGGGAGGCTGCGGCTCCGACTCATTCCAATACATGTCTCTCTCAACCAGTGGAAGGCTGTCGTACATCTCATCCACGGACAACAGAGACACCTGAGACACCATGAAAACCACCACAATTCAAACAAGACAGCTGCTATTTATTAGATTTAAAATACAGCTGGGAAATAGTTTGGGCCAGATCCGCACCTGCAGGTTTCGATCAACAAGCCAGTTTGTTTCAAAGTCATCATCGTCTTCACCAAAAGGGTTTATGAGTTGCTCAGCTACCTGAGACCATCAAAACAAAACCCAACTTTAATAATAGCTAAAAGTAAGGAAAGAACAAGTGATGATCATCTTTTAGCTCTGTCTCACCTTCAGCCAGCCAACATAGAAAAAAAACTGCAGTAGGGTAAAAACTGGCAGGTAGAAATCCACATCATGGCCTGGATATCCTTGAACGGGATCCAAGAACTGTCGACCAATCAGACATGCCAGAAAGAAGCTGTAGACCGCAACTGTTGCCACCTAATTCAAAGGGATCAGTCATGTTTTTTTACTGAGTTTTTCAGTTTGCATTTTTTATTGAGATCCCCATTATAGAAAACAAACCCCACCAACCTGAGTATAGACGAGAGGGAGGCTAATCCAATCGTACCCGTACAACTTCATACACTTTGCCCTTAAACTGTTCAGCTCCTGAATTGAGAAAAACAAAAAAGGATGAAGGATATTTATAAGCTGATGCTCATCTTGCCTGCAGAATGATGTAACATAAAGACCTACAGTGAGAATGGCTGTGAGGGCCACGTCATTGTTGATGCGACCCTCAGTCCGTGCTCTCAGAGCCAAGTTGACAAACCATGTACAAGGCACCCAAAATTTGTTATGAGGGGAAGGTAGACCCTCCAGGTATCTCAGTTCCTCTGAAGTCATCAAACCTGAGAGGACAAAACACACAGATGAAGGTTTGTTGTGTGTCTGTATCCATAGTTAGGACCACAGCTCTGTCCCTGGGTAATGTTGCCTTTGAAGCACAAACCCAAATTCTCAAAAGACGTTTGAATGCAAAATATGTTGGATGTTTAGGTCATTAATGAAGTCCTTAATGAAGGTTTTGTGATCATGCCCTACCTGCCTGTACCAAATGCTTGGTGGTTGGAAACCTCTTGTAGACAGCAGTACTGACAGAGCGGTAGATCAGAACTCCTGAGAGGTTGACATAGCGCATTAGGGTTCTTCGGGTCAGCCTGGCAGCCTCATCGGTCCCACGGACATGGCCTCCAACTAGTGCTGCCAAACGATCTGGCCAGGGTATGTTCTCGAATTGGCCCCACCAACGAGAGACAACCAGAGTAACATAGAAACCTGGTTTAAAAAAAGAAAAAATCGACAACAGATTTTAATCACAGTTTTAAGAATATTAGTTGGACTTGACACCAGCAAACCAACTCACCCAACACAAACGACACAGGAATGAGTTCTGCATAGCGGTCACAGTATATTGACAGCTTCTCAAACAGCCTCTTCTGCTCGCTGCTTAATAGAAACCTGGTGGAGAAAAATACTAACTAAAGTTCATTTATAAACACTGAGGGGTTTGACATGCTCCTAGTGGATTTTGGTGGTGGCTATACTGTATCTCCAGTGGGTAATGGCTGAGAGGTGCTCCCTGAATCGGTATGCCAGCCCATCACAAGGCAACATAGGGACATACAGGGGTTGGACAATGAAACTGAAACACTTGTCATTTTAGTGTGGGAGGTTTCAAGGCTAAATTGGACCAGCCTGGTAGCCAGTCTTCATTGATTGCACATTGCACCAGTAAGAGCAGAGTGTGAAGGTTCAATTAGCAGGGTAAGAGCACAGTTTTGCTCAAAATATTGAAATGAGCACAACATTATGGGTGACATACAAGAGTTCAAAAGAGTAGAAATTGTTGGTGCACGTTGCTGGCCAATTTGTGACCAAGACAGCAGGTCTTTGTGATGTATCAAGAGCCACGGTATCCAGGGTAATGTCAGCATACCACCAAGAAGGACGAACCACATCCAACAGGATTAACTGTGGACGCAAGAGGAAGCTGTCTGAAAGGGATGTTCGGGTGTTAACCCGGATTGTATCCAAAAAACATAAAACCACGGCTGCCCAAATCACGGCAGAATTAAATTTATAGAAAAGACCTGGCTAGGATTTGAACCCCTGACATTTTCGATGTAAGGCAACAGTCCTACCAACTCTCTTTCCAAATGAAATTTCAGTTTCCCATCAGCTCTCGGTTTGTGTGCTGAAACTCTCAAAAAGGTCTTACTGGTTCTGTGAAAAATCTCTTCCCTTTGAAGTACTAAGAGATTTACGCAAGTCTCTGAAACATAGCAAGTGGTCACAAACAAGCTTTAAATATTTTCTTTCTTTTTACTAACTCACATAATCCTCCTAGTTTGTGTCAGGAATGTTAAAAAAATCATGCCAATACGTCTCTCATATATGAAGTTCTACCAAACCTTATATGTTGTCTCAGCTTTTATAAATGGTAAAACTGCCCTTGAATGTTCAGAATGATTCTTAAACCGGCTAATGAGAAGAATCACTGAACATTAGGAAAGATATGTATTCAGTTTAAGTTCAGGTCTTAAGGCCAAATCTGACCTTAAATCCGCAGAAATTGTTCACCCAAAGGCCCTTCAAAATATCTTTGACTGACCTTTTTACCGTAACCTCAAGTGTTCTACTAAAAGAAGTGTTGTTTGAATGCCTGTAAATATGTGTCAAAGTACAATCCTGTGAAAAAAGCATTTGCCGCTTGTACATGTACATTTCTGATCATCAAACTAATTTTAATATCAAAGATAACCTTGTTAAAAGCAAAAAAGCAGTTATTAAGAGATGATTTAGTACCTTAAAAGAAAAAAAGATGTCCAAACCATTCTCGCCCTATGTCAAAAATAAGTGGCCTCTAAGCCTTCTGACTGATCAGTCTTTTACTTTGTTATAAAGAAATTTTGGCCCACTCTTATGTGGCAAATTGCTTTAACTATTTGCCTATAAAAGGTTATGTTTACAACAGATGTAAGGGGACACTGTATTTCCAAAGAGTTCATTTTTTCCTTGTCACTCCACAGAACATTTTTCCAAAATCCTTGTTGGTCATCAGTCGTTGCTGTGGACATCTCTCCCTTTTTTGTATTTGACCTTGTTGGTTTGAAGAGCTTTTTGCCCCTAAAAAAATAAATCAGCATTTGAAAACTGCTTTTTGTAGTTACTCAGGTTATCTTTATTTGATACTAAAATTTCTTAATTTTTCTGTCACTACTGTGACAAAAAGCACAAGGGGCAAATACTTTTTCTTTTTTCCTCTCTCAAACGTTTTTCAATAAAATTAACATAGATTATATAATTTGTGTTTGTGTTTAAATAATTGGTGTGATTAATAATCAACATAATCAAATGTATTATTTTTCATGATTAATTAATTCTGAGAAATATGCAGCATCTCCTTTGCTTCTTTAAAATAGGATGGAATCGTAAAATGGGATAGGTAATGAATTCATCCTTTAGACGCAATGGTATGATTAATTGTAATGCTGATTATTCACATACATTGTTACATTTACAGTAGCATATCTACACTATGAATCTTTCAAAACAGCTAAGCCTCTTTCTAACATGGATACAAAACAGCTAGAGTTTTCAATGTGAGGAAGAAAATTATTTACATAAATAATATGCACAAACATTCAGTTAAATGGCATTAAAATGAATTTGCTCCTGATTTTATTAAAGCTAGAGCTTTGATCAGGTTTTATACAGAGTACTACCCTATTCCTTTTAATGGGAACTTGCTGGGTTTGAATGATCGGTACACTCAGTCTGCAGTTACCTGTAAACAATGCTGAAGAAGTAGTAGAGCACAGTGAAGATGATGAGCTCTCTGTACAGCAGTTTATAGATGCTGCCTCTCCATCGCAGGAGCAGGTGAAAAAAGGTCCCCAAACCTGCATCAGCAACTCTTCGAGAGTATGTCACTGTCATTGCTGCTGCTTATAGACCAATCTGTAGGCAGTCTGTGGTCCAACATGAAAGAAACTAGTGTAGCTTCTTCGATTTTTTGGGCTACGCTTGAGCTCAACTTCAGTGTTTGGCCCAGACCTCATAAGGTCAACCTGGAAACATATCTACAAAAATGAACAGAGGGTTTAGTTTTATAAAATATGACACTTTTATTATTATAGAAGTATAGCTGCATATTGACCTGACATACAGCATTGATCTCATAAAAAATCTATTTTATCTAATCAAACTGTCATTAAATATTGATTTTATTAAATGTTTTCCAAATTGAACGGATAAAACGCAGCACAGAGTCAACTTTTAAAGTTATTCTTTTAAAGCGTTACTATTTAACGCTCAGAACTGATTGATGCACTCACCAGTAAAAATAAAAACATCTAGCCATCCTACTTGCTGTTGCTGGAGATGTGGGATGGCAGCGCCCAGGGACAATGTTGAAAACGGGAAAGAAGGAAGGGAAAAAGTAAGCAAGGCTCTCTCACACCTCCGGTCACTTGATGTGTTAATCTGTCTGTGCAACAAAGCTGTATTGTGAGGCCAGATCCAGTTAATCTGAGGAAATCTAAGCACCGCAGAGCTGCCACAAATAGATTTGATTGTGGAGTGCTATGATTCAACTCTGAAGAGTAAATCTCATAAACGTTTGATTCATGTGCACACACACACATACACACACACAGTTATTTTACTATATTAAAATAGCATCTTGGACCACATCATCTCTGAATGTCAGGAAACTTGATGTTTTTGACTAGAATAGCCGTGAGTCTTCAGGTGAAAGTTGTGTTCGACCCCCTCAGCTGGAAGAAATGTGTACAGCTGAGTTATTACTGGTCAGAAGAGGTTAGTGATTAACCCTTCCTTCCAAGTCTTGAAGGAGGGCGAAGTACGTAGTTTAGTGAGCTAAATTTGTAGGATTAACAAAGCAGAAAACTGCTGTTTTGCAGATTTTTGTGCTCTGGCAACAAGAAAGCATCCTGGTGAGTTTTTCCTTTGTATTTCTTAGTCCTAAAGATCCTTTAAACATGTACAATTAGAATATTCTATATGCGTGGTGCTTAACTTATGTCTGGTTATTTTCAAGAGATGTATCTTCAGCCTAACGTGTAAAGAAAAAAAAAGTTTTTATCCCTGTGGTGTGGATTTTAAGGTATTGTTTTTAACTTTTTTCTCTATCTTGTGCTAAAAACCACAGAAATCAGCTTTATCCTACTCAACTTTAACAACTTGCCAAACCAAATCTTCACAAAGGGATACATTGCTGCTTCTGGCTTGGACTGCTTGAGAGAGAAAGAAAAACATGGATGCTTTTGAGGGAATTCACAGCGTCCATATCTCCTCATCTCCAACTTCAACCCCAGGATATGAAGTCCTCAAGGCAGGACGGTCTGGAATAACAGTCTACTCCTCTCCTGTCTTCTTCGGGACATCTAATGGGCCAGCAGTTAAACACAAGTCCAGCAGGGTCACAGAGGAGGAACGCTGTGCTGTTGGACAGTAAGCTTAACTTGCTTAGCAAATTGTGCCAAAAAGTCTGTTCGATAATGCCAAAAATTAAAGGTACTGTGTTATGTTTATACATGTATTGCATATTTGTTTTTATTAACTACATAGTATATATCAATATAAGTGGGCAATAGCAGTATTCCATAATGGCAATGTGGCTTTCTGCCCAGGGCGGCACACAACATGGTGCAAAAAATTATAATTTTGCTTTTAGTTGTTAACCTATCCAAGTTTCTGTTGGTCATTTGGATGCCCAATCCATAGGAATAAACATTCCAGTATGGAAGCACTGTAAAAAAATATTGCTGTGGTTTAAAGCTTTTACATCTTATGCGGTGGGCGGTGCACACCTCTTGAAATCTGTTGTTCTTCCAGGACAGAGTGAAGTTGCTTTGTGCCAAGGTGAGGGACAAGACGCGTGCTTCTCATTCCTGAGCATGCTGGCCTGCATCTACACCCAAGTGATGTCATATATATGCCTGAATTCAGAGACAACCTGGCACATGTCCAGGAAGTCCAAAAGGGAGGGACACAGGCCTCAGTATCTTTGGCATTTTAGCACAAACGCTAAACCAGTTTCTGATAAGTTACAGAATGCCGCATTATAGAAGGGGTGTGTTTAATTGTGTGTTGGGTCTCAAATACAGATGCTCGTCCATGATATCAGTCATGTTAGGACTACCATAATTAAAAAGCAGTTTGTATAGGAGCTGCATCGCAGGTTTTGTAGTGCTAGCATAACACAACTTTCTTTACTTCTATGGTTTTCACCTTGATGCGAAAGTTTAGTAATAAAAAATTTTGGAGCCGAAGTGTGCTTTAAAATTGTGCATAAAGTGATCAGTGACAGTGTCGGTGTCTGCTGGGATGAGTCTGTCGGGGAACTGGGAGTGGAGGCGCTGTCATGTGACCTGAGAGGAGGGCAGACGGAGAGGAGAAAGTAGTTTTCTGTCTTAGGAAATAATGATTTAGAGAAACGGAGCAATACTCCTGGAAGGTTGTTTTTTTTTTTTAAACCAAGCTGCTTTATTTTGTTTTCGTGTCCTGCGCCCCCGCTGCTGCTGTTTTTTCTTCTTCTTTTCCTTCTTGTCGACGTCAGCGTCCGCATTCCTCCGCTGTGATTTAAAACGGCTGGCTTTAGTTTCAGTGAAACTAGCTAACCTCAGTTCACACTCTGCTCCGTCGATTGTCTGTCTAACGACGAGAAGAGTGGAGGAACAAGAGGAGAGGCGAAGCTGAGACGCGTGGGGACACCAGGGGGACATTTATCTGCTGTCCTGGATTCTTGACAGGGTAAGGCTGGACATTAAAGATTATCGACTTGGACCTGACAGCTAACTAGCTCAGTCTGCTGAAATCTGCTGCTGTTCCGTACAAAAACTTTGGAATTTAATTTAAAAAAACAAGAAATTTTAAGGCTGCTAATGCAGAATCAGAGGTTTCCAAGCTGTGGTTCGGGGTCCCTCTGGGGCCCGAGGCTGGAGTGCTGTTCTAAGTGGGAACAGATATTAAAGCAAGAAGTGGGCATTTTAGAAAATTCAGAGGGGTTGCATGTCAGTCCTAGAGGTTTCATTCAAAGAGCATTTGAGAAACGTTCAAATGAAATCCAAATACTCAAACGATGCACGCATGAAGAAGATCATGTGTTCAGGTTAAAAATTAAGATGGTTACAATGTTCTAAAAGCTGAACTTGCTCCAGGTCAGTTCGCAACCACACTTGTAAACAAACCATTTTGTACCCATAAATCTAAACCATGGTGTATCCATGCAATTTTTGCTGCATAGACGACCTTTTGCTTTATTTACTGAGAAAATCCCTGAATTAACACATTTAATTTAATTCAGTTATTTAACAGGTACATTGCACATAAACAGCATTGCTGCAAATGTACCAGTTTGCCAAAAAGCTGTTTTTTATCTGCAGTTCCCAGGACAGAAAAGTTTGATTTTATTATCTGAAAAGATATTACTCTGCATTCACAATTATCTTGGCTCTGATGCCTGTTTGGACCAGATGATTGTTATAAAATATGATAAATTATGACCCTGCTGGTAGACAATATGTATTGAAGTCACAAAATCTAATTTTTTTAAAATTAAGCTCAGATTTTTTTCCCCCCTATGGATACATCAATGTTATCTCAGTAACATAACATCAAAAGTAATGTAGCCTGTACTTACAAAGGAAAACACTGTGAATTCCACATCCTTGATCCCAGTATACATGCACTATTCCAAACTGGAGAGGATAAAAAACGACGCACACCTCTGAGACATGACAGGATTTAATCTTCATCTCCTCCATTTTAGACCCACTTCATGTGTTTTTCATAAAATCAGCATAAATGGCAAGGTAGGAAACAATGTGACATCTTGAGATAGAAATTCCATTTTTGATGGAAACCAAACCTTGTGTGGACTACTGAAACATTTGCTCATGTCACAAATGAGTTGACTTTTTAGTACATAGGTACTAGTAAACATCTTACTTTCTCTTTGGTCGATTGTTGGACCAAAACCTCAACAATCAGCCTATTGTATATTTATACCCTCAATGTGAATTCTCGAAACTGCAACCTGGATTGCAAATAAAATACTTTTTTTTTTTCCTTAGGGGACATCGCAGCCAGTAGCATAATCATCAGTCAAGCGATTGGTGAACAAACACCAGTTTTACTGGTGCTGTCTGACAACATTATTACTACAAATATGTACGAATGACAGGAAAACAGCTTTGTTTGGAGTTTTTAGTTTTTACATGTTACAGAATACCAATAGTGATTTAGAAAAACATCAAACAAAGTAGTGCCTGAATCTTCTAGCTGCTTTTAATCTAGGGTCTTGATATTGTGCAAGTTGACTCACTAGGAGTTACCGAAAAGGACATTTATATTAGAGTTGTCATGCTGTCATAGAACATTGTGGTCTTTCTTAAAAAAAAAAAAAAAAGTGGTCTATTGTTAAATCAGGTACAAAAAGTCTCCACAGAAGGTACAAACTGATGGACGGTCGGTGTGAAACGTCCTGGGACAGATAACATATTTTCTTACCCCAAAGAGTTGTATTTCCATTGCATAAAATTTAAACAAACTTTCATATTTTACTAACATCTTGCATCTAGCTTCAAAATGGGAAGAGTTGCAAAATTCTAAATTCAAGGATGAAAAATATCCCTTGATGTTTTTACTTTCTAGGTCATATAAGCCTGAACTAAAATGCCGTTTGGTTGTTTAAAACAATAAAACGTTGCATTTACATTAATCAGTGTGCTAGGTGGTAAGATAAACTGAGGTTCTCATCGAGCTGTATATTTCCAGTTGTTTTAAGTTGTTTTCTAATTTAGTGGTTAAATGGACGTTTTGGCCAGAAGGTATTTCCTTGCAGCCATTTTCTGATCAACACATCTGCCCTAAAACTGACGCAAACCGTGCAACTTCAAAAACTGTAGAGGACTTGAACCTATCACACTTCCTGAGCATGGAATGATACAATCTTGATCTGTTACACTGTATGATGGAAGATACCAGACTGCGTGAAATGTTACTGGAGCAGAATCAGAAAGGTCAAATGAATCCAACAACAACAGGAAAGCAAGTTATGGCTCTTAATGCTCTTATTATTAGCATTAAACTCTGAGAAGAGTGAGAGGAGGACGAGGGAAATGGAAACAGAAAAACAGGGCAGACGTTTGTCACAAAGTCATGCTGCGAGATTTTATTGTAGATCGTTTATGGTCAGGGGAATACTTTTGGTTCAGCTGTCGCACAAAACAGCAGAGGACCTTGTTGAAGATGGTGGATAATTGTGATTTTTGAACTCAGGCTTTCATGAATACTTTGTTCTCTCGAGTTTCCTATTTTAAAGAATGACAGAACCAGGAAGTCGGAGCTTCCTAATTAAAACACACCTCAATCAACTTAAAGAATGCATTGAAAAAAGCCTTAGTTATGTAAATTTCTTTTATGAACTTTGAGGGCTGACTGTAATTGGTACCAGTAATTAAAAAAAAAAAAAAATGTCCCATCTAAATAAATGTACTCAAAGTTCAATGTGAGTTTATGCTACTGCAATAAAAACTGTTTATTTTAGGGCGTTTTACACCTTTTTTACCAGATATTCCAAGAAATCTGTCCAGCACTATGTATGTATTATCTGTGGACATACAGGTCCTTCTCAAAATATTAGCATATTGTGATAAAGTTCATTATTTTCCATAATGTCATGATGAAAATTTAACATTCATATATTTTAGATTTATTGCACACTAACTGAAATATTTCAGGTCTTTTATTGTCTTAATACGGATGATTTTGGCATACAGCTCATGAAAACCCAAAATTCCTATCTCACAAAATTAGCATATCATTAAAAGGGTCTCTAAACGAGCTATGAACCTAATCATCTGAATCAACGAGTTAACTCTAAACACCTGCAAAAGATTCCTGAGGCCTTTAAAACTCCCAGCCTGGTTCATCACTCAAAACCCCAATCATGGGTAAGACTGCCGACCTGACTGCTGTCCAGAAGGCCACTATTGACACCCTCAAGCAAGAGGGTAAGACACAGAAAGAAATTTCTGAACGAATAGGCTGTTCCCAGAGTGCTGTATCAAGGCACCTCAGTGGGAAGTCTGTGGGAAGGAAAAAGTGTGGCAGAAAACGCTGCACAACGAGAAGAGGTGACCGGACCCTGAGGAAGATTTTGGAGAAAGGCCGATTCCAGACCTTGGAGGACCTGCGGAAGCAGTGGACTGAGTCTGGAGTAGAAACATCCAGAGCCACCGTGCACAGGCGTGTGCAGGAAATGGGCTACAGGTGCCGCATTCCCCAGACCTGGGCTACAGAGAAGCAGCACTGGACTGTTGCTCAGTGGTCCAAAGTACTTTTTTCGGATGAACGCAAATTCTGCATGTCATTTGGAAATCAAGGTGCCAGAGTCTGGAGGAAGACTGGGGAGAAGGAAATGCCAAAATGCCAGAAGTCTAGTGTCAAGTACCCACAGTCAGTGATGGTCTGGGGTGCCGTGTCAGCTGCTGGTGTTGGTCCACTGTGTTTTATCAAGGGCAGGGTCAATGCAGCTAGCTATCAGAAGATTTTGGAGCACTTCATGCTTCCATCTGCTGAAAAGCTTTATGGAGATGAAGATTTCATTTTTCAGCCCGACCTGGCACCTGCTCACAGTGCCAAAACCACTGGTAAATGGTTTACTGACCATGGTATCACTGTGCTCAATTGGCCGGCCAATTCTCCTGACCTGAACCCCATAGAGAATCTGTGGGATATTGTGAAGAGAACGTTGAGAGACTCAAGACCCAACACTCTGGATGAGCTAAAGGCCGCTATCGAAGCATCCTGGGCCTCCATAAGACCTCAGCAGTGCCACAGGCTGATTGCCTCCATGCCACGCCGCATTGAAGCAGTCATTTCTGCCAAAGGATTCCCGACCAAGTATTGAGTGCATAACTGTACATGATTATTTGATGGTTGACGTTTTTTGTATTAAAATCACTTTTCTTTTATTGGTCGGATGAAATATGCTAATTTTGTGAGATATGAATTTTGGGTTTTCATGAGCTGTATGCCAAAATCATCCGTATTAAGACAATAAAAGACCTGAAATATTTCAGTTAGTGTGCAATGAATCTAAAATATATGAATGTTAAATTTTCAACATGACATTATGGAAAATAATTAACTTTATCACAATATGCTAATATTTTGAGAAGGACCTGTAAGTAGGTTATCAAGAGTAAACGCGTTTCCCCTTTTTAAACAGTAAAGACATCTACAGTTTACTGCACTCTCTCGCTGTAAGGACTAGTTTTCAGTTTTGTGTTTTCAAATAATTTAATGATCCCAACAATTAAGAAGTGTGGAAGCTGTACATTAAAACCTCCCCGAAATAGCCTAATTTAATTCCATAAAGTTGCATTATACTGCATAAGTTTATGGTGTGTACTCAACTAAATATGTTTTCTATTCTACTTCTAAGTTGATATTTTTGCAAGCATTCTAAGTATTTTTGTGTGTTTTTTGCAGGTTGGTAGATCTGGATCCAGAGCCAGTGACCATAGTGGAGGGAGGAGGCCGGGATGGACCCACCTCTGGCAGGCCCCACGGCGATCTCTGCCGGCTCCGCAGCTCCTCACTGGAGATTAAAGAAAAAGAAATCAGAGAGAAGGGGTCAGAGATCCTCCGGGAACAGCTAGACGCAGCAAAGAGGGTGTTGTAACCTACTTTACGTTTGCACGCATGGGCACACTGAATATGCTTTGGAAATGAACAAAGAATAAAAAGCTGACACTGCAGAAGTTCTCCAGTAAAATGCGTTTCTGTCGTTTGCTTCTTTGCATCTCAGGAACTGAAACTGAAAGACAAGGAGTGCGAGCGTCTGTCGCAAGTCAGGAATCAGCTGGAGCAGGAGTTGGAGGAGCTGACTGCCAGTCTGTTTGAGGTCAGCAGTGTTCAACTCTTTCTGCTGATTGTAACTTTGATAGATGCTGACTGAGAGTCGTGCTGTAAAAGTTGTAAAATTAGCACAAATGGTTGTGTTTGAACCCACGTTATTGTTTTTCTAGTATTCCTCAGGGCATAAGGTTATGATAAAGGTCATAAACACAATAAATGCCAAACGTAATGCCAGATGTAGAAACGTGGGAATGAAACGTCCTATGTTAAGCATCTGGAGACTTTCTTTGACAGGAGGCCCATAAGATGGTACGTGAAGCTAATGTGAAACAAGCAGGAGCAGAGAAACAACTGAAGGAGGCTCAAG
This sequence comes from Girardinichthys multiradiatus, assembly GCF_021462225.1. NCBI lineage: Eukaryota > Metazoa > Chordata > Actinopteri > Cyprinodontiformes > Goodeidae > Girardinichthys > Girardinichthys multiradiatus. The sequence continues at coordinate 24,088,483 of NC_061795.1, read as the reverse complement.
GAAAGGTGTGCCAAGTTATTGTTTATCTTTTTCATTATGAAGGCCTTTTATCCAGTTTACCCTTCTATAACACAAAGTTAATTAATATTTGTGTCTGCATTTTGTTTCCCAGATTGACGTTCTGCAAGCAGAGGTGACCGCGCTCAAAACTCTGGTGTTGACATCCACACCTTCCTCACCTAACCGGCAGCTGCATCCTCAACTGCAGTCCACGGGTGCCGGAGGATCCTACAAACGTGGCGCAGGCCACATCCGCAACAACAGCGTCAGCGGAGCCTTTCAGACCTCATCTGGAAAACCCGACCCTTCAGCTGTTTCTGTTCAGTCTGTGGCTAATGAGGAGCGAGAGGTAAGTTGTAGAAATATTTTTCTCTCCTCTCTGTTCTTCTGGACTTGTGCATTCCTCTTTTCCTGTTCATTCCTCTCTTTTCGAGCCAGATCCTTTGCATTCAGCTGAGTTGTCTTTTCTCTTTTTTCATCTGCAGCTACTAACCCCTCCCTGACCTGTTCTTCCTGTCACTGGTGTCTCTTCCTTTCTCAGCCTGCTGTTCCTGCTCTCCTTTCTCTGATTCTCCGCTGCTACCAGGCCAGTCAGTCAGTGTAAACGCTGGCAGGACCAGGGGGAGGGCCTAGGTACTGATAACAAACAGGTAACCTAGTCATAAGACATTTATTCTCTATACTGTAGTGTGTCATTTGTTAAGCGAGAGTATAATTATTCTACTTTCAGGTTTTTAAATGCATCATTAAATCGTACCATTTTTTGTTATGAAATATAAAAATTGTTCCCAGTACCTTTTGATAATGAGTCACTGAACATCTGGAAGTTCCCAGACAGTCGGTCGATCCTTTAAATATGTAAAAAACAATATGAGACGGTGACATCAGAGCAAGAGTTGTGTCTCCCATTCTGACGCAGCTGAACACTGTGCAGTGTTAATTGTGTTGATAAAAGATTCATGGTTTCTGTCAACAACCGTTTTTTTTCCTAGATGAAAGCTAAATAAAAAATCTTACAGATCGGCGACATCAGCGATTCAAAAAAGAGACCCAAATATGGGAAGGTGATGAAACAAACAGATGTAAATGTCGTCATGTGGAAAAAAAAAAAAAAAAAACAGCCACTGAGACTGAATCCTCCTCAGCAGAGATGGAGTTTACATCTTTCTATTGAAGGATCTTATGATCGAGAGAAGAAATGCTCCTGGACCGATGTGAAAAACAACAGAAATAGTCTTTGTGGAGCTTTTGGTGCAGGGACACCTGAGAGTAGGCCCTCCTGAAATCCGAATTCTTAACTTGATGAGGAATATTGTTTGTATTTTGTAAACAATGCACATCATATGTAGGAGTTTTAGTTTTTGAAACATTGTAAAAAAAAAAACCCTAATCCAAATGAAGTTGTGTTATTTCGCAAGACATGTGTCTATTTCAAAACATTCCTTTACTTTAGTTTTATCCTAGGATAAATATTTCATATAGATGTAAAAAATAAATATTCCTTTTAAAATGTCAGAAGCCCTAAAAACACATTTTCTTGTAACTAAATTGATATTAATCGACTTAGTCATATTAGTCAACTAAAACAGGACAGAAACCTAATTTTAAATTTTCACTTCTAGCATGCTGCTTTTGGACACGTGTGACTTTTGCTTCTTCCTAGTTTCATGTGTAATTTGATTTAAAAGTATTTTATAATTCCGAAGGAACCTAATTTGAAACTAAGTTCTGGGTGTAAATCGGAGATATATTTAAAATCACCGCCTCTGACTAATAAACTCGCTCTGTTACTATTCGCGAGAATTATTTACTGTCATAAGCTGGTAGCCACATGACAGAAATACCAACTACTATAGAAATATTTAAATATATATTAATAGAAACTGTGTCTTTACACATTAATAGCCATTCTATGGTAGGCATGTTTAAATATATGGGTTCAGTTATTTAAACACAATGAAAAAGTAGTTTTACTGAAAAATAGTGTCACCCCTGGGAAAGATGTGTACAGATGCCCTAAAATAATTCACTTTTATTGGGCAGTGGCCCAAGATGTCCCTTTTTGGAGCTGTTCTTTTACCTCCCGTACTATCTTCATCACTGCGCTTTAGGTGGTAAGATAAACCATCTAGCCTTGTCAGAGTCCCAGTTGTTTTAAGCTTTTTAATTAAAGCTTTCAATCCCTGGCATTAATTTATAAAACTACTGGACCTTGCAAAATAATTTATACCATTTGTATTTTTTAACATTTTGCCACATTACAACCAAACACACGGTAGTGCATCATAGTGAAGTGAAAATGAAAACGGTTGGTACATGTGTATCCAGCAATATTGCTGTCAGAAGTCACCTGATCAGCAAAGAGTTAGGTAATCAGGTCACCTATGCTTGTGTTAATCTCAGTGTAAACACAGCTCTTTTATGAAGGCCTCAGAGGTTTGTTAGAGAAGACTTTCAAAAACCATATATCTTTTTCCTTCTGCTTTAAAGTTTTATGTTTCTTTGTGTTGATCCATAAAATCCTAATGAAGCACCATGAGGTTTGGGTTGTAATGTGAAAAAGTTCAAGGGGTACGATTACTTTTGCAAGACAATGTAGGTTTATCTGTCAGCGCCAGTCATTTTGACCAATCTAGGACCACATACCAGAGGACACAGAACCTTTTATTTCACAAGTTGAAACATTTTTAATCAAATTGTTTTTCAGGCACTTTGCAAATAGATTTGGAAAAAAGAACATTCGGCACCTTTTAGAAGGAGAAGATTATCACACGGGCACAAACGGTTCCTATTGTGGGAGCTCACACTACCACAACCACTGTGATAGAAAGCCAGGAAATGAAGTAATGGTTGAGGATTAATAACTTCTTTTTGAGGTGACTCTCATACGGTTCCAGTCAGAGGTTTACATGCAGTCATCATTAATGTATATTCATGGTAATCTTCCTAATGATGCCAATGAACCCTTTTTAACACTTCAATGACTGTATAACATACACCGTCAAAGAAACAAAAAGAAATTTGACCATAACTTGTTCTTCAATGTGTATTTTTGTCAAATCCATGAAAGGATATTTAAAAGAAATATGTACATACACCTGTAATACACCTCTAATATTTAGGTAAATGTTTCTTAGTAAGTTGCACCTGGAGTTTGGTAACCATCTACATGCTTATGTCTTAATCTTAATTCTGGCTGAATATTTGACCACTTTTCTTGATTAATTTGGTAGAGATGACTTAAATCCCCTCCTTGAACCATCACCTTAACGTGGTGGAGGGGTTTGAGTGCTCAAATGATCCTAGAGGCTATGTTGTCTGGGGCCTAAATGCCCCTGGTAGGGTCTCCCATGGCAAACAGGCTCTAGGTGATGGGTCAGACAAAGAGTGGTTCAAGAATCCCTCATGAAGAAAAAAATATCGAGGCACGTGACGTCGCCCAGTACGGCGGAGCCGGGGTTCCACCCTGGAGCCAGGCCTGGGGTCGGGACTCGTCGGAGAGCGCCTGGTGGCCGGGTTGCTCCTTGCGGGACCCGGCCGGGCCAAGCCCGAATGAGAGACGCAAGGCCATCCCCCAGTGGGCCCACCACCTGCAGGGGCAACCGTGAGGGACCGGTGCAAAGAGGATTGGGTGGCGGACGAAGGTGGAGACCTCAGCGGCCCGATCCCCGGATGCTTAGGCTGGCTCTAGGGACGTGGAATGTGACCTCGCTGGGGGGGAAGGAGCCTGAGCTTGTGCGGGAGGTCGAGAGATATCGACTAGAAATAGTCGGGCTTGCCTCCACGCACAGCGTGGGCTCTGGAACCCATCTCCTTGAGAGGGGTTGGACTCTCTTCTACTCTGGAGTGGCCCACGGGGAGAGGCGGCGGGCTGGTGTGGGTTTGCTTGTTGCCCCCCAGCTCAGCCGTCTCGTGTTGGGGTTTACCCCAGTGGATGAGAGGGTCGTATCCCTGCGCCTTCGGGTTGGGGAGAGGTCTCTGACTATCATTTCAGCCTACGGGCCGAGTGGCAGTGCGGAGTACCCGGCCTTCTTGGCGTCTCTGTCGGGGGTGCTGGATAGTGCCCCTCCCGGGGACTCCATTATTCTGCTGGGGGACTTCAACGCCCACGTGGGGAACGACAGTGACACCTGGAGAGGCGTGCTCGGGAGGAATGGCCTCTCCGATCTGAATCCGAGTGGTGTTTTGTTATTGGACTTCTGTGTTAGTCACGGTTTGTCCATAACGAACACCATGTTCAAACATAAGGTTGTCCATCAGTGGACTTGGCACCAGGACACCCTAGGCAGGAGGTCGATGATCGACTTTGTTGTCGTATCATCAGATCTTCGGCTGCATGTTTTGGACACTCGGGTGAAGAGAGGGGCTGAGCTGTCCACTGATCATCACCTGGTGGTGAGTTGGATCCGCTGGAGGAGGAGAAAGCCAGTCAGACTTGGCAGGCCCAGGCGCATAGTGAGGGTCTGCTGGGAACGTCTGGCGGAGCCCTCGGCCAGGGATGTATTCAACTCCCACCTCCGGGAGAGCTTCGACCAGATCCCGGGGGATGTTGGAGACATAGAGTCCGAGTGGACCATGTTCTCCGCATCTATTGTCGATGCTGCTGCCCGTAGCTGTGGCCGTAAGGTCTGCGGTGCCTGTCGCGGCGGCAATCCCAGAACTCGGTGGTGGACACCGGCAGTAAGGGATGCTGTTAAGCTGAAGCAGGAGTCCTATCGGCTGTGGTTGGCTTGTGGGACTCCTGAGGCGTCTGACGGGTACCGTGAGGCCAAGCGTGCTGCGGCCCGGGCTGTGGCAGAGGCAAAAACACGGGCCTGGGAGGAGTTCAGTGAGGCCATGGAGAAGGACTACCGGTTGGCCTCGAAGCGATTCTGGCAAACCGTCCGTCGCCTCAGGAGGGGAAAGCAGTGCTTCGCCAACACTGTTTATAGTGGGGGCGGGAGACTGCTGACCTCGACTAAGAACATTATCGGGCGGTAAAAGGAGTACTTCGAGGATCTCCTCAATCCTGCCATCACGCATTCCGTGGTGGAAACAGAGGCTGGGGACTCGGGGTCGGACTCTTTCATCACCAAGGCTGAAGTCACCGAGGTGGTTAAAAAGCTCCGCGGTGGCAAGGCTTCGGGGGTGGATGAGATCCGCCCTGAGTACCTCAAGTCTCTGGATGTTGTAGGGCTGTCATGGTTGACACGTCTCTTCAACATTGCGTGGCGGTCGGGGACAGTGCCTCTGGACTGGCAGACTGGGGTGGTGGTCCCCCTTCATAAGAAGGGGGGCCGGAGGGTGTGTTCCAACTACATGGGGATCACACTCCTCAGCCTCCCTGGTAAGGCCTACGCCAGGGTATTGGAGAGGAGAGTCCGGCCGATAGTCGAAACTCGGCTTCAGGGGGAGCAGTGTGGTTTTCGTCCCGGCCGTGGAACACTGGACCAGCTCTATACCCTCTACAGGGTGCTCGAGGGTTCATGGGAGTTTGCCCAACCGGTTCACATGTGTTTTGTGGACCTGGAGAAGGCATTCGACTGTGTCCCTCGTGATGCCCTGTGGGGGGTGCTCCAGGAGTATGGAATCGGGGGCCCTTTACAAGGGGCCATCCGGTCCCTGTACGAGCGGAGCAGGAGTTTGGTCCGCATTGCCGGCACTAAGTCGGACCTGTTCCCGGTGCATGTTGGACTCCGGCAGGGCTGCCCTTTGTCACCGGTCCTGTTCATAACTTTTATGGACAGGATTTCTAGACGCAGCCAAGGGCCGGAGGGGGTCGGGTTTGGGGACCAGTGGATTTCGTCTCTTCTTTTTGCAGATGACGTGGTCCTGCTGGCCCCCTCTAGCCAAGACCTACAGCATGTGCTGTGGCGGTTCGCAGCCGAGTGTGAAGCAGCTGGGATGAGGATCAGCTCCTCCAAGTCCGAGGCCATGGTACTCGACCGGAAAAGGGTGGCTTGTCCTCTTCAGGTTGGAGGGGAGTTCCTGCCTCAAGTGGAGGAGTTTAAGTATCTCGGGGTCTTGTTCACGAGTGAGGGAAGAATGGAGCGGGAGATCGACAGACGGATCGGTGCGGCTGCCACAGTAATGGGGGCGCTGTGCCGGTCCGTTGTGGTGAAGAGAGAGCTGAGCCGAAAAGCAAAGCTCTCAATTTACTGGTCGGTGTACGTTCCTACCCTCACTTATGGCCATGAACTTTGGGTCATGACCGAAAGAACGAGATCCCGGATACAAGCGGCTGAAATGAGCTTCCTCCGTAGGGTGGCCGGGCACTCCCTTAGAGATAGGGTGAGGAGCTCGGCCATCCGGGAGGGGCTCGGAGTAGAGCCGCTGCTCCTCCACATCGAGAGGAGCCAGTTGAGGTGGCTCGGGCATCTATACCGAATGCCTCCTGGACGCCTTCCTTGGGAGGTGTTCCAGGCACGTCCCACCGAGAGGAGGCCCAGGGGACGGCCCAGGACACGCTGGAGGGACTATGTCTCTCGGCTGGCCTGGGAACGCCTTGGGCTCCCCCTGGAGGAACTGGAGGAGGTGTCTGGAGAGAGGGACGTCTGGGCGTCTTTGTTGAGTCTGCTGCCCCTGCTGCCCCCGCGACCCGGTCCTGGATAAAGCGGAAGACGACGAGTACGAGATTACTTAAATTTGTCGGTTTCTGGATGCAGAATAGGACCGAAGTTAGGGCTTTAGGTAGGCCAGTCCAGAAGCTTCAATGTTGTCTGTTTTGTCCAGTTTTGATGTGTGTTTGTTGTGCTGTTGAAACACCAAACACATAACCAGTTTCAACCACTTAACCCAAACTGGTATTCTTAGATGAAAGGGAGGAAGTTGGGATGTTTAAGAACAACCTTGGAAGCACTGAAGCTCAACTCCGCCCTGAGCTGGAAACTGGAACACCAGCATCTCTGTCCACATTGAAGCAAGTGTTGCTGTGGAATGAAAGGACGCCAACCAAAAAACAAGCCCCTTCACCAAAATCAACACTTTGTGGGTTAACATGCAAAGCTGCCCACAAGGACAAAGCAGACACGTTTTTATGAACGTTTTCTGGCTAAACTTGACAGAAATTGAACTATTTGCTTACAATGACAGAATGTATGTTCTGAGAAGTTAAGGTGATGGTTTCAATGCTTAAAACACTACCAGCTGTCAAGCATGGTGGTGGTAACATTATGCTGGGGGTCTGTTTCACTACAGGTGCGTTGGTACAGGTGCGTTACATAAAGTGGTTGAAATAATGAAGGAGAGCTACCTCCAAAATCTTCATCGGCTTCTCATCAAATAAAAAGAAAAAGCTAGATTAGTTGTTCTTGAACGTCCCTTTTTTCCTTTTCCTAAGGGTGACAGTTTGGGTCAGATGGATAAAATGTATGGCTATTCCAACAGGATAATGAATCTAAAGGACATCAAAATTAGTTTTTGAAAGGAAGAAGTAGGTTGATAATTAACCCCTTGAGATGACCCTCAAACCACCGACATCAAGGCTATTTGAAATGTGTTGACTAGGTTTAAATTTCAAGTCCATGCCAGGAAACCAACCAAATAAAATGAAGTGTGCCAGTTTTGCCAAGAAGAGTAAAATATGGGTTTTCATATGGTGGAGTATTTTTAACGTCTAACACAAATTTATTGTCTCAAACACAAGAAATATGTTTCATGTAAACCTTTTCTGAGAGCACATAAGGGTTCTCATACAGACTTGCTAATTAAAAGAGGTTAATGTAGATTGTACCTTCTGGACCCACAGAGAGTCAATTTACTAATTTGTCTCTACAGATGGACTCGGTTCTGTTTGCAGAGTTTTTGTTGTGGAAGGAACATCCGAGTCGGGACCGATCCACCGCCTTCCTGAGTCGCATTTACAGAGAAGACATCGGACCCTGCCTCTCTTTCACAAGATCAGAGGTCAGAACCTCACTGACTTGCTCCTCTTATATCTGTGTGTGTGTGTGTGTGTGTGTGTGTGTGTGTGTGTGTGTGTGTGTGTGTGTGTGTGTGTGTGTGTGTGTGTAGGGCGGTTGTGTTAACGTTAATGTTGCTGTTTTCCACAGCTGTCCCAGCTGATTCAGAGAGCCGTGGAAAACAACTCCCTGACTATCGAGCCTGTGGCCATGTCAGCTTTACCGATGGTTAAAGCATCTGCTTTAGAGTGTGGAGGTCCTAAGTGAGTCTGCATGTTTGCCATCAATAGCCATTCTGTCCTCTGTTTCACCACCTGGCGGCTAAGTCGATCACTATTTTGGGTCTGGGCTCATTCACTGATGATTTCTGATCCTTGCTGTAGTTTTTCCACTGTCTCACTGTTCAAGCAGTTGAATCAATTGGCTCATTTCCAGTCACTGTCTGACCTATAACCTTTTTCTTTTCCAGTGGATTTAGGGGTTCGGTAGAGACGTAAGTCCCCTCAGGAATCAGTCATCCCTTGTAATTTGCACTAACTTGTGTTTCTGTCTCCCCATCCAGATGTGTTAAAAACCAAATCTTTAAATGTTGCATGTCTTTGCATGAATACAAGCTACAACTCTTTCCTTTGCTTTCTGTGACTAACTCTCTGTTATCGTTTACCTCAGTTTTTTTCCTGAGTCTCTTTGAAAAGCTTCATCTCTGTGAAGTCCTTCAGTGTCATGCAAAAGTATTCACACCATCAACGTTTTTCACATCTTGTCATGGTGTAACAGTAAACGTCAATGTATTACATTGGGATTTTTTGTGATACACCAACACAAAGCCGTTCATGATGGAAGGACAAGGATGTTTATTTGTCATTGTATTGGTACTGCAAAAGTTTGGTGGCAAAACATCCTGACTATAGTATCCTAGTAACTATAATAAATGTAAAAAAAATATTTAAAACTAACGTAAAAACAACACAAAAATATAAAGGTGCAGAAAAATAGTACATAATTTAAAAATTTTTTTCATAGAGAATAATTCTTTAGATTTGTATTCAGTCCCCTTTAGTCTGATACCCTTAAATAAAATCCAGTGCAACCAATTATGTAATCTTATAATCAACCCAAGACCTCAGAGGTTTGTTAGAGAGAAATTTGTGAAAAATCAGCATCATGAAGACCTGCTGATAGGCAGCTGATAAGTCAGGGAGAAAGTTGTAGAGAAGTTGATAGCAAGGTTAGGTTATAAAACAATATCTCAAGCTTTGAGCATCTCCTAGAGCCCTTTCAGTCCATCATCTGAACATTGAAAGAGTATGGAGTAAGGAGCCAATATGACTGCGGTAACTATGGAGGAGCTGCAAAGTTACTATGTAGGCGAATCTATTAAGAGGACCAACATCAGATTCCACAAACCTTGCCTTAATAACATAGTGGTGAGAAGAGAGACATTGTTGGAAGAAATTCATAAGAAGTCCTGTTAACGTTTGCCACAAGCCATGTAAGGGACATAGGAAGCATGATGTGGGGAGATCTACAGCAAGGTCAGAGATGTTGGCCCCATGAAAGATGTATTAAAATATTTACAAGAAATTTGAGGGGTGTACTCACTTTTGTGAGAGACTGTATTTAGTCAAAGTCTAGTCTTAATTCCGATTGATGCTGACAGACACCTTCCATCCAATCTGACTGAGCTTGAACTATTTAGCAAAGAAGAATGGGGAAAAATGTTCTTAAGTATAACCGAGATGTTCAGAGTTGGTAGAGATAATAACCCAAAAGGGTTGCAGCTGTAACTGCACCAAAGGCTGGTTTTAGAAAATATTGACCCAGAGGCTGAATACAACTGCACTCCGTCTCTCCACCTTACAATTATGCCCTACTCTGTGTCACATCAAATCTCAAAAAATACATTAGTTTGTGTTTGTAACATGACAAAATGAGTAAAAAGTTCATAGAGTTTATTGTTTTGTTAAATACTGACTTTCTACATATTGGAGCAGAAATAGTTTAACAGCTGATCTGTCTGCTTGTAGAAAATGCGCTCTAAGCGGCTTGTCGCGAGTCTGCCGGCATCGCATCAAGCTGGGCGACAAGGGGAGCTACTATTACATCTCTCCATCAAGCCGAGCTCGGGTACCCACTGCTGTTTATTTACAAACTTCGTCATAAATAGTTGTGTTGCTGCTGTGAAAAGCCAACGAGTGTGAATGTTTTATGTCATCGTTCTAGATCACGGCTGTGTGTAATTTTTTCACTTATATCCGGTACATCCAGCAGGGCCTGGTGAGGCAAAATGGTAAATTAACACAATCATCTGGCTTGTACCTTTATTTTACCGACAGGGATCTTGTTTGATTGCATGTTTTTTCTGTCTTCTTCCAGCGGAACAGATGTTCTGGGAGGTGATGAGACTTCGCAGAGAGATGACCGTCGCCAAGTTGGGTTTCTACCTCACGGACCAGGGTTAAATAACTTGACGGTCATCCTGTCCTGATTAGCCACACAAGTCTGGGAGTTACAGAAGTCTAATTTCAGTTTTTGATCATTAGTGCTGAGGCTTAGCTCCGCCAACCAAGGGAAGCAAGACAGATGGCACTTTTGGGAATGTAATGAGACAATCAAACCATCACTGTTGGATAGCGACCTGAAAATAACAGTGAGGTTATTGCTGGGATTATTATTAACTCCACTCACAGTATCTATTAGGTAATACGAAGGCTAGCTCTAAAGAAATGTTCTACACAACATCTTATTGGAGCTCAGTGGGTTTTTTGTGGTTCAGAGGGACCCAACAGAATTAAAACCCTCTATGGAGTTTAGTTTTCTCTTAACTTGAAATATGCAACATTTGTTTCTCACTAGATGCTTAACCCCCTACCTGCATCCTAAACATCCCATCCAACACTTCTTTCTGTGTCAGCAGTCTTACTTGTGTGCTGCCCTGCCTTGTGTTAACATCATAAACTAGTCACCTTCAGCCTCTTACAGCTTCCTGTGATGCCTTCATGTAACCAGATGTGTTCTCATTCACTCTCAGCAGTCAAAGCTTTACAGTGTACAGAAGATAATAGAGCTTTATTACAGTTAATTACAATGCTTCAAATGTAAATGTGCACTATTCAATGAACAGTACTATAAACAAGCCATAAATTACATAGCCATATTAGACAATGAAGATTTACCTCAGAATGTAAATGTCTTATAATAGCCCATTTTTTGTTTTGAATAAAAATCTTTTGATGGTGAAAATGAAGGATTTAGTGTTAAGTGCAATATTTGCTTCTTAGCCAAATTATTGATTTGATGTTTTTTTTTTTTTTAACTCAATGTAATGATGAATAATTGTGGAAACACTCCAATAAACAAAGGCACTGTTGGTAAAATGTGATGTTTGTGTCATCTGCTGGTTTTAATGACAGGGTTGTTTATTACGCCCCAGCGTAAGACAAAGGAAGGGCCACTGGTTTCTTTTCACGTTAATGTCAGGACCGGCCTGAGGTATAAGCAATCTAAGCTATAAAGTGTGGAAATATCAGGAATTTGATATCAATATGTTTAAGGTCTGTAAAAATAAAAGGATATGGGAAGATGTTTGTATTTGCAGACTTCATTCTATGTATTTTCCTTCCTTATGTTCTACCATCCTTCCTCTGATCATTTTATCTTTGTCTTTTACCTCTGTTGCTTACTTGTTTCCCACTTCCACTCCTTGTGTCCTTCCTTTTATTCCTTCCTTCCTTCCCATTTCCTTGTTTTGTAGGTATTTTTTATAGATACTAAAGCTATAGAAACATTTGCCAGAAATGTATAGGGAACCTTTAGTATTTAACATTTTGACATGAGTTTAAAGGACTGGGAGGTCTGGGAAGCTGAGTCTAAAATTTCGACCTGATAAATGTGTTGGAACCTTGTTTGCTGCTGCTGAAGGTGGCCACAAAGAGAGCTGGATTTCTGACACAACATAGATCTTAAACCTTCAGATTTATGTTTTTTCACTAAAAACACTTTTCTAAAAGTAGTTGATGAGCGTACTAATTATAAACACAACATATTTCTGCTGCTTGGGTCTGTGCTCGGTCACATTTCATGCATAGTGAAACAAAAATATCTCTTTTAAGCGCAGCTAATTAATCTTGACCCCTTCATCCTTACACCACCAATAAAGATGTGTTAAACACTACCGTACACAAGAAACCAGATAAAATGAATAAAACCTGTTAAGAAATAACATTACATTGTGGAGGCAATGTGCTGCTGAGTTAATAAATGCACAGTGACAGATATAGTGAATTTAAAACATTTTGTCAATTTGGAAAATCTGTTGTTGGCTCATTAATCAACTATGTGAACAGTTTTAACTGGACAGCGTGCAGAAGATCAAGCATATAAAGAAGATGTTTGTGGTGTTGTGAAGACTGATGAGCTAAACTTGAAGTGGTCCTTGAAATCAAATAGTCTTTCAGGTCCCATCCAATCTTCTGTCTCCTCACCATGATAGAAAAACATTCTGACCCACAGTTGCCTAACATATTTGTAAGCAGTAAACAGGCTCAGTCACACTAAGACTGGAAATCTGTTTTTGGAGCAAACATTCCTGTAAGATTTCCAGTTTCCGGATTAAAGCAGGTTCTGTAGATTTCTGTTTTCATGACCTGCCTGGACCGACTACCGGAGACATGTACGAATAGTTTGGCCTGGGGTTTTATGAATGGATGCTGTCGTCATGTGGGGATAAAATGTGACGTCACGTGTCATTTAGGAGGGACTTATTATTAAACCATGGCTTGTTTGGCCACTCTGTGGCACCTTTGTAAGTAAGTGAGAACAGATTATAAAGGTCAACTGTTCCCCTGGTTGCATTCAGCAGAGATCAATTCTTCAGACTTTGGAAAGTATCTGCAAGAAACAAATTTAGATATTTGTTAACATTAAATCAACCGTTTTTAAAAATATTTTGATATTAAAAAGCTTTTGAAATTATTGTTAACTTTGGGTTTGTGGACTTGCATTATGTTGCAAAAGTAAAATTTTCACACTTTGTGAAGTTTAAACTGCAGCCTTCAGTGTATTTATTGGGATTTTACACAGCAGACCATAATAGCACGAACCTGGGAAGTGGAAATGATACATGGTTTTTGAAATTGTATATATTCAGCCACCTTCACTTCAGTCACAGCTGCGAGTGTTTTTTGGATCTTTCTACCATCTAGAAACAGTTATATTTGCCCATTCTTTTTTGCGAAATAGCACAGGATCAGACAGACTTGATGGAGAGAGTTACTGAGAAATAACTTCCATGGCTTCTCAATTGGATTTAGGCCTAGACTTTGACTAACATAATTATGCTTTGATCTAAACCATTCCATTGTAGCTCTGGCTGCATGTTTAGGGTAATTGTCCTGCAGGAAGGTGAACCTCTCCTCAAGATGAAGACATTCAGCGGGACTTTGAGGTGGAGACATGGAATGATAGGGCGTACGCCCATAATGCTGCAGGACTGTCTGAGCTCAACATAAAGCACACAGCAAAACAGATACGGCATAAGTCAAAAATTTCCCGTTGCCTTTCAGAACAATGGAAACAGAAAGCACACAAATTACTCGGGATTACTTTTACCCGAATAAAAAGATTCCAGGTATTTAAATCCTGGGACTCAGGTTTTCATCCATGATTCCTCTGTATTTAGCTCCATCCATCCTCTATTAAAGTCTAACATGGTTCCCTGGTGGAAGAAAACAGCCCCACAGCATGATGCTGCCAACACCATGTTTCACCATAGGTATAGTGTGTTCAGGGTGATGCACCGATGTAGCTATACTGAGATCAAATTTAACACAGGAGGACTTTATTATCTAATTAGGTGAATTGTGAAGGAAGTTGATTGCACTAAATTTCACGTAGGGTAAACAAAGTAAAGTAGCAGTACATGCCCCAATTTTCTGAATTTTATTTGTAAAAGATTTCGAAAACCATGTATCCTTTTCCATCAATTTCACATGTGTGAAAATGTTCAAGAGGTATAAAAACATTTGCAAGATACTACGCAGAACTCATGTATAAGCCCTGTTTCAACGTTTGCGAACACACCTTCGATAACAGATCAGAACCAACACCAGTCCAGCTGCACCAATGACCACCACTATCACTGCAGCCACAATGGAGACAGCAGACAGCGAAGAGGGCTCTGGATCACAGCAGTTCAGGATTAGAAATGACAGATGTCACTACTGATATGTACAATGTTTACATTCTTTCATTCTTCTGAACTGACCTGAGCAAAGGAAGGAACCAGCTGTGTTGAAGCATTCCAGATGTTGTTGACAAGAAGAGATCAGTTCCTCACACTCATTAATATCTACAGAAAAAGGTTTTAACCATGATGCAATAGTTTAAAAAGTCCATACTTTATAAAGAATTTACTTTTTTAGACAATCATTTTCACAAAGTATCCTTAAAACATTACTTTTATTGCATTGTTGCAATCATAAACTTTATAGAGATAATTTGCAGCACATATAAATGTCAACTATTAATCAAAATACTGTAAGTTTTGTCTAGTACATTCAAGTCTAAATGAAGGTATATATGTAGCGCAGTTTCTATATCGGTATTTAAAGTACAAAATAAATCAAGAAATCCACTAAAAACAACTTATGCACTAACCCATGAATTACATACACACATTTTCTCTTTAAAACATTCAATGATATTTCATTTATTTTGCTCTATAACTCTAATAAAAACTACTTAATGTAACCATTTTACTTCATGAAAACTGCTTCTTAGGAATAAAATTGGCACTTGCGACGTGCAATACTCTAATCCTCCATTAGGGGTCATAACACAGCAGGGTTTGATGAAAATACCAACAGGCAGAGGTCTCAGACATTGACTTAAAGGTACATTTGATGTTATAGGGTTGTATGAACAATTTGCAATGAATGGGGTTAGCAAATGTTTATTCTACCTTGACATGTTGGAGGTGGGGAGCTCCACTTCTGGCTCTCTGCATCACAGCTGATGGATGGAGAGCCCAGGAGCTTGAATCCAACTTGACACTGATAAAGGATGGTGGAGTTGCACAGTAAGGAGTAACCAGAGTGAATCCTGGGTATTGGGCCACAGGCAGGATCTGAAGGAGACCCAGTTTTAAAACAAAAATACAGATTTCAACATCTCCTCTTTTCCACTTCCTCACCTGTGATTGGCTCTTTCCAGGGGCTGAGGTCGAGATGAGGGATGAGTGGATGGGAACAGGTCAGCATGTCTTCAGGGCTTTCAGTGCGTGAAAAAGGGTCCACAGGAACACGGGTGACGTGGCTGTTGTCACAAATGATGCGGGACAGAGAGACGTTGTGCAGGTGTCTCCTCTGGGTTCTGGTAAAAACGCCATTCCTCTCCCACCAGAACCTGGACAAACAAAAACATATTAAATTGTCCCCTTCCTGTAAAATTATTCAATTTTGTTTTTTACTCCTACCTGTCCCCATCTCTCAGTGCTCTGAACTGTCTGGCCAGGAGGCAGGACAGCAGCGGTCCCACTCGTCCTCCGGGCAGAGCTGGCTCCGATATGGCCCCCACCCACACATCAATGTTGTGTGGGGTCCCGTATAAGATCTTGAATTTGTGAGCCAAAGTGAAGTTCCCAAAAATTTCTGCCATATCCGACGTCGTGTTGGGAACAGAGAGATTACAGAACCTTCGCCATGAGCTGTATCCTGATGGATGAGAAGAGAGAGGTAAGAAGAGATTTTCATAGTTTTTTTTAAAATATTGAATGATTTCCAGGACAGCTGGAGTATATTTCAAAACAGTAAAAATGGTTTAGGCTTTATGTATGTATTTGAGTTTGCATGTATAATTTTGATCATGTGTGGTTTAGAGCAAATCCACACCCAATTCCTGTTTTTAAAGCAATGCAAGTTTTATGTTGTTTCAACCCTGAAATAAGAATGGCTATAAAGGTAAAGAAAGTCTAAAAAAGGGGGTTCTCAAGGTCCCTCTTGTGGGGGAAGGAATATTGCAAAACAAAACATGAGAAGTCTTATATCCCTGTGAAAATATACAATAGATCAAACTTAGAAAGTAAATTACCAGAATGTTTTGGCATGACTTGAGATAAAAAAAAAAAAGAAAAACAGGTTTTCTAAATAAGTTAAAACAGAATAATCTTATCCAACAACTTTCTGCGCAGCTAATTTAGGGCTTCCTTAACAAAATACCTAGTCCTTCAGAACAAAGGGTGGATTATGTAGCCGTGTTTCATAAACTATACTAAGTTTCTGTTTTTGTTACTTACAAATGAATGCACTGAGATTATTGTGCATCAAAACAAGGCAGTAAAACTGGATGACATTAATCCTTAAACCTAGAAGAAATTTTAATGCGTTTTAATGGGGCGACGGTGGCCACGGTGGTAGGGATTGTGACCGGTGGGGTTGCTAGGGTTCGCTCCGTCCCTCTCAGGCACTGTGTCCTTGGGCAAGACACTTCTCCCCCTTGCCTCCGGATGGTGGTCAGAAGGCCTGGTGGCGCCTGTGTATGGCAGCCTCGCCTCCGTCAGTGTGCCCCAGGGCAGCTGTGGCTACATTGTAGCCTACCACTCTCAGTGTGTGAATGTGTGTGTGACTGATTGTAGTGTAAAGTGCTTTAAAGTCCCTGGACTTGATGAAGCACTAAACAAGTTCAAGCCATTTGCCATTTAACATTGAATGTGCCAGACGCTTATTACTTTTACATACAGTGCCTTGGAAAAGTAAACTTATTTGTCATGTAACATCCACAAGAAATGTATTGTTTAGATTTTACATAATAGACCAACACAAAGTAGTGCGTAATTGTGAAGTAGAAGAAAAACAATTTGTTTGATTGGTTTTCTGAATTAAAAGAAAATGTAAAAAGGGTGGAACTTGTCCATTAAGCTCCTGAGTCAACACTCGATTTACACTTGAAATACAGCTGCAAATCTATGTCTATATATGAGGTAAGAAAGCTGATTACCAGGCAAGCCATGGTCCCGGCCCCTCTGCAGGTTTAGGGCCCCGAGGTCAAGAGGCATTCCGCCCTGTGCCTGAAAGAGCCTTTCTGTGAGCTCCTCCACCATCATCTGACCTGGAGTCTGCAGCTTGGCGGGAGACAGCAACATGCCTCGCAGCACAGGGTCAATACCACCTAAAAAAATATCAGGAGAGAATGAATGACAAATACTAAAACTTAACTAATGTAGTTTTAGATATAGGCCCTTATTTACCTTCCTGCACAACCCTCCATGAAGCAAACAGAGAGTGATGCAGAGGCAGAGGCGGATACTTGGAGTTAAAGGTGTATTCTGGACCAAGCCGGGTCACTACTGGCTGCACTGTGACGTGGGCAAAGCGAAATGCAGCTGTAGCGAACGTGTTGGCGATGCTTGGGTCCATGTCTGGATCATACCTCTGGTAGGAGGGCAATAGCCTGGACATGGCTCTCTCACCAAGCACTCGTGGCAGGTAGTGCTCCCAGGTTAGGATCTGGAAAAGGAAATGAATTGGAGTCACTTGGATGTGAAAGGATGTCTAGTTTAGGGGTCTAAAGAGCCATTTGTGGCTCTTAATAGCTGACTCTCTTAGTAACGTTGTCTAAAACTTATAAACCAGTTAATGTTTGTAAATATAGATATAATAGTAAATGCAGGTTTTAACAGTTGGTCAGTTTTTTCATGAAATATTCCACAACGGAATGACACTAGAAATACCAGTAATAATTTTAACATCTATTTTTCCTGTCATTAGATTGGAAACTAAACTAAATGCATTTTTAACAAGATTTCCCACAAATATCAACATCCCACAAAATAAAATGTATCCATCCTTTTTTGCAAAGATTGTACATTTTTCTTTATTTGAAAACCTAAAAATAGAAATGAAATTGTGGTTCTTTAAAAACGACAATAAATATCCAATGGTGGATATTTATCAAAAAATATAAGTAGTCTTTTTTCATAAGGTCATGTATCATTTGCAGTTCTGAACGTGTTTGATTCAGCTGGACTGAAGGCAAAAATGCAAAAATGGCTCTTTGGATGTATAGGTTACAGGCCCCGGGTCTAGTTGACCCTTCTGTAAACACCTGGTGAATGGCTCCTATGATCTTTCTTGCTTCCTGATAGAGGGTATCTGGACTCCAGTGGGGGTTGAGCTGGTGCAGCTCTTTGACCAGCCGATTGTGTTCTCTCAGAAAGAGTGTGTGCAGCACAATCAGTCCCAGGTGCTCATTGACTCTTGAATCACCTGTAAAATAGATATTTAAGAAAAACCCACTAATCTGTGTGTAAGTCTGCAGAGAGTTGGATGATTCACAACATTCTCTAGCTCACCAGCGTGAAAGCATGAAGTGGTGTTCTCTCTGAGTGCAGATCTGCTCCATGCCCCCGATGTAGTGGAGATACGGGGACCGCAGGGGTCCAGGTGAGCTTGTACACGGGGGAGGAATGGCATGTAGGGCAGCTCCTCATCCCAGTACTGGGAGTTGAGGGCCATGGAGCCCAGAGGAGATGAGCGGTTCCTGAGAGCCGAGGCCAAACTGGGTGAGCTACCGTACACCATGCTGGCATCTACGAAGGAGGTGATGGCGTTGAGCTGCTCCCGGTGGCGATGAAGCAGGACTTGGTTATCACAGCTGGGGGCAGAGCGGAAGAAAGGCATACAGCTCTGGACCCCATTGCGAGGATCGGACAGTGGGATCTGGGAGGGAAATTATGATGTTTAACACTGGTGCTGCTGGAGAAACAAGTAACCACTGAGCAGATAATTTAGCATGGGAGAATTATACCTTCTATGTACTAATTTACTTCTAACCATAAGAAATATAATGGCCATCTACACTGTAGGATGCTAATATGTTAGAAGGTAAGTGAATAAAAGTGATACATTAATTTATTCTATATCTGTTCTTAGCATTTAATGAGTATGGTTGACACACAAAAAACTCATCTTGACCTCACATGAACTACAATGCCTTGCCAAAGTATTCATACCCCATGATTTATTTTTCACATTTTACTTTTATGTATTTTATTAGGATTTTGTGTGACCGACCAACACAAGTAGTTGATGAAGTGGGAGAAAAATCATACATAGGTTTGAAAAATGCTGAAACTTTTGCTGCAGTTACAGCTGCAAGTCTACGAAATTCTTGACTATTCTTGTTTGCAAACTAACTCATTTTTTTCCACACAGTTTATGTTCTGTAATCACAGTTGTTTCTTGGACGATTGATTTAGCAGCGCCTTCCTAACCTATCTGGTGTGTTTCTTGATCTTAATGATGCTGTTTGTTCCTAAATGTTCTCTAACTAACATCTGAAGCCTGCAGAACTTCTGCATTTATACTGACATTAAATGACATACAAGTGAAGTCTATTCATAAATTAGGTGACTTGTGATGGCAATTGGTTACACTGGATTTGTTTAGGGGTATCAAAATAAAAGGGGTTTAAATGCAAATGCACACCACTCATTTCATATTTTTATTTGAAAATAATTTGATAACCATGAATCAGTCTTCTACCTCACAGTTATGTTCTACTTTGCATTGGTCCAGCACATATAAATACAAGTAAAATACTGTAAGGTTTGTGCTTGTAACATGACAAAAGTTTAAGGGGTGTGAATTCGTTCTTGTTTAAAGCATCTATAATTTGTTTTACAGCAAGAGAGACCAGTGATTTATGGAGAACTTTACCACTTAAAAAGAGGAACAGATTTTCTTTTCCTAACATAGTTCTCTCAGGAGATAAAATACAGTACACTTACAGATAAGTTGTGCCTGGTTGCACAAAAGCAGAACAGGCATGATTTGAAAACGTTTAGTGGTCATATATAGCATCAGGCATAAAATGTGTCATATTAGATTTAATGGAGCAAATGAGAAGACTGAGTGAAGTGCACCTGAATAGGGAAGCAGGGCGAGTCCTGGCTGCAGCTGCGGGTGCAGTCGGCTCCTGTCTTGAAGGCGGTCGTGCTGGGGCTCTGAGGGGTCAACACCATGTCGTGGTCTATCCACTGACCCCAGTCCACCAGCAGGTGGGACAGAGTGGGGTCAACAGAGATCTTATCATTGTGAGTAAACAGAACTTCCTGCGACACGAGCCTCACCTGGATGGTAAAGAAGATGAGGAATGATTGAGGTGGACACAGGGTGAGAGTGTGAGCTGCAGTGGGGCCCTTACAGGAGGCAGGCTGAAGTTGTGGTAAGTGTGTTCAGGGTCCCAGCCTCTGGGCATCCCCCACAAGTCCTCATATTCTGGAGGCAGCCAGCGGGAATATGGGACGTTTGCAGCGCCCCATCTTGGATGTTGCCTGATTGGCACACAACAGACACAATTAACTGGGATTTTATGTAACGGGCCCAATGTAAAAGCAATCAAGACAACTCCATCTACTGAAACTGACCAACCGGACAAGCTGGGCATTATTTTAGAAATGCAACCAAGAGGCCCATGATGTCTCTGAAAAAGCCACAAAGATGCACAGCTCAGGTGGGAGAATCTAAGGACACTCAAAAAAACTCTCATCTACATAGTGGTGGCAGCATCATGCAATGGGGATGCTTTTCTTCAGCAGGGACAACGGAACTGGTCAGAGTTGATGGGAATATGGATGGAGCTAAATAAAGGGCAATAATGTAAGAAAATCTTTTAGAAGCTGCAAAAGACTTGAGACTGGAGTAGAGGTCTGCCTTCCAGCAGGACGAATCCTAATATACTGACCAGTAGCAAATCATTTTCAGATCTGTTGGGCTTTACTTTAGCTGCTTTGCAAAAAACAATTATCAAAAATCTGTCTTTAAACGTGCAAAGCTGGTGGGGACACACCCAGAAGACCGGCAGCTGTAATTGCAGCAAAAGGTGGTTCTACAAAGTATTGACCTAAGTAGGCAAAAGAAACTTTTTGTTTGCAAAACAGTTTTAAAACCATGCATATTTCTTTTCTATTAAGTGATACTTTGTGTAAATCTATTACATATAATCCCAATAAAACACACAGAGGTTTGCTGTTGTAACATGTTACAATGTGATGATTTCAAGGCCCTGCATCAGTGCCTGCACTCTCACCTGTTATTGCACTCGCCTGTGATGGACCTGTAGCGCTCAGACATGCAGTCTGTCTGACAGCTGGGTGTGTGCAGCTCAGCGGAGCAGCCCGTCATCTGCAGCAGACTCTCCACATCTCCCTCACTCAGAAGCTCTGAGGACACATGAAAATGAAACAAAGTGACCTAAAATAACAACAGCTTGAAGAAAATATGTCCATTAGTTTTACTTCATTAAAAATATATACATATTTCTTTATTTAGATTAGATCATTAAATTATATGTTTTTTCTCTAAACTGTGTTTAGATTTCAGTTTCAATAAGATCTGCAACTGTTTAACAATACATGGGACTGAGTTACACATTAAACTGTGTTATCGTGAATGATCTGACCTACAGGTTCAGATGCTTGATTTGAGAAGTGTTTGGTACCATGTTGATTGGGCTGCATCATAGTGTTGGTGTAGACCATCTCTCTGATTAGATCCACCGTGTTGTCCAGCAGTTCAGAAGCATGTATGTGAGTCCGGGTTCTGGTTTCAATCTGTTTAAACTGGGCCAGCAGGTCACTAGGTCTGAGGGAACCTTCAGAAAAAGACGTTCTTCTGGAAATGGGAACAGTTTTCCAGTGAGACATTTTCAGACTTATTCTAACCCATAATTAAGAGGTTTTACCTCTCAGTTGTGTGGGCATAAGCAGCATCAGTCAGCTCAATCGCTCTCTGAAAAGCCCGGTGGACATATGCCGAACCCAAATAGGCAGTTTCTGAGAACAAAGTTGCAGTCAGCACAGGTCTTTCTTGAAATAATCAACCAAAAGTCCTACCTGAGGTGTTGCCAAACACTCTGCTCGTTGCACCATGCTCCGGAAAGGTGACCAGGACAAAAGCAAATCCAACTAGAAATGCAGACATCTGAAATGAGACATGTGGGTTGCATTAAACTGTTGAACAAAATACATTTAAAGAAATTGGAATAAAAAAAAGAGAAACTTACTATGGGTGTTCTGTAAGCTGTCCTAACTCCACAGAGCTCGGAAAATGAGTCTCATTCACAGTTTCTAACAGCAGTTCTCACTTTGACTCCTCTTCAGAGGCTAGCAGGTGTTATAGTGTCGGGCTCCAAGTGTCGGGGATGCTTTGGATACACATGCAGCGGAGCCAACAGGTATGTGCAGAATCTCCTTATCTTTGCTTCTGGTGACAGCAAGGCAACATCAAACACTGGACTCCATGCCTAGACCCCATAACCTTTCAAATCTGTCTTCTCACCCATGATGAAAACCTTCTGTCAAACCATGATTTCCAATAAATTCATTAACTGTACATTTCCCTCTCATAAGAACAGAGACTGACTCGGACAGAGCCAGGTTGAAATTGATATGGTTTAATTAAATGTAGAGAAAAACAGTGTTTCACCAAAAAAGTACCTTGAAAAAGCCTTTACAACCCTTGAACTTTTCCAAATTATTTGACAGCCAAACACTTGCATTTTGATGGGGTTTTATATTAGAACAACACAAGAGTAAAGATAATTGTGAAGGGGAAGCAAAATTGAGACATGGTTCACATTTACAAATACACATTTTTACAAATAAAAATATTTAGCTGTGTTCAACCCCCCTTAACAATATTTTGTAGACATTTTTGCTGAATCTTCATTGCAAAACAGGTCAGACTGGCTTTTACCTCAGCCAGACTGTAGGAGCATCAGGGTTTTTTTTAGGTCTTGCCAATGATGCTTGACTGGATGTAGATCTTGAAACATATATGCTTAGATCCGAACTCTTCTACTGTAGCTTCTTATGTTTATAGTTGTTGTCCTGCTGGAAGACGAACCTCCACCTCAGCCTCACGTCTTTTGCTTCTGATGATATCACCCCTATACAGGTCCTTCTCAAAATATTAGCATATTGTGATAAAGTTCATTATTTTCCATAAGGTCATGATGAAAATTTAACATTCATATATTTTAGATTCATTGCACACTAACTGAAATATTTCAGGTCTTTTATTGTCTTAATACGGATGATTGTGGCATACAGCTCATGAAAACCCAAATTTCTATCTCACAAAATTAGCATATCATTAAAAGGGTCTCTAAACGAGCTATGAACCTAATCATCTGAATCAACGAGTTAACTCTAAACACCTGCAAAAGATTCCTGAGGTCTTTAAAACTCCCAGCCTGGTTCATCACTCAAAACCCCAATCATGGGTAAGACTGCCGACCTGACTGCTGTCCAGAAGGCCACTATTGACACCCTCAAGCAAGAGGGTAAGACACAGAAAGACATTTCTGAACGAATAGGCTGTTCCCAGAGTGCTGTATCAAGGCACCTCAGTGGGAAGTCTGTGGGAAGGAAAAAGTGTGTCAGAAAACACTGCACAACGAGAAGAGGTGACCGGACCCTGAGGAAGATTGTGGAGAAGGGCCGATTCCAGACCTTGGGGGACCTGCGGAAGCAGTGGACTGAGTCTGGAGTAGAAACATCCAGAGCCACCGTGCACAGGCGTGTGCAGGAAATGGGCTACAGGTGCCGCATTCCCCAGGTCAAGCCACTTTTGAACCAGAAACAGCGGCAGAAGAGCCTGACCTGGGCTACATAGAAGCAGTACTGGACTGTTGCTCAGTGGTCCAAAGTACTTTTTTCGGATGAAAGCAAATTCTGCATGTCATTCGGAAATCAAGGTGCCAGAGTCTGGAGGAAGACTGGGGAGAAGGAAATGCCAAAATGCCAGAAGTCCAGTGTCAAGTACCCACAGTCAGTGATGGTCTGGGGTGCCGTGTCAGCTGCTGGTGTTGGTCCACTGTGTTTTATCAAGGGCAGGGTCAATGCAGCTAGCTATCAGGAGATTTTGGAGCACTTCATGCTTCCATCTGCTGAAAAGCTTTATGGAAATGAAGATTTCCTTTTTCAGCACGACCTGGCACCTGCTCACAGTGCCAAAACCACTGGTAAATGGTTTACTGACCATGGTATCACTGTGCTCCATTGGCCTGCCAACTCTCCTGACCTGAACCCCATAGAGAATCTGTGGGATATTGTGAAGAGAACGTTGATAGACTCAAGACCCAACACTCTGGATGAGCTAAAGGCCGCTATCGAAGCATCCTGGGCCTCCATAAGACCTCAGCAGTGCCACAGGCTGATTGCCTCCATGCCACGCCGCATTGAAGCAGTCATTTCTGCAAAAGGATTCCCGACCAAGTATTGAGTGCATAACTGTACATGATTATTTGAAGGTTGACGTTTTTTGTATTAAAAACACTTTTCTTTTATTGGTCGGATGAAATAAGCTAATTTTGTGAGATAGGAATTTTGGGTTTTCATGAGCTGTAATCATCTGTATTAAGACAATAAAAGACCTGAAATATTTCAGTTAGTGTGCAATGAATCTAAAATATATGAATGTTAAATTTTCATCATTACATTATGGAAAATAATGAACTTTATCACAATATGCTAATATTTTGAGAAGGACCTGTATATAAATGGCAAATGGCCTGCAATTGAATAGCGCTTCATCAAGTCCCCAAAGAGCCCAAAGCGCTTTACACTACAATCAGTCATCCACCCATTACACATTCACACACTGACACTATATTGCAGCTTATCACAGCTGACCTGGGGCAGACTAACAGAAGAGAGGCTGCCATACAATCAGTGCCACTGAGCCCTCTGACCACCATCTGAAGGCAAGGGGGGTCACAACAACTGAGACAGACAGAGCAGGGGTTCAAACCGGCAACGGGACGAACCCCTGCCACTGTCGCCACCGTCACCCCATCTCCATCCATCTTCTCTGACCAAGGTTCCTGTCCTTGCTGAAGAAAGCATTCCCACAGTGTGATATGTCCACCACTATCCTTCACAGTGAGGTTGGTGTGTCCAGACTGATGTGTAGTATTAAGTTTTTGCCATGCAGTGTCTTGCATGTAGGCCACACTTTTGGTCTCATTTCATCAATGTACCTTTTTTCCACGTTTGCTGTGCTCTGTATGTTTTGTACAACTGTGTTTATGTCTGCCAATAGTCTTAATCTGATCGTCCCTGTGCCAGTGACACAGACAGGTGGATGAGCGGGAAGAGGAGGGAGGCAGAGATTCTGGGAAATAATGAGAAGCTGAAGGTTATGTTTAGAAAAAGGGGGGGAATCCAAAAAGATATCAGTTAATTAATGCTGGAGTCGTCACTCGGCGACTTTGCTCTGTTTGAGCCTTTAAAAGTCAAACGTGACGCCCTGAAGACATCAGGCTGCCCAGACTTGCCTCTTTGATGGCTCCAGGTGTGTGATAGCATCAAATGGGTCGCTGACCTCATTTCATTACTGTTATTAATTTTATCTCATTTGACCCATATTACTCATTCTCTAATGTTGAGGGAAAGAAAAGATCTGCTCCCAAATTAATAATAAAATACATTTGACCTGCTGCTGACATTATTAATTAAACTTTTTTTTGCAAAAAACAGCCCCCCTTACCCTCCCTTCCAAAATGTTACATGGTCATATATTTTCATATCCGCCTCCTCCTCCCCTCCATTGAGTTCAGTGTTTGGGTCGTTGTCACCTTATGGTTCAAACCTGTCACCTAGTGATGCCACAAGTTGTTTTGGTCACATCTCAAGGAGTGAATGGTTGTAAAACCACCTGGGGACATAAGTTAAGGCTGTTAGACAGATGAAACCTGAGGCCTCCTTCTCTCTTTAGTATTCATTTTTATTGGTTAACTTAGATGTTTGGATGATCAGGTGACAACGACCCAACACAGAATACTCAGCAAATTTTTCAACAAAATCAAAGAGATTTATTTAATTGGGTTATCTTTATAATTCTTGTGAACAGATTTACCATCAGGATCCTCCAGGAGGCTGATGTCATCCAGCTGACAGATGGTGGAAAATGCTTCAGTGCAACACTGCAGCTCTTTGCAGAGGTGTGTGATAGCATCAAATGGGTCACTGACCTTATTTCAATACTCTGTTATTAATTTTATCTCATTTGACCCATATACCCATCCTCTAATGTTGAGGGATAAGAAACAATCTCCTCCCAAATTAATAATAAAATACATTTGATCTGCTGCTGACTATTAATTTTCTTTTTTTGTGCAAAAAACCGCCAAAGCAAGGACAGGAACCCTTGTCAGAGTAGATGAATGGATGTTAAATACAGGGACAAAATTATCAGCAGCAAAGACCCGAGACTGAGGTGGAGGTTCGCCTTACGGCTGGAGCACTGTGTCTTCAGAAGAACTGCACTGGAGTGGTTGTTGTCTCTCTGGCAAAAGTTTCTCTGCAACCCTTGGAGAATCTACAGGTCCTTCTCAAAATATTAGCATATTGTGATAAAGTTAATTATTTTCCATAATGTCATGATGAAAATTTAACATTCATATATTTTAGATTCATTGCACACTAAGTGAAATATTTCAGGTCTTTTATTGTTTTAATACGGATGATTTTGGCATACAGCTCATGAAAACCCAAAATTCCTATCTCACAAAATTAGCATATCATTAAAAGGGTCTCTAAACGAGCTATGAACCTAATCATCTGAATCAACGAGTTAACTCTAAACACCTGCAAAAGATTCCTGAGGCCTTTAAAACTCCCAGCCTGGTTCATCACTCAAAACCCCAATCATGGGTAAGACTGCCGACCTGACTGCTGTCCAGAAGGCCACTATTGACACCCTCAAGCAAGAGGGTAAGACACAGAAAGACATTTCTGAACGAATAGGCTGTTCCCAGAGTGCTGTATCAAGGCACCTCAGTGGGAAGTCTGTGGGAAGGAAAAAGTGTGGCAGAAAACGCTGCACAACGAGAAGAGGTGACCGGACCCTGAGGAAGATTGTGGAGAAGGGCCGATTCCAGACCTTGGGGGACCTGCGGAAGCAGTGGACTGAGTCTGGAGTAGAAACATCCAGAGCCACCGTGCACAGGCGTGTGCAGGAAATGGGCTACAGGTGCCGCATTCCCCAGGTCAAGCCACTTTTGAACCAGAAACAGCGGCAGAAGCGCCTGACCTGGGCTACAGAGAAGCAGCACTGGACTGTTGCTCAGTGGTCCAAAGTACTTTTTTCGGATGAAAGCAAATTCTGCATGTCATTTGGAAATCAAGGTGCCAGAGTCTGGAGGAAGACTGGGGAGAAGGAAATGCCAAAATGCCAGAAGTCCATTGTCAAGTACCCACAGTTAGTGATGGTCTGGGGTGCCGTGTCAGCTGCTGGTGTTGGTCCACTGTGTTTTATCAAGGGCAGGGTCAATGCAGCTAGCTATCAGGAGATTTTGGAGCACTTCATGCTTCCATCTGCTGAAAAGCTTTATGGAGATGAAGATTTCATTTTTCAGCACGACCTGGCACCTGCTCACAGTGCCAAAACCACTGATAAATGGTTTACTGACCATGGTATCACTGTGCTCAATTGGCCTGCCAACTCTCCTGACCTGAACCCCATAGAGAATCTGTGGGATATTGTGAAGAGAACGTTGAGAGACTCAAGACCCAACACTCTGGATGAGCTAAAGGCCGCTATCGAAGCATCCTGGGCCTCCATAAGACCTCAGCAGTGCCACAGGCTGATTGCCTCCATGCCACGCCGCATTGAAGCAGTCATTTCTGCAAAAGGATTCCCGACCAAGTATTGAGTGCATAACTGTACATGATTATTTGAAGGTTGACGTTTTTTGTATTAAAAACACTTTCTTTTATTGGTCGGATGAAATATGCTAATTTTGTGAGATAGGAATTTTGGGTTTTCATGAGCTGTATGCCAAAATCATCCGTATTAAGACAATAAAAAACCTGAAATATTTCAGTTAGTGTGCAATGAATCTAAAATATATGAATGTTAAATTTTCATCATTACATTATAGAAAATAATGAACTTTATCACAATATGCTAATTTTTTGAGAAGGACCTGTAGTTCTTCAGCTCCTCTCACTTAAGGGGTTCCTCAGGGCTCCATTCTGGGGTTAATTTCATTCTCTTTGTATATGCTGCTTTTAGGTTATATTTTCAGAAAATATAAAATTTATTTTTATTCATGTGTTGCTCAGACATACCTTCAGTGGAAGCGGAGCCATTTAATTTCTTTAAAACCGTTGCCTCAGTGTCTCACTGAGGTCAAGGCTTTGATGGCTTCAAATTTCCTCAACTTCAATCAGTGCAAAACTGAAGTCATTACTTTTGGACCCAGCGGTAATCTCAGGTTAAAGATTTGGGAGTTAAATCTGATTCAAATTTAACTTTGAAAAACAGATCTGGTCTGGGAGCCTTTAATCTTAAGTGAAATAATTTTTCTGTTTTAAATAATTCAAATGGGTGATCTATGCTTTTAGCAAATCCAAGCTGAATCATTGTAACTCTTTATGTGTTGAGGTTAGCCAAGCCTCAACACATAAGGCTCAGAATATTGCAGCTCATCTTTTGACAATAATTGTTTTTCTACTTCATGTACAACTTGGTCAGTGTTGCAGTTGCTTTTAAATGTGCCCTCTAAATAAACTTGAACATTGGATCAAATAATTATTTCCCCTGGAGTATAAGAAATGGTTTAAATATTGGTTTCTAGCTTTGTGGATTCTCCTAAAACATAAACCCATTAAAAACGCAGATTAGCTGCTGTTTATGTAACTTTACTCATACTTTTACATTAGGGTTTATCTTGAACCTTGTTTTGTACAGCCATGACACAAATTAGCAAACAAGCAAAAACCTCTCACTCAAAGCCTTCAATTAAAAAAACAAAACAAAACAAGATAACAGTTTTCACACAGACATTTATTAATTATTTATTAATCGGATAAAACCTGCTTTTAACATGATTCTTCAATTACTTCAAGTATATATTTTGCATAAAGCAGGAAGACACGATTTCTTTGGCCTTTAATAACAGGTAAATCAAAGATGAGATATTTTACTGCTTGTGGAAGCATGCAGCATCAGTCTGAAATAGTATACAATGAAACAGTAATGCAAACGTATGCAAGAATACTGACAAAACCTGCAAGTCAATGATATGAAGGAGATAAAAAGACCACACTTCCAACTAAAGCATAAGTACCTTCTTTTTGCTCTGACAGAAATCACAGTGTATAAATAACATTCAAGCTTGAACAGCAGTTAGAGTGACATTTTACAGGAGGTGTTAAGTTAATTGATGCACCAGTCAGGATCTAGGCGTGCTGAGACCAGAGGAACCGATCACAGCGCTCAAGCATGGTCTGAATCATCGCCCTGAAAAACAAAAACAAGAGAAAACATCTTTGACTCTGAAGGTTCCTCTACAAAAACAATTTCACCTGTTATTGTAGACACCTCTAACATGTTTTAACTTTAAATCTAGAGGAATATATGAAAACAAAAAACCTGCATGCCATATCTCAAAATCAGTGGTGAGAATTTAACATTTCAAATCTGCTCATCAGCATCAGCCCAACTAGTAAAAACTGGTGGATCAAAGTCGTAAGAGTCAACAGCCTGACACACCTCTGCCTCCTCTCTGCGACTCTCAGCAGGTCACACACCAGTTTGGATCGGGCTGACAGGACCACCTGCACCCCACATTCATCTAAAACCGCCAGGGCTCGGTCCGGCCCGACCATCCGCGCCAACATGAGGATAAGGCTCTCCGGGCTGATCCTTCCGTCGCAGTCTGTGGAGCCATTGGACCACCTGCTCCCATTCACATCTGTGGCCAGCTGTGAGTCTGCCACACTGCAGTACTGCTGAGAGAGCTGGATCAGGAGCTTCCACTCATCCAGGTTCTGAGGCTCAACACCTGAAACATGTTAAATGATCTTGGGTCGTTGCTACACGAAAACATACATGTAGTCTATGCCTTGGTCTAGTAATGTTGCTGTAAAAATCACAGGGAATTAAACATGAACATTTCAGATTTGCATGACATACATGTACAGTGGATTTTTTAATAGACTTTGCTGTGACAAGTGGCATAATGAGTTATTAAGTAAATATATAGTAAGTACTATGGGATTTTTCTGCTTGATATACAACTTTTGTCTACTTAACGCTGTTGTTTACACAAGTGCTGTGTATAAGTAGAAATTCATATTTATTTAATGTAATATATTTTTATTTTATGGAATCGACACATAAAACAACACGGCCTGATCAATATGGCCCAACAAAAATGCACAACACTCTACGCCATTCAACCTCCCTAAGTGACGTAAGGGTCACAAATAGGGTGGTTAGGGGTCACAAATAAAGAAGTTAAGGTCACATGATTCACTTGCTCTTCCCCTTCATTGAGTTCAATATTTGAGACGTTGTCACTTGATGATTTAAATATTTCATCTCGCGATGCCACATGCAAGTTGTTTTAGTGAAGCTTCAAGGAGTGAATGGTTGTAAAACCACCTGGGTAGATAAGTTAAGGCTGCACGGCAGGTGTTAAGACAGATAAAACCTGAGGCCCCCTTCTCTCTTTAGTGTTGGTTTTTAATGATGGACTTAGATGTTTGGATTATCAGGTGACAACGACCCAACACAGAATACTCAGCAAATTAAAGGCCCATTTTTCAACGAAACCAAAGAGATTTATTTAATTGGGTTATCTTTATAATTCTTGTGAACAGATTTACCATCAGGATCCTCCAGGAGGCTGATGTCATCCAGCTGACAGATGGTGGAAAATGCTTCAGAGCGACACTGCAGCTCTTTGCAGAGATACAGGTAGCCCATCCAGTACCTGAACAGACATGCACATTTCACAGGCAGCATACGGCCAAAATCAGGAACGCTAAACAGTTTTCCTTTGGTGAAAATCAGACTTACCCATGACTGCGGCATATCTCATTCATCTTCTCTTTAGATGAAATGTCTGCAGGAAGACGAATCAGCAAGGACAAAAGACGTCCGTAGCCCCAAGTGAAGCAGTGTGAATGCCACCTGCAGCAGGAAACATTTACACTTACGCTTTTCTATTCTTGAATTCAACCTTCCTTTTAGCATCTAACCAGTTTCTGGTTTAACTATAATACAGTTTTTAAAATCTGTTCACCTTGTATTGTGTTCACATATACATACAGGTCCTTCTCAAAATATTAGCATATTGTGATAAAGTTCATTATTTTCCATAATGTCATGATGAAAATTTAACATTCATATATTTTAGATTCATTGCACACTAACTGAAATATGTCAGGTATTTTATTGTCTTAATACGGATGATTTTGGCATACAGCTCATGAAAACCCAAAATTCCTATCTCACAAAATTAGCATATCATTAAAAGGGTCTCTAAACGAGCTATGAACCTAATCATCTGAATCAACGAGTTAACTCTAAACACCTGCAAAAGATTCCTGAGGCCTTTAAAACTCCCAGCCTGGTTCATCACTCAAAACCCCAATCATGGGTAAGACTGCCGACCTGACTGCTGTCCAGAAGGCAACTATTGACACCCTCAAGCAAGAGGGTAAGACACAGAAAGACATTTCTGAACGAATAGGCTGTTCCCAGAGTGCTGTATCAAGGCACCTCAGTGGGAAGTCTGTGGGAAGGAAAAAGTGTGTCAGAAAACGCTGCACAACGAGAAGAGGTGACCGGACCCTGAGGAAGATTGTGGAGAAGGGCCGATTCCAGACCTTGGGGGACCTGCGGAAGCAGTGGACTGAGTCTGGAGTAGAAACATCCAGAGCCACCGTGCACAGGCGTGTGCAGGAAATGGGCTACAGGTGCCGCATTCCCCAGGTCAAGCCACTTTTGAACCAGAAACAGCGGCAGAAGCACCTGACCTGGGCTACAGAGAAGCAGCACTGGACTGTTGCTCAGTGGTCCAAAGTACTTTTTTCGGATGAAAGCAAATTCTGCATGTCATTCGGAAATCAAGGTGCCAGAGTCTGGAGGAAGACTGGGGAGAAGGAAATGCCAAAATGCCAGAAGTCCAGTGTCAAGTACCCACAGTCAGTGATGGTCTGGGGTGCCGTGTCAGCTGCTGGTGTTGGTCCACTGTGTTTTATCAAGGGCAGGGTCAATGCAGCTAGCTATCAGGAGATTTTGGAGCACTTCATGCTTCCATCTGCTGAAAAGCTTTATGGAATGAAGATTTCCTTTTTCAGCACGACCTGGCACCTGCTCACAGTGCCAAAACCACTGGTAAATGGTTTACTGACCATGGTATCACTGTGCTCAATTGGCCTGCCAACTCTCCTGACCTGAACCCCATAGAGAATCTGTGGGATATTGTGAAGAGAACGTTGAGAGACTCAAGACCCAACACTCTGGATGAGCTAAAGGCCGCTATCGAAGCATCCTGGACCTCCATAAGACCTCAGCAGTGCCACAGGCTGATTACCTCCATGCCACGCCGCATTGAAGCAGTCATTTCTGCCAAAGGATTCCCGACCAAGTATTGAGTGCATAACTGTACATGATTATTTGAAGGTTGACGTTTTTTGTATTAAAAACACTTTTCTTTTATTGGTCGGATGAAATATGCTAATTTTGTGAGATAGGAATTTTGGGTTTTCATGAGCTGTATGCCAAAATCATCCGTATTAAGACAATAAAAGACCTGAAATATTTCAGTTAGTGTGCAATGAATCTAAAATATATGAATGTTAAATTTTCACCATGACATTATGGAAAATAATGAACTTTATCACAATATGCTAATATTTTGAGAAGGACCTGT
Source organism: Girardinichthys multiradiatus (assembly GCF_021462225.1). Taxonomy (NCBI): domain Eukaryota; kingdom Metazoa; phylum Chordata; class Actinopteri; order Cyprinodontiformes; family Goodeidae; genus Girardinichthys; species Girardinichthys multiradiatus. The sequence goes on along the minus strand of NC_061795.1, from coordinate 24,055,871 downwards.
ACATTGGTTTTGAGATTCACTGTCTGGAATTTTGTGGTCTAGTTCCCATCTTTCCTTTTGAAGCGAGTACCAGCTGATACAGATTTGAATCGAATCTAATTTCTGTTTAAAGAGTAACTAAACCCCCGAATCAACTTTTTATTTATGTTTTTGCAGATAAACTGTATAAATTGGGTCTTAAAGGTTTTATCTTTATGTCACTGTGCAGATGTAAACCTGTTTAATTCTGTAATATTTGGCCTTTAACTTGGTCGTGCCCCTCAGTGTCTCTTGGCACCGCCCACTTTGGATAATGTTTTCAAAATTTGTCTGGGGGCGGGGTTATGCTTTAAATCATGCTTAGTTACATTTCAAGAAAAACGCTCAGTAAATTAAAAAATACTTCTCCAGTGATCAATTAGTTGTCAGTTGTGTGGGGAAACTAGGGTTTTACTTTAAAACAAACAAAACAATATTACTGATTTTAAAGTGTCTTCAGGGTCAGCGTTTAGTGCCGCCAACATTACTAAAAACATCAGTGTCTGTGTGTATTATCCAGAGAATGAAGATCCTTGCCTCAAAACCAAGAGAAGGTCTGCCAATATTTCTAAATCAATGTTTCAAAAGAGAGGTTGAAAGTTTTTGTCTCATTGTGAAAATCCAGTTTTTAAAAAAAATCCCTCAAATGTTTCCATGAGTCGGAACAATTTTATTTATGAGCCATAAATCAAACCCCAACATCTTCTTACACTCCTTTGCTTTCTAATTCTTTATCTGAAACACGTGACTGAAACTGAAAATGGCTAACGTTAGATGTTCTTCGCTTAGTTACAGAGTCCACACTGAAGAGTTTTGCAGTCACCCGTCAGGGCCGATCAAGCTGAAAATCTGCTAATTTTGGACAACATTTTTTTCAATGATTTGACACAGAGTATAATACCTGGGTCTTCCATCAGAGGTCAGGGTATCAGTGCGTTGAGGGGCATCGTGAGTAAGTGCCAGCTCCAGCCAATCCTGTCTCAGTGATTCAGGGTCAAGAAGCGAGTGCAAAAATGACAACCTAACAGAAACAATTGGCTATAAATCCTCCCAATAAGGTATATATATTAATTTGCCAAAAACATGAGTATGAAGACGCACCTGTGCTCCTCAGCTCTCGACTGTACAAGGTTATCCAGATATGCCAGGAAGTGGCTTCGCTGAGCCACCGTCGCCACGTCAGCAGGAGTTATCATGGGATAGAACTGGGAAAACGAGCGCACAGCTGCCTCACCATGCTTCTCATATAGCCTGTAATATTAACATGGATTTAAGATGCTGTCAGTATTGCTGAAATGAAGGGCTCAAACTCTTACTAAACCGTTTTCCAACCTTAATATCTGATCCCCCTTTTTTTTTAAACTTAACATTAGAAGTCATAATAAATATATCAGACACGTCGATACTTTGGTAACAAATGTTGGTACCTGTGGAAGTGAGCAAGGAGATGAGGCGCTCCCCAAGGCTGCAGCTCTCTGAGGCTTCGCAGAGATTTCAGCAAATCACCTTTCTGAATAATTTCCACCACCTTGCAGGACTGAGTGAGCGCTACACGGAACAAAAACAAGTTGCAGTGTTTTTTTTGTTTTGTGGTGTATAGTTCGTTTAAAAAGAGACAAGTTTCTGACCTAGCATGGCCTCAGAGAACGAGCGCATCATCTCGGGCTGCTGCTGATAACAAAGCAGGCACATTCTTCTCACTCGCTCCTGGTCCAACAGGAAGAAGTAGCGACGCAGGAAGGTTGAGCATCCCAGCACCTCCTGCTGGTTCCTGAAGCAGCTCAGCTCTGTATACAGAGTGGCAAGCTCTGTCAGATTAGCTTCCAGATCTGATGGTAAAGGTGTAGGAGATGCCACTCGGATGGGCTCAGGATGAATCTCTAGTGAAGTGACATTTTCAGTTGTGTCTAACGTGTGTTGTTTCTCACAGAGGACTTCTTTTTCGCCAAGCTCTGCCTCTTTTGCCTCCACTGTAACACTTTCTGTTGAATGTCTTTGTTGCTCTGTGCAAGGGCTTAGATAATCCCTCTCCCATTTCTCTTCTTCTGACCCATCCAGGTTTGAACTGGTTACAGAAGCTGACAGGGGATCAGCAGGGCCCAGTATTTGCTCCAACACTGGCAGCCACTCCATCAGAGCTTCTCTAAGACAGACTGGATCCAGGACCACCAAAGGATCTTGTATATGTAAACTGATGGGTGAAAAACATAACATAATAAGTGAAAGAAGAGGTCCCATTGGTGGGAATAAAAACAAAAACACTAAAAGCTGTTAGTACTTACACAGCCTGCTCTGTTGCTGAACGAAGTTCGTCCATGTCAGCCTCCGCATTTGATATGTCGTTATAAACTCTGTAAAGACAAATATCGGAATCAGATGTATTGGCCAAGACTACAAGCAAGGAATTGCCTTCGGTTTTATGCACTTACAGTTTACAGACATTAAGCATTAATCTATAACCTGTAGAGGAAATAAAAGCTAAAGAAACAATATGGACATATATCTGAATGTACATTCCCCATTTTATTCTTTTTGTTCAAATAAAAGGTAGGTTATGGTAGTCCAAATACGCTTATTTTGTTTCAAAGCAGAGTAGCTGACTACTCTGGCTGTAAAGTGATCACGGTGTTCATCAGAGAGAAAGCCTGGAGGAAGAATTAGTCTCTGTGGCGGCAGGCTGAAGTCTAAACTGTTTGTGTTCAGGATGTGTGAGATCTGCAGAGATGTTAGCTGCCCTTTTCCTCACCCTATACCATATTGGCCTGGTTTGAGAAAAAGTGCTTTCACAAAAAGGTGAAGCAGAACAAAAGAGGTCAGAGTAGATTCACTTCTCTTTACGAAAACTGTAATTAGAGCACTTATTTGGATATAGTATGTCTTACAAAAGTAGTCATTTGACAGTGAATTTTTTCACAGTTTCACATTACAAGCAAAAACTGCAGTGCATTTTATTGGTATTTTAAATGATAGACCAACACAAGGTAATGCATGATTCTGATGTAGAAGGAAAGTTAGAAATAATTTTAAGAATAAAAAAAAATGTGAAAGGTGGGAAATGCATATTTATTCAGTCCCCTTTCCTCCAAGACACCTAAATAACATCCAGTTAGAACTGTTGCTTTCACAATCAATCGAACAAGTAATTAGGCTTTATCCACATATAAACACTGTACAACTGTTCTGTTTCTGGCCTCAGAGGCTTATTAGAGAACATTAGAAAAAAAAAACAGCATCATGAAGACCAAGGAGCACAACAAACAAGTCAGGGAGTCATGGGGGGGGGGGGGTTACAGCTACCTTGACTCCACAAATCTGGCTTTTATAAAAAAGCGGCACGAAGAAAGCAATGTTAAAAGAAACCCTAAAGAAGTTCAATTTGCACCTTGCCTCAAGCCACAGCAAACACATGGAAGAAGGTGCTCTGGTGAGACCACTGAACATGGTCTACATGCAACACTGCATATCACCCTGAATACACCGCTGCTATGGTGGTGCCTTTCTTTAGCAGGCATGAGGAAGCTGGTCAGAGTTGATGGGAAGACAGATTGAGCCAAATACAGAACAATCCTACAACATATCCTGTAAGAGACTGTAAAGGCTGGAGGACTGGGGCAAAGGTTCAGGCTTCCAGGAGGACAGTGACCTAGTCAATGTCTAGACATAAATCTAGTTGCAGGCTGTGGCACAAATTGAAAATCAATGTTTACAAAAGCTCTCCATACAATCTGAGAAAGCTTGAATTATTTTACCAATGGAGAGAACATTTCAGGCTAGATCTGCAAAGCTGTTAAAGACACATCCACAGCTGTAATTGAACATTAAAAAGAGGTATGCATATATATTCGAAAGACACTGTAGTATATGGCATTCTCCTTAATGAGGCGACTTTTAAAAGATCTGTACTTACTGATTTTCCATTTCCTCTGAGTATGACGCTGCGTCGGGCTGCGCGCCCTCTTTAAATTCAGGCCGATGTCGGAGCTCAGAGTTCATCTGGAGGGTGTTGATCTTCTCTGTCGTCTTCTTGACAAAACTTGAAACACTAATAAAAACAAAACGGGAATAAAAAAAAAATTTAAGAAACTTACATTGTTAAATAATAAAAAAATATAGACAGAGACAAAGGAAGCAGAACAGTGATCCAGCTGTTTCACGTGAAGAATCAATGAGGGATGCCCAGATTGAAATGTGACAAATGGAGCAAATCAGTGGAGGCAAATAAAAAAAAAAAACAGAGTCTTGTTCTCAGTAGAATGAGGAAGTAGGCCCCTTCAAGCACAGCTGCACTTAAGTTTCATTTCTTATTATAGTAAAAAAAAAATTATAGAATTATTATAAACCAGAAAACAATAATTTATAACAACCATTACGGCACATGGCATCTGGTTCGCCGACTCTTTGTTTTGGTTTTCATTCACCTGTCTTTGACGGCCTGCAAGGCTATGCGGGGGGGTTTGGGGCGGAATGAGAGTGGGAGGTGGAACTGCAGCCCTTGGTCTGGTCGATCGGCCTCCATGCGCTCACCGCCCTGTGGATCTGAGTAAAGATGGGGGCAGGAGTGGGAGGAAAAACACAGATGGATGGAGTGCTGAAGGGGAATGATGAGAGGCAGTGGACACTATGCAAGCAGAGGGAGATTGTAGATTGTGGACAGACTGTAAATCAAATACTGCATGAAACCAAAAAAAAGCAGAACCAGAATGGCGACAAATGTGAGATGCGGTGGAAGAGATGAGACATTTAACGTAAACAATTTAGCAGAAATGAGGCAGTTTTTTTGATTATTCAACTTTGTTTACTACGACTCCAGGAGACGCAGCAGCAAAGCAAGTCCATATCAACACAAAGAGAGTAAGAGTCGAGTTATTATCAGTCACTTCCTACTGTTACAATTTGCAGCAAAACCCCAATTTGTGATTGTTTTAGCTTTTGGTTTGGATTTTGTGTGACAGGTGTAGGCGTTAAATTGAAAATAACTTCACTCTTATTCAACACTATAATCAGAGGCAGAAAAGAGGTTTCCTCCTGCTTCACGCATTCACACAAATCACGTATTTTATATACAGACACGACATAAAAAGAGAAAAGTAACGAATAAAAAAAGAAATGTAACGGGGGCACATTTTTAGTATTTATAAATAGAAGAAACTGTTGTTTTAACTCAGACATGTTTAAAGCTCCCTGAAGTTACTTTAATTGTAGAAGGGTACTGTTAATCCCTCCCCATCCAGAAACATCTCTCTAGAAATTGCCTTGTGATTTAAATCACTGCAGAATCATAGCCAATAAGTAAAACGTGAAGATAAAAATGTCCAACAATAATCAGATTTTATCCTAAAGCATTAAACTCCAAGCAAGATTAGAACAGTCTTAAGCAAATGAGCTCAAAATTCAGTTTTACATCTTGTAAAATGACAATTTCTTACAACACTGATTGAAAGTGAATGTAAGAGGTCGAAGCCTGTTTCTTACCGTGATCCACTTGATCCTCCGGAGCAAAGCTGAAGTCTTTGAGCCGCTCCTCCTCTGACACAGACTGATTCATCAGGGAGCTTGTCTCCTCGTCCGACTGGCTTCCTCTGCGGCTGATTACGCGGTAGATGCCACAGTCCAGGACGTTGAAACTCTCCTAGATAACCATGGATCATATTTCACATTCATTTTTACTGCAATTCTGCACAGAATGACACACGAGTTAATTTCTAGTTGCAAAAGGTAATGTAATAAAACTTTGACGTATACTTTTAGTGTCTGATGTGGGATGGTTCAGAAAGAAAGACTTTACTCGTTAGCTAAAGAGCCTTCACTGCAAATAATCCATGAAAAATGATTAGAAAGATTATAAGGAAGTGTTTCTGTCATACACAGGTCTCTAATCTGAAAATCTTTCAGCGACAACATATCCTTACATGTGAAGAAATGCTGCTTCTGCGGCTGCTGGACGCAGAGTCCATCGGTTCCAGCTTCAGGATCACTGCCTCCAGCTGGGTAATCAGGTCCGTCTGCGTGCTGGAACTGAGCTGAGACTTCATATGTTCCAGGCGATCGATGGGTATGGACTTCCTGGCCTGAATCGAATAAGAAGGATTTTTTAAATCACACCTCGAATGACACCTGCTAAATAAAACCTATTTCCAAAATAACAGGCTGTTGGCTCTTGTTTTGTGCTATCTTTGGTGGATTGCACTTAATGCAGTCTGTTTGGTTCCTCAGATTTTATTTGGATCAAACTAAACTTGTTATTGAATTGATCACAAATATGATTGTTGTGACTGAAATGATGCAATCTGATTTGAATTTTTAAGTTTTCACGCAAGTGGCTTTAGGCTACATTTGGTTGTGATTTGAAAAAATAAACCTAACAGAATTAATTCACATTTGTTGCTTTTTAGCTCCACAGTTCTAAGTTAAGCTTTTTATGTGGTTGCAAAGGATTGTAAGAATATAAATATCTAAGACCAGGAAAACCTGTAAAGTAATCTTATACTCCATCCAGTGTTGAAGTCATTCACCAAACGTCTTACCCTGCTCGTCATGATTGTGTGCTGGAACATACAGCAGACAGCAGCGGCCAGGGTCCAAGACTCTCGACGCAGCAGACGTTCAACACAGCGCTCGGCAGACAGCAAAGAGAGGTGGGACAGACGGCCACTGCTGTGGAGGCAGAACAGCTCGCCGCGGTGGACTGCAACATCAGCCAAGTCTAGTTCAAATCAAACACATTCGTTTTAGAGTAAGCGACGCAGAAACAAACGTTTTGCATGACGTTCTTGTCTCTTTGGTTCATGCAATGGGATTCTTAGGATTATTATGAATTTATTGTTGGATAAAATTTATGTCAAAATGACACACGTGTAATTACATCACAGCATACAAAGTTTGTGGTAAAATAATCGTTTGGCAGCTGAGTTTCTCCCTGAGGGCCTCAGGGATTTAGGGTGGAACACAAACCTTTAATTTCAGTCCACAGCAGGACTTGTCCATTCTGAGGTGTGAAGATATAAATGGCTGAATCAGTCCAAGTAAGCAGGTTTTGGTCTCTGAAAAAAATACATGAAGTACAAAGTTAATCCACGGACAGGTTTCTGTGAAGTACAACTCAGAAAACAACCTACATTCTAAAAAGCTTTTGGATCTTACCCAAAATAAAGCAGTTTAGGGAAGCCAAGGGACTGCGGACCCCTCTGTGTTGGATTGTAATTTGGTTCATTTCTGCAAAAAGAGGTACAGAAGGTACATTATAAGTCTGGTCTTTCTTGGAACACAATAAGTGAGAACAAAATGTACCTGAAAGTGATTAAAGGCAGTGGTGGGCAGGTGAGAAGTTGTTTGAACTGGTGAGTACTCAGAACCTCGCCGTTGAAATTGGCCTCCCATATTCGAGATCCCGGCCGGGCGCAGTACAGCAGTGGGGGCTGTCCCACTAATAACCCCCTGCTCTGGGGGAAGAAACATGCTCCGTATTCCCCATCACGTTCCTTATTTCCCACACGCCAGAATTTCTCCCTGCAGGCCAAAAAATACAACAAAAACCTCTGAGGTTGCTAAACTACTTCATGCTGGGGAAGAAAAGGAAATAAACAAATGCTGCTTTTAATGCTTGTTATTCCTGAGGACAAATCAAACAAAGACTTAATATTTAATTCTTTACATAAGGGTAAAAATTGTTGCGGTCATTAAAAAAAAAGGCAAATATCAAAACAACAAATTCTAATTTCTTACTAAAACCAAGAAAATCCAATTTTCATGTAGTGCTACGATGCTCTGCAATGTGAAAAATGCACAGTTTAAAACTGGTAATTTCTATTTCTTCTCATTTTCAGCTATTGTGGATATTGTGTTCATATCTTTGAGAAATTTGAGTTTTTGTATTCATATAAAGCTTCCAAACCTCCCCAAGAAAAATAGATGCTTAAAGATACTTACTTCTCTGTGTCACAAAGGTAGCAACGACTAAGAGAAGACACTAGGAGGCGCCCATCTTGATATCCAAGCTGAACCACTTTTGAGTCCACAGTGGTAACAGTCTGAACGGGAAAGATAACAAATGCTGATCCCTAGAGACAAGGAAGAATATTAAACAGCTGGATTAGTCATATATTTGATGAATCAACATGAATGGGTGAATCATAGAAGGTAGGAGCAACACTGGTTCAGTTTGCTGGGCTCAAGAAAACCATCACAAATAATTAAACACGCACAGAAAGATTAATAAATGCAGCTACAACACAGATATATAATAGTAAGGAATAACATCTTTACATTTTGCTTCTTTTGGAGGTGTAAAACATCAGCTTTTGTCATTACCTTGCCTAGTTTAGATGAACCTGCCCGCAGATAAGACACTTTGCCTACTGAGTCTCCAACAAAAACCTTAAGTGTGCTTGTATCCCAGCAGAGGGAGGTGATGTTGTGTCCTCTGTGCTCAGAGGATACACTGACGCGCTCTGGACGACCACGCCGCTCCAGCTGCAGCTCCCACACCACCACCAGACCTTGACTGGACGGCAGTCACGAAGAATGCAGAGAACACAAGGAAAGAAAGAATGAAGATTGCAATCAGACACATTTTACTCAATGACAAACATCTCATTAGTTCAAGGAAAATACCCTGACCTTGTTGCAACTGCAATAAAATCTTCGTCATGAGGGCAGCACGCCACTTGAGTGATAGATCCCTCCTGAGAAAGACAGAGGTCAAACCAGGTGAAACATAGAAACATCTCTAACTTGACCTTTTACCATTTACTTTAATGTGTTTTATTAGGACTTTATTTGACAGACCAACACAAAGACGTGCATAATTGTGAAGTATGAGGAGAATAATGTTTTTTTTTAATAATTTTTAGTGTCATGTATATTTGTATATACAGGTCCTTCTCAAAATATTAGCATATTGTGATAAAGTTCATTATTTTCCATAATGTAATGATGAAAATTTAACATTCATATATTTTAGATTCATTGCACACTAACTGAAATATTTCAGGTCTTTTATTGTCTTAATACGGATGATTTTGGCATACAGCTCATGAAAACCCAAAATTCCTATCTCACAAAATTAGCATATCATTAAAAGGGTCTCTAAACGAGCTATGAACCTAATCATCTGAATCAACGAGTTAACTCTAAACACCTGCAAAAGATTCCTGAGGCCTTTAAAACTCCCAGCCTGGTTCATCACTCAAAACCCCAATCATGGGTAAGACTGTCCGACCTGACTGCTGTCCAGAAGGCCACTATTGACACCCTCAAGCAAGAGGGTAAGACACAGAAAGATATTTCTGAACGAATAGGCTGTTCCCAGAGTGCTGTATCAAGGCACCTCAGTGGGAAGTCTGTGGGAAGGAAAAAGTGTGGCAGAAAACGCTGCACAATGAGTAGAGGTGACCGGACCCTGAGGAAGATTGTGGAGAAGGGCCGATTCCAGACCTTGGAGGACCTGCGGAAGCAGTGGACTGAGTCTGGAGTAGAAACATCCAGAGCCACCGTGCACAGGCGTGTGCAGGAAATGGGCTACAGGTGCCTGCATTCCCCAGGTCAAGCCACTTTTGAACCAGAAACAGCGGCAGAAGCGCCTGACCTGGGCTACAGAGAAGCAGCACTGGACTGTTGCTCAGTGGTCCAAAGTACTTTTTTCGGATGAAAGCAAATTCTGCATGTCATTCGGAAATCAAGGTGCCAGAGTCTGGAGGAAGACTGGGGAGAAGGAAATGCCAAAATGCCAGAAGTCCAGTGTCAAGTACCCACAGTCAGTGATGGTCTGGGGTGCCGTGTCAGCTGCTGGTGTTGGTCCACTGTGTTTTATCAAGGGCAGGGTCAATGCAGCTAGCTATCAGGAGATTTTGGAGCACTTCATGCTTCCATCTGCTGAAAAGCTTTATGGAGATGAAGATTTCATTTTTCAGCACGACCTGGCACCTGCTCACAGTGCCAAAACCACTGGTAAATGGTTTACTGACCATGGTATCACTGTGCTCAATTGGCCTGCCAACTCTCCTGACCTGAACCCCATAGAGAATCTGTGGGATATTGTGAAGAGAACGTTGAGAGACTCAAGACCCAACACTCTGGATGAGCTAAAGGCCACTATCGAAGCATCCTGGGCCTCCATAAGACCTCAGCAGTGCCACAGGCTGATTGCCTCCATGCCACGCCGCATTGAAGCAGTCATTTCTGCCAAAGGATTCCCGACCAAGTATTGAGTGCATAACTGTACATGATTATTTGAAGGTTGACGTTTTTTGTATTAAAAACACTTTTCTTTTATTGGTCGGATGAAATATGCTAATTCTGTGAGATAGGAATTTTGGGTTTTCATGAGCTGTATGCCAAAATCATCCGTATTAAGACAATAAAAGACCTGAAATATTTCAGTTAGTGTGCAATGAATCTAAAATATATGAATGTTAAATTTTCATCATTACATTATGGAAAATAATGAACTTTATCACAATATGCTAATATTTTGAGAAGGACCTGTATTTGGGTTTTCAACTGCATGGACATGCTTTAATTAAAAGCACGTCTATTTTAGGTCTGGTTATATAGTTAAGAGTTATTGTCCGGTGAAAAGGTGAGCTATCACCCCAGGCTCATGTCTTATATAGCCTCCAACAGGTTTTCTTCCAGGACTGGCTTGTATTCAGCTTCATCCATCTGCTCATCGACTTGAATTAGCTTCCCTATCTCCGCCAAATGAAAACATGATGCAGCTCCAAACATAGTGGTTCCATAGTGGTAATGGTGTATTCAAGGTGCAGTGTAAGTTTCACCCCTCTCCTAGTATTTAGCCTTTAAGACAAAAGATTTATAAATGGTTCCATCTGACCAGATCTAAACCTGACACGACCTTTGGTAAACTGGACTTTGGGAGGTTTGAGGTGGGGTTGCACGATATCAGGAAAAGATGCAACATCCGATAATGTTGGTGGAGGTCATGATAACAAAATGACTTAGGATAAATAAACTTAAACTTAAATAATAAAACTGTGTTAATATCTTTCTGCATAGGGCTGATAGCAAACATAAACCCTAGACAACACATAGTGTATCCAGCAACTGGAAAAAAACTACTTTTTTTCACCTCAGCAACAAGCTTTAATTCAAAAAGTTGTTTCTTGTGGACATCTGTTGTTTTGGCATAGAAACAAGTTACTTGTAGTTACTTAATGGCTTTACAACCTATCTACCCTATAAAACATATTTATGCCGCCTTAAAAAACGGGTGTGATCCAATATACTTATATAATAGAAAGCTTGAATGCATGGTACTTAATTATTATGCATATTGCATACAGTGTATATAATAATACATTTCTGACACATTGTTCAGGCCTACTTTGCCGTTGCTCCATATTCTATGAAATTTCAGATGATGGACTGGAAAATGCTCTGTTATAACCTAACCCTGCTTTTAACTTCACCACTTAATCCAACAGCCGTGTTCCTTGGTCTTTATGATGCTGGTAGTTCACTAATGTTCTCTAAGAAACTCTTAAGGCTTTCACAGACCAGCTGGGTTTTTAATGTGGTTAAATTACACACATGTAGACAGAAAAAAACTGTTTGCGCCGAGTTTCACTTTGGGGTATCAGAGTGAAGGGGGATCAATACAAAAAGGTTAGATTGTACTGATATTTATCTAAAAAACAGCTCTCCTTTCTCTCGCCACATCAGGATTATTCCTTACTTTGCGTTGGTCTATTACATAAAATACAATGCAGACACATTTTATGTTAAACTAGAGGACAATTCGCGGTTTTATCCGCTATCAGCAGATGAAACGGTTCAAAAAACGACGAAACATCTACCTTGTGAGTCAGAATAAGTCTCTGTTTCCAGCCCTCCTTTTGAATCAGGTGCAGCCCTCCTGCTGAGGTTCCCAATACAAGCCACTTCCTCGACACTGCCAGGCAGGTACACTGAAACAACACGGTCACATTAAAGAGAGACAGAAAACATTCCCACAAAATATATCGCAAATGTATTGCCATCACAATATCACTGTACGCAATATGCATGACGCTAAGAACTGCAATAAGCTGTGAATTCAGGCTTTTTATGCCTGTAATATATATGGTAACTGCAGGTGTTTAATGTAGCATAATTAGTTTTTAAAAAGGTAAGCAGATGTTCAAACCATTAAGAAACTCTAATAAACTTTGCTCGAAGGTGAACAGCAGCAGCGGCCAGAAACAGCATTTTTAATAAAACCTTGCTGCTGAAATGGAAATATTTAATTTTTTTTCAGTAGCTGGATAAACGTTTCCTTATCTGGGATCTATGTGCCATAAACCCAATACTAAAAAGACTTCAACGCTTTTTAATTACTTGTTTATATAGCAGCGACTTCAGGACACAAGCAAAAAGCCGCAGAGAGGCTGAGGTCGGGCCGTTCTTTGTGCGACGCGCTGGGTAAAAAAGATCGTCTGAGAAAGAAAAATGCCATTCATAAAAAAATAATGAAAAATTTAGAATTTATTTCTTCAATCGTAGCGATCTTGATAGGCGGCTATGAACAACAACAAAAAAAGAATAAATTATACAGCAGCCCACTCTCCTTCCTTGACAATCCAGCAGGTAGGTTAATATGCCCAATTACAAAAATCTCCGCTCATATTTAGTTGATCTACATATTGATAAACAAACAATAAGAGAACTATAAAATTTCTAAACCTGAAAGAAGGAACATCCGACAGTTTAATTTATGGCTCCTACAATTTATTTATTATATTATTGCACCTTTTCCTAATATTGTGCAGCCATATCTCACATTGGTGCCCAAACATTTATTCCACTGTAGGTGTAGATAAAAAAAAAACAATGGAGTTATATTCAATAAATTAGAATAAACTTTCCGATGAGGCTCATTTGTCAGATTTGAAACACCTTTTGAAAATAACTTTTAAGCAGGTTTAAACATACTTTTCATTAACCCCACATTTAGGTTTAAAAAAAATACTTTTTTAATTGGTCTGATGTCATATTCTAATCTTTTCATTAGCTGCAAGTGGAAAATGATCAAAATTAACAGAAATAATGGAATTTAAACATCCATCTGTGTGAGATTAATCTATATAATGTATTTCACTTTGTGAATAGTTAATGAACTTCTCAATAATAGTCCAATTTAATTAAGCTACAACAACATATAATTTAAATAGGGATTAATAAAATATTTCTGAACTGAATCTGAATTAATTGAATATGACTATTACTCAAAGATACTGAAGGACATCAAAAAAGCAACTATAGAGCCTCTGTGTGTCTTTCAACTGGAAGAATTTATTAGATGTGATTTGATGGCCGATTCTACCTTGAGCCTGCCGGAGTCAAAACGTAGAGCAGAGAGGAGCGGATCGAGGCAGTCGAACTCTGCCAGTACGTGACTGTGGTTCTCAGGCACAACCGTTATCAGAGGCATCCTCACTGCAGATCCAACAACAACTGAGTCAAAGTCTGAGTGAGAAGAGAGCGACAACAACAACAAAAACATGTTAGGGCAGAGTGTCATCGCTGACATGGAGACATGTGACGCTGTGGGATATCACATGACTTTCACTAGTGGACCTGCCCTCCTAAATTGCCCAGCCGTGACTTTATTTTTCACTGCGGTCTAAGGAAAACAGCTTGTGTGAAGCAGATATCTGGTTTAGAAACCTCAACCTAGTAGCTGTGTTTTCTTCAGAATTCAGTATTGTTTGTAGCCATTCGCACCACAAACAAACTGAAACCAACAAAGCACTAAACATGTTGACAGCAAACAGCTACACCTTGATGCAGTTTGGCCTGGACTGACTTTTCATTTTGAATGAATTCATGAGGAAGCAGAAGTGAAACTACACCTTTGACCAACCACAATAACTGTAACCTATACCATAGTTAAGACAGTTGAGGGGAAAATGTTTCAAAACAAAACATTACACTAAATAACTGCTTTCCAGATTTACAGCAGTTGAAATAACACTTCAGATGATGCTGACAAGTCAACTCCTACCACTACCCTTGTGTTTGCTAGCACTCTACTGCTATATGATTGCAATTTGTTGTGAGAAGCTACACCAAAATGCTGCAACATCCTTGAAATTCTTGAAATAAACTGCTTAAAAAGCCAGAATCTGGATGGTAACACAGGCCCTTATGAAAGGTTGTAAAATGTTCCTGCTCTACAAATTAAAGTCACTGAGGCTTGTCATTCCAGATAAGCTCTCCTACTTTAAAATACATTTATAGTGTATCACAGGAAATAACAAATATAATTAAGAAAGTTTAATCAAAAAGCACTTTAGAGAAAACAATTATTCTAGGTAATTTTATACAAGTATTTGTTTTTTAATAGTACTATCTATAAACACAATGCAGAAGGCAAAATTCCCTTTCATGTTTTAGCTGATTTAGTTGAAAAAACAAACAAAAACTACATTTTGTAGCAAATGTTTTAGCTCCCAAACAAACAAAAATACAACGCATTTTACTAAATTTTGTATTATTGCAACCGAAAAAAAGGATAAAACTAGTTCATTCTCACTGAATCAAATAAACCTGTCTTATAGTTTATGTTTTTTCTGTCATTTTGAACGAGCTTTTGTGTCGCTTACCAACTTTTAATTATCGGAGGAAGTTTAAACCACACTTAGGGTGGTAGGTTTTGCTTGTTCTTAACCTAGACGAATTATAAAGGTCTAAATCAGGGCTGCTTACAGACTCAAGAATGACCCATGTCTAAATGACGTCTACGTTTAGTCTCAACGCTGAAATCAGGTGCAGTTCTCAGGGAGAAGGTGGTCTGTCAGTAAAGTGGTCTGTCAGAGAGATGGTCTGTCAGTAAAGTGGTCTGTCAGTTAAGTGGTCTGTCATAGAGCTGGTGGTCTGTCAGTTAAGTGGTCTGTCAGAGAGATGGTCTGTCAGTAAAGTGGTCTGTCAGTTAAGTGGTCTGTCATAGAGCTGGTGGTCTGTCAGAGAGATGGTGTCTGTCAGTAAAGTGGTCTGTCAGAGAGATGGTGTCAGTCAGTAAAGTGGTCTGTCAGTTAAGTGGTCTGTCAGAGAGCTGGTGGTCTGTCAGTAAAGCGGTCTGTCAGAGAGCTGGTGGTCTGTCAGTTAAGTGGTCTGTCAGTAAAGTGGTCTGTCAGAGAGATGGTGTCTGTCAGTAAAGTGGTCTGTCAGAGAGATGGTGTCAGTCAGTAAAGTGGTCTGGCAGAGAGCTGGTGGTCTGTCAGTTAAGTGGTCTGTCAGAGAGCTGGTGGTCTGTCAGTTAAGTGGTCTGTCAGTAAAGTGGTCTGTCAGAGAGATGGTGTCTGTCAGTAAAGTGGTCTGTCAGAGAGCTGGTGGTCTGTCAGTTAAGTGGTCTGTCAGTAAAGTGGTCTGTCAGAGAGATGGTGTCTGTCAGTAAAGTGGTCTGTCAGAGAGATGGTGTCAGTCAGTAAAGTGGTCTGTCAGAGAGCTGGTGGTCTGTCAGTTAAGTGGTCTGTCAGTAAAGTGGTCTGTCAGAGAGATGGTGTCTGTCAGTAAAGTGGTCTGTCAGAGAGATGGTGTCAGTCAGTAAAGTGGTCTGGCAGAGAGCTGGTGGTCTGTCAGTAAAGTGGTCTGTCAGAGAGCTGGTGGTCTGTCAGTTAAGTGGTCTGTCAGTAAAGTGGTCTGTCAGAGAGATGGTGTCTGTCAGTAAAGTGGTCTGTCAGAGAGATGGTGTCTGTCAGTAAAGTGGTCTGTCAGAGAGATGGTGTCAGTCAGTAAAGTGGTCTGGCAGAGAGCTGGTGGTCTGTCAGTAAAGTGGTCTGTCAGAGAGCTGGTGGTCTGTCAGTTAAGTGGTCTGTCAGTAAAGTGGTCTGTCAGTAAAGTGGTCTGTCAGAGAGATGGTGTCTGTCAGTAAAGTGGTCTGTCAGAGAGATGGTGTCAGTCAGTAAAGTGGTCTGGCAGAGAGCTGGTGGTCTATCAGTAAAGTGGTCTGTCAGAGAGCTGGTGGTCTGTCAGTAAAGTGGTCTGTCAGAAATCTGACTAAGGGGCGGCTCCAGTTATTGATTCAAGGCAGTTTGCATCACGAGACCCATCTGGTTCCTCTGCTGCTAACAGTGCTATCAAAACGACCAAAACCATTGTTAGTCTTTTTATTTCCCAAACATTTTCTATTTTTTTTTTGTCATTTTATTTCTATGAAGATAAAGCGAACAACTGTTCAGCGTCAAATCACTGAAGTTTCATTTTAAACTGAGGTACCGACGGGTTAGCAACCACTACTAGCATAAACACAGCCGTTGGAACTAACTGGCAGCTGCTTTGCCTCCTGAACTCACCAAATGGACGGAACGACACTCCGGCGTTAACGGCTCTGATTTACATCCCGTGGTGTGTGGAGTTTTGCGGAGAAAGTCAGCGGTCAGCCACACTGACTTCTGACCGGGTCAGCCCGGAGACCCGTGACAGCTGATCCGCTCACTCAGCTGATGGGACACTTCCTGAATGCGGCGCTGCAGCTTCCTCACAGCCGCTCTGCCTGCTTTGGATTGTCAGAACTAGGGCCCTATAGAGTACTATTCAGAACCAAAAACGGAACCGACCTAGCTAGAATTAAAAATAAAGATTCATTTAAACAGTTCTGGATAGTAGGTCAGTGGTTTCAGAGCGTGTTACAAAAAATAGCAACTCATTTAAAAGAAAAATTTTAAACAGTGTGACCAGTACTTTAAATATTTTAGTTTGTTGTGTTATGTCACAAAGAAAAAAAAAAAAAAACAATACATATATCATAAAAATAAAATCTAGAAAGACGTTCTAATCGTTCATAATCGTTTTCTGCAGAGAAAAGTCTGACTACCAAAACATGCGTCGTACATTTCAGTCCTGAATTAAACATACTCCTCGGAAAGTTCAAAGTTTTTTTTTTCAGATATCACTTAGAAGTTGATAAAACGATATAAAAGGAGTACAATTAAAAATATCTTTATTTACATTTTATCTAAAAATGGCAAGTCAAAAAATATTTACAGGTCCTTCTCAAAATATTAGCATATTGTGATAAAGTTCATTATTTTCCATAATGTCATGATGAAAATTTAACATTCATATATTTTAGATTCATTGCACACTAACTGAAATATTTCAGGTCTTTTATTGTCTTAATACGGATGATTTTGGCATACAGCTCATGAAAACCCAAAATTCCTATCTCACAAAATTAGCATATTTCATCCGACCAATAAAAGAAAAGTGTTTTTAATACAAATATTCAACCTTCAAATAATCATGTACAGTTATGCACTCAATACTTGGTCGGGAATCCTTTGGCAGAAATGACTGCTTCAATGCGGCGTGGCATGGAGGCAATCAGCCTGTGGCACTGCTGAGGTCTTATGAAGGCCCAGGATGCTTCGATAGCGGCCTTTAGCTCATCCAGAGTGTTGGGTCTTGAGTCTCTCAACGTTCTCTTCACAATATCCCACAGATTCTCTATGGGGTTCAGGTCAGGAGAGTTGGCAGGCCAATTGAGCACAGTGATACCATGGTCAGTAAACCATTTACCAGTGGTTTTGGCACTGTGAGCAGGTGCCAGGTCGTGCTGAAAAATGAAATCTTCATCTCCATAAAGCTTTTCAGCAGATGGAAGCATGAAGTGCTCCAAAATCTCCTGATAGCTAGCTGCATTGACCCTGCCCTTGATAAAACACAGTGGACCAACACCAGCAGCTGACACGGCACTCCAGACCATCACTGACTGTGGGTACTTGACACTGGACTTCTGGCATTTTGGCATTTCCTTCTCCCCAGTCTTCCTCCAGACTCTGGCACCTTGATTTCCGAATGACATGCAGAATTTGCTTTCATCCGAAAAAAGTACTTTGGACCACTGAGCAACAGTCCAGTGCTGCTTCTCTGTAGCCCAGGTCAGGCGCTTCTGCCGCTGTTTCTGGTTCAAAAGTGGCTTGACCTGGGGAATGCGGCACCTGTAGCCCATTTCCTGCACACGCCTGTGCACGGTGGCTTTGGATGTTTCTACTCCAGACTCAGTCCACTGCTTCCGCAGGTCCTCCAAGGTCTGGAATCGGCCCTTCTCCACAATCTTCCTCAGGGTCCGGTCACCTCTACTCGTTGTGCAGCGTTTTCTGCCACACTTTTTCCTTCCCACAGACTTCCCACTGAGGTGCCTTGATACAGCACTCTGGGAACAGCCTATTCATTCAGAAATTTCTTTCTGTGTCTTACCCTCTTGCTTGAGGGTGTCAATAGTGGCCTTCTGGACAGCAATCAGGTCGGCAGTCTTACCCATGATTGGGGTTTTGAGTGATGAACCAGGCTGGGAGTTTTAAAGGCCTCAGGAATCTTTTGCAGGTGTTTAGAGTTAACTCGTTGATTCAGATGATTAGGTTCATAGCTCGTTTAGAGACCCTTTTAATGATATGCTAATTTTGTGAGATAGGAATTTTGGGTTTTCATGAGCTGTATGCCAAAATCATCCGTATTAAGACAATAAAAGACCTGAAATATTTCAGTTAGTGTGCAATGAATCTAAAATATATGAATGTTAAATTTTCATCATGACATTATGGAAAATAATGAACTTTATCACAATATGCTAATATTTTGAGAAGGACCTGTATATCCTTTTCAATAAGCAATTGAAAAATATGATTATTTGGAGATGAACTCCAGGTCTTTGAGGTTGGACAGCTTACTTGCCCTTTAGCTCAACCCACAGATGACTTTAAACCTAAATCTGCTAGATGTATGAATAACTATGTGCTTAACTATAGGTTCTCAGAGGCCAGTAACTCATCAACCTTGATCTAAAAATCCAATATGGCTGCTTTTCATAAAACTTACTGATAGCTGCTGTAAAAAAACAAACAACAAAAACGCTTGTTTGTGCTGAAAATTTGTATTTCAAATCATTCAGACATACAGCTCTAAACAACATCCTTTAATGAACATGCTGCTGCAGAGTTTAAAATCACAACAATGTAGTTATTAGCTTTCGCTGCCAGCAGTAATTGGCACAGTCACTTAGCATATGAATTAGGGAAATATCACACAGGTTTTGCCAACTTGGATCTGGAAACAGAGTTAGATTTGTTTTGATGTCATTCCTGAATCAAACTTTTAACTTTCCAGGTGAAAACCTGTCTGCTAAAACCAGCCGCCAGAGACTGTTTCCCCCCCCCAGGCTGTTTCTCTGATGAAGACTTGGCAGTCCAGAACAACACCATGCATACTACTGATCTCACATTATATTCTTATGTAACGTCAATTGTGTATATATGTGGATTTAAAAAAAAAAAATTTATTTCCACCATTATACACTACCACTCAGAAGTTTTAGAATGCCTTTCTCACTTAATAGGTCTCTTTATTTTCATTATTTAAATTGCAGATTCTCACCACAGACAAACCTGTGAATGAACACACATGGAATTATGTAGTAAACAAAAAGTGTGAAAGAACTCTAAAAATTTTTATATTTTAGATTATTACAAAATATCTACCCTTTGCTTTGATGACTGCTTTGCTCTCTTGGTGTTCTCTCCATGAGCTTCATGAGGTGGTCACCTGAAATGGTTTTCCAAAGAGTCTTGAAATAACTTCCCAGACGTTCATTGAGAGATAGCCAAAGGTCATCACAGCAAAGGGCGGCTGCTTTAAGGATCCCAAAATATAACACTAAATTTAAAGTTATTTTACAATTTTTGGTTTGCTACATAGTTGCATATCTGTTCATTCACTGTTTTACCTTCAGTGAGAATCTACGTACAATGGAAATAAACATAAAGAAAACCAGTAAATGAGAAAGGCGTTCTAAAACGTCTGATCGGTAGTGTATATACCAAAAAAAAAAAAAAAAAACTTTCCCGAAAACAAAGTGAACCGTAGTCAATTTCGTTGTTTGTCTGTACAAACTTGGCAATAAAGCGGATTTTTATTCTAAATGAACGTGGTGTTCGACACGTTCCTAGTTCACAGTCCTTCGCTTTAGTTCGTCCTTGAAAGTTCCTCCACTGCACTTTACTTTTGAATAGTTTCTGATGAAGCAACAACAAATGTACTTTAACAATTTTCTTTTGGCCACAGGAGCCTATTAGTTCCCTGGGAAAATGGCTTTCTGCCCAGGGTGGAAAAATATCACATGGGGACGCTATGAGGCAAAAACAAAACAGGTTTTGCTTGCTTTCTTGCTAATTCAAACAATAGGAATGGGGCCCCCTTTCAGTCCAAACACTGTGAGAAAAGATTGCAGTTTCTATCTATCCATGTCAAATATCTTCAGTTCTTCATGTTTCTAAGAAGTTAAATGAAAAGTTTAGTTTTTTTATGCAGAATGGGCTTCATTGGGGGGGAGCTGGCACTGCTCCACATCATACAGTGCTTCACCCCACTTTAGCTTTTTACCTATTTTGTTATATTCCATCCCTGTAATCTTTAATGTTTTTAAATTTTATTTTATGAGATGGATCTGCAAAAAATAGTCTAAACTGGTTAAATGAAACAAGACAAAAAAAAACCTAAAGTTAAAAGATGAAAAAAAAATTTAAATTGGTATATGCATATGTATCCACCCCCTTTGCTATGAAGCCGTTAAAAAGTTCTGGTGCAACTAATTACCTTCAAAGTCACATAATTAGCAAAATGAAGTCCACCTGTGTCATGATCTGTCGGTATAAAAACACCTTTTCTGAAAAGCCCCAGAGGCTGCAGCACCACACCATAAAGACCAAAGCGCTCTCCAAACAAGTCAGGGACACAGTTGTTGAGAAGTCAGCGTGGGCTTATAAAAAATGTCCAAATCGTTGATGTTCCCCGGGAGCACCATAAAATGGAAAGCACAAAGAGAGAGTCTGCACACCAAAAACTCACAGACTGCACAAGAAGGGCTTTAATCAGAGAGGTGGCACAGAGACCAAAGGTAACCCTGAAGGAGTTGCAGATCCACAGCAGAGATTGGAAAATTTGTCCACAGGACCACAGCAAGCGGTACACTCCATAGAGTTGGACTTTATGGAAGAGTGGACAGAAAAAAATACATCACTGTGTTAAAAATTAGAAGGCATATTTTGAGTTTGCCAAAAGGCACGTAGGCAACTCCCCAAATGTATGGAGGAAGGTGCTCTGGTCAGATGAGACTAAAATTGAAGTTTTTGGTCACCAAGGAGAATGCTATGTCTGGTGCAAGGCCAACACATCCCACCACCCCCAGAAAATACTATCATAGTGCTGGCTGCATCATGCTGTGGGAATGTTTTTTAGCTGCAGGGACTGGGAAACTGGTCCAAGTTGAGGTACAAATGGATATTTGGATATCAAAATGGATGGATATTCTCAAGCAAATCATGTCAGGTTGTGATTTGAGTCTGGGACAGAGGTTCACCTTCCAGCAGGACAGTGACCCAAAGCATACTGCAAAAGCAACACTCGCAACTCATATTGACCCTACAAATAACTGGTACTCACATTTCTTCTGAGAAGAACTATTGGAAGCTCAAGCATAACAATTGTACCATAGCTGTAGCTCTTGCTGTCCTACAGCAGACAAACTACTCTCAGACAATTCAGTTATTACTCTCCACATTTATAAAACAAAAATTAGGAGCTGCAGCTGAAGACACAGAATGAATTACTCCATTGAGAAATGACACTGGCATGAACCTCATTTTAATTGTTGTTTTTTTGTCTTCAGTCCAGACAGCTAGTGCATTAGAAACCAGTGACAATTTCCATTGACTCATACACACTAATGCACTCAAATGTGAAATGTCTTAACAGTATTGCTTTGTTTACGCGCCATCTTGCTTCAGATTTTCTTACTTTTACATCCCCCCAGTTTTATGGGGAGTGTTTGTGTTAAGGTATTTTTTTCTCCGCTCTGTGCACAACAGCCATCCACCACACGTCTCAGTGTGTCGTTCTGGGAGCCTTTTGTCCAACTTCCAGCTGACGTTTGGTCATATTACAACACTTTCAAAGTCCTGCTGCTAACCCGTTACAAGCACATCTCAACAATTAAGGAAACACAAAGAAAACAATGAAACTAATAGTTATCTGTGACTGAGATGCATTTATACTCTGTTGAACACTTTTAGGCTGCAGCAGCATCCCTCTAAATTCTCATTAAGCCCTTGTGAACTATGTTCCATCGGGTCTTCTCACGGCACAGAGGATCTTCTCAAGTTGTTTATCCAAACTTTTAAAGTGTCTCTCTTCTTCTCCTTGACAAAGAAATCCTAGGTCAGGTTTTCCTCATCATCCTGCGGGTTTGCCAAATATGAAACTTGCCATAGGCCGTCTGAAACATGTCCTCCAGGTGCCCTGTAAGCTGTGGGATAGTCAGAGATTTAGTTTAGGTACTGCCGAGTAGAAAGCTTCTGAATCACTGACAATACATCCGTGACTTACATTTGTACTCAAGTACTGACGTTGGATTTTCTCCTGAAACGGACGGAGCTTGGTCATTTGAAATCTCTCCAAGTTTGTCTTCATTTTTGTCACCTGTATGGTAAAAAACATATAGATAGAAAGTGCAAAAAAAAAAAAGAAATAAGTTAACACACATGACAGTTTGCTCACATGCATTATTTTTCTTAGACAGAAGAAATCATGAGCATTCATGTTCTAACATCACATTAAAACAACTGAATATCTGTCACCTTTTCCTCCAAAAATGGTGTGTTTACAGGAAAACAGGACCAGAAGTGTCTCAATAACTCCCCGGCAGCAATATAAAGGTGCTTCAGCTCTCCTTGAATATCAGTGGGTAACATTTCTGGAAAAATAAAAAAATACAATAAAAACAGTGGAGCTACTTCATCTGACAAAAAAAAAGTACTTAAATCACATCTTTATTGCACACTTACGGTTTATGGATTGCTGTCCGACAGGTTGCATAAGGACACCTCCTGGAGACAGCGCTGCAACGGCAGAAGTTGCTGTTGTGCTGGACAACACCTAAATATTTGTAAAATAAAACAGACTGTTTTACAAACCAGAAAAAATGTATTGGTTACAGTTTTGTACTTTAAAAAGTGCTTTGAAACCTCCCCAATATGCAGGCAGTTGTAAATTACCATATGGGGTAACTCTTAGCTCAATTATATTTGTTATTTTGTATCAGATCCCATATTTTGCTCACATAAAAATATCATCTTTTAATTTTCTCAAATGGGAACAGTTCTATACTGTGTTGTGCCTACAGCAAATCTTTTTTGGATTTAGGTTATTATTGGATTAATCTCAGACAAAGAGAAATACATTTTAAATGGACATTTCATTTCTATATTTCATAATATCTAATATCTCAAAATGTAGTTTACAGAAGAGTCTTTCTTCCCTTCCAGAGAGTGACTCTATGTCCCTCTGAGACTCAGGAAACAAATAAATATGCACATTTTCTTATATAATGCACATTAAATGTTACAAAAACAGAAGTCCAAAAAGGAATAATTAGACCTGTTGGAATAACTTGAATTCTTATCTTTATCTCTGTTAAAACAGACAAAACTGTCATCTGAAAAGTTTGTTTCAGAAGCCTGTGGCTAAAACAAACAATATGAGGTTAGTCACTAGTGCGAGCAAACTGGATTTGTTGTAATTTGATTACTGTGTGGTGTTTTAACCTTGTTAAGGTGTCGGGGTGACTTTCACCGTCGAAACAAAACAATGTGTGACAAATATCCAGAAGAATGTAGCATAATCTAACCCGGGTGAGGCTGGGTTTGTAATTTGCCATCTCTTGCCGGATGCAGTTGACAGAGTTGATGATGTCTTGGCTGGTTGTATACTGTTGGGACTGAAGTGGAACGGGACCATGAGCATACCTTAGGAAGAAAGAAAAGAGATAGTATTCATTCCCAGGACTTTGTGACAAATATACATATATTCATCTGTTTTGATTAAGTAATACTCTATTAGCAATTTTAACAAATACAGATGGTTTACAATTAAACATTTTTTGAAATACTGGAGTACTACTCCTGGTTGGTGCTTTAAATTTCAAAAAGGAACAAAGTACAGAAAAGGCTTGTCCTCTTCAGGTTGGAGGGGAGTTCCTGCCTCAAGTGGAGGAGTTTAAGTATCTCGGGGTCTTGTTCACGAGTGAGGGAAGAATGGAGCGGGAGATCGACAGACGGATCGGTGCGGCTGCCACAGTAATGGGGTCGCTGTGCCGGTCCATTGTGGTGAAGAGAGAGCTAAGCCGAAAAGCAAAGCTCTCGATTTACTGGTCGGTCTACGTTCCTACCCTCACCTATGGCCATGAACTTTGGGTCATGACCGAAAGAACAAGATCCGGGATACAAGCGGCTGAAATGAGCTTCTTCCGTAGGGTGGCCGGGCACTCCCTTAGAGATAGGGTGAGGAGCTCGGCCATCCGGGAGGAGCTCGGAGTAGAGCCACTGTTCTTCCACATCGAGAGGAGCCAGTTGAGGTGGCTCGGGCATCTATACCGGATGCCTCCTGGATGCCTTCCTCGGGAGGTGTTCCAGGCACGTCCCACCGGGAGGAGGCCCAGGGGACGGCCCAGGACACGCTGGAGGGACTATGTCTCTCGGCTGGCCTGGGAACGCCTTGGGCTCCCCCTGGAGGAGCTGGAGGAGGTGTCTGGGGACAGGGACGTCTGGGCGTCTCTGCTAAGTCTGCTGCCCCCGCGACCCGGTCCCGGATAAGCGGAAGATGACGAGTACGAGTACAAAGTACAGAAAATAATTAATTAAAAAATGAATCGGTTAATCATTAGGTATAAAACAAATCTGACATGTTATTAAATTCCTATCTCTGCTAGTTTGAAAATATTTTTACCAAATGTTGAAAACTAAAAAAAGTATAGAGGTCGCAGTTTGCAAAATAATTGTCACTGAAGTTACCTTGTTTTACCTAGGAAATCTAAACATTTTGTTTTAAAATAACAAACTTAACATTTACAAACTCTACATTTTTATTTATTACATTCCTGCCATTTGAGTGCAAAAAAAATTTACCTTGTAGGGTGATGTTGATATAAAAAAAAAAAAGCAATCAAGGCTGGAGACCTTTTTTCCATACCGCCATAATTATAATGTAGTGGCCCGACCTTCCAAGGCATTCATGTTCCAACATCTATTAAATTAATTTGATAATCCAACCTGTTTAAAATAGAACAAAACAGAGCAAAGACTTTACCTGTCAGACTTCTTCAGGTTTAACGCCACTGTTTTAGGTGCGTTTTCCCTTTGCAGATCCTCATATTCTATGGCTTCTTGTAGTTTAACCTAGAAAAATAGGTAAACACACATCCTTTTATAGCGACAATCGTAGGGCAAAAACTAGGCAACAAGCCTACAAAGGTATCATACCCTTTTCAGAGGAGGCTGAAAGAAATCAGAATCTCTGGAGTTGCCGTCTGTGCTGCTAGTCTCACTGGCTTGGTCGTTGGGTACATCTCTTTAAAACCAGAATACAGTTAGCAGATAGAAGACGACGGGAGGACAAGCGTACTAGGTTTGTTTGATTTGCTGTTGTTTACCCCCTGCGTGAGCCTGCTGCCAGCACCATGGCACTGTGATGGTTGAATCGCTTTATAATGGCTGAGTTACTACTCTCTTTCACCGACTTGTTTGCATTTGAAGTTGAAGGTAGGGTTTTGCTTATTCCATAACCCTGTATCACAATACATAGTTGTGTTTGAGGTGGAAACGAAAAAGGTTTATAGTTAATACATAAGAGGTTTCTTTCTCTTTACTGCATCTGACTTTTCTCACCTCGTCCAACGTCTTATCCTCCAACGACAAAAGGTCAACCAATGGATTCTTTACCCCCTGGGTCACTAGAGACTTTAACCCTGCAAATTAGAAAAACAGCAAAACAGTATAATTAAATACGGTTTACTATGCACAGGCAAATAAATACCTGCATAACCGATTTAAAAGCTCTGAAACAGCTACCTTTCTCATCCTGCTTGGCACATTCTGAGAAGATATCCTGTGAACCTGTGTTGATGCGGTCTCTGTGGAAATAATGAGACTGGAAAAAGCGGGTCCAGAACTCCTTCTCCGTCAGGTTATGAGGCACATTTTCACTATACTTCTGCTTCACTGCAAGACAGGTTTAGAAACATGAATTTACTTGATCATGTTTTATCAATTAAATAGTGAAGAGTAATGGATATACTGGTTTTCCTTTTTTTTTGGTACAAATAAAGGTCTGAAAAGTGCGACGTGCATTTGCAATCTGGGCCGAATCCTCTGTTTCTCCCCCAGGTAAAATCTAGTGTAAAAAACTGGCTTCAGAAGTCACGTGATTTTATAAACCGTTTATAATCTAATCTTGGAACAAGTTTGTCTACGTCAGGACACTGTACATCACCCTGAACACACCATCCCTATGATGGTGGTGGCAGCAACAACATGCAGTGGGGGTACTTTTCTTCAACATTTACAGGTAAAATGATGGGAGTTAATGGAAGGATGGTGGAATAAATACAGGATAAAACAGAAAGAGGTGGTAAAAGACTTCAGACTAGGGTGGAGGTTCGCCTACCAGCAGGACAACAACTCTATGCCCAAATATAAAGCCAGAGATAGTCGTTTACATCGAGGCAAATTCATGTGTTAGAATAACCCAGTCAAAACTCAGTCCTAAATCTAACTAAGTATCTGGGCTAAGACTTAAAATTTGCAGTTCACAGCCACTTCATTCAGTCTGACAACTTTGTTTGTGCCTACATGTTTGAGTCGTGCCACAAAAGAATTGCAGCTGTAACTGCAATATAAGGTGGTTCCACAAAGTACTGAATCATGGAGGCTGATTACAAATGAACAGCAAACCTTTCAAATGTTTATTTGTCAAAAATGTTAGAAAGTCTTTTCCATCCACATTGTTGCTATCCACTAATTTGTTTTGGTCTATCTTAATAAATTTGAAGTCTATTTGCTGTGACAAAAGAAGAGGATTATAGGGAGTGTGAATACTTTTGCAAAACGCCTTTTTTGTTTACCTGCGGGATATGTTCTAAAAATGGACTCTATAATGTCCGCTGTCAGATTATATCTCAAGCCGTTGCAGCCATCAGTCTGTGGTCTGATGTCGGCCTGTAAAGAAAAAACATGAAGCTTATTCAACTGCAGCAGTTTCTTAATACTCAAAACAGTCATCAGTAAGCATAAAGTAGTGGATCACATCAGATGTACTCACTAGAAATGCTCCAGATATTCCAACTTCCTGTTTGTTGTTGTAAGGTGCAGGTTCCGTGTTATTCACGCCTCCTAACCGGTTGGCCCAAAATTCCTCAGCACTGATCACTTGGCTCACCACAAGGTCTTTGTATAGTTGGAATAGCACAGGATCTTCTTGAAGCATCCTGCAGGAGCAACCGCAAACATTAGAGTGAGGCAGCAAGTTCCCACATTCATAAATAAAGCTGGCAGTCGCATCTGACCTGCCTTTACTATATGAAGTTCTCCTTCAGCTCTATAAAACAGTTAAACTTACTATCATGATACATAGTAAGTACTGTATGTCATCTTTTAAGGTATACTTTTTTTAAGACTCATGTTATAAATATGAATCATCCAATCTCTACAACAGGCCTTACAATTTGACCTTAGACAAACATAAACAGGAAATATTACCCTATGTCATTATTTGCTTTGAGTCTAAAGGCAGATATCATCTGAGCTACTTACACCCCCCCCCCTTCTTAAAGACTGCTCTCATTTCACTTTAAATGAACTCACACCATGTCTAACTAATTAATTTATTCACATGTATGAGTCTGGTGTGCATCCAATGATACCTGATCAGGAGATTTGAAAATAAATTCAGCACCCAAACGTTTACACTAGCATTCAGCTTTAGCCTAACAAAACATTTGTGTCTTTCCCCCATTTATCTGACTAGTATTTTGGAAAGAAAAGGGGCAGTTTTAGATATCTCACAAATAATCTTTAGAATTGTTGGCCACTCATCATACTTTTTGCGGATTTCATTTTTCCACTGTCGATGTTTAAAAACTTTAAAAGAAAGCTGCCTTTCTCTTCGACAGAGTGAGTGAAAACACAAGAACAAACATTTGACTTGTTACTGAAAATCTGTCTTATTACTCTGTGTGGAATAAGACTGATACACGGTTTGGTCGTTGATAATTCAACTGAGCGATATCTTCTTAAAGAATGCACGAGAATAAACAGCAGTTGTGAAGACGTGCGACCATAAATGAACGCTTTCTTCTCGCATCTCTCTAAGACCAAGTAGAGGAGTCAAACTGCATCGGCTCCTATCAACCGCTCTCACCACAGCGTTTCCCTCTCAGTTACACTGCTTTACTCTGTAAACATGTGATGTGGCAAATAGAGGATTTATTGTTGCATGTCCTCCTTTATACAATCTTTACCAAGCAATAGTGTTTATTTTTTCATCTAACATTCACACTCACGTGGACAACAAACAACAGATCAGAGCTAACAAGACAATCAAAGCGTTCCTTAATGACACTGTGGAGAGACATTTGGAGTAAGTAAAGTAGGATCTAACAATAAACCTTTAATGACAAGGACCCCTGTTTCTGAGGATCGTTGGAAAGCTTAATTTGGTGTGTTACTGTTATGAAACAAGAGAGTGATTCTACTGAGGGAAATTAAACTCCAAGCATTTATTTTAAAGCTGTAGAAGATATCAAACTGCAATCATCATTGCAACACCAATGTGTGAAACAATGCAAATGCGATGTTAACATAATCATCTTACTTGCATCAACACTCTGCATATAACCTGGACTCTGACAGCCCTTCATGCCCAAATCTGACATACATTTTTGTAAGTGAAATGCTTAAGCTCGCTGAAAGTGATGGAGACATCATGATGGTGGAAAAAAAAACAAAAACATAAGAGTGAGCAAAAAACCAATCCCAACATTGCAACCTTAAACAACTACATCACAATAACATGTTTCCCTAATAAGGCGCAGTTCTGATTTTCTGTTATATTCTTTTGTATTGGATCTCCAATTAATAAATGTTTAAGGGATATTCTCCCTGAACTGCAGAGGGTTAAATATTAAAAGGATTCTTTTAGATGAATCCAGTCGGTTTTTTTGCATAGCAGAAAATGAAAAATATTCAAGTGGTTCTTTAAGATGTAACGTGATCAGTCCAAATTCAGAGAACGCTTCTTACCTGTTTTTCTCCTCCAGCTCCTTGTTGGCCTTCTTCTTGAACTTTGGCAGCAGCTGCTGCAGCAGCTCCTTGGCAGCATCTCGGTCTTTGAGCGCGGTGCTCTCATTGGCAAAGTGGAATGTGGTACTCTCTCCGGTGTGAAGGACCAGTTGGAGCTGAATCTTGGATTTGCCATCAGGACTGATCTTCTGACCTGAAGACAAGGAACAGTAAAGTCAAGTTTTTGTTTTGTTGTTCCTCTGCTTGTGGTTAGGGAGCATAACGGTGGACTCACAGCGGATATCTGAATACAGGTGGCTGACAGTGAAGCGGTCTTTGCCTTCTGGACCCCAGGCTATTCTTTCAGCCATCAGGTAGAGGGTGCCATCTTGCTTCCTCTGACGGACTTTCTTCACCACCAGCAGGACCTCCTCTGACAGAGATGCCATGGCCCAAACAGGTAACTGGGAAAACAAGACAGCCAACGTAACAAAGTTTAGAAATAACCATTTGTTAACTCATAAAGATCCGCAAAGCATGACGGAAGCATGAAGACTTCACTAAACCAGTTAGCTGTGTGTTTAAGATGTAGGCAAAAATCAGTCCAACAAATCATATAATGCTAAATATATACATCATTTCCCTTCAGCGAATAAATCCTCCGCTAAAAAACATAGTTCATCTCCTTAGAGCAGCTAACCAGACTGAGGTTAGCTAACACAGAAGAAAAAAAAAAGGCTGAGACTGAAGTCGGCAGCCAACTTACTTTATCTTAAAATAAATCAATACTGCAACGATTACGTCCTTCCTACTGAACACATGATGTCGAAATGATGTATCTTGGGCTAACAGAACTGCGGACTGAACTGTTGTAGGATCAATTTAAACTACAGCATCAGTAAACGATCCGACTTTAGCGCCGGGCGACATAACTGCCAGACGGTGTGTGACACTGAAAAGATTCCGAGTATGATAAGCAACGCTCGGCCAACAGTTCCACCCAGGACGGCGTCCCCCAGAAACCAAAGGCTCCAACGCCACAGCGTCACACAGTGGCAGAACCAAGGAAGAACATCCATCAGATGGGAAACCTAGAAAACAAAACATCCGTCCTTTTATTGTCGTTTAGATTTATTTAGACTTTAAAATCGTGTTTTTATTTTTTGTAAGGTTTTATAAAACTATGTGTTTTTTTGTATTGTTCTTTCTAAAATGCATGTTTTTCGATTTTATTAAAATAATTGTTGTGTTTATTCAGAACATGAATCTGGGAATAATATCAAACCTAAATTAACCGTGCTCTAGTTCCATGTTGGAAAACTAGTGAATTGTTCAAATTGTTATCTAATTAGCGACCATTATGAAGTAGTCATGTCATGTTTCAATGTAGCAATATGTTCCCTAAACGAGGTTGTATGGTAACTTGTGGATGATTTGTGGAGAGACAAAAACATCAGAAATGCAGATAAATAGTGTTTACTGGAGCGATTTATTATTATGTTTCTAGTCATACCTATCGCGACATTTTGTGGTGTTTACTTTTTTATAACAATTAAAGGGATGATAAAAAGTATTTAAAAACCCATTGCAGTATATTTTGGAAACAGTCTTTATGGGTGGGACTACACTTAGTGGCAGTCACAACTAAAACATAAATGAAAAAAGAATAACGTCAAAGGGGTTGGTATTAATTGAGGACATTATATTGGTAACAAATTTGTCTCATTTAGCCAACTGAAAGGTAAATACAATCTGCAGGTCAGGCACTAAATCCAATCCAAACTTGAGAACTATAAAACTCTTCTGTTGGAGCCTGCCATTTATGACATCATTAAGAGCCCTTCTGACTGTGGGCATCTTTTCACAAAAACTGAACACCCATTGGAAGGAAGATGGATGTGTTGGAATCCATGAGGAGTAGGTGTTTGTCCAAAATCCATTCCTGCTTTATAAACAGGCATCAATGAATTCAATTTAAAATCATCCACTGGTTACACTATTCCATGATCAGACTGCATAAGATTTATCCCTCTGTCTCCCTAATGGGTGACAGGTGTAACTTGTTGGAAGCTATGCTGTCTCAGGCCTTTGGTCTAAAATATTTTACCAGGTTCTCCAAGGCATACATGAAGCCCTTACAGGCTGAACCTGGACTTTTAATTTTTAGATGCTCTTAAATGCCGAGGACAATCCCTGCTACAAAGCGGTAGGCCATTGGAACTAGGACTGATTGATGCCAAGAGACTAATCCTGAGAGAATGAAAGTAGTCCACTCCTCCTTCCTTTCAATTGTGGGTAGCCAATATGATATCTGAAATACAAATGGAAATATTCTGTAAAGGCTCTAAAGGCACTCCTCTGAATACCTGGAATCCTTTTCTAGAACATTTTGCGAAGGCCATATTAAGTTAACTGGACTCCGATCCTAAAATTCTACCTTCTGCCACCCTTTTGGTATTTTGTATTTTCTTAACTTAAGTGTTTATTTTTAATAATTAAGGTTTTGCCAGTGCATCTGAGCCCTGTATGTTTATTTGTTAGTTAGAATAGAAATCAAAGTATCAGTCCAAATAATTCCTTTAGTTCTGGAGGTTTGTCAACATTTTTAAGTACAGTTTGTCGTTGTCACACTAGATCAGAGTTCTCATGACAACTACCAGAATTTCCACGGAACATGGAACTGTTGTGAAACCCAGAGGAGGTTACTTTGAAATAATCGAAGTCTATGCAAGTGAAGCAAGAGTCATGTCTTCTTCACAAAATAAAATGCTAGAGACTTCCTATGTGAATGCCAGTGTTCAACGTGGTTTGCCTTTGTAGTCTAATTTTATCACTTTTAGTAATTTATTCCTCTCATTATTTTACCGTTAGCTAAAGATAAATACTAGCTCCATTGAATCATCTTTATCAGTTTTTGTCTCATAAAAATACATTTTCCCTTAGTCTTCTCTCCATCACATAGAGTTAGCATGCCTGTCTTTCTCAAATGAACTTCTATTAAAACCAGCCTAAATTGAACCGTTTGCATTCAATTCAGAAATACCAAACACTGTTCAAATAAAAAGACAGCCTACATCTTTTTTTAAGGCCTATGGTCTCAAAATTGCAAAAATAAAACCTGATTCTCAGGTTTCATGGTAATATGAATGGTAATTAGCACATGTAGGGGAATGCATACAACAAATTCTTGGGCAAATCAATGTGTAACTTATTGTTTGGCAAGGTTTGTTCACAGCTGCATTTTCTTAAATTAGTGTATTAGTGTATATCAAAATTATTCCTAAGCATCAAAGGAAAATAATTGCTGGATAGGCTTAGTCTCGTTTTTGGTGAAAAACCCACTGTTTACATCTGGTTGAGGCAACAACCAGTCAACAAATGGGGATCATCCACAAACATGTGTGAATGAGTGTGGACCATGATCTGGTATTTATTTACATGTCAAACAATCTTAACTAAGAATCAGTAACTGAACAGCAATAATGACCCACTAAAAACAAATAATTAAAATTCAAATGTTGCCATAAAATTCATAGAAACACTATGTCAATGTGAGTTTTGTATGTAGCACAGTAAAAAACACAACACTCAGATCACTGATGAATTAGAATTTTACTAAAGCAAAAGACAGAAGTTCAAAACAGCGCATGCAGCAGTTTCCTGCCACTCAAAAAGTTAATATGCATTAAAAGTTAAAGAAAGCTATTGCACCCTATGGAAATTTATAAGACCAGCACATCTCTGCTTTTCAAAACGTTTTTCAATCTGTTCAATCCACACAGCAGTGTTTTTCAAAGCATTAGCATGCAAGCGCTTATAGAAATTGTAAAACATTATTAATCAGTTTCCCCTAAAGAGCTTAATATCCAGTTTTTGCTTTTTCATGTGTCCCTTCAACGTTTAGCCCACTCTTTACATTCAGCAACTCGGCAGCCACACTTGTCAACTGAAATGTATGTCTGTTTAATTTTGCTGCCATCTTGACACTTCATCTCCACTTCTTTCTTCCTGGTGGCAATCTCTCGGCAGCAGGTACACGAATGCATGAGACTGTTGGCCTCCGCTGAGTACCTGCAAATAAAGACATAAAATTATTATTAGGAGATTTTTAGTACAACCCAGAAGATTCACATGCTTACTCCTCAGTTAAATATTTGACAAATCTTACATTGACCCGGATGATCCACAAGATCCTTCACAGGATGTGAGCTCCACTGGCTCAACTGACTCGCAGTTCTTAGTGTACAGTTTGGTGTTGTTCCTGTGCAGCTGACAGTTGTAACGTGGTGTACCTGTGAAAAGCAAATAATTAGTTTTAGAAGCACACAGCTGCAGGGAAATAATGATGCACTGCCAATAGCATCCTTCATGTGCTTTGCAGCTTGGTAAGGTCATTAGGTCAATGTAAAAAATGCTTAAGCAAGTTTAACATCTTTGTTTCTTGTCTAAAAATGTAGTCTTAGTTGTTTAAGTTTCTCTTCTGTTTGATAAAAATCCAAGCATCTTTATATTCTTTTAATCTCTATTGACTCATTCTGTCTGTGTGATTGAGTCACACAGACAGAATGAGTCTGTGTGATTTATTAAACTACTTTTAGTAGTTTAAAATGAAAAAAGTAGTTTAAAATGAGTAGTTTAGTAGTTTAAAATGAAAAAAGAAACTGTATTTAAAGTTGTGAAAGATATAAATCGATGTTGACATTTCTATATATGCTAACATCATCACAACAACATTATGTTGTGTTTTGCAAGTTTACTTTGTTGTCCTATACTTACAGGTTCTGCAGCATCCATTCATGTCACTCATTTCTGTTCCCTGTAATACATTAAGAAATCATATGAGTGACCAAGGTCACAGATGCTTGCTATTACTGATTGATAAATAAAATTCCAAAATTTTAAGACATTAACTTATTCAAATTTAAGTGACTGAGTCAAACTGAGTCAAATTTAAATCATGAACCAAAGTTAGATACATAGAAACATTGTGTACTTTATTATCCTCTTAAACTAAATTAATGATATAAACTGTCTTTTAAGCAAGTATTCATACTCACTGGAACACAGTTTTCAGGATCAAACACAGGACATGAAGTTTGGTTTCTGGAAACAACGAATTCATCCTTCACCTTCTGGCAGTCATATGTGGTACAGTTGTCGTTTGGTGGTGAATATGACTGTGAAGGCTGTGCAATTTGTACAAGATGTCTTTTAGTGAAGTTCTGATTTACAACACAGCTGAAGTTTACACGCAGTTTGCATTTTTTTATGTGTTTGTATTGTGCTTTAATCACCTTCAGAATTACAGGGGTTTTCAAGCCCGGGACGTCAACAATACAGCTTGTCTGTATACATGATCCACAGCATTGTCCAGGCTGATCTACATACACGTAACCCTATCAAAAATGCACAGATTAATAATGGTTCTAACTTGGAAATAATTCAGTCTATTTATTATTAACGAGTGTTTGCTCTGTGTCAAAATATGGAAAATAAGTAAAGTTCAAAGATCATCAGGTGGTGTAAGTAAATGATGATGTTATTTGGGAATAACATGCAAAGAACACCCACTCTGCTGTAACACTAACACGCATCAAACCAAAGAAAACAACACTAGCACAATATATTGACCTGGATAACTTACTACTGTTTCTTATTTTAGTAATTGTTTTATCAATAACTGTATCAGTAATCGTACATTTAAGCGTGTTATTTAATAGTTAAAGAGTCATTATAAACCTGTTCCCATCAGCACCTAAACAAAAGTGATGTATCGTCATGCATATGGCATCAACTTTTAATATTTAGAAAATAAACTGTGTCAGTTACTTATTTGATCTAATGAGTAACATTTACTATGATTTAAAATATTCCCATCCAATTTACAACTCATCTGTCATTAACGTTAACTAATTACCTCTTTACAAGAACTGGAACACTGTATTTGATGACACTCCATGGTGTTCAGCTTAGTTTTGGGATCCTGTTTATCGGTACAGTGGCAGTGTTCGCATAGGCTTTTGGAGAAGTTCGTACCCGGCTGTAGAAAGCACAGTGAAAAGTTGGAGGCAGAACCATGTGAAAGCCTTCTAAAATATATACAATGTACAGTACATTAAAACTCTGTAAAAACTGTTCTTACCTTATACTCTGTGTGATTGTAGACACATACAACCTTTGGTTCTACATGAAACAACAAACAGGATTAGGTTAATGTTGAGCTTAGTTTTTGAACTCACAAAAACTCACAAAAGCCCAATGCTGGGTTTCTGCTGTTTGAACAGAAGCTGGATAGCTTTAACCAATTTCGACAAAATTTCTTAAACCATTTTTTAAATTTTTTTTTCTCGCTCTGCTCTGGGTGGAGGACGCACAGGTTTTCTCTCCCTCCCTCTTGCCTGCTTCTGCATCTGCTATGGTCTGTGTTTTTCCCAGAGCCTCACTTTACATATCTTCCAAACTTGCAAATTATGGATTTGGTCAGATGGTCTCTCAACGCAATTGATCAAATTTTTTCCACGGGAAGACAGGGTAAAGGAGACCCTCTTGCCCAGCCGGTACATTCTTCTCTGGATACACAATGGATTCCTGGCAACAGTGGAAAACTGTGTGCTTGACTACAATGTCGGTTGAGGACGCAGAACACGTTTATATATTTGGATTTTTGATAACAGGATTTCTGCTTTTTGGAGCCGGCGGTTACCTGACTTATTGAGTGAGTAGCAAAACGTGGGCAGCTGTTCAAAGCATCCCAAAGCTGCCTGCGATGCCGGATGGAATCTGCAGAGTGATCAATGCTCGGACTGAATTGATAAGAGAGCTAAGCCGCAAGCTGGACACGATTCTTAGAATTGTAGCCTGGAAGCAGTTTTTGGACTCAGAGGTGAAAGGATTTAATCATGGAGAAGGTTGTTCGCTCCAGAACTGCGGGAAAGTCACAGAAATTTGGATATTTGGATTTGCAATTGAGAGATAACAGTAAAAACTCTTCAAGTGGTTGAAAATCCACACAACTGCTTGAACCAGAACATTTATTGTTTTTCTAAATCTGGTGCCCCAACGTGGCTTTGGCAACATCTGCTAAGTGGCTATCGACAAAATATCTCCTGGATGTTATGTAAACATGGCGCTCTTTCCCAGCACCGCCGAACAGCTGTGACCCAGATAAGACTTTGCGGCCGATTGAGAAAACTTCCACCTCTCTCCTCAAGGACAATGGCGCTCTATCTGTGTTGACAGTCTAATTCTTGCACACACACTCACAGTTATATATTCACACCCCCAGGATTCCACCACACTCTTGCAAAATCTTTTCTCTTTGTGTGTTGCTTAGCCCTGCACCTAATTGCGTGATTTCATTACTTTTTCATAGATTTTTAGTTTTATCAGAAGGATTACCAGCAAAAACCAAACATTATTAGTAATAGAAAATTTGGACTATAGCTGCTTATACATCAATGACCTAGCTTTCTTAGTTAGACTACAATAGACTGTTATTACTTAATTCAACTTCAGTACCAGTAAAAGTAATATATTATTAGCACCTGAAAATGTGGATTAAAGCTGTTTTGTACCAGTCACTCAGCTTCCCTAGTAAGAATTCAGTGGAATAATGAGACTATTAATATTATTATCTTCTTTTAGCATAAGATGCTTTATTATTAAGAGTGGCTTGGAGCCAATTTCTACCAGTAAACCAGGAAGGATTATTAATTATTATTTCTCCCAAGGATTATTAATGTCATTTGATTTGTTTTTCTGTGTTTGATTTTCTGTATCATTGTAATGTTTTCCTCATGTACAGCGCTTTGAGTGCCTTGTTGTTGAAAAGCGTGATATAAATAAACTTGACTTGACTTGCCTAGAAGGAGCTGCCATTTTGAACTGCTCAGCTACATAATCTGATTTCCCTGAATCTCTTCCATGGGTTGAAATAATAAATGGAGATATACAATTTTTAATGTACAATCATGTTAATATCACTGGGTTGTGTTAATGAATTTAGCTCACAGTAGAGCGTCACTTAGGCATTAGCATTTTACTTGGTAAACATAGGAAGATTAGGAAAGAATAGTTATCTCTCCTTTTAGATTTCTTGCTCTTTGTTTAAGCTTTACTCTTTTATTAATCAATGACTTTAGCCTTTTACTTCGTAAGTAATTAGTACAATCTAGTGCTAGCTTACACTTTGTCAAATGAGCATGTTAGATATTATTAGGTGGTTAGTCTCTCTTTTTTTAATCTGATCATTTTTTAAATGTAGAATAATGCCTATTATTGCAACCCAAATATTACTTATTTCGTAATCAAGGTTATGATTTTCAATAGTAGACATTAGTCACTTTAACCTCTTATTTTCTACGGTTTGAAACCTAACCCAGTCGCTGGGTCAAACCCATCATCCAGCCTTGTTCTGTTAAATTAATCCTGGACTGGGTTTGCAAAGCAGTGTATAGAGTGTAAGTATTTCATAAATATGCAGTAAATAAAAGTTGAATGGGAAGCATACCACAACTGTAGACTGGGCAGCAGTTTTCACTGGAGACTTGGACCTTCAACTCAAAGCCAGGTTCACACACGTGTGTTGGTGATGAACAACGATTCTTATCACACTCTGTTGGTTAAAAGATCAAACATTTTATTGGATGACTAATTACAAACTCAGTCATTTTGACTTATTGCTAAAATCTACTGACATGGTTCTTCATTGAATACACTTTTCAATGCAACAAGATTTTTATGGAATCAGTGCGTAATACTTACATTACAATACTAAATTTACAGTGCTACCCATGTCGCAAGAAGATACACAAAGACATATAAAGAAACAAGCCAATGTTAACGTCAATTAAGAATTAAAATAACTAATTAATTTACTGTTCAGATCAGTCTAAAGTATGTTCTTTTATCCTACTTTATACAAACTCATTTTACCAAACTTCATTAATGCTGCATAATGTTAGGAAAACATGCAATTGCAATATCATTGTGGAACATTGTGATGAGAATATTGATTGTGATTAACCCCTATTTCCCTACTTTGCATCTCAGTCACTTATCACATATAATTCAGTTTCAGCTATGGGCCTCAAGGGAAGGTGAAAGCCATCAAATTGAAAATATTGGAAAATATATCATAGCAACGCAGAATTGACAGTTTTATTGTTGACTCTTTTGTTAAAACATGTTATCTAAAATCACTTACCACATGATAGTTCCTGGCAGCAATTAACCGTTTGGTTTACCAACACTTCGCCATCCTGTGTGCACTTTATTGGTTTTTGTGTAGGGCACACTATAGGCTGGCACACAACACTCAGAGTGTTCTTGTCACAGCTGCACTGCTTGCAACCACTTTTCCATGTGTCACCAATCTGTTTGTGTTATGAAGAAAACAAATAACGTTACATCAACAGACACCCCGATGATAAAAAAAAGAGAATTTATGTTCATATTTACTTGTTTAGGTTCACCAGCAGGTCCAGCGCAACCTTAATAAACAATGAAAAAATTTTTTTATTTAAATATTCATTAATGAAAGGTACATTATTCATTGTTCTTAAAAAGAATAGAAAATATTCTCACAGGATGAGACACAGGTATTAGAGTCTGGACCAAACAAAATCTTCCCTTCAGGGCAGAAACATCCTTCCATTGTTCCACTGCAAGCAGCGCCTCCTCCTTTACACTGCTCTTTGAGCTTATTATTGTATCTGAACATAAAACAAATAACAGTTACAAAAACCTCAACATTTAACTATTCAAGAATGATGGAACTGTAATGTAACATAGCACATTCAAGAAAACATATGCCATATAAACAATAAATAATGTCTACAGAATTTTTGGTCTTAATTATTGCCTCTGATTCACTTGTCATTATTGAGCTTTAGTAAAACACATGATAAAACATTAAAAATACACCAGGAACAAGAACAAGAACAAGAACAGAGATTGCTCTTTCGATGTTTCACGTATAACCTTCAGAAAACTGATCTGCTTTTCTTTATAACTGTTAACTATAAACTGTATTTAGGACAACAGCCATGCTTGATCAATTTTATTTTTAATTCTTAGATTCCTTGCTGATGTGACATCAACTGTTTGTCATCACAATAGGAAATTGGCTTCAAAGATTAATTAGCATAACTTTGATTTAATTACTTTTGTTCCTTTTAAGGGACTATGTGTGGTTCCAGATATGAAGGAAACACGATGTTGGCTAAGTAAGGGATTGCACCATGTTGAAACCCGATTTAATGCTGTTAAGTGCTGTTAATGTCATCTAAAGAATCTATAAAGTATTTGCTGTGTCCATTGACCTTAACCCCTTTTTTGACTGATCGCTGGACACTCCGGAAACTAAATCACATCACTCCTGGTGCTGTAAAAATTTATTTTAGAATTTTTTAGATGAGTATTGTTAAATTTTTTTCAGAGCTAATAATTAGTCAGAAAAAAGAGACAAGTTATTTTGTACTATAACTGCTAAAGATGATTATGGCTATATATTTTAAGTTAATGAGTTTTCATCTTTGCTCAGACAGATTATTAATTACATTTTCATAGTCATATTTGAAGATTTTCAATAAGCATTCAGTGGTCTGCAATGTTTTATTGTCTGTGGCTACTGTTGGCATAGTGTGTTTCAGCAAAAATGGAAGCAAACAAACAACCACAGTAAAATAAGATAGTACTGCACAATGTAGAAAGTAGACAAAACGAGACTGACAGACAGACAGGCAGGCAGGCAACTGCCAAAGCAGTGTCCTTACCCTGCATTACAAGATTCGACAATAGTTGGACCACAAGGCTTGTAGACTTTATTCTCTGGACATTTGTAAGCTGCAACAAATGAAAGTTCATGTTACATCAACATGCATGGAAAATATCAAAATAAAATACATTCATTTAAACTAAAAGTCAAGTCAAGTCAAATTTATTTATATAGCACTTTTCAGCAACAAGGCACTCAAAGTGCTAAAACAAAACACTTACCACACTGTCCATTGGTAAGGTTCCTCCAGTCAAAGCAGATAGATGCCTCAGCGCACATCAAGGCGTATGTCTCCAGACTGGAGCAAGTAATGTTGGAATTTGGCATGTGGCAAGCATCAAATTTACAAGCTTCATAAAATGGCTCAGGAGGAATTTTCTTGTGGCAATTCTTGAACATCCTTATTGCATTAATTTAAAAAAAGAGGTTAATCTGGGTTTACAGCAGAATGATTTTACATGTTCATCTAATTTTGTGATTCTTACTCGTGCTTTATGATTTCACAGATGACTGGGTTGCATGGTACATGTGGAGGTGGAGATGGAGATGTTGTAGGCAGTCTATCCTTACAATATGGTTTACTCTTAGTCTCTACACGCCAGTCATATGCCATCTCAGAGCATAATGGATGGATCCTCCCATTTGGTAACCTACAGTCATTAGTCTTATTATTGTCGCAGTAACCTTGTAAAAAAAAGAAACATGAACAAGAAATATATTACAAACCCACAGATAGACACGGTTCATAATACCAATAATGCTAATGTTCAGTGGCTATTTATTCAAAATAAAATAAATAATAATAAAAGTATTTCCAAGACTACAATCTTTACTTTTTCACTATGACAAGCAATTTAACAGTGGTGTATATAGTTTTTGTATCTAGTGTATCTT
Source organism: Girardinichthys multiradiatus (assembly GCF_021462225.1). Lineage (NCBI taxonomy): Eukaryota > Metazoa > Chordata > Actinopteri > Cyprinodontiformes > Goodeidae > Girardinichthys > Girardinichthys multiradiatus. The sequence goes on along the minus strand of NC_061795.1, from coordinate 24,015,083 downwards.
TAAGTAATTTTGTTTTCTTCATTGTTATGTTGTGCAGCAAAGGTTTTTCCTACTCTTAATTCTTGTTTAAAGTTATTTTTTCAAATTTTTCTTTGATTAATATCATAGTTCTTGAATCTCTTGGCTAATTTTATAGTTTTGCCTATGTACTTTTATCTGTTGCCATAAACAGAGAACTGCAACAAAGTAAACTGATGGATGTAGGAACATTATGTCCAAAGGTATGCTCCAATACCTTAATACTTTTTTAAATATTACTTCTGGATTTTGTCAGGATCTGGGTGTGTGTTTGTGTTTGTGTGGTTGCTACATGTGCTCATTCTCAGGTGTGCTGGGTGACAGGTGCGACTTATTCCACTGATTGCCAGGAGGAGTACTTAAGCAGGAGGCTGCCAGCACTTCAATGTGAGAGTATTTTGCCACAGTGGTACAAACTCAAGCCACACTCCAAGTCTATGCTTTGTTCTTTGGCCTCGTTTAACTTTGTTTTTTGCTCCTCTGCAGGTTTTGAAAGCCTAAGTTTTGGATCTATGTCACTGAGTTTTCTGGACTATGTTTCTGAAAGTTACTCTGGATGATCAAGCCTGTCTTTGTTCTGAGGATTCCTATCCTGTGATCTACCTTCGTTTGGATTCGCATCAAGCTGGCAGCTTCCTGTACTCTCCGTCTCCTGAGCCAAGCCACAAATGTACCCTGTCCACCCTCCAACGTAAGCCAGCACACATCGAATTTGTTTACTGTAACCTGAGCTCCACAGAACAGCACCAAGTGAACTCTCTACTTGGTGTTACAGGTCTACAGGTCTTAAGCAGGTATATACCTGCTTAAGACCTGGATCCTGAATCTCATTCCCCCTGGCGACCTGACCATCATAACTCAGTAAGCCGATCTCAGTATCAAACTACCCGTACTCATCTATTCTCTTCACTTCTCTCCTTACAGTGAGATATTTCATCTGTTCCGTTCCTGATTATATCTTCAATAAACAACCTTTTATTTTACTTCTTCCCCCTGAGTGTTCTCTGTGTGTGGGTCTGAGCTATTGCGAACATGACAGATTTTAACTCAGAATTTATTTATTGTAAATACATTATAAGTTTTTTTTTTGTTTGTTTTTTTTTTTACTAAACAATGCCTTTTATATATTCTATTATGATATAAATCACTTATTTTTTGTTTTTTTTGTTTTTCATTTTTAAATGGTATAACGGTGAGCTTACCACATTGTCCCTCTGTGTTGCTGTGGAAAAGTGAAAATGGCAAGTCTACAATGAATGAAAGCCCTCTGAATGTAATAGTGGCTTCAATCTCTGGGATTTTTAGAAGCATCTCAATTGCTGTAGATGTAATGATGAAGTCTTGAGTTGAATAGGTAGGAATCACTTTCTGGCCATTAATGGACACCTAAACATGTATGACAGGTGAAATAGACATGATTACATTTGAGTAGTACAAACAAATTATTTGGAAAATGTTTTGTGTAGTAATGCGTACCAGGTTCTCTGTTTTTGGGATTCGATTTTGTGTAAGAGTGACTACATGGTTTTTGTAATATACAATCAGAGCTTTGGGGCATGTCACAGTTCCAGAGGCATCACAATTTTCATTGTCGATAAGAACTGTTAAATTGTATCTGGGATTTATCTCTTTGACCAAGACGTACGTGCAGTTCTTCTGGAAACTGTAATATTCGCCATCAAATGTATTGTAATGGGGATCTCCCCAACCAGAACAAACACCTGCAAACATTATGTTAACATTACATTGTATTTTATCACAGGAAAAACTAGAATTGTGTGTTCAGCCCTATTTAGCTGTGTGAAACCCTTTAATCAAACTCACATTTACACTGGTACTCAAAACAGCAGCCTCCTTTATCATAAACCTTGACAGGTGGGAAGCCATTCGTACAAACTGGTATAGGTGTTGAATTACATTTCATGTATTCTGTACGTACTACGCCATTTTCACAGGTGCTGTGGGTGCACTTGTCTGGATGCCACAATTCACCATCCTGTAAAATAAAGTTTTACTTTTAGTAATATACAACCACTGTCTTTATATTTGAACTCTCTACTTGCAAATATTTATATAGTTAGAATACAGACACCAACAATTTTATCTGCTATAATTTGATTAAAACACTTGTTTGCCATATAACAAAAAAAATTAATAAATGTGGTCAAGCAACTGAAGTTAATTTAACCATAAAAAAGAAATCAGAATTGTAAAAAGAACAAAACAACCCATTTTGAGAGTAATGCATGAAGCAAACTATACTTATAAATCATGCTGCCAAAATCAGTGTAAGGATTTGCCTCAGCCATTTTAGAGTCAGGAATACAACATTTTGCTCAGCAAGTCAATTAAAATGGTACAATGCATTTTAATCTGGACAAAGCGGCTCCAGTTGGAACTCTCTATTTCTTTGGCATTGAGATAATTTCCATATCCATGAGAGACATTTAAATTTTGATGTTGACTTCAAAAACATAGGCAATGTTTATGAACCCCAAAGCACTAGCTTGAGCAATGTAATTATTGGATCAATGCTGATACAATTTAGGAGAATTTGTATAAATTCTATAGAGGGGCATTTGTGATGAATATATGGTGTTTCAGAGTCCTTAAAAACTGCTTGGTAGCCTGACTTACTAGGTGGGTAGATTTTTGTATTCTACAAAATTTTAAATGATAGTGCTCTGTGGAGTGTTTTGAATATTATGTACCCTAACCCTGCTTTAAAGTTCTTCACAACTTTATCCCTGACCTGTCCAGAGTGTTCCCTGGTCTATATGATTCTCTGTGTTTACTAATGTTCTCCAACAAGCCACTGAGGCCTACCTTGGTGGATATTTTACATATTAGGTGACAAGGATTTTATTTAGGAGCATCTGAGTTACGTTTTGACTAACACATCACAGTTATGTACAACTTTGTGTTGATCCATCACATAAAATCTCTGGGCAAAATATTGAAGTGAGTGGTTGTAATGTGACAAAATGTAAAAAAGTTCAAGGAGGACGAGTACTTTTGCAAGTCTCTGTGTATGACCTGGAACATTCTACTAGAGCACTCGAATTAGAATAGAATAGTCTTTATTGTCATTGTACTGGGAGTACAATGAAATTGAGGATGCTCTTGCTGGGCTACCATACACCACAGTAGGATATACAAAAAAATATACATGCTTATGTGTGTGAGTGTGTTTGTTGGGGTGGGGGTTGGTTGTGCGTCTGTGCTTATTTGCGATGTGTATTGCCCAAGGGAAGAAGCTGTCTGTCAGTCTGCTGTTGTGGGATTTTTTTTACCTGTAGCTCCTCCCAGAGGGCAAGAGGCGGTTGACGGGGTTTGAGGCAAAATGTTCTCTTTGAACTATCTGATCAAAGACTACTTAAAAAAGGTTTTTGATGCATAACCTTGTTTCATGTCGGTGCGCAATGAGCCTCTCTCTGCATTTTATTTTTCTGTTTTTATTTTTTGCATCAAAACAGTAAACAACACTAAGTTACTTTTTCCAGTCTCCATAGTGGTGTATTGCTAGAACACTGTCTATATAGTATATTTATTAAACAAGGCGTGAAATCCAGTTAAAAACTCTGCTGTTTCCATGGTATCTGTCTGGTTAGTGGGTAGTCCACCAGTGAGCACAAAGGACAGTTAGGAGTCAGTCTCCTGAGCACATTTAGAGGAATTTGCCTCTGCACACCCCCCAAAATGCTCTGATTGAGTCTTTAAATACTTCCAATGGATGTTGTCATCAGTCTTTTAGGCCATCCAAGGGTGATCAGATCACCTAAAATAGATGTTAGTGCCAGGTCTTAATGTAGGCTTTTATTGTCTTGTGGTTGTTATTATCTCAGGAGAATCAAGCTGCTTTACATTGTAAACTGACCTGAGTGATGTAATCTTTCTTTTATCAACAGTTCTTTAATGCATACGGTTGGTTACCTTTCTTGGTGGTGTGAGAAATGTACAGTCTTTCCTTTTAGGTGTTGTTGAACTAGTGGTCGCTGTAGTGGTAGACCTCGTCGTGGAAGCAGGAGGACTTGGAGTAGTAGTGTGACATGGTCTGGCATGCTTTTCAACTCCGCATGTCAAATTGCAGTATGCAGTAAAACACCAGCCTTCTCCATCAGTCTTGTTGTACATAAAGGTACCTATATTACAGTAAAAACAAGACATCATAGGATACCATTAATAAATAATGTCAGAAAAAAGGAAGAAATAAAGATTTGTGGTAAAAAAATTGTCATTTCATGAGAAGATATAGATTGTTTATAAAAGATGTAAAAAAAAAAAAAAACTTTAAAAAAATCAAGTAAGAGTATAACTCATATGTGAAAATTTAATCCTTATCTGCAAACAAGTGCACAAGTCAAACTGTGTTAAAATATAAGAATCTCTCTCATGAATAAGTAGTATGCTACTGTAGTTTTACTACAGATGCACATATGAGTATCTGTCCATTATATATGTACAAGATGTAAATGTCTATATCAATAAACATAAAATGTAACACCAATTACTGATGAAAAAAAGTGCATAGCTTACCAGGTGAGTAATTCTGATTCATGTATTGGCAGGAGCACAGAGTTGTTCTGCCACGTGTTGAAAATTCTGCAGTTGTACTTTCAACACTGGGCCTTTCTGTAGTTATTGTGGTTGTCAAAGGACTTGTGCTCGCTGGTGTCATTGGTGTTTCAGTGATGATTGTGGTGGATTTATGTGTGATTGTTGTTGAGGTTTCTGATTTTTTAGTGCCTCCTGTTGGGGTATGTGTTTCTATAAGAGATGTAGTGGACTTTTCTGTAGTTGGTGTTGTTGTGGGCTTTCTAGTTCCTGATGTGGAAGAGATCACTATGTAAGGTGTTGTGATGAGTTGTTCTGATGGGGTTGAAGTTTCAACAGGAGGTGTAGTGGATATTTGTGTTGTTGTTGTTGGTTTTTCAGTCCCTGTTGTTGGAGTAGGTGTTTCAATATAAGGTGTTGTGGTGACTTGTTCTGTAGTTGTTGTAGTTTCAGGACTAGTGCCTTGTGATGTTGAAGTTTCAACATGAGGTGTAGTTGATATTTTTGTTGTTGTTGTTGGTTTTTCAGTCCCTGTTGGAGTAGGTGTTTCAATATAAGTTGTTGTGGTGACTTGTTCTGTAGTTATTATGGGTTTTTCAGTGATTGTTGTTGGACGAGGTGCTTCTGTGTTTGTTGTTGTTTTGGTGGTGGCAGTGGTGTTCACAACATTTTCTGCTGTTTGAGGTTTTGTGGTCTTTGCATTTGTAACGATTTCAGGAGATGTTGTGGTTTCAAGTTTTTTAGTGCCAGTTGATGGTGTTGAAGTTTCAACACGAGGTGTAGTGGATATTTTTGTTGTTGTTGTTGGTTTTTCAGTCCCTGTTGGAGTAGGTGTTTCAATATAAGGTGTTGTGGTGACTTGTTCTGTAGTTATTGTAGTTTCAGGACTAGTGCCTGTTGATGGTGTTGAAGTTTCAACACGAGGTGTAGTGGATATTTTTGTTGTTGTTGTTGGTTTTTCAGTCCCTGTTGGAGTAGGTGTTTCAATATAAGGTGTTGTGGTGACTTGTTCTGTAGTTATTGTAGTTTCAGGACTAGTGCCTGTTGATGGTGTTGAAGTTTCAACAGGAGGTGTAGTGGATATTTTTGTTGTTGTTGTTGGTTTTTCAGTCCCTGTTGGAGTAGGTGTTTCAATATAAGGTGTTGTGGTGACTTGTTCTGTAGTTATTGTAGTTTCAGGACTAGTGCCTGTTGATGGTGTTGAAGTTTCAACACGAGGTGTAGTGGATATTTTTGTTGTTGTTGTTGGTTTTTCAGTCCCTGTTGGAGTAGGTGTTTCAATATAATATGTTGTGGTGACTTGTTCTGTAGTTATTGTAGTTTCAGGACTAGTGCCTGTTGATGGTGTTGAAGTTTCAACACGAGGTGTAGTGGATATTTTTGTTGTTGTTGTTGGTTTTGCAGTCCCTGTTGGAGTAGGTGTTTCAATATAAGGTGTTGTGGTGACTTGTTCTGTAGTTATTGTAGTTTCAGGACTAGTGCCTGTTGATGGTGTTGAAGTTTCAACACGAGGTGTAGTGGATATGTTTGTTGTTGTTGTTGGTTTTTCAGTCCCTGTTGGAGTAGGTGTTTCAATATAAGGTGTTGTGGTGACTTGTTCTGTAGTTATTGTAGTTTCAGGACTAGTGCCTGTTGATGGTGTTGAAGTTTCAACACGAGGTGTAGTGGATATTTTTGTTGTTGTTGTTGGTTTTTCAGTCCCTGTTGGAGTAGGTGTTTCAATATAAGGTGTTGTGGTGACTTGTTCTGTAGTTGTTGTAATTTCAGGTTCTTCAGTGCCTTGTGATGTTGAAGTTTCAACATGAGGTGTAGTGGATATTTTTGTTGTTGTTGTTGGTTTTTCAGTCCCTGTTGGAGTAGGTGTTTCAATATAATATGTTGTGGTGACTTGTTCTGTAGTTATTGTAGTTTCAGGACTAGTGCCTGTTGATGGTGTTGAAGTTTCAACACGAGGTGTAGTGGATATTTTTGTTGTTGTTGTTGGTTTTTCAGTCCCTGTTGGAGTAGGTGTTTCAATATAAGGTGTTGTGGTGACTTGTTCTGTAGTTGTTGTAATTTCAGGTTCTTCAGTGCCTTGTGATGTTGAAGTTTCAACACGAGGTGTAGTGGATATTTTTGTTGTTGTTGTTGGTTTTTCAGTCCCTGTTGGAGTAGGTGTTTCAATATAAGGTGTTGTGTTGACTTTTTCTGTAGTTGTTGTAGTTTCAGGTTCTTCAGTGCCTTGTGATGTTGAAGTTTCAACATGAGGTGTAGTGGATATTTTTGTTGTTGTTGTTGGTTTTTCAGTCCCTGTTGGAGTAGGTGTTTCAATATAATATGTTGTGGTGACTTGTTCTGTAGTTATTGTAGTTTCAGGACTAGTGCCTGTTGATGGTGTTGAAGTTTCAACACGAGGTGTAGTGGATATTTTTGTTGTTGTTGTTGGTTTTTCAGTCCCTGTTGGAGTAGGTGTTTCAATATAATATGTTGTGGTGACTTGTTCTGTAGTTATTGTAGTTTCAGGACTAGTGCCTGTTGATGGTGTTGAAGTTTCAACACGAGGTGTAGTGGATATTTTTGTTGTTGTTGTTGGTTTTTCAGTCCCTGTTGGAGTAGGTGTTTCAATATAAGGTGTTGTGTTGACTTTTTCTGTAGTTGTTGTAGTTTCAGGTTCTTCAGTGCCTTGTGTTGTTGAAGTTTCAACACGAGGTGTAGTGGATATTTTCGTTGTTGTTGTTGGTTTTTCAGTCCCTGTTGGAGTAGGTGTTTCAATATAAGGTGTTGTGGTGACTTTTTCTGTAGATGTTGTAGTTTCAGGTTCTTCAGTGCCTTGTGATGTTGTTGAAGTTTCCACAGGAAGTGTAGTGGATATTTTTGTTGTTGTTGGTTTTTCAGTCGTTGTTGTTGGATTAGGGGTCATTATATGAGTTGTTGAGGTAATTATTGGGGTTGTACCATGGAAACATGTGTAAATGCAACATTTGACTCGAATTTCATAATCTAAACATGGCAAAGGTACACTTTGATCCTTATTATTACATATTAGTCCATCTGTTAGATTACATGTTACTTTTTGACCTATGTTCTCTAAAGGGATATCTTTATATTGTGTGGCCTGACATTGAATTTCTAAAGGCTTCAAATCTGGATCACAAATGTTGGCAAATGTTTCATAATCTCCTTCATGCAGACCTTGTTTAGGGTAATTATTGTTAGTCCATTTTGACCACGTGCATTTATAGTAACAACTAGGTGTTGTTGTTGGTTTTTCAGTCCCTGTTGGAGTAGGTGTTTTAATATAATGTGTTGTGGTGACTTGTTCTGTAGATGTTGTAGTTTCAGGTTCTTCAGTGCCTTGTGTTGTTGAAGTTTCAACACGAGGTGTAGTTGATATTTTTGTTGTTGTTGTTGGTTTTTCAGTCCCTGTTGGAGTAGGTGTTTCAATATAAGGTGTTGTGGTGACTTGTTCTGTAGTTATTGTAGTTTCAGGACTAGTGCCTGTTGATGGTGTTGAAGTTTCAACACGAGGTGTAGTGGATATTTTTGTTGTTGTTGTTGGTTTTTCAGTCCCTGTTGGAGTAGGTGTTTCAATATAAGGTGTTGTGGTGACTTTTTCTGTAGTTGTTGTAGTTTCAGGTTCTTCAGTGCCTTGTGTTGTTGAAGTTTCAACACGAGGTGTAGTGGATATTTTTGTTGTTGTTGTTGGTTTTTCAGTCCCTGTTGGAGTAGGTGTTTCAATATAAGGTGTTGTGGTGACTTTTTCTGTAGATGTTGTAGTTTCAGGTTCTTCAGTGCCTTGTGATGTTGTTGAAGTTTCCACAGGAAGTGTAGTGGATATTTTTGTTGTTGTTGGTTTTTCAGTCGTTGTTGTTGGATTAGGGGTCATTATATGAGTTGTTGAGGTAATTATTGGGGTTGTACCATGGAAACATGTGTAAATGCAACATTTGACTCGAATTTCATAATCTAAACATGGCAAAGGTACACTTTGATCCTTATTATTACATATTAGTCCATCTGTTAGATTACATGTTACTTTTTGACCTATGTTCTCTAAAGGGATATCTTTATATTGTGTGGCCTGACATTGAATTTCTAAAGGCTTCAAATCTGGATCACAAATGTTGGCAAATGTTTCATAATCTCCTTCATGCAGACCTTGTTTAGGGTAATTATTGTTAGTCCATTTTGACCACGTGCAATTATAGTAACAACTAGGTGTTGTTGTTGGTTTTTCAGTCCCTGTTGTTGGAGTAGGTGTTTTAATATAATGTGTTGTGGTGACTTGTTCTGTAGTTGTTGTAGTTTCAGGACTAGTGCCTTGTGTTGTTGAAGTTTCAACACGAGGTGTAGTTGATATTTTTGTTGTTATTGTTGGTTTTTCAGTCCCTTTTGGAGTAGGTGTTTCAATATAAGTTGTTGTGGTGACTTGTTCTGTAGTTATTATGGGTTTTTCAGTGATTGTTGTTGGACGAGGTGCTTCTGTGTTTGTTGTTGTTTTGGTGGTGGCAGTGGTGTTCACAACATTTTCTGCTGTTTGAGGTTTTGTGGTCTTTGCATTTGTAACGATTTCAGGAGATGTTGTGGTTTCAGGTTTTTTAGTGCCTGTTGATGGTGTTGAAGTTTCAACAGGAGGTGTAGTGGATATTTTTGTTGTTGTTGTTGGTTTTTCAGTCCCTGCTATTGAAGTAGGTGTTTCAATATAAGGTGTTGTGGTGACTTGTTTTGTAGTTGTTGTAGTTTCAGGACTAGTGCCTGTTGATGGTGTTGAAGTTTCCACAGGAGGTTTAGTGGATATTGTTGTTGGTTTTTCAGTCGTTGTTGTTGGAGTAGGTGTCATTATATGAGTTGTTGAGGTAATTATTGGGGTTGTACCATGGAAACATTTGTAAATGCAACATTTGACTCGAATTTCATAATCTAAACATGGCAAAGGTACACTTTGATCCTTATTATTACATATTAGTCCATCTGTTAGATTACATGTTACTTTTTGACCTATGTTCTCTAAAGGGATATCTTTATATTGTGTGGCCTGACATTGAATTTCTAAAGGCTTCAAATCTGGATCACAAATGTTGGCAAATGTTTCATAATCTCCTTCATGCAGACCTTGTTTAGGGTAATTATTGTTAGTCCATTTTGACCACGTGCAATTATAGTAACAACTAGGTGTTGTTGTTGGTTTTTCAGTCCCTGTTGGAGTAGGTGTTTTAATATAATGTGTTGTGGTGACTTGTTCTGTAGTTGTTGTAGTTTCAGGACTAGTGCCTTGTGATGTTGTTGAAGTTTCCACGGGAGGTTTAGTGGATATTGTTGTTGGTTTATCAGTCGTTGTTGTTGGAGTAGGTGTCATTATATGAGTTGTTGAGGTAATTATTGGGGTTGTACCATGGAAACATGTGTAAATGCAACATTTGACTCTAATTTCATAATCTAAACATGGCAAAGGTACACTTTGATCCTTATTATTACATATTAGTCCATCTGTTAGATTACATGTTACTTTTTGACCTATGTCCTCTAAAGGGATATCTTTATATTGTGTGGCCTGACATTGAATTTCTAAAGGCTTCAAATCTGGATCACAAATGTTGGCAAATGTTTCATAATCTCCTTCATGCAGACCTTGTTTAGGGTAATTATTGTTAGTCCATTTTGACCACGTGCATTTATAGTAACAACTAAGTGGTTCAGTTGTTGTTTGTATTTCAGGTGTTGTTGTTGGAATAGTAGTCATTTTGGAAGTGACTGGGGTGGTTTCTGATGTTGATGTTGGTTTAAGGGTTGTTGTGTATATTGGGTTGGGACCTGTGGGGCTTTCAGTGACTGTAGTGGTTGATGAAGATGGAAGTGATGAGGATAAGGGCAATGCTGTAGTTTTAGATCCTGTTGAAACTCTTGTAGTTGAGAATGGCAGAATTGTTGTTACAGCTTTAGTTGTGACAGTAGAAATAGGTTTAGTTGTACTACTGGGCTGTGCTGTAGTACTTTCTGTGAAGGAACAAAAATACCAACTTTTATTTAAAACACTGAAATGCTCTAAAATTAATTCTGCTACAAGATTTGTGTGTGTCTGAACTGACCAGTTGTGGTAAAATCAAAGACTGTTGTTGGTGTATGAGGATATGGAGTTGTAGATGGAGTACAAGGTTCCACTGTTCTTATAATAGTGCCGTTCTCCCCACAAACAGCAGACATGCAGGTTCCATGTCCATCATGTGTGTCATAGACTTTATCTCCATATTTGTAGGTTCCATTCATATAGACACATGTGCAAGCTGCAAAAGTATGACAGGGCTAAACACATTGTAGTTTCAAGAAACCCACTATCATTTGTCTTCAAGAATATTGCACTGACAGTACAAAATAATCTAGTTGCTGATTTGTATTACCTATGTACACATATGTGTCTTACTCACCGTTCACATCATATGTACACTTTTTCACTGTTGAAGAGCAATAACTGAGGAAAGGAGATAATGAAAACTTATTTTGAATTAATGTATAAACAAATTTAACAAGTTTTATTTGGATATTGTTTTGGGTACTTTAGTAAAAAGAGCAAAATTTGTATAACATTTGTATAACCTACCACTTGTGACAATTTTTTCCTGTAGGTATTGACTCTCCCTCTCTATAATGCTTCCCCTCATCATCATAGCAGCCACACTCTTTTTCGGACACACACTTCATGGTAACTTCATCTAGGTATGGTTGCTCAAATGGGCATGTGGGATAGCAGCCTTAAGAAGTAAAATATCAAACAGAAGATTTAATCATGTCTTTTGCCTCTTTCAGATTATACTTTCACGCCTTGATCTGCATATGTTCTGCATGGCTAGGCAATCTGCTGTGGTGACATAGCATGAGGATGTAGATGATAACATGTTGGGGATGACACACAAAAGCTTTGCCTGTGTTTGCTGCACTAAATACATTTTGGCAGGCAGCAAGAGAAATACAACACAGAGCTAAACCATTATGGGGGTACAGAAGGGCACACTTAGTACTGTGATATGGGATGGACTTGTACTATAAATGATAAAGTGAGCTGCTAGGGAAGATTTGTGTCTCTGTTTTTATTGCAGAAGTATGATTAAATAGAGGCTCATGATTAACCTAACTTATAGCAGTGATAGCATTTAAAATCTCATCAACATTTCCGTAAACAACCTTGAATTTAACTGTGATTATATCATGAGATTTACTTAAAGAGCTTTTAAAAAAAATCATGGGTCCTTTTTAATTAATCAAAAAAACAAAAAAATAAATTGAGAATGCATGAATGTTTTTCTTTTTGATATCATTCTTACCTTCCAGTGGTGGAAGTTTATTGTAGCATTTTCCTGAAGGATTCCTGCATGTCTTCATGCATGATTTTCCACATGGAGCATAGTGCCACTCACACTCTCCATCAGGGTTGTAATAGTCACAGAACAGAGCTGATAAAACAGGACAGAAGCAAGCTGAATATGTTGTACATGTACATGTTTTAAATTATATATGTAATAATTGATTGAACATTCCTGCATTAGTATCGTGACTCACTAACCCTGTCACTAACCATTAGCAGTTACTGGAGATGGCAAGGGACCTACAGAATATCTTTTGAAAATCCTTTTTACCTGTTTGTTTAACCTACTGTTGAAATGCATCATGCACATACAAATAGACACACACAAACAGGTCTTATAAATGGAGGTTTTTCATTATGGATTCAAAACAACCAAAGCTCACAGTTTATTTTTATTAATTTTTAAAATTATATTTAAGGCAAAAAAATGGGGCGAATTATAAAACCGATAGTTAATATGGCATCACTCTGTCAGAAATGACCAAGCACTTAATGACAAAGGACCTTAAAAATGACCGTGATCTTTTCCACATTTAATCTAATTAATTTTGCAGACTTAATAGTTCATTACATTGTTGCCTGTTTTTCCAAATTTTTTATAAGTACAAATATAAGAAGTGTGGCATGCATTAGTGTTCATTCCCCTTAAGTCAGTACCACCTTTTGCTGCAATTAAAGATGCAAGTCTTTTGAGGTATGTTTCTGCTAGCTTTTTAGATCATAAATATTTACAAAATAGCTCAAGCTCAGTAAAATTTGACAGAAAGTGTCTGCGACCAATTTTCATGTCTTTCCTCAGATTCTCAATTAGATTCAAGTCTGGACTTTGACTTTTTCATTCTAAAACATGAACATGATTAGAGCTAAACCATTCCAACTCTCACCGTATGTTTAGAGTTATCCTCCTGGAAGGTGAATCTCAGTCAGTCTCAAGTCTTTTGCTGCCTCTAAAAGGGTTTTTTCCAGGATCAGCATTTATTAAACTGAATCCATCTCACCATCAACCCTGACCAGCTTCTGTCTCCCAGCAAGATGCTGCTACCAAAAAACAGCATTTTGGATGCTGGCCAAAAAGTTTAGTTTTGGTCTTATCTGATCACAGAATCTTCTTTCAAATTGCTCTCTACATGGCTTGTTACAAGCTCCTAATAGGACTTCTAAAGGTTTTGTTTTTCAACAATGGCTTCCTTTTTGGTAGTTTTTCAAAAGAACTGCGTTTGTGGAGCACGTAATTAATGGTTGTCCTGTCGATAGATTGTCTCACCTAAGCTGTGGATCTCTGAACCATCTCCAGAGTTACCTCGGATCTATTGACTGCTTCACTGATGCTCCACTTGCCTGGCCTGTCTGTTTAGGTGAATGTTTAAAGCTTGGAACATAATTTTTTGAGCTACCCCTAAAATGTCAACTCGAATCAACAACTTTTTCTGTGATGTTTTCTGTTACATGGTGATGATGCACTTAATACAGCAATGTCTTCTAACAGTCGTCTGAAGGCCTCAGAGGTATACTGACGTGCAGTAACAGCCTTAAAATCTATTGCTAAAAAAATCAATAGGTTCTAAATACTTTTCATTATCATCAGTATTATGGTAATAAAATAAATATCAAACCATATCATGAAGAACTTTTAAGTCCCTATCACCCATTCTTATCTCACACATTTGTGATCTGACGGCTTTCATGTCACTTAATATTTGTACTAAAGGTTGACTTTACTTCAGTGCTAGTATCTTTGCTAGTATTGTATTTAGCTTTGTTCCTAACACTGGTCTAGTTTTATTCCTGCCTTACTTATGACTGTAGTTCTACTTTTGTCCTTTGTCGGCAGTCTGGTATTGCAGCATTTAAGTTTGGTTATAAAAGCCAGTTGTCTTATTTTGGCAGAAACAAAGCTCCTATGTGTGAGCCAACTTTTTGATTTTTCTCTGTAGGATTTACTTAAAAATAAATGTTTACATAGAAGAAATACAAAAGGTAAGAAGACGTCCGAAGCAGCACGTCAGACCTTTAAATTAAATAACATGTAAGTTGGTGGAAGTTGAGATATTGGCTTTCATGCCTTCTCAAAACCCAATCTAAACTTACGGCAGATGGTGGGAGTTCTCCAATTCACACAGGCTCCAGCCTCATTGCATGTGGCTGCATATGCTCCCACAGCTGAGCAGAAACACTCACAATCTCCTCCCGAATTGCAGCCACATGTATCTGTCACACAAGCATCATAGTACTGGCTTGGCTCCACCTTTTTGAAAGAAGCAATTGTAAGCGCAGGTGAAAAATGTAAAATATTGTGGTATAGTTTGTTCTGCATGAAAATGAATTCAGCGACGGTGACATTAAGGTTGCATGCCTTTGGTCTTTCTTACCTTGTTGTGGCAGGCCGAAAACACCTTACTTTTGATAATGCTGCAGTGTTTTTCTGCCCATGCACGTCTATTAGAGTATAGAGCACAGGGGTTCTGTGTTGCGTTTACTTCTGGGCAGGAAGAAGACAGCTTCCAGCTGTTTCCAAATACTGTTGGATTAACTACAATTTCGTTGCTTCTAGTAGTAAAATCATTCTTGATAGCCCCATCATAATTTCCACACAGGCCACACACTTTGCCCTGCAACACAACAAAAGCATGCCCATCAATAAATCTAAAGCACCTAAGCCTTTGTCCAAGAACCTTTCCGATGTCCTCACTCACCTTGAATGCAGAGCTGAGTTTGATCATGAGTGTTGTTTTTTTATTCCAGATGAGAACAAGGCCATTGTTTGCCTCAATGACGACATATATACCCATAGTGTGGACTTTAAAGGGTATGTCCATCCCTTTGCTTTGACTGACTGTGACACTTTCGTCTGACAGAACAATTTCATTGCTCTAAAATAAAATAAATAAAGCACATAAATCAAATAAAACATTCACACAGAGGAAATCAGAGAACAAAAACTAACTTTAGAGCCTAACTTAAGGCCCCACTGCTGGACTGGAAGCCTCATGAGTTCCTCTAATCACACAGGGCAAGTTGGCAAATGCAATAACCCATTACTGCGTAATCCAGAATGGGGCTTGGTGGGATGTTGATGGGATTACCCATTCAAGGGTATGGTCTTAACAGAATGCAACTGGCTGAGAGACCTCTATTAGTCTTAGTACAAAAACTCTTGACAAATGTTCAGGTTGTACTCATACTAAAGAAAATCAACACATTCTGCTACATAAGCAGTTAATTCATTTTTGTCTTAGTAGTACCTAAGTGTAAAACGTGTTTTGACCAGAGTGCAAATAAAATCACTATAATCTACTATGATAGATGCTGCAAACAATAAATACTTCATGAGGTGGATATAGGTTGTATATATAGTGGAAATTAGCCTTTTACTGTCAGGCGTGAAGTTGTTTGTGAAAATACCTTAAAGAGGATATTTTATTAAAAATATTTCTCTTGTGTGTTTGGTAGCTCATATGTACAATTTTATGTCATTAAGTACTTAAGCCTAAAATAAAAAAATAAAACAATCTAGTTATTCTTTTTGGGTACTTTGGTTTGAAAATATCTTGAGGAGTTACGATTTGCAGAGGAAAATCTATGTTACTCCTGTTCATACTAATTAAACAAAAAATAAATAAATAAAGCACTTCTATACTGTCTAAATCTTTGCTTATTTGAAAAATATGGCTTGGTAACACTAAAACCTTTTCTTGCATATAAGCACACATCATCATTTTCTTTTGTGAATGCAGCGTTTCCCCATATTTACATACCCCCAAGTAGAGCTTGATACTGGTGGAGCAAATGCTTTCGCTTCCAATACATGGGATGTTTTCAGTCCGGACCCTGAAGGTACCATTCACATCGTCTCCACAGTAGTCCTACAACATTTCTAAGTCAGTTTAACAAAACTTACGTAGACACAACGACTAAAAAAATCACAACAAAGTGTACCTGAGAGAAGATGTAGCCACAATCCCCCTTAAATGCAAATTTCTTCTTATCAAAAGTGATATAATGCCCCTCTCCATATATCGTACAAGTTCCACCACAGTCATTATCTGTGCATTGCCACATCCTGTTTTTGCATGTGCTAGGATTTGAATAAATATGTCAAGTTAATTGTCACAAGAGAACATGTGCTATGTCACAATAATCTGGGATTATTCAACATGCACATTAAATCTCACCATTTATTGCAGTCCATAGTGATAGTTTCTCCTGGATTATAGTACTTTCCTTCATGGGGACAGGGACAATCTTCCTCTGCCACACAGCCTTCAGTCCCATTTAACAGCAGGCCATTAGGGCACACACATCCTGAGACACACTGTGAACTAACCTGTGCAATATGATCAATTTATATAAAAAATTATTCAGTTGCTTATACATACAAGTCTTCCTTATTTAGAAGTACTAATCAACCAGCAACACAGTCTTACGCATTCGGAGTTCAGGGTCTGGCAGCTGTTCTGGCACTCCGACCCCTTTTCACCGGTCTTTGCATCGGAGCAAGTGAAGAAAAACATTGGACTGGTGCAGGCTGATGACATTGATAAAGTGTTAAAAGGAATGGCAATATAAAGCATTTTGTTGTTTATACTGGTCTTTACTAAAGACTTTCTACCTACGCTGTGTTATTTGTTTCCCTTCACAACGTAATTTTCCGGCATGACAGGAGCTGCATTACAAGACAGACAAGAAATACAATAATTAAAAGAGTATAATTATAGTCTTTCAATAGGTGTTGAATCAAAACAAAAAAAATATCCTTAAAGTCACACTTTTTTAGATTTTTTTCCCACACAAACACTTCATTTATACCTTAATGCAGTCGCATTCTAAATCCCCTCTTAAGGTTAAGAACATAACAGTAACTTCTGTTAAATTGAGCAAACAGTTGTTATATGTTAACAGTTGACACTAGGGTGTGACAAGATTTTGTGACACAAAATTTTATAATTTTAAAATGCAAGATATACTTGCAAAGCACAATCCAAGTGCTTTCAGTAAATACATTCCTCAGCTGAAGCAAGTGTGAGCTACAGTGGCCCAGGATATGAAGGTGTGTATTTCAGGCTTGACACCCAGTTGTATCGAGGTATGTTTCAGAATCTTATTTTGAAGTAGTAAAGGAAGTAGTTCTTGAGACGACCTGCAGTGTTGTTAAAGTCAGCGATTAACGCCTTCTTGTTGGGTTGGCTGATGACTCTCTTATTTGATGACATAAACTTATTTACCATTTATAAATAGTCTAGACTGCATTTGATCACCTCTAGTTCAAAAAACAGGTCGCTCTTGTAAACAAGACCTTGTATTTCAATAAGATTAGGCTTTCAAAGTGACGGTAAAAAATTAAACACTAAGATGATCAATTGGGACATAAATTTACCTATGAAGTTTTACTTGCATGATATTGGAATTTATTGGAATTAATGTAAAATAAAAATAAAAACATATTAAATGCATATACATATTAATTATATAACTGGATAATAACACATTTTTTATAGTTAAATTGGCATTTTCTGCACACATATTTAGGCTGATGCAAGATCCTGAATTAAACATCGTGGTCAAACTAAAATTTGAAATCTCAAATGTAATGCATGGATTTTTTTTAACATAAGTTCGCAACACAATAGTCTTGTTTACACAGAGTCTGTTCTCAAAGAAAGTTTGGTTGTGTAGAAATAAAAATCCATGATGAACTTGGTTCTCAGTCTAAAAAAGGCTGAGAAAATAATTTTCCAGAGGATACTGACAATAAAGATACCTTTAAATTTGGTTTGTTATCACATTGAGCATATTTTTAAATAATTCACTGAATTGTTAAATCTGATACCTACACTGAAGTCTAAAATAACAAGGTAGCTGTTAGCTTTTAAAGAAAACATGGCTATATTACAGTTTTAATTAAGGTTTCAAGTTTTGGTGTTCACTTGCATATTTGTGGAAGCATGAAGGTGGACATAGGTATGTCCGAGTGTTACGTTTGCAAGAAGGGGGGTGTCAATATAAGTAGTTGGAAACAAGTGCTTCAGAACAGTGTGAGGTTTATAAAACCCAAAAAGTGAGGACCATTTTTTTCTGCATTTAGACTGACTAAAAATCATTAATTCATTCATTCATCTTCTTTACCGCTTATTCCATAGTGGCTCACAGGGGAGCTGGTCACCAATCCATCGCAGGGCAACACAGAGACATAAAGGACAAACAAGCATGCACACACTCATTCACACCTAAGCACAATTTAGAGAAACTAATTAACCTAACAGTCATATTTTTGGACTGTGGGAGGAAGCCGGAGTACCCGGTGAGAACCCACGTATGCACGGGGAGAACATGCAAACTCCGGACTAAAAATCAAACAAGCATAAAAACTACGGTATACAAACCAGGATATATTTTGACTAGAATAGTTCACAATGATTATATATTTGTTCAAAATACAGTATGCAAATTAGAAAATCTTTCTAGTAAAAAAAGTATTCTTAGTTTTTCCAAAAATATTTCTAAAATATTATCTTGTATTAACCAGATATCGTGTATCATCTTGTCTTGTGAGCTGTATATATTAGTATGGCCCGAGTTGACACAAAAAATTTCTCACCAAGTTTGTCCTTGGACAGTGGCCGTCTCCCCAGGCTGTATCAATGTGTTTCCTGCATGACAGGAGCACTCTGAAGCCGATACACACAGTCCTTTCTCGTTTAGAAAAGTTCCTTTAGCACAGCCACAGCCATCAACGGGGGTAACCATAACCTCACATGTCAAGTCTGATTGACTCAGAGAGCGGCAAGTTCGACCACAGCTTGTCATGTAGTATTTGTACACAAACGTAGCAGGGCAGTCTGTGGTGTATTTGTCTGTAAAAAAAAGTTAAGAAATATGCGGTGCATTACTACCTTATTGAAAAGACAGTGCATTTATGCCAATTTTCTTTGGCTAAAACATACTGCAGATATCTTTTCTCCATCCTTTCAGGAATACATCTTCAGCTGCACATGCATGGACATATGAGGACAAGGCAGCACACACGCACTCCTCACTGTTTTCACATGCACAAGTGTCGAAAATGCAAGACTGTGAAGACAAGTAATGTCAGATTAGATAAAACATTACAAGGTGCAGTTAATCAAAATTAAAACAAAAAGACATGTTTATTTAAAGAGATTAGATGTGCACAAAAAGATCAACATGCTTACAGTTTTATACTCTTCTGGGTCTACTTTAGAATGGCAAGGTGCAAAAATCCCATTTGTGTCTGACAGAAGGGAGCACCAGCTTTTTGCGTATTTTTCTACAAAAGAAAACAAAAAAAGTTGATTGGTTGAGCATTATGAATATTATACATAGATAATAATGTCATTGATTTACCTTTGTCAATGCTTAAAGTGCAGGGGTCTGTGAGATCAGTTTTTACATCTGGGCAGGTTGCTTTGGCCCTCCATGTGTTGGCAAATGCCACCGCTGTTCTTTCAGGTAGTCCACTTGTAGTTTTAAAGTCATCCATTGAGTCATCATTGAAATCTCCACAAAGACCTAGATGCAGGCAAAACTTAAACTTGGTGTCCTATTAAAAACACCATACAAAACTGAAACTCCTAAAGAATAAACGTACCTAATATTTTTCCCTTTAAGGAGACACCGGCTCTGATGTAGATCTGCATAGTCGGTACGAGCTGAATCTCAAGATCAAGCCCAAAGCTAGTGTGGATTACAATAAAGAATGTAGATGGGCGGAAGATTGCAATGTCATCTGCAAAGGGAAAGAAAATGTACAACATCAAAAACATTTAAATAAACCTTGAGCAAAACCAGTTTATGTTGCATTTTTACTAAGGAAGGAATACAAATAAAAAATTACTCACGCAGAAACAAAGGAAGTTCAAAGACTTGTTGGTTATATAGGACTTCTTTGTTGGCTTTAACTTCAATCATCTTTGGGAAAACACAAGTTTTTATAGCTATACATATATATATAAATATATATATATATATATATGTATGTATGTGTATACAGACACACACACACACACACACACACACACACACACACACACACACTCCTAGAGTACACATAGATATTTTACCGTGTGATTTTGATACAGCAGAGTGACGGCAGACAGACAAGTGGATTTATCGGATTTTTCACATTTGTCAAAATCACCAAGCACAGTAAAAGCACTGTTTTCATCCTAAAAACCACAAGGAGAAAAATACACTTAGATATCTAATTATTATCTGATTTAACTGTAATGTGATGCAGTTAAAAACAAAATTCAATTCAATTCAATTCAAAATTGAATTGAATTTTGTTTTTAACTGCATAACATAAATTAACATATATTTTCCTTTTTATGTTTTTCATCCACATCTGTTTACCTTGGACAAAACATAGGAACATTTTCCATGGAAGGTATATGTCTTATCATCGTAGGTGGAGAAGTGAGATCCTCCTCGGATGGAGCACATAGCAGGACAGTCTACTTCTGTACAGCTCCACTCACCCTTTGAACAAGTGCTGTAAAAAGACAGTCAAATCGTATTGTCAGTTCGCTGGATTTGCCATCTCAGAAACAGATATTGAATCATGCTGAAATCTTCTTTTATTTTTTTTACCAATTTTTACACGCCATCATGACTGATTCCTCCGGTTCGTATGTCTGGTCGTCATGGGAACAAGGGCACTTCTCAACAGGAACACATCCACTTTCTGAGATATCATCAAATATAGTTCCTTGGAGGAGACAAGAGTTAGTAGTTTATCAATCATATAAATATACAACTCCAATCCTATGTTTTATATGAGGGAGTGTTGTGTTTAATACAGTAGTTATTAGAATGTTTTTGACATGAACATATGCTGTTATTTTTTAAATGGTTTTAAATAAATTCCTAACAATGTGCAACAGTGTGGTAAGGGTAGGAGTGTAGTGCTGTGAAAAAGGTAATCAGAAAACTGAAATAGGGATGCCTGAATGTATCTTCACTGCTCAACACAGTCACTTTAAAATCTGTATAATTTTAAAGGGATAGCTCAGATTTTTTGAAGTGGTGGGTACATTGGTATTTCATCCTGGTGGTATACCAAAACACTCATCCGTCCAAACATGCAACCTTTCTTTTGTTTTTTTGTGCTAAGGATAACAAATTACAAGCAGTTTGAGATTTATTATTGAACTCTCTTGAAGCCACAAAATAGTACTATGCACATCAATTTACCTGTTTTATTTACTTTGTTAAATTGCTCTTGACATAATTATATTATGTTAGTACAATAACTATCTAGTATGACAATTGTTCAGACACTACTAAAGTAAGTGTCGTAAATAAGCACTTGAAAAAAAAAACATTTAACTGCAAATCCTAAGAGAATAGACTGTTAGCAGGCTGTACTAAAGGTTACGACAGGAAGAAAGGGCTAGCAATAATATGGATGTGTCACCATTAAAGGGCCTTTAGGATACCCAGGATAAACCCATATGACTTGTTGTTACTGTTTCTGGAGTTGTGGGATAGATAACAATAACTACTCCTAATTCAGCCATTGAGTTTAAGATCCATGTAATAAAGTATCGATCGAAGCACAGAAACATGTCAAGCACAAATGGCAATAGGTCCTGATAATAACCACTGAAAAAGACTGACTATTTGGATCAAATCTTTGGTAAATTCAACTAATCAAACGCTGTCATTGACATATCAACAGATTTCTGCTAGTAGAACGTAACATTTAATGTATATGGTAGATTCTACAACGATTCAAGTCAATATCCTATACAAGCAGGAGCTGTTTTTAACAAAGACTCCTATACATTTTATATTTCAGAATTCCACTCTTTTTAAACTTAAATACGTGTTTCTGGTGTAAAAGCAATGAATTCTTTATGTATGTATTGTATTTGCACACTGAGTTACCTTTCCAATCTGGAAGTTTGCCAACTACTGTTTGTCTAAGGCAAAATGCTACAGGTGAGAACATGTAACAACTATGCTCAAGAACATATTGTACACACTCAAAGTACTATTGTGTACTTTAAGTAAATAGAACAGTTAATGCTAAGAGTGCACATTTATAAGAGGTTTAACCTAACAATCCAATTCTGGCACATAGAGACCCATTCAATAACAGCAAGAACCTGTTCCTTTCAATTTGTATACACACTATAAAATACTAAACAGTTAAATTACAAATTAATATTAATTGTGAAACTAACCAGGTGGACAGAAGCATCCATCAATGCAGTGCTCATCACACAGCTGACTTTTCTGCCGGTATCTGCAGGTATCAGTGCAGGGCCTACCACACTCCTTGTACTCCATGTTGAAAGGGCATGATTTTTCTGCTCAGAAGATAAAAAAATTGTTTTGAAGGATTCCAATGTAGCTGTAGTAGAAATATAGACAGTTCAAAACTGCTTCTTCTTTTACCACAGAGATGATGTGTCTTCCACTGCTGTGGATGGCCACCTGCATGGGCGCACTGTCGGGAGTACTCAGACACAGTCGAACACAAGCATGTGCTGTCGTTGCTGTTGCAGTTGCACATGTCTTTCACACAGGCTTTTATGAAGGACTCAGTGTCAACCAGGTTGCGACAGCTGCGGAACGCAGGTCCATTCAGCAGTTCCTTGCAGAGGTCTGTCTGTATATTCAAGTTTGTCATATTCATAAATTGTATGAAATTATAGATCTAAAACAATTTTTAAAAGTATAATTTGGAAAAAGTACCTCATTTGAGCATTCATTTGCAGCCTCAGAAGAGAGTTCTTTACACATTTCAGTTGGACTATCAACTTTCCATTTCACTGCATATTCATCAAAACTTAAGGAAGTCCCTGTGTTCAAAAGGAAAATATGAATTATTAACTTTGATGCATGTGTGTCACTTTGCTTATAGCTTGAGTGTTCTGTATTTACCTGACTGGATGAACTCATCATTAAGCTGGATTGTATTAAAGTCACCACACAGGCCACAAGTTTGATTGTTGAATTTGGCATCTAGCTCCACCTTAAATGCGTGCAACATTGAGATTGAAATTAAATTCAGATCTTCAGATGGAATCTTGCACAAGTCTTTTTACACCTAGTTTGACCTTTGTTTGGTGTTCTGTTTAAACTGTTTTTGTTTCGGTACTCAGCTATGTTAAATAAAAACCAAAAGAGCTAAACTTTACAAGATCGCAGTTCAAACATCCTCTGATGCTTGTTTGGTGTGATGCTTTTCAGCAGTAGTTTGTTGAGCGGTGAAATAGCTTTATATTTTTAATGAACCGTTTAATTTTCTTTTAATATTATGTCTTATTGTCTTGTAGTAAAGATGTTGATTTTACAACTTTCACATTTAGTTGTGCAGCAGAGGCGGTGAAGAGTTTCCCTGGTCCAACCAGGGTTTTTAGTATGTTTGCAACAAAAACATCCAGCACACCAACAGAAAAAACAAACAGGTAAACTTTAACAGATCAAATAATATGTAAATGGAGAAAAAAGAATACATTAGTTTTAATAGTTTATTTAATGAATAAATACAGGGTTTCATTGTGGGCCATTAAACAACCAACTGAAGATTTATGTTACTTTCCCACACATAGAAGATAAATCAATAAAAGGTAAATCACTAGGCCAGCTGTGGCTTAATGGGGAGGGTTGTCATCTTGTAGTCAAAAAGTTGAGGGGTTGGTCCCAGTTTCCTCGCTTATCACCTAGGCAAGGCATTTGGCCCCAAGTTGCCTGCCAATATCGTATCGGTTTATGAATGTGCGCGTGTTTGTAAGTGTGACTGGGTGAACGGGGCTTTAGTTGCATTGGTAAGTATACAAAATAATAAAATGATACCAAATGGGCTGATTTTTACAAATAAAAACCCCAAAGCAAGGTCTTTCACAGTAAACAGATGTGGTTGTATTTTGTACAATGCGATGCCATTTTTAGGAAGTCTGATTAGTTTTTAAAACCCTTTTTTATGCTTCATGATGAGCCACAGATCAGAAGATATTTCCTTTACAACTTTACTCACTTGTACTTACTAAAATTAAAGTACTTTCTGACAGTCCAATGATTAAGAATGTTTAAGTAAAACATGTATTTCATGCAAAGCATAATAAATGTTTTTAAAAAAAATACCTTTTAGTTTTTTTCTGAGATGATAATTAATGTCATGACATTGGACCTGTGATGGTTTATCTGATCCAAAAAAGAATTATAGTTTCTTATTTCATGGTTTCAAGTTTTCGCGTGTATCATGTCAAAGATGTTGCTCCTTTGTTTTTTGTGCAATCCATTTAACTTTGTGGTAATTAACATGGAATTGACATTCCTTAACTCTAATGAGTTCAGCATTGTCACATGAATCCAGTTTATGTATTTTTAGGCCATGGCACTCAGCATGATAAGTCAGTCAATAAATCATGAAACATTTTGCATTATCTCTGGGGATCTACATGTTATTTACACGTCACTAAACAAGGCACTGAATCATCACAGCTACCTTTGACTTAAGACATTAATCTGAAAAAGGAGGTGCCAAATGAAATTCAGAACAACACTTTATTGATTTATTTTAATCTCTAATGTTTTACCAAGCTGCATTTTACAATCAACTGATTTTGAATGTACTGTAAATACATTAAAAACAAACTTACCTTATGTAATTGGAGCTGGCTGTATAATTGGATTGTACTGAAATCTATATAATTGGATTGTACTGAAATTATCAGGACTAATCTGGACTGATTTGGATTCTATATAAGTGGATATGAACTCAATCAGTCTTATATAGTGACTTGAGACTAGATAGCTCAAGTGAACTTACCCTATTTTTACAGTGTTTAACAAAGCAAACAAAACTTACCCAGAGTGAGTCCGCCTGATTCCACATGAAAACCAGACCCAAGTTAGCCTTAACTTTAATGTAGGACATCGTTTCCAAAACTGAAATGCCGCCCTGACTGAATGGTAAGGAGACACTGGAAAACAAAAATAAACAATAACACTGATGATAAAAAAGGAACCACAAGTCAAACTTGTAGATTAGTTAGTAATGGAAAAAAGAAAAAGATAAACAAAATGGACTCACAGTTTATCCATGACTTTTACTGAAGCGTTGGTTAACTCCACCATGATCCCATCCAGTTTCATAAGAATTCTCTTGATGCTGATTACCCCGTCCACCTCCTGTCGCTGGAGTTGAATATTGAAACTCTCATAGCTGCCCTTACACTGGGATGTAAGGATGTAGTTACAGGTGGAGGGAAGGTGGAAGAAAGCTCCATCAAAGATCTTGTAATGGAAGTTTCCCCATGTGCTGCAGAACTGGTTGATGTGGGACTCTCTCGCTTCTATTTTTGGAGAACAGAATTTTCCTCATATAAAAGTTCAAAGTTCACAAATATCCTAAAAGAATCATATTTTATTTAAATAATCACCTTTTATCACTGCCATTTTTGACACTTTTTGAACCATTACTTAAAAAAGAAGAAATAAATTTATATTAGAGCTGCACAAAAAACAGAAATTAATACAAGGATGGTGTTTTATGTGTCCGGAGGCATGTATAAATCTCTCATCATGTCCAATTAGGTTACATACCAGAGGAGGCTGCAGATAGTCCAAGGCTTAGGATGAGCCATGGTATCACCCCTCCTAGAAGGATCCTGACTTCTCTCATGGTCCTTCAGTTGTCTCTGTCCTGTGACTGGTGAATTTCAGATGTGTCATGTAATATATTCCTCTGATGTTTACAGTTTAGGTGGGGTTAACAAGATTCTGGGTGTCAACGTTCGTGACTGGTCTCCATGAATATCACACCCATGAAATGTTAATAGACCTCCTAATACCAGGACATCTTTGTGTAATGAAACGTTATTAGTTAAAGTTTTGTAGAACATTTTAGAAGTTAAAACAATGATGTCAACAACAAAAATGGGTTTATAGTTACAGCAACAATAATATTTTAGCAAGTACACACTTTCAGTAATGAACAAAACTATTTGAACTTGTAGGTTGTGGCTCCATATAACAAAAAACTAAGCAAATCTTTTTTGAGATACATTTTTAAGATAAATCTATAAAAAGGGGAGTCTCAAGCCCCTTTCAGACCCTTCTTTTGTTCTTTGATATAAAGATATTCTTTACACTGCGCGATCAACTGTGAGGGGTTGAAAACACTCAACCAGAATTACACATAATACCCTGAGCTTCTTTGGGAGGGGTAATATGAGATTGCAGAACAAGTGTGGCATAGTAATATGATACAAAGTGCATTGAGAGCAGATACGCCACATGATTTGCCATTGTGCCTCTGATTTGAGAAATATGTTGCTCAGCTGAATCTGATGCAGATAATAACATGTTGAGGGTGAAGCGCAACAGCTGGGCTTGTTTAGGCAATGAATCAATTAGAAAAGGCTGCATTAGGATTGTGATAAACTCAGCACTTTGGGGACAAATTTAATGCAATACTCAGGTGAACGCTGTGAGTTGGAAACCACACCAGCTTGGGTTCTAGATTCACATAGCAGGCTGTGTAAATACACGGTGATCATAGGTTCGTGGTTGCGTGTTTATTGCAACCACGAGATTAAAACCCTTGTAATAAATACTTTGTGATAGTATAAAAGCTTAATCTGTGTAAGGTAAAGATTTAGGCTATATTAATTAACTTGTTTTCAGATGTAATAATATCTATCTGTCTGTCCGTCCATCTATCCAGTGAGCTCCCACCTGCACTGCTTGCGTCAAAGGAGAGAGAGGTCTTCTCCTCAAAGTTTGCCTTCACGCCCAACACCACTCTAGTTTCCTACCTCCCAAAGAAAAACAAGAATGTAGTTCTTCTGAGCACACTGCACACAGATGGTGACATTGGCGATTGTGAGGACAGGAAGCCAATCATCATTCTAGACTACAACCGCAACAAAGAAGGTGTGGACAACCTGGATAACGTGATTGGAACATATAGCTGCAGAAGAATGACTGCCCGCTGGCCCCTGGTCATCTTTCACAACATCATTGATGTTTCCTCCTACAATGTCTTTGTGATTTGGAGAGAGATCAGCCCAACCTGGATGTTTCATAAGCAGAACAAGAGGAGGTTGTTCCTAAAGCAGCTAGGAAAGGCACTTGTAACTCCACTCATTGAAAGAAGGAAGAACCCTCAGCAGCAGTTGTGAAAGCTATTCAGAGTGCAGGAGCTCCTGATCAACCTGAGGATACATCTACCACAGCCACTTCCCCAGCTAGGGCAAGTAAGAGGAAGAGATGTCAGTTCTGCCCTCAAAAGAAGGACTGTAAAACACATACTGTGTGCTGCAGATGTAAGAAATATATCTGCAAGGGCTGTGCACTTGTATACTGCCCTACATGTGCTAATTAGTTGAATGGGTTATGTTATTTTTCATATTTTTGTATTGTACATTGTCTTAAATTGTTCACTGGAGAAAAAAAATGAAACTGAGTCATTGGGCTGAATAAAAATGTATTCAAAACTCCTTTTTGCACATTTTGTTTCCTTTTCTTAAGCTATAGAAATTCAGGTGAAGAGGGAAAACTCAAGTATTCACACATTTTGAGCTCAATGACAATATGCAAGATGAAATTTGGTGTTTAATATTCAGTTAAGCTGTTTATGTTGGGGGTTTAGTGAAGATGGGTCATTTTGACCCGGAGGTCACAGGGTGTATACAGAAAATGAGGACAACAGGAGGGTTAAGATATTTATGTTGCTTCCCTGTATTTCTCCATGTACCTGCTCATCTGTATAATTAGTCTCCCTCCTTCAGTTGCTCTGCATTTTCCTGCCACCTGCTGCACCAGATTTTATCTGATTGGCTAGTTAAATGGTCTATTCTCCACTCTTCCTCTATATTCATACTCTCTGGTTTCTATTGCTCACCACCAGTGTTGGGAATGTTACTTTTAAAAAGCACTTAGTCATAGTTACGAGTTACTTCTTCCAAAAAGTAACTGAGTTAGTCACTGAGTCACTCCACTATAAAAGTAATAAGTTAACAGGGAAAGTGACTAGTATGTAACTTTTTTTAAGTTTAAATATGTCTACGAATATAGATTTTTTTCTAAGGTTTTACAAGCCACTTGCACGAAGTGAAATTGCATAGACAAGTAGCCTACTTACACTGAACTTTTAAATATTTACTTCACATGTACCTTCTTGACTTTTACCTCAAAGAGAATAAAGTAGTGTCTGTACTTCCACTTTCAAAATGCATTCTTTCCCCTTCGGACCCGCCATTGTTGCAGCTTACATCTACTAGTTTGCCTGAGTAGGGCTACTGTGTGCATTTGTAGTTTGTGTGTTAACTGAACATTGCCTCTGATTGGCTAACAATGAAAGCTGACTCTACATTAGCCAATCATAATCACTTGTGCGATTGTCTTGGCCCTCGCTCTTCCATTCTCCAAAGAAAAAAAGCTTAGCTCCTCTGGTTGTGAGCCACATGAGTAGCTTTAGTTTATAATGCACCCCGTTTAATTGACGTAACGGTAATGGCGTTGTATCGCTGAACAAAGTAATTCGTTTGAATACCCCTTACTGAAAAAAGTAACGCTGTCAGTAACACCGTTTATTTTAAGGCTGTTATTCCCATCACTGCTCACCGCTGGATTATACGATTTATCATGCCCAGCCTGTTGTTTACCTGCTCCTTCTCCTTTACCTTGCCTATATTCTTTGTCCTACCATTACCTGTAAGTTTGCCAGCTTTCACTACTAAATATCTGTACTTACCATGCTGCTTCTATGCTCTTGTCTGCACCTTGGTCAGACTAAAACCCAGCCATACATGACAGAAGGATCCAGTCCGAAAAAATGACCAAGGGGACAATCTAGCCTTGAAACTGGCCCAGTGGATCCAGAGGACGTAGAGATCCTGCCATCTCCATTCCTGCTCAAGAAATTGCAGCGGGTTTTTTGGGACTCTAGGCTGACGATTCTACCTTTGGAATTGCCTTGCGGCGGTATATCTCCTCTCTGCATCCTCGAGGTAAACCGCAAGCCTGCCACCTGACGAAACCAGCTTCTCCAGCCTATCTAGCTGTTGGAGCCTATGCTAGATGCCTTGCTCTCTCCCCCCATTCTTCTGGCTTTCACGTTGTTTTCAACGGTTCCAACGCAGATCTCAAGGGGCTCGTCGATGGTTCCAGCATTGGTCTTCAGGACCTTGTCAAGGGTTCCACTGCAGATTCGTGGGTTACATAGCCATTCTCCAGAGCTTCATTGTGGGTTCCGCTCCCCAGGAATCCTTCGTGGGTTCCACAGCCTTCTCCAGAGCTCTTTGTGGGTCTCACTGCCGTTCTTCAGAGCTCCATCATGGTCTCCAGTCTCCAGAGCTCCACCGTGGTCCCAAGCTTCCAGAGCTCCACCATGGTTTCAAGTCTCTATGGGATTGACCTTCAGCCAAGGTTCTCAGAGGGTCCTCTACACTGTGTGGCCAACCTTCAGGCCCGGGGTCCTCTACACCTCTCAAGTGAAATCCTGAAGGATTCTTTGCCATCAACCCCCAGGTTTCTTTTGTAGGTTCTCCCAGTTCCTGGCCAATCTCCAGACTTACCATGCTGTTGGCCTCCTGGGCTTTGCCACCGTCACAGCCAGTCTTCTAGGCTGAGTTCTCCATGGGTTCTCCATGCTCCCCTGCTGGCCGTCCAGGTTCCTGCACCTCTGCCACCATGAGTCTCTAGGCCTCCTGAAGTGCTGTGTTGACCTCCAAGGCTTCACCTCTGATCTCCAGGGTCTGTGTGAACTTTGTGCCTACTCTGGCTGACCTCCCAGTCACCCTCCTGAACTCTTGTTTTGTGTATTTTTTTTTTTTGTTATTCTATGATTTTCATTGCTCACTACTCGATCCTACTATTATGGATCATGCCCATCCTGTTGTTTACCTGCTCCATGTCCATTACCTTGCCTATGTTTATGTCCTACCGTTACATGTAGGTTTGCCAGCTTTCACTTTTAAACATCTGTACTTGCCATGCCGCTTCCACGCTCTTTACTGCACATTAGTCCACGTAAAACCCAGCCATACATGACAGAGGCGTCTGTCATTTTCAGATCTCTTCAGAGATGTTCAATTGGATTCAAGTCTAGACTCTGCCTTGGCCTTGGGACCTTCAATGCAGTAGATATTTTTTCTTCATGCATGGTTTATATATATCTATATCTATCTATATATATATATCTATATGTATATATAGATATATATACACTGCTCAAAAAAATAAAGGGAACACTCAAAAAACACATACTAGATCTGAATTAATTAAATATTCTCATTGAATACTTTGTTCTGTACAAAGTTGAATGTGCTGACAACACAATCACACAAAAATTGTCAATGGAAATCAAATTTATTAACCAATGGAGGCCTGGATTTGGAGTTACACACAAAATTAAAGTGGAAAAACACACTACAGGCTGATCCAACTTTAAAGTAATGTCCTTAAAACAACTCTAAATGAGGCTCAGTATTGTTTGTGACCTCCACGTGCCTGTATAACCTCCCTACAACGCCTGGACATGGTCCTGATGAGACAGCGGATGGTCTCCTGAGGGATCTCCTCCTAGACCTGGACTAAAGCATCCGCCAACTCCTGGACAGTCTGTGGTGCAACGTGACGTTGGTGGATGGAGCGAGACATGATGTCCCAGATGTGCTCAATTGGATTCAGGTCTGGGGAACGGGCGGGCCGGTCCATAGCTTCAGTGTCTTCATCTTGCAGGAACCGCTGACACACTCCAGCCACATGATGTCTAGCATTGTCCTGCATTAGCAGGAACCCGGGGCTAACCGCACCAGCATATGGTCTCACAAGGGGTCTGAGGATCTCATCTTGGTACCTAATGGCAGTCAGGCTACCTCTGGCAAGCAGCCCTCCAAAGAAATGCCACCCCACACCATTACTGACCCACTACCAAACCTGTCAAGCTGAAGGATGTTGCAGGCAGCAGATCACTCTCCACAGTGTCTCCAGACTCTGTCACGTCTGTCACATGTGCTCAGTGTGAACTTGCTTTCATCTGTGAAGAGCACAGGGCGCCAGTGGTGAATTTGCCAATCCTGGTGTTCTCTGGCAAATGCCAAGCGTCCTGCACAGTGTTGGGCTGTGAGCACAACCCCCATTTGTGGACGTCGGGCCCTCATACCATCCTCATGGAGTCGGTTTCTAACCGTTTGTGCAGACACATGCACATTTGTGGCCTACTGGAGGTCATTTTGCAGGGCTCTGGCAGTGCTCCTCCTGTTCCTCCTTGCACAAAGGCGGAGGTAGCGGTCCTGATGCTGGGTTGTTGCCCTCTTACGGCGTCCTCCACGTCTCAAGGTGTACTGGCCTGTCTCCTGGTAGCGCCTCCAGGCTCTGGACACTACGCTGACAGACACAGCAAACCTTCTTGCCACAGCTCGCATTGATGTGCCATCCTGGATGAGCTGCACTACCTTAGCCACCTATGTGTGTTGTAGAGTCAGTCTCATGCTACGAGTGTGAAAGTACCACCAACATTAGAAAGGGACCAAAACATCAGCCAGAAAGCATAGGTACTGAGAAGTGGTCTGTGGTCCCCACCTGCAGAACCACTCCTTAATTGAGTGTGTCTTGCTAATCGCCAAAGATTTCCCCCTGTTGTCTATTCCATTTGCACAACAGCATGGGAAATTGATTGTCAATCAGTGTTGCTTCCTTAGTGGACAGTATGATTTCACAGAAGTTTGATTTACTTGGAGTTATATTGTGCTGTTCAAGTGTTCCCTTTATTGTTTTGAGCAGTGTATATAAGGCTTATTTTTATATATATATATATATATATATATATATATATATATATACCAGCCAGACTACTATAGCTTCTGTGACCTTTACCAATTCCCCATCAGCCATGGTCTCTTATAGGTGTGCACTGGTCTTTCCTCCTTCTGATGCAACACTGTTGTATTGACCTTCATTGACTGCTTGTCAAAGGTGGTTCATCTGGTCCCCCAGAAAAAACTCCTTTCTGCCAAAGAACTCACTGGGTTCCTGGTGTGTGAGGTTTTCCATCTTTACAGATTGGCTTTTGACATTGTTTCGGACCGTGGTCCCTTATTCATCTCGCAGTTTTGTAGGGAGTTCTGCAACAATTCCGCAAATTGATGGTTAAACAGATAGAATAAGATGGTGGAAACCAAGTGTTGCATCCTTTGTGAAGGTGACACCATCAAGTGGTCACATAATCTACCTTGGGTTTAACACACTATCAACATGCTTCCACACTGTATTCCAGCTGCTGTAAAGGTAAATGGCGCCCTGTCTAATAGATTCAGATTAGAATGCGGCTGTAAACAGGGTTGCCCTTTATCACCCCTGCTATGTGATATCAGTATTGAGCCCTTGGCACAGTTAATCAGAGACATCTATGACATCAAAGGGATCAACATAAATGGGGAGCAGCACAAAGTGTCCATATATGCAGATAAAGTGATATTATACCTGTCTAATCCTTAATCTACAATCCCTGCCCTTAAAAAACTAATTTCTCAATACGGTTATCTTTCTGATACAAAGTTAATTTAGACAAAACTCTAGCTATGGATATGGGGGGGGGAAATACTACAAAGTTTTAATGACCATAGTGGGTTCAAATGGCCTAAAAGCGGCATTAAATCTCGGTATTCAAATTCCCCTGTCAGTTGAAAATCTTTACCATGTAAACAATGGGATTGTGATTGAAAAGATTAAGAAGGATCTGGAGCGATGTCGGGTAGAAAGCTTACGTATGAATTTGCTGTCCAGACTTTTTTTTTACCTCTTTCAGGCGTTACCAGTAAATGTGCCTAGCTGTATTATTGCCCAATTAGATAAACTCTTCTCCAAATTTATTTGGCCAGGAAATGGCTCAATATTGAAAAAGTATTGAAAAAGTATTTGCTAAGCCCCTTGATTCTCTGCCTTTTTACAACATCTCCCTAAAAGACCTCAGTATGAGCATTTGGACCAGGGCTTCGCTTTTAATTTGGCGGCGAATAAGACAGGCTTGTAGATTTCCAAAAGAAATCTATGCTTATCAAGTATTTGTTTATTGCAAGGATAGCTGATAGGGGTTTTAGCAATTGGATAACATACGGTCTCAGCAAACTGCACAATGTAATCACAGACGGATACTTAAAATCATTTGAACAGTTAAAGAAGGAATTTCAGCTTCCCTGTAAAGATGTCATCAGATATCTACAACTTAGGAGCTTCTTGACAAAGCATAAATAATGGAATATGATACTGCACCTCTCCCCAGTTGTGGTGACCAATTCAAATTCATGGAGAGAGTTTAAGTGGAAGGTTATTATATGCTTTTGTAGGACAACAGAAATTGTGGCCAAAATTAATCCTGAAAGATCTGACACCTGCTGGCGGAACTGTGGCGCACATGCTGGGAATCATACCCATATCTTTTGGACTGGCCCAATCATTAAATCTTTCAGGGATGTTGTGCTTGCAGCGCTGAACTCAGTATTTCCCAAACAATCCAACGTTGGCCATCTTAGGGGCTATCCCTATTGACTTGTTGGAAACAGCAAAAAATCTATTATGAATTCTGTTGACTGCGGCTGTTAAATGCATCACCATCAATTGGCTGAGCTCAGATCCTCCCACCTATGACAATTGGATTGACAAAAAAAGAAAACATGCTTCCATCTAGTGCCACCAGTCTTTCTCTATTTTACATGGTTTATAGATTTCAGACATTGTCCATGAAAGTCCATAATTCCCTCTGCCCATGCACCAGTTTTGCATTGTCAACATGTCAGGAGTAAAGCCAGTAAATGCCTTCTCACCAATTCAGCTGTCTACTTAAGGGCAGCTTCCTCACTCTCCAGCTCCACAGTACATACATCACCTGGCAGAAGGTATGGTTGTCCACCTGAAACATTTCCCTTAAATTGGAATGCAAGAAGCTTGCTCCTCGGTTCATTATCCACATCCCAAACACCAAAGTTTTATACCTAGTGGCTGTTTGACTGCAATTATCCACCCTAGTGGATAAAAAAGCTCTGTAAATAATTTTCTTTTGGCATTTTATTTAGTACCAGCTCTGTTAGCTCTTGTGCATGATAAACTGGCACAAACAAGACAATAAAACTCAGGAGACTTCAACTGAGATGCATCTTTTTATTTAATCAGCTGATAAATGAACTCCACAAAGTCAGTTACTTTGTGAGAGATTTAATGATTATTTAAATGTTACTGGTAGACACAGGTACATTCAACATCTGTTACTGTGAGGAAAGATGAATTTATCACAGCAGTGTGAAGCTTCGCTTTCTGCGAATGTTTTGCCTAGCAGGGGTGGTGCACTCTGTGTGGCTACAGTTGCACTCCTCCACGTGCATATAGGTGAAAGAGACCTGCCCACCATTTTCACACACAAGGTCAACAGTACGATTGCTTGTGCGTGTCTCCTTACAACAGGAGCAGGAATGTTCCATAGCATCTGCTGCTTCAGAGTACCTGAACAAAACAGGAGCAGATCTTAGTATACTTTAATCCTACAACAGGATAGATAAGCATAAATTAAAACTACAAGTTTGTCATCCTTACTTGACAAAAGTATTGCATGAACCTTCACAGTACGGCATATCCACTTTAGAAATACAACCATTTCGATTTATAACAGTCTCCATGGTCTCTAGTTTGCAGGCCTTCTCTTTCTCCACACCTTTTGAAAAGTGAGTTTAATGAAAAATAGCTGTTTATATTTTGTCATTTTAATTGAAAAAGAAGAAAAATATCATACTCACAAATTTTACAGCAGCCATTTGCTGCAGTTTGAATTGTATCCTGTGCAGGGAAATCCACAACAACAAATATGTTTTAGCTTTTGTTCACATATGATTAAGCAGAATTAATTAAATGAGACCTCCACTTACACTCTTGCAGTTGTTTTCTTGGAATGGTGGGCAAACAGTGTGCGATCTAATGGCTGTGAAAGTTTTAAGAGTTCTAACACAGACGTAACGCTCACACCTATTTTCAGTTGGTGACCACATTTCTCCTGGCTGAAAATCAGGCACACAGGCACAAACATCAGCACAAAAATGCATTAAAACAATGAGATTTTATAAACTAAAACCAAAGTTACAGAAACCCCCCAAAAGTGATCATCCAATTTACCTTCAAGAGCATCTCAGTACCGTTAACATTGATTACACAGTGTGTTTGTTCACAATTTCCACAGCATTCATCTGGGTTTGTTTTTTTATACTCAAATCCCTGGGAGAATGAAAAGGGAAAGTAAATTCCTTCAGACGTTCAAATGAATATTCACAGTAAAATACATGGCACATGGTATTTGTTTCATGGATGAGAGTCATATTTTCATGCTTACATTTGGACAGTTCAATTCTTTGCATTGTTGAGGTGTGCACTTTACTTCCATCAGACCGTCAGATAAAGAATTTGTGGAGCAGGTGCAGTTCTCACATTCCCGTCCAGGAACTGAAGAACCAGGCTGACAAATGCATACATATTACTACACAAAATACTAAAGTTGGTGCGTTTATAGTCTCCACACATTTCTTTCTTACCGGATATTCAACATTGTTGGAGACACAGACTCTTATAGATTCTAGGAAAGACATTTAACATAAAATACAAGAACAGTTATGTAACAGTGATCCTGTTGTCATTTGGCTATATGAGGTTTTAAACTGAATTCATGGCCTTACCACATTTATATTCTGGACAGCATTTTCCCTCAGGGACACTGATGTTTAACCTGTATCCAACTGGACAGTTCATGCTGTTGATCGGGCAAGTGTTGCTCTGACATTCTGTGAAGATGAAGAAGAAGTCAGTTCAATACAGAGTTCAAGAATTACACATTACAGGCAATAATTAACATTATTGTTATATGTCTTACGGCAAACATGGACAATGCAGCAGGGATCTGATGGATCAGTTTGATTTACGAGAACAAATCCTGGACCGATGCATGTTTGTTCTGCTGGTACTGGGCACATCTTAGGTTTGCAGATCACAGTTTCGGTGGACTCATCACAGATGCAGTTTTGACATTTGTATTCAAATGTCTCATTAAACTAGAGGGATAAAACCAAAATAGTGACTTAAATGTCTCAAATAACAACATGGTTAAAGACTTTATATGAAAATCCCATTTGGCTCACCTTACGGGGTTTCTTATCAGGATCAAGACAACCTGTTCAAAGACAGAGTGTAAATAAATGATACTTCATTCTCTCCATTTGTAAATTTTGCTGAATTGCTCCACAAGATTTTAACCATTTAATGACTGTTTTTACTTGTGAGGTGGATTAAGATGGCTTTGACTGTTACCCTGGTGTCACATTGTTTCCTATTTTGCTATATATGTTAGTGTATCTTGGCGAGAGCAGATGTTTGCATCAATTACAACAGGCTCTACCCCCCATGTTTGACTCAGTATGATGATCTTATTTGCAAATGGTCTGTTAATGCCAGAAGTAATGGGAGAAACATCTTCCAAAATGTTGAGCTTTTGTCTCATTGGTCCAAAGAATTATCCCTCAAAACTCTTGGGGACCATCAAGATAGTTTTTGGGATATTTGAGATGGGGCTTTCTAATCTTTTTGGGTATCAGTAGTTTTTACCTTGAAACTCTCCAGTGATGCCATTTTTGCCCAGTTTCTTAACCCTTGTGTGGTGTTCATATTGTTTTTACTCAGCCAATGTTTCTGGGTCTAGTGGACCTGTTGCATTTTGTGATTTTTAATGCCTCACAATCAAACATTTAATTAAAATCATGATATGAGTGGAAACAAATTTACAAAAATATACATTAATTGTATAATCTTTCCTTCAGTAAATAGACCTGAACACCACACAAGGGTTAATTATTGTTAAATCATGAACACTGGCCTCCAGTGCTTTAGATGTTGTTTGTCTTTGGATTGCCTTTTTTCTCTTATTACATTAAATCGTTATTTCAATACACTTTTATATTTAATGTGTTAATAACTGTGATATTAAAATTTGTTTAAAGATTGAAACATTCAAGTATAACAAAAAAGCAAAAACATATTTTTTCACAGAACTGTAATAATGGGCTTATATATTTAAAAATAAACAAACATCTTATTTTTGGCTAATCTGCACAAGCTTACACATTTATTAGAATGAGAAGCAGAAAATCTATGACTGATTGTTAACTGTTCATTTGTTATTTAGGGGAATGTGTTATGCGTCATAAAAGTTATTTCTTATTTGGATCTGACAGATTCAAGGTTGGACTTTTAACAATTTTGGAAACAATAGGTACAATATCAGTAGGTTTCTAAAAGGAAAAGTACAGCACTGCATCAGAGGGGAAAAATACTCAAAATGTTTTAAAGATGACATACAATGAAGCAAGGATGCAACCTTGAATCCAAAGAATTAAATGTACCGTTAGCACTCTATGTGTTCTTTTTTAATACTGTCAAAGCTGTATGATTTAAATAAATACTCACCACAACTTCTAACACATATATTAGATTTCTTGTTAAACAGTTTCATTCCTTCAGGACAAAAGCAGCCTTCAGTAGTGTAGTTTATGCTGGGCTCGTTGGAACTGCAACATTCAAATATCAATAAAAAAAATATTATTCCTGTTAAAACTTTATTTCTTATCTGTACTGCTGTTGCACAAAGCCAGGGTCAGTGCTATACACAGCAAGAGGCAATATATTCACACATTTTAAGACACATAAAAACACAACTATATACCCTCTATGGCGAAAAATGAATGAACTGAAAATAATTAAATTTAACACAACATGTGGCAATTCAAGGTGACTTGGTTTAAAAATAACATTTATGACGTGAGAAAAGCTGAAAAGGTGCCGATGATCTGAGAACTAATAGGAACACAGTTCTGAATATTAGGCACATGTTGGCTTTACCTTGTACCTTATGCCATCAAAATAAAAACAAAAAGCCCTCTTCAGAAATACCCTCTCTAACTGAATAAATATGATCAGCAATCAGCAGCAAGTATAAATTCAGAAGTATAAAACTACAAAAAAACACAATAATCACATTTTGTAGTATCTGGGTGTTTTCAGTGCTCCCTTTGCGCCATCCCATTTCAGCTAAAATTTTCACTGACACTCTTGTACTTGGTTGTTACAAATCATATATATTGACAGACATGATTTTAACAAAGGATAGGTAATGAATTGAATGGGTCATATAACCAAAACCAAACACAACCTTGCTAGAACTAAACTCAAGATCTTTTTAATAATTTTGTTTAGATGTTCAAGTTTTTTAAACCAGTTTTGATGCAACAGAATTCTTGCTCTGATTGCTGCTTTTTCTTTTCTGTGCTGTCGTTTGTTCTGCACTTGCCAATATTTACTAAGCAGATGCTCACATGTGTGGTTAAACCTAATGACAAACATTTCCAATAACTTACTTTTGCTCACAAGTTGGCTGTTCTGCAGGACCACAAGGCTTATAAATTTTGTTTGATGGGCATTGGGTCGCTGTTGACAATGAAAAAAACCTAGTTTAGTTCCCCCAAATATGACATAAAACAAACATTTTCAGTATGTTTGTAAAGCTATTGAAATAATAAGCAAAAAATGTACTTTCATTTCAATAGTGCTATTATGACAAAAAAAACATTGTACCACATTGATTAGTGTGGTTCCTCCAGTGAATACAAACTCCAATCTCTGCACACGCAGCAGCATAAACTTCCAAACTATTGCACACCACTGCTTTGTTGGACACATGACAGTTATCAAAAACACAGCCTTTATAGAAGTTGGATGGAGAGATCAGTCGATGACATTCTGCAAAGACCCTGTAGTAGAAAATGGAACAAAAAAGCGGAGTATAAGCACAATTTTGTTTATTATAAAACTACCATGCATTTGCAATATATGTATATTTCAATTACCTTAAGTCTGACCACATAAGAGATTGTCTACCATACCTGCTCCAAAGTAGTTCACAAATGGAGTCTGGCTGGCATGTAGGTGGTGAAGGAGTTGGTTTGTCAGTCCTGCAGCCAGGTCCTTCACTGCCTGGTAGAAGCCAATAATTTGCCATGACTTCACATTTTGTTTCTTGATGACCTCCAGGTAGCATACAATCATCAGTCTGATTATTTGTACAGGTTCCTAAAAAAAGAAACGTTTTTAAGTCTACTTCCATCCAAACCAATGTAGGTAGGAATGTGGCTACCTGTAAGGCTGTTCTTACCACAATGACCCTGTGTATTTCTTCCAAAGTACTTGTATGGAAGGATGATATTAAAGCCAGCTCTTCCAAACTTAATGACCACTTTGAGATCAAGGATCTCTAAAATCATGTTAAGGTAAGTGCTTATCACCTTAACCTCTTGTGTGACGTAAGGTAGTTTAAGGATTTCTCCTTTTTTAATGGCCTGAAAAAGAAAAAATTTCAACTAAAAGATTAAAGTTAACATTTCCTTCTATAAGAAAATATGGTTTCTTGTGGATCTACATAAAACACATTTTCTGAAGAGCAGTTTTTCCTAACTGACAAACAATGTTCTTTGTGAAATCATTATTGTATAACTTATATTACTTGGAATAATGTATTTCAGGTAAAGACAAAATAACATTTCCAAAGTGCTCCTCTTGTGTTACCTGCATGGCTGCTGGTCCATTGAGATTTTGATTTATAAGTTTGATATTTTCTGTTTTATAGATGACAGTCAAAGATCGCGGACAGGAAACATCTTCAGTGGGATCACAATGGACATTTTCAATATGAACCTCCAAGCCATACCTTGGTATAATTTCTTTCATCAAATAATAACTGCAGTTTCCTTGGTAACTGTAGTATTTGCCATCAAATGTCATATAATGAGGATCTCCCCATCCTTCGCACACACCTGTTGTGACATAAAATCTTGGTCTGTAATTTCTTTAAATCAGAAATGTGTTACAACATACATTGATCAGCCACAATATTATGACCATTGCATAAATTTAGGAGGGTTCAATTGTCAGCAAAATGGATTGAGCTCATGGGGACTCAAAAGACCATCTAAGGATGCTATGGAGAGTCTGGAACTGGTGCAATTGCTAAGGCATAACAGTAATTTCGGCTATGTCCTTTGTCACTTCCTTCTCTGGTCAGTGGTCATAATATTATAGTTGATGTATACTGATGTATATTTCATGCTGTTTTTAATCAAAGCACTTACAGTCACATTCATAATGTTGGCAGCAGGGATACTTATCATCATCATATACTAGAACAGGAACTTTTCCATTAGAACAAGTTATGCTCTTTATGGGCGGGCATATATAGGGCATGGTTTCCACGATATTGTTCCCCAAACATTTGCCCATGGTACAATTGGGTAGAAAAAATGTCTCATTTAGCTGCAATAAAGAAAAACATTAGAAAATATTTAGTAGTAGCTTGCATTTATGAATTGCAGAAAAAAATGTTAAAAACCTAAAATAGTTGTCAATGAAACTAAACAGCATAGTTCACCTGCCCAGTAATTGAAAGCTTAGAGTAAGTAGAGTCTCTTACCCTTTTATTCCATGGTAGACAGTCAATGGTTGAATTATCTGTTGATGGTGTTGTCATTGATGCAGTGACTATAGGGGGTGATGTAGTGATTGTAGTTGGTGTTTCAGTCGTAGTTGTAGTGGTTGTTGTTGAAATGGTTTTAGTTGTAGATTCCGTTGATGTAATGGGTGTAGTCGGTGTTTCAGTTGATGTATTGGGTGTAGTTGGTGTTTGAGTCGATGCAGTGATTGTAGTTGGTGTTTCAGTGGTAGTTGTGGTGGTTGTTGTTGAAGTGGTTGTAGTTGGTGTTTCAGTTGATGTATTGGGTGTAGTTGGTGTTTGAGTCGATGCAGTGATTGTAGTTGGTGTTTCAGTGGTAGTTGTGGTGGTTGTTGTTGAAGTGGTTGTAGTTGTAGATTCAGTTGATGTAATAGATGTAGTTAGTGTTTCAGCTGTAGTTGAAGCTGTTGTAGTTGGTGTTTCACTTGATGTAATGATTGTAGTTGGTGTTTCAGTTG
Organism: Girardinichthys multiradiatus; assembly: GCF_021462225.1. Classification (NCBI taxonomy): domain Eukaryota; kingdom Metazoa; phylum Chordata; class Actinopteri; order Cyprinodontiformes; family Goodeidae; genus Girardinichthys; species Girardinichthys multiradiatus. Next base: position 23,974,156 of record NC_061795.1, on the reverse strand, counting down.
ATGTAGTGATTGTAGTTGCTGTTTCAGTTGATGTAGTGATTGTAGTTGGTGTTTCAGTTGTAGTTGTAGTGGTTGTTGTTGCAGTGGTCGTAGTTGTAGATTCCGTTGATGTAATGGGTGTAGTCGGTGTTTCAGTTGATGTAATGGTTGTAGTTGGTGTTTCAGTTGATGTACGGATTGTAGTTGGTGTTTCAGTTGAAGTTGTAGTGGTTGTTGTTGTAGTGGTTGTAGTTGTAGATTCAGTTGATGTAATAGATGTAGTTAGTGTTTCAGCTGTAGTTGAAGCTGTTGTAGTTGGTGTTTCAGTTGATGTAGTGATTGTAGTTGGTGTTTCAGTTGATGTAGTGATTGTAGTTGGTGTTTCAGTAGATGTAGTGATTGTAGTTGGTGTTTCAGTTGTAGTTGTAGTGGTTGTTGTTGAAGTGGTTTTAGTTGTAGATTCCGTTGATGTAATGGGTGTAGTCGGTGTTTCAGTTGATGTAATGGTTGTAGTTGGTGTTTCTGTTGATGTATGGATTGTAGTTGGTGTTTCAGTCGTAGTTGTAGTGGTTGTTGTTGTAGTGGTCATAGTTGTAGATTCCGTTGATGTAATGGGTGTAGTCGGTGTTTCAGTTGAAGTAATGGTTGTAGTTGATGTTTCAGCTGATGTATTGGGTGTAGTTGGTGTTTTAGTCGATGCAGTGATTGTAGTTGGTGTTTCAGTGGTAGTTGTGGTGGTTGTTGTTGAAGTGGTTGTAGGTGTAGATTCAGTTGATGTAATAGATGTAGTTAGTGTTTTAGCTGTAGTTGAAGCTGTTGTAGTCGGTGTTTCAGTTGATGTAATGGTTGTAGTTGGTGTTTCAGTTGATGTATTGGGTGTAGTTGGTGTTTTAGTCGATGCAGTGACTGTAGTTGGTGTTTCAGTGGTAGTTGTGGTGGTTGTAGTTGAAGTGGTTGTAGTTGTAGATTTAGTTGATGTAATGGGTGTGGTTGGTGTTTCAGTTGATGTAATAGTTGAAGTTGGTGTTTCAGTTGATGTAATGGTTGTAGTTGGTGTTTCAGTTGATGTAGTGATTGTAGTTGGTGTTTCAGTTGATGTAGTGATTGTAGTTGGTGTTTCAGTTGTTGTAGTGATTGTAGTTGGTGTTTCAGTTGTAGTTGTAGTGGTTGTTGTTGAAGTGGTTTTAGTTGTAGATTCCGTTGATGTAATGGGTGTAGTCGGTGTTTCAGTTGATGTAATGGTTGTAGTTGGTGTTTCAGTTGATGTATGGATTGTAGTTGGTGTTTCAGTCGTAGTTGTAGTGGTTGTTGTTGTAGTGGTTGTAGTTGTAGATTCCGTTGATGTAATGGGTGTAGTCAGTGTTTCAGTTGATGTAATGGTTGTAGTTGATGTTTCAGTTGATGTATTGGGTGTAGTTGGTGTTTTAGTCGATGCAGTGATTGTAGTTGGTGTTTCAGTGGTAGTTGTGGTGGTTGTTGTTGAAGTGGTTGTAGTTGTAGATTCAGTTGATGTAATAGATGTAGTTAGTGTTTTAGCTGTAGTTGAAGCTGTTGTAGTCAGTGTTTCAGTTGATGTAATGGTTGTAGTTGGTGTTTCAGTTGATGTATTGGGTGTAGTTGGTGTTTTAGTCGATGCAGTGACTGTAGTTGGTGTTTCAGTGGTAGTTGTGGTGGTTGTTGTTGAAGTGGTTGTAGTTGTAGAATTAGTTGATGTAATGGGTGTGGTTGGTGTTTCAGTTGATGTAATAGTTGAAGTTGGTGTTTCAGTTGATGTAATGGTTGTAGTTGGTGTTTCAGTTGATGTAGTGATTGTAGTTGGTGTTTCAGTTGATGTAGTGATTATAGTTGGTGTTTCAGTTGTTGTAGTGATTGTAGTTGGTGTTTCAGTTGTAGTTGTAGTGGTTGTTGTTGAAGTGGTTGTAGTTGTAGATTTAGTTGATGTAATGGGTGTGGTTGGTGTTTCAGTTGATGTAATAGTTGAAGTTGGTGTTTCAGTTGATGTAATGGTTGTAGTTGGTGTTTCAGTTGATGTAATGATTGTGGTTGATGTTTCAGGTGTAGTTGTAGTTGTAAAACATGGAACTGTCCCACAACATACCCGTATCTTGTAGTTGAAACACTTTTTCAATTTTAACTGTTCTTCTTTTTTACATATCAGCCCACTGTTGACATCACAAGTCACCTTTTGGCCAGTTTCACTCAGATAAAAACTCAGCTCTAATTCGGGATTTTCAGATGATCTGCAATCAATTTTTTGGGGATTGTAGCATATGGCTTTGCCACTTTCTCTAATGTTGTCATATGTTTCATTGTCATTTTTGTCCTTGGTTGGGTCATGTACGTCATACCATTCGGACCAATTACAAGTTCCAGGACTACATGAAGGAGTAGTACTTGAAGTTGAACTGGTTGTATTCGGTGTTTCAGTTGATGTAATGGTTGTAGTTGGTGTTTCAGTTGATGTATGGATTGTAGTTGGTGTTTCAGTCGTAGTTGTAGTGGTTGTTGTTGTAGTGGTCGTAGTTGTAGATTCCGTTGATGTAATGGGTGTAGTCGGTGTTTCAGTTGATGTATTGGGTGTAGTTGGTGTTTTAGTCGATGCAGTGATTGTAGTTGGTGTTTCAGTGGTAGTTGTGGTGGTTGTTGTTGAAGTGGTTGTAGTTGTAGATTCAGTTGATGTAATAGATGTAGTTAGTGTTTCAGCTGTAGTTGAAACTGTTGTAGTCGGTGTTTCAGTTGATGTAATGGTTGTAGTTGGTGTTTCAGTTGATGTAGTGATTGTAGTTGGTGTTTCAGTTGATGTAGTGATTGTAGTTGGTGTTTCAGTTGTTGTAGTGATTGTAGTTGGTGTTTCAGTTGTAGTTGTAGTGGTTGTTGTTGAAGTGGTTGTAGTTGTAGATTTAGTTGATGTAATGGGTGTGGTTGGTGTTTCAGTTGATGTAATAGTTGAAGTTGGTGTTTCAGTTGATGTAATGGTTGTAGTTGGTGTTTCAGTTGATGTAATGATTGTGGTTAATGTTTCAGGTGTAGTTGTAGTTGTAAAACATGGAACTGTCCCACAACATACCCGTATCTTGTAGTTGAAACACTTTTTCAATTTTAACTGTTCTTCTTTTTTACATATCAGCCCACTGTTGACATCACAAGTCACCTTTTGGCCAGTTTCACTCAGATAAAAACTCAGCTCTAATTCGGGATTTTCAGATGATCTGCAATCAATTTTTTGGGGATTGTAGCATATGGCTTTGCCACTTTCTCTAATGTTGTCATATGTTTCATTGTCATTTTTGTCCTTGGTTGGGTCATGTACGTCATACCATTCGGACCAATTACAAGTTCCAGGACTACATGAAGGAGTAGTACTTGAAGTTGAACTGGTTGTATTCGGTGTTTCAGTTGATGTAATGGTTGTAGTTGGTGTTTCAGTTGATGTATGGATTGTAGTTGGTGTTTCAGTCGTAGTTGTAGTGGTTGTTGTTGTAGTGGTCGTAGTTGTAGATTCCGTTGATGTAATGGGTGTAGTCGGTGTTTCAGTTGATGTATTGGGTGTAGTTGGTGTTTTAGTCGATGCAGTGATTGTAGTTGGTGTTTCAGTGGTAGTTGTGGTGGTTGTTGTTGAAGTGGTTGTAGTTGTAGATTCAGTTGATGTAATAGATGTAGTTAGTGTTTCAGCTGTAGTTGAAGCTGTTGTAGTCGGTGTTTCAGTTGATGTAATGGTTGTAGTTGGTGTTTCAGTTGATGTAGTGATTGTAGTTGGTGTTTCAGTTGATGTAGTGATTGTAGTTGGTGTTTCAGTTGTTGTAGTGATTGTAGTTGGTGTTTCAGTTGTAGTTGTAGTGGTTGTTGTTGAAGTGGTTGTAGTTGTAGATTTAGTTGATGTAATGGGTGTGGTTGGTGTTTCAGTTGATGTAATAGTTGAAGTTGGTGTTTCAGTTGATGTAATGGTTGTAGTTGGTGTTTCAGGTGTAGTTGTAGTTGTAAAACATGGAACTGTCCCACAACATACCCGTATCTTGTAGTTGAAACACTTTTTCAATTTTAACTGTTCTTCTTTTTTACATATCAGCCCACTGTTGACATCACAAGTCACCTTTTGGCCAGTTTCACTCAGATAAAAACTCAGCTCTAATTCGGGATTTTCAGATGATCTGCAATCAATTTCTTGGGGATTGTAGCATATGGCTTTGCCACTTTCTCTAATGTTGTCATATGTTTCATTGTCATTTTTGTCCTTGGTTGGGTCATGTACGTCATACCATTCGGACCAATTACAAGTTCCAGGACTACATGAAGGAGTAGTACTTGAAGTTGAACTGGTTGTATTCGGTGTTTCAGTTGATGTAATGTTTGTAGTTGGTGTTTCAGTCGTAGTTGTAGTGGTTGTTGTTGTAGTGGTCGTAGTTGTAGATTCTGTTGATGTAATGGGTGTAGTCGGTGTTTCAGTTGATGTAATGGTTGTAGTTGGTGTTTCAGTTGATGTAGTGATTGTAATTGGTGTTTCTGTTGTAGTTGTAGCAGTTGTTGTTGAAGTGGCTGTAGTTGTAGAATCAGTTGATGTAATAGATGTAGTTAGTGTTTCAGCTGTAGTTGAAGCTGTTGTAGTTGGTGTTTCAGTTGATGAAATGGGTGTAGTTGGTGTTTCAGTTGATGTAGTGATTGTAGTTGGTGTTTCTGTTGTAGTTGTAGCAGTTGTTGTTGAAGTGGCTGTAGTTGTAGAATCAGTTGATGTAATAGATGTAGTTAGTGTTTCAGCTGTAGTTGAAGCTGTTGTAGTTGGTGTTTCAGTTGATGTAATGGTTGTAGTTGGTGTTTCAGTTGATGTAGTGATTGTGGTTGGTGTTTCAGTTGTAGTTGTGGTGGTTGTTGTTGTTGGTGTATTGGTTGTAGTTGTTATGCATGGATCCTCATTACATTCTTCCACACATTCCTGTTTATTCTCATCAAACAATGGCTTCTCTTGTGGACATGCAGGATAACAGCCTGTGGAAAATGCATCATAAACATCATGCAAGTTATTGATGGGTAAAATACTAAGAAAAATACACAAAATAGAATGTTTAAAAAAATAAAAATATGTTGTCGGTTTTCTTTAAAATAATTAATGGTTACATAAAATCTTCATATGTTTTTCCCACAGAAAGGCATACAATTACAAACTTCAAGATTTTAATTAGCGTATACAACAGATTCATCAAAACATATGTTGAATTATTATCTCACCTTCGAGCTTTAAGACAGTTTGGTTGCAGTATGGGCAGGGATTGTACTTGGGTGGAGGAAAGTTGGAGTAGTGCCATGTGCATTCGTTGGGATTATTGTAGAAATCACAAAAGACAGCTAGAAAAAATGTTTTAGTTATAAATACATTTAACTAATGATCAATATAATGTTGCTCTAAAATTTCTTTGAACTTATCATCAGATCTCAGTGTGCAAACAACCTCTGTATGTATCTCTATTAGAGATTATGATCACAGGTCTAGGCTACAAGTATTGTCATGCATTTATTTAAGTCATGTGTGCAGCAGCAAATCAGTTAAACATCTACTTTAAATAATCTGTTTATAAATAGCTCTTTTATAAAAATATCCAATTATGGTTTAGATGGTATTTTAGATATTACACCAAGAATGATCAAATGCACTCCAATTTCCTTAAAAACTCTAAAATAGCCATATAACTTAGCACAAAGTTAGGACTTTTCCATCTTTACTCTGTTGGGAACTACGGTTAGCTTCCACCCAAGAAAAGTAAGTCATTCTTGCCTCTTTAGGGCTAATATCACTAGACAAAGTCAATTATGAGACAGTTGTCAGCTTGGCGAGAAAATGTTAATTACACTTTATAAGACCTTCACAGCCCTACAACTGATCATTTCAACTTAGTCATTAACGTTTTTGACTTACAAATCAACATGAAATCAACAGTAACAGAGACAAGACAAACCTAAAAAGATGCGAAAAACCCATTAACACAACGATATTAGAATGAAACAAAAACATGTACATTTTGTTTCTGTCCTTTTCAAATGTTACTATATTATTGATACTTGATGAAAAAAATACTCTATGCCTTTAAATTGTAGTTTTTGTACTTCATTGTTGACTTACATTCGCAAGAAACATAATAGCATTAATGTTAGCTATAATTCATACATATAGATATATACTGTAATTCCAAAAAAACAGATCTACTTACGACAGATGTCCGGAGTTCTCCAAGCAATATAAACATCAGCCTCATTACAAGCTTGGGCGTAAGCTGCAACCGCTGAGCAGAAACACTCACAGTCCCCTCCAGAGTCACAGGCACATGAGTCTTTCACACAGTTATCATAGAACGGACTGGGATCTACCTGTTTATTATTCAAAAGGATCCTTTAACTGTTAGCACTTTGTTTATTAATTCCAGCTTTACATTGTTTTGGCACAGATGGTTCAATCACTACCTTGGAGTGGCATTCTTCGAATTGATCAGTGATGATGCTGCACTTCAGTTTTGCCCAGTGATCTCGATGGGGTGCTCTTTCACAAGCGTCAACGTTTTTTTCAACATTTGGACAGGTGCTGTGCACTTTCCAGCTGTTTGCAAATTCGAATGGATTGCTTACTTCCAGCCCACCCTGAGTAGTGAAGTCGTTCCCTCCATTACCATCAAAATTTCCACACAGGCCACACACTTCACCCTGTAAAAGTACAGTAGTCAATAAGTTATTGGTATAACTTGTCGGATGTTAATCAGCTGGATACTTTGTTGCCTTTTTTCTGTCTTTGATTTCAAAGGCAAACCAGCCCTCCTAAGCCTCTATCACTTTATGGATTTTGAAGTTAAAGTCTTCAAAGTTCAACCACTCCCACCACATTACCTAAAACAAGTGTTAGAGCTCAGTACTTTAAACTTAACAATGCTGGTTTTTATATGACAGATGAGTTCATGATCTATATTGTACTTTTTAAACTCTTCTTCAAATTAAATTTGATAACTAAACAAAATGTATTTATTTTTACCTGGTTGAACTGAGTTTAGAACTAGTTCTTGTTAAGGATGAACTGACACAACCCTGGTTAAGACAAACATAGTGATATGTCTTTTGTTTGTGATGCCCAGAGCCCAAAACAGGGGAATTCAGACCCAATGCCAAACCATCAGCCTCTAATCCTCTGTTGGTATCTGGCATTGTCTCAGATGTCTTAATTGACATTAATTAAGGCTTTGGGTGAAATGAAAGAATTGGTTGAACGTAGTGTCATTAAAACAAACTGACCAATCACAATTGTTGAATATTCAATTACAGCCTTTTCAGCAGGTATCTGCTCAACTATCAATTAGCTGGGCAACTCTGCATATAATAAACAACTTTCTGTGTTAGCGCCAAGCATTCACTCAAAAGTAAAATCAAAATTCACTTTTAAATAATTTTTAACTTTGTTACATTTGAAGAAGGAGGTTGTCTTTTAATAATGATAGTGGGACAAATAAAAATTTTACCAGCATAAACCAGCTTAAACTTAGCACAGCTGATTGACACCAACTTTCATCAATGTGGGGGACTGGTTGACCTTTGATGACCTCTGTACATTTTTATTCATATCTTTAAAATGATAATGGCAAAAGTTAAAAACTTTGCAGCACAAACATTTAACACCAACTTTGTTACATTTGAAGGAGGTTGTCTTAGCTCCAATATGTCTGTAGATATTTTACTGCTACTGTTGCTGCTACCAATGATCTCCAAATCCCTAATATCAGTATTTTAACAAATATTAGCAAGGACAAATAGAACACAGATGAGGCAAAAAATAGTCGCACTGCATCAAATGTTCATTTAAATAGTTGTGGTCTTAAACATTCATGCAAGTATATGCTGACCTATATGCTGTTCAACTGCTGAGTGTGGAAGGCTCCTGTTGCGAAAATAAAAAGCTCTGACTTTCAGCTAAAAACACATCTGTGCACTTTGTGCCTGATCTTCAAAGATTCCAAATAAGGAGAGCTAAAGTGCTTGTGGGTTAAAAACAAATTGCATGTGCAATAAGCGGGTCTACAAAGACAATGGATAAGAGGTGCAAAAAAAAAAAAAAGGAAAAAAGGATAAGAGGTGCAGAAAAGTTTCAGCCACTGTCAGACTTCATATCGAAATACAATTCTAAAACAATTGTATTTACCTCCACCAACACTGGAGAGCTTTTAGCTTTCTTTCTGTGATAAGTGATTTGATTTGAGGAATATGACTCGCTTGACCCAAACATTGGGTCACACTTGTTGTTTTGGTTACCGAAACAATAATGTAGGACCATAATAATTTAATACAACATAAATGTGCTTCCTACAGAGGCGTAAAGGAACTTTGAGGGAGAAAAAAACTTGAATAATCTCTCTCTGACTAAGAGGGCACAGGACAGTTTTTCTTATTTGTTTTTTCTTCAATGTCCTTTTGGTTTGGAGCATTGGGTCATTATCTTATGTTTTGCATTTCATGAAGGCAAACACTCTAAACACTTTGTGCCCGCTGCTCTGCGGATTTTACACACACAATTTGATTTGCGCCTGGTTTGTAGATCAGCTTTGTCCACAAAATCTTGTTTCAAGTTTGTGGTTTTGTACAAGCAAACGTTTTGAAGATATTCACCGAAATATGTAAGCCAAACAAATTTCAGGCAATTTTATTACTGTAGATGTCAGACATTTTGCACTTTTGAGATGAGAGGAGGCATAGCACCAGCTGGGATTACAATCTCGTGTTTATTGATTATTTCAGCAATGTGAACACTCTCAGGCAAAATTCAGACGTAAACGTAGCTACCTCAACAGTTTGAACATCCCTAGTTATATTCATAGTCTTGTATTATCAGTGATTCAAAGTCTTCTACAGGTAGGGTGAAAGGAAAATTTGAACTGCGGACGATTTCATAATTGGGGGGAATGACAAACGGAGAGGGTTAAATAATGGTCCCAGAAAACTACCCTGGTTCCCAGAAATGGTTCCCTTTTCAGAAAGATGCCTTTGGAGAAAAGAAAAACAAAAAAACAGGAGCTCTCAACCCACAGTCCCCAAATTAGCCACAACCAGGCCAACTTTAACCTCATATGCATGACACTTTTCACTTTGTAAACAATTGATGAGACTTACTCTGTAATGTGGTTGCAGTTGGATCAAAAAGAATGTTTTGCGATCCCATATCACTGTCAGACCAATATAGGAAGTCACCACAATATACAAGCCTTGCTTCCTTATGTTATAACTTATGTTGCTGCCATGTCCCAAATCCTCTTCTTCATATCGGCCATTTGTGAGCTTAATTTTATTTCTCTGAAATGTGAAGGAAATGTTCATAATTGTAAAATACTATTCTTAATACTCACTTTTTTGATAACACTGTTCTTATAATAAACATGGTTAATTCGGTTCCCTTTTTAAAATGATTTTATATGCCTGTACTTACCCCCAGTTGAATTTGAACAGTTTTGGAACAAGTTGCGCCTGTGGATCCACATGCTTCATCTTCTGTGATAACTTCAAAGTTATCCTCTACTGTTTTATTGGAACATGTGTTCTAAACAAGAAGAAGTTAATTAAATATTGTGCCTCTCTATTTCAAAAATAGCAAACACTGATCAAATTATCTAATATACAGACATAGAATTCAAAGTTATGAAAAATGATAAAGATGCTTTTTTTCACCAGCTTATTGTAACAGGTTGCAACATAGGAGCAGTTTTTGATCTATTTTTACCAACTGAAACAACAAATGTTATTTTGTTACAGACAAGCACCCACTGGGAACAACTTTGCATTTTCACACATGCAGTCACAAATCATTTTTCACAAATACGTTTTGTTCCTTTTTGTGCACACTGTAACATTTATAAAAATGTAGTTTTCCAGTAAATATACAAGTTAGTCAGTGCTGACTTTGTGCCAACCTTCCCATGTCCAAAACAGCATTCCAATTTTGGAGCCTGCCTGAAGACTTGGAATACACTTATTATTTGAATTGTTTTGACATTATTTAATTTACCTTGACAGCCACATAGGGACACTTTCCTTGAAACTCATATGCTCGCTTATCAAACGTTTTGTGATGTCCACTTCCATAAATAATGCAGGTTTCTGGACATTTGTTTTTTGTGCAGTCCCATCTTCCATGTTTGCAAGTGCTAAATGTATTGAAAACAGGTACAGCAAATTATATAATTATAACATAAAACTTTTCTTTTTAATAATGGTTTTTAATTTGAAATCATGGAGTTGGTGAAAATAGTTTTCTTACCATCTGTTGCAATCTTGAAAAATGTGATGTCGAGGTTTATATAATTGACGGTTATGCTGACATGGGCATTTATTCACATCTTTCACACAGGAACCTTTGCCATCATCAATTTGGTCAGCCGGACACATGCAGCCAGATTCACACTCTGATGAGTCCTGAAAGAGTAGGAAATATACAGCAATTGGAATACATAAACAATAAACTATTTGTGATTGGTGTTTTGTGTTTTTTGTTCTAATTGTTCAATTAACCTCCCGCAGTCGAGTGACTGGCGAAGCGCTTTGTACTAGCGGTTAGCCAGTCACTCGACAGTCACTCGTCAGTCACTCGTCCTTTCATCCCTTCCTACTTAATGTTCATTTCGAGGATAATACCATTGGATTTTGTATGCCTGTTAGAAATCATGTTGCATAGCATGTTGGTCTGCTTAACATGGATTTATGGGGCATCTCTGAGCTAAAACCAGACCATAGGCTGGATGGAGAGAGGTGCTGCGTTGGTGTCAGGAGGCTGTTCATTTATATTCACACCAGTATTTATTGTTCCAACAAACTCAGCCACTAAACATTTTAGCATATGTCCAACAAATAAAAACAAGCCAGCAAACTAAAAAAAAACAAATATGACACATTAATAAATCGCATATTTAGGATTTTTGTTAGACATATAAAATTAGTAATTGAACTGAATTTTGATTTCATTTTAATGGGTGGACTGGAAGCAAATAAGTAGAAGCCTCTTATTGTATTCAAAATTAAAATTTTGTAAATATAATCTAATACACTAAAATACAAATCTGACTAAATCTGTTTGTTCAGTGTTTTTTTAATCTCCTAACATGGGGCTTTACAGCACATGTTATTTCTGGTGCTGCATTTTCCTTCATGTTGTTAGACATTATTACATTATGATATTATTTCTTTTTGTCCATTCTGCAGAGTAGACAGCAGTTCATTATCACCCCATAAGTGGCATTTTCCATTAAACCTGTTCCAGTGCTTACCTGGTGCTAATATATAGTTAGCACCAGTTCTTTGTTTGTCCTCGCTAAAACTCGGGAACTTCTTTTATTATCTGCAGTGTTATTAAAATGGGGAGGTGATATCAGGGCATCTCTTTGCAGGAATACTTGTAAAAAGTGTGGTTAAATGGTCTCATAACACTATAACCCATCACAAAAAAAGAATAGAACTGGAGGATCAAACAATAAATGAAAAGACACATTTATAATGCTGCTCTGACTTGGCCCTTGGGTGCCGAAAAAGCAAACTAGTGCTTTTTAGAGAACCAGTTAAGAACTGGCTCTAGAACCAGCTCTTTGGTGGAAAGGCCCTATAAAAGGCTGTAGTGAATATAGGGTATATCTAAGTGGAGCTGAGCTTACAATAGCAGGACTGGAACGTGTGCTTGTCTGCAAGGTCTGAGCTGCTCGTGTTGATTGATGCAGAGAGGTATGTCAAGGTCACATAAGATCAACAAGATGGCAACTCACACAAACATTATTATCCAGATTTAAACAAGTTCGAGCGCATTGCGGTCCGAGGCTCCCAGCGCTGGCATTAGAGCAGTTGAAGTACACTTTTGGATGAAGACATTCTGTACAAAAAGGAAAAACTCATTACATATTGAAATTGCTACCTAAATTAATTATGTAATTAATTATGTAATTTATTATCATTAAATAAGTAAAGTAAAGTATAAATGTGAGTAGCCTAATAACTGACCTATTGAGCTGCTTTTTTGAGAATGGCAATGAAGTCTTCCTTTGCTGCACACACTAAAAATAAAGCAAACAAATATTAAAAAACAGGAAGGTATAAAATACTCCATCTATTCAATTCAATTTTCAATTCAGTTTATTTATATAGCGCCAATTCACAACACCTGTTGTCTCAAGGCACTCCACAAAGTCAGGTACATACATTCCAATTAATCCTAACCATTGAACAGTGCAGTCAGATTCAGTTATTTATTCAAATTGGATAAAAAGTTTCTCTGTCTAAGGAAACCCAACAGATTGCATCGAGTCAGAGACTTGTAGCATTCACTCCTCCTGGATGAGCATGTAGCGACTGTGGACAGTCCCTGGTGTTGACTTTGCAGCAATCCCTCATAATGAGCATGCATGTTACAATTAAATATTACAAACATGCCAAATAAACATTATAAAATTTTTCTTCTAACTCACCAGTGCTCATGATTTTGGTTGACAGACTTTCCTGCCTTAATGTAATCTCCATTATGGGAACAGGAACATTCTTCTTTGGGCACACAAGTGCCTTTTTCATTTAGATAGAGACCATCAGGGCAGAAACAGCCAACCACAGGCAAGAATTGTGAAGTGCAGCTCTGCTTCTCTGAGCTCAGCGAACTACAGGTCGGCTGGCACCTCCGATGATTGTAAGTGAAGATCTGATTTGATGGACAGTTCTTTGTGTGTTTCTCTATTTTGTGGACAAAGTGAAGAGGCTGTTTTATGACTTTCAAGTTACAGATGACAAGTTGACTATTAGTTAAATAGTCATCTGTGTGTCTCCTGAAAATTAAAAATTCCTTACCACACACTTGTCCAAAATCTGCCACAAACTTTCCTTTTGCTGCACAGGCCCGACCATAAGAAGTCAAGACAGCACATAAGCAGTCCTCGCTTTTCTCACAGTTGCAGGTGGAATAAAGGCAACGCTGCAGATAAAGGAAAATACTTCCACTAAATTACAATGCAATTAAACATTATAAAAGGTGATAAAGAAAGGTTATGTTGTACCTCGTAATAAATTTTAGGATCCAATTGTAGATGGCAATTTGCAAATGTCCCATTTGGATTTCGAAGCATGTCGCACCAGTGTTTAGCATATTCCTCTACAGGTAGGTAAAAAATTATTTTCACACTTCAATTAACTTTCAAAATGCTGAAAAATTGTTATGCACATTGTTTGCTTATCGGAAAGAGAAGTTTTACCAGTTCTCAAACTGTGACTACAGGGACGATCGAGTCTTTCCTCTCTGTCTACGCACGGTGGGCTTGCCTTCCATGAGTTACTGAAGGTTACTGGAGATCCTTCCACGATCCCCTGAGGAGTCTTCATGTCATCATTAGAGACCGCGTTGAAGGTACCACATAAACCTAAAAAATTGGTTAGAACATTAAATGGTAGGACATGCTAAGACAGAACTCAGAGCCCAATACATTTTACTTTGAGGTTTTTTTTTTTTTTATTCCATGACTACATTAAACAAACATTATTGTTCAGGATCAAGAGCACAAACTATTTAATAATAAGTATAAAATAAGGTATAATTGACTGCACAGTGAAATTAAATAATGGTTAAAAAAGGAAGCAAAGTTAAGACAGTTAAATAAATAATGATTATTTCCATGATTTCTTTTTCTAATACACTATATGTGTAAAATGTCGGAATTAGAGTAGCCTCATCATCGTAACAAGTATCAGGGTGTGGATCCAAACCCGGGTTGATCAAAGCTAACTTGCCTCTGGACAAGTAGACTCCGTGGAATATTTTAAGCTGTAATGAAGACTGGTCACACAAAGTAATGTTAGATGTACCAAGTAAGAGCTGAACCTCAATCATTTCATATAAAGTTGTGTGGGAAAATTAAAACATGGCATTAAGTAGTCAGTTCTTAAAGAAAAAGTCTAATCTCTTTTTTATACTTGTGATTTAAGTGATTTAAATGCAGATTAACCTGAGATTAGCCTTGTTTTATTCATCAAACAAGTTTATAAACATCAATGTGGATTCAATACATACGTTGCTAGTGTTACCCACAGTATTTAAATAATATCAGTGGGATGCTTCTTCTATCCATCTACAACTCTATGGTGGATTCTTTGATCGTGAACTCGTCAGGACCTGCTGCTGCAGACTATCCCCAAATTATGACATGTCCACCATATGCATTAGTGTTGGTAATATTTTCTTAGAAAGATGCATGTAGTTTTTGCTAAACATCTCCTCTGTGCTCATCTCCAAATATTTCAATTTTAGACTCATTTGTGCGAAGTCCATCATCACATTAGTCCTGGTCTTTGTCTACGTTCTCTCTGGCAAACATCATTCTGGCCTTCAGGGTTTCTCTTGGGAAGCAAATTTTCCTCCGTGCATCCCTCCCATGAAAGATAAACATTTCAAATTGTACGGGCATGACCTTCATTCATCAACAGTCTGTCCATGATGACATTTTAAGGTTTTGTTGAGCAATGATTTAATCAAGTGTATCTGATGTGATACACCTGTGTTTCTTTACCCGTTCCAAGTGGGAATAAATGAGGAGTTGTCCTCATTTATTCCTCATACAGAAATTTCTTTTTTTATGCATTTTACTGATTTCTTTACACTTTTCTTTATTATTGTTTGTTTATAGTGCTTAAATTTCTCAGCATTGTACAAATTAATGTAAAATAATTAATTAATTAATTAAATTATTTAAAAAAAGCATTCCTATGTAAGTCTTTCTACTTTGCAGATTTTATTTTCTTCTGAAAACTCTGGACTTGTTCCACACAATGTATTGCAAATGAGCGGGATTTGATTTTTGCCTGAAGGTTGTAAAATAAACTTATCGGCTAGTTTGGTGAGCAGGTATCTAGTAAATTGGGAAGGTGGGACTGAAGAAAACTTGAACTGCGGATATCTTATGTTATTTCTTTGGAAAAATAAACTTTGTGGAAAGTGGTTCAAATTATGCTAATTTGTACTATTTCAAAAAATCTTTCAAGAACATAAAGCCTGCTTTATGCCATATATAAAATCTGAGCCCACGCCTTAGTGAAAAGTTAAAATAGTAATAAAAGTTGAAGTTATGGGCTGCCTATCCACCATGTTGTTTGTATTTTTTTTTTAGTGTATCTTAAATACTAAGGGTATTATCTTTCATGTTAAATGAAATAGAGGAACAGGTTGACAAAATGGATTTGGTAATTATTATTAAACAGGTAATTATTGAAATAAATTGAAAAGCCTAAGAATATATATTTTGATTTACTAAGCATGTTGTGTTTTTTCTCACACATTTTGCTGTCGTGTAGAGCAGGATATATACACACTTTCTTGTTTGTGGTTCTTCTGCTCACAAATTTGCTGTTTTTCAGGATGCTGGAGAAACGTCATGTTAAAAGAACATAATTACACTTGTCTGAAGCTGATGCAAATGGTGGATTTCATGAATATTGGTCATAGATTGAATAAAATGGTAGGTCTATGATTGCATTACACATGACTGGATTGGCATTACATTCTTTATTCACACGGTTAAATATGTAGTCAACAAACCTTATTTAGCTTCAGCTTCTCTGGTTAGGCTTTTCACAAGGCTTAGGAGTGTATTTTATTGAGTTGAGGTAAGGACTCTCTGTAGACCTGTCAAGTTCTTCCACACCAAACTAGTTTATCTAAATCTATACGTTTGTAGACTGTCCTCTGTGTACTGGTCTGCAGTTGTGTCGGATTTTGAAGGGCAATCCTCAAACTGTTCTCCACAAAGGTGGGAGCATGATATTATTGAAAATATGAAGCGAATTCATCCAAATTAATATTAGATACCGGTATATACTCTCTTGCCTTTAACCCTTAATTAAATGGCTAATAGTTTGACAGATTTAGCATTATATGTAAAATATAAACTCTTGCTTTTTAAAAGTCACCTCTCAACCTCATGATTTGAAATTAAATCACCCTGAGTTTGATTGTCAGTACATTTTCTATAAACATCAGGGTTTCTAGTGTGCATATTGAGAATCTAATTAGTTTATTTTGCCATATAGCTCTAGTCTTTCTTTTTGGCTTTTTCTCTGTTGGCTGTTTATGAAATGATCGGCTTTCAATTCTTGCAATACAGTCACACTGGAAAGTTCTAGAGAAATATAAAAAAGAAATCCTTCGATTATTTAGAGAAAAAGCCTGGTTTTAATTAAAATTCAAAACAGGATCTATGCAGCAATTCAAGTGTCCACCAAGTTTTAGAAAATGTCAGTCCAGGTCAGTCAAACCGGAAGAAAAATCTTCAAAAAACGTCGTCTCAGTTGAGAATGTATACAAACACCAATGTAACTTGCATTATACAGTATTTAATCACCCTAAAATAATAATAAAAGTGTCTGGGTGTATCTGATGCTATATTATGTTCTATCATTAGAACATTTGAGCTGATTAGAATGAAACCTCTTCTGGCTATGACCTGAATGGATGAATTGAACTGGTGTCCTGCCCAACATGACTTTAATTATCAGAACATACAATGTAAGATACTTGTCAAATTGTTTTGCGAAAAGACCTTATGTTTCCTAACTGGATGATTTAATCTTCTGATATTTAAGCTAAGAAAATTTAAGGTATCAGTCATAAATGTTTTACAAAATGAGCAAGGTAGGAATGGAATATTAAATAATTGCAATATAGATTTGGCACAATATAAAACACATAATATAAATGGCATATACATGGCCTGCACTTACAAAGTGTACAGCGCTTTAATAAAATAACAGTACAATCAGTCATTCATCCATTTATACACACATTCACACACTGACAGTGACAGCTGCCCTGGGGCAGACTGACAGAAGTGAGGCTGCCATACAATCAGCACCACTAAGTCTTTTGACCACCATCAGCAGACAAGGCAGGAGAAGTCTCTTGCCAAAGGACACAACAACTGACACAGACGGAGCGGAGGTTTCAACCTGCAACCCACCGGTAACAGAACAAACCCATACCACCTGCATACCTATGCATCCAAAGCCACTGCAGAAGGAAATCTTTAAAAAAAGTGCCCTTGGCATTGTCCGTCATGATGAAGAAGGCAAATTAGGGTGATTATTGAGGTATCTTCAAGCTTTAACTGCCACCTCTTTTTGTTGAATAATGCCAGACGGAATATACAGAGTTTTTTAACATCTCTGGTTATCCAGTTCAATGATTTTAAAAGGTAGCCTGGTGTGACATTAGATTTGTGGTGTGAGCACATATTTCTATGTGAACAAAAACAATAATTTGTGGTGTGTGCTTTTAAATCTCAGACACACTCACTCAGTAAGTGTTAATGTAAGAATGTAAGAATATTTAGCTAAGCAAACAAATTTGCTTACTTACATTCTACATTTTAGATAAAATTTCTAGAGTGGCGTATGAAAATAATTTCAAAATGTTACAGTAGACTTTATGGAATAAAGTCAAAGTGGCTCACAATCTCATACCAGGATATGCTTTTGTCTCATTTTCAGCGTTTATTTATTTTATATTGATATGTTGTTTTAATCCAACATGCAGTATTTGTAATGGAATAGAGACAGCTTTTCAGAGGTGAGAATAAGTGACTGCCATGCTCTTTCTTTAATAAACTGATGTCATCAAGTTTTATTCCATTTAGTTGAAAGATGCTCGCAATTCAGTCTTCAGCTCGTTTTTAAGGCTAGCAGAACTGAGCACCATTTGAATCAAATTTGTATTGTCATATAAGTGCATAGCAGACAGAACCCTATCAATGTTCAAAAAATCAAGGCTTTAGAAAGCTTTAGAGCATAATTTAATTGAAAATAAGGAAGCCAGAGCACACTAAACATCTATTCCATAATACTATTGATCAGACGTCTTGTGTAAATATTTTTTTCTTCATATTAGCAATACTGTGTTTTCAATTGTAATATGAAACATGCAGGGTAGGATCAAGAGTAATAGAACACTTACCATATGTCTTTTCTTTGTAGCTATTTTCCAAGCTGATGTAGACTTGCATGACAGGGATACGCTGGATCTGAATTTGCACCCCAAACTTGGTATAGAGCAAGATGTCAATTGAAGAAGCATGAAATATTCTAAATTCCCCTAAAAATAAAGTCATGGAGATTAGGTCCTGATGTAAAATAAATGAAAGCTGAGAACAGCATGGTTAACTCATTATTTTTAATCAGCTCACCCACCTGAGTAGTATGGTAAACTGACAACGACCATATTCTCCAGAACTGAGCCATCAGATTTAAACATTAAGACCTGGAGAAATACAGAGTAATATCAATGAGCTTCAAATATTAGTGTGAACTTAGAAAGGGAATCCATTAAAGCTAGTATTTTACTCACATGGTCTTCACCCAGATGGAATTTTATAGCCTTCAGACAAGTGTCATATTTTTCTTCGGCACATGGTTCTAACAAGGCTCGGATGGTAAAATTTGGACTCACCCCATCCTGAAATATATGAATTTATTAAGATATATATAAATATATATATATATATATATAAATAAGAAGCCAACTATACTTTTTTACTTTCATCTCTGGGCTGTATTATTTTATCAAATTATGCCTCATTTACCCTGCTTTCCACCTTGGCCAGGGTATAGTGACAGCTTCCATGAAATGTATAGGTTGTACCATCAAAGGTTGTGAAATGTGAACCTTCCTCAACTGAGCATGTAGCGGGTGTTTCAAAACTCTCACATTCCCACCTCCCCTCTAAACAAGTACTGAAAAAGAAAAAAAGTCCGTACAACAAACAGTCTGCAAAAAAAAAAAAAAAATCATTCTGTAAAAATCTTCAGTCATACATACCAGTTTGTTTTTTCGTGTTGGTAGACTTCTCCAGAGTTATAGATTTTGTCATGCTTGCACTGACATTCAGACTGAGGGATGCAGCCCCGCTTAGAAATATCATCAAACACCGTTTCTAGAAAGAAAAAAAGTTTGAATTGGGAGTAGGTGAATTAACTACAGAAAACACATTTCCCATGTGAGGAGAACTAACCAGGAGGACAGAAGCAACCATCTATTTTGTGGTCCTCACACATTGATCTCGTGTCCTGATGTGTGCAAGTGTCCATGCAAGGAAAAGCACTTTCCTTATAACTCATGTTGTAGGGACACTGTTTAGCTGTAAAGATAAATGGTGGAATAAATAAGGGAGGTGGTAATTTCTGCAAGTTGTAAGGCAGCATATAAAGCAAGAAAATTACTTTTGTTGTGACGTTCAAATATATGTTGTTTAGTTGTTTAAAAAAACATTTTAAAGAAAACACTAAACAGAGAGACGAACATAAAGCATACCACAGAAATGAGGTTCCCTCCAGTTGGGAGGCTGTCCTCCTGTGTGGGAACACTGACGAGAAAACTCAGACATTGTGCTACAAGCACAATGTCTGCTGTTGTTGCAGGCACACATATCAATCACGCATGCCTGGATGTAATCTTCAGGCATAATCAAGTTGGAGCATGAACTCCAGGACTCAAACATTTGTTCACAGATGCTTTGCTTTAAGCAACAACAGAGACAGAAGACAGAGCAACGTTACTTTCTTTCTCACAAGCAAAACACATCGCCTAATGCCAAATTAACTGGTTAACAAACTCACAGAATTCTTGCAAGTACTTGATACATTCACAGCCTTCAATGACTCGTCTTTGTCTTCACGGGGGTCATTGCAGTCATCATTTGGCAGATGCACTTTGTGACTATTTCCAAACTCGACTTGGCTGATTTTAATACCTGATCATGATGGTGAAGTAAAACAATAATAAAAGACCTAAATGTGATCATAATTAGATGATGCAGATGATAGATTATTTGAATTCTTTATACATTGCATAAAGGTGTTAGGTGAACAACAGACCATTGTTAATGAGCTCATTATAGACAGGAACACCATTAAAGTCTCCACAAAGTCCACAAGTTTGGTTTTTATAGTTGTTTGAAACTTCCACCTGAAACACACACAACAGAAAAGAAAGGGTCTTTATATTTTTTCGGTGTTACCAAAGTTAGCAATCAGTTCACCTTCTATTTTACAACAATGTTAATCCTATGCACAATAACTGACAAAATCAAATTTTGTGTCATGCAGATATTCAGCTCTCTGCAGGGATTACTTTTTGTTTCTCCATGGAAAGGTATTTTCTTTTGTTAGTCAATAACTGCGAGTAAATGATTTGGGTCCAATGTGATATCAAAGGAAGATGTTTCTTTTTAACTTATTACCATGACTGCATCTTCACGGTTCCACATGACAGAAATGCCAACTCTGGGAGCATCAAGCTTGATGTAAAATGTACTTTCTTCCACTTTTACCCCCCCACTGTAGTGTGGCAGAGTGACTCTGATAAAAAAAATAAATGAATAAAGTATTAAACAGGGAATTCTTTCTCAAATGTTTTAACTTTCTGAACAAATGCATCTTCATTTCTCTGGCTTATTTTACTTACAGTTCATTGTTTTTCTTGACCAATTTCTTGGTTAGGTTGAATGTATTTTCATTGACAGTTACCACTGTGTAACTTATCGTAATTATTCCATCATTTTTCTCCCTTTTAATGTGAACTGAGAACTTGCCCTGGGATCCGTGGCAGTCTTTGACCAGGTTGTACTCACAAAAGCCAGGAAATTGGTACACATCACCATCAAAGGTTTTAAAGTGCTGTCTGCCCCAAGTGCTGCAGATGTTGTTAACATGGTTTCGAACTAGAAAGCAAAAATTAAACAGTAAAATATATATTACTCCTATATATTTTCCCACATAAGTTTAAAATAACATACTATGTACTTGTTATATCTTTTTGGAACAGAAATTTAACATTGAGCATCTCTTCAGTATTACTTTGAGTAGTAGAAACACAATATTAATATTTGAGGTAGTCATGTAGTCCTTAAAACTCTTAAACATGTAAGTCTTACCATCTACGGCTTGAATCGCAGCAGAAAAACTCAAGAAACACAACCACACCACAGTCCACTTCATGGCTGCCACTGTGGGCTTGTTGTCCCAAAGCAGATCAAAGTGAGGCTGATGGTAATGGCTTTATATACTAAGATGCTCAATAATTTTGGAACTGCCTTTTTGTGTGGCTGCAGGGAATGTCAATATTATTTATGTATTTTAAAATAATACTTGATAATTTTACAGTTGCAGTACTGTCATTTCCACATCATGCATATCTCTAGATTAAACAGACAATTATGTGAGATGTTGATGGAGAGTAAACAAAAGATGTTTGATTTTCTTCAAGCTTCAGTGTAAGGTTTACTCTTTAAGTTTATATATCTAATAGATTCAATGTATTAGTCAATATAACTACTATATTTCTCTTAAATTGTTTGTTGCAGGAACACCTGATGTTTCATGTCTTTAACATTTTCTTTAACATTTCCTTCTTCTGTCTATTGAGAAGAAACAGGTAAAAGGTTTAAGCTCTGAAACATGGCTAATTCTTAATTTATGGGCACTAGTGACCTATAACTCTTTGAAAAAGTACTTGTCACCTGACAGATTTCTTCTTTTGTTGCTTTTTTTTGTCACACTTAAATATTTCAGATCATTAAACTCTTTTCTCTGATCAGACAAAGATGAAATCAAGAGTATTATAAATAAAGAATTGTTCTTATTTTTATGAAATACAAAACTAAAACATAGAATATAGTGGGTAGAGTTATTTACAAACACATTTTTGACAAAATTCTTACCCCATAGTTTCACCTTCTCCTATACCATAAACCTACCAGGGATCGTAGATTAAAGTTTCATTTATTGGCTAAATCTGGCACATTTATATAATAAACTGAAATACTTATGTTACTTATTGTGCTTTGTCCCTTTTAAATAAACAAAAAAATATATATTTCTTTTCTACAAATGGTTATGCAATAATTTGTAAGACTGAAACTCCAGCAAACCACAGTGAGAGTTATTATCTACAAATGAACAGTGGTCAACCTTCCCAGATTTGGTCTGGCCTACCAAAATAACTCCAAGAGTGATGATTTATCCGTGAGGACACAAAAGAACCCAGAACAACCTCCAAAGCACTGCAGACCTCAATTGCCTCAGTTAAGGTCAGTGTTCATGATTCAGCAAGAAGAAAGAGACTAGGAAAAATCTTCATCAATTCGAGAGGTCATTGGTGAAAAGCACTGCTGACCAAAAATAACATAAGGTCCATCATTTCATTTGCCAAAAAACATATTGATGATTACCTAAACATTTGAGAAGATATTTAGTGGAGAAAAGTGGAACTGTTTTGAAAGTGTGCTTCCAGTTACAGCTGTCGTAAAAATACACTGTATTGAGTCACACCTCCAAGACGATGAATTCCAGTGTTACAATCACTGACTCAAACCTTCTTGAACACCTTTGGGATGAATTAGAGCTGAAGCTGCAATTTTGGTTTTCTCATCTGTCTATGAACACTTCAAAACCTTTTGGAAAATGTTTACAGAATAGTTAAAGCAGCAAAAGTTGCTATTGCTGGCAATGATGGGTCCATCAACAAACTGGACCTTATGGATTAAGAATAGAATGTCAGTAAAGCTCATGTACATGTAAAAGTAGACAGACAAATCATTTTGGCATTATAGTATAAGTCAGCATTTCAGAAAAAGAACATCATACTGATATGCCATTGGGAGGGTGATAGGCTGGGCCTTCTGCTTTAGGACCTGAACAACTTACTAGAATTTATGGCACAACAGTTTATAAGGCTCAAGGGGTAATGGTCATATTGGTTTGAGTAGTTTTTTTCCCTCTTATTAATAAAATCAACATTTAAAATTGCATCTTGTGTTCACTCAGGTTCCCTTCATCTGAATAGTGACGTTTCTTTGATGATCTGAAAGTGAAGTGAACTGGTTGGATATATGTGTTGATTTTCAGCTAGCAGCACTTTTCCCCAACTGTTACTAAAACAGGTTGATGTGACTGCCATATTAAATAATGTTGCCCTCTATGCAATGTTATTCAAGTTGCTGTTGGGTAAAACCAGTCGATCAGATAGCTGCAGCTGATCTAGAACGCTGTTGCCCGTATCCTCACTAAAGCTAAGAAAGTTGAACACATCATCCCCATTTTAAAGTCCTTGGCTTCCTTTACCTCAAGGAATATACTTTAAATTACTAATGTTAGTTTGTATATCCCTTACTGGCTTAGCACCAAAATACATTTTAGATTTATTGCTGTAATATCAACATTCCAGACCTTTTAAGTATTCTGGTTCCAGTCTACTCTGCATCCCCCAGACTCAGAACCAAAGATGGAGAAGCAGCATTCATTTCTTATGCTCACTGTGGAACAAACTTCCAGAAAACTGCAAAAATGCTGAAACCGAGTTCTTTTAAATCAAGGTTAAAAACCCCTTTGCTTAGAGTTGCCTTTGACTGTTCTATTTAAATTATTAATTAAGACATTATTAATTTTAGTCTGTAGTCCAACTTTTCTTTACCTGCCTTTATTATGCCACTGCACTGTACTTTTTTCTTATGTTTTATTCATGTAAAGCACTTTGAATTGTCTTGTTACTGAAACAAATAAAACTGTCATGTGCAGATATCAGTTTTAAAATACATTTTCTAAAATAAACATGTTTTTTCCTTCTTACTTTAAATATTAGACTCATCATCTGCAACAAACGTTACCCAGAATTACATTAATTGTTTAGGTCAAGTCAAGTCAAGTTTATTTATTTAGCGCTTTCCAGCAACAAGGCACTCAATGCGCTGTACATAAGGAAAAACATTACAATAATACAGAAAATCAAACAACCGAGGTAATAAAAAAAAATAAAGAGAATAGAATGATGGATAAGAAAACGAAAGGAAAATTGGACTGAAAACTTAACTTATAATGTTTAGATAACACATTCAAAGGCCACTCTAAAAACATAAGTTTTTAATGTTGATTTGAAGCAACTTAGGGTTTCTGCGTTTTACAGTTTTCTGGCAGTTTATTCCAGATTAGTGGAGCAAAGAACTAAAAACTGCTTCTCCATGTTTGGTTCTGCTTCTGGGTGTGCAGAGTAGATTTGAACGAGATGACCTGAGAGGTCTGGCTGGTTGATACACTGACAACAAGTCTGTAATGTATTTTGGTGCTAAGCCATTCAGTGATTTATAGACAGGCAGTAATTTAAAGTCTATTCTCTGAGCTACAGGGAGCCAGTGTAGGGACTTTAGAACCGGGGTGATGTGCTCCACTTTCTTAGTTCTAGTGAGGATGTGGGCAGCAGCGTTCTGGATCAACTGCAGCTGTCTGATTGACATTTTAGGCAGACCTGTGAAGACACCGTTGCTATAATCAATTCTACTAAAGATGAACGCATGAATTAGTTTTTCAAGGTCCTGCTGAGACATTAGTCCTTTAATCCTGGAGATGTTCTTTAGGTGATAGAAGGCTGACCTTGTTACTGTCTTTATGTGCCTCTGAAGGTTCAGGTCTGAGTCCATCACTACACCCAAGTTTCGAGCCTGATTGGTGTATTAACTGAAGCTGTGTGCTAACTTTTAAACGCTCGTCCTTTGGTCCAAAGATTATTACTTCAGTTTTGTTTTGATTCAGCTGAAGAAAATTTGGCACATCCAAGCCTTGATTTCTTCTAAGCATTTACCCAGCGCTTGAATGCGTTCATGGTCACCTGGTGACATTGTAACGTATAGCTGTGTGTCGTCTGCATAGATATGATAACTTATGTTGTTGTTTATTAAAATCTGAATTAGGGGGTGCATGTAGATATTGAATAGGAAGGGCCCAAGATGGATCCTTGGGGAACGCCACGTGTGATTTTTGTGGTCACTGATGTAAAGTTACCTACTGACACAAAAAAGTCCCTGTCCTTCAAGTAGGATTTAAACCAGTTGAGTGCTGTACCAGAAAGGCCGACCCAGTTTTCCAGGCGCTCTCATAAAATGGAGTGATCAACAGTGTTGAATGCTGCACTAAGGTCCAATAATACCAGCACTGTGGTTCTTCCACAGTCTGCATTTATACGGATGTCATTGAACACCTTGACAAGAGCAGTCTCTGTACTGTGGTGAGCAGGAAGCCTGACTGGAAGACATCGAAGCGGTTGGTCATTGTTAGGAAGTTGTTTAACTGCTGAAATTCAGCTTTTTCAATAATGTTACTGATGAAGGGGAGGTTTGATATAGGCCTGTAGTTCTGTAGTAGCAGCTTGTCCAAGTTGCTCTTTTTCAATAGAGGTTTGATAATTGCTGTTTTTAGGGCCTGGGGGAAAACACCTGACAAATGGACGTGTTTATTATTTGTGTTAAATCAGATGTAATGACAAGCAAAGCTTTCTTAAGGAAAGCTGTGGGTAAAACATCGAGACAACAGGAAGAAGAGCTTAGTTGCTTTACGATTTCTTCGGAGTTTTTGTAGTTTATTTGGTGAAATTGGGAAATTTTGTCAAAATCCGTTCTAGTTGGAGACAACATTGGTACTGGAGTTGATGTGGATGTGCTGACTGCCTCTCTGATCTTTTGGGGTTTTTCAGTGAAGAAGTTAGCAAATTCATTGCAGCCCCTGGTAGAGTGGAGTTCAGATGCTACAGTTACAGGAGGGTTTGTTAACCTGTCGACCGTGGCAAATAATGCACGAGCATTGTTAATGTTTTTGTTGATGATCTCAGAAAAGAAAGATATCCTTGCATTTTTCAGTTGTAGGTTATATCTATATAGTCTCTCTTTATAGATAATATAGTGAACCTGGAGTCCAGTCTTTCGCCACCTGCGTTTAAGGTAATGTAATCCAGTTTCAGCCAGAGTCGGGTTACTGTTAACAGCTTGGCTGCACCAAGGGTAATGTAAATGTTTAAAGCTTTCATAAATCAACAGATGCAGAAATTCAAAACCATGAGCAGTAATCCTGCTTCACCCCAAACTGTAGGAGATAGTCAGAACATTGCAGCTTAATCCAGTTTCGAGAAACTAATGGTAGTGATCTGGGAATACAACACTCAATCATTAGTGTAAAGTACCCAAGGGTCTTAGAAAAAGATGAAGATGAATCTGAGCTGAGTCTTTTTATGCACAAACCATGATCTCTGAGAGTTTTATTTTGGAAATGAAAAAAGAAACGTTGTAGTTCTCATGAGATAGTCACTGTTAGTATTTAGATTTCCAAGAGTGTCTAAGTCAGGTCATTCAGAAATGACTGATTAATCAGAAGATGTTACAGCAGCAATTATGCTGATTATTATTCAGAAATTATGAATTGATAGTAATTATTCTAACAAAAAAGAACAGGAAGTAGTAACTTTGTGATAAACAAGATAGTACAAGACAGAAGACTTGATCTCAGTTGCATCTTTTTATTTGATTACATTATAAATGAACTCCAAAAAGTCAGTTATTTTTGGGAGATTTAATGATTGCTCAAATGATTCTTGGAGATACCTCTGCATCCCACATGTATGAGTAAACATGATTGTGTCACAGAAGTGTGAAGCTTCGCTTTCTGCGAACATGTTGTCTAGCAGGTGTGGTGCACTCGGTGTGGCCACAGCTGCACTCCTCCACATACATATAAGTGAAGGGGACCCTCCCACCATTTGGACACACCAGGTCTACAGTGCGATTGCTGGAGCGAGTCTCCTTACAGCAGGAGCAGGAATGCTCCATAGCAGCTGCTGCTTCAGAGTACCTGAACAAAACAGGGACAGATAATAGCACATTTATACCTCACAACAGCTTCATACATGGTTGGTGACTTTCCAGAGGAAGACCAACTACAATTAATGTTAACCTTACTTGGTAAAAGTGTTGCATGATCCTTCACAGTACGGCATATCCACCTCAGATTGACAGCCAATGTGGGTAATAAGAGTTTTCAGGCCCACCAACCTGCAGGACTTCTCTTTCTCTACACCTTTAAAAATGTGCGATGAAAGAAACATTTCAGTTTGTCTGCTTATCTCAGCATCTTTAACTCTAAAGAATAAAAAATCATACTCACAGATTTTACAGCAGCCATTTGCTGCAGTCTGAATTGTGTCCTGAAAAACAGACAAAATAAATTGGAACTTTTCGTCATATATGCTTGATCTAGGTTCATGTTTTAAATCAGGCACTTACATTTTTGCAGTTGCTCTCTTGGAATGGTGGACAAACAATGTGTGAGCTGATGACTGTAAAAGTCTCACCGCTGGTAACACAGGTGTTAGTTTCACACTTATTTTCATGTGGTGACCAGGTTTCATCTTCCTGAAAATTACCACACAGACAATAAAACACTGAGGTGTTTTTGACTTACTTAAATTAATACAAACTCACAGAGATAATTTACCTTCAAGGGTATTTTGGTGCCATTAACATTGATCACACAATGTGTCTGTACACATGTTCCACAGCAATCATCAGAGTTGGTTTTTACATATTCAAATCCCTGAGAGAAAAAAAAAAAAGCAAATTTACTCCATTTGAAGGTCAAATAAAAATACAGTTCCTTGTAAATACGTTCACACCCAATGACCTTGTTTAACATTTTGTCAAGTTGTTACCACAAACTTTTAAGTTTTTTATTTGGATCTCATGCAATAGACCAAATCAAACTAGTGCATACAGTAATTTTGAAGTTGAACAGACCTTGAACAACCTTCTGTGGGAACTACAGTTGCAAATTTTTTGGGGTACAGCTTTGCACATCTAGATTGGTATTTGTGTCCAGTCTTCTTAGTGAAATAGCTCAAAATACCTTCAGTGTTTAAACCTTGCCAATGATTTTCCAATTAGATTTATGTCTTAACTTTGAGCGTGCCATTGAAACACCTAAATATGCAAAGAAATAAACCAGGCGTTGGCAGTTATTTTCCTCTAAAGGCCACATGAACAACTACAACTGCTGTCATGGCTTGGACCACAGGCTGAACACAAGTTTTCTAACCATATATTTAATAATAAACAACAATAAACATTGCAACTGAACAATAAAAAGTCACCCACCATACTCACAACTGAGACTTTA
This sequence comes from Girardinichthys multiradiatus, assembly GCF_021462225.1. NCBI lineage: Eukaryota > Metazoa > Chordata > Actinopteri > Cyprinodontiformes > Goodeidae > Girardinichthys > Girardinichthys multiradiatus. The sequence continues at coordinate 23,946,178 of NC_061795.1, read as the reverse complement.
TACAAAAATGTTTCAAAACTGTGCAAAGTATTGTATTTTACTTTATTTTTTGTTTTTCTGATTTCCCCAAACTGAGCACAGAACGTTAACTTTTGTAAATACTAAAGTCCATATATTATTATAAATTCTGCATTCTGAATCCATCTTTCCTTTCTTTACATGAGCTGGCATTTCCTAGGGTAACCTATGTTCCTCTGGTTATCAGTGCAGAGCATGTTAAATGGACATTTTCATGTAAATTTGCCAGATTGTAGCTAAAGCTAATTTATATCTGTGGTACCTAGAATAATAGTTGTCATGTCAACACATTGTCCCATCTGAGCTGTGGGTCTGTGTTGCTTCTCCAGGGTTACCATGTTACCATACATGTTACATTGTGTATGTTTAGAGTATGAGAATCATATTGACTACCTGACCTTTTTGCATGTTTCTTCACACTGTTGAGGATTACACTCTATTGCCATCAAATCTCCAGATGAAGAGTTTGTGGAACAGAAGCAGTTCTCACATTTCTGGCCTGGAACTGAAGAACCAGGCTGAAAAATGCACATAAATTCATTGTTACACCACAAATTAAAAAATATATTTAAACGAGATATTTATTTCCTCAATACATTTACTCCTTACCCAGTATTCAACATCATTTTGGACACAGACTCTTTTACGTTCTAGGAAAGAAATTTAGCATTTATTCAAACAAATCTAAATAATTTAAAAGTGAATTATGAGTTATGTTGGTTCAAACGTATTTCATGGGCTCACCACATCTACGTTCTGGACAGCATTTTCCCTCAGGAACAATGATGTTTGACCTAAAACCAACTGGACAATTCATGTTGATGACCGGGCAAGCGCTGCTTTGACATTCTGTTGAGACAAAGAAGAAAAACTTAGTTTATTGCAAATTTCCAGTGGGAGCAGCAGCAAACAGTAATCAGAATTATTGTTATATTTCTTACGGCAAACGTGGACAGTGCAGCAGGGATCTAATGGATCAGTCTGATTGGCAAGAACATATCCTGGACCAGTGCATCTTTTTTCAGCTCTTACTGGGCACATCTTAGGCTTGCAGATCACGGTTTTGGTGGACCCATCACAAACGCAGTTTTGACATTTGTATTGAAACGTCTCATTGAGCTAGAAGAATGAAACCAAAGTGTTGACTTAAATGTCTCAGAAAACAAATAGATGACTTTACATGAAAATCAGGTTTGGCTCACCTCACGAGGCATCCCATTAGGATCAAGACAGCCTGTTAAAACATAGCGCAAACATAATTATCTGATTCTCTTCATTCTCTGCATATGCAAATGCTGCTGCTGAACTCCTCAGTGAAATTTGTCACTTTTACTTGTGGTTTGGATCAAGATACTTTGAAGTCTTTTCAATTCCCTACACTACAAACCTAAAAATATTATTAAAAAGACTTAATAACTTTCTAACATTAGTTTTTGGTATTTGGCAGATTTTCTATTAATACACAAACAATCACATGACCTAAATTTATGGTTTGAATTTCCCTGTGAAACAAGAAGTTCAAACATTACATAAAATGCACGGATTATACATTTTTATGGAAAATTTCAACATTAATTTACCTTACATGAGCTTTTTAATAAGGGGTTAGTTAGCAAATATTGCACAGATACAGTAAATATCTACCAGTCCTGTGTTTCTAAGTGAGTTTTCACTTCATGAATGATTTTTCATGTCTTCAACTGGACACTATATTTGGTTCCAGGATGTATAAGTTTAAACATATTACTGTGTTGTAACACATATAGTTTGTGTTACTTTTCCAGATTACATCTGCTTGTGAACTTTAGGAAACTCTTTTGCTTTGCTGTTTGAAAGAAATAGTAAATGCACACTAATGCTTTGTCTTGGAAACAAACAATTACTAGTATTAGTGGTCTACAGTGATACCTTTATTCTCTGGGTATATTACAACTACTAAAATATGTTAAGTTGGGACAAAATCCCCAAGAAGTACTGTCTCGCACAGATAATTAAAAAAAAGCTGCAAGCAAACAGTACATCTTTAGATGGGGAGGGGAAACCCAAATGATAAGTTAAACAGGCTTGATATGTTTGCACACTTTTTGGGCCTGTTGAGTTTATATTTTAGATAAAGCACTTCCAAGGTAATTCAAAGGCAAACAGACAGTGTTAGACATTGCAACCATAGAACTACACTTATTTTTGTAGAGAAATATTAAGTTCTTGTTTGTTATCTTTACAAATGTTTTTGATTGACAGCAAAAACTAATTGATGGATTTAAATGGATTGGTTCTTAACATAATGTGTTTTGTGGTGTGGACATTATTTTTCTCTCATTACGATCTAGCAGGTGAAGGTTTGGTATTTCAATAATTCTGGAAAACATAGTTGTAATAACAGCTAATTATTTGGGATACAGAAATTAGTTTTTAAAAATAGAGGGAATGCTGAAGAACAGCACCAGAATGTTGAAGACATCAATTAGATGCAAAGACAGTTAGAGAAGCAAACAAAAGGAAGCCCAGAGATTCAATATTGAATCTTAAGACAGAAACAGACCCTCAGAATTGTGGTTAAATGGCTACTTACCGCAAGTTTTAACACATATTTTTGATTCTTTGCTGAACAGCTTCATTCCTTCAGGACAAAAGCAGCCCTCAGTAGTGAAGTTCATGACTGGATCATTTGGACTGCAACATTCAAATATCAGAAAATCAGTTATTCCTTATAGCACTTTAATTGCTTCTTTAATTGTTAGTGTTTTAGTATTAATATTGCTATCGTTGGTTTTATTATTATTACTGCTATTTATGCAACATCTTTACAAGATGATGACAGCATAATCACGCACGTTCAGCAAGTTCTGCTAATGACCTAGTCACTTGATATAGATGTACTAAACCAGAGACAAATCTAAAAGTTACAGGGCATCAGCCCATGAAAACAAGATTTTGATGCCTCTGCTCTGAGTTTGAACATTCAGTTAATTTCTTGAAAATTTATAGTAAAAATAATTGCTACTAACCCAGTCTTCCACTAAAACACTCAAAATCACTATAATCTTTCAGCATAATGGAGGCATTCATTTTATATTGTGACATTGCATGGTGAAACATGATAAAACAATAAGGACAAGGATAGTTTTTCTGCAATAAACACTTGTTTCACATGATTAACATAGTTCAGATGGGTTTTCTAAAAATAATTTATTTCTGTATTTATTTATTTTTTCTGGAAGCACAACAAACTTCCTTTATAACTTGCATAATGATGTGTTCTCCATCACAGAGCGCATGCATTGTAACAAAAACTCAACATAACAATGTCAATTTTTGGCATTACAGGCAATCTATACTAACTGCCTCGATGAGCTTGCATAAATTGTCACGCGCTGGATTTGCAAGTAGAAAGAAATCAGTTCAGACACTTGCTTTAAGTGTCTTATACGTTAAGAAAAGTCCCAAAACATTGTAATTTTACAGCATTTTGCAACATTGCACACAACATTTTGAAGGCTTTTGAAGTGAACAACTCTGCCGACGGCTGCTTTGTGATGTAAGCCCAGGACAACCTTGGAAAACAACGTGGGCGAATGTTTACACAAGGAGAAGCAACATGTGGAGCGTATTCTAACACAACAAAGAAGATAGCTTCATCTTTATTGTCATTCCTCATACATATGGACAGTACAAAGTGGAACAAAATGTTGGTGCCACTGGCATCACACATTTCTTTAAAAAAGCACCATGGGAACAATAAAAGTGAAATAAATAGAATAGATAAAAAATAAGATTAGAAAAAAGATATATAATGTAAAAAAAGCTGTGCGATTTGAGATACATGTGCAGATTTGTTGTAAATAAACGTATATAGGTGGACAATCCTTATATATATTATGTGTGGTAATGTGTGTGTGCGTTTGTGTCTGGGAGTCACTGCAAGTTAGGGGGGGGTGGGTTCACTGTAATTCCAAAAGTCTTATTGCCAAAAAGGCTGTAGAGGAAAATAGATGTCCTGCGATGAGTCTGAACAGTCTACGGTTGGGGTGGGTGGGATCATTAATGATTTTGGTGGCTTTTAAAAGGTAGAGACTGTGGGCAGTTCCCTTAATGCGTTCGAGGAGAATACCAGTAATCCTCTGAGCGGCCTTCACCACTCTCTGCAGGGTCTTCAAGTATGAAGCAGTGTAGCTTGCATGCCAGATGGAGATGTCGTTGGTAAGTATGCTCTTCACTGTGCCTCTGTGGAATGTTTTGAGGATGGGAGAGGAAGATGCATTTTCCTTGGCCATCTTAAAAAGTGAAGCCTCTGTTGTGCTCTCTTGGTCAGGGCAAATGTGTATTGGGACCAAATTAGGTACTTAGTGATATGCATCCCCAGGAACATGGTGTTCTGGGTAATCTCCACAGCTCCTTTATAGAGAGAGAAGTGTGGGTGGACTGATTTTTTTTTTTTTTTTTTTTAGGATTTTACAAGAATTTTCTTCTGGCCAGAAGTAATATTAATGTTTTACAGTGGTCCAGCCAGAGTGCAGATCTGAATCTGATAGAGAATCTATGGAGGTAGCTAAAACTAGAGATATGGCAAGGAGGGCTTCCAACCTTAAAAACGTGGAGCTCATCACCAAAGAAAAATGGTCAAAAGACCAGTGGAAACATGCAAAAAAGCTCGACATTAATTATAAGAAGGGTTTATTGCCATGTCGTTTTTGATCAAAATGTAAATAACGTTTTTTTTTTTCAAAATTCTAACTAATTTTTGGCTGCATATTGGATGAGTTGCTTGCAACTTTGCCCAGCTGGAAGATGGTCTTGGGTTTGGATTGCAGCTTAGGGGTCTTTCTTCTCAAAGTTTGCATGTTTTGCATGTCTAAATTGCCCTATGATGAACCTCACATCTTACCCAATAGCCCTTAGAATCAGGCACCAATCCCCCACCAAAATCCCTGAAGGAATAAGTGGGTATAGACATTGAATGGATGGATCATACTCCTTTATATTGTTTTATTATCTTCTGAAAATCTCAAAAGAAGAAATTAGGTTTCCTTTGCTTTCATTTCCTTTTAGAAACTCAATTATCGGTCGAAAGAAATAATTAATAATCTCACTTCAAGGGTATGAATAATTTTGGCCTTAACTGTAACTAAATGAAGGATAAATGCTGTAATTACCAAGGAAGCTTGTTGAATGATTTTATTTATAAAACCAACCAAGTTAGATGTAATCAATTAACAATTTGAGAGGTAATTGACAGAGGTAACTAACACAGAAGACAACTTTCTTAAAATGAAGCCTATTAAGAAAACATTCAACTACAGTATGTATTTTGTTTTTTAATCAGCATCACCTAAAATTGACCAAACTCATTTTGATTTTAAAGCAATGTGTTGATATTAATAGGCTCAGTTCACTGTTTCTTTACTTTTCTTTTTGATTTTACTAACAACAAACAATATTCAACATTTTCAATGATAATAGTCTGAGGAAATGTCTGTATGTGTTAAAACGAATTAAAAATACTTTCTATAAGAACTTACTTGTCCTCACAGGTTGGTTGATCTGCAGGTCCACAAGGCCTATAAATTGTGTCTGATGGGCAGTCGCTGGCTGTTTGTAAAGGAAAAACAACAAAGTAACTTTTTTTTAAATATCAAACTCTGACCACAGTTTAAAATTTAGGTTTGACATAAATTTGATTCTAATATTTCTGTAATGAGAAAAAAAAAGTAATGTACCACATAGTTTAGTGTAATTCCTCCAGTGAATACAAATTCCAATCTCAGCGCAGGCAGCAGCATAGATCTCCAAACTTGTGCACTCCAAAACCCGGCTGTGAACATGGCAGCTATCAAAAATGCATCCTTTGTAGAAATTGTCTGGAGACACTTTTGGATGGCATTCAGCAAAAACGCTGTGGTGGACATGAAAATGGAACTTCATTAAAGAAATTAATGATTTAAAAAACTACAAAACGTACTTTAATGTAGAAAATTACACAAATTAAGACTATTTGTAAAGTACCTGCTCTTAAGGAGTTCACACACAGAACCAGAATTGCATGGAGGTTGTTCCAAAGGAAGTTCTTCTTTCTTAGGCAATGTATTTGGGATTTTGCAGTCAGGTTTTTCTCTGTCTTCTTTTAGCCAGTAGTTTGCCATTACACTGCACCTTTCCACTACTGTGCCTCCCGGCAACATGCAATCATCTGCCTGATTGTTGGAGCAAGTTCCTACCAAGTAATTTTCAAGTGTCATGGTCTACATTCAGACTGAAATTTCTACATAGATGGTCTGCGGATAGTGAATTCTTACCACAACGACCCTGTGTGTTTCCTCCAAAGTGCTGATATGGTAGGGTGATGCTAAAGCCAGTTCTTCCAAATTTAACAATCACTTTTAGATGAAGGATCTCTAAAACTAAATTAATGCCAGTGCTCATCACCTTAACACCGTGTTCCCAATAAGGTAGCTTTAGACCTTCTCCATTCTTAAATGCCTAAAAATGAATCACAAAAGTTCAGATATTGAAAAACCTAAACCTGCAGCCATGGAAGTGATTGGAACACCAGAATTCATTGAATTGATGGCATGAACCAATACTTTTATATGTCTGTATGTGTGTGTGTGTGTGTGTGTGTGTGTGTGTGTGTGTGTGTGTGTGTGTGTGGTGTGTGTTACCTTCAAGGCTGGTCGACCATTGACATTAAAATTGATCAGTTTGATACTTTGTGCTCCATAGTTTACAATTAAAGATTGAGGACAGGAAACATTTTCGGTAGAATCACAATGGACATTGTCAATATAAATCTCCAAGCCATGTGTTGGTACAATTTCTCTCATCAAATAATAGGAACAGTTCCCTTGGTAACTGTAGTATAGCCCATCAAATGTAATGTAATGAGGATCTCCCCAGCCTTCGCACTCACCTGGAGTGATAAAAAAAGAAAATGTTTATTCAGTTCAAAACAAAAACTTTTATCCACTGATCACCCATGTAATTATGACCACTGCACATTTTTAAGGAGGCTTCTCATTTGAAAAAATCTTATCTATGGTTTTCATGAAGTGTCTAGAAATGGTACATTGGCAATAAGTTATTTGAGCTGTAGGGAAGAAACCCGTTTTGAAATTAATCCAGGATGTTTTTATAGAGCCTACTGCTTTGATGCCTAATTGCTACTGTTGGTACAATTAATCTACATTATGATGAGTTTGTTTTGTAATATAATGACTTCACTTTGAATTATATGATGCAGACATGGCTTTGTACTCAAATAGCAAGCATTTTTACATTTGTAACAGATTTTAACCAGATAACTTACAGTCACATTCATAATGTTGGCAGCAATGATATTCATCATATACAAGAATAGGGGTTTTCCCATTGGCACAAGTTATGTTCTTCATGGGTGGACATTCATAGGGCACTATTTCAAGAGTATTGTTTCCAATGCATTTGGCCATGGTGCAGTTGCAAAAATAAAAGGTGTCGTTTTGCTGTAATAAAGTAAAACAGGGTTATCAGTAGTAGGGTACGTATAGAGATGTATTAACTGAACTTTAAACATGCAGCAAAATAATAGTCGGAAGGACATTAATAATTACAAAATTGTGCTGGTCAACAATAAAATGTTTGATTTAGGGGTTTTTAAGCTGTACAACAGACCACTTTATTCCATCCAGGACAAGTTGTGGAAGGTGGAGTTGTTGTTTCAGTTGTAGATTCACTTGAGGGTGTTGTGGATTCTACAGTTGTAGTTGGTGACATAGTTGTAGATTCAGTTAATGTGGTGGTTGTAACTGTGGTTGTAGTAAAAGGTGTTTCAGTTGTAGATTTAATTGAGGGTGTTGTGGATTCTATGGTTGTAGTTGGTGATGTAGTTCTAGATTCAGATGATGTGGTGGTTGTAGTTGTGGCTGTAGTAGTAGGTGTTCCAGTTATAGATTTAGTTGAGGGTGTCATGGATTCTGTGGTTATAGTTGCGGATGTGGTTGTAGACTCAGTTGATGTGGTACTGGTCGTAGTTGTGGTTGTTGTAGTTATTGGGGTCGTAGTTGGTATTTCAGTTGTAATGGTAGATTCTGTTGCTGTTGTTGTTGATTCTGTAGTTGTAGTTGCTGTGGTCATTGTAGTGGTTGTAGTAGTAAATGTTTCAGTTGTAGATATACGTGAGGGTGTTGTGGATTCTACAGTTGTAGTTGGTGACATAGTTGTAGATTCAGGTGATGTGATGGTGGTAGTAGATGTTGTGGTTGTAGTGGTTGTAGTAGTAGGTGTTTCAGTTGTAGACTTAGTTGAGGGTGTTGTGGATTCCATGGTTGTAGTTGGTGATGTAGTTGTAGATTCAGTTGATGTAGTGGTTGTAGTTGTGGCCGCAGTTGTAGGTGTTTCAGTTATAGATTTACTTGAGGATGTTGTGGATTCTGTGGTTATAGTTGGTGATGTAGTTGTAGACTCAGTTGATGTGGTACTGGTCATAGTTGTGGTTGTTGTAGTTGTTGGGGTCATAGTTGGTATTTCAGTTGTATTGGTAGATTTTGTTGCTGTTGTTGTTGATTCTGTAGTTGTAGTTGCTGTGGTCATTGTAGTGGTTGTAGTAGTAGTAGTAGGTGTTTCAGTTGTAGATATACGTGAGGGTGTTGTGGATTCTACAGTGTTAGTTGGTGACATAGTTGTAGATTCAGGTGATGTGATGGTGGTAGTAGATGTTGTGGTTGTAGAGGTGGTAGTAGTAGGTGTTTCAGTTGTAGACTTAGTTGAGGGTGTGGTGGATTCCATGGTTGTAGTTGTTGATGTAGTTGTAGATGCAGTTGATGGGGTGGTTGTAGATGTGGCTGCAGTAGTAGGTGTTTCAGTTGTAGATTTACTTGAGGATGTTGTGGATTCTGTGGTTATGGATGGTGATGTAGTTGTAGACTCAGTTGATGTGGTACTGGTCGTAGTTGTGGTTGTTGTAGTTGTTGGGGTCGTAGTTGGTATTTCAGTTGTAATGGTAGATTTTGTTGCTGTTGTTGATTCTGTAGTTGTAGTTACTGTGGTCATTGTAGTTGTAGTAGTAGGTGTTTCAGTTGTAGATATACGTGAGGGTGTTGTGGATTCTACAGTTGTAGTTGGTGACATAGTTGTAGATTCAGGTGATGTGATGGTGATAGTAGATGTTGTGGTTGTAGTGGTTGTAGTAGTAGGTGTTTCTGTTGTAGACTTAGTTGAGGGTGTTGTGGATTCCATGGTTGTAGTTGGGGATGTAGTTGTAGATTCAGTTGATGTGGTGGTTGTAGTTGTGGCTGCAGTAGTAGGTGTTTCAGTTGTAGATTTACTTGAGGATGTTGTGGATTCTGTGGTTATAGTTGGTGATGTAGTTTTAGACTCAGTTGTTGTCGTACTAGTCAAAGTTGTGGTCGTTGTAGTTATTGGGGTCGTAGTTGGTATTTCAGTTGTAATGGTAGATTCTGTTGCTGTTGTTGATTCTGTAGTTGTAGTTACTGTGGTCATTGTAGTGGTTGTAGTAGTAGGTGTTTCCGTTGTAGATATACGTGAGGGTGTTGTGGTAGTTGGTGACATAGTTGTAGATTCAGGTGACGTGATGGTGATAGTAGATGTTGGGGTTGTAGTGGTTGTAGTAGTAGGTGTTTCAGTTGTAGACTTAGTTGAGGGTGTGGTGGATTCCATGGTTGTAGTTGGTGATGTAGTTGTAGATTCAGTTGATGTGGTGTTTGTAGTTGTGGCTGCAGTAGTAGGTGTTTCAGTTGTAGATTTACTTGAGGATGTTGTGGATTCTGTGGTTATGGATGGTGATGTAGTTGTAGACTCAGTTGATGTGGTACTGGTCGTAGTTGTGGTTGTTGTAGTTGTTGGGGTCGTAGTTGGTATTTCAGTTGTAATGGTAAATTCTGTTGCTGTTGTTGATTCTGTAGTTGTAGTTACTGTGGTCATTATAGTTGTTGTAGTAGTAGGTGTTTCAGTTGTAGATATACGTGAGGGTGTTGTGGATTCTACAGTTGTAGTTGGTGACATAGTTGTAGATTCAGGTGATGTGATGGTGATAGTAGATGTTGTGGTTGTAGTGGTTGTAGTAGTAGGTGTTTCAGTTGTAGACTTACAACAACCACAACAACTTCAACTTAGTTGAAGTTGTTGTGGATTCTACGGTTGTAGTTGGTGATGTAGTTGTAGATTCAGTTGATGTGGTGGTTGTAGTTGTGGCTGCAGTAGTAGGTGTTTCAGTTGTAGATTTACTTGAGGGTGTTGTGGATTCTATGGTTGTAGTTGATGATGTAATTGTAGATTCAGTTGATGTGATGGTTGTAGTTGTGGTTGCAGTACTAGGTGTTTTAGTTGTAGATTTAGATGAGGGTGTTGTGGATTCTGTGCTTATGGTTGCTGCTGTAGTTGTGGACTCAGTTGATGTGGTACTGGTCATAGTGGTGGTCATTGTATTTGGGGTCGTAGTTGATGTTTCAGTTGTAGTGGTAGATTCTGTTGCTGTTGATGATTCTGTACTTGCAGTTGTTGTGGGCGTTGTGGTCACAGTGGTTGTAGTAGTAGGTGTTTCAGTTGTAGATTTACTTGAAGGTGTTGTGGATTCTATGGTTGTAGTTGTTGATGTAATTGTAGATTCAGTTGTTGTCGTACTAGTCAAAGTTGTGGTTGTAGTTATTGGGGTCGTAGTTGGTGTTTCAGTTGTAGATATACTTGAGGGTGTTGTGGATTCTACAGTTGTAGTTGGTGACATAGTTGTAGATTCAGGTGATGTGATGGTGGTAGTAGATGTTGGGGTTTTAGCGGTTGTAGTAGTAGATGTTTCAGTTGTAGTTTTAAATGAGGATGCTGTGGATTGTATGGTTATAGTTGGTGGGGTAGTTGTAGACTCAGTTGATTTTGTGGTTGTAGTGATTGTTGTAGTGGTTGTAATAGTAGGTGTTTCAGTTGTAGATTTTGTCGAGGGGGTTATGGATTCAGTAGTTGTAGTTGGTGATGTAGTTGTAATTCCAGTTGATGTGGTAGTGATCATAGTTGTTGTCATTGTAGTTGCTGGCATCGTAGTTGGTGTTTCAGTTGTAGTGGTAGCTTCTGTTGCTGTTGTTGATTCCGTAGTTGAAGTTGTTGTGGTCGTGGTTGTTGTAGTGGTCGTAGTAGTAGGTGTTTCAGTTGTAGATTTAGTAGAAGGTGTTGTGGATTCCATGGTTGTAGTTGGTGATGTAGTTGTAGATTCAGTTGATGTAGTGGTTGTAGTTGTGGCCGCAGTTGTAGGTGTTTCAGTTATAGATTTACTTGAGGATGTTGTGGATTCTGTGGTTATAGTTGGTGATGTAGTTGTAGACTCAGTTGATGTGGTACTGGTCATAGTTGTGGTTGTTGTAGTTGTTGGGGTCATAGTTGGTATTTCAGTTGTATTGGTAGATTTTGTTGCTGTTGTTGTTGATTCTGTAGTTGTAGTTGCTGTGGTCATTGTAGTGGTTGTAGTAGTAGTAGTAGGTGTTTCAGTTGTAGATATACGTGAGGGTGTTGTGGATTCTACAGTGTTAGTTGGTGACATAGTTGTAGATTCAGGTGATGTGATGGTGGTAGTAGATGTTGTGGTTGTAGAGGTGGTAGTAGTAGGTGTTTCAGTTGTAGACTTAGTTGAGGGTGTGGTGGATTCCATGGTTGTAGTTGTTGATGTAGTTGTAGATGCAGTTGATGGGGTGGTTGTAGATGTGGCTGCAGTAGTAGGTGTTTCAGTTGTAGATTTACTTGAGGATGTTGTGGATTCTGTGGTTATGGATGGTGATGTAGTTGTAGACTCAGTTGATGTGGTACTGGTCGTAGTTGTGGTTGTTGTAGTTGTTGGGGTCGTAGTTGGTATTTCAGTTGTAATGGTAGATTTTGTTGCTGTTGTTGATTCTGTAGTTGTAGTTACTGTGGTCATTGTAGTTGTAGTAGTAGGTGTTTCAGTTGTAGATATACGTGAGGGTGTTGTGGATTCTACAGTTGTAGTTGGTGACATAGTTGTAGATTCAGGTGATGTGATGGTGATAGTAGATGTTGTGGTTGTAGTGGTTGTAGTAGTAGGTGTTTCTGTTGTAGACTTAGTTGAGGGTGTTGTGGATTCCATGGTTGTAGTTGGGGATGTAGTTGTAGATTCAGTTGATGTGGTGGTTGTAGTTGTGGCTGCAGTAGTAGGTGTTTCAGTTGTAGATTTACTTGAGGATGTTGTGGATTCTGTGGTTATAGTTGGTGATGTAGTTTTAGACTCAGTTGTTGTCGTACTAGTCAAAGTTGTGGTCGTTGTAGTTATTGGGGTCGTAGTTGGTATTTCAGTTGTAATGGTAGATTCTGTTGCTGTTGTTGATTCTGTAGTTGTAGTTACTGTGGTCATTGTAGTGGTTGTAGTAGTAGGTGTTTCCGTTGTAGATATACGTGAGGGTGTTGTGGTATTTGGTGACATAGTTGTAGATTCAGGTGACGTGATGGTGATAGTAGATGTTGGGGTTGTAGTGGTTGTAGTAGTAGGTGTTTCAGTTGTAGACTTAGTTGAGGGTGTGGTGGATTCCATGGTTGTAGTTGGTGATGTAGTTGTAGATTCAGTTGATGTGGTGTTTGTAGTTGTGGCTGCAGTAGTAGGTGTTTCAGTTGTAGATTTACTTGAGGATGTTGTGGATTCTGTGGTTATGGATGGTGATGTAGTTGTAGACTCAGTTGATGTGGTACTGGTCGTAGTTGTGGTTGTTGTAGTTGTTGGGGTCGTAGTTGGTATTTCAGTTGTAATGGTAAATTCTGTTGCTGTTGTTGATTCTGTAGTTGTAGTTACTGTGGTCATTATAGTTGTTGTAGTAGTAGGTGTTTCAGTTGTAGATATACGTGAGGGTGTTGTGGATTCTACAGTTGTAGTTGGTGACATAGTTGTAGATTCAGGTGATGTGATGGTGATAGTAGATGTTGTGGTTGTAGTGGTTGTAGTAGTAGGTGTTTCTGTTGTAGACTTAGTTGAGGGTGTTGTGGATTCCATGGTTGTAGTTGGGGATGTAGTTGTAGATTCAGTTGATGTGGTGGTTGTAGTTGTGGCTGCAGTAGTAGGTGTTTCAGTTGTAGATTTACTTGAGGATGTTGTGGATTCTGTGGTTATAGTTGGTGATGTAGTTTTAGACTCAGTTGTTGTTGTACTAGTCAAAGTTGTGGTCGTTGTAGTTATTGGGGTCGTAGTTGGTATTTCAGTTGTAATGGTAGATTCTGTTGCTGTTGTTGATTCTGTAGTTGTAGTTACTGTGGTCATTGTAGTGGTTGTAGTAGTAGGTGTTTCCGTTGTAGATATACGTGAGGGTGTTGTGGTAGTTGGTGACATAGTTGTAGATTCAGGTGATGTGATGGTGATAGTAGATGTTGGGGTTGTAGTGGTTGTAGTAGTAGATGTTTCAGTTGTAGACTTAGTTGAGGGTGTGGTGGATTCCATGGTTGTAGTTGGTGATGTAGTTGTAGATTCAGTTGATGTGGTGTTTGTAGTTGTGGCTGCAGTAGTAGGTGTTTCAGTTGTAGATTTACTTGAGGATGTTGTGGATTCTGTGGTTATGGATGGTGATGTAGTTGTAGACTCAGTTGATGTGGTACTGGTCGTAGTTGTGGTTGTTGTAGTTGTTGGGGTCGTAGTTGGTATTTCAGTTGTAATGGTAAATTCTGTTGCTGTTGTTGATTCTGTAGTTGTAGTTACTGTGGTCATTATAGTTGTTGTAGTAGTAGGTGTTTCAGTTGTAGATATACGTGAGGGTGTTGTGGATTCTACAGTTGTAGTTGGTGACATAGTTGTAGATTCAGGTGATGTGATGGTGATAGTAGATGTTGTGGTTGTAGTGGTTGTAGTAGTAGGTGTTTCAGTTGTAGACTTACAACAACCACAACAACTTCAACTAAGTTGAAGTTGTTGTGGATTCTACGGTTGTAGTTGGTGATGTAGTTGTAGATTCAGTTAATATGGTGGTTGTAGTTGTGGTTGCAGTAGTAGGTGTTTCAGTTGTATATTTACTTGAGGGTGTTGTGGATTCTATGGTTGTAGTTGATGATGTAATTGTAGATTCAGTTGATGTGATGGTTGTAGTTGTGGTTGCAGTACTAGGTGTTTTAGTTGTAGATTTAGATGAGGGTGTTGTGGATTCTGTGCTTATGGTTGCTGCTGTAGTTGTGGACTCAGTTGATGTGGTACTGGTCATAGTGGTGGTCATTGTATTTGGGGTCGTAGTTGATGTTTCAGTTGTAGTGGTAGATTCTGTTGCTGTTGATGATTCTGTACTTGCAGTTGTTGTGGGCGTTGTGGTCACAGTGGTTGTAGTAGTAGGTGTTTCAGTTGTAGATTTACTTGAAGGTGTTGTGGATTCTATGGTTGTAGTTGTTGATGTAATTGTAGATTCAGTTGTTGTCGTACTAGTCAAAGTTGTGGTTGTAGTTATTGGGGTCGTAGTTGGTGTTTCAGTTGTAGATATACTTGAGGGTGTTGTGGATTCTACAGTTGTAGTTGGTGACATAGTTGTAGATTCAGGTGATGTGATGGTGGTAGTAGATGTTGGGGTTTTAGCGGTTGTAGTAGTAGATGTTTCAGTTGTAGTTTTAAATGAGGATGCTGTGGATTGTATGGTTATAGTTGGTGGGGTAGTTGTAGACTCAGTTGATTTTGTGGTTGTAGTGATTGTTGTAGTGGTTGTAATAGTAGGTGTTTCAGTTGTAGATTTTGTCGAGGGGGTTATGGATTCAGTAGTTGTAGTTGGTGATGTAGTTGTAATTCCAGTTGATGTGGTAGTGATCATAGTTGTTGTCATTGTAGTTGCTGGCATCGTAGTTGGTGTTTCAGTTGTAGTGGTAGCTTCTGTTGCTGTTGTTGATTCCGTAGTTGAAGTTGTTGTGGTCGTGGTTGTTGTAGTGGTCGTAGTAGTAGGTGTTTCAGTTGTAGATTTAGTAGAAGGTGTTGTGGATTCTTTGGTTGTAGTTGGTGATGTAGTTGTAGACTCAATTAATGTGGTAGTGGTCGTTGTAGTTGTTGGTATTTTAGTTGTAGTGGTAGGTACTGTTGTTTTTGATTCTGTGGTGGTAGTTGGGGATGCTGTAGTTGTAGATTCAGCTGATGTTGAAGTAGGTTTAGTTGGTGTTGGTGATTCAGATGATGTTGTTGTAAATATTGTGGTTGTGCTACCTTCTTGCGCACAGCCTAGCACACATTTCTTTTTATTTTCATCAAATACTCCAGCATATATTGGACATTCAGGGTAACAACCTGTAAAATTTCAGCATAAACATCGTAAATACTTTTGATGGTAAAATAGTTTTAGGTAAAATATAATCTTTTCCTCATAAGGTTAGCCAAAGAGGTACCTAGAATTAATTACATTTTTATAATGTTTGTGATTCTTAAAGGTTTTTATTCCCAACTTACCTTCAAGATTTGGAACGTGTAAGAAATAGTTTGAACAAGTCTGGTATGTGGTTGGAGTGCAAGGACTGTAATGCCATAAACAATCATGTTGTTCATTGTAGTAATCACAAAAGACGGCTAAAAATAAAGGAACAAAATGTCAACTTGAAAAAATATTTTCTTTCGAATGACACTATTATCTCATAAAAGCATTGGTGTTTGCTATTCTTACACATGTTTTGGAGGAAAAAAAATAAATTTATTTTTTTATTTATTTTTAGTACTTGGTTTTTGACTCATTTGTTGATAAAAATTAAAATAACTTTTGTAGTAACAATTCTTCTTTAAAAATATGACTACACTGAAGTCATTTATCCAGTAACAACTTACACATAATTTTGTTTCAACAAACCTTGTTTCAATCAAACTTTAATTTCGGTTTATTAATAACAATAATAACAATAACAATGTCTATCTTTAACACTATTACCTGGCTTTTAAAATTTAACTTTTTTATTAGCTACCTGAGTCAAAAAAATGTCTAATCACACGTGACTTTAATTAAGAAGAAAATAGTTCTCTTACGACAGATTTCTGGAGTTCTCCATGAAATGCAAACACCAGCTTTGTTACAAGCTTGGGCATAAGCGGCAACAGCTGAACAGAAACATTCACAGTCCCCTCCAGTGTCGCAGGCACATGAGTCTTTCACACAGTTTTCATAGAACGGACGGGGCTCTACCTGTTCAGGCATTCAAAAATAATATATTTTTAAGTCTATAATACTTTCAATTTACATTTTCATTGCATAAATGACCATTGCACTACCTTGGAGTGGCATTCTTGAAATTTGTCTCCATTTATGATGTTGCACTTCATTTTAGCCCAGTGGTCTCGATGAGGCGCTTCTTCACAAGCGTCAACAAGCTTTTTCACATCTGAGCAAGAGCTGTCACCTTTTCAGCTGTTTGCAAATTCTAATTGGTTGCTCACTACCAACCCACTTCGGGTGGTGAAGTCATTCTGTCCGTTACCATCAAAATTTCCACACAGGCCACATGCTTCACCCTGCGCAAACATAAACAAGTCAGTCATTGGCGCATCTTGTATCATTTAAAAAAGCATATTATTTTACTGAGTTTATTTCTATCTTGCATTTTCAGTCAATGTTTGATACAGACATATAATCAATTCTCCATTAAAGTGGAACTAATATCAATAAACTGGTAATCTGATCAAGATGGGCCAAAGTTACGGTCAGTTAAAAAAGAAAATGTCCACTTCTTTCTACAGTTTAACATCAGCCTCAACCAGGCCATGTTTGATCTGATATTCATGGCTGCAGGTCTTGGCTATGCCCAGTAAACAATTGCTGTGACTCACCTTGTAATGTGATTCCAGTTGGATGACAAAATATGTTTTGCGATCCCAAATCACTGTTAGACCAATGTCAGAAACCAGCACAATATAGAATCCACGATCTGTTATATCATATGATATTTGAGTGCCATTTTCCAAAACTTCCTTTTTACTTTTACCATCTGTGAGGATGATCACATTTCTCTGAAATTGAAAGATTTCACTCTTTGTTAAACATGAACCCCAATTATTACATTACATTTAGTGCTAATTGAGTGCTGTCCTTAATACCTAATTTTACTTGAATGATTTGTTAAATCTAGAGATCGCATTTCATGTGGTTGTATTTTGCCTTACCCCTAGCTGAATTCTGACAGTCTTCGAACATGTTGTGCCTGTGGATCCACATGGCTCATCTTCTGTGATGACTTCTATGTTTTGCTCCACAGTTTTATTAGAACATTTGTTCTGAACAAAGAAAGGTTATTTACTGTTTGCATTAGTATTGAAAACAATAGATGCTGATAGAAATTATACTTCAATAAAACTCTACAAACAAAAATTCATTGCTCCTAAAAAGGACACATTGTCACACTGTCCTATTATTATGGCTGCCAAGCTTTGAAGACAAATGCATCCTTTTGGAAAGCATAAATATTTAATTGGAGCAGAAAATGTAATTTAACCTTACTGTTTCCATGGAAAAGAATAACTACGCTTTGTGCATTCCCAGTATTTAACCTTTGGGAAAAAAATCCAACATACTCACACCTTCAGTCTCAAAACATACCTATTATGTTTGTTAATGTGCACAAAGTAGTCAGCCATTTTTTACTAAAAAAGGTCCAGAATAATTATCTGATCAATATTCCCTGTATCCTACCAAGTACTTTCCTGACAGATGTAAATTTTGAAAAGGGATTGAGATCCCTACTTATTGCACTCCCACTAACTACGAGGAGCCAGTGGGAGTGCAGCACATATACAGTGAAAGGCAAAAAATATTCTTTGTCATATTTATTATACATTACAACCACAAACTTCAACATATTTGAATTTTGTCTGATTGACCAGCACAGACAAACAAGCACATAAATGTGAAGTAACAGTAAAAGGATCCATGGATGGATTTATTTTTTGTTTTATTTTTCTAATAAAAATCTGAATGTGTGTTCTTTGCACAATGGAAGTACTCCTGGATCAGTGCTTCTGTGTTATTTTTGTGTCTCTGCTTTGTTCTCTCAAACCCCCAGTCAGTCATGGCAGATGGCCACTCACACTGACCCTGGTCCTGCTGGAGTTTTCCTTTCCACTGTCGCTACATGCATGCTCAGTATGAGGTATTGCTGCAAAGTGAATGCATTTGACTGTCCACTGTCGCTACATGCTCATCCAGGAGGAGTAAATGCTGCAAGTCAGTGACACAATGCAATCTCTTGGTTTTCCTTAGAAAGCCTTTTAACCAATTTGAATACTAAACTGAATTTGACTGCACTGTTTGATAATTAGGATCAGTTGGATTGCATGTGTCTGCGATGGACTGGCGACCTGGTGTACCCCACCTCTCGCCCATAGACTGCTGGAGATAGGCACCAGCTTCCCCGCGACCCAATATGGAAGAAGCGGTACAAAATGACTGACTGACTGATGTATTTAGCCCCCTTTACTTACATAGCCCTGAAAGAAAATACAAATAATTAAATAAATCCATGATGTGTGTAGTTGTGATGCGACAAAAATGTGTAAAAGCCTAGGGGTATGAATACTTTTGCAAATCACTGTAGCTGTACATTCAAATACCTAATGTGTTTTGGTTAACTTATTTCTTTGTGGCAATATTCCCATTACTTATTTAGTGAAGAATCACATTTCCATTCCAATAATTAAATCTCAGCTGGGGACAAATAATGTTAAAAGTGTTTCTGCATAAACGTACCTTGAAAGCAACATAGGAACAGTGTCCTTGAAACTCATACATTCGCATATCAAACGTTTTGTGATGTCCACTTCCATAAATAATGCAGCTCTGTGAACAATTGTTTTTTGTGCATATCCAGTTTCCACCTTCGCAAATGCTAAATTCATCACAAATGGATGGAGTAAAATAAAATTACTAAATGCATCACATTAAAACCTAAAATAAAAATGTTATTTATTTATAATAATGCAGCACAAGTAGTATATAAATTACCAGAGGTTGCAGTCTTGATAAACTGTCTTTAGGCTTATAGAATTGACCATTGTGCTGGCATGAACATTCACTTTCATTTTTCACGCAAGAGCCTTGACCATCATCAAGCTGGCCTGAAGGGCACATGCAGCCAGGTACACATTCTGATGCATCCTGGGAGGATAAAAAATATTAAGTAATAATAAGGTATACAGAATTAGTTATTGACATTTTTTGCAGTAGACATTGATTTGTTGGGTGACCCTATTAGAGCTACATTACTTTCTCAAGAGCTCTAAAATACATCTGTGAAAGACAACAGTGCAGAATCACACGCTACAAAAGGTCTATTTTATTACTATGACTCTTAGCAGTATGCACCTTTTGTTTAGTCAGTTTGAAGATCCTTGGACACCTAATAAAGAACCATCTGCATATAAGCAGATGCATGCTGACTAACAATTTCAAAGAGAAAACCTTAGACAGAAGCGTTTAAATCTTAGAAAGTAAAAGGCAAATGAGCAATAAATGAAGGAATAAGAGAGAAACCTAATGATACAAATACATGATTAAATAATTGTATTTTATGATAATGTTATCGTCTTTTTGTTACATATGTTGTTAATTGTTTTGTTATTTCATTAGAATTAATAGCTAAAATGGTAGAACACAATCATGTACACGCAGACTTAACAAAAGTAGTAGTAGGATTTGTATTCCCTATAAGTCAATCCGGACAGAAAATTTTAACATTGCAGTTTCATCTCAAGCTTTTTAAATTCTTGGTAAACCTCTTCTGCTGGAGGAAGATGTCCTGAGCTTTTCACCATCCATTAAAAGACGATGTTGGACTTTGTGGATGTTTTTCTGTTAGCCAGAATCACAAAGGCAAGACTTATCTATACCACAAGTACTTTATATATCAGTAAAACATGTGCAAGCTCTGGGGTATAGAGGCTTTTGGCTGGACAATTAAGCAGCTGAGACTATCCATTAAGCCTCCAAAATTGCTTTCAAAGTAGAGAACAGCAGAAAATAACCTTGTGTAGGTCTTCCATAAGTGTGTATCTCATGTATATCTCATAAAAAGAAATCATTGCTTTATTTTAAAACAATCAGTCGCCTCTGCTCAGGTGTACTTAGTGTTTACAGGATATTAGTTTGTTTTTTGTAAGCGGTGGGCAGAGAAAAAGTTCACACAGTGTTAAAAATAAAAACATATCCGGCGCGCTGATCCTTATCAAAGCTTAACAAGACAAAAACTCACACAAATATTATCTTGCAGATTCAGACATCTTCGGGCGCATTGCGGTCCAGGTTTTCCGGCACTTGTAGTGGAGCAGTTGAAGTACACTTTTGGAGGAAGACATTCTGTACAAAAAAGAGGTACTTGTTCAATGTTCATAAGACTACACAAGTATCAGAGTTATGGGAAAGTAATGAAGCGCTGATTTACCTATGAAGTCATTTCTCCAGGAATGGCAGTGAAGCTTTCCATTGGTACACACACTTGGAAAACAGCAAAGGTATACGATGAAACAAAAATGCCCCTCAGGCTGCATCTATGCTAAATAAAACATTGGTGACCGTATTGTTTATTCTGACTCACCAGTGCTCAGAATTGATATTGACAGACTTTCCTGCCTCAATGTAATCTTCATTATGGGAACAGGAACATTCTTCTTTGGGTACACAAGTGTCTTTTTCATTCAGATAGAGACCCTCAGGGCAGAAACAGCCAACCACAGGCAAGAAGTGTGAAGTGCAGCTCTGCTGCTTCGAGCTCAGTGAACTACAGGTCAGCTGGCACCTCCGATGATTGTAAGTGAAGATCTGAGTTGATGGACAGTTCTTTGTGTGTTTCTCTATTGTGGATAATATGGGAATAGTTATGTGACTGTCTTATACCTTGCAAATAATGAAAAAAAATATATTTTGTTTGGATTTTTTGAAGTGAGGTTCTGTAAAGTTGTTATTGGTAAAACAGTACTTATCTGTAGATAAATGTCATATCACTGTAACATTACCTGTGTGCTTGTTGAAAATGACTAATTATATCCTCAGGGTGGTGGAAGACTAACAAGCTAACAAGACATACACTGTATTAAGCCATGTTCTCTGCCTATTTGGTTCAGCTGAGTGTGAGTCTGCTAGGATTATTTTAAAACTATGAGACCTAAAAAGCACAGGGAACATACCATCATCGATAATGCAGCGCATCTAGGGCGAAATCCAAAATTTCATTTATTTCTTTACGAAGCGAAAAGGGAAATGAAGAGTCACAACTGACCTGGTGGACTGATACAGCCGGTTGGCATAAAACAACATTGTTAATGTCCTCTAACATAGCATTATATTCCACTGATATTAACAGTTATTTTTAATTAATAGATTAATAGATTCAGCTTGAGCAGACGGTTTATGTTTGCCACCCTGTTAGCGTCCAACCACTTATAGAATGTATTTACTTTTTCAACATGTTCTCTGTAATATGACATTGTATTAGTGGTAAGATAACTGGTGCCAGTATTAACGTTACAGAATCTCACTTTGAAATATCAGGACCAGCCCTTTAACTTGCTGATTACACTTAAAAGGTCAACACTCATCTGGGCATCAAGAAAATAAGAAATATCTCACCACATTGATTTCCAAAATCTGTCACAAATTTTCCCTTCGCTGCACAAGCCCGACCATAAGAGGTCAAGACAGCACATAAGCAATCCTCGCTTTTCTCACAGTTGCAGGTGGAATAAAGGCAGCGCTGTAGAAAAATATGAACACTTCAAAAGAATACTTCGAAAGAATACTTCAAAATGAATGCTTCAAAAGACTTACACTCAAACCAAATTTCATTGAAAGTCTGAAAGTAAAGGTTTTGTTGTACCTTGTAGTAGCTGTCAGGATTCACCTCTGAATGGCAATTTGCAAATGTACCATTTGGATTTCTGAGCATTTCGCACCAGTCTTTGGCATATTTTTCTACAAATAAATAGCAAATTATTTTTACGCTTTTAATAACCTTAACTAAAACAAAAGCTTTAATGCTAAATATAATGCCTCCAGAACAAGAGCAGCCTACTGGACTTGGAAAAAAAGTCAAAATTTTTATTTACCAATATTTATACTGGCAGAACAGGGGTCAACGAGTCTTTCCTCACTGCCTAAACATGATGTGTTCGCCATCCAGGAGTTACTGAAAGTTACTGCAGTTCCCTCCACGATCCCCTGAGGAGTCTTCATGTCATCATTTAAGACCATGTTGAAGCTTCCACATAAACCTGAGGAACACGTTTAGAAAAACAACTGCTAATGCTCTGAACTACGCTAAACATAGCTAGCTGTTCACTTTTTTATTTTGTCAGGACATTGTTAGTTCTGTTCCAGCGCTTTGTGTCATGACTTTGTATAGCAGGACAAATTTCCAGAGATTTAATAAAAAGATCAATGAAAGTCAATTCAGGTCAAACCAGTTTTATCCTTTGACAAATATTGCAAAACAAATGTTATAAATCAAGTCATGTTCAATAAGTTGAAAAGTATTCAATTATTTCAGTAACTATTTATTAAATGAAACACATTATGTCGATTAATTACACACACTGATGTTTTCAACCTTTATTTATGTTAATTATGGTGATTTCCTGCTAACAGCTAATGCAAACAAGATATTTTAATACAGAAAATGTAGGCCTAACAAAAAGTATGTTTGATACTTGTAAATTTCAATAGTACTTTTAATCTGACAAACGAGCCTCGTCAGATCATGACTGTATGTGTCATATTTCGTTGTGGTTTTGTTTGGACCAAAGTGCAGACAGACGTTCGGGAGCAACATGGTGAGCTGAAGAGTCTTTCCTTTAATAATACTTAACAAGAACAACGTACATGGCTAAGCCAGACAGTGAAATGGACATGGAGCCAGGAAGCAAGCAGGGTAGCAAACAGGGTTGATAGAAGGGATGTAAACAGGAAGAACCAGCAAGGAACAATGAAAACCAGGAAGGTAAACAATGAGGGAAGTGGAGTAAGAAACCAATTAACCAGGAGATGAGCTAATCAGGGGAATGTGAGACAGCTGGTGACCAGGGATGCAGGAGAACTGAGGAAGAGTGACTTCTTAACACAGAAGAGCAGTGAGTAAAAGGAGGTAACCAAAACACATCCAAATGAACTGAAGCAAGTAAACAAGAAACTAACTTGAGAACATAAACAGGAGGCAAACCAGGGCTAAAAGGAAATGTAACTAGACACCTCTAACACTGGAACCCAGGACGCAACAAAACTGAACACAAGTAACAAAAACTAAGCAGAAGGAATGTAACAAACACGAATGAACAGAATAGCATCTGGCTTCGAAAAGAAAACAAAAACATAACACTGGCTAAGAAGAAGGCAATAAACAAAATACAAACACAAAAACCTAACACTGGCAGATCATGATACCATGTCTGACTTTTAAAATAAATTTCTAGTATCAGCTGTTGCAGTTCATCACCTTAGAAAAAAATCTGAAGTAAGGCAAAATGTTTGGTTATTTTTTAAACCTATGAAATTACTGTTTTGCATTTTTGTTGGAAAAAAAAACAGACTGGTAAACTTAACCTGATTTGACAGAATGCAGACTCAAAACTATATCTAAAAAAGGCGTGAGCATATTATACATTGTGTCCAGGTTACCCTTGTAAATACGTTTTACATCTCAATGTGTGTGTCCTGGTGAAATAAAGTAATAATAACAACACATTTGTCCTCAATGTTCCACTTCAGCGCTGAATTGTTTTAAAATATTTCTGATTGTTTTAAAGCTTTAAATGTCCTGGATCTGTCCAATGTTGGTGAGCTGCTTAATTATTACTTTTAGATAGAGTCCAAAGGATTTTATTTTATATGTGGCCCTACATGTTTCTTTTAAGCGTATTTGTTTGTTGTATTTAAGTTCTCAGGAACTGCATTTATGTTTTACATGTACTGTATGTTTTGTTTGTGGTTTCTCTTTATTTTTGAGTACGCTGATTATTCAGTTTATATGATACAGGGACTATAGCTAAAGTTGGCTCATCTTCGAGAGAACTCACCATGTGTCTGTTCTCTGTAACTGCTTTCCAGACTGATGTAGGCTTGCATGACAGGGACACGCTGGATCTGAATTTGCAGACCAAACTTCGTGTAGAGCAAGATATGAAAGGATGAAGCATGAACTATTCTGATGTTCCCTATGAATGAAAAAAATGTGATATTACACAAATAAAAGTTCAAACACTGAGAACAAGGTGCTTAAATCAATTGTTTTTCTCGTCAGACTCACCTGAGTAGTAGGGCAAACTGACTGTCTCCATATTCTGCTTAACTGCACCCTCAGATGTGAACATTAATACCTGGAAAAATACAGAATAAATTTGCAAAGACTGGCAAATAATACTGTGAACTTGCAATGTGAATCCAAAAATGTTAGCATTTTACTCACGTGGTCGTTATCTAGATGGATTTTAAGAGCCTTTAGACAAGTGTCGTACTTTTCTTGGGCACATGGTCCCAAATGGGCCCGGATGGTAAAGTTTGGACTTACTCCATCCTGAAATATGTAAAACGTTTGAGGACAGAGAAATCATCGTTTTTACTTTTATTTCTGCATTGTATTGCTTTATCTACAGTAAATTATATACCTTGCTTTCCACCTTGGCCAGGGTATAGAGACAGTTTCCATGAAATGTATAGGTTGCACCGTCAAAGGTTGTAAAATGTGAACCTTCTTCAACTGCACATGTAGCAGATGTTTCAAAACTCGCACATTTCCACCTCCCCTCTAAACATGTAATGAAAAATACAAATCTGTTTACAAGGCCTTGCAAAAGTATTCCAGCCCATTGAATTTGTACACATTTTGTCAAGTTACAACCACAAACATCAATGTATTTTAAGGGGACTGTATGTGATAGACCAACACAAAGAAACACATTATCATCAAGTAGAAATAAAAGAATCTAACATTTAAAAATGTTGTGCTAATAAAAATCAAAGCATGTGGCATTTCCCTAGCTTTGTAGTTTTCACAGAGGAAACACTTGAATTCATCCTGAACACAGCATTTCCCCTTTGAAGCATGATGGTGGTATATGCTTTGGCGATGCATTCCATCCCCAAAGCATGCGGGGATGCCTTTCTTTAGCATGGACAAAACTAATTTGTCAGAGTTATGTCCCCCTTTCCATTCAAGGTTCCAGCTCTGCACGGCTCCACTCCACTCAGTCTCTCTACTCGGTACGGTACCTGTTCTGTTTCCTCTGATTCACTGACAGCTGGAGATGTGGCTTGAAGCCTCGCCTCCAGCCGTCAGTGTAGTGCCGCTATTAGCGGTGTGACATTGTCACTTTAACCTGTGTGAAACAATAAATAAATAAATAATAATAAATAAATAAATACAAAACATATAAACTAAATACAAATGTTTGTATTATTGTATATTCAAGAATTTCCTATATATGTTTTTTTCATGTATAAAATGATCCACTGGGATAATAATCTGGACCCCAGCCAGCTGATTTAAGGTGGTGATTGAATACTGCACGCCCTCGCCTGTATGTAATTCAGAAAGCTTATGTGTCCCTTTTTTTTTTCTTTCAGTAAAGTTCTTTTCTTTTTGTAAATAGTAAAATTATATTTCCATTTGACCCGTTCCTACTATTGTGATCCTTAATATTATTTTAGTAGCTCTTGAGTTTTATGAAGTTTTCCCTGCACTACCTCTTGGAAAACCTTCTCATTTCTCCTCGTCTCATAGCCAGTCAGTGAACAGCAGTCTATTCACTTCACAAGTAGTACTTACTCAGACCCAATTGTGCCTGAGCAAGTTCTAAAAAAGCAGGTACCGGGCCGGAAAAAATGGTCATGAAAACGCTTGCAAAAAGGGCTGATGGGAGTGGAGCTGGTCTAAATAGAGCCAGTGGAAAATCGGCATTAATAGGACAATGGGTGAGGTAAAATTCAGTCGATCCTGAAAGAAACCCTGTTAGTGGATGCGATAGACTTGAGACTGGGTCAGAGGTTCACTTTTTAGCAGAACAACACTAAACAAAGGGGCCCAAATTTCAATCTCTTAAAATACGAAAGAACTAGAAATGTGTACCCGACTAAAAAAGGCTGACTACAAATGCATATTACACTTTCAGATTTTTTATTTGTAAATAATGTGGGAATGTATATGTGTTTTCTTCCAGTCCACAACAATGTTATTTTGCCTTGCTTTATTGTATGCAATATCAAAAAAATAAATTAAAGTTTATTGTTATAACATGAATAATAGTGGAAGAACGAAGGAGTTTTGTTGCGCTCTGTAACAACAAAGGATACACTTACTGTAACGAACACATTCTGTAAACATTTTGAAACATACCAGTTAGTTTTTTCATGTTGGTAGACCTCTCCGGAGTCATAGATTCTGTCGTGCTTGCACTGACATTCAGACCGAGGGATGCAGCCCCTCACTGAAATATCATCAAACACCGTTCCTACGGGGAAAATTTTTTTTTTAATTGGGTGAAGGTGAATTAATAACTACAGAAAACACATTTCTCATGTGAGGAGAACTAACCAGGAGGACAGAAGCAGCTCTCTATTTTGTGGTCCTCACACACTGATCTTGTGTAATGTTGTGTACAAGTATCCATGCAAGGAAAAGCACTTTCTTCATACATCATGTTGTAGGGACACTGTTTAGCTGTGAAAATAAATGGTGCGAAACTTAAACAATAAATAATATAGATGGTTATTTATGCGAGTTATTAAGGACATTGTCAAGCAGGAACTTTACCTGGATGTAATAAGTTCACATTTTCAGTAATTATGCATTAGCATCTTTTTGCGTTTTGCTTCAGTAACATTTTCCCCGTTCCCTTTATTCTGTGATTTATTAGGCAAGCTGTTAATTGTTTTGTTAACATTTTCACAAAAAGACAGAATAAAAATACGAACATGAAGCGTACCACAGAAATCAGGTCTCCTCCAGTTGGGAGGCTGTCCTCCTGCGTGAGAACACTGTTGAGAAAACTCAGACATTGTGCTGCAAGCACAGAAGTCATTGCTGCTGTTGTTGCAGGTACACATATCAATCACGCATGCCTGGATGTAATCTTCAGGGTTAATCAGGTTAGAGCATGAACTCCAGGACTCTGAGAGAAACATTTGTTCACAGGTCGTATGCTGTAGGAAGCAAGTTAAACGGAAATTGAAATCAAATGTTAGCATCTTGTTACATAACATTTTTACAGGAAAAACTGACTGAATGTTAAACGTACAAATGCTTTGCATGGATCTGTCCCATTCAGAGCCTCCTCTGACTCATAATCTTTCACAGGGGGGCCTTTACAGTTATCATTTGGTAGATTGACTCTGTGACGGTTTCCAAAGTCAATGGGGCTGATTTTAAAACCTAATGATGAAGTAAAACAATAAAGGTGAGGCAGATTTTAGTTTATTTTCCAATGCATTGCATACACCCAAGTGAACTACAAACCATTATCCATGAATTCATCATAGACAGGAACACCATTGAAGTCTCCACAGAGTCCACAAGTACGGTTCACATAGTTGTTTAAAACTTCCACCTGAAACACAAAGCAGAGATGATCATGTTTCATGTTTTGTCTAAAGAAAATGTCAAAGTCATTGTTTGACTTCAGTGTTATTTAACCAACAACCCTGTAGACAATGTATCTTGTTTTCAAAGAAACGTCCTCCATAATTATTTAAAATTACCTATTTATTTATCGTAGTTAAAACAGTCCATCATGTTGAATTTAGCTCTTGGTAGAGATTAGTTATTGTATCAAAATGTTTTTCATAAAAAGCTTGTCTTTAGTCTGATCTTTAACCATTAACTCTATAGTGATTTAATGAAGTTAAAATAGGACGGCGAATGAAGATGTTTACCATGACTGCATCTTCGCGGTTCCACATGACAGTGATGCCAACTTTGGAAGCTTGAAGCTTGATGTAAAATGAGCTTTCTTCCACCTTTACCCTTCCATTGTAGTGTGGCAAAGTGACCCTGATAACAAAAATCCAAGTTAAATAATTAAGAAGAAAAAGGCAAAATTAAAAAGCTTTAGATTTTTTTTTGCTAATTGTATCTTTGTTGTATGTGTAGGTTTTACTTACAGTTGGTTGTTTTCAGTGACCAGACTCTTGTTTAAGTAGAATGTATTTTCATCGATGGTGACCACCACATAATTTATTATAATATTTCCATCATTTTCCTCTCGTCTAATGTGAACTGAGAACTTCCTCACGGCTTCGCGGCAGTTCGTGACCAGGTTGTACTCACATGGGCCAGGAAATTGGTACACATCACCATCAAAGGTCTTGAAGTGATGTCTTCCCCAAGTGCTGCAAATGTTGTTGACATGGTTGCCAACTGGAAAACCACAATTAGATAAAATGTTTACCATCATGATTATGTCTTCATGTGCACACGTTCTTATTTTGAAAGCAATAATTATTTTTTGGCAAAAAGAGATTTAAGATCCTAACACGTGTTGGGCATTATTTAGAAACAACAGATTAATAATTTCAGAGACAGCCATGTAGTCAGGATCTAAAACAAGTCAGTCTTACCCAGTTTGGCCTGGATTTCAACTGCAACACTGAAGAAACACAACCACACCACACTCCACTTCATGGCTGCCACTGTGGGCTTTCTTTCCCAGAGCAGAAAATAGAGATGCTGAAGCAAAGGCCCTTTTATATCAAGATTGTTCATTGTTTTGATGACACCTTTTGATGACTATTGGTCAGATGCTAAGATGATAAATATTGTCAGTATGGTCCTCTGATCTTATCACAAAGGCTGCATTAATCAAACGTCAAGCTCCCTGTCACACATGTAGTCCCAGAATTATGTTGACACAATCTTCAGCAGAGTGCAGAAGCCAGGACTCATCCATGATTTTTTAATCTTTTTCTTCAATTTTTTTTTTTTGTAACAATTAATGGTCAAAATTTATTCTGGTATTCTTCTTAATTGAGTTGAGAGAAATATTATTTGTCAGATAGGCCACCCAAGTCTGAGCTGTGAACCATTTAAACAGAAAAAGGCATCTAACTTAAAGTGATGAACCAGCATTGTGTCCATGTAAAACAGACTTAGCAACTTAGCAAATCACCAAAGATTTTGACAGACTTGTAATTGTATTTTAACACCAACAATGTAATTCCCTGAAAGGCATTAGTTGAAAACATTGCATAAATCTACCACTGTAAAAGATTAGTTGAAGGCTGACACGCCTCACTGGTCCTGTGTGAAGTCTTTGGTGGACCCTTTTGCAGAAAAAACAATTTAAAAGTTCAAAATAATCTTCCTAACACTTGAAAAAAACTGCTGACCGAGTACTAAAATACGTAATACCAGAAAGTCTGGCTTTTTGGAAGGATGGTAGAAATGGTAAGTTAACACCTTAACACGTTTTGGATGAAAAGTGTTGGTCAACAAAACTGTTAATAGTAGTCTATAGAAATTCTACTTTATGAGACTTTTAATGTCAAGACAGGAAAGATGCAGATATATTCACTGTTCTTATCTTCCAAACATCATGTTTGCTTCTTTATGAATAATTGGAAAAGAGATCTAGAAACCTTTACCAAATTAAAACCAGAACTT
Organism: Girardinichthys multiradiatus; assembly: GCF_021462225.1. Lineage (NCBI taxonomy): Eukaryota > Metazoa > Chordata > Actinopteri > Cyprinodontiformes > Goodeidae > Girardinichthys > Girardinichthys multiradiatus. The sequence continues at coordinate 23,916,622 of NC_061795.1, read as the reverse complement.
ATGAGACTGCAATAATGTCCTTTGTGTCATGTTGCTGTAGTGAACCTCTGTTTGCATGGGATGCAGATGTAAATGTGAATCTGTGAGAACTGTCATTCCCTACCTGTAGTATTATTTAAAACAATGGCTTAATAGAGGTGTTTATTCAGTCAGGCATATATAAATATGAAATAATGTGCAAATTGTGGTATTTTTAAATAATAAAAGAGCTAAAATAAATAAAATCTTTACTAAATTGAAATGAAATCACAAGAAACAGACATTTTCAAAACAAAAAGCTTTTAAAATCAACACCTGCAGTAGGTAATGTATGCAGGCCCACAGACAGTAGGGGACAAACGGGTCTGTTGTCCCAGGCCCAGATAGGGGAGGAGGCCTATGCTGGAGGGGGACCATGCAGAAGCGCTGGTAAATTAATCTGTATGCTTAATTTACCTGTGTCATCAACTCCACCATACGCCCCTCCCCAGGAAGATGGCTATCAAAACAGTGCACTGTTTCCAGTCAAAATATATGATGTATGTTGAATATTTACTTAGCCATCAAATTGCACAGAGTAGCCAAAAATGTTCTCATGTAAGAGCAAAGTAGTAGTAAGAGCAGAGTAGTAGTAGTTTAGAATAATATTACTCAAGCAGAAGTAAAATTTATGGTAAAATTACTTCTAGAAGCAACTTCTTTGAGTAAATAAGTAAATTTAAGTCATTACTACCCACCACTTTATAATTATTTGTAAATAATATCTAAGGTATCATCACTTTCATTTAAACATCTGTATATATTAAGTTTGTTTTCATGTTGTTTTTAGGTCAAGTGGTGTTGGCTTTAATGTTCTCTCTTTTAAGTGTGATGTCAACCTTACAGGCACTCAAGATGTAGTCATAATGACTTATGGTTGTGAAGGACCAATGTGCAGACAAGAGCGTGGGAGCCACATGGTGAGCAGAATAATTTTTATTGATGGAAACTGGTTAATTTACAGAGACACAGAAACACAGAACATGGGCTGGAAATCAGTTAAAGACAGGCCGGGCATGAAAAATGGTAGGATCCAGTGGTGAGCTATGAAAACCAGAGAGTCTAAATATAGAGACAAGTTTGGATAAATGACCAATGAACTAGAAGAGCTAATCAGATGAAATGTGGAGCAGCTGGTGGCAATGCAGAGCAACTGAAGGAGGGAGGCTGATTAACTCAGAGAATTAACAAAAATATCTAAACACATCTAAGTAAAAACAACAACAACAAAAAAAACTACAACGAATAAGCTAAAATAACAGCAACTAGGGAACAAAATCAGTGAGGAATCAGATCCCTAAAGAAACTCAAACACCTGACACATGCGAAATCACGACAGATGTAAATTATCAGCTAAATCTAAAACATTTACAAGGTTAATTTATTTGTGTCATTCTTACAATAAGCCTGAATACAATAAATACCTTGACCTTTTAAACTTAAGGAAGTTTGCCCTTGAGCCATGAGGAGAAGGTGCGGAAGAAGGATATGAAAAATAAGACTAATCTTCTCAGCTCCATTGTCCATCAAATCAGAGGCAAGTTCAGAAGAACCTAACCTCCAAGCCACAGTCTCGGAGGACCCCGACACACCACCTCTGAGTACAACACTAGCAACAGATGACTTAAACTTATCAGCTGCCGTTTTGGTGGTACAATGGGCAGATGACCATCCGTTGGCTGAGAATGGCGTTACAATACTAGTTGAACTTGCAACCTCACCCTGTGACTCTTGAAAATGTGCTGTCACCCAATACTTATCCTGATACAGATGTGGACATTACACTCATGTTGGCCACTCCTCAAGAAATCTAAATGATGTAGTTAATTGCTCTCCGAGGAACTTGAGAGTTTGATGCCTGGTTGCATGCCTTTGCTGACACAAACCTTTCTTTGTTGCTGCTTATACAGCTTTTTGTTTTCCTAATGCACCTTTAATTGGGAAAATATTCTATGGAGTAGTTAGACAAAGAAAAAAAAACAAGTCATAATGACAGGTAGGCTGGTATTTGTGTGATGGTAAAAGGCTACTTTGGTGCTTCAGGACTTGGATGAATTGCCATCAATGATGACTTCTGCTCCTGAAGGAGAATGTCTGGACATCAGTTTGCATCCATAAATACAAGTTCACTCTGGTCATGCAGTAGGACAGTGATCTGAAGCTTACCAGCAAGTGCCACTCAGAATGGCCCGAAAAAATTAAACAAAATGAAGATTTTCTAGGTCTAGTCAAAGTCTGGACATTATCTTGAACAAACCTGTTTATTGTCAAAATCCCTCAAATGTGGCTGAAATAAAAATAATTCTGTGGGTAAAACATTGGGTAAAATTTTTCCAAACTCACATTAAACACTTGACAGCGGATACTAGGTTTTAAGGGTAATTTCTTTTTCACACACTGGTTTGGAAAACTTTTTTTTATCTTAATAAATTAAATCATTTAAAAACAGGGTTATGTATTAACTTAGGTTATCTTTGATAAAAATTTGTTTGATAATTGGAAACATTTAGGTGTGACAAATAAAAGCAGAAGAAATCTATAAGGGGGCAAATACTTTTTCACACCATTGTAATCCTATATGGAGATTAAGCTGTCTAATATTTACTGATGAAATTGTAATGGAAATTTGAGTTCTGTTCAGTGATATATCTTTATTTAAATCAGCATGACCAAGACATCTACCGCCAGGTGAAATAGTTCATGTCAGGATGTTTGACAGTGTGGCAGTGGGGTTATACACATGTAACTGACATCCATGTAACTTGAGTTCATCTCCTGTCTAAACAATTTTTGTTAAGACTTATTCTTTTGGTACAGTCTTCACTGACCTGTGTCATTTAAAAGGAAATGTGTTGTGATTCCCTGATGAGTAATGAGGGAGAAGTAGGTGTCTAAAAAGCATGAATGTTTTTATTGCTATCTATTTGTTATCCTGCTGCTGTACAAGAACCAACATCTATGGTAAGTTGTGCTACTCTTGGTAATGCAGTAGAGGATATTAAAATTACCACTGCAACCTGAGATGGCAAAGCAGCACAGTCTCATTAAAACCCCTAGAGAGAAAACGTTTGCTTGATTCAGGCTATGTCTGATTTGAAAGTTTCACTTTAAACCTTTCAGCTTTTACTAGTTTTATACCATGGTAAAGCAGTTACAGGCATTGTTTATGTTTAAATCTGCTTTCTCAAATTTCATTGCCTTGGAATAAATGCTCTTACTAAACATATATTTCCATTTTCTTTCGTTGTAAGTGACACATCCCTCTTCAGTTTGATGTTTGTACACCCCATTTAAAATCTAGGAGTTTACAGATTTTGTCTGAATCTAGGGTTTTTGGATAGTAGAATATTTTTCACAAACATTTTGGCTTAATGTTTTTATTATATTAAAAGAGGATGAACTTTGTATTTTTCATGACCATAAGTATTTTAGGATTTACCTATGTCTAGTGATGGGTCTTATATTTAGAGTTGCTTTGTTTTGATATTCATCTCTGTTTACTTGGTGTATATTTAAGTTTGGTTTGTTCAATGTAATAATACGTATAGTTTATGGCCTTGTTTATACGACAATGATCTATTCAAAAGAATGTAAAGAAAAGTAAAGTTGGACTACAGAATTAAATTATTGACCTCAGCTTTTTGTAAAATTGTAAGACCAAACAGCATCTCTCCAGAAAAAATTAAATCTACAACCCATTCATTGATGCACTCAGAGCTTTTTGGCCCATTATATGTCTGGGAAATGGGGAGATTTTCCTTTAAAACTTGTCCACGTGTGGACCAAGAGTCAGAGCCTTCTCGGCGCTCTGCAACCTTCCCCCTTACTACTGTCAGGAGAGCCCAGCTCACCCACGGTCAGTCTGGGAAGGGTCTTCGGCAGTGAACTGCTTCTCACCGCACACAGTGAGGTCTGCCTCGCTCAGTTCTAAGGTGGAAAATCCCAAATCACCTTTGTTCCGGGTAGAAAACTGTGTTATGATTTTAAATGTTTAATTTAATTTGCAAAATATATTTTTCTTTTTAGACCTTTGGTTATATTTTGTGTTACTTTTATGCAATCAATGCTTTTAGGCCCATATTTTCCTAACATAAAATACAATGTTTCTCCCTGGGGAGGAGGCAACTCGTAAGTGTTTTGATCCATTATAAGTCTTGATAATGAGGCAATAGTATTTTTAAAAATGGTCCACGTCTGGACCAAGAGTCAGAGACTTTCCGTTGCTCTGTACCTTCCTCCTAACTTCTTTTAGGAGAGCCCAGCTCAACCACAGTCTGTCGGGAAGGGGTCTTTTACAGTGAACTGGTTCTCACTGTGGACAGCAAGGTCCTTTACGCTGTCTGTTCCAAGGTGGAAGATCCTAATTAACTTTTATCCCCAGTAGGAACATTTACCAATATGTTTTAGTTGATAAACAGAACCCCCAAAAGCAACTCCGAACTAATGGGTTTTTAACCATAATTTAAAAGAGATTCAGCGTTTTTGCAGTTTTGTTGAAGTTTGTTCCAGATTAGTGAAGCATAAGAACTGAAAACTGGTTCTCTTTGATTGAGGATGCAGAGTAGACTTGAACCAGAAGACCTGAGGTGTCTGGAAGGTTGATACAACAGCAATACATCTTTAATATATTTTGATGCTAAGCCATTGAGATATTTATAAACTAACATAAGTATTTTAAAGTCTATACTCTGATATTCAGGGAGTCAGTATAAAGACAGCTGGGATGAGGTTTTAGTGAGGATGCGGCAGCAGCAATCTTGATCAGCTACAGCTGTCTGATCGACTTCTTAGGGATACCTGTGAAGACACTGTTGTAGTAATCACTTCAACTAAAGATAAATGCATGGATGAGTTTCTCAAGATCCTGCTGGGACGTTAGTCCTTTAATCTTGAAAATATTCTTCAGGTGATAGAAATCCGACTTCGTAATTGTCTTTATGTGTCTCTGAAGATTTAGATCTGAGATCACCCAGATTTCGGGCCTGACCTGTGGTTTCTAGCTTTAGCAACTGAAGCTGTGTGCTGACTCTTGATCCCTCCTCCTTTGGTCCAAAAATAATGATTTCAGTTTTGTTTTTATTCAACTGAATTATGGCACATCCACACACTGATTTGTTCTACGCATCTATTTAGCCCTCGGATAAGTTCATAGTTACCTGGTGACATTGTAATGTAGAGCTGTGTATCATCTGCATAGTTGTAACCTATCTTGTTGTTTGTTATGATCTTAGCAAGGGGGAACATGTAGATATTAAACAGCAGGGGTCCCAGGATGGAACCTGGGGGAACCCCGCATATGATTTTTGGCAACTCTTATGTAAAGTTACCTACTGACACAAAGAAGTCCCTGTCCTTCTATAGTAAGACTCAAACCATCCAAGTGCTGTACCAGAAAGACCGGCCCAGTTTGCCAGACGCTCCAGTAATGTACTGTGATCAACAGTTTTAAATGATGCGCTGAGGTCCAATATTACCAGCACCGCATTTATGCATTTATGCAGACATTTATGCAGATATTATTGAACACCTTGACAGGTGCAGTCTCTGTACTGTGTACTATGGTGAGTACAAAAACCTAACTGGAAGATGTCAAAGAGGCTGGTCATTGTTAAGAAGGTATTTAACTGTTGAAACACAGCCCTTTCAATGGATTTGACATGGGCCTGTAATTTTACAATACCAACTTATCCAGATTATTCTTTTTAACTGTGGTTTGATAATTGCTGTTTTTAAGGCCTGGGGGAAAACCCATTAGAAAAAGGATGAATTTATTATTTGAATTAAATCAGATGCTATGACAGGCAAAACTTTCTTAAAGAAATATGTAGGTAAAATATCGAGGCAGCATGAGGAGGAACGTAGTTGGTGCATAATTTCTTCTAATTTTGTGTTGTTAATTTGGTAGAATTGTCATTTTGTCAAAATCTGCTTTGGTTGGACATTACATTGGTGGTGGACTTCATGTTGATGTACAGACTAGCATTTCTCCACAGAGATTTCTTCTTACCAGAGACAACCTTCACCTAAATGGGACCAATGAAATCAATGATGTCTAAAATATTATAATGAGAGTTATCTACCAGCTCATCCACTGAGTTCCAGGACAAATTGGAGGTGAAAGAATAAACTTGGTTAAAGGTTTCAGTGGAAATTATGCTTTTCAAAGAAACAGAAAAGGGGTCGGATAGGACATCAGTTACAAAGACCTTGGAAATGTTTAGACCCTTACTGATGAATAAGTCTTAAATATTTCCCCATTTGTGTTTTAGCTGTTTATTGTGTTGGGTCAAACTAACATTTTTAAATGCATCACATAGTTATTTTTCCCCTTTCTTTGAGGCTTGTCAACACAATTATGACATACTTGTAATCAACACATATCACACCACATTTTAAAAAAATCTAAACCGTCATAAGTAAAAATGAAGATTTCTTGCCTTAAGAACTCACTCAGATTTTGGTATCTGATGCTGACCTTTGTCTGTGAACCTTTCCTTCCTTACTTGCTACTTTCCCCACCAGCTGTTTGCAAAGCAAACAGGATGTAAGTTTCGGAAGAAAAACTTTCCCAGAAAAAGACGTCAAAGATACACTGTTTGGTTTTTGGTTACTGTCACTGTGAGTGTTTTCTTTACATAAACACATGCAAACAGAAACCTTCGGGCTGACATATAGCAAACACTAAGCTTTTCTCTGTGTGTGTGTGTAGAGGGTGTCTCTACCTTGAAATAAAAAAGGAATAATGTTTGCTTATTAAAACAAGAAAGAAATTAGATTAAAAGTTCACATTCAAATGTATCAGAGCAATGACAGAGACTGATCCCAGTCATCAGTTAAGTTCAGCTACTGCTGATGGTGATACTTTCCCATGTCAGAAATTTCATCACAGATTTAAGTTTCAAACCAGCAGCATGTTTGTTTTTACTTTTGGCTTATGGATCTGTTGAAGTATAATCTTAAACTTACATAAATACATAATAGAGGTACGGATGGAGAAGTTTAGACAGTGTATGTTTTGCTGTTAATTTTCTGCAGCCTTACCAGGCAATAGATGAGGTGCGCCACAGAGATTTTTTTCTTATATTTTTTGTATTTTCCTTCTTTTTTAATGTTTCATCAAGGATTATTGATTGTTTTTCCTTTTTTTGTTTAATGTAATGTTTTTTTCTGTCTGTATCTTAGTGTGTTTAATTTGCCTGTACTTTGAATGAGTACTTTTCTTAAAGTATTTTCAAAAAGATAATGACTAAACACTAGGCAAGTAAGATCTATTCTTTTCTATTCTACTGGATGCCAAACTGCTTGAAGTGTATGTACAGGTAACATTTCTAAACACCACACCGTTCTGCACCCTGCTTAAATCATAAATTAGAAAAAAAAAAAAAAAACAATTATTTGGACACTGAAGTGAGCTTAAGAATCATTATTGTGAAGCTCCTGTTTTCAAGTCTAAGCCGCACTGTGACACGCTTCTATTTAAACTGCCTCTGCAACTTCATTTACTTTTCAGAGGTCCTGGAAGTTAAATAGCTTATATCAACACGGATAACATTATAAACAATACTGCTTTCAGGTTCAGCTCTTTCAATTTAATTTGACAAACCTATGTGTCCTCCCTAAATAAACACAGTGTGTGTTCTTACTGACAAAATAACCTTCCTTCCTTACCCTCCCTCTGGCAGTGATCCAAAGATAAATTTGCCCTCGGAGGTTCCTTGGAACATGCAAAACACTTGTAGTTTTGCTTTTGCTGCCAAAAACTCCCATATCAGTGATTAGGTTAACAGTTTTTAGAAGACAAAATTTCAGGTTTTACAATGTGAGGCTATGGGGTTGAGGTTACTCCATAATTTAATAAAAACCATGCAAGAATGCTTCAAATAACAGCTCTGGTTAAAAATCCAGTTTGTGCACTAATGATATCTTGTCATTTTTCACCTGTGCCTGCTATCTACGTGATACTTACTGTCTAATAACAGCAAAATGTTGCTGAAACTCTTTAATCCACCAACATTTGTCATGGCAGTTAGTGCAAAACTGTAATGGTCTATTGTTTTTGTGTTTATAGAGTATTATTTTCTGTTTTTATTGACATTGAATGCAACTTAGAGAACACTGTATGTCTCTCAACAGACAGTAACGGTCATGTCTGCACCAATTCTTTATTTTACCTTGATATAACAGCATTAAGCCCTAATATATTATCCACAGCCAATACATACATAACTAATAATGTTTATGGAGAAAAATAAAAATTTATGGTATTTTGATACCAAGTAGCACATGTAGACTATAGCTCTCAGGCCCTCAACGGATGAGGACCCCACTGACTTAATTTGTTTGTTGGATACATGGACCCTGAATGCTAATCTCGTTTATGTTTCTAGGGTTGCAGTATAAACAAAACAAATATACCAAGTTTGATCAGCTCTGGATTATAGGATCTTTTTTTCTGGGTAAGAGTAAAACCCAGATGTTAAATTGGGTTTATAAGGTGTTAAATTCACTTTTCTTTCAAGGAGTAAAGTCTCTCTTACTGCACACTTTCTGTGTTTGGACTAATAAATATGCTGCTTTCCCTTTTTACACTGTAATTTCTAAATTTAAGGTCTCTGACAGCTTTAAGGGGAAAAGTTGCAGCAGGCCTCCAAATGCCTATTTTCAGTTTGATCCCAGATGTCTTTAGAAAAACTCTAGCTTACCTCAAAGACTGATAATTGCTTAAAGAGGTTGTGTGATGTTACACAATCTGTGCTTCTGGCAAAGAAGTGAAGGCTTAAACCAAATCTAAAAACAAACCAGACTGCGTACAAGCTTGAGCTAGTTGGGTCCTGTAGGTAATCCTGCTCTTTAAATATTACTTAACAAACCTCCGCTGGTATTTGTGGATGGGACTCAAAAGAGCTTAGATACACAGAAGATAAATACCCAGATTTAATTATGAACACCACAATAATCTTTTACTGCTTACTCAGATAAGGAATAGTGTTTTGAAACAGATGAATTTGCTATGTGGCATAATATTCAAGAATCCATCTCTGCAAAATAACACATACTCTGAACGTGCTCCTGAGTGTCAGCAGTTTTGAAATTATTGACATTGTTTATCTGCTGAATAATTTTTTTGGATCAATTGATGCTCTTTAGGAAAACTTCAATGAACACAAGTGTTGCTCCACATGTTAGTTTAAAATATCACACAGCAGGCAAACCAGCTACCATGTGATCCAAAGGCAAACACACAATAAAATGATCTGGAAATGTACATACCTGACTGGTGAGGATGCTGGTCCTGTCATGAAATGCTTTAATGCTCTTATGACATCCCAGCGCAGACATGAATTTGTGTTTTATGTGTTACCTATTTTTTCACAGTCAAAATCATACATGGATACCAAAAAACTGCCCTAAACTAAATATGTAGGCTGTCCTGGACAAGGGGCAGGAGTCATTACATTGTTTTTTGTCAATTATGCTACCTTAAAAATATAAATAAATCCAGGTGGCATTTCATGAGGGTTAATGTTCTCTCCAAATTAGCTCTGTCATCTGACACCAAATACATTTCCAACAAGATCTAACGATCTATTGTCAGAAACTGGAGGTTCAAAGTTAGAAAACAACTACATTTCTGTTGAGTTTGGAATACTTTATTCCACCCTTCATGCAGCTTCTAACCAAACCACTCTACAAAGTACTGTATATGATCTTGTTTGTCATTTAGGTCTTGGGGCACTGCTGTGCTGCACTGGATATAATAGGCTTAAATAAAGTCCCTGGCACATTCATTGTGGAGAATCTTTGTTCTGTTATTTTACTGCATGCAAAGGTGAAAGCTCAGTCAAAAGATAATAATTAGTATGATTATTAATTTGTGTCTCTAAAAATGTAATTTTCAAATTATAGTGTTAGTATAGTATAGCAAAGTTTAAAGTTCTATAGAACATTCATTTTATTAAGTGGAAGAAAAACCATCAAGTGATTAGCATTTTTGTAAAATGTAAAAACACAATGCAAGGGCCTTTGGGAAAAAGTTAAACTTGAAATAACTTCATGACTGTAGTACGCTGTCAGTTGAAACAACTAAAAACTCATTCAGTACACTAATTCACCCAGGAGTCTCATAAAATATGTTGCTTGTTCACAGCCACTACTGTCTAAATTGCAAACAATGTAAATAAAACAAATGTCAAAAGAAAATATTTAAATAAAAAAAAACAGACTCAGAAATAAGAAAGGTAAATAAAAATATAAGAATAATAATTTGACTCACAAAAAGTGAAAGAAAATAATTAAATGTATTGATTAGTTTGTTATTTTGAAAGACATTGCATGTCAATGAAACGTTCAAACCACACACCACTAGGTGACAGTAATGGAGCAAGGTCATTTTAATACGTTTTCACATTATGAAAAAACAAATTTTGTACAGATGCAAGAAACAATTTATGGACATAAAAATTTAAATGCAACTGTCAGATTGTTGTGATTGTTACAATTGTGGTCATTGTGTTTTTTTTTATCTGTATCAGAAGTGGCATTTAGATAGACCATTTTAGAATTCAGGACAAATTCAGGATCTCGTTTAGGTTGGTAGTTTATTTTTGGGTTAAATAAGTTTTTACCTCCTATGATGCATACAGATTATTTATGATTGTTATAATTTGAAGTTAATGTAACTTATAACATTAAGCAAATGTTGCATAACACCACATAAATAAATATAAAACAGAGAAATTTATAAAGAAATTCTGTTCCACAGACAAGTAGTACCACACGTTGACCCCTCATACAGAAAAGCCTGTTTGTGCCGGAAAAACAACCTTACATTTTCCACTGGGTGCTCCTAGAGTAACTGAGTCAGTAGCTCCTAGAACAACCAAAAGTGTCCCTGAACACCAAATGAGTCTGACCATGTAAGCATTTAAAAATTTGCTTGACGTTTGAAAATTTTAATGAATTTTCAAACTTCATTTAGTTTCCTCAGCAAGACAACAGTGGTATGATCTAATCGGCTTCCTATCCAGCATCTTAATTGCTGAATTATATATCATCACTTAAATCAATGTTGTCATTATCAAAAACTATAAAAGATAATATCCCACCACCTGATTGACCTGATTAGCCATAACCTAACCGACAAATTACATTTAGGGACGATAGGAGCGATATAGTTTCTCTGTCGCTCAAACAGAAATGCTTGGACCTTCATGTAATGTGTTCTTTCTAACATCTAAGGTAAATATATATTTTTGAATTTTAAACATATTCTATATCTTAAATCATAAACATAATCACATATCCTCATGAGGACAAAAATAAAGTTCCTTGTTTAATGCAAATTAATTATCTGAAGAGATGCAATTATTTTCAGGCTCTTGTTATTGTCATGATCTTTCAATGTTCTTTTTGTTGGTTTGAGCTCTGTTTTAAGTTTTAATTCCTGTTTTATTTTGGTAATTTCTTTTTATTGTGCACTGTGTTGTATTTACTTTCACTGTAACAACTGTTCCTGGCTTATGTTCTGCATTCTGTTGTGCCTGCCCTCTGCCGGTTGCCTCTTCCTGCTTTTGGGTTTTCTTTTACACATGGCATGATGGTACAAGTAAAAATATACTTCATAATATTTCATATACATGGAGATGGCTATGGAAATTTAGGCATAATTATTCCAAATGATGGAAACTATTATTGTAATCTTTGTTTTTCTTTTAATGTTTTTAAATTCAGCATGTCATTTTTCTAACTATAAAAATATGCTGTGATATGAAAAAGTATTTTTTTTCCCTCCTGTGCTACATAAAGCCCTGAAATTAAGCAACTGTGCTTTTTTACCCTGTATGCGTAAACAGATTGTATCCTTTTGTTTTGAATGTCATTTTTTTTTATAAATGCAAACCTTTTCAACACACTCATTTGAATTCAGAGCAGATTATAGAGCACATTAAGTGTTTGCTCATCTGTGTCACACCCCTATAAAATTGAGTGAAAGCCCATTCTTAATCCACTGGGTATAATATAATGTTGGATTACCCTTTGCAGCTATAACAACTTCAACTCTTCTGAGAAGTCTTTCCACAACGTTTTTAAGTGTGTTTATGGGAATTTATGACTGTGCCTCTTGAATTGCATTTGTGAGGTCAGGCACTGATGTTGGACAAGAAGACCTGGCTCAAAGACTCTTTTCTAATTCCTCTCAAATATGTGCTGTCAGTTTGAAGTCGGGATTCTGTGCAGGCCTGTCAGTTTCTTCCACACCAAACTCACATAACTATTCATCTATGGACCTTGATTTGTGCGTTGGTGTGCAGTCATGTTGCAACAAGAAGGGGCCACGACCAAACTCTTCACACAAATTTGCAAGCATGATATTCATATGCTGAAGCATTAAGATTTTTTCAACACCTGGATAACAGCACATTGCTCAAAATGTCCTGTGGTGGCATGTTTTCCACCACTGCACCCAAAACTTTACAGTACATTTGGTTATGTAATAATTGGATATCACTGCTTCACTGTCAAATATTTAGTACTTAGAAAAGTTCACTACTGGATGTACTGCACAGGTTGCTTCCTATCATGGTACCATGCTGGAATTCACTGAGCTCCAGAGCGTGACCCATTCTTTAATAAATGTTCGTAAAAGCACTCTGCGGGCTGAAATTGGAACACTTGAATTTAATAATCTGGATGGGTGACAAAATACGTTTGGCACTGTAATGTTTTTACTTGCTTACTCTTAATTCCACCTATGAAACTGAACAACAAAATTACAGGCATGAGCAACTTGAGTGGTGATTGATTATGACATTAGGTTAGACAGCTGTACATTTAATCCAGTGAGTAACTAGTCCAAAAATATGGTTTGTCAATCACTCAGTAAAAGTACAAATTAAAAATTTTCTTCTGCACCTCATGAACAAAACCAGCAGCAACAACATCAATTTTTCGAAACGTGTTGGGTCCAGCCATGGATTACAGGCCAGTTTGATCTTTTCTGGAATTTTCAACATACATCAGAGTAATCTACTTCCAGCACAGCCAGGAACAGAAGGAGAGCGGACTTCCCGTGACGTGACTGAATAAAAACCCTGCGTTCCAACAAACAGATCTCTTTCCATGCAGATTTCAGAGGAGAACCAGGCAGGAAATGCACCAAACGCGCGTATGTCTCCTTGCTGGCAAGCAGACATAACTCTTCAAATTGGATCCAAGAGTGTCATACAATGACGCGATCATATGCACAAAGTTAAGTAATGATTTGCTGTTCAAGTATCCGGCATTCATTCATATAAAGGGTGTAATAAGACAAGCATGACTTGACTTTTTTTCTGAGGCCTTGAGAAGCAGCCCTAATCAAAGCCCCACAGCCTGGAAAAGAAGCCCAGGACCGCATCGCACGCCTTCCTGTGTGCACGTCCAGGTAGCAAGAGCTACCCTGCCGCATCGCAGCCACGCAAGGTGCTGAATGTGCCTCTGTCGTACGGTTTGGCCTTTCCAGCTAAAAGCCCTTCCCCACAGCTACAGAGGTTAGCTCCAAGCTAACCCTTTGTTTACCCACACATGGATTTTTTTCCTCAATGCCCAGGACAACTTCTTAAACACCATTTCAACCTGAAAAGATTTACAAATGAAAGAAACACAGAGATGGCAATTAGAGAAGTTTATTAGCTGGTGTTTGTTTTCTTTTGGCGCTCGTACCCCAGTGGAAGACATGGATGCTGATAATGACATGAGCTAGAATAAACATCTTAGGGTTAGAATTAGAAAAGTCTTCCCCCCGGGATCCTGATACTGGTGATAGATTGGAGGCCTGAGGAGATAAGGGAGTCAAAGGAGCTTGAAGCCTGATAGTGGAGATGGGGTGGAGGAGGGTCGAAGTTCAGCTGAAGAGCAGGAGATTCTGTGTATGAAGGTCTTTTGAAGCGAAGCCTTGAGGCATGATTGGTTGAAAAGGAATGCGGACCAGAAGCTGATTGGTTGGAGCGGAGAACGTAGTGGAGTAGTTAGACGGAGCCATAAGTAGAGGTGAGTCTTCCAAGTTGAATTTTTGTCTAAACTCCATTAAAACCCATTTATCCAAAAGGTTTGGTTCTTATTCAAAATAATATTTCCTTGGGTGCGGCGCTGGTAGTGTAGGGGTTAAGCGCGCGGCCATGTGCAGAGCCGATAGTCCTCAATGCGGCTGTCCTGGGTTTGAGTCCCGGACCCAGCAACCTTTGCCAAATGTCTCCCCCTCTCTTTGCCCTCTTTCCTGTCTACCTACTGTCGAAAAATTAAACATAAAGGCCTCTAGTGCTGCAAAAACAAATATTAAAATAATATTTCCTTAAATATTATTTTACTAAATAAAGGCAGTAAATTAAACACTGTTGAGGATTACTCATCCAGAAGGTTGGTTTTATTCAGCAAATCCTTATTTAAAAGGTTATTTTATTAAAATAATGTTTCATCTGATCTTGCATTGTGATTGGTTGTTTAAAGGTATACCAATAATTGCCTAAGGGTATATTCACACTTGCCACTTTTGGTCCGCGTTAAACGGACCAGAGTGCGTTCCCCCCCTTGGTCCGGACCTTTTGTGCAAGTGTGAATACACTCAAGCGAACCCTGGTCCGGACCAAACAACCGGACCGAGACCCACTTTTTGAGGTGGTCTCGGTCCGCTTCCAAACGTACTCTGGTGCGGTTCGCTTATGGTCTGAATACAAACCAGCCCCGATCTGAACCAACTACAAAATGCGTACGTCTCTTTGGACATAAAAAAAAAGCCACCGTAGCCAATAGCAAAGGTGTGTATTGTAAGGTAAGCTGTGTGTTGCTTAGCAACGCTACCGGCTTGTTGTGGGACAAGGCACGTAGAGAACGTCAGCGTTCAGCACGCATTCTCCAACGGGGTTTCAACATTATAAATGGAGCGTCTCAAAATCTGTGTTGAATGAGCTGCTCTTCACCCTCACAATTATATTGCAACTGTAATAACGGCACAAATATGCAGAACAGAGGTGCTGCAGGCAGCTCGTCTACAGCTGTTTTCCTCAATTGCCGGGTCTGTGCTCTGTCCTGCCCCCGTCATTTCTGTCCAATGGGAACAATGATCGTCACCCGCATGGTTTGTTTACAAGTAATAGTTCACTTGCAAAAAGTACAATGTGAAAACAAACCGCACCAAATGAAAAAAATAAAGTTAGCTTTTGGTCCGGACCAAACAAGCGGACCAAAGGACTTTCCTGTTGTGAATACACCCTAAGCTAGTTCTAAGACTAACTTAACTTCATTTCCAGATTCTTCAAGATAATCCTTGGTTCTCAAACATAAATATTGCATGATAATGTTGCATCACTCTTTCGGTCATGTTAGGATCTGGGTGTGTGTTTGTGTTTTTGTGGTTGCTACATGTGCTCATTCTCAGGTGGTGCTGGAGCTCTCAGGTGTGCTGGGTGACAGGTGTGACTTATTCCACTGATTTCTAGGAGGAGTACTTAAGCAGGAGGCTGCCAGCACTTCAATGCGAGAGTGTTTTGCCACAGTTCATTCCCCCTGGCGACTTGACCATCATAACTCAGTAAGCCGATCTCTGTATCAAAATAACTATTTACTCTTAGTTTCGTTTTTCCCTCCGTTGCCCATACTCATCTATTCTCTTCACTTCTCTCCTTACAGTGAGATATTTCGTCCGTTCCGTTCCTGACTATATCTTCAATAAACAACCTTTATTTTACTTCCTCCTCCTGAGTGTTCTCTGTATGTGGGTCCGAGCTATTTTCGAACATAATGACAGGTCATGGTTTTCAACGATCCTTGATTCTCTTGTTTATACTGTACATAGCCTATTAGTCTTCATTATTCCTTAATTCTGCTTGGTAGTTTAGTTGGGTTGTTTTAGCATAGTAAAGAGTTTGTTGGTTGAAATATGTTTGACTTTGAGTTGACTTATTTTTGTTAATAAATTCTTGAATTTTTAGGAAATTGTGTGAATTCATTCTGTGTGTGTACAGAGTTTGCTGTTCAATAATGCGAGAGTTTGGCACATCCTTTTCAATTTTGTCCTAATACCACTGCCTTATTGGGCTGGTATTAACAGGACAACCCTCAACAGACCAAATTATTATTTCATAAAATATTAAAGTATTAATATTGAATATTAAATAATATATTCATATTCATAATCACAACAAAAGAGACTTGTCATTCTTTTTAACTTAATAAGAAACATGTTTAATGTTTTTTGAGGTCCAAGCTGCAGTCCGATGAACTTTTCTCATCAAGTGCCGATGGGTGTGGTGTATGATAACGTAGTTCTCTAACCACAAACGAGCTGTTTTTGCAAGTTAATGTCACATGTTACATTTTTCAGTTGCCCATCTAATTGTCTGGTTTCAGATTTGCATCCCAAATTTGCTATTTGAACTTTGAATTCATCATGTGAAAATGCATAATAAAACAATTTGGTGCAACTGGACTGACTGCTTTCATGATTAAGCAATCATCACTTTAAGTCAGACAGCTGCACACCTAATCCAGAGGTCATGCAATTTACCCCAAATATGGTTTGTCGGTCACTCGATAATCAGCAAAGTTTACAGTATTGCACATTTAAATAACTCTTTTCTGAATTCTCACATCAGTTAACTGAACAGTCCCACATTTCTGGGACAAATTCTGAATTTTCTTTTGGCCGGGATGTTTTAAATAAGCACTACTGTTCAAAGAAACCGTTGATGTTTATCGCTCATTCTGACTTCAAAGGCCTATTTAAATTTGGCTTCCAACAATTATGTTTCCCAACATAGATTTATGAATTTAGACAGAAAGATCAGACTAGATAATCTGCCTCTGACTTTATGATGTAAAATAATTTGAGCTACACCTGTGGCCTGGCAGTTTATTTCTTCCACTATTATACCAGTTTTGTTTCCATGAAATGATCTTCTGATTTTGATATTTGTCAACACTGCCAATCCACAGTTTTCAAGTACATATAATGTAACATACATGTCTTGGTTTCTCCAAGATAAATTCTTCCCTGGATGCGAGGTGCTCGTTTCTAATTCTCAAATAATTTCTACTGACATTTTATATGATTGAAAGTGAGTTTAGACTTGTGCTTTTAAGACAATCACAGATACTAATGACAGGAATTTAGTTGAATCTTTTTATTTGATTAGATGATAAATACTCCACTTAAGTGGCAAATTACTTTCTAATATTGCTAGAGTGGTACAAGATAAAACACTTCTAACATTGAGTAATGTTATGAAAGAAGAATGTATCACAGCAGCATCGAGCTTCTCTTTTTGCGAGCACGTAGGCCTGCAGTTGCGGTACATTCTGTGTGGCCACAGCCGCACTCCTCCACATACATGTAGGTGTGGGTGATCTTGCCTCCATTCAGGCACAGCAAGTCAATAGTGCGATTGCTGGAGCGTATTTCCTTACAGCAGGAGCAGGAATGTTCCATAGCGGCTGCTGCTGCAGAGTACCTGAAATGAGACAGTGCATAATGTAAGCATTCAAGCTCTACACCTGCTTGTTAAATTGTTTAGAGGAATAAACAATACATTTGTATCATCCTTACTTAGTGAATGTGTTGCAAGATCCTTCACAGTATGGCATTTCCACCTCATGTTCAGACTGACAGCCGTGGCGCAAAACTAGAGTTTTCATGCTAATCAGCTTGCAGGCTTTGTCTATCTCCATACCTTTAAAAAAAAACGTTCCCTGTTAGCTGTTTTTAATTGTGTGGTGTTCATGCAATTAAAAAGAAAATGTCATACTCACAGATTTTACAGCACCCATTTGCTGCAGTTTGAATTGTGTTCTGAGGACAAAGATTTACATGAACAAAAACTCTGTAACTTTTATCTTTTGTGAAAACAGTTATATTTGATTTAAGAGTTGATGCTGATACTTACAGGGTGGCAGTTACTCTCTTGGAAATGAGGGCAAATGATTTGTGAACTTAGGGCTGATAGTGTGTCCCCATTCCTCATACAGGTGTAGTGCTCACACATGTTTTCAGGCGGTGACCACATTTCTCCTTCCTGCAGATCAGCACACACAGATATTTAAACTCTGTGTTGCTTTGTAGTAATAAAAAAAATGAAATACTGAACCAGAGATTATTTAACTCACATTCAAGAGTTGCTTGGTACCATTTAAATTCAGGATGCATTGTTTCTGTACACACTTTCCACAGCAGTCATTAGAGTTAGTTTCCACATATTCATAACCCTAAAACCGAAGGGGAAATTTAGCTCAGCTACTGAACATGTTGCATTGTGCAGACTGCATGTGTGTGAATTACTTAAATTTTATCTTACCAAGTCACAGGTCTCATGACACTGCTGATACACACAGTCTAGTTTAAACAGACCGCTGTGTGGATCAATCTCATTGCCGCAGGTACAGTCCTGGCATGCAACTGCAGGAACTGAGGAACTGGGCTGATGAAGAAAACGGTAATCAATGTTAATCATTCCATTATATATATATATATATATATATGATGAATTTAAATATACTTAAATACTTATCTGTTTTCTATTTACCTCGTATTCAACATTCTTGTGGACACAAACTCGTTTAGGGTCTAGAAGAGTACAAGACATCAGCAAAGGTAAGGTTAACAAGACCAGGGATCCCTGCACCCATCATACACCCCTCAAGTAGTATAAAAGATGCATTGCATGCAACAGGAGGAATGAATGAATGCAGCCATCAAGTTGACTGATACCCTCTCTTTGATGAGTATTAGGGTCACTTGGAAAAAAACAATTGAGGATTTTTTTTTTCTTTTTCTTGCTTAAAGCTGCAGCAGGGAGTCTGAGAAAACTCCCTGCTGAACTTAGCCTGCACTTGTGTACTTAGCCTGAAAATTTGAACAAGCAAACCTTACAGGTCCCTCCCCCTTGCTCTCTACTGTGCTACAGCCCTCACTCCACAACGATGCCTGCTGTGAACATGCAGGCTAGTAAGCAGGGCCACCAATGACGGTGGATAAACAGCTATGCCACATTTACTGGTAGGAACAATCAATGATATGTTTTACAAAAGTTACGTACTGCAGCTTTGACGGTTTTTAGATTAAAGTCAAAGAATATTTAAAAAGTTGTAAAAGCATATCACCAATAAAGCTGAAATGTTGAGAATGAAGTTGCTATGTCAGGGCTTAAACATAACCATTAAACCAAACCAACACTGGTGAAAAGACCTGCAATGTTATAAACACAGCTTTGTTCTTGTGGCTGTTATTAAATTGAATAACATGTAGAGACACTTAATGGACTATATGGTACAGGCGTGTTTTTATTTATTTGTTATTTTTAATGTACAAATTCCTATGTTAATTTAACTTGCCTTTTTTTTTAAATTGGGATGACAATATTTGTCATATATTGTCAAAATAAAACATTTTTTTGTCAGTTTAGATATGTCTTTCCTCTCGAATTTCCTGATTGGATCGAGCATACTTTTAAAAAAGTATTTATTTATTGGGTCTGCTATGTGTCGTTGTTTTTAAAGTGTGTGGGTTGTGGTGGTGGTAATGGGGTGGGGGGTGTAAAATGAACGTCATCTCACTGTAAAGCAAATATACCTTTGTGTATTAATAAATTATTCTGAATCTGTACTTTTCACTCAGTCATCCAGAATAATCCCTTAAACAACCCATCCATTCCACTCTCTGTTTTAACCTTTTGCCCTCTGGAAGAAGACAGCAGAACTTGTGGTCTAACTTCACCAGGCTGAAGAACAGCTTCACAAAGCAGGCTGTTAGAACGCTGAACTATCTTAGTGCTCTCATAGTTTCTCCTCTTATATCATGGGAAGGTGTTACATTTTGTGCACTGCACATATCCTTCCTATATTTTCTTAAATTCAACATTCTACATTGTCCATATTTTTAAACCCTTTCATTTGATTTATTTTATGTTTTCTAGTCTATTGTTTTGACTTTTTTTCTAATGGTTTGGTAAAATAAAAGTTTAACTGAACTAAAGAGCCTCACCACATGTATGTTCTGGACAGCATTTTCCCTCAGGAACACTGATGATTGGCCTGTATCCAATTGGACAGCTCATGCTGTTTTGTGGGCAGTTGTTGAGTTGGCATTCTGTGTAAGATGAATAAATTAGCAGAATTCCATATTAAATAGTAGCTCTGTAGATGTTTAATTACAACTGTGGATCGATGATAGGCATCTTACGACAAACGTAGACAAAGCAGCAGGGATCCACTGGGTTTGTTTGGTTCACAACAACAAAACCTGGTCCAGTGCAATTAGCAGATGGTGGTTCTGGGCATGTCTTAGGTTTGCAAATCACAGTTTTGGTAGACTCATCACAAATGCAGTCCTGGCATTTGTACTCAAACCTCTCATTAAACTGAAAGAGTAAACCAGTAGATGGTTTCTTGTGAATAAGCAGTAGATGTTAGGATTACATAGTCAGCGAGCATGAGTAGCAATTTTGCCTCACCTCCCGAGGAATGCCTTCAGGATCAAGACATCCTGTTGGAAAAAAAGAACAGTCCTGCATTAATTTGTATTTGATTTAATAAATAAATTCATTTTAATTTCAACTTTGAGGGAGGTATATTGTACTTACCACATTTTTCAACACATATTCCTGAATCTTTGTTAAAGAGCTTCATTCCATCAGGACAGAAGCAGCCCTCAGTAATAAACTGTGTGGTTGATTCATTTGGACTGCAAAGTAAAATTTCAATGTATTGATAAGATTATTATATTACTGGCAAAACTATCAGGTTGTGTGTGTTTGGATTGGGACCAAAGAACAGACAGGAACATGGGCTTAGCATGGTAAATTGTTTGTAATAATAGCCGACCTAAGACACAAAGAAACTACTTAAAAGGGGAAAAGACTAACAGAGATCTAAGAGAAATGAACTAGAATACAGACGACAGAACACAAAAATAAAACAAAGCAAGAAGGAATTCACCAATAAGGCAAAACCATACTGACACTAATGGAAACAAAACAAACAATAGGGAGAAGGTGAAAACAGACACAAAAGAACCCAAACCCCAAATAACAAAAACACATTTTAATGCTATTTTTGTAGCTTTTGTTTGGGATACATTACATAACAAATGTCAAATCTGTGTAAAAACATACTTGTCTTCACAAGATGGCTGTTCTGCAGGACCACAAGGCATATAAACTTTGTCAGATGGGCAGTCACTAGCTGTTGGTCACAAGAAGACCGCAAACGTTTTAAAAATCCAGGAGCGCTTAACACCACAAATGTGAAAATAACCACTCTCATCATTAAAGCTGCTTTCTCATTAGAAATAACATGATAAAGGATATCTTACCACATATTTTGGTGTGGTTTCTCCATTGGATGCAAATCCCAGCCTGAGCACAGGCAGCAGCATAAGTTTGCAAACTTGTGCACTCCACTGTAGGGTTTGAAACGTGACAACTATCAAAAGCGCAACCTTTGTAGAAATTGTCTGGTGAAACTAATGGATGACATTCTGCAAAAACACTGAAAAATAAAAGAGAAACAAAATTAAGTTTTGTATTTTTACTTTAAAATTTTCATGGAGGGCAATAAACTAATCCATTGATAAAGAAATGTCTACCTTCTCTTAAGCAGATCACAAATGGAGTCTGGCTTGCATGGAGTTGGTTCTAGTTGTGATTCAGGTACATTAGTGGGTACTACAGGTGGTGTTGGGCAGTTGGGTTTAATAACGTCATCCGCTGGCCAATAGTCTGCCATCACTGCACAATTTTTCACTAGTTCGCCTGTTGGCAGCCTGCAGTCATCCGCCATATTGTTGTTGCATGTCCCTAACAAAGGTTTTAAACAGTTACAGTCTATCAAAAGCATAAATACTGTCTAGAGTACAGATTTGAGAGATAACTCTTACCACAATGACCCTGTGTGTTGTTGCCAAAGTACTGATATGGAAGGTTGATGCTAAAACCAGTCATTCCAAATGTAATGACCACATTTAGGCGAGGGATCTCATAAACCAAGTTTATCGCAGAACTCATGATCTTAACACCTTGTTGTGAATAAGGTAGTTTAAGTATTTCCTCATTTTTTAATGCCTGGAGGTAAACAATGTGAAATGACAATAAAAATGCAATGTACTTATGCAAAAAATTATATATTTGTGCTATTCTGTGAAGACTGATTAAAAAGATCACTTCAAGCTAGTTAATGCTTACTGATCACTTAAAGCGTTACCTCTAATTGTGGAGCTCCAATGAGGTTATGATTGATGAGCGTAACAACATGAAATCCATATGCTATGGTTAGTGCTCTTGGACAAGAAACATCTTCAGTGGGATCACAATATACGTTGTCAACATATATCTTTAGATGATTTTTTGGTGTGTACTCCTCCATCAAAACATAAGTACAGTTTCCTTGATAACTGTAGTATAACCCATCAAATGTGATGTAATGAGGATCTCCCCATCCTTCACATACACCTTAGAAGCAGAAAGACAACATAAATGCAATATCAAATAAAATGTGATTAAATGAGAAACTTAAATTTTACTATAAAGCCATTAGTACACAGAAAAACTTACAGTCACAAACATATTTTTGGCAGCAGTAATACTCATCATATGCAAGAACTGGTTTCTTTCCATTGGAACAAGTTATGTTTTGGAGTGGTGGACACTCAAGTGGAATTATTTCAATTGTGTTGTTCTCAATGCATCTTGCCATGGTGCAGTTGCATATGACAAATGTCTCATTTTGCTTAAAGACAAAGATTTAGAGGTTTGAAAAATGGATAGAATAAAAATATGCTTCAGAATATATATGATATAAAAAACTGATATACTATTAAATTTAACATGAAAGAAACAAATGTCTTACTACAACATCCCACTCAGGACAAGTAGGTATATAAGGTGTGGGAGAAGGTGTGAGTGTTGATGCTGAGGTGCTTGCACACAATTCAGTCTTGTTATGAATTTCACAAACATCAGAACAAATCATTGTGAGACAAATGCCTGATCCGATGGGGTGCATGGAAAATATTGGCTGTCCTGAAATGGTGGCAAAACAGAGTGGTTAGGATTATGAACACCAAACTCCACAGTGATGAAACTAGTTAAATTTGCTCCATACCTGGATGATAAATTGTGCCATTAAAAATACAGAAGCACTCCGTTGTGACTGTATGACTGACTTGTTCTTGAGGTGGTACTGTTGATCTTGTAGGGCCAGTTGTGGGTATGGGAAATGGAGTTGAAACTTTTGTTGTAGTAGTTGGTTTTGGGGTTGTTGTAGGCGAAGGTGTAGATGGAGTGGTAGCTTTTGTGGTTGGGGATAGTTCTGGGGTTGTTGTTGTTGGGGGAGGTGTAGGTAGAGGGGTAGATTTTGTGGTTGTGGATGTCCCTGGGGTTGTTGTAGGGGGAGGGGGAGCTGTTGTGGTTGTGGATGGTTCTGGGGTTGTTGTTGTTGGGGGAGGTGTAGGTGGAGGGGTAGATTTTGTGGTTGTGGATGGCTCTGGGGTTGTTGTAGGGGGATGTGTAGGTGGAGTTGTAGCTTTTGTGGTTGTGGGTGGTTCTGGGGTTGTTGTTGTTGGGGGAGGTGGAGGTGGAGGGGTAGATTTTGTGGTTGTGGATGGCTCTGGGGTTGTTGTAGTGGGATGTGTAGATGGTGGTGATGTTGTGGCTTTTGTGGTTGTGGATGGCTCTGGGGTTGTTGTTGGGGGAGGTGTAGGTGGAGTTGTAGCTTTTGTGGTTGTGGGTGGTTCTGGGGTTGTTGTTGTTGGGGGAGGTGTAGGTGAAGGGGTAGATTTTGTGGTTGTGGATGGCTCTGGGGTTGTTGTAGGGGGATGTGTAGGTGGAGTTGTAGCTTTTGTGGTTGTGGGTGGTTCTGGGGTTGTTGATGTAGTGGGAGGGGGAGCTGTTGTGGTTGTGGGTGGTTGTGGGGTTGTTGTTGTTGGGGGAGGTGTAGCTTTTGTGGTTGTGGGTAGTTCTGGGGTTGTTGTTGTTGGGGGAGGTGTAGGTGGAGGGGTAGATTTTGTGGTTGTGGATGGCCCTGTGGTTGTTGTAGGGGGAGCTGTTGTGGTTGTGGATGGTTCTGGGGTTGTTGTTGTTGGGGGAGGTGTAGCTTTTGTGGTTGTAGGTGGTTCTGGGGTTGTTGTTGTTGGGGGAGGTGGAGGTGGAGGGGTAGATTTTGTGGTTGTGGATGGCCCTGTGGTTGTTGTAGGGGGAGCTGTTGTGGTTGTGGATGGTTCTGGGGTTGTTGTTGTTGGGGGAGGTGTAGCTTTTGTGGTTGTGGGTGGTTCTGGGGTTGTTGTTGTTGGGGGAGGTGGAGGTGGAGGGGTAGATTTTGTGGTTGTGGATGGCCCTGTGGTTGTTGTAGGGGGAGCTGTTGTGGTTGTGGATGGTTCTGGGGTTGTTGTTGTTGGGGGAGGTGTAGGTGGAGGGGTAGATTTTGTGGTTGTGGATGGCCCTGTGGTTGTTGTAGGGGGAGCTGTTGTGGTTGTGGGTGGTTGTGGGGTTGTTGTTGTTGGGGGAGGTGTAGCTTTTGTGGTTGTGGGTGGTTCTGGGGTTGTTGTTGTTGGGGGAGGTGGAGGTGGAGGGGTAGATTTTGTGGTTGTGGATGGCCCTGTGGTTGTTGTAGGGGGAGCTGTTGTGGTTGTGGATGGTTCTGGGGTTGTTGTTGTAGGGGGAGGTGTAGGTGGAGGGGTAGATTTTGTGGTTGTGGATGGCCCTGGGGTTGTTGTAGGGGGAGCTGTTGTGGTTGTGGATGGTTCTGTGGTTGTTGTCATGAGTGGTGTAGTCGTGGTTTCACACACTATACAGCATACTCTGATCTTGTAGTCAAAACACTTGAATGGACGCTTTACCTGGTCCTCTTTTTTACAGATTAATCCAATATTTTCATCACAGGTTGCAACCTGACCACTTTCATCCAAGAAATCATCGAAATCCTTGTCCGGTACAGCTACTGACCTACACTCAATGCCTTCATGATACTCACATATAAATTGACCACTGTTTGTGATGTTTTCATATGTTTCCCAGTCATTTTTGTCGGTGGCCGGATCATGCACATTGTACCAGTCAGACCACTCACAGGTTGGAATGCAAGTAGTTGTGACCAAAGTTGTGGTAGTTGGAGAAGTACCTTTTGTGATTGTGGATGACTCTGAAGTTGTTGTAGGGGGTCGTGTAGATGGCGGTGATATTGTGGTTGTGGGTGGTTCTGGGGTTGTTGTTGTTGGGGGAGGTGGAGGTGGAGGGGTAGATTTTGTGGTTGTGGATGGCCCTGTGGTTGTTGTAGGGGGAGCTGTTGTGGTTGTGGATGGTTCTGGGGTTGTTGTTGTTGGGGGAGGTGTAGGTGGAGGGGTAGATTTTGTGGTTGTGGATGGCCCTGTGGTTGTTGTAGGGGGAGCTGTTGTGGTTGTGGGTGGTTGTGGGGTTGTTGTTGTTGGGGGAGGTGTAGCTTTTGTGGTTGTGGGTGGTTCTGGGGTTGTTGTTGTTGGGGTAGGTGGAGGTGGAGGGGTAGATTTTGTGGTTGTGGATGGCCCTGGGGTTGTTGTAGGGGGAGGGGGAGCTGTTGTGGTTGTGGATGGTTCTGGGGTTGTTGTTGTTGGGGGAGGTGTAGCTTTTGTGGTTGTGGGTGGTTCTGGGGTTGTTGTTGTTGGGGGAGGTGGAGGTGGAGGGGTAGATTTTGTGGTTGTGGATGGCCCTGTGGTTGTTGTAGGGGGAGCTGTTGTGGTTGTGGATGGTTCTGGGGTTGTTGTTGTTGGGGGAGGTGTAGGTGGAGGGGTAGATTTTGTGGTTGTGGATGGCCCTGTGGTTGTTGTAGGGGGAGCTGTTGTGGTTGTGGGTGGTTCTGGGGTTGTTGTTGTTGGGGGAGGTGTAGCTTTTGTGGTTGTGGGTGGTTCTGGGGTTGTTGTTGTTGGGGGAGGTGTAGGTGGAGGGGTAGATTTTGTGGTTGTGGATGGCCCTGTGGTTGTTGTAGGGGGAGCTGTTGTGGTTGTGGATGGTTCTGGGGTTGTTGTAGGGGGAGCTGTTGTGGTTGTGGATGGTTCTGTGGTTGTTGTCATGAGTGGTGTAGTCGTGGTTTCACACACTATACAGCATACTCTGATCTTGTAGTCAAAACACTTGAATGGACGCTTTACCTGGTCCTCTTTTTTACAGATTAATCCAATATTTTCATCACAGGTTGCAACCTGACCACTTTCATCCAAGAAATCATCAAAATCCTTGTCCGGTACAGCTACTGACCTACACTCAATGCCTTCATGATACTCACATATAAATTGACCACTGTTTGTGATGTTTTCATATGTTTCCCAGTCATTTTTGTCGGTAGCCGGATCATGCACATTGTACCAGTCAGACCACTCACAGGTTGGAATGCAAGTAGTTGTGACCAAAGTTGTGGTAGTTGGAGAAGTACCATTTGTGATTGTGGATGACTCTGAAGTTGTTGTAGGGGTTCGTGTAGATGGCGGTGATATTGTGGTTGTGGGTGGTTCTGGGGTTGTTGTTGTTGGGGGAGGTGGAGGTGGAGGGGTAGATTTTGTGGTTGTGGATGGCCCTGTGGTTGTTGTAGGGGGAGCTGTTGTGGTTGTGGATGGTTCTGGGGTTGTTGTACAAGGTTTACTTATGTGTATCACAGTTGAATTAATGCAGATTCCGTAGTAGCACATTCCCATGTAGTCTGTGACATTGTAAACCACATCATTTTCTTCATATATGGTCCCATTGTACAAGCAATAAGCACATTCTTCCACACATGTTTGATTCTTCTCATCAAAAATGGGTTTATCTTCTGGGCATACAGGATAACAACCTAAAAAAAAAGATCATAATATTATACATTTTATAGATGCACTGCTAATAAAAAAAATTGGTATTAGATTGTATTCTTACCCTCCAGATTGGGTAGTGGGTTGCTACAAATTCCTTGTGGGTTCAAACAAGTCTTGTAACAAGGTGTGTGGCAAGGACTGTAGTGCCATGTGCAATCATCTGGGCTGTTATAGTATTCACAAAAAACAGCTAAAAATAAACGCATAATAGCAAAGGTCAGCTACTTTAAGAAAAGATAAATCCTTACCTTACAATTACCTTGCTAAAGACAAACAATAATTTTATTGTGGTCTTTTTTGGAAGATAACATTTACAACACATTGAGGGACATTATTAAAAACTAGGCAAATAAACATAGTAAAACAATCTTAGATATGTTTTAAAATTAATCATGGCTGATTTAGATAAAATGATCAAGTTAAAAACATATTTTAAGTTAAATCTATGCTGAGTAACCGAAACTGAAAATTAATATTTTCAGAAACATTTTTAAAAGTTTTATGAAAATTTGAGACCTGAATTTGTGTTTTGCATAAGGTCTTAGGGCCTTATAATGTTATAGTCAGGTATTGGGTAATGATTTGACATTCCTGAGAATAAGACATGGCAACTCAGCACCTAAAGAAAAGCTAACTACAGCTTCAATCAAGAGAATATAGAGCAACGTTTATATAAAATCAATTTCCTTTTTTTGTTCAATTTTGACATACTTTAATAGTGTTTTTAGATTAAAAAAACTCCAGTTGAACACCTACTGAATTAAAAAACAGTTTTTAACATGTTTCTGACCAGTCTACGCTAACTTGCAGATACAAGCTCAAACATACTTCCAAGCTCTCTAATATTTTATTAAATGTTCCTTTGCACATTTTTTGTAGTATGACATTTTATCCAGGCATGATTTTGGTGCGTTGAATGACTATTCTTGTTAATAGAACTGTAGTTTTCATTTTAATTGGTAGGTTTCTTGAACCTTTCCAGGAGTTTTCAACAATAGTTGAAGAAGAAGGCACGGAAACCACAAGATCAGACAAATCGAGAGTCGCTGCCTTCCACACAACTCACCGGCCCTTGGCGCTTTACACTACAATCAGTCATCCACCCATTCATACACACATTTACACACTGGCAATGTGTTGGGGTCATCCATTTTGGTTGAATAGACCGACAGTGCTGCACAGTTAAACATGCAAAGCTCAGCATTCATCGCAGGAAATCGAAGGAAATCGAAGCTGACGTCATCGGAGCTATAAAAAGCTGAGGAGACAAAGTTTTCGCTGCCCTTTCCAGGGTGTTTCACGGGATGACGCAACAGAGGTGCATATCTGGAATTAACCAAGTTGCACATTTTGTCCATAAAACTGCTAATTTGATTTTCACAGACACTCAATGCGCATATGTTTAATTTTATTATTAGTTAAGTAATCATTTTACTCTTTTTGTAGAATGGTGCCTATTATTTAGGTGAAGGTTTGTGGACCAGAATAGTAGATACAGTATATCAGGTCTATATGGTTTCAAAGAGAAGCATTTGTGTTTATTTCGTGCAACAGTGATTTATCTGTCAAAATAGGACAAAGTTCCCCCACCGTTCGGTAAAGCGGCTGATTAAACAGTGACATTTAGCGTGGTTTTAGTTAATTACTAATGATAATTAACAAATTTTAATTATTAAGTGCTTTAAACCCATAATCACAACACCAGAGGACATCTCTAATTTCTATTCCTAAGCAATGATTTTTGGTTAAGAAAGTAATTTTTCTGAATTATGATTTTTAATTATAATTTTTGATAAATATTCATTAATCAATAATCATAATGCTTACAAGTGGTAAGCTACATTGTAGCCACAACTGCCCTGAGGCAGAGCGACAGAAGTGAGGCTGCCATAAAATTGACACCACCAGGCCCTCTGACCTCCAGAAGGTCCGGCAAGGCGGGTGAAATGTCTTGCCCAAAAACACAACGACTGAGACAGATGGAACCGAACCAGCATCCCATAAGAACAAACTCCTATTACCTACTTAATATTTGCATTTATAATATTTAAAAGTACATGTGAAACTGAAAGGATTTCTTAATAAGATATTTTCTTTGTGATAGCTGACCTGCTAATCTGGATGTGCCTGGATGGCGATCTTGTCAGTCCATAAACGTTTCTCTCCGCCAGTTTGGTAGGTTATAACATGCCAAAATAATTTACTTTGAGAGCTAATTAGCAGAACATTAAAAATCAATTGTCTAATAGGTTATTGATTTCTAATTTGGGAAATTATTTTAAAAATATTATTTTATAAATAATAATTTAATTACTTTTTGCCTTGGTTGTCGACTGGCTGTTTGAAGACATAGCAACTGTTTTTCTTAATAGGTTTTAAAGCTAAATTGACCATATTGCCAAATTTCTCAAAACAAACCTTGGTTCTGAAACGACATCGACACTGAATTGTGACATAATTGCATCATTTTGTTTGTCATTGGTTTAAGTTTTATTCTACAGTTTCCTTTTCCCACATAGTTTATTAGTTTTTATTATTCTTTTCACTTCACTTAGTGGTTTAGTTGAAAGTTACCAGTCTAATTAAAGAGTTTGTTCAGAATAATTTGATCTTGAAATAAATTTGGTATTAAATTCTTATATTTTGGACAGAACCTGTTTGATTGTATTCAAGCTTACGGTTTGAGAACCCTAGTTTGTAAATTCACTCCTTAATCTATTGTTCAAAAAACCACACCTCACCAGGCAGGAATTTAGAAAAACAGTAACTGACAGAGACTGAGAGCTGTCAGTTATTTGACTATCAATTCCTGATATTCAGGTGGTGCCCCGACTTGGCACTTTTGATCAAAATAATAATTTAATAATTGCCTTTGGCACTAAGTAATATGTATTCATAGCTAAACCAAGCCAATTCTTTCACAACACTGAGGACCCTTTTTAATTGTAAACCTGGAGATAGTGAAGTAACTTCTGTCAGCACAACTAGGCAGTTATTGAAATCCACTGATGCTAAAATTTGTCATTGTTGCGTTGGGTTTTGGGTCCAGTGCAAAATTCTCTAGGATGGAGAACATACCTGATGTCCTTCCTTGTGTCAAAATGGTACTTCTTTGTTCTTATTTTTTTTAAATAGATAGAAAAATTATAGGGCTATATGGTGGCGCAGTTGGTAGCACTGTTGCCTTGCAGCAAGAAGGTCCTGGGTTCAATTCCCAGCTGGGGGTCTTTCTACATGGAGTTTGCATGTTCTCCCCATGCATGTGTGGGTTCTCACTGGGTACTCTGGCTTCCTCCCACAGTCCAAAGACATGCCTGTTAGGTTAATTGATCACTCTAAATTGCCCTTAGGTGTATGAATGAGTGTTTGTGTGTTGCCCTGCAATGGACTGGCAACCTGTCCAGGGTGTACCCCACCTCTCGCCCATAGACTGCTGGAGATAGGCACCAGCTCCCCTGTTGACCCACTATGGAATAAGTGATAGAAAATGACTGATTGAGAAAAATTCTGATTAAAGAAACACATTTTAATCATCTCCACCATGTTCTCCCTTAGAAACTATGTTTATGGTACTTATTATTTATTGGTTCCTTATTATTTCATTATGCAATGCTTCTATTAACATCATAGTATATGATCAATTGAAAATAATTATAATTTTGGGAACTGTTTTGGCATGTTTTGGCAGAGTGCAGGTGCAGGATTGGAACTTATTATTTAAATGGCTTTTACTTTCAGTGGGTAAATGGGTTTTCAAATGCAAATATTCAAGATTTTCAAGGTTCCTGTTGAAACAAATTTTATTTGTATTTAGACGTTCCGCTATATATGGAATGAATATTGAACTATACATGCCTTGAAAAAACGGCATAATTTAAAGTTGAACTTTTTGAACAGAACTCCAAATACACACACACACGTGCTTTAAAAGAAGTTTGAGAATCCAAGATGTTAGCCTTTCAGGCAAAAGTGAGTAACCAGGGAAGAAGGGTTTGGTTTATGGTGATGACCAGCAGTCTAAAAGCCACTTCAACTAAGTCTCTGCAGACATGGACAGGCTGCCACAAAAACAGCTATCTCTGAGGTGTGCTTCTCTGAGGCACAAAATAACCTGCTCTACATTTGCTAGACAGCACTTAAAGAAGACATATTGAGGCATTTTTTACACTATGACAGGATTTCTAGAAACCTTGGGAAAATTAATACATTCTCATGGGGGCAGGCTGTGGTGATATTTTCTAACCTTCTCGTGGGAAGTATGAGCAAAGTTTCTTCTATCTATTAAAAACTTGATCTGGCCAATTCCAAATCTCTTGAACCCCAAGCACAAACAACTCAAGTAATGAATAAAAGCACTGAGATACACAGAAGCATTTCTAAGCCACAATGGGGTAAGCTTTGATGAGGATGTGAGCTGATGTCCTAACTTCAAAGTCTTAATAGTTAGGAAATCTATGTCTGAAGTGTAAACTGTTTTTCATAAGTTTGTTATTATGAAAAACCAGAGATTTGATCAAAAACCAAGTAAAATGAAGGACCTAAATACACACTGAGCCAACCATATTTTGTAAAGCTCTCCTACTTAGTTCCTTTTAAAAGGGGCATTGCATTCCAACAACTGCCTTTACATCAAGTCCTAATATTTTGTGTCAGTGGCTTGTGGAAAACACATAATTTTAATCAAAGAATGTTACAGTTTACTCACGACAGATGTCTGGTGTTCTCCATGCAACACAAACACCAGCCTCGTTACAAGCCTGAGCGTAGGCTGCTACAGCCGAGCAGAAACACTCACAGTCTCCTCCAGTGTCGCAGGCACACGAGTCTTTCACACAGTTTTCATAAAATGGGCGAGGATCAACCTGTTTGTTCACAAAATAAAAATAAAATCAAGAAAAACGTTTTGGGCGCATATTCAATATTCTACTGTGAAGAAACAGAACCACTTATTCAGACCTTGTGCTGGCAGTCTTTGAATGTATGTCCTGTTATGATGCTGCACATCATTTTTGCCCAGTGATGTCTCATGGGTGCAACTGCACAAGAATCCACATTCTCTTCCACATCCGGGCAAGTGCTAGACACTTTCCAGCTGTTTGCAAACTCTAGCATGTTGCTCACCACCAGCTGACCCTGGGTGGTGAAGTCGTTCCGTCCATCTCCATCAAAATTTCCACAAAGGCCACAAACTTCACCCTGTGCAAGCAGTAACACAACGCTAGTCACAAAATACTTTTTTTGAAAGAACATTTGATATCCATTTGCAAGAGATTCCTGTCATCATCAATAAACAATTACTGTGACTTACACTGTGCTGGGGCTCCAGGAGGATGCGAACACTTGTTTTGCGATCCCATATCACTGCCAGACCGATGGTAGATTCTACCACCAAGTACAGACCAACCCTCCTTATTCTGTACTTAATCAGCGGGCCCTGTCTCAGATCGTCCTCTTCATATTTACCCTTTGTTAGTTTAATTTCTGTTCGCTATAACACAAAAGAGATTTATTTTTTCATTATCTATGGTCAGATAACATCTTTCTCATAAATAGTTCTGAAATATACTATTCAGATGTTTTAGGCTCAAAAAATCTATTTTATACTGTTGTCTGGACTTACTCCGAGTTGAATTCTGACAGTCTTGGAGCAGGTGGTGCCTGTAGAGCCACATGGTACATTTTCTGTGATAACTCCAAAGTTGTTCTCGACTGTTTTGTTGCCACATTTATTCTGAAAAAAACATTTTGTAAGCATTCTGTGTGTGTATTACAGAGCAAATTAAGAGCCACTATAGCATGACTTTTGTTTACTGGCTGCAAGACTTTCTGCAGAGAAAAGCACATACTAAATATGATAAATATATCTCCTGTAAAATGATTTAGTTTTTTTTCAGTATTTAGAATTTGTGATTATTTGTCATACCGCGCAAAAGTTTTTATGCCTCAAACTAATTTACATACTGTATTTTACTTCCAGTGTAACAGATTTTTAACATTCTTTGTACTTCTTTCTATTGATATCCTTCTTTCAGATGCTCTCACATTGTTTCTGATCTTGATGATGAGCCTAAATATGAAATCAATTGCATTTTATTGGACAAGTCATGTCATATTGATAAAGTATGTGTGTTGCCTCCTTGTTCGTGTGCCATGTGATAAAACATCAGAACAAGCACAGCGTCAACATTATGTTTAATTTCTTTCCTCATACTTGACGATCACCTTAGCATCCAGGGATAGAAGTTCAGTGCTCTTTACACGGTCAATGACTGCCCCCAAGTGGCTAAATAATTATTATCAGAATTAATTAGAAAGCAGGGGCAGAGCCAGAGGGTGGCCAGGGGTGGCATAAGCCATTTTTTGGCCACCCCAATCAGGTGATTTGATGTATGTATGTATGTATTATCTGGGTAAACAGAGTGTCTACCCTGGAGCATTTTACAACACTAGCCTTGCTAAAGAAACTCCGTTCTCTAAAGTAACTGAATCTGGAGTGGAATATTATTTTTATGAAAACTACATGTTTTTGTTAATTCATAATTATTGACAGTTTTGTCATATTGTCAAGCAAGTCAAGTAAGATGTCAATTTACTACTACTACTACTACTATTTTTATTCTTAAATCAGTAGCAGATGAGAGAACAGAGGAATAATGTCAGTCTGTTTTTTGATAATCTTGGTTTGAATTTTATGTACCTTGACAGCGACATAAGCACAGTCTCCCTGAAATCCGTATGTCCTCTGATCAAATGTGTTGTAGTGCCCACTTCCATAAATAACGCAGGTTCCTGGACATTTCTTCTCAGTGCACTCCCATTTTCCACTTTTGCAGGTACTAGATTTCAAGTAAATTGTAAAAACTGTTAGAATTTTTGAATACTTTAGTAGAAAATACAAGCTAAAATGATTACAAC
Source organism: Girardinichthys multiradiatus (assembly GCF_021462225.1). Taxonomy (NCBI): domain Eukaryota; kingdom Metazoa; phylum Chordata; class Actinopteri; order Cyprinodontiformes; family Goodeidae; genus Girardinichthys; species Girardinichthys multiradiatus. The sequence continues at coordinate 23,882,853 of NC_061795.1, read as the reverse complement.
TGATTTAAAGTAGCCTATATATTACAAAAATTCTAATTGTATTTCAAATATGGGTTTACCACTTGTTGCACTGGTTAGGAATCACCACTCCGGGAGCAAAAAAATGTCCGTTGTGCTGACATGGACAGTCAATTTCTTTTACACAGGAACCTTTGCCGTCTTCAAGGAGGCCATCCTGACACCGACAACCAGATTCACACTCTGTAGAGTCCTGGGAGGGGAGAAAGATTGTAAAAAACTTTTAAAATGTACTTTTGTCAAATTTATTTTCATACTGTTAAAAACACCTGAAATTTGCAGGGTAATAAACCCTATCTATCAGAAATAAATATTGGACAAATGCTCTTTGAGGCTCAGTGGTTTTAGCAACATCTACTCACGCATTCATTACTATCCAGATTTAAACAGGTTTTAGCACACTGTAGTCCAAGTTCTCCTGTGGTTGCAGAGGAGCAGTTGAAGAAGGCTTTTGGGAAAGGACATACTATAACAAAAGAAGAACTGTGTTACTGCACACTAGATCAACCAACTGAGGGAGCTACAGAAGGAAGCAGAGAATAGAAACTAACTAACATGATGAACGGCTTCTCCAGGAATGACAATGAAGCACTCCACTGTTGCATAGACTAGGAAAAGAAATAAAAAATTCTGTTAGGTACATAAAAAATGTATTGATGAAAGAAGTGAAAGATATTACATTTTTAGTCTTTTGGTTTTTTTTGCTCACCAGTGCTCATCTCTGATGTTGATGGACTTTCCTGGATTAATGTAAATCCCGTTATGGTAACAGGAACATTTTTCTAATGGGACGCAAAGACCATTTTCATTCAAATAGAGACCCTCAGCACAGGAGCAACCGTCCACAGGCAAGAAGTCGGAAGTGCAGCTTTGTTCCTCCGAGCCCAAAGATCTGCATGTCAACTGGCATCTCTGATGTGCGTAAGAGAAGGTCTGGGATGCTGGGCAGCTCTTTGTGTATGTATCTGTTATGTGGATTATAAGAAGACGATCGCTTAGTAGTTTCACAACTTACAAATGAATGGGATAGTGATTATTCAGGTTCACAACATAAAGAATGATGCTCTTACCACACACACTCTCTCTTAAGTTTGTCAGGAAGACTCCCTTTTCTGCACAAGCTCGAGCATAAGAGGAGAAGACAGCACACAAACAGGCCTCGCTCTTCTCACAACTACAGGCTGAGTAGGTGCATCGCTGAAGGAGACGGTACACACAAATGTAATCAGTGGCGGTTATTGAAATGGACAATATGGCCCTTTGCCCAGGGTGGCACAGCCTTCGAGGGAACCTCAATCAAGTTGGGAATCAGGACTGCATTTGATTCTCTTTTGATCAAAATCTAAAACGTTCAGAGATATCAGGTCTGGACTAGATAGTTCTATACCTTCAAACAGAGTCAGAGACTTACAAACCTTTATATTATTTCATAAAAACAAAATATCATTTTCACTGTTTATTTTGGCTTTACAACAATCTTAGCTTGTTGTTGGGGTGCAGAAGATGGTGCTCAATGAGAGTGACTTTGAAGCAAAAGCAGCAACTGAACATAACGAAAGACAAAAATAGGATTTTTTTTACCTTGTAAAACATCTCAGGATCAACAACCGATCGACACTGGGCAAATGTACTGTTTGGGCTCAGAAGTAAGGCACACCAGTGTTTGGCATAGAGCTCTGAGGGAAAAAAATGCAAGCCTTTCAATTTCAGTATCTAAAACGGAACTGTTACCTAAAATATTATACTTCCAGGATAGCAACTAAGAGCATCCTATTTGACCTGGGAAAAAAAATGATTTACCACTTTCCAAACTGAGGGAACATGGGTCATCAAGTCTTTCCTGTCTGTCTGAGCACATGAGGTTAGCCTTCCAAGAGTTACTGAAGGTTGCTGCAGTTCCCTCCACGATCCCCTGAGGAGTCTTCATTTCGTCACTCAAGATCATGTTGAAGTTCCCACATAAACCTGAAGACATCAATTATTTCAAAGTTTTGAAAAACAAAAACTGAAACAAAGATGTTGGGCCGAAAAAAAAATTAACAGAGCTCTTTTTTCAGGTGAGAAAATAGTAACACAACCAAAAATCTCAATATCTTCTATTGGACACCAATCCATGTTTAACAAATGTATATTTGGTAAGAAGTTCATTCACTTTATGTTGTTTATCCAGTGTTTTATCACAGCTAGGCAGGTTAGCCCAGACAAGCTTCAGGAGCATTTTCAAGCTCCTCAAGAGCGTCCTACATTATTCACAAATGGAAAACCGAAAAACGTCTTATTTCTTTATCCCTTTTTCCTCCAACCTGGGAACCTCCTTCCACCTCCACCTCCAGCGCAAACAATGTTTTACATGCAAAATGCAAACTCACCACGTGTCTTTGATTTGTAGCTTTGCTCCAGGCGTATGTAGACTTGCATAAGAGGGACATGCTGGATCTGAATCTGCAACCCAAATCTGGTCTGCATCAAAATGTGAAAGGATGAGGCGTGGAAAATGCTGATGTCTCCTAAAATAAACAGATGATTATAAAGTCAGACAGACATTTAAATAGAAGCTGTCAGAATAATGATTCTGTCAGACCTTTTGGTCATCTGACCCACCTGAGTTGTATGGTAAAGTGACAGTCTGCATGTTCTGCTTAATTGCACCATCAGAGGTGAATGTTAGTACCTGAGAAAACAAAGAATATGTCAAATAAGTTTCACAGACACCAGTCTGATCTTTTTTAAATGGCTACATTATTTCACTCACATTGTTTTTGTCATTGTTTAGCAGGATTTTTAGGGCCTTCATGCATGTGTCAAACTGTTGGTGAGCACAGGGCACCAGCTGGGCCAGGAGGGTAAACGTTGGGCTTGCTTCATCCTAAAAAGTATATTGAAACCACAATTAAATTTTAAAAAGAAGAAATTGCTTATCTCACTACACTATACACTACATTATTATACCCACCACTAAACTGCAGATAGATTATTTACCTTGCTTTCCACCTTTGCCAGAGTGTAGTAACAGTCTCCATGGAAGGTGTAGGTTTTCCCATCAAAAGTAGTGAAATGTGAACCTTCTTCAACTGCACAGGTAGCAAGCGTTTCAAGACTGATACAGTCCCATCTGCCCTCAAAGCATGTACTGAAAAAAAAATATATATATATATATATATATATCAAATAAAATACTTTAACACATTCTGTATATATGATTAGTTATCTGACATACCATTCCTCCCGATCTCGTAGGTAAACCTCTCCAGAGTTGTAGATTTTGACATGCTTGCACTGACATTCAGACTGAGGAATACAACCTCTCTCAGAAATATCATCCAACACAGTTCCTGAGGAAAGACAGTTTTATTTGAGGGGAATTTTCTAAATAATCTACAGTTAATATATATATATTTTTATTGTGATGTGAACTAACCAGAAGGACAGAAGCAACCGTCCATTTTGTGGTCTTCACAGAGTGAACTTGTGTCCTGATTTGTGCAAGTATCCATACAAGGGGATCCACTTTCTTCATACACCATGTTGTAGGGGCACTGTTTAGCTGTAAAGATGGATTTTGTGAATTAAAATGGATGAAGGAGGGTTGTAATGTATGTGTTTTATCTATATTACTGTACATAAACAAATACATGTAAAGCTTTTCTTGAATATCATGCAACAAACGTATCATGTTGCATGACATGACACCACTTGAACATCCAACTTGTAGAGCTAGAGTGCATAGCAAAAGTATTCTTATCGCATACGCCTTTTCATACCTTTGTCACATTACAGCAATAAATATACGTAAGTAATAGGGATTTAATGTAATAGATCAACACATAGAGTCTGTAATGATAACAAAATGAAAAGTGTGGCATGCATTTGTAATTAGCCTGCTGAGTCAATACTTAATAGCGATGGGTCTCAATCCTTATCCTCAGGGCCTAGCGTCTTTCATGTTTTAGGCGTGTTTCAGCTCCAGCACACCTGATTCAAAGGATTACATTACCTCCTCAGCATGCCATTAAGTGCTGCAGGAGCTTATTAGTCGCCCGTTCATTTAATTTTGGTGTGTGGCAGCAGAGAAAACCCTACAACATGCAGGTGGACCCTCAGGACCAGAATTGATCACCATTGCTTTTTAGAACTAACATTTACTGCAGTCTGCATCACCACAGCATTATGCTACCATCACTATATTTTATTTAGAGGATGGTGAGTTCAGGGTGATGTGCAGTGAAAGTTTGCACCACACATAGAATTTTGTGAGTTCAAACTTGGTTTCCTTTGACTAGAGCATCTTCATCCACATGTTTGGTGTGTCCCCTATACAGCTTGTTGCAAATTGCCAATCATACTTTCAATGTGTTTTTCCTTGCCAGCCTTTTTTAAAGGCCATATTTTTGAATGCACAACAAATAGCTTTTTTTTATCAACAAAAGCTATGACCTGAGCTGTTGATCTTTGCAGCTCTCTCAGAGTTCTTTCTCTGATTAATGCTCACCTTGTCCGACCTCTATAAGATGTTCTAAGCTTGGGATATTGTTTTATAAATTAACCCTGATGTAAGCGTCTCAACATCTTTGTCACTGGTATGTCTGCTGTACGACTTTTTGGAGACAACACATTTGTACTTAACACTGTTTTGTGCTGAAGCTTTACATCCTGATAGTATTAGCATCTAACTTGTTTGTCACTCAGATAATTCCATTTAATGTCAGAATTTAGCCACAGCATAGTTTGGTAAGAGTTATTCAAAAAATACAAAAAGAGCAAAGCTCTTACCACAGAACTGAGGTGTCCTCCAGTTGGGAGGTTGTCCTCCTGCATGGGAACACTGTCGGGAATACTCAGACAGTGTGCTACAGACACAGAAGTCATTGGTGTTGTTACTACAGCCACACATGTCCTTCACACATGCCTGGATGTAAGCTTCAGGATCAATCAGTTCAGTGCATGAGCTCCAGGACTCTGACAGAAACATTTGTTTACAGATGGTTAGCTGTACAGAACAAAAAGAAAAACAGGCACGGAGTTAGCGGAGTTGGCTACTTGTTTAAATGTCTTGACAGCACATTTTCACTGGATAATAAACCCACTGATTCCTTGCAGGAATCTGAGTCAGTAACAGCCTCCAGTAATTCCTCTTCCTCTTCATAGGGGTCCTCGCAGTCATCATTTGGGCGAAGGGTTTTGTGTTTGTTGCCAAACTCGATGGGGCTGATTTTGCGGCCTGTGTGAGATCATATCAGAGCGTCACATCCCAGAATCCAAAAGAATCAACTCAGACTGAAATAGTTTATACATACCATTATGAATGAACTCATTGTAGACTGGAACACCATTGAAGTCTCCACAAAGGCCACAAGTTTGGTTTGCAAAGTCATTATCAATTTCCACCTAAAAAAATATAACAAATGATCTTAATTCTCAAACTGTACAACAGTTATAAGATCAAAAAGAAAACACACGGTATATCAATGTGTTAAAAGTGACCAATAGAAATTAAAATAATGAGGTAACCATAATAAAATTTTGTCTTTCTAAGGAAACCAAGTGAATGTGACTTCGGTCACAGATTGCCTAGTTAAAAGTAATACTCGTTCTACACCAAAGTTTCTGAAACTTATTAGAAAATAGAAAATGTTATCATAAATCATAAATGCTCAAGTTGATGTCTCAAAGGGAAGATAGGCTTTTACCATCACTGCATCATCTCCATTCCACATGACAGTGAACCCCAGTTTGGTCTGAAGCTTAATGTAAACTGCATTATTTTCCACTTGCACCCCTCCCTTGTAATAAGGTAGACGGACTCTGGTAAAAAAAAAAAAAAAGAAATTAGTAGACATTTTTTTTCTTTACTGTGACGCTTAAATGACATTGTTGCTTTCTCAGCTTTAGGTTTTCATTTTACTTACTGCTCATAGTTGACAGTGACCCAGCTCTTGCTAAGGTGAAACAAGAGTTCATTGATGGTGACCGCCAAGTAAGTGATGGTAGGGATTCCATCCTTTTCTGTCCTCTTTATGTGTACTGAGAACCCCTGATAGGACTCGTGGCAGTCAGAGACCAGGTTGTACTCGCACATTCCGGGAAACTGGTACACGTCACCATCAAAGGTCTTGAAGTGCTCTCTGCCCCATGTGCTGCAGATGCTGCTGACATGGTTGCGAACTGAAAAGGATTTCTATAGTTATCTCATGAAAGTCTCTACTCAGTTAACAGTGGAAACCAAATAAATTAATAAGGCAGCAAATTCCTCACCATGTAGAAAATAATTCATTTGTATTTAAAATCTGAGTCTTACCCAGTCTGACTTGGACCTCAGGGAGGCTGGCGACCGACAGAGCGAGGAAACTCCACAGCACAGATCTCAACCTCATGGTTGCCACTGTAGGCCCGCTGTCCGAGGAATAGATATGGTCAAACCATACCTGGCTGACATTTATATGGAGACTGCACAATGTTTTACACACACCCTCTGTCCAAATGGTACATGAACTTTTACAGCCAAGACATAGTAAATATATGCTGTATGACTATCTGACGCCATTCAAAACTCCAATATAAATTATTCTTACATCCTTATTTCTTTCTTGAACAAATATAATTGCACCTCAGCTATGAATCTTTATTTGAGCAGGCATGGAGTCAAATAAAGCTCTCAGTTTCTGTCTCTGTTCTAAATGAAAAATGCAAGGTTAATGAAAAGAATATACTTTCAATGGAAATACCAACAGAAATACAACAAAACAGCTTATAGAGTCATATAAAAAATCATGAATTGGGTATATTTCAAAATATTTATTACTAAAGTCATGAATAAAAACTTTGAGGGCAGTCATATTGTTACAAAGATTTCATGAGCAATATCTGAATATAGGTTATGAAGAAAATATTAATTTAAACAGGGCTCTATCAAAATAATATATTTTTTAATGGCTTCTATTCAAGTTCTATTTAAAATCATATTTTTTTAAGCTTAAATGTCTTTTTTCAATATTTTTATATTCTCCGCAATTATTAGCACTCCTGCAAGATACATACAAAAGCTTTAAAAATGTTATTATAGTTCTCTAACAGTAACAGTCTCTTTAGAGATTTTTTTCTGCTTTCTCTTACCATCCTGCTTACTGTGTTTGGAGAAAAGATCAACTTAGGGTCACAGTGCGGCAATGTTTACATTTGTACATTTGTTACAAATGGTAAATGGACTGAACTTATATTGTGCCTTTTCAGTCATACCGGATGATTAAAAGGGCTTTACGCTAGAGAAACATTCACACATTCATACCTTGATACGCAGCTCGGCAAGCAATTTGAGGTTAAGTGCCTTGCCTAGGGGCACATCGACATGTGGCAGGAGGAAGCTGGAATTGAACCCACAAGCCTCAGATTTCAAGACAACCACTCTTCTCACTGAGCCACAAAGCTTAGAGTCACAGCTATTTTTTGGACGTTTTTGGTGTCTTGTAAAAATCATTAAACATCTGCGATACTTACGTGTCGTGTTTTCCTGTTCCATTTTGAAAAGTGGCTTAATGAAACAGACCTTTGCATTATGTAGTATTTATACTCCACATTGATTAATTGAATTCTGGAAAAGCCTGCCCCTTCACATCAGGGCCTCTCCATTGTTCAACTTTTTAGTCACATTGAAAAGCACATTTTTATCTCTTGTTCTTTAAATAAGACTGAGGGGAGACTTTTCTTCCTAATTCTTCCTTTGAAGGTTTAGATTATTGTGTTATTTGTGTTTTTTATTACTTTATTTTCACAGTTATATACTTGCTCTTTTATCCATATGTACAGCTCTTTAGCCAACAACTGTTGTTTTCAAATTTTGCTCATAAATACATTGAATTCTGTGCGATCATTTCATGTTGTTTTTTTCTACTATTTTCCTCTGTAATACTATGCTACTGCAATAACCACCTAATTCATTTCAAAGGCTTTTCACACATCTTTACCAGGGTTACACTTAAGTGTGGAGGTTACTGTAAATGTTTGTTACATTATTTCAGAAATCCCAAATCATAAATGTATTGAATTCCAATCGAATGTTCTTCTATGTCAAATATTAGCCAGAACATAGTTTTTCTGTTTATGATATATCATACAAATCATTTGTTAGTGAACCAGCGGACATTGTTTTGTTTTGGCTACAAGAAACACAAGCATATTGTTTCCTTAGGCAGACTTAAATGAGCACGGGCAACCATCTTTACATGTGATATCCATGGAAATCATTACAAAGCACCAGGCATCATGTTTAAATATATTTTAAGTATAATGAGGTTTAATGTCATAGTTTGTCATAGTCGGGTTGAGGGATCTATTTCAATCTGATGCTAGTAATTCAGAGCTTTGTATTTGGGGTTTTTCCAATGATCTCCTCATTTCTTCAGTTATGCTCATCTCTAAAGTATTTCCTCTTCTTTGTTACGTTTGAGCTCACTACTTAATAATTATCTAGCAGTGTTTAAACTCTCATTTCTTTGTTTTTCAGTTTGGTCTTGGTTGAGAACCCCTCTGGGTGTTGTTCATTTTGCCCCCCAACCATTTTGTACCTTTACAGTTTAGTTTCTGACTTTTTCAGGTATTACATGAAGCTGTCTGCCTCATGGTATTACATGCCAACCCTGCATCAGTTTGTACCCACCAGGGAACACTTTAAATCCACTTTGTCACTGACATTTTTTATCTACTTATACTCCACTATAAACAAAGGGGATAGAACCTATGACTCCAATAAGTAAAATTTACAAACAGGAGGTTGTTTGTGGTAAATTGGTTTGATCAGGGCAATAATATATCTTAATTGGCTCTCGATTGTCAGAATAACCCTGAAGTCAAATAATGTAAAACTGATTTTGTGCTCTTAAAAAAGGCTTATGCTGGCTTATGCTTCCCATTTAATTTCTTTATTTGTAAATCCTCAGTACCTTGTTTTATGTTTTGCAATGAAAGCCCACTGGCTCAGCACAACTAATTGAAAGAAAAATCACCACAGAATGAATGGTTGAATAACATAGAACTATGCCACCAATTGTTAATATTTGCTCTCTTATGGTTATTGTACCCATTCCAATATCTAAATTGCATTTGGAAAAAGAATGGCACTGGATACACATCTGAAATGACAGAACTACATCCTTGACTGTCATCATTCTGTTCCTACAGTCACATTAACATAAATGAAATTAAGCATTTTTCATGCTCTAATGCAATCATGACACTTTATTAATTTCATCTTTCTTTTTGGTCTGTTAACCATCTTTTACTTTCTGCATTGATCTTTCACCCTACTGCATGTTTATGTCTCTTTGAATTCATTCTAAACCAGCCTGACCCAGTGTGTGTTGTATTGGCACCATGCTTATGGAGTGAAAGCCTTGCCCTGTTACAGAAGTAGGCTGTAAATAGCCTAAACTAGCCTTTCAAACTTTTCCCATATTTTCAGCCTAAACTTTATTAATTTATTTTCTTAATGACAGGTTATATGTTGAAAACAAATATAAAGCTGACGGGCATGTTCTCAAATATTACCAAGTTTTGGCTCCTCCAAGTGCAAACAGGTCTTTGAACCACTCCCATTGCAGGACAGCTGCGATATGAGAAAGTTCTGCAGTTATTACTGTGCTGTTGATTGAAGGAGGATGGTGCCCACTCAAAATTATCTCAAGACAGCGTGGATTACAGGCAGGACATTTGTGTAATGATTGTTGACAGTGCTGTGTAACCTCCAGGACTTGTCATCGTTTCCCATAAAAAAGCATGCAATACAGGCTGTCCTGAGATTCTTGGAAATCTTAACACAGCTGACATCTGCTGCAGTGGTTAAGTTTCAGCTTGTGGAACATGTTTCATCTTATTGTTCGCTAGCAAGATGAGCATTGAAAGTTATTTTATGTTAAAGAACAGAATCTAAATTGTGGACTTCTGAAAGGACAGCAGTTTTCTAAAGGTGCTGATTGTGTCACCTAAATCAACTTTAAAGTAAATACAGGTACTTTTACAAATCGGTCAACGGTTCTCAGCACAGTGTGGTTTATTTTGTTAATTAATTGCACAAAGCAGGTCAAAAGGGGACAGATTTTGTTGCAGTGTACTGCAAAAGAAGACTGGCACGCTGAAGATAAGGTTACATTACCCAAGCATAACCAAAATGTTGCACCTGAGTAATCCCTGAAACAAAACAGCTAAGAGCCAAACTACAACTTTTGCTACTGCAAAGCTTAACGGATTGCTTAACCCGAAATCAACATTTGAACTCCAACTGTGTGACCAGATGCCAAAAACTGGCTGCAGCCCAAAACATTTAATCCAAAGATCAACTCTGCATTATGTCAGCTAAAAATGTAAAACAAAATGAAAAATGTAGCACAGAGGGTGAGATGAACAGTACTTTGCATTTGTTCTTGATGTTTTATAAACTTTCTAGTGTAATACTCTATGCTCTCTCAACACTGTCAATAAAATAGACTACATTAGTGAAAGAGGATCAACAGGTTGAAAACACATAATACGTCTGAACTGCTAGTTACTGTGAACCAGAGTTTGTTTCAAGTCCCAGTCTAAAGTATCAAACAACAGAAACTCAATGTTGTTCCATGGTAAGCTTAAACCTTGTAAGCAGAATTTGTGGGGGGAAAAAATGCATTAAAATGCAGCTTTAAGAAAAAATGGAAACGTTTTAAACTGAAAACTTGTTTGAAGATTATTATGAAGCTTGCTTTTTCTATTCACCTTGCATTTACTATATGTCCAGTAAATCTCTGAAACTCTGAAGTTGTGGGCAATGTTCTGTGTTGGACACGAGGCTGAGTACAGAAACTGTTGGCCTGCTTTGTTCAAAGATTTATAATCATTTAATTTTAGACATCTTACTATTCTGGCAGATAAGGTTGAGCGAGTAAAGTACTACATTCAGTTGGTATTGTTCACCAAGAAATCTGCCTGGAAACATAACACAGGTAGACATCAAGAAAAAACAGAGCCAAGTGAGGCGTTACACGTTTCACATAAGTATGTGGTTAAGATTGCCGCTTGCTGTAAAAATTTAGAGTTTTTACTCTCCCCTCAATAAAACCAGAATGTTTGGATTTGGAGATTTTATAGACAGCACCAAAAGCTTTTTATAATTATTACAGCTAAAATGCAGCTTTTTGTAAACCGAAGTATATTCTGGCCATAGGTCCAAGTTGTATTTGCTGTGACTCAGTACTGGAAACCTACAGAAAAAAATACAAAACAACCACTGTGTTTCCTAAAAAACACATAAACAAAACTGTCTAATCTTTTAAATTTTTATTTAAATTTTTAATTATTGTTTCAAGTGGTCAGTTAAAATTAAGAAAGTACCAATTTTTTTGTGTTTTCTAATGGTAGTCAGTCAGTCATTTTATACCACTCCTTCCATAGTGGGTCGTGGGGAAGCTGGTGCCTATCTGCAGCAGTCTATGGGCTGGAGGCGGGGTACACCCTGGACAGGTTGCCAGTCCATCACAGGGCAACACAGAGGCACACAGGACAACCATGCACACACTCATTCACACCTAAGGGCAATGTAGAGAGACCAATTAACCTAACAGTCATGTTTTTGGACTGTGGGAGGAAGCCGGAGTCCCCGCAGAGAACCCACACATGCAAACTCCATGCAGAAAGACCCCCGGTCGGGAGTCAAACCCAGGACCTTCTTGCTGCAAGGCAACAGTGGTACCAACTGTGCCACCTTGAAGCACAAACAAAACTGTCTAATCTTTTCATTTTTTATTAAAATTTTTAATTATTGTTTCAAGTGGTCAGTTACACCAATAACAAATGTAAGTTAAAATTAAGAAAGTACAACTTTATTTGTAGTTTTAATGGTAGTTTTCTTTTCATATAGAAATTCAATAAAAGCCAAGTAAATAAACAAAAAGTATTATTTATTAGTAGCATGAGGTAACACTAAAAAATATAAGAACTTCTAATGATTAATAATAACAACAACAACAATCAGAAGAAGAATATTCACACCAATAGAGCAATCTTTCATAAATATTTGAAGAACATCTGTGGATGGACAGCATTGATAAAGTAAAAGTTTTAAGTGGATCTGACACTTTCGCTTGCTTCCTGCAGGGGGCGATATCCAATTTACACTCAGGTTGGGAACCACAACAAGGCCAGTCGCGCATGCGCAGCCAGGTAGACGCCATAAGTTGAGGCTGTTTGAAATTTGAGCTGTGCTGCAATTTAAAATCTTCTGAAACCTTCATGTAACAATAAAAAACCAGTTCGTTTTGCTCAGAGCGGTCGCCATGGGTGAGTTTAAATATATCATTTTTATATTTGACATCTAATGTTAAACTATTGCCTACATGAGCGACCTATAGCAACTAGCTTAAATATGTTTGTCATGTACCAAGTGTACGGAGGTTCTGAGGGTTGAGTAAGAGTCTAACATTGGATTATACTCATCGGTATAAAATTATCGAAGAGGACAACATTGTAGTCATGTGTTTAACATTATACTCTTTTCCAGAAGACTAAACGGAAATTAGAGCCCTAAAACTCATACAAGAAAACGTTTTCTACTTTAATGTTAAAAGACTAGCATTTCCTTCAGAATTAAGTTAATTAATCACTTTGTTGTCATTGTCGTCACTGTTGTCTAGTACAACAGTGATCTTAAAGGTCCATATTTATCAAGATCCATTTATGCTGAAACGCTCTGTCATCTCTTTGCCTCTGTTTATTCCTCAAGACAGCAGTATTGATGGTGCAGAGGAGGAAGAAAAGGAGAGATCCACACCTCCAGCTGGACTGCAGTCTCCTAATTTGGATCGTAACCCGTCACCACCCCCAGACCAAGCTGATGGACAGGAGGGAGAAGATCTGGATGCCATCGGAGACACTCTTTACAGCAAGAACTGGGTTTTCAGCACGCTGACTCGACTCATTCAGGTAGTTGGGCTGCCTTACTAAAACTTGGCCAATTCTGAGGGCTTAATCGCAGACTTTAGGCGTCTTAGATGTTGGGTGAGACTTTCATATTAGTCCTGCTAAAGCTGGCTCAGACATGGAGGGCTAACACAATCTTGCCTAAAGTTATTTTCTGGATGTACCAAAATTGATATTTTAAGCTGCACAACTTCATCAAGCCATAGGTCTCTTGTTCTTCCTTTTTTTTGCATCCAGCTGGCCATTGTTTGTTTGGAGCTTTCTCGCTTTTGTGCACACCAGCCATGGCATCTAAATTTCTGTAAACTTACACTGTTTTGCAGATGGTTACAGAGTATTCAGAAGAGAACTCAGAAGTTCAGATGCAGCTCTCTGATGATGATGAGGAAGATCTGTGCAGGGTCTGGGACATGGCCATGGATGAGGTACAATCTCTACCTCGCTTGAATAGGCATATTCTGCTGCACATTTGATTATTTGTGAAGTAAATGGTAAATAACACAAATCATTGTTTTGGCCTAAAGTAAAGATAATAGAATTTGTTCCATAGATTAATAATGTCTTGTTAAAAAAGAGTTTCATCAGGAAATGTGAAACCTAATGGGATTTTGCTGATCTGCTCTCCCTGTGCGTTTAGCTTTTCCATTTATTGGCATGACTTGTAACACTAAATTGTTCACAGCTTTCATATTTTGTCCTTATGAATCAAATGCTTGCAGGACGTCGCAGGTTTTCTGCAAGAATTCAAAGCTGCTGATATCCTTCTTGGGGTCATAGCCAAATCTCGGTGCCCACGTCTTACAGTGAGTGGAATGCTTTTCTTTCATACCAGCTTTTAGTCCTATATGATATAATACACTCAACGGTCACTTTATTAGGTACACTTGTCCAACGGCTCGTTAACCCAAATTTCTAATCAGCCAATAATAGGGCAGCAACTCAATGCATTTAGGCATGTAGACATGGTCAAGACAATCTGCTGCAGTTCAAACCGAGCATCAGAATGGAGAAGAAAGGTGATTTAAGTAACTTTGAATGTGGCTTGGTTGTTGGTGCCAGACGGGCTGGTCTGAGTATTTCAGAAACTGTTGATCTACTGGGATTTTCATGCACTACCATCTCTAGGGTTTACAGAGAATGGTGCGGAAAAAAATAAAATATCCAGTGAGCGGCAGTTCTGTGGACGCAAATGCCTTGTTGATGCCAGAGGTCAGAGGAGAATGGCCAGACTGGTTCAAGTTGATAGAAAGGCAACAGTAACTCAAATAACCACTCGTTACAACCAAGGCATGCAGGAGAGCATCTCTGAACGCACAACACGTCGAACCTTGAGGCGGATGGGCTACAGCAGCAGAAGACCACACCGGGTGCCACTCCTATCGGCTAAGAACAGGAAACTGAGGCTACAATTCGCACAGGGTCACTAAACTGGACAATAGAAGATTGGAAAAACGTTTTCTGGTCTGATGAGTCTCGATTTCTGCTGCGACATTCGGATGATAGGGTCAGAATTTGGTGTCAACAACAAGAAAGCATGGATCCATCCTGTCTTGTATCAACGGTTCAGGCTGGTGGTGGTGGTGTAATGATGTGGGGGATATTTTCTTGGCACACTTTGGGTTCCTTAGTACCAATTGAGCATAGTGTCAACGCCACAGCCTATCTGAGTATTGTTGCTGACCATGTCCATCCCTTTATGACCACAATGTACCCATCTTCTTATGGTTACTTCCAGCAGGATAACGTCATGTCATAAAGCACAAATCATCTCAGACTGGTTTCTTGAACATGACAATGAGTTCACTGGACTCAAATGGTCTCCACAGTCACCAGATCTCAATCCAATAGAGCACCTTTGGGATGTGGTGGAACGGGAGATTCACATCATGGATGCAGCCAACAAATCTGCAGCATCTGTGTGATGCTATCATGTCAATATGGACCAAACTCTCTGAGGAATGTTTCCAGTACCTTGTTGAATCTATGCCACGAAGGAATAAGGCAGTTCTGAAGGTAAAAGGGGTCCAACCCAGTACTAGCAAAGTGTACCTAATAAAGTGGCCGGTGAGTGTATATAGTATTGTAATAACAATAATACTATGAATAATGTATGCATTTGATCTTTCTTGCTTAATTACAGTAAAGCTTTTGTCTTTCACTAGGAAATCTGTGTAGGAATCCTTGGAAATATTGCCTGTTTTCCTGACACATGTGCGACTCTCAGCCAAAACGAGGACTTGGGGTGAGTTACAACTACCATTTCCAGTTGTTAAATCCATTGCTCTTGCTATGTTTCTGATTGCTATACTTCCTGGTTTGTCCACAGTGCTGTGCTGTTGCTTCTTCTGGGAGATTCAGACCCTCCAACCCTTCTAGAAACCACCAGGTATATTTTTAATCATACCTAAATTATTGAAAAGCATAGACATTTATTTCTTCTCCTGATGTTTACAGACTGCTGCTGACCTGTTTGTCTCATAAAGACATCTGTTTCCCATGGCTTGAGCGAATACGACAGCACACATCTGTGTGCTCCAGCGTTTCTTTCATCATGAGCAGTTCTACTAACAGTACTCCACTTTTACCCTATACTTTACATTTATTAGCTTTCTGGTTTGTAAAACTCTAAATGTGTCCGAATATTTCATGCGTTTTCCAGCGGATCTGCTGGAGAAGGTGGGAGAGCTGGTTGACAAACTGTTTGACCTTGATGAAGAATTAATGAAGAACTGGCTCACCTCTCAACCGAATGAGAAGGAGAGAGATGGTGAAATCCATCTGGATTTGAGCTTGAGTCTCATTGAGGCAGCAAAGCAGCTCAGGTAGGAAAGGAGTTGTATCCAAGTTTTGCACCCCTTGTCGACAGACCCAATGATCTTCATCGAGTAGCTAACTTCTCAAGCTCCAGATTTGACAATAATCAAAATACTACTATAACCTTTATTTGTATAGCAAGAAGAAGAAAGACAGAAGCTTATTTCTCAACTTCTGGCTGAAGTACCGGCTGTTTGAAAGAGCTGTAAAAATGACAACCAGGATCAGGCCACTAACTGACTTAGTTTACACTTTGCAGTTATCGGCTAATGGTGATCGCTACTTACAGTGCTGGTCAGATGTTTGCATACACTCACTAAAGGCATGAATGGATAATTTAGGTGTTTTAAAGACATATTGAAATGTTAGAATGAGTAGACAATTGATAACATGAATGAATTGTAAAGAGTCAAAATTAGATGTAGAAGCTCTAATATATACGTAAACAACACTATTATTAGGATAAATGTCCTTTAGCTGGTTGTAGAGTAAAAACATGCTTATTGTGGTTCATGCATAATTTTGGCTGGATATTTCGCCACTCTTCTTATCAACATAGGTAGAGTAGGGCATTTAAACATTTTCACTCTGCTACATTTTTCACTACTACATACATATAAATCAACAGGAACAGATAAAATAAAGACATATCTAAAATAGTCATATTTTGAGCCCAACAGTGAAAACGCTCATTTTTACTATATATAAAAATTGACGTTGCGGGAGAACAAATGCTTTGCCAGGGCATCGTGATGTATGGAGTGTTTCTTTTAGAGCTAAGTTTGTTTAGATAGCTTTTTTTCCCAGAATGAATTAAATCATCATTTAAAAACTGTTTTGTATTTACCCAAGTTATCTTTGTCTGATATTAAAATCCATTTTATCTGAAACATTTAAGTGTGACAAAAAAAAAAAAACATGGAGGAAGAAATCTCTTAAGGGGAAAATACTTTTTCACAGCACTGTATCATTTTGACCTTTTAATGGCAACACTGCACAGTAACACATTTGTTTTGTATTAATAGTTTCATAAAGCCACATTCGAATGAAATTCAATAATAATGATATCTATATTTTTACAGATCTGAGAGTGTAGATGGTCTAGAGGTTTATCTTCACATCCTCCAACTTCTCACCACCGTAGAGGAAGGTATTCAGGTTTTTGGTAAGGTGAATTTTTTAGTTTTCTTTGATTTTTAGTTGTAGATGTTAAAGGTTTCTGGTAATGCAGCATCAAAGAAGGCATTATGTCATTGTTTCCCCAGCGGCTCCCGATGGACCAGGCAGAACTGTGTGGGACTTTGTCAGTGACGTTCTGAGCAAGGACCTCTGCCAACCAGATGATCTTCCGGTCGTCCTGCATGAGCACAAAAACCTCTTAATTCAGGCGTTGTCTGTGCTGCAGGCTCTTTATAGATGCCAGGATCGGTGGTGCAGCAGAAACGACACAAGTAAGTTTTCAAAGAGATCCACTTTTCCACCTGCTTCAGAAGACTTTGGGACTGATTTACCAGATCACCCCTTACTTCATGTTCTTCACCTTGTTTAGTGCATGAGACTTAAAAAGTAAATCAGCAGATAAACTCATTTCATGTTGTTTTGGATTTTTCAGGCAGTTAGAGGTTTTTAAAATCTCTAACTATAATTTCTCTTTTTGTTTTTTGCATCTAGGTCTATTTCTTATTGGGTCAGTCTTTCGGGTGTGCCAACATATTAGTGAGTTCAAACATAAAGCTCACGAAAAAGAAAAGGCCAATGATGAACAGCTGCAGACTCTTGCAGAGATCACCTCTGAGTTTCTAGCCGACCTCTGCAATAATATTCAGAAGGTAATGTTTACTAAGAGTTTTTCCTCTCACAGTTCAGTGAAACAACTTAATTTTTATGTATTGAGATAGATATAAAACTGGGAGGTTGTAAATTATGTCATTGCTCTGTGTTCTGTTCATTGTAGGACACGGTTGCAGATTTGATAAAGAACGATTACCTGACACAGACAACCTGTCAAGCAGCTGCAGCCTGTTTGCTTCCCAGTTTTAAGACTTCTGTAAGTGTTTTCTCTCGAATGATGTATATTTGAACACTAAATAATAATAAAATAGTCTAATTTTATTCCTTTGCTGTATTGTCTGTAATCAGCTACTGTTACAAACATACTGACATTACTTTCAGTGTGAGACAGTATTTAAAGTGTAATTTTTATAGAAGCCAGTAGTGATCTAAACAGGTATCAGATGGTTGTAAGGCAGGCAGTCACTTTAGTGTATTTGAGTCAAAACAGCACTGGTACAATATGATAAAAGACCATTTGAAGTCCTTGTTGTAGATCATCACTGTAAAAGTCAAATCAGACTTCGGTTTAGGCTGATTTCAAATGATTGTACAATTTTATGTGTACTAGTTTTGAGAGAAATGTGTTTACAGCCTACAATATAACTACAGTTTAATTAAACGTCTTTACTGCGTACAAAAAAACCTAAATTTGGTTACAGATTCCTTTCTTTAGAGCCTCTGCACCCCTTTTTTTTTTTTTTTTTCAGGGAATACCAATTGTTTGTTACGTAAGAGTTTAACATAATTTTAGTCTTGCTAAAATGTTTTTCACCCGAGATACAAATTCAAAATAAACTCAAACCTTTGCACCCAGCTCTTGTTTTTAAAATTTAAAGCAGTCAACTTTGTGTTCAAATAATTAAGTTAAAGTTAATTAAGTTAAATTAGTATGAGATTCATGCATATGATGTCACCTGATCTGTATGCACTGTTAATTTTTCCAATGTCCAACTCATTCAGGCACTGATGCATTATGGGTCCTTCTCTTTTTTAGGCATGGTTGTCAAAGTGATGGAGAGAGCTATTCTATGTGCATAGTATACCAGTATATCAGCTGAGATGTACTGCTAATTTTCTGCTAATATTGAGTCCTGTCAGCCTGTTTTGATATTTTGCACCACCATGTAAAGTATTTCCGGGTTGGGTAAAAACATTGTGGTGATAGATGGAACCATCAAGGACATTTTGTAGTTAGAAAGATCATGAATGACAAGTACAGCTCGGAAAGTGCAATATTTTTGTCTCTTATTTCAGAAAGTGAAATTAGTATATAGGTTCATAACACATAGAGTGAAATATTTTAAGCTTGTATTTCTTGTAGTTTTGATGATTATGATTTTCAGGTGATAGAAATCCAGAGTTCAGCACATCAAGAGCTAGAACACATAGACGACTCCTAAACATTGACTACGGATGTCACATTCCTCATGTTAAGCCACTCTTGAACCAGAATCTGGACTGTTGCTCAGTGATCCAAAGTCATCTTTTCAGATGATAGTAAAGTTCGCATTTCATTTAGAAATCAAGGTCCCAGAGTCTGGACAAAGAGCAGAGAGGCACAGAATCCACGCTGCTTGAAGTCTAGTGTGAAGTTTCCATGGTGAGTGATGATTTGGGGTGCCATGTCATCTGCTGGATTTTGTCCACTGTGTTTTCTGAAGTCCACAGTCAATGCTGCCATCTACCAGGGAATTCTAGAGGACTTCATGCTTCCTTTTGCTGACGAGCTTTGTGGAGATGCTGATTTCATTTTTCAGCCTGACCTGGTATCTGCCCACACTGGCAAAGGTACCACAAGCTGGTTTAATGGCCATGGTGTTACTGTGCTTGATTGGCCAGCAAACTTGCCTCACCTGAGAGGAACCAGACCTCAGCAGAACCACAGGCTAATCACCTCCATGCAGAATTGATGCAGTAATTTAAGCAAAAGGAGCCCCAACCAAATATTAAGAGCATAGAAATGAACATACTTTTCGGAAACCAGATATTTCTGTTTAAGATCCTTCTTTATTGATCTTATGTGATACAGGTCCTTCTCAAAATATTAGCATATTGTGATAAAGTTCATTATTTTCCATAATGTCATGATGAAAATTTAACATTCATATATTTTAGATTCATTGCACACTAACTGAAATATTTCAGATCTTTTATTGTCTTAATACGGATGATTTTGGCATACAGCTCATGAAAACCCAAAATTCCTATCTCACAAAATTAGCATATTTCATCCGACCAATAAAAGAAAAGTGTTTTTAATACAAAAAACGTCAACCTTCAAATAATAATGTACAGTTATGCACTCAATACTTGGTCGGGAATCCTTTTGCAGAAATGACTGCTTCAATGCGGCGTGGCATGGAGGCAATCAACCTGTGGCACTGCTGAGGTCTTATGGAGGCCCAGGATGTTTCGATAGCAGCCTTTAGCTCATCCAGAGTGTTGGGTCTTGAGTCTCTCAACGTTCTCTTCACAATATCCCACAGATTCTCTATGGGGTTCAGGTCAGGAGAGTTGGCAGGCCAATTGAGCACAGTGATACCATGGTCAGTAAACCATTTACCAGTGGTTTTGGCACTGTGAGCAGGTGCCAGGTCGTGCTGAAAAATGAAATCTTCATCTCCATAAAGCTTTTCAGCAGATGGAAGCATGAAGTGCTCCAAAATCTCCTGATAGCTAGCTGCATTGACCCTGCCCTTGATAAAACACAGTGGACCAACACCAGCAGCTGACACGGCACCCAGACCATCACTGACTGTGGGTACTTGACACTGGACTTCTAGCATTTTGGCATTTCCTTCTCCCCAGTCTTCCTCCAGACTCTGGCACCTTGATTTCCGAATGACATGCAGAATTTGCTTTCATCCGAAAAAAGTACTTTGGACCACCAGTGCTGCTTCTCTGTAGTCCAGGACTGGGGAATGCGGCACCTGTAGCCCATTTCCTGCACACGCCTGTGCACGGTGGCTCTGGATGTTTCTACTCCGGACTCAGTCCACTGCTTCCGCAGGTCCCCCAAGGTCTGGAATCGGCCCTTCTCCACAATCTTCCTCAGGGTCCGGTCACCTCTTCTCGTTGTGCAGCGTTTTCTGCCACACTTTTTCCTTCCCACAGACTTCCCACTGAGGTGCCTTGATACAGCACTCTGGGAACAGCCTATTCGTACAGAAATTTCTTTCTGTGTCTTACCCTCTTGCTTGAGGGTGTCAATAGTGGCCTTCTGGACAGCAGTCAGGTCGGCAGTCTTACCCATGATTGGGGTTTTGAGTGATGATCCAGGCTGGGAGTTTTAAAGGCCTCAGGAATCTTTTGCAGGTGTTTAGAGTTAACTCGTTGATTCAGATGATTAGGTTCATAGCTCGTTTAGAGACCCTTTTAATGATATGCTAATTTTGTGAGATAGGAATTTTGGGTTTTCATGAGCTGTATGCCAAAATCATCCATATTAAGACAATAAAAGACCTGAAATATTTCAGTTAGTGTGCAATGAATCTAAAATATATGAATGTTAAATTTTCATCATTACATTATCGAAAATAATGAACTTTATCACAATATGCTAATATTTTGAGAAGGACCTGTATTATAATTTTCATAGACACTGAACTTTTGATTTTGTTTAATCTGTAAGCCATTATCATCAAATTTACCAGTAATAAAGGCTTGATATATTTAAATCTGTTTAACGAATCTAGATGTGAGTTTCAGTTTCTGAAATGAGTGACTAAAAACATGACTATAGAAACGGAGGCCTTATCAAGCAAATAAAATGTCTCCTCAAAACTCTCTGCAGGTAAACAACACTTACACCATATTTGAAGTAATGCCGCTATATTAAAAGTTGTGCTAGTTTGGTGTCAATCATTGCAGTAAAGAATTACGGAGTAATTAAAACGAGACATCGGCGTGTTCATGTTGCCTTTACATTGATGGTTAATTGTGCATGTCTGAAATAGGCTTTAAATTCCCCTGTTTAAATAAACTTATTGTGAGCTTAGTAAACCTTCTCTGTTTTTGCTATTTATATCTAGAGGTTTTATTTTAGAGCTGGTGTCCAATTAGTCTGTAGGGTAAACTGTCCCACAACACCACCTCCTGTGGAAAATAAACACATTATTTCCACCCTCTCCTTTCTCTTCTTGTACAGTTCCAGCACCTGCAGGCTGCATTGTCAGAGACTGATCCCCTACTGGCAGATGTGATGAGGACACAGTTTCCTACCTGAGGCTCCCTGCTGACCAGCTTATTATAACAGCCAGTATTTCCTCTCCAAATATTTGCATTTCCATGGCAAAGAAATGGTCATTAATGTTAAACTTTATCATTTCTTTTGATAATTTTACATATTATTTGCTTATCTTGGCGAGATTTAAGCTGCGTTCATGTCTACAGTTTTTAATTAATGACAGAAAGCTGTTTATGATTGACTGTTTTTTATTAAAATTATATGTGCTCAAAGGCTTTTAGTGAATCATTAATATTATGTAACGACAAAGAGATCTAAAACAAACAGTTGGTCAATATGATTCTCATGAAAAGTCGAGGACACCTAAAACACATCCCTGCTCTCTGTTTAACTGAAGACTTATGATAGTGGCAGCCACATTTATTCACACCCTTGGTAAAGAGTGTAAAATATTTAAATGTTTTGGGGTTTTTTTGGTAGGGGTATATGCTTATACTGAAACTTTTTTTGAAAAATCCTACCTTTAATATAAGTAAATTTATTAAGGGGAAAGATAAATCCAACATTTAATGATTCGTCTTTAAACACAATCAGCTCTCACATTTGTTTTTATTTCTAACGGTTCTTAAAAATTAAATATACCTGAAAATCTTTTTCAATTTATATTTTTTTAAAGTTTACTAATCAGAGTTTTAAAGGTTTTTTTGTAGCACTAGTGGCCTTTTATTTTTCCCAGTATTTTTGTGACAGTAGATAGACAAGAAATGGGGACGGAGAGAGAGGCGAAGACATGCGGCAAATGACGCTGGGACCGTGACTCAAACCCGGGACAGCTGCATCAAGGACTAAGGCCTCCATGTATGGGTTGCGCGTTTAACCCCCTACACCACCAGCGCTGCACCCAGGGTTTTGAGGAACATCTGATTAGTAATTCATGACTGTGTTTTTGTCACATTTTTAGGTGTCAATGCCTAAAAAAAACACCTGGGGAGATGAGTCAAGGATGCTCTGTAGTTTGTAGAAAGATAAAAATCCTGAGGCAATCTGCTCTGGTTAGTGTTGGATTTTCAAGCTTAATGTACAGTGCCTTGCGAAAGTATTCGGCCCCCTTGAACTTTTCAACCTCTTGCCACCTTTCGGGCTTCAAACATAAAGATATAAAATTCAAATTTTTTGTGAAGAATCAACAAGTGGGACACAATCGTGAAGTGGAATGAAATTTATTGGATGTGTCAAACTTTTTTAACAAATAAAAAACTGAAAAGTGGGGCGTACAATATTATTTGGCCCCTTTACTTTCAGTGCAGCAAACTCACTCCAGAAGTTCAGTGAGGATCTCTGAATGATCCAATGTTGTCCCAAATGACTGATGATGATAAATAGAATCCACCTGTGTGTAATCAAGTCTCCGTATAAATGCACCTGCTCTGTGATAGTTTCAGGGTTCTGTTCAAAGCGCAGAGAGCATCATGAAGACCAAGGAAGGTCCGAGATACTGTTGTGGAGAAGTTTAAAGACGGATTTGGATACAAAAAGATTTCCCAAGCTATAAACATCCCAAGGAGCACTGTGCAAGCAATCATATTGAAATGGAAGGAGTATCAGACCACTGCAAATCTACCAAGACCCGGCCGTCCCTCTAAACTTTCATCTCGAACAAGGAGAAGACTGATCAGAGATGCAGCCAAGAGGCCCATGATCACTCTGGATAAACTGCAGAGATCTACAGCTGAGGTGGGAGAGTCTGTCCATAGGACAACAATCAGTCGTACACTGCACAAATCTGGCCTTTATGGAAGAGTGGCAAGAAGAAAGCCGTTTCTCAAAGATATCCATAAAAAGTCTCGTTTAAAGTTTGCCACAAGCCACCTGGGAGACGCACCAAACACGTGGAAGAAGGTGCTCTGGTCAGAGGAAACCAAAATCAAACTGTTTGGCCACAATGTAAAACGATATGTTTGGTGTAAAAGCAACACAGCTCATCACCCTGAACACACCATCCCCACTGTCAAACATGGTGGTGGCAGCATCATGGTTTGGCCTGCTTTTCGTCAGCAGGGACAGGGAAGATGGTCAAAATTGATGGGAAGATGGATGGGTCCAAATACAGGACCATTCTGGAAGAAAACCTGCAAGAGACCTGAGACTGGGACGGAGATTTATCTTCCAACAAGACAATGATCCAAAACATAAAGCCAAATCTACAATGGAATAATTCACAAATAAACGTATCCAGGTGTTGGAATGGCCAAGTCAAAGTCCAGACCTGAATCCAATCAAGAATCTGTGGAAAGAGCTGAAGACTGCTGTTCACGAATGCTCTCCATCCAACCTCACTGAGCTTGAGCTGTTTTACAAGGAAGAATGGACAAGAATTTCAGTCTCTCGATGTGGAAAACTGATAGAGACATACCCCAAGCAACTTGCAGCTGTAGATTTGCGACTTGCAGATTGTGTCCCACTTGTTGTTGATTCTTCACAAAAAATTTTATATCTTTATGTTTGAAGCCTGAAATGTGGCAAGAGGTTGAAAAGTTCAAGGGGGCCGAATACTTTTGCAAGGCACTGTAGATGGCTTCTATTGCTCCTTCACACTCTTGCATGTTGACATTATTAGATGACATCTTTGGATCGTCGAGTCAAGTGGCAACGACACAAACACTGAGTCAAAGGTAGGGCTAGTGACTTACCTTGAAGGCTCTTCTTACTGCTACTTTTAAGCCTGATATGTGCATGTTCAGAACTTAAGCATTTTCAATGAGATGACATATCTTCAAGAAGCAAGAAAAGCCCAGTTTTCTTTCTACCTTAGGATGTGTCCTGGATGATTGAGAATCTATACCAACATATCACCAGACACTAAAATCCACATTTTGCGGCCATCTCAGTCCCAGACCTCAATTATTCACATAACCTGTGGAATGAGCTGAAGACAAGTGAGCATATTAAGACTTTGGACAATCTAGAGAGATCATGTAAGGAGGAATGGCCATAGGTCCCTCTCTCTGTATGCACCAACTATGGTAATTGTTATAGAAAACCAAGAACTATCTTGGTATATTTCAAGGCTGCTTTCTCATCACACGTCTTTTATAAGGAGCGCCAAAAGCATCTTTGGTACTGCATGTGCCCAAGCAACAATCAAAACTTAATAAGTTGTGTGTGTCACTAAACGTTCAAATGTTATTTTGTAGCTTGGTGTAGCTTGACCAACAATAAATCCTTACCAGGTGCATTTTATAAGTTTGCATTTCCACATAGGACAAAATAGCACTGAGTCACCTTTTTTAAGCATATGAGTAATGATGCTGATGATGAGATCAAGTGTTTACCAAAGGGTGACAGTCACTTGGCAAGGACAAAAACAACAGATGAAAGGCTCGAGCCTGGAAACAATAAACTAATTTGGTTTCCAAATGAAGCGTTTCACCCACTCACTGAGAAGAGCCCAGCAGCCTCCAGCGAGCTTATGAAGGCCCCTTGAATATAACAGCTCTTTAATTAAAGCTTGGATTGATATGTAGAACACTCTTTCTAATGGAAATCGCTGGGTGTCAATGTTGGATGTAAGAAAGGAGGATCTTCCTGTGATTAGGAAAAAGCCCTGTCTTCTTTTTTTAAGCAAGGTCTCTTTGGACACCCCTGCTCGGACCTGTGATACAGGCAGGTTACCATTGTCGTCATGAGGAAGCAATGCCAAGCTTGTATTTTAAATGACCCCCCTGTAGCTAATCATGCTTGGCCTTTCACGACTGCTCATGGCCAGTGATGGGCACTCTCCTCTGTCTGCAGGCCTCGCTGCCAGGCTAGTCATGTCACAGAAAATTAGAGTTGAAGCCCAGATGTTTCCC
This sequence comes from Girardinichthys multiradiatus, assembly GCF_021462225.1. NCBI lineage: Eukaryota > Metazoa > Chordata > Actinopteri > Cyprinodontiformes > Goodeidae > Girardinichthys > Girardinichthys multiradiatus. The sequence continues at coordinate 23,857,215 of NC_061795.1, read as the reverse complement.
GCTGCCCTGCCAAACTTCATTGTCTGCCTGCCAGTCTTCTCAGCAGCATGATGTAACCTGACTTTATGAACAAAACACAGCTGGCTGGTAGTCATTTGTTCAGTGCATAAAGCTTACACATCACTGAGACAGAGACAATTCAGGTGTATTTGACGCTGATGCGAAATGTCACATGTGAAGTTTCCATTTCCCTCAGACCCTACAGGATTCACAGTTTCTTTAAACGCCAAGATTTTAGTGGTGGATTTCAGATTCATCGAAACATCGAACTTTGCATTACATTCTTGGTGCATATATAGATTACTTAATGCTTTCTAACATTTGTTGATTTTAAATACATTGAATGTAATGACTTATTGAAGAAAAAATAAAGAAATATGCAAGTATGTTTTAAATAGATTCCTCATAACAAATGAGTGGTCTACCTCCTCCTGAATAGAGAAGAGACTTCATAAAGGTCTCATGTTTTGCACTTCCCTCACTGATGCTGTGGTATCAGATGTCACTGGGCATGCAGGGAGGATCATGGATGAACAGGGAATACGTGTGCACTTTCACGTAGCCTCTCCTTTGATTCGAAGGACTCGCTCATTCACCAGCACCTGCATGGAGAAGGCGTGTTAACAAAGACACATGATGCTAGTGGATGCAATCAAAGCCCAGTTCAGCTCATTTCCTGAGTTCCCCGCCTCTCCATCTCTTGTCAACAGACTCACAATGAAACGTTCCTTTTATGTAATTTCCCAAACATCACACGGTCTGACCTTTATCGCTTGTAAAGACAAGTGATGCTGCAGCACTGATATTTCAATTTTTCTTGCCAGCATGGTCTGGTTTTTTTTCCAATAGCTTATCTCTTGAAATATTGTAATAATAAAGTGCACACTAATTAATCCTTGCAAATTATGACCTATGACTCTGCTAATTCACTTTTTACAGTTATCAGCACGTTAGCTAAACACGGTTGACTTTCACATAGAACCAGCATCGTTTCAAGAAACCTAATTATCAAATTTATTTGACAAAGACTTTAGTTCGCAATTTATTGCTTTGTTGCTTAGTAAAGGATCAAGATACATTAGCTGTATATCCATCAAAAGAATAATTACCTTATTGTTTTTTAAGCTGTAGTTCAGTAACAGTAATGCTATATTTTCATCATTAGATATACAGCGGTTAAAAAAAGATATAGAACACACCAGAATTTTTCTCAGTCGATTTATTTCTAATTTTTCTATTGAGATAAAGTTTACACCAGATGATGGCAACAACACGAGTCATTCACATTTCCAAGAAATCACAGTAAATGAAATCAAGCAGGATATTATGGGTAAGAATTTGAAATCAGACAGGAAATAAGTATTGAACACATTTGCAGAAATGTATTAAATACTTTGTGGTAATGGCAACTTCAAGGCGTCCCCTGTAAGGGTAAATTTGCCAATTTATTGTGAATTTAAACAATTCTTTCACACAAATTGTCTTCAGGTCTTGAAGGATCTGGGGGTCATGTCTATGCATTTTGATCTTCTGTTTTTCCATAGATTCTCATATGAATACAGGTGATGGACTTTTCCATTCCAGCTATTTTACTTTCTTTATCTGAAACAAATTAAGAGTTTCCTTTGCTGTGTTTTCAGGACAATAGTATTGCTTGGAATCCACACTTATTTTATCTTCAAATTCTAATCAAGAATGCCCCGGTCCATTTCTCAATTCATCCTTCCTTTAGTTATACAGTATAAAGGTTACCAGTGCCATATGCTACTGAACAGTGCACAACATGATGTTTGCACCAATAAGCTTCAGTTTTGACACGGGTTTTTTTGGGTGATGTGCAGAGCCATTTTTCCTCCAAACACCGTGTCTACAATGACATTCAAAGAGTTCAGCTTTGGTCTCAACTGGCCAGACTATTCTCCCAGTATTTCACAGGCTTGTCCTAGTGTTCTGCAACAAACTTTAAACTATTTTTAATGTGCTTTTCTTGGCTGGATAATGGAATAAAAATGGAATAATGGAATAAAAAAACAATATTTACTGAGAAAAACATTGCACAAAAACATCTAAAGTAATCAGCTGAGTTATGGAAAATGTTTCTGCGAGCATTAGACGCTACTTAGAGTGAAGTTTTTAAATCCCCATATGTTCTCAAATGTAGATATATTTTTTATATATTATTAAATTTGTTTAATGCATTGTTTTGTATGTGGAAGGTGTTTGAAAGGTGGAGCTCACCCCTGTCCTTGTGTACACTGATGCCTTTCACCAATAGCCAGAAGCAGATGCTGTTGTTTGCTCTGCATTGAAAGACTAGGGGCTAATTACAGAGAAGCATTCCTGCCACAGGAAGTGTGCATAAGCTGACTATTCACTGTTCTGATTAGTTAGTTGTGTAAACAAACCCTGGGATCAGGTGAATGACTGGAAAACTATTGATGAGGAAAGGTCCTTGAATATTTGGAAATTTCAGTACTTGTGGTATAATCAGTGATGGAAAACAAGACCAGATGTCCTGAAGAAGATGAACTTTAGCTTATTGTTTTTGCAACAAAAAACCAGTAAAAAAAAAAAATGCTGAGCTCTTTTTAAAAACAAAATGCACAAATAATTATTAACCTATAACTAAACATTTATTGTGCGCTATTTTAACAAGGCAATAAAATAAGGCTGAAACCTTATGCCTTGTCACCTTTTTAACTCCAGTTGTGTTGTTAATTTTTTTGTCATCAACATATTTCAGTCACACATCTTCAAACAAACTGCAGACTTGTGCTCTAATTTCTGACTCTTTGTGGTGTATACAAAAGGAGAAACTGTTATATTGTATTCGTCACCTTCACCGTTACTTATCTTCCAAATGCTCAGTGAGAAGCAGTTCACTTTTTGGTTTTATTAAATCTAGTGCTTACTACCCTGACAGATTAGCCAAGGAGATCTCCAGCGGCCTGATGCTCAGACCCTGTGAGTAAATCCGTCTGATTGGAGTGAACAGAACTAGGACAGATTGGCCAGACTGAAGCTTTAACACACAGACATCAGTCTGTGCCAAACCTCATACATAAGGTTTAGTTTTAATGATGTTTCATTTTGAAATGTATTTAATTTCTTCTGCAGAGCTTTTAAGATCAATGTTGAGCTTGAAGCTCACATTGTGATGCAGCAGTGGCATAAAAGACAGATTACTGATGGTCTGACTGACATATCTGGCCTCAGCAGCTGCTTTATATAATGTGTATCATTTGTTTTTATTATTTGTTAAGTTATAATCCCTGTTCAATCCTTATTGCAATATCAGTTTCTGCAAAATTGCTATTGCAATCGACTGCTCGGATGCAATATTTGGTAAGCTACTTTATTCCGTAAGCTGTGCACTGAAATTCTCCTTGCCAATAACATCTTTAGCCAGTATACGTTTTCTATATGTATGCACGTGATCAAATTACAATTTCTAAAACTAGTTATTGTACATTTAACTTGTCATTTTTAAATGCTTTCTATAGATAATTCTTTAATAAATAATATTTAAACAATATTTTGTACCGTGGTGTGAAGGGATGTTTTGTAAAATCATTTTAAATTGAACAATTAAAAATAATCAGTAATGGCTAAATCTTGATCTCAAATGAACAACATTCAGTCTGCTTCTTTATAGTTCACCCTTGACTTCTTCTAAATTACCCTCTGAGTGGTGTTGAAAAAAAGCATCCCTACACCATGATGCTGCCACCACCATGTTTCATGGTGGGGATAGTGCTTTCAGGGTTGATGTGCAGTGTTAGTTTTCTGTTACACATAGCATTTTTAATGCAGGCCAAAAAGTTAAATTTGGGTTCTCCCACCTGAGTTTTGGATCTCTGCAGCCCTTCCAGAGTTACCATAGGTTTCTTCGCTCACAGTTGATTTAGGCATTACAGTACTCCGTCCGTCCATCCGTCCGTTCGTTCATTCATTCATTCATTCATTCATTGTCTCCCACTTATCTGACATCAGGTCACAGGGCTAACAAGTCTAGGAGGGAAGCTCAGACATCCCTCTCCCCGGCGATATCCTCCAGCTCATTCTGGGGGATCCCAAGGCATTCGAGGCCAGTTGGGATATGGTATCTCCAGCAAATGCTGGGTCTTCCCCAGGGTGTTCTCCTAATGGGATGTGCTTGGAAATCCTCCAAAAGGAGCCGCCCAGGAGGCATCCTGATAAGATCCCCCAACAACTTCAACTGATTCCTGTTAATGTGGAGAAGCAGTAGCTTTACTTTGCAGATGATGAAGCTCATCCTATCTCCAACGCTTAGTCTGGCCTCCCTATTGGGGAAGCTAATTTTTGCCGCTTGTATCTGGGATCTCATACTTTCAGTCATGATCCATATATCATGAGAAAAGGTAAGGGTTAGAATGTAGACAAACTAGTAAATCAAGAGCTTTGCTTTTTGGCCCAGCTCTATCTTCACCACAGCAGACTGCAGCAGACCATCAACCCAATATTACATAAAAATAATAATAATAACACAAATAATATTAATACCACTGCACTACAATAAGGATGGAAAAATGTTAAGAATTATAATAAGGTTTTTGCTGAAAAATGACCACTAATGGCCTGTATATTCTTTGTTGTCTAGAAGCATAAAAATACCCTCTAAGTGGTTAAACAGATAGCTTACACTTTTGACTTGGAGTATGCTGTTCAGATACACAGAAAAACAATTATCCTACTTCCTGTAGCGATACTTCTGTACTGTGTATTTTTAAACTGAATGAAACATGACATATAAGAGGTCTCTGACTGAGATCTGATCCAGATGCTTGCGTGACCAGAGAAGATCAAAGACAGGACCAGAGTGTCTGCATCACAGAAGTCATATCTGTGAAAATGTAGCAATAAGTGAATTTGAGAGAGCTTTATCCTGCTCCACAGTGACTGAGGTTGATGAAAGTCACTGCTCATTACTGAATCCTGAACAATACCAACTGCTCTCATTGGGCTTTGTACCTACAAGGTTTCTAACAGCTGCTGTTAGAAAGATATGGTCAATGAATTAGTTTCATTTATAACATTTCTTGTTAACTGTATAATATTTTCAAGGTTTTATAATGTGTTAGTTTGATCCTGGTTAAACATCTCTTGATAAACCCTGTTTAAAATGGACAGCCATTAAAGGGATAATTAAGTTTGAACATATTGTTCAGTCCATCCAGATACAGCAAACATCTGGAGGAAGATGCTCTGGTCAGGTGAAACCAACCTTATGTCCTACATGTAAAACTTGAGTATGGATAAACAATAACACATCACCCTAAACACGAGGAAACAGGGTGTCGGCTGCATAATGTTTTTCGATGGCAGGGATAGGGAAGCTGATCAGAGATGGATGGAGATGTAAACAGGCAAATCCTGGATGAAAGCTTGATGAAGTCGGAAGACTTTAGACCTGGGAGGAGGTTCCAGCGGGACAACAAACAGCCAGAGCTTCAGTAGACTGGTTTAGATCCAAGCACATCATTGTGTTGTAATGTCCCAGTCAAAGCCTATACCTACATCTAGTCAAGTGAAGGCATTTACTCATACTTCCATATAATCTCAACATTTTTTTTTTCAAAACATGATGTTGACATCACAATTAAACATGTTATTAGAGTTGACATGCCTATGAGGTGCACAGATTTAAATTCTATCTCAGTGAAAAGACCCATTTGTGTATTTGTGGACTAAACTGAACACCAATAACAGGTAATGTTAGGATACTTGATGTTGAACTTTACATAATATAATCTCTAATTATGGTCCATTCTGCTCCATGCACGGGTTTATGCCACTGTCTAACCCATGAAAGTGGATGTAGGTTCAGTTCTAGAGAAAGGGGGAAGTACCCTTAACTGCCTCCTGAGTTGTGTAAAGCTCAGCTCATGTCACGAGTGACACAGAGCAGGCCCACCTGAGACAAAACAGTATGTAAATCAGCCACATGTAGCAGTGCATGAGACCTGTGACCCAGTGAGAAGCTAAAAGTGCCTTTGTCCTGTGTGTAAGGTGACCAAAGCTTATAGAACATGAATTGTTATCTGTTTAAAGTAATTAGATCTTTCAGGTTCATTGCTCTCATCTCGATTCTAACCGGCTGAAGCCACTTAAACCCTTTTCACTAATTGTGTTGATCTCATTAAGAAAGGGTGTTAAATAGAAGAAAACAAACAGATTATGTTTACGTGCACAAGAGGCCAGAAGAGCTTACATAGTGGGAGAGGAGATTTTTAAATGGGGGGTTGTTTGCATCACTTGAATAAAGTCAGGTGGGCTACACTAAAATCCTCTTATAAACTAACCTTTTCTCAGCGGTCAACAAACAAGTCTTTTAAATCCTTCTGTGAAAGTAAAGCAGATCGAGCATAAATATAACTTTTCGATCCAATTTTTCACGTTTTCTTTTTTATATTAGTGTAGTTAAATTAATTCAGATAAAACTAATACCGGTTCCTTCTCATAAACACTGTAAGACTATTAGAAAACACCAACTCTAAATATTTTGTCCTTTAGGAAAAATCTGCATTCATGACTGAAGTCGTTTCAGGCCCTTAGATGGAAAAAAGACTCATTTTTCCCTCCAATGACGTGGGAGGCGCTGCTCTTTTTCCATTTGCTGCCGTGGGGCAGATTATTGCCCCACCCGTGTCTCTGAGTGGTTAAATATGTCCGCAGCTCCTCGGAGTTGAAGAACCCCCCCCCCTTAAAAGAAGGCGTAGGCTAATTTGAGTAATTTAGCTGCGTAAAAACTAGATAAAAACACCTTAATAAACTGGAGCACCTTAACATGTACTCGAATAAGGTGGAAGGACCACGCAGAGGAAGATCCTTTGACTCCATGAACATAGGCTTTGAGGAAAAACTGCTCAACAATGAGGTAATAAAGAAGAAGGAAAGTGTTTGAACTTATTATTATTTTAGAACAAAAATGTATTGCTGCTTCTTTGACTTGTTCTTTTCTTGAAAAGTCTTGAATGCACGAACCGAAACTCGCATGTTGTTTTTCTTTTTAATCATTTTTACTTTACGGGAAATACTTTTGGACAGTAATGGATTTGTTCGGATCGTTTCAAGATTTCACCTTGCCCTCAGCGCAGATTAAGTTTTGCCCTATTTAAAATTTCGTCAAGATTTAGGAGGGTTAAATCCATGTAGCCTAATGATTTGGCTGATGAAAACGCAGGGAAATATGCAACGATTTGCCTGAAGTTTCTGATGTTCGCACGTGAGAAAGACACGTTTCACATTCAATGTGTAGTTGTGCTTTATAAATCCAAGCATGCAAAAAGTTCTTCTCAGAAAACCATATCAATACTCTTATTTTTCCCGCTCAATCACGTCAAAATCTATTGGATGAAAACACATTTTAAAGCGCAAAAAATTAAATAATAATAGTGATTCCGTAATTTAACGCAAAGTCTGGATAAGCAATATTATTAACAAAACGTTTATATTTAGACTGTACAAGTGATTTTTTTTCTGAAGAGTTTCATTCCACCTCCCAGTTTCCAAACGGTGGTTAGAGAAGCGTTTGATAAGCTTTCAAGATGCAAGGAGCTAATAATAGGCTTCCCCGCTCACTAAATGAGATTGCTGTAAGGCGATTCTTTGAGACAGAGACAAGTTCATCTTGGTTAAACCGAGACGCAAGGAGTTGACCCCTGTCCATCGTCCTGATCCAGTCTCCCATGCACTAATGCTTTGTGGGACGATACGGACCAGGGTGCACGGAAAACTGCTCCGCCACGCCGTTTACACCATGTACGAGAGGAGAAATATGGTAGGAAGTGACTGAGTGAGCTGGTTTTTACTCTTTCTTGCAGCTGCCCTCCACCTGTAGTCCTTAATGTTAAGATTTGTATGTAAAAAAAAGACATTTTCTTTGTTAAGTTATTCAATTCTGCATCGCGTCTTAACTGTTTTTTGTTTTTTTTCACTAAAGTTCATTAGAAACGCTGCAGTCAATGAAAACAGATTAGTTTTGCGTTGCAGTATCGGAAGGGTCGCACAGGATTATGTAAATTTTCCCCTGTCGTGTGCAGCCATGAGTCAACGTGAGAGCGCTGTCGGAGGTGCTGAAACGCTCAACCCAAGCTAAATCCTGTCGCCATCTGCAGTTCATTTCTGCCCAAATGTCTGAAACGAACAAATTCTTACTTCGTGGTATTTGCCCACGAACGTCTTCAACTTTGACCGTATTTGACTCTCACCTCCACTGGTGCGAGTGATGCACGCACATGAGACAAGATGTTCACAGGATTTTTCGGATCGCTCGATGCTCTTAAGTGATTAGAAGTTGTGCATTCGCGTCATGACGCGCGCTCAGCTTTGGTTCAGGCGTAACATGCGTTTATTATGGGACCACAGCATAGATTCAAGAGCTAACTAATCTTTGATTTCCATCAACAGATAAACAAGTCAACCTTCACAAAAATCGAAGAAGACACAGAAAAGAAGAATTCATCAGAGAAAGGGAGGGCAACGATCATCTTCTCTCTCAAAAATGAAGTGGGAGGACTTGTGAAGGCTCTCAAACTCTTCCAAGTATGAGCCCTTTCGTAAACGTTTTTCTAATTTTATTTATTTATACATTACTTTTTGAATAGTGTGCTGTGCTCTACACATTAATTGATTTTGTGATGTTGATGCAAGATTAATCAGTTTGAATTTTGCTTTTGTATGGTTTATTGCAGGAAAACCATGTCAACCTCGTACACATTGAGTCCAGAAAATCCAAAAGACGCAACTCTGAGTTTGAAATCTTCGTGGACTGTGACAGCAACCACGAACAACTAAACAAAATCATCCATCTACTTCGGAAGCATGTGAATGTGGTAGACATGGACCCTCCAGATAACTCCTGTCTGCTTGAAGAAGGTGTGGACAATGACAAAAGTCATAAAATTGAAAAATGCTTTTAGAAATCTGTTTTAAATACATTAGGGTTCCGTAACAATTTTCCCAATTCTTTTCAGACATGTATGACGTACCTTGGTTCCCAAAGAAAATTTCCGACTTGGACAAATGTGCTAACCGTGTCTTGATGTATGGCTCTGAGCTGGATGCTGACCACCCGGTAAAATATCAGACTACCGAGCAGCTTCAAGAAGGTAAACTCCAAAACTTAGACACAATCTTATAACTGTATGCTTCCCATTTCCAGGGTTTTAAGGACAACGTCTACCGCAAAAGAAGAAAGTATTTTGCTGATCTTGCTATGGCCTACAGACAGTAAGTTTCTGTGTATTTAAACAAGTATCTTTAAAATATCTGTCATTTTAATAGCACTAAGTAATAGAGCCAATGCTTTCCCAGAACTTTGAGGGTAATTACTTAGCAGGTTTACCAAATAGGTACCTTCATGGAACTTTAATGGAGCTTACAAGGTTCTTTCACAGAACTTAGAGGTTACTTTTGTGTATCAACCACCCAGACCTCTCAGGTCTTCCGGCTCAAATCTACTCTGCATACCCAGAATCAGAACCAAACATGGAGAAGCAGCTTTTAGTTCTTATGTTCCACTAATCTGGAATAAACTCCCAGAAAACTGTAAAAGCGCTGAAACCCTAAATTGCTTTAAATCAAGATTAAAAACGTGTTTATTTAGAGTGGCTTTTGACCGTGTTATCCAAACATTATTAGTTAAGTTTTCAGTCCAATTTTCCTTTCATTTTCTTATCCATCATTCTATTCTCTATTTTTTTTTTAATTACCTCTGTTGTTTGATTTTCTGTAACATTGTAATGTTTTTCCTTATGTACAGCGCCTTGAGTGCCTTGTTGCAGAAAAGTGCTATATAAATAAACTTGACTTGACTTGACTTTACTTTTAAAAACTTACAAGGTACTCGTTGAGGTTACCTTACAAACCAAGTACTTTCCTGGAACTTAACGGGTGCTTTTAAAGAATTTAGAGATTACTTCACAAAGTTTTCCAGGAACTTTAAGAGAACTTCTTTAAACTTTTATGGAGCTTAATGGTTGCTACATCTCAAGTACTTTCCTAGATCTTAGTAGGTACTTTGTTGAAACTTAGAGGTTTCTTTTCAAAACCTTTGGAAAAGTATTTTGTAGGTTGTGTAAAGCATTACTATATTTCGGGAAAGTAACAAGTAAGTTCCCTGAAAATACCTTACAAAAGTTTATGTTTCTCACCAGTGGGGATCCCATCCCTCATATTGAGTTCACAGAGGAAGAAGTGAAGACTTGGGGTGTTGTGTACAGGGAGCTGAACAAGTTGTACCCCACCCACGCTTGTCGAGAATATTTGAAGAACCTGCCACTGCTCTCCAAATACTGTGAATGTCGGGAGGACAACATCCCTCAGCTGGAGGATGTTTCACGCTTTCTCAAAGGTGAATTTCATCAAGCCATGTTTAATCAAACATATTGCTTCATTATTAGCAGATACAGTCACAAGCATTTACCTGAACCCTCTTTTTTAGAACGATCTGGATTCACCATCAGACCTGTAGCAGGTTATCTGTCCCCAAGGGACTTCCTCGCTGGTTTGGCCTTCCGGGTTTTCCACTGTACTCAATATGTGCGGCACAGCTCTGACCCCCTATACACCCCAGAGCCGTGAGTAGACTTATCTGTTTTGTTTGAACATAAATTGTTACTGCAGCATGACTGTGCCAAATATTCTGTTATCGTTCATCATGCAGGGACACATGCCATGAACTGCTGGGACACGTCCCACTGCTAGCAGAGCCCAGCTTCGCCCAGTTTTCTCAGGAGATCGGTCTTGCTTCGCTCGGGGCCTCGGATGATTCTGTTCAGAAACTGGCCACAGTGAGTGTCTCAGTTTCAGCCTAATATAATTAAACGTTTATTTTTACATTTTGCCAACCCTATTGTAATTGCTTTTTTCTTTCTTTATGTTTCAGTGCTACTTCTTCACAGTGGAGTTTGGCCTATGCAAACAAGAAGGGCAGCTGCGAGCATATGGAGCTGGACTGTTGTCATCTATCAGTGAGCTTAAGGTAGGAAACATTAAGTCAGGATCATAGAAAACACATATTAATGCACAATGTCATTTCTGACATCATTTTGGTCGGAAAAGGTGTAAAATTTGACATTATCACAGCATATGGTATTTTCCATTTGACATTCAAAGCTTGGTAAAAACATAAAAGACATTCTTATCGAATTGAATGGTCTGAACGTATCCAGTAACAAAGTTTCTAACATTTTCATTGCTTTCTGCTTTTTCTAATAGCATGCACTCTCTGGAACTGCAAGGATAATGCCTTTTGACCCCAAAGTTACATGCAAGCAGGAATGCATTATCACCACATTTCAGGATGTGTACTTTGTGTCAGACAGTTTTGAGGAGGCCAAAGTCAAGATGAGGTTTGTTTATTTGAAATTGTTTTATAATGCAACACCATCATAGGGATACAAATGATCTTCTATAGCTTGGAAATTTCTATTTATAAATTTATACATGTGAAATCCTTATAGGGAGTTTGCCAAGACCATCAAACGTCCCTTCACAGTTCGATACAACCCCTACACCCAGAGTGTAGATGTACTGAAAGACACCCCCAGCATCAATAGCGTGGTCGAGGAGCTCCGACATGAGCTTGACATCGTGGGCGACGCTCTCAGTAGGCTCAATAAGCAACTGGGCGTCTGAATGAACGAGGCACAGCTAAAGTTTGCTGTCTCTGGACCATCCACGCTCACTATGTGATCTCCAGTGCTGCTGTAAAGATGTCTGCTTGTGTTTTTGTCACTGAAATGAATGTGCATCTCTTTATGGGAAATTTCTCTGTTGTCCTCACTGTGTGGTATATAGTTTAAACTATTTACAAGTAAAATAGATAGCTGTGTTTAACTTTAATGTCAGTACGTTCCACAAACCCAAAGAGCTGCTTGATCTGACACAATAATTCTGCTTCCATTGTGCTGAATTCTGTATCGCAAACATTCAATGTGCTTTGACTTTAAAAAAAAAACATTCCCTGTTGTTACTAACACTTAAAATAAGCTCTGGTGTTGTGTAACTGTTATTTTTTTGTAATGTATTTGTTCTGCTCTTCAGTGATAATCTTTATCTTGTTTTTATTCTTTTGTTGTTTGTATTCTGGTCTCTTCTGTGTGCTGTTTAAAGGACATTATGAAAGATAAAAATTAACTCACCAGTGTTATAAGAATGCTTTCATAATTGATTATGACAGACTGGCCTGTGTACACAGTTTGTTTTACAGTGATAATTTTGAATACTTCTTCCTAAAGTGAATACAGTTGTCGTAGTCTGGAAATTCAAACATTATTTTTCTACTGTAAAGAATAATAGGGACTAGGAGTAGGCTGTGTATAAAACTGGAAAAAAAAAAACACAATAAAAAGTTGGATTGTGTCTTCACAATTTTTTTTTTTTAATTAAAATCAAATGCTGTAGACATAATTATCTTTTCAACATTCCCACAGTATCTTCATACATTTTAAAAATCTGAAAATAGTTCAACAAAACAAGACCTATTATTATTACCCCAGGCCTTCCTCAAGATCAGTTGTCAAGACAGCCATAAGAGACAAATAATTATGAGACAATTATGTTTTATTGTTTCCCTCTAATAAGATGTCCATTGCTATCCCTGGTGTACTACATACACAACACTGACTATAAAACACCTTCCCAGTTCCCACCGGACAATCATCTGGGGTGGTTATAGATTATTGGAATAAGTGTTTGCATACTGGAACAAGGTCCACATGATTCAGTGTGTTTTCAAATTACTGTATATAACTTCAACAGCTTACACAAGTAACCGTTCATGTTCGAACAATAAATACATCTAAAACGAATGCAGTAGCATAAATAAACTCATTATGATAGTTAAACTGAACATTTGATGTCTTAAGGCGTGTATTCGGTGAATAACTGGAAGTGGCGACAGTGTCGTAAATCATGTCCGGTTTCCTGCTGGGTGATCCATGGAAACACGCTCACGCCTGACGTTTTGTTTATACGCCTGGGTAAGTTTGTTCTGCTTAGAAATAGCCGGTCTGACTTGTGTTTGTCAGGTCCTGTGCTTATGTGAAGTAAAGTGCCGTGATAATCTAAAGATTATAATTGTTTAAAACTGTTGCTAAGGTTAGCCTAACTAGCTCACAGTTTACTAGCAGCAACACCCCAAACAGAGGCTGTGTATGAATTATTTGAAGTAACTTGGCTATAAGCGTTGTTTGTCTGTTCCGTTTAATGTATTTTATATATGCGTTGTTTTGTTTTAGGGAGCCAACAGCTACGGTCAGCTGGGTCAGAGCCATGTGGAGGACCGGTGTGTACCGTGGCTCTCTGACGGCTCGGCTCTGCAGGACAGGACGGCCCGGGCTGTGGGCGGAGGAGGGGGACACTCTGTGGTTCTCACCGGTGAATGGTTGTTTTTACGGAACTTTATGTAGACAACTGACAGTACCGAGCTCTGTGAGAAGAACTCTTTAGGCGGTTATATAGAGCCCCCTGCTGGACGAATGATTGAATTGCGATTTTAAAAGAAGTTCCTAAACATCTAGAGCTTTATTGATAGAAGTTGCATGATGCCATTTATCATACAGATGACGCCCCGCAAAGCTGCTGTACTCTTATTCAGCAGTTCAGATATGACATAATACATCTCACTCTTTCTGTTTATTCTTTGACTTAATGTTTCACTTTGTTTCTCTGTGGACCTGATCAAACCACAAAAGACCTGGAACTTGTATGGGACTTTAAACCAGTAACTCGCAATTTCACTAGGACTTTGCGGCTCTTGACTTCAAAACGCTTCGACATCTTGTACCAAACAGAACGTGTGTCTTTTATGCACATTTTAAATCAACGAACATTACTTTTAGTCATTTGCTGCCAGTTTATGCAAATTACCCAGAATCTCCGGCTCAAACAAAACATGCAGTCAAGTTTCAGAACTGAAGCTTTGTCTGTAAAATACTATAAAATAATAAGTTACCTCAATGCATTTGCATAATAATTCTCTGCAACACTAAAGATTTATTGTAATTGAAACTTTATTAAGGTAAAAAATTACAACGCTGCCACGTGGGATTTTATTTCTATAATCATCAAGTCTTTACATAAGTAAGTAAAAAGTAAAATTTTATGTCTATAGCACCTTTCACAGAGTAATTAAAACACAAAACACATCAAGCAAGGTATTTCTGAATAAAAATGCCTTTAGTTGTTTCTTGAAGGTCTGTGGAGTCTGTGCAGCATAGGCACAGTGGGAGAGCGTTCCAGAGCCTTGCAGCCTCTGCCTAAAAAGGGCGGTCTCCATGGGTTTTAAAATGGGTTCGTGGTACCACCAACAACATTTGACTTGAAGACCTCAGAGTCCTAGATGGAAATAGAGGATCCAATGGGTCCAGAATGTATTTAAGGGTCTGACCACGGATTGCCGTGAAGGTTAAAACCAGAAATTTGAAATTAACCCTGTAGTGAACAGGGGGCCAGTGCAAGGAGGCCATGTTTGTCTTTATTTATTTTACATAATAAATATGCTCCTAAATACAATGCCAATTTACAATAACAATAATATAAAATAAAATGTCATTTTTTTTAAGGTGTTTCAATAACAAACTGATAAGTTGCTATAAAAAAGGACAGTTCTGGGATAGGGCTAACTGTGAAAGGAAACATCAGCACTTTCTGCTCAGTGGTGCTCGCTGGTTGTTTATTGTTGCTCTGTCTTCAGTCAAATTCAAAGTTTAGGACATCAGACTTTGATCTAAGCCTGTCTTTACTTTGGATTTGGCATGAGTGGAAAGACTTAACTAACCTGGTCCCATCTCTGTCATAACCTCAATCAAGCATCTACATTTTGAAGCACATGCTGCGTTTACTTTCACTAAACAACACAGTGCTTGTTTTTCTAAGGTTTTTCTTTTTCTTCTGTGTTGAACAGGAAGTGGAGAGGTCTTTGTGTGCGGACAGAATCACAAAGGCCAGCTGGGACTTGGTCACAATACTGATGTCTTAACTCTTCAACTCTGCCCCGTTTTAAATCACAAAGTCGCAAATGTAGCCTGCGGCTGGGATTTCACTCTTCTCCTCACTGGTGAGTAGAGAACGCTGCTTAGAAACCACATCTTAGTAACAAATGGGTATTTTAATGTTTGTTGATAGATTAGTTGACTCAAATAACTGCATGGATCATCATGTCAAATTCACAGTGGATACATTTCAGTATTATTATGCAGACCTATCGTTACAAAATAAAGCTTATTTTAACCACAGTGCATCAGTGTTTGCTTCCTCTGCTGTAATAAACTGAAAATGGATCTATGGTCAAATTAGCCTCTGTTTAGAGAATGAATCAGTCAGTATAAAAATAAACACAAGATGATAACATATTTCATCCTGACTTCACATCTCTTAAAATAAGAAGATCTCATAAGACTTTGCTACACCCTGCCTGTTGAAACTGAAGCAGAGCCTAAATCATGGGTGTTAAACATGGTCAAATCTCCATTTCCATATGTCAGTGTTATCTAACCTGGATTAGCTACTAGTTCTTTGGAAGTAATGTTGTTTTAAATGCCAACAAGACTGACACCAGGAGAAAAGGTTGACCACTTGCTTCCTTTTCCTCAACGCCTAAAACCAGCATTTATAATTTTGGTTTAGTAACTGACTCCTCTTTATAACAAATTGTTTTCTCTTTATGAATTTTTTTCATTACACTGGTAACTGGATTATATTAATCTCATCTTTCATTCCTCCAAGCTATGCAAAAATGCTGCAGCCAGACCACTAACATAATTTAGTAAACTAGCTCATAATTTTTCTTTTTTAAACAGTTTACTTTGACTCCCAGGAGATGTTTAAAATCCTCTAGAGCTCTGATTAACCAGGCTCCAGATGATCTCTTCCATCTTCATAAATAGAGAGCGGCTCATAGGCTTCAATTGCTGGCTCAGGATTTGTGTCTCATACAAGACAGAAACCTCTTTGATGCTCTGGGTCCAGGAAAATCATCCGTTCTGATTGGGTTTCGTTGATTCTGTTTTAGAAAGCAATTAAAACCTCTGTAGTGATTTCTGGCTGTCTGTCAAAATATAAATACGTTGTACTTGCTTGCTTTCTTGTTTTTATGCAGATGTTTTTTTTCTTGTAACCCTGACAGATTCTGGCCAACTGCTGGTATGTGGTTCTAATGCATTCGGACAGTTGGGTGTTGGACAGACAGTCACACACACTGCTGAGCTTCTAGCTGTTGAGGTGAGTGCATGTCAGCCATGTCTTTAATTATACAAGTGCACCTCAATGAAATAGAAGATTATTAAAAAGAGAATGTATGTCAGGATTTCACTCAAAAAGTGAAACTCATAGATTCATTACACACTGATCTTCTTATTGACAATACTCCATAGAGTCTCTGTCAGGTTCAGTTAGGTTTGTCTGTCAATCAAGCACAGTGAAATCACCACCTTGAAAGCAGGTATTGGTACGTTTTCAGCGTGGGCCAGTGCCAAGTCTAGCAGGAAAATGAAATCAGCATTTCCTTATAGCTTGTTAGGAGAGGGAAGCATGATGTGCTCCAATGTTTCCTGGTAGACAGCTGGGGTGATTTTGGACTTGATCAAAAAAAAAAAAAGTGGACCAACATCAGCAGATGACCTCGCTGCCCCGATCATCACTGCCTGTGGAAACTTCACACTGTATCTGAAACAGCCTGGATTATGTCTTTCCACTCTTTCCCCGGACACTAGGGACTCTGATTTCTGAGCAACAGTCCAGTCCTATTTCTGCTTAGCCCAGGTAAGACGCTTCTGATGTTGTCTTTGGTTCAAGAGTAGTCTGACATAGGCAGTGCAACAGTTTCACCCCATGTCCTCAACATGTCTGTGTGTAGTGGCCACACCCACCCTGTGAAACTCTCACAAAGTTATCCCTGTTTATCCCTGTTGCTTTTGTACCCTTTTCTGCCAAACGTCTTCTTTCTATTCAACTTTTTCTAAATATGCTTGGCTACAGGAATGTGAATAACCAGCTTCTTTAGCTTACCCTCCTTATTTAGGGTGTCAATAACTGTCTGCTGCATATCTGTCAAGTCAGCAGTCTTCCCCATTATTGTACAGGCTCTAACATGACCATAACATGACATTAATGTATTAAAATGTATAGAAACTGGCGGCGCAGGTGTTTAAGTGCTCGACCCTGTACGGAGGCCTTGGTCCTTGATGCAGGCTGTCGTGGCATCGAATGGCTCCTTCCCCCGCTCTCTCCACCCTATTTCCTGTCAACTTACTTTAGAAAAATTGGAAAAATAAAAACCGCTAGTGTCTAAAAAAAATACCTTATTTCCTGTGTGACAGAATTTTATGGTTTTCAGTAGCTGTAAGCAATAATCAAAACTGAATAAACGCTTGAAATCTATCACTGTGTGTAATAAATCTATGTAATGTATATCGTTTATATATTCTAATTTACTGAGATGCACCTGTATATTCTCTCTGCTTCAGAGTTTTACAAACCTCACTTCTTCAGATCCGATGAATAATTGTGCTGTTCGTTCTCAGGCTCTGAAGGAGCCAGTGGTGAGTGTAGCAGCCGGACTAAGACACTCACTTGCAGTTAGTGGTAAGGTAGCCCCATAGACTGACTGTTTTTTTGTTTTCATGTAAGAGTGAAGCCATGAATCCTGTTTTTCTGTTCAAGCCTCAGGGTCTGTGTATCAGTGGGGAACCGGTCTTTTCAGTCATGCTAAGAGAGCGCTCAGTCCCCACCCTGTTCCATCACATCTGAACTCCAAGGTTCCCTGTCTGGTACCAGGTAACATGCACTGAGCTGAAATACCAACAGTGGCAGAATAAATGACCGCTCTTTATTCTAGTGGTAATTTAAAAATGTGACACGTGTTTTTTGCCAACGCTGCAGGTCTCAGCCTGAGGAAATCACACCTTGTAACAGCAGGTTCGGCACACTGTGCGTTCTTAACAGGTAAGAAATTTGTGCTGACTAGCTTAAACAAGCTTCATGTTTTGGCTTGTCAAATACTGTCACGTTTATTTTGTTATTAATCAGACTGTAACCTGAAACCATGTCTTGTTAGTCTCAGCTGCTCTTAGGTTCCCAGGAAGGCTGTCAGGGGTCATAAAAAGTAAAAGTTTTAGCTTTAAAGGCCGATGAAATACCTGCATCTGGTGATCTGTGGGATCTGGAAGGCACAACAATAAAAACTCAGACAAATACTTGAAGCTAAAGCCATTTATGGCTTTTAAACATATTAAACGACTATTATAATCAGCCCTTTAATAACACAGAAAGAAAAGCCTTAAAAATATAATAATGGGAGCTCTCTTTCTAGTCTTTTTCTAAAAGATGTGCTGTGAGCTTTGTATTAATTGTAGTTATGAACCCTGTTTCCTTTTATTTCTTTTTTCAAAGACCAGAAGGAAGAGCATTACAATATTGTTTTCTGCAGGTCATAAAAATATTAAGTCTCTGCATTGGCTTGGGAGAGACAAAAGACATATTCTATCAATGTCCTTTATGTAACAAAATGCTGTTTTAGTTATAAAACTGATGTGTTTAAATCATAAATAACACCATGGTTCTTCACCACCCTTGGTGGGTGTAGTGCCAGAGCACTTAATTTGGCACAAGGTTTCTCTCTGTGTTTCCTCGCCTGATTTGTCAGTCATTTATAGTAAGATGTGTTGCACTTCATGCTCATATGCCTAGTCTGACCTCACATCTGTCCTGGAGTTAGTTGACAAATGACTCCGTTATTGCTCGGCCTTTGTCTTTGCAGAAGAAGGTCGATTATTCCTGTGGGGAAGCAATAAATTTGGCCAGCTGGCTACAGCTGAGCCCTTTCTGCCCTCTCCCGGTCTGCTCAATCCATCTCTGCTAAAGGGAGAGAAAGTTATAAAGGTGTGCAGCGGCTGGACGCACGTTGTGGCTCAAACAGGTACGAAGGCATAGATGCTCAGGGCGTGGCTGAGATACTTACCAGGAACAGAATAGCTTACCAACCTGCTATGTTTCAACCAGTCATTTGAAAAAAAAATAAAAAATAGGATACTCTTGTAAATATTCACTTCACAAATTAAAGTCTTATCTCATTTCTCTTCTCAGTGGATGGAAGGGATTTAATACAGCTAAACTGCAAAAATAAGCCCTTTCTTAATTATTAAACAGCAGATATCAACAAAAATGTGTTTACTTTCTAATAGCTAGCGTTGTAAGGTTGTTCTACTCCTCACTTTCAGCTATGAGATGTTTGAGGGGCTTCTTGTACTTCCAGCCTGTATTAAATCACCCAACAGCAACTCAAAAAGATCAAGATCTGAGCTTTGACTCGGCCTAGTACTTTCTATTTCTTAACTCTGAGCCAGTCTTGGGTGGATTTACTAGGATGTTTTGAGTCATTGTCATGTTGAGGGTCTAGTAGTGCTTCAGTATTATTTAATTTTTTTAATATATGTTTTAAATTTATTCTCAACCTATTTTACATGGTAGAATTTAGAGCTGATACTAAAGCATCCCTAAACCATGACATTTACACCTGCATGGTTCTCATTTTTTAAGAGGTTCTTTTCTTGGAAAGCTGTATCTGTTATGTGCCAAACATGTCCTCTGTTCTGGTGCCCAAATAATTCAATTTTAGACTAATCTGTCCCAAAAACATTCTTCCCAATTGTCCTAATTTATTCCTCACTAGAAATTGCATTTTCATTTAATTTCAGACATAAAATAAATTCAGAATATTTATTTACATTACTTTAATTCTTTAATATTGTGGAAACTTATATTAGATGTCCATGTCCAAAAATAACTGTAATGGTTCTAAACCCGTTCCAGAGAGTGGCAGAGTATTCACATGGGGCAGAGGAGATTATGGACAGCTTGGTCGACCAGCCTCAGTCAGTGGGAATGCTGAGAAGCTTTCTCCCGGTTCTGTAGTGGAGGGAATCAGGAAGGATTTCCTCCCTGTAGAAGTTGCATCCCTTAATGGAGCAACACAGGTAAGCTACAGTATGTCAGCATTCATTTTTTGGCAATGTTTCCGCCTTTTCATTGTTGAGGGTTTTCTTTTTGTATAGCGTTCCGGTAGGTAAGCTTTGAAATATCCTCAGTGGTTCAGCAGGGGGCACCAGACGACCACAGATAAAACAGTGGCAGATGTTCGTTTAATATCACGAGATACTTCATTTTGATTTTGTGCATTCTGAAAATGCATGCGATTATTTATGAATCAGAAGGGGGACAACTGCTCAGTGAGGGCTAACATCTCTCTCTCATAAGAGTAATTAGTTGTGAAGATCAGAGTTGCAGCAGTTAACCTGTGGTCTGATGGCGGCTGTATGGAAGCAAGGCTTTGTCAATGAAGTTGATGTCAGGGACGGACAAGGGTAAGTGCTGGATCATTCCCACACTGAGTACAGATTATTGCAGCTGCACTGACCCGTGTCAAATAGGAATCACCTTGTGTGTGTTTATGTGCATAATGAAAAGCAACATGAACTAGAGAAGTGGCCATTTTTTAGCAACACCTCCCCATTTTAGGCCTTTAAATACTGAAATACTGCAAACATAATAATAGGTAAGCTGCTGCGATTTATGAGACATTAAATCGTATGAGGAGGAATAAATTACAAATGATCAGTGGCTCAGGAATCAATAGGTATATTTGTTATTATGGGTTGGCTCGGGTGGAAGTTTCATCCTAAACAGCGCCCTTTCAATGCAGTTGAGCCTCTGATAAAAACAGGGGGCAGTATCAGCAGTGCAGTGTTAGTTAATTACCAGTTAAATATAAATATCTTTAACACGTTTCTTCAGCAACAGCCACTGTTGTGAATGACGTGGAGAGAAAAAGAAAAGTGTTACATCTGCAAATGTTTGGATCCTGCAGCATATCTATCCTGAAATGGAAGCATGAACTCCTCTAGCATTCCCTGTTGTGTTCTGAGAGGTTTTAGTTGGATTTTTCTGTTCCAGTTTTCTGCTTTAAAATATAAAATGTGAACCTGTTCAAGATATTTTAAGATATTTTATCATCAGGTTTTGTGGCAGACATTTCCATGTGTCCAACTTGGCACAATGGCCTCTGGATCTTTTTGTGGTTTTAGCATACACCATTCAGGGATGACATTATGACCACTTGCATATTCATGTATCGGCCTCCTTGGTGCTGCCAAAACAGACCTGGCCCATTTAGGCACAGACTCCACTGTGCTGGGTTCTTACAGTCCTATAATCTGGAAAAGTAGAGGGTCCCACTGGCTCAGTTGTAGAGCAGCAGCACCGTATGCGGAGGCTGCTGTCCTTAATGTAGCTGTCACAGGTTCAATTCCTGGCCTCTGGCCATTTACTACACGTCTGGCGCTTCTCTCTCTGATATTTCTTCTTGTCCAGCTACTAATGAGTAAATGCTACTAGTGCCACAAAAACCCAAAAAATATTATTTATTTTTATTAGTACAGAAAAAGGGAAATGGAGTTTGTATTTCCAGACTTTTCTGTCATCATTGGTTGCCTAATATTGCCTAATAGATGCAGGAATTTTTACATTGGTTTATACTTAAATGGCATTCTTTATCACTGGTTTTCCAAAATCATTGTTTGATTTGAACTGTTTGATTTTACCCATCAGTACTTTGGTTTTGGACTTCCCGGCTAAATGCACACGCATTTAAAAACAAAAGAAAAAATACTATTTCACTACTTTTTGGACAATTGAAAACTTCAGCTAACGCTGAACTGGATCTGTGGTCTTTCAACAAGACCGTGTTAAAATACAAAAAGCTGGATGAAACTTGTTGACTTTTGTAAACTTCACAAACTAAATAAAGGTGCCAAAGCTAACAACCTATGTTTTAAATTATTTATTATAGTATAATCTAAATAAGAGCTGCAGATTTCAAAATAAAATTGGTCTGACTTAATCCAGATGCCAAAAATGCAGTGAAATAAAAACAGGAAGCCAGTGTCAGCATTGTGATCATGATCTGTGGAACCCACAGAGAACATTACAATTCAAGCAGGTCACTATGAATTTTTTGTTCTTAAATGTACAGAACATTAAGAAAAAAATCCAGAAATTTGGGTGTGAAAAATGAGGAATTTTGAAGTTCGGCCTTTAGGTACGTCAAATCAACTCAAATTCTTACGTTAGCCATTTTTTTCCAGATTCCAACATCCATTTTAAGGACAAAATGTTCACTAGCTGCCTAATATTTCCCACTCTGTAGCAGCTGGCATGATGAAGAGTTTATTGGTGTTATCTGCTCCTGTCAGTGGTTTTAATATTTTGCCCAGTCTGTATATTTTGAATGTGTTTCTCTTTTTTTCTCTACAGATTGTATGTGGATCTGAACACAACCTTGCCATTGTAGGTGAGTGTGTTCTCCTGCCTTTTTCTGATATGCTTGCTTTGTAAAATATTTTTCACAACTATTCTAGAATGATTTAAGGAGAAGATTTATTATAGCATAGTGGGAGGACATCTATGCAGTAAAATGTTTCTTTAAACATTGCTGTTTCCATCCACCACCCTTTGGCTTAACTGGTGTGTGTTAGAAAAGTGGGAAAACTGTCAGGGCCTTCTCACATGCAGTGACTAAATAGATGCTGTTCTTAGACAGTGGTATTAAACCCTCATTGAGAAGAAGTCAGGTAAAGCAGGGCAAACCTTTGAACATGATTACAGCCTCAAAAACCGCTAAGCTCTCCAAATACCACCGCAATGATGTTATGTCTAACACACCAGAGCAACAAAAGTAAGACCTTTCCCATTTTTCCTACTTATTGATGTATTGATTTGCAATCAACATCGCATTACCAGTGTTTGCAATCTCACAATCGCCAAGCACTGCCTGGACACTGTTTGGTAGGATATTATATTTCAAGCGTTTGGCAATCACGCTCGGCGAATCCATGATGAATTGTGTCACTTCGATGAACTCCATCTGTGCTTAATACCCATACATGGTGTAGATCTCTATTGGATGAGATGCTAAAAGTCATGAAGAGGGTTAGGGACCATTGTGTGATGGTAAAGAAAGAAAAAGTGTCAGGAAAATGTCAGTTAATGGTAATCCATATTGTAATTGCAATTTTCAGAAACTGCATCATAGGTAAATGCCTTCCAGCTATCATGAAGACCTAGTTGAAGGTTGCATAAGTCTTGAACACTTCTTGCTTAAAGGATCACCGAATACCAAGCAAACAGTCATGAATCTTTCTCTGTCCTGCAGCACTTAAAAACAAAACTGTAAAATAACTCTGGGTTTTTTGTCCATAATTTTGCACCTTTTGGTTACTAGCAGGTCCTATAGGTACCTTACTGGTGCTGCACATGGGTCCACTGGCACTTGTTCCTTGTTTATGATCTACTTCAGTTTCTACAGTGGCTTCCAAATTATTCCTCACTGCGCTTCTCTTTGAAGTAGTTTCCATTTGGAGTCAGGACCATGATTTTATTGACCCACTCATCTTTTCTAGTTGTCTCCGTTCAGATTACCATAGTTAAATGGCTTGGTGTTAAATTGGTTAATACGTGATATCAAAAGGAATTTCAGTATTCTGCTGAACTACAGCTAGTACTGCCAAAGGGAGCACCCGAGATATACAACTATAAGTATTTTAAAACAATTGCTACTTATTAAACTTAAAAATGCAGAGAATTTTTAGCTGCTTCTGGTAACCCCAGCTGTATCTTATACATCTCAGTGACATATCAGTTTCCAGGAAACTTTGGCTCTGCCAAAGCAGGAAAAATAAGAATTCAACATGTCAAATTGTTTTTCTCAGTAATTAACTTTCTTATTTGGATACTGACATGAAATGTACACCAAATATTGGCAACAACTCAAGAAATGCACACATGCAAAAAGAAAATCGAAGCATTAAGTCCATAAATCAAGTTCTGTGTAATAAAGTGGAATCACACAAGGAACACATGAAAAGAAGCAGCAAAAAGCGATAGAAAGCAGAAGAAGTCACTAAAATCTATCAGTTGGAAAGCCAACCTGCTCCCCCTCAGTTCTAACTGAACCAGCGAATTTATTTGGTTCAGTCCAAGCATACTGATGGCTGATAATGCTGCTAGAATGTTCCAGCTAATTAACTGACTGGAATACAAGAGAAAATCAAAACGAACCACAACTGAAAACAGTTGGTGTGGAAGAATGGGACAAAACCAAACATGAACAATGCAGCATCATGTTCAAATCCGTTACCAGCAAAGGCTTTTCTGCTTAGTACTTAATACATTTCAGTAGGTGTGTTCAATACTAATACCCTGTGTCATTCCTCAGTATTTCACCTGGATTAAGTTATAGCCTTTTTTTGTTTTGATGTCTCTGAATATGTGGATTCTTTGAGATGTTGGCAACATCTGGTAGTTAAAAAGAAAAATATTGTCACGTTTATTTTCGACGCTGTAGAACCAGTGTTGTGGAGAGGTTCTTCCAGACACCATCCTTCATTCTGTAAAAGATCTGAATTAAGATGTGTAGCCCTACTGCAAATATTATTTTGTGTCTGAATGACTAAAAGCCAGCACTTTAACAGATTTACGAAGCCATTAATGTTAGGTATCTCATGTCAGAAGAGAGCTTTATTGGTTTCTGTGGCTGAAACACGAGACGTCTCTGCTGAGCTGACATGACTACATAAAGGATAATGTAGACACAACGGTGAGCAGAACCTTTTTTTCATCCCGTCCGTCCTACGGTATTAAAGAATTAGTAAGAGGTCTATCTTATACATTAGAGTTAAACAGCGGTGTGAAAAAGTAATCCTGGTGAAGCAGCAGAGATGTTTTGGGGTCAGCTCTTTCCTTCGTGGCCTTTCAACAAGAACTAATTACAGCACGGATAGATGGATATCATCGAGGGAATTACCCAGACAAGCTTAACTGGAGCTATATTAACCACACAAACATTTACAGGCAAATGTTATGAGAGCAATTTCCTTAATCCCACATAAGTAAAGTTGAACAGTACAATCACAAACAACCTCTTAAAAAAAAGAGACCTCGATGTCCAAATGATATGTAAAATTTTCTTTCATTTAAAAAGAGGACTGTGGACCACCGATCAACAGTCCAGTCCTATTTCTCCATAGCCCAGGAAAGACGTTTCTGATGCTATCTTTGGTTCAGGAGTGACTTAACACAAGGAATAAGACAGTTATAACCTGTGTCCTGGATACATCTGTGTGTGAAGCTCTGACTCCAGCTGCAGTCCATAACTTGTGAATCTCCCCCAAACTCTTGAACGGGCTTTGCTTCACATTCCTCTTAAGGCTATGGTCATCTCTGTTGCTGGTGCTCCTTTCTCTACCGCTATCTTTCCTTCAGACAAACGATTTTTATACATGAATACAGCTCAGCCAGCTTCTTTAGCCATGACGTTTTGTGGCTTACCCTACTTGTGTAGGGTGTCAAGAACTGTCTCCTGGAAAATCAAGGACTGTCTCCTGGAAAACTGACAAAGCTAATTGTGTAAGCGGTAATATGGTCATAATATATGTTTCATATGTGTCATAAATTCCGGTTTTTCTGGCTATATATAATGTTTTACTTTCTCAGAAACTGAATCTTGTATATTAAGCTGTAATCCTCTACATTAGCAGAAATAAACACATAAAATATGAATTTATTAAATTTCACATTTTGAATTGACTTGTTTGTATAAATTAACTTTTCAATGATATTCTAATTTATTTAGATGCAAATGTATTGTACATCCATCACAGATCTCTCCTACTTTACTTTACTCCCTAAGAAACATTTTGGCTGTAAAATCTTTCACATAAAATTTTGAACACTGACCCAGTTTTTTACATCAGCATGAATAAAAATACCACAGAGGAACACAGAAATCCAACTACAAGGTTCCATTAGAGAGGAGACTTGAACATTGCTGGTGTTGCTGCAAGCATCTACGCAACCAGCCGTCAGTTTTCTGATCAGGTGTAAAAAATAACAAGTATGGACGTTCCACAATTATTAACCAATGTGAGAAAGGTCTGCTCTGTACTTTCTGAAGTTCTTTTAGAGGGATGTGAAAGCATGGCATGTAGAAGAAGGGCTCGTGTGTAGCTCCGATTCTTCGTGATCTCTTCCTTCCTTTTTTTTTTTTTTTTTTTCCTCCTACTGTCTTGAGCGTGGTGGCAGGAGCAATGAAATAGCAAAACAGGATTGGAAGCACAGACCTCAGTGCTGCTATTTCTGGTGCCGAAGTAGGTCAGGCGGAAGAGAATAGAGAGCATTGCACGCTGTTTAGATCTGTTGCCTGCTCAAGCCCATGCCCATTTGCACCTGAGCGAGAGGTCGTCAAGTATGAAATTCGTCATCGTTGGTCAGAGGTTGGCGATAGGCCAAAGACTCTGTGGGCACAGCTCTTCCAATCTGAGGAAAAATGTCAATGTGATTACCTAAACTTAACAAGACTACTTAAGGACAAACATCTTAGACTAGATATTATTTAATTTGACCCTTTTTAGACTCATGCAAGTTTGGCTAAAAAAAAGTGCAGCTGTGGTGCTGTGTCACTGTTAAACTTTTAAACAGTCAAAAATGAAAACCAGTGGCCAGATACGTTCACTTGGAATTGGCTCATGGTTTGATTTGCTTATACATTTTTTTTCCCTTCTTATGTTACACAGAATACTGTTCAGGCACTTTGTTGCCATGGAAACACTGACTGTCCTCTCGTCAGTGAGTCCATGAATTAAGCACCAAAATGAAGCTTTCTCTTCCTTCGTGTGACACTTCAACACATGAAGTCCACTAACACATTATTTTCAATGAACACGGTAACAATAAAACATGCTAAATACACTCTACTTATCTGTCCATGCAGATGTCTTAAAGACACTTCTACAAGTGCTTTTGTAGCCATTATTGGCAGAGCATTACGCTGACATTATCTGCTGGTGTGATATCCTGGTCTGTTAACTGGTCGAGGAATATGCGTCTGTTAGGAAAAATTCAAATCAGATTCTGCAAACACAGAAAGACAAAGATGCCACTCGACGGAACAAATGGAAAACACAGCATGAAAAGCACACAAAAACTGTAGCGAACGGCAAGCGCTGCAAGACGTTCTGCCCTTGAGAAAGCAAGCTCGCTTCTGTTGCCACGACAACGGAGCCTATTAGGTAACTGTGTTGCCATGGCACGTGTCTCCTCGGTGATGCAGACCTGACCACACCCACTGACATGCTCTCCAGCTGTGAAGAGCAAGGGAGGCTTTAATTACTAGTCGAGAGTCAGTGTTTGGAGATCAGAGAAGCTCTGTGTGTATGATTGTGTGATGTGTGTTTCTCTTTGTGTACCCAGCCTTTTTTTTTTTTTTTTTCCATTATTCCCTGTAGGTGTCTAATTTGAGCCTTTTCCCTCTAGGTCCCCCTATCACTGACCAAAGACCTCTCTCCTTTTTTCCAGGGGGGTGCCTCCTGTCGTGGGGCTGGAATGAGCACGGGATGTGTGGGGACGGTTCACAGGCCGATGTCTTTCATCCTCAGCTCGTTTCTGATCTTAGACCTGTTCTCATTGGCTGTGGTGCTGGACATTCAATGGCAGTGTGTGGTGTGACAACGGGTTTAATGCAGAACTCTGACTCTACTTGAGAAGCACCGGAGCACAAGCAAAGTTGTTTTTCACTGAACACAAGATTTTACCTTTTAAAAGCCCACCTCAGCTACTTGAAAAGGTCACATTTCAAACTGGTGTAATTAAACACAGCTGTATGCTGTGAGGAAGAGGCCATTATTTCTCAGGCCAGCTTGTGACATTCATGGGTCTTATAGGGGAATTGGCAGTGGCTGGTAAAAGTCTGTCACGTTGAAGTTACGGTAAATGGTGAAGGGAGTTGACTGTTGTGGTGCTAAAGCATAATCCTACCATGTAAGGGCATCTATCTCTGTGATCTTGTTACAGTGTTTTACAGATGGCTGTCTCATTCAGGTTTTAGTTTTTCTTAAAACAATCATTAGTTTAACAATCTCAATCTTAAGCCTTAAAAAGTCTAAAAAAAAAAAACATCTAGATTTTCCATACTAGGTTTTAACCTGCTTTTAGTTGCATCCTAAACATCATACATTGTTGTAGGTTTGGCTGAGAAATTTGGGTGTTACCACCCTTTGACAAAACCACAAGGCCTGAAATCCACTGTCAATAACTGTAACTAAACTGGGTGCACTCAGAAATATGTTCGTGAAATTAAAAATTTTCAACCTAAGTTATTAAATGAGTTACGCATTAGTTATTAAATGTATAAGCCAACAACATGTAATTTGATAGTAGTTTCAAATCCACCAGAAAATAAAAGAATTACCTGATCACCACTATATATTGCATTTATAGATTAGAAATGGTGGGATTTTTGTTGTTGTTTTTTTTTACCATTAATGGATTGTATGATTAGGGGAAAAATATCTTTTTAGTACTTTGTCTGCTAGTCAAGGAAATATTGGCCGATTCCAGTCTGTGGTGAATTGATTGGTGCAACCCGTTGAAGAAATCAGTCTTTGCAATTTGTCCCCCCAAAAATCTAAGTGTTTGATTTCAAATTTGTCATACAGTTTATTTTTTCTTTACCCTAGGCTTTTGAATTATGTTGTTTTTTATCTGAATCTTTCATCATCTGTTTATTGATTTGCATTAGTTGCTATTTTTTTCCCTCACCTGGTTTAAAACAATAAATAAATAAACACTCACTGAAAACTGATAATTTCTGTGTTTTTTATTTATCACTAATTTTTTTGTACAAGTCTGAACTGTGTTCGTCAAAAAAAAAAACACACAAAACAAAAATCCCTTAACAAGAAACCAATAAAAATGACCACTGAACACCTCACTGAGATAAGTAGCCACAAAATTCACGGTGCTCAAAACAAACACTCTAAAGTCTCACTAAATAGCACACAGTTGCCTTATTGTCATGTTTATTCTGTTCACAATAACCACTGCTCTCTTTATTTTATTTTTCTTGAGGTTGTTGAACATTGACCAGCATACTGTTGCCCCTGCTTATTTGTGGCAGATTCAGTTGACTGCACGCAGATCTTAAGAGGTTGTTGGCAGTGTATTTGCAGTTGTTTGGTAAAAAGTTGGTCCCTTTTCACAAACGTTTACACACAAACAATAAATCTGTCCTTGGTGCTCAAATGATGGTCCTTTTGAGCTGTTTTTTGGTTGTTTTTTTTAAGAGGCATGCTTGTTGTTCGACTTTAGAGGCTGATCCATAGAGGGGTCCATGTTGTGTCTATTATTTTGAGCGCTAAACCTATGCTTGTTTTCAATGGTTGATGGCTGTTAAATTAAAATGTGCATTAGGTAATCTTGTACTGTAATTCCCCTAAATGAGGAGAAGAATTTGCATATGAGAGGCACTTGTCCAGTCTGATAACAGTTTGTCCTTTGTTGGTATTGCATATCTGTATGCACATATGTGTACAGGAAACAATAATAATTCTACATGATTGTCAATTAAATCACAGCTACCGCTACTTGACCTTAACATAATGTCTGGACTATGTAATGGTATAGTTATACATTTTATACAGTGCCTTGTAAAAGTGTTCACACTCCTTAAACGTATTCATATGATGCCATGTTACCACCACAAACTTGGTTTTCTTTCTGAGATTCTTTTGAAAGAAAGTTATCAATTAATTACGGAATAAAAGAAATTCGATCATGTGTTGTAATGTACTTTACAAATAAAAACTTTAAGTGTGATGTGAATTTGTATTATCTTTAATCTGATACCCCTAAATAAAATTCAGTGCATCAAATAGTCTTCTACAGCAGATAAATTAGAAACAAGAGTTAACTTGTGATTTAATTGCAGTATAAATAGAGCTGTCCTTTAAAGTATACAGAGATTTATTAGATAACATTAGTGAACAAACATCAATATGAAGGCTAAAGAACACGCCAGAAAGTTCAGGGATAAAGTAATAGAGAAGTTTAAAGCAGAGTTATGTTATAAAACACGGCGAGCAAAGTCCAGGCTATTATCTGAAACCGGCAAAAGTATGGCACAACTGCAAACTGGCTGCTCTGCTGACAGGCCAAGGAGGAGAGCATAAATCAGAGAAGCAGCCATAAAGCCCATGGTAACTCTAGGTGAGCTGTAGACATCTAAAGCTCAAGCGGAAGAATGTCTTGGCATAACAGCAATTAAGTGCTGTCCAAAAATCTGGCCTTTATTGATGAGTGGCAAGAAAAAATCCATTGTTGAAGCTATGTGGTGGACTAGACTAGACTTGTATCAAGCTACACCATGAACTAAAAAAGGTACGGCTTTAAAACTACTTACATTGTCTTACAGTTTGGAGAGTTTTTAATTATATGTCAAAGTATCAGAGTCACCAGTGTTTTCTCTGGCTGTGTGAGGCATAAAGCTGTGCTGCCCCTCCCGCACCTGTTGCTGCGCACTGTCCCTACACTTTTCCGTCCCTTACAAGAAAGACAAATACAGCCTTTACTCCCATTAAGGTAAAACTCTTTTAAGACTACTGTTAATAAGTTGTGAGCAGCATGTCTGTTAAGTAGCTGGCTAGCTAGGCTGGCTGTCCATGCCTGCAGTCCAGCTAATATCAGTCTGTTATACTAGTGCTTTTCAGTAAGGAGCAGGATGACAAAAAGGTAAACATTTCAAACAATGAGTACTTGAAAACAGCTGCTAAATTTGTACATACTGACTAAATGTACTGAGATTTAGTTAGTATTTATTCTGTATGAAAATCAAAACAGATATAAATAAATAAAAGAGGGTATTCTTAAAGCAGTACTAATTGTTAAATCACTAATGCAACAATAGAAATAATTATTTTTTTGTTTTAAATAAAGTCATTTCCATCATGTACATTTTTGATTACTGTAAAAGTGCAGTATTTTTCCTCAAAATTATAATACAGTGATAATCTCATACACAGCAAACACTGGAAAAAAAAAAAAAGTTGTGTGATCAGGTGAGACCAGAATCACATGCGCCATGTGTTAGAATGGTCCAGTCAAAGTCTGGACATACTTTGTGTCGGTCTGTCACACAGAATTCCAATGAGGTACACTAACGAGTTCAAAGGGTATGAGTACTTTTTCAAGGCACTGCATATGGGTTTGTCTTTGTCTTTCAAAGTACAACTAAAATATTTACGGTCTGAAGTATTTTCGACTCTTTGCCTCAAAGCTTGCAATCTTAATGCCTTATTTTATCAAGGTTAGAATGGTGGTTTCTTGTATATACTATCTCTTTGATGCCTGAAAATATATCGAAGGAATGTTAAAAGTTTACTGGTGCAAAACAGTGCAAAAACCCTACAAAGATGTGACCATGACAGTGCAAGGTTCACGATTTGTTTTCAACTGTTAAGTCTGGCTGACATAACAACTGATTAGTTTGTTTTTTCTCCTGATGTGGGTACGACTTAAATCATGTTTTTTTTTTTCTCTTTCAACAGAAGCAGCACACAGATATTTGATGGTCACTCAAAAAACATCGGAACACACAAATTCAGCACACACAAAGAAAGCGTATTTACAGCACTGGCACACAGCGAAAAATAGGCACACAAATTACAACACAGTAACCAGTCACAGATACTGAGCTACATAAGGCTTGACAACAAAACTTCCTCAGTGCTACATCTAGGCTGAGTTTGTGATGTACAGGTTGTCACTGTCACACCCATTTAAAAATACAAAGTTATACACACATAAAAAAACGCTACAGCACTATCAAGTGGGTGGTGGGTCATTATGGGTCATACACATAGTGGTTGGTACACCATGGTTCATAACACAAACTGACTCTGTTGGTTGTCTGCTCCGGTGCTGTCGTTGGTTCTCTATAAACATATAAAAAAACAGTAATAAAAATAAATTATTACACAAATTTATGTAAAATGGTGGAAATGATGGCGATGATGGAGGGTAAAGAGAATGTGCTCTGTTAGTCCCTTATGGTAAACGATTGGTTTACCATGTGCTCCCATGCTTCAGCCAAGACGTCAGACACCAAAAAGGACCGTCTGAGTGCAGAGGTTGGACTCTGGAGTCGGTTAATAATGAACATGCCCAATCATGCGGCGTTTTGCAGCTTGATGTAGAGTAGTTCAGTCATTGTCATGCGTTCAGGTACTTTTCATCATGCTCTCACAGTCACCCCGTTTTTTTTGTCCTTTTTATTTATTAATTTCAAGCTCTCTTTACACAGAGGGTCAGAGCGTCAAACCGCAGATGAAAACCTTAGCAGTAAAGCAAGTGGGAAAGGAAAGATGTATGTATGCATGTGCTGCTGAATAAAAAACAAAGTCTTAATGCTTGTTGTGTATAAAATTTATTTCATGCAAGGAATTGTATTGACATATTTTATTTGAATGCTTTTCTTTTGCATAAATGTAAAATACATGCATTTACCTTTCCCCAAGTAGACCCACATCATACAACCCTCCCTGCATTTGAATTGCATGACCATAAAATTCACCTGCATCTCTTCACATCAAATCTACACAATATTTTTTTTAAGCATAGAACGTTCATTAATTACCACAAGAGACATGACTTGAAATGTGAAACACTGCTCAATTCAGAATAAAAAACAAAACTTGGATGAATTCTAATAATAACCATATCTTCTACTACTTACAGAAATAAACATTACTGATTGGTCTACATAGAATTTAATAAAGTGCCCTGAAAAGACTTGTGCATAAATGTCGGGACTGTATTTGACGTTTCGGTAGACATACACACAGCAGGATTCATTGTGATATCTGATCATAACTTGAGACATTCTGGCTCTGTAGAGTTGCTTGGCCTCCTTTTATTTTTGTGCTTTAATAAACAACCAGAGATGAGCACACAATCATTTTATCATTTTCTTTATCTGTTTTTCAGCTTGTCTTTCTGCTTGGAGCTAAAGGTTAAATTCCAATATCATTGACGTGTAACAACAACAACCAAAGAGGACACTGATGGGATTAAGAGAATGAGGGAGGGGCCAAAAATGTCCATTTATGGAAAAAAAGTGGTGTAATGATGCTACACTGGGAACACTTGTTTAATAAGGTGACAATTTCATACTTTCGCTCTGCCTTACTTGGAATGAAGGCACCATTGCTTTACAGGCACATCTTAATAAATACTTCTCAGTAATTAAGTTCAAACGTGAAACACGTGTACATATTAATGACACAAAATTATATCCTTCAAGCTTTTATTTCGGTTAATTTTGATCAAATATGGCTTACAGCCAATGAAACCATAAAATGAAGTTTCTATCTCAAATAAAACCAATAAAAATAATTTTTATAACAACCTGCTGAAGTGTGTATTTCATGTACTGAACAGTAAACCCACTCCAGCATCAATGCAATGTGGCATGGAGGTGATTCTGCTGAGGTAATAAAGAAGCCCATGTTACATCGGCAATGTTGGGCTGGGTGCCTCTCATCTTCCTCTTGAAATATGCTATAGATTCTGTTTGGCCTGTGGGCCAGTTGTGGTTGACAAAACGATTTTGTGTGGCCAGCGACCAATGAGAGTAAAATTGGGGCTCGCCAACACAGGCACTTGATGTAGATGGACACTGTTTAAAATTTAGGGAAATGTTTTGACTGACCTAAATTCTTTATTTAAAAAAAGGTGCAGACTAAAAAAATCCTTCTTAAGATGATTTTTTTCTATTAACAATGCTTTTTTGATTTTTCTTTTTCGTATTCAAATAAATAGGACCACAAAAACAGACCCGGCCCTACCCATTAACTAAACTTAGCCAAATACAGCAAACAGTGACCCATATTCCATTTTTATTGCTGGGAATAGACTAAACACTTCTTTTTAGTCAAATGTGTAGGATCATTTTTATGTTTTGGGTCTGAACTGTTTAATTCATTGCTGAGCAGGTAAAATAACCCAGAAATTACAATAAACCTTATTAATGCATTTTTAATAAAAAAAAAATATGAATTTTTGTGGCCCACAAGTACTTTCAACTTGTTAATTTTGGCCTGCATTGCAACAAGTTTGCTCTGTGGGGTTTAGATCAGATGAATTTGCTGGCAGATCTAGCACAGCAGGAGCCAAGTCCTGCTAGAAAAATTTAATCCACATCTCCATAAAGGTTGTCACCTCATCTCTATTTCAGAGCTGGCTTAACAGGAGCATTGCAGCAGTTGTAGCCTATGCCTTGGATACATTTATGTGGTGGCTCTTGAAGCTCTGACTTTAGCTACAGACTACACCTTGCAAAAACATCAGTATGGACATTGAATCACAATCCTCTCAAGCCTGTAAATATCATTTTTGCATGTAACCTACATGTTTTCCTTTCACTCAACCTGTCTGTAATGTACTTCCTTCTTTGAACAACCAGCTTGTTTAGTAGACCTATGATGGCTTACCTAGTCTAACATGTCTGTCTTCTGTCAGCACTCTTTCCCATAATTGTGGAGAACACAACATGGCTCATGTCTCAATTTTTCTTTTTTTTTATTGGTCTTATTTATAGAAATAAATGCTTGAAATATATCGCTCTGGATGTAATTCTTCAAAATAATATTAGTTTCACTTTTTGGTTGCAGTTACTAAAATAAATACCTCTTTAATTTATTGAGGTGCACCTGTATATCTCATGAGTCCTGCATAAGTTCAAGCAGCACAGCAGTAACAGAAGTTGCAGAAGAGTATTTACAGAGTTTAAAAACCCTAAACTACCAGTAAATACTGTCATATAAAAAGGATTTATGCTCTCAACAGGATTTGTTGTCTTTGTGACAAATATGTTTAAGTTAGATCATTTTGTGTTAGTCGGAGACCCCGTTCAAATGATAACAAGGAAAATAAATGTAGAAAGTTGGGGAAAGGCAAAGAATGGCGGCTACATAGAAATCTCTGCTATGACTGAGTCTCATGTAAAGCTGTCTTGAAATGCATAAGAATGACAAAGCTTAGGAAGCTTTTAAATTCTTTTTTTTTTCTTACAGGTACTGCATTACAATTAGCTTCTGGTTGAACATGATTTATCATGCAGTTCATGCAAATTAACAGTTCTGTTGACATTAAATGTATTCACCACTGGCATCAAAATAATTGTCATAATCTCCATATTGCATTGGGCATTGTGAACTCTGTGTTCAAATATATATATATATGTTTTTTTATTGGCCACTCAGTTAACATGGAATCTTGTCTGGATTGCACTTCAGCATGAAAACGTCTCTACTTTGCAACACACAAAGCACTTGACAGTTGCCTTAACAGCTTTTGGATATGTTTCAAAGCAATGAGTTAATTTCCAGCATACTATCAGCAGGGGTTATATCTCATGAAAAAAATGTTTTTACAAAATTCTACAAAAAAAAGTAAATGAGATCAAACTTATTAGCAGAAGAGTATGAGAGATCAAAAGCAACAGAGCAACAGGCAATGATGTCAACACAGGAAAAAAAGAGGAGTTAGCCTGCAGTAGAACAGTGCTTCGTCTGCAGCTGAGGTGACCCATGCAGAGTGGCATGTGCCAATGTTGTCTACTCTAGGATATGATGACACACCCAAGTAGATCACTTGGGAAGCTTACGTTTAAGCACAATTAAGATACATTGTTCCAGGGAAAAGAAAAAACAAAAACAAACAGAAATTAGAAGAAAACAAAAGCATAAACGAAGGCAAGTGTCAAAGCAAAGTCTGACAGGAGAGATAAGAAGGAGGATTGTGGACTGGCCTTCCAATGGCATTGTGTCTGCTACTCAACCATGCTACATAATGGATGGGATGGGAGAATGTGAGTGCTGCATTAGACAGGGTGGGCTGCAGGGCAGGGCGGACACTGAGGACACTCCAGAGGCATCCCCGCTCATGCCAGACATGCTGTTAAGGCTCCAAGGCTTTTCATAACCTTCAGTTGGAAAACAGAGAACGTTCTGAGTACACTGCAGCACTGGATCCATGACAGAAGGTTTTCTTTTTTTACTGTTTTTTGGTATTCGTCACTGCTTACACTGCACCTGTTGCTTTTTTGTTTTTGTCTCCGAAGAAACAGGTCAACACAGACTTAAGACAAATCCTTATTCTCCATGCATTGAGTGCATCAGGAGTACAACAGCATGCACCGGGTGGTACTGGAATGGTTTGGAGTAGAACACTGTAACAAGACAACTTAGAACAGTAGGCACTGCGGACAGGAACTCTATACTCGGCTACAGGCAGACTTTCACTCTGTGTGCCAGTTACTGCACACCACTACCTTACATCACCTTCAAAAGGAATGTTTTGAACTTTTTATCATTTAAAATAGGATTTAAACTGGTTTTAAGGTGTAATAATAATTCTTTTCGTGTTGTGCTCCTTCACCATACTGATAGCACCCATCAGCAAGACACTTCATGCACCGTTATGGTCAAGAGGAATGTTCTTGTAAGTCAGAATCCCACATTTTACTTATCATTAAAACACACAAACATACACAATACACATGTAGCACGGAAAATACTTTCCTAGGCTTATAAGACAACACATTCTAGATCATATAAATCTCAAAAATAGCTTTCTTACTAGAAAATAAATAGGGGTATTATGCATGGTATAAAAAATATATCTTATGTAGATGTGAATTATCCTTGACGTTTGTGGTGATTGTGCTTTTGTGTTTTGGTGGGTTGGAATTGTGTGCAATATCCAGCAGGACTATTGAGGAAAAGTGAGTGATTTTTTTATTTTTTTTTATGGGATGAGGTTTTTTGTGTGTGTATATTTGGAGGTATGTGTATGTTTGTGGTAAAAGCTGATGCAAAAAAGGAGCGTGTCATGTGTATGGCCTACAGAGTGTCAGTGTCTCGGGGGGGCCTGTGATTGGCTGTTACTGTACGTACCCCTCCTCACTCTGCCCCCCGTGTGGTTGGGTTGTTCAGCCGTGGTGACCAAGAAGCAGGGCCGCTCTCTCTCACTGGGGCTGAAGATCTCCTCCGGAGATATGGCCTGGTCTATGTGCGGGCAGTCTTCGTTGGCCAGTGCTGCGTTAGCCGCTTCACCATTCAGCTTGGAATCTTGAAATATTGAACAAAATTTTAAAAACGGAAAGAAAATTAAGTTTTTCATTCAGTCTTTTGTTTTATTGTTAAGAACAACATTGTTTTTGATATGACTTACTTAAAGTCCACATAGGAATTACCCTGTAAAATAATGGTGTCAGTATCCAATACGTTGCAAACATGTTCATACTGCTTGAGCTTTTCCACATTAACGGTGCATTCCATTTGTACTCGGAAGTTGGAATTTTCAGCCTCCGAGTTGGAAATTTCAACTGGAACACCCCCGAATGTTGGAATTATGAGTCGGAAAGTCAGGGCAACACGACCATACCCAACTTCCCAATTCAAGATGGCTGCTACTCGCATCAACAGCAGTAAAATTTTCTTATTTTGTCTGTTTTTAGCAGTTTCTTGTTATTTTTATTATTATATCAAAATACAGCGTAGAACAATGTTATTGTCGTTGTTGTTGTTGTAACAGAGTTATGTAAGAGCAATGAAGAATACAAGGGTCCATGTTTTTTCTGACTTTCGGACAAGCAGGAAACTGGAAACTCAGGGATTTCCCTTCAGAGATTGCTTCACTTTGACCTCCCAGTTCCATGTTCCGAAGGAAATGGATTGCAACATAAGTTAGATTAAAACCTTCAGCCACCTTTAGTGGTATTTTTGGTGATAGACCAACACAAACTGGCACATGATTAGCAACTGTTTTTCTCAATTTCCTTTAAGATTTAAAATTAAAAAAGTGCAACATCACTGTGTACTCATTAACTTTGACCAGCTTTTGACAAACTTTCCAATTTTTATTGGAAAATCTAATTGAAAACCATAACCTTTTCTCCACTTTTCAATGACTTTGTGTTTTTCTATCTAACCAAATAAAATACACAAAAGTTTGTGGTTGTAACATGACAAAATGTGAAAAAGTCCAAGACTTCTAAAACATTTGTAAAGCACAGCAGCTGATATATGATGTTTACCTTTAGCTCCTATTGTAATACTCCTCTGGCAAAGAGCAATATATGTTGTTCCGGCTTCTACTAATGGCTGTACTTTACATTGCAACTACATCTTCTCAGTCTTAAGAGACACAAGGAATGAGTCACTGCATTAGGAAGTGCAAAATCAATAGCAAGAATACTCAGGGTCTCTTTTCTTCTATTAAAAGTCAAATGTGCTTTTTATTTCATGCTGCATTTCATTGATTGTTTTCAGAACTGTTTTTCTTTTTTCATCTCGTGTCTGAGTCAGCAGCAGATTGAAGTATGGGATCAGACAGCAAATCTGCTGAATAGTGATATGGCTATCTCAGTTGGACAAAAAAACTTCAACAACAGTACATCAGAATTTGTGTTTTGTGCTTCTTGCTTACCTTGAAATTTGATCTCAAACACATCGTCATGGGCTATAGGGCTTGGATGCTGGGAGCTTATGCTTGACTTACAGTAGTTAGGAGAGCCTGGTTGGGGTGCTCTGGGGATATGCCTGTTTTTTTTCTTTGGTAGTTTCTGTTTAGCCATTGCCAGGGAGTAGTACATTCCAAAGTTGTTGACAATTACTGGTACGGGCATGGCGATGGTCAGCACACCTGCCAGGGCGCACAGGGCTCCAACTAGCATACCAAAGGTCGTCTGAGGGTACATGTCTCCATATCCGAGGGTCGTCATCGTCACCACCGCCCACCAGAATCCTATTGGGATATTTTTGAAATGAGTATGCTCACTGCTTCTTGGGTCGTTGGGGTCAGCTCCAATGCGCTCTGCGTAGTAGATCATGGTGGCAAAGATGAGGACACCCAGAGCGAGGAAGATAATGAGGAGGAGGAACTCGTTGGTGCTGGCCCTCAGAGTGTGACCCAGCACACGCAACCCAACGAAGTGACGGGTTAGCTTGAAGATACGCAGGATCCGCACAAAGCGGACCACTCTCAGGAATCCCAGCACGTCTTTTGCTGCCTTGGAGGAGAGCCCGCTGAGGCTCACCTCCAGGTAGAAGGGCAGGATGGCCACAAAGTCGATTATGTTGAGCGCGTTCCGAATGAAGTCACATTTGTTCGGGCAGAAAGTTATTCGCATCAGAAATTCAAAAGTGAACCACACAACGCAAACGCCCTCGATGTAGGTGAGGTAGGCCGCCGTCTCTGTCTCCTGGTACATGCTCACCACCGTTTCATTGTCCATGACCTCTGTCTCGGTACGGTTCACAATTGGATTGAAGGCTTCGTGGGTCTCCAGACAGAAGGTGGTGATGGACACCAGAATGAAGAAGAGAGAGGCCAGAGCGATCCACTGAGAAGGGAGAAAAGAAAGAAGGGAGAGGAGGGTGGAGAGGAGGACAGAGAGGAGAATTAGTACAGTAACACATGCAGGGTAATCAAGCTTTATTGCCTTAGCAACCATTTTCAGCAGGACACAATGCAGCTCAATCTATCATATTAAAAATAACATCTGGCTTGACTATGACACTGGCCCAGTGTTAACACTGTCTTTCCTAATAAAGGGGATGATCGATACGAACTTGCTCTTCCTCCTCTGGTTTTTGCTGAATCTGACAAGGCCATGACATTTTCATGAGTGTCCTATATACAGACTTAAAAACAGCCTGCAACGGCCAGAGCAGCAGTAACAAGTGGGACTTTTTTGTTAAACCTCTTTGCTAAATTTAGTACGGACTCTTCCCTTCAAAGTAGGTCTTCTGTACACAAGCTCACACTGTCCTGAGGGTCAGCTCCTGGGAATCCATGGGAGCTGGGAGAAACCCATAATTCACCTAATGGGTAAAGAGTACATCAGCCTTCATTATGCATTGATTAGATTTTCAGATTTCATCACATTTAGGTTGTTAAAGTTCTGTTACATGCAACATGAGAGTAACAGAGGATCTCTCTAGGGTATTGAGTGCAGGGCTTTCGTCATGGTGTCTTCCTCGTGTTTTCTCCCTCCCATCATGCTGTGCTGGTTTACAGCAGGTGTTGGTAAATTCTTTACTTCATAATTTCATATATTTGCAGTTTTCATTGTTTTATACCCAACTTTTTTGCTGAAGAAATAGAGCTGTCTGCTGCAAGACATTTTGTACTATCCATGCATCGGTTTTAACCTCCTTTGGGGACATTTCATACCTGTTTTGATTTCAGATAATTTTCCGTATTCTCCTAATAGTCTACTGTAAGGAAATGGGGTTAGGTGATTTCCATAAATAATATCTACCTGCAGGAGTTCACTTAGATTTATATTGGTTTCATCAAGAATCATAATATATCACAAATATTTTTAAAGAGTCAACTTATCCAAACCGGGATCAGAACCAAACTAATTTGGACATACAGTTGCACCCAAAATTATTCAACACCAACAGCAGTAAACAATTACAAGCAGTGTGTAGAGGAATCAAGATGGATTCAGTCAAGTATCAGGAAATCCTGGGAGAAAATCTCATCCTATCTGTAAAAAAGTGGAAGCTTTGGTGTCAGTGGAACTTCAAAAGGACACTGATCCTAAGCATGCCTCAGAGTCCACCAAGGCTTGGATCCTCCAGTATCTTCTAGGATACTGGAGCAGTGACCATCATAGTTGCTTGACTTACTGAAAATCTCTGTTGGGTTTTGAAAAAGGCAGTTGCAGCACAGAAACCCAGGAACATTAATGAAGAGGGGGCCTTTGTCTATGAAGAGTGAGCTAAGATTTCGGAATGTTGCCAGAATATGGAGTCAAACTTTGAATCATGTTTACAGCAGGTCATAATAGCAAAAGGCTGCTCTACTAGGTGCCAAAGACGCTTTTCATGAAGAGGTTGAATCATTTAAAAACTGCAGTATTTAATAAAAATTACATTTTGTGTTGAATTTAGTGAAGCCACTTACATTTACATTGTTCTTGCTTGATTTGTTTATTGCAAACAGTTGCTAGTTCGTACAGTTTGCCAATAACCCAAAACTACAGTGGAGATTGAATATTATTAGGTGCAACCTTAGGGTACTAAACAAAGTTTGCAGAACATAACATAAATAAATTAAGTTATATGTAGGATTGGAGCTGTTTTATTACTATTTATCTCCATGTAATTTGTCGAAAATACTTAAATGCAGAGAGAAATAAGGTGACAATTAATGGTTTGAGTACATGGGTGGGATACTGAAGTAGGAAGGGACTAAGTGGCAAATACAAGGTATAAAATGGGTGTTTTGTTTTGGTGTTTACTATACTATTAAAGCAGGAATAAGCATCTTTGTCTTAAATGAGTGGACAGGAAAAACAGGAAGAGAATGATTAGTATCCCATCATTTGCAAAAGTGGGATCAATGGCAGATTGTTCGTATGTTAAAATGCATAAAGTGAAGCTTTGTAGTACCTCTTAAACTAATGCATGATGTTGTTAAGTAACGTGAAGAAATAATGAATGACTTTAGGGAAGGTGGATGTTGAATAAAAAATGGGCAGGTCTGGGCAAGCATTCTGCTGTTTACTCTACTGAGCGAAGCAAACAATGCCTTCCCTGGCAGTAGCATCCATTCACAGTTAGGCAGACCCACAGCACAAGATGGAAAACAGGCCCTCATTATAACATTCTCATCACCAACAATTCATTGCACTGTGCTGAGGAAATCACTACTGCTCATGAATGCCTGTTTCCCTTCCAAATGCTAGAAAAATGGCTCAAGGGGACACTATGTTTTGACACCAGATGACTGAGTCATGTCAACAACAGGCCTGTGCACATATAAGAGTTTATAAAGCCAACTTTGAAAATGATTGTGGAATATTGTAATAGTTAAACGATTGGAAGAATAAAATGCAAAATGACACAAGTATGTCATGGCAATTTGTTCAGTTTAATTCAATTCAGTCTTTATAGTGTCAGTTCAAAACAAATGTCATCTCAAGAAACTTTACTAGAAAAACTGGTCCAATTCATCCATTTGAAAATAAGTACATGATCAGGTCAATCTAGTACAGTCCTAAAGTCATAAAGAGATTCAAATTCAGTCACATACAGTACAACATAATTAAGTCAAATTCAGTTTATGATGCTAGTATCTAAGACAAGCTCAGGTAACTGAATTAAATCATGGACTTTGTAGCTTTTGCAGCTTTTCTTGATGTGATCAAAGGTGATTTTTTGTGTTCAAGCTCCGAAGCAATAAAAAGTGTTAGTGTTTTCTCTGATTGCATAATGCTGTTTTGTCCACCCCCTCTACACAGTATTCCATAATAAGTCAGATGTAACAACTCTTGCTCAGTCTTTAAACTAGCTTGTGTTTTAGCTGAATCTCTTCAGATGCTGAAATTTACCATAACAGTGACATTATTTTACAGCTCAAATTACCTAAAGACTGCATCAGTCTATAAGTTTCAGTATCATAAAGCTTGCTTTTTCTGATAAGCTGCTTTCAGTTTGTCTGCAAATG
The DNA here is from genome assembly GCF_021462225.1 of Girardinichthys multiradiatus. NCBI lineage: Eukaryota > Metazoa > Chordata > Actinopteri > Cyprinodontiformes > Goodeidae > Girardinichthys > Girardinichthys multiradiatus. Next base: position 23,814,780 of record NC_061795.1, on the reverse strand, counting down.
CCTCCAAACACACAGCCTGCTGAACATCCCACCATCCAAACAATGAAACAAATGCTGCATCTTATCTGGCCTCCCTCTGAATTATGCGTCTGTGACAGTAAGGAAGAGTGCAGTCAGTGGAAAAACAAAAGATTTTTTTCCTTGTTGCTAATTCTCGCTATTGCTGAAAAAAAAAAACAGGTCTACTATGCAGTGACAAGGGCTTTGATCCACTGAGAATAGAGTCCGTAATTAACTCTGAAGCTCACATCTAATTAATCTTCTTGCCAGTTTTGGTGCCGCTCTGTCAATCTTTGGTCTGCTTTTGTCATGCCTATTGTTCAATGTAGGACATGTGTAAATTTAGTGGGATTTTTGCATCCAGGGATTTTTGTCTCCTCCATGAAAAAGATTAAATAGGCTGTAAATAGTACATAGTTAGGTTACACTGCTGTGTCCAATGCTTAAGGATCAGAACCTATCAATATACACATGGTTTAAAGCAGCTTGACTGTTTACACCAATCAGGTTGGTACAGCTGTTCAAACAGCATACAGCACAGCGGCCCTTTGTAGGGGCTCTGTGGCCCTTCTAAAGCAACTAAAAATGAATCAGAATGTGGGTTGTCAATTCACTTTCACCAAGGTGGGGCATTATGCCCAAATGGAAAAGTGCCCATGACAAAGACTCATAATGATACCTGAAACAGCCACCTCATTTTTGTTTGGAGATCTGCCACAAACACGCTGCTGGTGCCAAAGAGCTGGTGTCCTCAGGTGCAGCTGACCTATTTAACTGGAGATCCTTCTGCCCTGGAAATAACAAGCTAAAGACCTGTTGGAGCCCTAGTGAGCTTCTGTATCTTTCTGCTGGAGGAGAATGGAAGCTATTTACATCAAAATCGTTTTTCTGTACAAGTTTGTATATTGTTTGTTTTTGTTTTTTTCTCTGCCCTGTCTTTGTGCTCTCATCGACCTGCTATGGAAACCCCAGGGAGCACAAAGCAAGGTCATAAAAAGCCTCCTGAACTCATCAGTCTCTGTTGTACCATCACACGAGCAAAGGCAAATTAACAAGTGTTGTTTATACAGTTCTGACTGGTTCTGTCAAGAACAGGGACACCTTCACAGAGTTTTCAAAGAAGTAGCAAGAGGAACTATAACAGATTTTTAATTTGGGCTTAATAAGTTTTATTATCCTGTTTTCATATGCAAGTAGGGGCCAGGAGTGATGGATTTAAAAGTGGCATGCTGTAAAAACAAGTGGAATGTTATGAAGGTAAAAATAAAATCAGCATAAAATTAATAAATTAATGGCTAAATGCGATTGACTGATTGATTGATTGATTGATTGATTGATTGATTGATTGATTGATTTTTCTCTTCTTTTTTTGAATCAATGATAATCTTGGGATGGCACAACAAAGCCAAAAGCCAGAACAGAATTTCAGGAGTTTTGTTATGCTAACATCAAATGTGGGAGGGTGGAAAGATGTTCCAGGAATAAGTAATAGGTATTTAAAAGTGGCTTTGGAAGTTGTAATAATAATACAAGCTTAAATAATGAAGCTCATTAACTCTTATTCTCCTATCGGAAAGTCAAAAATAATTATGCATGTCAAGACTGTCTAGCTTATTACAATCCACTTCAGATTGCACTAGAACAAAAATATAATGCTAAAAAAGAAAAAGAAGAAAAACACTCACCCTTGCATATTTTGAAGAGTATGGATCCTCAAACAGAGCCCAGACCCGTTTCTGCCAGCGGCTCCACAGGCTGCCACTCCTCACATCAGGTGAGTATCCCTGCGCCAGCCTTCTTGTCATCTCATCATCATCCTCATGATCAGGCTCTGGCTCCGGATCCTCGCTCCCCAGGTCTAACAGACCCCCTCCTCCGAAACTATCAAGGGCCTCCTCTGCCTCCCGGTGCTGTCGATAGGTCATCCAGCAGCATGGCTCCACGTCTGTTTCATCGATGCCCCAAAAGGCCAGCTCCTCCTCATAAAGCGGCCCGCAGACGTCTGCCGGGCAGTGCAGTTTACCTGTCCTGTAGTAATTAAGGATGTGCGCAAAAACACCCGGGTGGCGGTCGAAGAAGAACTCCTCAATCTTTGCGTCATAGTCGAAGTGGTTCGGCGCATCAGGCTCGGCAAGCCAGGACAAACGCGTGCCAGGTAGGGTGCGCAAGGTGCTGCGGTATGTCTGATGTCTGATCCCTCCCACGTTTATCACAATGCGATCCTTGTCGTCGCTCAGGCCCATTGCGTCCCTTAGGCATTTCTCCAATAAGTTCCCCTCATCGCAAAGGTCAGTCTAGGCGTATCTTTATAACAGCGCACAATTACGCACAAAGGCAACCAGTCGCCAATTAGGAAGAAATCAGGGATGTTTGACATGCATTCCGTCTATCTGGTATTCTTCACCAGCGCCTAACATTCACCTGCTGAATTTTAAACTGTCACCAATGCCACGATCTGCTGACGGTATAGAATCGACATCCAAAATGAGTTCAGCCAATGGGATCACATTAGAAAATGGTAGATCCGAGATGTTCACATATAAGAACACAAAAGGCAGTTTCCAGCCCAGTTCTTTGGGTCCAGCAGGTCGCCTGTTGTTCGTGACACAGCAAGGTGACTGCGGTGGTGCTGAGCGGACAGCGCCTGATGGAGACTCACTGGCTGCCTACAGACTCACCTCCTTCACGCTCAGCTCAGCCCTCTCCCTCTCCGCGCTCTTTGGACGACGCCACCGCTACACACAGAAGCTCTTTGTCTCAGCAGATAAGATCAGACCATAGACTTCTCCGCTGTCATTAATGCGTGATCAGGATGAAAAATATGCCAAATCAGATTAAAGGGAAAGTGATCCTCTTCTGGGATCTGCTACCAGACCAAATAAGGAGAATCGAAGATGAAGAGGCCGATCAGCCTCCTCAAAAAACCGCCCAAACTGCCTGTTATTCACTCTCTGCTCCTGTTTCAAACCAGATTGAGCATGCCCAGTGGAGTAGCCTGCGTTTACAGCCTGTTAAAGCACACCCTCTCCTCTCAATTAAAGATATTTAAATTGTCATATGGCTGCTCACTTTTCCTAATCTGTCTCACTTAACCTTGTGGTCGGCGACCAGCTACCACAGGGAAGCACCGTCCTCCTGCGCAGCTGTCTGCTGAAAGGTGTGACTGGAGCCACGAACGCGCAGGTGCGCCTCTGACACCACAACTCTCCTACTTTAGGTCGGATTAAAATGTAACATGTACATGTAAAAATGTCTATTAGGCTTCAGACTGCAGATTTATTTACATCAAGATCATGAAATATTACTAAAAGACAATCAATCCTAACAAAGAAAATGTAATATTTAAATACAGTTATGTGTTGCATTTCTGGCTTTTGCTCGAGAATTATTTGACAGCAGAGGGCGCTATGTATCACTGTAAAAAACTTGTCATTTGTAAAGTATCTTCAACCCCAGTAAAGGAAAGCAAAAGTATCTTCTTTCTTTCTTTCTTTCTTTCTTTCTTTCAGGCATTACTAGAGTACCTGGAAGTATGGCATAAGTACTCTTGCTTACTGTTTGTGATAAGCCATGTAGCCATGTTATGAGGATGAAAATACCTGAGAGCGTGGCAGAGTTCACCATAAATTAGGACAATAAAGCTAAGCATAGAGCCAGAGCTGCAATGGAATGGTTTAAATCAAAGTATCAAATGTTAGAATGGCCTAGTCAAAGTTAAAACCTAAATGCAACTGAGAATTTGTGACACAAATTGAAAAATGATGTCCATCCAATCTGGCGCAACTTGAGCTATTTTACAAAGAGGAATGAGCAAACAATTCAGTCTAGATTAGCAAAGTTGGTAGAAAAAAAACAAAAAATACTTGTAGCTGAACTTGTAACAAAAGGTGCTTCTTTAATGTATAAACGTTTCATATTTAATTTGTTTCAGTACTCCTCTACTTCCATTCATAATTATGTTGTGCTTTCTGTTGGTATATTGCATAAAATCCCAATAAAATACATTGTAGTTTGTGATTGCATCGAGGCAAAAGGTGAAAAAGCTCAAGACTGGATAAATCATGGCTTAAATCTCTTATCGTGCATGTGCAATCCTAACCTTGCTGAGGGGAAATGGGGGCTCCCTCCCTCCACACTGCTCCACTTGGTGGGCAGGTCCCCCGTCTCGGTTTTCACTCATCGTTATGAAGGAGGAGTTTCTGTTTAAGCCAGCCCAAATAAAATCTGAGTAATCCCTGGAAGTCGACTTTGGGCTGAACAGAGGGACAAGCTGAAAAGAAGTGGCAACAATGGCTGTAGCGGGCTGTACGAAATGCATAAAATATATGTTATTCTTCTTTAATTTTATTTTTTGGGTGAGTCAGTCTTACTTTACTTTTTTACATTTCTAATGTTTGAGTTATTTAGTTTTTTCCACTTTCTTTTTTAAGAACAAAACAAAAAGATTTGTTTCAAATAATGTCCATTGCTTAATATTTCCACATAAAGGGATCAGATCTATAAACTTCGAGGACCACATCTTATGATGTTTGGGGCTCCTGTGTCTGGAGGGAAAAGCAGCATTTATTCATACAGACACAGTAGAACAAACCTTGGTCAGACATTAGCTGGAAATGCTCTTACCCTTCGTCATTAGTTACTTTCTACATGGATGAGCAGAAGTGGAAGATCGTTTGAATGAATCAAAGACAGAACCACCTAAGGCTGAGGGGGAGGCTTCAGGTCTTCGCTTCATATCATCTCCTTGTCTTATAAACTCTTCTTCAGATCCATCATTTTGTTGTTTTAACTCATACATTAGTCACAACGATTAGGAAGATCATGATTTATTTTTACAGCTGAATTTGGAAAAAAAAGACACAAAAAATCATCCTTAGTATGTTTTAAGAACAATTAAAACACTTAACACTGATAGATTTACCAGGTTTTTGGAGAGGGCTCTGCTTTGAACTTAATGAATTTCAAAGATTTAACTTTTTCTGCTCATTTGAAGTCATTTTTCTTTGGGAATTACTCTAGAAATAATATTACACAGGGGTTTCAAAGGAAAATACTGCTATATAATTAGCCTGCTGTATCATACGACATCATCTTACACTAATATTCACCTAGGACCAATATTTAAGTTTTCATTTGGAACATAGGACATTAGTGCATTGTTTAGATGAGCAAAGAGTCACCACATCCTGGACACGCCGCACTTGATCGACTGTTTCCTCTGTTGGTTTTGCTGCTGTGCCCGTCTTTGTGAAAGCTCTTGAGCCCCGTCTTCCTTATTCGGCTATTTTTCACATCGGGATTTCAGTTTCCTGTTTCTTTGTTAACAATAGTGACCAACCAGGCGAATGAAAAGAGAGAAAAACAACAGGGGGAAGAATGGCTTGAATACTTGTGTAAGCATGTGAACAGCCTCAGTGGTCCACTCGCCTTTAAAGATCATTTATTGAAAGTTTTTTTTCCCTTATGGAACAGATGAGAAAGTAAGTTGATAAACTGTGAAGCTGATTTGGCTTCAAACAATGCTTTGAGGGCACATTCTGTGCCACAGGTCATTGAGGTGTCAGGATGTCCCTTTTTTCCTTTCAGACAACAGCAAGCCAACCTCAGCTCCACAGTGGAGTTGAGCACATAGTAAGAAAGAAATTAGAAGAAAAGTTTGTACATTTGTTTAATTTAAGCAAAACATTAACCTTGGTTAGACATCGTTTCTTTACACACTCATACGTGGCTCCTATCCTCTCTCAGGGTGTCATTAAAGTGGAAAATGTGAGAATGAATAATTAAAGCCTGTGTCCCTTTGCAACAGCTGGCCGGAGGTGTGATCTTAGGAGTGGCCCTGTGGTTACGCCATGACAATCAAACCAGCAACCTCCTCATACTTCAGTTTGAAGGCCAGCAGGCGCCGAGCACCTTTTACATCAGTGAGTATCCGTCAGAGTAAAACTAAATAGGTTTATATTGCGTCTTAAAAAAATATTTGCTCCATTGCAATGTTTTTCACATTTTGTCAGAATATAACCACAAACTTCAAAGTAATTTATAGTGATTTTAAGTCCTAGACTGGCAATTGTGAATGGAAGTGATACATGTGTTGTTTTTAAATAAAAATCTAAAAGGTACTCAAAGGGCTCCTACTAGTCAGTGCAGACCTATTTTACCGTTCATGGATATCTTTTTATTGCATGTAATCTTTTAAAAGTAAAAGTAAAAGATGTAATATAATAAATTGGAAAATTAAAGGCAACATCATGCTTTTTATAAGCCCAAATTACATTACTTGATTTTTTTTAACCTGTAAAGAAGCATCAAACTAACACACTCTGTTAAATGTCGCTGTGTGATTAAGAGCGTTAGGTCAGTATATTTAAGTGACAGAAAGATGATGATGTTTGACATCTTTCCTCTGATCCTTAACCCTTTTTTTCTAATAGTTTTCTGATAGAGCATCTCAACTGTTTCTTTCTATATGGGGGACAGCAAGGGGGCATGATTTTCAGGTGCCCACATCTAAACATAAATCTACTCACGAATGGAAAGTATGTTCTCATTGAACACATTGGTAATGGCACAATCACTAAGTTAATGTCAACCTGGATGTTTTTCGGTGTAGGAATGAGCCAGTATGAGATGACCATGAGTAAAAAGACCAGTTTCATGATTTTTAAACTAAAATCTGAAATAAAAAATATATAACATGATCTATTTGCTACTAGTTCCCTGATGCTTATTTTGCAAAATATTACATTTCTTCACCATTTAAATCTTGATTGTGTAACACAAGTACATCAAGCTTATATTTCCTGGATAGTTAGTCAGGCTATCTGCTCAGGTAGCTAGCCAGCTGTCTGCAGCTTGACATGGACACTGCTTGCAGCCTTTTAACTGTAGTTAAAACAGTGTTACTTGTTTTAAAATTATGGGTGGTGCTCCTTTAGTTTCAACACCATGACAGCCCTGGTTTCTTGTGACTGGAAACCTTTCCAAAATTTCCGAATTTGTCTTAGTTGTAAGCAAAGGGAAAGTACAAGTGCCTTTTTTCATCCAGCTGACCAATAGTGTGCAGCACTGTGTTTCTCGATGCTCCGTTCATGTCTCTGGCACCACATGATAGGACTCTAAGTTGTAGATGTGGTTAGATAAGAAAACTGTTAAGGTTTTGAAATGTTTTTGTTTTTTTAAACCTAAGTATAGTGTGATGCTGGTAACTGGCCGTTGCCTGTTCCAATATATTATGCTAAATGTGACTTAATTATTTTTAAAATGTCAAACAAATGTCAGTCAGTCATTTTCTACCGCTTATTCCATAGTGGGTCGTAGGGGAGCTGGTGCCTATCTCCAGCAGTCTATGGGCGAGAGGCAGGGTACATCCTGGACAGGTCGCCAGTCCATTGCAGGGCAACACACAAACAACCATGCACACACTCATTCATACATCTAATGGTAATTTAGAGTGACCAATTAACCTAACAGGCATGTCTTTGGACTGCGGGAGGAAGCCAGAGTACCCAGTGAGAACCCACGCATGCACGGGGAGAACATGCAAACTCCATGCAGAAAGACCCCCGGCCGGGAATCGAACCCAGGACCTTCTTGCTGCAAGGCAACAGTGCTACCAACTGAGGAGGAGCTTTGAGGAGTTTTGTTTGATATCATTTTATTTCTTCTTAACAAGCAGAAAGTATTTAGACCTATTTAAGTAACATCTACAGGTAAATTAAATTATGCTTGTTTGTGTACAATTCAGCAAGGAGTGATGATATAGGAGCTTATTGAATTGGTATTCTATTGGGATAACGGGAAGAGGAGGGCTATGGATTAAGCTGAAATAAAAATTAAGCCTTAGCCTCATTACTGCAAAATGATTTATGCACTTGTTACATAAAAACCCTTTTATTTTTTGTTAATTCGTCCATGTTCTGCAGGAGGCTTAACTACCCTTTAGTGATTATCTGCTCTAAATAAAAGTTTACATCTTTCTGCAGATTCCCCCTACCCATCTTATTTTTGTCTTTTTTTTTAACTGTTAGCACAGAGAAAAAGCTCTCTGAGTCCAGTTAGCTAAAAGATATAATTAGAAATGTTTGGGTTGACCTGACCTCTAACAATAGGAAACAGGACCTGCGTAGTTCCGCGTCTTAACTTAAGAGTGGTCTCAACCAGCTTTCACTCCATCATTCATGAGCTCACTGTGGGTGATAATGTCCTTATCAAAAACTGTGTAGATTCATGTTTGAGTCCTGAGTCTCCTTCAGTCTCTCTGGGTGCTCCTTTGAAAGCAGTCAGATGCCTCAGACAGATGTTGAGACAGATGTGGAGTCTAAAAGCGCTGCCTTTGAGAATGGTGCAGCAATAAAAACATGCTCATGTTTTCTTCTAATCTTATATTTACTTTTTTGGCAGGTGCTTTAAAAAGGCAGAAGTTCTTTAGTTTTTGTTGGACCACAGAGTGTCTCTCATGTTGCCATCGTTCTCTGCACTCAGTTCTCTGAAGAGCTTCAGTTCATAATATGATGTAAACATTTTAAAGGCCCATGATCTTGGTTTTGCTGTGGCGGTGGACTCCAGTAAGACCATTAATTTACATCTGTGCTCCTGCTGTTCTGCCATACTTACCCCCTCAGTAAGTATACTGAGTAAAGTCAAACCCAAGCTTTTTTTAGCGGAGAGGAGGGACTCTCATGATTTTAAAGGCGAAGTGGCAAGGAAGGCCCACCCTGGCAAGATCAAGGCAATATTTAGTTTTTTTTAACCCTCCCTTTGGCATACGCCCTTACATAATTCAAGTAATGCCATACATGTGAGCATTATCCCTCAAATTAGAGTTTGAAGTGGGAGTTTTTTTTTTAGCTAACTGGCAGACCAAGGTGGTATTTATATAAGGCTGGATATACACACGATCCCACCTCTGCTGCAGCACTTGAAAACCTTACTGGTGGCAGTTGTCTGGTCTGGTCTGGTTTGCTCCACAGATACTTTCGTAGTTTAGTGTTGAACTTGTAAGCTTACCTTGCTGTGAGGAAAATTATAAAATCAACATAGCACTTATGTCTGTAATATAAACAGAAACTCAGAGCCAGGGGAGGAGGAGTTTCTCACAGACACTAAAAACCAGAGGAGAAATCAGCTGGCCTAGCTGGATCAGCCTAAGTAACAAAACCAGCCTAACTGTACCTTTAAAGTGTTAAAATGGATGGCATCCAACAGGGAGCTAACAGCTTTATATTTACCATGAGAGAAGATTCTGCAAACAGCTTGCTAATTAGGTCAACATTTACTAAAAATGCAGTCAGTTTACTAGTTGTATGTAACAATTATTATTAATATACACTTTACATATTTAATTGCATGACTGTAAGAGATACGCTTATAAGAAATAAGAACAGATGAATTTGACAGACTTCCTTTGAAAGTTATTTTTTAAATAAAAACAAAAGTTTTTTGGGTTTATTCAGTCAATCAACAATTTTATGTTTATTGAGCAATTTTTCCAAACACCCAGGTTTACACTATGTGACTTAAATAAGAAAAACAGCAAACTTTCTGTTTGCAGAAAGGATCTCCTTTAGCGGTCTGAATGAAAATAACTGACTCTGTTGGTGTATGACAGACCCATGAAGCAGATGCTCAGGGTTGTTGGTAGTGATTCCCCTAAATAACATCCAGAGCACCCATATCCCTACAGAAGAGACCAAACAAAGCCCACCAGCGTGTAGCTAAATCTCAGGATATACTGTATACAGATGTTCTGTGAAGATCTCCAAGGTTTGTTGGAGAACATTGGTGAACAAACAGCATGATGAAGACCAAGGACCACAGCAGACAAATCAGGGGTAAAGTTGTTGAAAGGTTTAATAAACTACGTGTGGCAGAAAACTAACAGTGCAAATCGTCTAGGGCCGACCATCCCCCACAGTGAACATGGTGGTGACAGCATAATGTTTCAGGGATAGTTTTGCTCACCATGAACTGAGAAGCAGGTCAGAGTTGATGGGAAGATGGACTGACTAAATAATACATTACAGTTTATGGATGTAATGTGACAAAATGTAAAATAGTTTAAGGGTTATGATGTTCTGTGATTCTCAGCCAAAAACAAAATAAGTAGAGCATCCCCTGTAAACTGCTGGCATTTCTTCTAGGATATTAGATCGTTTTTGCCCTGGATTACATGATGAGGCAGTCAAAGATACAGTGCATTATTTCTCTGTCGACATTAGATCCAAAACCTTGTACTGATAAGTGATAAAAAAGGGACTTTTTTTTTATTATCATAAGCAAGATTCATAACCCTGTTTTTCTATCCTGAGTTTATTTAAGTTTATTGGTGTCCTTCTCTGATGGTGCGAAAATGACCTCTGCCATTTTCTTTCTTTTAAATTACTGAATGAGATGGACAAGTGAAGCTTCTGAAGATTTTTACTGAGACAAGAAATAAATGGACTTCTCCGGGGGTCTAAAAGCGCATGTCTCCTTTAAAGACTCTATGACAACCTCAAAGGGTGTTGTCATAGTAATGGAGGGCAGTGGAAATAATGGCTCTTTTGCTGCATTGCAGATTTACTGGCCCTGGTAACCTTCCCCTGGTACCACAAAAAAAAAGTCCTGAAAGCAAAGAGACGGGAGGGTGGGGGTTGTTGTGGATGTAAGGATGGGAACTGGTTGTGTGCGAAAAATGAGGTGCAGTGTTAGGTGGCCGGTCTCATCGTTGGTTCATTTCGGTGAGCTTCAGTCAGGCTTTGTTAGAGGTTCAGGCTCAGTTGGTTTCCTTGTGAATGAACGTAGACAGACTGTGAGTATTTGTAACGAAAGCTGAACTACTTCAAATCAAATCTTTCAAGATATGTTTCATGTGTTACAACCATCTGCTGTTCTATTGTGTCAAAGCAAGTTCTGACGTCTCGCTTGAGTCGTTACAAAAAAAACCTAAAAAGTGGAAGTGAATCATCTAGTTACAAAGAACCCAAACAACAGATTATGTCAAACCTTTTTTTTTTAAAGTATTTTATTCATTCGTTTGGATACATTATGCTCATTATTTTCTGTTTAAACAGCCAGTCAGCCTCTAATGAATCTGCTAATGGAAACAAAAGTGACTCCAGGTGTGATAGTGGCAGATTTAGCCTACTGCTTTGAAGGGACAAGTATACATTTTTAAATTGATATTTGCTTTTTTGTGACACTTAAACGTTTCAAATCATCACGCAAATTTTAACATCAGACAAAGACAACGTGAGCAAATACAAATGCAGTTTTTAAATAAGAATTTCAATCGTTAAAGAAAAATGTTAATAAAACCAACATGGCCCTATGTAGAAAGTAATCGACCCTTTAAACCTAATAAATTGTTGTGTCACTCTTGGCTGCAACAGCTGCCATCAAGTTGCCTTGGTCCTTAAGCAGCATATCCCCAAACTATATCACATTTTATTTTGTTGTTATGGATTTTTTTTGACCTCCTGGATGCGTGGTTGTTGTGCTCTTAAAGTAACCTTGGGGGCCAATTATAAATTATATATTTTTTTGAGGCACTAGTGGTCTTTATTTTTGTTATTTTTCCAAAGTAGACAGACTAGAAGTGGGGTGGAGAAAGGGGGAAGACGTGCAGTATAGGTCTCCAGGGTCGGGACTCGAATCCAGAACAGCTGCGTCGAGGGCTGAGCCTGCGTATATGTGTATACGCAACATACCGGCAAAATATATTTTAACATAGTGCCAGGTCAGTGTGGATCATTTTTTTCTTAATAAATTAAATCATCAAATGAATTTTTACTTATTTTTTGTTTCATCTTCATTTATACCAGTAAATCTCATTGAGATTTATGTTCAACAGCGACCTGTTTTAACTATGCGAAACAATATTAAAAACTATATTTTGTTTATATTTGGGTTTTCTTTGTCTGATATTAAAACTTAGTTTGATGATCTGAAACTTTTAAGTTTTACAATAAACAAAAACAAAATAAATCTGTAAGGGGGCAAATACTTTTTCACAGCTCTGTAAATTTAGTTTGGCTGGTCCCAGCTTGGAAGCTTCCAACAACTTGGAAGAGACTAAAGCTGACTTTACAGTGTTAGTAGTCTCTGGCATTTAATCCTTAAAATAATGCATCTATCAATAATATGTGATTGTATTAGTTGTCTACAATGCAGTGCTTATGATCTGAGAATATACAGTTAAATTAGTTATCACTAACTTTGCAGATGGAGATTTCTCATGCTTGGTGGAGATCAGGATCCACGCCTCCTCTGTGACCTTTAGTTCTGTTGATCGTGTGGGAGTGTGTGTGTGTGTGTGTGTGTGTGTGTGTGTGTGTGTGTGTGTGTGTGTGTGTGTGTGTGTGTTTGTGTGTGTGTGTGTTTGTGTGTGTGTGTGTGTGTGTGTTGGGGGGGGGGGGGGGTATTTGTTTAAGTGTCCCTCATGTTACCCACGAAATGGTCAGGGGTCAATGCAGACAGGTGTGTTGTGGAGAAGTCCAGGGTGTCATGGAGGCATTTCCTTGTCAGGGTTGCAGCCTTTTGTCACTTCCACCCCTCTGACTCAGGAAGTAGGGGGATGTTTGTCTTTAAGATGCAAAATTTGCTTTGCAAATCATATCATGTCATCTTACATAGAAAACAGGAAAAATATTCAGGAAGTCCAAAAACAGCATTTGGATCACATAAATCTGCCACAGGATTTCTCTCCCTCTTAGCATTGACATTTCTGCCTCCTGGTGGTGATACAGACACTGTGACACCAAGATCAACCGCTTTATATCTGATTGACTCATTCCGTTTATAGGTGTCTACATACTGATTGCTGTCGGAGCTGTCATGATGCTTGTGGGATTTCTTGGATGTTATGGTGCCATTCAGGAATCTCAATGTCTGCTAGGGACAGTGAGTATCCCAGCTCTATGGGGTCATATTTTCCATTCAGACAATTTTTTATGTAAAAAATAAGATAAAAGATAAGTCAAATAAAATAAAATACATGTCCTAATATCTACTCTGTAGTTTTTCTTCTTCTTGGTGATCCTGTTTGCCTGCGAGGTGGCCGCAGCAATCTGGGGCTTCATGAACAGAGACACTGTATGTACATTAAAATAGAAATGTTGATTGTCTTCAAATCTAACAACGTGGAATCATCTTTAATTATTATCCTCCTTCTTATTTTTTGATTATCCCCAGATGTCCAAAGAACTAATCAATTTCTATGACGCTGCATACATCAAGGCTGTGGATGTCTCCGGGTCCCCGAGTAAAGATGCTGCCATCAGTGTGCTGGGCGCTTTCCACACTACGGTATGTTTTTATATGTGGAGTTTTATTTTCATAAAACAATCTGTCTATCAATTACAAGTGTTTGTGCTCTGGATTTCATCTTTAGCTCAACTGCTGTGGGAAAGGTGACGACACACCTCTGTTCATGCAAGTCGTTACCACCTTGTGTCCTCCAAGAATACTTTCTTCCCCAAAACCCAAGGTACACACAGCCTTTACCACCAATTCCTTCTTAAAGGACTTTGAGGTCACGAGTAAAAAAAAAAAAAAACATGAAACAAATTGGCAGATGAATGCTAACATTACATTTGGAACACAGAAAAATTAAGAGGCATTAGAAAAATCTCCTTATCAAATGTGCATTCATAAGGCAAAGATTTATATGGGAATTTATTTAATGAGCGCAGTAGTTTGGAGGCCCCTTACCCTGGGATTTAAAAGCTCTCTATGGCAAACCCTGTCTACTTGTAATAAACCACAGTATCACTGTAAATGACCACTCATGACAATAACTGTAGTTAAAAAGTAAAACTCTGTCAGCTTTCATGTAGATATTGTAATTTGTGCTTTAGTACTGACCAACATTGTTAGATGTGAATGATTGTGCATGAGTACTCCCATTTCTCCCAACAACTGTGCTGTCAGAATAATTAAATTAGCTATTAGAGATATACTGTGGGCAGTAAATGGAAGCAGCTAAAAATCTCTTTTTCCACAGACTGAATTCACATAATGGGTCTGTGTTTAACTGGTAAAGGCTGCCACATAGTCGGGCATACTTGATTCTGCGGATGTTGTGCTTACTCAAGGCAGACGTGTCTGTGCAAGACTTAGTTTTTACAGCCAAAAATGTGGTGTCACACAATAAACTGCTCGATGGGAAAAGTCTCCACATCAAACTGTTTTACATTTGACACATTGCTCAAAGCAACTGTTCCCGAGGACGCTCAGTGTCACTGCCATTCTCTGCACCGCGCTGGTATATTCCCCTTCTTCATCCCTAGTGTGGTTTAATGGCCTTATATACCACCTTCTTTTCTTTTTGTTTTTTCAAAGCTATAAGGCAAATTAGTTATTTCCGTTCGTCTGACGAAACCATGGCAGATATGGTAGGAAATGTAAGAATTTGCTACCAGAAATGTAGGAAATGTTACGCTCGACTATGAAACCTCAAACATTCGTGTGCGTGGAGTCGGCACTGCTTACAGTACACCTGACTATGTGAGAGCCTTACAGGTTTAACTGCACTACAGAATTATGAGTTATTAGAATTATGGGCAAACAAGAAGAAGAAATTGTTTTATTTACTAATTCGATTCGTGGATATCAACAGATGTTTTGCACTGACAAAGGACACATGAATAGATAAAACCACAGGGAAACTTTACACTTAGCAGTAACATCTGTGTTCACCTTCATGGTCTTGCTTTCTCCACTAGAGCTTTCGGTCGTTGTTGTGTTTGGGTCCCTTAACCTTTAGTTGCTGCTTTCCTTGAAGCCAAACTTTTAAACAATGATACAGAGGATCATCCTTGTCAGTTGATTTGATTGGACATAGCTTCTTTGATCATGTTTCTGCTTCTCTCTGTCGGTCATTCTCCCCAGATGCTCTCATCTGACTTTTTTCTTCTGTTGACGGCCTCAGCAACAAACAGAACAAATAAGACACCCCATAGTGATGTAATCAGGCACTAAGGAGTACACTGGTGCTTTCATTTGGAGCATCTGTAATGCTGTTCTATATATTGCCACATCAATTCAGCATATATTACTACTGAAAACATAGATTTTTGTTAAAAAAACACTTTCTGTTTACAACAATAGTCTGCCAAACTCTGCTATTACACCTGCCAAATCATCATCTTTACAGGGTCAGAAAAGAGCACTTTAAAACAACACAAAACAAGACTGATTGTGATTTCTTTGTTTCATACTTTCAAGTCTTTTTGGATCTGACATATGATGAAATTTGCCATTTAAACATATTTGGTTAATATATGCAGCATTTTTAGTACCGCTAACTGCTACTTACACCAGAATAGAGAATAATATTATTTACATCTCTGACAATAGAAGATTGCATGTAACCTGAGCTGCAACTTGGATCTAACATACAACTGTGCAACTAGGTAGAACATTGTTAAAAAACAGATGTTGGGTTCCCTGAAAACGTTCCTGGTGTGTTTAATTAGCTTATGCTTGTTTGGTGATGCATATTATAGAGTTATTAAGGTTGAAGTATATAAAGTAAATCAGGCACTTCAACATTAACCAAACCTCTTTAATAAATGACAACATATAGGCATGCCTGCCTATAGTCTGTGTGTTTCCATTGTAATCACATAATATTTTATGTAAACAGTTCTCTATAACCAGCAGCAATCCAGCGCCTTGTTTTGACAGCTGACCCGGATCAGTTACATGTAAATCAATGACATGAGAGAGGAGCACATTTTCCATTGATTGCAGGCTTCTTATCCAGCCATTTTTCTCTTGTCAGAGCTGCCACAGTGAACTCGTCTCTCTGTTCTCCGAGAAGCTCTACCTCATTGGCCTGGCTGCCTTGGTGGTTGCCGTCATCATGGTGAGCGACTGACTAATTATTCATAAATTTCTCAGCTCTGATAACATTGTAGACTTTGTGAGACAGACAGATGGAATTAAATAATATCGTTTTCTGCATTCAGATATTTGAGATGATCTTCACCATGGTGCTCTGCTGTGGGATTCGTAACAGCCCGGGAGTTTACTAGGTGTTTAAAGACCAGGAGCAAATCACACCAGCTGATACCAGAAAGATCTGTTTCTGTGCTGCTCAAAGCACAAAATGTATATTTGAGTATTTACTTTAGATTAGATTCTGTTTTTTATATTACTCCTTCATCATAACGTTCCTTTAGACAACTGACCTTTCATCATTTTCTTTTATACTTTTAGTTTGTTAGAAAATGTTTCTCTAGCAGTCAGTGAGCATGTTCCTGGGTGTGTAAATTGTATAAAAACTTATTTGCAGTATTTGTGTGCGTGTGTGTGTGTGTGTGTGTGTGTGTGTGTGTGTGTGTGTTAACTGGTGTGTTAATGGTTTGTTTATCTTGCTGCAGGTGTCGGTGTTTTTTAATCTGCAGTGTTTCTAGGATCTGCGAGGAGGGTTTTAGTCGACTGTGTGTCTTTATGTGTTTCTTCTTCTAACCTAATGAACAAAATGATGCTCTCACATTTAATAGCTTGTGAATCTCCCCACATTAGATAAAGACACATTTTTATATGTTTTGCTGCAGCTGCAATTTGTTCTAAGAATACTAATAAATTATACAAACTGCCCTTTATGAGCGTTATCATAATTTTTCTGTTTTTGATTTATTCCTTTGTTCTGAAGCAGTTGAACTTTCTTCATGAGTTTTCTTATCCCTTATTATGCAGTCAAAATTTACTCATGGGACCCATATGGGTCAAACATTATCTTTAAGAACCCATCCAGCCAAAGCAAAATCCTTTTGAGGCCCACCTATAGAGGCTCTCAAACATTTACACATCTCTGTGCAAATGGTAGGTCTTTCAATTCAATTCAATTCAGTTTATTTATATAGCGCCAATTCACAACACGTTGTCTCAAGGCACTTCACAACAGTCAGGTACATACATTCCAATTATTCCTAACCATTGAACAGTGCAGTCAGTTATTTATTTATTCAAAATGGATAAAAGGTTTTTCTGTCTATGGAAACCCAGCAGATTGCATCCAGTCAGTGACTTGCGGCATTCACTCCTCCTGGATGAGCATGTAGAGACAGTGGACCGTCACTGGCGTTGACTTTGCAGCAATCCCTCATACTGAGCATGCATGTAGCGACAGTGGAGAGGAAAAACTCCCTTTTAACAGGAAGAAACCTCCAGCAGAACCAGGCTCAGTGTGAGCGGCCATCTGCCACGACCGACTGGGGGTTTGAGAGAACAGAACAGAGACACAAAAAGAACACAGAAGCACTGATCCAGGAGTACTTTCTATGGGAAGGAAAAGTAAATGTTAATGAATGTAGCTCCTTTAGTCAGATAAACTCTGAGCCAGTTTTCAAGGTTAGAGTCTGAAAGAGTCTGAGAGAGTCTTTCTGATGTAGAAACATTGAACCATAAAAAAAAAACATTTCAAATGTTATCCACCCTTTAATGCAACATATAAGCTTTACAATTCAATGTCAAAACAAAAAAAATATTCAGGGAAATTATGAACAAATTTCAGCATTTAGTCTTTTTGGTTGAAGTCCACCATTACTGTATATTTGCCCACTTTTCCTGGCAAAACCTCTCACAGTTTATCAGACTGTGGGGACATTTCTTGTCTGCAGCCCTCTTCAAGGTGACTGCAAAGAGTTTTCTGTCAGATCTAGTTTTGGACTTGTCTATGTCATTTCAGAGTGTTAATATTCTTCAGGTAATGCTGGGGTGATGCTGAAACCGTTTTGTGTCAGACTGACTGGTATTTGGGACTGTTCCAATCAACCTGACAAAACACCAGTTTGATGTGAAAAAAAGCAATGCCAAAGCATGATGGGGCCACCACCATGTTTAACTGTGGATATGCTGTTCTTCTCATAATGTGCAGTGTTGTTTTTCATGCCAAACATATTCTTCGGAACTGCAGTCCAAATATTTTTGTTAGTTATATTGTTTGTACTCAAGGTACCAGAGGAAACATACAAAAAGCTGGTCAGATAAATAAAATAAATAAATAAAAACAAAGTTAATAAAATTGATATTTCTCTTGCAATATCTTCTGAAAAAAGCCAATCTACTGAGTGGAAGAAAAATAATTTCCCTACAAAATCAAATTTTTGCCAGGGTATTAATAGTTTAATAGCTTAATAGCTTAAGTGAAAATGTCATATTATAGATGGAAAAGGTTCAGAAGTTATCATTACCTAACTTTTTTTACATCACCAAAACCTTGAAATGTGTCTGGGGTGTGTAAACATCTCAGAATCAGAATCAGAATCAGAATCAGAAAAGCTTTATTGCCAAGTACGTTTTTGGACATACAAGGAATTTGTTTTGGCGTAGTCGGTGCAATACAATACAAATTAAACAGTACAAACATATCTACAATATAATATAAATATAAGTGCACAGTTTTAAGTGAGTGAGAGTAAATATAGAGCAGTATAAGATGCAAGAGCAATACAACAGTGCAGGTGATCATTGTGCAAGTAAAGCAGGAGTCCAAGCTGAGCGTTAATGTAACACATAGAGTTACAAGTTACAAGTGTCCTGTCAGCAAAAAAAGGGGGGGTGTGGGGGAAAGGGAGAGTGTCAGGGTGGTTTCCGGGCTTTGTTAACCAGGCTGGTGGCAGATGGGAAAAAACTGTTCTTGTGGCGTGAGGTTTTGGTCCGGATGGACCGCAGCCTCCTGCCAGAGGGGAGAGTCTCAAAGAGTCTGTGACCGGGGTGGGAGGGATCAGCCAGAATCTTCCCTGCCCGCTTCAGGGTCCTGGAGGTGTACAGTTCCTGGAGCGACAGTAGACTGCAGCCAATCACCTTCTCAGCAGACCGAATGACACGCTGCAGCCTGCCCTTATCCTTGGCTGTAGCAGCGGCGTACCAGATGGTGATGGAGGAGGTGAGGATGGACTCAATGATGGCTGTGTAGAAGTGCACCATCATAGTCTTTGGCAGGTTGAATTTCTTCAGCTGCCGCAGGAAGAACATCCTCTGCTGGGCTTTCTTGATGAGGGAGCTGATGTTTGGCTCCCACTTGAGATCCTGGGAGATGATGGTTCCCAGGAAGCGGAAAGATTCCACAGTGTCAATTGTGGAGTCACAGAGGGTGATGGGGGCAGGTGGGGCTGGGTTCTGCCTGAAGATGTTGGCTCTGTATTTACATTCAATGATTTAAAACAAAGCTTGCGGAGCCTCAACGTTCAGAGCTGAAGCCTTGAATCTGATGGAAGAAATTTGAAGACATGAAGTCCTGAATACAGCCTTTAAAACACCAATTTCCTAAGTTTTCTCAAATACTGGCAGATTGGTTTGGATTTATTATCGGTTTCATAAAAATAGTGTCCGCTTCCCAAAACCTAGCATTGTGGCTTGTTTGCATGCGCCAAAGATGCATGTCAGACTGCTTCACACTGATGGATTGAAAATATTTTCCTCCTCTTGCTGCAGTATAAGCAGTACCAAGCTACTTCCTCTACAGAATCTAGATGTTAAAGACCAGAGAGTTTTATCAAGCTCATCTAATTAAAATTTTAATGATTATTTATTATAGTTTGCTTTATTTATAAGGGCCTTTCAAGTGATCCCGATGTACCCTGACAGAGCATGTACAAGGCTAAAAATAACATTACGGGGTACAGATGACCTTATTTAGGCAATCAATCTGCAAGACAGAACACTATCCAGGATCACACCCAGATTTTTAACCCGGTGGGGGTTGAGGAGAATCGTTTATTTTGTGAAACTTTAAAGTTAACTAACATTTCATCTCATGCAAACAGTCAGAGAGGGAGGAGGTAGAAGTACAGGAAAGGTAGAGCTGGGTTTCATCTGCATAACAATGAAAATTGATATTGAAATCATGGACAATGTGGACGAAGCTATACATAATGAACAATAAGAGGCCGAGGACAGCACCTTGAATGAAACCAGTGATAACTGGAAATTATTTTGAATTTTTTAATTGTTATAATATTGGGCTGCACAGTTGGTAGCACTGTTGCCTTGCAGCAAGAAGGTCCTGGGTTCGATTCCCGGCTTGGGGAATTTGCATGTTCTCCCCGTGCATGCGTGGGTTCTCACCGGGTACTCCGGCTTCCTCCCACAGTGCAAAGACATGCCTGTTAGGTTAATTGGTCTCTCTACATTGCCCTTAGGTGTATGAATGAGTGTGTGCTTGGTTGTTTGTGTGTTGCCCTGCAATGGACTGGCGATCTGTCCAGGGTGTACCCCGCCTCTCGCCCATAGACTGCTGGAGATAGGCACCAGCTCCCCCGTGACCCACTATGGAATAAGCGGTAGAATATGACTGACTGACTGTTATAATATTTTGATGTTATAGTTTTGTATTGAATGAGTCCAGAGACAGAATATTTAAACCAGTTGAGCTCCTATAAGATGATGTGAAATGTTTTTGTCTTCATTCATGAAAACAGACAGTAAAAACTTCTGTCAAAGCACGTGGGTGAAAAATAAAAAGGAAAAAAAGCCTAACATGATGAAATATCTAAAAATCAGAATGCTACCAAAGAAAAAAGGATAATAGCTTTTAAACGCTAATAATGTTTCCCCTTTTTTTCAAGAAGTCATATTTGATTTTAGTCTTTTTAAAGTTTTCTTCACACTTTGGCTGCTTTGTTTTAAAAAAGTTTGCCCAAGCCACGTGCCTGACCACGACAGTATATTGTGCAATTTGTGCTGCACAATATTCTGTCATAAAAAAGCAAAGTAGACACGTTGATGATGAAAAGAAGGTTTCATGCCTAAAAGACTAAAAATACATGAAAGAATTAGAGCAAAAGCTTTCAGGATCTCAGAGAAGAATTATCCTTTAGCTGATTATCTACTACAGGGGTTGGACAATGAAACTGAAACACCTGTCATTTTAGTGTGGGAGGTTTCATGGCTAAATTGGACCAGCCTGGTAGCCAGTCTTCATTGATTGCACATTGCACCAGTAAGAGCAGAGTGTGAAGGTTCAATTAGCAGGGTAAGAGCACAGTTTTGCTCAAAATATTGAAATGCGCACAACATTATGGGTGACATACCAGAGTTCAAAAGAGGACAAATTGTTGGTGCACGTCTTGCTGGCGCATCTGTGACCAAGACAGCAAGTCTTTGTGATGTATCAAGAGCCACGGTATCCAGGGTAATATCAACATACCACCAAGAAGGACGAACCACATCCAACAGGATTAACTGTGGACGCAAGAGGAAGCTGTCTGAAAGGGATGTTCGGGTGCTAACCCGGATTGTATCCAAAAAACATAAAACCACGGCTGCCCAAATCATGGCAGAATTAAATGTGCACCTCAACTCTCCTGTTTCCACCAGAACTGTCCGTCGGGAGCTCCACAGGGTCAATATACACGGCCGGGCTGCTATAGCCAAACCTTTGGTCACTCATGCCAATGCCAAACGTCGGTTTCAATGGTGCAAGGAGCGCAAATCTTGGGCTGTGGACAATGTGAAACATGTATTGTTCTCTGATGAGTCCACCTTTACTGTTTTCCCCACATCCAGGAGAGTTACGGTGTGGAAAAGTCCCAAAGAAGCGTACCACCCAGACTGTTGCATGCCCAGAGTGAAGCATGGGGGTGGATCAGTGATGGTTTGGGCTGCCATTTCATGGCATTCCTCCACCAGTATCACGTAGTGACCTGGCCACTATCCTGCAAGAAGAATGGCTTAAAATCCCTCAGACCACTGTGCAGGACTTGTATATGTCATTCCTAAGACAAATTGACGCTGTATTGGCCGCAAAAGGAGGCCCTACATCATACTAATAAATTATTGTGGTCTAAAACCAGGTGTTTCAGTTTCATTGTCCAACCCCTGTATTACTACACTATGCCTTAATAACTGGAAGGTCATACTTAGCAAGCACAAACATTTTTTTAAAAAGACTGAGCTAATTTCAGACATTTAATTCAAATAAAACATGACTTTTTAACTGTACTATGTTGTCTGAATGAACACAGAGAGGTTGAGTTAATAGAGCTGAAATAATCAGTTATAAACCAGACTTTTTGGTGCAGTTCGGTTCAAATATTTCATCATGTACAAAAATTATGGGAAGAAACTTGTGCCATCAGAAACTGAATTTCTCAGACTGAATCTGTATTTGTGTAATTTGAAATTAAATGCATTGATTTGAAACTGAATTTAATGGTTTGAAACTGAATTAATTTGCATTGAAAATGTATTTTGTTGTTTTGAAAATTCAGTTTGCCTAATTCAATTTCAGTTCTAAAATTCAGTTTTTTGTGTCACACATCCGGGTCCTTGAGGATAGCCTTTGATAAATCAAACACAGATTCATCAATTTACGTTTCACATCAGGTTAAACTTCCTTTACGGCATGTTGAGCTGGAGCAGTGCAGCATACATGAGCTTAGCGGATGTCAATCACCAAGTCAAATGAGCGTCTATAAGAAATCAGGTAAACAAATGATGGTCAAACAGCAACACTTATGCTACCTGTAGCTATTAGCTAAACATGCCAGATCAGCATGGTGCGGCCGGTGTTGCGTCGGTCTGCAACCTCAGCGTAACTTATGTTGCCTAGCAACGGTGATAGCGTGAAGCACAGATCTGTGAAGCCGAACAAATGGAGCCCTAATGGCTTATTTTCTTGTTTTATGAGCTTGTTCATTATTCAGCCATTTAAATTGTTAAAGTTTTGTGTTCATAGATAAAAAATATATAAAAATCTATTTGTAAAAATGTAACAATTTAAACACTAACATATTAACTTTAGGAACAACGTTTAAATCAGTTTATTTGTAGAGCATTAAAACAAAAGAATCAAACATCAACATTAGATATCATCTGACTGAATTATATTTGTGTTTAACTTCCATCCATTGGGGGAAACCCAGCAGGAGCTTGACAACAACGTTCCGGGAGTCAGCTGTTCTCTCTGGGTTCATCGCACCTCAACTCCCCGGGTCAGCTGTGCGCTGGCGAGGCGAGCCGGCTGTGAGCCCGTTGTCAGGGCAGCGAACACGTCGGAGCACGTGAGGAATTAAACGAAATCTTGATAAACCGAGCAATCTACTTTGACCCGCAATGAATCATGGGATAGGGTGGCCCACCAAGGATACACCAGACCCATCCTTCATATCCGGGGAAAAGAAGGACGCATTTGTCGGCCCTATTTGGAGGAGCCTGCGAATGACGTAATCGGCCAACAAATGCGTCCTTCAAAGAATGCAGTCCCTCAATTTGGACATCCGTGAATCTGTGTTTGATTAATCTGTGGCTTCAAGGACCCGGATGTGTGACACAAAGAATTGAATTTTAGAACTGAAAGTAAAAGTAGTGAAACTGAATATTCAGTTCAACAAAATACATTTTCAGAGCAAATAAATTCAGTTTCAAACCAATAAATTCAGTTTCAATTAAGTGAAATTCATTTTCAAAGCAATGCATTTAATTTCAAATTACACAAATGCAAATTCAGTCTGAGAAATTCAAATTCAGTTTGTGATGGCACAAGTTTCTTCCCGTAGGAAAATAAACAAAATGAATAAAATGTGTTTTTAGGTGGCTACAATATCAG
Organism: Girardinichthys multiradiatus; assembly: GCF_021462225.1. Lineage (NCBI taxonomy): Eukaryota > Metazoa > Chordata > Actinopteri > Cyprinodontiformes > Goodeidae > Girardinichthys > Girardinichthys multiradiatus. Next base: position 23,791,244 of record NC_061795.1, on the reverse strand, counting down.
CAAGACTTTAGAAAATGGTATTAGAGTTTGATTACTGAGATTTAGTTAATACATTTTAAACCTAAAACATTTATCAAATCTATTTTATAGAATGCCTTTGCAGCACTCTCACAATTCTACATTCTTAGTATAGTATAGTATTTTTAGACCAACTGATACCAATAATAAAACTAAAAAAAAAACAACTAAAGTAGTTTTCCTTTTTTTGTTTAACCCACATAAGAGAAAACAGCCCTACTGCATGGTGCAGCTTATCCTATGTTATTTTAATATTTAAAATACTTTTAAATTATATTTTTGCCCTATGAAAGTGTATTTGTTGCCTGGGCTCAGGGCCCCATGTTTCAGGATCCTAATGCCTCTCTGGGAACCCTCTTATTTCTAACCCTCAACAATGCTGTATTTGCCACATTCCGCCACGAGGGGGCGCACTCAAATGAGCGCTTCCTCGCTCTGCATTGTCTCTCCTTGCTCACCTTATCTACATAAAAACTAAACAGACCTGTATTTCTGGCAAAGTTACAGCAGCCACACCCAGAGTACATGTTTGTTCTACCAACAGGTTCACTTTCTCACCAAAGGAAGCTTTGATCTCTGCTGTTACAAAGGTTATATTTCAGAAAGGCCCCAAGCTCTGTGCGACTTTTTTGCTCTCTGAACGTATCTCTTGAACGCTGCTTCAGTTCATCAATATCTTTCACTGAATATGTTCTGTTTCTAGTTTAATTATTTGCTCACATCTGCCACCATGTCTGTTTTTGCTCTGTTATTGTTATCTTTATCTATGTAAGATTAAAGGAGTCTTAAAGCTAAGGTAGACAATTATATTTAGACAACACCGTGTAATGATCAGCAGCATAAGTGCAAGTGTTTACAGAAGCTACTCATTCTGTTTGAGGAGGACAATGCTCTTGTGTGATTTTAAAGCAAGCCTCGTCAGTCAGCACTGGTGATTCATAAAACGAACTTTCTACTGTCTGAATAGGAGCAGCAACCTGCAACCAGGTTCCAATTTTTTTGTGTTCAAAGTTGTGAAATCTTCTTTTTTGGGAGAATCGAATACACCCAAATGATTATGTATGGGTGTAATCAAAACTGATCATTAGTCACATGGGCTGGTATCGTGACACTATTCAGTTGTGATATGTGACGGATATCTAAAATTTGAAAACTACACTTAAATAAATTTATTAGATCTGCGTAGACTGTTTCCTTTTTAATTGGACCTCTAGACATTTAGAGGTTTAGATACCTCTGACTTACATTTCCAATGTAATTTTTTATATTTATATATATATATTTTTATTTTACCCTGGACCAACAAAAAATAAAAGCATAATTTTGAAGTTGTAGGAAAAAATTCCACTTGTTTTTCGAAGAATATGGTGTGCATTTGTAAACACACCCATTTACTTTGATACCCCTTAATAAAATCCAGTAGAAATTGCCTTAAGAAGTTACATGATAAGGAAACCACACACACCTGTGTGTAGTTTAATCTCACCATAAATACAGCTGTTCTGTGAAGGCCGCTGAAAACAAAAAAGAGTGTAGCACAATTGCAAATCTACCAAAACAAAGGCCAGGCAAAGAAAGTATTATTCAGAGAAGCAGCCGCAAGGCAAATGGTAACCTTGGTGATATTGCATAGATCCATAGCTCACCTGGGAGAATCTGTTGATGGGATAACTATTAGTCCACAAATGTGGCTTTTATAGAACAGTGGCAAGAAAAATCCCATTGTTGAAAGAAAGCCATAAGAATTGCCATTTGCAATATAGGGGACAATGAAGGTGTTCTGGTCAGATGAGAGCAAATTTAACGTTTTTGCTTAGCTGCAAAATGCTATGGGTGGCAGGAAATGGACACGGCACATCACCCTGAACACACCAACCCATTCCCACAGTAAAACATTGTGGCGGTTGCATCATTCTGTTGAATGCTTTTCTTCAAACAGGGCAGAGAAGTTTGTCAGACTTACTGGGATGAAGCTAAATACATGGCAATAACAGAGGAAAACCTGTTAGAGGCTATAAAAGTCTTAAAGCTGGGGTGGAGATTCACCTTCCAGCAGAAAAAAGATTCCTAATATCCAGCCAGAGCTATGCTGGAATGGTTTAGAACAAAGCATGTAAAGGCTGTAGCCAAAGTCCAGACCTCTAGTCCTCTTCATTCAGTCTGTCTGAGCTTGAGCTATTTTGGAAAGAAGAATGGACAAAGATTTGAGTCTCTAGATGTAAAAAACCATAAGATACATACCCCGAAAGGCTCCACTCTGTAAGTGCATCTAAAAGTGATTGTACAAAGTACTGACTCAGGGGGAATTCATACTGTATGTATACATGCCACACATTCCAGATTGTGTTTTGTAAGAAATGTTAAAAACCATTTTCTTTCACTTCACAATTATCCACTTAGTGTTGGTCTGTCACATAAAGTCTCAGTAAAATACATGGAAGTCTGTGGTTGAAACATGACAAAATATGAAAATATTAAGCAATATGAATACTTTTGTCAGTCCTAAGGGCCACCTCTGTCACGCTTCTTGAAATATCTGATTTTAAAAGAAAACGTGAGGAAAGAAGGAAAAATCTGATTGAGCTTATATCATTCAAAAAGCAGTGAATAAGATCACAATAGACAGCTTACTCTTTCCTCTCTGCTCTGCAATTATTGTATTATGTTCGTAATCTTGCAGTTTGCTGACAAACCATTCATGCCCATTCTTGGATTACAGAACGTCTGATCAGACCAGGTGCTCTGAGTAAGAACTCCTGGCTGCAGCCATGGAAACTGATCTTGGACCAGGTAGTAAATGCACAAGTACCTGCATGCAAACTGTACATGAAAAGTCAAAGAACTGATTGTGCATTAAGCTGAAAGAAAGCAAAAATATGAAACTGCCTAAGTATTTGTGGCCTACAACTAAACATGACATTTTGCAATTAAACATTTTGTATTGGCGCCAACTAAACTCTTATATCAAGGTCCGGTTCATTCACTGTAAGCTTTTGAAACAGATACCCTCAGACGAATGATGCCTTCAAGGTAGTTGTTTCTTTCTGTATCTCCACGGTTTTGCATCTCTTTAATAACTTCTGGCCATGCAGCTTCGTTTCAGGTGGAAGGAAAGCTGCCGATATTTGATACAGCAAGCAGAGGTTCTCATGTCGATACCTTCCTGCATGTACACACGCACAGAGAAACACACACCTAGTCTGAGTCACATTTCTTCTGTTTTAAGGTTTTTTCACACTTTGAAATTCAGTAGAACCTCTGCTCTAATTATTAACCGCCCTGACTGAGTCACCAAAATAGTAAAAGGAAGTAATCATGCGAAATATTCCTCCCTCAGAAAAACAAAACAACGGATACATTTTATCATGAGAAGGTTTAATAGTCCGGTTTTTGTAGAAATCAATCTTATGAGACCAAGCGAAGCAGCACAAGTGAAAGAAAAAGACCTCTCTTCATTTCGCTCTTCTCATCCATGTTGCAGTTCACATAGCGTAGCAAGCTCCTCTTCGTCTCAACACACCCCATGGCATCATACATGAATCTGAATCATCTCTTTGTCATGCACTTGTTGCACATTCATAATAGGAAAGTGAGGGTGGTAACTGCTACATTAAATACGTTGTGACACCCACTAGATCGAATCAGTTCAGAGGAGAACATCTTGTTCAGTGGTTATGGTAAGTCCAAACTTTCAGAACAGATTTTTAAATTACCTCCCAATGCTGTTTTGTATCCTGGGCTTATAATTCACTTGTGTTCATTCTCTTTTTATTGCCATGCCTTAATCTACTTTGTGTAAACTGTTTTATGCTTATATAGTCATTTTCAATAAATTATTGAAATACTATTATCTATATAATTAATATTATTAAAACGTTTGTTTATTTCAGTAACTCAATTCACTATGTGAACCCCATTATACTAATTAATTACACACAGACTAATGTTTTCAAGCCTTTATTTATGTTAATTAGGAGGATTTTCCACTTGCAGCTAACGAAAAAACACAACATTTAAGATTAGTATATTACATCAGAACAATAAAAAAAAACATTTTTAATACAGAGAAAAATATGTTTAATATCTGCTTAAGAGGTCTTTATTTTCAAAAAGCACTCTTAATTGTAATGATTTGAATATGACTGTATATAAATTTCACCTAAAAAGCAGGGCATTGATATGAGGTTGATTGGTAAGGACCGTGAGGTAAGACCCCCAGCTCCATCCTCGTTAGTGCAAACCTGTCGTCTTTAATCTGCTTTTAGAAAGTGAAACCCTGATATATCCTCTGTGGGGGAATCAGTTAGCTCATAATAATGGAGTACCTCCAGTTACCATGAAAACAAAGTGACTGGAGTCTATAAGAAGTCTTAATCAAAGCTTTTTTTGTTTTATTCTATGCTACATTTGTATTCCTTTTAGGTCAGATAGTCATTCAGACAGCATAGAAATGCAGAATCCCAGAACATCTGAGTAGTGCATGTTGTACTATTCATAATGTAGTACTACTCAAGATGTTGAGTAGTACAACATTCACTAGAGAGAATAACTCCCGTTGCTACGCTTACATTAAAAAAACAAATAAAGGCACGGCTTTGGGTTAATAACAGAGTGCTACAGTGCCACACCTTTTAACAGCCTTTCAGCAGAAACTCAGGATTGACAGTTTGCAAACTAAAATAAAGAAAAAGAAATGTTTTGCTAAACTCAAGCTTCAGTTAAAATCTTATTCATGTAGCACAAAACAAACCTGTAATATGTTAGTGGAACATTATGCACCTATAAAACAAAAAATATGTCAATATGCTGCAACTTTTAAATGTAAGAAAAGGGAAAAAAAAACCTAGAGCAGATCACTTTACCCAATTTTGAATGTAACTGTCTATTCACCAGTCAGAACAAGTCCTTTCATCATATCCCCACAGACTTGTAGAATAAAGATTACCTGACGCTGTTAATGTAGCGTCTTAGCTCCACAGACACTTTTTTATTTTGTTTCCTCCTCATTCATTTTTATTATCCTTGCATGTTGCCCTTAAAAATGTTCTCTATTAGGATATATTGTGAAATGAGGCTCTCAGAATATGCACACATGGTTGGTGTAAGTATTATGACACAGAAGGACGTCCTTTTGTTGCATTCACAAAGTGACATCATGCAACATGCAATAGTTTTGATTTAATTCTTGCATTGAGAGTTGTCCTCATATAACTAGTAAGATGAATCTTGATGTATGTGGATATGAATCAGACCTGTTTGTCTTGTAAAGCATCTTGAGATGATTATTGTAGTGATCTGACACAATGTAAATAAACTGAATGTGTCTAAAATGAATGGTTCAACTAAGTACATGACTGCTTGGACTTATTAAAATAAATTAGTTGCTTTTGGGATACGAGAGAACACTCATTTTGATATTGCTGAAAGAAATACTGTGCACAAGTAACCAGTTTTTAAAAACAATCGGCAAATACGGATCTATTTTCAATTCAGTTTTCAAATCAATTGTATAAATATGTCTAGTCGTCTCAAGGCCCTTTGCAAAACAGGTCAGATTTATATCCAGAAAAATATGATCAGATCAGACCAACACAATGAAAGCATACAGAGAGGTTCAAATTTAGTTATATATATCAATCCCAGTTTTAATACCATGCTGTCAAATGCAAGAAGTTCATAAAAGCCGCATCACCCGTTCAGCATCAAGCTTTTTTCAACTTTCTGATCGCTCCTGCCAGCAGGTGATCAAATAATGACTTACAATTACACTTAAGTCCAAAATTATTCACAACCCTGGCTGATTTAGTTTTCATTTTCATTTAACCAAGAAGTTTGTTTCTGACATTAGTCAGACATCTATTAAACGATTATAAAGCAAGGTAAAAGGTAAAGATCAATTTGGAAAAAAATTATATTTTTTTATTTGCATTTTAATAAAACATTGCTGTGACAAAAATAATATTTACCCTTGTCAATAGTTAGTGGGAAAATCTTTATTGGCCTGACAGCAGTCAAACCCTTCATGTTTTAACTCGTATTTTATGTACTTGTCTTTGGTGATGATGAGCTCCAGATTTTTGCGTGTGGAAGGCCTCCTTACCATGACCTCAATGCCCTTGCACAGATGTTCTATAAGATTCAAGTCAGGACTTACGAGCTAGAAGTGATTGGTTGTTTTTGTTTTTCAGACTTGTTTGTAATATTTTCAGGTGTTTTCTTGTAGAATAAGGTAAAACCTCACAAATCCTGTTTAAAAAGATAAAAGGCTATATTGTATTCCTATTTATTTATTTTTTTCTAACAAGGGCTTGGCTGTGGATCTGAGTCAGCTGCTTATCTACACGCTGTTCATAGCTCACCTGTGAGTTAGGTGTCTGGTTTCTGCGTGGCTCCACCTCCCGCAGCTAAGCGGTTCTATGCGTCCATCAGCCTCCAGAAGCATAGCTGGGACTGCTGTGGATCAGAGCGCACCATTTTCTCGGTCCTTGGTCTCCTGCCTCTGCCGTTCAAGTGTACGATGACCTCAGATAACGTGTTTCTGTCTACTTTACAGCCCCACACCGCATCCTCCAGCTATGCCCTCCCGTCGGACAAACAGCTCTGGAAAGGGCCCGCCGTGTCGAACGAGAGGGCGAAATCGCGGCGGGTCCAGGAGCAGGTAAAGATGAAACTGGCCGAGAAGTCCACTCTTCCGCGTCAGAATGGAGCGGCGTCGAGCTCCGCCATGTCAGGTAAAACATCTGCGAGTTTTAAGAGTTTAACAGGAACCGTCGCAGGCTGTTTTAGTTTTAGTTTAAAAAAAACACCGAGTTGGACGAGCTAACTCGGTTTTAGAGCTGGTAGATGTTGGAATTAGAAGTAAAACAAGCTAGACATAAGTACAGGTGTTGAAATCATCTGACCACAGAGTTTGAATTTATGGGCAATAGTGTTGTTATCTGTCTGCTTCATGGGGGTTTTATGAGACCATATAAAATGTTGTCCAGGTTTTAGGCTGACCCTTGAGTACCATAATAAGCCATTATATATGACGCAGTTTGGTAAAAATGGGTTAATGATCAACTTTGTATAGGTAAGACATTAAAACCTATCCATAGACGTTTTCCTTGCAGCAACGAACAAGTTTACCCCAGAGGGAGTGAGCATGTTCATTGCCTCAGATCAGACTTTGGAAGATCAATACTGCCAAACGTAAATAAAAAGTTGATTCAGCACATAAATTGATTAAATGTTTGAATATTATTTTTTTGTCATAACCACCACTGAGAGCAACTTAACACTGGAGCCACATTCTCCCAGTCATGCATGCACATTCATGCATTGACATGCAGATTGGTAGGCAATTTTGGTTATATGCCCAGGGGTACATCAGCGTGTGGCAGAAGAAAGCTGGAATTGAGCCCACAACTTTCTGATTAGAAGATAATTACTCTACCCACTGCTCCACAGTGAACCCTAGATAAAAGCAGCTGTTGGATTAGTCCTGAAAGTCAGAGCTGGGCTTTGGGAATGATGTCAGACCTGAGTTGAGCGTTCTTGTTGCAAGTCAGAAAACCAGTAGGATTTGCTAATTGTTGTAGTCACCAGTGTTAGTAAGATGAGCCACCAATGTATTTTTTGCCTTCTCATGCAATCAAAGACTAAGAAACAAACACAAATAGAGATTGGACATTATTATTAGTTCAGCTGGTTTTAATGAGTGTGTAAAATGTTTAAAGAAATATTTAAATATTAAATACCTGCAGGTTACACTAAGTTTTATTTGTGTCAGACATTTTGGTTTTTAAAGTCAGGGTTGCTTGGAGTATAAACAGAACCATAATGTGCCAGTAAATAGAATCAAATAAAGCTCTACAGTATCAGGAAAACATAGATACTACTGCTACTAAATATCAAAAATCAATAATGAATAATCCAAGTTTTTATGAATCTTTTCTTTATTTTTTGTCATTACAATGTCCTTACCATTTTCTGTGAGCTTTAGAATCTTGGTGATCATAATTCCTAGTCCAAATAAACAGTGACTCTTTCTAAAAGGCTGCTCTCCTCATTTGCCTGATAAAAGAATCAGGAATGTATGTACGAATGTGAGAACCATTGACAGGGATTTTAAATTAAAGCAAAAATAAATGTTTAAAGAAAAAGTTGATTCCATACTCCTGGAGCACCCCCCACAGGGCATCACGAGGGACACAGTCGAATGCCTTCTCCAGGTCCACAAAACACATGTGAACCTGTTGGGCAAACTCTCATGAACCGTCGAGCACCCTTTATTAGGGGCCATCCGGTCCCTGTACGAGCGGAGCAGGAGTTTGGTCCGCATTGCCGGCACTAAGTCGGACCTGTTCACGGTGCATGTTGGACTCCGGCAGGGCTGCCCTTTGTCACCGGTCCTGTTCATAACTTTTATGGACAGGATTTCTAGACGCAGCCAAGGGCCGGAAGGGGTCTGGTTTGGGGACCAGTGGATTTCGTCTCTTCTTTTTGCGGATGACGTGGTCCTGCTGGCCCCCTCTAGCCAAGACCTACAGCATGCGCCGTGGCGGTTCGCAGCCGAGTGTGAAGCGGCTGGGATGAGGATCAGCTCCTCCAAGTCCGAGGCCATGGTTCTTGACCGGAAAAGGGTGGTTTGTCCTCTTCAGGTTGGAGGGGAGTTCCTGCCTCAAGTGGAGGAGTTTAAGTATCTCTGGGTCTTGTTCACGAGTGATGGAAAAATGGAGCGGGAGATCGACAGACGGATTGGTGCGGCTGCCACAGTAATGGGGGCACTGTGCCGGTCCGTTGTAGTGAAGAGAGAGCTGAGCCGAAAAGCAAAGCTCTCAATTTACCGGTCGGTCTACGTTCCTACCCTCACCTATGGCCATGAACTTTGGGTCATGACCGAAAGAACGAGATCCCGGATACAAGCAGCTGAAATGAGCTTCCTCCGTAGGGTGGCCGGGCACTCCCTTAGAGATAGGGTGAGGAGCTCGGAGTAGAGCCGCTGCTCCTCCACATTGAGAGGATCCAGTTGAGGTGGCTCGGGCATCTATACCGGATGCCTCCTGGACGCCTTCCTCGGGAGGTGTTCCAGGCACGTCCCACCGGGAGGAGGCCGAGGGCACGACCCATGACACGCTGGAGGGACTATGTCTCTCGGCTGGCCTGGGAACGCCTTGGGCTCCACCCGGATGAGCTGGAGGAGGTGTCTGGGGAGAGGGACGTCTCTGGGCGTCTCTGCTGAGTCTGCTGCCCCCGCGACCCAGTCCCGGATAAAGCAGAAGACGACGAGTATGAGAAAAAGTTGATATGCAGATTTTTCGTTCATTTAAAGTTGCTTTAAAAAACATGCTGTTATTCAATTTTAAATGAAAGTAAATCATAAAATTGAGAAAGAAGTCACTACAAGTACAAGAATGCTTTATGCTTTCATATATACATTTCTTTTTAACATTTTGACCATTTCAGTCACTCGTGAGTAATTTTGTGTTTAACTGCAAAACCAACATTTTCTTCAATGGTTGCTATGGAAATTAAGAGCTTCAAGAGGCGGTAGTGTTTGTTGTTTGTTTTGTGTGTTTGAGGTCGCAGCCCAGATTTGTTGAAACAGGTATAGTTTTTTGCTGTCATGGATTTAAATATGAAAGCTTTCTTTGGATTCATAAATACATTTTGAATGACTCAGATCAGTAAATATTGGGAAAGCGAGTGTAAAACACGTATCCTTGCTTCGTCAACGAGGGTTTTGTTGGTTTTCTGCATGGGCGTTACCACCCGATTCCCTGTTATTTTGTTTTAAATTAAAAAAATTACTTTGGCTTAATAAATGATTTTTTCCAGATTTTTGACAGTTTCAGTACTTAAACTTAAGTTTATTGTTATCAGGAATTTAAATCTTATTCCTTTCTCTTTTGATCCATGAAAGCACTTTCAGTGACTTAAGTAAATACTGTCAACTTGAAACTATATGGTTGCTATGGGTGGAGTTTTTGATTGTTTTTATTTTCTGCATAATAGCTACTCCCGTTTGATTCATGTTTGTCTTGCATCAGCTCTTTGGGGGATTTTTTTAATTTGTCCTCAAGCAGCAGCAGTTTTACAGTGTGTCTTGTTCCTGTGCATGACAAGTGGTTAATGTGTAACAGGCCTCAACAAGTGTTGCTTTCATGAAGTTTCTGATAGCAGTGGGAATGTGAGAAAGGATCTTAGCTTTCAGTTGACTTCCAGAGATGAAGATCGTTGTTGTCAAAATATATTGGATGGTTTAAATTTGCCCATCTAAGCATCATTACTACAAATACTGCACCCGTGGTGGGATTGGTTTTCAAGCGGTGGTGAGAACCTCCAAAGGTTTCCTGAATGCTGGGAATTATTCTAGTTCAGTGGTTTTCAACCCTGGTCCTCAGGACTCATAGTCTTTCATGTTTTAGATTGGGTTTTTTTTCTGGTCCGGCATATCAGAATTAAATGATTTCATGACATGCTCAGCACATCATGAAATACTGCAGAAACCCGTTGATCGCCCATTTGTTTAAGTCAGGTGTGTGGAGTGGGTCCCTGGATTGAAAACCTCTGCTCTAGATGGTAGTTACAGCCCATTTGATAATTTTATGCATTTATTGAACAGAATGTGTCAGAGACAGAGATTGACTGCCGTCTGAACCTTGTGTACCTGCTTGTTGCTGCCTGTTTCATCGAGAAATTCCTTCATGCCATGTGCGTCATTGTGCTCGATCAACAAACGGAGAACAAGCAGAACATCTTGACATTAGGTCCATGCCGATGTGTCCTCTAGACTCAGGGTTGCATGGATGCAGAAGGGAGACTTTTACTCTTCTGGTTTTATCTTTTCCGAGAGCCGACTGGACCTGCCTCAACAGGCTAACATGCTACTCTAGCTGTTTCTTAGAAACTGAACTCAAACAGACATGCAAATATTGTTGTTTTAGCTAAAATATACTTCTTAATGAAGCTGTTCCCTAGAGTCAAACAACGTGACTTTGTATCAGCTGTCAGCTGAAACTTGTGCGAACCAAACACCTCACAGAGCAGAATGCTGCCATTTCAGTGGTTTGTGGCTTTAGAGGACTTGATAATGAATGCATAAGCATTTGCAGATGGGATAAACAAAAACACAAAGAGGAATCTGGAAGGAATACCTCCCCTTCTGTGTCTCAAAGCTGTTGCAGCTGTGTATGTATATCAGAGGACGTGCCTCAGCAGAAAATGAGAGAATATTCTAGTTGGTGTTGAAAAGAAAAAGAGTAGGTGTTCAAGGTGTATCAGGGTGTGTTTCATTTGGCCTGTAAAATGCTGACGCTATCAAGTGTGTGGGGCGTTGTCAGGGTTGGGCATGGGTCGCGTTAGAGGACATGTCACTCATTCCCTCTCTGCGACAACAGGTTTCTTCAACCTGTGTGCCTGGAGCCTTGTTGGGGACTCTCACTGCATACATGAGAAGTGGGGGGGGGGGTTACTCTTAAACCAGGACCAGAATGGGCACGATTTAATAATCCTAATTTACTATTATATTTCCTAAAACTGACTATTAGTTTCTTACATTAGCAGATAGCACAGTGATTAGGGCTAGCTTCATAAAACAGTGGTCTTCATTTTCCTAGAGAATGTAGCTTTTTAGCTTAACTTTGAAGTTTCCAAAATGCTGCAAACATTTTCAAATGCATGTTCTACGACACTGCGATGGACTGGCGACCTGTCCCAGGGTGAACCCCGCCTCCCGCCCGCAGACTGCTGGATATAGGCACCAGCTTCCCCGCGACCCACTATGGAAGACGCGGTGTAGAAAATTACTGACTGACTTGAGTGTTCTATGACAGAGAATGAAAGCAAGAGGGGGATAAAACAGAGTAAACTTAATGCACTCTGTTCAGCCTTCCTGTTATTAGTTTTAAGTCTCGCTCTCTCACAGCCTGTCGTAGAAAATTATTTCTTTTTTAGAGAGGTTCTTAGATCTCTGTGCTACCTCTGAATTCATTTTAAACACGTCCCTGATGCTAAAGTTGTTTACTTTCAAACTCTTATTGTCATCGCAACCTGGCAGCACTTGCATATGGTGCATTCACTGATCGGAAAAAGATTAGATATTTGAGTTTCCGGCCAGCTTTCACACTGGGACCGATTCGAGCTGATGCTCAATAACAAAGTAGCCTATATCTTATATTTGTAACACAATATTAGCTATTCTAAACATAGTGACAATGAACACTTTCACAGAATAGTACTGCACTGTGGTGGGCTAATTTACAGTATTGTTGCAAACTTGCAGGCATGCTTGGTATGCAAGGAATTGGTTATGGAGACAAGAATGTATTCTCATTATCTGAGCTCTTAGTGAGGCAAATGTGTAATGATACATTACAAGCTATTCATTTAAGGCACTTTAAGCATTTTTAGCTGGTTTTGTTTTGCAGTTTAACTAAACAGAGATTTTCTTATTGGGCACTCAAGTCTAGACTGAAATATGTCTAGAAACTACAAATCATCATAACACAAAAGTCTGCGTTGACATTCATGCTCCCCTGAACCTAATAGACCCTGATTGCTTTTCCTCTTTATTAGCCTTTAAATTTTGTTCTGTCTTTTTGACAGGCTTTAGTAGGTGTGTGAAAGAGTGAAGGTGATACAGACATTTAATATCCCTTCTGGGACAAATTACACATTTGTGTCCTGGGCTGTACTCCTTTTACTCTTGTTGTAGCATTATTCACTCTAAAGTAAGTGAAAGGGAGCAAAACTGACAATTTCAACGGCGTATGAGCATAAATGACATCAACTCATTTTCATCCATAGTAGATAAATGATAAATAACAGGGTTCTGAAAATGACATGGTTTTTTCAGTCATCATGGGTTTTTTTAGCTGCACAAACTGTTGCTTTTGCCTCCTTCTGTTGGGAACATTTAGCTACATACCTACTAGTTTCTTCAGTTCAATCTGGAATGGGAGCTAAACATTCACACACAATCCTGCACTGAAACACGCCAGAGTCTCTGTGTGTCGGATGGAGGATTGTTCCCGAAGTGACGGGTAACTAGAGACGTTGAGCATGCTCAGGTCCTGCAGAGTCTGTGTGCATTCAGACATCCATGAAAGCTGATACATGCTATTCAAACTGCAGTTTCTTTCATGCAAATCGTTGCCATTAAATGGTTTTGTACTATGATTTTAGAGATTTACAGTTTGCAACAGCAAACTCACTATTTATCTCATTATGTGCCATTTAAAATATTTCAGAAATCAAATTACAGTGATAGCGTGTTCAGAAAATGCATTTTGAATTAACTTTAATGGCACAAAAATATGCCAAAGGGTCACATATTGCTAAATTTGGTTTAAAATGTTCAAGATCCGATGAAAGAAGTTTACCCGACATAAACAACCAAATTCTGCCATTTCCATGAACATAGACAAACTGCCAAAATAAAGAAAGAAAAAAAAAAGCTCTGAAGAACCCAGGAGGTTTGAAATAAGTTTTAAAAACTGTCTATAACTTTAATTTTAACATTATGCAATCATAGGGTATTTGTTGGCATAATTCATTAAAGTTGATTGTTTATTTATGTTTCCTTTAGATTACGGCGGTTCATCAAACATGAAATACAGCACCTACAGCCCAAGTTTTAGCTCTAAATCTTCCTACATGCACTCAGGCTCTAAAACATTGGTGAGTACGACAGCATTTCCCAAAACTATCAGCATGTGTTGTGTTGAAATGTTTAGCCTATCATCTAATGTACCAGTGGACTGGATGCAAGAGAGAAATAAACTTGTTTTGGTAACTTTGGTCAAGAAGGGTAGAGCATGTGTGATATTTCACAGAAAGCCATGATAAGATCACCTCTGAGTTTTTAAGTCTGCCCTCTACATTCCTCTGTTTCAGTGCTCCAATAGTGAGACAGTGACGAGGTGTCACTGATGTTTGAGCTGTGAGCGTGAGAGAGCCGATGTGATATTTTGAATGTCTGAATGCTGAATGAGTTATGGAAGTGAAACTCACATGGGAGGATTGTTGTTTCCACGACACACATTCTCGCAGTCAAATTAAGAAATCATTTCAATGAAATGAAATTACTCAGAACCAACTTACCCATGCACACACTCCACCAGAACCTACTGAGGAACTGTAAACACATCAAACTGTAATAACACTTCCTCTTGTCTTTATGCTCAGGGTTCTCGTATGTCTCAGAAGACACAATACAGCAGTTGCTCCGCAGCCCCGGACATGATTCAGTTTCAGCGGATGAGTGTGGGGGGTGGTGGCGGTGGAGGTTTTTACCGGGAAGATATACGCACTGGTGGCTTCCAGGGGTCCATCAGACAGAACCGAGTGGACCAAGATGCCATGTCTGTGCATTCAATGCGAAACACGCCTGCAGTGAATTCATGGGTGATTGACAACAGCGATGCTGGAAGCATTGTCTCTGAACAGGATGCCACCTTCGGCCGTCGGTATGCCCAAAGTGCAATAAATGGCTACAGCACCCAGATGAGACAAGGAGGAGGCACCATGACCTATCAGACCCAGGTTCAGACCCAGGCACCGTCATCAGCACCTAGCACCATGTGTCGAAGTGTAAGTGGCCCTATGGTACGTGGTGCCACTCTGAGAGGAGGAGGGACCGAGATTATCCAACAGCAATCTTCCTTCAAAGGTCCGGCTCACCGCACTATCAACAGGATTGCGAACCGTAACCGGGCGAGCGTGGGTTCAATGTATGGGACCCAGATGACCTCAAGCGCTGGCAACTTGTATGGAGGAGGAGACCAAGTAGACAGAGGGTTTGTCATGTCCCAACTCGGATCTGGTTCACAGGGTAATCTATCGATGCACCGGCAAGGCACTCTGTCACGATCCATGTCGATCAAAAGCATGCACAGTGTGGGCAGGGGCATGGACATCTATGGCCAGACAGATATGGAAGACATGGGCCACCTGCATGGGTGAGAGACCTTGGAAATTATCCATTACTGCATTATCAAAACTTCTGTGCATTTCAAATGTTGCTATCCTGCTCTGAAGTCCTTCAGATTGTACACTATATACCAACTCATAACTGCAAAACTTCTCACTGCAAAGATTCCATTAACCGCAGTGACAAAATGTTTCTGATCACAATTGTACAGCAAACAAATCAGAGAAATAAAGAAACGAATGATATTCTTGTCTACAAATACAAGAAGTGGCTTAATCTCCTTATATTCATCGGGCAAAACAAATAAAAACAAACAAAATACAGGTCCTTCTCAAAATATTAGCATATTGTGATAAAGTTCATTATTTTCCATAATGTAATGATGAAAATTTAACATTCATATATTTTAGATTCTTTGCACACTAACTGAAATATTTCAGGTCTTTTATTGTCTTAATATGGATGATTTTGGCGTACAGCTCATGAAAACCCAAAATTCCTATCTCACAAAATTAGCATATTTCATCCGACCAATAAAAGAAAAGTGTTTTTAATACAAAAAACGTCAACCTTCAAATAATCATGTACAGTTATACACTCAATACTTGGTCGGGAATCCTTTTGCAGAAACGACTGCTTCAATGCGGCGTGGCATGGAGGCAATCAGCCTGTGGCACTGCTGAGGTCTTATGGAGGCCCAGGATGCTTCGATAGCGGCCTTTAGCTCATCCAGAGTGTTGGGTCTTGAGTCTCTCAACGTTCTCTTCACAATATCCCACAGATTCTCTATGGGGTTCAGGTCAGGAGAGTTGGCAGGCCAATTGACCACAGTGATACCATGGTCAGTAAACCATTTACCAGTGGTTTTGGCACTGTGAGCAGGTGCCAGGTCGTGCTGAAAAATGAAATCTTCATCTCCAAAATCTCCTGATAGCTAGCTGCATTGACCCTGCCCTTGATAAAACACAGTGGACCAACACCAGCAGCTGACACGGCACCCCAGACCATCACTGACTGTGGGTACTTGACACTGGACTTCTGGCATTTTGGCATTTCCTTCTCCCCAGTCTTCCTCCAGACTCTGGCACCTTGATTTCCGAATGACATGCAGAATTTGCTTTCATCCGAAAAAAGTACTTTGGACCACTGAGCAACAGTCCAGTGCTGCTTCTCTGTAGCCCAGGTCAGGCGCTTCTGCCGCTGTTTCTGGTTCAAAAGTGGCTTGACCTGGGGAATGCGGCACCTGTAGCCCATTTCCTGCACACGCCTGTGCACGGTGGCTCTGGATGTTTCTACTCCAGACTCAGTCCACTGCTTCCGCAGGTCCCCCAAGGTCTGGAATCGGCCCTTCTCCACAATCTTCCTCAGGGTCCGGTCACCTCTTCTCGTTGTGCAGGTGTTTAGAGTTAACTCGTTGATTCAGATGATTAGGTTCATAGCTCGTTTAGAGACCCTTTTAATGATATGCTAATTTTGTGAGATAGGAATTTTGGGTTTTCATGAGCTGTATGCCAAAATCATCCGTATTAAGACAATAAAAGACCTGAAATATTTCAGTTAGTGTGCAATGAATCTAAAATATATGAATGTTAAATTTTCATCATGACATTATGGAAAATAATGAACTTTATCACAATATGCTAATATTTTGAGAAGGACCTGTATAGTTTTGGGATTGATGCTATAAATCTTTAGCAGCGGACTAAATGTATATTAGCCACAGATGTATACAGTTCAATGCAGGGACTCTCATGGATGAAAATCTTCCCAGGAGCTTCAGGATCAGTTTTTGTAGTAAGGTTAGTTTTTAGAGTCCAAGACATTGGAGCAAAAAAACCAAGACAGGGTATCCTAGTCAGCTGGATGACTCTGGTTGTTTGATGATTACTTCTTTATTTCTGAAAGTGACAAACAAACATGATGTTGTTGCAACATGCAGCACATTAGCAGGAGTGTGTGTTTCCTAAGAGATAGTGGCAAGACGGGTTTGGGTTTAGGGTGTGACTGCTCAGTTCAGTTTCAGGCCTCACATTTCACACATCCCATAATGAGTGGTTGGGCAAGTGGATTTGCTGAGCATTGTGTGATTTAGAAGGAATTAATTTTAATTGAACTTTTGCACAAATCATCTTTCCAAAATCTGTTTTGTTCTAACATGCGTTAGAAAACATGGTAAAATATTCTGTTTCAAATTTTTTTTTTTTTTTTTTTGCCCTTTGGCAGGCTTCTTGACTTGGACATGGAAACTGCAATTATGTATCTGAGGGAAAAAGACCACGGGTTGCAGGTCCTGGGTGCAGCATACATTCAGCACCAGTGTTACAATGAAAGCGCGGCAAAAAATGAGGTATTTCGCACTGATGGCACTTTCCTTTCTGCATTCCTCTGACTCAGAAGATCAGTGAAGAAAAGTTTGTTTTCTCCAGCAATGACAACATTTGATTGATAGTTCCTCCATTTGAGGTTGCTGTAACGAAACCCTAAAGCAAAGATTTACGGTTTCCCGCCTATTCGTTGTGCTGCATAGTTGATGAGCATGTGAAAACCCCAAACCCTAACGAAATTTAAAACAAACAAGTTATCCTATGGAGGCTGCTTTTGAACTTTCTGAACTGCCTCAAATGCCTCATTATTAGGCAGGGCAATACTTCCCTCATTATCATATCATACTATCTGCAAGGCAGTCAAAGTTGATTTAACTTTTTGCAAAGGGGAGCCAAAACATTAACTAACTTCAGACAGAAAGTGGCCAGTGGTATGGATAAAAAAATATTACAGAAGAATTTTAAGCATTAAATGTTTTCTTTAAATTGAAACATAAACCCTAAGATTGCTGTTGCTTTGGAGAAAAGTCCAAGTTTTTGTTTTCATAAGATCTTTTCACTACAAATTGTTTAAAACAAAAAAAGTAATTTTTTTCACTGTTAACTGCCCTGCAGAAATATGACAACAGCGCAGTAAGATTAAAGTTGTAATGGTTTTGGTTCACCAGGGCCAAGATTATAAATGCCCCCATCTGGCGACCCAGTTGAACACTTTCTGTGGGTGCATTTGGTTAGTAGAGTTAGAAGTTTATTTTGACCTTAATAGATTCATAAATAAAACTTGGGACAACTTCAAGTAAAAACATTCTCTACTGTATTAATTTAAAATCGCCTGTAAAAGGAAAGACTTAATGATCAACAGAGTCATTTGAATTGCTGCTCCATTTTCCTGTTTTCCTTTGTTCAAGGTGCGGGAAAGGAATGGCATTGGGGATTTGATTAAGCTGTTCAACAGCAGCAACAGTGAAGTGCGCCGTTACGCCACCGGTGCGGCACGCAATCTCATCTATGAGAACTACAAAAACAAGATGATGCTCATCGACCACGACGGCATCTTGCAGCTGATGCTGGCGCTCGAAGAGAATGATGATGAGCTTCACAAAAACATCACAGGTAAAATGCGCCAGACTATGATCATTAAAACTGCAAGGACAAAAAAAAAATCGAACCTGAAACCCACCTCTTATAAAATTAAGGACATAAAACCCAGCATGTTACAATCTATTATGCTCACGAGGCAAGACGATGGATAATGTTGGGTTCGTGAGAATGAGAGTTTAGCAGTATTTTAGAAAAGCTTTTTTTTAGTTTTCACAAATAAAGTAGCTTCACAAATCACAAACAGTGTTTTAAAGTATATGTAATCAAGGTACAACATCCCAGTCCAGGTTTGACTAGTCCAAATACAGGCTAGTTGCAAAGGAATGTCAGCTAATTCCCTGTCCGCCGCTGAGGAGGACACATTGAACAGAGGGTTTAAAAGAAGCTGCTACTGGAACAACGCCACAAAGAGGTTTTTTTTTTTTTATGCAATAACACATTTATTAGAGCTGAAGCAAACTGTGACAATCAATGAGATGAAGAAATTAGATGAAACATTTTCATTTTCCGGTTACAAATTGGAACAAGTAAACAGAGTAATTATGCTGCCAGATGAACTGTTTAAAATGGCCAACACTTCTTAAATGCTATTGTCAATCAGTATAATGACATCTTTACTAGCCATTTCCTCAACAAAACAGGTCCACTCAAGAGCTACTTCCTTTTATTCTTCATAATAAGAATCTCAAAATCCGATACAAGAGGTCAATCCTAAAGCATACACCTTCATATCTGGGGTTCATAATTATAGCTTACACTTACTTCACCAGACAAAGTCTCATGCTGACAACTACTGCAAATGACTTTGAGGGCCGTGGCTTTGAATGGAGACATTGTAAATAAAGCTTGATTTGGAGGTCTTCCACAAAACAGATTTGGTTGGTTTTTAGGATGCAACATCATTTTCTGCATCCTTGAAATCCTTTGCTCTAATAGTAGACTTTGACATTGATATTACATAGAGGAAAAAGAGGAAACTAAAGATGTGAGGCTTGTGGTATGTCTGAGTGCATGGGGAAGAGAAGATGGAGGTGCTGTCATGTCTATAGGCTTTATGTATATGAGAACAAGGGAGTGTGTGTGGCATCTAGGACTGTTGACCAGGAGTATAACTGCTCCCTTTTCATGAAAGAAGGCCTTGTCACTTTTTCCAATTATCAGTTATGCCGAGTCCAGAGTTCACCATGAAGCTTTGGGAAAGTGATAAAGCAACTGTATATGTTCACCTTCATTTGACTAGTTTGCCAGAAAGGCAAGCTTTTTAACATTTTGTATTCAGAAAGTATAATATTTTCCTAATATGAGTAGTTCAGAATATCTGTCATTGAGAGAAAAACTTTCACACGTCTAAATGTTAGCAGATAAGGACAAAGATGAACTAACATAAGGTTATCGGCAAGACAAAGGTCATGTTAAATGAAGCTTATCATCTGCATACAACTAATATGTTATAAAAGGTATTGATATTTTTTTCCTGCAGGTATCCTGTGGAATCTCTCATCCAAAGAGGATTTGAAGGAGAAGTTGGCCAAAGAGACATTTCCTCAGCTCATTGACAAGATCCTCATTCCTGCGATGAAAAGAATGAAGGAGGACAAAGAGGCGAGTGACGAAGCCATAGACAAACTCACAGAGACTCCCTCTCAGGCAGAAATATTTTGCAACACGACAGGATGCCTCAGGTGAGAAATGTTTGTCAAATTCGGGAAATGGAGTCTTCACATTAAGTTGTGAGCTAGTATGTGAAATACAAAGTAAATACATAATTAATTAAGAAGTGAATCTTGTAGTTAGTGCCTCACAGCAGCAGAAAGGTTGACCATGTATATCTTGGCTAAGGCTTGGTTCCCGTTTTCTCCCTGCATGTGTAGGTTTTTAACAGGAACTTAGAGTTTTGCTCCTACAGTTAATGTTATCACATAAAAAATGTTAGATTAATTAACTTAAGTTTATTGACAGCTATTTTGTCAGTGATTTGGCTCGCTTCTGGGATGACGTCTGAATATTTTCCATAAGCACAAGCGAGATTTAGACACAGAGGCCTTTTGAAAGAGGTTAGCAATAGTGCCACAACCTAGATTGCATGTCTCCACCATTGCTTGTGGTTGCTTTTATACCATATACTGCAACTGTGAAAATGTTGCCATTTTAACCAAATTTTTTAATCTGTTAAGATTTTCCCTGACCCTGAAACCTAAAAAGCTATGTGCTGGAATGGTAAACTATTGTGAAGAAAGGGTCAGCGAACACTGTTGCCAACTCTTCAGTAAGAAAAGTAGCTCTTGGCTGTCCTGAAAGTCGCAAAATGATGTCATCACCTAATTTGCAGAATTTGACATTTGCATGTTATTATAATGGAAGCTGTAGAAGGGAGGGGGGGAAACAATGCAGTGGAAGAGACAAATGAGTAAAAACAATATTACATTTACAAGGTATACTATTGCAGTAGAGCAAGCACCCCATAAACGGAGGCTAGTGGTACTTAACCCAGCGATCCGTGATTCGATCCTGACCTTCCCCTCTTCTCTATCTGCCTGTTTCTTGTCTGATAATTGTGCATAAAGGTCACTAGTGCCACAAAAGAAAATATTAAGAAAACATTTTTTAATTAACAACCCACCCTGACTGTAAGTGGATCAGAATCATTAGCAGTCTGGATGCAAAGAGGCTCTGACTGCAGCTGAAGGGACTACTGCTGTGTGAGGACTGGGGTGCTAGTGAGGGGAAGGGGCCCACAGCAGCACACGTTGCTCAATTAGAAGTTAAGAACAGTAAGTCTAAATCAACATCGTTGTGAAGAAAATACATTTTTCCTCACAAGGTTCCATAGCCTGGCGACGGATACTCCTGTACCCTCACTGTGAGCACTGTATATAGTCCTTGTTACAAAAAAGAAAAAAATTAAAGGAAAAATATGAACATGAGCAGTTATCACCACCATTTGGCTGTAACTATACTTGCACCCTAGGAGAACCATAACAGGCTGTGAAAAGGCTTGCAGCAACAGAGCTTGTTGATCTTTAAAAATGTTTGTGGCTCAGCTGTTCCAGTTTTTTACCAAAGCTGTCATCACTCCAATCCTTAGTTACTTTAGTCTGTTTGAATTTGACATTTTTCAAATGCATACTTTTGGCCAGTCTTTTACCAAAGTAATACCATATGTGATTTTAAACTGTCAGATCTCTGACTTTTATTGCTTTGTGGGATAAGGAATCTGAGCTCTGGATCGGACAAGACCCGTCAATGCTTGCGAGAAGCGCAAGGGCTGATGGAGTCTTTGGTGAACTGCCTTACTGGTGCCATTGATAAGGGCAAGGCAGAAGAAAAGGTGACGGCGGAAGCAGATTTTCCTGTACAAGCGCTGCCCAGCTTTGTGTCCATATTCACATGTATGTGTTTGTGCTCAAGGGTGTGGAGAACACAGTATGTATCTTAAGGAACCTCTCGTACCAAATCTACAAAGAGCTTCCTCCATCTTATCAGATCATCCAGGACAACAACAAAGATCCAGATAGTGTGACTGAAACCATCGGCTGCTTTTCCCCGAACAGCAAAAAAGCCAAAAAGGTACTTTCATCAGCATTGATGACTGGGTGTGCATAGACAAGAGATTTTATTATACACCTGACTTCTTGTGTCCTCCTTTGACTGGCAGAAATTGGAAGACCAGAAACGCTTGGTGTTTCGTGATTTAGTAAAGCAACCAAAAGGGATGGCGTATCTGTGGCACCCTAGTATAGTGAATCACTACCATCGCGTGCTGACCTCTTGTGAAATTAATGCCACCACACGTGAAGCAGCCATCGGAGCTCTGCAGAACATCACCGCTGGAGATGAGCCAGTAGGCGACATATGGAGCAGAACTTATTGCAAAGTGAAACCATTTGACTTGTGTAATAATAAAACTTTGTGTCTGTAACCTGCAGTGGGCTGCATCCATGTGCTCCTTTGCTGTGGAACATGTAAAAATCCTGCCAACCTTGATGAATCTGCTGCAAACAGACAGGAAGAAGGAGCTACTTTCTCTCACTGGCCTGTTAAGGAACTTATCTCGACACACCACTGGTCAGTCTGATTTAGTTTTTTCTCATTTCTGTTATTTAAAATAATTTAAATGACAAGAACTACAGGTTGAACTATTCTATCAATGCTTTCCTTATTGAATTCATATTTTTGTTACAAAGGACATTGTTCTGGGCAAAGATTAGTTCAATGTGTAAACTCGCAGGAACTTTGTTTAGTTTATTAAAATAATTTGTCAGCTCAGATTGGCCACTCAGTCAAATTCAAGACTGTCAAATTAAAAATCTAAATTAGCTTTTATGCTGGATATTGTAAGTAATAAAAGAAATTGCCCACTTTATTCCTCTTGACACTGAAAGCAACAAACACAATATTTTGTATAAATTTACTAAAATGTTTTCATGTGAGATACTGAGTTTACATTTTGAAAATTATTGCCTATAAAAAAAAGCAATGGTTGCGAAATCAAACTTTTTCTAACCTTTTATTCACATTTCTAATGTTTTTTTATTTTTATTATTATTTTAACAGTCACTTATATATTGGACCCCCTGGTAAAGAAGTTGCCAGAAGATGGAAATTGGAAGGAACCTTCTGACGAAGTAGTGTTGACCATTTGTGGTGTTCTCAATAATATGGTGATACAAAGTTTTGACCATGCCAAGGATATCTGTCACAATTCAGGCTTGGAGAAATTGATGGGCATCAAGAAGACAGCATCTTCCAGGTCTGTAACGCGGCATCTAATCCTACATATGAAGCATGATATCTGAATAAGAAGTTTACACAGAATATTGCATCTGGTGTTTCATTCATAAAAAGTGTTAACATAAGATGAAATGTTTTTCAGCCCAGAAAGGCTTAAGACATCCTCAGCTGCAGCCACAGTCCTTGCCAACATGTATCATTACAAGAAACTGCACAAGTTGTTCAAGAAGGTAAAAAACTGCAAAAATAACAAAGAAGCTTCAAGCGCTGCATGATGGATGAGGATTCATTTGTGATCATTTATTTATTATTTATTTGTCTGCCATGACCTTGTAATGTTTTGAAGCAACTCTAAGCTTTACAATGCACCATTTCAACTGTTAAAAACAAGGTGTTTTGCATAGAACTTATCACGTTTATGAAAGCAATGGTTGCGATACATTCTATAGCATCACCAACCAAAAATGAATGTGCATCATCTGTGAATGGCTCCAGAGCATTTTTTGTGCTCTGTTTTTATTAAGAATCAGGTACACTTTTCCTTTTGACTGATAGCCACTCTGAATTTACTTATGATCATTCGACTCTGTTCTGAGCAAGTCCAAACAAGTGTTTCTGCAATAATCTCTCAAACTTCTATAAATTACTTCAGCATTTCAGTTTGGTGCACATACTTTAACAACTTCTTTACCAAACACCTCCTGTCCTTGAGCAAGGGTGGAAATAAAGTCAAGGTGCCTCACCCTCATTCTTCCATCTGTGTGTTAGGGACAGATCCTTCATCTGTGCTGTGTTTTTCGTCAGTTAAATGGCACGTGCTCAAAAGCAATATATCTTCAGGCATCTCACACACACGCGCTTATGTAAGCACCCAGTCGAGCAGGTCGTTGTGCTGGGCTGGACCCTGTGAATTTACTGCCTGCTGCAGATTGACACTCCCAAAGGTGTGGCGTTCAGCCTCTTGCCTAATGAACAGGTCCAAACACAACAAAAAATGTGTCCATACTGTTCAGACTTTTATTTTCAGCCCTGTTGTGCTGTGTGTCTAAAACACACATGAGCAAAAGCAAACTATTTAACTGTTTACTCAGTGGCTAATTTTTGATCTCTTCACTCCGTAAGACCTTGTACTGTTCTGGACAAAATTCAAGATCAAGTGATCTATTGGTGTTTTTGGAATAAATTACTGTTCTGTTATCCACATTTCGACAATGTCCTTAATGTTGTTTCTTTGTTGTATTACAGAAAAAGTTTACTAAAATTGACTTCGAAACAATCCATACCTGAGCAATGCAGGATCTGGCCCGTGGGAAGAACTTAGTATTTTTACAACACAACAGACAACGACGGACATTGGAGCAGCACAAGAACCACGGATCCAGGACTATGATTGAACTCTAATACTGATGTCTGCACCCAAACTACTTCGGCTCAACACAGTTTGTATAGTCAGGGATTTTATCCGTTAGAGCAGCATCAATTTAAATGGCTTAAGAAAAAAACACTGATTGTAGTAGACCCTTGTGCACTCTCCCTACAACCAATGTAGCTTTGTAAATAGTGCTTTTAATTTTAAAAAGAAATTAGATTTAACACTTTGTTGTGCTTACCTGATATATGTTTATACGACCCAGCGTCTAACTTCGTTATATTTGCATGAAAACCAGAGATTTATGAGACATCGGATGTAAATACCTTTACTTTAGGGGATAATCTTTATGGATATACATGCTTTTTAACGCTAAAACAAAATTTTAAAAATATGTATTCAGCTGGTGGTGTAAGGAATGTTGTGCAGTTAAAAGTATAATTTCTTCACATTTGTTTACCCATTAAATATACAGTTGAAGTTTGAGAATGTTCCATATCTGAGCAGCTTTCAGACTTGTTTTTTTTATTAGACAAATATTGTGTATATAGAGACTTTTTTTTAAAAAAAAATAATGAGATTAGGTTTTTAGAAATTACTGCTCGTGGTGTAAGTGGTGACAGATATGTGGATTTTGCCAGAAACCTCGACTTGTTTTGTATGTTTCATACACAGATATTTCATCCGATTTAATAGCTAATAAAGACTTGGAAATAAATCACGTTGTGAGAATTTCTTATGGGTATAAGCATTTTCTGTAACAGGCACTGATGTGCCGACAATGATTGCACTGATGGTCACACCCTGTTTACATATTTGCTCCTGTTCAGACAGGAACAAAACCAGACGTTCCCTGTTGCACCCATATTTAGGCTTTTTCACTACAGATCTTTTTTTTCCATGAGGACAGAAAGTTTAGCAGTTTTGTTGAACAGGAGTTTTGTGTTTATAATGACACAACCTTCATTTATTTTTTGACTCGGAAATGAAGACGATACTGTAAAGATTTCTTTTTTTTTTACTTTCTCCTTTAGGCACAAAACGAAAATGACGAG
Source organism: Girardinichthys multiradiatus (assembly GCF_021462225.1). Taxonomy (NCBI): domain Eukaryota; kingdom Metazoa; phylum Chordata; class Actinopteri; order Cyprinodontiformes; family Goodeidae; genus Girardinichthys; species Girardinichthys multiradiatus. Next base: position 23,765,732 of record NC_061795.1, on the reverse strand, counting down.
TATTTACAAAACAAGTTTCTATTTGTCCATTGGAATCTCAATTTTCTTCACAACATTACAAAACTGAGGAACATATAATAAAACAATCGATCATGATAATTAAAAACAGAAAATGGCACATTTTCATAACTGCAAAAGAAAAACACATTCAGCTGCATGGTGCATAAATATTTAGAAGAGCTAAGTATTTAATATTAGAAGGAATCAAATGTCCTCGGTGACCAGGCAGTAGAAGTCTGAGCGCGCTCCGTAGTTGCGGGATCCCAGATCAGAGATGTCGATGTCTGAGGCTTGTTGTTGAGCTGCTTCCATAGGAGCAGCTGGAAGGACGGGAGCTTTGCAGGCCAGAGCGCCGTGCATGGGGAGACGAAGACCTGCAACACATCAAAAATACCATGGTAAAACTATATAAATGCCTCATCTGCTGTGAATTTCCGAATTAATCTGGATCTCTTCAGCAAGTAGTTAATGTATTCATAATGCAACACCACAATACCACCAAGCAGCAAATGTATACAAAAAAAAAGTTATTTTTTTACATTTATTTTGGTTTCTTGCGAAGTTAGATTAAAGTTCCAGAATTATTCTCACTCCCATTTTTTAAGTATGATGCTACAGTCTGACAGAAATACAAAATAATCCAGTGATGATGGGGCTAAAAGCAGCTGTAAAGTTCAGTAACTCTACAGATAAAAAACAACAAGTTATAGTGATAAGTCAAAGTTCTGGACTATTTATGTTCTGGAGGTTAAGTAAACCAGATTTAATAAAGAAAATACAGGTATGGGACCTCCTTTCGCTTTTCTGAACTCTTGAATACTTTGAGGCATGGAATTCAATAATGAAGAATGTTTCCCAATCATGGACCAACATTTCTTTATAGCAGCTGACAGATCAGCTCTGTCTTCTCATGCTCCATTTTTAAAGAAATGTCTACCATAGATTCTCAGTTGGATTGAGATCAAGACTATTTACTGGCCATGTCATTATGTTGATCTGCCTATCCTGAAGAAATCTTATTAAGCGTTTTCTTCAATGACAAAGCTACACAATCACCACAGAACCTACTTTGAACTGAAGGAATGAGAAAAGACTCAGATTTCAGTGTCCACCACGAAAATCATTAATGGTCACCAGCAAGACCAAGGAGGTCATAGTGGACTACAGGACGTCAAGGAAGACTAAATACGCTCCTCTCTGCATGCAGGGGGAGGTTGTGGAGCATGTGGACAGCATAAAGCTCCTGGGCATTCATATTTCCTCTGACTTGTCCTGCAGAATCCAGAAAAGGGCCAGACACATTGCTACAGACCACTTCCATCAGGAAAACAATTCAGGAACAATACATCAAAAACAAATAGACTCAGAAACAGTTTCTTTCCTAAAGCTGTGAAGGCAATTATCCCCCTGCAGGCAGACACTAAACATCCCTGCTGACAATAGAACAAAACCACCAGCCCATCTCAGACTGTTTCAGCCAAACTGCACTTTATTTTTTAATTTTGTAAGTGTTTAAATTTTTTTCTGTGCATTACATGTGTATTTTTTGAGATGTTGTCTCAGCAACATTTCATTGCGGTGACATAATGACAATAAAGAATCTTGAAAAGTGTTTTCTTCAAGCTGTAGTTTATAGGTTTCATTAGAATAGCAGAAAATGTTCCAGCATCATCTCCTTAGTCGATGCAGATTCAGAATTAGTTTATCCCCAATTTTATGCAATCATCCAGTCTATGACTGCTGCTTCTTTGGTCCACTGTATTCTTGTTTTCATCTGGTTAGGTTTTTATTGCTTGGACGGTATAAAGCAGGCGTTTCCAAAGCCAGCCGTAAAGAGCCACTGTGCAACTTTTAGAAGCATCCTGCACCAGCACACCAGACACAGATGGAATAATTACCTCCTCAAGATGTCATACAGAGGCCTGGTGATGAGCCTTTCATTTGATTCGGCTGTGTTGGACCAGGGAGGCCTAAAGAAATTCCAGGATAGTGGCTCCTGAGAACTGCTGTTAGTGTCCCTGCTATAAAGTATTTACACTACTGTGATAGACTCACTCCTTTAACTATTTCTCCCTGCGTCTAGATATACAACTACTTCTGCAGTTTGTCTTGTTATTTCAACCATTTAAGTATCAAAGAATTCAGCTTTTTTTTTAGGAAAAACTAATCACGAATTCTTTTAATAACTTATATACTTTCTCAAATTTCTTTAAAAATCCAGTCATGTTTCTATCCTGTTTCTATCCAGTAGAATGTACTGTGCTCTTTGAAGGGCCACTGCTTCTCCATACTTGCAGCTAGAAGTTATTCAAACTTTAAAAACGGGTGACAAGACATTGAGACAGCCATGTTACTTAATACTTCAGCATTTTAATATCTTCGAGTTTTTATAGTCACAGTTTTTTATTTTATTTGTTTATATTTACTTTACCAGCCTAAAGCTAATAAGATCGCCCACTCTACAGTCCAGCTGACCTTCTACAGTGCAAGAGGTTAGCAAACAAATTATTCCTGTCGCCATGCCTTTATCAATACACAGAAAAATCAGATATCAAAACACATTCAAATTTGTCCTAATCCACATGTTGGGACATTTAAATAATAGTGCCTTAAAGTATTTAAACTAGATGCTTAAAACCACGAAAATAAGATCCTTTTCTCTAATAATTCAAAAAATAAGAGTAAGGCAGTAATCAAAAATAAGTTAATCTTTTAACTTCCCGCTGTATCCAAATTTCTCTCACTAGGACAATGAAATCTACATATCTGTGCTCCTAAAGGGCTATGGAGCAATTGCCAAGCAGCTTGGTGAAAAAAGATCAACTATTGGAGCAATTATTAGAAAATGGAAGAAGCTAAACATGACTGTCAATCTCCCTCGGACTGGGGCTCCATGCAAGATCTCACCTCGTGGCGTATCAATGATCCTAAGAAAGGTGAGGAATCAGCCCAGAACTACACGGGAGGAGCTGGTCAATGACCTGAAGAGAGCTGGCACCACTGTTTCCAAGGTTACTGTGGGTAATACACTAAGACGTCATAGTTTAAAGTTTCCCCTGCTTAAATCAGCACACATCCAGGCCCGTCTTCAGTTTGCCCATGACCATTTGGATGATCCAGATGAGTCATGAGAGAAGGTTCTGTGGTCAGATGAGACCAAAATAGAACTTTTTGGTCTTAATTCCACTCGCCATGTTTGGAGGACAAAGAATGATGAGTACCATCCCAAAAACACCATCCCTACTGTGAAGCATGGGGGTGGAACCATCATGCTTTGGGGGTGTTTTTCTGCACATGACACAGGACGACTGCACTGTATTAAGGAGAGGATGACCGGGGCCATGTATTGCCAGATTTTGGGGAACAACCTCTTTCCCTCAGTTAGAGCATTGAAGATGGGTCGTGGCTGGGTCTTCCAACATGACAATGACCCGAAGCACACAGCCAGGATAACCAAGGAGTGGCTCCGTAAGAAGCATATCAAGGTTCTAGAGTGGCCTACCCAGTCTCCAGACCTAAACCCTATAGAAGATCTTTGGAGGGAGCTCAAACTCCATGTTTCTCAGCGACAGCCCAGAAACCTGGCTGATCTGGAGAAGATCTGTGTGGAGGAATGGGCCAAAATTCCTGCTGCTGTTTGTGCAATCCTGGTGACAGGAAAACCTTTGACCTCTGTAATTGCAAACAAAGGCTACTGTACCAAATATTAACATTGATTTTTAAAGGTGTTCAAATACTTATTTGCAGCAGTGACACACAAATCTTTTTTTTTTTTTAAATCATACATTGTGATTTCCGGATTTGTTTTTTTTCTTAGATTATGTCTCTCACAGTGGACATGCACCTAAGATGAAAATTTCAGACCCCTCCATGATTTCCAAGGGGGACAACTTGGAATACTTATTTTCTTCACTGTATATTTATATATTCTTATTTATAAGAATTGGCATCTGACAACCCAATTACTATTCCTGTCATTTTTCTTCTTTCCCAGTGAAAACACCTGCAAACATTTCTTTAAATATGTTTGCTCTTTTAGCACTACCAATTTTTATAGTTCAATGTGCGTGGGTTCTCACCAGGTACTCCGGCATCCTCCCACAGTCCAAAGACATGCCTGTTAGGTTAATTGGTCCCTCTAAATTGCCCTTAGGTGTATGAATGAGTGTGTGCGTGGTTGTTTGTGTGTTGCCCTGCGATGGACTGGTGACCTGTCCAGGGTGTACCCCGCCTCTCGCCCATAGACTGCTGGAGATAGGCACCAGCTCCCCCGTGACCCACTATGGAATAAGCGGTAGAAAATGACTGACTGACTGTGTCTCTGATCACTGAAGTTTCTTAAGCAGGCTGGATAATCTGTTCAATATATAGCATCAACAATGCATTTTAAGTTGAGTTTCATTTCTTTCTTTAGTTGTGCATTTTTCTATTTTCCAGGCATATTTCTTTATATTTTCTGTTGGAACAATTTGATGTCTAATTCTACTTCATTGTTTCCCTTGTACAAGCTTCCAATAGTGTTTTCCCTTCATAATGTCATCCTTTCCACTGACAGCTCTCTTGTTGGGGCCATATTTACTGTCAATCAGCTGCAACAACAACTTAAAGTCACAGCACTACTTTAGTCATTTGCAAAACTAAATATTTGCAGGTATCTGTTTTAGAAATTAAATCACTAGGTTTCCATATTTTTCCCCCTCTATGAACAGAAAAAATATTGCCTTTACTTACAATTTCATAAATTCTTTTTGAGGTATGTTTTACAAAGCCAGATAGGCCATCTATTAAAAGAGTGTTGTGTAGTTTCTTTGATTTATTTTTTAGCATCAAAGTAAAAGGGGTTGAACGCTATAGATATTCATTATAACTGCACCTCCAACATTGGTAACTTTTATCTTTATTGTCTATATTAAGGCCAGCTCATTGTGATCTTTTGTCATCAAGGAGGAAAAACTAGTGTTTGTTAAATCAAGTTAAACTAGTAAATGCTATTATGTTGTTAAATTCAGTTTAAGACTGGTGTGCATGTTGAAATGTGTGTCTCTTGTACTTTTGGGGTGAAAGAAAAACTAAACATCCAGCAGATTTTAAACAGAGGACAAGGATCGGCACCACACAGTTCATATGCAGATCCTGCAGGTTTCAGGGGTCTCAAGGATATTTATTTTCTAACGTTCTGCTTTTTTTCTTGCATCAATAACTGCATTAATTTAATAAAGTGTTGTTAAATAAGATTTTATGGTTTTAGAGGATCGTTAAAGCTGTATACCAAGCTGAGAGGCACACATCTGTTTTAGTAAAATGGCCATGGAAAGTTTTTAACAGTCAAAATGACCTAAAACCTGAGAATGCTTCAATAATTTAAACACAAAATTAGAAGGGATTTTTTTTTATATCCCTGACTTCTATTGGTGACAGTAAAATGTGATTTGCATGGAAAAGTGTGTGCATTAATCAAATATACAAGCACCACTCTTACAAAGACTACTGTTCTTACCCAGATCTCCAGCCGGGCCGGTGTCTAAGCGACAGTCCAGGTAGTCAGGGTCAAGGGTCAGCATGGGGTCCTTATCATCCTGCAGTACAGTCTGCGGGTCGCCTGCAGACCCCTTGTGGAAAATGACTCTGCGAGGCATCGCTAAAGCTAGTTCCTTCCAGAAGGCTGATGAAGGGGTCTACCAATCAAACCCACAAAAAAAACAAAAAACAAATGCAACATCATATTATGCTTGTAACATCAAAGTTACTACGCTTTCTGAAATAAGGAACCCTTAAGAAAAATCAGATCAACCAAATGCCTTCAGAAAGGTCCGCCTGTGTGACATTCAAACCCTGTGAATAGAGCTGTTGTGTGTAGTGTTACCCGACAGCGACACGTTACTAGTAGACATAATCATATGGGGAGACTTCTCTTTACCAGGGACAGAAAAGCTGTTCAGAACTGATGGGAAGATAGATGTAATCAAATAAAGGACAATACTGAAAGAAAGCCTGTTTTGAGTCTGGTGTTGGAGGTTGACCAACCCTAAACATACAGCCAGACTGGAATGGTTTAAAACAGTCATATGTTAGAATGGCCAAGTCAATTTCCAGCTCTAAATCCAATGGAAACTCTGTTGCAAGACTTGAAATGTGTAGTTCACAGATTCAGTCTACATCCAGTCTGAGCTAGAGCCATTTGAAAATTTAAATCTCTAGATGTGCACTGATGGTGAAGACATACCCCAAACGACTTGCAGCTGTAATTGCAGCAGAGTTCTTCTACAAAGCATTCAGTCAATGCACATCACACTTATTTTAAAAACAAATTGAAAACCATACCATATTTTTCCTCTGCTTCAAAATTATCTGTCTGTCTATAAGGGCAGAGCAGACTGTACCCGTTAAGGAGGGTGAGATCAATTTAGAGTGCAGGGGGCGCTCCTTAAGACCATTTTTGACTCTGTGGTGGCATCATATATCGTTTATTATATTGGAGCAGCAGCTTAACTACAGTTGATAGGATGCCCTCTGCACACAGTGCAGAAAGACTCTAGCACTGTGTGCAGAGGGCACACAGAGACAGAGACAGAAAGACTCTAGCAAATATAAAATCATTGTTAGACAATGACTCCCATCCCACGCATGAAGCTGTTGTAAGAACTGTTTTTCATGCACCATTATACATGTGCATTTTGTGCTTTTTCAAAATCGCCCTACTCAATGGCCCACATCATTTAATCTGAGTATGCCAATTTGAATAACCATTATACAGGTCCTTCTCAAAATATTAGCATATTGTGATAAAGTTCATTATTTTCCATAATGTAATGATGAACATTTAACATTCATATATTTTAGATTCATTGCACACTAACTGAAATATTTCAGGTCTTTTATTGTCTTAATACGGATGATTTTGGCATACAGCTCATGAAAACCCAAAATTCCTATCTCACAAAATTAGCATATCATTAAAAGGGTCTCTAAACGAGCTATGAACCTAATCATCTGAATCAACGAGTTAACTCTAAACACCTGCAAAAGATTCCTGAGGCCTTTAAAACTCCCAGCCTGGTTCATCACTCAAAACCCCAATCATGGGTAAGACTGCCGACCTGACTGCTGTCCAGAAGGCCACTATTGACACCCTCAAGCAAGAGGGTAAGACACAGAAAGACATTTCTGAACGAATAGGCTGTTCCCAGAGTGCTGTATCAAGGCACCTCAGTGGGAAGTCTGTGGGAAGGAAAAAGTGTGGCAGAAAACGCTGCACAACGAGAAGAGGTGACCGGACCCTGAGGAAGATTGTGGAGAAGGGCCGATTCCAGACCTTGGGGGACCTGCGGAAGCAGTGGACTGAGTGCTGGTGTTGGTCCACTGTGTTTTATCAAGGGCAGGGTCAATGCAGCTAGCTATCAGGAGATTTTGGAGCACTTCATGCTTCCATCTGCTGAAAAGCTTTATGGAGATGAAGATTTCATTTTTCAGCACGACCTGGCACCTGCTCACAGTGCCAAAACCACTGGTAAATGGTTTACTGACCATGGTATCATTGTGCTCCATTGGCCTGCCAACTCTCCTGACCTGAACCCCATAGAGAATCTGTGGGATATTGTGAAGAGAACGTTGAGAGACTCAAGACCCAACACTCTGGATGAGCTAAAGGCCGCTATCGAAGCATCCTGGGCCTCCATAAGACCTCAGCAGTGCCACAGGCTGATTGCCTCCATGCCACACCGCATTGAAGCAGTCATTTCTGCAAAAGGATTCCCGACCAAGTATTGAGTGCATAACTGTACATGATTATTTGAAGGTTGACGTTTTTTGTATTAAAAACACTTTTCTTTTTTTGGTTGGATGAAATATGCTAATTTTGTGAGATAAGAATTTTGGGTTTTCATGAGCTGTATGCCAAAATCATCTGTATTAAGACAATAAAAGACCTGAAATATTTCAGTTAGTGTGCAATGAATCTAAAATATATGAATGTTAAATTTTCATCATTACATCATAGAAAATAATGAACTTTATCACAATATGCTAATATTTTGAGAAGGACCTGTATATTAATATGACTTTTGTTTATGTTGCAAGCTTTTCCCTTACTGTGCAGTCTGCTCTACTTTCTGGTTTTTTACCTTTGTGAGTATCTGCATGCTTCCATGTGTCTTTTACTTTTCCACTGACACACATGAATTTCCCCACTCTGGGACAATAAAGGATATTTCTATTCTATTCCATAAAATTCCAAAGATTATTATTTGAAATATAATATAATTATTTTTTGAGATATTGATTTCTGCTGACTTTGGTTTGCTGGTTTTAGATGAAGGAAGCTGCTGGTTTCAGGGCTCAATAACCCAGAAAAAAAAGTTAAGACAATTGTTTTTTGTTTTTTTTACTTTATCCAGCATCAAAAACTGACTCCTTTCATTTAAAACATGTTTCCACTTTAGGTTCATTTCTACTATTGCATCTGGGCTTTGATTAAAATGAAAGATTTAGTTCCTAAACGAGCTACAGAAAGAGAAGCTTTGAGAACCAGTTTGGTGATTTCTCCGACAGACTCCCATCTGCATTGTTTTGCCTGAGGCCTTGTCATTGGTTTTGGTTGGGCGTTACATGCTTAAAGAAACCAATCACAATCAGGCAACATCTGAATCTAAAATTTCACACAGTCAAGTCTGAGAAAACCACACCCTCTTTAATGCAGTCTGGCTAAGCAGTAACGCCTTTAAAAATAAACTCATTATAAGGGAAAGACTTATGTTAATCTCTAAAACTGGGAGTGTTACCTGAGAGGCATAACTTACAATAACAAATTTGGTCAAACTCAAAAAACTGATCAAATGTTTCCCAAAAACATTTTTAGCCTTTTTTTTTCTAAACAACACTTGTCAGAACCATTTTAACTTAAAAACAAGGTACTCTTCATGGCTAAGCTATTGACATCAGAAACAAATATATATAAAAGATGTGGTAACAGAATTTGCATGTTCATGTCTCTATGGACGTTGCAGGTCTCATAGGTCCTGAATCCAGAGGTGTCCTCTTAAATCTTACCACAGAGTTGTGCCTCCAGGTGAGTACGGTGAGGCGGTGCTGGTTTTCACTGAGCTGCTCCTTTATCTCTGGACTCATACGTTTGATCTGACCCTCTAACATGATCAGGATAGGCTGCTGACTTAAGTCCAGTAAGTGCCGGAGGCCCTGCCTGAAATCACACACAGCCTCATCACAGACTCAACACTGACCTCAAGTGGTTCATTTACTTAATGGCTTAATTACACTGGCTTTTATGACAAAGTAAATTTACTTAGTTTGAGACTCACCTGAAATTATTGGTGCACCAGTCCTGCTCAAGATAAGCGTGAGAGAGAAGCACTATGAGGCGGCGGGAGCGGCTAATGTTCATTAGGAGCTCAGCTGAAGGCTCTGCATCATAAAGAAGGTAGATTAAATATTCTAAAATCATATGTGGTGAGTTTAACAGAACAAATGTAGATTACACTGACTTTACAATGCACATTAATGAAAAAAACAACATTATGTGTTTAGCAAAAGCAGCATGTTTGCATAAAAACAACAAGCAGTGATAGCTTGTAAATTGTATTCATTGATATTTTTTGCTTGCATGATGTTACCAGTGTCAGGCAGGATATCGTTGTCATTGAGGTGCAACTTGTACCCATTTTTATTCTCCAGGTGAGGTCTGAGGATAAAATTGACAAACTTCCGGTCATAGTCGTTGTTGACATATGAGATGTAGGCGTCATATAATTTTCCATCTGAGGATGCAGACACACAAACAAAACCAGATGTGGAGACTACATTTATAGAGGAGAAAAACCTCAAGTCACTTCAACAAGTCTCACCATTGAGTTCATAGTCTCCATAGGAGTTCTTGTACCAGAGCTTGATGTTCATGTGGCACCTGGAGTACACTACAGCCGCTATGCCCAAGAGGAGGAGGAGGACGATGGCTGCAATCACTGCAGCTGTGTGGCTGGGACTCACTGAGCACATATAATAATAATAATAATAAAGACAAGATAATTACTTAACTTACAGCCAATTAAAAACTGGACATTTAAAACCGCCTGCAGGTTAACAGCTCTTTTTAGAGAACAACTTATGAGAATACATTTGTTACAAATATCCTGTGAAGTTTCCCCATCTGGCTGATTAAACTACCAAGACTGGTAAATGCCTAAGATGAGATAATGAGATATGAAATGTAGATACATTTTATAGAGTGGTATATTAGATTATTTTTGTTATTTTTAATGATTATGGCTTACGGCTAATGATGACACTAAATTCAGTTGGTGAGAAAATTTTAATCAAGTACAGCAGTAACATCTCAGGGATTCATACTTTTGGAAGTTTGGGTAGGGGCCAAGTCCTGCTGGAAAATGAAATCGGGATCTCCATAAAGCTCGGCAACAGAGGGAAGCATGAAGTGCTCTAAAATTTCCAGCCACACAGCTGGGCTCACTTTGGACTTGATAAAAGTAATTGGATCAACACCAGTGGATGACACAGGTCCCCAAGCCATCACTGATAATAGAAAAGTCACACTGGACCTCAGGCAACTTGGATTCTGTTTATCTTCACTATTCCTCAGGACTAATTTCCAAATGAAATACACAATTTAATTAGATCTGATTTTGGACCACTTAGCAACAGTCCAGCCCATTTTCTCTATAGCCCAGGAGTAGCTTAACAAGGAATGCGCCGGTTGAAGCCCATGTCCTGAACATGTCGGTGTGTGGTGCCTCTTGAAGTATGAACTCCGACTGCAATCAATGCCATGAAAACTGCCCAAAAATGTCTTTATGGACGTTGTTATTATTAATATTATTATTATAAAACAACTGTTGTAGTGATTATATATCGGGTGTTTTTTCTGTCACACTTTTTCTTTCCACTCAATTTTCCACTAAGATGATGCTTGACCAGCCAGCGTCCTTTGCAATGTTCTTTAGTGGCTAACCCCCTTGTTGAGGGGGTCAGTGAGTTTCTGCTGGACAACTGTAGTCAGCAGTCTTTCCGATGACTGTGTGGGCTGTAATTTCCAAGGTATTTTCAAATATAAGAAAGTATGTAATCCATCCAGACGTTATGATGAAGGGCAGGTATGCCAAAAACAAGCCAGGTTTAATTCTCTGAAAAATCTTTACAGTAGAAAAACCCAACCCACAATACCCAAATTGTCTTACTTGAATTTTGCACACTGAAGTCAGAGGAAATGTTCCTCACTGTGCAGCTGTAAAGTCCAAAATCCTCTGGTTCTCTAAGGGTGAACTCGAGCAGGCTACTTACAATCAGCTGGCCTGCATCAGGGGACCTGATAAATAAGAGAGAAGAGATAGTCTTACATTCCTCTACAAACACCAACTCTGGTGCAAGGTGCACTGAAGGAAAACAAATATCTTAAAAGCTTCAAAAACCATGACGTTGTGTTTTGCAGGTTCAGAGTGTGGTTGGTGAGTGGCTGGCCATCTTTGCTCCACTGCAGTGTGGTTTCACACTGCTTCTCTGATGGGTCCCAGAAGAGCAGAGCAGAGCAGTTCAGTTTCACAGTGGCTCCCACATTCCTCCAGAGTTTGCTAGGGTTACCGTTTGGTTTAAACTCTGGAGCTTTGGCACACTGAGGCTCTGTTAAGACATACCACAGGTATCAGTGTTCACTGTGAAAGCTACACACAATACAGCCCTTAATGCAAAAGCGGCTCCAGGAAGGTAAATCCATACCATTAAACTATCAGGTTTGAGATAACTGTAAAATATAAGAAAACGTGAATAGAATATTCACCTTTTACTGTGAGGCGCACAGTGAAAGATGCTGTACTGTTTCCTTGTTGCATACAAGTATAATTGCCTTGGTCTTGCAAGCTGATGCTGGAGAACTCCAGGAAGGCCTTCCCTTCCTGACTCTGGAGCTGCTGACAGTCCTTCTGCCACGTAAACAGGGTTTGGGGGAAACTCTGAGGCTCAAGTGTCTGCAGAGGACACTGCAGCACATATGAAGGGCCCTGCTGCCCTAAATAAACCACCTGCTCCTTAAACTTGCTCTCATCCACACAACCTGCAAAAGGAAACAGAGAGTTACACACTTAAAGTTGAAATATTGTAGAACTTTCACTTCTAGCTTTGATTTTCAAACCTCAGTTGCTAGTAGATGCAACAATGAACCATTTTACTTTGTGTACCTTTTTTCCCCCAATCAGAGAGCTGAGCCAGTGATGAAAAGTGATGAGGTAGAAAGGAGATGGAAAGGCACGACAACTGACTGACCAGTCGGGACACATCAGATGTGTTGTTTTTATTAAATGAAATATTCTTTAATCGTTCCCCAAAGTCTTTCAAAATGAGTAAAATTTGTTTCAGAAGTGGGAGTAGGTGATCAACACGATATTCTGAGGCAGAGCCTGGAGAGAGAGACCTCCAGCCAAACTGAGGGTGACCTTTCGGGCCAAACAGCTGAGTATCGAAGTATTCAATGTTGGCAGCATCAGAGGGAGGGGACCATGGGAACTGAGGTCAAAACTCCCAAAAGAGATGTGACACAACAGTCGGACCACACAACTCGCTTCTTAACAACAGTCAATGGTGGAGTTCATTCTCCAGCTCTCGTTCGCAAACTTTCCCTAAAGTTAAGTCAGGTATTTCCAAATCTTACGTTTTCACAAAGAGATCATCCGATTTTAATAAGATCTTTATCGGCTAAAGAAAACCTGACCATTTATACTCCAACTACTGGATGATTTTACTCAAAAAGTGAGACTGTTTCATGTGTTTTTAAAATCAATCATTACATTAGTGTGATCGGTAATAGTTTAATTATTTATTTGTAGTGACTAGATAAAATATAATCATTCAGTTTAACATTGTAATGTTAATATTGTGATTCAGAGAGCAAATACATTTATAATATATTCTTCTCATTCTTTTCATAATGTGTACGATTTAGACTTCCTGAAAAAGAGAATTTACCCCTCAGAAAGACAGATTGATACAGACTTGATAAAAATAAGATTGTATTTAATGTGTTTAATGTGACTAAAATGATTTTTAATACCGATGCTACCCATGAAATTGGTTCTCGGTCGCACACTTTTTATGGCAATCACAAGGCTTCTAGCATCGCTCTCCTCCTCACTCCAAAATGTGTAGAGTTCGTTTAAATAGGTTGGGTCAGGGGTTTAATATTAGCTTCTTTGTCCACTGCGCGATTTATGTTCTTGACATCAGGAGATAAATTGATTAGGAGCAACCCAGGATTCACCAAGGCTAAAGCCAGTGCTCTTTTTGTTTCTGCTCTCGGTGGAGCAGGACGCTTTTTCTCTGTCTCCCACCCCCTCCCATATCTACCCTGCTTCAGCTCTGTGTCTTGTCTTCTTTTTGGAGCCTCTTCTTGCATATCTTCCAAAATTCTGAGTTATGGATTTGGTCAGCTGGTCTCTCAATGCAATTGATCAAATTTTCTCGAGGAGAAGACAGGGTGAAGGAGAGCCCAACTGGACGTTTTTCTCTGGATACACAATGGACTCCTGGCAGAAGTGTGTCTGTCAATAATGTCAGTCGAGGATGTGGAAGATGTGTATATAATTGGATGTTTGATATCAGGATTTCTGCTTTTTGGAGTCAGCGGTTACCTGGCATATCGAGAAATTCGGAGAGTGTCAGCAGCTGTTCTGGCCATTTTAAGGCTGCCTGGCATGTATGATGGGATCTTCAGAGCGATCAACACTCAGACTGAGATGTTACGTGAGCTGAATCGCAGACTGGATGTGATCCTTACACAGGATCGCAGGCAGGTTGCGGTTCCTGGACTCAGGGGTGAAATGGGATGAATCTTGGAGAAAGTTGTTTGCTCGGATCTGGCGAAAGACCAGGAACTTGGCTGTTTGGATTCGCCTTTGAGAAGCACCAGCGAGACTCTCAAGGCTGACGGAAAATTAAGAGTCAGCCTAACCCAAATAATTATTGTTTTTCTGAATCTGGCTCCCCTGCACGGCCTTGATGGCCGGCTATCTTCAACTTCTCCTGGAAGTTATGTCCAACATGACGCTCTGCTCCCTCTGCCCCCTCCCTTCCCTGAGGACATCTGTGGACCTGCTCAGAACTTTGTGGCCGGTTGATGAACATTCCAACGTACCAATGGCCTTTGTGGACTTACTTGCACACACTCACTCGCACACACACACATGCTCAAGATAAACATATGCACCCCCTCACACCGCCTTCACCGTTCCCGGCATGATGTTGTTTTGTAAATTTGTTGCTTCTTTGTGCTGAGGTTTTTTGCAATCTCAAACTGTATCCTGCTAAGGATAAAGTGTGAAATATGATTTTTTCCCTCTACTTTCCTAATGTGGCTTCTTTCCTATCTAGCAAGGGCAGCGCCTGTGAGTGGGCAGCAAAGCCTCGGTGACCCGTCTCCCCCTTGTCTTGTGTCATGATGAATGTTTGGATGGGTTGTACTGGAATTCTAATTTCCCCTCGGGGATCAATAAAGTATTTTTGACTTAAATTGAATTGAATTTACTGGAAGATCCTGAAACACAAGAGTTACCGTCTAAAGTCGAGTGAATTTTAAATTTCTGAGAACTGAGAAGGTGCCAACCTAGACAGAAGGCTAAGGTCTAAAATACACAACCTTGAAGTCAACCACAATTTGCAGTTTTGACCCCTGGGGTCATACATGGTTAAAACATCAGACAGGCTGGATCATTTATGTGTTCACATAGACAGTAACGTTAGTTGGAAAATACACATTTTAAAGGTTTCAGCGCCATCAGGAGACTCAAACTGTTTGATATCTATAAAGACATCCTGCTAGTCTTTAAAACGGCAACAACAGAATCCATCATTCCATTCAGTACAGCCAGCTGGTTTGGAAATTTAACAACTAAATCTAAATCTCAGATCAACTCTCTGGTTAAGCCTGCAGGTAAAATCATTGGCATGCAGGCCCTCTGGTCTCCTCAAGAACCTTTCTCTCAGTAAACAAAATCAGACAAGCATATAACATGATGTTGGATACCACACCTTTTGAACCCTGAATACATTTTATTGAAATCAGGAAGACAGTAGAGGGTACAGAGAGAGAGATGAGCTGGAATACATGAAGCCTCTGAGGGCCTGTTGAGAAAAAACTTTGAACAAGAATGGTTGTGACTCAGTAGAATGTGTGTGACGATGATTAGATGCTGATGTGGTGAAGAATGTATTTTCCCAATCTTTGCTAACTATGCTATTTATTGGACATTTTCTCCTTCTTGAGAGATGTCTCGTGGTCAGAGAAGACAAAAGGTTAATCTCTTGGGATGACCATGACAAGAAGCAGGTTAGGAGGAGCCAACATGAAACTTTCAAACCTAAAAACAGTGTACCAACTGTCAGGCATAGTGGTGGCAGCCTCATGCTGAGGGTATATTGTGCTGTCAGTAGAATCAGTGCATTGAACAAAATGAAGGTGGAGGATTAACTTCAAATTCTTCAACTTTACCTTAAATGAGCTGCTCTCCTGTTGTAACTCTGTGGATTACAGGATACAGGACGATAATCCCAAACAAGGTGAGCATTAAACCTCTGGGATGGCATTCCCAAAGACTTTAACCCTTTGAAAATGTGTGAATAACGCTTAATTTGAGCTTTAATGTATAATTTGTTAACTTTGTTGAGAACTAGAGTAAATCTACTATTAAAATAATAGTTCTAAACCCAATTCTTGTTTTTAAAATGCTTTACAAAGGGAAGGCTATTTGTTGGATATTACTGGAACGATAAAAATTAATTAAAAACCTAACATGAATATGGCATTCAGGCCCACGATGAGATTAATAATATCGGTTGTCTGTGCAAACGGTTTGCAAACACTCTTGGCAAAATAAAACACTTTTAGGATTGACCAAAACCAACAGTGGGGAAAAGATATGTCCTGTGTCAGAGGTAACGTTTAGTCACATTATGGGCTTATTTTGACTCTAATTAAAATAAATAATCTTCCAACATAAAACATCCCCCTTCCTGGTTCATTTAGCATGTTTTAATGGTTTCTGACCATCCGGGTCCAGAGTCCGGATCTAGCCCTGCTCCCAGGCAACAGCATGTGACTCCGGGACAAATATGACCCTGAACACTATGACCACATGTACACTGACCCTGTACTACCAGCATCACGTAAATATCCACGCGCAGGTTCGTTTTAAGAGATTCAATTCAAAGAAGCAGATAAAAGGTTCAATAAGGTAAACAGTTTTGAACATCCTTACCGATGACGGTGGCCTTGTTCCATATCTCGCTAGACAATATTAATAAAGCAGCTAAAAGCAGAGCCATGAGCCAAACTTTCCCCCTCCTCCTTCCTCAGGTTGGAAAATAAGCCTCCAACGTCGCTCCCAATAATAGGAGAAATGATCAGTGTATTACTATGTAGTTTTTCCGTCACAGAAGTGGCTGCGCAGACGTCCGGCTTCTGGTTCATCAACTGCACCTGGAAGAACCTGAAGCTCCACTCGTGATTGGCTCCCTCCGGTCACGTGACGGTCACACCGGTTTCCACCTGCGGTAGATGTGCAAACAGCCAGAGAATGCTGAGCAGCTAAAGTCACAGAGCTGCCCCTGCCGCTTCCAGCGAGTACAACCATAATATAACAGCAAAGCCAGACAGACATTTTGACGGCGCACAGGTGCATTTCCGGTTTAGCTTTGTACCTGTTGTACTGGTTCACACTGCACTGTCTTTACGTCAGCTCAATTGTTACCGTTGTCAACAATATTTCATCCTTTTTTAGATTTAAACTTATCCAAATGAAGTCCTCCAAAAACAAAATGACACTAGATGACGTGAAAAGGCTGAACTGATAAATTATATAGTCTTAGATTAAATGTTAAACTTCTGGGTGAATTCGGGTCTAGTGAGGCAACAGGTAATTTGGGACAGGATGATAGCACTTCACTAGGGCTTTGAAAATAAATGGCGAAGTTAATGGTGCCAATATAGTATTTTTATCTTTTTATGTTATTTTTTTATTCACAGAAATAGATATACAATAAAAAATAGAACAAGACAGTCAATGCATTGTCTTGGAGGGTATCAGCAAAGTCACATGATATAACCAACGAGACATCATCAGAGTCTTGGGGGTTGGGGGTGATGTATCTCCAGCCCTCACTGGGCGAGAGGCAGGCAACCTGGCAATTTCCTATGGCAACCTGTCTGAGGTGTACAACAGGGCAACACAAAAACAAAGAAGACAAACAATTACCAGCATCAGAGAAATTTAGAATAGCCTTTAGAGTTGCCAATTAACCTAACTTGTTTTTGTACAATCTGAGGAACCCTGAGAACTAGCAATGTGATGCTGAAATATCGATACCTCCGATACCAGATCTTTGTGCTCTAAAATCAGTATTCATATCAAAATATCGATCCTTTTGATACTTCTGCCATTTTAGGTAATGTGTAAAATTACAGGAACACAGTGGAAAAAACTAAACTATTGAGATCTTGTCGAAATTATCCGGTCAGTGGGAACTATTTCTTTCCTTCTGCCTGGGTGTGTAATGTGAAGCATTGTAGGCTACCACTGCTGTTCAGTCAGTCAGTCACTCAGACACAAATGCAGAGTGTAAATGGAGTCATGTGTGGAGCTATTTCAGCTTCACAAACAGCCGCAGTTTGTGATGTTTGTGGAAACCCGGTGAGGAGTTGTGGCAACACAACAAACCATGTGAAAGACAACTTTTATGATGAGATGGACAGAGGAGGCAAGACAGACGTCTCTGGTGGAGACCTTTGGTGCTGCAGGCAAGCAGACACTATCCAGGTACAGAGAGAGAAAATGTGGAACTGTTGTTGTTCCAATAAATTATTATGTTTATGAAATAAAGAAAAAAATAAGTTCATGCTTCATGCGTGGAGTAATAATATGTGTATCACTGAGATCCTCTCAAAGGCAAAAAAGTTTTGATTTTTAAGGTTTCCTAAAAAATTGATTCTTTAAAGTGGATTACATAAACGAGGTGTCATTAAATTATACAGAGCAAATGCAAAAAAAAAAAAACTGTTGTGGTGAACTTTAAAAAATATATATAAGAAAAAATGGATAAAAATAACATTTGATCTATAAAATGTATGTATTGTGATTTACAATCAGTTTGCTTTAACTGTTAAATCAGTGTTTTAAAATGTAGGTACTGACAAACTTGTGCAATAATTGCGGCTTTTGATTATTTAATCAATTTAAGGTCACCCAATATTATGAAACAGCTATACCTTTCTTAGATTTACCAGGCACATTAGGTGTATTTGCACAAAGTATCGGTATTAGATTGGTAACGGCGATACCAGCCTGAATTTTACTCGGTATCAAATGGGATAGGAAATCCGTGGTATCGAACATCACTACTGAGAACCCAGAGAGAACCCACACATGCAACAGGAGGACTTGTAAACCCCATTCAGAAAGACCCCCAGCTACAATTTAAGGGTGATATTGATCCATGCAGGTGCAACCCTCTGCTCTTGTACCTTTATAATTTTAAACTATTCTTTTGATACATTTTAACTGGATCTAAATTGAATGGAATCCCGGGTAGAGGAAGCAAGGCAAGGGAAAAAGTGCAAGAACAGTGATAAAAACAGGTGTTATGTAGAACAAGTGGAGAAAAGACAGTGAGGAGATACAGTAAATAGAGCGATTTGGAGAAATGGAAACAGTTCTCAGCAACATGGGATATTGTCATGATTCCAGCCCTTCAGTTCTACCTTGACTGTGCTGATTACTCATTACTTTCACCTGCACTGGGCTGCTCCCTATTTAAACAGTTGCTCGTCACCAGCTCAGTGCGAGATCATCTGTTGCCCCAGTCACAGCTTTCAAGCTTTGTTTCATGTTCCAAAGGAGTTTTCTGATCCTGCCTGTTTATTGACCACAGATTTTTGCCAAGTCCTTTTGCTGTTTGGAAGAGTTCTGACCTCCCATTGCTGAAACCTGCCTTTCTCTGACTCAGTCTTCTGATTACTGGACTTTCATTGCCTGAGACTCTCCCGTGCCTTACCCCGGATCGTTTCACGACTCAGCATCTGGTTGGTGGATTTTGTCGCTGTCGTCTGTTTGTCCCCGGAGCCCCAAGACCTCCCGTTGTCCATTCCCCCCACCCTCCCCGGGTGGTTTCCGGCCCCCTGTGGACCCTCCATTCCTGACCTACCAGTTTGACCACACCCTGTGGAGCCCTTTCTACCCTATTATTTTTGTAATAAAACTTTTGGTCAACCACCCTCTTGTTTGGCTGCGTTTTGGGTTCTGGTTGATTTTGCTTAAGTTACAGGATATTACCTAATCTACCCTTCAAAGAGGGCTACAAAGTTTCATACAAAGATAAAATCCATCAAATATGAGGCCAATCATTCATTTATAATTTGAGTCATATAAAGGGGCAGGGGCAGGTGCGTTTATAGTTCAGCCTAAATGTGTGAGAAGAAATGTCAACATTATAAATGGTTGAAATAAATGACAACAAAAAAAAAGATCTATCTGATCCTTAGCAAATTATTTTAATAAGGACTGTTGCGGGACTGTTTTTAGTGTTCTTAAACCCAATACTTGGTTTTAAAATTCATTGAACTTGTACCATAAGAACAGTTCAGCCTAAAGACAAAGAAATGTTCAGATAAATCATTAAACCCCCCCAAAATAATGTGACATTCATGCCCATTATCAGTGTTTTTCAACTTCTGACCAGGGCTATATGCGTCCCATCAAGGAGTCCAAATGGTGTCACACTTCAAAAGACCTGCAGAAAACAATAGTTTTAGAACAGAAAATCAATTAAAGAAGAACAAATAGATTTTTTTACATGTCAAGTGGAACCCTGCTTTGTAGTTCATGTTGAAAGCTCCACGTCTTTGAAATTCACCTATGTTCCTCTTTTAGAGGCAGCTAAAACCCCAAACTGTAGAATTTGTCCTGTGCAGCCCAACAATGTTTCAGCAAACACAGCAGTCTTTGCAGTCTGATTTTCAGCAAACAAATGTGCATGATTTTAATCAGTGTGGCTTAAAGGTAATAATTTGTCTTGAATGTGGGTGTTTTATCTGTTGACTAACTCACTCCATATTGCCATGAAGATAGCAAAGAGCATCGTGCCATTATAGTCGAACAGCAGGCTCAGCTGTGAACAGAGATCAGCACTGAGACCCTCCAGCAGTTATTAACAACTGAGCTATTTAGTAGTGAACACCCTGATAAACCTTGGCATATGAGCAGGTTTCTAAAAGCTTCCATACTTTGCAACCCTTGTCACAAAGTGGACACTTAGACTCACAAGCCTCTCGTCTATAAGACGGTAAGGTGAATCATTATGGAGGGGTAATTACAGAGGAAAATGGTCTGTCACAACACTTTGGGAAAGAAAATTGGAAAGCTTTCATGAGGGGCAAATTGTTGAAGTAGCTGAGAAAGACTAGAGAAAGACTACAATCCCTATAAGAGCTGGTGGGATGAGTGTATTTTTCTGAAAGTGATGGTATGAAATCAAAGGAAGTCCTCAATGTGAATAAATGTTAGCATAAGGAAGCAACTGTTTTCTCTGTCAAATAAGCCCTCTGTAAAACCTGAACAACATTAAAACAAGAGCTACTTAAGATGATTGTAACGGGCTGGATTATCAGCCACTTTCATTCACCTCCTGAGTGGATAGGCGTACGATTTAAAATGAAATGGTCCCTCATTATCCTGCCGTAAGGGACAAGTATTACTTGTACAATCAGCGTAGAAGCAAATGAGGGTAAGAAAGTGATGCAACTGACTCCGGAACACCAAGCTTTTAAGACGTAATTTGAATTATTACATTCATACAAAATGACCAAGTAAGATCTGAGTCTCGGTCAGATCAGATCAGTTTAAAAAGATCAGATCCTTTCAAACAGGAATCACCTGCCCAGAAAATAAGACTTATGTTGGATTGTCAAAAGGATATTCCATACCACAGTACTAAAAGAAGTAAACCAATTGATTTAAAAGTGATTTTAAAATTAAAGCGTAGACATGCTCTTCAAAATAAAAGTACTCGTACTCGTCGTCCGCTTATCCGGGACCGGGTCGCGGGGGCAGCAGACTCAGCAGAGACGCCCAGACGTCCCTCTCTCCAGACACCTCCTCCAGTTCCTCCAGGGGGAGCCCAAGGCGTTCCCAGGCCAGCCGAGAGACATAGTCCCTCCAGCGTGTCCTGGGCCGTCCCCTGGGCCTCCTCCCAGTGGGACGTGCCTGGAACACCTCCCGAGGAAGGCGTCCAGGAGGCATCCGGTATAGATGCCCGAGCCACCTCAACTGGCTCCTCTCGATGTGGAGGAGCAGCGGCTCTACTCCGAGCCCCTACCGGATGGCCGAGCTCCTCACCCTATCTCTAAGGGAGTGCCCGGTCACCCTACGGAGGAAGCTCATTTCAGCCGCTTGTATCCGGGATCTTGTTCTTTCGGTCATGACCCAAAGTTCATGGCCATAGGTGAGGGTAGGAACGTAGACCGACCGGTAAATTGAGAGCTTTGCTTTTCGGCTCAGCTCTCTCTTCACCACAACGGACCGGCACAGTGTCCCCATTAATGTGGCAGCCGCACCGATCCGTCTGTCGGTCTCCCGCTCCATTCTTCCCTCACTCGTGAACAAGACCCCGAGGGCAGCCCTGCCAGAGTCCAACATGTACTGGGAACAGGTCCGACTTAGTGCCGGAAATGCGGACCAAACTCCTGCTCCGCTCGTACAGGGACCGGATGGCCCCTAATAAAGGGCCCCCGATTCCATACTCCTGGAGCACCCCCCACAGGGCATCACGAGGGACACAGTCGAATGCTTTCTCCAGGTCCACAAAACACATGTGAACCGGTTGGGCAAACTCCCATGAACCCTCAAGCACCATGTAGAGGGTATAGAGCTGGTCCAGTGTTCCACGGCCGGGACAAAAACCACACTGCTCCTCCTGAAGCCGAGGTTCGACTATCGGTCGGACTCTCCTCTCCAATACCCTGGCGTAGGCCTTACCAGGTAAGCTGAGGAGTGTGATCCCCCTGTAGTTGGAACACACCCTCCGGTCCCCCTTCTTATGAAGGGGGACCACCACCCCAGTCTGCCAGTCCAGAGGCACTGTCCCCGACCACCAAGCAATGTTGAAGAGGCGTGTCAACCATGACAGCCCTACAACATCCAGAGACTTGAGGTACTCAGGGCGGATCTCATCCACCCCCGAAGCCTTGCCACCGCGGAGCTTTTTAACCACCTCGGTGACTTCAGCCTGGGTGATGAAAGAGTCCAACCCTGAGTCCCCAGCCTCTGTTTCCACCAGGGAATGTGTGATAGCAGTATTGAGGAGATCCTCGAAGTACTCCTTCCACCGCCCGATAATGTCCTCAGTCGAGGTCAGCAGTCTCCCACCCCCACTATAAACAGTGTTGGCGAAGCACTGCTTCCCCCTCCTGAGGCGTCGGACGGTTTGCCAGAATCGCTTTGAGGCCAACCGGTAGTCCTTCTCCATGGCCTCACCGAACTCCTCCCAGGTCCGAGTTTTTGCCTCTGCAACCGCCCGTGCCGCAGCACGCTTGGCCTCACGGTACCCGTCAGCTGCCTCAGGAGTCCCACAAGCCAACCACAGCCGATAGGACTCCTTCTTCAGCTTGACTGCACCCTTACTGCTGGTGTCCACCACCGGGTTCTGGGATTGCCGCCACGACAGGCACCGCAGACCTTACGGCCGCATCTACGGGCAGCAGCATCGACAATAGATGCAGAGAACATGGTCCACTCGGACTCTAAGTCTCCAACATCCCCCGGGATCTGGTCGAAGCTCTCCCGGAGGTGGGAGTTGAATACATCCCTGGCCGAGGGCTCCGCCAGGCATTCCCAGCAGACCCTCACTATGCGCTTGGGCCAGCCAAGTCTGTCCGGCTTTCTCCTCCTCCAGCGGATCCAACTCACCGCCAGGTGGGGATCAATGGATAGCTCAGCTCCTCTCTTCACCCGAGTGTCCAAAACATGCGGCCAAAGGTCTGATGATACGACAAAAAAGTTGATCATCAACCTCCTGCCTAGGGTGTCCTGGTGCCAAATGCACTGATCGACACCCTTATGTTTGAACATGGTGTTCGTTATGGACAATCTGTGACTAGCACAGAAGTCCAATAACAAAACACCACTCGGATTCAGATCGGAGAGGCCATTCCTCCCGATCACGCCTCTCCAGGTGTCACTGTCGTTCCCCACGTGGGCGTTGAAGTCCCCCAGCAGAATAATGGAGTCCCCGGGAGGGGCACTATCCAGCACCCCCGACAGGGACACCAAGAAGGCCGGGTACTCTGCACTACCACTCGGCCCGTAGGCTGAAATGATAGTCAGAGATCTCTCCCCAACCCGAAGGTGCAGGGATACGACCCTCTCATCCACTGGGGTAAACCCCAACACGAGACGGCTGAGCTGGGGGGCAACAAGCAAACCCACACCAGCCCGCCGCCTCTCCCCGTGGGCCACTCTAGAGTAGAAGAGAGTCCAACGCCTCTCAAGGAGATGGGTTCCAGAGCCCACGCTGTGCGTGGAGGCGAGCCCGACCATTTCTAGTCGATATCTCTCGACCTCCCGCACAAGCTCAGGCTCCTTCCCCCCCAGCGAGGTGACATTCCACGTCCCTAGAGCCAGCCTAAGCATCCGGGGATCGGGCCGCTGAGGTCTCCACCTTCGTCCGCCACCCAATCCTCTTTGCACCGGTCCCTCACGGTTCCCCCTGCAGGTGGTGGGCCCACTGGGGGATCAAAATAAAAGTATTTATGTTTTATGGGTTTAACTTTGCAAAACTAGGTTCCATGTTAGTAATAGACCTAAACTAGGCATAAAATGATTCCGACATCTTTTCAAAAAAAAGTCTTGTGTTTTTATTGTTTAAAGAGGACATATCATGCAAAATCCACTTTTTTAGCCCCAAATACTTTTTGTTGTGTACTTGGGAGTTTGTAGGAGCGCAGAAAAGTTTAATTTAGTCTCTCCAGGTGCTGTGTAGATATCTTTATATAAACTTTGAGTCATATTTTTCAATCCGTTCAGTTTTCTCTATTTTCTATTCCATTTTTTGAACTCTTATGTCACAGTATTGCTGCAGAACAGCTAAACAAGGTCATGGACTTCCGGCAAACCAATGTCCCGAATCCGCCATTTATCAGGACTTATAGAATTTATTTCCTTCTATTTTACACTGATACTTTCACTAAATTCTTGTATTATGACAAGCTTTAATCATACTATTTAAAAAAACATTTAACAAATATATGTCAGAAGAAGAGTATTTTTACATTGGATCTGAATACATCTTCGATCACTAAACACCTTAACTAAAGCAAATGTTTACAGTCATGGTTTTAGTGCCTCACATAAGTAACCTTACCTATTTATTCAGTTATTTACTATTCTAATCATCAGTTTATGACAACATACTTAGCAAAAACGCTATTAATTGAGAAGCATAATAAAATTATTAATTATTATTATTCTTGTTAAAAACAAAAAAATATTTCAAAATATATATTTAAAAGATGTCTCATACACATGCAAGTTTCTTATTTTATTCAATAATATAAAATATAATAATGCAAAACATTCTCATTTACATAAACAAAATTTTATCTGAAAAAAGCAACAAGCATTAGTTTGTTTTACAGTGTAAGGCATCATGATAACACAATCAGCAGTCTATGTGCAGTGTAGTACTATAAACAATCTTTAGGCTTTCTGTAGAACACACACATGGCTCACAATCACAGACCCAACACTAAGCTCTTAGCCAATAATATAAAGTTATAAAAGGCAAGGTCAGTAACATCAGTTACAGTACACACACTGTTCCGCTCAGAGGCTTACATGCATTCACCATGGGCATAAATGTTAGCAATTTAGGGACTTTTAATGATTTATATAAACCATTCTTTTTACTTAATGAAGTCAAATATGAAATGATTATACAATATAAAACTGGGAAGGAAAAAACAATAGCTGGTGAATATATGAATATGTTTGTGCCTTTAACTATAATTTTAAACCAGTGTCGACAGGAGAAAATCCTTGTTTTTAACAGTTTCTGAAGTTGAATGTTATCACCATTCCACCCTGGTAAAAACCGGTTAGAATAAATCATTACAACTCCAGAATCAGTATGAGAATCATGCAAAAAATGAGCGTAAGTCTCTGACCTTATCTATGTGGGCCCAAAAAAAAGAAAACTGTCTTTCTGTAGAGTTTTTCAGTACATGCATAAACAGGATGTGTCAATCATCAGCAGAGTGGGGCGACTCTGTTTCATCTCCTCAGGACGATGAGTTAAGATGAGACATGCATCAAACCTTCCATGTTTTAGATGTAGATGCACAAGGCCATACTGGGGTTATGTTTTCACAGTTTTCACAATAATGTCCCATCAAGGAATCCAAACGCTTTCAGGCCTAAAAGACCTACAGAAAATGATTTTTGAAGTTATAAGATAACATTTAAAGAGAATGGAAAACTTTCAACGGTACACTTTGAATCAGAATATTATTACATTTGACTGTAAATGTTTCATGTTTTAAGCGGTGTTTAAACATCTTAGTTACCTTCATCTAGCTTTATTACACAGAATAATGAAAAATACATAACAGAAAAATTGCTAAAGTTAAATGCTCTTCCTCTGCTGCTGAATGATAATATAAGTGATAACAGATAATATTTAATGAGGTAAATTTTGAATGTTAACTGGATGAAATGTAGGAAACAGTCAGAACTTTCAGTTATCAAAACTCAGTAACAAATGTAAAAGTAAGTGCCTTTTGGCTGCTCACTTATTCAGGGGTTGCCATTAACATGCACAAAGACTTGGCAAAGTTTTTACACTGGATGCCCTTCCTGACACAACCGGGATTTGAACCCCAATCCCTCATATCAAAAACACAGAGTTTGACTGCTATGCCACCATTAAGGAAGTGACAAATGTCATGTTTTAAAATCAAATTTCCATAGATTGAATTGACAGTATCAAGATGCGCCTGGCATACAGTACAGAAGAGCATTAATCAGAGAAGTATCCAAGAGGCTGATGGTAACTCTGGAGGAGCTTCAGAGATCCAACACTCAGGTGGGAGAATCTGATGACAGGCTGACTATTCGTTATTCACTCCACAAATTTTGGGTAATAATTAGTTAGTTATTTAAAGAAAGACAGAAGAATTTCATTTTGCAGTTTGACACAAACAGAATACATGTGAAACAGCTGCTCTGCACCACACTCTTTTTGTAAAATAATTTTAAAAGCATGTTCAATTTTGCTTGCACACACCAGTTATGTCTTCAGGTATGTTTTGTTTTTGCTGATATTACCTTGAATTAATTAGGTGGAGTTATGCGGTGGTAGGACGCTAGTCATTTCTGATTGTTTGAATACTTCAGTCATCCCAGTTAAAGCTCCTCTACAGTTCATCCCTTTCTGTTATCTTTAACTGTAATTTAAAAAATCTGACCTCTAGCATCGCTATCTGAGAAGACAGAGATTGTAAATCCTTCAGACAAAGTACCGTAATATTTTCGGATTTTTGTTAAAAGGTTTTACGGTATTTCTCTTCCGAGGCACATATAAAAACAATCTGTGTGTGTACTGCTTTTTTTGGGACATGCCTGGCACTTTATTTTAGAGTTTGACAAGATTTAGATTTTCTCACAGAGAGTACCTGCTTTGAAAAAACTCTGAGGGAAACGATTGTAGCTATTGAACACTTGGTTGGAAGTCCCTTTCAGTTCTCTTCTGCCACGTATGACTGAAGACAGAAGTCTATGTCATCACACCTTAATGCAGATTTTGAATGACTTTAAAAAAGTTTGGTCTAAAATTGTCGTTTTTGTTTTGTTTTGTTAAAAAACTCGCTTTATTTTTGTGCTAGCAGCCTTTCTTCCTCTTTTTCAGTTACCCAACACTGAAAGCTAAACAGGATGACAACATCAGCCCGCACCTTCACATTCCTGGGCACCACAATCTCTGTTGACCTGTCCTGGTTTGCTAACACCATGGTTGTTGTCAAAAAGGCACAGCGGCATTTACATTTCCCGAGACTGCTCAGGAAGAATAATCTCAACCAGAAGCTGCTGATAACCATCTACCGATCCTCCATAGAGAGCATCAGTACCCACTGTGCCCCGAGAGGCGCTATAGATCCATTAGAACCAGGACAAACAGAATACGCCCACACGCCATCACCGCCCTGAATGCACACATACACCTACTTACTATTTTTATTTGTATTGTTTAATATTGTTTTATTGTTGTTTTGTGTTTCTATTTATATAAGAACCTAACAGCACCTTGATGTAGCCCTCATAATTTGTTGTAGTTGCAGCATGGCTGTTGAGTTCTATGACAATAAAACATTTCTATTCTATTCTATTCTATTCTATTCTATTCTATTCTATATGTACAAGGAGCGTAATTTGAATAAGCACCAAACACAAGAAATGGAAAGATGATGTCTTCCGGGAGATAGAAATTCAGAGAGAAAAATAGAAACATTTCTTTGAGACTCACCTAAGTTCCTCTTTAAGTCTTTTAAGTTTGTCAAAGAGTCTTTCATTCTTCACTTGCATTGGAGCCGCTGGTACAAACCAGGCTGCAATGAATTTACATATGACAAGAACATGCTGCAAGAAAAGTAAATAAAGTTAGGAATGCCATATCTTTTTCCATCTGTAGCCACACAGAATGCGCTTTTTTTCCAGCTTGATATTCAGATTTTGTTATTGTGTTGAATGAAAGAAAGAAAAACCTTTGAGCTCAGCCAGCATGTAAACAATGTTTTTTTGTTAAGACTTACCTCAAAGAGGATAACAAAAGCAAAGCGCACAGCTAAAATCAGCCAAAACTGTGGGGTAACATTAAAGTCACTGTTTCTGTAGTCTTTGTAGCTGTGAAGAGATACATAACATAAAATGTCTTTCTTGATATTATGTGAATTTCTCTGTTTATTAAAAACATACAAAATTAAAGGAGAACAAACCTGCATGAAGTCGCATTGAAGCCATCAGGAGTGATCATTTGGTCTGGCTCAAACATTACCCTGCTATCACTCATTGATGCATTGGACAAGGTGTTGTTTATGTAACCAACCATGCAGCTAAAGCACAAAAAGTTAGCTAAAGTGAATGTTTTATGGTCCATTGCGAAATATAACCATTTTAAAAAAAGAGGATAAAGTCTCACTCTATATTTGTTGCAGTGTCGTTGACACATGGGCTGTAGACGTAACGATACACAAGTCGAGGGATAAAATCCGATGAAACCCCAATTACAAGCCCATTTGCAATGACAGCTAAAACACCAATAGCCTCCAGTATGTCTATCCAGACACCTGAGGAGAAAGGAAAGAACTGTCAACACGCATGAATCCACAATAAAATAAAATGATCCACAGATCATCATTACCGATATTATTGGTTTTTTTGGGAACCATTCTGCGCTGCAGAGTGACCATCTTAATTGCATCCAAGCGGATCTCAATCACATTATTGATGAGTGCAAACAGGGGAGCAAGTGGAAATGCTGCCACAAATATGGTGGTAAAGCTAAACTGGATCACTAAAGAGAGAGCACAGAAAAATAATTTTAACCAAAACAAGTCCAATATTTGTGCTTTCTGTGTCTACCGAGCACAAAGTTCATACCCATCTCCAAAAACTCATTGAACAGGCTGAAAGAATCCACATCACTGAGTTGAAAGTTTTTGTGCCAGTCTCTAAGTTTGCAGTTCTCGCACAGCTCATCTCCATCTTTGACCTCAGATTCATCTTTCAGGTAGCAGTTGGCGCATTTCCTCTGTAGTTTAGGAGATCTTTTCCTCTTTCCCATGAACCTGTAGAACCAGCTAATGAAAATAAAAAGACAGCTTTAATTAGCCTAAACCAGCATTTTACACATTTGATATGATCAGTACAATTTGATACAATGTGATACATTACCACACAAGCTGATACATGTAGAAAGAATGTGATAAAACACGATAAAACAAGGAGCAATACAATACAATGTAAAAATTATAATACACTATGTAGCACACTAAGAAGGACCATGGCAGGAGGATAAGCAGGCTCCATGTTTGACAGAGAAGAATGATAGGAATAGGGACACGACCCACTCTATGAGTTAAAAGAGGAAGATAATACTAAACAGTGTTATATGGTTTGAGTTGATACGATATATGATATAATATGATGCCAAATGACACAACACAGAATATCATGTGCTATGATATGATATCATACAATATGATACAGTATAATAAGATAAACTGTTATTATTATCACTATTTATTTATTAGGCACTTTACAAACCAAAAGGTAACCAATGAGCTGTACACGTGAATATACGAAGAAACAAGGATGGGCCTAAGGATTGTGCTCCTTGGGATTAAAAGCTAGGTTAAAAAACTGCTTTAAAAAGAAACTTAAAATCTTTTAAAGTTCCAGCAGACCTGACAGAAAGAGGGAGACTGTTCCAGAGCCTGTGAGCTGTGGCTGAAAAAGCTTTGTCTCAACTGGTCACCAGTCGAGTCCTGGACACAACTAAGGGCTTTTGGTCTTGATATCTTAGAGATCTACTGGGGATGTGTGGATTCATAAGCCCTTCAAGACAGGAGGTAGCAGACCATTTAGACATTTGAAAACTAAAAGTCAAATCTTAAAAATAAGTCTAAACGAAACAAGCCTTATCATGTGGTCTCGCCCCTATTAGCAGATGGGCAGCTGAATTTTGAACCAGCTGAAGACGTCAAAGAAGAGACTGGTCAATTCCACTATAAAGGGAGTTGCAGTAGTCCAGTCTAGAAGTAATAGCAATATAAATAACCCTCTCAATGGTATAATGAGGAAGATAATCTTTGACTTAACTAATAAGCCTCAGATGATGAAAGGTTAGACTAGACCGCTGCACTGACCTGTTTATTGAATTTAAAATCTGAGTTAAGAATCACCCCAAGATTCCTATCAGACACACAGCTAGAAGAGTCCAGTGACCCAACAGCACTGCTGCCTCCTGTCTGCAGGTCAGATTTATCAAATAAAATTACCTCTGTCTTTTTGTCATGTAAATAAAGAAAGTTCAGCTCCATCCATGCCCTCAAATCTGCCACACATGTGAGCAACCTCTCCGCTCACTGGAATCAGCTGGATTTTAATGGGACATAGAAGTGAACGTCATCCGCATAAAAATGGAATGACATATTGTATTTCTGGAAAGCGGACCTCAGAGTGAGCAGGTACAGACAGAATAAAATAGGACCTAATTTAGAGCCTTGAGGTACCCCATATTTAAGAGGAACAACTGGACAAAGAAACTTCTATTAGGTATATATGACTTAAATCATTCTGTGGCTGTGACTTTAATACCAACAGACTGCTCCAGCCTTAATATAAAAATGTAACGATCTACTGTGTCAGAGGCAGCAGTAAGATCGAGAAGAATTGAAACAGCTGAAAACGAGAATCAGCAGTTAAAAGTAAATCATTGCACACCATGCGAAGTGCCATTTCAGTGCTGTGACAAGCCTTAAAGCCGTACTGAAACTTCTCATGAATATTACAAAGCTGCAGGTAAGTAGGTGATTAAAAGCCACCTTTTCTAAAAGTTTAGAAAAGAAGGGGAATTTAGCAATCGGCCCAAAGTAGGATCCAAATTGCTCATCTTACCAAGTGGCTGGATCAAGGCATGTTTAAAAACCAGCTAGAGCACCACTTAAAGAGACAGAGGTAGCAACATTTTAAATCCAGAGACCTAGAGCACAAAACACCTCCTTCAACAATCTGAGAGGAAAGCCCTCAGCTTTCTGACTTTCTCTGAAACCTGACAGATGGACATAGGTTCAAAATGATCTAAGAAACTGAGGCTACAGGAGGTATGGCAGAGTCAGAGGTACAAAGTGATTGAAAAAAGCTGACAGCATGGACTTCATAAAAAAGAAACAGTAGGATGACACATAAAATGAGAAAACATAATATGACACAAAACAAAATGATGCCAAGTAATTAAAGTAAATATTACTTACGGGCCAATGTACTCAAACACATTGCTGATGGTTTGCTTCGCAACCATTATAATAGTCATTTGAATGAACAAGTCTGTAAGACATCCACTCGGGTGACACTAAAACAAACACATTGAAGCTTTTAGGAACATACAGTCATGTTATTCAAGTAAAAAGGATGACAATTGTCCTTTAGCTATACCATGATAAAAAAAGATATGGATCTGTAATTGCTTACTTCTTCCAGTCTCCATTCCCCTGCAATTCGTACATATTTACCCGGATGGCCATTTATCCTGTCATCGGTGCAAGAAAAACATTCAGTTGCTTGTTCTGTAAGCCTGAGCCAATCAGGGAAAACAAGTAGGTTTCATATGTCAAGAGTAAATTCTCAAGGTTTTACCTGCCAAGAATAAATGCCACATAGAAGAGGGAGCAGAAGTAGGTAAAGAACTGGAAGGTGAACATCTTCAAAGTGAAACTCCTCTCTCTGGCAGCAAATGACCTTGTTTTCTCTGTTAAACAGAAGAAAGTTTAAGTTTTAAAGCTCTGCTAGGTTTACATAGGTCCAAACTTTAAATTTTATTCAGAGGATTTGAGAAACAGCATTTCAAGTAGTGCAGTGTCCAGCATTTTCATGATTCTTCTTACACGGTTTCCTTCTTTTTCTGTTTCTATCCACTCCTTTACCTTCTGGGAATAATTTAAATGCAATTAGGGCTGAAACAATTAATTGGATTAATCAATTATTGAAATAATCATTAACTAATTGAGTAATCAAATAATCATCAAATGGAGTCCAGAACTCCTCAAGTAGCATAGTTTTAGCTACACCTGGTTCAGATTTTATAAAAAAATCTCCTATTAAGCACCTTTTGCTATCCGAATATGAATCGCTTAACTGAAAAAATACTCAACAGATTAATCAATTGGCAAAATAATTAGTTGCAGCCATGGATGATATAATAATAAAATTGTTTTCAATTTGTTTCCCTCCACTCAGTATAGCACTACCAATCCAAAGTCTAAGGACAAAACGTTTTTTACAAATGAGTACAGAACACGTGTAAAAATGTTGAAGTACCTTGTAAACTTTTTTTAATCTCATTTTTGATTATTTCTGTCTGTGTAGCAATCAAAGTATTTGTAGGCATTGAGGAAACTTGCATGTTAAGCAGGTTTTAGTTTTGCAGTAAGACAGTTCTAAGGCCCGGCCTAAATTTTTTAAGCCGACAATGTTGCCTACATTTTTTTATACAACATTGATCAGAACAGAGTCTATTCTCTTTCATGTGTATCTTCCTGCTTCAGCTGGTACGAGATATTAGTGACAACAGGAACATGTGGAGCAAAAATACCTATTTCACAAAGCTTCATAGCTACAATCCTGTTGACCTGCAAAGAGAAACAAGTCATCAGGATCACAGAGAATATTGCTAAAATAAACCTGAAATCTACATTTAGAGGTCCTAGTACCCGTGTCATGATGGTGATGATGAGGAAATGGAGCAGACCGCCTGCTAACATTGCTCCGATGTGGGAGCTGTTGCTTTGGAAATGCTTTTTAGCCAGAAACCCTGCTATTATAACTCTAAACACCACCAAGACATGCGTCAAGCCAATAATCACAAATATCTGTGAAAAAAGAAAAAGAAATGTGTTACTGCTGCCAATAAATACAGGTACTTCTCAAAATATTAGCATATTGTGATAAAGTTCATTATTTTCCATAATGTCATGATGAAAATTTAACATTCATATATTTTAGATTCATTGCACACTAACTGAAATATTTCAGGTCTTTTATTGTCTTAATACGGATTATTTTGGCATACAGCTCATGAAAACCCAAAATTCCTATCTCACAAAATTAGCATATTTCATCCGACCAATAAAAGAAAAGTGTTTTTAATACAAAAAACGTCAACCTTCAAATAATCATGTACAGTTATGCACTCAATACTTGGTCGGGAATCCTTTGGCAGAAATGACTGCTTCAATGCGGCGTGGCATGGAGGCAATCAGCCTGTGGCACTGCTGAGGTCTTATGGAGGCCCAGGATGCTTCGATAGCGGCCTTTAGCTCATCCAGAGTGTTGGGTCTTGAGTCTCTCAACGTTCTCTTCACAATATCCCACAGATTCTCTATGGGGTTCAGGTCAGGAGAGTTGGCAGGCCAATTGAGCACAGTGATACCATGGTCAGTAAACCATTTACCAGTGGTTTTGGCACTGTGAGCAGGTGCCAGGTTGTGCTGAAAAATGAAATCTTCATCTCCATAAAGCTTTTCAGCAGATGGAAGCATGAAGTGCTCCAAAATCTCCTGATAGCTAGCTGCATTGACCCTGCCCTTGATAAAACACAGTGGACCAACACCAGCAGCTGACACAGCACCCCAGACCATCACTGACTGTGGGTACTTGACACTGGACTTCTGGCATTTTGGCATTTCCTTCTCCCCAGTCTTCCTCCAGACTCTGGCACCTTGATTTCCGAATGACATGCAGAATTTGCTTTCATCCGAAAAAAGTACTTTGGACCACTGAGCAACAGTCCAGTGCTGCTTCTCTGTAGCCCAGGTCAGGCGCTTCTGCCGCTGTTTCTGGTTCAAAAGTGGCTTGACCTGGGGAATGCGGCACCTGTAGCCCATTTCCTGCACACGCCTGTGCACGGTGGCTCTGGATGTTTCTACTCCACACTCAGTCCACTGCTTCCGCAGGTCCCCCAAGGTCTGGAATCGGCCCTTCTCCACAATCTTCCTCAGGGTCCGGTCACCTCTTCTCGTTGTGCAGCGTTTTCTGCCACACTTTTTCCTTCCCACAGACTTCCCACTGAGGTGCCTTGATACAGCACTCTGGGAACAGCCTATTCGTTCAGAAATTTCTTTCTGTGTCTTACCCTCTTGCTTGAGGGTGTCAATAGTGGCCTTCTGGACAGCAGTCAGGTCGGCAGTCTTACCCATGATTGGGGTTTTGAGTGATGAACCAGGCTGGGAGTTTTAAAGGCCTCAGGAATCTTTTGCAGGTGTTTAGAGTTAACTCGTTGATTCAGATGATTAGGTTCATAGCTTGTTTAGAGACCCTTTTAATGATATGCTAATTTTGTGAGATAGGAATTTTGGGTTTTCATGAGCTGTATGCCAAAATCATCCGTATTAAGACAATAAAAGACCTGAAATATTTCAGTTAGTGTGCAATGAATCTAAAATATATGAATGTTAAATTTTCATCATGACATTATGGAAAATAATGAACTTTATCACAATATGCTAATATTTTGAGAAGGACCAGTATATACTTCTGCACCATTTATTGTTAATCTTAATATCTCTGGGTTAATTTCTGACAAGTAAAATATATTTAGCCCTCTTATTTTTTAGTCAATCATCTGCAAATAATGCATTTTGCGGAGGTTTCTTACCATAACTGTGACACAGATCAAAACCAGAGTGTTGTGAAGGTAAGAATGCTTGTACTCCTTCGGTTCACAGTCAGCATTGTTCACGATTTCCAGGATTAGTTCCTCCTACAATATAATTAAAGTCATAAATTAGACAGACAAGACATCCAATAATCTCTAGCACTGCCTGAGAGAAATACAGTAATCAGAACTGACCGTACCTCTGATTCAGACCAATCGTACACTTTCCATTCGTACACAAACGTTGCCCGATGTCTCTTCCAGAACTCCAAAAACAGTGTTGCTGTGGAAAAAAAGTCTTCTCCGTAAACACCTGATTATTATAAAAATAGATTTTTTTGTGTTTTCAACACTGAAGAGTGAATTTAAGTTATAGATATTTGCTTGTTTTTTGCAGTTTATTATGTAATAAAATTACAGGAAATTGCTACCAAATTCAAATTGGGCTAGTAAAATAATTTTATTTAAATCAAGCACGAATGTTTTGGAAACATGTTTGTAAATTTGTAGATGTTTATAGGAATTTGTGGGAGTTTGCAGACTAAATTTGGAAAGATATTTAAATCTTTGTGATATGCTTTTACACTTATACAAACCTCATACCCATGTTGAAAAAAAATGTGTAAAACAATATACAAATGTAAAATTGGTGTTGTTCTTTTTTCACGGTGAATGATGATATTACACACATTTTCAATAAATTGTAAAAAAAAAAATTGGTATCAAGTTTATTGAGGATTTTCTCCAATCTACACACAGTCAAAACATACAGGCACATACATCGGCACTAAAGTCTACCCACACAGAATTGGTAAAGGTCCATTTAAACCCGTTGTCAATCTGGTACAGAATATAGTCTACAGATCAAGACAGAACTTTCTGAAATCTTAATGTTGCCTTATCCATTTCGAAACCATTTGGGATGTTTTTGGGATTACTGACCTGTTGGAGCACTCAACTGTGTTTAAAGGTTTCAACCATGTTGTCATTTTTGATTTGTTTACAAAAAAACAGGCAATCACGCACATAACAGGGTGGATGCTAAAAATATTTTAAAAACAGCAGCATAATCTAAAACTGAAATAAATTCACAGATCAGTAAGAACAGAGACAGCTGAGGGAATATAAGGAGAGAGAACAGCTGAGAAGAAACTAACAGAAGGATAGAAACCAGAAAACCAAACTCCGTAACAGAAAACAACTCAACATGGGAAAGACTCAAACACAAGGACAAAAAGTAAAGAAATTCAGTAACAGGAGTGACAAAAAACAGCAAGTAAACAGAACACAGAGTGCAAATTAGCAAAATAAGAGGTCAAAAGTGAGAATCTCAGCAAGTGAAACTCAAAATCCACTTCGTGCAACGCACCAGTACCGCTGACAGTGGCAAAACAGCAACACAGCATGATGCTGCCACCGCCATACTTGACAGCTGATACATTGTTCTTTGATTTGAAAGCTTCACACTGACTCTACCAAACATACATCTTATCTTTGCAGCCATATAGATTTATCTGTTTATTATTGTATTGACCATAACGGTTTACCCCAGAAGGCGCTTAGCTGGTCAATGTCGGCAGCTGTAAATTTCAGAAAAGCTTGTTGATTTTGGAGCAGGTGATCCTTGTTTGGTCAGCATCCTCCCAGCCTATTGCTGACTTGAAACTTTATGGAGGAAGGTGACACTGGAATTCTAACAGTTTTGGTTCATGGCAGGCTTAAGCTTTGGTGTTTTCTGGACTGTTTCTTATAATTGCAGCACATTTTCTTTCATCTGTGGGAGACAATTTGGCTCAGATGGTTGAGAAACAGACACAATTGAGTGCTCCAACACGTCAATGACCCCAAACACAGATCAAAACTGGTTTTGATGTGGACAAAACAAGTTTAATGCATTTTTTTTAATTTATTTTTATTTTGCGGCAATAGAAGCCTTTATTTTTTCATTTTTCCGACAGTGGGTAGACTGGAAAGAGGGCCTAGAGAGGGGGAGACATTCGGCATAGGTTGCCGGGTCCAGGACTTGAACCCGGGACAGCTGCATCGAGGACCATAGCCTCTGCACATGGTCGCACGCTTAATCCTTACACCACCAGCGCCATGCCGGACAAAACAAATTTATTGACATTGAGCTGTCCTCAACCACACTGAAAATTATTTTTTTGACAGCACTATGCTTAAAGACCGGGTCTGTGGTAAAAGTCAAACTAATTTAAATTAATTCTACCTATTCTGCCAAACAGTAGTAAAATATCCAGCCAGAAGAAAAATGCAAACATGCAGTTGAGGTGCAACATGCTAACAATCAATTATCAAAGTATTACTGGGGATTTCTTAATATTCAGTGACTCTCAAAAGTATACACACCCATAATAAAATGTTATTCTTCATCCACCTTCCATTGACAAAAAGTAATCCCAAAGCACGATGCTGCCAACCCATGTTTTACTGTAGGTATGGTGTGTTTGTAATGTTGTTTTTGTACCAAAACTTCCAGTTTGGTTTCGCCAGACCATAACACATTATCCCACTAGGGTTAATTTGTCAGATTTTAGCCATCTAATTTTTTGGAGGGATAGGTGTCTGTCTTTCAACCCTACTTCTTGGTTCACAAATATGGAGAATACAAGGGATTGTCCCCTCCTTGAACCGCCACCTTACCGTGGTGGAGGGGTTTGAGTGCTCAAATGATCCTAGAGGCTATGTTGTCTGGGGCTTAAATGCCCCTGGTAGGGTCTCCCATGGCAAACAGGGTCTAGGTGACGGGTCAGACAAAGAGCGGTTCAAGAATCCTTCATGAGGACTAATATATCGAGGCACATGACGTCACCTGGTACGGCGGAGCCGGGGTCCCACCCTGGAGCCAGGCCTGGGGTCGGGTTGCTCCTCGCGGGACCTGGCCGGGCCAAGCCCGAACGAGAGACGTGAGGCCATCCCCTAGTGGGCCCACCACCTGCAGGCGGAACCCTGAGGGACTGGTGCAAAGACGATTGGGTGGCGGACGAAGGTGGAGACCTCGGCGGCCCAATCCCCAGATGCTTAGGCTGGCTCTAGGGACATGGAATGTCACCTCGCTGGGGGGGAAGGAGCTTGAGCTTGTGTGGGAGGTTGAGAGATATCGACTAGAAATAGTCCGGCTCACCTCCACGCACAGCGTGGGCTCTGGAACCTGGAACCCATCTCCTTGAGAGGGGTTGGACTCTCTTCTACTCTGTAGTGGCTCACGGGGAGAGGCGGCGGGCTGGTGTGGGTTTGCTTGTTGCCCCCCAGCTCAGCCGTCTCGTGTTGGGGTTTATGAGAGGGTCACATCCCTGCGCCTTCGGGTTGGGGATAGGTCTCTGACTGTCGTCTCGGCCTACGGGCCAAGCGGTAGTGCGGAGTACCCGGCCTTCTTGGTGTCCCTGTCTGGGATGCTGGATAGTGCCCCTCCCGGGGACTCCATTATTCTGCTGGGGGACTTCAACGCCCACGTGGGAAACGACAGTGACACCTGGAGAGGCGTGATCGGGAGGAATGGCCTCCCCAATCTGAATCCGAGTGGCGTTTTGTTATTGGACTTCTGTGCTAGTCATGGATTGTCCATAATGAACACCATTTTCAAACATAAGGGTTTCCATCAGTGCACAAGCACCAGGACACCCTAGGCAGGAGGTCAATGATCGACTTTATTGTCGTATCGTCAGACCTTCGGCTGCATGTTTTGGACACTCGGGTGAAGAGAGGGGCTGAGCTGTCCACTGATCACCACCTGGTGGTGAGTTGGATCCGCTGGAGGAGGAGAAAGCCAGACAGACTTGGCAGGCCCAACGCATAGTGAGGGTCTGCTGGGAATGCCTGGCGGAGCCCTCGACCAGGGATGTACTCAACTCCCACTTCCGGGAGAGCTTTGACCAGTTTCTGGGGGATGTTGGAGACATAGAGTCCGAGTGGACCATGTTCTCCGCATCTATTGTCGATGATGCTGGCCCTAGCTGCGGCTGTAAGGTCTGCGGTGCCTGTCGCAGTGGCAATCCCAGAACCCGGTGGTGGATACCGGCAGTAAGGGATGCTGTCAAGCTGAAGAAGGAGTCCTATCGGCTGTGGTTGGCTTGTGGGACTCCTGAGGCGGCTGACGAGTACCGTGAGGCCAAGCGTGCTGCGCCCCAGGCTGTGGCAGAGGCAAAAACTCGGGCCTGGGAGGAGTTCAGTGAGGCCATGGAGAAGGACTACCGGTTGGCCTCGAAGCGATTCTGGCAAACCATCCGGCGCCTCAGGAGGGGGAAGCAGTGCTTCGCCAACACTGTTTATAGTGGGGGTGGGAGGCTGCTGACCTCGACTGAGGACATTATCAGTCGGTGGAAGGAGTACTTCGAGGATCTCCTCAATCCTGCCATCATGCATTCCCTGGTGGAAACTGTCGAAGCCGTCTCTGCTTCCCCGGGTCCGTTGATTTGGGCACAGGTTTCAAAAGAGTGAAATAAACACAAAGTACAATCAGCTTATGTTTGCCTCTGCGCACAGTGAGAGAAAGATGCTCCAGCCAAAACTTACAAGCAACAACTCTGCCCTCTCTCTGCTTCCAGCTCCTTTTATTCAGTCTTCAAGGGTGTGTTCAACATATACATATATCATGTCACTGATGTATAACATAACAGTTCCTTAGGTCCAAATAAAGAGTGCTTCTGGTTATTTTCTCCTAGCAAGCTTGTCTTGTCTTGTCTCCGGCTTTCCCTGTCCTCCATCCATTTACGACCTTGCCCTCTCTCTATCCTTTCCTCCCTTGTCATTCACCAATTTATGACCTTGCACTTTCTATGCTTCACTCCCTAAGGACCTTGCACATTCCAGTTACACACATAGATAGTTTGTATTCTACAAAACAGATGCTCGGGACTCGGGGTTGGACTCTTTCATCACCCAGGCCGAAGTCACCGAGGTGGTTAAAAAGCTCCGCGGTGGCAAGGCTTCGGGGGTGGATGAGATCTGCCCTGAGTACCTCAAATCTCTGAATGTTGTGGGGCTGTCATGGTTGACACACCTCTCCAACATTGCGTGGTGGTCGGGGACAGTGCCTCTGGACTGGCAGACTGGGGTGGTGTGTTCCAACTACAGGGGGATCACACTCCTCAGCCTCCCTGGTAAGGCCTACGCTAGGGTATTGGAGAGGAGAGTCCGGCCGATAGTCGAACCTCGGCTTCAGGTGGAGCACTGTGGTTTTGGTCCCAGCCATGGAACCATGGACCAGGTCTATACCCTCTACAGGGTACTCGAGGGTTCATGGGGCTTTGTCCAACTGGTTCACATGTGTTTTGTGGACTTGGAGAAGGCATTCAACTGTGTCCTTCGTGATGCCCTGTGGGGGGTGCTCCAGGAGTATGGAATCGGGGGCCCTTTATTAGAGGCCATCCGGTCCCTGTACGAGCAGAGCAGGAGTTGGGTCTGCATTGCCAGCACTAAGTCGGACCTGTTCCCGGTGCATGTTGGACTCCAGCAGGGCTGCCCTTTGTCACCGGCCATGTTCATAACTTTTATGGACAGGATTTCTAGACGCAGCCAAGGGCCGGAGGGGGTCTGGTTTGGGGACCAGTGGATTTTGTCTCTTCTTTTTGCAGATGACGTGGTCCTGCTGGCCCCCTCTAGCCAAGACCTACAGCATGCGCTGTGGCGGTTCGCAGCCGAGTGTGAAGCGGCTGGGATGAAGATCAGCTCCACCAAGTCAGATACCATGGTACACGACCGGAAAAGGGTGGCTTGTCCTCTTCAGGTTGGAGGGGAGTCCCTGCCTCAGGTGGAGGAGTTCAAGTATCTCGGGGTCTTGTTCACGAGTGAGGGAAGAATGGAGCGGGTGACCGACAGACGGATCGGTGCGGCTGCCGCAGTAATGGGGGCACTGTGCCGGTCCGTTGTGGTGAAGAGAGAGCTGAGCCGAAAATCGAAGCTCTCGATTTACCGGTCGGTCTACGTTCCAACCCTCACCTATGGCTATGAACTTTGGGTCATGACCGAAAGAACGAGATCCCGGATACAAGCGGCTGAAATGAGCTTCCTCCGTAGGGTGGCCGGGCACTCCCTTAGAGATAGGGTGAGGAGCCTCGGAGTAGAGCCACTGCTCCTCCACATCAAGAGGAGCCAGTTGAGGTGGCTCGGGCATCTATACCGGATGCCTCCTGGACGCCTTCCTCGGGAGGTGTTCCAGGCACGTCCCACCGGGAGGAGGCCCAGGAGACGCTAGAGGGACTATGTCTCTCGGCCTGCCTGGGAGCGCCCTGGGAGAGGGACATCTGGGTGTCTCTGCTGAGTCTGCTGCCCCCGCGACCCGATGCCGGATAAGCGGAAGACGACGAGTACGAGTACAAGGGATTCTTGTCATGTGCAGAACACAACCAGTACTTTTAGGAAACTCCTGCAGCTCCTTGAGTGTTTCTGAAAGCAGTTTCTGTGACCATTTTTGGTCTTATTTCTAATCAATTATGGAGAACTGTCCAGTTTTTGTAATGTCCCTGTTGCCCCATATTTTATCAGGTCATCTGTGACGGCGTTAATTGTGAAAATGTGTGCTGTGAAATTTATTTGTACATTTCTCCTGATTGATACCTTTATAAAATCTGACCATTTTGATACTTATAACATATATGCACACTGTAGCTTTAGCTAAAGAATGCAAATGAGCAAATAAAAGAAAAACTGCTACTAGGACAGCTGAACTTCAATTCTAGTTCAGCAGATTCTGTACAATTGATGTCAGGTGTGACCTGAGAAATACTGAATGCCGAAACTGAATCAAAAAAAGGTTTGACAAAGTCCTAGTTTAAGGGTGCGCACATCTATAATAAGTTATTCTATGTTTTATTTCTGATATCTTTCTCTGACAATTTTTTTTCAATGCAGTTGTACGAAATGCATGTCATACTTCATGTGGAAAAAGTTTTGAAATGATTTCCATTTTTACATCACAATAACTTGGCACTTTTATAGGACTGTGTACACTTTTGAGAACCACTATATTTGAGTCTGTATGTATAATTTTGACACTGTGTGTATATGAGAAAAGTCAAAGTAAATTCAATTGTACATTGAATTGTTATTTTTAAAATGTATTGAATCTTGTATAATGTATGATAATTCTGCAATAGAACACCAGTGTTCAAATAAATTGTTAGGAGCCCAAAATCAGCAATACATGCATGCCCAAGATCGTGAATGCAAACGTTTGACCCGCACTAACGTTATGATTTAGTGTGGGGTGAGGGGGTCGAGTCCTCTTCTGGGATGTGTGGTCACTGGCATTC
Organism: Girardinichthys multiradiatus; assembly: GCF_021462225.1. Taxonomy (NCBI): domain Eukaryota; kingdom Metazoa; phylum Chordata; class Actinopteri; order Cyprinodontiformes; family Goodeidae; genus Girardinichthys; species Girardinichthys multiradiatus. The sequence goes on along the minus strand of NC_061795.1, from coordinate 23,723,985 downwards.
GGATTGGCTGAGCGATGACGGTGGAGCTGACCTCATAGGTGTTTCTCCCTGGGCCACAGTTGCGGCAATGTGGTGTGTTTGTGGGGGCAAGGTGAGGGCCATCGGCCTCGGGTGTGTGCCATCAGCCCGGGACCTCTTGCCGAATGAGTCTGTCCCGTCTTGGTGCGGGGTCGGGGAGTTCATTGTGAGTACGGTGCTGGGTGTTGTTGGCTCTGTTGCACTTGTGGGCGGAGGCTGGGGTGGCGTTGAGCGGGGCCCTTGCCTTGCTGTTGCGGTTCACTGTGTGGTGGGGGGCAGGGGGCAGCAGGGGTACTTGGAGCAGGGCTTGGTGTGCAGCTTGCGCTGTGTAAATGTGTCTTCATTGGGAGGTTGTCTGTGGGGTTGTACCCCTGTGGGGAGGGGACTTATGGTGTTTGGGTTTGGGGGCATGTGTTCTATATCTGTGCTCGGGTTGGGGGTGGCCCTGTGGGGAAATTCATTGGGGGCTCATGGGGTTGAGATCGGAATTCATTGGGGGGTTGGGACTGCTTTGTTCTGGGGAGGCTCTGGTTGGCGAGATCATTTGGACTAGGTAGGACCTTTTTTTGTTCATGTCCCCCACTCCTAATGGTGACGGGGTCGTTGGGGGCTTGGGTCCGGGCGGGGGGTTGGGGTCGCAGGGAGTTGCAGTAGTCCTGGCGGTGGTCAGCCTTTGGATATCTGTGGCTCAGATCTCCTCCGTGTCTGTCTCGGGTCCAGGGAGGCAAGTCTGCGGCTCCTTGCACTCGCTATTGCATATTTTTATGGAGAAACCTTGTATACACAAGCGTTCTCACACATAAACCCACAGGTCTTTGAATTAAGGTGTTAACGCATACACAGATGTTCTATATTGAGCCGCAGTTACCACTAAATACATTTTGCATTCATTAGTACCGTGCACCTTTTGGTAACATTGCTGTTGTTATATATGTTTCTGTAGGTGTAGAATCAGACTTCTAGGGTGTTATCTTGTAATCTCTTCATTCTTCTTTCTATCTTGTATTCTTTTCTCCTTCTCTCCCTTTTACCTTTTTGCCCCACCTGTCTCTTTCTTGTTTCTTTTTTTTTCCTTTTCATTTCCATCTCCATTGCAATTAAAATAATCCCAAAGCAGTTTCTAATAAAGTTAAATATATATAGATTTACTGTACTTTCACAAGCGGAGCATTATAGCGTTAGCCGTATTGCTCCACTTGTTAAAATAAATCTGTTGGCCTTCTTTTTAGCACTCACACAACATTTCTGAGTGCTAATCAGCAGAACAGGACATGTTAAAAAAAAAGTTATGATTTAGTTTGGAAAATCTAATTCATACCTTTGAATTTATATCAGACACTCAGTTTTAGGTTTTACAAAGTTTCCCAGCCAGCTTTTTTAAGAAGAGTATTATATGTTCTATGTTTTTATACATTACTGCCTGCTTAACCACTCCCACAGACAGATGGCGCCTGTTTCAGAGGTAAGTAGCCAAGAGGAGTAGGTTTGATATTTTTTTGGCAGCGAACTTCTCGTTATCATAAAAACTGCCAGCTAAACAAAATAGATCCAAGGCAGAAGAACGTGCAATTGTGCAAGGTGTCCTGTACAGCCAAAATCTTTATGTAAATAGACAATAGTATTGTAACAGAAATCTTCTGCTGTTTTTCAGCAAACAAATGTGCACGATTTTAATCACTATGTGGCTTAAAGGTAATCATTTGTCTTAAATATGTGTGTTTTATCTGTTGACAAACTCACTCCATATTGCCATGAACATAGCGAAGAGCACCGTGCCATTATTGTCGAACAGCAGGCTCAGCTGTGAACAGAGAAGATCAGAGGTGAGACCCTCCAGCAGTTATTAACCACTGAGCTATTTAGTATTGAACACCCTTACAAACCTTGGCATATGAGCAGGTTTCTGAAAGCTTCCACACTTTGCAACCCGTGTCACAAAGTGGACACATGACTCTGTTAGACTCACAAACCTCTTGTCTACAAGACAGAAAGGTCAGTCATTAATGGGGGGTAATGACAGAGGACATAGTCTGTCACAACACTTACAGAAAGAAAATGCTGGAAAGCTTACATGAGGGGCGAACTGTTGAAGTAGCTGAGGCCATAGAGAAAGACTAAGATCCCTATGAGAGCTGGTGGGATGAGTAGAAATGTGTACCATCCCAACCACAGGAAGTACAAAGCCACCTTCTCCCCAAAGTAGTTCCTGAAAAAACACACAAACCAAGAGAAAAAAACACGAGAGTCAGAGAAAGGCTAATGCTATATTTATGTACACTGAAAAATAGAAATAAACTAACACTGCATGTAAACGTATATTTTAAAATGATTTTGTATGCTGTTATAACTTATATAGCGCTGTGGAAAAGTATTTGCCTCCTTACCTTGTTTTTGTAACACTTAAATGTTTTAAGTTATCAAAGAAATTTTAATATCAGATAATGATGTTTGAAGTTAATATGAAAAACTCAAAAAGTAACACATCAAACCCTGAGCTATAGAACTTAAAAACTAACCCTCCTTTAACCAAATGTAATGCAATTAATTACATTTCATTGGAAAGTTGAGTCAAATTTCACTAGCCTCACTGTAGATTCAAGAAATAATTTAAACAGAACTTCTCTAACCACAAGAGGTGGGCTAAAGCAACTCAAAAAGCTAAATATCATGCCTCGATCTAAAGAAATGTAAACACAGATAAAGAAACTCATTGATCAGTCTGGAAAGGATTACAAAGTAATTTCTAACACTGTGACTACAGCAAACACAGTGAGAGCCACAATTCACAAACAGAGAAAACATGGAATGGCAGTGAGCCTTCCCAGGAGTAGGCAGCTAACCAAGAGCAACTCATTGAGGAGGTCACAGAAGAACCAAAACAACATCTAAAGCACTGCGAGCCTCACTTGCCTATGATACAGTCAGTGATTTGACAACAAGAAATAGACTGGGTAAAAATGGCATCCATGGAGGAGTTCCAAGTCAAAAAGCATCCTTGACCAAAATGAACACAAAGGCCCATATCATATTTTCCAAAAAACAACTTGATTATCCTCAAGAGCTTCTGTATTGTATTACACTGTATTGAGTATGATTTGCTCTTTAAGGCTTGTAAGTTGTTAGAACATGTCTTGAAAACACTCAGCTTGGTATCTGGGGAGGTTGAAGTCTAGGAGTGCTCATAACAATCAAAAAGTACTGAAATGGCTGGTTTGATGTGTTTCAGTGATCTTCTTCCATAAAAAATAACATTGTATGTTGATCACTCAATCCCATTCTTATCTAGGGAGTGTAAGTTTTGTGAAAACCCAGAAAACTCAAAAAACATTGAAATATCTAGTTTAATGTATTCTAATGTTTGTTCTCAACACGACATTAACATTCCATGCTGCTGTCCACTGCTGTGGATTGTGACTGAATCTCTGCCTCAAATGAACGAGTTTAAGTATCTTGGTTTGATGTTCGTGATTGATGGCTGGGCAGAAAGAGGGATCAATAGATGGATTAGGGCTTGGTCAATCTTCATCTATGGTTATGAGATATTGATCTTGACAAAAAGAATGAGATCTTGGTTACAACCGATTTAAATGAGCTTCTTTCACATGGTGGCTCAACTCAATGGTGGAAAGATTAGAGAGTTCTGTTGTTTGAGGGGAGTTTATGGTACAGTTCAGGTTATAGGTTTTGGCAGTAACACAAATGTTGGGTTTATTGTTCTTTTTCTGGGTAAATCTTGACTGATAATTGGCTTGTTTGTGTCTTTTTAGTGCTTGGAGTTGAACAAACTTCCTGTTGTTTCCCTGGTTTTTGAGAACTGAGACTCTCAGTGGGGTTAAAATGTGCTTGTTTCTGCCAACAAACCCAACATTGTTAACCTGTGTTCTTCTTAAAATGCATTATCACTTTTGCTGTTTGACACAATGCCTGATCTTTTTGACACAATGCCTGATCTTGCAGGAAAATCCAAAAATTACTTTGTCTCAGTTGTTAGAGGAAGTTATTGTTGCAAAATGTTTTGATCCCACTCTCTAGTAGAGGCAGTACCTTGGGCAGACTAGTGGGTAACCTCACTACCTTTAATGAGAAGAGACCCTTATATCAGGGTGATTTAATGTTAGACCGACTGGTGACGTTACCCTTTTCTTCTCCTGTTTATAACATCTCAACAGAACCCCATATCAGAAAGTCTGTACTATTCTTTTCACTACCAATACCTTGGAGAAGCTTCAAAACTTAAAGATGCATAAACTAAAATATAATATGAAAGGATCTTTTGTTGTTTAAAGACAAGATAGGTAATCTGGAAAATATCAGCTAAACTAAAACATAAAATAGCAAAACTAGACAACCAATTAGAAATGTTCTGTTTTGCGAGTCAGACTTACCAGGGATGAATAATGTGTTGCATTATCTGTTTTACAAAACGTCTATACTTGTGTCATAAAGAAATCATTGCTGCTCATTCCTTTTTCTTCTTGTAGAATGATTTATCGTGACATTTTGTTTTCTGTATGCATTTGAATTTAAGCAGGCAGAGTTCCACAAGCTACACGGTGTTGGTGGCATCTTGGCTGCTTTCTTATTTCTAAAACAACCCTGCAGCCATTTAATCAACCGCATAAAAAGCAGAATAATAAAGAGGCTGTTGTGTTGCAGTCCAAACCTGACAGCAGTTATGGGTTGCCCTTGGAGACAGGCTGTCCATCGTGCCCAGCTCTCCTTCAGCTCTTTCTGTCTCTTTTTCTGAAAGCGGAGGCACAAAATCAAAGGAAATCATCAATATGAAAAAAAGCTTTGAACAAACTGCTTCCACACTGCATGCTGTTGCACTAGAAAATGAGGCTTGCAGTGTAAGAATCTGATATGGTGCGACTTTTCAAAATATTTTAACAGATTTTGCCATTTCAGTTAAAAGTATCCAACGAGCGTCCAAAAGGATTGCTGCTGCAAATCTTGAACATATAGGTATTTAATTTGCCCTGCATGTGTTTGTCCAGAAAACAGAAGGGCAAACATGCTAATGTTTTCCCAGTCACATAATAACACTGTATGCTCAAACACATGCCTGCGTACTACCAGCGCTGGATGACTCATTGCATTAACAGGAATTGCATGGCATACCTGTGCAAATATCTTTTAGCAACAATGTTTTGTTAAGAAAGCCACAGCCAAGTTTCACCTCATGATCTTAGAGACATTTAAGAAAGGAAAAACATTTAAGCAAGCACAATGGACGTCATCTTAAGGACACAATTGTTTTCTCTACAACCAAGCCTGGCAACTGTCTTGTAATTATATTTTGTAGACCTTAAATCTAAGCTCTTGCTGGTCAACAATGATGTGAAGTTGGAACTTTACCTCATGTAAACAGAACTTCGCCTCAAAAACCTTTGCCTTCATGAGATCCCGCAAATTCTCTGTAAAGTTACCAGCAAAGCAGAAAAATATGAAAAATAAGGAGCTGATTACAAGGACTTTTTAAAAGTCTGGATTGTCAATAGCTCTTACTCACCTCCTGAGTGGATAGGTGTGTGATTTAGTATGAAGTGGACGACCCTTATCCTGCAATAATAGGATACGTATCACTTGTACAGTCAGTGTTGAATCAAATGAGGGTGAGAATGTCATTCATTCAACAGATCCTTAAAAAATGTGACTTTTAAATGATCAATTGACTGGTTTACTGGCACAGCTTTAAAGAATAGTCCTTAAATATTCAGTAATGTTGAAGTTGGATCTGGGGCTATGAGAATAACATTTGAAAAATTGGAAGTGGTTTGGAATTAATTTCATGTTGGAACACTAAACTGTGTCAAATTTTCCATCATCTGATTTAAACTGTCTCCATCAGATAAAAGGGAACTGGTTGTTCAGGATGTTCAGAAACAGTCAAAGAACCACCAAGTTTAACCACAGTATGAATGGTGAGACAGAAGCCCCTGCTCCAACATTGACCCTTTCTAGGATGACCATAATTTTCAGCTGCACACAGACAAGCTAAAGGCCTTATGAGGAAAAGTTGGTGAGATGAGACCAAAATAAAGCCATGAGGTACATTTGGAGGAGTCAAAATATAATTCAAATCAAAGAAAATGTTACCAGCTGTCAAGCATGGTGGTGGCAGCATAATGCTGAGGGCTGCTAGTGGTTCAGTTGCATTGCATAACGTGAATCAAATAATAAAGATGCAGGTATACTGGCAAAAACGTTGTTGAAGATGAGGCAAATTTCAGGGCTCAAACAGTACATAGATCACAAAAAACACATCAGAATTTGTTTTAGAATGGATAGCTTAGGATAACATTAAGCTCCAAGAATTGCCTGATTTAAACCCTACAGAAAATTCATTGGCAATGCTTAAAACTGGAGTCTGTGTCTGGTAAAAACAAACAAAATTAACTTAATTATTTCTGACAAGAAGAATGGTCAATGATTCAACCAGACGCTTGTTGGTGGCTACACAAAGTGGTTAGTTTCTCAACAAATTGCTAACGTTTAATCAAACAGGAGTTGGAGTGTGTGCATATATTTGAGCCTGTTTGTATGTTTTCATTTTAAAATTCAAACTTCTGCACCCAGTTCTTGCTAGTAAAATGCTCTGAACTTCCATGTAGTATAATTAGTCCACCATCGAAAAATAACAGATCATTAAAAGCCCCAAATTAATAAAATCCATGCACATGGTGAAGGTATGTAAACATCTGACTTGAACTGCAACATGTATAATGGGGAGTAAAAATGAACAATGTTTAAAATATCATCAAAGGTTGTTTTGAATGCCAAACATAGCTAGGGTTGTTGTCCTTACCTTGTGCTAAGAGGGACAGAGTTTTGATATGAGCTCCAGTTGCAGGCATCAGATACCTTAAGCAGATACCTGTACTTCTGAAATATGTCTTTAGGTCCTTGGATCCCATAGAAGACGAGATGATCATCGATGATTTTCTAACAGGAGGAGATTGAGTGAAATTAATCTGGGTCACCTTTGCCACAGAGGAAGACATGCACGTGCTTTTGGTCATTATGTAAGACCCACTGTCACTTTGAAGTTCTTCTTTTTCAGCTCTTCTATGTATTCAGTTTGTTTCTTGAAGGCCTGCCTCTCCTGGTCATCAATTGTTTTGGCGACCAGGACGTAGTCGTATGAGAGCGGAGTGAACTGTGTGTGCAAAAAAAGATGCAGGTCAATCCTATCTGTGAATAATCTGGAATATGTTTCGGGGGTTCTTAGAATTGGTACATCAGTTCATCTCACCATAGGAGGAAGTGATGCTTGTTCATTGCCATTTTCCTTTACCACTCCCATAAATTCCAGTAACTCGATACTGGGCTTTATAACAAAATAATAGAAGAAGCAGAGATTTAGTTGCACAGGTATAAACAACATACTAACTGCATTTACTGTATATAGCCTTCACAGCGGGGTTAGAAAGGATAGTTTCATATTACCAGACAATAACTTTCATGAGTCTGATTGCGCTTGATTCAAATCTTTATAAACAGTGGTGAGGTCATCACCTGTTAAAGAATCCAGTCTAACTATAACCTGGAGGTGTGTCAAAGGAATGCCACAATTCAGGGAGAAACCATGAACCTGACTCACCACGGGGCACTTCCACTGCACAGCCTAACTCCAGTCTGACTAGACAGCAGGTATTTGTGATACATTCTTGTCAGTGTGGCAATCCATGTTATTCCCATACATTTAAACCTGTATCTCGTTCAAATCAGAAGGGCAGCGGCACAATCTGAGCTCACTGTTACCAGTTGACAGTGCAAAAACATTCAAACAGGCGTCAGAGGAACACTGTCACATGCAATCACGTCTTTTTTACCGGGTTTATGTCATGTGGATGTGGTTTGACAGCACATGAGTCTGTCTGAGTGCTATGTTAATGAGCAGAATAGGAATTGTCTTTAAGGAGCAAACATTCGGCAACAAAACAAAGATCTGGCTCCTGAACAGCTTCATCATGTATCGGCATGATTATTAATGTGATCACCCACCTGCCTCTTGTGGCCCGGCATGATTAGGGAAATCAGCGGAGACCTCCTGGATAACAACCGTTTTCTTCCCCCCTGACTCCTCCAGTCCCGGTCAGCTCTCTTTTATCTCCAACTGAATGATAAAAAAAAAAAAAAAACAATCTCCAACAAACAGTCGCAAATTCCTAGATTGCAACTGAAAGAAATGCGCATTCGTTTGAGTAGCAACGGTATGTTAGAAGCGACTCTACCTGTTGCTGGTGTCAGAGCATTTTTCTCCTAACTGCCGCCACCTTTTGTAGCAGTGTCAGCTCGGTGCATACGAACAAAGCGAGTCAAATCGACAAGGAAACCACCGTCCACTGTTTTGTACTGTTGGCAAAGCCAAAACGAGACTCTGGATGTGATTTGTCAGGTGAGACAGAAAGGAATGACATTCATTTCTTCGTTGCCACCCATCCTCTGTGTCGCTTATCCGCCGCTAGATGGCAGCAAACACGATGACGTCCAGCCGTCTGCCAGGCCTCTGACGGAGCTCTAATTGAATCATCCTACACTCCTCAGTCACCCTGACATTTTTCAAGAGACAACAATTTATTAAAAATGTTGAAAAGCGGATAAAAATCCTTGAATTTCTTAGCTGCATCATTTCTGAACTCCTCATCGAGCCTGAATCATGGTGACTTAGTGGATGTAAATATATAAAGTTGAAACCAAACATTTGCATAAACTTGATTTAAAAAAAAGGCACCTAACCACTTTTATGCTCCCTGTGACTAAACCTTACCCGTTTTAGGTCAGTCAGGGTTACAAAATTTAATTTAATTTTGCTAAATGCCAGAATAATGAGAACAAAATGTATTTTAGATTTTTTTCACACTCTCTTCAATTTAAAAGTTTATGTATGTTTCTTTGGCATTTAGTAGACTTGCCTTTGACACTGTATAACTGGGCTCCAATGTTTGTGTGTGTGTGTGTTTATATATATATATATATATATATATATATATATGTTTGCTGGAATTGTGATGTATTCTTTCTGACTGGACTGGTGAAACTGAGTTTTGTAGGCCTTGATCAAATGTAATTTCTTTCTGTGGGTCCCGACTTGACTCAAATGTTGTGAATTAACCTATCAGAAGCTTGCGCAGCCAAATTGTTTAAATGTTTAGCAGTCTTAGTGTATGTAAATCTGACATGAAGGAAAGTACTTTAAGATTTTCTAAAAAACAATCCCTCACATTATTATGGCATTTAGCAAATAAAAATTATTTGGGTTAATCCTCACTGACCTAAAACATGAAAAGTTTAGTTTTAGTCTTAGTCTTATTTAATGTCACACTGTGAGAAAAAAAAAATGTCGAAAAAAAAAATGTCTTTCCAGACAGTCAACATAAAAGTGTGGTCTGTCATTCCAGCTAAATGTTTAATGTTTTGACTGTTATACACACTTTTACTCGTGGAAATGACAAGCCAAACGCTTCCTGAGTCCTACAGTTTAAAGATTGAGGGGGGTCTATGTGTTTAACATTACAGTCAGAAGAAGAGAGGGTGAGCAAACATGTATGTTAGATATGTCAATATGCAAATATGATCTCACTTATAATTAGAAGCACTTAAAATATCAGGACATCTGTGATTTCATCTAGAAAAGTCAATCACCATATCTAACGTTCCTTAGTGACTGCTTCATTTACCAAAAATTAAAAGCCTTAAACTGTGTGCCTCAGACCAATGTCCACATATATGGGAAATGCCCAAAAATAATGAATTAAGTAGTATAACATAGATTCAGAAATTAAAACAGATATATAAGGGTTAACCATTTCAAGAAGCATTTCTGCCTTGAAGAATTCTGAAATGTTTCAAATTTGTCACATTAGTAACTGAAGTAGAAGTAGAAGGATGCTATCATCTTCATACTAAGATTGTGTCCATTCTACTCTGCAAAACAGCTCAAGCTCAGATTAGACGGGCAGTGTCTGTAAACACTGCTTTGTAACATTTGCTTATTTTGATATAGCTTTAATTAAATACTGTCATCCTGGAAACAAGTGTGGGCCAAAAGAAAGTAAATCTACTCATCTTGACTCCACCAAAAATATTTCACAGGTCAGGCTGTGAGTTTAGTGTTCAGGTTTAGTTTTCCAGTTCCAGGTCAACTTCCTGTTTTATTTTGTAAAACCATTTCCTTTTTATGTTTCAGCTTTTTTCTTTCAGTTTGAACTTAGTTCAGCTTGGGGTAGTGTTTGTCAGTAGTGTCCGTATATGATCCTTGATTCACGTTTTTCTGTATCTGGATTATTGTCTTGGTTTAGTTATTGCTGTAATCACGTTTGTCACATGCTTTTATTCTACACTTGTGTTATTCTTTGCTCATTTCTGATTTGAATCTGCTTTGGTTCTGCTTGGATTTTGCATTGCCTGCCAGTCTCTGTTAAAGTCTGATTCTTAGTTTTAGAGAAACATTAAATTTAGCTAAAAACATTCTAGAATTTGGAACATTTTCACCCAGTTTCTCCATTTTCACACACTGTCTGTGTCCATTCCCAACCATCTCATTTGGGTGTTAATAAAAAGTAAGGCTACATGAACGGGTGGTCCTGTGTGCCTTGTTATTAAAGATGATTTTAACATTGGCCTCTTGCCCTTGGAGGGCAGTGCTCACCCAAGCAGACCCGCATCCCAAGGAGGAGAACCGACAGAGGCTGGAGGAAAAAAGCGGTGTGGTTGAATAAATAAGCTGCTGTATTTCTGCAGCCAGCCACACCCAACAGACATAATTACACCCCCGCACAGGACTCTGCAAACCACTTGAAGGCTGACAGGGCTGCTAAATTTGACCAGAGTGGAGAAGAGGCAGGGAGGGGCAATGATGAGCTGTAAGAGAACGTTTCCTGATCTTGATGTGAGGAACAAAGCTTTAGCAGTGCAGTTGTTTAAAAAGAGGCACCATGCATTATCCTGCTCTAAACAAACCACTAAACTAAGGATCCTGCCTGCTAGAGGAGGTACCATGTCTAAATAAAGGCTTCCTTATTATACATTGTTTCAGTTTACACATATGCAACTATTCTTGTACATGACTTTTCCACACAATGAGCAATGTTGTTGCTCCCATTGCTAGATAACATTTGTAAGATCGTTGATATGAAAATGTTTAAAGTGGCACAAGGTAACTTTGTTCCTGTTTTATTTCCAGGAAGATCAGTGGACATTTTTGTTAAACAAATTAAACAAATGAATTATCTTAGTTCTCACAGAGCAAACGGGGTAAACAAAAAACAAAGTAACCCAAATAACCATGATCTTTACATTTGTGTTTGGAAACAGAAAAATAATTACACTGACTGAACATAGTTTCGCACAACGCTTATTTTAGATTATGTGGAACATCTTTGAAAACTATGTTTCATTTATTTCCCACATTAAAAGCACCAATGGGCCACACAGATTCTACAAAATTTATGAAAAATGCACAAAAAAAATAATGTATTGTGAAACTTAATTATTTACTTATATTATTAATTATTTACTTTATATTAATAAGGCTCCTTGTTATTTGCTGTATTTTTATTTACCTGTATTTAACTGTCTGTTGTTTGATTTTTATCACTACATGATTGTAATAATTTAGGTAATAGTTTGTATTATGCACTGTGCTGTTTTGCGTTTATGTTCATAAGGCTGTAGAGTTACGAATAAAGTAAAAAAAAAAAAAGGTTGACTTGATGTTGTGTCCCAGCCTCTCTATTTTGTTGGCTGTCAGTAAAACACTTATACAGTTAGGGGGACGATTGGCCCTCACTAACTGACCATGTCCAGATCCGCCTTTTAAAAAATTCAAACATGCTTGTTTGACTGAGACTGAGGTCGGTTCCTCTCATACTCTTGCAGACTCCTATATCCATGCCTTCTCACACTAATAGGTTTTTGTGCCAATTCACCCTGCCAACTGACCACAACTACTCCAGACTGACACAGACTTTACCACACTGGGAATCTGGGAAAATTGGGTAAAAAATCGAATCATACAGTGTGTCCCAAACACAAGTCAGCTTATACGTAAAACCCTGTCATTTGTTTGGGTCATAATTAATTAATTAAAGCAAAAGATTTTCAGTAAAGCATAAACATGTTGTGCTGTACCTCACATTTACCAGTTTAAGAAGATATATTGGTTTAAGGGCCCAGCATGAGTGGCAAAGGAATTCTAGAATATTCAAGTGTCTATCCTGTACTAGTGGGCTAAATATGTACCATTGTGGATGCTGGCCACACAAAATATGGCCCATGGGCCACACTTTGGACACTTCTGATCTAATAACCTAAAATCCCAACTATAAAAATGTAAGTTTGTGATTCTAAAAGGACAAAATGTGTGCAAATAAGTCTAGTGGCATCAAAGCTTCTGCAAAGCACTGTAGTCTGCATTTGCCTTGGACCGGCTCTGCTTGCTTGATTTTCTGTAACTGACATCTAAGCCTTTTTTAATTCAGTCATTGCACAAACACTGAAGTGAACAGCTTCCTGGTAGCGTCATACAGAGGTTTAACGCCAAACATCAATTAAACTCGGTTATATTTCATTCATTTCAAGGTTTATAGAGGAAAATCCTCTAATATTCGCTTCTTTTTAAAATCTAATTAAGTCTAATTGAGGTTTAGTTTAGTGGGTTTGCTTCCACGTGCTGCCAACGTGTTTGTGGGCCTGTGAGGTGATGTCTATTGGCCTGTGGGGTGGAGACCCTCCCCTCGCCTGGCGGAGCTCCCTGTGGGCCGGGTAGATTCGGCAGTAAGCGGTCAGTGGATGAGAGAGGGCGGCCAGAACCGGAGTCTGTCGAGTCAGCTACTTGGCTAGCTGGGGAAGGGACGCGCCCCGGACACAGCGGCCCGGACTGAAGGACAGAAACTAACCGGAGTGGGATACTTTAACCCCGGAAAAATCCGAAAATGCATCGAATAACGGGGAAAGGAGGAGGGGACAGTTTAATTGAGATGAGCCCGACTGAATCTTTCAGCGGTAAGAGCCAGAAATACTTGTAAAATGGATCTAATGAACGTCTCGGACTGCGTCAGTTCTTTAGATTTAGATATGTTAAACTAAAGAGACACATTATGAACAACCTTTATATTATAATAAATGAAAAGTATTAACAAACCTAAACCATAACCTCATTTTTGGTAGTGTTATTATTTACTATTTTTTGTCTTCTACACATAATTTACTATTTTTATGTTGTCAACCTATTTTCAAAGAAGCATTAATTAAGTTTTTTTTTAAAAATCATTTTAGAATTTATTGCTGATTTTAGTGGTAAAATGAAAAACTTTTCCCACCCACTTTCACCCACTTTCACCCACTTTAACGCCCTGCCCTGTTCATGGTTTTGCTTTCTTCCCATGGAGGCAGCAGTGAGTGATTTACAAGAAGCCAGGCTTTAGCAACTCGCCTGTCTGGTGGAAACACTCAGTAACCAACCAGACAGGCACAGCAAAACCCCAAATCCCGCTCTGTACCCAGCTGAATGTGGATTTTAAACTAACTGGTCACACAGTGGGGTTTTCTGCTTTCACAATTTATGGCTTAAACAAATGTGCTGAATGAAAGATAAATCACTCTGAGCTCTCAAGCAACCAACATCACAAGGAATCTGGTGTGCACAATGACTGGCAAAAGCATGCAGATCCCATTGAAGTTTTTGTTAAAGACCAACACAAAGTAGTGCATAATAGTGGAGAAGCAACGATGCATTTAGCAATCCGTTAGTAGCGCACTCCACCAATATGTGTAGTGGGAAACTAACAGTGCACATCACCTGTGGTGGCAGCATCATGCTGTGGGGAGGCTTTTCTTCAGCAGGGACATGGAAGTAGGTCAGAGTTGATGGGAAGATAAAGGAAAAACAAATAAACTGCAATATATTAATACTGTTACACACTGATATGTGCAATAGCAGTTTTATTTCCCTATGTAAAATGACAAATTTTGTTCTGTTCTGCTGAGCTAAATACAGGGAAGAAAACCTGTTTGAGGAAGAACGGATAAATACTGTATTTTAAAGTCAAGGTGTGCAAAGCTGGTAAAGAGACAACCCCAAAAGCTTGCAGCTACAACTGTACTGACGTAGGGGGAGTGAATACAAATGCAGGCCTTTAGTGGATTTTATTTTCACCTACTTCATAGTTATGCACCACTTTGTGTTGGCCTGACACATAAAATCTCAATAAAACACGGTTGTAGCATTACAAAACATGAAAAGTTGGAACATACTTTTGACACAGATCACCTGTCTGGATTTAGTCTGCTTAATTCAGAGTAGTATGCAATATTTCTTGTCTTTACATCAGCAAGGTGAAATGTCTCTGATGCCCTCATAGAGGAGATGTATTAGAACATCACGACAGGTAACCACACCCTTCATGCAAATTTTGTAAGGTTCCAAAATCAACCCAAAAACAGCTTACATCCAAATTAAAGGAAGTCAAAAAACAGAATTTTTTTGGATCACCGTTGGTAACTTGAAAAGCTTGTAGCTTTTCTCTGTGCTGTTTTCTGAAAGCAGTAGGCTTTGTTCTTATTATCGCTGAGCTGATAAAGTGACTGTAGTAATTAGTTATATTCAGTCCACTGTGACTCTCCTGATTTTCTCTGGCTAAAAAATAAAGAGACAGCACAGCAGCAGTATTGAAGCGTTTCCACTGTGATCAGCTGCTCATTTCTGAACAAAGCCTTAACTGTAGACGCTTCCTGGTGGGGAGGACTGCTGGCATAGCTGACTGCCTCATATTGGGTCCAATAAAGCACCACACTGTCACAACATATGCTCAACTGTTTGAGAGCTGTTCTCCTGTGCTGTGAATGAAATGCACTCTAGTCAAAGACACGATTAAGTCTGTTTTAAGGTGAAAACAGGAAGCTATTAATTAAACATCATTATCATGATTGCTCCATGGTATATGTCTTAGCACTGTGAGAGACTGCTTAAGGTTTGACGGTAGATAGATTAGGCCTCAGTGGGACTTGCTGGTAAGCGTATGAACAGCTATGTGGACTCCACCAACACCACACCTTCTCTTTGGACAGTCTTTACTTCCTTGATGGATTTAAATCCAGTTTTGTGTGTGTTTCTGTTTTGTTTTGTTGGGTTTTTTTTGCTTATAATTAGGATATATTAGGATAAGCATTGAGCTTAAACGCTACAAAGAAAATGTGTGGTATGTTTTTATTTACTTTCCTTCTGCTGCCATTTTGGCTTTTTCCAATTTATCTAGGTTTATAAAATTTCTCCAAGTTGCTTCACCCTGACTGTAGTCAAGGGGTTGTATGACAGACTCCCCTGCTTCACACTATAGCAGTTGTGTGTGTGTGTGTGTGTGTGTGTATATACACACAGATTTAAAGCAAAAAAAAAGATCTAGTTTCAACAATCTGAATCTGCCTGCACTGCTTGATCGTTAGGATTCATTGAAATGTATGTACCCGACTTGAAATCTGGATGATTTTATCAAATTGACTTTGTAAAGTGCCTCAAGATCACTTGTGTTGTGAATTGGTGCTATATAAATCAAACTGAATTGAAATGAACGGAAAATTAATGTTTGTGCTGCCTTTTTAAATAATATAACATTACAGTTACATCCATAACTTTTATTTATTGTTGTTTTGGTTCATAAATCTATGCTAAAATATAGATAAAATAATTTATCAGTGCTTTAAAGTGGTAATAAAGCAGAATAGTGTACAGAGCTGTGAAAAAGTGTTTGCCCCCTGCAGATTTATTTTTTTCTGTATCATCACACTTGCCACAGGTTCAACCACAGGTTCAGGTTCATCAAAGATAACTTGAGTATGGGTTAAGCCAATAATTGTTGCACTGGGGATTTTTTGTCCTATGGTTTTGTACAGAATATTACTTTACAATCCAGTTTAAACCTGTATTCTATTTAGAGTAAGTAGAAAATGTTGTACTGTCTAGAGTCAATACCTACAAAAGTACTCCAAGCGTTCAATAGCTTGATTTACATACGTCTTAATATCTGCAGTAAAACACAGAGTTAAGATTAAACATCAGTAATTCTGTGCTTTATAACAAAAGCGGATTGTGTTGTTATGGTGTTAGCAACAAGGGCACTATTTCTTTGTATATGATACAGACAAAAACTCGTAATGCTTTTTTTTAATCTTGAGTGAAGACTAAATATAACATCAGAGGCCAATAATTAGGAATGTTGAAAGCTTTTGCTTTGTCTTTTTCAGGCAATGTACAGCTCCTGCTGCTTTACTGCCATTCTGTCTGCCCCACCATTTGTTTATGTATATCCTTTCTCAGAATCTGATCTGCACAGTTTGACTTTCATTCGACGGGCAATAAGAGGAAGCTAAAAGGCGAACACAGTTGGAAACATTACCCAGTTTCATCACATGAGCGTCTGCTAAAGGAGGTTTTGCTTCCCAGACTTCCCATTCTTGTTTCCTGAAGTCACTCCTGTAGCCGCTGAATCACGACACCATGCCTGTGCTTATTCTTACAGGGTGATCTAATTAAGCCACCCCATGCACCCAGAGAGACCGCTGCCACAACATGCTGTACAAATATAGACCGCAACGCTGACTGCTTGTCAGTGCTCTCCTCTTTACCTCAGGCAGCTGTTCACATGGTTGTAATCCTGCCGTCTCCAGCTGACTGTGGTTACTTCATCTCATATTGTGTTTGTTTGCTTTTTGTCTTGCAGATGATGTGAATGGCTATCACCACCATGCCTCATCCAGCACAGGATCCCTCCAGCAGGGACAATCAGAGGTAAACACCAGCTTTTTGATAAGCTGAATAGCTCGTTCATCTGCTTTATGTTGTCATTTCTACAAATTACTTTTTGATTTTTTTTTGTTGCTTTTTTTTTTACAATCTGTTTAAAATATAAAACTTTTGCGAAAGAGCATTTTGTCACATTACAGCCACAAACCTTTAATATGTTCTTCGGGACCAACACAAAATAGTTCATAAATGTGAAGTGGAAGGAAAAAGATGCATGGTTTTCAAAATGTTTCACAAAAATCCTAAAGGTGTGGTTTGCACATGTATTCAGACCCCCTCCCTGATTAAAGTCCAATGCAACTAATTGCCTTAAAAAAAGTCTCCTCATTAGTAATCAGTCAACCAGAGTGTAAGTTAATCCCATTATAAATCCAACTGTTCTTTGAAGGCCTCAGAGAACATTAGTGAACAAACATCATCATGAAGACCAATGAACACAGTCAGGGAGAAAGCTGTAGAGAAGTTTAAAGCAGGGTTTGGTTATAAACTGGATCTCAAGCTTTTAACATCTCACAAAGCTGCACTCTATCCATCATCTAAAAGAATGGCACAACCTCTGACCTACCCAGACGTGGCCGTTGACCTAAACTGACCGGTTTAGGCAAGGAGAGCATTAATCAGAACCAGCCAAGCAGTCAATGGTAACTCTGGAGGAGCTGCAGAGATCCACAGCTTCAGTGGGAGAATCTGTTCAGAGAACAACTAATAGTACTGCACTACACATAAATGGCGTTTATGAAAAAGTGGTAAAAAGAAAACTATTGTTGAAAGAAATCTGTATGAAGCCTTATTTACAGTTGGCCACAATCCATGTATGCAGCACAGCAAATACATGGAAGAATGTGCTCTGACCAGATGAGACCAACCTTAAATCATTATCATGTTCCTTCTATTTTAGATCTATACTGTAGTTTCTGTTGGTCTGTCACATAAAATCCCAATAAAATACCAAAGTTTGTGGTTGTAAGGTTCAAGTTCAAAAGGTAAAAAATTCTGTTCCATGCCAGCATTAAAGTTGGTGCATGTTAAATTTCTCTTTTCTAGTATGGTATCTTCACCCTCAGCTTTCCTCTTGTGAGATGGGCGTGAGAATTAATTGTGAACTTTGTTTTAGACTTCCTTCCTTCCTTTTTTTTGGCGGCACTAGTGGGCTTTATTTTTTAAATTTTTTGACAGTAAGCTGCTAAGAAAGGGTTGGAGAGAGGGGGAAGAGCATCAAAGAGCAGCAAAGGGCTGGGAGTCGAACCTGTGACCGCCATGTTTTACCCCTGTCCCACCGCCAGGCCCGACTTCCTTATTTACACTTTTTTGTGCCCACCTCCTACGACAAAATGTTTTTGTTTGGGAAGAAAACATCAGATAGTATCAGTTTTTTCCTAGTTTATTCCCATCACCCAAACCTGATTGGACGAAACTCTAATGCTCCTGTGTTCTTCCTCTTTCACACGGTATGAAAGTCTCCTCTAATGCCTGATGTGCGTGTAGAGTCCTGTGAGTCTCTCAACAACAGCCTGGCCTCCCTGGCCCCGTCCGACTGCAGTGACTGTCCACTGGCCAGGTCTCAAACCTTAGAGCAAATCAATGCTTTGACTGGGGTAAGACTCGAGTCAGCCGTGCAAATGCAAGCTGTTGTGTTGGTGTGTTTTTGTGCATCTTCTTATGTCAAATCGGAGCCAAACTGACCAGGACCGGCCCGTGTGTTATGAAGTGTGCTTTGCCTAATCAGTGGGATAGCTGTGCCATGTTTGATTCATTGCACCATTGATCCCCTCTGTAAATGTTTTTGCTATTGCTGTAGTGGTTTGAGGTTGACTATTTATTTCTTTTCCATGTTGTGAGACCCTCTCTCATTGTCTGCTCGGTTCCCCCACAGCTTTGGAGAAAACGGGCGCTTTTCCTGAAGTATCGTTCCAGGGTATGGCATGGTAAAACAGGCTTGTGATGCTATGAAGCTCTGTGCATATTTCTGCCTGTGTGCCTGCCGGAGTGTCTGCTCGGTGTTGGGTTTCGCCACAGGCATTAGATATTCAAGAAGTACAGTTAGATAGAAATGGATTTTATTGATGCAGAGAGGGAAATTATCTCACTTAGATATCAGTGGTAGTTGGTACATTTTTCTTGGTAGAGAGAAGAGCCTGGCTTGTAAGCAAGCATGTTTGTTTCTGAGAGCAATGGAAACATGCACTGATTGGACCGTCACCTCAGTGAGAATGGAAAATGGCTTTTGACCTGTTTTTTTTCTCACCTGTGATAGTTTTTTGCTTCACTGCAGAGAAAGCAACAGCCAAGATGTGTTAAAGCATAATTAAAAGGCACAGTGTAGATAAACATGCAGATTGTTACATCTGTGTTTGTGTTTGTGTGTGAGTATACTGTACAAGGTATAATCTAGGCTCTGCCTTGTGCTCATGATAGGAGTTAAATGTAGCTAAACATATACTGCTCCCCTGGCTTATTTTTAAAAGCTCAAATGTGGTTTTGTTTAAAAAGTACATGCGCATCTTAATGAACAGTGTCTTTTTTTAACTTAAAGGCTGTTCTAGATTTGCTCCCTACAGCTAAAGGCTACTGTTTAACCAAGCTTATAATCTCTGCAATGTTTTTTAATGGGCTTCTGCACCTTGTCATCTTTTCTCTTCTAATTTTTTATCTAGTCTGTAGGAAAAGGTAATGTTTTATGGGATGCTTAACATCATCTTTATGTTTAGACTGCATTTTAGGAATGCATACAGTACAAAACCTTGCATAGCCACATTTACTTACGCATCAGAAACTTTATTTACATTTAGATCGTTGCTGAAGACAGTTCCTTGTTATAATTAATTACAAATTGGTATTTTTTACACTAATATGTTTTAGAGTATAAAGGCTATGTAGTAGTTAGTAAATGTATAGAAATCTGGTGCAGACCACTAAGCAGTAGTGGACCACCAGCAGATGTTCTGATTCCATATGGCTGATGTGTAATTACAGTAAATTAGAGAGTTTCTCAAGCAGCTTTCCAGTTAAAAAAAGCCCCCACCCTGCTGCCATGGTCAGCATGGTCCAACATGGGTCAGGAGGTAATGACATGTGGTTACAATGTATATGTAACTTGCAATTGCAAAGCTCTGCAACGGTCGAGACCTTGGATGTGCTGTAGACGTGGCCTGGTTTTTGAAATCAAGGTATACCTTGGTCTCAAGACTGCAAACACGTTCTGCTATGCTAGTTCTTGTTTTTAATGATATGCCAGAAAGAGTGCTGGCTGAATAAAGCCTAGAGTCTTGCAGCAATACCCCTTCCCTACAGGTTCCTGCACACTGCTGGTAAGATGGCTTGTTTACAAGAAAGACAAATTCAGCTGTTGGGAAATATTCCTGATCATGAAGATAACACAAACATGGCATAGAAACCAGCTAATTTCTGGTTGTTATACTTCCAGTCTTGCTCTTTAAACAAAACTCAGAATCACAAAGAGCTTTATTTAAATGTATGAATATAGATTTAATATGAGCAGGTTTACTGGAAAATAACTATTAAACTGTGTAGGTATTTGTTCAATATGCACACCTAAATCTATGCATCAAAATCTTAATAGTAATAATAAATATATGTTGTAGATAAACTGATCATAGGTCCACCAAGAAATTACCTGGTTACTGGAATCTGACAATTTTCAGCTTTATCAGCCCTGATTCATAATCAGCTGATCAGAAATAAAATAAAATCCAATCTTTTTCTAACGCACCATTCCAGACGAGTACACGTTGCACTGGCGGTTCTGGTTGTAACTGTATGAAGAAGACCTAAAGTTAGCAATTTTCAGTATCACCGAGGTCATTAAAGCAAAGTCAGAGAAAGCACCGAGATCTAAGAAGTTATGTTACAGGAAACAATATTTTACTAAATGTGGCGACATGTTTTTAGTTCAATTAGGCTGCGAAAGGTGGGAGAGAGAGAGCAAGGATTTCAGGAGCTAACAGAAAGGCTGAATGGAATACCTCAAGGTTCATCTGTTTTATCCGTTTGGGCATATGACTTTTGTTGCTTTTCTGTTATAAATAAAAGCGATTAGATTATGATATACATCTTTATTTCAAATTTTGAATTGGTGTGCAGTGAAATGATGGTATGTTTACTCAAGCCTACCAGAGAATCTTGTACCAGGCTCTGTCTGCTGCAATGGAAACAGCAGGAGCAAAGAATGTACATTTACTGCTGCCTTAGAACTGAAAGAAAGTTGTCTTTTGAATCCAAATCAGAATCACCTTTATTCGCCATGTTTGTGCAAACAAGGAATCTGACTTTGGTTCCACTTTGTTCTTAATGAAGACATTTTAATTCAAAAAATATAAGAAGGGAAATAAAAATAAATGCTTTTTTAATGCCCTGTGTAGATATACAGTGTTTTTACAAAAGAATAACACATGATTGAATCAGTGCAAATATGCATGGTATCAATCTGGACACCGGTTTTTAAGTGTTGGTCAGAAAGACTAGGGAAAGAAATCGTGTCTGTGTCGGTTGGTTTTTGCACGCTTTGTAGCACCAACCTGAAGGTAAACGTCTAAACAGTTTGTGTCCAGGATGTGTGGGGTCTGCAGAGATGTTAGCTGCCCCTTTTCTGACCCTAGACTTGTACAAGTCCTGGATGGAAGGAAGGTCAGCCATGATGAACCTGTGCTCCTGTGGAAGGTTGTACTTCTTGAGTTGCAGCAGGAAGTACAGTCTTTGCTGGGCCTTCTTCTGAACATTATCTGTGCGAGGACCATCTCAGGTCGGAAGTGATCGACAGCAGACACTGTGTTGTTAAGGATGATGAGGGGAGGCACTTAAAGCACCAATCCTGTTATTCTGTTTGCAGCATTTTCTTTTTTTCTATGTGTACTCTTTATTTTAGTTGATATGTGGGTTGATGTCAGTGAGAGAAAAAAAATATACACCACCTACTAGGTATTTGTAATTCCTCATCAAACCGTGCAGTTTACATTGCTCAAGATGGACAATTAAAAAATTTAGTCACATGACAAAACAAGACAGGACATTTTTATTATAGCAAGAACAACACCTCAGAAGGATGTCAAGTCTGTTGCAACAATATTTGTGTGCCCCAGAACAACACATGCAAAACTCCAGCCCTAACTGAAACCAGATATTTTCATACCTTGTATAAAATGACATGCAACCATTTTTTCTCACTGTCTGACAGTGTATCAGACAAATAATTCCTGTTTTCAGGTCAATTAGGAGTACCAAAATAATGTCTATGTGCTGTATTACAGAAAAAAAAAACAGAGATAACTTCTTAAGTCCTTTCTTTTCATAAACTTAGATATAAACAATCTGCCAAAGAACAGGCGAATATATCATGGCTGCATAAGCTTCTGATGGGTTAATTCACATTATTTGAGTTAAATAAAGACACGTGTGGATGTATTATAAGGCATACCTCAAAGACACTGCTTCCTTGCGTGACGTTATGGGACTGTCGAAAGAAATCAGCCAAGATATTAGATAGAAAATTCTGGACCTTCACATATCTGATTCATGTTAGGGCACAGTTTCCCAGTGTCTGAAAGAGTCACTGTTATCTGTTCCATAAATGTATGTGCTAATCTAAACAGTATGGGAATGGCCAGCCATCATAAAGGAAGGAGACATCCTTGAATATGTTTTGGTGCAAAATGTTTGTATCAACCCCAGAACCAAAGGAAAAGACCTTGTGAAGATGCTGGCTCAGGCCGGTAATAGAGTGTCATTATCTTCACTGAATCAAGTCCTGTAGCAATATGGTATGAAGGGCCACTCGGCTAGGAAGAAGCCATTACTTCAAGAACAACTTAAAAAGCTAGTTTTCAATCTGCAAATATGCTCAGGGATAACGGCATTAGGTTTTTAAAAGGCATGCCCTGTCAAAACTATTTCAATAATTAATCCAGAAACAGAAAATCTCAATAACAATGATAAGGATATACTTTAATTCAATTCAGTTCCGTTTATTTATATAGCGCCAATTCACAACACATGTCGTCTCAAGGCACTTCACAAAAGTCAGGTACATACATTCCAATTATTCCTAACCATTGAACAGTGCAGTTAGATTCAGTTATTTATTCAAACTGGATAAAAAGTTTTTCTATCTAAGGAAACCCAGCAGATTGCATCCAGTCAGTGACTTGCAGCATTCCCTCCTCCTGGGTGAGCATGTAGAGACAGTGGACAGTCACTGGCGTTGACTTTGCAGCAATCCCTCATACTGAGCATGCATGTAGCGACAGTGGAGAGGAAAAACTCCCTTTTAACAGGAAGAAACCTCCAGCAGAACCAGGCTCAGTGTGAGCGGCCATCTGCCACGACCGACTGGGGGTTTGAGAGAACAGAGCAGAGACACAAAGAGAACAAAGAAGCACCGATCCAGGAGTACTTTCTATGGGAAGGAAAAGTTCATGTTAATGGATGTAGCTCCTTTAGTTGTTTCATCTAGAAAGAAAGAACAGATCAACTCTGAACCAGTTTTCAAGGTTAGAGTCTGAAAGAGAGCACATATAATTAGTCACAGTAAAAGCTCAGTCAATCGCCATGTCTAGGAGAGAGAAAGGGTTAAACACTGAAAGACACTTTGGTACTGTGAACCCCCCCCCCCCCCCCCCCCCATCTCTTTCTTGATGCAGAGATCTTATTAAATTAGCTAGCTGGCAGCTGCACTTCGACATCTTTCCTACCCCACCTCCTGCTCTCTTCGCTCATCCTTTACTGGATGACCGTGCAAGTGAGGAGCAGGAGGAAGGCTGTTGGGCTGGTTGGAAGTCATCAGGACGAAGATCAGTGCAGTAAGACAGGGAAGGACGGTGCTTTCAGGGCCTAGCTCTTTCCCTTGGGGAGAGGCAGTTTCTCTCTGTGAGGCAGGTTTTTTTCGCTGATGCTTTACAAGCAAAAAGCGAGAAGGCCATGGAGGTAAAGTGCATTTCCTTTTCCTCTCTTCTTTCCTTCAGCATCAGGCCGATAGATTGAACAAACTCCCATCAGGATCACAGTACAGAGAGCCAGGACTGTGTGGGATGGTAGCTGCGGCTGAGCCAGATGGGTTCTGTGTACTGTATGCACTCGTGTAGGTAGCTGCAGCAGTGGAGTTGAGGAAGAAATGATGTGTGCAACTATTTTTAGCTTTCTGGACAGCTGAAACAGCAAAGACATCAAAACGTGTCCTCTCTTACTGCATTCCCGTGTAGTCAATGTTTTTTTTCGGCCTATTAGCCTCTCCAGGGCTAGCACCGGCTTATGCACACACACTGTTGAAAACTACTAATATTACTCAATATTAAATCTAGGATTTATAAAGAAAAGCATTAACTGATGGAGTTTTGTGATTCATCAGATGTTAACTTTAATAAAAGCTTTCAATTATTTTCCCCCTGGCTTTTGCCCTCAGATTTCCTTAAAAGCACTTTCTTATCAGTTTCTGCAAAAACAATTAAAGCGAGCAGGAAGCACCCCCTGCCCTCTTGTCAGCATGCCGTTTGTGTTTGGAGTGAAATTATATTCATTTTCTAGCTGGACGCACGGTTTGACTGTCTTCTGTTGTGAAATTGCCCAAATGCTTCTTGAGACTGTAACTGTAGCTCTGTTTCTGTGTTTTAAGTGTCAGCATTTCTGTGTTATCTCGTGGTAGATTGGCAAACAGAAGCTCAGCAAAGACTCTGTGTTCTTCCGAGACGGAGTGCGGAGAATAGATTTCGTCCTCTCCTACGTTGACGATAAAGATTGTGAAAAAAAACAGGTAAGAACTTAAATTTACTGCACTGCATGTTATCTGCATTTGTTCATTGTTGTTTTTCGCTTGGTTTAACTTTACATGACACATCCTTAACAGAACTAGATCTTTTGAAGGCTAAACTCAAAGATCAAAAGTTGATGTTATTTTCTGGTCTTAGAAAGAATCCCTTTACACATGATATCCTCAGGGTTGTGCGCCAGTATCATACCCTACATACCACAGAACTGATAAAGATAGAAAAGCTTTGGTTCTCTGCTTTTATCTGTCATCTTGTTGTTGTTGCAAGATCATTTTGGCTGCATGGCCTCCAAAATGTGTTGTAGTTTTATCACCCCTGAGTGCTGAGAGAGTCTGTCTTTCTCATAGGGAGTTGTTAGCCTTCACAGCAATGTGTCACCATCACACACTATGCCCACACTCTCAGTTGGTGAGTCAGCCGTGTAACTGCTGGCCCTAACAGGAACTGGATAATTTTTTTCCACAGGGTGAGGAAAGTCCAACAGGAGGACACTTCCTGTTGACTAGCCACAAATGTTGTATAGTATGGCACTAAATCTCCTGCCTAACAAGAAGGTTTTTTTCCGTATTAGGCCACTGTATTCTAAAAAACAAAAGGCCATATAGTATTTTTAATAACTGAACTTATGTCTGTTCTTGCTGCCATGACTGATACTTTTAACTCTACAGAACAAGCAGTTTTTGTCAATCCACACTTGTTATCAAAACACTTATTTTTCTACTTTTTACAGTATCCTCGGATGAACATATTTCACATTCATATAATCTTACATTTGTTGTGCCGTAGAGCAGAATTTAAACTGAAAGTAAATATTTTCAGTCTGACTCACCTTGCGTTTTCATGATGACCTCTCACAATTTAATTTCCGTGTGGTACTTATTTTTGTCTGTGCTTTTCATAACATTCAGATTCTTTGTGTTTTACCTTTCTTCTGCTGAAGGAGAGAAGGAGAATTTATGAAGCCAACCTCAAAAAAGCAGGCCTGGAGCTGGAAACAGAAGATAAGTCGGTAAGAGGACCTTGGTGCGGACAATCTAGGACAGATTTAAACATTTAGCAGATTTAATCTACAATGTCCTGGAATTTTGTAAGGTTTCGGATGCTAGCGTGTTTTTCTCCCAAACGTTCTAGGAGGCCCACAGCCTCACAGATCCTTCACAGTGGGATTGACCATTCTTTATCAGATATCCATTGTTTGATTCTTGACATACCTACCATTGGAGGTATGGCAAGTAGGTTGTTGCAGAAAAGCTCTCTTTTATTTGGTTTAGATGAATAACAATTTTTTTCGTAGTAATTTCCAGATATCTTTTATTTTTTATACATTCTGCAATACATACAGTTAGGCCCATATTCACTGCTCAAAAAAATAAAGGGAACACTTAAACAACACAATATAACTCCAAGTAAATCAAACTTCTGTGAAATCAAACTGTCCACTTAGGAAGCAACACTGATTGACAATCAATTTCACAGCTGTTGTTCAAATGAAATAGACAACAGGTAGAAATCTTTGGTGATTAGCAAGACACACTCAATAAAGGAGTGGTTCTGGAGGTGGGGACCACAGACCACTTCTCAGTACCTATGCTTTCTGGCTGATGTTTTAGATACTTTTGAATGTTGGTGGTGCTTTCACACTCGTGGTAGCATGAGTCGGACTCTACAACCCACACAAGTGGCTCAGGTAGTGCAGCTCATCCAGGATGGCACATCAATGCGGGCTGTGGCAAGAAGGTTTGCTGTGTCTGTCAGCGTAGTGTCCAGAGCCTGGAGGCGCTACCAGGAGACAGGCCAGTACACCAAGAGACGTGGAGGAGGCCAACAACCCAGCAGCAGGACCGCTACCTCTGCCTTTGTGCAAGGAGGAACAGGAGGAGCACTGCCAGAGCCCTGCAAAATGACCTCCAGCAGGCCACAAATGTGCATGTGTCTGCACAAACGGTTAGAAACCGACTCCATGAGGATGGTATGAGGGCCCAACGTCCACAAATGGAGGTTGTGCTCACAGCCCAACACCGTGCAGGACGCTTGGCATTTGCCAGAGAACACAAGGATTGGCAAATTCACCACTGGCGCCCTGTGCTCTTCACAGATGAAAGCAAGTTCACACTGAGCACATGTGACAGACGTGAAAGAGTCTGGAGACACCGTGGAGAGTGATCTGCTGCCTGCAACATCCTTCAGTATGACCGGTTTGGCAGTGGGTCAGTAATGGTGTGGGGTGTCATTGCGGCCCTCCATGTGCTCACCAGAGGTAGCCTGACTGTCATTAGGTAATAAGATGAGATCCTCAGACCCCTTGTGAGACCATATGCTGGTGTGGTTGGCCCTGGGTTCCTCCTAATGCAGGACAATGCTAGACCTCATGTGGCTGGAGTGTGTCAGCAGTTCCTGCAAGATGAAGACATTGAAGCTATGGACTGGCCCGCCTGTTAACCAGACCTGAATCCAATTGAGCACATCTGGGACATCATGTCTCGCTCCATCCACCAACGTCATGTTGTACCACAGACTGTCCAGGAGTTGGCGGATGCTTTAGTCCAGGTCTGGGAGGAGATCCCTCAGGAGACCATCCGCTGTTTCATCAGGAGCATGCCCAGGCGTTGTAGGGAGGTCATACAGACACGTGGAGGTCACACACAATACTGAGCCTCATTTTGACTTGTTTTAAGGACATTACATCAAAGTTGGATCAGCCTGTAGTGGGTTTTTCCACTTTAATTTTGTGTGTGACTCCAAATCCAGGCCTCCATTGGTTAATAAATTTGATTTCCATTGATGATTTTTGTGTGATTTTGTTGTCAGCACATTCAACTTTGTACAGAACAAAGTATTCAATGAGAATATTTCATTCATTCAGATCTAGGATGTGTTATTTGAGTGTTCCCTTTATTTTTTTGAGCAGTGTATATTTGCACAATGACACAAGTTTAGTTTTTTTACTGTTTACTGAAACATTCCAATTATAGTTATATAATGGACAAAGACATAATATGCTGACTCTCAGCTTTCATTTGAGGGTATTCATATTCAAACAGGATGAAGAGTTTAGACGTTTCAGCTGCTTAACATGGACCACCCTCTTTAAAAAATGACCAAATATGTTGGACAATTGACTCAAAAGCTATTTCATTGGGAGGTGTGGGCAACTCCTTCATTATGTGATTATTAATTAGGCACATAAAGGGCCTGGATTTGATTTGAGGTTTTCTGCTTGCATTTTGGAAGATTTTGAACAGACAACATGCGGTCAAAAGAGCTCTCAGTGGAGGTGAAATAAGCCATCCTTAAGGTGCAAAAACAGAAAAAACCCACCTGTATCAAAAGTCTATCATAAAGAGAAGATTGCATCAAAGCACCTGGGTTCACTGCAATATGCAAGCCACTCAAAAGCCTTAATAGAAAAGCTGGATTGGACTTTTCTGAAACAAAACATCTAAAAAAAGCCAACAAAGTTTTGAAAGAAGGTTCGTTGGACAGATTAAACCAACCTATACCACATCTCATTTGTTCACAAAGGATGTCAGTTAACACTAATTATTGATTCTAAATTAATTATAAAGAATTTTGTTTTTTTTAGTGTGATTTAGATTTTTTGTGTGTGTGTGTGTTTTTTGGTTGATTTGTCTTTCCCCATGGCATAAAAGTACAAACTAAAGGTTGCATTTAATAAAATAAAATGTAATCACAGATTAATTGATAAGTATTTTTAAATGTTTACCAGGGCAGCCAATAACTGTGTATTTATTAAAACCTACACTTATTGTGTTCATTATCAGGAGTCTGATGATGGAAAGACATACTTTGTGAAGATCCACGCTCCGTGGGAGGTACTGGCCACCTATGCAGACGTGCTGAAGATCAAGGTTCCATTCAAAGTCAATGACATGCCGGACGACCGGGAATTGCCCATGAACTGGCTCTCCACGCCTTTTCGTCTGCCTAAGGAGATCATGCATCCTGAGCCAGATTATTTCACCGCTCCGTTTAGCAAGAGCAAATCTGACTTTTTCCTTATCGGCAACCAAGACACGTTCTTCTCTCCCTCCACTCGCAACAGGATAGTAAGCATGGCCAGCCTTATCTCGTTTGTGAACTTGAGTCCGAAATCTTTGAATATTTAAAACTGTTTCAGCTACAGTGCAGCAACATTTTAGGTTTTCTTTGTAACAAATTATGTTTGTGGAGAAACTAATAGTTTTATTTTTCTTTAACACAGTGGTCCTATTTCTCCCATCCCTCCAGGTCTACTATATCCTGTCTCGTTGCTTGTATGTCAGTGAGGAATGTGGAGACAAGAAGGGGATTAAGAGGTTATTGAACAATGGCTCCTACACTTCTGCCTTCCCTCTTCATGATGTGAGCTTCTTTTAGTGTAACTTAAATACTTTGTTATAGTAACATAAAACAAGTAGTCATCTTTGGAATACAAACTTGCTGCCTTGACACAATAACATCGTCCTGGAAGCTGCAACATATTCTTCAGTGGTGAGGAAAAACAAAAAATAAAATGTCTTCTTTATGGCTGCAGTCCAGATACTGGATAAGATCCAAAGATGGCAACTGTGAAAGTGAAAGATACGACCTCTACAAACACTGGGCAAAATTCTTCTGCTTTTTCAAGGAGCAACCCATTAACCGTATTAGGTAAATCCCTCAAAGTCGGTGCTGCTGCCCGTCAGTCAATACCAAACAGGTGTCAGTATTAAAAGCATAACTGTTGCTCTTTTTATTTTTTCTAAAAGGAATTATTATGGAGAGAAGATTGGCATTTATTTTGCTTGGCTTGGTTTCTATACCGAGATGCTGTTGTTCGCTGCAGTTGTTGGAACAATTTGTTTCACTTACGGGTTCCTCACCTATGACGACAACGAGTGGAGGTACGTTCCACAGAGACTACAGCCCAGGTTCCTGGTGCTTCAATTCCTACTATGCTAATCAAGATGCTTTCTTAAATAGTAAAGAAATCTGCAGTGAAGAAATTGGAGGCAAAATTGTCATGTGTCCCCTTTGTGACAAGAAATGTGGTTTCTGGAAACTCAGTATAACATGCAACTCCTCGTGGGTGAGTAATGTTGGCCCATAGTGACTCATCTTCTACCCACAAAATGGCATTTAAAGAATAGCCATGGCTAATCAGTCAATAAAGCGGTTTGTCGATTGTTGATTACATCATAAATTTGTTTTTCTTGCAGCAATCACACCTATTTGACAATGTGGCGACAGTGTTTTTTGCCATTTTCATGGGAATTTGGGGTATGTAAACAAATCTGTGCTCAACATTTTCTAATTCTAAGCACAGTGCACCACCTAGTGGATTGTCTAGTTACTTGCTATTTACCAGTTAAATAAATAGTTCCCCAGCTTCTTGTAGTTTTGCTTTCAGTCTCTTTGTCGATGGTTAAAGGCTAAAAGTCAGAAATCATGCCATAGTTCTGGAGAATAAGAACATTCTGTAACAAGTTCTTCAGAACAGAAGCTTTTAATTCTGTGATCAGAGGAATGATTCTGATATAAGGTATGTGGTGTGATGGATCATGTGCCCCTGCAGTGACGCTGTTTCTGGAGTTCTGGAAGAGGCGCCAGGCCCGTCTCGAGTACGATTGGGATCTGGTTGACTTTGAGGAAGAGCAGCAGCAGCTGCAGCTTCGGCCAGAGTATGAATCCAAGTGTACAAAGAGCAAGGAGAACCCCATCACCAAGGTGTTTTTGCACTAATGAAATACTAATGTTACTGGTGACAAACATACACAAGATTTACTGACAGATTTGACCTGATTAAATTACCTGCTGTACTTATTGGTGTTTGCACGAATTCACGTCGACTTCTAGGGTGCTTTGTGGAGAGACTATTTACACATCCTGGAAATGTCTGGAATTTGATTTCAATATCTCCAAGTCTGGTTAAGTGTGGAAAAAGAGAAAAGGAATGTTGAAAAACACTCGTACATCTAGACTTGATCTCAATTCCCTGTTACTTTGTTGTATATGCCCCATTAATCTGTTCATACTTCCATCTACTATTCACCTCCTTCTACTATTCTCCTTCATCATTCCTTCTCTTTATCCATCCATCCATCCATCCATCCATCAAATCATAATTCATGCTGTAAAAAGGAGGTTAAAAATGCATGTGAAAGTTTAAGTCTGGAGAGGATAGAATGTTCACATAAAACTGTGTATGAACAGTAATGCATAAACTGTCGCAAACACATAATGGTAAAAAGGTTAAAAAAAAAGACTGCTGTGAACTTTCATTACTGCACCTTCAGGAACAAGAGGGGGTCCCTGAAAGAACTGCTACATATCTAGCAGGGAGGTTTTTTCTGTGCTGGGCCTCTGTGATCTTCTGGGTAAGGGTGATGCACTGCGTCAGACTACCTGTTTGGTGAGGATGAGGTGTTGTTGTATAAGTTGTGCGGGTAAATGACAACTATTCCTTGAAAGGCTCCAAGGCTTGAGTTTCCCTCTACCATGTTTAGTCACTATCTATTGCCTGATGAGTTTTTATGGTCATATAGACACCACAAGGCAAAGATAAACAGACAACGATAAGAGTTCTGATTGAGTAACAAGGTTCTGCCTCACATGTGAACTCGGAGACATTGGCCTTTCAGAGATTTCGTTTCAGAATATAACAGAAATGACTGACGCCAATGCTTTGCTTGCTTCTGATTTAGGAAATGGAGCCTTACTTACCCGTAACAAGCAAGTGTGCACGCTCATGTCTGTCTGGAGCTACCGTCCTGTTGTGGGTGAGCATATTATCTTCTTACCAGATTTACAATTCCTCCATCTGCCATCCTCCTTCTCTTATCTATCTCGGCTGTCTTCCCCTTCATACCTTTTCTCCAGGACGTTTAACAAAAAGAAGGCTTTAAAATATACTTGTTCCAACCGGCGGTAATGCTTGGTAACCAGTCTAAATGAAACGGAACAATATTATGCCATTTTGTCAGTTCTGACAGATTAAACTGAATAGTTTCAAGCATACTCATCCGAATTTGTTTTACCCTTATTTCCTCATGTTTCTAAACTGGTGTGACAAAAACAAATAGACTGAGTTGGATCAGTTAAGCCTGGGGATGCACTCTACTTTTCATGCCTATCTACTTTGATGCCAGACATGATCTTTTTTATTAAATAAGCTAATTGGGCAACAAGGGGAGTATCCCAGAATCTCCTTTTGTCAGGTCAATTTTACTGCAAAAAGAAGGTGACCAGATTCTTTACACAGTATGCTTGAAATGTAAGGACCGGAAATGTGGAGAAAAATAAAAGCCTAGAGATGCACAAGGAATTGGAGTGGTGACTGAGATCAGCTGATTTTCAGCTTGATCAGTCCTGACTGGCCAGGTAGGAACTATACAAATCAGTTATTTATTCTGATCAGTGAGCTCATGAAAAAGGCCACTGAGTTGCATTAGAACAGCAACACTCTTTGGTCTGGACAATGAGGGAATAAGACTAAAATTTCACCCTTTTCAGTATCTATGAGATGTTTAAAATGAAATCAGTGGAAACACAGATGCAGGACGTTTCTAGAAAGGAAACTGACATGTTGACACATGTCTGTGGATCAATCAGGCTGCTAGAGAGAGCAAGACTTCCAGCATATAACTGGAAAGCTGAATGGAGAACAAAGTTTGCTGTGTTTAATCCTTTTACGTTTTGAACCTCTGTCTGTAAACGTGCTGGATTTGGAGCAGTTGGTAGGCTTTTGGAAATCTCATGAGTAAAATAAAGATCTACTAGCTATGGGGAATATACACTCAAAGATTGTATTTGGTAAAGCTAGCCATGCTGGTTGCTAATATATCATGATACAGACAATTTTAACATCATAATTGATGTTAAAATTGTGATGTTATCTCTGCTCCTAATATAAACAATGCTGGTATTATGTCTTTTTATATTTGAGGAAATCAGAATTGGCTTAAACATGAACCAGCATGTCAGAGCTTTGCAGGAGATTGGAATCTGGCCACAAAAGTTTAATCAGTGCATCTCTAGTTATGGGGCGTGTATGCACACTATATTGCATGACTGTCCTTCCTAACATCCAGGGTTTTGATTAAAACTAACCTCCCTCCTCGAATAGATTTGTCCTTGCACTTTTCTGATGCATTTTGATGTTTTCACTGTGTTTCTGTTCAGTGTTGTCTGTCATATTGTCGCTGTGTTTTCTGTCCTGAAGATCTCATTGATCATTGCCTGCATCATTGGGGTCATAGCGTACCGCTTGGCGGTGTATGCGGCCTTCGCTAGCATCATGAAGGACAGCCCCACCAATCACCTGGAGGTGGTCGGCCCCTACATCACACCCCAGCTGGCCACCTCCGTCACAGCCTCTTGCATCAACTTTGTCATCATCATGATCCTCAATCTCATGTATGAGAAAGTGGCTGTTTGGATTACTGACATGGGTGAGGGCCAGAGCTTCATCACTTATTCAAAGTTCATTGTAAAAAAATCTATTTAAAACTTTATATTTTGTTATTTACAGAAATCCCAAAGACCCACCTGGAGTATGAGAACAGGTTGACAATGAAGATGTTCCTCTTTCAGTTTGTCAACTACTATTCCTCATGCTTCTACGTGGCTTTCTTTAAGGGGAAGTTTGTGGGCTATCCTGGAAAATATGCTTACATGTTTGGGAGCAGCCTTAGAAACGAAGAGGTAATTTTTACAATACGCTGCACTTGATTTGCTCTGCCGATTTATCTTTGGTCTGTATCTTTGTTCAAGTATGTTAATCTCCCATCATGCCTTTCTTCTGTGTGTTTGCAGTGTGACCCCGGCGGCTGTCTGATTGAGTTAACAACACAGCTGGTAATAGTGATGACTGGGAAACAGGTGTGGGGCAACATTCAGGAAGCTCTACTGCCGTGAGTACAGAAACTTTATGCTGTAGCTCTACATATTGAGAACAGTCTTTAAAAGAAGAATAGGAGCCTTACCCAACTAATAAATAGGCTATAGCCTTCATGACAAAATTGGGGCCGAAGATCATTTTTGTGGAGAAAAAAAATTATGAACCTCCTCTATGGTTGATTAAAGGTGACTGTTTTATTACAAGCAAGCTGAAAAGTAATGGTGAGTATGTCTGTTTTAAAGGGACCTCAGATTCAGTTTAACTTGTGTTATGTTAAAACATATTTCCATCTGTACACTACAACGACGTTTTCTAACTACAAATATTCCTAAAGAAATTTTGATGGCGCCTGCCACTTGGTGCGTAGCATGTTTGTTGGTAAGTTGGTCCCAAAATGCATCTACTTTCAGTTTTAAATCGCATCGGTAATCTGGAACTTATTTTAGCTGTCAACAAACCATGAACAATTAATTTAATTTGGTAAATTCTTGCATAACTAGCATTAGCATGTTGCTATAGAGAACATACAGAGGTTGGACAATGAAACTGAAACACCTGGTTTTAGACCACAATAATTTATTAGTATGGTGTAGGGCCTCCTTTTGCGGCCAATACAGCGTCAATTCGTCTTGAGAATCACATATACAAGTCCTGCACAGTGGTCAGAGGGATTTTAAGCCATTCTTCTTGCAGGATAGTGGCCAGGTCACTACGTGATACTGGTGGAGGAAAACGTTTCCTGACTCGCTCCTCCAAAACACCCCAAAGTGGCTCAATAATATTTAGATCTGGTGACTGTGCAGGCCATGGGAGATGTTCAACTTCACTTTCATGTTCATCAAACCAATCTTTCACCAGTCTTGCTGTGTGTATTGGTGCATTGTCATCCTGATACACGGCACCGCTTTCAGGATACAATGTTTGAACCACTGGATGCACATGGTCCTCAAGAATGGTTCAGTAGTCCTTGGCAGTGACACGCCCATCTAGCACAAGTATTGGGCCAAGGGAATGCCATGATATGGCAGCCCAAACCATCACTGATCCACCCCCATGCTTCACTCTGGGCATGCAACAGTCTGGGTGGTACGCTTCTTTGGGGCTTCTCCACACCGTAACTCTCCTGGATGTGGGGAAAACAGTAAAGGTGGACTCATCAGAGAACAATACATGTTTCACATTGTCCACAGCCCAAGATTTGCGCTCCTTGCAACACTGAAAACGACGTTTGGCATTGGCATGAGTGACCAAAGGTTTGGCTATAGCAGCCCGGCCGTGTATATTGACCCTGTGGAGCTCCCGACGGACAGTTCTGGTGGAAACAGGAGAGTTGAGGTGCACATTTAATTCTGCCGTGATTTGGGCAGCTGTGGTTTTATGTTTTTTGGATACAATCCCGGTTAGCACCCGAACATCCCTTTCAGACAGCTTCCTCTTGCGTCCACAGTTAATCCTGTTGGATGTGGTTCGTCCTTCTTGGTGGTATGCTGACATTACCCTGGATACCGTAGCTCTTGATACATCACAAAGACTTGCTGTCTTGGTCACAGATGCGCCAGCAAGACGTGCACCAACAATCTGTCCTCTTTTGAACTCTGGTATGTCACCCATAATGTTGTGCGCATTTCAATATTTTGAGCAAAACTGTGCTCTTACCCTGCTAATTGAACCTTCACACTCTGCTCTTACTGGTGCAATGTGCAATCAATGAAGACTGGCTACCAAGCTGGTCCAATTTAGCCATGAAACCTCCCACACTAAAATGACAGGTGTTTCAGTTTCATTGTCCAACCCCTGTACATTATGTCCTTTATTGAAGTTAGGAATTATCCTTACATTACCAAATATACTAACATTTGCTAACAGCCTGGAAATTGACTATCTGCAATGCTAACAGCTACTACGCTACTATCCTTAGCAAAAATGCAACAATAGCTTGTCAGCTAAGACAAAACAAATTTGTATTAAATTTAGGTTATATGTTAACATTTGCCAATATGCCAGCATTGGCTGCAATGACACTAATGGTATGTTAATGGTAGCTAATACTATCTGCTAAGCTAACCATAGATTATAAACTGAACACAGATCAGTATCTTGAAATACCAACATTTCCTCTTTGATGCTAAACCACTATAATAACAATAAACTTAATATCTTTAAATAATTTGAAGACACTGAAATCAGACTTGGTAAGTTCAAAGATTTTCAGTTAGGTTCAGTTTATTTTCACGTTTACCATACACTTTCAGCCTATATGGAATCAGTTATTCCACAAGTTATAATGCTTGATCAACAAGTAGTTGGATTCTATGAGGATTAGCTGGTGTCATGGTTTGTGGATGCTTTGATGGAGCAAAGCCCCTAAATGCACAGAGAAGATAGAAGCTGCTTTTTGTCTGATCATTTCAGCTGTAGTGCACAGAGGTGTCATGCTCATACCAACAGTCAAAACTCTGTCAGGTTGAAAATAATTAACAGATGGAAAATAAGCATATTGGACAAATTAAATAAAAATATTCATTATTGAATGTTAGCTAATGGCTGCCGTGATTATTTGATATTGATTCCAGTCTTAGAGAAACACATAGAGGACATCCAACTCAGGAGTGTAATACTCCATCAGAGATGAGCTGAATCCCATGATGTAAAATGGTAGTTATGGAAGTGCCACACTCAAAACTAGAGGGAGCATCTATGTGTTTCCATGTATGATTGTTTCTCTGTTAAAGTCAGCTTCAGTTACTCCTGCCAGAGGTTTCCTGAAAGCTCCCTGTCGCCCTCTTGTGTCCTTTTTTAGATGGGTGATGAACTGGTGGGGCAGCAGGAAGGCACGGAGTCATCCAGAGAGCCTATACAGTCGCTGGGAGCAGGACCATGACCTGCAGAGCTTTGGTCAGCTAGGCCTCTTCTACGAGTACCTGGAAATGGGTAGGAATCAACTCAGCATGCACTGATGGACAGCTGGGGTATCAAGAGGACAGTGTTGTTGTAGACGAAATGGCTATAAAATTGATTAAACTGTTTAATATTTTTCCGGTGATGATAATCTCTAATTTTAACCTTAGTTTTCAAAAGGTATCAATTTTAATGAGACAAGTTACCGTAGAAGTGTTTAAAGACATAAATCCTCTAGATGGTGCTGTTCCATTGTTCTGTTTCTCACCAGCATCTCTCCTTCTCCGTCTCACAGTGATCCAATTTGGTTTCATCACACTCTTCGTGGCTTCCTTCCCCTTGGCGCCGCTCTTGGCTCTTTTCAACAACATAATTGAAATCCGAGTGGATGCCTGGAAGCTCACCACACAGTTCAGACGTCCTGTGGCAGCCAAGGCCCACAGCATTGGGGCCTGGGAGGAAATTCTCAATGGGATGGCCGTACTCTCTGTTGTCACAAATGTGAGCACTTAGCAGAACTTGTGGTCCGGCCCGTTGGGTTGATTTTTTTTTTTTTTACTAAACCAATTAATACAAATGATTTTCTTGTTTGTAGGCATTCATTGTGGCCTTCACCTCTGACATGATGCCTCGGCTGGTGTACATGTATGCTTACCAGCCGGAGGGAGAGATGAACATGAAAGGCTACATAAACAACAGCCTGTCTGTGTTTAACATCTCTCAGTTCCCGAATAACAGCATGCCTGAGGAGGGAGAAAACCCTGTGTGGTTCAACAGCTCCATCACAACCTGCAGGTAAGAAGCAAGCAGACTCTAGATAGAGCATGTTGGCAGGATCAAAGGTTGTGACATTGACATTATGTGCCAATAATTTTTTGGTTTAATTAGAAGTTAAAGTTCAGGTGGGTCACCAACACAGTCCCAGAGTAATCACTAAGTAGCAAGATCCTTTCTACAATATTTAGAATAATAGATTATTTTGCATTTTTCTGCTATTTTATGTGATACAAGTGAAAGGAGAATGACACATAGCTTTCATTATGTTTAACAAATACAATTTTGAAAACCACGGCATGAGTTTGTGTTTAGTCCCCTTTACTCTGGTACCCCTAAATAAATCCCCCCCTATGTGTGATTTAATATTAGTGTGAATACAGCGGTTATGTGACGCACTACAAGGTTTGTTAGCAAACATTAGTGAGTAAACGGCATCATCAAGACCAAGAAACACACCAGACAGCTCACAGATAAAGTTGTAGAGAAGTTTAAAGCAGAGTGAAGTTATAAAACAATGTCATAGAGCGCTGATCCGTCCATCATCCTAAAACAGAAGGACGGAAAGAATAAGCTGTAAATGGAAAATCATCATGATTAACAGAAATAACAGCTTGAAAACATAATTCTGTGTGTAGTTAATCTATTTGTGTTTCACTTTGTGAGTTGAGCTATTGAAATAGTTAAGTTTTCAATAATATTTTAATTTATTGATTGCGTCTGTATACAAAACGCTATGTGTGAAGGAGATGAAGAATCAAAATAACTATCCCTACTATGAAACATGGGGAAGGAAGCATCATGCTGTGGGAAGGCAACTTTATCAGATTCAGAATATTTTTAGTACTGAGGACCAAAGTGAATTTGTCTAAACAGGGCTTTTTAAAGTTCTTAATTCATCCTAATGCAGCATGTTTTGTTTAAAGTTCATATGTTCACTGTGTTTGTAACTGATTGAGCAATAATATTGAAATTTTCCGGGAGCAGTCAGTGTTAAACTGTGTGGTAACGTTGCTAGTTAACAACATGGTTTCATTCTCTGTTTTTGAATTTCAAGCAAAGCATTAATGGTTATCAGAATAAAGATCTAACGTCTGATTCATATTCATTTCTTTGCAGGTACCGTGATTATCGCTACCCCCCGGGGCACGACAAGGAGTACTCCCACACTATGCAGTTTTGGCACATTTTGGCTGCCAAGCTAGCTTTCATCATTATTATGGAGGTAAAGAAAGCAGGCCCCACTTTCTCCACCGTTCCGTGCTAGACATTTTAAATGTACCTGATAAACGGTTTTTTATAGCTGTGGTCGCAGTGAAAACATTAACACATCAGAACCAGCTTTTTGCAATAAAACCACATCCTTTGATTTTTTTCCTAAAAATGCCATTGCTTCGGTCTATTGGTTTTTAATGTGAAGCATTTTGTGATTTGTATTATTTATTTTTTTTCATTATTTGGAAAGGTGCCATATAAATCTTTACTTGTCAAAAATGTGCAATCCCAAAAATTTTTGTTTTCATTTTATATTTTGAAATGGTCATAAAGGACTGAGAACTCTGGAAAAGTCTGGAATTTCCACATTAAGAAAATATAGCATTATATATAGGTTAACATTAAAAGGATTTCTTTTCACCTGGATGCCAGATCAAAGTCCACAAAATATACTGTCTGTTTTTTTCCTCAGACATGTGCCTTCATGAATGCGGGGTCCAGATAATGTAAAGGCTTGTGTGCATGTGCAAAAAGAACCATAGTTTAAAGGTTGCATTTTCTTCCTTCACAGCACGTTGTTTTCCTGGTCAAGTACTTTGTGGCCTGGCTGATTCCGGACGTTCCCACTGATGTGAAGGCTCGAGTAAAGAGGGAGCGCTTCCTGGTCCAGGAGTATCTTCACAACTATGAAGTCGAGAAGCTGAAAATGCAGCTCAGCCAACAAGGCAACAAGGAGTGCACCTGTACGCCGATGATCTATCCGACCTTACCCAAACACGAGTTGCTGTCAGAGGTCCTCTAGCGTTGGTAGAGGCTCGTCAGTCTGTCGAAGTCGCCAAAACAGATTTCCATGCTTGTGTATTCTAAAACCAAAACGTCACTTTGCTGAATTTAGTGTTATTTAATAGCAAACCCACAGGGAACTTTACACACTTCTCAACCATCCCTCTTCTACTCACCTGCTGACTGTGGATTCACCTGTTTTAAAGATCAAATCTGTGCATGCCGACACTTTGAGACCCTTACATTTAAACATCTATCTCATATTTGTCTTCATTAATGTAGAACTGAAGATATCCAAGCTTTACTGTATTCAGACAAGAAGCCGCACTTTGTCTTTATGAGACAGCTCACTATTGTTTTCATGTAAGGCTATATATTTAAAGTGCCACCAAGATTCACCTTAATATCGCACGCTTATCTTTGGATTTGTTTTTTGTTTTTACCACGTGAGGATTTTTGTAGTACTTTGTGTTATATCAGCTTATGTTTAACCTTTTACAGTAGCACAAATATACCTAAGCTTTGATCAGTCCTCTGCTTTAATGTCACTGCACTTATGGGACAACCTTTCAGCAAATTATGTTAAATTTATCAGGCTTATATCTCTTAATTTCACCTCGTTATTTTCCCCAGGCCAAAACCTGAGATGTGAAGTAGCTTTTTACCTGAAGCGAAATCAGTGCTGCTGTTTCGACTGTGACTAAGGACGGATTTAATCCTGCAGTGGTCAGTTGTTGAGCCGTGTTCGCAGCAGCTGTTGCACACTGACTCTGTAAACAGGGATGAGAGGTGAAGAATGCTCTCTCTCTTTTTAATTGTTTTAATGTTTTTCGTGTTTACCACATCATTGCAAATGAAAGCCTGTGTTTGCTTCGTTACACAAAGCCCATCAGCTGACGCCTGCAGCCGTCTCTGTGCTTCAACTTTCCTCAAAATAAAAGACACGTTTTGCACTTAAAGTAACGCAACTACCAAGACATGAACATGTCCAACTAATCATTATTATGACACTATGCCTTTATGATCAGTGTTTTTGGAAGCAGTAACATGAGATATTTGTTTGATTTGACTTTGATGTTTAGATCTTTTATTTAAGGATGTAGCTTTGGTTTAGAAACTATATGGACATTTCAAATCATTTGTTGTTGCCTAAATAAAATAATACAGAACATTTCTGTTATTGAAGGACTTGAATCATATAGAAAGTAGCTGACTTATTAGATATCTAGGTCTGTCGGAGGTGCAAGTTCACCTCACTGTTCCAGATTGCCTTATCTATGCCCTGTGCTCTGCTGACTAGCGTCCCCTATGCCTTAAAACATTTCATCCCGTTTTTCCTATGACTTCACTTTTCTACCTGATTTTTCTCATATGTGATTTCTGCTGTTTATATTATAGTCAGAATATGTTTTTGATTATGCTTCAGGCATAAAATAAACTTGTTTACTGTATTTTTAATGTTAAATGTTCATGTTTTTGTTTTTTCCTGTCTCGTATATCCATTTATATGAGACAACACAAATAAACCTTCCAAATAAACAGTTCAACCTTCTTCAAATTCTTGACTTTTTGGACTTGACATAATGACAATACAAACAGATCTTTTATATTAACTGTTTAATATGGTTTTATCTCCTATTGCAGTCATAACAAAAGGCTTTCAGCAGCTGAACATATTTTTAAGTGATTCACGGAGAACTTAGGACCCTCAGCAGTGGGGAACCCACTCCGGTTTTGGGAACCACCTCTACAGACCTTCAGAACAGATGGTTAGCGAAAAAAAAACGATACATATTCAGTGTTGGTTCACACTATTGGGTGTGTTTTTACACCACCTAATGCTGGCAGGGCTGTTTGGATTGGTGTACAGAGGTCAATGTAACAAAGACAAGGGGAGAACTCTTGTCCAACTCTGAGGGCTGTGAGGGATTACCAAATTATGTGGATTTATAGACAATAAGGTAATAGTCAATTATTCGTTGCTTGATATGTATGGTAAGCCATTTGTAAAATTAGTTAAATTTCATAAATCATTAATTGTAGAAAATTAGCTGTAAATTATTTATAATTATATTTATTTATAATAATTATTATCCAACCCCTTCTCCCAAAAATTACACATAATGTCTGTATGTGGTCCAGCTTTTGGATATACTCTCATTTCTCTGAGGGTGTTTCATGGGCAGAGCCAGCCTGAGGCACAATTAAACTAAGCCACTGCATAGAGCCCTTAGGGCAACAGAGGGCCCCCAAGAGCCACTCGTACAGTATAGATCACACCTTGTTTTGGTTTATTGAGAACAAGTTAGCTCTTAAACTCACTCTGTCATTTCCAAAATAGCACATTTAAATGATAAAATACAATCTGTCAACATAACATGTAAATGTATTTAAGAGGCAAACAAACTGACAAGTGTACTGTGTAAAACA
This sequence comes from Girardinichthys multiradiatus, assembly GCF_021462225.1. NCBI lineage: Eukaryota > Metazoa > Chordata > Actinopteri > Cyprinodontiformes > Goodeidae > Girardinichthys > Girardinichthys multiradiatus. The sequence goes on along the minus strand of NC_061795.1, from coordinate 23,682,410 downwards.
TGCAAGGTAGAATTGATGTTGTTAGAGTCATAATGTAATGCCACTACTGCTTAATAAATTCAGTTGTTCACTTGTTGCAGCATTCATATTTTACTACTATAGATTTTTTATATTTTGTTTTAGGGTTAGGTTATCTTTTGGGTTTATCTACTACTACTTTTATTAATAATTTGTAGGAACAGGGATAGGACAAGCATGCACTGGGGCAGGCTTATGGTTTTTACAGGAGAAGCAGCAGAAAGAAATGGGGGATTGATCTTTGGTTGCTGCTTGCTAAAACGGAGGAATAGACGCAACTTTGAAGTTTGGACTTTTTTTTTTTTATCAGAATCAGCTTTATTGCCAAGTTCGTACATACAAACAAGGAATTTGGTACACTTTGCTCTTTTGTTCTGTTTTTGCATTACAGAATATACAAATTTACAATTTAAAATTTACAATGTACAATATACACCTATATAATAAAAAGGTGCATTTGCAACATATATATATATATACTTTTGTTTTCACAAATAGAATAAAGGTCATACATCTTCAATTGTGTTAAGAATCTGTTTATTGTAGAATAATCCCGTTCACGTTCTACCAGTCCAGTTGTTGTGGATATTGAAACCGAGATAGTCGAATACTGTTCACTTTTCTTTAAAAATTTTGAAAGTGGCCTGTAGTTTAGCTCTGAGTAGGGGGCTTCAAATGCGATACCAGGCTTAACACCATTAGCCAGTCGATGTACAAATCTACAAATACATTCATTTATACTTCGCATAAAAATTAAGAACACTTATGTCAGCAGCCAGACTCCTTGTTATGCTGTTCATCCGATAGGTCACACACTGCTGTGGGTTGGTGCCATTCCTCAACCAGCATTTGTCACAAGTCAGAGAGTGTGGTGGTGTTGACTCTTTCACAAACACCTGTGTAATAAACCTTGATCTCTGAAGCTGAGTCATCCTGGAGGACAGGGTTCAGTTTGGGATTGCAGCTGGTTCCAGAATCCCATCTAGATATCCATCTGCATTCAGATCGCCCCATACCATCACACTGCTTCCACCAAAAGATGTCTGGCATTGACAGAAAGGCAAATAAGATGCATTGTCAGGAATTTATCTAACAACAAAGGACTAATTGACCACACAGAAATGTATTTCATTTCTATTTTAAATATTTGTAAATTCACAGATTGAGCTAACTGGCACCATGCAGGTGAAAGTGGACTCATTTAGTGCTCATCCTCCTAAAATCACTTCCACTTCAGTTAGATATGAATAAAGGACAGCGGTCGATCAGCCGCCGCTTGTTCCCGCTGACAGGGTTTGAATTTGTATAATTGAATTAGAGGAGCGGAGCCTGGGAGCGGAGGAGGGAGGAGCTGCTGACAGGTAGACGCGCTTCGTGCTCCTCAGTGATGCCGAGAGCTCCTCCGGCTGCTGCCACGCTGGAGATCTTCACCTCAGATAGGACCGGAAATCATCCCCTCATCACATCTGAGACAATAATCTTGTTCTTGTTTTTAATCGCTGACAGTATCTTTTAAAATGGCACCTCACGGATTAAAATCGCGCAAGGCGCAAGAGGATTTATCTGACTGCTGTTTGATGATTGTGAATCCCTCTCTTTCTGGCTGAGCGTACGTTGTTCCTCCTGTTTCTCCATTTTTTTCACAGCTCCTTTTTTCAGGACATCGAGGCGTTTTCTACACACGAAGAAAGAAGCGCAATATTTGGAATAACATCTTAACAATATGCTCTTTTATGCTGCACTCCATTTTATTATAGTGTTTTAGGATTTAATTTTGAAAAGACAACTTGGAAATGGAACCAGGGAAGGAGAAGGCATTCCCCATCAAAGAGGGGGTTAAACAGATTGCAGGAAAGGCCCTGGGGAAACTGTACAGGTAAGAGAAATAAGTGATTTGATTTTATTTCACATCATTTCTGATGGTCTTTAAAAAAAAAAAAAAACTCCCCAAAATGATCCCCACATAAGTCCAAATCGTTCCTAAATCTTCGTAATTGGGTGGATCACCGTGGAACAGTGACAGAAGAGTCGTGTGGCCCGAATATTTAAGGATCAGATTATTTCCCAGGAGGATGGTCGCCCTCCACCAGCAGCTGGGGGTGTTTTTAATAATTAATGAAACAGAACGAGTCGTGACACCAGGTCCTGGAGATTTCTGTAGTACCCACGGACCCGCCTGTAATAGTTTCAGATCGATGAACATCATTACAAACATTAAGATATCTCCATGTTCCTCAGGAAAGCCGGGAGAACAGATTGTTTTAGATGCTTACATATTTATGTAGCATACATTTTTTCTTTTTAAAAACTGATCGAAATATTTTGTGCCTTCGAATAAAAACAAAAAAAGCAGTTTTTGCGGGGCTACTTTGTTTTTCTTTCTTTTAAAATTTGAATAAAACATTTTGTTCCCTGCGCAGATCTCATCTCTTCGTTTTTCATGTCTAAACAAGATCCAGTTGTTGAATGTAAAGCTGCAGCGCAGAAACGTGACTCATTCCTGGGGAAAAGGCCCAGTTTACCGAATGAGGCCTTGACATTTAATCGGGTCCGAAATTACATCTCAGATTTTCTGTTAAGGAATTCAATGTGAGTAAAAGCAGAATTACAACAAGTACTAGGTAGTAATTAAAAATAAAAAAAGGTTCATATGATCTCCAAACCAAGGTGATGATAATGCTGCTGCATTGCGGTATGAAGGTATGTTTTTTTTTCCTTACAGCATGAAAAGAACATTTTGATTTAACGTAAACAATTTAAGGGGAAGCTTGCTTTCTTCGACGGAAAGCCGAGAATTAAAAAGCATTAAAGATAGTTGTAGGTTTTAATTTCCGTTTTCTCCATAAGAGAACACAACTGGTTTTAAATACCAAATACCGATCATCTAGTAATAAAATAAATTGCCTTTATCTTGTGTATGATTAAACGCCTGCATGCATACAGCATGTGAAACCTGAAACAAGTTCATGCTGTGATATAATCTCATTGTGGTGCAGGAGGCTCGAGAAGAAGCAGCAAACAGGTGAGGCCATCGAGCTGACGGAGGATGGGAGACCCAGGGGGGACCAGGAGCGCAAGGCTCCCCTGTGTGACTGCACCTGCTTCGGGCTTCCGCGCAGATACATCATCGCCATGCTGAGCGGGCTCGGCTTCTGCATCTCCTTCGGTATCCGCTGTAACTTGGGTGTGGCCATCGTGAGCATGGTGAACAACAGCACGATTCATCAGAACGGCAAGATCATCATCAAAGAGGTGCAAACCCCGCCCTCCTCCACACCAAGGACCCCCTCCACCCAGCTTCTTGTCTGATAGGTTATGGGGGTCACAGCCTGTAGACCGATTATTTTATTTTAGTTATGCCTTTTTTTTTTTTTTGTGTGGTTACAGGTATATATGCAGAAAAAGACGAATTAGAGAAATGTTTGTTTTGACGTTTTTTGTTTTCATCCCGTTTGGTCTATTTTTTGTCTTTTTCAATCTTCTAAAATAAAAGTTTTAAAATATACAAAACGAATTCTGAAAATTTTCTATATTTTTGTCTTTATTTTTCAAGAAAGCACAATTCAACTGGGACCCAGAGACAGTGGGAATGATCCATGGCTCTTTCTTTTGGGGCTACATAGTAACTCAGATTCCAGGAGGCTATATTTGTTCCAGACTGGCTGCAAACAGGTAGAGAAAGCACGCATGATTTTCACAATCAGGCAACAGTTTCTTACAAGTGGCAGCTTTCATTTTAAATGTGCACTAAAAAAGGAAATGTATGCATTTAACCTAACAAATTAACAAGTTGCACAAGTATTTGGGGGGGGAGATTTCAATAAATATTTCTGCGCAGAATATATGTAAATTTAATAAATAAATGGTACCTAAATAAATTAAATTCCAAGCAAACTATAAAATGTGTTACTCAACTAAATTATTTACAATACAGCTAATTATGAAGTTTTGTTCTAAACTTTAAGAAAAATATTGGCAACATTTGTGATAAAGGCATGAAACATTCCTGAAATAGCAATAATCTTTTAAAATAGAATCTAATGAAGTGGCATCTTAACCTTGTTCCTGATTGTCACTGCTAAAATGTGTCGCTTATTGGAGAGGAAGTAGGCCTACAGCTAGCTTGCAAATTTGACTTCAGCATTAGCACTAAAGCTGAAGTGGATTACAAATGTTCTACTGTTGTTCTTAGAAGAAGGAATTAAAACCTTTTTCCTAACATTTATCATTCATTGAAAATGTCTTCCTCAGGGTTTAAAAGTTTAGCTTGCTAGCAAGTTTGACTTTAGTATTAGCGTAATTGTTAAATACAATGGGGTATTAGAGCCAGGCTTGCCAGATAATTTTTGTTTTTTGAAATCACAAGAATAAAGTCATAATTATTATGAGAACGCTTATAAAAAAGTGCAGTCTCCCATGCTTTAAAATGAGGAATGTTGACCATCTTGTAAAGTTATACTTTGGCATCGGTTTCAGAAATACGGGCATTCTTAATCATTTAGCACATTAGCATCAAACATTTATCAGTATCAGAACTTTGAAACAATTGTGTAAATGATTGTGTCTGTTTCAAAGAAAGAACCACAAGTGTTTCTTGTAAGACTTGGAAGAAATTGCTTGTTTTGCAGAAGAGGAGCTGTCGGTACTTTATTTCTCGTAATGAATGACCTTATTCTCGTAACATTACAATTTTATTCTCGCTATATTAGCTCACGACTTTATTCTCATAATATTATGACCTTGTTTTTGTAATATTACCATTTTATTCTCGTTACATTCGCCTATGACTTTATTCTCGTAATATTACGACTTTATTCCCGTAATATTATGATTGTATTCTCGTTATATTAGCGCGCGGCACATTTACTGAAGCTTCAGACCTCAGTACATTTCTTTCCCTCTCTTTGCCCCCGTTTCCTGTCTACTTACTGTCAAAAAATATGAAAAAAATAAAGGCCACTAGTGCTGCAAAAAAAATCTTTAAAAAAAAAGAAGTTTGGCTTGTTAGCAAGTTTGTTTGATATTGGCATTAGCATTAGCATAGTTGCTAAACTAGTCAGAGCTCAATACAAGCTTTCAAATGTTCTCTAACAAGATGTAATAAACCTTTTCTCTAAAAATCACAGCTAATATATGCTGCTGATTGGTAGCAGCTGCCTCTGGATTAATAAACTTAGTTTGTTGGCAGGTTGTCCTTAGAATAAGCGCTGTCTCTAAACAAATTAAAGCCAGATATTTTTATCCAGTCTAACAAGGAAGCATGTAAACCTTTTCAATGACAACCACAGTTTGGATGTGCTGTTAATCGATAACAGCCATTTAAGCATTAAGAAGTTGAGCTTGCTAGCTTATTTGACTGTAGCATTAGCGCTGTCGCTACTGGTTGAAGCTGGATACAAACTTAAATTCTTGCTCCAACTGAGAAACTTTCCAGCCACATGTATTATAGCAGTTCCTAATTTTTGCTGAGTTGATGTATTCAGTTATAAAACAAATCATTTTAGCCTTGCTGTTCTCTGCTAAACATCACACAACAAATGAGAATTAGCCTACTGATGGCTGGACCAACAACTTCAGTCATGAACTTCAGTTCAGATTTTAATGGCTAATACTTAAAAAATATACCAAAAACAAAGATGTGATGGTCCTCGCTGATTTGAATGTTGGACTTGGAGAAAACCAGCAGATGAACTGGGGATTTGCCCCATGCCCAGCAGGCGTGCCTCCTCATGTTAATGAGCTCCCATGGGATGACCGTGTCTAATCCTTTATGTTGTGATGCATGGCAACCGCACCAGCCAAAGCCTTGTGTGAAATCTGCTTCTAGGCAATGATTGTAGTATGATTTCAGTGGGTGTGGAGCCCACATTATTATTTCACTGACGACCGGTTAGTCAGCTATTAGCTGAAAGAATTGAACAAATCTGCAACAGAGATCAGTGACTAAAAAGATAAGAAAATAGTTTTTAAAAAATGTATCAGGAGCTCAAAATGCTGATAGGTTAATAATTAAGTGCAATTAACTGAATCTATTAGATTTAAATATTGGAACAACACTGTGTGACTTCATGAGCAAAATCTAAACAAAATGCAAATGTTTAGGGATCATACCAATTCATCTGAGCACACTGATGCCTTCTGTTGCAAACACATCTTCCTTGGAAACTGAATAACCCTCTAATGTGTGTGAACATGTGTGTATTATGCAGTTAGGACTGTTTGCTGTCACTATTTCTTTAGTGTGGTGGCAACAGAATTGAATATTTCATTGTTCCTAATGCACTGCTGTTGAACTGATACATGTTCAGACTGTATGATGGTTTTATTTTGTTTTTTAACTAGTTATGTTGTTTTTGTCCAGGGTTTTCGGTGCTGCCATTGTGCTGACATCCATCCTGAATATGTTCCTTCCCTCTGCCGCCCGTACACACTACGGATGTGTGATTTGTTTAAGGATACTGCAAGGCTTGGTGGAGGTATTGATACACAGTTTGCACATCTCCTTTTGACCTTTAAAGCTCCACGAACTGTTGCCTCATTATCAGGATGAAAGCTTTACGTGACCCCATGATAAAACTGTCCTGACATTCTGCGTTTAGCCACATTATACACAAACACTCCATGCACCTGGAAACCTATTGCCTTCTGTTTGGATTTGTCTTTAAAATGGATTCTATTATGATGGAGCTCCATTCATTGTACTGTACATAGATTGATCAACAAACAGCATTAAAACCCTTAATAGCAGGGCTCATGTGTTCCATACTGAAACAGCTGGAAACACACTGAACAAAAGAGATAAAAACCACTTGATGCAGGCGACTCACTCAGCTCAAGAAGGGGCTTCATTTCAGGGGAGAGAGATATGCTGCTATCAATGAAGGTCAGCCTCTTTTGTCATTATGTTGAGCTGCATGCTGTCATTTCAATTGCTGCTCATGACCACTGAGGGATAGCGAACTGCCTGTGTTCAACACCACAACTTATTACGACAAATTAGGTATTAGCATTTCAGGGTGTCTCCCACTGCAAGCCACAGCAATTTGTATCTATCAATAGTTGATTGTATGCCACTTAGTGTTTAATGAAGATTTAATGGGAGCAATTCAGTTTATTTTTTTTTTTTCATGAAATGCGTAGTCGGCTTGAATTTGCACCGGGCTATTAGTCCTTATTAAAAAGGTCGGCACCAATGCATGTCAGTGTGTTTGTTATTAATTTCAGTTTGCTCTGTAAGGCTTTCACAAAATAGGAAGAGACAGCATCACTCAGGGAGTAATTGAGTGAAGGTGTAAAAACATGCCCAAAAAAGTCTAGCTGCGGTGCCTTGCTAAAATATTGATACAATTTGAACTTTTTCACCTTTTGTCACGTTACAACAACAAACTTTAATGTTTTTAGTCAGCATTTTAGTATGTGATAGTACAACACCAAAGAGCACATAATGTTGAAGTAGATGTTTGTAGTTTACCACAAGCCATGTAGGTGCAACAGCAGTTAGGTGGAATAATGTGGATGAGACCAAAATTTAGAACTTATCGGGTTATGCGCAAAAAGCAATGTATAGAGGAAAACTAACACTGCAAAATCATCATAAACACGCCATACCCTCTATAAAACACGGGGGTGGCGATATCATGCTGTAGGGATGATTTTCTTCACCAGGGACAGGGAAGCAGGTTAGAGTTGATGGGATGAGGGATGGAGCTAAATACTGAGTAATCCTTTAAAGAAAGCCTGTTAGAAGCTGCAGAAAGATTTGGACACCTTCCAGCAGGACAACAACCCTAAACATACAGTCAGAGCTAAAATTAAAAGGTTTACATGAAAGCTAATTAAAGTGTTAGAATGGCCTAGTCAAAGTCAAAACCTGAATCATTTGAGAAAGTGATCTATCCAATATGACTGAGCCTGAGCAAAAATGTCAGTCTTCAGATGCACAAAGTACCTCAAAAGAGCTGCAGCTGTAATTTCAACAAAAGGTGGTTCTACAAAGTATTGACTCAAGAGGGATCCAAACACATATGCACACCACACTTTTAATTAAGATTTCAATTTGTTAAGTATTTTTAAAAGATTCTATAACTTCCTTTCACTTCACAGTCATGCACTACAGTGTGTTGGTCTGTCACAAATAATCCTAATTTACAAAATTCGAAGTTACAGTTGAAACTTGACAAAATGTGTAAAGGTTATAGAGGTATGAAAACCTTTGAAATGCACTGTAACTGATGCATAAAAAAACTGATCCGACTTCTGTTTCATCCCTTTGCAGGGAGTGACTTATCCAGCCTGCCATGGGATATGGAGTAAATGGGCCCCACCGCTGGAAAGGAGTCGACTGGCAACTCTCTCCTTTTGCGGTACAAAACATAAGCACTTATTGTTTGTCTTCTGTTTGAAACCAAATCTGGATCCTTGGTGTTGAACAGGTTGTATCAGGACATCATCTCAGAGACTGAAATGCAAGTTCAGAATTACACAAGATGTTTAGGTTGTGTGTACAACCTACACAGATGGACAACATTGTACAGGCAGGATCAAAGTCTACTTATTCATGACAGTGTGCCTTGTTCAGGATCGTATGCTGGTGCAGTGGTGGCCATGCCTTTGGCTGGGATCCTGGTGCAGTACACAGGATGGTCCTCAGTCTTCTACGTGTACGGTGAGCATCACTGTTACTGCAACGTTTTACTAAGGCTTTGCAACATCTGGGGAAAAAAAAAAAAGACAAAAATCTCCTGAAATAATGTTTAAATGGGTTTAAAATGTCTTGACTTAAAATGCCTGACAAAATCAGATGTCATTAAATTGTGTTTTGCAAAATCCCTTTCAACTCTTCTTTGTTTGCAAATTATATAAACGTCTTGTGTCCTGTTCAGGTTGCTTTGGAATATTTTGGTACATGTTCTGGATTCTGGTGTCATATGAAAGCCCGGCAGAGCACCCGACCATCACCGAAGAGGAGCGTCGATACATTGAGGAGAGCATTGGTGAAAGTGCCCAGTTTATGGGTGCAACAGAAGTGAGTTCTGACCCGGTTCATAATGCTTCATTTGGAACCACCATCTCTGTGTGGGCCATTTCCAACTGAATGTATGTTTGTTCTGATTCTGCAGAAATTTAAGACCCCCTGGAGGAAGTTCTTCACCTCTATGCCTGTCTATGCAATCATTGTGGCCAATTTCTGCAGAAGCTGGACTTTTTACCTGCTCCTCATCAGCCAGCCTGCATATTTTGAAGAAGTTTTTGGTTTTGAGATCAGCAAGGTAAACAAGAACTCCCTTTTATATAGTTAGGCCTGATAAAACAAGTGTGGTTCTTACAAACAGAAGCTTGCCTTTATTCTGAGAAATTAGGAACTTACCTAAATGACTGCCCTCATATCTCTATAAGCTACTGTTGATATTTATTGCCAGGGCAAAAATATTGTAATTTTAAAAATATCTCACAAACATTTATATGAAAATTATGAATTAAATGGCAACAGAATAAAAAGAGACCACCAGCAGAACCAGACCCGGGAAGCTTAGGCCATCTGCCTTGACCGGCTGGACCGTCAGAGGACAGAAAAAGCCTCCATCTCATGACAGAATGTGTAACAATTGAAGTGCAAATGAATGCAGGGTTTTGATGAAGACTCAATAACTGTACACTGACTACATCCTTTACATATTTTCATACTGAACTGCAGTCTAAGGTTTGGCTTGCTAAATGACCCCGAGGCTCATTAGATCCCAGCATGGACTGAAGTTAGCCGATGTGTTTGACATCGATGAAAGCTCTTCTAAAAGTAATAAGGGTTTTGAGGAAGTGATTGGTGCATGCAGGTGGTCGGCCTAGCCCCCAGGCCTCATTGGGAGCACGTGTGTTCAGTATAAGCCATAAAACATAATTATTCCTAATTTAGTTTAATTCCTCTTTTTGTTATTGTTATTGAGTATTTATAGGGACTTGTCTTTGTGTTTCCTTTCTCAGGAAGACCTTCTATCTCCTTAGTCTTTGGTTGTGAACAGTTGAAGAAAGTGCATGAGACAGTATAATGGAAAAAGCTACATGTTGGGGTTTCACATTTAAGGAAATATGATCTGGTCTGTACTAGGTTCTGTGACTGTCTAAATTTAGGCCGAAGTGTGCACAAACATAGCAGATTCCACATTATTTATTAAACAAGGATAGGGCCAAAATGGAGACATTGCATGTAATCTATACTACATTCCCCACAATTCTTTCTCATCTGATTTTCTTCCCACTTAAAATGCCTCACTTTACTAGTTGGTCACACACACTTGACACCACTGATCCTAATAAGAATATCTTGGTCTTATCAAACCACTAGACATGGCTCCAGTAATCCAAGTCCTTAGTCTGCCTGTTTTCAGAAAACTGTTTGTGAGCTTTCTCGTGCATCATCCTAAGAAGATTTCTCCTTCTGGGACAACAGCCTTGCAGGCCAGTTTGATGCAGGGTGCGGTGTATGGTCTGAGCACTGAAAGGCTGACCCCCCATCCCTTTGACCTCTGCAGCAATGCTGGGAGCACCCATACGTCTGTTTTCAAAAGACTACCTCTGGATATGGTGCTGAGCACATGCACTCTACTTCTTTGGTCAACCATGCTGCTGCCTGTTCGGAGAGGAACCTGTCCTGTCGAACCGCTGTATGGTCTTGGCTACTGTGCTGCAGCTCAGTTTTAGGTTGTTGGCAACTTTCTTATAGCCTTGGCCATCTATATGTAGAGCAACATTTGTTTTCAGATCTTCAGAGAGTTATTTGCCATGAGGAACCATGTTGAACCTCCAGTATGAGTGTGAGAGCGATAACACCAGATTTAACACAAATGCTCCCCATTCACACCTGAGACCTTGTAACACTAATGACAACAGGGAGCGGAAATGGCTAATTGGGCACATTTTGCCTTTTTTTACTTAGGGGTGTACTCACTTTTGTTGTCAACTGTTAAGACATTAATGATCTGTGCATTGAGTTATTTTCAAGGGACAGCAAATTTTATTATTAGTTTTAGAACATGTGACTCATCTTGAAAGTAAACAAAATAAATCATTTAAATAGGCTGTTTTGCGACTACTTGCTCTAAAATATGGTTGCAGTTTTGTACTTTGTTTCATTCCTAGATGAAAAAACACAATCCAGACAATCGAGTCCAGGTAATCTCAAGGCACCCTGATCTTTGCCCTTCATTGAGAGGGTAAATCAGGACTCATGTTACCCTGTCAAGTGTAATTTAGGATCAGAGTGAGAATCCACCATTACTCGGGTGAATTGTTGCATCTGCGAGTCAGAGATTGAAATGCAGAAGCGTATTTGTTCTGACACAGTTATGATGTTTTTTTTCTGGCTGTCACATCTGCCTCATAAAATTACTTGATTGGTTTTCAGGTTGGAGCGCTGTCGGCTCTCCCTCACCTGGTCATGACCATCATTGTGCCTTTAGGAGGCCAGTTAGCGGACTATCTGCGAACCCACAACATCATGTCCACCACTACTGTTCGTAAAATAATGAACTGTGGAGGTGAGACTTTACTCCGACTCCTGTCTTTCCATTTTAATGTTATTAGAGTCTTTCTACTCAGTGAACTGTTGTCCTGTTTCTTTCAGGGTTTGGTATGGAGGCAACTCTCCTATTAGTGGTTGGATACTCTCACAGTAAAGGGGTGGCCATCTCCTTCCTGGTGCTGGCAGTGGGCTTTAGTGGATTTGCAATATCAGGTAAAACATTAAATAACTGTTTTGTTTTTTTTTCAGATTATTTCTGAAATGTATTTAAGCCCACAAAGGTCAAACTTGTTACTGTCTTTGCAGGGTTTAATGTGAACCATCTAGACATCGCTCCTCGCTATGCCAGCATCCTCATGGGCATTTCTAATGGTGTGGGAACCCTGTCAGGCATGGTCTGCCCACTCATTGTAGGAGCAATGACAAAGCACAAGGTGAGTCTTTCTCATAGGAATGCTTATATAATATAAAATGATCTTTTAAGCCTCCGAAAACAAACAGTGGGATTTATTTTTTAGCTCCAAAGATTGATTACGTATTATTTTTAAGGACAATGAGATGTACAAACAGGAAAAGAAGGGTTAATGGGATATTTTAAAGCAATCACAAATAACACTTCTGAGACAAAGTTTTGACATCTTACATTTAAAATACCATGTTCTTTATGATAATGTATTAAAGGCGACATGTCATGCAAAATTCACTATTTTAGTCTTTAAATACATTTTTTGTGCACTTGGAGTCTGTAGGAGTACAGAAAGGCTTAATTTAGTCTCTCCAGGTGTTGTGGAGATTTCTTTATATTCTGTTTGGGTTGTAATTTTTACTCCGTTCAGTTTCCTCTATCATCTGTTACGTTTTTTCCAACTGTTACGTCACAGTATTTGCTGCCTAACAGCTAAACGAGGTCATGGGCTGGGGTGTTCCGGCTGATCAGTTTCGCATATCCGCCATATTAATTTCTCGCTGCGATTTTGTAGTCCAAGCTCAAGCATGCCTACGCTACAAGAAGATAAGTTCGATTCAGTTGTTGAGTGTATTAACCTACACAATTCATTACACCATCCTCCAGCATAAAACCTCTTCAAAGTGCCAGGTTAAATGTTATTTTTCATGGAAATCTTCCCACATCAGTGGTGAAATTCCTTTTGCCTACTTCAAGGATGAGTTCTTCAGCAACCTCTACCAGTATCAATAAGGATTTGTAGAAAGATTTCAACTGATTAAGGGGTCAGTTCCTTCTGTCTATGGAAACAACAGACGTAGCAAAGCAGTGAGGTGGAAATAACGCTAAAATGACAACAAACCTTATTTTAGACATAAATTTATTGTGTGTTGATATGACGTCCTGCCCGTTGTTTTAATAGCAGTAGCATCGTGCCTTCTGCTCATGTTAGTACTGTCTGCTGCTTTTAGCTCGAGGACAGAACCGTACTGCGTGTTTTGAACAGTATTGTTATATAAACAGTTTTGCATTGTTTTGCCATTTTTGTCTTGTTTCTGTGGAGCTAGATACTCGTACTCGTACTCGTACTCGTCGTCTTCCGCTTATCCGGGACCGGGTCGCGGGGGCAGCAGACTCAACAGAGACGCCCAGACGTCCCTCTCTCCAGACACCTCCTCCAGTTCCTCCAGGGGGAGCCCAAGGCGTTCCCAGGCCAGCCGAGAGACATAGTCCCTCCAGCGTGTCCTGGGCCGTCCCCTGGGCCTCCTCCCGGTGGGACGTGCCTGGAACACCTCCCGAGGAAGGCGTCCAGGAGGCATCCGGTATAGATGCCCGAGCCACCTCAACTGGCTCCTCTCGATGTGGAGGAGCAGCGGCTCTACTCCGAGCCCCTCCCAGATGGCCGAGCTCCTCACCCTATCTCTAAGGGAGTGCCCGGCCACCCTACGGAGGAAGCTCATTTCAGCCGCTTGTATCCGGTATCTTGTTCTTTCGGTCATCACCCAAAGTTCATGGCCATAGGTGAGGGTAGGAACGTAGACCGACCAGTAAATTGAGAGCTTTGCTTTTCGGCTCAGCTCTCTCTTCACCACAACGGACCGGCACAGCGCCCCCATTACTGTGGCAGCCGCACCGATCCGTCTGTCGATCTCCCGCTCCATTCTTCCCTCACTCGTGAACAAGACCCCGAGATACTTAAACTCCTCCACTTGAGTCAGGAACTCCCCTCCAACCTGAAGAGGACAAGCCACCCTTTTCCGGTCGAGTACCATGGCTTCAGACTTGGAGGGGCTGATCCTCATCCCAGCCGCTTCACACTCGGCTGCGAACCACCACGGCGCATGCTGTAGGTCTTGGCTAGAGGGGGCCAGCAGGACCACGTCATCTGCAAAAAGAAGAGACGAAATCCACTGGTCCCCAAACCCGACCCCCTCCGACCCTTGGCTGCGTCTAGAAATCCTGTCCATAAAAGTTATGAACAGGACCGGTGACAAAGGGCAGCCCTGCCGGAGTCCAACATGCACTGGGAACAGGTCCGACTTAGTGCCGGCAATGCGGACCAAACTCCTGCTCCGCTCGTACAGGGACCGGATGGCCCCTAGTAAAGGGCCCCCGATTCCATACTCCTGGAGCACCCCCCACAGGGCATCACGAGGGACACAGTCGAATGCCTTCTCCAGGTCCACAAAACACATGTGAACCGGTTGGGCAAACTCCCATGAACCCTCGAGCACCCTGTAGAGGGTATAGAGCTGGTCCAGTGTTCCACGGCCGGGACGAAAACCACACTGCTCCTCCTGAAGCCGAGGTTCGACTATCGGTCGGACTCTCCTCTCCAATACCCTGGCGTAGGCCTTACCAGGGAGGCTGAGGAGTGTGATTCCCCTGTAGTTGGAACACACCCTCCGGTCCCCCTTCTTATGAAGAGGGACCACCACCCCAGTCTGCCAGTCCAGAGGCACTGTCCCCGACCGCCACGCAATGTTGAAGAGACGTGTCAACCATGACAGCCCTACAACATCCAGAGACTTGAGGTACTCAGGGCGGATCTCATCCACCCCCGAAGCCTTGCCACCGCGGAGCTTGTTAACCACCTCAGTGACTTCAGCCTGGGTGATGAAAGAGTCCAACCCCGAGTCCCCAGCCTCTGTTTCCACCACGGAATGCGTGATGGCAGGATTGAGGAGATCCTCGAAGTACTCCTTCCACCACCCGATAATTTCCTCAGTCGAGGTCAGCAGTCTCCCACCCCCTCTATAAACAGTGTTGGCGAAGCACTGCTTCCCCCTCCTGAGGCGACGGACGGTTTGCCAGAATCGCTTCGAGGCCAACCGGTAGTCCTTCTCCATGGCCTCACCGAACTCTTCCCAGGCCCGAGTTTTTGCCTCTGCCACAGCCCAGGCCGCAGCACGCTTGGCCTCACGGTACCCGTCAGCCGCCTCAGGAGTCCCACAAGCCAACCACAGCCGATAGGACTCCTTCTTCAGCTTAACAGCATCCCTTACTGCCGGTGTCCACCACCGGGTTCTGGGATTGCCGCCGCGACAGGCACCGCAGACCTTACGGCCACAGCTACGGGCAGCAGCATCGACAATAGATGCGGAGAACATGGTCCACTCTGAGTCTATGTCTCCAACATCCCCCGGGATCCGGTCGAAGCTCTCCCGGAGGTGGGAGTTGAATACATCCCTGGCCGAGGGCTCCACCAGGCATTCCCAGCAGACCCTCACTATGCGCTTGGGCCTGCCAAGTCTGTCTGGCTTTCTCCTCCTCCAGCGGATCCAACTCACCACCAGGTGATGATCAGTGGACAGCTCAGCCCCTCTCTTCACCCGAGTGTCCAAAACATGCGGCCGAAGGTCTGATGATACGACAACAAAGTCGATCATCGACCTCCTGCCTAGGGTGTCCTGGTGCCAAGTGCACTGATGGACACCCTTATGTTTGAACAGGGTGTTCGTTATGGACAATCCGTGACTAGCACAGAAGTCCAATAACAAAACACCACTCGGATTGAGATCGGGGAGGCCATTCCTCCCAATCACGCCTCTCCAGGTGTCACTGTCGTTCCCCACATGGGCGTTGAAGTCCCCCAGCAGAATAATGTAGTCCCCGGGAGGGGCACTATCCAGCACCTCCGACAGGGACGCCAAGAAGGCCGGGTACTCTGCACTGCCACTCGGCCCGTAGGCTGAAATGATAGTCAGAGACCTCTCCCCAACCCGAAGGCGCAGGGATACGACCCTCTCATCCACTGGGGTAAACCCCAACACGAGACGGCTGTGCTGGGGGGCAACAAGCAAACCCACACCAGCCCGCTGCCTCTCCCCGTGGGCCACTCCAGAGTAGAACAGAGTCCAACCCCTCTCAAGGAGATGGGTTCCACAGCCCACGCTGTGCGTGGAGGCGAGCCCGACTATTTCTAGTCGATATCTCTCAACCTCCCGCACAAGCTCAGGCTCCTTCCCCCCCAGCGAGCTAGATAATTGTTATCAAATTACAAAAATGGCCAAACTGGCGTTGCTCTTTGACCTTGAGGAGGCAGGGTGTGAATTGTGTCTCAATAGCATTTAAAGAGACCGCACCAAAGTGAGTTGCTCTCAGACGCACCTTAGAAGAGGTAAAAGAGGAGCCTGTGGAGCTACAATAACAAGGAGTTCAGACCAAAGCATTGCAGTTCCACTTTATATAGACCACAACTGAATGATTTAAATGTGAAAAGGAAGGATTTAAAAGCATTATATGTCCCCTTTAAATGTGGCTGTTTCGAAAACAGTAATAATCACAATTTTATTGATAATCTTAATAAAAATATCACAAAGATTCTCTGCATAAAAAAAGCCCCTAATTTATTTCATTCTCAAGCATGACCTTTTTCTCAGGCTAGAATAATCTTCTGACCTTGATCATACTCCAGAATCTATTAATGAACAAGAATAATCTTATATTTATAAATAGTTACAAAGGAAGCAAAAAAAAAAATTGGAATCAACTGTTCTTTTAATGGCATAATTGAAGACAATGTTTTTGTAGTTGAGATGATATATTTATTGAAGTGTTTATCACAAAACTATGAAGAAAAGGGAGAATGTACGGCCTCAGAAAAAACTGTGACGCTGATCAACCTGGAACTGGTTATAAAACCATTATGAAGAGTTTGGATAGATTTAGAACAAGTTGCAGAAATTGTTTAAATTGTACCTGTACCCCTCAAACAAAGAAGCAATAAAGTATCCTGATCTTCATCCAAATAGGAAAATAGAAATATTAAAGTCAACATTTACTATGAGTAAAGGGCGCCACTCTACTAACATGTTACCATTAGTATTTAAAGAAGTATAATCTGGTGATATAATGTTTAATGTTAATATTATTTCTTGGCTAGCAAGACATATAACTATCTAGATATATTTTGCTCTCAAAAGCGTTCACACCTCTATTAAATGCAAGATTTTTGTGATTAAATGAATGAGAGATTTCTAAATTATCTCAAAACCTTTTCAACATATACTGTGACATATAACCTGTATAATTCAAACAAATGTGTTATAGGAAAACAAATATCCTAAATGAAAAGCCGCTATACCCTTGCTGCATCAGTGTGAACACTCTTAAACTAAAACTTTGTTAAAGTAGTATTTGATTCAGTTTCAGTATTCAGTCTTCTTTACACCGAACATAAAATACAGTGAATCTAATCAAATTGATATAAAGCTCAGCCATCCCCAGTAGGACTTCCTGAACTTTGCTCATTTACATCCTTTAGCTAAAGCCATAGTGTGCTAAGATGTTACAAAATAACTTACTGTACAATAGCAAAAGTTAGAAGAGCATTATATTGATACCACTGCACGGTAAAACCAATCAGCAATATGGCACAACAGAGACAATTTAAAAAATTGGACAGTTCTTCAAAACTGAAATAAAAGAAGAGGCAGAAACTGTGCAGGGAGGCTGCAAAGAGGATAACAGCAACAATAAAGGAGATGGAAGAATTTTTTTTACTGGTTCTGTTCTACATGTGACGGCAATCTCCTGCATTCTCCATAGATCTAGAATAAGGGGTAGGGTTGTAACAAACTTGAACCTTTGTGCTACAGTTGCATTGACCTTATTTGGCACAAAAACAACTCTGAGCATCAACAAAAGAACACCATATCCATATTGAAAGATGGTAGTGGCAGCATCATGCTTTGGGCTTAGTTTTACTTAAATAGATATGACATTTTAAAGGTGGATAAAATTATAAATACTATAAACACTTCCAAATATCTATCAGTTTTGACCAACGACCATTAGCTGTCTGCTATAAAGCTTGAGATAAATATAGATAGATTTTATTTTTCAGCATCACAGAGAGCCCAAGTATAAATCCAAATCAACAGAAGAATGACTCGATCTTACTTTACAATAGTACCAGTTAATGAGAGTAAAATTAAAGTTCTGAAATGGCTGACCAGAACCAAATGAATCATTCTGACAGATTTGGAGAACTTTTGCAAGGCAGACTGAGCAAATATTACCAACTCAAGATATGGGATGCTGTCATGACCCTTACAAAAATTCGGTGTATATCCATCTCTTTATGGCTCCAGACCCGTGAAGAGTGGCAGTACGTCTTCCTCATCGCCTCCCTTGTGCATTACGGAGGTGTGGTGTTTTATGGGATCTTTGCATCTGGGGAAAAGCAGCCATGGGCCGACCCTGAGGAAACCAGTGAGGAGAAGTGCGGCTTCGTGGACGAGGACGAGCTGGCCGAGGAGACGGGCGACATTACGCAGACCTACGGCGCGATGGGCGGCCCGGCTAAGAGCTATGGGGCAACAGCACAGCTCAACGGAGGCTGGGTGCAGGACTGGGACAAGACGGAGGAATATGTTCAGGAGCCAGCAGGAAAGATGTACTCTCAGCGTGGCTACTCTTAAACCATACAGCTATTGTGGGCCTGCCTAAAAAACAGGCACGCCATCACTGATTGCACAAACAAGCATTGTATCAGATATCTAAACCCATTTTGTGTGTTCAAGTAGTTTGAGATGAAAAGTAAAGAAATAGTTTAATGCAAATGAGAAAAATCTTCATTAGATTATTGTTTTTTCATACGTGCATATCGTAGGGCTTCACTGAACATATGGAAAGCAGTTGCGAAGCAAGCTGCAGGTGTTTGCTAGGCACCCAAACCTCATTGATCTACTTGAACAACATGAGCCAGACGACCATCACATAGGATCTTTCTCTTAAATACTACTCTGATTGCACTGAAACTATGTGTTCTAAAGTTCTATATATGTTCAAATGTGTTTTATGTACTGTATATATATATATATATATATATATATATAAAAAAAAAAATATATATATATATATATATATATACATATATATCTGTATACTGTTTCTGTGAGACTATTGTGGATTTTGGGTCATTGATCTGTGTTAACATTAAATATATAAAAAGGCCATATTTTTCATGGACAGTACCTCCTCAGGGAGATGTCTGCTTGCAAAAAAGGTCTTCATCTTCTCCAGTGAGGCCTACAATATATTATAAGACAAAAATAAGTGTGAGTGAAGCTGAATCGTACAGTTTTAGTGTGTGTTTGTTGCATGAATTTGCTCAGATCAATGTTTCAGATGCTTCAGTCACAAATAGTCCTCGTTTAGCCAACTGCTTTGCTTTAGGTGGGTGTCTGATGCCATTATGAATAATGAGATGTGTTCTCATAATCAGGCTGTGATGAGAGACAAATAAAAAGGCAACTGCTCAGAAAAAGATGTTTCTTGATGTTTGGTGTGCAATGCAATAAATTCTGTGTACCAACCATCACATTGTGTTCTGTAAAGTAACACAAGCTTGCCGTATGTAACTGTACTTCCTTTGGAGTCACGTGATGATCAACAAAAAGGTGTGCGTTTTAGCAAGTGTTCATTGTCTGGAGAAGCCAGCTTTATTGCTCTTTATGCAGATGATGATGTCGCATTTTGACACATGAGAAATGCAGTGCTACATGCAAACAGCTGACTTGTTTGTGATCTCTTGATGTTCCTTGGTTGTTGTTGTGGCCACCACATGTACTTTTAGTGACACATTGATGTTGTGACAATTGGGTGGACCACATGAACTATTAGATGGCTCTTCCACTTAACTTAATTTGCTGTTAAGACACTTCTTTATTTTTTTTTGCTTAACGAAACCTGCAAGAGATGTTAAAAATATATGAATATTTAAGAATGTTTAAGATGACCAAAAGATGCTACTATGGCTTTGTGCCTGGAGTTTATGTAAACAAAAAAATGTGATTTTATTGGCCTCTATTGTTGTGTTTAATGAAGATGTATGTTGGAATCTAAAAAAGTGTTATAAAAATACTCATATTTTATAAAACAAATAACATAAAAGTGATATTTAGTGATGTGTTTTGGTGATTTACTGTATTCTGCACAGTTTGAAGACAATCTGTTTCACTAATTAACCTTGTGTAAGTGTCTCCTGCCTTTTCTATGTTTCTCATTAGTAAATCAATATCAGATGTCTCTGGAGGCCAGGACATATTACTGGACTCAGTAGCCTTGCAGGAGCAGTAATTTTTTAAAGCAAGTGGGCTTAACATCTCTAGAATAAAGAGTATTATCTCTGCACCAAATTCTGGCTTTGGTGTGCAGTGAAACAGCAGCTCCCAAGGTGTCATGTTGGTGTGATCCTCAGCCACAGCTCAAGTCCTTCTGGAAAAAAAACACCAGACAGTGATAAGAATTATTGTTAGAAATAGAATAAAATCTTGCCCTGGGTCTCCTACCTGCACATAAGCTCAACGTGAGCTATTGAACAACATGGATCACATTTGCCTATTGATTGGCTTCTATATTAAGCACGAATAACGGACAACCAATACTCTCTACAGCAGAATCTGTTAGCATTATATACAAAGTTAATGCCTCTACTACAAATTTGAATTTACAGATGGCTAAGGCCATATACAGTATCTACATGGGCTGCAAAAAAACACACTTAACCTTTTTGTGTCACTGGCTTTAAATCTGACATAACTTTTCCTGTTTTATGTCAGTGATGAATATTAAAATATTACAATTTGCAAAATGACAGGATTATGAACCTTTTTTTAGCAAATATATTAGTACTTTGTTCAAATTTCGACGTTTGCACACATTTGACGAGATCTAAGATTACTATGTTTTTTAGCAAAGCCAGAAGAAGCCTAGGAAGATCATTCCAACTCTAAAGTACGGCAGTGGCAGCATTATAATGAGACTTTCTTTGACGCAGGGGGGACTGTGGCACTTCACAATTTTAATGGCATCATGAGGAAGAAACCTGATGTGAAAAAGTTGAAGCATCTCAAGACATCAGCCAGAAGCTTAGTTCTAAATAGGTTTTCTATTTGGACAATGACCCTAAGCACAATAACATACTGGAGAGGCCATCAAAAAGCCCTGATCTCAGTCCCATGGAAAGGTTTTGGGACAGAGCTAAAAAAGGTGACTGACCTGACTCAGTTACACCAGTTCTGTCTGGGGGAATGGGCCAGAATACAGGCAAACTATTGTGAGAAGCTTTTGGAAGGATACCTAAGATATTTGATCCAGCAGGCAATTCTACCAAATACTAAGGAAAGATATGTAAACCTCCGAACTTGCCAAAAGTTAAACTAATCTCTAAAAAGCCGCTCTTTATTCAGGGAATTAGCAAATATAAAATAATTCCTGTAATGCTAACTTGAGAAGTTTAATCTGATTTATTTCAGACAGTTAGAAAAAAGGTTAAGAGGCTTTTTAAACCTAAATCTTTGGCTTCAGCTGTAAAAGATACAAAGTATTTTGTACACATCAGGGTAGTCAAATAAATGTAACTTTTTTCTAAACCAAAACACAAATTGTAAACAGAGGATTATATTACCACTGTACAAATACCAAGGAGGAACAATTTGTTGTCAAAATTAAAAGACGGGAATATTAAATTGCTGTCATGGTGGGACAGCTGTCAATTCTATTTGAAAAATCCCAAAAAAATATAAGGCTAGGACATAAAAATAAAGCCAATAAAACTACAGTCGTTTTTCAAAGTAACCAGGTTCCTTAATTCTTTACACACTTTCCTTGTTTTACAATCTGCAGTAAATAGTCTGTGATGGCATGGGAGACAAAGAATGTGACTAATTCACAGACCTGTTTGAATGTTTTAAATCACTTATTAATAGCAACACGTTAAGCATTACACTAGTAACTCCAAAGGATTTGGAAGCCGTTCCTATTCCTTCTTACAGATGATGTGTCCTTTAAGATAAAAACAATAAAATTAAGGATGAAACCAATCTATGAGCTGCCATCTCCACTTCACTCTGAAATGAGAGTCTTTGCACAGCAATGTAATGAAATATTTGCCCTCTACATATTTCACAAAGTGCAGTTTTTAGATTTGATATTAAAATTGGTTTGATGATTTGAAACATTTGACAAGAATGACAAACAGCATAAATCTGTAAGGGGGTAAACAGTTTTTCTGATGCAACTCTGTCAACATCAACCACTCTCACGCATGGGAAGTCAACAAGGAAAAATAAAGGCATATAAATGCACATCTTCTAATGCATGCCCAGCAAATTTATCTGGTGATTGACTTGATGAGGGACTAAATCATGTTAAATATTAAGATTCATTCACAAATGTCTCTTTTACCTTTATCTTAAGAACATCATGGCCTTAAAATGTAGATGTATTAAAATGTTTGGCTCTTCTTATGCATTTTGTGGGTGGGGATGAGTTATGTGAATCTGACACTAGATATAAAAACAGTTTTTGAATCCACTCTCACCAGGTCTTTATGAAAGGTGTTATCATTCAACTTACCCATTAAACATGCTGGCTTTTCATTGTCTGTTTGCAGTGCATAAATATAAATATTCAGCATGACATAAACTCCTCTGTTAAACTGAGCTGTATGTGGATGGGAGGTTCAGACTGATTTTCTGCACATGGACAGTCTGAACGTGGAAACCTTCTGCTGTGTTGACTGATGGCTCCATTACAGGAAGCAGCTCCACGTCTGAATCACCCCCCAGTTGAAGCTTGGCAGCAATTACAACAAATCCCAGTTTCTCTTCTGATTATCTGCCGGGGCGAGAAGGGAAGCCAGTAACGCTCGCCGTTGCACTGCATGCCTTTCAGTGTACGTTAATTTGACAGAAAACACAATTGTGTCGCCGCTCGTGTGGAACATGTTTTCTCATGCCTAACCAGCCGGCGTGGTCATGGCTGTTAAACCTGTGACATGCCAGTTGTAGGCTGCAAAGAAACCTGTCAGCATTTGAAGGTAAAACTCTCTCATCACTTCTCCTGCCTGCAACACAGATGCTTTATTTTTGCCGTATCCCAAGCTTAGTCACTCTCATCCCTGCCTGGTTGTGTAATATGTGGGTGCGTAAAGGAGGGCTGAGGAGTTATCAGTCGGTGGGGCAGGTGCAGTCTTGCTCCTTGGGGACTGTAATGGGATGAGGCCTTGGCCAGAATGAGTGTTTGATGACAGGCTTGCACCCTTCCCCTGAGAGTCTGTCTGCATGCAATTATCCTCCTGATCCCTCCTGCAAATGTCTTCAACATTCGCTCCTTGCTGCTTCAATAGCTCTTAATTTCCAATGGAAAATTCTGCTCCATCATACACTGAAAGAACAAGTAATTACAACCTCACGTTTCAACGCAGCGTTGAAGTAATTACTATTTTATGACAACCCCCTGCAACACAATCCTCCACCTAGGGGCAAATAAATTCACACACACACACTATTCTCCTCTCTTGTTAATTGCTTTACTGGTCAAAAGGCAAGGCAAGATCGGTTTTACATTCCACCCATATAACACAAGTGTGTATATTTATGTTCCTGGGTATTGTGTACATTTTGTTTCCAGCATGAGATTTTCTTAAAGATATTCAGCCAGCATGGACACAAACAAAAAAATCCTCCTTCTGTTATATGCAAATGTTGCTCACTGCAGAACATTTCCTTCCTGTTCTGCTCCCAATACAAGCAAGGGCTAAACACATTTATCTGCAATGATTTCAATCCCTCTTAAACATTCATCAACTCTAGCTAGTCACATTACAACCACCAAATTAATGTATTTTATTGGGGTTTTATGTGATTTTATCTGTCCATTCTTCTTTTTAAAAAAGTTTGTAAAGATTTTCAAGCTTGCCACAAATTCTCCATTGTATTTTAGTCTGGGATTTGACTGGGCCATTTTAATAAATTAATGTACTTTCATCCAAGCTGTTCCACTGTAGTTCTGGCTCTACGTTTAGGGTTGTTGACCAGCTGGAAGTTGAACTTCTGTCCCTTTTTCAAGTTTTTTGCAGCCTCTGCCAAGTATATCTTCCCATTGGCTCTGACCAGCTACCCTGTCCCATCTTATGGCTTTCACATTAGCTTTCTTCTTGGTACTTATCCATAAATGCTGAATTTATTGAAGGCACCACTAACAGTTTTGTCAACAGATTTTCCAAACTGAGCTCTGGATCTCTTCAGCTCCTCCAGTTACCATGGCCCCCTTGGCTGTTTCTGTAATTAAAGCTGTTATTGCCCAGCTGGTCTGTTTAGGTGGACAATCATGTCTTGCTAGGATTGCAGGTGAACCATACTCTTTCCATTTTTAGATGAAGTATTGAACAGTCCACTGAGAGATATTCAAAGCTGTGCATATTGTTTTCTAACCTAACCATGCTTTAAACTTCTCCACAACTTTATCCCTGACCTGCCTGCTGCGTTCCTTGGTCTTCATGATGCTCATTGCTCGCTAGTGTTCTGCAACAAACCTTGGAGGCCCTAACAGAACAGCTGGATTGACACTGAGGTGAATTACACACAGGTGGACTCCGTTTGCACTTTTTGTTTGTAAGAAAAATTTGAAAACCACACATGCCTTTTTTTCCACTTCACAGTTATACACTACTCTGTATTGATCCAATAAAATACAATAAAGTCTGTGGTTGTAGCTTGCAAAAATGTGCAAAAGTTTCAAGTGTATCTGAACCAGAGGAGAAATGTAACTACATCCAGTTGTTTGTTTTTTTTATAATGATGATGGAAACTGCAGATAATTATATTCATAGTTATGTTTAGAATCTGGTGTTTTTTTTATTCAGTCTGAATATTTTTTCATTTTATGAAAAACAAAAACTGTTGATTTTAATTCAAGATTGGATTTCTCATGCTATGATTTACCTTACACCTCAGTTAGCAGAAACTGTACAGTTATGTTGTAAATTCTCAGGAACAAAAATCAAAGGCAAAGGACAATTTTTTACACAGTTTAAAACACTTAAACAAAATATGGGATATAAGTAATGAAGCGATGCATTTTCATTTGACGTTTTTCAACTTAGATATTGAAGGCTGCTTGGTTATCTTTTTCACTTTTATTCCATCATATTCTTGGCAAATTACTGGCAACAAAACTGAACTTAAAATGCAAAACCTTTTCTACAAGAGATATATTTTCCCCACAAACCACTGTGGAGCATTCATCTCTGTCTGGTGCATGCTCTGAGTGGGACACAGGTGTGACCAGGGATCCACTCTGCCCACCCTCACAATTACACAAGGGCCCAAGCTGGAGAGGCTTAGGCACGTGCCGAGAGAGGGCTCTACCCTTTCAGCAACCCACCCCCTATTCACACCACCAGATGGTGGCTGGATCTGAGTTATAATGAATGTTATCCTCCGTGACCCTGTAGACGCAGCAGAACAGCAGTGCCCCCTCTCAGCACGTCTTACTGCAGTTTGCCACCCCACGCTGACAGAGAACAATATCACAGAATGCAAACTAAAGGAGGGATACTGGGGGAAATGCAGGACGATGCAGTAAAAGTACCCAGCTTTCCTGTAATACTGAACACTGCAGCTGGGAGCACATTTGTTCTTACTTGTCTTCAGACAAGTGGGCATTTTGGTTCATGGAAACAAAATGAAAATAGGGTTCCAGCTTTCAGCACAGATTGACTGTCATTGGCAGAACATTTTCAAACCTTATCATCTTGCAGGCTTCGTGAAGTCAGTCAGTAACACATGTGAGTCATCACCATGGCTGCTCACACCTTCTGTCAGTTATGTGTAAGGCTGTGAATAAAAGTGAGAATTACAAAATCTAAAAAAAAAACACTTAAGGAGGATTTTACAAGCTACATTCTCATTAAATGCAAAAATAAATTGGAAAGTTGTTTCCAAATTAGATTCTAATTCTTTGTATTTGCTCTATATAGATCAATCAGATTCCTCAGTCATTGTTGGATTTCCTCCAGCCTGACGCGTATGTTTTCATTGCCTAGAATAAATTGGTTGTGTACGAGCCGCCCTTACCCACTGACCCTTGTCTGTCTCAACGTGAATTGCCTTTGCGGCGTGTTAAACGAGCCGTGGCGTGTTGGTGTTTCCTCCTCAGCTCTAATCCGCCGTCTGACAGAGACCTGTCACATACCTCCTACTGTGGACCGTCTGACTGAGGGAGAGGCCAGAATCTCACTAATTGATCCCTCGTCCACAGAGCTGCTTTGACATGCAGGTGAGGTCTGAGATTTACCCTTGTTTCAAATTACTAGTCCAGTCACATGACTGGCATAAAGCTGATCAAAATGCAATGGTGCAGGAGCTGGAGGGATTGTTGACAGATGGTGTGAGAGAAAGAAAAAATAATTTCAGGAGAGAAGTTAGGAAGGAGTTAAATAAATTCAGTGTTAGAATGCTTTGCTGATTGTATTTTATTACTTTCTGCTCTTTAAAACTATACATTATTAAACAAATCTACATCTCCATATCAAATATTAAAAATAATCTATTATAAAATCTAAAAATTCTGCCTCTCCGGGTCATTATTGTGTACAATGACTTTTTGCTGTAAGTCTTTCAGGGTAAAAGACTAATCTTTTTCTGTCCATTCTTCTTGCAAAACATGAGCTCATTCAGTTTGAAAGGAGGGCACAATAAACAACTGATTTTTAATCATGTTCCAGATTCTCTATAAGATTTAGGTCCAGGCTGTTCTAACATAAATATGATTTGACCTAAACTCTAAACTTTAATTTTACCTACAACTCAAGGGATGAATTAGTGTCACATCTACATCAAACCAAAAAACAAAAACAAAACAGTAGGTCTTTACGCATTTTGTTACTACCAAGTTGGAAAGTGTTTATTCACATTTCTTTAACCAAATAGGAATAAGCAATATTGCATGGTGTAGTGTTTACTTCAGAAAAGGATACTGCAGTGACAACAATTTGTCATCCTGCCATGTTAAAGATAAAGTCTATGTGATGACTTTTGAAAACCCTAAAAATAGTTTTTTTTATTGGGATTACTAGTTTTAGAATAGAAGAAAATACCCTTTATTGTCTTTATTGTGGCTGCACGGTGGCACAGTTGGTAGCACTGTTGCCTTGTAGCAAGAAGGTCCTGGGTTCGATTCCCAGCCGGGGGTCTTTCTGCATGGAGTTTGCATGTTCTCCCCGTGCATGCGTGGGTTCTCACCGGGTACTCCGGCTTCCTCCCACAGTCCAAAGACATGCCTGTTAGGTTAATTGGTCACTCTAAATTGCCCTTAGGTGTATGAATGAATGAGTGTGTGCGTGGTTGTTTGTGTGTTGCCCTGTGATGGACTGGCGACCTGTCCAGGTTGTACCCCGCCTCTCGCCCATAGACTGCTGGAGATAGGCACCAGCTACCCCGCGACCCACTATGGAATAAGCGGTAGAAAATGGCTGACTGACTGACCCTTTATTGTTCCACAGTGGGGAAACTCAGGTGTATCAGCAGCAAAGTGGATGTGAGCCTGCAGGTACTCACAAATGTAAAAACTATAAAGATCAAAACATAAGAGTAGACTATACAGTAGAGAAAAACAAAAACAGAAAAAGGGGAAAGCTTACACACTTGAGAACACAGACCGAGATGTATGGGGGTGTCAGCATCAATGTAGTTTGTGTTTTGCTGCTGGAGGGACTGGTGCGCTTCACAAAATAAATGGCATCATGAGCAAAGAACTTTGTGTGGAGATATTGAAGCAACATCTGATTACATCAGCCAGAAATTTAAAACTTGAACCCCAACAGGTCTTCCGAACTGGACAATGACCCTAAGCATACCACCAAGTGGTTACAAAGTGGCTTAAGAAGTCAATGTTTTGGGTTGACCTTCATAAAGCAGGGATGTCACATCCATAGAAAGATTGTGGGAAGAGCTGAGAAAGTGTGTGTGAACAAGGAGGCTTACAAAACCAGCTCAGGCTGATCAGGACCACTTTGAAAAGAAGGATCAGGCTCTTTGGTTGAAAGATAAATACATGTAGTGTGGTTGAAAACTTTTGCACAGCACCTGAAAAAATATTTACCCAAATGTAAAATAGTGAAAATCTTTTCAGAACCTCATAAGGGAAACCCTTTAGATTTTCTGTACCTCAAATGTGACCTATTAGTCCTACTGCGGTCATCCATAAGAGGTACAGTAATTTTGTCTTGAAACTCCCCCTACCGGTCGAACTGAGGTACTTGAGCTTTCAAAAGTATACACACCTGTTAAAACCACAGGATCTTGTGACAAAAAAAAACATGTAACTATATTAAATTAATTATAAACTAAAATTCTAAACTGAATTTTACCCTTCGAATGTTCTCCAAGTTTGTTGATTGTATTTTATTACAATACAGGCGCTACCGGTATGGTATTTTTCTGGTGATGCTTGATGTTGTTTTTGTGACTAACACACCTTCTCAAATCACGACATCGATGTTCAAGAAAGCTTGGTTTCATTAATATGTTCTACCATAAGGTTTTGGGAGGTTTTAAACAGTTCCCGTCCATTTTTTTTTTTACTTCCACCCTACTCCACAGTCCAGACATGGAGAATCCAGCAGACTGTCGCACGTAGATCACAACCAGTGCTTGCTAGAAAGTCCTTCACATCTTCCAGTGTTGCTCTTAATCACAGAGTAAGAAAATGTGCTTGTAAGTGTATTAGTTTAAGGCTTATTTTTTACATTTGCCTCCAAACAGAATTTCTGCCTTTTCTGTTGCTACTGTGCATGATGTCAAATTAAGGAAAAAGTCTGAAAATGATTCATCATGGTCTTGTTTATTTGTGTCACAAAAACCTGGCTTTTTAACAGCAATGTTTAGACTTTTGAAAGGAACAGTTTTTGAAATATTTCTACACTAATCCTGATAAGATTCCTGGACTAAATGCATAGCTGATAAAAACTATGATTGTTGAATTTCACTTTATAAAATGTTCTTTGTTTAAAACTATACTCAGTAACATAACATATTGAATGTATATGAATATAATAGTAATGAACAAGTGCAAACGTTATGATTGGACCATCCATATGATCAAAAACGTGTTTTTTCTGTTTTTAGTTATTAACAACATTCCATCAGTGTTACAGTTTATTTTATTTAGTACTAAACGAGATCTGGTACACACATTATTGTGTAAACAATAACTCGCCAAGATTTTGGTGAGATTGTCTAGATAAAGAAACCAGAAGAATGAGCCTCGTTGCTCAAAGCCAACAAGAGGTCCCCCCACACACTCAGACCTCTAACATCAAAGTCTCCATCAGAAATCTTCAGGGCCTGCAGCTCATCCTCTGTTTCCGTCCTAATAGAGGGACAGGCCTCAAACAGGGTCAAAAAGTGCTCAGTCATTTTCTGGAAGGACACTATAGAGTTTGTTGCAGTATGAATCCATTCACCTTCGTTTATCCTGTACTCCATCTCCGAGGCCCACTTTTTTAGCAACTTGCAGAAAGCACCTCTAAATTTCTGGTGTTTTTTTGCCAAGTCTGCAAGAAGCTTAGAGGGCAGCGCAGAGCACATGTGCTGCAGCACGCCGTGTTGACTCTGCAACCAGTCTAGGAGAAAATTCTGAGAAGCAGTTTGTGCAGCTGAGTCTGTCGTTGTCTGCAGAGCTGCAGCGATGACTGGACACAAATGCTGTGCTGCACCCTCAAATTCCTGAAGGACAGAGCTCAGAAAATCTTCCGCCCAACGGGAATCATCGTTTTGGCTCAACACGAACTCCAACCTCTCCATCAGCATCTCTCCCTGAACCTGAGCCTCAGCACCAACAGTAGGGAGACCCAGGAGATGATGCAGGACTTTACAGGCAGATCTGCACTGAATGAGCTGGCTGCAGAGGCCTCTGACATCTTCGTAGTCGCTGTTAATATTGTTAACAGAAACCCTTGTTTCAAAGAGCATCTTCATGATGGAGATGGGCAGAGCAGAGTTGTTCAGCATCCAGAGGAGCAGCAGGTTCTGGCAGCGACCCAGATCCCAGAACGACACTTCATTGTATTCAGGAAGAGCTTCCTTCAAACTGTGATTGGTGAGCTGCAGCTGCTTCTCCAGGACCCCTCTTATGACCGGGTTACTATGGAACCTTATGTAGATGTGCTCGCAGTACGTGGCCCAGCGAAAAGCCCTGGACACAGTCTGTTCATCCCACTGACTCACCACACTGCTGTGGGCAGCCACGGCCAGCAGCTCCACGGTACAGGCCACGTTTCTCAGCACGGCCTCCATGTGGCGCTGTCCTCATTCACAGACCGGGTCATCGACACTGATGGGGACAAAACACAACTTAGGTATTCAACCCAAACTGTTCCTTAACTCCCAGAGACTTGGTTCAATCGAAGAAAGTAAGTGAGTTAGCTAAAAGTTACCCAGAACCAACATAAAGTAAACGGTTTATCATGTTAAACAGACTTAGCGTGAACAAAAAGAAACCACATTTTAACAAACACAGGTCTCTCCAACAGCTACAGTGCAACCATAAAACGAGAATAAGACAATTAACATCAGGTTTTTGCTGTTGTCACCTCGCGTATCTTCACTTTCTTTCAGACACCCGGTCTTCCGTTTGTATTTGTGTCGCCTTTCCAAGTGCGCATGCGTAGTGGACTGCTGACGTTTAGCCTTTCAAAATAAAAGACACGGGTGGACGCCAAAATACGATTCGTATGAAGAGTGATGGTGTGTTCCCCTTGAGCTCTCAGTGCCACCTGGGTGCAGACATAAAAAACATCTGACCAATTCATAAGAATTACATAATTTTAGAAAGAAACAACATATACATTACAAGACACATGAAGACAAGACAGAAGGTATTCTGTAATACAATGAAAATGAAATGTAGCTAATCTTTTAATGAACATTTTCCTTTAGTGTTGAACAGTTGAAATCGAGAGACTTAGCTACATTATTTTTGTCTTAAATTTTAGAAGCAAACTCCACAACAGTTAGCAAATCCGTCTGGTTTCCCACTTGTATCTATGGTGTCTTCTATTTTTATTTGGAAGTTTGATTTAAAAAAAAAAAAAAACATTCTCATAAGTGGAAACTCCTGCCAGGAAAGTCGGGTTGCCAATCTCCTCCTAGTTCAGTATTTAATATGCTGCAGCACACATAAAACGTGATGAATGTTCCTGCGTATGTAACGTTGTGCCGGATGCCTCTGGTTTAATGATATATAAACAATCACAGGAATTCCGAAAATCCGAGAACGCACCATAAAACATAGGCTACTTTGCAGGTATAAACTATCGACTACTATTTCCGACAGTTCTTATTAAAGCAGCAGCACTCATAGAATTGTTTAACCGGGATTTGTGAACATATTCGTTTGTGTTTGAACACTTAAAACAGGGAGAAATAATGTTTTTGTCCAATAGTTAGTATTACAACAGGTTGCAAATCCGGCTGGTTGTCTAACTTGTAACTGTGGTGTGTTCAATTTGTAGTTGGAACTTGGATTTTCTGAGCAACGCGGTAGAGGATCGTTATTGTGACTGGGAATGTTTGAGGTGGCTGAGCAGCCCAGAGTTCAAAATCCAAAATGGCTGCCGTGCATAAAATGTTATGAAAGTATTAGGTCTGCACTATTTATTAGAAAATCCATGCTGAGAACAAGTGTAGCCTATTTATGAACATCTTCGTTCACTATTTTAACAAATAAAACGAGGAAATACATTGTTATCGTCTTATATTTGCTAGTAATGTGCAACAGAACAACTGACAGATCCTCCTGGTTTTCCGACTTGCAAATAGACCGCGCTGAACCCGGGTGTGACGTCACTCAAGATTTCCGTGGCAACACGAACGCACCATAAGGTTCCACAAATACGGATCTCCCGTCGTTTTATACTGGCGTTTATAGCTGCATAAATCACTCTAAAAACTGGTTATGCAATCCTGAAAAATTCAGTTGCCTTAACAACATCAGCCTATTTAGTAGTAATAATAATAAAATGATAATAATAATAATTCACACTGAAATGTTGTACTATTCACACATGAGAACAAACCCTAGACGTTCATTCCAACACGTTTGTACCAAATAGCATTGGAGAAAAAAATTGTAGTCAGACTTTGACATGGAGGCAACAGCAGGGGGAAGCGCGGCCAGCTGGATCAGACCTCCCTCCCATCATCTTCATCATCATCATCAACAGCAGCAGGAGCAGCAGCAAGAGCAGCGTGCTGTGAGTATTTGTGTTTGTCTGTCAGATCTTCATGCAATGCGCTGCAAGACAGACCTCCCCGGGTCACATTGCCTGTGTTTTGGAGACAAGCATGAAAACTGGGCTTCAGCAGCTCACAGGGCGAGTGAGCTGAAGGGTGAGCCTTTGACTTTTCAGGTCTTATGTCAGATCGATTCTTCCTTTGAATTAGTTTTTAATCATTGCTAAACTTGTTATGAATAATAATACTTTATAGTTAAAACGTTAAATCTTGGTTAAATATTTTCTGATGATTAACTGGGAGATTGTTTTCTTTTATTTTACTTCTCATGCAATGAGAAGCATGTTGGGTTGCTCAGAATATGACATTTTCTATTTTCGGCGGCAGCCTTTTAATTGCTGAGCGTTCAGCTGAATTTCAGACATAAGTCATTAGGCGTTCACCCTTGATCTTATTTCCAGACTGGCTAATTGACTCTTGTGGCTCTTTTTATTTGTGACGGTTGTAAAGACGGAGACAACTTTAAAAAGCTATGTAGCAATTGAATTTGTAAAATAATTAATGCAGGATGCCAAAAAGACCAGAAGCAACGTCAACGTTTTCACTTGTAATTTAACTGAATGTAAGGCTGTATTTTTAATGCATTTTGCTTACAGGTGAATTTTGAAAACTTATAATGAAGATACTATTGAGGCATGAAAATTGTTTAATCTGCAAGAAAGCATTGCAACCTAACAGAAAGTCGATTTTAAATAAGAGCAGCGTGTGTTTTGTTTATGTTCATATAAGTCACTGTTTTTGTTCACATTTTCTGCAGGAGAGTTTGCCTTGTATGAGTAGCTGCAACAGCTGTAATAATCTGGACTTTGTAAGCATATAACTTATTTCCCATGCAAACTTTGCAGAATTTCCTTATTTAAGTGAATAATTCCGCATTTGAATATGTTTACTGTTGTAGAGGATGAAGAAGTGGAAGCCAGTGTGAGCTAACAGCACAGAGACACTTTTGTGTTTCCTAATTAATGTAATACGCAGTCAGAATTCCTGTCCACACGGTTTTCCTGGAGCAATCTGCAACAACAGCGATGTGTTTTGATGACTTAGTTCGGGGGGCCTCCCAGAATGAAAAAATGCAAATTTTTATGTGTTCATTTGAACGTCTTCTGGCACGTCAAGCATAAGACTAACCTGAATTTTGAAAATGACATTTGCAAGTTCAGCAGATGAAACATGTCTTGTAGCAGAGTGGTGTTTTTTGGGCCTGAGGTCAAACAGGCCAAGTTAAAGTGTGGTGAGAGGCATGGAGTATGTCTAACAATGTTCACTTGAGAATCATGTTTACTTATCTTCTTCTTATAAATATCGCAGTACTTTACAAAACATTGAGTCTTAGCTCAAACTAATTACAAATGTATAGTGCCTTTATAGTGCCTTGCAAAAGTATACATACCCATTGCACTTTTTTCACACTTCAACCACAAACTTCAATGTACTCTATTGGGATTTTATGTGAGCGACCAACACAAAGTAAAGTGTAACTGTCAAGTGAAAGGAAAATGATGCATAGTTTTCAAAATCTTTTCAAAAAATAAAAACCTAAAAAAGGCCTGTTTCAGAACATTGGTGAACAAACAACATCATTAGGAGCGAGGAAGAGAGCAGACTGGTCAGGAATGAAGTTGTGGAGAACCTTCAGCAAAGGGTTGGTTATATTAAGAGCTTTGAAATCAGAGAACTATTCAATCCGTCATCTGAAAATGGTAAGAGTTTAGCACATTGCAATCCAACCAAGACATGGCTGTCTTCCTTACTGACTGCAAGGAGAGCATTAATCATGGTAACTTTGGAGGAGCTGCAGAGATCTACAGCTTATGTGGGAGAGTTTGTCGATAGCTAGCTATTGTTGTGCACTTCACAAATCTGTTGTTTTTTTGGAAGATTGACAAGAACAAAGTTTTTTTTTTTCAGAATTCCAGCGTTTCCTACATGTCTTGTAGATGAGCCCAAACTGTAACTTTGTTGCTGGGGTGCAAAGCTGGTGGCAACATGGTGGTGGCAACATCATGCTGTGAGGTAGCTCTTCGTCAGCAGGGACAGGGAATTTGTTAAGAGCTGATGGGAAGATGGACCTGTTAGAGGCCTCAAAAGACTTTAGACTGGGACAGAGGTTCGATTCCCTGCTGGAGACTGACCCTAAACACAGAGCCAGAGTTAGTGACCAGAGGAAAGTCATTAGATAATTTCACAGTTCATCAGAAAAAACTAAGAAAATGTTTTTTATATCAGTATTTCTCATGCTACAGCAAACTGTAATTAAAAAGAAAAGTAAAATAATGCACATTTACATCCAGCACATGTGAATAAACTGGCATGAAGTTACTCTTGTTCACTTGTTGCATCAGCCGACCACACACCCCACTTGGGAATGTCGCACCTGTGTGAGTGCTGAGACCCAGAGTTTGGTGTGTGCACCCCGTTAGAAGGTGTCGTTCTTGTTGAGATAATATGGCCTTCCTCAGACTCCAATATTTTGATGTCTACATTTTTTATCGCAGTGTGATTTTGTTACAGCAAGCTGCAGAATAACCTTAAAATGTTTCACACTTCCATCTTGTGTTATCCTCCCTCTGCAGTCGGCTGAAAATTTCTGCCATTACACATTATGAACTATTTGTTTATGGCATTTATGCTTCCTTGTTTAAATTAATTCTTTTTGTAATTTGCATCAGATATGCGGTTGCTTTTTGCTTGCCATGCAGGCATGTGAGATGTTCCAGTTTGGATAGAAACCTGAGGGAAAACCTTTGAAATAGACCCGCTGGATTTCATTATAAAAATAAAACCTTTATTGAAGCTTCCTTTAACTTAATCAGCAGAGTCCGAAAAAAATAACAACTGAAAACTGGAACTAAATATATCTAATGTTGGATGTGGAGTGGAGTGGGAGGTTGTCTCCCATCTGTCTGAATCACAATATTGTTCAGTTTACTTCAGACAGACAATCATTGCCTAAACTTTGTGGTTTCTTTCTCTGCTTACATCTGGGAGTTATTTGCTTTGACAGTTGCCCACTCTTTGGAGGCAGCTCCATTTAAGGAGACAGCTGACTGAAAACTGAATGATTTTGCCATTATAGTCCACACAGTGAATTAGCTACTAGAAACAGATGTGAGAAATGTCTTATTTATCATTGACATCAACTTTAAATGGAAGAAAGTGCTTTTTAAATATCGACCTTATTACCAATGCTGAATGCTATCAATCCATGGAAACTTTGCTGCCGTGTTGACTGTATTGGATTGAGACAGACGATGTAATAGACTCCATTATTGATGTCAGGGAATACTGAAAGAGCTCTTTGTTTGGTTACTAAAACTGCTTTTGTGTGAGCCCAGCTGGTATAAAGTATCTGTTGTCTGATGAAGAAGGCGACAGGAATGTTACTGTCTAATGCATTCAGGTCAGTGTAATCCACACCGGGATTCAACCTTGAGAATAAAAGTAGTCAGTATGGGTTTGTCATAACTTCCTTTCTTCCTTTTAGAAATATTTGCCTGATTAGCAGCTGTAATTTGACACTGTGAGACTTCTTAAAAGTCAGAATGTTAATTGTTTCAACCACACCTCAAATCATTTACTATAGATGGAACACCATTATGTATTTTTTGTAAAGAATAGAATAAAGTAATAACTGTGCGTATTAATAAAACAACAAAACACTGGTGTAATCGAACCATATGGGAAGGGCTGAATGGAAATAAAATACTGTGCACACCTCGATTATTTGGCACTTAATACAAAAACAAAATGCAGAAGATAAATTTTAGGTTAAGGAATAATTATTGTTAGCAAAATCACAGGTGCCGCAGTTATTGGCATTCCTAAATTTTATTTTGAAATACATTTTAATAAAGCGTTTTTATACATTTCATCTGTCCTTTTTTTAATTGTTTCAGAGTATTGTGGAACCTTTAATTAGGTTCCACAACTTGTTTGCCTGGAATATAAACTTGAAACCGCAGCTTATTTTTCTTAGCCACTTCTAAAAATGGGAAAGACAAAAGAACATGGTATTCAAGTAAGGCGGATGTATGTTGATCTACTTAAGACTCGAAACTGCTACAAGAGAACAATAACTCGCAGAAATCTGCCCATATCTAGTCATAGTAAAAATTTAAAAAATAACTGGAACTTTTGCAAAGTTTATTTTGCACTGAGTACAGTAAGGAGGAAGGAGGAGAAGAAGAAGCATCTCAAAAGCTAAATGTTAGAGAACTGGAGAAAAGAGTGACAGCTTTCTGTTTCTGAAAAACACAATCTGTGTCTAAATGGTCTGTAGTAATGGTGTGGAACCTTTTCAGCTTCAGACCCACAAAATAACAGTGGAAAAGACTTGCCATGAGTGGAGTATACTATCAAGTCAAAAGAACAGATATAATAACAGCATAGGCCAAATTAAATCCTCTACAGTGAAACCATTGCTTTTATCTGTTTGTAAGTATCGATTTATATCGTTTTTCAGATTTATCGCAAAATCCTACTTTCTGAAGGGGATCTCAAGACCCCATGTTTATTGATGTGATCTGTGGGATTCCAATCAAATACACTGTAATACGTACCCTGCACAGCAGATGGCCATAACCTAGACATAATGACATAAAATTTCAAAAGAAGAAGGTCCTGAGCATGTCTGGAGGATTGCTAGATGAAAGATTAGCCCGAAATAATTCTAGCTCATGTTTTTGTTGACATGGTTTACTTTGTCCACTTGGTTGTTTACTTTTTCAGTGGACTTTTAAAGTTCAAAGGAAACAGAGTCAGCGGAAAGCGAGACAGACGTGAAATAACTTATAACAGTGACTCCACTGCTGCTCTGCTTCCTAGCACACAAAGTTAGAATGGGCATGTTGAAAGTTGACCTGTATTTCATGATTTTTAATATTATCAGAAAATCTTGTTTACACGTATACACCACAAACTGGGTTTTGCTGTTTCCATGTGGACGAGAGGTGCAAATGCATTAGAAAATCTGTTTAGGAAAAATCCATGTTAGTCTTCATAACAAGCATTTTTTTTGAGGCTTTTTGCACACCTCTTTATTAGTGTGGTCAATAATTGTGGAGTACACTGTATCCAGAGGCATCTGAAAGCTGAACCAAAGTGAATGTTTGGGCAGTCATAATTTGGCCACATTAGTAGTGTTTTCAAAATTATCCTTTCATACAGAAACCCTGCCACCATTTACTGATGGGGCCCAGATGGGTAGAAAATTGGCTTAAAAACTGGCTCCAGATTGGATTTTCCAGGGGAAATTAATGACAGTTAGTTCATTGCTTATATATGTTTGATGTAAGACAATTCTGGGGTAAGAAGTGGGACCTATATGGGTCCAAGATTTGTTGTTGAATTTTAATTATTTTTCTTAATACCCTTTCAAGACCTAACTAAGACCTGCATAGGGTGGAAAACTGCCAGTGTAGCTTTGCTTAGTCAACCCAGGTAGGTTCAATAAAAGAACCCCATTTCTAGCCCAGGCCCACTCGGTACCCATTAAGTTTTAGCAAAATGGGGCCCACATACTGATATTGTCTGGGACAGGATATCGCTGCAACACATGGTGGATTTCTACAGATGTGGCACCATCTTTGGACTGATCAGGTTATGGAAGTTACAGTGTCTGGTTTTAACTGAAAAGTCGTACACTAACCATGTTACAAGGGCCAAAAAATGACAAACACAATTAAGGAATGACATTCTTTTTAAAAAAATTAAAGTTTTAAACTTTACTGTGAAGTTCAGCAAAAGCATATTTCTGGTTGTTGTTCAACTCAAAAAAGGTAAAAAGTGAAATTGTGAATATGTTTAGCATTTAGTGGGATATTGTGATCTTAAGACCCAACAACGTTTTTAGTCCTTTAACAATGTAGGTCTTAATAGATATCAATGTCTTGTCTGGTAAGCATTTAGCCACAAGGCATTCATTTCTTTTGTCAACATTTCACATACAGAAGGGTTTCTGTAAAAGAGTATATTGCACCTAAAATTCTAAGCTGAAAATAATGCTTTTAAAATTTCGGGCATACTGCGCCCTCCTCAAATACTGGCACACTTGATGAAAATGTGGAAAAAGCCTTCAAATATATTCATATTTTATTACAATCTCCCAGTACGCTAAAATCTTTACTACAGTTCTCTATTGAGAGAGTTTGAGAGATTTTTTTACCCATCCTCCACACTTTGCGTGGCTCTCAGAAAAACTTGGGATGTTTTCAAGACCTGTTTGTCACCGTTCCATACTATTTATTTTCAATCAATAGTTTTTTAATTATTGATTAAAAATGTGCACAAGCATATGAAAGCTGTTTTCTTGCAGCCTATTCCTGATTTAGAAAACACACCTCCAGCTTTCTTTAATGACATGTTCTTATGTCTTTCCCATTTTAAAACATGGCTTAGAGAAATAGGCCTCTGTGTGATGGTATGTTTATACCCTAAGTCATTGTTGACTAATCAAAGTTCCTACAAACTTTGATCACTTAAAAAATGTAAAGTATATAAATAAAAATGCTTCATTCATCATAGGGTAATTTTCTAGGAATGGTTATGTTGGGAAGGTTGTACTTTTCTTTTTTTTATATGATATTACTACAATAGATGGTGCATTTGTTTACACATCTTAACAGGGTGCCAATAAGGTTGGAGGGTGCTGTGCAAATACAGTACAATTACAGAAAGGTTTGCCAAATTAACCTCAAACTGCATTCAACTGACATTTCAAAATAAACGTCTCCTAAAGATATAGTTTTTTTCTGTTTTGACTTTTTGACTTGATGTAACTTTTCAGTTAAACATTTTTGGTCCTTATCGTTTACTTCAGGCCATCAGTAAGGAACGATGTGCAGCTCGCTGAGCCCAAAGCATCCCTGCGGTCCTGGGCTGACTGACATGCAGCAGTACCACCAGTGGCTCTCCAGTCGACATGAAGCCTGCCTGCTGCCCATGAAGGAAGACCTCGCCCTGTGGCTCAGTAATATTCTTGGTAAGCCTCAAACATCATTAATACTCATTTTAATATAGAGTGTACTACTGAAAACCATATGGATACTGCAAGATGCATAGGAAATTTCAATAAATGAAAATGGTTTTAAATTTAGCATCAGCGTGTTGTGAATCCAGTCAGAATTATTAGCTTGATAATATCTACATATTTTTTGCATTTAATGTCATGCATAGTTATGAATTTTATTTAGACGCAAACGTTAATTCACTCTGAACATATATTGCTGTTTTGCTAATTCATTTAAAACACTGACCTCTGAATGCAATTGTGCTGCAAAAAAATCCTGCAACGCTCCTCGTCTTGTCTTTAACATAATGTAAATGGTAGTGCTGATGTAAACACTTCTGCAGGGAGCTGGAATCAATCTAAGCCTCATTACAAACACATTTTCCCTGATTCAGTATTCAATATATTACCTTAAAAGAATAATGGACATCATTAGGCTTTCTTAAATAATGCAGAGCCACTGGTAATGAAAAGGCATTACAGGGGTTCTGTGTTGTTTAGGTTTTTAAACATTGCAGATGAAGTTGAATACATAAAGTGCCCTAATTTGATCTGAATGGGATTAGAGCAACATAACCCAATAGAATGTGTACTAGTATATTTTAAGATGTCACATTTTTATATTTTATCGCTCTGTCTTTTTGAAATGTACATTTTTCTAATTGTTTTAATAATAGAGATCACCAGTTTTTTGTGGGAGACATTGAAATGATAGCTTAGTTTAAAAATTGTATCAGTTCAGTTCATATATGTATAACTCTAGGCCAGAACACACAGCCTAGAAGTACTTCATATAACAAGCAACTCTACATTACATCCAGTTATTTACTGTCCAATCCAGTCAGATTATCTTTTCAAACTAACAGTCACATTTTTGTGTGGCGACCTAGACACAGGCAGGACGCAGGCACAATCATAGTTTAATGATGTATTTATTAAAGAACACTGGACTTACAAAACAGCAGGAGATAGCTGGTACGAGGAACAGGTGAGACTATTTAAATAAATGTGGAGCAGTTGAAGGGGAGCATGGACTGAGGTAATGAGAGAGAATGACTAGAAATAACAAAATAACTTCAAGGGACAACACAGGCAACAAGAAAGCCATAATACAATCAAACACAAAATAATCTACTAATTGTAAAACTCAAAACAAAGACTATAAACCAGACTGTAAACCAAACACGAGGGAAAAACTAGGATAATGACAGAACATGAAAGAAAACAGAATACAAAACATAAAAATAAACAGAATACACAAAACTTGTAAACCTAAGGGATTGAACCAGAGTCCATTTCAATAGAATTAAAATACAATACGTGGGTTCTCACCGGGTACTCCGGCTTCCTCCCACAGTCCAAAAACATGCCTGTTAGGTTAATTGGTCACTCTAAATTGCCCTTAGGTGTATGAATGAGTGTGTGCTTGGTTGTATGTGTGTTGCCCTGTGATGGACTGGCGACCTGTCCAGGGTGTACCCTGCCTTTCACCCATAGACTGCTGGAGATAGGCACCAGCTCCCCCGTGACCCACTTTGGAATAAGCAGAGAAAATGACTGACTGACTGACTAAAATACAATACAACCAGATTAAGCTGATTGTAAAATAACAATTTCTGAGAAATTGTTTATCAAATGCAGAGCTGGCTTATCTTCCAGGTTTTGGATGTGTCCCCGCTCCAACGCCTAATTCAGATCATTTAATTACCCCTTTTGTCTGTCACCATGTTCTGCAGAGGTCTATCAATGATGTGGTTATTTTAGTCAAGATGTTAAAGCAGGAAAACATCTAAAGTATGAAGGAGTTTAGGCATTGAGGGCTGGGGTTTCCATCCCCTGAACTAGCAGATTGGAAGAAATCTTGACTTCGTAGCAATCCCTCATCCCAAGCAGGCATATGGTGACAATGGACACTGAATAGAGTACATATGGTCCCAGTCTACACTCCTCATCTGCATGAATGTATGCATTTGAATCTGTCTTTGCATTAAAAGAAGAACTAAGGGCTTACATTTTAATTAATGCAGCTTTCTTTTTATACTCAGAGGTTCCCACTCAGAAATACAACTAAAATAATTGTTGAAGGTGAAATTCACACTTGGAAAGCTGGAGGTAAACATTTAGTATGGACTTGGAACATGTGAAGCATTTTAAACATTGTAGGAACAAAATATTTATAAGCAGTTTTGGCAGTTTGTATTCAATTAAACCAGTAGTACCTGTAGTACCTGTATTTCTTAACATTTTCCTGTACTATTTGTATTGCTACTAGTAGTCACCACCACAACAGTGGAAAAAAATCCCACAGGATTCAACTTGCATCTAGAAAGCATAGTCCAGATATTTTCAATAGGGTTGATGTTGGGGTTATTCAAGAAGCTTAATGTTAATCTGGCTGATCAATTTCAGCACATTTTCAAATGTATTTGGGATCCTTTTTCTGTTAGAACAGCCAATTATGTTCAAGTTTGAGCATGGGATGGGAAATCTATCTCGCTGGTAAGGCACAACCCAGGGACCACCAGGGCTCAAACATGCTGAAACACCAGTGTCACTATCCACAATGAGGCCAGTTTACATTACCATGGACTTAGAGGGTACCAACCAAGAAAGTACTGCCTGTTCCAAAATCAACACCTTCAAGTATAACCGAAACCTGCTGATGACAATCTGGAAAAAAGTTCTACAGTCAGACAAAACACAGATTAATGCATTTGGCCACTATGACAAGAGGTATGTTTAAAAGAATCAAGGTGAGACTTTCAAACCTAAAAAGACTGTCAGACACCAACCATGGTGGTGGTAGCATGTTGCTAAGGGGCCAGTTCACTGCAAGTACTGGTACATGGAAAAAGCCAATGGATTAATGTAGATCCTGGACTACCTACAAAATTTGTCAACTTCACCTCAAGTCAACAGCAGGCTGGTTGAAACATGGACACTGATTACAAAAACACATCAGAACTGGGTCCAAATGGATCTGATCTCAACTCCAAAATGAATATGACATTAATTCCTGTTTGTTTGTTTAACCAGAACTGTATAGATAATATTCAGAGCTACTGAAGCAATGTTTATGTTTGAACTATGTGTAACTATGTTTAATAACTGGGTGTTTCTCCAGGGGACTTCCTCCTGAAGTTTAAACAGTCATTTCAAACGTTTACTGCAAGCAGGATGGATTCCTTTAACAGATTCTGGCTTGTGGGAAGCAATTTAGGAATTTAGCCTGGTATCTCTGTGTTTACTCTAGAACCAGCTGAACCAGAGACCTGGAGGTGGCAAACCCAGCAGATATGTTGGTATCAGAAGCAAAGCAACAATATATTTTCATTGTTTAACTACATTGGTAATTGTATTTAGTTTTGGGTTAAACAAGTTTGGGATAAATATGATGATGTATTGGAGTGTAAACACTTTTATCTGGGCTCTGTGGATGCAATGTTGCTCACACAGCAAGGGGCTGAGGAGCAGGTTTGAGCATTGGACAGCAACTTGCAGAAAATGTCTCAAGATTTCAATGTCTCTTTTTCTGGGCTCAGTTGCAACATTTGGAACTCATTAAACATGGAACCCCAAACTCCTCCTCTTATAAGAAACAGAAATGGGATTAAAAAAGAAATCTCTCCAGTTTCTTTCCACAGACAAACCCATCAACCCCCCCACATCAACCCCTGCCACCACCTCCTATTTCACGATGACCTAACCACAAAAGTATGGTCCTCTGGAAGTCAGTCAAGTTTACCCCACATGTTGATCACCAAAATGTACGTGCAACTGTGCAGGATAATAAAGCTTAGTTATGGCCAAGCGGATGGCCCCCTTTCACAAGTCTTCCTCTGCGACATCCATTGTTGATCGACCAGGAAATCCCCTAAATTCTAAACTCTGACCTCCCGAGAGGTTTTACAAAACCCAGCAGCAACAGCGAGGCTTGATCATTAAAGCAGTTTTGGAGAGTTGAAAGCATTACATCAGGTTCAGGAATGAACAGGAGATTGAATTTTATTTCTTTTATGCAGCGCATATTTTAAATGAGCACAATTTTGATGGATTTATGGTGTTGGACTGTCTGCTTGTCTTTATGTGTCCCCCCGCTCAGGTCTGGAAATCACCGCTGAGAGCTTCATGGGTCGGTTAGACAATGGTTTCCTGTTGTGCCAGCTGGCTGAGACGCTGCAGGAGAAGTTCAGGCAGAGTAATGGAGACCTGCATGAGCCTGGCAACAGCAAGGTACAGAGAAATTGGAGGATCACAGTTAGATGGCGTGAGACAGATTACAGTGAAAACACTCATTTGGAAGTTAAATTGTGGCTGAAAGTGTTCCCAGGCATACTTTTATTGTGAATGATTTTGCAGAGAATTGTTCCTGAGTGAAAGAAAACCATAAAAGGGTTCACTGATTTGATCTGATTGAGCAAAGGTCTCTTTGCTCTTGAGTCTTTTAGCAGCTCCCCTTAAACCTATGATTAATATTGTTTTGTAAAGGTAATGCTACTTTCTCCTTTTTGAAAAACAATCAGATTCATTACGGTCAGCATCATGGACCTCTTGTTCAGACAGTGGAAACTGAGGGAAGACACAAAAATTACCACATGAATGAATAGTATAGAGCAGCAAGA
Organism: Girardinichthys multiradiatus; assembly: GCF_021462225.1. NCBI lineage: Eukaryota > Metazoa > Chordata > Actinopteri > Cyprinodontiformes > Goodeidae > Girardinichthys > Girardinichthys multiradiatus. The sequence goes on along the minus strand of NC_061795.1, from coordinate 23,638,717 downwards.
AGAAACACCTACAACAATAATCAAAGACTACATTATCTTGCAGAACTGTTCATACTCCCTGAACTTTTTTACATTTGGTCCTGTTACTACCGCAAACCACCACAAAATAGAGCATAATTATGAAGTGGAAGGAAAATGTTGCATGGTTTTCAATTTTGTTTTAAAAATAAACATCTGACAGGTGTGGTGTGCATGTGTATTCAGATCCCTTTACTCTAGTAGTCCCCCTAAAAATGCAAATTCAACCAATTGCCCTCGAAAGTCACCTAATTATGAAATTGTTCACTTGAGGGTAATTAAATCTCTGTATAAACTGACAGTGCTGGCAAGGAGTGCATTAATTAGAAAAGCAGCCAAGAGGCCCCTGGTTACTCTGGGAGAGCTGCAGGGAACCACATCTCAGATGCGAAAATTTGTCAACAGGACAGCTATCAGTCGTGCATTAAACAAATTTAGCCTTTGTAAAAAAAATAGCATCAACAAATGTTTTTAAGAAGTTCTGTTTATAGTTTGCCACAAGCCAGCAGCATCATGGTGTGGCGATGGCATCCTGGATCAGAGTTTCACCTTCAAGCATGACAACAACCGTAACCATGCAGCCAGATCTGTAAGGGAATCATTTAGATCAATGCAAATTCATGTGTTGAAACGGCCCTGTCAAAACCCAGACCTAAATGTAGATGAAAATCTGATCTGTGTCAAGATTTGAAAGTTCATATTATCTCCATCCAGTCTGACTGAGCTTGAGCTATTTTGCTGAAAAGAATGGGCCAAATGTCTGTTTCTAGATGTGCAAAGCTGATGGAGACATACCCCATATGACTTGGTCATGTAATTTGAAGCAAAAGCTGGTTTGACTTGGGTGTTGAATACAAATGCCCGCCACACTTTTTCAGACTTAAAAAAAAGAAGGAAAATCATGTCTCCATTAGGCACTATTTTGTGGTGGTCTATTGCATAAAATCCCCAATAAAATACATTAAAATGTGTGGTTGTATGGTATGAAAATGTGAAAAAGTTCAAGAACGTAAATACTTTTGCAAGGCACTGTGATTCAGTGAGACCGGCATAGCATATGTATTCCAACTTTGCCATGAGCTCCACAATTTAAAAAAATATACAAAGAGTGAAAGTGGGGGATGGGTGTTACAGTTTCAGATTGGGTGGAATGGGGGCAAAAAAAAATAAGCCAAGCAGGGACATGTTAACTAGTGGGGCCCCACAGACCCTGGGAAAATTAAGGGAACTCTGCTGAATGTTTTTGAGTCTAGAGAGAGGGTTTCATAAACCTTGCAAGTAGGTATCCGTAAATTACCCCGCCTTTTCCTTCCAAATGTCAATTTCATAAGACTAATTTTGTAGTTATATTTTTCCTTTGCTTCACTTAGGACAGAATATGTTTTATTAGGTAAATTGAATGTCTTGTACTCAAAAAGATGTAATATATAGATATGATATGCGGACTAATATAATGACAACTGAGCAAAACACTGATTCTCTCATGTTTTGTCATGAAGGGAAAAGAAAGCAAAGGATCTTTTGTTGCTTCTTCAGTGAGATTGTTGATGTTTGCGCTGGGGCATCCTGATCTCAGTGTGAGGACAGCAGCAGCACAGATGTGAGGAAATACTTGAGGTCAATGACTGAGGGACGGCAGGGACGCTACTGAAAATAAAGGAGCACATTGATTGTTGAGAGGAAAAAAGAAACAGCAGGGATGTCTCAGATTTTCAGCTCATGCAACGAGGATATGTTGCTCTTTGCCCACATTAAAAGATAGCTCAAAGTAAATGTCACAGTCTAACAACAGAACAGCATGCTTTCTGCATTTGTTGCTCCTGAATATTTTTGTTTTATGTCACTTGAAGCTTTCCAAATGACCAAAAGGGCTAAACTCCCGTAGAGTTTATGCATTATTAGCTCATGTGAAGTGATGGAGCCGCTGTGACAGCCTGCAGCTAGGAAGCAAAAAATTAGATGTTATGGATTCTATTCTTCTATATGTTAACCTGAATCTAACCTGAATGACGCTATTTGCTATTGAAAAAAGGGCAAATGCAACATGAAATGTTGGGGAAAAAAATGGTAAAGCTCCTTCAAATTTGCTGCCGCACTTTTCAGAAAGTTCAGAAAGAGGCCAATGAAGACTGGTAAAGATGTGTAACAGCTGGTGGAATCTCTCACCACTCATCAACCTAATTGCCAACAGATTAGTAACATGATTGGCTAGAGAAAACCAACAGCCTCGAGAGGCTGGGGCTTCCACAAATAAAAATATGAGACATAAATATCTTACCAGTTTAGGATTGATCTTTCTTGCCTCTTTTTCCCTAAATATAAGCTTAATGTAACAGTGGTGTCCTAGTTCACACTTAACACAAACTAGTTCAACTTCATTTCACACAACTAAAACTGAATTCACTCATACTCAAAGTTCACTTAACCTTTTAAACAAAATTCTAACTCATAGCATGAACTAGTTCTCATTAATGTTTTTTTTTATATTTTGCATACATATCCACTACTTTTTGGACAAAAGTCCTTTAGGGAGTCCCAGAGAAACCACACACGTTTCATAGCTATTAAAATATAAAAAAACAATTATGGGTATTTGAGAATTCCTCTTCTGTGAAGGGCACTCACCAAGGCTTTTGAACATATTTCATTCATTTTCAGGGTCATGGTTGAGGCCATTCCAAAAGCCTAATGTTTAATTAATAATAAAATGCCTTTCATAGCTCTCAAGGTCACTGAATAAAAAAAACCCCACAAAAACAAAACACCAACAATAAAAACCATGCACTGAATGTGTGATATCATTGTCCTATTGGAACAACCCAATTGTGTCCAACTTTCAAACATCTAGCTGTTGATGTGAGGTAATATTTGATGAGCCGGAGGTACTTTCTTTCCTCGTTATCCACCTACTTTGTGCGATGCACCCAGTACCACTAGCAGTGAAACAGACCCACAGCATGTTGCTACCACCACCATGTTTCACAGCTAGTAGAGTTTTGCTTAGTTTGAAAGCATCATTTGGAATTCAACAGACTGCTTGTATGGCTCAGTCTTTGTCTTGTGTCCATAAAGCTTTATTTCAAGGGCATTTGGCTTATCCATGTGACCAGCTTCAAATTTCTGTCAGTATTAAAGATGTTGATTTTGGAGCATGTACTTCTTTCTTGGTAGGCACCCTCTCACTCTTTGGCAATGCAAAACCTGCTTCACTTTGGACAGTTTGGACAATGATACTGGTGTTCTAGGAGTTTCCAGCAAGCTTGCAACCTGAGTTATTCCTGAACATCATAAAAAACACATTTTAATCTGAGGGCAACAGTTTGGATCGGCTGGGTGAAACTTAGAAACAATTGGGTTTTACAGCAGGACAATGATTCGAAATAGAAATCAAAACTGCCTTTGGAATGAATAAACCCGGCTAAAACCAAGCTTCAGTTTTTGAAAATGGGTGGAGTTTGTTCGGAAAGCAGAGTTCAGGAAACCAAGCAGTTCTGTCAAGAAATGTGATTAAAATGCCAGCCAGAATTATGCCAGAAGCTGCATTTATTTCCCTGTTTGGGTGCGTCCTGAAAGGCATAAAATAATGTTCTTCTTACCACAACTGTACGTGTCTCCCAACATTTTTGATACATGATGCTGGTAATAAAATAGACTTGTTGCCCCATTAGCATTGATGTGCTTATCATTGTAGTAGAGAGAAATAAAAAATTGCTGTACATAGTGTCTAAATCTGTTACAGAAGGCATTGTATGGGTTAAATAGGAAACACATTGTGAAGGTGCAGAGGGTGATATGTCTATAGTGCATCGTTTACCCGTTTGGGGGAACAGATCTCAAGGTGTAGAAATCACAACTTCGTATATTTTGGCAAATGTTGGAGAAATGCAGTGTTCTAATCACTCTGCATCTGCATGTTCAACAGACAGATAAGACAGGAGTAATATAATCTCAGTTAACTCCAGTATGAGCAACAAAGTCAACATGAGTCTTAAAATGTGAACAAATTCCTATAAAAATATGCATTAAAGTTTCTGTGCTCTTTTGATGTAGTTTTCTATCCTTTATGTTCCCATCTGTATAGAGATAATGTTTTCAATTGGCTTATTACCCTATGTGCAATCAAACACACAAAGGTGCCAATAAGAATATACATTTAATTTTGATCGGCATATTAATTGCCATTGGCTAACCTTTTTTTTCACAGCTATGTGAAGCAATACAACACAAATGATCTTAGAAAAAAAAGGTCTGAAAGAGAGCCTAGAATGAAATGAAAAATACCCACAAAAGCTAGCATATTTCCTGCATGAGCTCACTGCACCTTTCTCAAAGCACAGACACACATATCCTTTATAAAACCACAGGAAAGCGCATAAATCTCCCTGAACAGACCGTGTGGGGGCTGAAGCCCATAAGTATGTCATTTGATCCTAAATCATAGAAGGTCTGGTAAAGTAGCTCCAGTTTTCTGAGCAGTCATCTTCCATATTGATCTGTAAGGAAAAGGCTCTTAAACCAGAGCTTCTGCAGATGGAGTAGACTTTGCTGTCTATTTCATCTCAATCAAAACACTGAACTAGGCCACATGTTGGCAAAACAAATGCTTGGTTCTCAGCTTGCTTAAAACACAAATTATTTGCAGATAAATCTGGGAAAATAAAGTCTAAATTAAAGATCTTGGGCTTGTACATTTGGTCTGTTGGATAATACAAAACAAGTTGGTCGTTCTGCTCAGATGGGAGAAATTCTTTAAAAGCTGAATCTTTTCACTATGGTCTGAATTTTTCATCAGAATATTTTGAATGCGGTTTTGCATGTTTGATAGGCCAAGAGAGTATTTTCAAGGAAAAGAATACCATTATTTCATCCAAGGATGCTAACCATGTTGCAGACATAAAACAACGACAGATCCTTGAATGTTTGTTTAAACACAGCTGCCAGTAAGAATATTTTTCAGGCTACCATCAGCAACTGTCATACAAAATAAACAAAGCAAGCCTTTCTCGACATTTGAGATTGTAAGAGGTGATCTGACGTTACGTGTGATAAACCTAGCAGGAATGACCCAGTCAGGGATTTCTTTCTCCATGATACAAAACTGAGACATGCAAGCACAGACATTTGGCAAAACAGACTTCCAGTTCCATGCATCAATAAAATGAATGCTATCATTGTTTAAAAATGTTGATAGCAGTACATGATTTGCATTAGTGCTATTAGTGAGTCCCTCCCAACTAACTCACCAATGCTGTTCCAGGCGTTGCTTTGTCAGCAACACATTTTCCCCGAACAGGATTTGCAGCCTTATGTTGCTAGAGATGTGTCCGACTCGACATATACAGCTTCCGTCTTCTTCAAACTCCAGTCCTGGTCCTGCTGACATGTTTTGTAATGCAGGGCAGTTTGTTGAAATGCTGAGCTAATGGTCACACATCTCCTCTCTGTTTTGATATGACTTGGTTCTCTTCCTACTTGTAACGTATTTCATTGTGATTGTAGTTAATAGTGTGTGGACAAGATTTACGGATAAGGTTTTTCCAGTACTTGCAATTAGATTGGGACTTCCCTATTAGATGGGATACAGTAGCTGTGTATCAGTGCCATTAATTTAACTCAATGCAGTTAGGCATCTAGAAGTGGTGAAGACAACTTTCTGAAGTTTAAATCGAAAATCAGAATTGGGACAAAGGGCATTTAGGTGACTTTTAAAGAGGTATGGTTGTTGGCGCTAGATCAATTGGTGTTAGTATTTCAGAGATTGCTGATCTACTGGGATAGTCATGTATAATCATCTCTTGGATTTACAAAGAGTTTTACTGGGAATTATGTGAAAAAGAGGAAATATCCAGCAAGCAGCAGCTGTGTTAGAGATCACCGAAGAATGGTCAGACTGGTTGGAGATTATAGAAAGGTAACAGTTTAGCTAAAATACCCACTCATTACAACCAAGGAATGTGGAATACCAGCTCTGATGTAAAATATGTTGAACCTTGAAGAAAATGAGCTACAGCAGCAAAAGACCAGTCCTGGTAGCTAAAACAAAAAACTGGGGGCTAGAGTTTGTACAGGCTCACCAAAGTTGGACACTAACGCATTGCAACATTACCTGGTCTGAAGGGTCTCGATTTTAGCTGCAACACACAGATGGTAGAGTCAGAATTTGGTCTAAACAACATAAAATCATAGATCCACGATGCCTTGTATCAATGGTTCAGGCTGCTGATGGTGAAAGAGATATCTTCCTGGTACATTTTGGACTCTTTCGGACCAGTTCAGCCTTTTTTAAATTCCACAGCCTACCTGAGTATTCTTGCTGACCTTATCCACCCCTTTATGTATACAGTGTACCCTTGATCTGACTGCTACATCTAGCAGGATAATGCACCTTGTTGCACAGCTCAAACTGGTTTCTTGAACATCACAATGAGTTAACGGAGATCTGATGCCTCCACAGTCACCTGATCTCTTTCCAATAGAACACCACTGGGATGTGGTGGAACAGGAGATTTACGTCATGGATGAGCAGTTGACATCTGCAGCAACTGTGTGATGCTATTATGTCAGTATGGACACTTTATTGAATCTATGCTAAGAACAATTACAGCAGTTCTTATAGAAAAAGAGGGTCCAACCTGGTACTGGAAAAGGGCACCTAATAAAGTGGCCATTGAGTGTATGTTTTTATTAAACAAAGTTGCCCTCTGGTGAACAAACCATTTAAATTCTCTGAGATTCTTGGTTGGGTGGAAACTCAGTAACTGTTAAACACAAAGTTACAAACTACAGGTCCTTCTCAAAATATTAGCATATTGTGATAAAGTTCGTTATTTTCCATAATGTCATGATGAAAATTTAACATTCATATATTTTAGATTCATTGCACACTAACTGAAATATTTCAGGTCTTTTATTGTCTTAATACGGATGATTGTGGCATACAGCTCATGAAAACCCACAATTCCTATCTCACAAAATTAGCATATTTCATCCAACCAAAAAAAGAAAAGTGTTTTTAATACAAAAAACGTCAACCTTCAAATAATCATGTACAGTTATGCACTCAATACTTGGTTGGGAATCCTTTGGCAGAAATGACTGCTTCAATGCGGCGTGGCATGGAGGCAATCAGCCTGTGGCACTGTTGAGGTCTTATGGAGGCCCAGGTTGCTTCGATAGCAGCCTTTAGCTCATCCAGAGTGTTGGGTCTTGAGTCTCTCAACGTTTTCTTCACAATATCCCACAGATTCTCTATGGGGTTCAGGTCAGGAGAGTTGGCAGGCCAATTGAGCACAGTGATACCATGGTCAGTAAACCATTTACCAGTGGTTTTGGTACTGTGAGCAGGTGCCAGGTCATGCTGAAAAATGAAATCTTCATCTCCATAAAGCTTTTCAGCAGATGGAAGCATGAAGTGCTCCAAAATCTCCTGATAGCTAGCTGCATTGACCCTGCCCTTGATAAAACACAGTGGACCAACACCAGCAGCTGACCATCACTGACTGTGGGTACTTGACACTGGACTTCTGGCATTTTGGCATTTCCTTCTCCCCAGTCTTCCTCCAGACTCTGGCACCTTGATTTCCGAATGACATGCAGAATTTGCTTTCATCCGAAAAAAGTACTTTGGACCACTGAGCAACAGTCCTGTGCTGCTTCTCTGTAGCCCAGGTCACGCGCTTCTTCCGCTGTTTCTGGTTCAAAAGTGGCTTGACTTGGGGAATGCGGCACCTGTAGCCCATTTCCTGCACACGCCTGTGCACGGTGGCTCTGGATGTTTCTACCCCAGACTCAGTCCACTGCTTCCGCAGGTCCCCCAAGGTCTGGAATCGGCCCTTCTCCACAATCTTTCTTAGGGTCCGGTCACCTCTTCTCGTTGTGCAGCATTTTCTGCCACACTTTTTCCTTCCCACAGACTTCCCACTGAGGTGCCTTGATACAGCACTCTGGGAATATTTCAGTTAGTGTGCAATTAATCTAAAATATATGAATGTTAAATTTTCATCATTACATTATGGAAAATAATGAACTTTATCACAATCTGCTAATATTTTGAGAAGGACCTGTAGTGCTCTAATGAGTGCCCCAGTACCATGTCAGGAAATTACTCAGAAGTTATTTTTGTGTTTTATCTATGTGCCCTCAGAAGAAAATCCCTCATCGAAGGATACCATGTCGACAGAGTGCTCCCTCCGGTTCCTTCTTTGCACGGGACAACACAGCCAACTTCCTGGCCTGGTGCCGTGAAGTCGGAGTGGGTGAAACTTGTCTCTTTGAGTCTGAGGGTTTAGGTGAGTTTGACTGTTTTTTTTCCCAGTCGTATCAGACTGCTACCAAATCTGAATGTAGGACAATCTTTCTGCCCTTACAAAAGAGCCAGCTCTAGCACTGCCAGGATCATGGACTCAGGTTTCTGGCTCTTTTCAGTGCATAACTGTGCAGGTACAATAGTGCGCAGAATGATTGGAGAATATCTGAGTTTAAAACTTTAAAGTACAACAAATCAAGTCTTTTCTCTAGCTTAGAATATTTTGTCACTCATGCTGTTTTACTTGTCTCTTTTTCAAAAATTCCTTGCATGTTATTTTACTAAAATATGCTTTGCTTCAAAGACATGTCGGAGCTGAAATGTCCTTACAATAAAGTACAAAGAATGTTACAGGGTCATTCACTACATTTTTGCATTTTATAGCTGGAGGCTGATTTATCAATGTTGATTGTGCAGAAAATGTAATTTCTAGAAGCAGCTTACAGTATAATATGGAAGCAAATCGTTACCATATTTCAAATGGAAAAGCATTTTCAGAAATGCTTTTTCATTTTAAGAATGTGGCTGCATTGTTTGACCCATAAATAAAATTAGTAATCAATCATCCTATTTGCATTTGCATTTTCTTCTTCATGACTGCACATTTTATGCCATAATCAAAAAGAAAACAAAGCAGACATTGCTTTTTCGTTTTCGTGGTCTGCCCGCAAAGTACTGCCCAGAACTCGAAAACGAAAAAGCATTCCGAGCGGCGGGCGCAGCAGAGTGACGTCAGCAGCCGCTCTTCCTCAGCTCCCTGCTGACCGAGCTACCCATCTTGTTCAGTAGGGGGCGCTGTGCACGTCTGCATTGCATTACATTGCAAACGTGCCGAGAAATTGATTGAATTGCATCAGGGCCGAGCTCAATTTGTGGCAGTGCCAGGCAGAACTGGTAGTTCCGGTGGCAGGCTGTGGCATCCTTATGGCAGCCTTATGGCTTGGGACATCCAGCGTGTTTTTAAGCATTTATTTATAATTTTCTGTGAGTGACAATTCAGAATAGCCGCTCATGCTTTATAATAAATCGGCTGTTTGTGCAATAAATCTTCGTCATCCTTTCAACACGTCACACATACACATAGTGCTATTTATTTTCCATGTCAAGTAAATACAATCACCTTATGTTATGGGTCTAAAACTGTTTATTAAATAATAATCAATAATGAAATCATTATTTAAAGGTAACAGGATAATCAGCATTAGCATCACTAGCTCCACAGACACTATTACCAATACTGACAACCAATTTGCCGATAATCAGCATTAGCTTCCACAAAAACAGCGGCAACCGCAACAGCAAGTGTTACGGCCGGTCTGGCATCCTCGCAGGCTGTGGCAGTTCCGGTGGCAGCGTCGATGCAGACGTGCACAGCGCCCCCTACCGAACAAGCTGGGTAGCTCGGTCAGCAGGGAGCTGAGGAAGAACGGCTGCTGACGTCACTCTTCTGCGCCCGCAGGTCGGAATGCTTTTTCGTTTTCGAGTTCTGGGCAGTACTTTGCGGACAGACCACGAAAACGAAAAAGCAATGTCTGCTTTGTTTTCTTTTTGATTATGGCATAAAATGTGCAGTCATGAAGAAGAAAATGCAAATAGGATGATTGATTACTAATTTTATTTATGGGTCAAATAACGCAGCCACATTCTTAAAATGAAAAAGCATTTCTGGAAATGCTTTTTCATTTTCAAATTTTACATTTCAAATTGAATTCTGGTATCTATTTGCTGGGGCATATTTTGAAAAATAAATCTCAAATGTATTTTTCATTTTAATTAAGTGAATGAATGAGCAGTCTTGAAGAAGAAAATTAAAATGCAAATAGGATTATTGATTTCTAATTTCATTTATGAGTCAAACAATGCAGCCACATTCTTAAAATGAAAAAGCATTTCTGAAAATGCTTTTTCATTTGAAATATGGTAACGATTTGCTTCCATAGTATAAGAGATTCACACTGAGTTACAATCCCCTTCTACTGTAGCAACTGTGATTAAAAGTTGTGGAAATATTTCCAAAAACACTAAGAGCTGATGAAATTCTTTCTCTCTTTGTCCTTCTTTCTTTGGATAAACGTATGAGTTCAGCAGTAGAGGTATCAACACCCAGGTTTGCTCTCGTACAGTGAATCTTCTGTCTGCATTGCATGGTTGGATGAGTCACATCTATCATGCCTTTCTGTCTGCGCACCTCCTGCTTGGTTTGTCATTTGATGAGGTTAAAAGGAACAGCTCAAACATACAGGCAGAGTCACCCATTTCCATGTAATTTGTAGGGACGAGATTGAAGCAGTGGAGGGGCCTTTGAATGCATGGAGTTCATCAGCTTGTTTTTTGTGTGTAATTCACTTCACCATCACAAAGCAACTTATGTTCACTCATTACCTTGTTTTCTGATGCATTATAGCATCTTACTGTAAAACTCAGTGATAAGCCTTCATCTCTTCCTGTAGTTCTTCATAAGCAGCCACGAGAGGTGTGCCTCTGTCTATTAGAGTTGGGCCGGATAGCATCACGGTCTGTTCCAGCTTTTTTCATATTTCCACATATTAGTTTTTATTTTTATTTTAGGCCTTCAATAATTATTTTACTGTATTGTTTCATACAATTCCCCTTTTCATCTACAGTTACAACGTGGAGCCTCCAGGCCTTATAAAACTGGAGAAAGAAATTGAACAAGAAGAAAGGGCACCTCTACCTCCCCCATCACCTGTATCTCCAACTCCGCCCCACCCCCCATCCCCTTCTTTATCCCCCTCCCCGTCTCCTTCCCCAACACCAACTCTGAATCCAACTCCGACCAAAGCGACTTCCTCCAAGAAGAGCGCAGGCAAGCTCTTGGATGATGCTGTAAGTCACACAGGGGTCAGTTCTGCACTTCATATCAGAAGGTAATAACACGTAAAGGCGTTGTTATATGTGTTACAGGTGAGACATATCGCTGATGATCCACCTTGCAGGTGTGCAAATAAGTTCTGTGTGGAGAGACATTCGCAGGGTCGATATCGTGTTGGAGAGAAGATGCTCTTTATACGGGTGAGCTAAACAAATGCCTGAATAATATGAAACAAACTCGAAAGGTATCAGAAAAAAACAATGCATTAATATTACAATGAAAATGTAAAGAAGTTGGATTTTAATGTTAGCCTGCTATAAATAGTTCAGAAAACCGCTTTGATGTATGTTTTTTGTCCTACTGGGTCACCCAAGTGTGTCCAAAATTCAATCATGAAGCTGTTGATGTGAGATGAAGTTGGAGGTAGTCCTCCATCTTCATTGGTCCATCGACTTTCTGCAATGTACCAGGGTCACCATAAGTGTCAGGTTATGCTATATAATAGGGAATCAAATTTTTACCCCTGCGACCGTTCCCACTGCCCTTCATCACCATGCAATTCACCCAGCTCAAAAATAAAAATCTCATCAGGTAAAATAAATATTCATTTTCTCTGTTTGGTGTGCACACACGATGATGATGCATGTGACACTCTTGTCGAACAGCCAGGACACAGCACCGGTATCAGTGTGTCTAACCCTAATAACTGCACAAATTACTTAATATAGTACCTCTGTGGCTTAAAGGGCAAGGACACTTTCCTTTAATCCGCCGGCTCTCGAGTTCAAACCTTTATTTTCTTTGACAGTTTGTGCTGCAGCTAAATGCTAATTTTAAAGCATATTTAGAGTTTACAGTTAGATGTTTTTTAAGTCAATGGAATACTGTTTCTACGAGTGTTCAGGAGTTGAGGAGCAACAGATTGCATGACTCCAGTTGCAGACCAGTCACAGGTTGGAACCGCCTCCTGCCTCCCCTCAGATAGTGCAATGTTGAGCAGTTTTTGACAATATTTGTCTGATTTGCTGGGATTAAGTGATGCAGCACTGTTATAGCACTAAAAAAGTTTTATTTTACCTTTCTTGTTCTTGTCTGAAAAACTGTCTGACTAAAGAGATTATTTTGAGATCAAGTGACTTTTTTAATATCAGACTGTGGAGGGGGGGTTGCACGGTGGTGCGGTTGATAGCACTGTTGCCTTGCAGCAAGAAGGTCCTGGGTTTGATTCCCGGTCGGGGGTCTTTCTGCATGGAGTTTGCATGTTCTCCCTGTCCATGCGTGGGTTCTCACCAGGTACTCCGGCTTCCTCCCACAGTCCAAAGACATGCCTGTTAGGTTAATTGGTCACTCTAAATTACCATTAGATGTATGAATGAGTGTGTGCATGGTTGTTTGTGTGTTGCCCTGCGATGGACTGGCGACCTGTCCAGGGTGTACCTTGCCTCTTACCCATAGACTGCTGGAGATAGGCACCAGCTTCCCCGCAACCCACTATGGAATAAGCGGTAGAAAATGATTGACTGACTGTGGAGGGACTTAAGTGTAGCAAAGTTTGAACATAGTAGTTGGATAAACTATAATGAGAAATTAACAGCAGTGAGTGATCAGATTGCTTTGGATCAAATAATTAGGGAGCAGAGACACAGGTTTGCTCCCCACTTTTAAAAAATAGTAAAGCAGTTCCTACATTTGCTCAATTTCTCCAGTTGTTGATTTTGGAGCAGGGTTTCACCTTTTAAGTTAGTTACAGGGACCTCTTCTTAGCACCTACAGTATATGATCCCAAACTCAGATTATTCCACCTCTTAGCATGTATTTATGTCTATATGTAAATATATGCGGATGACACAACTTCATATATCTTTGTCACCCTACAAATACAGCCTACCACAGTCACTAAGTTCATGTGCCCATTTTGCTATTGGTCTATAAAGCACTAAATGGGTTTGGGCTAAAATAAATTGAGAATTAGGATTAGCCTATTAAGTATGAACTATGTAGACCCCTCAGGTCATCAGAAAGCTGCTTATTCAGTGTTCCTGGGACCAGAATGAAACAAGGAGAGGTAGCCTTTAGTTTCTGTGCTCCTCAGTTGTGGAACAAACTCACTGAAAACCTCAGATATGCAGAAACTACTGGTTTCTTTCACTCAGGACCGAAAACGTTTTGTTTACTGCCGCTTTTGATCAGAGTCTCACTAATGAACTGTTTACCCAATTACTGATGGGTGATTGAAGCGTTAGACTTTAGACTAAATTTGCATTTTAATGAATAATGCTTTATAAAACTTACAGAGTTTTCTTATTTTTATTGATTTTGAATTGCCTTGTGAATGAATGGTGTTCTATAAATATTCTTGCCTTGTCCCCTCTGCTGACAGTGACACTGGTGTTTCAGATGGTTGAAGGTCAGATGCAGTTGGGTGTTTCAACATGGCAAGGATGAGACACACATAAGAACACGTGGATTATGCTTAAAAAACGGATCTGTGCCAAGAAATCAACCACTTTAAATTAACCTTATTCTAATTTTAAAATGAATTTAAGTTAACTTCCACTCAGGAAGTGGAAAATCAATGAGAAACTAATTCCTATGATAAGTGAGTGTGACTGGCACTGTTTATGCAAGTCATGCACCTATACCAGGGGTCTACAATCCAGAGAGCCATTTTTGCCCTCAGTCCAGGTAGTTTAAACTCGTTTAGAGCTACATCACCTTTTGAAAAAAAAACATATAACTTTTGATAAATATCTTATATAAGAAATTAGTTGTCATTTTTAAAGAACCACCATTTTATTAAGAAAACCATAAAACTTTTTTTAAAAGTGGATGGATACATGTTCTACAATGGGTTGTTGATATTTGTGGAAAATTATGAAAATAAAAAAAGCACACAGTATCCAACATAATGACAAGAAAAACAGATCTAAAATATTACTGGTACTTATAGAGTCATTCTGTTAGAGAAATTCAATGCAATTATTCATAGAAAAAACTGAACCTGCTAAAACCTGCATTAGTTATATTAGTATTTAAAAACATTAGTTAGTTCTTTATCATTTTTAGTCAAAGTTATTAAGAGCCATTGTGGAAGGTCCAAAGAGCCACCTGTGGCTCTGGAGCGTCAGGTTACAGACCCCAGACCTGTACCATAGATATTGATGATGATTACACATGCTTATATGTCTTTCACTGCTCAAAGTTTGCGTGTTTCTTCTTGACTTTTGCACTTTGGAGTGTTGATCCCAAGCAAGTTGAAACTAATCAGCCCACAGAATACAAATCTTCTGCCTTTCTCTGCAGAAACAGAATATTTGGTGGTCTTTCTGCACAGCTGATAAATAGCTCTAACTTTGTGTAAAACCAGCTCAGCAGCATTTCTGGATGTATTAAGAAAAAATGGTTGTCTAAGGTGCTCCATGTGGTTGTACTGATTACAATAGCACAATGGTCCTTCACGTAGTGCAGCCTGAGGCTTGAAGATCAGTCGGATCCAACAGTGGTTTCTGGTATATGGTAGAATTTCCCAGGAATTCTTAAATCCTTTCTCAATATTACACACTGTAAATGTTTTCTTTTAGGTTTTTAAAATCACCTTATTTTATGTCATGCAGTTATTTACTTGTTTGCATTACAAATGGTTAAAAAATAATCAACACAGTACAGTGCTTTTCAGAAAACAGCAGCAAGCTGTTTTCTGGACAACAGACAGAAGGAATGGATGAAAGTCATCCCTTTTGTCTGAGCCAACCACTCTAGGTGCGTGGAAAAATAAACACTCCATATCACCACATACTTTAACTGCCAGACTGTTCATTTATTTGTTATTAACCAAAAACCTTGATTCGATCTGAGAAACACAATAAGCTTTCAGCGCAGTAAATGCTGTCTGCTGTCCTTGAGCAGAGGGATGACTGGTATTTGAGAAAGATAAAGCAAGGCTAACCGATCTGAGAAAGAGAATCTGTCCTCCTGGGATTCTGGTTACTTGGCAACCCACATCCAAGATTCACACATCCAACAATGTGATTCATGCCTGTGGTATGTTAGAGATCTGCAGGCGCAAAATTAGAGTTTACTCTTGGATACCCTCTGCTGTCAGCCCATTAAACTGCAACCCAATCAAATCTAATTTCCTGCAAGGTTTTGGTGATAAAATTATTAGTGGAGACAATTAGTGTAATTGCTAACATGAAAACATTGCAGCCAAAATAACATGGTGTGAATGTACATAATGACTGACTCCAAGCAGACCTAATGGCGTAGTCTCCAATGTGTTGCTGAGCAACCAAGGACAAATAGCGAGAGGCTGAAAGTGTTGGTCCAGATCAATCTAGTACACAACATGTACTCTGCGAAGTCAGGTCTTGTTTTATCTCTATCACTGACACCATAAATGAACTGAAAAGGGTTGAGATCATCTGTTTGTCCAAGCGAAATCTCTAACAAAAACAGAAGATCCCAATACATAAAGAACAGGCATTTTTATAATGTCAAGCGAAACAAGCATTAAACGACTGATGCTCTGTCACTTAGCCAGCTCTCTTTATGGTGAAGATGCTTTGATTAAAATTCCTTACATGGTCTCCCTGCAAAGCAGCTGCTTCTTCTGGAAAGGACGTGACTACAGTAAGGCCAGTCAGCGTCTGTAAGTAGTTGGGGTATAGCAAGCTGTTTGTGTATAATTAATCCTTGACAGCAGCCATCATTTGTGTCTATTAGTTCCCAACTACACTGCACTCATTAGAGATTTGCCTATACTAGTTGTATGCCAACATTATGCCAACTGTCGCTTTTGTCCAACCAGTAGAATCAGAAGTCCTTTTATTTCTGTATCCTAAGAGGATAACCTTCCCCGTTCATGGAATAAATGAGCTGCTTGTTGTTTCAGTACGAGATGGTGGAGAAACATCAGAGTGTTTCTAATAGGTGCTGTCCCGGCTTGGCTCCAGGTCACCACTCTCCTATGGATTCCTGATGAGGTACTCGTCTGAGGCAGGCATCATGTCCCAGAGAAGCATGATTGAAACCTCTCTACTACACACAGCTCCATTCAACACACTGTAACAAAGCCTCAGGCTCAGTGTTGGTGATTGGAAGTACTGCCCCACTGCTGCCCTCATGATTTGATTCTTATGAGAGGCTTATAAATGTTGTATATTATGCTGCTGGAGGGCAAGAAGCCTCATATCTGACCACACTAAGGTGAAGAGGTCCTTGGGTAGTTTATCCATTTTAACAAACTATTTATTTTGGTCCGTGTCAGAATCTTTCAAGACTAATAAGGCACTTTGATTTTTTTTAATGAAACAGGTTTATTTACTGTGCTCTGGAAAAACCGCCCTTAGAAAACAAGCTTGTTCCTGCTGAGGTGTAATGGTGTGCTGATGAGGAAAAAGTGACAGTGAGCCTTCACTCTGAAGCAGACATGTTTTATGAGCACGGACCCTCGGGAATGCAAGTGTTTGATCATCCAATACAGCAGCTTTATTTTTATTTCTTATTTTTACTATATTGTGTGATGTTGCCATGGAAGCAGACCTTGGAAATGTGCCCTGATGTGACAGGTGTCATCAAATGAAGCAAATATTGCAGGAAAAAAATCACTTTCTAGACTTATGAGGCAAACACACTTTTAAGACTGTTTGGGTTAAGAAACAGCCTGGATATTTACAGCCATACTAACAGTCTAACTGTGCTGATAGTTTCACTAAGGTCCAAAATGCACCGTAGTTTGCTAAAACATGGTGTTTAATGTGTTTAATGGTGTTAAACTCTTACAGATCACAGTGATTTTCAATCATCACAAAGAGATCAACGTTTCTTGTAGCCTCCTATATTTAAAAATGTGGGTTGCAGTTGCATTAAAAACCATTTTTAATCTTGCCCTATTGGAAAATGGCCTATTGAAGCATTAGAAGCAGCTGCTAAATGTATTTCTACAGATATTGATGACCAATTTAGATAAAAAGTGATTTTCTCAGACTTAAAAAAATATATTAGAAGAAATATAGCATATTAGTTTGTCATTATATGATTTGTCACATTACATCTTCAATGGGACCAACACAATTTGTCTTTAGACTTCACTAATTAGTTGGCTTCTTAAAGTTTGTTGCTCTGGATTTCATTTAGGGGAATCAAAATAACAGGGACAGAAAACAAACGCATGCTATATTTTCTCATTTGTATCTGTCAAGAATGTTTAAATCAATTTGTCCTTTTTTTCCCACTTCATAATTGTGTGCTACTTCACTTTGGTCTATCAAATAACGTCCCAATAAAATACATTGAAATCTGTGGTTGCAATGAGACAAAACGTAAAACGTTCTAGGGGTATTAACACTTTCCCAAGTCATCTGCGACGAAGGGCAACATTTAACTGTGAAAGGAAGCTGTACTAACCAAAGAAGAAGCTGTTTTCTAACCACAAATATTTGATTTTAAAATGCAGACATTTCATGAAAAACTGGCATCACAGCATCTGGTGTTGGTTTTAACTAGTCGTTCATTGCTTAGTTTTTGTGATCTGTCATTTCCAGCATGAGTCAAATGATCTGTTTAAAAAAGATAAACTGAAGGAAAGACAGCAGGTCTGTCTTTGCAAGCCAGAGACTAGTAAGTAAGTTAACACAAATGAAAATGTAACAAGAAAAAATTGCTTAAAAACAGAAGTTCAAACAGGGTGATTACATCACTTTCAATGTGATATAATGCATAAAATGAAACATGAAGTACCATACTTCATCTCTTGACTTCACTGTATTGGTGTCATTTCCTCTTGCTCCTTAGTGCATAATGACATTAGATAGAGGAGCATACCTTAGGTTAAGTAAAACAAAAATGTGGTTTTGATGGCTCTGTTGTCCTGTGGATTGAGCAGTGTTTTGGGCATACATCTATTGAGAGGAGGAATTCAAGTTTATGAGCAAAAAATTTAGAGAAATGACCTGTATGAGGGATATTATGTGGATTTAAGCATTAAAGTATGTACAGTTTTTTTTATTGTTAAACCTGCAAACAAGCATTCACTTCAGTGTAAACTCTTCCTTAATGACGCTACTGAATCAAATCTTAACAAAATGTGCTAGCAGGAAAACATGTATTTGAGAAGTGAACTGTCTTGGTGTTAGAACACTTTCTATTGTGCTGCTGTGAATCATGAGGCTACGTACCACAAAAGCCTTTCCCAAAGCCCAGCCTCCGGTCCAGACCCAAAACAAACAGCAAATCAATCCTGACAGCCCACAGGGTGGGAAATACAGGGAAACCCTCAATCGGGCATTTAAATATGTGGAATAACATAGAATATGAAAATGTGTGCATTTGATCTTAGAAAACTGGGGTTGTCCAACAATCTGTTTCAGCGTTTCCTCTGACATTCACAGTGCAAGTACATTAGAAGAGAGCCTGTCTTGCAACATATTGATTTGTGATGCTAAATGTCATTATTGCTAAGTGAGATAGGTAGAACACAGGGAGACAGATATTGTGGAGCATCTAATAAATGAAAGTGCAAAATTTTGAAAGAAATCACATTTCATAGGGCCATAGCTTTTTTCACTCTACATTGCAACTTTTTATAACCACCTCGAGGTAACTTGGTTTTACCTTTTTTATGATACAGCATCTTGTTGCACTTCGTTTAGGGTATGTAAGCTTATTTTTTTTTATTTTGTTTTAAATGACACTTTATTTGTTAATGCATGAAAGGTAATGAAGTTGATCAAGTTTAAGTTAAAATCTCATAAAATTGGAGCACGCATTATGCTTTACTTTGAAAAATCAGAGCGAAAAAGAGTCACCAACAACTGCTGACAATAAGTGCAATTTATGATGCTTGTTGGTTGTAAGCAAATTGAATAAGAACTCAGTAGCTCATCGCTAGTTACTACGTACCTTTCATCAGATTTGGACCTTTGAAGATAAACTTTGAGAACCTCTGTACTATAGTCTTGTCATGGGTTATTGAGCTTAATTTCGGTCCATACATCTGTCACAGAAGACATTTGTGCCAGAAGAGAAAGAAGTAGGTGGGTAAAGTGATATAAAAAAGATGC
Organism: Girardinichthys multiradiatus; assembly: GCF_021462225.1. Taxonomy (NCBI): domain Eukaryota; kingdom Metazoa; phylum Chordata; class Actinopteri; order Cyprinodontiformes; family Goodeidae; genus Girardinichthys; species Girardinichthys multiradiatus. The sequence goes on along the minus strand of NC_061795.1, from coordinate 23,619,501 downwards.
GAGCAAAAGAAGAGACTATATAAGATCGATTTGGATCAACTTTTCGCATTTTACCAGTTGTTTATATTAAAAACGTTACATCAAGAATGCAGGTAAAATTGTCAAATTGTTAAGTAAATGTTTCTGCATCAAGTGATTTGTTAACACAGATCCAATTTCCTGTTGCAGATGCTGCACAACAAGCATGTGATGGTGCGGGTGGGTGGAGGCTGGGAGACCTTTGAGAGCTACCTACTGAAGCACGACCCCTGCCGCATGCTCCAGATTTCCAGAGTGGAGGGAAAGATATCCCCCATCAGCCCCAAGTCCCCCAACATCAAAGACCTCGCCCCTGACAGCTACCTGGTGGTGGCGGCCCACTATCGCAGCAAGAAGTGAAGGCAAAATAGTTCTGGTCATGAATGGACACGGTGTATGCGTGCTTCCTTTTAACCCAACAAAAATAATGGGGCTTAGCTATACAATATATTTGTTTTTATAAATATTAAAGATATGGAGAAAACACAGAGAAAACTGACTTGTAAAATGGTGAGGATTTATTTAGGGAGGTAAAAACAAATGATGGGTCTTATATTTGCATTTTAATTTTGTGTTTTATGTCATTTTATTTAGTTTAGGATATTTTCTTACTATTTTTGTGAACTTCTTTAATAATTCTGTTGATATTTACAGTGTAGTGGGTTTAACTGTTTGCAGGGAAGTTGTAGATGTCCCTGACATTTGATTTTTAAATATTAGTTATACTTGAAGCAACAGAATGAATTCTTCCAGTGGGAAAAGAACTTCCTCTGCAAAACTCAGCATGCAAGAATGCATACTTTTCAACCGAAATAGAGCAAAACTGGCTTTTTCAGCACCTGTGTGAAATGGTTTTTTTTTTTTACGGGTAAGGCAGCAGCAGATTTTCCACCAGTGTCACTGTTTTGGAATCCCACAATTTGATAATCAAGCTAATTTTAACAAATATATTAGAATAATAAAACATTCTATTACCCAAAGATAATAGCAAACACTTTAGATATATCAATACCATACACTCCATGCAGTGCAGTTTGAAAGCCTTTCGTGTCTAAATTGTGCCATCCTCTCTATGTCAACACAATCCAATGTACAACTGAACCTCAGTGATGTCGGACTGATGAAGCTACATTTCTCTTTGTTTACTGTTACTGACCTCTAGAGGTAGGGCAGAGAGTTAACAAGAGAACAATCTGTGACTTTTGGTTTGGAGTCATGCAACAGACACAATCCCGGTATCAAAGCTGAGCTTATTGATATGTTTGACTTTTTATAGAATATTATTAGACTGGTTTTGTACTAGGATGAGAGAATATAAACTACCAAGTTTCTAAGAAGAGAAACTGATTTTTAGAAGTAAAATTTAAATAAAGGCTTATTTTGACATGTATCCTCGTTTCATTTCCAAATCAAAACCAAAATCCTTCAATTGGACCTATAACTAAAAACATTTAATGGTAGAACATCTGTCAATATTCAAGTGATCACCTACAGACACAAAGCCTGCGGCTGTCATTATTTGCTGTGATGTGAAACTATAATTCAGCATACAAGTCCAAACACACAACAGAAATGTGCTTTATTAACTGTAGCAAGTACCATTGGCTATATTCTTTGTCCTACAAAATGGCAAGAGCACCAGAAGCTTTTAAGGATCAGACAGCTGTAAGAAAAGATCTCAGTTAAGCACTTCAAAGAATCTTCTTCACTAGATTGTCATCAAGCACCCCATGTGAGAGTAAGAAAGCATAGCTGCAGTTTCGAAAAGCTGTGACAAACAGTAGAGAAAATAAGTTACTAATAAATTATTAGTTGTGGTAAATCATACAATAAAATGGAAAAAAAATCTTTTTAAATCATATTAGTGTTTTACAAACTCAACCAGTGCAATAAAGCAGAACTATGACTAATCTATTAAGTGCTGTAGGTCACAAGCAGAAGAGTAATGAGGGCATGTCCAGCCTGGTTTGAAAAAGATTCAGGGCTGTTTAACATCAAAATATATTACCAAATAGAGGCTGAAAGAGTGGTTAGTGGAAAAAACTAAGTGGAAACTAAATTATGTCATCAGTAGAGCGGGTTTGAAAACCCTGCATCTCACACAATCCAGTACAGAAATGAAAATAAAAAAAAAAGAAAAGAAAACCAACATATTTCCACATTTCATTGTTGAAGCTCAATATTCGTCATTGGCTTATTCAGTGCAACATGCCCAGGTTGACAAGCAAAGCCAGTTAAGTTCAACAATCTGTTACATTTGCATAACTTTTTAAGTTACCAAGAAGCTGAGCTCTAAACCTTCTTGAGTATTGAGGAAGGGAACTTTGATCATTGACGAAAATCACCAAATAGTAACAGAGTCTTTATCTACGAAACTGACGATTATTTTTCTTCAAAAGACATTTGTCGCATGGACATCCCTGTTTCTCACATACATCGTTACGTTACTAATAAAAGCGTACGTTTAATTCTGTTATCCGTGACCAGCCCAAATGTCCAAAACTGTCTTATATATCTTGGCAGGGGAAGCTTTGTTTCTCTGAAACAACTTCTGCATGAAATGTGATGACAGTCACATGTGTTGTTAATAACAACAAAAACAAGCAAAAGGAGTTTAACCCGGAAGTCGTTCCAACTTTTTTTTCCAAGTAACCCAGCAGGCAGACTTCATGTGGATTTGGACATAGGAGGTCCAACTTCTCCATCAGGATTTTCATCCAACCTGCCACTGCAGACCACAACAAGAAAAAAAAGATCAACCAATAGAGCTGGTAACACATCTAAAGAGATCTATAAGACCTCTGCATATGTAATTACATTACTGTGGTCACACTGTTGTAACTGTACTGAGATTTCAGTTCATTTTGAGATACATGTAATTATAGCGGCTGCACAGTGGCGCAGTTGGTAGCACTGTTGCCTTGCAGCAAGAAGGTCCTGGGTTCAATTCCCAACCAGGGGTCTTTCTGCATGGAGTTTGCATGTTCTCCCCGTGCATGCGTGGGTTCTCACCGGGTACTCCGGCTTCCTCCCACAGTCCAAAGACATGTCTGTTAGGTTAATTGGTCTCTCTAAATTGCCCTTAGGTGTATGAATGAGTGTGTGCATGGTTGTTTGTGTGTTGCCCTGCGATGGACTGGTGACCTGTCCAGGGTGTACCCCGCCACTCGCCCATAGACTGCTGGAGATAGGCACCAGCTCCCCCGCGACCCACTATGGAATAAGCGGTAGAAAATGACTGACTGACTGACTGTAATTATAGCCATTTTAAATGAGACAATTTACCATACACTCGAGTGTGCACATGTATTGTAAAGTACTAATACCCTCCAGTATTACTGAAAGCTAAATGCTTATAACACAGAGCAGGAAGAAGAATAAAGCTAACACTAAGCTAACCTTTAGTCCACCTCCTCCAGACACAGAGGTGGTTATTGCCTGTTTCTCAATTTCTTCTTGTTTCTTCCTTTTCCTTTCAACTGCTTCTGGATTTTTGACACCCCTGTACGCCGTCTGAAAACCAGAAAGGGAAAAAAAGAGAGAAAGCATCACACCCTCAGTTGGACCCGGCATTGTCAATTTGTTATTTCCTTTAATGTTAGAAAGACTGTGTGAACATGCTTGCATCTGTGTCTTCATAAAGATGTCTTATTTTAACGGCAACCTTTTAGAACAAAAGGCACGACCCAGTCAAAACTAGTGTGCACGCATTCAACTGCCAAATAAGGCATCGCAGCTCCTTTCAGTCGTGGTGTGCTGCAAACTATCTGTGGGTTAGAGCTCTGTGCTTCTTCTCGCAGCAGTCTCTAAAGGTGAAAACATCAACAGCGACTAAGAGCAGAAAGTTGTAGCAGTTAAAATCTTTTGGCTTCCATTGTGATCTGAATGTACTTACCTTGACTTAACTTTAGCATGGCTCTTACTCGTATGCAAGTGTCTTTTCTGCACAATAAAAAGATGCTCACCAAAGTGCACAGTAATCCTCCCTTAAATACAAGTTATGAAATGCTCAAATGTTTATAATCAAGTAAAAGCTCATTAGGGACACGTATAGCATGGCTGAAAATTAAACATTTTGGGTTATGTTGGAGAGAACATTTGTTGTACTTAGGATCATCTGTGAAAGTCGTAGTGTGGCTTGTGCGTAAATGTCTAGTTAGTGAGAGGAGGCATTTTATTCTTCATGATGAACTAGTGGGGCTGTTTCATATTGTGAGATTTTCTATGAGGGTGAATGTGTTCATCATCAGTATAGTTTACACTTATGGACACTTTTAGTAATGTCAAAATGAAGACAACACGAAAGCATGGGGGCTTGCAGAAGGACTCGTGCTTCTTGAACTTTTCACAGGTTAAACTCCAACATGTTTGATTGGGATTTTATGTGATGGATCAACACAAAGTAGAATGCATGTTTGAAGTGGAAGAAAAAAGGACAGATGGTATTCAACATTTTAGTGTTAGAAATAAAAATCTGAAAAGCATTTCCTTACAGCCTTCCTTAATTCATTGCCCATCAACAAAATACACCCCAACTAGTTTTCTTCAGAAGTCACCTATTTCATAGAGTCTGTTTTTGTGTAATATAATCTTAGTATTATACAGTTATGTGAAGGCCACACAGCACCATGGAACACCACAGGCTGGTTATGAATAAAGTCGGGCATAGGTTATAAGTTATGGAAAAAAATACACAGAGCATTGAACATCTCATTGAGCACTTTTTAATCCATTAATATGAGGCCAGAATGTACATTTTTTCCCTACAAGCAAAGCACTATGTGGGGGTGGTGACTAAAACACGGTGGTGGCAGCATCATGCTGTGTGGAGGGGAGGTTCTTTTAATCAGCAGGGCTGAGGCACTTGGTTAGAGTTGATAGGAAGCCCGATGGGGCTGAAGAAAACTAGTTTTTTTTAGACTTATTGAAAATGGGGTAGAGGTTCACCTTCCAGCAGGACAACAACCCTAAACCTGCAGCCAGGGCTACAATAGATGAATCATTTTACAATAGCCCAAACTTAAATCAAAGTTTGAATACCCCAAAACACTGGCCACCTTAAATGTTGTTCTACAAAGCCACACTTTTCAGATCTTTAGTTATAAAAAAAAAAAAAAAAATGCAAGCCACCCTTAGACTTATGCACTACTTTGTGTTGTTCTAGAACTGCTTGTTGATATTTACGTGATGGATATTAGGCCACTAGGCTGATGAAATGTATATTACCTTAGCAAAATACAACATGTGAGTATGTTATTTATGATGTGACTCATAATGTGATTTTTAGGACGGGACATCCACTCATTACCGACCTCTTTTTGTCTCTTCTCGGCGGCTTCGGCCAGTTGTCGTCTCCTTGTCTCCTGTTTAGGACACAGAAAACTGTGAGTTGGCTGTCTCTGAAGTGACACCCATACGAAGCCCTGATAACATGTCACTGTTGTCCAGAGGGCAATTAAATTAAACCGGTGGTGTTTTGGTTGTTCTATACGTCATTCTGGCTTATTTAGCGACATGTCGAAACAGAAATGTAACAAGTTACATTAACTTACAGGATCCGGCGTGACAACAACGTCATCCGCTGCTCCACCAAGGCACGGCAGGCACATTCCCATTCTGGAATAATTGTATTATTCCACGCAGTAACAACAAAAACGGCGTAGAAAGTGAGTTTTCAGTGTCTCAAATTAACTAAACCAATAACCTAACAAGATATTTGGCCAGTCACTAAATGTATGGGTGGTAAGTATGGCAAAAGAAGCAGCAGCTTCTACTCCAGCTGGCAGCCGTTGGGTCAGCGGACATACCGTTTCCGTTAGCTAACAGCAGCTCCTGCTATTAGCCCCGCGGGGACGTGAGCATTCTAGCTAACGCCTAGTTGAAGCTACCGCTACAAGCCAAGCTGCTTCACCCAGTCACATAACAAGCCGTCTCCGTCCACACCTGTTGTTAAATCGGCGCGGCATTTGGAGACCAAAGCGCCCGACAGTCAGATACCCAGAGTCCAACACGGCTCTATGGTCGCTTGTTTGTGCAGCTCTACTGATAAATCCAATATGTGACGTCGCTTACGTTCAATAACGGTACGTTAATGAGCGCTGATGATGTCACACGCATTGTTGTGTTGTCTCGTTGTAACGTGACCAAAAATGTTACATAAAATACAACGATGGCTTGACCAAATGTGAAATCTTACTATTATTTGTTATACCTTTCTTTGTATTTGTCATTTTTATTCTATAATGAAGAACATATTCAAAATTCAAAGAATTTAAAGAAGTGGTTATCGTTTTTAAGTAAAAATTAAATAAAGTTTCCCTATTACCATCATACTGTAAAGAAATGTGAACTTTGTGTTGTTTTGACCAAGAAAGAAAAAAAAAACTGAAAGAAACATTTAGTTTTTTTAAACTCATTTATTCACGTAATAGTAATCCACCTATCTCAAGTCATTTCATTGTGCAAAGAAGGATTCTTCATAAAATGAAGAACATTATGGAGAACCCTGAGCATCCTCTTCATGAGACTGTCCTACAACAACAGAGTGTCTTCAGTCAGAGGCTTCTTCAGATCTGCTGTAAGACGGAGCGCTACAGGAGATCCTTCCTGCCCACAGCCATCAGCATCTACAACGGCTCTTTGAAGAAACTTTCATAATATGAGCTATAACAACATTTAATTTCCCTTTGGGATTAAAAAAGTATTTTTGAATTGAATTGAACTGAATTGAAGTCAATACATTCATAAATGAAAGATCTGAACTAATTATACAGAAAGCCTTTATAATGCCAAAGGTTATCAAAGACATCCAGTTCATTCATTTTGAAACAGAATTTGTATTACGAAATCACTCTTGCTCTCAACATACTCTTGTAAAGCTGTACACAACCAGTATTTTGTCCATTATTAATCTTATCTTTGCTTTGGGTCCCTTGCATTGGGTCCCTCAATACACTTTCAGGGACCCAATACAAAAAAAGTTTAAAATTATTGTAATTTCTTTAATACGTTTGGTGAAGGCTCTATGGAGGCATTACAGCAGCCCAGGGCAGCATAACTGCAGAAATAGCTCATGATAACCTAAGGCACCCTTACTATAAGCTTTATCAAAAAGGAAATGTCGTGAAAGTAGGCAGGGTGTCTGCCTCACGGCCTAAAACTCTGAGCTTGTTCCACAGGAAAGGAGCCTGATAACTTAAATATCTGTCTGCTGTACAATATTTATAAAGTCTAGGAACCACCAGTCAATCTGCAGTATGAGAGGAAAATTCTCTGTTGGTAACATTTGGAACGATCTCTAACACATGAAGTAGCTTGATTATTAAGGGCTTTATATGTCAGTCAGTCAGTCATTTTCTACTGCTTATTCCACAGTGGGTCGCGGGGGAGCTGGTGTCTTTCTCCAGCAGTCTATGGGCGAGAGGCGGGGTACACCCTGGACAGGTCGCCAGTCTATCACAGGGCAACACACAAACGGCTTTATATGTAAGAAGGATAATATTAAATTCTGCTCTGGATTTAACAGGAAACCAATGAAGAGAAGCTGAAATTGAAAACATGATTTCTTGTTTTGATTTTAATCAGAACTCACACTGTAACATATTTCTTTGCCTACCTAATAATTAACCATTACTATAGTAGGAAGTTCTGAAATATGAATGTACTTCTTTTTACAAATGTACAGACCAGCTTGTCTTTGTCACTTTGGGCTAGATATTTCTTATATTGGTGATATTGCACATGCAAATGAAGGAGTCCTGTAATCCAGTTTAACATAGGATTTAAAGGACATGACCTGGTCAAAGATAAAACTAGCATCCTTTGCATTATTACTCAGGTCAACGATCAAGTTAATGCCATCCAGAACTGACTGACTGGGCAAAATTTGTTCTTTAGATGTTCAGGTACAAAGATGACAGCTCCTGTTTTGTCTGAGTTGGTGGTGTGGTACTGCTTAACTAAATCATGCATGAGGAAGATTTATCCTTAACATAAAAAACTGGAATATGTCAGAATATGTGATCAAAAACCAACCTAGTGCAAGTACCTTGATTCCTACAGCAGTGACCTTCACCAGTGCTGTTTCAGTACTATGATGACCTCTGAAGCCTAACTTTACGACTTCAAACAAATTATTAGCATAAATGCTCACAGAGTTAGCAATATCCAAGTGAAGAAAAAATCTGATGTATTTTAAATGTCTAAATGGGATATCAACAAATGTAAAAATCTAAGTCAAAATTGAAATCTCAGTCTGAGAAAATTCAATGGGAGCAGAAAATATGTACTATGAATTTCCTTAATTTCAGAAAATCCGTTTTTAATGCTCTTTATTATGTTTAAATCTGTATGTCTAAAAGGAAGCATTCTTTCATACTGATTGATGGAAACATGGACTGACCTTTCACTGAAATAAGGATTATCAGTATACCTTTCTGGTTTTTTAATAAACGTTTAATAAAGTTTATGTAATCACTCATTTGTCTGCATGAAACCATTGTTTGGGAGTGGCTTTAACATTTGTATAGCTTTGTGAAGGATGACAAAAAGGTTTTTTTCAAGTTCTTGTCAAAACTTTGAAAGTTTGTGCACCTCAATAGGTCACCCTCCTAAACCCGCTACTACAACACCACCCTGTGGCCACAACGAGTACGACGATGATTTTGCTAATAGGCTTTGACACCTTTTCACCTGCAGCTATTTTATCTGCTTGTGGAATGACTAGAATAACTTGTCAGCAATTAATAAAATGTGCACCCGGATGAAAAGTAATGCTTACATTTAACCACACCGCAGATCCCAGACTTGAAATATGTCCGGTGTAGACACAGCGTTCCCATATGTCAATAGATACAGCTTGGTTTTATATTTGTGGCAAGTTTTGAATGTTTGTGTACATATGATATGGCTCTCCCTTTAAGCGAGTGGAGGATATCCTCTGTTGTTGCCTTTGTTGTCAGTAACATTAGTAAAATAGAAGCCCTGTGTGAAGTGAGTGATGCTCCATGGAGCAGGAGTTCTGTCCATCCAATGCCGTCCAATCAATAGTCTGAGAGTTTAATGTCGTACTCCTCTTTACTGTCAACAACTCCACCTATTCATCTTCACTGCAGAGCCCGGGTTGTTTCACAGCTCATAGTGCTGCGCTGTGGGAATGACAGGTTCATGAGACTGGACAGCCTTTGGGAGCACAGAATACATTTTTTTAAGCATTTCAGAAAGAAAATATATAGGGAAGTTGTAGAATACAATGGAATACATGGAGCCAGAAGCTGCTGGTACTTCTTCAGGTAGGCTTGCCTCACCACTGATGGAGGCACAATGAATTTAGAGGCAGAGTAAAACTACAGCAGGTTAAATAAGTAGCTATTGCAACTTATTTAGCTTGTTATCTGAAATTTTTGGTCATCTGCCCTATTGATTTTTGTTCATCCATTATGTTTGTACAAAAAAGCATGAATAAAAATGTTAATTTACTATTTTATGTAAGGATTGAGCACAGTTTTGCATTTATTAGTTGTTTATTTCTCTTCTGCAGCACATTGCTAACAGTTTTGAATCTCAATATTTTGGACAGTGTGCAGGAATCCTACAATTAAAGAGCATGAAAACTGACCCTTCAGCCTTAACTTATTCATGAGGTTTGCTGTTGGATGAATGGATGAAGGAATTTAGATAAAAAGTATTAGGGTTTCCAAGAACAGAACGCAGCTGTGCTCCTTTCACATCATTTTCTGCACAAGGAGAAGCAATCAAGTGGTCATGTCTGCATACAGTAACAATCATGTGTCTGTCAAGTGTATTTGATAATTATATGAACCAATCGGACTACTACAACAGTTATATGTGGTAACAGATGGAAGATAGGAGAGCATCACTAACGAGAAATCCCACAATCATGTCAAGTACCATTCATTTAATTTTAAACTGCACTATGTGCAACCCAAAACCAATTTGTTACAGCCTGGTGCTACTGTTTGCAATTTTAATGTCCTTTTTTTTGTTTTCATATTGATTTTAATGTTTCTTTAGCTGCAAGGCAGGCAGCAGATACAAATCAATACATACATGTAGTTAGAATGGAACTATGAAACTGTGAAAATGTAAAGAACCAACAGCTCAGTCATTACAGGTCAGCAAGGGGCCAAATGGTCAAACAAAACATCTGCAAGTCAGCAGATTTTCCTCTGATGTGATGTCAGATAGTTTTACATGTGTATAACTTTTAAAACTACCCTTTTTGAACTTTTGTATTATCATTATTTTGTATTAAGATGGATATTTTTATTTAGCTTTTTGAGCATTAAGAGCCCATGATTTGGTCTTTTTTATGCTGTTATGCCTGTGCTGAAGTCCAGTCTTATCCATCATACACTTCAGAGAGGGGGAAGCATGAGTGTTCTGACTCCATAGAAACATTTTAGCAGCCTTTAGTGATCATTGTTTACTAATGCAAGCTGTTTAAGTGCTGTAAAGAACACACAAAGGCTTTGAGCAGCTAATATATATGAGTGGATGCTGCAGGATGAATCCCTCAAAACCCACTTTAGCTTATGCATATTATTGCTGATAAGGACTTTTGCCATTTTTATTAGATTTACAGCTAAAAAATTGCCTGGCTGCATTCACATTAAACACTTTTTTTTTTATGATTCCAACCAGAAACCTAATTAGCTATTTTTCAGCTTATTAAAAATATCTTGTGTTGTTGTAATCAATTTATCAAAAGCCCAGTAATTCAGAGATTTATTTCTGCCTGGTTGTGGGTTTTTTCATGTTATGGGATTCCCACTTCCCATCACAGATTTTCTTGCTAGACAAGGAAGTAATTCTGTGACTTGGGGCTTTTAAATCGTGTCTAAAATAATAATCAATGGCTTAGGAAGTGCAGGAAGTACCTGCTCATCAATCGATCTTTGTAATGTCTCTATACATTTGATATAATGACAGTTTATTATTGCACTTAGGCTGCTAAGCGTTAATGGACAGTAGTGGATTTAAGGTATACATTAATATATATATATATATATATATATATATATATATATATATATATATATATATATATATATATATATATATATATATATATATATATATATATACATAAATATATATATATATATATATATATACATATACATATATATATATTAAAGCAGCCTAAGCTTTGACAACCTGGATGTCGATTTATTTGTGTAAAATCAAGCTATCTTCAAATTTGCTATCCCAAAAATTTACATCAAAAACAAAATGCCATTGTTTCTGGGAAAATATTTTCTGAAGTTTGATATAAGCCAGTAACACATTTAAGCTGAAGTCAGAGAATCAAAAAACATTACGATTCCCTAAAAAGTAAAAATAACCTCCAAAAAAAATATAATCTTTGTTGGCTAAATTTTAGTCAGAGTATTACCAGTAATGCATGATTTCCGCTTAAATGACCACATGATTTATTGCAGTATTCTCACAACATAAAATCAATATTTAAAAACTTGATCATCTTAGTCCTTAATTGTTAATTGACAGTATATATAATATAATATATTTTTCATTTCTAAGTCTGAGGGACTGACTAGATGCATCAGATATATTAGGTGTACACTCCCCTGTTATAATAGCAGGTTTTTATGACAGAAAATTAGACAATTCAATCATTTCAAAGCTTTTTAATGTTACATATATATTTTATAATTTAACAGAAAAACAAATAAATCTGCTGTAGGGCAAATATAAAAAAACAAAAAAGCTACAGCAACCTAGTTTCACATGTTCGCACACTTCTAAATTATTTGTTTTTTAAACCACCTTTTGTTTAAATTTCAGGATTTAATTGTCCTTGGCTAAGGTCTATCAGCATGCCACAGCTTGACTTGGTATATTAATCAGATTGTCAGAACATCTGTTGTCTATGGCCCCCTTCACGTTGATTCACAGACATTCTGTCAGATGTCTGAATTCTGGTTAGGTTATTCTAAAACATTAATTTTCTTATGGTAAACTCATTCTTTTGTTGATATTGATATGTTTAGACCCACTGTGATACTAAATGATAAAATCCCTCTTCATCTTCAGCTTTCTAGAAGCTTTGGATCAAAATGGACAAGTATTTGGAACTGTTCACAGTTTCATCAAACTTAACAGAAAGTCTAGTTTTATTTGAAGAAAAGTAACAGCAGAGCGTCATTCTGCCACCACCATATTCCACTCTGCTGAACTTGCTGTTCTTTTGGTAATGTGCTTTGCTGTTTTTGTCTAAAACATATTACCTTTTTTAGTATTGTGGCCAAGAGTTAATCTTTTATTTCATCAGATCATAACATATTTTTTAACATTTTTGGAGATTTTAGCCATTGGATGTTTTAATGTGTCTTTCAACTCTACTCTTCTGTCCAGATAAATTCAAATTCAATTCAATTAAATTTAAAGATACTTTATTAATCCCAAAGGGAAATTAAATGTTGTTGTAGCTCATATTATGAAGGTTTCTTCAAAGAGCCGTTGTAGATGGCTCTTTGAAGAAACCTGATGGCTGTGGGCAGGAAGGATCTCCTGTAGCGCTCCGTCTTACAGCACATCTGAAGAATCCTCTGACTGAAGACACTCTGTTGTTGTACAACAGTCTCATAAAGACGATGCTCAGGGTTTTCCATAATGTTCTTCATTTTATGAAGAATCCGTCTTTCTACAATGATCTCCAGAGGTTCCAGAGGAGTCCCCAGAACAGAGCCAGCCTTTTTTATCAGCTTGTTGAGCTTTTTTAAGTCCCTGGCTCTGATGTTGTTTCCCCAGCAGATGATGGCAGAAGAGATCACACTTTCCACAGCAGCATCTTGCTGCAAATACAGAAGGACCTAAGCTTCCACAAGAAGTACAATCTGCTCTGTTCCTTCTTGTAGATGGCTTCACAGTTGCATCTCCACTCCAATCTGTTGTCCAGGTGAACACCAAGGTATTTATACTCCTCCACCACCTCCACCTCTTCTCCCATGATGGAAATAGTTTTTGACTTATTCCTGTTTCTCTTAAAATCTACAATCATCTCCTTTGTTTTAGTCACATTCAAAATGAGATGACTGTTTCCACACCATGCCACAAAGCAGTCCACCACCTTCCTGTACTCAGCTTCTTGTCCATCTCTGATCCACCCCACAACTCCAGAAACATCCGAGTATTTCTGCAGGTGACAGGAGTCTGTCTTGTACTGGAAGTCTGAGGTGTACAGAGTGAAAAGGAATGGTGAGAGTACAGTCCCCTGTGGTGCTCCTGTGCTGCTGACTACCTGGTTAGACTCACAACCCTTCAGTCTCACAAACTGTGGTCTGTTTGTCATATAGTCTTTGATCCAGGAGATTGTTGAGGCCTCCACCTGAGTCTTCTGGAGTTTCTGACAAAGGAAATCAGGTTGGATTGTATTAAATGCACTGGAGAAATCTAAGAACATGATCCTCAGAGTGCTGCTGGCTTTGTCCAGGTGACAGTGGGTTTGTTGAAGCAGGTGTATGATGGCATCTTCAACTCCAACTCCACAGCGATAAGCAAACTGAAGGGGGTCTTGATAGTTTATTGTTTGCTTACTCAGGTGGGCCAACAGCACTCTCTGTAGGACCTTCATGATGTGAGATGTCAGGGCAACAGGTCTATAGTCATTGAGGACTGATGGGTGAGTTTTCTTTGGTACCAGAACAAGACAGGAGGTCTTCCACAACACCGGAACCTTCTTCTGGGCCAGGCTAAGGTTGAAGAGGTGCTGCAGAATCCCACAGAGCTGCTCTGCACAGCCCTTCAGGACTCTAGGGCTGACACCATCTGGACCTTCTGCTTTATTCTGATTCAGTCTCTGCAGTTGCATCTTCACCTGACTTCTTGAGACACAAAGGTGGAAGGGGGAGGCAAAGGGAGCATCAGCATCTTCTGATATGGTTGAAGGTAAACATGTAGAAGCAGAAGAGTCTAGGGCTGAGGTGGAAGATAAAACATTTGAGGTGTTACTGGACAGCTGTGGGTCTTGTGGGTCAAAGGAGGGTGGAATGTCTGTTTGGCTGTGAGCAGGAGAGGAGAATGCTGAGCTTGTTACTGAACTGAACCTATTGACGAATGTGTCCAGTTCATTGGCTCTGTCCAGTTATCCATCGGTCTGATCAACCTTCTGCTTGAAGCCTGTGATCTTCTTCATCCCTGACCACACATCTCTGATATTGTTTTACTTGCTTGCTCTCCAGCTTCCTCTTGTACACATCCTTGCTGTCTCTTATCTTGATTTTAAGTTGCTTCTGTATACTCCTCAATAATTCTCTGTCTCCCTCTGAAGGCTCTTTTTTTCTTGTTAAGCAGGTCCTTCATGTCACTGGTTGTTATTGGGGAAGCATCTCACGGTTCTGGTGGGGATGATGTTATCCACACAGAAGTTTATATAGTCGGTTACACACTCAGTCATGATGTCCTCTCCATGTGGCTGGCACAGTGCGTCCCAGTCCGTAGCCTCAAAGCAACCTTGCAGGGCTTCTTCAGCTTCCTGTGACCACTTTCTCACAGTTCTCTTTATTACAGGTTGTCTCTGAGCAAGGGGCTTATATTTTGAGCAGAGAAAAACAAGATTGTGATCTGATTTGCCTAGAGGAGGTCTTGCTGTAGAGATGTATGAGTCCTTGACATTTGCATAAAACAAATCCAACGTTTTGTTTTCTTTGGTAGAGCAACTGACAAACCTTTGAAATGTTGGAAGTGTAGCAGAGAGTGAAGCATGGTTTTGTGTCTGTAGCTTAGCAACAACTGAGCTGATGGCATCACATGCAGTGTCGGGAACGGCGGAGGGTGGAATGTATACTGTTGCCAAAATAACACTGCACTAATATGGACGAAAACTTACTGCCAACAGTTCAATATCTGGACTGCAGAGACGACACTTCACAGTAACATGTCCTGGATGACACCATCTGTTGTTCACAAGTACTGCCAGTCCACCTCCTTTACATTTGTCACTCCTCTTTAAATCTCTGTCTGCTCATATGGTTAAAAAGCCCGGCAGAGAGACGCTGGAGTCGGGGATATGATCCTGCAGCCATGTCTCAGTAAAACACATAATTCTGCATTCCCGGTACTCTAGCTGGGTCCTTTGTAGGGCTTGGAGTTCATCCAACTTGTTTCCCATCGATCTCAAATTGCCCATCATAATTGACGGAAGAGACGGTTTATAACAAATGTCCAAAAGTAGAAAAGTATTAGGAAAAATCCTCCAAGCTGCACAGCATCCGACACCGGAGAGGACAGTCATCCAAAAAATATCAACTGTATCCACCACAACAGGAAGAGTTCCCAAAAAAGAATCAATCGGAATCAAAATTAACAGAGCTACTCCAACCTGCTGCCACCTTGAGCAGCGCAATTCTACAATTGAAATTGAAAATACAAGGGAAAGTTACCGCAATCAAGGCCGTGCAACATTGCAGTTTCTATCAGTTATGGAAAAACATGAAATTATAGTTATGTCACTATTGTATATTTTCTAACGTTTTTGGTGAAATTTTTGTGCCATGACGTGTACATACCGTACACTGGCTGGATACTATATGGCAGCGTATACATCAAGTCCCAGGCAAGAAAACTGTGTTTGAATAATTGTCCACTTTAGTAACCAACACAGAGGAAAGGGCAACAACTGACATTTTCCCCTCCAAGGTTTGAGAGTAGATTTCATATGCACACTTACAAAGTAAAGGTTTCAGAAACTCAACCATAAAGAGACATTAATTTTTAGTCCCTCAGATCATTAAGTCCAGATTTTTGTCCTGTGCAGTTTTATGTTGAGTGATATGAATGCTTGTATTGTCTCCAGTTTCATGGAGGGACTTGAACCCTGAATCATCTGATCCAAGGTCAGGTGTGTTGCCAATTTAACCACATGATCCAAGCTTGGATAGTCTGGATAAAGCAGCTTGACAATTCCTTTCATGTCTAATGATCAGGATTAAATCAGAAAGTTAGCCTTCCCACCATGCTCTGTTAACCAGAGGACCTTTAGGAAGTCTTTAAACCCATTTTGAAACAAATTTAAGAAAAAGCTTAAGGACTTTCAGATGCTACTTTAAACTTTGAAGGCAATATTAAAACTTTCAACCATGCTCGAAGTTCACATTTAAATTCGGCTTTTTATATTGAAGTGGACGTTGAAGTTTTGATATGCTTAGCCAAAAGCTACTTGAACAATCTTCTGATTTAAAGACAGATACTTGCTTGTTTTGACCACATGCCTTCATTGAATGAAATGTTAAATGTTTATTTCAAAGATCAGTTAAAACTCTTTTCAGTAAAGAAATGTTCGAATAGTCAGTGTGTTGAAATTGGTGTTAACTCCTGCAGACCCAGAGGCCTTATTTGTTCCACATTAGTGTCAGGTATCACAGAAGAAGGGGACTTTGTATTAAAAATGTATGAGTGCAGTTATAAGAGAGGCAGGTGAGAGCTGGTCTGTTGTGATCAGCTACATAATCTTCTGATATGAATATGTACATTTCACACAGATAACATCTAAAGGTAAAGCTACGTACTTCTTACGGAATTAAGAAGTGCTGTTGCACTTGGTGAATTGTTTGGTGTATGAAGCTCTCTTGTTTGATCTGATTTCTCTCTACTGTGATATCTCTTACTTGTTATAATACATAAGCATGTTAAAACACATACTTTCTGTTGCTGTATTTAACGTTTGGGGACTCTCCGTGTACACGGTTTTTCTAGTAGTGGTAAGGGGTCGCTAGCTTAGCGTTAGCTTTAGCTCCACCATGGCTATCCGTTCTGCTGTTTCTCTGTCTGAGTCTCCTCCTCTCTCCTGCTCTCTGTCAGATGTTCAGTTACTCCTCTGCCTCCTTTAGTGATAATGGTACGTGTAATAAATGTAGTATTTGTGTAGCTTTGGAGGCGAGGGTGTCGGAATTGGAGGCCCGGCTCCGCGCTGTTGAAAATCCAGCAGATAGCCGAGGCCCCTTAGCCAGCGCGGAGCCACCGAGGGTAGCTCCCCGTAGCAATCCTCCAGCGGAGCCCGCGCAGCCAGGGCCTCAGGCCGGCTGGGTGACGATACGTAGAAAGCATAGTCCTAGATCCCAGCCCACAGGTCACCACCAACCCGTCTGCGTATCTGACAGATTTTCCCCGCTCAGCGACACACCCGCTGAGAAGCCAACTCTGGTAATTGGCTCTGTTCTGTTCTGCTCTGCTCTGTTCTCTCAAACCCCCAGTCGGTCGTGGCAGATGGCCGCTCACACTGAGACTGGTTCTGCTGGAGGTTTCTTCCTGTTAAAAGGGAGTTTTTCCTCTCCACTGTCGCTACATGCATGCTCAGTATGAGGTATTGCTGCAAAGTCAACGCCAGTGACTGTCCACTGTCTCTACATGCTCATCCAGGAGGAGGGAATGCTGCAAGTATCTGACTCGATACAATCTGCTGGGTTTCCTTAGATAGAAAAACTTTTTATCCAATTTGAATAAATAACTGAATCTGACTGCACTGTTCAATGATTATGATTAATTGGAATGTATGTACCTGACTGTTGTGAAGTGCCTTGAGACAACATGTGTTGTGAATTGGCGCTATATAAATAAAACTGAATTGAATTGAATTGAATTAACAACACATTTCTTTTAGCTGTTTGTGTTAATTGATTTGCAGGATCACGTCATCAGGAAAACTATATGTTCCGCCCCCTGCTGGAGAATCAGGGCTGCAGCTCCTCAGACAGGCAGGCTCCTTACAACCCTACCATCAGCCGTTCAGCTTCCTGGAGCTCCTCACTTGGTGACGTTTCTGCCTCTGAAGACTCGGACACAGAAACTGAACAGCAGTCCAGTGAGTTTGCCGGCAGTTGTTTCTTCTCAAGATTTTTCACAAGTAATCAGTGTCAGCACTCTTTATGAGCACACATCTATTTTCTACACACTTTTAATCAGGGTTGTAGAGCAGTCAGTGGTTGAGAGGCAGAGAGGACAGCTTGGTCAGCTCACCAGTCCATCACAGGGCCAATACAGCCACACACAGGGCAGACCTCATGCACACACACACAATGTAGAAGGTCTTAACATATAAATCATTGTAATGTTTCTGTTTTGGTGATAATGTGTTTTATATGTGGTACCAAAATGAGGACCAACAGACCCTGGGAAAATGGCTAAACATAACACTAAGAGTACTGATAAAAACACTCACGGCTGAAACACTGTTTTTACACATTATATATTGTTTGATAGGAGGGAAGATATTAGGCTAGCTAATTTTGATGTATTGTAGTATTTGTTGTTCATTCGAATTAAAAAACATGACTGAACAATCTTTTTCATATGGATGATATGTCAGCTTTGTGTTTTAGTTCAAGGAGGTGGGATCATCATTAGGTGTGGAAATTTAGAGACATGCACAGTGCCCCTTGAACGTTTCCATATTTTAATATCTTACAACCTCAACCTTCATTGTAGTTTCTTTATGTAATAGATCAACACAACGTTTGCATACTTGCAAAATGGAAGAAAATGGTATATGGTTTTAATATTTGATTGTTAAAATTGATGTTCACAAATTATCTCGTTCCAAATGGACTGAGCTTGAGACAAATGAAGCATCTTTGATATGACCTGAATGTTTGTTTTAAAACAAAACTCTTACTTTTCTGGAAGCAAAAGCCAAAGACTTCAAATTTGAATTTCACTTGGATAAATTCAAAAAAGCCAACGGTATGGCTAGAAATCATTTTAATTACAAAACTGCTTTCATTTCCTGTACAATCTTAAACATGGCACTATGAAGTAATGGACACCATGTTGAAACTGAACAAAGTTAAATGTCCCTGGATGTTTATGCCCCATGCCAGTCATGCCATGTTTGTCTATTTTTTTCTGTTTTTGTCTACAAGTTTGATTTCTTAATTTAATCGAATTAATAGTTTTGCAAAATGAGATGCCCCCTCTGACTAAAATACTTTTTTTTTTTTTAAGTGAAATTGCTAAAAGTGGTTTGATGCTTTTATCCAAGGTACTTCACTACCTCAGATCTTATTTTATTGTTAAGATATGCATAGCTGTTAAAGACATACCCCAAGAGACATGCAGCTTTAATGCAGCGAAGGGGAATCTTTAAAGGATTGGCCGATAAGCTTTAATGCAAATATACGCCACACTTTTCAGATTTTCATCAATGATAAATGTGAAAAACATGTGCGTTACCCTTTACCCAAAACCCAATAAACTACCATGCAATTTGCAAGACACTGTAGATCAAGGTTAAGGTAGTTCAGTTGTTTCATCTGCCAACAGTTTGGCTAGCCTTTTTCTTCCACAGGGTGGCAGTATTTTATTTGTCTAAAACCTCCCTGTCTTTCAGTGCCACCACCTGACCTACATCTCCCAACTAAGAGCCATGAAAGAGATGGTACCATTTAAACAGTACTAGCCCTGCTATGAAAAAGCTGCTGATTTATTTATTGAGCACCCCAGTGGAGCTCCCAAACGCATTTACTTGGTTGCTTGACTGAAATTTCTTTGGGGCTGGCATGCATAGCACTTATACCGTCCCCCTATAAACATTAGAACTATGGGAGGTGGAGAGGCAAGCTGGGCTGCAAGAAAGCAGATGGTATTTGGATCCATGACAGATGCCAGACTTACTCCTCTGATTCCCCCCACAGAAAGAGATTGATAAACAAAAGTAATTCCACAGATCACACTGTAAACAGCCACTGTGGAAAAGACTGGGCAGCTTATATGGAAACAATGTGAACAATGCAAGCCCGTGTCCTTAATGGGTCCATTGACCTTCCAGATCTGATGTGATAAACATTCTGCTGGATTATCCTGTGGTGTTTTCCTTTCTCATAAATGGTCTACTGGTTGCATAATGAAATCCAGCCAATCCAGTCATATTTTCTACTGTCTAATATAAAAGATATGAAGTGTCAAAAGGCGAAGTAAATAGTCCAAATGATAACCAATGCCAGATTCATCAACACTAATGAGCCAGTGAAAAAATACATAAATTTTACACTGGCCAGTGAAATGCAATCACAAAGCTGAGTAGTAAATCACTACAATATAATCAAATGAATTCTGGGTGTGTTTGTCCTGCATTTAACTGACTCGCAGCAGCCTAACTTTAGTTTAGCCATTTAAAACAGAAGCTCTCCTGCTCAGCTTCTGTTTTGACGACTGAAACAATATTTATTGTCAAGCAAGGGAACCCCTGCCTCTGCAGTAGCGGTGTGTCAGCAGCTGAGCTGTGGGAATCCTGTAGCTGAAGTAGTGAGTCTCATTATTGATTGTTTGGAGTATTTCTTACAACCTCAGATTAAATGACTGCCAAAGTAAACAGATCCTCTTTGGAAAAAAAAGTAAAATATTTGCCCTTTTCTTTTATTTATTTGTTTTTTTTTGTTTTAGCAGAGTGAATGCCCTGGATGCATGTTATAAACTTTTTGACGTTAAAGTTTGGGACACATTATTTTGTAATCAATCAAACTCACTTTCAATGTAGTTTTTTCACCTATAGAACAGAGTGTCAGGGTCAGTGACATTTATATTCATTGGCAGTTTTTTTGTAAATCTCTTTGTAAATTGAGATACACCCTGCCCTCCCAAAATGAAGCTTTCATGGGAGCATCTGATTACATCACATGAGGCAACTGACCAGAGTTCAATTGAGTACCTCCATGGGGATTTTTCCACTTGTTTTTCTTCTATATTAAATGGGTTTTAATCAAATTGGTCCATTAAAGGTGTTCACACAAAGAGAAGAACAACTTAAATGAATTGCTTCAGTTGGTAACAAGTAATTGAATTAACTTCATCCAAGGCAATTTAAAAAGTTTGTTCAACCTAAAGACCTGTTTTGACTTCATTCTATGCAATCTCAACTCAAAATATGAAGTTGCTCCAAAAGAGAAAAACGGATTTATTCAAAAATAAATTATCACTCGCGCTATATTAAAATACATCACATTATTTTAGTTTTTCTAATAGGAATAAAATACTATCATGGTAATCAGAAATTCAAGTTGGCTAAAGAAAGAAATCTCCATTGTATAAAAGAAACATTTGAAATTTCATCGTGTAAAAACATTACAAATTCATGAACAGTTTTGCACACTAGACATTTCTTTTGAAACTTCCATCCATTTTCTATACCCGCGTACAGGGTCACAGGGGAGCTGGTACCTATCTCCAGCAATCTACGGGCGAGAGGCGGGGTACACCCTGGACAGGGCACCAGTCCATCGCAGGACAACACAGAGACACACAGGACAAACAACCAGGCACACATAGGGGCAATTTATAGAGACCAATTAACCTAACAGTCATGTTTTTGGACTGTTGGAGCAGGCCAGAGTACCCAGAGAGAACATTCAAACTCCATGCAGAAAGACCCCCAGCCAGGAGTCGAACCTAGGACCTTCTTTCTGCAAAGCAACAGTGCTACAAACTACTCCACCATGCAGCCCTTCTATTGAAACTTCACAAGGGATATTGTTTTCCTCCTTACGTAGTGTTGTGTGTATTCATGAATCCTTATTGTTTTTGTCAGCATCATTCTAGATTGTGGAAGAGTTTTTCATGCTTTTGTCCTAATATTAAACAACTCAAACCTCATTATGAAACTTGAGGTGGGTGTTTAAATGACATATTACTATGTGACATTTTCTGA
This sequence comes from Girardinichthys multiradiatus, assembly GCF_021462225.1. Lineage (NCBI taxonomy): Eukaryota > Metazoa > Chordata > Actinopteri > Cyprinodontiformes > Goodeidae > Girardinichthys > Girardinichthys multiradiatus. Next base: position 23,597,807 of record NC_061795.1, on the reverse strand, counting down.
ACCACAAGACTGTTACCAATGATGTTTTGCAACTATAAATCATAATTCATTTATGATCATTGGGGTCCAACTTGGTTTACATCATGAAAAATTGCCTTTTCTTATGGCTGCCTTCTGCGTAGCCAATAGATTAGCTTGGATCCCTGTGACTTTTAAGTTAACTGAACCTATAAAAGTAAGCTGTCATCAATAAACCAAAATGAATTAGGTGAGATTAATGTAAAGAAGTCATGAACATGAACTACAGCCCAAATACTCTTTTTAGAGTGGATGTGTTCTGTATGCCTGCAGTAAAATGTTTTAAACTGTATTTTCAAGCGCTGCATGAACTTCAGGAAAATCTGGTAACAATAAAACACAGATGTAGTTTGGTTTGAGTACCAGGGCAGACTAAAATGATCAGATCGCTGTTCAAAAAATCTTGAGCGATTATTGTGAGCCATATCAAACTATAAACCATGTTATTTGGTTGATGCATTCTAGTAAGATGTTTTCCAGGTCCCAACAATGTTTTCTGCTGAAAATGATCACCAGGCAGACAAGTCCAGTCCTACCAGTTTTTCTCAAAACCTATAATAGAGGTCCTTAACCTGCTGCTCTGGAGCTACACGTGGATCTACAGACCCTCCCTCTATAGTTGCTCTTAATAACTTCCGCCAAAAATCATATACGTAGAACTGAACTCAGTTTTGATATGTAAAGGTGTTAAGAAAATGTTACTTTAGGCAGTTATTGTGTTTTTGTGCAATATCTCCAAAACGTTTTCACAGCAGAATGACAATGTCATGTGCTGTTTTCCATAAATAATGTCCTATGCAAGGATTTTTAAATTTTATTTCTCTGTTCGTTGTTGCTGTTCCAAAACCAAAAACCTCTAAAGTAACCAATTTTATGCAGTGGATATTTATTTTTTAAGAGTCATGTATGTAGGTTTTGCAACTGTAGACAAATATATTTAGCAGGAGTGATGGCAAAAACATATATTTGGATTGTAAAGGTTGCTGACCTACCATCGCCATAAATCCTCTTACAGCACAGGGGAGAAGTAAGAATAAACTCCCATCATTGGTGTCACAAATACAGAAAGGTTGTTTGGGAAATTAAAAGTAGGAGAAATTCACTCTGCATTCAGTGTCCCTGACAAATCTTGTAAACGTTTAAGGTGAATCGAACAGAGTACAGTATTTACTGATTTTAGAAGTGGCGATATGAACAGAGTTGTATCAGTTCAAACATCCATCATAGCTTGGGAGGGGGGTCACTGGGGTCAATCCCTGCCTCTAAAACATTAGGCTGAATCCCAACTAGAATACCTCAGAATCTGTGATGAAATCTGTCAAAAACTGCTTGGCTGCCATACGTTTTTGTTATTGGGTTGATCCCTGTGCTATCTTGTGACGTCATCAATCCAAATACACTCAGTGCAGAGTTATCTGACTCCTTCTTTAGTGACCTTTTTAAATAACTTTTGTATTTTGAGGAATCCTCTTGTATAAATACTTTGTTACACAGCTGTGTTTTTACTGTCAATGTCCATTTCTTATTAAAACACAAATGTATTCGTGGTTAGTATCTTTAATGATCACACTGTATGCAATAGGTTTTGGAAATCTGAAGCAATATTAAGATGAAAAATAAATTGCTTGATCTTTCTGTTGCAATAATCTGCAATGCAGCTGATGTTTAAGAAGTAGACCAAATTTATTATTAATATTATTATTATTAGTAGTATTATTATGGTGGGCTCAGCAGCCTATTTCGTATAATACTATAGATGTTTGACATCCAATAGTTGCTCAGCAGGACACAGAGTCAAACACTGAACTTGCCCTTGCCTTTATGTAGATGATGCGCTGCCCTGGTAAGTTTTTTTTTTTTTTTTTTTTTAGCTTCTGGAGTCAGTAAATCAGGAGGAGGCGTCCATCTCAGGACCTCCCCTGCCGGTCGTCACCATGACAACACCCGTGAATGGTGGTGATCGGAGGTGGTGAGGGAGGGAGCAGCGGCGTGCGGAGCGGAGACAGGTGTTGCTGGTGTTTGCGCATCGCCCGTGAGATCGTGTCAGCAGGATGGGAAACGAGTTGATACCTCCACGTCTTCCCTCCGCAGTTTCCCATGCATTCTGCAGTTTAGCTCTTCCAAACGGGGAATTTGATTAAATACGCTTAAGACCAACAGAGAGCCGCCATGGTGCACCACTCGGGCTCAATACAGTCCTTCAAGCAGCAGAAAGGTTGGTTGGTTCTGTCATTATTTATTTTGGGGATATAACTCATCTTCTTCAAACTGAGAAACGACTTTTCTTTCCGTTATGAACAGTTTTCATGTTGATGGTGTCTGTGACGCAGAGTTGGACGTTTTACAAGGACCATCTCCTGAGATGAAGCCTGTTTCTGTGCGCTTTGAATTATCCACTAGTTCATGCCACACTGATAATATTTTAATGTAGTCAATATTATTGGAATGAAGCGATCTTTGAGTCACGTTTTACCGAATACATTTTTTTTTACAATTTTATATGATAGACAATTTCACAGTCTCTTAAAACTATTTTGTTGAGAACACATTTATTTCATTGTTTATTAGTTTAAATTAGATTTAGACTGCACTTAGATTGATGCACTTTTGTAACTAATATCAGAGATTAAGGAGTATTTTAAATAATTGTAGAGTTTATGCATAGATAGGGTTTGTTTTAACCTGCTTAAATGCATGAGTAATTTGCGTTGAAGGTGAAATCTTTGCTCCCTGCAAAGTTAAAGCATAAGGTTTATTTTCAGTTCTGAAAAAAATGTAATAGATTGAAGGCTGTTGTTATTAGATGTCATGCAGCCAAAAGAAAAATACATTTTCACTCAGCTGCTCATAAAAAAATGGCAGCATAACCAACCACAGGTCCAATTTTCCCTTGATCGGCTCTAATCCAAGATCAAATCTGAGGGGGTTTTCTATTTGTTAACTGTATTGAAACTAAGAACACCCACATCTTTCAGTCTACAAATGCAACATGTCATTTGGTACACTTTAAAAAAAAAAGTAATACAAATTCAGTTAAACACCAGAAAATGTCAGCGTCCTGCGTGAATGATGTGTGAAAGCTAGAAGCCGAAAGGATGAGGTCAAATTAGCTGAAAGACCTGAAATGAAGCAGAAATCCTTAGGACTTCATCAACCCTGACACTCACTTGGTTCCACAAGCTTTGGAGGAACACAGACCTATAGATCCCTTGTCCTACTGTTAGAAATGTGGATCTCTATGAAAATAAATTTTATTTTCTTGCAATGTGGCTTTTACTTCAAATTCTTTAGGGTGCGGTGGTTCAAACATTGATCACAAAGATGACAGTTTTTTCAACAGTTGGATATATTGTTAAAAGTGGGGCAATAGGAAGAATTTGCAAAAACTGTGGAATGTTGGAGCTCAGCAGAATAATTACTAATGTCCTCAGCTTTAAGGGGGCAGTGTTTGATCAAAGAGTTTATGCAACTTAGACTATAATAAAAAAAAGAAATAATCAAAAGATGTTAAAAACCTAAAGCATATATTAACAGCCCAATGTCTCACGACCTGATCAAAATTTAAATGTTGTTTTTAGCTTAGTTTTAGAGCACAAACAGGTGTTTGACTGATTTGCACACCGCCCCATTGAATTATATCGGAAGCAAAAGTTGAATATAAAAAAAACCATAAAAGTTATAGATAGCAGAAGACATAGCCATCAGTGAAAGAGATGAATGTTTTGATATTTGAATTGTTAAAATTGATCAACGCTGGAAAGTTCATAAAATAAACGAAAAAGTCTTGATACCTGAAGAAGACTGAATGTTTTTCAGCATCCAGAAAAGAACTACTTACATGCTAAAGTCAATTCAATTAAATTCAAAAATACTTTATTAATCCCAAAGGGAAATTAAATGTTGTTGTAGCTCATTATGAAGGTTTCTTCAAAGAGCCGTTGTAGATGCTGATGGCTGTGGGCAGGAAGGATCTCCTGTAGAGCTCCGTCTTACAGCACATCTGAAGAAGCCTCTGACTGAAGACACTCTGTTGTTGTAGGACAGTCTCATGAAGAGGATGCTCAGGGTTCTCCATAATGTTCTTCATTTTATGAAGAATTCGTCTTTCCACATTGATCTCCAGAGGTTCCAGAGGAGTCCCCAAAACAGAGCCAGCCTTCTTTATCAGCTTGTTGAGCTTTTTTGAGTCCCCTGGCTCTGATGCTGCTTTCATGTTGTCCAGGTGTTCACCTGGACAACATGAAATGTAGGTAATGTTGTCATGCTTTGTCTTCTGATTGTCACAGTCTTGAGATGTTTAATTTTGGTTTTTATTTTTTTAGGCTTTGTCTTATTCAGTTCATTTTTTTGTGCTCATCATTTGTTTGTAGTTGTTGCTGTATTAGTTCTTAGTTCCTTCTTGTGTTCTTTGTACTTCTAGATTATTTTTCTGTTAGATCTCTGATACATATTTTCCTGGGTTTTTCTGTATGTCTGTTCCGCTCCATTCTTGGTAATTAGTCTTCCATCTTTGGCCACCTTGCAATCAAGTATATTCTGCTCACCTGTGTCGCCTCATTGACTCTGTAGCCAGCACCTGTTTCCTCACCCATTTAGGCTCTCTGTTGGTCATTTGTTCTCTGCTGGATTCTTCCATTTCCATGACTGTTGTTTTGCTCCTTTCAATTTGTTTTCCATGCTCCATGTCCTGATCTCCTAATGTCATGTTGTTACTCTTCTGTAAGTTTTTGCTTTTTAGTTGAAATCCTTCAAATCACTGTGCTGCTCTGGCCTTATTGTCTGCAATTGGGTCCTACTCCAAGACCTTACAATATTAGAATCAAAACGATTGCCTACATCTCTTTTATATAGCGTAGTTTGTAGAAAAACAAAATAATTGGCCAAAATTGGAAAGTGAAAACAAAAATGATCGGTGCATCTAAAAATCTTACCATGACATAACATACAAAACTTTTCTTCATGTTGAAATTCATCCAGTCTGTAAGTAAAAACGGACCCAAACCATCTTCAGCGCAGCTCCATTACATGTTCGGCCTGTATTGATTTTTGAAACAGAAATACGACTCCTTAGAGAAAATTAATACTACTGAAATTCTTTTTTCCTCGACTGTTTAAAATTAGAGGATAGTTGAGAAAAGGTTTGTGTTTTTAAATGTGACTCAGGCTGATAAACAGGGAGTGTTTATGTATGCGGTCGAGGTGTTAGAAAGACTCCTGGCTTCTCTAGAGAAGAAACTGTGTTGAGCTGCTCGTGACTGAGCCTGCTGAGGGTGTTGGCTGTTCTCCTTTTGCTCAGTTTTCTGTACTGTTTCTTCCTTTTTTTTTTCAAATCAAACTCTCACGTGTACATAGATCCACACATGATGTGCTTTAATTTGATTTTATTTAACAATCTAATGCTTCCTTTTTTACACAGATAAAAACACCCAAATGAAATGTACTTTTTCAAGGTTTTTTTCTTTCTTGTTGACGGTCCAGAGGGTATCCCAACTTATTTGTTTTATAGCTCAGACTAAATCTCTTCCTGACTTCGGCTCAGCCAACAGGAAACATGCTGCAGCAGATGAGATCAGATTAATGCAAAAGTCTTACTATGGGCCAGAGGGCTCGCTCAATAATTTCATAATTGCTAAGTGCGCTGTTAAAGGGAAAGAGAAAGGGATGGACTTTGGGAACAAAAATCCGCTTAAAGCAAAAGTCTAAGTTGATTCTGCACTTTCTTAAACCCAGTTAAGGATAATGTATAAAATGGGCTATATCTGAAAATGTGTTTGATGTGAAAATTTTCCACCAATTAGGAAAAGATGATCTTATAGTCATCTATAATTAAATTCAGCATAAAGGGGGAGGTCAGTCACTCTTCCTCTGTCTATAACTAGGTGATCGCTGAGCTGCAGGTAAACTTTTTTGCATTAAATTAAATTGTAAAATTAAACATGCATGTTTATGTTATGTCTGTGAGCATTCAGTATCTAACCGTCAGAAGATAGTTGTCAGTGCAATCATCCTTTGAGGGATCAGGGAAAAAGTCTCAGTAATGCAACAAGAAATCAGCTGGTGACTTGATTCAGACAATTTCCAGCTTTTTAATGACCTTTTCAATGCACAATATTGAAGTGCTGCCAGGCAGCACAAACAATCCTCAGTGTGGGAGTTGTTACTGTGGGGAGAAGACTAAAAATTTGCTATTTTAGGTATCAGCAAAATTATGTCAGAGGAAGCAAAGACACATATGAAACCTATATAAACAGAAAGAATTTCCATGGATGCATATTGACTATTCATTCAGGCGGCTATGGCAAGGCAAATCATATGTAAAGCACAATGTGAACACTTTGTAATTCACAGTGCTTTAGAGGAAAATAACTCTACAACACCACTAGATTAAGTGATAATTTCTCTACTTTCCTATTTTGTACTTTTGCAGTCTTGTTGGTTTTGTGCCTGACTTTTTACGTCAGTTCATCTGCTTTGAAGACGTTTCATTGACCTGTCAAAGAAGTAAATCAACCCAGAGCTGACCTCTGTAGATACTGGGAAAGCTAAACATACTACAGCAAAGTTAGTGACAGAATCTAAACTGACTGTAGAAGAGCATTGTTTAGAATTGGTTATGGCTTCCTGTGTCTCTCACTGTTAATTGGCTGCTTTGGAAAGCACCATCGCAGAGTTATACTGTGCTGCCATCACCATGATTTACCAAATAGATGGTTGTAATGGAGTGAAGTTCAGCCCTGGGTTTCCTGTGTTCAATGCTGTTTTTGGAAACTTTGTCCAAATGGTTCAAGAAGATTAGGCTCCATGGTTTCTGATGCTTAATTTCATGTGATCTGTTGAATGTTTTTAAGTCAGAAGCTGTTTTATCTTGGTTATTTTTGGATTGCTGCAATGATTGTCATTCTCAACGCTCTTTTTTTATCCTTGATTACTTAGTTTGACCAGGCAGCTCAATGACATCTGCTGGATATTGCCAGTTTCATCTGTGTTATACAAGACAGGCTGCTGATTGGTTGCTGCAGAAAGTTTGCTGTCTCCTTCTCTGCTTTTTCCCAATCCTGTCTCAAAGGAATTTCACTTCATGTCTTGATTTCCCCTGACATACACCAAGAGCAGTTGAGGTTTGGTGCAGACAAACATTTGCTTTTTCAGTTGTGTCCAGAATAATTAATTTAGGTTATTTTAGATTGAATCTGTAACATATAAGTTATTGACTGGTAACGCAGAAGAGTCTAAAATGCTCTGTATGAGAACGCACATACAGAACTGCTCCTGTTACAGAACGCACTGCATTGCTCGTGATAACCGTATTACTTTGCATAACACAGGGTGACTATTTTGCCTGTTTCCTCTGAGGGACTGACTCACAGAGACTGAAAAATCTACCAGCAGTGAAAATGTTTTAATTTCATTTGGACCTAAGTTTAGTTCATGCTTCTGCACTTATTTTTCTGCACTTAAATATTGCATAAAAATTCATAGTTTGTGAAGAATCATATTTGTTGTTTCATTAAAAAAAAAAAAATTCTGAACATTATGGTATATTACCGAGGCTGTCCTCATGTCAAAGTGAAAATGTTCTCCAGTAAATGTCTGTTCTGTGTGTTTGTATAAACCTTTGCACAATCCAATTCTGACCACCTGGCCTCTTATGCAATCAGGCAGATGGTTTTATAGATTCATACATTAACTTCATGACAAATTTTAGAGAGCATGCACACTGAATATCACCTCAATTCACTAAAGCTGTTGTTTGATACTATTTATATTTATACGGTTACTAGTTGTACTGTGTATGAGATAATATGATGTTTAAAAAGCTTCTTTCATGGAATATAAATTCCTTAAAAATAAGTATAAAAAAGACCAAACAATGAAGCGTGTGCGTACAGCTACCAGTTTATACACTTTCACAGCTCTTAAAGCGCCAGTGATTGTTTTGTTGCAAGGTCATGAGAAAAATTCCAGCTCAGCAAGAGGACAAATATTTTTTTCTACTTTATGGCATCATTGGACTAAAATGATCCCATCTGAACTTTGTGGTTTATTTAATTTATGGAGAGGTCAGGGTGTATACAAATACCACAGAGGCTTTGTTAATCATCTGTTGCCATGAGGGGCATCAGGAAGTAGTATTATGTTTAAGGATGGAAGGCTATGCAGATGGACAGGGAAATTAAGATGTTTAATCTACTCAAATGATGCAACCCAGTGGTTGTGCCAGGATTACATAATCTGATCCTAAATCATGGGTAAAACGTGCCATCTGGTCTGAGGTGTGCTTACGGCCAGGCTGTCTGGTGACGGTGAGCCAAGAACAGCGGTTTGTTTGGGATTATTTTCTATTTTTAGCTCTTTATTGAAGTCACTTTTATCTTGATTTAAGTATCTAATTGAAGCCACTGTAACTGAGTAGATATCAAAACATGTGGCTTCTCTTGCAGTGAAGTTGTGTAACTCTCCTTAAATGGTTTCTCCTAATGTTACTGGTCAAACTCACACAAATCTGGCCTCTCAGTGAATCACATGCATATCATTAGGTACAATCCAACAATAAACATAAAGAATAATCTCAATATGTTTTAATATCATTGAAAAAATATATTTTTTTCAGTAGTTCAAAAAATGAAACTCATTAAATACTTATTGCACACAGAGTAATATATTTCAAGCATTAATTTTGATAATTTTGATGAACATTATTTACAGCTACTTAAAATACAAAAATCTGCTTCTTAAACAATTTGAATATGACATAATCATAAAAACGATTTTTAATCTAGAAACATGAACCCTACTGAAATGTATGTCCATCTACTGTACACTATATCCACTCATTACTTGGTTGGGCTACTTTTACATGAAATACTGCATCAAAGCCGCGTGGTGTGGAGGTGATTAAACTGTGGTTCTGCTGAGAGGTTCAGGAGGCCCGGTTTGCTTTAATAGTTCCCTTCTGCTTATCTGCATTGTTTGCTGACTCTCGTTTTCCTCCTGACAACTCTCCACAGATTTTCTTTGGGATTGAAGGCAGGCCAGATTGCTGGCCACTAAAGCACAGTGAGCCCATGTTCATTAAAGCAGATATTGGAACTATTGGTTGGTTGGGTAAGTGCCAAATCTTGCAGGAAAATGAAATTGGCCTCTTCATAAAACTTGTCAGCTGCCTGCATTGACTTCAGACTTGATAAAACTTGAAGTTTGAATCCAGCTGCAGTCCAAATTTTATGAATCTGCCCTTTTCCTGACCCTAGACCTGTATGAGTCCTGAATAGACGGAAGGTCAGTCCTGATGATTCTCTCTGCAGACCTGATTTGTTCGTTGCAGTCTGGACATGTCCTGTTTTGCGAATTAGGCAAACCACACTGAGATGCATCAAGACAGGACAGACTGAATTATGGCAGTGTATCCCCCAAGGCTTTGAATGAGCTTTGCTTTACAGTTCTCACAAGGCTGCAGATATTCTTGTGGCCTGTGCACCTTTTTCTACCACAATTTGTTTCTACCACGCAACCTTTCATTATTATACTTTGCCAGCTTCGTTACTAATGACCTTTTGTTGCTTACCCTCCTTATAGTTGGTGTCAGGGACTGTCTACTGGAAAACCTGTAGTCTTCCTCATGATTGTGTAATACGCCACATAACGTTTTTGTATAATAAAATACAATCAGATTGAGAAAAAAAAGCTTTTGTTTACCTCACTTTATTGTGAATTATTCAAACATTTTTTGTGGTTAAATAAGAAAGCAGGTTCTGCCGATGATTTTGTGAGATTGATTATAAAATTGTCTTAAGAAACTTAAATACTAAAATTGATCAAATGCTTTGCAAAATCTGGTTCTGTTTGTGTTTGTAGCCTGTGGGTCAAATCAGGACGCACTGGGCTTGTTTTTCTGGGTTTAAAATGTAAAATTAAATAATCCTTCCTTCCCCACAGAAAAACCCCCTTTAATATTGAGTGAATTATAGTGCTGCAGCCAAAGTTTTTGTTTTATTTCACAAAGAATTATGCTTTTCAATATGCATTATTTTATTGCATTAATTACATTGGATTGCTTGTTAGATCGGATTTTTATACTGAGCGTAACTTTTCATTTGTTCCTAGTTCAACTTGAGGAATAATTGTGTAACAAAAGGCAGTAGTTGAATATTCAGCGGATGATAAATGCCGCTTTTAGCACTTGATGTGAACCCAGCTCTTTGTTTGATGTGCTGCCAGGTGCAGGATAAAACATCCTCCAACGGCTTACACAATGTTTCTGTAGAAGAGGCAGCTGCCTTAATAATGGAACTGGAAGCGAGCAGTGCAGAATGACAATCAAGATTTTCATCTCTCTGCTTCTGTAAATCAAAATTGTCTGGCCTAATGCTGTAGTAAATGAAACTGACAAAGCATCTTCGGCTTGCTTGGCTCTTAGCATAACAGATCAACGTCTTTGAAAACTTTAAATTTCCATAAATAAAAAAGGCAGATTCTCTGTAAACCTAAGAGATGGTTATATATTAATATTCCAGTAGATCAAGAAGTTCTGAAATACTAAGACTAGCACAATTGTCCCAAGCAACAAAGTCAATTAAGTTCCCTTCATTTTCCTTTCTGATGCTCAGTTTGAACTCCAGCTAGTCTTCTTCAACCACATATGGATGTGTAAAAGAACTGAGTTGCTGCCATGCAAATGGCTGATTGGCTATTGAACAGGTGTACCTAATAAAGTGGCCTTCCAACATGTATTTCCTGTAGCTCCCAGCATCATGAGAGTCAGGCATCCATTTATTCTTTCATTTTGTTTTCCCGCATTATCCTGCTCAGGGTCAAAGGAGGGCTGGAGCCCATCCCAGCTGTCACAAACTGGGAGCCAGGGAACAACTTGGACACAATGCCATCCATCACTGGACTCTTTTCACTTAATGCAACACGTGAGATATAGCCTCACAGGTTCCAGAGTAAAGTGTTCTGCGTCTAGCTGTTCAGGTTAAGGCGTCAGTGAATAAACCTAACAAAGGGCAGAGATTGGAGGCCATGAATCAACCTAACCTGTGCAGAAAATTACAGATTGGGTCAGCGGGAAACAAAACCTGGATATGGCAACCGCAGAAGGTAATACATGCATTTTCTGTCCACAGTGATTAAACATCAATAAGTTTCTACAAGATAAGACAAGCTTTGATTCCTCAGACTTTTCAGTGATTTTATTTAATATATTGTCCATTATCCAGACTTCTCACAGAATAATCAAGCCAGCTGATCAGTTTAGAATTACACAGCTATGATCTGCAGGATGCAGAAGTGTTTGTTAAAGAATCATCTCTTACTGAGGACCTCCTAATATGTCTTTGCAAATCCAGTCCCTTCTGGTGTTGGTGCAGGAAATTAGAAGCTGATTTTCCAGTGTAAAATGTTCAGGGAATCTTGGCAGTCTTGGAAAAAGGAGAAACTTGGAAAATATGAGTTAAAACATTATTTAAAATTCCTTTGGGATTGCAAAAGTATTCTTAATTAAATTGTCTGGAAAGTATAAAATTTGCTTTTCACTTTTCCAGGTCACAATATCTTTAAAAAAAGAAAACAGGAAAACTAATTTTGTGATCTAGAAGATAAGAAAATAATTTTTAACAACATAGGTTGTTTTTAATCATAATAAAACAAGAGAGAAAAAATAGGTTTTATAAGAGCCCTATTTTTATAGTCAGTGTTACCAATTTTAAAGTAAAGTTAATTTAACTTGCCAAATAAACAAAAAACATGCTCTTTATCGAACTGTTGGATTGGAACAGACCACATCATCATATTGATTAATGATTTTTAGCTTCTACAAGTAAACTGCTAGGTATTTTTTTCTTTTCACTCCAATGTTTTGAATCTCTTTGAAAATTCAGTCTGGAAAAGTCTGGAATTTTGAAATAAAAATGTTTGGCAACTAAATATTCTGTTTTACCCATCCACCGTCATTTCATGAACAGAGAGGGCTTCAGAGAAATTATTTAAATGACTTTGGCATTTGGCAACCTCAAAGCCTTTTAAAGCAACATCACACAATCATTTAGACATTTTATATTTCCCCTTCAACTACTTTGTAGCTTCACACATGCCTGTGAAATAAATGTTTTATAGCAATGTATCAATGATGACTTTTTCAGATTTTGTTAAGCCACAGAAATCTGACACCACGAGTTTCCAACAGCATAACAACAGATCTATTAAAATTTTTATAATCACACTGAAACTATCTCTTTGGATTTGCTTCTTTTGGGAAGTGGAGCAGCATTTCTTTTTTCTTTTACTCCTTTTAAAGCAAAAACCTTCTGAAATTATCTCTGGTTGAGGAAAGAAATAATACATATTTGTGTGTTGAAACAAAGTAAATCTGGTGTTTGTTTCTTAGTTTAAAATTGTGTCTCTCAAAGTCCTGCAAGCTGCACAAAAATGAATAATTGACGGTTTTGGGTGAGAAAACATACGGGGTATGATGGGATACAACCCAGTGACCTGAATTTGTCGTATGTGACTTCTTTGCCTTAATGCTTTTGAGTTCTCACAATGATGATGAACTAACTAGAATTTTAGATAGTTTTAGCTTAGATTTACAAACTGCTCTGCTTCCTGTAACATTTTGAAAGCTTGAAAATGATCATAAAATTCTCTATTGAAAAAATAAATGCTCGGTCGTCCACCAGATAGACAGAGAAGAACAAAAGAACCATCAGGGATAAAGTAGGCGCGCCTGATCATAACAGAAATGCTCTAAAGGAGCTGAACAAAACTGATAAACAGACTCTGTTGCTATTTTCACATTTGTCATGAAATCTCAATGTAGGCAGGAGTGTCACAAACGCTAGTGAAGGTATGATGAAGTATATAGTATAATTTGATAAATGCGTAAGAAACAATAAAATCCATTTTTCACATGAGTTTAATTTCTCATACAAGGATGCATGGAAGTTTTATGAGCACCAGCTAACCTTAAGCTTCTGCAACACTGTTTCACATTTAGCCACATATAAATGAATCTAAAACAAACGTTAACTTAGGTCTGACCATAAAGACATGAAGTGCAATTTGTGCAACAACTAACATGTCATGTTTTTAAGCATATGTATTGCTTATGATGTGCCGCCATTTTGTATAGTGCTTTTGTGTAGTCAGGAATAAATAAGTTGCTTTTGTTGCGACCACATTGGTTCATTTTTATTTTATTTTTCGTTCTTATCAATGTCCTGACCATCTGGAACTCAATATTCAAAGCTCTATACAGCTAATGAGTGCCCCCAAGTGATTAAATAAATATTAGCAGAATTAGTCAGAAAGTCAATCAGACTGTGCTGCAATTAGAGCCACTTCAAGCATTTGGCATACTGAGGTGACTCCGTCAAACTTTTGAATTAAAAATCTGTTTGAACAATGTCTAAATTGCCCCTACAAACCTACGCTAAAAGTGAAGTATATTTGGTCTGTAAAGTATTTTTTTTGTTTAATAAATAAAAAGTAAAAACATTAGTAAATTAATTACAAATAATGTTTGTATTCTTGTATGTCTTATATGTACAATAATACAAACATTATTTGTATTTCGTTTATTTAAAATGACAAAGAGCGGTTCAGAAGCCTTCATGAGGACTACCACAACAAAGCATGTGACACTGCCCGGTATGGCAGAGCCAGGGTCCCATCCTGGAGCTAGGGCTGGGGTCGGGACTCGTTGTCAAGCGCCTGGTGGCCGGATTATTCCTCGCGGGACCTGGCTAGGCTAAGCCCGAATGAGAGACGCGATGCCATCCCCCAGTGGGCTCACCACCTGGAGGGGGAACCATGAGGGACCGGTGCAAAAAGAATCGGGCAGCGGACAACGGTGGAGACCTCGACGGACAATTCTCCGGATGTTGTATATATATGTTTTTTCATGTATAAAATTATCCACCGGGATAATTATCTGGAACACAGTCCAACCGGAACTTAAGGCTCAGAGGTTTTGATGTGCGGGGGTGTGGCAGGAGAAGTGGAGAGGAGAGACTCTGCTGTATGAACTGGTAATGCTTCAAAGTTTGTCTTAAGAAGTTAGCATTTTGGGATATATGAGGAACTTTTTGTCTCAGCCACAGCAATAACGAAGACAAGGACATCCTTTGATTAGCTTTTTTATTTTTTTTAAACATCTGTTGTCAAATGAACATGACATTTATAATGCTTTCTTTTTAATTCAAAGCACTGAACTATATCTCATAAATTATGTCCGACTGAACATTTGCACTGTATCTTCAACAGCTGTAAAATAGGGAACACAAATATTGTTTCTTGCTATTTATTAGTTAGATGCACCTGCCTTACTTTAATCATCTCCCTCATGCTGTGTATCAGTATTTTGACCTGGTCCCTTGCTGCCTGACCCATTCTTTATGTGCACTTCATTATTATTTGCTTTATGTATTACTTTCTATTGTTCAGAAGGCTAATTCTCACAGTCCAGGTAATCACATTGGTATGTACAGCAGTAGCTATTAAACTGCAGCTGGTAAATTGAAAGTTGCTGTTGTTGCACCTGATTGTTGTGTTTACTGTTGCGATAATGCACTGGAAAATTACAGCTGTCTGCCCTGTATGTAGCTGAATGAAAATAAAGTTGAGTTTGATTATTATATTATTATTAAGTTTTTTTCATGGTGGCGTTATGTGCAAATCACATAAAACATATGAATGTTATTTATGAAAAAAAAAACAGCTAAAGTGTATGAAAAACAGAATGAAATAAATTTTGAGTTTTCCGTTGGATGATCTTAATGCTTCAAGTGTCAGACGTTTTGTATTTTTTTTTACTTCTGAAAAGTTGGAATTCTGTATTTGTAATCTCGTCCCACTTAGCTTAAAATTATTGTAAAAGCAAAAGTACACCATGTGTCACGTGTAGGAGTTTGTTGTTGAGATTGTCTTTTTTTCCAAGTTTTTAAAATTATTTAAATCCAACCTCAAGTGTACAAAATCACATACCACAGATTGCATCACTTCATTTTTAATCAAAGGTGAAATCCAGATACATACAAAATCAGTAAAACCTTGCAATTTTAAGTAGCTGCTCTTTCTTTTTAACATGAATATAACTCTGTCCCGATTCAACTTGGAAAACCAGTGGGATTTGTTATAATTGTACTTAGTGACCAGACTAATACTAGTCAAACAAGCCAATAAAAACGCATTTGTCTTGATATTATGCTTTCACACATAGCAGCCATATCGGATTTTCAGATCAGGGTTGGTGAGAAACCCTTCCAAGTTGAAACTGCAAATGTTTCGACTTGAAACTGGAAAATTAGACATCTGGAAATGTTAGCAATCAATATGGGAGGGTAATTACTCTAGATGCAACCACAGAGACATAGATTGGACTCTAAAGGTGCTGTCATGCTGTTTGGTGTGTCACTTTATTTGAATCCAAGCATGTAGAAATGAAGTGCCTTTTTTTTTTAAATCACAAAGTAATGTCCCATTCCATCTACTATATGCCAAGAAATTTCTGGACTAGATTAAAATAACCTGTGGCCGTTTGCCTTAGGTGGAGATCAAACTGCATCCAATACAATGCAGCAGCTTATGATTCTCCCATTTGGCATATTGTGTGAATATTTAAATGAAAAAGAAAAATGTGCACTCTTTTTCCATTTTCATCAGTGCAGACAAAGTGTGCATAGCATAGCAGTACATTTAGTAATGTTATTAAATAGTCATTGGTGCAAGAAGCTCTTAAATAAATAAATTTTGTAGGATTTGTAGATAGGGTGATACAGTATATGTGATGCTGCTTATCTTTGTATGACAATGAAACGCCATGCAAATACACTGTAGTTTGGCTAGTTTTGGTTTAGGTGATACATTTTTTTCAAGTCCTGTTGTACTTGCAAAACAATTTGACCAAACAAAAAACTGCTTAACTCATTGTGGCTAATTTGCTAGCTTAGCACATAACTTATTTGATCTTATTAGCTTTGAATAGCACTTACTGGTAAAACATTTCATTACTTTATTAAAGCAACTAATCAGTTTGTTAGTTTATCTCTCACTAAGTAGGGCTCAGAAAGCATTGGCGGTGAAGCTTTCCAGCACTCTGCAGAGTGCTGGAACGCTTCTTATTGTGTCTATTATTTTATTCTTATTGTGAATAAAGAATATTTTAAATAAAAATAATAATAATAACATTAATAATAGTAATAATAATACATAATAATAAATAATAAATAAAGAATAATAAATAAAGAATAAAGAATATTTTATTCTTATTCTTTTATTTTATTCTTATTGTGTCTTTGTCTCTTTCTCATGTGTTGGACATGGGATGGGAGCCATCAGTGGATAATCAGTGATTTTCTTTGTGTACCAATGATGTTGTTATGTTAAGACTTTTGAATTTTCTTTTCTTTTATGTGGTTGTTAGTATAGTATTTAAATTCTTTTCAAAAATTTGTCGAAGAAAGTGGATTGTAGCTCCAGGTTCACGTTAACTGGCAATCTCATTTCTTTTGACTTTCTCAGTATGAGATACAGCTCACAGCTTTCATTAGTATGGGGTGGCTCAGGAAATAAATGGTACAATCACTGGCTCCACTGGGCCTTTTGGCTCATCTTTAACTGGCCCCATTCTCATCCAACAGTTTAGGAATGTCCTGTGTAGATGAGTGTAATGAAAATGAGTTGCTGTGCAGCTTGCAGTGCAGGCATCTAGGGGTATAAGCAGTAAATTATGAATGCATATTTCAGTGGACTGTTTCTGAAAAGCTGCAAAGGGAACTGAGATGAAAGTAAGTCACGTTCCCCTTTAAACATTGGGGGAGGGGCTTCATTTTATGAACATATATCCTGAACTGCTGCACTGAAGCTTCAGGTTTATTAGAAGGTCAGGGCAACGAGACGGAAGATGGTTATCGTTGTAATTAGCCTCTTGATTGTTCCAGTAATCTGGTAGATCTAACATGATCATGTTGCTCTCTTGCTGCTGATACAACCTATAAAATAACCTCAAATAGCATTCATAAAACAAGGACCTGCTAATTTAAATGCTGAAATCTAAATGTATTGTGTCTGGCATGACCTTTCTCTGCAGGAGAGGGCATGTATGCGAGGGCATGTGAGCTGAAAGACAAAATATTTGAAATCCTGGCAAATGTATTTTTGATTTGTAGTCAAGCCATATTTGCTACATTTCACAATATACAAAGCTGTCCTATCAAACAAATACCTTTGCTGTCATAAGTTGAACTGGTGTAGGACTTAAAAGCAGAATTATATGAAGAGTCTAAAACAGAAAACCAAAGCAACAGGGACTACAAGGCGCACAAGATGGGTTGAGAATACAGGAACATTATGGAAAATCAAGAAAGAAGTGAATAGAAAAGAGAATATATTCTGGAAGTAATGATTACTAGAACAATGAATGAAAGAGTCTAACTGTGAGAGCTCCAGCTGTGGGGACCGTTAACAGAGGTCCTGAGAAATAATGGCTATAAATGTCATAGAGGCTATGTAAAGGAAGAAAATAAATGAACAAGATAAGCACAGAAAAAAGGGATGATTAAAATAATCACTAAACAAAACATGAATAAACACAGGCCTCTACTCACAGGCAAAATAAACCAACATGATACAGAATTCAAAACCCCAGGAACAAACAGAACCCAAATCCTTGAGATTGTGACATTATTAGACAAAATTAATAAATATTTGATTTATTCTAGCAGTTTCAGGAAGACTGAACAGAGAAACTGTTTGCTGCAGTAAGGCAGTGCAGTAGGTGGTTTCAATTTATTGCCAAAATGTGCACTCCTAAACATATAATCATAGCTGCAAAGTGAAAACATAAACATCAGTGAATAGTATGTACCATCAAAATGCTGAAGTCACTCCTACATTAGCATTTTGGCAGCATCTGCTTGATTCAAGGGGCAATTTAGTTATCTAGTTTTAGTTTTTCATACAGTGCCTGACTCACAGCAGCCAAATATTAAACAGTCAAACAGAGGCTGCAGAGGTTCAAGTGTTTTTTTAGTGTTCTGCCTGCAGATGTATTCAAATTACTTTTGGTGATTCATCTGATCACTTTGGATTTCAATTCGTGAATGTAAGATTTTTAAGAGTTATTTGTATTGCTTATTATATTTTACATTGTGTTGCTTCACTATTTCATTAACCATCATTAACATATTGTAGGTACAATGTTTTTGAAAACCTCATTTATAATTTTTCCAAATATAAAAACACAGAAATTAAATGAAAAGAGGTAGGTGATTGAGAAAAACAAATAAATACAATAATGACAAAACTAAACCATATTGGCACAAAATGTAAATAAACAGATGAAACTTAATGGCAGGAACACGTCTTTGCTACATTTAAATAAAGCACAACACAGACAAAAAGACAGGACAGCCTGCATGCTGAAAAAGTGCAACAAGAAGAAACAAAGTTTGTACTTGAAGATATATTCTGGTGTTTAACATGTTTCATAATCAAAAACCAAGTTTCTCTAGATTTTTCATGGTGATGGACTACTTTATCTTACCATCGAAAGCTTTTCACTAATCCAATTATTAAAGGAAGGAGGTTTATGTGATTTCTACTGACGAAGGATCAGCCTTTGAGCCTTAAGAAAAGCTGAAGTCATTGCTCTAAATTAGATGTTGAAACCACAACTTCTGAAGGAAGAGCCCCAAAGATGGAAAAGAAAGGTGAAGGTAGTATTGCAATATTACATAAGTGTGATTGGACTTAAAACCCTTGGTTTGAAGGACAATACGAGAACATGTTTCCCAAAGAGGCTGAGTTATGAGGACATCTTGCAACATTTTTAAAGCAGTTTTGACAACTTGTTTTTATTTAAATAAAGTTGGCCTTGTCTTTCACTTTATTCCTTCATAACACAAAGATCCCATCATTGGAGCCTTTAGTTAAACTAGCCTGGTTGGTTGTCGCATTTTGTGAAATCACTGTGGTTATGCAATCCCTTAACTCTCTGATACCATCAAGCCTTGTTCTACTTATTGGAACATCCAGTTAGAAAATCTGGAGCATGGTGTCCAACACAGAGCTTGGTGCCTGATACTTTTGGGTCTTAACGTGCAACCCAGAAGTGCTCAGTTAGATTGGAATCTGGGCAGATTGTCAAGTTCAGAAAGCTGATCTGGAGCAGTGGTTTTGGTGCGTGTGTTTAGTTTGTTTCTGCTGTGATAAGGACCATTGTTCTTTTTGGGGTGGTGGATTGCTGTTGTCAAGAGGCACCGTTGACATGGCAGGGGACTGTTTTAGTGTGAAGCAGAGTAACTCTGCAAAATGACAAGGCAATTTATGAGACAATTTGTTACTATTTACTTTTAGTCTACATGGTCTTTTTAATGGTTGTGGGTTTTTTCATTTTACTTATTGTTTTTGATATTTGATATTTTAAATAACAATATTTTAATATTTTTTGTGAAGCACTTTGTGATCCCAGAGAACTATCAGTTCAAAAGTTCACATATAGTCAACAAACAACTGAATGATCGTGTGTCTCTCAGGTTCTGCGTCGGGCTTTTGCTGGATTTTCTACCATTGCTTTGGTTTACAAATTACAGATGTGGTTCATCTGCTGTAAATTGTTTTTTAGACTGATGTTTCTTTTGTTGTCCTCTTTTCTCATTGTTCAATCAAAGATGTCAGGTATGGACTGGACTGAGAATGAGAACAAAACACAACCACAGATGCAAAGAATGACCTGCATATTATTTTAATTTCCTTTCTGC
Source organism: Girardinichthys multiradiatus (assembly GCF_021462225.1). NCBI lineage: Eukaryota > Metazoa > Chordata > Actinopteri > Cyprinodontiformes > Goodeidae > Girardinichthys > Girardinichthys multiradiatus. The sequence continues at coordinate 23,578,035 of NC_061795.1, read as the reverse complement.
ATCCCTCTCCCTCCTCAGGCATGCACACCAGCATCAGCGAGATCCTGAAGGAGAAGAGCCTGAAACCATCTCGCCGCAGCCTGCCCTGCCTGGCTCAGAGTCAGACTCATCCCATCAACCTCAACCACTTCCTGTCTGTGCCTTTGAGCCCAGATCCCAAACCAGAAGTTGAGGATCTGAGTCAGAGCATCAGCACATCCTGCAGCCTTCTGCCACCACAGACAGGCAGGTCTAAAGTTTCTGTAACCCAGTTCAGCAGATTGGGTAGAGATGCAGGGCTTCATATTGAAGTTTACCATGTAGTTGTTTCCAGTGATGAGTCAGAACTGCTTATGTCTGGACTGTCACTTGTTTGGTTTTATTGTTTGAATGCCTCCTTTCATGTAAATTCAAAATTGACCAGTCATTTTCTATGTCTGCAGACAGAAGGGTTCAGGTTTGTTGTAAATATCGTGTATCATGGTCTGTAAAAGCATCAACATCTGTTGCACCTCATTTTACACACTGATAAATTCAAACACGGGCTGCACGGTGGAGCAGTTGGTAGCACTGTTGCCTTGTAGCAAGAAGGTCCTGGGTTCGATTCCTGGCCGGGGGTCTTTCTGCATGGAGTTTGCATGTTCTCCCCGTGCATGCGAGGGTCCTCACCGGGTACTCCGGCTTCCTCCCACAGTCCAAAGACATGCCTGTTAGGTTAATTGGCCCTTAGGTGTATGAATGAGTGTGTGCATGGTTGTTTGTGTGTTGCCCTGCGATAGACTGGCGACCTGTCCAGGATGTATCCCACCTCTCGCCCATAGACTGCTGGAGATAGGCACCAGCTTCCCTGCGACCCACTATGGAATAAGCGGTAGAAAATGACTGACTGACTGACATATAAAGCCCTTAATAATCAAGCTAAAAATACAGGATTAAATTGAAGAAGGCTAAAACACTTAAGTTTTTTTTATGTAATGACATGACTCTGAGTTGGCTCTCTGGTTGCAGAAAAACAAAGTGTTTCTTTTGCAAAGCTTGCTAAGTTGAGATGGCATTACTTATTTTATTTTATTTTTTACAAAACCGCACCATTTTTACATTGGTGTGTTGAAAATTCCCTCTGATACCTGCAAAAAGCTCAGTGTTAATCAGCTTTGCTTTGAAGAGCAGATTTGTGTCATAGCATTTGTTGTTAACTGGGTGAAACAGTTAAATACCATATGTTTTGTCTTGTTCTTTGGAGGTGTAATAGAAATTCCCTCACTAACTCAGATCACCATATCTGTGAGAGGTGGAAACACCAGGTTCATGCTTCAATATTCAAAGGTCAAAGATCAACGTAGTCATTGCAAGTCCTGGGAGCTTGGAAACAGAAAACTATCATGAAGGTCACAGAGCAGCACTGCTTCCTTTATGCTATTATTTTCAGACTTGGTTTTAGCACAGCTGCATTGTGAGTCACTGCCAGATGATTTGATAGCTGCAAATATATATTTGTGATTGGATTAATTAAAAGGCTGTCAAACATGAAATTAAGAAGAAATAATTTGTGCTGCTCAGTAACATCATACATTTCTCACGCAAGACAGCTTAATTACTTGAACATCTTGTAAACAGTCACTTTTACTTTTGAAAAACCAAAGCCCTCTAAATAGAACTGAATGGAAAAGTTTCCACATGTTTTGCTGTGTTAGATTCACTATTTCATTAAGAGGAACGACAATTATTTTCTGGGGACTGAAGGTCCTGTTGGTCTTCCTTTGTGATTTTAGCTATAAGAAACAATTTGTTTGTGAACATTAGAGGCGAAGATATAAAGGAGACTTTTCTGCTTTTTCTTACAATCTGACAGTCTTCTGGGATTCAGATGAAAGATACTATACAATAGTGAAATATACTTAACATTGTAAGAACTAAGCATGAGAGTAATATAGTTCAACAGCTCCCTTTCTAACCTTGTCTTCACAGCTCTTTCCCTTGCAGCTGAATTTAGGAACAAGTCACTTGTATCAACTGCTCATCTATGTTCTGCAGGGCTTGCATGTTTTTAGATTTTAAAAGCACCTTTTGTACTTACAAACCTGTGTTGCAGCTGTATGTGTCAGTACTATGTCTATCAGTTCAAACTCTTCAGGGTACACTTTATTAGCTTTGATAAACTTACTTTTCAATTGAAATACCTGACCTGCCTTTTTATCCCCTTTTAGTTTAAAGCACATTTCCTTGTCAGCCATGCTTAATTTGAGATACATTTTGCTTAAACACACTACAGGCTGATCCAACTTTGATGTAATGTCCTTAAAACAAGTCAAAATGAGGCTCAGTATTGTGTGTGGCCTCCACGTGTCTGTATGACCTCCCTACAACGCCTGGGCATGCTCCTGATGAGACGGTGGATGGTCTCCTGAGGGATCTCCTCCCAGACCTGGACTAAAGCATCCGCCAACTCCTGGACAGTCTGTGGTGCAACGTGACGTTGGTGGATGGAGCGAGACATGATGTTCCAGATGTGGTCAATCAGATTCAGGTCTGGTTAACAGGCGGGCCAGTCCATAGCTTCAATGTCTTCATCTTGCAGGAACTGCTGACACACTCCAGCCACATGAGGTCTAGCATTGTCCTGCATTAGGAGAAACCCAGGGCCAACCGCACCAGCATATGGTCTCACAAGGTGTCTGAGGATCTCATCCCGGCACCTAATGGCAGTCAGGCTACCTCTAGCTGTGCGGCCCTCCAAAGAAATGCCACCCAGCACCATTACTGACCCACTGCCAAACCAGTCATGCTGAAGGATGTTGCAGGCAGCAGATCGCTCTCCACGGTGTCTCCAAACTCTGTCACGTCTTTCACATGTGCTCAGTGTGAACCTGCTTTCATCTGTGAAGAGCACAGGGCGCCAGTGGCGAATTTGCCAATCCTGGTGTTCTCTGGCAAACGCCAAGCGTCCTGCACGGTGTTGGGCTGTGAGCACAACCTCCATTTGTGGACGTTGGGCCCTCATACCATCCTCATGGAGTCGGTTTCTAACCATTTGTGCAGACACATGCACATTTGTGGCCTGCTGGAGGTCATTTTGCAGGGCTCTGGCAGTGCTCTTCCTGTTCCTCCTTGCACAAAGGCAGAGGTAGCGGTCCTGCTGCTGGGTTGTTGGTCTCCTCCACGTTTCCTGGTGTACTGGCCTGTCTCCTGGTAGCACCTCTAGGCTCTGGACACTACGCTGACAGACACAGCAAACTTTCTTGCCACAGCCCGCATTGATGTGCCATCCTGGATGAGCTGCACTACCTGAGCCACTTGTGTGGGTTGTAGAGTCAGTCTCATGCTACCACGAGTGTGAAAGCACCACCAACATTAGTGACCAAAACATCAGCCAGAAAGCATAGGTACTGAGAAGTGGTCTGTGGTCCCCACCTGCAGAACCACTCCTTTGAGCGTGTCTTGCTAATCACCAAAGATTTCCCTCTGTTGTCTATTCTATTTGCACAACATCATGTGAAATTGATTGTCAATCAGTGTTGCTTCCTAAGTGGACAGTTTGATTTCACAGTTTGATTCACTTGGAGTTATATTGTGTTAAGTGTTCCCTTTATTTTTGAGCAGTGTATTTTATATGCATGTATTTAACTGAAAAACAGCTCCTTGGAAAAGTATTTTTACCCATTCTTCATTTTTGACATTTTTTCTCAATACAGTCTCAAATGTCAATGCATTTTATGGGGATCTTATGTGATAGACCAACAAAAATTGTATGTGAAAGGAAAATACTATTTTACAAATAAAAATCTGAAAAGTTTGGCATGCAGATGTCTTCAGACCCCTTTACTCTTTAATGCTAAGTGTGCCACAATGGCAACCAAATCATGGGCAACGAGGACAAAAGAGAAGCAGCCAAGAGGCCCATAGTAACTTTGGGGGAGCAGCAGATTCCCATAGTGACAATTTTACCGTGCGCCATGGAGGAGAGAGGCCATGTATGTAGAAGGTGTTCTGATCAAATTAGACCAAAATTAAGCCTTTTGACTGTCAAAATGCCAATGTTATTCAGTAAATTACTCTTAACACAACATCCCCACGGTCAAACATTGTGGTGGCAGTATCATGTTATAGGGAGGCTTTGCTTAAGCATCAACAGGAAAGCTGCTCAGAGTTTATGAGAAGATGGATGGAAATAAATCCAGGACAGTCCTGAAGGAAATCATGTTAGAGGCTGCAGAAGGCTTGATACAGAGGTGGAGGTTCACCTTCTGACAGGACAGTGACCTTAAATATACGGCGGTTACAATGGAAGGGATTAGATCACAGTTGATCCATGTGGCCGAAATACAGAACTAAATCCAACTGAGAGTCGGCATCAGATTATTTAGCAAAGGTGAATGGGGAAAAACATTTTGTAAACGTTTACCTTGCATTTTAGTTACGCACTACTTTGTGTTGGTTAAACCGATTGTGATTATAATGTGACACAAAGCCAAAAAGCTGAAACTGCACCAATACTTTTGCACTGTTTTCATACGAACGTGAAATCATCTGTTTTGAGTTTTTTAGTCAATAATGATTTCAGTCACCCAAATATAAACCCTTAGGCTCAGAATAACTGACTGTTTTTCACAACAGTTCACCTTTAATATCCAGAATGGCAGAAAACAAGAGATGCCGTTAACATCCATGCCCGGATCTTTTAAATCGAATCTAGGTGTGCTTTGCTGAAACCCACAAACAACATGTTTTCTTTTCATCAGATCAATTTTAAATGTCTATAGACAGATAAACAAAAGTATTGATTGAAAGTATTGAGCAACAAACAAATTATTAAAGCAGAAGCGATGGTTTGAGTGCTTTCTCATAGAGTCTCATTGATTGCATTGTGTCTCTGTGCAGCAGAAGATGTCAAAGACAGCTACGTGGAAGAGACCGAAGTGAGCACATGTGAAACAAGAGCAGACCCAACATTTCTTCTGCAAAAGCCTGTCAGCCGGGCTAAATTGGGGACGCGTGCAAACTCTCTTCAGGTACCACATTTACATCGCATCTAACTTCATTCTTGTAAATTTAACAGCTCTTTGATCCATTCCTCCAGAGGTTTTTTATGGCAAAGGGACAATCATGTGCATTGCTTCTACAGGGAAAAAAACAATCAGACTCTTCTGGACTGTTTTTCCGAGATGGAAAAAAGAGAATCGATTACATTTTGGTTTATAAGAAGTCCAGCCCGCAGGTGGAGAAAAGGTGCACGTTTGAGAAGAATTTACGCGCTGAGGGCCTCATGCTGGAGAAGGAGGTGAACATTTCTGCCTTGGTTTTAAAACATTTTAAATTCTTTCATTTTTAAACTTGTGAGTTGTTAAACTTTCATGTTCTTTTATTTGTCTTTCAAAGCCATCTTTGACGAACAACGACATCATGTTTGTGAAGGTCCACGCTACCTGGGATACACTCTGCAAATATGCAGAGCAGATGAACATCCGCATGCCTTTCAGGTAGCTATAGGGACAGATTACAGTCCACAGACTCTTAGTTTTTTAAAGGAACTGATAATTTCATGTTGTATTTTACATGTTTGTCTGTTTATTTTAGAAAAAAATGCTACTTCACTGACTGGAAGAGCAAAACCCTGGGCAGGTGAGATGATTTAACATATATGGGTTTTTTGGGGGGAGGTTTAAAGGTTTTCTTACATAAGCTGATGGTGATTTTAGCATGAGCTCCAGATATTATACACATTGTTGAAAAATCTGGTAATGTCTGGAATATTTAATTTGACAAGGATAGATAGAAATGGAAAAATTCAAATTGAGTATGGAATAAAATTTGAGTTTCCAAACTTTAGCCTCTTTCACTATTGGAAAGAAACAAGTCTGAGTTTCTGGGAAATTTTAGATCATTACGCTTTGGTGTGGCACATAAAAACCCTTTAATAAAAGTCACTGTGTTTTTGGTTTCTAGATCCTTTTATCTTTAGCTTAGTTTTAAACTGGACCCAAGGTTTTTGAATTGGGTTTGGTTTAGCATTGAAATTATGTAATATTTGGGAGATTTTTGTGAAGTTAAGGTATTGCTAATCTTACACCTGGGCTTTAAAGGTTTTAAATCAAATTTAAATTTAAATTTGTCCATTCTTAATATTTTAACTGACTCAGTTTGCCCAGATGTTGTGTCATGATTTTTGGAAAGAAAGTGATAACAATACTTAAGTAGGTGAATATTTTATACTTAAATGTCTATTATGTGATCAAAAGCTACTGAAAAAAAATCAAGAAAATTGAGTCTGGAAAAGTAAGGAACCTTGAAATGGGAACGCCTCAGGAACCCTGTGTCTCTGTTGCAATCAGATTCAAAGGTTAACAATAGCTCTTAGTTTCCTATTCAGCTCACTCAGCCAATAAAAATCCAGTTGTTAAAAAGCATTTTACTACTGATAGTGTGTTATTATGTAGCATTTATGGTCTTTAGAATTTGGTAAAAGGAAAATCAGTCTCCATGTTACAGAGGACCAGAAACAGTGTAGGTTACTTGAAAAAAAAAAAAAGATATCTGAAAGAAATCCAACAAATCTGGAAGTGTACTGCTTTATTTTTCTAATTGTTTTTAAATGACATATTCTTCAGTTGATGAAGCAAATAAGTTACATTTTCGTCATTATAAAAGCACATATAGCTTCGTGTTAACGATTCAGTAGAGTGACTCACATAGTTTTGGCTGCTCCTTTCAATAACATACTTTCCAGTGAAGATAAATGCAGAAGCTCATTTGCATACTATTTTTAGAAAGATTCACTTAGCTTTGATGTCATCTTCAAACTCGGTGCAGAAATTTAAATTTCCATTGTTTCTTCTCACTGAGATGCAGACAGAAACAGTCCGACAACAAGCCGTTACACTGAATGTGAGTCTTGTAGTTTAATGACTAGAATGTCTGAAAAAATTAAAACAAAGAAATACACACTGAAAATTCTGTTCTACAATATTATTGCAAAGCTTAAATTGTTTCCCTTATTATGTTGTTAATAAACACATTGAAAAAGTGTATGAGATCTGCAGGAATTCGGTGGAAACAAACACAAACAGAGTGACTCCTTCACAACAGACCATTTGTGGTTACATCTATAATTCAACAGCGCTCTGGTGAAGGTTAGAATAAATGTGCCTGTGAACAAATTTATTTGTATAGCATTGTCTCAAGTTATACCAAATTTGTCTAAGTTATCAGATAACATATTCTGGCTCCTTTCAATTCCTTCAAAGCTTGTAGTGTTTGCAGTTTTTGGGGGTTTTTTTTGGCGAAGGAAGCCATAGTTTCAGTATACTATATGATCCTTATACCCTGGATTAGAGAAATACTTGGCTGCAGCGTGCTGACCATGATGAGGTTCGCTGTCAAATGCAGAATCCTGCCAACGGTGATTAAATTAGGCTGTGATTTAGTTACCTGCTGGATGATTGGATGCTGCTGGAATCAGAGCTGGCTTTGTTTCATATGCCCTGTCTTTGGCAGTTCATTACTTGAATAGTCTTGTCAGATTATTCAATTAAATGCTTAAATTAATTTGTTTTTGTCAGATTTTTCTACCTATCTATGTTAGTTGAGCTTTAGCAAAGTAACACACGGTTCAGTGAGACTGTTTTTTTGTGTGTTAATGCATTTTAATTAAATTTTAACACACAACGTATAACCTAAATTTTACTGCTGAATGTCTTTCTAAAATATAATCATCCCATCTTACAATAAGTCACTAGATGGTATGTTGCATGGCAACAAATGCCATGCAACATACCACCTTGGGGTGTGGTCCCACTGCATCTCAGCAGCTCAGTTGAAAGGTAATCTTCCCATATCTGTGGCTCATACATACATGTACATAAATGTATGAGCTCCACTCCTTCCTGTGTCCTAACAGCAATGTTAACATTCTCCTCATTGAGACTTTTCTTCTCTGTCATGATTGGGAGAAGCCATTGGTCAGTTTTTTGCCAGTGGACATGCCTCCCATAACCAACATCATCTACTTTTGCCAAACTTCTGTTTGTGTTGGTTAATCTCTGTATGAGTTGGATTAGGTAATTTATCTCAAACAAAACCAGTGGGCTGTTTAACAAGTGTCAGGATCAAATTAACTGTCCGTAGATACTTAATATATTTTAGAGGGGGGTATTGTATTGGGATCTAGGCGTAGTCTGGCTGAGTGGGTGTCCAGTGTTGCTGACCTACTTATGAGCAGCAGTGGGACAAAATAGCATGTTTCAGTGAGTAGATGTTTTGCTAGAGCACCAGCTCTTTTGCCATGTTTTTAATATTGAATATAGGCCATTAAAAACCACAGAAAAACTCCTCCACACGTATGTGGTGAAAGTGCTTTGCTTTTACTCTATAAGTTATTGTTTTTGTACAAACACAAGCTCATTTATTATGCTTTTGAACCCAAGGTTTACACATTCTTGTATGCAATTATTCAATCATTTCTAAGAGAGATAATTGATAAGAACTGGAACCACAGCAAGCCTAGCAGAGGTTACTGTGGAGGTTTTGAATGAGCTCTTTTAACCAACAGATAAAACTTTGGAACAATATACAAGGTCATGAAGGACAGTCGTCCTTCTTCGGCCTTTCTGAACAGACTTTACTAACGTGGTGTTTGATAATTGCTTGACCTGTAATCCAAACTAACTGCAGAATCTGTGTGTTATTTATTTCTATTATTAAATCACTGGATTATATGAACAAAACCGTATACTGTCTGTCAAAATCCCTTACATATACAGATGTCAGTGACCGAAAACACATAGGAGCTCTTCTTAAATTTATTCTGAGAGACTTTCCTGTCTTTTTTAACAAGTAGAACTGTTATATTTTTGTTAGAACAGCTACAGTCCTTTAATGCTATTATAATTATATAAAATTATATATTATACAATTATTTTAAAAAGAAAAATCTATCCAGGCAATACTTTGTTTTAAATGTTTGCTGCTAACTGGATTGTAGTAAACATCAGGAGATAAATACTAAGGAGGATGGTGATTTACCAATATATCATACTAGCTGCTGAAAGATGCTCAGCGATATAAGTAGCGTTACTAATATGCTTTTTATAGGGATTTTATGACAGAGCAGCACAAAGTTGTACACAGTTGCATAGGGGAAGGAATATGGGACATTGTTTTCACATTTTGCTTACAAATACAAATCTGAAAATTGTGATGTCAGGTTGTGAATAATTTTAGATTATAGGTTAAAGTTAGGTTATAAAATTATATGCCAAGCTCTGAACGTCTCACAGACCACCGTTCAAGCCATAATTTAAAAATGGAGAGAATAAAGATCGATATTAAAGTTTTGCCTATGTGTTCTGCTCATCCATCTGCAGATGACCAACTGTTTGCACACTTCTCAATTTACTGTAACTTTACGGCGTTATATTTGTGCCACCAACCTCAGTGTGCAGTGAGACTGGTGAGAGCGGATATATCTACGTGAACAAAAAATAATTTGTGGCGTGTGCGTTTAAATCTTGCACACACTCAGTCACTATGTGTAATTGATATGTGTAAAATATTTCAGAATTTCACAATAGATTTTTATAGATAGATCCAGTCAAAGTAACTCATATTATTCCAGGATATGCTTTTGTCCTTTTTTCTGGATTTTAAATCCTGAGAAAATCCTGAGCTACATGTTACCTTCTAGCTCAAGAAATGCAGAATTATTACCTAAAACACACAATGTAGGTGCTGATGGTGTAGGGGCGAAAGCGCGTGACCATATGCAGAGGCTATGGTCCTCGAAGTGGCTGTCCCGGGTTCGAGTCCCGGACCTGGCGACATTTGCTAAATGTCTCCCCCTCTCTCTACCCCTCTTTCCTGTCTGCCTACTTTCAAAGGAAAAATCCAAAATAAAGGCCACTAGTGCTGAAAACATATCTTTAAAAAAATAAAACACACAATGTAAGTAAGCATATTTGTATACTTAAATAAATATTCTTAGGCTACAAAATTAAAGTGTTTATTTCATTATGTTCTTGTGTTTTCCTTAAATCCTACCAAGTTGTTTTGTAATTTCTGCTGTTTGGTGCAGTATTTTTATTTGCTGGTTGTGATTGGTTGTTTTTCATCAAACTGTATGGAGTATTTGCAAGGTATACTCTGATTGGATGAAAAGAATCTGTCTGTGATTGGCTGGCAGTTCATATACAGCTGTAAATGTTACCATATTAACACACTAAGCCAAAATGTTGAATGAAGACATCTTTTTCTGCAAAGTCTATACATAAGTACCTGTTTTCAGATTTCTGGATCATAGTTAGTGGCACTGAAAAGTAAAACTGCCATTAATCCTGCAAACTGTATTTAGCTCGGCTCACGAGTTCCTGTAGAAAGGTGTACATAATAAATAAATAAATAAGCAGCAAGAGGACGCCACACGTGCTTTAAAACGTGTTTTCTGTGGTGGGATGGGGCTATCAAGGTTGTGTGCTGAACAAGGTTAGCTACCATTATCTGATAGTGAAGTAAACAATCTGCTTGATAATCTGTCCCTTTAATCCTGTTTTCTCGGTGCACCTGTGCAGCAGGTTTCATCTGAGGTGTCAGCAGATAAAAAGCTGGCTTCCCAGAAATCCCATGAAGCTGGACAAAGAGGCCCTGCCCGACCTGGAGGAGACTGACTGCTACACGGCTCCCTTCAGCAGAGCACGCATGCATCAGTAAGAGCGATTAAAAGCTCACAAGCATGATCACAGCGTCACATAATGTCATGTATATGTAAATGTAATGTTAGAGATATAAACCATTCCCAGATTCTCTCTGGCCCATCACATTCTTCCCTGCCCAGATCTTTTCTTTCTGAATTTAGAAAGCTTGAGATAAAATTTGTGCTTGTATTTTTTATAGGTTTCAGACTCAGAAACCAGTGCAAGACCAGTTCATCATAAATATGACATCGAAACAGCAGCAGCTGTCCATTAAATAATTTCTTCCTCATTTGTTTTAGCTATTTTTTGTTGAAAGTTTCTTTCTGATGAAAGCCATCATCACATCATCTAATCTCATTTCTCTGGAAAGCATTTTCAACTTTCCATTCTTATGTCTGTTTGTATTTTTTGCTTATTGGAATATTGATGCGGTGATGAGCACAGTCTTGACATCATGAATTGTGTCTAAATGAACTAATCCCCCCCGTCATTATTAACTCATCTCCCGTTACGGGCTTCGACGGGACATTGCCCTGTTGCATGATGAGTAACTATAGGAGCGTGATGTTGTTTCTTCTCAGTTTCATCATCAACAACAGAGAGACGTTCTTCTCAAACTCCACCAGGAGCAGAATAGTTCATCATGTTCTGCAGCGCACCAAGTACGAAGACGGAAAATCAAAGATGGGTAAAACGATATTTCACTTTCATTTGTTTCCACACATACTAAACAATGATCCCAACAGCATTTGTAATCACTTGCCTTGAATCAACTTTGAACATGAATCACCTTTATGTGCAGCAATCTATATATGCATATTTTTTTCAAAAGCTAATGTATATAAGATACTAGACTTTAGGTTTTAGAAAGCACTTTTTTTAAGACCTGTTTTTGATTTGATTTTTTAAAATTTATTTATGATAAACCAACATAAAACATTACGTAGTTGTGAAGTGGAAGCAAAAGGACACATGGTTTTTAAAATGTAATGCAAATAAAAATCTTAAAATCTGTATTTGTGTTCAGTCGCCCTGCATCGCCATGGAAGTACAGTCGCCATGCAACCATTTTTTGCCGATTATGACTCTAGGATGTCAGACAAATAGTTTTTGCCCATTTTTCTTTGCAAAACATCTCAAGCTCTCTCAATTTGGGTGGAGAGCTTCTATGAACATCAATTTTCATGTCTTGCCACAATTTCTTAGTTGGATTTAGTTCCAGACTTTGACTTGGCCATTCTAGCACATGCATATGCTCTATACCATTCCATAGTAGCTCTGGCTGTACATTTATAGTCATTGTCCTGCTGGAAGGTGAATCTTTGTCCCAGTTTCAAGTCAACAGGTTTTCATCTAGGATTACCTTATAATCAGCTTCATTTTGCCTTAAGGTCCAAACAGCTTCCCTGTCCTCACTGAAGGCAACCCCTCTGCATGATGCTGTTGCCACATTATTTTGCCATTGGTATGTTAGTTTTCTGTGGCACAAAATGTTTTAGCAAAAAAGTTCATGTTTGATTTGTCCCCTGCATGGCTATTGGGAAACAGGACTTTTAATGGCTTTCTTTCAACAACTGATTTCTTTTTTCCACTCTTATTGTGATTTGTGGAGTGCATGTCTACAGATTCTCCAGAGTTGCCACAAGCTTCTATTCTGCTTCTCTGATTAATGCTTTAGTTGCGGAGCTTCTCAGTTTAGGTAGAAGGCCATGTTTTGGGATGTTTGTAGTTGTGCTATACCAGTTTTATTTTCGCTTAATGAATTGAACAAAGCTCTGTCAGATGTACAACGCTTGGAACACAGTTTTATAACCTAAACCTACTTTAAACTTCTCTATAGCTTTGTCCCTAACCTTTCTGCTATGTTCCTTGGTCTTCATGATGCAGTTTTGTCACTAATGTTGTCTAACAAACCTCTGAGACATTCGCAGAACATCTGGATTTTTACAGAGATTAAATCAAATAAATGATTTCTGAACGCACTGGTTGCACTCCATTTTATTTTGGAGTATCGGAATAAAGGAGGCTGAACACAAATGCACTTTTCAGATTTTTAATCTTACAACATTTTAAAAACCAAGCATCTTTCATCTTCCACTTTACAGTTATGCGCTACTTTGTGGTGGTCTATTGCATAAAATCCTAAGAAAAAACATTAGAAGTTTGGTGTAACGTTTGTGACAACTGATGGAAAGTTCAAGGGCTTGGAATATATTCCTGCAAGCTGTTGGTATCATCCAGCTTATCACAGATCTGCACCCACTTTTGTTTCAGAATTGTTTCTTTACTCCCACTTGTCTGGCTCCTGCCAACACGATTTGCTGATTACATTTTGGCTTTGAAGCGCTGGAACGAATTTACAGTTAATATTTTAATACTAGTGATGACTTTATTTTTGCAAAAAACATAACATCAGCTTGGCTACAAGAGTGGAAATCCTATTTATCTTCCTCTTGTCGTCCTCTGGCTCTCACTATCAGTTTTTTCTTTGTGAAGGAACACCAACAGAAATAACTGCACTCTTGTCCTGAAGTGAGAACTGTTTTCACTTAGTACAGAAACTGTAGGCAGTGCCGTGAATTTATTGAGCCCATGCAGGATTTTGCTGGCACTGCAGTAAACTTAGGCATGTAAAGTGTTCCAAAGATAAAGCGGAACTTTAAATTAACTCTAATTTAGATTTTTTATTCTATAATGAGATAATTTGTTGTGGGGAATAAATGCTTTCAGTGAGTCTAATGCTGGCCTGTTTCTATTAATGACTGGTGCTGAATTTTTAATGTGGTGTTATTCTGGGTGTGTTTGAGATCATTTGGTTTACTTTACTGCAGGCATCAACCGCTTACTGGGCAACAACACTTACGAGGCGGCATTTCCTCCACATGAGGTGAGCTGATTTTAATTTGACATGAAAATTTGATGGATTCATGAATCAGGATAAAAAACAAAGTGACTTTTTTTTCTCATAGACACATGTAAAATGCATAAAACAAGCATTCAAAACTGGACAGGAGATAAAAAAGAATAATTTTTACCTGTGAAATGGGACACTGGAAGATTTGCACACCATTGTGTCTCCTCAGGGCGGTTACAAGAGCAGACATCCAATTAAAACGCATGGTGCCCAGAACCACAGGCATCTTCTGTATGAGCGCTGGGCCCGCTGGGGGATCTGGTACAAATATCAGCCTCTGGACCTCATCAGGTAATCAGCTTTGAAGCACAGCATCATGAGATATTTTTGCACTACCGTTATTTTTGTTTTGTTTCCTTTTTGTGGTCCTGGTTTGCTTTGAGCTTGTGGTGAACGAGCTAAGTTGTTTAAATGCAACACAAAGTGATTCAAGCAGTTCATTTAGCTGAAGACATAATATCACAGCTGGGCTTTGTTCTGTATTGTTATGCTACATTCCTCCACTTCACATTTATGAACTTTTAAGCTGCTCAATTTCAACGGTTGAGGCTTCTGTTATGTCTGACTTATAGTTTACACCCTTAAAGACATGAGACTTGGAAGTGGTTTCAGGTTTGTGAGAAAAAGTTCTCATTATTGGCATAAGGTGCAGAATTCCTACTTAAATTGTGTGTTTATTAAATACTGACTTAATTCTTGGAGGTAATGAGCTTAGCACCAATTCACAGCACACTTTGAGCCAGATCTTTAACTGAAACATTGTTTGCACACTTTATACAGCTAGGAGACAACAGCAAGTAGTAAGTGCTGCGAGCAAGACTTTGTTTTTTGCTTTATATATATATATATCAATATATATAGATATAGATATATGTATATATATAAGTATACGTATATCTTTATCTGATGCCTAAAATACAAGCATCGGAGGCATGTTTTAATCTCTCCTCTTCTTACGTGGAACATAACTCAGTGAACATACACCAGCCTCCACAGATGTGGAAAAGCCATAAAATATATAGTTGTTATTTGGACCTGATGTTTGGAGATTTTCTTTACCTCCCGTAACGTTTTGCTCACTGTGCTTGGGGGCAAAATAAATATGGGTCCAGTGGCCAAAGGAAATGGGCCTCAGCACCATGTCATATTTATACCACAAAGAAACAGGGAGTCATCGTTTACTAATTAAAAGCTCCTAGAAATTTTGGCTAACTTCAAAAAATAAAGTGTAAATTAGAAAAATAACATTGCTCAGCCTGTATCTATGGGCAAATTTAGGCAAGTAACCATTTTCTTGTAGAACAACACACAATTGCCTTACATGAACAGCGTGCTTTCTTGTCTTACCCATTTTGATGAGTTGCTAGGACAAGTGGAGCTCTGTGTCACATCCTATCTATGCTCCAGGAAAGCAGGACATCATGATTGCTAATTAAAAAAATCTTAGACACTTTTATTAACTAATACAGTATTAATTAAAATCTGTTTCACTTACATTTATTTTATAGGAATTGTTGGAGGTGCAAATAATTGTGCCACCAATCATTTTTGTTAAGAATTATTATATTATAGCATGAATTATTTTTCCCCCAAATTAGTGGTTGGATCTTTCTAAATTTCCCTCTGTAAGGTTGTATTACTTCATGTAATTAATGTAAGGTATTTTGTATGTTTTTAGATGTGTAATGTGCTGTACAGAATAACATAAGAAAAGGTATTTTTTAATATCAGGAAAATATTTGTTGTGATGGTTTTAATAACAGAGCAAAGAATACATATGCTCTGTTGCAAATGAACAAATAACAAGTATTTTATTGTCATTCATATATATCAAAATATATATTACCTAAATATATTTTAGGTTTCTCCTCTCCAGACAGCCACTTGATGGCAAAGTTTGATGTGCCGTAAAAACCTTATGAACAATTTACTATAAATTTTGTTTTAATTTTCTAATAAAAAGAAAGGGTGTGAGAAACTCTCACCTTTGTGATTTATGCTTAAGTCATTCCTCCTAATGTCCCAAAACATCGGCAATCAATAGAAATCGGCCACAGTGACAAATAGCTTTTAAACAGGCTGTGAATTTCCCCAAATAATTTATTCACCACCTTTGTTAACTGTGGAGAGGTGTTATTTTCATTTATTTCGCACCATGTTTTCTCCTAATCCAGCTGTCCCAATTGCTGACAAAATATTCTGTTTCAACTTGTCTGTCAGCAGATCTTTTTTTGAAAATGCATCACGCTTGTTAAATTTTTACTTTCAGATGTTTTTGTGCTGAGGATGCAGGAAAGTTTTCATTTCATTGCCCCAAAACTGCGGCAATCCCTCTGAAGTTGTTTGCTGGTTGAATTTGTTTATTTTCTAATTTATTTCTCGGCAATGGAGCAACTCAAAACGTTCTCGATCCTTCAGACCTCAGCTTGACCTCCTTCCATCCACAGCAATATTTCTACAGTACTTGCATCATTCTCCTGCTTTTTTTGCATCAGATATTTTGTCATTATGTAGTGTCAGCTAAAGTCTTAGAGTGATGTTAACTAAATCTCTCAGCTTCTGACCTCAAAATACCAGCAGAAGAAACGTGTGACCGAACAATCAGTTTGAACGTAAAAGCATCACTAGTAAACCAGGTACCAGATTTCAGTAAAGGTTAGAAACAGCCACTTCACTTCTCTTCACACCTCCACAGTTTAGAAGTAACTTGTACACTGCACACATTGGACCCTTAGCCCAAACGGGCCATTCAACACACCATAAATAGTAAAAATATTTAAAAAATTCATAAAAAGATTGTAGTTCTGATTAGAGCTGAAGCTGATTGAAAGATTTAAGCTTCATAAGAACCAACCACCGGGCTATAGGACCTCATGGTTGATGATTGGTTGGTTAAGAAAGTCTGTATATCTATGAATGAAGATTTAAAATTTGTATCATCTCACATTTCCTGTTATTTTTATATGCTAAATGATGGCATATGGTGATAGTTGCATGGAGTGCCTTACATTTAGCTGTACTGGGTTTTATTAAGCGATATCATAGTGGATAGGCGTTAAATACAAATGCATGCCACACTTTTAAGATTTCCATTAAAAAAAAAGGTTCATCTTTCCACTTTACAATTATGCACCACATTCTGTTGGTCCAACACATATAATAACAGTAAAATACAATAAGGGTTTAGACTGTAATGTGGAAAGGCTAGGATTGGCATAGGATTACTGCTACCAGATATCATATATAATGAAATGTTTTTTTAATGCTTATCTTTAAAGGCACTAATCCAGGTTTATAGAAAACGTTATTATTGTTTGGATGCTGGTGTAGGAATCTTAAGAGACTAAGATTTGTCGGCTCTTCTGACATAACAGTGATGCATGAACTCTGGCCCCTAGCTGCTAATTGTTCCTAAGATTATTTGCTCGTAACGGAAACTGTTGCTGCTGTGACACGGTTATTGATTTGTTTTGCATCACATTGACCCTTTGGCCGAACAGCTTCTTTTATTCATTAAGCTGCCACCTCAAAGCTAAGCACCTACTCCCACAAGGCCACTCTGGAAGTACACTGCCAAGTTTAATTTAAGCTCAGTGGCAATTGTTAGTAAATTTTAATCACTGTCTGCCCTTGTGTTGCTCTTAGGCGGTACTTTGGAGAGAAGATTGGCCTATATTTTGCGTGGCTGGGCTGGTACACTGGCATGTTAATCCCTGCAGCCCTCGTTGGTGTTTTTGTCTTCCTGTATGGACTTTTCACCATGGACTCAAGTCAAGTGAGGTCCGTTCATACACCAAGCTTAAAATTTTACATTACCTCCTTTGTTGAACTCAGTGTGATCTATAAATGTTTGGTTGTTATTATTGGTTAAATTTCAAAACTCATTTTGCCATCAGTAAGGAGATTTGTGAAGACAACACAACCATCATGTGTCCCATGTGTGAGGAAACCTGCAAGCCTTGGACGCTGAGTGACAGCTGCGTCTTTGCAAAGGTGAGTACATTAGTCTCAATTTCATCTGATTATATATTGTTTCCTAAATAAGCCCCAAATATTTCAACAACTTGGTTATACATTTTCATCAATGTAATTTTCAGCCAGGGAGAGAAAGTTTGGTCTTTTTTATTATTTAAACAAAACTTTTTTATTTACTGTAAATGAATACAATTTTGCAGTTATGGTTAGTGTTTTCTTTTTGCTATTAAGTAAATTCTTCCTGGCAGTTCTTCTGCTTCTTGTTTGTTTCCTTAACAGTATTGTTTTCTCATTTGAAACACATCATATATGACATATTAACTTAAAATAAATATTTTATTGCAGCAGCATGATCTCACATTTAGAAAAAATATAACCTTTAATTTGAGTAGATTTATTCAGTGAAGAAAACGTTTGTGTTATTTTTTTTAAATCACACCCTGGACAGGTTTCCCATCCATCACAGGGTAAGATAGAGACACACAGGACAAACAACTCTTCTAAGGACAATTTAGAAAGACCAATTAATTCAGACTCTGGAAGGAAGACAGAGTACTTGGAGAGAGAACATGCTTGCATAGGGAAAACATGCGAACTACATGCAGAAAGATACCAGAAAGAAGAGAAGGAGAAAAATGGAAGACCACAGGCTGGGATTCAAACCCATAATCGTCTGTCTGCAAAGCAACAGGCAAACAGTTCAATTCAATTCAGTTTTATTTATATAGCGCCATATCACACATGTCTCGAGACACGTGTCATCTCAAGGCACTATACAAAGTCAATTCAATGAAATCATACAGATTTCAACTCAGATACATATATTCCAATTAATCCTAATTACTTGACTTCCTTCCTTAATGTTTAAAAGTTATATAAGTCCGTCTGTCTGTCTGTCTGTCCGTCCATCCATCAGAGAATTTAAGTACACCCTTTCATCAAACTTTTTGACAGGTGGGTGGGACTTCCGGTGAGGGCGGGACTTCCGGTTGGCGCCATGTGGGCGCCATGTGGGTGCCATGTGGGCAGGAGGTCACGTGGTCAAGCAGGTGGTGTGTCCAAGGGGGCGTAACCGTGGATGCTGATTGGTTGTCGTCATTAGGGGCGATACCTTAAATGAGTCAATTAAAACACGGGTGTGTTTGTTATAAATAGAACAAGACAAATATGGTATTATCGGAAACTGTTTGGCATCAGCACCAATTAAAAATAGAGGGGGTGTGTTTGTAAGCATCGTTAAACCTTGAATAACCCAATGAAAACAATAGGGCGTGCTTTAGTGTTTACTTTAAATACAGAAATAAAACTCTGCACTTTACATGCAGCATTCGTTGGAAAAAAGAACACCCGTTCAACAATGGCTAGAGTTAAGAGAGTTTATCGTCAAGCGGAGGAGAAACGCAACGCGTGCCAAGATGATGATGATGAACAAGCAACTGCATCATATACTTCCTCAATGGAGATACCTATCGGAATTCCCGTCGTGACATACTCTACCGATGATGAGGATCCAACATCAACTTCAACAACCATGGTTGAAAATCAGACCTCGGGTCGGCCAAGAGGTATGTCAGTTCTGTGCGAAACCCCAGTGACCGTCTACCAGTATTCATCCCGTGAATTGAATGCTCCTAAGAAATCAACATACTACATCTGCAGGGTACAAAGACCCCCGTTCGACACTCTGCGGGAAGAATGGTCTTTGGAGCCATATGGCCTGGTTGGCAGCTGGGGTTATATTTTCATGTATGAAATAGGAGAGCTTTGCCTGTATCAATTGGATCAAGATGAGGTATTTAATGGATCACTGGCTCTGTGTACTCTCACCCACAGCGACTGGGCTGTGTTAAGGCTTGCAATCCCGCACCTTAATGATAGCCCTGAAACAGTCTCAAGGCAGGAGAGGGAGGAAGAAGAAGAAGAAAATGAACTGTCTCCTCGACCTGTAAAACGGGCGAGAATGTTTCATATACCATCCGATGTTGAAATAGCTGAGAGAGAACCTCTCTTTAGTGCAGTGTGGGGGTCAAAAACCACAGCAAATGGCCGCTGGTCTTTTCGGGCAAGCAAATGCAAGAACAACCGGACGAGTCCCTCAGATCTGTTTGTGTTGGAGGCTTTCAATCAGGACTGCGGCATATTCAAGACAATGCTGGCTCTGCCGTTTGAAGCTTGGGCAGAGAAGATGAGTGAAATTGGACATCGTCTTTCCGACCTTTTCCACAAGTCACGAAGTTGGATCGATGTCATGTCAGTGAAAAAAACGCTGACGTTTCCTGTTTTACGTTTAGAACGAACCCTCTTCTGAGGACATGCCCCTTCCTATGATATATATACGGGGGGATAACTGCAAGCTCACAGACACTGAGAATCGTATCATGAGAATGAGTGGACCGACACCATACAGGAATCTCTACAACCACCGAGCAGAGATCCACTTCTCTCCTGAGCACGATGAAGGCTTCAACATTGGACCATATCATCCGCCTTCCCCTGACCTCTTCTCACCATCCACCTCAACATCCTCATTCTCAGAGAACCACTTCAGTCCTGCATCACCTACAGGATACAACATGAAATATCTACCGCTTTCTCCAGACCTCTGCTCACCATCACCGCTATTCATGGCTGAGTCTGTAGACGCGAATGTCCTGCCTGAAGACATGAAGGTGGTCGTGGAGGAGGAGGTAGCCACCGGCTACTCACCCTCTACCGAAGCCCCTACACAAACCCTGGAACCGATGGAGGAGGATCCTCAGCCTTCAGCAGAGGATGAGAGTAACCAGGAGGACGAAATTGACGGTTGGTTCTCAACCACCCTCATCAATACGGTGAAAACAGCGATACTTCATTTATTCAACATAACCTCTTTGAACTATCTCAGAGAAACCTGCTATGGATGTATAACGAACCACCCGAGCCAGCGTCAGCACCAATGCCTGGAGGTACTGGGGGAGGATTATTACCAAGTCAACTTTCAACGCATCGTACGACGACTCGTAACCCCCAAACTCGTTCCTGCTATTCAGAATCTTCTGGTACTTCGACGCATACAAGCGGATGACTTCAGAGTGAAGACGATTGCCAAGACGGTTTTATATGAACTGAAATCGGTACAAGGCATCCACAGTGCAATAGCGCACGTTTATGATCGCATGGTCGATGAGAAACATCTCAAACAACTTAACTCTGTTTCAGAGTGCTATGGACTGACAAACTGATCTCACATGGTTGATGACTTGTTGTATCATTTTGTTTTTGTTTTTTGTTTTTTTTTTAGTATTCCAGTACTTTAATTAATCTGCATTATATGATTTTTCTTCTTTTTTCTTTTTACTATTAAATACAATTAAAGTAGGAACATAGTAACCTTTCTCAAAAGTGTTGTTTAAAAGCTAGTAGTGTTTGAATTCATCTGCATTAATCTGCATTTTATCTGATTTTGTTTTTTGGTTGTTTTCTTTTTAATATTAAGTAATAAAAAAAAAAAAAATAAGGATAAATCTACCCTCCTGTGTGTTTTTTCTCATTATTTAACAAGTAATCGGCAGAGTGAGCATAAGGCAGAGATGGCAGGAAGACGGCTGATGAAGAAAGTATATTATAGCCCTTCAAATCCGGGAAGTTTTGGGGGTGTAGATAGGCTGAGGAGGGTTATGCAAGATGAAACGGGAAAGAAGGTTGCGGTTGAAAAAGTTAAAGATTTTTTATCAGGAGAAGATACCTATGCTCTACATAAACCTGCAAGAATAAAGTTCCTGAGAAACAGAGTTTTTGTCACCAGACCATTGAGGCAGTTCCAGGCTGATCTCTGTGACATGCAAGCTCTGGCCATGGAAAATGATGGTTATAATTATTTATTAACAGTCATTGACATCTTTTCAAAAAGGGCGTATGTACGAGTTTTGAAGAGGAAAACAGCCGCTGAGGTGGTAAAGGCATTTGAATCAGTTTTTACAGAAAGTCAGATCCCCAAAAAACTTCAGACTGATGCCGGTAAAGAATTTTTTAACAAGAAATTTAAGGTTTTAATGGAGAAACACGGTATTGAACATTTTGCCACAGCGAGTGAAGCAAAAGCTTCAGTGGTCGAGAGATTTAACCACACATTAAAAACAAGGATGTGGAGATATTTTACAGCTAACAATACCCGGCGGTACGTCGATGTACTGCAAAACCTAGCTAGAAGCTACAACCATTCCTACCACTCCAGCATTAAAATGAGCCCTATGGAAGTGACCCCAGAAAATGCCTTTCAAGTGTTTCAGAATCTGTATGATGTCAAGTCCAACAGATATTGCAAGGACTCAGTGACAACGTTTAAACAAGGGGATCTTGTCAGAATATCCAAGGTCCGTGGAGTGTTTGACAAAAAATACAAACAGAGTTTTACGGATGAAGTGTTTACAGTGTATGAGCGGATACCCCGATCTCCTCCTGTATACAAACTCAAAGATTTGGATGGAGAACCTATCGAGGGTTCCTTTTACGCTGAGGAACTTCAAAAAGTAAAAATATTTAACGACAAGATGTATCAAGTGGAAAAAATATTAAAACGACGTACGGTCGAGGGAGTCAAACAGGTTTTTGTAAGCTGGAAAAACTGGCCTGAGAAATTCAACAGTTGGATCAAGTTTGATGAACTTCGAAACGTATAAAAAAGGTTTGCACTAAACCTCACAGTTGACACAGCATCATGAACCGTCAGGTAGAGGATGATGGCTTTTACGTTACTCTTCCATCTAATGCTAGCATGGAAGTGTTTAAAAATAATACCAGTTCAAGTTTCCGTGTAAATTTAGCTCAACATATTGATTTAGAAGGCCAATGGATGGTTGCATTAGCCGAGATTTCATATCCTCATACATGGCATAATTTACCGGATTATGATGCCTACTTTGAATGGAGGAAGGTTGGTGATGTGGAGATCAATACGCAAAGGATCAGAAGTGGCTACTATAACAGCGTTATTCAACTCGAGACAGAGATGGAAATGTTTTTCAAAAAATTGAAATCGGGTTTACGCATTAAATTCAGCAAAGTTCAAAAGAGATTTGCATTTCAAGCAAGCAGTCCGTATGAAATACGCTTCTTCAACACTCTAGCTTATATGCTGGGCGTGAAACCAGGGGAATGGATTCATGTTTCTGAACCAAAACTGGCTCCTTTTCCGGTGGATATAAAGGCTGGTTTCTATCACCTATACTGTTACAGCGACGTGGTCAGCCCTCAAATAGTAGGCGACACTTTTGCACCTTTACTGCGGACCGTCAAAGTACAAGGCACATTCAGTGATATGATTACTCAGACGTTTAACCCCGCCCACTACCTTCCAGTCTCCAGAAGACATATTGAA
This sequence comes from Girardinichthys multiradiatus, assembly GCF_021462225.1. NCBI lineage: Eukaryota > Metazoa > Chordata > Actinopteri > Cyprinodontiformes > Goodeidae > Girardinichthys > Girardinichthys multiradiatus. The sequence continues at coordinate 23,555,129 of NC_061795.1, read as the reverse complement.
AATATCAATATAGAAATTAAATCGGACCAAAACGTTCCTGTAAATTTCATCTATGGAAAGACCGTCATAAGACTACACTTCAGACCGGTGATATCACAACGTAGCCTGAGATAAATTTTATTTGTATAAACTATTCCAGAGATATGTATATAACCTCTAAGATTGATTGGTTATCATTCATATTACACTGGTCATTCAACACTGCATCAAGCAGGCAAGAGAGAACATGGCACATCTAAGTCTGAGTGTGATCCAAATCGCTTTGTAAATTACTATGTAAGTCAATCAGGCGGTAATCTGCCAGGGTTTTATGGGGCCCCGGTCATGTACGGACGCCGAATTGGATCATTATTTTCAAAATTATTCCGCTTCGTATCCCCACTGGTTAAAAAAGGATTTGCAATTGCAAAACCCCATCTTAAAACGGCTGCATCAAATATCGCTTCGGATGTCATCGGTAGAGCCGTGAGTAAAATGAGTGGTTCTACACACACCGACGGTCAAGAAGGTTCAGGAATTATGGTTTTATCCAAAAGACCCAGAACAAGACCCCCTGGTGATCGTTTAAGGACGGTTAAAAAACAACGACAAACGCGAAAAAGGAGATCAGTTGGAGCTGGCAAACGAAGAGGAAGGAAGTCATCCGCAAGTTTTGATATATTTAAATAATGGCTCTTTTACATAACAAATCATCAGAGTGCACGCTGGCAGAGTTGGACTTATTTTCTGCCCCGATGCTATCGATCGAAGATAAAATTTACACCGAGATCCAGCCTTTATCAGCAATCACTGATGGAGAGCCGATCGAGTTTTTCATTCCGGGAGATGGAGAAAAGTATCTGGATCTCAACGATACGCTGTTGCATCTCAGAGTGAAAATTACTAACGAGGATGGAACAAACCTGCCAGATGATGCACCTGTAGGGCTCATCAACTACCCGTTAAACACCATCTTCAGTCAGTGTGACGTCACTCTCGGAGATCGAATTATTTCACAATCCAGCGCTACACATCCATATAGAGCCATGATTGAGACATTGTTAAACTTTTCTGAGGATTCTTTAAAAACCCAGTTTAGCTCTGGTCTTTTTTATAAAGACACTGCAGGTGCTGCTCTGAACTCTATTGTTACAACTAACGGCCCTAACCAAGGTCTTAACAGCAGAGCAGGCTTTACGGCAAATTCCAGGGAGGTATATCTCCTAGGCCCCCTGCATGCAGACATATTTTTCTGCGAGAGACTTCTTTTAAACTCTGTTCACCTTAAAATTAAACTTACAAGAGCCAACGATGCCTTTTGTCTCATGGCAGCAAGAGACTCCACTTACAAACTCAGGATATTAGGAGCATCTCTTTTTATCAAAAAAGTTACTGTCTCTCCAGCTGTACGACTGGGGCACGCTTCAGCTTTAATGAAAGCAAATGCTCTGTATCCACTTTCACGTGTGAACGTAAAAACATATTCCATCCCTGAAAATTCAAGGGTATGCAACCAAGAGAATCTTTTCTTAGGCGTCTTTCCCAAGTATGTGGTGATTGCGTTACTGGATCATGATGCTTTTACAGGAACACGCAATCTCAATCCGTTTGACTTTAATCATTTTGATATGGAATATTTAGCTTTGTGTAAGGATGGCAGACAAATTCCTGCTAAAGCCTTCCAGCCCAATTTTAACCAAGGTCATTCAGTGAGAGAGTATTACAACTTGTTTACGGCTACAGGACGACATCTAAAAGATCTTCCACTGAGTATAACACGTCAGGAATTTAATCAAGGATACTCTCTATTCACATTTAATCTTAACCCGGGCAAGGACACAGATGCTCTATCTCCAGTTTCCAGTGGGAATTTAAGATTGGAAATGCGCTTCAGAAACCCGTTGCCTCATACCACCACGCTGATCATCTACGCTTGTTATGACTCTATTTTAGAGATTGATTCAAAGATTATTATTAATCTAATCAGGCATGAATAATCATGAAATTGAGAGCCTGATGCGTCACATGCTGGGAGATTTGTTTTGCGGTGTGTGGCCGTGCGACCAGCTCCCGCTGCTAGCTGACAAATTCCCAGGGCCGGCCTACTTTATTGTGAACACACATCCTTCACACATGCCGGGGGAACACTGGCTAGCTCTGACATTGGATGAGAATGGTCAATCCAGCTTTTTTGACTCTTATGGATTCTCTCCGGATTTCGAGTTCTACCCGTCAAGCATCGTAACATTTTTAGAAGACAGATCCTCAAAAATATTGTATCATAATAATCAGCTTCAAAACACTCTGTCCACTGTGTGCGGTCACCATTGCATTTTTTATCTATGTCATAGAGCGTGCGGATTATCAATGCAGCAAGTGTTGTCGAAATACACCGGAGATGTGATTAAGAATGATTTAATGGTATCTAACTTTGTGAAAAAATATCAGAAATGTGTCGTTAATCAAAGTTGTACATTTTATACTCACGGAACATGCTCTTTGGAGATGTTTATAAATTGTTATGGAATTTAAATTGTCTTATTTTTTTTTTCATTGTTTGTTTTTTGTTTTTTTTCTTCTTATGATTTAATATCTGTGTAATGATATCATATGTTAGTGTGTGAAGTAGAGAACGAAGTTAGACTTGAAAAATATAATCAATAAATATTTTATTGAATAAAAGAAATAGGCTACATGTTTCATTTTCTTATAACGGTTTATGGTGAAAATGTAAAAGCCTGAATAAAGTCGGGAGAGCAGTGTACGAGAATATCTTTACGTTTCTGTGGACAGGCCTGGTACAAAGCTCTGAATAATGGTAAATTCCTTTTTATACGCGCTGACATGATGACTTACTTTGTTCTGGGTACGTACACAGCAGGCCACTGCTGAGGAAGTATCCCCGTTCTCAGTCTGAAATGTTCTGGGCAGGTAGGCGTAAAATCGATGATTAAATATCCATGAGCTTCTCTCGTTGTGTCTTCAAAACTCTCCAAGAAGAGACCCTTTTGAGATGGATACATTTGGCGGGCCAGTATATTCAGCTGGAGTTTATCTCTCGGGTTCTTAAACAACACCATATAATTACAGTTCAAACTAATAGTGCGACTGAACTTTCCCTGATGAAAAACATTCTGAGTCAACATCATAACACATATTACGATGGTGACGAAACTGGGTAAAGACCTTCATCACGTTTTCATCATCTGAGGCTTGAGCAATAACATCGTCTAGAATAATCAGATGATTCTGATCAGGAGGAAACAGGTTTTCATCTTCAAAAGAATGAGGCAATCCTTCCACAAAGGTAATATTTTTATTCATCTTCTGCAATTCAGCATACATGGGTTGAAAAGATGTGTAAATCCATACAATATTTTCTGGAACAATATCCATGACATGATTACAGTTTTGTAAAATACTTTTTACAAAGAAAGTTTTCCCGCAGCCGCTGGGTCCAACTATCATACATGAGAAAGGGGCTCTAAATCTAGGATCAAAATCAATCTCCTGTAAATCCATGTGACTTTTTATTTTATTTCTTCTTCAACTCTAATAACCGAAAGGCAGAGTTGTCCCGTCAGAAAAAAGATGTCTCTTATCATACACCAGTCGAAACTTTTTAAGAAATGTTGCGTTTGTCAAACGGAATCTCTTTTTATCCCTCCTGATCGTGTGCTGAGGGATTTCAATGACACCCTCACTTGACCCCTGTAAGTAGCCCTCGACCAGCCCTTTGATGCTGTCAAAATTGACCCTCTCGCTGCATTCATGCGTCTGAGTGATGCCTTTAGCACGTATCATTACATTTTTACGGTTTTTGGTCTGGTATGCATAACTCTTGGGTCCTGTCGATGCAAACTCCTGAAATGCTGTCACCATCTAACTCGTCAGTAAGATCACCCAGATAATTCCCCAATTCCAGAGGAGTTTCACCACTTTTTGTCACATAAATCAAACTGTCCGTGTCAATATAAATCAATCTGTCCTGTAACTTCTCCATGCTGCTGAGAAGTTTTAAATGTGCATAAGCGGTGGTGAATGCTGCTATAAACACATTATTTGTCTTACTTGGTGGATATATGACACGTTTGCTGTAGTTCCACTGCACTACACACATTTCAGGTTTGAAAAAATGAAAATAGTTAACCCTGTATTTACTCGAGAACATGAAGCTGAAAAAGTCTTCAGGGTTAGTGATGACTGTGGTCTGAGACAGATCACTTCTTTGTGCAAATTTCCCCCAAAAACTGTTTAAACACAATTTTGCAACCTGCCTTTTGGCAGGATTCATCTCGATTTTCTCAGGGTCTAATTGGATGCCCTGATGCAGTTTGTAGTCGCGTATATACTTTGACTTACTCTCCTGATCCACTGCTTCAGACGGATAGCCTGAAGCCTCCTGCTTACCCTTTAAAAAGCAATGAATGTAACTTTTAAAAATTGTATCACTTCTCTTTTCAAAATGCCACACCTCTGTGATTTTAGCAAGACAATAACTACACTCCAACGCTTTACAGAGTTCTACACTCGCCCAAACTCCCGTCAGAGCTCTGTCCTCATCATTATGCATGCAGGGACCTGACTGGTTATTTAATTCAGCGCATGAGCGGCAGAGAGTGAACACAAGTTTACCTTGGGATGTTCTGTAAGGTAAAACAGGGAACAACAGGTTACGTGGTGGGTAGACCACAGCTTTGATTATACCGAAGTAGCTGCTGGGGTCATCAAAATCTTTGTAAATGATGGTGGGTTGTCCGAGGGGAAAAACGCAGTTGGCGTTTACATAAGGGTACAGAGATGTGTAATCCACATAGTGTACAGTTTCATCCGGTTCCGCTGTGTACCTCAACTTCATAGGACAGGTGCGTCCACCATACAGCGCATCCCGGGGGGATAGCGGTTCGGGTGCATTAAGTTTCTCAAGAAAGCTGATCACCCCTGGGTCTGATTTTTTCATTTCAATCCACTCATGCTCCCATATGACTTCGAGACGAAGGCCGTACACAGTTTGGAGCACCTTGCTTCTCTCAACAGTGGCTGCGTAAAACTGTTCAAATGCGACCCCTCTCAACGGACACTTGTCATGAGGCATGTAACACTTTTTACAGCCGTGGAAAAAACAGCCGTAAAATTCAAACGCAACTTTGACACCGTTAATCTCTGCATACCCATCCACTGAATATGGCCCGATTTTCTTTTCACCCCTATTTAATGCATGCTCGATAAATATGGCTCTGCTGTCTGCAATCCAGCCGAGCCATTGAATGGACGCGCTGGAGAACGTTTTACTGCTACGTCTGTAGTCCAGAGGTGATGGAATGGCTAAGGTTTGAGGAGGAAGGAAATTGGTTACAAAAACCTTCATGCAGGCTGATGCTATTGTGATACTTTTAAACGGATCCACACTTGTCTCCTTAAAGAACTCGTCTCTGAATTTTAAGCATCCTTGAAAAAGAATTTCAACGTCATTTTTACAATAACGAATAGCTTCTTTCTTAAAGTCAAAGACCTCTTTGCTCGCTTCTCTGTACCAGCTGCTAAACACCTGTTGTTCTTGAAGACTCATGCGTTCTACAGCGTAGCAGGATGGAGGAGGAAAAGGCCCCACATACTGGAGACGTTGTTCAGAGGAAAATAGGTGGGGAATAAAACCCTTGCTTTGATCGGTAAACCCTAACGCTTTCGGCATGGCGCTAAGCTTTATGCACATAAATGACAAGCTGTCAATGTATTTTAACCTGTAATCAGGGTCGGTTAAACAGAGAAGTTTACTCCCTACCATGACGATATGAGGTTTAATGCCTAACTGCAGCATTGCATTGAGGATCAGGTAACCATCGTACCCCCGCGCATTGTGCGCTATTAAGGTGAAGCCTCTGTACTTCGGCCTCCTGAAATGCAGGAGAAATTTTTGGGTGCAATTCAGTACATAAGCGTACCATTCATCACCTTTCAACGTTTTAGCACAGACCAGAAAGGGGGTATGCATGCCGCTCTCATTGACGAAGCATTCGAAATCATAAAAAATCAGTTTATCATCAAGCTGATTAATTGCACTGCAAGGCTGAATGTAACACTTATGATCATCGCATGTAATGTCTAGGCTGGGGGGTACATTTTCACCGCAAATACTGCATTTTACATTACACACGTGTGGTTTATTCGGTTTACTGATTGGAATAACGTATATCCGTTTGCATACTTTACACAGTTTTACCAACTCACAGTCACTCATAGGCCTTTCAGCACTATTTCTGATGCGCGGTTCCCTGTGTCTGCTGAAACATGAAGAATTACGACAGATTCTTTGACAGCCTGCACAGCTTACAGGATTGCTAATCTCTTGCATACATTTATATGTTCGACACACTGGACAATAACCTTCACAATGGTGTGTATTTGCATTATCATAGCTGGCGTAACAGTAATTACAAATATATCTGCACCCCATAAAACCTTTGAGATTTTTTATCCCATAGTAATGACCTTGAAATAACAGTAAAAACAGAGGGTTTGAACGATCAGGGAAACTGGTCTCAAATTTACACAGAGCAGTAGAGCCCGTGGTTCTGTGAAACACTACAATTTTTCTCTTCAGAATGGTTTCAAATTTACCAATATCACTAAAAGTAACTGCTGTTTGCTCGTCGAGGCCTGCCTGATGCTGCCATCTCCTCCCCAGTTCTACAGCACGGTGATCCGTGAGCTCAGGATCAGAGACGTGTGCGAGGCTGATTGCAAAACATAACTGATTACCGGTATTGTTTATAATATACAAATGACGCATTTTCTTATTAAACAGTTCACAGTCTAATGTTCCTGCAGCTTTACGCTTAGAACCTCCTGCTGGGTCATTAACAACCTGAAGAACAAATTCCATGTTATTATCTACAGGTATATTTGCATTCGATTGTACTAAATCGTCGAGGAAGTTTTCGAAAGCAGGCAGGATCATATTTCCATCATCTGTAACAGTAAATGTGATGTGACGATTGAGATTTTCACCCACTAATTCCAGCTGCACAACGTCGTTACATCTGGTTAACGATCTCGCAGCGTCGGCTAATTCAATGATAATACGCATGATGTCTGTATAGAATGCGGCTAAATCTGGAACGTTACTTGGACAGGGCGGCGGTATGGTAAAAGGTCTCCTTATTTCATGGTTATTAAAATGTTCACGTTCAACCAGGGCTGGAGGGTTTCGTCCTATTTGATCAGAACTAACTGCTACGTCCGTATTGAAATGACCCCCGTGCTGATCTGCGGCGTGTGACGTAGAAGGATTCTGATGACTGTCAGGTGAATCATTTTCCTCAATGCTGCTGTGTGGAGATGGTGCTCTATTTAAATCTTCAAGAGCCTGATTGATTACATTTAAAACGTCACCGTGCCGATCTGCGGCGTGTGACGTAGAAGGATTCTGATGAGTGTCAGGTGGATCATTTTGCTCAATGCTGAGTGGAGACGATGCTCTATTTAAATCTTCAAGAGCCTGATTGATTACGTTTAAAACGTCACCGTGCTAATGTTCATTTATTACATTTTCACTGTTAGCAGGAGATGCATTTAAAACGATGTTATCTGCTACTTCTGCATTAACGGGAATTTCGTTAAGTTCATTAACTAAATTTCTTATTTCATCCAGGGCAAGTCTGATTCGGTTATCCATTTCTATGAACATAAGAAAAAAAAATAAAAAATAAAACTAACCTACAGAAAACGAAAAAACAAAAACAAATCACAGTGATCAGTTCAGTTTAAAATCACCTTGATGTCACCAAAATGCTTTTTTAACAGAATCTGACATTCTGCCAGAAGCGTTAACGATGAGGCCTTATTACGAAGATCCCGTGAGGCTGTAGAGACTGTCTTCCTGCGCTGTCCGTTTCTGTGGCCAATCTGTCCTACCATCAACGTTACCTCTGTAAGGAGAATGAACAAAAAAATAAATAAATAAATAAAAATATGTATATATATATATATATATATATATATATATATATTGAAATAATCACATTAAAGCTGAAAAAAACAAAACAAAAAAAAACAAACAAAGGAATTCAAATTAATTCAGTATGTATGTATGAATTAAAACGTACCGTTCATTAATCCACTCACTAGCGTTGCTCTGCTTTGTAGCGCAGAGAGTCGCTGTCTTTTGGCCGGGGTTAAATATTCTGTAAAAACAGAAGACAATAAAAGTTATCTTACGCTGCGCAGCACAGCGTTCATAAATTAAACGAAAAATAGTTTTTAAAATACACAAGTTTTTTTTTTTTATCTTACTCCGATTCTTTGCGGTAAAACCTCCAGATTTCACTTCTTGTTGAACTGAAACGGTGCCTCTCTGCTGAAAGCTGTCTTGATCTTTGAAAAGCGACCTTCTGGTGGGCGGATTCAATGTGGCATCTTTGGATGTATCTGTAAACAGGTTTATATGACATTTTATTGAACTATGCTTAAAATACATATATATATATATATATTGTTTTTATTTAATTTTTATTTTTTTTCTACCCTGCTGCTGCTGCTGCTGCTGCTCGACAGCTGTGTCTGCCACAGAGCTCTCAGTCGAATTTGTAAACAGTTTTATCTGAGGTTTAAAATACATTCACTCTCAAAGAAAAATAGTTAGTTCTTAGGACTTACTTTCTGGAGGTGCCGGTAACTTATCCGGTGTGTCTTCAGGGGAAATGATGATAATTGACGGAGGAGTATTCAAAGAATCAGTTTTAATTTCTGTGTTAGAAGAAAGTTCAGATGTTGTTGGGGTTTTTTCTTGTTTGGAAATAATTCGCCTTCTCAATTTTGACTGTCGATTCCAGCCGCTGAACCCTCCAACTTGATCATTCGGGTTTACCTCTCTCATCAAATCTATAAATTTAAACATTGTCAAGGGTTAACTATAATATATAAATGTATATATATATATTTTATTGCATTTAACATTTACTTACCATAATCTGATTGTGTCAAGATGAAATCATCAAGGTCATCAGCGGTGGGTTCTATGACAAAGAAACAAATATATATATATATATATATATATATATATATATATAAACAATATATATAAACAAAATTAGAGAACATTCACATGCATTTAACGATTTCTTAAAGATGAATACTTACTTACTTACTTACGTTTAAAGATGTCATTGTGCTTTTGTGAATTATCAGAAGTAGATTCCACAATTTCAGGGTTTCCTGAAATATTTACCGACATTTTTTCTTGTCAGTACTGGTATTTTCAATGTAACAAGTGTTATGGTTCAAAGACATTCAGCATTTGAAGACCCTGACACTGAGGTTAGCCAATGAAACAGCCCCCGAACAACATTTTACACACAGTATTTATACCAGAACATGACAGTGTTATCTCAACTGCAAAGACTATGATTTTAAGACCAAAACCCTTTCTTGAGTTCAAAGGTGATATGGTTATCTAAGGAACAGACCTAACTGCCCTTCCTGACATCGCCCCTAACAGTTGGATATGGTATAACTGTAACCCCCCCACCCCCTGAATAACCTTTTACTCTAAGATGAAAAAGTAAATGTTTTAGAAAAGCTACAGGTAACTAAAATTATCATTCCTTTTTCCTAAAATGGAGTCTCTCATGATTCAATAACAAACACATCATTGCTAGAGTCAATTTGTAACTTGGAAACAGTATACTGAAGTTCTTTTTTTTTTTTCTGTTAATCTCATATTTGTCTTACCTCTTTCAGCTGCTTTTCCAGTATGTTGACACAGAAGCTGAAGGTTTTTTCTCGTTTCATCGATGTAGTGAAGCACAATCTTTTAATTTACTTTTTAGGTCTTTTCTATTTTGAACTGATTTAGACTGGCTCATATATTCAACAAAATAGGTCCTGCTGTAAAAGCAAAATTAACTTACAATTTCTGTCAGGTTACACAGTTCATTTTATTAGGATTTCATGTGATAGGTCAACATTAAGTTGATTATACCTTTAAAATATAAAAGGATGCATGTCTTTTTTTTTTTGTTTAACGATGCTTACAAACACACCCCCTCTATTTTTAATTGGTGCTGATGCCAAACAGTTTCCGATAATACCATATTTGTCTTGTTCTATTTATAACAAACACACCCGTGTTTTAATTGACTCATTTAAGGTATCGCCCCTAATGACGACAACCAATCAGCATCCACGGTTACGCCCCCTTGGACACACCACCTGCTTGACCACGTGACCTCCTGCCCACATGGCACCCACATGGCGCCCACATGGCGCCAACCGGAAGTCCCGCCCTCACCGGAAGTCCCGCCCACCTGTCAAAAAGTTTGATGAAAGGGTGTACTTAAATTCTCTTCCATCCATCTATTCTGACCTCTGCTGAAACATCTGTCATAGATTATTATTGAACTATTATTAAAATCAACTATTAAAAGCACCTGGAAATTTGAATGTGAAATAGTAAGGAAATTAGATATGAAAAATGGGCAGGAACCCTGACCCCGGGCAGGCTGATTGTAAAACATTCGATGAATAAATGGTACCTCATTCCCACTGTTAAGTATGGTGGGGGATCTGTAATGGAAGCTTTACATCTTTATTGTTTATTTCATTGGCTTGCTGACAGCAAACTAACGATGGGTCACCATTGGGTCTTTCAGCAAGCAGACAGACACAGAAACAGTTTACCAGAGAGAACCCAGGACTGAGTATACCAAGACTGTGCAACGATAAATGCTTGAACATCCCTCTCTCTGTTGGCTCCATCTTTGTGAAATATAAATAAGGAGTAGGCTAAGTTCTGTACTGTTGGCAAATGGGTGTTGTACAAAGTATCTAACAATAACTATGCTACCAGTTGTTTTGTTAAAAACAAAAATATTTGCGGTGCAGCTCACGGTGTAGAGGTGGAGTGAGAGCACCATGTGTGGAAGCTGTGAGTCCTCAAAGGAGCCGTCCAGGGTTCGATTCCAAATCCTGGGACTTTTGCCGCCTGTCTCTTCCCTTTCTCTCCCTGCCCGTTTCCTGTTCGTATTGCTGTCAAGTGAGGGCCACTAGTGCCACAAAAAGGTAAAAAAAACAACAACAAAAAAACAACGATTTTTGTAAATGTGGGACTTTTTCCCACCATAGCTATAAATAAACTAAAATACATTTTGAATTAAAAACGTTAGGAGATTATGGCAGCCTACTGCAATAAAATATTTAACTAAAACATTCATTTTAACTCTTTTTTGCACATATTTACCAGGGGTGGCAGTAAACGTGGCTAAAAATGTATATCTGACAAGCCTCACGGTCGGGCTGTGAATTCCCTTTAGGTTCACTTTAAGTGTTTTCAGTTTGCCCAGTCTTCATACTGAGCTAAACTAATCAGCTTATGGCTTCAGCTTTACGATTGCTCTTTAGATGGGAAAGTGCTGTCCAATCTGCTTATCTGACTCCTGATGAGCAAATAATTATTTTTACAGATTAAGAAGTCTTTGCCAGACTGCGTTAAAATTAAAGCTTCTCAAACTAACATTGTCCAAAAGTCACAATTCTCTCTTGTGTGTTTGTATTGGCAGGTAACACGTCTGTTTGACAACGGCGGCACTGTGTTCTTTGCTATCTTCATGGCTATTTGGGGTAGGTGTGTTGTTCTACACCAGCTTCTGGAATTCAGCTCTATTTATGCAGCACTCGGTATTTTAACTTTCCGCTAAAACACATTAAGTTTTTCAGCTGGGAATTTTAGCAAAGCAAATACTCTTTGGTGGAAATACAGAATACAGATCTTCCCTCTGTAATGTGTTTGTAGGGGGATAAATCATGGTCAGCTCTCCCTGACCGACTCTCTGTGCTGTCCTGATGTAATTAGTCATATAATTAGCCATATCCTCAGAGGGAGGTTATAAGTTGCCTCGGCAGGGTTGCAAAACTGCATGGTGATGCTGCAACTGCTTTCCCACAGCTGTATTGTCTTTATAACAGTGTATGAGCATCGGTGTGCAGAATCTCATCTTTCTACCAACATTGTAAATAATCACCTGTGCCTGAGGGAAGAACCTGGCACACTTTGTTCTGCTTTTGGACTAAATGGAAGAGGGGAAGGTTCATCTCTAAATCCTACTCAAACCCTGTTTGCCCTGTGGAACAAAGTAGCTGGGCTGAATAAATGTACTTCAGTTCTACTATGTGCATTTGTGAGATCAACATGAAAAATTTGGTTAGCCTACGGGACTGAGTGCACGCTTCTAAAATAAGGCTGCTTCTGTTTCTCTATAAACAAAACTAGGTCAAGCTATATTAAACTTCACCATCTTCAGTCTAACAGCAAAGGTTTCCTGACTAAGGATTTATATTCTGCAGCTTTTTTAAGGCCACGTGTCAGTTTGTTTCATGATATGCTCTAAATGACTGAATTCATACATAACATTTTTTTGGTTTTGTGATATTTCTCATCACTGAGCAGCATTTGCTTCTCTTTGTTGATCTTTTAGTCTAAATATAGATACAAAATAGGAAAAACATATTTTATTTAATATATTGTATTTTTCTTTCTTTCACCGACTTCTTATGTGAACATATGCAGTACCTATGTGTGACAGAAAACTAACACTGCACATTGCACCATGTTTCACCATTCCAGTAGTGAAACATGGTGTTGCCAGCATCATGCTGTGGGGATGCTTTTCTTCAGGAGGGAGAGGAATCCTGGTCGGGATTGGTGGGAAGATAGATGGAACCAATTACGGGCCAATCCTGAGAGAAATCCTGTTAGAGGCTGTTAAAGACTCCAACCATACAGCCAGAGTAACACTGGGTGGTTCAAATGCCTTTCCTACTGCAAAATTTAAATGCTTAATTTTTGGTCCAATACAACTGAATCGAATGACTGAATTACATTCTCAGCATGCAGCCAACTTTTGCAGAGTGTGGCTATTGACCTAATTTTTGGGTCCAGGTCTGTTGAAGCTGACACACAACTAAATGTTCCAGAACACCAACCACTGAAGACTGAGGTTTTACATTTCTTACAGACCTGATAACTTGAAAGTTGGGCTAGCAGATGCATCCAATCTGAGCCCTTTTTTTCAGTCTGTTACAAACCAGCAGTCAAAGAGCATTGTTTCTTTTTTTGCAGCTCTAGTCAAAGCAGACATCAACACCAAGGAAAACAAAGCTTCCAGTCTGAAGGCTTTACTTTTAAAGCTTAACACTAGAAAATGACTGAATTGAAGCATTTATACTGCTGCCATTTTTCGTAACTTCCACACAGCAGCAATGCAGTGTTAGACTGATGGCTGTAATCTGTTTCCATAATGGGTCTTACACATCTCAGCAGCCTGTGTTTCACTCAACATGATGTGCCTCTGCATTGTATCCTCAGTGAATTCCCATATGTACACACTACTGCTGTCTGCTTCATATCAGAGTAGATCAATAGCATGATACATTCCCGGTTGCTTCTGCAGCAACCGTGTTCCTGGAGTTTTGGAAAAGGAGGAGGGCAGAACTGACGTACGACTGGGATCTCATCGACTGGGAAGAGGAGGAGGTACCTCAGAAATGGATCTATTATTATTATAATTACCTCAAAGTTTTCATTTACTCCAAGGTTTTGATTCAACTTGAGTTCATTATGTGATGCTTAATTAGGAGGAGCTGAGGCCTCAGTTTGAGGCCAAATACTCCAGAGTGGAGAGAGTTAACCCCATTTCTGGAAAGCCGGAGCCCTTCCAGCCCTTCTCAGACAAACTCAGTCGACTCATGGTGTCTGTGTCTGGAATATTCTTCATGGTAAGCCCTTTGATCTCCATGTAATCAGCCTGTTTGGGATCTGGGTTCACCTTTTATGAGACATGAGCTGAAGTGAAATATCTCCCCCTGCTGGATAAAGAATATGATTGAAGTAAAAGGGCATCAGGAATAATAATTATAATAATAATAAGAATAATGTTATTTTTATCTTATTTTTTTCCTCTTTTGTACTATTATTTAAATAATAATATTTTTTCTCAGTTTGTTGCCCAGTTGTTCATTGTCTCTTCAGTGTTAGCTAAAGTTCTGTCGTATCTACATCATATCTGCTCAGATTTCCCTCGTTCTGACGGCGGTGTTTGCTGTCGTGGTTTTCCGTCTCATTGCAATGGAGAAGTTTGCCTCCTTCAACTGGGACTTTATCCAGAAGAACTGGCAGTTTGCCACGTCTGGCACTGGCGTCTGCATCAACTTTATGATAATCATGTCTCTCAATGTGGTGGGTGTCTGGACAAGCGCCGTCTGTTTTTACATTCTGTCCAACAAAATGTTTTGTGATTGCTTGCAGGAATTTTCTTGTGCAAGAATATTGTTCAGCCTTCAGCCTTGTTCCTCATGAGATTTCTTTGTTTTGGCAGGTTTATGAAAAGGTGGCCTACCTGTTGACTAATCTAGGTTAGTTTTCTACTAATGTTTATTAGCTATGCTTTTCATAGATGGCTGCAGAGTTTATTCCCCTTCCATCCTTTTTCACCTCTTGACCCTTGTTCCTCTTGTCTAGAGCACCCGCGCACAGAGTCTGAATGGGAGAACAGTTTTGCTCTGAAGATGTTCCTCTTCCAGTTTGTGAATTTGAACAGCTCCACATTTTACATCGCCTTCTTTCTTGGAAGGTAACTGCTGTGAACTTTGGACACTTTGAACACGTCCTGATATTTTGAGACTGGTTGTATAGTTCAGACATCATGCTTCACCTCACCCTAAGCTCCAACCAGTCTGAAAAAGTGAACAAACTGCTGTTCTTCTGACATAATTATCACCCTGAAGCATTATTTTATTTCCCCTATGAGTTTATTAGCATTTCACTGATTGAATTCAACAGCCTAATTATGCTCTCCTCAATTTGCTCAGGTTTGCTGGCAGGCCTGGTAACTACAATAAGCTCTTTAATCGATGGAGGCTGGAGGAGGTGAGTGCAACTGTGAATATTTCAAAAAGGTCTGAGTTGATTATCACTCTCTCCGAGAGGATATATTTAGAGCTCCAAGTGATTCATCTTTCTAATGATCCACCCACTTGTTTCTGTGGGAAACCATTCATCCTGCCCCACAATTCCTCTGATTTTCAACTCTGCTGATCAGAAAGATCAACGGGAGCGAGCGACTCTGAAGATTCGTTCATAACCTTGAATTACCAGGCGTGAAAATATGGATGTCGCAGCTATTTATCATTGAAATGTTGTTTCTTTCTCAGTGTCACCCCAGCGGCTGTTTGATTGATCTGTGTCTGCAAATGGGAGTCATCATGTTCTTCAAACAAATCTGGAACAACTTCATGGAGCTTGGATATCCGTATGTAATACGTCATTACCACTGCACACTTTCTTTGCAATTAAAATACAATGATGCTCAATGATTTCAGCAGACTGCTCCCTTTGTTTATTAACTCTTATTAGTTTATGTATTTTTACTCTTTAATGTCAAAAAAAGGAAACATCAAATCTGTCCTTTAAAGCCTGCATGGCACTGTCAGAAACAATTGCTTTGAGATGACACACTGCTTCCTGTATCCTCAGCTTGCTGCAGAACTGGTGGTCTCGCAGGAAGATGAAGAAAGGAGGCAGTGGAGGCCAAAATGTGGAGAACAAAACCCAGCTGCCACAGTGGGACAAAGACTGGAATCTGCAGCCAATGAATGCACACGGACTGGTGGATGAATATCTGGAAATGGGTAAAATGTTGCAGTCTTGCACTCTGTGAAGGGAAACATCCATGCATCTTTAAGTTTGTAGACATTTGTAATTCCATTTGTAAAAAGAGAAAAAAATAATTGTTGATTCGTTTGAATCAGAATAATAGATTTTTTTGTGTCAGATTTATGTTCCTTGATCTTTGTTTTGCCACATGACATCTTGAGTTAGAAATTTTAGTCAAATGTATTTAATGTTTCTGACTGAATACCTACAGATAAATGCACAATTGTTCAGCAATCCAATTGCCACAAAAGTGGCAATTTCTCTGCTTTGTTTGGTCTCTAGTACGCTTAAAATCACAACTCTAAACTCGAGCTGTAATTGTGATACTCACTGTGATCTAAAGTGGGTCACATGCCTCTATTTCTATCTTTCTTGCAAACCAAATAAATTCAAAAATTTGTTCAAAAATCACAAACTCTGCTTTAAAGAATCCTCCATTACTTGACAAGGCAGAGCATTATAGATTTTTGAATGAAGCCGTTTCAAGTATCCCTAAAAGCAATCGAGCAGACCGCTATACCTTGCAAAACATACAGATATTAAAGTATAACTTCTGCAGAAGCATTTTAAGGTTAATGTTTTGTGCTCAAAATATCCAAGATGCTATGAAAACTAAAAAGCTAAAAATCTAGAATTCTTTGCTAATATTAATGTATAAATGTCTCTTTTCTTTTGCAGTCCTCCAGTTTGGCTTTACCACCATTTTTGTAGCAGCTTTTCCTCTGGCTCCCCTTCTTGCTCTGCTTAACAACATAATCGAGATTCGTCTGGATGCCTACAAGTTCGTCACTCAGTGGAGGAGGCCCATGCCAGCACGAGCAACAGATATAGGTTGTTGTCTCGCTCTGTGTTACTTTCAGACACTACGCTTTTTTGGGATTAGAGACACTACCCCTTTACTCATCTCCAATTTTCTACATCCTTTATTGCTGCCCTCAATTCCTGTCCTCTTGTTTAAGTTTAGCAAATAAACAATCTAGGGTAACATTTTGCCATAATGTGCAGGAAACAATTCTCACCACTCTTAAAACCTCCACAGTGTCACAGTACAACCACATACATGTTTTTATTGTGATTTTATGTCTAGCACAAAGGAGCACATTATTGTAGTTTAGCTGGAACATGATATGTAGTTATATGAAAATGTTAAAAAGGCCTTGAGCCCTCTTTGATACTCCTAATAAGTCTGATACCCCTTAATAAAACCAAGTTCAGCTGAATACACTGATGAGGTCCTAAGAAGTACCATTTAAAGTTTCCCCCAAGCCACATATTAAACACTGCAAACATTTATTAAGTATTGGCCTACCCTGCAAACTAATATTGCACATAATCCCATGTTGAAACACGGAGGCGGCAGCATCATGCTGTGCAATGAGGTTTTTTTTTCTTTTAGTTGTTGATTATTTAGCTGGGACAGGAGAGCCGGTACAAGTTAATAGGTAAATGAATAAAACTAAACCCAGGAAAGTCCCGAAATAAAACATGTAGAAGCTGCAAAAGGCATAAAGCCAGAAGTACAATACATTCCTGTGGTAGAATGGGCCCATCAAAAGCCAAACAAAAAATGTTATTGAAAATCTGCACTAAGGCTCGAAATTTGATTTTTACACTTTCTTTCCATTCTTTCTCTGGGCTTTCAGAGCTGGCAGCAACATACCCTGAAAGACTTGCAGCTTTAATTGCCATAAAATGTGGTTCTGCAAAGTATTACCTCAGGGAGGCTGAAAACAAATGGCACAGTATATGTTTCAGATTTTAATTGGTAACAAGTCTTGAACTACATTAAAGATTGTGTTTGTAGTGTGACAAAATGTGAAAAAAATAAAAGGGAATAAATACGTTTGCAAAGCACTGTACCTGCTTCCCTGACTTCCAGGTAGATTCAATAGTTAAGTCATTCATTGAGCTTTGAAACTCGTGGACATTTCTGGGTCATAGACAAGAGGACCACAGAGGCTTACGTTACCGGAAACAGTCCATCCTATGGAGAAGGGCACATCTCTACATCCTTTCCCTCTGTGCAGCCATATGCTGCACCTTCCGCCCCCTCAGCTCACTCCCCATAAGCATACAAACACCACCCTTCCTGTGCTCCACTGAGCCATTCAGGTGGCAGGTTCCCCTGCTAATAAAAATCAGAGTGCACCCTGAAACCTTTAGAAATTTAGTTTTTTATGTTTAACATACAAAACTGATAGTTTACACCGGAATTTAACACAGACAGGCACAGTTCCTCTATTCAGTGTTTTCTGTAAATATTAGGTAACACAGCTTTTTGTGCACAGAAAGAATGAAGTGGGTGCTTACAGCACAGTTGGAGACCACATTAACTGAAAAAGAGACAAAGCAGCACAGTGAAAGATCAGCCTGGTCATGTTTATGTTTTTGTACCCCCTAGCAAAAACTAATTACTGCTGCACTAATAAAAACATAACAGACAGTTGGGAAAACATGATTTGCTCTCCCCCATTAATTCTTGTGTTTTATATTAACCTTGGCTGCCTCTCTTTACGGCAAAATAAAGTCTTGAAAGATGTTTATTTTCCACAGGTATCTGGCATGGGATCCTGGAAGGTATCGGTGTTCTGGCAGTCATCACCAATGCCTTCGTCATCGCTATAACCTCAGACTACATCCCCCGCTTTGTTTACGCCTTCAAATACGGCCCCTGTGTGGACAAGGGGCCACACCATACAGATGAGTAAGCGTTAAACAACAGTGTTTACAGCTTAAATATATCTGGAGGTGCAGAAGGTGTTATGGTATGATAGTTTCTCTTTTCTCCAATCCTCTCAGGTGCCTGCAAGGCTACATGAACAGTAGCCTGTCTGTGTTTGACATGTGGGAGCTGAAGAACAGCAGCCAGTTCAGATACTGCAGATACCGAGATTACAGAGCGCCGCCCTGGAGCTTAGCGCCCTACGAGTTCACCCTACAGTTCTGGCATGTGTTGGCAGCCAGACTGGCATTCATCATCGTCTTTGAGGTCTGTCGCTGCGCTCTTGTATGTATGTGTCTGTATTAGCCAGGCAAACACCTAAAGCTAGATCCCTTCACAGTGTGGGACTTTAATATTTTTAGCAGCTTTAGGTGTTTTTTATGTGCTGTTATTAAAATAGATACACTAGACACCTGCTTTCAGGGACCTTTTATAGTTTAATTAAATGATGCTCTTGAAGAAGGCATGTCATATACAGGTCCTTCTCAAAATATTAGCATATTGTGATAAAGTTCATTATTTTCCATAATGTCATGATGAAAATTTAACATTGATATATTTTAGATTCATTGCACACTAACTGAAATATTTCAGGTCTTTTATTGTCTTAATACAGATGATTTTGGCATACAGCTCATGAAAACCCAAAATTCCTATCTCACAAAATTAGCATATCATTAAAAGGGTCTCTAAACGAGCTATGAACCTAATCATCTGAATCAACGAGTTAACGCTAAACACCTGCAAAAGATTCCTGAGGCCTTTAAATCTCCCAGCCTGGTTCATCACTCAAAACCCCAATCATGGGTAAGACTGCCGACCTGACTGCTGTCCAGAAGGCCACTATTGACACCCTCAAGCAAGAGGGTAAGACACAGAAAGAAATTTCTGAACGAATAGGCTGTTCCCAGAGTGCTGTATCAAGGCACCTCAATGGGAAGTCTGTGGGAAGGAAAAAGTGTGACAGAAAACGCTGCACAACGAGAAGAGGTGACCGGACCCTGAGGAAGATTGTGGAAGTAGTAGTAGTAGTAGTTTTTCTTTTTTCTTTTTTCCAAATTACAAAATCGGAAAGGGTGCCTTGCATTTGTATTAAGCCCCTCCTGACTCAGTAGTTTGCAGAACCACCGTTCTTTACAATTACAGCGCTGTTTAAGTGTTTTGAGGTATGTCTCTACCAGCTTTGCACATCTAGAGACTCAAAATACTCCCATAATTATTTGCAAAGCTGCTGACGCTCAGTCAGATTGGATGGAAAGCATCTGTGACCATTGGTTTTCAAGTTTTACCACAAATCATCATTGGACTTAGATTTGGACTTTGACTGGGCCATTCTAACACAATTATATGATTTGACTTAAACACTCTGAATGTTTAAGAACCCTGTCCTGCTTGAAAGTGAACTTCTTCCCCAACCCCTAACGGGTTTGCTCACTTGATCCCTCTTCCAATCAACTCTGACTGGTTTCCTTGTCCCTGTTAAAAAAAAAGCATCCCCACAGCATGATGCAGCCGCCATTATGTTTTATCGTGGGTTTTGTGTATTTAGGGTGATGTGCAGTTTTACATTTCCCCACACATTGAAGCCAAACAGTTAAATTTAAAAAATCATTTTCTTTCATCTATGCAATTGTGCATTACTTTGTGTTGATTGGTGACATAAACCACCATAAAATAAATTCAAATTTGATGTTTAATTGGACAAAATAAAAATAAATACTCAGGGGTGTGATTACTTTTGCCAGGCACTGCATAGTTGTACCTTAAAATATGCAGCAAAAACTTGCAGATGCACTTTGTAATTTCTCTCTGTACTAACCAGTTTTGATGCCTTTTTCAGCACCTGGTGTTCGGCATAAAGTCCTTCATAGCGTACCTCATTCCTGACATCCCAAAGGATCTGTGTGATCGCATGAGGAGGGAGAAGTACCTGATGCAGGAGATGATGTATGAGGCAGAACTGGAGCATCTCCAGAAAGAGCGAAAGAAAAACGGAAGGCGTTATCACCACGAGTGGCCTTAGCCTTAGCTCCACCCACATGTCCACAATCAGCTCAGTCCACCCATCACTCAGCCCTCAACTCACAGACACCCCCCCCCAGCTTATTTATGTATTTCAGCTTTGAGAGTCTAGCTTTGCGCTGCTGATAGATTCTTTACACCAAAGACGTCCTGCTGAGATCCTCTCCCTGAACTGTTTATAGAGAGCTTCAACTCCTCTAATCCTCGTTGTGTCTTCACCCTCAATTCTTCACCCAGCTCCATCCAGCCAGTTGCCCTTGGATCTGTGCCCTGTCATGGCTTCAGTGGGAAAACCTTTGCAATTGAAATGTTTACTATGCAGATCAAGGGCTGCAGATCACCCTTGCTTACTCTCAGCCCTGAGCCCTGCAGCCTCTCTCTGTGTGGCAGCTAGCACATTGCTTCGACTCTGCATGGCAGCGTGTTTCCTTCTCTATATCGTCGCCTTCAGCAGAGATACCTGTGTGTGGCACTTAATATTTACATGTCGCTGAGTGATTCTGGTAATGTGGCTACCAAATAAAACTTCTACAAATAAACATTCTCTTGCAAAGTAACTGTATATTGCCGTTAAAGCATGTTCACTGACATTCTCAGATATTCCATGAAATGCAAAGAAAAAAAAATCTGAATTCAGATCACTTGTTGTGAAGGGTGTTGACATCCGTTCTGTGCATTTGACGAAGAAACCTATAAAGTGCATGGTGACACTGTTTTGTATCTTTTGATAGACAAACTCCTTGTCCTGATGCCTGGTTTATGTAAGTGTGAGTTGTGTGTTTATCTCTGTGCATCTGCTGAGCTTGACCGTCTTGAGTTGAGGAAATGAAAATTTTGTGAAATTTGATTGTGCCTACGGTGTAACAGCGTCATTGAACTCCACAGCTGGGTCACAAACATTACGTGTTGCCGCTGTCGTCCAGCATGTGCTTTTTTTAAATCAGAAAATGTTTCGTTTTTACTGTAAGATCCCTGAACTCCTCTGTAACGGTTTGGTTTAGATGTGAGTTACACCACAGTACCTTGTTGGGTCTCAGCATTGCGGCAACAATATCTATGTCGTAACTTGACTCCCGTCATAAATAATGCGTGTGTTTGCATTGCAGAATCCAGAAATCTGTTCTTCCGCTTGTCTCCCTGCAGTCTGTTTCTCATTTGCCACTGGAAGCCATGAAGTGTGGTCGAAACTCGGATATCTTGGAAATACCTGTGGCTTGGATGTTCAGTTTGCAGACAACGTCCATATACTGTTCCTCGCTTACAGAGCATTAAATGTACACTTCTGTTCCAGAAAGCATCCAGTTGACCACAGCTTTAGCTGCTTGCTCAGATGGGAACTGGAAAAGTTAAACTTGTTCGACGTGGCGTTTAGATGTTTTTAGCTGAGATGTCGTGGATTTTAACTGCATGTTTTTTTTTCTAGTGAGAAGTAAAAACTGATTTTTGCTTGCTAGAGTTGGTCAGGGTCAGAATCATTCCTCAGTCAGACAGTCAGGCAAAAATTAAGAGTTTATGGGGCCTTGCAAAGATATATTTACACCACCTTAATGTTACAGCCTCAACTTTAAGTGTATTTTATTGGGATTTACATGATGAACAAACATAAAGTCATGCATAAGTAAGTTTTAATAAAAAATCTCAAAAGTATGGCATCCTTTTGTAGTCATCTCCCTATACTTTCTATCCCAGGATACAATTCCAACAAATTGCCTTTAGAAGTCATCTATTTAGAAAAAAATTGTTCAAAGACAGTCTTAAGAATTCATGTTTGCTTTTTGCCAAATGTCATGTAGAAGATGCAGAAAACATTTGGTTGAGGGTGATCTGATTTCATGATATGATCGAACTTTTTGCTCTTCATGCAAAATGTGATTTGTACCAGAACCTTGAAAACATAATCTCCATTTTTTTATCAGCAGGGACAAGAAAGCTGGTCAGAGTTGATGTAAAGATGAATGGAGCTATACACAGATAATTTATGGAAGAAAACCTGTTAGAGGCTCCTATAGAGTTGAGGCTGGGGAGGAGGTTCATCTTCCAGCAGGACAACAACCAAAAACCTGCAGCCAGAGCTAGAATGGAATGGGAAGAAATTTCTTTGGGAAGATGTTCAAACTGGATAGAGACATACCACCAAAGACTAGCAGCTGTTATTGGATTCTACAAAGTATTGACTTGGGAGCGGCTAATATATAAATGCTCGCATTTCAGATTTTTATTTGTAATTATATTCCTTCCACTTTGTGCTAATTTGTGTTGGTCTGACAAATCAATTCCCAATAAAATACAGTAAACTTAAGGTTGTTAAAATACAAAATGTGAAAAAAGGGGTAAAGGGTATGACTACTTTAGCAAGGCACTGTATTAATGTGAGGGTTGAGCAGCTCCGACTGATCTTAACCAGTGTTATAAACTGTAAGCAGGAGTTTAACACCTGAAGGTAAGGATTGTCATTACCCTGTGTGCATTGTACTGCATTTTACAAGATTTATTTGATTGTTCTTGTATGTCTTTTTTTATTGATCTATTTTTACAATTTTTCTTTTGCACTATCAACCCAAGTTTCCATTTTCTCACACTCAAGACAGACAATGTAACGTCCACATTTCTCAGGTGTCCACTGAATGTTTGCAGATGATCAGATTTTTATCATTTTTTATAAGATACTTTTTTTCCTTGTTTTTCTTTTAGAAATATATTGTTGCGCTGCAGTGCTCTTTGCATGACTTAAATGCACACTAACAGTAGAAAGCTGGTTAATTTTTTTATTTCAACTCAGTTTTTTTCACAGCTGTCGTTAGCTTTGTGGAGTAGCTCAGATATGTCCTCTTTCTTTGGAGATCCTGAGGTTGTTGGTTGAAACCTTTTGATACTTTAAGGTCATGTTTAGTCCAATGTTTCGCTGTTTTATCAACATCAACTAGTTTTTAAATAGTATCTTCCCTGCTATGTGAACACTAAAAATCTATGCATGTTGTTATCCTTGAGTGCTACTTTTCTTTTAGGCAGAAGCAGACGCAAATGCACTGGTACATTCGTACTGTAGAGTATGCATGTCTTTAACAGCTGTTTTTAGCAGAGCCAATGTCTGTAGAGTTATTAAACATATCACCTCTATTTTTTCAGTGTTGTTCATTTTTGGAGTTGCGTCAAGATTTTATATTGAAGGAATATTTTCTAAGTCATAGCTTTGGACTCCGCACTGTTTAACGTCATTCGTCCGGGAAATTCAAGGAGATTCAGATGTGAATTGTCAAAGTTTCTCTGCTTGGACGCCCATTCGGGAATTATAAAGATGTTAACCCACGAACAGCTCAAGTACTTAACTTAAAGGCAAACAAGGGGGATGTTAGGAATTAATAACATGACCTTGGATGACCCTGTAACTAATCATCTTTAAATGGATCTTCATCAGTTCACCTTCTCACCCTTATAAATGCTGCACAGCTGTGGAAAGGCGCTTCTCCAGCCTTCTTCCTTCGGCAATAGCACAACATGGGTGTTGTATAATAAGTAATAATGGCATGACCTTGCACATGTCTGAAAACATAGCAGTCTAGAGGGGGATTAAGCTTCATGTGGTGTGGTATGCCTCCTAATAAGATTATGCTTGAGCAATGATGTAGTCGATGTGGAAGCACAGTGGCGTCAGCTCATAGATTTAACTATAGTAGGATGATATGACTGTATCGATAGCATTGTTTACTTCATTCCTGTTTACATGTACAAACATTGAAATGTATTAAAATTGTGTAAAATACTTTGGATATCACCCTTTTCTGTAATAAATCATGGATTGTAACTTTTAAATTAAATCTGAGCTCTTTGTTTGTTTTTCTGTTTGAAAATGCATAAAGTGAAAGAAATGGATGTGAGTGTTTATTATCTTAAACAGTGTTCAGGCTGAACTAAATCTGCTTATGGAGCAAACCGAAGCCCACCAGAGTTCAGACGCTGTTTTTTTTTTCTGCCCTCACTATTATCAGACACCACAAAACCTCCAGGCCAAAGACTGTTCAAATAACATACAGTTAAAGAAGATCGTGCTTCTATAACAAACTATCTCTCTCTGTGTTATCCTACCACATTATTAGGGCTTATGCTGCTGCTGCTTGGCCCCGGGTGATAACTGCTTTTCCGTCTTGCACAAGCCTTGATTTTGTTTTACAGTGACATCTAAATACAGCAGAAGAAACATCAGAACTCTGATGACAGATGGTTCATACTTTAATTATTTCCTCCATCATGTCGCCCACTCCGTGATATTTCCTTTCACCTTCGCTGACTAACAGACTTTACGTAATGAGCCGAGATGGTCTCACATTCTCAGGGATGGGTCCTACAGAATAAAACACAGAGGCTGCCTCTTTATTATACAATATTTTTGCTTCATATAAATCCATGTTGTCACTGAAGGCCTGCAGTGCCTTGCAAAAGTATTCACTCCCTGAGGCATTTTTAATGTTTTGTTGTTTCATAACCTGGAATTAAAATGGATTGTTTGAGTATTTGCACCACTTCATTTACAGAACATGCCCACAACTTTAAAAATGCATTATTTTACCTCTGCATGACTGTACCTTATAGAGCCACCTTTCGCGGCTGTTACAGCTGCTAGTTGCTTGTGAACAGCGATTCACTCATTTTGAATGTGAAGCTTGCAACAGGTTCCAAAAAAGCTGGGACAGGGGCATGTTAACCGCCTTTTCCTTTTCACAGCACTTTTTATTTATGTCCCATAAAACAGTTATTGATTTGATGATCTAAAATTATTTGTGCAAAAACAGAAGAAATTTGCATTGGATTATTTATTTGATTTATTTATCCAGTTTTTTATAAACTAAACAAAATTGCGTTGAAGTACATGTTGTTGGTTGATGTGTTTATAGATTGAAAATGATAGAACATTTTGGTGCATTTAATGAGTTGGTAAAAAAAAATTAATTCTGACCTTTTTGTGAGATTAAGGGAATGTTGGCCATTTCCTGTCTATGACTGGTTGATTGGTCCATCTCTAACCATTATGGCTTCACTTATACAGCATGGGGCTCACAATGTTGATTTATAACCATTAATAAAATGGGAGGAAATCCTTGTGGTGAAAAGTGTATTTTTCTAACTTCTGCACCTGAAATGGAAAATAAGCCATGGTTGTTCATAAAATGTGTACTCTGTCTGTGTATTGACCCATAGTGGCTGTTTTACCGGGCCCCAAAGTGAAAACATTTAGGTCAATCTAATCCTAAAACAACAGAAGCTATTGCTAACAATTTTTAACTCAGCCGTTTTCCATATCAAACCGAATTCCACCCACAGCCTCGTGTTCCTGTGATTTTAACCAGGTTCCTGCTCACACAGACTGAAGACGTTTGTTCCTCTCCTCCACAAACACCTCGGTGTGACTGGTGTCACGAAGCAGAACAGATTTTCTGTGAAGATAATTTGTGGGGCCTCTGGTGCTGTTGTCGTAAACCCAGCTCCAATGGCTGCCAGAGGACAGTGGAGTCAAAGCACTAATGTCAACAAATAACAGGCTGCTGCTAGTTCAATACAGCAGGATTTATTTTGACATTACAAAATAGAGATAGCTTTCCTGAAAAGAAATGTATTTTGTCATGTTTTGTTGTATTTTCTAATATGTTCTAAATGGTTTTGCTATATCTGTTCACTTCTATATGCTTCTATTTGTTAGGTGTTTTTTTCATGCTTTTCTTTGCATTTAGCTTTCTGGTTTATTATTGCATTCTTTTTATTTGGAGTTATTTCTGTTAGTATTCTTTGTTGTATTATTCATTATATTATGTTTTATTCCAGTTATGTTTCTATTTTTACACGCTCACACTGCCATTGTTACTAACGTCATACTGTTCACCTGCTTCATGTCAATCAGCCTCCCTGTTTTCACCTAGACTATGCACTTTATGTACAGTACTGTGCTATTCTGTTTACTCCTCACAGACACATATTGTTTGTTCATGCCAAGCCTATTCATGTCAATGTCTGCTTTTTGACTCATGCCAAGTTTCAGGTTTTGGCCATTTTGTTTTTAAAATCTTTTCTACTCACTGTGCTGCTTCTGCCTGCCTGTATTCTGGGGTTCACTCCAAGAACCACTCCTTGACAACAGAATAAAATTCTCTTCTGATTTCTGATTCTGATTTCATTTGTTACCGTGTAACACTTGCTAGTTTATTAATCAGTCCACCAATGGTTGAAATTGGCCAAATTTCCTGGTTTTAGCTGAAAATCATCAGTTCAAATACTAAAAACAATTTTTTCTTGTTAAAATTCTTCAAAACCAAGAACTGCCACTTTTATCTCAGTCTGCAAGCACATCAACACCTTGTTTGTTGATATTGTTTCTTTTGAGTTACAAATAAAATCAGAAAATAGTTAGGGAAACATACTGTACTGTGTTTTTGGGATAAATACTCTTGAAAGCTTTAATTTTCTGATGATTTCAAGATTTCACAATTACAAACTTTCTCAAGGAACCTGTAGCACCTTGTTTTTCAACTTTTATTCTCAACATTTTTAATTGTAATGAACATTTTGTAATTAAAAATTACAAGGATGCATTTGTATGTGTTATAGTCTTAAGAAATAAAATATAAGTCAACAAAATAAAAAACAGAAATTGGTATTGGACGTTGAAACCTGAAATATATATACTGTTGAATTACCATCACGTTTTCTATATTAATGATTGACAAAGGCTGGTTCAATATCACTTTTCATGAAGATTTTTATGTCATGAGATTTAGCAGCTGAGTTGCAATCAATTCAGTTTCAATTTCATTTTTGCTGAGCTGCTTTGTGTTTTTTAACAATCATCCTCCTTTCCATGTCACTTTCTGTGACTCTAATAAGGAAACTATGATTGTGCAACATAAATCCTCATCAAAATTAATTCAAAATCTTACATCAAATCAGATGAAATTAAAATTAAATGTATAAATGTGTGAAAATGCTATTTTAGAGTTTAGTTCTTGTCTGACTCATTTTATCCATACGCCCATGTTTGCCAATGTTGTCATACACCACAGTATTTTTTATAAGTACAATTAGTACTAAATTGTATTCTTTGTAATTGGAAAAGAATTAAACCTGTCTGTCTTGTAAAGTGGGTTAAAGTGCATGTGTTGCGAGTTAAAGCAACCCTCCCCCCCCTCGGCAGGAGAAGTCTGGGAGAGGACAGGCCAGCCAAGCGAAGCGTCTACCACCAGCTGCCCAGGACCCCAGGCACTTTTCAGTCCCTGGCATGTGCACTTAGCCTCGAAAAACACCCCAGTTCACCTGGGCATTACCCAAGTCTCTTAACCCTCCTCCCCACCCCAGACCTTATATTCTTCCCCACCCATGCCCCCACACTCCCAGCTCACCAAGCCCCAGTCACCACGGCCTCCATCACACCCACTGAGTCAGATTGATGGGGAGTTACCCCCCACATGGCGCACAGGCGGTCATCCCACTAGAAGAGGTCCCAGGCTACCTGATGACCCAGCCCCCAACAGGTCCACACCAGCCAGGAGTGGCAGCAGGCCAAGCAAGTGGTCAGTGATGAGTGGCTGATTCTTAAAAATGTGCAGATCTACATTAGCGATGGGCAACTATTGAACCATTTATTGCCAAAATTTTAGAGAAAAGATTTTACAACCATGTTGTCCATCCCTAATCCATGATGTGCAATGAAATGAAGCTTCAGAACATATTAACAAAGAAGATCTAATTAGTGAGGAGAATTAAACCTCTTGGGCAATATTTTTTTGAAAAAATTCTACATAGAACAGATTATTTTTCTTTCCATCTTAAAAACATTACAATGTGGAGTTGGCGAAAAGGGAAGGCCCCGTGGGAGATCACATTTGGACAGGTCACATGGGCTAAAACCCTTAATTTTAAGGTTAAATACAGAAAATGTCTGGCTGACTTGCAACAATAATTGTTTGAGAGTCCTTTCCAGATTCCATGTGAAACTTACAACGAAAGTCATGGATGAACTTAGTCTCAATGCATCACTGCAGAAAGTGACTCATGTCTTAGCCCTTAAAATGGCCAAATGTCATGCACATCACTGCTTCTCTCAGTGGTATTTCTCTGGGATGGTTCACATGAGTGGCCACACTTTTCCTCTCTTTTGGCATCCTTTCACTGTGAGCTTTTACCATCTGGCTTTCTTTTCAGACACTCAGTGGAGGCAGCTCATCCCTGCAGGTATAACAATTGTGAAATGAAGTGTTGAATAGAAACTATAACACTGACTTTAAATTAATTCTTAACATTCACTGTAAGCCTGTGAGTTTTCTACTCATCTACTCCTCCCACACAGCCTGCTGGTCCTCACAATCCTGCACTCAGGTCAGCCAGTGAGAAACACACACAGATAACATAAAACACTAGAGGATCAACAAGAACGTCGCTTCCAACTCCTCCAAAATTATATTTGTTATTACATGTGTTTCTACATTTGCCTCCAGGCAGTTTCGCCCTACAGAGGGCCGCTGCGCCTTGGCAACTGATCAACTCGGTTCATCTGTGTTTAGCCTGAGAAACTGTATTTGTTCAGTTGTGACTCAAGGAAGAAGAGAAAAACCTTCAGTGCAGAAACTTCGCAGGCTGCTTCTGACTGAAGCTTTCATTCAGAGCGGTGGTCAAATGAGCTACAATATTTTTAAATAAAACAAAACATACAACCACTCTGATGAATCAACATTTGTGGCAAATGTAGCCAATGTGTATTAAGTGAGTAGAATGAAGAACAGTTGCAACATAGTTTCATAAATTCCTTCTGTGTTTCAACCAAACAGACTGTATTTTTTACAGACGACATCATAATGACCCCAGATCACTGGTGAGCAACTGTAGAACATAACTCGTAAATCTTTGTGTCAAAACAAAGTCTTGAAAGTTTACATGAAATGAGCCAGCCACCAAAGGGAGTAGCACCTACACTTGAAGTAAATTCTCCACAAAAATATTATGACAAAAGCTATTACAAATACAGTTATCAACAATTTGAATTTACAATAGATTACATTATATTTTTATGTGAACTTTTCACCCAGCAGCAATTCTCTCTCAGCTCTACAAATGCTTTTAAAGCATTTTGCTTCAATATTGTTTTCTTTACTATGATTTTTTCACTAAGGTTCAGTCACTGTACATTTCTTGCTCTGTAACTGGAGGCAAAACCAGGTGGCAACTGAAGCGCCCCAAAATCATTCGTGCGTGGAAGAGTGGCAGCACACACTAGGTATGTCACAATCATGATCACTCCCCACCACTACCAATTGAGGTCATTTAGGAAAAGACACATACCAAGCTCCTGTCCAATACTGCATTCAAATTAAAGATGTGTTTAAATATGCTTGAAAAGTGTGTAGTTTTAAAGTGCTGTATTTAATTTTAAAACAATATCTTTAATGCTTTCCAGTCTGGTTTGTGACCACACTAATGCATTGTTAAAGCATCCAAAACTTCTATCTTGGTTTTACTGGATCTCATTGGTGTGTGCAACATAGCTGATTATATCGTACTGAGTGGGTGGTATTGCCTTGTACTTTACTAAAGTGGCTCAGATCATATTTGGAAGACTGGGATTACTTCATGTCATTTTGTAATTCGAAATCTAAGCAAATAAAATAACATCTGGGGTACCTCAAGGCACCATTCTTGGGCCACTCTTTTTCAACATCTGCAGCCCTCTAAACCTTTCATTGTTCTTTGTACTGTTCCTGATTCTTTGCTGACTTGTATATTTCCTTCTGATAAATCCTCTAAAGCTGCTTTTATGCTGCTACTCTGATCTGCTTTCTGGTCTCAGCTGATGAAGGTGAACGAACAAGCAGCAACCCTCTCCAAGAATAATATGATGCACTCACAGCACATTGTAATTGCACATTATTTTTCAATTTTATTGTGTTTAACTTTATTCTTCTGAATAAATCTGGTCTGTTGTGTATTATTCTTAAAAAACAGTTTTTAAACCCTCCATTTGTTGTTGCATAATAACAAAAACAGAGGAAACGGCCCCGTGTTTACAGCGCCACATGTGTTTCCAGTTTCTCTGTATGTTGCCAACAAGCTGAGAGCCATAACTGAGACCACCCTGTGACTGCGGCTGATTATCCGACACAGGATGTGCAACCCAGTGAGGGGGGGGGGGGGTCTCCGTCTGTGCATACAGCAATAAAATCGCCTAATTGTATCAGAAGAAGCCCTGAGTACACTCTCAGCTTCTGAATAAACAATTAAACACATCTTCATCTTCCAAGACCACCCCCTCTGTTTCTCAGGAACTGATGGATATTGGAGAAGTAAACATTGTGTTACTATTTTTCCCCGTTAGCATTCGGTGCTTTCGTGACATTATAGCCATTCTGATGCAGATGGATTCCAATTGAAATAAGTACAACATAGCTTAGAAAAGTTAGAATCTTGTGTAATAATTTAAAGTAAAAGAAGGAAACACTGAATATGTTTCTTAATTAGGAAGACAAGGATGAAATTAACTTTTTTTAAATCTTGTTTTTTTAATACCTACCAATCACCTGCCAATAAATGTTTGTGTTTCCAAAGAATGTAGATGTAAAACAACTCTTTTTAAATATGGTTTGTGCTACTTAAGGGTTATTTAGCAACATATCAATATCTAGAAAGAATCCCAGAAATGCTTTCAAAGTGGAGACAAAATTTGACCTCTTGATGACAATGAATTGTGTTTTTCATGATGATAAACAATAATTTAAAGATTTAAAGAACTCGGATAAATCTTTGTATGGACAATGCTCCAACCCAGTAGTGAGTTGATCTTCAGGCCCTCAGGCTGCTCCACATTGAAAACAAAAACAGTTCTGCAGTGGAAATAATTGGGATGTTTCCATTTTAGGAAACATTGCTTGCCATCTAAAAATGCACATTAGGTTCCTACCATGGAAAGAGACAAAAGCATAAAGATTTTCAATGAATGGATCCTTTCTGTATGATTATAGCTTAGTTAAGATCCACTTTGGCAAAATAGAAAACTATCCGGAAGCCTAATTCTTAAAAATCTGATCTTCTGTATGGAAATTGTGAATGCGGTGTCCTCTACGTAACATGGCCTCTCATACACAGATTTTTTTTTAAAGTTGATATAGTGGTAAAAACGTCTTTGTTCAACTCTTTTAAATGTCATTGAACATATGCATTTATTTTTAATAATATGTACACTACACTTATTATATTCTTCTGTATCCAAAAGATAGGTATCCCATTTACTTTCCTAAATCATTAATTAGTTAAATGTCCTTTGCAAAAAAGTATTTGACCCCTTGCACATTTCTTCTGTTTTTGCTTTTTGATCACACGTTGGAATAATAATTTATATATTTAAAGAGATAACCTAACAAAACACACTTGGCCCTGTCAAATTTTGCAATGGAGAAGGACTTTAATGCAGAAAGGAAGATAACAGTTACATATAGTAGGTTGAAATTTACTGAAAACAAGACTTAGAAGTGACAAGGAACAGGTTCGAGAGGAACTGGTGAGCATAAGACCAGAACAGCAATTATGACAGAGACAGGAAAAACCTTCCTGTAGGGCTGTGGAAAATAAACGAAGGTGGTAAGGGGGTAATGAAACTGATTGGCTTTTAAAGGAAAGGTGGACGAAGGACAGGAGAACCAAATTGGTGAAACTGGAAGAGGAGCTGAACAGAGGAGCCAAGGGAAAGTGATCAATAACCACATAAATGAAGAGGAAGGCAACTAAACAATGGACACAAGGATCTCACTAACCAAAAGCTAAAGACTAACACTGAAACAGGAATCCAAGGCAATACACGAAGAACACAACACAAGAACCAAGCATCTCAACACAAAATAATAAACACTGTATGGAACACCATAAGTGACAAAAATCAGCAACCAAAAATAATCCAATAATCCAAATACAAAACCAAGTCACAATCAAAAACACAAAGACCCATCATGATGGGTCCTACATGAAAATATAATTATCCCCTTGTTATATGGTGAATTAACTATAATTACCTATTTTATTCCATTTCATTATTCGCACACATTGCATACCAATTACTGCATGATGTATAATAAGGAAATCCCTGAAATAGAAACTGTCTGACAACATGAAGTAGGCTAAACTATCTAAATAAAGCAACACATCCTGACCCGATCTTAAAAAAATTCCAAAACACATTTTACACAGTCATTGATGTATGTCAGTCAGGAAAGGGTTAAACCTTTCTCTAAGAGGGCATCATCAATTTATCCAGGTGGTCACAGTAGAACTAAGAACAACATCCAAAGCACTGCAGGTCTGACTTGCCTCATTTAAGGTCAGTGTTCATGAATCAGCAAAAAATATGGTTATCCTGGGAGAGTGCGGGGGTAAAAACCACTGCTAACTAAAAAAGCAAAAGGCCCAGAACCTTTGAAAAACTATTCTGTGGACTGACGAGACAAAAGTGAAACTTTTTTGAATATATTTCCCATCGTATCTGGCATAAAATTACCACAGCATTTCAGAGAAAACCTTATATAGACAATCAAACATGGTGGTGGTGTGATGGTCTGTGGCAGGTTTG
The DNA here is from genome assembly GCF_021462225.1 of Girardinichthys multiradiatus. Taxonomy (NCBI): domain Eukaryota; kingdom Metazoa; phylum Chordata; class Actinopteri; order Cyprinodontiformes; family Goodeidae; genus Girardinichthys; species Girardinichthys multiradiatus. The sequence goes on along the minus strand of NC_061795.1, from coordinate 23,522,111 downwards.
CTGCTTTGGGACCTGGGCAACAATTATTGTTGGAACAATGAATTCTTCTCTCTCGGGAAATCCTGAAGGATAATGTTTATGACTTAAACCTCAAGCACATTTGGGTCAGGATATTTATTCAAAGTATTAGCAAGTCCTTCTCTGAATGGCTAAAAAAAAGAAAGTTTTGGAGTGACCTGGTCAAAGTGTGTATTTAAATCAAATTGAAATTATATGGAGTGACCTTAAACCGACCTTTCATACTTAAAAATCTTTCACCTCCAAAGGAGAATGGGTCAAAATTCATTCAGTCATTGCCAGTTCTCACAAATGTTAGGAGAAAGTCAGACCATCAGTTTATGACCTAGATCAAAATAGTTGCCACCAATGGTGGCAGAGCCAGGAATTGGTGGAAGAGTGGAAGTTACTTTTTACAGGTAGGGCTGGCTTGGTTTGCATTGCTTTTTTCCTTAAGGAAACCATTATTTGAAAACTACAGTTTGCATTTAGCCAGATGATCTTTGTCTGAGTTACAATTTTCTTGAAGATTGGAAATACTTGACTGTGACAAATTGGGAATAACAAAAGAAATCTGTAAGGGGCGCTAGAACTTTTTAACAGCAACATGGTTGTACAAAGCATAGTGTTTTTCTTTGTTAATCCATCCACCCATCCATTGGGTATACCTGCTTATCTGTGCAGGGTTGCAGAGCAGTTGGTGCCTTTCTCCAGCAATCACTGGGCCATAGGCGGGTTACACCCTGCCAGTACACCACAGGGCCTCTTTGCTAAGAATTGTCCTTAAAGTGATTGAAAAAAATAAACAAAGAAACAGTCTCTGTTCTAATAAATAAAACATTAATGGGCCAGCAGAATAATTCGCAGTGAAAATGTATGTGTATTAATCAGGGGGCACCAGGGCCTCCTTTCACTGAAAGAGGCAGTCTGTGCCTTTTATGTGAAGTGGGCCTGACTATGAAACATGAGTCGGGATGAAAACTGTGCTCCGTATCCGGCTACCATTCCAAATACGGCTTGTTAAAGAGGGAGATAAGGTGCAGGATGGATCCCGTCCCGCTGCTGCTCGTCTTACTCACATCTTGGCCCCTGTCCTCGGCGATCTACGACGGGCCCCTCCAGCCGGAGATCTCCAACGGCACTTTCCACCACTTCTTTGTCCCGGACGGGGATTATGAGGAGACGGTGGACCCGGAGCAGTGCCAGATGCTGTTTAAATTCTCCGACGTGGTTTCGTGCGCGGCTGCGGAGGAGAGCGATGCCGCGGTGCGCGACGACTTTATCATCACCAAGCTGCAGGCGGAGGACGCGGCGCGGATGCTGGAGGGGATCGGCCGCGCCGTGGCGCACGACCTGGAAGGAGAGGAAAGCTACGGGAAGTTCCTCCAGAAGGAGATCTCCCAAATCGGCGAGGCCTTCTCCAGCGTAGACAAGTCGCTGGTGGAGCTGGAGGTGAAGTTTAAGCAAAGTCAGGAGACCGAGCTGAGAGAGGAAGAGCAGCTGAACGGCTACGTGATGAAGCAAGTGAGCGACATCAGAGGCGCCCTGAGGGAAACCACCGACATCTCTCAGGGACTCAGAGACAGACATGAGCTGCTGTCTCTCATCATCCGCAGCCATAGCACCAGACTGAGCCGCCTAAAGACTGAGTTCCTCAATGTTGGCTTATAGTCGGGTTATGAATGTGTTTGTGAGTGAGTGAGTAATATAAAAGACCCTCCCGTTCATCAAACAACTGGAATGTTTATTGTGGTTTATGAATATGCCTCTGAAGTATTCTACCCTGACCTTTTGGTTGTTCCCGTTCCTCGGAGCTATGCAGGCAGCTGAAACAAAAATATCAACACATTCCTGTGAGTCAGGAGGGAAAAAAGCAACGGGAGAATAAATTATGCCTGTGCCACCGCTGAAGGGGGGTTTATTCAGTCAGTGTGATTATATGTAGTGTTCTCAGATCAGCATAAAAAAATATCAGTCCGTATTATTTGGACATTGTTGATAGCTCATTGAATAAATAGCTATTTCATAACACTCAAGTTCCCCTTTTCTTGCAGTCAAGTTGAAGAGCCGGCCAGAGGCAAAGGAAATTATGTCTGGTTGATGAGCCTCCAGTGAACTGAGGGCCCCAAGAATACTTAATTTACACAGGACTGGTTTACAAATGCATCAGCAGTATAGGGGTCTCTCAATAAATGAGAATGTTATCAAAAACTTCATTTATTTCAGTACGTCAAAAGGTGTAACTCACATAGAGTCATTTATTTTTGTTAAAGCTGATAGTAAGGTATAGTAAGATAGTAAGGTTCACAGAAAAATAAAATTCTGTTTGTCTGAAAATTTGAATATAACAACTGAAAAAAAAAATATTTTTAACACAGAAATGTCAGTGTTCTGAAATTCATATCCATATACAGTATACAGGCTCAATGCTTGGTCAGGGCTCCCTTTGCAGCAAATACTGCATCAGTGGGGTGGTGTGGAGGTGATCCATCTGTGGTTCTGCTGAGGTGTAATGGAAGCCCAAGTTCCTTTGATATCAGCCTTTTGTGGCCTTTGGTGTCTCTCATCTTTCATTTAACAATTCTTTATAGATTCTGTATGGGGTTGATGTATGGCCAGTTTGCTGGAAAATCAGGCACTGTGATACCATGGTCATTATAGCAGGCATTGGTTCTTTTGGTGGTGTGCTTAGGAGCCAAAATGAAATCAGAATTTCCATATTACTTGTCCTTTGGGGAAACATGAAGTCCTGCACTGATTTTGGACTTGAGTCCAAACCGTCATCAGCCCACAGAATTTATCCATCCGCCTGGATGAATGACATCTGTCCCCAAATCATCATTGAATATGGAAACTTCACAAAGGACCTCAAGCAAATTGGATTCTGTGCCTGTCCATCACCCTTCATACTCTGGGACCTTGATGTCTAAATGAAATGAAAAAAATATTTTTATTTGAAAAGAGGGCTTTGGACCACTGACCAACATCCCAGTGCTTTTTCTCCCTACACTGGTTAAAACACATCTGACGTTGTTAAGGAGTGGCTAAACACAAGGACTGTTGTAACACATATCCTGCATACAGCTGTGTGGTGGCAATTCAAGCTCTGACGCCAGCTGCACTCCACACCTTGTGACTCTCACTTGAAGTCTTGCATGAGCTTTGCTCAAGGCTGAAGCTCTCACTTTAGCTTGTGCACATTTTTCCATTACTTTCTAGCTTCTCTCGGGGTGTACCCTTCTTGTGAAGGGTGTCAATGACTGTCTGCTGAACAGCTGTTTAGTCAGGAGTCTTCCCCATGATTGTGTAAGCCATAACAACATTCATGCAACAAAAGTCCTTTCTATTGATCTCATGTAAAACTCTAATTTTCTGAGAAACAGAATTTTGGGTATTCATGAGCTATAAGCCATTATCATCAAAATTAACAAGAATAAATGCTTAAAGGATATCACTCTGTGTGTAAAAAATCCATCTGTAAAGGTGTTCACTTTTCAAATGAAATTATGAAAAAGAAATGCTTTTTTCAGTGATATTCGTATTTGTTTGGTTGCACCTGTAATAAAGAAAACCATCATAATTTGAGAACTAATATTAACAGAGTCCTATTGCTAATTTTAATCATCTCTACTGCTCTAATTTCATGCACATTCTCTTTGATCAACAAATAATGGTATTTTTCCTCAGCGGTTGCTTGGAAACAAACATAAACTTTGCACAAGTCTTCCCAACTCTCCAGAGTGTATAAATATTGCCCTGATGGGCTAAGCCTTGTGTGGACATCCCAGATAAAATTCTGGCCTCCTCAGGGGCTCACGCAACCTTTTGCTGGCCCTGCATCCAGCTGTATTTCAGTCTGCATGTCATGATTGTTTTTTCATGCCTTCCCTTAGCCCTAAGGCCCTCTGTTGTAAAACGTCCCCATTCTTTGAACTGTGACTTTAGCATAAACTGTCTTCTTGCTTTCGGTTCACACCATTTTGTCACTACTGTTATTGCTGGAACTATGCAAGTGGCAGACTTGACTATCCCTTTGACTTGGTTAATGGGCGTTGAAATTCTGTTGCTGCCTCCTGTGAACCATCTGGAAATCATCTGCTGAAGTATATCTTTGCTCCAAAGCAGCCACTGTCACTATTATCTGCACTTTTATCTGTCATGTTTCATGTGAAATATTACATTGTTAAACTCTTAAACAGCCCCAGATAAGGCTAGTTTACTTTAAATAGAGCTTTCCGCAAAATGCAGTTTGCTTTCATCTTAATTAAAATGCTTCTGTTGCCCGTCTTTCGAGCTGGAAAACAAGTCCTCATTTTAGAAATACTGTTCATGGAGGAATATTTTTAGAGTCCTGGAAAGGGAAAATGCAAGTTTATAGCCTGTTTTAGTCTGAACTCCCTAAATCTTTATACTTTCAAAGCCTTCTGTAATCTGTGAATTGTTTAATTACTGTATAAAATTCACTCGTTTCACCCAACATCTGCAAAACAATCCACAAACAAGCAACGAGAAGCGTGCACCCACCTATTAACTGAGATACTTTCTGCAGACAGATGGGCTGCCATGGGCGCAACTGGGTGTGATTTCCTCTGTCTGGTTTTCCTCACAGTCCAGCTTCCCCTGAGGGACCCCCTTTTTAAAACAGCTCTCTATAGCTCAGCATATGGCAGACCGGCATCTTTAAAAAAAAAAACCTGAACTGCAGGAGCTTTGTGTGCACAGAAACCCTATATGTCTGTACTTCTCTTAATTTCCAGAGGCACCGCACAGGGCTCAGAAGATTTGACTGAGAAATACGGTTACATTTTCCACAATGTCAGACAAAGGTAGAGTGGGTCACAGCTCTTCTCACAAGAAGTCCCATCTTCTCATTTTATTTTTATTTTTTGACTTAAATCTGCAATTCTGAATGTAAAACAAAAAAAAATAAAACATTTTCTGTACATTGAGTCATTTTTGTGTTGAGGCACAAAACATCAGAGAGTGTTTAAAGAGTGCAGACTGTTTTCCACTCAAACACATGTTAAGGACAAACAAAGAAAGGTCAGGAATGTAGAACCGAGCTGACCTGAGAAAACTTTGACCCCCTCCTCTCTGTACTGAGCAAAAAGCCTGCAAAATAACACGTGTGTCTGTCAAGTAGAAATAGACCATGTGTTAGTAGCCCTGCTGTAACTACAGAGAGACAACTGTGACCACATGTTTTATTTATCAGCATGTGTGATTAAAATGCAAAGATTGATCCACTTCGCAACAAAAATTTATTTTAAGTTTCATTGACCTTTAGGATATTTTTGTTGACAACAGAACTAAAGCTGAATCTATTTTGAGTTGGAAAAAACTCATTTTAAGATTAACATAAGAAAAAAAACAAGTCCAGAAATACTTTATATGATTAGTGCTAATGAAAACATTATTGTTCCTTAGAAAGTAATACTAAGTTTAGTAAAACTATGATAATTGGCATACTGAACATTGACCTGGCAACAATGATAAACATCCAAGAAAGGCTTTGAAATTGTAAGAAACTGTGACACATCACAATATCACATAAGACACAACAACAACAAAAGCAACCAAAACATACATGGATGGATGGATGGATGGACGGATGGATGGATGGATGGATGGAGTCAAAAGTGAGACAAATCAAAATAATGAATTGCTTTGCATTGTTTTCTGAATTTTTTTATTTTTCTAAACCTTCTGTTTTTTAATGCTTAATTTGTTGGTTTTGTTGTGTAGGCAGTGAACCATAAAAACCTAAGGCGCCCTCTCGATGTGGACAGAGACACAATATTTAGTTCCATCAGTTCTGAATTTTGTGAAGCTATTCATCTTTTAGCCTTACAAGTATTTCACGGCTACATTTAAGTCACATACTGTTCTCTTTGCAACAAATAGGTTTTACACAAAGAAATACCTAGGAGTCGTTATATTTCCTTTCATTTCTCACTGCAAGTAACAGAAAGTAAAACAGTTCTCCTGCAACATATGTGTGAAGCAATGGCTTTAACTATGCTGATTTAAATTTATTTGTTAATTAAAATAGAAGAAGAGAATCTAATGAATACAACTGGGCATACATGTATGGATAAATCCCCAAAGAGCATTGAATAGATTTTGGATTTTAAAACATTTATTTTATTGTATTATATGTGTCAGTGTAATATATAAAAAGGGATTTTATTTACCTCTGACCGACAGCAGAAAATTACTTACCTACTTGTTTCTGTCTGATTTAGAATAGCTAATCTATTTCTTTTGGTGTTATAATTCTGTTTAGGTTTCGGACTCATGTCATGTTCTGGCTGCTGGCATTTGCACATGTAAGTACTTTGAGGTAACTGCTCATAACGTGTGATGTGAACCCACATCAGTGTATCAATAAAAACATTTATATGTCAGTTTATTGTGTTATGCAACAAACGTTAGTTTTGCATGTCTGTTTTATTTTTCCAAAAATATCTTGATGAATGTAAGACCTTGAGAACAAACAAAACACAGTTTGGTCTTAATGCTCATATTTTTCCTTGAATAAACACAAATGCATCTGCATACATACAGTTCAAAAAGTACATGTACATATTTATAGTTTTAAATGAGTACATAATGATACACAGTTGCCCTTTGAAATGTGATGATGCACATCAATAATTTTGTCTTCAACACAGTTTGTTTCAAAGTTGTGCTATTGAACTTTTGCCAGTTTTTCTTTTTTTCTTTTTCCTCTTCTCAAGCTAGCAGAATTTATAGGAAGAAATGTTCATGTCCCCTTCTTGGAGAGCAAGCAATGACACATAAGAGTTCATTCAGAAAAAAGCACCAGAGGAACTGAACTTCAGTCAAATCTCACCTCCTTGTCATTTTGTCTGTCTGGGAGCCTGTGCTTTTTCTCTGTCTGAAGGCTCTCAGAGACCCTGCATGATACTGTCTGCGGAGCAAGGCTCAGTACTGTTTCAGGATGAGACAGGCGTCTGTTTAGGTGGTCATGGCCTGTCACACACAGCCGTTCTCCTGTCTAGGCTTGTGAGCCACTGGGGTGTGCGGCGGGTAGAGGGAAGGAGCCAGCGTGCACAGGAAGCCTGCCAGCAATGTGAGGCCCAGTCCACCCCAAGCACAAAACATGGACCAACCGTAACCATGACTGATGTCCTCTGGTATACCAAACATGTAGCGAGGATAGCGGGACAGTTCAAAGTTGATCCCAGCCACGCATGTGCAGAGGGAGATAATGCAGCATGTCCCTGACGGAGGCCGAAAGAAACCAAGTCAGACATGATTACAAACCAATTTTAGAAACATAGAAGGGTTACTGCGCGAGTGTTCGGATCTAATATATATAATCAAAAGCCAGTTCTGTTGCAGGAGTTTTGGGTCAAGCTGTGTGGCTGGCTGTTCTATTGTGATACTGCGAGGCTCTTTTAGGATTCAAGGCTCAACTCTGATAACCCCTCAAGAGTTTTAAATCCAAACCAATATCAAAATACCCACTTTTAAAAGTACCTCAATCCAGGCTAAAATCCAAAGTGATCAGGATCTTTTCAGCCACAACTCTGTAATAGGCTCACATTTCATCGTATACATTTGTGTGTGTGTGTGTGTGAGAGAGTGTGTGTACACATAAATTCTATCTATCTATCTATCTATCTATCTATCTATCTATCTATCTATCTATCTATCTATCTATCTATCTATCTATCTATCTATCTATCTATCTATCTATCTATCTATCTATCTATCTATCTATCTATCTATCTATCTATCTATCTATCTATCTATCTATCTATCTATCTATCTATCTATCTATCTATCTATCTATCTATCTATCTATCTATCTATCTATCTATCTATCTATCTATCTATCTATCTGTATAGTTGAACCCAAAAATTTGAGTAAAGCGCCTTTAATTTCCTTAGTTTAGAACAAACCGTAAACTAAATTAAAGTCACTTTAACTTGATTTTATTCACTGTGGCTATTCCGTCTTACATTTCGTTTCTGGCTCAATGATCCTTATCACTACGGATGAAATAAACATATATTTCTGTATACAAAACCTAAATTTTTTAAAACGTTGTACGTTGCCTTCTAAAAACAAGGTGGACACGCTCACGTATCGTTTCTAATGGGTAGATTTCGTCTCGTCCGATGAGACGTTTAAAGCCACTCTCATTAACCGAGAGACCACACTGCCCCTCTGTGGCGATTCAGGGCAGGGTTTTTTCTTTACCTAAAGGCTGTCTTACCTCCCATGAGGAAGAGGAGTCCAGCCACATATTGCATCAGATCGTGCTCCTGACAGCAGCCCAGCACGCCTATGATCCAACCGAACAGGATGATGGACACGGCCATGCCTATGAAGCTGGCGGTCATCCTTTGGAGGTCTGCAAAAACGCACAGCACATACTATGAGGCTGTGCATATTTTTACAATAACTAATCAGACAATTAAAATAAAACATGATGTCTACTCACGGAGTGCGTGCCACTCATCCTGCCTGATAGTCTTTGTTAGATTGATTGGCAGGTTTCTGGGCAGCGCAGCAGAAGAGTAGTAGTATTTTATGGGAGTGCAGCGCGGAACCAATCCTGAGGATGTGAACAACACAAAGAGGATGCCTCAGATCACACACACACACCCACAATACAGCTAAATCCCCCCAGCAACCCCCCCCCCCCCCCCCCCCAACCCCACCCCACCCCACCACCCCTTCCCTTCTCTTCCACCACCACCACCACCAACCCATCCATCCACCCACACTGTTGTAGAGTTTTCTGTACGCATCTCCAAGCTGCTGTTACTACAGCTCACCCTTTTGTGCTTGAAAAAAAGGAAAACACAAAGCTCGTCGATTGCAACGTAACTGTACTCCGTGTTGTACTTGCTGCGTTGAGGCCTAGGTCTGTGCGCAGCATCAGCACCTTGGATAGCGAACGTATACAGCGCAGCGCCCCACGTACACACAACCCAAACGATTAAATCACTACTATCATAAAAGCAAATAAATGTGCAAACCTTTAAAGATCAAATCCTCCGTTTCGAGGTTGAATCCCTCCCGGTGGCATTTTCTCCACAGCCCGGTGATGGTGGAGTTGAAGTGCCGACTGCAGAGAGACTCCATGGCCGAGGCGGGAGGCAAGAAGTGCCTCTTGGCCCGCAGCAGAATATCGCTTTTCCTCTCTGCGTGTTTCTCCCTCGGCAGCATGCGGAGCGGGAGGTTGTTGTTGGAGATGTAGATGTAGCCCGGGTCGTTTCTTTTGTTGGAGTAATTTTTGCAGCGCTCTCGGTGCCGCCTGGCGTCCGTCTCGTACCAGTTGTCAGTGCTGATCGCCACGGTTATCAGTCCCAAGGCGCAAAACGCCAAAAACAGACCTGCCACGGTTAAAGTCCTCATAGCAGCCATGTTTCCATGCACTTCTGGCCTCGGAGCCGTGACGGTTTCACGGGAGGACGGTGGGGGACTCTGGCTCCTAGATGCTGCTGCTTTCACTGGCTGCGGTGTGGAGGAAATTCAGCTATACGTACAAATCCGAAAAGCGGATGCAGCACAGAAGCCCTCATTTCTCCGAATTTTCTATCATATAAATAAACCAAATTTTTTGGAGCAAGAAAAAGAAATTGGGGCCTCGATCCGCTATTTTGGTTGTGTCTCCTTTATGCCTCTGAACTCGGTGTATCCCGGATACTGCTCGGGTCCAGCAGCTCTTTCCAGCAGATGGAGACAGAGGGAGTATTTGGAAACAGTCGCCCAAGAGCTGCACTTCCTGCACCGAAGACCATCATGTGTAGGAAGAGATTTCCAGAGCTTGCCAAAGCCACTCAAGAGGATGTCTCCTGCCTCCTCTCCATCTTTTGAATAAAAACAGCCGCTGCCTTCTCAAGTTGTAAAACACTGAAAGGCAGACAAACCCCCGCGAAGGGTCTCGCTTCCTTTGTGTAATGTACAGGAAACTGTTTCATCACATCCAGTAGATTGCTTCTGGTAAATTTCCACTCCCTGGATCGTCCTATAGATCCTAGATATACAGCAGGTTAGGAAAATGTAAGCATTCAAAACAAAAGGTGGTGATGATGATATTTAAGGTACGATCATGATCATGATGATGCACGTAATGTCTTGCAAAAGTATTCACACCCCTTTAACTTTTTCCACACTTTGTAACTTTTTTACACATATACAAAGTTTTTATGTGATAGAACAACAGTACTGTATACATATGAACTGGAAAGAACATTTCTTTCATTCCCCTTCACTCTGGTGCACCTAAATAAAATGTTATGTTACCAACTGCTCTCTGAAGTCACCTGATTAAAAAAATAGCACCATAAAGACAACAGAGCAGGCTGGGAAGTCGTGGATTTGTTTAAAGTGTCGTTAGGTTATAAAACAATATAATACGATTTAAACATCTCATTGCGCACTGTTCAATCCACTGTTCATCAAAAAACAGAAAGAGAATGTGTTGACAGAACAAGTGTTAGTACTACATCCCACAAATCTGGAAGAGTGGCAAGCAGAAAGGGTTAGCCATAAGAAACTTCATTTGCAGTTTTCCACAAGGCATGTGGGGCACAGCAAGGTGCTCTGGTCAGGGGAAACCAAAACTGAACTTGTTGGCCTACACACAAAACGTAATGTGTGGTGGAACACTCACACTCCACCACATTGTGAAACATGGTGAGAAATTGCACGTTTCTTCAGCAAACTCATGAAAGCTGATCAGATTTGATGAAAAGATGGATAAAGCTGAACACAGGGCAATCCCATGTTCGATTCTGTAAAATACTTAAGATTGAGATGGAGCAGGACTTACAGCAGGACAACAACTCCAATCATACAGCTGGAGGTATGGGATGGTTTAGATCAAAGCTTATTCAGGTATTAGTGATCCAGTCAAATTCTAGATCTGAATCCAATTCAGAATCTTTGACAAGATTTGATAGTAGATGTTCAAAGATACAATTCCTCTGCTTGAGCAATTAGTAAACAAGAATGAGCAAAGATCTAAGTCACTGGATGTAAAAAGATGGTAGAGACATACCCCAAAAGACCTCCAGCTATATATACAGTACACACTTTCTCATTCAAAGAGTTTTCTTTATTTTCATGACTATGAATATTATAGCTTCACACTGAAGGCATCAAAACTATGAATTAACACATGTGGAATTATATACTGAACAAAAAAGTGTGAAACAACTGAAAATATGTCTTATATTCTAGGTTCTTCAAAGTAGCCACCTTTTGCTTTGATTACTGCTCCACACACTCTTGGCATTCTGTTGATGAGCTTCAAGAGGTAGTCACCTGAAATGGTTTTCACTTCACCGGTGTGTCCTGTGAACACTTTTTTGTTCAGTATATAATTCCACATGTGTTAATTCATAGTTTTGATGCCTTCAGTGTGAAGCTACAATATTCATAGTCATGAAAATAAAGACAACTCTTTGAATGAGAAGGTGTGTCTAAACTTTTGGTCTGTACTGTATATGGTGGCAGACTCAGTGGGACTGAACACAAATGCATACAGCAATTTCCAGATTTTGATTTGTAAGTTTTTTTTAAACTATGGGTTCTGTTCCTTCCATCTCTTAATTATGCACAACTTTGTATTGGTTGTTCACATAAAATCCCAAATGGATGCATTAAAGTTTGGGTTGTCATGGGAACAAAATTGACAAAAAGTGACAAAAACAATTTGCCGCCTATTTATATTCTTTAATTCTAGAAAGTCACAAATCACTGAAACTGATTAATACTGATTTTTTTTCCAAATATGTTTCACATGACAAAAACAGTCAGCCTGGGTCACTGTTTTGCATTTTTAGTATTTTAAAGCTGACATGGTCAAAGTTTTACCATTCTTACTTATATATTTTCAGTTTTATTTTTCAAATAATTCCTGTGACTGCGTTTAGAGTAATGAACTGACAATTCTACTTAGAGTTGTGAATATATACTTGCATATTTCAGCTTATAACTGTCCTGATGAAATAAGCAACATATTCCATGACAAGGGCATTATTGTTATTGTGATGGGGGAAATTGTTGTCGACAACCTATAGTATTAGGCTTCATTGTAACCTTTACAGATGTGGGGTTATTATTTATGATATGTGCACTAATGCAACTGTGCATTCAATAATACTGGCTGTTTAAACCATATTAAAACAAGAATAATACTCTATTTTCTCAGATCTAGAGGACCCTGGATTTTGCAAAAAATAACTAAAAAATGTAGGTGTCAGACAAAAAGGACTGTTTTTTTTTATCCCATACTAACCATATAAACCAGAAAATATGTCAGCATTTCTAGATCCTGTCTAGACATTTGGTAAAGCTTTAACTGTCACCCTGTTCACTAACCAGTTATAAGGCATTTGTAAAATAATGCTGCCTAAAACGATTTGTCATTAAAAATATGTTATGTTTATAAATCATCTCGTATAGCTGAAATTATACAACTCCAAAACAATTTGCAACTTTCTGTTTATAAATGAATACTTAAAAACAATTGTCTCAAAGAATGAGGCAAACTCCTCCCAGTCATTAGACCTCATGTAGTCAAAAACGCTACTGACCTGCCACCAGTTCACCTGACTAGCTGCAACAAAACCTGCATTTTTTTTTTAACATCACAAACCCAATTCTACTTCTTTTAAATCTCAAAATGATTTTACATGTAAAAGACACAGAACCTGTACTTTTCAATTCAATTCAATTCAAAAATACTTTATTAATCCCAAAGGGAAATTAAATGTTGTTGTAGCTCATCTTTTCAGTTTATGATTTAAATGATCTAACTCTGATAAATTTTACTGCACATAAGTACTTCCTCTTTTTATTTACATTTTACCCTCTGCCCGAGCTTGCTTGGAAAAAGGACTCAAAGCAACACGCAGCCCCAGACCATTTGAGCCATATTTTCACTAGTTTCATTCTCATGGTCAGAACTTCCTCTATTGAAACCAGAATGCCAAATTAAAAGGGGAACAAGCCATAATCCAAACTTCGCTTTTGGTTTCAGCTCCTGCGAGCAGTATACTTAAAATAAAAAAAGACTCCTACATGAATTAATCACGCTGAAGAATGACTGCCACTAAATCCGTGTGTAAGAGATCAACTAATTAACTGTTTTCTACTGCATGGAGCAGGTTCAGGGGGAAACTGCTTCCTGGCTTACTCATTAAACCACTGTGAAAAAAATGAAGGATTTACTATAGGCAATAGCTGTTGAAATAACATCAAACCACAATTTGAGTTAAAATCCAGAGAAATATGAAGCATGCAAATCCATTTCATTAAATTTATGATAACAAATTTACATTTTAACACATCTAATCAAACAGTGAACAGGTTGGTGCCTGTTTACAGTAAATTTGAACAACAAAAACTGACTAATCAAAAAAGATATCTGTATGACCTTTTTTCACATGCAGGAAATGTGTTTAAAAAAAATCAGTGGCCATCAGGAACTTGGTGATCATATGAGTTTGATAATTGGTTGTTATGAATGTAGACTGCATAGGATCCAGCTTAGCTGATTTCTCACTTTCAGTTCCCATTTTTGCCTGCTGAAGTCGACGTTGCGTGTTTCTCTGTGAAGCAATAGGAAAAACATAACTTTTATCACAAGCTGTAAAAGTCAAGACTCTGATGCTGCCTTGTTTACATGATGGATGGCTTTGTCATTACGTCTGTAAGTGCTGCTATTTTATTGTTTTAAATCAGTTAGTTGGAGAGATACATGTTTAATCAGAGTTTGGAAGGTGTGGGAAATTTCACTTGTTGTTTTAAAGTTTGTTGGAAGTTTGGACACAAGTAGTTGAATATACTGATTAGTAAACCGGATTTCTATCTTTATGTGTGCTCTAGAAGAATATGTGCTTTTAGTTCAGGTAGTAACGGTTAAACCTATATTCAATCCACATATGTTGAGAGTATATTCAGTTGATTGGGGGGGGTCAATGATATATCTTTTTTTAGAAAAAGCATTTTTTAATCTCCAAAAGGCATCAGAGGAAACTATTCCAAATGAGCCGGAGACATATCGGCCACCTGTTGACCTGTACCCCTACCTGAGTGGTGTGGGGGAGATTTACGAAGGTGAGAAGATGGGATTTACCTCTTTAATGAGACGATTTTTCATCACACAGCTATAACGTCTGTTACTTTTCAGACCACAGATGGCCCTTCCACTCTGATCGGGTCCAGCCAGCGGACTTTGAGGGTTCCCCTGTAAATCACCTGACGGAGCTGCAGGCGGTGTCTCCTCAGCAGCTCATTCAACCTTTCCCCCTCAGCAGCGAGTCTTTGCACCTTCACCTTGAGCCCCCACTGGCTCCGCTCACCCTGTCATCACAAGTAAGTATGTGTGTGGAAATTTTATGGGTAATGCGAGAATAGATAAATAAGCCAGAATATGACTAAACCCTGTTTTAACCCCTCTTCTAAAGTAGGGAGAAATCCTGGTTGATTCCTTATAATTTCTTACATTTTTAAAAATTCTTGATGTTTTCAGATTTAATAAAGGTAATTTTTTAACTGATTAAAACACAACATCCCAGCTACTACTCAGGTTTCAGAACATCTTCTGACTTTCATCACAATCAGCTGCGAATAAAGCCAAAATGGTCGGAAGTTATTTTCATGAAAACAATAAGCACTCAAAAGCAGATTGTAATTTCATCCACCGTCCATGTTGTGGAAAGCCTGGGACATTTTTACTGAAATGTCATCCACCCCATGTGTTGTTACTGAGCACTGGAATCTATTTTGGCAGAGCAACTTCCTCTTTTAGGACAATAGCTGCGTTTAAGAAAAAATATATGACAGCGAGTGATTGCAAAACCGTTTTTTTTTAAAGGTTTTATGAATTGCTTTAAATTTCCCCTAAAGATCCCATATTACACCCCATCCCTGTGCTACCAGTATCCGCCCTTGGCCTCACCTCGACGTTACTACACGGAGGAGGATCAGAGAGCCGTCAGTCCTCCGCTACAAGTGTCAGAGGGGGAGGATGAGTATGAAGACTACAACTGTTCCTTCAGGAAAGACCCAGGTGAGTATTTCCTAAGACATGACATAATAATGATCTTACATTTTTTCTTTTTTTAATGAAAGCTTAAAAAAAAAAACAACAGCACCTCTGACAAATGTGATTTTTCATCCCAGGCAATAAGAAGAAAATCCGCCTGTATCAGTTCCTCCTGGATCTGCTTAGAAAGGGTGACATGAGTGACAGCATCTGGTGGGTGGACCAGGACAAGGGCATCTTCCAGTTCTCCACCAAACACAAAGAGGCTCTGGCGACCCACTGGGGGGTTCAGAAAGGAAACCGCAAAAAAATGACCTACCAAAAAATGGCCAGAGCCTTGAGGAACTATGGCAAAACAGGAGAGATTAAAAAAGTAAAAAAGAAGCTAACCTACCAGTTCAGCGAAGAAGTGCTCAAGAACCTCTATTTACGTCACTATCATCACTGAGAAAACAAAGGTTGTCTGTTATAATGCTCAGATCACTAAATTTCCCAACATGCTGTTTTACTTGTAGATTTGCATATTTTATTTGTCTTTCTGACATTGTTTTTATTTATTTGTAATGCCGCAGTATGTCTTTCCTTTTGGCATTTGTTAACATCCATGAACACAATTTTATTTTCCTCCCAAAGTGTGTTTTTGTATAAAAATCTGACATTAAAAAAAAAAACCAGAGATAATGTAGTTGTCTAAATATGTGTAAATAAATATGTTGTGTGCTCATGACATACTGAAATAACTTAAACACCGAATAGACAAATCCAAAACATGTTAATGTGCATGTTTGAGTGGATGTGGCTCGAAAAGTTTTGATTGTTCAAACTTGGCAACAAAATACTGTTTTATTTGTGGTATAAAAGGAAAAAGTAACAAAGGACATATTTTAATGCATTGCCTTGCTAAAGGATTCATACAACTTGAAGTCTTTCACTCTTCTCATGTTGCACAAAAAACTCCAATGTATCATTTGGGAATTTAATGGCTAGAACTGCATAAAGTAGCACATTATTGTGAAGGAAAAGAATGCTTTCAATTTTTTTAAATAAATATCTAAAAGGTGTGGCCTGCGTTTGCATTTAGCCCTTTTTCGGGGGTATGTCTGTAACAGCTTTGCATATCTAGAGACTAATTTTGTTTTTTATAAATTTCTCTTTCCAAAATAACTTAAGCTCTCCCAGATTGGAAGGAAAGCATATGTGAATACAAATTGTCGCATCTTGCCACAGATTTTAAATTGTATTTAGGTGTGGACTTTGATTAGTCCATTCTAACACATTACACTGAACCATTCCATTGAAGATTTTACTGTATCTTTAGGATTGTTGTACTGCTGGAAATTGAACCTCTGCCCAGGCATTTTCCAGCCTCCCACATGTTTTCTTTCTCAGGATCTGCCTGTATTTAACTTCATTTATCTTTTCACAAACTCAAACCAGTTTTCCTGTCCTTGTTAAAAAAAAGCAACCCCACAGCATGGTGTTGTCACTACCATGCTTCACAGTTGGGTTGGTGTCTTCAGAATGGTGTGCAGTTTTTTAACTGATGGTTGATTAAACAGTACTCTGTGAGATGTTCAGACCCATCCATCTATCCATTGTCTTCAATTTCTCTGTGGGTCGGGTCGCGGGCGCAGCAGCCTAAGCAGAGGGACCCAGACTTCCCTCTCCCCAGCCACTTGGGCCAGCTCGTCCAGGGGAATCCCGAGGCGTTCCCCGGCCAGCCGAGAAAAATAGTCCCTCCAGCATGTCTTGGGTCTTCCTCTGGACCTTTTCCCGGTGGGATGTGCCCGGAACACCTCACCAGGGAGGCGTCCAGGAGGCATCCTAATCAGATTCCCGAGCCACCTTAACTGGCTCCTCTCGACGTGGAGAAGCAGCGGCTCTACTCTGAGTCCCTCCTGGAAGACCGAGCTTCTCACCATACTTTAAGGGAGAGCCCAGATGCCCTGCGGAGGAAACTCATTTGGGCTGCTTTTATCCGTGATCTCGTTCATTCATGACCCAAAGCTCATAATCATAGATAAGGGTAAGAACGTAGATTGACAGATAAATCGAGAGTTTCCCTTTTTGACTCAGCTCTCTCTTCACCATGACAGAGTGGTACAGCGCCCGCATCACTGTTGATGCAGCACCAATCCGTCTGTCAATCTCCCGCTCCATTTTTCCATCAGAGAAAAAGCAGAGACGCAATCCTAAGGCCACCAAAACAGATCCCCTCAACACCTTGGCTGCGCCTAGAAATTCTGTCCATAAAAGTTATGAATAGAATCGGTGTCAAAGGGCAACCTTGGCAGAGTACAAACCCCACCGGAAATGAGTTCAACTTACTGCCTGCAATGGGGACCAAGCTCTAACACCGGTCATACAGGGACCTAACAGCCCGTATCAAAGGGCCCAGTACCCCATACTCCCAAATTACCCCCACAGGATTCCCCGAGGGACACGGTCAAACGCCTTCTCCAAGTTCACAAAGCACATGTAAACTGGTTGGAAGAACTCCCATGCACCCTCCACCCCCGGAGCCTTCCACCGAAGAGCTTTTTAATTACCTCTGTGACCTCAGCACCAGAGATTGGAGAGCCTGCCCCAAACTCTCCCGGAGGTGGGAGTTGAAGCTCTGCCTCACGGGAGACTCCGCCAGGCGTTCCCAGCAGACCCTGGAGAAATATTTTTAAGTAACCTAACCCTGCTTTAAACTTCTTCACCAATTTATCACTGAGCTGTGTGCTGCATTGCTTGGCTTTTATGATGCAGGTTGTTCACTAATTTTCTCTAACAAATGTCTGAGGCCTTTGCAGATTTATACCAAGATTGAATACACATAGGGAGACTCTATTTACTAATTGGAGGACTTCTGAAGGCACATTGCTGGATCTTATTTAGGGCTGTCAAAGTAAAAGGTGTTGAAGACCATGCACAATGCATCTTTCGATTTTTGTTTTGCAAAGAATAAAAAAAAAAAAACATGTATCACTTCCCCTCTATTTCACAGTTATGTTCTAACCTGACAAAAAGTGGAAAAGTTCAAGGGGTATGAATACTCTTGCAAGGCTCTGTACACACACACACACCAACAGATGAGTTCCTCAAAATGAAAAGCTAAAGCATTCTGTAGCCAATTTAAAGTATTACTGAAACAGAAAATTCAGCAATAGATTTTGTGCAACCATGAAACGCCTGGGTTCTGGCAATGAAATGCAGCTGCAAGCAGATTGTACAGACATGCGGAGCGATTCTGTACCTCTGAGAATATATTAAATTTAGTACCGACTTCATCCCTACATCTGCTGGGCTCAGTAAACACCTGGGGAAATAAGAACACCAGTCAAGCACAGGGAGAATGCTTTACTATGTATAGATAAACATCTAAATAATACCAAAGGCACAAGCAGGGAGCCAGCCTGCACAGAAAGAAAGTCAGTTAGAATTTAAACCAAATACTTTATCTAAAGAAAAAAATAAACATTTACAAGAAGACTTTTTTTTTTAAGTATACTAACACAGATATAATATCAATACAATTATATATCAGTGGCACAGTTTGTTGTATTTTAACCTTGCAGCAAGAAGGTCGTGGGTTTGAATGTTATCCTTGTGCAGGCATGGGTTCTTCAGAGTACTTCCTCACACGGTCCAAAAACATGCATGTCAGGCTAATTGGTTGCTCTTAATTGGCCCTGCAAAGATAACTTTACAGGATGGATGGATGGATGGATATAAATGTATGTGATTTCAGAGGTAGTGGAGTGAAAAAATGTATCCATAAATTATGTAAATTATTCATGATCCACATTAATTTCTATGCAGAAGAAAGAAACCTTGAAAGGTAAAAATGAAAACAATGTTCAAACAAAAAAACTATATAAATAAATAAAAACAATTCTTATGGACATATTAGACTTCAAAATGGAAATTAAACTGGAATGACAGTGGAAGCCAGTGACTTACTACTGCTGTAAGATTGTGGAAACAAAAAGGTAATATATACATTTATCTGAGAAAAATATAAAGACTAGAGAAATAGAGATTTAAGATCACAAGATGTGTTTCAATAAAGCTGTGTAGAATAATCCAGTCCAGGTTTGACTTCTCCAACTATTGTGGTAACAGGGCCTTGGGTGGTGGAAACCTTAAAATCCACCTGTTTTAAGTTTGATGATTCGAGTAAAGGTTTCACAAACCATAAGATGTGTTTTAGAGAATGTTTTTAAAGTGTAAGATAGACAAATGTACCATTTTAAATATCACTGTTTTCTTTTTATGATGTTAGAATATGTTTGATCACAAACAGTATGGCACAACAGCAAAAACAAAAGAAAAGCAGTATTGGGGCCAATACTTTTTCAGAGCACTCCATGTTAAATAAGGGTGTTTTATTATTTGTTTATCTTTTTTCCAAAATTAAAAAATTAAGAGTTACAAGTTAAATTATTTGCTTGTCTTAAAGAATTATCCAGTCCAGGTTTGACCAGTATAAGAGTAAGGTTTTAAACTAGATCTTATCAAAGGTACTCCTGAGTAGGGTTGGGATTAACTGAGACACAATGGCTAGGAAATTGTTGAAGAGTTCTAAGTTTTTCCAAATATTTTAATCAAATTCACATCTGTAGCTCCTTGACCTCGGCCCTGCTGTCCCAGCGCAGCCCCACAGATAAAACTCCGCCCCCTCATTTGGATATAAGAACATGAAATAAAAAGACCTTCAAATGAAAAATGGGGTTAAAAAGTAAAAGTCACTGAAATACGTAAAGTAGCTTTACAAAATAAAAGTGTCACAAAATAAAACTGCATTATGAAATAAATAAATAAATAAATCTTTAAGTAAATTAATTAAATCTTGAAATGAATGAAATAAAATAAGATGAAAATTTATTTTAACATAATTATTTAGTTTTATTTCATGGGGATATTTATTTATTTCATGGAATATTTATCAATAATTTATCAATAGCAGTATTTAATTATTTATTTAATTTTGAATGAATCGGCTCTCCATACTTGGCAGCATGAGTTGTGAGTCTTGTCAATTTCGCTACGCTACGTCATCGTTCTTCGGTAACCTTCGGATCTGTTCGTCTCTCTCGCTGTCAGTCGGTTGTTACTATTTGAAAAGTGCCAAAATAATTATTTACAGCCAAAAATACCCCTTACTGCGGACTTGAGGGTGACATGGGAGTGGATTTTCTCTCCTGTCCCATCCCGCTCCCACAGAAAAATGTCTTGTCCCATCCCAATCCCAGGCCAGCATAACGAAAAACATCCTGTCCCGTCCAACTCCTGGTAAATTGACTCCCACTCCCGTCCCGCTCCCATTCAGAACGACTCCCACTCCTGTGCCACTCCCATTTTTGTTTTCTTCATTTAGTCTTTTGGCAATTTCTTTGTTTGAAGGACCAGTTAGGTCCCTGTTTTTAGCTGTAGTAAAGGCCAGTTAAAGTAAAAAGAATAATAATGAAGAAATAATAAAATATCAAACAAGGAAACAGACCATGCCTATCTTAGTTGAATAAACAAAATGTACCTAGTTGTATTTTACTCATTTATTAAGTGATTGTTTCCTTTGAACAATGACATCACTTTTATGTTTCAAGTTGCTGAAACGAAAGAAAAATGCACCTAGCAAGAGAACTGTACTTGTTGAACAAAAGGGCAAAAAGACAATACCTTCACAATTTAGAAACTGTACCTCAATGGTTCACAGCCCTGGTCCTCAGGGACCCCTTCTCTGCAAGTTTTAGATGTGTGTCTGCTCCAGAACACCTAATACAAATTCTGACATGACCTCCTATACAGGCATCAAGAATGGAGGGTCAAACTGGACAAAATTAATACAATAAAATCATCATTAAATAAATAAATGTTGTGAATGTCCCATAAGTGAAGTAAATGTAACATGAAAGAAATGTAGCATTAAATGTGCCATTAAATTAAAGGTACCATTTATTTTTTTAATACATCATTAGAAATAATAAATGTACCATTATATCATTAAATGGACTATTATGCAATTAAATGTGTCACTGAATAATTAAGTATAATTTTAAAGACGACATGACGTAATTAGTGGTACACTTAATATTTAATGATGTATTAAATAAATTGTACATTTAATGGTACATTCAATTTTTTTCTATTTCACAACATATTTATTAAATATCTTCCCTTGATGAAGCCTTTCTATACGGAGCCCACGAGGGGACAAGGGGGGATTTTTTTTCTTTTTTGTGTCCCCACGCAATAGTGTTTGCGTTCTCACGCAACACTTTTTGCGTTCTCACGCAATAGTCTTTGCGTTGTCTCGTAATACTTTGTGGGATAGTTTCAAAACCAGATAACTGCAAAAATGAAACAAACACTACACCCGTTTTGAGATTTATTGAGTTTTATTTTGAAATCGGTCTTAAATAAAATGATCTTCAATCAGACGTTAGACAGTTTTTATCCACAGGTTGTCAAACAAACTACTGAACTCTGGACAATAATACTGCACGAAAGCACATCTGTGACACGTTATTTGCTTATTGTTGCTGCATGTGTACTTTTTTTTTTTTTTTTGTACGCCATTAGTGTTTTTGTTTTTATCGTGATTTAAACGGTTCTTCTTATCCTAAGCATTTAATCGCATTGTTTACTGCGTGTTAATCTGCATATGACAAATAAACCATATCAATCACATATCAGTGTTTGTTTTATGAGCAGTTTGTCATCTGTGCTGCTGTTCCAAAATGCCGAACGCAAAAGTATTGCGTGGGGAAGCAAAAAAACAAAATCCCCCATGTCCCCACGCGGGCTCCGTACCTTTCCCCTCTACTGCGGCAAAAGCTCTTAAATCTTTAGAGCACATGCAGCAGTTTTGTTGGTCAGATGAGACTTGACACATGTTGGTACTTTTGGTTTGATGAATGAAGAGATGCAGGGCTGATTTAATCCAGAATCTGTCTTACAAGTGTCTCTTAATCACTGGTGAACTTGATTACAACTAAACACGTTTTACAAGCAGCAGACTGCGTGTTAACACCGCCACATTCAACTCTCCTGAAGTTCGGTAATATTTGCGACTTTCCTGTCAGCTCTATGAGTTTAATAGATAAGTCCTTATTTCTGACTTTACGTTACAAATCCAATTTTACCACGTCCACTTCTCCACCTGCGTTTGTTCCCTCCATCCTGAACGCAGGTGGAAAACATCGATCAGAAGCACTGTTGGCTTGTGGGTCATGTAGTTCGTTTGACTCGCATTATAGTATAGGCTTCTTGGAAAAAAACTACACAATGGCGGCGTCGATCCAAGTTTTTTTTTTCTTAAATTTATAACAAAGTCTCAGTTTTACATTTCCAAAGACAATTGATCCTAGTTTATTTTCCCTCTTATTGGTTAGATCCCGCTCCCGTCTGCTCCCGTTCATTTTTTTATCCTGTACCGTCCCAATTACGTGATCTTTACTGATGCTGTCTCCCACCCAGAATCCCGTGATCCGTGGGATTCCCGAAAAATGTCAGCCTCTACTGCGGACAGAGATGAATAGCATTTGGTGACATTTGGGCTACTCCAGCGGAAGGCAGGACGTAAAAGGCAGGACGTTACCCATTTAAGATTGAGAAATGCAGGAAAATCCTAATTTTAATCCCAAATAATGGTAAATCAATAATATTTTTTCATGTTTTGTGTCTGGCATAAAGTCACGTTACGTTTAGAAGAGTTTTTAATGCGTAACTAGAGAACAGGGTGACATTCGCGCTACGTACTCCAATCCAGACGGTGGCAGTGACGTGCCGGCCAACGTGTGATTACGCGATTTTAATCAGCCAATCGGCGCACAGCTGTTGTTTCTGTGTAAATTTGAAATAGGCTCGACGAACGGTCAGAAAGCTGCAGCTACAGCGGGTTTATCATTATTAATAATTTTAATCGTGAGCCGCTGATTGCACACGGTTAGAGAGGAATTGTTTTATTGATTTCGGCTATCTGCGGCGGTGATATGAGAGTCAGGTTAGTACGGGTCTTTTTTTATTTATGTTAAGGAAACTTTTTTTATTTTATTTTCGTTCACTGTTAGCTTAAGTGACACCGTTTGAGTCGGGTATTTAAAAAGAAAACAAGAATGTTGTTGTTGGAATGTGTACGTGTGAATTGTAACTTTATTATTTTACGAGTTTGATGCCGGTAAGAATTATGAAATAAACTGGTTTTACAGCTCAGAGTAGGTAGCTAGCTAAAGTTAGCATAAAAGGAGTGTAGCGTCGTTTTGAAACGTGTCGTTTGTGCTTTAAATGTCCCACTCTACATTTTTACCCACTTGTTTTCCTTTCCTCCAGTGAAGTCCATGCAGCAGAGTCCGTTGCCTACCTGAACAGGGCTCTAGTCAGGCTGCAGGTTATCTGGGAAGAAATAGGGATCCCTGAAGAACAGCGGCTGCGGAGAACCAACGATGTTCATAAGCACATTAAAGTGAGTGTTGGGAATTCAGTCAGTTCATGTTAGGCCTTTATGTTTTTATTGTGTTGTTGTAACAACTCTTCTTTTGGTTCTCGTTTTGTGCAGGGTTTGCTGGATCTGATGATTGCTGAAGAGCAGGAACTAAAGCAGCGATTACTAAAAACCATCGAGTCATGTCAAAAGGAGCTCAATCTTTTGTGCAGTGAACTGCAGCTGCCCCCTTTTGAGGTACAATCAACTTCTAACAAGAAAATGTCAGATGCTTAAGATGTCCTGTTATTTGGTGCTTTGTAACTGAAATGCCCTAAATAAGCAATCAGGCTCCATAATCAGGGGTTCCTGAATAGTTTTATTTATTGTGATTTATATAAAAAAAGAAAAGAGACAAGTGTGATCTTGGCATGGGTACATTTAATATTCTGTAGATAAGATAACCTTGAGTAAAAATGCCACAGGTCACTGTATTTACACAAAACTATTCCTCCTACCATTGCTAAAATATAACATGAATTGATCTATGATGGCTGTAATTCATATTGGTACTTAACTATTGCAAATAAGGCATAAATACCTGATAGATTTTGTAGTTTTCCATTGCCTTTTGGGCAGAATATTTCTTATATTTGCCATTCTAGAAACATCACAAGCATTAAGAAGTTGACATTGGGTTAGGTTGGATGCTTTGGTAGAACCTATAGGTAGCTGCTTTGTAGACATGATGCTCATAGACTGTCAGCATTAGCTTTAAAACACTGTTACCTTAATAACTAATGACTGATTGCTCGTTTAGTTTCCACATTATGTGTCTGTGGGATTTTATGTATGTGTCTGGATAATATTTCCGACAAGCTAAATTTGTCTTTCTTCTAAGCGACGGGTAAATCTTTTTTTTTAAAGAAACACCGTGTTCCATTTTCTTTGACTGTCCCTGATGCGGTCAGTGTTTTATCATTGTTTGCAGCTAACATGTTTTTTAAAAACCAGATGCCTGCATTGATTGTAGCCCATGTGCAGGATTAGTCTCTTCATAGTGGTACTGACTCCAGCCTCAGTCCACTCCTTTTGAAGCTCCCCCAAACTTGTTATCCTTCCACTTAACTTTCAATGGCGCTATCTCTTTTTGCTATAAAGCAGGAGTCTCCAACGGCAGTTCTCAAGAGCTGCTATCCTGCAGCTTTTAGATGCAACTCTGCTCCAACACACCTGACTCAAATGAATGGCTATTTACCAGGCCTTTGCCACGCTGAAGAGGTAATTAAATCATTTGATTCAGCTGTGTTGGAGCAGGAATGTATGTAAAAGTTGCAGGACAGTAGCTCCCGAGGACTGCTATAGAGCTACCTTTATTTCTAGTGATGGTGAGATGAAGCCTTGAAGCTTTTTATCCAATTGGAAATTGGTAAAGCTCATGAGCCAAAGCTTAATGATGCTTCAATTGCTCTACTGTGCCATCAAGTGGAGAAAAATGTTAAAACCAGCAAAGTGATTATAATGACATTGTGTGAAGCTTTAAATCGAACAAACAAATAAATGAATGAGGTTTGTGACGCCAATACATACATTCAGAATATGATCTTAATTTATCTTTATAATGCAGTTGCAGGATCAAAGGGCAAAGTGGAAACAAATACAAATAGAGGAGAAGGTTGTGATTTGAATGTGCTACTTTGTAACTATGCTTATGTTGCTATGGACAACATTATTTATTTTCTGTTTTAAAAAAAAATACTTTTTCACTCTGTTGGGTTTTATTTTTTAAATGATTTGCCTCCTTTAGAAAATACTCTTTCCCAGGGCACAGATGAAGTGGGGGAAGCCAGAAAAGAAACAGCAAGTTTATACAAGCTGGGAATCTGCAGCGTTTTGCCCACATTTTGAATCGCGCGCAAACTAGCAACCCAGTTCCTGAATTAGTCACATGGTCACCACAAGCCTCCATAGGTGCTTCACAAAAATCTCCCTGGATTACCTGCCACGTTTCGAAGCCTCGACACAGAAGGACACATCACTATTTGGAGGATGTAAACATCTTCTTAACATCTGTCTAGTCAGCAGTCCTCCCCATGATTGTGTAGCCTGCTGACCCAGACCGAGGGAACATTTAGAGGCTCGGGAAACATTTGCAGGTGTTTTGAGTTGACGAGCTGAGTAGGGTGAGACATCATTAGTTTCCAATATTAAACTTTTTCACACAATTCAAATCTTCTGAGACACTGAATTTTGGGTTTTCATTATTTGTAGGATACCGTTATTAAAATTACAAGAAACAAAAGCTTGTCATATTTTACTGTTTCAAGAACCTAAATGGGTTTCATGTTCTGAAAATGAGTGTCAAAAATATATTGAAGTTATTCATGATCTTAAAATATATTGAGCTGAATTTGTAATTGTACAATGAACTTTTTTGATTTATAAAATGGTCTAGAAATGTTGACATAGAGCCCTGCTAAAGTAGTTTTGAAACGAAAGAATCGTGGGGAATTTGAGCGACTTACTCGGACATCTTTTTTAAAAGTGAGAATACCCAATGATGATGATTGAGTTGTGGCTTTCGCAGAAACATATCTGTTCTATTGCCATGTGGTAAAGGATATGATTCAATATCAGTTATTTGGTGTCCATAAATGTCTTCAATATTCAGTCATTTGAAAAATAATTGTATTTCTACTCGGAAGTGAGATTTTTGTTTTATTTTTAATCTATAAAATCTACTGCCTTCAGAATGAGTCAAAGAAGCATTGCAACTACAGGTTGGACTCAATTACTGTCTTTCACCAGGTCTAGTACATACAGTTTTAGGGGGAAAGCCAGACAATTTGTTGTTCTTATTATGAAGTAACTACTTTGGTTATCTTACATTTAGGTGTTTATTGGATTATTTGCAGGATGAGGAAGGCTGCACAATTCTGCAGATGGAGAAGAGCTGCCGCACTCGTGTAGAAGTAATGAAAGGGCACAAAAACCAGCGAATGGAAGAGCTCAAAGGCCTCGCTGCCAAAGATTGTGAGCTGTGTGACATCATGTGCACCACCCCCTTCAGCATTGACCAGAACTCTGTCCCATCAGTGAAACAGCTCGAGACCTATCGTACCTACCTTGACGATCTCATGAAAGAGAAGGTAGCTCCAGAGACCTTTCTCTGTGATTTACTCTTGGTAGTTCAAATTTTCAAGCTGTTTGTTTTTCCAGGAGCATCGTCATGATGAATTTGTCAGCACCAAAAAGGAGATCATTGCTTTCATGAATGACCTGGAACAGAATCCCGAGACTAGTTTCGAGATGGATGTGATGTGTGAGGATGAGGATGCATTTTGTCTGTCTAATGACAACATTGCTGCTCTGAAACTTCTTCTCAGTCATGTTAGTTTGCTTAATCTTTTTCTCAACTTGATATAAGAATTAAGTGTACAATATGATGACATTTTTAAAAACCCTTCTCCAGTTACAACAACGCAAGGCAGAGAACGAGCTCCTTTGTTCAGGTTTCCGCACGAAGATCCAGGAGTTGTGGGAAAGGCTTCAGGTTCCTCTAGAGGAAAGGGAACCCTTGTCTGAGCATATGGTCAACTCAAAGAAGAAAAACATTGAGGCAGTAAGAATTCGTCCCCAATTTTTAAAATGGCAATATTTTTTTTTTTTTTAGTAAAAGCAATAGTTTAACTAAGCCCAACCAAGTTGTGGTAATGTGAATTCTGTTTGCAGCTTCAAGCTGAGGTTCAACGTCTGGAGGTGCTGAAAATGCACAGCATGAAGAGTGTCATCGAGTCCATCAGAGTAGAGATTGCTGTTTTGTGGAAGAAATGCTTCTACAGCGATGAGCAGCAGCAAGCCTTCACTGCATATCATGATGGTAAATAGATATGGTTTGGATAAGAAGCTCTTATGTTGATCTGAGGCTGTGAAAGCAGTTATAGATCCTCTTTTTCTTCATACAGAGGATTATACTGAGGAGCTTCTGAACCTGCATGAGGCTGAGGTCAGGTGCCTGAAGAAGTACTATGAGGACCACAAGGAACTCTTTGAGGGAGTCACAAAGTGGCAGGACAACTGGAACTTGTACTTGGAACTAGATGTGAGTATTTTTAACTCACCAAGAAGGCTTTATGCACTTGATGTAGAGATGTCTTAATGTCTTTTCCTATTTCAGAGAAAGGCTAATGATCCTTCAAGATTTACCAACAGAGGTGGGAACCTCCTAAAAGAAGAAAAGCAAAGAGCCGATCTCCAGAAAAGTTTACCTAAGGTGGGGAAAAATGTGTACTCTTTATAGGCTTTTTCTATTCTGGACAAATATGACAACTGTATACCTGGAAAACTTTTTATTTGGGGAATTTAAAATGGGAGCAGATGCTGTAATGCCACTTGGAGTCAATAGGTGGAGTAGTGGTGGTTCTCTGAATGTGACTAATGACTAACGGCTCATAAATGTCTCATTTCAGTTGGAGAAGACTTTGAAGGTCCAGATCGATGGTTGGGAGCAGGAGCACAGCAAAGACTTCCTGGTGAACGGACAGAAATTTCTTGAGTATGTGCAGCAGCAGTGGAAAGAGCACCATGAGGAAAAAGAGAGGGAGAAACTTGAAAGAGTATGGCCATTTTATTGCTTTAAGTTTAAAGCTGTTTATTATCTTTTATTTTTCTAACTATTTGAATGCAAATTGTTTTCTAATAGCAACTGAAGAAGACCAAACAAACACAAGAAGATATGCTGTATGGAACAACGATGAGAACTCCATCTAAACGGCGGATTGTAGGCACTCCCACGCCTGGAAAGATAAGGAAGGTGAAATGCTTCTGCAGTTTTGTCAGAAATTTTGCGCCAATGTGATGCTAGTGCTACTTTATGTGAGTGAATAAAAACTTAAATATATTTCTTTTCTATTTTTTAGATGACTGGCACCTCAACCATCTCCACTCCAAACAGCTTCCTTCACACAGGCCTTGGTGGAACCGTGTGCCAGACCTCCACACTGAAACCACCTCTGTCTGCCAGCAAGGTATCTCCTTGTTATCGTCCAAACCTTTTGTTTTAATTGTGAAGCAGTGAAGAATTCCTTAAACGGCATTATATGGAGAAAATAACCATACGCAGCTATATTAACAGCTGAATACATTTGAGATTTGTATGGAGTATTCTGTTGTTCTCATCATGCCGTATATTAATGTTGCCTTCATACCAAAAAGTGAAAAAATAACCACTCCTTGGTCTTGTTGTAGAGTCTAGGCCTGCGAACCCCAGGACATGGAAAGACGCCGCGCGCAATAGACCGGAACAAGGAAAACCTCTCCCATATCAGAAACACTCCATGTGGCACACCAAGGTCTCAGGATACTCAAGATCACACCTTCACCTTTAACTCTATTGCCGGCTCCTATTCGGAATTTGCGGTAAATGGGGTTTTACATACGTCTAGTCCTTGATGGTGAGGTCCAGGGCTCAAGAGAACTGATACCGTTGAGTATGACGGAATCATTCTGAGATTGAAGAACGTTTGACTCCAGATTGTAAAAGGGTTAGTTCCAGGTTTTTGACGGAAAGTTCTGTGACTATATTATCGGTGACTGCTCACTTACCAGGTCGGTTTTCAGAGTGGTGAAAGCTAACAGCCACATGAATACTGTGTTTTTAGCTGACTTTTAGCACTTTACAACATCTCAAACTAAATGTTTATTAGCAGGAGGGAACACTGTTAGCAGATAGTTACAGTCCACAATTACACCAGAGACCGTTGTGTTTGATGCTTTTTGTTCAGCCGAGCAACATCCCCTTAGCCTGCTGGTTGGATCAACACTCATCAGCTGATATTTGGATCAGCTGATTGCAAATGCACTGGGATAATTTTCAAAGAGCTGAGACCTGGAAGAACCAGGGGCATACCATCTTCAAAACTGCAGTTAAACTGAGAAGTTTGCCTCAAAATCTAAAACATGACTTGAATCTTGGCGCAGCTTGGACAGGCTAACAAGATAAGGAACATAGGCCACGTTCGGTTGAACAAAACTCTCAAACATTACAGCGGACATGTGAAATCAGACTGTTAAAAATATCCGTTAGCATAGCGTTCTATCCCACTAAAATGAACATTTTCAGTTTTAAACTGTCAGCTAAAACAGGTGATGTATGTTTGACTAGCGGTTAGCTTAACTTAGAGGACTTGTTTACATTTTCTTCAAGCTTAGTGACCCTCTTTCTCTAACAGATGAGGGAACCATTACTGGCAACTTCATGGACCTTATTTTAAAGAAATCAGAAAATTTAAGGGTTTTAAAAATTAACAATGTAAAATGTTTGCAGGTTTATTAATAGTGCTTTTCCATCTTGAGTCATTTATCAATTATGAATTAGTTTGAAAACCTGTAATGTTTTTAATATGATAAATCTTAATTAAAACACTATTTCATCTTGATTTGTGAAACAGTTGAATCCTGGATAATAGAACAGCAGGAAAGGCTACAGGTCATTTTATCCCTTTGCCATTTTTGTTTTATCCTGGTTTCATAACCGATTGTCCCTTTCTACTTCTATTTCATTTGTGTGTACTTGAAGGGATAGTTTTTGAAGTGAGGTTGAGTTTAAAAGGCTATTAAAGGTGATAGTTATCCAGGTTGGAAGGTATAAGAAACTGAAGCCACGAGCCAAGCGGACTACAGTCCTAAAACTACTCCAGTCACAAGCATCAGTGTCTAATATGAACGTTTTTCTTAATGAACCTTTAAGCCGTCACTAACCTTTGCATGGACTGCTTATTTACACAGAAGCCATTAAATAATTGTTAATAAATTGTTTTGCAGCTGCAGACATTTTCTTTCATAAGAGCAGAGGTGAACACATCTAGATTGGGGAGGTTTCTGCACCTCGGTAAAACAGTTCAGGAACCATTGCCACCAGTGTTCTGATCAGACTAGCCATTAGCGTTAGTTTCCTGAACCAACTGGATTCATACTAAATCAGGGCTCGAAGTGAGTTAGCTACTGCAAGTAACTACTCCCCATTTCCATTTATTTAGGTTGTATTCAGAGTTTGGGTGAGTTGAGTCTGATTCTGACCCCTGTTGAAAACAGAATAACTCCACATAACTTCCTGTTGGAAAATAGTTTTTATTTAAGCCACAAATGCAACTTTACAGCAAGACTAAACAGGATGTGGAAAGTTACTTGAGCCATTTTTCAAATGGCGACAGGATAAAAAGCAACCAGGCAGTTGTCAACATATGCAACACAAACTTATTAGAAAACAAAAGGATATCAGGAACTGCAGTTGGTCAAGAGGAGCAGCTGTAAATAGTTTTTGGTGAAGAAACCTAACAGATAGGAACATCATCAAAGGCATCACCTTTTACAATAATACAAAGTCTTTTGTTTTCCTTTCTTGAAAAATTAATCTAGACTTGTCGTTGCAGATGGACCTCACAAAGGCTGCTAAATCGACTGTGAAGACAGGACTGCTGAACTCCACCATCAGCCATCAGTGACCGTTCAAAGCAGCACCAGGAGTCAGTCATGTGGGTGGTGGTTAGGTGTTGAGGATAAGAGGGAAACTTTAAATGCTGACCTACAAAAAAATGTAAATGTTTTATTTCTGTAAATACTTTCACTCCTGTTCTATGCATTCATTCCAGTGTTACTGCTGTTGTATCCATTTCTGGGCTATTTGATACTTAGTTTTAAGGTGCAGTCCTTTTGTTTTGTTTTTTTGTTTGTTTTTTTAACTGAAATGTTTAACTGTTGGGTGCCATTTTTATTCTGGTACTTGTGGCAGTTATTCAGTGCCCCCATTATGTTCTTCTTTCAGCTAGAATGACAGCTACATTTCCTTTTTTTTTTTTCTTGCTTTTATAATCAACTTGTAAATAAAACTATAGAAGGAAAAAAAAAAAAAAAAAAAGATCTAAACCAAGATTAATTGTTGACTAGCATCAAAGGTTTTCATGCTTGCTCTAGCTGGAGTTAAATGCAGTTGTTCCAAGCCAGAAGCTCATGCAGTGGATCCGGAAAGTTTTGACAGCGCTGCATTTTTTTTGTCCACATTTAGTTATGTTGCAACCCTTTTTATTTTTTTAAAGGTATCAAATTATTTCTGCAAAACTCTATGCATACCCCATTATAATAAGAAAGAGGTTTGAGTTTGTTGCAAAGTTATTACAAATAGTAAAATAACGTTTCATAAGTCTTCACAGCCTTTCCCATCAAGCTCAGAACTGTTGAGGTGCATTTTTGTTTCCACTGATCATCCTCGAGATGTTTCTACAGTTTAAAAGAAGTCCACCCGTGGCAATATTAGTTGATTGGACATGATTAGGAAAGGCACACAACTGTGTATATAAGGTCCCACAGTTGACAGTGAATGTCAGAGTGCAAATGACAAAGCATGACATCACAGGAAGTGTCTGTAAGACCTCAGAGACAGGATTGCCTTGAGGCCCAAATCTGGAGGAGACAGAACAATTTCTGCTGGTTTGAAGGTCCCAATGAGAACAGTGGTTTGAATCATTCATAAATGAAAGAGGTTTGGAACCATCAGAACTTCTAGAGCTGGCCGGCTGTCTAAACTGAGTGATCAGGGAAGAAGCATTCCTCTGGAGAGAGCCTTTAAGCAGGATAACCATCTCTGCAGCAAGCCACCAATCAGGCCTCTATGGTACAGTAGCCAGATGAAAGCCACTCCTTTATAAAAGGCACATAGCAGCCTGTCTGGAGTTTGCAAAAAGGTACCTGAAGAACTCGGACCATGAGAAACCAAATTCTTTGATCTGATGAGACAAAGGTTGAATTCTGTTGTGAATGCCAGGCGTTATGTTTGGAGGAAACTGAGCCAATAACATCCCTATAGTGAAGCATGGTGGTGGCAGCATCATGCTATGGGGATGTTTTTCAACAGAAGAAACTGGCAAACTAGTCTGGATAAAGGGATGGATGAATGCAGGAATGTACAGAGACATCCTGGATGAAAACCTGCTCCAGAGCACTCTTGACCTCAGACTGAGGCGGCGATTTATTTTTCAGTAGTACGACTCGAAGCACACGCCCAAGATCTCAAAGGAGTGGGTTCAGAACCACTCTGTGGATGTCCTGGAGTGGCCAAGCCAGAGTCCAGTAATGAATCCGATTGAACATCTGGAGAGATCTGAACATGGCCGTGAACAGACGTCTCCCATCCAACCTGATGGAGCTTGAGATGTTCTGCAAAGAAGAATTGGTAAAACTGCCTGAAGATAAGTGAACTAAGCTTGTGGCATCATATTCAAGAAGACTTGAGGCTGTAATTGCTGCCAAAGGTGGATCAACAAGGTATTAAGCATAAATGTGATTTCTTAGTTTTTTAAATAAATTAGCAAAAATCTGAAACCAACTTATTTTACATCATCATAATGGGGTATAGTGCGTAGCGATTTCAGGAGAGAGATTAATTTGATACGATTTGGAATAAGGGTCACATAACTAAATGCAAAAAAAGTGCAGCACTGTGAAAACTTTCCAGATGCACTGATCATCTTTAAACTGATGGAGTGCCTAAGCCATGCGTGTCATTAGTTCCTCTAGAGCCCGCTCACGGTGGTTTTCATGAACAAGCAGGACTTCTTTGATTGCACTTTGCTGGAAGCCCATCTCATTAAACTGAGTCAGCAAGCGCAGAAACTCTGCAGCCTGGAAGAGAAATATAAGGATTACTCATGCAAACCAAGTTGATTTATTAGAATATCAAAGTCCATTTATTTCAGTAATACAATTTAAAATATGCACTACATTACAAACAATTTTTAAAAAGGAAATTTTGCCTAACAAACTAGTATATCCATATACTGTTGGGCGCTGAGGTCTATGTGTTTGACTTTTTAAATTGTAATCGTAAAATAACTTTTCAATGATATTCTATTTTACTGCAATAAGCCTTGAATTGTTTTAAGAAACATACATAAAGTTGCATCACCTTGCTCTCGCAGTTCTGAAACATCTCCAAAGCCTCCTCCACTTGTGCTTCATCATAGCCCAGCTGACAAAGACGATCACATGCAACCAGGTATTTTAGAACCTGAGAAGATATACCCGGACTTCATAAACCAATCCATTTATACATACGTGCACCAGGAACAGGATTTCACATCAGTTTTATTGGGACAAATACGTTTAGCCTACAATGCATAACTTTGGACAAGAACAAGTTTTTGTCAAACCTCTTGTACAAACATGTAATTAACTTATTGCCGAGAGTTTACCTCACAACGCTAGATGATTATTCCACTAATGGTAATTGATTCAGGGATGATAAGAAGTCAATGTTACTGATACCAACCTTCTCTGCGCTCTGATAGCCTGTTTTCTGCAAAGCCAGGATGGCAGTGCGTAACGGGTATCCCTTCTCTGTGATGGTTTCGAGTAACTCCCTCTCCTCCTGGCTGAGAGCTGTCAGAAGCTCTGCTGCCGAGTCAAAGAAAACCCCACGAGAGCCAGGAGCTGTCAAAACCTGATGGGGTAGGGGGAAAAAAACAAAGGCTCATCTCAGTAAAGTAGGAAGTTCTGTTAGTGGTGTTGATATGATTCATACTACTCCCTGAAAGGAAATTACTTTCTTCCTGCGGTTTCTGACAACAGATCCTGCAGAGGAGGGTCGTTGTTGCAGTGGCCTGGATTGAGAAAGATCAGCGGGCGGGGTGTTTTGGGAGAACTTTCTGCCCAGAGAGCGTTGCCTCTTCTTGCTGTTCTTCTCCCCCTGAGAAAGTGGGCTTGCCTGCTGTGATCTGTGCTGCTCCAACGCAAGCAGAGGTGGTCTGCAGTCAGGGAGAGAAGTGGCGGCTCTGTGGCCTTGGAGGATCTGAGATGGCTCAGGTTCACAGCAGTGGGAGGAATGAGGGAGGTGCATGTTTTTGACTCTAGAGATTGCGTCCCTGGCTGCAGCACTCCGGGGCCGCTCTCTGCAGGACCCTGCATTGTTTATATATGAACCATCTTCTTCATCTGAGTCGGTTGGGAGAAACTTGACTGCTCGGTGATGCAGCCAGCAGCCCTCTGCAGAGCTCAGGCTGTGGCTGCGGGGTCGAGGCCTGGGGTCCCACAGATCTTGGCTTCTGTGACTGAGCTTGTGAGTATCTGGAAGACCACTGAACATCAGCCAGTAGGGTGGGCAAGATGGAACCTGACTCACCGGCTGCTGCCCAGTTAAAATCCATCTCTCCAGATTGAATCCATACTGCAGGAAGAAAAGAAACGATGAACAGTGTCTTCCGGAAGTATTCATAACATTTTCACATCTTGTCAAGTTATAACCACAATGTATTTTATTGTGATTTTATGATATACCAACACAACATAGGAGATAAAAGTGAGGTAGAAGGAAAAATGATGCATGTTTGTTTTATATTGTTAAAAACACATTTCCAAAAATAATGGGGTACATTTCTATTCAGACCCCCGAGTTTACACTTTGTGGAACTGCCCGTTATTGCAAACACATCTACAGGTTTTTGGGGGGAATGTCTCTCCCAGCCTTGCATATCTAGAAACTGAATATTTGCCCATTCCTCTTTAAAAAAAAAAAAAAGCTGAAAACAGATCTGGGGCTGTACCATAAATATGCTTCCTTTTAAATGAATGCATCCGTGGCTCCGGCCGAATGTTTAGGGCTGTTGTCCTGCTGGAAGGCGGCCCTCCATCCCAGTTTCAAGTCTTTAGCAGCCTTGCCCCGTATTTAGCTCTAGTCATTTGTCTATCAGGTCTGACCAGATTCCTTGTCCCTGTTGGAGTAAGGCACCCCCACAGCATGATCCCACCACCACTATGTTTCATAGCAGTGATGGTGTTTATAGGGTTTGCAGTGTTTGGGATTAATGTTAAATACTGATGTCCTCTCAGCAAAGCACCTTCTTTCACGTTTGCAGTCTGTATTAAAGCAATCCATGCAAGGGATGTTTTATGGCTTTCTTCGTGCCACTCATCTATAAAGGCCATATTGAACTGATAGTTGCCCTGTTGGCAAATTGGCCCAACTGAGCTCTGAATCGCTGCAGCTCTTCCAGTTATTATGGGTCTCTTTGCTGCTTCTCAGGGTAATGTACTCCTTGCCCGGCCATGCCTTGGCACATTTGCATTTGGGCTGTGCTTGGTTTGATTTACCAATGATGGATTAAACACTGGTCTAAGAGAACACAGATCCCAATGCTATTATTTATTATATAATAAAAGCTAATATTTCATAACCTAACCTTGCTTTGTACCTCCACAACTTTCTCCCTGACCTGTCTGCTGTGTTCCCTGGTGTTGTCAAACAAACCTCTGAGGCCTTCACAGTACGTTGGATTTACACTGGGATTATGTTTTTTTTTTTGTTTGTTTGTTTTCTTACCAGTTAGGGTAAAAGGGGCAAGAGTAAAAGGGGTCGAATACAAATGTAGACTACATTTAATCATTTTCCTTCCATGTCACAATTTAGCACCTCTGCGTGTCGGTCTGTCACATAAAATTCATTAAGTTTGAGGTACCTGGTGTTTTTTCAAAAATTCAGAACGGTAATGAAAATTGTGCAAACACCAGATTGGGTATGTTGCCTATTCCGAAGCAACGTTAATCAAAACATTAATGAAACAAATGCAACATTAACCTTAACAGAAAGACAGAAAATAACCTCAGTTTCCTGCACGACCTGACGACAGTGTGGCACAGAAATATCAGACAAAGTCGACAACTGTATCTCAACCCCCAGTGGTCCCAAAGGGGTCTGAAAAGGAACATCCTCCAGAATATTCATCACCAAAGTGCACCAACAAATCACCTGGATAGGGAAAATCACAAAAAGCTTGAATATTTCTAGTTACAGGCCATTTATTGGCATTTTTAAAAGAATTTCTTACCTTCACCAGGGACTGTCTTGCAGGTCTGCAGCAGTCTGAATCACAGACAGGCGTCTGGAGTAAATCACTTTGACACAAACATCAGCGTGAGTGATAAACCCCTTCATCACTAAGCCTCTGACATCATCCGTTTGTTTTCCACCTCAAATGCCTGGTATAATCCATCATGCAAAGATCTACCATAAATAACAGGGCTTTTAATCATGCCCACATTGAAATTACTACTATAATTTAAGCTAAAATCTATTATGTTTTCGACTCTTTTACAATAATTTATTTTTAACCCATTTAATTAATCAATTGAGGATATTTTGCCTATAATTAAAACCATATTATGACTTTGTGGATTTAAACAGGGCAGGATTAGGGAAATGCTGATGTACCAGGAGACAAAGGCACAGCACGGCACTTTCCAGAGATTAGCCGGTTACATAAAGGTGACAGCCAAACAACGCGGTGCAAGATCACGTTCACGTAAAGATATTCACCCCAACTATTCACATCAGTTTCTAGCCCAGATGTCAAGAGAAAAAAAAAGAACTTTGTACTCCGATATATTTTATTTATACATTTTACACAATCACAATAAATTTAGGATTGACAAGCTTTTGGGGAGGGGAGCTTTTCTTTTAAATACAATTTCTGTAACAGACCTCTGAAATTAAAGCAGCTTAGAGCCTTGCAGAAAGAAAAATAAAACTTAAAGCAAAGAGGAAACGGATCTGGTCAAATTTTAATGGTAAAGAGCACAGCAGCTTGGTGAGGTCTGAGACCTTATGAACGGCGTCTTGATTGAACAAGCGCACCAAGGTTTAGTAACAGGATGTGACATCACAGGAGGTGAAGTGAGATTCAGACACAGGTTCTCACATGAAAAAAGGAAAGTATCTGCAATTCTGCAGAGGGAGCCTGGTTAACATCGCAATGATTTGAAAATTAAAACCAAACCTGGTTCAACTGATTTCAGGGTATGATTTACTGTAATATTCCAGGGGAAAAACCGCAAAAGCAAAATGGGATGTTTTATCACTTTAGAAATGTACACATTTTAGTCTTCTAAATGCTGCTCTGTAAATCCAGCCAGAGGTCTTCAGGTAAATAAATTCCTAAGGAGTTGACTACAGGGTGGAAGATGGAAAAATACCAATCTGGCTGTTTAAAACTGATCTTTCACCTGCCGTATTTAATGTGCTGGTGTGTTTCTACCTCAGTGTGGTCTCCTAACTCTAACTCATGTATTACAAACAGTACTCGCGCATCATAGCTTAACATTTACAACTGATTTCACTTTATGAACCATTATCACAATGGTGGTAGAGGAAGAAACCATCAAAATATTGATGTGTTTGTAGAATATCACACCCTTGTGATTTAAGGCATTTCTTGACACGGTAACATCACGTCTACACTCTCTCAGCATGTCTACAATATGATCCCCATGAATGCCATTTGCTGCCCTTTCTATTACAGCCAATCAGCACAAAGAGAGGATACAAACTACCTACAAATATTTTTTTGAATAAAATTGTATTATCTTTATATAGATAAAATGTTAACAATCCCCAGAGATTGAAATATATCATAAAAGGTCCACACCGAGTGCAGCGCTAGAGATTTATTATCTGATGCAAAAAGACCAAAGATTGTTACTCTCTCTTAACTTGTTCATCTTCCTCAGTGTCAATGGTTTTTATTTGTCAGGTGCCGTAATAAAAAGAGCTGGTACCAGACGTGGTATCCAGAAGGTTCATGGTAACCTATTGATTTGAGATGAAATGAGAGACATGGTTCAGTTGTTAGCAGCATCGGCCTGCCGGGGCCAGTTCTCCTCCTCAATGCCGGAGTCGTACTCCTCCTCTGCTGAATCCTTGGCTGGGGCTCTGAAATTCAGACAGAAGCTCCAGTTTAAATACACACTACAAGAGAGACCCCCGAGGGCCCAGCTTAATAAATATGAGCTACAGTAAAGTGCTTTGCAAGAGTATTTTTACTACTTCGGCTTATTTAATGTATAACACATAATTATAAAGTCGAAGAAGTTTAAAGAGTTGACAAGCATTATTCAGCGTTTTTTTTTTCCCCCTAAATAAAATCTAATGCAACCTCCAGATAATCATAATGAGTCTAAAATCTCGGTAAAACTCCAGCTGTTCTGTGAAGGGCTTACAAGTTTGTTAGAGAACAGCAGACAGGTCAGGGAGGAAGTTGGAGAGAAGTTTAAAGCAGGGTTAAATTATAAATCCACCCTTTTCCTTCCACTTCACAACTGAGCGGTACTTTGTGGTAGCACATCAAATAAAATTCCAATAAAACACAAAGAAGCTTTTGATTGCAACGTGAAAACACTAAAGAGGTATGTATGCTTTTGCAAGACACTGTCTAGTATGTTTGCTCGTATTCTGCGAGCAGAGAGCTACTGACCGGATGTATCTAGGCTGTGATTTTCCCTGAACGACGTCTTTGTCCAGCTCAACAGCAACGATATCAGAGTGAGGCACCTCAAACATGGGCTCAAGAAGAAGTTTTTCCTGCATGTTTAAGAACAATATACTAAAGATTACAGGTGATTAAAAACAATTAAAGATAAAGTATTACTCTTTGTTTGAAAATAACAAACCATAATGGATCTCAGGCCACGAGCTCCTGTTTTTCTCTCCAAAGCCAATCTGGCGATGGCTCTCAAAGCATCCTGGGTCACATTAAGTTCACACTAAAAGAACCAGAGCAGACAAACTGGATTAGGCTGCTTCTTTTCTAATGCGACTGCACGAAAGTAATCACATAGTCCTTACTTTGTCCATGCTGAACAGAGCCTGGTACTGTGGAACCACAGCATTGCGTGGTTCAGTCAAGATTCGGACCAGTGTATCCTCATCTAGGCTGTGCAGAGGAACGACGACAGGAAGACGGCCAACAAACTCCGGAATCATCCCGAACTCAATCAGGTCCCTTGCCTCAACGAGCTTCAGCAGCCGGTCCTTCTCCTCGATCTCCGCAACCGCGTCCGTCTCCCCGCTGCTGTTGGCCAGGTCTGCCGCAGCGGCTGCTCGGCGCCCCTTCCCTAAGTTGGAGGGTGTTCCAAATCCCAAATACTAAAACAGCAGAAATGTATGAAACTCAGATCAGAGACTCAGCAAAGGCTTGTCCACATTCCAGACAGGTTAAATTTACCTTTTCATTCTTTCTTCGGCTTATTATCCTGTCGAGGCCGTTGAAAGCTCCCGAAGCCACAAACAGAATGTTAGTGGTGTCGACCTGCACCGTTTCCCCTCTTAGTTTCCTGGAGTTTTTCTCTGGAACGTTGACGATTGTACCCTCCAGGAGTTTCAGCAAACCCTGACATAGTAAAGAAGGGAAAAGAAAAATCAAGGCAGTGTTTAATTATATAACAAAGTAAAAAAATAAAATAAAAAAATAAAAAACAGAATCCTTGGGTAACGTCCTCTAAAACAGGAAGATACTACCAAACATGGATGATGTGTTGTCTGGAACAGCACCATCTAGACATGGGTAACTTGACAAAAAAAAAATCTTTTTAAAAGATCAAATGGATTATCAGCAGCACAGGATAAGAATATAGCAGCACAAAGATCATCTGTGCAGGAGAAGTGGGTGAGCTTAATGGAAGCAAACACAAGGTGGGGCGGAGGAATTTCTCTCGTTTGCTGTCTTATATTCTGATGTTTATTATTAAAAGCTTGGTTATCTGCCGTCTTTCAGCGCTGGATCAAAGTCACACATCGGCAGCTCGGCAGGTGCAGCAACAGCCACATAAATATCTTAACTTACTCAAATGTAAATGTGAAACTGCATCAAGCAAACATTTGTCAACGTTTTGGTGAGGTTAGGTTTTGTTTTTAACCATTTTTGGTGGAAATATAAAAGTTTTTTGATAAAATAGTTTGAGCACTTTCGTTACTCTGTAGTCTCAGATGGTAAACATCGTATATCTTTTGGGTCCAACATTGTTGGCAAGAAAAACAAAAAAAACAACATGCATGTGAACATTTTTAGCAAGACAGAGAAAATTCTGTTATATTTACAAAGCAGCATTACTTTTGTAACTTTATACAACATTAAAAAGAATAAATCTAACTGCTGCATACAGATTATTTTAGATAACCCACCTGCTGAACTCCCTCTCCGCCCACATCTCTTAGCTGATGGATTCCAGGCACGCTGCCAATCTTATCAACTTCATCCAGGAACACAATACCTGCACGTCACAAAGAGGACAGGACAACCGTGGCTGGATTAACATCTTACTGATATGGGACATAGTTCCGGTCTTTAAGCAACGGATATTAGGCCTATCTTTGTTTTTTTTTTAAACCAGTTCACATAATATCCTGAAGGCTTAAAAAAATATGTTTTAGCCCAAATGTAACAGAAAAAAAAAACTTCTTAAAAGCAGCTGACAACACACTATTACGTTATTTCTCCGTTTCTGTGCCTGATCTGGGCAGACGGCAAAAAGTTAAGGTCAAGCAGCGGTTGGAGATAAAAGGGTTGAGGCTCTACAGTTGTTCTTCGAGCCCAGTTTGTAACGTTAGAATCCTCAGAAAATCCAAATGCCTTACAGAACCAGATATTTACAGTCATGTGAAACTCTAAACATAGCGGTGGAGTTACAAGACATACGGACACAAAATATTGCTCTTACAAAACAGGCTACTTCATGACACCAATTACATTAATTACAGGCTTAAATAGCAATGGGGTTTCATCTTTTACAATCATGAAACAAAATAAGGCTTTAAATTGGCTGAGTGTGGTTTTAGGGACACATCTCTGCTTATAACACTATTATAAAAACTGTAAACAAATAAGGGCTAGAGTATTCCACATTAAATACAGACTGTTTAAAGCCCAGTTCATAAACATTGATACCTTTATTCTTTTTGCAAAATTAAATAAAAAAAATGTTTAGTGCTTTGGCATTAAAAAAAAAAAAAAAAAGTTTTAGAGCTACAAGTAAAAATCCACCTGAATTGGAAGATGTCTGAAGTGTAAAATAGTATTGAAATATTCCTTTTTTTATTTTTTGAATGAGCAGTCAGTAAAAAAAAACAAAATATAGATAGGTACAACATTGAAATTACAATGTCAAGTAAATCAAGTTTAATAATGCAATTTAAATATATTTAAATATAAAACAAACCTTGTTAAACCCCTCAATTTATTAAAGTAGATTTTTGTTCTTAAAAAAAAAAATTCTCTATCCCTGATTTTATTGCTTTTCCCCATACTTCTCAAGATATGGGAAAAAATAAAAAATTCAGATATTCAGTGGTGCTTTCATGGAACAAAATATCAACCAGAGTTAGTCAAGTCATGACTGCTATAATTAGGATTTCCACACGCCCAGCTTACTTAACATATAGTAAATCTGGAAATGAGAATGCTGTTAAATATGGCCCAGATGCCCACCTTGTTGTGCTTTCTCCACTGAATAATTTGCGTCTTGCAGAAGTTTGGCAATCACCGACTCGATGTCTTCTCCCACATATCCAGCCTGCGTGAGAGTGGTGCAGTCGCAAATTGCAAACGGGACATCAAGACAGCGTGCCAACGTCTGTGCCAGCAAAGTTTTTCCTTAGAAATAAAAAATAAAATAAAAACACTCTAAATTAATTACTTCAACCATTATTTCATTGCATTTGACAAGACACCTGGTATGCAAACATGGATGCTATGCTGTAGTGCTAACCTGAACCAGTAGGACCTAGAAGTATAATGTTGCTCTTCTCCAGTTTAATGTCAGAGTGAGTGGAGTCCAGGATCTCCCCGCCCCTCTTCTCCTGAGGCGGCTGCTGGCTCGCATGCTGCTGCATGGTTGCTCCGAGGGCGTTCCCGTGAGGACTGATCCCTGCGATCTGTAGCAGTTCTGTGAAAACAAACAAACTACTTGTGTTAGCACGGTGCCTGAAAAGCAGGAAGTGCAAACGTCACAAATGTCTGAGTCGCTGCTGTATAATTAAGTTATTAATCAATGGTGTGTGATGCAGATCGATCTAAGGCACAGTTTGAGCATGTGTGAGCTAAAAATACACGTGTTGGGTCAGTTCCAGAGGAGTTTCTACTTGACAGCTGGATTGAAAATAGCAAGTTTGAATGTAGGTCACAAGTCAGTGGTGACGACCTCATACCCAGAGTACTTGTAGGTTGACACAGTTGTTGTCTTGGGTTAAGTTTGGGCTTTGAGAAGTTTATGAGTTGATGTACAGTACATCGGTTCAGAACATTATAGCACAACATTTTAACCAACATTTAAATAATTTGATGTGAACTTTCCAGAGTTACAATCTGCATTGTTTAAGGCCTGCAAGTAAGGTGTATTATAGCCTAATTTTAGGATAACCTTAAAGATGAATTTATTTTTATACAAACGTTGATATCTTTGGCTCATCATCCTAGGATCTGAACGTTGTGAACTCCACTAAAGAGGTCTAATGATCACAGATCACTCTGAATAAAAAGGAGTATATCTGCATGTTTAACAGCAGGAAAATATTTTTACAAATCCAAAGAACAAAAAAAAAAAAAAAAACACACCATCCTTAAAACAGAGGCGAACGAAGGGAGCAGGCTTTTTTATGCTGGGATCAACTCTGTCTATTTTACTACAAAGTACCTTAAGGTTGAAAAAACCTGTAGTTGTGTCCTGCAAAAGTTAATGGCACACTGGATCAGAACCAGATTTAGTGACAATCATATCTTACAAGGCCAGACAGTACCTTTTCTTTTTAAACAGACCGAATGGTTGTAGGCATTTTAATTGAAAGAAAAGCTAAGAAGTGCCTTCATAAAAACATTCAAATTAGTAAAGAAACATTATATATCATTCCTTCAAAGAAACTGGACACATACACACGTTTTTGATGACTGTGGCCTATAGGTAATGAAAGCCCAAATTTCAGTTTCTCTGAAAAATGTAATTATCCCAGGAGACCTAATTTCTGTATAACGTACTTCATCAATGTCACTAGTTGCTGACCAGTCAAAGTGACAATGTGCAAAAACAGACTTCCATCTGAAAAGAGGACTTTG
Organism: Girardinichthys multiradiatus; assembly: GCF_021462225.1. Taxonomy (NCBI): domain Eukaryota; kingdom Metazoa; phylum Chordata; class Actinopteri; order Cyprinodontiformes; family Goodeidae; genus Girardinichthys; species Girardinichthys multiradiatus. Next base: position 23,478,744 of record NC_061795.1, on the reverse strand, counting down.
GGCCACTGAGCAACAGTCGACTGCCATTTCCTCTCAGCCCAGAGATGTTGTCTCCATTTCAGGAGGGGCTTAACACAAGGAAAGTGACAGTTGTAGCCCATATCCTGGATACATGTCTGTTGAATCTCAGATTCCAGCTGCACTCTGCATCTTGTGAATCTCCCCTAAACTAATGAATAGCCATTTGCTTCACAATCTTCGTAAGACTTTAGTTTGCCTGTTGGCTAGTCGCCTTTTTCTTCCATATTTTTTCCTTCTACTCAACTTTCCATTTAAATGCTTGGCTACAGCACTCAAACACCTTTTGACTGGACAACTGTTGAGTCAGCAGTCTTTCCAAAGATTGTGTAGGCCATAAGAGGCCCACAATATATAACATTACGGCATTAAAAATCCTTTTTTTAAATTGATTTTATTCTAATTTTGTAGAAAAAGTTAATCTTGCTGTAAGCCATAATTATCAAAATGATCACTTTGTTATTGAATGGGTATAAATTGTTGCTTTTTGAGATAAATTACTGAAACAAATTACCTTTTTGATTAAACTATTGTATTGAAATGCACCAATACTACTGAATGGTTCTGAACGGAGGTTTATAGATAAATCCAAACATACAATAAGAATTTTATTACTTCAATGAAAAAAAGCAACTCCCTGTGGTCTGTACATTTTGGCATTTGCACAACTGACAGAAACATAAAACCCAGAAACCTGCAGATAAAGTGTTGTGACTTTAGGTTACTGCTGATAACAGTCAGAAAGTCTGTCAGATAACAGCAAGGAGGTCAGTCACTTACTTGTGAATCTGTATTCATCCTCTCGTCTTCTCATCTCTAGCTCTACAGGGAGAGGATCAAAGTACTTAAATCAATAATACCACTTAGCATTACCACTACAACATTATCAATACAGTTTGTGGAAAAATGATTATTGAACAAATGCCAAATAATACAGATTGGAATTTGTGGCGGCCCATGATTCATCAGTTATCTGTGTGACCCAGAGGAGACTCTTGGTATGTTCAAAGTTTGAGTTTGTAAATACTGAAGATAAAAGAAACAGCATCAAGTCACTGTTTTTGAATACACTGTACAGAATACCCTATTAAACAATTTCCCATCTAAATTAGCTATAACTAAATACAATTTCACACTTCAATAAATGTTTTTATTTTGAAAAGTAGTTTTCAGAGAAAACTGTTTAGTTCAGGCAGATTTATTTCCCAACTGAACAAATCCTCTAAAGAGATATTTAGTTTGAAACGGCCTAATCTTTATAATTCTGACAAAAATAGATAAATTTATCTGACCAAGTTGTGATTAAAGCAGCACCAGTCATCAGATCTCACCTCATCTGATGCTATAAGGAGTCCTTGGAAATAAACAATAAGATTAACTGTGAAATAAGACTTGACCTGTGGTAAGGATGTTTATAAAATCTATAAAAAATAAATAAAGGGCTAGAAATCAAAAGTGAATGTCAGCCCATCTCTCTACTTCATTTATTACATTTATTACCACTGTAAGTATGTATTCATTTTAGAGCTTCATTCTGTATTTATCCAGTTTTACTGTTCAAACGGAATTTCACACTCTTAAAAATCTAATGGACATCTAATCACAAACGGCACGTTTTGTTAGACATCACACATATTTCATCACTTCTGTTATTAAAAACTAAATTACCAGAATTATGTCAGAAACCCTAAAACTGCCTTTGTGATCTGAGATTATAAATAGAAAATGCTGTATATACAGTCTCTCACAAAAGAGTACACCCCTCAAATTTCTGTAAACATTTTTTGATATATTTTTCTTTTTTTTAAAAGGGACAACACTGCAGATATGACACTTTGATATGATGTAGTCAGTGTCCAGCTTGTATAACTGTAAATTAGCCATCCCCTCAAAATAACTCAACACAGCCATTAAAGTCTTTAAAGTTCTTAAATAGTACACCCCTAAGTGAAAATGTCCAAGTTCTGCTCAAAGTGTCGATATTTTGCGTGGCTACCATCATTTTCCAGCACCGCCGCACCTCTCTCGAGCTTGAGGTTCACTGGAGCTCCACAGGTTTCCACTGGAATCATCTTCCTCTCCTCCATGACAACGTCATGGAGCTGCTGGTTGTTGGAGACCTTGTGGTCCTCAGCCTTTCATTTGAGGATCCTCCATAGATGCTAAATAAGGTTTAGATCTGGCGATACGCTTGGCCACTCCAGCACCGTCTCCAGGTCGTCTTGTAAGTGTGTCGTGGGTCATGCTGAGGCCTGTTCTGACAGGAACCTGTCCGGTTAATCTGCTGCATGGTCTTGGCCACTGTGCTGCAGCTCAGTTTTAGGTTGTTGCTAATCTTTTTATAGCTTGGGCCATCTTCATGTAGCGACATTTTTTCTTTTCAGATCCTCCGAGTTCTTGGCCATGAGGAGCCATGTTAAACTTCCACTGACCCATATGAGAGAGTGTGAGAGCGATAACACCAGATTTAACACACCTGCTCCCCATTCACACCTGAGACCTTGTAACACTAACGAGTCACATGACACCGGGGAGGGAAAATCGTTAATTGGGCACAATTTTGACATTTTCACTTTTGTCGCCAGCGGTTTAGACATTAATTGTTGTGTGGTGACTTATTTTGAGGGGAGAGCAAATTTACGCTGTTATATAAGCTAATTTAAACTGTTTCAATGTGTCAGATCCCATGAAATGTTGTCCCATGAAAAGACAAAGTGTACTCACTTATGTGAGGTACTTTACTTCCTGTATGCAGTCTACAGTGATTTCTGACAGGTATGCTGAGTTTGCAGCAAAATATTTTTTGGTTCTAACACAGGAAACAGCCGTTTCAGCTGCTCTATAAGCCCCGTGGTATTTTCCACATTCGTCGGGAATAACTGCAAGGGTTGGTTGTCCAGTATACAATATATAAATAATGTTTTACAAAAAAAAAGTATGATACGGTAGTTTAGCTAGTAGAATGGGGTACCATGCGTAGAAAAGACAAGCGCTGACCTCGTGGTGTTAAAGACGGCTGTTTTTCCACCTCCACCTGCTGTCGGCTCCCTGCAGGGATGTTGTTGTAGATGCGCTTGTAGTGATTATACACCGCCACTGCCAAGACCTTCTTTGCGTACGACTGGCCAACAACATACTTGTCCAGATAGGCGTAAATCTAAAAGCCGAAAGTTTAGAAGAAAGCCTAAAATGTCTAAAACTTTGAAACAGTATTCTGACAACTTGATTACCAGCTTCCATTTCTTACCTTCTTAGGAGGTGGAGGAGGTTTCTGTGCGAACGCCAGTTTCACCGCCTCAGCGGCCGACTCTGGCTCTTTGTTTAGCCCTTTTTTAGAGTCCGTTTCGGACAAGACGACGAAAAAGTGATGACACTTCTCACATTTGACAAAGCGTGTTGATGCTACAAATAAACACAGAAATCAAACTAAATTTGCTTTGCAGCAACAAGTGTTTATAAAACAGGAAAGTGAAAAATGGCTGCATACATATAATGTAGATCCTCCACTTTTTTGCATTAAATTCTGTTTTACAATAAACAATAAAACATATATTTTGATTAAACAGCTGCTCTTAACCTGTCCCTGCAGTTTACAATGTAGTATCTAAAGAAAATGTGTCAAAATCAATCATTTCATCGACTCAGAGGTTTCTGCAAGCAGGAGCAAATCAGCTCGCTCGCTGTTGATGTTGCAAAACAAAGAAGCAGGAAATTGTCAACAGACAGCAATGAAATCCACCCAACTCCTGGTTGTTTTGGAGCATATTGAAGCGCTGTGTCTGCACTTCTGTTTATCTAATCCAGCCCCAAGGTTTAGACCGCAGGAAAGAGAGAGAACTGGTGTGAAAGCAAAAACACAGAACTCCCAAATATGGGCCAAGAGTAATCTGATTTTCACATAGCTTTAAACATGTTGTGTACACCCTTTGTTTTTCTTTGGTTAGATGTTTGGTGAGGCGGGCCAGGTCTACTTACACACAAAGGTCTCTACATGTGTGCAGGGGTCTCCACATTTAGGGCAGCGTAGCTGGCCTCCACCTTTGCCTGACCCTCCAGAGCCAGACATTCTCTTCCCATCACCGACACTTTTCTGGAAAACGAAGACAGATTCACTTTTAAAAACTCCCATTGCTTCCATTAACTGGATGGCAACAGATAGAAATGGTACTTAAAAGTTTGGAGTTTACCTTTCCACAGTCATTCCCGCTGTCCTTTGTTGTCCCGTCTTTAGCAGCGAAACAGACGGCGGTCTCTGAAAACGACCTCACACACACACGTGGATGAAAATGAGCTTCCCGAGACCCCTGGCGACTCAGGGAAAACAGCTGGATTCGGGAACATGATAATCCTGAAAGATGTGTAACATAAGATCAGATCTCAAACAGGAGAAGTATTTTTTGGCCAGATATTTCTGATTAATATAAAACATGTGTAATGAAATGAGACTACACTAAATACAATTATTTTGTCCCTTTGCGATTTGGTAAAAATTATTTTTCCCCCTAACTACAAAAATGAGCCATCGGCCACAGAACGTTTTGTACCGACCCCGAGGCAATTTTCGGACTCTCTTGGGGACCAGCGTTGACACCTACTGGTTTAAAAAACTGGGGTGTAATGTACTCTAACCTGTTGTGAGGAAATGTGGTTACACAACACTTTATTCCTCAGACTATTTTAGTAAATATTTGGCGTGTTTGCAGGTAGCACAGTGAAAGCAGAAAAAGACTGAATGGCAAAACATCGGTACAAAATGAGGGTACAATTGGTTAAGGGTCGAAGTAACCTGGGGTCCCAAAAAAAAAAAAAAAAAACAAACCAAAATATTTATGTTATATTGAAATAACAGCAGGAATATGTTAATAATTATGCTACAAATTACCTGCTTATAGTAAAAACTCCAATTGCTTCCCCAGTTTGCTGATAGAAAAAGAAACAACCTAAAAAGGCTCCAACAGGCATGTCAGCCAAATTAAGAAAACTTTTATTTCAATCAAAAGAACTTAAACTAAACTTTTAAATGACACAAAAATCACGTGTCTCGATTAAAACAAAACATTTAATTCAAGCATTTTAAGATCATGGGCACTGCATTATGCAAAGGTACTTGAAAACATTATCCGGTTGTTTAAAAGAAAACTCAGACAGAGGATCGAGTAGATTTTAGTTGAATATATATTATATTATCTTTGTAGCTCAGTTATAGCAAAATAGTTACAAATATTCAAATGTGATCATTTTGAAAAACTAGAAAATGTAATATAACTGTGATCAAAATAAAGCCTGATTTTCACATGAGGTTGAAAATCCTACGACCAATTACAAAATGTAATGATTAAAAAAACAATCAACTGGTTGATGAATAAACAACTTATTAGCTGAAACACCCATCTCATAAATGATGTGCTAATTATATTTTTTATTAAGGACACATCAGACGTTTTACTTCTGCGCTGGTTTACGTAGAATCATTTGGGTGAATAAATATTATAAATGTTCTGTTTTTTTCTTGCATATTTTCAATCTAAATGGGTACAACAGTTCAGGACTGAGTGATGCAACATCCTTGGCCTATCTTTAGCATCCCAACTATTTAAGTGACTTTTACAGCTGCTGTTGACATTAGCGACATTACTGTTATGACAAGTTGTAATGTAGGTTAGCTGGAGCAAATAGCAGAGAGCCAAGCAACTTTAGCAGGCAGTATGTGGACTTCCCCTTTCTTACCTCTGTGGGCCGTGTTTAGGAACAACCTGGCAGCCGAGGTGCACGGACAGGACATGTCTTCTTCTGTCTCAAAACCTGAAAAGGAAGAGTAATGTTTCACCCAATTTCACCATATGCTTAAATATGAATGATCGTACGCTGTGAGGAGAAAATGTGAAATAAAACCTACTGAAATGTAATATTCTATCATATCGAAAAACAACAACGCTGTCGTTAGCATCTGATCTGATGGATTTATTACCTCTGACCAGCTCTAGTGTGAAATCGCATTTCATACTCTATGCATAGTCTATAGAAACACATCTTGTCGTTTTGTGAAACATTTATGTCAATGAATGGAAACAGGAAAAGAGTAGTTTAAAGGTTTTGTCATATAAAACCTTGACACGAGGACAAGCTCAAAACCTATTATCTACAAAGGTCAAAGTAGGACAGAAAACTTTTATACTAATGACAGATTATATAACAGTGTTTGTGACTTGTGAAACTCTTATTCAATTTGTGAAAACTCCAACAACAACAAAAAGAATGATTTTTTAAGGCTTTTTCTGGCTTGAGACCACATTAGGAGTCTGCCTTAAAAACTAGACTACCTAGAGAGATCACACCTGGACAATCTGCAATAATTACAGATTATGTTACAAAGTGAACAGTAGACATGAATCATAAAACATTCGATATATATTTCGTTTGTAAAATCTAAAAACAAAACACAAAACCAATTGAAGGATTTTATTGGCATAAGATCTAAGATGTTGTTCAGCTTTGGTAAAATTGAATGAAATCACAAAGTGTGTCAGAAGTACAGAATAGTTCTGCCCCAGTTTGACCTGTCTAGGTCATGTAGTGTTTAAACTGCATCTCATCTAAGGTGAAGAAGAAGCCAAAAGAGCATTAAAGTCGCTATGTTTGGATATTTAAATAGATAAAACGTTTTACAAGCCTAAAAACTACATTTTTTAGAATCTGTCATGAGTGTAGATATATTCTGTCCAGGTGGGACCCTTCTTGGTATTAGGGCTGCATCTAACAATTATTTTGCTTAATTAATCTATCCACAATTTTTCTTTCAGTAAATAGCATGTTTTAGTGTCTGTATACACCATTTAACGATTATACGATTACTAAATTAGCTGACTATTATTTCAATAATCACAATTAATCCAATTAATTGTTTCCTACTTGCAATTGTACTTTTTACACTGGACCTCATCTAATATGACAAAGGCAAAGAAAACCTTCAAATTTCATTGTTTTGAGTTCTCAAGAAACAAATGTTTCACAAATCACAAACTGTTTAACACAATCTGTGGCTCATTCAACTATTTTACACATTTTAGATGTCTAACTAGCTGAGATCAAACCTGTGAAGCCAAATTCTGACAGAATCAGTGAAATCTGAATTTGGGTCATCATAACACCGCATCAGATCACATTTCACCGTATAATTTAATATAATCATTTAAAGACAGTAAATAATAGCTGCTAAAATGTATTACACAAAGCATTGAAAAGTAGCAGTTAGTATAAATGGCAGGTATATAATAATGTTATATTCTATTAACTGCCTCTTGTGTATTTTCTGTATAGTTTCAGGGCGATACGGTGAAAAAAAATCCCGCAAACCCAAAGCAAACGGCTCGTCTAAAAAACAGCAAAATAACCACCTGCACGGAGATAAAAACCGGAACAGGTCACGAAATTGGACATAACACCTAAAATGTGAAACATTTACACTTCCAACGTAACAATTAGCATTAGCGTAGCAGCTCGTAAAACAGGCGAATAGAGACGTTGTTGCTGCTCATTAAACTAAACTTAATCCTGTATAAACCTTATAAGATCTATGAACTATTGTACCAACCAAAACTCCTGCTCGGACCAGCAGAACATAACAAATAAACAGTAATGGGCCACTGTTAGCTGCTTTAGCTAGGCCCCAGCCTGTGACACGGCCAGGAGGAATGACAAACAGCCGCAGCCGAACAAACGGAGACGAGGCGATTGATTTACGATTAACAACTACTGTAGCTCAATTATATTATATTATACAGGGTACAGCTAAACTGCGTCCAGGTTTCACTTACAGTGCCCGCTGAAAGCAGCAGCGTTTAGACAGCCTCCTCTACAAAAAACAACAAATTTGCTAAGTCACTAAAGCTGTCGCTCTTTTATTTTTTAATCTGGTCAGTGTGCCATATTAGCACGCTATTATATTAATAACGAAGAGTTAGCTTCCTTTAGGCTTCCCAGGTGGGACACGACCCAACGTGATGTAACGCCTGCTGTTATAAACTAGGTTACACCGAGCTAACCATCTAGCCTCCCCCTACAGGAACCACTGTTAGATGGGGGATTCAGTAACAGTGTGAATGGGCAACATTAACATGGAGGCTCCGCCAGTGTCAACGTAGTTCACGGACATCCAGATATATTGAGATCTACTGCTGAAGCGCAGGAGGAGTGGTGAGGCGTTCAGGAACATCTCGGAATAGAAGCTCTTGCAAGGGTATTGTGAAACGAGACGGGATGTTGCGTTTACGTCAACGCAGAACAATGAGTATCCAATGCAATTATGTAAGATTCTGCAATATTTTTAAAACGACTTTAGGGATGTTTAAAAAGTAATACAACTTTTCTTTGGTTCTCTAGTATGGCTTGCTCACCAAAGTCATTTTAATGACATTAGTTTCAGTTGCTATAGGTCACAGTGCTTTGAAAAAGTATCCATACCCCTTTTCACATTTTGTCATGTCACAACCACAAACCTGAATGTATATTTCATTAGGATTTGATGTGATTGACCAATATCAAGTAACTTAAAACTATGAAATCGAAAGGAAAGAAAATGCATTTTTACATTTATTTTTCACAAATAAATATCTGAACAGTGTTGTGTGCTTCAATATTCAGCCCCCTTCAGTCTAATATCCCCGCATAAAATCCAGGGCAACCAATTACTTTCACAATGTCAGAAATGGAGAGGTTTGAAGCTGGGTTAGGTTATAAAAGAATATCTTAAGCTTTGAATATTTCACAGACTATTGTTCAATCCATCATCTAGAAAACTGAAAGGATATGACCCAACTGCAAACACCAAGACATGTCAGTCCAACTAAACTGACAAGTCATGGGAAGATTAGTCAGAGAAACTGTAAAGAGTGCTTGTTAACTCTGTAAAGAGGCCCATGGGGGTGTAGAAAACCACAGGGGAAGATAGATGAGGAGAAATACAGGGTGATTCAGGAAGAAAACCTGTTAGAGACTGCAAAAGACTGGAGACTAATGAACTGGAAGGATAACTAATGTTCAACTTCCAACAGAACAAAAACCCTGGACAGACAAACAGAGCTTCAGTGGAATGCATTTGTAAAAAAATTTTTTAATTTGTTTATCATTTTCCTTCCACTTTGAATTCCTTTTCAATCGTCTATTACCAGACAGGAAATTAGATTTTGACAGATTTTGACCTTTCAAATGTAATTGTATTAAACTTTTAACCGGCTAATGAACAACCTGCGTGAGTTTAAAATAAATTTTCCATAATATTTCCAACTCTGCTTTTTGCAGGCTGCATGGTGGCGCAGTTGGTAGCACTGTTACGTTGCAGCAAGAAAGCCCTGAGTATGTGTTCCTAATCAGAAATGTTTTGTGCTCTCTTCACATTTTAAATCCTTTAAATGTCTGGACATCAATTAAACCTTCCTCTAACATTGAAGTAAAGCTAATTTTGTAGCTTCAGAAATTTAGTTGTTTTCTGTTACTGTCGAAGTTGGCTTTCTATTTTATTCTAATCATCTCTGGCTTTTGCTCCAGAGAAATTCAACCTCTCTAGGCAGCAGCTTGTTGAGCAATTGTGGAAATAGATCCGCCGAAGAACAAGACTGAGTCAGCCGGGCACAACCAAATAAGACACTGAGCTAAAAATAAGAAGACATGAGTTTCCCCAGACTGTCTGATCAGAGAGTGGATTGTTTTTTTTTTGCAGGTACACTTTGTCCTCTAAGTATTGATCAGGTTGAATTAAATGTCCTTGTTTCAGTGATAACTGCATACTGTTTTGACCTGAAACAAATCCTAAAAATGCTTTCTGTCTTGTAAAGGGGCACCCAGAAAAAAAGAACATCAGGGTAGCAGGAACTCCTCTCAGAGTTTATGAGCATGATGGGTAACAACAGCCAGTTATATCACAAAGTCCACACTTTCGGCTCTAAGAGCCTGATTTACTAAGATCCCAACCAAAAAAAAATCGGACATGCCATTAGTGGGCGATTTACTAAGATTGCGTGTGTAATGGATAACAGGTTGGATAACCGCCCTATTTAAATGAGAATTTTGTGTGTGCTACTGGCTGTCATCATGGACAGTTTGGGAGAGAAGAGAAACCAGGAAGTTTGAAACCATGACGTTTGAGGTAATAATAATGATATTAATAAATATTATAAGGCACTTTTTAAAACATTTGAAAAGATGAGAATAATGAAAGTTAAAATATTAAATATCAATCCTAAAACATGGAAAAACTGACCTGGTCAACCTCCCCATAAAGACTGTCTACAGTCCCAGAGCAAACATGCAGCAGACAACTATAATCTGAGCCATCTTTTCTGGGCTGTATAGAAGCACTCCTCTAGTGCATTCAGACTTAATGTTGTGGTCCCATTAAGTAATGGTGCGTTAGATTTATAATGCTGCAACTCCAAAATGGTATTGCTGGATAGATGATATCTCTATTTTTTATTTCAGACAGTGAAAATATGTTGACATGTGCACAGAAAGTTCCCTCTATGTCATTGTCTGTCATCATACCTCCTTCTCATCACAATGACCGCAGACATTTCTGCGTCCCAGTTTGGACCAGCCTTTCAAATGTGCTAAATACGGATGCAGAAACTGCACCCGCAATCCATGTCAAGTCTGATAAATCGCATTGCGTGTGGTAACAAATGTGCAAAGCCTCCAGTTTTTTGATTGTTCTGATGATCAGCATATGTTCTGCATATTCATAAAGGCAAAGATGCTAAATGGATTGTGCCTTCTATTTTGCTCATTTGACAGCTGCAATAAGTAAAAACATCGTCTTTTTCAGGCCTGCAATGACTGCAATTTACCATGTTAAAAGGCCCCTCAGAAAGGTTTGTAATTAGTCACATCTAACCAGGTTTTTCTCAATCTACACATTTATTTTTGGCTTTAATGATTTTTTGTAGTCATCCATTCTCAATTCAATTCAAATCATTTCAGTTTATTTATATAGCGCCGATTCACAACACATGTCATCTCAAGGCACTTCACAAAAGTCAGGTACATACATTCCAATTAATTTTAATCATTGAACAGTGCAGTCAGATTCAGTTATTTATTCAAATTGGATAAAAAGTTTTTCTGTGTAACTAAACCCAGCAGATTGCATCCAGTCAGTGACTTGCAGCATTCCCTCCTCCTGGATGAGCATGTAGAGACAGTGGACAGTCACTGGCGTTGACTTTGCAGCAATCCCTCATACTGAGCATGCATGTAGCGACAGTGGAGAGGAAAAACTCCCTTTTAACAGGAAGAGACCTCCAGCAGAACCAGGCTCAGTGTGAGCGGCCATCTGCCACGACCGACTGGGGGTTTGAGAGAACAGAGCAGAGACACAAAAAGAACACAGAAGCACTGATCCAGGAGTCCTTTCTATGGGAAGGAAAAGTAAATGTTAATGGATGTAGCTCCTTTAGTCGTTTCACCTAGAAAGAAAGAACAGATAAACTTTGAGCCAGTTTTCAAGGTTAGAGTCTGAAAGAGAGCACATATAATTAGTTACAGTAAAAGCTCAGTCAATCGCCATGTCTAGGAGAGAGAAAGGGTTAAACACTAAAAGACAGGGCTATGTGGATCATTGGTAGAGGGTGAGCATTAAGTTGTTGCCAGCAGAGGCTTGGATGATGCCCCTCTCCAGAAAGGTGTCACAGGTAGACAGAGTCAGGCCAGGTGTAGCTTCTAGGATGAGAAAAGAGAACATAAAGTTAAAAGCTGAAATAACAGCAAATAATGCAAAATTGGAGAGTAGTGTGAGAATGTAGCGAAGAGGGTGAAAGTGGTCATTATGTCCTCCAGCAGCCTAAGCCTATAGCAGCATAACTACAGAGATAACTCAGGATAACCTAAGCCACTCTAACTATAAGCTTTATCAAAAAGGAAGGTTTTAAGCCTAGCCTTAAAAGTAGACAGGGTGTCCATCTAGAGCCCACTGATGGCCATTGTTATACTAAAAACCCCAACGATTGGAATTCCTCTCTCTGTCAGATTGACCATAACCATTGGGAAAGAGAGGGGGTCATACAGGTAGCAGAAATGGAGGGTGTGATTGCACCTCAACCATAACTGAGCCGGTTTAAGCTAAACCTGACTCCCCCTTACTCCATCCAACAGGGAGGGAAGAGGACGGAGGTAAAAAATAAGGAAGATAGCTCAGGACAACCTAAGCCACTCTAATTATAAGCTTTATCAAAAAGGAAAGTTTTAAGCCTAGCCTTAAAAGTAGACAGGGTGTCTGCCTCACGGACTAAAACTGGGAGCTGGTTCCAAAGGATCTGCCTCCCATTCTACTTCTAGAGACTCTAGGAACCACCAGTAAACCTGCAGTCTGAGAACGAACTGCTCTGTTAGGAATGTATGGAACAATCAGATCTCTGATGTATGATGGAGATAAATCATTAAGGGCTTTGTATGTGAGGAGGAGAATTTTAAATTCTATTCTGGATTTAACAAGGAGCCAATGAAGGGAAGCTAAAATAGGAGAAATATGATCTGTCTTTTTAATTTTCATCAGAACTCTTGCTGCAATATTTTGAATCAGCTGAAAGCTTTTAACTGCATTTTGTGGACATCGTGATAGTAAAGTATTACAATAGTCCAGCCTTGAAGTAACAAATGCATGGACTAGTTTTTCAGCGTCACTCCTGGACCGGAAATTTCTAATTTTGGCAATGTTCTGGAGATGAAAGAAGGAAATCCTAGAAACCTGTTTAATATGGGATTTAAATGACATGTCCTGGTCAAAAATAACACCAGGGTTTTTTACTTTATTATCGGAGATCAATTTAATGCCATCCAGGTTAAGTGATTGACTAAGCAGTTTCTTTTTCAAAGACTCCGGTCCAAAGATGACAACTTCTGTCTTGTCTGAATTTAGAAGCAGAACATTTAAAGTCATCCAAGTTTTTGTATCTTCAAGACATGCCTGTAGTCTATCTAACTGGTTGGGTTCATCAGGATTCATGGATAAGTAAAGCTGAGTGTCATCAGTGTAACAGTGAAAATTTATTCTATGCTGCCTTATAATTTTACCTATTGGAAGCATATATAAAGAGAATTGGCCCAAGTACTGAACCCTGTGGTACTCCACAATTAACCCTGGAGTTTAAAGATGATTTATCATTTACATGAACAAACTGGAATCTGTCAGACAAATAAGATTTAAACCAGCCTATCGCTGTTTCCCTGTTATGGTCGACTGTATCAAATGCAGCACTGAGATCTAACAGGACAAGTACAGACACAAGTCCATTATCTGAGGCCATAAGAATATCATTAGTGACTTTCAGCAGAGCTGTTTCAGTGCTATGCAAGTTGAAGGTTTAGATGAAGCTAATATTTCTGATAACTCAGGAAGCTCCATAGGATCGAAGCAGTCCAAACACAGATCAGGTTCCACAGTTATTTCCAATGTTGTCTCACTTGCTGAGGATGAAGTAATCATCTTTGGGGGTATGTCAAAGATTTTCTTTTTAATAGAATCAATTTTATTTTGGAAGAATCCCATAAAGTCATGACTGCTGAGAGCTAAGGGAATGGATGACTCAACAGAACTATGACTCTGTGTAAGTTTAGCAACTGTACTAAAGAGAAACCTAGGATTATTCTTGTTCTCTTCTATTAATGATGAGAAATAAGCTGTTCTGGCTTGGTGAAGTGTCTTTTTATACAACAGTAGGCTATTTTTCCAGATTAAGTAGGAATCCTCTAGGTATGTAGAGCGCCATTTTCTCTCCAATTTTCTAACATTGTGCTTTAAAGTACGTAGCTCTGAATTAAACCAGGGAGCTAGCCTCCTATGAATAATTACCTTATTTTTCAAGGGGGCTGCATTGTCTAATGCACCACGCAATGATGAAGTAACACTATGAACAAGAGAATCAATTTGTGAAGGGGCAGAAACAAAATTATTGCCCTCCACTGTGTTTTTCGGTGATAATGAGGAAATCAAAAGTGGAACACACTCTTTAAAGGTTGTTATAGCATTTTCTGATAATGATCTACTATAATGAACTTTTCTTTCAGGTGTAGAGTACTCGGTTAAATTAAACTCATAGGTTATTAAGAAATGGCCAGACAGGACAGGGTTATGAGAAAATATTGTTATGTCTTTACACTCAATGCCATATGTCAGCACAAGGTCCAGAGAATGAAGACAAAGGTGGGTATGTTTGTTAATGTTTTGAGCAAAGCCAATTGAGTCTAAGATAGCATTAAAGGCTATATTTAGGCTATCACTTTCATTATCAACATGAATATTAAAATCCCCCACTATAATAACCTTATCTGTATTTAACATTAAATCAGATAAAAGGTCTGAAAACTGATCTAAAAATTGAGAGTAAGGGCCTAGTGGACGGTACAAAACAACAAACAGAAGTGGTTTTAGTGCTTTGCAATTTGGATGAGGAAAACTAAGGACTAAATGTTCAAAAGAGTTGTAGCTATTGATTGGTCTGGGACTAGTCAAAAAATCGGACTGAAAGATGGTTGCTACTCCTCCTCCTCGCCCAGTATTTTGAGGAATGTGAAAATTTAAATAATTAGTAGGAGTTGACTCATTTATAGTAATATAATCCTCTTGCTGCAGCCAGGTTTCTGTGAGGCAAAATAAATCAATCTGATTGTCACAAATCAGGTCACTAACTAGCAAAGTCTTTGAAGAGAGAGATCTTATGTTCAGTAAGCCACATTTAATTGTTTTATTTTTCTTTTTTGTCTGAGTTGTGTTTATTTTTATTAGATTTTCCTTATTTCCTTGTTTTAAATTATTTTTTAATCTATTCAGTTTTGGACGTGGGCGAGACACTGTCTTAATAGGGTAATGGGTGGGTAGCAGTACAGAAGCTGCAGAGAGGAGTGTTAAACTACGACCCTGCTTCCTGGTCTGAACCCAGGGTTGTCAGAGGTTTGCAGAACTAATAAATTCGGCCAGATTCCTAGAAAGAAGAGCTGCTCCATCCAAAGTGGGAAATGTTTTTATTATTGTTACTGTTTAAATTAATTGAATTTTTCCAGGTTTCAGCCATCTGGTTGTTGATTTGAAGTCACTTTAACAGTTTGGAGGTAGTCCTCCTTTATCATTGTCTATTTGGTGAGAGGCAGGGACAGGACCCTGGACAGGCTAAAGGACATTTGAGGCTGTATGTATAATTTGTACCTTGTTTGGATAAGAGAAAATTCACAATCAACTTAAATTTATGCAAACCATTCTTGTTTTAAAAAGTCAGTTAAATGATATATTGTATGACATTTTCATCTGGAAATAAAATTACTGAAATGCATCATTAAAAACCCACAATTAATGTGAGATTTCAGGTTTTCTTTTATTTAGGCTACCAGGATAAGGCACTGATGCTGACTTAGTTTTGTCTGCAATGTTAGGTTATAGTAAGTGATCATATTATTTTAAAGAAAAAATATTTTCATGCTTTTAACAGTACAAAGCTCTTTTCCTTCTTCATTTTGTTCTGATTCAATTGTGCCTTCATTATGTTTCAACAAACTGAGAGTTAAACTGTGTTGTCTGTCAGAAATGTGTATCTGGTCATGCTTTGTAATCCAAGCAGCACGAGGTGTTGCTATCAGTAAGGAGACATCAAAAAAATATTCAATATTTAGAGAGACACATTTATTGCAATACAGAGAAAAAAACACAGACAAACACAAAACAATATATATTTTCTTTAAACCACTTTTACAAAAATAGAAAACTGGTAAAATCCCTTTAGGTGTTTTTTATTTTAACCCTGCAGGTTCTCACACTTTTGTTGTCCCACATGTGCAATTGTCTTTTGTTGGGATAATAAGACAGCATAGCTAAGATACCATTTTGTGTCTTTAAATCAAAACTTGCATCCAGAGGACTCTGTGTCTCCAAATCAAAGGCGTATGTCACACGTTTGTCTCTGTTGTCTGTGAAATACAGCACCCTGCACACGATGAAGGCATTTCCTGCCTTAGCTGAAGGGTAGGCGGTGTTAATCATGGACTGCACAGAGAAAGTGTTCGGGTGGAGCTTTGCCACTATTATGTTATCTGTGTTCGAGGCAAAGATGACCCACAGTCCATTTTCATCCACAGCAAACTTGAAATAAGTCTTTGAGTTGTGGAAGAGATATTTCAGGCCCTGATATCTGCTGTTTGGCATGAGCAGGGTGGTTATTTGCTTCGTGTTCAAGGAAAACCTGTCAAGCAAAGCATTTGATGATGGGTTTATTGGAAAGCGTTGACAGCTAGGATAAAAAAAATATATATATTCACAGTTCTTGAACTTGAACGTTTCTCAAGTTACAACCATACATTTCATTGTATTGTAATGTATTTTACAGAACATAACAGATGTAAAATTGAAGAGAAAAAAATAAATTTTTAAAAAGATCTTACAAATAAAAATCTGAAAAGTGTGGTGTGCATATCTATTCATCCCCCTTGAGTCAATAAATACCTTTTTCTGCACTGAACAGCTGGGGGTCTTTTGGAGTATGTCTCTGTAAATTACCTATAGCTTAATCAGATTTGGGTGTGAAATGTCAACTTTCAAGTCTTGCCACAGATTCTTTATTTGCTTTATATGCTTTGACTGGGCCATTGTAACTAATGAATATGATTTGATCAAAACCATTCTTTAGATAGAGCTGCATGTTTATAGTTATTGTCCTGGTTAAAGGTGAACCTCCTCAAGTCTCAGGTCTTTTGCAGGCTTTAAACGATTTCTACTAAGAACTGCCCTGTGTATTGCTCCATTCATCATCTCATCAATTCTAATCAGCTTGTCAGTCCCTATTAAAAAACATCACCACAGCATGATGCTGTCACCACCATGTGTCAGCATGTGGATTGTGTGTTTAGGGTGATGTGCGGTGGTCATCTTTCTTCTCACATAGCGTTTTAAGTGTAAACCAAAATGTTTTTGGTCTCATCCAACCAGAATACCTTCTTTCACCTAAGTTAATCTCTGCCACTCCTCCAGAGTTATCATGGCCCTCTTGGATGCTTCTCTGATAAATGCTGTCCTTAACTGAGCAGTTAGTCTACTGTATATGGATGGCCACGTCTTTGCAGTTCAAGATGTGTGAATACTTTGCAAAACACTTAAAATTAGTTTTAAGATGTTTAGGAGGGAATCACATTTAAAATGAAAACACTTACTTTAAAAGGCTGTTTGTTCCTCCTTTGTGGAAGTAGAATGACCCCTTATAAACAACATGACCACAGCCTTGGTAGAACGTCCCAACATCTAGAACTTTGTAATTGGTGTCCGAAAGTGATGAAATGTTCTTGAACTCATGCAAAGTACGACCTGGTGAAGTAAAGGTTCTTGTGTAAATGCAAAGAAATCCTCTTCAGGAAATAAATCCTGAATAAATAACCTGAAAAATGTTCCGCCACCCAGATCCGATCGTCGGGCTGGGATGCATCTGACATCCAGGCTCCAAAAGTGTCTTGCATTTTGGTGGACTTATTCAAGCATTTGATGGCTTTAATTTGGCAATCTAAATAAAACAACGCACAAACTTAAAAAAACTGCTTTTTGGAAGGACACGGATTTTGTTTTTGTCAAAATCCATATACGGTATATAAAAGTCTTGATCACTTTAATTTAACAAAATGTTTTTTACCAGTTTTAAATTTCTCATTTTCCGCAACATTGCTGTCATTGTAGGTTGGGACAGGTTGGGAAGACTCTGAAGACAAAGGAAGAAGAAAAAAAGGTGAATTTACATTCTTAAAAAAATTGATTTATGGTAAAATGTGATTAGGACTTTGAGAAAGGTATGAATTCCCATCAATAATGTATTTGAGATATATCTTTAAAGAAAGAACTCATATCTTCCAAACAGACAGACAGATTCTCACCACTTTTCATTGGCTTGTCTACAATGTTTCCACTGCTGTTTAAAGTGTTTCTCCCCTGACTGCTGTCATGAGAAGGTGAAGCTGAAACAAACAAAGTAAAATAAATGTTTTACTCACGCTGCTGTTACAGTCCTGTGGAAAATAGGGATTTTGTGCCAAAGAGATTAATGCCAGAAAACAAATAACAGGTTTAATAAGATGTTAAATTTGTATCCAACAATCTGCACATTTATTGGTACCTGTGGTAAAGATGTGTAAAAAACATCCAATTAATTTGCAGTAGCATAACCCCACACCTAATCTTGTTTTAAGAAATTACAACATTAATCTGATTAGATTTATTCAGTAGGGAAAGTAAGAAATAACAGGTTCTTTAAACATGGCATCCCCAGTTCTACACCAATTGGCACCAGCCTGCTGTAATCACTTTTTACAACCCGTTTTCCCAAATACAACAGCTCTCAGTGTTCTCCTGCAACATTTCAAAAGGTTGGTGAACATAGCAAGACGAACTTTTGATCCTGTTGCAGAAACACTCTAGATTGTCCAGAGTCCTGGGTCCTCTCCTATGTTCTCTATAGTTTTCCCTCCTTCAGGTTTTCTATAGGATTTAAGTCTGGGGACTGAGGTGGCAATGTAAAAAGGTTGATTAATTTATACTGAAACATTTTTTGTTTTTATTTGGTGGTATATTTTGGGTTATTTGGATCATCCTTCTGCTGAAAGAGTAATGACCCATTTATTAGTTTTCTGAAAACGTTCACCGGATTTTAAAAAATTTTAAATCTCCTGGTATTTCAAGGAGTTTGTGATGCCATGTACTCTCACAAGATTTCCAGGGCCTTTGGAAGGATACAGGCCCACAGCATCACAAATCCTCTATCATACTTAACAGTGGGGATAAGATGCTTTACCACCAGTTCATCCTCTTTAATGCCAGACTCACCTGGAGTGTTTGCTACTAAAAAGCTCAGTTTAGTTTTATCACAGCGCGTGGATCCACCCTAAGTCCCAGTGCAGTTTAGCAAGCTCCACATGTTTATGTTTGTGATGGTAGGACAGAAAGTTTTTGTTTTTTTTCTGTTTGGCATGTAGATAGCATCTAACAGTTGTTAAGGAGACTTGGGGGCCACTTTTTTTTAATATCTCATAAAAATAGACTTTACTCTACATAAGGGTAAGATAAACATAGGTTCATGTCCAGCCTTGCTTGTCCTTTTCTGGGTGTTCTAAACCTTTTAAGCATTGCCCTGGCTGTAGATATGGACAAGTTGAAAGAGTAGCAACTTTCCTTTAGGTGTTTCCTGACTCGTGAAGGTCAACGCACACCTACCTTACTAGAATGGCATGTTTTTTGTCTTTCTTATTTTGAATAGTGGCTAAGAGAAATCTGAGTGTCTTTATCATGTCATAACCCAGTTAAACAGCAATTAATTTGGCAGTCATTAAGTGTGGCTCCAGCGATTTTTATAATGGGAATTTTTCCCCAACTGAATAAATGTTTTCAAATTAAAGGTTGGGTTTTTCTAAATTTTATACTTTACAGAATATGCTGCTGCGGTGTAAATTAGCTTTGTCTGAACAGTATTTGTGGTTACTAGGTTCTTTGTTTCTCTGTAGCTGATCCTTGGAGTCATTGAAGTTGAAAGCTTCTCTGAAGGTTTCAGCAGGAGTTGCTGATTCTAAAGAAATCAAAGTTAACAGTGAAGATACTGGTATACAGATAAGATTGAACATTGCATCTAAAGTTTAGCATGGTGTTTTTACCGCTTTTTTCAATAGTTTTATTCATCATTGTGTTGGAAATGACGGCATCGCTGCTTCGGTTTGTTTCAGTTGGTCCTGCGGAGTAAGAACTCTTTTTCATCAAAACAAAGGACATTGCTTTCATTTTTAACAAAGCATTTAGCTAGTATTTTACCTGGAAATAGTTTTACTGGTGCATATGTTGCATTTCCAGCATCCGAGTCATTCAGGGTCCCATTACTATCATCTTCATGAAACGGTATCGGCTCTAGGAAATTTAGAAATAATGTGAAATTTTAACTTCATGGTTGGATTTTTCCTTCCAGTGTATAAAGCAAAGCTTAATTTATCAGTATTGGTTTTTACCATATTCCATGTTTTTATTTAGAGGATGATAAAACTCAGAAATATTTAAAGCGGCTCTGGTGTTGTTAGCTGAATGTCGTTTTGGTGTTTCTGTGAAAGAAACACAAGATTTAACCAGAGTAAGTAAACCAGAAAAGCCATTTTCACATTTAAAAAAAAATATAAAACAAGATTCCCTTCATTAGAAGAATCTAAATTTAATCACTTGTTAAAATAAAAAAAAATCTTCTGAGTTCTTCTGTTTTCTAAATCATTATTGAAGATAAATATCTTCAGATTAGCTCTAATATCTACCAAAATATGACAAAGTAGTGTTTCCAGGTGAATATTAAAATTTTTAAAACATTTGCTGCTGTTGTTTTTACCACTTTTAAAGCTTGTTTCAGTGACGACTCTGCTGCCATTGAAGGTATCAACTGAACCTATATAGAAAATGTTGTGTTACACGTTGAACTTAAGCAGTGGTTATATGAATGCAAGTCGCAAGAAGTGAGGTTTAAAAGTTTACCTACCTCGTGAAAATTTTATTGGCCCCTCCGTAACGTCTATTGCCTCTGAATCAGTTACAGTCACCATGTAATCACCTTCACCAGACGGCTCTGGCTCTAAGGACATTTTAAATAGAAAGAAATTTAGCATATTGTTTAACCCTAAAATGTGGCTAAACCCCAGAGGAATATTTGTCTCAATCTTGGTGGTTTACCAGGTTGTATTTTTTCACCTGGAGGATCATAAGATTCAGAAACAATAAAAGCATCTCTGGTGATATTAGCTGAATCTTGCGTTGGTTGTTCTGTAAAAAAAAAAAAGAGACAGCGATCAATCAGACGGCATCTACCTACAGACAGGTGCACCTTATTTAGCCAGAACATTACAGAAACTTTATTTGTATCATGAAGTAAATTTAAAAAGTCAAGCGTATATATTGTACGGATTCATTACACTAAGATTTAAGATATTTCATGCTTTTATTTCAGTTTATTTTGATGATTATGGCTGACAACTAATGAAAACAAAATAGTTTGCCTGAAACTAGAATATTACATAATGGCAATAAAAAGGGATTCTTAATCCAGAAATGTTATGCTCTTTACAATCATGGAGAAGACTTCTTGTCAGAACTTGACAGTTCTCCAGCAAAAGGCCATTGATATCCTCTACAATGAGGACTAGCCTCAAAAGGTCACTGCTAAGGAAGCTTGCTGCTGTCACTGAGTACTGACTGGCTGATCACTGACAGTTGAGTGGAAGAAAAAAGGGTAGTAGAGGAATGTACACAAGCAATAGGGATAACTGCAGCCTTGAGAGGATTGTAAAGCAAAGTCCGTTCAAGAGTTTGGACAACATTCACAAGGCATGGACTGCAGCAGGAGTCAGTGCAGAGGTCCAAAGTCCTCTTTTTCTTTTTCTCTGTTGTTTTAAAGTAAATTCCACATTTTATTTAGAAATTAATGTCCCAGAGTCGAGAGAAAAAGTGGAGAGGAACAGAATCCCCATTGCTTGACGTCCGGTGTGAAGTTTTCACAGCCAATGATGATTTGGGGTGCCATGTCATCTGCTGGTGCTGGTCCACTGTGTCTTTAAAATGTCTAAAATCAGCACAACCATTTGCCAGGAAACTTTAGAACATGTCATGCTTTCTTTTGCTGACAAGCTGTACGGAGATGCTGATCTCATTTTCCAGCAAGACTTGGTACCTGCCTGCTCTGCAAAAAGTGCCAATACCTGCTTTAACGACCATGGTGTTAACCGGCCATGGTTGGCTAGCAGACCGGCCTGACCTGAACCCCACAGTGATTCTGTGGGGTATTGTCAAGAGGAAGATGAAAGACACCAGAGCCAATGATGCAGACAAGCTTAAGACCTCTACTAAAGCAAGTCCTGAACAGTTGAAGAGCCACAGCCTGATCTCCTTCATGCCACAATGCAATGATGCAGTCATTCATGCAAAAGGAGCCCTGACCTAGAATTGGGTGCATATACTGTATACTGTACAGTACATGGACATAGTTACATTCCTTTTTTAAAAGTACTTTTTTATTGGTCTTGTGGTTTTCATTAGGCCCTGTGATGGACTGGCAACCTGTCCAGGGTGTACCCCGCCTCCCGCCCATAGACTGCTGGAGTTAGGGACCAGCTTCCCCACAACCCACTATGGAAGAAGAGGTAGACATTGACTGACTGACTGAATGGTTTTCATTAGCTGTAACACTTAATTGGAATTAATATATATTGCATGACTTTCACTTTCTGAATTGATATACTAAAAAACTTTACATTTTTGACTATAATGTCATATATTGAGATGCACTCACATGTACATTACTATAATTTGAGTCTGAAACTCATGTTTTCAGTTGCTCTTTAGAAATCTGTAGGTGCTAAATAAACTCAACATTCAAACAGTTAACTGTTCCCTTTTACAGAGTAACTGCTTTTAATATGAGTTTTAATATGATTATCTGTACTGATATCAAATATATTATGACATTTTACCACTTTTAATGCTTGTTTTAGTGTTGTCCCTGAAATCCACAAAACGTAGATGTTTTAAAGGTCACTCACTCACCTCTTAATATGTTTACTGATCCTTCCATAACATTTATAGTCTCTGAATCATTCAAAGTCCCAATGCTATCACCTCCAGGAAATGGTTCTGGTCCTTGAAAATTATTCAGTATAAAGAAGTTTAATTTGTTTCCCCTCAGTTCTAACAGATGAATTTTGACTAAGCAGAGGAAAAACTGAGCTTTTGGTTTACCAGGTTCAGCTTTTTTATTTAGCTGATTGTAATATTCAGAAGCATTAAAATCATCTCTAGTGATATTAGCTGAATCTTGCGTTGGTTGTTCTGTGAAAGAAAAAAAAGACAGCGATCAATCAGACGGCATCTACCTACAGACAGGTGCACCTTATTTAGCAAGAACATTACAGAAACTTTATTTGTATCATAAAGTAAATTCAAAAAGTCAAGCGTATATATTGTACAGATTCATTACACTAAGATTTAAGATATTTCATGCTTTCATTTCAGTTTATTTTGATGATTATGGCTGACAACTAATGAAAACAAAATAGTTTGCCTGAAACTAGAATATTACATAATGGCAATAAAAAGGGATTCTTAATCCAGAAATGTTATGCTCTTTACAATCATGGAGAAGACTTCTTGTCAGAACTTGACAGTTCTCCAGCAAAAGGCCATTGACATCCTCTACAATGAGGACTAGCCTCAAAAGGTCACTGCTAAGGAAGCTTGCTGCTGTCACTGAGTACTGACTGGCTGATCACTGACAGTTGAGTGGAAGAAAAAAGGGTAGTAGAGGAATGTACACAAGCAATAGGGATAACTGCAGCCTTGAGAGGATTGTAAAGCAAAGTCCGTTCAAGAGTTTGGACAACATTCACAAGGCATGGACTGCAGCAGGAGTCAGTGCAGAGGTCCAAAGTCCTCTTTTTCTTTTTCTCTGTTGTTTTAAAGTAAATTCCACATTTTATTTAGAAATTAATGTCCCAGAGTCGAGAGAAAAAGTGGAGAGGAACAGAATCCCCATTGCTTGACGTCCGGTGTGAAGTTTTCACAGCCAATGATGATTTGGGGTGCCATGTCATCTGCTGGTGCTGGTCCACTGTGTTTTTAAAATGTCTAAAATCAGCACAACCATTTGCCAGGAAACTTTAGAACATGTCATGCTTTCTTTTGCTGACAAGCTGTACGGAGATGCTGATCTCATTTTCCAGCAAGACCTGGTACCTGCCTGCTCTGCAAAAAGTGCCAATACCTGCTTTAACGACCATGGTGTTACTGTGCTTGATTGGCCTAAAATAAACGGCAGCATCTATAGAGTACTGTCAAGAGAAAGATAAGAAAGACCAAAATGGACTTCATTGCCACCTCAGCAGGGCCACAGGTGGAAACTTCTCCATGCCACGCTACATTGATGCAGTAATTTATGCAAAACAAGGCCAAAGTATTGAGTTCATACATTGGTATAGATACATTTCTGTATTAAAAAGACTTTTTATTGGTCTTATATAATACTGAATTTTCATTTTCATTGTTGTAAGATTTTATCTTAATCTAACAAAAATAAATACCTGAAATATGTTCCTCGGTGTGTAATGAATGTATCTGTGAGTTTCACTTTTTAAAGTTAAACTAAAGTGAACATGAAAAGTAAATTTCATTTTTTAAATAGAAGATTCCTCACAAGCAAACATATGAATTACTGTGCATTATTTAGAAATTGGTATTTGTGAAAAATACCAACATTATACAGGTTTTCCATATGATATTCTGCACTGTGTCAAATACATCAGGACATTTTACCAATTTTAAAGCTTGTTTCAGTGTTGACTCTGCTGTCATTGAAGGCATCCCTGTTTTGGTTCGTACCAAGGGTACCTAAAGCGGAAAATGATGTTAAGCATAAAGTGTTGGCACAAAGTAGATATTTCAAAGGTTACTGACCTCGTAATAATTTTATCCATTCCTCTGTAACATTATAAAACAATTCTGGATCTGGTTCTAGAGAACTTTTCAATAGAATGAAATGAAACATGGGTTCCCTCAGTTTTTAGAGATAAAATTTGACTAAACCAAGGAAGAAAAAAAGTTGTAGTTTACCAGGGTGTCCATTAAATGACTCTCTGGTGATATTATCTGAATGTAGTGTTGGTGGTTCTGTAAAAAAAACAACAAAAAAAAACAACGTGGTTCGGTTTAGAGAATACAATAATCACAATATGCTAACATTTAAACAGTTCAGTCTGAAACTTACTTCTCTGTCCTACACCATTTATACCATGTAAAGTACGTAACATCAACTTCATAAATCAAATATTTCAACACAAAGTAGAGGTTCTTTACTGGATGTTTCTGGTACTGTTCACAATTAGGATCTTGGATGAGGCAATCCAACACTTTTTTATTCATAGGATTCTTATTCAGACCAAAACAGAAAACACGTTCAATCACAGTATGATGTCCGTACCACTTTCGGAGCTTGTTTCAGAGAAACCTCTGCTGGCATTAAAGGTGTCCTTGTTTATATTCACACCAACGTCATCTATTGTAGAAAGAAATGTTGCACACTGTAATTCAACTCCTATAAATACAGGTAACAACAGTGAAAATGTTCAAGGTTAGGACCTCTTACCATCCATGAATTTAACACCCTCTGTAATATTTCCAGGCTCCCAGTCCTTCGAAGAGGCATGGCTGTCATTTTTAAAAATCAGCAGTGACTCTATTGAAAAAGGAGGTCAAACATTTATTGTTTTATTTGTTTTTCTTATACACTCTACCTTAGATCTATCTCAATGTTGGTGTATCACCAGGGTCAGGTTTTTTGTCTAGATGTTCCTCAAAGTTTGTGCCATTCAGGATTTTGATGGAGTTCTCAGTTGAATTTGGTTTGGGTGTTTCTGGAGAGAGAAATTTATGATTACCTGAAAGGGATTTTTACACAAATTAAACAGTATTACCATTGCTGAGCAAAGGCCATTACTGATACATAAATAAATCAGACCATATTTAAAGTGTGTATGGTGAAATTTCTCAAATTCAGTAGTGTTCAAGGCATCTCTGTCATCATGGTTGGTCCTTGGTGTTGGTAACACTGTGGAAATGGAGTGTGAATTTAAATAAAACTTAATTTATAGCAGGATTTATAACAATATTTACTAGTATAGCAGCAAGTTGAAATCTAATCTGAGTAAAATATATTGTAAATAATAATACAAATTTTACCATTTGTGAATGTGTCTGTTGTAGTTTCCAAACTGGTTTCCACCCAGTATGCAGGGGAATTGTCTGGACGAGGTGATACTAACTCTGTAGAAAATAAAACACAACTGGGATAATTAAAAACAAAAGGAGAAGACAAACAGATATGGAATCTTCCCATTCCATATGTTTCCGAAAGCTCAACACATATGTGAATGAATCAGACTTTACAGGAAATGAAAGCAGACTCACAATATAATCTCAGACCATCTTACCACTTGCTGCTGTACTGTCAGTGACATCTGAGCTGCCAGTTAAAGCATAGCCATTTCCACCAGAGCCGACAGCAGGAGACACTGTGGAATGGAACAAGACATTTTAATAGAACATTTGAAATACAAAAAAAGTCATGATAAACATATACAATGGCTCTCAAAAGTGTACACACCCCAATTAAAATGCCAGGATTTTGTGATTTAAGAACAGTTATACCATAATAAATCATCTCTAAACATTCTCATAGTAACATTTATCCCACATTAATCAACTGCCAAAGAAATTCCTTTTTCTTAATGAAAATTATTTAAGCCTGCAATAACCAAGTTGCATGTTCCTGCCCTTAAACTAATACTTTATTGAAGCTGCTTCTGATCCTGTTTTCAGCATTCAGTCTTCTAGGTATCAGACAGGAAAAGAGCTCCACACCATGGCACGGTGAGGACAGTCATTGTTTGAAGAATATATGGGACAAACACTGTCCGTTCTTCTCAGCTTATCAAAAGACAAGATGGAAACTAGCCTGGGAGGCTGCCAAGAGGCCGACAGCAACACTGAAGAAGCCATAAAAAATGTCAACATGTAAAGTTTGTACTCAAACTGTGACAATAATCTACTGTACTCTCCAAATGTATAGGCTACAGACTAGGGTTTCAAAACATCCCAAAAGCTTGTGTGAGAATTTGTTAAAGTCTGATGAAAGTTTTGGACTACAACTTGGACAATTTGGACTACAATTCCAAAAAGGGCGTGTGTGGCCCAAAAAGAACTCTAAGCATCAGCAAAACTGCACCATAACCACAGTGATAGGGGCAGCAGCATGCTTTGCGGTTGCTTTATTAAACCTTTTTTATGTGTAACATTTTTTCTTTTAACTGATCAGTTTATTCTTTGTTGGCTTTTAGAGGATAAATGCCATATTTTATCTATACATGGTTCCTGAAGCATTTATCATGGTCTGATTGTTTACATTAGAAAGAAATGGCACTTTAACAAGTGTGTTTACATGTTGAGAGCCACCGTATATAATGGTCAACACTGGCTTTGTTTACAGCTCAAAACAACAGATTTTTAACCTGGCGACAGCGTAACTGGTGTCGGTATGACATTTTCGGTCCTGGTATCGTTCAATAAAATATAGCTGACCTCTGGATGAAAAGATACGGATTCTAAGGAAAGAGTTAGAATATTAGGTTTTACTTTTCATGACATTACAGAGTAAATCAAACAAGTCTTGTTTTTCCCTTTGTGAGTGTTTAAGAACCATGTTTTGTGTCCTGAAGTTTCACAGGTCCCGTAACATGCAGAGCATCTCTGGTGTCATTGCCTGGATGCGCTGTTACTTGGTCTGAGTGGGAAAAGAAATAAATTATGCTTACATAAACCATTACCTAAACAAACTTTATAACATCTTATTAGTCCAAATTGTCTAACCAAGCTTAGAAAGTTTTCTGTGCTCAAACAGCGTGTTGGTGGTGTCCAGGAAAGGAAATTTATGATTAATGTGAATTAAATATTTGAAAAATAGGTCAGGAAATTATTAGAATTTACAAAATAACACATCTAAATTTAGTTTACAGACTAAAAAATTTTGAATATATATATATATATATATATATATATATATATATCACATATTTAGTTAAAATATAGAAACAAAATTATTAAAATGTTAAAATGTAAAGCATAATTAAAAAAAGATTCATTTGGACTTTCTTTGCTTTTTTTACATGTCTATTTAATTTCAACCTCTGTAAAGCACATTGTGTTGCACTTGGTTGTATTAAGAGAGATCTTTAAATAAATTTTGATTTGAGTTGATTTCTTGGTAGAGCCAGACACCCTAATTTTTTGGGCAGATTTCTTATATCTCTAGACTGAGACAGTACAAAAAATAATGTTTCACAATAATAACATCCAATATTCTCCAAGCAGGCGTCACTTAGTGTGAAGAAGAGCTACATTGTTACCCTTTAAATTTTTTTTCTGAAAACTCTGGTCTCTGAGGTTCTTCTTTCTTGCTTCAGTGGGACAACAGGCAGGACAGGGAGGACCAGGAGGACCTTTATGTAAACAAACCAACGCCTCAGTTAAGGTCAGAGGTTATGATTGAGCAATAAGATAAGAGTTCCAAGATAAACAATGCTGCTGAGTAAAACCAACACAAATGTTTGTCTGACACCTGCAGAAAATATCTTGATGATCTCCAAGAATTTTGGGAAAATATTCCATGGACTGAAGAGACAAAACTTTATTGAAGGAGGGCCTGCAGTTACATCTGGAGTAAAACTAACAGCATTTTGGAAAAACAACATCATACCAACAGTCAAACATGCCGGTGGCAGTGTGATGGTCTGGGGCTGCTTTGCTGCTTAAAGACCTGGACAATTTACTGTAGGTGATAGAACCATGAATTCTGCTCTCTACCAGAAAATCCTGAATGAGAATTTGGCCTTAAGCTTAAATACACAGCAAGTCCAGCATGGTTAAAAAAACAAAATGAAGGTTTTGGAGTGGCCTTGTCAAAATCCTATCGATATGTATGACCTTAAACAGGCCGTTTATGTGCACATGTGGCGAAAATTCTTCCACAGAAATGTAAATGACTCACTGCCAGTTATGGCCTGTGATTAATGGCAGTTGTTGCTGCCAAGGGTGATGCAAACAATTATTTGGTTTGGGGAGAAAGCAGTTTTTCACACAGGCCAAGACAGGTTTGGATAGCTTTTCTTTTACCTAATAAATAAAATCATCATTTAAAAACTGAGTTGCTTAATCAACCTATCTTTGTCTGATATTAAAATTTGTTTCAAGATCATCAGAAACATTTAAGTGTGACAAAAAACAAGACAAAAGAAATAGCCACCTTTTCTTAGAACCGTCTCTCAGTTTTAGCATTTTATCGGTTGTCTTTGTTCAACTTTCAGTTCATTTGATTGTAAAACCTATTTACATTTTACAGTATATACCAACCGTTAGGTTGTAATTATTTAAAACCACCATAACAAAAGCCTAAACCACATAAAAGGGAAAAGCCTGAGTGAAATGTGTCTCCTTCTGAATCTTGCAGAACATGATTGGACATGACAACCTTCTTTAGAAAATTCTAAATAAAACGGAGTTCATACTGGTTGAAGAAAATAAGTTGTTCACACATGGTTTTTCTAGTTTATATTGAATAAAAACTCTGCATAATTCCTGTTAATCAGATGTAACAAACACAGACACCTTAATGCTGTAAACATCTTCGTAGCAGCTGCAGACAGTGAGTGGGATGACCATATTATGCAATCACAGCCGAACAATGACAGACTGTTTGAAACATGGAAACAACTTTGGTGTCTGGGTTTCTTCATCTGTTCTGGGCTGCTGTTAAATACAAGGGCTTTCTCTGGGCATTTTGATCTGCTGAGACATTTAAAGGCTTCTGACCTTTTCGTCCTCGTCTGCCTTCAGGGCCCGGTGCACCCGGTGGTCCTGGAGGGCCAGGCCTGCCAGGCACACCTGATACACAAAAATACTTATTTATGCAGGAGCGACATCCCCCACAGAGGTACACAGCAAACTGAAATGTGGGCTTGTTACCTGGGGGGCCAGTTGGACCTGAAAAAGGAGACATAATATGTTGGTTAGGCTTTAAACAGTAGAGAAACCACACAAAAAATAAAAGTGCATTAATAGGAAATATTCATACCTATTAAACAAACTCCTCTGGAGCTGTTGCACAGATCTAGGTAGGCTTTGATCTGAAAAAAGTACACAGAGGTGATTATCAGAATCACAGCATCTACTGTGATTAATCTGTTATTCTCGTGACCAGAACCCGAACATTTAATCCTCTCATGCATAGTGCATTCCAGCAAAGACACCAATAAAAATAAAAAAAAAAGGCATTTTCTCGTATATTTGTGAGGGTATTGATGGTCAACTTGCATTCAAGCCACTTCATTGGATTTTAGTGTTACTCCATATACTCCATATACTACCCCTATTGGTCATCCAGTGTAAGTGCAGCAACATTTCTTAAGCCAAACAGCCAGCAGGAAGACAGGCATGCCGAGCACATGTTCAGCCAGTCCTACTATCATATGAGACAATTCCAGATAAATAAATATTAGAATCATCAATGAAAAATTATACACCATATTGCCGAAAGTATACGGTTATCTGCCATCACACATATATTAACTTGAGGAACATCCCTTTTTGAATTCACAGCAGTTTAACATAATTTTACCATACTCCTTTGCAGCTATAACAGCTTTAACTTTTCTGGGAAGGCTTCCCAGGTTTGGGGAGGGGGGGTGTTTATGGGAAATTTTGACCGTTCTTCCAAAAGCCAATTGGTGAGGCCTGAAACTGGTACTGGACAAGGAGGACTGGGTCACATTCCCTGCTCTAATTCATTCCAAATCAGTTCTGTTAGGTTAATGGCAGCACTCCGTGCAGGCGATGCAGTCTTTATGGGCCTTTCTTTGTGCACTGGTGCGCAGTCATGTTGGAACAGGAAGGGGTAATTACTAAACTGTTCCCACAAAGTCGGGACCATGAACTTGCCCAAAATGTTTTGGTATGCTGAAACATTCATTCATTGTCCTGGAATTAAGGGGCTGAGCCCAACTCCTGAATAACAGCCCCACATCGTAGCCTTTCTGCGCCAAACCTTGCAGTCCACACAAAGCAGTTAGAGTGCCGTTCTCCTGACAACTGCCAGACCCAGACCCATCCGTTGGACTGCCATAATCACAAATCACTGTAACAGAGTCATGCATTCTTTAAACACCACACATAGTTGTCTTCTTCCAAGAGTGAAAACAGAGGACATTTTTCATTTAGAAATATCAGAAGAAACATTTTGAATCCTATTGAATGTTACACTGAATTGCAGAAACATCAAACAATCTCATACAAAAAGCAATGTGCAAGCAGTGAGTTATCTTACAGGAACCACAGAGTATGTCATCAGCCTCAGCTTGTCCTGGTCTTGTGTCTGAGTCCAGTGTCCTTCCTGGTTCCGTCTGCTGCGCCGGAGCTTCTTCAAATCTCCAGCGTCTCCAAGTTCATCTGGCAGCAGTCCTTCTCGCAGCCTGCAACACCGTGCCAACTCCTGCATCTGGGACTCCAGCCTGACCAACTCCTGTGCCAGGTCCTTGTGCTGAACCCACAGGAGAACTAAACCTGTGCAGCCCAGAAGAAGCAGCAGCAGTACACACATACCCACCAGCAAGGTTTTCCACTCGGGAAAAGTTTCTCTCCTGTCTTTCATGTTTGGTGCGCCACTTCTTTGCTCCTCAGTGGCACGGATATCTGAGCTCTGACACTCACAAGCACACACACCGCATTTCTGAGAGGCAGCCAACAGATGAGACGTGAGAGACCAACC
Organism: Girardinichthys multiradiatus; assembly: GCF_021462225.1. Lineage (NCBI taxonomy): Eukaryota > Metazoa > Chordata > Actinopteri > Cyprinodontiformes > Goodeidae > Girardinichthys > Girardinichthys multiradiatus. The sequence goes on along the minus strand of NC_061795.1, from coordinate 23,447,341 downwards.
ACACTCAGGCTACTGGAGAGGAATAAACATGTCAAGATGTGTCTGTGCGTCTGCATAGAGAAAAACGAGGCATTGCGCAACAAGCATCTGGGAAACATTGCCTGATTTAGCAGCAGCTATAATTGACATATTTCAAGAATGACATCCTGCTGACACTGTAGCTCTTCTCATCATTCTAGTGCTTTTTTTTTCAATATTATCACCAGCTCAACCCAGTCTAAATGCTGTGGAAGTGGAATAAAACGTTTGCAACAAGGGACACACTGTTAGACTACAACAGAGCTTTCAGAGAAGTCTTTGTAATTGATGGGTTGTGTGGAAGGACATGTGTGGGTGTTAAAACATCCCTTTTCTTTCCCATGCATTTTCAAACAATATATATAGTGCTGTAAAAACGTATTTGTCCTCCTCTCACAAATTCCATCTATTTCAGATCATCCAACAAACTTTAACATCAGAAAAAGATACAAAAATAAGTAAATACGAAATGAAGTTGCCTTTTTAAAGGACTGCGTGTATTAAGAGAAGGAAACTATCAAAATAAAACTGGCCCCTGAATTAACTACGATTAACTACATCTTTTGAAGAACTGAGCTCAGATTCAGTTTAAACACCCAGACTTGATTACTGCCTGATTTGTTGTATCAAAAAAACTCCCAAATGTAGCCTGTCTGGCAACATGAAAGAGGCTAAATGCTCTAAAAAAGCAACACATTGTTGCCTGCCTAAAAAAAAAATTTAAAACAGATGCGACACAAAGTAAATTATGTCTGCCAGTTTGGAAAAGGTTGCAAAGCCATTTCAAATGCTCTTGGACTCCAGCAAATCACAGTTAGAACCATTATCCACAAAGGTAAAAATAAGGAACAGTGGCGAACCTTCCTAGGAGTGGCCGGCCTCCACAACTCATCCAGGAGGTCACAAAAGAATCCAGCACAACATCAGAGGCACCACAGATCTGGCTTGCCTCAGTCAAGGCCAGTGTTCATGGTTTACTAGTAAGAAAAGGGTTCCAAGACAAACTCAGTGCTGACGAAAAACAGCATAAATGTCTGTCTTGCATTTCCCAGAGAACATCTAGATCATCCCCAAGATTTTTGGGAAAATATTCTGTGGAAGGTGTGTCCTCTCATGTTTGATGCAAAACCAACTCAGCATTTTTAAAGAACATCATGCTGGGAGCCATTCATGGTGAAGGTAGCGTGATGCTCTCGGGCTGCTTTGCTGTTTCAGCATCCAGACGACTTGCTGTAATGATGGAACCATAAATTCTGCTCTCTACCTGTATATCCAGAAGGAGAATATAAGTTTTGGAGTGGCCTGCTCAAATTCTGGACTTTAATTCAATTGAGATATATTGACTGTCTTAAGGCAGGGTGTTCATGCATAAATGTGGCTGAATTTAAACAATTCTACAAAGAAGAGTGGGTCAAAGTTCCTCCACATGCTATAAAAGACTCATAGCCAGTTGTTGGAAATACTTGATAGTTGTTGCTGGGACAACCAATTATGATATTTAGGGGGCACTAACTTTTTTAAATAGAACCGCACTTCCCCTGAATACATAAAATCATAACTATAACACAGGTTCTCTTTGTGGGATAACAAGGTTTGTTTGATGATCTGAAATGTTTAAGTGCGAGAAAAGCAGCAAAAACCGAAGAAATCTGGAAGGAGGCAAAAACCTTTTCACAAATACTAAATGATTTCAATTGCAAAGAGCAAAACAAGTTTCTTAGGGAACTGAAAAGAGTTGAATAGCAAGTGACAAAATAAAAGCATTTCTGATGTAAAAAAGCTGAAGGACAGCCTTTTCTGATGACGAGCTTTCCATAAACTCTCTATTCCTTTTAAAATTTGCAACAGAAAGGAAAATACTGCTTCAACCAAACAATTGATCAAAATAAAATTCCATAAAGATAAGCTGGTCTACTTATTATGTGCATATTCTTCTGCTTTCCTCCTTGAATTGCTGGGCAAGTCCCAGCTTCCTTTGACACGGGTCAGCCTGACCCAGCTAATTAATTTCCCCTTGAAAAGCCTTCTTGGTTGATGAATTGGACCGTGTGGTTTTTCTGCACAAAAAGAGTAAGAAAAAAATACGCCACAAGACGTTCAAAACAGTTGATCCTTTTGTATTCATCTCAATAAAAAAAAACTCCCCTCTGTTCTTTTTAAGCTAATTTATGCGTAGACATGCAGTGTCTGACCTGGTTCACAGTTCACTGCCGTGTAACAGTCCTTGTAACCCAAAAGTGGCAAAGTTTCCAAGCAACCAGTGGAGTGAAGGCTCAACCAAGGGTTTACAAACATTCGATTCAGTGTGATTTATTTGGTAGAGGAATGTGAACCATCTATAAAACCAGTGGAGGGAGTACAGCTTTTCAAACTCCACTTCCACTTGTCAGGAGAGAAGAGAGGTTAGTAGCATTGCTTAATTTCATTTTATTCTTTTTCCATTTGAGTTTTTTCACCATTTTCTCTTTAATTCAAATGGAAAATATTTATTAAAATAATTTTTAAGGAACTGTTTTACATTGAACAATATATAAATAAGATTATAAAATGATTAGATTGTCTGGATATTTACAAATACTAAGGGACTGTGTGTGTACTGTGACAATAACAACTATAATTATAATTATAACTATGTCAATTGTTTTCATAATTACATCGTTTCAGTCGCAATAAACATGTTTTTAGATTTCAAGAGGGAAGAATTTTATGCATAAAGTTTGCATTTCAAGGTGATTGTAATTTTAACAAAATATTAGCAAACATATGCCTTAACATTTGACTAATTAAATACTGTTGAATCATGTATGTATTTGCAGTAACTGACTAGATAAAAGATTTATGTAAAAAGAAGATTTTGAATCAATTATCAGTGCCACTGTGTAACAATATAGAAGTATTACTTGGTTATTGTGTCATAATAAAAATCTATTATGAATTGGTAAAACTTGGAAAAATGCAGAAAGATACATTAACAAAACATCCTAGGCTTAAAATTTTGGGTTTTATAGAGAGTGGCAGACAAAATTCAAAGTGCAAAAAAGGTGTAATATTTGCCAACTACACCTCTGGTGCATGTACTTTCGTCGAATAAATTCAGAAGCCCTTATAGGCGTAGACACCCCTCTAAAATGCCAAGTTTCTGTGATTTAAAAAATGGGACTTTGACAATTAATTTTAAACCTTTTCAAACTTTAATTAGGCATGATATTTGTACAATTCAAGTTAAAAATAAAAATTGTTTTTGAAGGACAAAATATAAAAGTTGCAGTAACAATGTTGCATAAATATATCCTTTTAAACTAACACTTTGCTGAACTGCCTTTAGATTCTGTGTCAACATTCAGTCTTATTTATTTCATCCACGCCATCAGTTAAGGTGAATCCTATTACCAGGGAATAAAATTAAGCCTTCCTAGTATTATCTATATATCTGCTCATTTGCCTCCTTTTGCCAAAGCTGTGGTTTGCAAAAGGATTCAAAGTAATCTCATATAAAGATAACAGGACAAAAATACAACCAATTCTACAACAGTATGTCTACATTGTATCACAATGAAGGCAGTCACTTATAATTGGACAAACAATGAAACAACAGAGATATTACAAAAACTAGAATATTTTACACAATTGATGAAAAGGCAAGACTGATCAGGGAGGCTGCCAAGAGGCCACAACACCTGAATGAGCTGCAACAAGTACTGGTTGTTTTTTACAGGTGATAATCTCTGGCATTCCTCACATCTGGATAAAGGAGTAGGTTTAGGAAGCATTTTTTCAGGCCCTGCTGATGTCACCCCAAACCTTGTTTGAAGATTGAATTATGGTCTGATAAAACTAAAGCTGAGCTTTTAGGGCAACAAGTTCAAAAGATAGGTTTGGCATCAAAAAAAAACAACCTCAAAACCAACGGTGAAACACAGTGGTGGCAGCATTGTGCTCTAGATTTACACAGTGTCTACTAGAAAGAAGAGTAAGTACATTTTTCAACATTTCATTGAGTCTAAGCTTACATTCAAAACAAAAAAGAATTACTTCCTGAGAAGAAAGGTAAAGTTCAGGATGGTCAATCCAGTTGAAAGAAAAGCTGTGGGATCACCTGGCTGTGAACAAGAGGTTTCTTCAAAATCTGAAAGGTTTGAAAAACCTTTGTATGGCAGAGAAAAGCAAGCATTACCAAATCAAGATATATCTGATAGACTCCTAAAGACTGATCACTGAAATTGATTTAAAAGGTGTTTGAGAGTGTGAACACTTATGCAACCAGGCTGCTGCACCACTGTTGTTAATTATAAAGCTCAGTGTCAGTGTGTTTTTGTTTTGTTATCTCCCAACACTCAAGGACGGAAGGATTAAAGGAGTGGAAGAGGAGGGCTGACGATAGATGTGTTGGAGGGGATTGCTTTATCTGTTGGTTTAAGAGGGCATAAACTCTTTCTAACCAACAGACAGCCGATGCACGACCCATTGGACAGATAGAGGTTATAATGCTGTCAGAGATCCTCACCACTGGTTCTGTGGTAGTTCACAGTCTGTGTGAAGTATCCACTGCCATGCTTCTTTTGCTGCTGCTGCTGTTTCTGTTCATCACCAGCTGGAGCCAAACACGGCGCTCACCCATACCAGGTACAGTCTGAGACGTCAGCTTCTCTTTGCTGAAGTATTTAAGAAAAACTGGTCTCATTCTGCAAAACAGAGCACACTGTAAGACGCTAAATAAATCCTAACAAATGATTAATTATGACTACATATTTCTGATATTGCTTGTATGCTTTATTAGCAAAAAATAACGTTTGTAAATTTATTTTCACCTCATCCGTTGGAAGATAATGTGTTTTTGAATTCAGAAAAGTGAACTGAAATCTGTTGCAAACTGACTCACAACCTCTCTCTCTCTCTTTCAGGTCCCTCTTTTTTTGCAGGAATTGGTCCGATCCTGTCCTACAGCAGATTCATATGGACCGGGATTGGAACAGCCTGCAACTACTACAACAACAAATATGGCAGCACTGTCCGGATCTGGATCAATGGGGAGGAAACTATCATTTTCAGTAGGTAAGCATTTTGATATTAACAACTCAATATGCAGAGCTGATCTGATAAAGGTATGTTAGAAGTCTGTCATCTTTTGTCATCTTTTAATGCAGCAGCATGATTTCACACTGAAAAAACAATATTTGAGTGCATTTATTTAGTTGGAAAAAAACTCTCACATTAATGGACAACTGATTGACAAAATCAGTGATGCCACGATTAAGAACACGCCTAGCAAATTCATATGAAATAAATGCAGTTGAATTTATAATTTTCTCTTTTATGTTGATCAGAGTGTTAATGGAAGTTTTAAATGCCAATTAGTCGACAAATTGGGAAAGACATGAGAACATGTCATTCAGGTAAAGCAAATGTGTATTGATCTTCTTAGGTCTTGTAATGGCTACAAGATATTTGCTGGTTTCCAAAGTTTGTTTAAATCTACAATCAGAGCAACAATTGGAGAAGAACAAATAAAGAGTTTCTTACTCTCTGTCATTAAGGTTCATATGCTAGGCAGCCATATTGGATTTTGAGGTTGAGGAATGGTGAGAGTGCTCCAAATTCTGGGTACTTTTTATCTGGGTTACTTTTTCCAACTTCCAAACTAAACTTTTTAACTCGTCACATATCAAGTAGTGACAATCTGTCCGAATGTTTTTCCATTTCATTTTATTTCTATGCCATAACACCAGAAACTGAAAAAATGCTCTGTTACAATACCCTTTGAAACTTTCTGTCAAAAAGATGAAAGCTGGACTTTTGCTGTCAGTGGTACTTGTGATAGAAAGTTTCAGAACAACCGTATTACAGCAACAAAAGATTTTCAAGGCTTTTTACACATCTTTACCAGCAGCGGCAATGGATGCGGAAACCCAATTAAAAAAGGCAATAAAAACACAACAATATAAAATAAATCCTGGCTTCTGCTGAAGGTCCTCCGCAGTGTACCACGTTTTGAGGAGCCCTCACTACACATCCAGATTTGGGAGCAAAAGAGGCCTCGAGTGTATTGGGATGGAGGGAAGAGGAATCATTTTCAACAGCAATATCCCGCTCTGGAAAAAAGCAAGGACATACTTTTCTAAAGGTAATTTCCTAACTGGACCTAACACAGATCTCAGAGTTTTGTGGCAGTAACATGCAAGACTAAATTACTGTTTCACTGAGTTATTGCACATAATGTGTTGGTGCCACAGCTCTGTCAGGCCCCGGCCTTCACAGGACAGCGGGAATCTGTGTGAGTTCCACAGCCAAACACCTGGACCATCTCCAGGACATGACAGACCCCTCTGGACATGTGGATGCCCTCAATCTCCTGAGAGCCATTGTAGTGGACATCTCCAACAGGCTATTCCTCAGGGTGCCTCTCAATGGTCAGTTGTTTCATTCAAATGATGTATTTGTAAATTTCCTGCCCGGTAATTTGCAGCTCCTAATTCTTTTTTCAGAGAAGGAGTTGCTGATGAAAATCCATAACTACTTTGAAACCTGGCAAGCAGTTCTAATCCAGCCTGATATCTTCTTTAAGATCAGATGGCTTTACAACAAACATAAGAAAGCAGCGTAAGAGCCTTGAATCATGACACTAAAGTAAAACAGTTCATTTGAGATTCCATCAACTTGCTAATTTGCTCCACCAACAGGCAAGAGCTGCAGGACGTGATGGAGAGCCTGCTCGAAATCAAAAGAAGCATCATTAACAAAACTGAGAAACTGGATGATGACCTTGACTTTGCAACGGAGCTCATATTTGCACAGGTCAGTCTCTTCTGGTGGTCCTGTCCATGTGATGGAGGCAACTCTGAACTGTAGTTAAATATCTGTCTGTCCCAACAGAACCAAGGGGAGTTCTCTGCTGAAAATGTCAGACAGTGTGTGTTGGAGATGGTGATTGCAGCTCCTGACACACTCTCCATCAGCCTGTTCTTCATGCTGATGCTGCTGAAACAGAACCCAAAAGTGGAGCTGCAGCTTGTGGAAGAGATGAGCACCGTTTTGGGTGACAGAAGATGTTCTGCATTGCATTTAGTGCAGTTTATCCTGTCATGTGAAAGTTACACAAACAGTGCTGTTGCTTTGCAAACGTATTTACATTTTGTCACATTACGACAACAAATCTTAGTGGGTTTTTCTGGGTTTTATATGACAGACCAACACGAGGTAGTAACTGTGAAAAGTAAGGAGAGGAATACTTGGCTTTCATCCATCCATCCATCATCTATACTCGCTGGTCCTTGCAGGGTCACGGGGGAGCTGGTGCCCATCTCCAAGAGTCATTGGCTGAGAGGCGGGGGATGCACCCTGGACCGCATGACACAGCAAACATGTAGAAGAAGGTGTTCTGGTCAGATAAGACCAAAATTGAGCTTTTCCACCAGCACTGTCCTTCAGCAGGGACAGAGAAGCTGTCTAGAGTTGATGGGAAAATGGATGGAGATACAGTACAAGTCAGTCCTGGAAGAGTACATCTTACAAGCTGCAGAAGACCTGAGGCTGGGGTGGAGGTTCACCCTCTACCATGACAATGACCGTAAACATACAACCACAACTACAATAAAATGGTATAGATTAAGGAATATTAATATATTTGAATGGCCCAGTCAAAGTCCACACCAAAATTGAATTGAGAATCTGTGTCAAGACTTAAAAACTGATTATTGCTAAAGCTTTTCATCCCATCTGACTGAGCTGGAACTATTTTTCAAAAAAGAATGGGCAAAACATTCAGTAGATTGTGCAAACCTGGTAGAGACTTAACCTAGAAGACTTGCAGATGCGATTGCAGGAAAAGGTTGTTCTGCAAAATATCGACTGATCTGTTGAGATTTTTGTTTTTTTAGTAATTAATAAATAAATAAATTAAACCATGTTTCATTTTCCACTTCATAATTATACTCTAGTTTGTGTTGGTCTATCACATAAAATCCCAATAAAATACATTGAAGTTAGCTGTAATGTAACAGCATGTGGAAAAGTTCATGGGTATGAATCCTCTTTCAAAGACGAAACAGCTGTGAAGAACATCGATTATGAGAGACTGAAGGTGATGGAGAAGTTCATCAATGAATCTATGAGATTTCACCCCGTGGTTGACTTCACCATGCGGAAAGCTCTGGAGGACGATGACATCGAAGGTACAAAGATCAAGAAAGGAACCAACATCATTCTTAACATTGGACTCATGCACAAGACTGAGTTCTTCCCCAAACCCAGAGAGTTCAGCCTGACAAACTTTGACAACCCGGTGAGTTAGCTAAAAGGCTGTGTGAGCAACGTGTGACTCTGGAGAGTAAAACAAACACGGGTTGATCCTTTGCTTCCTCTGCCTGGCAGGTGCCCAGTCGCTTCTTCCAGCCCTTTGGCTGCGGTCCTCGATCCTGCGTCGGCAAACACATTGCCATGGTGATGATGAAGGCCATCTTGGTAACCCTGCTCTCCCGTTACACAGTGTGTCTGCGCAAGGGCTGCACTGTCAGCAGCATCAGGCAGACCAACAACCTGTCACAGCAGCCTGTGGAGGACGAGGACAGTCTGAGCATGAGATTTATCCCTCGTACTACACAACCAAAGCTAGATCAGCTCTGAATCATAAGCTCTCACCGTTCAGATATCAGTACCGGACTAATGCATTAGTGCCCTTAGTGCTAAGAAGTTAGAAAAAACATTTACCTCCTTCTCTTTTTGTTTTTTGTCATACTTAAATGTTTTAGATCATCAAACATTCTCTTGGGTTTTTTTTGGTAGGAATCAGAATTCATGCTTCAGTCAATTACAGCCAGTCGCTCGAGTCCTTAAGAAGCAAGGTAGACCCAAACCATCTCTCTACCCTCACCATGTTTCACAATTATGTTCTCCACCTGAAAAGCAGTGTTAGCTTTTGCCAGATGTAAACAGAAACATACGCGTTGTTGACCATCAAGATGCATTGTGTTGTTTTTGGCCAGCAGTGGTTGTGGCCTGGGAACTTCATCGTTGATGCCATTTTTGTCCAGTTTTTTTCTTGTTGTTGAATTGTGAGAAATTCACATTAGTGAGACAAATGAGGCCTGCACTGCTTTAGATATTTATCTGGGTTTTTTGTGACCTCCTGGATGAGTTGTCAATGCACTCCTGGAGTAAGTTTGGTAAACCAGCCACTCCTGAGAAGATTAACCACCACTAAATGTTTTTGTGGATAATGCCTCACACAGAGCCTCAAGGGCTTTGAAATACTTCGTAACCCTTTCCAGAATGATAGATGTCAATGACAAATTGTTTTCCATGTGTATTTGAATTAATTTAGAGCAGGGCATGATATGTAGCTTTTTGAGATCTTTTAGCCTACTTCATGCTGTCAGGCAGGTATTACCCAAGTGATTTCTTGATCCTACAGGTCAGACAGTAATCAGGCCTGGGTATGGCTAATGACATCGAACCAAAAATTTTGCTGATCGTTAATTCAAGGATTAAAAGGGAGGCAATAAATGTTTTAACATGGGACTAATTTGATTTGAATAGCTATTTCACCTTAATAAATTAAATCATCATTTGAAGACTCCATTTTGGATTTGCTCAGGTTATCTTTGTCTGATATGAAAATTAGTTTGATGTTCTGAAACATTTAGGTGGGATAAAAAACAATAACAGAAGAACTCTGGAAAGGGGGAAATACCATTTTAACAGCACTGTGAATTCATAACAGAAAATAAATAGGTTTGCCCGCTTTTACCTCTGTAATATCTCCCAGTTATGTTTCAGTGTTTTTAAGACAGCAGAGAGAAGAGCATTGCCTCTTTACAAAACATATATAAGTGCAGAATAAAGGAAATACTACCCACAAACAAACCCACTAAACTGGTTTTCCATCCTCATAATGTAACCAGTGTGTATGGATCACTTCAGATGCATTCTCATGTGCTTTAGCTTCAGGAAACCTGATAGCTAATACTAGTGTAGGAGACTGAACTAGTGAGATTAAAAGTGTTGTTTAGATCAGGATTTTTAAAGTGGATTTGTATTAACCCTGGACACTAGATAAGGGGCAACTCAGTTCAAACTTTTGAATACAGTGTAACGTCACAACAGCAAACTTCAATGTATTTATTGCCATTTTATGTGACAGACCAACACAAACTGGTTAGTAGCTGTGAAATTAAAGAAAAATAATAAATGGTTTTATAACTGTTTTACAAAGAAAAATATGAAAAGTGTGGTCTTCACTTAGGTTCAGCCCCACAAGTCAATAATTTGTAGAACCAGAGATTACAGATGCAGTTGCAGCTGTGAATCCTTTGGGCAGCTTTGCACATCTACAAAACCTGTTGCCCCATATTTTCAAAAAACAGCTCAGCCTCAGAAAGATTAAAAGGTGTGCATCTGTGAACAGCAATCTCCCCATCTCCACAGATAAGCTCTGTTTTAAACTGTTCTATTGCAGCTCTGCTTGTTAGTTAAAAGTTGATGTCCAGCTGGAAGATGAACCTCAACCCCAGCCTTCAATCTTCTGTAGTCTCGAAAAGGTTTTCTTCTAAGGTGGCCATGTTTTTAACTCCATTCATCTTCCCATCCTCTCTGAATAGCTTCCCTGTCCCTATTGAAGAAAAGCAGCTGTGTTCCTTGGTCTTCGTGATGTTGTTTGTCCTGTCACAAACCTCTGAGATCATCACAGAACAGCATCACTTATATCAAGATCATACTTTTTAGGGGTACCAGAGTAAAGGGGGTTGGAAGCATACATACAGTATAGACCAAAAGTTTGGACACACCTTCTCATTCAAAGAGTTTTCTTTATTTTCATGACTATGAATATTGTAGCTTCACACTGAAGGCATCAAAACTATGAATTAACCCATGTGGAATTATATACTGAACAAAAAAGTGTGAAACAACTGAAAATATGTCTTATATTCTAGGTTCTTCAAAGTAGCCACCTTTTGCTTTGATTACTGCTCCACACACTCTTGGCATTCTGTTGATGAGCTTCAAGAGGTAGTCACCTGAAATGGTTTTCACTTCACAGGTGTGCCCTGTCAGGTTTAATAAGTGGGATTTCAAGCCTTATAAATGGGGTTGGGACCATCAGTTGTGTTGTGCAGGAGGTGGATACAGTACACAGCTGATAGTCCTACTGAATAGACTGTTAGAATTTGTATTATGGCAAGAAAAAAGCAGCTAAGTAAAGAAAAACGAGTGGCCAGTCAGTCAGTCCGAACAATTGGGAAAACTTTGAAAGTGTCCCCAGGTGCAGTCGCAAAAAGGTGTGTCCAAACTTTTGGTCTGTACTGTATGTACGCAAGACTTTCTAGATTTTTTGGTAAAAAGAAATCAAAAAACATATTTTTTTCCCCATGCTACTATTATCATACACTAAATTGTGTTGGTCTATCACATATAAAATGTCTATGAAATACATAATTTGTGATTGTAAAATGACAAAATGTGCAACGCTTTGCAAGAGATGGATCCATCATTCAATGTCCACTCTATCTGTGTTTACTTTGTATACATCAGTGTAACTTAAATAAAACTAACAAAATCTGGTCAATTTACAAGTGTTGAATTTATTCATTTATTCTCAGAACGTGACTCCAAGGCACTCCAAGGAACGATGACTCTTCTCTGTACCACAGGCACAAATCAAACATGCCACCTTGGCATTAGAACATAAGGCATGAGGTTTTAGATTTACAAACACTGTCCAGCTTTAAATCAGTACATAAGACATGAAAAACAGATCGAACTCCCTTCCCGAGCAATCGAACAGCACGAGATTTCCTGCATGCCTGTGAAATTAGTATAAAGTATTTAAAGCACAAACTGAATAAATATGTTTTAATACTGAATGAGTTCAAAAATATGCTAAAAATATACTTATGATAAAGACAAAAATACAATATGGAAGTTAGAGCTCTGCTGTAATGGTTAAGACGGAGAACATTAACCAGTGTGTTAATGACATCAAAACTTAAACTTAAAGATAAATAAAATCCTTTTTTACTTTGACAAATTTCAGTGCGGCTTCAAGAGAAAAATATTTCTTTTAGAGACAGCAGTTTAAAGTTTGCTATAAGACAATTAAGCAAAAAAATATCCTAGAGTCTCTGTAAATTTCCACTTTCTTGTGCTTTTCCTTCCTTTAGTCGTCTTAAAATAATGCCAGGGCCACAACGTATGTAAATGCTCTAATGTTATACATTTAGGAGACTCAGAGGACAAGTCTAAAGCAGACTAGAGCAAAAATATGCCTCAAACATTAACGAAGATGTGTCTCACAAAAATGGCAAAGAAGCACAGATGATACATAAACCACGATAGCACAGAAGGCCCTGAACAAATAAGGCCACTCATGTGCTTCATAGGCAGCAAGCCTTTTCATAAATATACTAAAGAAAACTCTTTCTGCTTCTCTGTAGATCATCTGAAGAACAAACTACACTTTCTAGAGTTTTATTTAAGTCATGAAATGCAGCTAATGTTAAGAACCTGGGTTATAAATTAGAAGACAGGACATAGAAACAAAAATTAAAACAAATTCATAATTTTTTTGGTTAATTCTATTAAAAGTTGTTTTAAGAAGAAAGCACAAACGCAGGGTTTGACTTTATGTATTTGCGAAAAAGATAATTTCGTTATAATACCATATTTGTAAGACAATTGTGTCATTTAAAACCTGCACTGTAAGCCCTGAGCTTATTACCTGCCATGACTTCCCATGATTTTTGATCACTTGTGAAAAATTAAACAGCAACAGTGAGTAAATAAAAGACATGAAATCAAAGCAGCTGGTGCCAGTATGCCCTGCAGTTCTGTCTGGCTCTGTGGAGTCGTGGTGGTGCTGCAGCTGAGGACCTCAGAGCTCCTGTAAAGCTCTCTGGCAGTGGTAGAGGAGGCAATCAGGCAGGTCAGGGACTGGAGAGCGCAGCCATACGGCCAGCATGCCGCCATGCACGCGACAGTGCATGAGACACGGCTGATCCCGCTGCAGGCAGCAAGCTGCAATACCCTCCACACCTGAGAGAATGGTCAGAAAAGTCAGTCACAAAGAGGTGAGGTCCCAATAAAATAAGCTTTTTTCTTTTTTTTTTATTAAAGTATTTGCTTCATTCTGTCTGATAAATCCTAACAATCACCATCAAAGCATCTTTTACAATTGTTCAATTGTTTAACACATGGAAAAGCAAGCACTTTACCAAGTGCCAAAACAAGAACAATAATGACCCATCAGGGTAAATATCTGGAGAACACACATTCATTATTTTCAAAGTCAAAAACCGGGAAATTTATGGATTTAGTCAAAGTTAAAAGTAGTCAAATAACTCAGAGAATCACATATAATCGGTATCAGAAAAGCTGAATAAATACTTAACTATACATGAAACCCGCATCATATTTGTTCCCCCCGGAATCTACTTTTATCCTTAAAGTTTCAATAATTATTATTATAAGTATTACTGTTTGAATAAAATGCTGGTTTTGCCTTTTGCCTACATGGAAAGTTAATGATTAACGGACCTTAGCTTACAGAGCTGATAATGATAAACAGTCATTTATGTAAAAGCATTTTCATTTCTCCTCAACTTTTATCTCTCTTCTTTAAAAGGGCAAAAATAGACATACAAAGACTTCAACATTATCTCTACACAGAAACTATCAAGTTAAGATCAAAATAATATATTAACCTAAAGAAAATGTTTCACAACACTATTTATATATACATATATGTATCTATACGTATGTATATAAACATATATATACATATGTTCACATGTCTCTGGTTTAGCCGATAGGTATTTAGTAAAAAGGAACATGGACCAAACAGTAACAATATTTAGTTTTTAATGTAATGTATCACAGTCATAAACATGTCTCTGAATGGTTTTTTCAATGTGAAAAAGAAATAAAGCCATATTTTCAACATATGCAGTGCCTTGCGAAAGTATTCGGCCCCCTTGAACCTTTCCACCTTTTGCCACATTTCAGGCTTCAAACATAAAGATATAAAATTCTAATTTTTTGTGAAGAATCAACAACAAGTGGGACACAATGGTGAAGTGGAATGAAATTTATTGGATGTGTCAAACATTTTTAACAAATAAAAATCTGAAAAGTGGGGCGTGCAATATTATTCGGTCCCCTTGCGTTAATACTTTGTAGCGCCACCCTTTGCTGCAATTACAGCTGCAAGTCTTGGGGTTTGTCTCTATCAGTTTTCCACATCGAGAGACTGAAATTCTTGCCCATTCTTCCCTGCAAAACAGCTGGAGCTCAGTGAGGTTGGATGGAGAGTGTTCGTGAACAGCAGTCTTCAGCTCTTTCCACAGATTCTCGATTGGATTCAGGTCTGGACTTTGACTAGGCCATTCCAATACCTGGATACGTTTATTTGTGAACCATTCCATTGTAGATTTGGCTTTATGTTTTGGATCATTGTCTTGTTGGAAGATAAATCTCCGTCCCAGTCTCAGGTCTCTTGCAGACTCCAACAGGTTTTCTTCCAGAATGGTCCTGTATTTGGACCCATACATCTTTCCATCAATTTTGACCATCTTCCCTGTCCCTGCTAACGAAAAGCAGACCTAAACCATGATGCTGCCACCACCATGTTTGACAGTGGGGATGGTGTGTTCAGGGTGATGAGCTGTGTTGCTTTTACACCAAACATATCATTTTGCATTGTGGCCAAACAGTTCGATTTTGGTTTCATCTGACCAGAGCAGCTTCTTCCACATGTTTGGTGTGTCTCCCAGGTGGCTTGTGGCAAACTTTAAACAAGACTTTTTATGGATATCTTTGAGAAATGGCTTTCTTCTTGCCACTCTTCCATAAAGGCCAGATTTGTGCAGTGTACGACTGATTGTTGTCCTATGGACAGACTCTCCCACCTCAGCTGTAGATCTCTGCAGTTCATCCAGAGTGATCATGGGCCTCTTGGCTGCATCTTCTCCTTGTTCGAGACGAAAGTTTAGAGGGACGGCTGGGTCTTGGTAGATTTGCAGTGGTCTGATACTCCGTCCATTTCAATATGATTGCTTGCACAGTGCTCCTTGGGATGTTTATAGCTTGGGAGATCTTTTTGTATCCAAATGCGTCTTTAAACTTCTCCACAACAGTATCTCGGACCTTCCTTGGTCTTCATGATGCTCTCTGCGCTTTGAACTGAACCTTGAGACTATCACAGAGCAGGTGCATTTATACGGAGACTTGATTACACACAGGTGGATTCTATTTATCATCATCAGTAATTTGGGACAACATTGGATCATTCAGAGATCCTCACTGAACTTCTGGAGTGAGTTTGCTGCACTGAAAGAAAAGGGGCCGAATAATATTGTACGCCCCACTTTTCAGTTTTTTATTTATTAAAAAAGTTTGACACATCCAATAAATTTCATTCCACTTCTTGATTGTGTCCCACTTGTTGTTGATTCTTCACAAAAATGTTGAATTTTATATCTTTATGTTTGAAGCCTGAAATGTGGAAAGACGTTGAAAAGTTCAAGGGGGCTGAATACTTTTACATTCCTAAATTAATATTTCATGTTATGTTTTAACATGAAATATTAAGTATTTCCATGAAAATATCTGCACCCTGGAAATAGCAAGATACATTGAAGTTAACATTATTAATTACTATAAATGAAAACAGCTGAGGGGGACACATGTGCTTGTATTTACTGACCAAGAAACCAGCTTTACCTATAATTTCCACAACATGAAGCTGAATCTTTCTCTTCAGTACGTCGAGAGTGGCTGTGAGGGGATCCTGGTCATCATCTAGCAGCGTCAGATTCTGCTTTGTGTCATGAGAGTAGTCCAACCACATGGCTCCGTACTCCTCTGTAGACAGCCTCAAGGCTCTGCAGGAAACACAATAGACTCATTTAAACACCATCCCAATGAAGCTACACTTGCAACAAAATCCCAATACCATCTTACCTGATGAAGCTTGTCAGAGGAAGTTTGTATGAGAACTGTGCCGTCTGAGGTGACCCGGCAGGCAGCTGCCAGGATACCGCCGCAGACAGATCAAAGTGAGCTGAGGGTCTCCTTACAGATAGGAAATACTGACAAACTGCTACACTGTGGCTTTTTAATTCCTCCGATGGACAGTCACACACACAGGATACCTTCAACACAGGAACATTAACAAGAACATGCCTTTACATTTATAACAGATGTATGCATAGAACCTATTTGAAAGTATTCTGTTGCATAACGCACCTCTAGTTCCTCAGAGTTGACTTGCAGTCGTATCTGCTGAAGGAAAGAGTCTGAGCAGTTGGAGACAAAGACAACAAGCACGACTGAATCTTCTTTCTGCACGTGGCAGGCTGAGACATCCAGGCTTTGGTTGGAGCACAGTGGAGTGATTTTGGAGCGAGAAAGAGCAGAAAGCTCTGCTGGAAAATGTGAGGTGAGACACAAGTATTTAGACCTGTCTGGGTCTTTGTGTGGAGGAGGTTCTGCTGTCACACGTTCATCTCTGATGATAGGAGTATTAACTCCCTTTGTGTCCGTGTCGGTTAACTCTTCTTCTGGATTACAGGAGCCGTTCGTAGAGGTGAGGTCCTGAGGGACTCCTTGTGTCTGTTCAGGTGAGGAAACGTCCAGGTCTGATGACTCCAGCGGGTTCTCACACAGCAAGTTATCGGCACCATCAGAAGGTGAGACAAGTGTTGGTTGCTCAGTACTGCCTGAAGCTTTGGTTTTTCTTCTGAAACGCTGGGATGTTGGCTCAGACTTTCCCATCTGATAGAGGAAGAAGAATTAGGTTCTAGGACACATTCATATTAGCCACAAATTAGTCTGGAGTTCTACAGTACTGCAAATGGCTGCATTATCTGCTTCCTCACCAATAATAGTTTTTTTACAAATTCATCCCTAAGACATCCCTAACTCTAAACCCCAAAATAATCAAGACAGAAAATTAACTTGACGTTTTATAACTTTGCCTCTCTTGTGTAAATGTTCTAATATTTTCATTCTTGTCTTGAAATATTTTAGAGTCCTGTTAATAAAGACAGGCAAAAACCATGAAATAATTTGTCTTATGTTGCAGAAACAGTACTCGTTGTGACCCATTTTTCAGTTCACTGGTACAGCCAAACCAAATTTATATTTAAAATCTACTGGTATTTTATGAAGCTCATGATGCTATGCCCTCTAACATGATTCCTTCTGTCGTTTTTGAATTGAAACAGATCCACAGCATCACAGATCCTCTACCGTACTCAACAGTGTGCATCAGGTTCTGCACCACTTAGTGATCCACTGTGCATGGTGGCAGTAGACGCATGGGTCCTCATCCAATGTAGTCGGCAGTGGTAAGAGATATCGGCCTCGTGCCATATTTTTACCAAGAGGGGAAAGACAGAAAGTTGTGGCTTACTAATCAGTTTTTGTTTTTTTACGAATTATTTAGAATGATTGTTTATGCTGCTGCAAACAAATATGTTTTCCATGTCTTATGAGCATCGAATATAGTTTTAATTTCAAGTTAAATTGCAAAGCATAGAAATTTATACAATGAGTCCTCCTGCAGACAAGTTAAATTATATCAATGAACAAATATTTGGTCTATTTCTTTATTGATAATAAAGTCTAATTTTAAAATGCAGAATAGTTATAGCTCTTAGTCACTGTAAAGTAAATCTAAAACTATGGTCTTTAATTCAAATTTTGCTACTGCAGTCATGCTCTTCCAGAGTTATCAAAATTAAAATCTGTGTCTAGGTCAACATTCTAGTGACTCAGGCTCACTGGGCTGTTTCACCATTTATTTTCTGTGCTCTTTTAGTGGGCAATATTTAATGAATTATGTGAATTTATTTAACTTTAACCTTAACTGTATCAGACTGTTTTAAAAGAGCTCGGTTTTATCTTTTTCTCTGGTGTCTGGAGCGGTAAATTATCTTTAAAGTAGTAAACAAAAGGACAGGAATGAACTAATGGTCAGGAAAGCTGGTTGGTAAATCTCAACTTAATCCAAAGTCTCTGTAGACCAAACATGTGACCTGCTCCTGCTTAAATGATGACACCCACCACCCTAAGTGGTCCACTCCTTTTTAACTGTAGAACAAACAGGCAAGCAGGTTTCTAACTGCCTATCAAAAGAACGAACACAAAGAAGGCTGCCCCGTCTTCCATATCCATTTATATATAACTGTACAGGTCCTTCTCAAAATATTAGCATATTGTGATAAAGTTCATTATTTTCCATAATGTCATGATGAAAATTTAACATTCATATATTTTAGATTCATTGCACACTAACTGAAATATTTCAGGTCTTTTATTGTCTTAATACGGATGATTTTGGCATACAGCTCATGAAAACCCAAAATTCCTATCTCACAAAATTAGCATATTTCATCCGACCAATAAAAGAAAAGTGTTTTTAATACAAAAAACGTCAACCTTCAAATCATCATGTACAGTTATACACTCAATACTTGGTTGGGAATCCTTTTGCAGAAATGACTGCTTCAATGTGGCGTGGCATGGAGGTAATCAGCCTGTGGCACTGCTGAGGTCTTATGGAGGCCCAGGATGCTTCGATAGCGGCCTTTAGCTCATCCAGAGTGTTGGGTCTTGAGTCTCTCAACGTTCTCTTCACAATATCCCACAGATTCTCTATGGGGTTTAGGTCAGGAGAGTTGGCAGGCCAATTGAGCACAGTGATACCATGGTCAGTAAACCATTTACCAGTGGTTTTGGCACTGTGAGCAGGTGCCAGGTCGTGCTGAAAAATAAATCTTCATCTCCATAAAGCTTTTCAGCAGATGGAAGCATGAAGTGCTCCAAAATCTCCTGATAGCTAGCTGCATTGACCCTGCCCTTGATAAAACACAGTGGACCAACACCAGCAGCTGACACGGCACCCCAGACCATCACTGACTGTGGGTACTTGACACTGGACTTCTGGCATTTTGGCATTTCCTTCTCCCCAGTCTTCCTCCAGACTCTGGCACCTTGATGTCCGAATGACATGCAGAATTTGCTTTCATCCGAAAAAAGTACTTTGGACCACTGAGCAACAGTCCAGTGCTGCTTCTCTGTAGTCCAGGTCTGGGGAATGCGGCACCTGTAGCCCATTTCCTGCACACGCCTGTGCACGGTGGCTCTGGATGTTTCTACTCCAGACTCAGTCCACTGCTTCCGCAGGTCCCCCAAGGTCTGGAATCGGCCCTTCTCCACAATCTTCCTCAGGGTCCGGTCACCTCTTCTCGTTGTGCAGCGTTTTCTGCCACACTTTTTCCTTTCCACAGACTTCCCACTGAGGTGCCTTGATACAGCACTCTGGGAACAGCCTATTCATTCAGAAATGTCTTTCTGTGTCTTACCCTCTTGCTTGAAGGTGTCAATAGTGGCCTTCTGGACAGCAGTCAGGTCGGCAGTCTTACCCATGATTGGGGTTTTGAGTGATGAACCAGGCTGGGAGTTTTAAAGGCCTCAGGAATCTTTTGCAGGTGTTTAGAGTTAACTCGTTGATTCAGATGATTAGGTTCATAGCTCGTTTAGAGACCCTTTTAATGATATGCTAATTTTGTGAGATAGGAATTTTGGGTTTTCATGAGCTGTATGCCACAATCATCCGTATTAAAACAATAAAAGACTTGAAATATTTCAGTTAGTGTGCAATGAATCTAAAATATATGAATGTTAAATTTTCATCATGACATTATGGAAAATAATGAACTTTATCACAATATGCTAATATTTTGAGAAGGACCTGTATGCGTCCTGACCCAGCTCACCAGACACAGGGAGCTCTGGGAGGCCAGACCGACAAACAGTGAGGACGCCAGCTGCTGTTTCTTCTGATCACATTCAGGGGTTGGTGTCGGAGTTGGCGTTTGACTGTTTGAGCCGTCAGTGTCGCCCCGCTGGTTGAAGGACCGGACTGGGCTGGCAGCCTCAATCTGAGGAGCTCCTTCTGTAGGTTCTTTCTGAGCCAGATAGCCACCTCTGCCCCACATCCTCTTCACACCATCCAGCTTCAAAGCTTTAGAGCTGAAACACCAAAATGGACTCAGCATTGAAAGCACTAAGAGTATCAATTCTGCACATGGCTGTGTGTCTGAGTCCATGTACCTGCCCTTGTGTGAGAAATCATTGCTGTCGCCTGAGAGACCGGAGCTCATGGACAACAGCGTGGGAGACTGCCTGTCTGGGATGCTGCAGGAGGACATGCTGATAGGCAGCGACAGTCCATAGGGCTCCAGGTTCAGCACTGAGACAAACAGCAAGATCAGGACAAGCCCAAACAAAGTAGTGAACATTCTGCCAAAACATTTGCATAAGATTTACCTTTTAAACGACACAGCTCCTCCTGCCTTTGATGTGGAGGCTTGTAAGGAGCAGCGCCCGCAGCCAACGCCTCGGACACAAATCCATCCAGAAATGAAAGCGAGGAATCCACCTGGAAAACAACCCAATTACAGCTGCAAACAGGTCTGTAAACAAAAAAACAAAACTGGTTAAACTGCCAGGGTGATGTCTGATATTATGGCTTAATTTTACATTAGTTAGGCCAAAAGAGGCAGAGACAAGTAGGTTGCCACCCCTGATGACAATGTGTAAAAAAGCCTAAGTAAATGTTTCAAAGCATATTTATGTTTACATTTTTTTATTTCACATGTAGATAAAAGGTAAAGATTTGTTTCTATAAGCACCTGAGATTTAAAACAATATGAACTGATTCCAAATTTAAAACATAATTTATGTTGTGGTCCAGACAAAACCTACATTAATACTCTATGACAGTCTTGCTGTTAACCTCAGCTTTCTCACTTCTCCAGACATGCTAAAGCAGCTGCTCAAATTAGTTTACAGTACTTCCTGCTGCTCTTGTAACTATTTTCATTGATACTGTAATAAACTCTGCACCACGGAGGACATGTGCATGCAAGTCAACAAACACTACGCCTGTCAAACTGCAAAACACATTAATTCAATCAGCCTTCTCTAAGCTCACTAACTGAAAACATTATTAATGTCACAAAACACTGTTCTTTTAAACATGAATCAACAGCTCAGCAGCCACGCATGTGTATTACCTCCACAGGCTCCATGCTGACACTTCGAGGTAACACCTTGGCTTGCAGGTCAGAGTCTTGGCTGAGGATCTGTAGCTCATGGGCTCTTTGTCTCAGCATTGTGTCCAGGGAGCTGCTGTATGTTTCAGAGATGTCACGAACCAAAGTTAGAGCCGCTCCACCAGAGCAGAGCTTGGTCATTGCCATAAGGATCCAGCACTTTGTTTCACTGCTGCTGCTCTTCGTGTCCAACAGTTTGGCCAGCAGCCTCAGAACGACGTCTGGCTCATCGTCCTCCCTTAAATGAGAGTACTCACCAAGAACCTGAACACAACACATCAAAACTTTAGAAGTTAGATGTTTTTGTGTAAATTCCTATGAACCCCTTTCTTTGATGTTTCCTTTCCTTCTATCTATCAATCCTTTGATAGTCTGAACAACACCCACCCAGCAGATTACTTGGAGGAAGCGCTGTGGCAGTTTGCTGGAGTCTCCTTGTAGCAAAGAAATGTAGGAATTCACAGCGAAAAGCCTCAACTTCTTGTCTTCTTCCACGCTGTCAAATCCTGGACATATCGGAGAAAATCAGCACTATAAAAAAAACTAATAATAGTAGTGGAGCAAGCAGGGTTTGTGGTTAACTCACCCTCAGAGAGCAGTTTAAGAAAACTGTGTGGGATGTCTGGCTGCAACAGGTCTCCACCGAGTGAAAAAATTGTGTTCATGGTCTCAATAAACCATTCATTATCTGGTGCATATGTATGAAATTCTATAGGAAAAATATACAAACTAAGCCTAGAAACTGAACGTTCAGCAGAACTGATTAATATGACATGACAAAACGGCCACTTTCACTGAACCGCTCTTCAAAACAGGAAAGACAAGTAGTACAGAGAGTACAGTAGCTGTGTGCTGATCTTCATAGGACTGAAAATGGCAATGAAAATAGCTTTTACATGTTTACATTTTACATTATATGCTAGCTACACACCAAGCAGTTGTTTGGGAGTGATGCTAGAAAAAAGCTTGTTCTGTCCCACCATCACAAATGTATGGTTTACTCTCTTTACAGGTACTTTAATTGGAAACGTGTGCTTTGGTCAGATGAGACAAAGATTTAGTTTTTCTGCAACAAACACTCTGTGTAAGACTGACCTACAACAAAGGAAGAATATGTGGGAAATCACCTTATACCCACTGTTAAGTACGGTGGAGTATCTATTATGATCTGGGCTTTTTTCTCTTCTAAAGGCCCTGGAAATTATGGTATTATGAACTCTTTGCAATTCGGGGCGATTTTAAATATAAAAAATGTGGGAACTTTACAAGAAAACTGAAAATAGGTGAGACTTTATTTTAAGGCTTTTCACATGTTTACCAAAGGTGTACAAATAAAAAATGACCAAAATAAGTAAAAACAGCCAAAAAATAACTTAGGAAACAAGGAACAATCAAACCAAAGAAGTTAAAAAGGAGGCCAATTGTTCAAACTCCTGGCAGACTCAAGTTTAAAACAATCCTTTAATTTAACCAACATGTTTTCTGACTGGAGGTACTATTGACATTTTGCAGTAGCCCAGCCAGAGCTCTGACTTGAATATGATAAATGAAATGAACTTCTATAGCGCCTTTCCAGTCATACCGACCAGTCAAAGTGTTTTACGGTATACCAACATTCACCCAATCGCCCACACTCATACACCGAAACGGTAGTAAAAACACAGTAAATGAATGTAGATTAGATACAAACACTGAAACATTTGTAAGGATATTTTTCTGCCAGTTCTGCCACCTTCCCAACCAGGTCCATGCTGGTATGATCATCTTTACTGATTCGCAGAAAGTCCAGCATCTTCTCAACGATTACCGTGACATTCTGGTCATTAGTTATTCGAAAGAGTAACTCCAGCGTCTGAAAGAAAACCGAAAAAAAAAAAGCCAGTGATGCTCGAAACCTTTTATAGTTCGACACCAGAACCCACGACTAAAGTCGCATCCGACTCACCTCCCGCTTGATAATGAGGTCAGGGTGATCTAGACACTCTATTATGGTCATCTGATGCTGCAAGGCTAACTTTGGGTCCTGCTGGACCACGTAGGTTAGAGCCTTCAGACCTACAGTAAGATTCAAGTCATACTGTAAATCTTACTTTTTATTAGGGGGAAATAATTTGCATGAAATCATGTTTTCTCAACCTACCGAGATACTTTAGATTAATCTTTGCCGACAGAACAAAGTTGCCGATGCACTTTGCAGCTTTCTCCAATAGGTCAGATTTGGGATAAATGGTGTAAATACATTTTACGCACTCGTATAAAATAGCTGTAAACAGGGAGAGATGCAATTAAGCGGCTGACAGGTTATCCTATATTTTTCAAAGTAAAACACCTTTTTAAAAGACAACGAACACACCATAGGTGATGTTGTGGTTCATCTCTGCTCTTCGCAAAGACTCGTCAAGGATGTCATACATGATCTCACTTGTGCTGGGCAAAGAGAGAAGGAACTATAAAAACTTTGTGGACATCCAGTTAAACAGAAGGAGGAGTGAGAAATGATTACCTCTGGTCATTTTTCCCCAGTAAGGAAAGTATTCTGAGAAGGTGGATTTGAAGCCACGGAGCGGGAACGCTGTGATAGTTAAAATCCATTGGCAGCTTCCCTCCCACCACCTGTGTGAGTATGGTGACAAAACTTGGTGCGAGATCTTTGTAACCTTCTGGATTCTCCTGAAACAAAGATGCAATTTTATATATCATAACTGCAGGTTACACCACAGAGAAGGAAAAGGTAATATTTAACACTTTAATCGTAGCTAGATACCTGGATGAGCTGCAAGTAGATGTGCAAAGAAGCCGACATCACGCCGGGGTCTTTGTCACACAGGGCTTTACGAAACTTGTAGTGAATGTGCTGAACTTGATTTGGGGCTATCAAGTAGAACTTATATAAGGCCAGGACCGCTTTACGTCGAATTATTTCTCTGCAACATTGTGACAACAAGCACTCGTCGGTTAATGTGTTCAAACAGATTGTTTATCTGAAAAAGGGACGGAGCGCGTCTTACTTCGGGTGATTGAGCTTTTCCTCCACCAGGGGCAGGATGGCAGGGATCATGTCTTTGGGGAACATCTGGCTCACCACTGTGAGAGCCATGCACACTTCAATCAGGTTTGTACTCTGAAGATCCTGCAAACACGTCCACAATATTTAACATCATTATGACCCCTTAAACGTCTCAATCCCTTCTGCTGTTTTATTCTAATATCGTTATTTTCACATCTTGGGTGCATCTTTTTTTAAATTAATGAGGTTTATTACTAATGTGGTGCAGAGCTCACATCACAAACCGTTTGTTTTCTAGACAGAGCCGACCTCAAATGTGCATGGGGCACATTCAGATTTGAGCCTAATTATTCAAAAAGGCAGAGCTTAATAATTTAGCACAGGCAATTTGCTGGATACATATAATACATTAATACGCATGAATACATATAATCTAAGGACATAATCTACTTATTTCTATTTTTAAGAGATGCACTAATCAGGTTTTACTGACCAATATAAACTTCTAGTGTTTATTTTTTGGACTCACCTGCTAGTTCAGATTAATTAGGATTTTCTTTCTAAATAATATATAGATATTATATCCATATATATATATATATATATATATATATATGGATATAATATATCCAAGTACAATGTTGCAAACTTTGTTTTAACTCAATCAACTCAGACAAATACATACAATTAAAGAAATCCGCTAATCTGCTACCATCGCCCCTGAGTCCAACTGAAAATGAATAATTTACAGGATTATTAGCTTCTGTCTCAAAGCATCTGTACTTAACCTTTATCGGAGTTTTTCACCAAACCTAAATGCATTATAGAGCATGCTGTTTGGTGATGCATTTATGAAACTAAATAAAAGTGGGAATTTCCAGCTTTTATGCATTTATGTAAGAGAGGAAAAAAAAGATTAATCTTTATTTGATTTGCTGTTACTGGTCTGAGCCAACCAAGGGGAAATTCACACACTATCTGATGGATTATTCACTCTTGTTTTTTTTTGTTTTTGCTATGTATATTTTAAGATGCTGAAATATTTAGAAAACTTGCGTGGGTAAAGAAACACGAGTCACGCTGTAAAACCTATAAACACCCACCTTTAACACTGTGTTAACCAGGAGAAGAAGCAGCTCATGACCTTCATTCAAAAACAGCGACACGGCAAGGTAACCTGAGAATCACAAACAAATGTGGAACACAGACACTTTCTTTAAATGGTAAATAGACTGAACTTATATACAGCTTTACCAGTCATTTTGACCACTCAAAGCGCTTTACACTACAGCCACATTCCCCCAGTCGCTCTCTTACACGTCCACACATTTAGATGCACAAAACTAACAGAAGAACATTTAGTTTTAAGAATCTGAATAAAATCTGAAAATTTTCAAGTTTCAAAATTTGAACATTTGTTCCTTTTCATTCATTGTATAAGGAAGATGCAATTTAATTTTAAGTCAACAACATTGAAACATTACATTTTTTTTTATTACTGGCTGCTTTTATGAGATATTTTCCCTTTTTTGTAAGGCTTTAACTTGATGTCAGACCTTTGGATCTCAGTCCACCTGGTGACTTCAAAGTTAGTTCCCCAGCTTCTTCTCATCTCATTTATCAAAATCAAAAACAGATTTGGTTGCATGATCAGCACAGGTTACATGTATGATTTATGAAATCATAATCATCATATGTTAATAAATATGTTAATAAATATGACGGCTGGGAGCGATCATTTATATTCCACGCCCTTATTGATTCATAGCTTTGGTGGCCTCGTCCACAGCATTTCCAACATGAATAAAAAGAGCGTAAAAATGACACAAATCAAACCTGAACCAAATTCCTCACAAAAATAAAATCTTTGCAAATATTGTGTAATATCTCATGCCTTTAATAGCATATCTGCTTAAACAAGTATTTCAGAGTATCTTCTTAGAAATCCTGGTGAGGTCCTGTCTTCATCTGACAACCTTCAGGACAAGATCAGTTCATCACCAGAAACAGCACCAGAAACAGACCACCAGTGCATCAGAGATTATCCAGCATCTTTCCTTCAGTACCCTTGAAGTGGCCCTAAACCGTGGCCCCTGTCTAAATGCTAGCTTCCTTAATCTCATGCTGAAATTTACTGGCATATTATAAGCCCCCATGTTAACAGTACCTGCTATGTTATGGCTTTGGACCCCCAGGCTTACATCCTTTAAATTCATTTTTTTAAGTCTGCGAAGCACATTTGATAAATGAGGGCCAATATAGCTCTATCAGAAGACTTGACAGCAAACGCCAAATTAGCCCCGACACCAGAAACATATAGATATTTTTCTCCAGTTATAAATCAGGCGGATAACGAAGAGTTCCTACTCCTCTAACTTTTTATTAATTTTATGTAGATTAGACAAAAAACACATACCAACTCTCTTCTCCAGAACGTTCCCTTGCTGAGCCAGTTTGATGGCATGAATGTAGCTGAAGGAGACCCCGTAGCCCAACATTTCACAGTAGATGGCTCTCACCATGAGCTCCTTCATCTGTCTCTGAATCACATTATAACAGAAGAACAAATTAATGAGGAATATTGTGCTGTAGTAGAAAGGATGAAGTGGGAAAACAACGAGAAGAGTACCATAGTGGTGTTAGGGGAAGACACTTGTTCTTTAATTAACAAAAGCTCTCGCTGAATTAGTTTCTCTTCCTCCTGCACAGAGAGAAATGTAGAAAAGAATACATAGTAGTAACATGGTGCATTATCCTGTGGAAGTAGACATTAGAGGAGGAGCATACTGTGGTCATAAATGGATAGACATGATCAGCATCGATTTGCAGGTTAGCCGTGGCATTATAACGATGGCCAATTGGTACTAAGGGGCAAAAAGTGGGCCGAAAAATGATCCCCAAACCATTACACTACCACCACCAGTCTGAACAGTTGATACCAGGTAGTATGGATCCAAGCTTTCGTGTAGTTTACATGAATTCTGATCCTACATCTGAATGTTGCAGTTGAAATCGAGACTCATCGCATATCTTGGTTGTAACGAGTGATTATTTGCTGTCCTTTTTATCATCGCCAACCAGTCTCGAAACTCTCCTCTGACATCAAAATACAATTTCCATCCACACATCAGTCGCTTACTGTGTGTTTTCCGTTTTTCAAAACATTCTCTTTAAAACAAAGAGATGGTTGGGAACGAAAACCCCAGCAGACTAGCCCAGGTCATCCGGCTACCATGGCACATTCAAAGTCACTAAAAAATCCCCATTCTTCCTTATATCGATGCTCAGTTTGAACTTATCAAGTCGTCTTCACCACATCTGGATGCCTAAATGCACCACGTTGCTCCTATGTGATAAGATGACTTGCCATTTGTGTTAGGAAATTAAACAGGTGTGGCTAATATAGTGGCCTTTAAGTGAAACCATACTTGTAAAAACATTAGATCTTAACAATCCGAGCCCAACACAAGCACCTGAACGCATCACAGAGGATAAGTCTTTCGAAAGTCTCAATTTACCACATATTAACTTCTAACCTGCGACAACAGACAATCTGTGTATACCGTAATGTAATGTAGTGTACATTTCTTTGGTACAAACACATCTTTTATAAAAGAGCAGAGCAGTTTAGCAAGCTAATGTAACAACAACATATTATGTCGCAACTTTTGTTAGCTGTAAAGCACCAACTTACATGTTTAGATGTTAGTTCAGTGATTCCTCTGATGAGGTTTCCTAGTTTAGAGTTGGAGGACAGTTTTGCAGAGCCAGGCTGAGAGTCTAAAGAGAGGAGGCTTGGTAGAGCTGTCAGCGTTTTCTCCACAACATCACTCATTTTGACAACAAACAGCGCGCTTTCCGGGTGGCTTCTGTACTAAAACACACGATTATTAGATCCCCGGTCAATAAATATTAATAAATTATCGTTAAATTCCCTGCTGGACATTTTATATAGCTACTATGGGTAAAATATCATCACACGTCGTCCATTATTTTTTAGGAAGACCGACAAAAGCGTCTTGATGATGTCACTTCCGCTTTTTCTGGGGAATTCCGACTCGCTTCCGGTCTTGTGTTGAAATAGTGTTCCCCTGCGAAGACCTGTTCCCCCGGTGTCGGGAGCGCGCACTGCAGCCAGGATCAGACCGTCTTCACAGCTAATACGACGAAACGTAATCATGTCAAGGTTGTTACTTTAGTTTTTAATCTACAGCTCATAGAAAAAAAAAAAAAAAAAAGTAAAAATTAAACCCGGTCTTGCAAGATTTTTTTTTTTTTTTACACAGCTTTGAGTAGTTTTTTTAAAAACCGAGAGAATCAAAGTCTTTTCCAACTTGTATTTTATTATGAAGCAAATGTCTTCAAATTCACAGGACTTTTATTGTCCATGATGAGAGGAATAAACACTGAAAGACTTTAAGTTATTTGGTTCACATATTATGAGTCAGGAACAAATATTTCAGACAGTCGTAATATTATATTTTAGACAAAACAACACCAGACATTATCGTTTTAAAATTAGCTACTAGAAATATATTTCATTAATCCAGTATTTTGTCATATTTTACATTAGAATGCGATTTACCAGAATAATTAGCTACACTCTCATCTTCGCAGGAAGTGTCCAGCAGAGTGAGCTTCTGTTGTTTTATATCAGCAATAAAATTATAAATAAACACGACGTGTTGGAAAACGCGTTTGTTGGCTAACTGAAGTCCTTTAGGTGAAAGTGAACACGTTGGAAAAGACTGTCGGCGATTAAAAAAACAACTCGAACCTGTGTAAAAAAAAAAAAAACTCACAAGATCAAGTTTAATTTTTACTTTTTTTTTCTATGAGCTGTAGATTAAAAAATAAAGTAACAACATTGACGTGATTACGTTTCGTCGTTTTACCGACAAATCGATCAGAAATGCTGTGAAGACGGTCGGATCCGCCTCTCTGGCTGCAGTGCGCGCTCCCGACACCGGGGGAACAGGTCTTTGCAGAGGAACGGAATTTCGCACAAGACCTGCTCTTTCGGTTCCCAAACGGCTCTGCAGTTCCCCTTATTTTTAGCTCTTATAAATATGCATATCTATGTATAATTCACTGACTGATTTAAGAAAAAAATATTTCCTTTAAACAAGCAGTTTATTTCTGACAGGATATGATACAGGCATCACTCAAAAGATAATAAAACCATGTAAAAGCAGTATCAATTTTGAAAAATTAAAAAAAAAAATTTTCTTCATTTAATTTAAAACGGCATGCTAAAAATTATTTATATCCTTCTCAAAAATCAATAGAAAACATTCGATTAACATTAAAGCCAGCAAATGCTTCTTTATAGCTTACCAGTTCTTTTGCATATTTCCACTGGTATTTTGACAATTTGTCATTGGAACTGTCGAGAAACTTCTACTCACTGCTCGACTGATAAATCTTTAGTTTCTGAAAGAAAGGCTGGTTGTTAGAAGAAGAATCACAGGAGGATAAATTGTATTTTATCAAACTATTAAATCAGAAAAGAGAGAATTAACAATGTGTATACAGTGACCTTCTCTGCTCCACTGCACGCAATCAACTCTCAGGAACATAAAAGGATGTCTAACTTAACATTACAAAGTATCTTATACTATCTAGATCTAGGTGGGGCGGAGACAAGTTTTAGAAGCAGTCTGGCCCTTTGCCGTCATCTTTTCCTGGGAATGTGTGTATAGAGCCCACCCCAACCCAAGTGGTATTCCACTAGTACTTCGAAGGAGTGGGATTTCGATCTTATCCATGTGGGAAGTTCCTCCTGCGCAATGACTGGAAGTTATCACCTGCAGTGGCTACACACACACACTTGTTAATTATCCAGTTTCTCGCCATGGTATGGTGGTGCTCACACCGTTGCAGCTGGTTTCCTCATAACAGGGTTGTTGTTCAGATATTATGCAAATGTTACCTAATGGAATTCAATACAAGCACAAATAAAGTACAAAATTCTAACAGATCCCTGTCAGTGCCACTCCAAAACATCAACGTTCCAGTTTGACAAAACATGTCAGTGCAACTAATATATTACTTTAATTTATGTGTTCATGCACATAGACACATAGAATCACATGGCAGCGATATCATGCATTTCTGCATAGGGTGACGACAAGTTGGCTGTTGGTGCTAGATAGGCTGGATATGGTATTTCAGAATCTGATGATCTACTGGAGTTTTCGTGCCTCATTTCTTGGGTTTGAAATGGTTTGAACAAAAATATTTTGTTGATGCCAAAAGATAAGGGAAAGAGTGGTTTGAGAAATTAGAAAGGCAACAGTAGCTCAAACAACAACCAAGGTATGTAGAAAAACATTTTGACTAACAGAGGTTACACAATGCTATGTCAGCCTGGATCTGGGACCCCGACTCTATGCCACTGCCAGAAAGATAATGGAGTCAGCCAGTAAAACAACTGGCCATGGATATCTGTAGGCAGACTGGTGGAGAGACATTGTTGTCCACGGGGTCACACTGATTTTGTGGGCAAGACCTGCTGCTGGTTAGGCATCAGGAGACCTGGCTGAAGCTGCTCCCTTTTCAAGTGGTGTTTGATCTCCAAAGGTTTCTTCACTGAATGCTGCTTGATGTTATCCTTTATTAGCCAGTAGATGAAGAAGTGGCCTTGCTGGTAGCCTGTCTCAGAGCAGACAGGGATTTAGGGGCATCTGCATCTCAGAGGGATGAGTAGTCATTTAGCAGGGAGAAAGAAGGATGTGATTTTAATTCCAGCTTCCTCTTGTCCTTTGGCTGGGGGCTGAATCGCAGTTGCTTACTGATGTGAGTGCAAATAGATGAAAAAGAGTCATACTGTTAAAATGTGTGGATGGTCAATTTGATTTAGACAGAACTAGTTAATTTACTTGTTTGCGAATGATTTAATCAGATACAAACTAAAACAGGAAATAATTTTCTGGTTGATAAAATAATCCACTATTTCATGTTAAAATAAATATGATCCTAGATTTTATCATACAGTACTGGGGTTATGTGGTGCTGGCCATTTCATCTTTTTGCCTTTTTGTACAGTTGCAGTTTTATGCTGACTTTTTCAGGTATGAAATGGTGCCCTCTACTGTGGGACATCTTGTACCGATTGTGCATTAATTCATACCAGGAAGGGAATTTTTATCCATTTTGACAAATTATGTCTTAAAGTTGTTTTTTTAAATATTCCACTTATAGTCTAATGTTATTAAAAGTGGTTGTATTATTCAAATAAATTATATCTAACAGCAGGAGATCACTTAAGAGTTCTTCTGGTTTGATGAGGTATCATAAACTGTTATATTTTTTCAAGAGTCAATGGGTCCAAATGGGGATCAGAACCAAAATAAATGAGAACATGAGACTAATACAAAGTCTTCAGAATTAAAATACAATTAAAACAAGTTACATTGCAGCTTTGTGCACGTGTATTATAATATCCAAATTTCCAATATCTCCAAAATTCATGAAAATACTTAACTACAACCAAAAAGAAAAGGAAACAGATACTCTTTAATTTTCGTACATGGGTGCAAAAAGGTTTGCTTACAGGTATGAAGTGTAAATAGGAAGGGATAAAATTTCAATTTGCAAGCATGAAGGGGTGTAAGAATAATCCAGAGCTGTTTGCATGACAGGAATCAGGTCAATGAGAGCGTATAGCCGTTGTTAAAGCCATTTTTCCTTTCGTTTACGATAATGAATCAGCGCATCAAGCTGGCTCAGTCAAGACTGACATATCACTACCATAAAACATTTTTAAAAATGATAAACAGATATTTGACATACTGGTAAAACAAATCCCTGTGATATATATAGTAAAGTGACAGACACATTAATGATATTCAAAACTTTGTTTATTAGGTTTGTAATATTCTGAATAACAGTCCCATGGATACCTGTACACTAAACTACAGCAAAATAATTACAGTAAATATGAAGTCGCAGCCATCGCACAGCTGCGTGGGAAGTACATTCTTTCAACCTTCCTGTAGAGTAGGAGTATAGCTGGGGCCGAGAAAATGAAGAAACTGGTTTCTTATGTCTGAATGTGTGCACTGGGAAGCTGTCTTAAACAATTGAAAAATAGACAATAAAAGTAAAAGCCTGTTTAATAATCACGAAACTAGAAAACAACATAAACTCTAATTTGTAAATGTAATTCACTTAATTGAGTGTAGTTTTGGTAGGTGAACTGTTGTTAAAAATAGGAAATGTTATTTTGAGGGGTTGTGGAGTTTATTAATTTTTTTCACTTTAACTAAAATTCAACATTGCAGTTTTGGTTGTTGTATTTAATGTCAGCTCTTACTGCTGCCCTTATGGCGTTTTTTCTTTTCATTAATTATAAAATAAAAAACAATAATTTTAACCGATTCCAGCCCTACAGAGAAGACACTCTACTCTCCATCTCTCCTTCCCTGTTGGATTTATTTGGTTTTTCTCATCAGACTGCATTTTTCATGATCACTACTGAAGAAAACAAATAAATATTGTCCTTTATGTGGGTACATACAATACAATACTTTATTGTGTCACTTCTACCCTACGCCAATGCAAGTCTCTACCATCCATATTTCTGCAATATATTCTCTAAATATTAAGTAGTTCTGTGCTATTTTCTTTCAGTTATATTGTAATGAAAGCGTGCCATTTAGTTTAATAACTCTGAAATATTTAAATCTAACCTGACCAGAAGACAAGAGTATATACAATGCTATTGATATGTCCTATGTACAACCAAAACTGAGTTTCTATCTCTCTGATTGTACGCTAACAAACAGAAACGTCAGTGTGCCTTTAGTAGTCTCATATTTAATCCATTGTGGCGGGTTTAGGCCCAGATCTGGAGAAAGAAAAGAAACAGCAGCTATAACCAAAGGAAGACGTTAAAGATTGCAGAAATGATCAGCTAGAGAGAACCCCCACCCCATACCCGAAGAGTGTGGTCCCAGGATCCTGTGCAGAAGGCCGTCCCATCGGGGGAGACGCGCAGTGTGCTGACCCGATTCTCATGTCCAAACAGAATGGAGACCCGTGTTCCTTTGAGAACGTCCCACACGTTTATGGTGTAGTCATTATATCCACCGAACAGTAGCCGACCTAGAAAGATCATAACCGGACACAAGTAGATTTTGTGGTTTCTGAGAGCAATAACTGCATGTTGTGCAAAAGACCTCAGGATTTGGAGCAATAGCAGTGGGAAGATTATACCACTGAGTGAGAAATCAACGCTGGAGACTCCAAAGATGATGCTCTCTTTGGAATAAATGGCCACTTCTCTGTCTGCCCTTAAGTCATACAGACGACACTGAAACAAAATTGGGGAATTAAAATTTTAATGTTAATATAAACCACTTTAAATAGGTTTCAATAGTTAGGTGTGAGGTGTGTGGTTGCTTTGTGGTGTACCTACCGTAGCGTCATCTGAACCAGATGCAAAAGCATCTCCACTTGGATAATATCTATTTAAAAAGAACAAGTGGACACAGTTATAAAGACCATGTTACTTGTATTGCATTTTCTAACAGTGAAATACAAGCAACAAAATGAACTTGGATCAACACAGTGACGTACCGCACACTATTTATGTCAGATTCATGAGTTTCGAAGGACTGAATGCACTGCCCTGAACGCATGTCCCACACATTAGCCTTCTTATCACAGCCCTGCAGTGACAGTAAAGGTAAATTTAACCAAAAACATACTCAAAAAGATGTAAACAGAGCTGCGTGGAGACAGTCCTTACCCCTGAAACAAACGTGTTTCCAGTCTCAGATGGGGCCAAATCCAGACAGAGCACGTCTGCAGCATGGCCATGGAAGCTCTGCAGCAGCTGTCCACTTTCGACATCCCATAATGCGCAAGTCCCATCTCCGCTGGATGTCAGGATCTACGACCCGAGCAGACAAGAGGAAGAAGAATTATTTCAGACATACAGTGTCACGTGAAAGTATTCATACCCCTTGAACCTAAACATTCTGTTGTTACAACTATAAACGTTAATGTGTTTGTTTGTGTTTCATGTTTTAGAACAACACAAATTAGCACAAAGTTGTGAAAATCGTAACCATTTTTAAAAAAAACTGCGTGAGGAAATTAATTCATGTTTTTCACATTTTGTTGTGTGCTTTTTATTCAGAACCATTTGGTCTAAAACCACACAAAAAATCAGATGAAATTGCTTTTCTTCACCGGAGACCTATAAGGCAAATAGAGTCCACCATCTGACAATGGAAGGGTTATAGCACAACTGAAAACCAACCAAGACATGGCCATCCACCTAAACTGACAGACGGGGGAAAAGTGGATTATTCAAAGAAGAAGCCAAGGGACTACAGACATAAAATCCCAATAAAATACATCCCCATTGGTGGCCATAACGTGACAAAATATGAGAAGATTCAGGAAGTATGAATACTTGACTATAAATGGTTTGTGTTTGCTGTGAGAACCATCATGTGACCAAGACACTAAAGCAGGTCTTCTGTGAATCATTAACAGAGTCATTTTGCAGTTTTTTTTATAGTCTGACCTGCATGTCTGAGTTGGTGAAGCTACAGGCTGAAAGGTAATTTGTGTGCATCGCCACTGACTTCTTTTTAGCAGCCAGGTTCTCATTCTTGTCCAGGGACAGAGGATACACAGAGCACTTATTATCCAGGCCCCTGTGACAGATAACAAGCCCAGTTTATGAAGAATTAAACGAACAACAGATTTAGATTGACATGGGTTGTAACATACTCACCCACAAGCTACGGCGCAGCCTGATGGAGCGTAGGCGCAAGCCATCACCCAGGTGCAAGGCATTGTCACAGCGTGCTCCTAATAAACATCAAAACAAAGCAGCGTGAGCATGGCACAGACTGTGAACATTCATTAGGCATGATGAAAACAGGACGGAGTAGATCATGGATATAAGAAGTATTACTCACAGAAACCTGGCTGCAGCAAGAGGATTATATTACTATAAATGAGTCAACTCATACGAACTATTTAAATTTTCACATTCCTCGAAATACCGGGCAAGTAGGAGGAGTAGCAACCATCTTTCAGTCTGATTTATTGATTAATCCCAGACCAATCAATAGCTACAACTCTTTTGAACATTTAATCCTTAGTTTTCCTCATCCAAATTGCAAAGCACTAAAACCACTTCTGTTTGTTGTTTTGTACCGTCCACCAGGCCCTTACTCTCAATTTTTAGATCAGTTTTCAGACCTTTTATCTGATTTAATGTTTAAATACAGATAAAGTTATTATAGTGGGGGGATTTTAACATTCATGTTGACACTGAAAGTGATAGCCTAAATATAGCCTTTAATGCTATCTTAGACTCAATTGGCTTTGCTCAAAACATTAACAAACCTACCCATCTTTGTCTTCATTCTTTGGACCTTGTGCTGACATATGGAATTGAGTGTAAAGACATAACAATATTTTCTCATAACCCTGTCCTGTCTGACCATTTCTTAATAAGCTTTGAGTTTAATTTAACTGAGTACTCCACACCTGAAAGACAATTTCATTATAGTAGATCATTATCAGACAATGCTGTAACAACCTTTAAAGAATCTGTTCCACTTTTAATTACCTCATTATCACTGAAAAACACAGTGGAGGGCAATAATTCTGTTTCTGCGCTTTCACAAATTGATTCTTTTGTTCATAGTGTTACTTCATCATTGCGTGATGCATTAGACAATGCAGGCCCCTTGAAAAAGAAGGTAATTATTCATAGGAGGCTACCTCCATGGTTTAATTCAGAGCTACGTACTTTAAAGCACAATGTTAGAAAATTGGAGAGAAAATGGCGCTCTACACACCTAGAGGATTCCTACTTAATCTGTAAAAATAGCCTACTGTTGTATAAAAAGACACTTCACCAACCTAGAACAGCTTATTTCTCATCATTAATAGTAGAGAACAAGAATAATCTCTTTAGTACAGTTGCTACACGTACACAGAGTCATAGCTCTGTTGAGCCATCCATTCCCTTAGCTCTCAGCAGTCATGACTTTATGGGATTCTTCTTAAATAAAATTGATTCTATTAAAAATAAAATCTTTGACATACTCCCGAAGATGATTACTTCATCCTCAGCAAGTGAGACAACATTGGAAGTAACTGTGGAACCTGATCTGTGTTTGGACTGCTTTGATCCTGTGGAGCTTCCTGAGTTATCAGAAATATTAGCTTCATCTAAACCTTCAACTTGTATGTTAGACCCAATCCCAAACAAATTATTTAAGGAAGTGTTCCCTCTGATTACCAGCCCCATTTTAGATATGATTAATCTATCTTTAGTAAATGGATATGTACCACAAGCTTTGAAGGTAGCTGGAATTAAACATTTACTTAAGAAACCTTCGCTTGATCGAGATGACTTGAACAATTACAGACCTATATCCAATCTTCCGTTCTTATCTAAAATTCTTGAGAAAATAGTTGCTAATCAAATGTGTGAGCATTTACACATCAATGACCTGTTTGAAGAGTTTCAGTCAGGCTTCAGAGCTCATCATAGCACTGAAACAGCTCTGCTGAAAGTCACTAATGACATTCGTATGGCCTCAGATAATGGACTTGTGTCTGTACTTGTCCTGTTAGATCTCAGTGCTGCATTTGATACAGTCGACCATAATATTCTCTTAGAAAGGCTGGAATATGTTGTAGGGATCAGGGGAACAGCGCTAGGCTGGTTTAAATCTTATCTGTCTGACAGATTCCAGTTTGTTCATGTAAATAATAAATCATCTTTAAACTCGAGGGTTAATTGTGGAGTACCACAGGGTTCAGAACTTGGGCCAATTCTCTTTACTATATATATATGCTTCCAATAGGTAAAAGTATCAGGCAGCATGGGATAAATTTTCACTGTTAAGCTGATGATACTCAGCTTTATTTATCCATAAATCCTGATGAGCCCAACCAGTTAGATAGACTACAAGCATGTCTTGAAGATATAAAAACTTGGATGACTTTACATTTTTTTGCTTCTAAATTGAGACAAGACAGAAGTTGTTGTCTTTGGACCGGAGTCTTTAAAAAAGAAACTGCTTAGTCAATCACTTAACCTGGATGGCATTGAATTGACCTCCGGTAATAAAGTAAAAAACCTTGGTGTTACTTTTGACCAGGACATGTCATTTAAATCCCATATTAAACAGGTTTCTAGGATTTCCTTCTTTCACCTCCGGAACATTGCCAAAATTAGAAATATCCTATCCAGGAGTGACGCTGAAAAACTAGTCCATGCATTTGTTACTTCAAGGTTGGACTATTGTAATTCTTTACTATCAGGATGTCCACAAAATGGAGTTAAAAGCCTTCAGCTGATTCAAAATGCTGCAGCAAGAGTTCTGATGAAAATTAAAAAGAGAGATCATATTTCTCCTATTTTAGCTTTCCTTCATTGGCTCCCTGTTTAATCCAGAATAGAATTTAAAATTCTCCTCCTCACATATAAAGCCCTTAATGATCTAGCTCCATCATACATCAGAGATCTGATGGTTCCATACGTTCCTAACAGAGCACTTTGTTCTCAGACTGCAGGTTTACTGGTGGTTCCTAGAGTCTCTAGAAGTAGAATGGGAGGCAGATCCTTTAGTTATCAGGCTCCTCTCCTGTGGAACCAGCTCCCAGTTTTAGTCCGTGAGGCAGACATCCTGTCTACTTTTAAGGCTAGGCTTAAAACTTTCCTTTTTGATAAAGCTTATAGTTAGAGTGGCTTAGCCTTCTTCCCTCCCTGTTGGATGGAGTAAGGGGGAGTCAGGTTTAGCCTAAACTGGCTCAGTTATGGTTGAGGTGCAAACACACCCTCCATTTTTGCTACCTGTATGACCCCCTCTCTTTTCCAATGGTTATAATCAGTCTGACAGAGAGAGGTATCCCAATCCTTGTGGTTTGACATTGTTGTAAAAAAGTGCCGTTTAACTAAATAATCTGAACTGAAACTATCTGTGTAGTTATGCTGCTATAGGCTTAGGCTGCTGGAGGACATAACGACCACTTTCACCCTCTTCGCTACATTCTCACACTACTCTCCAATTTTGCATTATTTGCTGTTATTTCAGTTTTTAACTTTGTTCTCTCTTTTGTCTTCCTAGAAGCTACACCTGGCCTGGCTCTGTGTCTGCCTGTGACACCTTTCTGGAGAGGGGAATCATCCGAGCTTCTACTGGCAACAATTTAATGCTCACCCTCTACCGATGATCCACATGGCCCTGTTTTTTAGTGTTTAACCCTTTCTCTCTCCTAGACATGGCGATTGACTGAGCTTTACTGTGACTAACTCTATGTGCTCTTTTTCAGACTCTAACCTTGTAAACTGGCTGAGTTTATCTGTTCTTTCTTTCTAGGTGAAACAACTAAAGGAGCTACATCCATTAACATTTACTTTTCCTTCCCATAGAAAGTACTCCTGGATCAGTGCTTCTGTGTTCTTTTTGTGTCTCTGCTCTGTTCTCTCAAACCCCCAGTCGGTCGTGGCAGATGGCCGCTCACACTGAGCCTGGTTCTGCTGGAGGTTTCTTCCTGTTAAAAGGGAGTTTTTCCTCTCCACTGTCACTACATGCATGCTCAGTATGAGGGATTGCTGCAAAGTCAACGCCAGTGACTGTCCACTGTCTCTACATGCTCATCCAGGAGGAGGGAATGCTGCAAGTCACTGACTGGATGCAATCTGCTGGGTTTCCTTAGACAGAAAAACGTTTTATCCATTTTGAATAAATAAATAACTGACTGCACTGTTCAATAGTTAGGAATAATTGGAATGTATGTATCTGACTGTTGTGAAGTGCCTTGAGACAACATGTGTTGTGAATTGGCGCTATATAAATAAAACTGAATAAAAACTGAATTACAATGAGAGGTTCTGAACAAGGAGTTTTTCTTGTTCTTTGAGACCATTGGTCTGTGCCTGACCAATAATATTTCCATGATTAAAATATAAATAAATATAGCTTAAAAGGTTTAATAAACGGAAGTAACCTGATTACCTTGTTGGTGGTGAAGGCATCCCATACAATCACTTTTCCATCCTGCAGTAAAAGACGACAGACATTTAGAAAAGGGAAAACCTATTCGTTCAACAAAAAACTGGCTTTAAAGTGGGCAGCAGAAAAAATCTGAGCAGGAGGGACTATGTGACCTGTGAGGAGCTGACAATTCTCCTCTTGTCCTTGCACCAGTCCATGCACAGAACTTTGTTGCCATGTCCCTTCAAAGTCCTACGGGTTTTCATAACGAACTGACCCAGGGCTTCCACCTTCTCTGCCACCTGGTGGACTGCAACCACATAGTATGAGTTACAGAGACTTACAAAAATGTTTATGTTCCTTAAACTCTGCAACCACAGAATTTAGTGTATTTTATAGAGATTTTATGTGAAAGACCAACACAAAGTAGCACTGAACTTTAACTAGACCATTCCATGTCACAGTAGCTCTGGCTGTATTTTTAGGGCTGTCCGAGGTGAGACTTTTGGAGCCTTTAACATATTTTCTTTCAACATTGTCTAACATTTAGCTCCATCTACCTTCCAGTCATTTCTGAGCAGCTCCTCTGTCACTGCTGAAGAAAAGCTTTCCCGCAGCATGATACTGCCACCACCATGTTTTTACATGGGGATATTGCATTCAGAATGATGTGCAGTGCTATTTTTTCCTCCACATTTAAATTTTGGACAAGATGTTTGTAGTGTCCCCTACAAGACTTTTGGCAAACTGCTAATGAAAAAATTTTCTTCTTGCTGCACTAAATTTGTAGGCTGTACTAGTTGTCTTCTCAACAACCTGACCCACCTAAGAAGTGGATCTTTGCAGCTGTTCCAAGCATCCTGTCAGTATAGGTACACGGTGATATCTTGGTATGTTTCCTATATAGGCTTCCTATTTCTAAATTATGGATTAAACAGTATTATGGATTAAACAGTGTTCAGTGAGATACAAGACTGGGATATTGTTTTAACCAATCCCTGCTTTAAACTTTTCCACACTTTTATCCCTGACTTGACTGCTGTGCTCCTTGGTCGTCAGGATGCTGGTTGCCCACTAATGTTCTCTAACAAACCACTGAGACCTTCAAAGAACAACTGGATTCATACCAAAATTATATTATGTACAGGTGGACTCCACTTTCCAATTAGGTGAATTTTGGAGGCAGCTGGATTTTTGGGGGTATCAGAGTAAAAGGAACAAAATACATATATGTCCCACACTGTTTAGTTTTTACTCGTACTAGTACTCGTCGTCTTCCGCTTATCCCGGATCGGGTCGCGGGGGCAGCAGACTCAGCAGAGACACCCAGACGTCCCTCTCCCCAGACACCTCCCCCAGCTCCTCCAGGGGGAGCCCAAGGCGCTCCCAGGCCAGCCGAGAGACATAGTCCCTCCAGCGTGTCCTGGGCCCCCCCCTGGGCTTCCTTCCGGTGGGACGTGCCTGGAACACCTCCCAAGGAAAGCGTCCAGGAGGCATCTGGTATAGAGGCCAGAGCCACCTCAACTGGCTCCTCTCGATGTGGAGGAGCAGCGGCTCTACTCCGAGCTCCTCCCGGATGGCCGAGCTCCTCACCATATCTCTAAGGGAGTGCCCGGCCACCCTACAGAGGAAGCTCATTGCAGCCGCTTGTATCCGGGATCTCGTTCTGTCGGTCATGACCCAAAGTTCATGGCCATAGGTGAGGTTAGGAACGTAGACCGACCAGTAAATCAAGAGCTTCGCTTTTTGGCTCAGCTCTCTCTTCACCACAACGGACCGGCACAGTGTCCCCATTACTGCGGCAGCCGCACCGATCCGTCTTTCAATCTCCCGCTCCATTCTTCTCTCACTCGTGAACAAGACCCCGAGATACTTAAACTCCTCCACTTGAGGCAGGAACTCCCCTCCAACCTGAAGAGGACAAGCCACCCTTTTCCGGTCGAGAACCATGGCCTCGGACTTGGAGGAGCTGATCCTCATCCCAGCCGCTTCACACTCGGCTGTGAACCGCCCCAGCGGATGCTGTAGGTCTTGGATAGAGGGGGCCAGCAGGACCATGTCATCTGCAAAAAGAAGAGATGAAATCCTCTGGTCCCCAAACCAGACACCCTCCGGCACTTGGCTGCGCCTAGAAATCCTGTCCATAAAAGTTATGAACAGGACCGGTGACAAAGGTCCTCCTTGAACCGGCCTTCTTGGCGTCCCTGTCAGGGATGCTGGATACTGCCCCTCCCAGGGACTCCATTATTCTGCTGGGGGACTTCAACGTCCACATGGGAAACGACAGTGACACCTGGAGAGGTGTGATCGGGAGGAATGGCCTCCCCGATCTGAATCCGAGCGGTGTTTTGTTACTGGACTTCTGTGCTAGTCACGGATTGTCCATAATAAACACCATGTTCAAACATAAGGGTGTCCATCAGTGCACTTGGCACCAGGACACCCTAGGCAGAAGGTCAATGATCGACTTTGTTGTCGTATCATCAGACCTTCAGCCGCATGTTTTGGACACTTGGGTGAAGAGAGGGGCTAAGCTGTGCACTGATCACCACCTGGTGGTGAGTTGGATCCGCTGGAGGAGGAGAAAGCCAAACAGACTTGGCAGGCCCAAGCGCATAGTGAGGGTCTGCTGGGAACGTCTGGCGGAGCCCTTTGCCAGGGATGTATTCAACTCCCACGTCCGGGAGAGCTTTGACCAGATTCCGAGGGATGTTGGAGACATAGAGTACGAGTGGACCATGTTCTCCGCATCTATTGTTGATGCTGCTGCCCGTGGCTGCCGCCGTAAGGTCTGCGGTGCCTGTCGCAGCGGCAATCCCCGAACCCGGTGGTGGACACCGGCAGTAAGGGACGCTGTCAAGCTGAAGAAGGAGTCCTATCGGCTGTGGTTGGCTTGTGAGACTCCTGAGGCGGCTGACGGGTACCGTGAGGCCAATCGTGCCGCGGCCCGGGCTGTGGCAGAGGCAAAAACCCGGGCCTGGGAGGAGTTCAGTGAGGCCATGGAGAAGGACTACCGGTTGGCCTCGAAGCGATTCTGGCAAACCGTCCGCCGCCTCAGGAGGGGGAAGCAGTGCTTCGCCAACACTGTTTATAGTGGGGGTGGGAGACTGCTGACCTCGACTAAGGACATTATCGGGCGGTAAAAGGAGTACTTCGAGGATCTCCTCAATCCTGCCATCACGCATTCCCTGGTGGAAACAGAGGCTGGGGACTCGGGGTTGGACTCTTTCAGCACCCAGGCTGAAGTCACCGAGGTGGTTAAAAAGCTCTGCTGTGGCAAGGCTTCGGGGGTGGATGAGATCCGCCCTGAGTGCCTCAAGTCTCTGGATGTTGTGTGGCTGTCATGGCTGTCATGGTTGACATGCCTCTTCAACATTGCGTGGCGGTCAGGGACAGTGCCTCTGGACTGGCAAACTGGAGTGGTGGTCCCCCTTCATAAGAAGGGTGCCCGAAAGGTGTGTTCCAACTACAGGGGGATCACACTCCTCAGCCTCCCTGGTAAGGGCTACACCAGGGTATTAGAGAGGAGAGTCCGACCGATAGTCGAACCTCGGCTTCAGGAGAAGCAGTGTGGTTTTCGTCCGTGGGTATAGAGCTGGTCCGTGGAACACTAGACCAGCTCTATACCCTCTACAGGGTACTCAAGGGTTCATGGGAGTTTGCCCAACCAGTCTACATGTGTTTTGTGGACCTGGAGAAAGCATTCGACTGTGTCCTTCGTGATGCCCTGTGGGGTTGCTCCAGGAGTAGGGAGTTGGGGGCCCTTTATTAGGAGCCATCCGATCTCTGTACAAGCGGAGCAGGAGTTTGGTTCGCATCACCAGCACTAAGTCGGACCTGTTCCCGGTGCATGTTTAGTTTTTATTCAAATTCTTATTTATATATATTTTTTAAACTTGGATTATTTTCTATCCACGTCTCTGTCTGTTTTCTACTTTGTGTTGGTCACACAAAATCCCAATAATAATGCCTTACAGTTTGTGGTTGAAACGTCAGAAAGTGTAAAAAAGTTCAAAGAGCATGAATACAAGACGCTAGATTAATGCTTCACCTGTACATGCAACAATAACATATTAATTATTAAACTGTTGCTCAATGAAAATAACCTTAGTTTCTGCTGAACAGAATGAATGCGTTAAACGTGCATTAAAATAGCACTGGAGGTTCTGGCTGTTGGAACAGCAGGGCATTAGAGAACCGAAGTGGACGGATGAAAGCGATCGAGAAGCAAACATTTGGTTCTTCATCGGTAACATCAGATCAATAATCTGTAGCGACATATTCCCACCCCATGAACAGCGCAGAATAGCCGAGCTCAGCCTGAGAACCGTGCGGTTATAATGAAATGCGCTGTAACTTATTCTCCCTGACAGCAGGCAGGAGCGGAGATGCATGGAGGCCTCTCCATTTTCAGGACTCACGCTCGACATCGTGCAGCTTCGCCCTCTCCTCCTCCAGTTTGGTCTTTAGCGTTTCGGACTCGGTTTTCAGGTGGGTCAGAGTCTCGTTCAGCTGAACCTCCTGTGTTGCCATTTCAGGGATTAGAGGAGATCTCATATATTTCCTTTGTGCGGGGAGCGACGGCCAGCGGAGAGGCTTACAGCGGCGAAGCTAACAGCTGATGCTGCTGTCATGACGTCAGGGGGAGAAGATGCTCCTTCAGGAGGAGGAGGAGGAGGAGGGTCCTGTATCCCGGTGATGAGGCTGCATCCTCATCACCAGTCAGCCTTACTACTCCACTGCTGCTAAATAATGCATTTTCACTCTGCCGACAGGATAAAGAAATACGGGTTTTCACTCTCTGGGGGGTTGGTGAGAGGATAGACGGAGCATTTTGTTAAATAAAACGAACAAAACAAGGTTTAAAAAGAACTCTGTCAATATTACAACATAATATACAACATTCTCGAAGCTGAATCAGTTAAATGCGTTTATAACGACATATACAGTTAATTTTGATTCAGCATGATCCGAGCTGTTCAGTTTTTTAACTCCATTCTTTCTCCAGTCGACATGTTTTTATCTCAGCGTATGGATGTTCAGGTAAAAATATTTACACTTTAGTTCGGATACCCTATGAAAGCCTTTGTTTGCACATATGCATATTTTAATGACACTGGAAAACCTAAGAAATATAACTAAATAATTAGAAACTTAGAAAAAAAGATCTAATAAAACCATATGTAAAATGGAAGAAAAAATGAAATTCTATTGAGGCATAAATTAGGACAGCCACACATTTATTTACATGTAAAATGGCTAAAATCAAACACACATATATCACATAATGTGCACACGAAGACAACAGCGTTTCTCAACATTTTAAAGGAGGCTTGCCCTGTTGAAAACTTAAACATCTAATTTGGTGTGCTTTTGACTGTTAAGGTGAGAGTGAACACAAGGGTAAGATTGAAAGAGCTGCCTGAGGCCTTCAGAAAGAAGATTGTAGCAGCTTATGAGTCTGATGACAGGTTTCAAAAGAATTTGAAATCAGCCATTCCACTGAATAGTCGATAACCATTCAAAACATCTTCCAACATGCCGTCTGGCCATTCAAGAAA
Organism: Girardinichthys multiradiatus; assembly: GCF_021462225.1. Classification (NCBI taxonomy): domain Eukaryota; kingdom Metazoa; phylum Chordata; class Actinopteri; order Cyprinodontiformes; family Goodeidae; genus Girardinichthys; species Girardinichthys multiradiatus. The sequence goes on along the minus strand of NC_061795.1, from coordinate 23,402,661 downwards.
GTTCACCCTGAAAGCAAACGGCAAGACGCTTAGGAATCTCCAAAAATGTCATCACAGAACCTACTGCAGGTTCTTGTTACAGCTGATTTTAAAGTGCATGCGTGTACAATTAGACAGCACCAATGTACCTTTCTTGGGACATCTGCAAGGAGGAAACCTTTTGAAGGCCATAATTAAGTTTGCCAGAGAGAACATAGACAAAGAGCAGGACTTCTGCATTAATGTTCTTTGGGAAGATGAGTGTAAAATGTAATTTTTTGGACACCAGGACAGGCAGGACCTCACCAGCTCACCATGGAATACAGTAGAATCTAGCATGAATTTTACCAAGTATCAAAGTGTCATTGACAACGTCCCGAAACATACCAGTAAATTCACCGAGGACTGGCTGAGATTTAAGAAATGGAAAGTCCTGGCCAGAACCAAAGCCCACATTTTTATTTCATTTAGATAATGTGCAGAAACTTGAAATAAGCTGAACATAGAATAAACCCCTCAAACATCCCAGAACAAATAAAAACAAACAAATCTGCTGACAGAGATGTGTCTGTCCCAACTTGCTCCATGGTCCCAGATTACATATATATTACTACTTAGAAAACAACATACAAATAATTAAAAAACATTTTTTTTTAAATTCTTGTATTAGCCAAAAGACACGCATAACCCTGTCAGATTTAGACTGAAATTTATTTTCATTCATACAAGAAGCTTGTTTTTTATTTAACATGAAACAGGCCCCTCCCAAAACAGATAATAGGACATCTTACAACAATAAGGCATATTTCACATTTCTTTAACAAAAATGGCATGTTTAGAATATTTTATACCCTTCTCAGTTGCATCACAGAAAACAAAATACTTCGTACAAAGTTGAACAGCTTTCGGCATGTTTCCACTGGTATTTTGACAATTTTGCTCTGGTGTTGAGCCTCCTTGCCATCACCCTCATTTTTTCACCACAGATTCTCAATCAGATTCAAGATTATGGCCGGCCCACTCTAAAACATTGATCATTTCTTAACATCTTTTAAGCCTTTTCTTAGAGAAATAATATACAAATGTCTAAAACAGTTTTTAAAATTGTTTTTTTAATTCGTTTTAATGTCTTTTAAATTTTGTATTAATATGTAAAGGTAATGTTCCATACAGTGATTTCCTTCATCTATAACTACGCAGGCTAGGAAAATGTTTTTATAGATATAAACACTGAGCAGGAGCCCTGCTCTAGTCACAACAAACACATGTTCCTGTACACTGTACACTGTGGTGTATTCAGTGCTGAGAAATGATTTACCAGTTCTCCTCCATTGTCACTGTCACACATCTTCATATAGCTTATATAAAACACCCAAAGTGGATCAATACGCTTTACGATAAAGCTAAATCAGGCAATGAAATATCATATAAAAATCCCATATAAAATAAAAGATAATTACATAGGTAACAAAAAAACACATAAGATTTATGTTATGTTATTTTAAACAAACCTCCATGGATGCATCCAATGTTTGCTTGACTTCTAAAATGATTCAGAACAGAATTAAAGCAAAAACAGACAAGGACAATTTTGCTATACTTTTTAATCAACAATATTAAGAATATGAACTAATTTACAAATGAACTCATATTTTAGCCTCACTTTACTAAGGCTTTGCAAACCAAGAAAGCATAAAAATAATGTGATTTTAGGTCATTTTATTTGTCTTGGCGGATAATATTTGCAGCAAATAAATATGTTTTTTTCCATCAGTGATGAAAGCTGTGAAAAATTGCAAAAAATTAGTCAATAAAAACAAAAATACTAATGTTCTGACCCAAAAGTCAAAGCTAAATTATTTATAGATCTTGGTCCCAATTTTGCATTGAGAGATTGCCTTAGTATTGCACCAGTTATTAAGTAGTTTCGTTACAAGTAATTTTGAATAACAATTGCTGGAAAATATATTACTTTAAAATTCTTGCTCTTGCCCAACATTTTATGTTCTCTACATGTATTATTAAAAAAGTCTTCTATATACAGTAAGGCACAATTTATGGTGTCAGATCCTGGTTAGGAAGTCCAGATGAAGGCTGCTGGGGACCTGCAGAGACTCTAAAGTTGTTGAGGACGGACAGAAAGGAAAAGTAACCTGGAATCGATAATCTGTGTCCAGCATCAGCTGTGTAGAGCCTTCATATTCCTGGAGGAAGGACTGCAACAAAGAAAAGATTGGAGCATTGTGTCAGGGACGTATTTAATATATATAAAGCTGTCATTAGGAGAGGCTCTGCACAGTAAAATCTGAGTAAACACTAAAGCTCACCTGAACTTTGCGGACAAATGAGGAGGTCACTCGTTTCTCAAAGTCATCAATGGGTGTGTAGGAATTCAAAATCTTGACAATCTGGAAGGTTAGATGCGAGTTTGGGCTTAAGTGTAAAACAAACGTCAAAAACCATCAGAAAGTGGGTAGATGAGACATGAAGTACCTGAACAGGGTTGAGTTCAGTGCACTTTTCTGTGATCTCTTTAGCATCTTCATTGGTGGACTTGTTGACCTGCAGCAGCCAGGCAGCCTGAGCCAGAGGCCTCAACGTATCAATGGCACCGGAGCTCTGAAGCTCAGTCTCCTTCAGCCACTCTTCCAGGTAACTGATGTTGCATCTAACAGAAGAGTGCAACTTTAAAAATCAACATTCTTCTTCTTTACTCTCATTCAGATCTTGCAAAAACAAACCACAGACCTGATCTGCATCCCTTTCCTGCAAGAGCACATGTCTTTGCAGAGCATGATTTGGTTGAAGGTGGTGGCGCCGACCAGAAAGAAGAGCTGTCTGACGGCCTGTTTGACCAGGCTCTGCTCCATGCCGTGGTGGCTCATGGCAGAATGGAAGACAGAGAGTTGCTGCAGGATGGAGGAGATGGTGTATGTCTCTGAATCCTTATACATACTGTTGGAGCGCTTCCTGAAGCCGGTCGGTTTCATGCTAGAGATTCCTTGTAAACTCTCGTGCTCCAACATACCTGGTACTGTTAGAACAAATTCAGCAGCATGTGTTAATTAACAGGAAAAAACCCAACCTAAAAAGTAGCATGTGACTATAATGATTTGTGTAAACCACCAATAGCAGGCGTAAGAGTCCTCTGCATGATAGAGATGAGCTGATGGTAGATGTGTATGGCCAGGTCGCTAAGAATCTGTCTGTGTTCGGACAAATCAAAGTTCTGCAGGCAGTTCTTCTTCTGACGTGGGGTACTCTGCTTCAGGAACTCCTAGTGCGAGGAAAGGCACAGAGGAAAAAGCAAGACAAAAACATACTTTCCACTGTAGACAGGTTAAACCAGAACGGTGCAGGAACGTCTTACTTCCTCCCCGCTGTATTGTTTCAGACAGTTTAGCAGCTGGTATGTGTTGGAGAGCCAGAAGGACAATGATTCAAAGTCCTTTTGGTGAGCCTGAAGGAGACAAATGTCAGCAATCAACCCTGATTAAAAGCAAAATAAAAAAAGACACTTGGACTTTATGATGTAACACGTTTGTTGTAGAGTTCCAGTAAGAAGGTAACACACACGCTGAATATTCTATTAATTTTGGTCCTTTAAGGATGCATCAGAACCGTTCTTTTGTTGGGCTTAAATGATTTTTTATCCACTCTGAAATGCACCAGTAACATCGGAACTAAAACAATCCCATAGCATGATGCTGTCACCACCGTGCAAACACAAGAATTGCGTGCACAAGGTTTAACTTATTGTGAATTTTCTCTACTCCACACTGGGTGAAATTTATACATACAGTTTCACATATGCATTTAATATTTTGCTAAAAGTGCCTTCTAAAAATGCTTCTTGGCCATCAACAAGGTTCTGGCGTAACTCCGGTTTTGACCGCTCTTCTAAATTGGTTGGTTTCCTGATGGAAGGACAAGCATAGTCCATATATTTTCTGTTCGATTGAAGTAGGGAACATTCCAGAAGCTTAATGATAGCTTGCTTCTACCATTCCAAAAGTAGATTTTTGTGTGGTTTTGGGATGTTTGTCCTGTTGGAACACCAAACTGTATCCAGATTTCAGACGTCTCAACCAAACTCTCAACTCCAATTAAATGGTAATTGGTTAGGATGCTCAAGAGCAACACAAGGACCCCCAAAGCTCAACCCTGCTATAACTGGAGTACCAGCATTACTGTCCACAGTAACGCCAGTTTTACATCGTCAGAGATTTAGAAAGAGTCGGTCAAGAAATAAGCACATTCTCCAAAACAGACACATTTAAGTACAATGGAAATTTGCCTCTTTCTTATGATGAGACAAGACAAAGCTTAAACTTTTCGGCTAAAACACCGCATCAGCACTCATGCATGGTGGTGGCAGCATCAAATTGTAGGATAGTTTCGCTCTCAGTGTTACTGGTGCGGAAGCAGGTGGACTAACTGACAATTCATTGACTTCACCTCAAATCTACGACTAAATGATTGAAACTTGGACACAATTAAAAGTTCCAACTTTGGAACGATCCCAGTTACACATCAAAACTGGTTTTGTAAAGGATAATGCGGGTTAAATTTATGCACCTGAAAGAATCCTCCCAAAGCTACAAATTCAATGCCAGTGAAAAATGAAAGGGTATGCTTAAAAGCTGGAAACCATACAAATTAGATGGGCTCTGCCAATCCTGTTAATAAGAGCAGTCAAGCATCCAGCCCAAACTGAAAATCAGCCTCACCGTGATGACTTTTTTGACCGCTTGAATGATTGCATTCATCAGAGACTTTAGCTTCTTATCGTCGTTCAGGTAGTCAGCATGGCGGACACACATGAAGAGGATGAAAGCTGGCAGAGTAGGGATTACATTGACCACCACACCTTTGGGCTTGAGGTCTGTGAATGAAATGCAGGAGAATTTAAGGAGAGTATTACCATTATCACGTGAAAATGAGAAGAGAAATTCAAATAGAAGCTTGAAGATTAGCAGGAAGATTTGACCAATAATGATATTTTGGATGAGCCTGGCTTCATTCTCCCTCTTATACTCCAACATGCCAAGGTATTCTTTAGGAAATGCAGGTGTGTGTTTTGCTGTGTGAGAAACAGGATATTCAGTGAACTTTGTGAATTTACATTTATTTAGATTTTCTGATGTATAGTAGAAAATAAAACTCTACCTTTCTGTGACATTTCAAGGCACTTTATTTGATTTTGGAGTTTCTTAATCCATCGATCTTTCTGGTCAAGCTTCTCCTCTAAGTCCTAGAATTAAAAAATGTGATGCATTTCTGCCTGTTTTAAACCTTCCACACACATACTCTACCTCTGAGGCTCACAGACACACCATGATCTCAGCAGTTAACTGAGACGTCTCCTCTCTCAGTTTTCTCTTCACTTCACCCTCCATCAGCTGCAGTCTCTTTAAGTGTTCGCTCTCCTCCTCCAGCTCCTCTATCTTCCCTTGAAGCTCCCCCTTGGTCTCCTCCAGCTCCTTCGCCCTCTCCTCAAAGTGTCTAAAACGCAATAAGATAGTTTAAAATTATATATTGATCCTTTGATTGAGAAAAATTACCAGTACAATTACATTTTACCTGCGTTGTGTGCTTTCTTCTGTGATCTTCCTGTGGAGAATGCTGGTGATCTCCTTACTTTTTTCTTTGATTACATGAAGAAGAAAAACAATAGAGTATAGATGCAGGGCAGTAAATTAGAATATGTTTCAAAAGGTTACCTATTTTAATAATTCAATAAAAAAAAGTCAAGCACAATCTAAACATTACAGACAATGTGAGTTATTTCAAGCATTTACTTCTTTTAATTTTGATAATTATGGCTCACAGCTAATGAAACCCAGGTCAGTGTTAAAAAGCGTTCCTTGAAGGCCTCAGTATGTGTTCTATCCAAGCTTATTAAAGGAAAGCTTAATGGAAGGAAAATGTGTTGTAGAAAAGGGTGAGCAAGCAACAGAGTCTGGAGAGGTTAATTCAAAACAGAAACCTTAGAGTACGGTAAACTATGTCTATGTACTGTACAGTAAATTCATTTAATACATGATCAGGGGTTCTTTTGCATGAACTACCCCATCAGTGCAGCGTGCTATAGAGGTGATTAGCCTCTGGCTCTGCTGACGTGTTTAGTAAGCCCGGGTTGGGTGTGCTGACTCTCATTCTCTCCTGACCTAAATCCTATACATTTTCAATGGGGTTTAAGGCAGATGGGTTTTCTGCCCGATAAAGCACACCATGGTCATTAAATCAGATTTTGGTACTGTGAGCAGTGAGAGCAGATGCCAAGTCCTCCATGAAAGATTGATTTAATCAGCATCTCCATAAAGTTTCTCAGCAGAGGGCAGCATGAAGTGCTCCAAGGTTTCCTGAGAGATGGGTGTTCTGACTTTGGACTTGCTTTCCAAATCATCACAGGCCCTGAATACTTCCCGCTGGACCTCAAGCAACTTAAATTCTATGCTTCTTCACTCTTTCTCCAGACTCTGGGACATTTATTCTCAATTGAAACATAAAATGCACTTTCATCTGACAAGAAAGACACCAGCCACCTTACGACCCTGCACAAATAAGATCTACGTTAGTTTTTCCTTCCACTTAACTTCTATTGATATGCTTAGAAAGAGCCAGCTTCTTTAGTAATGAATTTGTGTGGCCTACCCTTACTGTCTGCTAGACGACTGACCGTTAAACTGTCTTCCCCATGATTGTGTATGCCATAACAAATACCCTATCACAAAAATATTTTTAAATTGGTTCTATGTCATATTCTCATCAGGCATAATCATACAAATTAGGAGGACTTACACTCGAAATATATCCCTTTGTATGTAATGAATCCATATAATACAGTCAGTTTAATTTTTTTTTTTATTGAATTACTTAAATTTTTATTTAAAGATATTCTATTTTACTGAAATGCACTTGTACATACCTTATGAAACTCGAGACCAGAGTCATTGTAACACTATTGGATGAAAACTAAAACTCACCAGTGAACTCGCTGCTCTGCTCCTTGGCAATAGCCTCAAGCTCCTGATTTTGTCTCTGCAGCTCTGAAACCTGCAGTTTCAGCTCTGGTATGGCCTGGTTGTTGCAGTAAAACACATCAAAGCTTTGCATGTTATCCGTCCTCATGATGAAATATAAAATGAAGACTGCATTAACATACCGAGTTATCACTGCTGAGCCTTGACACTTCTTGGCGAATATTCTCATTAATGTTACTTTTTTCCTGGAAAAGTTTTTGCAGCTTGCTGTTCTCGTTCTGAAGGTGGTCCACTTTTAGATTTAGTCCCTCCATCTGAGACTCATACGTCTCCCTCTGCTCCCTCTGGTGGTTTTCCAGTAACCTACAATTACAGAGCCTCATTACACAGGTTCGGTTGTGTTGAAGTATTTTACTGAAGTAGTAGATAGAAATGCCATGGTTAAATTCAGGTAAAATTTACAAACCTGGTGGCTTTTTGAAGGCCGTCAAAGGCTTCCTGCACATCATCCAGTTCATAAATCTTCTCAGAGTCCTCCAGAGTAAGCCTTCACAGAAACAGTCTGTGAGATTAAATACTTAAAGGGAAAGAGAAGCAAAATGGGCCAGGAAAAAAAACAACAGATTACCCAAAAATCTGTTCCTCTTCAACAACACCGGCAAGCAGCTGTCTTATGATTCCCTTCGTTTTAGCTGCAACAAAATATTCAGTCATCCTAACTGCTTTATTAACATGAGGAGATTAAGGTAAAAGAAATAGTGTGAAATCTCTCAACCTCTTGTTTGCTCCGACTGCTCCTTCATCTTCCGGTCCAGGTTATCTCTCTGATTCTGCAGGTTGTTCAGATCTCTGCGCAGCTCTGGGATGACCTTCACATGCTTGGTGAGCTGAATGACCTGTTGCTGCAGATCAGAATTCACCTGCACCCCGTCTTCAATCTTCCTCTGCAGACACACTCTGTCCTCTTTTGATCTCTTTATCTCCTCCTTTAGAGTTTCCAGCTCTTTCTCATGGTCATGTCTCTGGATCTCAGTGTTATTCTCTGCAATCCTGTAGAGGAATCATCTATCAGCATCGATCTGCTGAAGATGTATGTTGCATGTTTAAATATACTTACTTTCTAAGCCGGACTTCGTTTTCCTTCTCTTCCACAAGGCTCCTTTTTACTTGATCAAAACGTTCTGCAAGATGTGAAAACCAGTCACACACATGGTAAAAAAATTCACTTACAGTGTACACTGTAGACTACAGAGGGGTTTAAAGTTTTTGATTTGATTCAAATCCTTTATTTCTGGATACCACTTGTGAAAGATCGCAATAATTCATAAAACCTCCTGAAGACGAAAAACTGGGAAAATGTATTTTTGAGCCAGAAAGCCTAAAATCTAGTCTTTCAAAAAACATGTAAACCATATATAAACCTCAAATATATAAAGTATTAAACCTAATATTACAAATAGTCAGTGTATTGTTTTTTTCAAAGTATATGAATTTCTAGTTAGCACTATTCTGATGAAAAACCTCTGGACCCACAGCTCTGTAAAACAAAAGCACAAACATGTAAGGAAAAAGAATGGAGTGAGACCTCTTACACAGCTGCTGTCTAATATAAACTATACCGATGACATAGTTCCAGGCAGTAACTATCATAGTAAGAATGCTGGTCATAACTGGAGCACACAACTTTACCTCATGATAAGTTATTCTCCCAAAACCTTAGCGTTTGAATTTTAGTTTTTGTCCCAATCACTTATTCCCCACTGAGGTGAATTACAGAGAGGCTGGGCTCACCACAATCCACTTTTAAAATTGTGGGTAGGGTGCCGATCTGTTAGGTCTCCAAGCTTTAGCTTTAGCTTGGAGACAACATTTTTCTTGACATTCTCCTCCTCACTGGATACCTCTGAATTGAACTTAATTGTGAAGTTCATTTTGCGTTCAGATGTTTGCAAAACATATTTTACAAGACTTTTGGTTTGTCCAAAAGCTCTTTAGCAAACTCTTGTGCAGCAGCTTGAGGTTGTTTTGCAGTGTCCAACTTCTTGCTGCCCAAAAACGTGTACTTGCTGAGTCCAAAGTTTTAACTGCTAAACCTGATGAGCAACTGCAACTCTTGGAAGATCCTCAACTGACTTTCGTCAGTAAACATATTCATAAAAAACGTTTTGGTTTTTTTTATTTTTAAAAATTGTTTCTAAATTTTTCCTCAAATATCCTTTAATCTTTCTGGCTTTATTCATCTAACTTTAATGACCTTTAAGAAAATTCAAGTGCTAATGTATATAAAAATCCAGACTGTTTTTACCTTTGGCCTCTTTGATGGAAGCTTCAAGCTTTGTCTCCAGGTTCTGTTTTTCAAGGTTTAGAGCTTCTACTTGCTTTTGAAGCTGATTAATTGTCTACAGCAAGAATAAAGGAGTCACATTTGTTTAATTCAGAGAATACAAAAAAAAAAAAAAAATCAAAACGTTGCAGTGAACACAAACATCTCAAAGTTCAGGCATTTATTTTAAGACTAACCAGGCTGGCCTCTTCTCTTGCTTTCTTTTCTCTTTCCTCCAGAGACGCCTTCAGGTTGGTTAGTTTTTCCAGTTGCACCTTCTGACTGTGGAGTCTCTCCATTGTTTGGGAATGAGTGCTGGCCAGGCTTGCCAGTTTTTCCATCAATCCTCGATTCTCTTTGTTCTGTCAGGGAAACAGAGACTCAAATCTATTCATATGCCTGGCTGATTTAGATTTAAATGACAAACGGTTTGTGATGAGTAATGAGGATGGAATCTGTCAAAATATAATAAAACAATGCAAGAGTATCAATATAAGAAAATATGTATCTTTTTATTTACATTTTATTTAAAAATTGCATGTTGAAAATGATTTATAACCTTATTGGAAAATCTTTATTGGCACTGCAACATAAAAAAAATCTTTAATTATAGGTGATGCCTAGCTTTTTGCATGTTTTCACTGGTATTTTGAGGATTTCTCTTTGGGGAAAAGGTCTTTGAGGTTGGGAGGCTTCCTTGACATCACCTCTCTGACTTGCGCCACAGATTCTCTATCAGATTCAAGTCTGGACCACTCCAACATGTTATAATATTACTTCCAGGCAAAAAAGATATGTTGGTATAATCAAATGATTACTTTAAACCCAATTCTGCCAGGTTTATGAATACTTTTAAGCTTAACAGTTTAAACTGTACTCTGGAATAATACTTTAGGAAGTATTTTTACCTGCTCTTCATTCTTCTTCTTGAGCTGCTGCACCCTGTAGGACAGCTGGACGTTGAGCACGAGCCGACGCATGGTTTGAAAACGTCGTCGGGCAAGCCACGCTTTGGTATATTTCTGCAGAACCAGAACTTTGTGCTCCTCCATCATCTGCAAGGTTAAATAAAATTTTCAGTCATGCAGAATAATATATTTCACAAATCAGAATCTAACAGCAGCTCACTTCCAGACCTTCTTGTAGCGTTTTCTGGCCATCCAACCTCTGGTGAAGGCTTGGATGGTGATGGAGGCCAGACGGACTACCTGGTAGATTTGTCTCATGTGGTAGCCTCTCCAGTGTCTCTGGATCACCACAACAGCCCAGCCCTTCTTCAGTGTTTCAGCAGTCACTATTTTACTAAAAAATAGCAAATGTTCATTTATTTAGTTTTACAATATGGTGCCCAACAAAACTCTGTGCACTGCAAGTCAACAGCCCTAACCGGATTGTCCTCTTTCCTCGGATGTACTGCTGGAGGATGATGGCTGCCTCTCTTATCCTCAGGTACTTTCTCCTGTGGCTCCATCCACGGATATGCTTCTGAATGGTCACACATGCTCCTCGTAGTCGATCCAGGCGCAGCTTCTCCAGATAAGCTACCTGTCCGGCTCGGAAGAAGATCTTTGTATGGCCAAACTTGTATTGGTTGGAGTCCTGGAGAGGAAGGCACAAGGCCAATGACACACGTTTACACACAGACACACACAGTACCTTGCAAATGTCTTTATAAGCCTTCTTCACGTTCTCATTTTGTTATGCAAACAGGTACTTATTTTATTTGAACTTTTAGTGACCAACACCAAGTGAAAATGATACATGGTTTTAAAGATTTTTGACAAATAATTTGTGTTCAGCCCCCTTTGCTTTGATACCTGTAATAGACCATGTAAATAAAGTCCATCTTTAATGTAATCTCAGTATAAGTCCACCTGTTCTGCGACAGCCTCAGAGGTTTGTTAGAAAACATAAGTGAGCAAACAGCATCATGAAGACCAAGGAGAACAGTAGACTGGTCAGGGAGAAAGTTGTATTTAAAGCAGTTTTAAAATGACAGGCCAAGCGAGCAGAGTCCTGCTCAGAGAGGAAGTCAAGACACCCATGGTGACTCTGGAGGAGCTGCACAGATCCACAGCTCAGGTGGGAGAATCAGTTTACAGAAAACCTGTTAGTTGCATCTGAAGGAGTTGCTCTGGTCAAATGGGACAAAAATAAATAGTTTTTGGTAAGTGACTATGTTTGGCCAAAAACTAACACCGCACACCCTAAACACACCACCCCTACTGTGAAACATGGTGGTGGCCGTATCATACTGTGGGACAGCAGGGACATGGAAGATGCTAATAGATGGAGCTATATACAGCAAATGCATCAACTGACTCATAGGGGCTGCTGCTTGGTTAATAATGTTCTCCAACAAACCACTGAGGCCTGCAAGGAACAGCTGTACTTAAACTGAGTTTAAATGACATACAGGTGAACTTTATCAATTAGAGAATTTCTGAAGGTGGTTGGTTGCACTAGATTTTATTTAAGGCTCTCATAATATGGATCGCTGAACACAAATGTATGACACTTTTCATGTTTTTATCTGTAAAAAGTAATTTTTCTTCCACTTAAAAATTATACATTACTGTTATATAAAATCTCAGACGTTCACCATTGAAACATGACAAATTGCGTTAAAGTCTCAGAAGGTATGTAAACATTTGAAAGACACAGTCCACATTAAGACTTCTACTGAGAGATAATAAAAATCATAGCTAACCTGAATCAATCTCTGCAGGACATTTTGGCAGGTTTGTTTCTTGTCACTGAGGTCCGCCTCCACATGCGACATCAGGATGCTGTATCGGCTGTAAAACTCAATGTACGTCCATCTGAAAACAAAAACAACATATGAGATTCTTCAATGAAAGAATTAACAGGCGTACGTGTGTCATAAGTTACACAAATAGAGTCACCTGGATGGGTAGCTCTGTGCACTGATCCGAATAGTTTCAAGTACTCCACAGGCCCGCAGCTGCTGCACCACTCTCCCCGAGTCATATCTACAAGAAGACAAACAAGTTATCCCCGCGGAATGGCTTTAGTGAGTAGAATGTTAAATATTGCAAATAAAATTTCCCAAGAACTTACTCAAATGGGAGTTTTTCATCATTAGGCTTAATGCAGCGCACATAGTGAGGGGTGGTGGCGTTCAGCGTTTCCATCAGTAAAGACAGGGAGCTGCGGAACTGCATCCAAACACAATGTTCAGGAAAAAGCACAACAAGTGCTAACTTAGCTCATTCTACCCTTCAGCCTTCACCTTATCTCCCACAGAGGTCCTCAGCTGCTTATTGGCTGGTTTCACAGACGGCCTGGCTGCTTTAACTTTGACGCCTTTACTGTTTGTTGGGCTCTGCCCCTCCTCTTGGAAAAAGTTAGCCAGAAAAGAAAACTGATAACAGGTGCAAACAGAAGAAATGTGTTAATATGGGAAAAAACACCTGCTTTGCATGGCTTGTAAAAGGGGGACAGTCCCTATATGTTTTGTAATGAATATTGTAAATTAAATAAAATATAAATTATTGTAAATTAGATCACCTTACTGGCTCTCATCGTGTCCACCAGTTCTTCATAAAGAGCATCTCTGTTCTTCTCAAGAAAACCTCTGCACTGATATTCCACCTGCTCGGGAAACAGTCAAAGTTTAAATCAGGAGGAACAAACAGGCTTCATCACTGTGTTTGAAGATATGAACCTCAGAAACGTAGCTAGAAAGTACAGAAATAATTCTTGATTGAACGCCTTGGTACTTTAGCATAGTCATAAAGGTGCAGTCATGTCATCTTTGACTTCTAAAGGTATGTATTGTTGATAAATCCCATGAGTTTTGAAAAGCTTTCTTCCACAGTCCCAAAGCATGCATGATTATGATAATGATAACTGATTGGTCTTAACAACCTATTTTAAAGGCTTTTTATGATTAGAAAACGACCAGATCCCACCACCGAGCATTTAGGGCTGCAGAAACCGAATTTTGCACCTCTTGAATGGATAGTTCTCTGTTTTTGTAAATAATACTAAAACAACAAATTAAATGACTACCTAATTAAGTAGCAAAACTTATTCAGAACATCATGATTTTCAATGAAGGCCTGATAGGTACACTGAGGAGAACGTTAGCACAGTTGTTAGGGGGCAGCTGAGCTGTTTAAAAATGCAGAGGGACATTCAGTGATTAAAATGAAAACGGATAAAAATATATTAGAAAAATGTTGAGCAGAAATGTATGTTATGTTGTGATTTTCTGTTCCAATACATTTTGTTATAAATTTGATAGATTATTTATGGTTTTCACACTGGAGTCATGAAGAAACATGCTGGTCTTAATGGTGGAGTTAATCATTAAGTATTTTAATACTTTAGGCGATTCAAAGAGGATGGAGGGACTTTAAAGGTTTGCAGCAGTCACCCTTGCTTCTGGAAAAGTCACCATTTTTTTTTTTTTTTGGCCCAAAATTGCAGGTTTTTGTGTTTTTAACAGAGACTATAATGAAACATTGATGCTATATGGAAGGTTACAGTCGTCTTTTTACTGAGAGGGAGCATCATGGCCTACTGCTGAAGACACAGCCAGCACCCAAGCACACTGAGCAAGGTAATACATAATACATCATAATTAGAGAAAGGCTGGGTCAAGCATTCTTGCCAACTTAGGGGTTTTGTCACTATATTTAAGAATTCAAACCCTTCAAATCTAGCAAATCTGTCTGATGCTATTACAGACATTTAGGAACTCTAATGTCAAAAAAAATTAAAACAATTATTACTCAAGCAGCTAGCATGGCCATGGGCCCCTCCTCCATCCCAAAGCACTCCCAGATGGCCCAGTCCTTGGGCAGCAATCCCTTACATCTCCAGTCAGAAGATTTTCACCCTCACATGTACAGGTTGCAAATGATTCATCAGAGGGACACCCCACCAGAGTGTTCCTTTTCTGTAACTTCTTTGCTCTCAAGCCCAGAGGAAGAAATAGTAAAAGCTTCAGCAGCAAACCGGGTGTGAGGAAACAATCGGGCAGTCATCTATACGGGTCCCCAACATTATATAACTATTTATGTTCAGTAGGGCTAAGTGCTGTTTGAGATCCCAGCAGAAGGATACTCATAATTCCTCAAAAATTTGGTTATCAAAATAGTTATTCTTGTTATTTTAGATTTGTATTAACTTCTAATGCTTTGTTCATATTTGTTTTGTGGTGAAAAGAAAATATGAGGGACACCCCCTTTAAAAACAGGATGGATTTTTTTTCACTATTTGCAGAAACATATTTACCACTTGGTGCAGAATGTTCTTTCAAATGTATAGACAAGAGAAAGGGATCAAATCATGGGAACATTCCTGGTACAGCGCTGTTCCTTAGTAGGATACAGCTTAAGTAACAAAACACATGCACCCATCATAAACCTGACTGCCACAATAATAAGTATAATTCTCGTGCAAATTATATTTATTTGAAGAGACATTATGTGGACACTGGTTCACTGTACTCCACCTTGTCTGCAAAGTGTTGAATCACAAATGCCTCATTTAACCTGGGCTTCTCAAACAGGGGATTGGCTTTTAAGTAGTTGTACAGCTTCTGCAGCCAGCTCTGATCAGTTCCTTGAGGAAACTGCAAAAAGGATAAGATATTTATATAGTAAGAAACAAAGCAGGGAATCAAGAGATTTTAAAAAATAGCTTAAAAAATCTAAAACCCCTACTAAACATTCTTCATCAAGCAGGTCAAGGATCCCCATCTTTGCCTCAATCAGGTCAATGACAGGCTGATTATCATAAAAGTCTATTAGCGTCCAGGGGATGTCCTCCTTCATGTACTCCTCTTGCTCTAGCTTGAAAACATGCTGAAAAGGAAGAGACATAACAGCAACGCTTAAAGCTGATAAATCAAATTGTTGGAGAAGCAACTGTGTAGTATTATGCTTCATACCAAGTTAAACTGCTGCTGGAGCTTTTCATTTGCATAGTTGATGCAAAACTGTTCAAAGCTGTTGATGTCAAATGTTTCAAACCTGATGACAATAACAAAAAATATAATGATGAAGAGAAAAGAGGAAAAAGCACAAAAAAAAAAGATCAAAAGGGATGGGTTATTTGTAGTACCCGTAAATGTCCAGAACACCGATGAAAGCGTGTTGTTTCCCTGGGATTTGCAGCGCCTTGTTGATCTTGGTGATAATGCAGTCAAACAGGTGGGCGTAGATCTGCTTAGCCAGAGCATCTCTGCCGGCTACTGCTCGCTCTTTGGCCACCGGCTTTACAACCATTTCAGCCACCAGAACAATCCGACGATTGCAGAGCCATCGCACAAGCTCAGTTGTGCTTACAGACAGCAAGTCACAGAACGCCGCCAGGTGTGGATCGTTCAACTGCAAGATATATGCATCAAGTGTTTCATTTCATCTGGAAGCCCTTCTAAAATCAACATGCATTTTATTTTGAAAAATGCTTACAGGAACTGATGACTTCTCATCCCCAGAGCTTCTGATCTCCACATTCCCCAAATGCAATATTGCAGCTAGAACTTTAAAGATATCTGACTGAAAGTCATCTTTCAAACCTGCATATCAGGGAAACGTTAGCAAAAAACAACTTAAAGCACACATAGAAATACAGAAAAATAAGGATGGAGACTCAATAGGTGTTTACCCAGTAGGGAGAAAGTCCGTCGAGTCTCTTCAAAGTCCTTTTTGTCATCTACACCTTCAACAGTTACGTCACCACCCATGCTGGTGTACCTGAACTCATCTGCGCTCACTGCAAATGAATAAGCACAATACTGAAACATGATGCCACAGCAAGTCATTACAACTTGCACACAGACTAGGCAAAGATTTTACAGCAGATGCCCTTCTGAGGCAACCGGGTCCCCCATATCAAAGACTTATGCTCCCTACACCATGAAGAGACCTTTAAGTGAAAGACAATAACTTCCATTAAAACATCTAACAAAAGAAGTGCAACCATCTTATTTTTCAATTAAAATAGTACAAAAACAAACTTTTAAGTGTACGACAGGTGTTTTTTAAGAGTTGTGATAATAAAAAATAAAAAAATAAAACTTGACAGGTTACATTAATCCTTTATTACTAGCTATTTGTTATATGGTTTAAGGCCACCAGTAAAACAAAGGCAGCTGTGCGTCCAACCTTCAGAAACAACCACTTACACAGTCTCAGGGTCTTGAACTCTGCTGAGTCTGCACAGGAGCACATCTGGTAGAAAATGTGGTAATTACGTTCATTATCTGCCTGCACAAAAAACAACAGAACAACAAAAAATATAGATATAAAATATATAAAACTAAATGCTTAATTTGATATAAGGAAAACACATACAATGCCCTACTCTTGACCTTTGTCACATTTTGTCACGTTACAACCACCAATTTCACTGTGCATGTATTTTATTGGACATTTATGACAGAACAGCACACAACAGTGAAGGGGAGGGAAAAACAATACAAGATTTTCATACCCTGCATTCTGATACTACTAATTAAAATCCAATACAACTGCCTTCCGTCTGTAGTCACCTAACTAGTAAATAGAGTCCACCTATGTATACTTTAAGTATACTTTAACTTTCAGTATAAATTGAGCTGTTCTGTGAAGGCCACAGAGGTTTGCTAAAGAACATTAGTGATCAAACAGCATCATGAAGATCAAGGAACACAGCAGACAGGTCAGAGATAAGGTTTTGGAGAACTTTAAAGCAGTTTTAGAAAGGCCAGGATTGGAGAGCATTAAACTGAGAAGCCACCAACAGGCCCAGGGTAAGTTTGGAGGAGCTTCAGAGGTCCAGAGCTCAGGTGAAGAGACTGTGACAGAACAATTATTGGTTGTAAAGTCTACAAATCTGGCACTTATAGAAAAGTGGTAGGAAGAAAGACATAGTTGAAAGAAATCAATAAGAAGTCTTGTTGCCAGTTTACCACAAGACATGTAAGTAAGAGACACAGGAAACAAGAAGCTGCTATGGTCAAATGAGACCAAAACTAAAAAACCTCTGGCCCGCTGAAAAAGTCACACATAACCCTTTTCCTGTTTATTGTGGGGATGTGTATCTGACTATGTTCAAGCTAATTTTCAAACAGAATCAGGAAATGTTTCTATCTCACCATGTGCAACGCTGGCAGAGGCATACCCCAAGGGACTTACAGATGTATTTGTAGAGAAAGTGGTCCATAGTACTGACTCGGGGTTGAATACAAATTCACGCTACACACGTGGACAAAATTATTGGTACCCCTCGGTTAATGAAAGAAAAACCCACAATGGTCACAGAAATAACTTGAATCTGTCAAAGTAATAATGAATAAAAATTCAATGAAAATGAACCAATGAAAGTCAGACATTGCTTTTCAAACATGCTTCAAAAGAATTATTTAAAAAATAAACTCATGAAACAGGCCTGGACAAAAATGATGGTACCCCTGAAAATAATGTGACCAAAGGTGACATGTTAAATCAAGGAGTGTCCATTAATTAGCATCACAGGTGTTTACATTCTTGTAATCAGTCATTAATCAGCCCCTATATATAGGGCTACAGGTAGTCACTGTGCTGTTTGGTGACATGGTGTGTACCACACTCAACATGGACCAGAGGAAGCGAAGGAAAGAGTTGTCTCAGGAAATTACAAAGAAAATTATAGACAAGCATGTTAAAGGTAAAGGTTATAAGACCATCTCCAAGCAGCTTCATGTTCCTGTGACTACAGCTGCACATATTATTCAGAAATTTAAGCTCCATGGGACTGTAGCCAACCTCCCTGGATGTGGCCACAGGAGGAAAATTGATGACAAAACAAAGAGACGGATAATACGAACGGTGACAAAAGAGCCCAGAAAAACTTCTCAAGAGATTAAAGGTGAACTTCAAGCTCAAGGGCAAAAAATCATTAAAATACCAGACTGGAATTTGCCAAACTACATGTTGACAAGCCACAAAGCTTCTGGGAGAATGTCACATGGTCAGATGAGACAAAAAATTAAATTTTTGGCAAGGCACATCAGCTCTATGTTCACGGATGGAAAAATGAAGAAAAGAACATTGTCTCTACTGTGAAACATGGAGGAGGCTCTGGGGCTGGATGTTCTGGGGCTGCTTTGCTGCATCTGGCACAGGTCTTGAATCTGTGAAGGTATTATGAAATCTCAAGACTATCAAGAGATTCTAGAGAGAAATGTGCTGCCCAGTGTCAGAAAGCTTGGTCTCAGTCGCAGGTCATGGATCTTGCAACAGGATATTGACCCAAAACACAAAGCTAAAAACACCCAAGAATGGCTAAGAGGAAAACATTGGACTATTCTGAAGTGGCCTTCTATGAGCCCTGACCTAAATCCTATTGAGCATCTTTGGAAGGAGCTGAAACATGTCATCTGGAAAAGGCACCTTTCAAACCTGAGACAACTGGAGCAGTTTGCTCATGAGGAGAGGGCCAGAATACCTGCTGAGAGGTACAGAAGACTCATTGACAGTTATAGGAATCGTTTGATTGCAGTGATTGCCTCAAAAGGTTGTGCCATAAAATATTAAGTTAAGGGTACCATCATTTTTGTTCAGGCCTGTTTCATGAGTTTATTTTTTAAAATAATTCTGTTGAAGCATGTTTGAAAAGCAATGTCTGACTTTCATTTGTTCATTTTTATAGAATTTGTATTCATTATTACCTTTGTCAGATTCAAGTTATTTCTGTGACCATTGTGGGTTTTTCTTTCATAACCAAGGGGTACCAACAATTTTGTCCACGTGTGTACATCTTCAGATTTTTATTTGTAACATTTTTTCAAATTAACAATGTATCTTTTCCCCTCCACTTTGTAAGGACGCACTACTAGGCTGTCTGTAACATAAAGTTTCTATAAAACACATACAAATTTGTGGGTATAGCATTACAATACGGTAAAAGGTTCGAGGGGTATGAATACTTTTGCAAGGCACTGGATGTATAGAGGATCCCTGGTTTAGACCCTACCTGAAAAACCACTCTGGACTTCTCTAAGAGGTATGTCCTCATGTTCGCGCCGATAATCCGATACTTCCTGTCAAAACTAATCTCTGTGTATTTTCCAAACCGGCTGCTGTTGTCGTTTCGGGTGGTTTTTGCATTTCCTATTGCCTGAAAAAATTTTTTTTAACAACTTTGAGCATATTTCTGTTGTAACAACAACAAATAACTACAAAATGTCCAGTAAAATTGTACCTCTGTGATTGGATTGGAAGCGAGCACTTTGTCCTCAACTCGAGTCTTACTTCCAGATCTGCTCACAACAGCAAAGTACCTCATAGCATAACGTGCCGATACTGTCTTGCCAGCTCCAGACTCCCCGCTCACAATGATAGATTGGTTTTTATGATTCCTGTTAGCGAAAAGGCAATATAAGCTGCAATAACCAGATTATTATATAGAAGACACAGTTCAGTAGTTTATTTTTAACTAGCAAATGTAAAATGACAATTAAAACACAGAGTGGTAATGAAGAATGCATTTCACAAAACACAGTTTTAAAAAAAGTTATTGAGGAAGAAAATGCTAATTCTGCTTTGTGTGTTTTTGGGTCAATGTGAACGAGGCACGTGAATCTAGGTGACCACTGGCATTAAGAAATATTATGATGGACAAGCGATTTCTGAAACATTCAAGCTCAGTTTGAGATGCAAGGGTTCAGCCCTACATGTGTGAGCCAGATTTTCTCTCGGACAACCCCCAATCCAAGATGGATACTGACATTGATGGCAACGATTGCCCCAGACATTTTCCAGGAAAAAATCTGATTATATTCATTTTTTCAGCAGGTTGATTTCCATGCCAATTTATCTCTCGTAGAATGAGCCAATAATCTGCATGTACCACCTTAAGACATTATGTGATTTGCCGGTATACAGTCATATTCAATAAATTAGAACATTATTGAAAAGTTCATATATTTCAGTAACTCAATTCACTAAGTAATACACATTATACAGACTATTTACACACGGACTGTTTTAAAGTCTTTATTTCTGTTAATTATAATTATTTTCCACTTACAGCTAATGAAAACAAGACATTTAAGATTAGAATAATACATCAGACCAATGAGGGCTTAATTACAGTAAAAGTACACTTAATGCCTGCTTACAGGTTATTATTTTAGAAAGGTAGTTTTAATCTAACACACAAGCCTCATATTCTAATTGATTGAATATGGCTGTAGTGGCACTGCAGGGGAGTCTGAAGTCATAAATAAAGAGGAAAAAGCAACAAGACAAATACAAAACTCAAAGGAACTCTAATAAGTCGCTTTATGCCTTATGTGACGCCACCATGCGTAGGCAGAAACTTGATTTCAAGACCGTGCATTTCATCTTAATATAAATTAGAAAAACAAAAAACTGACCACAATAGGTGACAAACTACATCCAAAGAGAGTTGGAGAAAAATCTGCCTACAAGCTTTAATATCCAGTGGGATTTGATATTTTGTTACCTGGCCATTTGTTTGTATGCCTCCTCCGCCACAGCAAATATATGAGGATCCATGTCTCCCATGTTCTGGCCTGAGTAGGCATGAATGATTGCGTCACCATAGATAGGAAGCTGTTTATAAGGATTTACAGCAACCAGAATGATACCTGAAAAAGAGGAACCAGAAGAGCCTGAGCCAAAGGCGCAGCGTGGCAGCTGTCTCAGAATGAAGGATGTACAGTGCTTTACCCCAGAAACTTTTCCACATTTTGTTCTTTTACAAGCACAGACTTTAAAATGTTTTATTGGGGTTTGTGCACCAGAACAACACAAAGTAGCCACTGATTATAAGGTGAAAAGAAAATGATGAATGGTTTTCAAACCTTTTTTACAGATAAAAAGCTGAAAAGTGAGGCACACATTTTTATTCAGCCCACTCATTTGAGTTTGTAGAGCCAAATTTTTGTCCATTCTTCTTTTCAAAATAGTTAAAACTGAGTCAGATTGAATGAAGACTGTCTGTGGACATCGAATTTAAATTACTTTCAAGAATTCTCAATGAGATATAGGTCTGGGACAGTCTAACACATGAATAAGCTTCGACCTAAACCCTTCCAGTGTAGCTCTGGCTGAACATTTAAGGTCGCTGTCCAGCTGGAAGGTGAACCTCCACCTCAGTCCTCTAACAGGTTTTCCTTCAGGATTTCTATATTTAGCTTCACCCATCTCCCTATCCACTCTGACCAGCTTCCCTCTCCCTGAGAAAAAAAACACACACCCACAGCATGATGCACCCACAGCCATGTTATTGGGTACATGGTGTGTTTATGGCGATGGGCACACATAGTATTTTGTATATGTGGAAAAAAAACCCACCAACAAATCAAAAGAAGGTTTAGTTTTTCGGTCATATGACCAGAACAATTTACATGTTCGCTGTGTGTCCCGAATGGCAAACTGAAAAGGGAATTATTTTGGCCTTGTTTCAACAACTGAACAATCTTGCCACTCTTCTGTAAAAGCCAGAAACACGTAGTGCACAACTAAAAGCTGTCAACAGATACTCACAACTGAGCCGTGGATCTCTGCAGCTCATCCAAAATTACTATGTGCCTTTTGGCTGCTTCTCAGCTAGATGCTTCGCAAGCCCTACATGTCAGTTTTAAGCTGCCTTAAGATTCTTCACAGCTTTGTCTCTGACCTGCCTGTTTGTTCACTAATGTTCTCTAACAAACCTCTGATGCCTCCACAGCTGTATTTATTAGAGATTAAATTACATACAGATGGACTGTACTTACTAATTGGGTGACTTCTGAAGCTATTTGGCCATACTGGATTCTATTTAAAGGTATCGGAGTAAAAGGGCTACTGTGAAACTTTCTTTTGTCAATCAAATGAAATCCCACAAAAAGCAAGTATTAATAATTTATCAAGACACTGTAGTAAAAAAATAAAGGGCTTCTCGTGTCCACACCACAGTAGGTATAGATGATTCTGGACTCGACAAATCGGACTCTGAGGTTGTGCAGGACTGCAGGCTCGTGCAGGTAGCTGAGAGCTGTGAGGTCGTTCTCACCCACCAAGATGTCTGGGTTTCTAAGAGGGGGCAGTTTTGGTTTGGAGGGGTCAACTGGGTAGAGGTGCACCTATGGAGGCATCAATCATATGGGAGAGTTAGGTCAGCTGCTGATTTTCAGCATGTAAAAGTTGCATTTTATTTGTAAGATTTTGCTCACAGTGCCGTCTTCAAGAAGTAATTCAAGAACATTATCGCCTGAGTGGAAATCTTTTGTGATTTCAGCTGATTTCCACACATGTTTTTCATCCAGTATCCAGACTCTGTTGTACTGAAAGAGATGGTATAAAGAGTGAAAGAAACATAATTATGTAATTTATTAGTGCTTTAGTAGTTCTTACAGAACAATTTTCCATAGGTAAGGTTAAATATTACTTTAATTGTACATAAATATTTCTATTTTCTAAAAGATCCACACTGCATGATATCACCACAACATGCCAAGACACTGGGGAAGTTTCCATATGTCTGTACAAATGTCAAATACATCAAACATAATAAAAGTATAAGAAACAATCAGCAACTTTCTCTTACCTTCGTGTATAGCTCAGATAAAGCCATGTTTGTGCCTCTTTTTTCTCGGTCTTATTTAGCACCTGCTTCTTCTCTGTGCTTTCTAAGTTACCACAAAGTCCCTCGGTGACGCCACTTGTTTCTTACTATAAAACAATCCCCAATCAAGTTTCACAAGGAGCGCTGGGCTTCCGGGCACTCTTTTCACAATAAAGGTCCAACTCAAGATATTCAGAATGTAGGACTATGTCATTGGCTTAAAGATATTGTTATTGTTATTATTTTTTAAACACTTACAAATGTGCTCAAACAGCTCTAATATTTTTTATGATCATGACTCTAAGACAGGAGCAGATGAGCCTCAACTGGTTGCAAAAGTTATTTATTTATTTACTTATTTAGATTAGGTGTCCATTTTAGTTTCAGGTCGCCAGTCCATCGCAGGGCAACACAGAGACATATAGGACAAACACCCATTCACACTTAACAGCATTTTAGTGAGGCCAATTAATCTAACAGTCATGTTTTTGGACTGTGGGAGGAAGCTGAAGAACCCAGGGAGAACCCACACATGCTAACATGCAAACTACATGCAGAAAGACCCCCGCCAGGAGTCGAACCCAGGACCTTCTTGCTGCAAGGCAACAGTGCTACCAACTGCATCAACTGTCTATAAGCCCTATCAGCCCTATCAGTCATTGGACTGTGGGAGGAAACCAGCGTACTTGGAGAGAATTTGCAAACTTCATGCATAAAGTCCACAAGCTGGGATTCAAACCCAGGATCTTCTTGCTGCAAGGCAACAGAGATACCAAGCATCTCAACTAAAGCCATATTGCATGTAATTTACTGTAGCTTATTATTTCTGTGAATAAACATTTTCAGTTTTACTGAACGGTTATTTGGTTGTTGTTCAGATGTTTTAAAATTAGGTGCCCAACTGTGTGTCAATCCCAATATTGGGGTGGACACCAAAACCAAAACCTCTAACAGGATTTTTATTCTGGATGAGTGTCGGAGATTTAAATCTGGCTTGCTATTTAGGCCAAAAAACTCGTATACGCATGAATAACAAATAAATACTGGAACTCACTGACAGTTTTCCTCTTTTTTAAATAATTTAAAAAATCTATTTGTCCAACTTGGCATTGATATGTATTTAATTAAAAAATGCAGCGCAAATCAATAGAAATGACTTATTTGATTTGATTTTTATGAAGAAAAACAGGAAAAAAATCCCAGTCTTGCAGTAGTGTAACTTGTCTTCATAGTGTGGAGATACTTGGTCAAACTTTTAATTTAATTTATGGAGCTGGTGCTTGCTTGACCGGTTTGAAGCGTTCAGTTGAAATTTTATTGAAGCTTGTTTTTACTACGCAGAAAACCCCATAAAAAAAAAAAAAACAATAATAAGATGCTTCCTGGTATGATTTTTCTTTATTTTTTATTCTGAACTTGGTGAAAATACAATCTCTGTATGTGAAACATGTTTACCACCAGCAGAAAGAGAAAATCTATTGTAAGGTCTAGTTTGACATATTTGCAATGTATCACATTTGTCATTTTTGTCTCTAGCAGGTTTTAATACCTGTTTATGTCCAAGGAAGGAGTGAGATCGGAT
The DNA here is from genome assembly GCF_021462225.1 of Girardinichthys multiradiatus. NCBI lineage: Eukaryota > Metazoa > Chordata > Actinopteri > Cyprinodontiformes > Goodeidae > Girardinichthys > Girardinichthys multiradiatus. The sequence goes on along the minus strand of NC_061795.1, from coordinate 23,378,219 downwards.
GCTGGATCAGCTTCTTAGAGGAGTGTCCCATATCTCAGTGGGATATTTAATCACCATTAAGGAACAAGGAAAAGGGGCAAAGGGTAACCCAGCCCAGGAACCTAAAGATGAAACAAGCAAACAGATCAGTGGTAAATTGAAGGCTTTGTTAATTCGTGTTTTATTTTGAAACATCCAGGGGAAGAACCTCTCCACTTCCAGGCCGGCTTGTAGTTCACCTGCTCGGGACTTTTTTCTGACTGTCTCCGCCCCCCTCTGTCTCATGACAGCGGCTTGACAAAGAGGGTGTGCTGGTTTTATCTAGGATCCTCGCCACTAAAGAAACCGGATACAAACCTAGACTATCTCAATACATGCAAAAGCATTTAGGAACCAGTTTTACTCCTGAAAGGGTTTAATCATAAATATGAAAGTTTTTTCCATCTTAAAACAACCAGAGCCAAAAGAATCCGGAAGGAAAACTGGGAAATCGGTGCGGAAAATGGTTTACCTGGAAAGGTTTTACAAGGAAACCCAGTCGTTTTCTGCAGAAGGGATTTTAAAGTGATTGGTTGATCATCTATCAGCATGTAGATATTTCTAAGGAGAGCAAAATGTAGAAATTGTCCACTGAATAATTAAACTCTCGAAAAGTAAACGTAAACAATGTGAAAACATGAATAAGTTGCAAAATGCACATTTTAAGAAAATGTATTTTAAGATTAGAAGGCGTTTAATCCTGGACAGTAACGGCACCGTAGAAATACACAAATATTATAGTTTTTTTTTATTAATATTTTTTCTTTTGCTGTTTTGCAACGAGAAAACGAAATATTGTTTAGTAGAGCTAAAAGCTGGAATAGGCTGTTAGATGTTAAAGTCAGTGATACAACTGGATACCACGTTTATACTTCCATCTACTCCTTTCTGAACACGTAAGAAAGAAATGTAATGCGAAAATGTGAACTGAATGTTTTAACCTGTTAGAGATAAATAAAAGAGCACATCCCTGTTTGTTTTATGAAATGAATCTTTCTCTGTATCTTTTCTCTCCAGCTTGTTCTAACATGTGTACCCTTATACTCGTGAAAATATAGGCAGAAAAAACTGCTGCTGAAGTTCAAAGTCTTTTTAACACTTTTATAAATAGGCCTTTACCATTTTATAACATTGCTCATAATAACCTAATATTTCAACAGTGAAACACTTTAGTTCAAAGTGTACAGAATATATTTCTAACTCCACAAATCAAACATACAGTTCCTCAGTGAGACGTTTACATCCACTCATCAGGGTCATGTGTGTCGTTAATTCTGGCTTTTAATAACTCATTAGAAGTCGTTATCCGAGGGTGAATGATTGTACAACATTTAGCTTCAAAGAATTTTAAAAGCAAGAATGTCTTCCATCAGTATGGATTTGATGTGAGGTTCCTCTAATCCTCACAAAGTAAAACTATATATAGAAGCTCATATTTGCAAACACTCCCACAATAATTGGACAGAAGTCTTTTAGTAAGCTGAAGAGGATCCACACCGACAGCTCGTACTCGTCGTCTTCCGGGTGGCGGGGCAGCAGACTCAGCAGAGACGCCCAGAGACGTCCCTCTCCCCAGACACCTCCTCCAGCTCCTCCGGGTGGAGCCCAAGGCGTTCCCAGGCCAGCCGAGAGACATAGTCCCTCCAGCGTGTCATGGGCCGTCCCCTGGGCCTCCTCCTGGTGAGATGTGCCTGGAACACCTCCCAAGGAAGGCATCAAGGAGGCATCCGGTATAGATGCCCGAGCCACCTCAACTGGCTCCTCTCGATGTGGAGGAGCAGTGGCTCTACTCCGAGCCCCTCCCAGATGGACGAGCTCCTCACCCTATCTCTAAGGGAGTGCCCGGCCACCCTACGGAGGAAGCTCATTTCAGCTGCTTGTATCCGGGATCTCATTCTTTCGGTCATGACTCAAAGTTCATGGCCATAGGTGAGGGTAGGAACGTAAACCGACCGGTAAATTGAGAGCTTTGCTTTTTGACTCAGCTCTTTCTTCACCACAACGGACCGGCACAGCGCCCCCATTACTGCGGCAGCCGCACCGCTCCGTCTGTCGATCTCCCGCTCAATTTTTCCCCCACTCGTGAACAAGACCCCGAGATACTTAAACTCCTCCACTTGAGGCAGGAACTCCCCTCCAACCTGAAGAGGACAGGCCACCTTTTCCAGTCGAGAACCATGGCCTCAGACTTGGAGCAGCTGATCTTCATCCCAGCCGCTTCACACTCGGCTGCGAACCGCCACAGCGCATGCTGTAGGTCTGGGCTAGAGGGGGCCAGCAGGACCACGTCATCTGCAAAAAGAAGAGACGAAATCCACTGGTCCCCAAATCAGACCCCCTCCAGCCCTTGGCTGCATCTAGAAATCCTGTCCATAAAAGTTATGAACATGGCCGGTGACAAAGGGCAGCCCTGCTGGAGTCCAACATGCACCGGGAACAGGTCCGACTTAGTGCCGGCAATGCGGACCAAACTCCTGCTCCCCTCGTACAGGGACCGGATGGCCCCTAATAAAGGGCCCCCGATTCCATACTCCTGGAGCACCCCCCACAGGGCATCACAAGGGACACAGTCGAATGCCTTCTCCAGGTCCACAAAACACATGTGGACCGGTTGGGCAAACTCCCATGAACCCTCGAGCACCCTGTAGAGGGTATAGAGCTGGTCTAGTGTTCCACGGCCGGGACGAAAACCACACTGCTCCTCCTGAAGCCGAGGTTCGACTATCGGCCGGACTCTCCTCTCCAATACCCTGGCGTAGGCCTTACCAGGGAGGCTGAGGAGTGTGATCCCCCTGTAGTTGGAACACACCCTCCGGGGGACCACCACCCCAGTCTGCCAGTCCAGAGGCACTGTCCCCAACCGCCACGCAATGTTGAAGAGGCGTGTCAACCATGACAGCCCAACAACATCCAGAGATTTGAGGTACTCAGGGCAGATCTCATCCACCCCCGAAGCCCTGCCACCGCGGAGCTTTTTAACCACCTCGGTGACTTCAGCCTGGGTGATGAAAGAGTCCAACCCCGAGTCCCCAGCCTCTGTTTCCACCAGGGAATGCGTGATGGCAGGAATGAGGAGATCCTCGAAGTACTCCTTCCACCGCCCGATAATGTCCTCAGTCGAGGTCAGCAGCCTCCCACCCCCACTATAAACAGTGTTGGCGAAGCACTGCTTCCCCCTCCTGAGGCGCCGGACAGTTTGCCAGAATCGCTTCGAGGCCAACCGGTAGTCCTTCTCCATGGCCTCACCGAACTCCTCCCAGGCCCGAGTTTTTGCCTCTGCCACAGCCCGGGCCGCAGCACGCTTGGCCTCACGGTACCCGTCAGCCGCCTCAGGAGTCCCACAAGCCAACCACAGCCGATAGGACTCCTTCTTCAGCTTGACAGCACCCTTACTGCCGGTGTCCACCACCGGGTTCTGGGATTGCCGCCGCAACAGGCACAGCAGACCTTACGGCGGCAGCCACGGGCAGCAGCATCAACAATAGATGCGGAGAACATGGTCCACTCGGACTCTATGTCTCCAACACCCCCGGGATCTGGTCAATGCTCTCCCGGAGGTGGGAGTTGAATACATCCCTGGCCGAGGGCTCTGCCAGGCGTTCCCAGCAGACCCTCACTATGCGCTTGGGCCAGCAAATGTCTGTCCGGCTTTCTCCTCTTCCAGCGGATCCAACTCACCACCAGGTGGTAATCAGTGGACAGCTCAGCCCCTCTCTTCACCCAAGTGTCCATAACATGCGGCCGAAGGTCTGATGATACGACAACAAAGTTGATCATTGACTTCCTGCCTAGGGTGTCCTGGTGCTTGTGCACTGATGGACACCCTTATGTTTGAACATGGTGTTCATTATGGACACTCCGTGACTAGCACAGAAGTCCAATAACAAAACACCACTCGGATTCAGATCGGGGAGGCCATTCCTCCCGATCACGCCTCTCCAGGTGTCACTGTCGTTTCCCACGTGGGCGTTGAAGTCCCCCAGCAGAATAATGGAGTCCCCGGGAGGGGCACTATCCAGCACCCCCGACATGAACACCAAGAAGGCAGGGTACTCTGCACTACCGTTCGGCCCATAGGCCGAGACGACAGTCAGAGACCTATCCCCAACCCAAAGGTGCAGGGATACGACCCTCTCATCCACTGGGGTAAACACCAACACAAGACGGCTGAGCTGGGGGGCAACAAGCAAACCCACACCAGCCCGCCGCCTCTCCCCGTGGACCACTCCAGAGTAGAAGAGAGTCCAACCCCTCTCAAGGAGATGGGTTCCAGAGCCCACGCTGTGCGTGGAGGCGAGCCCGACTATTTCTAGTCGATATCTCTCGACAATCCCGCACAAGCTCAGGACCCGTCCCCCCCAGCGAGGTGACATTCCATGTCCCTAGAGCCAGCCTAAGCACACCAACAGCCTTCTAGTATAATTCTAATTGAACATTTGACCAACTTTCTTATCAGAAATAGATCATTTTAGTTGGTTTGTTTTCTAGCATAGAATGGTTAGTTAACTGGGTTGAGGTCAGAACTTTGGGAAGGCAATTCCAGAACCATAAGATCAACCTGCTTTATCCATTTCCAAACTAGTTTTAATGTGCGTTTGTCCAGTTGGAACAGTGAATTATGTCCCAAGTTTCTACCATTTCGCCCAAACAGCTCTGTTAAGAGAAAATTGGTCAGGATGTGTAGAAACAATCCAGGAACCACTAAGACTCAAGCCAGTCATGAACTGGAACATGTTGGAACACCAGTGTCAATCTCCAAAGTAAAGCGAGTTTCACCTCTCACAGCTGAGATGACCAAAAGAATAAGGTTTTTTACATGAAAAACTACATTTTCAAACACAACCAACATTTGCAGATTCCCACAAAGAAAAGTCGATTGCCGGCTGGAGAAGAGTATGTCTCACCAGACGAGACAAAGATTGAGTTACATGGCCACAAAGACAAGAACTACAGGTCCTTCTCAAAATATTAGCATATTGTGATAAAGTTCATTATTTTCCATAATGTCATGATGAAAATTTAACTTTCATATGTTTTAGATTTATTGCACACTAACTGAAATATTTCAGGTCTTTTATTGTCTTAATACGGATGATTTTGGCATACAGCTCATGAAAACCCAAAATTCCTATCTCACAAAATTAGCATATTTCATCCAACCAATAAAAGAAAAGTGTTTTTAATACAAAAAACATCAACCTTCAAATAATCATGTACAGTTATGCACTCAATACTTGGTCGGGAATCCTTTGGAGAAATTACTGCTTCAGTGCGGCGTGGCATGGAGGCAATCAGCCTGTGGCACTGCTGAGGTCTTATGGAGGCCCAGGATGCTTCGATAGCGGCCTTTAGCTCATCCAGAGTGTTGGGTCTTGAGTCTCTCAACGTTTTCTTCACAATATCCCACAGATTCTCTATGGGGTTCAGGTCAGGAGAGTTGGCAGGCCAATTGAGCACAGTGATACCATGGTCAGTAAACCATTTACCAGTGGTTTTGGCACTGTGAGCAGGTGCCAGGTCGTGCTGAAAAATGAAATCTTCATCTCCATAAAGCTTTTCAGCAGATGGAAGCATGAAATGCTCCAAAATCTCCTGATAGCTAGCTGCATTGACCCTGCCCTTGATAAAACACAGTGGACCAACACCAGCAGCTGACACGGCACCCCAGACCATCACTGACTATGGGTACTTGACACTGGACTTCTGGCATTTTGGCATTTCCTTCTCCCCAGTCTTCCTCCAGACTCTGGCACCTTGATTTCCGAATGAATGCAGAATTTGCTTTCATCCGAAAAAAGTACTTTGGACCACTGAGCAACAGTCCAGTGCTGCTTCTCTGTAGCCCAGGTAAGGCGCTTCTGCCGCTATTTCTGGTTCAAAAGTGGCTTGACCCGGGGAATGCGGCACCTGTAGCCCATTTCCTGCACACACCTGTGCACGGTGGCTCTGGATGTTTCTACTCCAGACTCAGTCCACTGCTTCCGCAGGTCCCCCAAGGTCTGGAATCGGCCCTTCTCCACAATCTTCCTCAGGGTCCGGTCACCTCTTCTCATTGTGCAGCATTTTCTGCCACACTTTTTCCTTCCCACAGACTTCCCACTGAGGTGCCTTGATACAGCACTCTGGGAACAGCCTATTCGTTCAGAAATGTCTTTCTGTGTCTTACCCTCTTGCTTGAGGGTGTCAATAGTGGCCTTCTGGACAGCAGTCAGGATGGCAGTCTTACCCATGATTGGGGTTTTGAGTGATAAACTAGGCTGGGACTTTTAAAGGCCTCAGGAATCTTTTGCAGGTGTTTAGAGTTAACTCGTTGATTCAGATGATTAGGTTCATAGCTCGTTTAGAGACCCTTTTAATGATATGCTAATTTTGTGAGATAGGAATTTGGGGTTTTCATGAGCTGTATGCCAAAATCATCCGTATTAAGACAATAAAAGACCTGAAATATTTCAGTTAGTGTGCAATGAATCTAAAATATATGAATGTTAAATTTTCATCATGACATTATGGAAAATAATTAACTTTATCACAATATGCTAATATTTTGAGAAGGACCTGTATGTTTAGAGAAGCCAAAGTTAGGCTTTCAAACCTAAGAACACCTCTAACAGTTGAGCATGGTGATGGTAGCGTCATGCTGAGGGTCTGTTTCACACTCAGTGGTACTGGTGCATCCCACAAAGCGGATGTACTAATGAAGGAGAAAAACCTCCTAATTCGTCAACTTCACCTCAAATCAACAACTAGATGATGGAAACCTTGACACAACTGTATGTGCCAGCAGGACAATGATCCCAAACATATATCAAAACCTGCTTTGGTAAAAGATAAAAGGACAAGCAACCAGGTTTCTAGACTGGCCACAAACTCAACTTTATTAAAAATGAATGGACTGCCTTTAAAAGCCAGGAAACCAACCAACTAAAATGAACTCTACCAATTCTTATAAGAATTATTAAATTATATAAATAATTTATATAGATAGATAAATTGTTTATAAATAAATGTTGTTTATATAGATAAATTATATAGAGAATTATTGAGGAGTTTACAGAAGCAACTTAAAGTCAAGATAAGAGACAGCAAGGAGTTGTACAAGAAGAAGCTGTCCACAATATCAGAGATATGTGGACAGGGATGAAGAAGATCACAGGCTTCAGGCAGAGGGATGATCGGACCGATAAAGGTCTGGACAGAGCCAATGAACTGAACACATTCGTCAATAGGTTCAGTTCAGTAACAAGCTCAGCATCCTCCTCTCCTGCTCACAGCCACACAGACATCCCACCCTCCTTTGACCCACAGCTGTCCAGTAACACTTCAAATTTTTTATCTTCCACCTCAGCCCTAGACCCTTCTGCTTCTACATGTTTGCCTTCAACCATATCAGAAGATGCTGATACTTCCTTTGCTTCCCCCTTCCACCTGTGTGTCGCAAGAAGTCAGGTGAAGATGCAACTGGAGAGACTGAATCGGAATAAGGCTGCAGGTCCAGATCATGTCAGCCCTAGAGTCCTGAAGGCCTGTGCAGAGCAGCTCTGTGGGATTCTGCAGCACCTCTTCAACCTTAGCCTGGCCCAGAAGAAGGTTCCGGTGTTGTGGAAGACCTCACGTCTTGTTCTGGTACCAAAGAAAACTCACCCATCAGTCCTCAATGACTATAGACCTGTTGCCCTGACATCTCACATGATCCTTCCTGTCCACAGCAATCAGCATCTTCAACGGCTCTTTGAGGAAACTTTCATAATGAGCTACAACATTTAATTTCCCTTTGGGATTAATAAAGTATTTTTTAATTGAATTGAAGAATAGTGGTGAAATATCCAGGCAGAATTATGCCAGAAGCTTAACGGCTGTTAAAAGGGTGTGGTTACTCTGAAACTTGCTAACGGACAGGGGTTAAAATTGCCCTCAAGCTTGTTTGTACAATTTCAAGCCTGATTGGCTTAGATTAAATTAACATAAAATTCAAACTTGTGGGCTAAATTCTAGATTTTAAAAATAAATACGATAAATGTTGTATTCTCATTGCACTCTGGGATAAGGACAGCAAAATGCATCTTTAAAGGCCTAAAGTTAATATAGCCTTCATATCTATGATGAGTGTAAGTAAGCTACCGGCCAGCACTGTATATTCACCAATGTTAAAGGTTCGATGTTACATTTCTTTGCTAAAATTCAGAATTTTTTATTTAAGAGACATTTTTACACATTTTCTGTTCAGTCAGTTATTACTCTTTGTATTGCATTCTTGGAAAAAAAAAAAAACAGAGGCCACACATCTATAAATAACTGTTAGCTTCTTAAATTTTTTTTAGATACAAACTTTCATAGAAAACAGTCTTTGGTGTTTATTTCCACTTTTAAACAGGATTAGAAGAACAAGGTGCAATCATCAGAGGTCCAATCTAGACGCGGATAAGGAAGCCCAGATTGAGGCTCGTTGGGATCTGAATGGTCTCCAGAGCCACAGAGGAAGGCGTGAATGGGAATGTGACAGAGAATATCTTCTTGGCGTCCATCATTAGGCTGGAGGACTCATCTCTGCCTTTCAAAAGGTTCTAAAGAGCAGAAAAAGAGTTAACTCCTTATTACATGTAAGCCGGACGACAAAAGACTGTTGTTTAAGACCTTACTTTAATAGTGATGATGAACGCGTTTGACACTCTTTCTTCAAACTCAATCACAGGGGTGTACAAGGTCAAGATTTTAACAATCTGTAAAAAAAAAACAAACAAACAAGATCAGAGTGCGTAGGAAATATCATGTATAAAGGTTTAAAAGGTGGAATCTTTTCTGGTGCTGGACCTGTGCTGTGGTGAGGGAGGAGCACATGCTGCAGATTGCTTGGGCATCAGCTTCAGTGTTTTTCTTGATTTGTAAAAGCTGTGCGGCCTGTATGAGAGGATCTAGAGTTTCCTTTGCACCAGAGTCGGTCAGCTTTCTCTCTGCCAGCCACTCTTCCAGCTGCCAAACGTTGTACCTGCGCCCAGAGCAGTGGACAAGAGACAAGTCAGAATCAATGTTGATACCTTGCAAACCCATTTATACCTCTGAAACATTTTCACATTTCCATTTAACGTTCACTCCGATACCCCCAACTAAAAGTGGAAAATTTTCATTGTAGGTTTGATTTAATTTACAGTCAATGAGAAACAGCCAATGTAAGGAAACCATTTAATTGTGATAATCTGGCTAAATATTGCAATGAATGTGTCAATTATGGCTAACCCAGTTCAGGACTATATCTTTTTCCTCATCACAATGTCCTCCATGCTTTGTGAGCTTTAGCATCTCAGGTGTGCAGCGAGGGAAGTGAAAGTCTAAATGACTAAAGATATTATTGGCAGGCAGAAATGGATAGTAAGGCACTTGAAATATAATTTCCGAGCAGTGATTTGCAGTATTGCACACATTTACACTGCAATGACAACTGCCATTCAATATAATGTGTAAACTGCCCATCTGTAGCCTCCATCGTATTTAGTTTTAGGGTTACTGTGATCAGTGTTTTCCTTGCAGTACCTGATCTGTAGGCCTTTACCCCAAGAGCACATGTCCTTCCTCAGCAGCAGATTATTCAGTGTCACGGCAGAGATGATGTAAAACTGCTGTCTGACCACCTGTTTGATGATGTCTGAGTCCATCCCGTGTTGATTGATGGTGGTGTGGAAGAAGCTGAGATGCTGCAGGAGGACTTCCACTGTCACAGCCTCCTCCGGGAAATTGGAGCTCCTCTTTCTCAGGCCGGTTGGTTTGGAGCCTAAAACTCCCTGTACTGTCTCATGCTCCAGCATGCACGGTACTACAAACAAAATTTCAAATTGTTCAGACATATTGCCTTAAAAAGTTATTCATATAACCTTAACTATTCACATTTTGTCATGTTACAACCTCAAACTTCACTGAAGTTGATCAGGATTATATGTGATAGACCAAGGCAAAGGAGTGCCTAATTGTTAAGTGGAAGGAAAATAAAACAATAATTTTTAACATTTATCACGAATAAGAATCTGAAAAGTTTGACGTGCATTTATGTTTAACCTCAATACTTTATAGAACCACCTTTCACTGCTTTCAGCTGCAAATCTTCTGGGGTATGTCTCAGCCAACTTGGCACACCTAGGAACTGACATTTTCACCTGTCTTTGGAAAACAGCTCACTCAGTTAGATTGAACATCTGAGAACATCACATTTCAATTCTTGTCACAAGGGTCACATCTAGATTTAAATGTGGACTTTGATTAGACCTTTTGAACATATGAATGTGCTTTGATCTAAACCATTCAATTGTAGTTCTAGCTGAAGGTTTAGGGTCACCGTCCTGCTGGAAGGTGAACCTCTACCTCTTAGTCTCAAATCTTTTGAAGCCTTTAACAGATTTTCTTCCACCATTGCCCTTACTATCCACCCTCCCATTAACACTAACCAGTTACCCCATCTCTGCTGAAGAAAAGCATCCCTACAGCTATTAAAACCACCACCGTGTTTCACCACGTGTATAGGATGTTTAGGGTGATGTGCAGAGTAGTTTTCCGCTAAACTGCATTTTGAATGTTGACCACAAAGTTACACTTTGGTCTTATCTGACCAGACCACTTTCTCCCTCAGGTTGGCTGTGTCCTCTACATGGTTTGTGGCAAACATCTTATGGTTTTCTTTTATGAATGGCTTTTTTCTTACAATCTTCAACAAAAGTCAGATTTGTGGACTGCACAACTAATAGTTGTCTTGTCAACAGATTATCCCTCTGCAACTGTAGACCTCTTTGGGTCCCCCAGAGTTACAATGGACCTCTTGGCTGCTTCTCTGAATAATGCTCCCCTTACCCGACCATAGCCATGCCTCAGTAGGACTGCATTTCTGCTCTACATTTTCCATTTCAGGATAATGGATTGAACAGTCCTCTGTAAGACAGAGGCATTATTTTATAAGCCAACTCTACCTTAAACCTCTCCCTATTTATATCTTTGATCTGTGTGGGTTTTCATGATGCTGCTCGTTCCCTAATGTCCTTCAAAAATCCACTGTGACCTTCCCAGACCTGCTGGATTTATACGGAGGCTAAATTAGGCCTATCTTTGCTAACTAGGTGAACTTTGGAGGCAGTTAGTTGCACTGGATTTTATTTAGGGGTATCAGAGTAAAGAGCACTGAATACAGATGTACACCACTAATTAAACATTTTAGCTTGTAAATTATTTTAAAAAGCATGCATCTTTTTCCTTCCACTTCACAATTATGTGCTGCTTTGTGTCGGTCTATCACATAAAATCCTAATAAATACATTGAGGTTTGTGGCTGTAACATGTAAAGTGTACACTGTAAGTTATGCATAGTGACATTATGTCCTCTTACCTATCAGGGGTATCAGGATGTTCTCCATGCTTTTGATGAGCTGACGGTAAATTTGGATGGCCAGATCACCAAAAAGCTGATGGTACTCTGACAGCTCAAAATTTGCCAGGCTTTGCTCATTCTGCTTAGCAGTGTTGTGCACCATAAACACCTACAGTGGAGATGATTTACATGAACATACAGGGTTACTTGAGGCACAGGTAGCTCTGAACACATAGGAGTAGTGCTTTACCCTGATGCTCACCTCATCTCCGCTGTACTGCTTCAGACAGTGCATTAACCGGCACGTGTTGGCCAGCCAGAAGGAGACCACCTCAAAATCATTTCCTTTTTTCTGCAGGAACAACTTTAGTAAAAACTGATCTAAAAACAAACCCTGACATTTGATTTTAACTGATCAAAGTTAAATACCGCACCTTGATGACCCCTTTGATGCTGCTGATGGTAGAATTGAGGAGAGTGCTGAGTCTCCTGTCGTCGTTCACGTTGTCTGCATATCGAAGGCACATGAAGATGATGAAGGCAGGAAGCCCAGGAGTGAAGCTGACTGCGACGCCACGAGGCTTCAGATCTGTGAGGATTACAGCGTTCAGTGAAAAAATCCTGATCCACTTTTATTAAATGAAACAGACTGGCTGTTTGAACAGCACAAACCTATGACCAGGTTTTTAAGCAAACGGCTCGTGTCCCCCTCCTTGAACTCCAACATGCCCTGGAACTCCTTCTCCTTGCGGGTTATATGCACAGGCCTGACAGGGGTGCTCGTCACAGAAGAGCCAATTATCTGGTGAGAGCTCGCTAAATGAAACAGAGAAACGATGCGAGCAACGACCGGTATTGTATTGTATTGTTTTAAAACATGGGTACTCTGTTCTGATGCAGTTTGACTGGATTACCTTCTAGATCTTCCACTTTTTTCATGTACAGTTTGAGTTGTTTTTTCAACTTGCGTATTGTTTTATCTTGATTTTCTTGTTGCTCCATTCGTTCCTAAAATTATTCAAGGAAAAATAACTTCAATATATGTCTGAATATTATGTGTTTTTAAAGACTTCCTAATTCCAGCATGAACAGGACTGGCAGCTACATCAGAATTTGAACTCTGATAAAACTTGGTTTGCAGTAACACAAAAAGGAAGAAGGACCAATCTTAAACCGTTTAAAATCCAGCAAACAAACCCACCAGATTCTCAGTCGTGAGCCGTGTTATCTCGTGCTTCAGGCTTGCCTCCACTCGGGCATCATCAGGCAAAAGGAGGCTCTGAGCCAGCAGCTTTTGTTGTTGCTCCTTTTCAGTCCTCAGTTTGTTCATCTCCTCCTCTAGCTTCCTGTACTTCTCACTGTGAAGACACTCCTGCTCCTGCATCTGGGTCTCCAGAAGCCTGGAGGATGTATGGATGGTGCTCAGGTCCGTATACAGCCATGGTAAAAATAAACTATGACCACTCAGTTGGTTGGTTCTAGTGTTTTATCATACAAACTTCGCGGTGTGTATATCAACAAAGATAATAGAAAAGTTTGTAAAAAAGTTTAGAAAGTATATTCCCAAATCCCCAGATAAGAATAAAAGATGTACAAAAGCAAACATATTTATTTTCTTTTTACTGTGACTGTATTATGAACCAAACTAAATCCTAGTAGAGGATGTTGCATTATTACCTATTGGTCTCTTTCAACCCTTCATAAGCAAGCCACAACTCTCCATCTTCATTCAGTGTATGAATATCAGTGGACCTGCAAGCATCAGAAAATCACAAACGTAGTCAGCTGATTTACTGAAAATGTACAAAGAGGACTGGTTCTTAAAGCAACAGCAGATGGTTGAGGTTATGTGAAAAGAAATAACAAAAAAAAACAAGCATGGGTGTTGTCACAGTTATTTAAAATTCACTCCGATGAACTTAAACATCCAGAAGGCGTGCTGTTTAAAGCTACTAGTCAAACTTTTCTGCAGCAATCAAGCAAATCCCCGTTAGATTTCATTTGTCAACAATAAAACAACAATGGTCAGCTTCTATCTGTTTTGTTACGCTGTTGCTAAATAAAATTTTAATGATTTATCAAATGACTGAGCTCTGTTATGCTTCTTTGGAGACAAAGCCCACACAGGTTGTACGTCTTTGTATTTCCTTTTCCTACATTTTGTTTAAAGATCATAAATGAATTGTTTACTACATTTTTTCAAAGCTGCTTGGCAGGACGCAGAATAAAAACAGAGCCAAGTGGTTCTTACCTGTCAGGATCTTGGAATGAGTGGATTTCACCGAGATCCAGTTTCACACCTTCTCCAAGTACAGAGCCCTGGAGTTAAGGTTACACATGAAGTCTATATCATTATTTTTAATTAATAGTTACTTTATTGAGGACATTTTTATTGGATTATAAATAACAAATGCAGGCCATATAACTTCTCACCCTGTGCTTAAGAGCTTCCTGACGGACCATATGTGAACGAAGGAGCAACACCTCCTCTTTACGCATCTCCAGCTCCTCGTTGGAAGAGCTGAGTTGTTCCAGCAGGATGTTGTAGGGCAAAGAACCAGGAGCAGGGGGCGCCATATCACTGTTCTCACTGGTCAGAGACTTCCTCAGCTCACTGAGATCCTGCTTCAGTTTCTTGTTCTCTGACTCCAGCTCTTGCCGCTACATTAAAACAGACTGAGAATCATAACTTGGTACTGAAAACCATTTGTTTAAATGGGATTACTGAAACAAAGTCACACCTTCAATTTTTCTACATCCAGTTCTGTTCTGCCAGCTGTTGTCTGCTTCTCCACCTCCTTATTTGTTTTAGACAGAGACACATGATTCAAACATGAAATAACTAAACAGAGGAACTACAAAAATCTTTACAGGAATTTCATACTTTTGCTTTTTCATGTTGGGCCTCCTCTTTTTTATCCAGCTGTTGCCATAAAGATCGATTTTCCTTCTCTAGCTCCTTCACTCTTTTTTGTTGCTTCAGAAGAATGGGCAGGTCCACTTTTGTCTGCACCTTATCCTGCTAAAAAATTGCCAAATTTTAATTGATAGATCCTCTTAATGTAACTGAAATACTGCACTGTAAGCATTAGAAACACAGATAAGGGAAGACTTCAGCCACAGTAGTAAATTACTAGAAAATGAAGCACAAGGGACATGTTTTCTACTCTATCATGCATAGATCACTTCAATCAATTATGATATACAGGTCCTTCTCAAAAAATTAGCATATTGTGATAAAGTTCATTATTTTCTATAATGTAATGATGAAAATTTAATATTCATATATTTTAGATTCATTGCACACTAACTGAAATATTTCAGGTCTTTTATTGTCTTAATACGGATGATTTTGGCATACAGCTCATGAAAACCCAAAATTCCTATCTCACAAAATTAGCATATTTCATCCGACCAATAAAAGAAAAGTGTTTTTAATACAAAAAACGTCAACCTTCAAATAATCATGTACAGTTATGCACTCAATACTTGGTCGGGAATCCTTTTGCAGAAATGACTGCTTCAATGCGGCGTGGCATGGAGGCAATCAGCCTGTGGCACTGCTGAGGTCTTATGGAGGCCCAGGATGCTTCGATAGCGGCCTTTAGCTCATCCAGAGTGTTGGGTCTTGAGTCTCTCAACGTTCTCTTCACAATATCCCACAGATTCTCTATGGGGTTCAGGTCAGGAGAGTTGGCAGGCCAATTGAGCACAGTGATACCATGGTCAGTAAACCATTTACCAGTGGTTTTGGCACTGTGAGCAGGTGCCAGGTCGTGCTGAAAAATGAAATCTTCATCTCCATAAAGCTTTTCAGCAGATGGAAGCATGAAGTGCTCCAAAATCTCCTGATAGCTAGCTGCAATGACCCTGCCCTTGATAAAACACAGTGGACCAACACCAGCAGCTGACACGGCACCCCAGACCATCACTGACTGTGGGTACTTGACACTGGACTTCTGGCATTTTGGCATTTCCTTCTCCCCAGTCTTCCTCCAGACTCTGGCACCTTGATTTCCGAATGACATGCAGAATTTGCTTTCATCCGAAAAAAGTACTTTGGACCACTGAGCAACAGTCCAGTGCTGCTTCTCTGTAACCCAGGTCTGGGGAATGCGGCACCTGTAGCCCATTTCCTGCACACGCCTGTGCACGGTGGCTCTGGATGTTTCTACTCCAGACTCAGTCCACTGCTTCCGCAGGTCCCCCAAGGTCTGGAATCGGCCCTTTTCCACAATCTTCCTCAGGGTCCGGTCACCTCTTCTCGTTGTGCAGCGTTTTCTGCCACACTTTTTCCTTCCCACAGACTTCCCACTGAGGTGCCTTGATACAGCACTCTGGAAACATCCTATTCGTTCAGAAATTTCTTTCTGTGTCTTACCCTCTTGCTTGAGGGTGTCAATAGTGGCCTTCTGGACAGCAGTCAGGTCGGCAGTCTTACCCATGATTGGGGTTTTGAGTGATGAACCAGGCTGGGAGTTTTAAAGGCCTCAGGAATCTTTTGCAGGTGTTTAGAGTTAACTCGTTGATTCAGATGATTAGGTTCATAGCTCATTTAGAGACCCTTTTAATGATATGCTAATTTTGTGAGATAGGAATTGTGGGTTTTCATGAGCTGTATGCCAAAATCATCCGTATTAAGACAATAAAAGACCTGAAATATTTCAGTTAGTGTGCAATGAATCTAAAATATATGAATGTTAAATTTTCATCATGACATTATGGAAAATAATGAACTTTATCACAATATGCTAATTTTTTGAGAAGGACCTGTATAACTTGAACGGAAGTTATGTAATCCAATTTTACAGTCATGTTTAAAAAAAATTTGCTTTCATTTCTAGGGTTGTACGTGCACTTTGGCCGTTTATCTGCTCTGAGACATTTAGCTCCATATTAACACCAGACCAACAAGGAATGACATCGACAGCTCAGACTGCTGCAGCTCATCAAGCAAGGAGACATAGAAGGTCCTCTTCAGACATCTATTCACTATTTAACACATAAAAATCTTATTTGTAATTAGGAAATATTCCAGACATGTACAGTTTGGCTGGGATACTCCTAGTGATATTCTAACAAGTTTATCTCAAGATTAGGCCATGCGAAACTCTGACTGTCAACACAATACACATCTAATTTCAGACTAAAGAAGCCACAGTTAGCTTGTTAAGTGTTGAATTTCATGATGATCAAATTAAACAGACAAGACATTTTTCCTACATTTGTTTGCTGTGGCAAAGGAAACCATCTTTCCACTAATAAGAACAACAGCACAGCTTAGCTGTGCAAAAGGGAATCTGAACAATCTTGCATTCAACTTATAATGTTGAAAGAGAAACATGGCCTGCGATTAATGGTTCAAAAGTCAGGAGATCGGGTTATTACCAGAACCCCTTCGTTCCACCCCGTCACCCTTGTCCTTCAGAAGCTGCACAGGATTCAGGTTAACTAACGAATTCAAAATTCTCCTGTATGCATTCAAAGCCTTTCATAACCTCACCCTCCCTATGTGCCAGATCTCCTGCATGTTGACTCCCACTCCGTTGGGTCATCTTCTACGATCCACCTCACCATGCCTTCCAGCCGTCTCAGCACCATCGGGAGGAGACCATTCGGCCACTCTGCTCCCTAAATCTAAAAACTCCGTCATCCAAATATTTACTTTCTACCTGTGTTTAAATCCTCCCTTTATTGTTATTATTTTTATTATTATTATTAATACAACCATAAAATTACTTTTGACAGATACGAGATCAGGAGGGCTATCAAAAAATAAATTCCCACCAACCATACTGAATTAAAGCAACATTGTAGAAAAAAAAAATGGGACAAAATTTTGTCCTCAAAGGTGTGTGAAACTGATAAAGTTATACTGAGAATTAGTTTAAGTGCATAAAATGCTTCATCAAAGAAGTCGATAAAGGGCTGGAATTTACTTTTTTTGCTGTAAATGACAACTCATTGAAGCTAATCAGAAGTTCAGACGACTAAAATGTTTGGCACTACAAAAAGTAGTATATTTCCTTTAAACAAAACACCTATTGTTGTCCATAAAAGCAGACTAAAGTCACACTCATATCTGCGGATGGTGAATATTTTACCTCTGCTGTGGGGTTGTGTTCATCTTCAGTAGAACTCAAACTTTGAGAAAACTCAGATGAGTTACTGCTGTAGTTGGAGTCCGTTCTCTGGTGACTGCATTTGCTTGAAATCTTGTTGGGAACAAAAAGGAACTTTTAAGATAAAGTCGAATAATATTATTATGCAGGAACATTTACAGACTACTGTAGTCTACTTATATTTCTCAAAAAATAAAATCCAATTAAGAGTCATGCTTGAGAAATTACTAAATTATTCCTCTAAATGAAAAATTTTCACAGCATGACAAGTGAAAAAAAAAAACTGCTCCCGACTATGCTAGTGTAACTGTGGATTCTTCTCTACCAATCACTGGACGTAAACAGAGAAAACAACAAACAGCTGGGTGAGCTTTGGATTAAACATCAGTTTTAAACTTTCTTCATCAAAACTTAGTTTCTTTTAACTGGAACTTGTATGACCAAGTCAAATTTGATATACATTGCCTTGCAATAGTATTCATACCTCTTGTACTTGTTCACATCTTGGCATTTTACAACCACAAACCACAGTGCATGTTATTGGAAAATTATGTGATAGGCCGACAAAAAGTATCAGATATTCGTGAAGTGGAAGGAAAATGATGCATTGTTTTAACAAACCTTTCGGAAATAAATAGAAAAGCAGACCATGCATTTTTTTATTTAACCTGCTTCACTGTTATACTGTTAGAAAAGATTCCAGTGCATCTAAACTTATGAGCCGGGCAGAGTGAGAATTAATCAGAGGGGCAACCAAGAGGCCAATCCTAACTATGGAGGAGCTGCAGAGGTTTACAGCTCAGGCGCAAGAATCTGTCAACAGGACAACTAGTCGTGCACTTCACAAATCTGGCCTTAATGGAAGAGTGACCAGAAGAAGACGATGGCTGAAAAAAGCCATAAGAAGTCCCAAATGCAGTTTGCAACAAGCCATGCAGGATGTGTGGAAGAAGGCGCTCTGATTAGATAAAATCAATATTAACTTTATGGCCTACATGCAAAAAACTATGTGCATGGCCAAACTAACACTGCACATCACCATGAACACCCCTACACCCATAGTGAAGTGTGGTGGTGGCAGCATAATGCTGTGGTGATGGTTTTCTTTAGCAGGGACCGGAAAGCTGGTCAGAGTTGCTTAGAAGATGGATGGAGCTAAATACAGGGTAATCATAGAAGAAACCTGCAAAAAGACTTTGGCCTGGGGTAAGGCAGGAATCACACAGCCAATATCCAGACATGAATCAGATTGAGAATCTGTAGCAACACTTGAAGATTGCTGTTGACAGACACTCATCCAATCTGACTGAGCCTGAGCTGTTTGCAATAAATGAAAGAACATTTCTGTTTTTGGATGTGCAAAGTTCGTAGAGACACACCCCAAAAGGCAGCTTCATTTGTGAATGTATAATGTTGTCTCCACTTTACAATGATGCACCACTTTGGACTGATCTATCATATAAGATCCGATTAAAAAGCATTGAACACTTGTGTTGCAATATGTAAAGGTTCAAGGAATATGGTTGATTCTCAAGGCACTTCATATGTGCTCTTTATAACTCTCAAATAAGCTTGTGTTGCCATACAAAGAAAATCTTCCTTACTATACTGACGCTCATCTCCTCCTGGAGGTCCTTGTGCCGTTCCTCCAGTTGCAGATGTTCACTCAGCAGATTTTGGTAGCGAGAGCGCTCTTCTGTTAAATCCTTCTCCAGTTGTTTGGTGTTCTCCAAGTTAGTTTTTACTTCTGAGGAAAAGCAATTCATTTTAATTAATGTTTTACTTAATTTCTAACACTTAAACATATCGATCTTTAAAGATTCAATAGCTCCAGTACCTTTCAACTGCTGAGCCTGTATGGAGAATTCCTCGTTCAGTTCTTCTATGTTGCTATTTAGCAAGTTGTTCTTCATATTCAGCTCATGGATCGTCTAGAAAAAGACATAGTTACATGTTTTTAGTAATTTGTCTGTTTGGGCTTTAAGAGATGAAAACATAACCACTACATTAACAGCAATCAAAACCTACAAGTTAAAGGCTAAAGCAGATAAATGTGGAATAACTGTTTGTTTAAAAAACAACAACTGATTTTTAGGATAAATGAAAGAGAGCTCCAATCTTCAAGCATTCTTTGCAGGCACATTTATGACATATCATAACAGCCAGAAATATAATAAAGAATAATAAAAATAACTTACAACCTCAAATTTGCGAAATGAAAAAAAACTAAGTAAATTTAAAGCTTAAAAAAACTTGAACATTGTGAAAATGAGTCTAAATCTATTCATCTGAATGTTTCGGAAGGTAATTTCTCCACATTCCAGATCATTAGATTGTATGCTAAAAATAACCAGTTATAAAGCACCTTATATTGGCAATGTTTAAAGCCTACCTCTTGCGTCCGTTCTTTGAAAGTCTTTGTCTGCACCTCCAGGTCTTCCTTCTCTCTGCGGCTACTTTCCAGCTCCTCCTGAAGGAAGGAGAGCTGCTCCAGCAGCGAAGGAACCGTCTCAGCTTTAGCTCTGGCCTCCTGCTCTGATCTGCGCAGGTTTTCTATATCTCTGCACTGTTTTTCTCTCTCAGTAGTGTGGGTCTTCTCCAGAACACTAAGCCTCTCTGTGAGCTCTCCGTGTTCTTTATGCTGCAGGGGGAGACATGGACACATGATTTGCATGTGATATGACAACGCCGATGAATCCAGTGTTTTATTAGAGGCATTCTTTTAGTTGATTACACAGTAAATTACAGAGAAATACACGTTTTTGTTTCCAATGATGCACCACAGGGTTTTTATGCACCGCTTTTCCAAAATCTAATTTACAGAATCTGGGAAAAAGCACAGGTTTTAAAATGGAGGGGAGGGAGGTGGGGAATGGGTAATGGAAAGACAGATTGATGCCTGGAAACTTGAAAAATTACATTCTATATTTGTGATGGGATCCCTGACACCAATGAATTGAAAAGGAGCCCAAATTGGCCACATTTCCTTGGTACGTTTTGGTCCACTTATTGTATTAGTATAAATCAAAGTTGATCAGGTTCATGTGTTAAAAAACAAAGTGAACAGATGGGTTTGATTGTGGTATAGTTGGAAAGTTAAAATCTAAATCATTCAATTTCACAATCAGCAGGTCAAGTCTTAAAGCAAACAGGAAATCTCTGTTGACCTATAAAACCCTGATCGGCACATCTCCTCTCTATACTCCCACAAAACTCACTTGTTCATTTATCTTGTGCTGCAACTGCATGATCTTGTTCTCCATGCCAATGTTGAGCTTTTTGAAGTGCTCCACGGATCGCGCCTCCACTTTCAGCTTCTTTAATTCTTTCTTGGCCATCATGCGGCGCACACAGCTCTGCAGCAGGATGACAGCCTTCATGGAGCGTCTGAAACGCTGCTTGGCCAACCAGCCTCTCACCGCCTTTTGAATTACCACTGCCTTGTGCTCATGCAGCAACTATGGAAAGAAACACAAAGTAAAAAAAAAACTACTTTCTTTTCAAAACATGCCACTACAACTGCTGGTGTGCATGTGAGACTGGTATATAGATGACACGTTACAAACTATCAAGTGTGTATCTTCAGGATTAATGTTTTCCCAACAGAATGTTTCTATGAAATAAACACAGCTGCAAACAATCAGTTGCTTTAGTAAAATTGCAGATCAGTGTAGACCTGATAATTAAATTTCAATCATACATAAAAAAGAAATCTGAAAGACATATTTTCTAAACTGTTTACTTTTATGGTACATTAGATATTATCAGTTGTCACAAAAACTTGTTTTTTAAAATGATAAAAGGCAAAAAACACATTTGTGACTTTTTTTTATTTTATTTTATCTGCTCTAAAATTAACCAAATGTGCAAAATTTTAATGCAACAAAGTAGTCTAATTTTTGTAAATCATCGTAGATTCAAAATAAAATAAAAATAAAGAGTCTTGCATAATTGTTTTATTAGAAGACAGGCATATGTTTTCCTACTTTTTTGGATCTAAGCTCAGCAACAAAAACTGTATATGGGTCACTATTTCTTCTAAAAGGCTTGATGTATTTAACCAAGTTTAATCAATGGGTCTGCTTTTGAGAAATGTTTGTGGTAGTACTTACTACTAAAATTAAAATGAAAATACTTTGTGTTGTAGCTATTGTTTTTTTTTTAAGAAGACTGTGTAAAAATTAGGGAAAAAACCCTGATCTGCATAAAATAACCTGTGATGCAGGCTAAATTTGCTCCATTCTTGTATTGTGATCAGGCCCCTGTGATCATTACACACAAACATTATACAATGTGTATCTGTTAAGCCCACAATCTAAATAATTAAGATCTTCTGTTTACTTACAGTTTATTTTGACCATACAATGATATTTTAAAGAGATCTTAGTGTAAAAACAAAATATTTTCAACCTTATTAGTCTTGACTTTACCTTAAAGTACTGCTTCCTGGCCATATGACCCCTCCAAACACGCTGAATAGTGACAGCTGCAGAGCGCTGCTGCAGGAAGCATCTCTTTTTAGACCACATTCGCATGTTGCGCTGAATAACAACAGCTGCTTTGGTCTGCCGCAGAAACTTGACATAACTAAAAGAAGGACACAAAAAACACACATAAAAAATCTTCTGACATGTATGCTGCTTCTAAACCTGTTGTTTACAACTTTCACCCACCTGCGTGCTTGGTGGGCCCGTACATGCTTCTGAATGATGATGGCGGATTCTCTCATCCTCAGATACTTTCCGCGAGCGAGCCAGCAGCGGATGGTCTTCTGGATGCTGACACAAGCTGAACGCAGTTTGTCAGAACGCAGCTTCTCCAAGTAAGCCACCAGGCCAGCCCTGAAGAAGATCTTGCTTTTGCCAAACTGGTACTTCTGTTGGTCCTAAGAACAAAACACAAAATACAGTCATAGATGTGACATATGGCTTAAAAAAGACACAGTCTGCTTTACTTCAAACACACCTTAATAAGTTTTTCCATGAGATTTTTGCAGGTTTGTTTTCTATCAGGCAGCACTTCCTTTTGCTTCATCAGGACTCGATAACGGCCAAAGAATTCCTGATAGGTCCATCTGAGGTGTGCATTATAAATTAAGCAGGAGAAGGTACATTCTAACCTTAGTCCCAACATGTTTATCATAAAAAAAGAAACTTGTGTTAACAGATTTGTAAAAAGTGCTGCTGATAACCTGGATGGGAATCCTGCTGCAGAGATACGGATTGTTTCCAGGACGCCACATGCTCGAAGCTGCTGGACAGCTCTCACCGGGTCCAAACTTTATTTAAAAAACACACATCATTGAATGTAGAAGTGTTTTATTTGTGCCTTTAGATGATTAAAGGAAACAGAGAAGCAGGTAATCCTCACGTGAACGGAGTTTTAATGTCATTTGGTTTGATGCAGCGCACATAATGAGGCGTTGTAGCATTTAGTGTGTCCATTAGCAAGTGCAGAGACTGTCGAAACTAAAAGAAAAGACAATGATAAATCATTTTTCAGGATATAAAAAAAATTGAAATTTTAAAAGCCCTCAAATTTTATCATCCATCCTTTCAGAAACTGTATAAAAATGGAATTATGACTGTTATCGCACCATCAATCTTGTAATGTAATGGCCTCACCTGCAGTCCAACAGTCTTCTTAGTGTCCTTTTGAGCCTTCCCAGCTTTTCCAGTAGTACCAGAAAACTTGTTAGTTGACACTTTTGTTTTTTCTTCATCCTCGAACAGTTTTAGCAGCAAATCAAACTGAAAAACAAAATCATGTTTACTTGATAAAGGCAACCAGCCAAAGCTAAAAGTAGTCACCGAACAGCAGATGGCAATGTTTCTGGTTTAAAATTCAGATGTGGGAGTATTTCCTCCAGTAGTTACATCTAAACAATTCCAGGGTGTGTGCCCACAAGTTTGCAGCCCATAAATTACTCATCGCTCATTTATTCTCAGCAACTGGGCTGTCAAAAGCATTAAAATCCAATAAAACTTCCAGTGGCCTCCAGAACAAATAAGTAATAATACATGGCTAGAGGGGAGACTAGTCTGAATAAGAGAAGCACATGGTTTCACCTTGCTCTTTTTCAGCACATTAATCTGTTCCTCGTTGACTGTGTCCTTATTTTTCTCCAGGAATCCGACACACTGGTACTCCACCTAGGCACAAAGGAACAGCTCACAGAAAGGGGGCAATCATAGTCGAAAAATGGCAAAAAATTAAAAATAATATTGCTCATGCTCCTAATTACAAGTAATATGTGTGTGGTACAATACAGAAATATTATTAGGGCTGAGCTGTGATGCGTGCAGCACATCTGAGTAAATTGCAGTGCAAACGTATTTGCAGTTTTCCATGCAAGGGATACAGCAAACTTGTGAAAAGAAGATGCTTTGCTCAGGTGAAACCAAAACTGAATTTTCTGGCCTAGAACCACTCCCCTTTGTGAGGCCAAAATCTAACATTGTTCATCACCCTGAACACACCATCGTTGTGGTGGAACACGGTGGCTTCAGCTTCATCCCACCATTCTCTTGAGACATGGGAGATGCTTTCCTTTAGCAAGAACAGAGAAGTTGGTCAGAGTTAATAGGAAGATTAATGGAGCTACATACAAGGCGATCCAGTAAGAAAACTTGTTAGAGGGTTCGAAAGACTTGAGACCGGGGTCACAGGGTCACCTTACAGCAGGACAACCCTGAGCTACAAGGGTGCGGTTCAGCTTAGGGCTCGGTGATATAGACTTAAAAGGTTTATCCTGATATTTTGTGGCATTTATTTTAATAACAATAAAACTGAGGATAAAAATGATTTTTAAACCATTGTAATTTTTCTTGCTATCATTTGCATGGCTGGAGCAAAATGTCACAGCAGTCAAAACTCTACCAACAAAAATACTGCTTCAAATCCTGATAAACCAAATAAGAAAAGTTAAAACCAAAACAAATAAAAATCAACAAAGAACAACCTACCCGTTATTGAATAGGCTACTTTACGAGACCAGGTACATGAAGTATTGCAACTTTATTTCAAAGCAGCACAAAATACCCGCTTATAATCATTTTTAAATATTTTTATTGCTGCTTTTAAGGCACCAACAGTGAAAACAAAATTGTAAAAGTAACAATCTCAAAAATACTTTTAGTTTTTGGGGTAGGTAGACATCATCATGGAGGGTTTATCACAGTCACGATAAATCGAAATTCCTGTGCGATAAAAAAAAAAATCCAGATAACGATAAACGGTGCAACAACTGCCTGTCCCTAGTTAACATCAAAGTGTATTCATGTGTTAGAGCGGCGTAGTCAAACTCCAGACCTAAATTCATTTGAGAATCTGAAGCAAGAGTTGAAAAGTGATGTTCACAGTGATGCTCATCTGTTCACAGACACTTTCCATTTCTGGAAAGTGTCTGTGAACAGATGAGCAAAAATGGTAATGACAAACCTCAAAAGACTTGCAACTGTTGCAAAATTTTGATTCGGAATACACCTACACATATGTACATGTCACACTTTTCTATGTATCTTTTTTCTTTCAATTTACAATTATATACTATTGTTAGCCAGTAAAATCCGAGGTATGGAGTTTTAATGTGGAAAAACGTCAAAAGGTCTAAACAATTTTCAACGAACTGCAGAAAACGGAGTATTCACCTATAAATAACTTAATTCTTTCCAGCTGGAAATGAATGTCAGACTTAATAACATCTGCAACTCCAAACATAACTTCAGAAGGCCCTCTGTGTGGGCTCCTCTAACCACTGAACTACAGTGCAGCTTCCCGATGTACCACAGAGTTAGATTTTACCTTGTCAGCAAAGTGGTGGATGATGAAAGCTTTGTTTGATAACCTGGGTTTATCAAAGTAAGTGTTCTGCTTCAAGTGGGTGTTGTACAGTTTCTGAGCCCATGTGTCGTCAGAGCCTTTGGGCATCTGCGGAAACAGGAAGAGCTGACACATCAGTTAGTCATGGCATTAGTCATAACCTGTGGTAGAGAGCTCAGAGAGTGGTGTACACATTTCCAGTGGCGGCTTGTACAAATAAAAAACAATAGTGCCATTTTACTTTGCACTCCTCATCCAGAAGGTCCAGGATGCCAAGCTTGGCCTCAATGAGGTTAATGCATGGCTGGTTGTCATAGAAGTCGATCAGGGTCCAGGGAATCTCCTCCTTCATGTATTCCTCTTGTTCAAGCTTGAAGACATGCTGGAGAGAGTGACACGTGAATGATGAGTTCTCTGTTTGGACAAAAAAGTGCATGTTTAGCAGACTAAAAGATTCATACCAGGTTGAACTGCTGCTGAAGCTTTTCATTGGCGTAGTTGATGCAAAACTGCTCAAAGCTGTTGACATCAAATGTTTCAAACCTGAAGAAAAATACATTTAACTCGATGAATGGTGGAGCAATAATAGAAAACCTATGAAGAAGCTGATAAGCGAGACATACCCATAAATGTCAAGCACACCAATAAATGAGCGTTGTTTCACTGCAGATGTTAGGGCATTGTTAATACTGCTCACGATCCAGTTGAAGAGTCTGGCATAAATATGTTTGGCCAGGGCATCCCTGCCATGGACAGCATTTGCTTTAGAAAAAGACTTCACAAAGGTTTCTGTGGTCGTCTGGAGTTTCCTGTGGCATAACCAGTGGGCCATTTCTTCACAGGGTACCCCCATGAGCTCACAGAAAACCATCAGGTGGGAATTATCTGGCTGGGAAGACAGGAGGTAAATCCCTACACATCCTACATGCATGTCTTAGATGAAACAAATGCTCCAAATATAAACTATATAAAAACATATAGTTAAAAATATTCAGTTACTAGTAATCGGTGTTTACCAAGATGCTGCATCTGTCTGCTGACTGATCTTTCACATCCACGTTGCTCAGATGGAGAACAGCTGACAGAATTTGGTAAATTTCCACTTGATCACTTTCACCAATTCCTACAATGTGAGCAAAACAGGAAAAACAATGACTAGTCAACAACTATGTCAAGCAATCTGAAATTATCAAGGATCCTATGTGTTTCTTAAGCTACACAGAAATATATATATATATATCTTGTATAAATCCTGACCTAACAGTGAGAATGCCCTCCTGGTGTTGGACATGTCTTTGGCATCATTGACTCCATCTATGACTGGACTCTGACCCTGGTTAGTGCAGCAGAAGTCATCTGGACAACCTTTAAAACAACAAGCAAGGGGATTTTATTATTTTTCGCCACTTCATAAAAACCTTTTTAAATTTTTTTTATTTTTTTTAAACTGATATTTTATAGACTCAGACCTAATTTGAAGGTCTTAAATTCTGGTAGATGTGAAGAGGCACACAGTTGGTAAAATATATGGTAGTTTCTTTCTCCATGAGCCTAGAAGAAATGCATAAAAAAAGTTGAGTGAGGCTCATACATGGCCAAGTTAAACAGAGCCTTAAAAACCACCTCATTTTGTCACCTTATAACCACAAACTTCAGTATATTCTGTTCGTTTATGTGCTAGACCAACACAAAGGAACATGTCATTGCGAAGCCGAAGAGGATAATCTTAAATCTGTGGTCTTAGATTGCATTTAGCCACCATTTAATCTGCTACCCCTAAATAAAATGCAGAGCAACCAACCACATAAAGTACATGAAGTCCAGTGGTTTGTAGTTTAATCTCAGTATAAATCCAGCTGTCATGTGAAGGCCTCAGAGATTTGTTAGAGAACATTACTGAACAATGTTCATGAAGACCTGTCGACTATGTTAGTGGGCATGTAGCTCCATCCATCTTCCTATTAACTCTACAGAGTTATACAAATCTCAAAAAGTACTGTTATGGCACAACAGCAGACCTACATTGGAGCATTAATCAGACAGGGGTCATGGTCACTCTGGAGGAGCACCAGTTGAGGTGGAGGAATCAGTCAAATGGACAACTTTTAGCTGGGCACTTTACAAACCTGTCCCTAATGAGAGAGTGCAGCAAAAAACACCACTGATAAAAAATAAATACCTTTCCAAGTCTTATTTGTGGTTTGCCACAATTAGTGTAGGGAACAGACCAAACGTGAGGAAGAAGGGGCTCTGCTCAGAAGAGATCAAAACTGAGCTTAATGGCCTTCATGCAAAACGTCTCAGAAAAGTTCAGCCCTAAATCCAGCTGAGATTCTTTGGCAAAACTTGAAATTGATGTTCATAGATGTTCCCCATGCAGTCTGACTGAGCTATTTTGCAAAGACAAAAGTCTATGGATGATCAAAGACTTACAGCAGTAATTTGCTGCAAAAGCTGGTTTTATGAAAGCTGAATGCAAATGCACACCAACATTTCACATTTTGCAATAACAACAAAATGCGAACATCATTTTCCTTCCACTTCATAATGATGTGAAAGTCTGTGTTGCTCCATCGCATAAAATCATATTAAACTAAATTGAAGTTCTAATGTAATATTCTAGTGGCATGAATACTTTTGCAAATAGATGAAGACTTGCCTGAAACACAACTCTGGACTTTTCTAGTAAGTAGGTTCTCATGTTAGCACCGATTATACAGAGATCCTTGTCAAACCCGATCTCAATGTACTTCCCAAAGCGACTGCTGTTGTCATTCCTTGTAGTCTTGGCGTTCCCGAAGGCCTGGAAAACGAATTATACCGTCTGTTAAAACGTAATTTCAAATATGCGTTAGATTTTCCTACAGTGGTAAATTTTACCTCCATGATTGGACTAGATGCAAGAACTCTCTCCTCAACATTGGTCTCTCCAGACGAGCTGCTGACTGTGGCAAAGTAACGCATGGCGTATTTAGCTGAAACCGTTTTGCCTGCACCGGATTCACCACTTACTATGATGGACTGATTCCTTTGATCTCTGTGTAAAACAAACGCAAGAACTTTCAGAAAGCAAATAGAAGTGTTGAGAGAGGGAGAATTTCAAAAACAAATCTGTATTATACTGGCTCTAAAGTGTAAAACAAAAATACCAAAACCTGGCCATTTGTTTGTATGCTTCCTCAGCTACTGCAAAGATATGAGGGTCCATATCCCCCATGTTTTGCCCACTGTAGGCATTAATGATATCAGCTTCATAGATAGGCAGGCTCTCATAGGGATTGATGGCAACCAGGACAATTCCTAGAATGGACCAGAAGAACAGCAAGTTAGATCCTAACACATTCAGCAGCACGCCATTCTGAAGAAGTTAAATGATGCATAGTTCTCGATTTTGTTTTACAAATAAAAATCTGAAAATGCTGAAAAGCTTCAAGTCTTTTAGGTTATATCTCTAACATCTTTGCACATAGAGACTAAAGTTTTACCGTATTTTTCCTTGCTAATGAATCTCAGTGGAATTTAGGTTTGGACTTTGACTGAGCCATCCTAAAACATGAATATTCTTTAATGTGCTCCAGTACATTGAAGCTCTGGCTGTATGTTTAGCGTTGCTGCACAGCTGGAAGGTGAACAAGCTCAAGTCTCGCAATCTCGAAAACAGTTTTTCTTGCCCTGAATTTAACTTCTTTCATCATCCCAGCAACTCTGGTCAGCTTCATTATCCCTGCTGAAGAAGAGCATCCCCACAACAGGAAGGTGCCACAATCACGTTTTATTGTAGGGGGAATATTATGTAGGTTGATGCACAATGTTAATATTTTACAGTGTTTTGCATGTGGGCCAAAAAGTTATTTTTTAGTCTCATCTGACCATAGCAACTTCTTCCACATTTGCTGTGTTGCCTACATGACTTCTGGTGACTTTATTCGCCGCTCTTCAACAACTGCTTTCCTCTTAACACTCCTCTATTACGGCCAGATTTCTTGAGTTCACAACTATCAGTTGTCCGGTTGACAAATTCTCCCACATGAACACATGAATCTCTTCAACTCCTTCAGAGTTGTCACGGGCCTCTGGGTAGCCTTTCTAATTTAAGCTGTTCTTGCCTGGCCTCTCATCTAGATGGGCAGCCATGTCTTGGTAGGTTTACAGTCGTCCAATACTCTCTCTATTTTTCAGATGAACTGAAGAGTGCTGAAGGGGTTGTTCTAAGCTTGGGACATTGTTTTATAGCCTAACCCTGACTTGTCCATTGTGGTCCTTGGTCTTCATGATGTTGCTTGTTCACTAATGTTCTCTAACAAACCTTTGAGGCCTTCACAGAAAACAGAGGCTTTATACTGAGAATAAATTACACACATATTAACTCCATTTAATCTGATTAGGTGACTCCTGAAGACAATTGGTGGCAATGGAAATATTTTGGGTATAAGAGTAATTTCTATGTATGCCCCACTTTTTAGGTTTTAGTTGGGGGAAAAAAATTAAACCAATTAACGTTTTCCTTCAAGTTCTCAATCAGGCACTATTTTGCGCTGCCAAGCAACTACATTACTCATAAAATGTGTTGAAGTTTCCTTCCTCTTAAAATCAGGGTAACTAAAAAATTCTGCACTCCTATTATCAGGGATATGTCAGTGTTGTGTTCCTTTAAAGGCAAGCCTGCATCACAATAATCAGCTTAATGTACTCCAGACTATGTCAGCACATGGAGTGAGTAAGACTCCAAAGTCTACGCTGACAGTGATAGTGCAAGTCAAAGGAGATGAAGCTCATTACCACAGTAGGTGTAAATCAGCTTGGAGTCGATAAAGCGCACTTTAAGGTTGTGTAGCACTGCTGGCTCGTGGAGGTAGCTGAGAGCTGTGAGGTCATTTTCTCCCTCCAGGATGTTGGGGTTTCTGAGAGGGGGCAGGTTTTTAGTTTTGGGGTCTATTTTGTGCTCCACAGCCTAAACAAATGCAACAAAGAAGGGTTTTAGATGAGAGCATGGAAAACAGGCAAAAATGCAAGCATTGTACAAGCGTTTAAATGTCAATGATACTCTAAGTGGAAGCCAACAGGAAAACCTCTGTGCTTGGCCCGTTCATGTTCACTCAAGATAATGTTTGACCTTATTTCCATACCTGATGTGCATGCCCAAACTCGACATAATACCTTCAGGTTGCAGCTGTGCTGGGGGAAAACTTTTTAGCCACACGGTTTGAGTCAGTTAACTTTTTTAAAGCCAGCACACACACTTAAAGTATTCAGGGCTATGAATAGGACCACAAGGTGTTTGTTTTGCCTGTTAATGTGCACAAACCATGCAACAGCCCCTCTGTCATGAACAAACCATCATGGCATGTAAATTCACTAGGCTCTGCTGCAAAGAAATATGCGCTTGGCGTTTTG
Organism: Girardinichthys multiradiatus; assembly: GCF_021462225.1. NCBI lineage: Eukaryota > Metazoa > Chordata > Actinopteri > Cyprinodontiformes > Goodeidae > Girardinichthys > Girardinichthys multiradiatus. The sequence goes on along the minus strand of NC_061795.1, from coordinate 23,347,523 downwards.
AGAACATCCCAAACCAATTTCCATCTCCGAGTCCTGATCTCTCTGGGTGTGTCTCTGTGTGGTTGTGTGTTTTTTGGCTGTCTCACCGTGCCATCCTCCAGCTGCAGGGACAGAGTCAAGTCTCCAGGAGTGTAATCTTTGAGGAGCTCTGCAGACTTCCACACGTCTGCTGCGTCTGGGAGCCAAACATGGGCATTCTGGGTAAAACAAATAGAAACGGGTCAGAGCAGTCTAAACTCTGCTCTTACAGTAACACAGCTGGCTGGAAAAAGTGCATCAGTGGCAGCAGCCTTAGGAAACAGGCAGCAGACATGCGCATAGTGTGGATGGATAGGGAGTATGTGGCAGAGGAACAGAAAAGTGCTATATAATTATTCTGAATACTTGAAGGAGATTCAGCGGGCACGTAAAAGTTGTTATTTACCCATTTTGTTCTAACAAACTGACAAAGCCAGGTAGAGAAAACCCGTTGAGTGCCTTGTTATCAGACGCTACCTACCTTGGAGTAAAGTTCAGAGGCTGCCATGTCTTTAAACTTGCTTAGAGAGCCACCTGAAAAGGGCTAAAACATATTGCTAACTCTTACAGACAGAAACGGTGAAGTCCTCAGGTCTCCCCTCCTGGACTCGCTCCACTCTACCGACTGGAAGATTCAGCTCCTACTCCTACAACTGTCACTCAGCTGCGCATGCCCCGACACAGGTATACGATATGTGTCAATCGCGCCCCCTAGTGGCAAAAATAACTAATACGTTAAAGTATGGAACGTCAGAACTGTCTAAATGTTGTATCTATTTTCACTGGAATAACTTAAACACAACTCAAAATTGCACAAATGAGGAGTGTATCAACCACACACTTTTCAGAAACCAGGGTAGCTTTCAGGGGACATTTTTTCTTTTATCCATCTTATGCCCACTTTAAAAAACAGGAATAACTCAGATTACTAGAGTAAAATATTAGACCAGAAAATGGCCTGGCCAGTAAGTGATACTTTTATTATTTAACTTGAACCAAAAAATATGAGGGTCCAAATCAGAGGTTGCACTAGACTTTCTCCTTGTCTGTCATTTTGACTGACAGAGTAAAAAAAAAAATCTTGTCATAATCTGTTTTTACCCATCACTTTCTTTTTTAAATGATTATAATTAAACATTCAATAGCATGTATTTTCATTCATTTGCATTTCTGCATGTCTTGTTTTAGCCTTTTGACACATGTCGCAGAACATTTTTCCATCCTCCCTCCTCAGCGAGAAGAACTCCTGCTCCCACTGAACTCTAACTTTCTTGGTGCCGCTTGCTCGCTCCGTAGTTGCAGAGGGCTGAATACTTCGTTCTTCCCTCTATTGTCACCTCTTTTATCAACACCCTTGTCGTTATTGGGCTTTTTGAAGAAACATCGGACATTCACCTGCCATGACATTTTTTGGAGTCAAGCCAACAAGGTCAGGCATCAAGTGAGAGAACAACTAATTAATATGCTAACCCGCTACCAAGTGGTCAGGGGTCTAAATTGCAATCTGTCAAAATGATAGATGCCTATAGATTTTTCTGTCACCGTTTAGAAAAAATGGTCAAAACTGGAAAATATTTGGTTAACGTGACCCCTGGTCCATATTCCCATTGTTTTGCCTAATGAAGGCATAGTTAATGTCAGCTTAAAAGATAGGCAGGCTCATAGAGATTGATGGCAAACAGGATAATTCCTAGAGTCAACAAGAATAACTAAATTATTCTGAGAAGACTTTGGTGCCATGTATTTATACAATGTATTGTAATGTTTGTAACATTTTGCCATGTTACAACTAGAATCTTTGCTGTGTTTGGCTGGGGGCATTCTAAGATATGAACATGTTGTTACCTACTTTTGGTACCCTGGTGAAGTTTTGTGGTGTTAATGGCCTAAACATGACTCCCTGGTTGAAAATGTATCTGTATTTTGCTTCATTAATTTTCCACTTTAACTTCCTTGGTAACTATAAATTGTATATCAGTAACTTCGTTTGCAAAAATAACATTCAAATCATGAAACTCATGAAAAATTGAAGAGTTTTGCATGTTTTTATAAAAATGCATTATTACATTTTTAAAAAACTTTAGCTGGAATTTAATTTTAATTATTTAAATGAAGTTTTGACCATCTAAGGAGGACACGGCTAAATGCTCTCATCAAAGATATTTTTAGAAATTTAAACAGGTAATGTCAAAACGTTTTGCACCGTTTATGTTTAGAGATATACACTGCTTAAAAAAATAAACAACACAATATAACTCCAAGTGAATCAAACTGTGAAATCAAACTGTCCACTTAGGAAGCAACACTGATTGACAATCAATTTCACATGTTGCTGTTCAAATGGAATAGACAACAGGGGGAAATCTTTGGCGATTAGCAAAACACTCAATAAAGGAGTGGTTCTGCAGGTTGGGACCACAGACCACTTCTCAGTACCTATGCTTTCTGGCTGATGTTTTGGTCACTTTTGAATGTTGGTGGTGCTTTCACTCTCATGGTAGCATGAGACGGACTCTACAACCCACACAAGTGGCTCAGGTAGTGCAGCTCATCCAGGATGGCACATCAATGCGAGCTGTGGCAAGAAGGCGCCACCAGGAGACAGGCCAGTACACCAGGAAACGTGGAGGAGGACAACAACCCAGCAGCAGGACCGCTACCTCCGCCTTTGTGCAAGGAGGAACAGGAGGAGCACTGCCAGAGCCCTGCAAAATGACCTCCAGCAGGCCACAAATGTGCATGTTTCTGCACAAACGGTTAGAAACCAACTCCATGAGGCTGGTATGAGTGCCTGACGTCCACAAATGGGGGTTGTGCTCACAGCCCAACACCGTGCAGGACGCTTGGCATTTGCCAGTCAACACCAGGATTGGCAAATTCACCACTAGCGCCCTGTGCTCTTCACAGATGAAAGCAGGTTCACACTGAGCACATGTGACAGACGTGACAGAGTTTGGAGACACCGTGGAGAGTGATCTGCTGCCTGCAACATCCTTCAGTATGACCGGTTTGGCAGTGGGTTAGTAATGGTGTGGGGTGTCATTTCTTTGGAGGGCCACATGGCCCTCCGTGTGCTCGCCAGAGGTAGCCTGACTGCCATTAGGTACCGAGATGAGATCCTCAGACCCCTTGTGAGACCATATGCGGGTGCGGTTGGCCCTGGGTTCCTCCTAATGCAGGACAATGCTAGACCTCATGTGGCTGGAGTGTGTCAGCAGTTCCTGCAAGATGAAGACATTGAAGCTATGGACTGACCCGCCCGTTCCCCAGACCTGAATCCAGGGGCGTTTTTAGGGTCTCAAAACATTGGGGGCTTTAGCCCAAATCCAAAATACTTAGATGTCAATAAGACAATTTATAGGTAATTTAAAATTAAAATAATATAGGACATATTGTACCAGTTCTCTGTCTCGGCTAGTTTTAGACTGAATGTAAATGATTGTGAATCCAACAAAAAAGGTTTGCAATAATTTTACTTTTTATTTTTGTTAGAAGCTGAATGAAGGACAAGGAGAAACAGAGTTTAGGCCTGATGAAAAACCATTTTGCTGAAGCAAATAATGACACATTTTGAGGTATTTAGAAAAGAACTTAATCTGAATTTTTGCTGACAAAAGTTTCTCTTAAACTCAAAGATGTTTACTTTGGGCCAGATAAATGTGTTTCTTTTGTCATCTACATAAATTACCTTTTTAAACGTTACATTCTCATCAAAGTGTTCCACTCCAGAGGCTCCATTGTCAGTCAGTCAGTCAATCATTTTCTACCGCTTCTTCCATAGTGGGTCGCGGGGAAGCTGGTGCCTATCTCCAGCAGTCTATGGGCGAGAGGCGGGGTTCATCCTGGACAGGTCGCCAGTCCATCGCAGGGCAACACACAAACAACCATGCACACACTCATTCATACACCTAAGGGCAATTTAGAGTGACCAATTAACCTAACAGGCATGTCTTTGGACTGTGGGAGGAAGCCGGAGTACCCGGTGAGAACTCACGCATGCAAGGGGAGAACAGGCAAACTCCATGCAGATTACCTGGCTTTATTCTTATATTTCAAAAAAGGAAAATGGTATAAAGTTGATTTTCCTAAATCTTAGTCAAATGGTAAAATCCTAAAACACATTTATTTATTTTATTATGCCAAGAGCTTTCGAAACATTTTATTAAAATTGTTCCTTCTTTTATGAACCTGTTCTATTTTATCACCATTTTTTCAGCCCTTCGTTCCACTTCTGAAGAAATTTGTCCTGCCAAAAATAATGAATGAAACATTTTTCAACACAGTCTTTTGTTCTGCACTGAGCATGTGAGACATTAGTGCAGTTCTTACTATTAAACACTTTGAGAGGAAAGGGTGTTAAGTTGTGGTGTTTATAATATAGCATAGAGCCTCATCCTGGACCTTATCAGTACTAATATTACAGTTATTAATAACCGTATACATATGGTATGTATGTCTCACCTTCAGTAAAACTGTATCCTTGTTTAATTAGTTTAGTTTATATAATATTACAGGTGTAATTCAGAAAAATAAAATAGTTAACTAATCAATGGTCCACCTGTGATAAATTGCTATGATTTATTTCTTAAGCTTTAAACCGAGAGCTTTATGTTTAGAATCAGCACAGAAGATATGAAAGAGAAGAGGGAGGTTTACTTTTGCTCTTTCTGCTACGTCTTACTGGAACCAGGAGATATTTTCCTGGTTTATTGAGCAACACTTTTTTCTGTCTACATGTAGAACTAGACTTTAAGACTGGCTGCAGCCATGAGATCCAGTGTGTTGACCTGAAAGACCTCTTAATGTGTTCAGCTACGTTAGGATTAAATGCTTTTATTTTAACTGAAGTAAAGGACCAGATATTTTCACATTATGATGCAAATCCGGCTAGAAGCTCACAGAGAAGGTTGCTACTGTTTTCTATCACAGATCATTTAACTTTACCTGTAGCTCAGGTGAAAGTCCCTCATCATGACCCTGAAGATGCTCATTAGAGTGAACCTCCACCTCATGTCTTGCTGGGTGAATCAGTGATTAGCTGTAACTTACAATTAGTCCATCCTGAGTCAGCATTCAGGTTTTACCGCTATCTTCGTCTGGGTTATACCGCTCTGCGTCCACCTGTTCCTGAACACACACCCACCAGGCTCCCACTCTTCGGTTGGCTCTGTGGTTGCTCTAAAATGATCCCTGTTCGAGGCGCTCAGTGTAACTTTTCAGGTAATGAAGGAGGCAGGTCGACCTGGAGTGAACTGTTGTTCTGGACTTCTCCAGAATGGAGTCCGTCTCTGGCTGTGCGCGTAGTTGCGCATTCGTGGTACTGCGAGTGCGCAAATAACTATTTTTTGTCTTCTCCTTTTAACTCATTGTCAGGTTAGGTGGAGCGTGAGGTGATTATATGGAACACAATTGAAAAAATCGGATTGTTTTTAAATAAAAATGTTAAGTCCAATACCATTTTGTGGCTGCATCTTTTTAATACTTCTAAATGTCTTCTATCAAGAAGCCCGGGGCTTTTCAGAAAACATCCGGGGCTTCTGCCCCGGAAGCCCAGGTCTAACTACTGCCTGAATCCGATTGAGCACATCTGGGACATCATGTCTCGCTCCATCCACCAACGTCACGTTGCACCACAGACTGTCCAGGAGTTGGCGGATGCTTTAGTCCAGGTCTGGGAGGAGATCCCTCAGGAGACCATCCACTGTCTCATCAGGAGCATGCCCAGGCGTTGTAGGGAGGTCATACAGACACGTGGAGGCCACACACAATACTGAGCCTAATTTTGACTTGTTTTAAGGACATTACATCAAAGTTGGATCAGCCTGTAGTGGGTTTTTCCACTTTAATTTTGTGTGTAACTCCAAATCCAGGCCTCTATTGGTTAATAAATTTGATTCCCATTGATGATTTTTGTGTGATTTCGTTGTCAGCACATTCAACTTTGTACAGAACAAAATATTCAATGAGAATATTTCATTCATTCAGATCTAGGATGTGTTATTTGAGTGTTCCCTTTATTTTTTTGAGCAGTGTATATTAAAACAAATAAAACGCTCAAGATAATTTATCATTAACCATTTTTAAGTTTAAAAGAAACAAGGCATGCGGTTGCTGCTGCTTCTCTGTGCACGCGTGGTTAATGCTTCTTTGGGCCATGACTGCAGGCCCTGTACCTGTTACAAATTTCTTCTTAGTTCAGAATGATTTTAATTCAGTTTCAGAGTGTAAGCTCTGTGAAATAATCAGTTACGGCTCTACAACAACGGCTTTAAATGAACCAGATTTAGAGCTAGAGATGAAATAATACTGCATTTTATTTGCCTCAGAAGAAATAAACTTTGGATCTGTGCACGAGAATTACAAGGTAGCTTGTATTTTTCTTTGTCCCAAATATCAAATATCTTTGAAGCACTAAGTCAGACTAGTGTAGTGCATTACTACAGCTTGGCAGTATGAAGCTGGTGCCCAGTAATAGTGCCTTGGGTCTAACAGTTGCCTGGACACGTTCATGATTCCTGGAGTTTCTCCTTAGCTTGTTTTTCTCTTGACTCTTACCTGTGGTTTGCCTGGGATCAGTCAGGACTGTAGCAACTACACCACATTGGTGCATTGAATGATTTGGTACCAGCTAGCCCTCTCCCTCACTATCACTACGAGAAAATGTTGACAGTAGTAACCAACCAGTATCCTGTATCTCAGGCTCTGCCACCCATTTACTTTCACACACAACCAGTTGGCTAGTGAACTGTGGGTCACAGAAAGGTTTCCACATTCATGGATTTTTTAGCCAGCAGGAAATGCTTTGCAGCTTTATGTAAACTGCCAATATTTCCTGTAGTTTTGATAAAGATTTTCTGTTAGGACAAACATTCAAATGTTCAGTAAGAAGGCAGATATGCCCGCAGATTTAGATTTATTTACTGGCTTATACTCAACTGTCAAACAGGAAAGCTTAATTGTGATGGTTTTAAAAAGTGTGGCATAAATTTGTGTTCATCCCTCTTGAGACTTTGAGGAGACACTTTTTCCCTGCAGGTCTTTAGGGTTATGTCTCTACCAACTTTTCACATCTAAATGATAAGATTTTTGCCTAATTATTTTTGCAAAATAGCTCAAGCTTACTCGTTCTGGATGGAGAGCATTTGTGAACATAGCTTTTGAAAACTTGTCACTAATTCCTGATTGGATTTAGGTGTGGGCTTTGACTGGGCCATACATGGTTTGATCTAAACCATTGTAGCTGTGGTTGTATGTTTATGGTCACTGTCCAGTTGGAAGGTGAACTTCCACCTCCTCCCTTTCTCTGCTGAAAAAGAGCCTCCCCACCTCATGATGCTGCTACCGACACCATGCTCGATAGTGGGAACGGCGTTTTCCACCACATACTGGCTGGCGTGAAGATCCGTTTTGTTCTCGTCTGACAGGAGCACCTTCCACATGTTTACTGTGTGCCCTTCATGACGTGCATATTTTAAACAGAAATTCATATAGGTTTGTTTAAACACTCTTGCCAGTGTTCTATAAATATTCTGTAATGCAAAAACAGAACAAAAGAGCAAAGTGTACTGGAGTCAAATTCCTTGTTTGTATGTACGAACTTGGCAATAAAGCTGATTCTGATAAATGCCAGATTTTTGGAGCACACAACTTACTCTTGTTCTGTCAAGAAACTCTCCCACCTGAGCTTTGGAGCCCTGCAACTCCTCCAGATTTACACAGGGCCTTTTGGCTGCTTTCCTGCTAAAATGAGCTCATTAAACACCGTTAGTTTGTTTTGCACTATGTACATTTTAAAACTGCTTCACACACACGTCTTTAAGGAGGTTGTTTCCACACAGAATGTCTCACATACCTTACTCCAGCCATAACAAGATAAAAGCCAACAGTTTGCTTGGTATGGTATTACAGGAGTTAAATAAGCAGAGCTGTTTCATTGCAATACAAGGCAGTGAGAATTATGAAGATACTCCAAAATGAAATATTATTGTCCAACAGGGTTGCAAGCACTCCTTTGTTGCACCGGAGAGATTCAGATAAATAAGTCCAGAACTCAATGAAGTAAATGTAAGTTATTATGCAAAACTATTTTATTTACAAATCAAATGGCACACCATATCAGCACAGTAAACATACATGCACACTCCAGACATGACCTGGGAGTTTCTTCCCATGTGATCCACAGTGAATCCAGTCAAACAGCAAAAGACACGTTAGACAAGCTTCACAACCAAGATTCTCACTGAGGGAGCAAATATTGCTCAAGAGGAACGACTGTTCGTTACTTTAAGGCCATGTTTCAGAGGTCAGGATGACGTGGAGACCACCAGCATTAATGGTATTAACAAGAGTTTAACGCAAATGAATACAAGCCAGTCATCTGCACTTTAAAAGTACAGAATTAAATAGAGCCACAGAGGCAGAAAGGTTCATGTGATTTAAAGAGGAAAGCATATAAAGCTTGATGATTTCACTATTTAAACTGGTTAATCTTAGGAACGGCTATTTTTAAATTACACATTTACTTCTCATATCTACGCAGACTGACCTCCATTCATAGGGCCATTTTTCTTAAATATAAATAGCCAGATCTCATTAGATTCCTTAGCAATCGTGGAAACATAACCTCTGCAAAAACTGTCTGTTAAACACTTTATATGGAAGCATGTTATCCTTTAAATGCAAAATTCAAAGTTAAATCAAGATTACATTACTATTTTGTTGTATGCTCAGAAGACAGTAAGTACTCAGTTAACATCTTCAACATTTTTAGTTACATTTTTGGACTTATGACAGTTGTCAGCTGTTATTTGGCTAATTTATGTGAATAGTTCTAAGACATACATAGGAAAAAAAAAAAAAAAAGAGATGACTAAAAACAGCAGGGATATACAATGTGGGTGATGGAAATATAGCAAAATGAGTAAAAATAAAAATGTATCAAACAGCGAGCTTGCTGGCCACGATGGAGGTCTTTCTCTGAGGCAGGTCCTGAGGGGTTGGGATGTGGTCTCCTGTGATCTCAGTCTTCTCCGTTGGAGCTGACGGCGGCGGTTTGTTCTTCATTTTGGCCTTGGCCATGTTGTAGTCCCCAGAGTCAAAATACTTTTGCTGGACAAAGAAGAAGACAAAGTAAGAAGGCTTTTTGGTTTAAATAACCCACTGAGAAAAAGGGACACTCCTTCAAGAAGCAGACCAAGTTTTCTTGCAGTGGCATATTAGATGTAGTTTAAGAACCATGGGTAGAGTTCAACCTGGATTTAGTCATCTAAAGACTAGACGGATACAATCAAGTCCTTTTTGATTATTGAATGAGTGAGCAAATAGTCAGTAAGCCAAAAACCCAAATCCCAAGAGGTAAACTGTAAAGAAACAAGGTGAGATGAGGCTTAAGAGAACACATATAAAATATAAAAGCAATGTGAAACCTACTGCATTATTAGATTTTGTTTGTCCTGGAAGTCAAAAAAAAAAAGAAACACTAAATTTTCCCTTTTTCCATAATTATCCAGACCTGGAAAATGACCAATGCAAATTCCATACTTTTCAAGCTTGCTAGAAACCCAGCACAGGAACTGATGCACCCGTTCTCGTCACTGCAAGTTATCAATCCTGCAGACATTTTTTTGTGATTGTTGAAGAAAAAAATAAATCAATAAAAAAAACTAAAACTATACATATGCTGGCAGAAAACATATTTCTGTACTTTTGAAATGCATTAAAACATTCAATCAAATACTGCCAAAATACCAACAAAATTGATATATTTATATACCATGTGTGGTATTTTTCCTAAATTGCTGAAAAGTTTTCAGTCACACTTAAAGTAAACTTATGAGATGATTAGTCTGACCACAGGTGTACTTAATTATATCAAAAGGTAATCAAAGTAGAAACTAGACGTTTTTATTCTTGCGGCAATATTTTTAAACATAAATATACTATCTGAACACTTGTCGAGCTAAAGGGGAGAAAAATAAATACTAAATGTGACTTAGTGGTAAATAAATTGTTCTATTTTATTTAAATTGCAGTAAGATCGTTAATAGTGCACTGGAAGTATTCCAACACACAAATTAGCTTATATGTGGAATATAGTTATTCCTAAACTGCAGATTTTACGTATATGTATGGCTCGATGCAATCAGCTGGGTTTCCTTAGAAAGAAACCTTTTTAACCAACTGGAATAATAAACTGAATTTGTCTGCATTGTTTGATAACTAGGATCAATTGGAATGTATGTACTGACGTAGAATCTTTATGATCTGATTGAGGTGCTTTGAAATGGCGCTCTATAAATAAACTCAATTGAATAAGTTTAATGAACAATAGTGTACCCTGTTGTTTTGATGTTAATTATTTACGCCGTGGTAAAAAACAAAAGCGCAGTATTTCTCTTTTACTTGATTTCAAACACATAGCTGATTTATTTAACAGCGGTGTATCCTTGTAATTTTCATTTTTGTTATTCTCTGATAAGCATATGTGTTCCAAATATTCCTGTAGGATTACAACTCTCTGCCTGGCACACCCACACCTATTAATTCACCTTTTTTTGTGGAAAACAGAGATAACTGTTGGATCAGCTTCTCGAAGGTGGGCTGAATTTCTTAGTGAACATTTTTTAACACTGTGAATTCAATGCCAAAGGGTTGGAGGGTAATAGGACATGGGTGTCCAGTTCCAGTCTTCAAGGGCAGCTGTCCTGCCAGTTTTAGATGTCTCTGCTCCAACAGAGTTGATTCAAATGGTCCAACTACCTCCTCAGCATGTAAATGTTCTGCAGAGGCCCGATAATGACTCACCATTTGACTCAGGCATGTTGAAACAGGGACAAAACTAAAACATGCAGCATACCAGCCCTTGAGGACTGACTTTGGACACCACTGCACCTAGGATTGGAGATTCGGCCCAATTGATTCAGCCATGCTCCTCAGGCCCTCCTGCTACTGCACAGAAGAAATTAAGATGTCCTACAGATTAGACATGTAGAGTTGATGGCTAGGAATGAGGGATAATGGGGGGAAATGGGATTCATACTAAGAGATATGGAACTTATATTAAAAAAAAAAAAAACACTATCAATGTTTAAGTCAGAAACGTACCCCTTTCTGGAGTCTTTTCCTGAAGAGGTCTGAACCGCCGGGCTTGGCTCCCAGGTTAGGATACCTGGCCTTCAGTTTGGCCTCTTCTGTTTTTTCTGGGCTGACGACTTTGTCCTCCATTTCCTGTTAGAATCAGGGCAGTGTGCGTTGATGACAACAGTCCCAATGAATTACAAATGACGGCAAAGCGGCTTCCTGAAGCAGCTACAATACATTTCAGCTGGCATGACCCAGGGCTTTCATACTGCAACAGTACGGCAGCACCATGACGTAAACACAACCGCTGATGTTCTTCCTAAGCTAAACGTTAAAGTTAGCATAACTCCAGGTAGAAGCTCAATTTGTTGATGGAGATGTTTGCTAAAAGTTCCGAAAACATCCGTATAACATTTGACTAATAGGTAACGCTAGAAAAGTATTCTTAGAGCTGAAGCGACGATGGAGTAATTAGTCAAAACCAGCTAGGTGCTAACTAGCTTGGTGTTTACCCCCTGCTAGGTTTTAATGTTTAATCTGTGAGCAGCGGTAATCGTACTTAAACCTGCAGGGTATTGTTTGAGGTTACCTGCTGTTCCTCCAAAGTCGTGATTCCTTCATCCTGCTGGGACATTTTCTGAAACTAAAAGCCTGGATCTGTTCTCCAAACCGCGGATTGATCCGTATGAGTAGCCCCGATCTTCTAGAAGATGAAAGGAAGTAGAGGCAGCGCCAAGAAGACGACAGCAATCAGCAGCGTATCCAACAGGCCGAGTGAATCGATGCCAGAGATCCACAATGTCCGCTCCTTTTATCCCCGGCGACCCTAACAGACTGCTAAAAATGAAGACTCTCTGCGGGAGGAAGGATACTTTACCCCAAGACGGCGTTAGTCAGAGGTCAGCGGTTACTACAAACCGTGCACACATTGAAAATGTGAGCTGTAGTTTGCTAATGTGTAGCATATAGTTACAACCTTCAGTTCAGGAGCGCGAGGGTTCATGGTGTTCAAACGCCGCCCACTTGGTCGAGCCGTTAACACGATCCGGCATATAAGAATAGCGCGGACCCAACAATGTGGCGTAAAATGCGCATGCGCTGTTTGATCAAGCTACACTGTTACACGTCATTTTAGTGCGACTCTTGTATTACAGTTACGCCTTTTGATTCACTATGCAGCTGCATACCTGTATGGTATTTTACTTCTGGTGGGCAATATAGGGGGAAACAAAATCTATATATTTTTTCAATATCAATAGTTATCACAGTTTCATATTAATCTAGTTTCTAAGATAGCATGTTTCATCAACTAAAAGAACAAGTTACTATTACTAAGATTAACTGAGATTTAATATTTAAAAAACGCAATAAACTGAACACACTTAAAAATACTGGCTACTTTATACCCAGCTAACATTTACACAAGGCTGATATTTCAAGGAGATGGGCTGAAAATGGGCCCAGGTGAGTTCACAGGTTACATAATGGCTTTAAATTAAACACCTATATAGGTCTGATAGAGAACAGTTCTAGATAAAAAGCAGGACACGTGGATCGTAGATGTATCACTGAAATCGAACAGATTTTTCCAGTACAAATTTGAGAACCAGAAATCCTACTTGTGTTTGTATATATGCAACAGACCAAAAATGATCCATCCAGCCTGAGAAACCCAGACTGGATGGGTAAATTGGGCTTTGCTTAAAAGCAACAGCTGCTGATCTACCAACATTTACAGTGTGCATGTTGGAATTGGGCTCTGATGGTTTTCTATAGACTCCTCACCCCATCAGATAAATGGTAAAGCAGAGCCACCAAACTGCTAGAGCTTTTTACAAGCTGTTAAAATGCTGATCAGCCGTTATGATTATGCGCCTCATTTCATTGCAATTATTTCACTAATCTGTTCAACGTTCAGAAAAAAAAAAAAAAGCCTAATTTAACAAAATCTTTATTATTTTAGCTGTTGTCAAAAGATTTGGGTTGGTGCCTTCTTCCAACAGTCACTGAGTGAGAGGCAAAGGACTTTATTCTGAGGCAACAACACTAACAACCACTCCACAATGAAGCCCATTTATTAAAGATTCTGTTTTTATTCTGTGGAGCACAATGTCTCTGCTATTCCTGTGATCTGCTAATGTTTAGCAATATACCTGCACAAAGACAGAGAAGCCAGTTAAATTTCCTTTACTCCGAAATTTTCTTCATAAAAAGAAGATTTTTCAGCAAGGTCCATAAACCTTAAATTAAATGAAATAACTTAGTTTGTAATGCTTTCCAAATGATAACAATTAAGAAGATAATTGGACAAATTTACCAACCCGCCCAGTTAAATTTCACTTTATTGTTGGCAACCTTTTCACACGGATATAAGAACTTTTTCCCAAAGCAAAAAGAACAAATTCGGTCAGGCAGTTCTGACAACCATTTAATAAAAAAAAAGAAACTATTATGTTCACTGGTGATTCTTTACCACGTCCGATTGAGGCTATTCATGGAAATTCTGAACTTCAATTAAAATGACCAATCAGCAGCCGAGTTGAGACAAAGACACAAAACAATGACTGGGTTTTGAGTTAATCATCTTCATCCCCCATTTCCACATCTTCTTGTAACCTCTGCACCATTTTGTCTTCCAACTGTTTGGCTTTTCCTGCAAAAACAGTAAAGTAAGAACACAGGTAAACATACATATCTAGCAATCTTTTTCTAAAGATATGCAGCGAATTCTGCAAGTTTTCAGAAATAAAAAATAAGATCACACTTTCATGAAAGTTACAGAAACCGATGTTTTACCTGCATGGGGGGCTTTGATGAGGTGAACATTTTTCTTCACTTCGCTGATGGCCTCTTCTTTCTCCAGCTGTTTGCCCTTCTTTAATCTGCAGGAAGGAAACAAAAAAATATCGTCAAGCCGGTATTTATGAGCATAAAAACCAGCAGCTGTAACATGAAAAGCTATCCTTCAAAAGACTGAAGTAAAGTCAAGCTCTTACCTGTTCATGATGAATCTTGTCTGTCGTTTCACTTTTATTTCCTCTACCTTTTTCATTGCCTCCACTGAGGAAGTAGGAAAACAGCAATATATAATTACCCTAAACTCATAGCAAAAAAAAAAACAACAACAAACATGTAGGTTTTTCAAAGCATAAAGATTTGCATGAAAAATCATTACCTGTCCTGTCCCACAGCTCCCTCTTATATTTCACTGGAATATTTCTACGTTTCTCAAACTCCAAAGAGTTGTCCTGAAAAAAACAGAACAGCGTTTGTGGGTTAAGGAAAAACGGCATTACCAGATGTTTTAAATTTCAGTGAAGAAAAATTTAACAAATAATCCAAAAACAGATGAACAGCTTACCACTGTCAGCTCTTTCCCAGCAGCCTTTCTGAAAGCTTTGGTCCATCTTGTCTTTCTTGGGTTGCGCTTCTTCTTGAAGTTCTTGTGACATTTGGATTTGCAGAATCTGAACATCTAAGTTTTGAAAAACACACACAGAGAGAAACTGCATTTAAACTGAGATTTTACTTACTAAATTGGATTCACATCCACCTGAAGGCCTACATGTTATCGGGATGCTCCATTGTGCAAAAAAAACCCCCAAACAATTCAGAGGGTTTTAACAGATGGCTGCTGTGTGACATCAAACACAATCTGTGCAGCCAATTTCATCTGAAACGCTTCTCGTTTGTTTAAAGCAAAACATTCATTTTCGAAGCAGGGAACAACTTTTTGAGGATAGGTTTGTCTGCACACAATTAACTGTAACCACACTGAAATATAATGAGCTAAACAATCAGTGAGTAATATCAAAACAGAGAGGTGACATGCTAGCTTTAAGCTAAAACCCCCTTAAATAGCCCTGCATGAAACCTAAATGGGCAAAAAAAAAAAAAAAAAAACTTTTTCCATCATTACAATTTCCTCTACACTCCCCCAGAGCTCTCTGATCTTGGCTGGTAGGATCTGTCAGTGGTGGACATAAAGGAAAGTGAAAGATCATCAATCAGGCCATAATATTTTAGAGGAAAACAGAGTTTTAATGCCTGGCAATACACTGTGCTGCTACTTTATATCACAAAAACCAGTCATTTTAGTGGGGGTGTGTGCCCTTTTGAGATCCGCTGTGGATTACTTTGACCTTTTTTCTTACGTAAAAAAAAAACAGACTACTGTTATTAAGGTACAAACAAACACTTGTTCCAGCGTTTCAAGGAGCATAGAGATTATTTAATGTAAGTGCTGGGACAATTAAAGCCATTCATTATAATTTTAGAATTAATCAGCCAACACAAAAATATACCAGAAAATTTTACTATAAATATTACCAACATATCTACAATAATACTAATAAAAATAACATCTAAGTCCTCAGCCACTCTTATATACTACTAGGAATAATAATAATAATAAAGTTAGAATTATTATATGAGAAGGCTTTTAATTTGAATGAAAGAAAATAAGAACCTTACATTCAGTTTTAAAACCAACATTAATTGTAAAGAACTAAAAACACGGAGGTGTTTCCTTTAGTATCCAATTGTTTCGGCTTCCAACACTAGAGGGCGCCCTTTCGCCATCTCAATAAAGACGAGGCCCAAAGCTCAGGCCGTGACAGTATTATATTCTCTTAAGTATTAATCACATACAAACTACAGATCCCGCTATTAGAATCTACGCTGAAGCTGTCCGATCTTTATATTAAAGACTGCTAATCATATTTATATACATAGTTTCTGTTTTCGCTGGTTTGGTTTCCACGTGAGCGATTCAGGCACGTTATCATCTAGCTAACTGCCTCGCCAACTCAAAACATGAACTTTTACTAAATTAACCATACTGTTCAGGCAGAAAACAGAACCATACCTTGCAGTCGTTCCGTACAAACATAACACCATGACCGGGATAAACTGGTCCCGAACAGAAATAACACTTTTCGATGCGCATTTCGGCACCGAAAGAGCTGCGTGTAGCAGCAAAACACAACAAGACCGAACCGTCGCTTCTTTATTCGTCTTGTTCTTGAATGACAGCAGCCACAGCCTCTGTTGAAACTCTGCTGCCCCCTGCTGGATTGGCCTCAAAAGCTCTGCACATATTTTTGGGAACGTTGATATGATTTAGTGTTTTGGCAATGATTTCAAAACTACACACTTGAATTAAACAAACGGTGTACTTTTTGCTACTTTGAAAAGGGATGATTTAATTACAGCGATCATATATAAAGTTTGAGATAAATGGGTGTTTTAATTCAACTTTTAGGTGATATTTTTGATTTAAATATTATTTAGTCTTAAAAAAGTACCCTGGAGTAAATCACATTACAACATTAATGTAATTTTCTTAGATATTGTGTTTGTCAACCTGTTTCCTTTTCTGTTTTAGTTGTGCAGGTTTTTTGTTTTTGTGTTAGTCAACTACATAAAAATATGCAAAATTTCAGTTCAGCTGAATTGAACTGAACTGAAATTTTTCAGTTCAAGTTGGTAAAGCTAGGGATCTTAGAATAGTTCTGACAGCTGCACTCTTTATAACTACTGCTTCTACAATTAAATATTTCCTAAGATCAGCAAACCAAGCAATTTTGCCTTTGTAAATACATCAATATCCTCATACATCTCAGCTAGAAAACAATAAATGCTGTACAAATGTCACTTGGATTTTTAATCATTTTCAAAACATCATCATCAATGTTTTTCCACAAGAGAGCTCCTTCTTGGAGTAGCAGCTTTAAGTTCTTAAAGATATCTAACTGCTTCTGAGGTCAGAAATCGATTTATCCTCATACTTTTAAACTAAAGACCTTTCAAAAGAAGAAAACACAAATAACATATTTTTCCATCAACAATTTTATTATCTAATCTTTGTTATCAGTTTTGAGTATCAAAAAAGCTTGTTGCAACAGTTCAACACCATAAAATAATATATTTTGTTGCTCACTTTGGTTTAGAAGATGTATTCTGGTACTCAAAAAAAAAAAAAAAAACACATCAGAAAACTTAAATAACAGTTAAATCTACATTCTATGTCTAAATTCAAAACCTATTGGTTTCATTACCTTTCAGTTTTAGCAGTTTTATAGCAGTCATCACACTGACTTAGATAAAACTGAAAGAAGACATTTTGGAAAAGTGTCACAATACATTTTTTGGGTTCACAACATTGTGCTAAAGAAATAGAATCTAAATCTGAATTTTCCCAAAGGAACCTAATAATCATTCAGGTTAAAATTCAAGGTGGTTAAAAAGACACCAGAAAACCTTTCGAGCTTGAAAAAATAACTGTGTGGACAGAAAAGGCCTTTCTAGAAACCAAACTCAGCAGAAATCACATCATCTTTGAATACAAATGGAAATAAAAACCAAAGAAAATCACAAAATTAATAAAGACTTTAAGATCCTTTGGTGAGGATTATTTGTATTACAAAGATATAAAATTTTGATTATGTTGTTCTTCACACAGAGGGTTTCTATTATGATAGTCAGTATCCTGGACAGGAAATCCAAATTACAGCGAAGTTAATGAATGGAGACGCATGATTCTCTCAGTTCAGAATAATTACAGTCATTCATCACTGGCAAGACACACTGGATCTCTGGTCATGTGTGTATACTTTAAACCAGGCCAGACAAAGGATCAACAGTAGAAAACAAGCTGTACCCATCTGAGGAAGCAGAACAACTCTTTGGATAATAGCATCGGCATCACCTCTGCATTTAGGAATGATCTAGAAGGCAAACGGAGCACAAGGCTTGTGCTAAAGCTTTCACCAGAATAAAGCACTATTAACAATTACACAGAGAAGCCAGCATCATTCAAAGGAACATTTACATCTCTGGTAAGAACAATAATTTTGGCAAACGCATCCTGAAAGGACATCTATTATATTTTTGGTTGCCTTATAGTTTCTAATGTAACTCTTTGGGTGCAGTTTTTTCTTTCTGTCTTTGGATCTAACCATCTCTAGCACGTAAAGCCCTTTCTATATTAAGGCCATGTTAAAGCTTTGAGTTCAGTGCACTGAAAATGCCAAACAATACTGTTTGATAAAGCTAAAAATAGTTTGACAAAATGTAATGCACTTTTCATCTTTACGACAAAGACAAGCGACGAGAAACAAAATGACTTTCAAACCATGTAGGCAGAAGCTGAACGTAATGATCAGAGAAAAGGTGGACGTGGAAACGAAGCTTTTTCACTTTGTCTCCTGAGTCTGAGGCAATACTGCAGAACACGAGGCAAGAGGAGGTAGCAATGTATATAGAAACAGCACACTAAGGCAGATCGTTTTTCAAAAAGGACTCTAGTATATCATCTGTTCTAGTAGACAATTAAATATTAGAGATGCACCATGAAATCTGCTGGTGACCAGTATTGGGGCATCGACAGGCTGGTTGCAAAATCAAAAAATCAAATCTTTTTCCGATCAATGAATGCACCGTAGCTTAGGTCTGTTGCCGGTAGATCGAAGTTTCACAAAAACCAGAAACAGCCAACAAGATTCTGATCGGTGCATCTCTAATAAATATCACACAGCCAATTCTGACTTTCTTTTCAAACATTCATCATGGGTGAGCTTTGGTTAGGACATACAATACCAAACACACAAACAGGTAGAAAGTTGTGTAAAAAAGGAAAAAAATGTTTTAACGACATTCATACAAAATCCTGAGGTACGTCCAAAGCGAATGCACGTTTCTTCCGTTTCAGCAGCTAGTTCCTGATTTCCCCTCTCCATCACAAAATACTCAAGGGTCTCTTCTCAGGAAGTGAATGAGGTAGAAGTGGTGTAGCTTTAGCCGATGGAGTCTGGAAACAGCCCTGGAGGTGTCAGGAGCAGGCTGCTTGGGGATGGGAGTCACCAGAAGTGCCGGTAGACCAGGAAGCTTCAGGAGCTGAGTGATGGAACGGCATTCCCTCTGCTTCCAATTTAACAGCCTGCTTAAGATTTGGACCAGCAGTGACATTTTCTGACTCCAAACGTGTGGTTCTTGAACTTTGGCAGGTTGACGAGTTGCTCATTTCTTCATTGCTTTCCTCGTTGGAGTAGTGTCCGGAGTCTCCCGTTTCCTGGCTGCCTTCACTGCTGTGAGAGCTCTCCGAGTGAAGCGGTCCGTAGATGATCTCCCGAGACGAAGCGGGCAGAGGACCTGAGCCTAGGTGCTCATCGTACCTCAGGACGGTTTTGCCAGTCTCGTACAAACAGGCTCTTGTCTCAACCTAATGAAAGAAAGTCAAATGTAAGATACATTAGAAAGAAACCTGTTGAAAGAAAGGCTGAATGATATAACTGCACTTACATCATTTGCAGGTGGAATGCTCATCTCTTTCTTGAAAATCAGCCATTTCTTGCTTTGAATATTGCCGCTAACTGAACCGCAACTATTTATGACGATATCAGACCCAACCTGAAAAAAAAAACCCCAAGTGGAAACAGTTTTTAAGCTTGACTATCAGCAGTGAGAAGTGCTTAGAAGTTTATTCACTTTGTTCTGTTTTCTTTACCTTAGGATCTATGAGTTGATTGCTGATCATAGGTAAAAGGGCCTCAACATTCTCCAAGTGGTAATTACTGGGAAGTGACATCCCAGGATGTGGACCTTGAGAAGCTCTCACAGCAATCACTTTGGGACTAGCTGATTTTCTAAAAATTGTGCAATGATAAACAGACATGCATAAATGATGTTTCCTAACATAAATGCATGTTTATCGTTAACGATTTCAAATAAACTTAACCAGTACCTTGGTCTGCCCTTGCTGATCAGGATTAGGGCACACATGGCAATACAGGTTAAGGCAATGCTCACACCGACCATTATGCCCGTCATAGACCTCTGGTCAATGTGGTAGAGGCCATCGGAGAACACTGGAAGGTAAAACACAGTGTTTCAGGTGGAACATCAGGAGCTAGAACAAGTCTGGGAGTCAATTCAAACTCTGCTGAGAAATTATCCGAATGAGAAAAAGGAATACAACAGCTGTGTCGCAGGAGCGAATTGTAAATAAGCGTGTCCTGCCGTGCTCTATTGCTTCACGATGCTGACCTGCTGTGTCTGGAAAGCTGTCGGAGTGCCTGGGATTCTTGCTGCGGTGGACGTGTCCACGCGTCGGCGCCAGCTCCACAATGTTGGAGAAAGGTCCATCACCTACTTTGTTGGAGGCACAAATCTTCACCAGGTAGACATTGCCTGGCTCCAGCTTCTCTAATAAGGCCATGGTATGAGTTCCTGTAAGAAGATGAGATCATAAATGTGATAACAGTAAACTCAATACCTCTTTCATATCAACTGTGACTGACGTGTAGAAATGATCAGCCCAATTTTATCCAGAACATCAATGATGATAAACGACACAAAAATAAAGCAAAAGAGAGCATTGACAACCACCTTTTAACAAAAAGGTTTGTGTGTCTGCTGTGTCTGTTCTTTTGGGTATTTGTTTTGGACGACCTAATTTCAGTTTACTGCTAGAATCCACCAGAACCTTTACTTAAAATGCCCCAGTATAAAGTGGATTTCAACAAACTCATCAGTTGTGTTACGAGAGACCCACCTCTAGTTTTTGTTGCTGAAAAGCTCAGTGTTACCCTCATCTGAACAAAACCCATAGTTCCCATTAAAGTCCAAGGGATGTTGTCCACTCTACATGTTTATGTTCGTAATGAAAGGGGAGACAAGGCTTTTTAACTTGGACGTCTCTCTGACAACCAGTCAGGATGTACACACATTGTGCCTAATGCCTGTTATGGAAGCTTGGTGGCCCAAAGATACCCCTCTTTGTGACAGTTCTTTCACTGTGAACTTTGTGGATTTTTAAAAAATCCCTTTATAATCCTGCTCACTGTGCGTGGGAGCATGATAAATATGCATCCTTGCCCAGCCTAGAGGCCAGCAGCCAAGGGGATTGCTCCTCTATGTCAATATCTATACCTCAGGGAAACAGAAAGTCATGGATTACTAATCGGATGTTCGGAGAAACTCTGATCAAACTAAAGAAGTTAATACATTCAGTTTCATTAAAAGCATTGTTAGGGAAACCAATAATTGTGCCAACAGTGGTTTGTTCAAAATAATCGTTTTTTTACATGGGATTGTTTTCCCTGCTGAATGTAATGCGCTCATATCTAAATTTTTGAGTGTGAGATTATGCTACTCCAGTAAAACATTAAATGAGTTTAGGTATTTATACTTTTCAAGGACTGACAATAATTGTGCAGGTTTTTTAACATTCATTTTCAAAATACTTCCATTTCTTTACAACATTTTGTAATTTTAATTTGAAGAACATGATTAAGGTGTTGTTTTGCCCAGATTTAGCATATAACCACATAAAAAGGCCAACTCACCCTCTCTCTGTATTCTTTGCCAGCGTCCCGCCATCCAAGCTTGCTGGGTAGCATACAGAATGGTGTAGTGTGTAACCACCAAATTAGGCTCAGTGGGCTCCCTCCAGGACACCAGAGCCGTGTCATCCTCAATCAGAGTGACCCGCACCCCTGCAGGCGGGTGGTTAGGCGCTGTACAAAGAGCAATAATGGTCTTTATAAGCGTCAAAAGTGACACATTTCATACAAACTAAAACACAAAAGGAAGCACTACAAGACAGATGAGGCAACATGATCATGCTGATGTGATGCTACATTTTAATCACCTGCTGGCAGCGTCTGACGGTAAACAACAGAACTCCAGGAACTTGACATCTGATCCACATGGAGACGCACCACAAACTCATACTGAGTGTTAGGAATCAGATCCTGAACCAAAACACTCTGCTTGGTACTGTGAAGAAAACATTTGGCAGGCGATCATCTTTTAACACATTATTAATGCCATTTTAGGGAAATATGAGATGTATTTCTTCAGCAAGAAGAAGAAGAAGCAGCACCAGCTTTCTGAGAGGCTTACGTGTGTATGTAGCGTATAGAGGAGACGTTATGCATGCCCACGGGTGTGCAGCGAACTGTATAGCTAACAGCGTTTCCAGGGGAAAATGCAGGGCGACTCCAACGCAGGGACACTGCAGATGAATTGCTGGTCAAGATGGTGACTTGATGCGGAGAGGGAGGAGCTGCACCCAGCTGGTCTCTGGCCGCTGAACGATTCAAACAGAAACCGCATTTTTAAAAGAGATGAGCAGAAGATTTAAAGCCAGTTGTTATCTGATTATAAGTAAACTAAACGGATATACTCACACACACATCCTGGAGTGCTAATTGTTTGGTCTGTCTGATAACCATCTCCAGCTTTGCTGATAGCCAGAATCTTAACGTGATATTTTCTCCTTGGATCTGGAATACAAACAAACAAACAAAATAAATAATAGCTAAGTCTGTCTATGAAAATGCCCAACGTTGCCAAGAGAACCACAATGGAGCTTTTGTGCGAAAATGTGAAAGCCCATCACAGACAACGAGACAAATTATTAACAAACGGAGCAGGGCAGGTTAAAAAAGACAGAGGCTACGCAATTCAGCAGGTCATTAGGTGGACATGTTTGGACAATACATGGTCTCTTTTGTTACCTCAAACTCTTATTTGTCATGTGCAGTTCTTTGAGAAGAGCATGAGAAATATCAGAGAGCTGAAAGCTCTACCGAGAATGGTCACAGTGTGTTACCACCATAATGCACGTTTATAAAGTATAGAGCTTTAGAGGAATAGCAATAGATAAACACCTACCAACATAAAAGATATGAGATCCACAATGGTAGAGGGGGTATACATAACAATGATAAACAGGCAGGGCCTAGAAAATGTGTTTCAACTTGAAAAACTACCATCACCCCAGGCCTTAAATCTGGATGCTTTAAAGAGCATTCAGTTTGTTTTATGCCTCTAGTGTGAAAGGTCAGCCTTAAGGTATTGACCAATGACAGCAGTGTGTCCAGGCCTGTTTTGGGGGCTGGGCCATGGGCAGTGTTCAGCTGCTGGGAGCCTAGGCCCATGGGACTTTAGGGGGGTTTTACTGGGGTCACCGAGCCAGGCCAACACAGAACAGAAGGAATCTGGGTTGTGGAATAGGAGGTGGGCCCCTTTTGTTTCCTTCTTTCCAATTATTTCCCCCCTGCCACTGGCCTTGTATTATAGCCGTAAACTTGGCACAACTGTTCATAGGAACTATGTAAGTAGATTTATTAAATATGAAACAAAACACAATTAGGTTGGTGATTACTGACAGAAAAATCCTCTAAGACTTTCTCTTATTTAAAGTTGTATGGTAATAAAAAAAAACACAATCAGTGAGAATCTATGGATTTGCTAAGAACTGAGCAGAACCTACACCCTGATATAAAGAAAACAAACTGCCTTTTATGTGTCAGCATGGTTCTGGTTGATACTGCATATGGAGTAGCTGCTGGTTATTTACATTGACAGCACAGATGACCAGGGGGGCAGGGAGCTAAATCCAAGACTGCTGTCTCATGGCTAAAGGTCAGTGGCTCGGTCCAGCTCTGGCCCATCCCAGGGTTCTTTGTTTGTGTGCACAAGAGTCCGGCTAAAGGGAGGTGGTGGCACATGTCCTAACAGAGCAGATCTGGCCCAGGACAGAACACAATGGCTATGCATAATTAAGCAAGCCTTGGGATGGGAATCAGTGGTGGGAGGGACATCTGGTTACTGACCTCTAACCCTGCAAACCTGATTTCACACAACAATAAGGCCAGACTGGGGGAAAACTACCGGTTAGTCAAGAGAGGTCAGTACATATTGATCAGGACAGAGGCTAGAAATGCAAATGCAGCATCCAACTGCCCAGTGAATCAAGTTAGGTCATGCAAAAAAGATCCATCTGAGTGAAAACACATCGGTCACTCTCTGTCAAATTGAGAGATCCACAAAAAGTAGTCAAATACGACCTATACCGCTACTCACCAAGGCCACCAAAGGTGTAGGAGTAAGTCTGAGCCTGCAGCAGGATGCTTGGCTGCTCTGGTTGGCCTTCCTCGTGGTAGCACAGCCGGAAACCCAAAGCAGCCACAGAATTCAGGGAGGGCTGCCAACGGGCCCTGACGGAGGTGCAGTTAAGTGCCTCAAGCTGCAAAACAGGGGCTGAAGGCACTAAGAGGGGACAGACAGAGCAAATATGAGATCAGTGGTAGAGTTTAACTAAGCAACAAAGAAAATAACAAGTCTGGAAGGGAACAAAATTACGGTTGAATTTAAGAAATCTAGTGTGGCAAACATAGAAATGTACATCATAATTTGTAAAACCATGAGTCAACACTATGAAAAATCATAATTATATCCTTTTTGTGGTATTATGTTTTTCAGGATAAACTTTTACTTAGGAGGACAAAAACCTCCCCCATCCCAGCAGGCCACTAAAATGGGCCATTCTTTCCCACACATTGAGGCCTAAGGCCCTCTTATTATGATCCGTGACAGAGGTCACTCTCGCATCCCTGACAGCGAGGGCCAAAGGTTTGTGGGGATCTAACACAAAGAGTATGGGACAATGCTACAAGAGCAAACTCTAATAATATGCCAAACACCAGGCAGGCATTCTGGTGAACCTCTCGTTAGTTCAAGACCAGTGAGGCAGAAATGTCACAAAAGTAAAAATAAAGCAAGCTTTGCATAAAATATCTCCCTTTGAGTTCAAGAATTACATTTTGAATATATTGTCATATATGAGGAAAGGCAAAACTATTCTATGAAGCTATAGAAAGTGATCATACCCCTTTTCTACTTTTCTAAAACCACGACAATATTTAGTTTCATGTTTTGGCAGGTTTACCTTTGTTGCTGAAGATCTTCGGTGTACGGTGCGAGGTCCACGCTGAGGGCTCACACCAACCCACACGTGTGGCTGCGGCAATACGGAGCAGGTAAATAGTATCAGGCTGCAGGCCCTCCAGGAGATGTTCGGTGCTGTTTTGTGATAGCTCCACGTTAATGACAGTGTCGTCTATAGCCGTGCGATAGGAGAGTCTGTAGGCCAACACCCGGCCGCGGCTGATCTTAGCTGGCAGAGGCTGCCAGGTCACCTGGATGTCAGTTGAGCTGTGGCTGGTCAGGGTGAGCTCCGGAGTACGCAGAGGTACTGCAACAATTATGCACATCAGCTTATAATGCATCAGATTTAATCATCACTGGCATTGTTAAAAGTGCAGAATTTGCTTACCGTCTTCCAGGGTGTGCTGACTGACTTGGTCGGACATACGACTGGCTCCCATCGGCATGTAAGCCACGATATAAAAGCTGTAGTTTCGAGCTGGTTCAAGGTCATCGATGATGTAACTTGTTGTGTCGTTGCCAATAACAACCTGATATTCTTCGTTGTTAAGACCTGAAAGACAAAAATTGTACAGCATGTACAAATAGGTTGAAATTATAACTTATAGCTGAAAAACAAAGACAATATTTCCACTGGAGATCCTCAAGCATACGGCAAGAACTGCTTTCAGAACACAAAAACAACTCCAAGAATGCAAACAATTTGCATTCTTGACTTTTTTAGAGTTGCTGTACAATAAATATAGAGTTGTATGTGAAATGTCTTCCTACATTCATGGTTAGCAAGACTATGAGATGTTTCATATACAACCCTGTCCCTTTAAGAGAGATCAGAATGAGCTGGGGCGTGGACAATGGGTTGACTAAGCCTGTTGTTATTTAAGTGAAGTTGCCATTCTGAGTCCTCTGTGACCTTTGCTCTGTGCAGCAAGAACAGATGGTCCTCCACCAAAACACATAAGAGTGGTCAAGCTCACTACAGCTGACCGTGATCTTGCAACCTTTCACACTGTCATCCCTCCCTGTCCAGGAGTGACTTCTCCACCTCAGTCTCACCTTCAGCCTTCATGTAGTGGATGGAGTAGGCTATCACTTTGTCTGCATTGTACAGGGGTCTGTCCCACGCCAGTAGAATGGCAGAGCTTGAAATAGTTTCAGCATGGACGTTCCTCGGTGCACTGGGCCTGTCCTCAGACATGACAACAATAAGGCGAGCCAAGGACAGCACAGAACCCTGCTCATTCTCTGCCATGCACTGATAGATGGCATCGTCCTCTGGGATAATCTGGGTGATCACCAGTTTACTGTAAATCACAAAAAAAAAAAAGAAAAATCAGCAACGAAGGAATTTATCTTATTTAATTGGCTTTCATAAGATTAAGGCATCTGACCACGAGTCTCGATATAACATACCCGTTGTACATCTTTATTCTCCCATTTAGGTGAACCTCTCCTCCATTCTTTAGCCAGCGGATGCGGGGTGGGGGCACTCCCTCTGCACGGCACATAAAGCGGGCAGTGCCTGCTCGTGGACGGGTCTGACTCTCAGGCCTCTCAACAATAGTCGGCGGCACTGGAACAGAAATAGATCAAAAAACTAATGAAAACAGTCTAACTCTCACCATTTAACCTAGAAAACTTCACTAGAAGTAGGTATTGGAATGTCCATTGTATCATGGCATATGCAGTACCACAAACAGACATGAATTGAGGATTAAGGAGAGATGCACCATAAAAACCAAAGAGATCATGATACCTAGAACTGTGAGGTTGGCGGCTGCAGTTGTGTGGTTGCGTGTTCCAGGCGTGGTGGCCCTGCAGAGGTAGACTCCACTGTGCTTGGAGTTAACGTCCGTAATAACCAAATTCCCATTACCCAGCACTTTGGCATTGTAAACATCAATGGGTTTACTGTCAGCTCGGCTCCAAGAGATGATAGGTGAGGGATTGCCTGTGGCCACACACTCCAGTACCACAGTATGGTGAAGGGACACCGTTACATTCTGAGGTCCAGCGATGATCCGGGGCCTCTGACGTGGTTTAGGGCCTCCATCTTCATTAAGATGTAGAAATGCTGACATTAACTTATGTGTTCTGAGAGGACAAAATGCTCCTTCCTGAAGGTTCTGTTAATACAATTACTGTACCTTTGCTCACTGTCAGTGTGGCCTCTCTACTCTTTGAACGGCTGCCAATGTTAGCTGCAACACATCGATACTGTCCGGCATCTTCCAGTTGAACATTGTGAATTTGAAGAACTCCATTCAGCAAAACTGTTATTCTGGGAAGATGAAAACAGTAAAATGAGGGTCAAACAAGCGGGCATATTTAGGACCTTTTACAGTAAAATAAATGTGAGTGGTGTGCATGAACCTGTCTGTCTGCAGTGGCAGCGTGCTTTGGTTATACTCCCAGGTGATGGTGGCCGGAGGACTGGAAGTGACAGCACAGGAGAATCGTGCCACAGAACCTTCAGAGACCACCATGGACACGGGATGCGACTCAAACTCTGTGATACCTGTGAAAACAATGAACAGAAGTGTTGGTCGCCGACAATGAAAATAAATAATCCCACATTTACCAGAATTTATGAAACGGTGTAATAATGTGTTTATTCAAGTAATGGCTTGGATTTGATGGACGTTAACTGATCATATGAAATAAATTGATCTATTTAGAACACCACCTGCTTTTTGTGGAGATGAGGAGTTGTTTCTCCATTGTGACTAACTGGCCGGTCAATAGATCAATTGAGGAATGAACAGTGACTGATGCATCATTATAGATAAACACTAATCAATGCACTGTGCTTAAAAAGCATTGCAAGCAACCACAGATAGAAAATGTTAAGCAATATTGGCTTGTTTAATGTGGATACTTTCATCTTTCAACCATATTTTCAGGTTACATAGATAGATTGGCAGGGAACGCTCTTTACAAAGAGGTTTCCTCCTGGCATCAGTACCAACAAATATTTCTTGTTCAGCCTTTTTCTTACTTTACAGCCATGAACGTTAATATTTCAGATCCTACCTGATCACAGCAGAGTCTGAGATCCAGCTTATCTATTTTTAACAGTTTCTTGAAGCGTTAAACACTCTAACTTGAGGCTGGGCAACATGGACTTAAAGTTTGATAAATATAGTTTGTGTTTTTTAGTTGGATATTTAGAAAAGTTAAATGAAAAGGAAAGAACTGTATTTACAAACTACTTAAAAATGACTCCGTTTTCTGCTATAAATCCACCATTTCATACAATACAAATGCAGCTCCAAAACTAAAACTGTATGAAAAAGGTATTTGACTACAACACTTACTCTCAGCATTGCTACATATTACACATTAATTGCATTCAAACATATTTTCAAACAAAACATAGGCTTTTATGATGATGTCTTCCAAAAAACATTGAGAAATTAGTTCAAATACTAAAAGCAAGAACCCCAAACAATCATACTGTCAGTTTTTGGACTTTGCAAACTGTTTTTGTTCTTCAATAAAACAACAAATTATTTGATAATTTTCAATTCCTACTGTGATTTCCGCATGAAATTATGGGATGTTAAGTCCTGGGAAGATAAAAAATGTACTTTTGTGTTTTATTTTTGGTAACAAGTGACAATAACGCAACCTTAACACTTTTAAGATGGAATACTTAGATAAAAAAAATAAAACTACAGCTACTACAACTTAGTCATATTTTCTTCATGCACATCCAAAAGAGGCTCCAGCAGTCACTAGAAACAAGCAACCCCCCAATATACATTTTAGTGGGCCATCTCCAAACAATATGATCAATGACCTTCATTCATTAAGGTGATAAGTCCCTCCCCTCCCCCTTCACTCATAGAGAGGAAGTCAATATCGTGTTATAGAAAATCAATCTTGTTTTCCCACTGAAACTCCACATTTAAACCCCAAGCTTTCAGAGAGTGAAATTACAGAGCAATGCTTTAATTTAGGAAGTTATGTTCTCAATAGTAGACAAACGAACTGTTGATCCTTCTCATGAGTGAAACTAAAACCTAAGATTTGGATCTTGTATTGATGGATTTGACAATATTTCATCTACATATGTAACATTTGTTCCTATTTAACCTTCGAGAGCAGGAGTCCAAGACTAAACAGATAGTCATTGATATTTCCTAATCCTAACCCGGATGATTGGTAACCATTGTGAAGTGCCCAGTATGTAGTAGAAAGTTACAAATGATATGTTGCCGACCAACTGGTACTAGCCATGCAGGCAGTGGGTGTGTCCTAACTGCTAATTTGGTCACTTCTGTTGAAGAGAACAAATCAATGTCTAGGTTAAGCACTACAATGGCTCAGTCAAAAAGGTCAAAGTTCACCTCAACCCCCTGTCCGCTCAATTTTACCCCAAACTGGAGCCAGTTGGAAAACAGTTCATGACTGGCCCAGAAATTGGTCCTGACTTGAGGTTTCTGCGTTGTTAATATTCTTCTACATGGACATAACATCTTACATCTAATGATAAAGTAGTGCTAGATCATGCATGCAATGCATTTAGCTACTGTTTCTGTAAATTTTTTAAGATATCATGCTGATCTAACATCATAAATTTGGAATGCACCTCAAAACCACCCTGAGGATGACACTTCCTGGATGCAAAAACTGTTTTTAAGCAGCCTACACTTCTCACTGAGGAGAGCCAGGTCCCTTCGTTCCCACGACAATCTGTCCTTCCTTTAACAAAATCACCATCCTTGACAGGGCAACAGTGGGCCTGGTACGGTGAAAGGGACTGAAGGGCAGAGGGAACAACAGAAGGGGGCTCCCCAGCCACAGCACGCCTGTGACATCACAAAGCCTTTCCAGCACTGACCCCCGACCCCTGGGACCTCTGGACAGAAGGGGAGTACAGAGGAGTACCATCCTCCACTCTCCCCCTACAGCTGACCGACAACATTTAACCCTTTCACTGAATGCGACTGGATACCAGCTCAAAGTTGAATTTGGATTTATTTATGTGGTTAATATATAGAAAACTGAGTTTTCCACTGCTATGTAGAACTTGTAAAAAATAACAAGAACTATATATACCCGCAGATTTTGTCTTACACACAAAAAAAATAAAATAAATAAATATATATATATATATATATAGTATGCACCTATTTGAATAATTAATTGGAACAATTTTTAGAATGTAGTGTATTACGATATTTTCCTAAAAAGTACCAAGAGTCAAAATCAGTTCGCTGAAGGGGCCGATCTAGTCTCCATGACACCAGCCATGGGATATCCTTTCCTGCACACCCTTGAAAAGTGTGCACGGTAGACCAGGCCCATTGAATAGGCGCAGCTGTCTTGTCCACTGATATGTGGACAAACAAACCCCCTCAAACCTAGTCTTTTCTTGTGGACCAGTCAGGGGCACTTCAAATAAAAGCTGAAAGGCAAATGGCCATTCAGATACTCCTCTGTGTAACAGGCCATTCTGCAGTTACACAGAACCATAGTCTGCAACAATCCCACACAGATTTAAGATCAAAGATTAAGACAGTTTCATAATTCTAACTGGTGTTTATATATTACTTTCAAGTAAGGGATAAGTAGTGCTCTTCCTCAAAAAAGAGTGAGAGTACGCAAGCCGTGGGCTGCCTATTTATAGAGCATTTATGACCATTTGGATGGACTACCCTTCTATTTAACAATCTCTTAAATGCTCCTAACTGACCTAACAACATCGAAGCCTTTATAATCCAGAACTTTAACCCTGATGCTTAAACATGCAAAGAAAAGTATAAACAACCATAATCAATGTTCCAAAAGTGTTATTTTTTTTTTACTTTCCATACTCACTTGCGATAGTCAGACGTGATCTTTGGCTTAGAATAGCTCCATATTTGTTTTGGGAGAGGCATTGGTAGAATCCTTCATCTGAATCTTCCTTGGTATGCTTTATCTTTGGTATGTACAAGGAGCCATTAGGCAGAAACCTTAAGTGTTCGCTTTCTACCAACTTAACTCCATTTTTGAGCCACTTGATGGAGACCGGAGGCTGCCCATGAGCCTGACAGTTCAACACAGCAGGATCCTTTGGTAGTAATGAAACATCACTGGGCTCTGTGATGAAGGACAGCTCACTAAAGCATAAAACACCTAAGGGGAAGAGAAGGGGAACATTAGCAAAAACCTAACAAGGAAAATAAAGGTATCACAAGTAAGACCATTCAGAAAGATGTAGTTGATCAAACTAGCTCTTTTTAAAGTATAATTACCATTTAGCACTTTCAGAAGAGAAATAATTATTCATATTTTCATAACGTTCTAAAATAACTTATTTCACATATTTATTCAAATACATATTACATTTTATAATAATAATATTTGCCAAATTCTCAGAAATATTACATATTAAATAAGCTGAAAGCGAGCTTCCCAGTATAGTTAAAATGTTGGTGAAACAACCTATTTTTAAAGCTTCCTTATTTATTTCAGTCAAAATAATTCGCCATGTTTCGACAAATGTGATTTGTGGTTCCCTGAATAAAGGAAACGCTTATTACCAATTAACATGCTTCAAACAAGGTCGGCACAATTAGCTAAAAACAGCGTTAATGGCATCATAAAAACGGTACTTACCCGATAAAGGTAGAAACAAAACAAAAAGAAGCCACCGCTGGCCGGACTTCATCTTGAACTTCGTCATTTATCCAGATATTTGGGTCATTTTCGCCCCTCAGAGAGCCGCTGGTCCCCAGC
Source organism: Girardinichthys multiradiatus (assembly GCF_021462225.1). NCBI lineage: Eukaryota > Metazoa > Chordata > Actinopteri > Cyprinodontiformes > Goodeidae > Girardinichthys > Girardinichthys multiradiatus. Next base: position 23,315,960 of record NC_061795.1, on the reverse strand, counting down.
CTGTGGTCCGGTACTCTGCTGTATCACTTTCTGCCAGCAGCGGAGAACCAACGGCTCTGAAGGGTCTCCCCGCCCATTCACACATGCGCAGAAGCCTCGGGTCAGAGGCAAGAGAGGCATTCCACGATATTGCCAAAGGTGTTGGGTCACAACACTAAATCAATGGTGTTACAGTCACATCCCTGGCTGAAAGTGTGGAGAAACTTGACTGGCCTGCACAGAGTCCTGACTAACTATGAACACACCTAAACCTTGTGGAAGATGTTTACAGAATAGTTAAAGTTGCTATTGTTGGCAACAGGGGCTCCATCAACAAATTGGACCTTATAGATTAAGAATAGGATGTCATCAAAGTTCATGCACATGTAAAAGTAGACGGACACACTTTTGGCACTTTTGGTAGGTCACAACATCTTACTGAGTTTTTCTTTTCAATAATTTGAAGCACCTTTTCCGACATGATCTATCTGTTCCCATATTTGGAGATGAAGAGCATAATAAGGATCCCACAAAGCAACATAGGCATATTTGGTATTTTCCCAACTTTGTTTGGTTTGACATTAACTTTGGGAACTTTAAGTACCCAGATCAACAAAATGTCCTGAAGCAATGGCTCTCAAACTTTTTTGTAAGATGCTTTTCTGTAAAATCATTCAACCCCACAAAAGATATCTGCTTTTCCAGGCTCTACCTTGCAAAGGTAATCATACCCATTACCCTTTCGACATCTGTCACTCTACCACCAAACTGTAATATTTTTTGCTTGAATTCTTTTTTGATGATTAATTTATTCATTAATTCATCTTCTATAATGTTTTTTCCATAGTAGGTCACGGAGGAGCTGGTACCTATCTCTAGCAGTCAACGGGCGAGAGTCAGGGTCCACCCTGGACAGGTCGCCAGTCCATCACAGGGCAACACAGAGACATACAGGACAAAGAACCATGCACACACTCATTCACACCTAAGGGCAATTTAGAGAGACCAATTAACATAACAGTCATGTTTTTGGACTATGGGAGGAAGCCGGAGTACCCGGTGAGAACCCACGCATGCACGGGGAGAACATGCACACTCCATGCAGAAAGACCCCCGATTGGGAGTCAAACCGAGGACCTTCTTGCTGGGAGGCAACAGTGCTACAAACTGCGCCACCATGCAGCCTTTTTTTATTTTTTATGAACTAACATAAAATAGAGCATAATTCTGAAGGGGGAGGAAAATGATATGGGGATTACTTTTTCTTTTTCTGTTTCTTTCGATTTGTTTTTTTTTTGTTTGTTTTTTTTTACAGAAAAACCAGTGTAATGTACTGTCTTCAGAATTGCACATAACTAGTTAATTAAGTCCACATGTGTGTAATTTAAGCATAGCTGTTCTCTAAAGGGTTCTGAAGTTTATTAGAGAACATTAGTGAACTAAAAAACATCATGAAGACCAAGGAACGGTGTAGACGGGCCGGGACTCAAGTTGTGGAGATTTTTAAAGCAGAGTTAGGTTATGAAATAATGTTTGAAGTTTTGAACATCTCACAGAGCTCTGTTCAGCCCATTGTCCAAAAACGGAAACCTACCTACCTAACCTGCAGAGTGGAAAACTAACACAGCAAATCACCCCAAACAGACAACGTGTACAGTGAAACACGGTGATGGCATTATCATGGTACGGGAATGCTTCTTTCATCCGTGTCAGGGAAGCTGGTCAGACTTGATGGAAGGATGGATGGAGCTAGATACAATGCAGTCCAAAAAAAAAACATGTTAGAACCTGCAAAAAACTTGAGACTGGGATGGAAGACAGGGACCCTAAAATTAAAGACAGGGTCTTCTTTGAATGGTTCAGATTAAAGCATATTCATGTGTAAAACGGACTCTTTCAAAATTGAGACTTGCACATTAGTGACAGGGCTATGTTGTCTGAGGCCTAAATGCCCCTGGTAGGGTCTCCCATGGCAAACAGGCTCTAGGTGATGGGTCAGACAAAGAATGGTTCAAGAACCCCTCATGAAGAACAAAATATCGAGGCACGTGACGTCGCCCGGTACGGCGGAGCCGGGGTCCCACCCTGGAGCCAGGCCTGGGGTCGAGACTCGTCGGAGAGCGCCTGGTGGCCGGGTTGCTACTCGCGGGACCCGGCCGGGCCAAGCCCGAGCGAGAGACGCGAGGCCATCCCCCAGTGGGCCCACCACCTGCAGGGGGAACCGTGAGGGACCGGTGCAAAGAGGAATGGGTGGCGGACGAAGGTGGAGACCTCAGCGGCCCGATCCCCGGATGCTTAGGCTGGCTCTAGGGACGTGGAATGTCACCTCGCTGGGGGGGAAGGAGCCTGAGCTTGTGCGGGAGGTCGAGAGATATCGACTAGAAATGGTCGGGCTCGCCTCCACGCACAGCGTGGGCTCTGGAACCCATCTCCTTGAGAGGCGTTGGACTCTCTTCTACTCTGGAGTGGCCCACGGGGAGAGGCGGCGGGCTGGTGTGGGTTTGCTTGTTGCCCCCCAGCTCAGCCGTCTCGTGTTGGGGTTTACCCCAGTGGATGAGAGGGTTGTATCCCTGCGCCTTCGGGTTGGGGAGAGGTCTCTGACTATCATTTCAGCCTACGGGCCGAGTGGTAGTGCAGAGTACCCTGCCTTCCTGTCGGGGGTGCTGGATAGTGCCCCTCCCGGGGACTCCATTATTCTGCTGGGGGACTTCAACGCCCACGTGGGGAACGACAGTGACACCTGGAGAGGCGTGATCGGGAGGAATGGCCTCCCCGATCTGAATCCGAGTGGTGTTTTGTTATTGGACTTCTGTGCTAGTCACGGATTGTCCATAACGAACACCATGTTCAAACATAAGGGTGTCCATCAGTGCACTTGGCACCAGGACACCCTAGGCAGGAGGTCGATGATCGACTTTGTTGTCGTATCATCAGACCTTCGGCCGCATGTTTTGGACACTCGGGTGAAGAGAGGGGCTGAGCTGTCCACTGATCATCACCTGGTGGTGAGTTGGATCCGCTGGAGGAGGAGAAAGCCAGACAGACTTGGCAGGCCCAAGCGCATAGTGAGGGTCTGCATGGAACGCCTGGCGGAGCCCTCGGCCAGGGATGTATTCAACTCCCACCTCCGGGAGAGCTTCGACCAGATCCCGGGGGATGTTGGAGACATAGAGTCCGAGTGGACCATGTTCTCTGCATCTATTGTCGATGCTGCTGCCCATAGCTGCGGCCGTAAGGTCTGCGGTGCCTGTCGTGGCGGCAATCCCAGAACCCGGTGGTGGACACCGGCAGTAAGGGATGCTGTTAAGCTGAAGAAGGAGTCCTATCGGCTGTGGTTGGCTTGTGGGACTCCTGAGGCGGCTGACGGGTACCGTGAGGCCAAGCGTGCTGCGGCCCGGGCTGTGGCAGAGGCAAAAACTCGGGCCTGGGAAGAGTTCGGTGAGGCCATGGAGAAGGACTACCGGTTGGCCTCGAAGCGATTCTGGCAAACCGTCCGGCGCCTCAGGAGGGGGAAGCAGTGCTTTGCCAACACTATTTATAGTGGGGGCGGGAGACTGCTGACCCCGACTGAGGACATTATCGGGCGGTGGAAGGAGTACTTCGAGGATCTCCTCAATCCTGCCATCACGCATTCCGTGGTGGAAACAGAAGCTGGGGACTCGGGGTCGGACTCTTTCATCACCCAGGCTGAAGTCACCGAGGTGGTTAAAAAGCTCCGCGGTGGCAAGGCTTCGGGGGTGGATGAGATCCGCCCTGAGTACCTCAAGTGTCTGAATGTTGTAGGGCTGTCATGGTTGACACGCCTCTTCAACATTGCGTGGCGGTCGGGGACAGTGCCTTTGGACTGGCAGACTGGGGTGGTGGTCCCCTTTTATAAGAAGGGGGACCGGAGGGTGTGTTCCAACTACAGGGGGATCACACTCCTCAGCCTCCCTGGTAAGGCCTACGCCAGGGTATTGGAGAGGAGAGTCCGACCGATAGTCGAACCTCGGCTTCAGGAGGAACAGTGTGGTTTTCGTCCAGCCGTGGAACACTGGACCAGCTCTATACCCTCTACAGGGTGCTCGAGGGTTCATGGGAGTTTGCCCAACCGGTTCACATGTGTTTTGTGGACCTGGAGAAGGCATTCGACTGTGTCCCTCGTGATGCCCTGTGGGGGGTACTCCAGGAATATGGAATCGGGTGCCCTTTATTAGGGGCCATCCGGTCCCTGTACGAGCGGAGCAGGAGTTTGGTCCGCATTGCCGGCACTAAGTCGGACCTGTTCCCAGTGCATGTTGGACTCCTGCAGGGCTGCCCTTTGTTGCCGGTCCTGTTCATAACTTTTATGGACAGGATTTCTAGATGCAGCCAAGGGCCGGAGGGGGTCTGGTTTGGGGACCAGTGGATTTCGTCTCTTCTTTTTGCGGATGACGTGGTCCTGCTGGCCCCCTCTAGCCAAGACCTACAGCATGCGCTGTGGCGGTTCGCAGCCGAGTGTGAAGCGGCTGGGATGAGGATCAGCTCCTCCAAGTCCGAGGCCATGGTACTCGACCGGAAAAGGGTGGCTTGTCCTCTTCAGGTTGGAGGGGAGTTCCTGCCTCAAGTGGAGGAGTTTAAGTATCTCGGGGTCTTGTTCACGAGTGAGGGAAGAATGGAGCGGGAGATCGACAGACGGATCGGTGCGGCTGCCACAGTAATGGGGGCGCTGTGCCGGTCCATTGTGGTGAAGAGAGAGCTGAGCCGAAAAGCAAAGCTCTTAATTTACTGGTCGGTCTACGTTCCTACCCTCACCTATGGCCATGAACTTTGGGTCATGACCGAAAGAACGAGATCCCGGATACAAGCAGCTGAAATGAGCTTCCTCCGTAGGGTGGCCGGGCACTCCCTTAGAGATAGGGTGAGGAGCTCGGCCATCTGGGAGGGGCTCGGAGTAGAGCCACTGCTCCTCCACATCGAGAGGAGCCAGTTGAGGTGGCTCGGGCATCTATACCGGATGCCTCCTGGACGCCTTCCTCGGGAGGTGTTCCAGGCACGTCCCACCGGGAGGAGGCCCAGGGGACGGCCCAGGACACGCTGGAGGGACTATGTCTCTCGGCTGGCCTGGGAACGCCTTGGGCTCCCCCTGGAGGAGCTGGAGGAGGTGTCTGGAGAGAGGGACGTCTGGGCGTCTCTGCTGAGTCTGCTGCCCCCGCGACCCGGTCCTGGATAAGCGGAAGACGACGAACGAACAAACATTAGTGACAGTTTTTCTTCTTCGCCTTTTAAAAGTTTTTTATTTTGGTAAAATCAATATGAATAACAACAAACTTTTGTTGTTTAGTTTGTGAAAAACCATCACTGCAGAGTATATTTTATAGTCTACAATGTGCCACAATACTGGTAAACACTTTTAAACAGTATTTGGGATTTGGAGTTGTCAGTTTGTTGTGTCGTGTCATAAAAACATATTGTTTTTATAGAAAATTGTTATCCATTGGAACTGAATGATAGACTGAAGGATGCAATTTCGACATTTATTCATAAACTGAAATTTCCACATTTAAGGTTGAGAAATATAGGAGAAAGGTTCTGATGTGGGATTTTTAAGTGAGAAAGTTAGAAGTTACCCTCCATAAAATAGTCCTTGCATAAAATAGCCAGAGCAAAACAATTTATTTTCACTTTTGAAGATTTTGACTTTAATAAATCATACACAACGCAGTGCAACCTTCCTTAGTGAAGGTGGCCAATTAGCATATCTATTAGCTAACTCCACAGTTTGTTTTACTTGGAAGTGGAACCCAGCTACGTTGGGTGGTCCTCTTAATGTCCCTTTTTAGAAGCTACTAAAAGTGCTTTAACAACGTCTCTTTTGGTTGGTGTTTAATGCGTCTACATCACAGTTAGTTGGTTCATATTTTATGTTGGATAAACCTGAGCCAAACTTTTTTCTTAACAGCACCAAAGACAAATAGGTGCCACCAGTGGTACTTGTATCACGATTCGAAAAGTTTCTATGTCAAAAGTAATCATTATATCTGAAAAAGCCTAAAATAAATGTTGACACTAAGATTCTAAAGCATTTTGAAATCATGGACACTAACTTCAAAAAGGACCCGATCCAGTAACAGTATTGTTCTGAAATTGTTGCACAGGTACCATTGTTGGCACTTGAGCTGACCTCAGTGGTACTTAGAGTAAAATTTTGTTATTGACTGCCTTAGTTGGTAAACAAATTAGCAGTTGTAAGATTGACTGTGATGTTAAGCACAATCAGCTAAAAAGATGGTGTGTGCCTTCATTCAAAAACTACTTAAAAGGTAGTGGGAGTGCAAAACCTGAAATGAACCATGAGAACATGGTCTGGACATAAAGACGTGTCCCACTTACGTCCAAAGTCAGAACTAGGATCTGAAAATAAAACCTTTGCTAGTTGTTGGGCTCTGGGACCAGGGTACCTACAGTTTGCTATCACATTATAATTCCCTGCATATTATGCATTCAAACACTATAGAAAATGCTATCCAGCATAAATGTACAATCCAATTAATGTTGGGTGTCCTAATGAGATACAAACTGACAGGAGTGCAAATAAACTGTTCATTTCTGCAGAAATGACTATGACAAAAACATGTGGCAGTCATATTAGATTTTGAGGTCTAGGTTGGTAAAAGTAACATCCAAATTCCCCACTTTCAATTAAGAGTTTAGGGTATTCCTGTTTATTTTTCTAACTTGGAATTACAAATGGAACAATCAACCAAACATGCAGTGAAAATAAATCGGAATACTTCTTTTGTGTCTTTTTTCCATTACAAAGCATAGAAAAATGGAGAAGTGTACTTGTGTACTTGAAAACAAGAATTAACAGACCCTAACGAATCATGAGGAAGATCAAGTATATTTTTGTTGTTGCTGGACCTAAATGCTGAGGCTATGCTATACAACATACCAACTTTATGTGACACAAAGAAAGTAAACTTTCTCTTTTGCTTTAGTGTAGCCAACAGCTTATCCTTCTATTGAAATTGTGCTCTAAAGTTTAGTTTTTCTTAAATGTATGGGACATTGTACTCAGGAGATCAGCCTTGTGTGACTAAAGCTCAATGACACATTCATCACTGCACAGATTTTAGCTTGGCAGCTCCTACCCTACGAGTCAGCACAACGAGACTCCTAACATAGCTTTATCTATCTACCAACTAAACATTTATTTTTCAGGTTTTTGGTTTACAATTTCCATCAATTTTACAATTTCCCCAGACAATTTGTTTGCATCCTGATCTGTAGTGACAGCCTACATAAAGACTATGCTGTATCATGAAGCCATGGGCCAAAGTGGAAGAGACTGAATCTACTAAATCTGAGTAGTCATGTAGTATGTAATACATATAACCAACACAGTTGTCCATATGAATATCTGATTTTGAGTCTTGTGGCACACAGCTTAAATATTGTGATCTCTGTTTTTTTATGTTTTGCACATCTAATTTCATTGAGCAAAGTAAATTATCAGCTACTAGCATGTAAAAAGGTTTGAAACGCATCTGCTTGCCTATGCTGCACAATCTGGTAATTATGAAGAGGTATTGATGGCTGCAGGTCAGCTGCTTAATGAATTCAGATATTGATCCAGCGACCATGCCTTTTGACAATGACCCTCCTCTTTCAGAACCCTCATTCAGTGGCAACACAATGAGAACCAGCTGGGAGCTCAGCCATGCTACATCAGCAAAACACCAGTATGCTGCTTCAGGTAAATAAAGTCCTCATGCTCAGACTGGCATCTGCCTCACATTACATATCACAGTTATGTCAAAAAGATCTGTAAAGGATTTAAACTGTAGTTGCAAGCCTGTACCTGCAAGATTCAATGTGCAATCAAATGAGAAGAGCAGAGTTTAATTATATATTGATTAGAGCTAGCTATTGATTTAATCATCCAAAGCTTTATAGTTATAATCCAAGGCTCCAAAACTGGTTGCCGGGGTGATAGCATCTGGTAATGTGCTTAGAGGTTAAGATTTTTAAATGATTTTGTCAAAGATGTTATACAAACATAAAAATAACTAATTTGAAAAAAGGAAATCATATTGCAATACTGTCTTTTCAATAGATGTGTGTTAATCTGCAAACCAACACAGGAATGCACCATTCCCAAAAAAGCAAATTTATCCGCAAAAAGATTTTTTATTCTCAATGTTTTTCCCAAGTCTGGTTTAGAACCAAAAAAACACACTTCTTTGTTGCTGCCTTGTCTTACAATTGGATTTTCTGAATGGTAACACACAGCAATAATTAAAAATGAAGATGAAAACATAAAATCTGTCTCATTCAGGTTACCGAACATGATAGGTTGAGATAACCACCAGGCTCCACATGGCTGAAGGTCCGGCTGTTCGGCCACAATCAATAGCGTTAAGGTCATTAACATGTTATGAATACCACAAGGCCCTGGGAAAGCAGAGCAGAGGTACCGCAAGCTTGCCTCTGATTGGCAGAGACTCGTCTTTAGGAGAGGCCATCCCCCTTTGCCTTGAGAGGTAAATTGAAGAGCTGATGACCTCTGACCTTAGCCTAAGAGGGAGATGGAAAGGTTTTGAGCTTGCATAAATTTGACTGGGTAAATATAAAAAAATGTGTGATGTTTGCCTAAAGGTAAATCAACATTATAATACTGAGATGAAAACAGATAGTACAACAGCAACCTCCATATTTGTAGGCAGGCCTGGTAAACAGGTGTAATTAACAAAAATATTTTGGTGCAGTAGTATAATCTAACACAGAAAATATTAGAATAACAATCAACCTTGAATTTGAGTATATTTATTCAGTGGGGAAAGAAAATAGAACATGCCCTTCAAATACGTTGATCTTCCATCAAGTTTGGTAATGTCTGCAAGCAAACAGGCACTCACTTAAACTTGCAGTCATATTAATATTAAAACAGTGACAAACGAGAACAAATGAGGACTCAAGTTTTATCCTGTCACCACTCACAGTGAGGAGGATGATCAGGGAGGCAAGTAAAATCTCCAAAGCTCACTGCAGCAAAGAGTGGCGTCTTGTGGTCACCAAGTCTCCATACGGACTGTTGTATGCTATCTACATGTTAACTGGTTTATTCGAAAAGCATGCCAGAAATAACCCTTTTCTTTTTAACTGCTACCATGTGATTTACATAGATGAGACTAACCTCCAGGTAGGTTTGGCAGGGAATCAAAGGATGAGGTGTCCTAATGTCAGCCTAATGTCCAGGCTGCTGTTAAGTATAGTGTAAGATGTGTGACGCTTTGGGCTCATTTCTCTCTCAAAGGCCCAGTGAACATAAATGACTCTTTGAGCTACCAGGACATAAACAAAACAATCTGATGGACTCTGAAAGAGAGCTAAAGTTTTGTTGTCATTGAGTTTTGAGTTCATTGATCAAATGTGGAAAAAATTCTGCCTAAATCAACAGAAATGTTTAAGAAAATTAAACTTCTTCCACTGGTTAATGGATCCTAAAAAGTATATAGAAAACCTTTGGGCTGAGCTGAACAGAAGAGAGCATACCAGACGACCCAGGAGCTTGGAAGACACAGAAATGGAAGATCCCTCTCTATCTCTCTCTCTGTGTGATCCAGCTTTATGAAATTTGCTGTCTTGTTGCCAAAAATGGGTTATGCAAGGGTACTCATAGTTTTAGCTCCGGGAATTTAGCAAAAAATATAAATCCTTATTTCTTAATGTGAGAAAGTTTAAACAACTGAATGAATTTACTTGAATGGAAGGTTGAATCTTTCTGTATATTTCAGTGTGAGAAATTGCTGCAGCAATAAGAGATTAATTTAATTAATGTTTTGTTTCTTTTTACTAGGATATTATATAAAATGACCAAAACAATCAAGCAAATTATTATAGAGAAATACTGTATTTATTATTTCAAAATATATATAATTTTAGCAGACTTGATATAAAGACCATAATCAGCTTGAATAAAGCTGCGTTTCACTAATAATTTTATTTATTGAAAAATTCATGTTTCATTTACAGTCTTTTATAGGATGAAAAGTCAAAACATGTAAAATGATCACCACTTAAACAGACAACATTCTTTAAAAAAGTTTATTGGCTTTTAAAACCACTTTAAAAATCTCACCAGTGAGTACTTTCCATTGAAAAAAGAAACAACGCGTTTGCAATATTAACAAGCTACTGTACATTAAGCAGAACACCAGACAACAACACAGAGGAGGGTTGTTTTTTTTCTTCTTCTTCTACTGGTAGAAACGGACACGATAGTCAAACAGGGTCGGGTCAGTAAAAGGTAAGGAGTCAGAGTCACTGCTTGATGGAGCTGCTGTAATCATAAAAAGGTGCATTTCCTTCATTTAAATTCAAATATCAGTGCCATGTTGTTAAAGAGGAACTAAGAGAAAACATGTTTCTTTACAAATGCATTTATCAAAATAGGAAAATGTCAAATTGAAAAAAAAAACCCCATAAAATATAGAACATTAACTTAGTAAACAACACAGACACACACTTTTTAAAAAACTGTAAAGTAACTTGTGAAAGTAGCACTGCCAGTCTGGTTAACAGAACCTGTCTAAATCACAGAAGACAGTGGTTACCAAGAATATACAACAGAAGTCATCACACATGCGTGTATACAATCATCTATCAACATAATGAGCATGTAGGTTTTAAAAGGTTATTCTAGCTTTTTTTTCCTCAATGCTTTGTATTCTCATGTATGAGAATGAGTAAGTAACGAGTATCTCACTGAGATTAAAGCACATTTTGCTACAAGACAATTAGTCATTTTCTGATAATCCACTTATTTTCCTTACTCACCATGTCTTAAAAAATATTTTTCTTTCCTCTTTTATTCTTTTTCTAAGCGGGCACCCATCATAATTTATAGTTTTTTTGTTGTCCATAAAGGTGTGACAAAGCCGTGTGTCGTAAAAATTTAGTGCAATAACGTGAACCTCCAAAGTTTGCTGAAACTTTTTTTTTGTTGTTTTTTTTTTCTCCAGTGTCTGCTGACGAACTTTGAGCACAATGTCACAGAGAGATGTCTGCAACCAACTAACAGTATCACAACTTTTTTTTTCTTAATATACCATGCTTTTGATCCTGCTCACAGCACACATCAATTCTGCAAATGCAGAGACCTATTATCTTTGAGTATAAAAACCAAAAATAATAATAAAAATAGTAAAATAAAATCAGCAAGCGAGACCAGACAGCATTACTGTTACGACACATTGAGCCAGAAATGTAACACACAACATACAGTATCTTGCCAACTATAAATCTGTTAAGCTTCTTTTTTTTATCTTTTCAATGGCACATACTTAGCTAGGATAATGGCCATAGTATAGTGTCTGGATACACCAAATCTCTATGTATCTATTGTATTTACAGATGGAGCTTAAACATGACTTTTACAACATTGACAATATAGCCAAAAAACTGAAGCAAGCATCCTACTGTATCATGGAGCCTACCTGGCTAGCAGTGATGGTTTCAACATGCTTTCAGGTCCATGGTTTCCCATAAAACATAGGTGACCATTTCACTATTTTACAAACTGTACAGAAGATTCAACTTAATCCTTAACTCTTAAATCTCTGATGCTGCCCCGCTTCCTGTTGTGTTGTGGATGCTAATACGAGGAGTGTTGCTAGGTGGAATAATCTCTTATGATTCTTGAAATAGATCTTTGGCATGGAAATCGGGGCCAGGTCTGCACAAATGACATTTCCTTGAACCTTAACTTGGTTTATAAAGTCTTTTCCATGCCGGTTAAAATTATCTAGTTTGGGAGTGCAAAAAATCCATCAGAAAAACCTAAAAAACTAAAAATGTCACGACTGAGATGACGGCATGGAAAATTTCTTTACTGGTGAAGTTCTTGTTTGTAGCATATACATTATGTGTCTTTATGGCATTCAGTCAGTTTAAACCCTGTTTAAACCCACAAGTTGCCAATTCGTTGCTTCCTTTTACAGCTTCACACCCTTAAACAAACCAAAACCCACCCATTGTACGAAAATCTTTGCATATCAGCCAGTTTCTCTTGATAGTTAAGTATTTTCAGGAATTATGGGAATGGTCATAAAATCCTCAATTCTTATATATAGGAGTTAAGCTCTTTATCGCCTATTTCCATTTATTTTTGTTTCTGATCCCTTTTTGGGCCAGAAAACTGTTATGAAATATGGCAGCAAACATGAACCCTGACCAAACCAAAATAACTAAAAGTGCATTTCAACTACAGGAACCTTTTCCAGGAACCTGCGTAGTTTTCTGGGGACATTTTTTAACCCTCATCATTTCCACTGCTGGAACCAGGGCCAAATGCAACTGCCAAGGTAGAAATTTACCCCGCAAAACAGAACTGGTAGGGGGTAGTATTTGGTATGTCCCCTGAACCTTTATTGAGGAGTTCTATGGTGCGAGATTGCTAAACATTTCTGATTTCTTACATTTTCCAAGCATTTTATCCTGTTAACAACGTGGGCGTAATTTACACAAAAAGCATGGTTTTGCATCCTATTTTCAAAACTTGCACAACTAATAGTCAGGATAACATAAAAGGCCCCAGAAATTAAGTTTCAGGGGTTGAAAAGTTAAGGATAGCGTAGTTAAAATGCAAATTATGCATGCTCACTATGAGCGGGAAAGCCCTTCTGCTTGACCAAGTTCTTGTTCAGAAGCTGTTTGGGACAGAGGCTCCAGCTGCGAAAAAACAAAAGCCATGATTTTCAGCAATAAGAGGCAGTGCACTAGTCAGGAATATAGGCTGGTGATCTAACAGACATTTAATAATTAAAGCCCAAGAAACGTATCCTAACTGAGCATTAACCATACACACTCTGCAGCAGCTCCTCGTTTCTTATCTTGAAATCTGTTATCAATCCAGAAGGTTTATAGGTGTCTTTATTTTTGCATCTGAGAATAAAGGACTAAAACCCTAAAATATTCCTGTGGCTGGAAGAATAGTTTTTACCCTGGTAGATGCAGTTGAAATGGAAAGGGTTAAAAATGTCCTTAGAAAACAACAGTGGCTCCTGAAAAAGGTTCCTGAAGTCAAAACAAGCCTTTACATTGTAAAAAAAAAAAAAAAACATGAGATTAACAGCTGCCGTGAAAGGATGAAGCTCCGGATATCTTAACATTATACTATATACATTTCCTCTAACAATGGCTTAAGGCAGCCAAGTTGTTGGTTTTCTTTCAATAAATACTCAAATACGCAAAGTGGCCTGCTTCTCCATCTTCTCCCTAATTATTCACATGCTCCCTTTTTTTTTGAATAAACAGTACAAGAAGTATAGGCTTTGAGAAGTTTCACACATGAATCAGTTTTGCACGGATGTTGGTTTATGATAAAAGTATAAAGATTATGTCAGAAATTCAGCACCTGGCAGCGTAAGATGCCACCCTTTTTTATATATTTTTTGATATGGCAGGCAAACGTACAACAGCGTCTATGTGCATATACCACAGTAACCAATATTGTCTCCATTTGGTAGAACTTGAACTGCACAAGAGAATATGTTTTTTTTGGTGAAGTCTCGTGTGCCAGATTTGCAAAGCATCTCCTCTTCCTTAGTTGTTCATAAAGTATGAATATTGCATTAATAAAGATTACCCTTCAAAGCAAACATATCTGCTCTATGTTAGTTGGTGCATGCTGCCACAGAGTGCTCGCACTCTTCTCTGGAAATGCTTACATGTTAGATCTCAGATGAGGGAGAAAAGTGAGAAAATACTGAAATTCTTGGTGACAAATGATGAAGGAGGAAAGGATGGGTGGAGATTTTCTGGTAAGCATGGCACTTTGAACAGAACAAACAGCCAAAGTCCAGACAAACTCCAAAAAACTATGGGTTAAAAACAGATATATTACATATGCACCAAACGGAACCAACAGAGAACCGAAATCATACAGAGTAGAAGAGAACGTTAACCCAGCATTTCCACGGTAGTAGGCTGGTCTTTGCTCTCTAGCCAGTCAAAACCAGAGTTCACAGTATCACTGCATATCTGCTGGAAAAGCGGGTCATTCTTCAGTTCTTCCAGTGTCGAGTCTTCGTACTGCTCCTGCTGCTGATTGGGGTCGAACAGCAAGTTGGCGTCCAACGTGTTAAGGTCAGTGATGCTACTGGACAGATCTGAGGTCAGTCTGATGTCGCTAGAGAAGTCGGACGCCACGGCATTGAGCTCCGAGGCGACCTGACCCACCAGCTGAGAGCTGGGGTTGAGGCCATCCTCCCCCAGCAAGTCCTTGACAGTGTTGTTGAAATCGAGCTGCTGCTGTTCGTCCACCGCCTCCTGTTGCTGTGTGCTCTGGAGGAGGAGCTGTGGTTGTGTCTGGGTGGGATCTTCTTGGAGCTGCTGCTGCTGGTCTTGTTCACTGGGACCTGCTTGTGCTTCAGTGTCCCCACCTGTGAGGTAGCCATGCTGCTGGAGCTCGAAGGCAGCAGGGCTAGAGCTGACGGGCAACTGAGTCTGGGGAGGGGCTCCTCCCGTGAAGCTGGGAGCCGTCTCTAGAATTTGTGTAAGGTTCATGCGAGCCGTGTAGTTAGAGGGGAGGTTGTTGATGCCCAGACCACGGACAGCGTCGTCTCCGTCTGCTTCCATCTTGCTGAGGAGGACGCTGGTGATCTTGGGGGTGTTGCTCTGACCCTGCACAGGCAGCATCTCGCTCTGCATCATAATGTTCAGAGGTACAGACTGGCTACGCTGCACCATGCTGTGCACAGAGCTGACAGCCTGGCTGTTGGACAGGATGCTGAGCACCTCAGAGGTGATGGGGGAGTTAAAGGGCGAGACCACAGCTCGAGTTGTTGTCGTGGTACTCGTGGTAGTGGCCGGAGGGTTAGTGTTACCGCTGTAGTTCCTCTGCCGCACAGCAGGGCTAACGCTGCGGCAACGGAAAGTGCTGGATGTGGATGACGCTGAAGCCTTGTTGTCTAACGGTGCAGGTACAGCAAAACTCTCCTGCTTGGTAGGAGTAGTTACACCAGTTACCTGCTGCTGCTGTGGTTGCTGCTGCTGCACTGGAGAAATTGGCGTTATGCGTCCAAAGTGAGCACCATCCTGTCTCGCCTGAGACTGGAACGACTGGCCAGGGATTGCAAATGCGTGAGGTTTGCGAAACTGATCATCCACCAGGTCTTGGTAGCTTGGCAGGATCCCGATGCTGTGATTAGACAGAGGTCCTGCAGAGTTACTGTTGTAGCGGTTGTTGATCCACTCAAGCTTGGCCTTGTCCGGGTGCGTTGCCATGGGCCTTTGCATTGGTTTGACGGGGCTGCTGGAGACGATGCTTGCGTCGTGATATCCCGTGATGCTCGAGTTGATGGGAGTGAAAGCAAAGGGGTTCCTGCACTCCACAGGGCTCGGCGGTACACTGCTACTGCAGTTGGACAGTGGCGTGCTAATCGGGGTGTGTCGGCCCATGGCTCCGTCCACAGGGGTGACAGGAGCCATTCGGGAGCAGGGACTTTCTCGTGTCAGGCTGTGCGCGAGTGTCATCTCAGAGGTCGGGGTGGGCGTTGGGGTGGGTGTTGGAGTCGGGGTAGGGGTCTGGACAGGGGTGGTGCTGCTGTGAGCAGAGTGGTAGAAGGTAGAACTGGCTTGATGAGCTGTGAGGATAGAGCCTTGACTGCTGGCCGACTGACCCTGTAACCCGGACACGTCGACGCAGTTACCAAACAGACCCTTCAGCTTCATCTGCTCCTCCATCTGGACCAGCTCCTCCACGATGCTGTCCTGCGTCATGTCATCGTCATTGAACGAGAAGTAGTCCATGTTAGACTGAGAACCGGCAAAGTCGACCATCTGTGTGAGGGTGAGCTGGCTCGAGGCATCGGAGGGTTGTGCCATCATGGAGAGCTGGTCAGTGGGAGACTGTTTGTGTTCTGCTGGTATCTGCTGAGGCTCCCATATTGTGCTCTTTAAATTGCTCACAGAGGCCTCGCGTGGTCCTGAGTTGTCTGTAATGGCACAAGGGTCTCCGGTGATCTGCTGCAGCAGTGCCTGATCAGACATGTTTCCTGCTGCTCCAGCAGAGTGATCAACAGCGATGGAATGGTCCTCGTGTTTTGAATCTTGCTGTTTCGCGGCAGTCTGCGTTCCCTCTGTGTGCATGAGAGGTGCATCTGTAAGTGCAAGGATCTGTGTGGGCCCCGGAGCCGTTTGTTTGGCAATCCCTTTGCAGGGGGCACTCTCTGGTCTTGCAGGGGTTCCCAGTCTAGGAATTCTCTTCATTGCAGTGCTCACCCCAGGTTTGGGATTGTCAATAACAGCAACCGGTTGCTGGGAGATAAAAACTCTCTTAACAGGAATAACATGGGATTCCCCAGCTGCACGCTTCCTGGGACTCTTAGCGTCTAGGCAGGCATCCTTTGATGTGAGGGGAATAGTGGACAAGCTGTTGGATGACGTGTTGCCATTGGAGTTCTGATTATCAACAGTCAAGTACAAAGTACTGTCATGGCAGTTAGTGATATTGCTGTCCTGAGTCCCAGATGCAGAGCTGGGAGGGGAGGTGGAGTCACTCTTTGTCCTCAATCCTTTCTCTGGTCCCAGGGAACACTTCACCAGGAAGCTTGGCTCACTTGCAGCTCTGAATTTAACCATTTTCTCCTCTTTGGCTCCACCAACTTGTTTCTCTGCGACAGACAAGGAATTATTGTCGCTTCTAGCTTCAGACATCCCTTTGGCATCTGCAGAGAAGGTTGGGGTTGATACTGCAATGGCAGGTTTGACTGCAGGAGACTGGGGGGCTGCCGAATTCTGGAACTGCTGGGAATCGTCCAAAGCAACTGCGGTGCTCATACAGGCAGAGGCTGGTCGCATGCTGCTGTTGCTGCTGCTGCTGGGAGCCAGAGCAATAGCCGTCATCTTCACTACATTGACAGAGCTGACGTGGGGAGAGGGCATCACGGTTTTTATGGGGCTGTTGGTGATGAGCAGGGTGGGGGGAGAGCGCAAGGTTATGGCACTCGTGGCAGAGGGCTTGGGAAGGATTTGGGCGTACCGCGTGCCATGTCGTGCCAGTCTGTCTCCCACGGGACTTGCTGGGATGTTCTGGGATGTTTTGGGAGACTGTTTGAGAGATTGAGTGACAACCTGGAAGTTTACAGGCAACACCTTTCCTTCTGCTGTACCCACTGGACTGGGTGAGGTCATCAACTGCCTGTTTCTCTGTACCTGAGGAAAGAAATAAAATTTATTTGTACATTCAGACACATACACTACATCTCTGTAGATAAAAGGTGGGGAAAAAGTCTGACATGTACCGGGACTGGGCTGGGTACGGCTGCTACTACAATTCCTATGGTTGGCTGAGGGGACAGCAGAGCAGGGCTGCCACAGGGGATGGTGGGTCCAGGGGTACTGGCCTCTGTCCGCTTCACTTGGGTCTCACTAGGCAGTGGTGAATGAAGCTTCTGCTCCTGCTGCTTCTTCTGGATTTTGCGCTGCAGTTGCTGCTTTGTGTCAACAGAAGGAGACGGCAGGGTCTTCACCTGGGGCTGAAATGAGTTTGCCTCAGCAGTGGGAACAAAAGCAGAGGCTGGAGTTGGGGTCTTCATTCCTGTCAAGGAAAGAGCAATTCAAGAAGCTATAGTTATGAGGTACGCAGCAGAAAATCTGTCAGGGTTACTATACATTATTCATGTTTAAAAATACAGATTTTTACAGGTTCAGATTTCCAGATCCAAAACTCCTTTTATTCTATTTTGTATAAATACAGTAAAAACAAAATGATTAATGGTGAATTTGTTCTATATATGCCTGCAGTGTAAAGGGTTTAAATACATAAACTACAAAAACCAGAGACAAAACTAAATCTTTCCTTTTGTTTGGTTTTGTCATTTCCAATTGATCACCTTAAACCCAAACACATGGCCATGACAGTAAACAGCAAAAAACACTGTTCTGTAAAAGAGATAACCATATTTTAAAACAGATGGGTTTTTCTCTTTTTTTGCAGCAACATAATCCGACACCGAATAATAAAAAAAAAAATCCAACCTAAAAAATAATTAGAAGCACCATAATTATTAGCACTTCTAGCAAATCATACACAGAAAATTTAACTGAAGCATTGTAGGATATCAGGTTATGCTTTATTTTCTTAAGTTCAACAAACTGTTGAGGAACTTCTAATCAGTGAGATCCATGACTTTCTGTTTCACCTGGGGAAAAAATATAGCTACTCTACAAAATGGGAAAGACAAGAAAACATGTCAGATGTGTTTAGATCTTCAAAAGTAACAAAATGCCAACAAGCAAATTGCTGCTTGTCCAAACGTACTCATATCTATAAAATATAGATATAAGAGCAATAATTAAAAGGTTTAAAACAGTTGGAAATGTGACAAAGGCAGCTTGGCGAAGATTGTCATCATCCTCCCACAGTCAGGAGGATGGTAAGGGTCTCCAAAGTTTCCTAACAGAGAGCTGCAAGAAAATTTTCAGTCTGAACAAAAAGTATTAATCTGTTTTGATCTGACTCGACCCGGTGCAAGTGGAAAAGGGGCATGAGATGACGCTACAAGCCAAAGGATTGAAATCAAGGCTAATAAAGGCCAAACACTTGGAAGCCACTTCACGGTTCTGTTTCCAGTTCTGTTCCTAAAAATAAAAATTAAATCTATGTATTTGGACATGTATTCACGGCATGACCACACTCTATTTTATTGATATGCACCATTTTTCTCAATTAATCTTTAGGAGCACATAGTTTACAGTTCGCATACGTCAGGCTGCTGTTAAAGCAATTCCTGATAGTAACCGTGAACATTTTAATTGAAAACTGACTCTTAAAATTATAATAAAATTAGCTTTGTTGGGCCCAGGCAAAGGAGGGAACAAGAACTGAACAAAGAACAAAAGAGAAAGAGACTAGTTAAAAACTCTGAATCCCAGAATTCTTGCATTTTGGAGAGAAGTTGATTGTGTTTATTCTTTATATGTGTGCAGGGCTTGCTGATTTCAGTCCTTCATCTATTTTTCTATAATACCACACCTCACTAGACAGGTATTCATAAAACAATAACTGACGTAGACTGAAAATTGATTGGCTATTTATTCCTGATAATAAGGTGGTTCACTGACTTGGCAATTTTGATTAAAATTACTTTGTTAATAATTGTCTTCGCCACTTATTAATAGTTATTCATAGCCAAACCAAATCTATTGTTGCACAAGAGTTTTGTTTATAAACAAATTGAATCTTGCTTCCAAACCTTTCCCTGTATTTTATGCTAATACATTAAAAGATTTGTTTATTTTACACATCTGTAACACGGTTGCACCAATGAACCCTACCTGTGGGTGTTCCAGTCATAACGGTGAGTGCAGCCATGGACTTTGTACCGATGTAGTGACTGTTGAGCAAGAAACGAGCCAGGTCCTCCACGCTGTCAAACTGACGACTCAACACCTTCTGAGCCCACTCACACACCAGCCCACAGGCCGCGGATCTCATCTCATCCTCAGCGCTCGGAGACTGACCGGTCGGCTCCATTAGCTCACACTGTTGGAACAGGAGCAGAACCTGTTTAAAAACATTACAATGGTTTAAAAAGGTCAGAGTGAAGTTAAATTTGTCGCAACTCACCCCATCACCAGACTTCTGCAGATCCAAGTTGGGTAAGGATGGCATGTGAACAAAAGCTTTCTTTCTTAACCCACTGTAACAGTATGTGCGAAGGAGTTAAGGCTTCACAACAAGAGTCTGATGTTTTTCAAGTGTAAAAATACTACCATACTTAACACTTTTCAATGCAGGGCCAGTTTTATATTCAAATTCAATAATACTTTATCAATTCCGAAGGGAAATTAAATGTTTTTGTAGCTCATATTATGCAGGTTTCTTCAAAGAGCCGTTGTAGATGCTGATTGATGTGGGCAGGAAGGATCTCCTGTAGCGGTCTGTCTTACAGCAGATCTGAAGAAGCCTCTGACTGAAGACACTGTTGCTGAACAACAGACTGATGAAGAGGATGCTCAGGGTTCTCCATAATCTTCATTTTATGAAGAATCCTTTTTTGCACAATGATCTCCAAAGGTTCCAGAGGAATATGGGTCTCCACCCAGAAGGGTCACATTAGTAATCCAAAGATAAATTAAATTAGCACCCAGACACATTTTCCTTTGCTTAACTTGGAGTCTAGTCACTGAGAAGCAGCATTCCCTTGTGCTTTGCACCCTCTAAACACTGTAACGCAAAATAGTTGCTGATGGTGGCTGGCTAATGATGCGGAAGTTGCCGTCTAATCTGCACCTTCCCAGTCAGCACTAAATTAAAGGTCTATTTCAATGGGCTTTTTTTTTAAATATTTGCCCACATTTGATCATCTCTAGTTTAAACACTTGCAGGTATAAACTCCTTTAGATCATAGTTCCACAATAAACACGCAACCACTACACCCCATGACGGATCACTTTGTCCTTTTGTATCATATAAGCCGATCCGTTCAGATCACGGGCCCTGTGATTATGGAACCCAAGAATCATCACAGGATTCATTTAAGCAGAGCACAAGAAAGGGCTAAGATTAGTTTGTGATCCTCTGGCTGGCTTTTCAAATGCATTCAGTCCTTTAAATACAAGCACAGGGGTCCTCAGCATTTTATTATCTGCATCAGATTCTGTTGAGCAACCTTTTTCTTAAGATCAGGTGGACTCTGGAAGATCATGTGGTGTGCCTTCCCTCGCCATGCACCACAGAGTCCTGCTGCCTCTTCAGCTGTCTTCACTTTCTATATTACAGTTCATTGTGGTTACGGGTTTGTGACTACGTCCCAATGAGCAGGGGCGTAAAATTGGTTGAGGGACTTCATATTCTGAACAGAGAGCCTACAGTTGATCACCAGCTATATGTTTAAATCACATATATAATCTGCAAGGGACTAGTGTTGGATCATCTATAAAATTATTTTTGTAAAGCAAGACAAGTATCAAACAGATTTTTTTTTTTTTACTTCTCTGAAGTATTTCTGACAGGTTACACAATAAAAACGTGTTTTCATCATATTGTTAATCAGGGGAAGAGGTGTATGTTTAGTAATTTACAGGGATGGGGGTGCAGCTGGAGGTGCGCACCGCGGGTGGCATTCAAGCAAGAACCTCCCCTGCTTCAGTGTTGAAAATGTTGCAGAACGAAAAATACCCAAACCTAAGTGTTTTTATCAAGCCACTCTCAGAATATCCTTTCGTTCCAGACTGCAGATTTATTCTTTAAGGTCCCGGCAACAAATGAAGGGTTGAAGTCTCCCTACCATTACTGCATGCCCTGATCCATCTTGAGAGATTGTCACAAACCTGAAACTGCTATGAATTGTAAGGGTTGATATAGGATAATGTCACACGAGTGTTGGAGTGAAATGATACAAAGCAAAGAGAGCAGCTACAGAACAGTCTGTGGCTACAGAGAGAAGAGACACCAGAGGTTCTTCCAGAGTGTAGGGAAATCCAACAAATATGTTAGGCACATTGCTCCGGTCAATCTTGAAAACTATAACCCACGGCCCTTTGGTTCAGCAATCCCAACTGCATGCTCTGAAAGCAAATATGGCCTGTGATCTCAGCAGATCAACTTGTATGAGGCTAAAGGACAAAGTAATCGTTCATGGTTCCTTGTTTATTGAGCAACTATGATCTCAAAGAAGCTTCAGTGAAAGCTGCTCTATTTGGTCTTTTTTAGCCTCTCTAAAGGAACATGCTGGATTTGGAAATGATGGCAGCCTTTAGAAAATCTCATAGTCATGATCTACATTCTTTAAGGTTTACTGTCTGAGGTACAGGTGCTACATGGACTGCTTTTAGTGGTTCTCAGAAGAGGTTCTGGCATTAATTGGTTGCGAGATAAATACAAACATATAAATTGTTCAGTAGGGGATGAGAGTGGACCAGGAACCAAGTGATGGCAACTTGTGTTGTGTTGTGTTCGATTTATCTCTACAGTCCAAACTAGGATCAACATTGTTCTAGTTCTAAGTTCAAAACCCAACTGGGTTTTCTAATTGATAGGCTCAGAGACCTGGTGAACTGCTTTTAGCAATACATATAAAAATGCAGTTCTCACGTTTTCTCATTTACAAAAAAATGGAACAAATAACTGGATCCTTCAACCATTGTTTTAAAAGGTCTATTAAGATTGGTATGAGTAAAGGTTAGTATTTACTTTTGTGGTACTTGTTATAAAAAGATTGCAAACCATAATATCAAATGCTAAAAACTGTTTAAAATGTCCATGCTAGAATCATTTAACTTTTATTTGAATTATTGGTAAGGCCCCTATTGACACCATCTTCACACACTGTGTGCTGTCACCTCTGCTCCTAATATGATTAATTAATGATTGCTTACAGTAAGAAGGCTGGAAGAAGAATACTGTTAATTAATGCAATTAAAGAGAATTGGCTAAATTCTGTTTTGGGAGGTCAAACCTTTACAAAATCTGAAACTGGGCTCAGAACATTCACCCCACTGCTCACAGAAGAAGAACAGCACAGAAAAATGTGAACTTGTTCATTTCATTGTAAGGATATTTGGATTTCCCCCTCATGCCCAGACGACGTGCCTTCATGTTGGGAAAGACATTCTTCATGATCTTTCCAAAGTCTGCTGCACTCAGTGGATTGTAGCCGAGATTGTCACAATAGCTCCTGGACGAGACGACAATCAGCACTAGATTTTTAACCACACGGTTTATTAGGAAAAACGACATTTCCTACATATTTCTTTCTCCTCACTCACTTGTATTCGTCATACACCTCTTGCTTTGGGAGGGACGTCTCTGGGTGCTCTTCTAGGTGATTGCGTATCCAGTTGAAAGCATACATCTGTTGAGTACGGCTCGACGACATGGAACTCTGATCACTGAAAAGGGTTCAAAACAAAGAAGAGGTCTGATGAGCGGGAAGAGTCCTGGACTGCTTTGCATCATTTTTCTTGCAAATACAGAAACTGTAATACCATAATCCAGCAGTAGAGGACCCCCTCTCATTCCCAGTCCAAATGGGCAGAATTTGGGGGTCGGGGTGATGAATAGATATGGGGAAACAAATGACACACAGACAGCTAGGTATAGAGCAGGAATCTAGATATATTTCAGTGTCTTTGTTCATGATGATAATTAAAGAGGGCAAAAGCGATGCAGAAATTTGCATGAAGAATAAAAAATAAAAAATCATAAAGAGAGCAAAATGTGGCAAAGTGGAAATAAAGTTCTCATTGAGCTTGTTTTTATGTGAGATCATATTGATTTCAGCCAGTGAATGGGGATTTGAATAACTGGCAGACATGAAACGTTCAAAGAGATTCAAGATGTGTGTGTGAGTGTGTGTCTGTGTGTGTGAGGAAGGGCAAGAGCGAGAAAAGGGTAAAGCGTTAAACTTAAGTTTGTTGTATTTCTTACCTTTTATCATTGCCACTGCTGGGACCAGAAGGCAACTTAAGGTAGAGGTAGAGCTTTTCGATGTCTGTAAACTTCTCAACATCTTGCTGTAGAAATAAAAATAAAAACAACGCAATTCCTTTATGATCGATTCAGTTGCATATAATCCAGTCATATAAACAAACTCAACTTAGGTTTGACCCTAAATATAATACAGAATGCGGTGAAATGAAATTATCGAGCCAACAGATAAAAAGTGATTCATTTAAGGAGATATTAAGGCAATTCTTCGAAAAACAGGGAACATATCAACTAATGGCGTTAGTACTAAGTATTGAATGTTAGAACCATCTGAGCACTATGACTGGCCTTCAGCTGGATTTCTAAGAATGGATTCATATCACCTCTCACTCCTCTATTTGCCTCTTTGTTGCTATGAGAACCCATACTTAGCCACACTCAGCCAATGAGCAGTCACTGAAAACGTCACTTACTACACTCCACTGTCACAAAACTCATACTGTATGAAAACTACATCAGGCTTCAGTTATTAATAACTAAAACAAAAACTTAAAAGTGAGGGGTTGTGGAAGATTTCTGAAAACAAATATGCATTAAATCTGCAACACCCTCTGAATTAAACCCTCAAAAATATTGCTTTATTCCTTGATGCATAAAACAATCTTCCTGGAAATCTCCTTTAAATGTTGTGTGAGTGTACCTAAGAGAAGTGTTGTGATTTAGATTTTTCTTTGTCTCTGTGAAAGGACAGATGAAATACTCAAAAAACAGATTTTACTTTCTTGAATGCATCAAAACTTTACAGATCAAAAATTCCCAATTTTGATAGAAACCTGACTCGTGACTTATATGTTTGATACATAACTGAGATTAAACCTTAATTTTTTCTTTTGATTCAATTCTACCAACACAATAAACGATCCCACAGAATATGTTCCCTTTTAAGTGTTGTAGTCCTTTAAGAAAATGGAATCCTTAAAGGAAACTAGAAATTGGTATCGGCTCAAATAAGGCTGATTGGTGCATTGCTGTTTAGCTGTCACCAGACCTATTCAAAGTTGTTTCTAAAAGTAGTTTTGTTCTTCAATGTGGAGCTGTATTTTATATGCAGTTTGGACACAGACAGGAAGAACATCCTAAATTTATCGTGCCTTCAAACTGATGCTACAGGAAGCATTGGAGAACATAAAACCAGCTGGACCCTCAGTTTAGGTGAAATTAATGATTTCTAAGATTTAAGCTAAAAGCATCAAATTCACAAACTAGCACAAAATATAAACAAACTGAAGCTGATGCAACTGATGCAACCCAATAAAAATAAAAAATTGGCTATCTGCTGCAGAATGTTTCATATGGACAATGCATCCATTTGTATTTAAATTAGTTTTCTATATTCTACCCTTATTCTACTGTAGGGAAATGTAGTTTTGTGCTTACAATACAATAAAACAAGCTGATCAGGGTATTTTTTTTTTTTATCTGGAGTTATAACCTGTCTGTTTTATAAGAGACAATTGGTCGAAATGAGGATCAGAACCAACAGCAATTGAAACAGGCTGTGATACAAAAATTTCAGAACATAATATACAAGTATTTCAAATTATACATAATATTTGAAAACTCTATGACTATTATCGCAGTAATACATTAGGATACTTAAGAAAAATAAACTGACATACAATGGTTTAGGTACATGGGTATGAAGTGGTTCATTTATAGGTACAAAATGGGAGAATTAATCAACAAAGGGGCAAACTGACCCATTGGAGCCATTTAGAGGAAAAGCATGGCAGTGAGCATATCATTATTATGTAAACACAAAAGATTTAGATTGCTTTTAATGTGGGCCTCCTCTTTGAATACTTGCTGACATTTTACAGCCTAATCTTTGTATAAAGCAGCACATCATAGTTGCAGTTTCCAACCCAAAGCTGCTAAAGAGGAGAATTTGAATCAACGGTCCGTTATCATCTTGGTCTGAACAACACAATCTCACTTCAGATGCTGCTTAAACGTGATGAACAGGAACTTGTTAAAATGTCGTTTTTGTTTTAGACTTGATATGAATTTTACATTCAACCTCAGATTTAGAATTTATTCACCAAATCTGATTTATAGGTGAACAGGTCTTATAAAGATTAATATCCTCTAAGTCTATCGTTAATGTCTCTGGTTGGTTTGTCCCTTCAAGAATTCATACCCATATTTGGTACCTACGTGTTGCCATTTCCTCCCACCTTACTTCCGTTTCATACCTGTCAACGTATCATGGCCTTCCCCAAACTTATATAAGATTTATTAGATTATCTTTCCTGGTAGTTCAGTATTTATGATGAATTACAGAGACAAATCTCTCTATGTTAATTACACATTATTTTCTGAAGCTTTATAATGTGTTGCATTTCAATTAATTGCAGTTCTGAATCTCCTTTGGGCCAGTCGACCCTAATAAAATATGACAGGATTATGACCTATGATTCCACCAAAATAACTAGGAGTAACCTTCTATTTCGATGCTCTAGAAAATCAGTATAGAAAATTGTTTTAAAGTGCTGCATGTCAAAAATAAAATCTTCCCCTTTGGTGTATGGAAACAACTTGAAAAAGATACCCAGGTCACTTCATATATGGGAGATTTGTATATAAATTGTAAGCGATGGAATTTGTGCAGTTGCTTCCATTATTTGCTCACTTTGTACTGCGCACCATTTAAAGCGTCTGTGCATTTAAGAAGTCTTCAAGAGCAGGATACTTAAGTCAGCAGATTAAACAAACCAAAACATGTACCTGTAGGTGTTTGAAATGTTATTTGTGGTCTATTATTTCTTTAGGGTTCGTGAACATTTGTTATGTCCGACTTTTCTAGACTCAGTTGTCAGTTCTTTACGTTATTTTTAAAATATAAAACAATAAAGTTCGCCTTGAACTTTTGGCAGACATTTCTACAGTCCCCAGGCTTTAATTATGAAATTGCAAAAATAAGAAACCAGAATGAGGGAAGGACACAAGGAACAAAGAAGGAAGAAAGACAGAAGTTAGGACTTCTGTTAGGAGTTAAGACACAAGGGTGGAAGGACAGAAGGAAGGAAATTTACAAGAGGGAAAGCAATGACACAACAAAGACAAAGCGTATATGGGGGAGTAAAAAGAGAGGACACATGGAAGAAAAAAGAAAGAAGGAAGGACATTAAATAGAAGGAGGAAGGAAGGACACAAAAAAGTATACAAGATAAGATTAAAGGGCACAAAGAAGGAAGGATCAAAGGAAGTATACAAGTAACTAAAGACACACTGAAGGAAGGAGGACACAGATGTAAGGGATGAATCAGCAAAATATAGAAGGGACACATGGAAGGAAGGACAGAAGGAAAAGAGGAGAAGTAAGGAAGGAAAGACACAAAGGGGAAAGAAATAAAGCCAAAATAAAAAAAGGAAAGACATAATTGAGAGATGAAGGACACAAATAAGGAAAGATGGAGGGATGTATACAAGAAAGAAAAGACATACAGGTCCTTCTCAAAATATTAGCATATTGTGATAAAGTTCATTATTTTCCATAATGTCATGATGAAAATTTAACATTCATATATTTTAGATTCATTGCACACTAACTGAAATATTTCAGGTCTTTTATTGTCTTAATACGGATGATTTTGGCATACAGCTCATGAAAACCCAAAATTCCTATCTCACAAAATTAGCATATCATTAAAAGGGTCTCTAAACGAGCTATGAACCTAATCATCTGAATCAACGAGTTAACTCTAAACACCTGCAAAAGATTCCTGAGGCCTTTAAAACTCCCAGCCTGGTTCATCACTCAAAACCCCAATCATGGGTAAGACTGCCGACCTGACTGCTGTCCAGAAGGCCACTATTGACACCCTCAAGCAAGAGGGTAAGACACAGAAAGAAATTTCTGAACGAATAGGCTGTTCCCAGAGTGCTGTATCAAGGCACCTCAGTGGGAAGTCTGTGGGAAGGGAAAAGTGTGGCAGAAAACGCTGCACAACGAGAAGAGGTGACCGGACCCTGAGGAAGATTGTGGAGAAGGGCCGATTCCAGACCTTGGGGGACCTGCGGAAGCAGTGGACTGAGTCTGGAGTAGAAACATCCAGAGCCACCGTGCACAGGCGTGTGCAGGAAATGGGCTACAGGTGCCGCATTCCCAGGTCAAGCCACTTTTGAACCAGAAACAGCGGCAGAAGCGCCTGACCTGGGCTACAGAGAAGCAGCACTGGACTGTTGCTCAGTGGTCCAAAGTACTTTTTTCGGATGAAAGCAAATTCTGCATGTCATTCGGAAATCAAGGTGCCAGAGTCTGGAGGAAGACTGGGGAGAAGGAAATGCCAAAATGCCAGAAGTCCAGTATCAAGTACCCACAGTCAGTGATGGTCTGGGGTGCCGTGTCAGCTGCTGGTGTTGGTCCACTGTGTTTTATCAAGGGCAGGGTCAATGCAGCTAGCTATCAGGAGATTTTGGAGCACTTCATGCTTCCATCTGCTGAAAAGCTTTATGGAGATGAAGATTTCGTTTTTCAGCACGACCTGGCACCTGCTCACAGTGCCAAAACCACTGGTAAATGGTTTACTGACCATGGTATCACTGTCCTCAATTGGCCTGCCAACTCTCCTGACCTGAACCCCATAGAGAATCTGTGGGATATTGTGAAGAGAACGTTGAGAGACTCAAGACCCAACACTCTGGATGAGCTAAAGGCCGCTATCGAAGCATCCTGGGCCTCCATAAGACCTCAGCAGTGCCACAGGCTGATTGCCTCCATGCCACGCCGCATTGAAGCAGTCATTTCTGCAAAAGGATTCCAGACCAAGTATTGAGTGCATAACTGTACATGATTATTTGAAGGTTGACATTTTTTGTATTAAAAACACTTTTCTTTTATTGGTTGGATGAAATATGCTAATTTTGTGAGATAGGAATTTTGGGTTTTCATGAGCCGTATGCCAAAATCATCCGTATTAAGACAATAAAAGACCTGAAATATTTCAGTTAGTGTGCAATGAATCTAAAATGTATGAATGTAAAATTTTCATCATGACATTATAGAAAATAATTAACTTTATCACAATATACTAATATTTTGAGAAGGACCTGTAAAGAAGGAAGGATAGAAAGAAATAGACAAGGAAGACAGGAAGGACACAAAGAAGAACACAAGGAAAGAAAGACAGAGGGACACAAGAAGAGGTCCTATACAAAGAAACAAGGCAGGGCACGAGGAAGGAAGGAAGGACACAACAATTACTAGGAAGGGAATAAAGTCTGCAAATACAAATGTTTTTGATGATCTAGTTTTCTATTTTCCGTACTTATCCTGAAAATAAATCATATTCCATTCTTTTCCAGCTGGCGTAGGAACTGTTTCTTACACTAAATATATTCAGTACATTAGAGCTGTGTCATTTATTTTATTCCAGGAAACAAGGAAAAAATCTGCCTCTGACGTGTAGTATTTGGAATGGAGCTTTTATAATCGTGTCATTGGAAGCTCGTTTGATGTGTTTTCATCAGAGGGGGATCAGGTTTTAGGAGTAACAGAAAGGAGGGCTGGCAAACTCTATGCACATTGGTCGAAATTATAATACTTTTTTTTGTGTGACAAAAAATAGACAAAGCGTGGTCGTATCACTTTGATGTCACCGATGCTGCTTTGTAGACTAACACATCTGTGATCCACTTCAGCTCTAACAAATCCAGCGCAGAATTTGCACAAATAGGCTGCAGCAAGAGAGGAAATGTTGTTTTTCCTGATGCATGATTGGAAAAACCTAAAAATAAACCTGCCAACATTTGTGAACAAATAAAATGTGTAGAAACAGAAGGCATTTTTGTACATAGAAGTTTTTCTATAAAAATAAAAAAAACAAATACATTTTATTCATTTAGGCAGCTACATCCACCACAGAGTTCGCGTATTTGGACAAATAAAATAAACATCAACATGTTACAGTGATGTAAAACTGAATAGAGGTGGAGACACAGGTAGACCAGGATGGACACTTACCAATATGCTGTCCACTTTTGATTGTACAGATTTGCTACAATGAGAAAGAGAACAAAAATGACAGTAAAGCATATTAACACCATTTGCATTGCACTCAATTTAAATGATTATTATGCCATTAAAAATGGCCTCAATTGGAGACTTTAAAACAGAGCTGCACAATACATCATAGGGAAATCATCATCAAGATATCAGTGTGTGCAATATTGCCGTGTCAAAGGACAGAATGGATGAAATGAGCTTTCATCCATTCAACTCCTTCATGCCAGTGATATATTTGGTGAGTTGGATAGATCCTCCTTGCCCTTGATGCCCACAGCTGCTAAAGAATTTAGTGGCGAGATCAAAATCAAGAGGAGCAGCGAGAACATCAGGATATTTGAAAGATACAGAAGAGAGAAGCAAATATGGGCGTCGTCGTTGAAACACTCATCGAAAACGACGCAATTGAGTATCATGCAGCCCTCCTTTAAAACATTGAAAAATGAAGCGTGATTAAGTACTATGGCAGTCTGACAGCATTATCCCAAGAGGAAACTTCTGGTACTCAAATATTACTGCAAAGACATTTACAAATTGTGGCCCACTATTGTAAACTCAACCTAGAATGAGAAAAAAAAAAGCATGTCCCTGAAGTTGTAAAAATTCTGTTTTTTCATTTACACAGAAACTACAATTTTGTAGAGTGTAAAACATAGAAATCACAACTAGCTTTTGGTTAGAGCGCCTACGAACATTCAAAGACATATTTCAGCTTTGTCACATTAAACAAGTGGAGAGCAGGGGCCTTCACCTGAACATCTGGATCACCTCCCTCACTGAGGCTCTTAAGCCTGGCAGCTTTCTAAATATTAAAGGTTAATGACCAATGAGGAGACAAAACAGGATTTATGAACACTTATGAGCATTTATATAAAAGTCTGGCTCACACATCCGTTATGCAGATGTCTGCAAGCTTTAGAAAAAGACAGGAAACACTGCACTGGCCTCAGAGGCAGATCTAACTGGATAAGAAAATCTGTGCCCCAATTTATTCACTACTTGCTCTGTGTCAGGCATGGACTGGCTACCAGAATCAATGTTTACTCAGGGTTTAAAAAGTTCTGCTTTTCAAAACTGCTCATATGTTCCCTCATAGCAGTCTTACAGTTTAAAGTCCTTCTAATGAGTTGTCATAGAAAGTGCTGCATGGACTGCAGTTTACATATACTGTATGGAAAACGGATGGCGGCACTCCCCTCCCCAACTTGTTGCTTTGCACTGTTGACCAGCTTAGAAATGGACGATCTAGACTTTGAATTTTATCATATTTAGGGGTATTTTTGTGATAAAGATAAAAGCGTTCCCATTTCCAAATAGGCTTCTTCGGGACACCGGTCATTTGAAGAAATTTGATTTTTTATCACTAAACTGCACACAGTAGCTGCATTTAAATATATTTTCAAATGTATTGCTATTATTGATGCTCCAATGGAACCAACAATGGATAACACAGTAAAAGTAACAAACCTGACAACACTTTCAGTTTTTAGGGCTCTCTGATGTCAGTGATTGTAAATTATCGTTGTCACAATAAATCAAAATTCTTATCAGGATAAGACATTTTTCACGATAACAGTACGCCCATATAAACGCCCGTGCCTAGTTCAGCTGCCTAAAAAAAAGTACTACATTTTTTACATGCTTAGAAGGACAATTTCACCTGTTTGGAAATATGTGTGGCTGTGAAAAGCACGAACTGGGATGGCACAGAGGCTAAAAGAGCTTATTAAGGTAAAGTTACATTTGTCTGTTAAACAGCTGACTGCAGCCTGGCTGCCTTGGCAGATACCCTGACTAATTAATATTAAATTGTTAAACCAGTTTTACTTTTTTAAGGGCAGAATGGTAACTACTACAGGTGCTATAGATAAAGGGTATAGATAACATTCATATTTAATATGTTATATAATTTTAGCAGCAGCGGGGATAAATGTTGCTTTTCCGTTTGAAGGGCAGGGTATATCATGTTATACATTTTTGTTTTAAATTTCCATGTAAATGCCACCATGCTATGGTATTTTTTATTCATGAGAATCTCATACCAGCCCAAGCCTAAGGAACCTTAATCCAACAAGCCATCATCAAAAACACAGTAGAAGCGCAGACATCATAAATAACACTAATATTTGCTGTGTTTTGGATTTTAAATATAACCTAATAACCTGATAAAAACAACAACTGCACCTTGCATGTGCAAAATTCAGGATTTATGATTTATAATCCTCCTAACCTCATAGGTACTGATCACAAACCTTTAGGTTAATATAATTTTTTTTTTTAAACTGTACGGTGGACATCAAAAACTGCTTTGCAAATAGGAAGCTATTTTAAAACACTGTACTACACTGTACTATAGATGTGACAAAGCTTTCACATCAAAAGCACTTACACATATTTAAAGAAAATTAATGGTAACTTTGGTAAATGCATAGACAAACTAATTTGATACTGCTTCTAACATAAAACACTTTGAAAATTCTCTGCAGATATGACATGAATGCTTTTCTTATCACCTTTATATATCAAAGTACCACTCAGCTCTATAGGATTGTTGGCCAAATTAATACAGGAGCCACTGTGGAGGGCCTAAAGAGCAACATTTGCCTCTAGGGATGCAGGACACAGACCCTTGCCCCAAGCCTAACCTTAAACTGTAACTTTGTCACTTCTTTAAGTTTTTATTTAATAGATATGTTTTTTTACAGCAGGGTGTTTGACACTGCTTCTATAAAGTGTTCAGCTGTGTATGAATTATGCTGTCCAGCAAGACTGTGCAGTTTGCTTTGAGAAATTATTTTAAAAAGAGGAGGAGGAGGGGGTCTATCTGATCTTGTACTGATGATCTACAAGAGAGATTCTCCTCTTATAATAATTTATGACGGCTGCAGGCCTGTGTGCAGCATGGTAAAACCAGAGTGAGGCCGTGTCTGTGCAGCAGTCTGCTTTGACACCTGTCATCCTGAGCATCAGCACCCCCGGTGGGTTTGGTGTCATCTATTATAACATAGCCTCCTATGGCTCCATTCTAATGATCAGAGCTGCTACCAATCCGTCTCTACCGTGCTATTACGGCATCGTCCTGACCCGGACACCGTCTCCGGCTCTGTTTCGGTGAAGTAACTGAAGCTAGCTCAGAAAACTCGAGTTATTCTCGGTCGCTTTGTGCAGATCAGTGCCTCCCTACCTCTCCACAGTCAAGTTACGATGATTGTGAGGCTTCTGCTAGCATATGATGGATCAGCACCATCCTTACCAAATTGAATTCTGTATTTTGAACTGTAACGCGTTAGCCTCGGGCCCTTGTAGTCCTGGCACCAGCGCTGGAAGAGAGCCTAATCCCGAGGCAGGCTTCTGACCAGGTTGTTGTTGATCATCAGCCATCGCGACGGTGGGGTGGTGGGGGAGCTTTAACAAGTAGGCCTCATCCCCCGGCTGTGCACTGCACCCGGATCCACCGCTGCCGGAGCGGCTCAGTCAGCTAGGACAGCCCGCCGGACCCAGCGCAGAGCATGGCGACAAAAACACTGTGATCGGACCCCTCACGAAACAAAAAAAACGCCAGCCGGGCATACAAAAGGCATTTCGCAGAGGTGTCTCCGCTGCTGCAAATAGCACGCCTGCAGCAGCCAGCAAGCAGCTACAGCCTGCGTCAAGCTGGGCGCAAAAAACCCGCACGCAGGAGCGGAAATACAGGGGAAAGGCATACTTAAAGTAAAACAGGACTCTGACGATCATATTCTGCAGCCAGTCATGAGACAATACATGGGCGAAAATTTAGAGAAAAAAAAAAAAAAAAAAAAATACAAAGTCAATTATAATGAGACGGGCACTAAAATTACTTGTTTTTGTTGTAGTTTCTGTCCTATACTGAAGGAAAAGTTTTTATCTTGTTTTATTTATTTATTTTTGGAAACAACACATTTATGCGAAGAATTAAAATTCATTTTTTTTCAGCTTTCTTCACAGTTTCTGCTATTCTCTCTGGCGTGCTGTATTTAACCTTTTGGACCAAACCCTTGTGGGTGTCTCATTCTTGTTTCATTAGTGCTTCGCAGTGATGCAAATTTGCTAATATCTGTTTATCCACCCACTTTTGAAAAATTGGCCACAGGTTCTCAATGAATTTGAAATCATGGGAGTTTCCTGCCGATAAGTGAACATTTTAATGATTTGGTCCCTCAGTTTGTTCACTATTGCCCTCAGTGCTCCATTATTCTGGAAAACACACAGATCCTCACCAAACTGTACCTCGATTAAAAAGTTGCCCTTGATGGATATCTTGACCCCACTCTTGGTTCAAGACAGTGTTATTGGGTAGAATTATGTGCACTCTCTTGGATGATAAGCAGCCCCAAGTAAGTATTGTATCAAGATGCTTTGATGTTGGTACTCTTTAGACAAATACTATTCCAGATTTCTGCACTGGTTTCTGCTGTCCATCCAGCATAAGTAGTTAATCTCTAATGGTTTTCTTGCACCGAAGTGGCTTATATTCTAATGTTGTCCAAAAACCAACCCCTCACTGTCTGTGCTGATATCCTCACACGCAGTTGCTGCCAACATTGAGCAAGCTCTACCCTGGTGGCAACAGCAGTGTTATCTTGTATGAATAAAAAAAAATTATATGATAAAAATAGCAAACGTTGTTTGGTTTCTACATTGTTTTATGCACATTATATGGTAAACTTACAAATTATGTCACATTTTTCCACATATCTCAAATTTAATTTAATTTAATTTCATTATTTAATTTTAGCAAGTTTCAGTCCAAAGTCCTGACCAGGAAATTTCAGCTCTGTTATGTCTAACTTGACACTGTGACGTACTGCAGTTCAGCTATCAGCCAGTAGAGGCGCTGCTGCAGGAACCTGCTCGATCAGACAGTGACAATGACGGGTAAACAGCCAGGATGATATCATTACACGATGAACACGGGTAGCTGCAACCATACATGTTGATCCCAATATCTACGTATACGTTTTACTAAAATCATTCATAAAACTGATCAGACTCAAAGAGTCTGAAGCTGCTTTTGCAGGCAGATTGTTCTAAAACCGTCTTTGCTCATTAAACCGCACTATTTCTTTTTTCGGCTGAAATCTGAGTCCCAGTTTCTCCAAAAAAAAAGAAAAACAACAACAAATAACCCAAGAGACTGATATGAGAATCTGACCCACACATATATAAAATGTTCATTATTTACATGTTAAAATATCTAAAATAAACGTAATTTAGACATATGTCAGTACATTTCCGTAAATTTTCTTGATTTGAAAAGGACATGTGCACAGATGCATTATAAAAAAATCGTGAAATACATTTAAAAGAATGAAGGCACCAGGTCATAAAAACAAGCACTGAATAAATAAAGGCTTCCATGAGGGCTTGTTTTATGCTGCCATCTGTTGGTGGAAACGGGTACTGTTACTCCACTGCTCCTCTAACACTATGAGCTTGAAATTGAGTACACCAACTGACATACAGGTCCTTCTCAAAATATTAGCATATTGTGATAAAGTTCATTATTTTCCATAATGTCATGATGAAAATTTAACATTCATATATTTTAGATTCATTGCACACTAACTGAAATATTTCAGGTCTTTTATTTTCTTAATACGGATGATTTTGGCATACAGCTCATGAAAACCCAAAATTCCTATCTCACAAAATTAGCATATCATTAAAAGGGTCTCTAAACGAGCTATGAACCTAATCATCTGAATCAACGAGTTAACTCTAAACACCTGCAAAAGATTCCTGAGGCCTTTAAAACTCCTAGCCTGGTTCATCACTCAAAACCCCAATCATGGGTAAGACTGTCGACCTGACTGCTGTCCAGAAGGCCACTACTGACACCCTCAAGCAAGAGGGTAAGACACAGAAAGAAATTTCTGAACGAATAGGCTGTTCCCAGAGTGCTGTATCAAGGCACCTCAGTGGGAAGTCTGTGGGAAGGAAAAAGTGTGGCAGAAAACGCTGCACAACGAGAAGAGGTGACCGGACCCTGAGGAAGATTGTGGAGAAGGGCCGATTCCAGACCTTGGGGGACCTGCGGAAGCAGTGGACTGAGTCTGGAGTAGAAACATCCAGAGCCACCGTGCACAGGCGTGTGCAGGAAATGGGCTATAGGTGCCGCATTCCCCAGGTCAAGCCACTTTTGAACCAGAAACAGCGGCAGAAGCGCCTGACCCGGGCTACAGAGAAGCAGCACTGGACTGTTGCTCAGTGGTCCAAAGTACTTTTTGTCGGATGAAAGCAAATTCTGCATGTCATTTGGAAATCAAGGTGCCAGAGTCTGGAGGAAGACTGGGGAGAAGGAAATGCCAAAATGCCAGAAGTCCAGTGTCAAGTACCCACAGTCAGTGATGGTCTGGGGTGCCGTGTCAGCTGCTGGTGTTGGTCCACTGTGTTTTATCAAGGGCAGGGTCAATGCAGCTAGCTATCAGAAGATTTTGGAGCACTTCATGCTTCCATCTGCTGAAAAGCTTTATGGAGATGAAGATTTCATTTTTCAGCACGACCTGGCACCTGCTCACAGTGCCAAAACCACTGGTAAATGGTTTACTGACCATGGTATCACTGTGTTCAATTGGCCTGCCAACTCTCCTGACCTGAACCCCATAGAGAATCTGTGGGATATTGTGAAGAGAACGTTGAGAGACTCAAGACCCAACACTCTGGATGAGCTAAAGGCCGCTATCGAAGCATCCTGGGCCTCCATAAGACCTCAGCAGTGCCACAGGCTGATTGCCTCCATGCCACGCCGCATTGAAGCAGTCATTTCTGCCAAAGGATTCCTGACCAAGTATTGAGTGCATAACTGTACATGATTATTTGAAGGTTGACGTTTTTTGTATTAAAAACACTTTTCTTTTTTTGGTCGGATGAAATATGCTAATTTTGTGAGATAGGAATTTTGGGTTTTCATGAGCTGTATGCCAAAATCATCCGTATTAAGACAATAAAAGACCTGAAATATTTCAGTTAGTGTGCAATGAATCTAAAATATATGAATGTTAAATTTTCATCATGACATTATGGAAAATAATTAACTTTATCACAATATGCTAATATTTTGAGAAGGACCTGTACATGGAGGACGCATGGATGAAAAGCACAAACATGGAGAGAGTTGTCCCTGAGGATAAGAAAAACGACGGAATAACATAAATGTCACCATTAGATTTTATTCTGGTGAACCTGGCCTGTCCCTTTCAAAGTTTGTGCTTTGGCACAAACATGTTGATTAATCATATTTATAGCTGTCAAAAAGCCTAATAACATTAAAACAAGATTATCTGTGACATAACATAATAAAAATATTAACGATAAAACACAAAAGAGGATCAAAAAAATGAAAAAGGACAAAAAGGGAAGCAAGTTCACTTTTTCACACGTTCATGTTTGGTCAGGTAACTAAGGAAAGATAAACATTGTATAACTGATACAATAATATGTCTAAATTGGAATATTTTTCAGTTTGAAATAGAAAAAAACTAAAACACAAAAAAATGTTCCAGGAGTTCATAATAGCTTTGCAAAAGTATTCTGAACCCTTAAACATTTAAATATTTAGTCACATTATGACCACAAACTTTAATTTATCTTATTGAAATTTTATTTGATAGACTCACACCAAGGATAAATATATATTTTTTAATTTTTGACAAATGCAAATCTGAAATGTGTGTGTATTTATATTCAGAACTGTGAGTTGATGCTTTGAAGAACCACATTTCACTGCATTTATAGCTGCATGTCTTTTGAATTATGTCATTATTTGCTTTACACATCTTGAGACTCATAATTTTGCTTTGATCATAAGCATTCCATTGACCCTCAGGGTTTTTGTTTAAGGTTGTTGTTCTGTTGTAAAGTTAACCTCCTCCCCAGTCTTTTGCAGCAATGTGTTTTCTTCCAGGATATTCCATTAATTAGCTCAGTCCATCTTCCCATTCAGCTTCCCTATCCCAGCTGAAAAAGAGCATCCCCACATAATCACTATGTTTCAAGTTGGGAATAGTTTAATCAGGGTGATGTGCAGTGTAAGTTAATTCTCTTTCTCTGGAGGTCTTCCAGTGTAAATGCCTTTTGCCTGGTTCTTGGTCTTCTGCATCTCAGATCCTGCATGCTCTCCCAGAAGGTATAGATACAGGTGGCTTAGTGGATGTGACACATTCAATTCAATTCGATTCAGTTCAATTCAGTTTTATTTATAGAGCGCCAATTCACAACACGTCGTCTTAAGGCACTTCATAAAGGGTTTGGAATGGTTTAGGGTTGTTGGGGAGGTTAGAATAAACTACTGAGTGTTAGAGTTTGGCCATTTTAGAATGGGCTATGAGTAGGTGTACTAAGTAAAATAATAAACTGATAAAGTTTGTAAATCTAGAGCACACTGGTTGCTATTATTAAACTAAAAACCACAAGCATTGGGGATACCTCTCTCTGTCAGACTGATTATAACCATTGGAAAAGAGAAGGGGTCGCACAGGTAGCAGAAATGGAGGGTGTGTTTGCACCTCAACCATAACTGAGCCGGTTTAGGCTAAACCTGTCTTTTTAACTTTCATCAGAACTCTTGCTGCAGCATTTTGAATCAGCTGAAGGCTTTTAACTGCATTTTGTGGACATCCTGATAGTAAAGAATTACAATAGTCCAGCCTTGAAGTAACAAATGCATGGACTAGTTTTTCAGCATCACTCCTGGATAGGATATTTCTAATTTTGGCAATGTTCCGGAGGTGAAAGAAGGAAATCCTAGAAACCTGTTTAATATGGGATTTAAATGACATGTCCTGGTCAAAAATAACACCAAAGTTTTTTACTTTATTACCGGAGGTCAATTTAATGCCATCCAGGTTAAGTGATTGACTAAGCAGTTTCTTTTTCAAAGACTCCGGTCCAAAGACGACAACTTCTGTCTTGTCTGAATTTAGAAGCAAAAAATTCAAAGTCATCCAAGTTTTTATATCTTCAAGACATGCTTGTAGTCTATCCAACTGGTTGGGTTCATCAGGATTTATGGATAAGTAAAGCTGATTGTCATCAGCGTAACAGGGAAAATGTATCCTATGCTGCCTGATAATTTTACCAATTGGAAGCATATATATATAGTAAAGAGAATTGGCCCAAGTACTGAACCCTGTGGTACTCCACAATTAACCCTGGAGTTTAAAGATGATTTATCATTTACATGAACAAACTGGAACTTGTCAGACAAATAAGATTTAAACCAGCCTAGCGCTGTTCCCCTGATCCCTACAGCATATTCCAGCCTTTCTAAGAGAATATTGTGATCGACTGTATCAAATGCAGCACTGAGATCTAACAGGACAAGTACAGACACAAGTCCATTATCTGATGCCATAAGAATATCATTAGTGACTTACAGCAGAGCTGTTTCAGTGCTATGATGAGCTCTGAAACCTGACTGAAACTCTTCAAACAGGTCATTACTGTGTAAATGCTCACACATTTGATTAGCAACAATTTTCTCAAGAATTTTAGATAAGAATGGAAGATATGGAATAGAGGTCTGTAATTTATTAAATCATTTTGATCAAGCGAAGGTTTCTTAACTAAACGTTTAATTACAGCTACCTTAAAAGCTTGTGGTACATATCCATTTGCTAAGGATAGATTAATCATATCTAAAATGGGGCTGGTAATCAGAGAGAACACTTCCTTAAATAATTTGTTTGGGATTGGGTCTAACATACAAGTTGAAAGTTTAGATGAAGCTAATATTTCTGATAACTCAGGAAGCTTCACAGGATCAAAACAGTCCAAACACAGATCAGGTTCCACAGTTATTTCCAATGCTGTCTCACTTACTAAAGGATGAAGTAATGATGTTTGAGAGTATGCCAATGATTTTGTTTTCAATAGAATCAATTTTATTTAAAAAGAATCCCATAAAGTCATGACTGCTGAGAGCTAAGGGAATGGATGGCTCAACAGAGCTTTGACTCTGTGTACGTGTAGCAACTGTACTAAAGAGAAACCTAGGATTATTCTTGTTCTCTTCTATTAATGATGAGAAATAAGCTGTTCTAGCTTGGTGAAGTGTCTTTTTATTCAACAGTAGGCTCTTTTTCCAGATTAAGTAGGAATCCTCTGTGTAGAGCGCCTTTTTCTCTCCAATTTTCTAACATTGTGCTTTAAAGTATGCAGCTCAGAATTAAACCAGGGAGCTAGCCTCCTATGAATAATTACCTTCTCTTTCAAGGGGGCTGCATTGTCTAATGCATCACGCAATGATGAAGTAACACTATGAACAAGAGAATAAATTTGTGAAGGGGAAGAAACAAAATTATTGCCCTCCACCGTGTTTTTCTGTGATAATGAGGAAATTAAAAGTGGAACAGATTCTTTAAAGGTTGTTACAGCATTTTCTGATAATGATCTACTATAATGAAAGTTTCTTTCAAGTGTGGAGTACTCGGATAAATTAAACTCAAAGGTTATTAAAAAATGGTCAGACAGGACAGGGTTATGAGAAAATATTGTTATGTCTTTACACTCAACGCCATATGTCAGCACAAGGTCCAGAGAATGAAGACAAAGTTGGGTAGGTTTGTTAATGTTTTGAGCAAAGCCAATTGAGTCTAAGATAGCATTAAAGGCTGTATTTAGGCTATCACTTTCAGTGAATGTTAAAATTCCCCACTATAATAACCTTATCTGTATTTAACACTAAATCAGATAAAAGGTCTGAAAACTGATCTAAAAACTGAAAGTAAGAGCCTGGTGGACGGTACAAAACAACAAACAGAAGTGGTTTTAGTGCTTTGCAATTTGGATGAGGAAAACTAAGGACTAAATATTCAAAAGAGTTGTAGCTATTAATTGGTCTGGGACTAATCAATATATCGGACTGAAAGATGGTTGCTACTCCTTCTCCTCGTCCAGTATTTCGAGGTATGTGAAAATTTAAATAATTAGTATGAGCTGACTCATTTATAGTAACATAATCCTCTTGCTGCAGCCAGGTTTCTGTGAGACAAAATAAATCAATCTGATTGTCACAAATCAAGTTATTAACTAGCAAAGTCTTTGAAGAGAGAGATCTTATGTTCAGTAAGCCACATTAAATTGTTTTATTTTTCTTTTCAGTCTGAGTTGTGTTTATTTTTATGAAATTTTCATGAGTTCCTCCTTTTAGATTATTATTTAATCTATTTAGTTTTGGTCGTGGGTGAGACACTTTCTTAATAGGGTAATGGATGGGTAGCAGTACAGGAGCTGCAGAGAGGAGTGTTAAACTACGACCCTGCTTCCTGGTCTGAACCCTGGGTTGTCAGAGTTTGGCGAACTAATAAATTCGGCCCGATTCCTAGAAAGAAGGAATTTCAAGCATTATGAGGTATTGTGCCAGAAATATGTGTTACAGCCCTGATGTTCAGCTCTGCTAACTAAGGATGGGGAGTCTTTTGATCCTGAAGGTTGTGTGAGTGATGGATGTTAATTTGGACCAGTTTGAAATGAATTGCTTATTGTAGCAAGAGGTGGAACAAAGAAGCCGAATAGGCTAGAAAATACTCTGTTGCAGGAGCAGGATTGAATAGGGGTCCACTGGTGAGTTTTTTATCCAGTGTGAGGCTGAAATATTTAATGTTGTCCACCCTTTCCAGGCTGGTTGTCTAAAATAATGTGCTGTTCTTCTGTTTTGCTGACATTAAGATTAAATGTGAACTGTTTGATTGTGATGAGATAGTTAACAGATTATTGGTCATTTATTAGCTGTGTAATGATGACTGTGTCATTGGAGTATTTAAAGAATGAGAGGGTTGGTCAGGGACAGTCAGTGTAAAGTGTATACAGAAAGGGGCTCAGCATTCACCTTTGTGGAACTCCAGCTTTGCTGGTGAATGCAGGCGACAATTACAGCATAACAAGAACATTAGAAAACACTTTAAGTTTGTCACTGAGCATTTTGGGCAAATACCCGAGTTTGGAGGTACTGTGCTCTGGTTAGAGTTAACAGGTTTGGTTCAGCCTAAGGAGAATGGCTCGAAAAGACAATCCAAAACTGATTGTGTTATAATTTTTGGTTGTTTTGCTAACTCAGAGACTGTGCCCCATGATATATTTCATTGATCTATGAATTCTACATCTTTTCAAAGGGCACTTAAAATAATGAGAACCCATCAGTCTAAAACGAAGTTAACTTTCTTTAAAGATAAATACATGTCTTTGTAGTCCTACGGAACCAAATATTTTAAGAGTACATTTAAATTATTTTCAGTAATTGAATGCTTGCATTTGAAGTTTTTCAAGCAGTCATTTGTTTTCTCACATTTTTGACCTCCAGTCGGTGGCTATTCTGGACTGATTTGTTTTACTGTCAATCTTCTGTCACTTCTGATTTGGTGTGGAAAGGCTCAGAAACACATTTTTGCCCTTGCTCATTCCTTCAAATGTCAAGATTCACACAACACTCCTTCCAACCAGACAGACACTTTTATTTTAACCGTATCACATCATGGTAGCAGTTTACACCATCTCTTCAGT
Organism: Girardinichthys multiradiatus; assembly: GCF_021462225.1. Classification (NCBI taxonomy): domain Eukaryota; kingdom Metazoa; phylum Chordata; class Actinopteri; order Cyprinodontiformes; family Goodeidae; genus Girardinichthys; species Girardinichthys multiradiatus. The sequence goes on along the minus strand of NC_061795.1, from coordinate 23,273,997 downwards.
ATCACTCCTGGCTGGACAGATTGCACAATACTCATCAACATTCATCAATACTTTTGAAGCAGCATTGTAAGACAAAAAATGAATAAAGCAGTAAGTAAATAAATAAACAAGATATTTAAGATATATAAATAAGATATATAAATAAATACAACATATCAGGAAAATACATGTAAAATATCAAAGCAATGCAAATGACTACAAATGACAGTGGAAACAAATGTAACGATGCATTTCTTGAAAAGTCATTCTGACGAAATACCAGTAAGGTATTTAATTTAATACTGTGTCTATAGTAGAATAAGACAACAAAATAGCATATATACCTATTGTGAAAGTAACAAATATTGATAACAAGCTCCTTTAATGGTGATATCCTTTACTAAGATTTTCTTGTTATTCGTAAATCTTATTTTTTTGTATAAAAAGCTGTTTGTCAGAAGCAGTCAGTCAGTCATTTTCTACCGCTTTTTCCATATTGGGTCACGGGGGAGCTGGCGCCTATTTCCAGCAATCTATGGGCGAGAGGTGGGGTACACCCTGGACAGTAAATTCTTTTTGTTTTTACCATAAATAAATAATTTATAGACATATTTTTACAGCCCTTTTCTGGAGCTTGACCCTATTTTGGGATTCATACTGGAATTAAATAAACAGATGCGAAACCTTTTATCTCTTTAATTTGTGAACCACACAAAGCAAAAAAAAAAACAGAAGTCCACAGTTTTGAATATACACCTTGAAAGATCTAAATATGATGTCTACATTTAGATGGCTCCTTCTTCTCTGTCTTCTCTACATTTATTTGAGCAGATATATGAAAACAACGTGAGCGACATCTATTTTGTTTGATCAGACCTTTCCAGGAAACATTTTCTGGAGATCAAACAGGTCACCCCAGATCCTGGGTGTGTCCTGAAGTTTTTACTGGAGTTTCTGAATGTGGGATGGCTGGGTCATTGTTGCGAAATAGTCGGTAAGTCTGGCTGTCACGTGCACCAATAGCCAGTCCAATCCTCTTACAACCCCCCCCCAATTCCCCCAGCACTCAGGCCAGACTATGAGATTGGCTTGCTGAGTCCAGGTCTTATCCTGAAGACACCGTAGATCCTCAGCACAGAGTCACGCCAGCATGCATCAAACACCAGAGACAACCCATTTACCTCAGCACACACTTTACATGTGTGCTTGCTTATATATGTATCCACTTTTATTGATTTTGTTGTTTTGTTGTTTGAACATCTATAAGCTGAAAGACATAAAATGGTCAATGTACTAAACTAAATGTATGTGACCTGATTTTCCTTATTAGAGCTAAATGTACAGAGAGTATCAGTATACAGAACATTGCTGAAGGGAAATAAACAAGATTGGCACACGAATGGATGGTCAGTTTGTTAGCTATAAACAAATTACTCTGCAATTAAAAAACATTATGATTTCTCAGGTTTTTTTTTTTTTGCACTGGTTTATTTTTCTGTATTGTTTTTTATTGGCTCTTATGTGCAGTTATCTTAAAAATAAAGTTATTACTTTGCCTTGAAAACAGACTCATATCCCTTTAACATTTTGCCACATTACAAGCACAGCCTTGAGCGTTTTTTAATGAGAATTTATGTAATAGACCAACACAAAGTATCAGATAAATGTCAAAAGGATAAACGGATTTCAATTTATTTTTTTTACAAATGAAAAATTGAAATATATGGGGGGCATTTGAGTTTAGCTGCTTTACTCTGATACCCCTAAAAAAGTCAAGTTGCCTCAAATTGCATTCAGAAGCTATGTAATTAGTAAATTAACTCCACCAGTGTGTAATTTACACTTAAACCCATTTCCTAGGGTTATCCCCACTTACAGCCCTCCCCCTCTGCTACCGTGAGGTAGTTCATTCAGGAAGTGGAAAAATATTTCACTGAGAAATGGGACACTCCTTAAAGAAGCATGTTCACTTCAAACTCATTTATTTCATAAACATGTGTGATTCAATATATATACACATATGCGTTAGTTGTGAGTTGCACAACACATGTTAATTTACTGCTTGCTGAGGAAGAAAAAAAAGCCAAATGTATCCTGAAGACAATTATTTTTAATGTATTTAAATTCTTCATAATGTGTTGACAGTTTAACAACAAAAATACACCATTTGGTTTATAGTTGTGCCAAAATAATGTTCTTTAATAAGTATGCTAATCTTACTCATGACTCATATTCTCATGAAGTATATCATAGGTTTAAACTTTAGATACTTAGTATTATGTCAGAATACATCAAAATACAAATTATAGTCCATTTCCTTTCTTGCAACATATTTTAAACATAGAAAAAACTCGATTTTTAATCTCTCAATTTTCTTGGTTCTTCAGAAGAAAACACTGGCTTGCTGACAACTGTTTACAAAACACATTCTAATAGCTTTTTGTATGATAAAATATTTTAACTTTGGAAAAAAAGGAAACATTTGATCTTCGTTATTTTTATTATGATTAACGATAATTAATAGGGACATCAAACACTATATCGACAACTTTTAGTCTAGACATTATAGTGGTTGTTGTGCCATTAAAAATATGCAGCTCCAGTCCTTGGTTTGCAAGTTTTCCTCTGAAAAGTTTCTCTTTTTAGGGGCTACAAGACAATTTCCCTTAGCCCTTCCTCTGCTCCACAGAAAGAACTGGAATACCCTAACCCTTAGAAATGAAATGTAAAGGTCCAAGAGGGAGGAGCAAGGGGATTCAGCCTTAATCTCAGTATAAATTCTGTTTTATGAGAATTGTTAGAGAATATTAGTGAATAAACAGCATCATGAAGACCAAGGAAGGTCTGGGAGAAGGTTATGGAGAAGTTCAAAGCAGGGTAATAATATTCCAAGCTTTGGACAGATCACCAAGCCCTGTTCAACCCTTCTTTTGTAAATAGGAAGAGTATGGCACAACTGCACACCTATCAAGACATGACTGTCCACTTAAACTGACAGGTCAGGCAAGGAGAGCATTATTCAGAAAAACAGCCACAAGACTTATGGTAACTCTGAAAGTACTGCAAAGATCCACACCTCAAGTGAGAGAATCTGTCAACAGGACAACAATTAGTCTTGCAATATACAAATGGAAGAGTAACAAGATTGGTAAATGGACTAAACTTATAAAGCGCCTGTCCAGTCATACACACCACTCAAAGCGCTTTACACTAGAGCCACATTCACCCACTCACTAACGCTCCCACATTCATACACCGATACACAGATCGGTAGGCAACTTGAGATTAAGTGCCTTGCCCAGGGGCACATCAACATATGACAGGAGGAAGTTGGAATCAAACCCACAACCTTCTGATTGCAAGATGACTACTCTTCCTACTGAGCCATAGTCGACTCAACAACAAAGCCTAAAGAAGTCCCGTGAGCAGTTTGCCACAAGCCAAGAGCAAGGTGATCTGGTCCGATGAGACCAAAGATGAAACTTTTGGCTGACATGCACACAAGGTGTGTGTGTGTGGGGAGGAGGAGACTAACAAAGCTCCTTACCCTAAATACACCATCCCCAAAGTAAAACATGGTGTTGGCAGCATCATGCTATGGAGATGCTTTTCTTTAGCAGGGACAGGGAAGCTGATGAAAGTTGATGGTTAGATGGATGGAGCTAAGCAGAGCAATCATGGTGGAGAACCTACTAGAGGCTACAAAGAACCAGAAACTGGGGCAGCTGTTCCCCTTCAAACAGAACAATGACATCATAGAGTGTGTTATAAATTGCATTGGAGCCTGGGCTACAATGGAATGGGTTATATACAAGCATATTCATGTCTTAGAATGGTCCAGTCAAAGTCCAGATCTAAATCCAATTGAAAATCTGTAGCAAGAATTGAAAACTGATGTGAAAACCCATCTATTCTGATAGAGCTTGAGCTCTTTTGCAGAGACAGAATGGGTAAAAAGTTTAGTCTTTAGTTGTGCAAAGCTGGTCGAGTCCCACCCTCAAGGGGGTTCTATAAATTATTAAGTCAAAGAGGCTAACAAAAAGCATGCCACACTTTCAACATGTTATTTGTTGAAAGATTTTGTACCCCATGCATTCTTTTTCTTCCACTTCACATTTTTGTTATACTTTATATAAAAATCCCAATAAAATATGCTGAAGTTTTTGATAGTAGTGCAACAAAATGTGGTCAACAGGTATGAATACTTTTGCAAGGCACTCTACCTCAGCCCACTTTTAACCTCAGCTCAGATATGGTAATATTATATAAAATGGGAGTCCCTTGGTTTGACGTCACTTACACAACCTTTTCCAGACCAAGCTGTTATTGCAGATATTATTCCATGCTTTTCTCCCCCTCCCTTTTCTCGGCGTCCCATGGCAGGGTGGATGGGAAACTCTGATGTCATCAACCTTGGCGCAGCAGGATGGAGGAGCATGCAGACCCTCAGGGTGCCACAATTGGTGCCCATGTGTTAGTGCCCCATAGATGGTGAAATAGATGGTGTGGTGCTGCCTGCCTGTGCTGCACCTGCGTCCCAGCATGCTGATTGATCAGTTTGGTCATGTGGAATGTCACCATCTGCTCCCCGGTCCCACTCACCCCTTCTTGTGTGAATGCCAATCACTGGCAGGAAGATAGTTATTTAAGCCATGTCAATTCAGGCGCATGACAATCAGCAGTGTGCCAACAACACTTGAAGAGGCAACAGCATGTCAGGCAATAGAAATATACAATTTGACAGCAAAGAATGGCATGCAAACAGAAACTTTTTAGAATTCTCTCAATTTAAATGTGATAATTCATTTTTTATTTTTGTTTATTTTTAGCATGTCTCTGTTTTGGTTTCTCCTCTGCATTCGTCAATGGTCCGTTTTCCAACCTCCTCATTGCCAACAATGTATCAAGAGGCCATCGGGAGTGACATTCTTCATCGCAGAACGTCAGAACCAATGACATTTCAACCGCAGGAAAATAAAGATATGCAAAAATTTTCTCATTAACATTTGCATTAGCTGTTTGAATAATCAAATTTATGACAAGACTGCAATTAACTAAGATTGATGCAAAGTTCAGGGTCAGGGGACTGTATAAATTGGCTCTTGGATCAGATACGTTTGTGTTATAAATGCTTAATGTGCCAGATAAGAAGACTGATCTGTCAGAGGAGAAGGTCACTCAGCAGCCACCAGTTGCCAGGAATTAATTGCAAGACAGCTAATATATTTACTGACATCAGTAAACTGAACATTTTTGACTTATAACCTCTCTTAATTAGGTATAAAGAAAGGAAAAGCCACCTGAACACATAGTGCTAAACGTCAACAAAAGATTACACTGATGAAGAAGACGTGAGTGACCTCCTAACCTAAATAGCTCTGGTATGGATCGCCAGGATTAGACTTTGACTTTAGGGAAGCTGAGCTGACAGCAGCTCACCTGCAGACAGATTGAATCAGAAGGAAGATCACGTGTTTGTCACCGTCTGAAGTTTCTAAATATATCATTATGTTTTTAAAAAGATATAGGCTAGTCTATTGTTTTGTACACCACACACCAGGTCCTCATTTACAAAAAACATACTCCACAAATCAAATTAAAGACAATTGCATCAGCCTCCCTGACTCAGTACTTAGTAGAGTTAGATTTTGTTGTCCATCCATCCAACCATCCATCCATCCATTGTTTATTACCAATAATCCTAGCAGGGTTGAGATGGGGCTGGTGCCTCTCTCCAGTGGTCGTTAGGAAAGGCACTCTGGACAAGTTGCCTGTCCATCACAGGGCAACAGAAAGACGCACAGGACAAATAATTATGCATGCACACACTCACATTTCAGGGGAATTTAGAGAAAACAATCAACCTAACAGTCATGTGGACTGTAGGAGGAAGATGGAGTACTCAAGAAAACCAAACATGCATGAGGTGAACATCCATAGTCCATGCAGAAATAGCTCAGGCCTGGGCTTTGACTAGGCTATTTTAATACTTAAATCTGTTTTGATCTAAACCACTCTGTTGTAGCACTGGCTGGATGTTTGGTCTCATCCTGCTGGAAGGAGAACCTCTTACTTAGGTCAAAGTCTTTTACAGCTTCTGACACGTTTTTTTGTTTTTTTTCAGAATGGCCCTGTATTTAGCTCCATCCTTCTTTGCATCAATTTTGACCAGCTTTCCTGACCCTGCTGAAAAAGCATCCACACATCATGATGCTGCCACTGCCATGTTTCACTGTGCGGATGGTGTGGGCCAAATCCATATTTTATTGTCTCATCTGACCAGAGCACCTCTTTGTTTCCTGTGTTCTCTACATGGGTTGTGTGATATCTTAATGTAGGGGTTCTTTCAACGATAGCTTTCTTCTCTCCACTCTACCATCAAGGCCAGGTTTTTGGACTGATTCTCCCACCTGATCTGTGGCTCTCTGCAGCTGTTCCAAAGTTACCATTAACCTGCTGGCTGCTTCTCTGATTACTGCTCTCTTTACTCAATGGAGGTGGATGACTGTGTATAAATACTTTTCCAAGTCAGGATTCATCCTACCTTATGAAGTGCTATTTTATGATTAAGAGAAGTGTTAAGAAATGCTTTGGGTTATAATCAACTGTGATTCTTACTAAACAATAAAAATATCACTACAAAACCAAAGCAAACCAAAGGGTGAGAGAGAAAAAATAAACTATATTGATACTCATTTGTTTCATCAGTTGGTTGAATCTGTCACTTAAAAAATGAGGCTGAAAAAATATTTCAAAAGACACATAATAGCAAATAAGTAATGAAATTATACATAAATATTTCATTATCAAACGTGTTTAATAAAATATGAGCTCAAGTGTGAACAAGAAATGAACATTTATTAAAATTGCACTCAGCCACTATACAGTGTGTCTTTTTGTAGCTTTAGTGAATTAACTGAAGAGTCAGTACTGCGTGCTGGAAAAAGACTTTGTTGGTGTCCCAGTGGGAATCATTTGATTGGATTCTTGTGAGGTGTCTGTAAAACACAAAGCCGTGCCAGGACCGGGTACCATACTGTTGCTCTGTGCATTGAGCCAACTCCATCTTTTTGTACCCTCTTTCAGATAGAGGTCATCCATGGAGCATTTTTTAAAGCAAGATACAAGTGAGATTGCACTTTCCCCATCCTCCTTTTGTGTTTTTGTTGTTGTTGTTTTGCTTTGGTTAAATATGACAAGTTGGGTAGCAGTGGATTTGACCTCACACAGGAAGAATGACTTCTTTTAGGTGATGTTGCAGACAGTCAGCCAGACAGACTAAATAACCTCCAAACACAGCCGCTGGAAGAGCTTGCCATGGCACACGTGCCTGCAATTTAAGACCTGGATCTATTTGTGAATGTAGGTCAGACAAGGCTGTAATATCTCGTGTTTACTGGAAACCTCTACCTGTCTAACAGGAGATTATCTTGGTGGCGTCATCACTGCTTGTTGGTCCAGAGGACGGATTTCTAGCCTTGTGTGGATACAACTTCACACTTATGCAAGATCAGATGGAAACAGGATGATATCTGAGCAATAAAAATCTCTAGTCATCATAATTATGTTGTTTTTGTTCTCTTTTAGGGTTTTATTTATTCATACATGGATTGGGAGTTCCCTAATAATTTTAAGTTTCATATAAATGTATAAATGTATTTTTGCTAAGAAAAACCTGTGTCACCACAAACGGTAAAATCATACAAGAGCATACGTTTTCTGTATAAAAATTGTCCATCTATAAGCACAAAAGAATGCTCCTAACAGTGATGTAAAAGTGTGATCTCTTGGCCACCCCTCTCTGTGCTGCCTGAAATGGTCTAGCCCTGATTTGCATAAGTTGTCTGCGGGTTGCTGCATGACCAGCAGGGGTGGGTCAGGGGAAGGAGAGTATGTGAACTATACACCAGACACATGAGTAAAGAGGTGGATGAAGGAGCTGTGTGTAGAGAGCGCTGAGAAGTCTCGTTCTGATCCTGACAGAGTTATGTATTGTGCTCATCCTGCCTCTGGGACAGGCAACAACTCATTGATGTACTGCTACAACATGAAACCAGTGAGTATCTTCATATTTTTTTTCCAGTGGATTAGGCAAGAGTATGGTTTGTGTGTTTGGTGATGAAGCAGTTGCATCCTAAAACTCTCTACTTAGCGGCTCTGTAGTTTGAGTCTTGGGTTTAGCTTCATAAATCAGCGTTAAATGCCCTTGCAATGGAAACATTTCTAATTTTATCATTTTGCCAATTGAATGTTTTATGAGAAATGTCAGAGTTTTTATGGATGTTCTCTTCTTTGGACAGGATATTTGATACTGACTGGTGTGTGTTTTGAGGTGCAGAGGGAGAAAGCTTTGTCTTTTAAGTGAGTCGGTGCTGAAATAAGATGTGAGCTTGGTTTAAAGCTATTGCAGATGTTTCAGACTGGAAATGTTAATGCATTATGCAACATAAAAGTGAAATCGTAAAGTTGCAATACGTTTGACCAAAAACAGTATTGCAACCAGGTGCATACAAGGAATTAAATTTTCTTAAACTCTTCCAGCACCAGACTTAGACTAATCCACATGAGATGCACTGGTCAGGATTTTCTTGGCCAATAAAGATTTTCTGACCTGCTAATTTCAGTTTTGACTGATTTATTGCCTTCTTTTTTCCTTCATAGGATTATAACACATAAATGAAAAGAAGTTTGCATCAGAAAATATTTCTCTGACCTCTTCCTGATTTTTAACAAACTTGTGTAGTATATTACAGGCTTCTGGTTGATATGACTGGAATTGGTGTTTTGATGCACTTAATGATTAAGGAGTAAAGGGAAATCTCAGATCAGAGTAAATCAATAAAAAACAGATAAAAATCTGTCCAATCAATAATAAGTTTATATTTACTTTAACTTCTTGTTCTTGGCTGAAAAAAGGCTTGTTTTTAAAATGCTTCAGTGAGACTTCCTGTTTGCTCTGTGCAATCCAGTCAAGCCTGGCAGCAGAAAAACATCTTGACATGAACCAGATTGCCTCTATTTCTATTTGATTTAACCCCGCTACGTTGGAGCAGTCCCTGCACCGCTGCAGCCATTATCAAAGGCAGCTTTGATCTCGGAGAGACTAACCACATCCAGACATCGTGGATCACAGAGGCAGAAAATTGGTTGCATGTGGCCGGAGTTGGCCACGGTGGAGCAAGGCATGGGCCTTGAATAGCAAGTTGATGTTTCACTTATCTCACATCTTGATGCTCTGTGTCTGTGTATTTACAACAAAAGCTGTTATTTTAGGAGTATATTTATATATATATAAATACCTGTTTTAAAAAGCTTTTGGTAATAGAAAATACCATAAATCATAGTTCTTCAAGAAAATATTGATTTATTGCTTTTGAATTTATTCTAACTTGCAGCTTAAAACTGCAGGAAAAAAGTCCATTATTATTTGTGATTTCATGATGGATGGCTCCTAAATCAATGCTATGCTAAAACAGGGTGCCATGGCGATGGCCCCTCTCCAGCGGGGGCCAGAGAGGGCGTGCTGGGGCGGGGGTGTGACCATTATTAACGGGTCGCCTGCTATGCTGATGGTAAGGAGGACAATTGGCTTTATCCTCTGCCATATGCTGCCCGTGGCGGCTCAGACGGGCCGAGTGTCGACAGGAGCTCTTCTGTTTGGCCAAGCCCACAATCACCATGGGACTCTTGCCAGCCAGGGTCACGGCTCTGTGCGTGCACACACATGAGTGTGAGTGTGGTTTCCTTAAATGTGCGAACCTTGCACAAGCATACTCAAGAGAGTCTCTAATAGCTTGCTTTACAGAACTTGTTGTCCGGGTAACTGACACCCCATTGATGCAGCACAGGGAGGTTTATTTTCGTTTCCTGGGGTACATCAAAGCAATGGAGAAAAGTGCAGGTGCAACTCAAGCCTTTTGGTGGGTTTGGGCAAAGCGAGCATCCATATATGTGTTTTTGTGTGTGTGTGCGAGTGCATACATGCAGTTTGTTAAAAAAGGTATATAAAATTTGTTTCCCTTCAAGAATATTTAGTTTCTAAATTAAGGAGGCATGTTTAGGACAGAAACTAGTTTTCTGTCTTGTGTCATCATGAGCAAAAGTCACGACAAGTCTTGAAATTCAATTTTATTTTTTGGGGGAGCCGAGTCCCTGCTGAACTTGATCATGATTAGCGCGAGGATTTCTCATGGTGAATGGTTTCAAAATCGGGATGAGGAGGTGCATGGATCTGCAGATTATGGATTATCACAATGGCTCTAAGTGTGCATCCGCATTCTGCTTTGTTTGCATAATACTGTTACTTCAGACTGCTCCCACGTAGAGTGTTTGTGTCAAACTTGTACAGAGCTGTGAAAACGTATTTGCCCCTCTTGTTAATTCACCAATTAAGTGTAACTAACCACATTTTTTGACCTGAGAACAATTCAATGAGTCAGACCAAGGTCTGATTCCTGCCAGACCTGTAGAATCATGAACTGACTTAAGTGGAACCTGTTTGACAACATGAAGTAGGGTAAAAGCCACTAAAAGCCATACATTATGCCCCAATTAACTGAAATCTGAGAATAGAAAAGAAACAAAGTTAACGACATCCCCCAGTCTGGACAGAGCCATTATCCACAAATGGAGAAAACATGTAACCATGGTGACCCCAGGCCCACTAAAAACACTTCATCCAGGAGGGCACGAACATTTAATGTAATGCCGGCCTAAAGTGCCTATTCTAAATTTTTTTGGTAAAGTTCCTTGAGATTACTTTTCTTGTGAATTGCCGCTATATGAATAATAGGAATTGAGTTAAAATGTTTATGATTCAACAATAAGAAAGCGACTGGGCAAAAATGGCATCAATGGAGGAGTTCCAAGGCCAAAACTACTGCTGACCAAGAATAACAGAAAGATCCAGAAAATCCTGACAGAGAACGTCCGGCCATCTGTTTGTGACACTGACCTCAAGTGGATTTGAGTTTTACAGCAGAATGATGATCCAAAGAACTCCTGCAAGTCCACCTCTAAACAACTACTAAAAAAAACAGAGTGAAAATTCAGTTCAAACTAAAATCTGATTAAGATTAAGACCTATTTCCAGTGAACAGAAGTTGTTGCTGCCAAGGATGGCACAGCCACCTATAGGTTTAGGGAGCAATTACATGTCATGGGGCTATTCCCTTAATTAAGAAAATCCTCATTTGAAAACTACATTTTCTGTTTACTCAGGCTATCTTTGTCTGACATTAGAATTTGTTTGATGATCTGAAAAATGTAGGTGTGACAAAAAAGCAAAAATACAACAGAAGAGCACTTTTTCACAGCTGTGTATTGTAAATGAAACTCATGAGATTAATGTGTCAATTATTTATTAAATCTTAGCTGTAACCTTTTATCGCCAAAAGAAAATAAAAAATTCACTTGCTCCTGTTTACATGTTGACTAGAGTTAGCTTTGCAGCACAGCTAACTCCAACAGGATGTGATAAACGTTGCAGTTTATAAATTGGTCATATTTATTTTTTCAGGTTTATGGGCAGCCTCCCAGCACTGACAACATCAACCACAGCTCAAGTTCACACTCATCAAGCAAGGTCCCAAGCAATGTGTTTGCAAGCACCTTCTTTGGTGAGTTCAAGCCCACTTAAACGATCAAATGTATCATGCAACATTTTGCTTTCTTTGTCAGATGATTTCATGCTGTTGATTTAGTAACACAAAATATATGCCATATTGATTAACTTTTCTTGCTCAAAAACAAATGAATGACAAATTAAAGATCTTTCCTGCAGCCAAAAGTGAGATGTGACAGAAAAACTTCATCCCGACTGGAAACCTGTAAAATCTTGTCCAGTTAGCCGCTGTTCTGGCTAACTTTATTTATCTCTCAAGTGATCATGTATGAACAGCCTTAGCTTCTTTTATTTATAGTTTTTAACACATTACAAAATAACAATCTTCAACAATCAAATTTTATGTTTGTTTGTTTTTTTCAAACTAATTCACTTTGTTCAACTACTATTTATTGCAGCTATTAGCAGTGTAGAATGTATTGCCACCATCTGATTGCCTTGTCCAACCTTACTTGTTTCCTTATATTAACAAAGAGATGTAAAATGATTATAAAATTAAGCAAATAGATGCAAATATAAATAAAATATGAGGTGTAAATTGATAGAGAAGGAATAAAAAATACAAATTGTGATCATGATCAAATACCAACTTGAGTAAAAAAAAAAAAAAGAATAGGTATATTAAACTTTATTAGTAGCACACTTTTCACACAGATAGGTGTGACACAAAGTACTGAAAAGATGCAAAACATGATTAACCTAATTTAAAATGACAAAGCAATATTAAAAACCAAACAAAACAACCAAACACATAAGGATATAAACCTTGTTGAAACTGTTCAACAACCATGCTCATTTGATTTGCTTTTATAAACATCATAGAGCATGAATACAGTATTCTCCTGGGAGTAAAACTAGCAGAGGGCCGTGAAATGAGCAACATAAAAACCAAACATGTTCTTTGCTGTTTAGGTAGGACAGTAAAACTTGGTTATAGTACGTAATTGTATTTTTGCATTGGGGCCCAACCCACAGCCTAACAACTTGACTATTTCAAGGTACCGCGACAGTTCAGGCGATAAAAATATGGTTCCTTATTTTAGAGGGAATGAGCAATTCTCCGGACATCTGGAACGCTGTAAACGGGCTGAACCATCAGGCCTATGAAGGTGCACTGGGGGCCTCCCCGGGCCACCAGGCACAGCTGGGGAGCTTCAGCAGCCTGCAGCCGGCACACGGTAACCTGGTGAGTTCCCCTTCACCAGCCCTGGACATTGGCCCAAAAACACTGTTTTACTCAGGTGCATTTGCTATCTACTCAGGACTTCTCTCCACATTCGGTGGTGGCGGCTGAAATGAACAGGGGTCTACCACCGATGTCCACCTTTCACCGCAACAACACAGTGTCTCGCTCTCCCTCTGACAACGCCTCAGAGAACCCAGCTGGTGAGGATGTTAAAAATATGAGTCTTTTTAATTCTTTGTTGAACGCTGACTTATAATGTTACAGTAAAGGTGTTTGTCCAATCTCAGGAAGCCACGTCAATGTGTCAGGAGCGTCACAGACGGGCGATACCTTGGGAAAAGCTCTGGCCTCTGTAAGTATGCACCACCTCAATCCTCATATATGTTCTGTTATATCCAAACGGGTCAGGTCAGAGGATAAAACCATACCTTAGGCTCACACACATATAATGCTTAACTTCCTCTGGGCCAGCATAAAAGCACTACATACTAAAGAAGGGTTACAGTTGTGTAGCAGGATGTTTTATTGGCTGCAGTGCAGTAAAATGACAGGAATGGATGAGTTTAGCTCAGGTTACGAGGAAGCTCCAGGGGTTGTGGCAGCAGCTGTTAAAGCTTACACAGAAATGACAAGTTTTGCCTTTAAAATGACCCATGCCTGTTTTCCCCCTCCTGCTCCTTCTCTCTGTCAGATTTATTCCCCCGATCACACTAGCAGCAGCTTTCCCTCCAGCTCCTCCACACCAGTGAGATCCCCGTCCCCACTGCCAAACACAGCTGAATCTACAGGTAGTAAAGCAACCAGATTATAGCATTTACATTTTCATGCAGATGGTCATCCTTTCTCACCCTGGTGGTTCTCTTTCTTTTAGGCAACAACCTGTGGCCTCGCAGTTCAGTTCAGCCCCCGGTGTCACCACACTTTGAGTCCACACTCATATCAATGGTAAAGAACTGATATACTGGATCACTTTCATTACATTTAAATGGCCGACTGTGTTAATTCAACACAACAGTTGGACTGATATAGAGGTAATACATTTAAATTAAGAGAAGTGTGCAATAAATGTAGCAAAATTGTAAAATCATAAAGCAACACAAGAAACATACTTTTGAAGAAAATCTGACAGGTTTAAGATTATATGGGAATTATATCAGAGCACCATGAGACAATGTGGATAGCTCTGTAACAATACATAAAAATCATTATGAAAAGTATTCATATGCCTTCCAATTTGTCACATTACAACCACAAACTTAAGTTCATTTTGTTGGTATTTTTCTGTGATAGCGCAGCACAAGCTACACATGAATGCTCGTTGATCTACTGTAAAACACTCTCTTGAAGCTTTGGCTGAAAGTTTTGGGTTTGCCTGACTTCCACAGCCTCTGACAGATCCATTTATCTGATCAGAGTGACCTTCAACATGTCTTCTCTACGTGGCTTTTGGTAAAAATATTACTTTCTGTGGCTTACTTTGAACACTGGCATTCTTCTTGCCACTCTTGTGCCACATAGGCCAGATTTGTGGAGTCTAAAACTAATAGTTGTCATTTAAGCATATTCTCCCACCTGAGCTATGGACCACTGCAGCTCCTACAGAATGACCATGGTTTTGCTTGCTTCTCTGAATGATGTTCTCCCTGCCCAACCTATCAGTTTAGATGGACGGTCATATCTTTGTTTGCAGTTGTGGCGTGCACTTTCCATTTTTAGTTGAAGGATGGAACAGAGCTCTAAGAGATGTTCAAGCAAGGGATGTTAGCCTGCTTTAAACCTCTCCAGAAGTTCACGCCTGACCTTTCTGCAGCATTCTGTTGTCTTCATCATGCTGTTTATTCGCTAATGTTCTTTAACCAGCAACATTTGAGACTTTTTTCATAAAATATTTTATTTCCACCAACTTGTTTCTTCTGACTGGAAGTAGTATGAAGATTTTGGAGTGACCAAACCAGAATCCAGACTTGAATCTGACAGAGAATCTGTGCAAAAAGATAAAGATTATAGTGATTAGAAGGAGGCCTTACAACCTCAAAGATCTGGAGGTCCTCACCAAAGATAAATCACCAAAATACCAGTGGAAACACGCAAAAAGCTGGTCAAAACAGATATTTTCTTTACAAAATAGATACTACTTCTACATTATTTCATTTTCTAGTGAGAGATGTCTGTCCCATATACTATCAGACACAAACTTGTTGATTGTATAAAAATAATTTTAAATTTAAATCTGTCAGGGGAATGAATAATTGTTGAGTCAATATGTTCTTGGTATCTACTTTTGCACCTATGAAACTTCTTTTGCATAGTGACTAGGGCCACTAGCTACAACCTTAAACTAAGTATTCACTTATTGTTAGTATTTACATGTAAGCCAGTGCTTGTTTTCAGTACAGCAAGCTGCAACAGGAGGGTAGAAAAGCAACACTTTAAAACTCCTGTTTGTTTAAAATGTGATTTGTTTTGCTTGGGGATCATTAGAGTGGAGACTCTTTTCAGTAGTTTTCAACATGGTAAAATTGCTTGAATGTTAATTATTCATAGCTACTATGATAACAGTTTCTCCAGCAGTGAGTAAGAAGTAACCAGTGTTTATGAAAGATAAATCTTTCTCGCATGGTAATGGTAGTAGTGTTAGGAATTATTCTTATTATAATCTTTTTATTTATTGCACAAGCAAAATCTCTTCACTTTTAATTTCTGTTTTATATTTTTAAGTCTTTGTGGCATATATGAGAACATAAAGAATAGACCTTCACCTCACACTAGCATGTTCTCCTCCAAAACTCCAAAAAAGAGAAAACAGAAAACATTTCCCAAGCCTCTACCATGAGTGGTGGACTTCCTGATGAAGGATCATGGGTTTCATTCCCATCTCTGCATCAATGCAAGAACCTCATAACATAAAACAGATATGCATGATGTAAGGCCCAGAAATAATTTGAATTCAGTAAATTTATTTCTCATCTTTTTAACAGATTTGGTTTGCAGAAGCTTTAGGCACAGAGACATAAAAAAAGAAACTTCAGTTTGTCACAGTTTACCTGCATACCTGTACATCTAGTTAGACCACCAGTTTAATTAAAACCAGATTAAATTTAGCAAACATTTCTGCCAGAACTGTTTACTGACATCCTTACAGCTTCTAAACATTTAATCAGTGGTTTGCAGAGTTGGGGTCGAGATGCCACTGGGAGTCATAAATCAGTCATATCAAATAAAATTCAGTGTGAGGTCTTGACGTGCTCTCCAGTAATCAAAGTGAGCATATTTTTGCAATAAATCTCACAAGACTTTGCGAAAAAGGACAATTATCATATTTCCCAAAATATTCAACTAGAAATGTCAGGTTTGAAACTTTGAATTTGTTTAACCAAAGGTTGAAATGAATGGATGCTGAAATAAGTCCCTTAAAATTGTCTCTTGATGTTTTAGTCTCAGGTAGAAGACCGCCTGGACAGACTGGATGATGTTATCCATGTTCTGAGGAACCACGCTGTAGGCCCTACCTCCTGTCTGCCCAACGACATCCACGGTTTGCTGAGCCAGTCCCACCAAAGCCATCCGGGTCCTGTTGGCACCTTACCTCTCACCTGTCACACTCCAACCATGGTTAACAAATATTACTTTGAAGTCTTAAAATAGTGTAGACATGCTGTTGTTGTCTTTGAAACCAAAATCTAAGAGAAATTGGAAAGCTTTGCCTGGAAAGTGTTGAGTATGTGCAGACTGTAATTCTGCATTGTGCACTCCCTTTCTCACATGTTTCCCTTTTAGTAGACAATGTGATGTTAGCCCAGCTGGAGTGGAAGCCCACTGTGTACATGGGAAAGGGGTATTTAGTCTAATCCTTAGCTGGAGAGTGTATTACATTTTCCCACTATCCTTTTTTTAATGATGTGTCAGATAAAATGGATCACTGCTAAAGAGAATTGGGGGATGTTTAAAGGGTGAACAGTAGTTTTAGGAGAAGGATTATGTTTGTCTAGAATTTAATTATTTGTGAAACATGAGATCTGCTCATCGTTTCCTGGTCACACAGGCCAGAAGCTTGATTTGGCACTTATTTTTTATGACATTTTGAACCTGACGGAGGTTTTTGCTCATACCTTCTTACAATATAGTCCATCCTCCCATCAACTCAGATCATCTCAAGTAAAGCTTCCCCAGAGTATGATGCCACGACCACCATGTTTCACAGTAGGAGTGATGAATTTAGAGGGATGTACAGCCATACACAGTGTTTTGTGGGAAGGCCGAAAAGTTAAATTTTAGTCTCATCTGATCAGAGCCCTTTCTTCCAAGTGTTTGCTGTGACCCAAGACTTGCAGCAGTAATTGCAGTGAAAGTTATTTTAACGAAGTATTGGAGGGGCATTGAATACACCAACATAACAGACCTTTTAAATTTTTATTTTTATATGAAATTAAAAACCATGTATACTTTCCCACTTCATTGCACTATTTTGTGTTGGTCTCTTACATAACATTAAAAAAAAAGAAAATTCACTGACAAGTTTGTGCTCGTAACGTGACAAAATAAAAAAAAACTTCAATGGGTATGAATTTGTATGTGTATCAAGAAAGGCCTGATTGTGTTGGAAAAACTGTTAATGTTTAAGATTTCCTGCTGAATACTCAACAACAGACATCCGGACCAATTTAGCTCATCTTGCTCTTTGTGACTCTTCAAGGTTGAAGCTGTCTCCATGAGCAACAATCACTCAGCCTTCCAGAGCAGAACACAAAATGGCCATCCCTACCCACCCAGACAGAGGGCTGCATTTGTGCAAGGGGCAGGAGGAGGTAGAGTTATTCTTCTCCTTTAACCAGCTAAAAAAATTAACCGTTCTGGAATTTTTTTCATGATTTTATTGCATTATGTGTTTGATCTTGCACAGGTGGCTTGGGGGTTCAGGGTACCCTGGAGCTAAAGATGGAAAGCAGGGAAGGGGAGGAGATGATGCACACCAACCACGACCATGGCTCAGACAGCCCCAGATCAGATGACGAGAGTGAGCACAAAACACACGGAGACAACAGCACACAAAACAGGTAAGAACTGGCCACTGAGTTTAAGTACACACATATTTATTACCATACATTCATAAAAGACAAGGCTCCAATCCATCATATTTACTGACTAATAAAAAGCACTGTTAGCCATCATGCTGTGGGGAACAAGTATGTCTAGATGAGCATGACCACCTTCACATTTTTTCTCACATCAATCTGCAGTTAATTAAATGAGGCATTGAAATGAATTAATATTCTACTGCAGAAGAATACATTTGAAAGACCTAACTTTAATTTCAGTACAGTTTTCAGTAAGTTTTATTTTCCCATAGGACACCACTTAGTCTTCTCCTATAACATCTCATATAGTTGGTTCATACAGTTTTACGCCGGTCATATACCAGGCTTTTATAGGATTCAGGTATGACAACTGAGATGGTCATGAAAAAATTTGTTTTACTGTTGATTTGGCCAAATGGTCAGAGTAATTAAACAGCTGAAAGACCCAGTGATGATCCATTTTTAGTTTTCATGCAGAGGATACTAGATACTAGATACTAGGCATGAAGTGCTTTTTCAGGTATTTATCGTTTGCCCCAAACCATCTTGAAGTGCTGGTTGTTAGAAATTCATAATTTTGTCCCATCTAAGCAGTGAACAAGGTTCTAGTTAAAGTCTCTGTAGCATTTAGCAAAGCCTGTATGAGAAAGCCTTTTTTTCTGGCATCATTCAAAACAGTTGGTTGGCATATAGCTATCTAATGGTTGTTATGGAGACATAGTCTGTCTAAGATGTCACTCTTAGTAGCATTTCTCTAACAGTGAGCTGCGAAGATTTTTTTTTTTTTACCTTCCTTACCATCTTGCTCGCTGTGTGCAGCGGCAAGATGGTCGTCCAGCCTAGTTGCCAGTGGATAAAAAGAGTGGTTCACGTAATATTTATACCCCAGGGAAACAGAAAGGTTTGGATTACTAATTAAAATTTCATAGAAACTATGACAAACTGAAAAACAGTATACATTCAAATCTGTAGTTGCATGTAAATAGTTTTTTTAGCATAGGATTTCGCCCCCACTAAATTAATGTACTTAAATTAAAGGTTACATTTTTATAAAATTTGTAGTTTGAGATTATGCTGCTCTAAATAAAGATTGATTTATTTTTAGGCTTTTTACACACTATAAAATACTGTTATATATTACACTTTGTAAAGAACGCAAGCAAATTTGGTCCAGTATTTTTTTATGTTAAATACAGCAATGACAAAGATGTATTTGATGCAGAACCCCTAAACTCTCTGTTAGTAGCTGCAGACTGAAACACAGTAATTATACATCAAACAGTCTGTTTAATTTCATTAGAATTTTTATAAAGGATAGGCAGTAATGAATGATGGGCCTTCATATAAGATTTTAAACACACCTATGCTCTTGGGGTGATTGGTGTTTATTAAATTAGCATACGTTTTTTTTCTTCTTTAACTTTTTTTACACGTAACTCAGTAAATCAGACCAAATAACACAATGCTGACAAAGCAACCAGAAGAGGGCAGAGAAAACCCCCAGCATAACTGAACACTGTCCTTTCTTTTCCAACACTCACCTTCTTCTATACTTCGACTTCAGTTTTCACTGCATAAATCTGAAGCTTTCGTCTCTCACATGCTGTTCTGATGCCTCTGCTGCAGCATCCACGAGGACGAGGAACTGAGCCCAGAGCAAAAGGCTGAGCGTGAGCGAGAGAGGAGGATGGCCAACAACGCCAGAGAGCGCCTGCGTGTGCGGGACATCAACGAGGCCTTCAAGGAGCTGGGCCACATGTGCCAGCTGCACCTGAAGAGTGAGAAGCCGCAGACCAAACTGTTGGTGCTGCACCAAGCCGTAGCGGTGATCCTTAGCCTGGAGCAGCAGGTCAGAGGTCAGTGCAATAGAGGAGCAGGAAGGTGCTGCAAGTGATTACACATTATCGTGTTTAAATAAAGAAATGTACTATCATATTCAATCAATCTGAATATTATTAAAAGTTGGCTAATGAAAACTTTAACTGTAAGACATTTCAGATTAGAATATTACTTTGGACCAATAAAAACTATTTTATTACAGAAATGTGGGCTTAAAAGTATGTTTAATACCTGCTTAAAGGTTTTTATTTCCAAAAGGTACTTTTAATCTGTCTAATGAATCATCAGAACGCCTTTTCTAATTTATTGAATATGACTTAATATTAGGAATGACCTGGTTACCTGTATCAAGGTTTCAATTAGTTTAGTTTTCAAAACTAAACTTATTGAATACTTTTAATGAGATGCCAGAGAAACTGCTGGAGTACTGGAGTTTTCTCTAATAGGACTACCCCTCCCCCACATGTTGCTGCACACAATTGGTCATCTTGCTGAAATAGGATTGTACACTTGTCCCTTACTCTCAAGAAAGACATGTTTGGCCTTTTGGAAACATTTACAGTCGTGTCGATAGCAGCTCAATAAGATGCAAACATTCAACTGTCACTCTTGAAACATCAAATACAGCAGGTATCCTGCACAGCACGAGACCAGTCAGTTTGTCTATAACAGTGACAAATATTAATGTGTAATGTGTAACAAAGAAGTCTACAATAATTAAATTAGATAAATACTTAAATGATTATATATGCTTTTATTATATAATGAATAAAAAAAATTTGCATAAAATATTTTCATAGTTAATTATGTGTTTACTAAGTGTTTACTAATTTATATATTGAATGTAGGTGTTTACAATTATATTTAAATCCTCACATATATAAAGATTTCTTTATTTATGTATGAAAATGATCCTCAGAGGTAAACAGCATAAATTATAACAATGACATTAAGGCCCTGATCTTCAAAGATCCCAAACAGGGGGTGCTAAATTGCTTGTACAAAAAACATTTGCAATAATTGCAATAATAAATTATTGCAAATGCAATAAGTGGGAATGTTGCGTGCGATTTTTTTAAGATAGTGCGTTCAATGGATAACGGGTGCAAAAGGGCTGCAGACAGTCCTATTTAAATGAGGAAGCTGGTGTCTGGGCTGACAGCACCATCGGACCGCGCACAGCGTTCTTTGCTCTTTGGTGACACAAAATAAGTTTTTACTGTATAAACCTTCCCCTGACATATGTTTACATTCAAAAAACATAATCAAACTGATTCAGCTCCAATTGCTCTTTAATCAATGCCTCCTACTGGCCACAGTGACAGCAGACATTTTTGCATCCCAGTTATTAGTAATCTGTTTCAGGTTTGATAAGTCGCATTGCGGGTGGTAAGGGAACACATTTTCATGTCCACCTCCCATTTGCATGTTTGGGTCATTATCATATGTTTTGCATGTTCATGAAGGCAAACACGCTTAAAAGTTTGTGCCCGCTGGTCTACTGATTTTACGCAAGCAATCAGATTAGCACCTCGTTTGTAGATCAGCTTTGTGGACGCACACAGGTTTGCGTGTGGTTTTGTACACTTAAACCTTTTAAAGATCAGGCCTGTATGTTTATTCTACCTGGTTGTGAGGTTATAAAACAGGATCTCCAGATGTTGTAGCGCACTAGATTTTAATTTGTGTTTTTTGTATGCCTGTAATTTTAATTTTTTTAACATTTAGCGTTTTGGTAACAATTCAAATTTCCCTACTGTAGAGAGAAACCTGAACCCGAAGGCTGCATGTCTACGGAGAAGAGAGGAAGAGAAGGCGTCCAGCATCATGTCAGATCCACAGTCTGTACATCTCGCTTTTCATCCAAGTCTGACTGACCCTTCAAACCCCATGGGTCATCTCTGAGCATCTGACTTAAAGTCTCACAAAAAGTATTTAATTCATTTACATTAAAGATCAGTTTAAATCACTATGAAAACTGATGCAATGGCTTGCGTAAATGTTCATACCCCTTGAACTTTCCCACATTTTGTCACGTTGTTCTAACATGACAGAATGTAAAAAAGCTTCAATGAATGAATATTTTGGCAAGACACTGTGCGTGCATTATATTTGATCAACAGCCAGCAGTAACACTTTGTGATAAACTTGTTAAATGTTATTAAATAATTTGTATTATTGCTGTGTCTTTGATGACTAGATCCAGGAGGATCCAGCTCTGTCAGATGTCCAGCGTTTCCTGTAAATTCGTCCAGAGCAGCTCAGGTTCCCTGATCGGAAAGAGGGATGCAATCGAACAATCATTTCTTCTCTTCCCAAATGGACTTTTATAACTTTGTGCCTAACATGACTCGTAACAGACAAATGCATTGTAAGCTGAAGATAGTTTGTACATATTTTCTAGATTTATTGGTAACATTTCTGCTGCAATACATCAGAATTGATGTGCAGTCTAAAATTTGTTTGTTAGTCATGTTTTCAGCATTTCACTATTTATCACAAAACTCAGTGGACAGACTCAGATTTTTTTGCTTTTTGGCTACATAGTTGATTTTTCCTGTGGAGTCTGTGTGTGTGTGTGTGTGTGTGTGTGTGTGTGTGTGTGTGTGTGTGTGTGTGTGTGTGTGTGTGTGAGTGTGTATTTGTATGTGTGTGTGGGAGGTGTGTGTGTGTGGGTAAATACTGCAGGGGTTTGAGCATTCTGTGAATGAACAGATCTCCAGGAATGTTCTTTTAATTACACATGGACACCAAACCTGGTCTGTAAAGGTGTTTTATATTTCTTTAATGCACTGCAACAAGGATTTTACTTTATGGATCTATGGTGGGCATAATCCACCTTCTTGTGATTGTTGCTCTTCAGATGTAGTCAAACAAACTCTGTGCATGTTTAAGTTTTTGACTGAAAACACACATTTTTAAGTTATAAGTTATCTTTTATACAAATGTTGTGAACTTAATAATGTCTTAATGTGCTTTTAAGTATTATTTTAATCATGAAGACTGTTTTTGTGCAGTTAACTAGATGGACCTACATTTTATGCTCTGAGCAATACAGTGTTACAAAAAAATGGTGTTTGCTGATCACATTGCTGAACATGTTCTTATAAGGAAACACAATAATCTAAAACACTCTAATCATAACATGTACTGTATGTGTACATTTTGAGGTCCAGGCATGTGATAATATAAAAATGTAGCAATAAATGTCTTTTTAAAAGTGCTTTTCATCTCTTATGCTGTAGTATTTTAAAGCTTAAACACATAAGAAAATGTCATCCGCATAGAGCATAATCTAATGTTGAAAAATCGCTTTCATGACACAAAAAGATGACCAGCTGTTCAGGTATGTGTAGGAGTGTTTGGACCCAAATCCACCCTAGAGGCAGGAGGAAGACTGATGGAGGAAAATTAGAACAGAAGAAGAGTGATGACTGGTGTTACTAAGAAGAGGGAAAGTGTTGTGGAGAAATAGGCTCACAATTCTTTTTTTTTTATGCCTCACAATTGCAATGGATATGGTGAAGGAAATGAAAAGGAAAAAAAGAAGCAAGAGAGAGGTGGGGCAAAAAGGAAAAATGGAGACAAAGAAAAAAAATAGAGAGAAAGGAGAGACGATAAAACAAGATAACACCCTAAAAGACTGCTTCTACACCTGCAGAAACATACAGGGGTTGGACAATGAAACTGAAACACCTGTCATTTTAGTGTGGGAGGTTTCATGGCTAAATTGGACCAGCCTGGTAGCCAGTCTTCATTGATTGCACATTGCACCAGTAAGAGCAGAGTGTGAAGGTTCAATTAGCAGGGTAAGAGCACAGTTTTGCTCAAAATATTGAAATGCACACAACATTATGGGTGACATACCAGAGTTCAAAAGAGGACAAATTGTTGGTGCACGTCTTGCTGGCGCATCTGTGACCAAGACAGCAAGTCTTTGTGATGTATCAAGAGCCACGATATCCAGGGTAATGTCAGCATACCACCAAGAAGGACGAACCACATCCAACAGGATTAACTGTGGACGCAAGAGGAAGCTGTCTGAAAGGGATGTTCAGGTGTTAACCCGGATAGCATCCAAAAAACATAAAACCACGGCTGCCCAAATCACAGCAGAATTAAATGTGCACCTCAACTCTCCTGTTTCCACCAGAACTGTCCGTCGGGAGTTCCACAGGTTCAATATACACGGCCGGGCTGCTATAGCCAAACCTTTGGTCACTCATGCCAATGCCAAACGTCGGTTTCAATGGTGCAAGGAGCACAAATCTTGGGCTTTGGACAATGTGAAACATGTATTGTTCTCTGATGAGTCCACCTTTACTGTTTTCCCCACATCCAGGAGAGTTACGGTGTGGAGAAGTCCCAAAGAAGCGTACCACCCACACTGTTGCATGCCCAGAGTGAAGCATGGGGGTGGATCAGTGATGGTTTGGGCTGCCATATCATGGCATTCCCTTGGCCCAATACTTGTGCAAGATGGGCGCGTCACTGCCAAGGACTACCGAACCATTCTTGAGGACCATGTGCATCCAATGGTTCAAACATTGTATCCTGAAGGCGGTGCCGTGTATCAGGATGACAATGCACCAATACACACAGCAAGACTGGTGAAAGATTGGTTTGATGAACATGAAAGTGAAGTTGAACATCTCCCATGGCCTGCACAGTCACCAGATCTAAATATTATTGAGCCACTTTGGGGTGTTTTGGAGGAGCGAGTCAGGACCACTATCCTGCAAGAAGAATGGCTTAAAATCCCTCTGACCACTGTGCAGGACTTGTATATGTCATTCCCAAGACGAATTGATGCTGTATTGGCCGCAAAAGGAGACCCTACACCATACTAATAAATTATTGTGGTCCAAAACCAGGTGTTTCAGTTTCATTGTCCAACCCCTGTATATAACAACAGCAATGTTACTGATAAGTGCATGGTACTAATAAAACGTTGAGCCCACAGGCCCCACTGGCAGCCATCTACGCCAGAGTAGATCCAGCCATGAACCCAGACAACCGAGACACCAGGGGCACATCACCCCTGAAGAGGAGGCCTGCCAGAGCCAGGGAGCCCAGTCCTCAGAAAGCAACCACTGGCACACACCAAAGCACCCAGCCCTGGACACCGAGAACCACCAATACACCAGCGGGCAGAGGCACCAGCCACCGCCAGGGAGTGTGTCGGGGGAGGAAACAGCACCCACATTTGAAGGGGTGCCTAAGCTGATCCAGGAGAGGCGGCGGCCCAAGACCCAACCTGACACAAAAACAGGCGCACACAGTCACAATCACACATTCCCACCCTCATGCGTACAAATAAAAACACTCACACCTACACAACCAACAGAAAGACACACAACAATGGGCATCGTACACTCACTCACACTCCCCATACATACTCTATACTACCAGGTCCACGTACCGATACCCCAGAGGGGCAACCAGCCCCCAGACCCCAGGAGGTGGTCTTTTTGAATATGTTATTTATTGAGAATCCTTTTACTATCACAACCGCAACAACAATAATAGCTATAATAATAACTTCAATAATAGCACTGCTCAGTAACATGTAATATATAAATAATTTAACAGTTTAACATCTATTAATAATTGTAGCATTTTTTCTTTGTATAATAATTGCAATAGTAATAAGAATAAGAAGGAGAATTTTGTTATTAACTTGTTTACTAATGAATACTTCTGGAGGAATGCACTAATTGTTAGAAATTATTGTATAATTATTTATTTGAAACATTAATTTATCAGTGGTCTGGGTTGTTATTCATTTATTATTACGTCCTTTCTTGTTTGGTTTTTTTTTCTCAAAATAAAGCTTTATCATTATCATCATCATAGAGGAGAACTCTGACGAAAACTGAACTCATCAGTAAATAAAACAGCAGCCTTCAACAATAAACTGACGAGGAACCAGAAAAGGCTCTTGTGGAATGAAAAAAAAAAATCAGCACATGACCAAGAGCTGCTGGGTTTTTCAAAATAAAAGAAGAAGAATTAGACCAAAATCCGAAGAAAAACAAAACTGGGAGAAAATCCAACAAATTTGCAACAGAAAAAAATGTTTGTTAAAAATGAGAATAATAAAAAACGCATGTAAAACTTAATTCGGAAACTAAGCATTTATTTCGAAATTCTTTCACAGAAAGTGATGAAAGTAGTCAGATCCTTCCCTGGATGTAAGCGCACAATGTCAGTGTATTTATGTGTTCAGCTGCCCCTCACACTGCGGTCTTCTGCAGCGTTTTTAAGTGAGACAGAGCAGCAGCAGCGGTCATATGATGAGGAACAGGGCGGAGTGACCGCCTCTCTGAGCGGGACTCAGGGATCCTGTCCGGGCGGAGACAGAGCAGTCAGATCGGAGGAGAACTTACCGCTTCTAAAACCGGACACACACGGTAAGTTTCTGATCGACTTTAACAAAGATTTGCTCAAACTGTTTTACTCCTCAACAATTTACTCAGCAGTTAGTTTTGACCTCTGAAAGTTTAGACTACCCCGTTCATGCCTTCCTCTGCAGTACTGGACTTTGAAAGTGCCAGATCCTTACACGCCTTACGGGTGATTTTTGCCTCTGATTGCTTAAAATGGAAAGTACCACGTTTAGAGCGCATGTTTACATGCAGCCTGCTGCCAGAATATCTCCCATCAGAAAAATGATGTGAACAAAAAGGCTCCCACAGACTTATTTTTACAATGTGCTTGTCTTTTAAATTGCTTTTTACTACCAATGGTTCACTGGTCGTAAACTATTAAGATGTCAATATGAAAGCTTTAATCGGCAGTTAGAGAGCAGTTGTCTGTTGTTAAACTTGTCAAAATTTTAAATCAGCTTAAAAGGTCAGTCTGACTGTTTTCACAGTTATTGAACTGATGTTATGAGTAGAGATTTACCAATCAACCCACAAGAGATCAGTCGGTTTGATCAGTAATGATCAAATTCTGAGAAATCTGATTCCTCATCATTTCTGACATGCATTTCAACTAAAACCACCCATCATATTCAGTCTACAAATGATTGTTCTTTAATGTCTTTTTTGTTTATTACCAAAAAGATTAAGTTTATTGGTTTTCTGCTGGATTCAAAACCTCTTTCAATGAACTTGCTGCATGTTTATTCTGTTTCAGGTGTTATAGTAATTGTGTCAGAAAAAAAACCCCACATTAAATGGTCAAAAGTGAAGGCCCCAGGCCAGATGTAAATGAGACCCAGATGGTATCAGCCTGAAAAAGCCTTATCAGTGCATCTCTATTTCCGATCAAGGAAAATTCCATGATATTTTGATCTAAACCTCCACTAATACATCAAAATGTTTTAATTATAATGAATCTATAATACAAAACAGAATCTACACTACTGAAAGCCTCTAAATTCAAAAATACCTTATTAATCCCAAAGGGCGTTTAAATTACACCAATCCTTCACCCCTTGAAAGAGTCAGTTCACATTGCATGACTTTAGGCCTTTTACTTGTTGTTTGTTACTAGGTTACCAGAGCTGTGATTTTTGAGGCTCAACAAGACAAAACAGGAAAATAACTGAAGTACAGAAAAAACCCAAGACTAAGCCTGACAGCAAAAGATAGATGTTGACGTTCAAGTAATTTGTGAACCTGAGCAGACAGTTTACAATCAAAGATTGCTGATTGTTGACAGGGATTTGGCTTTTGAGATGATTATTGTTATTTTCATCTGCAACGAGAACCTAGCAGTCTGGTGATGATAAATCAAGCCAAATGAACACGATGAAGACATGACACTCTGGTACAGACATAAGAAGCAGGTTTAGATTATAGGTCAAAGTAGCAATCCAGTGTTTTGCTTTGAGACTATGGATGAAGAGCTGGTTATATGGGAGAGAACTCCCACAAAGCTTTTAAAGCTATACTTTAAATTTATGTGTGATATTTTGTACTCTCTGTTAAAACTATGGTAATAGTTATAGTAAATTAAAAAAATAAAATAAAATCTGTGATATTATTTGTGCCAGTGCTTCTCATCCATCCTCACCTGTAGTTTTCAGCTCTTTTAAAATGTGGTTTTATGTTTTTTTAAATGTTCTGCATATTAGTTTCCATAATTTCTAGGGTATACTCCATCTCCTCTGTGGAAAATAATGCCCTGTTCTGTTATCAGTGTTGTTAGAGCCTTAGTTCTCATGTATTTTGCTCATTTTCTTTGAGGCTTGTTTTTCCTGTTACCTCTCATCATCCCCAGTAACCCTTATTGTGCCTTCAGATGGAAATTTCACCACCTTTATGCTCAACACTCACTTCTTTCCACTCAGTTCAATATCCCTGGGAGCCGATTAAGTGCCTTGCATAAAGTTTTTTCACCCCTTATTTTCCACATTTTATCAAGTTAAAACCTCAAACTTTGATGCATTTTATTGAAATGTTATGTAGTTGATCGCCACAAAGTAACACATATTTGTGAATTGTAAGGACAAGGATACGGGGGTTTAAAATGTTTTACAAAAAAAAATCTGCAAAGTGAGGTGTGCATTTCCTTCAGCCCTGTTTACTCTGATACCACTAAATAAAATCTAGAGCGACTTGTGGCCGTTCAAGGGTAACCTAATCAGTAAATATAGTCCACCTGAGCATGTAACTAGTATAAATTCAGATGTTCTTTGAAGGCCTCAGAGGTTTGTTAGAGAACATCAGTGGACAAACAGCATCATAAAGACTGAGGAACACAGCAGAAATGTCAGAGATAAAGTTGCGGAGAAGTTTAAAGCAGGGTTAGGGTATAAAACAATACCCTGAGACCATTAATTGGAGAAGCAACTTAGGGGCCTGGGGTAACTCTGGAGGGGCTGCAGAGACCCAAAGTTCAGATGGGAGAATCTGTAGACAAGAGAATTATAAGACTTGACTCTACTTGTCTGGCCTATATGGAAGATTGAGTAGAAGCAAGCTGTGGTTTAAAAAGCCATAAATGGCCTGTCTTAAGGTTGAAACAAGACATACGAGGTACTGTATACATGTAGAACATGTTGAGAACAAAGAAGTGTTCTTTTTGGAGCTTTATACCTTTTGATCTACATGCAAAATGATGTGCATGGAAGTAAAATAACAATGGAGGTCACCCTGAGCACACCACTCACCAAACACAGCAAAGGTAACATCATGGTGAAGAGATGCTTTGTTTTAGGCGTGGACAGAGAGCCTATTCAGAACTGATTGGAGGATAGATATAGCTTAATGCAGGGCAACTGTAAAAGAAAACCTGTTAGAGGCTGCGTAAGACCGGGGTGGAGGTCCCCCGTCCAACAACCCTAAATATACAGCAAGAGCTACAGTGGTATGGTTGTGATCAAACATCTAAAATAGCTCTCAATCCAATCTTACTGAGCTTGATCTATTAAGCAAAGAAGAATGAATAAAATATTCAGTTTTGGGATGTATAAAGCTGTTAGAGACATAGCCCAAAAGACTTGCAGCTGTAGAAACAGTAAAAGTTCTAGAAAGTATCGACTAAGGGTGACTGAATATATATGTGTGCCACTTTTCAGGTTTTTATTTTGAAATCATCACTTTCCTTTAGGCTTCGAATTATTATATAATCTTGTTTTCCATGTTTTCTTTTGTTTTCCTCACTGAAATAATGCGTCACGTTCACCAAACCTTTGAGAAACATTGCTTTTTAAATGCTAATTATTTTTTAGACATGAATGGCTTTTTCTGTGTGTGTTTATATATATGATTGTGTTTAGGTATATCTACCTAACTAATTTAATTTGACCTATTCTAGGATTTTGTAGTATGGTTTTTTCTAGCTATTTGCCAATGAGAAATTTCCATTTTATGTACTTTTATGGAGATCTTCTCTTCTCTTCTCTTCTCTTCTCTTCTCTTCTCTTCTCTTCTCTTCTCTTCTCTTCTCTTCTCTTCTCTTCTCTTCTCTTCTCTTCTCTTCTCTTCTCTTCTCTTCTCTTCTCTTCTCTTCTCTTCTCTTCTCTTCTCTTTTCTTCTCTTACAGTTTTTTTCCCTTAACCTTTCTCCCCTCTGCCTGCTTCGTGCTGCTTTTAGGTCTTCCTTCCAACATAGATTGAGCAGGATCAGGCTCTGGAGATCTTACAATATTGTTTGCAACACAACGCCTCCTCTGTGCGAGTGTTTCTGCCTCATAGTGGTGCATTTGTTGACAAACGTATTCCCAAAGCGTTATCTAATGAAGTGGGTGACGACACCTCAGTGTCTTTGGCCAGTAGTAGTCGTCATGCAGCCGGTTCATCTCAAGCTGTACAATAGTACCCTGTCATTAGCACGCACAGAAGAGGACTGTTTTCATTGCACAGCAATATCAGCCTCTCCATGCACATTCATTCTGCCTTTATGATGGCTGGGTGCAGCTGGAGAGGAGCTCCCAGCATGTCTGCAACTGTGTACACTGGGGCTCTGACACTGCTGCATTGTTTTGTAAACAGCTTGCTTAGCTATACCAGCCTGATGCATCAGTTTTTTAGGCACTTTCCCATGCAATGCCAGTCTCTGTCTAACATGCACACTTGTATTATTCTAACAGGTTATCTGGGAATCCATCTGAGACAGAAGCAGGATGGAGTCTCACAGACTCAGTGGGTCTTCAGATGTCCAAATACAGAGGGGCTACATGCTGCAGCACAGTCCTAGAGCCAGCAGCCAGGAGAACCTGTTTGGAGTGAGAGTGCAGGTTCAGGGCATCAAAGGTCAGCCTTATGTGGTTCTGAATACTTCTGGTGAGGAGAGCCACAAGGATGTATCTGTCATAACTCACCAGGCAGGTTACAAACCAGGCACGGTGAGGAGGTCTGCAGATGAGACACAGAGGAGGCCAAACTCCTCTGGGTTTAATTATCAGAGTGAGTCTGAGATCCTGAGACCGTATGCCCCAGAAAATATCCATAACCATTCCAGGTCTCACCACACATCCCTTTCTACTGAGACATCGCAAACTGCCAAACCCAGGATCCCTCTGCCTGCCGAGGGCCCTGCAGAAGACCCAGCTGAGTTCAACCATAACCCCAAATGTCCCTCAGAGGGACATAGTGCTCCACTGTACCCAAGCTCAGTGGACACCGACTCCATCATGTCCGTCGGCAGGCTAATATCCCAATTCAACAGCAGCCTGCAAAGGGGAAGAGGTCCGAGAAACCGACTGGACCCAGAGGCTTGTCGGCGGTCCCGCAGTGTAGACAGCAGTCGAACCTCGAGCTCCTCTTCATCATCACCTTTATCCAGCATAGCCTCTTCTCTTAAGGGCACCAGAGGTGATACCCCAGCTGGGATTTATCCCCCTGGATCTGCCAGAGCTCGGCTTCTTGGTGGAGAATCTGCTTGGACAAACAGTGGGGAGGAAAGCAAGCTCAGCAAAGGACAACAAGGGAAAGAGACAGTAACGCTGTCTCACAGAGCAGAGAAACCGGCTGTCTCCAGGCAAGCTGTGGATCAAACTGCTAAATCTGACGAAAGAGACGCACAGGTAAAGGGTTTATCCAGGAACAAAATAGTTCTTTAAAAGTTAGTATTTATTGGCTGTATGTTCCCTAACCAGGTTACTCCTGATCTTCTGAAAGGACAGCAAGAGCTCTCAGCAGATCCACCAGAGGAAGCAACAAAGCAAATACTCTTCAGTTGTCTTAAAAATGGGTAAGTGCAGCCCAACAGATCAGAGGACACCTCAACTCTTTATTTAGGTTCTTCATTTGGAGAAACGCACTGTAACCACATAGGAAGACAAGATAAGCTAAAGGCTTGACAACCTTATTAGAACAAGGAGCTCTTAGACACACAAACTAGAAAAAGGGAAACACACAAAGCTTTACAAATGTTTTGATAGGTCTTAGATTGTTTTTTTACATTTTGTCAAATTTCAACCACAAACTGTGCAGTGCTTTAATGGGACTTAATGGGATGGAGCTAACACAAAGTTCATTAATGTTCTCTGAGGCCTTCAAACAACAGCTGTATTTATACTGAGATTAAAATGCACACAGATTGACTTTGATTACTAATTAGTCACATCTGAAGGCAGTCCTGGTTTTTATTTAGGGGTACAAGTGTAAGTGGGCCAGAATACAAATACACACATTTTAGATTTTTATTTGTTAAAAATTGTTGAAAAAAAAAAGATTTTTCCATCCTTTTCACAATTATGTCCTGCTTTGTGTTGGTCTATCATATAAAATCCTCTTTAAATACACTTAAGATTGAAAAAAATTAAATAAAATTTACTTTATTGACTATGAATAGTTTTGAAAGGAACCGTATGCGTCTTTGTTGAAATGTGCTAAAATACACACAACACCACCTCTAAAGTACACATGATGACAAGGTAAACCTTTTTGTTTCACTTGTCTCAAAAAAACAGAGGTGCTGAAAGTGGTGTTCTGGATTATTTCTTGGTAATTTGTTTAAGCTCTCTGCTGTCAAACTGGATTTTCAGATGCTTACCTTCTGTTCGCCTAAGTTTAGCCAATTTATCAAGGTTTTAGAAATAGTGACAAAACAAATGAGACTCCAAACCTTATTTAAAAATGTCATATTTAAAAAGGAATCAGCACAGTCTAGTAAAATATTTTTTAATGTGAAAGATGGCACAGGTAGGTTTGATGAAGAACGTGACTATAACAATTTCCAATCTCCAGTTTTTGTAAAGCACTGATTTGCCAATCCCTGTTTTAATATTGGAAGATATAAAAACGGATATCAACTTTTTGCATGGAGGGTCATTAGATATTTATATAAATAGCAGTAGTGACATCACACTATAAAAAAAGGTTGATCTATTTTTAAAAAAAAGACAAAATAATGACAGTTGACATTTCTGTCTTTAGCATCTTATATTTAATAAGCACATTTCTTGACATACCTGAGAAAATACAGTTTGCTTTAAAAAGAGTTTTTGCACATTATTTTTAGACACCTCCTAAAAACTTAAAACACCTAACTTCTTCCCTCAGTAACACCATTTAAACAATCTTTTTGTCAACGCAAGCTGATATCACTTACTGATTTTTAAAAGATCCGATTTTTTTGAGTTTGTGATTTGGCCGGTCACCCGTGAGAGCTAATCATGATGAGATAAATCGGCCAATTATGATCACCAGACATCTCCAGTGATCAGATGATGTTGAATTCACCAACTTCTCAGGACTGAAACTCTTCTATTCAGAGGAACTGGGTAAAATCTTTCTAAGCCAATGTGAGCAACTCAAAACAAGTGTTCAGATAAATTAATTACTGAATGGGTGGGTCACGCAAAAGGCTGATTCACAGATTAATTATTTTGCTTAAAATAAATGTTATTCTGGAACCTTTTATCTGGTAGTTTAATGTTTGTGTTTTTTTGAAAGAAATGTTTAAGTGATTTTTCAAATCATGTTTATATTTTCAACAGATTTTTACCTATAAGAAGGTGTTTGGTAACTTGTTTTTGGCATCTTTTAGTGATGGGTTTGTGGTTTCACAGCTAAATTCCTGTAGGAATCTGGCTGCTGTTCCAGCTGCGTGAACTCAGACTCCCAGTAGTCAGGAATGCAAAGCATGAACATGTTTTCACTGATAAAATAACTGCTTTGTCTGGAAAACTTTAAACATCCACTAGTGCCTGCCTTGTGCCGGTGTGAAAAATATGTTCCAGCTGAAGTCCTATCTTCTCTGAACCTGGCAGTTCAAATTGAACGACCATACACATTATCTTTTAAACAAATAGAAAATCAACAGCTCCGACTGGGTTTCAGAACTATGCATCCTGTTTTTTCAGGCTCACAGATGATGACCCCACAACCCAAAGAAAGGTCAAACTGCTGCTTGATGACATCAACAAGCTCAAATGGAAGACTGTGGAGAGTATGGAGGAGGAGGAGAAAGTGAGATGTTCTGATCTGCATGATTTATGTCGCTGGTGACATTGTGTTAATTAGACTTCTGGTTTTTTTGTTAATCTGTAGGCCTCTGCAACGGGACTAAAGGCACTGCAGGAGAAACAGACGGCTCTTGAGAAAGAAGTCTCTCATCTGAAGCAAAAACTGGACATTGAGATTAAGGTACAGTGTAATTCACCTCATCATGTGTTTCTGTGTCTGATTATGTTGTCTTAAAAGCTTATTTTATCTCATTTGCAGAATGAGATGACTTTAGCCAAGGCATTTGAGAAAGCAAGGACTGAGAAGAAGAAACTTCAGGAGGAGTTGAACAAAAGTCAGACGGAGCTCCGCAAACTGAGAGAGAAACTGGCAGAAATTGAGGCAGAACTTCAGTCCACCAAACAGGAGTAAGGATCTGAACCTTAAAACTCACAACGTTTAAATTTATAGCTTTTGGACATCAAATCACGTCTACAATGGCTGTAGCTGTCAGTTTATGATTTAAAAATGAACCAAAACAAAAAGACATTAGCACTGTTTATTTTTTTATATCATTATTGCCATAATGGCTATTAATATTGCATGTAAGAAGTTTTCTTAATATCATGCAGCCTTAAATTATTTTATGATATCAACTTAGTTAAAAACACAATTTCCATCTGACCTTGGTCCAGGAAAATGATGAAACTGAACTCTTCATAAGAAGTGCCAATAAATGGCGAGGAAGGAATGTTTTATCCTGGACTGAACAAATGAAAGAAAAAAATATCCATAACAGGGAAGGAATGTCTAAATGAAGAGCAGGTGTGCAAACAAAAACATAGGACAGAAATCATTGAAATGAGTGACAACCCCAGACTTCACTTTAAACTGCAGATGCAATTTGAGAAAAAAATACACATTAAATTAAATCTTCAAGAATGTTTTTGATTGGCCTCTTGGGTGTGACTGGAGAACAATATCACTTAGAGCCACAGGATGCATTTTTAGCTGACATATATTCTCAAGAAAAACAACCACTGTTTTCTTTTATTTTAAAACTCTGGATCTTTGTTCTGCCACATTAATCTAGTAGCTTTGCCCAAGTCACAATTACAAAACCCTAATTTCTGTTTTATTCCCCCACTTTTCAGCCTGACTCCCTAAAAGGCTTACTTCCATCTAACTGGAAAGCTGCTGTACTGAGCTGAACAGCCTGTACTGGGAGGGTGTGCCTGTATCTGCTACAATTTAAAGAAACTAATACTGGAAAACAATCTTTTAGATTATCTTTTCAATCGTGTGACACTTCTGCTTAAATATGAAAATTTTTGACCTAAAGGGTTTGGAAGCTTCTTTCTGAGATGCAAAATACTGTGCCCTGCAGAAGTATTTACACTTACTGAACTTTTTCACATTATGTCATGTTACAACCACAAGCTTCAACATATTTTATTGAGATTTTATGTGATAGACCAACTGAAATTAGGTCATAATTGTGAAGTGGAAGGAAAATGATACATTATGTTCAGATGTTTTTACAAGGAAAAATCTAAGTAGTGTGACATGCACTTTAAAAGTGCAGAGGTCAAATGAGACCAAACTTAAACTTTTTGACATACATGTGGTGGAAAGCTAACTATCATTTTACTCTGAACTCACCATCCTACTGTGAAACACAGTGATGATAGCATCATTCTGTGGGAATGCTTTTAAAGAGACAAAATGTGAAAAAGTTCAAGTGGTGGGAATACGTTTACAAGGCCCTGGGTGAAACTGAAAATCATTATTTCTTCTGTGTTTGTCGTGTCTTTAGACTGACTCAGATGAAGACAGAACGAGAAAGAGCCAGTGCAGAGATGAAAGACCTCCAGCAACAGCTCTCTGAGATGCACGATGAGTTGGACAAAGCCAAGAAGACCGACGTGATAAATACAGAGAAAGAGGTCCTTCTTGGGGTGAGTGAAACCACATACATTGGTCTTTGGGAAAGGTTCTCCACTGACCTGTGACATTTTGTATCATGGAAATGTGTCAGGATTTGGCACAGCTGCGTGTGGACTTCCAGGAGATGCTACAAGCCAAAGAGGAGCAGGAGGAGGTGCTGCACCACAAAGAAAGGGAGCTTATTGCCCTGAAGGGGGCAATTACAGAGGAGGTGGAGACTCATGATAAATACATCACTGCTTTGAAGGAAGAATATGAACAGGAGATTGAGAAGCTGCTAAATGATTTGCAACAGGCTAATGAGGTAAAATAAAATATTTTTACTCATGTCATACCTTTGTAATGAAATTTATTTGGACTTTCTTTTTTGTTTTGCCTCTAAGAGTAACATTTACTTGGGTCAGGAGAAGGCTCAGGTGGATGAGGAGAGAGGTAAAGCAAAGGTGCAGCTGAAGGAACTGATCCAGGAAAGAGATAATCTGAAAGGAAAAGCTAGAGAACTCAGCAATAAGGTGGAGCAACTGAATCAGGTCATCCAGGAGTTCAAAACCACAGAGAGAATGATGGAGCAGAGAACAAAGCAGCTGGAGGTGAGAGGGTGAAAAATCTGAAACAGACATGAGCAACATATCTCATTTTCTTTTGCTTCTAGAAGCTTTTAATCCCACTTCCTGTTCCCCTCCTCCCTCAGAGGGAAAAGAACCAGGTGGAGGAAATGCTGGAGGATGTAAGGAGGAGCGAGGAGGAGCTGTGTCAGTCTAACCAGTCTTTGCTTTCCCGCTTGGAGGATGTGCAGGTAATAAGACACAAAAATAGTCAGGAAATAGTACCTTGTAAAAGTAGTCATACCCCCCACTATGTTTAAATAGTTCTTCACGTTTCAACCTCAAACTTCAGTGTATTCCAATGGGAGTTTATGTGGTAATCCAACACAAAGTATGGCATAGAGGAAAAAAATGAGGAAAATCATCTTTACAAAATATTTTATATATAAAAATCTTTAGAGTTTGTATTCAATCCCACTTACTCTGATACCCCTAAATAAAATCCAGTGCAACCAATTTCCTTCAGAAGTTACCTAACGCATTGTCCATTTGTAAGACGTTTAATCTCAGTTTTAATCTCAGTTTTAATCTTTCTGTTCTGTGAAGGCCTCTCAGGTTTGTTAGAGAACATCAGTGAACAAACAGTATCATGAAGGAACACAGCAGACTGGTCAGGAGAAAAGATGTGGAGATGTTCAATGCAGGGTCGGGTAATGAACCATCATCCCAAGGTGTGAACTTCTCACAGAGCTCTGATCCATCCATTTTCTGAAAACAGAAAGAGTATGGGACAAATGCAACCATACTAAGATATGGATGTACACCTAAACTGACAGGTTGGGAAACGAGAGCATCAATCAGTGAAGCAGCCAAGAGGCCCATGGTAACTCTGGAAGAGCTGCAGTGATCCATAGATCAGGAGGGAGAAT
Source organism: Girardinichthys multiradiatus (assembly GCF_021462225.1). NCBI lineage: Eukaryota > Metazoa > Chordata > Actinopteri > Cyprinodontiformes > Goodeidae > Girardinichthys > Girardinichthys multiradiatus. The sequence goes on along the minus strand of NC_061795.1, from coordinate 23,237,028 downwards.
CTGTAGACAGGACTACTATTATTTGTGCAGTGTACAAATCTGGCCTTTATAGAAGACTGGTACAGCCACTGCTAAAAGAAAGTCCTAAGAAGTTCCATTTGCAATTTGCCACTAGCCATCTGCAGGGCAGAACAAACATGTTCAAGGTGTTCTGGTCAGATTAGAGCTAAATTGAACTTTTTGACCAAAAGAAAAGGTTCTTTGTGTGGTGGAAAAGTAACACTCCACTCCAACCTGAACACATTCATACCTATGGTGAAACAGTTTAGTAGCAGCATCATAAGTTATTAAAATTGACTGACATCGCACCTTATACAGATAAAAATCACAAAGTCCTTTACAAAGGGAAAACATGAATAAAAGATACCAAAAAAATCAAAAGCAGGATCCTACAGATAGCACAAAAAAGTATGTTTTCAGCTGTTTTTCCACGAGTGAAAATTTTGCAGACAGTTTAAAAACAAAGGAAGCTTATTCCACAGTTGAAGTGCAACAGTTTGCAAAGAGCGATCCCCCCGGGTTTCATCCCTGCTCTGAAATCTGGTCATTTTTGTTTTGAGGACCTGAGGCCTCGATTTAAAGTTTGTGGCTTAAACAATTCAGAAATATAGGAGGTAGATTGACCATGTAAGGCCCTGAAAGTTAAAGTCCAAATTTGTTAATGGATTCCGTGCAATGACATAAAAACAGTGATGTGACCATTAAGCAGGGACAGGGGTGGTTTTACAAAGTAATAGATCAGAGAGACTTAATTCAAATGTACGCCACAGTTTACCGAGTTTTATGTCTGTGAGATTTCATTTTCCTTCCTGCTTTGTGTTGGTCTATTTTCCATCAAATATACTATTGTTAGTGGTTGCAACATGACAAATGTGGACAGGTTAAGGCGGTATGAGTACTTTTGCAGGACAATAAATATGACATCAATCATATCTAGACATTAAATTATGATCTGCAAACGTAAACCTACCTATGCTTCTAAGAGTAAGCTGACCAAACTAAACCATGAGCACAAGGAGTTAAAGGAAAAGCTTAAAGAAGAGAAGAAACAAGTTGAAGAGCTGTGGAAAACCAAAGCAGAGTTGGAGGACGAGAGGAGGATGCAGGACAGGGCCATGGAACAACTGCAGAGAAAGGTGAGAGGGAGGAAAACTGCTTTTAGGCCATGTGGGAGACTCCTGCATTTTTCCTAGTTTTAATCCCACATCCAGTACCCTACCAGAAATATGCATGAAGTCACATGAGGTCAGCAGAAATGGCTGATAATTTATGTGTTTACAATTGTCTTATATCCCCCATGTCCAAATACCCAAAGACTGATCACAGTCGTGTGCTTATGCGCCTGTTTAGATGAACACCATCATGGAGGAGTGCGAGGCGTCCACAGATGTGCTTCAGAACCAGGTCGACGAGGCCAGAGAGAGGAGTCAGAGGGAGCTGACTGAGCTACGCAGGCAGCTGCAGGAAAAGGGAGGAGAGCTGGAGAAATCCAGACAGGCAGCCAAAAAACTGCAGGAAGAGGTGTGGCCCTCATTGTCCAAGATTCATCTAAATGTCTTAGTCAGCAGAATGTGGGGTCACAGGCTGGGAGAAAAGATTAAAGTTATCTTGTTTCAGGTTTTCATTAGAACAAAATGACTCAGACTCAATGAATCTGGTCTATCCCCCCACCCAAGTCCACATGTGAACGTTAAACTTCTCTTCATCTGTGATTTTGACCACTGGTCTGTTCTCTGACCAGCTGCTTCCTCTGGAGGAGGATCTGCGACGGTGTCGCAGGGAGCAGCAGGAGGCCCAGCTGAGAGGCCAGCAGCTGGAGCAGCGGGTGGAGGAGCTGGAGGAGAAGAACGCAGCTGGGCTGGAAGAGCGCGAGCGCCAGATCAAACTCATGGAGGTATACTCAAGTTGAATAAACAGCAGCAATAGCATGGATGCAGATAAAATGTTACTGTTGTGTGTAAACAGACACAACAGTGCCCACATACTGCTTAAAATGTGTCACTGAAATGAAATCACAAACCAAGAAAATGAAATGAAGATTACTATATTCATTCAACAGTTTTACATGTTTAAAAAGTGGTTTAAGATTTATTATTTTAAATACATGATTATATTATTATAATGCCACAATATGTATTTATTCCCTAATCCATCTGAGAGGTCATAAAATGACTCATTTTTTAATTAAATACAACTATTATATGTCTACAGCATTATTCCAGTGTTTTCTGCACAGTAATTTAAAGTAGGAGCACATAAAGTTTATATTTTATACAAATTAAAACTTTCAGATGTTTAAGATTCATGAATAGCCTGAAACCAGGAGCACCATGTTGACTCTCTGCACTTCTGACATATAATTATACAATTATATCAAGACTACCTGATCCCACATAATATCTAATCTTCCAGTTTATGATTAAGAATTTAAATCTACCCACACTGGGATTAGAGGAGATTTTAATTCAGTTTTGTTAACAAGCAATAGTTTATTTTGTTCAATTAAAGAGGCTTCCAAGATACATGCACATAAATAATAAACAAAAACCATGTCAGCTGGAGATCAGCTTGTATTTTTGTTATCCCTGGTTCACCTCTTGCCATCCCTGACATTAGTCATACTTTACCCAAAGCAAAACTGAAGCCAATAATTACACCTCAGTTTTATATTCTTGCATACAGCACCCTACACACTTATTGGCTCCTTTCCTGTGTAAAGAAAACGTATTTGAATATATTCAGCTTTTATTCCATCTCACACTGATAAAAGTGTAAAAATCCAACCTTTAATTCTGGTACGTTTATTGAATGTTTTTAATTAAATCACTGGTGTCATGATTATTTTGCACCTCTAACATTTCCTATAAAACTGTAGCATTTAAAAAATTATACTTTTCTTTTTTGGCTGATCCAAGAGTTGAGTAGAACATGTAAGTGTCCTACTGAAAAAATGGGGTTGTGCATACTACTAACTCCAGGGGTGCTAATAATTGTGGAGGGTGCTGTATTATAAAATATTTGCCGGGTTAGGGTTGATCACCAAACCAAGACAAAGTGTCCTAACGTCTTTAAGAAGAAATGATTCAGTTAGATGTAGTTTGGTACAAATGCCCATCCAGCGATGGGTATGTAAGAGAGTAAGCCAATGGATGTTGTTATCAGGGAGTAGCCGGAGCATCCTACAGTCGGGCCAAACAGGGAGTGAAGGTCAGCAGTCACAGAGGATGCCTTGTTAGGGTTTACAGTGGGGGTTTGGATGCCATATGTGGATGTTCTCATGCAACCATTCATTCCAACATTAGTCCACTGTGACACAAGCACACCCTTATACCATAGTGTTAACCCTTTATGAAGTCGGGTTTTGTACATTTTATTCTATTTCTAATTTTTCCAAAGTATTCACCCCCTAAAGTATTCAACTGCCCCCTAATCAGTGCATTTTATTGGGATTTTGTAGAGTGGAATAAAAAGGCTGGTTTCCAAATATTAAAATCTAAAAGGACAGGTGTGCCTTTGTGCTCAGCCTCTTTTACTCTGATACCCTTGTGAATACTTTCGCAAGGCAATAGATTATATGGGGTCTCTTAAAATATGAAGAACGTACTTGTGAATACAGAGCAGTAGATTGTTAATGTTTCAACATATTACTATAAGAACCCCTAAAAATAATTACCAACAGCAAACGATAAACTGTTGTAATTTAGACACATATAAATACAAAATACAAAATAAACAGTTTAAGTCTTGAAGAATCTTACATGTAACCTTCAATAGATCTGACTCTGCGTTGTTAATTTGTTCTGGCTTGTATCTGTCTGAGCTGACCTCAAATTACACATTTTTCTCCATTTTACAAGTGTTCTTGGACTCTAACCTCCTCACAGACAGCACAGCCTTGGAAAACATTGTCATACGACTCAGCACTGTTTCTTCTGCTGATGACAACATTGCAAGTGAGCGTGCCGAGTGTTGACACTGCGTATCAGCAGAGGAGGCTCGTGTTTACTCTAAAAAGTTATCAGACCTGTCTGGGTGTTTTCAGGGATCCTCGTTCTTCCCTTCACTGTCTTCTCTCCTTAATCGCTCACTTCAAGGGGAAAGAAATGAAGTCTAAAGAGTGAGAAATCTGTAATTAATGCCTCCTAATGTTATTTTTTCTGTGTTACCCAATCCTTCCTTTCTCTAATCTACCCTCATCACTTCTGTACTGGCACCTAAATGTTAGAGGATTTATCTATTAAAATGCACTTTATGCTGTTCTTTGTTCCCTCAGGAGCGAATCAGGCACCTAGAAGAAGATCTCAACGATGAACATAGCAGTTCGGATCGCTTGATGGAGCGATTAGACAAAGCCAAAGAACAGGCAGGTTTATTCCTTTAATTCCTTTTCTTTTTTCATTTGAGTGTTATGATTTGTTGCCTGTCTGCAGTACAAAGTTCCAGCCCCACATCTGTTTTCATTATAAACAGATGTAGTTCTCTTATTTCCCCCCTAAAACAATGGGAACTGCTGATTTGTGAGAACAATGTGGCTGTTTTCTCTAAGCCGGGGTGGAGCTCATTGCGACAGACTCAATTCAAACTTCATTTTTGATCTTCAGTGTGCCTGTAAAGTAGGCCATGATGTTTTTGGAACAAAGTGCTGCAAACTAATTGACACAAAAATCTATTTTCGGTGGAGTGGCCCACTCCCTTCAGTGGGCCTCTAGATGTTATTAGTGATGAGAGTCTGATGTTTCTGCTGAAACCAGACCACATTTAGTCTGTGCTCTAACGCTTTGTAATACGCCCCTGCCTTGTAATAACATGTGACTGTGTTTTGTGTCAACACTGAAGTTAAAAACATACGAGGCACAATCTTATATTAAATATTGTGGTTAGAAGTAAAGATTAATGTCATCGGTCCTTGCCTGCTGAATTGGTATGCTGTACAGTGTTGTGCAAAAGTATTCAGACCTCTTGAACTTTTTCACATTTTCAACACATTATAATTGTAAATTTCTGTTTCTTTTCATTTTGATTTATTCTATTTGGATTATCTGTGACAGAAGAACACAAAGCAGCACATGATTATGAAGTGAAAGCCAATGAGAGCTTTTACAAAAAAAATCTAAAAGGGGTGACATGCATATATAGTCAGCCAATAAGTAAATAGAGTCTGCTTGCGTGTAATTTAATCTCAGTATAGATACATCTATTCTGTACTCCACAAATCTGGCTTTAATGAGAGTTGCAAGTAGAAAGATTGTTTTAACTCTGCCAGAACCAGAGGCAGACCCAAAAACATACATTAAAAGTGATCATATGAGACCAACTTGAAATCTTTTTGTATGGAGGAAAACTAACTTCGCACATCACCCGGAATACATCATCCCCATGGTGAAACACAGTGCTGGCAGCATCATGCCGTGGGGATGTTTTATATTAGCAGGTACAGGGAAGCTGGCCAGAGTTAATAGAAAAAATGTTGGAGTTAGTACTGGGTGATTCTATAGAAAACCTGTTAGAGGCTGACAAAGACAAGAGACTGGGGTGTATGTTTACCTTCCAGCAGGACAAGGACCCCAAACATTCAGCAAGAGCTGCAGTGGGAAAGTATATTCATATGTTAGAATGGCCCAGACAAAGTCCAGACCAAGATCCAATTTTGTTGTAATTATGTTGATTTATCAACTAAAATACCAATAAAATAAATTAAGGTTTGTGGTTGCAATGTGACAAAACAAGGGTCATGATGCAGGGCGCTGTATATGAAAGCTAAAACAATGTTACTTTTCGTTTGTTTGTGACAGATGGATCAGATGAGGAATGAGCTGCTGCAGGAACGAGCAGCCAGGCAGGATGTGGAGTGTGACAAGATGAGCCTGGAGAGACAGGTACTGAACCCAGGTGCCACACTGCAACATTAAAGCAGACAAACACAAAGATCGCACCTGGTTTGTAACTTTAATAAAAAGGTCTGAGGTTTGGTTATCCTTTGGTCGGGCTCTGTCTCTATGCAAAGTCAAAATTCAAGTTAAAGTAACCGCTTCTTGAAAAAATGCCCCAAAACATCAAAGTCAAAGCCAGAAACGACCATTAACCAATGATCTAGCGTGATTTGTAGTCTGAGCAAAATGTTCTTCACACTTAAAACTTTCCTTTTAAAGACCACTCAGCATTGCCTTTCTTTAGAGCAGAACTCAAACCATCACAGTTTGTGCTTCACCAGTTGGCTTGGTATTCACTTTGTATAACATTACATTGGCAGTTGCCATGATGAATTGTGTAGCCCGGGGGTCTGCGTCCTTTACAATTTACAATGAGCCATTTTTGTCCTCAGTCCAGGTAAATAAAACTCGTTTAGAGCTGCAAATGTTACCTGACATTGTAAAAAAAGACAACACTTAACTTTTGATAAATATCTAGTATGAGAAAGTAGTAATCATCTTTAAAAAAACACCATTTTATTTCTATTTTTGGGTTATAAAAGAAAGAACAATATGAAATCTTTGCAAAAAGAGTTTTTTCCATGGGACATTGATATTTGTGGAAAATGTATGAAGTAAAAGGTACATAGTTTCCAATCTAATAACAAGAGAAATGAATCAAAAAAGTATTTCTGCTACTTTTATTGTCATTCTATTGTGGAAATTTGAAAACTGTTAAAACTTACATTTGTAATTTTATATATATATATATATATATATATATATATATATATATATATATATATATGCCATATAAATACATTGTGAGATCCAAAGAGCCACTTGTGGCTCCAGAGCCTCAGGTTGCAGACCCATGGTGTAGTTACTACTGTTCAAACCCAGAACTGATACTGCCAGAACCGCGGTATCAAGAAATTACTTATAAGGGACCTGTCCAACGATATGAAGTAGGCTCAAACACACATAATGCTCTTATCTTTAAGAAACAAAGCCATTTCTAAGTCAAATTGTTTGCCAGTTATCATACCTGCTAGATGTCAGTTGTTGCCAGAGTGGCGCAATCCATTTATAAATTAACCCTTTATGTGTCAAGTTCAAGGAGAATTTAAAGCCAGACTGTTGAAGCTTGAAAAATTATTGTACAAACATTGCCTTATGATTAATTAAAGTTTACACTCATTTTATGAGGTATCCACGTTAGTTTGTCAATAACATCACATGATACCTGAGGTATGTAAATATAATCTGCTCGACTGTTATTAACAACCTTGTGCTATAGCATTCCATATAATGAAGGTTTGATAATATAGCAAAAAATCCTTTAGTTTTAAAAACCTGTCTCTGTTTCTGAATTGAAACTCTTGGTTAAATTCATTAAAAAAATAAAAAGAACAACTATTATAGTCATAATAGTCTATAGAACACATCCTGGAGAGACAAGGCCATGATATCATGGCAGGATCTCTTTAGCTCTTCCCTGTTAATAAGTAAAGCCTCAAATCCTCTGGTTGATTACTATTTTCAGAATAAAGACCTAAAGAGCAGGGTTACTCATCTGGAAGGATCCCAGAGAACAAACCAGGATTCACTCGTCTCAAAACTGAGCAGTCGAATCCAAGAACTGGAGGAGAGGCTGCTGGGGGAAGAGAGGTGAGTACATTCTGCACAAATGTCTTTTCTTCTCACAAAACATTTATCATACACTAGTACGTATGCTAAGGATGTGTTGAATAGTGTGTGGTTCCATGGATAATCTCTGTGAGATACAGTGCCCTGCAAAGGTATCAACCTTTTGACATTTTGGCACATTACAACCACAAACCTCAATGCATTTTAATGGAAAGTAGCACATAAATAGGTGGAAAGGATACATTGTCTTAATTCATTTTTCCAAGCTGAAAATCTCAAGTTTGCAGATATGTGGTTCACGCCTCCTTCTGTGATACACTGAAAAAATCCATGTCAACCAATAGTATTCAAGTCACCTACCCAGTAAATAGAGTGGACCTTAGTGTGATAATCTCCCTGTAAGTATAGCAGTTCTGTGAAGGCCTTAGAGGTTTGTTAGAGAACATTAGTGTTCAAACAGCATCATGAACACCAAGAAAGCTTTTGAGATGTTTAAAGCAGGGTTAGGTTAATTAAACCATATTCAATGCTTTGAACATGTCATAGCAAACAACTTAATCCATCCTCCAAAGACAGAAACAATTTGGCCCAACTGCAGTTCTACAAATTCATGGCCATCCATTTGAACTGATTGGCTGGAAAACAAAAACTTTGATCAAGGCAGAAGCCAAGAACCCCATGGCGCCTCTGAATGACCTGCAGAGATCCTCAGTTCAGATGAGAGAATTTGACTTGTGTGTTTGTCCTGCACTCCACTAATCTGGCATTTTCAGAAGCGTAGTGGTAAGAAGAAAGCCTTTGTTAACAGAAAGCTTATAGATGTCCCATTTAAAGTTTGTAGGGGCACAGCAGACATCAAATAAGATGCATATACATCAGCCTGAACACACTACCCCGAATGTGAAACACAGTGGTGGCAGCATCATGCTTTGGGATGTTTTTCTTCAGCAGGGGCAAAGAAGCAGGTTAGAGTTGATAGGAAGATTTATGGAGCTAAATACAAGGTAATAAAATGGCACGGTGCTTTATTTAGGGAATCAGAGGAAAAGAGGCAGAAGCAAATCACAATTTTCAGATTTTGATTTGTGAAACCATTGAAAACCATTTATCATTTTCCTTCCACTTAACAATTACGCCCTACTTTGTGTTGGTCTATCACATAAAATCTTAACAAATGCTGAGGTTCCTGGTTGTAATGTAACAAAATGTAAAAAGTTGAAGGGATATGAATACCTTTGCAAGGCACTGTGTTTTTGGTGGTGTCTATTGAGCCCTCAGATCATTATCTCTGGAGTCTCACAAGTATCACTCATCACTTAAGGGTTTGGTCACACATGGCTGCAGCGGCGGTTTGACCTTTTCATGCTTTACCTCTCAGGGAAAACAACAGCCTGCAGCAGGCGAATCGCAAACTGGAACGCAAAGTGAAGGAGTTGAAAATACAGGCGGACGAGGAGCACATCAACCTGCAGAGCCAGATGGACCAGGTAGGAAAATCCGAGTTTTTAAAGGACAGATCAAAAAGAAAAAGACATCATTTGGTGTATTCAGAATGTTACTTTATTAAACTTGGCAGCTGACTCAAAGGTTGAAGACAGCAAAGAGGCAGATGGATGAGGCGGAGGAGGAAATTGAGCGTTTGGAGCACAGTAAAAAGAAGCTGCAGAGAGAAGTGGACGAGCAGATGGAGGCCAACGAGCAGCTTCATGGCCAGCTGAATACTCTGCGAAATGAGATGAGGTGACTTTTCCCCTTTAATAAGTTGGATATTGTTTTGTAACTCTTCTAATTTTACTTTTGTGTCATCACCAGGCGTAAGAAGAAATCACCTCCCTTCATGAAGCTTGTGGAGGAAGATTTGAACAACACGGATGATTTTGGTTCAGATTGATGGACTTATGGGATAAAAAATACTAATGGACTTCATGAAGAAATGTTCTTACTGTGAAGATATTGTAACACAGCATAATACCATTAACAACTCAGGTGTGAATTATCATTTTCTACTTTGATCTACAGCTATTGGCGCTTTGTCAGTGCTGACCTCTTGTGGTAATATTTATAACTGTATTTAATGAATTAATGTACATTGCATTTTGATTTATGCTTTGTTTTCTATCAATATATTACTGTGAATTAAGATGGCATCAGCCTAATCCAAAGCAAACAATTATCCAGATGAAAGCACTTTTTCAACATTTACCCATCTGTATGTACCTTTAGAAATGGTAATCTAAAATAAATCTAAATATTTTATGTTTGCACAGGTTTTTGTTTGTTTTTGACACAAATGGTATTTTGATATTTACAGTGTCTAGCAAAAGTGTTAACATCTCTCCAACTTTTTCATATTTGTTGAATTACAACATTAAACTTCCATTTATTTTATTGGGGTTCTATGTAAATGACATAAAGTATATTATAACTGTAAAGCAGAAGGAAAATTATTTAGTAAAATAAAATAAAAAGATAAAGTACAAGATAAGAAAATGTAGTGTGTGAATGAACTGAGTCAATATTTTGCAGAACCACCTTTCTCTAAAATTATAGATGCAAATCTTTTGGTGTGTGACTCTACCAGCTTTGCACAACCAGAAACGGATGTTTGTGTCCATTCCTCTTTGCAAAACAGTTCAAGCTCAGTCAGAATGGATGGAGATCATCTGTGAATACCAGTTTCAAGTCTTGCCACAGATTCTCAATTAGATTTCGGTCTGGAGTTACAAAGAACTATTCTCTGATCTAAACCACGTCTTTCTAACTCTGGCTGTATCCTCAGAGTTGTTGTCCTGCTGAAAAAATCTCAGCCTCAAGTCTTTTGCAGCCTCTAACTTTTACTTTCCCAATATTGCCCTGTATTCTGCTCCATTCACCTTCTCATTGACTCTGACCAGCTTCCCGAGCCCTGCTCAACAGAAACATCCCCACATCATACTGCCACAGTCCTGTTTTAATATGGGATGACGGTTTTAGGGTGACATCCTGTATTAGTTTTCCATCACACACATAATTTTGCATGGATCTCATCTGACCAGAGCACCTTCTTCCAACATGTCGATTGTGACACCTGCAAGGCCTGCAGTGAACTGCAGAGGAAACTTCTTATCTTCTTTCAACTATTCCATAAAGCCAGATATTTGTAGTACACTATTAATAATTTTTTTGTGATAGATTCTTCCACCTGAGCCGGACATCTGCAGCTTCTCGTGCATAGATCTCTTTTCTGGTTAATTTTTGGTTAATTTGCCCAGCCTGTCAGTTTAGATGGACAAGCATGTCTTTGTACTTTTGCGTTTGAGCCATACTCTTTATAGCGTCAGATGCTCAACTCAACAGCGTTCAGTGAGTTGTTCAAAGCACATGATATTGTTTTATAACTTCAAACTGTGTTTGAATTTCTCTACAACTGGATCTTTGGCCTGTCTGATGTGTTCCTTGGTCTTCACAATGCTGTTTGTTCACCAATGTTTTCTAACAAACCTCTGTGGCCTTCAGAGAACAGCTGTAATTATTCTAAGATTAAATAACGCACTGGTGGACTCTGTTTACTGTTCTACAGACAGCCATTGGCGATGGATTGTATTTAAGGGTCATATTTTCTCCACCTCATGATTATTCTCTGTGGAGTGGAACCTTTGTGTTGGTCTATCACATAAAATATCAATAAATTGCATTGACGTTTGTCATTGTAACACAAAAAAAAACGTGAAAAGCATTTTCAGGGAGTATGAAATCATTGTATGAAGCCGTAGTATATATAAAATACAACTGAAACTCTCTTTGTTGATGAAGCTGAGAGGATTGTTGTTCCAATAGATCAATAGTTTGTGCTGAATGGCTGCAGCTCAGACTCCAGAGGTGGAGATTTGACTCCGTTCGGCTCCAGAGGTTCCTAAACGCTGGCACTTCTAACAACTACCTGAAAGTGCAACGCAACAGAAACATGAGGAAGCACTGCGCGCTTAAACATGGAATATTCAAGGAATTCCTGGCGGAATTCCTCGGGACTTTTGTCTTGGTAGTAAGTAGAATGGGATTTTTTGCTCTCACTATTTGCAGTTGTTTTGATTCAAGGGGATGGTCCTAAAAGAATGACTTTACCCCAGTGGTTTTATCTTTAATTTGTTTAAACCTTGTTTTATCTTGCCTTGTGTATTTACTAGTTGTTTGGCTGTGGCTCAGTTGCTCAGACCGTCCTGAGTCGAAACACGCTGGGTGAGCCGCTGACCGTCCACATCGGCTTCTCTGTGGGCCTCATGATGGCAGTCTACGTGGCTGGTGGGGTGTCAGGTAAATGGGACTTGATGTAGCTCTCTGCTGTCTTTCTTATATTGATTAGCATCCAGTGCCTTTGCTACCAGTTAGAACATTATATAAAAAGTAAACTGATGACAACCTGTTGAATCAGCTGAAAAAAGAATAAAAAAAACAATTGTTTTTCCACTTATTCTTTTGTTTACGACTACTGATAACAGGTTAAAAAAAAAAATCATAGACCTTAGACATAACTTACTATAGAGAGAAGATAAAATAATGCAGCCGGTCTCTGGTCTTAAACCTTGCGGCTCAGGAGTCTCAGAAGCTCCTAATAATAAAACTTTATGGCTTTCGGTGCAGCCATGTGTCATCTGAAATGCTCCAGTGTCAGGACGAACGTGCCACATCTCCGCTCAGATTCAATGAATGTGCACTGACCATTGATTTATCACTACTACAGAGCACAGTCTCTCTGGGGTCGTACATAACCCTGGGCAGTAAATGTCCTGTAAACGCCATTGATCAGAGGCTTTTGTCTGTGACAGAAAACAAACTCGGTCCAACAGAGGATGCTGGACTCATCTGGTCAGCATCTAAGTCGGATGCAGGAACCAAACAAACAGCGTTACCTTAATTAGAATTAAGAGCATAATGATGCATTCTCTGTGAAAGAAGTCAGAATTCATATTTTGCTAATTGTTTATATTTTATGCAGAGAATAGCATATAACAGATGGCATTTGATGTGTTTTTTCTTTGAAATGTTTTTTTCATTAAAGCCCAGACCTAAATTGAACTGAGAATCTTCATTCAAACTTAAGGTTAGATTGGGCTTTTATTAATGAAATACTGTAGTGTCCGTCTTAATTTAACAGCCAGGAAAGAAAACTAGGAAAATTAAACAGATGTTAATTGAACTGCTGATTCCAATTGAACTGAGCCTTTATTTCATAGAAATTGCCAACGATTTCAGTCTTGACTTAAGTTTTGACTTAGAGCTGGAAGTTTAAAAGCCTATATTATGTAATTATCTCACCCTCAAGACCTGCTAATTTTTTTAGAATAACTGTTCAATATATCTCTAGACCTGAAGTTAAGGAAAAATCTCTGTTCTCACTGTTTTTTGCTGACTGTGCATTGGGGAAAACTAAATCTCCCACTGTGAGACAACCTTGCGAGATTGGTTGGTAGTTTGTTGAAGTTGAATTTCTAATCAGTGGTCATTATTCTGTCTTTTTAGTTCCGGCGTACTTAATCAAACCCTGAACTGGCCAGCGGCCTGCTCCCCTTCTGCTGTTCCTCGTAAATGTGATAGCCTCTCTAATAATAGAGAGGATATTAAGTCAGCCACCCCTCACACACTGCACCCCTCTGTGACATTGTGCTTTGTTTTGTGTCCCAGGAGGCCATGTGAACCCTGCTGTGTCTCTGGCCATGGTGATTCTGGGCAAACTGAAGATCTGGAAGTTTCCTTTCTACGTCATTGCTCAGTTTCTTGGTGCTTTTGTCGGAGCTGCAGCTGTTTTTGGATTAAATTACGGTCATTGGTCTCTTACATACCATCATACGGCCACATTTTTTGATATCTTTTATGAATAGAACTGGCTTGAAGAATGTTTTGCTGCTTTTCTCTATAAGATCCAAATAGATACTGCTGCACAGTTAAAGATATTTGTCTGTCTTCATTACAGATGCTTTCATGGACTTCACAAGTGGTATTCTGTCGGTGACAGGAATCAACGCGACAGGTCATATTTTTGCCTCTTACCCTGCCAGACACTTGTCAGTCCTCGGAGGCTTCATTGATCAGGTGGGTTCTGGTGACTCTGACCCAAAAGATCTCACATCAGTTCTCCACCACAGCTCCAATTCGGCATTTAAACCCTGCAAAGTCTGGCAAAAACAATTAATGAAACATTGATTGCCCCATATAGTTTGAGAACACACCCTCTTTCTGCTTAGTTTGTGTCTAATGACCCATTTCCTGGGATTTATTGGATCAACTTAGCACCATTTTCAGGAGTAGCAAACTAAAAACAGCATAATATGACATAAACATATAAGCATATGTGTTTTTCTGTGCTTCCATGTGCCACTACCCACATCCAACCCCCCACTACCCTGCCAGGATAAGTGGGTATAAGCAATATATGGATATGTGATATTTGGCATGCAAATTAGCTAAATTACTCATAGCTGGCCACAAATCATCATTGGAATGTGTTGGATTTGCATCAACTGGCCTTAGTGGGATATATTACGCCACCTTGGGTGCATTAAAAAATTTTTGAGGCGAAGGGGTTGAAGTGTTAGTTGTGTTTAAAGATGTTATGAGCAAAATCAGCAATCAGTGTTGTAGCTAGATATATCTCCTATGGTTCTATGAAGAAACACCTTGGGTCTCAAAAAACGCGTTCAGATGGCCTGTATATTGGCTACTTGGATTATGCAGAAAGTATTACAGTGCCCTCCACATTTATTGGTACTTCTTTTTAGGTTCTAGGCATAATCTTACACAAATCCAAGAAAGATTTAACCTTTAATTTATGTACATTATTAATTGACGGAAAATTCTTAATAGTTTTTAATTTGGCTAAACTTTTTTTTCAGAAATTTCAGTATTGCTGTCTTTAAATTCAAAAGTTTACATTACACTATTTGTGAAAGCTGTAGTGGTTTGTAAGCTTCTGATAGGTTACTTTGGGTTCATTGGAGGCCCGCCTGTGGAGGCATTTTAAGGCAGCATCTCAACCGCGTGTCTTTTTTTTGTGACATCATAGGAAAATTAAAGGAAATCAGGCAAGATATCAGGAAGAGAACTCTTGATCTCCACTAGTCTGGGTCATCCTTGGGTACAATTTCCACTTGACTAGGTGCCTGTTAATCAGCTTAAACAATTATATGCAAGTATAAACAACATAGGAATGTCCAGTCATTCTGGAAAGAGTTATGTGTCTCCGAAATCAAAGTGTTTTGGTGTGAAATATGTGAACACGCCGTGAAGATACCGCTTAAAAGACTTACGAGTTTGTCATCCTCATTGAAACATGTTTTGGACTCACAAAGGCTCAATGCCCACTCAGCATAGAAGAAGTCAATACTCTAGTTAAAAAAAAATGTTAGGCTTTAATCTTTAGTGACATTTCCTGTGTCCTTAAGAAACTTTAAATGGCCATTTAGACTAATGTTACATCTGGTGAAAAAAGAGGAGAGCTTACAAGCCTGAGAAGACCGTCAAAACTGTTAAATACAGGGGTGGCAGCATTATGCTGTGGGGGTGAACTGGTGCACTTCACAAAATAGAGGGTATCATATGAAATGAACACTATGTGAAAATATTAATGCAACATCTGAAGATATCAGCCAGAAAGTTAGCAAAAATGGGTCTTCTAAATGAACAATGACCCTAAGCATACAACTTAATATTAAATATGGACAATTATTTGAAACAGTATCATTGTAAAACTCAGACCCTGACAAGAACTGTAAAAGCAACTAGTTACAAAGTGGCTCTAGGATAACAATGACCAGTCCTGCAGAAGATTTGTGGGCAAACCTGAAAAACTGTGTGAACAAGGACGCATACAAACCTGACTCAGTTGTAGCAGTTCCGTCATAAGGAATAGGGCAAACAAATCATCAAAAATATTATCTCCCTCATTATTCTGACATTTAGCAAATATAAATAACTTTTAGGATTCTAACTGACCTAATACAAGAAAGTTTTAGTCTTAGTCAGTGTCAGATAAATCACTGCCAACAGCATCATGCACAAAGGACACCCCTAAGCCATTTTAAGACCTGTACAATGTACAACTCTGATAACCACAAACTTTATTAGTTTTTAGTGACAAAGTTATGTTGGAGTCTGACTTAAAATAATAATGTAGAAATATTATTATTTTGTGGTAGCATTTTTAATTGTGAAAATACTATCTAACTCCATTGTGGTCCCTGTGAGAACATATGTAGAAGCTGCCACTAATAGCTGCTGCTGCGCCTCCTGCAGGTGGTGGGGACAGGTATGCTGGTTCTCTGTATTCTGGCTATCATTGATGGAGGAAACATTGGAGCCCCTAAAGGCGTGGAGCCGCTGGCCATTGGCCTGATCATTATGGCCATCGGTGTGTCCATGGGACTCAACTGTGGCTACCCCCTGAACCCCGCCAGAGACCTGGGACCCCGATTGTTCACAGCGGTGGCTGGATGGGGGATGGAGGTCTTCAGGTAACTAAAAATTAGGATTTTTTACTTGGACCTAAAGCAAATTAACTGGAATATAAAATCAGATCACAGAATTTGGAAATAGGTCTATAAACAGATAAATCAAAGATAATGGTCATATGTGCCTAGACCCTTCACTGCTTTCAAATCCTTTAAAAGCCCACGTCATCATTTAGATCTCCATGAAAGTAAACCATTTTGTTATATAATGTTCATGTACCCACCCATTGCTGTGACCCGACCATGACATCAGTTATCAAGCCATCGACCTCTCTAACTTTTCTATTTTTTGTGGCTGGCAGCACTGCAGGCCACTGGTGGTGGATCCCAGTGGCGGGGCCCATGGTGGGAGGCGTGGTGGGAGCAATCCTCTACTTCCTGCTCATCGAGCTTCACCATCCCCATGACCAGGATGAGAAGACCCACGAGGTGGAGGAAGAGGAGGAGGAGGAGGAGGAAGAGGATGAGGATAGCAGTCTTAAGGACAAATATGAGATGATCGCCATGAGTTAGAAACATACAGATCTTCGCTCATGAAGGATCATGATTGCTCCCCAGTAAAACCAGTTTCCACCTGTGCAGAGGCTTCCTGTGTCAGTATGTACTCATCATTTGACTTCATGCTGGGCAAAGAGCAACTTAAAGCTCCACGGGTGAAATGAATCAAGAAGCATTAAACAACCAGAACCCAGTTTTAACGTGACTGAACACTTCTTCCACAGCACATAGTGAGCTGACACCTCTTTAATTTAAACTTTTTTTTAATTGTTTCAGGATTTCTGTTCTATGTGTCTCATTGTTCACTATTAAGTCACATTTTTTGTAAATACAGTAATGTATGTTTAGCCTAAGTCATTAATGAAAACAAGGTCATGGTTTGCTGAGCTTCCCTTTAGCTTTGATCCTATTACCCTTAGTAATTGTGAAATTAAGACTGATTGTGATTGACACTACAGTATTTCAATAATAAAAGCCCAATCTCACCTTAAGCTTTTCATTAAAATGCTCTATATGCACGCTGAAGGAAAGTATATTATTCAGCCCAATACCCAGCCTTTGGTAGGATGATATTTTTTCATTAAGATGTCCCATTAAAAAAAGAATTACAAGTATTATCTGAGAATTTTAAGGGATTTTTAGGAAAACAACATTAATGTAGTTTTATTTCCTTTAGGAACAACCTTAAGCCACACTTTGATGCCTGCAGCAGCTGAAAGGATGCTAGATGTTTGTAACTTGTGTTAAAAGTAGAGACATCTTAGTTAGGGTACAGTGTCATCTGCGTAAAGGTGGACATTGGAAAAGTGTGGGTGCAGATGAGTTGATTCTTTGGGAGCGATGAGGTCAGATTCAAACACAGCTCTATGCCTCCACAATTCTTTTATTTGTCCTGTACCCTTTTCTTTTATAATGATGTAAGATGACTTGCAAAGTCAGTTTATGACTAGTATGAAGAAGCACTGACGAACAATTTAGACTTATACAAGTTGGGTCTATTAAAGTGCATCCACTTTTCACCCTAATCACATGAACACCGATACGTTCAACAAGAAAAATGTCCTTTTGATAAGGGAAACATAATCCTTGATTTAATACCAGAATCATCCTCAGACTTTCTGACCCAAGGAGTATAATCCACACAGATTTAGTGGAGTCATCAACTGAATCAGATTGAAAAATCAATGCTATACTGTTCTTAGAAATGCATTACACTGAAACTGTTGTGATTGCCTATTCACACTGATGTTGCGGCCAGTGACTACCACAGAACATCAGCATCGATGATCAATAATACACCACTCTGTGGCACGTGCAAATGCATTCCCGCAGAATCTGATCTGCCATAGTCCAGTGGCTGTTACATAACTAAGTCAATGATAATTACATGAGTATATGTAATGTGTAAAGAAAAAATGCTTTAAAGACACTGAAGCAAGCAGTCATGTTGCTAAAAAGAGAAACAAATACAATTCCTTACACAAACATAAGTAAACTAAAAACCAGTGGATAAATCTCCATCAATGAGACGCTACAGCATCCTCTGAGATGGTTTCTGCTTCAAAGCTTCCTGCTCAACACTTTTATTAAAGTAGGAGCTCCCTCTTCTGTTACTGTCCCTGTACTGCACCCACTAAAGTCAACAAGGCTCATCCTACCATTGCTGATAGCTTAAAACACCAAACAAAATAGCTGAGAGGAAATGAGGACATCAGTTCAAAAGCCAATATTTTAATTTTCTCATTATTTCACCCAGGTTTATAAAACTACACATCCTTTTCAGTGTGATTAGTTGGGGATGAATGAACACAATGAACTTTCTGGACACTTTGGGTTTGTTTTGCTGGGAAATCTAATCCATCACATACAGGTCCTTATCAAAATATTAGCATATTGTGATAAAGTTCATTATTTTCCATAATGTCATGATGAAAATTTAACATTCATATATTTTAGATTCATTGCACACTAACTGAAATATTTCAGGTCTTTTATTGTCTTAATACGGATGATTTTGGCATACAGCTCATGAAAACCCAAAATTCCTATCTCACAAAATTAGCATATTTCATCCGAACAATAAAAGAAAAGTGTTTTTAATACAAAAATTCAACCTTCAAATAATCATGTACAGTTATGCACTCAATACTTGGTCGGGAATCCTTTTGCAGAAATGACTGCTTCAATGCGGCGTGGCATGGAGGCAATCAGCCTGTGGCACTGCTGAGGTCTTATGGAGGCCCAGGATGCTTCGATAGCGGCCTTTAGCTCATCCAGAGTGTTGGGTCTTGAGTCTCTCAACGTTCTCTTCACAATATCCCACAGATTCTCTATGGGGTTCAGGTCAGGAGAGTTGGCAGGCCAATTGAGCACAGTGATACCATGGTCAGTAAACCATTTACCAGTGGTTTTGGCACTGTGAGCAGGTGCCAGGTCGTGCTGAAAACTGAAATCTTCATCTCCATAAAGCTTTTCAGCAGATGGAAGCATGAAATGCTCCAAAATCTCCTGATAGCTAGCTGCATTGACCCTGCCCTTGATAAAACACAGTGGACCAACACCAGCAGCTGACACGGCAGCCCCAGACCATCACTGACTGTGGGTACTTGACACTGGACTTCAGGCATTTTGACATTTCCTTCTCCCCAGTCTTCCTCCAGACTCTGGCACCTTGATTTCCGAATGACATGCAGAATTTGCTTTCATCCGAAAAAAGTACTTTGGACCACTGAGCAACAGTCCAGTGCTGCTTCTCTGTAGCCCAGGTCAGGCGCTTCTGCCGCTGTTTCTGGTTCAAAAGTGGCTTGACCTGGGGAATGCGGCACCTGTAGCCCATTTCCTGCACACGCCTGTGCACGGTGGCTCTGGATGTTTCTACTCCAGACTCAGTCCACTGCTTCCGCAGGTCCCCCAAGGTCTGGAATCGGCCCTTCTCCACAATCTTCCTCAGGGTCCGGTCACCTCTTCTCGTTGTGCAGCGTTTTCTGCCACACTTTTTCCTTCCCACAGACTTCCCACTGAGGTGCCTTGATACAGCACTCTGGGAACAGCCTATTCGTTCAGAAATTTCTTTCTGTGTCTTACCCTCTTGCTTGAGGGTGTCAATAGTGGCCTTCTGGACAGCAGTCAGGTCGGCAGTCTTACCCATGATTGGGGTTTTGAGTGATGAACCAGGCTGGGAGTTTTAAAGGCCTCAGGAATCTTTTGCAGGTGTTTAGAGTTAACTCGTTGATTCAGATGATTAGGTTCATAGCTCGTTTAGAGACTCTTTTAATGATATGCTAATTTTGTGAGATAGGAATTTTGGGTTTTCATGAGCTGTATGCCAAAGTCATCCGTATTAAGACAATAAAAGACCTGAAATATTTCAGTTAGTGTGCAATGAATCTAAAATATATGAATGTTAAATTTTCATCATGACATTATGGAAAATAATGAACTTTATCACAATATGCTAATATTTTGATAAGGACCTGTATTTATTGTGAGTAAAACATATACTTGTTTCTTCATTGTAGATGACTTATAACCTTATTGTCAACTGCTAAAAATCAGTTCAAATGATTTATGAACAAATATGCAGTACTATAGAGTTTGATAAAGTGTCAAATCAGCTTATATGACTCACAAATCCCTTACATTATAGTCAGTATGAATTATTGATTCAGTTACAATGAACTTCAGAGAGAGACGGATCGGACTTGACAATTGTCCCAAGAGTTTCTGGGTTTACACCTAATTGAGTTAAAGGCCAAATGTGCCAAAAGGCTTCTCTTCAGCTTGTCAGCACCACAGAATCAAATGCAGTTGTGTTCAAAATAACAGCAGGTTGTTTAAAAAAGTGAGTAAAACTCAAAATCCTTAGAATTATTTTTATTTCTATGCACTGGGAACAATGCACATTATATTTTAAGTCGAGCCATGAAGAAAAATGTATCAATCTTTAAGTCACATTACAGTAAATTAAGAAAAATAAACATTGGGATGTTTAACAAGATAACAGTGTTGTATGGAGTCAACCAACTTCTGGCGCCTGTTAACATGTATTCCAGCCCTGGATAATTTGAGAACATTCCCCAATTTGTCTGCATTTCTTGGTTTCCTCTCAGAAACAACTTTTTTAATTTCAGCCAACAGGTTTTCACTCTGATTAAGGTCCGGGGACTGGACTGGACACTTTAATTTTATTGGTCTGAAACTAAGATGCTGTTCACTTAATGGTGTGTTTGGGGCCGTTGTCTTGTTGACAAGTAGTTTTATACATGCAAACTGATTCATGATCCCTTGCATGCGATAAACAGGCCAGACACCATAGTAAGAAAAACATCACCACAGTGCTTGACTCTCTATAGAGTGGGCAGTGGTTTCAACTCAGTGTTTGGGGGTCGTCTGACAAACTGTCTTCTACTCTTGGACCCAAAAAGAACAATCTTACTTTCATCAATCCACAAAATATTTCTCAATTTCTCTTTAGGCCAGTTGATGTGCTCTTTGGCTGATTATATCCTCTTCAACATGTCTTTTACAGGGGGACTTTGTGGGGTCTTATAGATTAGCTTCACACAGGTGTATTCTAATCATCACAGAACTCACTTTTAACTTCAGATCCATTCAAATAGTCTTTTGTTTTCTTCCCCGTCTCTCTGGTTTTGTTTTGCATTTTAAAGCCCTGGAGTCCATTTTGGCCGAGTAGTCTATCATTTTCTGTATATCTTTATACATTTTCCTCTCTCCAACCAATGTCTTAATCAAAGTATGGTGTTCATCTGAACAATACCTCCTGAGCAATGAGCGACCCATTTCTGTCAGGTTCTCAGAGACAACTACATGTACAACATGTGCTGATCATCCTTAAAATGAGGGCCAAATGATTGACACCTGGTGCTTCTCAGAATGAATGACCTCAGTAATCCACACAGCTACTATTATCATCAAATCAATTATTTAATTACACAGACTCAGGAGCATGCATATAATGAATGTTGGTTCCGTTGGTTTTCTATGACTCTACTACACCTACTAGTAAATTATTTGTCATGTGGTAATATGATTTCTGCCAAAACAGTTGGCAGTCTGGTTGGACTGCTATTATTTTGAAAAACAGCCATTTGTGAAAACATGAAAGTCCATGAGTGATTTCTTATGAAAAGAACACTATTTGAAACATTTCCTACTAAGATTAGTTCATTTGATGAGAACCTTCTGTGGCGACTAACTGTGCTGCTTCCAGATAGAAGATATTTTAATTTTGGCCGGTACAGAATGAAAGTGGCAAATTTAACATTTATTAAATAGACAAAATTTTTATTTGGTGTGCTCCTGACTGCTGAAGTAAGAGTCAACACCATGGTGAGATTGAATGAGCAGTCAAAAAGAAGATGGTAGCAGTTTATAAGGAGGGTATAAGGATTTGAAATCAGCCATTCCCCTGACTGGGAAATAATCCATAAATCAAGCCATTTAAACCAACTACCAACATGCCCAGTCGCCCGAAAGCAAACTGCAAGATGCTACAAATAATCTCCAAAAACATGTCATAATGGGACCATCATTTGCTTTTGTTAGTGTTGATGTAAAAATGCATGCCTGTATAATCCGAAAGAGACTAAACAAGTCTAGCTTTCAAAATTAGAAAAAGTTAGGAGAATGCCCAAATAAGATTAATATAAACTTACTTTTGACCTTAAAAAGCCAAAGAGTGCACACACACTGCAGACAGTAAACAGAGCTCTATTTTATTTTGAATGAGTCTTTTAATTAATGCATTTCAAGTACTCCAAAAATTACATCTCTTTGCACAATACAATTTCAAATTTTTATTTTTTTAGTAAAAATGTTCAAAGTGAACAAAAATTTCGAATACTGTATAAAACACAGTGAACATTAAAATCAGACAGTAGTTTTTACGGTTTAATCGTGTTCTTACGGCCTACATCACCTACAACATTTCAACTCAATTTGGACATTTTCAGTGCACGTTTATCTAAAAACTTTTACCAAGACTATGAAATTAAAAACAAAGTAAATTTACAGGCATTTTTTTTTTAAACTTCTGCTCATCTACCCAAACCATGCCACAGGATAAGAAAAGGTCAAAATAATAATGAGAATGCAACATTAACTCGATCACTCCGAATAGTCCCCCACCCCCCCATTGATGACAGTGGTCAAAAGTAAAAAGCAAATTCCAGTTCTACTTGCACAGAGAAGAACATAAATAACTTAGTAGAGAGGAAACTTTGTCACATATGAACATTTTTAACAAGTTACTCTGAATTTAGAAAAAAAAAAAAGAAGAAAGAAATAGATGTATCAAAATGTACTTTTCATTTTCAAATTAAATGCAAATTTGTTTTTTTCCAAGTACTGTACAAGTTTACAGGTAAATTCTGCAGGCCTGACAGGAGAGATGTGGCCCGGGAGATGAGATTTAAAAATAGCTTCGTTTTTTACAGAGATGAGTAAAAGCGACTGCCGACCTATCGGCTTCATCCGCCTCATTGCTGAAACAGTGACACATGTTAATTCTTTACATCAACCGCTACCCTACAGAGCTCATTATTACTACAACCACTGTTGCATTAGTCGTTATTGGCGGGGC
Organism: Girardinichthys multiradiatus; assembly: GCF_021462225.1. Taxonomy (NCBI): domain Eukaryota; kingdom Metazoa; phylum Chordata; class Actinopteri; order Cyprinodontiformes; family Goodeidae; genus Girardinichthys; species Girardinichthys multiradiatus. Next base: position 23,213,890 of record NC_061795.1, on the reverse strand, counting down.
GTGCATTTAAAACTAAAGTCAGAGCGCACGTGCGAAGTGAAATCCAATATCTGTGCTTATTGTGCTTTGCCTTGCGTCTACTTGCAGAGGCATTTATGTAAGAACATTGTTGCAGTTTAGTGTCATTATGGGGGAATTTTTCCTCCATACATATGCGACATAAAAGCATGCATTTTCAATTCAAGAGCAAGACTCCTTATTTTCCGTCAGATATTGGACTGCTCTCACTCAAAACTCTCCTCTCACACCCAAAACGAATACACAAACATGCTCTGTTCAACCTCCAAAGTGTTTATATGCTCAGATTGTGCACATATCTTCTGCTGCTGTTTGAATCCTGCTTCTTGTGCTTTAACCTCCTCTACAGGGATGAAAGCTGTACTTTCAGGTGTTTTCACTGTTTGCACATTTGTCTTTGCCCTAGTAACTCTGCTTGATACCATGTCCAGCCAATAAAATGGCAGTGTGACTCTGAGCAATAACATGAACACCCAACAGAAAGCAGCGCTGTCAGAGTTACTCTAAAGAAAGTGTTGAGGAGGAAAAAAACGGGGTTGAGAGCGTAGGTTTTATCCACGGTAAAGTTCTAGTGAAGGTATAAGACTCAAACTGGAGCGGAAGAAATTTGTGCAACAAATCTGACTGCAGAAACACGGTTTTGTTTAGGAGCAGAGCAAATTCATAAGCAGGGGAGACTTATCTTGAGTGTGAGTTATATGGGAGAGCAGTAAAACATCTGTTAGAGAAAGTCAGGAATTTTTTCTCAATTTAAAAACGTATGCTCGTTAAAGAGTTTCTAAAGAAAAATCCCCCAAACCATACGTCATGGTTACATCACCGTATACTGTCCTCTAATAAATAAATTTAACAAATGGGCTTTGTTCGCAAACACCTGAGGTCAAACAGAAACGATCACATTCCCGTCCGGGTGCACAATGAAAGATTCCCTTAGTGGATTTTTATGCCGCGCCGCTGTGAGCATTCTTGCACTCCTGAGCTCTCTAAAGGACCTGATTCTCCTCAAGATGAGACCAGGAAATAGTTGCGGGTCTTTTCCTACAAATTAGTAGTGAACGCACTGAGGAAAACGTTAGTGAACAACACTGCTGCATTATACTTCTCTATCCTTCGTTATATAGCTGTCAAAGTAAAGTACTGTTGAGTGAGTTACGAAGATTACAGACCTTTGTCAATTCAAAGTCACATGTAATAAATGTGTCTGCATGCCCACATTGAAAGGTTCTTAGATTCACTATTTGAAGAATAATAGAATGACTTCATCTTAAATTTTTTTAGTCATTTTTAAAGATTTATTTCCACACTCATGTAAACTAACTCTGCGACATGACTCGTTTCTAGACTCCTAGCCTTCATGTTTGAACATAACCAGCTTCAGCTTCATTCTTCATGGTGACAAACAAAAAGTGTTGTGCCAAACTATGTGATCCTTCATTTCGGTTCCCATGACGCTACATCTCCTTACGCAACATGAGCAAAGCATAACGTTAGCAAGACCAAAAAAATAAACAAGTAAAAACAGGGATCAGATGCCCTTGATGTTTATAATCTTGCAATCAAATAAAAGTGAATGCGATCCAACTGACTGGTAACTCAAGAGCGTCAAATCCTCAACGTACCTTCATTTATGTTTTAAGAATCCTGAGAGCACTAACCAAAAAGAAAAGAAAGTGAAGAATTACACATTTACAGTAGAAGAAATAGTTTGTTTTCACTTATGATACACTAAATATTTACAGTCACATGCAGAAGAATGTCTGCATGAAGAGACCAGAGCCTGTCTCGTTTGCTGTTCGACATGTAAAAATCAGAAAAAAGTGCCACAAACTCCCAGAGTGTCTCTCATTCCTGGCAGGGATGGTGACGAGGAAAAAAGAAGAAGCATGGAACAATTCACCAGCAGCCACCAGCTAGTCACTCGAAGAAGACATCGCAACAGAACTAAAAACACATCACAGGATGTACCAACGCTACACATAATTCCTTAACTCCTTGGCACGCCTTTAAACAAAAGAGAAAAGAACAAAGGAAGGAAGAAAAAGAAAGATGGAAAACGACGCTTGATCGCACTGCATTGGAGATGGCTGATGGTCGAGTCCACTCCACAGAGAGCTAAATGACTTGTTAGACAATGTTTACTCTTCTTCCACGTGAGCGTGTTGTCTGCAGATTGGAGGATATGACGATGACAAACAACCATGTCAGGCTTTTCTTTGGATGGAGTGACGCTTTTATTTCCCACTGTAGGCACGAGGAAGAGCCAAGGCATTGGGGGTTGCGGAGGTGCAGGAGGGGGGGTTGCAGGGTCTCAGCGTCTCATCTGGCCCATCTGATAGTTGTCTCTGGGCTGACGATGGTGCCTCTGGGGCTGCGCCTGCCGCTGGGGCTGTCCCCGGGCTTGTCGCTGCCCGCCGTGGCCTCCGTGGGGGTGAGGGTGCTGTGACTGGTGCTGCACCTGAGAGCTGGCGTGCTGCTGCGCTCGTCGCCTCTTCAGAGTGCCTAGTAACAAGAAAACCCCACTGAACGTTTGTTGCAGGAGCATAATTCTTCCTGACTTTTAACTTATTAGTTTAAAATGTATAAAATATTCACACCTCTTGCATTTTTTAACATAACATTTTTTTTTTTTAATAGGGGTATTGTTCAATATTTTTTTTCTAAAATGAGACTGGAACATTGAAGGTGTATTGTAACCTTTTAACACCTGACAGTGTCATGTATTGGAAAAAATAAAATAAAAAAATGGCCAAAATTGGAATCGGCAGGACAGGCTTTTTAAAGATTAGTGATCGGCCAGAAAACTGCAATCTGTGCACCCCTAAATACAACCACAAATTTCTAGGTATTATGGGGAGAGGATTTTACGTAATAGACCAATGCAACCTAGCTTAAAACATACACGGTTTTCCTTTTTATTTAACAGGGGAAAGAAAAGATGTTTGTAGTAACATAAAAACTAAAAAGGGGGGATCAATACTTTCACAAGGTGAAGAAGTTTGTAGTGTTTACTCAAGTAGTACACTAAAATAAATCCAAAAATTAATTCAGATATTTATATTTCCTCTCTCCGTTTTGTGCAACACATTTTGTTTTCAGTGCTTGCGTAAAAAGGTTCAGGTTGGCTATTTGTGTGTTATTGCACTGACCTGGCAGTGGTTTGGGAGGAGGCAGTTTGGGGTTACTGCTCGGTGTGTGAACACTGCAGATCTTAATGAAGCCAGCCATGAGCATGATGAGGGCAATGCCCATCAACAGCACGGCCCACCAGTGAGCCTAGAGGAAAAATCCAGCACAAATCTTAAGAAACTTGAAAAGTCAAAATGTCCAATTAAAAATAACGTTTCAATACGTACCACAATCCACTCTGCAATGTTCTCATAGAGTTCTGGGTTAAAGATGGCCTTCTTTAGTCTGGCGAGCGGTCCGTCGGCATCCACCAATCGGCACTTCATGAACACATCACAGTAGCCCTTGAAATCGTTGCAAGGTGATCCCGCTGGCAAGGTGGTTACTTTTTTATTGAAGAAACGAGCCAAGCGCTCTGACCCTGTGCTGCTGCATGTGTTTGGGTTCACTGTGGAAACAGATCACTGATTGTCATTTGCATTGTGTTGACTGAGGGAAAAAAAACTCGAATTAAACAGAAGGGGAAGCAACTAAATTTAGGAGCAGGTGGATCACTTACTCTTCTCCATGCAGCAGACGTGGCAAAGCTCAGTCTCATCCTTGCCATCTTGGCTGGCACAGGTGCACGCCTCGAGCCCGTACTTCTCACAGATGGAGCCGGAGCAGCCCTGCGGGGGAGGAACATGAGGACAGGCGACATCAACCACTGACTAGTGTGAAAATAGTGTTGCTATAACGACCAGCTCTCCCAGCCCAGGTGTGAAATGTTCAGCTGCTCACCCCGTTGAGGCAGACTTGAGTTTCTCCATGGCAGGCAGTGAAGTTGGCCTTGGGCTCTGAGGTTGGGCACTGGGCGCTTATGCCGCTACACATGCCCTGGTGAGCACACTCAGACTCTTCTCTGCACTTCTCATTGCGACCCTTGTAGCTGCACTCTGGTGTACAACAAGGACCCTGACTCGGGCTGATGAGAAACAAGTGCTGAATCAAAAACCTGTCATGCATGAGCTGACCGACCCTCCTCATGCAGAACAAAATATATCTGGAAAACCCACAAAAAAAGAAAAAACTGCAACACCTACCTGCAGACTTTGTTGGGCTTTAATTTACACTTCTTGTTGTCAGGCTGGTTGGCGTCGTAGCAACACTCGTCTCTGCACTGGTCGCTGTAGCCACAGTCGCACTCTTCTCCAGGCTCAACCAGGCCGTTACCACAGATCGGCTGACCGGATTCTGACGGAAAGAAAAACTAAGTCAAGCTCCAAAAAAAACTGCAGTTTGTAAATGATGTTAAAGTTTTACAGGTATTCAAATACTGCAGAAGAAAGATAAAAACAAACGTATGTAAGACAGTTATAGAATGTTCAAACAAACCCATTGGGAATATAATGTCAAGAAATCCGTACAGACACTCAGTGTTGTTGGAAAATTACTGCATCACACCAGCAAAACCAGTAAGCATAAGTATTCCATTCACGCAGCTCCTGTTAGATGTCTACATACAATTCGTCACGAATGTCATTAATTTTGGGCTTTTTAAGATTTATTTGAACTGTTCTTTTTTCAGTATGCAATGATGATACAACAATTAACCTAAATTCATTTTAAACACAAGAATTGTGCGTGCGAGTTTGAAGTAAATGTGATTTTTTTAACTAATCAAAAGGGTCAAAATTATATAGACAGGCCAAGATGTTCACACACCCCACCAATATTTAGGAAAATGCCTCTTGGCAAGGCTTTTGTATCCGTCAACAAGCTCTGCTCCTGGCATAATCTTGACAGGATGTTTGGAAAACTTCACAGATTTGACCTAACCCTTCTCAGATTACAGTTTGAATGTTCAGGAATAGGGCAGGAACCAAACCGACTCAAGCCTATCATGAGCTGGAACCTCCTCAACTACCAGTGCTATGACGCGATGACAAGAACGTTAGGAGGAGGCTTTTAAACTTAAGAACAGTGCACCAACTGTCAAGCATTGTGGTGACAGAATCATACGAAGGGTCTCTGTTGCTGCCATCGGCCGGGTTACACTGCACAAATCGCATGGAATCGCAAATAAGGACGACTACCACTCATTTACTCACCCTCACATCAAATCCGCAGCTAGATAGTTGAGCCTTAGCTGTGGCTTCTAATTGTACAATCATCGCTAACACACATCAAAACTGGTTTTGGAAAATATTAAGTAGGCTTACATTAAAGCCCTGACCTCAATTCTAGTGACAGTTTATGGAAAATACCTGAAGTTAAGTCCGTTCCAGGAAGCAGACCACTTTAAATTAACCCTACCAATTCTGACAGGTAAGAGTGGTCAAACATCAGCCCAGAACTTTGTCACAAGCTTGTCGACGGCTACAAACACTGAATAGTCAAAGTAAAACCTGCTAAGGGGCATTTGAACAATTATTAATGGGGGTGTATGCATATGTATGTTGTAGCAAATGTAACTTTGACCAGAAAAATCTACAATACATAAAATGGTGTCATTTGTAACTTCTTTGTGTAGGTAATAATTTTAAAGCAATCCCAAATGTGCCATCTGTATAAAAACACAAAAAAAATGTATAAATAAATAAAAAATCAAGGGCAGTTGTGCAGCCTGCCAAATGTTGTCAGATAAAAATAATACTGGGCCAAAGCCACGATTGGGTTTATGAGCTGGTCCCACTCAGCAGGATCACCAACAGTTGCCATATTTTATTCACTAATTAAGATGTCTGGATGACTTTCCTCTGCACTGCAGGGAAAAGCTGAGTAAGAACAATTACAGGGTTGGAATTTATGATTCCTTAACAAGAGAAGTTCAAATGTAGGTCAATGGAAAGCAGTAAGACCTACCAACAAAACAGCCTCTCTTCTTCTCCAGAACCTGGCTGATGTTGCGAATGCTGCAGACGGAGAACTTATTATTGTTCAGCTTGTCTCCCGATGTGGCTCTCGCATACATGATATAATTGCCCTTCTCCTTTTTGTCTTGGCTTTTGGATTCTCCTGGGGTGCACTCGGCTCCAGAGTCATGCTTGGGGGGGGGGGGAGGTTAGAAGAGGAGGAGATGAAAGTGCATACCACACATTAAATGCGCCACATCTAAGTAACTTACCGGGGAGCCAAAGTTGTGTCCTACTTCATGAGCAAAGGTGATATGAGAGACTTTTGGAGGTACGTGGGAGGCATAATTCTGTACAGTGATTATACCAGTGTTGAGAGACTTCCTTTTCCCGTCAGAGTACATCTTGCTTTTTTCACAGATCCCCCCAGAGCTCCCTGGAATAGAAAGGCACACACAGGGAAAGACTTTTTCGCATTAAAGAGATCAAGAATGGTTAATTCTGTAAGTATAATATCCAGTCTATTTAATAATAATAATAATAATAACAATTCTTCATTCGTAAGCTGGTAAGGTATATTTCAGTACCTGAGGGGGCTCCCACCCAGGCCAGTCCCAACACCCCATCATCAAAATCTCTGTCAGTGAAAACGTAAGCCAAGCAGTAATCATCGTGGTTCTGCTCCGAATTGAGCTCCAAAAACTTCTCCACACCGATGTTGGCAAAGCGGAACGGGTTGGATCGGTCTCTCTCGTCATTGGTGGTGTTTATCTAGACAGGAAAGGAATGGGTTCAGGGCCAGGCCAAAGACCTAAACAACGCTGTAAGACAGATGCATGCATAAAAAATGTCGGTGTTACTCACCCTGATCCTTTTCACCATGAAGCTGATGTTACGAATGCCCATGAAGTCTGTGCCCTGATAGATGGCATCAATGGCTTTGACATGGCTGGAGATCTGAAGGTGCAAAACACAAAAAACAGGGTGTCCTTATAGATTTAAGGACATAAATGTAACAGCCTATTAGCAAAGTCTGAGGTATGGCACTCTAAAATATGTTCTCTTCCAATTTAAGGCTTAAATCAGCAGCTTGAGAAGTATTTACATGTTTATTTATAACAGCAGTGAGGTCATTTGACAGATTGATTTATTGGTATAGGATTTAGTGTTTTGGAATTTTACTCATAAACCGATGTGTAAGTTTAGATGATATTAAAAAACCATTTCACATTAGCAACACAGAATTAGAAATGAACAGCAGAATTCAGTTAATGCTGAGGGTGGTTGTACTGCTGCATTCAACAACAACTGGGAACTTTCCACTTTCATTATTCAGCTCATTCTAACTTAATCATTCTCCGTTATTCCCAAAAAAAGCAGCTTATTGGCCAAATATTTCATATCAAAATCAGCTTTATTCATCGAGTTTGTGCACACAAACAAAGAATTTGACTTTGGCTCCACTTTGCTCCCAGTGAAGACATTTTAATATAAAAATTATTTTAAAGCATATTTTAAGATGAAGACCCATCTGCTTATTTTTAAAACAACATTTCAGGCTTCTGGTGATAATACAGAGTGACTGGAAGTATGGCCAGACACTGTCATCTATTCTGGTTTTGCAGAGCCTTAAAGCCTTCCAGCCTTCTAGGTTCTGTCCCTAGACAGAAAACAGGAGGTTAAAGCGCCACCTGGTGGTCTTCCTCCAGGTCAGTAGTAAGTTCAGCTTTTAAAAGGAGAAGTTATTCGGGTACGTATAAGATTATATTTTACATCCAGTTAAGAGTCAAATTAGTTGAAACAAGTGGGCCCTTGTATTGTTTGGTTTTTTTATTTGCTAGTATTTTTTTTCTTTCTAAGCAAAATGTTGGTTTGACAACCCTGTGGAGCACTATTTAGCTTCACTTGGACAAAACGTATTAGGCTTAAATACTGAAATGAAGTTACCAGAAGGTAAATTCTACCTTGCTCTGCATAACCTACTCTGTTAGTTTCCCTTCATACCAACAATGGCTTTGGGAGGTGGGTTCTTTGTAAAATATGAGGGGAAAAAATATGTTTTTCCTTTTGTTGAAGTTGTAACAACCTCGCTCTAAAAACTGAGGGACTTGCCAACTACTTATTGTACATAATCCTACTGGAATAGATATAACTGGATCTGAATTAGACCCTTTTACGTTTTCTGTACCTGAAATTACTTCTTTTTGTAAAATATTGCCATACAGACCTCCTTAAGACAGAAACCTGATTATCTCTTTTGGTGCCAATATAGGAGGGGAAACACCTAAAAGGCAAATTCTGCCAAAACTTGTTAATATCATGCCATAATTTAATTGTATTTTCAGGACTTTAATATTCCACAGACACAACTTCGAGCATTTTGACTGTTCTTATATTGCCCAAGAGTTTCTACTGTTCTACAGTACTTTGCTGCGAGGTACAAACCTTCATGTAATACACTGTGCATTACCTGAGCTATGACAGCATCTCTGGTCTTATAGTATTTGAAGAAAAGGTGGTCAGTCTGAATGAAAAGCTGGCAGGTATTTTTCTCCACCTGGGCCATCCTCTTTTTCCTCAGCAGCACTGGGTCATCAAGCTCAGCCTCAGTGTGGAGCTCCTGCTGTGACGAGCACATGCGAGTTAAATAAAACATATTTATAGCATTTTCAGCCTAACAGTGAATAAATAAATAATAAGAAGTATTTTTAGATTTTCTCTCTCATCCTACAGCACGTTCATAAACCAGATTTTAGCAAAGAACTTATACCGTCTATGTCGCAGCGTGATGCTGGAAAAAAAAACATGGATAAGATGAAGTAAAACTACAGTTAACCTAAAAACAGTTGAGATTCTGAAATTACAAATGCATCTTAGTAAATTCAAGAAGTGAAATTTATAATATATTTACACACGATCAAAAATATTTATATCAGTGTTTATTTCTGTTAGTTCTGATGATTAAGGCTTATAGCAATGAAAATAAAAACTGTAACTTCGTTTCTCAGAAAGCCTGAATATTGCATACGACCAATGAAAAAAGTTTGTTACTACAGAAATGTCTGCCTGCTTCAAAGCATGCATGAATTACTGTGTAAGTACAGCGTTGCATGGGGGCAATGAGCCTGCGGCTCCACTAAGGTGTTCAGGAAGCCAAGGTTGCTTCAATGGTGACCTTCAGCTCGTCTACATTGTTGGGTCTGGTGCCTCTCATCTCCCTCTGGACAAACCTCTATAGATTCTCTTTAGGGTTCTGTTCCTTCAAACTCTGGGACATTGATTTCTTAATGCAACAATTACCTTCCCTGGAAAAGAGGACTTTGCACAGCTGAGCAACTTTCCAGTCCCTTTTCTCTGGAGTGGCTCTCCCAGGACGGGCTTGGCACAAGAAATGCCCCGGCTGTAGCCCAGGTCCTGGATACGTCTGTGTCGTGGCAGTTTAAGCTCTGATCCAGTCTTGTGAATCTCAACCCAACTTTGTGCGGGCTTATTTTACAATCCTCTAAAGGGTGCCATTATCCCAGATGCTTCTGCACTTTTTTCTTCCTTTCGATTTTCCATTAATACACTTGGGTTACAATGTGAACCCCCAGTGTATCTACCAATTACCTTTTGTGGTGTTCCCTCCTTGTGGACGGTGTCACCGACTGTCTGCTGTACATCAGCAGCTTTCCCCATGATTATGTAAGCCTTGACAGAATGTGTCTCTGTTAAAATGCTTGTCTTTAATAGGTCTAATAGAAACAAAGGCTTAAAATAGATGTTTCTTTGTATATGAATCTATACATGAGTTTCACTTTTTGTATTGAATAAATAATGTTTTGATGCTAATTTACTGAGATGCACCTTGTTTATTAAGTATTTATACGAGTACTACGAATTCTGTATGCACAGTTAAATGTTGTTGGTGAGGATTTTTCTTTGGACCCTATGCTGCTCAGTATCTAGGATCTATATTTGCAGGGATACATGATCTAAAATAAACTGCCCAAAGCAGAAAGACATTGTATATTCAGGATCTTATTCAAGTCAGCCTTTCTGATATCACGAAACCTTATGATTAATAATAATAATACCGCAACCAGGATGAATTCTAGTTATTATTACACATTACAGAGCAATGCTTCAACACTAAAAAGATGCTTCTTTTGCAGAATATTAATTCATATTAATACTCCAGCACAGATACGGACACGTCCAGCCTTACTTTACCAAATCCTGTTGGCTTTTATGACAGTATGTGGGGATTCACCTTGGCTGGCTCCTCTCTAACAGAGGCCTGATACTTCTTCATCCTCTCGAACACAGAGCTATCTGCGCAGCCTCCCTCTGGGCCGTACTTGTGCGGGTAGTCTGTGTGAGAGAGGCAGACACACAAACACTGTTTGGATTATAAAGACAATGTTGGCTACTTAACCGCCTGAGTCCTTCTATTCCTGGTGCTATTCATGATCAGCTAATGGATGTACTTATACGCCACTTGATACGCCTCGCTTCAGTGTGTGAGTCGCTACTTTCCTGTCGCTCTCATTAGTGATTCCTCTCGCAATCCTGTTTAATTTGCCCCAAAGCCACTTGCTATGTGTTCACAGATGATTTGAAATTAAAGGCTGCTGCCATAGTGAAGTGTGCTTGGTGCTCACTATTAGTACCAACATTGTGTAGAGTGCATAAATACGCCAGCAGCTGAGAGAAAGATTGTGTTATTCAGCTAATGAGCACCCCGGGTATCTCTACTCCCAGGGGCTGGGGCAATCACACCAGTCAGCCTTCATCAGCTCAGCTGCCCTAACCTTACACTTTCCCTGCATATAACAGATTGCACATTTCTGATATAAGAAAATACACTGTTGAGTGAATTTGTGCAGGTGAGGAGTCTAGGGACTTACGTATGTCATCTTCGTGGTAGATGACTGAGTGAAATGGCACGTCTTTGCCCTCCAGGTATCTCTCAGCTGGCTCCACATAGTAAGTGCCGTGGTAGCTCTGTATGAAGCCCTCAAACTTACCATCCACAACGGAGCCATGAATCAGGGTCCCTTTCTCACCTGGGAAATCAAATTATGGCAGTTTATTTTCAGACTCACATCGGATCGGGTACTTGGTTATCACAGCATCACAAAAAACTAACAGCTGTGTTCAAATTATCACGGAACTGAGGCATTAAATCAAATACGGCCTTACCGTAGATTTCTCCAGAGTAAATATGAGAGCTGTCGTATGGAATCTCTTCCCCTGAAACTTCTACTTTCATATCTGGAGGGAATAAGGTGGCATCCCTTTTCATTCGTAAATTGAAATGCCTGGAATGATAAGAGGAGATATTCACAAAGCTGCCTGCACCTAATCAGTCAATATTTATGTCCTTCTACCTATACATAATTCAATTAGTTCTGAATTTTGACACAACTGATGTACTGCAATCAAATCTATTCCACAGTGGCTCTGGTTGTGTGCTCAGAAATGTTGTCCTGCAGGAATGTGGACCTCTGCTATATTCTCAAGACCTTTTTCGGCCTCTAAGAGTATTTAGATGCACAATAGATCTAATAATGGTCATCATTGTAATAACAATGTGTACAATACTCCATTACTGAACACTTTGTGGATTGGATATTTGGTAGGGAATAATATTTTACATTCCATGTATCGAAACTCTCCTTTCAGATAAATATTTGGCTGCATGGATGAACTTTCACTGCCCTTCCTGTCCACATCTGATATCAGATATTGGTGACTCACAGAGTACTGGAAGAATGATGGGTACAGTGTGATTATATTTACATAAATAAAAAATAATAAAAAATAAAAAAGGTGGGGAAGAAATACTGGATTTATCATTATTAATGCCCTCATCATAATAACCAACAATGTCACGTGGCCCTAATATAGCGCACCCAATGTAGCTTCATTCATCTTCCCATGAACTCTGACCAGCTTCTCTGTCCTTGTTGAAGTAAAGCATCCCCACAGCATTAAGCTGCCACTACCATGTTTCAACAAGAAGATGGTGTTTTCAGGGTAATGTGCATCTCATCCAACTATCTGGCTGTGTCCCCTACACTCAGCAAACTGCAGACTTTTTATGGTTTTCTTCTTGCCACTCTTTAATAAAACACAGATTCCTGAAATTGTACAACTTAGAGTTGCCCCGTATGATTCGAGCTGAGAATTTCTGCAGTTTGGCTAGACATTTAACAACTAGTAATATCTACCTAGTCTTGCATGAAATGGGAAGAAGGGTCAAAAGAGGAGCACTGACATAGGTAGAAATATCTAGACTGCTTTGCTATAAAGCCAGTAGAAAGAAATTATATCTTAATGTTTAGAGAAACCCTTGTGTTTAATGCAGCACCTACTTAAGAGCTTTTATTGTGAGTGTGTCTGACAGTCCTCTGATCCCATACACAGCAGCTAAATGATATTGAAGACAAAGGAAAGGGGGGGGAGGGGGTCAGTTTGGTATTTTAATTCAACCTAAAAATATTAACATCACAGCAAATGAAATCTATTAAATGACTTTTTCAGTTACACTTTTTTCAAGACTGTATCTCATCAGCCTCATTGTGCCTGTGCTCGTCTGACCACCATGGGATCCAGGACCTTCAGCCGCCCCGCCTCCCTCTTTTCCAATCTCAACTGAAAACGCATCTGTTCAAACAAGCATCTGTAACATAATTAAGCACCATTGTCCTATTATTTAGTTCTCTGACGTTTTTATTTTCTAGTGTTTACTGCTTAACCTTTATTGATTTGCCCTGCTAGTCAGCTGGCTGAAAGAAGGCTACAACACTTTTTCCTTGTTTGAAACGTGAGAAATATTCAGCCATAATCAACACTCTTGCTACCTTCACACCAAATACAGCAGGTGTTTATTCTACATTTTCCTTTAGTCTCTGTAACACAATTAAACTTATAATGAAAACATTTTCCAGAAAGCTTTTATAACACTGTAATAGCCATTATAGCCCAAAAGACTAACAGAAACCATCTTAATGTGCATTTAACCTGCTATGCTGACACAATGTTAGACCTTATATGAAAAATAGAGGTTTTTCCCACACTTTCCCGCTCCAGTTTCTGTTTCGTAGCTGTCCTAGCTGACATTAAGGTTGGGATTATAGAAGTCAGTGTGAGTGAAGTCAAAGGAAAAAACACACACCACTCAGAGCCCAACCCACCATTTTGGAGATACTGTAAACTAACCCCTAATTTCCACAACAAATGTTTTGGATCGCGCCCTGTATTCTGCAGGCGCTACTCAGGAAACGCTCAAATGTGGTCAAGAGAAGAAAACCTGATTGTTGGGCCAGAAAATTAAAGGTATAAATCTTAAGTTTGGACTAAGTCAAAAATAAATAAAAAAATAAAAAAAAACGTGCTGATATACAGTTTTTCAAAGGAAAAAAAAAGAAATTTTGTGTATGTTTTTGTCTAGTTTATATTTCATTCTGTTATTCTCTTCCTTGTTACGCAGCATCAGGGTTAAGGAACAGCAAGTCCTGTTGCAGCCAGGATGATAAACAGTCCCTGCCAAGTTTCAAGGCAGATGGTGGTGACTTTGTGATGGAGTTTAGACTCTTTTTAACCAACACCGCCACCTCCTCCTCAAAATAGGGACAAACAATACGCATCCTCCCATCTGTGGAATTAGTATTTATTTTAGATCTTAATGTATCTGCCTCCGCAATCACCTCCAGGATGTGCATTGAAACAGCTTTAGCTTTATCCGAAGCCCTAATAATATAAAGATGGTATCATGCGTGGAAAGAAAAAAGGCAGCAGATGTGCACAACTTAGAAGATTAAAAATGTAAAAGCTTGCTATCTTCAGGCATTTAACCAACTGATGGCTCATCTGGCTCCAACTGAACCAAAAGAAACTCCACAAAAAAAAAACACAACAACCAAGACATACACTTCAGCACTGATACGTCCCTGACCACTTCCCAATAAACAGGAAAAAAAAACACACACACACAAAAAAAAGTTTAATCTTACTGCAAATCCCTTCCACTAAACCTTCCATGGCAAACAATACATGTACATGGGATTAGTTTGCAAACATATGGGACATGAGGTCATATATAAAAAGGTGAACAAACCTTCCGTGGGCATGAAAATCTAAATGGAGGAACTTGTCTTCATGGGAGAGGGCCCTCTTGGCCCTCTGATGCTTGCTGTGAATGAGCTCTGTGTCGTAGGACAGACCTTCATAATGACGGATATACTTGTTCAGAGGATTCCTATAGTGTCCTGTGAGGAAGAAAAACAACAAAAAATCAAACACCTGTTAGGGTGGATGGCCGCAATGATCGCAGCGAGGGTCAAGAAATATTTAATAATTCAGTCTAAGCTTTATGCCAAAAACTGTTAAATGAGACCAGACGTCTGGTACATCATGTATTCAGAGCAGAAACTGAGATCTGTTTTCTGCTTGACAAAATTATCTAAGTAACAGATATTACCACTGATGTTTTCAATTTAAATAACTACTAAAAAGCAAACTCTCTCACCTGTCAAAAATACCATTTCAACAACTAATTTCCAAACTCTGATTAAACACCCCATCTTCAGGCAGACCTGATGGATGGAAAACTACCGAACAGAAGGATGTCATCTCCGACAGGTAAACATTCAAAGGTTCTAATAAAATGTCCTCTTATCTTAGCCGTTTGTTTCCTTACACACACCTCCAAAAGCGGAACATTTTGTTGGGAAACATTTAATTTTCTAATTTCATTAAAACATAACTGTGCACAATACAACTTGCCAATAAAGTGAACACTTAGCACATGATCTTAGATAGATACTGCTGTTAGCTTAACAGACAATGCAGGTCATGTTGACATTTTGTATTATTGTCATTTCGGTCTTTTTTTTAAATGTTTTTTTACCCTACCTTTCCGGATACGATAAGATGTTGTATGTGATTTTGAACCAGCTATGAGTCAGTTCGCCTCCCCCTTGGGGATGTTTCGCACACACTACGACAGAAGATGATTTCAAGTAATTTTCTATATTGGAATCATAGTAAGAAAATGTAGCGAGTCCAATAAATAACATGTAGCAGAATGACGTATCATATAGTTATTTTCCTTTTATCAGTAGTAGACGTGGGTCTGGGCAGTTTCTATGGTTTCAGTGCTTTTAATGAGATGTCAGAGAAAGTACCAGAGGGATTTGAGGTTTCCTTGGCTATATGGAGTAAAACTGCACTGCCCATCAGCTGGCTTAAAGAAAGGTTTTACATTTTTCCTCACATACAAAAAATACAAATCAGGGCTGTTAAAAATATTAACTGTTATTAGTAACATTGTTAATAATAACAATGTTAATAATTACATTGTTAATGTAACATTAACAATGTAATGTTAATGTTTTACATTGTTAATGAAAAACGTTAATAACATTAACAATGTTAATAACATTGTTATTACTGTTATTAACCTTGTACTTTATCAGTATACTTGACCAAACGAACTGATCTGCAATGGTTAAGTAAGTGGTGACAAAATCGTTTTTGGTGGGAGGGGATGTGTGGACACCTGTTGGTATGAAATGAGTGAATTGACGTGAAGCCCATCAGAGTATAAAAAACCAGAAGAAAAAAAGGAAAACTTAAAATGAAACTGAGCTGAAGTCTTTTTTATAGTTTTTACATACCCTTAATATAGAAAAACCAGAGCAATAAGGAGTCTAGTATTATTATGGGACAACTGTAAGTTTTCTCTCTCAGGACTGCGCTTCACACAAACATTTGGGTTTTTCTATCCTTACGGGGACTTTGCATTGACTTCCATTCATTTTTCATTCATTTCCATAGCCTAAACCTGACCCTAACCTAAACTCAGTTCAGACCTTAGTCCTACTAACCCAACAACGGCACTTTCCCCATGGGGACCAGGCTTTGGTCGCCACAAAGAGCTGTGGGTCCTTTTCAGAAAATACAAAAACACACACACACACATACACACACACAAAACACTGGACAGGGTTTAAAAATCTTCTGGACTGACTGCAGTGAGTGTTCTTGCTCTACAATGAAAACAATGCCAAAGTGAATTCACTCCAATCAGTCCAAACATTATCACCGACTGCTGGGAAAACCTGGACTCCTGCAGTCAAATGGATCTTACTTTAACACCTCGTGTTTAGGTTATTTTTGAAGAGAAATCTAATTCCCCTGTAGGCGGCAAAAAGGACAACAAAAACAGCCAAGCCCTGACTTTAAATGCTCATGATACCGTCTGATGGCATCTAAAGAAACAAATTACAATCCAGAGATTGTACCCAAAGCCAGTATAATTGGACATGTACCGACAGGTCACAGCTGGGGATTTACTTAATGTTAAATGACTGGTCATAGCATTTTGGCTAAATGCTGTACAAGAAGTACTGTTCTGAGTAGAGGTCCGAATCACTGAATGTGCTGGGGATCATCCAATAACAGACACATGAAGCACAGGATTATGATGGAAACATACAGCAGCTCTGTATGGCCTCTGTTTTAAAGCTGAGCTAAATCTATTAAAATCAAATAAATGCCAGCTTTAGTGCTACTGCAGAAGCTGCTTCAGAGCAGAAATCTTCTACCGCCAGAGGAGTGGGAGGAGGACAAGAAGGGAAGCGCTTCTCATGCATATCGGCCCATTTCACATTTAAAATTACACTGGAAACGTCAATCCACAGCAAAGAAAAAGTGTTTGCGTACAATAAACTGGTGGGATTATTTAGTGTTAACAATGTGAAACAAGCAACCCAAAGGATCACATAAATCAGGCAGCTTTCCCACAACATTTCTAAATGACACTACTTTCATTAAAAAGACAATATGTAATTAGAGCTGTCTGGCAGGTAATTAGGCCTGACTAAAGAACCATCATTTACTGGATACTGTAAATAAAAGCTGTGTAACAACGACAGATAAATGCACCAGATTTCAGCCTCTTCCCTGTTCTTAAGCAGTATCAAATATTTAGCCGGTATCATTAAATTTTTCATCGAGGTGACTGTGAGACGTGAAGAATGCCAGGAATTACCTCGTCTGTTAAGTCTTTCAACAGTCCAACAAAAAAAAAAAAAGGCAGGCTGTTTAATGGAGAGCAAAAGAAGCCCGAGGTTTAGATAAATGCGCAAGTGACGGTAGCTTTCATTACAGAAGCAGTGACCTTTAAAACGATGACAGACGGGAAAAGCTGTTTTAGAACTCACATTTGGCTTTATTATGGTCCGGCAAAATGCTTGGTAAATACTTCACAAGAACAAGATCTTTTCAACAAAAGAGGACACTCTGCGTCAATGACAGACAAAAATAATATAAGTTGGAGAACAAACAAATTACTTATATAACCAATACTCTAATTTTGATGGGAAGATTTCACCCTTCACTAATGTAAATTTGCCTCCCAAACAAAAATACCTTTAAGTTAAATTCAAATTCATAAACTGGTGCCTTAAATCTTAAAACATAAAAGCAACTCTTTTTTCCATGCACTGTAATTTATACACGCCTGCTTGAATTGATTATCCTCTCGCCTTATTTGGGCAGATTGTTTTATCTCTGACAACTTTCTGCTCTCTCAGATGTCTTATGTTTTTGCTTTCTTTGTCATATTTAAACTTTCAGATCTTCAAACTAATTTTAATGTCAAACAAAGATAACCTGAGTAAATACAAAACAGGGTTTTCAATTGTTGGTTTCACTTATGAAGCAAGAAAGCTATCAAAATCTACATGATACTATAAGAAAGGTAGTTGCCCCCTAAATCTAGTTACACGTTCTGTCACTATTAGAAGC
Source organism: Girardinichthys multiradiatus (assembly GCF_021462225.1). Lineage (NCBI taxonomy): Eukaryota > Metazoa > Chordata > Actinopteri > Cyprinodontiformes > Goodeidae > Girardinichthys > Girardinichthys multiradiatus. Next base: position 23,196,113 of record NC_061795.1, on the reverse strand, counting down.
AACAGCTGTCATCAAACATTTGTGATACCTGGCAATGAGTGTTTTCCGTTGCTGAAGAGGAATTTTAGCCCACTCATCTTTGCAGAATTGTTTCAATCTCAATCAGATCCAATTTCTGACTTATTTTTAGCCATTCAGAGGTGGACTTGCTGGTGTTCTTTGAATCAGTTTTCCTTTGCATAATGTGCAATGATTGAGCTTAAGATTTCAAACTAATGGCCACTTATTCTCCTTCATGATTTACTAGCAGAGAGAAGAATCCATGGTTTCAACAATTACAGTGAGTCGTCAAGGTTTCATGGCATTGCAGCAACTCCAGACCCTCACGCTGTTACCACAATGTTTGAATTTCAGTATGATGGGGATTTTAATGGAATGCTGTTAGTTTTACGTCGGATGTAACAAGCCACATATTTTACATATGTTCCGCTTTTTTATTGTTAGTCCACAGAGCATTTTCCCCAAACGCCTTGGGAATAATCAAGATGTATATCAGCAAATGTGAGAATGGCCTTTGCGTTCTTTTTGGTCAGCCATGGTTTTTGCCTATCTCTTATTGTTGAATCACGAATACCGACCTAAACTCAAGACAAATAAGGCCAGCAGAGGTTTAGATGTTGTTCTGAGAATTTTTTGTGAGACTAGGAAAACATGGTGTAAGGAAATCACACAAAGAGAATGTAATGATGAGGCCAGTGGCAATAAATGCACATGTTCCTTCATCCTCTTGTTCTCATCCAACACACTCAATATTGCAGTGGAAGTGCAAAGTGGGAGAAAATGACCCTTGGAATATATCCAACTGTTGCTGTGATCCAAACAGTGGTTCGCAATATTAAAATTGCTGTGACAGCATGTTTTTCGTACTGTACTGTGCTTCCTCTGGCGACCTTCTAGAGCTCTGGAGGAAATCCTGGGAAGGTACAATGTTATCTTTATTTGTGGCTCTCACTCTTTTGTTAATAATGGTCATTTTCAAGGCTGGAGGAAAAGCCTTAGAAACTGCTTTATTACCATTTTGCAGACCTTTACCTACAAGCCTACTTCATGTTGTCAGATGGGTTCTTCTACAGGATAAACAGTAATTAGCCCTGGTTGTGGCTAGTGAAGTAGAACTCAGCTTCCCCCAAAAGATTGGTTAAATAAATAAACAGTAAATTTGGAAATTAACAGACAAAAGCATCATCGTCTGACTGCATTTTGTGTTTACTCTGGTTATCTTTGATGATATAAAACATGCAAGAGTGACAAAAAAAACAAAACAAATAAAAGAAATGTCCAAGGGGGGCAAATACTATTTCACAGCACTGTACGTTGTTAATGTTTTCAAAAAGCCCCAAACAATCTCACTGAGCAATCCAATTGGAAACACTGCGTGGATTCTTGCTTTTGTTATTAAATTATTACAATGTTAGTATGCAATAACAACATTAATCAAAGAGCAAAAAGAGAAATAGTGTATCTAAGCTTGGGAACCTCGGATTCTGACCAAAACAGCTACCGTTAGCGGCTAACCTGAAAGTTAGCATCGAGCTAAAGGTCCGCTAACCCAGTCGGCATCTCCATCTTCTCATAACAATGGCTGTCGGCCCCATTCGCACGATAACAAACAGAACCGGGCCGAAGCCTACGATAAAAAGCAGTGACAACCCAAGAAAAACAACTGCCCGGTCTCGGTTTGCAGCAGCAAACTGCGTGAATCCACGCCGGCTTCGAGGCGACGCATCTTTTGTTAGCTTGGAGGGAGACGATGGAAAAGGGTGCAGTCCTGTTCACAACAAGCAGGCCCCGCTGATCCATCTCTGCCAGCTACCGGGATTTCTACTCCCCTCAGCCGCCGCTGCTGCCACGGCTAATGCTTCGCGTATTCCTCCCCCAAATGCCCCACTCACCTTGGGTGTAGTTTAGCAAGTAAACGAAGAGGAAAACTTTAAGGGGAAGCAGCGGTGACAAATCCATTGTTAGAGCATTGATACCGATTTCACTTTATTGTCCTATTTAAATAGGCGCAGACGCCCTGTGTGTTTATTGCAGCTTCCTCTCATCGCCTCCCCTCTCCAGCCCCAGCGTCGTGCCGTCACACGCAGGGCAGCTGGGATAACCTTCCCTCCCCTCCCCCCAGAAGAGCGTTCATGATCGGAGCCTGAATGCATCTCCGCACAGCTCTCCCTGTGAGCGTCGGTGTTAACGAAGGCTGTGCAGTTTTTCAACCCCACAGACGAATAAAGCCACCATTACAGACAGGGCGAGAAATTTACATCAAAGTTACTGTCGCGTAATGTTGCAAGGCGACCGTTAAATCCAGTGCAGATCTAGTGCGCTGGAATAAAAAATAAATAGATTAAAAAAAAAAAAAAAAAATCAATGGAAATGAACAAATTCGGGCTTAAAATACTTTTTAAGCTGACTTGTGAAATATTTCTTTAACAAACGTTGGAGCTGTGACCAATCGTAGCAAACAAACAGGTATGCAGTTATTAGTACACTGTGTTCTTGAGATCATTACAGACAATTTCTCTGTTTTTATGATCTAATTTTATCCCCCCAGCCACTCACTCACATTAGATAAACGCCTGTATAGGTATGTCCTGTGAGGAGCTGATGTAAATCTGTTCCAACAGATGAAAATGCAATACAAAAAATACACAATTCAAATTTGTCAGGTAATCATGAGATCAAATTGCACGTTAATTACACAAATTTAATTTATCGATGTGTAAAAACAACCCCAAGACTTCTTCTTGGGTACCAGCTGATATTTTAATACATCGGTATGAAATCGGCGTAATTAGAGACAATTAACACAGTAATTATTTAAACGAGAAACTCATGAAGTTAATGCAGTTTGAGCTGCCAAATAAATGTGATTTTTTGTTGTTGTTGTTGCTTGGTAACCTGACATACAGATAACATAGGTTGCTATTATAATAGAAAAAAAAAAATAGAGGTTCTGGTGGTGGTTGGATCCATTTTTGTTCTTGAATCCACTCTAATTATCTGCAAACAACCTGCCTCTGATTATGTCCTCTCTCTGCCATGATGCTCATCATATGGTGTATTTTACACTGCTGGTCAGAAGATCGCACCCACTCATTATTGGTATGAATATAATTACTTCAGGATTTTTACAGATGCATGTAAGGAGTTTCTTTTTTTTAATAGAGTGGTTTTACTGCAAACAAATTTAATGAATTTTGAAAACAAGACATTGGGTGCATAAGTTTGAAGTTTTTGGTGTATGTTTTAAGTCATCCACTGGTATTAAAACAGGTTAACATATAAACATGCACTAAAAATTAGATAACTCTCCTTCAGGAAGTTGCAGAAAAAAACATATTTTGTTCTCCTCAAAAAGCTTCTTGCATAATAGCAACTTGTTAAATTCCTTCAGTTTCTTCACCATTACTTGGTTTATTTGCAGAGCTGCCTTTTAAGCATAGTCAGTGAATCTTTCATGGAGTTGAGGCTGTGTCAGTTAAAAGAAAGAAGATTGGTTAGAATAATCAGGAACAATCCAGGAACCACCTGGACTCAAGCAAATCATTAAATAGAAGTTGTGGGAACACCAGCTGCCCGGTGCGGGGTCAAGCCAATCTAACATCAACATGAACTACCAAGAAAGTACCTACTGCTTTAAAACTAACAGCTTCAAACTTGACTGTCATTTAAAGCAGCCAACATGGACAAGCCAAATGCCTTCTGGGGAAAAAAATCGTATGGTCAGATACGATAAAGATGGCTCTTTACTCTTTGGCTACAATTACAAGACTGTTTAGAGTCATAATTAGGCCTTCTAATCTAAAAACAGTATACTAAATAACTGTCAAGCACGGCAGCAGGAGGAGGGTCAGTTTGGCTCTAAAGGTATTAGGGCACTATACAAGGTAAGTGGAATAATACATCTTTAAAACTAGTTTTGGAATTGATAAAGCAGCCTAACAATAAGGTTCTGGAATGACCCTAACCTCCGCCCTAGTTAAAAATTGTGGACCATGATTTTTAACCCAGATCCCTGCCAGAAAACCAAGCAATTTACAAAAACTCTACCTTTGATATGAATAGGGGTCAAATATCCACCCAAAGATAGGCCAAAAGCTTGTTGATGACTTCCAAAAGTGTGTAGTTATTAAGCAACCAACTAAAGGGCATTCAATCATATATTAGTGGGGGTGTATGGATATATTTGACCCTGAATTTATTATTTTTTTTTAACCTCTGTTGTTTCGAAAGAATTTACAATAAAACCAAACTTGAACAACCAATTCTAGTCTTTAAAAATCCGTAAAGTTGTTTAGTCATTACAGTCTAATAAAAGAACAATTCAAATAAATCTTTAAAAGCTCAAAACATTCATGCCCATGATGAGTGTACAGTATGTAAACGTCTGACTGACATGATGCAGATGAGGGAAGGCACCAGAAATGTACCAGACAAAGAAACTTATGATGAACAACCTGTACTTTAAGTTTTCAGCTAAAGACTTTCACATTTTTAGTACAGAGCAAAATATTCGTCAGCAGTAATCACTGATAGAAATTACACAAATGTTTCTTTTCCCTCCTAGCAGGCCGTTTCTCGATGTTTGCATTTAGGCAGATAAATTAGTCTCATTCGACACTTGTTTATTTGTTTCCTTGAGACAAGCTCCTCTGGCTCCAGTGGCCGTCACGTGACACACCTCGACCTCAGCCCCAAGTCGCTGCAGCTCATCCAACCAGATCTGCTGCTTCTGAGACAGCCGATCGTTGGGCCCCTTTACCTCCACCAGCTGTAACGTTAGAAAACCTTCAATATTCAAATATGGCAGAGGAACCCATCTTACACCAAAGAAAAACAAAAAACTACATCAAACCAAGCAGGGATTGTTTACGCTTAGCTGATCCCACCTTATAAGTGTTGTTTGACTTGTTCCACACGACAAGATCAGGTAAACCTCCTCTGCAGTGCCTGTAGTCCTTAGCCATTCGGTCTATCACTCCACCAAGGAAAGCTCCGCCAAGACATGCAATCAGAGACTGTAGACATCACAGGATATATGTGATTCCGTTAAAGCCATGTTAGTGTCGATGTAAACAAAAAAACACAAATACGTGTTTTAAGCAGAGCATAGGAAACTACATAACATTCACTGCATTTATAATGAGTAGCAAAAACACAACTGTGTAGAAGAAAACGATGCATCATTTTTAATTTATAAGTGTGACATGCATACATAGTCCCCTTTGCCCTGATACCCCTAAACAAAATCCAGAGCAATTAGGGAAGAGTATGAGACACCTGCAAACCAAGAGAAGCAACCAAGGTGCCCAAGGTAACTTTGAGGAAGCTGCAGATATCCCCACCTCAGGTATAAGAATCTGTCAGCCGAACTATTAATCACGTGCTCCACAAAACTATTTCCTCACTTCGTTCTGAACCCACAATTCCCAAGAGAAACATGGTGGTGGCAGCATCATGCTGTGGATATTCTTTTCTTCAGCAGAGAAGGGGAGGTGGGTCAGGGTTGTTGGGGAGATGGATGTATCTAAATACCTCTATTAGAGGCTGCAAAAGACCTGAAACTGGGGCGGAGGTTCACCCAGCAGACAGCATCCCTAAACATATAGCCAGAGCTACAGTGTATCGGTTTCAAATGTAATTTAAAAGACCATGCATCCCTTTTCACATTACATGAAATACAGTGTTTGTGGTTGTAACAAGATTAAGTGTGAAAAATATAAATAGGTTCTAAACACTTTCGCAAAGTACTGCAACTACCTGTGCCTGTTGAAGGGATGAGAAGCGGTCCCAGCTGACCAGCGAACACACTTTACCCTCCTGAGATTTCCAGACGTCTTCCAGCATGTCACACAGCGTTTCCACAGACGATTCACAAAGCAACTGAACACGAGAGGCTATTGCTTCCAGTCTGTTTTCATAGAAACAATCGGTGTAAAAATCCAGAGGACAAGTCTGTATAAAAAAGGGAAACAAATAAAAAGTTCAACTTCTACTGGTTTAGATGTTATAACGGGTTAGACGTTCCTTTACCTGGTATGGGTTTCTGAAGACATCTGGAATGCCTTCCATGAAGATAATGTCCCACAATAGAAGACCAAACAAGGTGGAGAATGTTGATTCTTCTCCATGGATCCCTTATACACAGAAGACAATGTTCTGTTTTTGTACAAATATGTTTTGTTAATTTGTATATTTAAAAAAAAAAATAAGGAGAAGCTGAAAATGGTTCACCTTGGTCAAAGCCTAGTAATCGGTAGTGGGCCAAGCAAAGCTCCTCTACAGAACATATTACAGTAGCATGAGCACTCCTGTCCCCTTCTTCACTGTCTGGTAAAAGAAATCTAGATTTCCCCATGCCGCCTTCATGAGGAAACAGCTGACCTCGAATAGTCACCTGGAAACAAAGTTACAAAGATCTTAGAATATTTTTCTCCAATAAATATCCTTCACATATCAACACAGCGTGGGCAACCTCACATGTTTAACATCTCGGACTTGGACGGTGGGCAGCTCTCTGAGTTGGAGCCGGTACTTTTTGCAGCTGGGGGCCTCTTTCATCCTGACAGCTCTCTGATGGAGGGAGAGTTTGTATCCTGTGCGAACCAGAGGATCCAACAGCCCATCTCTTATAGCACAGATAGCCTGAGTATGAGTTATTAAAAGAAAAACCAGTCCAATTTATAAGTGAACAGCTAGAGTGTTCTGAAGTTTCTGAGGTAAAACCTAAATCTTACTCTCAAAACATAAATAAAACTAAACATTGTTAAATGTTTGTAGTTGTTACTAAGTGTTGGCCACATTCATTGGCATCCCAGTAAAGATGTGTAAAAAGCATTAAAATAAAATGAATCTTCTGTTGCAGCAGCCTAATCTCACAATGAACAATTTAGAAAAATCCAACCTTTAATTTTAGTGAATTGATTCAGTGGCAAAAAACACACCGACATTTAGAAATAACTACTTTTAACAAAATCCTTGGAGGCACAATAAATGGTTCCTCTTTTCTCAGTAATTTTTAAAAACCCTTATTGGCCAAGAGCATAGCACAGGTCTTCTACACCAGTGTTTCACAATGTTGGAACACACACATAGATAAATCTTTGACCATTTGCACAATCTATAAATTGCTCAAAGTCCTTGGTCCTACCTTATGCTTTATTTTCTTCCCCTCATCTTTCAGTGTTTCAACAGGATTTAGGTCTGGGAACTGAGATCACCATGAAAGGATTATGGGTCTGATGAATCCTTTCTGTGTGGATTTAGCCGTAGGTATCGGATCGTTATCAAGCTGAAAGACCCACTGATGATCCCTTTTTCAAATTTTTATTTAAAATCTGGTATTTTAAATAGCTGATGAAGCTACTCGCACTGGATTCGACACTCTGATTCCCAGGGCATTTGGAAGCAAAACAGGCCCACAGCATTACAGCTCCTCCAACGTACTTAACAGTGGGGATGAGGTGCTTTATTCTTTCATTCGTGCCCGACCTATGTGGAGTGTTTGTTGTTGAAAAACTCAGTCTTAGTCTCAGCTGACCGAAGCACACGATCCCAGTTTAAGTTCCACCAGAAAAGAGCAAACTCCAGATGTTTCTATTTTTTGCTTTGATTTTGTTTGTTTTTAAAGCTATAAAACTAATATGTTCGCTGCAGCCTCAGCAATATCCATCCCTTCCCTCCAAACAACAGCTTCACTCACACACCGGAGCAGCCCTAATCTGCTAACGTGCTAAACCGCAGCGCCTTTGACACAGTAGCCTTCAGCGTTAATAGGATATACACTCATCGTGTGTGATGAGTGTGGTAACACTGTAGGCAGAGCAGGAAATTTAAACTGTAAGGATTGTATCAGTCAGCATTACATGTTTGTTCCTTACATTTACATGTTAATTTGGATCATACAATTTGAATATATAAACCGTATAAATGTATTAACAGACAAATATACATTGAAATACTTTTGCTTACTTGATCAGATTTTTTGAGGTGCTGCTGGAGGTTCAGAGCCAGCCGGTCCCACCATCGGCCCCGGCTGTCAGGACAGTAAACAGGCTGCTTTAGTAAGGCCTGCAGCTCTTCTACTGCTTCCTGTTCCATAGAAACAGAAAATTGCCACCATTAATGACACTTTAAACTCCATAAACAACACCTGTTTGCCGAATAGGCTGACTGTGTGGGAGAGTCTGTGAACCTCATAGCGACGCAGCCGCTGTAAAATCTCCACTCCTCTGGATAAGATGCGTGTGTACGCCCATCCTGTAGTGAAGCTGCGGAGGAACACTGGCAGCTCTTCCTGGTGACTAAACCACAATTATAATGTCGCTACTTAGCAATCATCAGGGACCCGAGTTCTACAGAAATGGTACCAAACAAGAAGGCTTATAAAGTCCTGACCTCAGATCGTGGTTGGCGCTGAGCTCACGCCAGGCTCTTTTGGCGGCAGTGTAAAGCTCCAGGGCCTGCTCCCACTGACCACCCTGCATGGCCAGGGTAACCTCTAGAAGCGCTCGCATGGATGCTTCATATCTGGTGCAATGTAAGGAGTCATAAGTGTAAAAGTCTGCTTATTTGGCTGAAATGAAGTACAAGTAGATAAAGTGCCTCTAAAGTATTCACATCCCTTGAAACTTTCCACATTTTGTCACGTTACAACCACGAACCTCAGAACCTATTGAGATTTTATGTGATAAAAACGATAAAAAACAAAGACTCACCTGTATGCCATTCTTGTTGCTTTTCTTTTCCTTAATAAGACAAACTTGCAAAATGTTTTGGATCTACAATAATTTACAGCTAATGTTTTCCAAAAAGCTAATGTGAATTTCATTAAAACATTTCACGTTAAGTAAAACATTTTGAATACGTTTTGTTTCACTGTTTTTACTTTGAGAAAAATAGAAAATGTTTTCAGAGTTGGTCCCATCTGACCAGAGCAACCTCCTCCATGTTTACCATTTCCCCAACATGACGTCCAACAAACCCCTTATAATAATAAAATGCAAGTTTGTAGTTATTATGATTACAAAATGTGAGTTCAAGGGGTGTGAATACTTTTGCAAGGAAATGTAACATGAGAACATTTTGCAGACCCTCACCTGATGAGATCCTCTCTATCTCGAAACACCTTGGCCACTCGCTGCACGGTGTAGTCTGGGAAGGCCAGACGGCCCGAGTTTACCAACAAGATGGTAAAAAGCTGATTCTGACCTCCAGCTGCCATTTCTTCCTCGTCCATGGTGTCCGTCAAGGAGAAGAGCAGCAGGATGCGGGAGAAGACGGCCCGAGGCCCACGAGACAGACGCACACAGGAGCCTGCAAGCTGCTTTGCCCTTCAAATAAAAGAAAAAGGATTATGATTACTTCCGGCAGGTATTTATACCCAGAAACTCAGCGTAAATGATCCATCTCACCGTTTCAGAATCACTGTTCCAACTTTGCTCTGACTGGAGGCCGGAGAGAAGAAAGACTTTTGCCTACTCAGGCGAAGAAGCCCATCAACTAACTGCTGTTTCTGAGTGCCAGAACTGCCCAGATGGAAGGTTTTAGCAAGAACTTTTAGTTCAGGAGCTGGCAGGAGATCCAGAGCCTCCACAAGCTCCTCGAGGTCCTTCTCTTAAAGACATGTGACAAGAAAATGCCCATCTCAGAAAATAGGTCCAAGACAAGGTTTCAATAGACGTATCTAATTCTGTTTTTAATGAAAACCATGGCAGGTTAGGGATCAGTTACCTGTCTGTAGAAAACCACTTTGAGCCAGTTCCTGGGCAACAGGCCCCAGATCACCGCAGATCTCTCCATAATCCAGTTTATTTACCTGGAGCCACTTCAGTTTCCTCTGAAAGAGCCTCACATACAGCTTCTGAGCCGTTACTTCAGGAGATGGAAAATTCACGACAGAAAGTTTTTAGTCATGCTTTGAAATTTCTGTTTGTATTTTATATCAAAAGTGGTTCCAAAACACACCTGATGACCTCTGAAATCCATCAACGACTGACATATCGTCCTGGTTGAAGAGGGTCCTGTCGTCCTCATTCTCCAACACGGCGTGCAGCACGGTCTGGAAGTTACGCAGGTAGTAGGGAAGGGACGGGGAATTAGAGCTCTCAGCACCAGACTCTGGCACTGAACCCACCCTGGTTCCTGCAATGCTCTTTTCAAACAACTCCTCTGAACTGAAAGGCGTATCATGGAGAGAAGGGAGCATTTCAGATTCATGCTGCTCTGTGTTGGGTTCCTCAGGATCAAGACTAGATGATGCCTCCTCTGATTCTCCACTATTTCCTTCATATTTTCCTTTCTTCCCTAAACGAGACCCTCTGACACTGAAGGTGGCTTTCTTTTTCCTCTTCGCTAGTCTGGCAGGGGAACTTGGTCGCTTGGAGGAGACCACAGTCTCTGATTGTTTTTCTACAGATGATGGGGCTTTCGTTGCTGCTGGAGCGTCTACGCTGGTGTTTAACACTGAAACACAATCATTATTGTCTTCTAATCTCTGTACCTGGACATTTTCCTTCAGGGAGCTGCTGGTTGACTCCACAGAGCCCATCTGATCAGATGTATTGCTAACCTCTGCATGTTTTCTGGATAACTTTGAAGACAAGCTTCCTAGGCCAATGGTTCTGACCACAGTCTTGCTGTTTATCTCCCGTGAAGTCTGCTGAGAGTTATTCTTCTTGAAATAAGGACTCGTCTTGGTTTTTGTGTCCTCCCCTTTCTGGTCCAGCTCAGGGGACTTTGACAGATTGCTTCCAGGCGACAGCTGGACGCTTCTAGCATCATTCCTACCTCCAGAAGCTCCAGTGCTGTCTCCTCTATCAAACTTCTGACACTGCAAGTCAATGTGATCATTGATCTTGAATCTTGGGACAAATTGTCCACAGAGGGGACAGGCCAGGTTGGGTGGAGGCTGGCTGCTGAAGAAGGAGGTGATTGGAGTTTTGGTTGTAGAAGCTTCAGCTTTAGCATCGTCTTTCTTCTTGTTCTTCAACAAGCTTCGCCTCAGTTTGCTTGTTCTTTCTGTCATGTAAGCGGCTGTAGTCACACTTGAATAAAACGACGTTTTTTTTTTTAACCACGTCACCCTGTTGCATGCTTGTGGAAAAGGACCCTCATCTAAAACTAACGCACAGAAAACTTACACAACAAATGCAAGCAGCTATCCTGGTGCGCTGCATGTCATGTGACGTTCGCGACTGAGCCGGGTCGATGTGCCGGTTCTTTTACCCGACTCCAGCCTGAGAACAGGCTGAGATTTCCCGGCTACTGGCACTGAATCCAGCAGTGCTCCGGGGATATACCAAAACAACTCAGAGGTTAAGATGTCAGTTCTCCATGCTTACCTTTTCTTTGGAATAATTTCAATATACTGTTTTGTAGGTCTGTTATTGCTTTTTTTTTTTGTCACACATAAATGTTTTAAAATTATCAAAACAAATTAAAATATGAGAGAAATGTAGCATGAGTGCTGCCCCATAAAGCAAAAATAAATTCATCATGATGCTTTTTGAGCAAATGTGAATGAGCCTTTGTAGAGATTTTTTTTTTTTTTTTGGGTCCACGGTGGTTTTCACGTCCCATGGATGTAATATTTGCCCAGTCTCCTTCTTACTGTTAAATAATGAAGACTGATATTAGGTCTGCAATTCATTAGATGTAGTTCTGGATTCTTTTGTGACCCCTTGGATCCGTTATTAATACACTATTGCCTGGCTACTCCTGAGAAGGTTCACCACTGTTCCATGTCTTCTCTATTCGTGGGTAATGGCTGTCCCCGTGGTGTCCGTCCCACAGCATTAGAAATGGCTTTGTAACATTTTCCATTCGGATAGATTTCAGTGTCTTTGTTTCTCATCTGTTCTTGAATTTCTTTAGATTGGGGCTTGAGGTGTTGCTTCTGGAGATCCTGTACACTGCGTTATGGTGTCAGGCAAGTTTTTTTTAATAGTTTCTTGATTCTGCATGTCTAAAAGCAATCTGAACTGGGAATTGCTTGTTAAATTGAAGAGAAAAATGCGGTTCATCACAATTAACCCATCATTAAACAAGGGAATAATTATATATTCACATATGGGCAAGTTGGTTTGGGTAGGTTTTTTTCCCCTTAATAAATGAAATCATTTGAAAACTGCATTTCGCATTAAATCAAGGTATATTTAGTTGAGTGTGACAAAAAAAAAAAAAAAAAAAAAAAAAAAAGCAGAAGAAATCTGTAAGAAGGCAAGTGTGTTTTCACTGTGCTGTATATGTCATTTACTGCCACTTTGTGATGATTCAGGTAATATGTATTCCTATGAGGATTTTTGTCAGAAAACAACATTCCAGTTCTGTTTTGGGGGGTTTAATAGTTTCACCTGAAATCCTAAAAAGTATTAAATGCAGCAACAAATAAATGCAAATGTGAAACAAATAAAATCACCATAAAATCAAATTTTCTTCTGAGACCCTCTATCAAAAATGGTAACTAAAACAAACTTGGCCTCTTCAAACTGTATTTCGAATAGTTTAGAATAATTGCAAAATTGGTGGAAATTCAGTGTGGTATTTACACCTTGGAGACAATGTACTGAAACAATCTCTGATCTCTTATCGTTGCCGTAGTAGAACTTGGATCAGTTCTTCAGCATAATCTGTACCACTTTAAGTTGTATTGTGTGCACTGAATCCACAGTATATTTCTGTTAACACTTAAAGATAGAATTTGGTACGGTTGAAAATTCGCACAAATGTAGATTTTTATTTTTAGCTCTGTTGTTATATACGCCAAATCAAATCACTTCTTTTGTTTCAGAACCTTTATGCTGGATAGACCTTTTAAAAAAAATGTCAAATTCTAGATTATAAGGAAAGCAACAAATTATTAAACAAAATCAATTAAAGTGCCTCCGGCTTACAAAAATATTATCCTAGCGTATTTATTGTGTTTTACTTTCTCTCATCATTAATTAATCTCTTTTGTCTCATTTTAGTGAGTTCAGCCAAATGAACCGGATCCCAAAAAAGGACTCGGACTTCCCATCAGAAACAATCCCGCTCCTCAGGCTCAATCAGCAGAGCGAAGAGTAGCTTAAGTTGTTCAAATCGATCCCAGATACATCGATATTTCCTAAAATATATTTTGAACTAAGAAAATCGTAGGTAACCAATATTTTAGTTTAATACCAAGTCATTTAAAGTTCATAATGACAGACCAAAACACCAAACTGACAAGCTATTTATATCCGGCTAAATATAAGAAATGTTATGAATCTATTCGTTGTTCATATTTGATCGCTCACTCTGTCTTATACTGAGATTAGACCATTTTTACCAGTAAACGAGCGCATGGTGAGGGGTCTTTTATCTGGACAGCTTCCTGGGCTGCTGTGCGTCTTTTATTCCTGTACCCCCAGTCCTTAACCCCACCCCCTATTCTGGAGAGCAATCTGATCTGATCAACACACCAGCGTTTGTACAAAGAGGGCCGCCCACAGCACTGATGTCGGTAAGTGCCACACATACCTTCATATGTACGAAAAGATAATAGGGGTGCATGTTGAAAAGATCTGCTGAAAACAAAACGGATGCACGGGCTCTTGTGGTGAATCAGCTTCACATTAGTAACAGGAGGATGCCAGCATGGTGCAGTCTCGATGCTTCATAATCAAGGTCGATGTGAAGCGCAGCAGCAGGAAAATAGGATGCTTTCAGATGGTTAGACCATTGAAAAGAAGGTAAAAGGAGTCGGTGCCCTTTTTTGAGCGCCCTATATGTAAAGGAAATGATATAGCCGATTGTTTTATCAAGATGTAAAATGGGGAAAATGCGGCGTGCACTGGAGGGGGAGCCACATCAACAACCACCCCTGCAGGCTGCGGTACAAGTGCGATGAAATGGCTTTGCAAAAAAATACCAAAAATCACGTCAAGGACATTGCAGATATAACAAACTACATCACAGAGTCTCATCTCTACTTTATAATGAGCCTCATTGTTTTAATTGGCAGTTCAGCACCACGGAGAGGTCAGGATTAGATGTGTGCGCAGGGATTAAAGGGGGAGTGGGGGTGGGGGTGCGGTGGTGTTCATACGTTTGATGCCGTGATCCCAGACGTAATAAAATCTAATCAACACCGCTTGGACTCCTTTCAGTGTGGATTAGAATCAAATACGCAAAGTCTCGATGTAAAATGCACAGGTTTCAGTGAAATTCTGAGATGCTTGAGGTTCAGATGAGGGTGTGACTTGTTTATCCTGGCATCAATACAAACCAAGTCTCCCTCCTAAAGTGCTAAATAAATGATAAAGCCCTTATTATAGGAGGGCCAGAACCATTAGAGCAATCAAGATTTGTTTCTTCTTTACAGTCAAAGTCAATAGCTACCAAACTAATAGACCCCATGCACATTAAAAAGTCAACACACCTCTAAAATATGTGGCAGTGTAACTACATTTGGTGGTTTTTATATTGAATGCAGTTAATATATGTTTGGATATCTCTGGTTTTGCATGTTGCTATTATTTGTTCTGTATTATTGTGGGTCTGTAATTAACATTGTTTTAAATGGCATGTTACAACTGCCAACTTCAATCTTTTTATTAGGATTTTATATGACAGATCAACACACTGTAATGCATAACTGTGAAACATGGTGTTGGTGGCATGTTTCTGTAGGGGTGCTTTTCTTCAGCAGGGACAAGAAAACTGATCAGAGTAGATAGAGAAAACCTGTTAGCGGTTGCAAAATACTTGAGACTAGATTCACCTTTCAGCAAGACAACGGCCCCGAACATACAACCACAGCCACAATAGAATGGTTTACATCAAAACGTAGGATATTTAACTTTTTGGCTTACATGCACAACATTATGTTTGGTGTAAAAATTAACAATCCATGCCATACTAAACACAACATGGTTGCAGCACCATGCTGGTTTTCTAGGGTGGTTTCTCTTAGCAGGGACAGAAATGCTGGTCAGAGCTGAAAAGAACATGGATGGAGCTCAATAGAGGACAATCCTGCAGCAAAACCTGTCAGAGGCTGCAAAAGACTTGGGCCTGGAAAGAGTTTTGCTTTTGTAGTGGATATTAGCGCTATAATAAATTATACGTCAATCTGTCTCATATCATCTATCAATCAGTCAGTTTTTTATGAAGCTGACTTGAATCCTTAACCTTCACGGGAAATGATTATTATCACAGATTTAAAAACACCAGGAGTTCTAATTTGTTTGCACAACTCATGCAGACAGCAAATGAAGAACAAGCAATATACTTCTACTAAAGACGTGAAGTGCCATTGGCAACAAATGCAGGATTAATTGTTATCCAGACTTCATCAGACTTTTATTAAACATCATAGGAAAAGATTTCTGCTTAATCTGATCTCTTGTCTCAATGAAAAAAAAGAGGAGGAAGGCCTCGAATTTCTCTTTTTTTTAAGACCTTGCTCATTTGGGTCCAGATCAACACAATAACACAACATTTTTCTACCTCATGTCATCAAAACATCACCATTTAAAATACTATATCAATATTCAAACTCCTTCCAGTCATACGAAGCACAACCATTCAAGGACAGCACATTCATTGAAAGTCTTATGCAGTCCCTGATAATAATCACAGCCCCAAAATAATCATAGTTATTCAAACTAATACAGCAAAGCTTTAGGAAAATCTGCCATGTGCGATAATATTGGTGAATTTTGCAATGGCGATATGATTTGGGATAACTTAATAATAGTGTTGATGTCTTTTTGCTTTGGGTTCATAGCAAACATAGACCCCAGATAACGAATAGTCTATCCAGCTAATAGAGTTGCTAATAAAGAGGCTTCGGGCTGGCATCTGCTGTTTTGGTTGTGAGAGTGTGAGAGAAACGGACCCAACCAGACCTCAGTAGCAGTAAAACAAATCAGAATTTTCTGATCTGGACCCAGCTGGGTTGGTTGAACTGATAATCGGCCCAACTGCAAATGTGTGCTGCGGAGAGCCAATCAAAAGAGGCTGGGACATGCCATCAACGGCAAGCTGACTTTTTAAAAACATTTTTTTTCTAACTACAGTTTTATGAACATAACACAAAACAGCATTGCGCATAATGCAAACTGTCACCTAAATAATTACAATCATGCAGCGATACAAAATAAACAAAACAACAGAGAGATACTCGGATATTCAAGACAACAATACAATAAATAATGAAGGGCCTTTTTAAAATAAACCAAACAATTCACACATTGAACAAAAAGTAATGAGACTTAATGGAATGAAATTATATTTCTGAATGAATTATTTCCCCCCATAGAATAAACCTATTTATAACATAATCTTAATGTTTCTTTGTGTGATCCAGTCCAAACATGATATGGTTTTCTGTTAAGATAGAAATAATTACATTTTAGATAATGCAACATTGACAGTCATTCCAAACCCCACAAATAAATTCACACCCTCCAATACATTTTATATAACACAATATAACATCAACATTATCCAAAACATATTCACTTGTAGGTTCAACTAAACATATTTTAAATTGCATCTCATTCATCTCATAAAGGAGAAAACAGAAATTGGTATTCTGAGACTATCTTCAATTACCGCCTCTTAGTGGTATGTTTGTTCCTTTAAACTGTCGCCTTCAACGAGAGTTTGATGGGCCCAGTTGGCTTCAGCTGGTTTGATAAATGCTGCAGCTCATCATCCCTCATCAGGTCCATGTGTTAAGTGTGCGAAGCTTAGTGTTTTAGTCGTGAAACAAAAACCCGTCTGTTAGTGAGATCTTTTATAAAAGTTGTTTCGACAGTAAAGTCGTGTAGTGTGTCCCCAGCTTCGGTTGTAGTTTCTTAAAGACTCGGCCACCTTACCACCTCTTTACCTTACAGAACCTTTTATGCTGCATCAAAGAAGTGTCACCAAAAATATTACAGACACAGATAGGTTGAATGCATGGTGATTAAATAATTAGCTAACATTTATTGCGGTCCAGGCAGGTCATCGTGATATACATATTGTGTACAGTGATATTATGACAAAGGTAAATTTGCTATATATTGAGAAGCTCTAATTTAAACTATATGCTCTTTATCTTGCAGTCCTCAGACCCCA
Organism: Girardinichthys multiradiatus; assembly: GCF_021462225.1. Classification (NCBI taxonomy): domain Eukaryota; kingdom Metazoa; phylum Chordata; class Actinopteri; order Cyprinodontiformes; family Goodeidae; genus Girardinichthys; species Girardinichthys multiradiatus. The sequence continues at coordinate 23,179,028 of NC_061795.1, read as the reverse complement.
AGGTCTCAAGTTTGGCTAGGAAAAATATTTTCTTCTGGGATACTGGAAATAACTTGTGGTTAAAACTAAAGGTTAAAATGTCACATATTTAAAGGAAGAATAACACTACATCCTCCAACAGTACAAAAATCCTAAACATATAGCCAGAGCAAAGATAGAGGAACATGTACTAAAATGTCCTAATCAAAGTTTAGACCTAAATCCAATTCAGAATCCATGGCAAGGTTTAAAAATTGCTGTTGAGATGTACTCTTGAGCTACTAAAACAACGCTTGAGCGATTTAGAAAAGAAGAATGAGCAAAAAGTTCAGTCTCTAGATGTGCAAACTGCCAGAGGCATACCCAAAATGCTTATTGCTGTAATTGCAGCAAAAGGTGCTTCTACACAGTATTGACGTAGTGGGTATTGAATACACATGCACTCACCACTATTCAAATTTTTATTTATAAAAAAAATACAAAAATCATGTATAGTTTTTAATAATTCACACCTTACAATTATGGTCTACTTTGTTTGGGTCTGTGACCTACAATCCAAATAAAAGACACTGAAATTTGTGATCATGATTTGACAAGATGTAAAAAAAAGATGAAGGCATGTTAAAACTTTTGCAAGGTACTGTATTAATCAAGTGTGTCAGTTAACTAATTATTTATATTATACCCAAATACAGTAAAAAAAAAAAACATAGATTCATCATTCATTCAAAACAATCAAAATGAGTAGTATTTATCTTGAAAATGTAGCAAGAATGAATTAAAATCAAAACATCCAGTAAGGAAAATAGTTCCACTTTAGGGTTTTCTGTTATTTATCACAAGTCTTTCTTCTTGACTACTAGAAAAGGGGAAAAAAAGCATGCAAACAAATTTGTACCCATGTTCGGCCTCTGTTCTGCCATATTTCAGACAAAACAAACCTTCCCCATTAAAATCAAAAAGAGTGGTGCACAGTTGGAGTTTGCTCCGAGGAATAAACTCCAACTGAGGAGGCACTCAGTGACACTTCAAACATTTCTAAATATGTGGGGAATTTTTCCAAATATAGTTGTTTCGGGTTGTAGTCTGAACTGACTTGAAGCATTTTTCCAGCTAGTTTTTCCTTTTCTGCAGGTTCTTAGGTGGAAGCTAGTGCAGACAGAAGCAGGCAAGACAACAGAAAACACATTACATTGCAAAAAGATGGCTGAGATTATGCTTTTGGGTTAGATAATGTGTAGAATGAGGTGTCTTATTACAGAATAAGAAGCCTTTTGCTTATTCATAAACCAGGGTTTGTTACTGTCTGGTACTTTTAATATAAGCGGTTATTTCCTACCCAAGTGATGTTATTAAAAGTGCAGATTAAGAAACTTTTAATTATTCTTTATTTAAATTAAGTTCATTAGTGATGCTCTGGGAATGTGCATTTGAAAATGTCAGCAATGGAAAAGGTTGTTCTGTGTTATTTAATGAATCTAAAGCGGAATTTTCAAAGCTAAATGTTTATTTTTATGCTATTTTATGCTGGGCCACTCTAAACCAAACCTTACACACTCAATGTTTTTTTTAATGATTGTTATAATCAATATCATACTCTATACAGCTTGTATTGGAAATGCATCCATGTTTTTTTACTGTTTGCAGGGTTTAGGGTAGCAAACACAAAGGGGCCAGTTATGGCTCATGGAATAAAGCCAGGAAACATGTCCAAAGTCTTGGCTCCCAGTCCTCCGTTTTGCCCCGGTGCATTACCTACAAAACCGAGCCAGGAGGAGCAATCAGTGAGCAAGGAGACTCAGCGACCACCTAGTTCTTTGGGGAACGACAACAATGACCAACTGGCTCCTCCTGCTCCTTCAAAGCACTTTTACATGAGCTGCGACCCGAGTCCGGAGGACATGGAGGATGCCTGCTCCGAGTACGACAATGTGGGCTCTGACGTTGAGCAAGATTATGACGAGGTGCTGCATTTGAACAGCCAGGGCCCCATCAACATGAGGTATTGCAACCAGCACAGTCCTGGGGGTGTGGAGCAAGCAGAAGAGAGTCATAAGGATCCTACTGCTGACCAGATCACTCAAAAATCTCATCAAAGCACCAAGAAATGCGAGCGACCACAATCAGATGGTAAACCGTACAGGATGGGTCACCGTTTTAAGTCACATTGTGCTCCCATTGCTGGAGATGAAGCAGAGGGGGGGATGAAAATAATTCAAGGAGACAGGTTCTTTTATAAGGATGGAGATGACTTTGAAGAGGTACTGGACGGGGCCAGATTCATAGAGGATTTAGATGAGACAGAGATAAATGTTCAAAGGCCCACCAGCTTTTATCAGGGTATTGAGAGTGAAAGAATTAAAAAGGGAGCTCATGAAAGAAAAAGAGAAGATGAAACTCGCATACCAAGAAATCACAATTTATCAGGAGCTGGTAGGAAGTCTGAGCCATCCCGTGTGGGGCCAAAGGGTAAAGAGCGTCAGGGTAAAGGTCGAGGAAGGGGGGTTGCAGGAGATGAAGCTCAGCACAGCAGCACTGAGCAGCATCCAAAGACTATGTCTAAAAAGTCCGTTGTGAGGTCCAAGGATCGGCCCGGTTCCAGCAAGCACCATCATCCTCCGCCAGCTCGTCGAGCTCAGTCACCCCCCGACCCCCAGAGAACCCTGCCTCACAGAGAGATTCCTCCTGTTTCTGGACCCCATCCCTCGCCCGCTGACAACCAGGAAAGTGAATCCAGGCCGATCAAACCATTTGTGGCTCCTCAACACACAGCAGAACAACAGAGAGAGTCCCCCGAGGAGAGGCAGAGAGGTTCCGCGAAACCCGAGCAGGTGAGGAAAACACTCAGTTTCTCTCTCACCTCTAACTGTCAATGTTTTCCCCAATCAACAATCACCTTTTCTGCAAAGTGAATATAATCATGTTGATTAACATGCTTTTACATAGAAGCTCATGGCAAAGTATTTTTATATGTCAACCAACTTAAATGTATTTAAATAAGATTGCATGTGAACACAAACTAGTGCTAATTTTAAAGTGGAATGAAACTTTTACATGGTTTTCAAATATTTGGACTCAAAAGTATGCCGTGCATTTGTATTCAGTCCCCTTTACTCTAAAACCACTACATAAAATCCTGTGCAAACAAATTTCCTTCAGAAGTCCCCTAACCAAATGTAAACAAATATAAACCTACTAAATGATGTCTATTCACTGTAACCGAAATGCTGGGCAAGAGGAGCATTGATCAGAAGGATCCAAGAGGGAAATGGTAACTATGGAGGACCTGCAGGCATACACCTCAGGTGGGAGTGTCAAATCTGGCCTTTATGGAAGAGTGGCAAGAAAAAAGACTCAAATTGAAACTTTTGGTTTCAATGCAAAAAAACAATGTTAGAAAGAAAACGAACTGCATTTCACTCTGAAAACACAATTACACAATCCCCAATGTTTGTGATAGTGAGAGCATCATGTTGTGGGGATGGCTTTCTTCAGCAGGGACAACGGAGCAGGTCAGAGGTAATGTGGAGATGGATAAAGCCAAATACAGGGCAATCCTGGATGAAAACCTGTTAGAGGCTGCCAAAGACTTCATACTGGGGTTGAGTTTCTTTTTTCTGCAGGACAGCAACATTTAGCCAGAGCTACAGTAGAATAATTTAGATTAAAGCAAAAAAACATCCTAATATGACCCAGTCAAAGTAAATACACTAACCTAACAGAGTACCTGTGGCAAGATTTAGAAATTGATGTTGACAATCTGACTGACCTTGAGCTATTTAGAAGAGTAGAATTGGTAAAAGGTTTTTAGATGTGCAAAGCTGTTAGAGACGTACCTCAGAAGACTTGCAGCTATAACTGCACTAATAGGTATTGTTTTCATAGTGTTGTTGCAGGGGGACTGATGCAGGGCTCTGTATGTGCTGTTCGCCACCTTCTTACCATGCTGCTATTTACTCTATAATTTATGCCAAAGTATTTCCCAAACTTTGATGTGTTTAAATATCAGGATCAGGATGAGAAGCCAAGCACAGACATGATGCCTGAGGAGGTGGCAGAGCAGACAAAGGAGCCTCAATGTCCAGAGCCGGTCTCTGTAGAGGAAAACAACTCTCCCATGGTGAAAATTTGTTCTTTTCAATTTTATGGTGAAGTTTATTCAGTTTTGCATTTTTCTTATGTATTTCCAAATACTGACTTCACTATGGTTAATATGACTTTGTTTTGTCTTTTTTTGATTGATTACATTTTTGAGTCTATTAACTTTTCTTATTTTGATGACTTCTTTTGAAGAAATCACAGGAAGGGGCTGCTTTTCCCATCTTTGAGGATGGTAAATATTCTGGAGTATTACTACATTTAAAATCTGTTTCATTTAAATACATGCAGCAAAGGAAAATGTCTTACAATAAAGTGTTGCTTTGCCCCCTAGTCCCAGGTCCATGTGAGCCGGAGGATCTCATCGACGGGATCATCTTCGCTGCTAACTACCTAGGTTGCACTCAGGTGTTGTCCGATAAAAATCCGTCCAAGTCCGTGCGCATGTCGCAGGCACATGAAGCTGTCAGTCGCATCAAGGTAATCAGCATTCAGACAGACAGCCAATAGCATCTATTGATTTGATTTGTAGCTGTTTTAAATGAACGAATACGTTCTGTTTTCATCAGCTTGTTTCAACAAGAGGGAGCCAGTTTTGGCAATACATCTCTTTACAGGGGAACTTTAGTGGTGAACCAGCTTTTTTTCTTGTTTGTTTGTACCTTTCCACATGCTATACACTAGGCATTCAGAAATGCTGACATTGGGTGGCCTCTGTGACCATTTGAACACTCAAACTTGGCTGTGACCACGGTATTTCTGATTTGTCTGGTTGCTGGTTGCTAGAGAACCTTGGAGGTTCCTCAGTCTGGCCTGTATGGTTACTCTATGATCTCTGAGGTTCCTCAGACTGGCTTCTCTGGTTGGTAGAGGGTATTGGAAGTTTTTCAGACAGGTCCTTAAAGGTTTCTCAGTCCGGCTCTTCTGGTGGCAATAAGACATTGAAGGTCCCTCAGTCTGGCCTCTCTGTCTACAGGTTCTTGGAAGTTCCTCACACTGGCCCTCCTGGTGGGTGGATGACCTTGGAGGTTCTTTAGACTGGCCCCTTTGGCAGCTGAGTTATTATCAGTGTTGTTCCTGTCATCATCTGCCTCCACACACATTTAATAATTAAGTTGGTAAATGACCTTCCCCCCATAGTCCAATCACAGTCACTGAAGAGGGTATTTTTTCATTTTTAGGGATAACAGCAATTTTGCATGCCTTGTCTGGGCCAGTAGATGGTAGACATGTTTACTTAAAAATACTTTATGCATGGGAGATTTGAGGCGGCTGCCCTCTTCTCAAGGTGCAACCATGTAAGCCTTATAAATACAGCTATTTTTTTACAGCATCTACTATGACTGATGAACGCAATTGTGTTTTTTTTCTCTGCCCGAAATAATACGATAATGTGATATTTCTGCGTAGTCCTGAGTTTGTTTCCTTGTGACACAATGTGAATTCCTAAGGGTTAAAATTCAGTTTTAGGGTTCGCTGGTCTGCCAGTGTTTGAGTCAGCTGCATTGTAGAGTAATTAATTAAGCAAACACAGGAGCTTTTGCATGACTGGTTTTGCTGACCTCCTTCAGATCTGTGTTTTGATAAAAGTTTTGCAATTAGAGCATCTCTCTAAAGGACTGCAGAGTGCAATGTTGGTTTATAATTTTTACTTCACAGAGCCAAGATGAAGACTCTCAGATGATGACTGAAGTGGATCTCTTTATCTCCACTAAAGCTGTCAAAGTACTGAATGCTGACACACAGGTCAGTGACTCTTTTTGTGCAAGTCTGTGTCTATTATCTCAAACATCCTGACTATTTTCTCTGTCTGCAGGAGACAATGATGGACAGTGCCTTGCGGACCATCTCCTACATTGCAGACATCGGCAGCATTGTGGTTCTGATGGCACGGAGACGCATGTCTCAGGCTTCATCGGAGGATTTCTCTGAATCGTCTGATTCTGCCAGTGAAGGGAAGACTCAGTACAGAATGATCTGCTACGTCTTTGAGTCAGAAGATGTAAGTAATTGTTCCTTCATAGTGCTTTCAAAAAGTATTCATACTCCTCAAACATTTTTAGATTTTGTCAACAATCTTCGACGTGTTTTATTAGACCAAAATAACTAGGCTCATAATTGTAAAATAAAAGAAAAGGGATTTGTGGATCCTCTACCTTACACTTTAATTCAATTCAGTTTAACTTTATTTATAGCACCAATTCACAACATATGTCGTCTTAAGGTAGTTAATATAAAAAGTCTATCCAGTCCAATCATACAGACTCCAAAGTCTGTCTGATTCAAAGTCAAATACATAGGAGTAAAACGTTAAAGGCAGTTATAGCTCCTTCAGTAGCTTCATCTGGGACAGAAACACAGCCAAGCCGATAAACTCTGAGCCAGTTTTCAAGACTATGAAAGAAAACACACATAGTTAGTCACAGAAAAGCTCTGCCAATATGTTCAGGGCCAAGTGTATCATCTGTAGGAGAACATTAAGTTGTTGGCAGCCGCAGCTCAGCCGATGCCCCCCTCCAGGAAGGTGTCACAGCTAAGCACAGAGAGAGGCGTAGCTTCTAGGAAGAGAAAAAACAGACAGAGAACATAAAGTAAAAAATTTAAATGACAGGAAACAATCCAAAATTGCAGAGTAGTAGGAATTGCAGCCGAGTGAGCAAAATTGGTCATTATGTCCTCCAGCAGCCTAAGCCTATAGCAGCATAACTACAGAGATAGATCAGGATAACCTAAGCCACTCTAACTATAAGCTTTATCAAAAAGGAAAGTTTTAAGCCTAGCCTTAAAAGTAGACAGGGAGCTGGTTCCACAGGAGAGGAGCCTGATGACTAAAAGATCTGCCTCCCATTCTACTTCTAGAGACTCTAGGAACCACCAGTAAACCTGCAGTCTGAGAACAAGGGATTCTGTTAGTTATTTTGAATTCTCCTTCTGTACAGTTATCAACTACTCTTTCTTGGTCTATCCTATAAAATCAAATTAAAACACATTGAGGTTTTTGGTTATATCATGACAAAATGTAAAGAAAATCAAAAGAAATATATATCTTTTTGCAATTCAGTGTATATCACTGGCAATATCTTTTATTTTAGATATTTATGCTGGTGGTCACTCAAAGCACTGTGACCTTTCTCACTTCTTGGCTGTTGTCTGCCATGATAACCTTTCTTCTGAGTAGCTTTGCCAAAACACTACGTTTTCCAAAGGCACAGCTGATCGCACAGTCCATCGGTCAGGCTTTCAGCGTGGCCTACAGAGAATTCCTGCGAGCCAACGGCATCAACCCGACTGACTTGAGCCACAAACAATACAGTGACATCATCAACTCCCAGGAGATGTACCACGATGATCTTGTACACTTCTCAAACTCAGAGAACCGTAAAGAGGTGAGACATTCTTATTTCCCAGCAGAAATGTGAATGGATGGCTTCATAAGTGCTCTTTTATCCGTGTTCCAGCTGTATGTGGAGAAGCAGAAAGGTGAGAGCCTCGGCGTGGTGATAGTGGAGTCCGGCTGGGGCTCCATTCTGCCCACTGTCATCCTCGCCAGCATGCTGAACAGTGGCCCCGCAGCTCGGTCCGGAAAACTCAGTGTGGGAGACCAGATTATGTCCATCAATGACACAAGTCTTGTGGGACTGCCACTGGCCACCTGTCAGAGCATCATTAAGGTAAGGAGCACATCAGCCGAAGGTACCTGGTGTACCTTAAATCAGATGTGCAGTTCTGGTCATAACATTACACACACTTATGAGATTGTTTTGTTTCTTTGCCTGATCTGGCTTTTAATCACAGTCAGTGAATATTCAACAGGGTTTAATTGGGTTCCATCCCACAAGCTTATTCTTAACCTGCTTTAACTGCTTCAAAACCAGCTTAGATGAGTGTCTGGGGTCATTGTCCTGTTGGAAAACCCAGCTCTTCCGCCTACATGTTTTAATGACCTAGCCATTGATTTTAGAGGAAGTTAAATAATTTGGAGGTAGTCCTCCTTCTGTGTTTTTTTTCTCTGCTTTTTGCACTGTACCAGTACCACTAACCAGTACCCCAGGCTTGGTCAGATGATCTGGACTTTTAAAACAACTGTCAATATGCCCAAGTCTGGCTCTCCAAGCGAGTTCACCCCAAAAGAGTCTCCAGAAACCCTCAAATGTCATCATGGGACACCAGGCTTTTGGTGCTGCTGATGTGAAAGTGCATGCTTGTACAATCAGGAGACTGCACAAGTTTGACTTTTATGGATGGTGTGCAAGAAGGACACTTTTGCTCTCTAAAAAAAGGTTTGCCGGAGAGAACGTGAATAGAGACCAAAGCTTCTGGAATATTGTTTTGGACAAATGAGTCCAAATGAGAATTATTTGGACATCAAAACAGAGGACATGGACATGTTGGCATGGATCACATACAGCACAATATACCAACTTTAAGGTAAGGAGGTGGTGGTGTTATGGCTTGGAGATGATTTGCTGCAGCAGGACCTGACATCATAGAATCCTCCATGATTTCTACCATGTGTCAGATGGTGCTTGAGAAAAATGTGAGAACATCTATGAAAATTAAAAAAATATATATAAATTAAATCTAAGGCAGAACTGGGCACTGCAACATGACAATGGATCAAAACATACCAGTAAATACACCAAGGACTGGCTGAAATCTGAGAAATGGAAAGTCCTGGACAGTTGAAGCCCAGATCTAAATGACCTTGTGATGACATTAAGGCTCTATGCAACTGTTTTAATAAACTTCTTCCAGGGTTTGAAGAATCAGGTGAAAGTAAAGCTGAGCATTGTAAGCTGCCCCCCTGTTACTACCGTTCTCATCAAGAGACCGGACCTCAAGTATCAGCTCGGCTTCAGTGTTCAGAACGGAATTGTGAGTAAAACCCCAAGACTAAAGATCTCCAAACCTTTAGGGTCGGCGGTGGATTTCTTATGCATTTCGTGTGTTTGGTCAGATCTGCAGTCTGATGCGAGGCGGCATTGCTGAGCGAGGCGGGGTCCGGGTCGGACACAGAATCATCGAAATAAACGGGCAGAGTGTTGTTGCCATGGCACACGAGAAGATTGTTCAAACTCTGTCTGTCTCAGTGGGTGAGGTAAGACCTTGTTGGGCTGCAAGGCTGCAATTTTGCAGGCTGAGCCATGCAAATGAGATGACACTTGGGCAGCAAGCATTTCAAGACACAAACCAGCAGAAATGAAGACAAACACTCAAGACAGATGTTTTGTTCAATGTTTTATTCAGAAACTAATCAAATCAAGTGTAATCGGTGCAGTTGAGAGGGGGATATCAGATCATAAAATTATCTAAAATACAAGTAACTCTAGGAAATGTAATTTATTTGCTCGAGTGTAAATGTCTGATTTGACTGTAACTTAAATAAAATTACGTCAACTTCTCTTTCTGATAAACACTTCCCCCTAGCGTTTTCTGACTTGTATTACATTTTAAATTCCTAGCATAAGAAACAGGTAGTTCTCCAGTTTCAACTAATAACCACAAATGTTATTGTATTTCCTTGAAATTCTATGTGATCAACACAAAGTAGTGTATAATTGTGAAATGGAAAGCTGGTGTGCATTTATATTCAGTGTTGAGGGTCATTCTCCTGCTGGAAGGTGAACCCTCACTTTATCATGAAGTCATTTACACCCTCTAAATAGTTTTCACATACTATCAAATCTGAAGAAACCTTCCTTCCTCTGCTGAACAGGCATGATTTTATGCATTTGGTGTAAAAAAAAAAAAAAAAAAAGCCATTCTGGGTGCTCAGTTTTTTTCATTTATCCCTGCTCATATAATGTTTTGCATGTGGGCCAGAAAGTTTAGATGGTCTAATTTGACCAAAGCACCTTCTTCTACATATTTTCTACTCTCTTATCATCTCTCCTCTTGTGCCAGATCAACATGAAGACGATGCCTGCTGTGATGTTCAGACTCCTAACAGGACAAGAAACACCAGTCTACATATAGAAACGCTGCATGGATCAGTTCTCTGGAGTTCTGGATGTCCGACTGTCATTAGGTGGTCCAGCAGGATGAAGGGAATTTATTTTTTATAACATTTTAAATTGTTTTGCTTCTTGTTGCAATGCTGTAAAGAACATTGTTTCCAGGTCTTATCTTGAGCTACATCATCATAATGGCCTTATAATGTGAATACCGTCTGTAGTACTGTACGTGAAGTAATGGTGTCAAAGAAAAGTAGCTTTATGGTCATGATTATTTTCTTATGAAGAGATAAACTAGCACATTTATTTTTTATTTAGTCATTTTTATAATGCGTATGGGGTTCAAAAATGTACTTATACTGTAAATACTTTGGGTTCCTCCTGGGCTTTGTTGGGAAGGCCATAACTACTCCTGCAAAATTACAGTATGCATGTGACTGTGGTATAATAACAGACCAGGGATTCAATCTCGATCTGACATGATAATCTATTACAGTAAGTATTAAAAGTCGACAAAGACATGATGTACAAAGGCACTGAACTCTGCATTATGGCGACGCTGAAGGCCAAAGACACACCTCTTGGTTAAGGAGATACAGTACATTTTGAGTGACAGAGAACAATAATGTATCAATATACTCATTACTGGCTGAATGTAATGAAGACAAAAATACAGTTTCTCTCTTAAAGTCATGTTTGTTTTAATTTAAAACTTTGCTGTAGAAAATACACTGAAAACGTCAAATACAAGGCAGAAATAAATACAACAGCCTGGATTACAATGATCAAGGTACATCATACTCACATGCAGTCAAGTTTCTGTCATACTTGCTATAAACTAAACCGACAAACATGTGCACTATGGTCTGAAGGCTTTTGCAATAAATTCTGAAATATTTTTCAGATTAATCGGAAAGGAGTTGTGTAAAGACTATTTGCATCATCCACATAGATTACTGTACCTAAGACACATGTACATTATAAGGATGGCTTAAAAAACATCTTTTAGTTGTAGTTTGCCCCCTAGAAAATAGACTTTACAAATTTAAACACCTATTTACACTTTCACACATAAAACAGCCTCACACAGATAATTACAATGGTTTGAACTTGGAAAAGTTCCTTTGTAACACATTCAACCAAATATTATTCAAGTATGAATCACGAGAGATTGCTGGATGGCTTTATAGACACTCCTGGAAAACACAAAGAAATTGTTAAAGTTAGAACCTTTGAAATCTTCGTTAGCAGGGCTTGCCCAAGGTTGTATGGGGCCCCAAGCAGGATTTGATTTGAAAATCACACCCAGAACAGCAGACAGCACAGATTTGGTGGAATCTGCGAGAGGTGGCCAAGTTTAATTGGCTGAGTTTAAGGGCAATAACTGGTTTATATTTGCTGAGATCCATTTGTGAACAAACCAAACTCAACACAAAGAAAAGTTCTCGTAGCGTCAGATTATAACAATGTTACCACAACAATTAAATAATAAAGATTATTCTTAGCACTTTTACAAAGTAAACTAGCCAATTCCTTTAAACCTTAAATTAAAATTATAAACAATTTAAAATCTTTTAATCCATTTATGTGGAAACACAAATAAAATTTTATGGCATTCTTATTCATAATAAACAAATATAAACATTTTAAATCTATGGTCTATGTAAACATTCAGGCATTTATTGGAGGCCCCTGATGGTTTGGAGGCCCTAAGCAACTTCTTGGTTTGCTTGTGCCTTGTGCCGGCTCTGTTAATTAGCAAATGGACACAAAAGTCCAATACTCAAGATTTAGGATTTTTATGTCGGGCTTCCTAAATCAATAAAGTATCAATAGCTTTTTTTTTTTTTTAAGAATGCATTTTCCAGCTTTTGTAAATATAGTGCACAGTTAATAATATAATATATATATAATATGTATAAGGCACAGACATGCAGGATGATGCTACTGATGGAAATTTCACCTAATTGCATTCCAACTTACTGGTGTAACTTTAGGTGTCACTGGTAAATTAATATCTCCATTAAGGAAAACAGAGTTCAGGTAGCCCTCTCGACAAGACTTATCCTTGACCTCACAGCTGTCGAAACCAGCGCTGAATGCCGCTTTTATCTTCTCTGGCATCAGAAAGTTCAGCATCACCACGAAAATCCCGACAATGGTGCACAGCAGTCCTGGAAGTCATCTCAGTCAGTAAAAATCACAACTCTTCTACGTAGTTTCTGTTTATGTACAACGCCCCCCTCAGTTATTAGTACCTCTAAGAGAGATGTGTAAAAAGCCAAAATTCATCTTCTGGTACAGTTTCATAATCTCACAATGAAAACTTTTGTAAAATTTCAACTTTAATTTGAGTACTTTTAATCAATTGAAAAAAAAATCCTACATTAAAAAATGTATTTGACAAAATCAGTGGTGCTACATTCACTGGGGGACAGAGGGCAGGGGGGCACTTATGCACCCGTGCATGGGGAGAACATGCAGACTCCCTGCAAAAAGATCCCAGACTGGGATTCATATCCAGGGCCTTCTTACTGCTGGGCAACAGGGTTGCCAATTGTGTAACAGCTGCATTTGCTTACAGAAGGCACTGTGACAAACCAAGCTGCGTGAGGACCTATGTTTATCCTACCGCCACGCATGATGGGGATAGTGGTGAGGGAGGTAAAACGAAAAAATCTCCAAACATCTTTGGTTATAGAACTGCGTGCCATCTTGAGACACCAAGTCTCCACAACAACCATCAGATGCTATCTACAGTAGGGTTTGGGGTGAAACAAAGGATGAATATGTGGGAAAAGACCTCCTGCCCACTGTTAGGTATGGTGGAAGATCTGTGATGCTTTGGGTTTGTTTCTCTTCTAAAGCACTTAACAATAATGTTAGAGTGCATGATATCAATGTTTTAAACTGATGGGGCATTTAAAATTTCAATCTGTTGACCTCACTGTCATTCAACACAGAAGTAGTTCAGCAGTAGCTAAAATCAGGCTTCTTCTATGGCCATCACTGTGATGTCCAACTGGTTGTACAAAGTATTAAAAGCAGGGGTGCCAAATATTTTGACACTGGTGTTTAATACTTCCTGCGAATGGATTTCCCCCACACTATAAATATCTTTCTGAAATTTAGTGTGCAAGATTATGCTACAGATGTAAAAAAGTTATTTTGTTTTAGTGCTTTTTACTCATCTTTTCCAGGGATCCCAATTACTGTGAAGGGAGCTGTCCAAAAACTGAGAATACACACCATAAAGTGCTTACCTGTAGCCAGAGCCAGCCAAAATGAATGGCTGTACTCTGTAACAAAGGAGTCTTCACCTATGGAGAAAACACACCGAGGCACATTCATGATGGTGGAGAAGGAGGCCATGGAGAAGAAGATGAAGGCAGCGGTGGCCATGGTCATGTACCCGGCGTAGAGAACAACTGGCAAGGAGAAAAGGATGTTGGCAAGCATCCAGCAGCAAAATGCTGTCCTGCAGATCAAATAATGTAGAGTTCTTTTAATTCTTGCTGTCAAACATGCGTGCCTCTATGTGTGTAAGAACATTAAAGTAGGAGTTAATAATTACCAGAGGGTTGCAGAGGCGAATCGCCCGGACTGTCTGTATTGAAAGATCATGCCACAGGGGCTGCCCAGGGTGAATTTCTCAACAATGTAGAGGATGGGGTTGGGTAAACCTTTCACCAGAGCTTGCTCATACTCTTCTTCAACAATGTCATGCCAGCTGAACATCTCATTGTAGTTAATGGTTTCATTAAACTGTACAATGGGATTGCCTGAAAGGAATGAAAACCACATGCTACAGTCAGCAGAGTACACCAAATTAACTCATCACTATTATTATATAAGGCACACCATCTCCACCCTAAACAAAAACTGACCCAAAATGCAAAAGATTGTCCTGAAAAGGTAAATCCACCCCACATTGCAAGCAGGTGCTGTAAGTCAAATGTGAGTGGTTAATTGTTCATCAGTGATAGTGCTTCAGAAAAGCAGGAGATTGGCAGCTTACTGGTCTAGATGCCGAATTGGAAAGATTTACATAATGATGACCTTGAGAGGGGTAATATGGCCATTTTCAAAACACTTCTATGGTAGGAAAGATTATGATGACCATTATAGACCAATGTCTTAAATATATGAAGCATCACTGCATGAGAGAAGCCACAAAATCGTCCCAAACATATTTAACATATTCTACACGCTATTAAAAGGTGTCTCTGCTTTTAATTCTACCTGCGAAATTTTACATGTGCCAGGACAAAATAAAACTGCACACCCCCTTGAATACGATATCCCCACTGTGAACAAAGGTGGTGGCAGCATCATGCTATGTGGATGCGTTTCTTCAGCAGTGACAGGGAAGTTGATCAAAGTGGATGGGAAGATGGATGGTGCTAAATAACGGTTAGAAAAACCGTTAGAGGCCGCAAAATACTTTAGACTAGGTTGGAGGATCAGTGCTTAGCAGGACAATTACCCTAAACATACAGCCAGAGCTGCAATAGAATGGTTTAGATCAAAGCACATTCATGTGTTAGAATGATCCGGTAAGCCCCAGCGAATCTCTGCCAGGACTTGGAAGTTGCTGTTCACAGCTATTCTCCATTCAATCTAAATGAGCTGGTGCTATTTTGCAAAGAAGTATAGGCAAGAATTTCAGTGCCTAGAGGACTTGCAGGTCTAAATGCAGCAAAAGGTGGTTTTGAAGCCATATCTTTTCACACCATTTTTTTTTTTTTTTTTGTAAACCCACGTGTCTTTTTCCACCACTTTACAATTATGCACCACTTTGTGTTGGTCTATCACATAAAATCCCAGTAGACTAAATTAAGGTTTTTGCTTTTAATAGGACAAAACAAGAAAAAGCTAAAGGTAAATGAATATATTTGCAAGGCACTTCGCAAAAAACTAAATCTTCCAATAGAAGACAGAGTATCTAAGGTGGCATTTAGCAACTTTCAAGACCTGTTGAGAATCAGAAGGTTTAAATTGTGTCCTCAGTTTGTATAATGCAACAAATGACAGTGTGTGTGCTGTCTTTTTATTACTGCATGTATTCCAAATGCATCCAGCAAGAATTCACGGCTTGCACAGAAATTTCTAAGACTGAGCAATCTAAGTGTGTAGGTGACCATTGAAAACAAAGACTAGAGCTGGTTAAGTCATTAAAGCGTTCAACACACAGGCAGTAAGAGTGACTCACCTCTAAGTGTCACGTTAATGCCGTACAGCCCAACATGCAGGCCAACCTCAGCCTGAATGACAGCATTACTGAAGGACTTGTAGGTAGCGTTTGTGGTCATCCTCGCCTCGGCCCAGCTGTTAGTGAAGTTCAAAGCTGCACATAAAAGACAAGAAGGTGAATAATGATGGGAGACAAAGAAGAATCTTATATTTCTCATCGATTAAAAATAAATACACAACCTACCCACTATAACCACACCTATAAACAAGCTGATGATTATCCTGAACATCCAGAAGAACCGCTGGATAAGAAGCAAAAACGTAGAAATGAAAAATTATTTCAAATATATAAAATAGCAAAGCAAAGCAAAACATTCATGTCTAATGCTCCTATTCTATCTCAGCAAACACAGATGGACAGAAGCTTTTGCACAGGCCATTCGCAGTGAGTCATATCACCTGATAAGTTGCACTCACCATCTTTCCTCGTATTCCTGGCAGGATGAGAAGAAGACCGACTGCCAGCATGAGGAAGACCAGAATAATGGTGAGCAATCGGCCGCTGACAATGAAGGCAGTCCTTTGTAGCGGGTAGAATGGGTAAATGTCGTTGTAGAAAGTCATCTTAGCTTCTGATCTAAGGATCCAGCCGAGACTACGTGGTGTAACAGAGGAGGCAGTGTTAGAGAGGGGGTTCTCACTTTCCTCCAGGTGCAAAGATAACAGTTTTACTTACAACTGATAAGGAAACTACCGCCCTGAGGCATGGCACATTATTAAACCTGAAGGAGTTGAGTTTACTGAGTAGCAAACTTTTCTTTGTTCTGTGTGCAAACAGCAAATAAAAAAGAACTCTAAAATGAACAGAGGATTACAGCCCCATCTGTGAGGTTGCTTCATTCAGTTATCCTCACGTTGACTATTCCTTGAATGGTTGCACCATCCTTTAATATTAAATGAACAAATTATATCATTTAAGAAACCAAAACAACCCAGAAGATTGTGTCTTACCTGAGATGTGCAGGACAAGCAGTGAAGAAGACAGACGTAAAGTCTGATTGTTAAGAGAACATACCCTACTTTTATAGCTGTGGACCCCCTTTGTGTCACAGAGGGGAGGAGGAGGAGGGGAAAATGCAAAGACCGGAATGCCGTGCAAAAAGAGGTGTGATCCCGACATGGATGGCCATTCCTTTTTGGTAAATAGGTCACACATGCAGTTTGGCTAAAGTTGAGCAACACGTGTAGGCAGTATTTCTCAGCTGCCTGTGTTCAAATCTGCGTTCAGCTACAACTGGTGAACATCTCTGCCTCTGCAGTGGGTGAGAATCAGTGTTTTCTCTTCCTTTTTTTAACTTTATGAGACTTAATGGCGGGATTTGTTGCCTTTTATTGTATTATTAAGCTTAGTAATAGAGCCGAACAAGTTAAGTTACTCATTACTGTTTCAAAATGCATTAGGCCTACCCAAATACTATGTTTTTCAATCTGCTAAATAAGCAAAGTTTCTAACAAAAAATATGAAAGTAACATTCCGTTACCTGCACGTAATCTTCACCTTTCAGAAGTCCTCCTTTCCTCTTGGCTTCATACTGAGGCAAGAAGCGCCTCTCGCATCAATGGATTTGCGTAAATGGGTTTGGAGAGTGTGCACAGTGGCTGGCTTGATGTTCATTCTCAGTGAGTGTGCTGCAGCGGCGTTTTAATCTCTAACCTATAAATTACAGGCAGCTGGTTCATTTTAGTTTGCACTGGCTGCAGATTCTCAAGGCGAATTAAGCTGGGAGGTGCCTCGCTTTGACGGCTGGTACAATAGTTTGGCACATCCCGAGCGCGGAGCCGTCGGTAAGTCCTAGCGGGCAGGCTGGCGCTCATGGTTTCACTCACCTGGTCTCTGACGCTGACTCTCTGCTCGCAGGTTCTCATCTGGTGCGCCTCGTGCCCGCGCGCTACTGGGACGGAGTCTACCAACCTGTGCACGAGCCTGTCCAGCCGAACGCACGCGGGCTGAGCAGGCTCCTGGCCGGGGGCCCTTCCGGTCTGCCCTCAGCGCGCAACCGGACCGTCCTGTCCCTGTTCTTCGGTAAATATGAAGGCATTCAATCTGTTTTAGAGGCTACTAAAAAAATGTACTGAGAAATATGCTTTTTTTTGTATACTTCATACAACAATAGTTATATCTGCCACAGTTATTACAGAACCACTCATTTGAAATGCTGCTTTTAATCAGTTATTAACTCAATACAGCACAGTATGACTGTTATACAGGATTTATCTTCACGTCGCACAACGACTTAATCTTGTTTATGGTTACTGGTCCAGTACTGCCTCTCATCGAGCTGGAAAGAGCTGGATGAGAGGCAGGGTAAACCCCTACAAGGTTGGCAGTCTATCAGAGGGCCAAAACAGACACACACATATAAAGAATTTTAGCCTTTTTACCTAAAATTACACCTGAAAGCAATTTAGACTTATCAGTCAACCCTAAATGAAGGCTTTGAGATTGTGGGATGAAGAGTATGTAGACAACATCTCGATATGAGCAGAGAGAGCATGTCAGCTTTACACAGGAAGGTCTTACCTAAGATTTGAGCCTTACTGATGTGAGATGACAGCACTGACTACTGCTCCATCGTGCACTGGTCCCCTCTTTCTTAAGTCTTTACTTCCTCTCCTAAAGTTTTCCATCTTTTCGGACTAATCAGTAGTTTTAGTGTAAGGTTAGGCACATAACTCTGTTTTCAGAGACCTTTAAATAAATTATTTAAAAAAAATCTTTTGTATAATTATAAAATTAATTTGTAATTAGTTAATGACTTTGTTATCTGAAACACTGATGAACAGGTTTCTTACATTGTTAATTTTGCTAAATTATTTCAGGTTATCACGTTGCTTTTGAAATTTTCGACTTGAGAGCTCCTGGTTGTCCACCTCAGTTCATGAACATCAAAGTCCCTAAAGGGGACCCCGTCTTTGACCACAATGCAACTGGGAAAGTACTGCTGCCGTTCCAGAGAGGACAATGGGACAAACTGTCCGGCCAGAGTCCCAGCAACCCTCGTATCCAGGTGCTGATTTTATTTCTTGTTGATGTTTAATCAGGGCTGCATTTTAATTGGTGATAATCTGTGCAACTCATGCAGGTGAACTCTGTGACTGCGTGGATGGATGGGAGCTCCATTTATGGTCCTTCCTCTTCTTGGTCTGACTTCCTGAGAAATTTCTCTGGAGGACTCTTGACTTCAGGGTCTGAGTGGAACATGCCAAATCAGGGAGGGGGACGAAATTTCATGTGGAGCGCTCCTGATCCATCCACTGGAGAACATGGACCACGGGGTCTTTATGGTGAGGTTTATTAAATTTACATTTTCTTTCCTCGCAGTGTATCAGATATTCCAATTTACATTTTCAGCGATATTATATGTTATATGACACGGGAACTAAACAAAAACTTTAACTGAAAACTAAAACACATTTGTCTCCTTTGTTGGAGTGTAGGGCATCCTCCTTTAGCACATATGCATGCCTAACAATGGGTTTCTTGCTCCTAACTCTCAACAGTTTAGTGACATTACCTGTATTTTTGTATTTTCAATTAATCTGAAGACCTAATTTAAAAATCGTACATGATCTCCTTATAGTTAAGAAAAAAAACTGGTCTTTCAACTGAACCTTCAAAAGAATCTAATCTATTCTTCCTCTGCATTTGGCAATAACCACCCAATCGATACTGTAAGGCTGTTGAAAGCAAAAACAAAAATAGTTTGTTATTAGTATTATTTCAGCTGTGGATCAGGGTTGCAGTCAGACTGAGTCAAAGGAGGCCCAGCTTGACGTGGGTTGTGACTCTTTTATAATTGTGTAAATGGTATGTCACTCTGACCACAGTAAATCCTTCTCTCTAAAACAAAGGACAGGTCATGCATGTGTCATAAAACCTGTGTTTTGTTGCATGCGTTGGAAAGTTGCGTAGTTATTATGTGCGGTTAAGTTTGAGGATGTTATCCAATTTTTGTCACATTTCTTGAACTAAATAAACCCACCAAATTATCTTTCTAATTAGTGATGGGGGATAATTATATAATTCATTAAATACTGGCTGATATTTGCAGAAAATAGATAAAGATCTTGATAATAGTTGAAACATTTGTGATATTTATGTTCTTCATATAAACTGCTTGTCACGTATTTGGCCTAGTCCTGTATGTTGTGTTGTGAATTTAATGAGGCTAATCCCACTGATGAAATAGCAAAACTTACTTGTTTGTGCCATCCTCCATGTCTAGAGTTGGGAAATGCCTGGGCCAACGAGAACTTGTTCACGGCAGCAGAGGGGATTATCTGGTTTCGCTATCACAATTATATAGCCACAAAGTTGCACAAGGAGCACCCGGAGTGGTCAGATGAGAAGCTGTTTCAAAACGCCAGGAAGACCGTAGTGGCCACCTTTCAGGTAAATTGAAAAGACTCTGTGTAATCCTCTCGCTGCAAAGGTGATGATTATATTTGCAATCTGGATGATGGACAGGAGGTTGTTAAGGACCAGCGCGTCATTTGTGACCAGTTGCAGCTCTGTCCTGCACGTACTCTTTTGAACAACAATGCATGCAATTTAGTTCGTATTTTTTAAAGCAGCAAATGTTACAAAAGGTTGTGACAAATGCAGAACCTCTAATAGGATTGCACTTTTGTAACATTTTGCTATGTTACAACCACAAACCTTAATGTATTTTACTGGAATTTTAGGTGACAGACCATGACAGAGTAGATGCATGCATACACATGAGTATGTCTCTACCAGCCTTTTCCACCTAAAGACTAAAATATTTGCCCTTTCTTTCCCTTATGTACTGCTACATATTCTCCCACGTGATCTATGGATCTCTGTAGCTCCTCCAGAGTTACCAAGGGCCTCTTGGCTGCTTCTCTCCCTATATAGGCTGTGTTTTTACTGAGATTACATCATACACAGTAGGAGTCTATTTACAAATAAGGTGACTTCTTTGGTTACACTACATTTTATTTGAGGCTACAAGAGTAAATAGGGCTGAACACAAATGTGATGGCGCAGGGGTAAAACGCGCAACCCATGTTTGGAGGCCTTAGTCTTCAACGCAGGGCATCACGGGTTCATGTCCCAGCCCTTTGACCTTTGCTACATGTCTTCGCCCCGCTCTCCACCCCTTTCCTGTCAGTTCACTGTCAAAAAATAAGAAAATAAAGGCCACCAGTGCCGCAAAACAAGACTTAAAAAAAGAAATTGAAGCTTCTGGTTGTAAGGTGATAAAATACAGAATTTGTTTTCCATATGAAGAGATTGTCAGGAATCATATAGACACGGAGGTTTTATGTTAGATGTTGAATTTTGATAGTTTAGAATACTTTTAAAAAATGGTAATGTCCATAAATGTTTCCTCACAGAACATTGCTCTCTACGAGTGGTTGCCAGTATTCCTCGGAGACAAAAAACTTCCCCCTTATCCAGGTAAGCATCAGCCAGCCAGCGAGCACGGGCATGCTGGTGGAGGGAATCAGGTAATGCACTAGTGACCACAATCCGTGGTGAGGTGAGCTACTTGTAGCGATGTTTGACAAGTATGTGCTCCATCAGCAAAACATCAGCCTGACTCTCCCTGGTCTGCTGAATAAGCGGCCACGGCTGAAGAAAGTTAAGGCGACTATAGTCAGAGGATACTTTGACCTTACTCACTTTTCTTTAGATGCTGCGGTTGTTTGCTGTTATGGAAAACACCGTGGAGATCTGCTTGCTGAAAGTTGTTTCCGTGCCTCATTTTTCGTGCTATTTTGTGTTTTTTCCTGTCTGCAGGCTACCAGAAGTTTGTTGATCCAGGGATCTCTCCTGAGTTTCAAGCTGCTGCCATACGCTTTGGTATTACTATGGCGCCACCTGGTGTTTACATGAGGTAATGATTCAGTGATTCAGGGAAGATTCAAAGCCTAGAATGTAGACCCTGTGAAGTAAATCTACTGTTTTTAGTTACAGCGGCTTGGCTTTTATTCTCTGCAGAAACAGAACGTGTCACTTTCGAGAGAGTATCAATATCGATGGCAGTACATCACCAGCAATGCGTCTCTGTAACAGCTTCTGGAAGCGGCAGGTAGCTATATTGAAAGTATACAATGGAAACGCTTTAAACTCCTCTGAATTTTTTTATTACTTGCTTCCAACAAGACAGACTTACTTGTGATATTTTAAAACAGTACGGCACAACATCTCAGCAAAGTTTCTTATGTTTTTTTTTTTTTTTTTGTAGTTTTGTTACTTCACTGCAAACAACAGTGTTTGTGCTTAAAAAGATAGCAAAGATGATGTAAGGGGCAAAAGATGGCGTCCGAAGCTTGAAAAACTCATCTGCAGCAGATGGATGGTTTCTGACAGTCATGTCTTTAAGAAATACAAAGAAGTTTTCATCTGAAAGCCCTTAAGAAATCATATTCAGCTAAAGAAATCAGAACAAATCCAATCTGGGACAGGTAAAAAACTAAAAACACGGGATGAGTCCAAAAGAAAAACTTTAGAAGTCTTCAGAAAGAATAAAAATAAATATTCAGTCAGACTGTATTTACAGACTGCCCCTCTTTATCCAGCCAAATGCAGCAGAAAGTAATTTAAAGTTAAAACAAACAAACAAGCACACAAAACAAATGAAAGTACATAAAAATTTTAAAGAAAATGTAAGAAAAGGGAAATCCAATCCTAGTCCTATGTCTCTTTAAGAAACAGAAGATGAGACCAATATATAAACAAAAAATTCTAAAACAGAAAAAAATAAAAATAAATATAAAACCATGTGTTGAACACATGCTTCAATTTTTACATAAAATTACAATATAACAGTTCCCCTGTCTTAATATCATATACCCCAAAATTGTTAGATTATTTACAAGGACTGTTTTTACACGTTAGAGAGATTAAGTATATTCGTTTTCTCCAGAGTGCCAACCTGAAGATAAGTCAAGATGTCGATGAGCTTCTGATGGGCATGGCATCTCAGATTGCAGAAAAAGAAGACAACATTGTTGTGGAGGACCTCAGAGGTTTCTTATTACTATCTGTTTTCTTCCACGTTGCAATTGTTAATACTGAAACGTTTATTTCAGTTCTAAAACGGTTTCCACTTTGATAGACTACATGTATGGACCTCTGCGATTCAGCCGCACAGATCTGGTGGCTTTGACCATCCAGAGAGGGAGAGACTTTGGTCTGCAAAGTTACACTGAGACGAGAAGAGCTCTGGATCTGCCTCCTGTAAAGACGTTTGAAGAAATCAACCCTGAGCTTAGCAGCATCAACCCACAGGTCTCCTATAACATGGCAACAACCAGAGATTGATTTATGACTTCCTGGACAAAATAATCTGGGCAATTAAACTTTGTTGTTTGCTCTGCTTCAATAGCTGCTGCGCGATGTTGCAGAGCTGTACGGCGGAGACATCCTGAAACTGGAGCTCTTCCCTGGAGGATTGCTGGAGTCCACTGACGGTCCTGGTCCAGTTTTCTCTGCCATAATCCTTGATCAGTTTGAGCGCATCAGAAACGGAGACCGCTTCTGGTTCGAGAACAAGCAGAATGGGTAATCCTGAGGACTTTCCACTCTAACTGGAGATATTTTTAATAGAGCAGCTATCTCTATGGTTGCGGCTATCAGTCAACTCGTATTAATGTGTCCTCACTGTGGGGACATTTTCAGGTTGTTTACAGATGAGGAGATCCAGACAATCTGCAACGTCACATATCGTGATGTCCTTATAGCGGTCACATGTGCAGAGCCCACTGATTTACAAAGCAATGTGTTCTTATGGATGAATGGTAACAATTAACACATCTAATATAACAATTGTTTTTATTTAAAAATATCTCCTACAAAAACTGACGTCTTCTCAGGTGACCCCTGTCCTCAGCCCACACAGCTGGATGCATCAATGCTGCATCCGTGCACCAATGCTACAAAACTTAATTACTTTGATGGAAGCCAAGCAGGCTTTGGGATCTCCATCATTGTTATGTGCCTCTTCCCTGTTGGTCAGTATAGTACTCTGTATTTATTTGCACACTAGGAACACTGATTTCTGCCGTCAACTGTATTTTGCTTGTGAAACAAATTATTTTGCCTTCACAGTGAGTTTTATGGTGGCATGTCTGGTCGCGTGTCTTCGGAAGTACAGGTACAGGAAGTTTCAGAGAAGAAAAGGAAAAGCTGGAGACAAAACAGAGGAGCCAACTCTGGGGATCTCTGGTATGTAACCTGTGGGGTTTTATCATTTATTTGTGATGGTCATTGTTGAGTAAGAATTGGATTTTACTGTAATTGTTTGTTAGCTTTAAAAAGAGCATTTGTAAGCCCCGGCCATGGTGCCCTGGTCTTGATCTGCAAAATACTCTGGATTTAGAAACAAATTATATAAACCAAGTCTCACAAGAGGGGTGGTGGTTGTGCAAGACCAAAATGCAGGAAGGGGAGGCAGAGGTGGAGCAAAAAAAATGTGTTTAATAATATAAAAAGAAACTTACAAAAAGAAAGGTCAAGGTCCAAAAATTCTACAAACGCAGTTATTTCACTTCATTTTATTTAAGCGTGTCGGAGTGTGGTTGGGGGGTGGGCGGTGGGATCAACCTTTAAAAATATTTTAAAAACAACCTTCTCCTTCTATATTTACAATTATGAAACACTCTGTGTTCGTCTATCAGATAAAGTTCCAGTGAAATTTCTTTTTTTTGCTTTTATTTCTTGAAAACTTCCCATAATCCTCCCGTATTTCTCTGTTCATTTTGTTCTTTTTCTCCAGCATATGAGTGGCAGGGTCATAACAAACAACTCCATCCAGTCAGTGTAGAGATTGAAAACAGGAAGGTGCAGGTGTTTGACAGATCTGGGGCCATGCACCGCTCCCTCAGTCTAAGAAACCAGGACTACTTGGATGTCTTTCTTTCCAGCAATCATTGCCATAAAGCTCTGCTGCTCAAAGTACCTAAAGAGTATGACCTGGTAAGTTGCTCAAGACTGATTTAAAATGCAGCTACAGTCCAATTTAATGTTGTGCAGACAGATTTTACTTCTTATGCTTTTCCTCAACAAAGTGAAGATATCGTTGCTTTAGTGTTGCTGCCAGCTTAGTCCCTAAACTAAGCATGACACAGCAGATATATCTGATCTCCATCACTTTTATCTTTTCACATTCAGGTGCTTTTTTTTGATGATGAGAGTAAACGTTCAGAGTTCATAAGCCAACTGCGCCTGGAGCTTGAAGACATGAGACAGGAGATTAGAGTGAAGGAGATGAGAGAGAGGGAACTGCTGAAGGAGGCTCTAACCAAAGAGCAGAGGGCTCAGATTGTGGAAACTTTCATTCGCCACGCTTTCTCCAAGGTACAATCAGCCTCAGGATATTTACCTCACACGCTGCTCTCTTACAGCAGGAGCAGCTTTAGGCTCACCCACAAAATATCATCTGTTGATGTTTGAGGTCAAACTAGCTCCGACCTCAGGCCAAAGGAACTAATAGGTGGTTTGTTTTGACTCAGACCTCCTATGTGATGAGGTCTGAGCTGAGCCTCAGCTGACGTTGGCGATATTAAGCTATGATGACAAATAACTCCGTCCGTCACTGTCCTTCTGATGAGCAGGTTTTGGAGATAGAGAAGTGTGATGCTGGAGACATGAGCGGCATCTCCAGAAAACGAGCCAGAGAGGTTCTGCAGTGCGAACTGACGGCGTCAGAGTTTGCTGACGCGCTCGGACTGAAGCCCGACTCCTTATTTGTGGACTCCATGTTCACGCTGGCTGATAAAGATGGAAACGGTTACCTCTCTTTTCAGGAGTTTCTTGATGTTATTGTCATCTTTATGAAAGGTAAAACTAGCAATTACAAAAACATTTCACCTTTTTTGCCTCTTGATGAGCTCACATTTACACACATCTAAAAATAATGGATGGATTTTTTAGTTTCTTGCTGAATTATTTATAAAAGGAAATATAACAAAAAAAATATGATATTACCATTATTTTCTTCAACTCAGATGAAGTCCTGTTTATTGCTTTAGTTATATTTTAGGAGTAAAAGCTGCAGCACCTTATATACAGGTCCTTCTCAAAATATTAGCATATTGTGATAAAGTTCATTATTTTCCATAATGTAATGATGAAACTTTAACATTCATATATTTTAGATTCATTGCACACTAACTGAAATATTTCAGGTCTTTTATTGTCTTAATACGGATGATTTTGGCATACAGCTCATGAAAACCCAAAACTCCTATCTCACAAAATTAGCATATTTCATCCGACCAATAAAAAAAAGTGTTTTTAATACAAAAAACGTCAACCTTCAAAAAATCCTGTACAGTTATGCACTCAATACTTGGCTGGGAATCCTTTTGCAGAAATGACTGCTTCAATGCGGCGTGGCATGGAGGCAATCAGCCTGTGGCACTGCTGAGGTCTTATGGAGGCCCAGGATGCTTCGATAGCGGCCTTTAGCTCATCCAGAGTGTTGGGTCTTGAGTCTCTCAACGTTCTCTTCACAATATCCCACAGATTCTCTATGGGGTTCAGGTCAGGAGAGTTGGCAGGCCAATTGAGCACAGTGATACCATGGTCAGTAAACCATTTACCAGTGGTTTTGGCACTGTGAGCAGGTGCCAGGTCGTGCTGAAAAATGAAATCTTCATCTCCATAAAGCTTTTCAGCAGATGGAAGCATGAAGTGCTCCAAAATCTCCTGATAGCTAGCTGCATTGACCCTGCCCTTGATAAAACACAGTGACCAACACCAGCAGCTGACACGGCACCCCAGACCATCACTGACTGTGGGTACTTGACACTGGACTTCTGGCATTTTGGCATTTCCTTCTCCCCAGTCTTCCTCCAGACTCTGGCACCTTGATTTCCGAATGACATGCAGAATTTGCTTTCATCCGAAAAAAGTACTTTGGACCACTGAGCAACAGTCCAGTGCTGCTTCTCTGTAGCCCAGGTCAGGCGCTTCTGCCGCTGTTTCTGGTTCAAAAGTGGCTTGACCTGGGGAATGCGGCACCAGTAGCCCATTTCCTGCACACGCCTGTGCACGGTGGCTCTGGATATTTCTACTCCAGACTCAGTCCACTGCTTCCGCAGGTCCCCCAAGGTCTGGAATCGGCCCTTCTCCACAATCTTCCTCAGGGTCCGGTCACCTCTTCTCGTTGTGCAGCGTTTTCTGACACACTTTTTCCTTCCCACAGACTTCCCACTGAGGTGCCTTGATACAGCACTCTGGGAACAGCCTATTCGTTCAGAAATGTCTTTCTGTTTCTTACCCTCTTGCTTGAGGGTGTCAATAGTGGCCTTCTGGACAGCAGTCAGGTCGGCAGTCTTACCCATGATTGGGGTTTTGAGTGATGAACCAGGCTGGGAGTTTTAAAGACCTCAGGAATCTTTTGCAGGTGTTTAGAGTTAACTCGTTGATTCAGATGATTAGGTTCATAGCTCGTTTAGAGACCCTTTTAATGATATGCTAATTTTGTGAGATAGGAATTTGGGGTTTTCATGAGCTGTATGCCAAAATCATCCGTATTAAGACAATAAAAGACCTGAAATATTTCAGTTAGTGTGCAATGAATCTAAAATATATGAATGTTAAATTTTCATCATGACATTATGGAAAATAATGAACTTTATCACAATATGCTAATATTTTGAGAAGGACCTGTACAGGGGGAGAAAATAGCAAAAACAGAAGTCTGTTTAGTGAATGTTGGCATGTAAGGACAAAAAGTAAGTAATTAATAAAGATATTTAGAAAATTGAGAAATTGTAATGATTAAGGAATTAATAAATATATAACTATAATAAATATTCATATATATGATAATTCAAAGAAAACTGCAAATATATGCATTCAATGACAAACAATAACACGCACACATATATATATATATATATATATATATATATATATATAATTATTTATTGTTGCATTAATAGTAATAATTATTAGTATTATTGAATGGGAAACTGATTATTTAATATTTTTATTCTTCATATGTTAAAAGTAACAATCCATTTTGAGTTTATTTAATGTCACTTGTGAAAATTTGCATCATAGAATCCAGATTGGTCTGCAGTTGAGTTGCTGTGGTAATAGTTAAAATTATTTAATAACGAACATGGAGGAAATATATAAATATTCAAAAATATTTATGATTTATAAAAAATAAATTTAAGTTTCAATCAATTATTTTGAAATTTTTGAGTATTTAAGACAAGTACACGCTTTAAGACAATTATACACGCTGTATAATTGTTGATATTTTTCTCAGTTGTAAGTATTCGAATGTTTAAATTATGACATATTTAAATATTTAATTAACAAATTATTTATTTTTCCGCAGATAATGTCACTGAAATATGTTTTTGACTACAGGGTCTCCGGAGGAAAAATCCCAGCTCATGTTCTCCATGAATGATATTGGTGGAACTGGTTACTTATCGAAGGTGGAATTTGCCAGGATGCTCAGGTTTCAGCAACTCTTATCTTCCTCTTTTTCATGGCGGCACAGTGTTTACTTTGCTGTTTGGCTGGGTCGTCCTTACCCTTTAGATGATTTGCAGGTCTTTCATTGAAATCTCCAACGGTGTACTGTCAAAGGCACAGGCAGAGGACGGCATCAAGGCCATGATGCAGGCTGCAGGCTTTGATAACAAGGAGAAAATCTCATGGAGGGACTTTCACTCCCTTCTGAAGGACCATGAGAAAGAGCTACAGTTCGCTCAACTCAACGTCAAAGGTTTGAGAAAGTTTAAGATCTTTATTTGTTATTTCTCTTCTTTGACCTTATCTGATCCATTTCTGTGTTTGTTTGGTGCACAGGGATGGAGAAACAGGGGAGGAAACGCCTGAGTCGAGACCAGAGAGTGTCCTTCATCCTTCCAGCAAACAGGTAAGAAAGTAGCACAGGCTGTTATTTTTTGATGCAGAAGGTATACAGTGAGCAACTATTGCTAATCACTGATATATAACAATCAAGATCATAAGCTGCTAACAGTTTTATTTGATTGTTATTACAGCAGTATTAAATCAGAAGGCCTGGAGCTACGAAGACGGAAAAAGTAGGCTTATTTTCTGATTTCTCTCTGAATAAGAAATAATGCAATGGAAGACATACAGTATATAGCGACCCAACCACATCAAGCAAACCCAGATAAATATTTTTTAGCAATTCCCATAACAAAGTCAGTGTTTTAAATGTTACAATGACCAGGTTAATAATTTTTTTTTTATTTGATTTAAAGGTGTAACGATCAGGCTTTTCTTGGTTAATAGAGATTTCTGGTTTTCTTTGAAGTCAGACCTGCAGGTTCCGATTTGAACGGATTCAGATTTTTTCTCTAAAGACTATAACCAATTAAAGGTAATAATGTGGTTTTTTTATAGAGGTTACAGTTTGGAATCCAACAGAAAATGAATGAATAGCAAGATTATCCCCATTACCCATTTATCCTCCATTTATGCATCAAAACATATGCTTTAAAACTTTGTATATTTTTCCAAATTCAAAGTGCTCAAAGGTACATGTTGGTTGCTACATTTCAGATTGGAAATTGTGTGACTTCTCAGTTTTGATGCATTATATAAATCCAGGAAAAAATCAGATCAGAGCAGATCAATGAAATAATGGCCAATTCCAATCTCTGGCCAATGGATCAGTGCATCTGTGCTTATATTGTTCACTGGCTGATTTTAAAATATGCAACTGTAAAAGTTCACTTTAAGCAAGCATTTTGGTCAGTTTTCTAAATAAAAGACTGTGCAAAGAAAATGGCTTTACAGTGTCACCGTCTGTTTCTCGTGTTAATTACGATCAGAAAATACTTCCCATACACACAATAAGCCCATTTAAAAACTGGATAATCACAGAAGAACATCTCACCAGTTTGTTTATTTGCAGGTTAAGCATTAAGGCCCCAGCTGTCTATGTGAAGCCTAAACGTGAGCAGTACATCAGGAACCCTGTTCAACAGACAGTCCAGCAGTTCAAACGTTTCATCGAGAACTACCGTCGTCACATTGT
This sequence comes from Girardinichthys multiradiatus, assembly GCF_021462225.1. Taxonomy (NCBI): domain Eukaryota; kingdom Metazoa; phylum Chordata; class Actinopteri; order Cyprinodontiformes; family Goodeidae; genus Girardinichthys; species Girardinichthys multiradiatus. Next base: position 23,149,735 of record NC_061795.1, on the reverse strand, counting down.
TTGTTTCATCATCGTGTTTGGCATCACAGCCGGCGTGATCACTGAGAGATCCTACTGTGAGTGGAAAACATCGGGCCTTGCTAATTAATCCTACAGCACCCCCACACTATCATAGGCCCTGGTTATTATGGAAAGCTGCAGTTCCCTGGCAATCTGGTGGCAAACGTGGGTCCTTGTCTGGTCTTGTTTGTCACAGTTCCAGTTTAAAATCTTTTAATTATTGCTCTGACTGTAATTGAGAAGACTTTTTTTTTAATGTTCTCATTTCTTGACTTATCAAAAGCAACAGATATTTTCCTTATTCAATGCGGTGTTCGCTTGTCTTTCTCATTTTGAGAAGTGGCTCAGAAAATGGCCCTCATCCTAGAATCATCTTGTTTTCAGCACTGGATCATGCCACTGCCATGGATTTACAATTTACTTCTTAGAAAGCTTTTTACAAGGGATTGCTAATAATTATGTAGGACACTGTAGTTCTTAAGTAGCTTTATGCCTTTTTTGTCATCATGTTTAATAAGACACTGTGTTCAGTCTATAGTTCACAGGCAGAAGCCACTGGTGTGCCTGAGACCACTGTGATGGGCATCATAGTCGCTCGCGGCACAGCGGCTGGAGTCTCCTTTCTGTATCCCTACATCCTTCTGACTGTGTGCCGTAACCTCATCACGCTGCTAAGAGAGACCTTTCTGAATCGTTACATCCCCTTCGACGCTGCCATCGACTTGCACCGCATCATGGCCATGACTGCCGTCGTCCTCTCAGGTCAGTGTGGGGGTCTTCCGATTTAATAAACCGAAGTTAGGTTAATGTACTGCGGCTGCTCTTTTTGTAAAATCAATGCATTTAAAAAAAATGTTTTGTCAAGAATATGTTAGAACACAAGATAACAATAAGACATACTACATAAAACCAACCAGTTATTTTGTCAAGTTTTGGGCACTCTCTTAGTTAGTTGAGAAATCAAAAGTTTATTATTTTTAAGTTGTGCAGTTCCCTCAATTATGCCTATACATTTTCAGGAGATGCACTGATAAACGTTTAAGCTTTACACAGAAAAAAAAGTGCAACATTTTTTATTCTTACATAAATCCAGTGTTTAGTGCCAGTTTATACATAATTATTTCTAAGTTAGGTTTATTCAGGTTAAACCTGAGTTAATGCATGGCTAACGTCCTACACAATCAGAATCATATCCACAGTCTGAACTGGGCAGCTTAATGGCAGCAGGTTATACCAAGGATTCAATCTCTTTAATGAGATGCCAAGGAAAGGGTCTCCATTTTCTCCTGCTATGTGAAGCATGAAGAGAAACACAGCACTGCCCCTCCCCTACCCGTTGCTACGCACTGCCCGTCAGCTGGCTAAAAGAAGGCTACTACCCTTCTCTCAGACATGCAACAAGGAAAAATTTTATTGTTTTTAAATATTTCCATTTAAAAAATGGACCGGCATGGTGTGAAAATAAAAAGGAACGAATGAGGTACGATTAAATTTGAATTTGTTGCTATTCTTCATCAAGATGTAAAAAAAAGTGATGAGGAGATAGCAGGAGTAAATGATAACTCTTGATATTCGAAAGTAAAGTGGTTGTTTTTGCCAATAAAATGTAAAAGCTAATGTGCTTTGTGACATGAAATGTAATAAGAAACTGAAGAAAAAAATTATTTATTTATTATGTATTTTATAAATATATTTTTTTGGGGTTTTCTTCTTTTTTTCCATTTTTATAATAATTATTTATTTCTGGTGGTGGTCAGGACTGTGGCAGCAGCATTGTGGATAAACTGCAGCGGCCTGATTGACTGAATAAAAACATGCACCAGTTTTTTCATGTCCTGACTGCACAAGGGACCATTTATTCTGGCAATGTTCAGAAGATGATAGTAAGCTGCTCTTGAACAGACTTTATGTGGTTGTTAAAATTGAGACCAAAACAACACCACGGTTTCTTGCATACTCTGCTCTTAAACACGAAAACTGGTCAAATTTTCATTAACATGCTACATTAAAGAATACTGTTGTGCTGTTATTTTAGCTATAGTCAGAGATAAAAGTCATAAGTGACAAGAAAACATTTAGCTTAATTTCTCTAATTGTCTGTGCAGTACCTGCAAAACCACAAGCATAATCAATCTCCCTGGCAGCAGCAGGCTCTGCACACTAACAACAGAAACAACTCGTTCCAATGAGCATAATCAGTTTTGACAGTTAGGGCATGAGCACCCAGTTTATATTGTTAAGCTTAAGGAAAGCGGCTGTATATAGTACCTTTAAAACAGGTCCCAAAAACACAGATATACAGTCTGTGTGCCTGAAAGCCTGCATGCACAGATAAAGCCGTCACTAAGATCGTGCTGCAACCTTTTCTGTGTAAAATACTAAACATTTGTCCTGAAAGTTTCCCAGTTTACAGACCGTTGTCTCCCAAACAAAACACTGTTCAATAATACCAGAGAGAGCTGCTTTTAGTTCAAGTTCTTAATGTAAAAAACAGCATTATTAAGTTCTTAAACAGGGTTTTATTTATCATGCTGATGTGTTCTTCCAGTAACACCATTGAATCAAATATGCCAATGTTTTCCAGAGCTTAGTCGTTTATCCTATAAGGGTGTATTTAATCTTTTTTTGCTCTAAAATGAGACAAGACGGCTTTTTTGCATGACATCTGGCATGACAAAAGAGGTTTAAAGTCTTTTCTCTCAACCAGGATAAGACTTTGAGCTAAGAAGCAACTACCAGTGAGTGTTTAATTGCTATTTTTTTACCCAGCAGCGTTCTCTGGTTTCCCAGTGAAAATATGAATCAGTGGATGTCTTTGAGCTCATAGGTTGCTGGTTTTGTGTCATGGTGTTGTGCTCTTGTTTCATGTGTTGCTCATGTGTTTCATTGAATTTTGTGTTCCCACTGTAGTTGCTCATAGTTTGGGCCATGTGTTCAATGTCTACATATTTTCCATCAGTGACCTCAACATCCTTTCCTGTCTGTTCCCAAATGTCATAGCCAACAATGGGTAAGATTACACATTTCATCGTGAGATATCTAGATGTCTTAGAAGTATTTTAGGTAATGTACAGTTTTATTTTTTAACTGTAGGTCTGAAATCCCTCCAAAGTGGTACTGGTGGTTTTTTCAGACTGTCCCAGGTAAAAATTTTAATCAGATTTTATAGTTATAAATCTGAAATATATATATATATAAATCTTTGTCAGAGCTTTATTTTTTTTAATCTTATGTATAGTATCATTTTTATCTTCTCCTGCCCTCCAGGCATCACTGGTGTCCTGCTTCTCTTTGCCTTTGCGTTCATGTATGTTTTTGCCTCTCACTACTTCCGTCGCATCAGTTTTCGGGGATTTTGGGTCACTCATTACCTCTACGTTGTTGTGTACATTCTGGTAAGCACTTTCTAAGCTCAGAACCCTGATGGTAAGGAAGTTGTATGATTGTCTGATACCAATGTTGTGTTTGTAAATCAGACTGTCATACACGGCAGCTACGCTTTGCTCCAGGAGCCACGTTTCCACGTCTACCTTATCCCGCCCAGCCTGCTCTTCCTACTGGACAAACTGATCAGCCTGAGCAGGAAAAAGGTGGAGATCCCTGTTGTCAGATCAGAGCTGCTGCCTTCAGGTGATATTTTCGGAGAATTTAACTTCGATTGTTTTTCAAATCTATCGACCTTAATTAAAACTTCCTCATGAAAATGGATAATTTTCAACTTCTTTTCTGAAATTATGTCATGCACCCCGTTTACCGCGTCCCTCTGCTGTCCTTCCTGAAGGTGTGACACATCTGGAGTTCAAGCGCCCACAGGGCTTTGTGTACCGTTCGGGCCAGTGGGTTCGGATTGCATGTTTGATGTTGGGCACAGATGAGTACCACCCATTCACTCTAACATCGGCCCCTCATGAAGAGACCCTGAGCCTGCACATCAGAGCTGTTGGACCATGGACCAGTCGGCTCAGAGAGCTCTACACCGAGGAGAGCCTCCTGGAGCTTGGTTCTTATCCAAAAGTATGACAGTTAAATGTTTTCTCTTTTTTTTTGTCCATTAATGAAACTAATGTTGGGACTTTCTTCAATCTGAAGCTCTACTTGGACGGACCGTTTGGCGAGGGCCATCAGGAATGGAACGACTTTGAAGTGTCTGTTTTGGTGGGGGGAGGAATAGGGGTCACACCGTTCACCTCCATCCTCAAGGACCTGGTGTTCAAGTCCTCCATCAAGTCCAAGATTCTGTGTAAAAAAGTATGCCTTCAAATCAAAACCACCACGCTCCACGTTTATTGGTACCTTTTGAAAAATTGTGTAAAAAAGCCTTAAAATAAATTTATCTTCTATTGCGGTAGCATGATCTCATAGTGAAATTGTTAGAAAACAATCCAACCTTTAAAATTAGTACAATATTAAATTAAGGGAAAACTCCAATGGCAAAAAATACACATTATTTGCATCCCTGCTGCCAATACTTTATATAATTCCCTTTTTGCCACTGGTACAGCACTTAGCCCTCGACTTTAATGTTCCACAAAATTGGAGAAATTTAGAGAGAGAGATCTTTGACCATTTGTCTTTGTACAGTCACGCTAGATCATCAGGAGTCCTGGTTCCACTCCTGTGCTCTGTTCCTTTCAGAGCTTGCAGGACAGGACTTAGGTCTAAACAGGAAGATGGCCATGGAAGAAGGCTGATTTTGTGTTTGGTAAACTATTTTTGTGCTGAGTTGACCATTTAATCATTATTCTGCTTAATGTGCAATGTTGATGAACCATGCTTAGTTTTGTGTTAAGAGTCCACCAATTTTTTTATTTAAAACATCATGGTATTTCAAACACCTCATGAAGAGAAACAGGCCCCCTGCATAACGGGCCTCCTCTGTAGTAAACAGTGGGCATGCTTTTTACATACTTACCCTTTGTGTCATACCAACCTGGTGATGTCAATCTTATCTGACTGAAGCACACAGTTTCATTTAAAGGTCGAGTGGATTTGAGCAAACTCCACATGTTTAAATTTGTGGTGGTAGGAGAGATAAGGGGTTTTCCTGGCATTACTGCCAAACAATCAGTTGGTATGTAAACAGTGTCTAATGGAGACTCGGTGACTCCTTGATACCCCTCATTGTTACAGTGAGGTTTGAAGATTTCCCACTGCTCACTGCGTGTGGTGGCAAGGTAAACTTAGGTTCTCAGGCAGTGTTGTTTTTTAATAATTGCTCTGGCTGTAGATATTGGCAAGTTCAGAAAATGTTGTTGCCATTTCCTGATATACTAAACCTCTGCCTTACGTGAATACTATGTTGTTCTTTCTTTCCCATTTTGAAGAGTACTTAACAGAAACCGGGCCCAAGTGTCAGCTCATACTAATACACCATGGAAACAGGAAGTCACGGATTACTAAATAAAAGCTCGACATTAAGTTCAAATTTAAAAACTTGTTTTCCTATTTTCCACTTGAATAGTAGCTGAACTTATTTTAAGGTTTTATGCAAATCTTTAAAAGGGTTCCAAATAAATGTTAAAACTGTTGAAGCTCACTTTGAATTTTATCTTTAAAGCTTCTCACTAACATCTGTCATCTGAAGGTTTACTTCATCTGGGTGACCCGCACACAGCGTCAGTTTGAGTGGGTCTCAGACATCATCAGGGAGGTGGAGGAATTGGACACACAGGAGCTGGTCTCTGTCCACACGTACATCACTCAGGTGGCCGAGAAGTTTGACCTGCGCACCACCATGCTGGTGAGGTTAACACCACATACATTTCAAAGCAGAGATTAAATGGAAATGTTTCAGAAAGAATTACCAAATGGGTTAGGGATGAACATTTGTTAAGATGGAAGTATCTAGATTCTAGCATCCAGACTTTGTCTCTTGAAACTTCCTCATGATTTTTGCAGAACATAGTCACAGGCACAATTAAAAGACACATACTGGAAAATGGCTCACGCCAAGCTGCCTCCATCTCTGCAGAGCAAGACAAATATCTGGGTGAATATGGCTGTAGTGTAAAGTACTTTGAGTGGTCGGTATGACTAGAAATATGTTGTATAAGTTCGGTCCTTGTAAAAGAGACTTCTGATCTCAACAGGAACCCAATAGATTAAATACATGTATATATAAAAAACATTTTCTTTGATGGAGTCTTTGCTGTGTAGAGCTCAGTGATATGATTCGTTCTGTACTTATTGATAAGGAAATAATAAAACCATAGATTGATTTTGACCTTTCTGGTTTTTCCTCCTTAGCTACTTGTTTTTGCTGTATAGTTTTTAGGTTGTGATTCGAATGTGTAAATCATGACGGAGTGTTGCAGGTACAGGTTGATACTTTTTCTGCAGAGTCAGATGACTCCATCCATCTGTCCGTCCATCCGTCCGTCTATCCATGCTAATCTATGCAGGATTGCGGAGGAGCTAGTGGCTGGTCCATACAGTGACTTTTGAAAGTATTCACAACTTATAAACCTTTTCACATTAGATCCACTGACTTTAATACAGTATATTTATTGGGATTTTCTGGGACAGACCAAAGCCTTTAAAACAATCCTGAAAGCTGTGTAACACGTGTACATTCGACCCACTAAGTTGAGACTTTGTAGAACCATTTTTCAAATCAGCACAGATTTGTGTTGGTTTGTTCGTGAACACAAAAGCCAAATAAAATACAAGGAGGTTCAAAATGTAATGTAGATTAGCTGTATTATAATATCAGATATTGATATGTTTCAGTTTGTTAGCCATGATATGTACATTAAATATTTCTTTGTCCTTTTAGTCTTGTTCTTATCTTGTTTTTGACCTTTTACCGAAACGTTGATGAAAACTCCTCTTTCCATTGTGCAGTATGTGTGTGAGCGCCACTTTCAGAAGGTGTGGAACCGCAGCCTCTTCACGGGCCTGCGGTCCGTCACCCACTTCGGCCGCCCGCCCTTCATCTCCTTTTTCAGCTCTTTGCAGGATGTTCACCCTGAGGTCAGTCCTCCTCTTCGCCTCCTGGTTTGTTTGGATAAACAGCCCAGACAACAATATTTGACTACTCAAGCTTTACTGTTTTCTACTGTATTTTTACAGGTCAGTAAAATCGGTGTGTTCAGCTGCGGACCACCTGGACTGACCAAGAACGTGGAGAAAGCGTGCCAGAAGATGAACAAGAAGGATCAAGCCCATTTCATTCATCACTATGAGAACTTCTGATCAGTTCTGAGCTTTCGATTGCAATGTTGCACCAACAACACTTATAATGAGCAATATTTTAACACAAAATTATAATCCACTTGATTAAACATGTTTTTTTTTTTTTTGCAGCTTGGTTCTCTAACCAAAAATGTGATTCTTACATTGAATACAGCCAGGAACAGGCATATTTGCATATTTTCATGATTTAATTTTCCAGTCTTTCATGTATTCATGAACTGAACAATTTATTTGCTTGATGTAGATGTAGATGTAAATAGACCTATGCCGTCATTGCTTGCTAATGTACCAACCTGTTTTAAATCAGAGTGTACTGAATGATCAGTTTTAATACAATGCAAATGTATTTGGTTTGAATTTTTGGAATGAGATCATATTTTAAAAAGCCTAACTTTCTTGTTTCATTGTGTTCAACCTGTAGAAAAACCTAAAATGTTTCATCTGACTCGGGGAGGTTTGATTATGTAAGGACCTGTGAGTTTTTGTGCAGCGAAGGCTCTCAAATTTCTGCCTTCGGCTCCTTCTGGTGCAGCTCGATTTTAGATGATCACACTTGAATTCATCCAAGCTCCGGATAAAGCAGACAGCTCAACTGAATTGTTATTTGCTCGAACAGTCGTGTAAGTACATGAAATACTCAGGTTTAACAACCCTCGTCCTGCTTTGCTTATTCACTTGAATGAGTTGAATATTTGTTGTGTTTAGTGAAGTTTCACTGACTTTATTTTTCAAAAACACTTCAGATCAAGAAAGAGGGTTGTATTTTCACATCTTAACAGAGCAGTCAGCAAAGAAAAGATCTTGTCAACAGGTCTTAGTAACATGAAAGTAAAACAATCTGCATGCATATAGAAGTTTTCTTATTTATTTACGTTCGAGAGGCAGGGTACCCCCAAGACAGGTCGCCAATACATCGCAGGGCATTTTGATTTAGTTGCATGAATATTTAAGAATGCAGTGATAAGTCAGGCAATTATTGTGATGCACCAAGCAGGCACCCAAAAGAACAGTATATTCCAAAGATTTTCACAAAAGTATTGAACTTTTTCACGCAATGTCACATTGCGACCACAAACCTTGGTGTATTTTGTTGGGACTTTGTGTGATAGACCGACACAAAGTGCATAACAAAGTGCAGGTGGATACACAGTTGAAATAAGCAATGATAAAGTAGGAAATTATACAGCTGTGATAAAAATACAGGGTAAAACAGACTATGCGATTATAAATAGATAGCAAATATATATCCTAACATATACAATTGTATTAAGGGAAATTGTACAAATTGTGCTTTATTGTACAAGAAATAGATTATGTGCAATAATATTAAGATCTGTGTGAAGAATAGCAGGGATGTGAACAGCGTATGAGGTCCGTTAGGAGCAGCTGCCAGGAGTAATGACCTACAATAATGTAGGTGCAAGATGAACAACCTGAATGAAAACAGTTGCAAGTGATTTGGGGAGACTGACATTTTGGTCCATTCTTCTTTGGAAAACTGCTCAAGCTCAGTGAAACTGGATGGAGATTGTCTGTGAAAACAAATGTTAATTCTTGATACAGATTCTCAGCTGGTTTTAGGCAAGACAAATTTATTCGCCCAGCCTCATTTACACACAGGGTCACACAAGGTCCTTGACAGGAAAACAAAGGAATAGAAGTAAGAGATTAAAAACGCAATGTATCCCATAAAAAGAAACGTTTCAATGTAAAATTGAGCAATAAAATCAAAACAAAATACAGTGGTGTGCAAAGGTTTTAGGCAGGTGTGAAACATTGCTGTAAACAAAGAATACTTTCAGAAATATAAATGATGATTGTTTATTTGTATCAATTTACAAAATGCTAAGTGAGTCAACCCAAACATACAGCCAAAGTCTTTAAGATCTATCTTCAGCGTAAAGAAGAACAAGACTTACTGGAAGTGATGGTCTGGCCCCCACAGAGCCCTGATCTCAACATAATTGAGTGTGTCTGGGATTACATGAAGAGACAGAAGGATGTTAGAAAGTCTACATCCACAGAAGAATCTGTGGTCAGTTCTCCAAGATGTTTGAGACAACCTACCAGCCGAGTTCCTTCAAAAACTGTGTGCAAGTGTATCTAGAAGAATTGATGCTGTTTTGAAGGCAAATGGTGGTCACACCAAATATTGATTTGATTTAGATTTCTCTTCTGTTTCTTCACTGCATTTTGTTGATTGATGAAAATAAATGATTAACACTTCAATTTTTGAAAGCATTCTTTGTTTACAGCAATTTTTCACACCTGCCTAAAACGTTTGCACAATACTGCACATTCAAGTTTGTAATGCTTTGTAATGTGACAAAATAAGAAAATAACTAAAAAGTTTAGGATATATGATTATTGATAATATCTCTCAGCAGATGCGAATAAAAAGTCAAACAAATCATGATTTGCTGTAAATTAATGTGCAATGAGCTGAACGGCCTGCATCTGTTCAGTACGTGTTCAGTATGTGTTTTCTATGTGTAAAAGAAACAAATTGTGAGCTTTCTTGGTTAATTTATGTAAAACTGACTGATGAAATTGCACCCTCTTCTGGAACAAAAACAAAAAACATCCCCGTCACACAGCAGCTGGATAAAAATTAGATCCAAGGTCATATCGATTCGTGCTGCTTTTATTCCCTTTTTTTTTTTTATAGATTTTCAGTACAATACATTAAGCTCCCCCTTTAAACGCCCTTGCTCCATCCTATTACATGTTAAATGCTTCTCTGCAGTTCAGCGTGACGGGTCGGTGCACATAGGGAAAGGGTTTTAATCTTGTTTTAATCAGGTGTCACATTCACAGCAATAACCAGGAAGGTGAAGTTGTTAGGAGTGCTGATCAATGGACTGATGAATGCTGCAACTTTCTCGCTCAGGAGGCACCTTAGCTGTACGTCTCATTCACTTTACACAAGTTTTCCACAATGACTGGGGGAGTTGAATCACTAACCTTGTTTCTTAAGTCTCTGGAGCTTTACGGCCCAGTCAGCAGGACAGAAATAACTTCAGAAATATTCTCTGAGAAGGAGCTGGGAGGGAAGAAGCAATAGAGATGTTTTTCAAGCCTGGTGGTTAAAAGCCTGCTTCAATGAGCGTCTTAATCTACCAACAAGACAGAGGAGACAATGCTCAACATGTTGAGGATGTCTGAGGAGAGTAAAGCAGTGTGCATGGCTATACTTAAGAGGCTGTTAATCTTCTTAGAGCTGCTAAGTACCCAGCTAAAAATCAGCCACTGTCCAGATTGTTTCTTCCTGCTCCAGATAAACGACTCAGACAACAACAAAGGGGAGCTCAAAGAAATATGTGGCAGAGTCTTTATGGTGGCATGAAATATGCGCCTCTTCTCCTTTGGGAGCTGTGTTGACAGAGCTGTGGAAGAAGTTTTGGTTGGCCTGCATGACTTGAAGATGTTCGGCAGCGGCTCCAAGACGTGGTTTGTCAAGAACCAAAAGAAGACTCAGCAGAAATCTGGCAAGAGGCCATGCACCAGGAAGAGGAAGAGATGGGCAGCTAAGATCCTCAAAGAGCACAGAGAGCAGATCCTCAGTGAGTTGGATGTCAACGCCGTCCTGCCTTACCTGGTGTATGATAAGGTCTTCTCACTGGTGGAGTACAAGGAGATCCTGGGACAGGAGTCCAGCAGGGGACGGGCAGAGGTGTTTCTAAGTCACCTGTCTTCCAAGGGGCCTGCTGCTTTCTGCTCCTTCTGCTCCGTTTTGGAGGAGGTGTGTCCCCGCCTGCTGACCTGCTTCCTGTTCGATGGAGAAGGTACAAAGATGGAGTAGCTTTTATTTTAATTACCTACCAAAAGACAACAAAGGGCATCAAGATGAATGTTTTATTTCTGAATCATTCTCTATGTGAAAGAATCTGTTTCAGCTTTCCAGTCAAATGTTTTACATTTCCACCTATAGTCAGTTGCATTGAATTCACCATGTGAAACTCAAAACAAAGAAAAACAACAAACACAGAGAAACTACTTAATTAGTAAGCCAGAGACTGAGACTAAGAGTCTGCAAAAATAGCCTCTTAAATCTGGGTGGCTGAGGGGATTACTGAGCAGACAGCTTTCCTAACTAGCCTCTGACAACATATGGCCTCAACGTGGCTGCAGGTTGCACCATTTCACTCACAATTACATAAAACTAAGTACTGCTTAGAGCCCTGCAAAAGTATTTACACCTTCTCACATTTCATCACATTACAACAGACTTTCATTTTATTTAGATTTTATGTGCTGGACCAACACAAAGTAGTGCATACTTGTGAGAAAAACAAAATCCAAGAGGTTTCTGGAAGAGCTGCAGAGACCCACAGCTCGGGTGGGAACATGTGTTCACAGGAGAACTGTTACTCTTACAATCAACAAATGTGGGCTTTATGGAAGAGTAGAGAGTAAAAACAACTGCTGAAAGAAAACCAGGAGACATTCTATTTAAAGTTTGTCACGGGGGATGTAGGGAATACAGCAGGGAAGCCAATCACAGTTTATAGAAAGAAGAATAGATCTAATTAATAATAATAATAATGATGATGATGATAATAATAATACAGCTTATTTACAAGCACCTTACGTAACACTAAGTGTCTCTGTACCAAAGAAAACTAAAATTAACCCCCTCAACAATAATAAAACCAAATTTTAAAAAAACATCAAATAAGTTATATGGAGGAGTGCAATTACAAGGAGTAGTCTGGTGGGTTTCAAGTGTTGATTTGAGCAGAGAAAGAGTGTCAGTGTTACAGATGTCTGGTGGGAGAGAGTTCCAGAGTTTGAGAGCAGAGCTGGAGAAAGCTCTGTTTAGATAATCTGTTGAGGAGAATGGTGTGAAAAAATTGTATGAAAGGTCACCCTCAGATCAAGGAGGATGGGAATGGAAAGTAAATCGGGATCAGTTGCCATCAGAAGTTCATTGGCAATTTTTTGGAGAGCGGTTTTGGTACTACGTTGGGGATGGAAACAGAACTGGAATTGTTCTTAGAAGTTAAATGGGAATGGAGTTGAATAGAAACTGTATTTTCAAGTATTTTGAAGATGACAAATTAAATTGAAAATGGGGTGGAGGTTTTTTCAGTATATGAGTGATACCTGCGGTCTTAAGGAGGGTGAGAATGTCTGATAGCAGTAATGAAAGGGAGGGAGACAAGAGGCAGGATTTAACCAGGATTGCAGGGATAGGATCAAGTAAGCATGGAGAAGGTTTAGATTTACTGATGAGGTCTGAGATGTCTGAAAAGTTTCGGAACTGAAAACTGGAAAGGGGCTGACAATAGGAAGAAATTACAGATGTTGAAAGAGATGAAGGGGTATGAGATAAACAATTGTGAATCTGGTGGATTTTCTCATTAAAGAACAGCATTATGGTATTACAGGTACCTGTTGAGTACAGCTGGTAGGTCCAGAGGTTTCTAAGATGATGTTTGGGAGTTCATTGGAGCAAATCAAATCAGAATAGTAATTTAATTTAGTTTGAGCTATGAATTCCTCATAATGTGATATATGGGTTTTATAAATTTATTTTTGAATGTTGTGGCGAGTTTTCTAATATAGTCTCTCAAACTGTGAATCAAAGTGTCAATGCATGTGAATCCTGGAAGAAAACTTGTTAAAAGCTGTAAAAGACTTGAGAGTGGGGTGGAGGATAGCAGGACAACAAACCTAAACATACAGCATATTCATTAGTCAGAATGGACCAGCCAAAGTCCAGACCTGAATCCAATTAAGAATCTGCAGGAGGAGTTGAAAAATGCTGTTAAGAGATTATTCCATGTACTGTGACTGAGTTGTTTGAAGATGAAGCAAACATTTCAATCTCTAGATGTCAATAATACAAATGCATGTCACACTTAAGGGTTTTATTTGTAAATCATTCTAAAAACCACATTCTGTATTATTTTACCTAAATTTATGCACTACTTTGTGTTGATCTAGCAAATCCTAATAAAATACTTTACTTTGAACCACCTTTTTTGGCCAAATGAGTAATGACAAACATTGAGGATGGGGTGTAAGTATAAAATATTTACCTGCATCTACAGATGGAGTCCCAGGACGGAGCTGGAAAGTGGGGCTCTCCATGCCCCCAAACAGTCAAGCAGAGCAGCCTCTGTGTCCCCCTCCAATGTATACAGATCCACTGTTCGACACGAGGTGAGAACCCCATACATGTACCTAATTTCACATAAAATCCTTGTAGAAAGAAAGAAAGAAACAAACAAACAAACAAACAAACAAACTGACTAACTAACTAACTAGCTAACTAGCTAGCTAACTAACAAAGAATCAGTAAAATAAGGATAAACTGACTGCATTGGTAGAAATAATAAACACATCTGTGTGATGCAAATTGATGAACACAATTCAATCACCATGCCTGTAAATGTAAGTTTAAACTCCTCAAAATAAACATAAAACTCTATTGAGACACTCGAAAGATGCCATTGTCTTTTTGGAAATAAACTAATTTAAGCTAAAATAAGGGAAGAAGGGAAAATCATTCACCTCGTCAACCCTGTAAAGTTTTGGACAGTTGATAAAATCATCCTAAAGATTAAAAAAACATAATCTTGCACAGGATGGGGTTTTACTTTTTTTTTTTTTCTTTCTATTTTTCATTTTTCCTTAAAAATGAGGTATAACACCCTCCACTCTTCATGTAACAACTGGTAAAGATGTGCAAAAAGCCTTTAAAACAACTATCGTCCGGTGTTAACCTGGGCGAGCATTTATCACTTTATCATTTTTACTAAATTACTGGTACCTGTAATAATCCCTGTAAAATAAATGCAACTGCAACTTTTTTGTTTGAATAAATTAAATTGTGATAAGCAAGACTGGATGGATGACCAGGTTTATCCATTCTCCACACACTAAATGTGAAAATAGGTTTCTAGGATCCTGTAGTTTCATGACTGACATTTGTACTACCAGTTTCCAAACGTTCATCTCTACACACTCATTTTTCTGAATATTACTGTTTGAAACAACAAATAAAAAGCACTTCCATAAGTGGTTTAGGATCTTAGGTGCTTTTCAGAGTAAAAAGAGGGTATACCTATTTTAAAATCACCTCCTTAACACGGTGAAGGGGTTTGAGTACCCTTCTGATCCCAGTATATGAATTCATTCAACCCAAAAACGAGGGACTGTAGTGTCTAGGACTATGGCCCATGGCAGGGTTTCAGGGTTTCCCATTACAACTGGCCTCAGTTGAAAGGTCAGACTAAAAGCGATTCAAATATCTCAATGATAGATGACCACATTCTTAGATTAAACTTGCCTGTAGTGGTAAGACCAGGGCTCGTCATAGAGCCAGGTCCGGGGGGGGGGGGGGGGGTGGCCTCGCTGGCGAGTTCCTGATGGTTGAGCCTGGACAACAGGAGGGGCCCCCTTTACATTAGCCAACCACCTGTGGGGGAGAAGAAGTAGCCTGTGAGCTGGATGGCAGGTGAGGACGGGAGCCTGGGCATGCTGATCCAGATTTGGTGATGCATCCAACAGAAGTTCAGAGTACCCAGCCTTCTTGGAGTCTCTAGATGGCCTTCTGGAATTCTGGGAATAGGGGTTCTCTAGTATGTGGGCAAATATTGTGTTACCTAAAGGGATGTAATTGGGTGGAACAACCACCCAGATCCGAATCCAAGCTGTGTTTTGTTACTGGGCGCCATTGCTGTGGATGAGATAGTAATAACAAACACTGTGTTGGCACAATGTGGTTAACAGGTGTACTTGTTACCATGCCACCTTAGACACTCAGAGAGGGTGGTGAACTGGATCAGGTGGAGGGGGAAGCTGTCAGACAGACCTGGTAAGGGTAAACTGTGAATGTTTGACAGAGGATCTCATTCAGAGGATCTTCAAAGAGACATCTCTCGAGGTAAGCTGAGAACATGGAATCCAAATGGGCCATGTTCAGTGGTTCCACTGCAGATGTGGCTCTAAGAGTTAATGTTGGAAATCTTTGTCGCCAGCATAGTCATGGAGAGGGGGATGTCTGGTTTGGGATGAAGAAGTTTTGTTGGCCTCCAAAAGCCATGACCTTCAGTGAGCACTGGAGTGTTTCGCAGCTGAATGCGTAATGTCTGGGAAAAAAGGTTGATTGCTCCCTTCTGTCGCCCCCTGTGGCCTTATCTTGGGCAAACAGAACACGATGGGTAGAAAGATACAAAAAGGACATATATGTCAGGATGTGACATTTTGGACCTTGTGTTTTGTTTTGTTTACTGTTTATCATATTTCTCCAGCCCCTCTGGTTAGGTTGTGTTTACTTATTGTTTACATTTTGTTTGTTTACATCCTAGTCCTCATGTTCTCTGCTTCCCTTCTTGTTAGTTCTGTCTGTGTGGTGTTAGGTTTCATTACTCTGTAATCTGGTTTGCTTTATGGGTTCCTTGTTCGTTCTTAGGTTCGGTGTTTCTTATGTTCCCTCTAGTTTCTTGGTTCTTGATTATTCTTTACTCTCATGCTTCATTTGGTTATTTGTTTATTGCTTCGTTTTGGTATTGTTTATTAGTCCCTCGTCATGTTTTAATCTATGTATTGTTTTCACCTGTTCCCTCTGCCTTCCTGACTCCTTGTCTCACCTGTTCTTAGTTCCTTTGATTACCTGCCTTTGTTCTCCCTCTATATATTAGTTGGTTTTGTTTCATTGCTCTTTGCTGGTTTCTCGTCGCTCTCAGTTGCTGCCCTCGTTTATGCCATGTTCCTGCAGTGTCGCAGCCTCAATTCATTTAAGATGCTGCTTCCAAGCTCTTGTCTGCGCTTCGGTCCACCCCAAAACCCCATTGTGACAATATATGGTACAGTTCAAACTGAGGTATTTGCTCTGTAAATAACTGAGCCGCTACAGAATATTTGGGCCCACTGTTTTGTCTAAGACATAAAAATGTTAAACCTAAAATGACGAAATGTTTTTAAAAATAAAATAAGATGTGGGAGGAAATGAAAAGGTTGATGCTAAAAATGAAACAGACCAAAAACGGGAGCATAAAATGAGATTTGCTGAGTGAGTCTCCCACAGAACAGCCGGAGCAGGGAGGTTCAGTGCAATTGAATTGTCACTGTGTGTCAGGCCTTCGCCTGGTGAATGTGTCACGACTGTGAGGCGATGTCTGTCCGAGTGTGTGTTTGTGTGTGTATGTGTGTTGGACCTCTGGAGATCACTCTAACGCTGTGGCCGAGTGGGGGGAAGTGGGGTCTTCACATGAGTGTGTTTGGCAGTCTGACCGGCTGTGGGGGTTGGGGGGGTTTACATGGATGTGATGCCTGAAGTGATGGGACAGAAAAGCTGATTTGCTCTCCAGACCGTTAAGGAGGCCTTTTTAATTTATGACAGCAAAGTCAGCGCAGAGACAGCCATCCCAGTGGTCTGTCCCTGGGTAGTGACACACACAAACAGACAGGCTGACAGAAATAAACCAACACACACAACAAAGCATAGCAGCATACTCTGCCAGAATGGCCACAGAGCTTCCACAGGAGATGCAGCACGCTAACAAGGCAACGTAAGTCCGCTTAATATTTAATTGCAGCACTATGCATTTTGTTTGGGTTTACACCATTGGACTCTGTCTTTATCGGGTTATGCTACTTGAACTGTGGCATCTCTCGTATATATCTGAGTGCTGAACTGCAAGGTGGTGATTTCGAAATACTGTGTTATGCTTGAAATCCTGGTTAACTTTTAACTATTAATGGAAAGCATTATTCAGATAAAAGTATCTGACAATGCTAATTACATTTAGAACAAGAATCGTATGTTTATTCATTCTTTGGAGAAGTAGGACAGAAACTGCCTCAAGTAATGGCTGCATGGCTAGATAAACTGTGTACCAGCACATGGCTTTGCATGTGTTCTTGTGTTAAATGTTGATTCAACCTGGGGATGCTGTCTCTTCCTGCAGTCCGACCTGCGTGTTTGCGCCAAAACGTGTCTTTGGATATTTCTTCAATCCACGAGGAAGCGCAGGCATATTGTCAGCTGCATGCAGTTCAGAGAGGCATTGTGTTTATTAGCTTGGCTTTTTGTGTCTGCCTCTTGTCTATGTCCTGCTGACTGGGAGTAAGTGTGCTGTACTTAATTATGTCTATGAGCTTCTGTTTCATAGGCCTGCAGGTTGACAGATTTATTGATGCCTTGCAAAAGAGTTCATAACCCTTGAACGTTTTCAACTTTTGTAGTTTGTTGGGATTTTATGTGATAAACCAAGACAAAGAGCAAGTGAAAGGAGAAGGATTAATGGTTTTCCACTCATTTTCAATTAAAAATCTCAAAAGGATGACATATATTTGTATTCAGCCTAACCTGAGTCAATACTTCATTGAAACACCTTTTGTGTATGTGATCATTAATTTTCAAATCTTGTCACAAGTTCTAAAATGGATTTAGGTTTGGGGTTTGGCTGGATAGAAGTTCTTATCCACTGGCAATGCTTGGATGGAGCATGTAATTTCTTTACTCAAATTTCAAGTTGGAAAATGAAACAAAAATGCCCCCTGAAGTTTGGAAGTCTCTTATTTATCCCCACCTCTAAATCCACTAACCAAAAGCAAATGGGGTTCTGATTCCTAAAACTGGGTTAGCAGAGATAGACACCAGGATGGGTCCAGTGTGTTAGAGCAAACATACTCCTTTGCTCTGTTCTCCTTTGTGAAGGACAGAGCGCCCTGGAATGGACTTGCACTGAGAGTGGTGCCCATGCCCTGGAAAGCATCACAGTTCATCTGAGTTCTTGCTGGCCTTTGAAAATCTGGGGGAAGAAGGTCAGGCCAATTATGTCAGACTGTACCCATATCTACAGGAAGTCTCCAAGGTAAAAAGCCTCTGGCATGATGGAAAAAGAGGACTAACTAAGAGAAGTAGATAAACCAGATCCATAACTGTTTGATAAAAATTGGCTTTAAGGGCTGGGTCGGTGGGGCTGGGGTGCGAAACGGGGTGCACACTTCCTTCGTCATGCTGTGGGCACCAAGGAAAGGCAGTGGGTTATACGTGATGAGACTCTGGGATGTATCCTTTCTGATACTTCTCAAAATGGCCACATTGCACACTTGAGGTAAAACAGTAAATATGCAATACCACTTGATTTTCTTTACATTTTTCAATGTTAAAATCAGAAACTTGTAAACTTTTCATGGATTGTATTGTGATTAGATGGAACAGACAACACAAAATAGTGCTTTTTGGTCTGGACTTTGCCTGGGCGATTATCACACATGGATATGCTTTGACCGCAACCATTCCATTATTGCCCTCAGCATGATGCTGCCATCACTATGTTTCACTGGTTGTTGTGGTGTGTGCCAGTGTTTTTCATGTAGACCAAAATGTTAATTATCTTTTTATCTTACCTTTTTCCACATGGTTGCTGGGTTCTCTTTGGAAACTGCAAAGAGGATTTAGATGCCTTTGTTTCAACAATGTCCTTCATCTTCCCATTCTTTCACAACATACATTATAGTTTGGGGTTGTAACATGATAAAATGTTAAAGTTTAGGAGGTATAAATAAACCACACATTGCAGTGTGAAAAGGCAAAAGAAGATGTGAGAATATGCAGACACACTAATTGGAAAATGGTTTGTTTTTCTATTGAAGGAGGTTTTCTGCCATAAAATGTGATTGAGGAGGTTATGTTAGAATCCTAGGCCATCCGTGCATATCAGCAGGGGCTGTGATGATATGAGTTGCCAAGCCTCCATCCATACATGTAGAAAATGAGATGCTGGCAGGTTGAAGAGAAGGTGGAGGAGGAGAGCAGAGATTAGCCGGAGCTGTGAGGTTATGCTTCCCTGGGCTGATGACTCACCTCGCAGCACACAGAAAGAGAAATCACCGCGACAGCAATGAGGTGTGACTCTCTCTGCAAGCGTGTTTCATTACTCTTGGTGTTCTTGGTGCAGTGCATTCATGTTAAGAGGACTTTCTCCATGAACTCCTCTTTGTTTGGCACAAAAGCAATAAATCACAGAGTTACAGCAGGCAGCAGGTTCTTGGGGCTCTCATCCAGGTTTGCCTCCACTGGGAGCACCCTCTGAGTCCTACAAACCAACTTAGTTTTTTTTTTTTTTTTGCAGCACGGGATAGAGTGGACGAGCAAGTCTGAGGACACAAAAAAGAAGGGCAGTCCCGTCTGTCCTATTTACGTTCTAAAATAAAGTACTTTAGTATGTTTTTAGCAAACACGTGTGCCTTTGTGTGCCGGTGTGAGCCTACTTGTGTGTGTGTGTGTGTGTGTGTGTGTGTGTGTGTGTGTGTGTGTGTGTGTGTATGTGTGTGTGTGTATGTGTGTGTGAGAGAGTGGTGTACAATAAAAGATGTCAGCAGTGAGTTCTCATGTGCGAAGGGTAATGATGGGGCAGACTGCTCAGAGCCATTACTGTATAAATGCAGAAGGAGGGGGTGCCAGTGTGAGATCAAAGTGCTGCAGTGGAGTGTGCATGGATATGCAGTGGACTTCAGACTGCAGCACAGCCACTGACCCACTGCTGTGTCAGTGCTTCCCCACTGACACACTACCACTGGTTTCCCTTCACTATCTCCAAAAATGTATGTGTAGATGAATGAAAGCAGGAGACAGACACAGACTGAGAGGGAACTTTGGGGAATGCCTGTGCTTAGCAGTTTTCCCATCAGCTAATGGCTGCTGTGTCTCAGATGTCTCTATATGATGATGTGCGCTGTCCAATTAATCAGGAGCGTTGTCTCAGTGGCATCCTGGCTAATAGGAGGAGGCACAGTGCTGTGCTGTGTAGGTTTGTTGGAGCGGAGCTCCGCTCTGATAATTCTATTAGTGGGTTATAAGTTAACTGTTGGCGGGACACAAGATGTAACAGTAGGCAGTGACATTTTTTGCCAATCTGCATCCAACATTTTATATGAAAATGTTTTCTGTGTTTCCAGTGTAAGACCACTATAAGCTACCAACACCACAATTCAGTTCTGATGCTCCATCCTTCCATCCTGGGTTATATATATAGTCTCTCCAGCAAGATATGGGTCTGTCCTGGGGTCTCCTTTCAGTGGGAGTACCTTGAAAACCTCAAATGGGAAGCACCCAGGAGGTTACCTGTATGACATGCCAGGAATACTTCAGTCCTGATCACTTGGACAAATCCCCCTACTGACCTTTGTAATTTAGAGGAACACAGCCTCTAGATGATTGAGCCCCTCAGCATATCTTCAGGGCTGAATCCAGCCTCCCTAAAGAGAAGGAAGCACAGTTTAGCTGATTTAACACAGAATCTTGCTCTTTTGGTCATCATTGGTATATCATACAGTACAGACCAAAAGTTTGGACACACCTTCTCATTCAAAGAGTTTTCTTTATTTTCATGACTATGAATATTGTAGCTTCACAATGAAGGCATCAAAACTATTATATTATATAATAAACTGAACAAAAAAGTGTGAAACAACTGAAAATATGTCTTATATTCTAGGTTCTTCAAAGTAGCCACCTTTTGCTTTGATTACTGCTCCGCACACTCTTGGTATTCTGTTGATGAGCTTCAAGAGGTAGTCACCTGAAATGGTTT
Source organism: Girardinichthys multiradiatus (assembly GCF_021462225.1). Taxonomy (NCBI): domain Eukaryota; kingdom Metazoa; phylum Chordata; class Actinopteri; order Cyprinodontiformes; family Goodeidae; genus Girardinichthys; species Girardinichthys multiradiatus. The sequence continues at coordinate 23,128,988 of NC_061795.1, read as the reverse complement.
TCCAACAGTCTTGAAGGAGTTCCCAGAGATGCTTAGCACTTGTTGGCCCTTTTGCCTTCACTCTGCGGTCCAGCTCACCTCAAACCATCTCGATTGGGCTCAGGTCCGATGACTGTGGAGGCCAGGTCATCTGGCGTAGCACCCCATCACTCTCCTTCTTGGTCAAATAGCCCTTACACAGCCTGGAGGTGTGTTTGGGGTCATTGTCCTGTTGAAAAATAAATGATGGTCCAACTAAACGCAAACCGGATGAAATAGCATGCCGCTGCAAGATGCTGTGGTAGCCATGCTGGTTCAGTATGCCTTCAATTTTGAATAAATCCCCAACAGTGTCACCAGCAAAGCACCCCCACACCATCACACCTCCTCCTCCATGCTTCACGGTGGGAACCAGGCATGTAGAGTCCATCCGTTCACCTCTTCTGCGCCGCACAAAGACACGGTGGTTGGAACCAAAGATCTCAAACTTGGACTCATCACACCAAAGCACAGATTTCCACTGGTCTAATGTCCATTCCTTGTGTTCTTTACCCCCAAACAAGTCTCTTCTGCTTGTTGCCTGTCCTCAGCAGTGGTTTCCTAGCAGCTATTTTACCATGAAGGCCTGATTCACACAGTCTCCTCTTAACAGTTGTTCTAGAGATGTGTCTGCTGCTAGAACTCTGTGTGGCATTGACCTGTTCTCTAATCTGAGCTGCTGTTAACTTGCGATTTCTGAGGCTGGTGACTCGGATGAACTTATCGTCCGCAGCAGAGGTGACTCTTGGTCTTCCTTTCCTGGGGCGGTTCTCATGTGAGCCAGTTTCTTTGTAGTGCTTGATGGTTTTTGCGACTGCACTTGGGGACACTTTCAAAGTTTTCCCAATTGTTCAGACTGACTGACCTTCATTTCTTAAAGTAATGATGGCCACTCTTTTTTCTTTACTTAGCTGCTTTTTTCTTGCCATAACACAAATTCTAACAGTCTATTCAGTAGGACTATCAGCTGTGTACTGTATCCACCTCCTGCACAACACAACTGATGGTCCCAACCCCATTTATAAGGCATGAAATCCCAGTTATTAAACTTGACAGGGCACACCTGTGAAGTGAAAACCATTTCAAGTGACGACCTCTTGAAGCTCATCAACAGAATGCCAAGAGCATGTGGAGTAGCAATCAAAGCAAAAGGTGGCTACTTTGAAGAACCTAGAATATAAGACATATTTTCAGTTGTTTCACACTTTTTTGTTCAGTAAATAATTCCACATGTGTTAATTCATAGTTTTGATGCCTTCAGTGTGAAGCTACAATATCCATAGTCATGAAAATAAAGAAAACTCTTTGAATTAGAAGGTGTGTCCAAACCTTTGGTCTGTACTGTATATGTACAGCATTGTACATACATTACATTACATTACAAGAGGTAGTAGAGTGAGAACTGGGATTGGACTAGTGTTGGATTATAGATTGAGTGATTACAGCTGGAGGTGAAGTGCTTTTAGACTGACATAATCTGATTTTATTTACTAAACGAAACAATTATTTGGTCTTTTTGTGTCTATGCATATAGTATGTTTTGTTCTATCACTGGTGTAACTATCTTGACTAATCTGCACCACTGCTATGGAGAAAAAAAAAGAAGACGCATGTTCGGTTTGATTTCAGATCTTTCTTGAGGTTGTTTTTTCATGCATGAAGAATGTTTCATTTAAATCAGAAAACCAGTTTAAAACTTTTGCTTTTTGCTCTACTTGTTTCTGTTTTCTAAACCTGTTTTATGAAATACATATTTACATGGAACTATTGAGAATTGTTTCCTGGCTTTTACAGATTGACAGCTTGTCAGGGAGATATTAACATCTAATACTGTCCTAAAGGGTTTGTTATTTTGTTAAAGCTGGGGGTCAGGCCTCAAACTCTGCTAAACATTTTAAATCAAAATACATTATATTTTTATCTTAATGATATTTTTCTTTCTGTAAAAATGCATGCAAAATTTTATTTAGAAAAAGGCTTATAGAATTTTACCACCCTCTGTCAGATTTACGAGTTTAAATTAATGCATTGTTTTTCTTTTTTTTACAAATTTATTCATTTAGACCAGGAAAAGGCTTGTTTATACAAAATGTTTTCATTTCTATTAAAGATTTTCCCCCTAAGCTGCACCTCTTTTCTTTTTGTTATGCACCAAGATAACATTAGAAGTGTTCTAACCAGTAGGTATGGGTGAGTGAATTCTTGATCTTATGTTTGGGTTCAGCTCGTGGCCCAAAGGCTTTTCTGCTTCCAGTCACCCAGAAATAATCATTTTGGCAAGCACAGAATTAAGTTTCACAAGAGGCTGGATGTACATTTTCATATATTATTATACACCAGCTTTGGTAAAAAATTTATTGTTTTTTAAATACGTCAACTAACCAACGAAAGGGAATTTTATCTCAGTTTAATTATCAATTATATGTTTTTACATGCCCCCTTTGCATGTATTTAGTACGTAAACAAAAAGACTATCTGTTTTACTGCTAGGCAGAACAAGGGCCATTCTGTTTGCATAGCTGTATAAAGGAAATGTCTGATTGTTGGTGTGTGTTTTATCTCTGGAGTCCATAACAGTCATTGGATTGAGTTGTCCCTCCAGACCAGTGTTTATCAGTGTGCTCAGCTTCAATCTATCTGGCCTCTCAGACATTGTTGCTTAAGTCTATCTGGTCTGTTGGGTGAGAGTGAGAAGAGCACCTCTCAAACTCAGGTGACAAAGCGGCTCACTCCTCTAAGACCTCAAAGTCCAGACTAATCGACTTATTGAGGCACCAGTGTGTCAGTCTATTGACTGAAAAACAACCTACTCCAGCCTCTGTTTGCTGCTAACGACAAGTGCTATGGGCCCAGTCCACTGAAGAGCAGGAGCTGTGTCCCAGCTCTTGTTCTATTCAACAAACTGAGTCACTGTGATACAGAAACATGCCATCTGTCTCTAACATCGTGTTACATGTGTTGTAATGAAAAATTACATTTGAAAAAGTAACTCTTCCATTTTTGTTGAAGAACTTAATACATAAACAAATAAATAAACAATTGAATGAATGAAAATAAAGTGCCTCCTTGGCATATAAAAATGAACAAATAAACAAAAAACATACCAGTACATAAATAAATAGTTTCTCCCTTGGAACAAAGAAACAAACAAATAAATGTTGCTTTAAACAAAAGGTTACAAATTGGGAGAAAGTGTTTCTTCAGACATCAATGTAATACAAAAAATCTGTCAGCGTTAGCAGTTAATGTGTCTATAGATAAACAGGTGTTTAAGGTTCTTATTTCTCTGTATGAATTCATATTTTATGTTGTCTATAAACAGATTAATCATAATTTTTTGTAATAGCTGCATAATTTTCATGAAAATATTTACCTGTTTGTCTCATTTATAAATAATTATTATGGACACAAAGCAAACTCCTTCAGTACCTCCCACTATTTTTGGCACCCTGGCAAAGATGTGTAAATAGTTTTGCCTCTCTTGAAGGTCACTGTGCTGTAAGATTTTCCAAGCTTAAAATAAATGACAAAGCTAAATGTTTTCTGAAAATATAGAACATTTATTTGTCCTTCCTAATTTATTACAACATGAAAGTTGCTCCTTATCTTTTCAGCCTTCCGGTGTCTTCTGTTAAGCGATCTAAGAGTCAGAGATACATGTAAGTGGACGGGCAGCAGTCAGTATTCCTTCATCCTAAACCGTTATGGGATGAGAGAGGCTTATTTTAGGGATCAATCTCCTATTTCTGAGGTCCGGTTGAAGTAGTACTCACTGTTAAAAGAAATGGAGAAGTTCCAGCAATAAAATCATGGTTTTTAGTTATTTTCATTGTAATCCTATTGTTTATATTTTTTCATTTTTTATGCAAATTTAGCTCAAATTATAATGTCCAGAAGAAAAATGTAAATGAATGCCTACAGTGCCATGAAAAAGTATTTACCTTATTTTAGATATCTCCTGTTTTTGCTTTTTCAGCCATACCTAACTGTCTCAGATCATCCAATACATTTCAGTGTAAAATAAAGATAACTTGATAATACAAATACAGGAAGTTTTTAAATGATGATTTCATTTGTTACGTGAAAAAAACAAACGTGAAAGTATAATTGCCCATTTTGTTAAATCAACTTAAATACCTCAACTATTTTGAGAAGGGGAATTCTATCTCAGTTTAAGAATCTGAGATATTTTTTACATGTTTCTTTTTTGGTTTAGATTCACCAGCCAAACTCAGGCCTGATATCTGCCCGACCTGTAGAAACAATACATAACGTTAATAGGACCTGTCGGACAGCATGAAGTAGGCTAGAAGACCTCAAACAGCAACACATCATCTCCCGATTTAAGGAAATTCAAGAACAGACGAGAAACAAAGACACTGGTATGAATCAGCCAGAAAAGGGTTACTAATCAATTTTTAAGGCTTTGGAACTCCAGGGAACGACCACTATCCAAATATGGAGAAAACATGGAATAGGGGGGAACCTTCCCACAGCCTTCCCATATTTGATTGAGTTAAATGAGGCCAACCATGAGCACATCAACGGCTCATCCAGGGGGTCAGAAAAGAACATCTAAAGCACTGCAGGTTTCATTGACCCCAATTAAAATCAGTGATCTTATTTAACAATAACAGACTGAACAAAAATGGCATCTCTGAGAGAGTTCCAAAGAAAAACGTGTTGATGAAAAATAACACAAAGGCATGGGCCCTGACATGCTTGATGGTTGAGTTGGACCCAAACACAGACAGGACAGTGGTAGCCTTGGGTTGGTAATTATAGAGCAGCTTGGAAAGAGCCTAAGCATGGGACTGAGGAAATGTGACAAACAAAAACTGAAATAAACACAGATTGAACTAAACAGAACAAAAAAGGACCTTACAAAACTAAAAGGTAAAGACTAATACAAGAAGTCATCAAAGGTTTAGTAGCTTTGAAGGCTTCAGTTTTGTCTTTCCGATATTACCATGTGTGTCTTTAATTGTACGAAATTTATAACTACAGCAGGCTGCAGGGTCTTCTTTGTCTTCTGTGTCCACCTAGCAGGATCTATGTCCAAAATTAGTTTATAGGTCTGCTTTTGTTATGGGATTCTTTTTTTTCGTCAACGTTAGGGCTTTGCTAACATGAGGAGAACCGGCTGCAGTGCAGCTCTATGGTGTTGATTAAAAATGCCCAAACCGCACAATATTTGGTCCAGACATGGAAGTTGTTGACGTTAGCTAAATATATAAGTGTAATCCAGTTCCCCTTAGAAGAAGACTTGTAAATGACAGTCGTAATGTAAACTTGTAAAGGTTGATTATGTAAACAGCAATTCCTGACTTTAGCCTCTTGAACATATAAAACAAAACAGAGGAAAGAAGCAACCTTCTGACAGGAGTGATGCAAGAGAATCCACGCAGGCCTCAATGTGTGGAAAGCATGGACACTCTACAGAGAAAAGGAGAGGACAGTTGAGATTTAGAGCAGAAATCTCTGTGCTGTGCAACGGTGCTCACTGCCAGACCTGAGCAGCCCATCAGAAATAAACTTTTTCACAAATAGCATTAGTTAACATTGGTATGGCATGTGTAGCAATAGTCAAATATTTTATCTATGTGATCTAATGGAGGTTTGTCTGCTAATAGCCTTCATATGCTGGTGTGTTCTTTGCAAATTCCATTAAAGAACCCAGAATATTGCAGAAAGATGTTAAAAACATCTTATATGATAGTGGATCATTTAAAATGAGAAAACTATTAAGCTTTAATGTGTAATGTTTTTTGCTTGCCACTGTTTATGACCCTCGTACTCGTACTCGTCGTCTTCCGCTTTATCCAGGACCGGGTCGCGGGGGCAGCACACTCAGCAGAGACGCCCAGACGTCCCTCTCCCCAGACACCTCTTTCAGCTCCTCTGGGGGGAGCCCAAGGCGTTCCCAGGCCGAGAGACATAGTCCCTCCAGCGTGTCCTGGGCCATCCCCTGGGCCTTCTCCCAGTGGGACGTGCCTGGAACACCTCCCGAAGAAGACGTCCAGGAGGCATCCGGTATAGATGCCCGAGCCACCTCAACTGGCTCCTCTTGATGTGGAGGAGCAGCGGCTCTACTCCGAGCCCCTCCCGGATGGCCGAGCTCCTCACCCTATCTCTAAGGGAGTGCCCGGCCACCCTACGGAGGAAGCTCATTTCAGCCGCTTGTATCCGTGATCTCGTTCTTTCGGTCATGACCCAAAGTTCATGGCCATAGGTGAGGGTAGGAACGTAGACTGACCGGTAAATCGAGAGCTTCGCTTTTCGGCTCAGCTCTCTCTTCACCACAACGGACCGGCACAGCGCCCCCATTACTGTGGCAGCCGCACCGATCCGTCTGTCGGTCTCCCGCTCCATTCTTCCCTCACTCGTGAACAAGACCCCGAGATACTTAAACTCCTCCGCTCGAGGCAGGAACTCCCCTCCAACCTGAAGAGGACAAGCCACCCTTTTCCGGTCGAGAACCATGGCCTCGGACTTGGAGCAGCTGATCTTCATCCCAGCCGCTTCACACTCGGCTGCGAACCACCCCAGTGCATGCTGTAGGTCTTGGCTAGAGGGGGCCAGCAGGACCACGTCATCTGCAAAAAGAAGAGACGAAATCCACTGGTCCCCAAACCAGACCCCCTCCGGCCCTTGGCTGCACCTAGAAATCCTGTCCATAAAAGTTATGAACAGGACCGGTGACAAAGGGCAGCCCTGCCGGAGTCCAACATACACCGGGAACAGGTCCGACTTAAGTGCCGGCAATGCGGACCAAACTCCTGCTCCACTTGTACAGAGACCGGATGGCCCCTAATAAAGGGCCCCCGATTCCATACTCCTGGAGAACCCCCCACAGGGCATCACGAGGGACACAGTTGAATGCTTTCTCCAGGTCCACAAAACACATGTGGACCGGTTGGGCAAACTCCCATGAACCCATGAAGGTCTAATCCATCCTATATATCCTAAGTGTGAATATATGGGGTATGTGGACAAAATAAACCCAGATAGCTACTGTTGTTTAGGTAATGACTGGATACTCCTGATTCCTAAACGTTTGCTAATCGTGGCAGTCTTCACACGGATCCTTTCAAGCTACCAATAATTAAGCTAATAATGGGCATTAAAATCTGACCAGAAGCAAGCACAGCATGACGCTATGTTAAAGTCTGCATGGCTGCACAAAGAAACAATAAGATAACTGGTTTAAAATGAAAAAATAAAGAAAGAATTTTATACATTATTATATTTTTTCTGCAGATATTTTGTGGATGAAATAAAGCAATTTGTTTTCCTTACTGTCTGGCATTAAATCAGACTTTACATGTCTTGTTTTAGGTCAGTTAGGATTACTGAAATTATTTCTATTTGCTAAATGTCGAATGTCAGGATTTTTGAAGACTTTATTGTCATTGTATACAAAAACACAACATCATTAAAATGGCATCAGCAGTGCACCTTAAACATTTGAAACTCACTAAAACATAATAAACATCTGACTAAAAACACAATAAATACATATCTACAATTCTACCATAAATAAAAAGTCCTTTTGCACCAAGCGCTTGCTTGCAATGAGCCAGGTGACAATCACATAACGTCATTGGCTGAAGGTAGGATTAATAAACAGGCATTGAAAGGGACAAGCTGTGGAAAGAGGGCTTCACAGTTCTTATGGCCCAAGGATAGAAGCTGTTTGCCAACCTTTGTGGTCTGCTCTTCAGGTTTCTGAAGCGCTTCCCTGAGGGCAGTCAGGAGAACAAACATTGTGGGACAAATCCTGAAGAATTTCCTTGGTTCTGCAGATACACTGAAAATATGAGAGATAATCAAGGGAGGGCAGGGAGCAACCAATGATCTTTTCTGTTGTGGTCACCAGGGCAGTAGAGCTGTTGGGGTTAACATGCAAAGCTGTTAAGCAGTATGACAAAACACTTTCAAAAGTGGAGTGGTAGAAAGTAACCATCAGCTTCTCCCTGCTGGGGATGTTTTGTTGTAGTCTGGGTGTTGACCATTCAGGTAAGGTTGTCCCCAGCAGCTTGAAGGTGGAGACCCCCTCCACCATGACTCCATGAATGAAAAGGGTCCTGGTTTTTAACTTGGTGGCTGAAGTCTTGAGATGTTGCTTCAATATTCCCACATAATGTTTTTTTTTTCCAATCATGCCACTTATTTTGTGATGGCGCCAGCCCCTCCTGCAGCAAAAAACCCAATAACACGATGCTGCCACCCCATAAGGTCACAGTAAGAACAGGGTTCTCAGACTTGCAAGTTCTCTTTTCTTCCTGCAAATGTAACAACAGTTTCTGTGGACAAGCACTTTAATTTTAAAGATTCATCAAGCCAAAGGACTTGTCCACACCTGAAGTTCTTGGTGCGCCTTCCTGGAACTATTACATAACAGCAAGAGTCTCCACTTTCTCCAAAGGAGAGCCGAGGTGTAGTTTATTTAAGCAAACTTTGGGCTTCCTGAACAGATAGTACAACTGAGCATCTCTAAACGCCCCGGTCTCCTAACACCCTCCCTCCGTCCCTCGCTCCTCCTCCCTCCTGACTACACCGTACACACACATACGCGCGCGCGCGCACTCACGCAAAAACAATCTCCCACTCACGCGTGCACGCGCCCAGTCTCTCCCCCCGCCGCCTCTCTCTCACACACGCACGCGCGCGGACGCCTGGACGCTGCAGCGTTTTTAAGAGTGTTTCCAATCTTGGCTAGGAGGGAGGGAGGAGGCAGGACGAAGGAGATAATGTCCAAATCCTGACCGTGTGCATTATTTATATATATATATATATATATATATATATATATAAACACACCTCAACAGCACGCTGATAAATGACCAATCGAATGGATCGGCGGTCCGGTTGCGAGCGTTAGAGCCCGGTCGGCGTGTCATTGCAGAGATGGGTCGCAGCGGTACGGCACCTTTCGCTCAGCTCCTTGGGGAGTGTTTTCACTGTCAGTCCTTCAGCGCTGGAAATGGCGTTGTGATGCTGAGCGCGGAAGACGCAGCGGAGGCGGATGCCAAGGAGGAATAGAGAAAATATATGATCACCTGCGCTTTTCTTTGGGTTGGATTTTTTGTAGCGGTGGACAGTACCATGGTGAATTACCAGAAATACATTACTGTTATGCAGCTGGCTCTGGGGGTGACCGCTGTCAACAAAGAACATTGTCTTCCACCCAGGAAGCGAATGTGGTGAGTATGGTGAATCTTGGTGCGGATGATGATGTGATGCAGGTTTGGGGTAGGTGGAGAGTTGGCGGTGCTGGTCGCCTTCCTTACGTCTCGTCAAAATACGGCGAGCCAAAAAAAAAAAAAAAAAAAAGATGTGACCGGCTCATTCTGGGAAAATGACATAATACTCCTGTCAGCCACTGCAGCTAGTCTGCTGCACCGTGTTGCAACCATCACACCTACACTGTGTGCATGAGTGCTCTCCATCAGTTTGTAAAGTTGGATGTAGTGGGGGGGTGATGTCATGGCCTCATTCATTGTTTCTTTGCCCCCTAACTTTATGTGCTTTGCTGTATACTGTCATCACCCAGCTCACCCTGTGGTAAACCCACAGCTCTCTTCCTGCTTTACCCGACTGGTCGCCACTGCTCTGCTGTAACTGATTAATAAAAAGTAAAGCATGTAACATCATCCTCTCCTGCGCCTCTCATTTCTGTGTCTGTAATAAACATCACTCTTTTCATCCTCTATAGCATGTGTTTGCGTCCTGTCTGTCCACCAATCCAGTGTCCTCATTACTCAGCAGCACTTTTAATGCTGTGTCCACCTTTGCCTTTTCTACCTCTTTCCTCCTGTGGCCTTGTTCGTTTGTTTACCTCAAGGCAGCTTTCCCCTCTTACTCCTCTTCTTCATTGTAAAGCGGATTGCTGCAACGTGTGTGACACTGGATCCCTAATTACAGCTGGATTACTATCTTGTTTGAAAGCAAAGATGGTTAATTAGGACTCAGCGGCACCCTGATAGTGAATTACACAAAGATCTCTCAGACATGACTTCATTGTGTGAGAGGTTTTACCAATTATTATCGCATCTTTAACCTAAGCCCAGAAACTGGAACAAGTACTACCGGTGGTAATTAGGCTGGCTTTAGTGGAATATTGATGTCAGTTTTTTACAAGGTAAAAACTAACAAATTAATGATCATGTAGAGCTAAAAAGCAGAAATAGTCAAAAAGATGGGTTGTTCAAGCACACTGGATATTCAAAGCAAGAGAACCTTCAGTAAGAACTGAACCAGAACCAAGTACTTATGTTGTGTTTCCTTACCCCTTAAACAAGTAGTTCAGAATTTCCCAAGTGAGGTTCTGTTATGAGTTTATAAGCAGCTAATATCTTACCTGCAGTGAATAACTGTCTTGTTGCCTTCATTTAGTATAAATCCAGACCAGTTGGTCCAGGAGGCTGAAACTAGTCTGGCTAATTCAAGATGGGCCAAAGCTGACTACTCTGGCCCTCGGGGATCAATAAAGTATCTTTGAATTGAAGTGAATTGAAAACACCATCGTGGGTTAGGAAGAAGCCTTTTCATGAACCTTTTAGCCATCCTCACGTTTCCATTTGGGTGGTTATTTACAGAACAGCCGATAAATATGAAACACTTGAAACATAGGTAGGGGAGGATGCTTCACCAATGATTTTCATGTGTGAGATCAGCACGTTTCAGTCAGAGAAACTGATTTAAAAATAAGGCAGTGAAAAAAAACAATAAACTAGCTTTCACTTAAATTTCTAAAATATCTTCGCTTTTACATTGTTTTATATCAAAAAGTAACTGATGGGAAATGTTTTACATATTTTGGTCTCAGTACATGTTTCATGTAGGGAGATCACTGGTGATGCACCACCTCCTTCCACAATTTGAAAACAGCCTTTGTTCCCTGTAATGGTACAGAACCATGCACACACGATGATGATTTAAAAGGTTCATGAAACAGCTTTTCCATAAAACACTATGGTGTTTTTGAGATTATAGAAGACAGTTTTGATCTTGGCACACCTTGGACATGCTGTTGGCTTCTTCACAATGGAAATTTATTGGTAGTGCATCACCTCCTACCAACATTTCCTGTGCAAACAATGGCTCAGAATCAATTTGCTCATTTGTTATTTCGCACCCCTGTTTTGTATCTACAAAATGCCATTTCGCCCGTTTCTCCCTCTGATTTGAACCCATTGGGCCTAAACCCCTGCATAGTAATTTTTTTTTGCTCTAGTATTTTCCCGAATTATTGAGAAAATAGTAACTGAAATGGTTAAATCCTACACATCATTTAATGTATGACCAATGAACCTAAATCGTGCCAGTTGACTCTTATGAAATACAACAGATTATAACACTGGATCACACCAAAATAATTCTCAGCAACATTCTCCAGTTGGATTTTATTTAATTGGAGTTATACGGTGTACAACAGGTGCAAACGCGTTGCAAAGACATAAATGATGCAAACTCCAAAACACACAAACACAAAATAATCAAATGCAACAGAAAAATCCTGCAAAAGAAATACGCTGCAATTACAGAAAAAAAGAGAGGCAAAAACCTACAACCAACAAAACATTGCTCTATAATCAAAAGCACCACCAGCTGATAATGTATTTCTCTGCATTTAATGCAAAATTTACTGAGGCAAATTCCATGAAAGTAGTAAATACATTGTTTATTATTGCATCTATCACTCAGTTTTAAACACACAGCTTTCTTATTGGAATTTGAGGTTGTGTCGGCGAGGCGCATCTGATTTTCTCACTTGGTAAATTCTAAATTTCAGCTTAATAGGATTCACAATTCGACAACTCCATTGTCCAACATAACATTGCAATCAATAAGATTTCTTTAGTTTTTTTCCCATTTAAACAGAAAATTGGTAAACTATAACAATTTAAAGGGGACATATAAACACACAATCTAACTAGAAATTTATGAGAACTATTTCTGATTTCTAGTTTTGGGTTTAGTGTAATTATGTTTTGTGAGCTTATCTGATAACCATCCCCTTTAAAAAAAACTCAATGCTGTGATGGCACTGAAGTCAAAGTGGTGCTGTAACCTCAGCAGGGGGTCAGAAGCTTATCACACACAGCTTATTAGCTTTCAGTCCCCTTGGCTGATCATATTCTTTAGTCGTCGTCTTATTAGCCTAATTGCCCTTCGAGGAGAAGATGAGGGGTTTCACAGAATATGAGGGACTCCTTTCATGTGTCAGCTCTTATTGTTGTTTTCAGACTTCCATCTCCATAATCAAGCTTAATGTTGAAGAGGCCTTTTGTTTCATCAGCAGTGTGCTAATACAGAAGTCCAACGCCCTTACCTTGTGAAGTAGAAAACTTTTAATACGTTTAGTGAAGACCTGTGACCCGGTCAGTGTTAGATGAAGCTAAATTTTGCATGAGGCTTTAGAAAGCCAGATCTTTAACTGGTGTTTTGTTTCGTACCGTGTATCACTGAATACACCACACATCTGTTAATACCCACAATTTAATATGGTGCATCTAGCTGTTTTAGTCCAGTTGCTGATTGTTTCACCCCTTCACTAATTTGCACTTTTCCTTTTTTTGTGCAGTCTGACACAGGACATTTCATGCCAACTGTCATTTTTGATCAGGGGTCATAGTCTCTTATTTCATGTCAGCTGGCCCAAAAGGGGAACAGAATCACAATTATTGGTAATAATGTACAATTAAATCCATATATAACTATTTACTGACTGTTTTTTTTTTCCATAATATATGAAAAATGTAACTACAGTAACTAAATTAAAGTAGAAAGAAATACATATGTCAAGAAGTGGGCTGAAAATGTTCAAAAATGTCTTACTGACCCAGAACCAAATTAATTCTGATTAGGACTACAAGACCCGATAAAAATTTGTAATTGCTGAACTGTTTCTAAATATTGTGATGATGATATCGATTATGATCAACACAAAGGTTCCTGACTCTTTTCTTTCTTTTACTTCATCACAATGTCTCCACCATGCTTTGTGACCTTTAACATCTAGGTTCATGAAAATCAACATTCAGTGTGGGTATGTAGAGCTGTGAGCCTTTCAATATATTATGCTGCTCCAATTTTGTTGCACGACAGTTAAATATACGTGTATATGCTTACGAATACAACATGAAAGAAGATTGGATATAAGTGGTTAAATGTGAGAATGATATAGGGGAAAAAATTTGGTAAAGAAATAAATTGACCCAAAGCCATTTTATACCATGCAAGCAAATGCTTTTGTTTTAAAATAATCCTGATAAAATCACTAAGGAAGTTTATTTTGGGAAACAAATTACTCACTTTCAGTGTTTGTGCCTCTCAAGCTTCAACAACCTGTTTTGCCAATTTACTGGTTTGCCAATTTCAGCATAAACTACAGTAGAAAGTGAAAATAAATCACATAAAAGTAACGTACAAAAAGACGAGACAGCGGCAAAATATAGAGTCTCAATGTGAGAAGAAAAAAACAAGAATAATTTAAACCTTATAACACTCACAGTGAAAAAGGTGAGAATGAAAACAATAGAAACGCTGTGCAACACAATGAAAACACAGCTAGCACGACTACACAATGAGACAGATGAAACAAAATATATAAATATAAAACTAAAACCACTGAAAGAAAAATTACAATTTATATAATGTAAAATATTGAAGCCAATGGAGAAGGGGTCAGCAACCCTTGCTATCCAAAGATCTTGCACCTGCTTCTATGAAAGATAAAAAAAGACAAGTTTATAAATACCACATATATTAAAAGAACATTACGAATTATGGTAAAATGAAAGAACCACAATTTCAGTGCTCATTTTAAAGCTTTAGAACAAATGTGTTTTCTTCAGCAGAACAAGGCCTGTGGAGTCTGAAATGGAAATAAGGAAAAATAATTTTAATAATACATAAATAAACATTGAAGGACATTATTCATCTCTATATGCTTTTGACTGTTAATAGAAGCCAATATGGTCAGCCGACACAGCCAGATATTGCTCTGGAGTTGCGGGTTGTAGACCTCTGCAATAGAGGTTGGGCTCAGAGATAGTAATAGCTGTTGAAATAAAAGAGGCCTTTTATCGCTCTGCCAGAGTAAGATCAAATCTTTCCCATCAAGTCTCTTTTTCTTCTTTTTACTCAAGCCCTGTTAGCATTAGTAATATAAATGAGAGAGCATCTGAAACAACAAATGTAGCTTCAGAAACTTCTGTGGCAAATAATAGCTGTAGTATACATGTAAGTTGTTCATATTCCACTTCACTCACACCAGTTATTCTACATGATACCCAGCGGAAGTGTGAAGACATGAATCCCTGGTGATGTTGTCTTGTGCACAGAGGTCATGTGTGATTGGTGTGGATATTCAGAGGTTAGTGTGTGGAAAGACCCTGTAAGACGTACTCTGCCTGACTGCGGCACAGCCTGGGGGCAAAGTGTCAACTGATTGTCTAAACGCTGACAGATAAATCACATTTGCTAGGCAAGAGTGACACATGTCTGTGTCAAACCCATCACAGACAATCCACACTTCTTACTGGTTTGTAGACAGGACACACAGGCGTCTTTATTTCACATGGAAAATGTGTACATCCCCTATCTTCTCTCTGCAAGAAATGTAAAACCAGCATTTAACCTTTTTTCAAAAATTATGTTTTCTATAGTGCACAACCCAAATGCAGGCAGGATCATGATTATGCTGAATTAAATAAATAAGAATCAATTTTATTGGCCCAGTTTATGAGCACAAACAAGGAATTTGACTTTGGTTTCCATCACTCACATCATATATCTACATCAATCAACAGCAACAACAGCAATGTCTAAAAAAATTTAAATAAATAAGGAAAAAGAGCAGTATGAAGAAGTGTGTTTTTCTGCTTTATATATATATATATATATATATATATATATATATATATATATATATATATATATATATAAGAAAGAAAGTAAAAAACTAAAACTGAGTCCAGAGCAGAAGATCCTAGGTTGAAAGAAACGGAAATCATGCTTAACGACACTTGAAGTTGATAGCATGGATCTGACAAAGAGTGGATGAAGACAGTGAGTTAAGTACCGGTATGGTTGATTACTGGAGGTGAAACAGGTAAGTCTGATTAACTTGATGCAGCTGTGTCTAAGCGCTAAAAGTAACCCAGAATGCAAAACATGAGAAATCACTGAAGTATAAAATTAAAAAACCTGAAAATTAACCACAAATGGAACTAGATTAACCCAATATGTGTAAAATCCATGGTATAATGTGGCAAAGTTTTGGATGAATTAAGAACGTTTTTGGTCACTTCTCTGTATTTTCGTGTTTTGTTTTAAACAAAATGAAGTATAGAATATAAATTTGTGTTCCTTTTGACTTCTACTCACCATTTTCGGTTCAGTACTTTCACAAGCAAAAAATAATAAAGTAAAACACAATGAATGCAATTTGGTTTTGATAAAAACTTAGATTCTCTGAAGGAAACAAATGTCTTTTTTTCATCTCTACCCATCTCCCTGTTGCAGATATGTAAAGACACTTTGAAAGACATCCTAATTGCATTTCAGGGGTGTTTTTGTGCATATGTCAGACATGAATTCACTTGAGACTGAATTGAGGAAAAAGGTCCTCACATCGGTGTACAGACAGAGATTCCTCTTTTTTTTCCCTTTTTTAATTTATTTTTAATTGATTGCAGGGATAGCTCTGCCCCGTGTCTGGTCAAATGGTCAGAGCAGCTCCCCGTGCTGCTGCCCTCACAGTGTATGGCGTTGAGATCACACACTGCTCGGCCTGAACACTTGGTTTTATATATGTGCCACGTGCACGCTCATTAGAGGCAGAGCAGCTCTGCTTGCCTTTGAAAATGCCAGAATAGTGGCTGCAGCTCTCTAAATTTGGCGTGCTCTTTCTAAACAGATGTTCCTCTTGCCTGCAGTCTTAAAAACCCATTCCCCTTTTTTGCACATAGCCCGAGAATTGTTTTAAGTTAATGAACTTTACACTCTGTTGCAACCCTGCGAGGAGATTACAACAAGTCTATTTTGCTTATGTATTTTAATGTTTATGCTGCAGAAAACCCTCCAGTTTGCTCCCCATTGTTAAATGTTGTATCGGCACCGGCCAAGATGTGAGGAATGAAGCATAACATTGTGTGTTGAGGTGCTGATTAAGCAGCAGCCATTATTGCTTGAGCTAATCTAAGCTGATAGCTCCTCTAAGACTGCCTGAGGGACACCATAAAGTGCTGCAACTGATCAATTCGTTCCTCACCCTCCCTTTGTGTTAGCATTAGGTATCCGCTAAACCTTATCAATGAACAACCTTATTAAACTCTGTTGTGGTCATCTGGCCATCAGATTTCTGCATTGATCTTATTCTAGTAGATTTTTAGGTGTTTCTTCTTTGTTCATGCATCCTGCAAAAAGGTTAACACACACCTATTATGTCAGGGCCAAGCAGATGCTTGTTTTGGAATGAGACCACCCATGAAGCTCTCAAGATGCTCATGAAAATCATGCAGCAGATTTAAGGACTGAGGCTGAAAGTAATCTATTCCCAGCCTTCACACTGGTCTGACATGAGCTTATATGAGTGTTGATCCGGAGGTTGTTCAGTCAGTGTCATAAAATTCATACTTTAACATCTATAGAACTATTTTCCTTCTTTGTGAATGTTAAGAGATTAAATGAGAATAAAGAAGAGGGTGGAAGCAAAGACTTGCAAGCGACATAAATTATCCCAAGCAAAGCTTGATGTTTATCATGCAAACAAGAACATATTAAATAGTAAAACTTGTACACGCTTGTCTTTTGTAGGTAGATTCCAAGTATACAAAAAAAATGTATGCTGCTTGAACCTTTCCACAAACTTCAATGTATTTGAAACAAACATGTTGCTCAAGAAGTTGCTCTATTTAGATGAGACCAAAGTTGAGGTTTTTGGCCTTAATGCAAAATGCTATGTGTGGCAGAAAAATTGCACTGCAAACCACCCTAAACACAGCATCCCCATAGTGAAAGTGGGGAATTCTCAAAAGCTGTAGCTTGAACTGAAAATCTGGTCAGAGTTGATGAGAAATGGATAAACCTAAATACAGGGCAGTCCTGAAAGAAAACCTGTTAAAATCTGTAAAAGACCTGAGACAGAGGTGTTGATTAACCTTCCAACAGAACAACAGCCCCAAATATACAGGCAGAGCTACAATGGACAGGTGTAGAAGAAAGCATATTTATGTGTTAGAGTGGCCCAATCAAAGTCCAGACCTAAATACAATCAATGTTCACAGACACTCTATAATCTCACTGAGCTGATCAAAACAAAGCATTTCCCTCCACTTCACAATTATGCACTACTTTGTATTGGCCACCATGTAAAATCGAATTAAATGCATCTCAGTTTGAGATTGTAACCAGAAAAAATTTGAAAAAGTTTTAGGGGCATTAATAGTTTTGCAAGGCACTGTACTTGTACAGGGCTAAGCTAACAGTCTGCTGACTGCAGGATAAAGGGATAGTTTGGATTTGTTTTAATAGGCGAGGTTGTGTGGACTAATCATAGGTAATCAGTATCTTACCTGCAGGAGAGACAAGTTTAGAGAAATCTCAGTTTGGTGACTCACTTAAAGAGCCCAATGAACAACTATAACAAAACAAGTTCAAAACTGTCCAGTAGCAGTTTTAATGAATGCTGTATTGCCTATCCTTACACCATCTGCTTGTGTGAAACAGTGATTTGTGTTTGAGGTCAGCAAGGTAACATCCATGTTAGTATGCCAACTGTTTGGACTGTGGCTACTTAATTACCCTACCTGATCAGCTGAGTTGTTCTACTGCTCTGGAAGACATTTATGCCTCTGAATAACCAAAGTCAAAGCATGCTTTATTCTCTTTTGTAATGTTCTGATTTCCTTTCATTTGCTGTTGCTTTGGGATTATGGAAGTCAAAAAGTCCCGAACCCCAAAGGTTTATTTCCACGTCTGATGGTTTGTGTTTCATTAAGCCAGTGGCATTCATACTGCTATATAAACCCTATTTCTGAAAATGTGTCTTTATTGTTTTTAATAGAAGAGAAAGACATTAATCTGAGTCTATTACAATGATCATATTCCACTCCTTTTCCAACTAATTCCGTTTTAATTTTGTTTATTTATACAACACAGAGTCACAACAAATGATGATTTCAAGGAATTTACAAGACAAACAGATTCAGTTAGATACAGAAATATTTAATTAAATCAGTCCAATCATGGATTTAAATTCAATTATGTTCAATTTTTGAAACTGAAATTGTTCAGACAGGTAAAATACTGACTGCCAATGATTGCCTAAAAAAACAAAACTATCCATTTAATGTTAAATGTTCACATATCTAATGAAATGGTCTTGGCATTTTGATGTAGCTTTGATTTGCAGTGATGAATCAAATTTCAACGGGGTTAGTAGGTTAACCAGATTCCGACTGGCCATATAAATAAATTAATACCCTCTATGTCTTCGTACATCACCTGGCTGATTCTGCTTATTCATAAGAAACTTGATACCTACCATTCCCAGGACAACTAATCATTAACTGTGACTAGGTCTAGTGTTTGTCCTGCCTTAGATCCCTGCTTTCCCTTTTCATCACACTGGCAGTAATTTGGAGGCATATGCAAGTAAAAAAAGAAAACAAATTCCTGTTTCATTTCATTGTCACAAATCTCCAGTGAAGTGCATTATACCTGCAGATATCTAAGAGAGGATGAAATAATTTAGTGCACACATTGTATCTGAGTCGGCACAGTTTCTGGCACCATGTTATGTTGTGCCTTTTGTGGCCCGAGGTGTTTTGGCTGAAATCCACCTCAGAATCAACATCCAAGAAACCAGTCTGTGAATGCGCAGGAGTGCAGCAGCTTTGTAATACAGTCCAAGCAGATTTTCTCATTAGTCATGTTTGCTGAATTGTTTATGAGAACTATCTGAGGTCAGCTGTAATTGACCGTGCGTATTGTTGAAGGTTTTTACTCTGCATTTCTAGCCAGTAAGCATCTCTAACTCCCTCAGGCAACTATTGCATTAATGCAGATAAAAAGTGGAAGGTGTTTTTTTCTTTCTTCCCCATCACTGTTCATCCCTTCCTCCCTGAATGTTTCCACACTATATGTTCAAACCTCAGACTCTCCTCAGGCTGCTGCTCAGCATATGAATCGATATCTACCATGTATTCGCTTAATTTACACACATTTATTATATTGGTTAGATAAGAACCAACTACAGCATCAAGTGAAGACAGTGAACTGTATAAGCAATGTATTTTACCAAGCAATAGATGTATGTATGTATTTTATACTCATAAAACCCACTTACATCTAGGTGATAGATAGATAGATAGATAGATAGATAGATAGATAGATAGATAGATAGATAGATAGATAGATAGATAGATAGATAGATAGATAGATAGATAGATAGATAGATAGATAGATAGATAGATAGATAGATAGATAGATAGATAGATAGATAGATAGATAGATAGATAGATAGATAGATAGATAGATAGATAGATAGATAGATAGATAGATAGATAGATAGATAGATAGATAGATAGATAGATAGATAGATAGATAGATAGATAGATAGATAGATAGATAGATAGATAGATAGATAGATAGATAGATAGATAGATAGATAGATAGATAGATAGATAGATAGATAGATAGATAGATAGATAGATAGATAGATAGATAGATAGATAGATAGATAGATAGATAGATAGATAGATAGACAGACAGACAGATAGATAGATATAGATATAGATGGATGGATGGATGGATGGATGGATGGATGGATGGATGGATGGATGGATGGATGGATGCGTTCTTCTTCATATTCCTCACTGCACATTTTTGGCACTTTGCCCCTGATGGAAAAAAACATGCTAGCTGAGTTCCTGATCTTGTGCCCATGTGTTTCCCTGACCTTTCCTATTTCTTCCTCCCATGCTGACCTCAGGATTCACCCCAGCCCGACTGCGGGCTCCATCACAGCAGCCTCCTCTGCGAGCACCGGTCAGGGCAAGCCATCACTCCGCCGCATCAAGGGTCGCATCCACAGGAGCAAGAGCCTGGACAGCATCGATCTCCTCGACTCCAACGTGAGTAAACTGACTGACACGTCAACATTATCTGTTAATGAATTATATTGATTGCCTCCAGGCGCTGTAATGTATGACCAAAATGTACAGGCAAAGATGAACTGAATTTTATTATGGCTTGAGACGCTCTGTGAGGGTGCTGACACAGTCATACGGAAAGCACATTTTTGAATAATACACCACCTCCACAAAGATGTAAAACCATTAAACATGCATCCTCTATCAACCCTGTTATTGAGTCACAAAACATTAAGGCCAACTATCAGCTCACAGTGGGTTTTTGCAAATTATTTAATAATAAAAAAAAATACCAACTAGATTCTAGAAAGCTCACCTACTGATGTTTAAGGTATTGTCTGGAAACCCAGCAGATTGCATCAAGTCAGTGACTTGCAACAGTCATTCCTCCTGGATACGCATGCAGCAACAGTGGACAGTCGCTTGCATTGACTTTGTAGCAAACCCTCATACTGAGCATTCATGTAGCTGCAGTGGAGAGGAAAACTCCCTTTTACCAGGAAGAAACCTCCAGCAGAACCAGGCTCAGTGTGAACGGCCATCTGCCACGACCGACTGGGGGTTTGAGAGAACAGAGCAGAGACACAAAAGTAACACAGGAGCACTGATCCAGTAGTATTTTCTATGGGAAAGAAAAGTGAAATATTAATGGTTGTAGCTCATTTGGAGGCTTCATCTGGGAGAGAAAGACAGCTAAGCAGATTAACCCTGAGCCAGTTTTCAAGTCTAGAGT
Source organism: Girardinichthys multiradiatus (assembly GCF_021462225.1). Taxonomy (NCBI): domain Eukaryota; kingdom Metazoa; phylum Chordata; class Actinopteri; order Cyprinodontiformes; family Goodeidae; genus Girardinichthys; species Girardinichthys multiradiatus. Next base: position 23,108,072 of record NC_061795.1, on the reverse strand, counting down.
ATGAAAGAAAGCACATGCAGTTAGTCACAGTAAAAGCTCAGCCAGTAGCTATGTCTAGGAAAGACAGGGTTAACACTGAAAAACAGGGCCAAGCGTGTCATTTGTATAAGGTGAGCATTAAGATGTTGGCAGTAGCAGCTTGGCCGATGCCACCCTCCAGTAGGGTGCCACAGCTAAACACAGAGCCAGGTCAGATGTAGTTTCTAGAAAGAGAAAAAAATAGAGAGAACACACAAAGTTCAAAACTGAAATAACAGCAAATAATGCAAAATTGGAGAGTAGTATGAGAATGTAGCGAAGAGAGTGAAAGTGGTCATTATATCCTCCAGCAGCCTAAACCTATAGCAGCATAACTACAGGTCCTTCTCAAAAAATTAGCATATTGTGATAAAGTTCATTATTTTCTATAATGTAATGATGAAAATTTAACATTCATATATTTTAGATTCATTGCACACTAACTGAAATATTTCAAGTCTTTTATTGTCTTAATATGGATGATTTTGGCATACAGCTCATGAAAACCCAAAATTCCTATCTCACAAAATTAGCATATTTCATCCGACCGATAAAAGAAAAGTGTTTTTAATACAAAAAACGTCAACCTTCAAATAATCATGTACAGTTATGCACTCAATACTTGGTCTGGAATCCTTTTGCAGAAATGACTGCTTCAATGCGGCGTGGCATGGAGGCAATCAGCCTGTGGCACTGCTGAGGTCTTATGGAGGCCCAGGATGCTTCGATAGCGGCCTTTAGCTCATCCAGAGTGTTGGGTCTTGAGTCTCTCAACGTTCTCTTCACAATATCCCACAGATTCTCTATGGGGTTCAGGTCAGGAGAGTTGGCAGGCCAATTGAGCACAGTGATACCATGGTCAGTAAACCATTTACCAGTGGTTTTGGCACTGTGAGCAGGTGCCATGTCGTGCTGAAAAATGAAATCTTCATCTCCATAAAGCTTTTCAGCAGATGGAAGCATGAAGTGCTCCAAAATCTCCTGATAGCTAGCTGCATTGACCCTGCCCTTGATAAAACACAGTGGACCAACACCAGCAGCTGACACGGCACCCCAGACCATCACTGACTGTGGGTACTTGACACTGGACTTCTGGCATTTTGGCATTTCCTTCTCCCCAGTCTTCCTCCAGACTCTGGCACCTTGATTTCCGAATGACATGCAGAATTAGCTTTCATCCGAAAAAAGTACTTTGGACCACTGAGCAACAGTCCAGTGCTGCTTCTCTGTAGCCCAGGACTGGGGAATGTGGCACCTGTAGCCCATTTCCTGCACACGCCTGTGCACGGTGGCTCTGGATGTTTCTACTCCAGACTCAGTCCACTGCTTCCGCAGGTCCCCCAAGGTCTGGAATCGGCCCTTCTCCACAATCTTCCTCAGGGTCCGGTCACCTCTTCTCGTTGTGCAGCGTTTTCTGCCACACTTTTTCCTTCCCACAGACTTCCCACTGAGGTGTCTTGATACAGCACTCTGGGAACAGCCTATTTGTTCAGAAATTTCTTTCTGTGTCTTACCCTCTTGCTTGAGGGTGTCAGTAGTGGCCTTCTGGACAGCAGTCAGGTCGGCAGTCTTACCCATGATTGGGGTTTTGAGTGATGAACCAGGCTGGGAGTTTTAAAGGCCTCAGGAATCTTTTGCAGGTGTTTAGAGTTAACTCGTTGATTCAGATGATTAGGTTCATAGCTCGTTTAGAGACCCTTTTAATGATATGCTAATTTTGTGAGATAGGAATTTTGGGTTTTCATGAACTGTATGCCAAAATCATCCGTATTAAGACAATAAAAGACCTGAAATATTTCAGTTAGTGTGCAATGAATCTAAAATATATGAATGTTAAATTTTCATCATGACATTATGGAAAATAATGAACTTTATCACAATATGCTAATATTTTGAGAAGGACCTGTACAGAGATAGCTCAGGATAACCTAAGCCACTCTTATTATAAGCTTTATCAAAAGGGAAAGTTTTAAGCCTAGCCTTAAAAGTAGACAGGGTGTCTGCCTCACGGACTAAAACTGGGAGCTGGTTCCACAGGAGAGGAGCCTGATAACTAAAGGATCTGCCTCCCATTCTACTTCTGAAGACTCTAGGAACCACCAGTAAACCTGCAGTCTGAGAACGAAGTGCTCTGTTAGGAATATATGGAACAATCAGATCTCTGATGTATGATGGAGCTAGATCATTAAGGACTTTATATGTGAGGAGGAGAATTTTAAATTCTATTCTGGATTTAACAGGGAGCCAATGAAGGGAAGCTAAAGTAGGAGAAATATGATCTCTCTTTTTAATTTTCATCAGAACTCTTGTTGCAGCATTTTGGATCAGCTGAAGGCATTTAACTGCATTTTGTGGACATCCTGATAGTAAAGAATTACAATAGTCCAGCCTTGAAGTAACAAATGCATGGACTAGTTTTTCAGCGCCACTCCTGGACAAGATATTTCTAATTTTGGCAATGTTCTGGAGGTGAAAGAAGGAAATCCTAGAAACCTGTTTAATATGGGATTTAAATGACATGTCCTGGTCAAAAATAACACCAAGGTTTTTTACTTTCTTACCGGTGGTCAATTTAAGGCCATCCACATTAATTGATTGACTAAACAGTTTCTTTTTCAAAGATTCCAGTCCAAAGACGACAACTTCTGTCTTGTCTGGATTTAGAAGCAGAAAATTTAAAAATCATCCAAGTTTTTGTCTTCAAGACATTCCTGTAGTCTAACTGGTTGGCCTCAGTAGAATTTATTGATAAATAAGGCTGAGTATCATCCACATAACTGTGAAAATGTATCCCATGCCGCCTGCCTGATAGTTTGACCTATTGGAACCATATATATATATATATATATATATATATATATATATATATATATATATATATATATATTCGTCTTGGGAAGGATATATACAAGTCCTGCACAGTGGTCAGAGGGATTTTAAGCCATTCTTCTTGCAGGATAGTGGCCAGGTCACTACGTGATACTGGTGGAGGAAAACGTTTCCTGACTCGCTCCTCCAAAACACCCCAAAGTGGCTCAATAATATTTAGATCTGGTGACTGTGCAGTCCATGGGAGATGTTCAACTTCACTTTCATGTTCATCAAACCAATCTTTCACCAGTCTTGCTGTGTGTATTGGTGCATTGTCATCCTGATACACGGCACCGCCTTCAGGATACAATGTTTGAACCATTGGATCACATGGTCCTCAAGAATGGTTCGGTAGTCCTTGGCAGTGACGCGCCCATCTAGCACAAGTATTGGACCAAGGGAATGCCATGATATGGCAGCCCAAACCATCACTGATCCACACCCATGCTTCACTCTGGGCATGCAACAGTCTGGGTGGTACACTTCTTTGGGGCTTCTCCACACCGTAACTCTCCCAGATGTGGGGAAAACGGTAAAGGTGGACTCATCAGAGAACAATGCACGTTTCACATTGTCCACAGCCCAAGATTTGCTCTCCTTGCACCATTGAAACCGACGTTTGGCATTGGCATCGGTGACCAAAGGTTTGGCTATAGCAGCCCGGCCGTGTATATTGACCCTGTGGAGCTCCCGACGGACAGTTCTGGTGGAAACACGAGAGTTGAGGTGCACATTTAATTCTGCCGTGATTTGGGCAGCCGTGGCTTTATGTTTTTTGGATACAATCCGGGTTAGCACCCGAACATCCCTTTCAGACAGCTTCCTCTTGGGTCCACAGTTAATCCTGTTGGATGTGGTTCGTCCTTCTTGGTGGTATGCTGGCATTACCCTGGATACCGTGGCTCTTGATACATCACAAAGACTTGCTGTCTTGGTCACAGATGCGCAAGCTAGACGTGCACATAATGTTGAGTGCATTTCAATATTTTGAGCAAAACTGTGCTCTTACCCTGCTAATCTTCACACTCTGCTCTTACTGGTGCAATGTGCAATCAATGAAGACTGGCTACCAGGCTGGTCCAATTTAGCCATGAAACCTCCCACACTGAAATGACAGGTGTTTCAGTTTCATTGTCCAACCCCCGTGTGTATATATATATATATATATATATATATATATATATAGTAAAGAGAACTGGCCCAAGTACTGAACCCTGTGGTACTCTACAATTAACCCTGGAGTTTAAAGATGAACAAACTGGAATCTGTCAGACAAATAAGATTTAAAGCTGCCTAGTCCTGTTCCCCTGATCTCTACAGCATGTTCCAACCTTTCTAAGAGAATGTTGTGATCGACTGTACCAAATGCGACTTTCCCAAGGGTTATTTCCATGCTATGAGTGGTCTTTTAATGTGGCTAGCCTAAGGCACACTTGTGCAATAATCATGCTGTCTAATCAGCATCTTGATATGCCACACCTGTGAGGTGGGATGGAGTATCTGTGCAAAGGAGAAGTGCTCACTATCACAGATGTAGACATATATGTGAACAATATTTGAGAGAAATGGTTATTTTGTGTATATAGACAGTGCTTTGGATCTTTGAGTTCAGCTCATGAAAACTGGAATCAAAAACAAAAGTGTTGCATTTATATTTTTGTTCAGTGTATTTTCTCAAATATTTTAGATAAGAACAGAAGATTGGATATGTAGGTCTGTAATTTTTCAAGTCATCTCGATCAAGCAAAGATTTCTTAAGTAAACATTTAATTACAACTACCTTAAAAGCTTGTGGTACATATCCATTAACTAAGGATAGATTAATCATATCTAAAATGGGGCTGGTAATCAGAGGGAACACTTCCTTAAATAATTTGGTCGGGTTTGGGTCTAACATACAAGTTGAAGGTTTAGATGAAGCTAATATTTCTGATAACTCAGGAAGCTCCACAGGATCAAAACAGTCCAAACTCAGATCAGGTTCTACAGTTACTTCCATTGCTGTCTCACTTGCTGAGGATGAAGTAATCATGTTCGGGAGTATGTCAAAGATTTTCTTTTTAATAGAATCAATTTTATTTTGGAAGAATCCCATAAAGTCATGACTGCAGTGATCTAAGGGAATGGATGGCTCAACAGAGCTATGACTCTGTGTAAGTTTAGCAACTGTACTAAAGAGAAACCTAGGATTATTCTTGTTCTCTTCTATTAATGAAATAAGCTGTTCTGGCTTGGCGAAGTGTCTTTTTATACAACAGTAGGCTATTTTTCCAGACTAAGTAGGAATCCTCTAGGTGTGTAGAGCGCCATTTTCTCTCCAATTTTCTAACATTGTGCTTTAAAATATGCATCTCTGAATTAAACCAGGGAGCCAGCCTCCTATGAATAATTACCTTATGGCAACATTGTCTAATGCATTACGCAGTAAGGAAGTAACAATATGAACAAAAGAATCAATTTGTGAAGGGGAAGAAACAAAATTATTGCCCTCCACTGTGTTTTTCTGTGATAATGAGGAAATTAAAAATGGAACAGATTTTTTAAAGGTTGTTACAGCATTGTCTGATAATGATCTACTATAATGAAATTTTCTTTCAGGTGTGCAGTACTCGGTTAAATTAAACTCAAAGGTTATTAAGAAATGGTCAGACAGGACAGGGTTATGAGGAAATGTTATTTCTTTACACTTAATGCCATATGTCAGCACAAGGTCCATAGCATGAAGACAAAAGTAGGTAGGTTAATTGTTTTATTTTTATTTTCAGTCTGAGTTGTATTTATTTTATTTTTTTTTTATTAGATGTTCCTGATTTCCTTGTTTTAGATTATTTTTTAATCTATTCAATTTTGGCCGTGGGCGAGACACTGTCTTAATAGGGTAATGGCTGGATAGCAGTACAGAAGCTGCAGAGAGGAGTGTTAAACTACGACCCTGCTTCCTGGTCTGAACCCTGGGTTGTCAGAGTTTTGGAGGACTAATAAATTCGGCCAGATTCCTAGAAAGAAGAACTGCTCCATCCAAAGTGGGATGGATGCCGTCTCTGCGGATCAGACCAAATTTCCCCTAAATGTTCGCCAGTTATCAATGTAACCCACATTGTTTTATGGACACCACCTAGACAACGAGCGGTTGAATGACAGCATGCGGGTAAACATGTTGTCACTGGTCAGATCGGTGAGGGGACCAGAGAAAATTACGGAGTCCGACATTGTTTTGGCAAATTTACACTGAAGCAACACTAACTTTGGTGACCTCCGATTACCACCAGCGTGAATTACAATCTCACTGTATTTATGCTTATCCTTAGCCAGCAGTTTCAGGTAGGATTTCATGTCGTCCGTTCTGGCCCCTGGCAGACATTTGACTATGGTCGCTGGTGCCTCTAGTGCCATGTTTCTGACTATGGAGCTGCCAATTACCAGAGTTGGCTTCTCAGCGGGTGTGTCGCTGAGCGGGGAAAATCTGTTAGAAATTCCGCTAAGAGAAAAAAAGTATTTGGTAAGTAGAATCAAGTACTAACTGATTGCCCTCTATGATTTCTATTTTAGAAATGATTTAATCAGACAGACCAAAATATTAATTTAGAAAATTCCAATATTTTTTGATAGTGAAGTAAAAATTTGTAAAAATATATAACATCTTTACAAAATAACAAATTAAAGCACCAGAAAGACAAATTTTGCACAGTAGGTGACATAAAGTTAAGCTTAAAATTATTCATACCTCTTGTAGATTTAGATTTAAAGTTATTTTCATTCAGCCAAAACATTTTTCTCTAAATGGAAATTAAGGATACATCTGTGAACAAATGCTAAACTATGTAAAAGTAGTATCAATTTGGGGAAAAAAAATCATTTACAATTTAATTTAAAAAATAGCATGTTAAAAATTATTTTTACTCATTTCAATAATCAGTGAAAAAATCTGTAATGGCATTACAGCAATCAGACCTTTCTTTTAATTGCTGAGCAGCTTTTTGCATGTCTCCACTGGTATTTTGACAATTTATCTTTAGTAGTGAGCTGCAAGTGTTTAAGGTGAGAAGGCCTCCTTGCCATAACCCTAATCTTTAGCTCTCTACACAGATTCTGTATTAGATTCAAGTCTCTTCTCTGATTGGGCCACTCCAGAACATGAATATTGTTCCAGTTAGAAGAAAGACATTGGTCAAATTAAAAGATTACTTTAAACTTAAATCTGCCAAGGGTCTGAATAATTTTGGCCTTAACTGTATGAATAAGAAAAAGGCAACTTGTTTACATTCAAGAAGACTCACTTTGCCACCTACAGTGTGTCTGTGTCGGTTTATGTTTGTTTAAAGCACTCAAAAGACACTTCAAAATAATATTACTCAGAAGAAGTAAAGAAAGTGACACAGTAAAAGAACTATGAGAAGTATTTGTTTTCCTAAAACGTACTCAAGCAAATTTGAAGGAGTAAATTAATTTGTTACTACCCAGTTCTTACTGGGACTTTAAATGGAACGATGTGCTTTCACCAGATAAGACTGAGATTGAGGTTTTTGGAAAAAAAACACTTCAGGTGGGTTTAGCATAAAAACAAATGATGAATATTTGGAAAATCATCTCTTGACCGTGTTAGGTATATTAATGGATCTGTGATGCTGTGGGCCTTTTTGTCTTCCAAAAGCACAGAGAATTAAGGTTTTTATGAATTCTTAAAAATACCACAGTATTTTAGACACAATTCTACCAGTTAACTATAAATAAGGATTCATTGTTTTTTCAGCAGAATAACAATCCAAAAAATATGCCTAAATCCACAAAGAAATTAAGTAAGTTGCCCAGAGACAAAATCAAGTTGAACTGAAGAGAAGAGAGCATAAGAGAGAAATCGGGATTTTGGAGGATCTAAAGAGATTGTGGAAAAGTTGAATAGTTCGATTGTAATTGTGTGATTTTCATATTGTTTTCTGCATGAGATTATACCATCTGCAGTAAAAAAATATAAGAATTTTTACACATCTGTGCCAGGGAACACCAGAAGATTTTTCCATGTCTGTGAACAGATTTAGGTGGAACACATCAAAAGATTATGAAATCAAGCGGCTAAAATGATACCGAATGTATTAAAGTGATTACTGTTTGGATTTGCTATATCCTGTAGTGGCTGTTAAATTTAAAGTGGTTTCATTTCAGACACGCACACACAACTTACAGGTACTTTTTTTAATTAAAAAAAGGATTAAATCCTGAAATGAATTAAACTATTCCAAGGTTCTGAACTCTGAACTCCGGTGTTGGAAAGTGGCTGATTTTGGATGCGTTCGCCGTGTTAATTCAGAGAGCGGAGATTAACAGAATTTAAAGCAGAGACAGTTGTGATGCACATCCTCAGCGCACCTTGTTGTTTGCAGACAGAGCGGTAGGCCGATGAAGGGCCTCCTCCTCAGGGGAGTTATATCGTGTTGACACTTCAGCTATGACCTGACTGTGAATTTAGCTCTATCTTTTCCATCTCATTAAAAGGATACAACAAAAGCCCCGAGCCAGATGAATTATTGATACAGGAATCGTTCAGCATTAGTGATATGGGATTTTGAGAGCGTGAGAGTTTTTTAATGCTCCTAGGGTGCATGCATTAAATTTTAATCATTTATTTTGCTGCTTTGCAGTTTAATAAAACTGCTTTAACAAGATTTTATGTGTTAAAACCATAAAAGAGTTTCAACTGCATTTCCAGCAACTCTGGGGCACACTGTGCAAATGGAAATTAAGTCGAATTCACATTGATTAATGTAAAAAACTTTAGTCTTACAATTGTTTGAAATAAGACACACCTTGTATCTTGAATAAGGTAACAGATCTGTCTTTAACCAAGCCTTTTTGGACTTGTTGGCCTGAACAGATTTTCAAAAAGCCTCTACATGAGGTTGGTGCATGCAGCCAAATCAATGTGTATTTGGGAACTGAGTAGAAATGCTGATGTAGTTTTTGAAGTTGAAGCAGGATTTTAGCTTTTAATTGTTTTTTGGGCTCCTCTGGTGTTGTTTTCTGTTTAACAAAGCTTTGAAAACTGTATGATAAGCAGACATGGCAGATTGCTGCCAGATCGATTTGTAGCCAAACTCTTTGAAAGTGCAGCTGCAAATACAACGATTTGCTACAACGATTATTTTGCTAATCAATTAACCGGTCGACTATTGTTTTTGATTAAGTAGTTAATAATCAGATAGCAAAAGGTGCTTAATTGGAGATTTTTTACAGAATTTGAACCAGGTGAAGCCAAGGCTATGCCTGGGTTCTGGTTAGAGCATATTTACAGACAAAGAAGGTTATTCATCTTAAATGCAAGATGTATATATTTTGTGCACAATTTTGGCTTTATTACTATTCTGAGTAGATTGTTTTTTCAGCAAATGGCATGTTTTAGAGTCTGTATATGCCAGTTAATGATTGTACGATTACTAAATTAGTAGATGATTATTTCAATAATTGATAAATCCGATTGTTTCAGCCCTACATGCAATGATTTTAGCTGCAAAGTCACTACCTTTGAAGATGTGTTGCATGAACCTCAAAAACAAGCTGCAGTAGCTTTCATCCTGTGTCTAATTCTTTATCTGTCATACTGATCTGTTGTTAGTTTGTCTAATTATTTGTTAAATTGTCTAGAAAGTAGCCTTGTAAAGTTCGAATGAGCTTATTGGCATACCAGCTTTGTACAACACCCCTTTGTCTATAGGACAGTCTTCTCCTGGAGCGTTGGCAAGGTTGGAACAAACAGAGAGAGTGATCTTTGACCTTCCCCCCCTCCTTCTCTCTTCTAGATTATCAAGATTCTCTTTCTATAGGATTGGGGTCTGGGGACTGGGATAGCCAACTTGCTGTTTAATGGACCTTTTTGTGGTTTAATATTATTGGCCATTATTTAATATGTCCTTCTATTCTAAAACAGTCCATGATGCCATGCATTCTAACAATTTTCACAGAGACTGTTTCACACAAGGACCAGCCTAAGTGTTTATTGCTATATAATTCGCTCTTGGTCTCATCTTACCAATAAATTCTACACATTTATATTTGTGAAGGTAGGACATATAAACTCTTTCCCTGTCATGCTCTTCTTAACAATCAACTTGCTTGTTGACACCTAATGGTTGTTTTGAACATTTTTGCTCATTTCTGTGTGAACGTAAAATAACCTTGGATTCTCATATACCTTGGTTTATCATATTTCCCAGTTGTTGTAACTTTTTGAGTTATTGCTCAGGGCAGGTTTAGGTAAGTCACCATTTCCTGAGTCATGGGGAATAACAAACAGCTGCCTTATGTGAACATCATACTCTCCTTTCTTTCCCATTTTGAAGAAGTGACATGGGCCTCTATATCTGTACTTAAAGTTCATTCCAGGGGTTACAACATGGTTGGCACTTATTTCTTAATGTGGGAGTCTTTTCCCATTGAATTGATTCAATCAAATTAATAAATTGGTTGTTGTTTTTTTTGTTTTTCTAGACTTCAGGATTTGTAGGTAATTTACTTTAAATCTATCTATTTGACTTTATTGAATTGAATATATACTCCTGTGTATAAAATGGATATGTTGCTCTAGTATAGTAAAGTGAAATAGAATTTAATTCAGTTGTGATAGAAATGTGGAGGACGCTGTGCTTACTGTGTACCATCTTTAGCATTTCTGTTTATCATGTTAGCTTGCATTTTTGTAGCTTGCTGACACTAAAGACCAGGAAACATGCATTCTGAGTTTAGCAGAACCACCGAAATCAAGTTTGCTTCAAGTGAAGCACAAATATCAACTTGACTGTGGTCAGTCCTAAAAAATCAGTGGATTTAAGAGAAAACAGGGTTATCCTAATTTACCTGCAGTCTGTGTACAGATATCTGTATTAGATCTTCTTGTGTTGTGTAAATCCATCTCCTTGTCAAGTCATTTCATTTCTGTGAATGACTTGATAGATGAATATATTTCTGTGGATGTTGTGGTACAGCTAAATGAACATCACATCACCGAGATATCAGCAGCACATTGGTCCAGTCGACAAAAAATACCCACATTTGAAATATAGAATTAAACTTCTGCTCCTATGTAATAAGGGGGACATTGTGTTAGTGGCAGCTTAAAAGCTGTGGTTGACAGATTACCGGTGGCCTCGCGGGTGTAATGAAGCCTTCATCTAAATGGAAACACGAGTCTTTTGAGGCTGTCTCCACAAGCTGTGCACATCTTCCTTGCAAAATAGCTCAAGCTCAATGAGATTGAATGGTGTGAAGGGTTGTTGTCCTGAATCTTTTTTAGCCACTAACAGGTGTCTTCCAGGATTGCTCTGAATTTAGCTCCACCCTACCTTCCCACAAATTCTGATCAGCTTGTCTTTCCCTGCATTAAGAAAAGTAACCATCCAGCATTATGCTTCCACCACCGTGTTTCATTTTATACACAAACCTGTGAGACTTTCACAGAACATGCTGGGATTAAACATGCAGGTGGACCCTTTTACTAATGAGATGACTTGTAAAGCCGATTGGTTACACTAGATTTTAGATATCAAATTAAAGGGGACTTAATTCATAAGCAACCCACACCTTTTGTTACAAAAAACAAAATAAAAAAAAACATGCACTCTTTCTTTGAACTTAATCCTCACATCCTATTCTGCTTTGTGAGTCTTCAAGTGAGTGACTGAGCAAACTGTGCTCATTTGTTTTTATGGCCTGCCACTAAAAGGATGCTTCAAACAGCTCTAAAGGCCATGATATTACCAGGGAATGAGAGCTTAGATACAGACTTCTGGCTTTTCCACTCTTTCCCCTCCCTTCTTTCTCCCTCGCTCTATAGTGATAAATATATATATTTTTTGTCCAGGCAGCGTGTGCACTGGAAGAAAACTTGCTGACTTGCCCAAACTCAAATGCAGCTGATGGAAGTAACGGTCCGCCTTACAGTGAGTGATGAGCCTGCAGGATGCTGAGCTGAGGACCAGTTTCCATTTCATTCGAATAAATTGTCACAACAGACACAATGATAGTGAGCTGCTGGATGATCTGATTGTCTGTTTCAACACACAAGTGAAGATATTTGTGGACTGAGCATATGAATTCAGGTCCACCACTATCATTTCTCATCAGTGTGGAGCTAAACAATCAATCGTGGTTAAGACTTTTTTTTAAATCGATTGCTTTTTTTTTTTTTGATAGCTTTTCTCTCTGGGTTGTCTGGGGAGGACTTTTGGCGCAGGGCCGGCTCCTGCTGTCATTTGTGTTGGCAAACGTTGCACTTGTTCACGCAAAGCTTGAATCAGATTTTAGTGCTAAGGCTGCAGAAAGCCCCTCAGAGATAAAGAGTGGTGGTGGTGGTGGTGGTGGTGGTGGTGGGGAGGTTAATAACAGTCTTCACAGTAGCCAAAGCCTTTGTTTGTCACAGCGGCTATTATTCTGGGTTTATTGACAACACTCCATCTCATTTCAAAGCTGCTGCATTTACAGTATTTTGTTTATTTATTTATAAACCTTCAGAGAGAGATAATGATCCATTGTTCATTCATCACACATAAATTATCATTTAACTCGGAAATTTCTAGTACTTGAAATTTATCTTTTCTAAAAATTAAACGTCTGTGGTTTGATATGGCAAACTCACAATTTTCTCTAGAGCTTTATCTGATTTATCCCATCAAAATTCCATTTCCAGTTTCATATGTTCAGGTTTTGTAAAGCTTTGGCCAGCCGATACCAATTTTAAATGATCTCAATTTCTCTAGGAATAACATCTAAAAGATTTCCTAAAGGCACACATTTCCAAGCCCAGCATTCTCCCAAACAGAGATTGATAGCAAAATAATTAAACAGAGCAATTTTCCTGTGCTTCCTATTATATGTTGCAAGTCTATCTCTCTCTCACTTTCTTGCAGAAAATAGTTTTCCTTTCATGTTAAATGACTTCTGCAAGCCAGGAGAGTAATTGCCCTTGGTTGGAAAAGCATAGAAGCCTTCAATTAAACAATTGATAAATTAATTTTCAGAATCTATCGGTCTGAAAAGAATAACTTACATTGCCAAAGAAAAATAAAAAGACTTTGTTCAACGCTGGGAACCAAATGTGAACATTGTAGACACCGGAAGCTAAATGCTAATCTCATACCAATGGATATATAATTATTACAAGTTGCTGTAAGTTTGAGAAAGTATTTGTCTGTTGTAATTGTTGGTTGAACTGTGATGTTTGTTCTCAAGATCCAATTAAGTTGTATGCAATGTCAACAAAAACCAATAAAACATTGACAAAAAAAAGAAATGAAAGTTAAACATTTGTTAATGTTTTTTGTTTATTTTTGTAATGAAAAAAAGTGTAAAAATAAGGCCTTTATGAGCACACTTAACTAAAAATAAAGTGTATCCCCCCAAAAAAATTATCAATGAGCAAACCTTGCTAAATTAGGGTAAAGTGTAAGGCTCCAAGTGATCCTAAATAAAGAGCCATTTAATAAGAGTTAATCCAAAAGAGCCAAAAAAGAGCTTGACCTCCCATCACTACAGTTAACATGACCTGGAAGCATCTAGGCATGGTGCATTCACTGATGGAAAAAAGATTGTATTTTTGAGTTCCAGAAAAACAAATCACGCTGAAATTATGATTTCAGTCACTAGCCAGTCGCTCCATGCATCTCTGTTTGGCTTTAATCTGTGTTTTTTTTTTTTTTTTACTTTAGATTCATGTTAAGATATTTATGAATAAAGGAATTCTTATCTTTTATCCATTAGGAGGTAAAAACCATATCCCACTCACAGCAAGAGATTCTTTTTATATGCTTGATGCCATATGAAGGCAAAACTGAGGTTATTGTTGCCCATTTCTTGATTTCCAGACAGATCTACTATGTTTACTGCTCCCTCAGCTGTTTTAAAAATGTTACAGGAATGGTTGCTGTAGAGGGTACAACCAGGTGAGCTGCAGAGAAGGCTCAAACTGTATCAGCAGGAGCAGAGGTAGCTAAGCCAAGATAAAAAGAACAATTAAATTAATTACTCCACAACAGATGAGGATCAGTCACCAGCTGGGCCTGAGGTTTGCACTGGTCAGAGTCTTAATCTCTTAGTAGTCCTGCTTGCCCTGTTCTGCTTTTCAAATCTTATTCTTGGCTGCAGTCTTTCATGGACTGAGGCACTGCCCCCTAACTACCACAAAACCCACCAAAAAAAAAAGAAAAAAAGGGGAAAAAAGCCCAACGTAAGCACTTATTTACCGCTCAGTGTTGGGAAAGTGCTGCAGATGCATTTACAGAGAGAGCAACTGCAGCTGAATTAACCAATCTGCATATTCAGAGAGCCTGTTATCAAGGGAGGTTGTTCCTATGCGATGAAGGCCATACCTGAGCGGGGCACACCAAGCAAGGGCTGTGGAGAGGCACAGAGGGGAGGGGAGGGGAGGGGAGGGGAGGAGCGGATGGGTGCAAGAGATTTATCATGACCAGCCCCACAGGAGGCCTTATTGCAGGGAGGAGAGGGGGAGGTGACGGGAGGCGCTGTGATTGGAGCAGCTGATTTGCTCTAAGTGAGACGAGTCTGTTATGTAACAACAGTCGATTGGATGATTTTTTTTGTCCTTTAGGTGATAAGCGGTGGAGGATTGGATGTAATTCAGAGAGGGTTTTCCATGTGACAGTGAAGTGCAGCTGATCATGCGTGATGTTTGTGAGGGCTGCATCGCAGATGTTGAGTATATTTCTTGAAGCTCTGGCCTAGGAGCAAGGTCCATATGTCCATCAATTTCACATATGGTGGGTCACTGTAGGCCATTGTGCACAGTCTGTATTTAAAAGCATTATACCACAAATCATGTACCAATAATGTGAGCCTGTAGTAGTCTTTGTTTATATGTTTTTTCATGTAAAGAAAAACCTGAACAAAGTAGGAAATATTTTGATAATGGCACATACAGTGGCTTGCAAAAGTATTCAAACCACTTTTGTCACTAAAAGGACAAGGATTTGATGGAGCAACACAAATTAGCATATAATTGTTAATTAAAAAGAAATTCACATTTTGCTACAGTTACAGCTGCAAGTCTTTTGGGGTATGGCTCTGCCATTCTTTGCAAAATAGTTCAAGCTCAGTCAAACTGAGTCGAGAGAATCTGTAAACATGAGTTCACTCTCAGATTAGTCTAGATTCTGGACTAGTTTCAGGCCTGAACTCAGACTGGACCATTCTAAAACATAACATGCTTTCATCTGAACTGTTCTAATGTAGCTCTGGTTGAATGTACATGGTTGTTGTTCTGCTGTAAGGTGAACTGGAGGGCTTTTGTCTCAGGGTTGCCTTGTATTTAGCTTAATTCACCTTCCCATCAACTCTGGTCAGCTACCCTGTCACTGATGAAAACAATTGTCCCTCAAGCATGATGCTGGTATGACCATGTTTTATCAAGGGGACATTGTGTTCAGGGTGCAGTGTTAGTTTATCTCCACATGTAACTCTCATGGAGGCCAGAAAATTTTAATTTTAGTCTGATCTGATAGGAGCACCTTCTTCCACATGTTTGCTGTGTCCCCTTAGGGCAAACTGCAAAAATTATATCTTGAGACTTTTTATTCCAGCCACTCTTCCATAAAGGGCAAGCGGAACACATGACTAAACATTATTCCGTTGACAGATTCTCCCACCTGAGCTGTGGATCTCTGCATCTCCTCCAGAGTCATTTTTGGGTGCTACTCTGATTATTGCTGTCCTTGCCTGGCTTGTCAGTTTTATGTGTATGGACATTTTTTGGAAGGTTTTTACAGTTGTGCTATAATATTTCCATATCAGGCAATAGGTTGAACAGACCTCTGTGAGATATTTAAAGCTTGGGGCATTGTTTGACCTCCTAACACAGCTTTAACATTCTCCATAACCTATCCCAGTTATGTTCCTTAGTCTTTATGATTCTATTTGTTGACTAATGTTCTCTAATAAACCCCTGAGGCCTTCACAGAACAGCTGCAGTTACACTGAGATTAAATTACCCACAGGTGGACTCCATTTACCTAATAGGTGACCTCTGATGGCAATCAGTTGTATTGCACATAATTTAGGGGTATCGAATGAATATGGGACTGATTAGAAATGCATGGCTCTTCATAAATGCACACTCGGTTGTGTTGATCTATTGCATAAAACACCTATAAACGTAATTGAAATTAGTTGTTCTAACCTGCCAAACCATGGAAAAGTTAGAGGAATGAATACTTCTGCCAGGCAATGTATGTCCATTTCCACACTAGTGTTTCTCAGTTCTTCCTCTATTTTTCATCTGTAAAAACCTAAAAATGTTAAGCCTAGGACTGATTATTAGACATTTGTTAGAAAAAACGAACTCGATATTACATTGTCAGTTAGCATGTTTTTGCTGTAATTCTTGGTAAATCATGAAAACCAAACATCCTATTGTTCAGCCCATAAGGGATGCAGAGTACAGCATCCTTGGTTGTCAGGGGACCATTTGAAGAAAATGACTCGTGCCTTTGAATTGCTTTTATGGCTGAGCTTGTGTTGCTCATCAACAGCAAATCACCTCATGGGATTGGACTCAAACCAACATACATTTCAACAACTCTATTGACTTTATCCTGTGATTTATAGTAGGTGAATGCTACACACCAGCCACAGCTGTGGATTACTGTATACGTGGCAGTAAACCAGCATGTCATACCATATGGGTCTATTTATACCGCAACAGAAACCTTCTTATGAAAACCCTCTTCTATTCTTATAGAAAGCTGGATGTTCATCTTATTTTTCCATGTTTGAGCTGCTGAGTGTGAGGTCAAGGGAAGGACGTCCAGCAGGATGACGTGGTCCTGGTGGAGAAGTCAAGCATGAAGAATGAATCAACTGAGATTGTGCTAAAACCACTTAATCAATCCTGAAGGTTCACTGCTCACAGCTGTGAATCCTCAGTGGGTTTTATTGGATGTTCGATGATTATCAGTGATGAATATCTGGTCTTTATATTGGAGTCTATGCTGTGTTTATGGTCTATAAAGTGTATAATGGTAGAAAGCAATATACAAAACAATCCTACATTTAAGAAATTATTTGTTTAAAAGGAAGGTCAAGGTTTTTGAAGGGAGGATCTGGTTAAAGGTTATAAGCAGTTAATATCTTACTGCTTTATGGTCTAAGATTCAATTTGCCTTTATTTGCTTTGAATCCAGATTAACTGGTTCCAGAGGATGAAGATAACAGTTGGTCCAGGAGGTACCAAGACCAAAGCAGACTTCTACTTTCTTATTTTTATTATCATTATTATTATGTGGACAGTGTAGGAAACTCTTAAATAATGTCCTCTTAAACTGCTATGAAATGTTGGCTTTTTGCAGTGCTTTAGCTCTCACCAGAAATGTTTACATCTTTCACTCTGAGTATGTTTCTTTCAGGAAGGTTTTTGGTGGTGCACTGACTCCAACCTCAATGTCCAGTGTAATTAATCATTGCTTCTATTAAAAAAGGTTTCTGATGCAAATGTAAAAACGGTTTAAAGACGAATTAAATAATGTTACAATTACTACCATGATGTTTTAGGGACTGGAGTTGTTTTAAGATGGTAGAAATCCTCTTTGGCTTTGGCATCTCCGGAGTTAGCTGTTAGCTTCAGCTTCTAGGATCAACTTAGTTAGATTTTTTACAATTTGAACACACCAAGACAATATCTACAGTAAGTAAGATATTAAGTGCTTTTGACCTTTTAGCAAAACTTTATTTAAAAACAAATCCTGAATGGTTGCTTTAAGAATTTTATCTTATCAGAATGGGATTATTTAGAAGAATGTTTATTTAGGAAAAAAAGAGTTTAAATTTATCATCTTAAACTGTAATATATCACAAACAATTTAGCTGTTTTATAAAAATAAAACATATTTCATGTAAATACACACTTTTGTTTGTAGCATCACAATCCCTACATGAAGCCCTCAGGACAATGTGATAAAACATATTGAAGGAAGGAGTGTGAGTCCATCCTGTGCATTAAAAGGTGCATTAGCAGTGCAGCCTGACGTGTTGCTGTGTTGATGCCCTGGGACGAACCATATGCTGTTTAGGCTAAGGAGTACCCATCTATGCGAACAAACACCCAACTTTTTGTACTCCCCGTCCGCATCAGCACATGGAATATCATCAGCCAGCTGGAGTTCAAATTAGGCAGACTGACTCTCCTCCTGATTACATTAACGCCACCATGAGTGATTTGTCACAGATTTCCCACTGCAAGGCTTACCTTTGTCAAGCCTGACATGTTTAAGACGTGTTCAGCTGAAGTCCTGCAGAGGGCAGAGTTTAACTACCTAAATGTTCAGAACCTCAGGGAATCACCATTTTTTCATGGTATTCCTAATTCAGTAAGCAGAGAAGAGGGTTAGAGCTGCTCTAAGATGTGGATATTAGATTATCTTTGTATGTGTTAAAAGGAATTTTAAATGCAGGAAT
Source organism: Girardinichthys multiradiatus (assembly GCF_021462225.1). Classification (NCBI taxonomy): domain Eukaryota; kingdom Metazoa; phylum Chordata; class Actinopteri; order Cyprinodontiformes; family Goodeidae; genus Girardinichthys; species Girardinichthys multiradiatus. The sequence goes on along the minus strand of NC_061795.1, from coordinate 23,089,736 downwards.
CTTTAAGAGAAAGAGGATTGACTTGAGGTTTATTCCACTGGCCCTCATACCTTCAGTAAAGTTGAACACCTAATTCAACCCTAAAAATTTTATTTGATTGGAGAACTGCACTTTTGACTCAACTAAATAGATGCTGGATTCTGTTATTTTTCCTCATTGTATTTAACAATGAGTCCACCTGTAGATGTGATAAAACATTAATTTCCAATTAAGTTGAGAGGGGGAAAGAAGATTTATTGTATTGTCTGGCTTGTTTGCGCAGTGCGGTAAATTACTCTTGGGTGATTTTTCTTCCTTCTTTCTTCCTGTCTCTGTTACCTCCCCAACTGCTGCCCTCCCCCGTGCTCCTTTTATTTTGGGTTTAAAGGGACCCTCTGATCCAAGACCACCAAGGCCTGAAATTGCCTTACTCGTATCCTGGGCTGTGCTCTCCATTAATAGATAACCCTTTGTAGAATAATTTGAAGTCCTTGTTTGAAGGTCTTGTTTATAGGCTTTTGAGGATTATGGCAACAACATTATTCAGGTTCATGTGGTCATTTACAAGAGGGGCCACATTATTCCTGAGTGCATATTTCAAAGAATATTTTTGTAATTCAGTAAAGACAACTAATCAGCTGCTTTCAGTTTCAGGTGTGTGTCTAAAAAAAATCATTGTTGTATTGTTTCCTGTGAAGAGGTTCAGAAGCTCAGCTTCAGGGTCAGCACTGCAATCAGGCCTGGATTTTTTTACTCTAAATTATTTACCTCTCCAGTCAAAACACGCATTCGCATTAACTTATTGGAATTGTTCATCTTTATTAGGGTTTGTGGTCCCCTCCTGTGTTAAACACACTTATGTGATTGCTTCTCTGCTGCTGTAGCCTAGTCATTTGATCCAGGGAGGATTTGGATGTTGGTTGCCGCCTGGAGTCACGTGATCTGCAGGCCTGATGCATCTGAGCTCTCAGCTGTTGGTGGGAAAAAAGGAGACAGAGATTATAGGTTCACTTGGGGAGTTCTGAAAAAATATGTATTCTGTTCCTTTTGCATGGACTTCAAAACCCAGTAATTGCAGTTTTGTGCCTGATCAGTAAAAATGTTTGTGTTTACAGAATAAGCGGGTGTTTGGGGTTTTGGTGTTTGCTTTGTGGCTCAATTTTTTTATAACTCTCCTGTTGTTTTTGTCATCTAGGTGTTGCTATACATGTTCATTCCTTTGTGTTCCTAGTTTTTTAGTTTATTCTTATGTTATGTTCTTTGGACATTTGGGATTATTTCTGTTAGTTGTCTGTTAGAACTTTCCACTTGGTTTGATCATTTCATTGTGTGTGGTTCAGCTCTACTTGTTTTAATTAGTCTCCCTCCCTCTTTTCTTCCCTGCTTTTCTTCAACCACAGCTGCTCTAGATTTCCTCTGATTAGCTCATCTGCTTTCTTTATGTTCCACCTCTACCTGAGTATTTAAGACCCTCACTTCTCACTGCTGGATTCTTCTGTAAAACGGCCTTATGCTCTGTTTTGTCTTCCCATGCTGTATGTCTAGTTCTCCTTGTGCTGCATTTGTAAGTTTTCCTATTTTATTTCCAAAGAACTCGGTTGCCAGTTTAACCTGCACTTAGGTCATTCACTTTACCAAAAAACATGACAGAAAATCATCATTATAGAATTAATTTAAACCATACAGTTACATGCATGAATGCAAAAATATTTTGTACTGGATAGTTTAACAGCTGAAACTGCTACGTTGTTCCCATAAAGTAAAAAGATCCTTGCCATGAATCGAGCAGGGGCTTCTCTGTGGGGAGTCTGAATGTTCTGTGGGGTTTCCTTAGTTACCACCATTCATAGCTCTGCATGTTGGGTTAACTTACCACTCTGAATTGCCCTTAGTGTGGACATGCCTGGTTATCTGTCCTATGTGTCTGTTTTTGACCTGTGATGAACCAACAATTTGTCCAGGGTGTAGCCTGCCTCTCACCCACTGATGGTTGGAGATAGGCACCAACCTAGTCATCATAGGTAGAGTGCCATTCTAGTTTTATTCAAGCACGGTGAAACCAAATTTGGACTCCTGCTCTTTTTCCCGTGCTCTACAATCTCACATAATCTTCAGTGAGGTCACACTTTATTCTTCAATAAAACACCATTTAATTGAGATTTTTAAAATCTTCTGACTTTACAAGATATGGCCTTTTTGTTAGATCCCGAGTTTTCAGCTGAGAATGTGCTGCACTTTGTAATGTCATGGGTTTGCAAAGCCTTTCTCTTCCGAGCTCTGAATCCGTTGTCGTGTCACTGCTGTGCAGGAGGTCAGGGAGGCTGACGGAGGACAACACAGTAATCACAGAAATATGAGACTTTGAACAGTGGACAGATAAATCCATTACAGGATTACACCGGGCAACAACCGAGGAAGCAGCACGTTTTTGTTGTTATCTTGCAGCTCTGTTGCAATAACATCTCTCACATTGATGTTGGACAAAAAAAATTTCTCCAGCTCCATATGCATGTTTGATGTATGCCGTAAAACCGGAGTCATAAAAGCTCATAGAGAGCATGCCAACCTTTGCTTAGTAGGCTGTTTTTCCTGACCTGCAGAGCCGAGAGGTGACTCACTCTATGTCAGGGGCAATGCACTGTAAAACCTGACCTGCTGTGAATTTCTAATTTGCCTTTCCACTCGTGTGATTTGTTCCTGCAGTTTTACTCCAACTTGGATCCACGCAGCGTTCCTTAAATGTGCTGATGGGATAAAGGAAGCTGCATTTTTCTTCTTCGTGGCATGTGAAGCTCCCTCTGTGCTGTTGAAGCCAGTGATGCAAACACTGCCGTAGCAGTGACAGAGGGTATTTCAAGGGCTTCAACAGAAATACATGGAGGGAGCATTGAGCCTTACAAATGGGAGCAAAATTTTTCTTTATGTATTTTCAGTTTGGCTCTATAACCTGAATAATGTTTGGTTTTTGCTAAAATCCTTTAAACAACATCTAGTTACCCTAGAAAACGAATGTAATTGTTTGGTCTTCATTAATATTTAATGATAGATTTTATACAGAAAATGTAGAAGAAGAGGTACAGGTCTAAAGCAATTACAGGGACCTGAAGAGGTGTCAAACAAAGTTAACCTGAGTTAATTCACAAAAGTACAGTTTTTAAATGATGACTTCATTTATTAGGGAAAAAAAGCCTTTTTGTGTCACTGTGGAGGACATTTGGCCCACTTTTCTTTGCAGATTGGTTTTAATTCAGATACATCGGAGGGCTTTCGAGCATGAAAGATCTGTAACACCATCATCTTCAACAGATTTAAGTCTAGACTTTGACAAGGCAGTTCCATAATCTTTTTGTTATCAAGCCATTCAGAGATGGATTTGATGGTGAGTTTTCGATTATTGTTTTGCAGCATAACAGAAGTGTTAGGTCATGAACTGATGGTTGGACATTCTCCTTTGGGATTTGATGGTAGAGAGCAGAATTCATGGTTCCGTCAATTAAGTCATTCAGGTTACAAAACAGAGAGGCAGCGTCAGATCATCACACTGCCACCATCGTGTTTGACTGTTGCTTTAATGTTGTTTTCTGAAATACTGTGTTAGTTTTATGACAGATGTAACAGGACACACATTTTCCAAGAAGTTCCACTTTTGTGTCATCAGACCACAGCCAAGATTTTTTTTGACAAATGTGAGACAGGCTGCTGTGGATTTTTAGGTGGATGCCATTTTTTCCCAGTGTCTTTCATGTCTGGTACTTACCCATGCCTAGGTATAGCTAATAAAATTTAGGTTAGCCAGGTTTGTTTCAGTGCAACAAAAATGTAAAAATGGAAGAAATCTGTGAGGGGTTAAATACATTTTTACAATACAGTCATTTGAGCTTCCTTTAAATGTATGCACTTCACAGCTGCTGTTCATCATTCTTTGTTTTTCCCCAGGATATCTCTGCCTGCCTTTGTTTGTTTAAATTCTTATGACCTTGGCCATCTCACAATCTTGCATTGAAGATGCCCCCTCCCTGCCATCCCCTTGTGTCCTCCTCCTGATCCACCAATAGACTCCGCATTTATGTCCTTACATCAGCAACACTGCTGGACCGTAGTGCTCCTCCAGCATTACATTTAGGCCCTATCTTCTCCTGGGCTCATTAGTGCCACAGGTAGAGGTGACAAGAACGGTCACGCAGTCTCAGAGTGATAAAATGCACTCCAACAGAAGAAACTGCTGCAGAGAATTAGTTAGATCTGGAAAAGCCAGAACCAGAAAAAAAAAAAAAAAAAACACAAAAAACTAAGGTGCACAAGAGAGCCTAAAGAGTAAGGGTTTGGTGCAGTGCACAATTTACATTATCCTGTATATTGATCAAATCTGTACGCCCCGTGGGATGGGATATTGAGCATCGTGACTGTGGGCAGGATTCTAATTCTATCCTCTGAATTTTAAATTACCTTCTGCTGCATGTCATTACTAAAGTAATGTACCTCAGCTTTTCATATAAAAAAGTTCACATTTACTAGAAATTATATTCCGACTGAATACTTTATAGTTTATTTTGCATTAGAAATATACTTTACATCAGTTATGTTTTTACAGGCACATAGATGCAGACAAGATAAAGATAATCTATGCTTTCTTGTCTGTCATTTATAGTTTGAAACAAAGCTTAAATCCTTCTAACTGAAAGTTATTTTCTCATGCAATTTTTGCTTTTACATTTCTATTGGGTAAAGCCAGTTTGCTTAATTGTCTTTTCCCGACCCAACTTAGGACACCCCTAAAAAGTAGGAATGAGGGTGATGGGATGAAGAGGAGGAAAAGGGTTGATGTCCGGTTGAGGGTAAGGATGGGTGGGGTAAGGCCTGGCCCTGCTCCCAAACCTAAGTTAACATATTTCTGTTTACATTGTACCTGTACTGCAGATTTTGAAAGATATGTGTTGTGCAAATTGTCTTTATACTGTAGATCACCAAAGAAATCTAAATATCTAACATAGATAACTGCAGTGTCTTGAAAAGTGTTGACACGTTACAACTACAAGCTTCAATGGATGATAACTTGAAAACAAAGTGGTACGTAGTTGTACAGTGGAAGAATACTTTTACATGGATTTAAAAATGTTTGTATCAATAAAAATGTAAAAGGTGTGGTGTGCATTTATATTCACACATCCTGAGTAAATATTTGAACCGCTGTTTGCTGCAAGTCTTTTGGGCTACGTCTCCACCAGCTTTATGCAGCGGGAAATTTTTACCCATTCTTTTTTCGCAAATGGTTCATATTCAGTGAGGCTGGATGGAGAGGGTGTGTGAACATCGAACGGGTTGGCTGTCGCTCAGTTGTGTGGAACATTAATTGCCTTGCCATCAGAAGGTTTTGTGTTTGACTCTATCTTCCTTAACAATTTTATGAAAAGCATCTATACTGCATGATACCGTCACTACAATGTTTTATAGTGGAGTGGTGTTGCATGTAAGTCAAATAGTTAAAATTGGGATTTCATCTCACAAGAGCACCTTCTTCTACGTATTTGCCGTGTCCCTTACATGTCTTCTGGTAAACTGCAAGCAGAATTTTTTATTGTTTTCTTTCCACAATGGATTTGTTCTTGCCAGTTTTCCATAAATGCCAGATTTGTGGAGTACGCAACTAACAGTTGTCCTGTCCACAGATTCTTCCACCTGATCTGTGGATCTCTGCATCTACTCCAGAGCTGCTCTTAGCTGCTTCTCTGATTAATGATGAGGTAGATTTGCAGTTTTGAATGATCGATGATGGATTGGTATATGAAATGTTCAAAGCTTGGGATATTGTTTTATAACCTTAATCAGCTTTAAACTTTCCTACTACTTGATCCTGACTACTGGGGTTAATTGTTTATGCTAGATTTTATTTAGGAGTATTAGAGCATAAATATCCCACATTTTAAGATTGTTTTATTTGTAAGAAGGTTTTCCTTGCACTTTACAGCTATGTACCATTTTGTATTGGTATCACACAAGATGCCAGTAAATACATTAAAGTTTGTGGTTGTAACGTGACAAAAAGGGAATGTTCTAAAGGTATGAATACTATTGTAAAGCACTCCATTTTGTACATCAATATTATAGGAGCATGCTTCCATAAATTCTTCCTCTTGTTGCTCTGTCATCCTCAGTTCTTGTGGTTCGTCGTTGCATAACAGATCACAAAGTATTGCAGTTTATAATAATTATGCCCTTGCGGAACTCAAGGAGCAAACTTGATAGAAGCGGTTTTATTCGCGTTTGCTGCATTTATAAATCCTAATGACCTATTTCTGATATGATGTTGCCATATGATGAAATTGTTTCTTATTTTTTTCTAATTGATATAATTGTGTACATTTTAAAATAAAACAAAATACAAAAATATTTTATTTAAATTGCATTACAAACTGTTACTTAGAAAGTATTCTGGGATTACTCTGACATGATGACCCGCCATAAAAGACTTGTGAGTAATGAGCATACGGAGCCTATTCTGTCTGTATGAAATGTTCCTTATTAATGGATTTATTGAAATCGATGACATAATGAACAGACGGATCCATTCCTCCTTTCATAGCGGGCGCTGATGAGGTCACCGGGACCACATTCATAGATGTCTTTATTTTTCCTCCGTCTGATCGCTGCTTTTGCTCTCACGCTGGAATGGCGCGTCTTCCCTGCTGCTGCGGACATCCTACAATCCTCCCCCCTCCCCGCATCCCTCCCTCTCCCCCCCGCGAACAAACGGGAATGGTTTCTTCCAGGCGAGCCCATCACTGTCACCGCGGCGGAGAAGGCAGCCGAAGCGAGAGCGCAGAGAGCGGAGCGGGGGGAGAAGGAAGGCTTCACCCACTGCCTGCCATTGCAGTGCGGCGGCTGCTGCTGCTCTGGAGCCACACCAGGGAGACCGTTTCCTACTCTGTAAGACCTCCACAAGCACGCCGCGAAGACATTTGCAGTTCCGAAGGTGAATGGGTTTTTGTTTTTATCCAATCCAAAGCTGGGGCTGAATGGGTTTCACTGTAGCTTTAGGGGCGAACTGGAGCTGTCCCCCCTCCGGATACAACAAGCGAGCGATAACGGTCCAAAGCAAGCCGAGGTAACTTAGCCACCTCAAAGCTAACTAACTGCATCTGCGCGTTAGTTGCCCACCAAGGAACCGTTATCCCTCAGTGAAATCACCATCAACAACCGTCCCTCCGCCGCATTTAGCTTCGAGCTTCCACAAGGGGGTCATGTTAAGACATAAAACCCCCCTCATCCCTGCTGTCATCGCCCGGACTGGCTGTTAAAGTGCGTCCAGGTAACGATAGCGGGTAGGAGCTAGCCTAGCTTCTAGAACAAAATGTCGGCCAGTTAGGGGCTTGATTTGTCCGAGAGGGTATAAGGAAGGGGCACAAGATTTATTAGGAGTCGGTGTGTGGGAGGAGAGGGGGAGAGTGGGAACATGGAGTCAGCTGCTGGAAACATGACTTTCGTGCTTCAGCATTTGAACTGAAGGTGATGCGGCTGCTCATCTTGGTTTGTTACTCAAACCAATGGGGTTGTTTTGGTAAAGCTGTGAGGGCTGTTTGATTATCTTTAATGTCGCATGACTAACAGGGACATTAAATGTGTAATGTCACTTCAGCTTAATGTGAGCTACAGTCACTGTCTTATCTCATGCAGCATAGCAAGCCACAGTTCAGCACAGCTAATCTCCGCTACAAACAGATGCACTGATGGAAACAACCATCGGTTATCACCTGTAGAATGCTAACAGTGCTGTACAATCTTATCGATATCATCTTTTGTCACTTTATGACTGTGTTGTAAACTAGTAATAACTGTTACATGTGGACAGACTTCTGAAACATTGTTTCAGAAATGAGGCCGGTGTGTCTCAGAGGATAATAAAACTTTACATTTTAATATAAAATGCCATGTTGACATTTATTTATACCATTTTTAATAATCTATGGGAAAATTGTCTGATAATCACAAGCATGTGAATTTGATTCAGGCTTCCCCCCTACTAGTTGTTTAAGTGTCCTCAGGAAAGACGGTGAACCATAAGTAGCCTTCCAATACCGTGTATTTGTGTACATTTAAATCCAAATTGGTCACACCCCTGATTTCGATTTAAAATGATCTTTTGTTCAATCAAAAAGTACCAAAAAGCTTCCTCTCCCTGGTTGTGATGGGAAATGAGATAGACAATTCTCAAAAGATAAAACAATTAAAAAAAGAGCATCAATTCTGAAAAAAATAATTTCTGTTTTTATTTGAATTTTAATAAAGAATGGCACGTCCAAAGTTATTTATGCGCTTGTTAGTAATTAGTGATAAAATCTCCATTGGCACTTCAGCAGCCAAACCTTTCTTATAGCTGCTGTCCAGCTTTTTGCGTGTTTCCACATGTATCTTGATTATTTTATCTCTGGTGATTAGCTCCAAGCCTTTGACGTTGTAAGGCCTTCTTGCCATCACCCTAATCTTTAGCTCCCTCAACAGATTCTCTGTGATTCAAGGCAAGACTTTGTTTGGGCCGTTCAAAATCGTTATTACTTTCAGTCGCAAGAAACATATTGGTAAAGTTGATAGTTTGAAACCAAAATTGCCAGGGGTATGAACAATTTTGGACTCAACTGTAGCTTGATTTAGATTACTTCTATTTAGTTTTGGGTAGTCTATGTTAGGGTTGTCACAGTACTAAAATGTAACACTCTATACAAAGGGAAATACTAGATTCCTTCTAATAATGATCAGAAAAATAGAGTCCATAACAATGTGACAATACTTTTATTATCTTAATTGGTGAAAACCAATAAATAGCAGCCATGTCAGCAGCTGTTTAGAGGATTTGCTGAACAGTGTAAAGTAGAGCTCCACAATATAAAGCAATCACTGAATTTTACGTTGTGCAGTATTGGGAGTTGCAAAAACCTGCTTGTGGGATTTGATGAAATATTATATTTCTAGTCCCGTACATTCACTTGCTGAATACCAGTAATGATGTAGATTTTAGCGCTAGAATTCATGGATCATGGTGGGGACAATTTGATGATGGAAAATAGTCTGAAAAATTAGTCTTAATCATAATTGATGTCATGCGGCTCTAATGCAAATAGGTATCTGGCTCGTGTCAATGTGTTCCACAGCAGCCGTTTTCGTGTTTCCGGTCATTTTGCATTATTTTATTTGGTGGTCAACTCAATTCGCAGGTTAGGTTGCGACAGTATGTCTTTCTGGTTAACCCTTGCCAGCTTAATTCTGGGTCTGCTAGCAATGATTGTTCAGCTGACTGCTGCAAGGAAAGCAAAGGGCTGGTTGTCTGTGTGTCTACAGCTGCTGTGTGAAGTTGTCCACCAACCTGAGAAGATGAAAGCTGCTCAGTTTTTACAGATTTTGACAACAAAAAAAAAGTGCCTTAAGTTTTACTTGTTTAATATTGACTATTTCTACGTATCCGTTTTGACAATGTGTCAAAGACTGGCAATCTGTGAAATTTAAGAGTAAGGCCCAATAAATAACATTTTACTTTAAAAGGATAGTTAACATTTTTGTTGCTGAATTGAGGCTCTGTGAAGTTATCAGTAACGGTTTCCTTAGCAGTAATAGACAGATCACATGGAGATTGTAGAAAAGTGAAGAAATCCTCAGCATGATAAAAGGCTTACAGCTAGTAAGATGGTTTGAGTTGTTGAAATTGTTCAAATCAGCCAAAGCGGTTTCTTCTGACAAGCTGTTAGCCTCCATCCAAACTCACCGCTGTAGCACATCTTTTGACTACAGCTACGGGGAATTGCTAATGACAATAATGAATCTCACTTCAAAAAATCAGAACTATCTCTTTAAAAGCTTGACCGTTAATTGTAACTCATTGGTAGACATTTTGCTTTTTAATCAATAATGTTCTTTCCACGGTGCATCTTATTTTTTAGTAAAACTGTTTTTGGCGAGATATTACATGTCCTTGGGCTTTTTGCACACAAAACATGATCTAAATGAGTGTAGCTTTGCCCAGTCACAAGAATAAGCCTCACAGTTGTTTGTTCATATCAGTTGGGCGCTGCACTTGAAGGTGAAAGTTTTAAAACATTGAAAACAACTTTACCACAGGGGATTATGAATGTCCACTAGTCCCATCATTTTTTCCCATCTCTCAGGCCAACTAAATTCCAACCACCCTTCTATGTTGAGGTTGGTTTCACATTGTTTCTGGATGCTTTGACCCAGACACGTAAATGGTTTACAAAAACCCTCTGTTTGATTTAACTTTTTCAAATAAGAAGGGCCTCCTAAAATACACAAATGCAGTACATGACACTGTAGTCTGCAGTGTGATTGGTGGAAGTTTGATGATTCATTATTGTCCTTCTCAGCATCAGCCCCCTTCACGGCCATGACTTAAATGTGTCATCACTAACATCATGTCTGTAATGCTGCATGAAGCAGCAGCTGGGCCTGGTTAATAGATGTGTCAAATGAAGTGAGTGGGGCATGCTGCAGATGATATTTGTGGCTCTAATTATATGTTTCAATTAATGAATACATTCCTCCACCTTCACCCCTTCAAAAATCATTCTGACCGCATGCTGGTTTAGGGAGTAATGCAGGTAAACATGTCACCTGAGAGGAGGAAAATGGATGGCTCCTGAAGGGCACTCAGACATGTTGGCCTGTAAATCATGTTGCCCCAGGCAGTCATGGGAGCAGCCGTCATCTGAGTCATCGTGGTTGTCGAAGGGCAAAGGGATCTGATATTTTGCCTTGTTCAGATAAATTTGACTGACTGCTGTTCTGTGTATTTATAGAAAGTGAGCGGCTTGTGACAACAGATGTCCTAATGAGGTGGAATTACTGAAAAACAATTGACTCAATAAATTAAGATGGTTTTAGAAATGACAAACTATTAGCAAGCCAACATTTGCTCAAATACATCAAACAAAACCATATTTCAAATGGACAGCTATTGCAATAGGGTGCATTCCCTATTCATATTACTAACACAAAGCCCTCTAAAACGGATTAAATAGAAAGTAAAAAGGCATTCCATAATTTATATTCCAAGTACATTTATTTAATTATATTATTAATATATAATTTCAAACAATTATTAAAACTGATAAAGTGCATTCCTCACAAGTATCGGAACTAATAAAATGTCTTGATATTCCACCACTGTAGCATAGCTGCGAAAGCTTGTTGAATCCATGTCGCTGTATGTGGGCCAGCTAGCTGCTGGGAGTGCAACACTGCCTTGTAGCTATAGTTTAAAGTCTGTACCCAACCACTGTGCATTCAGACTCATCATGCTTACAGCGAAATTTACGACAATGACCGACGTCATTTTGCCCATGTCGGTATTTTCTGTGTTTTTAAAGAAATTAACTCGTTTTTTTCTGTGTTAGCTGTGTATAGGTAGGCTGTGCTCATGTCCCTTGTAGTACGTGCAGCTGGGTTAAAGTGCAGCCCTCTCTGACCTGAAGGAGGGCAGGGTGTGAAGTGCCTCAATAGCATTTAAAGAGACGGCACCATAACGAGTTGCTCTCAGACGCACCTTAAGAACAGGGGTAAAAGAGGAGCTTGTGGAGCTACAATAACAAGGAGTTCAGACCAAAGCATTGCACTTCCACTTTATATTAACCACAACTGAATGATTTAAATGTGAAAAGAAATATCCCCTTTTAAAGAAGTTACCTGGTCCCACTGTGGGAGTTATTTTTCTGACCTTTTTACATTTATATTTCTATAGTTTTTTGCGCAACATACCAGAGTAGTTGGTAAAATACTATTAACAAATATTAAAATTATGACAGAGATGTTTCCCAGTTTGAGGGAGTATTCTCATATTTTTTTTGTTTTCCAAGTTAGAAAGTTGTTTTTTCAACTTGAACGTCATGCAGGTGTCATGTATGAGTGAGCGCTTGATTTAAAAAAAACAAAAACAAAAAAAAAACACCCACACCGCCATGCTGACAAACATATATTGGGGCTATTGGTTATGATATAGGACAAATAAGTATGACGTCATTATTTCTTGATATCGGCCCGATAGTTATTGTGCACCCTTAGTTTTGAATTCAAGAAATGATCATCATTCATGTTTTAAAATGTTCTGTGGATAATATGAAACTGTGCCGTTTTTACTCCAAGCTGTAGAGTGAGAGTGAGAATCTGGTTTAATAATTATGGTTTATTGTCCATGATATTGGCCAGTAAGGGTGTTATCTGTGCATCTCAATTTGCGAATGTTTTGGGAATTAAAACTATAGGAAAAATGCAATAAATAGATAAGATAGTATGTGCGTTGAGGCTATTTGTGTCATGATGCGCCTCTTTTTTTTTGGCATGTGTGCATCCTTTAATCAGCGGTAGGGTTCTATGTCCCATCTGTGTGGCAGGGCTGGAGCAGAAAAGACTGGGAATCACTGCATTAAAGCAGAATACCAATGATGACCCATTGATGCTGACTATAAAACATTTCAAGCTATAGTGTTATACAGAATTTGTACTTCTGTCATTAATAAACTCAAAGTATATTTTAAGCCTCACCTGTGACAATTTTAGGGGTTGGGCTTTAAAGTACTGTTAGCCGTTCTTATTTTCTACCTAATTTGCATTTTAGAAAAAAGAAAAGTGAGCTGTTTTAGGGTTGGTTGCTTTGGGCACCTTTAACGGATTACCAAGCTAAGATTTCCTTGCAAACCAGTACCATGTTCCTTCAGCACAGGATGTTTCTACATACGGTATCTGTGTGTAGAAATGTCCATTCTGGCTACAGTTCCTGCTACTATAGATGTTTGCATGCATAAATCAAGTCCATCATAAATCCTTGTGTGCATGGGGTGTGAAATTATCAGGATGCAGGCTTTCATCAGTCACATTTCAACATGAACCACCTTTTTATAATGGAATAGAAACATCTTTTATCATTTCTGTTTTTCTTTGGCTCTGTTGTCCTCATTTCAATCACTGTGATGAAGAGGAGGCGGGAAGCAGGTTGGTGCTTTAGCTTATCTCCACATTCCTGCTCCCTCGTGCGGGCCACTGATAACGTCCACTGCGCTGATTGAGTTCAGAAGCTGATTTCCTCCTTCATGTTCAGTTCTCATTGAGGCTCTGGTTAGGATCACTGACTACAACTGAGAAGTCCAGAAATAGACTTAGGTCACTCTGATTGCCCTGTCTTTTGGAGTGACTATTAGACCTTAAGTTTAATGTCAGAAAAAGACAATGTTCATCCAGTTTTGTGGGATTTATCTGTCATAGTTTGCTGTAAAATGCACTTTCAGCCCGGGTCCAAATAGTCGGCACACTGGGCTGTATTAAGGACATAAAGTTGTAAACTGCAGGAGTTTGCAGGAGTTGAAAATAAGCTCACTAAGGTCTTTAGGAATAATGCCTATTCTTTTTCCCTGCTCCATGACTACTTCATCTGCTCCACAAATGCCCCAAAACTATTTAAAAAAGAATCACAGATTCAATAATAAAGGATAACTAGTTTTATGTGACATGTTATGACTTCAAATAAATGTATATAATATATAAATATTGAAGTTGTTAATGCAGTCACTCATTTCAGTAAACTGCCACGTTGGAACAGCTTTAATGTGCCTTTTTCCAAGTGGTTATTTATTTTGAAATACAACATTAGATATTTTTTTTTATATCTAAAGTTGTAGCAATGCTTCCAGCACACAACATGAAAACGATATGGATTCCTCAAGAACGAGTCGAGGCCAGATTTTGGCTACATTTTAGGAAAAATTTAGAATCTCTATCATTGTGTTTTCATGAAAAAGTTTGTAATCAGTGTAAAATATTCCAACACAGGATGGGCTAGTCCATGTAGTATTGGTATTTAATGTTTGTCTGAAAGGGACCCCACTGCCTAACGCACTGTAATACAAACAAAGTAGAATATAGGTTTCACAACTCTAATATTTTATTTTAAAGAATCTGTTCAGCATATAATTATCCAGTTAAGATTGTCTGTCTGATTCCTTTGGATTTCAAACGGGAGATGACAAATGATAGGATAGTTGATTTATTTTTTTCTAAATACCATTTAGTTGTTGCACCAATAGGAAGCTCTGAAGGAGTTGCTACCTTTTAAGAGTTGTTTAATGCTGGTGAGTTGGTTAGCCAGTTGCACTATTCTCACAGTGCTAACATATCATTTGTACCTTGTTTGTCACTATTTCACAGTTTCTTTTATTTTTACCAAGTACCTGTAGTGCTATCAAATGAATAATTTCAGTTTTTCAGTTTTAGGGGCACAGACATGGACTTTAAATAATCATGACGATCATGAGGGCTGGGTGTACGTGTTTCTCACCAGCGCCTGTTTCTACCATCTACTTATTAAAACCTAACCTTCCTATAAACAAAGGGAGAACTCAACCATGGTATTGAGACAAAAATTTTACATAGAATTTTATAACATGATGTAAAAATACTACAATATTTGTTTATCCCATTTCAGAGCCAACTGTAGCAGAAGCTGCTTTGTTTAAAAAAAAAACTACTTTAACTTGAGACATTGAAAACAGTGCAAGAACCTTTGATGGTTCAGTAGAACCACAGGTAGGTGGGTAGGTAGGTTAATTTATTCTTATGGAAATATTATATGATTATCCCAAAAAGGTTGTTTGACATTTTCTAAGAACTGTGACAAAAAATAAAATAAATGCAAGTGGCAGAGATGCTGAATCAATTCATTTCTTTAAATTTTCACTTGCAGCTTCAGGTTGAATTAGGTAACAGAAGGTAGTGATGATAATAAACTATGAACAGAATATCGCTCCATTCTCATGCTTTGCTCAGTAGGTCCAAAAGTATGTCTGTGTGTCTTTTCCTTTGATCGCTGTCCAGAATTGATAAGTACAGTTTCACGACCAGGGACTCATTGATTGGGTGTTAGTCAGTACTCTACAGTGTTTATAATTCTCATACCTTTTATAAGGTTTACATTTCCTCTGGTTTGAATGCCTGTTCCTGCTTAACTGTGACTTTTATCGTAGGTTTTTTATACTGTTCCCATTTTATGTGTGTTTGCTTAAATTTCCATATATGCGCGTGCTTTTATTTTAATGCGTGCCATTCTACACTGAAACCATTTCATAACTACATAACACTCGAACCTCGTTCACTCAGGGTACAGTCCGTCCTTAGGAGTATAAATACGGGATATGCAAATTATGCCATTTCAGCGGTTTTTACGAACAGTCTCTTAAATGTCAGTATTTTATAAGAACCGATCAGTCCATGACGGGCAGTGCTCGAGGTTTAAGTGCATGAGGTTTAGCAAAGAGCTTCTACGTATTTCAGAATAAGCCATCCTGAGTTTTATGTGGGTAACCTTCAGTACATGTCATCCAGAACGATGAAGGGCACATTAATTGCTGCCTATTTGAACTATATGCATGGTAGTATGGTAGAATGGCCTGCTATAGCCTCACCCCCCACTGTTTTAGCTGTACCTTGAGTTAAAGATGCATTGCTAGAGTGCAGGCTCATCTTTTATTATAACTCTCTTATCTTGTGTTCGTGGGAAGGAACACGAGTTCAAGACTGATTCTGTGTATGCTGTTGGCATGGTGGCAAATGCTTGAAATTGCCTTGGGATGAATCCTTGTGTTTGTTCAATCATGCAGGATGCACAAAGAAAGCATGCAAGTCTTGGTATTATAAACCCGCTCATGTTCTAATGCGAAGGAAAACGGATAACCATGAACTGTTGTGCCACAATGTCCTCTAAATGCTTGAATGGAAGTAAATCTCAAACAGCTTAAGCCTTGTGAGTTGTCCTTGTGATGCCAAACCGTGCAGAGCTGGACCTTGAAACTCCATCTTTCTGCACCGCAGCCATCCAGTGAAAAGTTCCAAAATGCTCCATTTAATCCTGAATGTTTTCTCTTACTGATGCAATTTAAACTGTTGTGTGTAAAGGTCTATGGAAGAACCCGCAGTGTGTATTTTTTTTATATCCAGACATACAAACACTAGAAAAAAACAGAGCTTTACCGTATGTGCTGCATGTTAGGACACATTTTAAGCAAACTGCATTTTATTTGGTTACCTAGGTAATAATTAGGTGCAGCTTCTTTAGCTGCAGTTGTGATTCATTAGGTATCAACACTGCCTCAAACTAACAGGTTAGTTGTTTCGATGCAACATACCCTAGAAGACGCTGCCATGCAGAGATGCACTGCAGGTCCCCCACTTTGTTGTAGGGCTACACTGTGATTTCCTTTTGCTTCTCGTTTACTGTGGCATTCAATTTAAGCCATGTAAATTGTGAGAAGTAGTATCATATTGTTTAGATTTAGTGTTTATGATAATGATTGGGAAGATAGAAAAGTCAGATCTTTGTGCTACATATTTTGCACGAATAGGTTTAAGATTTGGGCCAGATTGCTACAAAATGTGTAAAAATGATTATTTATTCTCCCTGAGCTGTTCTTTACAAATTTAGCACTTTGTAACTTTCAAGACATCTTCTCAAAATTCGTTAAACTGCTCTGATAATTTTGCCTGAAATAATACTGACAAACAAACTAATATGATTAAATTCTCCATGTTTTCGACTAGCTCAGAACACAGCGTCTGCTTCCTGTTTTTACATTTGGTTTTCCCGCCCTGGACACATCCGACCAAAAAACCGACTGAACTTTCTTACGTTGTTAGTAGTGAGAGGGTTTGGTTTGCTTGTACTCGTCTCTGTGTGAAAAGAAACCAAACCAAACGAAAACGTTACAAGTTAACAAACTCGACTAATTCGGACCAAAGTAAACGAAGGTGTAAAAGAACGCCCTTAAGGAACATTAATGAACGAACAGCATTATGTAGACTAGAGAACACAGCAGACAAGTCAGGAATAAATATGTTGAGAAGTCTAAAGCAGCAATAGGTTATAAAACAATATCTCAAGCTCTGAACATCTCACAGAGCTCTGTTCAATCCATCATCATCAGCAGGGACAAGGAAGCCTGTCAGAGTAATGGGAAGATGGATGGAGGTAAATACAGGGCAAGACTGGAGGAAAACTTGTTCCATGCTGCAAAATACCTGAGACTGCTGAACCTACCAGCAGGACAACAATAGTAAACACACAGCAAGAGCTACAATGGAGAGCTTTAGATGAAAGCATATTCTGGTGTTAGACTGACCCAGTTAAAGTCAATATCCAGTTGACAAATTGTGGACTTAAGAGGTGCTGTTCACTGAATCTCTCCATCCAGTCTGGTTGAGCATGACCCATGTTGCAAAGAAGAGTTGGTAAAACCTTTAATATCTGGCTGTAAAAAGCTGGTTCAGAGATACCCCAAAAGACCTGCAGCTGTAATTACAGCCATAGCTGGTCGTACAAATGCGGATCACAGCCTTTTGGATTTTTACCTGTATAAAAATGTAACACTGAAATGTTTCCATCCTTTTTACAATCATGTAGTACTTTGTGTTGATCTGTCACATAAAATCCCAACTAAATACATTGAAGTTAGCATTTGTTACATGACAAATGTTGAAGGAGTGTGAACACCTTTTCAAGGCAGTGTAATCACCTACTTTTTTAGCCATTTTATACCAGGGTTTTCTGGACTTATCAGACCACATTACCCTTTCCCATTGATCTACAATTTAGTTGTGTTTTCCCCTTGGAAACTGAAGCAGTTTTCCAAATAACTTTAGTGGTACCTGGTACTTAGCCAGGCTTTTCTACTTACATGTTTAGAAAGGCCCCAAGTTTAACTTTTTAAAGATTTATGCTCTCTTATATTTTTCTTTTATTTGGAGATCGCAGTCATCAAGAAATTTTAATCCTGCTTCCTCATCAGAGATCACGACTCAGCTTTCAGATTTAGCTGTGCCTTAAAAGCCTCCAGTTTCAGCAACCCCACTAGTTGATTTGGTTTCTTGATAAGAAGTGATTTGAAGTGACTGAAGCAAAATTACCTTCTAGTACACAACTCCATGATGTGTCATCTGGCTTTATTGTTAGACAAATGAGAAATCTTGGGGCATCAATTGCTGCAGTGCATTTTGCATTACCAAATCTTGATGACTTGCAGTATTTCTCTGAAACAGTTGGTGTTCACATATACTTAAAATGTTTCGGATGCATTGCTACCTTTAGGTGATTTATGACTTTGCTGGATTTAGTAGAAAACATGTTTTCATTTTATTTCTTTCAGAATAAAATGATCAGTGTTTTAACCAGCTTTCAAAGATGTTTAAATCTATCTGTGAGTACAGCTGTTTGTACTCAAAAATGTTGTAGAAAACTCCTCCTGATGCTTCTGATTCATCTGCTGAATCGTGGGTGGGAATCTTTGTTCTGATATAGAACCACTTATCTGCTTTGTTAGCCTTATTTAATGTAGCAGACATTTAAGCAAAGGTCAGATTTAATGATGGTTATATTTGGCTCCAGTTTAAAAGTCTCAAAATAGTTTTTTCTCATGAGTATCTTAAAGTTACTGACGTGAAAAGTGTGCCGCTGCCAAGATTGCCTTCATTCATGCATGTGTTGCAGCACAAATGAGGAGGAGGATAATGATAACTACACACTTGGAGCCACATGGTGGATTGGTACAACCTGGCAGTGTGAGGGTTAAGTCCGATACAGCAGTTTACACTGCGGATGGATTTTCGCTAGTACAGAGGAGTCCCAGGCTACAGCGGAACTGCAGATCCCTCACAGATTGTTGCCAAGCTGGAGGGGATTTTGATCCCTTGACCGTGGAAGAAGAGAGTTTGAGGGAGTGAAGCTTTAGTGAGAGTGATGCTGGGTAAGGATGCAGACCTGTGCGGGACAGAGGAACTGTCAGGGAGTAGCTGTTGGGCGTGTTTCATAACCTCTCACCTGTGGTCGTATTTCCAGTTGGGTTTTTTTTTTTAGAGCTAAGAAAAGGAAAAGGATGGTGGGGGTCAGTCCCTCCCAGCCCTGATTGGTGCGGTCATGCACTGCTTCCGATGTGCGTCTGCTGGAATCTCCTGCTGGATTTACTAAGGGGTAGCTAGATGCTGAGGACACTTCTGTCTGTTGTTTGTAATGACCCGAACGTAAGTACCCCTGCTCTTCTGCATGCTGTGTTTTATCGGTTTTAGTGCATGAAGTCAAAGATGACGGCCAGCCTACGTCATTGTAGTTTTTAGAGATGCCTTCATGGTTGCAGTGACTGATAGTTCACTTTCATGCAAACCTTTTTAAAATGTCTTGACCTTGGTATATGCATCGCTGCATCCTCCTCGGGATCTCTCCTTGTGTGTAGAACCGCAGTACAGTGTCTGTCCATGGTGTTGCATGTGCAGAGTGTCACTTTTCTCTCAGGGGAGCCCCCCCCCGCCCCCCCCATGACTGGTGGTAAGGCATGAGCTCTTATTAGCATTTGGCTATGTTCTCAGAAGCTAGAGCGTTTTAGCAGTTGTCAGCAGTTTGCAGCACATCGATTTCACTTTACGAAGTGATCAATCATTTTATTTTATTTTATTGCCTCGTTGCCAGCAGCCGTGCTGGAGTGTGATCCTGCTGTCATCCGTCTCTGGTCACAGTGAAAGTTGAACGGTGTTGTGGGGAACAGAAAAAACTAGTTTTGACTAAGCAGTTTGTTTGTTGCAAGTGAGAATTAAAATATGGATTTTCATATGAAGGTAGAAAAATATTTTTCTAAGTTGGCTTGTCAGGTGAGAGAGCTATGTATACGTAGTGGCAGGCGTGTCATTTTTGGGTCCAGTTTCTGTAACTCTCAATCAACCTCACTGAACAGCCACTATTTTAATATATGATCATCAAAAAGCCATGTTTTTGGCTGCATTGACACTGTAGATAATTTCTAAACAGGATTTACCACCTTTTGTCTGTAAGTCTTGCCGAGAAAGTCAACAAATGGGACCTGAAGATAAAGTGAATGTATTGTTTTTGCCATGTTGCATCATTTGTTTCAGTTGGTCCATACTATTCTATATAACAAGATCTTATTAAATGTTCTGCAGTGTTCGTGCTGCAAGTTTGCCTTAAATCACTCTGTTGCTGCATCACAATGGCAGAATTAATGAGAGCTATTTTTAGCCGCTCCGTTCCCAGAGCGCTCTGAATTGAATAAGACTCAGCCTTACCTCTAAACCATACTACAGCAGAAAATGTAATCTTTGTCAGAGCATTCAGCAGCCCACCAAATTGCCTCCCTCCCTGCGTTGGATGAATTGTTATTTTGTTTTTCTCCCAAAGTGACTTGGCGAACCTGTGCTCTGTAATTTTAATGAGACTTTTACAGTGAATTCAAATGCATTTAAGCCTTTGTTTTCACTATATGTGCTGGTCTGGTGTTGTGATGACAAACAAGCGATCTTCAGCTTTTATCGTATTTGCTTCAGATGTTGATCTACACTGTTATATGGTTGATTTTACAATGATCCTTTTCAGGAGAATGTAATTATGTATGGCTGGCAATTAAACAGCGTCTGGTTTCTAGCTGCTGTTCATGTTTCTGTTTGGCTGTCATGAAAACACACCACAAGCTCCAACAAGTATCAAAACTAGCAATTTAATGGGAGTTTTTCTTGTGTCTACACTTGAACTGAATTGATAAACTGTAAACATTGAAGATACATTGATCAGAAATTTGTGGCCAATTTCTAATCTCCAGTTTTTGTGAAGGTTTGATTTGTCGATGCCAATTCTAGTCATTTCTGATTTCTCTTTAGGATCTGTAATTAACAGCGTTCGCATTTTGTTTATTGCCTTCATGACATTTGAGGTCACACACATCCAAATATATATTCACAAGTGAGAGCAATTGCTGTAAAATAGGGTTGCACTGTTATTAAATAGTGTCCCTCTGACCACCATCAGACAGCCACTGGGCCATCTGATGTTGGTCAGTGGGCCCAGTGGTGCTGATTGTATGGCAGCCTCACTTCTGTCAGTCTGCCCCAGGGCAGCTGTGGCTACAATGTTGTCTACCACCTGATTGTTGTAAAGTGCTTTTGAGTCGTTGGGCTTGATAAAGCACCATACAAGTGCAGGCCATTTACCATTTTAAAAAAAGAAAAAAAAAACAAAAGCATCTTTTATTAGTAATTAGCACAACTAAAGTGGCTGGCATTGCTAAAACCGTTTCTGTGAATATTCCCTACAGAATGTGGATCCGTACTTTAACCCTGGGATTTCTGATAGGCTGCCAACATTTCCAAATCCAACATGTATCATGACAAACGGGTTAGAATCGCAAAACAAGAAAACTGAGCAGTTGCTCTTATATATGGTAAACATTCTTGTTATTTCCTACAATTGTCACTCTTGCTTAGTGTCTTGCAGCCTGAATGATATGCAGATCTCTTGACATATGCTCCTTACATATCCTTTATTTCAAACACCTCACTGATTCTGAAAATGGCTAACTTACCGAGTTACCGTAACTCCCAGTAACTCTGCACCATAGAGTGTTGTTGTCAGTGTGGCTTCTTAGGACTGGTGGAAGGTACGTTCAATCGTCCAATTCCTGTCATCAGACAATTTCTTTGTACATCTCTATTAAAGATCAAATGTTGATTGTTGTTTTTCTGCAGCAGAATGCTGAACACATTTGTTGTGTAGAGAACATGCAGCTGGTTGTGGGTGCAAAAATACTCTAAATGTATCGCCATTGCAATGTCTGTGTGCATAAAAGAAATGTGATTATGAATATGAATGTTTTATTTAATATTAATACTTAAATAATATTTTGGTATGGGGTGCACGGTGGCGCAGTTGGTAGCACTGTTGCCTTGCAGCAAGAAGGTCCTGGGTTCGATTCCCAGCCTGGGGTCTTTCTGCATGGAGTTTGCATGTTCTCCCCGTGCATGCGTGGGTTCTCACCGGGTACTCCGGCTTCCTCCCACAGTCCAAAGACATGCTTGTTAGGTTAATTGGTCACTCTAAATTGCCCTTAGGTGTATGAACGAGTGTGTGTATGGTTGTTTGTGTGTTGCCCTGCGATGGACTGGCGATCTGTCCAGGGTGTACCCTGCCTCTCGCCCATAGACTGCTGGAGATAGGCACCAGCTCCCCCGCGACCCACTATGGAATAAGCGGTAGAAAATGACTGACTGACTGACTAATATTTTGGTCTGTTAAGGGTTGTCCTGTGAATACCAGCCCAGTAAGGCGATGGTATTAGGACAAAATTGAAAGGGATGAGCCAAGTTCTGACATTATTGAAAAGCAAAACTCTGTACACAAACGGAATGAATTCACACAATATCTTAAAATACAAGAATTTATTAACAAAAATAAGTAAACTCAAAGTCAAACATATTTCAATCAACAAACTCTTTGCTATGCTAAAACAATCCAACTAAACTACCAAGCAGAATTAAAGAATAGGGAAGACTAATGGGCTATGTACAATATAAACAAGTTGATTAAAGATGGTTGAAACCCATGACCAAAAGAGTGATGCAACATTACCATGCAATGTTTATGTTTGAGAACCAAGGATTATCTTGAAGAAACTGGAAATGAAGTTAAGTTAGTCTTGGAACCAACTTAGACAATAATCAGCAACATTTAGACAACCCTTCACAATGCAAGATCAGATAAAATATTATTTTAATAAAATAATATTTTAAAGAATGATTCGCTGAATAAAACCAACCTTCTGGATGACCAATTCTCAACGGCGTTTAATTAGCTGCCTTTATTTATTAAAATAACATTTAAAGAAATAATATTTAAGGAAATATTTTGAAAAAGGACCAAATCTTTCTGGAGAAACGGGGCTTAATGGTGTTTACTTAGTTATCAAGTTTAGTAAAATAATGTTTAGGGAAATATTATTTCCTAGATTGAAAACTAACAACCTTTTTGGGTAAATGGTCTTAGCAGGCAAGCATGTGTTCTTAGCTGTTAGCGGTTGAAGCTAACAAAAGAAGCTTATATCATCAGAATCAAACACATTCGTTTAAAATACCACTAATGAAAGAGTTAAAATGCATTAGCACGGACAGTGCGTTCTGGCCGATCTTCTGTGTTTAAAATCACCCTTTAAATAAAGTTTGTCTTAACTTTAAAAAAAAACACAAACCCAGAACACATAAACTGAGTACATGTGCTGAGCAGATAATCTGCTAGCACTAAGATGGCTGAGTGTTCAACACAAACAAAACCAAATGTCATAAAACAAAAAATGTTTAGATTATTTCATTTTAAACTACTTCTCTCTGCCCAACACTACCTCTTACGTGAACCGTGCTGAGGAAAAGTTGTCCGGGGCGACGAAGTTGAAGGAAGCATCCACAGTGAACAAAGGGTTAACTGCAGCTAAGCTCGGTAGCTGTTGGGGGTGGGGCAGCTAGCTCTGTCGGCCGGCTGAACTGTACATTACTGCTGTAACAACGGCGATGTGGGCCCGTTGTCCTTCCTTCAGATCGGGAAAACTGCTCCACTCGGCATTGTAGAGACAGGGTCTCTGCTGGGAACGCTCTGGAACACAGTTTGCTTCTGTAGACCTCAGAGAGAAAAGTCAAACCGCGCTTGTACCTTAATTACCCCGTTCATGAATGAATACTGGATACACAAACAACAATTCATTCCTACTTAACTTAGTGCATATGATCATGTGATTGTATGACACTCTTGGATCCAGTTTGAAGAGTTATGTCTGTTTGCCTGCAAAGAGACATTAGCGCGCTGTGTCTCTCCTTCCAGTTCCGCTGGGGACCTGTGTGGAAGAGGTCATCTTGTTGCAAAAGCGGGGTTTTTATTAAGTGACGTCACGGGAAGTCCGCTGTTACCCCCGTTTCTGGCTGTGCTGGAAGTAGTTTAATGCGATTTATTTTGAAAGTTCCAGAAAAGTTCTTACTGGCCTTTCAATTTGTACCCATGGCTGGGTCCCAACAGAAATATAATAAGATAATAATATAAGAACCTTGACAACAATGCATATTAGATAGTTGTATGAAGGCTATGCATTCAAGCTCTGTATGACAGTAATATATTTGGTGATGCTATTGGTAAGAGCACTAGAGACGTTTGCAGCTGCTCCTCTTGCTGCAGGAATAAAATATTTTTGGCTGCACGATGGAGGTTTTTTCTCTTTCTGGTTTTCGATCAAGGTAAGAATGGCCTTCAAAGATGTTGGGTAGTGGATGGTTTGTTGCAATGGAGGGGGCTGCATGGTCGACTGCTTAGGGGGGCAGTCTGGCTGGCTGAATGAGAATGGTTGCACTGGATGAGCTTTTAACAGATGACAAAGCGATGGGTCTGCTGCAAGATATGCTGATGCTGGGGTAAAATGTTTGATTTCTGACCCAGAGCAATAATAAAAGTTGTGGAGACTACCATTGTTCAGTACAACTGTTGGTTACCGTGGAGACTGAAAGGGTAAATGGACATTATGGCTGACCAAGGAGGCACGCTGACTTTTTGGACAACTCCCAGCATCTGTAACATCAAGAGATGTTACAGATGCTGCTTCCCTAGAGGGTATCTCCCAGACGGGAGAAACCCTATTCAACTTGATTGTGTATTTGTTACTAGTTTACTTGTTTGCTAGTTTGTAATAAATATGTAAATGAAATCACATTATTGCATATTGCTTGTTCTCCTAATATTCTATCATCATATTTTTAATTTGCTTCATTTAAAGCTTATAAATAAAGCAGCGAACTCGTTCTTTCTGCTATAAACTTTTTGTTTTTTGTTTTTTCAAATGTTGAATATCTTTGTAGGTCTGATCCCTATCACAAATTAGGCTAATGATATGCCATCAGTGAGAACAAGTAATTAAACAAAAATAATTAAAGCTTATGAAAGGAGTGACATCCTGAAGTGTTTTAAGCTGAGGAAAAACACCCCCATGTCTTACTGAAGATAGATTTAGTTTCAGTTTTCTTTCTTTTTTATCACTTGTTTTGACCCGACACGGTCCCTTTTGACCACTGCTTTCCTCTCCTCTCCATCCTCGGGGCTGTTGTCCATCTGTGTTGTAATGCTGGCATCTGAGAGTCTGGTCGTTGTAATCCCCCGAAGCATGACCCAACCAACATGGTGTGTCTCCAATGGAGAGTGGCTGCCAGTTCTGGCTCTGGCATGTGGCATGAAGCATTTTCTTGGCTCGGCCTGTTTGTGCTCCCAAAGGGAGTTTTTCCAAAATTCACTGGGTCTCTTGGGTAATGGGCAGTCTCTTTCTGAATTCAGACCTCATTGCTAGCATGAAAAGGATGTATGTTTTTTGACAAATACTGATTAAATGTTAATTTTAAAATAAAATAAAAAAGTACTGTTTACCAGTAAATCTGGCTGGGTTATTTCAAGACCCCCCACTATTGAAAGGACCTTTTAGATGTGACCTGGAAATGTCGGGCCACTTGAGCAATGCTGCACTGGTCCCCTGTGTTACCAGAGCAGCTAGCTGAGCAACTACATCCCTCTGCTGAAAGGTGGGGGCAGGAACACACCAAATGTGTTCCTTTCTCTCTGGTATGCTGATTTAACATTACGGTATATTGTTATTTTGTCTCTTAATGTCTTCCTCACTTGCTCAATTCACAATTTTCTGCCTGTTTTTGCTGATTTGAATATAATTGATGAGGCAGGGTAAGCCTCCTTTTATCATAAAAAATCCTGCAGCCCTGCATGGGTTTAAAATATTACAGTTTTTTTTTTTGGCTTTGTTGAGCTGCCTGTAAAGATTTTTTTGAGCTCAGTAACCAGAAACGGTATGAATCAGCTGCAGGGGAGGTCACCTGTAAATACAGACTGAATGTGTGAGCTGAAGGGTTGTCACGATTAGGGCTGGTTACCTTTCACATTTGAACAATACGGTACCGATGCCCGGTACCTAGGAATCAGTATCGGTACTCAACGGTACCAAGTTTCGATACTTTGGTGTGTGTTTATGTGGTAATAAATGTTAATTAGTTTAATAATAAAATCTCAAAATATTTCAATTTAATATTAATTTCTCAATATATAAACTTTAACGAATATATCAAAACAACATCAAGCTATTTGTATTGTAACATCTCAGTTGTTTCACAGATTTCTTCAACATGAAAAAACCTTTAACTGACTGCGCAGTGTTTTTTCTTAATAATGTACAAACTAAAACCCAGCTCCACGTATTTCTATTTCTGTCCTATCCCCTCTGGAAAATTTGTCTGATGGGGTTTATGGAGGGCAAGCAGGTTTAAAACAAATAGGTAAAAGAGGATGGAGTAAAAATAAAGTAAGGTATGCTGTTTTACAAGTTGAAGGATGACAAACTACAAATGAAAGTGAAACACACTTCTTTGTTGTCAACATTTACTGTTTATCTTTGTTCCTTGTGCAGCTTTTTGTCAAGAACACTAACATGTCAACCTCCACATTGTCCTTGCACTTCGCGTCAACTATTTCAGCGAGCGTAATCTGCATCGCATTTTGAGAAGTGAAGCCATACTTACGAGCACTTCCTATCAGCCGTGCTTGCTTTGTTGACTGTAGCAGTGGCTACTGATGTCATTACGCTCCTGTGCGTGCAATGCTCTGTTCGTGTCCGGCCTGGAAAATCGTACTCTCTTCCACTACCTCAATGTCACGATTCGTTTAGGTACCGAAACATGGTACTATTTTACGTGAATAGGTACTCGGTAGTATCAATGGAATTCGGTTGGTACCTGTAAAAGTACCAAATTCGGTAGCCATCCCTAGTCACGATACTAAATTTTCAAATTCGATACAATCCTTTTCAACACAGTGGCAACATATTTTGAAGGCACAATGTTCTTTCTAGTTAAAATCAAAAATTAATTACAGTTTGACAGTATTTTAACTTCCTTAATTAGGGGAAAGCCAATAAGTGGGGAATAAATCAGCGCTCATTAAAAAAATTATATATTACAAAGGTGTCACTTCCCTGTTTTGCGAAACAATAGGCAAGATACCACTTAGTATCGGTGTTAATATCCTTTATGGAAGCGTTTACCTTTGATTCTGTTGTTCAGTCATTTTATTTTATTATAATTGCTTACCTATAGTGTGCCACTGTGTGCTCCCATTTGCCTGCCTATTTACTGTTGATACAAACATATTTAGTGATCAACTACAAGGTTGCTACGGGTTTTTACTTCTTTCTGCTCTAATTGTCAGCTTTAGTCTGGCTCCACCATAACCTGTGTTATTATTGGCCACATTAGCCCCTAATTCATTTACAACTAAACAGAGGAGTAAATGAGGGGTCACACACACTAGTGTGTTTCGTTGCCTCACTATTTAGCAGCACCTCTGAACGCTGTTGAGTTTGCCTTGTCTGCTACAGAGGGTCACATGTTTTTTTTTTTTCTGGCTGTACTCTCCATACAGCCAGAAAAGCAGAGTTAAAAACCTCCAGCAGCAGCTCATTGTTTTGGTCAGGTGAGGCTGCAGGAAGATGAGGGGCTGAGGGTCTCTGTTATTGCAGCACTGCTGCTGGAAGAAGTGCAACGATTTGAGCAAATGAGAATGGCTCAGTTTATATTGATCTTTGAGTAATTCATTTTTTAAGTGTCGATTATATTAAAATATTGATTCTTTTGACAACGCTAGTGAGCTCATCAGCTTTTGTACAATGCTGATCTAAAGATTCGGGGATCTTTTTTGTCCAGGTTTTCTAAATTGATAAAAAAGGAGTTGTCTTGTTCCAACTGTTGTCTTCCCACTTTGTATTTATAACACCATCAGCTGCTTTCTGGGTCTGTGGCTGCTGCTGCCAAACTAAGAACGTCTGGGGTCACTTTTGGCAATTTACTCAGCTGCCTTTGTTCCCAGATGCCAGCTGATGTTTGGCATTTGGCCGACAGGTCGTAACAGACACAAAGATGATGTGTTGGAGGAAACCCTTTTGGTCAAACAGAAAACAGGTCAGAATCACTCTGTTCGCTACAACGAGAGCATGTTACTTAAATTGTAACTTGAGAAGTTATTTTTCTTACCTCTAGATGCAACCATTTATATATCTCCAGTTGGCCGTATAATTATTATAGGCTTTACCTTTAAAACTGAAAAACATCAGCAGAAACATTAACAAGAGGTTTAGTTTGAGATGCACTAATCAATCAGCCATAGAATGATGGAGACCATTTTTCTTTTTCTGTCCTGTAAGGTTGATCATTTTTGTTTAATTGTTCCTAAAATGTTTCAAAATTAAACACTTCCTTTAATTTCTATCTCTAAATTCATCCACGACCCACATGTATTTGTTTGTATAAAATCAAAAAGGAGTTTAGTGCATATGCTTTGATGCATAAAGGGAATAACCTTTTCATTTCTTCATCTTATTTTTGGATTCAAAATAGAGCTGCACAATGTATTGAATTGCAGTCATCATAGCAAAATCAGTAGGTGCAGCATCACAATGCCACAAGATTGCTTAGGATGCAACATTTGGTGGGCTGTTATATTTCATGTGTACTCAGCCTGCCATTAAAAATATTTAGCCAATTGGATTAACTTTTTCTGTCTTTTTACGTTCTTCATAAATCATCACAAATTCCTCACTCTTCTTGTGCTTCGTCACACATTATTGTACATAGTCAAATCTTGGTTTTCTGTGGTAGATAATCATCTAAATCTAACGCATCAAGGGTACAGGATTTGTCAAACTAGAGCCTATGGTGTGAGTAGAAAAGTGCCTCAAAGGGAAACATCTAATAATACTTTATGACAATGTAGTGGATGTGAAATTACATCAAAGTGTTTACTGAATGAGTCAGTCTGTCTCTTCAGCTTTAGTGACTCTTTCAGTGGACTTTTACTTTAATGGTTTGTTTTGGTTGTTAATTGTTGCTTTTGTGATACAGTATAAACAATGAACCCCATACTCTGGATCTGTTATGGAGGACACGGTGTCTAATCTGCCAACAGTATGCTGATGTGTGGTATGTTTGAAAAGCCAAACTGAGTCATTTAATGGGTGTTGCCTGCAGTGTGTGTCGGATCTGAGAAAGTTTGCATTCTAATAAAATTGTATGTTAGATGTCTTTACTAGATATTAATGTATGTTTTTTTTTATTACATATGTTTTATCATTGTTTAATTTAACAAAAATCAATCTGTTTAGTCAAAGCTACTAGTAATCTCCATCCCAAGCAAGTTGGAGTCCATCGTTCTGTACGGAGCAATTAGTTAGCATGAGTTTAAAACAATTGAAGACATTCAGCCTCAGGTCAGACCATTATATGCTCACGGACGTTAATGTTAAACTTTTTTTTTAACAGTTCAATTAAAAAAAAGTTAGCTTGGCTTAAAAAATTTGCATCTGAGTTGGGGTGCACCGATTGCAGTTTCTGGTTGATCACCGATTTATGTTTGGCTAATACAGATTTTTTTGTTTTTTTTGTTTTTTAACTGACACCGGTCAGGTGTTATGAGGTCACAATACACCTTCAATGATCCATCTTACTTAACTGAAAGACATTGAACAACACCAGTGAAACAATACAAACTTGTTTTAACTGCACATGAACAGTTTAGAGCATTGCTGTCGGAATTACTAAATTAACTAAACTAAAAAAAAAAAAAAATCAGTTTGTTTAGTCTTTCATTTCTCACATTTTAAAAACTAAGAAAACCTGCACAACAGGTTAGACTACAGACTGGTTTTGAGTCTCTTACCTAAAGTAAAGTGCACAGCAGTTTTTTGTTTTTACAAAATCAAAAGATTTAAGGTCAGTTGAGGACAAACTAAAAAAACAATATAAACCACCAATAAAGGGTCCTGAGTTTTTTGTTTCCTTATGCAAAAGGAAAATGCCCAAATGTGGCAGCTTTGTGGCTATATATTTAAATGTAAAAACAATCTAGAACACAAGCTGCAACATCTTACAGGACAAAAGCTCCTAAAAGTCAAACATTCTACAAAAAATAAAGGGCAGCTTGTGTAACATTTCAAAGGGTAATAACAAGAATTAACAGCAAAAAGGGACAGTGGCTGATTTTCAGACCGTTGCAGAGGTAGATAAAATCGGTTTCAGATGTATCGGCAGATCGACTAAAATTTAGGAAATCGGAGTAGAGATGTATGTGCATAATGCTAACTGGAGTAACGTAAAGATGATTAAATTCCATGTGATCCAAAGCAGTTCAAGAGCATTATTAGGTGATATAACGGTACATCATTTATTCCTGATAAGGATGGTTTAGGCTGTTGAATCATGAGGTCTTAATTTAAGGTTTTAAATTAACTTTGGGTATTATTTCTTTTTTTTTGTGATATGTTTTAAAGTGTTGCTATTCATTTGAAGTTTTTATTTATTTATTGTATTAAACTTTTGAGACTGGGTAAAAAAATTTATATATTTTCAATGTATTTTAAAGCAAAAAGGTTTACTTTTTGTGAGATTATGGAGGCAGTTGATTTCACAGAATAACAAAACTTTAAATTCGTTTTGATGACAGGAAAGCATTAAATTCCTAGATTTTAATCTTGACCATAAGTGTCGCAAGACATCTTCTTTTCCTTTTCTTCTGTGATCATATTAACATTCATACCAAAACCCTTGCCAGCTCGTTGGATGTGAACTGCATCTAAACCTTTTGTGTTGATCGCTCTGTCCTCCTGTCTTTCAGAGTGCAGCGATGGAGGAGACAGTCATTTGGGAACAGCACACAGTTACACTACACAGGGTAGGTATTTGTTATCCTCCCTCTGCTCTCAGCATCCATCTTTGTCTGAGCCTCTATAGCACCATCTCACCACCCACCCTTAACTGCTGTAGTTTCTTTCAGTCCAACTTTTCTCTTCCTTCCTTTTCTCTGGATCAAAATTTGTAAGGATATTTACAAATGCATCTCAATAAATTAGAATATTATTGAAAACTTATTTCAGTAACTTATATAGAATAATTACACACAGAGTGGTGTTTTTAAGCCCTTATTTCTGTTATGTATCACAGTTTTCTGCTTACAGCTAATGAAAACAGGATAATTAAGATTAACCCTATATATTTATATATATATATATTTATATATATATATATATATATTTATATATATATATATATATATTTATTTATATATATATTTATATATATATATATATATATTTATATATATATATATATATATATTTATTTATATATATATTTATATATACATATATGTATTTATATATATATATATATATACATATATTTTTTTTTTTTTTTTAATACAGACGTGGAATTTATTACACACACACAGTGGTATATTGTTTTTATTTCTGGTCATTTAGAGTCTGGCTTACAGCTTTCAAAACCCAAACTTCAATTTATCAGAAAATCTGAATATTACATAAGACCAATGGGAAAAATTAAATACAGCAGTATTAGCTTACTAAAAATATAGCCATGCACTGTACAGTAGTTCCACTCACTACTTGGTTGGGGCTCCTTTTTCATGAGTTAATGCATCAATGGAGGGTGGCATAAAGTTAAACAGCCTGTGGCTCTGCTGAGGTGTTCAGGAAGCTTCAACTAGTCTCCATTGTTGACTCTGCTGTCTTTCATCTTCCTCTTGAAGACTCTGTTGATGCTCTAGGAGGTGGTTTAGGTCAGGCCTGTTTATTGGTTAATCAATCACACTGAAAACATCATTATTTAAGCAGGTATTGGTACTTTTGGCAGTGGCCAGGTGCCAAGTCCTGTCAGGAAATAAAATTAGCAATCCTCCTAAAGATTTTCAACAGAGGGAAGAATGAAGTGCTCTTGAATTTCCTGGTAGACCGCTGGGCTCACTGTGGAATAACACCAATGATTTAACAGCAGCAACGTCACTGTTTTAAAAATCCTTTTGTTTTGTTTTGTTCTTTTGATATCCTATTTTTGCCTGAAACCAATTTTCGGTAAGCCATGATCATCCAAATTAACAATTCAAATGATTTAAATATAACACTTTGAGTATAGTTAATCTCTGTAATATACATGTTTCATGGTTTTGAAATGAATTATTTGAATAAATGTTTAATATTATTCTAGTTATTCATATTCTCCTGTATGAACAGCAAAGTGTGGACAAAGCTGCCTCTTGTTTAACAACACTGCAAATGATAAAATTCTCAGAGACAATATTGTGTTATTTTACTATTGATTAGTATACTTGTAAAAGAACAGTCAACGTAATAGGTGACATATTTCAATCCATTAAAATCACATAACATTTATAAAATCTTAGGACAGTATGTATTTTTTCCACTGAAGGCACCAGGGTTTGGCTTTGGGATAGCCATATCAGGAGGTCGAGATAACCCTCATTTTCAGAGTGGCGAGACCTCCATTGTCATCTCAGATGTGCTGAAAGGAGGCCCGGCAGAAGGCCTGCTGCAGTAAGATTTTGTTCTTGGAACCTGAATCTCTAATTTTAGCTTTTAGTTGTAAATTTGAAATGCTCCAGAAAGTCTCCAGTGTGTCTGTTCCTTTTTTTTTCTTGGCTGTAGGGAAAATGACAGAGTGGTTATGGTCAATGCTGTCTCCATGGACAATGTGGAGCATGCGTACGCTGTCCAGCAGCTTCGCAAAAGTGGGAAAATCGCCAAAATCGTGAGTGTCAGTGTAAACAAGTTGGGGACTGTGAGAGACAGGGTTGTCAGATGTGTCTTTGATTTTTAACAAATAGCAACACTTTAGGGGGAGTTAATGATTGATTTATCTGAAGTGACTGGTTGTCAGGCTGATCTTGAATCTCATTTCCTTTGGTCAGACAATCAGACGAAAAAGGAAGGTGCACGTTCCCATGGGCCGGCTGGGGGAGAGAGAAACCATGTCGGAACATGACGAAGAGGAGGACAGCTACGATGAAGAAATATACGAGACGCGGAGTGGCCGCAGTGGTGCTTACAGTGGCGTAGGCGGGGCCATGGGCAGGCGCAGCGGTCGGGGCAGCGGGCGAAGGGACAGGGACCGCGAGCGCAGCGGCTCGCGAGAGAGAAGTCTGTCCCCGCGCTCGGACCGCCGCTCGCACAATCTTCCCCCTCGGCCCGCCAAGGTCACGCTCGTCAAATCCCGTAAAAATGAAGGTGAGGCTCACAAAGTCGGGGATAGAAATGAATAACGGGACCTTCCCATTTTATTCTCACAACATTACCCTGTTTGGTAACTGAATAAATCTTCCAAATCTGCTCTGGTTGACTGCCAGAGTAAATAAAACTTGCCAGCCTTTGCAAAATCCGAGCAAACTCAAGTAAATAAGTAAAAGAGCAATTAATCTTCTTTAATCAGTCTGGTAATCCCAGCGGGAGCGGCAGCTGGCAGCATACAGCGGTCAGGGTGGTGCTGCTGTCACGTGAACTCTCTGTGCTAACATCCTCTTTGTTGCTGTCGTTCACTTTGTAAGCAGAATATGGCCTGCGACTGGCCAGCCATATATTTGTCAAGGACATCTCCCCCGAGAGCCTGGCAGCCAGAGATGGCAATATCCAGGAGGGGGACGTTGTCCTGAAGGTAAGGAGGCTCATCACAATCTTACAGATGGCTCCAACTTTTTATTATAAAAACAGATAATCTTCTTCTCTTATTTGAGATGTAGACCTCCCTAATGTTGCATAACAGCAGATCAGATTTTCTTCTTTTAGGTCTGTTCTCCTTCTAGAGACCCTATACATTTTACTTTCATGAGTACTTTTGATCATTTATTGTCTATGGATTTCATATCTGGACTCCTAAATGTAGCCTCAGCATACAGATATTGCTGCTTCAATGAGACGTTAAAGATAGAGCTGTGGTTGGGTGTAATCATAGCTGCTTTGTTTCATACCGGCGTTCTGATCCTCTGAGCTGATTCCAGCGAAGCTACATTTGACACCGTTGTGAATTTAAGGGTTTTAATGTACTGTACAAATTATCTGGTCGCTACAAGGTTTAAAATTGTTGTGACTATGAATCTGAATATATTATTTAATATTAATACTTTAATATTTTATCAAATAATATTTGGGTCTGTTAAGGGTTGTCCTGTGAATACCAGCCCAGTAAGGCGATGGTATTAGGACAAAATAGAAAAGGGTGAGCCAAGCTCTGACATTATTGAACAGCATTAACTCTGCACACACATGGAATGAATTCACACAGTTTCTTAAAATACAAGAATTTCTTAACAAAAATAAGTCAACTCAAAGTCTAACATATTTCAATCAACAAACTTTACTATGCTAAAACAATCCAACTAAACTACCAAGCAGAATTAAAGAATAAAGAAGACTAATGTTCTATGTACAATATAAACAAGTTGATCAAAGATGATTGAAAACCATGACCAAAAGAGTGATGCAACATTACCATGCAATGTTATTTATGTTTGAGAACCAAGGATTATCTTTAATCTGGAAATGAAGTTAAGTTAGTCTTGGAACCAACTTAGGCAATAATCAGCAAACGTTTAGACAAGCATTCACAATGCAAGATCAGATAAAATATTATTTTAATAAAATAATGTTTTAAAGAATGATTTGCTGAATAAAACCAATCTTCTGGATGACCATTTCTCAACGGTGTCTCATTAGCTGCCTTTATTTATTAAAATAATATTCAAAGAAATATTATTAAGGAAATGGTAAAATATTCAAGGAAATATTTTGGAAAAGAGCCAAATCTTTCTGGAGAAATGGGGCTTAATTATGTTACTTAGTTATCAAGTCTAGCAAGATAATGTTTAAGGAAATATTTACTGGATTGAAAACTAGCAACCTTTCTAGGTAAATGTTCTTTAACGGGCAAGCACATGTTCTTAGCTGTTAGCAGTTAAAGCTTTAATAACAAAAGAAGCTGATAGCTTAGCACCAGAATCAAATACACACCTATAAAATACCATTAATAAAAGGGTTAAAATGCATAAGCGTGGATGGTGCGTTATGATCAATCTTCTGTGTTTAAAATCACCCTTTAAATAAAGTTTTTCTTAACTTTCAAAACACACAAACACAGAACACAAAACTGAGCACGTGTGCTGCAGATAGCCTGCTAGCACCAAGATAGTTGAGTTTCACAGATAAAACCAAACCTCATAAAATGAAAAACGTTTAGATCATTTCATCCTAAATCACTTCTATCACTCTGCCCAAACCTAACCTCATGAACCTTGCTGAGGAGAAGTGTCCGGGCGACGACAAAGTTTAGAGAAACGTCCACAGTCAGCAAACGGTTAGCTACAGCTAACCTCCTTAGCTGCGGAGAGTGGCGGCTGGTCTGTCGGCCAGCCAAAACTGCACGTTACCACGTTGATGCGTTCCTCCTTCAGATCGGGAAACTGCTCCACTCGGCGTCGTAGAGACAAGGTCCCTGCAGGGAATTCTCTGGAACACAGTTTGCTTTCTGTAGATCTCAGAGAGAAACTCAAGAAATGCTTGTGCCTTAATCACCCCGTTAATGAATGAATCTACCAGATACACAGACAGTAATTCATTCGTACTTAACTCAGTGCATATGATCGATGATCGTATGACACCCTTGGATCCAGTTGAAGAGTTATGTCTTTTTGCCAGCAAAGAGACATTGGCGCGTTGTCTCCTGCCAGCTCCGCAGTGGGGCCCGGATGGAAGAGATCGGACCATTGGAAAGGTGGGGGTTTTATACGGCCAGTGGCATCATGGGAAGTCCGCTGTTACCCCCCTTTTCCAAATGTGCTGGAAGTAGGTTAAATGCAATTTATTTTGAAAGTTCCAGAAAAGTCTATACTGCATCTTGATGTTTTAATCCATGGCTGTGGGTCCCAACAAAATGATGAATAAATAAATTTAACTGTATTGATGTACTTGGTTAAAATCATTGATTAAATAGACAACTAACTGCGAAAATCATTCATTTAAATGTATTAATCCTATGTAAAAAAAAAAAAAAAAAACATTTTTATTTATTTTAGAATTTTGTATTATAATTTTAAAGTTTAATGACAACGAATTTACAAAAACTGTTGATATCCTGGTGAGAAATCACTTTTCAGTTCCTTCCTTCTTCTTCTCAGAATAAACAGTGTATAAACCTGTGCAACTACCGCCCCCTAGAGGGCTGTACTGGAAATGTTACATCTCTGAGTGTGACAATTGATCTAAAAATAGTACAGCTGCAGGCTGCTTGTGCATCTCGGCAAGGTCCAGGTGGTCCAAAGTCACTGACGAGAAGAATTGGGTGGGGCTAACACTGTTATAGACAAGCTAATTGTTCAGCAGTTAAACTGGTGTGCAGGTTATCAAATCCGATGTTGGGTTATATTTCACAAGCCATAGTGGCTATTTCAATTATTTCATGATGGGCTGTAGCACAGGAAATATGAAAATATTTATGACTTTCACAAAAAGCAAACATTAACAAGTGTATGTAAATATTGATGTAATTTTTGTTTGTTGAATGTATTTCCTTCAGTTTTAGTTAAGCTATCACCTATATCAGTATTTCCGCTCAAGTCAAAGTCCCGCAATACAATAAAAAAGTTATGGCATCATTTATGAACAAAAATGTATCCAAATTCCAAACGTTTGTGAAAAACTATTTACTCTTATAAAAAAAAAGACAAACAAAATACATAACATTTTACAATTTTAAGGGGTGTACTTTCTTTTTACGTTGACTATTTTAAGAAAGGCTGACATCTTCTTCTTTGGATTGTCTCAGATTAATGGCACAGTGACAGAGAACCTCTCCCTGATAGACGCTAAGAAACTGATAGAAAGGTCAAAGGGCAAACTAAAAATGGTGGTTCAGAGAGATGATCGGGCGACCCTACTGAACATCCCTGACCTCGATGACAGCATTCCATCAGCCAACGCCTCTGACAGAGACGGTGAGTGTGGGGTTAAATGTTGTATTCAGCTGAACTGATCGTAGATTCAGTCACACCCGCTGGTGTGTGCTTCTCTCTCTGCCCGCTGAACGTATGACTTCTGATTGACCAGACATTTCAGATGTCCATTCTCTGGCATCCGACCATTCTAATCGATCGCATGACAGACATCGTAGCAGCCGCTCCCGCTCCCCGGACAGGCGGTCCGAACCCTCAGACCACTCTAGACATTCACCTCAACAAATCAGCAATGGCAGGTAAAAATTGATCCCACCATATTTGAGTTGTATATGTAAAGGTGTTGTGAGTTAAACCAGTGGGACGTATTATTCTGGATTACCAGTTGTTTTAAATAGTTTTCAACAGAAGATTAATATGTATTTGTTAAAGCTGAAACATAAATAAGTCAACTTGAAAAGCTTTTTTTAGCTCCCAACTTTCTTTAAAATAAAAAAAACCTTTCATGTAATCTTAATTTAGTTCAGAAAATGTCACTTGCATTAATAACTTTAAACCGGAAGTTTATTATTTTCATATTTGAAGAAATTTGTTTGTGTGCTAGTAACCCAAAGCAGTAACAAAAAGTTAAGATGATCACAATGAAGTGTATAATTGCGAAGGAAACCTTGACATCACCATCCAACTAAACTCACAGGCCAAGAAGAAACATTAATCAAAGAAACAGTAAAGAGGCTTGTGGTAGCTCTGGAGCAGCTGCAAAGATCCACAGCTCAGGTGGGAGAATCGTTCGACAGATTTATGCCTATCGATTGCCACAAGCCATGTAGGGTGACAGTAAACATGTGAGAGAAGGTCCCTCATCAGTAACATTTATTGCTATTAACATCAAATTGCAACTGAAAACACTCGTGGCTTCAAAAAACGTTGCAGCTGTGATGAAAATGGTATTGATTTTGAAATTTTACAAAAACAAAATGGGCCCCCCCAAAAGCCTCTAGTTGGAATGAAATGTGGTTTTAGACAGTATTGAGTCAGGGAGACTGAATACACCTGCACGCCACACTTCAGATTATAATTTGTAAAACCTAAAACAAAAAAAAATAAAAAATTCATGTGTTATTTTTCTTTGACTTCACCATTATGTTCTCCTTTGTGGTGATCACATAAAATCTCATTAATAACATGTCAAACTGTGAAACGGTTTAAGGGGTCTAACTGCTTCCGCAGGCCTCTGCACTTATGTAAGGGAACAAGTCTACCTTCAGCATGAAGATGAATGTTTTTGAAGTTATTTGGTGAAGCTTCCTTTCTAAGACAAAATCATTGTGAATGCGTAGAATATCTGTTTGTCTCTTTTAAATATCTTGGATCTATAGAAATCACTCTTGACCATCGGCTGATATTTTGTATTGAAACTTTAGTTTCTGTGAAAACCTTCAAATATTTGATCAGTTCTGATGTGACGTTTCTCATTGTTTATCACTGCAGAAGAAGGTATAGAATAAATCACATTTATTATACTATTTAGAATAACAAAAGCTTTTTTTGGGACTGCTTCCTGTTGGCTTAATATTGATTATTTGATCTATGACATTTGCCCCTAATATCAAAGTGGTGGCAGAGCCTGACTAAAGGACCCCTGATAATCATAAGAATAAAGACAATGAGTCAACACTCTGCTGTGTACTGTTGAAAATGATAATATAATATGAGATAAATTTTCAGTGTGAATTAGTATCAAAGGATTGAAAATCCACAAAATGTTTTAAAACCAGCAGCGATGACCAAGAAAGCTTTTTAAAGACACACTTGAGGACAGAATCCCCTTCGACACCTGCGCTAAAAATAGAGCTCTAAAAGAGTGGACAGGCAAAGCAATGAGCTTCATGAGCAAGATGCTGCCTCCTACTCTAGCCGCTCCTTCACCTGTTCTCAGCTCACATGTGTTTACCCACGAGAGAATTTCACAGGCTGCAAACCTTTGCACTCCAGAATCCATTATTCAGTGTCTTCCCCTCTTCCAGAGATGAATAGTTTAAAACAAAATTATTTTTATCATCTGCAGTCACAGAAGTCGTGATGATGAACGGATGTCGAAGTCTGCTTCAACACCAGCAAAGCTAATGGAGGACATTCCTCTTCCTAAACCGAAGGATTCGGCCATTGGAAGAGAGGAGAAACAGCTCCCACCCCTCCCAGGTCAGAGATTATGACGGGCAATGAGTGACATGAGGAAGTGTAAATCGGTCACGTTTCTGTCTCTGATCCATACCCTTCTGTAAATTAGGAGCTGGACATAACAGAGCATGTCACAGTGAATTTTATTTCTGGTTTAAACCAGTTATTTTTTTGCCCTTTTACAAAAGCACAATCACCACAAAAAGTTAGATCCAGACGCCTGCTGAGTCCGGTTGAGTTTGCCTGAAGCTCAGTGAAAATAAACCATATGAGTTGATCGAGTCTGACGTTCCTCGCCAGCCTGCAGCGCTCTGCTGTCTTTCGCTTTGACCTCCCAGCTAAGGACACTGTGTGCTTTGTGTGTTTGTTCATGCACGCCTGAGTGATACTTTGAACAGTTGGGGTTTTTTGTCCAACAGTGTATTTATTCCCAGTGATACATATGCATTTTTTTGTTAGTTATGTAGTTTGTGGATTCTTGTGCTGTGTGTGTTTTCCTGCGCTGTGGGAAATAACATAAATTTGTGTTTTTCTGTTTTTTTTTCTTTCATATTCAGAGCCCAAGCCTGTATATGCTCAGCCTGGACAGCCAGATGTAGACTTGCCCGTCAGTCCCTCTGATGCTCCTGTGCCAAGCGCTGCCCACGATGACAGTATTCTACGGTAATGTAAAAAATAATGGATATTTCATTGCATTTAAGTATTCTGCCTTTATCTTATGTTTGTAATGAACATTGCTGGTGAGAAGCTTAAAGCTACTCAACATGAATGTCATATAAATCTGGTGTTTTTCTAAAGACGCCCTTTAACCATGTATTTTTGGGATGTGATGATCATACAACAAACAGCTTTAATTGTTAGTAATAAAAATAACTGTCTACACAAGTTAGAATTTACTTCAAGTTTTCTCCAATCCAAAATCATACAAACATGCTCAAACCCTTTTTATTGCCATCAACAAGCTTCAGGCAGGCTTTTAAGTCGGGCCACTCCAGAAGCTTAATGTGAGCCTGCTTCATCCATTCCAAACCCAGTTTGGATGCATGTTTGGGATCATTGTCCTACTGGAACATCTTAACTGTGTCCAAGTTTCAACCATCTAACTGTTAAGTTGAGGTAGTCTTTCTTTAATATTCATCCATTTTATGCATATAAACCAGTAGCAGTGAACTAGCCCCTCGACATGATGCCACCATCACCATGCTTGACATTTGGTAAAGTGTTCTTTGGTTTCGAAAGCCTCCCCTTAACTCCTCCAAACATTCCTGTCATCATTGGAGCCAAATGGCTCAATCTTTGACTCCGCTGACTGTAAAACTTGGTGGTTCTTGAACATCATCACCAATTTCAGGCTATCATTAAACGTCTGAAATCAACGCTGTTGAAAAATGAATGAACGATGCCTAAAAGCTAGCTTAGTGCTGGTAAGGGTGGCCAAATATTCCGTCAGAATCCTGCCAGACGTTTGCTGATGGCTTCTACGAGTTTGGTTTCCCTGCAACTTGCTGAAAGACATTTAAATAAACATTAATGGGTTGAATGTATAAATGTAAGTCTGTATGTATAAGTTACACTTGTGCACCCTTGTTTTTACCGATAGTTGAAGTTGTTTGTTGGACCATTACATCATAAATAAATAATGGTTTAACTGTTTCTTTGAAAACCTTGCATTTATTTTAATAATAATTAATTCCCATGTTAAATTGTCTGGCACTGTGTGTTTTTAGTCATACATGCTGGTTTGGTCATAGCTTTAATGTCAAGATGCACATTTCTCATTGTGTGTGTGTGTGTGTGTGTCTGTGCCTACTGGTTGAAGCAGAAGAAACTGAAATGCCTTCTTGCTTCTTAGAACATGATTTAAAAATCTTTGCCATTTTAGCGTTTATGCGGTAAAGGAAATGTCAAAGCGTGATATTTTAAGTGAAATCAGTTTAACTGCCGCATTAATCCTCAGGCCGAGCATGAAGCTGGTGAAATTCAAGAAGGGGGAGAGTGTGGGTCTGCGTCTGGCTGGAGGGAACGACGTGGGCATCTTTGTCGCCGGAGTGCTGGAGGATAGCCCAGCTGCTAAGGAGGGCCTGGAGGAGGGCGACCAAATTCTCAGGGTGAAATCCCTCATTTCTAACCCGAGTTGGCATTAAAAGAAACTGAAAAATGTAAAATAATCAAAGTTTTTCTAGATTAGGTGCAGAAAAAACTCTCGTTACTTTAGTTGTTGGCATTGTGTGCGTAAACAGCCATGCTTTATAGGGAATACATCCTCAAGCATTCCCTGTTTTAGTTTACATTACGGCTGGTAAAAAAATTATTTCATCATCAAGCTAGTCTCCTAGCAGGAACCCCGCGGGAGCAAACACAAAAACACAGTTTCCTCTTGCTGTGTTTGTCTCACTCCCCCCACACTCATATAGCTTACTGTTTGCACCTTTTCTTCTTCTCTCCAACTGTATCAAGTAATGACCTAAAGTTATTTAACTACGATAAAACCTGTGCTTATCCAGGAGATTCTTAGGACAGTGAGAACTACTTGCATCTTCTGAGTTTAGGCCTTTGTTCTGCACTCAGTGAACCTATAATTCTACCCTGAAAATGTATCAATATCTGCAAAAGACTCATGGGATAATGTTTTCTTAATTTCCAGGTAAATAATGTTGATTTTGCAAACATAATCCGAGAGGAGGCGGTGCTATTTCTTCTGGATCTTCCTAAGGGCGAAGAGGTCACAATTCTGGCTCAGAAGAAAAAAGACGGTAAATGGAGAGAAGGAATAAAAAATAAGATGTTCTTCTGATCAGATTGGTCTGGTGAGACTGACTCGCTGCTCTGTGTTCTACAGTTTATCGGCGGATTGTGGAGTCGGACGTCGGAGACTCTTTCTACATTCGGACACATTTTGAGTATGAGAAGGAATCCCCATATGGGCTAAGCTTTAACAAGGGTGAGGTTTTCCGTGTGGTGGACACTCTTTACAATGGAAAGCTAGGTTCTTGGCTGGCTATTCGCATTGGCAAGAACCATCAGGAGGTGGAGAGGGGCATCATCCCCAACAAAAACAGGTGAAAGCATCCTACCTCACTCCATGGTGTTTGGGTTGTTACAGGGGTCTGTATTACATTGGAAGCCGTCTTTGTCTTTCTGACAACAGAGCGGAGCAGCTCTCCAGTGTTCAGTACACACTTCCCAAAACGGCAGGAGGTGACAGGGCGGACTTCTGGAGGTTCAGAGGCCTTCGCAGTTCAAAGAGGA
The DNA here is from genome assembly GCF_021462225.1 of Girardinichthys multiradiatus. NCBI lineage: Eukaryota > Metazoa > Chordata > Actinopteri > Cyprinodontiformes > Goodeidae > Girardinichthys > Girardinichthys multiradiatus. The sequence goes on along the minus strand of NC_061795.1, from coordinate 23,047,636 downwards.
ACCTGAGGAAAAGCAGAGAGGACCTGTCTTCCCAGCCAGTCCAAACAAAGTTCCCTGCTTACGAGAGAGTCGTACTGAGAGAAGGTGAGATGTCTGCGGGTTACTTCTCTGTCTGGAAAAGCTTGGAATTTAATCATCCATCCATCCGACCATCCTCTTGTCTATCTGTTCTTCCATTTATCAATCAGTCTGTCCATTTTTAACTTCATTCATCCATCTATTTTGAACGTATCAGGTTGATGTCACTGACAGTGGATCTTTTCGGATCTGGTCAGATTTTTGTTGTTAATGTTTTTGATATTTGTGCAGCTGGTTTCCTAAGACCGGTCGTGATATTTGGACCTATTGCTGATGTGGCTCGAGAAAAGCTATCCAGAGAGGAGCCAGATCTCTTTGAACTCGCAAGTATGTTTGATATTCTAGCCCAACATCTTTTTTTAAATGTTTGTCATCAGTTTTTGTTTTTCATAAATTTCTTCGCATTTTCCTTTTCAGAGAGCGAACCCAGAGATGCAGGAACAGACCAACGAAGTTCAGGAATCATTCGTCTTCACACCATTAAACAGATCATAGACAGAGTGAGCATGCGTGCAATTGTTTTTAATATTTGACTCAAAGATACTGTCTTAATAAATCCTCCTCTCTTTTTTTTATCCAACAAAGGACAAACACGCTGTGCTGGACATCACCCCGAACGCCGTGGACAGGCTGAACTATGCTCAGTGGTACCCGATTGTGGTCTTCCTGAATCCCGATAACAAACAGGGAGTGAAGAACATGAGGACGAGACTTTGTCCAGAGTCCAGGAAGAGCGCCAGGAAGCTTTATGAGCGAGCCATTAAACTGAGGAAGAATAATCACCACCTGTTCACCAGTAAGTAGGCCCAGTGTGTTGGAAAACAGTGACTTTACAACCTAAATTACCTCTTTTATGTCTTCTTATTCCTTGGGAAGTCATTATTATGCAAACTATTTCCTTTTAGCGACCATCAACTTGAACAATATGAATGATGGCTGGTACGGCGCTCTGAAAGAAACAATCCAGCAGCAGCAAAATCAGTTGGTGTGGGTGTCGGAGGGCAAGGTGAGACAAGCTGTCCTGCAGTAGTTCTGTCCTTTATGCTGTGACGGAGCGACATGGTTGGTGACAGTTTCTCTGCTCTGCTCAGGCGGATGGCACTACAGAGGATGACTTGGATATCCACGATGACCGTCTGTCTTATCTATCGGCGCCAGGTAGTGAATACTCCATGTATAGCACAGACAGCCGCCACACCTCTGACTATGAGGACACAGATACAGAGGGAGGCGCGTACACGGACCAGGAGTTAGACGAGACGTTAAACGATGAAGTGGGTCTGCCCACGGAGCCTGCCATCACCCGCTCCTCAGAGCCTGTAAGAGAGGACCCCCCTGTGATACAGGACACCCCCGGGTACCCTGGATACCAGCACCCTGTGCAGCCTGACTCAGCCAGCCGAATGGACCCCGCTGGATTCAAAATGGCCGCACCACAGCAGGTAAGGTTGTTGTGCAGTACTGGCTGAATAAATGGCTAAATACATTACTACAGAGCAGAGCATGAGCTCCTTTTTGTGTTCTGTGTTTTGTCTGGATCTTTGCTAATATTTAGTAGAGATGCACCGATCTGAAATTTCTGGGTAATTTCCGATCTGCGTTTTTTGTCCTTTGACCCGCCGATACTGATTTTGGAGGATTTTGATGTCTCTTAAACCATTTCAATAGCAGAAGATATAAAAGGATAAGTCCAAAACATATTTTCCTCGACTCTCTGCTGTAAGCAGTCATTCATTATTTACATTTAAAGTGGAGGCCTGTGTGTAAATGAAAGCATTCGCTGTGTTTTAGTATAACTATGGTAAAATGATTAGAGTTGACATTTTAAATGTCTTTAGCATCTTGTATTAGCGTGGCTAAAACTGTAGTCTTAGTCGTATTGCCTGGTAGCTCAACAATATCCAGAGTTTTTACCAAACAGTTTAAAAACTTCAAGTTAAAAGTACTCATGAAACAGAAAATAAATAAATATAAAACTTTTATTGCTGTTTTTTTTTTTGTTTGTTTGGGTCTCAAATATTTGTCTTATTTATAAAAGGGATACAATGTCCTAAATTTGTGGAGTTAATTGTTTTCTTGCTCTAGAAAGTGTTTTAGTTGATTCTGAGTAACAAGAACGGGACATGGGTCTCTCTCTTCCTTAGAAAATACTCGCTGTATTTAGCTGTTTGATAGAGTCTACTTGTGAGTGAAAGTTGCTGAATGTTTGTGGTTCTGTTTATTATAAAAAATGTGAAAGCATAATGTTTGGTTAATAAAAGACAGGTGCCAGATACTAAGGAGATTATAATTTGTCAATGAACATTTTAAAAAAGGGTTCATCTGCATCCACTTCCTGTGCTTGGTTCCTCGTGTGCCAAATTCTGCACAAAATCGACCCAAGGGCTTCAAATTACTTATGGGACATACTTTGGACACCCATAATGCAAACACTTAACTCTGACACTCCATAAGCCTGTCAGCATTTATCAGTCCGGTTCCTTGACAGAGGTTGAAACTCAAAAGGAAGAATCAGAGGAAGTTTGCTGTACCAGTGTTTCCAACTCCTCAGTTAGGAGAGTAGCTGTCGGCTGTTCTACTAGTCACTAGAAGTTGATAAATTACATTTTCTATCACTTGCATAATTAGCCGTGTTCATGTAACTCTAAGGGGTGTTGAAGGACAAAGGAAGAATGTCACTGTCAAAAACACCTAAAATATGAAAAATGTAGTTTTAGCTTTAGTTTATAACCTATGGTCCACACAAGAATCTGCCAGAAGTAAATCAGTAAGCCCTTACTGTACCCCGGGGCGGAATCAGTTTGTTTTGCAGTCTTGACATGGAGAGGTAAACAGCTCTGGCTCTGACTGTAGCTGAGTGGGACTGTTTCAAGGACTGGGCTGCCTGTGGATGCTTTGAGAAGAGTTAAAATGGTGAGTGCTTTTACATCCGAGTCTTCTGAAGTCTCCAATAACATTAAAAAGGTTTCTGAGGTTTTTTTGTTGTTGTTTTTTTTTAAAGAAAGTCATTGGTGTGGTCTTCACACTTAAAGTAGAAATGAATTCGTAAAGTTTGCTGCACTGTGCTGTTCTCCATTTAACCATCTTGTTATCTGCTGAAGTCTTGCTCTCACTCGCTCTCTCGCAGCCTGAATGAACAGCAGACATGTCTTGTCATGTTGTAGAAAATAGTTTCCTTTTAAGTAGCTTCTTATATCTGTGCTTCATCTGAAGTCATTTAAACACCTTGCTTATCCTGGATCTAGCTAACGTTGAGTTTCCTTCTCTGGGTAACAGTATCCACAGTGAAGAATGTTGTTGTCATCACTTTTATGTATGGTGCGTTCACTGATCCGAGAAAGATCTGAATTCTGAGTTTTTCTGAACATCAGATGACATCCCGGTGCATCTCTATTTAATTTCCTCAGTAATGAACATGTTTTAAGTTGTGTAAGGGGCATGCCATCTATTCTAAGCACATTTCTGTATTTCCTGGCTGGTGTAAAACAAAATGTAATCAGATCATAGTATTGAGGTGAGATGTTTTTTTTGTGTGCCCTTGGCGGGCTGTGTGATGAATGTCTCTTAACAATACTTCACAGCAAGGTGAGGCTGCCATGTCCCTGCCCTCGTTGCCTCCGCCGGTGGTAGCCTCCCCAGCTGCTGAGCAGCCTGTACAACTAGAGGAGCCGCCTGCTGCAGCTGCAGCTCCTCAGGCTGACTCACTTAACAGCCCCAGCTCTGCCCCTGAGCTCATTCAGCCCCCACCACCACCTCCACCACCACACGAACCCCACTCGTCTGGACCCCCTGGTCCAGAACCAAAGGTATCCGCTGTTTCACCAACCACTCGGACCGGGCCTGGGCCCCAGCCTGCTGTTTTTTAACTGCCTGTCTTCTCACACATGCTTCCCACTCGCTCTGTGCATGTCATGGCCACACTGTGTGACACACTGAGCCCACTGTGTGCCTCTGGTTCCCAGAGGGAATGTGCGACACACCTGTCCACATGCACCACAGTGGGCTGGGAGACCAGAAAGACTGGTTGCATCTGAGTCTCTGATCAGGGTGAAGACATCCACAACCAGCCCTAACTGTTGCCTCTTACTTCCTTTGCATGGCTCCTGATGGGTTTTTGTTTTGGGTGTTCTTTCAGCTTTGACTCTCTACTGTAGATAGACAGCAGCAGCACTGACAGTGGCATCGTAGTGGGTAGATGTGTTGTCTGTTGTAGTGCCAGTCGTTTGACGTCGCATCAGGTGCAAACTGAATGTTTGTTGCATGATGAAAGCTAACCTGCAGACAGTACTCTTGGTTATAGTAAAAACTCAATCTAAACAAGTCTTTCTATGGAAAAATAAACTCATCAGCACGTACTCCCTGCTGAGATGCCAACAGATCAGCCTTCTTCCATAAGAGGTGCTGTAACTTGACTGTCTACAGGCTACACATAATATGTTTGACATGAGGCCTTTTTGAAATGTCCAAATTGTTAAGAGGTTCTCAGTAAAACGTGTTCAATTAGTAAAATTCAGTTGTGTTCAAATTAAGTCTCCTTTTTCCTAAATGGCAACTTGTCAAACAGGCATTCAGAACTGCTTTTGAAGAAAGAACAAGGATATGCTTGTGTAATTTGATCAGTTGGTTTAGGATTTATCTGGAACCCTTCGGTCAGTATCATGTATGTTTAGATTTTTGAGCCTTCAGTTTATGGTTCCTTGCAAAAATGCTCATACACCTTGAACCTTTTCACATTTTATGGTACAGCCACAAACCTGAATGCATTTTATTGGGATTATATGTGATACACCAATACAAATGAGTGCTTTATTGTGAAGTGGAAGGAAAATGATACGCTTCCACTGCCATGTTTCACCATGAGGACAATGTCCATGTCACACTTTTCAGATTTGTTTTTGTAAGCGATTTCTCCCACTTTTCCACTTCCACAGCTCGCTTTCTTTGTGTTAATCAATTATACAAAGTTGCAATAAAATACTCTGAAGGCTGCGGCTGTAACGTGACAAAATATGAAAAAGCTCCAGTGTGTGAATACTTTTGCATGGCACTGTTTCTTCTTAGTAAGCATTTCTTCTGGTGTTTTGAGAGGAAACAACTTTAACCTAGCTGCTTCCTGTTCTTCAGCTGGGCAGCTTTGGACAAATAATTTTAATTATTGCCATTTCTTCACAGATGTACAAGAAAGATCTGTACAGTGTGGAGGACCCAGTGCGAATCAACCACGGTCTGAAGCAATCTTTGAGCTACAGTCACCAGCCGCCGTTTCAGGACAAACAGCCATACCGTGAATACGACCACCCGCCTTATGGATACGATGGAGGCGGCTACTCAGAACCAAAGCCTCACAACTCTGACTCCCACCTGCACTACGACAACCGTGTGCCTCATTACAACGAACAGTGGCCCCCATATGACCAGCAGACCTCGTCCTCCCAGCCCGCCGGGTACCAGCCGGGCCACCAGCAACCCATGGGCTACAGTCCTCGCTCCCCCTACGAGGATGGACCAGGGAGGGAGTACAGCCCCCCTCAGCCACGCTACGATGAGGCCCCGGCGGTGGGCTATGACAGCAGACCACGGCACAGTAAACCTGGGCCCATTCGGTACGATGAGCCCCCACCCCCAACAAGCTACGATGCCCGTTCTCCTTATGAGGTAGAATCCCGCAGCTTTCCTATTAATTCCCCTCGCTCACCAGAGCCTCCAAAGCACTATTACGGTGACTCCGGTCTGAGGCCCGCCTACATGTCTGGGCTTCAAAACCGGGGTTATAAGCCAGGGATACACGAGCCTTTCATGAACTCCGAACCCGCCACCCCCCCTCCGAAACCAGACACCCTGCCGTCACCAGGAGAGCCAGCAGTCACTCCCACCTCCAAGCTCCTTCCTCCTCCACCACGGGAAGACCTGGATGAAGATCCGGCCATGAAGCCACAGTCGGTACTCAACAGAGTCAAGATGTTTGAGAATAAACGCTCTGTTTCAATGGACAGAGCGAAAGAGGGAGAGTCTTCAGTGGCCAGGGTACGTTCCTCATACAGGCGACACTTCACTGGGGTATTTTCAGCTGCAACAAGTTTACTGGTTGAGGCAACAAATAATCCTAATTCTCTTCAAGATATTGTCTATGATTTTAATTATTGGGAGGTATGTTTTAAAAACGACTTAAGAAGAGAGACTAGTTGAAATACAGGTGTGAATTTAGTGATAAAACTGAACTAAGATCGTCTTGTTTCAGGGGGATTTTACCAGTTTGAATATCTCAATCAGACACTGTTACAATAAGCACAGGGTTCCTGCGCAGGTATTTGGTCCCAGTATTTTTCAGCTCCTGATAGGTACAGAAAACTGCTTGTGCAAAATATTTATCTCTCCAGGCTATTTTCCCTATTTTACCTTCTACAAAAATGGTTGTTCAAACAAGCAGAGTGCGTCTCACATTGCTTATGTACAAAACATGGAGATTCAAAATATCAGTGAATGGCTGCATGTGCCAAATATCTGTAAATATATGGAAAACACTTCGCATTTTAACCTAAATTGAGTCTTCTAATAGAATTCAGTAATGTCTGCCCAAAAACTTTCTTAAACTGAATAAAGGTAGATGAATAACAAACTATGAAATCCTTCTGTTTTTATTTTGACCGCTGAAAGCAATTGGTTGCACAGATTTAATCCAGGGTGATCAGGGTAATACAGAATACAGATTCATGCCACACTTTTAACTTGAAATGTACCTTTTACGTTTCACTTCATAGTTGTTCCTTTGTTTATTGTATCAGGTGAATAAAATATATTAAAGTTTGCCATACCAATTTGACAAAATGTGAAAAGGGTATCCGTTAACATGTAATCCTTATACGATTCCAGTTAAAATAGGGTTATAAAGCAAGATGATCAAAGACAAGTAAATACAGACGTCTCGGAATTAATTGTTAAACACAATAAAAGCCAATATTTCTCCTTCTTTTGTGTTTTTGGTAGCAGTCGCAACAAAAATGCCACTGCTGTCGTGAAGATGGTGAAGAGTTTTAAGGGGATTGTTAGGACTCTTTGTTTGTTTCTTCATATTTTTACCTTTGGTTCTGTTGAGCGTTTATCAGCCTTGAATATCTTACCTGCCACCAACGACGCTGATAAAATCTTCCTTCTGCATAAATTAGATTAGAAATACATTTATGCCGTCTTGAAACAACTCCTGGCTTAAACGTCTAATTGATATTCATGCAAACACTTAAACTTCTGTCCAGATTGCCTCATATAGTTATTATTACATAGAAATCTGTGGCTATTAGTCCATAAAAGTGACCTTACCAAGTAAAATACACGTCACAAAATGAAACTTGCTAAGCATATCTAGGCAGAGTATTCATCTGATTAAAAACATAAAGGCTGTTTAAATAACAACAGCCATTATAATAGATTTTACATCCAAATGTTTTAAATGGCAACATAGTTTTACAACATGAACACCGTGCTTTATTGAAGAAGAGTTTAGCACCAGGGATTGGGACAATAAACCCTTTATGGAAATGCTCCTCTGTTCGGATGTTTTTCAGCTGTTCTGGGTCCTGTTATTGATCTTTGAATACACTTTGCTGTTTATATAATTGCTTTTGGAGGATACAGATGACAAAAGACTAACCTTGGTCCAAAGATCACTGGAGTTGTTTGTACACAGAAAATTTTTGAACATTTGAATTGGATCAATAAGGGTTTATAAAGCATGTTTTTGTACGTATGTGTATATGTTTACCATTTGTATGAAGGAAAACTTGTTCATCAGGGGAAGGAATCACTAAAGCAGGCCTTGCTGTTTGTTCTCCAGCCTGCAGATGTTCCTAAACCTGTGAATGCTCCTGCCCCAGTCCTGAAAGCCAATTCGCTCACCAACCTGGAGCAGGAGAGGTCTACCTATAGGTATGTAGTCCTCGCCTCAGAATAAAAGGAAAACACTCCGGATTTTAGGAGAGCTGTTGTTGCTTGTGCACCATCTAGTGGTGAACATTTCTGCCTTTTAGATGATTGAGATACTTTGCATCTGAGCTTTAAATGTGGTTCTTAACATCTTTTGAGGACCAAGAACACTGAGTGTATGTGATGCTTGATAACTTGTTCAGCCGACGGCTGCTTGCTTTTAGAGTTGTATCTTTCCATTTTGTCTTCAGGGCTCCTGAGCCACAAAAGCCTCATTCGAAGCCTCTGGATGATGTCGTGCGCTCTAACCACTATGACCTAGAGGATGATGAAGAGTACTACAGGAAGCAGTTGTCCTACTTTGATCGGCGCAGCTTTGACAGCAAGGCAATAGGCCAACCCAGTCCTGGTATCAACCGATTTCACGATCTGCCCAAAACCGCCCAGCTGTCCTACCCTTACAACAGGTATAACAGCACAGCCTGTGCCAGCAGTACTGTCAGTTCTGGAACAGTATTTCTAAGCTCTGCAGTCTCCTCCGGTGTTGAAATGCAGTTGTTTTATTAGCTATGTTCTTTGTTAAAGGGTCGAGTCTGTGGAGAAGGTGAGCCCTGTGGACAAACGATATGAACCTTTGCCCCAAATCAGCCCCTCCACTCAGTACGGACCCCCAGCACCCGCCATCCCACCCAACACCTTGCCCAAACTCAGCCCCGGTGACGGTAAGTTCTAGAAATAGTCCTACTGAACTCAATAATTATTTTATTCTCGTCTAATACACTCCTCACGCAACACTAAAATGATATCTCAGTCGGTGGCTGATGCTTCTTGAAGCTGTCAGATCTTTAGCATTATTGTTATGCTTCTAAAATATTTTTTGAAGTTTTCCCATCAACAAATAATTCTTAACATAACATCCTACCTGTAAACAGGTTTTTAAGTACTTTATACAAAGAACATCCCAATCAGTGCTTTCTTGTCCCTGATTCTGATCAGTTATTTAAGATTTGGCTTTTGGCCACATCGACTCCCAGTCCAAGGTTAATTTATATGATTGAAATCTGTTTCTGATTAGGTGAAAGTAAAATAATAATTCGTCAGAATTACATGCTCTGCTTTACTATTGTGATCATGTCCAACCTCACTGATGACCTTCAGGAGACTGCAGGGTCTATAGCCTGTTTCCCTCTATGGCAGCAGACAGCTGTGAAAAATTAAACATCCCTTTAAACAGTTCTTTCAAAGGAAATGCCCCCATGTTGTATTCTAATCTCTTTTGTTTATTTATCTCTGGGTGGAAAAAAAGCTGCAGGTAAACAAAACATTATCTTTGTTTTATTCGTGTAACCTTTAGTAGATTCTACGATGATGAGCTGGCCAGGCCCTTATGCAGCAAATAATCCCCAAACCATGACACTCCCACCTACACACTTCACAGTGTCTATGAGGTTCTTTTCCTGGATTGCTGTATTTGTTTTCTCCCTAACATGTCCACTGTTTTGGTGTCCAAATTAAATCGTAGACTCATCTGTCCGAAGAAGGCTATTATTCCTGGAGTCCTGCTCTTTGTCCACGTTCTCTGTGTCGAGTTTAGTCTGGTCTTCTGAGTTTTTTAGAGAGCAAAGGTCTCCTCATTGCAGACCTCACATGAACGTTAAACATCTTGCTGTACTGTCATGCACTTTCACATCAGCTGTAGCAAGAGTCTGCTGTAGGTCTTGTGATAACATTTTAGGGTTTTTGGAAACTTGTTTTTAGCATCTTACAACTTGCTTGGTCAGTGAGACCTGGGCATGTTGGCAGATGTTCGAATGTCCTCCATTTCTACATTATTTTACAGAAAGTCGGAATGATGGACTTTCAAATCTTTTACCAGACTTATTAGCTGCTCCCATGTTCTCTCTGACAGCTCTTTGGTTCTGACCATGGTGTTCATACTCAGCGAACCGTCTGAGGTTTAAACAGGGCAAATCTTGAAAACACTGAGCAACGATGTTCTCATCATGTGCAGCTGATGCGATGCTCTGAGTCTGATTTTAAACATTTTACGTGGGAACAAGGTCGGGGATTTCCTCATTAATTCCTCAGCAGATATCGGTTATTTTCTTCTGTGTCTGTTATTTATTCACCTCATTTGAATTTCCAGTGTTGTTTGAATTTATGTTGAATACCCATATGACCAACTGTGTTAGTAAACAACGGCTTTCATGGAGCCACCTAACCGTTTCATATGACTGCATATTTTTTATCAAGTTTCTGGTGGTCAGTCTCAACATGCTGCTCCAACATGGCGTTAACTAGGCTAATACGGCTACTGTAATGTTCTGCTAATGGGTGTGCATAGCTTTCTCATTTTGTCTTTGAAGATGTATCTGATTTGACACATAAAGCTACAGTCCTAAACCTCTGTTTGGCTTCTGCTGACAATGTTTTCATGCGGAGCGGTTTAGTAAACTGCTCTGTTCTTATCTCACTGTGTGATAATTATGCTCAGAACTTATCTTAATGCGGTTCAATCTGTGTTAAGTTGAGATGCACCAATTTTAATATTGCTTTTATTCCCAATAATTGATATTTATCGATATTATATATGTTGTATATATCTCCCCACCCTTTACACACCATGAAAAAAATGACCATACTGCAGACGTTGCTTCCCTGCTTCAGTTAAACACCCCACAATCCTGCGGGTCATCGCTGTCCCTGTCACCTACCCAAACAAACACCACATAGTCACCCCCCTCGCCTCCATCTTCTGAAACACAAACGGCAACAAGATGGAAATAAACATCTGTTGGTAATATCGGCCTAGTTTTATGGATTGGACCAATATGTCAAAAAATGACTAACATCAGCCGATACCGACACTAATGCCGATAGACAGTACAGACCAAAGGTTTGGACACAAGTTTGGAGTTTTCTTTATTTTCATGACAATGAATATTGTAGCTTCACACTGAAGGCATCAAAACTATGAATTAACACATGTTGAATTATATACTGAACAAAAAAGTGTGAAACAGCTGAAAGTATGTCTTATATTCTAGGTTCTTCAAAGTAGCCACCTTTTGCTTTGATTACTGCTCCGCACACTCTTGGTATTCTGTTGATGAGCTTCAAGAGGTAGACACCTGAAATGGTTTTCCAACAGTCTTGAAGGAGTTCCCAGAGATGCTTAGCACTTGTTGGCCCTTTTGCCTTCACTCTGCGGTCCAGCTCACCCCAAACCATCTCGATTGGGTTCAGGTCCGGTGACTGTGGAGGCCAGGTCATCTGGTGCAGCACCCCATCACTCTCCTTCTTGGTCAAATAGCCCTTACACAGCCTGGAGGTGTGTTTGGGGTCATTGTCCTGTTGAAAAATAAATGATGGTCCAACTAAACACAAACCGGATGGAATAGCATGCCGCTGCAAGATGCTGTGGTAGCCATGCTGGTTCAGTATGCCTTCAATTTTGAATAAATCCCCAACAGTGTCACCAGCAAAGCTCCCCCACACCATCACACCTCCTCCTCCATGCTTCACGGTGGGAACCAGGCATGTAGAGTCCATCCGTTCACCTCTTCTGCGCCGCACAAAGACACGGTGGTTGGAACCAAAGATCTCAAACTTGGACTCATCAGACCAAAGCACAGATTTCCACTGGTCTAATGTCCATTCCTTGTATTCTTTAGCCCAAACAAGTCTCTTCTGCTTGTTGCCTGTCCTCAGCAGTGGTTTCCTAGCAGCAATTTTACCATGAAGGCCTGATTCACAGAGTCTCCTCTTAACAGTTGTTCTAGAGATGTGTCTGCTGCTAGAACTCTGTGTGGCATTGATCTGTTCTCTAATCTGAGCTGCTGTTAACTTGCGATTTCTGAGGCTGGTGACTCGGATTAACTTAACGTCCGCAGCAGAGGTGACTCTTGGTCTTCCTTTCCTGGGGCGGTTCTCATGTGAGCCAGTTTCTTTGTAACGCTTGATAGTTTTTGCGACTGCACTTGGGGACACTTTCAAAGTTTTCCCAATTGTTCGGACTGACTGACCTTCATTTCTTAAAGTAATGATGGCCACTAATTTTTCTTTACTTAGCTGCTTTTTTCTTGCCATAATACAAATTCTAACAGTCTATTCAGTAGGACTATCAGCTGTATACTGTATCCACCTCCTGCACAACACAACTGATGGTCCCAACCCCATTTATAAGGCTTGAAATCCCACTTATTAAACCTGACAGGGCACACCTGTGAAGTGAAAACCATTTCAGGTGACGACCTCTTGAAGCTCATCAACAGAATACCAAGAGTGTGTGGAGTAGCAATCAAAGCAAAAGGTGGCTACTTTGAAGAACCTAGAATATAAGACATATTTTCAGTTGTTTCACACTTTTTTGTTCAGTAAATAATTCCACATGTGTTAATTCATAGTTTTGATGCCTTCAGTGTGAAGCTACAATATTCATAGTCATGAAAATAAAGACAACTCTTTGAATGAGAAGGTGTGTCCAAACTTTTGGTCTGTACTGTATATTCACAGATGCTCTCTATTCAATCTGAATAAGTCTGAGCTATTTCGTAAAGGAAATGGGCCAAACAAGAAATCATGTTTAGATTTTTGAAGACTTACAGTTGCAGGAAAAGACAGAGGGGGGCTATAAACAAGTGCAGGTCAAACTTTTTAGGTTTGTATTATTAGACTATTAGACCCATTTATCCTTTTCCTGACGCTTTTTGTTGGTCAGTCACACAAAATCCCAATAAAATCCACTTGAATTTGTTGTTGCAATGTGATCAAATGTGAAGAAACTCAGCTGCTGTTGAACAGATTATTTGTCTTCAAATCTTTGCAGTACTTTAAATGTAAAACAAACCAATTATGTTCTCTTTGGTTTAAAATGAACAGGATCATGTTTTAAATTTTAAGTCAGAGTATGTAAAGATTTTTAGTCTGGACTTTGTCTCTTTTATTCATCTCCAGCCAACTCCATACCTGAACCACTGAGCTCCCCCAATCCTAAACCGGATCTGCCAGCTCTCAGACCAACCAGCAGGGACGAACCCACGCCAGGTGGTTACCTGCCGCCCAGAGGCCTCCCCGACAAAGTCCCTGTTAACGGCACTGATACATCATCCTCGAAAACACCGGGTGCTCTGCCTTCAACCAGCTACAACCGCTACGTTCCCAAGCCTTACACCAGCGCAGCCCGGCCCTTCGAGCGCAAGTTTGACAGCCCAAAGTTCAACCACAATCTGCTCCCTAACGATACGCAGGTGAAGACCGACCCCCTCCTCAGTAAGCCCGGAGTGGTGAGCAGCACCTCTGTGAAACCTCAGCTGTCACCGCAGCCCCTCGATCACGACAGCGGCCTGGACACATTCTCGCGCACCATGGACAACAGGCCCAAGTACCAGCACAATAACATCAACGCCATTCCCAAGGCCATCCCTGTAAGGTAAGACAGCAGCGATCTCTCAGAGGGTAATTACTGAGCTGCTGCGAGGCAGAAAGTGAGACTCTTCTTCCCTTGAGGTTCGCCCTCACGTCCTCTGCTGTACCTTACGCTCTGCCTTCCTCTGTTTGACTGATGATGCTGACTTGTCTGCCTCTGCCCCTCAGCCCCAGCGCGTTGGATGATGATGACGAGGATGAAGGACACACCGTGGTAGCCACTGCCCGGGGGATCTTCAACAGTAATGGAGGGGTCCTGAGCTCCATCGAGACCGGCGTCAGCATCATCATTCCCCAGGGTGCAATCCCAGAGAGCGTGGAGCAGGAGATTTACTTCAAGGTGTGCCGCGACAACAGCATCCTGCCCCCCCTCGACAAGGAGAAAGGTCAGTCCCCCGTTGCCGTACGGAGAGCCTCCCTATCCTAATTATGTCAAAGAATGACTTACAGCTTCCAAGAAAACCCTTGGAAGACAAAGTGCTTGTGTGTTTCTGATAGTAATTAGGGAAGCTTTTTTTAAATGTCCGGTTTCTACTTTGATTAGATGATTGTTTGGTTTGTAAAAGATTTTTGTTTGGGGAAGAAAATAAAAGGTGTAGTATTTAAAACTTCCAGAAAACTGCCTCACCGTTGGCATGTGTTCATTTGGCAACATGTTAGGTCAAGGTAATAGTGAGTTGTGTTTCCCAGACTCCTCTGTGTGTTTGATTAGTTAAAGGATGATCCTTTTTCACTGCTAAATTTCTCTGCGCTTAATTGGTGGAATTTAAATTCTGTGGTATTTCTGTGCAGGAGAAACGCTGCTAAGTCCGCTGGTGATGTGTGGCCCTCACGGACTCAAGTTCCTGAAGCCGGTGGAGCTGCGCTTACCTCACTGTGCGTCTATGACCCCTGATGGTTGGTCTTTTGCTCTAAAATCCTCCGACTCCTCGTCGGGTACGCTGTCCTCTCTCTCTGTCCTTTTGGGGTCTGTGGGCTGGCTTTCGTCAAACAGGGAGTTCACAGGAAAACAATCTTTCCACCTTAGCTTTCCTTATTCCCCAAATGAATTGTTTTCATCATGCATCTGGTCATTGTAGAAAATGCCTCTGTGCTGTGGGGGAATCAGAGCTTCCATGTACTCCTACTTTCCTTCTTTTCGTTTGTTGATATCAGATATATACTTGTACACATTAGTACACAGGTTTGATCACATTAACATAAACACAAATGCTCATTAAGGACACAATGTCCATCTGTGAACAGACCCACTCATTTCTGCTGAGTTTGTTCAAATACTTTTTAAATCCAGATTCCAATACTTTTCCCTCCATGTTTCATCAATGAGATGCAGGTTTCATCCCTATCGAATCAAAACCCTTCTCTCTTTAATCAGAACGATGTCATTCAGTGTAAGCGTGCCCTGCAAGAGAACACTCATGTTTTTCAGCGTTCTGATGCAGCCCTGGAGCCCTGAGCAGCAACATCAGCCTAACTGACTTGGTCATACAGAGGTTTCCATTGTGACCTTTGACAATAAAGAGCCTTGTTCTTGGAGCCATCTTTGATCAATGACCATTCTGAGGAAGCTGGTGGATTTCTCTCTGTCTCGGGAGTTGGTTGTATGTTCAGTCTAAAGCGAAGCATTTGTTTAAGTCTCCTGACATCTTCTCTATAATATGCTCCTTAAATCGCTAAAAATATCAGATTTTAGTCAAGGCAAGTTTATCTATATGGTACATTTTAGCAACAAGACAATTCAAGGTGCCTTTCATGATGAACATATAAAAAATGAAAACACATAAAGTAGTGCAGTGGCAGAATAAAGGAAAGGTGGACTACAGACTGAGACTAATGATGTTTCACAGAATAGAGAAAAGCAACGCTAAACAAATGCTATTTAACTTTGATTTAAAAAAAACTCTGGGCTTCAGCATTTTTGCAGTTTTTCTAGAAGTTTGATCCAGATTAGAGGATCATTAGAACTGAATAGTGCTTCTCCATGTTTGGTTCTAATTCTGGGGATGCAGAGTAGACTGGAACCAGAAAAACCTCAGTGGTCTGGAAGGTTGATACAACAAGTATTTTACAGTGTATTCTCTGATATACAGGGAGCCAATGTGGGGACTTTAGACTGGGATGATGTGCTCTACTTTCTTAATTTTCGTGAGGATCTGGGCAGCAGCGTTCTGGATCAGCTGCAGCTGTCTGATTGATTATTTAGACACTGCTGCAGTAATCAATTCAACTAAAGATAAACGCATGGATGAGTTTCTCTTGATCCTGCTGGGACATTAGTCCTTTAACCCTAGACAAATGTTCTTCAGGTGATTGAATGCTTAGATTTTAATAAGCCTGTGATCTGTAAATTATCCAATCCCTAACTTTCATCTTTCATTGACTTTTTGGACTAATGTGAAAATCTGATGTTCTGGTTTACTGTTAATTTTCATATTTATGTTCATTGATCTTAAGGTTCTCAACACTCACTTTTTTTGAACTTCTCAACTCTGAAGTCCTAGACAAGTATTCACCATCGCCTCTTCATGAGTTGGTCATGTTCTTCTGCATCTCTGACACCAGCCCTTCTTTCCGTGCAGGTGATCCTAAAACCTGGCAGAACAAATCTCTCCCTGGAGATCCAAACTACCTGGTGGGTGCAAACTGTGTGTCCGTGCTCATTGACCACTTCTGAAGAGGGCGACAGCTGGCCTGTTAATGAATGTGATAAACGGTTGGGGCCCTGCACTGCGGCGGGGTGCACACAGCTCAACAAACTATGAACTTGCTCCTCTCATGTTGTTTACTGTGCCCAAAACTTTAAAAAGTAGAGAGAGACTTTCTCACACCCAGGTGAAGAGAGTCGGAGGAGTCCAGCATCCAACGAGGCTGGACCTTTCTTCATTTCTCATTCTTTTCTTTAGTTTTGTTTTCAGTGTTTTCAAGGCTTGCAAAAAAATAAAACAAGTTATTTAATCTAAGGAACTGAAGTTGGAATGCATGACCAGTGCTACAGGACTGGATAATCTCATTTTGACATTTTTAGCTCATTTTTCTAAAATGTTACAGTGGTGCGAAGGAAAAAAAAAAAAAGGAGAATTTTAAAACCTTATTTAATATGGCAGCAAGATCTTTGTGTACTGTAAAGAAAAAAAAAAACCACAAACGGCAAAATTTGTTTGTGAGCTCAGCGTTTCACTCATGAAGGACCTTCGAGGACTTCTGATTCACGAAGGAAGACGTAGGTGTGGTGAAGCTTAGAAAGTAATGAAGGATGAAAGTATTAAGTATTAGCAACGGACGTCCGTCCGCCCGTTTGATCGGACGGACGGACAGAGCTCTCTCTGATTAAACTGCTGTTTTTCTAGAAAAAAAAGAAGAAAACGTTTTAACGTAGTTAAATATACTGACTTGATTTTACAAACTCCTGCTGTCTAGAGATCTATGCATGTGCTACGACTCAGGTCCAGAAGCCTGCTACTACTAAGTTCAACACATGAAAAACCCCATCGTACACTGCAAGCAGTGATGCCTTATCTGCATATTAACTTTTCAGTGAAAACCTTCAAACATGGGATCCTTGAGTTAGAGCAGGAGGAACTAAAACGAAACGTGTTTCTGCATTTCTCATCAACAGTGAACTTGGATTTAGCACACACCGATTAATTGGGGCTGATGTTTAAACAGTATGCTTTCTTTTACTGCTATGCATATGAAGTCTGAGGAAATACACAAAGCTAGAAGATGTTTAAAACGTGGCTGTACATACTGCTAGCATATGGCCTTGGTTCTCTGTAAATGACCTTTTGTACATCTTTGTTATTTTGTATAAAAGAGAAAATGGTTTGTTTAAAAAAGAGGAAGTGGTTACATTGGTTATGTTTGTATTCTGGTTATACCCCTGAGCCTTGGAACTGACATAAGCAGTAATAAGTCCGACTTTTCTACCAACATATACACACAGACAGATACACTACTTAAGGCATTTTTAACTGTCAGAAAACTTTTTATTCTTATTTACAAACTAGAGAAGTGCTTGGTTTAACTGATTTTAAAAAGATGTACTTAAGGGGGGCTGCTTTGAAGAGTGGTCCCTTCCTTTATTTGTGATACTGGATGCGGTATTGTGTGCCCTGAAATGTATTTTTGTACTAATAGATGATTTACTATGGCACATCAGTACTATTTTTTTTTTTTTCTTTTGATATGATAACACAGCTTCAAACCAACACTAGTTTATTTTCCCGTGTGGCCAACATTCTTTTTATTTATTTAGATTTTATTTCTGTTCAGTTTTTTTTTTTCTTTGCAACACATTTCTAAGTATACCACTGTATTACTAAATAAATTCATTTATAAAGTGAAGGTTTATTTTTTTCCTAGTGTCGTGTTTTTGCTCCCAAGTTGCCAGAAGGTTTTTTCTGCAAATGTAGTTAATTTCAGTAAATATATTTATTAAGAGAAACTCCCATTCATTCATTAAAGAGTGACACATTTCAGGTATTTATTTTTAAGTTAGATTATTCTGGCTTACAGCTGAGAACTCCAAACCCAGCTTCTAAAGCTAATTAAATAAGATCACATCAGGACTGTTAACACACATAAGTCAAACTAAGAGCGTTCCTGTGCTACACAATACAAGTGCTCAGTACTTGGCCAGGGCTCCTTGGCTGGACCTTGAATTCCAAATCAAATGCAGTTTTCATCTGAAAGGATGACTCTGGACCACTAAGCGACAGTCCAGTCTTGTTTCTTCTCAATCCAGTTAAGAGGTTTCTGGCTCTGGTCCATAAGTGGCTTAAAACAAGAAATATGACAATTATAGTTCATGTCCCTGTTGCTTGTACATCTTTTCCTGCCACACGCTTCCACTCAACTGTCAACGAATATGCTTGGATACAGCATTTTTCCTTCCTCCTAACTTTCCCTTATGCTTGGATAAAGCACTCTGAACTGCTAGCTACTTAACTTACTATCACGTTGATCATAATGTTTTTGTGTAACAATCCTTTTCTTTTTAGCACTTGTACTTAATATTCTGATTTTTTAAGGAAATTAATTTTGGGGATTTTATTAGGTGTAAACCATAAGCATCAAAATTAATAGAAATTTATGCTGGCATATCGCTGTGTATAATGAGTTCCCCTTTTGAATTGAATCACTGAAATAAATGATGCTTCTTATGATATTCTTAATTTACTGAGATGAATGTGTGAACACCTGCAATATTTTTAGATGAACATCTGTTTCTGGTTTTAGATCTGGCAGGGGGAGGGTGGGGAGTTGACAGTTATGTTAAGAAAGGGCTTTATGATGTAAATTACATGATTAGATTGATGAAAGACATTTTGCCTAATCAGTCTAAATTTAGGACCTTCATAACTGAAAAAACTTTTTGCTTTTTTTGGACCAGGGTTCTGGTCTGAGAAAGTGTCTTTTGATTTAAGTGTTTTCCAGGTCTGTATAATAGTATGTACAATAATATAATTATTGTATTCTACCATCCAGTCAGGTTTTTGAAGGTTCTTCAATTAACGCCTGGCCATCATACAAATATCTGACAGAAGCTCATCGTGAACTTTATTTATTCTTAGAAACAGGTGAAAATGACTTTGACCTCAGGAAAAATGTGTAAAATAATGTTTTACTACTTCACTATGAATTCATTCTTGAAAACGTTAAAGTCGAGACAAATTCATTCAGTCTCAATCAGACGGTAATCTTTAGCACAGGTGTTCTATGATATTTTCTGGTGGAACAGTGAACGCAAAGGAGGAAAAGCTCGGCAAATTACGCCTGCAGCATTTTATAGTCACAAGTTTGGCTGAGAGCCGACAGGACCTGTGTGATTACTTTTCCAACAGTATGTTACAGAGACGTCACCAAGATATTTTGTCTTTGTATGATATTTAAATGACTCCCATTTAAAACTGCGCCTGGTTCAACTTACTGTACATTAGTATCATCTAGGAGCAGAGTCTGGGCTTGATGTTGGTGCACTCTTCTGCGAGTCTATAGAGACGTGTTTTTCTTCTTTCTACATTTGTTTTTGCAACCAGCGATGCAAAAACCAACGCAAGAAAAAAATCAAGGAACATGTTTGATTTGCCTCAAAGTAAATAGTTTATAAACTGCACTCCTACAGCATTTATTTTAAGACTTGCCAGAAGAAAAAGGTGCACATCACATATTAACCTTTTGGAGCAGCTGAGCCAAAGTCCTGACTAGAATCTCCAGAGGGATCTAAAGATTTGGTGATGACCTCCAAGTCTTTGAGGTTGGACGGCCTCCTTGCCATCACCCTAAGATAAATCCTCAAAAAATCAGTGGAAACACACAGAAAGCTGGTCAGCAACTATAACAAGGGTTTGAGTTTTGTGACAACAAAGATATTTTTCAGTTTATTGGAAAGGGTATAAATTGAAAATACAATATTGATGCTCCTTTTACATTGTGTTATGTTTTGAGATGCCCGTTTCCTTTTATATTGGAAACAAACTTGGTTGAATGAAAATGCTTCTTAATCTGCCAGGGGTATGAATAATATTGGCCTTAACTCTACACCAATACACTATATTGATAGGAAATTTGGAATTCAATGTCTTGCCAAAGGACACTTCAGCAATTGGTCAGGGCAATCTAGAATCAAACTCACATCCTTGTGGTTGTCAGACAGCCTCTACTCACCAAGCCACAGTCACCCTAAGACCTGCTTAGATTTGGTTCCTTGTTTGGATTAATGGGGAACCATCAACCTAATTAGGTGCCTACAGAGTAAAGCAGTAGCCAGTCCTCCTCAAGGACCAATATTCTGGTCTTTTATTATCAATCTCATCCTCTGTCTTTGCTATTGAGGAAAAAAAAAGTAGGGTTTTTGGTTACAGGAGAGGTTACAATGCGTAGATTTCTGCTCAGATAGTTTTTACTTGACTCGAGTTAATTTTTCCCATTTTGCT
Source organism: Girardinichthys multiradiatus (assembly GCF_021462225.1). Classification (NCBI taxonomy): domain Eukaryota; kingdom Metazoa; phylum Chordata; class Actinopteri; order Cyprinodontiformes; family Goodeidae; genus Girardinichthys; species Girardinichthys multiradiatus. The sequence goes on along the minus strand of NC_061795.1, from coordinate 23,027,279 downwards.
TTAGTTTAACTGCTGTGTAAAACTCCAAGTAGTTTTGGTTCTGATGGCTTCTGTCCTGTTGTTTCTAGCATATCTCCACAACACAGATCAAGCTGTGGCCTACACACTGTTGAACTCTGCCTTTCCTAGTTTGGTTCAAAATTGATTTCAACCCTTAAATTTGGACTATTTTACTAAGCATTCAAATATATATATATATTTACCGTTTGCAAACAGGTGGTATTTTAGTGGCCTGGATACTTTTTAAATCCACAGTGAATCCAGTCCAGATGTTAAATGCTGACACAAAAACATCCAGATGGTTTTCTTACAACAAGACAAGAACATTGTTTTCACCCTAACTAGAATAAAATGAAAGCATATAGAAAGACAATGAAATTAATTATTCCTTTCTAAAAACAAGTATTAGAACACAACTAATAAAATGTTTTTCATCTCAAACTGAGGTGCACAGCCAGAACAATCCAACTCTGCTGAGGACACCTCTGGTAAAACAGGACATCATAGCAGGAGTGAAAATCTCTTCTTACACCTTGCTGCTGTTCTGATACAAATGGGTTTTACAAAATAAATAATATTGGGATGTCAGTTGTTTTGTAGATAGACGAGACTATTAGAGACTGAGCTGCTCGTAACGCTGTTACCAGAGCACGATGAGAGCAAAGAGACACTCTTTGACTGACGGCAGCATGTATGCAGACATAGGTCATTAAATTACACATCTGTGTCACATTTGATCAATGTAAAAAACAGGAAGCAGATGGGAATATTTTTTATTGTAGGGATGTATTTAAAAACTGATTCAGACATCGTCAGGATGATAAATTAAAACATCTGTAGAGGTGTACAGTAAGTGTTAGTAAAAAAGCTATTTTAACAAGAAGTACTGCGTCAAAGTTTGTCCCTGAGATTAGCTGATTGTTAAGGTCCATGAATGAGAAGTTATGCCTTCAATTAAAAAAAACAAAAAGTCACTTCAGAGTCAAATTTCTGTTAGAGTTTGATTTTCCCCGAAGCGATGGCGCTGTAGATCTCTTCTGTCAGAGGGACGTAGGTCTTTTGGTCTGGATCCAGGAAGTATAACGGGTCCTTAATGAGAGCAGGGCTGAATCCCTCCTCCACCAGCTTCACCTTCTTCATCTTAAACGTTCCAGTCACCTCCAGGGACGGCTGCGAAACGGGACAAATTCAGCTAAACTCCGAAGCAGCAACTCCATCATTATGGAACTGATCACATCTTTAAAAACATTGAATCTACAACAAGCGGTTTCTTTCTCTGCTGGTGTTAGAGGTCTGGGTTGGCATTTATCCTCCCATTTGCAGTAAGAAAGCTTACATGACAAAATGCTTTTATGCTGAGTTTTACAAAAATGATCCTGGTCAGACACATGCGGTGAGCCACACCTGCCTTCTTCCTTTACACTAAGGGAAATCATTATTTGATCCCCTGCTGATTTTGCACACAAAGAAACGAACAACCTTTACATTTTAAGGCAAGTTAATTTTAGTGTGAAAAGACAGTATATCAAATCAAAATCTAGATAGAAAACACATCATAACACATGAATCTACTAGCCAAACTAAAGCCGGGTCATTTGTTTGTAAATTAACCAATTTAAATGAACCACAAATGGTAAATAGTGGGTCTCAATCTGGTCCTAAAAGTGAAACACACCTATTTTATAGACCCATTACACACACACTAATATATTTCAAGCATCTATTTTTTTCTTTCATTTTGATGATTATGGCTTGCAGCCAATAAAAACTCATAAATCAGTATCTCAGAAAATTAGAAAATCATGAGGAGAACTGCTGACTAGACAGTAGTCCAGTTCTCCACAAACGGCTATTGCTGAATAGCTGGCAATTAACAAAGTGCTGCATCTCAGCATATTGATGGAAAGTCAAGTGGAAGGAAAAGATGTGGTAGGAAAAGGTGCACAAGCAACTGTTATAATCCCAGCCATAAGAGGGTTATGAGGCAAAGTTCATTCAAGAGTTTTGGGAGCTTCACAAGGCGTGGACTGCAACTGGAGTCAGAGCTTCAAGATTCTCCACACAGACATATTCAGGACATGGGCTGCAATCAAAGCAACCTGAGCGTCCATTACACCTCAGCAGAACCACAGGCTGATCGCCTCCATGCCACGCTGCATTGATTGAATTTAGGCTTTTAAATTTGCTGTAAGCCATAAAAATCAAAACGAACAGAAGTGAACTCATAAAATATCTCACACTTAATGTAATGAAGCTATATAAGATTAATTTTTGAATGTAATTACTAATAAAATGTTCTGATAATAGTGTAATCTCTATACGGTGCCTGCCTGTTACATTTTCTGTTTCTTGTGCTACTTTCCAACACATCTGAGTAAAATCTGCACAGGTTGAGGTAATCTGATATTGGGCAGCAGCAAATAGAGGACAGGTTAACCTGCAGGTCACAGACACGTGGGAAGCTTCTGTCCTCCAGAGCCTACTGACATTTTCCTAATCTGTGCGAGAATGAAGAAATGTTGTGCAGATGTAAAGAGGGACACCTGCTCACCCTGCTGACACAGCATCTTCTGGTTTACACATTAAGCACTGTGTAGGAATGTGAGTAACAGACTCCAGTGGAGAGGAAAGCAGTGAGGGAAGAGGGTTGTTTTTTAGTATTTATTGTCACATTTCACAGCAATAAGTCTAAAAGAAACAGCACACTGATCATGTTTAAAGACCTTTTAAAAGATGTGCAAAATATGTTTTCAGCTGAGAGTGTGTTCTCAAGTGACTTCAGGTACGTAAACCAATGTTTGATGCAGAAATCAAGTAAAGCACGCAAAGAGTTTAAACATGGGAACAATCTCATCTAGTCCTCCATTAAATGCGATGCAATCTGTCCTCTTATGGCTAGAATCTGCACTGCAGCGTCAAAAACCTCCACAGTTCTTCCTATTTTATCTGTGGGACTGAGCAGAGTCTGCAGTCATCATGCAGAACAAACAGCTGCTGTCTTGTTGCTGCACGAGCCTTTATTCATTTCTATAAGGGTTAGGAAATTATGACGCTCTTCAAATCACTGCACTGACTTCCTGTGACGCAAAGGAAAGGTTTGAGAATCCATTGTCTTGTCGGTGGAGCACTAAAGGGTCTTGGGCTTTAATGCATCTGTGATTTACACTACAAAGTTGTTTCATCTCATTTGGCTCACAGAAACGGCAGGTTTAATTTGAACATAAGGCATATTCTGTTCTGGCTCTTTTTTAATTTGCTGATTCTTTATTGCTTTGAAGATATTTAATTTGGTCTTTATTTTCACCTGAATCCTGAGGAATCTGGGTCTCGCGTAGGCCGGCAGGTAGGAGACAACCTCCTTGTAGACGTCTGCAGAGTCAAAGGTTTCTCCTTCTCTCAAAGTGATGGCTGCCATGCCGATCCGCCCCTCATGACCTGGTGATTAGGTACATACAGTAAACCCATTTAAGGCTAGTTGTTTTACTTTAAACTGAAGGTTTGCGCGATAAGGCCTTTTTTTGTTTTTCTACCTTCTATCTTAACACCGTAAACATTTGCTTCTAAGACGCAATTTGCCACAGTGAGGATGTCTGCAACCTCCGAAGTGGCGACGTTTTCCCCTTTCCATCTGAAACAAAAAACAGGACGTAAAAGAAGAAGCTCATAAAAATGTCTGCATCCGTCTCAGCATGATAAACTCAACCAGTGAGCCTCAACACACCTGAACGTGTCTCCAACTCGGTCCTGAAAATACACAAAGTTCTCATGGTCGAACATAAGCAGGTCGCCTGTGTTGAAGTACAGGTCGCCTTTTTCCATGACATTGTACAGCCTTTTCTTCTCGGTCTGCTGCTTGTTGCCGGCATAACCGACAAAAGGAGACCGCCGAGTTATCTTTCCAACTAAGAGCCCAGTTTCACCTGAACAAGATAAAAGAGAATAATAACAAATAAATGAAGTTCATTTGTAAAAAAAAAAAAAAGCGTTAAAATGTGCATCATTTGTATTGACCCACTTTATTGTGACACGACTAACTAAAATCCAGTGTATCCAGTTTCCTTAAGAGGTCACCTGACTGGAAAATAGTCAGCCTGTGTGTAATTTAATCTCAGTATAAATCCAGCTGATCTGTGAAGGCCTCAGAGGTTTGTTAGAGAACATTAAAGACCAACCACATCATGAAGACCAAGGAACACAACAGAAAGTCAGGGATGTTCCATGAGCCATGTAGAAGACACAGCAAACATGTGCAAGAAGGTGTTTTGGTCAAATAAAAATGGAACACGCCATCAACACACCATCTCCATGGTGACACACGGTGATGGCAGCAATATGCTGTGGGATTGCTTTTTTTTAGCAGACTACTAAAAACGTATCTCATGTCTTGTGCAACCTCTAAAGGCGATGAGGACAGATGTTCACTTTCCAGCAGTAGAACAACCCCCTAACCTAACGCCACATCTGAAGTGGAATGGTTTAGATCGGGGTTTTCAAACTCCAGTCCTCAAGGTGTTCTGCCACTTCCAGGTGTATTTCTGCCTCAGCATACTTGAACCAAATAATCAAGTCATTAGCAGGAATCTGTAGAACCTGACTGGATAATGAAGCAGTTTTGTTCAGGTGTGTTGGACCAGGGACACATCTAAAGGCTGCAGGATACAGGCCATCGAGGACTGCAGTCGGAGACTGCAGGTTTGGAGCAAAGTATTCATGTTTTAGAATGGCCCAGTCAAAATCCAGATAATTAACATGTGGAAAAACTGATTTTCACCGACATAAAGTGCAAAGAAGATTGGGCAAAAATTTCAAAACTGTTGCAAAGTTGGTAGAAAGGTACTGAAAAGACCTGCCGTGATGTGGTTTTACAAAGTATCAACTCTGGGAAGCTGAATCCATCAATTTTCTATACCCACTTCTTCCATACAGGGTCGCAGAGGAGCTGGTGACTATATCCAGTGGGCTACAGGCGAGAGGCGGGGTACACCCTGGACAGGTTGCCTGTCCATCGCAGGGCAACACAGAGACACACAAGAGAAACAATCACGCACACACTCATTCATGCCTAAGGCCAAGTTGGAGAGACCAATTAACCCAACAGTCATGGAGTACCTGGAAAGAACCCACACATGCATGGGGAGAACATGCAAACTCTAACCCAGGACCTTCTTGCTGCAAGGCAACAGTGCTACCAACTCCGCCACCGTCCAGCCATACTTATTTTTTTTACATAAATAAAAATCTGTAATTGGATTCAGCTTGGTGCAGTTGGTACCACTGTTGCCTTTCTGCAAGAAGGTCCCGGGTTTGACTCCTGACCGGGGGTCTTTCTGTATGGAGTTAGCATGCTCTGTCTATGCATATGTGGGTTCTCTCTGGGTACTCCGGCTTCCTCCTACAGTCCAAAATAATGACTTTTAGGTTTATTGGTCTCTCTAAATTGCCTTTAGATGTGAATGAGTGTGTGTATGGTTGTTTGTCCTGTATGTCTCTGTGTTGCCCTGCGATGGATTGACGACCTGTCCAGGGTGAACCTTGCCTCTCGCCCGTAGACTTCTAGAGATAGGTACCAGCTTCCCCATGTCCCACTATGGAATAAGCGGTATAGAAGATGGATGAATGAATGAATAAATGAATGAATAACAAAATAAAATCCGCTATCAGTTTAGTTCCTCTTTATAATCATGCGCTACTTTGTGTTTATATTTCACATAAAATTCCAATAAAATGTAAAGACGTTTGTGATTGTAACGTGAAGACAGTGGAAAACGTCCGGCTACTGTATGTACATGGAAACAAGTTGGCCCTACTCCTTTGTCCAAGAGTTTAAATTAGCTGTTCGGCCACTCACCCGTTTTTGCTTCAATGCACAGACCCTCTGAGTTTCTGACCGGCTCCTCCTTCTCAATGTCAAACTTGATCAGCGTGTAAGGTAAGAAAAACTGGGAGGAAAAAAACAAACTGCTTATCAGTGTCTGTGAGCGTAACTGTGACAGGGGATTAAAACACTCACTCTATATTTTCTCTGATAATCTCTGAAAACCTCAACTACTGTAGCATCCAAGAGGAGAACACAGGTACACTATAGGCAGGAGACCGTGCAGCAGCAAATCATAAAAAGCTACACAACAAAACCAGGTTCACCGAGAAACTGAACCCATTCGCAAGGGCTGATTTAAGGAAAACAATTAACCAGTTAATCTCTACAACAATATTTCATTCTGAGTTAAGCTAAATCTGCAGGAGAGATACCAGAGTTTAGTCTCAACAGTACTATAGGCTTCTTTACATCAGAGTGGGCTTTCCTTACATGTGGCTAGTAAGTAACAATTAAAAAGATGGTATCCAAAACAGCAGTAGTAAAAGACAGAACAAGGTGAAAGCATTTAACAATCTGCTTTCATATATCCTATATTAGATCCAGATATGCGTATTTCCTAGGTGGGTAATTCTACTCCTTGAGGGCCTGTGTCCTGCATGTTTTAGACCTTGAGTATGTCCTCATCTTATGTCCAAGTTTTTCAAGAGCATACTAATGGCCCGTTTATTTAAATTGGCTGTCTTCAAGCAGGAAAAAAACTTCTAAGATATGAAAAGTTTGGTTCTCTGCTAAAACTCCTTTTGTAAATCATTTGAAAGTAAGATAGAAAAAGCATTTGACAGAGAGCTGGACTGACAGCTTATATCATGCATATGCAAAATACACCTGGAACATCTTCTCATTTCCTTACTATACAACCAGACAACTCCATGGATTTTAGGTGAATAATTGAGAGGGGAAAGGAAAACTCAAAATCGTTTTTAAAAGGTTTCACTGACAAAAGATTTTAATAGTGTGGCTTATTTTTGTGTTCATTCCCTTTACTCTGACACAGCCAAATTAAGTCCAGCAACCAGTTTCCTTCAGAGGTCACCTAAATACTAAAACAACATTGTTAGAGAGATCATTATTGAACAACCAGCATCATGAAGACCAAAAAACACAGCAGACAGGTCATGGAGAAAGTTGTGGACAAGTTTAAAACAGGGTTAGGTTAATGAAACAACATCTCAAGCTTTGAACATCTGGCAGAGAAGCTATCATCTGACAACAGAAAGAGTATGGGTCAAACCTACCAGTCAGAGTTGGCCAATTAAACTAACAGGCTGGACAAGGAGACCACTAACCAGAGAAGAAGCCAAACGGTAACTCTGGAGGAGATACAGAGATCCACAGCTCAGGTGGGAGAATTTGTTTCCATTAGTTGTGCACTCCAAAAACTGGCATTTACAGGAGAGTGGAGAGAGGAAACTCATCAAAAGCCTGACAGTCCATAAAGAGTCCTGTTTGCAGGTTACCAGAAGCCATGGAGACAACACACCAAACACATGGAAGAAGGTACTCTTGCCAGATGAGTCCAAGACTGAACACTACACGTCACCCTGGACATACTTTCACCATGATAAGGCATGGTGTTGGCAGCATCATGGTGTGGCGATGCGTTTCTTCAGCAGGGAAAGATAAGCTGGTCAGAGCTGATGAGACTATGAATACTGTTAAAAAAAAAATGTTAAAGGCTGCAAAAGAGGCAGCGGTTTACCTTCTTGCAGGAGAACAAACCTAAACATAGAGCCAGGCCTACAATTAAAAAGTTTAGATCAAAGCATGTTCACTTTAGAATGGCCCATTCAAAGCCCAAACCTAAAACCAATTGAGAATTTGTTGCAAGATGGGGAAACAACTGTTCACAGACATCAGTTTGATGGAGACTGTTCACTCTCCATCAAATCAAACTGAGCTTGAGCTACCTTGCAAAGAATGGACAAACATTTCAGTTTGTAGATGTGCAAAGCTGGTAGAGACACTCCCCAAAAACCTGCAGCTTTAGCTGCAGAAAAAAGTGATTCTGCAAACTGACTCTGTGGCCTGAATACAAATGCACACCACACTATTCAGTCCTTTATTTTTTTTTTTTACTATTAAATAATAATTTGTGTTGCTTTACCACATAAAACCCCAGTAAAATACGAGGTTTGTGTTTTTAACATGACAAAATAAGAAAAATTGTAAGGATTACTTAACATAACATTAAGGAATACTTTTGCAAGGCGTAGATAAATTATAAGATGACACTATGTTGACTTTGTTCATCTTTTATATAAAATCTGTTATAAAATAATGCTGCTCATTTTAATACATTATATTTTTTTATTTTCCAATTTTGATTTGTTATAAAAGTGAAACAAAATCCGAAAGAACGGCTCTTCTTACCCTGTTCAATAAATTAACCCGTCCCACTGCACCGATCTTGGACGTGTAATTGATGAAGCCGATGTTCCCCTCTGTGGCAGCATACAGCTCTCTGACCTTAATGTCCCCAAATCGATTCAGGAACTCGGTCCAAACATCGCTTCGGACTCCATTCCCAATGGCGATTCGAACTTTGTGGTTCTTCTCGTTTTCTTTCTGCAACAACATAGTTTGAACATAAACTGGACATGTGCAGAAACGTTACAGCAGTGATGCACAATGATACTAGATGAAGCAGATCCAGAATTCTCACCTTTGGCGAGTTGCAGAGATAGCGCAGCGTCTCACCGATGTACTGCATCACTGTTACGTTATACTTCCTGCAGTCGTCCCAGAACTGAGAGGCCGAGAACTTCCTCCTCAGGACAAGAGTAAGACCTGGAAATAACAGCAGATCACATGAATCATCTTACCACTCATGCTTCCAGTGCTTCTCTTGAGTCCTTACCTCTCTCGATGCCTCCGACCATCCCAATGAGGCAGCCTGCGCTGTGATACAGAGGCAAGTTGATGTAGAAGATGTCCTCTGATGTGATTCCACACACTGCCTGGACGAAGGAGGCGACCCACACCCTCTCATGGGTGACAACAGCTGCTTTAGGCAAGCCTTTAACAGTCCGAGAAAAAAAACTTTACCACAAGCTCAAAAATATCCCCCCAACAGTCTGATCCAAGCCTCTGCAGTGGATCTCTGAACAAGAAGCTATAATGGTCGATGCTTAGAACAACAGATGATATCATGGTCTAATTTCTCTGCTCAGGTTTAACAGTCTGCAAAGTCAGTGTTTTATTTCAGGCTCACTGCCTACACTTTCACATTTCAAGGTATGCAGCTGTTTTAATTCATGCACCATCCCACTACATGCTCATTCAAACAACAAGCAGGTAAGGCCAGCAGCAGCTGGTAAACATAACGGGGAATTTAGCAGCTAAAGAGCCGGATGTTATCCATCTGTACTGTACTGTCAGGAACTGAAGTAGTGGACCAGAAACAATTAAAGATCTGAGAGAACAAAGTTTCACAATACAACTCAGTCCTTGCAGCATCAGTCCAACAAGCTAACCGATGGATGGATGGATGGATGGATGGATGGATGGATGGATGGATGGATGGATGGATGGATGGATGGATGGAACGGAAGGACAGAAAGAAAGGAGGGAAAGGAAGCTACTGCTGAACCATTGCTGTGTTGACTCAGACGTAGTTTTTGCATCATCATCCTGTTGAAGAATCCAATGGGGAAACATTTTCAGTTCTCTAACAAAGGCCACCAGTTATTATTTACTATTCTCCTTGAAATACCAGGAGAATACCAGGAGAATTTGCAAGAATATTAAATAAGAAACTGGTGGCAAACGTCACCAATTTATTATTTACTATTATTTACTTTATTATTTACTATTATTTACTTTATTATTTACTATTCTCCTGGTATTTTAAGGTCCTGGTGTAACAAGGTTCTCAGGGCCTTTGAAAGAAAAACAGACCCGCAGCATCACATATCCTCCACCACATTTGACAGTTGGTATAGATTGCTTTTCCACATATTAATTCTTACTTTTACACCAGACCCATCTGCAGTGTTTGTTGCTAAAAAATGTCATCTTAATTTGGTCAGACTAAGGCAAACAGTACTCCTGATGTTTATTTCATTTTCTATTATCGCTCTGACTGTAGATCTGTTTTAGGCAAATACCCTAAAACTATCTGGGCCTTTTCTGAGGGTTCCTATGACATAAAGACAGTTTTTCTTACTTTTAAAATTGTGTGCATACATCTGTCCTCCTGCTTTTCTACAAATAAAAGCCGTAAAATAACTTCACTGTCTGCCCTCCAGTATAAGAGCCTGCTTTTAACCTGAACTGTAACATTGGGGGGACAGGGGACAAAAACACAACAGGCTAAACTCTAAGCCAGCCATGTTTCCTTAAAGTTATTAAATTATCCTGGGGTACATTTTTATGTTAAAATATATTTAAGTTGCATTTATTATACAGACTTTTTTAGGTTGCCAATAACTGTGCCACTAAGAATTTTTTCTTTTTGTTTAAACAACATGATGTCTTCACACTGTAAAAGTTGTACTTTTCAGATTTCTTTTTTTTTTTATCTATCAGTGATTGAATATGCTTTTGCCATAATAAAATATTAATTTACCTTAAAGATTAATACACATCTTTACCTGAGGTGCAGTCCAATTTTAGTCATCAGGAATCCTTTTAGTTTTAGTCCAGTTTTATTATGAAATTATAGAGAAACATCTGTTTAGGTGAGCTTACAACTTAAAATGAAAAACATTTAATTGCACTTAGAGGAAACATTTGTCCTGAAATGGAGCTGAGTTTGTTAGAAATACACAACTGGTCAAAAGTTTGGGGTCACCAAAAAATGTCATGTTTTTCCAAGAAAAGTCACATTTTATTAATGAAATAAGTTGCAGAATGTGTGGAAAACACAGTCATGCCATCATTCGGGTCGGAAATAAAATTTTGCGCTTGAAATAATAATTTTGTCCTTCAGATTTTGCTTTCATCAAAGAATCCATTTGCAGCAATTACAGCTTTGAGACCTTTGGCATTCTAGCTGTCAGTTTTTTGAGATAATCGGAAGAAATTTCAATCCAGGCTTCGTGAAGCACCTCCCACAAGTTGGATTGGCTTGATGGGCACTTATTATGCACCATTGCAAGCTGGTGGACTGTGCTGGCCACTCCATTAAAGACCAAATACCAGCTGACTGCTTCTTCCATAAATAGTTCTTGAGGTTTAGAACTATGTTTTGGATCATTGTCTTGTAGAATAAAACTGGCTCCAATATTTTCTGGCTCCATCTGTTTCTCAAACTAGAGACTCTAGTGGGCTTATCCTCTTGCTCAGTTGTGCACCGGGGCCTCCCACGTGTCCTCTTGTTGTAGTTAGAGCCAGTTTGTGCTCTTCTTTGAAGAGAGTAGTACAGCACCGTTGTATGAGATTTTCAGTTTGTCAGTTTATCTGGCCCTCATTCCTCAGAACAAGAACAGACTGACAAGTTTCAGTTAAAAGCTCTGTTTTCTGGCCATTTTGAGACTACAATCAAATGCTGCTGCTTCATATACTCAACTAGCCAAATGAAGACCACTTTTATGGCTTTTATAATCAGTAGAACAGTTTCCAGCTGTCCTAACAGGATTGGACAAGAGTTTTTAAATGATCAATTAGCCTTTTAACATGATACACTTAGATTGGCTAACAGAATGTGCCACTGGAACACGGAAGTGAGTGTTGCTGAAAAGGGCCTCTGTACAGCTATGTAAATATTACAATAAAGAACAGCTGTATCCTGCTATATTGGTCAAATACCACATTAATATTCTCTAGACTGTATTTCTAAATAATTCAATGTTATTTTAGTTGAAGAAAGTTTTGCTTTTCATTGAAAAATAAGAACATTTCAAGGTGACCCTTTGAGTGTAACTAATCACCTTCTCACATGAGTGAAGTTAGATCTCGATGGATTTCGTCTCCCTGCACTCTTTTAGATCTTGTTTTTATTCATGAATGAAAAAAAAGAAATCCAATTTTAATCAGTTATCGTTATTCTAACTGAAATTTTATTTAGCTATAGTCTAGTTTTCATACATTAAAACGTAGTTAAGAAACTTTTTTCATCATTGACTAAATTAATGTTGGGTGCAAGGAAATGTCGAGGATGTTGTGAACGAGGGCTGCAGGGTCTTAAGAAAACCTGAGATATGCAAAAGTTTTGGGAAATTTTTGCAATTATAATATGACTAGTAATAAATAAACTAATATATAACTAACTACTCTGGAGTCATTGCACACATATACCCCAGTTGGCGAGCAATCTGTCCAGCTACTAGGTAAAGATATTCATTATTTCCATCTCAACAACAAGGTTTAATAAAAAAAAAGCTTCTCTGTTTGCTGTTTTGGCAAAGAACCACACTTAGTTATAGTCAATATATTATCTTCTGCCTCAAACAGCGAGCATCACTAAATATATTACTGGTATAGAGAGCAAGTATGCATGCTGCTTAGATAATTGGCTTATGTCTCCATCAGTCCAAGCTGGATTAGGCCATAGTATATTACTGGTTCAGATGTTTCTATATTTTTTATCTTGATTCTATTTTGTATATGTTGGTTTTTTTGGTTTTATGTCTGTCTTCTCTAGTTATATCTTTTGTATTTACTTTTATGTGAAGCACTTTGGTCAACATTAAGTGTTGTTGTCAAATGTGCTATACAAATAAAATTGACATATTGATATGGCGTACAGTACAGTAATACTGGGACGATGATAAAATTGCAACATATTGTGCAGCCCTACTGTAAATATGCACATAGATTAACACACAGTTCAGCGACTGTGTAAAAAGTAAACAAACCGAGTCATCAAGAATGAAGGATCTGCTGCAGGTGTTTTGTATCTGAGGCCAGTATTACATAAGAGTGTAATGTGCCAAAGTACCCGTGGTGCCGGATGTGTAGATGTAAAGAGCGGTACTCCGGTACCGAATGTTGGCCCTCAGCTCCGGGGGCATCGGCTTGTCTGAGGCTTCAGCGATCTTGTCAGACAAAGGGGTGATGCCTTCAACGCTGCAGCTGTCAGACAGGAGGAAGACGCGGATTCCCTGCTCTCTGAGCGTCGGCAGCACCTCCTCCACAGCATCCAGCAGCTCTGCAGACACAGAATAAGGATTCAGGCGCAGAGAGAAGTGTTGCGCAATGCTGCTCATGTGGGCCTGGAACGTGTTACCACTCGCCACTTAGGGATACAACCATGTGGTTCAAGAAGTTCAGCTCAAATGGACACATTTCTGAGAAAAGACACTAAGCGGTCCACAAATAACTTCATTGAAGGAAATCGTGCAGGATTTGTAACTTAAAATCTGCGGAAAAGTGAAGCTAGAATCATTTATTGCGCAACCTGAAGACCCAAACTATCAGTGGATTTTTGCTGGACTTTAATCGCTTCACCCACGTGTGCAGAAAACGAGTAAATGAAGAAATGTGCTATTAGGACCCTGTTTTTCCCTTTCTGCCACCTTGACGGTTTCATTAAATGTTTTCCACAATCAGTGCCACTCATAGTTTGGGTTTTATTATCTGACCTGGAGATACGACAAGAACTTTGGCCCCGCAGCAGGAGAAGCAGTGCAGCAGGGACTTGGATCTGATGTTGAAGTTCAGCAGAGCAGCCGGGCAACCAAGCTTGGTCAAACCGAGCCAGATCCACACGTAGGCGGGCTCGTTTGGCAGAAACAAGGCCACCGTGTCCCCCTCCTTCAGTCGGGCTTCAGCCTGCAGAGCTCTGGCCGCCTTATTGCTCTGCTTGTCCATCTCTCCGTAGGAATATGAGCGCCCCTCGAAGTGGATGAAGATCTTGGTGGGATGTCTCCTCACTGCGTCCAAGAAGCAGTCCACGATGCTGTAAAAGGGTTTGCATCTCCTGTACTTAGCCAGTTTGAAACTCAGCTTGAGGGTCCTCAGGATATTGGCGAGGTCAACGTAGAAGTACGGGAAAAAAGTTCTGATGTATACATAGACCAGGATGGCCAGACCGACCACAGCGGTGAACCACATGGACATTTCTGCAGGGACCCGCACAACAAGCCGTCAGAACAGCTGGGAACAGCTCAGACTGTCTGTGCAAAACAGAAATGTGACAAAGTTCATGTGTTTGGTTCAGGGCGGCGCCGGTCCCTCAGAACCCTCCTTCATTCCGGAGATGGTTCCAGTTGCCAGATCGGCATTTTTTCCCACAGCCAGTCTGCAGTAAATATTAAACATTCATTCGCACTAGGCAAAAAAACAAACAACAACAACAAACAAAAAACGCGTTATGTAACCTATTAGAGACCTTAATATAACATTTAAACAAGATAATAAATTACCATAGATAGATAGATAGATAGATAGAGTCCCCTATTAAACAATAAGCTGCTAAGAAGACGCAAACAATCACTGAAGGGACTCCGCACATGGCAACCCTCATTAGAAATGCGCAGTGTGTGCGGCTTTGGGGGCGTAAACTCTGTCAGCTCAGCAGCTGATCTATGGGGAGGAGCAGAGCTAATGTTTCACAAGCTTCTTCTGTTCTCTGAAAGCTGCTCCCCTTGTGCCAGCTAAAAACAAACAAAACAAAAAAAAAACATCACAGCCTGTTCAGATTTTAAAGTTCTGGAAATTACTAAAATACACCCAGTGTCCAAATCAGATCCAGAGATGAAAAATGTATTTAAAACACAACAAAAGATATCCAAACATTTCTGACTGTTATGATTTGGGGTTGTTTGGTTTTTGGTTGTGGGTTCTTCTTATTATTATTCTTGAGAGGTTTTGAATGGTGAAGAGAGAGCTGAGCCGAAAAGCGAAGCTCTCAATTTACCGGTCGGTCTACGTTCCTACCCTCACCTATATGGAGTTAAATTTGTCTCAATATTATTCAATCAAACAAAAAACTAATCTCAATCAAAAAAATTATATTCAATCAAAAAAAAAAAACTAATCTCAATCAAAAAAATAATATTAAATAAAAAAAAACTAATCTCAATCAAAAAATATTAAGTTGTGATCAAAACTTTCTGAGTTTTTTTCTCACAAAGAGAAAAAAGTTATTTGCAAAACATAAACTTTTATTTGCGCAGGTCAAAAATCTTTGGTTACAAGTCTCGCTTTTTTGGTTTTGACGCTCTCTGTTTTTGGTTGAACTCAACGAATTTTGAGTTCTGGAAACATGAACATCCTGGGCGGGGCCTAAAGACGAACGCTGTAAGACGTTTCCCTATTGGTTAGCGCTGACTAAAGCAGCGGATTCTGATCCCCCGCATCTCTGAACTTCTGCTCGAACTGCAGGGCTTGCAGCATCGCTTCAGTGAGGAGACATCAACTCTACAGAAGAAAACTGCGGTCAAGTGAGCCGACAGTCAGAAATACTCGGTGACGTCAGCCGACACCAGCTCTCTCTTAAAGATTAGCGTCACGCATACAAGGTTCATTACGGTAATGGAGCAGAAAGGACCCGATCCTGGCAACGGTTGAGAAAATAAGAGAAAAACAGAAAAGTAACATTTATATTAATTACATTTTTACAACTTTCACATTCATGTTTTATGTAAAAGAATAAATATTTTATATTTTACTGTACAGTTTTGGAGAAATATCTTGTCAAAATACCTCAAAATGCTCAACCATTATATGCATTTGTCCCACTTTCAGGAATTTATTTCTCCAAAACCATGAGAGGTGACAACACAATGTCTTCAGATTATATTAGAGGGTCATCTACGCTATAACCAGAATTAGTATTTCATAATTTAACTGTAGGTTTCTGGAGAAATACACAATTACCCCAAGTGTAGTATATATAATGCGCCTTGTATGCGTGACGCTAATCTTTAAGAGAGAGCTGGTGTCGGCTGACGTCACCGCATATTTCTGACTGTCGGCTCACTTGACCGCAGTTTTCTTCTGTAGAGTTGATGTCTCCTCACTGAAGCGATGCTGCAAGCCCTGCAGTTCGAGCAGAAGTTCAGAGATGCGGGGGATCAGAGTCTGCTGCTTTAGTCAGCGCTAACCAATAGGGAAACGTCTTACAGCGTTCGTCTTTAGGCCCCGCCCAGGATGTTCATGTTTCCAGAACTCAAAATTCGTTGAGTTCAACCAAAAACAGAGAGCGTCAAAACCAAAAAAGCGAGACTCGTAACCAAAGATTTTTGACATGCGCAAATAAAAGTTTATGTTTTGGAAATAACTTTTTTCTCTTTGTGAGAAAAAACTCTGAAAGTTTTGATCACAACTTAATATTTTTTGATTGAGATTAGTTTTTTGTTTGATTGAATAATATTGAGACAAATTTAACTCCATACACCTATAGCCATGAACTTTGGGTCATGACCGAAAGAACGAGATCCCGGATACAAGCGGCTGAAATGAGCTTCCTCCGTAGGGTGGCCGGGCACTGCCTTAGAGATATGGTGAGGATCTCGGCCATCCGGGAGGGGCTTGGAGTAGAGCTGCTGCTTCTCCACATCGAGAGGAGTCATTTAAGGTGGCTCGGGCATCTATACCGGATGCCTCCTGGATGCCTTCCTCGGCAGGTGTTCCAGGCATGTCCCACCGGGAGGAGGCCCAGGGGATGACCCAGGACACGCTGGAGGGACTATGTCTCTCGGCTGGCCTGGGAACGCCTTGGGCTCCTCCCAGAGGAGCTGGAAGAGGTGTTTGGGAGAGGGACGTCTGCTGAGTCTGCTGCCCCCGCGACCCAGTCCTGGATAAAGCAGAAGACGACGAGTTCGAGGTTTTGAATCATGCTTTTGTTATTTTGCTGGTCATGCTTTAGTTTTGTCTTCTTGTTCGTGTTTATGTTCATGAAATCGGTCTCCTCTTTTCACCTTGTTCTTGCTCCATATATACAGGTCCTTCTCAAAATATTAGCATATTGTGATATAGTTCATTATTTTCCATAATGTCATGATGAAAATTTAACATTCATATATTTTAGATTCATTGCACACTAACTGAAATATTTCAGGTCTTTTATTGTTTTAATACGGATGATTGTGGCATACAGCTCATGAAAACCCAAAATTCCTATCTCACAAAATTAGCATATTTCATCCGACCAATAAAAGAAAAGTGTTTTTAATACAAAAAACGTCAACCTTCATATAATCATGTACAGTTATGCACTCAATACTTGGTCGGGAATCCTTTGGCAGAAATGACTGCTTCAATGCGGCGTGGCATGGAGTCAATCAGCCTGTGGCACTGCTGAGGTCTTATGGAGGCCCAGGATGCTTCGATAGCGGCCTTTAGCTCATCCAGAGTGTTGGGTCTTGAGTCTCTCAACGTTCTCTTCACAATATCCCACAGATTCTCTATGGGGTTCAGGTCAGGAGAGTTGGCAGGCCAATTGAGCACAGTGATACCATGGTCAGTAAACCATTTACCAGTGGTTTTGACACTGTGAGCAGGTGCCAGGTCGTGCTGAAAAATGAAATCTTCATCTCCATAAAGCTTTTCAGCAGATGGAAGCATGAAGTGCTCCAAAATCTCCTGATAGCTAGCTGCATTGACCCTGCCCTTGATAAAACACAGTGGACCAACACCAGCAGCTGACACGGCACCCCAGACCATCACTGACTGTGGGTACTTGACACTGGACTTCTAGCATTTTGGCATTTCCTTCTCCCCAGTCTTCCTCCAGACTCTGGCACCTTGATTTCCGAATGACATGCAGAATTTGCTTTCATCCGAAAAAAGTACTTTGGACCACTGAGCAACAGTCCAGTGCTGCTTCTCTGTAGCCCAGGTCAGGCGCTTCTGCCGCTGTTTCTGGTTCAAAAGTGGCTTGACCTGGGGAATGCGGCACCTGTAGCCCATTTCCTGCACACGTCTGTGCACGGTGGCTCTGGATGTTTCTAGTCCAGACTCAGTCCACTACTTCTGCAGGTCCCCCAAGGTCTGGAATCGGCCCTTCTCCACAATCTTCCTCAGGGTCCGGTCACCTCTTCTCGTTGTGCAGCGTTTTCTGCCACACTTTTTCCTTCCCACAGACTTCCCACTGAGGTGCCTTGATACAGCACTCTGGGAACAGCCTATTCGTTCAGAAATTTCTTTCTGTGTCTTACCCTCTTGCTTGAGGGTGTCAATAGTGGCCTTCTGGACAGCAGTCAGGTCGGCAGTCTTACCCATGATTGGGGTTTTGAGTGATGAACCAGGCTGGGAGTTTTAAAGGCCTCAGGAATCTTTTGCAGGTGTTTAGAGTTAACTCGTTGATTCAGATGATTAGGTTCATAGCTCGTTTAGAGACCCTTTTAATGATATGCTAATTTTGTGAGATAGGAATTTTGGGTTTTCATGAGCTGTCTGCCAAAATCATCCGTATTAAGACAATAAAAGACCTGAAATATTTCAGTTAGTGTGCAATGAATCTAAAATATATGAATGTTAAATTTTCATCATTACATTATGGAAAATAATGAACTTTATCACAATATGCTAATATTTTGAGAAGGACCTGTACACCTCTGTTCTTTTCATTCCTCACGGAAACATTTCAGATCATGTCACACTGTTTTCTGCCAGTTCTTGTTGTTCATGCCAGGCATGTTCATGCTTGTTTTTGCCACCACCTTCCGAAGTAAGTTTAATTTACTAAACCATTTCACTTACCATCATGCTGCCTGCTCGTCTGCATTCCGGAGTCCTCCGTTACACCGCACCTGACAGACTGGTTCTGAATAGTGTTTATGTCAGTGTTGGGTATTTTGCCATTTTGTCACATGCTCTTTTGAATGTGGGGCAGAAAATTCTGTTTTGGTCTCATCTGACCAGAGCACCTTCCTTCACATGTGTGCTGTGTCTCACTGTGAGGCAAATTGCAAAATAAACATCTCGTTTTTTTTCTTCTTGCTACTCCTCCATGAAGGCAGAGCAGCTGCTCCAGAGTCCCCCCAGTCTCTTGGCTGCCTCTCGGATCTATGTTCATGGTCATCATGATAATTTTTGTCATCAGAGAGCTGATAAGAGCTGCAGGTCATTGACACTTGTGTGACTCTGTGGGTAGGTTTAGAAACCTGAGAAATTAACCCAAGTTTAACTTTCCAAAAAGGAAGGATTATATCCAGATTTCAATTTATAAAATATTTCCATGCTTTATACGTTAGAAAAAAGTACCAGTTTAAAGTGTTTAAATAATTAAGAAAATAACTTAAAAAATAATTTAAAGCCGACTGATCGAAGTAGTAACCCGTAGATAACCTGTAACCTTTAGATCCACAAGGAAACCCGGCCCAGATAAATCCTCAGTCCTCGATCCTTGCAGGGTTTTCCAGGTTTGAAAACTCCTAAATGTGCAACATAAAGGCTTTTTTTTTTTTTTTTTTTGCTGCATTTCATTCTGGACCCTGTAGTCCATGTCTGTTAGGGGCCTAGCTTTTCTGTCCTCAGTACAACAGTAATTTGTACAATCTGTTCTCAGAAATTAGTTCTAAATATATGAGGGAAAAGATTAAATAAAATGTTAAAAATCTGGAGTTTGCACAAAGGAAGGTGAAAGGGTGCAGGTCCTTTAAAAGTTAAATTAATATTTGTTTTCTGAAATCAAACACATCCAGTGGAGGGAATCAGAGGTTTCTTTTCAACTTCTTCTGCATCAGCTTCACTATAAAACATTTCTTTAACTCTAAGAACGTTACAGCTGACATTCTCAGCGTTAATATTCTACTATTACTATCAGATTTACAGATAAAAATTAGAAGATGTTGTCTGATAAAGGCTGACGTGTTTAAATATTAGAAAAAAGAATCTAGGACCTTTAGTCACAGTCTTAAGTATTCTGTTTAAGTTGCTGTCTTTCTTTTTTCTTGCTTGCTCTCCCTGCCGATCCCTGCTTCTGCTTTTGTCTGTATTTTTCTCAGAGCCTCGCTTTGCATATCCTCCAAACTTGTGAATTATGGATTTGGTCAGCTGGTCTCTCAACGTAATTGATCAAATGTTTTGATGGGAAGACAGGGTAAAGGAGACCCTCTTGTCCAGATGGGACGTTCTTCTCTGGATACACAATGGATTCTTGGCAGCAGTGGAAGATTGTGTGCCTGACTACGATGTCAGTCGAGGACATAGAAGATGTGTACATATTTGGACTTTTGATAACAGGATTTCTGCTTTTTGGAGTTGGTGGTTACCTGGCTTATCGAGTGATTCGCAAAACGTAGGCGGCTGTTCAAAGCTTTCCAAAGCTGCCTGCGATGTTGGATGGGGTCTGTACAGGTCCTTCTCAAAATATTAGCATATTGTGATAAAGTTCATTATTTTCCATAATGTCATGATGAAAATTTAACATTCATATATTTTAGATTCATTGCACACTAACTGAAATATTTCAGGTCTTTTATTGTCTTAATACGGATGATTTTGGCATACAGCTCATGAAAACCCAAAATTCCTATCTCACAAAATTAGCATATTTCATCCGACCAATAAAAGAAAAGTGTTTTTAATACAAAAAACGTCAACCTTCAAATAATCATGTACAGTTATGCACTCAATACTTGGTCGGGAATCCTTTTGCAGAAATGACTGCTTCAATGCGGCGTGGCATGGAGGCAATCAGCCTGTGGCACTGCTGAGGTCTTATGGAGGCCCAGGATGCTTCGATAGCGGCCTTTAGCTCATCCAGAGTGTTGGGTCTTGAGTCTCTCAACGTTCTCTTCACAATATCCTACAGATTCTCTATGGGGTTCAGGTCAGGAGAGTTGGCAGGCCAATTGAGCACAGTGATACCATGGTCAGTAAACCATTTACCAGTGGTTTTGGCACTGTGAGCAGGTGCCAGGTCGTGCTGAAAAAGGAAATCTTCATCTCCATAAAGCTTTTCAGCAGATGGAAGCATGAAGTGCTCCAAAATCTCCTGATAGCTAGCTGCATTGACCCTGCCCTTGATAAAACACAGTGGACCAACACCAGCAGCTGACACGGCACCCCAGACCATCACTGACTGTGGGTACTTGACACTGGACTTCTGGCATTTTGGCATTTCCTTCTCCCCAGTCTTCCTCCAGACTTTGGCACCTTGATTTCCAAATGACATGCAGAATTTGCTTTCATCCGAAAAAAGTACTTTGGACCACTGAGCAACAGTCCAGTGCTGCTTCTCTGTAGCCCAGGTCAGGCGCTTCTGCCGCTGTTTCTGGTTCAAAAGTGGCTTGACCTGGGGAATGAGGCACCTGTAGCCCATTTCCTGCACACGCCTGTGCACGGTGGCTCTGGATGTTTCTACTCCAGACTCAGTCCACTGCTTCCACAGGTCCCCCAAGGTCTGGAATCGGCCCTTCTCCACAATCTTCCTCAGGGTCCGGTCACCTCTTCTCGTTGTGCAGTGTTTTCTGCCACACTTTTTCCTTCCCACAGACTTCCCACTGAGGTGCCTTGATACACCACTCTGGGAACAGCCTATTCGTTCAGAAATGTCTTTCTGTGTCTTACCCTCTTGCTTGAGGGTGTCAATAGTGGCCTTCTGGACAGCAGTCAGGTCGGCAGTCTTACCCATGATTGGGGTTTTGAGTGATGAACCAGGCTAGGAGTTTTAAAGGCCTCAGGAATCTTTTGCAGGTGTTTAGAGTTAACTCGTTGATTCAGATGATTAGGTTCATAGCTCGTTTAGAGACCCTTTTAATGATATGCTAATTTTGTGAGATAGGAATTTTGGGTTTTCATGAGCTGTATGCCAAAATCATCCGTATTAAGACAATAAAAGACCTGAAATATTTCAGTTAGTGTGCAATGAATCTAAAATATATGAATGTTAAATTTTCATCATGACATTATGGAAAATAATGAACTTTATCACAATATGCTAATATTTTGAGAAGGACCTGTAGAGCGATCAACACTCAGACTGAAATGTTAAGAGATCAGAATCGCAAGCTGGACACGATTCTTGAACAGAATCGCAGCCTGGCAGCGGTTGGACTCAGAGGTTAAAGGATATAATCTTGGAGAAGTTGTATGCTTGAGATCTGCGGAAAGTACCAGAAATTTGGCTATTTGGATTCGCAATTGAGACATACCAGTAAAACTCTTAAGGTGGTTGGAAATTCACAACTGCCTGAACCACAACATTTATTGTTTTTCTAAATCCAGCGCCCCAATGTGGCCTTGGCAACTTCTGCTTCCCCAGCATTCCCCTACCAGCTGTGTGCTGATAGGACTATGTGGCCAATTGATAAACCTACTTCCATTTATGACCTCCTGGATAAGTCGTTGAAGCACTCTTGGAGTAATTATGGTAGGGAGGTCACTCCTGGGAAGGTTCACCACTGCTTCACCACATTTGGGCATCGTGGGTCTCGCAGCGGTTCACAGGATGTGTTGCTTTTTGAGATCTTTAGCATGACAAAAAATCAAAAACAGAAGAACTCTTTAAGGAGGTAAATACTTTTTCACAGTTGGACTACACACACATTATTTCAGCCATTTCAGTGACAGTGTTCTTAGTGGGTCTGAACTCCAGGATGGACCTGCTTCTCATGTCCTGTTTCTTACTAAGTCTACAGTAATGTGTCAAAGTTTACGACAAGAACACTGACTTTAGCTGACCTACGCTGAATAAATACCACTGGAAAACTGAAGCAACCTCCAACGGGGCCAAAGTTTAAAGAGATGGATACTCCATAGAGTTGGACTTCATGAAAGAATGACCAGAAAAAAGGCATTACTTAGTTTTAAAAATAAGAAGGCACGTTCTGAGTTTGCCAAAAGGCATGTGGATTAATCCTCGCATGTATGAAATGGTGCAAACCTTCAAACAGTCCATTTAAGTCCAGGCTGTGAGGCAACCTGGATGGACCTGCTTCTCATGTCCTGTTTCTTACTAAGTCTACAGTAATGTGTCAAAGTTTACGACCAGAACACTGACTTTAGCTGACCTACGCTGAATAAATACCACTGGAAAACTGAAGCAACTTCCAACGGAGCCAAAGTTTAAAGAGACGGATACTCCATAGAGCTGGACTTCATGAAAGAGTGACCAGAAAAAAGGCCTTACTTAGTTTTAAAAATAAGAAGGCACATTCTGAGTTTGCCAAAAGGCATGTGGATTAATCCTCACATGTATGAAATGGTGCAAACCTTCAAACAGTCCATTTAAGTCCAGGTTGTGAGGCAACAAAACAGGCAAAATGCCAAGGAGGTTGAATACTTTTGTGAGGCACTGTTTAGTTCTCTGAGGTTAGAAGGATTCAGATTTGCAAAAACAACAAAACAAACTTCAAATAGTAAAGTAATTAAAAACACAATGTGAAACTACATGATTTGTAGTATTGCCATGGTATATCTTTATTTTCAGTCATCAATTAGTAGCATGTAGCATAGTTGGAGACAAATTTACGTATGCTTTATTAGTTGGCCAACTAAAATGTTTCAGTTTGCAGAAAAATAGTTTACAAAGCAATTTACCATTACTGCCATGTTAGCTAACAGGAATAGTTTATGTAAAAATGGTAATGAGAGTAATTGTGAGTTAGGATGGCTGCATGAATTATTTGTAGCCAGTTTGTAAGCTAATTATGTTAATATTTGCTATTTCAGACTGAGGAGGACTATGGTTTGGACAGAACCGGACCGCATAATCTCTGCTCTTCAAATAAAATCAATGTTCCAGAGATTCAGCTCCTACATGCACTGAGTGAACAGCGGCTTGCTGTGTTACCAAACACAAATGTTCCACTCTGATAAGCTTTGGAAGTCTACTGTGAAACTTTTCCTACACAGGCTTATGTTTGATATCACACCTTCGTAAATCTTGTTTGATAAAGTAATTTCAGTATTATTTGGAAATGTTCATTCTATGGCCAGAGTGCAGACATAAACAGCTTCAATAAGATTATTTAAAAAAAAATAAAACAGAACCATAAAAGACTGTCTTGAGGCATCAGTCACTTCTGTGATACAAAATTTATTAGTTGAATTTATATTACATGACAACCCTGAGCAGATTTCACCAAATGCATGTAGTTCAGCTGCGCTACAAGCTTCCCTAGCAATATTATTTTGCCTTCATAACAAGAGATGATGTAATTTATAATGTACAATATACTTAAATGTCTGAGACCAGATTTAAAACAGATTTTTAGGAACTGATTATAAAAGTTTTATTTAGCTTTCCAGGTTGAGATAAAAGTATCAGATTTATGTAGCTTTTTGGATACTATAGTTTATACTGGCTTTGCTAAATTAATAAAGAAGAAACCCCAATCAAATCAAGTCTTAGAATATATACTAAACCAAACTAATACCTGAGACAGAGGAGTTGAGACACTCTTGAAAATCCATCAAAAATGCTTCTTAGTTCTTGTAGTGCATAGGAAAGCGTAGTACTTCAAAGCAGGTGAAAGACTTTGGGAGACTGCTGTTTACTACTACAATTATTTCTCTTGGCAGGACTTCCCATCCAGTCCAAACATTGAGGAGAGCTTGGAGTTGTGTGTAAGATGATGCAAAAGAAACATTTTGAACAATAGTGATACTCATTTTCAGGTCTAAGAAATGCTATTTTTTGCTCCCATGAAATGCCCAGTAGTGTACTCGATTAGCTCAAGAGCTTGTGTCCTCCATCAATACAGTCATTTTACTTTGTTTACTTAAACATTAGTGAATATTACAATGATACACTATGACAAAATTACTCTTTACAATGACAAAACACACTAACACACTAAACACAACAGCAATATTTAAATTGTGTATGTGCACAGAAGTATGAATTGAGAGAGCCCAATGTGGAGTTGCTATAGATTTGTATGGCAACAAATGTACAGGATGTTAAATCCAGTTTTTATTGTAGTTAAAAATGCACCGTTTTGTGTATTAGAGGTATAGGCTACAGTGTTGACAAGGCAGTGTAAAGCTAAATTCTACTAAAGTATTCTTTATTTATAAAATGTCTAAATGGGCAAGAAATCTTGTGTCCCACAAGTCATACTTATATTAAGAGCCGTCAAAAAGAAGTTGTGGTGACGCCATTAGTCCTGTAGTTCTGTAAGCCATCCTGCAAGCCTTGTTACTTCAATAGTTTCAGCGTATCAACTCTATGCAGCTTCGCTTTCAGAAGGTCCACATAATCTGTGTGATTTGCTTCTTCGGAAACTCCATCCTCCAATCGGTGCCCATAACCTACTACCTAGAGGCTTGACCTCAGCCACCGGGCCAGAAGCTGAGGTGGTGACACTGTTCCAAAGACTGCCCCCTCTTTCTCTGTCACGCCTTCTTTGTTTCTTCATTTCCAGATACACGTTGGCTGTTTCCAAATTCAGGGTCCGCATCCTTCGAAGGCCGCATTTATAGGCCGAATACGTCACAGTGATGCAGCAAAGGCTGTTCAAATTCTAAGACTCCTCCAAATATGGCCGACAAATGTCTTTTTTTTTGTTCCAAGATTTGAAGAATGAGTCCGGTGTATTCTTCATTGCGGGTTGAAGCAGATTGTTTAGACAGAGGCAGCAATGGTGGAGGAGAGAGAAAAACTGTATAAAAATTATGCTTTTTGAAAAACAAAATGAACTTTTACAATGTTTTTAGGTGAGAATGTAGCTGTGTAAACCTGAAATATCTGCTCAGTTTATCAAGATGTTGCTTAATTGCAGCTGGCTTGCTCCCCAGCTGTCAGCTGACTGGGAATTCGACGCCCAGTATACCTGGAGAAAACACCTGACTCTCGGCACACTGTCATGACAGTTCAACATGGATATTTCTGTTTGAGAGCCAAGGTTTATCTTGAGGAATTTGGGAATGAGGTCAAATTATTTTTAAAACTATTTAAAAGGACAACAACTGGGATGTCTGCAAACAACCAGTCACAATACAAATCAGAAGGTTAAAACATTTTAATGTACTATTTGCCAACTTAGAAATCAATACACTTTTTGGACAATTGATTCTAAATGTTTTAGACAGCCATCATTATTTTAGTAAAAATATTATTTAAAGAAATATTTTCTGAATTAGAAATCAATAACATTTGGATAATTGATATTAATGTTGTTCAGCCATTTGTATCTATTAAATATAATTTGCTGAATTAGAAATCAATAATCTTTTGGGCAATTAATTTTAGTGTTTTTTTTTTAACTAGCCATCACATGGAGTTATGGGCTATTAAAATGGTGGAGAGGAACGTCTATGGGCTCCTGCTACCCGGACAGGCACACAGGAAGGCATGCGAGGCGATGGTTCCTCCTCTGTCTCCTCTCAGGCAGGGAGGAAACTGCTTCACTCGATGTGATTAGAGACACCATTCCAGAGGTTCTGGGGGAACCCCGTAGCAGGATCACTGGGTACTCGAACAACATACCATTACTTAACTTTTGGTTGTTCTTCAATCGGCAGGTACACGAACGCCAGATCGTGGTCAACTTTGGATCCAAGGATTCTTCGAAAAAGTAGGGTCTTACCTGCTAACGAGTTTCAAAGACATTCAGACGGTTCTTGAGCCCTGCCTCCCCAATGCGTCAGCTGTGCTGGTGCGGGCCAATGAGAAAGATCTCATGGCTGGGGCACAACATGTTACTAATATATTAAGCAAATGTATTAGTCATCAATGCATTTTTAACAGTGTTCGATTTTCTTTTTACGTCTATGGACATTGGAATGGGAATAAGACAAGATAAAACAACAACATTTTAAACAAAACAAGATTATAAGCCATCAGGAGTATGTAAAGAGGGGATTAAAGACCATGTACAGCCATTTACAGTAGAGACAGCAGGATTAACCTGAAAGGTCTGTTCAGGCTCCATTTTTACTATCTCTATGCTTTACACTGTCGCAGTTGCTGAGGCAGGCATGGTCCTTGGTACCCACTGTCCACCATGTTTTAGGTGTTTCTCTACCTTCACACACCTGGCTGAAATAAGAGGCTGATTAACAGGCCTCTGCAGTCCTTGAAGGCTGCTGAGGTGTGCTTTAGCTGAGGCATATCTAAAACACACAGGACAGTGTGTTCTGAGGACCAGGTTGGAGGCTCCTGCACTCAGGTGTCATATTGTTTCGAACAGATTTGACCCACATGCAGAAAGCAATTCAGGAGACTGAGTTTAACGGTAATGAGTTTACTTACAGTGTAATGAAATGTGCAGGGAACTGGAACCGAGATACCAACTGTAAAATAAACAGAACGGTAAGCAAGGAGTAACTCTGGATCTAAATTCTTAAATAATAATTCTGCCTTACTGGATTGATGGAGAGATCCACCAGAGGGGGATGGAGAGACCAAGGGGTTGTTTACCCGTGAGACGGGAGATGGTGAATACTGGTGTGCCAGGATGTTTAGTAGGTCCAAGAGGTTCTGAAGTTGGTGCAGTGGATGGAGGAGGGTGAACAGGATTCATAGGAGATCCAAGGAACGAAGGAATCAGGAGGCTGCCAGCCGGTGTGATCCAACAAAATAATAAGAGGCTTGAGTCTTTGTTCATGGAGCTGAATAGCTTTTTTCCAGAAGATGGTAATCCAGGCAGGGTTCAATGCAGAAGGCAAAGTCAGGTTCAGGTTAACTTGCAAGGTAACAAATACAAAATTACCAAAAGTGTAAGGTCAAGACAAAGGTAATGTGGCTTGAGCTGTCCCAGTAAGGGCAACACTCTGACCGTGAGTTCTTCTTCTTCTTCTTGTTGGTGTTATTGGTGGTTGGCAACAAACTTTTAGTAGCATTACCGCCACTTACTGGTATGGAGTGTGGTTCGTGTCGGTCTATCTATTTATATATATATATTTAATTCTACAAATTAAATAAATAAATATATCTTACCTATATGTATATATACAAATAGACATACTTACACATTACATTGTATTCTACCCTTCTATATCCTCCATACTTTCACAATTTTATCTACTATAATCAAATTCTATGAAATAATTTTGTTTTCTTTAAAAAACGAATCACTATTTGTATATGTTTACTCCCTAAATTCTTCCTCAAAATATCTAATAAATTAACCTTTTCCTTAATACCTTCAAACTCTCTTCTCATATATCTTCTTTCTCTTTCATATTTATGACATTCTAATATAACATGTTCTATTGTTTCATATTTTCCACAGTAATCACATTTACCAGTATCATGCTTTTGAATTTTAAAAAGTGTATAATTAAGTCCTGTATGCCCAAATCTCAACCTTATCACTCTTTCCTCCTTTCTATTTCGTCTTCCATTTCTTCTTTCTCCTACTATCTTCTGAATTTTATAAAACCATCTTCCTGTTTTTCCTTCATCCCACCTTTTTTGCCATTTTTCTATCAGCTTTCCTTTAACAATACTCTTTCCCTCAGATTTACTTGTTTTAACTATAAAACTAATAGGATTTTGAATTATCCTCTTTGCTATTTTATCTGCCCTCTCGTTTCCTTCTACTCCAATATGTGCTGGAACCCACACAAATATAACTATCAAGCCCATTTTTTGTATTCTGTATAATGTATGAAATATTTCTAATAAAATGTCCATCCTACTATCTGATTGATTATATTTTAAACTTAATAATGCAGAGCTTGAATCTGAGCAAATGACTGTTTTTAATGGTTTTATGTCTTCTACCCATTGTAAAGCTAATAATATAGCCAATATTTCTCCTATGTATACTGATAAGCCATCTGTAATTCGTTTTCCTATTTTTAGATTAAATTCTGGTACTACAAAAGCTATTCCTACTTTTCCATTTATTTTTGATGCATCTGTATATATTTGAATATATCTATAATAATTATTTAAATGTATCTGTACTGAATAACTATCTACTATGGAAGATTTATCTTGCTTCTTTTCCATTATTGACATATCTACTGTTGCTTCTGGTAGAATCCATGGTGGTATAATTGATATTGGTGATGTTTGACTAATTTCTAAATCAATCATTTTAAATTATTTTACTTTATTTTCAATTGTCCATCCAAAACTCTTCATTTCTTTCTTTTCTTTTTCCCAACATGGATTTAAAATTTCCCAAATTGGATGATCCAAGTTATTACCTTTTAAATTTAACCAATAATTTATTTATAGTTTTATTCCTCTTAACTCTAAC
This sequence comes from Girardinichthys multiradiatus, assembly GCF_021462225.1. Lineage (NCBI taxonomy): Eukaryota > Metazoa > Chordata > Actinopteri > Cyprinodontiformes > Goodeidae > Girardinichthys > Girardinichthys multiradiatus. The sequence continues at coordinate 22,998,410 of NC_061795.1, read as the reverse complement.
GGCATTTCTTCCATTTCTATTTCTATTGCTGCTGTTGGTGTAGTTTTCAATGCTCCAGTACATAATCTTAATGCCTGATGTTGGATAATATCTAATTTAACCAGATGTGTTTTAGCTGCTGAACCGTAAACTATACAACCAAAGTCTATGTTAGATCTTATCATTCCTGTGTAAATCTGTTTTAGTGATTTTCTATCTGCTCCCCAGTCACTGCCAGCCAAGCATCTCATAATATTTAAAATTTTCTTACATTTATCAACAACTTTTTGAATATGTGTATTCCATTTGAGTTTTTCATCAAACCATAATCCTAAAAATTTTATATACTTTACTTGCTCTAATTCTTGGTTATATAATTTTAATTTTATTTCCTTGTTTATTTTTTTCTGATTAAATATCATTACTTTGGTTTTTTCAACTGAAAACTTAAATCCCCATTGTAACGCCCATTTCTCTATTCCAATAATAACCTCTTGTAATTTCTTTACAATGAAATCTACATTTTTTCCTCTTTTCCAAACAGCTCCATCGTCTGCAAAAAGTGAACATCCCATTACTTTTCCAATATCTTTAAATACATCATTTATCATAATTGAAAACAATAACGGACTTATAATACTCCCCTGTGGAGTTCCATTTTCTACTATATATTTTCCTGAGATCACTTCCCCAATTCTAACTTGTATTTTCCTATTTGTTAAAAAGTCTTTAATCCATTTAAATATTTTCCCTTTAATGCCCAGTATTTGTAATTTAATTAATAATCCTTCCACCCACATCATATCATATGCTTTTTCTATATCAAAAAATACAGCCACTACACTTTCTTTATTTACCTGTGCTCTTCTAATTTCATGCTCTAAGCATAGCATTGGATCATTAGTACTTCTCCCTTTCCTAAAACCACTTTGATACTTTGACATGTATCCTTTATTATTTAAATAATATACTAGTCTACTATTAATCATTTTTTCCATTATTTTACATTGATTTGATGTTAAGGCTATTGGTCTATAATTTCCTGGATTTGATTTATCTTTTCCTGGTTTAGCTATTGGTACTATAATTGATTTCTTCCAGCTCAGTGGTAACTTTCCCTCCTCACATATTTTATTATATAATTGTAATATTATATCTTTCGATTTTCCACCAAGTTGCCTTATCATTCTGTACCAAATTTGATCTTTACCTGGTGCTGTATTTTTTGTCTTCCTAAGTGCATAATTTAATTCAGCTTTTGTGAATTCAACATTTAACAGATTATTTGTTTCTTCAACACTCTGTAATACATCTTTATATATAAGTTTTGTATTTTCTCTTCCTTTTCTTCCCTCTTCACTAATATTATTTGAACTGTTAATTTTACTAAATATTCTTGCCAATATTTCAACTTTATCTTCATCTTTTACTATATTTATATTATTTATTTTTAATATAGGATATTCAAACTCTCTCTTTATGCCATTCATTCTTTTAATTATTTTCCAAATTTTTTCTATTTTTGTTTCTTTCCCTATTGTGCTACAGAAATTTCTCCAATATTCTCTTTTTACCTTCTTAATAGTTCTCCTTACTATTGCTTGCTTTCTTTTATAATCAATTAAATTCTTATAAATTGGATTTCCTTTTAGTACCTTAAATGCTTTATTTCTTAACTTTATTGCTTCTTTACATTCATTTGTCCACCATGGTACCATTTTCTTATTACTTTTACACCCTGCTTTCTTTATAGAATTATCTGCTGCTTCCATGATTATCTTACAAATTTTTAAATATACATCATTTATATCCATTCTCATATCTACTTTCTCTAAGTTTATTTGATTCAAGTATCTAAATTTAGTCCAGTCTGCCTTATTAAAATGTAGTTTTTTATTGACACTTATATTCCTATTATTTAAAGTTAATCCTACTCTTATTGTAATGGGATAATGATCACTACCTATTGTTGATTTTTTATCAATGCCCCACTCACAACTACCAGCTAAACCATTTGAAACCATTGTTAAATCAATAACTGATTCCATCCCTGTTCTTACATTGATTCTTGTTCCCCTCCCATCATTAATACATACTAGATTTTTTATTTCCATTAATTCTTCTATAACTTGTCCATTTTTATCATTAGTTACCCCACAATGTACTATTTGCATTAAAATATCCACACCAAATTACTTTCCCTTCCAAATATTCATTTAACTCCTCCATTATTTCAATTGACAATGTTTTACATGGATTATAAAAATTTATTATTTTAAATTTACCTTATTGTTCCCATATCTCAATTACTATATATTCAAGTTCTTTCCCTTTCCCTAATACCCGATATTGTATCCCTTGCTTAATAAATATTCCACATCCTCCTCCACTTCTCTCCTGTCGATCTCTTCTTACACCATCATATCCTTTTATCACAAAATCCAATGTTGTTTTTAACCATGTTTCCTGAACACAAATAATTTCTGGTTGTTCTTCAAGACTATCAATATAACCTTTAAATTATTGTCCGTTAGCAATTAAACTTCTTGCATTCCATTGTAATATTAACATGTACTTTCACCAGATGTTCCTTGTCTCCCATCTACCTCCACATTTTTATTTATGTTCTCCCACGATCCCTCCTTAAACCCCAAAAACGTTTCAGCTCCTCTCACTATTATTTTAATCTTCTCAGTTTTATGCTTGGCTTGGTCAGTACAGTTGATAACATAGGCTACAAATAATATTAGTTTTTCTACTGATATTGTAACATTTTCTTTTGACTGTACTTTGCTTTGCTGTGGAATTTGATTTGCTATTTGTTCAATCTTTCTTGTTTTCTGTTCCTTCACATTTTTAACTGCTTCTGCATAGCTTATGTTTTTAGTCATTTTAATCTGTATGATTTCTTTTGCCTTCTTCCTTACTTCACATCCTCCATACGTAACTCTATGTTGCCCTCCACAGTTACATTTTTCTTGTACTTCTTCTTTACATTCTTCAAACTTGTGATCTTCACCACATTTAGGACATCTCTGCTTCCCTTTACAAACTGCTGCTATGTGTCCATACCTTTGACATTTGAAACAACGAAGTGGCGGAGGGATATAAGGTCTAACCTGAAAGCTAAGATAACCTATTTTGATGTTTTGTGGCAACTCTTTTTCGTCAAATTCAATGAAGATTGACATACTTCCTACTTTTTCTCCATTTATTGTTTTTGACAATCTCTTCAGGGTATTGGAGAGGAGAGTCCGACCGATAGTCGAACCTCGGCTTCAGGAGGAACAGTGTGGTTTTCGTCCCGGCCGTGGAACACTGGACCAGCTCTATACCCTCTACAGGGTGCTCGAGGGTTCATGGGAGTTTGCCCAACCGGTTCACATGTGTTTTGTGGACCTGGAGAAGGCATTCGACTGTGTCCCTCATGATGCCCTGTGGGGGGTGCTCCAGGAGTATGGAATCGGGGGCCCTTTATTAGGGGCCAACCGGTCCCTGTACGAGCGGAGCAGGAGTTTGGTCCGCATTGTCGGCACTAAGTCGGACCTGTTCCCAGTGCATGTTGGACTCCGGCAGGGCTGCCCTTTGTCGCCGTTCCTGTTCATAACTTTTATGGACAGGATTTCTAGACGCAGCCAAGGGCCGGAGGGGGTCTGGTTTGGGGACCAGTGGATTTCGTCTCTTCTTTTTGCGGATGACGTGGTCCTACTGGCCCCCTCTAGCCAAGACCTACAGCATGCGCTGTGGCGGTTCGCAGCCGAGTGTAAAGCGGCTGGGATGAGGATCAGCTCCTCCAAGTCCGAGGCCATGGTACTCGACCGGAAAAGGGTGGCTTGTCCTCTTCAGGTTGGAGGGGAGTTCCTGCCTCAAGTGGAGGAGTTTAAGTATCTCGGGGTCTTGTTCACGAGTGAGGGAAGAATGGAGCGGGAGATCGACAGACGGATCGGTGCAGCTGCCACAGCAATGGGGGCGCTGTGCCGGTCCGTTGTGGTGAAGAGAGAGCTGAGCCGAAAAGCAAAGCTCTCAATTTACTGGTCGGTCTACGTTCCTACCCTCACCTATGGCCATGAACTTTGGGTCATGACCGAAAGAACGAGATCCCGGATACAAGCGGCTGAAATGAGCTTCCTCCGTAGGGTGGCCGGGCACTCGCTTAGAGATAGGGTGAGGAGCTCGGCCATCTGGGAGGAGCTCGGAGTAGAGCCGCTGCTCCTCCACATTGAGAGGAGCCAGTTGAGGTGGCTCGGGCATCTATACCGGATGCCTCCTGGACGCCTTCCTCGGGAGGTGTTCCAGGCACGTCCCACCGGGAGGAGGCCCAGGGGACGGCCCAGGACACGCTGGAAGGACTATGTCTCTCGGCTGGCCTGGGAACGCCTTGGGCTCCCCCTGGAGGAGCTGGAGGAGGTGTCTGGAGAGAGGGACGTCTGGGCGTCTCTGCTGAGTCTGCTGCCCCCGCGACCCGGTCCTGGATAAGCGGAAGACGACGAACGGACGAACGAACAATCTCTTCAAGTTATTCACTTTTGCACCAATAATACGTCTCTTAATTTTATCAAGATCTTCATCTAGAGGGATCCCATAAATCACTCCTCTAATTTTTTTATTTTCTCCCATGATTTGTTTTCTCCAACACCGTTTTCTTGCAGATATTATCCACCTTTAAAGCCTTGTTCTTTTGTTCTTCATTTTTACAAACTACCAATAAGTTTCCATCTCCCAAAATCTTTACCATTTCAACATCTCCAATTTTCTTTTTTTATCTCTCTTGACACCACAATGGGGCTGATGTTATCCTGTTCTTCCTCGTTCTTAAGTTTCAATATTATTTTAAATTCCTCCCTCATAACTTTTCTCCTAACTATCCTTTCTTCTTCTGAACTGCTTCCTTCCAATTCTCGCTTGCTACCTTGAATATCACCAATTCCCTTTCCTTCATCTATTTTATTTCTTCCACGTCCTTTCTCTCTTCCTCTCCCAGCTGGCGTCCACCCTTCAAAATCCATGTCTTCCTCATTTCCTGTCTCCATTTCCAACCGAACCATTCACATACCAGTTTATGCCCAAATCCACCTTTTCCGAATCCGATATATTTCTATTTTTGTTTTTCCCGCGCTGCACCAAAACCGTTCTTCTTCGATGTAGTCTCACCACCGACAACCTCTCTCCAACAATCTTCCAGCCACCCTGACCGTGGGTTGCTGGCAGCCTCCTCCTTAAATACTCCTCAGCAGGTAATCAGGGGGATAGAGAACACCTGTACCTCTCCTCCAGGTTCCATCTAGAGGCTAAGCACAGTAAACAGCACCAAACAAACACACATGGCACAGATCCTGACATCAGGTAAGGGCGGGAACCAAAATCCATTGGGAAAGAAAATAAAACAGGGATATATTAGAGGAGCAAATATATTTAAGAATTGAAAAGACAATAAAATTATTTTTTAAAATGTGTTTTAAATATAATGTGGAAAAAATATGATAGGGCTAGGAAAAATAAAACATTTAAGAAATTTCTTGTATTAAATGAAAAAAACGCAAAAATCTAGAGTTTAAGAAAAAAGTGTGATTGAAAATTAGTTGTTTAAATTAAAAAAGGACAATAGCACAGAGATAAATTACAAGAGTAAAAGATTAAAATAGAAATATATAATATCTGATTAATTGATCAATTTGTGAATAACTACTTTTTTATTTTATTTTGTTGCATTTAATGGCACACTAATTTAGCTACTTTTTGACCCAGTAAATTTTTTTGGGTCATGTATTTATTTCTGTATGGATTTTTAATTATGGCAGGATTGATCATTCACAAACGCTCATATTTAATTTAATTTCATTTCCCTTTGGGATTAATAAAGTATTCTTTTGAATTTGAGTATTTGCTGCAATATCACTGAGTTGATCATCACACAGTTGAGCTAAATTAAAACATGCCTTCACAGCTTTAAGCTCTTTGCTGGAGCAGACAGGTTTGTGTTTAAAAAAAAAGGGGAAACATCAGCGTGGAACGTGAGCTGATGACTTCAGTTCAGAGATTGTGTATCGACGTGGGGCTGAATTGAATAACTTTCTTATTAGTTTATAATGACAAATATGAGTTTTATACCAGGAAGTTGTTTTGGTTGAGTAGTAAACTGTTTTGCATTAATGTCTGCATTCTGTGGTGAAGAAGGTTTTGTAGAAAGAAATAATCAAAAAAACAATGTCCTTTATTAAGGATAAATGTGTTTTCGTGGCAGTGTGTTGATCTGTGATTAACTGATTACCTTTGCAGTGGACCCTGCATATATATTTTTTTCTTGAGTCTACCGCTGAATTTCAGCCATTTCTTATAGAAAACCTGGTTGCCTTCATGTGCCCGGGCAGTTTTGGTCTACAAAACGAATATCTCAAGACATAATCATAATTGACATAAGCAAGACTGCATCCAGCATCAAAGATGTTGTGTTTCTAAGTAGTAGTAATAATAATGTGCTTGAATGTCTTAAAAAATAAATAATAGGGGAAAAAGAAAAGACAATTATTGTAATCTGTATTTATAGAACACGAGGTTCTGATATGCGTTCATTTAGAAACAGGAACACATGTAACATAAAATCATGTTTGTTGGTGGCCACTTCAATATCAACTTATTAAATCCTAAAATCACTCGACCAAGTCAGATTACATTTTTTATCTTCCACCTCAGCCCTAGACCCTGGCTGAGGTGGAAGATAAAAAATGTGAGGTGTTACTGGACAGCTGTGGGTCAAAGGAAGGTGGAATGTCTGTTAGGCTGTGAGCAGGAGAGGAGGATGCGAAGCTTGTTTCTGAACGGAACCTAAAAATGCTTTAAAATACAAATTCCAATAATGTGTTTTTATCAAGTGACAAAAGTGACTGGTGACCTGTCAAAAGTGTACCCCACTTCCCGTCCAATGACCCCCATGACCCTGCAAGGATAAGTAGGTATAGATAATGGAAAGATGAACGGACGGATGTTTAATGAAGTCAGAGTAATGATTCAATGTCAAGATTCTGACATTTTTTTACTTTTAGATATTGATTTGTTGTAAACTAATATAAAAAAGAAAATGATTTCACACCAACACCAAAAGATGCTGAACAATAAATCAATTAAGTTTTATAACTCTATAATTGTAGTGGTAAGGCCCAATCACAGTTTTTCATTACTGAGCAGCAGTGTTGTGACTCCAGTCCAGTTTATTGTTCAGGTGAACATCCAGGTTCTTATGACTCTATTATTTCAACAACAGTTCCCTGAAGATTCACCAGTATCTATGTGGTGGGTCTGTGCCTGTGGAAGTCCACCACCCGCCTCTTAGTTTTCCTTTTGTTGATCATGAGGTGGTTCTCTTGGCACTGGTCCACAAAGACCTGTATCCACTGTCTGTCTTTCTCATCTGTGATGAGGCCCACTATGGCAGAGTCATCTGAGAACTTCTCAAGATGGCAGCTAGAGAAGTTGATGGAGAAGTCTGCAGTGTAGAGGGTAACCAGGAATGGTGCCAGCACAGTTTCTTGTGGGGTACTCCGGATCAGCATGTCAGAGACCCAGTTCCATGTTCTTACATACTGCAGGCGGCCAGTAGGGTAATCCAGTATCCCCTTGAACAGGTGGTGGTCCACTCCTGACTGCCTCAGCTTGTTCCTGAGAAGTTTAGGTGGGATGGTGTTATAAGCACTAGAGAAATCAAAGAACATGACCCTCTCCATAGTGTCCATAGATGAGGTATTTCCCCCAGCTTCAGGCTTCTGTTGAACATGCGTCCCATGATATCACACAGCTGGTCTGTGCAGCACCTCAGGAGCCAGTTCTGGGAAGAAAAGCAGTCAGTGATGAGGGATTTGCAGCATCAGAGACTGGGCTGGGGGAGGAGCGAGTGTCTTGTCAAATCTGACAAAGTACTGATTCAGTCTCCTAGAGCCTGGGAGTTTTGTTTGTGGCCTGGGATTGTTCAGGCATTTCCAGACACCACTGATGTTTTGCTGCAGCTGGTTCTTCCTCTTCTTTCTATAGTTGTTTTCCCATCCCTGATCTTTTTGCTCAGCTCCTTACCTGATCTAAAGGCCCTGCTCTTTCCTTGATTAGGGCCTTTTTTTCAGTGTTGGTCCAGGGCTTGTTATTAGAGAAGCACCACACCTTCATGAGGGGCACAGTATTGTCCACACTGAAGGTAATGTAATTCTTGACGCAGTCTGTAATACTTTCGATGTCCTCCCCATGAGGAGCACAATGTGGAGCTGAAAGAGTCCCTGAGAGCTTCTTCAGTCTTTTCTGACCATCTCCTCATGTCCATGCCACAGCTGGTTCTAAGTGTTTATACACAGGCTGGCGGTGAACCAGGTTATGACCTCGGCCCCCCAGGGGATGGAGGGGTGATAAGTTCTAACCCCATATTCTACGAGTATAGGCAAAGCCCTTTAAAGCTATTGCTACTGGGTTTATCCCACCTAAAACTTTAATCCACGCCTACCTGCTGAATGAGCCTCACCCTGGCCTGTATAAATTGCGCTGCTGAAAAACAGAATCTGTACTGAGTCAGGCACAATAATTTTGATCTTTTCCTGTCTTAAAAATCTAAATAAATGATCTGGATACTTTCCGCAGAATATTTGGAAAATCTTACACCTCCAACACAATTCAAAGAGGTTTTAACAGGAGCTACAAAAGACAAAAAGACCAAACCCCATCAGGTAACTGGCAGCTGTTCAGAAACTTGATGGAGAGTAATAAGGGAGCACCCCAGTGAGGCTGTGGATAAATAATTCAACAACCTTCCTGTTGTTATCAGCACCGATATTGTTTCCGCTGACCTACTTGTCAGCGAGTATCAGTCTGCATGTTTTCTTGTTTAACATTCGCCTGGTTCCTCCAGCAGAGCAAAGCTCTGCAGCGTCTCCTTTTACATTAAACCAAGTTCAGGCCAACAACAGTTTGCTGTTGCAGTTCAGCTTTTATAAACAGACAAAATGTTTCAGTTTCAAATAAGACGAGGTTTATTAAAATGTCTTTAAAAGTATATATACACATATAAATATAAAACAGTTATAATGTATGCACAGCTCATCTTGTAAATCCGGTGTAAGACATTTCACAATATAAAAACACGAACATGGAACATAAAACACGTTTCAAACATAGAAACAGAACTTGAATATCTAGGACTTTATGCTGAGAGCTAGCAGCCGTTTTATGTCATTCAGATATTTCCATGTGGATGGAGTTAAAAATATTTATTCAATGGCTTTTGTTGTTTTGCTTTCAAAAACAAAAAGTAAACTTGTATCCTTTTTAAAACAAGATTTTATTTGAAACAAGCCAACCTTAATATTAAAAGTGAGGAGTGTAAGAAGTTTCCTGAGTTTTCCTGTGTTCAGTTTGCATTTCAACTTGTTAACAGGGTAGTGATTTTATTAAACCTAATCAAAGTTAACAAAAGAAAGGCAGATTTGCTCAAACTGGGGTGACATTTTAATGTAACCCAGTTGACCTCTAGATTATATATAAACATTTACTTTGCTACAAACTGTTCACTATACAACAGCAGTTTCGGTAAAGATGCTTCTTTACTTTCTTCTTGTGACTTAAAGGGGAGGATCAATGCACATATCACAGCTACGTGGTGAAAGTAAAGCTAAAATCAGTGGCAGAGATTAGCTTTGCACAGTGATGCAAAACAGAATGAAACACTGAGGGAACTTGACCAGTCAATAATTAACAAGTTTTATCTGCTTTATCCAGATCAAAACTTCCCTTAATTTGCCTCGGTGCAGGTTCAGAATGTGTGATAAGGTGATTTGGAGCCCTAAATGTGCCGTGGAGGCTCTTTCCACCTATTTTATCGATAAGACGAGTAAAATAAAACAGCTGCTGCCTGGGTTTTTATTCTTTAAGTTTTATGTTACAGGTATATTATCTTAATGATGTACAGCACTGATCAAAACTTTGTATTAACTCATCATGAGCATGGATCCCAGATTAATTTGGGGTTTTGTTTGTGCCATCTTGTTTCTCCGGGGGTGGAATGATAAATAAGATACAGCGAATTGGGTGAAAATAGTTTGAATTTAATGTGGATTTTCTCTAATCCACATAAGGTCATAATTATACAATATAGGCTCAAATGTACAGATTGCAGAAAAAGGACATGCTCTGGTAGCAATCAGCAAGCTTCTGGCATAGTCCTGGCTGCATATTTGACTTTTAATTGGTTGGTTTTCTAGAACGGACACAGCCCTGAAGCACAGATCTTAGGTTTTCATTAAGCTTGATTCAGGGCCATTCCAGGAGTTTCACGTTAGCCTGTTTTATACATCCTAAAACCAGGTTTGATGTGTGTTAGCGATCATTGTCCTGGTGAAACACTCAACTGTGTCCAAGGTTCAACTTTCTAGTTGTTGATTTGAGGGGAACAATTTGGATGTAGTTCTTCCTCATTATTCTACTAACTTTATGCAACCCACCAGTACTACTGGCTGCAAAACAGCCCCTCAGCATTACACTACCACCACCCTGCTGCACCGTTGGTACAGGGTTTCTTTTAAAAGAGTCATGTCAACTCTCCCAAGCATAATTTTTATCATTGTGACCAAACAGCTGAGACAGTTTCTCCAGAACATCTGGCTTGTCCATGCAGGCAGCTGTACATGTTGGAGCAGGGGGTCTTTCTTGTTTGGCACCTTTTCAGATGGTGTAGATATAAAACCTTGCGGACCTGTTAATAATTGGTTTGAGGCTTGGTGATTTCTGGGTTCCTTTCTCAACAACCAAACTCATTTCCATTCATCTGAAGGAGACAGTTTAAGTCGGATGAGTGACACTTGGAGCTAATTGGGTAATCCAACAGGACGACGACCCCAAACACATCATAAGACTGGTTTTGGAAATGGTACAGCAGGCTGACAAGGTTTCCCACACCTTGAATCGATAAAAAAAAAGGAATGGACTATGCTTATGAACTGGGTCTCTTCAAGGAATCCAACCTGTTTAAATCAACTCGTCTAATTCTCCTTTGGGACATTTATGCAATATTATTGGGGAATGCATGTATTATTTTGATCCGGCGTGAATAAGAAAATCTGCAATAAGATCAACGTTCTGCAACAAATAATTTTTTTAACAATCTGTTTGTTGTTTAATCAATTAACCCTGTAAAAAGACAAAATATTGCATATTTTGCATATATTCATGGAGATGATGGGTTTCTATACTTTGACCAAACCCTGTAAATTACTCACTAGAAGAAAGCAAAGAAGTATTTCCAAAACATCCAAACGATATTTCCATCCACAAAACCACTAATGAAAAATGTTCTAAATGTTTTAGAACATGTAAACATAAAACACTGAGTTAAAGGCACAATCCAGTCCAAATTAAGCTACTTGGACCATCACCTCTGAGGCTCTAACTTCACCTCACACCTGCCCTCCCTTCATCATTTCTGCTGGTAGAACGGACTGTCGAACCCGCTGTCCTGCTGCCGCTGCCTCAGCTCAGAGAACAGAAGCCTGGAACAAACTTCACGTTTGCTTTCACACTCAGAGCCGGGGATCGGCTCTCTGACTAGACTTTTCTTTGCTTGAGTGTTGCTTTCAGTCGGAAGTGTCTGCTGGGGGATTTCCTTATACACCGTTAGGTCTGAAGCGTCTGGAGTGAAGCCGCCAAACGCTCTTATTTCAGTATCAGAAGCAGTGTTCATAGGAAAAGGCCTCGCTGGTTCAACTTTCCTCCCTGGGTACAACAGTATGGATCTGTGTGGACCAGTGTCTGAGTCGTTGCTAGTCCCGCTCCAGTCCCTCTGGTTCTCATCTCTGACCGGAGCCTCCTGGATGGGAGAAGGTCGGCTCTGTCTCGCTGACTCCAGGCGGCCATCTGCTTTGCCTCCTTGCAGAAACCACTCAGTGCTTTTACCCCTCACTGAGAAACTGACAAAATCCCTGTGGGATTGGAAAGATGTCTGCTGAGAACATTTGTAAGAAGGGGGGCTTGTGTTAAAGGTTTTGGGCTTTGTGCCTGCATCGCCTGAGCCCTCCTGATGTCCAGGAGTGTCCTGGGGGCCTAAAAGTTTGGTCCTAACTGCTGCGGTTGATTGTGGCCCTGAATCAGCAGAAGCCTTTTCCCTCTGGGGTCGCTGCTCTGGTCTGAAATCAGGAAGTTCAGTTAGCGCCGTCAGGTTGCTACTGAAACCTGCACTTCTATTTGGCACACACCCAATGGCGCTAGAAGATCCACCCGCTGAACCACCTGTCGATCCAAAACACAGAAGCAGACCTCGCTGACATTTTTGGGGAAAATAAAATCAAATAAGTTTTTAAGCTGTTTTATAAAATAGGACTCACTTGGTAAAGAGTAATTCTTTCCCGGTTTACTTTTGACCGGCGTCTCCAGCACCTTAGCCATGGCTGCCAGCTTGCTCGCGGCATTCATTATTTTCTTTTCAGCACTGCGGAAGACAGGAAGATCAACTCAATTAGCCTGCGGAGCAATATTGCAGCAAGTGAACAACTTTGGGACAATTAAAGCCTCTTGCCCTGTTGTTTCCCCCCCATCCTCCAGTAACTCCTGCAGACAGGTCAGATAGTAGCGCCGCATCTTCCGGGCAGTGTCCTGCCTCTCCCTCTGCACCTCGATGCGGATCATCTCCGCTGCACGCTCCCGACTTTCCTGAAGGTAACGCAGCATGTCTCCTTGCAGAAAGACACAATCGGACTTGTTTTATCTACATGTTGCGGACTGCTGAAGATCGGCTTCGAATAACGTCTTTAAATACTCTACTGTGTGCATAAATTCTGTCACACTCTCAACACCAACCTCTGATCTTTTCCACAGTGATCAGGTATTGCTGCTTCATCTCCTCGAGGCCTTGCTGAAGATTTTGTTGGTGATCAGAACTTCTATGAGAAAACACATTTATACAAATGAATTAATTTCTCATGCTAAGTTTCTGGCCCAACCATTAAGTTTTGAGTTATTTTGAGTTTGCTTGTTATTATTGCATCCCCACAGCCTGATGAAGCCATGTTTCAGGAAGGTTTGATGAAGGTGTGTTCAAGGTGATGTGCAATGTTAGTTTTGCTGCTACTCACAGTACTTTGCTCAACTTTAAGCTCATCTCAACAGAGACCTTCTTCCACATGTTTTCACACCTGAGTGGTGGATCTATGCAGTTACTCCAGAATTACCACAGGCCTGTTGGCTGCATCTCTGATGAATGTCAGTTTAAGTAGACTTGCAAGGTTTGCAGTTGTGGCACAAGCTTTAAACTTCTCTGCCACCTAAACCCAGACCTTTCTGCTGTGACCCTTGGTTTTCATGATGCTGTTTGTTCAAGAATGTTCTCTAACGAACCTCTGAGGCCTTCACAGAGCAGCTGGAGTTTTACTTTGTACTAAACATGATCACTTTTGGAAGGCAAAGCAACTGCTTGAACTTTGTAGTAAAAAGTTCTGCAGATTGTTCATATTGTAAAAGCTGCTGATACAATCAAAGCAGACTTGTGAATCTGAAGAGGGAGGTGCTTGTTGAGTATTTCTTATGCCAGATAATACAGAACATTTAACATCTTTGGTACGGGCAAAACATTTAACTGGTCTCTAACAAAATAATATATATATTACATATAATGGATGGAGATAACAAACCCTGAGGATTCTTTAGATCTCTTCACTTCCTCTAACTGCTGCAGATGTTCCTCTTTTAGTTTCTGTATTCTGCCTTCATGCTCATCTACATTTCAGAGAAAAGTAAACACAGATGCAGAGTCAGTGCTTTGTGCTATTTTGAGAAATGCTTAAATCCAACGTATAAACCTACCTTTAAGGCGCTGCATGGCAGTTTTGTGTTCACGGATGCGGTGCTGGAGTTGATGGCAAGCTTTCTCTAAATGTCTCTGGAGTTCCTGATTCTTCTTCTGTAGCTTACCTAAGCTCTCAGAGCATTCCTTCCTGCAACGAGACTGCTCCTTCCTCTGAGACGAAGAGCCTGGAAATAATGGGCAATCGTGATAGCAATTAAAAAGAGTCCAGAAGCCCCCCCCCCACAATATTTTAGGCCATGGTTTAGTGCACACCTTGCATTTTGTTGATTTCTCTTATATGTTTCTCTTGTGTTTCTTTGAGGATGCGGCTCAGCCTTTCTTCGCTAATCTGTAAAAGTAAAAAATAAAAGGTTTTTTTAATTTTGTGAAGACAAAAGGCTAGAAAAAAAATACCAAACTAACATCTAACCAGAAACCCACACCTATCACAACTGGGCAAAATCTCACAGTTTTTCTCTGCATAGCAGGTTAACATAAACATACTTTCTTCCATTCTTTCTTGGCCTCGGATACGGCTCTGGTCACCATGTCTCTGCACGAGGTTTCTATGGTGTTTGTGATGGTAGCTTCCAATGGCGACCCGCTGATGCTCCTGCTATCTTCAGTCTCCTGATGGTCTGTTTCACAAGGCCTTATAAGTTGTGTAGCGACCTTGGCAACTGCAGTGTGAAGCTCTGCTAAGAATTTTTCCTTCATCTGCTGTCTTTGGGCCAGCTCCTTCTCTGCATACCGGCATCTCCACTCCTCTTCTCGTGTCCTCATAGCCTGCTGAAGCTTGGCCTCCATCTCCAGCAGCAGCTCCTTCCTCTGGAGGTTAGCATCTTCTCTAACTTCCTGCACAGCCTGCTCTAGGTTTTTGCACTGCTCTTGCAGCTTGGTTTGGCATGCTTGCTCGTTTCGGGTCTGGATGATAGAGATCTCCTGCTGTTTGTCTCTGTACCACGCTGCTCGGGCTGCAGCCAGCTCAACTTTCAGTAGGGCAGCTTGCTCTCTGGTGGCTTGCTCCAGCTGGCTCTTGAGGGCTGCCAGTGCCTCCTGAAGCTCCACCACTTTCTGCTGCTCCACTTGGTTCTTGTGCCACTCCTCCTCTGCTTTCCGCAGGGCCTGGGATATCTGAAACATTGAAGAAACTATTCAAAGTAAGGAAATAATTAATGGCAGTGACAGTAATTATAAAAACAACAAGAAATTGTCACACTTTTTGGTTTGTAACTTCTTCTTGAAGCTCTTCCCATTTCTCCTTTTCCCTTTGGAGAAATGCTTGGTATTCTGGTAATGAAGACAAGTCCTCAATCCAACGGCTGTAGGCTCGGGTTACAGCTCCTTCAACCTGAAACATATATTTGTGACATCTACCACTAAGCTTGAACCTTTTAATAAAAGCTAAATTAGTTAACATTAATGTACAGAACCAGTCTACTATTTAATCCCAGCTGGTGTAAATTAAAGCTTGTTTTCTATGTGCTACCATATAAGCCCAACGGACCTGCTTGGCCATGTCGTTCAGGTGTTTCTCTTCTAACTCTCTCTGGACTTGTTTCCTGGCTTCCTCCACAGCTTTGTGTTGCACTTTCTCCGCTTCCAGTTGCAGCTGATGTTTCTGGGCAGCGAGCCTGGAGTCCAGCTCCTCAGCATAAACTGTCCGACCTCTGGCCTCTAGCTCATCTGTCTGGCAGGTCACCTCAGCAGTGTCTGGGTTTCTCTCTTTCTCAGCCTCCTCCAGCTTCTGAACCCAGGTTTTCTCTCTCTTCACCCCGACCGAAAACAAAATGTATATCATTAGATCAGGATTAGTTAATATAAAGGAGCTGGGCAGCATTCATTTAGGAAGTCAGACCTTTTGAAGTTCTTTCTTCCATTTGGCTTCAGTAGAAGCTACATGAGAGCTCACTTCCTGCTGGATTTCAGCCTCTTTCTCTTTGGACCAGTCTTCTTTAAGGTGCATCATCGAGGCCTGATGCTTGGCCTCAAGTTCACCTCTCAGCCTTTCCACGGCTATACTGCTCTCTTCGTGGTCTCTCTTCTCCACAGTTTCCTCCAGGGAACACTTCTCCTTGCACATAGCGATGTAACATTGCTGCACAGCCAACATCTTATCGCTGACTTCTGACAGCTGGTTTCTGTGAAGGAAGTAAAAAGCGGCACGTGAATGATGTGTAAATGAGAACAGCTTTCAGTATTAGGACCAGAGACTTACTGCAGCTGCTGGATCTGCTGTTGGTGCTGTGCAGTCAGCCGCTCCACCTCAGCATTGTGTTCTAGCATGAGTTCAGTTCTGACCCGGTTCACCACATCATCTCTATACTGCTGATTAATCCGCTCAGTCCTGAAGAAAATAATGAAAATGATCTATCATAAACAGACAGAATTTAAGCAAAGAAAACACAACCTTGTCCTGAGTTGTACCTCTCAGCCGCTTCTTGCTTTTCTTGGTCCAGCTCTTGGATCATTTCCCTCATTTTGGTGCACAGCTCAGAGTTGGCAACCTTTAGCTTTTCCTCGCTCTGTTTTAGCTCCTTATGCTTCTTTTCAAGCAGCTACAGGTTCACAAGAAAACAGTCTCAACAATTTGTCTTAAATAAAAACCAAATAAGTTAAAGAAAACAGACTACACTCAACCTCCACTTGTTCCAGCAAGTGTTGTTTCTCTTCTTGTATTCTCATCAACTCTTTCTGAGAGTCTTCAGTCATCTCCAGGTGTTTCATGGGGCTGGTCTCTCTGGCCTGCGGAAGCACAGTAAAACTTATTTTTTTCAGAGCAAGACTTGCTTCAGTTAATATGTGCAGTGCATACAATGATTTTGTTGGGTTCTTATGGGAAAGACCAACAGAAATACAGGTCCTTATCAAAATATTAGCATATTGTGATAAAGTTCATTATTTTCTATAATGTCATGATGAAAATTTAACATTCATATATTTTAGATTCATTGCACATTAACTGAAATATTTCAGGTCTTTTATTGTCTTAATACGGATGATTTTGGCATACAGCTCATGAAAACCCAAAATTCCTATCTCACAAAATTAGCATATTTCATCCGACCAATAAAAGAAAAGTGTTTTTAATACAAAAAACGTCAACCTTCAAATAATCATGTACAGTTATGCACTCAATACTTGGTCGGGAATCCTTTGGCAGAAATGACTGCTTCAATGCGGCGTGGCATGGAGGCAATCAGCCTGTGGCACTGCTGAGGTCTTATGGAGGCCCAGGATGCTTCGATAGCGGCCTTTAGCTCATCCAGAGTGTTGGGTCTTGAGTCTCTCAACGTTCTCTTCACAATATCCCACAGATTCTCTATGGGGTTCAGGTCAGGAGAGTTGGCAGGCCAATTGAGCACAGTGATACCATGGTCAGTAAACCATTTACCAGTGGTTTTGGCACTGTGAGCAGGTGCCAGGTCGTGCTGAAAAATGAAGTCTTCATCTCCATAAAGCTTTTCAGCAGATGGAAGCATGAAGTGCTCCAAAATCTCCTGATAGCTAGCTGCATTGACCCTGCCCTTGATAAAACACAGTGGACCAACACCAGCAGCTGACACGGCACCCCGGACCATCACTGACTGTGGGTACTTGACACTGGACTTCTGGCATTTTGGCATTTCCTTCTCCCCAGTCTTCCTCCAGACTCTGGCACCTTGATTTCTGAATGACATGCAGAATTTGCTTTCATCCGAAAAAAGTACTTTGGACCACTGAGCAACAGTCTAGTGCTGCTTCTCTGTAGCCCAGGTCAGGCGCTTCTGCCGCTGTTTCTGGTTCAAAAGTGGCTTGACCTGGGGAATGCGGCACCTGTAGCCCATTTCCTGCACACGCCTGTGCACGGTGGCTCTGGATGTTTCTACTCCAGACTCAGTCCACTGCTTCCGCAGGTCCCCCAAGGTCTGGAATCGGCCCTTCTCCACAATCTTCCTCAGGGTCCGGTCACCTCTTCTTGTTGTGCAGCGTTTTCTGCCACACTTTTTTCTTCCCACAGACTTCCCACTGAGGTTCTTTGATACAGCACTCTGGGAACAGCCTATTCGTTCAGAAATTTCTTTCTGTGTCTTACCCTCTTGCTTGAGGGTGTCAATAGTGGCCTTCTGGACAGCAGTCAGGTCGGCAGTCTTACCCATGATTGGGGTTTTGAGTGATGAACCAGGCTGGGAGTTTTAAAGGCCTCAGGAATCTTTTGCAGGTGTTTAGAGTTAACTCGTTGATTCAGATGATTAGGTTCATAGCTCGTTTAGAGACCCTTTTAATGATATGCTAATTTTGTGAGATAGGAATTTGGGGTTTTCATGAGCTGTATGCCAAAATCATCCATATTAAGACAATAAAAGACCTGAAATATTTCAGTTAATGTGCAATGAATCTAAAATATATGAATGTTAAATTTTCATCATGACATTATGGAAAATAATGAACTTTATCACAATATGCTAATATTTTGAGAAGGACCTGTAGGTGCATAATTTTAAAGTGAAAGAAAAAAAATCGATACTTGATTTTCAAATGTTTCTACAAATGAAAATCTGAAGAGTGAAGCGTGCCTTTGTATTCAGCCCTGGGTACTCTATGTACGATGGGACACCAACACTGCACACCAAATGAGCCTTCTCTACCATGAACTATGGTGGTGGCAGCATCATGCAGTGGGACTGCTCTTCTTAAGCAGGGATGAGGAAACGGGTCATAGTTGATGGGAAGGGGGATAGAGATAAATACAAGTCAATCCTGGATGGAAAATCTGCTAGAGGCTACAAAAGACTTAAGGTTTGGGTACAGATTCACCTTCCAGGAGGACAAACACCCTAAACTTACACCTAAAACAACAATGCAATGATTTAGATCAAAGCATATTCATGACCCAGAATGGCCCAGTCAAAGTCCACGCCCAATCTAACTGTCAATCTAACTAAAAGACGGTACTTGCAGTGAACAGTGGTTTAAAAAAGTTACTGATTTAGGGGGACTGAATGTAAATGCATGCCACACACAGATTTCTGCATCGCTTCCATTCCATTTGAAAATGATTAAAGACTCTGTGTTGGTCTATTACATAAAATCTAATGGATATACATTGAGGTCATAATGTCATAAACTGTGGAAAACAGGGGTAGGAATTCTTTTGCGAGGCACTATATGATTCTCTCTACAGGATCACAAACTGGTTAATCTAAGTTCATCTTCAAAGCTGTCCATCAGGGGGAGGAGCCCTTACTGAGGAGTTGAGTTTTGCTTCTTCCAACTCGGCCTGCAGCTCGCTGACTCGAGCCTGCGAGTGTTGGAGCTCCTCCTGCAGCTGACTGATCTTCAGCCTCTTCCCCTTTAAACATCCCAGGCAGCGCTGCATTTCCACACGCAGGAGCCTGAGAGCTTCGTCCTTGGGCAGTTTGGAGTCTGACAGGTGATTCAGAGCAGTTCTGACGAAACAAAAAGAAAAACTGTCATGAATACCAGTGGAAGCTGTGATGTTAGTGTCTGTTGTTAAATCAGACTTAAAGGCGTAGTAAAATCACAACAATCACAGTGTACCTGTGAAGTGTGCCATTTTTTCTTTCGGGTTTCTTCAGTCCCAGATCCATGCAGGATTCAGACAGATGGTTCTCCCAGTCCTTACTTAGGTCAATCGCTATAACGCCATGTTTTAGTGCAGATTCATACAGAGTTATCTGCTCTTTCAGCTCAGCCATATCTTCCTTTAAGATAAAAAAAATGGTTTGAGTTGACAAGTTTAAACAGTCTTTTTCTTCAGGAACCTAAAAATGATTTTGTGGTATGGGAGAAAAACCGGAAAGCAAACCTGTAAAACCTTGTTCATGTTTTCACTCAACGCCTTGGCGGACTGGGCTTGTTGTAGTTTGATCTTCATTTGACTCATTTCTTGTACTGAATCTGAAGAAAAATAAACGAAACCTCAACAACTAACAAGAATATGCAATTGAACGTATTAAGGTCTGCAAAACCTAGGATTTTTAACATGCAAATATATAAAATTCTGTGAAAAAGTAGTTGTTCCCTGAAAGATTTTATTTTGCTTATGTGGTAACTTAAAAGCCATCAGGCCAGCAAACTAATTTTAATATCACAGAAAGATAACCCAAATAAATCCAAAAAGAAATCCTGAAGAGGCAAAGCAGCTTCAGATGATCACTGACTACCACCATGTTTAACTTTTCCAACATGATGTGTTAGTTTTACAGCAGATGTAACGAAACGCATGCCTTTCAAAAATTTACGCTCTTGTCTCATCAGTACTGAGAATATCTGGGAATTCTGGGTAAACGGACCATTGACATCATTTTGGCCTGCAGTGTTATAGATGTTGCAATTGGTTCTCTTGTGACCTCCTGAATGAGTTGTTGATGCCCTGTTGAAGTAATTTTGGTCGTTTGGCCACTCATGTAAAGGTTCACCCATGTTCCCGTTTTCTCCCAAAGTTTAAGAAATGGTTTTGTAACCCAGACTGTATGACAGTGACCTTTTTTCTCATTTGTTTCTGAATTTCTTCAGACCAAGGCACAGTGTGTTGCTCTAAGAGATCTTTGGCCTACTTCTTGTTGTCAGACACTAAATCAAAGCAAATTCCCTACTCAACAATGAGGGTGGGATGATCACTTTTCCCACAAAGAACCCGTTTGGGTAGCTTTTTACCCTTAAATAAAATCATCATTTGGAAACTGCGTTTTGTATTTATTCAGGTTAGCTCTGTGTGATATTAAACAGCTGTGATGATCTAAGACATTTTCTGTAAGTGTGATAAAACGCAAAACAAAAGCAATCTGTAAGGGTGCAAAAACTATTCACAGCACTGTAGCCATTACAAATCTGGACGCTTCACTGACTGGTTTGCAGCAGCTTGGCGCATTGTTGCTGACTCTCCTCCAGGCGCTGGGTGAGAGAATTGACGATTCTGGCTCGCTCCAGTTGCTCTTCTTCTCGCTGACGTTCCAGCTCCTTTACTTGCTGCTGTAACTTCTGAGCAACATTAATCTAGATGCAGGAAAACAAACAAGGTCTGTGGATGACTAAAGTGTACCATCTGATTTCAAAACGATACGTTTCGCACAACTTGTTGATGAATGCATTACTGTCAATATCAACAAAAAAACACTCACCTGGTCATTCAGGGCCTGTGAGGTGGAGTCGAGTTTCTGCTGCAAGGCCAAAAGCGCCGCCTCGTGCTGCTCCTTTATGATGGCGAGGTCTCTGTCGTGCTGCTGCCGTGCTCTGGACAGAGTGTCAGAGCGACAAAGCTCCAACATCTGCTGCTTCATGCTGTCCACTGCAGCATCAGCAACATTCAGCTTCATCGTGTTCTGCAACATGAAATGTAACGGCTTTACACACAAGAAGCTTTTTGTTCTTTGAATGATTTAAATAACAAACAGAATATTTGAAAAAGCAATGGAAGGAAAAATATTTATTGAAATATATTCATGTAATTTACGTCTGTTAGGGTGTTGCTTTTAACTGCAGTTCATAAATGCTTCATAAAGTAACTTTAAACAATGAAATCTAAGAAATGAGCATGGTTTATTGCCTGTTAATAACAGCTTAGCAAATAAATAAAGTGTTGAAGAGTAAAGAAGATGGAAGCGAAATGTGTCAGTAAAGCATTCACCTCCTGGTCTTTCTCTCTGAGGATCTGTACCTGCTGCTCCAGAGCCTTTAGCTTGTTTTGCATTTGAACCTCTCCTCTCTTTGCTTCTTCAATCAATCGACTTGACTCCTTGAAACTTACCGCAAGGCCGTCTTTTTCATCTGGTGATCATTTGTTAAAATTAGTGATGCCAGACTCTTATTGCCAGCACAGTCATATGCAGAATATGTGAGAAGGCAGGACATGGGGAAAGTGTTCCTTTCAAGGCAGAACTAAACAGTGAAAAACCAAATAAATCTGAGGAATCTTCTGATAGACTAGAATTATTTTTATAAACCAAACACTGGGTGAGATTATTTGTTTCATAGAGGTAAGGTTCTCCATACTGTGAAGATAAACATTGTGAAACAAACCTTTGACGATTGCAAACTGATGCTCGATGTATCTCATATTACGGCGGGAATCCTCCAATTTCCGCTCCAAGTCGTCTATTTGCCTCTGTTGAGCTTTATTTAAAACCTGCAGCTGGGCAACTTGTTCCCTATCAGCAGTTTCTGAAACAACCAAGTTATTTAAGATTTATTTACAGTGCTAGTAAAGGCATTGTTTATTAAATAGTCCAAGCTTTTAAAATGAAGTGTAAGTTCTGCAATCAAACATTAGTGCTCCTGTTATATAAAGGTAAATTAGCCCATTCCTCTGAACATCCTAAGAGTGGTTGTGAAAAAAATCACTGAGTCTGTCAAGTAAAGCTTCCTCTAATTAATCTGAATCATTTTAATCCAAACCCCACATGGACACGTTAACATAATATTACAAGGCAATTTGATTTGAAGTTCACTGTATGACTCTAATGTGCTATTTGGCTGCTCAATTATCACATCGGCCTATTAGTTGGTCAGGCTTCACACTTCTCAGCAATTCACCTTCTTGTTACCAATACCAACAATAAAACTGTTTTAAAGAACAAACTTCAACTTATAACCAGGGATGCAAGTGATCGATTAATGAGTTGATCCACAGCTGATTGATCCAATCGATCGACTGACGATTAATTGATAAATGGCCATTTACTTAAAAACCTGAGTTTTCTCTTGTATCATGAGAGTATTTTCCTTAATGTGAAAGGCTAAATTTTATACAATGAGCTGAATTTAAAGGAGAAGCACTTTATAGTATTTCACAATTTCTTGTTCCAGCTGTTTTCTCACACATTATTAAATTTAGACATATTTATAAAATATAACAAAACAGGAACCTATTAGGTTACTGAATAGAAAAAAAGATGAATAAAATAAAATATTTAAAAGACTTGGCATCTCCCATGAACAGAGAGACGTATAACTATCATTTTAAGACAGGGTAAGCTGGCATTATCAGTTAATTGAATCAAACAAATTTTAATCTATTAAACCATTATTCAACAATTAATCGTAAGTCTCTTATTTGTTTAGATCTCTACTTATTACATTACAAAAGGCAATCAAAACCAAGAGTCCTTGGTTTTGGTCAATCCAGCATCAAAACAAAGATTACTGAAACTCACGCTGCGTCGAATCCAAAAATTCCCTCTGCAGCTGATCGAATTGATCTTTTTGCTGAATGGAATCCGGGTGTAACATTTTTGGCAGGTGGGCAGTGAGCTGAGGGTTATAATTATTAACCTTGAAATGATGACCACCATGGTCACCTTGTCCTGATGTTAATTTCTGGAGATCAAAAGGAAGAAAAACAGTAAGTTTGAGGTGAAAATGTTACTGTTTTTCACAGCGTGTAAGTCGTTAAATTTGGGTAAGTCTAAGCTGCTATGAATGTTTGCTAGACAAGTGTTAAGAAAGACAGATCGAAGCCTCTGTCATAAACGGTAAGATATACGTCGCACCAGCAGCACATATAAATGTCCGGATAGTTTTATAAATCTCCACACAGCTCTATAGAGAGGCCAGCATTTGTAGCCCACACATAACAAGAAGAGGAGAATCACTGAAACTCGTTCTCACTGTTGTTTTTGTTACTCCTAAAACATCTAGAACACAATATCATATTAAGATTTCAAAAATTGCCAGTATTTAAGCTAATGAAAGTCCTACTGCGCAGGAAGGTAGATATTACAAACACAATCAATGTTTTAGGAATCTAGACTTACAAAAAGCATCAAGAGCTCTCCTAAAATGGTTGCAGCGTTGAAAATGGATCACTTACTTGGAAATGGGTTCTGGTGCTGTGGTCACCACGGCATTGCTGGTTCCTGTAGCCTCCGTCTCCATTATAATCCACATTGTTTTTGGTGCTCTCAGGGAACAACCTGGGCTCGCACTCTGCAGAAAAATCCCTGGTCTCTGCATATTCACCCGAGTCCATGTTTGTGCATGAATGATTTTCCTGAGCTAGGTGACGATCCTGGTTCCAGCTGCGAGGCAGTAATGCATTATGAGGGTGACTCAGATGTTCGTTAGCGCACGCAGGACCATCCTCGTAGGCATACTCATCATGCGAACCATGATCATGGTCGACTTCATAAGCCTTCAGAGAAACAGTAACAGCATTATGGATGCATTTTGTATTTACTTTGAATCTTGGACAGTATTAATCTAATAGTAAGACAACCTGTGTGTGAGAAGTGGGCTGTGTATGATCAGACCAATCCTGGTTCCACTTAGACTGTGGGCTGAGAGAAGGCAAAAAAATCACATCACCGTACTTGGCTGCAGCTTTTCTGTGTTGTTAGCCACACCTCAAGACCTCCAAATCAGATGTGTTACCTGTTGCTGGTGTTTTTATTGCTGTAGGTAGAGCACTCCAGCTCAGGGGAGGAGGAGTCTCTGCTATCTTCCAGCATGTCATCTGGTAGGTCTGTGAGCAGTTTGTGCAACTGCAGAGACATGACACATGGAAATTAGTCAGCAAGGTTGCTCAGCAACCTAAGTCATAAAGTAACACTGTGTAAGGAAATAACACAGAGAGCCAATCAATAACAACTTGAGAAGCAGCAAAAAGGAGAGTTTTCTCATAAGTGACAGAAAATCACTATTATCAAACAGTCACGGTACACATAGACTTTCCTATAAGCTTTATGAAGATTCTGGGGTTAAACTAAAAGATATTTGTTTTGGAATGAGTATCGTTCAACAAACACTAACCAGCGCTTCTCAAATGCCTACATTTTTACATGAATCAATAACACGCTTTGTAGAATAAAGCTACATTTGAAATTGCCAAATATGATGCCTTACTTATACATTTTTGTGGAATAAAACAAAAAGTCAGAAAAGATTAAACAGGCTTTCTTATCAACCTGTCATGTGCGATGATACATGCAGGCCCTGCTGGACTTACTTCCCACAAGGACTGTTGAATATTCCTCAAATCTTCGACTGTGTCCACGACCGACGGACCCATATCACCACAATTACAACAAAAAAACCTCTGGTTCTATCCATAAAGCTGCAGAATAACCACTAAAATATCCCAGTCTGTCTGCAGAGATGACCTCCTATGTGAAACATTCAAAGTGTGAATGGCATGTTGTCGACTCCCTGTGACATTGCTGCGTTTCGCTCCCAAAGCCCTCCATTGTTTAGAAAAAAAACATATAGCAGGGTTAACTGGGGCAGAAACATTCCAGCTACTGGCAGCAGACATGTTCCACTTGACCAGTTTGTATGTAATAAGTAGGTTACTACGAAGTAAAAAAAAAAAATCAATTCAGTTCATTTTGCATCTCTCTGGTAAGCATCTCGGCAACATTCCTTCCTTCTTCACTGAAGCTCAAACGGGGTCAAGAGTGGAAGCAAGTCTACCCTGAGAGAGGAGAAAGTAGGGAGGCCACAGGGCGGGGCTAGTTTCAGCAGTACACACCTGGAAGGAGGCCTTTCCGTTGAGCCAATAACAGCTCAGACACATGGCGCAACAGATTGTGGGTGTGAAAAGCACAAAGTGGGGGTGGACCTGTGAGAGGGTGGCTGTGATTTATGAAAGTCAAACAATGGCCACTTTAATGCTTCTAGAAACAACACTGTTCAAACAGCAAATAAGAACCTGACCGATTCATCACATACAATCAGATTAAAAGCGAGTAAATGTTGTGTATCATGGCTAAATGAGGTGATGTTTATCGTTTTTATACACAATGCATGCAACTGTGACAGCAGTGGAGAGCTCTCTCTGTGACAGTCTGCTGCATCCGAACCAAACAAAGGGTCGCTGTTGTAGATCTTTTTCCCAGCAGCTGTTCAGACTGAATAACCACTGCTGCCAACAAAACAGTTGATCTTTGAACAATGTCATCTTGTTTTTGAATCTTGGTACACTTTTATTTATTTTGCCCAACACTGCTAAAAGTACCGTCAAAAGTGACTCAACAAAGTAGACAATCTGAAAGTCACTACTAACCCGACTTATTCTTCCTTAACACCTCAGCAATGCCACATCAAGATTTCCCCAGTCGCACTGAAGCAGTAATTAATGCAAACGAAGCTCTAACCGCATGTGGAGCAAATTCACTGTTAAGTACAGTTAGATGTGATGTTCTATATATGAATGCCCCTGCCATCTCTCTGCATGTTGAATGCTGTCTATCATGGAGCACTGCAGTTCAAAACAGGGTATAAATCTCTCACTCATCACTGTACTTTATATCCTCGAGTGAACCGGCCATCATTATCAATCCGTAAACTCGTGCATGGGTACATTTTCATCTTTAAAGTTATCCTTGGACTGTTCCCGCCTTATTTATCCTCCTTTATGTAACTCAGGCACAGACTTCGCTCTCAGGATTTTATCCCATTTTCTCCTTCTGTGGTCCGTTAGCACCATCAGAGAATTTAAATTTATTTTAAGAAAAATAGAGAAATCTTCTTCTGAAAGTTGTTCTTGTTTTTAGTTCATATTTTATTTGTTTATTTAATTTGAGTGGAATGTTTTAATTCTTTGTATTATTTCTGTGTTTGTAACTGTTTTTGTTTTTTTCTTGTAAATGATCTCGATAAATAAATGCTAGATAAAATGAAAAAAAAAACAACAAACCAACATGGAAATACTTTATAGTAGGCTGACATTTCTGTTTTAAAAATCACTGAAGAAAATTTACTGTAGTAACTGAACATTTCCATGATCCTCTAATTTATTCCAATGTACTTGAATCCATGTATAGTTAAAACCAGACATTTACATACACTTTATAATCAGATAAAGACAAATCTTTACTGTCTCACATTAAATCAGACTAAACTTTTCTATTTGTTTATTTTCAAGAATGAGAGGTATTTTTATATATGAACATACTCAAGAATTAGAATACGCATTCCAATGAGGCTCGCTTGTCATATTACAAATACTTTTTGAAAATAACAACCTTTAAGCAGGTATCAAATATACTTTTCATTAAGCCCACATTTCTGTATTAAAATGTTCTTCTTATTGGTCAGATTTAATAAAAGCTTGAAAAATCAGTTTGTGTCTAACTGAGTATTTTTACTTAAATGAAATTTTCAAGAGTATTCTAAATAATAATTCAATATTAAATAAACTTTCTTTAAATTCAGAAGTTTACATACGTTTCTTTAGTTTCTGTTGAAATCGACATTTAAACTATAACTAGGTCAAATGTTTTAGGTATCCTTTCACAAGCTTTCACATTAGTTTGCTGGAGTTTTTACAGATTTCTCCTGACAGAACTGCTGGGTCAGGTTTGCAGAATGCTTTATTCACACCTTTTCAGCTGTAGCAATGTTTTTCCATGTCACTAAGATCAGGGTGTTGTACTGGCCCCTCCAAAACATTAACCCTGTTGTTCTTTACCTACTTTAAAACTAGTTTGGCTGTATGCTTGGGATCAGTGTACATCTGAAAGACCGATTTGTGGCCAAGCTTTAACTTCCTGACTGATATTGCTTCACTATATCCAATTCCTTACTTTTCCTTATGTCATATATTTTTGGGAGTGCACCAGTCCCTCCTGCCCAAAACAATGATGCTGCCATCCAAGTACTTCTATGTGGGATATATGCTCTGAGCCTTGCAAGCTTCCTTCAAATATAATCATCATGGCCAAACATCTTAATTTTAGTTTCATCTGACCACAGGAGGTTGACATGCACGTTTTGCACCAAAACATAATGAGAGAAAATAAATGTCTCTCATTATTTTGGCATTATAAAACGGAAAATATTTTGGAAATCCTAACTGAACTAAAACAGGAAAAGTGTAGTGTCTATGCTATATGCTATATATTTAAATACATAGTAAATATATAGATTCAACTGAATAATCATGGCAGAAAACACATATAGCTGAAAGTGAAGCTGTGGCATGCTGTGTTTTGCACCTCTTGCTCTCTTGCGTAGTCTTCCTGGTCGTATTCGTCTTCATCATGCTGAGTCTGAAGAGCAGCGCTGTCAAAATCAATCGACATACTGCCCTGCCTGCTTGGAAAGAAGAGTAAACAGTTTGGTCAACTTGGTACGCTGTTAAGAGCATCCAGGAACTGCAAAATCGTTTTTTTTTGTTGTTTTTTTTTTTTTGTTACT
The DNA here is from genome assembly GCF_021462225.1 of Girardinichthys multiradiatus. Lineage (NCBI taxonomy): Eukaryota > Metazoa > Chordata > Actinopteri > Cyprinodontiformes > Goodeidae > Girardinichthys > Girardinichthys multiradiatus. The sequence goes on along the minus strand of NC_061795.1, from coordinate 22,970,494 downwards.
AACAGATATGTACATTTGTGACTTACCAGTTGGAATACCAAAAAAGATTTGGAAGTTTATTTTAGTAGCTCATCTAATCAACGCTGCCTTTGACTGCTGAGTGCTGCCCCTGCTACTGTTTACATCTTAAAGCAGCGAACCAACTCAACTAATGTTTGTTGCATTTTTAAATTACAGAGCATGAAAACGCTTACACACAGAACGTTTCTCGTAAACGCAGATTGTGTTGCCAGTACAGAGTTTAACACCACTTTACGAGCATTTCCCCAGACAGTAAACTCTGTAAAGTCCGAAGCTAACTCTGGTTAGCTAGCTAACTAGCCTGTTGAACATCCTGGCAACGTTGACTCGCCCACTTTGAAAACTCGCGCGCATTAGCAGCGCCAAACCCCCGATGAACAAAGAAAACATACTCAATAACTGTTTACAGCATCAAGAATTAGCAGAAATACTATTATTTGACTAATTTATTCGTCCACCTAGTCGAACAGGCATGTTAGAAATGTTTTAGTTCTCGTTTCTCTCACCGGAACCAGGCTAGGTTAGCAACGTCTCCATAGTAACAGCATTGCTAGAATTATGGGTAGAGTAATTGTTGATATTTGTTACTTGTTAATGCTCTTGGGATTGACACTTTTCTCACATATATACATACACACACCCACACACATATAAATGCATATGTGTGTGTGTGTGTATAACGTATATATGCTTATTACAGTATAAGCAGTATGTTATAAGAATTTGAAATGGTTTTTGTAATAACGTAAAAAATATGTATGTTTTAATAATCCTCAAATTAAATTTAAAATCAGGTTAATTAATTAGAATATGCGCTCAACATATATATATTACTATCTATCAGTTTTAACTTCTTGATACATCCTCAGCAACAACACAATGGTTCACTACTGAAGTAATTATATAATCTAATAAATATGTTTTAGGATATTCTATTTACTGTGCAATCAGTAAGTGTTTCTGACTGAAGATTATTATAAAAATGATACAGATATGTTAAACATGAGTTTGCTTCGCCTTCTACGGTGGCCAGTGTAGGACAATAGTTGACGTGTCTCCAGTTCCCTGTGCATTTCCGCGTCTTGCCTCTGTAGCTGTTCCTGAGTCAGCTTCCAATAAACACAGGGCATCTAAATGGGGCCTCAGCTGACCGGAGGTCAGCGGTTTTATATCCGGGATTTCCGTGGGACAGTCAGCTGACAGCAGTCAGGTTGTGTGAGCACTTCGACGAGAAACTGAGCCAAATAATCTCTGAGCAGGTAAACATGGCCTCCAATCCACCGAAATTGAAGATTGAGATAACTTCTAATGAAAGGTGAGAAGCAACGAGAGGGGCTGATTGTCCGGTGTTGAAATTAACAGGGCATCTTCTGTTTACCAATTCTTTTTCTTTTCCTTATGTTCAGGTTGAAAACCTTGAAAGAAAAATTTGAAGCAAGGTTTGGAGAATCTCCTCTCTTCTATACATGTGCACCTGGAAGGGTAAATCTAATAGGTAATTAAATTAAAAAAAATCCATCCATTTAGAAACTTAAGAAATTAAACACCTTAAACGGTTTTGATATGTAAATGATTTTTAATTCGTTTTCATGTTCAGATGGTTCTGTCACTAAAGTGAGTAAGTCTAAACCCACCAAACCACATTTAATATAATGTTAAGCTTCTCAAGTTAGTATATGTTTCTCTGACAGACCAACACATAATGGTGCATAATTGTCAAGTGGAAAGACAAGGATACATGTGTCTTTTTTTCAAATAAACATAATGCATTCATGGCATGCAATCAATACTATGTAAATCACCTTTCTCTGCATTTACTGCGGCAAGTCTTTTTTTGAGGGGGGTCTTTGAGCTTCACACTTGCAATATTGCAATTATTATTATTATTTTTTTTGCATTTACAAAAGCTTTTAACCTTTCCTCTGTAGCTCTTGCTGTAGTCTTAGGGTCACTGTCCTGCTAGAAGGTAAACCTCCAACCCAGTCTTAGGTCATTTGCAGCCTCTAACAAGTTTTCTTCCAGATTGTGTCTGCATGTAGCTCCGTCCACCTTCCCATCAACTCTAACAAACGTCATTGTCAGAGAGGCTTCCCACAGCATGATGCTGCCACCACACGTAATTGTGGAGATGGTGTGTTCAGAATGCTACACATTAGGTTTACACCAAATGCACCATTTTGCATGTTGGCTGAAATGCGCCCCTTCTTCCACGTTTTCCCTGCATGGTTTGCACTGGATTTTATCTAGATTTATTATTGTGAAGGGGGCTGTTTTTTCGCAAAAAAGAAAAAAAAAAAAATCAAACCTTAAAATAGTTGAATAAATAAATGCTTTGGATAACAAATTAAAGCTTTTGGATTGGAATATTAGTACTATTATAGAAATTAGTCAGTCAGTCAGTCATTTTCTACCGCTTATTCCATAGTGGGTCACAGGGTAGCTGGTGCCTATCTCCAGCAGTCTATGGGCAGGAGGCGGGGTACACCCTGGACAGGTCACCAGTCCATCGCAGGGCAACACACAAACAACCATGCACACACTCATACACCTAAGGGCAATTTAGAGCTACCAATTAACCTAACAGGCATGTCTTTGGACTGTGGGAGGAAGCCGGAGTACCCGGTGAGAACCCACGCATGCACGGGGAGAACATGCAAACTCCATGCAGAAAGACCCCCGGTCGGGAATCGAACCCAGGACCTTCTTGCTGCAAGGCAACAGTGCTACCAACTGTGCCACCGTGCAGCCATATAGAAATTAAGAACCTAAAATATAGAACCAGAAATGCTAAAATAACAGAATTACTACATCCAAATTAATAGTAAATTTCCCCCCTAAATAGGTATTTGTTGTATTCGTCTCTTTCACCAGGAGAGCACATCGACTACTGTGGATACTCAGTCCTGCCAATGGCGATCGAGCAGAATATCCTGGCAGCTGTGTCTGTGAACAGCTTGGGGACGATCCAGCTGACAAACACAAATCCTCAGTACCAGTAAGACACAAAGAATAAGGGCACTTTTATTTTCTTTGAATGACTTTAAATAAGGGTTTTCAAATACCGGTGCGGTTTAATTGTATGTTTTCCAAAGGCTTTTTGTCTGTTGATTTGCAGGGATTTTAAAGTGCCATGCTCAGAAGAAATAGTCATAGACAGAGAAGATCCAAAGTGGCATTATTATTTTCTCTGTGGTGTCAAAGGTATCCAGGTAAGGTGTGTTGGTGGTTTGTGATGTGGTTTAATGAAACAATCTTTAAATATCCTACAGTTTTGTATATTGATATGTTTTTCCATTCTCCAGGAGAAGTTTGGGATCGCTCGTTTAGCTGGGATGTCTTGTGTTGTAGATGGAACCATTCCTCCCAGCTCCGGTCTGTCCAGTTCTAGTGCCTTGGTTTGTTGTTCTGGCCTCTTAACAATGGAGGCAAACCACAAGTCTCTTTCTAAGGTGAAAAAAAACCCCAAAACGTTCTAACCAAAACTACATAAGTACCTTGCGAAAATATTTGTACCCCTGAACTTTTTCACATTTAATGATTTTGTAGCAAACTTAAGTTTATTATATTTGACAGTACAGCACAAGTTGCTCAAAATTGTGAGGAGGAAGGAAAAGGATACCTGGTTTTCAAATCATTTTGTTAACGATGATCTGATAATTGATGCGTACCCATGTATTCAGCTCCTCTGTGTCATCTTTTGCTGAAATTACAGCTACAAGTCTTTTGGGATATGTCCCTACCAGCTTTGAACATCTAAATGCTGAGTGTTTCGCCCGTTGTTCTTTACAAAATAGCCCAGTGAGATTAGACATAGAGTATCTGTGAATAATAGTTTTCAAGTCTCTGCTCTGGACTTTGACTGGACCATTCTAACAAAAGAATATGCTTCAATCTAAATTCTGCCGTTGCAGCTCTTGCTGTACAGTCTGTTGCAGCAGATTTATTTCCTAGATCCTCCTCTATTTAGCTCCATCCATCTCACTGACATGACCAGCTTCAAGGTCAAGGTATGTTTCATTGTGGAAACTAACCTCTGAGGTTTTTACTGAACAGCTGCATTTGATACAGAGTAAATGAAACACTGGTAGACTTTACTAGATGGGTAATTACGTGCAATTGTTTTTATTTTGGGGCATGAGAGTAAATGGGGCTGAATACAAATGAACACTACTCCTTTCAGTATGTTTGTAAGAAAACTGAAAACCTTTGCACAAAAATGCATTGCTTTGTGTTGGTCCATCCCATAAAATCTTGATAAAGTATGGAGGTTTATAGCTTAATGTGAGAAAATACTCCCAAGTTCAACAGTTATGAATGCTGGTGCAGATTTGTAATATGTAAGGTTGAGGGCACAATGAATATTTTCAGGCAGAAGATTGTGTCAAGAAATCCTTAAATGGGGGGAGAAAACCCAACAAGATGACCCAAACAATTAAAATAACCCCTTTATGTGTTTACCTTCCCACTCCTCAATGTAAAGGAGTATTTAGTATTTTGTGGTGGTTTAATGTGTGTTTCTTGCCTCGTTGCTTTGTATTTGCCCATGATCCGTCTTCCAGGTGGCTCTTGCGGAGATCTGTGCCAAAAGTGAGCGCTACATTGGGACAGAGGGAGGAGGCATGGACCAGTCCATATCATTCCTGGCAGAGAAAGGAACTGTATGAAGCTTTTTCTTTGACTGAAGCTCTATATTCAGGTGGTTAATGTTTATTGAAATAATAGACATAACTATTTCAATCGCTTTTTAGGCAAAGCTGATAGAGTTCCAGCCTCTGAGGGCCACCGACGTCAAGCTCCCAGAGGGGGCCGTGTTTGTGATCTCCAACTGCTGCGTTGAGATGAACAAAGCTGCTTCTTCTCACTACAACATCCGCGTTGTGGAGTGTCGGATTGCAACAAAGGTGCGGTGTTCCTGGCCAGTAGTTTTGTTTTGCAGTTTTTTGAGTGCCTGCAATGCTGCGCTTGCTTTGTCCTGAAGCTGCAATAAGCTGAGAAAAACATTACAATCTATTTTTGATCTGGTTTTTTAGTTTGTTTTGAGATGCAGAAACGTTCATTCACCCTTAATAAAGTGCAGTAATAACCTAATATTTACACAACTAATTAAGAGAATATTCTAAAAGATGACACTAAGGGTGTGATCTTCAAAAGGTTTGAGTGTACAAAACCACACACAAACCTGTTTGCGTCCGCAAAGCTGATCTACAAACGAGGTGCTAATCGGATTGCCTCCATGAATATGGAAAACATATGATCATGAACCAAAAGCCAAAATTTCTGGGAGGGGGATATGCAAATTTAATTCCTTACCCCCGCAATGCGATTTATTCAACCTGAAATGGATTGCGGTGCTGTTTTTGCATCTAGATTTAGCACATTTGTAATGCAGGTGCTAACTGGGATGCAAAAATGTCTGCTGTCACTGTAGCCAGAAGGAGGCATAGATAGAATGACAGATGACGGAGGGAGACAATCATCTGTACATGTGTCAACAGATTTGGGTTGTCAAACATAAAAATAATAAAAATAGATGAGAACAGAGGATTATCTGTAGGGTTATATAAGCTCTGATTTTGAGCCAATCACAAACAGAAGCCATGAAATTTCGTCTTTGATAAAACTCCTTGCAACACTTTTTTTCTTGCGCCCGGATCACTCCAGCGCACCATCACTGTCAGTGAGATCATCTGCTGCTGATCCCACATAAACCTGATCATGCAAAGGTGTGCACATAACTAATCAAGTGTGCACAACTGTAATCACACATCATGCAAACTACCCACTGTGCTTTAATGTTGATAATATAATTAATAGGAAAGAAATGAAGACATAATACATATTAAATCCTTCATTTGCAAACTGGATGCTAAAATCACTTCTTAACAAGTGAAAAATCACCATTTTAAGGCAGCTTTTCCATGTGGTGAGAGAGACAGTGTATGCTTTACACTTTTCACTAAACAAAACAAACTGCATTATTGACAGTAACATTCTATCATTGCAGAGCAATCAGAGCTGGATCACTTTTACGTTCTTCGAATGTGAACATATGCCAGGGGAGGCTTTATACAGTGAAAAATGATTTTGTGTCAGCAAAAACAATTTAAACAATAAAACATGTTATATATTGTTGAAATATTGGCAAAACAAACTAAATGAATTCAGTACAATCATTGGAAAATAATTTATTTTTATGTGCATGAATGTTCGATTTAAGTTCTTTGCAGGACAATGATGTGATGTTATGCTTTAAATGAGCAAAGGTATAAACATACAGATAACCAACGCCTATAACAAACTATATTTATGTTGCTATTTTAACAGCAACTGTATCATTTATAAAATGTAGCACAACAACCCCTGCATGCTTCAAGCAACACATCTATTGTTTGCCTTTCCTCTTGTTCCGCTGGGGGCAGTAGCAGCACATGCAATTTCCTCATTTAAATAGGGCAGTCTGCACCTCTTTTGCACCTCTTTTTTTTTTACCTCTTTTGTTATCCATTGCATGCACAATCTTTGAAAATTGCCCACTTATTGCACGTGCAATTCTGTTGTCTGCACAAGCAATTTAGCGCCCCTTATTTGGGATCTTTGAATATCAGGGCCTAAGTGTCTCTTTTGGGCCTCAGATGTTGGCGCAGGCACGAGGTCTGGATCCCAGGGGGTTGTTGAAGCTCTCTCAGGTTCAGACAGAGCTGAAGGCCTCCCTGGAGGAGATGTTGGTCCTGGTGGACGAGGTCTTCCATCCTGAGTCATACAGCCGTGAGGAGATCTGTAAAGTGCTGGACATCACCTTGGAGCAGTTGTGTACAGAGCTGCTGAGTGCTAACACTCAGCATGGTGGGTAACTAAAGACATCTGTGAAGTTCTTCACCTGATCTAGCCAAATCTCAGATATACAGTGCCTTGCGAAAGTACTCGGCCCCCTTGAACTGGTCAACCTCTTGCCACATTTCAGGCTTCAAACATAAAGATATAAAATTCAAATTTTTTATGAAGAATCAACAACAAGTGGGACACAATCGTGAAGTGGAATGAAATTTATTGGATCTGTCAAACGTTTTTAATAAATAAAAAACTGAAAAGTGGGGCGTACAATATTATTTGGCCCCTTTACTTTCAGTGCAGCAAACTCACTCTAGAAGTTCAGTGAGGATCTCTGAATGATCCAATGTTGTCCCAAATGACTGATGATGATAAATAGAATCCACCTGTGTGTAATCAAGTCTCCGTATAAATGCACCTGCTCTGTGATAGTCTCAGGGTTCTGTTCAAAGCGCAGAGAGCATCATGAAGACCAAGGAACATACCAGGCAGGTCCGAGATACTGTTGTGGAGAAGTTTAAAGCCGGATTTGGATACAAAAAGATTTCCCAAGCTATAAACATCCCAAGGAGCACTGTGCAAGCAATCATATTGAAATGGAAGGAGTATCAGACCAGTGCGAATCTACCAAGACCCGGCCGTCCCTCTAAACTTTCATCTCGAACAAGGAGAAGATGCAGCCAAGAGGCCCATGATCACTCTGGATGAACTGCAGAGATCTACAGCTGAGGTGGGAGAGTCTGTCCATAGGACAACAATCAGTCGTACACTGCACAAATCTGGCCTTTATGGAAGAGTGGCAAGAAGAAAGCCATTTCTCAAAGATATCCATAAAAAGTCTCATTTAAAGTTTGCCACAAGCCACCTGGGAGACAAACCAAACATGTGGAAGAAGGTGCTCTGGTCAGATGAAACCAAAATCGAACTGTTTGGCCACAATGCAAAACGATATGGTTGGCGTAAAAGCAACACAGCTCATCACCCTGAACACACCATCCCCACTGTCAAACATGGTGGTGGCAGCATCATGGTTTGGGCCTGCTTTTCGTCAGCAGGGAAGATGGTCAAAATAGATGGGAAGATGGATGGGGCCAAATACAGGACCATTCTGGAAGAAAACCTGTTGGAGTCTGCAAGAGACCTGAGACTGGGACTGAGATTTATCTTCCAACAAGACAATGATCCAAAACATAAAGCCAAATCTACAATGGAATAATTCACAAATAAACGTATCCAGGTGTTGGAATGGCCAAGTCAAAGTCCAGACCTGAATCCAATCGAGAATCTGTGGAAAGAGCTGAAGACTCCTGTTCACGAATGCTCTCCATCCAACCTCACTGAGCTCGAGCTGTTTTGCAAGGAAGAATGGGCAAGAATTTCAGTCTCTCGATGTGCAAAACTGATAGAGACATACCCCAAGCGACTTGCAGCTGTAATTGCAGCAAAGGGTGGAGCTACAAAGTATTAATGCAAGGGGACCAAATAACAAGTACTTTCGCAAGGCACTGTAAGGTTTGATCCCCTTCAGCACAACCAGAATCCTGGAGTGTCCAAATAAGAAGCACATTAAAGTCATGGAGTCACCTAGTTAGTCTCCAGACCTCAGTCCTACAGAAAATCTGTAGAGGGAGCTGAAACGTCAAGCTGCCAGGCAGTAGTCAAGTAATCTGATGAATTGGGATAGTCTGTAGAAAGAAGGGTGGGTCAAGATCCCTCCTGAGATGTGTGGAAACATGCTGAGCAGCTACAGAAAATGTCTTAGTGCTGTTCTTGCCAATAAAGGTTTCTCCACCAAGTTCTGACCTTACTTTGATGGGGCATCAAATGCTTATTTTTCTAAATGACAGGCAAACATTTGATTTTTTTGAGTTATTTTGCTTGTAATTTTGACATCCTGTCTCTTCACAGTAAAAGCAAACTACCAAAAAAGTTTAGAAACTGTGCTCTGGTTTGTAGGGGAGCAAACATCAGAGCAAAAGTCAGCAGGGGATGAAATCAATAGACAAGATTTGTATTGCTGTTCTTTTATTTTTATTTATCCAGATTTGTTTTCATTATATTAAACCATACTTTAGCTGCAGAAATAAAGATGAGACAATATCTCAGTTTGTCAGCGTCATAAAACTGGATTTTACTAGGTCACAGACTGTTTAAAAAGCCTTTAAAAATGATTAACTTCAAATTTGCAAATTTTTACCCTTTCACCTCTGTCCCAGTAATGCAATTCAAGCTTCACCAGCGAGCCAAGCATGTGTACGGCGAAGCTGCGCGCGTGATCAGGTTTAAGAGCGTGTGCGACGCCGGATCTGCCGAAACCATAACGATGCTTGGTGAGCTGATGAACCAGAGCCACGCGAGCTGCAGAGACCTGTACGAGTGCAGCTGTCCAGAACTGGACCAGCTGGTGGACATCTGTCTGTGAGTACAGTGGGACAAAAAAGAGATTTTGATAATTGTCACGTTTGATTAAGAGAAATGTATTTCTTTAAAGGTAATGCTGCTAAATGAATTACTCATAGTCAATGTGTAGACAGACCCAGTCTTGTTTTGCAGCTCTTACTAAATAAATAGAAGTTCTTCCTAATTTCCTTAAAATGATTCCACTGAGCTGCTGGTGATAAGATATTTAGACCCTCGGTAAGGAGTTTAACAAACTTTGGGGGCAAGCCAGACTATTGATGCTCCTGTTCTTAGTGTCGTTTAGGAGTAGGAAGACATAATAAACTCTAAATTCACTAAAAATGAATCCGTATCGTGGCACTCGGGAGAAAAACTACAATGCTTACAACTAAGCAACAAAGAAACACCTGAGTTGAGACGGATTCATTTACATCCAGTGCCACCGTGTGGTCAAACTATTAAACTGTTAAACATGAAGTATATTTATATACTGTTTGTAGCAGGAATAAATGCTTGAAATATATCACTCTGTGTGTTAATAATTTACATAATATTTGGGTTTTTCTTTTTGAATTAAACTAAAAATGTAGATAAACTTTTCAATAATATAGTAATTTACTGAGCTGCACCTGTTTAGCTGCTTCCTTTTACAAAAATCCAAAATATGCATTTTTATTTTTACTGCCTTTTATATTGTAATCAAGCTATTTATTTCAGCTTTCATCACTGCATGTATCTGACCCAGTAATACTTTCTTCAGTGCAATAAAACGGCACTTTTCTCTCTTTATTTCTCCCACATCGATTTTTCTCTAAATTTTTCATGAAGATTAATGGTGCTGAAAGCTGATGCTGGAGCGATTCACCGCAACGCTGACTCTTTATCGTTTCTTCTGGTTGCAGGAAGGCGGGAGCCGTGGGCTCCAGGTTGACAGGAGCGGGCTGGGGAGGCTGTGCGGTCTCCATGGTTCCCAGTGAGAAGGCCGAGTCCTTCCTACAAGCCGTGAGAGATGCCTACTATTCGCCCGATCCACGCAGGGCAGCGATGGAGAAACAAAGTTTGTTTGTGACAAAGCCGGGTAGCGGAGCTTCAGTGCTACTGGAGGAGTAACATTTCTAGCCCATGTATGTTTAATTTCCCCCCTTTTTGTTTTTTCCAAATCAACTAAAACAAAGAGAAATAGGTTTGTTTTTTTTACATTCGGGAACTAGAAATGATGTTTAATGTTTTACCTCATTTTACGGATGGGAACAGAGGGGAGAATTATTCACTTCTGTGATATCTATTTTTTGAAATTGTTTTTGTAATTAGTATATTTTTGGAACCTGAGAGATGGTGTCAAATGATTTTCCTCAGAATAATAAAACTCACTATATAAAAGTCCTTTGTAGTGTATAAAATACAGCTGTACTTTGGTAAAGGATACATATATCTCCAAAAACATTTATTTTAAAGGCAAAAAGATAATAAAAACATGACTATAACGAATACTTGTCATACAAGACAAATGAGACAAGTTTCAAGTTGTGAAATAAGACCTCAGACTGAACTTTGGCTTCTGGGCTGTAACAGTGGACCCTTGCTGATCTTCCTGGTTTGAGGTACATGCCAGACAGTGTAAATGAAACTAATCTAATAAAACTTCTGTTTATTGTCGGTTATTCAGCTCAAATATCGACTATTTTATGTGAAAATTGCCAAATTGTTTAATGCTTTTGATGGTAATATTTACTGTTCTTTGAAGTAGTAATACATTCAAAGTGTAACTACAAGCAAATATCGAATTAATCAATCAATAAATGGTCAGACAGCACATAAAAAGTTTTCTTCTAAATTGTTTTAGGACAATGTAGAATCAATAAAGTGTAATGCACTGTGCTTTTAAAAGTGTTCTGCATGGTAAAAAGGAGAACTTTTACTACTTTTGAAATTTACAAAGTTAAATCATTTGGAAGTAATTTCAAGAGTACATGTTGTTCATGTAAATATCCCAAACCTTTTCAGACCTAAATCTCTAGAGTTCTTGGTCCTTTATAGCCATTTTTAAGTGTAAAACACGTAAGTTCACCATGAACGCCAGTGTTCAGGCTTTATGTATGGAACCTGCAAAAAAAACAAACTGGCAGGAACTAAAGAAAGGACACAAAAATGTAAGGAAAGAGAAGAAGAGCATGAGGAAGGTGAAGAAGGACAGACAAGGAAAGAATGACACAAAAAAGGAAGGACTTGGGGAATGAATGGAGGTAGGACACAAGTAGGAACAAAGCAAATAGTAAAAGAATAAGAAATGGAAATAGAGAGGGTAGGTAGCAATAAAGAAAGGAAGGACTGGAGAAAATAGGAAGGACATGAGGAAGGAAGGAATTAAGGACAGATGGATGAAAGAAATGAAAGACGGAAGGACACTAGGAAGAAAGGGACAGAGGGAAGGAAACTATGAAGAAAGGAACAAAATAAAAAGAAGGTCACAAGCAGGACAGGAAGAATATATTATTTAGACAATGGGATAGGGAATAAATTCTGGAAATTCAACCATTTTTCTGTACTTTTTTCCATACTTTTCCAGACCTGGAAAATACTAAAATCAAATCCCAGTAATTCTGGTTTTACAAAATCCTTTAACATTGAAAGTTCACATGATTCATACTATTAGAAAATGAGGTATGCTCCGTCTTGTTTTGAGGTTTGATTTACCCACATGAAGAACACTCAGCTTGTGCTTGGTTTGTCAGATCCATCCAAATGGTAGTGTCCTGCAAGTATTCAAACCCTTTGACCTTTTTCACATTTTGTTTTACATTACACCAAACTTAAATGTAATATATGTGAAAAACCAACACAAAGTAGCACAGAGTTGTAAAGAGTAAGAGAGATTATTCAACATTTCAAATGTTTTCAAAAAGAAAATTCAGAAATGTGGCAAATTTCACTTTTACCTTGGGAAGGAGGATGAAGGTCATTGCAAGGCACATATATCAATACTGTAGGACGGGCTGTAAAAGAATGGATACAGGGGTGGAGGTTCACCTTCTTGCTGGACTACTTCTCTAAATAGACAGCCAGAGCAACAGTGGAATAGCTTAGATCAAAGCCTGCTCATGTGTTAGAATGGCGCAGTCAAAGCCCAGACATAAAAATTGACATTCACATAAGCTCTAAATCCATTGTGACTGAGCTTGAACTGTTTTACAAAGAACAGTCAAAAATGTCTGTCTCTAGATGCACAAGGCTGGTAGAAACATGCCCCAAAAGACTTGGACCTGTGTTTGCTGCAAAAATTGATTGTATGAGGTGTTGACTAAGGACTGTGTAGAAATGCATGCCACACTATGTGAGATTTTCATTCGAGAAACATTTTGAAAATGATGTATTAATATCCTTCCACATAACAATTATGCCCCACTTTGTGTTTGGCCAGTAATATAAAATCCCAATAGAATTTGTTAAGGTTTGTATTTCTAACATGAAAAATGTGAAAAGTTAAACGGGTATTAATACTCTGGTTAGGCACTTGTATCCTTTACTGTTATTTCAGCCTATCTACTGATCCTCTGAAGTCTCTATGGCTATCTGGTGGATCTGGTTTTTCAGGCGAGATGCAAGCGACCTCGTTTTTTCTTTTAAGTATATTTTCTATCCAGCTTGAGCTTTGTGCTCTTCCTTCAAGGGAGCGAGTGGAAGATAGTGTGCTCATTCTCATGTTTTTGCCTGAGGTTATCAGCTCTCCATAGCCTTGCTGGTGGGAGAAGGCATAGGCAGAGCGGCGGGAGCTGGTCCTGCGGATTCGCCTCAGGTTCTGCTCCTGAGGTCCTTGCTTCTTCCTGGACTGCTGCAAATGGCGCACCTGTGATAACAAAGCAAGGAAGGAGGAAGTTTCTCAATTCCTTAAGATTGTCAGATTTTACAGCATCTTCTATACTTATTGGACCCCTGATGAAAATGTGCAAAAAGCCTTAAACACATATATCCTTCATTAAAGTAACACAATCTCACACAAAAAATTTTAATATTCAATTTTTTTAGTTTTATTTATGCTTTACTTTTTAAATTGACGTGAATGTCTAGGAACATTTAATAAGTAATCCTTTATTTGCCCACGTTACTGGTAAACCTGGTTCATAATGAGTTGATTGTGACTTACTAATGCATGCACTGTTACCACACCTTGTCTGTTAGAGTTGGAAAGAGGTCCACTCTCAGAAAGCTTACAACTAAGCCAGGCAAAATGCAAACCACAGTGGTGAGCAGGACGGCCAACCACACGGTCTTCTCCGAAAGACAGTTACGAGCCGTGCCTGTGGAGACAGTGATCAGAAATTGCTTCTGTTGCTTTTCCACCAATCAGTTTTCTTACCACACCGAGTCAAACTCACCAATAAATGGGAAATTATTAGAAAAAATGCCAAACAAGCCATCACTTTGCATTGCTAACAGTATAGCAAAATACACGATCAGGCTTCCCCACACAAACAGGTGATTGACTGCTGTCCAGTAGTGTGTGTCCAATCCAATCTAGTAACAAAAAATCACACATTTAAGTACAGCTTCAGGCTTTATTACTTTACTTCGTGGTCTGCTGTGTTCAGAGACTCACCTGAACACTCACAACGATGACTAATGTTGTTGCAATGGTGACAGCAAACGTCTGGTGGTCAGACAAGTCGGCGCCATCTTCCTTCACCATGACGGAAAAGGCTCCATAGGGAATAAAAAAAAGCAGGAATGACGTCACTATCCCCTGCAGCGTGCAGAGGAAAAACTGGCGCTTGTTGAAGAGGAGGTTCTGTTGGCCGGGTTTGTACAGGCTCGGGTGGCGAAGGCTGTTCTGGTCATTGACATCCTGGCAGAAAGGAGCTGGTAATTAGATCAGTTTAAGCAGGTCCTGGTGATTAAAGTCAAATGCCAACACCATTTGTCATGCGACAGGATGCATAACAAATGGTGAGTTAAAGGTAACACATAGTAACTAAAACCGTATTAGTTGCAGCACATGAGTTAAAGAATTAGTAACGGATTAGTTACATTTATTATGGTATCTATTTTTTAAGTTAGATTCGGAAGGTGCATTATTGGAAACACAGTAGAATGGGGCTACAGTATAATTTGAATATTCACCTGGATGACTTGACAGTGTCTTGAAAAGACAAAAGTGCAGTAAAAGTATGAGGAAGTTGACAAACTGTGGATGTACATTTTTACTGTATCCACAGTAAAAATGAGCAGACAGCTTAAAAATAAATTAATCTTTCATTGTAGCAAGATATATTTTCACACGGAAATATCAAACTCTTAATTTGAGTACAGCCATTCAGTGAGGGAAAAGATCCACATTAAGAAATAAATGATTTTAACAAAACCACTGATGCCACAATCATCAGCACTCCTGCTATTAATATTTGTGCAGCCCTCTTTTGTTAATAGGACAGCACTTTTTCACAAGGATGGAGCATACAAAGAAAATGATCTTCGATCACTCCTCTTTACACAATCTTTCTAGATCGTCCAGAGTCTGTGGGCTGAGCTCTCTTCAGCTCAGCCCACAGGTTCTCTGCAGGATTAAAGTCTGGTCTGGGCACTGAGGTGGCCATGAAAGAAGGTGGATTTTGGGAGCCATTTCTGAATGAATTGGCTGCATGTTATGGGTCATAATCTCAATGATAACCCCAAACACAAAACACCGGTTTCAGTGTTTTGGCAGAATACACCAAATTTTTATTTAAAATCTCCTGCTGGACCTTTGGAAGAAAACAGGCCCCAAGCATTTTAGATATTTTACCATATCTAACAGTGGGGATAATGGGCTGTCTCACATATTTGTTGTTGAAAGTGTCACTTTTAGTCTTTCCTGAGCAAAGCTCATGGTTCCAGGAAACGTCCCAGCTTGCCAAACCACCTGTCAGCATGTAGATAGTTGTTAATAGTTGTTGTAGATCCTTGTCAAGCCTTGTTTTTCACATTATTTTAAATGTTATAGTTATTGCTCTGACAGAAGATTGAGGCAAAGTTGGCCATTTTCTGATTAATGTGGATCAACACAAATGTACCTGACCCAAATGGCGTGCTCTATAGTTTTTCCCCTTTTAAAAAATGGCTTAGAGAAACAGGTCTTATATTAAAAGTACATAGATTATTTGATAAATGTATGAAAATGGAAAGCAGAAATAATGAAAAAGAGGATTAGTTACAATTGTTTTATAGAATAAAGGTGAACGCATAATAGGTAGGTAGCCAGAAAGCAAAAAAACAATTATTTCTTAACGTGTGATTTTATTTTTGCATAAGTGTACTCAAATTAAAGGCTGGATTTTAACAAGGGTGACATCAGGGTGAGATTATCCTACCGCAGTAAAATTATTAGCATTTATTTTAGGCTTTCACTCATCTTTACTGGATGTAAAAGAAATGTGAAGCATGCTGTTGGTTTGAATGACATAAATACATATATTTAATGTTATGTTTGTGTTTTATTATTTTTTTCTTATTTTTAACAATACCTGATCAAAAAGTCCCATTGCAAGTACCGGTAAAGACGTGTAAACAATGTTGAAGAGGGTTATAAACCACTGGTCGTACACAGTCTGTGGAAAGAAGAGCATTAAATGGAGATCATTTATAAAGCTGGCCACAGATTTTGTTATATCTTGAAGTTTTCTTACCTGTGCTGAAAAACCACAGTAGAAGCCGTACCAGAAGTGAACCAGGGTGAAGGCGAAGTTCTTGTAGAAGAAGTAGGCCAAGAAATTACACATTCGGAAGTAGGACCAGCGTCCGTGCACCAACAGCAGCCTCTGCAGGTATCGAAACTGAGCAAAGGAGTAATCTGAGGCCAGAACAGCTTGCATCCCCTCCTGTCCGCTGATGCCTACACCGATGTGGGCGGCTGAAGCAGCACAAGAAAAAGCACAATGTGTGTCACTGCCTTTAAACATTATTTGACTGTTGCACATGCATTTGGCATATTAAAAGCAACATGTATGATGATTAAAAAGCTGAAACCTACAACTGAAATAGGGCTGCATAATTAATCCACATTTGTATGACTTTTCATTTGTTCCTATAATCACACTTCACCATTTTCTTGGACCCATGTCAGCCACAAAAATACACATATGGTGCACATCAAGGACAGTTAGAGACTCTTCAACTGGCCAAAAATATTATTGGCCTGCTGAGTTTGAATGCATTGCGCTTAAAATGTTATATCCCGCCAAATATTGCATGCAAGCAGTACTTTACGATTGCGATATGGCAGACATTATTATGACCACTGTGATTCAAAATATTGTGCAGCTCTAGGGGAAATGCATCATAGTTACATGGTTAAATGGACAAGTTGGCACTAAAGGTTTAGATTCAGCTAACACAGACTTTATATAAAGCTAATGGAGCTCTTGGGGAATGATGAGAACAACAGGTAAAAAACATCTGACAAAATCAAAATGTTAGTTTCAGAAGGAAAGGGATTTATTTAGAGGCCTACAGAAAGTTTAAAAAAAAAGAAAGCAACAATGCTGCATTTCGTCTATGAAGACGATATGTGCCTCTGTTTAGTTGCTTAAATAATTAATAATGTTAAAAAAAAAAATGTTTTATTAGAGGATGGTGAACTTGACTTATCTTCTGCTACCATTTGAAGATTGCCAACAGTTTTTCACCTACTGGATGAATTGACTTTGAACTGACTGCAGAGGTCCTCAAATTACAAGTAATTAAGTGAAATATTTGTAAGTAATTGAGGATATTTCCATAAACTAGGGTAAAGTTATAAATATCTGTTTCCACATATATGTAATTTATAATATGTCTAAAACGAGTAACTTTTTTTTCCATTTGCGCCTTCGGGCACTCAGCATAGAGGCTTCTTCTTGGTTTGAGATTTCCTGGAATAGCAATGTGAGAGTGAGACTGAAATCAATAGTTTGTTTTTAATAATAATGGGTTTCAAACATCTTTAATAAACAATGTTTATTCTGGGTAATTGGATTCATAGCTTTCTGTATGAGAAAATGAGGACAGTTTTTCTCTTCCTGAGCCTTACTTTTGATCATGCTGACATCGTTGGCCCCATCTCCTACAGCCAGCGTGACGGCCCTCTTGTGCCTCCTCACCAGCTCCACCACCTGAGCTTTCTGCATCGGCGTGACGCGACAGCAGATGACTGTTTTACACAAACAGGCCAGATCCAGCAACGTGTGCTCCAGCTGGGGCTCCAGAGCGTGAGCCTGCAGGGCAAACACATACATCACACCTGTTTAACATATTGTTTTATTGCAGCGCTGTAACTTCTCTGCTGAGGCAGCACCAGGCCACAGCCCAATATAGCATTTTCCACCTGGCTGTGGATCATGCACTCTGCCAGAGCTGCAGGGGGTAAAGAAATGGATGTTAATGAAAACTTGTAATAGAGCTGACAGCCCTTAGCAGTCCAGCAGCTCTCTGCTAATTAGACTTTATTTAGTCAGCAGCAGGTAAAGAGAGATGCCACGTTCAGCAGAGAACAACACAACCCGCAATGGCAAAAACAAAATAAAAGACAAGACAACAAAGAAATGAACAGTTTGATTATTCTTACCAGACTGAGGCCATTGATGACTAAGGCATATTCTGAAATTATAGCTTCTTCAAACACTGAATCTTCTGCAAACATTTCGCCCTTAGCAACGTCTCCGGTGCTGCTCACCCGGCTCAGCCCGAGGATGTGCTCCTTAGCACTCCTGAAGAGAGAGGAAAGCTATTTAATAACGTGCATTTTACACGTTTCTTGATTTGTGTTTCTTTTTTTAAACCAGACAACAGAAAATGAAGAAAATGAGGCACTGAGTTTTGAAGACTACAACTAGGGCTCTGTATTTCTCTTTACCATGAAAAGAGCAATAATAATAAAATCTATGTTCATGCCGCAATAAGATTTATTGGGTTTGGCACTTTTTCGCCTCATTTTTACACAATATGAGCATGACATTTCCAAGAGAACAAAACTTTTGACAAAAGGCACTCAGTAAGTAAAGTCAGACTGTCTGTTTTTAGGAAGGACTTCATTAACAGACACATAAATGCACTACATTTATGTGATGCAAGTATGATTCTACTGAGATTAACAATGTTTCAGGACCAGGTTTGGCTAAATATGACTATCTACTTTTCACCGGACAGTGTTATATGATAGTTCTTCTGTTCTTTTTGTAAAATTAATATACGTACAATGTAATATTTATGACATCTGAATGGAACTTTACAGCATAACCGGAAATAACTGGACTCACAGTTGAAAATAAGCCTTTTATAGAAGTACATTGTCATCATTCCTAAACCAATAAGATAATGAGAAATAAAAGTCTTACCGTATCTGAGTCAGATAAAGTCAGATAATAAAACAGCAATCAAACTCACATTTTTTGTGGTCACTGTTTGTTTACATTCACACTGACTTTCAAAAGTATGTATACTCCTTGAACCTTATCAAATGTTTTCCTGTTAGAACTACAAATGTTTTATTGTTTTTTTTTTTTTTTGTGATAGGCCAACACAAGGAATGGCATGATTTTGAAGTAGAAGGGAAAGTATAAACGGTTCTCAAAATCTTTAAAAAATAAAATTCTGAAAAGTGTGGTTTGCATTTATTCAGCCTCCTTTACTCTGATACCCCTAAATAAAACCTGGTGCAATCAACCACCAACCAACAAGAACATGTCACAAGTAAAATACAGGACACAGAAAACATGCAAGTAGAATATCTGGTCTTATGAGACCAAAATTGAACTTTCTGGCTTACATGCAAAATGTGTGGCAAAAAACTAGAACTGCATATTGTCCTAAACATACTGTCCCCTGCATAAAACATGGTGGTGGCAGCATCATGCTGCAGGGGTGCTTTTTTTCAGCAGGGACAGGAAAGCTGATCAGAGTTAATGGAAAGATGGATGCGGATAAATACTAGGCAATCCTGAAAGAAAACCTGATACCGACGGCAAAAGACTTGAGATTGAAGTGGAGTTTCACCTTCCAGCGGGAAAACAACCGTTAATATAAAACCAGAGCTACAATGGAATTATTTAGAACAAAGCATATTCATTCTTTAGAGCGGCCCGGCCAAAGTTCCGACCTAAACCCAATTAAGAATCTGCGGCAAGACTTGAAAATTGATTTCAAGAACAATCTGACTGAGCTTGAGTTGTTTTGCTAAGAAGAAAGGACAGATTTGAAGTTTCAATCTCTAGATGTGCAAAGCTGCAGAGACCTTTTCAAAAAGGCTTGCAGGTGATACTGCAGCAAAAGGTGGCTCAACCAAATACTGTCTAAGAGTAACTGAAATGCAAACCACGCTTTTTAGATTTGTATTTCTAAAAAAAACTTAAAAACATGCATTCTTTTCCTTCCCCTGCACAGTCCTGGACTACATTTTGTTGGTTTATCACAAAAGATTTGTGTTTGGTTGTAATGTGAAAAACTTTTTTGAAAAAAAGCTCAAGTAGTATGAATACTTTTGCAAGCCACTGTATATTTCAGCTGTATACCTTATAGTTTTATTTTTTTATATATTTACTTTATTAATTAAAAAATTTCAATGTTTTTATATCCAGTATTTATACTGCAGATTTTCAGTCATCCTGGACATGACAATCCTAGGTGCCTCCAAAGGACCACAAAAGGCTCCTCATCCAAAAAAGAAGTCCACTTGGTTACAACTTAAGCACTTAGGATTTTTTGCATTTTTTATTGTGGTGCTAAAGTTTTATTTGGTTAGAAAAGAACAAAATATCTTCTTCTGAAAAACACATCAGACCTCCCCTGGGGCTATTGTTGTGTGCCTTTCAGGGCATTGTGTCAACATGGTGAGTTACCTAAGCTGCTGCTGCACCTCCAGCTGCGCCAGTCCAGAGATGATAAAGACCTCATTCATGTCGTCTCGCAGCATGTTGCAGGAGTAGCCAATGTTCATCGCCGTCTCTGAAACCACACAGTTTATAGATCTGTAACTCTCCACAGATACAGTACGTAAGCAGCTATTCATCATCAAGATTTCTTTACTTATTAACTACCTAGTTTGTCTCCTGTTAGGACCCAGATCTTGATGTCAGCTAGAGTCAAACAGGCGATTGTTTCAGGCACTCCTTCTTGAAGTTTGTCCTCTATTGCTGTGGCTCCAAGAAGCTTCAACCGAGTCAGCAGTGAGTCTGTAGCTGCTAAATAAGACTCATCGCTTCAAAGGTGAAAAAACAAAAGAATGTCAATTTTACCTTCATGCCCTGCTCGATCTCCTCGTAGAGAACAGCCAGATGTTCTTCACGGTTCTCAATCACAGTGCTGACGTAGTGAAGCTTCTTCTTCCAGACCTGATAATATTCTTCATTAAGGTCTTTGTAGGCAAGAGCTAGTGTTCGAAGCCCTTCTCCTGCAAATGCCTGTCAGGAAATGAACACATTCAACAGTTTTGTAGTCAATGATAGTTTTAAAAATCAGTCAGCTAATCTAGCTGAACTAATACTGTAAGTAATCAAAGCTGCACCATTGCTCTTTTTTATTCTTTAGCCAAGATGCTAATGAGATCTGAAAACATGTAATTTTTTAAAGTATTTAAAGAAAACTGGGTGACAGAGTAGATCCAGCTGGGTTCAATGACTGCAGGAGCCTTCACAGCAAAGAGATGCATCATGTGACTTTAATCTGTTCAATTAGACTATAGTCCACAATCTGTAATCCATATACCCAGTAGACTACCATAATGATCATTCTTTTTCACTGTTTTTGTCTGCATGTTATAGTGAAGCAAATATATATAATTACTAAAAGAATAAATCAGATCAAATCAACATACCAAACAACACACAAACAGCATGAATGTCAATTATACAAACTTTTATTGTATTAACTTTTATCCTGTATGCCAGGCAGGTACAGCGTATCGCTTCTTCCATTTAAAGAATGACTCCCATCCTTTTTGCAGCAAGCTTTAGCTTCTTCTGTCCAGATGGAGATTCCCAGCAACATTATAAAAAACAGCTTTGTTCCTGCAGTTATTGAATTGAATAAGGTGTAGAGACACCTTAATGTAGACACATCTTAATGGAATATGTGTCATGTCAATATTTGTCATTTAATGGGTAAATTCTTTTTTTTTGTGTAAATTTAGATGTGTCCTTCCTTTCAAATGTCCTGACTGGAGAAAACATGGGTACCTTGAGCACTTTTTAAAACTATGTATTAAACCAGATCCGTATATAATAAAGCATCCAAAAATTGCAATTAACAGTAACGTAAAGTGCAGTACAAATAAAATGTATCATTATTATTAATGAAGCTCATTTTAAGGTCTGGCAATCATCTCAAGATCCCCTTCCCGGTGTTCAATAACCCACAATGTGGTCCTGTCCTAACTATGGGAACCATGAAGTATATACTGTATTGTACAGGACTTTTATGTTACAGGATAAATCAACACAAAGTATTGTGTAAACAGAGTCCACCTGTGTGTAATTTAATCTAAGTATAAATGCCGCTGGTCTGTGGAAGTCTTAGATGTTTGTTTAACATTAGTGGACAAACAGCATCAAGATGACCTAGGACCAGATGCAGCCAGGGCAGGGATAAAGTTATGGAGAACTATAAAGCAGGATTGGGTTATAAAACAATATCCTGAGGTTGGAACAGCTCACAGAGCTCTGCTCAATCCACCATTTAAAAATGGAAAGAGTATGGGACAAACTTTCCAAGACATGACTGATCACCTAAGCTGCTAAGAGAAGAGAACAATAATCAGTGTCAGCCAAAAGGCCCATAACAGGAAAGCTGCAGGGATCCACACATCAGGTCGGACAATCTGTCTAAAACTATTATTATTAAACCTGCAAAGGACTTGAAACTGGAGCGGAGGATCACCTTCCAGCAGACAAACAAACCCTAAACATTCAATCAGGACTACAAGGGAATGGTTTAAAGCATGTTCATGTATTAGAATGACCTAGTCAAAGTCCAGAACTAAATCCAAGTGACAGTTTATAGCAAGACTTGATAGCTGCTGTTCAAAGAAAATGTATCTCATAGTTTTCCTTTTTTTTTTGTTGCAAAGAAAATAAAGTAAAACTTTGAAAAAAAAATTTAAAAAACAATGTTTGATTTGCTTTTTCCTCCCACTACACCAGTATCTCCTGCATTTAATTGGTCTTTCACATAAAACCCCAATAAATTATACTGAAGTTTGGGATGAAAAAAGTTCAATGGATATAAATACTTTAGGAAGGCACTGTAAAACTCTTTTGACAAGGCAAAAAACAAAAACAAATGTATACACAGGTTCATCAAAGACTCATTTAAATGTTATTTCATAACTCAGATAACACCTACACTGAGGTGTTCTGAGGTAGTGTACATGAGGTGTTCACTGGATGGCTCCAGACGGTCAAAGATGATTGTGTCCGCCCCCTTGCAGTATAGTTTAATCTGACCTTGGGGACTTCTCACTGGATCAGAAAACACAACAAAGCAAGAACAAATATGGCTTTTTAAAAAAAACTCATAAGGATAGACACCAAATAAGTAGATCACATGTCGCATCCAAAGAACATATTTAAAGTGAGCCATTATTCTCAGTATGCCGAAAGGGACGTTAAAGGATTGTACACAGTGGTGTCATGTTGACTACTAAAGCTATTATACGTAAAGACCTAACCAATGACACTCATTCTCTTGCGCACGTTGTTGAAGTCCAGTATAGCCAGCAGCTCGTAGGTGGCAGCTCTTCCCATCTCACATAGTGTGATGGTTTCTGGTGTTCGAGCTCGGAAGACAAACCCAAAGTTTCGAGCTGTGGTTACCAAAGCTCCTTCATCGGGTGACTGGGCCTGGTACACCAGATTCCCTTCATTTAAACAGAAATAATAATCTGAGAAAAAATCCTAAAAGACATTATTTTAACACTTGTGTGTGTAGCTTTACCTTCGCTCTTCTCTTCTGGCATGACGGTGTGGCACAGAGCCAGCAGTCTGAAGAACTCCAGCACTGCAGAGTCCTCCTGTTTGACAGCTTCAACCAGGCTAGAGTCGTAAAACTTAAAGCCTCTGTCGCAGAGCGGGTTAAAGGAAAAGTCTACACACGCCGTTTTCTGAGGTCACAGCAACAGTGGGGGATTTTAGAAAACAGCAATCTTTCATTCATATCCGAAATTAGACTAACATTTGTTGGAGAAGATAAGAGATAAAAGAAAAAACTAACAGATACTGTATTAAACAGGCGAATAATAAAAAGCAACTATAGATCCACTGCATAGTAATGCTTTTTTTAAGACACTTGTTGACAAAGAAACACGAAGAATGTTGATATCAGAACTAAGAAAAACATACTGATTAATATCTGAAAAGGACAATAAATTCAGGCTGAAAAATTACAGTCAGCAAAATGGCAAAAGTTTAGTTTCTGGACATTTAATTATTTCATTAACCTGGTGCAGCTTTATACCCAAGAGACTCATAAGATTATAACTCTATTACTCTGGGCATCCAGAGGAGGTGCTTTATTTTAATGCATCAGATGACTCCTTTGAACAATCTCAGTGTTTCTGACAAGCCTCATGGACCGTGTGGGTGTCTTGGTAAGAAGAGTGGATTTGTCACCAGAGCCCACTCACAAGGTGTGTAGGTTAGACTGGAGAGTTATTTGTAGAACATAGTTTTTAATTGTTTCATTCATTTCATAACAAAATGGTGGAGCTTTAAGTATTGCCTGAAATCCACAGGTAGATAAAGCTATATGACTTTTTGTAGATTTAATTAAATAAGCAATATATATAGCTTATATACAGCAAATAGATTTAAAGATGAGCTGAGCGCTGAACTGATAAACAACACACATTTTATGTGGATAGCCCCAAACCAACTCAGCTTAGGCTAGAAAGATTACGATGAACTTCATCTTTCAGAATGAAAACGAACCAAAGCACACATGATAAATCCCAACAAAAGAACTGCTTCAGGAGAAGAAGACTAAGGGTGAGCTGAAGAGAGCTGCACACAGAAGATGTTCTCACAGTCTCACAGATTTGGACCATTTTAACAAAAAGAGTGGGAAAATATCACCAAGTCAGGATGTGTCATGCTGAGAGACTCAAATCCAAGAAGATTGAGTGATGTAGTAAAGTTTTAGTTTGGGGATGTGTGACACTTATGTAACCACATTATTTTTATTATTTCTCCCCCTAAGAGATTTCTTTAGTGTTTTAAAAATAATAGTGTTTTTGTTCGTCTTTCCAGTGACTAGTAGGGAAGGTCTGAAATGATTTATCCTGATCTAATTATTCTCTATCATTTAAAACAGACATTTTAACAGGGGTGCACCCTTTCTCCATTCCTTGCACAAAAATTAGCTCCAAATAATTAGTGTGCACTCATGTACACAACGCCTTTGCATTTATTTTTATATTCACTTCTCAGAGTTTCTATAAGTTTCACATATGCTTAAAAACAGTAATATCGTTGCTTCGTCATGCAGAGAGACAGTGAGAATACAGCTGAGGCTAATGCGCCATGCTCCAATTACTACCCTGAAGGACAAAAATAGGAAATGCAATAATGAAAGCACGAAAGTATAAAAGAAATATAAATGAGCGTAATGAAGTTGTTTATTCCCATCATACCTCTGTAATTTCCGCCTTCTGGTTGAATTCATCATAGACATCACCTTGAGAAAAAAAAGATACATTAGACACTTCAGCATCTTGTCAAAAACTGAAAAATTATCCAAGCAATTTTCTTGATGGTTTCTTAAATAAACAGTACAGTGGATTTAAAATTGGATATTTTAATTCCACCTCAACCGAATTTTACTTAAAAAATAAATAAGACGAGATGGAAATGTTTTTCCTTGATCTCTACTGAATCTCACTAACTGTTTTGTAGTTGTAACCTTCCTGCATAATTAACCAAATCAAATTATAACAAAGAGCAACATTCCTCACAAATCCAAGAAAACACCAGAGCTTTCATTGTTGTCCGTGTTGCAGCCTTTCAAAACAGCTGTTCTTTGATGGAACATGGCATATGTTTAAGGATGTTAGTCCCTCTGGTTCCAATGCAAAACTTGTATGTTTCATCATTTTTGGGGGGGGGGGGGGGGCATTTTTGGTAGCTTTTTTTTCACTGAGAGGTTAAAAACCCATGTAAGAACATCACTCATACCATACGTCTGCCCATTAATGGAGCACTTGCTGAAAACCATGATGTTCTGCGTGAGCGTGCCGGTCTTGTCGGAGAAGATGAACTCGACCTGCCCGAGCTCCTCATTCAGAGTGGTGGTTCGAGCCTCGGCTGAGGTGTTGGTCTGATTGTAGTACATCTTCTGATCCCAGTTGATGAAGAAGCTGTGTCCGAGACGCAGGACCTCCACACTGAAGGAAGGAGTGAGGAACTTCTCAGACAATGTTTTTTCAAAAAACCATTGCTAAAAGATATATTTAAGCTAATAAATGAAAGTATCTAAAGGAAAAAGGATTATTTTTACCTTACATACAGCGAAATAGGCACAACAGTGTTGAGGATGATGATGTAGGACCAGAAGGTGAGGAAGCCAGAAAAAACAGCACTGCTCTGAAACTCATCCCATGGTAGGAATAGTTCGAACTTTCTGCCGGTACAAGTCTCCCATATAGTGTTTCCTATTGCCAAAATGACGCCCATACAGATAAGGAAGGCAAAAATCTGATGAAAGAAACAATACAACAGTCTTTACAATGGTTATATTGTCCACTCTTAAGTCCAACCCCCAGTACTGGGGGCAGAATTTAAGTCTTGTTTTCTTCTACTTTCTTTACTGCAAGTTCCATTAGTTAAACATGAACATATGTGGTATCCACAGAAATAGTAGAATCTTGGCTAAAAGCTGACATAAACCATTTTTACACCAAAAACAGTTAAAACTTAAGGCAGTTGAATCAGAAAATAAACAAACTCCACAAAATTATGTAACATCAAAACTCAGACTCAGCTGTTCATCACACGGCTTCTACACACACGATCAGCATGTCTGCTGTAAGCAGAGAGCTCACAGATTGTAAAAAAAACATTTTGTCGCAATCCACCCAGGTTTTACTCAACCAGCAGCAAAGAAAGGCCAGAATTATTACTCCCATTTGAAAGACATAAATATTAACATAATGTTTGTTTAGATAGAGTATGTCATTTCTCAGAAAAATTCGGTTAGATTTGCGCATATTATTTTGAGCTCAAACAAAACCCCTTTGGGCTTAAGAGGTTATGCTTAATAACTACTCAAAAACAGGAGTGAATCAGATACATTTCACTTTCAGTTTAGTACAACATTTTATGATGGTGTTGCTTTGTCAGTTTCAGGTTTTGTTATATAACACAAAGGCAACGAATATTTTGCAAAACTTTGTTTAATTTTAACCGTTGCTTTCAGATAACGGTCCGCCATCCTGTGCAAATATCCCAATGCAGCTATCTGTGCACTTTGTTTTGTGCAGTGATAAGAAAACCTACACAAAATTGATGTTTATGAGTTGTGCTGCAACTATTCTGTAGTTGCATTTAAAACACTATGAGCTAGCAATTTTCCTCCGCCTCCCTCCTCAATGCCAAACACAATTCAATTCAATTCAGTTTTATTTATAGAGCGCCAATTCACAACACATGTCATCTCAAGGCACTTCATAAAGGGTTTGGAATGGTGTAGCGTTGTTGGGGAGGTAAGAATAAGCTACTGAGTGTTAGTTTGGCCATTTTATAATGGGCTATGTGTAGGGGTACTAAGTAAAATAATAAACTGATAAAGTTTGTTCTTCTAGAGCACACTCGTGGCCATTGTTATACTAAAAACCACAAGGATTGAGGGTACCTCTCACTGTCAGACTGATTATAACCATTGGAACAGAGAAAGGGTCGCACAGGTAGCAGAAATGGAGTGTTTGAAGTGTTTGCACCTCAACCATAACTTAGCTAGTTTAGGCTAAACCAATGTCAGCCCTTCTCTGTGACAGCTTTAAAAGTTCATTTTGCATTTTAATTCCAGGGTTACAAACTCACAATATTCCTTGCTCATGGAGCAACCAACCTATATGTGCGATTTGAAGGTACGCATGTTCTTCTCCCCAGCTGGAAGTCTTACTTCAAGGGAAGAGTAGGGTGTAGCTATCTCTTTGTGCAAGGAGCAACTGCTTGGTGAGATCCTTTTTTGTTGCAGACAGAGCAGTGGAAGGACACCACAAGCTTAGCAGTCTCTGACCAAGAAGTGTTACGTTAAATTACCTGGAGCGGTGCCAGCGAAATGTAGGCATGATTAGGTTCAAGCCTTGGCACGTTTCAATTGAAATAGGTTTATCTGGAATCAATAGCAGTAAAATATTTCAAAAGAATTCAGTGACACATCAATCTGTATTTATAATGTGTATAGTGGGTAAACAATCTGAAGCGAATCCTACATCAAAGATAACTTGCGAAGAAGATATAGGTGTTTTGAAAAGGCGTTTATAAAAATAAGAACAATTTCATACCCATAAAACTAGTGTGTTCATAAGTTTATCAATACTGGTCCTTTTTAATTTAGTCCTTCCACAATTCTGCATCAGCTTGGTTTGTAGCCCTGATAAAAGGAAACAAAGACAACTAGTTCAACTTAAAGAACATTAAAGAGCTGAGAAACAACAAACAACAAGACAACGCTCACAGATACGGAGTTTAACAACATTAAACGATAAATATTACCAGCAAATATGACCATTCCAAAACACCACTCAGTGTTTTTGAGAACACAACCTCGCAGAAGCATTTTGTCATTATCCAGAGAGTACTTATTGTCCTTCCAGTACAATGTTCCTGTGAATTTATCCAGCTTGTTGTTTGGTGGTTCACAAATGACTTCTCCTGAGAGACAACAGAACAAAAGGGAATCTGAGCAAACTCAGACTGCAAGAACGGTAAAAAGGAAAAAGGATAAAATGCTGTGTAAATATAAAAACACTATGCAGCACCTTACCATCAAAGTCCATCAGTTTTGAAACATCTTCCAAATCTGAGGTTACACTCAAGGCTTGACGGACTTTCAGATTTGTCTCGCTGTTTGAAAAAAAAATGACCAAGCTTCTGTTAGTTTCCCCCGTCCAGCTCAGTTGTAAATTTGGATTTTCTTTTTATCATTTATATAACTTAGTGCAGCGCTCACCCATCCAGCTCAGCAGTCTCAATATAGCACAGGCCATAAGGCTCGCTGCTGCACAGAAGGAGGATATCTGCCTGTGAATAGATCCAAATGAAACAGTCAGTGGTGAAACGAGGCAATAAATCAGTCTGTATTACAGAAGCTGCAGCAGGACTCTGTAGCCTAAATCGAAAGCTTTCACCGTTTTTATGTCTGGATATAAAAACAAAAAGACACATTTCAATAAAAGCAAAGACTGCACAAAAAATAAAAAAAGAAACACCCAGATTAACCAAGTTTGAAATGCCATTTGCGGTATTCATACCCTTTAAACAAACCTCAGATAATTTTATTGGGATTTTATACTACAGAGTGACACAAAATACTGCATAAATGTGAAGTTCATGAACAAACAAACATGCTTCTCAAATCTGTGTACAAATAAAATCTGAAAAATTGGCTGCACTGGATTTTATTTTGGGATATCAGCACGATGGGGGGTAAATACAAATAGACTCCACACTTTTCAGATTTGTATTTGTAAAAAATTTTGAAATCCAGATGTTCATCCATTTTCCATTAACTTCACAATCATGCACCACTGTCTGTTGATCTTTCACATAAAATTCCAATAAAATACTTGAGGTTTGTGTTTGTAAGGTGACAAAATGTAAAAACGTGACCAATATTTTGGAAGGTATTATACATCTGTGCCAATGGTGGTTCTAAACCAAATTTACCAGGGGGACCAAGGAGGGGCCAGTGTTTTTTCATGGGGACACAGAAGAAAAGATTTAAAAAATAACAGGGCAATATTGCATCGTTTTATTTATCAGTTACGGTTTCTGTGCCACCATATATCAACATAAGAAACTGATTTAGTGTTATGTCTTCAGTACAGGGGGCATAACAGGGACCAGGACCAGTTCTACAGGGGCACTGGCCCCTATGGGCCCCTATATAGAACCGCCTAAGGTCCATGCATTTTACTTACAGCGACAAACTGATTATTCTCAAGTTTGATGATGTCCCCCACCCGAACATTCATCCATTTCTCCTTCTGTAAACTTAAACAGATAAAGGACCATGGTGAGTGGGGGTGTTTGGGGTTTTGCAGTTGTTGAAAGGATTTGACTGAAGTACCTTCCTTTGATGAGAACCTGAGACTGGCGGTTGTTGACTTGCTGGTCGCTCTTATGTCGAAACTGAAATTTAAAAAATATGTGATAATTTTCGCAAAAGATTGCTGATGATTAAAAGTAATTAGAAGGGAAATCGTAGTCCCTACATAGTCATCTGTTGCATCTTTGACAGCCGTGATCACCAGCACCAAAACCAAAGGCACGATGGTTGTGAACCAGGACAGAGAAGAGATTTCTGGAATTAACTATGAAGAGAATCTGCATAGGTCACTTTGCTTTAACCTGAGCTTCAAAAGATCTACATTAATGAGCAGAATGTTTGTCCTACCTGAAGTATCAGCAGCACAACAAAGTAAGCATTGGCCACCCTCTGGAACTGCTCAAACAAGTTGATGGGCAGGAAGGTGAAGATGTTGTACTTTGAAGTCTTAATATGATTATTCTGCACAAGATAAAATAGTATGGGCTTCAGTTGCCATGAGCAAAGCCTAATAGAACTGTGAGGTCCACTTACAGCATATGAGAACTTCTCGTTGTATTCCCGTGTGTTGGCTTTCACACGACGTTCCTTCTCTGCAATCACAAACCACATGGTTTTCCTCAATATGATATGAAACATGAATATTTTATATCAACTTCAGTTTTCAGGCTCTGTTAGTGAGACAGATGATGATTCAACAAACAACTTCAATTATTTTTTTAAATACACGAATTGGGTGCAAGTTTATCATTATTATTTTACATTTTCTATTATCCACACATTGTCAAAGTTACATAGAGGTTCAAACAATTACAAACGATGACACCAATATCTCCTTAAATGTCCCTCAGCAAATTACCGCATGCGTTTTGCTGTCATCAACAGCATCTGGAGTAATTCTCTCCTACTTGCAGGAGTTTATTTAAACTATTTGGTTTCCTGGAATGGAGCCATCTTTTAAGCATAGCCCACCAAAATGTTATTTTTTTATTTTTTTATATATATTTTTGTGGCACTAGAGGCCTTTGATTTTCATTTTTTCGACAGTAGGTAGACAGAAAAGAGGGCAAAGAGAGGGGGAGACATTCAGCAAAGGTCACCAGGTCCGGCACTCCAAACCAGGACAGCTGCATCGAAGACTATAGCCTCTACACA
The DNA here is from genome assembly GCF_021462225.1 of Girardinichthys multiradiatus. Taxonomy (NCBI): domain Eukaryota; kingdom Metazoa; phylum Chordata; class Actinopteri; order Cyprinodontiformes; family Goodeidae; genus Girardinichthys; species Girardinichthys multiradiatus. The sequence goes on along the minus strand of NC_061795.1, from coordinate 22,939,828 downwards.
TTGTCACGCGCTTAAGGTTAGGGCTTTGGTAATGCTGTTCAGGAAGTCATCCAAAAATAGTTTTGATGTTTTTTGGGACTGTTATCCTGTTGGAGCACCCAACTAGGTCCAAGTTTCAAACATTTGACACAAACTTTCAGCCTCAAATGAAAGAAAATTGGACCCAGTTGGACCAGTGCTCAAATTGATGATAAAGTGGAAGATGCTGGAACACCGGTGTCACTTTCCGCAGTGAAGCCAGTTTGACATCAGCATGGACTGACAGGGTGCCGAACCACCAACCATCAAGCATGACGGTGGCAGCATCATGCTGAGGGTCTATTTTATTGCCAGTGGTAATGCAGCATTGCAGAAAGGTGTTGAAAATATAAAGGTGGAGGAATACCTTCAAATTGTTCATCTTACCCTCTAATGATCACTCAGCCCATTCAGACTCGGACACAATGATCCCAAACTCACAATCAAACTGGTTTTAGAATGAATAAAGCAGGCCATCCTTAAAGTACTGGAATGGTGCTGGTTAACCCTCTTAAATATTTATGGATTATGCTTTTAAGTAAATCTTGTTTGGAAAATTAAAACATTTCTTGTGTAATAAGTCCTCACTCAAAAAAGTGTGGTTCCAAAGAATTATGAAATAACCAAAATATTATGATATTCATGCCCAAGATTCTGACCAGAATGACCAAATTTTACGTTCACTTTGCAGCACCTCTATAACCCCAATCATGTCTTCCTAAACTCAGCAGCATAACTGTGCTTTGCACTGGAGTTGAAGGTAGGCGGGTTACACCCATTTTTTTAAAAGTCTGACCTTAATGCTAGTTTAATTTGATCTTGGGTATTTGTTAAATGAATGCCCCTGAAAAACTGGCTCCAAAACTGCACACGTTATATAATAAAAAGATCACCATATTTTTTTTAAATAATGCATCATTCAACAGCTTCATTTCCATTCGGGAAGCAAAAACAAAATGTTTGAAAAGCAGCTTTATTCAGTTCTATTCATTTCTAGTCCTCCAAACATTAAGTAGTACCTTCAGTTCTTGAACATATAGATTCTGACATAACGTAACCATGTATCTGTAATTGTTTGCAAATATTAGAAGCTTCTTGTCATCAGACACCATCAGTTGGGAGCAGTTATCAACAGTTGTCTCCCTCTCAAGTGCTTGTAGCTTCATTTTAATTTTTATCTAATATATTGTTTGAACAGATGATTCAGAAATCTGGAAATAAACTTTCATAAAGGAAAAGTACTCCCTACAGGGTTACTAAATGGGAAAACTGGAGAGGTTTCACAGCAGATATGACAAATATTAGTCTTTTAATGTGTGTGTGTGTGTGTGTGTGTTCCTGTCTTGGCATCACAGTGAGAACCATTTTCCCGATTTTACCATCAAATTGAGGACCGTTTGTACCAAAGTGAGGACATTTTGCTGGTCCTCACGACCTATTTTGCTAACGGTTAGGTTTAGGACTAAGATGTGAATTGACTTTAGGTTAAGGTTAGGGTTAGGTAAGCACTGGTAATAGTTAGGTTTAGGGTTATTGTCAGGGTTAGGGCATAGAAAGGGTTGAAAATGACTGAAAATCAATGGAAGTCAACAGATGGTCCTCACTACATATAGCAAAACAAGAGTGTGTGTGCGTGTGTGTGTGTGTGTGTGTGTGTGTGTGTGTGTGTGTGTGTGTGTGTGTGTGTGTGTGTGTGTGTGTGTGTGTGTGTGTGTGTTTTTTTTAACTCTCTTATTGAGAGCACTAAAAAAAAAGACCATTGGGCTTTAGTCTGATGTGTGTCCAACCAATATATACTGGCTAGCATACCTTCACCTGAAGACTGGACATTAATTCAAGGAACTCTTATCTAAGCGTGGGCATGTATGAGATTCTCACAGAACGATAACCTTGAGTTAAATACCACAGTTTCACTGATTTAACACTAAAAAAGTCAACTTATTGTTCAGAATATTATATATTTTTTGGCTGTTCCCTTTATTAAATAGTAACAACGGTATAACAAATTAAAATTAGTTAGGCTATCTGCCGCTGTCTATTTTACTGACATGTTATTAACATGATTGATGGGTGGCTCTTTTACTTTCAACAATATGACTGTCAGAATATATTTCCTAACTACCGAATTTGCCTCTCCTGTGAGCGAGACGAGTGTGTAGTTGAATTTTTTTCAGGCAGCTGACTTGGAGGTGCACAGCAACAGATGTGGGAGGGGCAGCTGTGGATAACCCTATGATCCTTAAAGCCATGGAGAACTCCACTAACTCTGACACTTTTTTTGATATCTCAGTATGATTTAAGCGGTTGGAAAAGTGTGATGGAGGATATTAGAGGTATTGGAACTGTAACTTTTTAAAAACGTTGGAATAACTTGATGGTGATAACCAGTTCAGGTCTACTCGTGTTCACTAGCTGGCACTCCACAAGGTCAGAAATTAACGTTTTATAACATATTTATACAAAAACCAAAGCGTTAACCCTGGTTACAGACGCTTAGAGTTCACACGATTAATTAAAAATGGGTAATAATAAAGGTTGGAATCTGAGCAAATTCAAACTGCTAAACAAGATCTTACTACATGAGAGCTTTTACAGCTTTAACATTTATTGAGAATAAGTAAAGTGCTGCGAAGAAATATCTGTGCCCTTACAGATGTCTTGTGCTTTTGCTCCATTGTTACACTTAAAAGATTCAGACCAAGATAACTGGAGTAAATAACAATATTTTTCAAGTGATGATTTTGAATAAATTTGATGAAAAGTTATCTGAACCAACCTGGGACTAAATGAAAAAAATGTATAATAATTTTATTGTGATTAACCACAGTTTGGAAAGATAAGTTCAAATTCGCCGAGGCCTGATGACTGCCGAACCTGCAGAATCAAAACGATCACTTAAATAGAACTTGTTTTTGTGACATTTTAAGTAATTCTTGGCATTAATATTTAACTATATTGGCACAGTTCTGTAAGACAAATGTTTTAATACAGTGTTGATGATCAGAGTACTTTTCCATGTACATAAAAATACACGTTTCCCTAAAATTGTCTATTCATGTAAATCTAACTTAGTGGAGTATGAACTTTTCAATATTTCAAAATTTTCATAGTTTTATGCAGACGGCTCTACAGGAGGAGAGACCACAGTTCCAGGTTTGGATGCAGAAGCTTCGTGATCCTGCCATCCTCTGTTCTACTCCCTACACATCTTCTACTTTATTTAAATTATTGCTTATGAATAGACAGTCAAGGTATCAATTCCCTGTACTAATCTGTTTTTTTATTCTAATAAATAAACCCTTTTTACTGAAAACATGTTCTGTAGTCATCTCATGTTTACCTGATGATAATTAAAGAAAAATAAGTGTGTTAATCAGTGTTTCGTAGTTATTGTAAATGAATCATGCAGTTGTAAAGCAACAACTCTGGCCGGATGCAGGTTGGTAAAAAATTGAATGTAAAATAATGATTTAAACTTTTCCTGCTTATGGATCCAGTGCAACCTAAAGAATAATGGAAGGAATTAATAAATTGTTTACTTCTAAAGCTGATCTTCATCTATTATTTATCAGTTGATACAAATAAAGGATTTATTAGTATTTAAATGGAGTGAAGGAGTAATGCCATCTGCTGGAATTAAGGTGTATTGCAGTTTTTTTCACAACTTCCCCATATGTCATTAGGCTGATTGATTCATAAATGGTCCATGGCTTCTTTAGGCAATGGAAAAAGAATGTAGGAGATACCCTGGGATTCCTATTACCCGGGTAAAACAAACCCTGGGGCTTTAAATCCTGGGTCTTTCAGTGGAAAACGGGCTAATAAGTAGGAAATCAGACAAAAATGGGAGAGTACCAAGGCTAAAACCACAGCTGACCAAAAACAACACAAACACCTGTCTCACAATTCCTAAAAAACAAAATGAGTGTTGGAGTGGCCTTCTCAAAACCTGGACTTATATCTGATTGAAGTGCACCTCCTTAACCAGGCCCTTCAAGCTAAACAAAATCTCAAATGTGGCTGAATTGAAACAGAGAAATGAAAACAATTCTCTAAAGAAGAATAAAGAAACGTTTCTCCACAGCGATTTAAAAGACAGCTTGCCAGTTACTCCAAATGCTTTATGGCACAACCAGGGATTAGGTTTAGAGGACAGTTAATTTTTCACATAGGGTAAGGTTGGTCTGGATATCTTCTTCCCCTTGATAAAAGAAATCATCATTTCTAAAGCACATTTTATATTCACTTGGGTTGTCTTGGTGTGATGTAAAAATTTGTTTTAATGATCTGAGACATGTAAGCCAAACTAGAAGAAAATCTGTAAGGGGACAAATACTTTTTCACAGCATGGTTGAATGTAATGTCTCTGGTTCTCTTGTTTTACCTGTGCCTTTACCTATGTGATATGTCAAGGCATCAATAAACCCTGACATGCTATAGATAATAGCATTTTTGTTAATAACATGTGGCAAGGTCCACATTAGGAATCTGGCAACACGAAGCTGAGAAAATGCCTGTGGCATCTTCAGCTTGTCCCTACCTGCCCATCATACCTAACACCTCGCTAACAATTTCACTGTTCATCATCTTTTGGGACCCACTAGAGGTCATTATCATGCTCCATCTTACTCTATTACATCCTGGCAGGAAACAAACTCAGTCAGAAACACTAGCAACAACCTTACAGACAATTTACCAAAGCAGTCTAATATTTCACACACACCAGAGCTTGAAGAAACACTGAGATAGACCTGCTGTGGCCAGACAAGGTTAAATTGTTGCTCAATTATGTATAACATACCTGCAGCAAGCTGCAACAGGACAGATGATCTCACACATCGACTCAGGTCACCCAGGTATCACTTACTAAAATGATCAATTATTAAAAAAACTGCTTCGCTTGTTCTAACACTTTGGCCCGCTTAAGCATTTCGTTTATGTAGTTTATAGGAAAAGTTAGTTTGTGGTATTTTTTTACTTTCTGTCTCTTTTTCGAAAGAAACGTCCCTTGTCTGAACAGCTCATAGTAAAATGATTCGGTAAATTCTTCCAGATGTGTTTTTGACTGTATTTCTTCAGAGTTTCATCCCGAAATTGGAAGCATTAAAGTTAAGTTTAAACTGTTACAAGACAATAAGACGACACATTTCCGAGGAACCCCACATATATTTATATTATATTGTAGATATGTTTATACTGTTTAATTTGTATTGTATTGCACCGACTACGCCAAAACAAATTCCTTGTATGTCCAAAAACGTACTTGGCAATAAAGCTTTTCTGATTCTGATTCTGATTCTGAGATTACAATCACATTAAAATGTGGTGGTTTGTCCCTGTAAGGCTCAAGGTTATTGCATTCTGCATCTGATAACAAATAAAAAATATTTGAGTAGATGATGTGTTATAAAACAATTATCAGAAATCAGAAATAATCTGCAACTGCTCAACCAAGGGGGTACAGGCCACCCAACACACCCTCCAGAGCCAGGGAGTTTTATATACATACTATTTTTAACCCTGAGACTATACTGCAATAACGCCCATTAATTATTTTCAGAACAAAAGTAAATGTTGAAAAACCCATTTAATCACACTCTTCTCGTTTCTGTCCCGCTGATAACACTGATGCACACACTCCAACCTGACGGGTAGCAGCAGTGCACCTGGAGTTTGTTTGCCACCATTGAAGATGTATTGAATATGGTAGCACTTCAAGTCTACAGTGTCACCTAAGTGCCAAACACGAGACAGACACCAGAGCTAACGTTAGCTACGACAGTCCTAGTACAGGTTCACAGCAAAAATATCAAATAATTAATTATGTTGTTAGTCAGAATTTATTTGAGTTGGAAATCATTTCCTGCTAAGTCAAATATTGCTATCATATGAAGATGTGATTAAAATACAATCAATTACAATTAATTCATTGCAAAGCTTCTAACTGATTAGAATTAATTTACTATCAGAGAGTACATGGTTTACTATGTTCCAGCATTGATTAATAATTTAGTGAATCCATGAATTAAGACTATTATATTTGTTTTTGTTTAGGTTTGTATCTTTTAATTTGCTATTTTACTAATGTATATACTCCCTTCATGAAGCACTTAGTTATTTTTATTTATTTACTAATAGTACTTACTTTAACAAGTAATTGGGTTATTTCTTGGTGTGCCATTTTTTAATGATGATCTGTCATTCCTTGTATGCCCCCGAATGAGAGGGTTTTTTTGTCACCCCCTGACAAAAAAAAAAAAAACGTCCTTGTTCATCTAAGGAAATAATAATGACTAAATAACAGGATTAGTTTCAGTCCGAATAAATAATAAACACAGGCGAATGTGTCTTACCATCATAAGTCGTTCTCCTCCAGATTGGCATCTTTTCCTGGGACCTTCCCAGAGTTTCCCTGGCAGACACATGGAGAACCTAAATGTTAAAAATAAACGGCGCACACAACAAAGTGCATTGTTTTTATTTGCAAACAAGCCAACAGCGGTGAGTAAATCCCCAGCCTATGTCTGCATAACAAAAGATCCCAGGTGACTTGAACAGAGTGGGCAGCTCTGAGTCTAAGGGGTTGCCAAGGTTTCTGTTTATTAGAAAGGATAAAGGTAAATACATGCAGCAGGTTTATAAAATGGGTGCAGATACCGCCTGGGCATGCTCAGTCCCTCTGGTCTTACCTTGTACAACTTTGTAACAGGCGCAGTCTTGTGTTGTCTCCATGAATCCTGCCAGTCTGTAGTGACCATTTATTTATTCCAAGCGACGCATTCCGCACATTTCCTCACAGTAAGGCGCTGTCCGCCTCCGGAAACATGATCACCACCAGTACCAGCTCGGCTGGACTCATGTGAAGATGCTGCTGAGCTGTGGTGACTAATATGCAGCAAAGCAAAGAAAGACTCTGCGGAAGGTGTGGGTTGTGGGGGGGGGGGGGGGGGGGAAATTGTGCAGGCAGAAGATCCGTCCCGCTCCTCTGAGACTATAATCCGAGGAGAAACGAGAAGCAAGGTGCCAGCGAGGTGCGGCTGAGTTAGAAGATTTCACCATGGGGAGAAGGAAGGAAGTCTATCCCAGCACCGAGCATCTCTGATTTTAACACATGCATTGTGCATCAATTACATTTAAAGTATTTTTTTGCACTTTGGCATTTGCTTCAAATACATAAAACACATTAAATCATTTTTAAACAAGTTCATATTCTGATTAAATAACGCTATATCTGAGGCGGAAAACTGAAAGAAATTAGTTTATTAGAGGTTTGCATAGATGTGAAATTAAGGCGTTATGTTTATTTTCTTCACTTTGTTTTCCTTCTGTTTTTTTTCCTACAATGGGTTTGGTCTTTACGGATCTAGCGCCCTCATCTGGTGTGTATATAAAATGCGATTGATTAATGCAGGGAGAAATTGTTGCGTTTAATCGGTCAGACGCTACTTGGCTTGGAGATGTTTGTGCTGCGACTGCCATCTAGGGGGTGAAAAAGATAACTACGTCTACAGTGACCAAACGACTGTAAAACAAAAAGCCCAGACCTGTGTACGAAGGCCATGGTTCTCCACGCGGCTGTCACGGGTACGAGTCCCGGCCATTGACGTTTGCCACGTGCTCAAAATGTTCTGCACAAACAAAGCCATACCATCATCATCTGGGTTATTTTATGAAGAAAGTAGGCTAATAAAACATTTTCTTGTTATTCTGGCATTTAGAATAAAAATATTTCTGGTGATCCTAACTCACCAAAAACAGAGAATGTTTATCTGACTTAATGTCAGATAGTAAGAAAAATTTGGATATTGCTCTTTTTTGATGGCTTTATGAGAACAACTATCTCATCTTAAATGTAAATGAAGGAAAGGAGATGATAGACTTCAGAAGAAACAGTCAGTCATTTTCCACCGCTTATTCCATAGTGAGTCACGAGGGAAGCTGGTGCCTATCTCCAGCAGTTAATGGGCAAGAGGGGGGTTCCACCCTGGACAGGTCGCCAGTCTATCGCAGGGCAACACACAAACAACCAAGCACACACTCATTCATACATCTAACGGTAATTTAGAGTGACCAATTAACCTAACAGGCATGTCTTTGGACTGTGGGAGGAAGCCGGAGTACCCGGTGAGAACCCACACATGCACAGGGAGAACATGCAAACTCCATGCAGAAAGACCCCCGACTGGGAATCAAACCCAGGACCTTCTTGCTGCAAGGCAACAGTGCTACCAACTGCACCACTGTGCACTGTTTCTCTGAATAAACCTGTCTTCATATCCACTTCAGGACTTTACTGATACATTTAAAGCATTTACTGCATGCCAAAGCAGCTGTTAACATAAATAAAACATGTTGGCTGCATGTTGGAGCCCCAGTTCAGGTATGTTGACAGCTTAATAAAAAGGGAACAGAATTACTGGATTGATAAATCTAGCTTCAGATTCAAATGACAGAAAAATATAACTGTTTTAATAAACAGCAACAATTGTAATTTTGTCCCTATGTTGGAGACAAGCTCACTCTAATACCACCGGAGCTAAAACAGTGAAGCTAACCTTAGCTTTGGGCTATGAGCAGACCCTTAAGTAAATACAGTCACTTACTGACAAACTACAGAGCTGATCTAGCTGTATTCATAACCTCCCGAATCACTGCACTAGGTTCTTGTTTAAAAATGGACACACTTTTTAATTTAGCTTTTAATTTATAAAGCAAAAAAACTATCTTAGGCTGAAATACAGTACATTTCGGATTTCCCTATCAAGTATGTGCCACCTAGACTCCCCAGTTCATCAGAGACCTGCTCACTTATTGGTCTCAGGACCAGAACTAAATAAGCAGAGGCATCCTTTAGTTTCTATACCCCTAGGTACTGGAAGAAACTCACTGAAAAACCAAAATGGGCTAAAGTGTTGGTGCCTTTAAATCAGGACTGAAATATTATTGTTTACAACAGCTTTCAATCAAAGTTTCACTAATTAACAGTTTGCCCAATCACAGATAAGCGATTGAAGCGTGGGATTTACCATTATATTTGCATTTTAACATTAGTTCCTTTAGATGCAATGCTTTTGAAAGCATAAAGGGATTTGTTATTTTAATGATTTTGTTCTTGAAATTTGTCTGAAGGACTTTAGATTGTCTTGCATATAAAGGACAAAACACCATATGTGGTGTCTTTTCTGTCTTTTTATGTGGTGTCTTCCTACAAGTTGCACTGCCTGGCATACAAGTTAGAAATCAGTAAATAAACACTGCACTGAGGAGGAATCGCAGAACCAGTAGGGCCCAAGCCAGACCTATTTTTGAGGGGTTTTTGTGAAAAAAGAGGGAGAAACAAACCATACAAAAGACATAGCAATAACAAGTGGTGGGCCTACAGCCTGCCATGTTGGTTTTGGGGGGAAAGCTGTGGGACGGCATCTATTCGTCAGCCAGTTATGAGAAGAGCTCATCACAAGCTTCCTGTCTCTAAACCCCTGGCCTCATTGTGGAACCTCCCCTTGGTTCTGGATGCCCTTATTGCTCCACCATTTTAGCCTCCGGAGCAGATGGTGTTCAAATTTGTAATGCTGAGGGCAGCACTTCTGTTGGCTCTAACCTCAGCTAAGCATGGAGGTGAGCTTCATATTTTTTCTGTGTATACTGCAAGTATTTCTCTCCAGGGAATGACCTTCCTTCCCAATCCTGCCTTTATGCCAATAGTTCAGCAATGGAGCTGGTATCATCTAATCCCCACCTTTTCCCTCAGTGGAGCAGAACTGTTTACATGGATTTTGTCCAGTACATTCCCTGTGCATGTGTATGGGTAGAATGAAAATACTGAGGAAAAGTGACCTGCTGTTTATTTCTTGGGCCAAAAGTGATTTAGGTAAGCCTGTGTCAAAGCAGTGGCTTCTACACGGACTAGTGAGTGTGATTGCCTTAGCTAACAGCTCCGAGGGCAGAAGGCCACAGGGGCCTGGGTGCGTACTCCACTAGAGATCTAAAGACCTTGTGGGACCTCTTCAGAGGGGTATTCATTCAGGAGACCTGCCCTGCAGAACTGGGTTTCTCCCCATACCTTTGCCGGTTTTATGAGCAACATGTCACAGCTCTACCACTGGCTCATTCAGTGCTCAGCTTCATCAGTGACACCATACAACTGTCAGTGAAATGCCTTGTAGAGCAGCTGGTCTTGGGTGTACGATCTGCAATGGAATCAGGGAGTCAGGATTTTCCCATTGTGAGACACATAACAAATGCTATGAAAGAAACTTTAGGTTAGAGTTGTAACCCCAGCACTCTGAGTAGCATGAGTGAGCGTGTCACCAAGTCATCCTCCTTGCTCATTTGTAGAAGGAAGGAGGATGTGTCTTTTTGAATGATTTGTCTTTGCAGTGTCAGCCCCATTTATAGGGGGTGGGGCTTTGCCCTCTTGGCACTGACAGACTTGTCCCCAGTCAATCATGGATGGAAGAGTGTAATAGGAGCTTCTGATGAGGTCAGGCTTAGAGCATTCCCATTGGGAGACACTGACTCATGCTACTCAGAGAACCAGAGTTATGAAAGTAACCAGGAGTTTTTTTTCCCATTTTAATAACAATGCAAAATAACTAAAGCCCAGTAAGATTAGATACACATGGCACATGAATATGCTTTGATGTAAACTATTTCGTTCATTGCTCTAGATGTTAGTTTAGGGGTAGTCGCCCTACTTGATCTATTTTCCCATCAACCACATGACCAGCTTCCTTGTCCATGTTGAAGAAAAGAATGCTGCCACCACTATGTTTCATCATGAGAACTAAACACAGCAATTTGAATGTAGGCCAAAAAGTTCAATTTTTAAAATTATCTGGCTGGAGGTTTCTTCCTGTTAAAAGGGAGTTTTTCCTCTCCGCTGTCGCTACATGAATGCTCAGTATGACGGACTCCTGCAAAGTCAACACCAGTGACTGTCCACTGTCTCTACATGCTCATCCAGGAGGAGTGAATGCTGCAAGTCACTGACTGGATGCAATCTGCTGGGTTTCCATAGACAGAAAAACTTTTTATCCAATTTGAATAAATAACTCAATCTGACTGCACTGTTTAATGATTAGAATTAATTGGAATGTATGTATCTGACTTTTGTGAAGTGCCTTGAGACAACATGTGTTGTGAATTGGCACTATATAAATAAAACTGAATTGAATTGAATTGACCAGACCAGTTTCTTTCACTTGTTTGCAGTGTCCCCTACATGGTTTGTGGCAAACTGCAAATTTGACTTCTTTCAGGCTGCCAGTTTAGGTGGACAGCCATATCCTGGTAGGTTTGTACTTGTACCATTGTCTCTTGATTTTTTGGATACAGTATAGGGCATCTCAAAGTTCTCTGTGAGAAAGCTTGGGATAGTTTTTCTATGAACCAACCCAGCTTTAAATTAGGCATCTGGTTGCACTATATTTTATTTAGAGGTAGCAGTGTAAACAGTAAAGCATCACTATAACTAAATGGCATGTAGATAATTTTTGAAGGCACTGTATGTCTTGTTTTGTGTGCAATGCAATAGACTAATGTACTGTGAAATAAATCAACAGGTGTGCAGAGGGCAAAGCAAGGCCTGCAGGGAATTTTCAAGCACCTGATGTTGTTACAAAGAGATCCCACTGCTTTAAAGAAGACTGTTTATTCATTCATGATGAACGGAACAGCCGTTCATATATTTGAAGAGTCCAGACTGTTAAATCAACCAAGTTGAATGAAGATGGAAACTGAGGTGAAAGGGTTGCCACTTCTGCTTCACAACAACAGTCATTTTGTGAGGGGAAGAGGTTGATAGACATTGTAGATCTATTTGTATATAAATATCAGAATACAGGCAGTTTCTATGCTTGATAAAGGGACTAGTAAAACCAGTTTGGGGAGAGCAGATAAGCTGAGTCATGGTGATGAAGACTTCCAGCTGATGCCTCTGAATTGTGACCTTTCAGTTCCTACAAATGTTTTAGTAGAGTAGTTCTCAAACAGTTTGTGGCCATTACCACCTCGACAAAAACTCTGTATTACAAGAGGTGACATTATGACACACATTTGTACTGTTGTCCTGTTGTACTGTACAGCAGTATGTTGTGTTTTGTCATTAAAAAAGAAAGAATGTGGTTTTTACATGTTGTGAATTGGTGTAATATAAAAAACTGAATTAAAACTGAATTGAGTTTAAACGTGTTTCATTTGTACTAAAAAAAATCTGATTTATCAAGTTCCAAGCAGACAAAATAAACAGGATCCCTGGAGCCGAGAAGTCAAAACCCAACATGGCTGCCACTTATTAAACATAGTGACTGCAGCCTTATTAAAGGGTTTATTTGATGCCTTTCCCCATGTATTTTATAATGCCACTTGCCATTCGTGGTTTTGTACAATTCTGTTAGTGAATGGGTGTTAGGAATAACCTTGTAACGATGAAGCAACTCAACCAGAACCCAAAACGCAGCCAGACAAGAGAATGGTTAACCAAAAGTTTTAATATAAAAAAAATAATAATAATAATTGGGTAGAAGAGGTTCCACTGAAGCGGTCAGACAGGAAGGACAGGAATGGAGGTTTATCAGGGAACTGAAATCCAGCCGGGGAGGAAGGGGAAGTGGACAACAGGAGGTCTTGGGGGTTCCAGGAACAAACAGGAGACAGAGAATATTTCCACCAACCAGATGCAGAAGCGGGAGACAATCCAAGCTAAAGCACAGAGTCAGAGACAGGAAGGTTTCAGCAACGTGAGGTCAGGACTTTTCCGAACAGCAGAAGGACAAGGCAGAAATCAGTGGTCAAAAAACAAGCAGGATCAGATAACCAGAAAAAAACTCTCTTGAAACATGAATCAAGGCTTGAAAGCTGTGACAGAGGCAACAGACGATCTCACACTGAGCTGGTGACGAGCAGCTGATTAAATAGGAGCAGCTCAGTGCAGGTGAAGGCAATGAGTAATCAGCACAGTCAAGGTGAGCTGAAGGGCTGGAATCATGACAAACCTTTATTAATATGCTCATAGCTGTTTTTCCTTTTTATACCATAGTGAAGTAAAGTATAAGTTCTAATGTTTCCCTTTTGTTAGAATAAGATAATAATGCTCATAGACACACAGTACAAGGACAAATGGCCCAAGATTTGTCATAAATGACCTGAAGGTGGAGCACTGGGATTGATAGTGGAGCAGCCGGTGTAACTGGGTTGATTAGAAACCTACAGCACACTTAGATTAAGGATGGACACCCACTACTACACAATCTAACAGATAAACACCACAATGGTGACACATAGTCTACTGATAATCACTGAGGGAGGGCACATCCAGGAGTACCAGATATAAAACTACATGTGACCTTCTATCGAGATTCTTCGTCATCCTCTAACAGATGCTACAGTCCGAGACGGGAGCCTCAGCGCTGATCTCTGTAATCATTCCTCTGCCTTAATTTAGATTAAAAAGAGCTAAAAGTTAGAAACTGGTTGAGAGTCATTCCTTTAATAGTCTTTAGATAGAGTGAGTGACTGTTTCTGGGGTTCCAAAGGACCGGAGGGGCTCCGAGGCGTCTGACCGCCAACAGGGTGCGGTAGCTCAGACATGGGTTAAAAGTAACTTACTTTCTAAAGTAATAGATTGATCTTTTCTACTTATTTAGTTTTTTGCATTAAAAGTAATCCAAATGTATGATTGGATCTAAATAGCTTACAACAGAGCTGATTTATTTATGAAACGCCTTTTATACAAAACAGTGACACAAAGTATTGCAAAACCTTTATTGTACGCTTTGCAGCACGAATTTCAAACTATATTAGATTTATCAGGATTTGATGGGGTTCAACATTTTGGTGCAGTTTTTGTATTTTTAAGAGCAATCTAATGGAGAGGGTAGCAATAAAATGGCAATTTAGCAGGGTTCGGGGTTGGCCTGAATTCTAACTTACCAACTACTTAGGACCTTGGGGCCTCCGGAGAGATTAAACTTCTCAAAGGACAAATGTGCCATTTGTACACATATAATGGTGCATCTCAATACATTAGAATATCATGGATGAGTTAATTTATTTTCAGTAATCAAATTCAAAAAGTGAAACATGGATTCACTATATACAGTGTGTACTTCTGAGCATTTATTTCTGTTAATTTTGATCATTATGAGTTACAGCTAATGGAAACCCTAAATTCAGTTTCTCAGAAAATTAGAACAACTAAAAAGGCTTTGGTTATACATGTCGCTTGTTCACACTTTTCTACCATAATTTTTCCTTATACTTCTACGGTCTGAATTCATAATACTTTTGCAGAAACAAATTACTTGTTTGGGTTATGCACTGCAATACTGTATTAATTTACAGTACACTGCACAGTGAAAGCTCTGCTGCATTCCAGTGTTGATCCACCATGCACTCGCAAAATAACAGCAACAAGTCTGGGTTTGTACTGTACACATAACCAACTGCACTCTTGCCTTGTTTCTGTCCTTGGTGCATAACCAAATTGCAAAGGGAAGGGCTCCGTCTACATTCTGGCTCCGATCCAAACACGCCCACTTAGAAGTGTCTTTTGTACCCTTATGGTTAAACAGCAGCAGCTGTCAAATTTCGCCCTACAGAAATTATCCACACCACAAGAAACGAGCTGGTGTAGACTACATTCTTCACGTCGCTGCTGAGTTCTGTTTACGATTTATACCGTTATAAATGAACTGTTTAACGTTTAATTCACTGTTTCAAGTACTCATTTATGGTTGGTCGAACCACTGAAAAGGCGGGATAAATGTCCCAAGAATACATTCTGATTGGACGTTGACTCTGTCCGTCGTGTGAGGGGAGGAATCTGGAAGTCTGTTATTTCATCGCGCTTTGAAGTCCACACAGCTATTCAGTTGATGTTCCACCGAGGAGTAAACAGGAAGAATTTAGTCGTCCAAAGATTTTTGCTTTTTTTTGGGTCAGAATTGGCGGCCAAAACAGGCGGTGAAAACCTGCTCTTTAATGTAAGTGTCTGGCCTTTTATCTTACAAAGGTGCATAATATTTTCTGGTGTGTGTGTGTGTGTGTACAGGAATGATTGCTATGAGGACAGTTGACTACGCAGCATGCACCTACAGTTGGATCAGTCCAGATCCGCTTTCTCCCGCTGTGCTCTGATAAAGCTGTTTGCTTCAGCTGGTTGTCTGGCTCTTTTATACAAGGCTGTTGTTTTTGTATACTCAGTATTACATTTCAGTCAAAATAGAGAAGTCAGTTTTAATAGCTAATTTACCTTCACCGCTGAAAACAATTAAAATATTTAAAGTTGTGGACATTATATTATGTTTCTCTAAGGCTGCTGTGATTCAACTGTATGTCACAGTATCTGTGGGTTTTAAAGACCTTATTGTATTGTCACATGATCCTGTAGCAGAGTTAGCATTTGATTCATCTGCAAGAAACTATGTAAAGAGGTTATCTGAATGGGTTATTTATTCTAACTGTTCCTGCCACTGTATAAACAAGTTGCCACCTCAGTTCTGTAAAATACTAGATGTAGCAGCAGCAAAACAGGAAGTGTATATTGTTGCAAGATTTTTCGTTTGAGGCCCAGATTGCCTTGGTGAATTGCTGCTGAACGGAAATGATTTGCCCATCAAGGATCATGGTCAGAATGGCTTCGCTGCGCTGCCTGAGGCTGTGCCACCCCACAGGCGATGCTGTCTCTCACCTCCACACCAGCAGCCGTGCCTCTGCCAAGCAGCACTACAAGATGCTGGTCCTTGGAGGAGGAAGTGGGGGGATTTGCATGAGTGCACGGATGAAGAGAATGTTTGGAGCCGAGAATGTGGCCGTTGTGGAGCCATCCGAGGCAAGGATACGGGAGTTTATGATCACATAATAACTACTTTTTTTTCTGCCATTGCACCACTGGAGTAAATAATGTAAAGTTGCAAAAGCTCTTTTCAGACTTCTTATCTAGCTAGTTTTTTTTTTTGTATCTCTCAGGTGCATTACTATCAGCCAATATGGACCCTTGTTGGGGCTGGAGCCAAAACTGTTGCCTCATCGGCTCGTCCCACTGCCAGTGTTATGCCGTCTGGTGTGAAGTGGGTGAAATCCAAGGTCCAGGAAATAAACCCAGACACAAACACTGTTCTTATAGACGATGGGACTGAGGTGATTTAACTACTGGATACCTGAAAGAGTCTTCAGGGAAATTCTGAGATTAGTTGTTGATTTTGAAATCGGTCCTAAGTGATTCTTATCTTCCCTACAGATCTCTTATGAATATTTGATAGTGGCTCTTGGCTTACAGCTCCATTATGAAAAGGTAAGGTCACACTTTCTGTTCTCATTGTTTCTCCTCTTACATTCTTCATAACTCTAATTACATTACAGTGCTGGTCATTTCACCCCTTCGCCGTTTTGACCTTGTGCAGTTTTGGAGTTGTCATATCTGACACTTTCTGATACAGAAAGGAAGCAGGAAGTTGGTTAGTTAGTTTATGGTTTGATCAGGGGTCATATAATCATTTGTACTTCATAAACCTTAACTGGCCCAAAGATCGGAGCATATTGCACGAAACCAGTAAAACCGCTGATTTGACAGTTGTCCAGTAGATGTTCACTGACATCCTTAACATGGATGTAAACCCACAAAATACCATCGCTAAAAAGATGGCTGCTCAGAGTGCTGTATTGGAGCGTGCTTGTCGAGAGTTAAGTGGAAGGAAAACGTATGGTAGAAAAAGGTGCACAAGCAACAAGGATATCTGCGGCTCTGATAAGAGTCAGTCAGTCAGTCATTTTCTACCGCTTATTCCATAGTGGGTCGCAGGGGAGCTGGTGCCTATCTCCAGCAGTCTATGGGCGAGAGGCAGAATACACCCTGGACAGGTCGCCAGTCCATCGCAGGGCAACACACAAACAACCACGCGCACACTCATTCACACACCTAAGGGCAATTTAGAGTTACCAATTAACCTAACAGGCATGTCTTTGGACTGTGGGAGGAAGCCGGAGCACCCGGTGAGAACCCACGCATGCACGGGGAGAACATGCAAACTCCATGCAGAAAGACTCCTGGCCGGGAACCCAGGACCTTCTTGCTGCAAGGCAACAGTGCTACCAACTGCGCCACCGTGCAGCCCGCTTTGATAAGATTGTGAAGCAAAGCAGATTCAAGTGTTTGGGGAGGTTCAGTGGGTGTGAATTGTGGAGTCAGAGCTTCAAGAACCACCACACAGGAAATTGGTTACAACTCTCAAATTACTTTAGGTAAGCCATTCCTAAACCAAAGACAAAGTTAGAAAACATCTTACTTGTGCAAAGGAGAGAATGGACTAGACTGTTTTTAATGGCCCAAAGTCCTCTTTTCAGATAGGAGTAAATTTTGCGTTTCATTTGGAAATCAAGGTCAGAGTCTGGAGGAATAGGGACAGAATCTGAATTCATGTCGCTTGGGAGCCTCCACAGTCAGTAATTATTTGTGGTGCCATGTCATGTGCTGGTGTTGGTCCACTGTGTTTTCTGAAGTCCACAGTCAACACAGCCATCTACCAGGACATTTTAGAGCACTCCATGCTTCCCTCTGCTGACAAGCTTTATGGAGATGCTGATTTCATTTTTCACCAGGACTTGGGACTTGTCCACACTGCCACAGGTACTGGTACCTGCTTTAATGACCTTCTTATCACTGTGCTTGATTGGCCAGCAAACGGGCTTGACTCGAACCCCATAGACAACCTTTGGTGTATTGTCCAGAGAAAGATGAGAGACACCAGACCCAACAATGCAGATAAGCAGAAGGCTGCTTTTAAAGCAACCTGGACTTCCTAAACACCTCAGCAGAGCACCAAGCTGATCAACTACGTGCCACGCTGCACTGATGCAGTAATTCACGGA
The DNA here is from genome assembly GCF_021462225.1 of Girardinichthys multiradiatus. Taxonomy (NCBI): domain Eukaryota; kingdom Metazoa; phylum Chordata; class Actinopteri; order Cyprinodontiformes; family Goodeidae; genus Girardinichthys; species Girardinichthys multiradiatus. Next base: position 22,921,942 of record NC_061795.1, on the reverse strand, counting down.
AAAGGAGCCCCAAACAAGGATTAATACCTATACTGTACAGTACATAGATATACTTTTTAGTAGGCTGACATTTCAGTACTGAAACTCTATTTTTTATTCATTTTATGTAATATTCTAAGATACAGAATTTTGTGTTTTCTTTAGCTCTAAGTGCTAATTAACATTAATAGAAATAAGCACTTAAAATGTATCAGTGTGTGTAATAAATGTATATAATGTAGGGGAGTAGAATTAACCTTTCGATGATATTCCAATTTGTGTAGATGCACCTGTTTTGAAATGTTTTTTTTTATGGGAATTAAATGGTTTATTCATGCATACCAGATGGATGTATGCAGGGCCAAACGTATAACGCATGGGTACAAAAATAGTGGTCAAATTGGTAAAGAGATGAGCTGACCACAAGCCTTTTATTTTCCTTTTAAAGTGGGTTTTGTTTGTGTAGATTAAAGGCTTGCCTGAGGCATTTGAGCATCCAAAGATTGGATCAAACTACTCTGTCACAACGGTGGAGAAAACATGGAAAGCTCTGCAGAACTTCAAAGAGGGAAACGCCATTTTCACTTTCCCAAACACTCCTGTGAAATGTGCCGGTGCGCCACAGAAGATCATGTACTTATCGGATGCCTACTTTAGAAAGGTACTTAATCTTTGGGATGTAGTGATAATGTGCTTAAAAGTTCAAATGTGTTGTTCTTAATTTCATGAAGACGCCTTTATATTTACGTATTTAAGACAGGAAAAAGGGCAAAGGCTAACGTGATCTACAACACATCACTTCCAGTGCTCTTTGGGATCAAGAAGTACGCTGACACGTTGTGGGACATCGTGAAAACCCGCGACCTACAAATAAACCTCCGACACAATCTGATAGAAGTGCGGCCAGACAAACAAGAAGCCGTGTTTGAAAATCTCGACAATCCAGGGGAAACCAAAGTGTTTGAGGTAACTACCTCACTTTAAGTCACACTTTCCATCGCCCAACCTTTTAAACAAAGTTCTTTCTAATTTGTCCTGATAATTTGGTGTTAAACTGCCCTGTTTTGTGGACCAGTATGAAATGCTTCATGTCACGCCACCGATGGGGCCCAGCCTGGTGGTTAAAGGCAGTCCACTCGCTGATGAGAACGGCTGGCTGGATTTAAACAAAGAAACGCTCCAACATAACAAATATCCAAATGTGTTTGGGATTGGAGACTGCAGCAACCTTCCCACAGCAAAAACCGGAGCCGCTGTCGGTAAGTGATCGCTGTTGGTTTTAATGATCCTGAAACTGCTGGATTGCTGTATGCGGTTAGTGCTTGTATTTTCTATGAGCATATAAGATATTTGTTTTGTATTTTAAATGCTTTAATCTTTAAAATCTGTATTGTTTGCACAGCATCATAAAGGTATAAACCAAGCCTAAGATTAGTAATAATGGTTTCTTTTTATGTTATCTTTTAGGCCACATCTTTGCGTTCAGTCATGGGGATAATGATCTAATTACATTTTATGATGTATTATAAATCAGATAAACCCTGTATGCCTGGTTAGTTCCTTGTTACAGTTTGTAATCTAGGTGTTATAAGATGTAACTAATACAAAGGCAGTGAAGAGCAGTAAAGTGAAATCTCTTTATGTCTCTGTACACATTCATTCTAAACAACATGTGGTGTTTCCGGAAAGGATTCAGACCTCTTTGGTTTTACAGCAAACTGTTTTCTCCTTTTTTAAATGGAAAATTTATTAAAACATTACATCTTTACTGTCATGAGACATTTAATTAATTAAGTATTGCATGGACAAATGTGATACGCATTTAAGGATGCAATCGTTTATTTATGCATTAAGACCCTAAATTAGATTTGAGTGGTTTATCCCCTCTTTCGTACGGACCATCTGAGGGTCCTTCAGGTATGATGCCAACTATCTCCCTAAGATGAAAAGACGTCAACACAAGAGCATATACAGATATCAAGCTGTTGTTGGTATTTAGAGTTGATCAAATTGGAGAGTCTAGCCTGACTTTGAGTGTCTGTTTGGCTAAATAAAGAGCGACCTTTGGCTTAAGAAAGACAAAGGCTGACCAACTTTTAAAAAACCATTAAAAGGACACCCAGAGCTCGGATGGATTTGTTAGCTCCCATATTTAGGTCTCTCCTGATTTGTGTCTGGAGGTTACCACAAATGTCTACCTGGTTTTTACATATCAGGTCCAGACTTCCTCCAGAGCCACTTTTGAATGGATGTACGACACAACACAATCTCTGTATAATGCAACAGATGTGACACATGAGGTCCAGAAATGAATCAAAAAGAAGGCTCCAGTCTCGTGTAGTTTGGACTTAGGTTATCTAGTATGATCCTTGGTTGGATTCAGGACAGAGATAAATTCCTGAATGTCATTATCTCCTCTGCCAGATGAGCTTTGTTTAAATTAGCTCCTTTATCTGCTGCCACAGAAGCATGCATTTCTTGCTCACTGTAAATTCTCCTTATAATGACATTTTTGCCAGCGGTGGGACCTGTCCGGTCCAGATCATGTCAGACATTAGCATTCCCATACAAACAGCTTCTCTGAATGAAGTCTGGGATGTTACAAGGATGTGTAAAACAGCATGTCTTGAACCCAAACCAGTTTTGCTTTTAGCAGAGTCATTGTTATGCTGAAAGATTATTCTTGTTGCATAATAATGGAAAGGGTTACTTAAAGGCTGCACCACAAAGTCTGGGAGGGTTTCTGTTTTGCTTCTCTAATGGTGGTTAGGTGCAACAAATGAAAAGTGAAGACAGCCACTTGCATTGTGTTGCAAAACTATTCCTACCCCTTAAATCTTTCCTCATTTTGTCACATTACAACCACAAACTTTATTGTTTTTCGTTAGGATTTTATGTGATGGATCAACACAACGTAGTGCATTATTTCGAAGTGGAAGGAAAATGGTTTCCAAATAAATCTAGAAAGTGTGGCAAGTATGTGTAATTGGCCCACCTTTCAGCTGCAAATCTTTTGGGGAATGTCTCTACCTGTGCATGTCTCTACCTGCACATCTATTGTAAATAATGAAACATTGACCCATTCTTTTTAACGAAAAACTCAGTCAGGATGGATGCAGAGAGTCTGAAGATCTTGCCACACATCATTAGGGCTTTGACTGGGCCATTCTAACTAATGAATATGCTTTGATCTAAACCATTCCATTGCAGCTCTGGCTGTATGTTTAGGGTTGTTCTGCTAAACGGTGACCATCTGCACCCGTCTACAATCTTTTGGAGGCTCTAACAAATTTTCTTCCACGATTGCTCTGTATTTAGTTTCATTCATTTTCCCTTCAACTCTGAGCAGCTTCCCGCTCCCTGCTAGAGAAAAACATCCTCACAGAATGATGCTGTTTCACCACGGGGATGTTCAGGATAGCACACAGCATTCTGAATGTCGGCCAAAAAGCTTTCGTCTCTTATGACCACAATCCCTCCTTTAGAATATTTGCTTTGTCTCCTGCTTGGCTCGTGGAAAATCTCTGATGGGACTCTCTTTTTGACACTTTACCATAAAGGCCAGATATGTAGTTATCGACCAATAGCTGTCCTGTTGAAAGGTTCTCCCACCTGAGCTGTGGAGCTCCTCAGCTCCTCTGGAGTTACCACAGGCCTCTTGGCAGCCTCTCTGATTGATGCTTTATTTGCCAAGCCTGTCAGTTTGGGTTGGTGGCTATGTGTTGGTATGTTTTGCAGCAGAACCACACTCTTTCCATTTAGAGATGATGGATTGTTCAATTCTCCTCGAGATGTTCAAAGCTTGGAATACTGTTTTATACCATAACCCTGCTCTAAAACTCCTCATAGCTTTCTCTCTGGCCTATCTGCTGTGTTCCTTGGACTTCATGATGCTATTTGTTCTCTAATGTTCTCTAAAAAAAAACTCTAAAGCCTTCAGATAACAGCTGGAGATACTGAGATTAAATTAAACACAAGTGAATTGAAAGAGAAATGGTCACTGTTTGTCTGAATTTGGATCGAATTGATTACTACCTTCTGAGGCAAGGACATTAGTAATTAGGTTGTAATTTATTGTTAATTTTTTATCATTAAGATAACAAAGATAAGCAAGTCATAAAATTGTTGCCATGGGACTGCAAAGCTAATCAAAATTTCCTCTCTGGGAACGAAAGTAGCAAAGTACAGTGTGCCGAGGGCGGTGTCCTGTTCAGGGATGATGGTGATAAATGTCAATTTGCTGTCAAAGTTAATCAGATGTCCAGCTTTAAACTTCATATAATCCCAAGTGCTGCTTTGAGGGGAATTCTATTGTTTAGCTCCATTTATTTCTTCCGAGTCTTCCTGCTCCTGCTGCTGAGAAACAACACATCACAGGGTTAGGTTTGGCAGTGATGATCCGTGTTTGGTGTTTACCAGAATACAGTGTTTGGACTTCTCCTCAGATAGTTTAGTTTACAACAGCTCAGACCTTAGATCTTTGTACTTATCTTTCCACGGTAACTTTGACTGCCCTTGGACAAAAAACCTGGGCGTGCTGTTGTAGTCTGTAGTCTGACTTTCATCTAGCTGCTCTACTATAAAACCTTAAATGATGGGGCAGTGCTGATTTTGTTGTTTTAAAAGGTTCTCCTATTTCTTAACCCATATCTGAGGATCATATTTGAGGTCCCAGTTTGCCTGGCCTACTGGCTGGCTTATTGAACCAAGTGTGTCTGTACGATTTCTAGTTACAATATTGCCAAAAGTGTTGGGTCACACCACCAAATCAATGAATTCTGGTGTTACAATCACATCCATGGCTGCAGGTGTGGAGAAACTTGACTGGCCTGCACAGAGTCCTGACCTTTAACCTTCTTGAACACCTTTAGGATGAATTAGAGCAAAGGCTGCCATTCTGGTTTTCACATCTAACTGTGAACACACCTAAACCTTGTGGAAAATGTTCACAGAATAGATAAAGTTGCTATTGCTGGTCATGGTGGGTCCATCAACAAACTGGACCTTATAGTTTGAGAATAGGATGCTATCAATGTTCATGTACATGTAAAAGTAGACACACAAAGACTTTATGCAATATAGTGTATATTTCTGTTATCTGGTCACTGTGCTATTGGAAACTTTTAGTGCCAAAAAATGTGAGATTTTATCCAATTTACAGGCAGTATGATTATGCATCCAATTAACTATAAAATATTTGACCTTTTATTTTAGCTTTGAATTTAACTTTGGCTTTAACATAAACATTGTGGTATGTGCATTAGTTTATATAAAATAAATCAAAGCCAGGCAGCAAAGAGCTGGTTGGATTCCGATTCCCTAAAATAGCTGCATAGAACAAATACCTGGATTAAGTCTTTCAATAAAGTATGTCTCCTTAAATTAAATCGTTAATACCAGACCCACATCCTAACTGAGGTTTTGAACTCCTCCTGCTACCTGTTTAGGCTGCTTGTATCATAGATAAGTGACTTTGTTGCTACTTTGCTGTAGTCTTGATGAAGGTGTGATCTCGCTGCCTTTATTGCCGTGTGCCTGATTTAAAGGTCGGAGAGCACAACAGCTGGTGGTTATCCAAACTTGTATTTTCAGACTCGTTTGCTTTTTAATTATTTTATTTCATTATTTCACAATGATCCTGCATCATGTTCAGACAGCCACTCAGATAAAGATGACTGTAAACGCTCATCTAAACAGAATAATTAAAGCACGGCATAACTGTGCTACTGTGCGTCTTTATCCCCTGAAACTTTAATCTCCTCTGGACTGTTTGCGTGTGTTTTTCCATCGCGGGGTAAAGCTGAGTTCATGTACAGTCAGGTGAAAAAATTAGGATTTCCTGTTAAATATTCACTATTACCATATCTTTATTAAGAAATATTCACATTAATATCTTTTGTTTATTTATCTCTGAAAAATGAAGTGATTCAATTCTACTTGTTTCTACCTTGTTTTACTCAATAAAGAAAGAGGAACAAAGTGTGTTTTCTTTCTGAGGAAAAAGTGATGACGCCCTAATCCCTAATAGCCAGTGTTAATCCCATTACAGTGAAATAACTTCTGATATGCTTTTTGTGCCTATCTGACATCGATTTGAGAAAAATTTATCCCTGTCTTCACTTTTGGCCCTAAGATGTTTGAGGGGTTTCCTGCGTGTACAACCTGTTTCAAGACACCCCACATCATCTCATTGAGATGGAGATCTGAGCTTTGACTAGAGCCAGTCCTTGGTGGATTTACTGGTATGTTTGGGTCATTGTCATGTTGCAGGGTTCAGTTCTGCTTCAGCTTTAATTTTTTACAGATAGTCTTACATTTTCTACGATGACTCTCTAAATCCTGATAGAATTCATGGTGGGCTCTATGTTGGTAAGATGGCCAGATCCTGCCCAGCAGAGCATCTCTAAACCATGACACTTTCACCTCCACATTTCACATAGTGGATGCGATTCTTTTCCTGAAATGCTGCATTTAGTTTAAGCCAAACGTATCCCCGGTTCTGGTTTCCAAACAAGTTTTAAATCCAACTATCTAAAGAACATTATTCCTGAACTTCTGGTCATTGTCAGCTTTCTAGGAAAAACATGAAAGTCTTACTGAAGTTTGCCAGAGAAAACAAAGGCTTCATGAAAGTGCAGTCTCTTTCTGATTTTATTAGAGCCTGTCGTAGGTCCTGTGATGACATTTTAGGGGGTTTGGAGACTTCTTGTAGCACCTTGTAGTCTGCTCTCAGGGTGAACTCACTTGGACAGCCAGACCGGAGTGTGTTGCCAGTTTTCTGAAATGTTCTTCACCTGTGGACTTTTTTCCAGTCAGGGGAAAGTAAATGACAAAGGTTTTGACAGGGCGGCTCTCCTTTAAAATGCTGAGTAATGGTGTTTTTAATTATATGCATCTGATGTGATATATCTGTGCTTGATTTTAGCCATTTAAACGGGAATGTTTGTCCTAATTTATTCCCCACAAGAATGTTTTTATCACATTTCACAAAAAAAATTAAAGTCTCTTTTCTTTATTTGTATTTCTTTCCGGTGTAGTGTCCTAATCTTTTTATGTTGGTCCACTGACAATGACAGTCAGTCCTCCTTCAGTCATAAAAGTAATAAAACTAAGAGGTGCACTACATCCACCATGTCCTCTATAACCTGTTAATCTGTTAACTTCCAGTTGTACTGTGAGTATAGTTGTTAATGTTTGCCAACAAATATTTATACTTTGTCATTTATCCATCTTCATTCATCTAAGGAAGCAACACTGCCCCCTGGAGCAGCATCTCCAGAATGGCACAGAAAATGGTAAAATTAGACCAAGGAGTCTCAGATTGTTTCACAGCAGTTACACTCTAAAACATTAGTAAAATTACCCAAACTTTGTAGAAATCTTTACAGTCAAGTTTATTTATATAGTGATTTTCAGCAACAATGCACTCAAAGTGCTGTACATGAGAAAAAAAACATTACAATGATACAGAACATCAAACACAGAAAAACAAATCAAATGACATCAATAATCCTTGGGAGTTTACTGGTAAGAGCTGGTTCTAATCCAGTCTTTCTAATAGAGGTAATTAGCTCATTAAGTCCTCTGTGGTAAGGAATTAATCCGGTGCTAGAAGAAAAATTATAATATTAATCCTTGAGGTCGCTGGTATGAGGCATCTGTGGTCCCATAATTCAAACAGTAACAGTCATGGGCACTCACTGAAGTCTAGGTAGAGAAGCTGGGTCACTGGTAGGTCCAAACGTTTTAAATACTAATAATGTTTGGCTTTCACTGGTATGAAATTGTTGTAATACAATCCTTCTAAGAAATCTAAAAATCTATGAATCCTTTTAAGAAATCTAAAAATCTCTGGTCATTGGTGTAAAAACAGCTGTAGTCAAATTTCCAAATACTAATAATATTTGGTATTTGCTGGTAATCCTTCTGAGAAATCTGAAAATCTATGACAAGTATTGAAATCACACATTTAGGTAAAGTAAGTTAGGAGGGGGGGAAAAATCATATTTCAGACTCTATTCTGAGCAGAATAGAGTCTGAAATAGTACAAAGAACCTCAGCAGGGGTAAGCAACACACACATAACTAAAGATTTAGCAAGGGTATGGTGGAATCTTGAGGGTGCGAATATATAAGTCTTAGTGTGTTTGCAAGAATTAAACTGTCAACACTGATAGAAGCGACATTGTCCTTGGAAGTTTTATCAATCGGCCGCATAGTCCTATCAGCACACAGCTGGTAGGGGAGTGCTGGGGAAGAGCGTTGTGTTTATATAACATCCAGGAGATATTTTGTCTAAAGCCAGTTAGCAGAAGTTGCCAAGGCCGCGTTGGGGGGCTGGATTTAGAAAAACAATAAATGTTGTGGTTCAGGCAGTTGTGAATTTCCAACTACCTTAAGAGTTTTACTGGTATGTCTCAATTGCAAATCCAAATAGTCAAATTTCTGGTATTTTCCGCAGATCTGGAGCGTACCACTTCTCCAAGATTATATCCTTTAACCTCTGAGTCCAACCGCTGCCAGGCTGCGATTCTGTTCAAGAATCGTGTCCAGCTTGCGATTCTGATCTCTTAACATTTCAGTCTGAGTGTTGATCGCGCTACAGACTCCATCCAACATCGCAGGCAGCTTTGGAACGCTTTGAAGAGCTGCCCACATTTTGCCAATCACTCGATAAGCCAGGTAACCACCAATTCCAAAAAGCAGAAATCCTGTTATCAAAGTCCAAATATGTACACATCTTCTACATCCATTTTGTCTTATGCAGTGTCGATGGTTTCCGGGGTCTGTTACATATGCTTTGAATGGTTCTGATTTCCCTGTAATGTTGAGAGGTTGCCATTGTTTTCTGTCGCAAGTGCAGTTTTCTGGGTCACAACTATAATTTAATCTCTGGTTACTGAAAGATTGGTCTGGCATAAGAAATAACTTTTTATTTGTATATCCTATCAGGCCCATTGATATGGCGCAACTTATCTCAGTGAGGTTCATAGCTTTGACATATATGGTGGGGCCTTGGGAATGCACGGGCATTATAGAACACACATAACAATCAGTTTTATTTTGAGTTTTAGCTGTGTCATACACATAACGATACCAGTAATTTTGCAGAAATGGGTGTGTGTCATGTCCTTCCGTCAGTGTTCTGAGATGGGTCCCGTCTGATGTCCATCTCTTCTGGTTCGGTATCACCTCCTGTGGATCCTGCTTTAGATAGAGAAAGAGTCCTGCTACCAGAATTAAGCTCAGGCTTATCAGTCCTGTCCACATGTTACAGAGAGCCATTTTATAATTGGGCGCAGATCAGCTGTTTTCTTCACCGGTTTGAGACGCTGGGCCATATGGGTCCTCCAACTCCTTTGAACCCGGACTTCCTTCTGCTACCCCGTCGGTTGGTTTGGCTCCTGTAACGGCAAAACTGGCTTACAGCGGCTTTTATGGATCCAGGAAGGCCTCTCTGCTATTTTCAGAGCTGTGGGCATTGTCAGGAGTACTTGAAACGGCCCTTTCCACCAAGGAGTGCTCCAATCCTTCCTGTGGAGTGTCTTAATCAGGACCAGGTCTCCAGGCCTCAGGTCGTTCTGTGGGATAGGAGCAGAGATTATCGGCAGACCACTGGACATTTGTTTTTCTTTTGTCTGCAACATTTTATTCATCGACTCAGCTAATGAAGTTTCCTGTTGTGCTTTCTCTATTTCATTCATGTCAGAGGGCAGAGAAAACGGTCTGCCATGTACTATTTCTTTGAGAATACAAATTTATATCAGCAACTTGGTGTCACGTGATCTCAGGCTCAGAATATAGTGGGTGGAGTTATACAATGATGTACAGTAGGTGGCAAATGGAGTAAGACCAGTTTGATTTGGAGTTATTCTCATCCATAATTAACCAGGGATAGGCATTTGGGCCATGGCCTCCCTGTTTCTTCCATTGTTTTCCTTAATCTTTAACTGAAACCCTAATGCATTAGAACTTAGTTCTATTAATTTATTTACAAAATGAGTTCCATTATCTGACCTTATAATCTGTGGGATACCATATGTGGGGAAGAAATGTGTCACTAGGTTCATCTATTGCAACTAGGCAATATTTCTTCCCCCGTGTTTGCAGCAAATTATGCATGATCTGCAAAAATGCTTTGAATAGCAGAAAAATTTATAGTGTAGCATTAATGCTTTACCAGATGTGACATATTCCCCCCTTGACACGTGGGTCTTCCCAATGTGTCACTGTAGCCGCTGTGTTGTATACATTTTTTGGGAGGATTGGTTTATCTTCAATCTGATAGATGTCATCTTTTTTCTGTGCTCCTCTCTTTAGCCAGGCCTTTATTTCTGTCTTGGGTGCTGACTGTTGGGCGTCTTTCAGCACGTCTGTGTCTATAAATAGCAGATCTGACATTTTCTCTTTAATAGGTTGAAATGAGTTAGTTCTGTCCCTGATGATGTTTTAAAACCTCTGATCCGAAAACGTATTGGCTGTCTGTGTATATAGTAAGTATTTGTCCCTCATGTAATTCACATGCTCTTACTACAGCATATAATTCTACTGTTTGGGCTGAGCATGTATTGGGTAGAGATTTAGCTTCTATTATTCTGTCGATGGTTGTTATTGCATAACCAACTCTATTCTTTCCATATTCATCTTTAGATGCTGAGCCATCTACAAACACAACACATGAATCTGGTGTAAGGGTTTGAGAAATGTCTTGTCTGGGTTTGGTGTCTTCTTCAACTTTTGCTTTATAAGAATGTGGTTTTCCATCTTCTGCAGTAGGTATTAGAGTACTTGGATTTAAAGGGCACATCTTTTTAGAGTTATGTTTGGCTGTGATAATAATAGCGATGTCAGTGAGATATGCCTTGCATGTAGCGTCAGGTGCTTCTCTTAATATTCCTGACTTCAACATATCTTGTATTATTGGCTTAGTACCTTCTTCAGCTTCTGGCTTTAAGGGGTATTGGTGGACTGATAGCCTTTTTTCAGATATTAGTTTAACCTTGTATGGTGGGAACCCCTTTATAAGCCCTACATCAGTTGATGATTGGGACCACAGTTCAGGTGGGACAGCAGCTAGGGCAGGATGCATGTTGCTCTCTTTGCTCTCAGCTAAGCCCTGTATTTGTCCCTCTGCCTCATCTAAATGTGTCCCTGGATGGACTTTGACTGTCCACGCCAGAATGAGCTTCCAGATTCCTGTATTAGGATCTACCTTTGACAGTGTCAGTGCTGTTCCTGCAGAGGTTTAAAGCCTCTGTTTTTCCAAATTCTTATTATTCTTTTTTATCATATTTTATAAAGTAAGTCCTTATTACATTTAAAAATGAGATCAATATTTTTGGTAGTTGCTATTATTATAAATAATGCTTGGTTTAGTTCTTATAAAAAATAAAAACTCACTCACTGATGAACACAAAAAATGAAGGGCATATTATATCTTATAATCTTAGTTTATCTTACCCAGTTTTATAGATACAACATACAGTTTCAGTCAGCTTTGTATTTAGTTCAAGTAACTAAAGTTTGTTTCAATTAACTAAAGTTTTATCTATTTCAGTCCAGTTCAGTAATTCTGTTAAGGTTCATTTCATCTTATGTTAAGTTTGAGTCTAATTCAATCATTTTGAACCTGACTGGAAAAAGTCTAAACATCTGTTAAAATCTTTTTGTTTTACCATAGAGAACTGACCTAATATTATTATGGTAATGTTGAGGACTCTAATTTTTACATAACATGAAACAGACATTTATTTCACAAAAACAGAAAGTCAAATACAGACATTTGGCCACATGAAAGTTTAAATACCCTGTTTGTAAAAGAATTATGAAAAATTGAAGACGGATCTATGAACTTTCTTATGGTTATCAGTATTTTTAATACAGGTAGAACCTTTGCCATCTTTATATGATTTTTCGGAAAAGATTCTGGAAACCTTATTAAGATATAAGTTTGGCAAAGATCATCAGAACATCAGACCTTTATTAGCGCTTTTAAGGTCCCTCAAAGATGCATTACAATGAAATCAGTCATTCCCATTCACACACATTCACACACTACTTACTTATTTCTCTCTCAGAGTCATTTTATTTGCAAAATTTTGAACATAATTTGACTTCTATTATTCTTAAAATGCACATTGTTTCCTCGTAACCCCTTTTGTTTCCACAAGGTCTGTTTTGAACGCTTCAATTCTTTTTTATTCACCAAGAATCAATAAGGTGGTCTTAGTGGGTCCACCTTAAAGGTGTTGTCTGTTGGGTGTCATGTTATCATTGTCAGGTCAGTGAGGTTCATAAGTCATTCAGAACCTTGGTCATTTGTTCTGTGCTCATAATGTTTCATAGATCCAGCCTATGATTAGTCAGCAAAACTTCCACCTATAGGAGAAAAATTGATTGTTAATGAATGAGCTGCATTTCCTAGGAACACTGTCTTCCTCCTGGATGAGCATCACCTGTTGAAAAACTTTCATCATTGTTTGTTTCACATATTCACTCAGATCTTTATATTATACCAGTAGGTGAAGTTTTTAGTATCTCATGTAGACTGACATATACTGTTGCATTTGGAGAGGATCTCAGATTAAATAAACATAGTTAGAGCTTCAATCCAAGTTCATTTTGTGTCTGCAGACTTTAGCCAATTTTTCTTTTCTTTCTTTTTTTTTTTTATACATAAAGAGCAAGATTCAAAACATTTTCAAAAGACAGATTGTGGCAGAATGTAAACAAAACTGCTTATTGATTGACAAGATAACATTCAAGCACACAATCACCATATTAAAAGGCTCTACTTCTAGAGAATCGCTAAACTTCTGGGGTCCGGTTTTGGCCCGCGGACCTTGAGTTTGACACATGCAGGGTAGAGTTACAATTTGTTTTTCAGACCTTTCAGCAGAGACAGGCTTCTGCTGTTTGCAGAAGTTTTATCTTTGTTTTCAGGCAGCTGCATCTCTTTGTCAAGGTCGTTTCACAGAGCTGAAATTTAACTTCTCTCAAAGAGGAAAAATCAAGAATGCAAACAATCTGAGCCAAATATGGAATTATTTCCCTGTAAAATGAATCTTTTGCATTTTATCATGATATTGTTGGTAGTATAACACCATAGAATGATTTTTAAAGCACCTGTTTCTCACTAATGCTTGCCTACAAAATGTTTTACTCTCAGATTACTTCTTTAACAACATTCTGTTCTCTCTTCTCTAGTCATTGTTCACTGGGTTGTCCAGTTGGACAGTTTCCATGTTGTCCACATTGTCACCTCCTCTTTTAACTTCTTTTACCACGTCCTCTAAAACCACTTCTTAGTCTTTATAATTTGGGGCTACCTTGGTATTCTAAACTGGGATAGGTGGCAGTCCGCCGCCCTTTATTTGTTTTCAGTTAAGCTGAAAGTTTTTTTCTGTGCTTTTCTTAAGGCCTCAGTATTATGGCTATGTCCGTTAAAAGCTGCTCTTATTGTTGTTTTTTTAATTCATCTTTTTGTTTTAATCTGTTTATCAACTGTGTGCACTCAGGGACTGAAAAGTCCCCTTTGAAATTATAATCTGGCAAGGTTTTTTATTGTCTCTTGAATCTTTTGAATGCATAATCTCCAGTTTATGATCCCCGTGTAGTTTTAGGATTTCAGTGATAATTAAGTTACCTGAAAATCTGTATTTTTATGCCATCGTGTACATATTTCTGTTAAATCAGAGCTTTTTCTCTGTCCCTTCCCCATTGTTCTTTGTTATTTTTCTCTTTTTAGTTTTCATTATTTCTAATTTTACATCCCCTTGTAATTTTAAGACATTCTTTGTATCTAATTTGCCCAAAAACCCATGTTTTTTATTTTTTATTCCATCTATGACAGATCATACCTGCTCCTTTTACATAGTTCTCCATAAACTTTACATCCCCTTCTAAGTCAATTAGTTTACTTTGTTTCTTCCCCATTATGTTTTATGTTAGTTTAATTGTAGTATAAATGTCCCAGATAAAAGGTCACTGGCATGAGACTTTAAGGAGAGGACATTAACACGGCCTTCTACTGCGACTAATTCGCAGCGGTGTTAATTTTCTGGAATGAAATCCGACCTGAATCTCCAAAGTCACCAGTACGTAGTTTTAATCTGGGCAAAAGAAAACACAGGACTAGCAGAATCCTGCTGATTCTATTAAAATGCTTAGTCCTCCAAACACACACAACACAGTCACACAGTTAGTTTCAGGTACCTTGTAATTTTTCTAAGTTAACTTGGTGTTATTTTATGAGCTCAATTTACTCCGTTCTTTTTAGTTTTATAGCGCTTATGCTATTCCCTCGCAGGGGAATAACCCTTAGTCGTTTTATTTGGCCCCCTTCTTGGCGGGGCCCTACCTTAATTTGTCACTATTCCTTTCACGGTGGAATAAAACCATCCCAATGCAGCGTCCTTACCGGCGACGCACTACCAACGACTTTTAAGTACTTTTCTTCTTTTATTTATATAGCACTTTACTCTATTCCCTCTCAGGAGAATAATCCTCAGTCGTTTTCTTTAATCCCCTTCACGGCGGGATTGTACCAAATTTGTCACTATTCCTTTCACGGTGGAATAAAACCATCCCAATGCAGCGTCCTTACCGGCGACAGACTACCAACGACTGTTAAATACTTTTCTTATGAACTGTATTTTAAAACTGTCTCACCTCGGAGTTGACTTCTTGGTGACTCTCTAGACCCTGTGAGAGTCACCCGCGCTGAGGAAGGCGATAACCCACTGGCCAGGTGTGAATTCACACACACCGGGACTGTCAGCCACTCCGGCTAATGGAGGCTGTGCAGCGGTGCTTCGCTCGACATCAGTCTTCCCCCAACGGATCCCAGAGTCACTGTTAAAGCTAAGAGAAATTAGATTATTGAATTAATCCGGCAACGAAGGACCAAATAATGTTAGGTATTATTTAGTCAACTCAGAGGTAAGAACGATACAGTCAGAGTTACTTGCAGCAAGGGTAGCCCACTTTGCAGTGCAACTACCAAGTTTTGACACCCTATCTCTTTATTTATATACACAATTCAACAGACAGTTCAGACAGGGTGTGTGTGTGTGTGAGACAGAAAGGAGGCTGGTTCTCACGAAGATAACAATGATCTCACACACACAGGGAGGAAGGCATAGTGCAGGTGCCTTGCAACACAAAGTTTTTACATGAGTGATAAGTTTTCGCACCCATCCAACAGTTACATAGAGGTCTGGACGCACACATGGGAAAGACAGGGGGGAATAAAATGTGTATTTTCCCATAATATCGCGACCACGTGATTCTCTTATATCAGGCCTAGAAAACATGAGTGTAGAATATTGACTTATATCTGTTGTGATTACGCCACATTTTCTAAAATCCAGTCTTTCTTTTCCATCATAACATGTCTCTATTTTAGTCATTAGGGCTGAAGGACATCATGAATGCATGTTAATTCAATTCAATTCAGTTTTATTTATATAGTGCCAATTCACAACACATGTCGTCTCAAGGCACTTCATAACAGTCAGGTACATACATTCCTATTAATCCTAACAATTGAACAGTGCAGTCGGAGTTAGCTTTTTATTCAAATTGGATAAAAAGTTTTTCTATCTAAGGAAACCCAGCAGATTGCATCCAGTCAGTGACTTGCAGCATTCCCTCCTCCTGGATGAGCATGTAGAGACAGTGGACAGTCACTGGCGTTGACTTTGCAGCAATCCCTCATACTGAGCATTCATGTAGCGACAGTGGAGAGGAAAAACTCCCTTTTAACAGGAAGAAACCTCCAGCAGAACCAGGCTCAGTGTGAGTGGCCATCTGCCACGACCGACTGGGGGTTTGAGAGAACAGAGCAGAGACACAAAGAGAACAAAGAAGCACTGATCCAGGAGTACTTTCTATGGGAAGGAAAAGTAAATGTTAATGGATGTAGCTCCTTTAGTCGTTTCATCTAGAAAGAAAGAACAGAAACTCTGAGCCAGTTTTCAAGGTTAGAGTCTGAAAGAGAGCACATAGAGTTTGTTACAGTTAAGCTCAGTCAATCGCCATGTCTAGGAGAGAGAAAGGGTTAAACATGTTACTCTTTGTAGATACCAGGAACAGGCTACTGAAATGTTGATGTGACTTTTCATTGCAGGGTTCTTGGAAAAAACAATAAAATTGTCTATTAAAGACTTAAAACAATAGTTTTTATATTTAAGTGAGGTGCAGTTAAGAGAATGAACAGTCAATATCTTACATGGGATAGATAATGCTCTCACTTTGAAAAAGAGTTTAGGTTTTCAGGTAATAATAGTCAGATCAGTGAAAATATTAAGTAGTTGTAGCATGTCAACAGAAACCTACTTCAAACAAGTGGAACTTTCACTTTAAGGTGTTATTGTCTATTTTCATCCATCAGTGTTTCGCGTTGGGCAAAGTCTCTGGGTTGGGCTAATTTTAGCAGCAGCATCTCACTTCTGTAAAGAGAGTTAACTTAAACCTTGTTGTTTTTTTGTCTATTTAGCTGCACAGTCTGCGATCCTGAACAGAACCATCAGCAAATTACTGAAAAACCAGAAGCCAGATAAGAAGGTAAGTGTCTTAGTCTCCTCTTTAAAGAAAATCTGCTAGATCAGAAAATAGCCTGTGTTTTTGTCCATCTGAGGTTGGTTTACTCATTTAGCAGCTGTAAGAACGGTGTGTATGTCCTCTTTATGATGACTGTATTCGGTTGAATTAAATCTGCCACCCCTTTAAAAAAAAAAGAAAACATTAAAACTTTTTTTTTTTGTAGTATGACGGCTACACCTCCTGTCCACTGGTCACGAGCTACAACACAGTTGTCCTGGCAGAGTTCGACTATGACGGACAGCCACTGGAAACGTTCCCAATCAACCAAGCCAAAGAGCGAAGATTAATGTACTACATGAAGGCCGATGTGATGCCGCACCTCTACTGGCACGGGCTTCTCCGGTATGCATATGGTTTATTGTCAGCAATTAAATGCTTAATTGTAATACCTTTTTTTTTTGCATTGGCTGCTACAAAGTCTTTTTATTGCTGTTCTCAGGGGCCTGTGGGGGGGACCTGGACCGTACAGGAAGATCCTTCATCTTGGCATGAAGTAAAACCTCTCCATCAACTAAATGTTATGTTTCCTAAATAAATTACAGAGAAACTAGCCGTAAACTACTCATTATGTCCTAATCCCTGAAAGGACACACACACCTGTCTATTATCTTAACATCATGAAATAACAGATTCATCTCAACTGCCTAAAAGTGGAGCTTTTATAGTTACAACGAAAATAAATGACTTTAACATGAGTGACTACTTTTGGTTCCACTGATGAGCAGGAGCTGACAAGATTTAATGATTTCAGACATCTAAATGTGCGGTGAACCTAGAGGAAGCTGTGGCTCAGAACTCCAGCAGGTAAAGAGGAACTGTTCTCCTGAGAAGTTTGATCAGTGTCATACAGCTGGGTTCAGCATCCAGATTAATCCAACTAACTGATGCACAGCCCAGCTAACGACGCTCACAACTGCCAAGTGTGCAAACTGGTCAAGCACAATGTTGAGTTTGCTTCTGTTTTTGGTGTAATCCCATTAATCAGTCCTTGCAGATCTTCATAGGAACGCCTTAACTCTGCTGCTTTAGTGCTTATGGCAGTCTTTAAGGACTCTATATGAATGCATTATTTTTCATGTTGCTACAGTAAAAAGTGTGTGGTGCTGGTAGCTAGCGTCATTTTTTCATCTCACTTTAATCCTGAAAACAGAGGAGTCCAATTTAAAATATTTTACTGGAGTTCATTTTAAAAAGGCTTGACTATAAACATGAAAACAACCATAAGTGCTTTCTTTTATATTTTATATGTCAGCATTGGAGGTTTTTTCTACATTTATGATTTTTTTTCTATATGTCATGGTGGCCACACAATCAAAGCAAAAATCATTGACTAACAAAGATGTATTGTCCATAAACCAATAAATTGGCAATAATGTTAAAACTCTTGTCTTTTTCCTTGTTTAATAATTAAAAAATAGAAATAAATTGTTTGCTTGGTGTTAAACATTATTTTACCCTTTAGTTCATTTTTCATCAAAATATAACATACGACCTTCATGTTATGTGCAGATCTGCTTTGTATTTCTCTTTTTAAGACATTGAATGCGTGTTGTCCATTTTTAATAATCAGTTGTGTTACACCCGACATTACTGCTGCATTCTCAGTAGCCTCTGTGCAGCAGAAATGTATGACCAGGCCAACACTTCCAAGTTCATCTTCCTTTTTTCACATGTGGATCAGTGGGAAGAGTAGTCTGAAGGTTGTGATTACAGCTAACCCCCTTATTCATGTCAAAGTGGCCTCCGACAAGACGCTGAACCTTTACTTGTCTGAAACTGTGTGTAAATGTGTTGCTGTTTGGGAACCTTGCAAATGGATGAATGTGATTTGTTATGTCACCATGAGTAGAAAAGCGCTGAATACCTTCAGTCTGTTTGTTGTTGGATGGTCTTAAACAGCTTATACTGAAAGTTTTCCACATCACGTTGTGGGGTTAACTAATTAAACTTTTTGATTTATTTAGGTATTATTAAACTTTAATTTCATTTCAGTTTTATTTTGTACAGACAAATATAAAAAGAAAAGGCAGTAAGACTGGCAACTCTGAGAAAGGCTTTTAGACAATGTGTTAAAAGAAAATAAAAGACTTATCGAAATTACTTCAATTAAGTTAAACAAACAATATGAGAATAGAAAAATATTGGTTCTTCATAAAATAAAGTTAAAATATGAATCAAATCTGATCCTTTGAGTTGGGTTTATATATTTACTTGTAAATCAATGTTTTAATTTAACTCATATTGATTCATAGAGCTTTTCATTTAATTTTTATATTTTTTAAACAGCTGTTTTGTATTTTATTTGTCAGTTGTCACCTGTTGCTAAGTGGTCATTTTGCATCTTTATGATTAACCATATATTCCTTTTTGCCTCCTTTATGTCTGGCTGGTTATTTTGTGGCTCTTGTTTGAAAATGAATGTATTTCATTCTGAATATGAAGTAATGTATATTATTTTCGTTGATAGGCCAGATCTAGATCTAGAGATAGGAATGAGTGTATTGTTTATTGGTGAAAAAAAAATGTGTGAAGAATTAGTTGTCCTGTGATAATAAACTAACGTATGCTTTGTCCAAACCTCAAGCAGTATGTTTGGGTGCTTTTGCTTTTCTTACAATTTTTATTTTTTACTGTCTGGTCCATAATCACATCAATAAACGTTGCCTAAAATATAATTGAAAGAAGTTATTGGATGGTGTTTAGCAGCAAAGCTGCACAACTGATTCCCAATGCTGTTTTGAAGTACAATTGTTGATTATGGGTGGGTTTTATTTTTGTGAGGTTATGACTGTATGCCGTGCAAAGGCTGACAATAATTTTTAAATTATTTTTATAGCAAAAAATACTGCAAAAGATAATGTTCTTAGCACCCATCCAGGCATCTGTCCTTAGAACATTTTATTTTTATAAAAGATCATGACTGTCACTTCTACAATAGTAGGCTGTTATCAAAACACATTCCTATCTAGTTAGATGATTAGATATTCATTTATAGCATCCCTCCTTTTCACGCTAGTTAAAATGGCATCATTGGCTGTTAGAATAAATAGCATAGGAATTATCCAATACAAATTGTATTGTAAGAGCTCAAATTAATAACTTTTGGAATGGACATTGCAAAGTCGTCAATGTGGACCAAGTATGGATATCTATATTGAATCTGCTGTCTGATTATTAAATGATAAAGGGGCTTGCCATAGCCACCTCTCTCCGTCTGTGTCGCATTCCCCTGCGCTCCGCCAGCCTTCTGTTTGTGATGAGGCGGGAAATGGCGTCCGAAGACTCGGCTGTTCTGTGACTTATCCACTGAGAGACGGACACAGCTGGCGGCAACAACCACGGATCGACCTCTACCGGTGGCCGCCACAGTCGCGGCCGAGACTGACAACGGTCTGGCGGGTTTTCACGAGCATCCGAAATCTTCGGTAGGAAACCAGACGGCATGTAAACAACAGATATTTTCCCAAGTGAAAGTCCAACTGCTGCTAGCTAGCGGCTAACGGTAGTCAGCGAAGGGGGCGTAGTCTAATGGCTGAATATAGTTATGGAGCGAACAAAACGAGTTGTTCGTTTGGGTTGTGCTACACATTAGTTAAAGGATGACTTACGGATTAATATTGTTAATTATTAGCGAAAACGAAGGGTGCTGTGGGTATTGCAGGAAGTAACGTTATGGCACTGCTTGTTCTGCCTTTGGCGTCTTGTTAGCCTCGAAGCTAACCATAGCTTGTTAGTCACTGAACCCACTGACAGGTTTGGGTTATCAGCATTAAAACAGACATGTTAAGCTAATAAGCGTCAGTTGTGTCCACGTTCACTACCAACCGTAAAGCACCAGAGTCAGTCTGCCGTTAAAGTGTTAAATACTCCGGTCTCGGTGCTACACGGCAGCACTCGGCTAACGCTGTTTGTGTCCGATGTTACATAACGACAGACAGCTGTGCTGTTTGCTGTCAGATACTATTTAGCAACAAAGGGCAAAACTCGTAAACCATAAACACAACAAACTAAACGGAGCTGAACAAAGCAGATAGAGACCTGCTTCTTATCCTTGTCACATACCAATCAGTCATCCCTCACTTGTTTTTAGTCGGCTACAGATTTAGCGTTTGATTGGTTCAGTTACTGGGTTAAATGGGCTCTTGGAGAACTTCAAATCTCAAGTTGTTCACGAAGGATTTTCTGCATTCTGGGTTTTCTGAAACGTAAAATGATGCAGATTTGTGTAAATTATGTGGCCAATTGTTTTAAGTTTGCACAAAACTGATTACTTGAAATCTTGTACTTTTCACAACTTTCTCAAATTCATTTCAGGCCATGCTAGAGATATGGATACAGGTGGGAGTGCTGCGTTATTCAGCGTAAGCATACAATTTATGTGTTTGCTTTGAGTTGATTTAGAAAAGGGAACCGAAAATTTGCAAGCAAAACCAGCTAACATAAATATACTATGACAAGCTTTCACCTGCATATTCTTGCTTAATGTTACAAAAACAAAATATGAGATGTTATTATATAGCCATAATGCACAGGTTATTAATGTAAATCGATTGTACTGCATAAAACATACTGCAGCCTTTTTTTTTTTTATTATTGTTCTTTGTCAAATTTGGTCTCTGTGTTTTTTGGGGTGATTTCATGCACAAGAGCTGTAAAGGGGTAACGCATAATTGTGAAGCAAGGGGAAAATTTTGCAATTTCTTTAAAAAAAATTCTTGCCAAATAAAAATCCAAAATCTGTGTTTTGTATTTGTTTCGGCCCTCCTGAGTCAATACGCTTCTGCACATATTAGGGTTATAGTTTTAGCAGCTTTGCACATCACTATGAAATTCTTTGCCCATACTTCTTTGCAAATTAGCTCAAGATCATTCAGATTGGCTGGTTAGAATATCTGATTCAAACCTTTCCACCGATTCTTTGTTGGTTTGGGTCTGCACTTTGACTGGACCATTCTACATGACTTGTGGCTTACAAATGAGACTTCTTTCAACAGTGGCTTTCTCTTCCATAAGGGGTAGATTTGAGGAGTGGACTGCTAACAGTAGTTGCGCAAACTTCTTCTCCCACCTGAGCTTTGGATCTCTGCAGCTCCTCTGGAGTTACCATGGGCCTTTTTTGGTTGCTTCTTTGACTAATGACCTCCTTACCTGGCCTGTTAGTTTTGGTTGATTACCAAATCTTGGTAGGTTTGCAGCTGGGCCATACCTTTTTCTCATCTTCTGATGATCGATTGAACAGAGCTCTGTCAAAAGCTCAGGCTGTTGGTTTATAACCTGACCCTGCTTTAGACTTCTCTAGAATATTAACCCTGACCTGTCTGCTGTGTTCCTTGGTTAATAAGGCCAAATACAAATGCATACCACAGTTTTCAGATTTGCATTTGTTAAAAAAAAAATGTCATAACCTTTTCCCTCCATTTTACTGCTATTGGTCGATTTAACTTGGACTTGCATGAAATCCCAAGTGCATTGACGTTTGTGGCTATAAAGTAGTAAAATATGGAAAAGTTTATGAGATGGTAATATGTTTGCATGACACTGTGTAGCCCTAAGACAAATAAACGGTGTAAATATCCTTTGCTTTGAAAAACATAAAAACCTTGATAACCCCAAACCACCCTTTAAATACAAGAAATGCTATGCCTACATGTCACATCAGGTCTTAAGTGGTGAATCTACAGAACTCTACTTTCCATTAATTCAACATATGGCTAAAAGGGTAAAATATTGAAGAAGAAAACATGATAATTCCTCTGCATGCTGTCATTTTGCACTACGTGTCAAATAAAACAAAGGAACAACAATTGGGATACTAAACCTCAGTTTGGTATCGTTATCTGTCCCTGTAGGAGACTATCAAAACGGTCAGAAACCTAAACCTGAATCCAAACAATATTTGCACCTGTTATTTCTGTTCTTGTCAGGTTTTTTTATGTGACGTCGGAGCATGATGAGGCTGAGAGTGCGTAAAGCTCCTCAGCAGCTAAACAAAGGCCACCGAACGCACCCGTCCCAGGCCAAACGAAAACACAGAGAGGTGGAGACATCCCCGCTGAGAGGTCGAGGCAAAATGCAGAAGAATGAGACCGGGCTCCTCTCCACTATAAAGAAATTCATCCGTGGGAATGCCGTCAAGGTAAGCACAGACAGAGATTTACTGCCCTTCAGCTTTGTTTTATCACAAACGTACTACACCCTATGGCAAAAAAGAAACATTTATTTATGAAAAGAGCACACTTCTTATTTGAAAGATGTGGCTAGAAACGTTTATGTTTGTATTCTTTTGATTGCAGGGAATTGAGGAAGGATTCCAGTTAACCTCACGTTTTTTTATAAATGTGTGTTTCCAATGACAGAGACAACCTGCTTGGCTACAATAACCTTAAACTCATGGGGAAACATGAAAAAAATGAAATCATGACACCAAACAGCAAGTTTTAGTGTTGAAACAACACGTATCCTGTTTTATGTTAAATAAGCATGTAAACCCCTGTTTATTCATGAACCAAGTGAAGTTACACATACTGTCTGTTAGTTTAAATAGTAACACATTATCTGATGTATAAAATCACTGACTGCATGTGTAGAAAGGAGCAAAGCTGCTCTCATCCGGCTCTCTAAAGTCAGATTTGGTTTGGTTAATGAGTTTCATCTTTCTGTCTGTAGGTGCTGTCAGAAATACAGCTTGATATAATTCTAAGCTAGTTCCTAGATCTCAGGACAGTGGCAACTATTTATCTACATGCTAAACTGAAAAGTGCATTTAGACTTTATAGCTAAAAGTTCTGGACCCATCTGTTATTTTTGTCACATATATTAAACATTACATTGAAAAGTGATTATAGCTGGTAATATTAACTCTTTTTTTTTTTTTTTTTTTTACATTCTAGCTCTTAATACATGGGAGCGCTTTATTTTATTTTTCGTAAAAAATAGTTACAGATAAAAAACAATTGCCTTAATGTGGCTGTTTTTATTTGTTTGTTTGCTTTTTAGGTGGAGCAGGAAATCCCAGCCAAGAGAAGTCGTATTGATTGTAATTCAGACAATGACCTCATTTCTTCAACACCCCCGACCCGAGATCTGTCCAACAAGTCGGTCTCAAGAGTTTGTCGAAAAACTCAAAGTAAAGGTAGAGCAGAGACGGTTCCCTGTATTCTGGATTTGAGGTTCATATTTTACAGCAACTGTAAAAGCAAGAAAATAAAGTTTCTGAATCTCATGCCGCAGACCCCTATTAGCATGTTGAAGTTTGAACTCTGTTAGAAAAGGTTTGAACACATGTAGCTGTGGATCATTTTCCTCTTTTTTACTCTAGTACACGGCTCCATGTTAGGCAAAAATGTTAAATAAGGAGAAGATTTTAAAACTGTATAAAGTTAGCGCACCCAGGTCCTACAGAACCCCATGAAAGAAAGCAGTCCGGGTGCTGCAACAGCCCCGTCATGCCTTTATATAATTGTATCTACAAGGAGCTCGCAGCATGAAAATCTACAGATATTTAGAAAAAATGCTTCCATCTTATTCATGTATTGTTTATTTTTATAGACACAATGACCTGCAACAGTAAACCCATGAAACCTAATGGTAAACTGGAGGCCCCTGTTGACTCATTAAGCAGCCCACCTCGCACAACCCTACTGGGAACCATCTTCTCCCCGGTTTTCAACTTCTTCTCACCAGCAACTAAAACTGGTAGGGAATAACAAGGAACTTTAAGCGTTAAAAAAATAAAGAAGTATTAAGAGGATGCCAGACTGTGTGTCTGCTAAATTACACAATGCACATAATCTTGCTGTTTTTTGGGACCTGCTGTTTGATGTGTGGCTGAAGTTCCACAGGCCAAAGGGTGCTGAGATGTTTTTTTGTGTCACTTTAAGCCACTCCAGGCTCAGATTCGCCGGGCCAAGCAGTGGAGGCAGAGGAAATCATTAAACAGCTGGACATTGAGCAAGCAGAAGAAATGCCGAGCAGTACTCTGACATCCAGGGAAGGAATCACTCCGTGTCACACTGTCCAAATGTTACCACAGAGGCTTCAGGTCACCTCTGACACAACCATCGAAGAAGGAGAAATCGCCACCGAAGCTGACATACCCCCATTAACAGGTAACTCACTTCAGACCCATTCTAAAGATTCAGAAAAGTACCTGGAAAAACAGCTAAACTGTTGTAGTTGTACCTACATACACAGAAAATGGATTTAGACATGATATTGTTGCTTCTTGGTTTTATTGGATTATAAAACGAATGATATAAGTGGCAAGTTGGAGGCATTACTGACAAAACAACATCTTGATCCTTTCTGCTTCTGTAAAGACAACGTGGTTTAAGTGTAGAGCCTCCATTTAAAGAGGATTTATACTAAGTTTGTTTTCCATTTCTGTGTTTTTCAGCTCCTGGGTGTATGCCAGATGGCAGCTACCCACACTCTTTACCTTCAGCACCTGCGGAAACCTCTTATGATGAGGACTGGGAAGTTTTTGACCCGTAAGTAGATTGAAATCAGCACTTTTTTTTTTTAATAGGTCTACAGCAAAGCTCTGAGACTCTTTAAAAAAAAAACTCTAATCTGCTTTTGTTTCCTTTTTAATCAGATTCAAGTTCCCATTTTCTGGCTTTAATAAACACTTAAATGAGGTTCATTTTTAGAAACAAAATCTCCCTCATGAGTGTTTGTTGTAATGAGAGACTTTTAATCACTAGATGGCAGCACAAAGCTGTCTCATCTGTTCAGATCATAGTACACCATATAGAAATAATCATAGCAACTCCTGCAATTCCTGGTTAATGAGCCCTCAGACCTCTGTCTCACTTGCAATTAACTGTTATTTACAAAGATGCTTATGTTTTTTAAACACTTGAGTTTCAGATAGGTCGTGGTGTGTTGCTAATAATCTTGAATGCTGCAGAATAAAATGTGCATCTGGCCGGAGGAACTGATTTTTAGAACAAAACATTTTTACAGTGGTTCAGATGAAAGGTTTTTTGTTCAGGTACGTGTTTGTGATGTACCCTGCTATACTCTAAAACAGCCTCTCTTGCCATGTTGATACTGTTTACAATGTGCTGCAATGCATGTTTCACATGCTTGATGTTTGGCAGCACACTCCAACCTACATCCATCGGTTACATCTGATGCAAATATGGATGTTGTTTAAAGGTGTATAGAATGCCTTTTGCATGGATCGCTGTGACATTATGCAAACTGATTAGTTTCTGTACTGTAGAAGTCCACTTTGGAGCTGGTGTTGCAGGTTCCATGCTCTGGCATTAGGGCTGCACTATAAATAGCTAATTTATTGTTATAGTGGTATCACTGTAACCTGTACATTTTTCATTAAAACCTCTCTGTCTGCCACCAACTAATCTGTGTTTTCACCAAATTTGGACACCAAGAGAGTGGAGAAATTAACTGCTTAGAGCCATCTAAAACATCTGAGTTATCCCTTTAAATCAGGGTGAAGATTGCTCTGTTTTAATATTTACTGGTAAGCCTCTACCCATGTCTCTTGTGTTCTTTGTTTTTCTTCCTGTAGGTACTTCTTCATCAAGCATGTGCCTCCACTGACAGAAGAGCAGTTAACTCGTAAACCAGCACTACCTTTGAAAACCCGCAGCACACCTGATTTCTCTCTCGTCCTGGACCTGGTAGGTAGCGAAAGGTTTAATAAGAAATGAACTAGCCGTAGAAATAAATTCACCCTTATTTATTTATTTATTTTGTCATCTTGCTGCCAGGATGAAACTTTAGTCCACTGCAGTTTGAATGAACTAGAAGATGCAGCCCTGACATTCCCTGTGCTCTTTCAAGATGTAATATACCAGGTAACTGAGACCATAGCTACTCTATGATCAAACCTCCCACTTCGGTAGCTGCCTTACTGAAGCTTTTGTTTGCTTTTGTATCCAAAGGTCTATGTGCGATTGAGGCCCTTTTTTCGAGAGTTTCTTGAGCGCATGTCTCAGTTGTACGAGGTGAGGTGCAGCTCCACAGCCGACAGCCCATGCAAGTCTTGTTTATACCCGTTGGTGGCAAAATAAAAACGTTTGTCTCTGTTCAAATTACAGATTATTCTCTTCACTGCTTCAAAAAAGGTCTATGCAGATAAGTTGCTCAACATCCTGGATCCGAAAAAACAGCTAGTTAGGTAAGAATTGACCCAAAGTTTCAATTGAATCAGTAATTATGTAATTATTTGAATCTGTTGTTTGGCCATTTTTAGAATGTCTCTGCCATTAGCCTTCTCCAACCAAGTTACTGGATGTGCTGTTGCGTTTTAACCGAGGCTTCGTCTTTTTTCCCCAGACATAGACTGTTTCGGGAGCACTGTGTTTGTGTTCAAGGAAATTATATTAAAGACCTGAACATCCTCGGGCGGGATCTTGCAAAGACGGTTATAATCGACAACTCACCCCAAGCCTTTGCCTATCAGGTAAAACCGTGACACCAGAAGCAGATGGAGAAAATCTGATGGAGTTTTTTCCCTCCATGTTCCTCTCTGGTGCTGCGATTTAAGCGTGGATATTGTCTTTTCCAGCTTTCTAATGGAGTCCCAATCGAGAGCTGGTTTGTGGATAGAAATGACAACGAGCTTTTAAAGCTTATCCCCTTCCTTGAGAAACTCGTGGAGCTGGTATGTATTTTACTCTAAAACATTTGGTTCTGAGTAGCTAGATTACTGCAACAGGTCTTCTGTAGATGTAAAAATACACCACCAAGCCCCGTGATCGAGCGTTCTGTAACTTGTTCTTGGAAACCCTTGCAGCAGATGATCAGAATTATATTTAAAAGCCGGGCAAGAATGTAAAGATTAATCAAGAGAACCCTGGTTCCTTTGTTACCTTTCAGATTGTAGTTCTGTTCTTATAGTGAAACCTCAAACCCGCTTTGTTTTCTTCCACATTATATAAGATGATCTGTTAAGATCACAGGGCTGTGTGTGCTTTGAGAATATCGAATGCTACTATTCCACACACACCACGAATCGCCAAGAATTGCTAAATTTCAGGATTGGTGAGGATTCTTGGGATTTTGTAAATTTTCTGGGCCAATCCGTGATGCTGTAAGATTCGGTTGACACCGGTACCATATATAAAGATAATTTGTGGGATTCATTCGCACAAATATTTTCAAGTATTCAGTACGATTTACAGTAATCTATTAAGATTACTGCACAAATGTTAGGAATCGGTACAATATGCCTAATGCATCCAAGGATAAGTTGGGATTAAATTTGAATTAGTTACTATTCTTAACAAAATCATGGGATTTTCAATCAAGATTTAACAAAAAGGTCCTCACCCCTGTTTGGGCATCAGTTTTAAAATGGATGTTGAACGCAGAGCAGCTGTAGTTCCGGCCCTGGAACTGGAGTCTCAACACCGCTGCTGATAGCTACAAAAAGACGGTTTAGAAGAGGAAGGAGAAGAGCCCACAGGTGGTGAGTTAGACTGCAGCTGACGGCACCTAGAAGGCTAGAATATGGTCACTACAACAGACTGATCCAGAACTGAGGGTGGAAGCTAAGAATGCCTTTGTTCTGTGGTCAAGAAAGTGCTTTACAACTCCCTGATTTAATACATGGGAATGCCTACGAATCAATTGGGAATCGGTTACGATACTTACGAACGTACTACGATTTGTCTTGCCGAACTCTGTGGTTGTGGTCCGTCTTGTGCCAGAAGAATGTGCTGCTGCTGTCTTTGCTTTAAAGCGTACTCCCACGTCACTCCTCTTATATCTGAGTCATTATTGGCCTGTGAATATCTGAGGCTGTGGATAAGACTTGTAGCAGGTGGGTCTACTTTAACCCCCCCTTCCATGTTGGGACCTTTCAACCAAAGCTGCTAATGAATAAAATGACAAACTCCACTCGAAGAACAGTGAAAGCCCACAAACACAGAAGTGTAACGTTCACACCAAGTATTTTATTGTCCTATTTTCTGCTGTGGATGTTAGAGCGCTTGTTCAAAGTGATTTTGAGCTTTAGCCAGGACTGATCACCCCACAAGTTCTTGTATCTTTATGTCTGGACACTATTGGATTTTCAAATAGTTTTATTTTAAAACGTTCTTCTTTTTTTTTTTTTTGTTTGCTTTTGCATCACAGAACGAAGACGTCAGACCGCACATCAGAGAACGGTTTCGTTTGCATGACCTCCTTCCTCCAGACTGAGGGGCCTTCATTCATGCCTCACTTCAACAACAGGATACATTCAGTGGTTTTCTCTCTGCGTACACTTTGCCATTGCTTTTAAAAGAAAAGAAAAAAACATGTTAAAAAATCAAAAAGCTCTATTTGATTTAAAAAGTCCTGGATGTTCATACAAGGTTGAATAAGAGCAGACGACCTTCTGGAGGGTAGTTTGTCTCCAACGCAACCATTTTGGATTGACGAAAGTGAATGTCGCGTGATGTTTGTTCAAACGGACCATGTCGGTTTCAGCCTGACCTTAAACGGCCGGTCAAACCTGTATATTATTCATTCTAGTTACTTGTAAATATATGTACATAATTGTTTCATTTCTTTTTTCTTCAAGGTTTTTAAGTCATTTTATTTCCACTTTGGATTTTAGTATGTACTCTATTGATTGGTTGCTTTTATAAAACCCACAAAATGTCGTGTTTTCTTTGAAATTGTTAAGCAGCTGCTTTTTCGGTTTGTATGCCTGCAGTATTCCTGTGATGCTTTACCCCATTACATGCAGTTGTCTGAAATAAGGTGCAGTTGAAAGAAAAAGTATCTTTAGGGGTAAAATGTTTCTGAAATATTTTAAAATCAAGATATATAAGCTAGGATAAGGTCTCAAATGAATACAAAGCCATAATGGCCAAACAATAATTTCAGAGATTTGTACGTAAGAATCCAGTTCTGATTTCGACACTTTGATGAGGGGATTTGTGTGTGTGTGTTGGGGGGCATCTTGCACTTTGACCCTTTGTAAGTTGATATGATTAAATCTTGTCACTTTTGTATGCATCACCTAAATTTGTTATTTGGAGGAAAGAAAAGAAAATTGTAGCACCAGCAAATTGCCAACATGATTGCTATTAAATCTTGTTTTTCCAAAACGTCTTGTATGTCGGATCTCTGATGTGAGTCACGAGTTTTATTGACTTGAATGATCACTCCTGGTGTATTCAGTGTTCCTTAATGGTTTTCTTGGAAATAAATACATTTTTATATGACTCAAGGCCTCCTAATTGATGTTTTATGTAATGACCTTACATGTGTATCGTAATAAATCAGAATATCATTACTGTAATTCATTACACCCAGAGTGATGTACTTGAAGGTGTACTTTATTTCTGGTAATTTGTTGATTGTAGCTTGGAGCTAATAAAAACCTAAAATTTTATTTCTTAGATAAGAATATAACAAGACTAATAAAATACATTTTTAATACAGAAATGTTATTTGTGGCCTACACATTCATTAGCAGCACTGCTGACTTAGTAGTTGGACATTGACAAACACCCTCCACTGTGCTGTTTCCAAGCATATTTATGGAAAGTTGAGTGGAAGGCAAACGTATGATAGAGAACAGGGACGACCACACCCTTGAGAGGTTTGTGAAGCAAAACATATTCAAGAGTCTGCAGGAGATTCAAGGGGCAGCTCACAACCCAGATGTTTCCAGGCTATGGGCTATAACTGTTGCATTCTTGTTTAAAGTCACTTGAAGTGTTTTAACTGAGCTAAGGAAATTAAGACTGGACTGTTGCTCAGAGATCCGAAGTCCCCTTTTCACGTGGAAGTAATTTTGTTTCATTTCACTCCGAAATCAAGGTCTCAGAGTCTTCAGGAAGAATGGAGAGGAACAGACTCCAAGTGGCTTAAAGTCCAGTGTGAAGTTTCAGTGTTGATTTGGGGTGCCATGTTATCTGCTGGTGTTGGTCTACTGTTAATGCAGCCATCTACCAGGAATCTTCAGATCACTTTATGGAGATGCTGATTTCATTTTCCAGCAAAACTTTGGACCAGCCCACAACGATACCAATGCCTGCTTTAACAACCATGGTATCTCTGCTTGATTGGCCAGCAAACTGACCTGACCTGAACCCCACAGAGATCCTTTGGAGGATTGTCAAGAAAGAGGAGGAGTAGCACACCCAACAGTGCAGACAAGCAGAGGGTCGATATTAAATCAACCTGGGCTTCCTGAAGACCTCAGCAGTGCCACAGGCTGATCTCCTCCATGCCCCGCAGCATTTATGCAGTGATTTATGCATAAGAAGCCCCTACCAAGTCTTAGGTACAGATACTGTACAGTGCATGGATGTGGTTTTTAGCTGGCTGACATTTATGTAATATTCAAATTTTCTGTTTATAATAGTAGCTGAAAGGATTTGGCAAGTTTTCCAAGGGTTCACACCACAAATGGATTTTGCTTAGAGGCCTGACATCATTTGGGGGGCAATAGACTTTTTTATAGTATAAGATTTATTGGCAAGAAGCATTGTTACTTCAAAGACAAAAACCGACCATACACAAATGTCCTTTTTTTTTTTTGTGCCAAGTTTATATTGTTATATCGTTATATCGTGTGTAATGAATCTAAAGGAGTGCAAAAATAAACAGCCTTTTCAATGATTACTGAGGTGCACAGTTAAGCCCAAAATTAATCATTCTGCTAAAAAAATTAGGTTGTTTCTAATCAGATTGGAATCTCTCAAAAGATGAGATCCTGTAAAAGTATTAGCAATTAAAAACAAATAAAGTTATGTTTTATTTTTATTTATTAAAGAAATGCTCACTTTTCAGTAATCAATGGGGGGAAATTTGTATTGGCTGTGCTGCAGTAAAACCTATTTTATAATGAATGACCAGCTTTCTGCATGTTTCCACTGGTGATTTATCTTTGCTGATGATTGCTCCAAGTGTTTGAGGCTGGAAGGCTTCCTTACCATCACCCTAATCGTTAGCTCCCTCCACAGTTTTTCTATCAGATTCAAGTCAGGGTTCTCACCGGGCCACTTCAAAATGTTAATATGACTTCCAGTCAAAATTAACACGCTGGTAAAATAAAAAAAAATACTGTGAGCCCTAATCTATCAGGGGTAAAAATAATTTAAGCTTTAACTGAAGCAGCATATTGGGCTGCATGAAACATGGAGACAGATTCCTTTTGTTTAAAGTTCATTTCTGACCAAAAGGAGGTAGACAGCAATTAAATTCAGGTTAATTCACAATAGAGGTACTCTAAAATGCACTTTCAAGTTGAACACATTTTGTTCTAAATCATCAGTTTAAATCTATAATGTACACTGCCAACAAGAACCAACTATAGTTGACTTGACTGAAGAATACCGACAGATGTTTGGTGCAGTTTAATGGCTAAACTTAAAAGCTGCTGTGGGTTTCCGTTCCTTCCAAATTGAAGCTCAGGGAGTAGATTTATTCTGTATTTAATGGGAAGATTGAAGCAGAATCTTCCCAATTTTCACAATGCAACACAAAACGAGGATCTATGGATGTAACGTTTTGCAAAAAAACAATGCAGACATCATTTTCTGCACATCTCCTGGCCTCTCTCTACTTTTGCAGTTTTTGTACTGTTTCAACAATTCAAACATCAAAATGTTCAACATAAGATGGTAGCGATGACTTCACACATTGTCTACTTTTATACTTATTAAAATATTTCATGCTTTAGAATGTATTTGCGTAAAAATTCACAAGTGAAACTTTCATATCGTTCAAACATCGTGTGCTTTCTAGAGATTGACTGCTCCTCCTTTCTTTAAGCCAGAAACTGAATTTAAACAACTCACTACTGACTGGGCTTTTACCAAATTGTTCATCTTTTAAACATCTTTTACTGATTGTAGAAAATTTGAAGTTCTACAAATGTTTTGGTCTGCTTTGTGTAGTTTAATCATAAATACACGCTTTTCAGTCATTTCTTCTACATTTAGCTCTTGGCTTAGGTAAACATCTGATTATGGTTGAAGGTAATAATCCAGATGAAATGCTTCTCCTTCTTTCTTCTTTCTTTTGCAATAAAATATTCTCGAAAGTCAAATAAGGTTTTATTGGATTTTTAAAGCTGCTAGAAAGTTTGCGTACTTTAATACAATGTGATATGTCACTAAAACTTAACATGAAAGGAAATGTGTAAAATAAATACTATCTAGTAAACCAGCACCAACTCTTACCTGAACATCAGATCTAGTGACGCGTCACTCTGAAACTTTTCAGGGAGAATGGAAAGTTAAAGAGATTTGTAGGCATAGATGACAAGTTATAGTCTTTTTTTACAGCTGGTAGATGTTCCCATATCATGTTTAACAATGAACAAACTGTTCATAACATGTAATAAAACAACAACAATAAAAGTTATTTTACAGTGTAGTTAAAAACAGGGGGGAAAAATCTATTTTCTTTTAAATCCATCTCCATAAATTTCCTCAAACAAATTAAACAAAACTGATGAAACTTAGATAGTTTCATGTCTGGTGTTTTTAACAATATGAGTTAAACCATGAAAGGAAGTTTTATTGCAGGGAAACCTCATAAAAACAAGGAAATTGAGCAGAAAAAAAATGTTTTCACAAAGTTTCATATTCTACAAGACTGTCAAAAAATATCCAATAATCATATTTCAGACATTTATTTGCAACATTTTTAACAAGTTCCACAGTAAAAAAAAAGGAATGTTGAAATGATAGGTTTAAATACCTGACACTAAAACGTACAAATTGATCATGAAATGTGTCGGCTTGAAGCTAAAGTTTAGATTTTTTTGCAGGTTAACAACAGATAACACAAAATGGGAACAAGATAAAAATGATTGAAATTTCATAAAAAGATTTATTTTACTATACAATTGCTGTCTTAGAATCCTTTGAAGAGGACTGCATTGATTTGCAACAATAAAATCAAATAACATAAAATAAAATCAGTTTTTAATGGTCTCTAAATAATGCTCCTCAGGATATAAGGGATGGGTGGTTCGTTTTATAAATTAAACTTTAAGAAAAGTTGATTTGTACAGAACCACTCATTCACAAGTTAATTTAAAGAACTTTTCAGAAAAATAAAGGAATAAAGTTCAAATGTACATAATTTTTGTGGTTCACTGTTTATGTTGTCAAATTTGTCTTTTATTAACATTACAGGATTCAAGTTATTCCCAGATTAAACAGTTTAGAGAATACGTTTATAGAGTCAATGCTTTGATATTTTTCTTGCTTCATAATCTGAGATCATCATGTGGACCATCTGCTGTTGAGTTTAAATACTTTCTATCTGTTTATTGGTTTTCAGTATGTTTTCTAAAAACATCTGGCAAAATAAGTGAGGCTGCTTGAGAATAAAAGGACATTAAACAAGTGAAGGTTTCTAAAAAAACGACCACAAAAATAACGGGGAGGGACGACTGAAATGAACTGTGTGATAATTTGGATCAGTGAGAACTTGGATAAGAAAAAACAGAAACTTCCAGGCAGGGACCATCATTTATTGTCGTGTTCACATCCTGCCAGTTTTACTCACCACACTTACGAGATGTCTGGATCAGATAACCTATTGTTGTCTTGACCC
This sequence comes from Girardinichthys multiradiatus, assembly GCF_021462225.1. Lineage (NCBI taxonomy): Eukaryota > Metazoa > Chordata > Actinopteri > Cyprinodontiformes > Goodeidae > Girardinichthys > Girardinichthys multiradiatus. Next base: position 22,887,812 of record NC_061795.1, on the reverse strand, counting down.
TTTTGTTCTTTTGAGAAATGGGTCATTACCTGATTGTAAGTGTGCAGTAAATTGCCCCCTTCAGAGGTCATGTGACTGCAGATACAAAGGGGGGCAGTCTTTCCACCTTCATCACACTTATCTGTGTTCAGGAGGACAAATTGTTTCTAAAGAAAACCTCGCTGTTGATAGTGTGAATATGAGGGGATGATTAAACCCCCCCTGCCCTCATCTATTGGTTGCCAGAGGAGGTTGTGGCTTATAAATACCAGGCCTCGCTGGTGTGACCCTCCAGGTTCTCACGATTCTAAAAGCTGACAGGTTTCCTCCACTCAGGGTTATACCAGTATGAAATCCAGGATGTGGATGCTCCTCCTTTTGTGTGGCCCTTTAGGGGCATTAGGGACAGAAGACACTCTCACCAGGGACGGCCGGCAGCTTCAGAGCCTACACTGCCCGCCTTGCAAGCGGATACACTGCTCCACCAGGCGGACGCTGAGGCTCCAGTGCAAAGGTGGCGTCACGACGGGCGTCTGCGGCTGCTGCCCCGTGTGCGCCCGGACGGAGGGGGAGACCTGCGGAGGGAACTGGGACTATCTGGGGAAGTGTGATGAGGGGTTTGTGTGTATTTATCAGGAGCCAGCAGCTGATAAACCAGATGCAGAGAGAAAGGGGATCTGTAAGGCAGGTGAGGTCAAAAGTCATATTCTTTTATATTTCACAGGTAGGGTATATAGCTGGGTTCACAATGAGGTTTTAACACAATGAGTCCTGGAAAAGATTTTAAAGTGAAAATAAATAAAAAATAATTAAAAAAGAACAATTAGAGATGAACTAAATTCCATTAAACTGTAAAAATTTGGCATTATTTTAGTTATTGATAACTTAAAATGCATCATGTATATTTAAAATATTTCAACATCAACAGCTTTTTATTGTGGTATTGGTTGACCCCAATACAACCGTAACGGGCAAGTGGCTTTCTGTCTAGGGCAGCATGATCTGGGAGTGCCCCGAAGCAAAAGATAAAGTTTAAAAAATCTTTCAATAGAGCCCTTAATGACTTTTCTATAACCAACTTGCATTTCCGAAAACGTTGCTGTACACCTCTTTACCAATTAGTTTGGGATTTTGCATATTTCCACTAGTCAGACCTCAAATGGATTAAAAACAGAGGTTCTTTATTTGCTCTTTATTTTACAATAGATTATTTGGTTGCTTTCTTGCCATTGTTACATTAGATTGAAACAATGGTGAGAAGCACTATATATGGACTGGCCATGAATTATAGTGATTACAGATGTTTTCTTTATTGGTGATCTGTGTCAATTCCTTTTTTAGTTCTTTACGTTTGATGTTTACATAAAATACTTTGGGTTTTTTAATTTTACTTCTGCCCAGTGGGCTTTGTTAGAGTGGAGTGAGTGCCGTGGCAGTTCTTGAATGAATTGCACCCTGGGCATCCCCCTCCGTCTGCTGCCACCCATCCAATTAAAATACAAGAATTTGTCTTAGATTCTCAACATGCATGAAAACAATAGAAACCTTGGTCAGGGTACAAATGACTGAGAAGTCATTTTAATCATCAAATACTCTCCCATTTCTCATGCCACCCTGGGGAGCTGCCCATTTGAAAATGCACCATTGAGTGACTGTGTGAGTGAGGGCTTCTCCCAGGGCGCCATTCAGGCAACAACCACCACTGCACACATTGCGATGGGAATGGTGCCAATATGGTAAACAGCATTTATGAGCTGTGAAGACTGATAGGGTGGTCAAAGCTTCCTTTGATCCAAAGGTTTCCGCTCATATAATTGTGCCTCTTATCTGTCCATGATGAAAAGAAGTGTCACCGTCAACGATTGGGCTCGATATCAGACATCCTACAAGAGCTGCTTTTCATGTTTTGACGTACAGAACTGGGCAGATCGTTTCATGAACTTCTTGTTGTGCAGTGATTGAAACCCTCAATCCAGAGAGCTGCAGCCCAGAATGCACCAAGGAGTACTGTCAGGCCAACCCTTCTGCAATCTGCTCTGCCAGGTGACTACACCTACTCTGCAGGTAATGCTTCATTTGTTGTAAATATTCCTGGCAGAAAATCGTAATTCTTGTTTCTGCAGGTTTGCATCTCTGGAGAAGAAGGCATGCCAGGGCTCCTGTCAGCACACCTCCTGCACAAGCTGCCTCATGCTGAAGCGTCCTTCATGCCCTCACAGCTGCGCGCCGTCCGATCCCGCCTGCCTGGACCGTTTCGGGAGGTGTGTGCACAATCACCTGAAAGCTCATCCTGCCTGCAGCAGTGACATACAGGTGAGAGTAAACTTTAGGAACACGGGAAAAATATATAAAGCTGTATTCTATCATTGTTTTATCAAAACCTGTGTGTTGTGTTTTAGAATAACAGCGAAGGGAATTTGGTGTGTTTGGTGCCGGACTGCTTACCCTCAAACCCACAGCTGTAAATCCACCAAGGGGAAGAGATGACTGAAACCAAGGGAAAATCTTCACAAGTTCATGTAGCAAAATGGAAAAAGGGCAGCTACCTTCTTAATGTCAGTACCCTGAGAATACTATGTGATCTCATTTTATGATGTGAATTGTACATATGTAATCAGTCAGTTTAAGAACATTTGTAAAATAAACTTTGTGTAAATATCTGCGAAAATAAACATCCAAGTGATACTCGACTGGGTCTGGTTTAATTGATCATGCTGGATTTACAGTATTCAGAATTTCACTTCCTGTTTACCTTTTTTTTAATAACCAAAACACAAAAAATGTGTTGTGCATTTGGCCAAACTTTAGATCCAGTTTCCATGTCTTCTCAAAGCAATGTCTTCGGTCTCGTTAATACATCCATCAGCCATGCAAACATGTTAGAGCCTAGGTGAAAACACGCCAATCAGGTGTAAACACATTAAAAGGCAGCAGGTGAACCACTGAGTTATGCTGAGGAAGGCTGGACCGATAGTTCGGTCAAATCTCTGCAGACGTTTGGGACGTCTGTCAACTTTTTCAGTACAGTGCCAAGGTGGAAAGAGCTCCATATTCCCTCATGAAAGAACATTATCTAAACATGGTTTAGATTTCTAGTTACATTTAAAACCACTAGTGTCAATGGCTATCCTCAATTAACCAACCATTAGGTCTGTCAACAGCGAGATAAAAAACATGTCAGGTTTAAACGAAGCAACATTTATGAGCAAAAGTGAAAACAACACATCAAGGCACACAGAGAACTTAAAAAGCTTTTTTTTTTTTTTTTATTTCTCCTAAAGTCAATGTAAGTTCATGGAAGTATATTTATTGGTCCAATCAAATATCTGCAGATCTTATAGCAATAAGAAAACCAAAGTATGATTTTCTATCATTTCCACGTTGACTGACTTAATTATATGGTAATAAATCAGTATTTTCATTGTTCTACAGCATTTTTGTTATGGTTACTAAAACTGTTTTAGATTTTGTACACTCGTGTTCATGTGGTTAAAAAAAGAAATAGGCAAGATGATATATTTTTTTTTTTTATGAATGAGTGTGTATTTTTTTAAAAGTGTGACTTAAATAACTTCTGAGTGAAATCATGTTTGAGCAGCAAATGTCAAAACTCTGTCCAGCAAGAAGAATCTGAACAAAGAAAAATCACATTTATATGACACAGTTGGGAGGTTTATTCATTGAACAACGCTGGTTCCCAAAATACTGCAGCCCCTGAAGGAAGCGCTGGATCCCAGAGGAGAACACACCCATGTCGAAATGCCAGGTTTTCATAATGTTACAAATGCCACCTTGATACATTATTTCCTAACTTTTCTACCATCAGTGTGGCATAAATCCTGTATAATTTGACTGAAAAAAAAAAACCTGTTAGGGTACAACATCCTGGTGGTTTAATTTGGCACACATTGATAAAATACTTTCTTGCACCTCATCGATGAATTTCAACATTTAGTTTTCTCTGATACACACCTAACATCAATTATATTGAATTGGACTGATCTGAATGAAGATTCAGCTGCACTAGTAGGATTTTCCTCAACGGTTCACATACATCCTTTACTTACATCCATAGTTTGCAGAGATTTTACTAAGGATCATGAGGATGCCATCGTACTAAAGTATCAGTCAGGAGAAGAGTACAAAATATTCCACAGCATTAGATATATGCAACGGCACACTGGAAAGAGTTGTCAGTAACTGGAGAAAACATGGGACAACAGCAAGGTTACACGAACTGGATGTCTCTTTCTAAAACTGATTAAATGACAAGACAGAATCTGGTCACGGATTCTCCTGTATTCTCCATGTGTCTGGACTCAGGAGTAGAAGACAGAAGGCCTTTCTTCCAAAGCAAACACCCAAGCTTGGCTAAAATATTCAGGGACCTTGTGGCAGAACGTGCTATGGTCGATAAAACCAAACATCATTCAATAAGGTATGTTTGGCACAAAAAGAAAAAAAAACAAAAAACAACTCTACATAATAAGCCAAGAACACTCAGCACAGAATAAAACATGGTAGGGGTGGAATCATCATTTGGTTCACATCGGGCGAAATTAAAAACACCCCCAAATAGTCAGTGTTGACCCAAAACTTTCAGGTTTACTTTATTCTGCTTCAGTGTGCAGCCAAATCAACAAACGCAGGACTTCAAATGATAATCAAAGTTATGAAAAGGCTTGCATGAGACTAGAACTAAAAGTGTGGACAAGAGATGTCCTTATCGGTCTGTTAGGTTTGGACAGTTTTTGTCCAGGTAGAATGGCCAAATATTATTGAGTGAGGATGTAGTAAGCTCATAGACTCTTATCAAAGACTGAATGGTGTTTTTAAATGAATAGGGGATTTAGTTTAAGGTTGTGTACAGTTGGCAACCAGGTTATTGCAGCATTTTCACTTTGCATTGAATTGAACAGAATAAATGTCACATTAATGGTGAGAGAGAAACAATTGACCACTTTTTAAAACCATCATAAAAGAATGAAAACTTGAGGAGTGAAACTACAACACATGTATGCCGATTTAAAAACAAACCAAAGCAATTCACCAGCATGTGTGCCTCACCTCTGATCTAGCATTTCCCATTTCATTAGGTCGGGGTTTCTTTCAGTTCAAAAGCAAGTCCCCTCTACCATGGCTGGCCCCCACACAGGTAGTAGTTATTGAATAACAGATGGTTTATGAGGCAGCGATAATGAGGAAAAGGACTGAAGTGTGGACCAACAATGGGTATTTGTTCTCTGGCCTTCAAGAGTGAGCAGCTTCTGAAGGAGAGAAGCAGTTTATCTAAAGGATTTCGCAAGAAGGAATTTGTTTTAAAGCCAAAACAAAAGCCTGCATTTGCTTTCATCTCCTTTTAACTGCGTAGACGCATGCATCTGCAAACCGCTGATTTCACGACATTATCCAGAGTTTATTAGGGTTAACAAGACATGGTTCTGTCAGAAAATAAAAGAAGTGCCAACAGTTTTTTTAATCAGATTTATTGAAAACGAGGTGTTGGGTGGCTCAGTTGGTAGAGCAGGTGCACCAGGTGCAGAGGCTTTAGTCCTCGACGCGGTTATCCTGGGTTTTATTCCCGGTCTCGGGCCATTTGCTACATGTTTTCCCTTCAGCTTCAGCTCCTGTTAATGCATATCATTTTATTAGCTATTAGGTCGAGGAGACACGCCGGCAAAGCAGGCCGCTGCCGTTATCAACCCCATTTATCTGCCTGACTTTTTTAGCGACACCAAACGTCTGATAGTGGAGGACCGTCTGTGTGCCAGCTGTAATAAATGCATCTCTATCAGAGGTGAACCATGTCAACATTTGAATGCAACACAAAACCAGTCATGAGAAAACTACCAACGATGTCGTCACTCAGAAATCAGAGTCATTCAGCAATCTTTAATCCCTCTATATTTTTGAGCAATTTTAAGGAGCTTTATACCTTTGATTAAGTACTTCATTGAGTAAAAAATGATAAAATTATAAATTGTTTTACAATTTTGACAATTCTGGAATCTACCTGGTCTTTGCAGTGTTTTTATTGAAGATAAATGTGAATCTCCATCTTTTCAAGTCTTAAATAAAATGAAATTAAAGGTAGAATATTGCAGACCTTTATTAAAATACACAGCAATCTTATCTGAACAGGATTAATACAGATCAGGATCCTATAGCTGCTATTTAAAAGATATGTTGTCCTTAATAACAGTAAACAAGAGCAGTTTTCCCAATATAAGAACAGAGTTAAAGGTGCATAAAACATAATCATAGCTCAGGCCTGCAGCCCAGTGTCTGATCAGAAAAGGCACTGCAGACAACAAACAGCTGGGGCGTCCCTCCTGCTGTCCCGTCACCTGAATAGTCTATTCCAGAAGGATATGAACGAGGTGGAGTTCAAGGCACCAATGAATATGAGGAGCAGTAGATAGAGACTCATCATGATGGCAAAATGGTGTCTGAGGAGCCACGACCTGCTGCGAGAATGCCTGATGGGAAATAAACCAGCATTTGCATTTGTTCCAGTACTTTGCAGAATCATGTTTTGCTGCAACTAAAGCTGCAAATCTTGTAAAATACTTCAGGCAGATGTCAGATCAGAGAGGGAGCATCTGTGCACATAAATATTCAAATCTTCTAACAAATTCTCAAAAGGATTTAGGTCCAGACTTTTGGCCATTCTGACACTTTTGAGCTTTCAGGAGGTAAACCTTCGCCCTAGTCTAAAGTCTTTAGCAGCCTCTGACAGGTTTCCTTACAAGATTGCTCTCTACTTAGCTCCATCAACATGACCAGCTTCCCTATCTCTGGTGCAGAAAAGCATCCCCACAGCATTAAACTGCACCATCGTGTACTATATGGATGGTGTGTTCTGGGTCTGCGGTTTTTTCACATTATTGAAGAGTTAATAAAAGACATTTAAAAAGTTGATGTTTCTTTACATAATTTTAGCATCATCTGTGGGTTTGCAAAAGGGGTCCCCGCCCAGAAGCTGATGGTGTTTGCGGGGCCATGGTATGGAAAAGTTTGGGAACCCCTGTTCTACGTTTCGTGCAGTTTTAGCTTTCCTCTCCATGTATAACGTTTTGCATGTAGGCTTAAACATTGAGTTTGGGTCTCATCTGATCAGAGCACCTTCCTCAACATCTTTACTGTGTCCCCTACATGGGTTGTGGTAAACTTTGACCAGGACTTCTTATGGCTTTCTTCCCACAAGGGCTTTCTTCTTGCCACTCTTCCATAAAAGGCCAGATTGGTAAAGTGCATGCCTAATAGTTGTCCTGTAAAACAGATTCTCCCACCTGAGCTTCAGATCTCTGCAGCTCCTCCTGATTTACCATGGTCCTCTTGGTTGCAGTTGTGCTCTTTCCATTTATACACGACAGCTTTTGAACTGTGCTCCGTGAGGTGTTTACATCTTGATATACAGGTCCTTCTCAAAATATTAGCATATTGTGATAAAGTTCATTATTTTCCATAATGTCATGATGAAAATTTAACATTCATATATTGTAGATTCATTGCACACTAACTGAAATATTTCAGGTCTTTTATTGTCTTAATATGGATGATTTTGGCATACAGCTCATGAAAACCCAAAATTCCTATCTCACAAAATTAGCATATCATTAAAAGGGTCTCTAAACGAGCTATGAACCTAATCATCTGAATCAACGAGTTAACTCTAAACACCTGCAAAAGATTCCTGAGGCCTTTAAAACTCCCAGCCTGGTTCATCACTCAAAACCCCAATCATGGGTAAGACTGCCGACCTGACTGCTGTCCAGAAGGCCACTATTGACACCCTCAAGCAAGAGGGTAAGACACAGAAAGAAATTTCTGAACGAATAGGCTGTTCCCAGAGTGCTGTATCAAGGCACCTCAGTGGGAAGTCTGTGGGAAGGAAAAAGTGTGTCAGAAAACGCTGCACAACGAGAAGAGGTGACCGGACCCTGAGGAAGATTGTGGAGAAGGGCCGATTCCAGACCTTGGGGGACCTGCGGAAGCAGTGGACTGAGTCTGGAGTAGAAACATCCAGAGCCACCGTGCACAGGCGTGTGCAGGAAATGGGCTACAGGTGCCGCATTCCCCAGGTCAAGCCACTTTTGAACCAGAAACAGCGGCAGAAGCGCCTGACCTGGGCTACAGAGAAGCAGCACTGGACTGTTGCTCAGTGGTCCAAAGTCCTTTTTTCAGATGAAAGCAAATTCTGCATGTCATTCGGAAATCAAGGTGCCAGAGTCTGGAGGAAGACTGGGGAGAAGGAAATGCCAAAATGCCAGAAGTCCAGTGTCAAGTACCCACAGTCAGTGATGGTCTGGGGTGCCGTGTCAGCTGCTGGTGTTGGTCCACTGTGTTTTATCAAGGGCAGGGTCAATGCAGCTAGCTATCAGGAGATTTTGGAGCACTTCATGCTTCCATCTGCTGAAAAGCTTTATGGAGATGAAGATTTCATTTTTCAGCACGACCTGGCACCTGCTCACAGTGCTAAAACCACTGGTAAATGGTTTACTGACCATGGTATCACTGTGCTCCATTGGCCTGCCAACTCTCCTGACCTGAACCCCATAGAGAATCTGTGGGATATTGTGAAGAGAACGTTGAGAGACTCAAGACCCAACACTCTGGATGAGCTAAAGGCCGCTATCGAAGCATCCTGGGCCTCCATAAGACCTCAGCAGTGCCACAGGCTGATTGCCTCCATGCCACGCCGCATTGAAGCAGTCATTTCTGCAAAAGGATTCCCGACCAAGTATTGAGTGCATAACTGTACATGATTATTTGAAGGTTGACGTTTTTTGTATTAAAAACACTTTTCTTTTATTGGTCGGATGAAATATGTTAATTTTGTGAGATAGGAATTTTGGGTTTTCATGAGCTGTATGCCACAATCATCCATATTAAGACAATAAATATTATGCTAATATGCTAATATTTTGAGAAGGACCTGTATAGTTTAAAACCCAATCCTGCGTTAAACCTCTAGAACGTTATCTCTGACAGTCCTGTTGTGTTCCTTGCTCTTCATCATGCTGCTGGTTCTCCAATTTGCTCTAACAAACCACTGAGGCCTTAATAGAACAGCTGAATTTATATTGAGATTAAATGACACACAAGTGAACTCTAGTTACTATCTTGTAGACTTCTGTAGGCAGTTGGTTTCACTAGACATTACTTAGGGGTACCAGATTAAAGGGGACATAACCCATCCTTGTTTGGAAAGACTAAACCTGACCAGAATGCTCATTTTTAATGCCTAATTTTGAGAGGCAATAATAGATTTTAGTTTTTTTTCATGTCATGTCATGTCATTTTCTACTGCTTATTCCATAGTGGGTCACGGGGGAGCTGGTGCCTATCTCCAGCAGTCTATGGGCAAGAGGCGGGGTACACCCTGGACAGGCCGCCAGTCCATCGCAGGGCAACACACATACAACCAAGCACACACTCATTCACACACCTAAGGGCAATTTAGAGTGACCAATTAACCTAACTGGCATGTCTTTGGATTGTGGGAGGAAGCCGGAGTACCCGGTGAGAACCCACACATGCACAGGGAGAACATGCAAACTCCATGCAGAAAGACCCCCGGTCGGGAATCGAACCCAGGACCTTCTTGCTGCAAGGCAACAGTGCTACCAACTGTGCCACCGTGCAGCCCTAGTTTTTTTTCAATATAGCAAAATTTTCTTTCTCTAAATGGGATTTGGCCTTCTGACTCCGTAGACTCTTACCTGGCCAGGTGTTTCCCCTGAGAGTAGACAAGCAGATACTTGACTCGTAAAAGCTGATTGTTGGTGACTATAAAGTATTTCTGCGGAACATCGCCGCCTTCGCTGTTCTTGGCTCGGGAGCGCTGCCTGTCAATAGTATCGGAATCTGAAACGAACAGCAGCCTTTAACATGCAGTAGGATAAACAGCAGCTTTTCGTGATTTATTTCGTGAGTCCAACAGATAAACACACCTTTTTTCTTCACCTGGCATTTAACGTCTGGATGATCAATAATTTCACACAAGGCAACACAGCTGAGCTGAGGACCCAGGATGCTTTCCCGCCAGCCGCTGCTGTGGGGACTGTAGAGAACGGCCATGCTGAGGTCACTGGTGAGGTAGGTCCCCTCTCCAAACACAGAGTTCTGCACACGCACACATCAAATGTGAGAAGTTAGCACGTCAGAAAGAAAGTCCATTCTTCAGACTTTCCTGCCTTAAGAAGTCGAAATGGCTTCATAAGAAACACGCGTAGTGTTTTTTTTTTTTACTGCAGAGACCTTGTTGAGGTGACAGTGTAGCCCATTGTGAATGATTGAATGAAAGTTCTCCAGACGGCTCCCATGGAATGCATAGAAGACATCTCGTCCTTCTCTCATCTTCTCAAACCTGGTGTTCAAGTGATCGGAGTACTCCAGCTCAAACAGGAAGTCTGGTACAGGTGCAGAAATCCCCTCATTTTCGGTTAACTTACAGAGTTTGGCATACTAGAGCAGATAAAAAGAAAAACAAAGCATGTATACAAACATTATATGGCCCATGCATGTGTATTTATAGCACTGTACCTCATCCTTTTGTAGGGTTTTCACAGCAAAGCTCCTTGAGGAGAGAATCCAGTGTATCAGGGCCAGATGATGATCTCCTTCACTGGGCCGTAACCTCACCAAATCTCTTACGCCAGGCAGGGAGTTTATATCTCCCAACTGAAGATTAAAACAAACTTTAGTTGTCATATTAACACATAAGGAGTAACCAAGCGCCCCGTCCGTGAATGCAGGTTGTGATCATCCAGTTAGACGGAAACGAAACAGAAATAATGACAAAATGTTTAACATGAAACATAACAAGGTTCAGTGTTGCATTTCTCATGGAAACAGCTTGTTTCTAATGAGTGTTTTTAACAGGTCTGATCACAACCTAAAATGATTTCACAAGAAAATACCCAAGAACGTTTTACCATTTTTTCATCTAAATTTCGTATTTCTAGCACCCACCACAATTATCGACACCTCTGGTAGGTATGGGGAAAACAGAATTAAAATAAACTTCACTTTTTGCAGTAGTTTAATCTTACACTGAAAATGTTAAAGAAATTTTGAGTGCACTTATTCAGTAGATGAAAATATTTTCACATTAAAGAATACATTATTTACATGAAATAACATTTACCACAATGACCCATTTCTGTGTTGATTTGGCCATATGTTTAGGATCAGAATCAGAAATCAGAAAAGCTTTATTGCCAAGTACATTTTTGGACATACAAGGAATTTGTTTTGGCGTAGTCGGTGCAATACAATACAAATTAAACAGTATAAACATATCTACAATATAATATAAATATATGTGCACAGTTTTAAGTGAGTGAGAGTAAATGTAGAGCAGTATAGGATGCAAGAGCGGTACAACAGTGCAGGTGATCATTGTGCAAGTAAAGCAGTGCAAGTAAAGCAGGAGTCCAAGCTGAGCATTAATGTAACGCATAGAGTTACAGGTTACAGGTGTCCTGTCAGCAAAAAAGGGGGTGTGGGGGAAAGGGAGAATGTCAGGGTGGTTTCCGGGCTTTGTTAACAAGGCTGGTGGCAGATGGGAAAAAACTGTTCTTGTGGCGTGAGGTTTTGGTCCGGATGGACCGCAGCCTCCTGCCAGAGGGGAGAGTCTCAAAGAGTCTGTGACCGGGGTGGGAGGGATCAGCCAGAATCTTCCCTGCCCGCTTCAGGGTCCTGGAGGTGTACAGTTCCTGGAGCGACAGTAGACTGCAGCCAATCACCTTCTCAGCAGACCGAATGACACGCTGCAGCCTTCCCTTATCCTTGGCTGTAGCAGCGGCGTACCAGATGGTGATGGAGGAGGTGAGGATGGACTCAATGATGGCTGTGTAGAAGTGCACCATCATAGTCTTTGGCAGGTTGAATTTCTTCAGCTGCCGCAGGAAGAACATCCTCTGCTGGGCTTTCTTGATGAGGGAGCTGATGTTTGGCTCCCACTTGAGATCCTGGGAGATGATGGTTCCCAGGAAGCGGAAAGATTCCACAGTGTCAATTGTGGAGTCACAGAGGGTGATGGGGGCAGGTGGGGCTGGGTTCTGCCTGAAGTCCACAACCATCTCCACTGTCTTTAGAGCGTTGAGCTCAAGGTTGTTCTGGCTGCACCAGTCCAACAGATGGTCCACCTCCCATCTGTACGCAGACTCATCACCATCAGAGATGAGTCCGATGAGGGTGGTGTCGTCCGCAAACTTCAGAAGCTTGACAGACTGGTGACTGGAGGTGCAGCTGTTGGTGTTACAGGGAGAAGAGCAGAGGAGAGAAAACACAGCCTCGGTGCTGATGGTCAGGGAGTCAGAGACGTGCTTCCCCAGCCTCACGCGCTGCTTCCTGTCAGACAGGAAGTCAGTGATCCACCTGCAGGTGGAGTCGGGCACACTCAGCTGGGAGAGCTTCTCCTGTAGCAGAACTGGGACGATGGTGTTGAAGGCGGAGCTGAAATCCACAAACAGGATCCTGGCGTAGGTTCCTGTGGAGTCCAGGTGCCGGAGGATGAAGTGAAGGGCTAGGTTGACTGCATCATCTACAGACCTGTTGGCTCTGTAGGCAAACTGCAGGGGGTCCAGGAGGGTGTCGGTGATGTCTTTTAGGTGTTTGAGCACAAGGCGCTCAAAGGACTTCATCACCAATGAGGTCAGGGCGACGGGTCTGAAGTCATTAAGCCCTGTGGTCCTGGACTTCTTGGGAACAGGGACGATGGTGGAGGACTTGAAGCAGGCTGGCACATGACATGTCTCCAGTGAGGTGTTAAAAATGTCTGTGAAGACTGGAGACAGCTGATCAGCGCAGTGCTTCAGGCTGGCTGGTGAGACAGAATCCGGACCAGCAGCTTTCCGGGGGTTCTGTCTCCTGAAGAGTTTGTTGACGTCCCTCTCCTGGATGGAAAGAGCCGTCCTCGGCGTGGGTAGGGGGCTGGTGGGGGGGAACTTCAGGGTGGGGGTTGGAGGTGCCAAGGCCCCTCTTGAGGTTGGGGAGGTGGGGGTGGTGGATTGTGGCTGCAGCTGTTGGGGGGCGTAATGGGGGATGGTTGCAAGACTGTCCCTTTAACTTCCTTTGGAGCTTCTCAGAGTACAGTCGTTTGGCCTCTTTCACTGCCTTGCCAAACTTATACTTTGCCTCTCTGTATATGTCTTTGTCCCCACTCCTGAAGGCCTCTTCCTTATCCAGTCTTAACCTTCTGAGTTTAGCTGTGAACCAGGGTTTGTCGTTGTTGTAACTCACCCTGGTGCATGATGGTACACAGCTGTCCTCACAGAAGCTGATGTAGGAAGTCACAGCCTCTGTGTACTCGTCCAGACTGTTGGTAGTAGTCCTGAACACATCCCAGTCTGTACAGCCTAAACACGCCTGGAGATTCTCCACAGCCTCACTGCTCCACTTCCTTGTCGTCCTCACAACAGGTTTGCAGAGCTTTAGTTTCTGCCTGTATGCAGGAATCAGGTGGACCATGATGTGGTCGGATTGGCCCAGTGCAGCCCTGTGCATCACATCAAGATGCCTCTTTTAGCTAAATCTCTTTTAACAGTGAGCTTCAGGGATTTTTTTTTTATCTCCCTTACATCCTCCTGCTAGTGTGATGAAAAAAGCCATGCAGTGATTTTTGTCCCAGTTCCAGCTGTTTTAAACGTGTCGGTTCAATTTCTTGAATCTTTTTCCTAATTTATAAAGATCAACAGACTTCAGACTTATTTGAATGGCATGTTCTCTCATTTTGAAGAGTGGCTAAGAGAAATCTACCACTATGTCAGGTCATATTTACACCCCCACACTCTGAACGACATTAAAAAGAATATATTTTGAAAAATATGAATTCATATTTATTTGATAGGAATTGTTAGAGTTGCAAATAATTGTGGTACCTGTGATTTTGTTAGGGGTGCAAAAGATAGCACAAGATATTATAGAAAATGTCCCTAGCTGTTACATATATCACTTTAATATGCAAAGACAAAACCGATGCTTTAAAGTTGTATAGTATTCATCTCCAAGGAGCCCTGTTTGACAAATAGCGGCGTTAAAAGCACATTACTGCCACCAAGTGTATGTTTAAAGTACGATCATCTAGATCATGCACTCTTAATGTAAATAAAATAAAAATGATCTCTGTTTGTTAGCTTTATTGCAATGATATTTTAAATTAAGCCCCATAAATTATTTCTGACATAATAGATAAGGTTTTCATTGTGACCAGAGCTCTTACCAGCCCCTCAAAGTCCTTAATGTCACCACTTGTGTAGTGAGGAGGGAAGGGTCTGAGCAAAGAGTCCCTCTTGTAGCTCTGTGCTGCAGCCACAAACAGGCTGCACCGTAAGTCTGCAGCTACAGGATCTCTGTGCAGACAGGAGCTCACCAGCTCTCTGACAGCCTCAGGTGGCAGAGGTGGCTGCATTCCCAGCACTGTACACACACACAACATGCAAGCAGGTTTAGACAAAAACAACAGGTTATAAGTTCAAAGGGAAATGTACAACTGTGGAAAACACATCTGAAGGGTGAAATTAGTAAGGTTGCATTCTACAGTTATAGTTTGAACTATTTTTTATTTTTTTTCTGTTTTTATGCACTTTATGTTCGATTTTAAGACCTAATTTTTAAATTGGGAACCGTGTATAGCTAAAACTGTCAACTACTTAAAGGAGGTTAAATTATTTATGTCATATTTGTTGTTTTAAACTTTCTACGTCCTTCTCCTTTTAGAATTTAAAGGGGTAATTTTCTCCAGGGGATACAAAACTTTACAGTATACCTAGTTCACTTGCTACCGTTAAGTTTAATATGACCAGCTGAAAGAGAAAAGTTGACATATGTATGAAAACTCCAAGCCCAGTATTAAATACTAACATTTAAATTTTGTCTTTAGTTGTCTGTGTGCCATTTAGCTACCGGCTGGTTGTTGTAAGGAAGCTAGCTGGCTAACACTAGCTGCGACATAAATATCTTTCACAATGTATCGATATTAATGACATAAATAAAAACACCGAACGCTTGTTGCTTAATTTAATTGTTTATCAAACATTTGCTCTGTGTTATATATGTTCATATGCCACATTTTTTTACTCTAATAACTGATCTTACCTCGGTTAAGCCTTGCTCAACTCATAGCACTACACTACTGGAGAAGCTAACAGAACGTTAGCTTGATCACTGCTGCGTTAAAGTGCTGTACAAACTTTGTGTGTCAAAATTACACGTCAGGGATTAGAGGGGAAATACGAGGGCAAAACACGAATCATGTCTTCTTTAAGAAGCTAAATAAGGGGTGAAAATCGCGTAAGCGAATCATTACTAAACTGGATAGAGATATCTTCTAAAATTGTCAGAATATTTCAGATTTTTAAAAATCTTTTATGACACCTAATCAGCAGAAAGTGACTGATACAACGACACGCGAAGGCAGCACAAGCGATAATTTAAAACATAATTTCTTCACCTCATTTGTTAATGTTAATAACAATATTTTTTTCATTTTTTTTCTTAATCGGTTCATCCTAATGCCTGCTATTTAAACGCCTCTAATTAAAGAATTTGCACAAGATAATCACCTCTTGATTAAGAACTCATATTCATAAGTAGGGAAAATGGATATTAGGTTATTTATTCTTTCTGCTATTATACTTTCAATCCTGCAGCTTGACTTAAATTATTTTAGGCCTAACTGATGCTGACCTGTTGTATTCCTGAGTGAATGCTTATTTTCCTCTTGGTTGTATCTGTTTTTTTTTTTTTTTTCTGAATTCCCTAAGTGGGGTAAATAAAGTGTGTATCAGTGTGATAACTAGAGATTCAAGCACGCAAACAGGAGTCTATTCCCATTTGGGTCAGTTTCTCTGAAAAACAAGGGGCTATGTGATGTCAAAAGGGCTTGAAAAGTCCAGAAAAAGAATCCTGACCGTGCTGCTTTTAAATGTATGTTAAAAGTAAGAAAAATAAAATTGGGTTAGTCTATACCTAGAAACCCAGTTTCAGCACGGCTCTGATGAGGATCAGCTTCCAGAGAGGCAGCCAATCAGGGCGGATTCTTGTTTTCACAACCGTGATTGGCATCTGAAAGGGGTGGAGCTTAGGCATTCCATCCTGCTTTCTGATTGGTCATGCCGGCCCGCGAATCCCGCCTCGTTCCCGGGGCCGTGGTCCAGCAGCGCGGGAACAACCCAGGAGAGGGAGGGGGGTACGTGCGTAAAGAAGAGACCACACATCACGTGACCGCTCCTGACTCCCGGCCCCATCATTTGAGGAATAACGGCCCATATATCTATTGATATATTTTTCTGGACAGCATTTTAATTTTCTCCTTTCATCAGCGTCTGTTGTCGGAAGGAAAAATCATAGGATGCAAAATAAAGGAAAAGGAGGATTATATAGCATCATTCTCGGACTTTAAACGGGAGGTAAGGCGTCATAAATCAATGCAGTTTCATCCCTTTAACGCCCAGCTTGCAGGGAGGTGGCAAAACAGTTTGATGAGATAAAGCGGATTCGGGCAGCAGTGTGAAAAACCCAGGAATGTGTAGGCAGTTTACGGCTGGAGCTGTGCGTCGTCTGGATGATGATGATGAAGAAGAAGCAGTACCGATGCGCCGTGACTCACACAGGCTGAAGGACGCTCCTCCATCGGCTGTGATCACGATGCACCGCGTCCTGCTGCTGCATCACCGCCACCCGCTGAAATATGCCTACATTTTACATCATTATGGAGAAAAAAAAAAAGAAATCACCCTCGATCTGGGCGTTTTGTGACAGGGATTAATCTGTATCAGGAAGAAATGTCCTTCATACTTGATTTATGCACAGTCAACGATGGCTACTGACAGTCAAATGATATAAAAGGCGTTTATTGTTGGCTGCAACCAATGATATGCAGGCTATCAGTAAGCTGATATATATATATATATATATATATATATATATATATATATATATATAGTGTGATAAATGCTTTCTGCACATGCCTATGCAATTATGGTACAATGCTCATTTAAAGCATCGAGACAAGGCCAGACTGTGCCTTACAGCGAGCTAAACATAGCTGGGATGTGCTTAGATTTAATCTTTATTTCTGTATATTCAAACAATGGTGCTCAGTGATGGATTCAAACAGTTTGGTGCCACCTTTTATGCAGTCACATCATAGCATTAAGGTCTATACTGATGGAAGGGGAAGGTAGAAGCTGTTGGCCTGTTGCTACAAGAAATATAATGTTATTGATGTTAAGGCAACTCTTCTTCTTCAGTTTTAGTTCTGAAGGCAGCTCAGATCGAAGTTTCTGCACCTGTTTGGAAAGTGGAGGAAAATACCAAACAGTGATCATGGCTGGTAAGCTTTCCCACTTCTGATTCATTCTGCTTAATATATAAAAAAATATCTCCATATGTGCTTGATTTTTTTGTGATGCATTCTCTCTCTTTCTCTGTGTGTGTGTTTGCTAGAAAACAACTTCCCTCCCCTGCCTAGATTCATCCCCCTCAAGCCTTGTTTTTACCAGGACTTCAATGAAATTCCAGACCATCAGCGCACCATGTGCAAGAGGCTCTACTACCTCTGGATCTGTGAGTGAAAGGCTTCCTGGCTTAGATTCACTGAGCTGTGTGCGTTGGAAAACGAATATTACACATCACCCTAAACAGACCACAACCAAACATAGTGATGGCAGCATCATGCTGTGGGGATGCTTTTCTTAAGCAGGGACATGGAAGCTGCTCAGAGTTGATGAGAAGATAAATGGAGCTAAACAGATGGAGGAAAACCTGTTAGAAGCTGTAGAAGACCTGAGACTGGGGCAGAGATTCAGCTTAAAGCAGGATGAGGAATTTGGAGAAACTGCCACAAATCTTACATTAAGGTTCAAAACTAAAAACCAATCTCTTTTGAATGTATCCTTAAAATGTGACGCCTCTGGTATATTATTATAGTTAAACTTAATACCAAACAGGACATTTATTTAAAATGTAAATACTATAATGACAGTATTTGGAAATCATCAAATCATAAACTTCTTCTAAAGAAAACACAGAATGTAATAAAGAAATCTTGTAAGAGCCCAAAATGTGTTACTTGAAAGCTAAGTTTACAAAAATGAGTAAAACAGAAAGGGCACTATCTTTCAGCTCTATGGTTTTACACATCAGTAATAAAATAAAATATGGTCTTTACCAGGTTCTAAAGTTTGTTAAATCAAATAAGACATAACATATTCCAGCATGGCATCATTTATTAAATAAAGATTTAAGGAACAATAGAAAAGCTGTATGTGAAACACACAGTACTGATATTGTTGAGACATTTTGACCCACCTTTGTTTATACGACAGTGCCTCATTGACCCATTTTCACCAAACTTAAGCTGTTGGACAGATACAAAGTCCCATGACTGCAGGGTAACCAGGTCCTGTGACTGCAATACACGCCCACATCATCAGCCTTCCACCACTATGCTTAGCAGTTCTTATTCAGTGTTGTTTTGTTTTCATTAAACATGTTGCTGTGGATTATGGCCAAACACATATTCTTTGTTCCCATCTTTCCAAAGCACATTGTTTCAGAAGTCCAGGGCTTTATTCAGATGTATCTTTCCAAGTTCTGCCGCCATATTCTCTCCACAATTCCTGACAAATTGTACTTTTTCTAATTGGATATTAACATTTAAAATGTTCAGTGAGGTCTAGAGATTCCAAGATGTAGCTCTTAGATCTAAACGTGGGACGAATTTGCTGGGATGTCCACTGCTGGGAAGATCGGGAACTGTTTTCCACTAGTGAAAGATCTTTGTCACTACACTTAAATACTTAGAAATGACCTTATAACCCTTTAACTCTTCCCAGTTCTATAGGCAGCAACAGTTGCATCCTTAGGGTCATTGCTGATGTATTTATTGCTTGGCATTGTGTAAACACACACCTGCTATTTATAGCAGGTGTGTGGTCACACTTGTTGATGGTCACACTGGTTGACGACCAATTAATCAGGAACTTTAATTAGAAATGCATGACTGCTCTAACCATGTTAAATTATATGAAAACAGCAATCAAGTACTTAGTCTTTTGTTTTTGTTCTATAAATAAACACAGTTTTGAATCTCTTGTGTGCATTTGTACACTGGAGGTTAGATTTAAATATCTTTAGAACCTGGTAAAGAACCGACCATTTTTAATATGACCTGACACATAATACCCTTAAAAACTATTTCTTTTTACCATGACTGTATATAACATATAATGCATTGGCGTTATTAACAAAAAGAGTAAGATCAAAACTGCAAGATATGTAACAACAGTTCTTATTCATGGATTAATAAGCAGGTGATACAATAGAAATAATAAAAACTAACACAACCAAAGCTTTAACTGCTATAAAATTTTAATGTGTGAATAAATGCAACTATCTTTAATATGGTTACTGTTAAACATGCCAATACCTCCTACAAAGTGTTATTCATGTTTGGTGCAAACTTAAAATCAGCTGGAAGAAAATGACCAGGCGAGGATGCCTACAATTAACAATTAACATTCAACATTTTAATAGTAAGATTGTTTCAATTAAATGTGGTGTTAGGAATTAGGATTTTAGGACATGTGAATGTTACCGAAGTTTTCCCCACACCTACTAGCAAAAACTAGGAGGATCATATGAGCAGAGAAAGAATAATTCAGGGGGCGTTGGATGAAATTCACAGTGATTAAGTCCTGCTGCAGAATGAAACTAGCTGATAGGTTTTTGTCCTCAGCCTCATGCTACTCCTGTTCTCTGTGATGTTGACAGTGAACACTGCCACACTAGCTGTTAACCTGATTGGCTGCCTGGCCTGGATGTGTGGAGGTGGAGGAGCCACCAACTTTGGGATGGCCTTCCTGTGGCTCATACTCTTCACTCCTTGTTCCTATGTGTGCTGGTTCAGGCCCATCTACAAGGCATTTAAGTAAGCAAACTTCTCTTTCAGCACACACACACAGTTTTAGCCTCTTTGCTGATTCACCTCATTTATTCCGTCAATCAATTCCTCTGTGCAGGACCGACAGCTCTTTCAACTTCATGGCTTTCTTTTTCGTCTTCATGGCTCAGGTGGTGATAAGTATTATCCAGAGTGTTGGCATCCCAGGTTGGGGGGTCTGGTAAGAGCTTTCAGTGGTTTCCCACCTTTTACACATATTGTACAGTGCTGTGAAAAACTATTTGCCCCCCCCCCACAGGTTTCTTTGTTTTTGCTTTAAATGTTGTGGGTTATCCAACTAATTTTAATATCAGACAAAGATAATCTGAAGAAAACATAAAAGCAGTTATCAGATTATGATTTCATTTCTTAAGGGAAAAAGAGTTTCCAAATGAACCTGGCCCTGTGTGAAAAAGTAATCGATGCCCTTGTTATAACATGAATGAACTGTGATTGAACAAATTGTTTTGGTTTAAGCCTACTAGCCCCATCCAGGCCTGATTAACACCAGATATGTAGAAACAGGAAATCACCTAATTAGAACATGTCTGACAACATGATGTAGGCTAGAAGATCTCAAAAAGCATTACATTACACAATCCATTTAGTTTTATTTGGGAAAATAATAATACGTTCATAAGCATAAATGCCTAATGTATCAATTATGATACAAACAACTGAAAATCCACGCAATATCACAAAACTGTTTTTTGTTCTGTGTAGAACATCCAATAAACAGTTACATTTTTTAAATGGAGAATGTTCTGACTAATATTTCTTGTATGGGGCTTTAAATGTTAATATCTTACTAGTTATTTTCTTTCAACCCCAGAAGGAGCAATAAATTACTGTTGAAATATGAGTAAAATGAATGCTGGACTGATAACAATTTGAATACAGTCTGTGAACTTTTAAAAAAATGCTCACATTTAAAATGAGTCATTGGATGGTTAATCAAAGCAGCGTTTTTAATGCATACCTACCAGTGTTTTACTGTACTGTCACATGTGACTCACTGCCTGAATGTGGTTCACCGCAGCGGCTGGCTGGCTACCATCACCTTCTTCAGCACCAACATCGGCTCAGCTGTAGTAATGCTGATTCCCACCATCATGTTTACTGCGGTGGCTGTGCTGTCCTTTGCCGCCCTTACCAAGGTGATCATTATGCTTTACTTTGTGTTAATTATGAACCTTCTTTCGATCTGGTTGGGCTCTGCCTTTAAATCTCTTTATTTAGTTGTGGTTTATTGCATACAAGATACAACAGTGCTCAATGTTTTTAACAAGAGGTTCAATTTCAGTTGCCGTCTATCAAACAGTTGTGGTGATAAATTTGCCTTTTATTCTTACATTTTTTGCTGATCCGGTTTAGCTCTGTGGTGCCAGTAGTTTTTACTCTAAAGTTGCAAATCTCCTGTAAAAGAATGAATCTTCTTTTTTAATCTTGTCTTGTTTAGAAAGGAAGAAACTCTGCCAGGCATCATGTAAAAATGATGAAAATGCAAGTTTCTTTGAGCTGGTATTAAACAGATGAATGGAGTTTCAAGCAGTTACAAAAAATGCTAACAATATATCTCACATTTTTTTAAATTTACGAGTTACTTTTGTTATGTTGATCCAGTGTCTACGATTTTTTATTTAAATATAATAAATAATCTATATAAATATGAGGAACCATCGCAGTCAACTCAAAAAACAAGAAGGAAACTCGTCTCCTGGAAACAAAACCTCTGTGGGTCTGACGGTCTTCGATCGGGATATGGATCTTCTGATCTTGTATCAGACAATTTCCAGCTTTCAAGATATTCCGGGAATAGCCAGTGTGGAGGAAAAGTAAACCCACCCCCAAGCTTCTATTTCTCCAGAGATGTGCCTCCGAATGTAGTCTCGTGGCTATGGCTGAAAATGGCGGTTAAACGTTTGTTTCCACGGGTTTTTATAAATTCTGGTGATGTCAGAGCTGCGACGCCTTTTGAGCTGCGATGTCTGTTGCTGCGACGCATGCTGAGCTGCGTAGTAACAGTCATTTACCTGACCAAAATGGCAGATGGCCCAACAGTGACATGTGACCTCATATGACGGCCCTATTAGTGGGAACGCTCTGCTTAGAATTTATAAGGCTGGTACTTCTAATTCATGATGAGAACCAAATAATCCCTTTTGGATGAAATGTAAGATGTTTTCAAGAATCAAGAGATGAAGAAGTTGGGTTGCCTTCACTTAGAAAACAACTGCGACTGTGACAAACATGGCTGGACCTAAAATTATCTTGCTACCATGCACGGTGAGGAGGACGCTAAGAGAAATGAAAAAAACTATTTATTTGAAGGATTTTTACACATTTTACTTGAACTGCCAATACATGTAGAGGACACTGTTATAAAAAGCATTCTCCTGAACTTTGGGGAAGTTAGTTTCTAGAGCCATTGTTGTAATGCTCCATCAAAATATTCTTCATGTGGTGAGAAGAAGTAAAGAAAGGAAATTGAATTACTCAGACCAAGACACAGATGTACATCTGTGATCTAATTAAGAAACTGAAATGTTTATTTGGGTTTGCAGCTACTTTTCGGAATGACTCATCAAAACAATATAAAAAATTTCTTTTGGTTATGTGGCGAAAAAGCAAGGTGTAAAATAAAAAGACAAAAAATAGAGACAAAACCCAGTGAAAATCTTCCTCAAAGAGGTCACCTAGAGAAACCAGAAACCATTGGAGCACTGAAGCTATCTGGCCAGCTATCTTGCATATTTTAATGAAGACTTTGAATTGTTATATCAAGAACATTTCTGTTGTTCCGCAAAACTGTCAGAATTTGTTTTTTAAAGCGAATCTACTGGAAAATTTGTGTAAAAATTTAGTGTATTAAAAGTTTTGTGTCAAAGGCAGTAATAACTTCTGATGCTTTACTTTTCCCAGGTCCACAACTTATACCGTGGTAGCGGTGGCAGCCTGGGTAAAGCCCAGGAGGAGTGGGCCACCGGAGCCTGGAAGAACCCACACGTCCAGCAAGCCGCTCAGCAGGCGGCCATGGGGGCCGCGCAGGGAGCCATGCAGCAGAACCAGTACTCAGCGGCTCCCACCTACAACTACGACGACCCGATGTAGGACAGACGGGCGAGCCGGAGGAGAGGAGTGGGAGAGCTAAAAAGGGATCAATTATGAACACAACTAAGAATTAGGTGCCCTTCATTTTAACGCAGGACAGGCTCATTTCAGATAGAGAATGTAGGGAAAAATGAAAGAAATATACGTTTAAGCAAATTAAAAAGTTTTAGAAAGGTCACTCTTAGATCAACAAATTGTTGTTATTGTTTTACTGCTCAGCATGTGTGTTGATTTCCACCAGTCTCATAAGGCTAAAAGAAATCCCCTGAGCTTTTTTTTAGTTCATTCAGGTCCCCATCATGTCTTGTTTCCATTAAGCAGCACTCACCTATCGACATTTCCCGCTTCATTTTAAATCCTCTTTGTGTTACTACAGTGAGTAAAAGCATTAAGAGCGATTCCTTTTTTAGGCCTTACAAAAAGTTTAAATATGTGTTTCTCAGTTAATTCTCACAGTTTAGACAACAGGTCACAAAAACATGTCTAGAAACTGGTCAGAAAAATCCATAATTTAAGGATTAGTTTTGGAATATTGTAAACATTTTTATTAGCAGGTAGCCAGCTTAGGCTAGCCAAAAACAACTTTAGTGAAAAAATATATTTTTCTCTATCTAAATGCAACAAAATCTTTACAATCAGACCAGATTCTTTTTGTTGCATCTTAAAGCAGGATTTTAGAAGTAAATTTAGTAAGTTTTGAAGGAGTCAAAATCGTCTTTCTGTCTTCTCTTTAATATCGTTATGCTAGGCTAAGCTGCTAGCGATAGCATCATATTTAGGCTTATCAGACAACCTGAAATGATTGATGCTACACTTTAACCATGAAGATTTTTTTTTGTGTCAAATACAACAATTAAAAGGTTCAGTGTGTGTCACTTTCAGACACAGACAAATGTGTGTGCACCCCTGGTAAAGATGAGTTAAAAACCTTAATATAGATGTATCTGTCATTGCAGCAGCATAATCTCACAATAGCAAAATTTAGTACAAACATTAAATGAGTCCATTTATTCAGTGTAGAAAAAACGTTTTATAAACAGATATTCATCCTTTGTTTTACTCCAGACGCACTTATGTTAAGGCCTGTTCATACTCCACAAGAGCCAATACATGTGTTTGTTTAGTTGGAAATAACAAGTACTTTATGAGAAACTTGAGTGCAGGACTATGGAAAATGTTGTGTTAACCACACCCACTTCAAATTTCTGACCAATCAAACATTAGTTGTCAGGCACTATGCAAGAAAAACTTTCTGTCCAGATGTATCAATAACAAGCTGCAAGAAGTCCCAATCCACGGCAAGGAAAGAATGGCGTCGCAGCATTAGGAGACAGAACAGGTTGAACCGTTTTGAGGGACAAATGACAAGTTTTATCTTGAACAAATCACATGGTTCTAGTTAAAGTATTACCAGCGGTGGTGCCAACAAATGTGGATTTTATTATTTCTTAACATGAAAGGTTAGATTTTTCTAAAAGGAGTAAAAATGTAATACAATAAGAAAATACTTTCTTTAAAGGCTTTTTTCACATCTTTACCAGCGGTACCAATAAATTTATCCTCTTTAGTTTTGATTTTGGGACCTGTTTTCTTTTAGGATTAGAGCCAAGTCAATGTTTTCCACATTCTCAGGTAATATCAGTTTTTAAGCCTGTATCGTGTTTTTTGGACTTTGGTCATTTGTTTTATTGCCCCAGTTTACCCATTGAGGAATATTTGGTTTTGCATTGAAACTTGGTGGTTTTAATGTGTTGAGCAGGCTGATTTCAGTTTGGAGAAGCACACACAATGTTTAGGGTTTTTATTGGATAAACATTCCTAATCAACGTTGAACTGGTAAAGAGTGAAGGAAAACCAAAATAACTTTTAAAAAGAAATCAAAATCGGTAAGTAATGGTAATATTTGTTATAGGTGCTCAGAGTGATGGATGTTTCCCTTCCCCCTTGACATATTCTTCCATTAACCCCTACATATGGGTGCTTGTGATCTTCAGGCCTTGTCATCTTGTGGCTGTTGGTGTTTTTCCATGAATTGATGTAATATAAAATAGAATATTAAATTAAAGTTAATTATTTCCTTAAGAAGTGAAGCTTAACAAGGAAGATGAGCCCAGGTGAGGCCTGATTTGGTGAGTTAGGAGCCATGTAGACTTTCAGCCAGATGATTTCAGAGTAGTGTAACTTTTCTTGAGAACTTCCTCAGCATTCAGTAGATGGGTATTACAGTAAAATTAAGTATTAAGCTTGACAAAGCTGTGAAGATGTGTAACTAAATGGTCATTATTTCAAAATCTGTGGGTCGTCTTGTCCCGTTGTGATAATGTGGTTTTAAATAAGCTCTGTTTATACTGTCCTTGTTTTTATTTTGTACCCACCCTTGTTTTTCCTGTGTATTTCGGATAATGTGTGGACATGACTGAAGCACATGTTCATTGTGTCCTTTCCATGGCTGTGGTGAAGTGTTCCTTGAACTATAATTATTTGAAAGATTTTCTGATTATTATTTAATTCAATGTTTATGCTGGGTTACCTGTAGACATTCACAACAAAGTAAGTTGAATTTACAGAGAAGCAATACTTCTCAACATACTAAACATAATCTAGTCCGGTTCAGCACAAACTGGCTTCTTTAAATATTACTTAGCTTTGTTATAGAGTGGTATGAAATGAAAAACAGGCCTGTCTTAAAGCTGGATCGCTTGATTTTTGATTTTGCGACTGCAGAACTGCATTTCCTTCCACCAGCAGAGACACATAAAGAAGTTATTACTCTGTGAATGGCACTACACATCTGCTCATCTGTTTTTTGTTTGTTTCCTATACAGTAAGTGTAAAACATTGCACAGACATATGCAGTTCGTGGGATTGGGGAAATTAGCTGTGAATTCATCGCGTCCCAGAAACCACCGTTCCTCGGACAGACTTTAATCTGCATTTTATGTCGCTGTATCAAAGCTTCTGGAAGCCATTTCCCATGTTTACCACTTGTACTGTACTGTATGTTGTATGAAATGTATTATCATGTACTATATCATAAGTAATCCTGAATATATAATGAGGTAAATATTTGCCATAGATAAACACATTCAGTAGGAACATGCTGTACTTAGATGAAATAAATGTTTGAGGAGGCTGTGTCTCCATAAGTGACGTAAATGAGGAATAACATTTTTTGTGTGTTACTTTTGTATTATTTGGTCTTATCCTGATAGAAATTAAAACGTTCTTGTTGCAGCCTGTTTTGTTTTTTTATAAGTGCAAACTTTCACTTACTCCAGCTGATATTTTAGGAATAATTCATATTTAGGTGATTTTAATGTTTAAAAACACCTTTACCATATGACTCATTTTGGATGTGGCTAAAAATAATGAAAATAGTTTTGATTCATTTGAATATTTCTCCTGACTTTCCTTTTTTTATGCTCTCTTGATTTCTCTTATTAGTTTGTACACCCACAAACATTTGCCTCCTCACCTCATTGACAAATTCTAAATTAGTGGTAGCTTATAGCGGTAAGGTTTTAATACGTGAAATTCCATCAACAACTATATCATTTCATTATTTTTAATTAACCAAAGAAGGAAGAAAATTTTAAATATAATTGAAAAATTCTCAAAACTTATCAGATTCAGTTCCTTTCCCCTTTTCTTAAGATTTCATATTTATTCAACCTTTATAAATTTTAAGATGAGATTTTTGAGATGAGATCTAATAGTTCCAGAAATGTTTAAACATCTGTTCTTAGTCAATTTTTCTTAAGACAGACTTTAGGAAGGTTTGATCAATTTATGAGGCTTATCATAATGGCTGTTTTTACCTGTGCATTTCCATACATTCCATTTGCTGCAAAAATATTTGCCCCCCTAAAGATGTCTTGGTTTTGCTTTTTTGGTACACTTAAATGTTTCAAATAATTAAACAAATTCAGGCGAAGGTAACCTAAGTAAACAAAAAACTATTGAAATTATGATTTTGTCCACTAAGAGAAAAAATGATTCAAACCAACCTGTAAAAAAGTAATTGCCCCCTAAACCTAACAACTTGTGCTACCTTGGCAGCAACAGCTGCTTTCGAGTGTTTGTGATACCTGGGAGTGACTCTCACATCCCTGTGGAGGACATTTTTCCCACTGGAGGTTTATTGAGCTTGTCCTGCTCAGTCGGACTTTAACTAGGTCACCTCAAAACTTTCATTCTTGTTTCTTTTTTTTAAGTCATTCAGAGGTGGAATTGCTGGTATACCTCTGGTCATTGTTCTGCTGCATAACCAAGTTGTGCATAAGCTTGAAGTCATTAACTGGTGGCTGGATATTCTCCTGCAGGATTTTCTGCTAAAGAGCAGAATTCATGTTTCCATCAATCATGGAAAATTGTCCATGTCCCAGACCATCACACAAACACCACCATGTGTAACTGTAAATATGATGTTCTTTTTCTGGGATGACGTGTTAGTTGTAAAACAGATGTAACAGGATGCACAGTTCGAAAATGTTGAGACTTCTGTCTCATCTTTCTACTGAATTCTTTCCCAAAAGACTTGAGCATCATCAAGATGTTTTTAGAGAGATGTGAGACAGGTCTTTGTGTTGTTTTTGGTTATCACTGGTTCTCACCTTATGACCTTTCCCATGGATGCCATTTAACCCCGTCCTTGTCTTATGGTTGAATAAAGAACACTGACTGTAACTGAGGCCATTTAGGAGAGCAGTGCTTCAAATGTTGTCCTGAAATATTTTGTAGTCTCCTGGATGAGTCGTTGATGCACTCTTAAGAGTTTTTGGTTGATCAGACCAAGAAAGGTCACAACTCTGTTGTTGGATAATTACTTTCTGGTTGGTTTACTAAAGCCTCAGAGCCTTGGAAATGGCTTTGTAAGCATTCACAGACAGATGTCAGTGACTTTATTTCTCATCTGTTCTTGAATTTCTTCAGATCGGAGCACCATGAGTTGCTTTTTGAGATCTATTCACAACACTGTAGTGTAAGCCGTGTTTAATCATATGACTAACCTTTGCAGGCCAAATTCCTCCGTGGCCCAACCCCTTTCCGTTCAGCTTCCTTAAAGTCACGGGTCATAGGAAACCTCCGGGTCCGTCTTCACTGTGGCTGTGGCGTGCTCTGTTGGTGTGTCTCGAACAGATTGTAAAATCTGCGCTCTATACAAACTTGATGGCATGAACTGGCGGTGATTTATCTTCCAAACTCCATTGGAATGGTGCTGTAAATAGCCATTCGGCTGTGCATGAAGTTAAGTCACCCTTACTCCATTGAAAAGGTCTGGTTTTTTTTTTTGGACAAGATTCTTCACCTGGATTCACAGATGGCGAGCTAGAATCATGGACTTATATTGATGGACTTTGAATTGAGCTTTGTCACTCAATCCATTTTGTGTATTGTGTTGTTATCTGCACCAGTCACTTTAATACATGCACCAAAACTAAAACTGAATTTGCTGCTTCTTGGTTTTTACCCCTCAAGCTCTTTCAAATAATATACTTTTGATGCTGCATTTGTAGCCCAGTAAAATTGCCTAGTCTTTATGCGTTACAGTAGTTCTAAGCATCTTTCCCACATTGTGGATGATTTTTAAAGCCTTCATATTGCACTATTTGGATGTTCTAGAAGCATCATTTTGTCAATTTAGTAATATTCATCCATCCATTGTCTATACCTGCTTATCCATGCAGGATGGGGACTGGTTGCCAGTCTCCAGGGTCACTGGGCGAGAGGCGGGGTCAACCTAGGCAGGTGACCAGTCTATTATAAGGCTAAGTTAAAATATAGATTTTTTTTAAATGTATGATTATTGATAATGTTTCACAGCTCTGATGCTGCACAACTTAGTGCTTCTATTTGAATTCACAAAAAATATAGATTTCTAAATAAAAAACTATTAAATACAGATTTATTTGGACTCCTTACTCGAATTAAGCATTATGAACATTAATGAAAATAAAACAGAAAACTGCAAATATTTTAAAATTCTTTATTCATAAACTTGATGCAAGTTTACAAATAACTGTACATGGTCAAAATATCCTCAAATGGAAACTGAAAAATAAACAGAAAGTAGGGCGAGCCAAACGCAAGACTCAACATCTCTTTGTTGATAATAGAAAATTCAATGATAATCGTGATAAACGGATGTTTTCCAACAACACCGTCCAAGTAGGGAAGTGTGGAGATGTGATCACTTCATGGCTGTCTACCTTCAATCTTTAATATCTCCTGTGATCAGATTTTTGGCTCGTTTTTAGAGGCATTCTCCCAGCTTAATGAAGGCTCTGCAGCAAAAGAGGTTGGTAAAATGCCAGAAGATTTATGCTGTAAATATTCTGTGCCAAACACACCAACTGGTCAGTGGTGGGACACCTCATGAAACAAATACCAAAAACTCACCGCCCTTCAAACATACCAGACAAATGTAACAACAGAATATGGAATGAAAGATCTAGTTTTTCTGACCTGAAAACATTAAGTTCACAAGTTCCTATAGCGCTTCTCCAAGGTGGCAGCTATGCAAACGACCTGGAAACATTTGTTCGCACACCAAAACTGGGAGTAAACAACGCAAATATTACAGTTAATATTGAAGAGATCATCATGCTACAGAAATCCCACACTCTTGTCTGTTTGGGTCTTCAACTTTCATTGTCTGAATCACAGACAAAAAACAAGTTTTTCTAAAATCGCTTCAGTTTTGTTTCCAACAACACATTGCTTGATGAACAAGCCAAGCTACAGTCCAATGGAGCACTATTTAAACCCAGATAACCCAACAGAAATATTCATGAACCTTCTCGTAAGAATCGTTGATTACCTGAGTTGCCTTTAAGACATCTGCAGACAGTGTTGACAAATAAACTGCAAAAGAACCATCAGATTGACAGATACAGTGCACGTCCCGCGCTAAGCGGACAGGAGGACTTGTGCTGTGCTGCGGCACGTTGCATCGTTACGGTCAAAATGTTAGATTTTCATGAAGACTTCAGATTTCCATCACAATATCCCCCTCTCTAATTGTAACATAAAAAAAAGATGTGTAAGATTTTGGCGGCAAAGAGAGCCCTGAAGATGAGGGGCGTTTAGCTGCAGAGACGACAGAGGAAGAGTAGGCCAAGATCTGAGCTGGAACGGCTGGAAACGACTGGCATGGTGTGGCTTTAAATAGGAGGCGAAGGTTTAGATGTCCTAATAGAGATAAAGCTTCAGAACAAAGAGGCCAAAGATGGATAAAACTGGTAACGATCATGGGAAATATGGATGACACATTCAGCATTCTCAAATCTGTAACATTAGGGAATCTTTAAACGTAAGCTACATGTTGCCCATTTTTCACTTCTGAAGCCGTTGAGTTCAGGTGCTGATCATTTCAAAGTCATTTTCTGCAATCCTTTCATAGTCTACTCAAAGAAATGTGGTTTTATAGCTTCAATGGGCGACATCTACCAACTGGAGTTCACCGAGTTATTATGGTTTGATCAGGGCACACAATCTGTTAAGATAAAAGTCAATGGGCCCAAACGTGGATCAGAACCAAAAACAAAATGTGAATAGTGAGTAAATCAAAATTCAGATAATAAAAAATTAAATGAAATTCCACGTCGGATTTAAGCATTTTAATCGCCACTGTTAGCTTTAATTCATGAAAATATTTACCTGCAACAAATTATAAAGTCAGACAGCAGGCCTTAAGGACGTGAATGAAATAGTTTGTTTTAAATCAGGGTACAAATTGGTGAAGGGGTGTATTGATCTAAAGTTGTTTATTTCTGGTGAAAGTGGTCCAATCAGCAGAAAAGTAGGCGTGAAAAATCAAACATCTTTCTCCATTTTGGTGGAAAGGCAAGTCTGACAGAAAGAAGGTTGGAGATTTAGAGATTACAAATGAGGAACATTCTGTACAGGGAAGATCAAGGATAGACCAGAAGATAGTGGTGCAAGACTGTAAAAGACTAATGAGAGACAAATGAAAATGTTCTGGTTTAAGCTGGACTACACGAGCGGCCCTATTTAATAGTCACACCGTTGCCCCTTTTCCATTTATGGTTCCAGCACTGAACGGCTCCACTCCGCTCTACCTCGTTCTACTAGGGACAAAACCTGTTGCGTTTCCATCGAAGCTCCGCCTCCAGTCGTCAGCGTCATGTGGTGTGCAAAGTAAACACTCGTGAGGTTGTGGAGTCCAGACCATGCTCCCGTCCATAACTCCTGCGACGATGACCATAAATGGTCCATGACTTCAAGTCACTTCCACAGCTTTCGGTCTATCTCGCTCTGGTAATTGTGGTCCTTAATATTTTTAATACGCTCTGCTACCTTGAAGAACACTTCTCCATCGAGCTGCCGCTGAATATTGCAATCAGACTCATACGGCTGACTATGCTCATGCCCAATCAGTGAACAGCAGTCTGCTCACGTCCAATTTCGGCCCTGCCCAGCCCCAACAGGACCTGCTGACGAGCAGGTCGCAAAACATGCTTAGTGTAGTGGAGCAGGTTAAAGTAGAGCGTGTGGAAAAGGGGCATTTGTCTGAGAAAGATGATGAACGTCATCGGTTTGTTTACAATGCAGAGCTAGTTCCAACTCAAAGGATCAGACCTTTTTAAAAAAAAAAAAACAAATAAAAAACCAAGATGTGTTTCCTGTACAACTTCAAGCAGAAATGATTCGGTGTTGGCATCAACCTTTGCAGCCAAAAGCAGAAAAGTCCACCAGCACTTTGAGGGGCAACAACAGAAATATGGCAAAACGAGACTTTCAGCTTCGACATTAGGCCTGTCTTCTGGTAAAATATCTTATCACATATAATCATCCTAGTCGTGACTGGCTGAACAGCTGATCTTTGTTCAACAACACTGAAGCATTTTAATCTACACTTCATAAACTTTCAGAAGAGGTGAGGGAGAGAGAGCAGCAGATCTTTTCGGTTTTAAGATAAGCTTCCAACATCTGAAATTGGCTCTTTTATTGTCTAGGATGATCAAAGAACAAAAAAAATAAAATAAAATTCAAACAATGTCTTAAACAATATATGCATTTATGTACCTGTTAATTTCCAAAAGAAACAGAAAAAGTAAAATCACAGTCCATTTAAAAACTGGTGCAATGAGGTGCCACTTCAAGAGCTTCGGTTTTGATCTTTTTTAAAAAAAAAAAACAAGAGTCATTTAGACAGAGGGTAACTGATTGTGGGGTTCGCTTTGCCAAAGCAGCTAAATGAAAAAGCATTTCCCCACATCTAAAAGAAAGAAAAATCTAGTTTTCCTCTTTTTTTCCTCCAAAAGAAAAAAGAGCATTAAAAAACAGGACAGGTGTTACCCTCATATTGTCCTCCTCACTGAAACAGAGGGGGGGGGGGGGGGGGGGGGGGGGGGGGGGTATGAGACCAGAGTTCAGTCCTTTCCAGAGCAGAGTGAGAGAATACTTGTCAGATGAGGCAGCGAGATGGCTTCTGTGAGAAAGATGATTTATTCCCAGTAAGTCAGAGAGGGAAAATATTCTGAAGAAAACAAGATGACCCAAAGACATGTTCCAAGTGCATAGTGGTGGCAGCTCCTTATCCGTCCTCTTTGGGTGGTGTGTACCAGCCTGGAACCAAAACAAAACTGTTGTTAATGGGTTTTTTTTTTTTTATAAAGGCAAATTTAAACACTCCAAATTTGGTTTTTAAATGTTAACATACCATTCTTTTCATGAATCTGCACGAGGGATTTGTACGACTGTTGTGCTCTTGCAAGATTGTACTGGTTCTAAAACACAAATGACAAATAGTTTAAAACCTTTCTAATGAGTGGAGAACAGGAGGGCTTTTATTTTCTTCTTCTCTCTCTCATCTCATCTCATCCGCATGTCTTGGGACATTACTGGAATATTATTTTATGACCTAACCCTGGTTTTAACATCTCCACAACTATATCCCTGTCATGTCTTCTGTGTTCCTTGGTCTTTTTGGCTATGTTCACACTGCAGGTCTTAACGCAGAAATCGGATTTTTTTTTTGGGTAGTTGTTCACATTACTTTAAAAATGTTGCGGCTCAAAACTGACCCGCATGCGCAAAAGAACAATACAAGCGCCATGAAGCGCAGCACAACAGTAAACACGGAGAAATAGATGTTCTGGTTTAAGTGCACAACAGAAGCCATTTATTGTCAGCGGGTGCTGTGTGGGAAACACGTGAATAAAAGGAGAGTGAAACTCTTTATTGGTCCGTTGTAGAGAGATCTGACTGCCAAATCAGCATCCAAACCGTTTGGATGCGGAGACACAGCCAGCAATGGTGGAGCAGGGATGTTAACAACTTTACAGAGACAGAGTTTATTCAGAACTTTAGCATGTCGAGGGCAACCTTTAATCATATATGTCAGCGCCTCTCCTCTCAACTCCACAGGCAGAAGACCTGATGCAATCCAGTGTTTCGGACTGCAGCAGTCGAATTTTACAATACAAACTACAGGGGTTGGACAATGAAAGTGAAACACCTGGTTTTAGACCACAATAATTTATTAGTATGGTGTAGGGCCTCCTTTTGCGGCCAATACAGCATCAATTCGTCTTGGGAATGACATATACAAGTCCTGCACAGTGGTCAGAGGGATTTTAAGCCATTCTTCTTGCAGGATAGTGGCCAGGTCACTACGTGATACTGGTGGAGGAAAACGTTTCCTGACTCGCTCCACCAAAACACCCCAAAGTGGCTCAATAATATTTAGATCTGGTGACTGTGCAGGCCATGGGAGATGTTCAACTTCACTTTCATGTTCATCAAACCAATCTTTCACCAGTCTTGCTGTGTCTATTGGTGCATTGTCATCCTGATACACGGCACCGCCTTCAGGATACAATGTTTGAACCATTGGATGCACATGGTCCTCAAGAATGGTTCGGTAGTCCTTGGCAGTGACGCGCCCATCTAGCACAAGTATTGGGCCAAGGGAATGCCATGATATGGCAGCCCAAAGCATCACTGATCCACCCCCATGCTTCACTCTGGGCATGCAACAGTCTGGGTGGTACACTTCTTTGGGGCTTCTCCACACCGTAACTCTCCTGGATGTGGGGAAAACAGTAAAGGTGGACTCATCAGAGAACAATACATGTTTCACATTGTCCACAGCCCAAGATGTGCGCTCCTTGCAACACTGAAACTGACGTTTGGCATTGGCATGAGTGACCAAAGGTTTGGCTATAGCAGCCCGGCCGTGTATATTGACCCTGTGGAGCTCCCGACGGACAGTTCTGGTGGAAACAGGAGAGTTGAGGTGCACATTTAATTCTGCCGTGATTTGGGCAGCCGTGGTTTTATGTTTTTTGGATACAATCCGGGTTAGAACCCGAACATCCCTTTCTGACAGCTTCCTCTTGCATCCACAGTTAATCCTGTTGGATGTGGTTCGTCCTTCTTGGTGGTATGCTGACATTACCCTGGATACCGTGGCTCTTGATACATCACAAAGACTTGCTGTCTTGGTCACAGATGCGCCAGCAAGACGTGCACCAACAATTTGTCCTCTTTTGAACTCTGGTATGTCACCCATAATGTTGTGTGCATTTCAATATTTTGAGCAAAACTGTGCTCTTACCCTGCTAATTGAACCTTCACACTCTGCTCTTACTGGTGCAATGTGCAATCAATGAAGACTGGCTACCAGGCTGGTCCAATTTAGCCATGAAACCTCCCACACTAAAATGACAGGTGTTTCAGTTTCATTGTCCAACCCCTGTACGTCCCACATCCAGACGGTTCCTATGAGCCTTTCAACTAGACTTGAATAAAGATTTTTCTCTGTTTATTAATGAGCTCTAACGTCTCGCTGTCTCTCCACTGTGCAGTACTATTTTAGCCCCCCGCCTGTTTTGCTAACTGCAACCGTTTCCTGCTGGGCGGAAAGCTGTGATGAATGTGATGAAAAATGATGCAAAGTCACATCTAATCCACCCTGGTCGTTCCCACTAGAGTCACATTCCAAAAGATCAGCGAGTCGGATTCAGGACCACATATGAATATGGCTCAAATTTGATTCCAAAAAGTCAAATACGGTTCAGATATGAGCGCTTACACGTGTTCTAAAAAGTCTGACCTGGTCACTTGACCCACAATAAATCTGATTTGGGCCACATTTGCCTGTAGATCGCTATGTCATTTGTTCTCTAATGTTTGTTAACAAACTGCAGAGTACACAATACCTTGTTGGCTCCAAACTGGACTCTGGCTTTGCCTTTAACCAGAGTGGCATTTATCTGCATAATGACAGATTCTATTGAGTAGGCACTGCTCCAGCCCTAAAACACACACACACACACACACACACAAATGAATCCAGCTCTATGACCACTAGAGATGAATAAAACTTACAAACGTTGTGTGAGACTCATGCATGTACCTGTTTTGTGAGAAGTTCCATACACAATGCTCCACCTCCTAGAACATAACTAAAACAAAACATCATTAATGGTATTAATTAATGAAGAGCTTTTGGAGGCACTGTAGTTAACATCAACAGCATATGGCAAGTTGCGACATAGGTGAACTAGACAGTGAAGATCGCTGCACACTTACCCTCCGGAGAGCACAGGAGAGACAACCCGTACAAAAGGGGGGTCAAAAGGAAAATTATCCTGTCAGATGACAAAAAAACAACAACAAAAAACAAACAAACAACAAAAACACAAAAACAAATGTCAGTTTTGGGATAACAAAAAAAATTCCACCCTTTTCCAAAGAACAAAATACTAACATTTCTACTTGACTCACTTTATAAGAGAAATTGAGCAGAATGAAGTCCACTCCTTCCTTTTCTTTTAAAACCTGCAAGTCGCTATGCAATGGACTATCTGGATCTACCCTAAAAAGAAACAAAAGTCAGATCAAACAGATTAGACGACATCTTCAGAGGGAGATACTTGTAGAAAACAAGCCAAAAGTAGAACTTACTTCCTTAATTTGACGTGCCATTCATAAAGGCTGTCATTGACTAGTTCGACTGAATAAATACCTGAGAAACGAGTGGAAAAAAAGCCTTTTATTTAACCTTTTTGTAACATGTTAGAATAATAAGAGCCACAGTTAGAGACTGATCCCTGTATTTACCCGTCTTGTAACTCTGTGACCTGTAGATCTCCCTGAGTTCCTTCATTAAGCGATCCGAGGCTTGTACTGAACCAGAGACTGCACCCTGCAATATAAATTAGGTGTTGATTAAATGCTTTCCAAATGGACAGATGTGTAGTTCCTAAACAGTAACCTTGAAAGGAGGCAACCATGTCTGAGTACAGTGATGTCAGTGGCCAATAGATAATAACCTCTCTACTCTGTTGTACTCACCATACTTATTACACAATAACAGTAACAGAAGAGGCACTCACATTCAAATGATCTTGTCTCTGGTTTTTACGTATTTTTTCCAAGATGGCCAGATTTTCTTTTTCTATTCCATCGTCTTCTGACTTTTTGCCTTCTGGGGGCTCCTCTTCTTTCATGTCATAATGGTCCAGGTCTTGGTCCAGATCTAAGTCCTGCTGCAACAGATTATTGCATTGAAACCAAGTTAGGCAATTAACTGTGTAAGTGAAGCGTTTCATCACGTGAATTTGCCACACTGTCAGAAATGTTTATAGGAACCTCTCCCATTTCCTCCTCTTCTTCCTCTTCAGATGTCACCTCATCTGTTGGCCCATGCTGTTGCAGAGTAAAATAATAAAAGTTAATAAATAGTGAATTTCTGATATCGACAAAAACACGCACAGAGCTCTTGTTTCCTGCGCCCACCTTGCGCTCTTGTGTAATCGGGCAAGCAGGTAGAGGCTGGTCCAGCATTTCCACATCTGGATGTTGTGGCAGATTGTAAAGCCGACATAGATCACAAATAAGACGCTTCAATTGCTGAAGAAGCTTGAAAGTACAGCAAGAAAAATGGGAAATTAATAAAACGAAAATAACCAGTGTTAATTATTAGGTATAAAGAAATATAATACAAATGCTCTGACATGAAGAAACTCCTACAATCCTTATATCATTTGCAACCACGATGCGTTCTGAACCATATTGCTGTAAATTGGGACACATAAATAAAAACTTATTTTGTTAATAAAAACTATGTTGTAGTTAGTTTCCAAGATGTTGTTAGGCTATAAGCCTATAACAGAGAATGCACATATGTACCAAAAAGAAAGATGAGGAGAAACGTACCAATGTGCTGCCTTTTCTCACATCCTCTAAGCGCTCCAACACTTCAGCCAGGCTAGGATCATCGGAGTCAACAAACCATATTGGGGGTGTTGAGGGGTATGACTCCTGTTAGAGAGGTAAATAAGTCAAAAATGTAGTGGCTGCTGTTCATTTCACCCCGTCCCCACTGAGTCATTTTAAGGTTTAGCCATTTCATATCAAATGTTTTTGGGTACAAAAAGAGGCCATCAGCCACAGGTACGAAACATTCCCGCATTGGGAAGGATCCGTACCTGTTCTGACAGAAGTAATATCCTATTAGCTACTAAGTGTGCTATAAAATAATAGGGTTTAACTATCATATCTACAAGCTGGTCTGCAATTTTGGATGAAACAGTCGCCCGGCCCGAATCAGAACCACAATCAATGGAAAGAGGGCTTATTATATATTCATATCAATATACATGTAAATTTAACATCAAGTTTAAGTATTTTTATGGGCATCTTCATAATTAATCAAAATTATTACATATCAAGAGAAATACAATGACACACAGTGGTTACGTTAATGGAGACAAAATGGTTTGTTTACTGGTAAGAAATAGAATTAGGTAGTGACAAAACATCAGCAGGTGAGTATGAATCGTCACGGGGGCAACTGGTCTACATGACACATTGAAGGTGCTGTAACACTGCTTCCCATATTGCCATTTATATTTGCATATTAAAAATGCATGTTATAATAGTATAAACATGATGAAATGAAGAGCCCTTTGAGAAGCACCAAGTTCTGCCACGTCTTTAAAGTTTGCGTGTCGCTCATGATGCGCCCCAGTTTGGTAAAATGCATGTATACTGGGATAAAGGGTTTGATATCTAGAGTGTTCTGCTGCTTCAGGAAAGGGTAAGTTACTTTTGGCATGACGTCACCATTTATTAAAATTAAGGTTCAACTGATTGTCAAGAAAAAAAACGTTGATGTTCTAGTTCCTCTTAGGTGGTCAAATAATTACCAGCTGAATTAATAAAAACTAGGTGGCATGCTGGAGTTATGCTGCGTTCGGGTTGTCTCAAAGGTCGGACTGAGGATGATGTCACATCAGAGATGCGAGTATTCCTCTTGAAAGTGAGAAAACGGTGGGATTGGCTCAACAAGCTCTGACTTTCCTAGTTGGAACCACAACTTCATTGCCTGTTCTTGTTTTTTTGAGACTTGCAACTCGGATTATTTGGCTCCTGAGTACAAACAGAACACACCAATAGTGAATGAAATGGAAGCACTCTAGTCAGCATTGCCCAGGCGAGTAAAGCGTCTGCATAGCACAGCAGGAGTTTACAGATTGTTATTATTTGGTTATTGCTGCAGACTTTTAGTAACCCCGGCGTAAAGCAGCAGCAGCACATTTATGTGGTATGTAGTGATGCTTATGCCAGGGGATTTTTCAGTGTGTCCCAATAAAAAAAAAAAGTCTGTGGCAGCCTGGCACAGCTGGGGATCAAATTTATTGTGTTAAATGCATAAGAAAGCGATGCTGGTTGTTTACTTTAAAAGGTGCTTATTTTACTTGCCACTGAAACAGCGCAGATATGCAATAGTGTGATTAGAATATGAATTGGTGATTTTTTCGTGGTAACAAATTTTGTTTAAAGATTGTCTTCGATTTGAGTTTCAAGAGAGCAGAATTCTGGTTTGAAGTAAAAATGGCATCATTTACATAAAACTAGTGAAAATGTATTTCATGGCTCCAAGTGCTTTCTAGCCAAATGTCCCATGACGCACAGCCACCCACTGAACAAGATGATTCGTCCTCAGTGTGCTGTAGAGAAATAGCACCTTTAGCATGAATGACAAGTGGCACTGAAGCTTTAATTAGATCCACCGTTTTGATAAACATCTGTTTATACTATTCAAGAGGCGTGAAAATGATCTTCATGCTTTAAAATAACATGAATGCGAAGACATCACCTTAAACAACGCTAAATTGTATGCGTTCAGATCTAGTTATTAACTATGTGATGATGTGTCTAATCACGATTAAATAAACATTTAAGCTAAAAACTGCAGATCTACAAATGATTTTCTAAAGCCTAAGACAGTCTCTGGCCTGAAATATCCCCTTGTATAAAATTTCCTGGCCGCTCTTTTTCTGACATGCCGTTTCAAAGTCCGTCTACAGTTGAATAAAACACCTGAAGGATGTGGAAAACAAACGCAACTGTGATTGTTATGAGTTTTTCTTTGCTGAACAATGTTTCTTCTTGAGCTGTTGTGCTAATTTGCTCAAAAGGTCTTTATTTAAAATGAAACTCTGACACTTTTTAAAACTTTAACGTGGTTTGGTGAGGATTTAAAACCTAATTCATTTGCAAAATAATTCAAGGAGCTCAAGATGAAAACTGGTTGAATGAAAAGAAATGGACAAATCCACATTGTAACACAATAAGAAAAGAATTACTGTACATTCATTTTCAAAGGCAATGCTAAGGGACCTTTGGTTTAGTACTCCAGCCTGTCAAAATTTTGTATTGTTCTTTTATCTTGATTATGGCTTCTGAGAGATCAGAAAAACAATTATCATCCCAGCACTTTTCACATAAGAGGAATAGACATAAGCATGGTTCTGATTTAAATACTTCAGACAAGGTCTGTTTAGTAGTCAAATTACAGATGAAGCTATTTTCCTTTGCAATTTCATCAGCTTAGGTCGTATAAATTTAGAAATGAACACAAAAGACATCAGCAAGCTGTCTGTGGATGACACTTAAAAACATCTGGATGCTTTTGTTTAGAGCTGGGTTTTTAAATGGCCCTGACTTTGGGTAGCAGCTACATTCAATTCAGTCTTGAGTCACTCCATTATAACTTCAATAACCTATCCATCAAACACACACAAGTATTCAGCCTACAGTTTTCACAATGACCCACAGCTTTGTTTTACTTGAAGGTATATTGTTTAAAGCGCTGGTGATGATCAACGGAAAATATGAGATTGAAGAATGACCGAGACTGTTGAGGTAGGCTGGTGGAAGAAATAGGTCACAACATGTCTGCTATAACAATAACAAGACTTCAGTAAAGATGACAGCAAGCTTTCGCTTGTCCACACAGTTAATACTCTGTGGGTCTGTGTCCATATTTTTGGTGACAATTTAAATGTCTGTATTTGGAAAATAACACCAGGCTCCGTCAAGCTAGAAATATAATGACAACATGATCAAAAACACACAATCAATCATTACCAAAATGTTACAACTACATTTCTGTTATATTACCCTGCCTGACGTCGATTACATAAAACACGAGATAAGAAACGCCTTAGCAAACATTTCACTGCTTGTATGGAATCAAATTATGTCAGTAGGTAGACCTACAAGGTAGATCAGTCATATTTCAATTCAGTGTTAAAAGATTGTACCACCTCTGAATGTGGCCTGCACAACTGAAACTTATCCGAACCCTCGCTGGGTGGTTCTGAGTACGAATGTGTCTGTTTTCATAGCTGATCATATCACTCTGGATCAGCTCACCGAAGGTTTTATGGACTAAAAGTGTCAAATGACTGAGAAAAATCTGAACATTTAAATATGGAAAAATGTCAAGACAGCCTTGTACAACATTAGGTCTGAAGACTGCATAACAAATCTGTTACTGCAATCTCTCTTTGTGCAGAATCAACACTGCAAAGAACTGCTTAGACAGCAATAACACTATTAGGTAGTGACAAAGCCATTAATCAACAAACGATTGAAATCAGCCCATTTAACCCGGATTGGGTTTGATGGGCGGCTGGTAGGCCAGACCTAAAAGAAAAACGGAAATCAGTATCAACTAGTACAAACCAGACTGGCACATCTCTACATCTCAGTAGAAAACATTTTTTGCTGCATCAACATTTCTTGCTAGTCATTAAGAAGCCCTATAAAACATCTGTTTTGAATGGATGGAGAAATTTAAGACCCCAAAATTGTGTTAATGAACGTTATTCAATAATCTGTTTTGTGTTTTTTCTTGTTTTCCTATTCTGGATTTATTTGTATGGCTAACTTGACAGATCTTTGGTAATTTCATGCTGTTTTTCAATGTGCTAAATAAATAAATTAGACATTTACAAAGCCAGACATGTTTGAGTACTTAATGTGAGACAGTTATAGCGCTGATAGACTCTATCTAAACAGTCCACAGATAAACACAGTATTATGCCTTAAATTGTCCTAATCAAAAAATCCCAAAAAACAACAATGTCATACAATATATAGTTTCCTCCACAACACATCCAACTATTTAAATCATCCAATTCTATTAGTCACTATTTACAACTACGGTAAGCCACTCTATACCAGTTATGTTATTGTGCAAAAAAATTACTTCTGGGAGTTCCCAGCAAACCTGGTCTAATACAAGCCAAAGCTCCACCTTTCTCTTTCACACGACCATTGTACTGTGCTTCGGTGTACTAATGCAGCACCAGCTACGCAAGTGAGTTGCAGCTGCCTGTGATCTCAAACCACGTTTGTCTGTCCCAAAAAAACGAGCGAAAACTGAACTGCGTGTGCGTATTTGTGCAGATAAAGAAGGATGTGGTCAGGATGTCGGAGAGCTTCTTCATCTGTGCTGCCTGAAGAACTCAAAACAACGACTGCTGTGACAACGGGGTCACTCAGTTATTACATTTCATCTGCACGTCTAGGATTTTAGGCGCATTTTAGTTTTAAAGTGACTAAGAATCCTAACAATATAGAAGAAAGGTGATTTAATGACCGGGTGACGCGCTAAGAGACCCGTTCTTTGTGTCATCAATTAAATACATCCAAAAACAACTCCGTATTTCCCTGTGCGTACACGCATCTAATCGTTTCCGAACAGGTTGATGTGTCTGGTTAACATAGTCGCTGTTTTACCTGCCAAAAAGTTGGCTAATAGGATTAGTCTATTTACTGGGAAGGTAGAAAACAACATTCCATTAAACCGCTTCTGTACGTTACGTCTGATTACGACGACGTATTCATTAAAATGTTTTCAAAAACCTGCAACAAGATGAGCAGCTTTTGTACCTACGCCGACCCGTTTATTAATTAACCACATTAAATTCATTTATACGAAAAGAAAGTTGGTATGTGTAGTATTTGAAGCGGTAACGTAGTTAGCTCGGCTAACAGACGAGCTAGCGTTACTTTCAGTTAATATGCTAGCAAAGCTACCGCAGCGTCGTTACTACCAACCGTTTTGGTAGCATTCTCAGCATTTCATTGGTGAATTCAACTATTTCACGGTATTATCTTTTTACAAGACGTCGTCTGTTTTAATGACGTATCTCTAAATGATAAAAAGACAAACGCGAGCACTCAACTCCCAGTTGTGCTTGTAAATACGGTGGGTTCGGTGGAGTGATTTGGTTTCAGTTAATAGTCAGATCGCTAGCTTGTGCGCAGAGCTGGCCTCAAACTCACCGTGATGTTGCAGTGAATGATCAGCAGCTTCTCTCTTGTTACGTTGAACTGGCAGCTCAGCTCATCGGGTTTCCAGTCTATTATTCGGAAACGCTCGTGATTTGGGTCAAAAATCGACTCCAGAAACTTCAGCTCGGCCTTCAGCCCCGAAACCGACATCTTCTGTTCATCTCAAAGCACCAGGCCGCTGGCAGAGGGGAAGTCAGGGCGGAATGCGACCGCGCAGTGGAGTCGGCTCGTCGGATCTCGCATGTTAGCGTGAGAACAACAACAAAGAGCCGGAGACTGAGCTCATAACCATCAATAAGTTGCGCATTTTACAGTACACTTGACGCATTATTAGTATTTTTTTTAATAACAGAATCTTTTTGTTCCGGGAGTCCCGTTTAAATTACATCTTAGCAATAATAATAATATTAATAATTATTATAACAATAATAATAATAAATAACTGTTTGAAATGGGGTGGAAACTATTGGGTGAACGTATTCATATGTATTGAACATAGACACATTATTAATAACCTGTCATGAAGTCACATGTGAATACATTTCATTTTACCTATTTATTAACAAAACATATTCAGGTTACAGATGTACACTAAATACATTCCTATCACTTATTATATACAGGGGGAGGTTTGAATATCATCCACAGTTAGCTTTTTGAGTATTTCAATTCAAAAAGGCAAACCTATCCATTATATAGATATATTGCACAGTACCACATTTCAAATGTTTATTTCAGTTAACTTTGATTATTATGTTTTACAGTTAATGACATCCCACAATGTAGTTTCTCAGGAAATTAGAATATTGCTTAAAATCAATTTTAAAAAGTGATTTTAACAATCAGACTGTGGCTCTGTAGGCCAAAGTAGCTTAAATCACAGCCTTCAGCTTGTCTGCATTGTTGGTTCTGGTGTCTGTCATCTTCCTCTTGACAACTCTGTGACGATTATGAATGGCGCTTAGCACAGATTAGTTTAATGGCCATTGAGACAATTGTCATTAAACTATGGAGAGCCGTTTCATTCAAAATTAAATAAATACTGCTACTGATAAATTATTAATAAATATTCCATGAAATAAATAAATATCCCCATGAAATAAAACAAAAAGTTATGTTAAAATAAAATTTTCATCTTATTTTATTTAATTCATTTAAAGATTTATTTAATTTACTTATAAAGATTTATTTATTTATTTCATAATGCAGTTTTATTTTGTGACTTTTATTTTGTAAAGCTACTTCACGTATTTCAGTGACTTTTACTTTTTAACCCCATTTTTCATTTTAAGCTCTTTTTATTTCATGTTCTTATATCCAAATGAGGGGGCGGAGTTTTATCTGTGGGGTGGCGCCAGTGTTGCCAGGTATACGATAATTATCGTATTTGTACAATAATTTTGCTCTCTGTACGATGTACGATCAATATTCCTAAAAAAGGCCAAATGTACGATAATTTCACCATTCCGTGAATGTCCGATTGTAATCAGTCGTCACCAGCCTATCGCCAAAGTCTGTCGGAGTTTTTTTGTGAACCTTGAAGGCATCTGTGTCCGGATTCGGAAACAAATGCTGGAAATTCCAGCCAATCGTGCTTTTCTAAATGTGACCTACGTGTGACGTGATGCGTTGGCCTCAGAACGACGGCCATGATTGGCTGAATAGTCCACTACGCCCGCCAATGAATGAGGCAAAGAAAAAAAGAAAAGAAGAAGAAGCAGTTCCCGGCAAAAAGAGTGATGCAACATTACCATGCAATGTTTATGTTTGAGAACCAAGAATTATCTTGAAGAATCTGGAAGTGAAGTTAAGTTAGTTTTGGAACTAACTTAGAAAATAATCAGCAACATCTAGACAACCCTTCACAATGCAAGATCAGATAAAATATTATTTTAATAAAATAAAGTTTTAAATAATGATCTGCTGAATAAAACCAACCTTCTGGATGACCATTTCTCAATGGTGTCTAATTAGCTGCCTT
The DNA here is from genome assembly GCF_021462225.1 of Girardinichthys multiradiatus. NCBI lineage: Eukaryota > Metazoa > Chordata > Actinopteri > Cyprinodontiformes > Goodeidae > Girardinichthys > Girardinichthys multiradiatus. Next base: position 22,843,161 of record NC_061795.1, on the reverse strand, counting down.
TAGTTATTGAAATAATATTCGAAGAAATATTATTAAAGGAGTATTTTGGAAAAGAGCCAAATCTTTCTGGAGAAATGGGGCTTAATGGTGTTTACTTAGTTATCAAATCTAGTAAATGATGTTCAGGGACTATTATTCACTAGCTTGAGAACCAACAACCTATCTGTTGACTAGTCTTAGCGCTAGCAAACACATGTTCTTACCGTTAGCAGTTAAGCTAACAAAGAAGCGGATAGCTTAGCACCAGAATCAACACATACCTTTAAAATACCAGGGTTAATAAAAGGGTTAAAATGCATAAGCGCGGACAGCGCGTTATGAGCGATCTTCTGTTTAAAATCAACCTTCAAGTAAAGTTTCTCTTAACTTTAAAACATACAAAGAACACAAACCGGCCTGTGTGCTACAGATAGCATGCTAGCACAAAGAGAGCCGAGTTCCACAAACAAACTTCATAACATGAAAACGTTTAGATCATTTCATCCTAAACCTATCTGTTAATCTGCCCAAACCTACAGGTCCTTCTCAAAATATTAGCATATTGTGATAAAGTTCATTATTTTCCATAATGTCATGATGAAAATTTAACATTCATATATTTTAGATTCATTGCACACTAACTGAAATATTTCAGGTCTTTTATTGTCTTAATACGGATGATTTTGGCATACAGTTCATGAAAACCCCAAATTCCTATCTCACAAAATTAGCATGTCATTAAAAGGGTCTCTAAACGAGCTATGAACCTAATCATCTGAATCAACGAGTTAACTCTAAACACCTGCAAAAGATTCCTGAGGCCTTTAAAACTCCCAGCCTGGTTCATCACTCAAAACCCCAATCATGGGTAAGACTGCCGACCTGACTGCTGTCCAGAAGGCCACTATTGACACCCTCAAGCAAGAGGGTAAGACAGAAAGAAATTTCTGAACGAATAGGCTGTTCCCAGAGTGCTGTATCAAGGCACCTCAGTGGGAAGTCTGTGGGAAGGAAAAAGTGTGGCAGAAAACGCTGCACAACGAGAAGAGGTGACCGGACCCTGAGGAAGATTGTGGAGAAGGGCCGATTCCAGACCTTGGGGGACCTGCTGAAGCAGTGGACTGAGTCTGGAGTAGAAACATCCAGAGCCACCGTGCACAGGCGTGTGCAGGAAATGGGCTACAGGTGCCGCATTCCCCAGGTCAAGCCACTTTTGAACCAGAAACAGCGGCAGAAGCGCCTGACCTGGGCTACAGAGAAGCAGCACTGGACTGTTGCTCAGTGGTCCAAAGTACTTTTTTCGGATGAAAGCAAATTCTGCATGTCATTCGGAAATCAAGGTGCCAGAGTCTGGAGGAAGACTCGGGAGAAGGAAATGCCAAAATGCCAGAAGTCCAGTGTCAAGTACCCACAGTCAGTGATGGTCTGGGGTGCCTTGTCAGCTGCTGGTGTTGGTCCACTGTGTTTTATCAAGGGCAGGGTCAATGCAGCTAGCTATCAGGAGATTTTGGAGCACTTCATGCTTCCATCTGCTGAAAAGCTTTATGGAGATGAAGATTTCATTTTTCAGCACGACCTGGCACCTGCTCACAGTGCCAAAACCACTGGTAAATGGTTTACTGACCATGGTATCACTGTGCTCAATTGGTCTGCCAACTCTCCTGACCTGAACCCCATAGAGAATCTGTGGGATATTGTGAAGAGAACGTTGAGAGACTCAAGACCCAACACTCTGGATGAGCTAAAGGCTGCTATCGAAGCATCCTGGGCCTCCATAAGACCTCAGCAGTGTCTCAGGCTGATTGCCTCCATGCCACGCCGCATTGAAGCAGTCATTTCTGCCAAAGGATTCCCGACCAAGTATTGAGTGCATAACTGTACATGATTATTTGAAGGTTGACGTTTTTTGTATTAAAAACACTTTTCTTTTATTGGTTGGATGAAATATGCAAATTTTGTGAGATAGGAATTTTGGGTTTTCATGAGCTGTATGCCAAAATCATCCGTATTAAGACAATAAAAGACCTGAAATATTTCAGTTAGTGTGCAATGAATCTAAAATATATGAATGTTAAATTTTCATCATTACATTATGGAAAATAATGAACTTTATCACAATATGCTAATATTTTGAGAAGGACCTGTAACCTCTGACCATGGTGAGGAAATGTTGTCCAAGGGCGATGAATTTCGAAGAAACGTCCACAGTCAACAAGTGGTTACCTCTACGTTCGCTCTGTGAACAATAGGGTTAGCTCCGGAGAGCTGGGTGACTCGTTCGGTCCGTCAACCAGCTGTTCGTTACCGTAAACACGGCTGTGCAGCCGTGGTCCTTCCTTCAGGCTGGGAGACTGCGTCTTTGCCTGGGCTTCTCTCGAACACCGTTTGCGTCTGCGGGGCTTCGGAGAGACAGTCAGCAATGCTTGTACCTTAATTATCCCCGTTCATGAATGAAAATACCGGATACACAAACAGTATTTCATTCTACTTAACTTTGCATATGATCGATGATCGTATGGCTTTGGATCCAGTTGAATTTTATGTCTTTTTGCCGCAAAAGACATCCGCGCGCTGGGCCTCTCCTGACCGGTCCTTCTCAAAGGCCGTGTGGAAAGAGAGCGTTATGTGGGAAGGGTGGGGGTCTTATACAGGCAGTGGCATCACTGGGAAGTCCTCTGCTACCCCCATTTTCCCCTTCGGAGTTTTAATGTTGAAATCCATGGCTGTAGGTCCCAACACCATGCCACATAAAATCTCAGGGCAGGGTTAAGCGGATGCTGAAGTCAATAGCAGGCAGATGGTGGCTACTTTCTGCAGAGTCAGTAGCTTCAGACCTCCAGACTTTCTGAGGCCTTCAGATTAGCTAAACAAAAGTGTGTAAAGAGCTTTATGAAATTGGTTTCCATGCCCTAGCAGTTGCACCCAATCGTCAAATGCAGTGGCGGAAAGCATGCCACCCCTGGGTGTAGAGTTGTGGAGGCGTATTCCCTGAAGTAACAAATCATGCATGTCAGTCTTGCAATCCAATGGAGGAGTCTGGGTACGGCAGTTGCCAGGAGAACCTGACCCAACCTGATCATACACCTCTGGAAAGAATTATAACAGAGTGTTGGAGCCAGGGCTTCTCGTCCGACATCAGTGTCTGACCTCCCAAATTCTCTTCTTGATGAATGGTCAGAAATTCTCATAGACACATTCCTAAACCATGTGGAAAGCCTTCCTAAAAGAGGTGAAGAGCCTATAGCTGGAGAGGGTTGGCTGACATTATATTAAGTCCTATGGATTAAGAATTGTATGTTACTCAAGTTTATATATATAAAGTTATACAAGTGATTATGGCAATACAGCGTATGAGTTTCCCTTTCGGAGTTAAATTACTAAAGTAAATTAACTTTCTGATGATATGATAAAGTTATTAATATCCACGTTTACTAAATAAAAATTTATGAACTGTCAACTTTTCAAAGCAACAAAAACAATTAAAATGCTAAAATGATTCAAATAGTGTGGTGAGGATAAAGAGGTTTTATGGTTTTATGGCCATTTAATTTATAAGATTAACAGAAGGGCTGAGATTATATCCAGTCTGGCAATTTTATAGTTAGAAAATGTTGGGATGAAAACATTTCAATGAGCTGTTAGTGCAATAGCAGTGTTATCATAAACATAATTAGGCAGGTTCATATTTATTTTGTATTAAATTTAAATAATTATACTAATAATGTAATATAAATGAGATTATTTGATTATTTAAAATTATTTAGCTTTTAGTTTAGGTTGCTTTTAGATAGAGAATATTTCTTTGAGTAAGTCCTGTTTAAAATGCTGGGCCTTAGAAAAGTTTAAAGTTAATCAGAAAAAATTAAATGAATGAATCGACAAGACTGCAGAAGTCAATACAGCATAAAATAAGAACACTGTAAAAGGACTGACCAAGAAAGACTTATAAAGCCTTACCAAATAAGGCAGTATAATTCATTCCCAATAAAAAATGCATAAATAACACAATTTCAGGGGGGAATATCTGAAGGTTGGAGGTATTCTGAAGCCTTTTCCAAAGACACAGACCAGAAAAGAAAAATGTTGCTATTCCTAATTTTGAGTGCACTATAAGAGCAATTAACTGTGTTTTGAATGTAGAGCTCATAACATAATCACTACTATTATCTATCAAGATGCAGTTTACTTAATAAAACCCTTAATATATAAACATAAAGCTCTTATTGATAGTAATTGAGATAATTTACTTGGAAGGAACCTGGAGAAAACTTTCTTCAATCTATTTTTCCAGCACATCCCAAAAGACTGTATAAACGACATAATTTATTGAAAATAACAGTTCATAGCCTTATTTAACAGCCTTTCTTCATTAAAACTGCTTTAATAATAAAATGCTGTGTCTTTCATATCAGGTCAGCCCAGTTTAACAACCTAGTGTCAGGTCGTGCTCTGACCTGACACTAGGTGGCGCCGCAGGTGAACCTGCTCAGTTTTGTGTGGTAAACGTCACATGAACTCTGACAGTTCAATGTGTGTTACAACAAAACTATTATCGCGTTTGTGACGTTTGACTACATGCCACACAAACAAGCCTTTAAAGGGCAGACAAGGAGAAGCTTTCAGGAGAAAACAGAGTTCCCCAGTTACTCTCCAGCTGCTGTTTATGAAACTGAGACCCAGATTCAGGTAAGAATATTAAATATTACAAAATAAATAACTAAGCAAGGCAACCATGAGACCCGCGTCAGTTTAGTGCACATGTAAGTGTCAAAGTCCAATGCATCATAAAACGTTCACAGAAATAATTTTTAGATGTGTTTCTGCAAACAGGATTGTTTATGTTAACTATTATAAGATGTGTAATTCCTTCCTGTGTTGACATTTAGATCAGTTATTATTCTCAGTTAGTGTGTTGTCTGTGAACCAATTTCCAATATTTGAAAAAAGAGTTAAGATACAGTACAGCTAACATGTCAGAAAAATTTAAACATCAAACGCCCTTCAATAGAGGTCTTAAAGAAGATCATTTTAAGGAGAATTCAAAAAAAGTCAAATAGAAAACGTGTTTAATCAAGGATTGTAAAAATATAGTAAGAGAACAATAGAATATGGGACTTGTGTCCAACATAAAATTATACTTGTGTTTAAACTCCTGGATTTGTCTGGTCAAACTACTTTAATTACAAATGGTAGCTTTTAGTCATTATATTCCCAAATGGGGATTTGAGACCCTTCAATGATAAGGTAAATCTTAGTAGGCATGAATTGTGAAGTAACAAAATTAAAGTCACAATATAAAGATGCGTCCCCATTGTTTCCTATTACAAATAATCTTAAATCAATTTATCTTCTTTTTCTATCCGTTACCTTTCATATAAGTATCTCCTCAATGTTTTTTCTTCATTTCACACTGATATATGGATGCAATGCCTTCCAAAAGTATTCATAACCCCTGAACTTTAAAAAAATATTTTCACATTACAAACACAAACTACAATGTATTTTATTGGGATTTTATTTAATGAGAACAACACAAACTAATGCATATTTGTGAAGTGGAAGAAAAAAACACATGGTTTTAATTTTTTTTCTTTACAAATAAATATCTGAAAATATCGGCATGCGTTGTCTAAAACCTAAATGAAAACATAACACAATGATTTGCAAATCCTATTCAACCTATTTGCAATTGAATACACGACAAAAACAAGATATTTAATGTTCAAACTGATAAACTTTATTGCTTTTGGGTAATTATTAACTAATTTTGAATGTGATACTTGCAACACGTTCTAAAAGAGCTGGGACAGGGGCATGTTTACCACTGTATTGCATGACCTTTGCTTTTAACAACTTTAAATAAGGGAACTGAGGACAGTAACTGCTGAAGCTTTGTAGGTGGAATTGTTTCATATTCTTGATTGATGAACAACTTCAGTTGCTTGACAGTCCAGGGTCTCCGTTGTCATATTTTGCTCTTCATAATGCACCACACATTTTCAATGGGAAACAGGCCTGGATTACAGGCAGGCCAGTCTAGCACCTGAACTCTTACTATGAAGCCACGCTGTTGGAACATGTCCAGAATGTGGCTTGGCATTGTTTTGCAGAAATAAACAGGGACGTTGCTTGGATGGCAGCATATGCTGCTCCAGGACCTGTATGTACCTTTCAGCATTAATGGTCCCTCCGCAGATGTGGAAGTTACCCATTCCATGAGCACTAACACAGCCCCATACCATCACACATGCTGGCTTTTGAACCTTTTGTTGATAACAATCCAGACAGTCATTTTCCTCTTTGGTCCATTATTTCTAATACCCATTTGAAATGTGGACTCGTCAGATCACAGCAGACCTTTCCACTTTGTTGTTGATATATGGCTTTTGCTTTTCATGGTACAGTTTCAACTTGCATTGTAGACGTAGCAATGAACTATGTTAACTGACTGGTTTTCTGAAGTGTTCCTGAGTCCACGCAGTAATATTCATTACAGAATGATTTGGTTTTTAATGCAGTGCCTCCTAAAGGATTGAAGTTCACAGACATTCATTGTTGGTTTTTGGCATTTGTTGAAGTACCCCTTTAAAGAGGCCTTCCGCGCGTTCGTTTATTCACCATAACCTGGAGGAATTCACAACACATTAGAATAAATCACACGGAGACAGCTGTATGTTATTCAAAGTACCTGGACCAGGGAAGCTCTCATGTGATCAGGACACACACCGAGACGACTTCAGAGCTTCTCACTGGGCACATTGCTTTTATTAAAACACACATTAAAATGGGCATCGCCCTGTTTACAGTTTTTTCTCACATGTAGTCACGTACACACTTTTTCCGGCTTACCATATTTAGACAGTCATTGTCCACCAGCTGCACTCCGTATCTACTGATATAAGCAGGGAGTAACACTTATCACCAATTTTCACACACTTCTGCAGTTTTCAGTAATTTTCCACTTCACCTCTTCTGTGAGAAATACTTCTGCAGACCACACAATACACAATGTCTTTATACTATTTCCCACACTGGTTATGAACATAATAATAATAATGCACACACATAATATATCTCCACAATTTCCCCCTTTTGAAGTCTCCTAAGACTTCACCACTTACTTGAAGATGCTTCATAAAAGATTTGAACAGTCATTACAACCTGTGGAGCAGAAGGAAATGTTTGTCATCATGCTTTTTGACCCTGCCTCCAATGCCATGCCATGTGCCCAGGGACTATTGTCTGTCCGGCCTTTGTAGTCCCAAGGATGCTTACAACCTTCTAAGTCTTGACAGGGAGTACTGACCCCTCTAACTGGAGGGTGTCGATCCGTGCTTTATTCCATAGTCTGTCCAAAGATGCCAATGTAATATTCTACCAGCCTTCTGCTTCCTAGACAGTAATACATATCAGACGCCCTGTAACTTACTCTTACGGGTTAATCTTCGTCCTCCTCCTCGTTAGCATCCACCACAAGCAAAGGCATCATATGGGAAGTTGTAGTAATAAAGCGAACAATCAAAGATCTTATACATGGTACACAGCAACATCCACAGGTAACCATAATAGCTACAAAAACAGCAATGGATATAAACAATGACATAATCAACCCTTCCCAGTGTCAAAACATGCCCGTCATCCAGTCTTCTAACAGATTGTGTATTCCTGAGTGCTCATGCATGGTCGCGGAAAGTGTTTTTAACCCTTCTAAAGCTTTTGAGACGGAACCATCAGGTGCAGTGTTGTTGGGAATAAAAGTGCAACACATATCCCCAAACATATCCCTTTTTCTGCTAACAACATATCTAATGCCATTCGGTTTTGCACAGCCATGAGGGAGGTTGGTGCCAATTGTTCAGACAGACCTTCTACTGCATCCCTTGTTAAGTTAGCTAGACATAAAACATTGTAATGGATGTAGTTGATGCGGTCTACGTTTTTATTTGGGGTCACCGGAAAAAAGGCTGCAATTATTGGGATATTTTCAAAACCTGCTGAGATTTGATCCGCGATTTTATATTCATTTGGCACTCCCCGAGGTACTCCTATGGCATCAATGTAAGTGGGGGAGCCTTGACTTAGGTCAAAGGTTCCTGCGCTCCTTTTCATAACATGCCTTCTTCTTCTACGTGTTAACGCCCTGGTCTTATCATGAGTGGTAGTGGCAGATGTTATATTAGGTCCTATCAGGACCAGTGGTGCCTGTAGCCTAACCATGGCACACAATCCTACAGTCTCTTGTGGGATATTAGTGAGCAGTCTATGGTCTCCGCAATAATAGTAGAGTCCTGATCTTGCCCAACGTCCAATGCCCGCGCCTGAAGTGGTCCTATTACACCAATCTAAGGGGATCTGTCCCACATTGATTTTAGGGTTCTGAGCAGTAAAATTAAAACAAGTATAAGTACCATTCCCTTTTTGAGGGGTAAATGGTCCTGTTTTGGTGTTATTGGGAATTGGAGGAAAAATGCTGGCTAGTGTGGCGCAGTTAGCTGGTGTGGCCTCCTTAGTTAGTTGTATCATACAGTTGTAACCCCACGTGTCCTCTGGATACAGAGGGGCGGGATCTGTGGTAAGATGTGGTCGGGCCGAGGCACAGGCCACACAATCAGCTCTACTTTGTTCTTTTGCTGTTTGTGTTATACACTGAAGCCAAAGGTTATCTTCGGTATATCCAGTGGCCATTTGGATTACCTCTATAGGTTTCAATTTGGAGTAATCAAGTTCCATCACCTGTGGTTTATTTTTTGGCCTGACTGTCGGTGGGACGGTAATTGTGTTGTCCTGGTGCACAGACGGTGTTTGAAAATTTATTTTTATTGGTCCCCATGTGTCTGTTCCTGACTGCCATACTGCAAGAGTAAAATACTCTACAGAGGGTCGAGTGCAGTCCATCTCGAGCCCGTCCAACTAGTCACCCCGCTCCAAGAGCCACATGGTAGGGGTATGGGCCAGGAGTCCCCCATTGTTTACAGTGCTTAGACCATCTTTCGTCCATGCATAAATAAATGGCATAACCTTCCCACCATTCCGCCATTTCCGCAATTCACTACCAGACAGAGGTCAAAAGAAAAGGTGGTGGTGGCCCCACAAACATAATTGAGCTCTATCCCCTCGTATTTAGCCAGGCACCGGTCCGCTGTTCCCTTATTGGTTGCGCGTTTGAACATTTGCTCAGTTTGGCGGCTGTCAGAGCATGTCTGGAATGGAAGTTCACAATACAAACCTAGAATCAATGTGACAATGAAAAATGCTAAAACACCTATACCTCCCGTGACCCAACCCTTAAGGGACCTGAGTCCTAGATTTTCACCTCCCATTCTTTTCGAAGGTGCCTGCAAAGGAAGATAAGGAGTAACAATATGGTGAAACACAAAAGACCTCTTTTTTTTTTTTTTTTTAAAGTTCAGAATGTTCAGTTTAGTTCTTCGGTGGGAGAGCAGCTACGACCACCAGTGAAAGAGAGGAAAGCTCAATCACATCCGCCTCTTCTGTGTGATGTCCTGGTCTTCACTCACAGGTGTAGACTGACCTGGAGCTAAGTGGTCTCACCAGGGGATTATTCTGCCCCTATTGGTGGCACCACTGATCTGACGGTGCACCTAAGGTGTAGACTAACCTTTAGGTGTAAATGAACGCTTTCTCACCCTAGGGGATTATTCTGCCCCTTGAATTGGGTGAGAAAGGTCTTCTGGTGTGCTGGTGTTGTCCCTCAGGTTCTGCTGGACCTCTGGCAGCAATCTCTGTGGTGCCTCTGCTGCTGCACACTGGCTCCAATGATACCACGTGTCTCCTTTGCCCTTGACCCTCACCGCATGTGAGGTTCTCTCTGTGACCTGGAATGGACCCATCCACCTGGGCTCTGATCACTTCCGTTTGATGACTTTCAGAAGGATCCACTCCGCGTCTGAGGTGGTGGCTCGAGCCTCGGATGGTTGGGCGGCCACTTGTTTTGAGAATGCTGCAACCAAGCTGTGGAGAGATCTATAGTAATCACGGTGAGACATAGATTGTTCACATTCAGTCAGAAAAGGTAACCTGGTTTTTGGGCCTGGAAAAGGTCTTCCAGTCTGCAGTTCATGGGGCGTCAACCCATGTCTCTGGCTCACTGAGCTTCTTACTGACATCAAAGCTAAAGGTAATGCTGTGACCCAATTCATTTTGGTCTGTGCACACATCTTAGCCAATTTGGTTTTGATTGTCTGGTTCATCCTTTCCACCTTCCCTTGGGATTGGGGATGGTGCACTGTTCCAAAGGAATGTCTCAGTCCCAGGAACTTTTCAACCTCTCTAAGTTCTTCATTTGTGAAGTGTGTGCCGTTATCTTACCTGATTTTCGCAGGAAAACCGTGCCTGGGGATGTAGTGATTAATCAGACACTTCACCACTGTTTTGCTGTCTTCCTTTTTTGCTGGCCAGGCCTCTGGCCAACCGGTGAACGCATCCACACACACCAAAAGATATCTGAACCCATTCACTCTTTCAGTCATATCAGTGTAGTCTATGATGATTTCCTTACCTGCTACCGGGTCTACAGGGAACTTACCTGGTGCAGGCTTCAGAGTGGGTCTCACATTGAATTGTTGGCAGGTGCTACACGAGCTTATCCAATGACCTACCGTCTGTTTCAGGTATGGATGCCACCAGTGCTCAAGACTCTTCATCATTTGTGCAGTTCCTGCATGTCCCGGTCCATGTGCTTCTTCCAGCGCTGTTGTGGTCAACCCTGGGGGTAGGATGGGACGTCCGTCTGGACTTCTCCATAGTTCATCCTGGTCTTTTCTTCCCCCTCTTGCCTTCCAGACTGATTTCTCTTCCGGTGAGGCCCCCTTTTGCAGTCTACTCACCTCCTCCAGGGTCGGTTCTGGTGTCCATTCAACTTCAGAGTTCATCAAGATGTGTATGAGCAGATATCCAGCTTTGGTTTTGGCTGCTTGGTCTGCAGCTTGATTTCCTTGAGCCACCCTAGTGTAGCTGTTATCATGTCCTTTGCATTTTATGACCGCTACTTCTTGGGGAAGTAGTAGGGCCTCAGCTAATCTTCTCATTTCTGGCTCATGTTTAATAGGTTTCTGTCCTGCTGTTCTAAACCCTGTTCTCATCCATTGCTTTAGTTCCACGTGCGTTGCTCCCGTGACATAAGCTGAGTGTGTGTAGATGTTCACTTTTTGTCCTTCCCCTAGTTCTAGGGCTGCTATTACTGCTAGCACCTCTGCTCTCTGTGCTGATTGGGTGTCTGTCAACCCTTCTGCCTTAAGAGTCACAAAGTTCGTTCCTGTGTCTTCCACCACTGCATAGGCTGCTTTCAGACCCTCTGTGTCATGTCTAAAACAACAGCCATCTGTGTACAGGTTTCTTGCTTCTGTCAGTGGTTCTACTTGTAGGTCTGGTCTGATTTTCTCACTTACCTCAACTTTTTTGGCGCATACGTGGGGCTCTCCTTCTGTCATTCTGTCTGCCATGTTGATCCCTTCATGGCTGTAGATGATATTTGGCACCTCCAGCACCTTACTCAATCTCTGTTGTCTCAATGGTGAGAGTGTGAAAGTTTTTGAATTGACAAATGCCACTACTCCATGTGATGTTAAAATGTGTAGTGGATGTCCCATCACTACGTGGGCTGTTTTTTGAATTATTTTTGCCAACCCTGCTGCATGTCTGGTACATTCATGGTGTCTTTGTTTCATGTTGTCAAGCATCACGCTAATATACATTAGCACTGTTCTTACTCCCCCTTTTTTCTGGAACAGCACTCCGTTCGCGGTATGTGCTGTTACAGAAACATCCAAGTGAAAGGGCAATGTGTAGTCTGGATGTGCCAAGTGAGCAGCTTGGGAAAGGCTGGTTTTAAAAGCAATAAAGGCTTCCTCTGCTTCTGTTGTCCATTCTAGAGGCGCCGTCAAATGGCGCATGCCCTGTGTCTTCACTAAGTCGCGGAGTGGGGCAGTTAGGTCAGTGTATCCTGGAATAAATGACCTGCTGTATCCGGTGAGTCCCAAGAAGGAAAGCATGTCCTTCACCCGCACCGGTTTTGGATGAGAAAGGACAGCAGATTGATGTGAAGGGGACATTCCTCTCCCGGGCTGGGAGATCACCCTGCCCAAGAAATCCACCTGTTTCCGGCAAATTTGTAGTTTGGCTTTGCTGACCTTGTACCCAGCTTTTGCTAGGTGTGAGAGCACCACAGCCGTGGCCTCCAAGCATTCAGAAACAGTTGGTGTCGCCAAACAAATGTCATCCACATATTGAATCAATGTGGTGTTCGGTGGGAGGGGACAGTCTTGGAGGGATTCCTTAAGGACCTGATTAAATATTCCTGGTGAGCAAACGAGTGTAGCGGTACCTGTTTGACTTATATGTGAATGCAAAAATATCTCTGCACTCCTCAGCTAGAGGCAGGCAGAAGAAAGCATTGGCCAGATCGATGCAGGTGAACCATGCATGTTCGGGGTTTAGATTGGTAAGAGCAACATAAGGATTGGGCACTGGAACTGTAGGAGTGGAAAGTGCTGCATTTACAGCTCTCAAGTCGTGGGCCATTCTCCATTTCCCAGTGCCCTTATTTTCTACTGGTAAGATGGGTGTGTTCCAAGAAGAGCCGTCAGCTGGTTCCAGCACCCCAGCGTTCCACAGCCCTTCTATGGTGTCAGAAATTCCAGTTTCGGCTGCTGGTTTGTGAGGGTACTGGGATTTCCAAATGGGTCGGTCAGTGTTAAGCTGAAAAGTGATGGGAGAGCACTGAATGAGTCCCACGTCCGTGGGGCCCTCTGCCCAAAGTGAAGATGGCATGCTCTGAACTACAGCTGCAGCCATTGGATGATCTGTTTTTTCCCTCCCATGATGTCTTTCAAGTTGCACATGTTCCAAGGTGCCAACGTCTGTGGACATGTTAGTAATGCAGTAGGTGTTACATGAGGGGGAATAAGATAGATTGGGTGTGGATGAAGAATGCCAGTCAGTGAGAGCTAGGGAGCATTTTAACAATCCTCCCAGTTCGCGGGCTTCGTGAGCAGGGTGGAGCGCCAGTGAAACATGGGGTACACCATCAGACCACATTTTGAACCAGTTGTCCTGTTCTGTAGACAGCTGCACGGAGGCTACGACACCTTCAGGGGCTACATAAATGTCTGCGGTGGCGATCTCCCAGGAAGTCCCCTCCAGCTCCTCAGCAAAGCTTTCCTGATAACACACAGTTATTCCTGTCATAGAAGAGGGTGACATGTGGCGGGTCAGGGGGAGAGACGTAGGGCGCCAGGGTCGAGATCCAGGATTTCCACCGAAGGAAGGACGAGAGGATGCCTCCGCCGCTGTGGTTTCTGGATGCAGGAGGACCCAATATATGTCAGCCATAGGGTCAGCCAGGGGTTGTATGAGATACTGTCCGTGAGAGAGGCAGGAATTGTTGCCACAGGCTAGTTGAGTTCCATTGGGCAGATGCACAGACAGTCCATCAGGTCCACATAAAATGGTAGCACCCATTTTAATCAACATGTCTCTGCCCAATAAGTTGACAGGGGTGTCCGCTGACACCAAATAGCTGTGGTTCAAAGTCTGTCCCCCTGACCTGTTTAGCCCCAGAAAACCCCATGACAGTGGTAGTCCTTGTGGAGAGGGTAGTAGGAGGGGCTCGTTGAATAGTTGAGCATGTGGCCCCAGTGTCCACCAAAAAAGGAAGAGTTTGTCCATACACTGTCACGGACAGTAAGGGGTCCTCAGTCCCTCTGTCCGGGGGGTTCTGTGGGGGCCCTCAGTAGTGGTCTGGCCCAAAGCTGGGTTCATCCCAGGCTGGCAGCTGAAGTGAAGGTTGCTGCTGTTGACCTCCACGTGGTGGACCACCCCGTCCTCGATACGGGCGTCGCCCTGGGCCTCCTCTGGGTCCATACCCACGCTCATATGCCTCAAGGTTGTACGGACATTCTCGGCTCCAATGACCCTGGTCCTCACAGTAGTAGCAAGCGTCAGCACCCCCCCATCGCCTTGGTGGTCCTCCACGGAATCCACGGCCCCTTGGCCCGCCTCTGCCCCTGAACCGGCCTGGTTGGGCATGATAAGGACCAGAGGTTGCAGACCTCGGTGCAATTGTGTCCTGATGGCCAGGAAAGGGAGGAGTCTGGGGGCCCTGAGAAACCGCACCTTCATACATTATTTTGGGAGTTTTGTTGTCTTTCTTTTTTTCTCCTGCTTTCTGCTTTGCTTCGGCTAACTGAATTTTTAGCAATTGGGTCTGCAGGGTCTTAAGTTCCTCCTCATCTTTCTTATGGTCCTCTCTTATTTTGGACAGGTGGTGAATCAGATGGCGATCCCAAGTTCCAGTGTCTGCTCCAAGCATGTCAGGATTGTCGTCCATACTGGCCTTCACTTGTTGGGGCAGTCCCTTAAGGACAGCATCTCTGAACCAGTCTCGCTGTGCCCCTCATTAGCTGGGTTAGTTCCTGTCCAAGTTTGCCACATGGATTTGCACTGGTCCAGGTATTCCCTGGGGTTAATTTTAGGGTCCCATTCAAACTTAGGGATGGTGCGTCCCCTGGTTACAGGGTATGCTTTTCTCAATGCATCACCTAGCCAGTGGACATGCTGGGTGAAGAGGTCAGAATCCAGGGCTCCTGAGGTGTAAGCAGCAGTCTCAATCTCTCTACATGTGTGGTGTGGCATGCACCGTCCTGCCACTGCTCTATAATCTCCCAATGCTAGCGTGGTGCCTGCCGTCAGGGTGTCTAAAGTCTGGAGCCACACTGCTGCTCCTTCAGTTATGGGGGGGCAGTTTGTCACAGAGAGCTGTAATGTCGCCCAGAGAGAAAGGTTTATACCTACAGGGGGCCCCAGAGCCTTGTTGCTGTAAAAGGGGATAATTGGTTTTTGGGGCATAACTAAAGCCTTCTGGTTTAGCTGCAGCTGTGCGGGGTAAATGTTCCCTTAACTGTCCAACTGTGTTACTGCGTATTGGGGATCCGTCCTCAGGATGGTTTTGCTGCGGATCTGCTCTGTCTTCTCCATTTTCCTTTGGCATGCTGTGCCTGCTTTCCTGCACCTCTACAGCTGGGGTAGAGGTGTAACAAGGTGTGGGTGTGAGAAAAGAATTGGGACACAAAACCCTATCTGGGATTCCAGGATCCACTTAGCATTAAAGCCACTGAACCTTCCGGATCAGTCCCTGCTCCTTGTAAGCCAGAGCCTGGGCCGGGTGCCCCGAATGGTTCCCGTGCCCCAGCCTCTGAAAGTAGAGAGGCCGGCTGGGAGGATGGCTGTGGAGGCGAGTAGAAGGGGTTTGTTTTACTCATGCCTCGTTGTTGCTGTTCTTGTCTTTCTCTTACCTCTCTGTCCTGAAATGCTGTCTTTTCTGCATCATAGAAGGAACCTGCAGCTACTGACATGGATGAGCTGGAACATCTGCTGAAAGATCCACCTTTATCAGCTGGAATGTCCAAGCCCTGCACTACAAGTGTTCCATTTTCTACTTCCTATATGGGGTACAATCCACCAGGGGGCGGTGTGGGCGCACCAGTGAGTGAGCTGTACTTGGGGAGGGTCTATACGGGGGAGGTGTTTCTACGCCCATCCCCTGAGCTGATTTTGACCCCTCCTTCTTGTCTCCTTTTCCGGGTTTTTTCCACTGCATTGTATGAATTCCTCCTTGGTAAATCAAAAGTATGTCTGCCCAGAAACGCTCTTCTTTTTCCAATTTATCTACGTTTGTCTGGTACTTACCTTTGGACCAAACAGTAGCTTCATTCAACTTACTTTGTGCTTCCTGTCTGTTTGTCTTCGCTGTGTTTGTCTTATAGCTTGCCAAACTATAGAACTTTAACCTAGCTTTTCTTATTAATTCGTCAATTAATAAGTGGGAACGCCACACCCAGCAATTAGGACTTTTACCTTGAAGGACTTTAACCTTGATCAGCTTTAAATAAACTTTAAAGCTGCCTTATTTTGCCGACCCTGTCAGCAAATCTTATCTGTCTCTGTTTTAACACGTCCAGTTAACGCACACTCTTTTACAGTTTTGCAGAGTAAAATGACATTCAGAATCAACTGACACCTGGTTAATTTAGCCTATATATAAATTCAATCGGCAGAATTTAATACAATAGGCTCTACCTCAGCTTTTTAAGATGGATGGGCGCCCGGTGTCAGAAGATTCCGTCTGTCACACTCTCTTTTTGTCCACGTCGGGGTCTCCAAATTGTTGAAGTTACCCCTTTAAAGAGGCCTTCTGCGCGTTCGTTTATTCACTATAACCTGGAGGAATTCACAACACATTAGAATAAATCACACGGAGACAGATGTATGTTATTCAAAGTACCTGGACCAGGGAAGCTCTCATGTGATCAGGACACACACCGAGACGACTTCAGAGCTTCTCACTGGGCACATTGCTTTTATTAAAACACACATTAAAATGGGCAGCGCCCTGTTTACAGTTTTTTCTCACATGTAGTCACGTACACACTTTTTCCGGCTTACCATATTTAGACAGTCATTGTCCACCAGCTGCACCCCGTATCTACTGATATAAGCAGGGAGTAACACTTATCACCAATTTTCACACACTTCTGCAGTTTTCAGTAATTTTCCACTTCACCTCTTCTGTGAGAAATACTTCTGCAGACCACACAATACACAATGTCTTTATACTAACACATGTAATACATTTTATTTCCCACACTGGTTATGAACATAATAATAATGATGCATACACATAATATATCTCCACACCTTGCTGCTTACGTGCTGAGATTTCTCAAGATTCTATGAATATTTTTATGGTATTTTGGACTGTAAATGATGAAATCATTACATTCCTTGCAAGAGTATGTTGAGAACCATTGTTCTTAAACTGTTGGACTATTTCCTCAAGCAGTTGTTCACAAAGTGGTGAACCTACCCTCATCATTGCTTGTGAATGACTGAGCCTTTTGGAGATGCTCCTTTTATAACCCAATCACGACACTCACCTGTTTCCAATTCACCTGTTCACCTGTGGAATGTTCCAAACAGGTGTTTTTAGAGCATTCCTCAACTTCCTCAGTTTCTTGTTTCCCCTGTCCCAGCTTTTATGGAATGTATTGCAAGCATCAAATGATGATTGAAACATATATGGAACAAAATACACCCTGGAAGAAAACATAATACAAGCGGCACAGGACTTGAGACAGGACTGGAGGACATTGACACAGCTAGAGCTACAAAAGAATAGTTTAGATAGAAGCATCTTTATATCCTATTTTTTGAATGACCTAGTCAAAGTGTAGACCCCAATCCATTTCAGCATCTGTGGCAAGACTGGAAAAAATGGATGTTCACATTTGCTGTACATTAATATGTCTGAACTTGAGCTGTTTTGCAAAGAATGGGCAAAAAAGTTGGTTGTAAAATGTAAAACCATGTATTATAGTTCTTCCACTTCACAATTATTTTCAACTTCTATCACACTGTATGAAATAAAAAACTGTTATGTAGTTGTAATGTGATAAAATGTGCAAATGTTTAAGGGATATGAACAGTTTACAAGTCAATGTATTTTACTTGTCTTTAACGTGGTAACTTTGGACATTTTTGTCCATCTTTGGCCAGAACAGAGGACTTCTGACCTCTTGTGCTCAATACTAATCTGTTCACTAATTTATTCATTTGATGTCAATGTGCTTTGCATTCACAATTAAACTGCCAAGAATTTGAAATCTTTTTGAAAAGGTATTGCTAAAACTAAACTTGATATATAATAGAAAGTCTCCATCACTGATATTTTTTAAATGTTAATTTCTGTTAAGGTATAGAGAGAAGACAAATTAAGGATAGGAATTAGACAAAAGGGGGAAAAACATAAAATTGCTCCCTCTAACTAAAAAGTTCTCAGGAAGACACTTTACTAACTTGACTTTCTGTATTTTGAAGGTATCCTGCAATCAGCATGAAGATGCCTCTTTTCTCTTTTCTCACCTTTACTCTGCTATCAATGCAACTATCGATCGTATCAGGGGGCAAAATTCTGGTGTTCCCATTGGACGGAAGCCACTGGGTAAACATGAAAGTGATCATAGAGCGACTGCATGCCAGAGGCCACGAGATCACTGTGCTTCGGCCCTCTGATAGCTGGTACATCAAAGAAGAGTCCTCCCTCTACACCTCCGTGACTCTTCCCTGCCATGGCGGATTTGAGGAAAACTTTGACACGTATTTATCTCAACAGCTAGAGATTCGGCTTCAAATGAAGCCCGAATCTTTTTGGTCCAAAATCTGGACTCAGATGCAAATAAGGTGGGTGGTTCTAGACCAGTTCACACAGTTTCATAAGAAAGTGGGTGATATAATTACACACATGTTTGAAAATGAAGATCTGATGCAGTCGTTGCATGCTGCCAAATATGACATGGTCCTGACTGACCCTGGCATTGGTGGAGGTGCAATGCTGGCACGCAGACTCCATCTTCCTCTGGTGTTTAATGCCAGATGGACCATTCATGGTGAAGCTCACTTCCTCATTGCTCCTTCACCTCTCTCATACATTCCCTTTACGGGAACAGAGCTGACAGATAAGATGACTTTCCCTCAGAGATTAAAGAATGTCTTGAGTTTCTTTATTGGGAAACTCACACTTTCATATATCACAGACCCTTCCTACAAACCCATCGTCCGGCGCTTCTTCGGCCCTGATGTCGATTACTCAACCTTCTTCCTCGATGCTGATATCTGGCTTATGAGAAACGACTTTGTGTTTGAATTCCCTCGTCCAACATTGCCAAATGTTGTCTACATGGGAGGTTTTCAGTGCAAGCCCTCAAAATCCCTCCCTGCTGATCTGGTGGAGTTTGTACAGAGCTCTGGAGTTCATGGGATTGTCATAATGACTCTAGGAACGTTAGTAAGCAACCTGCCTCCGGATATCTCAGAAGAGATTGCGGCAGCATTTGCTCAGCTGCCTCAGAAGGTTATTTGGAGGTATATAGGACCAAGACCAAACAACCTGGGCAACAATACACGATTGGTCAAGTGGCTGCCACAAAATGACCTTTTAGGTCATCCTAAAACTCGAGTATTCATCACCCACGGAGGCACCAATGGAGTTCAGGAGGCAATATACCATGGCGTTCCAGTAGTTGGTCTTCCCTTGTTCTTCGATCAGCCTGATAATCTATCCAGGGTCAAGGCAAAGGGAGCAGGTGTGATTGTAGATATTGCCATGCTCAACAGGCATATCTTCAAAGAGGCTCTGATGACAGTTATTTACAACTCCACCTATGGAGATAACATGCGGACGCTATCAAAGCTGCACAGAGATCAGCCAATGAAACCTCTGGATCAGGCTGTGTTTTGGATCGAGTACGTCATAAGACACAAAGGAGCCCGTCATCTGCAAACACACTCCTATAAAATGTCCTGGTTTGTTTACAGCTCTGTTGATGTCTTCACAGCTTTATTAGCAGCTGTTCTGCTTGTAACGTTAATCTGGATTTCAGTTGTTAGATTTCTGTTGAGGAAGATTTTTACTGGAGGAAAAATTAAACATCAATGATGTAAAAATACAAATGCTTATTGAGTGACACTGAGTGAGAAAGGAAAGCGGTTTATCTATGACAATTTCATAAATAAAAGCAACAGAGTTTATATTCAGTGTGTCATTTGTGTATGGTAAGAAAACTGGGGGGTGATGACATTGTAAAAAGAGCTGAGTATGAAGGAAATGCTCTGTCCTTTGCCTTCAAATGCAGAACAAACAAAACAATAAGAAATCAGGAATATAAGCATGAGGTCAAATCAATGGTTTCATATTTTCTGACAGTATTCAGCACAGGTATAATATATTCAACCGCAAATAAAATACGGGACTGTCATTTCAATTGAGGATGAGAATAACAAAACAATTGGAAGATTAGTTTATTTTTCTGATCTCATCCTGTTTTATTTAGGATTCAAGGGTATTGTCATACCATCACATTTACATAGTGTTTAACCAAATAAATTAAATAGAATAAAGAGTATAAAGTATATGAGTATAAAAGCATAATTTAAAACAGTATCCAAAGTTATTACATCTTAAGGAAGGGCAGCAGCTTAAGTACTAGTAGTGAACACATCATCTTTGCAAAGTTTGAATGTCTAGTCTAGCTGAGCAGAAGTCCATCAGAGTCAAGCAGCCTCACAGCTTCAGGGCAGAAGCTGCATCTCAGTCTGGTGGTTCTGCTCCTGATGCTCCTCAGCCTCCTGTCCGGGGGAAGAAGGAAAAACAGTGTGTGCGCAGGATATGTAGGATCCTTCATGATACAGGAGGACCTTTTCCTGCATCTGGTGGTGTAAATGCCCGAGTTGGAGTGTAGGATGCACTCTCAGTCTTCTGTTCAGCCTTCACCACCCTCTACAGCACCCTCTTCTCTGCTGCAGAGCAGCTGCTGTGACACACTGATACAGAAGCACAGATCACTCCATCACACATCTGTAGAATGAGGTTCTTTACCAGGGTGAAGGTGTTCACACTCCACATGAGGTCATCAACCAGGTGTAACCTAAGGTACCTAAAGCTGGAAATCATCTCCATCTCTCTCTAGGTGTGTGAGGGCCATGTGAACCACAGAGATCACTTTCTGCAATAAGCATATTGATGTGGGTTTACAGTGACATCAATGTTATCCTTAATGTGAAACATGACCCGTCTCCCAAAGGACTTCATGACAATCTTTACATGCTTTGGATAAACACACACTTGCTAAGCATAATGATCCTTCTTGTTTTTGGTGTTGAGAAATCCTGTCTGATTGGTTCATGATGTTCATCAATCACGGTGCTTTTTTTGCAGAAACCATTTTTTTTCTACTATTCTGGGTCATGCATCAAAAAGTCTGAGTACAGTTTATTGTCCTGTTGTTTTACCAAAACATCATGCTTATTCTGCTAGCAGTCTAGTGCAGTCTGTAAGGCTGGTGCTAATTTGCTCTTTCCATTGTTTTTTTAGTCTAAATTTGACTTTTTATTTGCTGTCTCCATAGCCATAAACAGTTTTGATTTTATTTTTTTTAAGTTTACGATGCAAAACTGAACCTGGAAAGGCTTTTCTTTTAGCATACACTGTTTCTGTCTGTTTCAATTAGACAGTCATATTTACTTAGATGTAGGGGAGACTCAGAGATGGTTTGGATTAGACAAACCACATTTTTATATAATAAACTTACATCTATTTGTTAATAGTCAAAACCATTTAAAGCTGATTAAAAAAATTACATTACACAATTTGCATCTGAATGCAAACAGTCAGATGTTGCAACTGACTCCGGGCCCAGGGATATTTGTAACACTGTTTGGGGAGGGTTGCAACATGTTACAACCACAAAATATTTCACTGTTAAGACAAGGATTATTATTATTATTATTATATATTGTACAACTATTTTTATTTTAAAATATGTTATAATAATATTACAGTGTTATTTATCAGCTTTGATCAGATGACAATTAAATATTTGCCTAGATGAGTAGGCCTTATATGAAGATGTCAGAGATTCAAATTGATATAAATACAGTAGGCTTTCAGTGATATAGGTAGAATGAAACAAATTGTGAGCCTTTTATTTTCTCAGATGTCAGTATACATGCATTCATTATGCAAAATTTACCTTTGAGAAAACTGAGCTGAGGAAGATAGTATTCACTGTATCCTCCTCAGCACATATTCACACAGGCATGGACACAGACACACATACACACACATAAACCTCCTGTCCCTGCTCTAACCTGATGAACTGTATTATATTTAAGTAAAAAAAATAATAAACCAATATTAAAAATACTGTTATTTATTCTGTTTTATATTAATGGGTAAAGTTGCAACAGTTGTTGCAACCTTCCCCCTTCCCGTCAGCTATGATAAACCTAATATGTTAGCTAAACTATGTGATTTTGATACATGCTGACCATATTAGCTAAAAGAAAACTTATCACTCATTTAAACCATATAGGTTTGTGCTAAATCATAAAAACAGTGACAACAGAATAACAAAAACAATGACCAATCAAAAAAAAAAATACTTTCATACTTTAAAAACATTTCTTTCCAATAAATCATGAATCAGCTCTTGAATCTGCTTGCTTTGTCTCTGCAAGGGAGGGCATCCAACTGAGCATGTTTAGTATGAGTGTCATCTCTCTAGCTTATTTCTGATCAGAGAGAAAGGACATGTTGCAAGCCTGTTGCAACTGTCCCTGGTCTCCCCTTATAATACAAAAACCAGATGTCTAAAGTGCTAGCGGTGTGCAAAGTATAACAGGAAAGCAATCTGCTGTATTCTTCATATGTCTGGTCTAAGGAGTAGGGCTGAAAGACATAACCCTTCTTTTCACCGAAATCTTGGAGGTTCTGCTAAACTTTCCTAAACCTTTCTGGAAGAGGGTATATTTGTTTAATGGTATCAAGGTTCTTTACGGCCTCAGCCTATGGGCCACAAATCCAAAAGGGATGTTTGGCACAAAAACAGCATTGTGCATGACCAACAGAACACCGTCCCTGTAGTGAAAAATGGTGGCAGCATCATGATCTGGGATTACTTTCCTCAGATGGAACTGGATGCTTTTTAATCAGGGTGGATAACATTCTGGGGAGATACAAATATCGGTCGGTGTTAAACAAAATCCCTTAGGTTTATCTTGCCACTGAATGCTGCCTTTCCCTAGCTCATAAACAGCCATGTAAAAAAAAAAAAGATACATACCATATATATATAGTATGTATTTTCTCCTTCCTCGGGAGGTGTTCCAGGCATGTCCCACTGGGAGGAGGCCCAGAGGACGGCCCAGGACACGCTGGAGGAACTATGTCTCTCGGCTGGCCTGGGAACGCCTTGGGTTCCACCCGGAGGAGCTGGAGGAGGTGTCTGGAGAGAGGAACGTCTGGGCGTCTCTGCTGAGTCTGCTACCCCTGCGACCCGGTCCCGGATAAGCGGAAGACGACGAGTACTATATATATATACATTATAAGTCAGTAAATGCCTCTTTTTCTGGCACCCACTGGCATAAAATACAGCGGTGTGAAATGGTTTAAGCCAACTCTTACGGCAGCCTGACTTTCTAAACAGTGGGTTTTACATGATTTCTTTACAAAATGCATTGGAAAATAAATGAATCGTGGCACTTTATTAAAAGAACAATTTGACAGTGGTAATTGATAAAACGCATTGCAGCATTTCTGAAGTGTGTTAGTATGAGCCATCTATGCGGGACGTTCTTTTTTTTTCCATGTTTTTTTATTAAAAGTTTAAAATGTTTGGTGGATTAATCCGGACTGGATGATGTACTTTTGAAGGATTGTGATTTCTATTTTCATTTCCTTTATAGCAGCAGATGGCTTACATTCATGGTGTTGTTTGGGCCCTTCTGCTCGTTAATTCTCTGTCTTCTTGTTCTTAGATCTGCATTGCTGTTTGTGGGTGGCATTACGTCGCTGCATGTGGGTGTGATGCATTTAAGGCGACTGCTAAAATGCCTTTAATCTGGTTAAACTTCATTGTTTTTAAAATTTACTTTTCTATTATGATTCCTGACACAGAAGACCTAGTATTGCTATTAAATATAAATAATATGAAGAATCTGGGGATTTTGAGTCTTGACGTTTTAGGTTTATTTTCAGAATCTTAGGTTCCAGTAGAAAACATCACATTCCCTACCTGTCGCCCTCGCCCAAGGACCGCTGCAGAAAGGCAACTGCCCCCTGAGACCCTGCACTGATTAGCAGGACAATGGATGGATGGATGTCTCATATTCACTAAGAAATCAAAACAATGCTCATTTATGAGCTTCTTGTATTAAATGTATCCTAACAAACTGTATCTATTAATCTTATATTTTATTATTCAAGCACACAGTCTTTGATTAAAGATTCTGTTTGGGTTTATTTGATTATGATTAGCATCTTGTTATGTTCATTAGTGGCTTTTAATTTTCTGCTTGTAGTTGCAGTTGTAATTGAGTGAAGCACATGCAAGTGTGCATTGTGATGGCCCTGTGACCTGTCCAGGTTATAGCCTTGGCTTCTTGGCCTGTGTTTAGAGCATTAGAGATAGACACCATCCTGAAGTGACCCTGCAAGCTTTAGGTGAGTAGAGAAAATGGATGGAAATAAAAACAGTCTTTGGTGATTTAAAGCTTTATGCACTAGATGGCAACACAAGACAGAAATATTTCTATCTTTGACACTTTGTAGTCAATGAAGTTTTGTTAAGTTGGAGTTTTAAACACACACACACACACATATGATGGCTATGATATTGAGTCTTTCTTCCATCAGCTACCTCTGGCATGAAGTCATCTGAGCTTTTGGTGGTCAGTTCTGGGTTGTGCTGCAGAACTCTTTCTACTTTTCGTTCACTGTTTTCAATTAGTTGCAAAAACGTTTCCTAAATGGAAAAGTCAGTGCATTCCAAAATAAACCCCAAGAGTCAAATTTTACTTGGTACTGGGTATAACAAAAGACGTATGTTAAATGTTGGCCAGTGTCTGTACATTTAAGTAAGAAATGTTGCCTTGACAACTATTCTTTAAAATAGATTAAAACACCGGCTTTAATACAAAGTAGGGAAAAAGAAACATTTATATTGTGAAAATGTTATTGATAACAGAAATAAACTGATATAAAAATGACTTGTCATTTAATGTGCTTATGTCCCACCACTGGTGCAATTTTCTATTGTTGCATTTTATCATCACTGTTCAAATGTTGGACAATAATTTTCTGTTTACCTTTTATATTGCTGTGACTCATTATGTGAAGAGAAGAGAGGCCTAAAACTGAGGAAGATTTCCCCTTAACATCCTGCATTAAACACACCGTTCAATAATTTTAAACCAGTTGCACTAATTCACTTCACCTCAACCACAATGCTTTGAAAATAATTATTAAAAAACATTGTATTTACTATTTATTATGAGAGCAACTACAAATATTCTTTCTTGTTGTCTTTTAAAATATTAAAAGCATGCCAAATGTTTAGAAATAATAGGGAAGACGATTTTAAAATTCAATATCATGAAGTTTATACATTTCCATTCTTCTGTACATGATGTTTTAGTTGATTTAATTGATTTTTTATTAACAAGTTTAGGAACTTGATGAGTAGTGGTTTTTTAAACTTAACTTGTAATACAATATATACATTTTGGACCTACAGTACATACATTTGAAAAACAGAGCACTGTGGAAAAACTATGCAGAAAATATTCCAAATACAGAACATCTGAAAACAACTGAAGATCAAATATAAATATTTAAAAGAGGACAGTAGATCAAATAAACTTATATGAGGCTCATCAAGTTAGCAACAATGAATACAGTAATTTCCTAACAACTCTGTAATTTACTTCCATAAGAATCAACCGTGAAAGCAAGAAATCGAAACGATGTAAATGGACTTTCAGAGGTCCTTTCTCTACTTTCTCCTGAAGAAAGGCGCACATGTCCTTCTATCAGTAGGAGAGTGAAGGAGGAGTTAAATAACTAACCAATCTACTGCTTATTCAAGATAAAATAGGGCTTGGTCAAAAATGAATATTGACTTACTCAGAGCTGGTGCATTATTATATGTTCTCATTTGACCTGAGTCACACTGAGCAACCAACTCATCATGAATAAACCCCAAAATTAACAGGAGTGGAAAAAAACAAAACACAGGAAGTAGAGAACACAAAAACAAAAGGATGAAACTAATAAAAGTAAAAGAGAAAACTAAACTGTACAACTTGACATACAAGAAATGAAATTACACAACAGAAAAAAACACAATGTCCAATATTGCATGACTGAATGGTGAATGTTTCCATCAGCACCCTCCTAAATCTTGTGATCAGTCCTTCAAGATGAGTAGAAGCTGTAGTAGCTGCAAAGGGTGGACTAACTCCACATTAAAGTCTTCACAATGGGATGTCATAACAGTTCATGTGTGTGTAAATACAAGCGTCTCAATACTTTTGGCAATACAGTGTGATGGCACTGGTACCAAGAAATTTACCCAAGTGTCTGTTCTATGTGAGTCATCTTGCAAATTAGACTGTGACATGTTCATTGTTTAACGTCTGAAGAAGCAAAAAAAAACAAAATTTAAATAAAAGGAAGAGAGAGCCCGAGCCTTTATTAATCTGTCCATAAAATGTTGGTTGGTTGGGTTTAAATACTGATAGAGAAGAAAAACATGAACATTGAAGCTTTCAGGATGAAAAGTTTGCAGACATTATTCTAATGAAGGAAGACGTTGGCTAAGGTCAATGTCTCGTCTAAATGTCGTCTGTGTTATATGTCTGAGTTTGTCATGCTTAAATGTTATGTTATATGTATGTGTGGTTCATCGTGTTTAAATGTTTGTTTTTGTGGAGTTTTTTCATTTTGAGCAGAAGTTCTTTTTCATTGAGGGTCTGATCAACAAGCTATGTTACAGGAATGCGGCTGCATATGGTTCTGAGAAGCTAAGAACCAACAGCAGTCTTCAGATTGACTTCCAGAAGACAAGATCTCTCAATACTCACCAGGTCCAGACTGACAAATAAAAGGTAAGCAGAGACCTGTTTTTTTATTAAATAAGTAAACTTCTGCTGTTGAACATTTCAAATGTGTTGTGTGTGGAGTTAGTAAGGTTAACTGGTCTACATTTTTCCAAAAAAAAAAGAAAAACGGAAGGAAAAGTTCCTTATAAAAATTCAGAGAATGTCTGTTACTGAATATGCTAAGTTGAAGATTCAAGTCTGGCAAGATCTTTGTGGTCAGAGCTTGTAAATGCCTGTAACAGGAAGAAGATGGCTTGCCTGCAGCACTGAGAACAGAGGATTGTGTATGTGTGTGAAGTCTGGATAAGGGTTTGTCGGACCTACAAAGAGCTGTGTAGAGCAGAAGCGGTCTTTAGATTTAGAAGTACAAAGCAGTTGAGCTTTGGGGGGGCCCTCCACAGGCTCACATTTGGTCCCACCAAATGAATATAGGCAATTTCTTTGTTTTTTCATCAAAGTAAAGTATGTTGTTAAATACATGACTATAATTGTTTTCTTTACTCACCATCTTCTGTGTAAGAAGACTGGGTTTACTTCTGCACACAGTCTTACTTCTGCACTGCTGTGCCAAACTCTGCCACCACACGCTCTCCTGCCAGTGTATAATATTTACTTGTGTTAACTTTTTCCACAGTCAGAGGCGCCAGAGGCGTTCTTAGGCCAGCCGGGAAACATAGTTCCTCCAGCGTGTCCAGGGCTGTACCCGGGCCTTCTCCCAGCGGGAAGTGCCTGGAGCACGTCCCAGGGAAGGAGTCAAGGGTGCATCCAAAATAGATACCCGAGCCAACACATCTTACTCCACCTGAGCAGCGGGACTAGTTCGAGCTCCTCCCGGATGGCCGAGCTCCTCACCTTATCTCTAAGAGAGTGCCTGGCCACCCTGTGGAGCAAGCGCATTTCAGCTGCTTATGTCTGAGATCTCGTTCTTATAAAACCTTGAGATACTTAAACTCCTCCACTTGAGGCAGGAGCTCCCCTCTAACCTGGACAGTGCAAGCCACCCTTTCCGGTCAAAAACCATGGCCTCGGACTTGGAGAAGCTGATACTCATCCCCGCCGTTTCATACTTGGCTGCGAACTGCCCCAGTGCATGCGGTAGGTCTTGGCTAGAAGGGGCCAGCAGGACCACATCATCTGCACAAAGAAGAGACGAAATCCACTGGTCCCCAAACCAGATCCTTGCCTGTGGCTAGAAATCCTGTCCATGAAAGTTATGAACAGGACCAGTGACAAAGGGCAGCCCTGCCGGAGTCCAAAATGTACCGGGAACAGGTCCTACTCAATGCCGGCAATGCAGACCAAACTCCTGCTCCGCTTGTACAGAGACCGGATGGCCCCCAATAAATGGCCCCCCACTCAGTACTCCTGGATTGTCCTCCACAGAACACCATGAGGGATATGGTCAGATGCCTTCTTCAGGTCCACAAAAGACATGTGGACCGCTTGGGTAAACTCCCCCATGAACCCGGAGCGCCCTGTAGAGGGTGTAGAGCTGGTCCAGTGTTCCACAGCCAGGACGAAAACCACACTGCTACCCCTGAAGCCGAGGTTCGACTATTGGCTGGACTCTATTTTCCAACATCCTGACATAGGCTTTACCAGGGAGGCTGATGAGTTTGACCCCCCTGTAGTTGGAATACACCCTCCAGTCTTTCTTCTTGTGACGGGGGACCACCACCCCAGTCTGCCAGTCCAGAGGCACTGTCCCCAACCACCACGCAATGCTGAAGAGGCGTGTCAGCCACGATAGTCCTACAACATCCTGAGACTTGAGGTACTCAGGGCAGATCTCATCCACCCCGAAGCATTGCCACCGCAGATCTTTTGTCCACCATGGTGACTTCAGCTTGAGTGATGAACAAGTCCAACTCCAACTCAGAGCCTAAAGACTCTGAGTTGGCCTTGTTCAACTCTGAGTCTTTAGTCTCTGCTTCCACCAGGGAAGGTGTGAGGGTAGGATTGAGGAGATACTCCAAGTACTTCTTCCATTGCCTGATAATGTCCCCCATCGAGGTCACCAGCTCCCCACCCCCATTGTAAACAGTGTTGGTGAAGCACTGCTTTCCTCTAGTAAGGCACCGGATGGTTTGCCAGAATTGCTTTGAGGCCGACATGTAGTCCTTCTCCATATCCTCACCAATCTTCTCACAAGCCTGAGTTGTTGCATCAGCTATTGCCAGAGCTGCGGCACGCTTGGTTTCAGGGTACCCGTCAGCTGCCAGAGTCCCACAACCAACCAGAACCAATAGGACTCTTTCCTTAGCTTGATGGCACCC
The DNA here is from genome assembly GCF_021462225.1 of Girardinichthys multiradiatus. NCBI lineage: Eukaryota > Metazoa > Chordata > Actinopteri > Cyprinodontiformes > Goodeidae > Girardinichthys > Girardinichthys multiradiatus. Next base: position 22,814,395 of record NC_061795.1, on the reverse strand, counting down.
CTTATGCCTTAATAAGGGATTATTTAGAAAAATTAAAAGTGAAATGGACTGATTTTTTATTAAGACATTTTAATGAAAGTTTGGGTTATTTATTACCAGAATTAATTACTTTAGAGATTATACATAACGGGATGAAGTAAATTGATGAAGTAATAATAATAATAATAATAATAAAATATTTATAAGGATAACTGTCAGGATGCGTGGTTCTTGTGGAAGCCAGAAAGCAGACAGGTAGCAGAAGCAGCTCGGTGAGTAGGACCAGTTTAATGAACTAACATCTTGACATGGCAAAAACAGTCTAGGACGGGGGTTGGCGACCTGCAGCTACAGAGACGCATAAGGGTCTTCAGCCTCCTTTATGTCACTTCTTGGCTTTGACAAAAGGAAAGAAAAAAAAATACATTACCGGTCAAAGGTTTTAGATACAATTTCTCACTTGATGGGTCTCTTTATTTTCATGACTATTTAAATTGTAAATTCTCACCAAAGGCAATAAAACTATGAATAAACACACATGGAATTATATAGTAAACAAAAGGTGTGAAATAACTCTAAAACATTTTTCTATTTTAGATTCTTTAAAATAGCCACCCTTTGCTTTGATGACTGCTTTGCTCTCTTGGCGTTCTCCCCATGAGCTTCATGAGGTGGTCACCTAAAATGGTTTTCCAAAGAGTCTCGAAAGAACTTCCCAGAGGTTCATTGAGAGATAGCTAAAGGTTGATATTTCACTCATCACAGCAAAGGGCGGCTGCTTTAAGGAATTTAAATTATAAAACTTGGGCAATAATCAGCAGACGTTTCCCCCAGGCCCTAAAAACAGCAATTATCAAACCTCTATTGAAAAAGAGCAACTTGGACAAGCTGCTACTACAGAACTACAGGCCTATATCAAACCTCCCCTTCATCAGTAACATTATTGAAAAAGCTGTGTATCAATAGTTAAACAACTTCCTAACAATGACCAACCACTTCGATGTCTTCCAGTCAGGCTTCCTGCTCACCACAGTACAGAGACTGCTCTTGTCAAGGTGTTCAATGACATCCGTATAAATGCAGACTGTGGAAGAACCACAGTGCTGGTATTATTGGACCTTAGTGCAGCATTCGACACTGTTGATCACTCCATTTTATGTCAATCAGACAGTTGCAGTTGGTCCAGAACGCTGCTGCCCGCGTCCTCACTAGAACTAAGAAAGTGGAGCACATCACCCTGGTTCTAAAGTCCCTACACTGCCTCCCTGTAGCTCAGAGAATAGACTTTAAAATACTTCTGTTAGTCTATAAATCACTGAATGGCTTAGCACCAAAATATATTACAGACTTGTTGTCAGTGTATCAACCACCCAGACCTCTCAGGTCTTCTGGCTCAAATCTACTCTGCATACCGAAAACCAGAACTAGACATGGAGAAGCAGCTTTTAGTTCTTATGCTCCACTAATCTGGAATAAACTGCCAGAAAACTGTAAAAGCGCCGAAACCCTAAGTTGCTTTAAATCAAGATAAAAAACTTATTTGTTTAGAGTGGCCTTTGACTGTGCCATTTAGGCATGATTAGTTGCGTTTTCAGTCCAATTTTCCTTTCATTTTCTTGTCCATCATTCTATTCTCTTTATATTATTTTACTTTTTTTAATTACCTCTGTTGTTTGATTTTATCATTTCATTTGTTTTTCTGTGTCTGTATCTGTGTTTATTTGCTTTGTGATTGTATTGTAATTGTATGTACAGCGCTTTGAGTGTCTCGTTGCTGAAAGGCGCTATATAAATAACCTTACCTTACCTTACCTTACCTTACCTTACCTTACCTTACCTTACCTTACCTTACCGCACCGCTCCGCTCCGGTTAGCAGTTGAGCTAACAAAAGAAGCTGATAGCTTAGCACCAGAATCAAACACATACCTTTAAAATACCAGGGTTAATAAAAGGGTTAAAATGCATAAGCGCGGACGGCACGTTATGATCAATATTCTGTTTAAAATCACCGTTCAAGTAAAGTTTGTCTTAACTTTAAAAACACACAAACAAAGAACACAACCTGAGCACGTTTGCTGCAGATATTCTGCTAGCACCAAGCTGAGTTCAACACAAACAAAACCAAACTTCATAAAATGAAAAACGTTTAGATCTTTTCAATTTAAATCCTTCTATTTCTCTGCCCAAACACTTAACCTCATGAACTGTGTGGTAAGGAACGTTGTCCAAGGCGGCGAAGTTTGAAGAAATGTCCACAGTCAACAAACTGTTAGCTTTCAGCTAACCTCCGTAGCTGTAGGGGGGGGGGTTGAAGGTGCGGCCACTGTGTGAACAAAAGGGGTTAGTTTCCAGCTAACCTCCGTAGCTGTGGATGAAAGACGGCTCGTTGTGTCCGCCAACCACACTGCACGTTAACACGGTGATGCGGTCTCTGCTGTCTTCCTTCCAGACTGGGAGACCGCGTCTCTGCAGGGGCTTCTTATGACACTCTTGGATCCAAGAGTTATGTCTTTTTGCAAGCAAAGAGACATCAGTGCGCTTTGTCCCCTCCTATCCTGATGAACACCGGTGTGGAATAGATCGGACCATTGAAAAGGGGGTGCTTTTATTTGGCCAGTGATGTCACAGGAAGTCCGCAGTTACAGTTTGCTTGGCTGTGCCGGAAGTAGGTTAATTGCACTTTATTTTGAAAGTTCCAGAAGAGTCCGTACCGGAGTTTAATGTTGAAATCCATGGCTGGGTCCCAACAAAACGTAATTAAAGTTCTTTCACAATTGGTCATTCGCTACATAATTCCATGTGTTCATTCAGTTTTGATGCCTTCAGTCTGTTAGACCACTAGTTTGCTGAATATTGGACCATTTGCACGTTGCTGGACGCCACTATGCCTTTCCAACGTCATCGGCCATTTTGTACCGCAGGATAGTCTGCTCCTACAATTCCCAGCAGGAACCGTGGCTGATAAGACGGGGCGTCCCAGTTCCAATGTCACAGTAACTATATAACGGACTATGAGACTCCCCACCCACGCTTTTCAGCTTGGGACCTACACACGGTGACCGGCATCTGAAGCAGCATTCTGGAGAAGAAGTCCCACGTGGATTTTCATTCATTATCCTCATTGGCCAACGAGAAAACTAAGCGAATTAAGCTTACAGGAATAAGAAGGCTTGTAAGTTTTCAACTTTACCGATCGAAGACGTGGGTTTAACACGTAACCAAACAACCACGGAGTTTCAAGGAGACGGATTGCCACCCTTGTTTTTGTTCCAGTCGACTGCTGACGGTCTGATCATATTTTCCCCTTTTGCCAAGGAGGCCAGAGGACGAAGATTGACCGCTCTTCTTGGAGTTAATTGCGGACGCGCAGTAATCCCCCCCAGAGAAGACTTCAACAAGTAAAATCCACCCTTTTATTATTTTATTTCTTTATTAGGAATAGCGTGGGCAGGGTAGAGTAGGTTTTAGTGCGATTTAGAGTCGCCACTTATAGTCTAATATGTTCTGAATTGTATGTGCATGCAACCTTTTTTTTAAACTTGACTGCTGTTGAATTTCGGAGACCGCCGAGTCTCGTAAGTTGTGTTTTTACTCTGGGAACACCTGAGCGTGGGTGCGCTGTGAAACTGGACTGCTATAATAACCTTATGGTGAAAATCAACCATTTTCTTTGTCTTCAACTTCGTGCTTTACTAGCTTGCTGCCAAAAGTTTATTACCCTTTGTCTTCTGGGTTTACAAATTTGCTTGGAGGAAGTTTATGACTGCCTGTGTCCTGCTGAGCTAAACTTTGGGGAGTGGCCTCCCCGAGCTTCACTCAGCGTCACATTATCACTTGTTTGCCATAATTGCTGGTTTGATTCCATACACACCCACTGCTGTTTTGTTTGATTTTGTTTAGTTAGATATTTTACCCCTTTTGTGTAGAACTTTGCATGTTTGATTAGGTGAAGATTATTGAATCAGAAAACGAATGGTATCAGGGCTGTTGATTTAATAAATATTCACATAGATAAAGAGAAGGCCTTTGTGTTTATTTTGTGCAAGAGTAATTTGTCAGTCAAAATAAGGTCAAAGTTCCCCATGTTCCCAAGAAACGGTTGATTAAACAGTGACATCTAATAATAGTTACCAACTATTACCGAGAATTTAATAATTGTAATTATCAAAGGCTTTGAGCCACAATTACAACACCAGAGGACATCTCTGGTTTCAATTCATAAATGAGGATTTTTGGTTAAGAAATTAATTTTCTCAAATTAAGATTTTAAATTATAATTCTTGATAAATATTAATTAATCAATAATCATAATCCCAACAGTCAGAATCTACGTACAATGTAAATGGTCATAAAAAAAGAAATCTGTTAAATGAGAAAGTGTTTCTAAAACTTTTGACCGGTAGTGTAAATAAATATAAAAATAAATATTTATTAATTTATTTTTATTTATTTATTTTTAGATATTTTTTATTATTTTGAAGCATAGTTATGTTGTATGGCTTCCCATTGTATTAGAGTTCGAGGTACATCAATGTTACATTTTAAATGTTTTTTAAAAACTGTCAATCAAAATATACATATCCATGTCTACAACCCTTGCCTTTGGTGGCTTTTTGAGGTTGCAACCCCCCGTGCTAAGCTAACCATAAATACATTCCAAAAAAGAAAGAAAACAGAAAGCTCCATTCTGCATGGACAGATTCCCTTTGCCTTCACTGTCAATGACGCGGGCTTGCCTCTGTGCTTGATATGTGGCGAGAAAGTATCAAACAACAAAAAAAGTAACGTTGAAAGACATTTTCAAAGCAAGCATTTAGCATTTGCTGAAAAATACCCAACTGAAGACGAAAGAGGTATTTCGGAACTACTACAGAAAGCTGAGCAGAGCAAACATACTTTCAAGAAATGGATCAACACTCCAAACTCAACTACAGCTGCTAGTTTAGTGGCAGCTCATGAGGAGGGGGAAGCCATTTGGAGACAGAGAATACATGAAGTTTATTAGCTGTGTTGTCTTTTGCACCTCCAGACCATTTTTCTTTGGTGGAAGAGGACACAAAATGGCTCTTTTGTAATAAAGATTGTCGACCCCTCGTAGAGGACATGGACAGACTTGGCATGGCTAACAGTATATATCCATAAGGGGTATTCAGAGCATCAGAGTTTATGAAGTGGATGGCACAGGTGAAAACAAGGAGACTGATTGGCACGGCGCAGGTGGACTGAATAAATCTGATTACAGAAACTGAAAGGCGTGATAAGGCGTATTCGTCAATTCCTGTTCTCACTGTTGCACTCGGTGGATTGTTTGGTGTGTGAAGGCTCTCTCGTTTGATCTGATTTCTCTCAACTGTGATATCTCCTACTTAATCTAATACATAAGCACGTTAAAACACATACTTTCTGTTGCTGCATTTAACGTTTGGGGACTCCGTGTCTTACACGATATTTCAAGTAGTGGTAAGGGGTCGCTAGCTTAGCGTTGGCTCCACCATGGCTACCCGTTCTGCTGTTTCTCTCTGTGAGTCTCCACCTCTCTCCTGCTCTCTGTGTCAGATGTTCAGTTACTCATCTGCCTCCTTTAGTGATAATGGTACATGTAATAAATGTAGCATTTTTGTAGAGTTGGAGGCGAGGGTGTCGGAATTGGAGGCCCGGCTCCGCGCTGTTGAAAAACCAGCAGATAGCCGAGGCCCCTTAGCCAGCGCGGAGCTACCTAGGGTAGCTCCCCGTAGCAGTTCTTCAGCAGAGCCCACACAGCCGGGGCCTCAGGTCGGCTGGGTGACGGTACGTAGAAAGCATAGTCCTAGATCTCAGCCCACAGGTCACCACCAACCCGTCAGCGTTTCTAACAGATTTTCCCCGCTCAGTGACACACCTGCTGAGAAGCCAACTCTGGTAATTGGCAGCTCCATAGTCAGAAACGTGGCACTAGAGACACCAGCGACCATAGTCAAATGTCTGCCAGGGGCCAGAACGGACGACATCAAATCCTACCTGAAACTGCTGGCTAAGGATAAGCGTAAATACAGTAAGATTGTAATTCACACTGGCGGTAATCGGACGTCACCAAAGTTAGTGTTGCTTCGGTGTGTAAGTTTGCCAAAACAATGTCGGACTCCGTAATTTTCTCAGGTCCCCTCCCTGATCTGACCAGTGACGACATGTATAGCCGCATGCTGTCATTCAACCGCTGGCTGTCTAGGTGGTGTCCAGAAAACGATGTGGGCTACATTGATAATTGGCGAACATTTTGGGGAAAACCTTGTCTGATCCGGAGAGACAGCATCCATCCCACTTTGGATGGAGCAGCTCTTCTTTCTAGGAATCTGGCCGAATGTATTAGTTCTCCAAACCTCTGACAACCCAGGGTTCAGACCAGGAAGCAGAGTCGTAGTTTAACACTCCTCTCTGCAGCTTCTGTACTGATACCCACCCATTACACTATTAAGACAGTGTCTTGCCCACGGCCAAAATTGAATAGATTAAAAAATAATCTAAAATCAGGAAATCAGGAAAATCTAATAAAAATAAACACAACTCAGACTAAAAATAAAAATAAAACAATTACATGTGGCTTACTGAACATAAGATCTCTCTCTTCAAAGTCTTTGCTAGTTAGTGACCTGATTTGTGACAATCAGATTGATTTATTTTGCCTCACAGAAACCTGGCTGCAGCAAGAGGATTTTGTTACTATAAATGAGTCAACTCCTACTAATTATTTAAATTTCCACATTCCTCGAAATACTGGGCAAGGAGGAGGAGTAGCAACCATCTTTCGGTCCGATTTATTGACCAGTCACAGACCAATCACTAGCTACAACTCTTTTGAATATTTAATCATTGGTTTTCCTCATCCAAATTGCAAATCACTAAAACCACTTCTGTTTGTTGTTTTGTACCGTCCACCAGGCCCTTACTCTCGATTTTTAGATCAGTTTTCAGACGTTTTATCTGATTTAGTGTTAAATACAGATAAAGTTATTATAGTGGGGGATTTTAACATTCATGTTGACACTGAAAGTGATAGCCTAAATATAGCCTTTAATGCTATCTTAGACTCAATTGGCTTTGCTCAAAACATTAACAAACCTACCCATCTTTGTCTTCATTCTCTGGACCTTGTGCTGACATGTGGTATTGAGTGTAAAGACATAATAATATTTTCTCATAACCCTGTCCTGTCTGACCATTTTTCAATAACCTTCGAGTTTAATTTAACCGAGTACTCCACACCTGAAAGAAAATTTCATTATAGTAGATCATTATCAGAAAATGCTGTAACAACCTTTAAAGAATCTGTTCCACTTTTAATTTCCTCATTATCACAGAAAAACACAGTGGAGGGCAATAATTTTGTTTTTTCCCCTTAACAAATTGATTCTCTTGTTGATAGTGTTACTTCATCATTGCGTGGTGCATTAGACAATGCAGCCCCCTTGAAAAAGAAGGTAATTATTCATAGGAGGCTAGTTCCACGGTTTAATTCAGAGCTGTGAACTTTAAAGCACAATGTTAGAAAATTGGAGGGAAAATGGCGCTCTACACACCTAGAGGATTCCTACTTAGTCTGGAAAAATAACCCACTGTTGTATAAAAAGACACTTCACCAAGCCAGAGCAGCTTATTTCTCATCATTAATAGAAGAGAACAAGAATAATCCTAGGTTTCTCTTTAGTACAGCTGCTAAACTTACACCGAGTCATAGCTCTGTTGAGCCATCCATTCCCTTAGCTCTCAGCAGTCATGACTTTATGGTATTCTTCTTAAATAAAATTTATTCTATGAAAAGTAAAATCTTTGACATAGTCCTGAAGATGATTACTTCATCCTCAGCAAGTGAGACAACATTGGAAGTAACTGTAGAACCTGATATGAGTTTGGACTGTTTTGATCCTGTGGAGCTTCCTGAGTTATCAGAAATATTAGCTTCATCTAAACCAGGGTGCCCAAACTTTTTGCAAACAGGGCCAGATTTGGTCAAATGAAAATCTATGGGGGCCGACCATTTGGCCTGACATTTGTTGAACCATTACCATTGTAAATTAATATGTAAATATGTAACTATATCACTTTGCTGTCTGCAGATAGGACGATATTGCAAATGAGAATCTGTTAATTGCATTACCAGGATAGTTAAAGGTTAAAACAATAATAAATTAAACTACAAATGAACAATTTTATGAAAGTTGACTGAAATTTTTATTACATGTATTGATTTTGTTTTAACAAATCACATCCCAGTACATTTTGAAAAATAGTACAGTCAAATCAGATAGCAGAAATGTGACAAAACTGTGGTCTGATTGTCACAAAAAAGCAATTCACAGAGACTTTACCGTTTATTCTCCTCAGAATAAAAACAATTACCTGCATTAATGAGAAGGGTGATATTGGTGTTTCGACTGCAGTAAACTTGCCAGGTCTAGATCAAAAGCAATGGTTTTGATGCACTAGATGTCACGCAAGTGAGAGTTGCTTAGACTTGTCCTGACGCGGTTCTTGTTAATGTTCATAACTGAAAATGTCTTCTCGCACAAGTATGTCGAGCCAAATAAACTCAGCATTTTCTTCGCAAATGTCCAAATCTCTTGGAACCTGTCTTTGTCCAGCTGACGGTAAAAATTGCTGAGAGGGAGTTGTTGGTAGTGATTGTGACACTTCACGTCACACTGCAGCTTAATGAGCTCCAGTTGCAGGTGGTCTGGAGTGTCATTAGGATCCACGGAAAAAGGGGAGGAAAAAAGTGTGATCTCCTTTTCAATAACTGCAAAATCCCTGAAACGCCTCTGAAACTCCTCATTCAGAGATTAATTGTTTTCTGCATACCTCATTTGCGCACAAAAATTGTTCTCTGGAAAACTGGTCATAATTTCCTGCAGTGATGGGAAATGTGCGGTATTGGGCTGCGTTTGTGTCAGGTGCCTTTGGAAAAGTAGCAGCTTTCTCCCAAAAGCTTTAATGGAGGTGTACAGTTGGCTTATCATTGCATTTTCCCCCTGAAGACTCGTGTTCAGTGCGTTCAGATGTCGTGTTATGTCAACCAAAAATCCAAAATCAGCCAGCCAAACCGGGTCAGAGATTTCCGGCATCGGTTGTCCCTTTTGGGCCAGGAACTGTCCAATCTCCTTTCTGAGGGAGTAGAATCGCTATGTCAATGTGATACACAACATCTCCATATTCAGCATGGACGTCGAGGAGAAACTGCTGAAACTGGCAGAGGCACAGGGCTCTGGAGCGAATAAAATTAATTGCCCATGTCACGGGTTTCATAACGTGATCATATTTCAGATGTTTGGCACACAGAACTTGTGTGTGAATAATACAATGGAGTTTTATAGCGTTGCCTCCTTCTTCGCTGACTTTTTTGCAGAGTAGCGTTGATAGCCCACTTTGCTCATCAACCATGGCAGGTGCGCCGTCCATAATAATCCCAGTGATTTTATTCCATTGTAGTTTCATGTCATTTACGGTGGAACAAACAGAAGCGAACAAATCTATTCCTCTCGTTTGGTCCTTAAGGCTCTGAAGGTCAAGAAGCTCTTCACTCACGTTCATTTCATTGTCCACTCCTCTCAAAAAAATCAGTAACTGAGCTGTGTCAGACGCATCCGTGCTTTCGTTGCAGGCTAACGAAAAAAAGACAAACTCCGCTCCTCTTGCCTCTAACTGTCTCTTGATATCACATGAAATTTCTTCAATCCTCCGTATTGCTACGCCCAGGCTAACATTGGCAAGGTCTTGCTTTTTCTCAGGACAAATTTTCTCCACCATTTGCATCACGCAGTTTTTAATAAATTTACCCTCAGTGAAAGGTTTGCAGTACTTGGCAATTAGCATTGCCACCTCGTAACTTGCCTTTGTAGAATTTTCTTTTGATTCACGGGCTCTTGTCAAAAAACTCTGCTGTGCTATCAAAGCAGCTTCCAGTTGCTTCAGTTTTTCGGTGCGTTCTTTCGCGGTTAGCTTGTCTTAGTTTACATGTTTTGTCAGGTAGTGCCTCTTGATACTAAATTCTTTGAAAACAGCCACAGTCTCTTGGCAAATTAGGCAGACACAGTTGTTTCGAATGTCAGCGGAAAAGTACTCTGATTTCCACTTTTCCTTGAAACGGCGGCCCTCACTGTCAACTTTCCTCTTTTTCGTACTACTTGCCATTTTCGAAATGGGTTAAACATATTCTCATACTCGAGCGCGAATCTGCTGTTAGCTCATTGGTCACAGAGCAGGACAGGGGATAGGAAGTTTACCGTAAAGTTTCATTAAAAGGTGCCCTGTTATTGACTTTCCAATGGCAATGGCAATGGCAATTGTTTTACTCTCACAGTAATACGGGACATAGTGTGTCCCTTGTCAGCTCAATAGAGAACGGGTGCTTTGGTTTCTAAATACAGGACGATTCTTTTTTTCGAGGTCAACTAGTTATGAGAGTGCAGCCACAGGTCTACTGCCGGCCTATGGTGAAATATAAAAGAAAATTGCTTTTTTGTATGTGCGTACTATTGATTGTGGGAAACTGTGCTGTCGGGCCACATACAGTGCCTTGCAAAAGTATTCGGCCCCCTTGAACTTTTCAACCTTTTGCCACATTTCAGGCTTCAAACATAAAGATATAAAATTCTAATTTTTTGTGAAGAATCAACAACATGTGGGACACAATCAAGAAGTGGAATGAAATTTATTGGATGTGTCAAACTTTTTTAATAAATAAGAAACTGAAACGTGGGGCGTGCAATGTTATTCGGCCTCTTTACTTTCAGTGCAGCAAACTCACTCCAGAAGTTCAGTGAGAATCTCTGAATGCTCCAATGTTGCCCCAAATGACTGATGATGATAAATAGAATCCACCTGTGTGTAATCAAGTCTCCGTATAAATGCACCTGCTCTGTGATAGTCTCAGGGTTCTGTTCAAAGCGCAGAGAGCATCATGAAGACCAAGGAACACACCAGGCAGGTCCGAGATACTGTTGTGAAGAAGTGTAAAGGCGGATTTGGATACAAAAAGATTTCCCAAGCTTTAAACATCCCAAGGAGCACTGTGCAAGCAATCATATCGAAATGTAAGGAGTATCAGACCACTGCAAATCTACCAAGACCCGGCCGTCCCTCTAAACTTTCATCTCGAATAAGGAGAAGACTGATCAGAGATCCAGCCAAGAGGCCCATGATCACTCTGGATGAACTGCAGAGATCTACAGCTGAGGTGGGAGAGTCTGTCCATAGGACAACAATCAGTCGTACACTGCACAAATCTGGCCTTTATGGAAGAGTGGCAAGAAGAAAGCCATTTCTCAAAGATATCCATAAAAAGTCTCGTTTAAAGTTTGCCACAAGCCACCTGGGAGACACATCAAACATGTGGAAGAAGGTGCTCTGGTCAGATGAAACCAAAATCCAACTGTTTGGCCACAATGCAAAATGATATGTTTGGCGTAAAAGCAACACAGCTCATGACCCTGAATACACCATCCCCACTGTCAAACATGGTGGTGGCAGCATCATGGTTTGGGCCTTCTTTTCGTCAGCAAGGACAGGGAAGATGGTCAAAATAGATGGGAAGATGGATGGGGCCAAATACAGGACCATTCTGGAAGAAAACCTGTTGGAGTCTGCAAGAGACCTGAGACTGGGACGGAGATTTATCTTCCAACAAGACAATGATCCAAAACATAAAGCCAAATCTACAATGGAATGGTTCCCAAATAAACGTATCCAGGTGTTGGAATGGCCAAGTCAAAGTCCAGAACTGAATCCAATTTAGAATCTGTGGAAAGAGCTGAAGACTCCTGTTCACGAACGCTCTCCATCCAACCTCACTGAGCTCGAGTTGTTTTGCAAGGAAGAATGGGCAAGAATTTCAGTCTCTTGATGTGCAAAACTGATAGAGACATACCCCAAGAGACTTGCAGCTGTAATTGCAGCAAAGGGTGGCGCTACAAAGTATTAACGCAAGGGGGCCAAATAATATTGCACGTCCCACTTTTCAGTTTTTTATTTGTTAACCAAGTTTGACACATCCAATAAATTTCATTCAACTTCACGATTGTGTCCCACTTGTTGTTGATTCTTCAAAAAAATTTGAATTTTATATCTTTATGTTTGAAGCCTGAAATGTGGCAAGAGGTTGAAAAGTTCAAGGAGGCCGAATACTTTCGCAAGGCACTGTATTATTGATTTTATGACAGGATGCTTCGGGCTTGTGGAAATTTGGATGTGGCCAGATTTGGCCCGGGGGCCGGTCTTTGGGCATGCCTGATCTAAATCTTCAACTTGTATGTTAGACCCAATACCGACCAAATTATTTAAGGATGTGTTCCCTCTGATTACCAGCCCGAGTTTAGATATGATTAATCTATCCTTAGTAAATGGATATGTACCACAATCTTTTAAGGTTTCTGTAATTAAACCTTTACTTAAGAAACCTTCGCTTGATCGAGATGACTTAATAAATTACAGACCTATATCCAATCTTCCATTCTTATCTAAAATTCTTGAGAAAATAGTTGCTAATCAATGTGTGAGCATTTACACATCAATGACCTGTTTGAAGAGTTTCAGTCAGGTTTCAGAGCTCATCATAGCACTGTTCAGCTCTGCTGAAAATCACTAATGATATTCTTATGGCCTCAGATAATGGACTTGTGTCTGTACTTGTCCTGTTAGATCTCAGTGCTGCAGTTGATACAGTCGATCACAATATTCTCTTAGAAAGGCTAGAACATGCTGTAGGGATCAGGGGAACAGCGCTAGGCTGGTTTAAATCCTATTTGTCTGACAGATTCCAGTTTGTTCATGTAAATGATACATCATCTTCAAACTCCAGGGTTAATTGTGGAGTACCACAGGGTTCAGTACTTGGGCCAATTCTCTTTAATACATATATGCTTCCAATAGGTAAAATTATCAGGCAGCATGGGATACATTTTCACTGTTAAGCTGATGATACTCAGCTTTACTTATCCATAAATCCTGATGAGCCCAACCAGTTAGGTAGACTACAAGCATGTCTTGAAGACATAAAAACTTGGATGACTTTAAATTTTCTGCTTCTAAATGCAGACAAGACAGAAGTTGTCGTCTTTGAACCAGAGTCTTTAAAAAAGAAACTGCTTAGTCAGTCACTTAACCTGGATGGCAATAAATTGACCTCCGGTCAATAAAGTAAAAAGTAAAAAACCTTAGTGTTATTTTTGAACAGGACATGTAATTTAAATCCCATATTAAACAGGTTTCTAGGATTTCCTTCTTTCACCTCCGGAACATTGCCAAAATTAGAAATATCCTATCCAGGAGTGACGCTGAAAAACTAGTCCATGCATTTGTTACTTCAAAGTTGGACTATTGTAATTCTTTACTATCAGGATGTACACAAAATGCAGTTAAAAGCCTTCAGCTGATTCAAAATGCTGCAGCAAGAGTACTGATAAAAATTAAAAAGAAAGATCATATTTCTCCTATTTTAGCTTTCCTTCATTGGCTCCCTGTTTAATCCAGAATAGAATTTAAAATTCTCCTCCTCACATATAAAGCCCTTAATGATCTAGCTCCATCATACATCAGAGATCTGATTGTTCCATATGTTCCTAACAGAGCACTTCGTTCTCAGACTGCAGGTTTACTGGTGGTTCCTAGAGTCTTCAGAAGTAGAATGGGAGGCAGATCCTTTAGTTATCAGGCTACTCTCCTGTGGAACCAGCTCCCAGTTTTAGTACGTGAGGCAGACACCCTGTCTACTTTTTCTGAATCAGAATCAGGTTCATTGCCAAGTTCGTACATACAACAAACAAGTAATTTGACTCTGGTACACTTTGCTCTCTGGGTTTTTTTGTTTTTGTTTTGCGTTATAAGATATATTCTGCATATACCTTTATGTCCTTAAATACATATATACAATATACACATATACAAGGTGGAATTGCAAATTCTGTATGAGGTTGTTTGGTTCTCTATTTAATGTTCATCAGAGAAACAGCCTGGGGGAAGAAACTGTCTCTGTGGCGGCTGGTTTTAGTAAACAGTGCTCTGTTTGTGGCGGCCTGAAGGTAAAACTCTAAACAGTTTATGTGCAGGGTGTGTGGGGTCTGCAGAGATTTTAGCAGCTCTTTTCCTGACCCTAGACCTGTATAAGTCCTGGATGGAGAGAAGGTCTGCCCTGATTATTTGTTGCAGTCTGCACCTGTCCTGTTTTGTGGATGAGCCAAACCACACTGAGATGGATGAAGACAGTACAGACTGAATGATGGCAGTGTAGAAGATGACCAGTAGCTCCTGTGGAAGGTTGAACTTCTTGAGTTGCCTCAGGAAGTACAGTCTCTGCTGGCCCTTCTTCCGAACAGTGTCTATGTGTGATGACCATCTCAGGTCCTCAGAGATGGTGGTTCCTAGGAACCTGAAGTGGTCCACAGCTGACATGGTGTTGTTGAGGATGGTGAGGGGGGTGTATGGGGATGGTGTTCTCCGAAAGTCCACCACCATTTCCACCGTCTTGAGTGGGTTGAGTTCAAGGTAGTTCTGACTACATCAGTGTACCAGCCGATCCACCTGCTGTCTGTATGTAGACTCATCACCGTCCTGGATCAGTCCAATGACAGTGGTGTCGTCTGCAAACTTCAGGAGTTTCCCGGACGAGTCTGATGAGGTGCAGTCATTTGTGTACAAGGAAAAGAGGAGTGAGGATAGAACACACCCCTGGGGGCCACCAGTACGTCTTGATCTGCTGCGGGAGAAGATGCTCCCCAGTCTCACCTGCTGCTGTCGGTCTGTCAGGAAGCTGTTGATCAACTGACAGGTGGAGGTTGGGACGTTGAGCTGGGTGAGCTTCTGGTGGAGGATGTCTGGTATGATGGTGTTGAGGCCGAGCTGAAGTCTACAAACAGGATCCTGGCGTACGTCCCTGGGTGGTCGAGGTGTTGCAGGATGAAGTGTAGACCTAAGTTAACAGCATCATCTGCCGACCTGTTTGCTCGGTAAGCAAACTGCAGGGGTCCAGCAGGGGGTCTGTGATGTCTTTCAGGTGCTTCAACACCAGCCGCTCAAAGAATTTCATGACCACAGATGTCAGGGCTACAGGCCTATAGTCATTTAATCCTACGATGGTGGGTCTCTTGGGAACCGGGATGATGGTGGATCGTTTGAGGCAGGAGGGGACCTCACACGTCTCCAGTGACTTGTTGAAGATCCAGGTGAAGATCGGGGCGAGTTGATTTGCACAGACTTTCAGACATGATGGGGAGACGTTATCAGGTCCTCCAGCTTTCTTTGTTTTCAAGCGCTGGAGGAGCCTATTTACATCTTCCTCGGAGATTTTTAGTGCAGGCAGAGTATCTGAAGGTAGGGGGTTGGTTGTTTTACGGGTTGAATGTGTTCCTGAATGGGATGTGGAGGAGATGTTTTGAGGTATGAACAACTTCCTGTCATGTCTGCAGTAGAAGCCATTCAGACGGTTTGCAGGCGAGGATTCTGTTCAGGATGGGTGGGGGGGCTCCTGTAGGCAGTCAGGTTTCTCAGACCGGTCCATACAGCTGAAGTATCACCAGTAGAAAGACTGTTCTTAAGGTTCTCACTGTAGCTTCTCTTGGCTGCTTTAATCTCCTTTGTTAGTCTGTTCCTGGCCTGCCTGTACCGCGCCCAATCTACACTGCTGTGAGCTTCTTCCTTATCCCTGCACTGGTTCCTGAGATGTGGAGTAAACCATGGCTTGTTGTTCCCAAAGGTGCAGAATGTCTTGATCTGCACACACATGTCCTCACAGAAACTGATGTATGATGTCACCACATCAGTTAGTTGGTTTGAGTCAGTGGCTGAGGTTTCAAAAACAGTCCAGTCTGTGCATTCAAAGCAGGCCTGTAGCATCTGCTTTGATTCCTCAGTCCACTTCTTAACAGTGTGAACCACGGGTTTGGAAGCTCTTAATTTCTGCCTGTAGGTTGGGATGAGTTGGATAAGACAATGGTCCGAAAGTCCCAGAGCAGCCCTAGTAACAGCATGATATGAGTCCTTTAAAGCTGTGTAACAATGGTCCATTGTGTTTTTGTCTCTGGTGGGACACTTAATACACTGTCTGTATTTGGGGAGTTCATTGGAGAGGTTTGCTCTGTTAAAATCTCCCAGTATTATGATGAAAAAGTCTGTGTTTTTTCTCCACGTCTGTAATCAGCTCAGCGAGATGTTTTTCAGTGGCAGAAGTGCAGCCATGCGGTGGAAAATATGAGCCAAATATTATAAACGAGGAAAACTCTCTCAGTGAATACAACGGTTTACAGTTCATATAAAATGCCTCCAGATCAAGACTACATATTTTCCCCAGCACTTTTATGTCTCTGCACCAACCTTCGTTTATATAAAAGCAGATTCCGCCTCCTCGCTTCTTCCCCGATAGCTCCGCGCTGCGAACCGCTCTGAACAGCTGGAAGTCCGGCATCAGCAGTGCACAATCCGGGGATGTTTTCACTCAGCCATGTCTCGGTGAAGCAGAGAACCGCTGATCTGCGGAGGTCCGTGTTTTTACTGGTGAGAAGAAGCAGCTCGTCCATCTTGTTACTTAGAGAGCGGACATTTGCCAGATGGATTGAAGGCAGTGGTGTGCGAAGTCCTCTTTTGCGGAGTTTTACCAGCGCGCCAGCACGCTTTCCCCTCCAACGCTTTCGGCGCAGTATCCCAGAGTGCTGCGGCTCCGCTCCGTGAAGCTCGGATTATATGCTTTGGAAAAACACACACTGGCTAAGCTGTCAGAATTGTGGGTTTGGAGGCTGGATGGGGATGCAGAACTTTGCGAGGAGGCCGCATGGTGAGTAGATGAAGTTTTTAATGTAAATGAAGACTGACTTAGAAACAGAATAATCCGAATAGCCAAGTTCAGGAGGCGAACAGAAAACAAACCACTAGGAGAAACTCGGGAAGATTACTAGGGTTGTTAACATGAGGAACCAGCGGGGAACAATGAAAACTAGATAGCTTATAAACTGAGGGAAGTGGAGTGTGGACCAATGACACAGGGAGGCAGGTAATCAGAGGAAACATGTAACAAGTGTGGACCAGGCTGCAGGGAATTGAGGGAATAAGTGAAACTAATTAGCAGTAACCAGAGAGAGTAAATGTACATCCTTCAATCAAACAAGGTGTGAAAATTTTGACAGGTGGGCGGGACTTCCGGTGGCAGGACATCCTAGGGAGGGACTTCCGGTGGTGTAACCGGATATTGTCATTAACTGGATGTTGTCATCACAAGGAAGCGAATCTTTCTAATTGTATGTTTTTAGATGTTTTTACATTTAAAAAAAACAAAAAAACATGTAGTTTCTCCACTTTAAAGGTCACTCAGGTTAATGCAGGCACGTCACACAAAATTCTGATAAAATTAAAGGTCACTCAGGTTAATGCAGGCACGTCACAAAAATTCTGATAAAAAGAGAGAACCTGACAGAATTCTAAATTCATTTTGTTTTAACGCAGGGGTTATTTAGATGGATGTTTTTACATCTAAAAAACAAGAAAGACAAAAACTAGATATAGAACCTTTCTTCCTCTGCTCAAATGTTTGAGTAATCTAATCTGCACCAGCAACTTGTAGAGATGATCTAAAAACAGAAACAAATGAACTGAAAAAATACTTAAAAAGTAAGCCAAACATGGAATTATCTAAAATTTTATGAGTACTCAGTATGCTGTTTTCAAATTAGAAATGGATTCTACAGCTAAAATACTTTTTAATTTTTAGCTACCTTAAGCTTTTCTTTTTTCATCTTAGAGCAATAGTTATTGAGGATTTAGAGAAAACAGTTTTCTCCTCATCCCACGAGGTTGTAACCTGTATGTGTGGTCTATGTAAAACGTCACAAGAAACTGAAAAAAAAATAAATAAAAGTTATAAAGTCCTCAAACATGTCACTGTTTATTGAATTAAGGCAGACATCCACAGCTGTTTCTTGTGTATTGTCTCAGACAAAGTCTTCACACTGACTTTAGTCAAAGTAATTAAGACGACCGTGCTCCTTCCTGGCCCAAAGTGTTGAGCATTGTCTCAGTCAATACACATCCACTGTTTATTGAATAGGTGATCATACCTCAGACATCGGCAGCTGTTTCTTGCATATTGTCTCAGACAAAGTCTTCACACCGACAATAGTCAAAGTAATTAAGAGGACTGTGGTCCTTCCTGGCCCAAAGTCTTGAGCATTGTCTCTGACAATTCACATCCACTGTTTATTGAATTAACACGTCTGCACTGTTGCTGAGGTGTCTCGGGGGGGTTGTGACCAAGGGGTGTTACCATGCACGCTGATCGGTTGTCGTCATTAGGGGGCGAATCTAGAATCAACGAATTAAAAAACTGAGGGGTGTGCTTCAGTGTTTGTTTTAAATACTAGCAGAAAACGCTGCAATTTACCTGCAGCATTCGCTGGAAAAGAACACTCGTTGAACAATGGTTAGAGTTAAGAGAGTTTTTCATCAAACCGGGGAGAAAAGCAAGGTGTGCCGAGATGATGAGCAACCATCTACATCATCTATTTCCTCATCTGAGATACCAATCGGAATTCCTATTGTATCATACTCTGCAGATGATGATCCAACTTCACCAACAGCAATGGATGAAAAACAGGCCTCAGGTCAGCTAAGACGTACGTCTCTTCTGTGTGAAACCCCAGTAACCGTCTACAGGCATACGCGCCGTGAATTGGATGCCCCAAAGAAATCAACATATTACCTATGCAAGGTACAAAGGCCTCCGTTCGACACTCTGCAGGAAGAGTGGTCGTTGGAACCATGTGGACTGAGCGGTAGCTGGGGGTATATTTTCATGTACGAAATAGGAGAGCTCTGCCTGTATAAATTGGATCAAGACGAGGTATTTAATGGATCATTGGCTCTGTGTACTCTCAACCACAACGACTGGGCTGCGTTACGGCTGGCAATCCCATACCTTAACGATAACCCTGAATCAGTCTCAGTGTACAAGAGGGAGGATGAAGATGAAAGCTCTCCTCGACCAGCAAAAAGGATGAGAATGTGTCCTTCTGATGTTGAAATAGCTGTGAGAGAACCTCTCTTTAGTGCAGTGTGGGGGTCAAAAACCACAGCAAATGGCCGCTGGTCTTTTCAGGCAAGCAAATGCAAGAACAACCAGACGATCCCCTCAGATCTGTTTGTGTTGGAGGCTTTCAATCAGAACTGCAGTGTATTCAAGACAGTGTTGAGAAGATGAATGAAATTGGACAGCGTCTTTCCAACCTTTTCTGAAACTCACGCTGCTGGATTGATGTTATGTCAGTGAAAAGAATGCTGACGTTCCCTGTTGTGGATCTAAAGCCCACCCTCTTTTGAGGAACCACCACCCTTCTTGAGGACTCTCCCCCTTCCTGCGCTATATATCAGGGTCTAACTGCGAGCTCACAGATATTTCTTCACAACAGCGGGTAGCAGACCTTGAGAATGTATGGAGCGTACAGGAAAACACCATACTGGGACCTCTACAACCAGCAAGAAGAGACCGTCTTCTCTCCTGAGCATGATGAAAGCTTCAACACCGGGCCGTATCATCCACCTTCTCCAGACCTCTACTCATCAGCCACCTCATCGTCGCAGCTCTCTGAGTCCCTATTCAGTCCAGGCACACCTACAGGATACAACCTCAGATCGTATCATCCGCCTTCTCCCGACCTCTATTCACCGCTATGCGTGGCTGAGTCTGTACACACAGATATCCAACCTGAAGACAAGAGGGTGGTCGTGGAGGACGAGGCAACCATCAGCTACTCACCCTCTGCACAAACTCCAGACCCGATACCTGCCCCTCAGCCTTCACCGGAGGAGGTGGAGAGTAATCAGGGTGATGAAATTGACGGCTGGATCTCAACCGCTCTCATCAATACGGTGTCTTTTTCATATATAGCTGATTCAGAATCTCTGAACCTTAATGTTTTATTTTAATCAACAGTTCTCAGTCATATTTCAATCATGTGTTTAACTTGATAAACAAAGATCACTCATTTCATTTAATACTTGTAGAAAATAGAAAATCATCATACTTAATTTCTTTGGTTACACTTGTTGTTTATACTTCTGCAAAAGATAAGACAGTTACTACATGACTCCATACAGGCCTCTCCAGTCTCTCAGTCCAGGAATGTGAGAATATTTTTGTTTCACTCTCCATTGCTTCAACTGTGTATTTAATAATTGTTGCATGGATTACACAAAAATATACCTATTTTACTTTTTATTGATTTAACTGTGAGCAGTTAATGATTGCTGCATGGATTACATGGAAAGATCTCACCTTATTTTGACAAATGCAAAAGTGCTTTGAAAGGTTTGTTGTTAAGGGAATGTAAAACAAACATGAAGCAGGTGTGATGTACCACATCTGTGGGAAAGCAGAAGCAAGACTGATAAAACAAGGGAATAGATTGAAAAGAACACAAAATTCAATTGGGGCCAACTTGCATTGATTTAGTTTCTTACTTGTTCTACTACTTACGTTTACTTCTGGGCATTTATTCCAGTGTATGGAAATACATCCTTTTTGCCAATTTGTACCCTCATTTCATCCCTTCCTTCTTCTGCTTTGTAAACATACCATTTCTGAACACTATATTTTACACCTTATTTCCAATATCTGTGGATCTGATCTCTGTTTGAACCATTTGGTTCCTATAAAATATGAGAAATTATGTCCCCTGATTAAATCATATTTGTATATTAACCATTTGCAGTCTCAGAGAGGCCTAGTAGAAAGTGCTGTCAGAAGATGTGAACAAAATCAAGCTCTGTGACATCATTTCAGCTTGCCGTGCTTGGAGGAAGAAAGAAGTTGAGTATGACCAGTTGCTACGGTTAGCCCAGAGGTTGAAGCATGTTGCTTTGAGGCTTTTTTTCTGCTAGTGGTAAATAAAGCACGACACGTCAAAAAATTTGAATAACATATTTGTAATTCATTTTAGAAAATGACACCTCTCTTCCTTCGACAGTCAAGTTTTTTGTTTTTTTTACATTCATTTTTAAATAAAGGTGGAGAGCGCAAGAGCTGGGAGGAAAAGAGAAATCAACCGCTGTGGTTTATGTCCAAAACCTGGCCTGCATTTCAAATAAATCACATCTTTATTTGAATAGAAAAAGTTGTATGAACAGCCAGTCTTTTGAATGGTCCTGACAGAGACAGCAGCAGGATTTCCAAATAAAATCCAGCTCCTACTCTCTGTCATTTACACATTAAACACATGTGCATCAGGAGAACGTGAACAAATTAACTCAAACTGAATATTAGAGACTATAAAGTGCCTCAATCTTCAGACTTAGTCCTTTATTCATTTGCTGTGGTTGCTTCTTCAGTTTTTTATTTAAACATCCGAGTAACTATAAAACCATAATAAATGTGTTTTTAGAATAAATTTAGAATATTGCAGTTAATGAGCACCTTATTTGTTTGAACTGTTTGCAAACCAAATGTTTTTACACTTGTTCATATAGAAGTACTTTTAAAGTAAGTCCACAAAACACAACTTTTGTGTTAATTACTGCATTTTGCAAATAGCAATTAATACTGATACTGACAAATTGAAAGACTTGCCCTGCACTAATAGATATAGATAGGTGAAGACAGAGAGATAAATAAAGATTAAAAGATGGAGATAACTAAAAAGATGAGGACAGACAGAGAGAAATAGATACAAATGGAAAGATAAGATAAATATATAGATATATACATGAACAGAGTGGTGGTTTCATAACTGTTATATGGTGTTTATATTGAGTGTTATGTTTTAAATAGATTTCTGTTATTGATAGAAACATGACCCCACCACCCCCCACCATCACTGAATGGTACTGTTGTGTAATAACCAAATTTATTAGGATTTTTATAAGTCCTAATATGAAACTTGAGAGTGAAGTAGGTTTAATAAATACGTGATATTAAATACTGGATACACACGTTATTCGCTTTACCTGTGATTTTGTGTTGTCAGTCATCTTTGACTTTGGAGCATGTTGTGTTTGGTCCCCCCTATGACGTCAACATTTTTGTACTCATATCTCTAAACTTGAATTCAGGTCCACAGCAGTGAAGACTTCCTAGTTGTAGAAATTAGAGTTGTATTCTCAAGACTTTGCACTCGCAGCTTTCAGATTCATACTCAAATAAAAACAATCGTAACCCACACAATTTCTCAGACTCATATATTACAACAGTATTATTGACTTACAAATACGAATACAAATGGTTAGAATCATGCATATGACTTTTTGACAGTGTTCTCACTCCATACCTTTAAACGGAAAATCCACACATCTGTTCTCTGCTTAGACGTCGTTCTTCATTTCACGGTCTCTGAGATCTTCTCACCATCAACCTGCCATCTCCTCATGGCTCCATAAGTGTTGATTTCTCCTTCGCTCCACCATCCCGGTTGTGTTTTCTGCCCGTTATAACACTAACTGCTTCATGAATCCACATTTTGCGGTCTGGGTGTTACTAGATCAAACTGTGTGCTTCTTTCTACCCACCGGCAGTTCCTTACCATGCTTGGGTCTAGTCAACACACTACATAGTGCATCTCACCACTAAACTGACAACTGCAAGACCTGTACACATAAAGAATAAACAAGAACAACTTTCCAAAATATGAGAATTTATTAAGAAAAATAATCCAACTCCAAGGAAAGATATTTCAGTCAACAAACTATTTAGCCAGGCTAGTAACAATAAACTAAAGCCCCCTTTAAACAATGTTGCGTTTCTACAGCAGCACACGTTTTCTCTAAAAATGGCACAATTTGACAACAGGTTCCAGAATGTAATGGTTTAAAAAGGTCCTGGTCTCCGTTGTCGTGTAGACGGGAAAAATGGAATCGTTCTTACAGGGAAGCCCTGACTCATGGGCAGTTTGAGTGTGTTAACAGAAACAGAACAAAAATCCCATTTACAATGGATTGTTGTCGTTTAAAGGGGGTCTAAAACAACTAAGGAAAAATGAAAGAATAAGGAAAACTAATAAACTAGAAAAAAAAAGGAACAGGGAATAAACCATAACCAAGAAAATGATGGAATGATATGACAGTTTGTCTTTAGGAATTTGGGATGAGGTTAATTTAGTTTTAAACTAATTAATACAACAATATGTATGTGTTTAACCAACCAGTGCCTATCAGAAGGGTTAATAAAAACAGAATTTTAACAAAATTATATTTTAAATAATTATTTGCTTTTGGACAATTGATTCCTAAAGTTTCAAAAAGAGTCACAAAGGTACCTTTAACTACCATAAATGCCAATGTTGTGTGTGCGTATGAGTGCCGGCAATGTGTTACTTTTGATATGTGTTTAAACCACTCATTGAAGTGAAGTTTGTTGTAACTTTAAAACACAACCTAAACAAATGAAAAGGCTTAGAGGCCTGTTAGCACTCAGTCTCAATGGACGCTATATCAGCAGGTATTCTAGCACCCAAATGGTTTAGATTTTAGCACCACACAAAAAGCAAAATACCATAAACAATATTTAGAATTTTTTTGGTCCTGAAATTTTTTCTGCCCAGACAACCCTGCTTATGTAAACCGTTCCAAAGAATGGGAGGACAGAAGGGGGGCAGTAAGTTGCATGGTGGGCAACAATAAATTTTGTCTAAAAATTGAATTTAGTTCCATTTCCTCTGTTTGATCTGAAACAACAGCTTTCTGAGCATTTGTCAGGATTTTAAATGTATAAAATCATGGCAAAGACTGATCAACATTTAAGTAAAAATGGAAGCATTGATGAGAGCAAATCTCTAATAGAATAAAGAATCTGGTTTCTTAATTGAGCTCATATTTACTCACTAATGAGTAAAAAAAGAAACAAAAAGAAAAACTAACACAAATCAGTCATAATCAAACTACAAATTACTAAATAAAACGTTTTTTGTTTTTTTTGCAGAGTGAACTTTCTAAGTTATGGTAAATCTAAGATGGA
Organism: Girardinichthys multiradiatus; assembly: GCF_021462225.1. Lineage (NCBI taxonomy): Eukaryota > Metazoa > Chordata > Actinopteri > Cyprinodontiformes > Goodeidae > Girardinichthys > Girardinichthys multiradiatus. The sequence goes on along the minus strand of NC_061795.1, from coordinate 22,790,468 downwards.
AAAGGAGAAACATAACAGGAGATGAAACTAAAACTTGGGACCAACCTTAAATTGTCAGCTTTGCCAGCACCAGAACCACTCCCAAGTGTACTTGGGAGTAAACGCTTAAAACGTTTAAAGCAGAAACGGAAAAGCAATGGAAAGATTACACATGTTTATACAAAAAATAAAAATCAGACCTCAAATACAGCTGATCTTCATGCTAGAATCCAAAACACGAGCAAAAGAGGCCGACCTATTCTAGTTAAAAAAGGCACTTTCAACAAATACCTTAAAACGAATAAAATATTTCTACTTTGGTTGGGTGGTATGTTATAATTAGCAGATCATATAAGGTACAAACATTTAAAAGTACACAATAAGGTTTACCATGCTACGTAAAGCAGACATTCTTTCATTGTAAATCAAAACATTAAAATACATTTTGTATAGGTAACAAATCTTGGAACTGTTGGACTCTAAGACAGGCTGTTTGTTGCTTTTCCAAATATACTCCAACCAGTGCATGTAATATTTGTTTGTGTTTTGAAAACGGTTTTGATCTTATTTTTAGTTAAGTTCAATCCTGACAGTTTCATTTACATCACTGATTGGTATCATTCCAAGAGTTCCTTGATCATCTTTTTTTGGTTGAGAGCTTGATGAGCACCACCAGCAGAACAAACACATCAGGTAAAATAACGTCAGCCCCAGTCCCATTCAGAATCCAGTGTACTGAAACAAATGGGTAAAAAAAAGAAAAGGACAGGAGAAAGAAACAAATGTAAAATGATGTGTCATATAAGCACAATATGGTCATCAGAATTCCTGATTTGTACAGAACGTTAGATACTTTCCGTTGCTGCTTACCTGAGATCTAGAATACCACCGTCGGGTCTTGGCCAACGACTCCTTGGATGAGTCTTCGGGTTTACACCATTTCTGAGGTGCAGCGTTGTTGATCATTTCATAGCTTCCTGACCAGTTGGTCATTAAACAGGCATAATACTGACCATTAATAAACACTATTATTAGCCACATCATGGCTGGAACAAGGCTGTTGCTTAAACCTTTACAGCTTGATTTCAATGATTTACAATGGCATATAGCAGAAGACAGCAGCAGAAAGACTAGAGGTGGAACAATGAACACTAACAAAGCATATTCTTTGTTCCAGCTAGAATCACAAGGGCATTCAAACTCCACTTCCACTATTTTCTCCAAACAGATTTGGATCAGTCCTAGACAAGAGTTTATCACCAGTGGGCTGTTTTTAAATATGTCTATCACAGACAGCCAGTTGTTCTTCGTCATCATTTCAACTCTGGTGAGAAAAAGGAAAATTAGGTCAAGCAATGACAGCGCATTATTAAGGGATGAGCAGAGGAGTATTTTAAAGGTAGACTCTTACTACGCCTGTCCAGGGTGTACCCTGCCTCTCTCCCATAGACTGCTGGAGATAGGCACCAGCTCCCCCGTGACCCACTATGGAATAAGCGGTAGAAAATGACTGACTGACTGACTGACTGACTGACTCTTACAACAAGAAAACGTCTGACTAATGGTGGCTTGTTTCAGCATCGGGCAGCCACAGACTCCTGTTCTTTGTCATGTATATCCCAATAGACAAACTCCAAATTAATCTTTTACAATTTATTAAGTCTCTGAATTCGATCAAAACCAATTTTTCCTCATTAAAAAGTAGTTTTCATGCTCCTAAGCAGTGTTGGGAATGTTACTTTCAAAAAAATAACTAGTTATAGTTGCTAGTTACTTCTCCCAAAAAGTAACTGAGTTAGTAACTCAGTTACTGCACTATCAAAGTAACTAGTTAATAGGCAAAGCAACAAATCAGTTACTTTTTAGAATCTAAAATGATGTTACAAGCTGCGGACCAGACAAATCAAGCCTTCTGTGTTTGGGTTAGGATTGTTGGAGGTCCCGCTGGCCGCAGCAGGGCACGGGCTGTTAGCCACAAGTGTTGTGGAAGGGTGAGATGATGCGAGATGCTTCATAAGGTTGGAGTTACAGGTCACAGATGTGGATAATTTCTTTGTTCCTGGACATAACTTGCAAATCACATGCACAGTTTTGCCTTTAACTTCAGCGAACGTTAAATATTACTTGTGTGCCACTATTTGTACTCCCCCCGGATTTTCTACTAAGGTACATTTAGATTCCCAACAGGCTTCACTTTAAGATGCAAGTTTCCTTTCAGCCATCTTAATGTTTCATTTTTAAAATTAAAATATCATTGTTAAATATTTTCAAACTATACAGGTCCTTCTCAAAATATTAGCATATTGTGATAAAGTTCATTATTTTCCATAATGTCATGATGAAAATTTAACATTCATATATTTTAGATTCATTGCACACTAACTGAAATATTTCAGGTCTTTTATTGTCTTAATACGGATGATTTTGGCATACAGCTCATGAAAACCCAAAATTCCTATCTCACAAAATTAGCATATCATTAAAAGGGTCTCTAAACGAGCTATGAACCTAATCATCTGAATCAACGAGTTAACTCTAAACACCTGCAAAAGATTCCTGAGGCCTTTAAAACTCCCAGCCTGGTTCATCACTCAAAACCCCAATCATGGGTAAGACTGCCGACCTGACTGCTGTCCAGAAGGCCACTATTGACACCCTCAAGCAAGAGGGTAAGACACAGAAAGAAATTTCTGAACGAATAGGCTGTTCCCAGAGTGGTGTATCAAGGCACCTCAGTGGGAAGTCTGTGGGAAGGAAAAAGTGTGGCAGAAAACGCTGCACAACGAGAAGAGGTGACCGGACCCTGAGGAAGATTGTGGAGAAGGGCCGATTCCAGACCTTGGGGGACCTGCGGAAGCAGTGGACTGAGTCTGGAGTAGAAACATCCAGAGCCACCGTGCACAGGCGTGTGCAGGAAATGGGCTACAGGTGCCGCATTCCCCAGGTCAAGCCACTTTTGAACCAGAAACAGCGGCAGAAGCGCCTGACCTGGGCTACAGAGAAGCAGCACTGGACTGTTGCTCAGTGGTCCAAAGTACTTTTTTCAGATGAAAGCAAATTCTGCATGTCATTCGGAAATCAAGGTGCCAGAGTCTGGAGGAAGACTGGGGAGAAGGAAATGCCAAAATGCCAGAAGTCCAGTGTCAAGTACCCACAGTCAGTGATGGTCTGGGGTGCCGTGTCAGCTGCTGGTGTTGGTCCACTGTGTTTTATCAAGGGCAGGGTCAATGCAGCTAGCTATCAGGAGATTTTGGAGCACTTCATGCTTCCATCTGCTGAAAAGCTTTATGCAGATGAAGATTTCGTTTTTCAGCACGACCTGGCACCTGCTCACAGTGCCAAAACCACTGGTAAATGGTTTACTGACCATGGTATCACTGTGCTCAATTGGCCTGCCAACTCTCCTGACCTGAACCCCATAGAGAATCTGTGGGATTTTGTGAAGAGAACGTTGAGAGACTCAAGACCCAACACTCTGGATGAGCTAAAGGCCGCTATCGAAGCATCCTGGGCCTCCATAAGACCTCAGCAGTGCCACAGGCTGATTGCCTCCATGCCACGCCGCATTGAAGCAGTCATTTCTGCAAAAGGATTCCCGACCAAGTATTGAGTGCATAACTGTACACGATTATTTGAAGGTTGACGTTTTTTGTATTAAAAACACTTTTTTTTTATTGGTCGGATGAAATATGTTAATTTTGTGAGATAGGAATTTTGGGTTTTCATGAGCTGTATGCCAAAATCATCTGTGTTAAGACAATGAAAGACCTGAAATATTTCAGTTAGTGTGCAATGAATCTAAAATATATGAATGTTAAATTTTCATCATGATATTATGGAAAATAATGAACTTTATCACAATATGCTAATATTTTGAGAAGGACCTGTAATATCTGGAAGCAAATTATTCTTACCTGAAATGATTGAACCAAATAAAAATGAGCAGAGGTCTCTCTTAGAGGTTCTTTTACTATTTGGTTACAGCTTGACCTACATTAACTTTATTACAGGGGAACCAAAGGAGGAGTTAACTAACTAATCAATTCCAGGGCTTTTTCTTTCCTCACAATACCAAATTAAGGCATTATTGAAATGCTAGAAACAAACATAAATCTGTGCTTTTCATAAAACGAATGATGCATTCTTAGTTAGGTTCAACCACAACAAAAAATGCATCAACATGTTGGAAGTATGATTATTGATTAATTAATCTTTATCAATAATATGATTAAAAATCATAATTTGACAAAATTAATTTCTTAACCAAAATCCTCATTTATGAATCGAGACCAGAGATGTCTTCTGGTGTTGTAATTGTGGCTCAACGCCTTTGATAATTACAACCGTTAAATACTCAGTAATAATTAATAACTATTACCGGAGATGTCACTGTTTAATCGACCGTTTCTGCCGAAACGTGTGGAACTTTTAACCTTATCTTGACTGACGAATCACTCTTACACAAAATAAATTCAGAAACGCCTTCTCTTTATCTATGTGAATATTTATTAAATCACAGCCTGATACAATCCGTTCTTCTGATTTAATAATCTTCACCTACTCAAACATGCAAAGTTCTACACAAAAGGGGTAAAATATCTAACTAAACAAAAATAAAGCAAAACAGCAGTGGGTGCGAATGGGATCAACCAGCCGTTATGGCAAAAATGATAATATGACAAAAAGGATATGGTTGTGAGTGGAGGGGGCGCAGCTCCACTGTAACTCAGTTATACTCAGTCATAAAACCTCCCCCAACTCTTGAGCAGACAAAGAGTTATAAAACTTTTGGTGGCAAGCTAGCAAGCAGTGAGGTTGAAGACAAAGAAAATGGGGAATTTCACCATGAGGTTATTTTAACAGTCCAGTCTCACAGCGCATCTGCGCTTGCTCTCAGGTGTTCAATAACCCCTCAAAACACACACAAAGCTGGGGAGCGCAGCGGCTTCCAGGCATCCAACACGGCACATCAAAATTTCAATAAAAAGGTTACATGCACATATCATTCAGAACACATTAGATTAAATAGCGAATCTCATCGCACTAAAACCTCCTGTACCCTGCCCGGGCTTTCTAAGAAATAAATAAAAATAAAGGATGGGTTTTACTTGTTGAAGCCTTCTTTCTCAGCGGAGTTGAGAGCGAATGGAGGGGGGAGTTGGAAGTTACAGTGCGTCCACAGTTAACTTCCAGGAAAAGCGGTCAATCGTCGTCCTCTGGCCTCCTTGGCGAGAGGGAAAATATGATCTGACCATCAAAATTGACTAGGACAAAACAAGGTGGCTCCTTGAAACTCCGTGGTTTTTTAGTTACGTGTTAAACTCACATCTTCAATCGGCAAAGAGAAAATTTCTGCCCTTCTTAGTCCAGAAACCTCTTTTATGAATTCTTCGTTGGCCAACGAGAGAGAATAAATGAAATCCACTCGGGACTCTTCTCCAGGTGATGCTTCAGATGTTGGTGACCGTGTCACAATCTCCAGCTGAAGGCGTATGTTCAAACCAGGTGCCTTCATATATAGCGACCTGTGACGTCAAACTTGGGGCGCCCCGTCATATCAGTCGCAATGTTCGACGGGATATGTAGGAGCGGACTGTCCTGGATACAAAATGGCCGATGCCGTTGGAAAGGCATAGTGACGTCCAACAACGTGCAGATGGTCCAATATTCAGCAAACAAGTGGTCCAACAAACAAAAACAAATGTGTTTCTGTGCAGTATGTCACGTACAAACTGTCTAACCACACACTCTTGTAAGCTGTGTGTGAGGTTTTAAAACATCCTGTTTATCTTAACCTAACATACTTAGCTGGTGTACACAAGAGACTTCATAAGCTCTCACGTGTTAATAGTTAAAAGACAGATATGAACAAAAATGAAAAAATATGTGAAAAACTAAAAATTACATATCATTAATTGAAATAGGCAAAACATGGCTTAGAACTTGGGAGAGAAACTTCTGATGGCAAGCACAGCTCTATGATAGTTAACATATTTATGTAGGACCCAAATCCAGAACAGGAGTTGGACTTTATCCAGAAAATAGATATGTAATATGGAAAACCAAGTCCAAAAATCTCTAATATGAAACATGAAAAGAGAAACTGAGACTGAAAATCAGGAACACTGAGTAGTCTACAGCAGAGACTGAATGAACCAAAATGAACCAGAAGGTTCCAATGTGTGGAACGAGAGACAGGTGGGAGACTAATTAACAGAGTGGAAGCAGTACAGTGAGAATCTAATGTAAAAGATGGAAGAACACAAACTAAATGCATACAGACCAGAACCACAGAAATCACAGAACCAAACATGACTCAACAAGAGAGTGGCTCCAATACAAAGACAAACAGAAAACAGGAAGCCAAGTGAACTTGAGGACAAGACTAAAACAGTAACCAAGGAAAACAATGAGAGCTCAATAATAAAAGACCACAACACAAAACCTAAATGCATGAGAATAAGGAAGTACAAAACTTAAAGTCTAACATATCATAACCGTTTATGTGCAATGTACTTGCAAACATCTCAGAAGGGATTTTGGCCCACTTCTTTGTACAGAAACTCTCAAAATAAGGTCTGCAGAGTCACTAGACCACTCCTTTACACTAATGTGATTTTGCTTTAGTCACTCTCTTGTTGGCTAAGTTGTATTTTGGATATTTTTCGATCTAGAAGACCAAGCCACAACCAATCTTCAATTTAAATGGTGCATGGCCTAAACTTGCAAAGGAAATACAAAATTTACTTTCATCAGTATCAACACAAAAAGTAGAAATGCTATACATTTGAAAATACGTGAAACCCTGGATGATTTTGAGTCAGACCACGTATGGATGATGATGTTGCATCCAAATAATGGGACTTGTGCATCTCTTTGGCTTTAGACAGATTAATTATTTTCTTTTCAAAACCTTTTTTTTTTTTTTGTGGCACTAGAGGCCTTTATTTTTCCTGACAGTAGGTTGACAGGAAAGAGGGCAAAGAGAGGGGGAGACATTCGGCAAAGGTTGCCAGGTCCAGGACTCGAACTCGAAGTCCTTTTCTCATGAATTTGGTTACTTTGCTTCTGAAATGCTGCTTTTGTGACTGCTTTTACCATCTGCAGCTTAATTGCAACTCTGCCAAGAGACTGGTGTGCCATTTGTATTGTTTGAGTTCAGTGCTGCTGATTAACTCAGATTGCACTCACCTGTTGAGGTGCACCACAGAGCAGCACAAGCACAGCATGCCTGCAGCACACTCACAGCCACACCCTAACGTAGATCGCCACAACACCTCTCACTCGATATTTGCTTGGTGTTACCTGGAAAGATCGCACCTCTCAAGCAAGCTGGTCTGCTTGATCTTCCACTGGGATGAGGACAACAAGCCTCCTGATGTCTCCATGGAGTGTGACACTCTTTAGGAACTTGGTCCTCTCCTTGGTGAGTTTGACAACATTTCTCAACTGTTCTAGCTGCTCATATATAGTTTCTTGTGACCTTAGGAAATTGATGAGCCTGTCAAAGCGGTTCTGTCGGTTGACACAGTGTCCCTCAGTTGAATCATAGGTGAGCCATTCTTTCTTTAGAACTTCTGGGAGTTTATTCTCAATGGATTTAGTCACAAGTGGGTTCTTTATTACATCTGCACACCCCAGTTCATTTAAATCACAGAGAGCCTTTTCCACAACTTCGTTCAGTTCTGTGATTCCTCTTGGCTGGCCGCTCCTGATTGGTGGAGTTGCTTGTAGTTCTTCGAAGATATCGAGTGCAATGGTGGCTTTGTTCCCAAACCGGTTATCCAGGACCTGGAAGATTTAATCTTCTGGGTCCTGAGCTGTATGTTGGCAGGCGTAGTTCTATGGCCACCTTCTCGTCCAGGCTGTCAAGTAGTTGAAATTTCTTTACTTCTTTTGAGCCAATTGGTTCACCTTGCTTCTGCAAAGCCTCCCATTCTCTTTTCCAGCTGTAGTAGTTTTGCTTGCTGCCGGCTAGTCTTGGAAAAGTCGTGCTTTTAGCTTTATCGCTGCTACTGATGCTGAGCTGGGAACTGAGATGAGTCGTTGTTCATTGTCCTCCTTCATACTTGCAACTTTGATGATGACAGCTTTCCGCATCACCAGCTTAGGGAAGAATACCTCCAGCTCTCTCAAATGGCAGTCAAACTCCTCTCTCTTTGCAGGTGTAGCCCAGCTCTTCCAGTTCTGGTACGTTTCCTTTGCTTTGTGCACCAGTTCTTCTAGGTGGGTTAGCATGAATTCATATGCCTGCAGAGTTAGGCTGTCAGGCTGAGTAAAGGAAACAGTCTCACATTCAGTCTCTGCAACTTGTATAGCCAGGGACAGTTATTTCTCTCCATATGTACCCCACAGTGTCTCTTGGATTAATAGTTTGATATCTTTAAGCTTCTGCTTACATTCTTTCTCCGTCTTCTCTATGTCAGCTCTCTGTACATCGTTCAACTCCTCTGCAGTAGCTGCCTTGAACTCTTCCATCTGAGCGGCCTCCACGTCCTCATTTGCTTCCATAACTCTGGAGCCCTCTAGTGTCAGTTTTTTGAAGGTCCCTTTTAACTCCTCCATGGACATCTCCATGTGGGTCCTCCTGATGTTATTTGCAAGACGGGAGAAGAACCTTTTAATTGAAGTCCTCTCTGCTTTCAGGTCACCAAGCGACTTTACTTGGGGGCTCGTCCAGGATTGTTTTAAAGACACTTAATCTTGAAAGGATGTGTGTCCACTAATGGCAACACTCAAAAACACTATATTGTCATGATGAGGTTAGTTTGGGTTGGAGGTGCAAGACCATAGCGCAAGCAGGAGGACGGGAGTCGCATGGGGCGTAGAATAATCTTTATTAATTACTTACTGGGAACAGGGATCTCAGGCAGGATCCAGGCAGGAACACAGAGACACAGAACAGGGAAGTAACCAGAGGATCCAGCAGATAACAATGAAAACCAGAAGGCATAAGTACTGGGGTAGAGTGGAGAGTGGACCAATGAACCAGGGGTCTAATTAGAGAGCAATCAGGAGCAGCTGGTGGAAGACAAATACAGAACAGGAATAAGTAAACAATGGAACTACCTACATAAAAAAATCGGGAGCAACAAATCTACAAGGAAATGCAAACTAAAACAACTAACAAAGGAATCCAAGAAAGTGATCTAAACTTAGCTGCTATTTCAGTTCAACATGAATGAATTGAAATAGCAGCTAATGAAGAACAGGGAAGTGCAGAGAAAGCAGACATAACTCAAATGGCCTGAACTTGTATAGCACTTTATGACACAGGCAGATCATGACATATATAGGGAGCATTTTTCTACAATGAGCATCAGTTTCTTACTACAAACTGTTTTTAGAGATTTAGAAAGAACAGAAAACTTGAATTTAAGGGAAGGTATGATTCTGAAGGAAGACAATGTGGCACAGTTCATGCCACAGCTAGAGATAGCCAGGAAAAAAATAAACTTTATCAAGTAAAAATGCTTTTACAGCAGCTTTTACCTTTCATGTTTCCCCTGTTATAAAACGTCTTAAGTTCACAGAAGTAATACAAAACCAATATGGGGGACAAACAGGTCTGTTTGGGGGGTTCATGGGCCTGAAAATACAAAGGCAAACCTGTCAGCATTGCCTGGCTGGGAGTACCATGCAGCCAGTGTCTATCAGAGTAACAATGCTGGTCAGAATGTGAACAGAAATTGTGTCATCTGTATAATTGCTCCCCGGACCTAACTTTTATGAATTACAGTTTTTGTTACATGTGGTGATTCATACTGTGGTAAATTACTGTACATGCAGACTGACATAGCCACAGAGGGCTTTCAAACCATTGAGTAGGATGCTGATTTTCTAGGTCTCATTTCTCTCCACATGTCACCTCCTACTAACTGAAAACATTTTTAAATAAATCCCTTAATCACTCTGTGAACAGAAATTCAACAATTCAAAATCCAGGAAATTACCTAATATGTAAGGTCTGAAAATGCTGTGGAGTCCTAGTCAGGTTACTTGCTCTAATGTAGCAAACAGGTTGTGCCTACTCAAAAAAGGGAAGCACCATCTTCCCACTAACTCCACATGCAAATAACCAATACAAAACTCATTCTGCCAATGAGTCTTTCACATTATTGAGGAGAAATTTTGGTTGACCTTTTTTTTTTTTTGCAGAATGGCTTTAATTAATGGTTTTCAAGCAAGAGCAGCCTTTTTAAAGGCATACCAAAGTATCTTTATCTAGACTTTGACGAGGCCACTCTAAATTCTTTTTTTTCAGCCATTCAGAGGTTGAGTAGGTATTGTGCTATGGATCATTGTTCTGCAGCATAACCCAAGTGAGGTTAAGCTTAAAGTAATGGACTGATGGCTGTGAAATCTCCTTCTCAATGTCAAATATCCAAGCAAGTACTTCAGCCATATTCAAATATTGTTTGATATTTTGTGTGCTTTTGCTGTTTTTCACTCTCTTTCTTTCTCTATCTGCTGTCACTTGCTCTGCTCTCTCCATTCCTCTCAGTCTCAGCTCTCTCACACGACATGCACTGCTCAGCTGCCTTGCAGTGATCAACCCCTCCTTCCTGTTTCAAACCCTTCTCAAAAACCCAAGTTTTTTTTTAACTTATGGCATAGAGGGTTAAATATTCTAGTAAAATATTTGTTACTATCAACAAAAAAAAGCTGTTTTTTTGTTGATAGGGGGAGGGTGGGGGTGGGGGGCACAAGAAGCAACTGAAAGAACCTGAAAGGACACAAAAGAAAGATGAATGAATGGCAGAACAGAAACTAAACACACAAAAAGAAAAGAACACAACTCATCATATCGTGATAAAGACTTAAAACACAAAATGAACAGGAGACTGGAAAACCTGGAAACTACAAATGAGAAATTCAGAGACTAAACACAACTCTAAACACAACACCTAACTACACATCAGAATAAACACAAGTTTTCTATAGCTTGACAGAAGATATTTCCATAATATCAGGTTAGCAGTCCTCCTAAGAGGTGAAGCTGTAGTGGCTGCAAAGGGTGGACCCACTCCACATTAAAGGTCCTCATAAAGGTTCGTGTGCGCGTAAAGGCAAGTTTCTCAATACTTTTGGCAATATTAATGCATAATTGATGGCAATGGGAACATCAAATATATGGTGTGCCATTTGTAAAGTTATACATAAAAATTTTAACAACAATATTTTGTAACATTTTTATTGAGAAATGGGGGCGGGGGGTTAATTTTTCTGTCACTTTTTTGCCACATTTTTGTTAATTATTATTATAATGCTAAACGTTTCTGAATAATATAGTAATTATAAGGCCATAACCCATTCACTTAATTCTAGCTATATAGGGCATCTAGACTTATTATTTTTTTAAATATATTTTTCCTCATGTATTTCCGTGTTTATTGTATTTTTAGTGATTAAATAGAACTATAGTTTTATGCTTTACTCTTTCTGACATGATCTTTGCACTTTTCTATTTTGATTAGTTTTTTTTGTTACTTATATGTTCTGTTTGTGGTTCACTCTGTTGTTGTGAGACTCTTGCTTCTTGTGCTCTGTGCTTCGTGTGGGGGTTTAGATCCTGGGTGCCCAAGTCCAGTCCTGAAGAGCTACTATCCTGCAGCTTTTAGAGGCATCTCTTCTTCAACACACCCAGATCAAATGAATGCCTCGTTATCAGGACTCTGCAGAGCTAAATGACATGCTAATGGGGGAGTTCAGCTATTTGGCTCAAGGGTGGTGGAGAAGGGGTGCATCTAAAAGTTGCAGGATAGTGGCTCTAGAGACTGGACTTTGGCACCCCTGATTTAGATCCCTATTTTCATGTTCAGCTTTTCATTAAATAGATTATTTTGTGTTCTATGTACACTATCTCACACACTCACACATTTAGATTTTGTGCTTATTATTTTACTTGTCACTTGAATTATTATTAATAATAATCATCATTTCTATATAAATTAATTCTAATTGAAGGCACAGAAATTGACTGTTGAACACACAAGAAGTGTTTTGTAAATGAGATACTGGACTGGTTGGCAGATGCGTATTTAAAAAGGTTTAATTTAAAAAGCAATTTATTACTGTTCCAAGTAACCATAGCGACCATAGTTCAACATACCTTGAAAAATATTGTCTTTAATTGACTGTAAACATTTTAGCATCCCTGTTAAAATAACACCTGTCCCACAAACGCCAGCTTCCATCTCGTCTCCTGCTCCCACATAATTGTTCCATACTCTGCTTTGTGATTAGACGTCATGTAATAACGAGGTCCCGCTGTCTCTGCGCTACTTCGAAATATCGCGGGATTTAGGATTTAAGGGGGGATTAAAAAAGCTGGTTCCTTCCTTGACAGCAGCGCCACCGGAATTGACACTGACTCAATAGAGCCGCTCAGGTAAGACGGCAGCAGTACCGTCTCCGGATTCCCGATACTCTACCCAGCGACACTTCCCCTCCTCTCTCCGCGTCACTCCGCAGGAGTGTCTTGGAGTCTCGCTGAATCCGTCCCGCATCACCGCCACCCGCTCGGGTCACCTTAGCGCTTCCCTACCGGCATCTCTCCAGCAAATCTCCTCCGAAGATGATTCCTGGCAAGCCGAAAGCCGCAGTTATGTCCCTATCGGTGGCGATATTCGGGACGCTGATGCTGCAGTTCGTCTCCTCCCAGAACGGTAGGAGATATTCTCCGCTTATTGAAAAAAAAAAATGCATGCCTGAATTTCTCACCATGGCTGGAATGCGGTTTTTATGCATGGAAATTAAAGCCGGCAGTGGCTTATTTAGACACGTTTTTAATGAAATATGAGAGATCTTTTTAGCATTTCGGAATTCCTCAACGTTACTGTTAAAGGAAAAAACGCACTGCGCCCATGGGGCTGAAAAATGAAACAAATAAAAGGCTGTTTGTTTCCTGTTTGTAAAGCGTTAAAATGAAGAGGCAATGAATCATTAATTGGCTACAATCTGTTTTCTGTAGGCTGAAGTGGGCCGAACGGAGGCCTGAACGGCGTCCCTAAAATGTCCTTTGAAGTGTGGTTGTGAATACTGAGCAGCGCAGCCAGTCAGCAAGGACAGGTTCTTCTCATTAGTTTGGGAATAAAGCTGCAAACTAAAGTTTAAAATCACCTTTATATGCATGTCTGCAATCAGCTCTCTTCTCTGTGCTCAGATATCTGAGGAATTCTGCATTTAGTCTCTGCATCAGCCCATACTGCAACAGAGCTCATCATGTAGGCCCGGTGTAATTAGATGTAGGGCTTCAGGAGTACAGCTCTGTAAATAGCATCAGTCCATTTTGCTGCATGCTTCTATTTTTAGTAGAGAGAGATGCTGCGTTGGGAGCCGAGGCTTCAATGTCCCATGAATCTGTTAACTCCTCTCTGAAATGTTCTGTTGTGCAGAAGGGCATTGATCCTCCAGCATGGAGCCCCTTCTTTCTCATAAATCTCATCCCCAACAAAAGCAGCACAGCTGAGTAGCTGTTGCTGCCAGGGTAAAGTGCTGCTTCAATCGCATTACAAGCACTGTGCGAGGAAGACTCAGAAGCTTTGGCCTCCCTTGGAGTGGCCCGTATGTGGGACTGCATTACACATCTCCTCCTGCACACCCACTCCTAACATCTCATCAGTCTGACGAATAATTGATAAAGAGCAGACTTGTTATGTATTAGCTTTGCACCTGACAGAGGGATGAACATTGGGATCTTACCATTTTCCATCTATTATATGGCACCAAATTGCAACAAATGCCATCTGAAGGCGCAAACGGGTCCAGTGGTTATCAAATTATACACACTCTCAATGTAAATCAATTCAATTCTGTGGAATTCAATCTGAGGTGTACTATAGTACAATTAATATCTGCTGATCGAATAATATTGCCAAGTGGTAAAGCCCTGGTGATTATCACAGTTGTGCTGTAAAATGTACTTTCTGTATCAATGTTGTCAGTGAATATTTTGTTTTCCAAAGCAGAATATTAGTGCGAGGGAGTTTCTATGGTTGTTCATAAAGCTATTCTGTTTTCTGCTGATGTGTGTTACATTCAAAGCGCAGGATCTATGACCAGTGATAACCATATTTCTGGTAAGGTTTCATAGAAGCCATGAAGTTACTAAAAAGGTGTAATTTAGTGAGATATTCAATCTAAAGGGCATGTTGAAAAAGAAAGAATGTAATATATAATTGAAGGTGCACCGATCTGGCTTTTACTGGCGAATATTGAATGTTACAAACTTTGACTATGCAAAAAAGTGTTACCGATTACATGATAGAAGTATAGTTTATAAATTCAACAGAAAAGGAAGCTTTTACAAGATTATTTGCATCTGTGCATCAATGCCTATGTTCCTAACCTTTTTCGTAAACTCGTGTCATACTCCTCACAAAATGTATTCCTCCATATTTAATGAATAAGAAAATCAACTTCAGAGTTTCAGTATTTAATCTGCCTCCTACCATCAGAACTATCAGGAGAACATTGGCCACTTTTTTTGTATTCACCAACCGATTGATTATTGCAACACCAACTATGATGCCAATGATTTCCCTTAGATCTGTGGACGGGGTAAAGAGTAGATTCTAGACATGCATTCCTGGTCAGAGGTTTACATGCATTCATCATAGACTTGAATGTCATATTAATTTTGGTCTTTTTTCAATTTTGGGGGTGGACACCATACAATAGCAATGCTTTTTAAAAGCAAGAATTGGTTGCACAAGTTTGTACTTTTGTGGATTTGAGAAATCCACACAAACGTATGGCTCAAATATATACACAAACCCCTGCTGTTATTAGAAATAACATCCCTTTGCAAGATGCAGAAAAACACACACTTTTGGTAGCAATCAGCAAGCTTCTGACCTAATTCTGCAAGGATATTAAACCATTCTTCTCACCATAGAAATTTCAGGAGTTTATTCATATTGACTGGTTTCCTGGTCTAGGCTCTGCTTTTAAGCATAGTGTGCTAGGTTTGTCCAAATAATTGATATTTTAGTATAAATAGTATTCGAAATAAAAAAAAACTATTCAAAGATACTCATGTGTCCAAATCGATACAAACTGACCTATTCACATTAGCCAAAGTGTCGCACTTCTTCTGGCAGCAGCGCTGCAATAACAGAGACACTCAGCCCCTCAACTTATTTCAGCAACACATGACCACAATGAGCTGCAACTGGATGTTTTAAACTGCTAACATGGTGAGTACAGACAAAAAAAAAACGTGATCTTTAGGCAACAAGGCAAACAAAAGCATTTTTCAGAGGTACGTTCCCTATAAGGCAGACTGACAGGAAAAAAACAAAATGCTAAAAGATGCCACATGATAGATGGGCTAACTACAACCTATCGCTACCACGCTGATGTTTGAAGATCCTGTATCTGCAACAGGGAAGTAGTGAACCTCCCAGACGACACAAGCTAACGCTATCGGTTTAAATATTAGGACATGGACAACTGAATTACATTGTTCTGTTGGTCTGAGCTACTACAGGTGTGAAATACTGTGTAACGCTCCGGTCAAATCACACGATGCTCCATCTACTGCAGAACGAATCAACGCGGGAAAATGTTAATCAGCTGACAGCTCGCTTGGCTACTCAAAAGTGAAGCAAAAAAACAAAACAGTATGCCATTACTCCACCTTTAGTTGCAAATAGTAGGCTGATGTGGCTAATAATAACATACGTTATGGCTAGGTCAGACTGAAGCTGATAATTAGAGCAGAAAGAAGAAGAAACCCATAGCAACCTACCCTGCTGCTATAGTTGATTACTAAAGAAAATATGCAAAATTACCAGAAGGACATAAATTATACAGGGCTGCTGCTCAATTTATTAGCCTGGACCAGATCCTTGTTTGCACTGTAAAAATGTCTTGCATGTGCCAGATTTATGTTTGTTTTAAAGCACAATTTATTTTAGTAAAGAGTGAACCTTTATTTGGCTCTGAGTAGTAACTCATTTGTATCAACATTAAATTGATGGGCACAAAGTGACACATTACAGATAAACAGTTAGAATAAATAAAAATATACAACTGAATTAAATGTCCACACTTCCATAAAGGATATTAACACCTATATTAAGTATTATCTTGTCTTATTTTTTTGCCAGACAGGGAAGTGGCACTTTTAAATTATATGTTTTAAATGATGGCTGAATTGTCCCTTACTTATTGGTTTTGCCCTAATTAAGGAAGTTAAAATACTGTCAAACCGTAATTAATTATATATTTTTGCTCTTAACTAGAAGGAACCCTGTGCCTTCAAAAAATGTTGCAGCTTTATCGAAAATGGTATCAAGTGTTTTTCTTAGCATCGGTTTCAAGTTTGAATATAGGTTTTAGCCAGTCCAGTAGCTTAATGCTAATCTGCTCTATCCATGCGAAAAGTGCTCGTTATCATCGTGATGGTCACATATCCAGTTGTGTTAATGTTTTAGGCATCTGGTTGTTGATTGGAGGTGACATTGAAAAATTTAAAGCACCAGTTTCATGCTTGACAGTTGGTTCACTGTTCTTGGATCTGAGGTTGACTTCTTCATCATAATTCTTGTCATTGTGACAGAATTGCTCAATCTTCTCTTTGTCTGACCATAGAAATGTTCTCCAGAAGAAGGAAACTACTAATTTCACGTTGACAGTGATAGTATGTTATATACAACTCCTGTTTCATTTAGTATTTTTTCCTATATTGAGAGAAAAGTGATGTATCTGGTTTTGGCTGTTTTGTTCATTGAAAGTTTTTAGCATAAGCAAGCAGGCCAAAAAGCTTAGCCATAAATATTAGAGACTGGTTTAATAAACTATTCAGAAACTGCAGGCATCTAATGATTAATTTATAGCAGCGTGTTCAAAAATACAGCCATCGCAAACAAAACAAGGTGACAAATTGACCAGTGAGCATTGCTTTTAACAGGCATCTGGGTAGAGGTGATGATGGAGCATAGTGGCTACTGACAACAAGATGAGCAGTAATGAAATTCAAACCACCAGAGATTTATCGTATTCTGCAGATTTTCTTACTCCAACATTGAGTACTGCAGCGGTTCTAAAAAAATGACATGTTCACTAAAAGAACACAAACATAAAAGGAAATCATTAAATAGTTCAAAGAAAGAATGTTAACTGTGTGGTTTGTTTGTTTGAAGAATAATTTAAATGGCTCTGACCATTAGTTTATCAATCTCCCTGTTATCTGTGTAGAGGATAAATGGTCTCGGGTCCAATTAGTGTTGCTGTTATATTTAACATCAAAGACGATCTCCTGCCTCTGACATCTTTGAAGCTCAGAGCCTTTTGAAACTCCCTGATCTCATCTGTTTAACAAGAAAAACTCAGAAATCAGAATAATAAACTGTTATCATGTTATTCAGTATCAGTGCTTGTCCGAGTGAAAAAATATGAACTGTAGGGACATAGCTACAGATGTAGGTTTTAATAAACCTGGCTTGGTGACTTAATGAACTCTGTTTAAATTGAGTACATTTCTGTAGTTTTATCCTGCAATGTTTTCTAAAAATATAGATTTAAAAAATTTCGATTTGTTTTATTTTTTATTTTGTCTAGTTTGTGGTTTGATTGGTTGATTTATAAGAAATAAATATTTAAAGTTCATAGTGCCTGTAATTGTATTGTAAAGTGTGATGATACAGGTTAACAAGAAGGAAGCTGTAGGCTGTAAGCTTTAATAAAGGTGAATAAAAAGTGATTAAAAAAGTTTCATTGAAGCTCAAAGTTTAAGTTTTCCATGTTCTGCTTTATGAACTGTAAATATTTCACTTTTTATAATATTTTACTTTTAATTCAACAGATAAATAAATATTGATCATGAAAGGAAAAACAAACATGCTGCAGGTTCAACGATGAGCGTTTGTTGATGCATTTATAGATGTTGGAGATTTTGGTTAGAAATAGCTTTAGTTTTAACTAATTGTTAAGTGTATCAGTAGCAAAAGTTTTAAAAGGATTAGGAAAGTTTCAAGAAAACAGATCTCAGTCAGACAGTAAACCTATTACTAAAAGAAAAAAAAAATTTTATGTTCATAAATAGCTCTTGGAGCAATTTACTGATGGAGGTGAAGAATAGTTAAATTGTGTTTAATAAGATTCATGTTTTATGCTCATAAGTAAGCAGTCTGTGTCCACAGATGAAACTGCACATATATTAAATGTAATATAGCTGCTTCATTTCTGCTGCAACCACCTTTCACTTGGATGTAGTCGGTGGTCTGTACAGTTGCACTATGCTACACTGCATTCGTTTGACGTAGAAATAAAGACCTAATGGTTGTACATTTTAAATTTTTTTTTTGGCGCATTAACTGGGGCAAGACTTAATGGAAATGACAGTTTGATCACATAGTTCCACAATAATGCATGAAAGACGGACATCACCACAGGCCCAAAGTAAACTGACGTTAACCTCTACTTCACCAATGTCCATCTGACATTTACAGCACAATGGTGTGGAGGGAGATGGCCACCAGCTCAGCAATGTTGACACATCCGGTCTATCTGAGGTGACAGCACCTCAGCACTTTTAAGCTGAGAACTGAGTTTTTCTTCATTCCCCATCATGCTGTTGTAGGAGGCTGTCTGTTGCCAGCCTATTTTTGAGATTTACACTTGAGCTTCATAGTGTCTGCTGACTGAAAAAAAACGTCACTTTCTGTCTTCAATGATCCACCGGATCTCCTTTGCTGTTTCTTCATTTTCTTGCCTTGTTGTAGAAGTGCGCTTCTATGGAAACGGAGAGGGTCTATCACCATGCGCCTACACGCTTCCCAGAGACCTGGAGCTGCACAGCTTGTATAAATCTCCTCTCAGTCTCATGCTCTTCACGCTGTCTATAGACCAGGTTGATGACTGCAACCCCTTTCTTCCTCCTCTTCTTCCTCTTTTCTGTTCAGCAACAACCAGAGAGAGGTTTCAGTCCTTTAATAGAAGCCGTGTTCGTTCTCTGATATGTCTCATCACTGAATAATTATCTAGAGATTACTAATGATGTTTTCATTAAGCAGGCGTGAAGTGCTGTACATGACAAGGTCACATAAAGGACTTTTTTACATTCCAGTGCTCCACCAACCGGCTGCTGATTTTATATCATTAATTGAACAAATTAGGTGAGAGCAGCCTCGAAGGGACGTCCCGGCAGAACTGAATTAAGGATTCCCAGGAATAGCAGCATTAATGGCTCAGCCAGACGTGAGGTCATGTCTTCAGCTGCTTGCAAAAATGCGATGTGTTTGTGATCATATAGCGTCACACGGGTTTTGTATATTTTTGCGTCATATTTCATGACGTTTTAGTGAGTGTTTGTTTTGAACAATTTGTGGGCTTTTATTAAATCCCCCCCTAATTTAGCTTCATTGCATCCACTTAATAGCAGGGTTTAAAATAATTAAGAGTAGATTTATTGCAATTTTTGTAACTTTATTTAAAACTTCGGCTTAAATATTTTAAGGAGGACTAATATTTAAAAACATAAATAGGTATATGATTACTTAGGAAGCTGAAGCCGTTACTTCCTTTCCTTCGTTTTTTTTTTTTTTTTTTGCCTGTAACACACATGTTCTTGCTTATATTGTTTCTTCCTTAATTTGTATTTTGTCCGCTGTTTTTTAATTTAACCGTTCCTTATGTTGCCTCTTTATTTTTTTGTTGTTTTAAATGATCTCTGGATACGCCACCCACCAGCGGGCTTTGTGAAATCCCCCCTGTCTGAGACCAAGCTCACAGGCGACACCTTTGAGCTGTACTGTGACGTGGTAGGTAACCCCACCCCGGAAATCCAGTGGTGGTACTCGGAGATCAACCGGGCCGACTCCTTCAGGCAGCTGTGGGACGGCGCCCGCAAGCGGCGGGTGTCAATTGGTACGGCGTACGGCGTCAACTCGGTGAGCGTGCTGGGGGTTTCGCATCTCACCCTGGATGATGCCGGGACCTACGAGTGCAGAGCTAGCAACGACCCTCGGCGTAATGAGCTCCACCTAAACCCAGCCACCACATGGATCCGAGCTCAGGCCTCTGTAACTGTGCTGCAGAGTGAGTGGTCAGTGTTGAGCAACCCACCCACCCAGTTCCTGTGTGACTCAGCCTCCCCTCAGAGGTCTCCAGAGGACCGGTAGCTTCCTCCGTAGGTGCCATCCTCCCCTGCAGACCTGAAAGTGAAGGAAGGCAGAGGAATAGTTGTATTATTGTCTGCAGCTCATCCCCTAATTCAGTCCTCCTTCATCCATCCACCGTGTAGAGCCAGCCTTCCCCTTTATTCCCAGTATTCATTCTTTTATCCTTCCACACATTTCTTTACATTTTTTTACTTTGATAAATTGTTTTCTTTAGATTGTAAGATATGCCAGTTGATTTAACTTGCTCATTTGTTTAAATAGAGACAAAATACAATTATCACAATGTAAAGAGATTAAATGTAAATTTAGCTGAGTAAGCCTATAGATGAAATTTCAACTTTGTTGTAATAAGGTATCCAACATAAAACACATGAAAAAGATCAATACTGCTATGAAACAAATCAAAACCTTCCTGCAACATATCACGTTTTTTTTTTTGTCTATTTCAGGAGTTGGGCTTTTAGAAATTAACCTTCATACATTTAGTGGATTTTACATTTTGTTAAAGTGTTTGACATTATCATCTGACTGATTATTTGTAACATGAATTCCTCATGAGTAACAATCTAAAAATTTCATTTGTATATCATTAAAATAGCACATGTGAATACATTTGAGCAGTCTCTTTGCATGAGCACTAAAAAACTGTTTTGTAAAATTGGTAATTAAAAAGTAAAGCTTGAGGATACCACTGACCAAACTGTTCCTCATCTACATTTTGACATGTAAGGCTAAGATGCCTCTACCAGAAGTAGTTACGGCACTGTATGCCTAACTGTGTATACTGGGTAAACGTTGAAAGTTTACAGGTCTTTTCATCTGTACAAAAAGAATAATGAGAATTTGAGCAGAGTACCATCTCCAAAGAGAACCTTTTGTTTTTGCTTTTTTGTTTTTTCTGCTTTAAACATCAGAAGCTCCTGTTTTATGTAAGACCAATCCTGCCATAATTAGGAATATAAATAAATGCTCAATAAATAAATAAGAATACGATTAAATACACCAAAAATTAAAGTTATTTGAGCTGCAAGTTTTATTATAACCTGTTTGTTTTTATCAAATAATAATAATAAAAAATCGGTAGACTTCTGCTTGCTTTTCAACACTTCCTTTGCTATATTTGTCTAAAGAGATGTAATATTAGGATGCCTGACAGGACTTGCATGTATCGGTATATTGTTGCTTACTTCCTTCAAAACAACAAGACCCGGCTAGCATTAGATTTTTATTTGCTGAGCTGTCTCTCTGTTCCAGAGCCATCAATTGCTGTCTCTGAATCGGTTATTATTATCTCGGAAGTGGACAGCATCTTACTGCAGTGCAACTTGACCAGTACCTACAGTGCCCCCCAGGAGAGCTACTGGATGAAGAACGGGGAGGAGATCTTGGGAACACGCAGCCCAAACAAGAACACTGAGCACAGGTGGAGATATTAATGTGTCAGTGATAAATATAAGGTTTAGCAGCCTGCTATGGGTAAACCTGAGGTTCTTTTCTCATACACAGGATTAACAGACCTAGAGGAGATGATGCTGGTGTCTACATGTGTGTCTACAACTTTGACATGGCCCCTCCTGCTAACGCCACCATCGAAATAAAATGTAGGTGTTTATTTATGAGCTGTGGGCACATTTGCTGTTTTAGGGGCACATTTGATTTGTCACCAGTCAAAGCTGCCTTGAGCCCTCGCTGCCCTGTCATGTGGGGACCTGTGATTTCAAATGGCTCTGCTAGCCGCTCAGGGGCAGCCAGCGCCCTTGACACCTTCATCCAGCCAACACCCGGCTCAGTGGCAGCAGATGGTGTCTTGTTTGCCTGATGGCAAGGGATTATGTCTCAATGGTAAAATCCGGTCAACCTTTGCTGCTGTCTCACTTGCATCGCTATGGAGGCAAATTGGATTTTAGGAAGGTGTACTTATTATTTATTTCTGCTCATCTAGGCAGAAAATGAACAGTTTCCTAAAGTAAAGAATTCATAGATTAAGTCATAAAGCTTGATATTTAAATTTATCACTTGCTTCTTAATAAATAGATTCAATTTATGAAGGATATTTTTATGCAGAATTTAATGTAAGGCTTCATTAATATGGAATATTTCAGCTTAAAGGGCAAATTTTATTTTTTAGAGCCAAAAATCCTAAAAATATTGAAACCATGAAATATAAATAAATCACAATCTACATTTCCACTAGGTTTAAAAGGGAATAATTCATTTTAAAGGGTACTTATCTTACACAAAAATAGCCTCTAGAGCATTGCCTTCTAAAACAGGAAGCGTTTACTTTTATGGCCAATTACATAGCCTGTGACTCCACACCTCTTGATAGAAAACAGATTGTTTTCTTGACAAAAAAGATCTTTTCAACCAGATTATGCTGAATGGCCGTGGGGCGGCTTATTGGCAACAAGCTAAAAGGATGTAATTTGCACTTTTCCAGCAAAGATAATTCAAGGTGTAAATGGGTGTGAGCTCAGTGAAAGTAAACAGGTGAAGAGGTTGGATTTTTCTTCACCCACATCAAACAGTGTCTTTGTCAGAAACACTTCTGTATCAAAGAGTTTGAATCTTGGATTTAAAGAAGGCATCAACCCAAAAGTTGAGGAACAACACAACTTATGCCATGGCTACTACAGATGGCTCAAGAAGGGAGTCAACAGCCTGACCATGATGAGACTAAATGTGCAGTTTATGAGCATTAAGTTTAGCAGTTAAACAAGGTCTTTACTGGGTCTCCAAGCTGCCACATAATTTTTCATGACTTCCTTCTCACTCGATAACTCACATTATAAATCTTTACTTGATGAACTCAGACGGGAGCAGGAGTTTGGTGTTCCAGATGTAATTTTATCACTTTTCGACATCTTTCAGCTGTGTTGTCTCTTAAGCAGTGGTTGTGTGAATATGAAGAGAATTACACCATGCTGTGTTAATGTTTTGCTGCTGGTACGTTTCCAAGTTCTTGGTAAATTGATGCCATTATTTATGTAATCTTGTAGAGGGATTTCTTTGGTTTATTATCTCTTGGAAAATAAAAAAAAAAAACAACCCTGCAATATACATTCTGTCCATTCTTGTTTATTTAATGAATGTCCAAATTATTTTCTTTGTTTCAGCTGCTCCCATGATTACAGGCCATAAGCGTAGTGAGAATAAGAACGAGGGCGACAATGCTGTGCTCTACTGTAAGTCTGTGGGCTATCCTCACCCTGTCTGGACCTGGCATAAGATCGACAACAGTGGCATAAGGGTATTTCATAAATAATGTCACAATACACAGTTTCATGAATAAAAATGTATTTATTTCTTTATTTTATGCTTATTTTTAATATTATTTACTGCAATTCAAATGTACAATACTAGTTATGTTTACATTACTTTTCTGTGTATTATTATTATTATTATAAAAATGAACTTCTCAAAAGATAACAGAGAATATAACAAGAGGACTTTTTCCATCACTGATACCTACAAATATGGACTTGTAAATATTTAAATATGGTCACTATGAGTTGTTTTTTTCCCCCTATTATTCACACTTCTTATCTCTCCCTTTTTAACACCCAAATAGATTCAAAAATCAATAATGTGTAAAAAGAGGGACTGAGCAATTTATAAATATTAATTGGTGGTTGATTTTAGTGCCTGGAGTACATGCACTGACACATCTGCTGCTCCTGCTTGATTCTGTGGAGGGTCTTAGGGGGTTGGAAAAGGTCCCAGATGACAAAAGGGGAAGTAGCAGGGTACATCCTGTATAAGCTTGCATGCCTTCAACCAAGGCCAATTTAGAAAAAAAACCAAAAGCAAGGCAAACCAATAAAAACTAATTCACATAATAGCTGGAAGTTGGAAGAAAATCAAATCAACAGGTCAAAAATCTACAGTAACAGTCCAGAGCATCGAAAGATTTAAATGATAAAAATAAAACTCTCTCTAAAGACATGAGACGCTAGTAGCAAATGTCTCACTGAAAGCAATGCATGAGAAAAACCTCATGGGGGAAATCAATGCAGGGGTCACCTCTAAGCCTCTAAAGCCCACCATCGTGAACAGGTTGTCACTACATCTCCCAAATCCAAGTTAAAACTGTTGGCCTCCATGGCTTGAACAGCTATCTGAGCAGAAGGTAGTGCTGAAGATTAGGAAGTCAAAATCCAATTGTGTTAAGCCACCATTTGTTTAACAGCTGTAATGTAATATTGTGGGTTCTCAGAAGATCCTTGTGAGGCAGCGTTTAGGCCAAGAAACGGCTGCATAAAATATCAAATATTTATGGTGTATTATCAAAAAAATAAACTAAAACACTGCTTGCTCCAGCACAGCCAAACTAAAATGAAGGAATTAAGAATTATGTATTCACTGCTGGAATGTTAAAAATAGTCCTGCAGCAAAACGTGAAGTACTGCTTTAAAGGCTGTGATGCAAAATTAAAGGCTACCTCCGCACGTACTGGTATCCTCTTAGTTAAGATGTGTAAAACACCCTGACAATATGTTATTTTCATTACAATAACATAATTGTTTTAAAGAAATGAAAAGTAATGATTTTGTTTTTTGTGCAAAATCCACCTCACTTAATAACAGCCCTAAGAATTTCAATTAAATAAATGTGGCCTAATATTTCTTCAATAAATTTGACTACTTTAAGTTGATCAGAGTGTCTAGGAAAGGCAAGAGAAGTTGAAAACAAATCTCTTGACATCTTTGCATGTCTCCATAACAACCATTAAAAATGCTATATACATGCTAACTGGTTGTGTGAAAGGCATGCCAGGAAAAACCTTTTTCTTACCTACTGCCTAAACAAGAATGTCTGTAGATGGCCAAATGGTACAAGGACTTTAGAAGGCATTGTGTGCTTTGGTCGGATGAGGCTAAAATTGCGTCTATCAGCAGCAAACACTCCTGGTGAGTTTGGCAAAGGATCAATGTGTGGAAAAGCTCTCTGTTAAGTGTGGTGGAGGATGTGTGATACTGTGGTTTCTCTTTCTCAGGCCATATGAACCATGTTTGATTGCGTGGCACGATGACCTCTTCAAAATACACAGAGATTTAAATGAAAATCTTGCCAGTAAACAAAAATGTTTCCTCATTGGGTCTTTAAAAAAGATAATTACACAAACCATTTGGTCAAATCCACACAAAATTGTCTCACTAGACACCAAATCAACCTTCTTTCATGGCCATCTCAGTCCTCAGACCTAAATCCTACAGAACCAGTGTGGGGTGCGCTGAGGAGAATCGAGTATAAGAGAGGAGACAGTACTATGGACCATGTAGAGAGATTATACAGAGAGAAATGTTCAAGGATTCCTCTCTCTTGATGTGGGATTTTTTCCTTCCTTAAAAGGTTGGACTTTTGTAAGATTTTCAGTGTTGAAATCTTCCTATGCAATAGGGAGAATAACACATTTAGGCTATTTACACATCTTTAGCAATGGTGTGAATTAATATAGTGGGTGCTGCATCTAAAAAAATAATTGCTTTCATTTTGCTAAACCTTCAGTAATTCTTAACAGATTTCTGTCCAACCCCTTGGCAGGATTTTGACAACTCCACCGGACGCTTCTTCATCAGCAGCAGGGAGAACTACACCGAGCTGCAAATTGCCGACCTGGACATTAAGCTGGACCCTGGCGAGTACCTATGCAACGCCTCCAACATCATCGGCAGCTACAGCGAGAAGTCTGTGCTGAGGGTTCGCAGCCTCTTGGCACCGTTATGGCCGCTGCTGGGCGTTTTGGCTGAGATCATTATCCTGGTGATCATCATCGTTGTTTACGAGAAGCGCAAGAAGCCAGAAGATTTGCAAGACGGTGAGTCAACAGCTGTGATAGTCAACTTTATTTGGGGAGTTCTTGTTAAACTTTGATCTCTTGTGTAACGTTTGTGTTGATTCTTACATTTTTGTGTTTATAGTCCCTCTTGTTAAAAAAAGCACAGCTTTTCTGCTTTGGTTTGTTTTCTAGTCATCTGCCTGAGACACTAGAGGAGTCACTTAACACTGTGCTGTCCATCAGGTCAATAATTTAGTCTGCTCAGGTAGACCCAACACAGACACTGTTGCCGAAGGCTGCACCTTGTCAGAACAGTTTCATCTGTTTAATATTAATGAGTAACCTGATCCTGCAATCTCGCAGATGTGGACTATTTCAATTATTCATTTCTTTCCAGGGATATTGTGGCTTTTGTAAGCTTCTGCAAACTTACCCAAGACACTCATCATTTAGCTGTGCACTCAGCAGTGCCAACCTGTAACTCTTTAATTTTATTAGCTATTTTGGTTTTGAGAGTCTAGGTACATAATAAATGATGCATTAATGGTATTTGAGTGACCTTTTCCACTCAAAGGGAATTTTGATAGGGTCTCACGCTGATCAAATGCAACATGCAGTGTATGACTGAACAGCCAGAGGTCTGTCTTGTCACTGTACAGGAATACAGCATATTTAAGCTTAATGAGAAAGCTGCGCAGTTTAGCAATCTTAACAGGGCTTCTACGCAGACTTGAAAAGTATGGAATTAAATTTTATATATATTTCCAACTATGATAGAAGGAAAAATCAGTTTTTAAAAAGGTTTGAGTTTCCAGGATTTGTCACATTCCATTATTGAAAGGAAACAAAATAAATAAAGGAAAGTTTACCCTAATTCATATTCAGATGATCTCCTTTTTCTTTGATTCACCACATTATGTGTTTGAGTTAAGGAGAGCAAAAGGCTGGAACTTACAACGGACTAAAAAACCAAAACTCTGGTAAACTCTGTATTTTGGTTTGGCATTTTCTAATCGATACAATAATAACAGCTAACTCCCAAAGAAGATTTTTGTTGTTGTTTTGCCTTTTTTAGCAGTCTAAAAATACATAGTGGTACTAAATGGCTGCCTGATATTACAAATTGGTGTTGATGTGGAAGGAAGCTTGCTTTAAGATCCCTTCTTTCAGCCTGTAACCACAGCTAATGACCATATTTCAAGACCATAGTCCTCTAGTGGCTATATTGCTTTGCCAATCACAATAACCTAATAAAAATGCATTGAAAGGGAGGGAGAAGCAGAAATTATTTTCTAAACTGATTAAAACACATATCTTTCCGTGGGTGATGTTAAAGTGCGTAAGAACCGCTCGATTTCACAGCATCTGTGATTAGTACTGTGAGTGAGGTTGGAGTTAGCCAATCACATCTCGCATGGCTGCAAAGCCAATTGTATTGGTCACGCCCCCCCACCCTAGACTCGGGTTGAATTTTGGCGGATGGCGGTGTGCCACCCTGTGGAGTCAGTGTAAATGCTCTCTTTCATTACAAAGGGTGCGTAATTACTTTGGAGTTCATTCTGTGTCATGGCGGTGGGGAGATGGCACCCTGGCAGTGTGCAGAAACCAGTGGGGGAGGGGCAGCATTTCACCACTCTATGCCTTTTCCATCAGGAGAAAACTCTGAACATCCTGGACATCTCATTAAAAACAAACTTAAAAAGTAGGAATGGTATGATGGAACATTTCAGCAGTTTTGAAACATTTTAAAACTTGCTATAGCTTGATGCCGGTAACCAGAATTATAAGAAAGATATAAAACACAAAGTTTGTAAGAACCCTGTGTTAAATAGCATTGATCTGATTTGTATATTGTGTGAGTCACACAGTAAGTTAATTTTTTTGACAAAATTAGCTTTGGCTGTTGAATGTTGTAACAGACTGCTGTAATATCTCTCGTCCTCCTTTCCTAAATTGCATAACCTAAACTATGTTCGTGGTAAGTGTGACACTTTGCATGCTGCCTGAATTTTAATGCACCTTCAGCCTCATCTTCCTTCAGTTCACAACCCGGCTTATGCTTCAGTTTGTTTTTGTTGGGTTTTTTTTGTTTTATTTTCTAAATTACTCCATATGGGGGCACAACACTTCCAGTGAGAGCAGCTAGCCGGTGTACTGCAGTGAAGATGCTTTGTATCCGTCACTTCTGCTGTCTCTGTTTCAAACTGCTACAAACCACTAGTAGAGGGGGCGGATACTGATGGACCTGCTTCTCATGAATCTGAGTGAACTCATGCTTGTCTATGCATGACTGCAGTATATTATTTAAAATCAAACTTCTGACTCTGTGTAATTTTTCTTGCATTTACATGTTTTTTAACTGTCAGAGTGATTCAGTCGGGCTTCTTCTTCTTCTTCAGCATGTCAGTCTCTTCTTTAGGCTGCTTCCTCACTCCATCACTCTGTATGGATGTAGTAGAGATGAAAGCGCTCTGTATGTTACAAGTTAACTGCTTGTTATTTCATCAGCGTGTTCACCTCTCCCACGGTTATTTTATTCATTTTCTGCTCCTCATTTCTCCGTATTTCTCCCTGTTGCCGCAGATGACGACCTAGCAGGACCAGTGTAAGTACAAACATTTAGCCTTTGCTACCTTATCTGTGTTAAGCTTTGTGAAGTAGTTTGGGTTTTGTTGTAGATTATCCTGATGGATCACACTGTAAATGGTGTCTCCAGATCTGGGTCAGAGAACATACAAGTGCAATATTACTGTTTCAGATGTGAAAGAAATCTCTGGATGATTGATGTTAGAGTAGAACATGCCTATTTGAAATCAAAAGTTGACATCTACTTTGTGATAAATTTGTTTTTATAATGCTAAAGGTGCAACAGTTTAAAACCGATTAATGTTAGTCAGTCGCTGTTAGGCATGGGCCGATATGGGATGGTACCCTTGAGTAAAAGTTTCAAACATATCATAGTGTTATTAGAAAATTTCTAAAGAAATAGCTTTTATGTAAAACAGCTTGCTGACACAGAGTTGCGTTAGTGATGAGTATTGCTTCTTTAATTTCAGCACCTTGACTGTTTGTGTTTTCGCAAACAAAAATATTTAAAAAAAGATTAATTACTCTTTCTCATAAAAAAAGAACAGTGTAGGAGCCTTATTTCAGTCAGCTTACCAGCAGTGTGCAGGTGCTTGTACATCCAGAAAGAAAAACCCAGTAACTTTTCTGATTTCTTTTGCATGTTTATAATTGGAGTTTAAGAGGTAGGAAGAATATGATGTAACATTTTTGCAATGCTTCATCATGCTGCACAGCATATACCAAATTAAACAGACTGATTATAATCATTCTTTTTCCTCGCTGAAACAAATTCTCTACTCTGCAGTAATAACCAAGCATCAAACTACATAACATTTTAATAAAGGAATTTACACCTGGCTCCAGATCTAGTGCACACCTCCATAGATGAACATAGATCTTATGCTAATTTTATCACCTGTCCACCTTCTGCCTTCTGAGTTATTCTTATTGTTTTTTTAAAGAAAGTTCCCATCATAGTCTTGTCATTATAACACAATATTTATGCTTCCTGTTATAGTTCCTAAGGGAATAAAATCTAATTTATGAGAAACAAACCTAATAAAGCTGGAATATGCAGTACATGACTTTCCATAATTTAATACCCTGTTAGCGCATTAGCTGACCCGATTTACCTGGCTTATCTGAGCTTCACTTGAACCTCTCTATATGGATCTAGTAAAAAATCCTCCCAGTTTGGATTCTTTAATGCTGGAAGATGCATTTATAAGTTGAAAAAATATTATAGTTTCACCTAAAATGAATGCCATCCCATGGTAGATTTATTTGCAAAATTCAAGATGTTTTTTTCTGGTGTTTCCAGTTAACTAATTACAAACGAAACATTTTTAAAGATTAAATAAAACTAATATTGCCATAATTTTATCCAAAGAAAACACTAAATCCCACTTTCACTGACAGCCACAGTCTCATAATTATTTAGCTTGGCGATGGCTCAGTGATGCTCTGGGGCTGCTTTGCTTCGTTGACAACTGGAACCCAGCGGTTTGTGGATGAAACAAGATGGATTTAAACAAATATCAGGAAATCCTGGGAGAATTATTCATGGAGTCTGTGATTGGTTTTAGAAAAAGTCCTGAAAGATGATAGAGTAGCCTTCATAGGTGTCTGACTTCAATTCTACTGAAAATCTCTGGTGGGATTTGCATCCCACAAACCCGGGAATATTGGTGAACTGGAGGCCTTTGCCCATTAGGGGTGAGCCAAGATTCCTCAGGAACGCTGCCAGAATCTGGTGTCAAGCTTTTAATCAGGTTTGCAGAAAGTCATAACAGCACAGGGTGCTCTACTTAGTACTAAAGGTACTTGTCACTAAGTTGTTAGTTATTTTAAGATGGCAGTAGTCATTAAAGTTACATTTGTATTTAATCGGGAGAAACCACTTGTAATATATTTTGCCAGTAAACTTCATTTATAGCAGGGTGAATAATTTCAGGTGAAACTGTAACTTAAAAAATGATAAAGTAAGGTTACCCTCTATAGTTTTGATGCCATAGTCATGATATTTATTTATAAGCAACATTCCTGTCATCCCATAGTGTAATAACTTCATTCTAAATTACCTAAATCAGACTTCCCCACCAAAATAACAACAATCCCACCTAAAAATGTTAAGCTAGGTAAATAAAATAGTAATTTTTATTGAGGAGCTACTATAAAATGCCATTTAAAATACAGAACTAAGCTATACAGGTCCTTCTCAAAATATTAGCATATTGTGATAAAGTTCATTATTTTCCATAATGTCATGATGAAAATTTAACATTCATACATTTTAAATTCATTGCACACTAACTGAAATATTTCAGGTCTTTTGTTGTCTTAATACGGATGATTTTAGCATACAGCTCATGAAAACCCAAAATTCCTATCTCACAAAATTAGCATATTTCATCCAACCAATAAAAGAAA
Source organism: Girardinichthys multiradiatus (assembly GCF_021462225.1). Taxonomy (NCBI): domain Eukaryota; kingdom Metazoa; phylum Chordata; class Actinopteri; order Cyprinodontiformes; family Goodeidae; genus Girardinichthys; species Girardinichthys multiradiatus. Next base: position 22,759,583 of record NC_061795.1, on the reverse strand, counting down.
AGTGTTTTTAATACAAAAAACGTCAATCTTCAAATAATCATGTACAGTTATGCACTCAATACTTGGTCGGGAATCCTTTGGCAGGAATGACTGCTTCAATGCAGCGTGGCATGGAGGCAATCAGCCTGTGGCACTGCTGAGGTCTTATGGAGGCCCAGGATGCTTCGATAGCGGCCTTTAGCTCATCCAGAGTGTTGGGTCTTGAGTCTCTCAATGTTCTCTTCACAATATCCCACAGATTCTCTATGGGGTTCAGGTCAGGAGAGTTGGCAGGCCAATTGAGCACAGTGATACCATGGTCAGTAAACCATTTACCAGTGGTTTTGGCACTGTGAGCAGGTGCCAGGTCGTGCTGAAAAATGAAATCTTCATCTCCATAAAGCTTTTCAGCAGATGGAAGCATGAAGTGCTCCAAAATCTCCTGATAGCTAGCTGCATTGACCCTGCCCTTGATAAAACACAGTGGACCAACACCAGCAGCTGACACGGCACCCCAGACCATCACTGACTGTGGGTACTTGACACTGGACTTCTGGCATTTTGGCATTTCCTTCTCCCCAGTCTTCCTCTAGACTCTGGCACCTTGATTTCTGAATTACATGCAGAATTTGCTTTCATCCGAAAAAAGTACTTTGGACCACTGAGCAACAGTCCAGTGCTGCTTCTCTGTAGCCCACAATCTCCACAATCTTCCTCAGGGTCCGGTCACCTCTTCTCGTTGTGCAGCGTTTTCTGCCACACTCTTTCCTTCCCACAGACTTCCCACTGAGGTGCCTTGATACAGCACTCTGGGAACAGCCTATTTGTTCAGAAATTTCTTTCTGTGTCTTACCCTCTTGCTTGAGGGTGTCAATAGTGGCCTTCTGGACAGCAGTCAGGTCGGCAGTCTTACCCATGATTGGGGTTTTGAGTGATGAACCAGGCTGGGAGTTTTAAAGGCCTCAGGAATCTTTTGCAGGTGTTTAGAGTTAACTCGTTGATTCAGATTATTAGGTTCATAGCTCGTTTAGAGACCCTTTTAATGATATGCTAATTTTGTGAGATAGGAATTTTGGGTTTTCATGAGCTGTATGCCAAAATCATCCGTATTAAGACAATAAAAGACCTGAAATATTTCAGTTAGTGTGCAATGAATCTAAAATATATGAATGTTAAATTTTCATCATGACATTATGGAAAATAATGAACTTTATCACAATATGCTAATATTTTGTGAAGGACCTTGTAGATACGAGCTGGAACTGATATTTTAGCCACATTACCCAAATGCCATTACGAAAAAGGCATCCCTGTATGGAACAAGATGGGATGGAGGATAAACATCTGACTCCTTCCCTAAAAAAACAAGGTCTGATTACTATCTGCTTCTGTCCCATTTAAATTGTGGCCAAAAGATCTGGTTTAGATCTGGTTCATGTTTTAAGTCTTCTGCCTATTCCACCTTTAAAATACCCTCATGTGTTGTCTTATTTTTCTCATAGCATTCCTACACAACTTTTTTTTGTTTTTAACTACATATTTCCAAATTTATTAAGTCAGCTGTATGTTTGTCTATGTGTAGCACCTTACCACCACAGCAAAGTCCTCATACATGTGAAATATTCATTGGCATTATAGTTTTATTCAGATTTCTGAGTCTAGTCTTCATCAAAGATTTAAATGCAGTGTTTTTGCTTTGATGAATGTGTCTTTTATGGAAGATAACTGACTTTCACTTCCTGTTTAAGGAAAACTAATTCGACCAATAACCACAAAGACAAGAATCTCCGTCAGAGGAACACAAACTGAGAAACCAGACTAAAGAGTAAGTATGTCATTATGAAGGATAATGTGAATGATGGGCAAGAGATGCACCGAGAAAATAAGTGACTGGTAGGAGCCGATTATTAGGTTGAACGACCCTGACCGGTAAGAGGCTGGTCAGAAATTGTTACAATGTATTAATTAGTGGTTGGTGCATCTGTCACAATAAGTCAGCAAAGACCACCAATTCGAGCTAACAACCAGAAATGTTCTTTTAATGAAAGATTTTGGCTAAGATGGCCATTAATCACACAGTCTGAACCTAGCTTTAAAACCTACCAGGTCACAAAACAATCTTTCCTTGAGGAAAGAAGAATCAAAGTTAGCTATAGTAAGTATATGGGAGGTGTTTACAAGAAAAATCAGAGGAATGAAAGACATGTAAGAACCTCTTTAAAAACTCACTGTATTTGTCACTACACTTTAAGACATATCTGTGGTTTATTCAGGCTGCAAGAGAGAGCAAGACTTTAAGCAGATGAAAGGAAAGAAAACCCGACTTCATCAAAGTCTCTCTGTTTTATTCTTTTGTGCTTCAAACCTTTCTCTCATAGAACATGTTAAGTTTGAGAATGTTATCAACCTTCTGGAAACCCCAGAATTAACTTGAGGAGTTTCTGTTAAATAAACAAAAAGGGACTGCTGGTTTTGTAATGCTAATTGAAATCTGGCTAAATCAAACGGTAAAAACCTTTTTTGTGTGTTTTACAGTAACTTCTTTTTTCCTCCCTGTTGCTCCTAATTTAAACAATTAAGGAGCACTCATGACAGAAAGGTTAGAAGCACATTTTCTTCTATGAGGTTCTTTCATATTCTTAGTTCTTAAAGAAAAAATGGTGACAGTTGCTATCAGCAGGTAAAGCTTGTTTAAAAACCAAATATCGGTGCATCTCTAGATGGGCCACTATCACAGTATAACATTGCAAGATAATGGTCTTCATTAAAGATGTTGACAGACTGGTTTAATGATCTGAATCTTCTCTGTTTGCAGGTTTCATTTTTCATGTATTGACCATATGAAGGTAAACAAGAGAGGTCTCCATATCAGTCACTCATAAAATGTATCTGCCATTTGAAAAGTGGTTATAGGGAATTTAAATGAGGCATGCCTTATCATTTTATTTTGTGAGGGTGTGTGACATGAAGGTACTCGAACCATTACAGATTTAACATTATAATCATTGTTGCTGCATGCGATTGTTGTTTTTGGATTTTTTTCCTTCTCAATCACTAATTTTATATTTTTACAACTTCTAAGGTGACGCATGCGAAATGTTGACCTTCTGTTTGACACAGAAATGGATTTCTTTTTCTTTTATTTCTCCTGAGGTTGTAGAAACTCTGTACTGTGAAAAACACAATTCTGCAATGTAAAAGAAAAAATCACCATAATCTGGTATGACAGATGTGTATAGTTTTATCATTCTTCTGCATACCGTTAATTAATTTTATTATATCATATAAATATATATATATATATATATAATATATGTATATCACATTTAAGGGCTTTGCAGTGTCCCTCTAAAGTTGTTAAAGGTTTACTTCATGTATGTACTGTATGTAATAAATCACTATAACTATGTATCAGATCACAATTAATATAAAGATTATTCATATCATATGATGCACTTAAATGTTAGGAATTATGATGAACTGTACAAATCTACTTAAGGAAATCTGTACTAATCATTCTAACATATTATTTTATATTCATGTGTATTGTACAGCATGGCTATTATCCTATGCAATTATTATCCATATCAGTATATTGAAAGTCAAAGTCCTTGCAGCTTCTGATTCCTCTGTGACAAAGCTTTAAACTAGTAGGATCACCATAGAGCGCCAATGGCATTCTTACACAGCTGCATGAGATCTCATCAGCTGGCATGGGAGGTGGCGTGTGAGAACCTCATGTCAGAGCTGACACGTGTGAAGAAATTCCAGGACTTCATCTCATTTTTAACAATAAATACATTAAGACAAAAAATCTCCTGTCTCTTGAGTTTTTTTTAATAGCCCAATCATGCTGTTCTCCTTGTGAAAAAGTGTGGAGAAAGTGCACCATCTAGTGAGATTATGAGGGAGTTACAGCGGTCAGCAGTGCAGCTTGCCGTTTATCTGCACCATTTGGACCAATAAATTGTAAGAAGTTATTTATGTGCCAATAAAACCAAATCTCTACCACAGAGTGCTCAAAATATACAAAAACTATCATCTCTAAAATTTTCAACTTTTAATTTGCTGTAAAGTTTAAGTGCTATATTATATGTAAAGAAGACCAAAACGGATTTAACTCTTACAGAGGATAAAATGCTTCCTCTGTTAAGAATTGTTGACGGGAAATGAGAAGTTTCCGTCAGCCTCATCTCATTCCACTCAGTGGAGATTTGATCAATTTGATCCTCCTGATGAAGGGTCTCCTCCAGAACAATTTCACAAGGGTGGCCAGATGGGGACCAGTGATAATCTTGGAGTGGCCCACCAGAACTGAAAGCCATAACAGAATTTGTGGAGCTTTATTATGCTATTGTATCTTATAGAGAGATGGAGCACATGCATTGAAATGTGGCAGCCCATGGACAAAAAAATGAGCATAAATAAAGAATTAATGGACTTAGCCATTGTCCCATAAACTCTTAAATGCAGCTGTTAGAGAGCATTAGTGAAAAGACAGCATCATGAAGGAACAAAACAGACAGGTCAGGTAAAAGGTTTTGGAGACGTTTAAGCATGGTTAGGGTATAAAAAATGTCCCAAGCTTTAAACCTCTCTGAGAGCACTGTTCAGTTCATCATCTGAAAATGGAAAGGATACGGCACGCATGTAAACCTACCAAGACACGGCCCTCCACCTAAACTGACAGGGTGGGCAAGGAGAACATTAATCGAAGAAGCAGCCAAGAGGTTCATGGTAACTATGGAGAGATCAACAGCTTAGGTGGGAGAACCAGGAATTAGTCAGGCATTTTACAAATGTGGCCTTTGGTGTCAAGTAGAAAACCCTGTTAAAAGAAAGCAAAATGAAGTCCTGTTCCGTCCAGCAACCATGTGGGGGATGAAGTAAACATATGGAAGAAGGTCCTCTTGGCAGATTTGACCAAAATTTAACTTTTTTGTCTAGATTTAAACTGCTATGAGTAAAGGGAAAAAGTAACACTGCACATCATCCTGAACACGACATCCACATGATAACATATGGTATTTTTCTTTATTATGTATAGAGAAACAAGTCAAATTTGATGGGCAATTAAGTAGAGGGCAGTCGTGGAGGAGGTTGCAAAGGGCATAAGACTGAGATAAAGATACATCTTGCAGCAGGACAACAACCCTAAACATCCAGCCAGAGCTACAGTAGCTTGACAGGAACAATGGATAAAATGTCATTCTCTAAAGCAGGTTAAAACATGCAGTTTTAACCACAGCGGAGGTTGGTTGTGCAAAGTATTGACTCAGGCAGGCAAAATACATATGCACAGTACACTTTTGGAGTTTTTATGTATAAAACACATTAAAAACAATGCATGGGTTTCTTACACTTAACAACTTGCAGTACTTGTGTTGGTCTATCGCATGAAATCATTATAAAATGACATTAATTTGTGGTTGTAATGTAGCAAAATGTGAAGAAGTTAGGGGGTTAATACTTTCGCAAGGCCCTATATGTCTGGATAAAGTTTGTGTACTCCACATTATACTTTTTGTAATATCTGAAATCATTTCCAACAAAATTTTCAACTACTGAAAAATCAAGTTCAGAATTGATTTAATATGTAAATAAATGAATCAGTGGTAAGTCTGGATCAGTGGTATCAGCATACTTAATTTGGCATCCTCCTATGACAAATAGTTGCAGTAGATTAGCATCAGAAATCTACCTGATCTTTTTTCACTACCTAAGCATATGCCTTTTTTCTATTCTCGGTTCCAGCACTGCACAGCTCCACTTTGCCCCTTTCTCACTCTGCTCCACATGAAACATGTTGTGTTTTCATGGACTCACTGGAGTTATGGTATGAAGCCCCACCACCAGCATTTCGCGTTGTGTGTTGTGCCACTATTCTTCCTCAACCTACATTTCAAGTACAAACATGCAAAGAAAAATAAAAATTTACAGTAACACAATGGTTCCCAAAGTGGGGGTCAGGAGACACCAAGTGGGGGGTTGCGAGATGATTTTAAGATTCATTGTGATGTGACCGCGGAGGAGTATGGGGGGATAAAAAGGACAAATTGATATAGATATGAAAAAAATAAATGGGTTCACTCTATATTTTTAGAGAATGTAAAAAATTATCTGTTTTTCATGGGGTCGCCAGTCTCTGGCACTGTTTTTTGGGGGGTCACGGGCTGAAAAGTTTGGGAACCCCTGCTGTGGCACATCATGTCCTCCAATAGTGATTTCGAACCACAGCTTTCGTTGTGATCCACTCTGGCCATTGTGGTCCATAATATTTTTGTAAGTCACTCTTGAGTTTTTGAGCTTTTCCCGGCACTAAGTTGTAAAATCCGTGACTTGTCCTTCTTTCCCCTACTTCGGTGAAAACTTTCTCAAGCTGCTGACATACGGCCAATCAGTGAACAGCAGTCTGTTCGCGGCACATTTTGGCCCTACTCAGCCCTGACAGCCAGTACTGGCCCGGAAAAGCCACTAATGGAAATGGTCTCAAAACGGGCTGAGTGGAGTGGAGTCGGCCAAAGTAGAGCCCACGGAAAAAGGGCAATAGTGCACACACACCATCTGAAAGGAACATTGCATTTGTGTTTTTCTTGTTTCCAGCAGTAGTGGGCAGCACAATCCATAAATTGCTGCAGCACCGCTGAGTGGTCGGGTTAGTATTGGTGGTTGGGATAATTTTAGGCCTTAGATTGAGATGCTAATGGGTTTTCTGCAGGATTTCTGCAAGTCCCACTGGACAATCTGAAATGACATAATGTACAAGCTTTTGTTTTTCCTTTTATTTTTTTTCATTTGCATTCTTCTTCATCTATTTCCCAGTATAGTGTATCAGTTCGTGGATTAATTTGCCAGCGGGAATGAAATAAAATAAGTCAGCTTCCAGGCCAAACAGACATGTGACTGTGTTAACTCTTCAATAAATAAACAGCTGGAAGAAGGAAATAAAAAGCTGCTGTTCTCTCTGCATGAAGTAATCTCCTAGATGTCAGGTAGAGTTCAAACTAAGTCTGATTGACCTGTTCTTTAACAGGACACTGAACTGTTAAAAAATGTGGATGGTTCTTAAATAATTTATGCAGCACTTTGAACTTGTTGACATTAACCTATAGAACAGAAATATTACAAAGGTCAAACAAAAATTAGACATCTTAAAGAAGTCAGGTAATGAAAACCTTCTATTACAATGAAATGTTTCATTGGATCCTCTGAAGTATCCTTCTCATGTAAAAGAACCCTCATCAAAAGAGGGAAGCTGGCAGAACCCAGTATCTGGGCAGAACCCACTCTTCCATGGGAGGGACATGCAAAGTCTATGCAGAAAAACTTCAGCTGGGATTCAAACCCAGGAACCTCATGCGGTAAGGCAACAGTTGTGACAGCATCATCAGCATTTAGCTTTAGTCTTATAATCAGAGAGCTGTTGGCTGTGGAGATTAATTGTAGATTTTTATTTGATTCTAAGATGTTCTTCAATCTGTCTGTCTCCAACAATCTTGGTGGTCAGTTTGTTCCTATTAACTTTATTCCTCATCTTTATATCTAAACCAAAATTGATTCTTCAGATCTTAAAGTATTCACATTAAAAGCATGAAAATCTGCAAAATTTTCCACTGAATTGTGTTAAATTTATTTCTGTTATTTATGCTTTTTATTACATTATTATTTTACAGTTTTGTTCATGCAGTCCATCACATTAGCATCATCTGAAATTTTATAAAAATCCCGCCTTTTATTTGAGTCATTATTATTAAGAAATAACAAAATAACCTGCACCATGATTACTTTGTCCTGCAAAACTATTCATACTCCTTGTAATGTTACAACCATTATTATTGGATATTAGACAAAGAAGAGGATAAACTGAAAGGGAATTGATCCATGGTTTTCAAAGTTCTTCACAAATAATTTGTTAGAGAACATTATTGAATAAACAGCAGACCAAAGAATAGAGCAGATATATCAGGAATAACGTTGTGGAGAAGTTTGAAACAAGAATAGGTTATTAACAATATGCCAAGCTTTGAACATCTCAGTTCAGTCTACCATTAGAGGATGGAGGATGGCACAGCAACGCCAAGACCTGAACTGACAGGCCAATGGTAACTCTGGAAGAGTTGCAGAGATTCACTGCTCAGATGGGAAAATCTGTTGACAGGATAACTGCTAGTCACTCGCATAATAAATCTGGATTTTATGGACGAGTGGCAAGAAGAAATCCACTGTTGATAAAAAGCCATAAGAAGTCAAATTTGCAGTTTGCCACGAGCCACTTAGGGGACAAAAGAATTGATGGCTATGAATTCTCTCCATCCAATCTAACTGAGCTTGAGCTCTTTCTCAAGAAGAATGAGGAAGGATTTCAGTTTCTAGATGTGCAAAGCTGGTAGAGACCATCTACCCACTTACTGACGACCTGTCCAGGGTGAACTTTCCTCTCGCCCGTAGACCATTGGAGATAGGCACCACCTCCCCCACGACCCTGTATGGAAAAAGCGGGTGTAGAAAATAGATGCATGGATGGATCCATCCACTTCACTTGTACACTACCTCATGCTTGTCTATCATATTAAATTCCAATAAATACATTGAAATGTGTGGTTGTAACGTGACAAAATAAATTTATTAATTTCCCCTTTGGGATGAATAAAGTATTTTTGAATTGAATTGAATTGTGAATGTGAAAACATTTGAAGGGTAGAAATACTTTTCAAGGCAATTACCTAAAATACAAAGGAGACCATATTATTTTATTTTAGAAGTCAATCATTAATACTTACACGCTGTCAACAGTTACTGGCCTCTGGTAAATTGTGTAAAAATCTTTTATTGCAGCTGCATAATCTCAAATTGAGACATTTAGAACTTTACTTTGAGTACAGTTATTTAAAGGGAGAAGAAAATCCCATGTTAAGAAATAACTTGTTTTTTGCGCAACATTACCCCTAGCAATGTATTGAAAGCAAATCTTATTGAAGTTTTAGTTTTTAAAGTTTATCAAACTCACATTGAACGTTTAATTTTACAATTACTAATCCATGACTTCCAGTTTCCCTGGAGTATAAATAGGCCATGACATTGGCCTTGTCTTAGTCAGGTGTCTATTCATCTTCTTTAGTAAGGAAATGACTACAAGAAAATGGCTACCTGCCTAAACTAAAAACAGTCCAAGCAATAGTAATAAGAATAGAGAGGATTGACTGTAACAACTGTAACAAACAAAGCTGGATAAAGTTTTATCTTTTATTTTTTTGTAAGAGATCGCACTAATGCTGTAAAACATTAATTTTAGCAAGCGAGGCTCTGCTTTATGTTTAAAGAAATTCAGCAGAATTATTTTGCTTTTTAGGGATCAGAAAATACTTTGGAAACAATTTCACTTCAGCCAGAGTGTCATTGAAATCAATTTCTCGGTAGGTGATGGCTACATTTGGTTTGACAGAAACAAAGCAATTGCAGATGGTGATACAAAATAAAAGTAATGTATTAAATATTTATAACCATACCACCCAAAATCAAACAATGCATTACCATTGTAAGGATAAAAAAAAGACATGTTTCTTTCAGAGCAGTTTAGAAAAGACTAAGAATAAGAGGTTTTGAATAACAAAAAGCTGTTTTATCAAAATCTTTTTTCACTATGAGAACATTTAACAATATTTTGTAGCACTGAACCTGGTATCATAAATACGTGTATTATATGAAAAGATTTAAAATAGGAGCAGACAAATTACCTACCCAAGCTTTTACAATTAACAGCAACCAGTGCATTTTTCCCATCTGATTTAAAGAGATCCATTCTCAACAAGGTGCAACACTGAGTCCAAGCTCTATATTTGTGTAATAATATGCTGAGTTCAATCTTTTCAATAGAGAGAGGCAAAAGCATGGATATAAATATTAACTCGACACTGAAACACAGAGAGGAAGAAGGACCGCCCAGATTTTGTTTCTTTGGCTGCAAAGGTAAAACAAACCATAAACCAAGCTTAGTTCTAAGCATTTTTAATAAACTGTTATTGTGACCATCATAGAATGTTTTGTCATCCAGCTACATTCTTAAGCATTTACAATGCATTGCAAAAACTTCCTGAACACCTCTGGAACTTTTTCACATTTTTGTAACAACCACAAACATCATGCTTTTCCCGACTTACACCACAGTCTCCTTTAGTTATTGTTTGTCTTAGGAGGTTGGTCCCCAATGTCTTCAGCCGGGATTAAAACTGGAGACCGACTTGCCGCTGATTAACTCCTTTGTTGACGATGTGGTAATCGTCTTGTTGCATGGTGAAGGATTTTCAAATCACTTTGGTTACATCTTTCTTTAAATTGGCGGAAAACATTTTTCTGTAGACTTCTGAGTGCATTGCGTTGCTGTCATTTGTGTCCCCTTCAGTTTTGAGTTGGTTAAGCTACTGATTATTGTTAATCAGTCTAATAGCAAACAACGGGGCAATAACAAATATCTATCTATCTATCTATCTATCTATCTATCTATCTATCTATCTATCTATCTATCTATCTATCTATCTATCTATCTATCTATCTATCTATCTATCTATCTATCTATCTATCTATCTATCTATCTATCTATCTATCTATCTATCTATCTAATTAGTAACATCAATAATTTTGCTCACCTAAGATTTTGATATCTTCTGAGTTGTATATTAGATCCAGGTGTAAACGTTTAGAAACAAATGCTGAAATATTTATCTTTTGTGTCATATGTGTGTTATGTAGCAAAACAAACCAAAATATTTGCAGTCCATGGCAAAAAATAAAGAAATTGGTCTCATGGTTCTAGTGAATTTAGAAAGGATTGACCAACACAAAGTAGTGGATAATTGGTTGGTTGGAAGTGGTTTCCAACATTTTATAAATGGCTTGAGCTCAGATTGGTGAGAGCATCTCTTATCATAAATTTTCAACTTTTGCCAAATATTCTCAAATAGATTTAGGTCTAGGTCATTCTAACACATGAATGTGACTTGCTTAAATCAGTCCATTGTAGTCCTGGCTGTATGTTCAGGGTCATTGTCCTGTTGAAAGGTGAACATGTGCCCCAGTCAGTCAGTCAGACTCTAACAGGCCTTTCTTCCTGGATTGCCCTGTATTCAGCCTGTACTCATCTCTGACCAATCCTGTCCACCCCATAGCATGATACTGCCATAGCCGTGTTTCACAGTTTGCTTGGTGTGTTCAGGGTGTTAGTTTTCCTCCATGCATAGTGTTTTCCAAGTAAATCAGAAAGTTTAAATTTGGCCTCATATGACCAGCACCTTCCTCCCCACGTGTCATGTGACAAATGGATGGCTTATGGCAAATCTAACTGGATTTCTTTCTTTTAACAAAGGTTTTTTTTTTTTTTTTTTTTTCTTGACACTCTTCCCTAAAGCCCAGTTTGGCTGAGCTCCCAACTAATTGTTGTACTGTCAATATTTTACCAGATCTGAGCTTTGGATCTCTGCAGCTCCTCCAAAGTTACCATATATGATGATCTATTATTATCATTATTGTTATTGTTATTATAAAAGCGTTTTGCAACTTAAAACAACAATTCATTCAGATTACAGTGTGTGCCAGTTGTTTAGTTGGTGCATATCACGTAGGTTTCTCACTTTGATAGAAATGAAATATCTTGTTTTCCAAGTGAACCCTGGACTCCAGGGAAGGTTCCCATCCCTGAATAATTGCCTCCAATTGTCCTGACAGAGCGGGGTGGGCGCATCCCGTCTCCAACGGCAACCCGAACGATTAGCTCCATCAATATTCACGTTATTGGAAAGCAAGAGGCTTTTTGAGGAGGATCAGTGATGTCAGCGCACTGTGGATGCCCGTGCCAGCTGCGTGCGTGTGCGTGTTCACCTTGCACTGGGAGAGAGCTCGGGTATTTCGGAGAGGGGGAGATGCTGCTTTGTCATTGAGGAGCTCAGCAGCAACAGCATTCTCCCACTCCGGCACGTCCGACGCTCAGCATGCTGCATCCTGATGCGCTCCCGACCGCGCTCTCTCAGCTCACTTGGATTTATATATGCGTTTCTTGTGTTTTATTTTCACCCCAGTATGTGCGTGTTGACTAAAGCGGCTGCATACCGTTGACTCATGTCAATGTTTGAACCATGAGAAGAGCGGCACGTCCCAAGTGTCAGAGAAGATAGGACCCATCCTGCGGATGTGCCGTTGCAGCTTTGCCTCCAGCGGGAGCCCAACTGTGTGAGATCCATGATTTATCCCTCTGTTTTCACGGGCTGTCCTTAGAGAGCACCCTTTTCCTCTTCTTTTTTAATAAAAATGGAAAGGTTCCAGTCTTCCAAGCGCAATCGGCTCTACAGCTTGCCGCAAAACATTGTGCAAAAAAATACTGTGTCTGACAGTGAAGGAGACAGCGGCGACAAGGACGGTAAATGGAAAAGTATTCGGCTAAAACATTTGTCCTCTTCGACTCCCGCAAGCAGTTGCAGGAGCATCGATGAGGCCAGGAGCGAAGACTTGGACAGGGACGTCTCAGTGCTGAAAACCAACTTGAACGGGGACTGTCGCTTTTACCGGAGCAGCATCTCTTCCATCACCGGGAGGCATCTGCCGGGCTCGGATCCAGCGGAGCAGCGGCGCCTCCTGTCCGAGACCGACGCCGGAGCCAGCGAGAGTTCACCCGGGGAGCCCGGCCCAGGGGCCCAGGACCGGGCAGCGGGCGGGCTGGTCGGCGCACCCGGTCAGCCGTCCGTGTTCGACCAGTCAACTTTTATCAAGTTGGAGGGCGCGGATCAGATAATACCCGAAGATGACCGACTGTACCAGGCTGGCTTCATGCACCGGCAGTTCGGGGCCATGCTCCAGCCGGGAGTCAACAAGTTCTCCCTGCGGATGTTGGGCAGCGAGAGGGCCGTGGAGCATGAGAGGGAGCGCGTCAAGTCGGCGGGCTTCTGGATAATCCACCCATACAGTGATTTTAGGTAATTTGTTATCACCAAAGCTGAATTTACAGGTTGTACTAATTCGGTCAAACTGTTTAGACTCATGTGGCCTTAACTAGCCATTAAAAAAAACTCTTAAATATGTTTTCATTACCAAACATGATCACCTGTGCAGAATAGATAATTCATAACCCAGATGTGTCTTGCATGAGAAGGTTTGAATTCTTTGGACATGACTTAACTTCTGGTGAATTAATTTCAAGCAACACTAAAATGTAAATCAAATTATTATTTATTATTGATGTAACCAAAAGGACTTAAATTGCAAATCCTCCAACATTCTGGCGTCATTGTGCTGCTCTTAAAGCACATAGACAGGGTGTAAGCTCTTCTTGTGTCCGGCTTGGAGATGTGTGGGCGTGCGTGTGCATGGTTTCATTCACACAGGAGCAGTATAGCTATCCAACCCACCAATTTTCTTATCAGGTTTTTTTATGCATTCATTACACTCATCCCTTTTAACCGCCTGATAATTCCCTAATTTTACCAGCCACGCTGCACCGCTTCCCTGCTCGCTGCATGCGGGCCGGATGTATATCACCACCATCAAGGGATTTTCATGACATATAACCTGGAGGCTCGCTGTCATCATATTGTACGCTGATGTGTGTCACTGCAGCTTTTTTTTCCCCACTCATCTGAATTGCATTTTTTTTTTTTTTTTTCAAGCTAGAACAGTGGATTACTGAGAGTGTAGCAGCGGCTTGGAAATGGGGTAATCAAAATAGGGTAACATGACCATTCAAGATATTAGAAGCACACATCAGTGGAGATTATTACAGCACAATTAGTCTAATGGAGCAGAATCGGTGTGGACAGGGAGGGGACACACCACAGAACACAGACAGACAGAGGGAGAGAGATGTGGAATAAAAACAAGAGAGATTTAAATGAAAATGATGTGGCGAGGAATCAGGGTGTCCAGCTGTTGACTCTAAACTGGTTGTATGAGGTGTTGTTACTTCAGGGTCTGTTTGGGTCACATTTTGTGTAAGGACAGGGTTTTGGGCTTCTACGGCTCTAAGATCAAATGCTTTTCAGCCTTTTTAAGTTGCAGCACAGATTATTGGAGGATTTTGTTGTTTGGCTTTTATCAGGGCGAGCATGGGAAATGCTCCATCTTCATTTGCAGAAATATATAAAAAGCGCAGACGAACACACAGTAAGTCAACTGAACACACTGTAGCAAATACAGTGCTTTGAAAATGTATTTCCACCTTATAGATTTCTTCTGTTTCTTCAGTTAAGTCACACTGAAACTGTTCATCACATTTAAAAGATAATCTATGTAAATTTATAATCCACTTTTTACATGATGATTTCATTTACTGAGAAAAGCTATCCAGACCATCCTAATCCTATGTTAAAAAGTAATTACCCCCTGTATTTAATTATTGGTTGTTGCAACCTTGGCAGCAACAACCTTTATCAATGTTTGTAATATCTGGCAACGAGTCTTTTCCATCACTGTGGAGAAATATCGGTCCACTCCTCTTTCAGAACAGCCTCATTGAAAGTTTTTTAAGCATGACAGTCTGTTTAAGGTCATGCCACAGCATCTCAATCAGATTTAAGCACGGCCTTTGATTAGGCCACTCAAAAACCTCCATTTTGTTTTATTTGAGCCATTCAGAGGTGGGCTTCCTGGTGTCCTTTGGATTATTGTTCTGCTGCATAACTCATGGCTGCTTGAGCTTAAAGTCACAAACTGATGGGTGGACATTATCCTGCAGGAATTTCTGTGAGGAAGAAGAATTCATGGTTCCATATATGACGGCAAGTTGTCCAGGCCTTGAAGCAGCAAAGCAGCCTCAAACCATCACACTACCACCACCATGTTTGACTGAAGTCATTATGTCTTTTTAATAAATTGCTTTCAGTTTCACACCGCACGTAACAGGACATACATATTCCAGAAAGTTTCATTTTTGTCTCAGCAGTCCACAGAACATTTTCCCAAATGTTTTGGGGATCTTCAAGATATTTTTTGGGAAATGTGAAATGTGCTTTTGTGGTTTTTTTTTTGGTCAGCAGTGGTTTTCACCTTAGAACTCTAAAATCGATGTAATTTTTCCCCACTCTCTCTTTTTTTTATTGTTTCATCATGGAAACTGACCTGCAGTGCTTTAGATGCTGTTCTAGGTTCTGTGTGAGCTCCTTGATGAGTTTTTGATGCAGTCTTGGAGTAATTTTGGTAGGCTTGGCACTCCTGGGAAGGTTCAACACTGTTTCGTGTTAGAAATGGCTTTGTAACACTTTTCTGACTTAAAGATGTCTTTGTTTCATCTGTCCTGACATTTGTGGTGATTTCTGAGATGTTTTTTAGTGTACGTCATGCTGCCAAACGGGTTCTGTTTAAGTTGTTTTTTGTTTCTTCAGGTCAGGTAGTAATCAGACTTTGAAGTGGCTACTAAAACTGAATACAGCATTTAATTAATGATTTGACATAGGAGGGAATTACTTTTTTATGGGTTGGTCTAAATCAGGGATTCCTAAAGTTGGGGGTCAGGACCCACCTGAGGGTCGCAAGATGACTTCAGAATCATTGTGATGTGACCCCTGAAGAGTATGGAGGGCCAAATGGGACAAAACTAAGTAAATAAATATATGATAAAATAAATAAATGTACCATTAATTGTCCTACTAAACATTTTATTGTACCATTTATTTATTTCATACAGTATTAAATAAATAAATAGACCATAACATTATGCAACTGTATATTTATTTATTTAATAAATAAATATAGAATCAAATAAATATATGTATTTTTAGAACCCTGGTCTAGATAGCCTTTTCCCCTAATAAATGAAATAATGAACTGAAAATAGCTTTTTGTATTTACTGAGGTAATCTTTCTTATCAAAAATTGCTAGATGATCTAAAACATGTTAGTGTGTCAAAAAAGCAACAAGAAAGAATAAAACTGTAAGAAGGCAAATACTTGTTTTCATAGCAATGCATTTTGTCCTCTTGTATCTTTTTGTCTTGTACACCAGAGAAGTAAATGCTGTGTGTCATAAAAAGCTTTCTGTGAACGCAGCAGCAGACAAACTGAACTGGCACGCTGTGCAAATATGGTTAATATGATTGCTGGTGGGCCTGAGCCACAGTACAGGTGTGTGTTAAGCCACTGAGCTGCATGCAGGCTGTTGTGCTTCAGCTGCGAGCTGGCAGTGACAGATAAGTATCTCTAGTACAAATGTGATCCCTTTTTTTTCAGCCATCCTGATTGATCTAAGCTCCTTTTACCATTTTAAGCCTTGTTGTGTTCACTTTGCCCATAACTCCCCTGACTTTGTGCTGTCTTAACGTGGTCGCACGCTGACCCAGATCGTGCCCGATTCCTCGAACAACTCTTGTCAGGGGTGTTTTAATTGCAAATGCTTACACCACAAGGCTTTTTCTCTATGCCAGAGGGCTGCATGTTGGCAGCTCACTCAGCTGATGAGCCAAGAAGATGGTCTGCAGAGGATGGCAGTAATGCATGGTCCCTTCAGACCTTTATTTTATTATTATTTTTTTTATCCAGCTGTTCCAGTGTTCTGCAGCCCTGACGCGAACAGAGCTGTAATGCTAACTACTTAACATCTGGCTGATGGGAGCTGACTTCTGGAGATGACATGGATTCCCAGGAGATAACGGTGGATTTAGTCAGAGTGGGGACTTGCAATTAGAACCAGTTTGTCAGCGCAGAGACAACGGGACAGATGTGGAGAGGAATGCAAATGCTTTGTTTGGCAGAGAACAACAGAAAGCTGATTAGGACAAATGGTCTCCGTTCCTCGTCTCTTCCTACTTTTAGTGCAGGTTCTATATAATTAAATTCAAGATAAAGAAGCATTCAATAAGCACAGTCTCATGTGAATGCTACACTACAGTGCTACAGTGGAGGCTTAATTACTGAATTTCTTTGTGACTGATCAATAGGTCAGGGATTCAAGTTCAACCGATGCTAAGCTGCCACTGTGGTACCCTGAAGGCCGTAACCCTATCAACCTTGTATCATGGCTGACCCTATGCTTTAACTCCGAACTGAAATATGTCACATGTCTATGTATTGTAAAAATGTTTCTTTATAAATAGATAAAGGGTTCTTCGAATGTTCTCAATATTACAGAAACAAATTGATCTGTAGTATAATGTTCTTAGTTTATGATAGCGTACACTTGAGTCACCATTTTAATAAGAGGCCAACAAATTATTTTCATTCAAGTCCTTTTTAGCATATAGGCAGATGATGTTTTAACATATACAAACAGATTCATTGGTAAGCCCTCTTAAAGATGTGTAAAAGCCGTTTAATGGAGGAGCATAAACAGCCTGAAAACCTTTATTTAGTGGAAGGAAAAATAAAAAATAGCTTTTAAGAAAATTAGCAGTGCCAAAGTTAATGGCACCCTTAACAATCCCTTTACAATAATTTCACCCCAGGTAATTATTTATTTATGCATGATTAAGTTATTCAGAGTTTCTTACTTTTAGTAATCCATGACAATTTGTTTTGCTAGGTAGTTAATATGATGTGCTTGATGTGACACAGAGGCCTATTTCTTTTAACCACTGACCACTAGGCTAATAATGTTATTATTGTTGTTGTTATTATTATAGATTTTATGGTAATAGTGTGCTTTTTTATACCGCCATGCTAGAGTGGCATCCTGTGGTTACAACCCCTCCAAAACAAAGATTAGACATTATACTGTCATATTCAGTAAATTGAGAAGTTTATTTTTTTCAGTAACTCCATTTATTAGTGTAAAACATTATGTAGATTAATAACACACAGACTGATGTTTTCAAGCCTTTTTTTGTTACTTATGATGATTTCTCACATACAACTAATGAAAACATGACATTTGAGATTAGAATACTACCTCAGGCCAATAAAAAACTATTTTTATTTAGAAAATGTGGGCTAAATGAAAAGTATGTTTAATATCTGCTTAAAGGTTGTTATTTTCAAAAGGTACTTTTAATCTGATGACTGTTCTGGGACTTTAAGTTTAACTCTTGGTCAGGTGAGACTAACATTGAGCTTTTCTGCAACACTGGGTTTATCTGGCATGAACCAAAGGATGAATACATAGAAAGGGAGCTTAAGCCCACCTCTAAGTATGACTGAGGATCTGTGATGCTGTGGGCTTGCTTCTCCTTGAAGAGCCCTGGGAACCTTGTTGAGGTACATGGCATCATGAACTCTTTGAAATACCAGGACTTTTTCAGTGAACATTTGTTGGGTTCTGCTAGGAAGTAGGTCCTTGATACATCTTTTAAAATGAATAACCCATAACATTTGGCCATAGCAACACAGTGATGGAAAATAAACCTTCTGTCATGAAGCCTCAGTCCCCATATCTAAACTCATGAAAAATTAGAATACACCATTAAATATTCAGTTCTTTGTAAGGAAATGTTCACATATGAATGTCTCATTTTAAATCTCTGGAAAAAACAGAAATTACTATTGTTTTACTCTAAAGGAAATAACAAGTTCTTTCTACCACAAGAGAAAATAAAGACACCCTCCACACTAACTAATTAAGTGTTACCCGTTTTCGTTGAAATAACTTCAGTAAAACCCTTCTTGTACCTGTCTAGCAGTCTCTGACATCGGTCTGGGAAATGTTTGGCCCACTCCTCACCTTCAGCTGTGAGATGTTTGGGGTGTTTCAAACATGTACAGCCTGTTTCAAGTCTGAATTTGATTAGGATTTGGGCTTTTACGAGACCCAGGACTTTCTATTTCTAAGTCCTTGGTGGGTTTACTGATTTACTTTGGGATGTTGTCATGTTGCAGTGTCCAGTTTGCTTCAGCTTATTTATTTTTTTTACAGATGGTCTCACATTTTTCTCAAGCTGACTACAGGTGTAGTCAGTGCAGTAGTAGTCAATTTCTTAATCCGGATTTTCTTTCTTTGCTGAATAAATGTTGTGAAAATGTTCTGTATTTTTATTATACTATTCAATAAAATATTGTTTTTAAGGCTTTTTGCACACCTTTACCAGGGTCGCTGCATATTTTCATCTGTACTTGTTGGCTGCCTTTTCATTCTGTATTTCTGTCTTCTTTCAGGACCAGAGAATGCCACATTTTTAGTAACCCATTGCATCTTCATGTGAGCTCGACTTTTGTCATTGTGGAACAGCATGCCCAACGTTTATGTCAAACACTCACATCCCATTTCCTTTATTTCCCATAAATCTAGTGAGCGATAACAGCTTATTTCACAGTCAGTGGGTAGCTCGATGTGACGCGTACATCCTGGCAGGTCTGTCTCTTCATGCTGAGGTTTGTGCTGACCATGTAGGTGTACCAGGACACCTGCTGAATTGGTTACAGGTTAATTAGGTCTCTGAAATTGACAAGACATGCGATCTCATACATGCATGTGTGCATACACAGCGTGGCCTGTCATAAACTGTTTCTCATGGAAGACTTAAATGTTCCTGTGGCTATAATAATATCCACATTTAAATCTGACAATGTTAAACTGTATTATTATAAGACTCAAATTTTCAGAGTCATTTATGAAAGTTTGGGATTTTTACAATTTTACCAGTTTTAAAATATGCAAATTACATTTCTCATAAAAACTGTATTTGCTTGTGGGCAACTCATGTTATTTTCCCTTTTCAACCCTGAAGTCAAAACATCAGCTCTGAATTATAAGAGTTGTTTTGTAAATTCAACCATTCTTTTCTCCCATTTCTTGCAATGTTAAGCTGAATCAATTTGTTTTCATTGTTTCTGCTTATTTGGACAATATTCTGGATTTTGGATTTTCAGTTTCAGAGGGAGGCTGCTGACTTCAAAGAAGTTAATTTCTTTTTCAAGTTACCACAGGCCCAGAATCGTAGTAGAAATGCAGCTCATACTCATTTTGCACACAGCTCACACAGATGTGTGCAACAATAATATAGTGTGTGCAACACACTATATTATTATATATTAGATATATATTATAATAATTCAGTGTGTGCATATATTATTATATTATATATATATTACAAACACTGATTCAAAACCCTGTTTCTGTCTGCCGTTTTGTTAATGCCCACAGTAAGAGCCCAGAGATCAAAATATTGAAAAGCATTTCTCCTAAAACCAATACTGATATTTTCTTCACTGATTATTATGCTATTACTTGAAACTGTCCAGAATTTGCACAAAAAAAAAGAAAAATCAGTCAAATGAGTCATGTACTCCCTTTGGTAATCGGTTTGCTAAAACACAGAGGACGTCTGAAATGATGCATGCATAAGAAAAGCATTAATATGAAAGTGACATGAGAACATCCATCCTTCTAACTGGAGAAAGCTGTTTATTAAAATTGTTCCTTAATTAAAAAAACATCTTGCATCATAAGGCTTGTGGTTTCTGGGGAATGTCTTTCATGCATTTCTCTCCTTTATTTATTCTAACCTTTGGTGTAATAAATATTAATATCAAAAACATATTCTTGCCTATATAGTAGATTGTTTACAGTAGAGTTAGTTGACTTTTACTAATGCTTTTGCTTTTAAAAAAAAATCAGCTCATGTAACAGCCCTCCATATCAGGATTATCAAAATATTCTTTGAAAAAAGATGTGCAATGATTTATAACATGATATTCAGGGGTTGGACAATGAAAATGAAACTGAAACACCTGTCATTTTAGTGTGGGAGGTTTCATGGCTAAATTGGACCAACCTGGTAGCCAGTCTTCATTGATTGCACATTGCACCAGTAAGAGCAGAGTGTGAAGGTTCAATTAACAGGGTAAGAGCACAGTTTTGCTCAAAATATTGAAATGCACACAACATTATGGGTGACATACCAGAGTTCAAAAGAGGACAAATTGTTGGTGCACGTCTTGCTGGCGCATCTGTGACCAAGACAGCAAGTCTTTGTGATGTATCAAGAGCCACGGTATCCAGGGTAATGTCAGCATACCACCAAGAAGGACGAACCACATCCAACAGGATTAACTGTGGACCCAAGAGGAAGCTGTCTGAAAGGGATGTTCGGGTGCTAACCCGGATTGTATCCAAAAAACATAAAACCACGGCTGCCCAAATCACAGCAGAATTAAATGTGCACCTCAACTCTCCTGTTTCCACCAGAACTGTCCGTCGGGAGCTCCACAGGGTCAATATACACGGCCAGGCTGCTATAGCCAAACCTTTGGTCACTCATGCCAATGCCAAACGTCGGTTTCAATGGTGCAAGGAGCGCAAATCGTGGGCTGTGGACAATGTGAAACATGTATTGTTCTCTGATGAGTCCACCTTTACTGTTTTCCCCACATCCAGGAGAGTTACGGTGTGGAGAAGCCCCAAAGAAGCGTACCACCCAGACTGTTGTATGCCCAGAGTGAAACATGGGGGTGGATCAATGATAGTTTGGACTGCCATATCATGGCATTCCCTTGGCCCAATACTTGTGCTAGATGGGCTCGTCACTGCCAAGGACTACCGAACCATTCTTGAGTACCATGTGCATCCAGTGGTTCAAACATTGTATCCTGAAGGCGGTGCCGTGTATCGGGATGACAAGGCACCTATACACACAGCAAGACTGGTGAAAGATTGGTTTGATGAACATGAAAGTGAAGTTGAACATCTCCCATGGCCTGCACAGTCACCAGGTCTAAATATCATTGAGCCACTTTGGGGTGTTTTGGAGGAGCGAGTCAGGAAACGTTTTCCTCCACCAGTATCACGTAGTGACCTGGCCACTATCCTGCAAGAAGAATGGCTTAAAATCCCTCTGACCACTGTGCAGGACTTGTATATGTCATTCCCAAGACGAATTGACGCTGTATTGGCCGCAAAAGGAGGCCCTACACCATACTAATAAATTATTGTGGTCTAAAACCAGGTGTTTCACTTTCATTGTCCAACCCCTGTAATTGCTTATATTTAAAACTGAAAGGCAAAAATTACTCATAATGGTGTTACAGTAGTAGGACATTGAGTATTACAACAATAATAAGGTTGTTTATAATATAGGTTGTTTATATTTTGCTATATGAAGTTTAGCAAAAGTCTAGAATAAATACCCTTCATGTAGGAATCTAATTCTGGAAAATATTATCCCAATTCTCTGCTCCTAATAAAGCAGGACAAATATAATAAGCCGATACTAACTAAATAATAAGTTGAGCTACCTTCTCTGGCAGCTAGCCTGCAGTCGGCTGCTTAACAGATGTGCCACTTGTATTTTTAAAACAATGTTGCCTTAATCAGATCGATGAGTGGAGCTCCTTCAGATTACACGTCGTGACTGTTCTTGTTTTAACAACCTAAATTATTTCCTAACAGCTGATTTCTTTTCACCCTTCACAAGAAAAAAATATTCAGTTCAGTCTGTTTAAATGGCTCCCGTTACCTAGAAACAGCTGCTTCATTCTCATGTTTTAATGCATTTATTTACAATAAACGTATTAAAAATTTAAACGTTGACAGAGAAGTGGTCCATTTATAATATCATTTTTTAAAACTGTGGTTCCTTCTAGATGGTTCTACATGGTTGGTGCTCCTCTATAAAAACCTTATTAAGATCATCAGCTGACAAAGTCTTTAATCATGTTAATGAAAGATGACAAATGTGCTGTTATTTTGCCTACTTACCTGTACAATGTCTGAGAGAAAAGTTAGAAGTGAGAAAAAGCATTTATCTGGGGCTTCATTCCTATGTTTCTTTCCTCCCAGAAACAACAAACTTCGGTTTAAAAAAAAGTATTTTAATCGGTAAGTTTTGATGTTTAAAACTTGAGCCTTCAGTTTTTGTTCTTACGTTTAAGACATTAAAGATTAGTGTCAAGTTTAAAGCAGGAGGGAGGCCTTATCAACACCAGATCACCACAAAGACTGTTCGTATGTGTGTAACAGCCTGAACTGGGATTGTGCCCGTGCACACAGTCACCAAGCTTTCGCCTTGAGGGAAAATGTTGTCTTATTTCCATCTTTGTGTTTCAGGTTTTACTGGGACTTGACCATGCTACTGCTGATGGTGGGAAACCTCATCATCATCCCCGTGGGCATCACCTTTTTCAAGGACGAGCACACACCGCCATGGATTGTCTTCAATGTGGTCTCAGACACATTCTTCCTCATGGACCTGGTCCTCAACTTCCGCACTGGCATCGTCAAGGAGGACAACACGGAGATCATCCTGGACCCGCAGCAGATCAAGATCAAGTACCTGAAGAGCTGGTTCGTGGTGGACTTTGTCTCCTCCATACCTGTGGACTACATCTTTCTCATTGTGGAAACTCGCATCGACTCGGATTTTTACAAGACGGCGCGGGCCCTGAGGATCGTCCGCTTCACGAAGATCCTTAGTCTGCTTCGTCTCCTGCGCCTCTCTAGACTCATTCGCTACATCCACCAGTGGGAAGAGGTAGATGACTGCATCTGTTTTCAATCTTCATTTTTTTATTTACCCTGATTTAAAGGATTAATAGTAGTCTGATTAAGGTTTAACAGCAGTCAAGATTACCTTTTTAGTCATTAAAATATATATAAATATATAAATATATATATAGATTGATATTTTTGTACTTTTAATTTAAATCTTTTCAGTCTCTATTGTAGGGGTAAATATCTGTATATATGCTACAATATTAGTTGTTAATCTGTAGTTTTGCTGCAGTCTTACCCTTGAATACTTTTTGTAAAACCTATACACAGTAAGATTTCTCTATTACCTTTTTTGATCTTGCATTATATCAATACTCTTTCTTTCTATTGCTGAGAGAAGCAACAAGCACTTGATGTTGCCGCATAATACGTTTTTTGAGGAGATCCGAATTTTGCAGCAGATTTCTGACTTCTGATTTTTTAAGCTTTGATAAGCTTAATACTAAGTTCAGCAGATTTCTCCTTAAAAACTTTAATATCAGAACAGCATTCAAAAATCTTTTTCAAGTGTGTTTTCCTGTGGTAGGTGTTCATGGATTTAAAAAAAAAAATAAAAGTAAGCATGGACAGCCACTCAGCTGATTTAACAGGGAACCAATAAAGATAATCTAAAATTTAACAAATATAGGCACTGAACACTGTGGAACTCCACAAATAACCCTGGTGTGTGAGGAACCTGAGCAAACTGGAAACAGATATAGACCAATTTTCTGCTGTGCTGATCTTTTCAACATCTTAGAGCCTTTGTAAGAGAATATTGTGATCGACTGTGTCAAATAAATGCAGCATTGAGATCCAACAGGACAAGCACAGAGACAAGTCCATTATCTGAAGCTTTGAGCTTTGAGTACTTTTTTTTAAGACTTATACATAAGAAAGAAACATTAAATGTATGTTTGTAATTTATTAAGGTTTAGATTAAACCTGGATCCAAACAGTCTAAACACAGATCAGGTTCTACTGTTATTTCTTAGGCTACACCTTACTTAGTGAAGACCTAGTTATCATGTTCTGGAGAATGCCAAGAATTTAATTTTTAATAGAATGAATTTTATTTATAAACACACCAATAAAGTCCTCACTGCTGAGAGCTAAAGGAAAGGACAGAGCGATGACTCTGTGTAAATCTGACTACCGTACTAAAAACAAATTTAGGATTATATTTTTGTTCTTCTCTATTAATAAGAATACATAGGGGTCAATGTAAATTATTTGTTATTCTAAAAATATAGACAAAATGATCGCCAAGATGACATTTTAAACAGATTTTTGCATCTTATATAGCCAGTTAACGTGGTTAGCATTACAGAAACAGCTGAGTATATGTCCTAGAAGATATTTACCTTTACCAGCGTGTTCCATAAAGCACTGCGGTCAAAAGCTCCAAAGGTTAAAACAATATTTTCTGTATAAAGTCTTGCTGTCTCTCGCCCTCCCAGTCTGAATAGACCTCGTGCCTAGCCTTGTTGTTGAAAATACAATGATGCCTTAACTTATGAAGTTTAATTCGTCGTGTTATGTTTAGATGGTTTCGGATGAGAAAAATGTACTTATATACATATTTTATAAAAAAACACAAAACTTTACTGCAATTAATCAGTTTTTTTAAGTATAATGTACAGCATTTACCTTGGGGATCAGATAACCTGAAGATGCTGGCGGAATCTTATTCGCGTATTTTTGACCTATTCGCTGCGCTTTCCTCACTTTCATCTACAAGGGTTTTCAATAAAAAAACATCAATTGGGATCTGTTTCATCCTCCCTTTCAGAATGTTTCTGTAATTAGTTATGCACGTGTTCTTAAATAGTGCCGTTGCACGCCTAGTTGCAACATTGTCTGAGTGTTACTTTTGAATAAAGCCAACATTTCCTGTTTCTCAGTTTTAGAGATAATCTCCTCTATCTCCTCTGCGTGCTGCTGTATCTGTAGCTCTTTTTGCTCCTCCATCGTTATTTCCTCAGAGTGCTCCTCCATGAGCTTGTTGATGTCACTGTCAACCATGTCCAGGCCCATAAGTTTAAACTACCCCTGACTGGCTTCGCTTGATGCCTCGTCAGTAGAAGTGCCTGTGGTTTGCTGTAGCAAATTAGGGTAAATACACTACCGGTCAAAAGTTTTAGAACGCTTTTCTCACTTAATGGCTCTCTTTGTTTTCATGACTATTTAAATTGTAGATTCTCCCCAGAGACAACAAACCTGTGAATGAACATACATGAAATAATGTGGTGAACAAAAAGTGTGAAATAACTCTATTTCACACTTTTGTTAATAGTGTGGCTATTTTGTAAGATTTTTACAAACTATCCACCCTTTGCTTTGATGACTGCTTTGCTCTCTTAGCTTTCTCTCCATGAGCTTCATGAGGTGCTCACCTAAAATAATTTTCCAAAGAGTCTTGAAAGAACTTCCCAGACATTCATTGAGAGACGGCCACAGGTTAATATTTCAGGCATTACAGTAAAGGGCTGCCATTTTAAGTATTCTAAAAAATAACATATTTAAAGTTATTTTACAATTTCTGGTTTGCTACATAATTCCATGTGTTTATTCACTGTTTTGATGCCTTCATTGAGAATCTATGTACAATGTCAATAGTCATAAACATAAAGAAAACCATTAAACGAGAAAGGCGTTCTAAAACTTTTGACTGGTAGTGTAGCTTGTGCCTTCTCACAGCCTGTGTTACAATGTGTCCTGCGAGCTGCTTCTCCAACAACCACATCATCAGCAGCTTCTGCATATTTTTATGGATTGACATCCGCTGTTATTTTATGATGTAGTCTCCTTCTGCTTCAGTATGGTGCAGATTGGACAAGTCCTGCGTTCGTACTGCTTCACCAAGAGGACTACATGCACACCTAGGTCATGTTTTCTGATCGTTTCTTTGTTTAATGCAACGTCCACTTCTTCTCACCGCTGTCCTTTGCACTCACTTTCTTCAAACTCATGGTTGGAAAAACAAAGTTTTGCAATATAACTGTAAGCAAAAATGTGAGCGTTTATCTGAAGTTGGCTCGTAACTCCTTTGTTGGGACACTCGTAAGTCCAGAATTCATTGTAAAAGATTTCTCTTTAAGTAGTATCTTGCATCTTTGCGCTTCTTCTGAAGTCATTTTTAAGCCCCTTATTGATACTGAAAATGGCCAACTTTAAGTCTTCTTCACTCTGTAACAGCAACCACACCGAAGAGGGTTGTTGTCAGCACAACCTGGTAGCTCTTAGTATGCTGTGTTCAGTGCTCAGAAAAAGATCAGACTTTTCCATTGCAGAGGTCATCAGTCAGGGTTAATTGCTAAAAATAGGACGAATCCAGTCACCCACAGATTTCTTGCATCTTTAGTTTTTAGGCTGCTTCTTTGACACAAACAATGTATACACACTCAGCATTCCAACTGAATAATAGCTCTAAAACAGCCTTTGCCCCTCTAAAAAGCGAAGGATTGGTTTGGCACGTCATGTATATCTCAAATCCCCAAATGGCTGTGGAGAGAGTTAAATATCACAGGTTTATTGTGTGTTTAAGTGTGAGTGTGTGTGTGTGTGTGTGTGTGTGTGTGCATTACCACGCCTTGTCTCATTATCCTGCACATTAACTCTTTCGCAGGTCTTTCACATGACGTACGATCTCGCCAGTGCTATGGTGCGAATCATGAACCTGATTGGCATGATGCTGCTGTTGTGTCACTGGGACGGCTGTCTGCAGTTCCTGGTGCCAATGCTGCAGGACTTTCCTCCAGACTGCTGGGTCACTCGAAACAAGATGGTGGTAAGTTAATTATTGGGCAGGTTAGGTTAATAAAAGATCACAAAATATTCATGTGAAGGCATTATGTTGTATTTATACCTACAGACTTAACAGGTATTACTTTAAGATTCTGTGCTCCTCGTTAATATAATGGATATTAGTGTTTATTGACTAAATATTTCACGCTTTATCTTAATAACTGTAAGGCATAATGTAAATAAAGTCTTCTTGGGCATTTTTCCGTATGTACAGCTTAAATGATACTCTTTCTATAGATTAGTAAAACAAAAGCTAAAGTAACTACTGCCATGATATTAGGAGCACTAAATAAATGTGGTGATGGTTTCCAACAGACAGAGCCTTCAGCAGGATAAATGCCCTCCGCCTGCACTCTTTTTCTTAAACTCTAAACAAAGCTCCCACCGACATGATGCTACAGTAGCACTGCTGCATACTTACTGATGAACTTTCACTTCCCGCCTCCACATCTCCACCAGAACGACACTTGGGGTCAGCAGTACTCCTATGCCCTGTTCAAAGCCATGAGCCACATGCTGTGCATCGGGTACGGCCTGTACCCCCCCATCGGCATGGCCGACGTGTGGCTCACCATCCTCAGCATGATTGTGGGCGCCACCTGCTTCGCCATGTTCGTGGGGCACGCCACCGCCCTCATCCAGTCGCTGGACTCCTCCAGGAGGCAGTACCAAGAAAAGGTGAGATTTTTTTCTGGTGTGGTTTGTAGTGTTAGGATGTCTTTAAGCAGCTGTACCTTTAAAAACTAAATGCTCTGATCAGGCAGAACATTTCAGGAATTATGATATAATTTCCCAATCTATATACCAAGCATATGTCACTAGCCCTAATATGACCTAAGCTCAAAGTGCATCTAAGAACATGCTGTTTGTTGATGTCTTCATGCATTTTTAGCTTTGTATGCATTTTGAGCTTTTTATTCATTTATTGTGCAGGAAAAAGTGTTTTGATTTTCCAGTAATCTTCTTCCAGATCACCGGCCACAGAAGATCAAGGGAAAAGTGGCAACTTGTTTTACCTGGTTAACTGACTGTTGTATCACTTACTTAAATCCTTTATAATTAGAAATTCTGAGGAAATGTTCATCTGTAAAATTTGGGAATACGTATATTATTAAACAGCTTTAGCTGCTATATTTCATTCTGCAATAGTGTATGTGAAAACACAAGTTTCTGAAACCCGATGCTTGGCTAAACAATCCTAATTACAAAGTCAGAGCTACAATAGGATGGTTTAGATAAAAAAAAAAGATTAATGTGTTAGAATGGTCCAGTCACTATTCAGATATGAATCCAAATGTGAGTTGAAAAAGTTCACAGATCATCTCCATCCAATCTGACTCAGCTCGAGCAACTTTGCAAGGAAGGAAAATTTCAGTCTCCAGATGTGAAGAGCTGGTAGAGATATACAGTACCGTGGAAATGTTTTAGGCGGGTGTGAAAAAAATGGTTTAAACAAACAATGCTTTCAAAACTGGAACTGCTAATCATTTATTTTCATCAATCAACAAAATGCAGTGAATGAACAAAAGAGAAATCTAAATCAAGTCAATATTTGGTGTGACCACCCTTTGCCTTCAAAACACCATCAATTCTTCTAGGTACACTTGCACACAGTTTTTGAAGGAACTTGGCTGGTAGGTTGTTCCAAACATCTTGGAGAACTGACCACAGATCTTCTGTGGATGTAGACTTTCTCACATCCTTCTGTCTCTTCAAGTAATCCCAGACACACTCCATGATGTTGAGATCAGGGCTCTGTGGGGGCCAGACCATCACTTCCAGTAAGTCTTGTTCTTCTTTACGCTGAAGATAGTTCTTAATGACTTTGGTTGTATGTTTGGATTAGCTCAATTAAAAATAAACAATCATTTATATTTCTGAAAGCACTCTTTGTTTACAGCATTTTTTCACACCTGCCTAAAACTTTTGCACAGTATTGTACATCAAAAGACTGCAGCTGTAATTGCGGCTAAAGGGGGATCTACAAAGTAATTACACAGGACTGCTGAATTGCAATTTTTTGATTATTCCTTGTAAAACAATATACAACCATGTATTGTCATTTTTATATCTGGATCTGATAAAAAAAAAAATTTCATTAGATGCTGAAATATTTCAATACCTGATTACAAGAACTTATTTTTCATGCCTAAAATCAATTTAAATATTTAAAGTGGACAACAGGAGCTTTGCTGGCTCTTTGGTGTGAAGTATAAAAGGAGACAAAGACATCTAGAGAATGAGGAACAACCAGAGAAAGAGTGAACTCACTTTTAGATTGTACATGTCCGCCAATGTGCCTTTTTGATGGATAAAAAGAGACAGATATGGCACAGATTTAATAACAACGGAGCAGATGCTTATGGCAGGAAGCGCCATACGTACACTGGGTGCTGTGATCATCGGCGCTGCTCTGCTGGTAGAGTACACTGCTGAAGGACACGCTGGTTAATGTCATTAGCTGCAGCCTGCAGAGCACAACTGTATTTGTCAGATGGGGCAGAACCACAACACCGCACTGTGAGCAGGTTTCACAGATGGCCTGACAGTTGACTTTTAACATAATGAGATACATTATAGTCCACCTCTGAGCCAGCACATTAATCAGGTTAATATATTCATTCTGACATGACTTTGCGTTTTGTCTTTGCTGTTGCTTTAAAGCTGCCGTTAGCAGGCAAATTCTTTGATTGGTCAGGAACAGGTTTAAAAAGTTAAAATCTTGTTGTTTTGTCTCAGTATAAACAAGTGGAGCAGTACATGTCCTTCCACAAGCTCCCCGCTGACATGAGGCAGAGAATCCATGACTATTACGAGCACCGTTATCAGGGGAAGATGTTCGACGAGGAGAGCATCCTGGAGGAACTGAATGAGCCGCTGCGAGAGGTCAGCTTTCATCTGAACAACACAGTCCAACTGAGCTTGATTTATATAAGCTGTACCATGTCAGCATAAATGAGAGCATCCCGTTCTAAATGATCCTCAGATAATTATTGATATAATCCAATATGGCTGCCGTACTTTCCATGATAATGTTAATAGTCTTGTAATCTGATTAGTAACGGCCATATGAGGGCCGCGAACCTTATTAACGGAGCGCTAAGCTGCTTTTATAATGATTGAAATATACACATGCAGCGGTACGGGTGTTGTGAACGCCTCGCCGCAGCAAAAAATTAATTAATTAATTAACAAGCGCTTTTTGCATCCTCCTCAGGAGATCATCAACTTCAACTGTCGCAAACTGGTGGCGTCCATGCCGCTGTTCGCCAACGCCGACCCCAACTTTGTCACCTCCATGCTGACCAAGCTGCGCTTCGAGGTCTTCCAGCCGGGCGACTACATCATCAAGGAGGGTACCATCGGGAAGAAGATGTACTTCATCCAGCATGGCGTTGTCACCGTCATCACAAAGAGCAGCAAAGACACCAAGCTAATGGACGGCTCTTATTTTGGAGGTGAAGTCCTAACACACCTTGCTGGGCGCTCTGCAGAGAGAGGGACGAGAGGAGAGGAGAGGAGAGGAGAGGAGAGGAGAGGAGAGGAGAGGAGAGGAGAGGAGAGGAGAGGAGAGGAGAGGAGAGGAGAGGAGAGGAGAGGGGAGGAGAGGGGAGGGGAGGGGGGTGTGAGGCAGTTTTAATGTGTGTGAAGGAATGGTGATTGTAAGATTTGTTTGAATTTAGTTTGCATGGGCACTCAACAGATTAACTTCCCCGACTATTACAGCTGGTTAAAATTGTCATCTCCTTAAAAGGCCTCGTGACTAAGAGGAGCAAATCTCTGCGATCTTTGAGTCCATCTGTGGAGTTCTGCCCGTTGTTTAAAGCTTAAACCCAGAACTTTCCAGTTGTTTTCTTCTTGTTTGCATCACCTCAACCTGCAAAGGTGCAGCAGAGGCACACGGCAGCCATTATTACAGTGACTAGGAATAAACAAACTCGTTGAAAAGTAGAGTGAAACATTTCTAATGTACACTTGCATATGTTTCAGGGGAATTGTTGTGATTTATAGACATATTAGACATGATCAAAAATCTGTATGTGTGAAGCTAAAGGAGAATGTCCATGCGAGTGTGTTTTATATCGTCAACATGCATGTTCTGGAAAAAAACAAAAGATTTATGTGCCACAGCTCTTTTTTTTAATGGGGCATTATTTTATTTTTCTGATCTGGCACGACAGATGAGGGCAGGACAAACTGTAAGCTGCAAAAATTGCATTAAGTGCTCCATCTGTGGGGGTTCGAAGGCATCAGTAGGTCCACGTTTTATCTTCTCACACTAATATGACTGTTTCTCACTTTTCTTTTGGAAATGGATCTAAAACGACGTGAACTCAGCAGCTAGGCAATATACATCTTGCATAAGGAGTGGGAAATTGTTAAATACCACTATGTTAATAATCCCTACTTTTAAAAAATGCTTCTGTTAATACAGATCTTAAACTCTGCAAACAAACAATTTAACTTTTACTTTCCTCCATCTTTGCAGAGATCTGCTTGTTGACTCGAGGCAGGAGGACAGCCAGCGTGCGAGCAGATAACTACTGCCGGCTGTACTCTCTGTCCGTAGACAATTTCAACGAGGTGCTGGAGGAGTATCCCATGATGAGGAGGGCCTTTGAGGCCGTTGCCCTCGACCGCCTGGACCGTATTGGTAAGTTGTTTGCATAAATGGAACCATGTGTCAGTTAATTCAGAAACTTTGGAGAATTCTCAGTTTCCTCAAAAAATAAAGTAAAACGTTAAGTGGAGTAAGGCTTACCAGGTGTTTTTTACCCACAGACTTGCAAAACAATTAACTCCCCTCAAACCTTTCCACATTTTCTCAAATTAAAAACACAAACTTTGATGTATTTTGGGATTTTATGTGATAGATGTAAAAAAGGATAAATGATTATCCAAATCTTTTCACAAATAAAAATCTGAAAAGTTTGTTGTGCTTTTGTACTCAGCCCCCTGAAGTCAAAACTTTGTAGGGGCACTTCTTACTGCAAATATGGCTGCAAGTATTTTTTTGTTTGTCTCCGACAGCCTTTGTCATCTGGAGACTAAAACTACCCAAAACAGCCCATGCTCAGTAAGATTGGATGGAAAACATCTGTGAACAGCTTTCTCGTTTTGCTATAGGTTCTCCGTTGGTTTTAGGTCTAACACATAACATGCATTGATGTGAACCATTGCATTATAGCTCTGGCTTTATGCTTAAAGCTGTCCTGCTGGAAGGCGAACCTGTGCTTCAGTCTCAAGTCCTTAGAGCCTTTAACAAATGTTCTTCCAGGATTGTCCTGTATTTAGCTCCATATGAATTCCCATCAACTCTGACCAGCTTCCCTGTTCTTGCTAAAAAAAAGGATCCCCACAGCATGATGCTGCCACCCTCATGTTTTGAGGTGGGAATGATTTGTCTATGGTGATGCGGAGTGTTGGCAGGATGTTTTGCATGTAGACCAAAAAGTTCAACTTTGGTCTCATTTGACCAGAGGACCTTGCTCCACATTTTTGCTGTGTCCCATGCATGTTTTTTGGTGAGTTACCAGGAGCCTCAAGGCTGCTTCTCAGATTAATGCTCTTTTTGCCTGGCAAGTTAGTTTAGGTGGACACTTTCATTTTCAGCTGATTGACTGATCTGAGCTCCATGAGATATTCAACCCTTGGGACATTGTTTTTTACCTAACCCTGCTTTAAACTGAACTTTATGTTTGCATTGTGACAAAATGTGAAAAGGTTTAAAGGGGAAGAATACTTTGCAAGGCACTATAACTCATGGATCATTCAACTTCACAATGTAATGATGGAATGAAAAATTTGGGATTTTAATTAAAAGTGGAAATAATTAACTGGCATCAATCATTGGTCAAACATTTATTTTATTACTGGACCTGTCTTAGGAGTTTTCAGCAGAAAATTTTCCATATTCACTGGAAATTCACTTTCATTGTTGTTGAGCCCAAAATTAATCACATAGATGTAAATCTAAAATTTGTCATTTGAACCAAAACATTGTTTCCAGTAGGAAATGATATACAATCTTTGCAGGTTCAAACATATTTACATTGTTCTCAACAGTCAATGAAAACATTTTTGTTGATCCCACCTCAGATTATAAGATTCTAGTCAGGAATCTAACAGGATCACTGAAAATCTTAAATTTACTTCCAGGCAGAAGAAACATGAAGAATAATTTAAACCTAAATCTGCCAGGGATATGTATAATTTTGGGTTAAACTGCATAAAAGTAGGTTTAGCGTCTTGTAACCTTATGAACTGGTCCAGAGCAATATTTCTAAAGGATTTCTAAAGTTATCTTTTGGATATTTCCTGCTTCTTGTCATTGATTTTCAGTCCTTGTATCTTACCATCTTCAGAAACGTGCAGCTCCAAACTCAAGGGATGTATAAGTAAAGAAAAATCAGGACCAATCAACAATTTAACTTAGAACCCATTTATAATATGTTGTAATAAACTCTTTTCATTTTGCAAACATTAAATAGACTGTAGATTTTCAAAAACCAAAAGACTAGAGGAAATCAGGATGCACATATATTTTAATAATTCACACTGAAACTCCAGAATAAAACCAAAGGTATGTTGCTTATATCTATAATCAGAGCAATAATTTAAACTGTAAAATAATTAGAGCTGCTACAAAAAGGATGGACAAGGAGCCATGCTTATCTTGTCATTACATACGGTAAGTAGGATTATAGGAAATAATTTCTAAGCTAACTGTAGAGAACTGCAGAGAGGCTCCATAACAACCATATCAGGCTATTTATATATCAACTAGTTGTCCAAGTGTGAATCCAGGAAAAAATCCATTTTCTGTCCTACCATCACAAACGTAAACCTGCAGTTTGTTTGGTGCTAGTTCTTTAACTGGAACTGTGTGTTTTGTTTGATGACTTTTTTTGGTAACAAAAGTCTAGGTGGGTTTTTGTAAACCAAAAGAGGAACACTGAGAAAGCCTCTTATGCACACTGTTAAGCATGATGAAGGATCTGTGATTCTGTGGGCCTGTTTCTCCTCCAAATACCATCATGACCTTGTTAGAGTGTAATGCAAATTATTAACAGCGAATGTACCAATAAGTGTGATTGTTGTGATTTTGATTTCTGTTATTTCTTTTGGTGGGATTTGTTTCCCCACTGCATATGTTCTCAAATTAATGGTTGGATTTTTCTGTTTTCCGGTGTCAGATTGTGTTACTGCAATAAAAAAAATAATTTATTTTAAGGCTTTTCACACATCATTATCAAGGGCCAGAGTACTATAGTTTAGAATCACACGTTAAAGGAGACGTTATTAATCTTTTTTGGATGTTATCTGCTGTAGCATCCAAAAAGTCAAGCTAACAAATCATTATTGGCACTAAGTAGGAAAATAAAGCTAAAGCTGAACTGGATAAGTCATTTTTTTTACTAATTGGGAATAATAAAGTAATTAGATTTAACTGGTTTTAGATAATTATTGTATAGATGCACCAACAAGACTTTTCCCGTTAAAATTTTTTTCCAGTTTTCTTTGAAGTCTCATCAACCGATTCTGAATTGACAGATTCTTATTTTTTTTTTCCAAATGGACTGTCACATATAAAAGAGAAAAAATGTGCTACGGTTAATAATTTTGGTTACAACAGAAAATTAAGGGAGTACAAGATTATCCCTATGTAAACATCAAAACAAAGGTCCCTAATTGCACCTGTTTTTACTAAAGTCAAATAGGAACATATTGTTGGTAAATCTGTTCATAGAATGAAAATGGTAGAAGTTTATAGATTTGATGAAGAAAACCAGAATTTCAGTATTTGACTAAGATTTTTCCATGTTTGACCTGCCTATCACTGATCAGAGCCATTCAAGGAAAAATTGGCTGATTCCAAGCTCTGGCCAGTTGTTCAGGTTATCTCGAAGTGATTGTTTTGTAAATGTGGACTCCCTGTGCTGATGAGTTTGTGGTAGACTTTCATTCAGTTGAATGGCCTTCTCTTCTTCTATCTTCACAGGAAAGAGAAACTCAATACTTCAGCATAAAGTCCAGCATCACCAAAGTTCTGGCACATTAAATCTGAAAGAAACAGAAATCATCCAAAGAATCGTACAGCATGACCGCGACATGGCCCAGTGCACACAGCTGATCCAAAGTAGCACTGCACAGAGTTCAAACCCTCCCGCTGCTCCCCCATCACCTACCCCTCTCATCTGGACCCCACTGGTTCAGGCCCCACTACAGGCCGCAGCTGCCACGACACCACTGGCTCTGGCCTTGGCCCACCACCCCCAGCTGCCTCCGATCCTATTCCGCAGTCCTTTGGTTCCTGGGTCTGGCTCCATGAAGGACCACAGCCATTCAAGGAGGATGCACATAGGAGGGAACACCTCTAGTAGCTATGGATCAGTTCCTGGTTCCCCTGTTGGCGCTGCTAAACCTAGATCTGTGGTTGAGACTCCCACATTAGGGTTTGCTTTGCTCCAGCATCACTCCACTGGAGTTTTATCACCCACTGTGATGTCGCAGCCCATCTTTACGAGCAGCCTACAGCCTCTGACCCCTCTGCCCACTCACCCACCTCTTTATCAGCCTTCTCGCTGTGGCATGACCCCAGTTTTCCCTCTCAGTCAGGCCACCGTCTCCTACACCTGTTCTGCACAGCTTCACCCTCAGCCTTTCCTTGGTGCTATGACCACTCCACCTCAGCCTTTAGGGTTACTTCAACAGGGGGCGCCAACAAAGCTGGCAGGAAGATTTCCAGCCCCGGCCATTAGCCCTTTGATCTGCAGTTCGGTGAACCCCATTCTGAGCCAGCTGCAGCAGACCTATCACCCATCCAGCCTCAACAGAGTGACCAGCACATCAAGCAACATCAACCTCCCACATTTTCCCATTATAACCAGCAGGCAGCCCACGGTGGGAATCAATCCGCCACCTTTAGCAGGTGGAGCTGGGGCCGCCGCCTCTCTGGCCCAGCACACTCTGGCAGGACTACAGTCGGTTTTCCTCCCGCAGGTTCTCCCCGAGCACTCGGCCCTCGCCTCCCTGGCCCAGTACGGCTCGGCAGATGCCTCGCCTTGCTGCACCCCTCCTCTCCACAGCCCCGCAACACAGAGCCCTGTGAGAGCACGGATGGTTCACCACAGTGAGCCGCCCATCACCACCAGCTTTTACAGCTCCTTGCCCCTTCAGAGCTCATGCCCAGCCAGGTGGGATTCCACTTTGAGAGAGACAGCAGGGTCCTCTGTGGATCTCTTTACCCAGGAAATAAAGACAATCTCAGGCTCCCACCGCTATTTACACCAGGAAAGGCCTTTGGTCATGAGCGGCTCCTCAGAGGGGGCAGCGGGGGGCTTTCCTTCCCCCATGGCAGTCAATAAACCCTACACGCCCATCCCGGGTCAGGGTCCTCCTGTCAGTCGGACACAATCAGGGCCTGAGCCTCAAAACCGGCTAACCGGTGATAAGTCTCCAGTGTTAGAGAGTGAACAGAAACAGTCCAAACTTCCCTCCAACTTGTGAGAGTCAGACACACCCTCCTTTACCTGCTGGGCAACAGAGGAGCCCCCCCATCTTGGCATGTTTTAATGTTAAATTCAGTGCTGGGGGGTGTGTTGTTTTAATCAGATGAGAGATCCTTTTAGTTTTTAATCAGAATGGATGACAGACAAAAACATATTTTTTCTACAGAACATTTTCAATATGATTATAAAACCCAAAAGTATTAATGGGTATATATTTAAGACCTGATAAAAATATCACTTCTTATATATACGATATTATATTCTAATCTTCCTCTGTGATTTGTTGTCATTTATTTGAAACCCTTACTGTTCAGGCAATTCTTTTGGTTCCCTTTTTAGCTCCACCTCTTCAGCTGAAAAAAATATCCACACCTCTATATTCAGTTTATGATTGAAACCAAAAATTACTTCCCTTTGTTAATATCCTTTGTGGAGAGCGCTGGGAGTGCCGTGTGAAGGCAGGGTCACCCCCTCGTCCTCGTCATTCTCCACAGAGATGTACGGCGCTACAGACTGTGCACTTTGCTCTTTTCAGAGATCACTGCAGCTCGAAGGATTTGACGACGGCACGTCTTCCAAGAAAGAAAGCTTTCTCAGCAATATTGCACACCCAAACGGGTCAACCTGCTCAGACTGCATTAAAAAAAACAAAGCAATGAATGTAACAATGTCAGTCTGGGGTGGGGAGTAGGTTTTGAATGTGTGGATGAACATGAACAGACAAAACAAATCAACCTGAGTTGAGGTTTGTGTGCCGTGGGCATAGTATGCAATAATCAGTGTTTTTTTGGGGGGCATATAAAGGTACTGCGAATTGAAGCACTTGTGTCAAAACAGTGAAATTACTGGTGAGTATCATTCAGTTAGAATAAAACTGAAAAGCTTATTATAGTGATTCAGCTCAAATTAGACATATATAGATTCATAACGCAGAGTGATGCATTTTAAGCCTTTATTTGAGTTGATGATGATCTACAGTACAGTATCTGCATTTTGTTTTGCTGCTCTTTTTGCTTGAGTTACTGCATTAATGCGATGCGGCATGGAGGCGTTAGCCTGTGGCTCTGCTGAGCAGGGAAGGCCTATATGGGCTTCAAAGATTTTATGATTTCTTTTTTTTTTTTAAAGTCAGTTGCAGTGTTTTGTAGATTGGATGGCAGGGACTGCATGTCACTGCAGTCATTATCCCTGAAACACAAATACTGCTCTTAAAAAAGATCAGGCCAGTTATTAAATAGACTATTCAGGACTTTAGTAATATGAACTAATGCAATAGTGCTAAACGACACAAAATAACTAAATTTAATACAATTTTTTAAGATTTTGTACATTTACTGCTGTTGTCTACATTGTTTCCCAAATTATGTTGCAAACCTGTACTAAAAAACACATGCATGACCCATATGTTTCACTCCACTGTGAACAGTGTGCAGTATCCAATCCTCAAACTTAACAAAATTAACAGCAATTAATGCATCATTTTCTGTGTAATGGATCTATATAATATATGATTGTTTTTATTAAATTAGTGAAAGAAAATCACGTTTTAATAATATTCTAATATATTGAGATCTACCTGATTTTGGCTTTAAAGTCATTACTATAAGGGAACTGATTAAAACATCTTGAAACCAGCAATGCACTAAGATTGATGTGAATGTTTCTTGCACCAGTCAAAAGGGCTAAAAGCAGTCACCTGGGCACGTGATCAACACCAAAACCCTGATGGGTCATATTGCTGCATATTTACCTTTGTATAATGTTCGATTGTAAAATCCAACATCTGCTGTTGAACGGTTGCTGCTTTGCGATGCTATGCCGCTATACTGAATGAAAAAGACTGCTTTATGAAACCACGATGACATCCTTTTAGTAGTTACTGTGTTTAGGTGACATGTTTTTCATTCTAGACTGTGAGCAGTGGGCCAGACTCGAGGTCCAACCATTGATGACCAGGGGCTTCAGCTCCCTGAATCTTGAGCGGTCCTCCATCCTTCACTCCTCCATCCACCTGCCAGCAGCATCAGCTGGCTTTTACTTTAGCTTTATTTTAAATACATCCAGTGTTCAGGAGTCTAGGTGTAAGTTATTGATCTGTTTATTGGTCTATTTTTCATTTTGTTGCCTTTTTAATCACCAAATCTGATCATTTAATCTCCTGTATATTAGGCACATTTTATTTTAGCTACTGAATTTAATGCAATAAAAATGGCATATGGTCAAATGATCTTCGGCCAAGCTCTGGGTTTCTTTTTGAAGAGCAGAGTGATGAGGCATCAGGAAAATCTGATGAAAAGGATGGCGGGGGGAGTCTCAGACTTT
The DNA here is from genome assembly GCF_021462225.1 of Girardinichthys multiradiatus. Lineage (NCBI taxonomy): Eukaryota > Metazoa > Chordata > Actinopteri > Cyprinodontiformes > Goodeidae > Girardinichthys > Girardinichthys multiradiatus. The sequence continues at coordinate 22,720,595 of NC_061795.1, read as the reverse complement.
AAGCCGGATTATAAATCGAGAACAGCGCAGGGTTGTCCGGTGCCAATATTCAAAATAGCCAGGATTATAATCTGCCAGATACTCAATACAAAGAAAATTATTTGCCATGTTTATAGAGTTGGAAGTAATTGATTAGCAAGTAAAGAGGTATTTAATGTGGTTAATTTAACAAGATTGTTTATTTTATTTTGAGATGAAGATGGCAAAGCAGATAAAACTCAAGGGGAGTCCTGGATAATAAATATGTCTTCTAAAAACCCCTAACTAAAAACTGTTTTAATATTGCTTTTAACTTTTTTTAAAAGTATTATTTGCAAATATATCAACATGAGTAGATTATTTAATGATACAGTGTAATAATATTGCACATATAATGCATGATTTATTTAATAATGAAAGCATAAATCACTTACTGCCTCCAAGCATTTCCGGGCAAGAATAGTTTTTGTGTTTATTCCATAAACACTTAAACATTGAGACACAAATACAGCTTTTTTAAAAACTATATCAATTAGGGATTCGTTTTAGGTAGTCTATTTGAGCCATTATCTATTTAACTTGTCAGTATTAACTTGCATATTTCAAAATAAAAAATTCTTAGTTTTGTTGGACTCATCTTACTTAAATATTACACTTAAATCATATTTAAATGATTACATTATGAATTTAAAGTTCAGGACAAATATTGTTGGAAACATGAGTGCTGACAAAACAAATGCATAATCCAAATAATGCCTAATCAGAAAATAGTTGGTTTTTTTTTCATCTTTTTTCAATGTTTGAGTTCTTATTAAAATACGTTTATCAGATTAATTTATCATGATTGACTTGTGCAGGGTAAAGCCTACGTGTTATTGGGCTTCTCCTAAAATCATAGCAGAAAACTGTCCATCAACATTAGTGTCTGTGTCTTTTTTGTTTTTAGTTACCAATTAAGAGTCAAAAGAAAGCACTAAATATTTAGAAAGGTATAGAAAGAATTAACTGTTACTAACTTACATTGAACTTTTTAACATTTGGTCATGTCACAACCGTAAACTTCAGTTTATTGGGATTTTGTATGAAAGACCAACACAATGTAGTGTATCTCTTATAGCTTAGGATTTAGCACAATTTACAAATATCTGAACATCTCATTGAACAAGTTAAATCCATCCTCTGACAATTAAGTGTATGGCACAACTATAAAGCTATTAAGACATTGCCGTCCCCCTAAATTGGCAGGCCAGGCAAGTTGACTATTAATCTGAGAAGCAGTCATGGTTACTCTGGAGGAGCTGCAGAGATCCTCAGCTCAGATGGGGGAATCTGTCAACAGAATAACTGACAAATCTGTTTTAATGCAAGAGTGGCAAGAGGAAAGGAGTTGCTAAAAGACAGTCACAAGAAATCCTGTTTGCAGTTAGCTATAATCCATGCAGGAGATACAACATATGGAAGAAGGCTATCTGGTCAGATGTGACCAAAATTGAGTATTTGGATAACAAACAAAGGGGCATATGTGGAAAAATAACATTGCACCTCATCCTGAACACACAATCCTCTTAGTGAAACATGGTGAAAGCATCATGCTGTGTGGATACCTTTCTTTGACAGGGACAAGGTGCTTGGTCAATGCTGATGGGGAGGTGGATGGAGTTAAATCAGGGCTCCAGAGAGTGACCAATCTGATCACTCATTTGACTTTTTTTTCTTGGTAGCATCCATGTAAAGACATGAAGGTTTTTCTGTTGGCATATAATGCAGAAAGAACTTGATGCAAAATGGGGTGGTGGTAGAAGCATCATGCATTGGTTTCACTGCTCTGACAGGGTTTGGGTACCTGGTCAGAGTTGATGGGAAGATAGAAATCAGCTAAATACAGCAAAATCTTGGAAGAAAACCTGCCAGAGGGTGCAAAATACTTGAGACTGGAGCTGAGGAACGGTTTAGATCAAACCATATTGATGTTTAAAATGTCCTAGTCAAAGTCCAGTCTTAAATAAAGACAGTGCAAAGATGTGTCGACTGGCCATATAATCTTTATTTCTCTTACTGTACTTGTATTCATGTAATTTGGTGTTCTAGCTTCCCTCATTTTTGTCTAATTAAACTCAGACTTTAGTGAAATATGAGTAAAACAAAAACATCTTATCCAACAGTTCCTTTTTATTTGCCATGCCAAATTTGTCTCAAATATTGTATCCACTTAGAGTTCCACATATAACATGGGAGAAAATAAAACAGGATTTAGACAAAATACTAGACATATTGGAGGAAGGAATCATGGAGTTGCTGCCAGGTGTCCTTGGAAGGAGCACTCTGCTTGGGACCTGCTGAGGTGAACATTAGTCCGAGATGGTGGGAAGGAAAGGAAGGTTAAGGGGTTAAGGGGGGGGTTATTCAGCTCAAGGCACCAGCACAACCCTCATGGTGTTAGTGTAACCAGAGCCTGGGCGCCAGCCGGTCACAACAATGGCCACGTCACCTGACTTGAAGAATTTATGGTGTTTGCCTGCAGAGATAAAGAAAAAAAAAAAACAGGTGTCAATTAATTTAAGAGACAAAATGGGTCCCCAAGCGGTGACAGATTTTAACAAAACAGTTCTGTCTTACCAACTTCCAAGGCAAAGTTCACACGCAAGTCAACATCCTCAGCCCAGACGTCGTTTGCAGGCTTGGTGTAGAGCACCGGATAGACGCCGCGGTACAGGTGAGACTGCCGGGCGGTCATACCACAGCGGGTCACGGCGATGATGGGGGCACGGGGTCTGTACCTTGACAGCATATAAGCAGATCTGCAGGCAACAAGAAGAGGTTTATTAGAAAGTGTATTATTGTTATTAGGTTTATAAAACAATATCCCAGGCTTCAGTTTAAGGTTTGCCACAAGCTATGTAAGGGACACGGCAAACACGAGGAAGAAGTTGCTCAGAGGAGACCAAAACACTAGCAGTAAATACCCTGAACACACCACCCCCACAGAGAAGCATGGAGGTGGCCGCATCATGATGTGGGGATGGTTGTTTTTAGCATAAACAGAAGCTAGTCAGAGTTGATGGGAGGTGGATGCTAAAAAACGTCTGCAGTGGATGTTCACCCAGAAATAAAGTGGAAAGTTCAGACCAAAATCCAGTTGGGAATCTGTGGCCTGGCCTGAAAATTGATATTTATACACACTCAATCCAATTTGACTGAACTTGACCCATTTGCAAAAAAGAATGGGCCAATTGTCGTTTTTAGATGGGCAACGCTGGTAGAGACATACCCCACCAGGCTTTCAGCTGTAACAGCAGTAAAAGCTGCCCATCAACTCCTTTTTTAAGATCTTTCTCTACCACCTCTCTACCTTCCCCTGCTTGTTCTGATCCGTCTCTCTGGACTGTTTTCATCTGCTGCAAAGAGCTAAATCAAGACACTGATCTAAAAGTCCGCAAACAAACACAAACTTCCTCCCTCACATTCAAGCAGCTTTAAGATCCATTGTCAAAACAGAAATATAAAGTATCTAAGCCACTATAATCATCACATCTCTCCGGCTGACATGTGTTCTGTATCACGTTGTGAGGAATGAACATGGAGTTAAAATTAACTTGTAAAATGTCAGGGTTCAGATCTCAAAAGGTCACAGATTGTGAGTGCACTGAAAGCTGGCACACTTCAGAGGAGCTGAGGGCCTGTGTTAGGGAAGGAGTGGAGGCGTCTGGATGGAGAAGTATCATAATGCTGCCGTTAGATCGCCTGGAGTGGGGGCTGTGGAGGATAACTATGACTCAGAGCTCCACAGACAAAAGAGACACAGCGTGGTCGTACCTGCCAGTCTTGGTGAGAACAATGATGGCGCTGGCACAGCACTTGAAGGAGGCCTCTACGGTGCCGATAGCGACAGTCTCTGTGGGGTCACGGGTCAGATGAGAGGTGCGCCGCAGCTCCTCAAACATCTGCCTGTGGAACATGGCGGCCTCTGCTTCACGGGCGATCTGGGAAACACATATAAAAACTTAATTTAAAAAACAACCACAGCTGTGATCTCCAGGGACTCTAGCTGTGCTCTGCAGACTCTCACTGACTGAGCCATATAACAGAGATAAAGCACAAAGCACAGATTAATTGTGTAACCTTTGTGGCAGAAGACGTAACTCATATTGTGCTTGTCAGAGGTTTACATTTAATCATTATTTCTTTTTTCAAGGTACAATGATGATACAACACATATTTGGACTTCTTTTTGTGGGGGTTTCTTACCCACATAGCATCACAATCATGCATAAGCTAGAATATATACATATACCTCTGTTCCTAATAAAATGCAGTTTGATCGCACATTGTCCATAGCCATCAACAAGCCTCTGGCATAATTCTGGCTGCTCTTTTGACCCCTCTACTGGCTGAAGTTAGCAAACCTCTTTACAACTTGTTGGTTTCATGCCTAAAACTCAGCTTTAAAAAAATCCATACATCCTCAACACTTAAAGACACTAACTATAACCAAGCCATACTATATAGTCCAAAATAAATCTTAGACAGGGTGTAAAGTTGTACACTGCTTTCTAGAATTTGAGTCTATTTTTTTGGGGTTGAATATATAAAATAACAACTCCTACGACTAAGAAACACACTAAAAAATAATTTAAATTATCACAAAGAAAACATGGAACAACTGACCAAAGAATTTCATAGCTTTTCATTCGGGATAAGCTCTTTCTGTGGTTTCCATCTGAATTACCTGAATGAAGCTAATTGTTTTAATTACAGCTGAAGTTGACTGAGTCTGATTCAGTTGAACTGGATCATTTGATCAAACCAATTTTACTTGACAAATCATATTATGATATATACATTACAGTCAATGTTTTCATTCACTCTACAATTACAATGTTTACGTGACTGGATATGGATAATGTTTTTTACACGGCAATCATTTACATCAGCTTTGTCTGTGGTGCTTATTTCAGTTCAGTTAAATGACTGAAAATAGGTTTAACTGTAGAAAAACAAACACTTTTAATATAGGAAGAACATTATATAATGGTTTGTCCAACAAGAAATGGAAAATGACATCAGATTAGTTCAGCTAGTGTGGCTTTCCTTCATAAGTAAAACAAATAAACCGTTACAGATTATGCTGATACATATATTTGTAAGACTTCCCGACTGACTGAAACAAAGACGAATGAATAGTTTAACAAACCTGGAATCCCTTTAAGCTTAATGTTATGAACATTACTAACAGAGCACATGTTGGTACTGAACATTTAGCATCTCTCAGCCAGCCTTACCATGTGCTGTGTGCGCACCGCCTCCAGAGGGTAGTCTCCCTTGGCGGTCTCACCGCTCAGCATGATACAGTCGTTGCCGTCCAGCACAGCGTTGGCTACATCGCTGGCCTCAGCGCGAGTAGGACGAGGTTTCTTGGTCATGCTCTCCAGCATCTTATTGTGAATCAAAGCAAACTTTGTGTCATTTGATGTCTGCAAACAATGTTTGGATTTACATTAGTGTACGTGTGGATTAACAGACCTGTGTGGCACAGATGATGGGCTTGCCGATCCTGTTGCACTTGCCCGTCATCATCTTCTGGGCGACGAAGACCTTCTCTGTTGGGATCTCAATGCCCAGGTCTCCACGGGCTACCATGATGCCGTCGCTGGCCTCCAGGATCTCATCAAATCTAACAAAAGGATGAGAAAAACATTTTCAGTAATTTCAAAAACCCACTGTCAAGCAAGTTTAGCAGGATTGAGGTAAATCCACCCACCTGCGCACACCCTCGTGGTTCTCCAGCTTGCTGATGATTTTAATGTCCTTGCCCTTTTCGCCCAGAACTTTCCTCACAGCGTGAACATCAGCAGCCTTACGGATGAAAGAGGCGAAGACCATGTCGATGTTCTGCTCCAGGCCAAACTGCAGGTCCTGGATGTCCTTCTCGGACAGAGCAGGCAGGTCGACTGCAGCTCCGGGCAGGTTGACACCCTTCTTGCTGCCCAGCAAGCCACCATTCTCAATCTCACATGTCAGGTAGTCGTTACCTTAGGACACAAAATACAAAGAAATAGTTCCAAAAGGAAGGTGAAGAACAGTGATGGACAGTCCTTGGCAAAACTATTCATCCGTCCTCCACATTTTGTCATAAAACACACTACAGTTATTGTATTTTATTCAGATTTTACACGAGACCACTGGAACATAGGGCTTTGTTGTAAAGTGAAAGAAAAAATATGCATTGTTCTCTAAATGTTATACAAAGGAAGGTGTGCATTTGTCTTCCCCTTTTACCTTGTTGAGCCAATACTTAGAACCAGCTTTCACTGCAATCACAGCTTCAAGTCTTGTGGGGAATGACCCTACCAGCTTTGCACACCCGGAGATTAGATTTTTGCTCATTCTCCTTCGGAAAACAGCTCAGACTCAGTCAGATTAGGTGGAGGCATCTGTGAACATATTTTGTTTCAGTCTTGCCATAGGTTCTTAGTTGAATTTATGTGTAGGCTTTGAGTGGACCATTCAGACACAATGCTTTGATGTAAACGATTTCATTGTAGCTCTGGCTGTACGTTTAGAGTCAGTCTCCTTGCTGGCTCTAACAGGATTTACTCCAGCATTGTCCTGTATTTACCTTCACCAATCTTTTCATCAGACCAGCTTCCCGGTCCCTGCTGAAGAACTGTAGCCCAACAGCATGATGCTGCCACTACCATATAGTATTATTATTATTTTTAATCACATATGGGGTTTTGCATGTAAGCCAAAAAAGTACATTTTGTTGTCATATGACCATGCCGTCATCCACCACATTTGTCCTGTTTCTTACATGGTTTGTGGCAAACTGAAAACAGGGTGTTTTATGGCAATAGATATCTTATTTTCTCTCTCCCTCAAAGGAAGGTTTGTAGAGTACATAGCAATAGTTGTCATGTCAAAAGGTTCCCTACATAAGGTGAAGATCTATGCAACTCCTTCAGAGATACATTGTGCTTGATGGCTGGTTCTTAACATCTGTCAATTTAGGTGAGTAATCATTTCCTGGTAGGGTTGTAGTTATGCCATACTCTTTGAATTTTAGGATGATGGATTGAACAGTGCTTTATGAGCTGCTCAAAGATTAGGATAGTTTTGTAATTCCCACGTTAAGCTTCTCAAGAACTGTTTCCCTGATCTGTCTGCTGTGCTCCCTGGTTTATATGATGCTGTTTGTTCACTAATGTTCTCCAACAAACCTGAGACCTTCACAGAACAGCTGGATTTATACTTTAGAAATTTAATTATGTACAGGTGGACTCTATTTGCTATTTAGTTGACTTCTGAATGATTGGATAAATTGGATTTAATCAGTATCAGAGTAAATAGAGCTGGAAAAACCTTGCCCTATATTTGCTTAAAATGTAAAAACAAGCATTATTTTCCTTATACTTCACATTTGTGCGTTGCTTTGAGTTGGTCTATAAATACCCGCCCTCCCAATACTATGAAGTTTGCGGTTGTAATGTGACAAGATGTGAAAAAGTTTAGAGATAAAATTACTTTAACAAGACATTCTAAAAGGGAAAATAAAACAGCTGGCTGTTTTTGTTCTTACCGATATCTTTAACTTTGAGGGATATCAGACCATCGTCTATGTAGACGTGGCTCCCGATCTGCACCACCTTGGTGATGTTTTTGTAGTCAAGCCACAGATTATTTTCATCACAGTTCTCCTTGTACTGATCGTTGAGTGTGACCTTGATGGTCTCACCCTTCTTGAGCTCCACCTCAGCGGTGCCACTCTGAGCGAGATAAAAGCAAAAGCCATTACAGTTACGAGTCCTCCATAAATCAAACATTTGCCTCATGTAATCTGGCAAGAACTCACGCCCTTGATGAGACCGGTCCTGATTTCTGGTCCCTTGGTGTCCAGAGCAATGGCCACAGGCCTGTAGTCAACAGATCCGGGCACAAAGCTCTCGGTCGCGTCGCGGATATTTTTGATGGTCTCTGCATGGTACTGTGGAATAAAAATATGTCATAATTCTTGAAATCTCGAACAATGAACAATGAGGGGAATTTAATTTAAAGTCACAATACTGAGTTTTATTTGTGTGGACAAAAAAAAAAACTATGCCATTCCCAAAAAGTAAAAATGAAGCAACAGGTGGTCACATTATCAGACAACTACAAAAGTAAATACAGGGTTAGCATAACACCAACATATTTTTAGCACAAACGTTCAGCTTTGCTGTGCTTTAAATACTCATATTGAGCTCTTAAGTGGTATCATTTCAATTCCTGTTGTGAAAATGCCAACATTTGCAACAAGGGTATTAAAGAAGCAAAAATATGTCTCATAAAGGAAACAGTGAACACAGACTGCTGTCACTCCACTGTTCCTTCTCTACATGCCCTCCACTCCTTCTGTTGCTGGGAGGAAGTTTCCTATTTATAGCTGCGATGACAACTGCCACACCAACGAGACAGAGGTCACACCTATTTTTCTCCTCCTCTCAAAACAAATCATTTGGTTGTCATTTTCCAAAGCCATGATTATTCACTAAAGTGAAGACTGGGTTTTAATTCAAGGCTCGAAGCCTGACCTGCGGTTGCATTGCATTACTAAAAGGGCTGCAGTTAACCTTTAAAGATCCAAGTCATAATTCTGGATGTCTGCTCAGGTGACAGTCAGCAGGGTCGTGACTTTTAAAGGCAAGGGGTTAAGGAGGTGAGGTCAGATGCTCACCAACCAAAGAGTTTTTAACGTAAGATACAGGCAGAGAGCTGAAGGGTCATCTACAAACTCAGAGATCATGTTATGGACAGTAACCAGGCGACAAGAGAAATGTCAGTGTGATTCAGTAAAACACATGCACAGGGCTAAAACTGCTGCTGCAGCTGCACTGCTCTAATTGCACAGTTTGATATGAACTCTTCTATGATGATTTATTAGTTTTTAGCTTTAATATCTGTTAACAGTATATATGCATTGCCATATATATCTCCCTGATCCTTTACTGACTTCATGTGTGCCATGAGAGAAGTTCATTCTTGCAATGTTCATCCCGGCCTTGATCATTTCTTTGGCTGTCTCCACAGATCGGGAGGCAGGTCCTACGTAGGGAACAAGTGGGTTAATATGTCTGTTATATTGAGTAATAAACAGAGTATCTATGGGCCATTTCTCTGACCGATTGTGCAGACGATGCCCGTGTTACGTGACACGGCAGGTTCAGAGTCGATGTCCAGCAGACACATGTGCTCGATGAAGGTGTCTGCCATGGCAGCCTGGAGCTGCTGGGTTTGCATGATGGTAGAGCCAGCATCTTTTGACTTTGACATGACTGGATCAGTGTCTGCAGGAAACGTCCTGAGGAGACACGGAAAGGAACAATGTGATATATTAAAGCCTAATGGCTCTTGCATTTAATCAGTGTATTTATTTTTAGATTTTTGTTCATGTTGCGATAGGTGAGAGTACAGTGTTCAACTTTGAAACGGGTGCCTGGATGAGCTTTGCATGTAAAACAGGACGTTAAAGAAAGCATGCAAACAAACAACCAGAAAAGATAGGGGAAATAATGATCATCTAATGACATAAACACAGTCACAGTAAGATTATATCAACTGTAACTGTTAACTTTACATATCTATTCATCAAGTAACTGACACGTCGCATGAACAGGTTTGCAAAAGGTCACTGTACTAAAAATATATGAACCTGTAACAGACCAATACAGTCAGTACTCTATGACAAAGGCCACAGCTTACAGAGTAACAGGTAAGACTTTAGGGTGTTAGTTCATTTTTGATAGAAAGGATTTCATAACGAAATGCTTTATGCTTAATTAATAAAGACACTGAGATGTTATGCTAACATTCATAAAATAATAAAAACTTCGTTGGTCTAAAACGCGTAGAAAAGTAACGTTGAAAGCAAAAAAGGAGCAAAGAAAAAGTAGCAATACTATATTAAATCTGAAAAACACAAATCCTAAATTAATTTTGCTTACCTACTGGGTGAACTTTGCAGGGGACCAAGGCGCCACCCTTCCTTCTGGAGTGCCTGCGTTTTATTCCAACAGGGACTACTTTCTTGTGCGCATTCAGCAGCTTTTGTCACTGGACACCAGGCGCGACAGTCTGGGACATGCTAGCTGCGCTGAAATCCTTACGCGGATCAGCTTGAGGCCTGATGTTTGGTGGTATGGCTTCTTGACATTGAATAGAAGAAATACTCATTCCTAAACCAAATATATTTATTATTGTTTTTCTTTGAAGACGTTTTTATACCCCAACTGTGTGAGAGTATAGAGTGCCTGCTCAACTTTCAGTCTAACTATCAGTGAACCTTTCAAACACTGAAGTACATCAGTCCAGCCTTGACCACACGGCCGACTTTACCACACCAAAGATAAAATGCATTAATACAACAGACTGCCTTGTTTTGATTAAATACTGTGGTCCAAAGATGAAAAGAGGAACAGGGACGTGCACAGATAGACACTAGGTGGTGCTAGAGCACCTGCCCTTTTATCCTTTGGAGAAAAAAGTGCCCTCCTGAAATCTTTTTTTTTTTTTTACAGTGTATAGTGTGGGGTCCAAGGTAAAATTTCTGAATTTAAAGGCCTATAATACCAGTACCCCACGTTTTGAACCTTTAATAAAGTTCAGTAAATGTGGGGCATGTAGGCTAAGTTGTATTTTCTACTTCTGTGTGTGTAAAAATGATGATGTGATCAGAGTATTTTATTTTCTAAATAGCAGACATCTTATCAGTTCTCAGGACTTGTAATCTCATTAATTTTTATTCTCTAAGAATAATTTCTGTCATATATCACGCTGGCTACATGCAGAAGTATAGATGATTCTTCTTATGATCATATTCTCTGGTGTTGGTTTCAGTTTGACTATAAAGATTTTATAACTCATTTTCTGGGTATAGTTGATTTACACTGTAGAATGGTTACTGGTTACTGAACATAACTCATTTAGTGTGACCTACCTGGTAAATTTGGCAGTGTAACCTGCTTTGCTACAACATAAGGTTATTTAGTGCAGAAGACATTTTGTGATAAAAGTAATGATATAGTCAAGACAAAAACGTTGTGCTCAGTGTGTAAAAAGAAAAAAAATGAAGGATAACGTAAGTTTCAAATTTGACTCAGGAAGTTCAGGTTGTGAATCAGTAATCTAACTTTAAATCAGTCTATGATCATTTTGTTGCCTTATTAATCTTAAGAATTTTGTCAAATGCATTCTTGTTTTGAGTTTTTTTTTCCCTGAGTGGTCATTTCCCTTGAACCCACAGGACAGTTTGTTTTGGGGTTGCTTAGTAATACATATAAATTATGTTCATGTTGTGCCTGTAATACATCTCACACTCCAAAGGCAACCGACAGCTCCATGTGCCGCACAAGGTGCCCTTTTTTTCCACTTGAGCACCTGCCCCACAAAATGTCTGTGCACGCCACTGAAGAGGAAAGAAAAACGTCTCACTTGAAACTTTCATCAACACTTGCTTGAAAATTCAATGAGAGCAGATAACCTTGAACACCAGAGAAACGTGTGCGGTAAGGTTATTGCTCCATGTATAATCCTCCACTGGAGGTCACCAACCTGTTTTTCAACAGGAGGCTCCGTATATAAGGGCCCTCCAGCTACCTTTACAGCTTGATGCAAACATCTGATTCCACCTCGGCTCTCTGACCCCAAACAGAGAGCACTTGTTCAGCACCTCTGAACTGGCGGGCAAAGAAAGAAAGAACTAATTTGATCACATAAAGTTTTTACTTTTTAGGAAGACAACAATACAAGCTCACATGAAACACCATATTTCTGATTTGGTCTCATTAACTCTTAAGCAGAAGTATTGGAAATGTTATTATTTTATAACAAATTATTCCACCTTTAAATGCATAACTAACTTATTTTGCTTGAAAAAACTGTCTGTTTATGAGTTTTTCCCAATCTCTTCTCTCAAAGGTCTTATTTGTTTAGTTCTCTCCTTCCTGCCACACTTGGCATTCTTCTGATAGCTTCAGGCTCTGATGGAGGTATTTCACTGTGAGGAAAGTGACAGGCAATGACTCAAGTGCAACTTGCGGAGACTAAACCTTATTATGTACCTACTCAGTTATTACGATAATGATGCCCAAATTTCTGGTTAGGCTCAAGCAGAAACATTTTATGTAAACAGAGTGAGGATGTGCATCTCCACCCTATATCTGGTTGTCATGCTGTCATGGTAAATCATGTTATGAAGATCTTAGGCACCACTGGCTCCATGAGACATATGTAACATACCGTACAAGCACACAAAATCTAGTCCTCCCCATGGGTGTAATTAATATATACCTGCACATTCCTCACTTGTAATGTACATGGTCAAAATGTGCTTTCTCATCACTATTTGGCAATAATGGTGGGCGGGGCAGTTCCCCTTTTCCTTTTCCTTGCAGCCAGAATATAGATGAAATTCATTTTTAAAATTACAAACTAAAACTTACAAATACTTGTTTTCATTTCCAGTTAGAAGAAAAGGCTCATTGAGTTTTCACATACTTTAGAATGTATTCTGTTATTTGCTAATTGGAGTAAAAACAAGCCTGAAGATGTAATTTGCAGAGTTTGCTGCACATATGGCCAATGGTGCAAAACTTAACACCATGGATTCAACTTTAAACCCAAACTCTCACATTACCGAAAGCTGTGAATGAACCTATGAGTTGGCTAATATTTTGCAGCACGTGAAGATTTTCATTTTTCAGGAATGAGAAAATTGACACCAAACTGTGACTCCCATACAGAAAAAGATACATTTTAGAAAATGCACAACTGCAATTTAGTGTAAAATGTATTTAAAGCCTGGAAAAATCATAAACATTAATTTTAGAAACTGTTTATAGTATTACAATGACAGCTCTCCTGAAAGTGCAACATCAAAAGGCGATTGAATGCAACTCCAGCGTCAGGTTTTTAAGTCACTTTCTATGATTATCATTGTGTTTTTCAGTGTTTAACCCTGTTTCTGTCCAACACATAGGTATTGGCGACTAACTGTATGTGTTCTCTTTCATCATACAGACTTGAAAACTGACTCAGTTTATCTACTTAGGCGTGTTTCTCTGTTAGACGAAGCCACTAAAGGAGTTACTTCTGCCTTTAACTTTTTTACTTTTCTTTCAGATAGAAAGTACACCTGGATCAGTGCTTCTCCGTTATTTTGTATGCTCTGTTCTCTCAAACCCCCAGTCGGCCTTGGCAAATGGCCACCCACACTGAGCCTGGTACTGCTGGAGGTTTCTTTCTGTTAAAGGGGAAGTTTCCTTTCCACTGTCGCTACATGAACACCCAGGAAGAGTGAATGCTGCCACTCACTGACTCAATGCGATCTGCTGGGTTTCCTTAGATAGAAAACTATTTAACCAATTTGAATAATAAACTAAATTTGACTGCACTGTTTGATAGTTAGAAACAATTGGAATGTTTGCAAGTGTATGTTTGTTTTAAACACTGGCAAAAGAGTGCTGTGCAACAGTGAATTTCTGTAAAACAAGAACGTGGGACACTCTTAACAACTCAACTGCAGCTCCTTCTTGTGGTTGACTGACTGAACTGTCTTAAGCCTCTTGTTTCACATGTCTGCAATTGTACCTTGATGGATGGAATAAGATAAACTGCTGAAGTATTGTAAACTGGTTAGAGCACAACCAGTCATATAATGCAGATGCATTAACACTAACTTACTCAATTTGGTATATGTTAGAAGACAAGACCAACTCCATCCAACCATTTCCTTTGGCTTATCCAAGATTGGTTTGCAAAGGTGACTGCTTCAGGAGGGGAATCCAGATCACTTTTCTGCTCATCCTTGGGGATCCCAAAGCATGTCCAGCTCAGAGTGGAGTTCCTCACATGTGCTGTAGGTTTGCCTCAGGTTCTAAAGCTCTCCAAAGAAATCATCCTGACTTGAAGCTCCAAACCACTTTAGCTGACAACTTTTTGATGAACCAAGAACAGGCTCTTCTCAAGGTTTCCTCTAGAGGACAGAGTCCTTCGCACCTCCTTTATTTTTTATTTCTTAAAATTAAAAGTAAGGACAATATACAGTACAGACCAAAAGTTTGGACACACCTTCTCATTCAAAGAGTTGTCTTTATTTTCATGACTATGAATATTGTAGCTTCACACTGAAGGTATAAAAAATTATGAATTAACACATGTGGAATTATATACTGAACAAAAAAGTGTGAAACAACTGAAAATATGTCTTATATTCTAGGTTCTTCAAAGTAGCCACCTTTTGCTTTGATTTCTGCTCCGCACACTCTTGGTATTCTGTTGATGAGCTTCAAGAGGTCGTCACTTGAAATGGTTTTCACTTCACAGGTGTGCCCTGTCAAGTTTAATAAGTGGGATTTCAAGCCTTATAAATGGGGTTGGGACCATCAGTTGTGTTGTGCAGGAGGTGGATACAGTACACAGCTGATAGTCCTACTGAATAGACTGTTAGAATTTGTATTATGGCAAGAAAAAAGCAGCTAAGTAAAGAAAAATGAGTGGCCATCATTACTTTAAGAAATGAAGGTCAGTCAATCTGAACAATTGGAAAAACTTTGAAAGTGTCCCCAAGTGCAGTCGCACAAACCATCAAGCGCTACAAAGAAACTGGCTCACATGAGGACCGCCCCAGGAAAGGAAGACCAAGAGTCACCTCTGCTGCGGACGATAAGTTCATCCGAGTCACCAGCCTCAGAAATCGCAGGTTAACAGCAGCTCAGATTAGAGAACAGGTCAATGCCACACAGAGTTCTAGCAGCAGACACATTTCTAGAACAACTGTTAAGAGGAGACTCTGTGAATCAGGCCTTCGTGGTAAAATAGCTGCTAGGAAACCACTGCTGAGGACAGGAAACAAGCAGAAGAGACTTGTTTGGGCAAAAGAACACAAGGAATGGACATTAGACCAGTGGAAATCTGTGCTTTGGTCTGATGAGTCCAAGTTTGAGATCTTTGGTTCCAACCACCGTGTCTTTGTGCGGCGCAGAAGAGGTGAACGGATGGACTCTACATGCCCGGTTCCCACCGTGAAGCATGGAGGAGGAGGTGTGATGGTGTGGGGGTGCTTTGCTGGTGACACTGTTGGGGATTTATTCAAAATTGAAGGCATACTGAACCAGCATGGCTACCACAGCATCTTGCAGCGGCATGCTATTCCATCCGGTTTGCGTTTAGTTGGACCATCATTTATTTTTCAACAGGACAATGACCCCAAACACACCTCCAGGCTGTGTAAGGGCTATTTGACCAAGAAGGAGAGTGATGGGGTGCTGCGCCAGATGACCTGGCCTCCACAGTCACCGGACGTGAACCCAATCGAGATGGTTTGGGGTGAGCTGGACCGCAGAGTGAAGGCAAAAGAGCCAACAAGTGCTAAGCATCTCTGGGAACTCCTTCAAGACTGTTGGAAAACCATTTCAGGTGACTACCTCTTGAAGCTCATCAACAAAATGCCAAGAGTGTGCGGAGCAGTAATCAAAGCAAAAGGTGGCTACTTTGAAGAACCTAGAATATAAGATATATTTTCAGCTGTTTCACACTTTTTTGTTCAATATATAATTCCACATGTGTTAATCCATAGTTCTGATGCCTTCAGTGTGAAACTACAATATTCATAGTCATGAAAATAAAGAAAACTCTTTGAATGAGAAGGTGTGTCCAAACCTTTGGTCTGTACTGTATATACAGTAGTAAAAATTATTATAGCTACATTATTGATGTTATAGTTTTGATTTAAATGTATTTATGTCCCATTACAGCCACAAACCTTAATGTAATCAGGATTTTAGGTGATAGATCAGCACAAAGTAGCAGGTAATCAGAAGTGGAAGAAAGAGGACACACAGTTTTTCAAAATAACAATTAAACAAAATTTTAAATATATTTGTTTTCAGTCCCATTTACTGTGATACTTCTCCTTACCTTCAGAAGTCTCCTAACTAGTAAATACACTCCACCTGTATGTAACAAGTATAAATCCAGCTGCTCTGTGAAGGCCTCAGAGGTTTATAAGAAAAAATGGCTGAACAAGCAGCATCATGAAGACCAAGGAACACAGCAGACAGGTCAGTTGTGGAAACAAATGGAAAGAGTATGGCACAACTGCAAACCTGTATAGACATGGACATTCATCTTAACTGACAAAGATACCATTAGTCAAAGAAGCAGCCTAGAGGCCCATGGTAACCCTAGAGGAGCTGCCGTTATCAATAGCTCAGGTGGGAGGATCTATTAACAGGGCAACAACAAGCTGTGTACTCCATAAATCTGGTCTTTATGGAAGACAAAGCCTTGTTGAAAGAAAACCATTAGAAATCTGACACATGGTGGTTGCAGCATCATTGCTGTGGGGATGCTTTTCTTCAGCCGTGACAAAGAAACTGTTCAGACTTGATGTGAAGATGGATGCAGGTATATAACAGGCAATCTTGGAATAAAGTCTGTTTGTTGGGTACAAAAAAACTTGAGATCCTAAACATACAACCCGAGATACAACAGAATGAGTTAGATCAAAGCATATTCATGTGTTAGAATGGCCCAGTCAAAGTCCAGACCTAAATAAATTTGAGAATCTCCAGCAAGACTTCAAAATTGCTATTTATAGACGTTCTCCATCCTATCTGGCTCAGCTTGAGCTATCTGTATGTGCGTGGAAACCACCCATCATTTTCATTCCATGTCACTATTATTCACTACTCTGTGTTGGTTCATCATGTAATATTTGAATGAAATATATTGACGTTTGTAGTTGTAATGTGAGAAGATATTGAAAAGTTAAGTAGGTGTGAACATATTTATAAGACTGGTCATGTAAGGAGTCATTCATAGCAAACATCTCAGTATTAACTGAATTAATATCCTGCAGCATATAATTATTTGCTGAGATATTCTGCATCAGCTGAGTAGGAAGTAAACTTGTCCACCCCCTACACAAACATCTTTAAGTAGATTACCCTGCGAAGACCTGTCAGGAGAAGACCTGCACAGATGCATGGAGTCCTAGAAGTGTCTAATCTGGCCAGACTAAAGCAGCAGGCGACGGCTAACAAGGCTAACTGCTGATTAAGGTCAGTCAGTGATGCAGCTCAGAGACAGGGTGACTAATAGATGTCAAACAGTGCCTCAACTGCCATCCATCAAACTCTTACACCAGTGCTCTTTGTTTAAATTAGGATGTTAGACGTGACTCATGAATCTGACTTCTTAAAAAAATGTCTCTTTCTCTTCTAAATGCTACATGCAAACACTTTTCAAGTTATATAGAAAACAAGCAGTACACCTCTGTGCTCCTGTGCAGGTAGAGACGTGAACTCTGCCTCAGTCTGGCCTGGGTTTGTGTGACCGGACTCTACATCCAGTCATGTGATCTGGAAGGCAGACTGAACATGTGGCATCCCTGCTCTCAAACAGAGGGGGAGAGGACTAATAAACAAGAGCTCCTAGACAGGAAACATTCTTCGTTTTGCTAGGATCTCCCTGACACGTGGTTTTAAAATATAAGGAGACTGCATTTATTCCCAGAGGAGAGGTAAGAGCCAATTTGTGTGTGATTAATGACGTTTATTCTTGCAAAAAAATACTTTTTTCATAAAAACCTGAAGATATTTATTGTGTTTAATTGTTATAGTGAATTCAAGGAAAACTGATCACTTCTGACAAAGAACAAAAGAAATGACCACATGGTAAGTGGTATAAAATCAAGATGGTCAAAATGAAATTTAATTTTATTTATAAAAATCTTCTCCTGTTTCAGTTTAATAAACGGTTCACCTGAACTGAATCGGTCCTGTAAAGTTCATTTTTGGGATGAAACAATTAATTAGATAAATTGTGATTAATCAATTATTGACATAATCATCAAATCATTTAGTATTTGAATAATGAAAAATCTTCTTTGTCTGTAAACATGCTCTATTCAGAACTCCTCAAGTTGCAGTTTTAGCTTCACCTAGTTTGAGATCTGTAAAAAATATCCTATTAAGAATGTTTTGCTATCCGATTAATAATCGACTTATAGAAAATATAGTCGACAGATTAATCGATTAGCAAAATAATCATTAGTTGCAGCCTACTTTAACGCATGTGTTTTTTGAGTGCTGGTAGGAGAATAATTGATTGATTTGCTCACTGTTTTATTTTCAAAATTAGGAGCAGAGATTATTGAATGAATAAATGAATCATAAAAAGTAAAAACTAGCTTTTGGTTGACAGTTTTTCTCCATTAACCGCAGGAGGCTGAGTGGCAGCAGTGGGCAGAGAGCTGCAGTGATGAAGACAGCGACTCAGAGGACTTCGTGTCTGGAATCCAGGTAAACATCATTTTCAGTGAGACTGTAACAAAAAATAAAGCATACAAATTCTTTTTAGCCCTCTTTTTACCATCTTGCTAGTGCAGATGAGATTTAGTGAGCATTTTTTTGTTTTGCATAATCTGTAAATTGTCCAACATGTTGTATAACTATTTAAAACCTTGCATAGATGACATGATAAATAAACTGGTGTTATGTTTTAAAGTAAAATATTTTATAAATCTTTGGTAGTGTAAGTTTTAATAACATGTCCAGAGCTTTTACAATTAGGTTTTAATGAAGGATGGTGTCCTAAAGTGTTTTATTACTATAGCAACATCCTTTACAAGATAATCACAGCTGTGCTGCAGTTGTTTATTAATTTAATTCAAAATAATGCAAAATCTTTCATGCACAACAGTGTTTCCTAATAATTATAGGACTCTTTCTGGGTGTTGCATTAAAAATATTTCAACCCTTTAGCCTCCTGCAGGGCCGAGCCATCAGGGCGGACGTACAGTAAGCATATTAGTGTTTGTCTCAGCAGGAGAGGTGTGCCACTGACCTTTATCACCATCGCCAACTAGATACAGACATGGCAGCCGTCCGGACTTTGTACTCAGATGCTGCTGTCTCTGTCAGGTAAAAAAAATATTTTTGTTGGCTTCTTAAAAATGTAAAGATCCTTGCTGCTTTACCTACAAATGTTTCCATTTTCTTCCTCTGTTAGGGAGTACCCATCAATTGATGCCGTGGATGTTGAGCTGAACATTACCACCAACATTGTGGATGTAGGATAAATTGTTGTTTTATTATAAAATATTTAAGTTGTGGTAAAGATTTAATTTATGCCCATCTAAGTGTTTAATGGAAGAGCATTGATCAGGATTACAGAAATCAAACCCTTATTATTGCTGACCAGTTTTCTGCATGTTTCCACTTGTAAAGTGATGATTTATCTCTGGTGATTAGGTCCAAGTGTTTTAGGTTGGAAGGCCTCTTTAACATCACCCTAATCTTTAGCTCCCTCCACAGATCCTGGCTGGGCTGCTCCATAACGTTAACATTACTTTCTGTCAAAAGAAACATGTTGCTGAAACTAAAAGATTTACTCAAATCTGAATTTGCCATAACTAGACATTCGTATCATTTGTCAACTTAACTTAATGCATCAAGCCATTTGTTGTATACCGTTAAAAATCAACATATTATCAGCAGAATTTCTAGAGTACTGGACTTTTAAAAAACATCATGAGGAAATTATAACCCAGTTTGCCAAATTCTCATCTTAATTATAATTTGTTCAATATTGAGATAATTTCATGTCCTGAAGAGGTTTTTTTTTTGTTTAGTTTTGTTGTATAAGACCAGTAACATTAGATTGGAAATTTAGCAGTAGCAGATGTTTATCATTGGCATTTTGGGCAAAAGGCTTCAACCTTCAACACACATAAAAGCTGTGAGCTGACTGGAAGTTATTGAGCATTTTTACAAGCTGCTCCTGCAAAACAGTAAAGAAACCTAACCTAACAGAGAGAACCTCCTGAAGACAGTGTGTTTATCGTGTTGACAGATTTCCAGTTCAGTCTGACAGTGTTTGCTGTCTTCAGGTGGAAGTGGCTAAAGCCTGGAGGATTAATCCAACAGAGCCAATCATCATCCGGCTCCACTTCTCCCCGTCTCTGTATCTGGACGGACCTGGTGAGCCCCAGCAACGTTTCTACAAACAAAAACCTCAGCAAATCTTCCTTACGTCCAAGTAACTGATGTTTCTCACCACAGTGCCCTCTGTGGAAGTTTTTCAACCATCTAACACTGATGATTTCAGTATAGGAAGACAATTGCAAAAGTGAGTTGTGCTGCTGGGACTCATGGTAATTATAGCATGAAATGATTCATACGCCTTTTTTTGGTGACCGACTCCTGTTTGTTCCTCAGTATTCTTACAGTCTTCATATCTCAGGAGTGGAAACACCTGACAAACAACAGCCCTGTTGTCCAGAGAAAGAGCGGACACAGATGGTTCAGGCCCAGTGGGACAATCAAGAAGTTCAGTGCTCGGTTCAGTGTGTGGTTACCACCTTCAAAGTACGATGAAGCTTCATAAATAATCTTTTCCTTGGGATTATATGGATCAGTTAATGGATGTATGCATTACCTTTTCTCTATTATGAACAGGACCAATGAGATCCATCAACCAGCTGATAAAGACAGGAATAGAATGAAACAAAATCATTTCACTGGTCAAACCACCTCTTACAACATCAGGAACCCAACAGGAGAACTGTTTACCTACACAGCTGGAGGAAAGGTTAGGACTTTCTCTAAATTCATTTTAAACAATGAAGCATACAAATGGTTAGCCATTGTATTTACTATAGATGTTTATTTAGCTTAGAATTCAAATAAAATAGTAAAACTGAGTTTGTGTTAGAGATGTTAATGGTGTTTAGGAAAACCCACATTTGTCATCACCTCTTAGGTTAGAATTTGATAAGCTTGCAGACAATCTTGGACTGATACCATTGAACAGTTTCAGAAATGCCTTTTCTTTTCCCTAAAAAAGACTTTAAACAGAAATATTTTCAATACATCTTCAAAATTGTGTTCACAATAACTCATCTCCCGGGTTTCACCAGATACAGAAGGGTCGGTGTGAAAAGATGTGCACAAAGTCAAATTGTATTTTAATTTCAACATACTGGGGCTGACGTCTCTGATAGATTCCTGCAACATTTACACCATCTAAGTCATCTTAAAATATATTTCTTTGTATCATGTTTTTTCTCCATAACTGTTTGGTGCCTTCTGTGAAGTTTGGGTTCTGAAAGTTGTAAATTAACACAAATGATGTCCGGCTTGCCTGCAGAGAGTGATGGTCTCAGCAGTCAAATCTTCAGCCCATCTGAGCACCAAACAGCTGATGGAGCTGCTATTCACCTCCCAAACCATCCGACACTGTAAAAGCACACCGACCCTGCAGCACGGCTTCTTAGCACAGGTAACGCGTGGTTCCATTGATGCTAGGGTGACCAAAGTATGTTACATTGCATGTTTCTGCAGCCTTTATATCACCTCTGAGACATTTCTATTGCATTACTCATGGTGAATAAAATAACTATTAGTACGAGTCAGGTAGCAGGTAAAGTAAGATTTATCAAGTAGAGGAATGGAGAAACCGAAGGAATATGGTAAGGTGTGTTTGCCAGTATTGACATTTGCTATAAAAGTGATTTGTATGAGAATTATGTGGCCCTGAAGTTATGTCAACATTAGTCAAAAATGACTAATACAACAGCATAAAGATTAAACTGCTGTCACTCTGTTTGCTGCCTTACATTTTGAAGTGGCCAAGCCAGTGTCCGGACTTGAATCTGAGAAAGAATCTTTGAAGGGAGCTGGAGATTAGGGTGATGTCTAGGAGGCCTTCAACCTAGACTTGAAGCTTATTATCAATGATAAATCTTCACAAATACCAGTGGAAACATGCAAAATAGTTGGTCAGCAATTATAAGAATGGTTTGATTGCTGTTAAGGCAACAAAGATTTTTCAAAAGAGTATTGAGAATGGTATAAATAATGTCATTTTAAATAAATAAAAAAACAGTGATGAAAAGTAAATTAAAAACCATCAATAATATGTCCCAAAATCCATGCTGTGGCTTATTTAGTGATCAATAATGTATGCTACATTGTTTAATGTGTACTAAAGTGATGAATAAGCTATACATTCTTCTGGTATCATGTCTTCCAACACAATTAAAACATTGTGAAGGGGGTATAAAAATGTCATACTATAAATCAGACTGATTTTAAATAGCCAGTCTTGTACATGTCATGGAAATTGGTGGATGAACTAAATTGCTGGTGCTAAGGAAGCAGGTTCCTATAACAAGACACCACTCAGTAATAAATACCTACATCCAGACAACATAACCAAGAACCACAAGCACATGTCTTGGGAGGGGTGAACGGGGAGCAAAAACAGGTGAGCTGATTATCTGTATGAAACAGATGGTGAAGTAAGAGCTAAGAAATGAGAGCAACTAAGGACATCAACAGGTCTTTACTAGAATTAGAAGGACAAAATAACATTAAACTTGCCCAAGGTCACAGTAAAAATACAAACATGTCAAACTAAGAGGTAACCAAGACACACAAAGCCGAGAAAAAAAGATTTAAAATCTAAAACTTTGTAAATATATGTAAGTATCAATCAGCCACGTTTTCACTGATGATCTCAACAACTTTATTTGCTTTGTTTTACTACAAAAAAGTTTAATTATTAAGCAACAGGGACAGGGACGACATTTTTGTTACTGGCGGGTGAGTTTAATAAAGCAGTCAAAATGCCATCCATCATAATTTAAGAAATAAACAATTGTCCCAAATATTTATGCTAGAAGATGATTTTCAAGCATTTTTCCTCACTTTTTAGATGGTTAATAATTTGTGATGTAGAAGAATTTGGTACTACTATGATGGTTCAATACAGTGATAATATGTTGGTTCCAAAATGCACATTTAGAGGGTTTTCTATTCTTTAGAGAGAATATTCAGTCAGTACAAACAATGAATTACCGTAAGAAACATTTGTGTCGATATTTGACAAAACTCTTAAGACTTATATGTTAAAATGTTCAGTTTAGGCTGTTTTCAGTTACTGCAGGGTTCATATTCAACAATACTTTTTCTTTCATTCAGCCTCAGTTGTTTTGTTTTATGTAAGGATACTTAGGCCCAGAAAGAAATGCCAAGAGGCTGGTGTTTTCCTTCACGAGAGTATGCAACAATGTGGCAATGGTGAAAACAACGTAACTGTATTTGCTGTATGTGCACAGATAATAAGGTATGCTGAGCAGAGAATCCCGACACTGAATGAATACTGTGTTGTATGTGACGAGAGACATGTCTTCCAAAATGGGCCAATGCTTAAGGTATGACTTCATACAATGAAATTAGCTGGAGATAGCTGCAGATTTAAGTCAGTATTTACTGGAGATTCTTCTTTTGTGGGTTTGCAGACGGCTGTTTGCACCAGGGAGCTGTGCGTATTTTCCTTTCATACACTGGGGGTTATGTCTGGAGCTACAGAAGAGGTCGCAACTGGTGCAGAGGTCAGCAGCACTTTCATATGCTGGTGTAGTGATTATAGATTATAGTTTAGTGTCCCAGTAATCTCTGCTGTTACAGGTGATTGACCTGCTGGTGGCCATGTGCAGAGCCGCCCTTCGGTCATCACGCAAAAGCATCATATTTGAACCGTACCCTTCTGTTGTGGATCCGTGCAACCCAAAAACTCTGGCCTTCAGTCCTAAGGTATCAGCTAAAAGTTATTGCTCACTTTGTGTAGCAAACAATTACATATTTTTTATATCATAATAAAGTACCTATGCATTTTGTAACAGAGAAAGAGCTATGACAGGCTGCAGAAAGCTCTGGATGGTGTGTTGTTAATCAGGAGGATGGCTCAGGTGAGGTGACTCATGGCTCATGTTTTTAATAAAAAAAGATTAACATATTTCTTTTCTGCTTAATGCTGGTGACAGCTGCCTTGATAGGATATGATTTAATAGCTTTCTTTCACATGCAGGGTCCATATTCTGAGATAAAGAAGCAGATGGACAAGATAGACCCCCTCGCTCATCCTTTACTACAGTGGTAAGGGGCTAAATCCAGATTGGCATATAAACTGTATTTAATTATAGTGTGTTAAATCAAGGGTTATTTTAACTAATGTCCAGCCATCTCTAACTTCTCTTCTAGGATTTTAGCAAGCAACAGATCACATATTGTCAAGCTTCCACTCAACAAGGTGTGTAAGTGCAGCATGCAGAAGGTCATTTCTAAATGCAGTGGTTTAGAATCCAAACTAAACTTTTTGTAAAAATTCTCCTTTTAATCCTCTTTTCCGTGTCTTCTTATGGCAAATAACTACTGAAAATCTTACACACGAAAATACATTTGTGGAAAAAAGAAAGTTTATATGACTCTCGGTGCAGTAAAAAGCTTGTAGAACCACTTCTAGCAGCTTTAACTTTAAGTAGTTGTCTTCTGAAGGACTTTATCGGTGTCTTTAATCTTTGTAGATGAATATTGCTCAGCTCATTTTGTACAATACTGCTGCAGTTCATTGAGGTTTGTGGAGATTTGCTTATGCACAGGTCTCTAATGCTCCTCCACAGCATTTCAGTCAGATCTTGAGGTGTGGACTTTGACTGAGCCATTACAACATTCCTTTCTTTTTCAAGCAGTCTGTGGCAGATTTGTCCCGTTGATTACCTCATTTAGGCCAAGTTTAGACTGTAGAATACCCTGGTATACAGAGGAGTTCATGGTCAGCTCAGTAGCTGCATGGTTCCCAGGTGACAGGTGGAATCTTGGCATTGCGTTAAAACATGCCTGTATGCTCAAGACCAGCAAAAACATCGACAGCCCTGCTTCTATAGAGGTGGTCGCACTTGCTGATGAACACTTGGTCAAGTGTATCTGTTTAGTTAAACCTAGGATTGTCAGGTTCAGTGTAGCGGAGGACCCCTGAATGCAGACAAGCAGGAAGTATAGGTGGTGAGTGAATGATTTAATAAATAAAACTCACTTCAGCAGGTGGTGGCAAAAACAGGCAGACAAGACAGGCTTGGCATGAACAGCATGAACTGAATCAAAACAGGGTGAATGTTTCCGTGAGAAATGAACAGAATGAAGGTATATAAATGGAGCATGGTACAGGTGAAAAACAAAACTGATTAACATGGTACAGGATGACCGAATGAAGCTATTTGCGAACAGACAGGAGAGAACAAAACGTGGCCGGAGCAAAACAGAAATTCAAGGATACAAACTAATCAGGAAAACATAACGTACAGAACATGAACTAGAACACAATAAGAAACTAAAGCACAGCCAGGAAAATGATAAACAGAAACAAAATCCAAAACTGGAAATAAAAATAACTAGAACCCAAACAAAGACCCAAACACCCTCAAATCATGACAAGGAGCAACTTCCCTAATAAATCCAGTGGAAGCAGCAAGGACATACTTAGTGTTTCCTAAAACTGCATTGAATCATGCTTTAAATAAACAACAATAAGTGGGATATAACACAATGTTTTATTTTTTGTCCAAAAACTACTCCAAAATAAAAAGTGTGAAATTTAACATTTATGTATCCCGGAACAGAACCCTTTATGGGTATAATGAACCGATAATCACATGCACAGTAACGTCATTTTAAGACCTGGGACAGCTGAGATTATTTTTTATTGTACCTTGTTGACTGTAGCATTCAGACCTCTAAAATATTTCTTCTTTGTTTGCTCTCTTATGACTTTGGTTCCTGACAGCAACTGAGGTTTATGCGCACAACCCATCAGTTCCTGTTGGTCAGTGCGCCTCCGTCCAAAGAGATTCGCTTTCAAACAGCCAGGAAGCTTTACGGCAGCACTTTTGCTTTCCAGTAAGTGAAATCAAGGCTACATTCCCATGACAAGATCAATACCTGATCGTAAAACCTTACTCTTTGTTTCAGCGGTTCTCACATTGAAAACTGGCACTCCATTTTGAGAAAAGGCTTAGTCAGTGCATCAAACACAAAATTACAGGTAAATTTAAAAAGGGTTTTAGTTCCTTTACAGCTTATCTAGAGCAATGAAACCTATAGCTGAAATATTTATTTTATTTTCTTGAAGCTACATGGAGCTGCTTATGGGAAAGGGATCTATTTGAGTCCCATTTCAAGCATATCTTTTGGATATTCTGGTAAGAGCACAGTGATTGTTATAAAACTACATGGTGAATCTGCAGTGATTATAAGAGTATTTTTTGCTATCCCCATGCTTAGATATGGGTAAAGGTCAACACCAAATACCAACCAGAGAAGAACTCATATCGAAATACAACCAAATACATAAAATGAAACAGGTCAGGTTAACCACATATTGTATTTTGTTCAAGAAAACGTTTGATGCATTTCCTGTTCGAGAAAACATTTATTTATCTCTTCCTGCATTTATGTCTTTGTATTAGGAAGAACCGGGGCAACCAAGGTTTCTGCAAAGCCATAATCTAAACTGCGTTGCACTCTGTGAAGGTGTGTTGTTAGACAGTATCAGCTTCATAGCATCTTGTCTTATCTAACAGAATTGTCCATGTGTCATAGTTATAACCTCGAAGGCCCTTCAGAAGCGTGGGAACGTTTGGGTTTGTCCGGTGCCCGACCACGTGTGCACGCGCTTCCTCTTTGTGTGAGTAAAACATCCAACAATATTCATTTATGCCTCCCAGCTTAATAAAAAGCGATGCAAACAGCATTTTAATACTCCATCACGGTTTGCTTTTTCCTGGAACAGGTATGAAAACGGTCAGGTGGGGGATGTTCACATCAATACGCAAGATGCACAAATCCACAGGGCAATTTTACACGCAACTGATTTAAAGCCATGCTGAGAAAACCAGAGCTCCTGCTGGTGCTACGCACATTTACTGGAAGCCATCATGACTTTAATATTTAAGGTGTAAACAGCAACTGTTGTATATTGTGAAATATATTTTTTACTGTATTTTATTACTATGCTTGACAGATCCTATTTTTTGCTGTGTTTATTAAAGATGTTTTTCTTTAACTTAAAAGTCAATTTGCTTGGTTATTGGTCTAACAGGTGCCACCTGCTGTAAAATTGAAAAAAAGCTTCAAATACATTTATTTCAAAGGAACACCAAATATTGCAGAGGATGCTACACATCCTAACACACTCTGCAACAACAGAGATGCGTTATTGCGAGAATGCTCACATTTTGTTTGTGCCTTATTGTGCCTCTTGGGATTAATGCGAATGTGTCTCAGGAGTCACACACAGAAATGACGACTAATAAACAGTTAGACAATGTTTAACTAACATGCTTTGTACCAGATTTGGTCCATTAACACACAGATAACTAGTATTCAAGGACTTTTGACAAGCATCCTATTAATCAATTGTTGATTCTTCTGACTTTCACTATTTTGCCAAAAGTATTCGCTTATTCCTCTGAGTCACTAACTTCAGGTGTTCCTACCACATCCATGGCCACAAGTGTATAAATCCCATCGCCTGTGCATGTAGACTGCTTCTACAAGCATTTGTGAAAGAATGGGCTCTGTGAACTCATTAAAAGAAAGTCGACGTGCAATAAATCTAGTGCTGAAATTTCCTCACTAATAAATATTCTACACTCAGCTGTTAGTGGCATTATAACAAAGTGGAAATGATTGAGAACAAAAGCAACTCAGCCAGAGTGGTTGGGCTCAGACAGTCCACAGAGCAAAATCTATAACAACATAGTCTGACCTGAACCCAATAGAACACTTTTGGAATTAATTAGAGCGAAATTGACGGCCCGGCCTTCAGGTCCAACATTGGTGTCTGGCCTCACAAATGTACTTCTGGCAAAACGGTCGAAAATTCCCATAAACATATTTCTAAACCTTGTGGAGAGCCTTCCCAGAAGAGCTAAAGCTGTTATAATGGTAAAAGGTGCCTCAGCATCACATTAAACCCTCTAAATTAAGAATGGGATGTCACTGAAGTTCATATGTGTGAAGACAGTCAAGTGAGTACTATAGCATATATATTAAAACCACTTAAGAAATACATCTTCAAACTCATCACTCAGTCCTCATTTGAGATTGCGGATATACAGGTCCTTCTCAAAAAATTAGCATATTGTGATAAAGTTTATTATTTTCCATAATGTCATGAGGAAAATTTAACATTCATATATTTTAGATTCATTGCACACTAACTGAAATATTTCAGGTCTTTTATTGTCTTATTACAGATGATTTTGGCATACAGCTCATGAAAACCCAAAATTCCTATCTCACAAAATTAGCATATCATTAAAAGGGTCTCTAAACGAGCTATGAACCTAATCATCTGAATCAACGAGTTAACTCTAAACACCTGCAAAAGATTCCTGAGGCCTTTAAAACTCCCAGCCTGGTTCATCATTCAAAACCCCAATCATGGGTAAGACTGCCGACCTGACTGCTGTTCAGAAGGCCACTATTGACACCCTCAAGCAAGAGGGTAAGACACAGAAAGAAATTTCTGAACGAATAGGCTGTTCCCAGAGTGCTGTATCAAGGCACCTCAGTGAGAAGTCTGTGGGAAGGAAAAAGTGTGGCAGAAAACGCTGCACAATGAGAAGAGGTGACCGGACCCTTGGGGGACCTGCGGAAGCAGTGGACTGAGTCTGGAGTAGAAACATCCAGAGCCACCGTGCACAGGCGTGTGCAGGAAATGGGCTACAGGTGCCGCATTCCCCAGGTCAAGCCACTTTTGAACCAGAAACAGCGGCAGAAGCGCCTGACCTGGGCTACAGAGAAGCAGCACTGGACTGTTGCTCAGTGGTCCAAAGTACTTTTTTCGGATGAAAGCAAATTCTGCATGTCATTCGGAAATCAAGGTGCCAGAGTCTGGAGGAAGACTGGGGAGAAGGAAATGCCAAAATGCCAGAAGTCCAGTGTCAAGTACCCACAGTCAGTGATGGTCTGGGGTGCCGTGTCAGCTGCTGGTGTTGGTCCACTGTGTTTTATCAAGGGCAGGGTCAATGCAGCTAGCTATCAGGAGATTTTGGAGCACTTCATGCTTCCATCTGCTGAAAAGCTTTATGGAGATGAAGATTTATTTTTCAGCACGACCTGGCACCTGCTCACAGTGCCAAAACCACTGGTAAATGGTTTACTGACCATGGTATCACTGTGCTCAATTGGCCTGCCAACTCTCCTGACCTGAACCCCATAGAGAATCTGTGGGATATTGTGAAGAGAACGTTGAGAGACTCAAGACCCAACACTCTGGATGAGCTAAAGGCCGCTATCGAAGCATCCTGGGCCTCCATAAGACCTCAGCAGTGCCACAGGCTGATTGCCTCCATGCCACGCCGCATTGAAGCAGTCATTTCTGCAAAAAGATTCCCGACCAAGTATTGAGTGCATAACTGTACATGATTATTTGAAGGTTGACGTTTTTTTGTATTAAAAACACTTTTCTTTTATTGGTCGGATGAAATATGCTAATTTTGTGAGATAGGAATTTTGGGTTTTCATGAGCTGTATGCCAAAATCATCCGTATTAAGACAATAAAAGACCTGAAATATTTCAGTTAGTGTGCAATGAATCTAAAATATATGAATGTTAAATTTTCATCATTACATTATGGAAAATAATGAACTTTATCACAATATGCTAATTTTTTGAGAAGGACCTGTATGTGCCATCCTGAAAGGCAGAAACACACCATTTTAACACAGAATCGTGTCCATGTGAGTCCTACAGCTGCCCCTAATCTCTACAGAGAAAGCCTCTTTCAGAAAGTCATCTGTTTTCATCTAGATTCTTTCAAGGTCTTAATTTCCACAAGTTCTGTTTTTTCCAGCTTCTATAGTTTTCTTTTCAAAATAAATTGCAGCAGCTTCAAGGAGTGATTGTCCTCATGCATGTCACTCACTAAAGAGGCAGGAGTGATGTGGAAAGCATTTTCTGGGTCACCCCAGCAGGCGGCGAATTGAAGTGTGGAGAGCTGTGAAGTTGCTGTTATAGCCCAAAGGAAGACATTTTTCCTGGACCATATGGTCCTCTAAAGATGGAGTGGAGGAAATGTATCTTCAAAACAGCCAGCACTATTGTACTGCAGTTGTTTTTCTTCTATCTCTTTATTCCAGTGGTTCATTATCAGCAAAACTGCACCCTGAGACTGTCAAAAGAGACCATCAAATCCAAATCTGTAAAAACAAAGAATTGTTTCAACTACACGCTTTATTAAATCACATTAACTCATATTCATTCATCCGTGTAACCCAAGTAACCACACAGACAGAGAAAATCTCTGAGTCCTAAAGCATTTCACAAAATTGCAAAAAAACAAACGAAAGAAACACCCAGTTATAAATGTCGGCGACTTGATGATTAAATGATGCAAAATGTTGCATGTGCCTTTAAGAGCACTATGTCCCACTCTTCATGTCTTTCTCTAAGCCTCATGTGTTTGTTGGCATCAGCTGTCCTCAGCGCTGAGGAGAGCAAGGACATCTTTTCTTTCACGACAGTGGGATTAGGAGAAAAAGTGGCTTTTTTATTCTGCAGGCTATCATCTCAGTGCTAAGAAGACAAAATAAATTGCACATCATGGACAGGGGACAGAGGGAAGATGAAGAGAAGTGAAAAGTTTGGATCACAATGCCAATTTTCTTTAAGTTTATTAAATGAAGAAAATTTCAGATCTCATGGGAAATAGATTAATAAGCCTGCAGATGCAGAAGAATCATCTTTCTTGCTTTCTGAGACATTACCCAACAAAAGGGTGCTAAAAAATGTTCAAATGGTGTAGCACCATAAGGTAGGATCAGTCTTCTTCATTCTCTTCTTGTGTCCAGTTTGTGTCTTCATCTCCACAGCCAGAGATGACCACCTTCCAGAGAATCAGCCGCTCAGAGGAGAGAGTTCCTTTTCCGATTCCTGGCCTCGCTGCAGACATCCTGCACATGCGAGTCAAAGAAGGAAGCAAAATTCGCAATTTACTGCGGTTTGCAACAGCTCGCATGCAAGGGAAAGAAGAGGACGGCAGTGTGCCGGCAGTGAGACAGGTGGTCTTCACAGGTTTGGGCAGAGGGATCACCAAGACCATCACCTGTGTGGAAATCCTGAAACGTAAAGTGGAAGGGCTGCATCAGGTTTCCAAACTTTGCTACATGACAGTTAATGAGGTTTGGGACAGTCCCCAGCAGGAAGTGGCAGGTATAACTGTGGAGAGGACGGTGCCTGCCATCTGCATCCTGCTCTCCAAAGATCCTCTGGATCCCCAGGAGCTTGGCTATCAGCCTCCACAAACCTTCAGCGTTCCCACAGAGGAAGAGGAGAAACGTGGAGAGCTGCTAAGAACAGCTGGCAGCCCATCTTCACTGCTCACTGCCAAGAGGCTCTGTCTGGATGATTGGACTGGATGTCCTCCCAAAACCTAGTTTAATGAAAGATTTAAAAAATATGAGAAAATGTACATTTAATGTACATTGTCCCATCTATATAGTCAGATTTGGCTGAAAAAAGTACTCTAATATTGTTCTATTATTCGTACTTGTGTAATTTGTGCAGTAAGTTGTTACTTATTTGTTACTGTGTATATAAATATCTTTCTAATGATTATTTTACTGTCTGAATTCAAAACGGATAGCAAAAAGGGGAAAAAAAATCTGCTTATAGCAGCAGATTGCTGCATCTTGTGTTTTTTCAGTAATCGTAAACTTTACCGTTTAAATAATGTGTATCTAAACCTTTATTTGCCACAACATCTGCATTCTGCTCTTTAACAATCAATTCAATGTCACAATGGTCATAATTATTTTTGCTTAATTGTTCACTTATATCAAAATTGGAAAACATGGGGTAGCAGTGGTTATGTGTTATTTGGAATGTAGATAATACTGGAAAGTGAGCAATTCACAAGTCAGTAGGGAATTATACGTTTTTAATTCTACCATCTACACTTCGGACAGTCTGTTTTTTGTATATCTATCTCTGTTGCAGTTTTTTAGTTTTAACTTATGCTTGAAACAAATCAATAAACTAAACTGAAATGCAGCTCTTGTGCGTATGGTTAATTTAATGTCACAAATGTGGATGTTTGTAAAGAGCATCAATATTGCAGATAAGGTTTTCTAGAAGGGAAATGTATCAGTGCTGAGGAAAGAAAACAATATATTGAATAAAAACCTCATCATGAAGAGAGAACTAAAATTCATAAAATTGGACAAGACTTTTAAGTACTGAAATATTTATAAGCCAAATACATATTGGCTAAAATGCCTTAAATAGCATGAAAAGTTAGAGTCCCTTTAGATATTTCAGCATGTTTTTTGTTAGTTAAATTTGACATTATCCATCCATCCATCCATCCATCTATGCATCCATCCATCCATCCATCCATCCATCCATCCATCTATGCATCCATCCATCCATCTATGCATCCATCCATCCATCTATGCATCCATCTATGCATCCATCCATCCATCCATCCATCCATCCATCCATCCATCCATCCATCCATCCATCTATGCATCCATCCATCCATCCATCCATCCATCCATCCATCCATCCATCCATCGATGCATCCATCCATCCATCCATCCATCCATCTATGCCTCCATCCATCTATCCATCCATCCATCCATCCATCTATGCATCCATCCATCTATGCATCCATCCATCCATCCATCTATGCATCCATCCATCTATGCATCCATCCATCCATCCATCCATCTATGCATCCATCCATCTATCCATCCATCCATCCATCCATCCATCTATGCATCCATCCATCTATGCATCCATCCATCTATGCATCCATCCATCCATCCATCCATCTATGCATCCATCCATCTATGCATCCATCCATCCATCCATCCATCTATGCATCCATCCAGCCATCTGATACAAAGTTCTGGAGGTAATGCTTTTAATGGGGAGACCAAGAAATTATCCAGCTCATTCTGGGTTTTCACAAGGTATTCCCAAGCCAGAAGGGATACATACATTCCCTCCATTGGGTTCTGGATATGCCACATGGTGTCCTTCCAGTATAACATGCTCAAACCTCCAAAGGGCAGCATTAAGGAAGGTTCCTGATCAGCTGCCCAAACCACCTCAACAAACGTATTTCAATGCAGATGAGCATCGACTCTACTCCAAACTGCCCCAATGGAAGACCAAGTTATTCATCCTATCTCTAATGCTGAGTCCAGCCACCCAAATGAGGAGGCTCATTTCAGTCACTTGTATCTGGGATCTTGTTCTTTATGTCTCCACCCAGATCTCACAAACATACTGAAGATGAGGGTTGAAAGGCCAATGGACCAGTGAAACAAGAGCTTTGCTCCTCAGCTCAGCTCGGTCTTCACAGACCAGAAAATTGGCCACATTATTGCAAAAGAGGTACCCATCCATCTAACCAGCTCCATCCTATTATCACCTGTAAACCAGATGTCAAAATACTAGAAATCCTACCCCCAATGCAGAAGTCAACCCCCAACTTGTGGGGAGCAATCCACATTTTTGCAGCTGAGAACAATGCCCGCAGGCTCCTCCAAACCTCCAAATCCACACCTGAATCAAACTGTTTTATTTTATAATATAACAATTTTGAGTGAGTATTTGTTGTGTGTCCTTGAAGCAAAGTGAGCCATTTAATGACAAGAAGAGAAATGACTCCGCCTCCCGCCCATAAACTGCTGGAGATAGGCACCAGCTTCCCTGTGACCCACTATGGAAGAAGAGGTAGAAAATGACTGATGACTAACCAAAAGCTTCCTGTAGAATTGGCCAAGTGTTGGAGGGAGGACTCAGATGTCGTACTTCAACTGGTGCTAGATTTTAGTTTATTTTTCCTTTTTCAACTGGTGGAAGTGCATTGTGCAAAAAAGGGCTAGAGAAAAATATTTACAAAAACAAGAAACAGAACAAAATTCTGAAGGAAAAAGGATCCAAAAATCTTAAACTAATCATTTAAATTTCTAATCAAATTACAAGACTATGCTCCTGGCTATGGAGCTCTAACCAACTGTGCCCCCTAAAGCTCAAACTGCACAAGCCTCACAAGGGAGGTTCTGCACCAGTCTTTATACAATAAACCATTAAAAACAACTATGATGAACAAAATGGTTTGTTTACATAGACATGCATGTATTATTTTCTAAAAATGGTGTGGCAACCCCAAACATCACCAGGCAATGCACCTAAAATGGAACATACCACAACCCATGCGTCTATATAAGGCCTTGGAGGCCTCCTGTTCTGGTTTGCCACTCTATCATGAAAAATACCTGAAAGTAAGCTGAAAACATGGGTTACACCTTGACACTTCCCACCTGATTTGTAATTTGAGAGACAAGATGCATATTCCTTCTATTTTGTTGTAATAAAAACATTAAATGTGTGCTGTGTCACTTTGTGCAGTTTTTCTTTAATTATCAATTTAAGGAGCAACGTTTATATAGGTTACATTACAATCTGCACCCAAAAGAACAGAATAAGAAGGAATTGGTCATTATGGGAGTATTGAAGTTGCTGTGCCTTCAA
The DNA here is from genome assembly GCF_021462225.1 of Girardinichthys multiradiatus. NCBI lineage: Eukaryota > Metazoa > Chordata > Actinopteri > Cyprinodontiformes > Goodeidae > Girardinichthys > Girardinichthys multiradiatus. The sequence goes on along the minus strand of NC_061795.1, from coordinate 22,686,191 downwards.
CTGCTCGACCTTCTTATGTTGAGTAAAAAAAACTTTTGGTGTTTTTAAAAAAACAACCAAAAATATTTAAAATACAAAATGACTATAATTATGAAAGATTGTTGTTCCTTGTCATAGACCGTGGTTGGATATTGGATATTGGCGCTCTGCAGATTCAGCTGCGTCCCCGTCTTGTTTGAACCGGTCCTGGCAGTCTGATTACGGGCAGCAGGTCTCTGCCTGCTCCCTACCTTCCACACACAGTGCTTCGCTTAGGGACCGTCAATACATTTCCAAACCAAATACTCTTGAGTACAAAAATTAATAGCTTTTAGGTCACATGACCTAATGACACAAAACTAACATTAAATCATTCTACTAAACTGGATAGATGAGACATGGTCATTTTTATCTGATTTTCATGCATTTTCTAATTTTTAGGAATTTTTATAATCACAATTGATCGTTTTGATAGGGTTATAATACATACAGTGATCAGTTTCAAGTTCATTCTCAAAGCTTACAAGCTACAGTCATAAGAAAAACATTCATTTTAGCAGATCACACTTACTTTTTTGAAACAGTCTTTAATGCATGAAGATGTTTCTTGATTTATCTGATTGAGAGTTAACCTTACATTGGAAAAAGAGGGAGACAGACGTTGTAGCAGTTGTCCCTTCACAAATCAAGGGTCAAAGCATGTTTGTCAATCATTCAGAGCTATGCTCCCTTCATCCACATCAGCAGAGGTATATGTGTGATTGTATTTTTTAAGTTCATCTTTCACTTATTTGTCAACATTTACTTCATCATTTTAAGACTCATATCAACAAATGTTTAGATTAGCTAGTAAAGAGTTTCAGGCACTTTAAATATTTATAAATTATCATGCTGCTCATGCAGAATATTGCGAGCCTCTTAATGTGGCTGCCCATGCATCTGGAGTGGTGGACACCAATTACCTCCTAAATCCCTCCACAGCTGGTGTGATTCTGTTTGGCGACAAAACAGAGCTTCCTCCTCATAGTTTACCAAAGGTAATATATATATATGTTAATTGTGATATTGTGCCAATGTAAGAAGTAGAACTCTCACACATCAGCTACACTGAGTTAAACATGACTGGGAATCAACAAATCTGCCATATAAACCAGTAATCCATTGGTGAAGATTTGTAATAATACCTCTCTGTCAGAAGTTGTACTTGTCACTAAAATAAATGACTTATATACATATACATATATATATATATATATATATATATATATATATATATATATATATATATATATATATATTTATTTGGTTGTAGAAACACATTTCACATTTGCATGACATATTGGCAGTCCAAATCAGGGCAAGAATGAGCTCTCCTCTGCACATGCGCAGCAGGATATTACATATTTGTTGGCTCCCGCCGTCGTTAGAGCAGCTTCCTCCGGATAAATCGTACCGGTTAGTCTCGCTGGGTGTCCTGCATCATGTTCAGAGCCGCCGTCCGACTCTCGGTCTCCGGTGTCCGGAGTTTAACCCGCACACAACCAAGATGCCAAGGTATTTGTTCATTCATTGTCTCTGAGAATTAACCGTTTAAATGCGGCAGCGTATGAAACTGTAGGGGCGAAGTTCATACGGATATCCAGTGTCTGTCGGCACACTGCGGTTCTAGCTACGCTAGCCAGTCAGTCGACCGCTGCAGTTAATAATACACTCCGTCTAATTAAAGATTTGAACATGTTGGTCAAGTAATATTTTTTGTTAAATACGCCCTCCCTCCAATAAGCTAAACCTGCTCTGCTGTAATAGTATCTCCGTTTTTCGCCCGGTGCTAGTTGTGTCCTTGTCATGACCCAGCTGGGACATGCTAACATGCTAACTGTGTTGGTTTCTCTGCTCAGTGAACCAGCTGCGGATATCTCAACAGTGAAATGGGTTGGCAGCGGCTTCCGCGCCCGATAAAAGCACATCGCCCTGGTGTTTACGTGATGGTTTAGCTAATCCAATTCATTGTAGGACAGAAGGATTCACATTATATGCAATAGACTTACAGTAGATCTAACGTCTCTAATGCGCAAGTGTATATCAGTCAGCTACGTGCAGTTCCATATCCGGACAATGGAAGTAATCCACCTGACACACATTTGCCCTTTTTCTCCTTCACTCACTGCAAACTTGATCTTTATGTGAGACAATCGCATAACACTGAATACCACTGGAAGCATTTTATATGTTTTAGTCACTGAATGTTGTGTTGCTTTTATCACACAGCTCTTCTGGCATCAAGGTGTTACTCACATGGGAAACAAGAGACAGATGAAGAGTTTGATGCCCGCTGGGTGACATATTTCAACAAGGCCGACATCGATGCGTGGGAGCTGAGAAAAGGTAGGTTTCTAATAATGACACATTTCTAAAAGATGAGAGAAAAAAATGACACAAGTCAGTGTGCTGAATGGTGCTAATGTTCGGAAGGAAGTTGTTTCTGCAAGGTCGATTATTAATATTAACTGTAGGTCGACAGGGGGTTTTGTCAGGCATTGGAGATCTGGTATAAAATTAGACTGTGAGTAAATAAGTGAGGATTAATTCCTCATCACAGCATTGTGATGCCATATGGATTTGCTGGAATTTTATAGCAATCTGTACAGAGTGCATTATTGAGGTTTGTAAAGATTAGTTGTTCCAACTACAGAGGGATCACACTCCTCAGCCTCCCTGGGAGGGCCTATGCCGGGGTGTTTCAGAGGAGAGTCTGGCCAATGTTCGAACCTCGGCTTGAGGAGGAGCAGTGTTCGTTTTTCGCCCCGGCTGTGGAACGCTGGACCAGCTCTACACCGTCTACAATGTGCTTGAGGGTTCATGGGAGTTTGCACAACTGGTCCACAAGTGTTTTGTGGACCTGGAGAAGGCGTCTGACCATTTTTCCCTTGTGTTGCTCTGTGAAGGGTGCTCCAGGTGTACAAAGTCCAAGTCCAATCCAGTGTTATTTAATGGAGGAGATTAACAGTTTCTGTCCCTCTCTCTGTCTATATGCCTCTCTATTTGTTAAAAGATTTGTTTTTATTCTTTGTTTTTTTAGAGAGGCTACAATTTAGATACTTTCATATTTTAGCATTATATCCACTTCTTGAGGCACCTAAGGAAGTCATTAAGACCTCCTCAGTGCCTCACATACCTGTCTGGGTTCCAGTGTTTAATATAGGTTTCTGTGTTTCCATAAAATGAGCTTTGCTGCATTTCCACATTCTTTAACTCAGGGTTTAAAATCCATTGCTGTGAAGGTTTGATTCATGGTCCTCCTCTAAGTTGGAGGCAACACTGACAGTATGTCATAGGTTCCTTATTAACTTGCTGGGTTTGCTTTGCTACTTTTTAGATCCGTTTTAGAAAAGAAAAAACATCTACAGCTCGGTCGTATTAGGAGCAGCCTTCTCTGTTATATTGTTGCCTGACGCAGTCCTAATTCACTGTGGTTAAAAAAATGCTCTATTTTTTTTTTTTTTTTTTCTCCCATTAAAAAAACTGCTCTAGATAATAGTAAATGCTTTTCTGAAATTCAATCCTGCCTCTAGTTTTGTGATTGGTTGTTGCAACCTAAGAACCAGGGAAAGAAGCACCTGGATAGTGCTGTTTATCAGGTAAGAAGTCAGGAAACTCAGGAAATGGTTCGTTGGACAATAAACATTAAACAAACACAATTTTTAAAATGTTTAAAATATGGTTGGTTTACAATTTCATTAAAACTTTATGCCCTTGCTTTATGGGACAAATTAGATGATTTTATTTTTATGTAAACAAATCAAGTTCAGCACCATCCATAAAGCTTAATGAAGGTTTATGTCAGCATTATTCATCCAAGTAGATCAGTAATTGGAGCTGCTTTCAGCTGAGGATTAATCAGTCTCTGGTCCATTTTTGGATGCGTAGTTTTTTGTGGGGATTGCTCAGAATAGACTGACATTCAAGATATTGGACAAAAAGCTCCATATCTATTTGTAACAGAATTGTGATTTTATGAAGGCGTGTGTTTCATATGATTTGAAATACAGTATATTTGGTTTTTCATAGGGTGAAATAAGGATGGTGGTCATTTGGAACCTTTTGCCGTTTTGGTTGTTTCATATCGTACTTTAGGGTCTAAAATGGTACCGTCTACTGAGGGATGTTTTGCGCTAACTTGGTTAGTTCGTATTCACCAGCCTTGCACTGTTTCATACCCACCTCTATAACCAAAATTTGAAAGTAATTTTCTTTAATTCTTCTTTTAAGAATTTTGTTTTTTTTATTCCAATGAATATTTACCAGAAGATGATGACTTGGTTTAATCAGGGGATGTTATCTGTTTTAAGTTGTATAAAGCTTAACTGGTCTAAATGGGGAGCACAATTGAACTAGATGATAGTAGAGTGTAATACAAAATTACCACGTTTTATCTCCATAATTCATGGAAATACTAAACTACAGTAAAACAAATGAACTGATGCAGCATGGTTTAAGAACAGGTGCAGGTCATTTCACCCGTTCACCATTTCATACTTTTGCAATATTGGTTAGTTTCTTACCATTCCTTTAACCATCAATTATAATGCAATGAAATAAGCAACCAATGTTTTAATCATTTTGGCCATTTTTAAATGTAAATAAGCCAATTACATAATAGCTTGCAGAGAATTAGATAATGCTTTTAAGCCAATAATGTAATAAAATTTTACCAATAGTGTATTTAGTTTGTTTAATAACTGCATGCTGCAGCATTTAAAAGAAATGCTTTGAAAGTTTAATAACTGTGTAATACATGCAGGTCACATGACCACTGTTCTCTTCCTGAACTCTCGCCAAGTGGTCTAACTGCCAAAAGCACTTCACAGTAATTATTTAAATAGTCTTATTGTAAAGATTTTGTACTGCTGGTTCTCCTATTGGCAACCATAGTTAAGTAAAGAGATTGATTTGTTGTATGAATAATTAATGACTGAGGATGACAACTATGGCATCCAACATACCTAAGTTTGATGATCAAAATGCACAAAAGCTGCAAATAATCATATATATGTTGGGTTCCTGTTTATGCATTATACCATTATCCAATGCAGTTATTGCATTCTGAAATGACACCAATAATCTAGTAACTTATTCCAATAGTGGCAAAATGTAATTAGTGGCTCAAACATTTTTCGGCTGTTATTTTATTAGTTGCTGCATTGCACCGCCTACAGCGGGACATTTTTATACCCGCTTTGAAAACCAACAATTTTAATTCATCTTCTGTATAGTTTAATGTATGGAAACTGTGGTTATGACTGTTGTAAATAATATCTACCAGAAGAAGGTCGCGTAGTTATTTTGGTTTAGCCGGTGGGTCATATTCTGTCATTTCATAAGACTTGAGTTGCACAAACAAGGACCAGGTCCAGCTTAAATGGCAAAATGTTTTCTTTAAAATATATACAATTAAATTAAACTATATGGAAGATTTGAGCCTTTTCATTGCTATTCATGTGCAGAAGTTCTAAAATGCCGAGCTACGATGAAAAATGAACTGACGGTTTTAGACACATGTGTAAATAGTTTGTGTATAGGTACAAAACAGAAGTAGGAGGAGACATGCTGAGCAAAGGGACAAGTTGGGGGTGGAATCTGGCAGAGGAGCCAATTTAAAAAGTAGCTTCTGTATTTCCTTTAGCATTTAAAGTGTTAACTCTGTGTTTCAGGGATGAACACATTGATTGGGTATGACCTTGTACCCGAACCAAAGATTCTTGAGGCTGCACTGAAAGCCTGCCGGAGATTAAACGACTTGGCCAGCGCGATCCGCATCTTGGAGGCAGTGAAGGTGAGAAATTCTGAACGCGTGGGAGTGTTGTGTTTTTAAAATTGATTTTAGTCATAGGTTACAGGATTGTCCGTTTTTATCTCCTCAGGACAAAGCTGGGCCTCATAAAGACATCTACCCATACGTGATCCAGGAACTGCGGCCAACGTTAAACGAGCTTGGCATATCTACACCTGAAGAGCTTGGACTTGATAAAGTGTAACTCGGTAAGTGTTTGTTGTTTTTTTTAAGGCATTGAACATTTCATGTCTTAAAGGTGATTTATCAGATGAACAACACATTTTTCCCCCAGATCTGAAGATGGAGGACGTATGCAGGACATTGAGCCCGTGTATTTAAATGTTTGCCTCATCAAGCACGTTTTAATTAAATTTGGCCTTTTATTAGGTTCTTTTGCTTGTAAAATATGGATAAATATACTATCTTTGTGTGTCATAACATACTGGAATTTTATTTTTTTTGTTCGTTGGGAGTTCAAGAACCTGTCTGGCAATACTTAAATACAAGTTGCTCTAGATCAGAGCATTACCAAATGATTGATGCACACCATATAAATGCTTGTGAACATCTTGCCACCAGAGGGCAGCAGTGTCACATGAATGTGAGGATTCATTTTACTGTATTGAGTCTGCTTCACATCTGTTTCAGGGAAAATTTATTTGCGGTTTGAATAAAATTCATCAAAAAGGAAATTGGAGTAGTGTGATTCCTATTACAGACTTAAAATATAGAAATATAGAAAGCAAGCCTGACATAAGGCAGTGTGAGGTAAGATGTTTTTTTAATCAGTCTAGAAAAGTATGGATTTTGATTTTGTTTGTTTTCCAGGTCTGGATAAGCATGAAAAAAAGAATATGAAGTGTGAAAAATGGTTTTCAAATTTAATTCCTTATTTAGCTCTCAGAAAAAATCAAATGAATTCATAAAAACATTGTGCATTTTACTCTGATTTATATTTAGTGTCTTTTTACTGATTTGTCTCATTGCAAATTAGTTGGTTTGGAACTTGTTAAACATTTTGGTTTTTGAGTTACTGACAATTAGACCACAATTAAATCCACACTCATTTAAAAAATGACAATTTCCCTTCTTTTCTGACACCAGGAGACCTTTTAAATAAACAAAGCATGACACAAAGAACATGTCACAGATCAAACTGCTTTATAATATTTATTGGGATAATCAAGTAGAATTGAAAATCCTCAGTGGTTGAAATAGAGCTTATCTAAGTTGGTCCAGATGCTGACAAATTCAGAAAACTAGCCCTATGGGAAACCAGCTGATATGTGGAAACATAATGCAAACCAACTAGGGAAATGTTTTGTACCCGGATGGCATGTAAGGTCTAGAAATGTACCAAACACATTTAATCTTGAAATGTATGAAGTTGTTTATTTGTCTCAATTTCCCATGCCTTGATAAGTATTCCATTATCTTTTCAACTTTTTATGTACAATATTATCCAGGGAGCATTGTGATCTCATTGAATATGAAACATAGCAGATTATTAATTCCTTACATTTTCTGGTGCACGACATCTGTTGTCTGTTAACGGAAAAACTTTCAGAAAACCTGAAGTTTTTCTCTTACTCTCCTGTAGTATGTAACCTATTTTTATAATGTCACACACACCAAACACTGAAAACAAGATTCTGTAGAGCCATGGCTTTTAGTTCTGGGTTTAGTGTCCAGTTTGTGTTTGCTTGCAGTCCCCTTCACATCCATGAATGGTCTGTTTGACTGCTGGACCCTGAGAGTTATGTTCGTATCCTGTAATCCATCAGGTCACGTCAGCTGCCTCTGCCTTGGGCCTTATATAGATTGGGGGGGAGGAACTATAACCGCTTAATACCAGGCGACAGAGTTATTATCACTTGGAGTATGTATCCGCCCAGAATAGAAGCACTTCAGATGTTCACCAATAAAGTGTCCTTAAAGTTGTGGTTCATTTGTTTATTGTTACTGCTTTCCATGTCTTGCTAAAGTATTCATACCTGCTGAACTTTGTCATATTTTCTCATGTTACAATCGCAATCTTCGGTTTAGTTTTTGTGACCTACAGACCAGCACAAAGTACTGCATATTTGTAAATTACAAACAAAAGCATGTCATTTAAAAAACTTTCCCCAGAAATGTGGCATGCATAAGTATTCAGCTACCTTTACTCTGATACATATAAATAAAATCCAGGGCAACCATTTGCCCCCCCCCCCCATAGTCACCTAACTAGTAAATAAACCCCACCTGCGTGTAATATAATCTCAGCTGTTCTACAAAGACCTCTGAGGTTTGATAGAAAACATGAGTGAGCAAACATGAAGACGAAGGAACACAGCAGACAAGTAAGAGATAATGTAGAGAAGTTTAAAGCAGGGTTTGGTTCTAAAAGAATATCCAAAGCTTTGACCATCTTCCGGAGCACCGTTCAGTCCATCATCTGGAAATGGAACAAGTACGGCACAACGGCGAACCTACCTAGACATGGCCGTCCACCTAAAGTCACAGGCAGGACGAGAGAATTAATCCGAAAAGCCGTCAAGAGGCCTGTGGTAACTCAGGAGGGGCTGCAGAGATCTACTACTCAGGTAGGAGAATCGGTTGATACAACTATTAGCTAAGTATTTCACAAATCTGGCAAGAATAAAATGGTAGTCCCGTTCCCAGTCCGTCACAGGCTGTACAGGAAACACAGCACATGTGAAATATGGTGGTGGCAGCATCATGCTGTGGGGCCGCTTCTTCCAGAAGGGACAGAGAAGCTGGATGGAGTTATATTCAGGACATTCCTGACAGATGGCCTGCTAGAGGCTGCTAAATGTTTTAGTCCGGTTATAGGTTCACCTTCCAGCAGGACAATGACTCTAAATATAGACAGAGCAACAGAAAGGTGTAGATCAAAGCTTTTTCGTGTGATAGAATGGCCCAGTCAAAGTCCAGCCCTAAATCCAATTGTGAGTATGTGGCAGGACTTGAAAATGCATCTTCACAGACTTCCCGCATCCAATCGGTCCTAAATGTTTTATTTACCAAATCTTGGTTGCAGATTCAGTCTCTAGATGATCAAGGCTGGAAGAGTCATCTCCAAAACACCCGCAGCTGTGCTTGCAGCTAAAGATGGTTCTACAATTAACTCTGAGGGGTTGATACAAATGCACAGCACACTTCTCACATTTTATTTTAAATATTTTAAAAAGGCGGGCCATGGGTTTTTCCCTTCCACTTCACATTTATGCACTACTTTGTGTTGGGTTTATTCCCAAAAATTCCCCCATGGTGCCATCTTCATTGGACCAGTAAACCTGCGGGGTGTTTGGTTACAGCTGGCGAGAAACCGAAGCAAAGCGTTTGGTTTAGAGAAAGTTGACCTTAAATCACATGAATGTAGACGTTTTAAAAAATGCTGCTTTCTTTAAGAGCATACGCGTCGTTATCTCTGATAAGCAGAGGGTTGTGCATTGGGTGGGAATTTTCTCACGGAGTGGATGGAAAAGCCTTTTATCGCTTCAAGTAGAGGATTGGAGGGGAAGAAACACTTCACGATTTTTTACGCACAGGGCGGGCCTTTCATTCAGCAAGGCTGTGGGTGAGGGGGTCACCTAGTCACAATCAAGGATGTTTGAGTTTCCATGCGCAGTGACCAGGGAGGTAACACTGAGCGTCATTTACCCCTCCTCCAGCTCCGACCACTTCGGCCTCCCACACTAACCCAGGGTTTTAAAGTCACCCTCGGTCCAAAACAGGAGAAATATATAAATATATATATATATATATAAAAAATAAAAAAAAATCTAAAAGGACGAGCCGCTGATGCCATGTGACTTATTTCTGCCGAGAGGAAACAAGGAAAAATAAAACGACGGAAGACCTGTTGGCGACGATGAATTACTCCAAGGCACAAATGGTGAGTGTCGACGCTCCCACTCGTGTTTGTTACAGTAACAAAGCAACTGTCGGTTAATGAAGACATTACAGAGAGCAGGTTTACCATGAGGTTGTCTCTGAGGGGCCACACGAAACGTAAGCTTAGAATAATCGAGCTGCTTAGTTTGCCGAGGAAAATAAAACGCGCTGTTTGTAAAATAAACAAGGCACAGCGTAAAACCTCCCATGTTTAGACGCTTTTTAGCCAAACGGGACCTTTATTATACCGCAGGATTGCATGCATGCATTCCAATAAATGGGATTAATTGTCTGTTTCTAATTATCTAAGCTTATAAAACTTTAATCCACTTCAAATGGCTCTAAATCAGGCCAAAGCTCATCCTACATCTGCATACGTATTTACACCCAAACAAATGAATATTTACTTAGCTGTTGTAGTTATTTAAAAGTTGGATCAAACCTCATTCAGTCTATTAAGCGTTCGGTAAATGTAGTTTCTGTTTTTTATTGGAGACGAACCGATCAGGCTTTTCCAGGCCGATTCTGATTGGGTTTTTTCTTTGAGCTTCGACCTGCCAGTTATTCCCTATTCTTATGTTCTTTCTACAGGCTATAACAAGCACAAACATATTTGCAAAAACTTTGTTTTAATTCATCAATTATTCCAAAACCATAGAAAACAATAAATGAATCAAGTTTCTCGGATAGATGCGTTATACTTTATAATCTGGTTTTAAGAGTAGCACCAACGATGCTTTCATGGCCGATACAATACTTTTGGTTGATTAAAGTCTGAAACGTTTTTTTTTTTTTTTACAATATTAGGGAAACAAGCAATGACCAGATTATTGTTGAATGTTGCAGGGAAGACATTACACCATTTCCCTCTGCCGTTTTGTCATCAAGATGTCTTCACCAATGTCTAGGAGCATTAGCATCCCACGACCTAAATTCCCTTTCAGATGTGGACATCAACACCAAATTCTAACCATCCAACGTGATTTAAAATTGGCATGCAGAACATGAATCCATCGCACCTTAAATAAATAAAGGTCTAGCAAAAATTGATTCAGAATAGTCCTTTTCTTTTGCAATATTGCACACATTTACATTTGGGTGACAATTGGAGATTAGTATATTACAGCTCTATTTTGTTTCAGTGTATGACATCCAGATCACCAGTCGGAGCCAAACATGGGAATATTGGCTGATTCCGGTATCTGGCCAAATGATTGGTGCATCTCTAGTTTATTTTAATCTGCAGCAGCTTACGAGTGGTAACTTCTGCTCTTTTTGTGTTTTTTTTTTTGTCCAGTCAAACTTAACTGAAGTCGGGGGTCTGCAACAGTCTATTCCTGCAGGGGTGAAGCTGGAGACTGTGATGGAGCAGCTGCAGAGGCACCAAGGAGCTAAACTGGAGATGAACATGCAGGAGAAACATCTTCTTCAAGCTCAGTTCCTCTTGGCTCAACAAGCCGCTGCCGCAAGAGCGTCTGACTGTAGACCGAACTTCGTTCTATTTGGGAAAGCAGATGAACAGATCCACCGAACCACCCAGCATGCTTTGAGAAACCCTCTGAACAAGACGGAGCCAAAGCAGGAGAACGAAGACTCTGACAGAGAAGAGCAAGAGATGTTGGAGCCTGAGGAGGAGGATGAATTGGAAAATGAGGGAGATGAGAAGAAAAGACTCCCACTGGTTTCACGCTTCCAGCCATATTCCACATCCCTGCCAGTTGCCATGGAGCAAATATCTGAGCCTTCACCTTCAGCAGTAAAAGAGGAGCAGGAGGAGAAGAACCTGTCGCCTCCTGCGGGTCAAACCAGATTTACGTCACCCAACGGCCTTGCTGACTGGGGCTACGATGAGCTGTTCAAACAGGTATGTTATACAGGATTTTGGTATCCAGAAAGTGCGTTAACTTTTATATTACTGCAGATGTCTATTGCAAGAGTGTCCTCATCTTTAAAGGCAACGCAAACATCTTCGACTGCTGTTTTTAGTTTGTGTATGCTCTGTCTTGCATTATTAATTATTGACTTCCTCTGGCTGAGAGTCAGGCGGAATGGCGCTGTTCTGTCCCATAAAGAGGATGGAACACGTCCCTTTTGGCAGGACGCCTAAGCTTTGATGGTGTTTAATTACTGACCAGACCACAGATCGTCTGCCTTTCTTCAGCTTGTGCCTCGATCATTCGGTTGAAAAAAGAAAACCAGCCCCTTTATACAACAAGCTGGGTTAATTGTTCTTGGCTGTGGTCCAGTTAAAACTGTGCAAAGACGCCAGTCCGGGTCAAAGGAGGGGGGTCTGAAATGAGAGCAGAGGATTAATGAAATTGCCTCAGGTGTGAATTTGTGGCCGAGGTTGGCCTCCGGCGTTCACTACTGTATCCGTGTGATAATATTTAATATTAGAAGGAAATCTGATATCCGAAGCTATTGTTGATGATTATGCTTCCCAGATATTTTGAGATCTTCTAATAAACAAGGCGTCCATTTTTCCTTCCGTATGAAGACTTTCTTGATTGGCTCTTCTCTGCATGTTCCCCTTGAAAAGGCCTCATGTCAATATAACACATTATGATTAATGAGGCCAGTGGGTGGAGGGACAGCTGGGTTGGTGACTTTCAGCATGAAAACAGCTACTTATGTTTTCCTGCTTTAATTTCACTGGAGCAAAAGGTTCTTAGGGGGTTTATACACAAATTGTTCACTTTCGGGGGGGAAACACGACCTTGTTATTTTTTTGAGGTTTTCAAATCAAGTAGGATTTTTTTTAAACCCATCAAAATGAAAGACAGGACTGCCTTATATTATGCATCAAAGCATTTCCATAACCTGAGATATTTATTCAAATCCCAAATATTGTATATCAAACTACATGCTGTTGGTTGCTGTGTATAGACTGAAAAATGGTGGGAGGTCTCAGTTTTGATCTGTTTTTAATGAAGGATTTAGTATTTGACCTGCCAGCTGATCAAGAGAAAACTGGCCAGTTTCGATCTCTGGTTGATTGATTGGTACGTCTCTATCCGTTATTATTCTTACCAAAGGTCATGGATGGCTTAGATAATCTTGGCTTGTAAACTAAATGACGTACATAATTTCAATCCATTAAGTCAATCCAGTGAGAATATGTTCGCTTAAAACAGACCAGCTGACCCAATTTAGAACATTTATCATTTTTAATTAAAACAAGTAATGAAATCTTAATTTTTGGTTATGAAAACAGATTAACTACATATATGTGAAATATCTCAGAACTTATCTGATAATAAATGTACACAAGGGATTTGCTTTCAGTTAGCTGTCAAGATTTGCATCGTGTGTGATGCACTTAGCACCTTCGCCAATTCATGCCCACAGTTCGTCATTTCATCCCTCTCCACTTATACTGTGTACCTGTTAACAAACCATTTAACATCCTTGGACTGAAACCATTGCATGTTTTTTTTTTCTTCTTCTTTGTATTTCAAGAATTATGGAGATATATCATCTTAAAAATTCTCAAATCTGACATTTTTAATTCCATATTTTCTGAAAACTCTATAATACCCTGTTTCTGTTTATTTTGGCTCTGATTCCCATTTGGACAGGTCCATGTTTATAAAATATAGTAGATTAAATACCCTGATCACACCGAAATGACTCTAAGCAACCACCTGCTGGTAGATATTATTAGAGTTGCATTACCACATTTCAGACTGAGTAAAATATTTAAAAAAATCACATTAAATGGCCAGTTATCAAAGTGGATAGGTTCACATTCACGTTAGGTCAGTATGCAATTTCAGAATTTATGCGCAAAAAGACCCACATTACCAAGGAACGAACTTTGGATGCCAGAGATTGGAATTGGCCATGTTTCCGTTAATTGGGTTTGATCAGTGATCGGTAGGTAAAATATGAAAAAATATGATCCCCACCCCCCATTTATCAAATTTACTTAATGCACTAAGAAGGTTTTAATTTAGTTTGATCAAATTCAGATAAAGGTAAGGGACATATAGCGTGGCAAGGCTCTCACTGGAGATAACAAGGCTTATTTTTATAAGAGGTAATGAGTTAGTGAAATGACATTAGATTTTTCCAGTGTTTGCAATAATTTGTAAAATGCATAAATGAAGAGATAAATGTCTAAGGTCATTTGCAGTAACATTCCTTACACACATACGAGGCAAATTAAAATATTTAACATTCGTTTTGAAAAGATATCGTTCAAACCACAAATTAAATTGTTTTCTGAGCTACATGCTGAATGCTATCAGAGCTCCCAGGCCAGCATGTGTGAAAGCTCCTGGAGCAATTAACCAAAGACTCTTTGTTAATAGAGCTGCAGTTGGTCTCACTTGCTCATCAATAAGAGGGGGAAGGGTTTCATTTCGGTTGATAGTTAAAAGGAACGGGATGTTTATCTACCTTCAATGGGCTTTTTGCTGGCATCCTTTTTATAAGAAATTCCAAGTTGAGTCAACAGCTGTGCAACCAGAGGGACACCCTGTGTGTGTGTTGTGGATACAGTGTACTGTTGAGCCAGTTTAACCCCTGAAAACAGGGAAATAGTTTCTTTTATGAGGGTCCATTAAACATAGTCTCCTGCAGGATAACTGCAGAAGGCTACATGGCGATGGACAGTGCAGTTAAAGTGCCAACAGACAAGAGTCAACATGTATTTCACCAAACCAGTTGATTATTAATAAAAATAAAAAAAACCTTGCTGTACTACAATAAGGCCAAATGCTTAAAGTAGATAGGTTCAAGTAATGTATTAATAAAATGGTTGGCTAAATGATTACTCGGTTTAAATGGTTGATGGAGTTCAAATGGCTTTTGTGATAGAAAAAAATGTTGACGCACTGAAGTAATGAGTACCTTAAAAATACCACTGTTGGAACAACATTTACTGAAACATTTAAAACTAAAATGTATAGCACTATCTAACTTTTTTATTTTTAAGAAGAAATGATTTCCACAGTAAAATAACATTAAGTAAATTTTACATATATTGTAACTCTAAACCTAAGTGTTAATAGGTCAGGCGATGGGTACCGCCTTCAGTCAGCTGCTTAAACCAAATGAAGTGTTGAAATGGTGTTACCCTACGAAGAGCGATATGTGGCTCTCCCTTTATTTCTATAAAGAGCCCCTTTTTAGCCAACCGACAAGCACTTTCAGCAACAGGTGGGGGAGGGGCTACGGTACGTAAGTCCGTCCTCGTCACTCCAGTTTATTATCTAGTTTTCCTAAGAGTGCGTGTTAAACGCGCACCTGTCAAACTTGCAGGTTACACTTCCTCTGGTTAAAGTTTTAGCCACAAGCGTCGCAACAAGTAGGCACAGCCGAGTTTTGACTGGGCATGTCCATTGTGGTATGATGATTGTAACAGACAAAGGAGAAGAAATTCACCTTAACAGAGCTCACTACATATGATTGGGTACCAAAACAACCCCCTTTACTGCCGC
This sequence comes from Girardinichthys multiradiatus, assembly GCF_021462225.1. Lineage (NCBI taxonomy): Eukaryota > Metazoa > Chordata > Actinopteri > Cyprinodontiformes > Goodeidae > Girardinichthys > Girardinichthys multiradiatus. The sequence goes on along the minus strand of NC_061795.1, from coordinate 22,671,035 downwards.
GATCCTCAGGAAGTGGCTGACACAGTCAATCCAACCGCAGCGCTGCCAGGAAGGAGGACAGCTAGCATTGTTGAACCTTTTAAAGAAAATAAGAGATCGGCATCTCTATAGTAAAGGCTGATTGATGCAGTTTTGCTGCATTCCTGGCAAAGCCAGAAAAATCAAACATCGTGGTGGCCACCATGACCATAAAATCCGGTATGGCTACCATGCATTAAGAAGTTATCATAATCCGTGGCAATAAACTGGGTGTTTTTTTGTAGATGTGTAACTATATGAATTGGTCAAAAATAGAACTGTAAAACGAAAACAATTAAGGGACTCTGCACATCAACCAGTGGCTGAATCAGGTGCATCCAATTTCTGCTTTTACAACTGTATAACCTCTTCAAATGAACGTGTTTCTACATTTTTAATAATACATTGTTACCGGCATGTTTTGCTAGTTGTGGTTACTGAGCATAACGACCTCCTGCTGGTTTTCCAGATTAATGTGAGCCGAAGCTCCATGGTTGGTAGAACCCAGCATTTTAAATCGCGTGTCAAAGACGTCGTTTTTGACCAAATATTTGCGAAGTGTGGGGAGATTTGCCCAGACAGGTGACCTGTTAGTGGGAGGTGGGATTAACCCTAAAAGGAACGTTTCTGTAAATCTGCAAACAAAAGACACTCCTGCGTTTATCACAGTGATGCAGCTGTTAATTGTGTCCCAGTGTTTTCAGTTTGAATTGTTTTTACCATCAACACAATGAGCGTTACGGTTGAACCTGGAGTTAACTGATTAATGGTTCCCAGGCTGGAAAAATTCAGATCATTAGCCTCGAATCACGTCTTGTTGCCACATTAAACATTAAAAGACCGGAAATATTTGTGTAAGACACGCAACAATATAATTGCTAAACAAACTGCCTTTGAGAAAAGTCTACTGTTATGAATAATCACAAAGACAATCTTTTGGAGGATTTAATACAGCCAAATACATAAACATGTTTTGTTGCCTGGAACACAAATGCTTGTTTTAATCTACAACATGATAATCTAAACACAGAAATGACCTGTATGGCTCCGACAGGCATTGGTCCTACCCTGGCAAATCACCCAGAAAGCAGTGAAACCAAGGCTTTGTGATGTCAAAACAGGAACAATGTTAGGGAAAAGCTGAATTAAATTGATGCTGTGGAAAAACATACAGTCTGTCAGCTTTTAGTTTTAAAGCTTGCATCATAATAAAGCTTTCAGAGCTAGAAAATGAGCTCAGCAGGCTTTTCTGCACAGTTGCACTCACACCGCCCTAACATATTTAACCTTTTAATGTCTTGCTGGTTGCTTGGGTTGGTGGGGGTGGTAGGTGGGTGTGGGTGGGGTGGTTGCGATTAAAAAATAACACGCGACACTTTAAACTTCCCAGAGAGCCTAATTCATTTAATCTCCCTCTTCTTTGTTCATTAGAAGCCTGATTTGGATGCCTTCAGGTTTTTCCAGCACTAATTATCAAAAAAACTTTCTTAGCACAAACAGACATTAATAGAAAAGTGAACGTTAATTTATCCATCGTTTCATGAACATATCTGTTCTGATGGGTTCTGTTTGGTTTTTAGGCCTGACCAGCATTGAATACTATCCTAATAAATACTAAATACCTAAGTCGATTAAAGAGATAAGAAATGGATTAATATTAAATGTGTACTTTGTCTTAAATGAAATGAATGATGAATTATATAATGAATAACATAACAACATTGCATATAGTACCAAGTATTCAGATTTTATAGGTTTCAAATTTCAACTAGTTTCAGGTGCTTTGCAGTGCTGTTAAAGTATTTGCCCCCTTTACAGATTTCTTTCCTTCTTTTGGTCACAGTTAAATGTTTCACATTATCAAACTAACTATAATGTAAAAGATAAGCAGAGTAAATACAAAAAGCAGTTTTCAAATATGACTTCATTAATTTAGGGAAAAGATAATACAAACCAACCTAGCCCTGTGTAAAAACAAAATCACTTGTCTTGTTAAATAATAAATCACCTGTGATTAAACTACATTTTTTTTGGTTCTCTACTATGATGCTGCTTTAACAGGTTGTCTTCCCAAAACACTGATAAAGACACAAATTACTGTAGCTCTTTAAGAGACTCTTCTGTGTTATTTCCCAAAACCAGACCGAACAAACTGAGCTCTCAGCAGAGACAGTCCCATGCTGTAGGATGAGGTACGATGGCTTCTCTTCACATTGTTGAAGCTTGATTTTCCTAAGAGAGCTGCTGTAGGTCCCAGGGTACAGACCCATCTATAAGCAGCAGGAAAGGATTTAATGGCCTTCGAAGATGGTGAAACCAGACTGTAAAAACTGGTTTAAACATGCCTTCTTTTGAATTCTCTCTGTTCAGGCTTTGATTTTTGTTTTGATGTACATTGTCATGGGATATGTCTTATAGCAACCACACCCACTGAGCTGAATTTTCCACTGGTGCACATCGGTGAATGTAAAGACTCGTTCAAAAGGTTATTGTTAGAAACTGATGACATTTGATAAAAGTCTGAATATTTAGTGTCAACAACAAAAATAACCCCACAAACCAATAACCACAGTTTTTGCTTTCATTACAGTTGAAATTAGGTGTAACTATTATTTGTAGACAAACAGAAACTGACTAAACTAACAAAATAAAGTACAGTCTAGACTGATTTGTCTGAAACATCATAGGATACAATAGATATAAAAGAAGCTGCCAAAATCCCAGGTTTTTATGATGTATAAAGTTGACACCAAGATAAATCCTTTGAGAAGTTTTTCTACTTTTTAATGTGACGTATAACCTGTACAACGCAATAAAAAAAACCCAACTGAAATACTTGAGAAGAAATAAAGAAACTAACGTAAAGTGATTTTATAAGTTTATACAAACTCCAGGGATGTTCACAAGTCACTTTCCCCAAGTCAGAGTCCCAAGTCTCTAATGAGTAAAATAAACATTTTCTCATTAAATTCTTGGCATTTAGTGCACTTCTACCCCTGCATCGCCGTGGATTAGGATTCCAAACCTGTGCTGTTTGTCCTTAGGCCTCACATACCAGCTTCCTTTCACTCTTCATTACATCAGATAAAAACTGTTCCTAAGACTGGAGTCTCAGACCAGGAGTCCAATCAAGTCTCAAGTCTTTAGAGAACAAGTAAAAGTCAAGTCGGAAGTCTTTTATTTTTCTACTTAAGCCCGACTCAAATTGGAGTCTCAAACCCGAGTCGCCGTCTCTAACTGTTGAAACACATTTTTGTTTCAGCTGTCAGTCTTTTGGTAGGACTCTTTAAACACGACACATCCTGACTTGGTAATATTTACCCACACTTCTTTGCAAAAACGTTCCAAATTTGTCCGAGCCCTCTTTAGGTCAGCCCATAGAATCGCATTCAGTCTAAGGTTAGGCAAAACTGTCACTGTGTTCTGGTTTTGTTGGTTTGGGTTTATGATTCGGGCTGTTGTCATGCCGAAAGATGAAGCTCTCTTCATCTTCAACTTTGTAGCAAAAGCCTGCAGGTTTTGTGCCAACATTATAATTCCCGCCACATTATCTAAGGTGCTTTTCCAGTGAAACAAAAACACCCCCGAAGCATGATGCTGCTACCACCATACCTCACTGGATATTTGGTCATTTATTTGGGTGGTGCTGTTCTTGTGCCAAACATTGTTTTTGGAATAATGACCAAAACGTTCCGCCTTGATTTCATCAGACTAGTACATTTTTTGGGCAACTTGAAATATGTTTTTGCAAAGTTTAGCTGGATTTAGGTGTTTGTTTTTGTTAAAAAAAATAAATAAATAAAAACTTCTTCCTTGCCATCCTATTGCCCAGCTTGGACCACAGATGTGAAACTTCAGTCCATAAGGACTCTGTAGAACTCGATGCATGGCTGCAATGGCTACTTGCTAAGAAGGCATTTCAGCCATTTGTCTCGGGTGTGTTGGACCAAGGTCACATCTATAAGTTGCAGGACACTGGTCCTATGAGGAATATAAGACATTGTTGTCACATGTAGGCTACTACTGAGCCAGTAGTGGAAATTCCTTGAGCTCTTTTAAAGCTGCTCCAGGTCTCTTGGCAGCCTCCCTGACCAGTTTCATTCTTGTCTTTTCATCAGTTTTGGAGGAATGTTAATTTCCTGGATATATTACTGCTGTGCCATATTGTTCTGCTTGATAACAGCTTTTACTGTGTTTCATGGCAGATCTGTGCCTTGGAAATTCCTTTATGCTCTTGGCCTGACTGAGATTGTTGACAAGGAGATCCCCCACCATGGCTTTTCCTTCAAGATGCAACTCAGCAGTCAGTTGTCACAAAATGTCCACTAGAACAACATAACTTCAGTTGGGATTGTTCAGAGCTACTTTACATGATTGCAGGGTTGTACTGGCTACTATTTGCAGAACTGAAAGATATCTTCATCTTTTATACCTCGGACTTCCAGCCTTGTGCTGAAATGCTCTGGCTGCAGCTGTGCCAGTGATGAACAGGAAATTAGACATGCCGTGTGTTGCTCTGTTTTAGTAATTAACTCATATTGAGGTTTTAGGAGTACAAAATGGCTGTAAGTAAAGTAAAGTTCCTGGCGATTGGGGGTTGCAGCAGCCTGTCTGTCTGAAAGGTCAGCGCTCTGCACTGGGAATGTAAAGTTTGGGCTGTTTGCAAAGACAGGGTTTGCATACCTTCATAAATTGACAGAGCTTGATCATTGAGTTTTTGCAGCAGCTTTAAGCTTTGCTTTATAATAACTTTGCTTAAGAAAAAAGTAATCCTGCCCAAAAGAATAGCTTCATGTCAAGTTTTTTGTTGAGGAATATTTTGATTTATTATTCATTTTTTCAACACTTTGATCTGCAACAGTGTAATTTCAACTAATTTAATTAGATTTGTGATTCCTTTATTTGACACATAAAACTAGCTCCGAGCTGGGTGTTCATCGGTCCACCGTCAGAAAAACCATCTACAAATGGAAGATGTTCAGGACAGTCTCCACTCTCCCCAGGAGTGGCCGTCCCCCAAAGAACACACCAAAAGGACAATGCACTGTCCTAGAAGAGGTGGAAGAGAAAGCTGTGATTAGACAGAATACCTGCATAGTTTGTTTGTGTTTCAGTACACTTGAGTCGGTTTTTTTAAAATATGGCTTTATCTCTGCAAATTGTCAGAAATTAATGATATAGAAAAAAAAAAAAAAACCATTACATAATGGGGGAAATGATCAGTTAACCATGAGGGTGTGGTGGCAGAACAGACCTCGGGTTTCCAATAATGAATAGGCAGACAAGTCTGAGTTCTTTTTGCATATTAAAAAAAAGAAGAATATTAACCTAGTTTGTAACCTAATGAATTTTGTTTTTCCTGCCTGCTTAGCTAAACTTGGTTGGAAATCAACTTTCAAACCTACAGGTAATAAACTGAAGTGATGTGTGTATCTGCAGAGAGGAAGCAGCATCTGGACAGAGGAAACTGATGGAGCAAAAGCGAGAGGAGAGCCATCTAGAGACTTTGCAAAGGTTGGATGCTGTTGGAATTTAAAACAATGAATGTAAAAAATCACTGAGTTCAATGGTTTGTTGCTTTTTCTTTTGCAGCTTTATGAACTGGATAATGATCCCCAACGGAAGGCGTTTCTTGATGAACTCTTTGTCTTCATGCAGAAACGAGGTCATTTTTTATTTAATTTTTTTCTGTTTTGAGAAGCAGATTTATGTTTCTTCTTTTCAAAGTCAGTTTCAAACCACTTAGTTACGGTGATACAGTGTTTTGCAACAGTACTGATATCCTTTTAAACATTTTCTCACATTACGGCCATAAACTTCAATGTGTTTTATTGGGACTTTATGTGATAGACTAACAAAAACTATCATTGTCCACTTATCAGATTTTCTTTGTGAAAAAGTGTATAAACCATGTACCATTTTCAGTCTACTTCATTGTACTGTGCATCACTTTGTATTGGTCTATAAATATAAAATCCCAATAAAATGCATTTAAGTTTGTGATTGTCTGATAACAAATGGGCAAAATTCAAGTGGTGTGAATACTTTTGCAAAAATGACTATTGGCCAAATTAGAAATGCTTTTTTTAAATACAGGGGTGAATGCTGTTGGACCTGTGGAGTGTGTGTTTGTCCCAGCCAGGTGTTCAGTTCAGGCACAAAGTAATCGTATTTCTATGGCTGCGTTTTTAGTCCAATAATTGGCTTTGCTCCAAATCAGGATTAGAGGGGTTAGCTGTCATCCAGGGTGATTTACAGACCTGGTTGGCTCCACTACCCGCCTCCCACCGCAATCAAATGAAAGCGACAACATAAGCTGCTGCTCCCCACCCCCCTTCAATCTAAAATGAGCTTCATTGGTCGAGTCAATCCGCATGGATTATACAAGTTAAACCTCATTACCCAACACTGACCTAAGGTCGTCAGGTGTGTTGATCAGAAAATGTTCTCAACCTGCCCTTCCCTCTTGCCCTCCTCTGTTAATAGTCTCTACTAACAAAACAATCATGGTTAATTTCAACTAATCGTCTGTAGTTTTCTTTACATCCATTCTTTTCTGTATGCAGGAACCCCTGTGAACCGCATTCCCATCATGGCGAAACAGGTGTTGGACCTGTACAGGCTTTATAAGCTTGTGACAGAGAAGGGAGGGCTGGTGGAGGTTATTAACAAGAAGCTCTGGAGGGAGATCACCAAAGGTCTCAATCTGCCCACCTCCATCACCAGCGCAGCCTTTACCCTGCGCACTCAGTATGTCTTTTTTATTTATTTTATTTTTTACACAAATTAAATTGTTGTTCAATCAGAACAGATAATTGGATTCATCATATGGAAGCTTTATGACTGAATTTTTATGTTAATACAATCCATTCTGTGGATTTGGTATGAATTTTTAAGAACTTAAGTGCAAAAGAACAGGAAAACTTCAACATTTTTAGATTAAATGTCTCAAAGCGAAGCAACTGGACTTTTAATCCACGTCAACATAAAGGACTGAGTTGAGGTTCGTGTTCTGGTTATTTGGCCCCTTCGCTACTTTAATACATTTGCAGTTTTAGTCATTTTATAGCTGAATTTTTTAGGTAGACGGTACTATTTTTATTCTTGTAGTGGACTTGTGGTTTTAATACACTCACCGGCCACTTTATGAGGTACACCTGTCCAACTGCTTGTTAACGCAAATTTCTAATCAGCCAATCACATGGCAACAACTCAATGCATTTAGGCATGTAGACATGGTCAAGACGATCTGCTGCAGTTCAAACCGAGCATCAGAATGGGGAAGAAAGGTGATTTAAGTGACTTTGAACGTGGCATGGTTGTCGGTACCAGACGGGCTGGTCTGAGTATTTCAGAAACTGCTGATCTACTGAGATTTTCTCGCACTACCATCTCTAGGGTTTACAGAGAATGGTCTGAAAAAGAGAAAATATCCAGTGAGCGGCAGTTCTGTGGGCGCAAATGCCTTTTTGATGCCAGAGGTCAGAGGAGAATGGCCAGACTGTTTAGAGCTGATAGAAAGACAACAGTAACTCAAATAACCACTCGTTACAACCAAAGCATGCAGAAGAGCATCTCTGAACGCACAACACGTCGAACATTGAGGCGGATGGGCTACAGCAGCAGAAGACCACACCGGGTGCCACTCCTGTCAGCTAAGAACAGGAAACTGAGGCTACAATTCGCACAGGCTCATCAAAATTGGACAATTGAAGATTGGAAAAACGTTGCCTGGTCTGATGAGTCTTGATTTCTGCTGAGACATTCAGATGCTAGGGTCTGAAACATGAAAGCATGGATTCATCCTGCCTTGTATCAACGGTTCAGGCTGGTGGTATAATAGTGTGGGGGGATATTTTCTTGGCACACTTTGGGCCCCTTAGTACCAATTGAGCATCGTGTCAACGCCACAGCCTACCTGAGTATTGATGCTGACCATGTCCATCCCTTTATGACCACAGTGTACCCATCTTCTGATGGTTACTTCCAGCAGGATAACGCGCCATGTCATAAAGCATGAATAATCTCAGACTGGTTTCTTGAACATGAGAATGAGTTCACTGGACTCAAATGGCCTCCACAGTCACCAGATCTCAATCCAACAGAGCACATGTTTTTGTGGGGGTTTTTTTATGTGTTGGTGCAATTCCTTTTTTTTTTTTTTTTTTAAAGTTCTTAAATTGTGTCCATTTTTAACTTCGACCATGAGAATTAGGATTAGGTGATTGGCTATGATTAACTATTAAAGAGTGCCAATGGGCAAAAACTAACCAAGTTAGTGACTTTAATTAAGATTACCAAGTCAGGGCACCAGCTCATTGTCAGGAAACATTAGCCAAACAGCTCTCAGTTTCTCAGTTGTTTAATAAATACCTGCCTAGTGAGGTGTGGTATTATGGAACAATAGATGAAAGAGTGAATTCGAGCACTAGCGTTCTCAAACCACAAACCCTGCACACAGATACAGAATAAACTCGGATAACTCCTCACCGGAGTATTTTTTAAAATAAGTAATTCAGCTTAAAGTTAAAAATACTTCAGTCAACAAACCCTTTCTCTAAACTAGTAACATTCAACTAAACTACTACGTCAAAATGAAAGAATAAGGAAAAACAAATCTGAACAAATCCCAATCACCAATAAAATCATGCAGTGATGCCACAGCTGAGTGTGAATATGTTCAAGAACCAACATTTGTTTTGAGGAATTTGGCATTATGTTCAAATGAAGTTTAAAACTAATAAAAAAAAACAACAGTTGCTATGTGTTCAAACAACCAGCAGAATTAATGGTTGCTACCGTTTTAGCCTTAAAAGGGCTTTACCGTTGGGGATAAGGGAGACAGAATTTAGCAAATTCATAAGGATTATGCACATATTTTATGCAGATTAATTAGAGGACAGGAAGGTAAAACACAGTTAAAATGGAATGAGTTCCAGGTACAGGAGTAAAGGGACTCTTTACCAGTCATTAACTTTACAAAACAAATTTGTATCATTAACTACAGTGGCCTGTTAACACTCTGAACCACAATAGGGCCAGTGAGTTGCCTGGTGGTGGTGCTCTCACTCTAGCGGCTGGAACGAGAGTCTGCTCGTATTCTTGCAGACCTGTAGTTTCAATGCCATCTTCTTCAGGCAGTGGAGGGGAAACTGCTTCGTCGATGTAATTAGGGACACCGTCTCTTCCTAGGGAATCTATAATCAGACAGACAGATTCAGGCTGCTACTCTTAATTTCGGCCGAGATACAGTTACGATACACAAACAGCTTATCATATTTTACATTGGGTCCAAGGTTTTTTCATTTGCTGCAGGCAAAGAGAAAGAAATACTGCTGCACCTATGATTTTTTTGTTTTTTTGTTTACCTTATTAAATCACGGTGAGTCTGGCTGTGAAACTCCTCCTGTTATGAAAACGGGTTAGTACCACATACTTCAGTATTAATATATAATTATTTCTTTTCTGCACAACATAAAGAAACGCACCGTTGTGAAGTGGTAAGCCAGGCGTATTATCAATCGGAACAAACTGCCAGGAGACTTCTCAATCTTCAGTCTTTTGCTTTTTATTAACAAAATGCCCTCGGCCCAAATCATTCAGTTTTTTCATTGTTTAATAACATCAAGTCTTCTCTGTCTCCCTTAAACTAGTTCTTTTTTCTTCTACTGCCTGTAGGCACAAAGAATTTAAACTTGATAAGTTTTATTAAATATGAAAAGAAAGTGAAATACATCAAAGAAATGGCATTAAATTGCCAAGCACACTAAAATCAACACAGAAAATGAAAGTTACTTCAGTGTGGCCCCCTCCCCCTAATTTATTTGCCTCCATACACCTTCCACCAACTTCCCTGTCTCTGCTAAAGAAATAGATCACCGCAGCATGATGCTGCCACCTCCATATTTTGTCATAAGAATGGGTGTGTTCAGGGTGATGTGCACTCTTAGCTTTCTGGCACATATAGCTTTTTGCATGTCGACCAAAAGGTAAAATTTTGGTCATTCCTTCCAAATGTTTGCCTTGTCATCTCTGTGGCTTATTGCCAACTTTAAATAGAACTCCTTATTGCTTTCTTTCACCAGCGGCTTAAATAAATTACAAAACTGTCGAGACAAAATTATCCCTAACTTTTTACACATTAGATGTTTTTTTTTTTTTTTTGTATATTGTATTTATTTGCTATCTTTCTTGGAAAATTTTTCCTTGTAGGTATATGAAATACCTGTACGCGTTTGAGTGCGACAAGAAGGGTCTGAGCTCTCCGGGTGAGCTGCAGGCGGCGATCGACAGTAACCGCAGGGAAGGTCGACGGCCCAGCTACACCGGCAGCCTCTACCGCTACTCTCCTTCCCAGAGTTCTGCTCCACATTCCCTCCTGTCCTCACCTACGGTGCAAACTACCCCAACCACACACAATGGCATGAACATGTCTGGCAGTCCAAATTTAAAAAGAAGCTCAGGTAGGCCAGAGGGTTGTACCCAACAGCATTGAGGTTAAAATATTAAGTTTGATGTAAAACTAGGAGATTGATACTTTTGTTTGTTTTTGGAATCTTTTGTCAATTCTGGGCATCTGGTATTTCACTCCTTTAGTTTTCTTTTTAAATCAGTAATTTCACCTTCTTATTTTTAATTAGACGATCCTTCCACGCCTGTAATATCCAGGCCCATGGCTCTGAGCCACCATCAGCAGCCCAGTCATCCCAATCAGCTCGCACAAGCCGCCACATTGGAGCAACTCAGGGAGAGGCTGGATCGAGCAGCAGGTGGAGCTCCAGTAGATGGTCCGGAGAAGAAAATGATGCGGCTTGCGGAGGAGCAGCAGCGCCTCATGCAGCAGGCCCTGCAGCAAAACCTGCTGGCGGTGGCCTCCCACTTCAACCCCATGAGCCTCAAGCTCAACAATGGGCATGGTGTGTCATTTCTGCTGCCGTGTTTCCTTATCACAGCTGAGTGTTTTCGGATAACCACATGGAATGTCTGTTATTATTTGCCATCTTTGTGTTGCAGAAAAGAAAAAGGACTTGTCACTGAGCATCTCTACTAATGGACCAGCAAGTATCAGTGTATCTGTGGAGGTTAATGGTACAGTTTACTCAGGTCAGTTGTGAAACATGCAGTGCCTTGCAAAAATAGTCATGCATCTTGAGCTTTTTAACCTTTTTTTTGTCATGCAAATGCTTTCTGAAGGCCTCAGAGGTTTGTTAGGAGAACATTTAAGAACAAACAGCATCATGAAGACTAAGCAAAACAGCGGACAGGTTAGGGCAAAAGTTGTGGAGAAGCTGAAAGCAGGGTTAGGGTATAGAACAATGTCCCAAGCTTTGGAGATCTCTGAGCACTTTTTGCTATCCATCATCCAAAAATGGAGAGCGGATGGCACAGCTGCAAACTGACCATGTTTAGTGTCAATGTTCTCCTGGGAAGTGAACCTCCACCCCAGTCTCTAATGTTTTGCTGTCTCTAGCAGATTGTCCTCTAGTATTTCCCAGTATTAATCTCCATCAAACTACCCATCAACACCAACCCGCTTTTTTGTCTCGACTGCCAGCAGCATGATGCTATCAACATGTTTTATGTTGGGGACGGTGTGTGGACGTCTTATGGCTTATTTCAACAAAGGCTTTCTTGTCCATCTTGTAAAACAACCAGCTGTAGATCTCTGCAGCTCCTCCAGAAGTACCATGGACCTCTTGGCTGCTCCTCTGAGTAATGCTCTCCTTGCCAGTTTAGGTGGATGACCGTATCTTGGTAGGTTTGCAGTTGTGCCATGCCTGTTCCAGACCTCTGTGTGACGTTTAAAACTCTGGATTTTGTTTTATAATCTAAACCCACTATAAACCTCTCCAGAACCTTCTCCCTGACCTGTCTGCTGTGTTCCTTGGTCTTCATAATGCTGTTTGTTCACTGATATTCTCTAACAAACCTCTTGGCCTTCACAGAACAGCTGGATTTATACTTGGATTAAATTACACACAGGTAACATTGTTTACTAACTTGATGACTTCAGAGGGCAGTTGGTTGCGCTGGATTTTATTTAGGGGTATCGGAGCAATGAGCGCTGAATACAATGCCAAATAAACTAAAACGATGTTATTTTACCTCCACTCTATAATTATTTTTTTATTTTAGCGCATAAAATCCCAATAAACTACATTTATTGTTTGTGGTTGTAATGTAAAAAAGAATGTAGGTTCAAGGGATAGGAATGTTTCCCAGGCAATGTAAACTGCTGTTCAGGACAAAGTTTACTTGGTGTTTGCACAGATTTATCAGATCTCACCCTCCAATCTTATTTCCGTAACGCAGGGACGCTGTTGGCCCAGAAGTCGGCTGCTCCCGTGTCATCGCAAACCATCACTCCGGCTGGAACAAGCGGCTTCAGCGCCCTCTCCTCGTCTCACAGTCCATCCTCTTCATCTTCCACCTCCTCAAAGGGACCAAATTAAAGCTTTTTAAATCTGTCTGTAGTGCACCCAATATGCGTCTCTTATCTAAAGAGTGAGAAGTTCAGGGAAAAATAATCTGTCAAGCAGGAAAGCATCTTTCTTTTTTGCTCAACCACTTTTGAACTACTCTGACAGCTCATTATTACAAATTATGTCTTCAAAATAATTTGTGTCAAGTTGACAATAGTGTTTAACTTAAGGGCCTTCAAATAAATCTAGATTCAGATCAGTTTACTATAGTGCCTGTTAGAGTATTTTGTTCTTTAATATAGAGGAATTGTTGTCTAAAAAACTTGACTTGGATTGTTATGAATTGTGCAGAATACACAGTGAACATCATTGGGTTTTATTTACATTATTAATGAATTACACTTCATTAGGATTTGTTTGCATAATGATCCATAGAAGAATGTAGTTGCTGAAGTGCAGCTAACGGAGACCAAAAAGCCTTAGCTCAGTGTCAAAGCATCTGTCTTCAGCTGTTTTGCTGATGCCTCTTGTATCGCTTCTGGTAGTTCATCTTGATTGATGCTTTATACTTTTCATTGAGGATTTCAGATAGTATGCAGAAAACCAGCTTTCACTGGAACATAGCATCATAAGACGCTTGAGTGTGTAGACTGGATGAATTATTTCATGTTGTGATCTATTTACCATTTTTTTTTTTTTTAATCATTTGTGTTTAAACACTTATTTCCTGTCAGCTGTGAGAGTGAGACAATGAATATGCAGGGAACTATTTGTAATGTTGAAGTGGTGCAACATTTACCTCAGTTGTCTTCCCATGTTGGTATGTTTCTCAGACTTGTTTATCTGCTAATGTGTTGCTGTGTTTGTATAAAAACAGAGAATTTTTTTTTAATGACCTCCTGTTTTAGAAAGGTGAACACTGACAGATTACTACCTCATTCTGCTAGAAATATGCAATGCTGCATGCAGCGTGTGTTCGTTTAGCCACGAGCTAAAAACAGTCTGTATGTGGACAATCAAATGGACATATCTTCCAGAGCTGCTTCCAGAGCTACATTGGCATTTACCTCTGTGCTGGTCCTGAGTTGAATATTATGTTTAGATATGCAGCCATGAGAAATAAAACGATGCGTGGGGTTGGAAAAACTCTAAATTGGTAAATCAGATGGAGATGGTGAATTTATTCTGTTTTAAGTCAAAGATTGTATAATTCTTTTTTTTATGTAGCAGTGAGATACTCTTGTTTTGTTTATGTTGCCCTGTGATAAACTGGCAAACTGTCCAGTGTATACTGGAGAAACCAGCGCCCTATAAGGACAAGTGGGAATAGATGATGGATGGTGTGATCATTTTTTCCACCAATGAGATGTCCCCTGGTGAAATGAATCTATGGAGAATTATCACTTAAAGGTGTGTCTGAGCCTCGCTTGCATCACTTTTATAATTGCACTTGGCTGCAGCAGAAATCTCCATTACCAAAAAGAAGATGAAAAGCTTTTTAACCAGAAGCTGCCTTCCTCAGTGACCACAGAGTGGAGCAAACATCCTACGCAGGGATTTCTCTATTAAAAGACTCAATAGAGGAAAAACAACAAAAGACCTATGCTTTTCCTCTGTAAAAGCAGGAATGCAAATTAAGCTGTTTTATTAAGAGATTGGTTTTTATAGCTCTGTACTACAAAGTGCAGTATTTTGCTTTCTTTGGGGCTGCACGGTGGACCAGAGCATGGGTTTCTATCCCAGCTGAAGCCGTTCTGGATGCAGTTTGGAGGTTCTCCCCATATGTTATGGGTACACCTGCTTTCTACCACAGTCCAAAAACAAGCACATTAGGTTGGTTGGCCATGCTACACTGCCCCTCGGTGTACCTGTGTGTGTGTGTGTGTGTGTGTGTGAGAGCCTGCATGCATGGTTGGTTGTCCCTGTGTTGCCTAGGGATGGACAGGCAGCCTGTCCAGGGTGTATCCCACATCTCACCTATTGGATGTTGGAGATGGGGCCCCTCATGACCTTGCAAATATTTAGCAGATGTAGGAAATAGATGAGGGTGGCAAATGCCACTCCAATTAATATCCATCCAACTATGTAGAATTCAGTTTATTACAATCTTATATGTTCAGCTTTAATTACATAGTCTAATTGAATGCTAATTATGTTATCTAGTTAAATTCAGTTGATCATTGAATGCCAATTAAAATGTTACCTGTCTTAGGAAGCCCAGAAGATTGCATTGAGTCATTGACTTTGCTGACTTTATGATTCCTATATCACTTGATGGCTGTGGAGAAAACTTTCAATCGCACAACCAGTTTGAATAATTTCTGTGATTATTGTTAAATTTCAAGCATAAAAGCTATGAATTTTGCTGTTTGTAGTACCTCTCGTTGATTCAAATGATGCAAATGGGCTTAGCACAAAACAGTGTGATTAAATGTTAAAATTCTAATAGGTTTAGTTTGATTGATTTATATGATGCTTTATCCCAGCTAATGTATTCTCATGTCATCGCTCCTGACATGACCAGAACAATCTAATTTAAACCCAGTTTAATTTCAGTCGAAGCAATCATTTTTGTATCCTGTTCAATTAAAACTGATGGAACATTTTTCACCTTGCTTCAAAATATAGTTGAAAAACTGTTTACCTGAGGAGAGTTTAATAAGTGAGATAATCATCAACATTTTGTGTTTCATGATTCTGAGACTAGCTTTGTACTGTAGGTTCTAAAGTGAAGAAGAAAATGAGTTCAAATAAATGTCTGCATTTGGGTTTTTGTTTTTGCAGATGCTTTTTCTGCTGTTTGAATAATTTACAAATGCTTTGCATGCAGCTTTATGACTAAAAACTACAACATTTAAATGCATTTAAATAAGTAATATCAGTATTTAGATACCAAGTTTTGCCTTTTCAGTCACAGAGCAGTTAAAACATACAGATAATCTCAACTGATCACCAAATCCTTTTTTTTTTTTTTTTATTCGTCTTTACATTTTCTTGGTTCTAATCTTATTTGTCTCAAACTTGATTTTCATGGATCCTTGATTCCCACCAGATTAAGTTTGTCAGGTGGAAAATCTGCATGTCATGCTAGCAGTAGAGTGAATATAAAAGGACTCTTTAGTGAAGCATTAATTCTTTCATCCTCCTGCTCTCTGCAGGCTCTCTGCAGGCAATGCTACAGGAAGTTGGAGCCCATGGGGTGAGGGGGATGTGGGTGGGGGATGGGTTTTTAGGATTTAGTGCTGTGATAGTTATCCTATAGTGACCACTCACTGGCATCTGGGACAGCGCAGAATAGAGATGTTACAGAGGTATTATGAGCTGGAAAATCCCCACCCACCAGGGAGGAGAAATGTTCATCTAGTCACTCAACAAATGAGAACCGCTGTCCTGTGATGGAGACTGGGAATATGTGGAGGGGTTTAATCGAAGCATTTCTAGTTGGAAACAGAAAAATGAGTATGCAGCTTGTGAAGAATAGTTGAGATCCTGGTTCATTTTAAATGAAATCTTGACATTAGGAATTAATTTGAATTTCTTTTCTTTTTTTTCCTTGTGCCTCTCTTGTGTCAAACAATGGCTTTAATTCATCCTCTAAAACTGACAAATTCCTGTCGGCCAGTTTTAGGGATAAAGGTCAAGAATGATTTTAAAAACGTAAGTAATGATGCCTTTTCACATGATCTTCAGACTGTTACCTTTGGATATTTTTAAAAAGGCTCTGACCCATCTGTTGCATACTTTTGGTACCATGCCTTACCATGATGAGGAGTACCCAGGCCAGCCTCTGTGGCAGTCTGTGTTGCTCTTCTGCTGCAAGGGTGTGATCGAAGGGATCATGGTCGTTCTTTTCTTCTGGCTCCTGGTGCAGGTCCTCTTCACCAAACAATTAGAAGGTATGGTCTTAAAGTTTAGGTTCAAAACAAGGATGTACATCTTTATCAACGTTACACAATAAAGCTTAAAAAGCACTTTATGCCATGCTGAATATTGCCTTTAAATACATTTTTCAACCATGGTCAGAATCACTTCTGCCTTATTTCCTCACAGAAGTGACAGCTGCCATTGATTTTTGTTTCTTGTCTGGGTCAGACACCTTTACTGAATCATCAAAACACATTTTTCATCCTCTCTGGATGTACATTAGACACCTCTTCAGCAAAGGATTATGCACAAAATCTGGTTATCTTGGTTTTAATGCTTCAGTCACAGATGTAAAGCTGTACCTGTTGGTTTGTAGCTAAAGTCTAGAGATTATTGTTCAGATATGAAACTCTTCAGCTTCACTGTGTTTCTCAGTTTTTACAAGATGTGCACATGGCCAAAGACAAATTCAAAGGTGATTGGAATACTCCTATTTTCCTTTTGAGTCCTGATCTTCATCAAAGTGATAAAGGACAATCTTTGTCTTGCTCCAACTTACAGAAAGCCAAGCCGGATAATTTGTGATATATTGGTTAACCCTGTTTATTGTTTAAAATTACTCTTTTTATTGGCTAACAGTACTGTGTTTATTTTAAAACCTTTACTCGTAATTTTACTCTCATTCTTTAATAGCTCAACAAAGAAACTCGAGACCTTTTTCTAAAGACAACTCTTAAAGCTGAAATCTTGCTCCAACTGAAGGTTTTCTATGTCTTTGTTCCTGCACTAGAACTTAACATTAATAACTGCAACACGATGAATAATGGCCGATGATACCGTTTCATGTTCTTACTGAACAAAATCTAAATTGCAACACATAAGCACTGTGTAATTAAACCATACACCATAACAATTCCTAGAGGTAATTATATGTGATATGGAGGTAAATACATGGTGATCCTGGACCTAAACCTATTAGAGGCTGCAAAACACGGGAGAATTTGGTGGAGAGACACCTTCTGGCAGGCCAACAACCCTAAACATACAGCCAAAGCTACAATGGGATGGTTTGGATCAAAGCATGTTCATGTGTTAGAGTGGCACAGATACCCAAATCCAGTTTAGAATCTGACAAGCAAGACTTCAAGATTTATGTCTGATCTGACTGAGCTGAAACTGTGAAGAAGGGCCAAAACATTCTGTTACATTTGCAGAGAGATAAAACCCAAAAGACTTGCAGCTGTAATTGAAGTGAAAGGTGATTCTAAAAAAGTATTGACTCAGGGAGCTTAATGTTAATTCAACACTTTTCAGACATACATTTGTAAAATAAAAACATGGATTATTTTCTTTCTCCTTCACAGTTATGTGGTACATTGTGTTGGTTCGTTCGTTCGTTCGTTCGTTCGTCATCTTCCGCTTATCCAGGACCGGGTCGCGGGGGCAGCAGACTCAGCAGAGACGCCCAGACGTCCCTCTCTCCAGACACCTCCTCCAGCTCCTCCAGGGGGAGCCCAAGGTGTTCCCAGGCCAGCCGAGAGACATAGTCCCTCCAGCGTGTCCTGGGCCGTCCCCTGGGCCTCCTCCCGGTGGGATGTGCCTGGAACACCTCCCGAGGAAGGCGTCCAGGAGGCATCCGGTATAGATGCCCGAGCCACCTCAACTGGCTCCTCTCGATGTGGAGGAGCAGCGGCTCTACTCCGAGCTCCTCCCGGATGGCCGAGCTCCTCACCCTATCTCTAAGGGAGTGCCCGGCCACCCTACGGAGGAAGCTCATTTCAGCCGCTTGTATCTGTGATCTCGTTCTTTCGGTCATGATCCAAAGTTCATGGCCATAGGTGAGGGTAGGAACGTAGACCGACCAGTAAATTGAGAGCTTTGCTTTTCGGCTCAGCTCTCTCTTCACCACAACGGACTGGCACAGCGCCCCCATTACTGTGGCAGCCGCACCGATCCGTCTGTCGATCTCCCGCTCCATTCTTCCCTCACTCGTGAACAAGACCCCGAGATACTTAAACTCCTCCACTTGAGGCAGGAACTCCCCTCCAACCTGAAGAGGATAAGCCACCCTTTTCCGGTCGAGTACCATGGCCTCGGACTTGGAGGAGCTGATCCTCATCCCAGCCGCTTCACACTCGGCTGCGAACCTCCACAGCGCATGCTGTAGGTCTTGGCTAGAGGGGGCCAGCAGGACCACGTCATCCGCAAAAAGAAGAGACGAAATCCACTGGTCCCCAAACCAGACCCCCTCCGGCCCTTGGCTGCGTCTAGAAATCCTGTCCATAAAAGTTATGAACAGGACCGGCGACAAAGGGCAGCCCTGCCGGAGTCCAACATGCACTGGGAACAGGTCCGACTTAGTGCCGGCAATGCGGACCAAATTCCTGCTCCGCTCGTACAGGGACCGGATGGCCCCTAATAAAGGGCCCCCGATTCCATACTCCTGGAGCACCCCCCACAGGGCATCACGAGGGACACAGTCGAATGCCTCCTCCAGGTCCACAAAACACATGTGAACCGGTTGGGCAAACTCCCATGAACCCTCAAGTACCCTGTAGAGGGTATAGAGCTGGTCCAGTGTTCCACGGCTGGGACGAAAACCACACTGTTCCTCCTGAAGCCGAGGTTCGACTATCGGTCGGACTCTCCTCTCCAATACCCTGGCGTAGGCCTTACCAGGGAGGCTGAGGAGTGTGATCCCCCTGTAGTTGGAACACACCCTCCGGTCCCCCTTCTTATAAAGGGGGACCACCACCCCAGTCTGCCAGTCCAGAGGCACTGTCCCCGACCGCCACGCAATGTTGAAGAGGCATGTCAACCATGACAGCCCTACAACATCCAGACACTTGAGGTACTCAGGGCGGATCTCATCCACCCCCGAAGCCTTGCCACCGCGGAGCTTTTTAACCACCTCGGTGACTTCAGCCTGGGTGATGAAAGAGTC
This sequence comes from Girardinichthys multiradiatus, assembly GCF_021462225.1. Lineage (NCBI taxonomy): Eukaryota > Metazoa > Chordata > Actinopteri > Cyprinodontiformes > Goodeidae > Girardinichthys > Girardinichthys multiradiatus. The sequence continues at coordinate 22,651,787 of NC_061795.1, read as the reverse complement.
CAACCCCGAGTCCCCAGCCTCTGTTTCCACCACGGAATGCGTGATGGCAGGATTGAGGAGATCCTCGAAGTACTCCTTCCACCGCCCGATAATGTCCTCAGTCGAGGTCAGCAGTCTCCTGCCCCCACTATAAACAGTGTTGGCAAAGCACTGCTTCCCCCTCCTGAGGCGCCGGACGGTTTGCCAGAATCGCTTCGAGGCCAACCGGTAGTCCTTCTCCATGGCCTCACCGAACTCTTCCCAGGCCCGGGTTTTGCCTCTGCCACAGCCCGGGCCGCAGCACGCTTGGCCTCACAGTACCCGTCAGCCGCCTCAGGAGTCCCACAAGCCAACCACAGCCGATAGGACTCCTTCTTCAGCTTAACAGCATCCCTTACTGCCGGTGTCCACCACCGGGTTCTGGGATTGCCGCTACGACAGGCACCGCAGACCTTACGGCCGCAGCTATGGGCAGCAGCATCGACAATAGATGCAGAGAACATGGTCCACTCGGACTCTATGTCTCCAACATCCCCCGGGATCTGGTCAAAGCTCTCCCGGAGGTGGGAGTTGAATACATCCCTGGCCGAGGGCTCCGCCAGGCGTTCCCAGCAGACCCTCACTATGCGCTTGGGCCTGCCAAGTCTGTCTGGCTTTCTCCTCCTCCAGCGGATCCAACTCACCACCAGGTGATGATCAGTGGACAGCTCAGCCCCTCTCTTCACCCGAGTGTCCAAAACATGCGGCCGAAGGTCTGATGATACGACAACAAAGTCGATCATCGACCTCCTGCCTAGGGTGTCCTGGTGCCAAGTGCACGGATGGACACCCTTATGTTTGAACATGGTGTTCGTTATGGACAATCCGTGACTAGCACAGAAGTCCAATAACAAAACACCACTCAGATTCAGATCGGGGAGGCCATTCCTCCCGATCACGCCTCTCCAGGTGTCACTGTCGTTCCCCACGTGGGCGTTGAAGTCCCCCAGCAGAATAATGGAGTCCCCGGGAGGGGCACTATCCAGCACCCCCGACAGGGACGCCAAGAAGGCAGGGTACTCTGCACTACCACTCGGCCCGTAGGCTGAAATGATAGTCAGAGACCCGAAGGCGCAGGGATACAACCCTCTCATCCACTGGGGTAAACCCCAACACGAGACGGCTGAGCTGGGGGGCAACAAGCAAACCCACACCAGCCCGCCGCCTCTCCCCGTGGGCCACTCCAGAGTAGAAGAGAGTCCAACCCCTCTCAAGGAGATGGGTTCCAGAGCCCACGCTGTGCGTGGAGGCGAGCCCGACTATTTCTAGTCGATATCTCTCGACCTCCCGCACAAGCTCAGGCTCCTTCCCCCCCAGCGAGGTGACATTCCACGTCCCTAGAGCCAGCCTAAGCATCCGGGGATCGGGCCGCTGAGGTCTCCACCTTCGTCCGCCACCCAATCCTCTTTGCACCGGTCCATTGTGTTGGTGTCTCAAACAAAAACAAAATACACTGCATGCACAGTTCTGGATTTCAGCTGACTCATTGCAACAGCTTCAAACTTCTTTTCAGCAATCCAGTTGTAGAAATGCTACATTTACCGTGAATGTAGTGCTGAGTGCCCTAATCTAAACCACTCTTCAGCTTTTAGACTGATGACTTCACATTTGACTAGAACATTTTGGTAAGCAGGGGTATTCGTGGTAAACTAAAGTTGCCAATGCCTTATAGCTACAAAACACACCTAAATCATCAGCCCTTTTATTTTGCCCTTTTGTGTAAAATCTTAGTACTGAAAGAGGATGTTCTTTCAATTTACCTTGACCTGAAAGCAAGTAGATCAAATCTCTAACAGGGCTCTTTCTTATTCCTGCAGTTCATCTTCAGGTTCTTCTTCTGGTTGGACTGATCATGTTTTGTCTGTCTCTGATCCTGGGATGTGTTCTGTGCTGGAAGAAAAGTGACATTTGTACAGCAATCACTAATTCATTCACACCATCGCAGGCTTCTGTTGAAACTGTAACTCCTGTTCAGGATCCAAGATCCTCAGACGAAACCACTGGATCCAGGCAGCTGTGCGAGGAGCTGTATGGAGAAGTGCTGGAATATCCTTCCACATTCACCAGTCCTACTCCCTCTGAGAGTGGACATTTCTCTCAGGCATTTTCTAATCAAACTCAACCTGCCAGTGATGAAAATGAGCAGGGAACATCTCATTTTTCCCTGCGTCGCTTCAGCTCCCCACTGCAAACAGCACCACTTTATAAACCCATTCACCCAAGCCGTGCATCCCTGCCTTTGTTGCCCAAACTGGGAATGCTGACCAGAACATGTAAGGCCATGCAGAGGCGCTGCACGGTGGCCGGAGATTATAGATCTTCCGACGAACGCAGCAGACTCACTTGGTCCAGTATGAACTCAAAATTAATTCCTGAAAAGCCAATTCCCCTGGTTCCACTGAGCTATGGCTCCAGTGCATCCTGTAAACCACCATTATCCAAACTTTGCCTCCATTTCACTGTGGCCTTCTCTCTGGAGCAACAAACATTAACAGTCACTGTCTTAAACCTCACTGGGAGACCTCAGAGACTGGAGGACGTGACCGTCCTGGGCTGTCTACCACCCTTGTACACCTGTCCGTCTCCAGCCGCAACTCAGAGCAGCTGCAACCCTGAATCCAACAGCCTGGTGCTGATTCTGAAGGTGAGCTCTGTGAACGAGCTCAAAAACTGTGAACTCCAACTAGCTCTGTATGTGCCGAAGGAACAGAGCCAAAGAGCCACTGCTTTAGGTGAAGTGGTGGTGAAATGTGGAGAAAGAGACTGGAGATCAGAGCATTCATTTCACTTCATTAAAGAACTTGACCAAAACAACGTACATATTGAAAAGGTATGTCTGTTTTAATGTTTAAAATGTCACCTTGTTTTATAGTTTATCATACGTTATTGTTTTCTTCTCGATAGACCAACAGACTTCCTGGAAACAGAACTTGCTCCGTCATTCATATCAGTTGACCAAAAGTCTTTCGATGATCAAGGTTTCCCCAACCCTGAACATTGGACAGAGCCCGCATGTTCAGATGTTACGTTTCTCCAACAAACCTCACTCAAAGCAATTATTTACCTCGAAATCCTTCTATCAGACGTGCAGAATTTAAATAAGGCATGTTGAAGCAAAGAAACATGCAGAGGAGTGTTCTTTCAGGATCAGGGTAGGGAAATACGCATCAGTGTAAGAATATATGACATTAACTAAGGCCAGTAGATACCCACTGATCCATACTATGGTACACTGCTGCACTGATAATATAGTACCAACACAATTAGCTAAAAATGCATACAGGTAAGGTCAATTTAAATGGTTAGGATATTGTACCAGTCTTTAAACAATAAATGTAGATTAAAATACCCTTTCAAACAATTGTATGTGTGCTTTGCATTTCTATACAATGCAATGGAGAGACCCTGCCTGCAACAATTAAGATTCACTCACCTCAGCATACTGAATGCTGGGAGTGTCATTTTCGATATAGCACTGACCCACATACAGAGAACACTCAGAGGAAACAAGTTGAAAGTGTAACAGTGTTTATTTACAGTATGTGAACACAGGGACATGAATGGGTAAATTCGCCAACTGAAAGAGAGGGGAAGAGAACTGGTGAAACAGGGAACTGTGTTAACAAAAACGATACTAAACAAGAAAGTGTCTAAGTAAATGCCGTCAGGTCGCCAGGGGTAGAGGGAGTCAGAACCTGGGTGTGCGAAGCTATGTTGTCCAGATGCTTCAGTACGAGCTGGGAAGTGAATACTGGTGAGTTCATAAGAGAGTTCAATGTTCAGGTACTTGCGTTGGAGGGTGGTCAGGGTATGCCTCTGCCTTGGATCAGGAGTCAGGAATTTCCAGAAAGCTGCCAGCTTAATCCAAAACACGAAATCCAGAACGTAATCCACAAAACGTAGGTAAACCTGAGCGTCTAGGAAATCACTGGAGCCAAAGACGAAGCTCAACAAGGTTCAGGTTTCAGCCTGCAAAAAATCAAACACAACGTCAGCAAAGATTCATGGAACGAAGCATAGCTTGGGTAGTGGCTAGGTTTGTTACCACTGAAGGCAAACACTCTGGCATCGAAGTGCTGGGAGCCTCCTGCTTAAATACTCCTCAAGGCAATCAGCAGATCAGTCGCACCTGTCACCCCGTGCACCTGAGAAACTCTGGAACCATCTGAAAGCTAAAAACAAAGTGAACACACACACACACAAAAACCCAGAACCCTGACAGGGAGTATCTCCAACTGCCTGACATATGTTTTGGTAAATTCAGCTAGGTTTTATTTGACTACTTTGGGGCCCTCGTAGACTGTAAACAAACACTGAACTTTCATCTCAAATTGGTCAGGCAATCATTTGTTGCAAAATTCACATTTTCACATAGCTCAAAGTACATTTGACGCCACACATCCCAGTACACACATGCTATACACAACACTAGTGCGTCTTAAGCTATAAACACACTTTATGCATGTGACAGTATGGGGGGGGGGTCATGATTGGAATAAGCATCTGATGGTGAAATGTAGAACCAGGAAGTAGGGTACCTGAGGACGTCTAAAGCCCATGACAGTGTTGTAGAAAAATTTGTTTTTACCAAGACAGAGACCGATGATTGTTACTCAGAATCAGCTTTATTTTAATCTTGCAAGAGAGAACGATTTTTTACAGCATTGGAGATATGCTCAGTAGTGCTGCCAAATCATTCTGCCTAGACAAAGCAAAAGTTCTCCTATGAGCTACAACAGTTTTCAAGGTGCCTCTCATGAGACCTGTTGTCCTAGACATAATCTTAACAGTGTGGCGTACATATTATCTCACACAGCTGCAAGCAGAAGGCTGAGAAACCATTACTCTAAGACTAAATAAGAGAAGAATGGAACAACACCTGAGGGGTTCTAATACTTTTGTCAGTTCCTGTAGAGTATCAAAGAGCAAATCAAGCAAGGCACTAAAAATTTCCATAACAATAGCATTTACTAGGAAAGAAGCATAAAACCTAGAACCTAACTATGAAAAAGCCCTCCCAACAATTACAGTCTGAGTTTTTGTTGGAAGTAGTTCAATGAGTTACGATTGAAACGAATCATTGCTACACCTGCAAATGCTGTAAGTTTGTAAGCTGTTTTTTATATTAAGTCATTTTATGTTTGCCTATGTAGAATTAAGCTTTGCATTTAATTTCTTCTTCATTAAAATTCACTTTTTTCTCTGAACGTTTATCCACTAAATTTAGAGTCTGATCTCAACAGGATGCACTGATATGTAAAGAGCGGAGCTGTCCACCCCAGATCCTCATTGCACTTGAATATCAAGTTCGGACCCACTCTATTAGAACCACGGTCCTCAGTGTTGACAACCTGGACAGCCTTGCTCAGACATCTGCAGCAGCAGGTAAAACCAGCTTGGAGTTCCTTCGATTTGACAAAAGGTGTACTTAAACATAAAACCATTCTGTAACTGTGTGTGGGCAGAACTTACTTTTGATTTTTAGGGGCAGAGGTAAAGTAATTCCCCATGTTTGCGTTTCATGTTCAGGGGATTAGGCGATGTCTCGCAGAAGCTAAATGCAGCAGGAGATCATCCCTTTTTATAATGTCATTGTAGTGGTAATCCTTCCCCATTTTCAATCCTTCGTAAATGTTCCAGTACCACACTCTCACACTTAAATCTATATAATGGTTTGTAATGTTTTTGTACCTGCGCACAGACTACCAGGTGCAGATCAATCTGCACCATGATGGAGTTTTGATCAGCAGCAGAGAAACTCATCGACATTCCTGCCCCACATGGAGCTCTTCCTTCGTGTTTGAGCTGCCTCCAGGAGACATTAATCAGCTCCCCATCTCGCTTCAGTTTATAATTATGCAGGTGATGATTTGCTTTTAGAACAACATTAATGTTGAACATGTAAAACGGTGCTAAATCCACTTCAACTTAAACATCTTTATCTTTTCTCATGCAACAGAATCAAACGCTTTCAGAGGCTAAAGTTGTTGGTCGAGTCCTCATCGGTGCAGGTGCTGCAGAAGCGGGACGTGCTCACTGGAGGGACGTGTGCAGCCTGCATGTGGAGCTGGTACGCCTGCACATTGTTCACGCAGAGCCACCGAAGGCCACAGCTCTTTGCTAAGTGTTTTGTCACCTTTTAAAGAAGGTCTGTTGTTGCTCTTCTTCGGGCATCAAAAATACATTCATGGTTCAAAAATAAGTATGCCCTAAACTCTAAGATGTCAGGATATAATAAAGCTCACACGGTTGCCACATTGTTTGCATTGCTCTGATGTATTAAATTCTACATGTGAAACAGCGTTTCATGTTTTTTGTGAAAGTAATATGTCTCAATGAGTACATAGGACATTTAAAACTTAAAATATAGCCTCATTAATTATATATATATATTCTAGGCAAAGTTTAAAAGATGAGTTTTAGAACACTGCAATACACACACTATTTACAAGTCTTAGAAAAGTCCTGGAAAAAAGAGAAAAAGTCACAAAATATTGATCTCAGCACTCAGTGTTTATCAATAAATGCTAATTCAAAGTTACTCAGGGTTTTAGTCAGATATTCGCTTGCCCTTCCTTCTGAATATCTGTAATTTACCAGTTCTGCAAAGGAAAACTGAATCAATATCTTTGTAGGCTTGGGAATTTCTGTGAAATCAGAAAAAACATTTATTGATTAAATGGTAATTACAGGTTATTTTATCCATGAATTGAGTTACTAAGGTGCCCAGTGAAAGACTTCAAACCATCTGAACTTGTAATTTTGTAACTTTACAGCCACAAACTGTAACCTATTTTGTTAGGATTGTATACGATAGAAAATACCACACCACAGTGAAGTAAAAAAAAAAACTGCATGGTTTTCCTTTTTATATTTTTATTTGTAAAACAAAGTGTGGTGGGCATTTGTGTTTAGCCCCTTTAATCTGATTCCCCTAAATGAAATCCAATGTAACCAACTACCTTCGCAAGTTGCCAAATTAGTAAATAAAGCCTACCTTTGCGCAATTTCATCTCAGCTGTTTTGTGAGAAAGCTCAGAGGCTTCATCTCACAGAGAACTGTTCATTACCTCATCTGATAATGGAACGAGGATGGCACAACTGAACCCTACTGAGACATGGCCACGCACCTGAACTGACAGGACACGCAAAGCATTAATCATAGAAGCAGCCTAGAGACTTATTCTGGAGAAGCTGCACAGATTCACAGCTCAGCTTGGAGAATTTCTCAACAAAACTGTTGTGCACTGTAGAAATTTGAGTTTTATGGAAGAGTGGCAATAAGGAAATCTATTGTTAAAAGAAAAACAAGTGGTCCTGTTTGCAGCCACAAAGTCATGTAGGGAACCCAGCAAACATGTGGAACAACGTACCCTGATTAGATGAGACTTATACTGAACTCTTATACTGCCACCACCACGTTTTACTGTGGGAATGCTTTCCTTAGCAGGAATAGGGAAGCTGATCAGAGCAGGTAAGAAGACAGCTAAAATAATTAGAGGCCATTTCTGGAACAAAACCTGCTAGGGGCTGGAGAAAACTTGAGATTGAGGTGGAGGTTCATCTTCCAGCAGGACAACAAACCTAAACACATAGAGAGAGCTACAAGAAAATGGTTTAGATCAAAGCATATTCTTGTGTTAGAATGACCCAGTCAAAGTTCAGACCTAAATCAAATTGAGAATATGTGGCAAAACTTGAAAATTTTTATAGACAGTGGTCCAGTTTGAGATGTTTTGCAAAGACGACTTGCAGCTGTAATTGCATCTAAAGGTGGTTCCACATGGGATTGATTCAGGGGGATTGAATACAAATGCACACCAGACATTTTTAGATTTAGTAAAGCAATTTTGAAAAACATGTAATGTTTTCCTTTCACTTTTAAATTATTTATTACTTTTTGTTGGTCTATCACATAAAACTTCAATAAAATAAATTGAAGTTTGGAGTTGCAACGTCAGGGAGATGAATATTTTTGCAAGGCAGTGTGAAGATAAAATGTGGGCGACTGTAAAATTACATTGACAAAATACACATAGTATACATAAAAGTCCTTACATAAATGATAGTGTTACTGATGTAACAAGCACAAAGCCAGCTGGAGCTTGAAAAAATGAAGGCTTACTCAGTGTGATTGTAAAGTTGAATACTGCTAGTTTTTCCAGATTGTGAAGACCTCCCAGACACCTAACAAAAGCCTTTGCTCCTCTTCATTTTAGCCTTAACCACAGCCTTCACCTTAACCATGTTTCTAGGGGCTGCATAAGCATTCGATTGAAATGAAAGCAAAAAAAAATAAAACCGTTCCCATAGCTGCGCCCTAATTGGTTTTCTGCTGCCTATTTTTATGTCCAGTCAATGGGGATTGGATGCCCCTGTGAGAGTCCAATGGAGGCATTAAGGCTGGGTGATGATGCTGAAGTTCGGTGCTAAACTAAAGGGCTATATAATAGTTTATGAAAGAAGTCTGTAATATTTAAATATTTGATACTTAGATTGGTCAAACCTGAACTGGATAATTCTACACCTAACAGAAGCTCCTCAAAGTGCAGTGTGAGATTTATGAAACCGTTATTTTGTTTGTGACAACACAAAAAGGCCACTTTAATGCTGTTTTGGTTCCAGATCTAACATGAATTGGTACAGAAGAAAAATTTTTAATATATAGACAGACCTGAACAGAAATATTCTAAATTGATTATACATTTGTGTGATTTTCTGAGACCTTTTTGTAAAAACACAATAAAAATAAATGTGGACTCTTCTTCAAAATCCTTTCTCATCTCTTCATCATTCTGTGCTCTTCTCATGGAATCTAATAAGCAGGCAACATTGATGCAGAGGCTGCCACTGCGTTTAGTACAGAGGTTCATTTTATGATGGTGACGCATTGTAACTCAGTCCCATCCTCTTACATTTTGAGTCAGATGTGCTCTGGCTGAGCAGTTCACTCCTCAGCTTCATATCCGATTATTTACCATGAGGGGGAGAGAGAGTTGTTTCTGAGATTATTGCTGAAACATGTTTCACGTGGAGTTTTAGGGGTTATGCACGCGGACCTTAACCCCTCCCCTCGTACTGAATGCAGTTTGATTAAAGTAGAAGGGATTTGCACTGTCTGCACATATGCGGACATATAGGTAACGGAATGGGACGCTCTCTTGATTGGATGAGATTATGTGTGAACCATGACATTAAATCTTACCAGTTGCAGATATTTCTACTTAATTACTGACACATTTCAATATGCAGACACAAAACCATTGCATATTTTTCTGTTTGATTGGAAGCTGGACATAAAAAGATGTTTGAAATACATTTTAGAGTTTATAAAACCTGCAGTTTCAAGACTTCAGTATGACCTCAGTATGGGTTTCCCTTTATGCATCCCCCTCTTCCACTCCTGCCCAGTCACTGTTCTCCTCATCCTCCTCCAACACCGGCATTAAAGCTGAGCCCTGCTGCCAGTTTCTCCTGTCTGCTTCAGCCTGAAAAGAAAAAAAAAAAACAGAATTTGGTTTGCACTTTTTAACTCTGATCAGATGATTTTCTGTATTTCTCTTCTCACCCTCACAACTAAAGATGTGGGAGTCCAGTCCTGAGGTGAGGAGGATCCACTCTGAGCGGCTGCTTGTGAGTCAGCAGATCTTCGTGCCTCCTTTCCTTCTCGATCCTTAAACAAGCTCTTTAACTACAATCAGCGAGATGTAGGAGTTTAAAGTAATTATTTATTCATTTGAGAGCAAAAACATCTTGATCTGATGGGAATACCTAAAAATCTAAATAGATTGCTATTGATCGATTAAATCCTGGAAGCCCATTAAGTTTTAGATGGGTGAACTTATTTTGCTTGGACCATGAAAAATGTTTTGGAGTTGCTAAATTTCAAAGTGACAACAGCAGCAGGAAATGTTTGCTTGAGCTGATCCAGTGGTGCTAAATTTCAGTTGACTAATAAAATCCAAACAATCTTTGGCTAGAAAATCCTGTTGGTCTACCTGCTCAGTGACCATTTTTCTTTGCTGCTCCACCTCTGGATTAACAGGACAGATGGTTTTATTCTTCTTGTCTTGAACACATGGTTTCTCATTTTTACCCTGCAGATAAGATACTTATCATTTACTGTACATGTATTTTAACATGGGAGATGATTTGCACAGTGGGTGAGGAAGGTATTTGATCCCCTGTTCGCTTTTTGAGTTTTCTCCTTAAAAAAACAAAAGCACAGTCTGTAGTTTTATTTGGCTGTTTGCATGTTATTGACTAAAAATAAGTACTTGACCCTCCATCAAAGCAAGACTCGGAACTTTGTTGAGAAACCTTTTTTGGCAAGAACAGCACTAAGACATTTTCTGTAGCTGCTCACAGGTTTCCACCAGCAATCACAAAGCATAACGTTTCCACCTCCTCAGTGGAGATGGTGTTCTTTGGGGCATACTCATTATTTCTCCAATCCTGACAAGTTGAGCTGATGCAAAAGAGCTCGATATTGGTCTTGAATGATTAAATAACTTTTTCTTAACGTTTCTCTGAGTCATTTAAATGTTCACTGTGAAACCTAAGCTGGGATGCAAGATTTCACTCTATTACAGTGTAGTCTGTTACCAGTGGTGTTTTGCTGACAGTGGTCCAACTGTCTTCAGGTTATTTACAAGCTCCTCCTCTTAAGCTGTGAGCAGATTCCTCATCTATCTCAGCTTCATTCTCAGCCCATGAGCCAAGAACTTGCATGAAGCTCCAAACAGAGGAGTTGATGGTCATATTATACATCTCTTATTCCAACAGCTGTCAGCTTCTCACCAGGATAGCTGATGTTCTTAGAGACCATTTCATTCTTGTGCAGATCTACCATGTTCTTCCTGATGTCCTTTGACAACTCCGTTCATGGTGGTGAAGAGGTTGGAATTGATTATGTGGATTGGTGTGCTTTACACACATTCAAAGGTAAGATTATGAGTATCTGCACATGATCATTTCATTGATTTGTGAGCAACATGGAGGAATAACTAATCTGTGGGAGCCAGGATTCTGGTTGTGTTGCAGGGGATCAAATGCTTAGTTCACTCAATGACTAGCTTTGACTTTTTATGTCATGTCTTATTCAGATTCTTTGAATATTGTGTCTCACCACCTTAAAATAAAACTAATACAAAATCTGCAGACAGTGCTTCTGTTTTTATCAGAGAGCAAACCTAAATAATCAGCAGGGAATCCATAGTTATTTATTCTACTATAGGTGTTTTTTACCAAAATATTTTACCAGGGAAAACGTCTGCCTCTTAGTTGGATGCTTGTGGAGCACTGGGGAATTCAGCTGCTGCGTCTTCTCTGACCTCTCCCTGGACTCTGAAATTACACACAAGGCGTTGTTTTAAATCTCTGCTGGGAAAAATTCCTGCGTTATTATTTTTACATGCACCGTCTTTTAAACGCAAAAGCTCATACCACCTTGCTGCTCATGTATTGAGGCAGGGTTTGACACATCTGTCCAAACATTATGACAATCTCCAGATACCTTTTTCAAGAGCTTTCATAATAAAATGGAGTGAAGAAAGAAAAGATGATCAGGTCATTTGTTAATGTCCAGTAGTTAATACAGACAGATGAAAATGTGTTTTTTGTACCTTGAGCTTCAGAGCTGAAATCCAAATTTGAGCCTCAGTTCTTTCCATCTCTCTCAAGCGTTCCAGAGTCCTCAAATCATGCTCTCTAAACATAGAAATGTTAAAAAACTAACTCACTATAGGAACACTGCACTTAATTATTTTTCTGACTCTAATCTTACCTCTCAGTCACTTCCCTTTCTGTTTCTGCAAGTTTTTGCTTCAGCCTCTCTACCTCACCACTTTGCCTCCACATCTGATGATCATGTGTGGTCATGTTAACGTATACACATTGCATTTTTTAATACTGTAACATTAAGCATGTCATTGTGAGAGTAATGTCATGTTACCTGAGGAGATTTGTTTCCGTTACATGGGGAATCTGATGGGGGCTCACATGTAAAAAAGGATTCTGAAAAGCTGACAAACAGAAAACACAATGGAAGGTCAGACTGCAGAGTTGTATTCTGACTATTTTCCATCCGTGCATTCTGTGAAAATCTGTTTAAAATCCACCCACTCTGTCTGCGTCTCTTTGTCAAAAGTCTGCACCAAATCACCACCTGCAAATGGAAGCTCAGTGCACTTTAATGCCCCCTTGTGTTCAAAGAATGTTTTTTTTCTCGGGTTTGTTAAAGCTGGTGAAGCTGGTTAGTTGCAAAGTAATTGAGAAGATTCTATTATTACAGAATACATTACAGAAGGCATCTTTACCTTCTTGCTGTTTACAAGCCTCAAACCTGGACCTCAGCAAGGACTCAGAGCCTGTCTGGAAGATAAAAAGTAGTTGCAGTTAAATAAACTGTGACTTTTTTCAGACTGATTCGTTTTTATCTCATAAATATTTCAGATGAAGTCCCCTTGGAGTAGAAATCTGTCTTTGTTATCTTTGTTTTCTCAGCAAGCAGTTGGCTGGTTTCCAAATTATCTCACAGGAAGCTGGTTAGAAAAATGGTTCTCCTTCTCAAATATAACAATTGAAAAAAGGGTATCCCTCAAGGTTATGTATTAGGACCAATAACATTCATGATTTACATTAACAATCATGGACAAAATATGTATTTATTGTTTATTTTATTTAATGTTTATTTGTTTCAGTAACTAAGCTCACTAAGTGAAACACATTATATAGATTAACTGCACACAAACTGATGTTTTCAAGTCTTTATTTTGGTTAATTATGAGGATTTTATGCTTACAGGTAATGTAAATATGACATTTAAGATTAGAATCAGATCAATAAAAAACATTTTTAATACAGAAATGTAAGCTTTTTGAAGGATATGTTTTATAAAATGCTTAAAGGTATTTATTCTCAAGAAATACACTTAATATAACAAACAAACCTTACTGGAACAAATATTCTAATTTATTGAATGTGATTGTAAATAAGGTTGATACTGTTATATATTGCACAGTTCCCCATCTTGTTTAGGCCTGTCAGCATTTTAAACTTGTATTTTATAGACTTAAATACTTATCCATCTCTGTTTTAACTGTTTCAGTTTTAAATCGGGCTTTTACTGTTGGTATCTAGGCAGGTTCTTGCAGCCACTTCCTAAGACTAGCAAGGGGGTATGGCGTCCTAACCTTTCCTCTGCTATCTTTTGTTCAAAAGTTAAAAGAAGGTGGATTTATTTTTGTTTATGAGCAATTAAGATAAAAACATAATTAGATGTTGAAATTTAAGCATTTTTGATGAACGTTTTGATATTACATGGGGTATCATATTTTTATTCATCTGACTGTATAATTGTGTGACCTGATTATTAATAGTAAATGTCCTGAAACATTAACGTAAATGTCCCCCTCCCTGGGCTGCCACCTTAATGTGGTGGAGGGGTTTGAGTGTCTGAATGATCCTAGGAGCTATGTTGTCAGGGGCTTTATGCCCTGTTAGGGTCACCCAAGGCAAACAGGTCCTTGGTGAGGGATCAGACAAAGCGTAGCCCACAAATCCCTTATGATGATTGCCAAAAAATGGACACAGTGTTCCCTCGCCCGGACGCCGGTCACCGGGGCCCCACTCTGGAGCCAGGCCCGGAGTTGGGGCATGCTGGCGAGCGCCTGGTGGCCTGGCTTTCACCAATGGAGCCCGGCCGGGCACAGCCCGAAGAGGAAACGTTGATCACCCTTCCGATGGGCTCACCACCCGTGGTAGGGGCCAAAGGGGTCAGGTGCAATGTGCTATGGGTGGCGGCCGAAGGCAGAGACCTTGGCGGTCCGATCCTTGACTGCAGAAGCTGGCTCTTGGGAAGTGGAATGTCACCTCTCTGGTGGGAAAGGAGCCTGCGTTAGTGTGCGAGGTAGAGAGGTTCCAGCCAGAAATAGTCGGGCTCACCTCGAGGCACGGCTCTGGCTCTTGAACCAGTCTCCTTGAGAGGGGTTGGACACTCTTCCACTCTGGAGTTGCCCCTGGTGAGATGCGCCGAGCTGGGGTGGGCATAGTTGTTGCCCCCCATCTTGGCGCCTGTACGTTGGGGTTCACCCCGGTGAACGACAAGGTATCCTCCCTCCGCCTATAGGTTGGGGGATGGGTTCTGACTGTTGTTTGTGCTTATGCACCAAACAGCAGTTCAGACTACCCACCTTTTTTGGAGTCCTTGGAGGGGGTGTTGGAGAGCACCCCTCCGGGGGACTCCCTTGTTCTGCTGGGGGACTTCAACGCTCACGTTGGCAATGACAGTGAGACCTGGAGGGGTGTGGTTGGGAGGAATGGCCCTCCTGTTCTGAACCTGAGTGGTGTTTTGTTATTGGACTTCTGTGCTTGTCATTTATGGTCCATAACTATCACCATGTTCAAGCATAAGGGTGTCCATATGTGCTCTTGGCACCAGGACACCCTAGGCCACGGTTCGATGATCGACTTTGTTGTCGTGTCGTTTGATCTGCGCCCGGATGTCTTGGACACTCAGGTGAAGAGGGTAGCGGAGTTTTCCAATGACCACACCCTGGTGGTGAGCTGCTCTGATGGTGGGGTAGGATGCCAGTCAGACCTGGCAGACCCAAATGAATCTTGAAGGTCTGCTGAGAACGCCTTGCCTGAGTCTCCCGTGAGGCGGAGCTTCAACTCCCACCTCTCGGAGAGCTTCAAACACGTTCCGGGTGAGTCCGAGTGGGAATCCTGTAGGTGGTACTCCGGGAGTATGGGGTACCAGGCCCTTTGATACAGGCTGTTAAGTCCCTGTATGACTGGTGTCAGAGCTTGGTCCGCATTGCCGGCAGTAAGTTGGACTTGTTTCCGGTGTGGGTTGGACTCCGCCAAGGTCGCCCTTTGTCACCGATTGTGATGGGCAAACCCATGGCCACATTCTATTAAAGTCGGTAACTCCCTTGTGCACTATTATTCATTCAAACACAACACCACTTTAGTTTGCAAAAAAACGTTTATTGGTTGGTTTAAATACATTTTTTCTATTTGTGCGCGCACATTTAGCTTACTTATGTATTTTTCTCAACCCATGGTTCATCTTTGTTTGTGCTTCTGTTTAATTCTTGTTTCTTTTACCGGTACTTACCTGCTGTGATCCCTGGGAGTTGCCTGACAAAAGATGCTGGCCAGGGCTGAGCACACTTAAATACAATGGACTGATTGGACTGCACCACCAGTTCCTGCTGGAGAGGGGGGACTTGGAGTTTTTTAGTTAAACAAGCTTTTCCATTTACGTTAATATTTATACTTAAAGTTTAAGACTTTTGCTTTCTATTTTTGGTGTTTAGTTTATTGACAAACTTAGCTGTACTGTGGTGTTAGGTGTAGTTAGTGATTGTATTCTCTTTAGTTACCCCTATTGTGTGTTAATGGTCTGATCAGCCAGCTTATATACCTTTGTGTGTCATTCCTTTGTTAGGCCAGTTATGTTTTGTTTGTGCAGCTAGTCTGTTTGTTCACATTTTTGCCTGAGTTCAGCTTTGTTTCCTTTACCTCTTTTATGAGCTCAGCATTTTGTAATTCCAATTTTTGGGTTAAAATAAAAACCCTATTTTTCAAAGAATTCCTGTGTTTTCCACTCGGTCCCCCACACCGATTCTGGTCATAACTTTTAGGGACAGAATTTCTAGGCACAGCCAAGGTGTTGAGGGGATCCGTTTTGGTGGCCCTAGGATTGCGTCTCTGCTTTTTGCAGATGATGTGATCCTATTGGCTTCCTCAGCTCGTGATCTACAGCTCTCACCGGAGCAGTTCAGAGCCGAGTGTGAAACGGCCGGGATGAGAATCAGTGCCTCCAAATCTGAGGCCATGGTCTTGAGCCTGAAAAAGGTAGAGTGGCTTCTCTGGCTTCTCTGACTCAGCTCAGAGAGAGCTGAGTCAAAAAGCGAAGCTCTCGATTAACCGGTCGATCTACCCTCTACCCTCATCTATGGTGATGAGCTTTGGGTCATGACCGAAAGAACGAGATCACGGATACAAGCAGCCGAAATGAGTTTCCTTCGCAGGGTGTCTGCGCTCTCCCTTACAGATAGGGTAAGAAGCTCGGTCATCCAGGAGAAATTCAGAGTAGAGCCACTGCTTCTCCAGGTTGAGAGGCTCGGGCCTTTGGTTAGGATGCCTCCTGGACGCCTCCCTGGTGAGTTGTTCCGGGCACGTCCCACCGGGAGGAGGCCCAGAGGAAGACCCAGGACACGCTGGAGGGACTATGTTTCTTGGCTGGCCTGGGAACGCCTTGGGATTCACCCAGATGAGCTAGCCCAAGTGGCTGGGGAGAGGGAAGTCTGGGACTCTCTGCTTAGGCTGCTGCCCCCGCGACCCGAACCCCAGAAAAGCGGAAGACAATGGATAGATGGATGGTCCTGAAACTAAACACATCTTTCAAAGAGCTTTAAAATATGGTTTTCTTACTTTAGAAATGGTGTAGTTTGTCTTGAGTTCTTCTAACTCATCTTGTGTGGACTGAAGGGTCAAAGCAACCTTTTGCCATTTTTCTGTCCAGTGTGAGGCCATGTCTTCTAATTCTTTAATGCGCAGGATTCTCATTTTATCCTTGTTGTGATACGTTTCCTCTTGTAGCTGCAGTTTCTCCTTCTTCTCTCTGAGCGTTTCTTCCAAACGGAGACACTGATTCCGCAGTTTCTGATTTTCTAACTCAAAATCTTCTACAGATGCACTGTGGAACAGACAGTAGTCTATTGGTTATAATGGTATTAACTTGCAGAGGTAATAATTAAATATGATTTTCTCAAACTGAAGAGTTCACCAGTCTACCATCTCACCTGTGCTGGCAGCTGTTTTCCTTTGGCTCATTTAATGCATCATGTCCACCTTGGTTTCTTTTACTTAGGAGTTCCTCCTTTTCTCTGAGCAGCTGAGAGCGCTCTGCTTTCAGATCTGTAATCTGTCTTAAGTTTTTGTCTCTCTCCTCATTTAACTCCTGCAGCTGTTGTTGTGACGCAGCCAGCTGTTTCATGATCAGTTCAAGTTCTCGTCTCAGTTGTTCATTTACCTGCTCCAAAGATACAACATGAATAGTTTAGTGAAGAACTCAAAAAAATATAATAAAGTAAGAAAACATTTTAAAACCTCTCTAAGAACCTTTGAGTTCTCATTCATCTTCCTGGTCTCCTTCAGATACTCTGGATGACTGAAGATATCATGGATCTCAAAGCTCTGTGGGCCTTGTCTGGTTTTGTTCAGCTGCACTTCCAGTTCCTGGACCTTGTGAAGGAGGTCTTCTTTCTTCTATAAGAACAAAAGTTATAAGATGATTGTGAGAAATTATGATAGAAATGTTTGATTTGTGATACTCCAGACATTATAGAATCACAAGATCACATGAGGCAAGATGAGGTCATAGAATACCTTTTTCAAATCATCTTCAACAGATAGAGCATCAGTCAGTTTGGTATTTAACTCTTTTACATTATCTTCCAACTTCAGCACTTGTGTTGATAAGACAGCTTTGTCCTGAGCAGAAATAAAAAGTCGTTTGCCAAGCTCATATGAGAATATGAGAATACATACGAGAATTAAATACATATGCACTCCATACTTTTTATTTGTCTAAAAAAGATATATTTAAAACCATTTATCTTTCCTACTGATTCATAACTGGGTGGGACTCTGTCTATAACATAAAATATATTTAAATTCTTTAGACGTTTGTGGCTCTATTGTGAAAAAACAGAAAAAGGTGAGGGAGTATAAATGCTTATGAAAGAAAGTATAAGTCCTCAGAGAAAATCACATCTCTTCTTTGTTAAGCGAGTATGTTTCAGATTCAGGTTGCACATTGTCGAGTTGAAGTTGTACAATCTAGCAATTTATACTGACCAGACAAGCTTGGCTGATCTGGCTGTTGGCTTCTCTCAACAGTCTCTGCACCTCAGAGTGACCCTGTGTGGCATCACTGACTCTCTTTTTCATCTCCTCCATCTGACTGATCACCATCTTCTGCATCTGCATAGAGAAAAAATTAATAACACATAAAAGATCTGAAATTAGATAAAAAATAATAATAGTAAACATGCCTCTTGGATTCTTTTGAAGCTTAATTTATCTTATATATGTTTGATTTACCTCTGCAGAGGTCTGAAGATCCTGGAGAGCTTTGTTTCGTTCTTCTTGAAGATTTGTGGCCCTCGCCTCAGCATCTTTCAAGGCCTCCCTCAGGATGCTTACCTCTGTGGTAAAATTATTCTTCTCCTGTGTTCAAACCAGCATTTAGATACAGAAATATGTACAAACACTTACAGTATACTGAATTCTCAACTTAAATAGAAACACCTTTTGTTCCATGTCGAGCATCTGTGCCATCGTTTTGTTGTAGCCCGGTGTAATTTCTCTGGTCCTCAGCCAGTCCGGTTTAGTATTCAGCCATTCCTGAGCACTCTGGAGCCACGGCACCCCTTCTGCTTGTTCGAAGCGTCTTTTACCCCGACCAATCCATAATTCTGCCCCTGCAGGTGAAAAAGACTTTGGAGGACTCTCCGGCTCCAGATGGTACATTGACTGCCACCTCCTCAGACCTGGGTCGCTCCTTCTGAAGCCACCAGCGCTGTTGCTTGCAGAAACACAAATCATCCAAAGTATACCCACTTTACTCAACAATCACCTCTGTACTGCACCCTCCAATCTTATTGGCACCCCTGGCATGGATGATAACAGGTGTTTGAAAAACCTTAAAATAAATTTTGTTTTTATTGGTGTAGTGTAATTTCACACTCAAGAATTTAGAAAATTAACATTTCTAAATTTAATCATTTATTTGTTGGGGCAAATTCCACATATTGGTACCACAAGTAATAGAACCTCTGCTGTTAATAGTTTGTTCAACAGCATTTAGTTTCCAAGAACATTTCTCTCAGAGAGAAAGCCTTCTCTCTGTTGTAGCAAACAGAGAGAAGGCTTTTCTGCACAGATTTGTATGGGTTTTAGGTTTGGGGACTGGGCTGGCAATGAAGGAAGCTTGACTTTGTCTCTAAGTTACCATTTCTGTCCTGATCACCTTTTTTTATATCTTCTGGTATTCAAAATCCTTCGCCATTCTTAACAGTTCGGCTTGATTTTTCTTTCTTTGTTAACTTGTCCATCCTTGATCTTAGGATAGACGTAACTGCATTGTTTGTTGCTGAAAAACATTATCTTAGTCTTCTCTGACCAAAGTATTTAGTTCCAGTTAAAATCCCAAAACTTCACATGTTTAGTCTTGGAACAGAAATATTATTTTTCTGGCACACGAGCCAAAAACCTGCTTGGCTAGTACATGATTGTGTTATGTAGACCTGGTGACCCCCCCCAACAGTACTCTTTGCTGCAGTTCTTTAACAAGTACGTTTTGGTTATTTCTTTTTTTACTTTGTTTACAATATTTAATTTTTGTTTAACTTTTAAAATAAAATGTGATGTAAAATGCTTGATTTTGTTTTTAATCATTTAGTTTTAGTTATTTCTTAACATGGAAGTTCTGGTTTCCATCCAGCCTAGTTTGTCGTAGTTTCAGTTGTTTTATGCTTCTGATTTTAGCTCACTGTAGATGTCGGCAAGTTTCTTGTAGATTTTTGGTGATTTATGAAGATCAACACAAATCTGCAGCTTTTGAATAACATGTTTTCTGGTCTGTCCCATTTTGGAGATAGGCTAAGAAAAATGTTTCTCCATGTATTGCTACACCAGAGAAATAAGAAGACATGGATTACAAATTAAATGTCAATCAACACTCTTAACGCAGCTTAATAAAATAAAAATTTGACTAAACATGTCTGTTACATTCATTTTACAGGAATTATTAGGGGTACCAATGATATAGATTGTGACAACAACCGTTGTTCCTAACATGAGATTGTTTACCCTCAGTGATGTACTCAATTTAAGGGCTGGACTTTTATAAAGGTTTCATTGTTAGATTGTGTCAAAGATACCTTTATTTTTCAGGTTTTACACCTCTTCATCAGGGGTGTATGTAGAGACTGCTGTATGTCTTTTTTAAACCTTAAGAACTGTCCAGTTACCTGGAGCTGCCTTTTGACATGAACTCTGGTCCAGAGACAGTTGCCAAACCACTCCATGCTGAAGACTGACAAGAAAAACACAAGTTTTTAAATAATTGTCTTTCAATCCAATTAAAAATATCTTTTTTTAATTGGTTCTTACCTGGGCTGTAAAATCTGATCTGGAGTACCACATGTCTAGGTCCATGAGAAAATAATAAACTTTGATGTCTGCGTTAAGGGCGAAATGTCCCGCTGCGTCCTCCAAGGTCTAAGTCGTGCGCCCCTTCTGAAAGGAAGAAACTGCTCACCAGCCTGCCTACGTCTAGAGGACATACTTTCACACAAAGCTGTTATCTGGAGGTGTGCAGCTATAATTGGATCATGTCTCCTAATATTCCCACTGTTTACGTGACGGGAAACACATGGTCATCTTCCTACAGGGCTTTTTGAATGTGTCATCCGCAACAAACATACTTACGTCATTCTAAAAGGGGAATTCTGATGTGACAAAATAAAATTTTGCATGGCATGACTAAAATTTCAAAAGTGATATCTAAAAGAATGGTTTTGCTGAAAGGACTTGAGACATCCTCTCCTGTTCTCTGTCAGAGTCCAATTGCTTCATATGCGATCCTTGCACAGCTTCGGCAATGAGCTTCTCTGTAGCACCCTTCCAGGGAGTTTCCATGGTGACCTCAGTAAACAAAAAGCAGTTGGATGAGAGTGTAATGCTGCTCACTCCCCCGATAGTCTCCACATGATCTCATTTAGCCTGAATGGCTTATTTATTGACATTTCTAAAACACCAATCACAGCTTTCTTCTGATTAAATGTTTTCTACAGTTAATGACTGCTATAAGCACAAAATGAAAGAAAACTGTATCATATAATATTCTTTTAAGGGCTTTTTTTATTTTAAGGATAAGGATTGTGATAGATTGTCTCTAAGGGTGCTGATATTCTCCAAGTTAGTGTGAAATGTTGCATCCTTGTGACAAAATCCAAAGTGGTTTTTTGGATTAGTAAATCAGGCTAGTAAACACCGCTCTTTTATCAGAACATGAAGTACATTTAACTGATTTGTAACTGACAAATACTTTAATAAAACAATTATATTGCAGCAGCACATTGTTAGTCCCAGGACCAAAAGTAAAAACAAGAAACAAACAAGAAAACAAGCAGACCCCGCTCGCTGATTCAATGTCATATTCAATAAATTAGAACATCCATTCTGGTGTGTCTTATCAGATTAAAAGTGCTTTTAGGAAATAACTATTTTTAAGTAGGTATTAAGCAAACAGTTCATTAAGCTCACATTTGTGTAATAAAAATGTATTTAACCTTTATAATGTGTTTCACTTAATGAAATGAGGTACTGATATGAATGAACTTTTCAATATTATTGTAATTTATTGAATGTGTACAGCGAATCAGCTTCCTCCACTGTGCTCTACATGTCTGGATGTTAAAACTTATAAAGTGATGCAGATCAAACATTGGTCAAAGCACCCAAATGTCAAAGAACACAATTTTAACAGCAGTTTGTACTTTATCCGAATAAAAACCAGCTCACTGTAGAAGGTGGATGTCATCTAAGATTAATTTCTCATGAAATTAATCCCTAAAATAGCAACCTTTACTCTGGAATAAAAAAGATGGATAAAAACTCAGAACATCTGAGTTCAAAATCATATTATTGTTATTATTGTTTTCATAGAAAGCATTATTATCCCTTTCTGTTTACTTTTACATCCCTGTATACCCAAATACTTTGTGAGCAGACAAAGAGGTCTCTTTTTCTACAGTGGAAAATTTCCTGTTTTTTTCTTTCATTTTGTACTGAATTAAAAGAAAATTTTTACTCTTTCTGCTTTTACACTTTTTCATTATCTTTTTTATTCTTTTTGCAAGGGATAATTCTCTCTATCAGAAGCTTACATCTGATGGGATTTAGGTCCTCAGATGCAAAAACTACACTGCCTTGCAAAAGCATGCATACCCCTTGAACTTTTCACATTGTGTCAAATTACAGCCACAAACTTCAACAAATTTAATGAGAACAGGCCAAAGCAAAGTGCATAGCTAACTCTGAAATGAAAGGAAATGATACATGGTTTAAATTCTTAACAAATAAAATCCTGGAACGTGTGGTGTGCAAATGTATTATGTTGACAGGACCGCTATTACTGGTGCACTCTACAAATCTGGCCATTATAAAAGAGTGGTATTAGGAAGGCCATTGTTTAAAGAAAGCCCTATGACATTCTGGTTAATTTTCCACAAACAATGATGCAGACCAGGGAAATATATGGAAGAAGGTGCTCTGGTCAGATGAGCCCAAAATTCTATGGCCAACTTGCAAGTATGGTGGAAAACTGCTTATAACCCTGAACACACCCTCCCCATAGTGAAACATGGTTGTGGCATGGTTGTGGTTTCCACAGTCAGTGATGGTTTGGGATGCCCTGTCATCTGCTGGTGTTGGTCCACTGTGTTTTCTGAGGTCCAAGGTCAATGCAGCCGTCTACCAGGAGGTTTTAGAGCACTTCATGCTTCCTGCTGCCGACCAATTTTATGGAGTTGGAGATTTCACTTTCCAACAGGACGTGGTACCTGCACACAGTGCCAAAGCTACCAGTACCTGGTTTAAGGACCATGGTATCCCTCTTCTTAATTGGCCAGCAAACTAGCCTGACCTTAATCCTATAGAAAATCTATGGGGCATTGCGAAGAGGAAGATGCAATACGTCAGACCGAACAATTCAGAAGAGCTGAAGGCCACTATCAGAGCAACCTGGGCTCTCATAGTACCTGAGCAGTGCCATAGACTGATCGATTCCATGCCACACCGCATTGCTGCAGTAATCCAGGCAAACGGAGCCCCAACTAAGTATTGAGTGCGGTACATGCTCATAGATTTTATGTTGATACTTTTCGGTTGGCCAACATTTCTAAAAACACTTTTTTTTATTGGTCTTAAATAATATTCCAATTTTCTGAGAAACTGAATTTGGGGTTTTCATTAGTTGTTAGTTATACATATCAAAATGAAAAGAAATAAACCTTTGGAATATATCAGTCTGAATGAATATAATATACAAGTCTCGCTTTTTGAGTGGAATTACTGAAATAAATAATTTTTTTCATGATAACACTGCACCTTGACTGCAACACTCCTTGATCACTGGATGTTCAGTTTTGGATCAAAGTGTGAAAGTTTTACCGATTTTACTGTAATCAGGGAACCAGCTCAAAATGTAATTAATAATCCGACATTGATAATGTAGATTTAATCAAATTAGTTGCTAATTTCTCGAAAGTATCCATGTAAAACTTACAGAACAAAACAAATGAATCAAGAATGAATCAAGAAAATAAGCCATAGGGAAAGATTTCTCACACGTCTTATTTTGAAAAGCGATGTTTCCCGGAAACAGGAAGCTAGAAGCAGTAGCCGTTTAAAAGCTTAGAAGCTTATATCGAAGAGCTATTTTGTTAGCAGTTATTTGTGCGGTTTATTGTCGCGTGCTGTCCAGAAGAGTCCCAGTCGATATAACATTGTAAAAAATTATAAGACTTTGTCTATATTTTAAGAGTTATACAACTAAAATGATGTTTAGAGAGAAACTTAGCTTGATACAAGCCCAAAGCTAATGCTAAATACATTCTCAAACGTTAGCTTCAAATAGTGAATATTTCGGTGTACCTACTGCCTGAAAGTCAGCGATTACTGTTGTGACGGTTTAACAGTAAGTTTTGAAGTGAAAGATATACTATTCATTGCAGATAATGGCCTCGGACTGGTTGGGTAGTTTGGTGTCCCTTAACTGTGGACCTACGCTGGGGGTTTATCAAGGAGAGGTGTCCTCTGTGGACCAGTCCAGCCAGACCATCTCCTTAAGACAACCTTTCCACAACGGAGTCAAGTGTCCCGTTCCTGAGGTCACATTCAGGTAAACATCGAATACAGATTGTTTTTTCGCTTCAACTTTCCTCAGTGCACCACAGATAAGTTATTGTATTTCAATGTTGTTTATTAATCTCTGTGTGTAAAACACAGTCAGTTGGTAGAAGGTAGTGATGGTGAGATGAAGCCAAGGCTTTCCTTCCAATTGCTCGACTCATGAGCCGAGGCATCAACGTTCTTCATTTGCTCTACTGCGCCATCACGTGGACAATACATGTAAAATAGGCAGAATTCATTATAATGACGTGAATTTCTTGCACGGTGGCGCAGTTGGTAGCACTGTTGCCTTGCAGCAAGAAGGTCCTGGGTTCGATTCCCGACCGGGGGTCTTTCTGCATGGAGTTTGCATGTTCTCCCTGTGCATGTGTGGGTTCTCACCGGGTACTCCGGCTTCCTCCCACAGTCCAAAGACATGCCTGTTAGGTTAATTGGTCACTCTAAATTGCCCTTAGGTGTATGAATGAGTGTGTGCATGGTTGTTTGTGTGTTGCCCTGCGATGGACTGGCGACCTGTCCAGGGTGTACCCTGCCTCTCGCCCATAGACTGCTGGAGATAGGCACCAGCTCCCCCGCGACCCACTATGGAATAAGCGGTAGAAAATGACTGACTGAATTTCTTGTGTAAAGCTTTAAATTGACTAAATAAATAAATGGCGTTTATGATGCCAATAAATTCTGAATATGGTGTCAATATGATCTTAATCTGTCTTTATGATACAATGGCTAGATCAGAATCAGAAAAGCTTTATTGCCAAAGGAAAAGGAAAAGTGGAAACAAATATGGCAGAGGGTTGTGATTTTAATTTGCTTATGTTACTTATTCCTATAGTGCTTATAACGGTCTTTATTTAACCAGGTGAAGCCTCTCTGAGATTAAAACTTTTTTCCAAAACAGATTCATAAACAAATGTTCCCTAACTGGGAATTGAACCCAGATAACATGGTGCAAAAGCCAACTCCTAACCACTAGTCTACCAACAACTGCGGATGATCCTGGTGAGCGATTTAACCAACCGCAATTTTATACAAGTAGTGATAAATATATTTCTATTCGTTCCAAAGTTCTCATCTTTTTCACTGATTCCAAAGGAAAAAAAGACACTCAGACAGATTGTTAAAGCACACGCAATATGATCCCAAGACAACTAAATGTGACTGGGAATCAGCAGCATGCAATCAGGATTCTATGACAATATGGGTACAGTTTAGTGTGACACAGCAGATTTATCCTGGTACTAGTGCCCCGGTAAAATGTGTCTGGAACATGTATCTTTGTTTCTGAAGATATCTTTGGCTTCCTTCCTTACAGTGCCATTGATATAAAGGAGCTAAAGATTTTGGACATCAGAAATGGGAATGTCAGGATAAATCCAAGCCCAGCTGCAAAGGGAAGCACTGTACCAGTTGCAGTCCCAAAGGGGGATCCCAGATCTGTGGAGAAGCTGAACTCTCCTCAGCAGTGCTGTAAAAGTTATGGAGAACGCCACCTGGATGCACTGGGTCAACCTAAAGGCTTTCGTCGAAGACATAACTCCTGTGCGTGTTATTCATTTGGCCAAAGGTAAAGCCTTCTGATGATTATTGTGTTGTGATGCTAATAGCTGTTGTTTCAATACTCTCAGGGTCATCTACTAGTCGAGGGGCAAACCAAGCGACACCAAAAAAGAACGGGGTGAAGAATGGCCAGATGAAGACCAGAGACGACGAGTGCTTCGGCGACGGCATGGATGATGGGCTGGATACAGATTTCGATTTTGAAGGAAACCTGGCATTGTTTGACAAAGCCGCGGTTTTCTCAGAGATTGACACGACAGAGCGACGTAGTGGTGCGAGGTCACGTGGCACGCCTCAGGATCAGACGCCCACCCGGTACCGCCATGATGAGAACATCCTGGAGGGCAAACCTGTTGTTTACAGACAGATTGTTGTTCCACAGCCTGGGCCTAAAGAATACTGCACTGGTGAGTGTTTTTAGCATTTCAATAACTGAATTGAAAGCTAGTATTTAAGATTAAAATGGAGCAGAGTAGTATAAACCTGCTTTTGTTTACATCATACAGACTCTGGACTTGTTGTTCCAAGTATTTCCTATGAGCTCCACAAGCGTCTGTTGTCTGCTGCTGAGCGTCATGGTCTCACACTGGAGCGGAGACTGGAGATGACTGGAGTTTGTGCCAGCCAAATGACACTTACGTTGTTAGGAGGGCCCAACAGGTAAGAATATTGAATTAGAGGAATTTCCACGTTCAACCCTAATTTAGAATGGAGAAGAATTGGACTGAACGTGTGCAAGAAGCAGGTTTGGAGTCGATTATATATATATTTTTTGGTTTTACAGGTTGAACAGCCACAGTTTCTTCCTTTTTCAAGTTCTTACAGTCTTGAAAAAGTCTGGAATTTGCTTTTAGTGTTTTCCAGTTCTGGATAAGGATGGGGGAAAAAAACATAGGAGTATGAAAAAAAAATTGTTTAGCTTGTAAACTTTATTCTTTATTCCCTTATCTGAAACATAAAAAGTATGGATTTCTGAAGTGTTCTTAGATTCATTTTCCACATATAAATCAATTCTTTTGTGAAGCATAGATTCACTAAGTGAGAAACCATAGATAAAGAATAATTTATCTAAAAATAAAAAAGGTACATTCAAAGCTTTTTTGACTCTTGGTGGTTTTCAAAACAGCATAAATGTGTCAAATGTATTAAGTAGTACAGAATTTAGTGTAGAATAATTTGGTCTAGATTAGACAAATATGCTTTAGATTTTAAAGTGCTGCTGCTGTAACTTGCCAACAAATAAAGTGATAATCCAGTGGCCTTCATCTCTATGCTGAATGAAAAGTCAACCCTCAGCATAACATTGTTTCATGATTAATACAAAAAAACCCAAGCAGGTCAATTTTTTTGCACTCAAATGTTCTGGAAAATCTTTGAAAATCGAGTCTGGAAAATTATTGAATTTTGAAGTAAAACAATTATAGGAACTCACCTCTTTTCCACAAGAAGAACAGTTTAATTGCTTTTTATAAACTGTTTACATTTTTCAGATTTACGCCAAAAAATCTACATCAGCGACCTACAGTGGCGCTGCTGTGTGGACCTCATGTTCAGGGAGCGCAGGGCATCAGCTGCGGTCGTCACCTGGCCAACCATGAAGTGGAGGTCATACTGTTTCTGCCGAACTTTGTCAAGCTGCTTGATTCTGTGACGAGCGAGCTGACGCTCTTCATTAAGACCGGTGGCAAACAGGTGTCCAGCATCAAAGGTGAACTTGGCTGTGAATGGCGATTTAGATTTGGTTTTTATGAAATCGTTCTCAGTGGGTCACGCTGTTATTTTCTCTGTTTATCTCTACAGATCTTCCAGACACCCCGGTGGATCTAATCATAAACTGTCTGGACTGCCACGAGAACACATTCCTGATGGATCAGCCTTGGTACCGGGCAGCAACGGACTGGGCCAACCAGAACAGAGCACCAGTGCTTAGCTTGGATCCTCCTGTAAGTGGGCTGGGCCATGCAGTCGAGGCCAAGTGGTCCCTATCACTTTGCCTCCCCCTTCCTTTGGCCGAAGGAGCCGGCAGAGTTTACCTGTGTGACATAGGTATTCCCCGCCAGGTGTTCCAGGAAGTGGGAATCAAGTACCATTCCCCATTCGGTTGTAAATTTGTCATACCCTTGCACTCCGCCTAGCTTGACTGTTTAAACCTTTCACCTTCCTTGACCGTTTGGGTTTTGGCGCCTTATATTCCAAGAGTCTCAGCTGTTTCTTTCAGTTCAGCCGAGCAGGCTCTAATTCATCATTTGAACTGTTTCCTCATACTGAAGGACCACTGTTGCATACTGCATTTATAGATAAGCTTTCAAGGATTTGTTGAAAATTAGATGTCTTTGTGATTAAACTATAGGATCGTAATGCAGTTTAAGGGGAACAAAGTAAAAAGGACAATCTCTAACTGAACAATTTAAATAATAATGCAGTCCATTAAATCAGCTGCGTATTTGGTGTAAATCCATCACATAATACACACAATAAAAAAAAAAAAAGACACTTGAGTGCAGAGAACCAGCTGACTCCAATGTTTTGACATTTGGTGGTCAGTTCATGTTTTCAGGGTTCTGCTTTACATGATGTTTATCTGCACCATCCAGGGTGTGTCTGCAGGAACCCTCCTTTGTCTTTGATGTGCTGCTCTGTTTTATTTTATTTTTTTACCTTTAACAGCACAGATAGAAAACGCACTGAATGCTTATGAGCCATGAAAGCGGAGAGTGTGTAGTTGTAACTTCAGTAACATGTTTTGAACCGATTAGCTGGTATTCATGCATAAATTTAGCTTCCAACGCTACGAGTGTGTTCACATGCAGAATCCAGTTTTCCTCTTCTGCGGTTAGTTACAGTTTTCCAACCCAATTTGCATGCACCACTGTTGGAGATCAGCCTTCTAATAAGCTCCCTGCTTGGTTAAAGAAAATGTTAGTTGGCTTCTATATAAATGTGGCTTTGTGTAAAACGTTGCCATATTTGTAGCACATTTGTGCTTTCTTTAAATACAAGCCTTGCGGATAATGCCCAAGCAATTTTGTATTTTTGTACTTCTTTCTTTGAATGAGCCAGCTGCCTGGTATGCCCAGAGCCAACATAGTACACTGGGTTGGATTTAGGTTCTGGTAATGTAGTGCAGCACAAAAAAACCTATTGATTCATGTAAGGAATAAATGTTCAACCCATATTGATGGGATGGTATCAGATAAAGGTTTATACCAGTGTGTTTGGAAGGTCCAGTGCAGTGAAACGCTGAAGATGCTGTTAATCTATTTTTTTTTAGAACTTTTTTTTTTCTTCTCACTGCTGAAAAAAGGTACAAAAAGCAGGCTTCAAAACACCCCATGTCATCAGAGTAAAGCTGTTGCATTTAATTCGTGGTAGATGAAAATGGTTGATACCTATAACATTTAGCATGATGTGCACTAAAGAGCCACAACACACACTGGCATAATCCTTCATGTGTTACAGTTGAATTCTACCCATGCTTTTTATTTATTTATCCTGCACAGAGTAGCTTTTATGAACCAGAAAAATCAGGTCAAATTGAAATTAAAAACAAAACAAACAAAAAAAAAAAGCATGTCTGCTTACTTAAAATAATCAGGCAGGCTTTATCATTTCATGGTGTTAAATTGATATTTAATTATACCTCATGAAGCATAGACTGTGATTGATGAGGCCATAAGAGCTGCTTCTTTTGTGCCATTGTCTGAGGTTGACACATCTCTTTCCAGGTGTGCTTGACAATGAAAGTTGCTTTTTTATGCATCATTTACATTGAAAAATGAGTCCAGAACTAAATGTACTATCCTGCTGTAGTATGCAGTATTATTCTCATACATCCGGGTGACGATAAGTACTTGTTGCAGTTACTGATCTCAGTACTCTGGTGGATGTTGGTGTTTTTAGTTTAAAGGTTAAACTTCCAACATCTAAAAAAAAAGTTAACTTGCTGTTGAGTCAGCAGCTTTCACAGGATTGATGTGCATGTTCATTGAAAGCTACAGCCATGCACAATAGCTCTCTCTTCTCCAACATTCCACTTGCCTGATGTGTAATTATTTCACATCTGTTGAGACAAGCCTGGCTTGGAAAGTGAAGCCAGTGTTACAAAAATTGAGTCAAACGACGTTTGCTTAATGGCCACCAGGGGGCGATAAAAGGAAGCTTCCTCTTTATCCTGCCGCCATGGCAGCTTTGGGTTATCAGTGATACACTTTCTTTGTTTTTCCACAAAGAAATTAGTTTTCTCTGTTCAGAAGAATCGCATTAAAAACAACAATGGTGGATGGTTTATTTTTTGGTCTGCACAGAATGCTGTTGTGAAATGAAACGTTCACTGTCATTGATCGTCTGTTGTGCAGAAACTCTGCATTTCTCATGCGTCATGTCTGCAGACTGAACCAATAAAAACCAATAACCACTCTGCATGTCTGTATTTTTCTTTATGTAAACACTGCCTCATCGATGATCAGGTTCCTCCAACTTCTTCGCTAAGATCGATCGGTTTGTAGCTCGTTGTTTTTGTTTTTTTTGTTTTGGGTTTTTTTAGCCGGTTGTCATAAATGCGCATGTGCGCAGTAAAAACCAAGGTGGGGCAAAAACTTGAATGTTTGTGACGGGGAAAATGCTACAGCCCCCGACCCGCCTGAAAGTGAACTAAATTCACTGCTTCTCTTGTGTCTTCCCGCTGCCTGCTTAGTTACTGCTGTCTAATTGAGCTTTTTTTGTAATTTAAAGGACGAATATCGGAACCTCTGGGGTAAAGCTGCAGAAAAGTTTTTATTAACAAAAATAATGTTGACAGGAGTCGCACTACCGACCCTCCTTGCTTTTATTTCGGACTGCTGAACTTTCCGATTACTTAGTGGTATTTTACTCCTTCATCAAACAACCGAGGTGTTGTTTGGTTGGGGGAGGTTCAACCGGGTGAGAAAAATAGCTTTAGATGCTCTTCTCAAATGATCAATGACGCCGAAAAATAGCTGAATCCTCTGACAGCCTCAAGTCACTTGGTTTTTACCTGCAAACAGGTGAGGTAAGTCACTACAAAAGCTACTTATATATACACATATATAAGCTATATGTGAACCTTTAAGTTAAGGTAACTTCTGATAAGACTGTATTCATCATGGAAATGATCATATGATGTAGACTGTCTTTAAACTTGTTTTCACGCCTGAATTGCTCTCAAAATGCTTCACATTAAAAGAAAAGGGCAGTTTTTGTGCTATTCTCTGATCTGACGTGGCTTTTGTTAACATCCTCCTTCAAACTTCTGCCACTTTCTATGACTTCCTGCCGTTAAGAGGCCTCTTCATGCAGCTCCAGCAGTTTTTATTTTTATATATTTTTTTTTACTGTGGTTACTGTAGGTGTTGTTACTAATAATCCTGGTGACCGTCTGCTTGGTCAGCATTTATCAGTATTCATTCCTGGACCAGCTCCAGGCTGCAGGTTAGAAGTGTGTGAAATTTGCAGAGTGATGCTGGATTTCATGATACTATCCAGTGTGGGCTTTTTTTTTCTTATGAACACATGTTCAGTTTCAGTACAAACAGCTGGCTAATGATGAGCTATGTTTTTTGTTCCTCACTGTATGATTAATTAAACTGCTAGGTCTGTTTGTATTTGAGTTGATGACATCACAAGAGGTGATTGAATCAGGTTGATCAGCTATTTTTGCTAAATACTATAGAAGGATGAGTGACTTAACACATTTCAGAATAGATTCGGAAACATTTGTGTTGCAACAGGTTCAGTCTTAGGTCTTCAGCCAGATTCCAGTCACCCCTAAGCTTTGGCTGCAGACTGCTGATCATTTTAAAATTGTAAGTGGTATAATTCTGTTCATGTTGCTGTTTGAATTTTTCTATCTGATTGTTTTTTGTGTATATGTTGTCCTTTTAAAATAAGTAGATGCCACATTCTGCTTGCATCACATATAATGTATTTGCCAGTCAAGAGACATTGCATGCAGGCTAAACTAGCTGGCCTGAACAACTTCTCTCTCTGTGATGTCCAAGTGATTGGATTGGTCACTTGCTCTTACTTTTTCCCCTCTGGTGCTGACTGGGATAATGCTGACTGCTGTACTGCAGGAGCATGTGTGGCAGGGCTAACTGGTAGGATGCACCAATCAGACCATGTGGTTTTCAAAGTTCAAACTTTGAACTTTGAATTTCAACTTAGTTCAAAATGATTGCTGCAGATCTTTCAAACAAATCCGGTCATTCACGTCCAACCCGGTCCTCCTTACGAACGGGCTTCCATGTGTTTTATTGTTACCCGATTGTCCAGAAATCCCTGCAGTCCTCTCAAATACATCTGCGTGCAGCTGTATAGATATACAATAAAACACAGACATTTGATTAAAAACATGCAAATAAAAGAGGTGGAAACAAGGAAAATACTGATCAGTTGCCTTTTGTGATGTCAGCAGATGCATGAGTGTGGAAGTTTGTTTTTTGAAAAGTATGTGTTATCTGGATTCCATAAGGATTTACAATCCCGCCATTGGGCTTCTTCCACCAGGCCCTCTTGTTTTTGGCTGTTATAAACTGTCGAGGCAGATTCAGCGAGTGAAACTAGATGGGAGCTCATAAAACCGCAGCAAAGCATAAGCACAGCAGTTTGCAGTGCATGCTCTGTGCACATGCAGTACTGCAGCAAGGAAGTGTCCGTCTGCTGCATCTCTGACTTATATGGCGTTTTCTATGAAGTGTGTGCTTTGTAAAAGCTACATTACCAAAAATGTCAGTTGAACTCTTTGATAGCTGTCAAATGCAAAAGGGTACTCTGGTGGCTGGGTTGCAAATGAAAGGGGATCTCGCCTAACTATCAATCACTGATTTTTCTTTTCCGGTTACTCTAACTGCAATCTTGTTTTGTTCTGCGTTTGTCTTAACATATTTCCCATTTTAACATAAATTAAGTCTATATCCCATAATTTACATTCTGGTCTGAATTTGAGCCTCACAGAAAAATAAAATATTAAAGTACTGCAATGTTAGATTGTGTTGCTGGAACAACATACTTCCTCCTTCTGATCTGATGGACAGTTTGTTCAGTGAGGTGTGCTGAAGCAGTAAACCTAATGCAGAGATGATTACTGTCTCTGGTGTGTTGTCCTTGTAATCATTCATTATATATTTAAATTTGGTTACTCATGCTGGAGTTTTCATTGTCAGGTTAAAGCACGGGTGGATTTCATGTAATGCTGCCAACACCATTTTTAGAGCATGGGACTTTTTTTTTTTTTTACTCATTAGGTGACGTCTGAAGGAAGTTGGTTGCACTGGAGTTTATTTAGAGATAACAGAGTAAAGTGGACTGAACACTTATGAATACATGGCATAACTTTCAGATTTTATTTGAGAACATTTCTTAAAATCAAAGATTTTTTTACTTTCACTGAGATGCACTACTTTGTGTCCAGGATTTCAGCAGGGTCTTAGTTATAGAAAGTTTTAAAATCAAAAATCTTAATATAAGCCTTAAAAAGTCTTAGATAAGTCCAGAATTTTCACACTGGGTCTTAAATTACCTTTGGTTATGTCTGATTACACTTGTAGTTCTGGCCGAGGAATACAAGTGTTATTCTACTCTCTGAATATATTTCAAAGCCTGGGGTTCACTCTTCACTACAAGTCATTGAAAGAATCATACTCCTACAGCTGGCTTTTGGTATTTTTCTTTGGTAACCGGAATGAAAATGTTCTTTGTATGTTATCTGCTGCCAAACGTTTGTTGTTAATCGGGTACGTTTTTAAGATAGGTCATTTGTATTACTTCAGTTTGGCCTTAAATTTAAATCATGATGGTCATTAAAAAGTTGAAGCTTGCAGAAACTCTGTGTGTTGGTCTGTCGTATAAAATCTCAATAAAATATTACATGACAAAATGTGAAACGTTCAAGGGGTGTGAATATTTTAGCAATGTACCCTTTATGCTCGTTGGGAAGCAGAATCCATATTGAAACGTTTTCTTCTCCTGTCTTACCTGCCAAGGTTGGATAAGTCTATCTCTGCTATGTAAAAAAGGGTTAACTATAAAACTACTTTGGTTAATAATCAGACTCTTTAGTTAAAGTACATATATAGAAAATACTTTATCATAAATTTAAACAATTACCATAAAGATTTCTTCTAAAGTGCTCTTGATGTTTTAAATTAGTTTAATCTGCCAAGATTAATCTGCTATTATTCATTGAGAACCACTCAATAAGTTCCCCACCCAATGAATTTGAAAATGACATATGAGGTATCTCTCAAAAGATAATGAAAAAACAACAAAGACGTATCAGCTTTGAAAAATGCAATTTATATCAGTTTATTTACATTTTATTACAAAATTGCATGAAAAAAAAGTTATTTATACCCTTCTTAATAATCAACGGAAAAATATTTATTGGCATTGCAGTAATCAAACCCTTCCTATAATTGCTAATATTAATTATATTATAATTAATAATAATATAATGGTATTAATATAATCATTTTTATTAGTAAAAGTTAGGGACCTAAACCCGCCCATGTCCACAGTCGCAGTAGTTATTATTCTAAAACAACTGGGGAGGGCTCAAGTTAATCTTGCTACTCTACGCTGTGAAGAGGGCTGTGAAAGAGGTTAAACAAACGGCGTTTTAAAGACGAGTCGCAGTAACATCACTTAACAGAGACGGAATATGTTTTATGTAAGATTTTAAAAAAAACCTGCATCATGACACCTGCCTTCTATAAGCTGCGTTTGTTTGCTTTTCGCTTAATAAAACGAAGAGTTGATTGTGGCAATCGTTAAAAAAGAAAATTAAAACAGCTATAGATGGACTATAGAATTTATAATTGTGGTTTCTTTACATTTAATCTCATCTTGATGAATAAAATAGTTTTTGCATTTTATTCATTATTTATGTATTTACTTAACTTCTCGTGGTTTACCATTGATCTTTATGAATTGTCATATAGCCTATTTATGGTTTCCTGTTGTTTTGTTTTTTTCATTACCTGCCAAAGGATAATCAAATAATTTCATAGTCTGGAATTTAAACTTCTTGGGATATACAGCACCTTTAACAAGAATTGACAACCCTTGGTAATAATGTGTACAAACGCCTTAAAATATGTGGCTGTGATGGAGACTTGGTGACTTTGCTGTAGTTTTGTAACATTGAGCGTTGTCGATATTTTAACCTTCTTTCCATCCTCCTCCCTCTGCGCGGTGGCAAGATAAACAAGAACCCTTGTCCAGCTTTGTTTGTCACAATTCCAGTTCTTCTAAGCTTTTTATTTATTGCTCTGACTGTAGATATTAGCAAAATTAGGCGCTTATGGAGATCAGCACGAATCTGCCTTGCTTTAACGGCATATTCTCGCGTCTTTCCCATTTAGAGTGGCTAAAGAGTGCCTCTGTATCATGTCATCTTTATACCACAGGGAAAAGGGAAGTAGAGTTTAACTATTGAAAGGGCCTAAATACTCAATTCAGTGTGAAAATTAAATTCTAAAAATGTTTCAGCTGTATTTGTTTAAGACCAAATGTTAGAGGTGCCAATGATTGTTTTATGGGTGATTTTGAGAAAAAGAAAAATCTTAACATTGGTTCTTTTTCCTCCGCTCAAATGAGAGGTGGCATTTTCCTAAAATGTGTGCCATTGCAAAAAAAGATGAATTTGTTTAAAATAAACAAAAATTACCAGTGGTGCCTGTAATTGTAGAAAGTGATGTAGGATATTTAAAGAAGCATGAGTTATCTAAAAGAAACCACAATCTTCCAAATATCACTGACTTAATCTTATGAACGCAATTTTTTTACTTCTAGTTGAAGTCTAGGTGACTTTGAATTTTGTTTGTGGGTGCAGCCCTTGACCTCATGCACTTCTCAAAACTAAGTTTATACATTTTCATATTGCTTTGCTCTCATTTAATATAAAAGGTTTAGCAATGTCTTGAGTTCAGCATCTCTTCTTGCAAGAAGCAGAATCATGATTCTTCCTTTCAGTTTTTGTCTGCAGGTAGGTGAGGGAGTGGCATATCCAAAAAAAAAGGCCAGAGAAGACAATTCTACATTCCTGTCCCATCTTGCTTCTTGCACTCAAGCTGCCTTTGATGTGAGCAGATCAGACCCTCACTGACTTGCATACGACAAAGCCCAGCTGTTATCAGCAGCTTCCATTTGAAATGCAATATTATTATCACTAAAAAGTTTGTAGTTTGTAGTGTACATATGTTCGCAATACCATGGTTGGAGATTAGCTTTATCAATTTGTAAAAGTTTGTAAAACTGTATTTTATGATAACTTTTGTTCCATCAAAGCATTAAACACTTGGTAGTTTTACCACAGTTGGACACTATATTGAGAGGAGCATGCCATACTTTCATTCCAGTCCTTAAAGCTTCTCACTGACCAGATTGATGGTGAGGGACAGTCTGTGGAAACTTGACTGAGTCACAATGACCGCCTTGTGTCCTTCCATTAAGAGCTATTCACTCAGCTGCCAAAAGCGTCTGCCAGTGAAATCTATTAAGTGTCCCGAAAATTAAATCTAAGACGGTGCGTCGGTTTTGGCCTTAATGATTTATTCCTCTCACGGTGTGATTCCATGGACTTCACCTTGATAATTTTTGTTTAAATCTGCACATTTAAGAAAATGTTTCAAGAGTATTTAAGAATTTCTGGGATGGAGAACAGATTAGGAGTGACAGAAATCATTATTATTGTTTAGGGGAAAAGCTTTTTATTCAACTTTTAAATAAACATATAATTGATATGGATAATTTTTTTAATAATCCCAATCTATAACAAATGATAGTAAATCAAAGCTTTTCACATCTTCAGTGCTTGTATCCATTTTCCTGAATATTGGCCACCTTGATCCTTTTGCTGAATGTTATTAAAAACATTCCCATTAACTTTTAAACATTCATGGTGTTCAAGCTGCTGTATAGATTTGTCTAAAATATGACATATCTATCAACAGGTTTCCCTTGGGTCTAAATATATGAACAAACCAAGTGCATTTTGTGAAATATAAAGTCTTGTCATGTATCCAAAGTGTGTGTGGCGCTAGTGGTGTGATGTTGATTGTATATAGCATAATAATTGGGTTGAAGTGTGAAGTACAATATGTTACCATCCATTTGTACCACCTGACCATCCTGGCTAAAAGGTAGAACACTCTATACATAGTCTAAGACTCTTCCCAATTGGTAAAAAAAAAGTATTAGTTGAATTTATCAACTATTGGGTTTGGCTGCCCTGCTGTTGAAGCCACTTGAAGCATTCATCGTGCTGAGGTGAGTAAATCATCATCCGAACAGAGAGCGTCTTAACAGCGTAGCAGGACATTAAGTGGCATTATTATTATTGGATCATAGCTGTGACATTTTAGTAGCATTTACAGACGTTTTGTAGCACAAATGCATTAATGCGGTATATTTGGTGGCTCAAAGTTGCAACGTTGATGCCAACAGGTTTTTTAGCTTATGTGATTTTGTAATTGCTTACTAGTGTATGAGCCGTGTATAAAATGATGGTCAAGTCTTAGTTACTTAAAACCACTTATGCTCGTATGTCATAAAACACAAGGCAGATGAATAGTGGGACAGTGGTTTTAAAAGGTTAGAGCATAAAGTGTGTGTAAAACTGACTCAAAATGGGGCTTGGACAAAGCCATGGAACGGCGTTATCCTTTATTCAACTATTTCAGATTAAATGTACGAAGCAGAGAGCCCTATACCAATCATGCTACTTTACTTTAGTCATCTTGTTATAAAGATATAAAGATGTGAAATGTCTGGTGAATGACCTCATATCTACAACCATAAAGGTTGTAAATTTTTCTGTGTTCAGGTTACATTATTTTTTATTGTGCAGTTGGCCGCAGAAGTCCTTTCAGGGCGCTATACAGAGGACATTAAAGAAGATGATTAGTTTCCAGCTAAGAAAAGTACAATAATCACAGTGTTTACAGAAAAACATCAAAAAAAAAATTACATTATTGAATTGCTCTTAATAAAATAAAAAAGAAACTGTAATGCGTACAGTGGATAATAAAATATTGATAATTAAATTTCTTAAAATGTTTTCTTGAACTGTTATATATATATATCACTTTTTGTATTGTGATCATTTTAATTTTGTAGTAGTTTGGAAGTGATTATTAGGCAATCTGGTCTTTGTGGAGTAACACAAGTAAAACAAGCTAACACCGTCTGGTTAATTAGCCTACTTCAGGAGAGCCTGCAGTGGCTGCTCATAAGTTGCCGGCTTCGCTTACAGAACTTTAATAAGAATGATAGGTGGCGCTTCTTTAGTTTCTGTCCATTCATTTTGGAGTCGAAAATATTTTAAAACAACATTATTTGTCTTGTAAGCGAGGGAAAAGTGTGGTGGCTTTCTTTCAGCCAGCTGACTGTCAGTGCACAGCAATAGGTGAGTGAGGCTCTAGCTTTTTCTCTGGCATCTTGTTAAAAAGATGTTTTTTCAAGATTTGTTTTGCAGCACTAGTGGCATTTCTTAGTAATTTCTTGAAAGTAGGCAGACAGGAAATGGGGTGAAGAGAGGGGAAAACATGCAGCACAGGTCGCCGTGTCGGGGACTCGAACCAGAGGACAGCCGCATCGAGGGCCGATGCCTCTCTATACATGGGTCGCATGTTATACTGCTGCGCTAGCGCTGCGTCCCCTCCATATAATTATTTTATATTGTAAAATTGTTTATTATTTAGAAATTATGACTGAAATTATAACTCCTAATACCTGTAATTCTCCCACGCCCACTAAAGGCATTACCTTTGTTTGTACCAACACTGCAGATATGTGAACTGTAGAAACTGCTTATTCACAGCTAGTTTGTTGGGTGTAAAAAAAGCCTATCTATTGTTGGCAGCAATTTTCCTATTCCTGTGTTATAGTGTTGAATTTAAACACTGTTGTATTTAAAGCAGCTGTTTCTGTTGTGTAAAACAAAAACAGAGGGGGGCAGGAAAGGCATCCAGACCCTAAAGAAAAGAGGTCAACCTCCATCACAACAAAACTATGGTGAGAGAAAGTCCTCTTTGGGACTCATGAGAGTTACGTTCTCTACCAGGAATTGGCTGTTTTTTTTTTATTTAAGTTTGTAAAAGCAAAAACTTATGTGTTTCAAAAAAGGAAGAACATGGTAAGGAGGGGAACTTGTGATGTTTCTTTCTGGTTTCTAAGCAGCCAGCCCCAATATTGGAGAACTCTGACTCTGGGATATCATGCAGGAAGTTGACCTCACAGAAAGGGGCTTGCCAAAGGATGTGACCTCATGTAAAGTGACAGATTTTCAGAACCTGAATTTCCCCTTAGCAACGACCATTGATCTGATTCACCTCCTCATGGGAACTGAAAAAGGGAGAGAGGACACAGGGTGGGGACGGGGTTGTATTTTGCATGACATTTAACTACGATGCCTTTAGTCTGATTGGTGGTGTATGTATGATGAAAGCACAGACTCCGAAGAGATTGGAGTTGGTGCTTTGCTCTGAATGAGTCCTTTGAGACGGGTCACATCTCACTACACGTTTGTATTCCAGTGCTGGTATAGACCTAAACTTTGGTTTCATTTGGGATGCAAAACATGTACAAAAATCTAATTTTCTTCCTTTTTTTAAAATCCTCAAAATTTAATTTTGGGAGTTTCTGGTCTCTCTGGATTCATGGAACCTACTCTATATTTACATGCCTTATGTCATGGAAACTTGTGCACTAGTTGTGAAAGTGTGATTGTAAAAAAAAGAAGACCTGTTAGTTCTGCTTTTCATATGAGCAGGTTATTTTTACCAGCATTGCATGACCTGTGTTTACAGTGCATTCAAATAATAACTTGTAAATGCTCTGAATTACCACACTTCTCTGCACCGACTGAAAAGAGAAAAAAGCAACAAATTCAATGTATTCCTGAAATTTGATTGTGGTTTGTTGATTGCTCAAAGCCCATGTTGCTCACTTTTCTGTTCTCCTTTGCAGGTACTTTAATGTGTTTGTGTGCTTACCAGCTCTGATGGTAGCAGTGAGAACACCTCACCTGTGAGAGGATCCAAGCGCCTCATCATGACAGAGGTCCAGGTAAGGAAGATCTCTTGAAGCGCACTGGTCATTGTCAAAATTATATTATTTTGTATCTCTAACATGCCACCCACCCCCAATGTGTTAGAGTCCGTGGCCACAGGGCACAGAGTGCGTGGCAAAGTACAACTTCAAAGGCACATCAGAGCAGGACTTGCCGTTTAACAAAGGAGACGTGTTGACGATCATCGTGGTCACAAAAGTAAACCATTGTTCCTGCAAAGGCAAACTGTCAGGGTAAAATATTCCTCATTTGAATGATGTTTTCCACTGCTGACATTTTGTGTTTCCAGGATCCAAATTGGTACCATGCTAAAAATGCTGCAGGCCAAGAGGGAACAATCCCAGCCAACTACGTTCAGAAAAGAGAAGGTGTGAAATCTGGGGGCAAGCTGAGTTTAATGCCGTAAGTGAACAGACTACCTGAGCTTCTTAAAGGGCATAAGTCATCATTTTTACAACTTTTACTTTTCAATTGTTTTTCGGCTTGTAGAATAAAGGAAACAAAACAAACAGAAGGTGAGCGAGAATGCAGCTGGAAGTTGAAAAGTATTGTTGTTATGTCCTGATTTCACATTTGGCTATAAATGTATACCACAATGTCCAACCGAGAGGAAATTAGTGATAGCAAAGTCTCCAGCTGCGGTATAATTTCATAAAGTCAGAATTTATACTGTGATTTATAAAGTGAGGTAAGAGTTGTCAAGAGAAATTTTGTCTAAGACCAGTAGCGTGAACACTTAACAATCTTGCACATAAATTTAAAAGTGTTGTGTGGTGACCCCAGTCAGCCTGTAATTTACTGCAGTGATAAACAGCTGCTTGTGACAAAAACAAATTCAAAGAACAACATTTCTGGCAGCATTCAGATACAACCCTCATTCAAATGAATTTGGGACGCTGTGTAAAACAGAATACAGTGATTTGCAAATCTTTTTCAACCCAATGAAATTGACTTCACTACAAAGATAGGATATGTAATGTTCAAACTGATAAACTTTGTTTTTTCCACTTATCTTGAATTTGATGCTTGCAAAAAAGCAGGGACAGGAGCAACACTAAACTGGGAAAGTTGAGAAATATTCAAGAAACACCAGCTTGGAACATTGCACAGGTGAACAGGTTAAGTGGAAACAGGTGAGTGTAATGATTGGGTGTAAATAGAACATTCCTGAAAGACTCAGTCGTTCACAAGGAAGGATCAGGCGAGGGTCAACGTTTTGTGAACAACTGCATGAGCAAATCATCTTAACAGTTTAAGAACAACGTTTTTCAATACACAACTACAAGGAACATAGGGATTTCATCATCTACAGTCCATGAAATCATCAAAAGATTCAGAGAATCTGGAGAATTCTCAGCACCTAGGCGGCAAGATGCAAAACCAACATTGAATGCCTGTGACCTTCGATCCCTCACAGGGCTCTGCACCAAAAAACCGACATCATTCTGTAATGGATTTTACCACGTGGGCTCAGGAACACCTCAGAAGCCATTGTCAGTTAACACAGTTCCTCGTTACATGTACAAAACTCTACCATGCAAATTGAAAGCCATATGTCAACAACACCCAGAAACGCGGCTGGCTTCTCTGGGCCAGAGCTCATCTGGGGTGGACTGACGCAAAGTGGAAAAGTCTGCAGTGGTCTGAAGAGTCCACGTTTCAAATTGCTTTTGGAAATCATGGACATTATGAAGCGCAAAATACGACAACAGAGATTCGTGGACTGTTGAGCAACTGAAATTGTACATCAAGCAAGAATGGGAATGAATTCCACCTACAATGCTTCAACAATTAGTCCGCAGTTCCTAAATGCTTATTCAGTGTTGTTTAAAGGAAAGGTGGTAAACATGCCTCTGTCCCAGCTTTTTTAGAACGTGTTGCAAGCATCAAATTTAAAATGAGAGATTTGACTGTTGACGTCCTGCTTGAGCTATTGGTCTGTGTTGTGGCATGGACAGTGTTTTATCTTCTTTCCTTGGTTTTGGGCTGTTTCTTTCCTAAAATTCAATTTTCAAATTGTTTCATATTCCTGGAGCAATAAGTGCTGATGGTGAGACTCTTTTGGGTAGGGCTACCAGATGCTACATTGCCATTTATGGAAGCGCATGGTGTGACCCACAACGTTTTTTTTTTGTGTCACAAAAGTGCTCTTGGAAATTACTTATCTGCTTCATAAACAATAAAAATGCCAAATGTGATTTTTTTTTTTAGGCATTCATGCTTTCGAGATATTTTGCTGGCTCTCTGAACTTTACAATCTGATACCTAATCTAATCCTTAACCTCTAAAACAAACGGGATTAGTTTAAGGGAGATGTTTTTTGTAACCCTTGCTCCACACTATCTTATAGACTGGTGTTTACTGCTATGACCAAAATAGCCCTCTTCCTATGACTGCGTGGTTGCAGAAGCTAGTGGCCTATTTTGCCGTGGCTGTGTTCCTGTGGTTGTGTGAACGAAGGCCGCGATTTTGGTTGGGCTGTGTTGTAATTGCAGTGCACTTGTGTCTGCCTCCACCTCAGTTTTGCATGAACTCAACACAGTTTCCTGTTGTCTCCTTTTCTATTTTAGACTAAAGTAATCTCAAAAATCTTCCCCAGTTTTGCTTATGTGACAAGTTTCCACGTGTTTGCATCTTTGCCTAAATGGTTTATTTTTAGTGCTCTTGATCACAGAATGGTCTCGGATAGATTCATGAAGATAAAGCTGTGCTTGCACCAACACTCAAATAGTAATGAAATGAAAAAAATACTTGATAGGTTTCTAATAGGAAGTCATGAAAGGCGCTGCTACCATTTGTACAACACATTATCTCTCTTAAACAGAATCTCCTTGGTGTTAAAGGTTCCTGTCATAGTCACAAATAAAACCATTTATTCTTTTAATAAAGCGTATGTTGGAAGCTTGTTCTGAGCTTTCCAACAAGCTTCTCTGTATGATATTTACATTTCCTGTGGAGCCACTTGCAAATGTGGTTACTGTACCTTCAGAAAGCTACATTTGAATTTGTTACTGCCTCTGTAACATAACTGGTCACAGAGACCATGCAAAGCAGCACAATCTATACATCTGGAGGCTGCAAACATTATTTTAATTATTTGCATCCCAGGTTCATTTAAGGTCACTCACAGATCACACAGGTAATGGAGGAAGAGAGGATGAACATTAATCTGAGATTAAAAGAAGTACCTGTGTCACAGAGACAGATTCCATACCACAATGTTCTTTATAAAAAGTATTGAGCAACGATCTGAGTTGGTAATAATGTTGGCATGGTGATTAGCATTGCTAAAGTAGGCTATCCCCCCCCCGGCAGACGTCCTACAACTTGCATGTCAGGCCATTTTGCAACTCTTAATTGGCCTCAGGCAGATGTGCGTGATTATTTTCCTCATCTGTCTCTGTTTTGGCTTCATGACAGCCCTGTCACTCACCCCTTGACAGCTGGGATATGTTTTAGCAATGCATGGGCTGGTATGAGATTCTCACAGTGTGATAACTTGAGTAAAAACTTGTCTGATCTGATTGAATTTTATCTTCCTGAAACATTTTTTTTTTTTGTCAATCATTATCATTATGTAGAGGCGACGTATATGGGGATTTCCAGTCACAAATTTTATCATTTGGTTTGCGTTTTTGTCTATATATCTATATGCAGATTTTGATAATGATAGATCCCTTACTTCTCTGCAATACAGATGACCGCTCCCAGTTGTGTGCACTATGTCACAAAATATTCAACTTTTTTTGACATTATCTATCCAACAATAAATAACAGCTCTGTCTAATTTAATATTGAGAAAAAAAATCTGATTTTCTGTCATGTGTTAGATTATTAGATCATTAAATCCTTCATTCCTTTTTTGCATTAATATTTATATTGGTGAAGTCATACC
The DNA here is from genome assembly GCF_021462225.1 of Girardinichthys multiradiatus. Classification (NCBI taxonomy): domain Eukaryota; kingdom Metazoa; phylum Chordata; class Actinopteri; order Cyprinodontiformes; family Goodeidae; genus Girardinichthys; species Girardinichthys multiradiatus. The sequence goes on along the minus strand of NC_061795.1, from coordinate 22,608,234 downwards.
ATGTAGTGATAGGAGCTCCTATTAGGGAACCGGGTCTTTTGGTTCGACTCACTTAAAAGCGCAGGCTCTCTTGGCTCCTGAGAGTTTTGTTGCGTGAATTAATTTATTGCCCTCAGTAACATGAATATGCAAGTATAATGGCTATTAGTTCAAATGCAGTGGAACCAAGACACTCGAGGAGAACCGGTCTTATTTTCAGTGTGAAACCGATGTTTCATAAAGCATGCAACTGCTTGTTCACAATTATATGAACAATGAACACCAGCCTAAGGATCAATATTTAACAGACCACATTAATTGTAACAGCAGCCTCGCTTATTTATTTTTTATGATGAGAATAAAGTCGTAATATTGCAAGAATAAAGTCGTAGCATCACGAGGATAAAGTCGAAAAATAATGACCGCTCATCTTCCACAAAACAAGCAGTCAAGCAATTTCTCCGTGTGCTTCTTTCTTCAAAACAGACACAGTCATAGGCACAATCAAAATCCTGATACTGGTAATAATTTGATGCTGACGTGCTCTTAGCATGGCCTTAATACTCTGTCGTAGCGAAAAAAAATAAAATAATTTGATGTTAAATCCCTTACTGGCACATTACCAAAGTAAGAATTCCCTGCCTTTAGATTCAGTTTTTTAAAGTATAAATTGTTTACAGATTGCACTGAAACGCATATGTTCACAAATGCATGTTTTAACTTCCACATCATAAGAGTTTAGCTGCATAATATATCCAATCACAATCTTCGTCACAATATCAGGGTTTTTTTGGGTGCAATATTTGCAAGACTTTCATTTCAAGTGCCATGCATTTATGCTCCACACTACTGTGCACAAAAAGAGACCGATAAAAGCCATTATACATATTTTAAAGATGGGACAGCTGTTTCACAAGTTTTCTTACACCAGGACCTGGTTCCAGATGAAAGGCCCTATGCAAAGTTCACTAAACACTAAAACTAAACATGTCAATAAGAACAGCTCATGATACAATGAAAACTAAGCATGAAGATGTTGAAATAAAATGCTAATTAAAACCCAGCAAGATTTTCAATCTAAATAGATCAAAGTTACAGCTCTATATATCTACATATCCTGCAATGGATACTCAGTGCAGAAATTATGTAAGCAGGTATATATTTATTGAATTTCTCAAGTGTCTGGATGTGGTTTCTTTCGTAAATGAATCTACACTGATTTGGTCTGGTTTTTTTGGTTTTTTTTGAGTATCCTAATATCTCCCTCATTCTTCCAGATGGTTTCACGGGAAGATAACCCGAGACCAGGCCGAGCAGCTGCTTAACCCTCCTGAAACAGGCCTGTTCTTGGTGCGAGAGAGCACCAACTTCCCTGGTGACTACACTCTGTGCGTGAGCTGCGACGGGAAGGTGGAGCACTACCGCATCATATACAAAAACGGCAAGCTCACTATTGATGATGAGGCCTATTTCGAGAACCTCATGCAGCTTGTTGAGGTGAGACTGCAAAATTAGCTGTCACATATAAATATATTTAGACATTATTTTTGCATATAGTCTGGGAGTGAAGTGCCAGTCTAAGGGGGGCGGGGTTTAGAGTGTCGACATTACTGTACAACTTCACAGACAAAGTTCAGTTCCTGGAACATATGTTGAACAGGAAGTTTTAAAGAGGAAGTGAATACTATGCTGAGGTACAGAGTTATAACCTCAAAAAAGCAAGAGGCTCTTTATGTCAAACTGACAGCTTTTCCTGTATGAAGGCAATACTCTGAATTGCAAATCGTTTATTATTTAAAGCATAGCTGGTGTTCAGGGATAATAACTGTAAAACTGAAGGATTTAATCACCCATTTGATTCGAGACCCTCTAGAGGCAAGTAGGGCACACTGCACAATGAGCTGTGCAGTGTTTTAAGCTCTAGAGCTCGATTTATCTTTTTGCAGTAGCTTTGCTAGTGTGTCTGAAGCCTTAAGCATCTCATACACAAAGATGATCCGCTGACTTAGGGCTATTGCACGTTTCCCTCACTTATAAGGAAGACAAATAGACAGTTGCGAAAAACATACGCCATTAAAACAAAAAGAGTGCCATCTATCACTTCTATAAAGGTTGCCCTGTTTTGTTACAGCTAACATTTTCTGCAAAACCAAACAACACGAGAAGCAGGAAGGGCGTTGATAACAATAAAACAACCACAAAAACAACTAAAAACATAAAACCCACATTGCACCACATTCACAAGTCTCAATTCAAACTTAAAATCTTATGATAATGTCACAGATACATTATTAAAGCACAGACAGATACAGACATGAGAAAATCTGTGGCATACAGTCATTAAATGCTCTTTTCACTATAACATTTTCAAATGTAGAGTGCCTTGCAACCATATTGATTCTCCTAGAACCTTTTCACATTTCACCATGTTACAAGCACAGTCATCAATATATTGTATTGAAGTTTGTAATTTTAAAGTGGAGGGAAATTGACATGGTGTTTGAATTAAAAACACAATATGGAAAATGTGATTTGCATTTGTATTTAGACTCGTGTGCTCTGGTACTCTTAATCGAAGGAGAGATTTAAAAGACTGTAAAGAATGCAGTACAAATGTCAAGGGCAGTTTGTTCCAGAGGCAGGAGGTAGCATCAACAAAAACCAGATAACTCCTGCAATTTAATTTGGCCATCAGCTGCATTAAGAGCAACTGGCTCTTAGTGCAGTTAGACCCGTTGGTCAGTCTTTTTAAATAAATTTGTTATGGTTGTAATAAGTATAAAAAACACAGAATAATTATTTTTTCTGAAGTGTAAAAACATGGTCATGAAGTGGCTGTTTTATGATGCAGACATAAGGGTCGTGGTATCTGATGGTGTTTATTCTGTTTTAAGAATTGATTTCATAGTTAAAAACAGTATAAAACAGTAGGGTTTAACTTCTGTGCAACACTTTGCAGATGATATATCACATTGTTGAGATACATATATTTTTCAGCCTAAGGCTGTCTTGATTAGTCTTTTATTTTTTAGTGCTTTCACTCTCTTCCTGCTTCTGACTCATTAGCAATCTGTCGACAATAGTTTTTCAGGTCTAATGCAAATAAAAAAAAAAACAAACATGCTATAATTTATTTGTATTCATCTGTATTAAAAAATATTGAGAGAATACCCCAGCAGCAGAACTAAAACAGTCTACGCAGACAGGTTTTTATCACTGTTTTGCGTCAAACATTATTATATTTTTCTTTCTTTCAAGTGTATGCCTGTAATACTTAACTGTCCACATTTGACCACATCTTGGTTCTTTCCCTGCATCCAGCACTACACCAAAGATGCAGACGGCCTGTGCACCAAGCTCATCAAGCCAAAGCTAGAGGAAGGGACTGTGGCCGCTCAGGATGAGTTCTCCAGGAGTAAGACTCAGTTTGTCAGCGTTTTAATGATGCATGGGACAGTGTAGACCTATTGTGTATCTGAACATATTTTCACCAATATGTCTCTTTAATTGGCCAACAGGTGGATGGTCGATGAACAGAAAAGACTTAAAGCTGCATCAAGTTATTGGAAAAGGAGAATTTGGAGGCAAGTAGATTTACTGTATGTACTAAAGAAGACCTTTTTCTGTTTTATTATTTGTAACATAGTGCAGATGTTTGTAAGGCAACAGTCTAATAGAGTACACTGCATTTGGAAAGTATTCACACCCGTTCAATTTTATTTTACGCTTTGTCTAATTACAACCGCAATTTTCAATGTATTTTATTTAGATTTTATGTGATAGACCAAAACAAAGTACTGGATAATGGTAAGGTGGAAGAAAAATGGATTGTTTGAAAATTGTTCTCAGATTACCAAAATCTGAAAAGTGTGTCGTGCATGTGTATTTACTTTGAATCTAAAGACAGAATCATTTCTTCCTGTTCTTAAAACATTTGCTCACTAAATCAGATCCGAACGTCTATAAGCATTAGATTTCACGTTTTACCACAAATTCTCATTGAACTTGGGTGTGAGCTTTGACTGGACCAGCATGAATATGTGTGAGCTTTGACTGGACCAGCATGAATATGCTTTGATCTAAGTCATTCAGCATCTATGAATGTATCTTTAGTGTCGTTCTCCTGCTGGAAGGTGAACCTCCGTCTCTATGAGGTTTTTTCCAGGGTTACTCTTTATTTACCTCCATTCATCTTCCTGTCAACTCTGAAAGCTTTCCTGCTCCTGCTAAAGAAAAGCATCCCCGCATCATGATGCTGCCACCACCATGTTTCTCATTGGAGATGGCATGTTCAGTATGATGTGCAGTGTTAGTTCTTGTCCTCACATGTTTTACATCTTGGCCAAAGGTTTAATATTTGCTTTGTCTCATACATGGCTTGTTGCAAGCTTTAGTTTGGACTTCTTGTAGCTTTCTTCAGCAATGGCTTTCTTCTCGCTGCTGTTCTTTAAGGAGGAAGAAATAAAGTTTCCTAATGAGCCTATGAGCAGATGACCTGTTTTTATACTGAGAATAAATAACACGTGTGGACAGTATGTACTAATCAAGTGACTTCTAAAGGCAATTTGTTGATTTTATTAAGGATATCAGACCAAATGGGACATACATATACATGGCAACTGGCTTCATATCATAATTTGTTAAAAAAAAGGGTGCCATGTATCATTTTTCTTCCAATTCACAGGTATGTGCTGTTTTGTAGTGGTCTTTCACATAAAATCCAAATAAAATACGCTGAATATTGTGGCTATAAAGGGAAGCATTCTTGAACAACTAAATGGGTGCAAATACTTTTGAAAGACACTGTTGCATTTCAGTAATTTAGTTGTGTATCGTGCACTCTGGTGAAAATAAAAATAATGTTGTTCCTGTTGTGTGTTTTCCCATGTTATAACCATCTATATGCTGATGAACTGTTTGGTTGTTACTCCAGATGTCATGATAGGAGACTACAGAGGGAAGAAAGTAGCTGTAAAGTGCATAAAAAATGATGCTACAGCTCAGGCTTTTATTGCAGAAGCCTCTGTCATGACGTAAGGCCTTAAAAAAACAGAAAAACTGTGTCTTAGAAACAAAAAAAACACATTGTGACATGCCCTTGCTCTTCCTTTTCCTCAGGCAACTACGGCACAATAATCTGGTACAGCTGCTCGGAGTGATCGTCGAGGAGAACGGGAGTCTTTTTATCGTTACTGAGTATATGGCCAAGGTAGGTGGCTTCATACTGGTTGTTTGTCACTGACTGGGATGGTTTTTAACATATACCGTCAAAAACAGTCTCGTGGATGGGTAACATGTTTTTTGTTTAATTTTTTTCAGGGCTGTTTAGTTGACTACCTGCGGTCCAGGGGCCGTACAGTACTTGGTGGAGAAGCACTCCTCAATTTTGCTTTGTGAGTATTTCTGTTAAATTCGTCCATATGTGCGATTATGATGCAGCTAAAACCAGATGTATACATACACTGTATAAAAAGACATATTTTTTTCCCACTGTCTAAATCTGACTACAGTTTTCCTGCTTTAGGTCTGTTAGGATGATCTAAAATTTGTTCTATTTGATAAATGCCAGAATAATGACAGAATCTTACCCATTTTTAATTTCTCTCTGCAAATTCAGAAATTTAAAGACACCGAGATTACTTAGCTTTTAATTAAATTGTGTCTTAGATGATGATGATGCCTGGCTTCATAAGATCCTTATAGGTTAATACACAACATTGGAGTTAATTGGGGTCAGCCTGTGGATGTATTTTGAGGCCACAATTCAAACAAGATGCTCCCTTGTGTAACATCATGGAAAAATCTAAAGAAATCAGACACGATTTTAAGAAAATAACTGTTGACCTCCATAAGTCTAGTTCATTCTCCATGGTCACAATTCCCTATGGGCTGAAGGTGCCAGATTAATCTGTTAAAACAAATATATGCAGGTATGAAACATCACGGAAATGTCCAGCCACTATACTTCTCAGGAAGGAGACGGGTTCTGTGTCCCAAATATGAATATGTTTTGTGAAATGTCCATTTCGTCCCCAGAACAAATGCAAACGACCTTGTAAAGATTTGTGTGGAAGCTGATGAGAGAGTGTCATCATACATAGTAAAATGAGTCTCGTACTGACATAGGCTGAAAGGCCACTCATAGAGGAAGAAGCCATTCCACCAAAAGCAACATAAAAAGCCAGATTACAGTTTGCAAATGCAACCAGGGACAAGACCTTACGTTGTGGAGACATCTCCTAATGAAACTAAAACTTAAGCATTTGGCTCTAATAACATTTGTAGGTCAGAGGGGAAATCTTACAAGCCTGAGAACAACATACCCATTGTGAAGTACAAGGGTGGCAGCATCATGTTGTGTGACATCTTTATGCAGGATGGATTGGTACAATTCAATAAAGGGCATCATCAGAAAAGAACAATTTGTGGAATAGGAAGATTTCATGGTGTTAAGCATTTGGTTAGCACTTACTGAGCTATGTTTATACCACCTGTGTTTTATTTTTGCAGAGACGTCTGTGAAGCCATGGCTTATCTGGAGGCCAACAACTTTGTGCACCGAGATCTAGCTGCCAGAAATGTACTTGTGTCGGAGGACAACATCGCCAAAGTCAGTGACTTCGGTTTGACCAAAGAGGCTTCTTCTACTCAGGATACAGCTAAGCTGCCTGTTAAATGGACAGCACCAGAAGCCCTCAGAGAAAAGGTAATCTGCCGGAGGATTTAGTTCATCGAACATATTTTACTATAAGAAAAAGTAAATGCAATAACTGGTTGACAAATAACGTTTTTATTTATTAGAGGGAAAAAGCTACCCAAACCAACCTGGCCCTATGTAAAAATATAATTGTACCCTAAACCTAATAACTGGCTGTGCCATTCTTGGCAGCAACAGCTGGCCTCACGCAGTGGCAATAACTACCAATGAGTCTGAAATCACTGTGGAGGAGAATTTATTTGAAATCAGCAATATTAGAGTTTTTTTTTAGCATGAACGGGCATGTCTCAATTAGATTAAGGTCCATTCTTTGACTGGCCAATTCAAATTCTTCATTTAGTTTTTTGTGCCGTTCAGATGTGGATTTGCTGGTGTGCTTCAGATAATGTTCTTGTTGCATAAACAAGGCACTAGAGCTCCTTCTAACAAACTGATGGCTGGACATTCTTCAGGATGTTCAGGTAGAGAGCAGAATTCATGGCTCCATCAATTATGATAAGTCATCCAGGTCCTGAAGCATCAAACCAGCCCCATACCATCACACTACCACTACTGTGTTTGACTGTCGGTATGACACTGAGTCCCAAACCTTAGAAAGGGATGTCAACGAGTTTGTTTTTCATTTATTATTGAATTTCTTTAGCTCGAGGCATGCTTTACTTTCTGAGATCTTTCAGCCTAGTTCATGTTGTCAGACAGATTCTAGTCACACAATTTCTTGTTTCCTCATGTCAGGCAGCAATCAGCATAAGCTGTGGCTTGTAAAACCAGGAGGCCAAGGGGCCCTATTTTCACATAGGGTCAGGTTCACTTGGATAGCTTTGTCCTCTAATAAAATAAACATTTTGTTTGAAAATAGCATTTTTGTATTTACTCTAGTTATCTTTTTCAATATTACCATTTGTTTAATGATCTGAAACATTTTAGGGAGATATAAAACAGCAAAAACATTGGATATAAGTAAGAAAGCAAACACTTTTTCATGCCACTTACATTGGGGAGAACAAGTACACAAATACACTGCCGACTTTGCAGGTTTCCCACTTGCAAAGCAAGTGGAGTCTTTAATGTTTATCATAGGTACTCCTTAACTGTCAGATGGAATGCTAAACAAAAATCTAGAAACATTGTGTGATTTTGAATTAATTAATTAGCATATTATTGCATGGCATAAGTATTTGATACGTTAGTAAAACAAAACTTAATATTTGGTACAGAAACCTTTGTTTGCAATTACAGATATCATACATTTCCTGTAGTTCTTGATGAGGCTTTCACACACTGCAGCAGGACCACTCCTTCATACAGATCTTCTCCAGATCCTTCAGGTTCAGGGCAGTCGCTGGACAATACGGACTTTCAACTCCATCCAAAGATTTTCGATTGGGTTCAGGTCTGGAGACCAGCTAGGCCACTCCAGGACCTTGAGATGCTTCTAAGAAGCCACTCCTTAGTTGCCCTGACTGTGTGGTTCGGGTCTTTGTCATGCTGGAAGACCCAGCCACGACTTATCTTCAATGCCCTTACTGAGGGAAGGAGGTTGTTGGAGTTTGATTGAGTGGGTGGACAAGTTTTTTTTTTTTTATACAGATAATGAGTTCAAACAGGTGCAGTTAATAGAGGTAATGAGTGGAGAACAGGAGGGCTTCTCAAAGAAGAACTAACAGGCCTGTGAGAGCTGGGATTCTTACTGGTTGTTAGGTGATCAAATACTTATGTCATGCAAGAAAATGCAAATTAATTACTTAAAAATTACACAAAGTGATTTTCTGGATTTGTGTTTTAGATTACAGTGTTTTAGATTACAGTCACTCACAGTTAAGGAGTTTCCCCAATGAAGTTAAAAACATCTTCTCATGTTAATGTTTTTCTTGTAACTAACAGAACTTTTCCACCAAGTCGGACGTATGGAGCTACGGTATCTTACTTTGGGAGATTTACTCTTTTGGCCGAGTCCCTTATCCAAGAATCGTAAGTATTAGTGTCAACGTAGGCCAAAGGTGTTTCTATCACTTGTCTCTGCAATCAACTTTGCTGTTTTTTCACCAGGCGTTAAAAGATGTTGTGCCGCGAGTGGAGAAGGGCTACAAAATGGACTGTCCGGATGGCTGTCCCGAAGTCGTGTATAACATCATGAAACAGTGCTGGAACCTCGATCCCGCAGCACGACCAAGCTTTCAGATGCTGAAGGAGTGGCTACTACATATTAGTCACAAAAAATGATCGCTTTTCTTTTCGGCTCCTCAAAGCAAAGACTGCTATCTTTCTAAATGTCGAAGCCATTTTTTTTTTATTTCACTGTAAAGTACAACTGTCCAAACATTTGCTTCTTGTTGCCATGCCTCTTATCAGATTGTTCAACTTGCAGCAACTTTCAAAGGCTGAAGGATTTGTGGTGTCTTTCCACACTTCATCTGGAGTTAACAATTAACTTTCATGACATCAAATCCTTCCATAGAACAGCACTGACTGTTGCCAATTGCCCTAACATGCTTTCATATTATGTTCTTTCATATTATGTTCTCCTCATCATATTGGTGCCATCCTTTAAGTTTGTCAACTTGTCAACAGAAACAGAGAGGAAATACACTTATAAGTAGGATTTTGTTTATCATTACTTGATGTATTATTATAATTATTATTGTTAATATTTTTTAAGTCTCCAGGTACACATTATTGTTTGAATGTTGAAGTGTTTCATTAAAGAGCTAAACTGAAACCACAGTTATAAGCAGCTTTATTAGACATTGTCTGATAATGTTGAACACATAATGCTTCTTGGCTCATCTGTGAGTCAAAAAAAGAAGCTCTTACAAGACATTTCTCTGCTGGTGCAAAGAGTTCAGTCCAGAATTTTAAATCTGACATAAAAACTTTGGGAAAACCAAACTGTATGGTTTTTGAATGGTAATAAATGTAATGTGCCGCCATTTTCAACAATAAAACAATACTGTTTTAAAATGTTTTATTGGGGTTTTGATTCAACATACCACTCTGAAATTAATTTTACCTGAATTCGAATGATCTTCAAACCCAAACTCAAGATTCAACCACAGAATAAAAGGTACGCAAACACACAAGTTCTGTATAAGTTAATAAGAAAGAAGTGAGGAGGTCAGAAAGAAAAACTGGAGACTAATACAAGAACTAATTCTAATAAATGAATCTTAAAATGAATTCAGAAAGGGAATTATTTATCTCACACTTAGAAGTCAGGGAGGAAACATTGAAACAGGAGCTCCTGTATCAACAGTAGAAACCGGTAGTCATCTGCATGAAAATGAAAAGAATTTTGTTTTTGTAAAGTAGCTCTAAAACACCCAGCACCAAGAAATAAGCCTTGAGGTATCCCTCTGGAAAGGTCAGCAAACGTGGAGATAAAGTTATTGATGCAGAGACAAAACCATTGCTCTCATAATCTGCAAATCACTGTATTTATACAGCACAGTTATTCTTTTATTTATTTTCATTTTTTTCTTTCCCATTCAAATCCTGTTATAAAAAGTCAAATTTGATCCAAATTTGTTTCAATTCAATCAAATATACTGTAATATAGTTCAGTCCAATGTAGCTACATTCAAATCTAAATAAAAACTGTTCAGAACCATCCAATTACAATACCATAATGTCAAATTCAGTACATCAGTCAAGGCCAATAGATGACAAGCTGTTTATCTAAGAAAACCGATTACATCAAGTAATCACTTCAAGGCTATATCACTGAGTGTGAGCAAGCACAGGCTGACAGTGGAGGGAAACCATAGCAGTGTGATTTAATGGCTCACTCAAGTCAATAATAACCATATTAAGCAGTATTAAAAACAAAGGTTTAAACATATTTTCTTAAAGTACACAGTATCTGCCTCCCTAATAGAACAAGAAAACAAGGGAGCAGCCTGATAAACTAAAGCTGCCATTCTACTGTAAGAAACTGTAGGAACCACAGAAAAGACTGCAGTCTAACGATTTATTGCACTGATGTTTTGCTATAAAACAGTCTTTAAAATGAAGTTACATTATCATCAGGAAATGAAACTACAACATGAACTACATTTAATGTACCTGCTTAATCCTGTTAAACTATAAGCCTTTATTTGTTAAAGATTTTATTTTCTGAAACTATGCAGCACACTATTACTTTAGTAAATATACACTTTATTTAATGTCATTTTCTTAAACAGGGATGTTAAGGATTTGCGAAAAGAACAAATAAAAAACGGAAAGGTCGCTGAGAGACTCGGAACTCCGCAGGATCAGGGGATTATTTATTTGTTGCACCAGGTGCATCGAACAAATGTGCACTGAAAATATCGACAGGGAAAACAAAACAAAAAAAACGGTTTAGGGCTCTGAGACTCAGGCTGTTTTTACCGTGAGATGGACGATGATTCCGTGTTTTATAAGAAGCTACCGAAGGTGGTAAGTGAACACTTCAATGTTCTTGTGGTTTACGAAAAGGAGAAAATGTCTTCAGAGGAGCTGGTGAGGAGCAACAGCAGGATTTTGTGTGAGCTTGAGGCTAATTTCAGCGTTTGTGTGTTGACAGGAGCTCCATGCCCACCTGAACGGCTCAGTAAGCGCCCAGACAATGGAGAAGCTCATCCAGCGGAAACCGCACCTCAACATTGAACGCAACATGACAGCTATCGGTAAAGGCCAGCGGAGGACACTGGACGAGTAAGGATGCTCCACAAATAACTCTTTAACCTGGAATATATAGCATCAATGCGAAGGATTGATATGTTAATCTCACACTGAAAAATTTTGAAAATCTAACCTTTATTTGGGGTTCATTCATTCGTTCATAAAGTCCACTTTGAAGAAATGTTTTTTTTTTGTTTGTTTTTTTTTTGTATACAAAATTATTAGGACCAAAACTAGTGGCACACCAAACAACCCCTTTTAATAATTGTGACAAAATATGTCTAAGAAGTTTTAATTACTAATAATGACTTTCAATTCCCATGGGGAGTAAATATGCAACACAGGTTAGCCACTCTTCAAAATGGGAAGAACAAGAGAACATGGAATAAACAAGGTTTCTCCATAATGTGGAAAAGTATGGAATTTGATTTCATTATATTCTAAGGTGTGGGAAAGCATGGAAAAAGCAAATAAAAAAATTGAAAAACATTTGTACTTTCATACTTTGTTCCCTCTCTCTTGTCTGATGTTGTGTCCTTCCATCCTTACCACTTTGTGTCTTGTCCACACCAAGTACGGCGGTAAACTCACTGTTAGAAAACTAGCAGATTTGTCCGATTCTGCAACTGCAACAAAAGAGTGATTTATTTGAAGTCTTTTTTTGCACATCTAAATGTGGGGGATGCTGTATAGAATCACTACGAAACCACATTACATTTGTGGTGGTTTGATCAATGGATACACAGGATCTCTAACGTTTACACACCATGTGGTTTGTATGATGTACAAAATATAAGGCCATGATCAATTATTGTCCATTTATCTCATCCTTTTAACATGTGATGTCTATAAAGATTTAAGTAACATGTACATATTCAATGTCTTTTACTTGCATGTCTGCAGATGTTTTGAGGTCTTCAAATTGATCCATAAACTGGTGGACACGGAGGAGGATATCCACATGGTGAGGGCGAAACCTTCAGTGAAATACCTTTCATTTAAAACGAAATCAGTTTTCCAGATTTACACGCACAGATTTGTATTTCTAATCAAGGTGGCGACAGACGTCATCAAAGAGTTTGCAGTTGACAATGTCAAATATCTTGAGCTCAGAAGTACTCCAAGGGAAGAGAAAGGCACAGGTAAGAATGTTGAAGATGGGTCCAGATAGGTTGACACGATGGCTTGCTGTCTGGAATCCAACCTTGGTTTGTAATGTTTTCCTTTTTATTTTAGGACTAACAAAAAAGAGTTATGTTGAGGCTGTCATCAAAGCCATTCAGCAGTGCAAATACGATGGGGTGGACATAGACGTCAGGTAGATGTTTGTTGCTTTCATATAATTGTTGCTAACAGTTGTGCTCTGATACTAAACTTTATTTACCTGAAAGGTTTTTGGTGGCCATCGACCGCAGGTATGGAACAGAGGTTGCAATGGAGACCGTTAAGCTGGCTGAGGAGTTCATGCTGTCCTCTGGAGGTTTGGTGTTGGGAATCGACCTCAGCGGAGATCCGAAGGTTAGCGAAACACACTAGAAGCTCTGGTGGGACCACCAGCGAGTATTTCAGTTCTTGAATTTTGAGTAGTTTTGGAGCAATTTAGAAGCTGTTTCCGATCATCCCTTTGTGCAAATCTTACTTTTGCTTTTTAAAAGCAAACCATGTTGGATTAAAAAAGAAAAAAAGCTCTTGAAATAAGTTCCTGCAGTTTTGCCATTATCCATTGTACTGATACCTTCCAACGACTCTCTATTAGTAGGCGTACAGACACAGATTTCAGATCATGGAGCAACATCTGCTGTGGAAGTGAACGTGGTTTATACTTCATGTTTGAGTCACCTGCAAAATGTTGCTGTTGAGATGTTTAATGTGCTTTTTGAGCATTTTGACTGAATTGGTCAAATCAGGCATAACATTATAATCAACATGGGCACCCTAACTGGTCCCTTACGCTTTCCCATATCCATCAAACTGCCATGCAATGTGTGTTCTGGTACATTTTTCTCTGAACCATTGACTTCTAAAGGATTTTGAACTGCAGTAGCTTGCCTGTTGAATCGGATCACACAGCCCAGCCTTTGGTCCTCGTGACCTTGTTGCTAGTTCATGGTTGTTCCTTACTTGGACCACTTTTGATAGATGCTGACCACTGCAGACTGGGAACACCCTACAACACAAGAGCTGCAGTTCTGGAGATGTTCTGACCCAGTAGTTTCGTTATCACAATTTGGCTCGTCAAGTTCACTCAGATATGTACGCCTGCTCATTTTTCCTGCTTTTAACATCAACTTTGTGGACAAATATCCAATTGCTGCCCTTTATGTCCTACTCACTAACAGGTGTCATGATGAGATAATTAGTGTGTTTTTTGTACTAAGCTTCTAACAGCCATGTTTACTATGTGGAAATGTTATAAATGTGCTGTTAATGTACAGTTATGGTTAGAACATATACTCTCTGTAGAGTTTTAACATTTATAGTATTTAGTCATAAAATTATTTGAATCCAAACTCATCACAGATTCTCCCGGGTCAGTATTTATTAAACAAAAATCAAAACCAATATAGGAGCGCACCCCACACCTCTACATATGTATAAACCCTTCCAATTGTAATGGGGTGTACTTATTTTCTATCATATCTGTGTTTTGGACTGTCAGCTGCCACATGCTAATGAAGCTTTCATTCAAAGGTGGGGCATGGCAGATGTCTCCTTCCAGCTTTGGAGAGAGCTAGAAACTGTGGACTGAAGCTGTCATTGCACATGTCAGAAGTAGGTTTTCGCTTTATAATTTCCTGCATTTGGACTTAATGTGCAACACTGGTGTTAATGCAACAAAACCGGTTGCAGGTTTCCTCTCAGCTGGAAGAGTCTGAGTTGCTGCTGAATCTTCCTCCGGACCGGATTGGTCATGGAACCTTCCTGCATCCTGAAATGGGTGGTTCTCAACCCCTCGTAGACCAAGTGGTGAAACACAACATCCCTCTGGGTAAGACTTAGCCGAGATCCAGACTGAAGAGAACGGTTCTCAGCTAAAAATATTCTGATTTCCTTGGTTGCTTGTAGAGATTTGCCTGACATCAAACGTCAAAGGAAAAACTGTGCCAAGTTACTCCCAACACCACTTCAGATACTGGTACCAGCTGGGACATCCCTGTGTCATCTGTGTATGTTTCTTCTCTTGTAATTCTTAAATCCAAGGATATATGATTAGTTTAGTGGCTCTGTTTGGTGGGTTTGATTTATTTTAAGTGTTTCACCTTTTTATATCGACCAAAGTAGCCTTTTCAGATCCCAGACAAATCTGATGAATTTCTTTTAATTCAAGTTTTCCGTCACTTCAGGGCTTAATCTAAAATCACTTTGAAGGATTCATCATAATAAATAAACAATCTGCTCCATTTGCATTAAAACAACTACTGTAAAGTTAACTAATCAACTAATTGTTCTTTGTCACATTCCAGACAGATGATAAGGGAGTGTTTTGTACGGATTTGTCTCAGGAATACCAGCTGGCTGCGTCCACCTTCAGTCTGAGTCCTGATGCCGTGTGGGAGCTCTCAGAGCGGGCTGTAGACTGCATCTTCGCCGGAGAAGCTGTGAAACAGCAGCTCAAACAGAAGTGGACTGAAATAAAGCCTGGGCTCCTCAAGTGACCCAAGCTACGAGTTTAGAGATGTTTTCAGACATCTGGGCTTTTTTTTTTTTTTTTACTGAAATCCAAAAACAAAAACAGTAAAATATAAAAGATGTTTAATACATTGAGCTGAAGTGTTAGTTTTGCTGATGTACAGTGTAAACTGTAAAAAATGAACTCTGAGGAGCAGAAATAAAAATAAAAAACAATTATGAATACACATATTCATCTACAAGTTTGTCCCAACAAACCATATGCAGTCCGTGCAGTCCCTTCACTGTGCAGTTTTTCATGCCTTCTTTCCAAATTTGCCATGTTTGTCCTTGTTTTTCTTGAATTTTCCATGTTTCATTTCCTTCTTCTGCTTCCCAGCACCGTTACTTGTGACGGCATTTCCCCCTTCCCATTTTCTCTTCTTGTCACTGTTGGTAAAATAAAAATTAGCAACAAGCTCCCACAAAAAGCATACACAGTCATGTTTTCCTGTTAATATGGCCATGTTGCACCTTTTGATGCTGACAATTGCTGTGTTCCCCGCATTCTTCAGTACCTGGTCCCACTCCTCTTCATCTCCACGAATCTTGTACCTGAGAACACAAAGGAAGTCATTACAAATCCAGTAAGCAGTGCTTTCATTCCAGTGGACCAAATACTGACAATGTGGACCCATATACTCACTCTTCCAGGTCCATTTCCTTCACTTTCTCCAGATCCTTTTTGTGCTGCTCCTCAAACTCTTTGGCAGCTTCAGTCTATGAATCAGGAAAATACACTCTTCAGACAGACAAACAAAGGGATAAAGTGCAATATGGGCTCATCTTCAGAATTTTCTTAAGATTCCTAAAAGCCTATAAAATGTTACAGCTCAAGCATAAAGGTGCATCTCAATAAATTAAACTGAAGCTTGAGTCTGGGCTACAAGAGCAACCAGACAAAGACATGTCCAGAACATGAACTACAATCGTTACATTCCTTGTGTTAAACCACCCCTGAACCAGAGATGACATCAGAAAAAAATATCCTTGCAACAGGGGAAAAGCACTAGACTTGCTCAGGGGTCTAAATCCTCTTATTGGTTTAAAGAAAATGTTGCATTTTATTTGGAAATCGAGGCTCCAGAATCTGGAGGCAGAGTGGAGAGGCAGATATTCCAAGCTGCCCAAGGTCCAGGGCGAAGTTTTCAGTCAACATTCTAACTGTGGCTCAGTGGGAAATGTAGTCAACTTGAAACCTGAAAAGATGTGTCTGAAACAGCTTCCCCCTATCATCTGTGGACCCCAAGTAAACCCTACTTAACCCTAAGTAGCCTACCGATCGGTGTTTGAATGAGTGCTACTGAGGGAATGTGGCTGTAGTGTAAAGCACTTTGGGTGGTTGGTATGAATAGAAAACGCCATGGAAATTCAATCCAATTACAAGCTTTCACTAGCTGTAAGCCAGAATCATCAGAATTAACACAAATAGACGAAATATAATCACTCTGGGTGTTTTGCCCTGGATCCATCATCTGGTAAAGATTTTAGTTTATCCTCATTTTGGACTAATTTCATATTTTAACCACATCTCTGCATTCAAATTAATATTTTCCAACTTTATCTAGATTTCTGCGCACAGAAGCAACTACCTGCTGTTGCAGTTGTAGTTTCTGTTTCAGAGGAGGCAGACTTTCTTACAAAGCGGTCCTGTTTAGATTGTCCAGGCTTTCCTAAACACCTTTCATTTACTGTTTTTCTTAAGCTTTAGCAGCTTTCCAGATATTTTCAGCCCGGTCCTCCTGCTGGACCATGGCATCTTTTTGTGCAGTGTGAAATATCAAGGAAGTAGACTAAACAATATGTGCCAAGCTTAAAAACTGTCAACATCAGACGACCTGTATTTCACAGTCTTTTGAAGAAACGAATAAGAAAAGATCCAGCAACGACCTGACGGAGGATGTCAGTGGACCCATCTACTGTGTCCAAAGCCTTAGGTCAACAGCTCTTTGCGAATCACCTTGTTGGTGCCAATACATTTTTAGCGTTTTAACTTCAAACTGTTACCTTTGGTAGTTGTTATAGAATCCATTAAGGAAATTTAAACAAGGTGTGTCTTTGTTTTTGCTAGAAACAAGGTTCTAGTAAAACTAATTTAAATCTGGTTTAGTGGCTTAAACAAAAATATTCCTCTAAAAATGGCCTGAAAAAAGCTGCTGAAAATTTGTAAAAAACCCACCAAAGCCCAAAGAAAAACTGAATGAGCTTCAGAAAGGTTCTGAATCCAAACTTTTGCACGGTGCAGTATTATTGAGTTCACATACGAGATCTTCATTGAGGCTTCTGACAGTTGGCTCCATGCTGACATCTTTAGTAGCCACCATCTCAGCTTCGATTGCTTTTTCCTGGATGCTGGTGAACACCTACAGCAGAATCAGAAGGATAAGATGGTAGTTTGTACAACCAGTTTATTTTAGGCTTTTAAATATGACTACTACATCGGGAGATACTCACTTGTACGAATTTACGGATGAGACGGTTGAAGAGGCCCATGAGCTGAGAGCTCGGGAGCTCGATTTCTTTTTCTAGCTGATCCACAGATTTGTGTTGCAGTCCTATTCCCAGCAGCAACGCCTAGAGAGGAACAGTCAGCCAATCAACATCCAGTTTGTGACAAATGAGACGTGTCGAAAACAGAAGCTAAGAAAAACTTACACACTGTGCTGCAGAGAGGGAGACGTCACCCAGCTGCTTGAGAAAGAAGATGCGAGCCACTGTCGGGATCAGATCCATGATGAGGTGGTAGTCCACCATGCTCCTCGAATACAGCTCCAGACGTTTGAGGTCATACGGGGTGAAGTGGGCAGTCAGCTCGGAGCTGCTGAGGGCTGTTGGGAATCAGAAGTGAGTCAGATCAGGTGAGGTGATCCACTGAAGAAACCTGTAATGTAACATTTTCAAACGTCTTACGGGTGGTCTCCTCCTTTAACCTCTTATTCTGAAGAATGCTGAGGGCCAGGCTTGGGTGAAAGTTGCTGAATTGGTAGGAGAGCAGCGACAGAAAGCGCCTGCGGAAATCTGAGAAAAAGAAGGAAATATTCAGATAAGAGTGCAGTGGGATCGCACGAACCGGAGCTCTTCAGGTCGCAGGGTCAAATTCACCTTTCCAGAAGGCAGTCAACCATAAGCTGTTCTCTGAAGCCTCCTCACTGTTCAGCTCCTTCAGCATCACACAGGAGTGTTCTCCTGTCAGGTCATTCTGAGTGCAAGAATACATATCATTAATTAGAAGTTACGCATCCAGAATAACACACAAATACAAAACATTGGTCTAATATTAGCACTCACAGGTGTTTGTCTTAAATAGACCGGAGTGTAACCCGCTTTCTTCCAGAACCTGCCAGGTACCAAACAGGTTGAACACTTTTAAAGCTGCAAAAACATTTCAGGACTACTGCTATTTAGTCTTTTTTTTTTTTTTTTTTTATTGAACTCACTTAAGCAGCTGTGCAGTGAGTCCATAGGAAACTCCTAAATAGTCCAGCCTCTCAGCTCTTCTCTCACTGAGCTTCAGCAGCAGAGGAGGGAGCTCTTTCCGAGGAGTGACCACCTCCTCCAGCAGACTGACCGCCTGGAAAACAACAGACATGAACCTTTAATCAGATCAGAAAGGGCGGTCGTCAGATCGTTTCTGAAGCAGCCTTCTCGTACCTCGCTGCTGACGGAGGTGATCTGGGTGTGGGCTGGTTGCGTGCTCTCATCCATGGTGGGAAACTTGCCCTCGTAGTACATCTGCAGCTGCTGCAGAGCTCTGGAGCCGTAGCCCATCTGTTGGAGAGGTCGAGTTTAATGAGATCCTGTTCCATCAAATGGTTTTGGTAACTTAACTTCTAATGTCTTTGGAAATCAGTCTCAGTATCAGCACAAAAACAGAAGATGGAGATTCGGACAGACTGTAGGAAGAAAGGAGGATACAAAGAAGCAATAATGGAAGGACAGAAGGTAGGAAGGAGCGAACAAAGGAAAGAAAGGCAGGAAAGAAGGAAGATCATGGGGATTGAGAGCGAGATGAACGACACCAGAAGGGAAGAACAAACACAAACAGTCAAGGAAGGACAGAAGAAATGACAAGAGAAGGTAAGGAGGACACAAGGAAGAAAGGAGGGACAGATAATAGGAAGGACTCATTTAGACAATGGAATATGAAACACAGTCTGGAAATACAAATGTTTCTTTCATACATGGAAAATCCATAAATCAAATTCCAGACTTTTTCAGACTGTAGGAACGCTGTTGGTCTAAAGCTTCTACAACAGGAACTCAGGCAGGCATACGGTGATAAAAAAGGGAACACGGCCCTAATCAACAGTTCTGTTCATTATGGCTTTTAACACATTTTAAAATTGTAAACGTAACTCTAATTCATTGGATGTCAAGCAAATAGAAAGAACTGAGACGGTGGCTCTTCATTTTGCTTGAAGAAATAAAATAGCTCCTATGAAACATTCAAGCACTTCACAGATGCAGCTATAACCAGAGCTGAATGAGGTGCAGGAAAGAAGCTGTACACCACCCAAAGATCATAAATTATGAAAACTCAGAGGACGCCTTACCCCTTGGTAGTCCGGATTGACAGCTATGCGCACCACTCTGCCCCCAGACAGGCTGCCAAAGTCTGGATCTTGAAACTGTGTTGGGACGCGGAAAGAAGTCATCAGCTGACTATAGAAACATGCACAGTGTGGTTTTTCTTAAGGCTCCTGTGTGTGTACCTGCTCTGAAACAGTCCAGGGAATAAGATCTCCCGAAGCCTTTTTCCCTCTGGACAGACTGTTGAGGATGGACTGCCTGGAAATTTCTCCCTCGAGACACACCTCAAGGACCACACAAAGGGACAGTCACAACAAAACCCGTTTTTTCCCCCCACAAACACACTTCGATAGCATTATCTGTCAAAAAATACCTGCACGACAGCGAGGACTTCGGGTAGAGAGTTCTGTGTGGGAGGAACAGGCGGCAGGAGGCAGAAGAGGTGATGGGCCGGAGCATCAGACAGCATCTGCAGGTCGTTGGGGGAATTCTGGGTGGGGGGCAAAAATAAACAACAGGTTAACAAAAAGGACACAAAGTATGAGGTGTGCTGTTTGGCAGCAGAAAGAATCACCTTGTAATGTGACGCCACATAGAGAGCCATCAGCCTTTGCAGGAAAGCCTCGGATGCCTTGTGATAACAAAACAGCGTGTCTCTGTTTACATAATATCTGGATGGTGTTCGCTAAGCAAAATAATCAACGACTACATCTGGAAAAAATCCAGGAGAGGGAGATGTAAACTTACTCCCCAACAAAAACGGATCAGTATAAAATTTATTAAACATGTAGGTTTAATTTATAAAATTAAAGGTTTTTTTTTGGGATATGTTTTTTTTCTGTCAGTGTTCCTCGACCCTGGTCCTCAGGACCCACTGTTCTACATGTTTTAGGTGTTTCCCTGCAGCTACACACCTGACTTAAAAGAATGGGTGGTCAACAGGCTTCTGCAGCACTTGATGGGATGCTGGGGAGGTAACATCGTCATTTTAATTACGTGTGCTGGAGCAGACACATCTAAAACATGAAGCATTGTGTGCTCTGAGGAGCAGGACTGAGAACCACTGCTCTGTGTGACTGGCACCTCTTTTGCATGCAAACATGTTTCCACTGCAGGAGGGCTGGGTGCTGTGCTTTTATTTAAAATAAAGGTTTCTGTTTCCTTAGTCCGTTTTATGGAGTTTCAAGTTTGATTTTATACTTTCTGTAAATTAGTTCTTGTTATTTTCTGTCGATCAAGATGCTACCTTTACCCTGAACAATGGAGGAATGCTAGGGACATGTTAATGGCTACATAAAGGTCTGCCATGCTTTAATATAAAATAGGTAACTCTGATAAGGTGTTTTAGTTCAACATGTGCTCCCTATGTGTTTTATAAAAGGTAGGACTTCCTGATATTGCTCTGATTTAGGCTACATGACATTTGCAAACTCATTAATGGCTCTTTTTCTACATTTTTGAGAGTAAAACTATGTTACTGCATTGACAAATTTTATCTTTCCAGTGCTGTTAATAAATGTTTTCATTTGAAAATTTTATGAATGAAACTATTTAACCAAACACCGGAAAACTAACTGGTTGAAAAGGAAGGATACAGGTCGCAGGACTGTGGAAGTGGGCAGCCAGAAATGAGCCTGGGAATGTTGAGGCAGTCCAGACACAGCAGCTCATTCAGCCACTTCTCCACCGCGTCACCGGGAGCGTACCGAATGGACTCGTGCAGAGAGACCTCGTGCAGAGTGCGAGCTGCACAAAAACACATGACAACAAGAGACAGTCAGACTAAAGAAATAGATTTTATCTGCTTGAGAGGGAATAACAAGAGATGGGAACCTGCTGCTAGTCTTGCTGTGTTGGTGTTCCTGTTCTCTGCCGACAGGTTCTGCTGACTCTCTGCGCTCTGCTGCCTCAACTGCTGGATCAGTTTGAGAGAAAGAGAGCGCCCTGTTCCTTCGTACCTGCAGAGGCAAACAAAAACAGTTACAGTAAACAAAAAGCAAGATCACTTCTAATCTTAATGAGAGCAGAGTCATGGAGCCTTGTAAAAGTATTCGTATATCGTTATCGAAGAATAAAAACCGACAGAAACTGGGGTTTCTGCCTTCTCATTTATGTTAAGTTGCTGGTGTTTTGTTTTGTTTTTTTGTGCTTTGTTCGCTGTTTTTAAACTAGTTTTGTAAAGTGTCACTGAATGTTATGAAAGGTG
Source organism: Girardinichthys multiradiatus (assembly GCF_021462225.1). Classification (NCBI taxonomy): domain Eukaryota; kingdom Metazoa; phylum Chordata; class Actinopteri; order Cyprinodontiformes; family Goodeidae; genus Girardinichthys; species Girardinichthys multiradiatus. Next base: position 22,586,488 of record NC_061795.1, on the reverse strand, counting down.
CTTTCAAAAAAACTTTATCATTATTACTATTACAAAGTAGTGCATGATAGTAAAATGGCAGGACAAAGACATGTGGTTTTGCAACCAGGAAGCTGATCAGAGATGGTGAGAAGATGGATCAGACTGGGGAGGAGGGTTACCTTTCAGCCAGAACATGACCCTAAATATACCGCCAGAGCTTCTACCAAATAGTTTAGTTAAAATCATATTCATGTATTAGACCCCACACTCCTGACAGCTGTTGCTGTAATGAAACACATCGACTCAGGACGGCTGTGTACATACGCACACCACAGTTTTAAAAACCATGTATCCTTTATAGTTTGTTGTTGTAAGGTAACTCAATGTATTGAGGTTCAAGGGGAATGAATAGTTTTGTATTGTTGCAATCATTTTGCAAACAAAGATTTAGCCTCTCAAATATATTTAAAGTTTTCTCCGGCTTTTTATGCTTCGGCAGCAGTTTGAAATAAATGATGTTCTTACTGACCCGTTGATGGTGGAGGCCATGAAAACCAGGTAAGGTCCCAGAAGATTCTTAACAAGAGGAAGAGGGATGGCTGCAGCCTCGTCGATGACCAGCAGCTCAGCTTGGCCCAGTTTCACTGCATCTCCGGGATGGATGTACTGATGGACATAAACAGGAAGATTAACGTGTATATTTCACTTCTTTATTGTAAGAACGGGTCATTAAGATCAGTGTACTGGCTTGACGTTACCTGAATCGTCTGTCGATGCTCTTTGAAGATGTTCACTCGCACCACTGCTTTGTTGAACTCAGGATTTAAAGACTGGATGATTTCGTAGTCCAAATGCTCCTGAAATTTTAAAGCTGGGGTTTATGCCTTTTCTGCATGAATATTTGAATAATTATAGAGAGGAAGATGCAAGTGGAGTCTACCTGATACTGCAGCGCATCAAAGCCTTTGAAGATGAATTCAAACATGGTGTGAAGGTTGTCGGGGCTCGGGGACGTTACAAAGATGTTGGAGTAACTGAATTAAAAAGAAGCACACAATCATAAGAGATAATGAGCAACAAAATAAACAAACGTTGGCGCCTATTTAGGGCAAATATCATCTGTACCCAAATGCCACAGCTCCTGCCACAGCCAGTCCCATGGCGGCAGATTTGCCTCGACCTCGGGCGGCGGTCAGAGCCACGGTGCTCCTCAGTGTCTTCTCTGAAACTGCTTCGATAAACTTCAGCACGACCTTTGCCTACAGGAAGCAGAATCACCTTTCTTACTTTAGAACTATAAAGTCTAGGATTTGTCTGATCACACAGTATGAATGGACTGGACCACTAGAATTTACACAGCCTAATTTTTGTTGGATCATTTAGCACATTCTGATAGTCAGTTGATCTCATTTTCTGGGCACATCACATTGTTCAACCTAGAACTGAACAACTGAGACTATCCCACATTATAATACTGCCCCCGCAGGTGGGCAGGATAAAGGAGTTGTTAATCATGCCATTAGTGGCTCCAACAATAATTAATTAGATGAGGTTGAAAAAAGTGTTGCAGGCTGAAATATGATGACGCCAGCTTTCAAACTGGAGGCTTCTTCTCATTGGCTTAGATCTTTCCAGGAGGTGTCACATTTGTGTTGACCAATCAGCATCTGCGATCTCTAATTTTCTTATAGCTGTAACAATATTCAGCAGTAAATATACAAGCAGCATTTGATGGATGCTGACCTGATCCATGGTCCTGCAGCAATCCACCAACATGCCAACAGGCTGAGTGTCCTGCAGAGACTCTTTAAGATCCTTCAGCTCCTGCTCTCGAGGAGATAACCCTTCCTCCTGAAGAGAAGATGATGACAGATCAAACTATTGTAACATTTAACCATTTCAAACTCTTACAGAAAGCTTTCGGATGTGAAGAAGGCTAAATATTTATTTTTTGCTTGTGAATTTGTGAAATAGGTGGCGCCTCAGTAACTTTGAAGAAGTAATCCAGGGGTCAGATTCCACCAAGAAAAGATCAATAACAGGTAGTTTTCATTTTGTCCATTAGTATTAGTATGATGGATGCAACAGAAAGACAAAGAGCCATCGAGAGCCACTGATTTGATTTTGTACCCTGAGGTACCATCAGTGCAACCTGCACTAAATGAAAAGAGACATGTAACCTTTTGAGATATTAACCATTATATTTTCATTAACTTCCAAAACACAACTATAAATGATGCTAACTATCAATCATAGAAGGAGCAGGTGCACAAATATATACACTACCAGTCAGAAGGATGGAATTATGTGGTAAACAAAAAGTGTAAAATGACATTTTTATATTTTAGATCATTACAAAATAGCCACCCTTTGCTCTGATTACTGCTTTGCTCTCTTGGCGTTCTCTCCGTGAGCTTCATGAGGAGTTCATCTGAAATGGTTTTCCAAAGAGTCTTGAAAGAACTTTCCAGAGGTTCGATGAGAGACGGCCAGAGGTTAATATTTCAGTCATCACAGCTAAGGGTGGCTACTTTAAGGAATCTAAAATAAAACATTTAATGTTATTTTAAAATTTTTTGTTTGCTACATCATTGCATATGTGTTCATTCACAGTTTTGATGCCTTCACTGAGAATCTACGGATAATGTAAGTAGTCATAAACATAAAGAAAACCATTAAATGAGAAAGGCCATTTCTTTTAGCTTCTGGCTGGACTGGGACCAGGTTTATGTTGAAACAACACACAGTAAGCAGGATAATACGAGAAAGCTCACAGTTAGTGAACCGTGGGGTCATCAAGTTTCCGTGACAACCATTACATGCCTTCTACATGCCAATAAATTGTTTGTGAGAGATATAAGGGGAAAAAAAGCCTTTTCTGTCCTACTACCACTAACAAATAAAATAAAGATTCACCAAACTCTAGTTCCACCAGACACAGAATATATTGTTTTTAATGGTCGACTCAAAGACTTCAAACCTGTGAAATGAGCTGAAGAGATCATAGGAGAAGATCCTGGATGATCTAGAAACACCTGCATGCTCCAACCTTGTGAAATGTTACAGGAGTAAAGAGACGCCCAGTTGGCTAAAGGGGGTTGAACATAGTATTAATAGCAGGTGAATCTATCTATATTTGTGCCACTAGTGAGTTAAAAAACATTCTGAACTTGGGATAGTTTCCCCAGTCTCAAAGTAAAGGTCAAATGTTTCTGTAGTTTTGGGTTATGGTGCTGCAATAGAAAATGAATTTATTTTAAGGCTTTTCACGCATGTTTTATGTGCTTTAGCTTAGTAATCAGTTTAGGTTTGTTGCACTCATTCCCAATTTATTTTATTCTGTTTTGCATCTTGACAAAGCAAAAGAGAGACCAATGCTGATTTCCCACAGCATGGGTACCTGAGTCTTTGGAGGGACTGGCTTGATGTTAGCCATGTGGCTGGAGATCGGCAGGACGCTGAGCTGGTCATCGATAACAACGCAGTTTTTGCAAGATGCGACAGACAGGATGAATCTAAAAAAAAAAAAAAAGCATAAAAAAAAAAAAAAACATACATCCCATGTTTGTTCCACCTGATTAAATACATTTCATAAAAAAGGTCGAGCAACACCGACCTCTCATTGAACCTGCCTACAACATCCTGATGAGCCTCAGTCCTGTATCGGGAGTGCACATCCTGCAGGGAAAAGGGGGGTATGCTCATCAGAACTGGGGAACAAATGTGGGGAATAGAACCAGTTCAAGGCTTACCATGGTCATAGTGTAGAGCTGCTTCAGAGAGTTCATTGTCCTAAGGAGAATCACCACTATACCCCCTCCTTCCACTGTCTCAATAGTTCGTGCCAAGAGGTTGGGAGTGAGTGCCTCAAAATCCTGGGTGACAAGTAAAAACACAACGTAAAAAAAAAAGATAATCTCCTATATCAGAAGATTTTCTCCATTAAATGTTGCTTTGGATCAGTTTTTCAAACCTGATATCACAAGTAAGTCAAAGAATCTACACCATGAAGTGCAGAAGAAGCAGTGTGCATATCAATATTCCTGCCATAATTAGTAAAAAAAACTACAAAAAAATGATGTAATCTGATAGAGAAAAATATACAATTATGTGAAGAGGTCAACATTTTAAAGAATAAAATAAATAAAAACACAAATTCCAACAGCAGAAACAAAGCTTTCCAAATCTGCTTTTTACAAAACAAACCTTTTAAAAGCAATATTTGCAGTATGTTATATGTATGATTGAACAGTGCAAAGAACTTCCAGTGACATTATTAACTGTTTACTGTATATTCACTTGACCTCCAAAGACACATCAGGTACAGCAGATTAAAAACAATGGAGACTGTGTACAAACAAGTGAAGAGAGGCAGAGCTGTGCTCAACCACTGGTCCGCAGACTCACCTGCAGGACGCACATGCCGTAAGTGTTTCCCAGGATCTTGTGAGTCTCATTGTAGTAACAGTAGCGGATGTTGGTTGCAGCGACAAAGAGCTCAAACGGATCATCCTGATTCAGATTCAATGTTCCAGTTTTGATCTTTTTCTGCAGCTGTCTCATCCGTTTCTTCCGATTGCTGTTTCAGAAACACAAATCAAATCTGTGCTGCTGCTCTCAGATTAGCTGCTGGCAGCTGAATGTGTGTTCAAGTTACTCCTACCTGCTAAACCCAAGGTCTTTTTTATAGCACCAAAGGACTGAGGGTCGTGCTCTGACAGCGGCTTTGGACAGCATGTGATGAAGGATCACCACCTAGATCAGAAGCAGTTTGGTTTGTTGCAGCAGTAAAAATCAAACCAGGATCAAAGCTGTTATTTGACTTCTTATTAGCAGGAGGCGAAGTGTTACCTGATCTCTCCCTCGATCTCCCACCACCACAAACATGGTCCGGTGTTGCAGGGTGACTCCATTCTCGATCTGGACCCGAATCCGGTTGTCTATTTTCTTGCGGACCGTCGCCATCGTACTCCTGCCAAGGAGAGAAACGACACATAATTAGCACATAAACGACAAAAACCAAAAGACAGCAATTCACCTGTCAGCAGGCGAACACTAACTAGTACTAAATTAAATCTGCAAAGTTTCACATTACCTTAAATAAAGTTTTCAGAGATATATTTACTTTCAAATATCTAACAGATTATGTCTACGGCTGCTTGGAGCTACATGCCGCCGACCATGTTGATGAACTCACGTGGAGACAGTAGTTCATGGAGGACCCTTGTGTGACGTCAAAATAGCGCGACGTATTTTTACGACGTTTCACGTTTATCTTCACCATGTGGTATATGACATTTTTTTTTTTCATATTGTTTTTTAAATGTGGTCATTATTATGAACGCACATTCTTGAACGCTACCCAAGAAGAAGAAAGAGGTGCATGACTCAAGCAGTAAAACAGCTCGGTCTGAAAACGCTGGTCTACTTAGAACCCCACAGTGGTAGAAATTATTTACTTTTGGAAGTGGCAGTAAAAGGCATAAACTGGTATGTGACTGGTTCAGAATGGATACACAGGAGGACAATATGGACTTTGATGAATGGACGCCAGTAAGTAGAGGGAGAGGACGCGGAAGAGGTAAAGCAGAAGAAGGGAAAATGTTAGACAGCCAAAGGAGTAAAAGAGAGCTGGAAGAAAACAGTTCTGAAGAAGAGAGAGTAGTTAGGAGGAAAATTGGAAGGGAAGAATGTAAGATAATATTAAAGATAAAAAATGAAAAAGAAAAAGAGAACCTGAGTCCTATTTCACTATCTAGAGAAATAAAGACAAAGATAGGAGATGTTGAAATGGTGAAGGTCTTGAGAGATGGAAATATACTGGTGGTGTGTAAAACCGAAGAACAAAGAAGAAAGGCTTTACAAGTTGAAAACATTTGCAACAAAAGGTGACAGAGAGGAAGATTATAGGAGAAGATAAAATCATTCGGGGGGTAATTTATGGCATTCCTCTGGAGGAAGATATAGACAAATTTGGAAAAAAAGCATTGTTGGTGCAACGAGAAAAAATCTCAAAAGACTGACAAAAAATGTAAATGGAGAAAGAGTAGGAAGCCTGTCAATTTTAATAGATTTTGAAGAAAAGGTGTTGCCACAAAATGTTAAAATAGGATATCTGAGTTTTTCTGTGAGGCCTTTCATTCCTCCACCACTAAGATGTTTTAAATGTCAGAGATATGGTCATATAGCAGCTGTCTGTAAAGGAAAACAAAGATGTCCAAAATGTGGAGAAGATCACAGAATTGAAGATTGTGGGGAAGAAGTGCAGGAAAAATGTTGCAATTGTGGAGGGCAACATAGAGTAACATTTGGGGGTTGTGAGGTAAGGAAGAAAGCAAAAGAAATTCAACAAATTAAGATGACTAAAAACATAAGCTATGCTGAAGCAGTCAAAAATGTACAGAAAGAAAGATCAAGGGATGAAGGTCAAATTAGGATTCTAGATTATCAACAAAGAAAAGTAGAATCAGAGGAAAATGTTACAATGTCTGTGGAAAAACTGATATTATTCATAGCTTATGTCATTAACTGCACTGAACAGGCTAAACACAAAACAGAAAAGATTAAAATAATAGTCAGAGGAGCAGAAAAGTTCTTAGGGTTTAAAGAAGGATCTTGGGAAAACATTAATAAAAAGTTGGAAACAGATGGGAGGCAAAGAGGAACCCCAGCTGATAGAAATATATGATAATATTACAGTGGAATGAAAGAAGCTTAATCGCTAATGGACAGGAATTTAAATGGTATATAGATGGAATTGAAGAAAAACCAGAAATTATATGTATACAGGAGACGTGGTTAAAACCAAACCTAGATTTTGTGTTTAAAGGGTACAATAGTATCAGAAGGGATAGACAAGAAGGAAGTGGAGGAGGATGTGGAATATTTATAAAAGAAGGGATACAATATCAGATATTAGGAAAAGGTAAACATTTAGAATACATAGTAGTTGAAATTTACAATAAAAAAGAAAAATGTAAGATAATAAATTTTTATAATCCATGTAAAATATTATCATTTGAGTTGATGGATGAATTAATGGTGTATTTAGAAGGAAAAGTAATCTGGTGTGGAGATTTTAATGCTAACAGCACATTATGGGGAAAATGTAATGATAAAAATGGACAAGTTATTGAAGAAATAATGGAAATAAAAAAATTGGTATGTATAAATGATGGAAGAGGAACAAGAATTAATGTAAAAACAGGTACAGAGTCTGTGATTGATTTAACAATAGTATCAAATTGTTTAGCCAATAACTGTGAGTGGGACATTGACAAAGATACAACAGTAGGCAGTGATCATTACCCCATTAAAATCATAACAGGAATATTAATAAATAACCAGAATACAGGATTATATAAAAGATGGAACTTTAATAAGGCTGATTGGAAAAAATTAAAATATTTAAGTCAAAAGAAATTGGAAGAAATAGATGAGTCAATTGATATAAATAGTTTAAATATAAATATCTGTAAAAAAATCTTACAGGCTGCAGAAGAATCAATAAAAAAAAGAGGAAGAAAGAACGATAAAAAAATTGTGCCATGGTGGACAAAAGATTGTAGTAAAGTAATAAAATTAAGAAATAAAACATACTTTATTTAGAATACAAAGAATGGGATTAATATTAGTGTTTTTATGGGTACCAGAGCACATGTAGGAGTTGGAGGGAATGAGATGGCGGACAGGATAGTAAAGAAGGCAACACAAAACAACATTAGCTTTATAATAAATATTAGTAGGTCAGAGGCAAGAAATATAATTAAACAGAGAATCAGGAAAGAGTGGCAAAAAAGGTGAGATGAAGAAAAGAAAGGAAGATGGTTTTACAGAATCAACAAGATAGTAGGAGAAGTAAGAACTGGAAGAAGGAGCAGAAAAGAGGAAAGATTAATTACAAGATTAAGAATAGGACATACAGGACTTAATTCTACATTGTTCAAGATAAAGAAACATAATACAGGAAAATGTGATCATTGTGGAGAGGAGGAAACAATAGAACATGTAATATTGAAATGTCAGAAATATGAACAAGAAAGAACAATTTTAAGGAGAGAATTTGTAGGTATTAAAGGAAATTTTATTTTGAGAGATACTTTGCAAAGAAGTTTAGGTAGCAAGCATATTGAAATTATAATTAGATTTTTCAAAAGCACTAAATTAATAAATAGAATTTGATTGTTGTAATAGTAAATAAGATTTAAAACCATGAAGAACCACACTCCATACCAGTCGGTGGCGGTAATGCACATCATAACGTTATTTGTCAACTGCCAAAAAATAACACAGAAGAAGAAGAACGCACATTCTTTACACTTGAATAGAAAAGGCACGACGACGGCGCAGGAAAAGCCTCAGCCTGTTGCTGGGATACGTCAACGAGCCGCCATATTGGCAGGGGAAACAGCGGCATGTAACATTAAGTGAACGTAGAAACGGGTTATGTAACTGTTTATATTTTTAGCTTCTTTATTCTAATTTAGATATTTGCCACACTATGAACCAACGTGGTTAAGTACTTTTTTATAATTTGGATAAAAAAAATACAAGAAACGTTATTCTTTAAAGTAAAAGTGATCATCTAAACAAATAAGTAAAAAATACAAATTAATGCAAATACAGTAGGCACTGACAATTTTCTTTCCTCGTGTTTTGAGTATAAAAGTTTACAAGGATAATTAGGATCTTTTGACAGTACAAAACAATGTACTGTTGTACTTATTCTTACAAATCGCCTCTAAAGATTACAAAGACAAGATCAAAAACATTTTCTTTTTCAGCAAGACTTTAAACATAAAAGAGTAATTTGGGTTTTTTATTTTTACTTTGCAATGTGTGCCAACAATTTTAAGATTCCTAATCTCTACAGTTAAACTATTTAACAATTAGGTTGAAGAAAATAAATGCATGGTTCTTGTATTTTAAAAAAAGGCTTTATTGTAGTAAATGGTACCTTTTAATTGTAATAGTTTTAACAGTTGGGCTTGTTGGCATGTTTTATCCATCCATGTTCTTCTGCTTCACCAAGATTGGGTCCAGGAAAAAACTCGACGTCCCTTTAACTCTCCGGTTCTATCTGGGGCATCAAGGCCAGAAGGGATATTAAGGTCTCTCCAGCAAGTTCCAGGTTTTCCCTGGGGCCTCTCAGTGGGATGAAAAATCTCAGAAGGGATGCCCCAGCCATCTCAATTTACCATTTTACCTTTATCTGGATTATTTTGAAGCTAATACTTCACTATTAAAGCAGTATCTTTGCTCTGCAATCTGAAAAACATCTCATCCATATAAAAAAAAAATATTTTAAAGATGTAAGAAATGCATTCAGTTAATTCGTAAGAGCTGATAAACCATAAGGTCATCATAGAAACAGGAAATTATTTCTGAAAGAGATTTGAGGGAAGAGTTCTCATTTGGAATATTAGATTGTTCGTTCGTCGTCTTCCGCTTATCCAGGACCAGGTCGCGGGGGCAGCTGACTCAGCAGAGACGCCCAGACGTCCCTCTCTCTCCAGACACCTCCTCCAGTTCCTCCAGGGGGAGCTCAAGGCGTTCCCAGGCCAGCCGAGAGACATAGTCCCTCCAGCGTGTCCTGGGCCTCCTCCCGGTGGGACGTGCCTGGAACACCTGCCGAGGAAGGCGTCCAGGAGGCAGTTGAGGTGCCCGAGCCACCTCAACTGGCTCCTCTCGATGTGGAGGAGCAGCGGCTCTACTCCGAGCCCCTCCCGGATGGCTGAGCTCCTCACCCTATCTCTAAGGGAGCGCCCGGCCACCCTACGGAGGAAGCTCATTTCAGCCGCTTGTATCCGTGATCTCGTTCTTTCGGTCATGACCCAAAGTTCATGGCCATAGGTGAGGGTAGGAACGTAGACCGACCAGTAAATTGAGAGCTTTGCTTTTCGGCTCAGCTCTCTCTTCACCACAACGGACCGGCACAGCGCCCCCATTACTGTGGCAGCCGCACTGATCCGTCTGTCGATCTCCCGCTCCATTCTTCCCTCACTCGTGAACAAGACCCCGAGATACTTAAACTCCTCCACTTGAGGCAGGAACTCCCCTCCAACCTGAAGAGGACAAGCCACCCTTTTCCGGTCGAGAACCATGGCCTCGGACTTGGAGGAGCTGATCTTCATCCCAGCCGCTTCACACTTGGCTGCGAACCGCCACAGCGGATGCTGTAGGTCTTGGCTAGAGGGGGCCAGCAGGACCACGTCATCCGCAAAAAGAAGAGACGAAATCCACTGGTCCCCAAACCAGACCCCCTCCGGCCCTTGGCTGCGTCTAGAAATCCTGTCCATAAAAGTTATGAACAGGACCGGCGACAAAGGGCAGCCCTGCCGGAGTCCAACATGCACTGGGAACAGGTCCGACTTAGTGCCGACAATGCGGACCAAACTCCTGCTCCGCTCGTACAGGGACCGGATGACCCCTAATAAAGGGCCCCCGATTTCATACTCCTGGAGCACCTCACACAGGGCATCACGAGGGACACAGTCGAATGCCTTCTCCAGGTCCACAAAACACATGTGAACCGGTTGGGCAAACTCCCATGAACCCTCGAGCACCCTGTAGAGGGTATAGAGCTGGTCCAGTGTTCCACGGCCGGGACGAAAACCACACTGTTCCTCCTGAAGCCGAGGTTCGACTATCGGTCGGACTCTCCTCTCCAATACCCTGGCGTAGGCCTTACCAGGGAGGCTGAGGAGTGGGATCCCCCTACAGTTGGAACACACCCTCCGGTCATCCTTCTTATGAAAGGGGACCAACACTCTAGTCTTCCAGTCCAGAGGCATTAGATCGTTTCTTCATATATTTTTTAAAACACTGAACATATGGAAAGTGTGACATGTTTAGCCTAACTCATTGGCATTACTTCTGTTGGAAGGTATAGGACATTTTCAGGTGATTTTCATCTAGATGTGCGGCAGCTTCTAGCCAACATTAAAATGAAAACCACATTTTACAGTTCCTTCAAGCATGTAACAAAGCTCCTTAACAGTTTGACCCATTTTCATATGTTAAAATACTTAGAACTGTCCCTGGAATCCTACCAAACATAAAATCTTTCCCTCCAAGTAAAAAAAAAATCAAAATCAAAGCTAAAACATGATTATGCAACACAACTTTATTGAAACTCTTGAAGCAACATCAATTTACAAACAAGGGGAGCTCGTTAACAAAAAATGTCTTCTTTCTTTGAACCAAAATGACAGAAAAGAACCAAAGAAGGGAAAGAAACTCCCACAATTTGGACCAGCAGTGGCAGGTGCATTTGGTAATAAAAAATATATATATATAACTTATGGAATCTTTCAAGTTTACAGGACTGTTGGTACACACAGCTTGTGTAAACCAGGGATTGGGTTCACAGCTTACCTTGTGTGTTTTGAGCTTTAAATGATTTATTATTTCCAGATATCAAAGCTCGCACCACTTTGATTGTAGAGACAGAAAGTAAAAATACCACTGATAAGGAACAAAGAAATCAGAGCAAACGTGAGTGGGGGGAGAATGAATTTATGAATTTTTAATTTTTCAGTGTGGTGCAAATCTTTCAGTCACAGTCATTTTAAAAAGGCCATTTCAGGTTCGCATTGCTTGAGTGCTGCTTCTTGAAACTCCTCTGGGTCCTTGGCCAGCTCCTCGCTTGTAGTTCTGTTGGTAACCGTCCTTGATTAGCCGCAAAGAATAAAGAAACACTTTAGAAACTTTTCCGACAGCACATTTTGTTTTCACAAAGCCAGCGTGAAGACCTAAGCTTCTTTCATACCCTCTGGTAATTCCCATTCGAGTAGTCCCGAGGTGTGTTGAACTGGGGCTGTCCGTATCCAGAGTTGGGAGTGCTGGCGAAGGGAGGCCGATAACCATCATAACCACCTGAAAAACACAAAGACTTGCGCTTAGCTCCAGAATAGCGATGATGAACAACATATCAGACGTAAGCCTGAGAGCAAAATATTTACAGCCATTGAATTATTTTCTACGATGTGTCAAGACATTTCGGCAGCAAGACTGAGAGCCTCTTTCTGCCGATAACAGAAAAAGCTAAATGGGGGCAAGTTGCTGTCTTTAATCCTTGTGAGCTGCCGATTACTCAAATCATTCGCTTAAAAAATTTTTTTTAAATAAATTTATATATGCAATTTTTTTCCCCCCAAGACTGAACACAGTTCAGCCCAGTTTAGAGTCGAAAGCAGCAGCTTTTCAGTCTGACAGGACTCTGGTGGCCTGAGCCATGACTCACCGTAAAGTCAACCACACAGAATGATGACAGACATTCTGACAATGCTGCTAAGCTGAAGTTCAGGAAATGTCAAACTCGCCACCATAGCTAAAGTAAATATACATATTATGACAGAAATGATAAACTAAAGCATAAAAGCTTAAAATGAACAGTCCAACTTCTTTTCAATGGTAAGTCTCAGGTCACCAAATCAAAAGCCCGATCTTGAAGAAGGTTCCGGTGTTGTGGAAGACCTCCTGTCTTGTTCTGGTACCAAAGAAAACTCACCTATCAGTCCTCAATGACTATAGACCTGTTGCCCTAACATCTCACATCACGAAGGTCCTAGAGAGACTCCTGTTGGCCCACCTGAGTAAGCAAACAGTAAACCATCAGGACCCCTTTCAGTTTGCTGATCGCTGTGGAGTTGAAGATGCCATCATACACCTGCTTCAACAAACCCACTGTCATCTGGACAAAGCCAGCAGCAATGTGAGGATCATGTTCTTTGATTTCTCGAGTGCATTTAATACAATCCAACCTGATTTGCTTTGTCAGAAACTCCAGAAGACTCAGGTGGAGGCCTCAACAATCTCCTGGATCAAAGACTACCTGACAAACAGACCACAGTTTGTGAGACTGAAGGGTTGCGAGTCTAACCAGGTAGTCAGCAGCACAGGAGCACCACAGGGGACTGTACTCTCACCATTCCTTTTCACTCTGTACACCTCAGACTTCCAGTACAAGACAGACTCCTGTCATCTGCAGAAATACTCGGATGATTCTGCAGTCGTGGGGTGGATCAGAGATGGACAAGAAGCTGAGTACAGGAAGGTGGTGGACCGCTTTGTGGCATGGTGTGGAAACAATTATCTCATTTTGAACGTGACTAAAACAAAGGAGATGATTGTAGATTTTAAGAGAAACAGGAATAAGTCAAAAACTATTTCTATCATGGGAGAAGCAGTGGAGGTGGTGGAGGAGTATAAATACCTCGGTGTTCACCTGGACAACAGACTAGAGTGGAGATGCAACTGTGAAGCCATCTACAAGAAGGGACAGAGCAGACTGTACTTCTTGAGGAAGCTTACGTCCTTTGGTGTTTGCAGCAAGATGCTGCATATCTTCTATAAGTCTGTTGTGGAGAGCGTGATCTCTTCTGCCATCATCTGCTGGGGAAGCAGCATCAGAGCCAGGGACTCCTCTGGAGATCATTGTGGAAAGACGGATTCTTCATAAAATGAAGAACATTATGGAGAACCCTGAGCATCCTCTTCATGAGACTGTCCTACAACAACAGAGTGTCTTCAGTCAGAGGCTTCTTCAGATCTGCTGTAAGACGGAGCGCTACAGGAGATCCTTCCTGCCCACAGCCATCAGCATTTACAACGGCTCTTTGAAGAAACTTTCATAATGAGCTACAACATTTAATTTCCCTTTGGGATTAATAAAGTATTTTTGAATTTGTATAACAAAGAGGATTCAAGTATTGTGCCATATTCCACATTTAGGAGGGGGTAAAAAAAAATGTATATTGGTTGCAGATGAACTCACCTCTGAATCCGTTGGAAGAGCCTCTGTAGCCATTGATCATGCCCCTGGCATTTCTGGGTCCACCACGAGACATGCCTCTGCTGTTGTAGAAGGACTGACTCTGTCTGCCAAAGCCTGGACCCTGTTGAGGGGGCTGCTGGTGGCCTCCAGTCTGGTCTTGGGAGTGGAAGGCACCGACTACTGGAAAAACAAGTGGGTATAGGCATCAACAAAACATGAGTAAGTCATGCAGCTGTCGCCCACATAAAAAAATGTAATAATAGAGCTGCCGGAGCAATGCAGAGAATTTGCCCACCAGACTGTAGCTGCTCAGACTGAATCTCTGACTGCTCCACAGAATGCTGCGACTGGCTGCTGAAAGCTGGATTGTAGCTGTTTTGGTACTGGTTGGCCTGGTTCAGGGCCTCCGTCTCATTAGCTGGCGGGACTGGGGCATTAAGGTTGAACACCTAATGGGACAAACAAAGGCCACATTGAGGTGAGGCCAAACCCAGAGGAAAGCTCACAAGTTCATTAGGTGTGATGCACACCGTGTTCTCCGCTTACTGCATGTACAGTATAAGAAACCCACAAACATACAACACAAAAGGAGCACACAGAGCAAGCAGAAGCTTCATGTACATAGTGTGTTATTAATCCACCCTATATGTAGTCTTTCATCACATTCCTGGATGGAAAAAAACAGCTGTACATTGGCATGAAAACAGCTAAAATGCTACAATGCAAAAATACTCACTTTGAAATTTTATTTCAGTCATAAAACCAATAAACATTTAAAATATGAAACCTTAATAACTCATAATCAGGCTTCCCATTGTTTTCTAAAAGGACGTTATTTAGAAAGCACCTTCTGACAACAAAACATCTTCTTAGCTACACTTCTCTAAAAAAAAGGAAGAAATTAGTTTAATAGACGCCTGCTGACATATCTTGATCCACAGCATCTGATAGGATATTGGTGTACATAGAACAATGGCCTTTTTCTTAATTAAAAAAGGCATTTTAACACAAGTCACATTTGGTCACTTATTGGCATCAGAAAAAAAGACGCAATAAGCATTTCTTTCTACAATTACAATGTATGCATTAAGCACAGGTGAGTTCTGTGGAAGTTAACAGTGAAGGAGACCCACCCAGAAAATAACCGTATGACTGTTGGAAGCATTTTTTGCACGACAAATGAACAAACCAAACCTGAGAGAAGAGAAAACAACGGTTCATACCACAGCTACTACAGATGGCTCAGGCAGGGAGTAAGCAGTCAGACCAGCAAGGCAATAGGTGCCATTTGTGAGCAAAAGTTCTTCAGGCAGGAGAATTATTTATATTTCAATGGCTTTTATGTTTTATGTGTCCTCTGTTCAAAATGTCTGCTGGTGTCCACAAATCGCATGACTTCCATAACTGCTCTCCAAACAATTTCAAGCATTTTAGGCCAGGATAATATTAACTTTCTGCTGCAACTAATTGTTTCTTCTTGTCTGAGAGAGTCTGACTGCAGCCTGATTACATATCAGTATTACATTTTTTCCCCCCATCCATAAAAGTTGTACAAATAGTTTGAAGTAAAATTTTAAAAGGTCAAACAACCTGTTGTGAGAAACTCACTGCAGACAGACTTGCAGCGTTTGAGTTGCCTGACAAATGGTGTCATTTAACATTTTGACAGCAACATTACTGCAGAGCAGTTACACCTTCCTGAGTAAAACACACTGATTATGTAGAGACAAGACTTGTGCAACTACTGCATGGCTAGCTAATATAAACAATTTTTGGGAGGGACATGCTAACTCTTGACTTTGCATATCAGAATAACAAAGCAGGTCATAACCAGAGTGACGATTATGACCTCTATCTGAACGCTACTAGTTGTTGTGTTTCAATTTGAGGCAGACTGGGCTTGGGACAAATAGCTTTTAAATCCTTCCATAGAGTTCTCCTGACTTCCTCTTCCAGACGCAATAAATTACGACGGACATAGTGTTATGCACTGATGTCAGAATACGATACAAACACACTGTCATCACTCTTTGGCAACTCTCCGCTGCTTCCTAAGGTGCCTTGTGCTTGCCTTTTTTTTCTTTCAACCTTTTTAATGTGTCGCTCAATCTTGGTCAAGGTAATGAAAATAACTATCTGGAGCTACAAGCATGGACACCTTCTAAACTATGAGGAATACCGCTCTCTTTGCAGCATCTGGCTTTTTAACACGAAATGGCAAAACAGTGCGTTTGGCTTCGTTATGATGGAAAAAATAAAAAGCTAACAATGAAAAAAAAAAAAAACAGGCATCCATGTTTTCCCTGCAAATGTGCACTCTTTAACTTTTTGCTAAGTCTCTAAAGCCGAATCTTTGGCAGCACTCAGATAAAGAGCCAATGTGGGCCTCAGCAGGTAATGACATTATGTCATGCAGAGCAATGCAGACAAACACACAAGATAAGCAAGAGTTTGCATTCAGTCACTAAAGGCATTCTTTTGCAGTGCGAGACTTGTTTGGTGCTTAAACAGAGAAACAGGAAGTATCATCACAGCCTTACTGTTTGCATGGACTGGAATGGAGCTGCGTTGACATTGATGCCACTGGTGTGAGGAGCTTTGGAAACAGGCTGGAAAACCTGCGTCTGTGAGGCAGGTGGGAGAGCTGTGGAGGGGGGAGGCTGCTCTGACGACAATGACATGGAGGTCTGTTGTAGAGGGAGACACAACACACATTACATTTAGGGTTGGGATGAATATGTTTGCTACTGCTGAAATGCTGAGTGTTCATTTCTGGATTTTTGGGACTGATTAGTGTTTCTGCTGCGAATGAGATTTTCACTTGATAAATGATTAGAATGGCACCGGTCTTCTCCTTCTGTAAAATGTTTCTTTACTAAAAAGCAGCAAGTAACCAGCACATAATGACAGCTGTTAGTCCTATAGCATAGGTCTCATTTCACAGGCTGTAAACGAGACAGATTCCACAACTGGTGAGGTGGTCAGACTTTTTCTTGACAATATTTCTGCAAAGGCAGCAAATTCCTTGAAGACCTTCTGCTTGCCAAGGTCATCCAGTGTGAGGACAGAGCTATTCCAAAAGAGGTGAGATCTTCCAACGATCTCCATCATAACCATTCATTGCTTACTGATATATTAGGAAAGTGGGAGCATTACATCTGAGGTGCAGATAATGAACTGGCAGTGACTTGCTGGAAATAGTGAAACTTTCTAAAAGTATTCATATCTCTTCAACCTTTAATATTTTGTCACATTATAGCCACATGCTTAGCATCTTGTTGGGTTGGGTTAGGGTTACTTCCAAAACTTTTGTAGAACCATATTTCATGCTGTCAGTCGCGTACGGCATGTTTCTACCAGCTCTGCACATTAATGCCTCTTTCATTCACGGTTCCAGCACCGCAAGGCTCCTCTCCACTCTGCACGAAACCTTTTGTGTTTCCATTGACAGCTGGAGGTGTGGCTTGAACCACTGCCTCCAACTGTCGGCGTCATGTGCTGTGCAAAGTAAAACACTGACCGTCACACATCATGTCCTAAACAACTGAGGTTGCGAAGTCCAGACCACCCTCCCGTCCACAACTGGCCAGAAGATGGCCATAAATGCAGTCGGTGATTTCGAAACACCGCCATGGCTTTCGGTTTGACCCGCTCCATCCATTGTGGTGTATAATATTTTTGAAGTTGCTTTTGAGTTTTTTAGAGGTGTGTGGTAAAATCTGTGGTTTGCCATTCTCTCCACTTCCTCAGCGAACACTTTCTCATGCCGCTGACATACGGCTGACCTCGCTCATGGTCAATCAGTGAACAGCCGTTTGTTCACATCACATTGCTCATCCCCGATGGGGAATCTGGAAATGATCGCAAAACAGGCTGAGTGGAGTGGAGCTGGCATAAGCAGAGCCAGTGGGGAAAGGGCAATAGAGAGAAGCTTTTAAACATTCATATTGTAAGCTCAACCAAACTGGCTGGAGAGCAACATTAGATTTTAAGGCTTGTTACAGATTCTTAATTGGATCTAGGTCTGGACTTTGACTGAGCCATTCTAACATGAATATTCCTCGAAACCATTCCACGGCAGCTCTGGGAGTGGTGTGTTCAAGGTGACTATCAGTGTTAGTTTTCTTTCCCACCCAGTATGTACACCAAAAAATGTGTTTTGGTCTATCTGACCAGATTACATTCTTCCATGATTGCAGAGATCTGTAAATTTGCCAACAGGACTTCCTATGGTTTTCTCGAACACTGACCAGAGTCGTAAAGCGCATAACTAATAGTTGTTCTTTGAACAGATTCTACCACCTGAGCTGTGTATCTCTGCAGCTCCTCAAAAGTTACCATGGGTCATATGTCTGCTTCTCTGATTACTGCTCTCCTTGCCAGGCCTAATATTTAAAATCAGGACCGTGTCTTGGTAGTTTTGCAGTTATGCCACACTCTTTCCAATTGTTAGATGGGTTTCACAGAACTCTGGGAGATGTTCAAACCTGCGATAATGTTTGATCCCTGACCTGTCTGGTGTGCTTCTTGGTCATGCCTTGTGATCACTAATGTTCTCTAAGAACCTTTGAGGCCTTCACAGAACAGCTTGATTTACTCCAAAATAAAATTACAAACAAGCAGACTGTATTTACTAATTAGCTGACCTCTAGAAGAAAGTGTTTGAACTAAATTTTTGTTTAGGGATATCAGAGCAAAGGGGGTTAAACGCTCATGCACACTACACTTCACAGATTTTTTATTTGGAAAAATTTGAAAACCATCATCAGTCCTTCCGCTTCACTGATCTACTAAAAGAACTAGTTTGTGTTTAATTCCAAAAAATCTAAATAAAACACAATATTTGTGGCTATAACTTTACAAAATGTAAAGAAGTTCAAAGGGTATGAATACTTTATCAATCTTATAAAATAGGATTTAGTTTGACAAAAACCCGATGGTTCCTGCAGGACTGATGGTCCAACAACCCCCCCCCAGAAATCAGTGAGCGGGCTGGCTTACCTGGATGGGGTCGATGGGGTCTGTTGAGGGTCGAGGATCTGGTGTGTGAGAGGTTTGATACAACGGGGGCGGTGTCGACGAGATGATAGGGACCTGGAAACACACTCATTTAATGTTGGCGTCACTATGGCAACCTGCATCGTGTTCATTTGTAAATACTCACTTGTGTGGGCTCAGGCTGTACAGGAACAGAGGTGGGTTGTGTTGGCCGGGACTCGGGGTGAACTGCAACAATTGTACGTTAATCAAACAGAACTGGACTTCCACACTAAACTACATGACGACATTTAATCTTGTCCAACATACCTGGAGGACAAACCATCTGGGACACGTCCATGGTCTGAGCAGGTTTCATTGGCTGTGCTGACACAATGGCAGGATCGATGGGCTGTCCATCAAACTCCAACATGGAGTCCTGAGAACAGAAGTACTTAGCACAAACATCCACCAACAATATCAAACAGTGTTGCACAACAACCCCACCTAACCTGCATGAAGTTGTAAGTTCCCTGCATCTGTGCCATTAAGTCCTGCACCACTTGCTTGCGGACCATGGGGTCAGTCGGGGGGACGGGAGAGGCGAGGTTCATGGGATGGGTCTCCAAAGCAACAGGGGGAGCTGTAGGCTGTACAGGTTGTTGTTGCTGCAAGGCACTAACAGCCTGCAAGAAGGATGAAATGTTTAATTCATATAAACCGTTTATAAATTCACATCCTTTGAGTGTTTACTCCTACTCAGCTTAGTGTTGGTAAAACAAAGGAAACCGCAGTGATAAAGAAATCTGAAATCTTACGAGCCAAATTCTCACTGGCTTGCAAGATTACAAAGATTCCCAAATTATTTTTGACTTATGTCGTGCAACACAGTACTATCATTTGTTTTCAAAGTTATACTCCCATTTTATTCATAGAGGAAAACCAAGTTGTGAGTACTTCTGTTCATTTGAATGATTGTGGCTTACAACTAATAAAAAACCAAAAATCTGGTTTCTTGCAAAATTATATACCTAAGACCAACCTTTTCAATTGACTTTTCTTTCTATGACTCTCATTGTGCACACCATAACTGCTCGATAACATAACATTTCTATTAAAAATGACCTTTAATTGCTTTAGCGCAATTCATTTTCTGAGGTGTAAGCCACAACTATAAAAAACAAACACTTAAAATATCTCCCATTGTGTGTAATGAATCTATGAGATTCACCTTAAAACTGACTTACTGAAATAAAATCTTTGGATTATATTATAATTTGTTAAGATGTATCTGCAAATTGCTCTCCACTGATGGAAGATGGATTACAGACGTATTTGTGCAATAAACATTACGAAAAAGGACATCGTAGGAGGTGAACCAAAAGAAAGTCACTGCTTCCAGCAGTACTTCCTGAAAACATGACAGCAGACCGCTGTCTGAAGAAGCGTCCAAGCTATCTACACAGGGTGGATAAAACACCTGAAAAATGTCTCCTATTTGTGGACACATCTGGCCTCACTGTCTCAACTTGTTCCCACTAGATGGAGGGAAGATAGGCACCTAGCAATACGTCAGCTTTTTATAAACAGTAAAAATGTTGATGGTTCAAAACTTTATGTAAAATCTGATGTAATGTAATGTTGCTCGAAAACCATAAGACACAAAAATGAAGTTGATCATTTGAATGAATTTTCAACAGAGTGTGTTTTAAATTAAACATCTAAATACCTTGCCATAAAAAGCCAACGTTTCTCTACGCACCTCAGGTTCCCTGGTCCATTCATCGCCCTGCTCTTTTTCACTGCCGCTGTAAGAACTGTCTGGAATGAACTGTCTGTTTATGAACTAAAAGGAAAAAGGCAGTTGTCAGTGAAAAAAATCCTGGAAAAAAAAAAAACTTAAATAAAAACTTTTTCAGGATTTTCATGCATCTTACTTCTGTGGTTTCCACTGTGACGGCCTCTGTAAATTCCTCCATGACTTCAGTTTCTGTAAAAGTTCAACAGTTAATGGAGAAAGCTGTGTGGATTTTATTAGCACGAGATGACAAACAGTTTTAAAAACAAGCCGGAGTCTGGAAAACAAAACAAAAAAAAAAGATTACCTGGATCAGCTGTCTGCTCTTCTGCCTCTGATGATTCGGTGACTGGTGCCGCTGCTACTACAGCTGGCGCTGCCTGCCCTTCCTCCTCTTCCTCCTCACAAACTCCATTTTGGTGAGATGGAATCCGGTCAAAGTACCCACTCAGCAGAACCTGGTCCAATGTTTCTTTCAGTGCCTTGTCTAGTAGAGGAATAACAAAGTCTGCATCAATAATCAAGACCATGTAGCAAATCGAACAAAGTTTCAAAACCGCCACAGCTGTCAAACCATTATTTTATAAACTCCAAATCTTTACAAATAAATGTACATTTTGCCAGGAAACGTGTGTATGGTTTATGGGATATATTTTTTATATTTAACTGCTGCAAAACATTCAAATGTTAGAAAGAGTATTCTAAATACACTTATAGCTTAAGCTGCAAGAGGAACAGATATACACCGTTCAAGAAATTTGGGCTGCTGCAACAGTTGATGTTTTATGAATTGATATACTTTCTTAATATGAAAAAAGGTTACAGCTGTGAGAGAGGACTGGCCTCAGTGAGCAGCGGTAATCTCAATTATTGGAGTTCAGCTGCTGTCATTGGTCGGCTCCTTCTGAGGAGACCTTTTAAAACAAACATGGAAAAAGCGTCTACTTCACTGTCAAAGGAGCCTAGTTCTCTAACATTTCTTCAGAGTTTTTAAAGGCCAAGATACATGATGATGAACATGGTTTTAGACGCTCTTCAAGGTTTTGTTGCAAACCAAAGCAGCACAAACTCCATGCATTAGTGTCTAAAGAGAAGACAGGCTCTGATGGGCTGATAGTAGGGACAACGCTACCCTTCAAGCTGCTGAAGAAATGGGGTTAACGACATTGTCTGTCTGCTATGTTTTTCCTCTGAATCCTTTATACCGCAAATCTTTACATTTTGTTTTTTTTGGTATGTGATAAATGTCAAAGTTAATTTTACCAAAACAAATAAAATAGCTATTTTTAAATAGTTTTTTTCATTCAACCAACAAGTTTGTTTCTGATATGAAATGAGACCAGCATCAGTCAAAATAAAAATATGTCTAAAGTGTATAGATTTTGGGGAAAAAGATGTGTTATATTTACATTGTATCAAAAATGGAATGTCAAAATGATTCATACCCTTCTAAATAAACAAAGAAAAATTATTTAATGGCATTACAGCAATTAAAAATTGCCGAGCAGCTTTTTGCATGTTTCTACTGGTATTTTGATGATTAATCTTTGAAGAAGGGCTCCAAATCTTGAGGCCGGAAGGCCTCCTTGCCATCACCCTAATTTTTAGCTCCCTCCACAGATTCTCTATGAGATTCAATTTGGCACTGACTGGGAAGAAACAAGTTGATCAGATTAAATGACCACTTTAAACATAAATATAAAAAGGGTCACTTGTTTAAGGATTAAACACAAAAGAAATTCATTTGTTTTTACTCCGCACCAGAACCAATATTCAAAAAAAACAAAAAGGAGCGTTATTTGACCTCCAAACTTAATATTGTGTCTTTAGCAGATTGAACACCAACCAAATCTCTGCAAAACTTGGAAAATCACAGCTCTAAAAAAACAAACATTATTGGATGATTTCAAATGTAAAACCCTAAAGCCTCAGTCAAATATCCATCTGGCACTGCTGTTAAGACTTGCAAACTTGGTGACATTAAGACATCCTAGAATTAATTCATTAACACTTTACCAAAGCATGCCAGAGGTATTTCCTTTGCTTTGTGGCTCTTCATACAAAGCAGTTGTCTTTATAATTATACCCCTACTTCTCACAACGAGGCAAAATGGATTGCTGGGAGTTACAATAGTGAACTGGGTCACCATTATCTCACCATAACTTCAGAGACCTGACCAGGGGAACCACAGGCGACAGGGCCCCTGGCACCATGCCCTGCTGCTGAGTCAGGATAAGCCTGCAGCCCCAGAAGCAGAATGCAGCAGTACGAAGCCTGAGACCAGACCGCTGAGAATGCAGTACGCAGACATCCGCAAAACCTGATTATTTAAATTCAGTCACTGCACACATAGTGTTTAATCAAAACAAGTGCTACATTAAACACAAAGACTTGATCATGGATGCAGAAACTTTTAAACCAGCTACTTTCAGAAGTCTCCGACTAATTACCTACAGTCAGCTATAACATGATGAAAAGCATCATGATGACAGTCGCATCACCAGCCATCTGATGAAATGTCCTGCCAACTATTTGCACCATCACCTGCTGGACACCCAACTACATCAATCTTCAATAACAAAATCAGTTTTGTCCAAACCTAATTTCACCATAACCTGCAGTAAGGCTGCAACTGATAAATAACTTATCTGATGGTTGTCTGGCCAGTTAAAAGTGATAGCTGACTTAACAAAACAAAAAAAACGAGCAAAATAAAACGTATGAAAGCAGTACTTCTAAAGGAATCATATGTAGTACAGCCTATTATTTTCTTCATAGCTGAAATCCTGATTATTTATGAGATTATCTACAGTAATTGAGTTTGTAAACATTCTGCATTTATTACACTGAAAGGGCAAGATTTTATTATCACTGAAATACATATTAAGGCTGAACAATATTGTAAAGCATGCAATGATAATTTTATTGTTAAATATTGCAATGATGATATTGGTTCCGATTACCCATCTCTGAAGCTAAAATCTACACAGGGCAGAGGCCCAAGGGGGCCGAGTCCTTCCAACTGACAAAATATATGATTGTCAAAATAAAACAGTCTACCAGATATTGAAACCAAGCAGTCCTGTACGACTGAATATATTGTGCAACTGCAAAAGTATGTTTTCCTTAAAGAATTGAAATTGGCGCAAAAGGTTAAGGAAAACACAGTAACAAGTGTCACACCCGACAGACAGGAAGCTGCCACGACCAACAGCCTCTCCAGACTTCTTACAGAAGTCATAAAGAAACCAGACTGATGCAAAATAGTTTTAATATTTCCATCTTGCTGCCGATAATGCATTCTGATCACTTAAAAGTCAACAGAGAAAATTAAATGCAAAATTAATGAATTACACGGATCTCATTTTTAATATTTGTATTATAATATACTACACTGCTCAAAAAAATAAAGGGAACACTTAAACAACACAATATAACTCCAAGTAAATCAAACTTCTGTGAAATCAAACTGTCCACTCAGGAAGCAACACTGATTGACAATCAATTTCACAGCTGTTGTACAAATGGAATAAACAACAGGGGGAAATCTTTGGCGATTAGCGGATACTTTAGTCCAGGTCTGGGAGGAGATCCCTCAGGAGACCATCCACCGTCTCATCAGGAGCATGCCCAGGCGTTGTAGGGAGGTCATATAGACACATGGAGGACACACACAATACTGAGCCTCTTTTTGACTTGTTTTAAGGACATTACATCAAAGTTGGATCAGCCTGTAGTGTGTTTTTCCACTTTAATTTTGTGTGTAACTCCAAATCCAGACCTCCATTGGTTAATAAATTTGATTTCCATTGATGATTTTTGTGTGATTTTGTTGTCAGCACATTCAACTTTGTACAGAACAAAGTTGAATGAGAATATTTCATTCATTCAGATCTAGGATGTGTTATTTGAGTGTTCCCTTTATTTTTTGAGCAGTGTATATTTAGTCAGGAGAGGCTAATGGAAACCCTTTCTAATCGTAATCTATCTGAACATAATGAGACATTGTAAGAGAAAAATCTAAGCTAAAGTGGATTTCCATATATTGATCCAGGCTTACATGTTGTTCCAACCACAGCCTTGTCCTTCCCTTCAAGCAGGTCCCAAAGGTGCACAGATGCTTCCTCATACTGGTCAGCCAACCTGCGAGCATCAAGATTAGCTGTCAGAATCGCTATGTTAAAAAAAAAAAACATCTCTGACACGCCAATGTCTTCAACCAACCTCACATTCTGATCCCGTTCTGGTCCCACCAACTTATAGAACTCATCAAAAGTAGCAAGGTCTCCGTCCGTCAGAAGCGGTGAGCCGCCCACTCCCTGCTTCAGGTCCTGCCGTACAGTCTCGTCACCCAACCGATCCAGGACAAACTGCAACTCAAGGACGGTCTTGAGCCTTCTCTGCTCTGCCTCCTCTCGCTGCAGCTGCTCCCGCCGTGCAGACTTCTTCACCACCTTCTGGATCTGATGATGATGAGGATTAGTTAAAAAAACTGAGAGAATAAACACAACTCAGAAAACTTGAAAAAAAAAAAAAAAACTCTCTTACATCTTGTCCTAATGTAATAAACGTCTTATGCAACTCCCGGGCAAATTCCAGGTTGTTCATGACTTCTTGGTACTTGGAGAGAGCCTCCTAAGAACACCAAAGAGAACAGGAACAAACTGTTAAAAACTAGTCAAATATGAGATGAGTGTATAAGTTCTACAATAACAAGCACAGAAAGATAAAACTTCTGTGTGCCCACCAGCTGGTCCTGGTTGAGACCTTCCCCCTTGTTCTTCCTTACTTTATAGTCATCCAATTTGCTCTGCAAGAAACACATGAACAAACAAGCATATGAAGTTAGAACATACTTAGTGCAAGTGATGCAGTTGGTTCAGGATGATTCAGAGTAACAGGCTTTGTCCCGACTGTTAAAATCCCTCACCTTCTTTTTCTCCATGTTGCGGACCTTCTTGTCAATGATACACAGCACTTGCTTCAGGACCTCCGACTGTCCACAGCCACCCATTAACCCTAGAGCGGATCCCACGTCTGGGCTGGCGGATTGCACTGTCCTGTTTGCATTCATTGCTGAGGGCATCTGGCAATAAAGAGAAAATACAACACTTGACAATGATAACAATACATATTCACAAAAAGGTGTAGTATAATAACCTCAAGTAAAAATTCACTGAATTTACAACAAAAATGTAAAACATGGTCTATTCCTACTAGAAAAGCAAAAAAACATTTCCACAGCTGCTTAAATACAAACACACTACCTAGACTTAAAATACACAGGAACACATAAATATACAATAAACCTGAGTAAAGGTGCAGAATATAATACATTTTATCTATTTTACAGAGCTAAAAGTACACCAAGCTCATATGAGCAAATTAGAAGGGCTATCTGCTCAGGTAGCCAGCCTGCAGTGGGCTGCCTAACAGACATGGTGCTCATGGCCTCCCAACCATAGTCTTGAATAGTAGTCCACCAATCAGCCACAGATCAAAATCAGCCACTTTTCCCTTCAGTGAGAATTTGCTTTCCACAGTATTGATTAAATTCTTCAAAGCTAAAAAACCCTACCATTTTCAGCGTAAAAAGAAATCAACCAACAACATGAAATTTCATGCACCTTTTCAGGGGTAAAAAAAAAAAATGAGATCAAGGTTGGGGACAAATGCTTTAATGCATTAATCAAGTCAATATTGAAATTCCTTCATTTTCTGTTAGATTTAATACTATCTTGATTAAAAAAGCTGCAGCAAGTTCATTCTTTCTCATGTTATAGTCCTCGGAAGGATCATTCCAATCGGGTAAAAAAAAAAAATAATAATTGTTTTTTTTTAATTAAAAATCTGCAGGTCAAAGTTACTAAACCAAAAAAGCTAAATAAATATCATCACTGTTTTGTATGATTAATGTTGTTCAGCACTTTGGATAACTTTGGATGTTTTTTAAGTGCTTTATGAATAAACTTTGACTTGCCCAACCAGGAAAAGCCTGATCAGTAAACCTCTGGTATTAAGACAGAATCATTTAAAAAAGAAAACCACAGACGACACCCCTTTACTTTCCAGCTCATCGCTGCCAGCATTTTCAAGGTTCAGAATTTTTTCTCAACAGCCAAATCTGTCATTTGAGCTGTACAGAGCAACAGGTGGGGCAAGGGTAGCACTGTGTTACTCCTTTCTCCATAAAGGCAGAGAAATCACTGATCCCGTTCTCTAGCATCTCACTAAATTAGTTTAAACCATAAGAACTGTGTGATAGAAATGTTTTGTTTTGAAAATGTAACATAGCTTAAAACATTGGTTGATACCAGTAACAGGCACATAGAGGGAGAATGAAAGCAAAAAGTACTGTATGGCACCCATACAGTTCACAATGAGGCATTAGGTTGTTAAACTTTTATTGTGTACTCCAGCTTACCAAAATATTGACAAAATAACTTAATTCAATCACCAACTTGGCCTACATTTGTATAAAAAAAAAACAGGGACAAAGTGCAGATGAAGTTTCCATTGTGACATCACTACTGTTAATATCAGGAAGGGTAATAAGTCAGGTTTAACACATTTCAAACGGTTGCCCCAACTCTGCTTCCTTGTCACAGTAACAATACAGATCAAGCTAACATTTCAGTTTGGCATTTTACTTGGCGTGTGAATAATATAATAAAACATTAAGGGTTAATCAAATCAACACAAAAACAATTTACTAACCGCCTCTCAATGTGAACTATAACCTGATAACACGATTTCGCTTCAGCTTAGTTAAGATGAGGAACGTTTTATCGGTTGAACGGTTTACAAGAAACTGATTTATCCAAATCATCGTACGTTTAGGAGAATGTTGCTAAACTACGATTTCAAAACAGTAGATTAAGAGGAACATCGCTTACAACGGTATATGCCTTGTTTATTTTTTAATAGGATTTCACGGTAACACAAGAATAGTTCCTGCTAATCAGACGATATCCGTAGCAACTGGGTAACTTTCGTTTCAACTGTCTAGTAACAACAGACGGTTGTATTTAAATCGTGGTAGTCTAAATGAGTAATTTTGTCTAACAAAGCCGTGTTGCCCCCAGCGGTGCAGTCAGTTCGCCTGCATTTATCCCCCGTTTCGATGAAACTGGCCCTGGCCGCACCGTCGTTAGCACACACCGCTGACTTAGCATTAGCTCGCCTGGCTGATGTTAACACCAACGCGTGTAGACCACCAGCCGGTCTGGAACCTTGTTTCCTCGACAGCCCGACTCCCATTCACCCACCTTGTTCTTATATATCCACAGGGGAGCTTGTTATCTTAATCTACGTAAAGGCCAAGTTGTTATTGTTGTGTTGCGTTTTATTTTTCTCTTTCACTCTAATGTGGGATCCGCCCGGCCGGCCTCACCGACAACTGAGACGGATGGAAAGGGGGAGAAACTCTTTATAAAGGAGGTGGTTCGTCCTTAGCTCTTTAAAATATGCCTGAATGAATATGTCAACATTAAAACAAAGTAAAAAATAAATCAAAAAATCGTAATAGGTCACATACTCAATACGCAAAATAATTTGTTCACAGTTTTAAATAAAGTGACCAGATACAAGCTAAAAGACGGGTAAATAGTTTTCTTTTGGACAGGCATAATTCTTAACGTACTCTGTGCAAAAAATTTGCACAATCATTAGCTTTGATTAGGGTGTACACAACTCTGCGATCTTCAGTAAACGTTGGCATGTGTGGTTACGGCGGTAAAGGTGGTCTTACCTTGCATGTCTCCGTGATAGTATCGCTGGCTCTTCTATTTGCTTAAATACATATGCCAAAAGACAAAGTTTAAAAAATATCAATGAATCACAATAGATCACATGAAATTCACAGTTATACTCACACACACACACAAGGACATATATATATATATATATATATATATACATATATATATATATATATATATATATATATATATATATATATATATATATATATACTGCTCAAATAAAATAAAGGGGACACTCAAATAACACATCCTAGATCTGAATGAATGAAATATTCTCATTGAATATTTTGTTCTGTACAAAGTTGAATGTGCTGACAACAAAATCACACAAAAATCATCAATGGGAATCAAATTTATTAACAAATGGAGGCCTGGATTTGGAGTCACACACAAAATTAAAGTGGAAAAACACACTACAGGCTGATCCAACTTTGATGTAATGTCCTTAAAACAAGTCAAAATGAGGCTCAGTACTGTGTGTGGCCTCCACGTGCCTGTATGACCTCCCTACAACGCCTGGGCATGCTCCTGATGAGACGGCGGATGGTCTCCTGAGGGATCTCCTCCCAGACCTGGACTAAAGTATCCGCCAACTCCTGGACAGTCTGTGGTGCAACATGACGTTGGTGGATGGAGCGAGACATGATGTCCCAGATGTGCTCAATTGGATTCAGGTCTGGGGAACGGGCGGGCCAGTTCATAGCTTCAATGTCTTCATCTTGCAGGAACTGCTGACACACTCCAGCCACATGAGGTCTATCATTGTCCTGCATTAGGAGGAACCCAGGGCCAACCGCACCAGCATATGGTCTCACAAGGGGTCTGAGGATCTCATCTCAGTACCTAATGGCAGTCAGGCTACCTCTGGCGAGCACATGGAGGGCCGTGCGGACCTTCAAAGAAATGCCACCCCACACCATTACTGACCCACTGCTGAAGGATGTTGCAGGCAGTAGATCACTCTCTACGGTGTCTCCATACTCTCTCACGTCTGTCACATGTGCTCAGTGTGAACCTGCTTTCATCTGTGAAGAGCACAGGGCGCCAGTGGTGAATTTGCCAATCCTGGTGTTCTCTGGCAAATGCCAAGCGTCCTGCACGGTGTTGGGCTGTGAGCACAACCCCCATTTGTGGACGTCGGGCCCTCATACCATCCTCATGGAGTTGGTTTCTAACCGTTTGTGCAGAAACATGCATATTTGTGGCCTGCTGGAGGTCATTTTGCAGGGCTCTGGCAGTGCTCCTCCTGTTCCTCCTTGCACAAAGGCGGAGATAGCGGTCCTGCTGCTGGGTTGTTGCCCTCCTACGGCCTCCTCCATGTCTCCTGGTGTACTGGCCTGTCTCCTGGTAGCGCCTCCAGGCTCTGGACACTACGCTGACAGACACAACACACCTTCTTGCCACTGCTCGCATTGACGTGCCATCCTGGATGAGCTGCACTACCTGAGCCACTTGTGTGGGTTGTAGAGTCCGTCTCATGCTACCACGAGTGTGAAAGCACCACCAACATTCAAAAGTGACCAAAACATCAGCCAGAAAGCATAGGTACTGAGAAGTGGTCTGTGGTCCCCACCTGCAGAACCACTCCTTTATTGAGTGTGTCTTGCTAATCGCCAAAGATTTCCCCCTGATGTCTATTTCATTTGAACAACATGTGAAATTGATTGTCAATCAGTGTTGCTTCCTAAGTGGACAGTTTGATTTCACAGAAGTTTGATTTACTTGGAGTTATATTGTGTTGTTTAAGTGTTCCCTTCTTATAGAATAGGATTATGACAGTAGGTGGCAGTAAAGCGCATCAATATCAACACAACAGATTTGACAGGAAAGCTCAAAATACAACTTAGCCTGTATATATATCCACCAGCTTTCTTTGTTTGTTTGTCTAATCTGTTAGAAATTTTTGGATTGAATTTACAAAGAATATAACAAATACTTAACTTCGTTAAGAAGAGAAAGTCAACACACACTTACTAATATTGTTAAGTTTTTTTTTCTTCCTTTTTTCATGAGCTTCCTAGGTGTCCTAGTAGGTAGTAAGCAGCTCTTCCTTTTATTAGGGTATAATTTTAACTATAGCTTACATTCATTTTTAAAGAGAACCAAATATACCAGAGGCATGTTTGAAAGAATGTATAACCTGCTCTCTCTTGTTTTGCAAATACAGGAAGCAGTTAACATGGCTGCACAGCTATTTGATTGCATTGTTCCATGGAAAGTGTTTTCTTTTAGGGATAATACTGATTAGGGGCTCCCAAGGTCAAGAGAAGCTCCCTTTCAGCTTTCAGCGAGTGACTCATTTCCTGCCAGACTGCAGAATTTCAGTCAAGCAACAGCTCACCAGCAATGCAAGCATCCCAGGGTGGCTCCTTACCCGGGCCCCTGACCTTTAAAGCCAGCCTTTTTGGGACAACAAACAAAGCTCTCCAATTTATACTTTTACAATAAACTACAAAATATTTAGATTTTGTCGGTTCTGGAAGAGCACTGAAAGAGTAACCAGTTATCATCACACTTCAGACCAAACGGGAAGTGGTTGGTTTGGCTCAAGCTGTTACAGAGTTCATGCTGTCAAAGAGGGAAAAAGAAAACTACATCCTAAGCAACTCTTTATAGGAAATGTTGTGAACAAGAAACTGGGTGGAGATTACCTGTTTATCTACTGTGAATTCGTCAAAAATGTGAATTTTAAGGTCTTTTATATCATATTTTAAATTGTGGAATTTATAAAAAATCATCTGTTATTATGTAGGTTTACTGTTTGCTAAAGCCTAATTTCAGGCGTATTCATATTCCACCCTGCTCTGTACTCCATAGTGTCTCCAGTACCAAGCATAACAGGAAGCTGGACATGATGACGCCACTTCCACTATGGTCTTACTTTAACTGATAGCTCTCCGGGTTGTACTCAGGCAAAAGGAACATCTGAAAAAAAAAAATCTAAAATAAACTGAGATGTAAATGTTAAGTCTACAGTAAAGGGAATTTTCTTTCTGATGACATTTTGGAGGCGTTTTGCTGTAGATAAGGGTTTTACCACTGAACGACATCCAAATGGAGTTTTAAGGCTGCTCTATGAGCCTGGTTACGCCTATCATGCAAGAGCATCTGGACTCCGCCTGTCCAACTGTGAAACCATGACAAAGGTGCCATCGTGTATGATGGGTGGCAGGAAGTGAATGCAATGGAACCCCCACACCCCAGGAAGGCATCATCTCTGCATGCCAGTTGCACATGCTTTTCACACTCAACTCTACAGGGAGTACTGGATAATTTGTATCATGCTTGCCGTCACTTTTTCTTCGATTAATGAAGCACTAAAATTGTTCAAAGACCCAAAATTTAATCTACCATCTGGGCATATTGTTGCACAGAAAACACAGTAAAAATAACAACAAAGCACATTCAGACTATAGACAAGAGGGCGAAGGAGATAGAAGGCAGGATGAAAAGGATCTTTTTTTTTTAAATATAAGTGCTACAGAGTGAAGTCTACAACAGATAAACAAAATCAAAAATCAAGCTGAATAAGACAGAAGGCAGAAACAAATTTTGACCCAAGTGATGAAGGCAAAAGCTGGACCCAACAGACTATGAGACAAACTTCAATATATTTTATTTTATATTTATTAATTTGTATCTATAAATAATTATTTTGTACACAGTCACATGTAATAAATTACAATATAAGTTAAAAGTGACTTATTGCAGTTACTCAATTTACTAAGTGAAACACATTATACTGACAAATACATAGACTGATGTTCAAGCCTTTACTTCTGTTAATGATCGTCTGCCTACACTTAATAAAAACACAGCATTTAAGATTAGAATGTTACATCAGACCAGTACCAAAAACATTTTTAATCCAGAAATATAGACTTAATGAAAGCACCTTCAACCTTGTTATTTTCTAAAGGTATTTTAAACCTGACAAATGAGCCTCATCAGAGCACATATTCTAACTTATTGAATATGACTGTAGATAGAATAGCAAAATGTAGAGCCTAGTTGGATCCTTGGTTTTCAAAAGTGTTTACTTTTCAAAATCTAAAAAGTGTGGCATGCTTGCTTTGCAGGACTACCACCTGCGGTGATTACAGACACAAGATTTAAAACATTGCATCGTAGCTCTGCCTAAAAGTTTACTGTGTTTCTGCTGGAATGTGAACCTCTGCCACTGTCTCAAATCATTTACAGCCTCTAGCAGCTTTTCTTGCTTGTATTTAGCTCCCATAAACTCTGATCAGTATTCTTGTGCCTAAAAATCCCCACAGCAGGATAATGTCACCACTATCTTTCATGGTTCGGATGGTGTGTTCAGGGAGATGTTCATTGCTGATGAGTCCTTCAGATACAGCATTTTGCATTTATGCCAAAATTTTTACTTTTTGATTTATCTGACCAATACCTCTTCTTCCACATGTTAGGGCTCGGTCCCCTACAATGTTTATGGGAAACTTTGAATAGGAATATTGATGTTTTTTATGAACAATGGCTTTCTTCTTGCAACTCTTCACAAAGGCCAGATTTTTGAAGTACAAGTGTAATAGTTGTCCTGTTGGTTAATCCTTCCATCGGAGCTGCGGATCTTTGCAGCTCTTTGCAGCTCCTCAAGAGTTACTATTGGCGTTATGGCTGCTTTTCTAATTATTACTCTCCTTGCCAGTCAGTTTATGTGCACAGTCATCTCTTGGTAGGTTTGCAGCTGTGGCACACTCTTCCTATTCTCAGATGATGAATCGAACAGTGCTTTGTCAGACCATCATAGCTTGGTGATATTGTTTCATAACCAAACTCTGCTTTAAACTTCTCCACAACTTTCTCTCTGACCTGTTTGCTGTGTTCCTTGTTGTTCATGATGCCGTTTTTTTCTCTAACAAACCTCTGAATGCCTCACAGAAAAAATTGGCTTTATATGGACATTAAATTGCACTCATTCTATTTTCCTAATAAATTGACTTCTGAAGGCATATGTATGCCCTGGATTTTATTCAGATTAAAGGAGGCTAATCATAAAGGCATGCCACAATTTTCTAAATTTTATTTATGAAATGTAATAATATATAATTTCCCTTTGACTCTCAAGTTGTACGGGTGTGGAGTAGGAATAAAGCGCAGACAGGATTATAGGTTGAACATGACCATTTATTAAAGACATACTGAGAAGTTACAGGGAGGTACAAGTAAAACAGGATGAGGAACACCGGAGGTATCATAGGCAAGATTGTGAGAGTAACAGGATGATCCAGTGGGGAGCAATGACAACAGGATACAATGACATAGAATGCAGGTGTGAGTAATAAGGGGGGTATGTAGATCAGCTGAGGCAGAAGGGAGGCAGAGCAGCTGAGGGAGGGAGACTGAATAACACAAGAAGAGCTGAACAGAGATACACAGAAACACTACATCAAGACAAATACCAGTCTAAGAGAAAAAACTAAAATGATGGAACACAAGGATAAATTATGGCCTTCCCACATTGTGCAATTTTAGCAATCTTATAAGATTATTCTATAACAAACTATGCTAGCCAGGTCTAATAAACATTTGTACAGCGTCAAGTTTGATGTGTGCACACTGTATGATGGCGGTTTATTACTAAATCGGTTACCACTTACAGCAAAAGCATGCGCCGCATCAGTGTACACCATCCATCTGTTCTGGCATAGACAACCACAACAAACACACAATGTAGAATACAGCACTTATTGTTGCGGCATTTATGTGCCTTGGAAGAAATATGAAGATTCTAATCTGCCAAGTCTATTGACAAATTGGTAGATGTAGGTTGTAGCAGCTGTCACACTGTGACATGTGAGACAAGTCATTCTAAATATCTGACACTATCAGATATCGATCGCATGCTATCTTTGGATGCAAGGCGCTAACAACGGTTGTCCTTGAACCTGTCTCACAATGCAATGTAAGACCACAGATTTAGAGCAACAACCAAAAGTTTCCTTACGTTTTTTCTACAATCCTTTTCTTTTGTCTGCAATGCCCAAATTCGCAGGGTGTATACTGGCCATAGGAGACTAAGCTCAAAAGGAATACTAATAAAGCAAGAACTAACAGACACTAAACAAAACAGAGACATGAATAGATTATGACAAGAATAGGGAACATAGTAACCAGCAGGGGAATAATGAAAACGAACACAAATGAGAACAAAAACTTAACATCCAAGAATCATGACATTGATTCAAGTTATAGTACTTTGTGTTGGTCCGTAAAATCCCCAAAAAACATGGTTGTAGCAAATGGGGACATTTTTAAGGAGTATGAATTTACGAATTAATTGACATTAGGTATGTGTGATGTTATGAAAAAAATCATATTTACCAACGAAGGAAATCGATGATCATCACTCAGTAAGCTCTAGCCTGTTCTCGTGTTTGGCGCCGACGATGGCAGCCTCGGAGCTTCGCTCTCTCTTTATTTTTGTATTTTCTGTGTTTTTATGTTTTTCGAGCCACAATCCTGTGGTCTCATTCAGTAGAGAGGAACTTCTCAACACCAGAGAGTCCTCTCTTGGGTTTTTTTCACCATCTTTCATTGATCCGAGGTTCACTGAGCTCCTGGCAAGCGGAGCTGCGGCTCTATACGGGATACTGCGCCGAAAGCGGCGGAGAGGCAAAGCGTGCTGGCGCGCTGGTAAAGCTCCGCAAAAGAGGACTTCGCACACCACTGCCTTCAATCCACCTGGCAAATGTCCGCTCTCTCAACAACAAGATGGACGAGCTGCTTCTTCTCTCCGGTAAAAACACGGACCTCCACGGATCAGCGGTCCTCAGTTTCTGTGAGGACATGTGTAGTGCAGACCAAGACCTTCTGCACCTTTGGAAATAACAAGCCATGGTTTACTCCACACCTCAGGAATCTGCGCAGGGAAAAGGAAGAAGCTCACAGCAGTGGAGATTGGGCGTGGTACAGGCAGGCCAGGAACAAACTAACAAAAGAGATCAAAGCAGCTAAGAGAAGCTGTAGTGAGAAGCTTAAGAACAGCCTTTCTACTGGTGACGCTTCAGCTGTATGGACTGGTCTGAGAAACCTGACTGCCTACAAGAGCCACTCCACCCATCCTGAACAGAGTTGTCTCCTGGCCAACCGTTTGAATGGCTTCTACTGCAGACATGACAAGAAGCCATTCACACCTCAAATCATCCCCTCTACATCCCATTCAGGAACAAATTCCTCCCATAAAGCAACCAACCCCCCACCATCAGATCCTCTGCCTGCACTAAAGATCTCCGAGGAAGAGGTAAACAGGCTCTTTCAGCGCATGAAAACAAAGAAAGCTGGAGGACCTGATAACGTCTCCCCATCATGCCTGAAAGCCTGTGCACATCAACTCGCTCCGATCTTCACAAGGATCTTCAACAAGTCACTGGAGACGTGTGAGGTCCCCTCCTGCCTCAAACAATCCACCATCATCCCGGTTCCCAAGAGACCCACCATCGTAGGATTAAATGACTACAGGCCTGTAGCCCTGACGTCTGTGGTCATAAAATCCTTTGAGCGGCTGGTGTTGAAGCACCTGAAAGACATCACAGGCCCCCTGCTGGACCCCCTGCAGTTTGCTTACAGAGCAAACAGGTCGGCAGATGATGCTGTTAACTTAGGTCTACACTTCATCCTGCAACACCTTGACCGTCCAGGGACGTACGCCAGGATCCTGTTTGTAGACTTCAGCTCGGCCTTCAACACTATCATACCAGACATCCTCCACCAGAAGCTCACACAGCTCAACGTCCCAGCCTCCACCTGTCAGTGGATCAACAGCTTCCTGACAGGCCGACAGCAGCAGGTGAGACTGGTGCCCCCCAGGGGTGTGTTCAATCCCCACTCCTCTTCTCTCTGTACACAAATGACTGCACCTCATCGGACTCGTTTGCAGACGACACCACTGTCATTGGACTGATCCAGGTCGGTGATGAGTCTGCATACAGACAGCAGATGGATCGGCTGGTACACTGGTGCGGTCAGAACTACCTTGAACTGAACCCACTCAAGACTGTGGAAATGGTGGTGGACTTTCGGACAACACCACCCCCATACACCCCCATACAGCCCCCTCACCATCCTCAACAACACTGCATCGGCCGTGGACCACTTCAGGTTCTTAGGAACCACCATCTCTGAGGACCTGAGATGGTCTTCACACATAAACACTGTTCGAAAGAAGGCCCAGCAGAGACTGTACTTCCTGAGGCAACTCAAGAAGTTCAACCTTCCACAGGAGCTGTTGGTCATCTTCTACACTGCCATCATTCAGTCTGTCCTGTCTTCATCCATCTCAGTGTGGTTTGGCTCATCCACAAAACAGGACAGGTACAGACTGCAAGGAATAATCAGGACTGCAGAGAGAATAATCAGAGCTGACCTTCCCTCCATCCCTCCATCCAGGATTTATACAGGTCTAGGGTCAAGAAAAGAGCTGCTAAAATCTGTGCAGACCCCACACACCCTGCACATAAACTGTTTAGAGTTTTACCTTCAGGCCGCCGCTACAGAGCACTGTTTACTAAAACCAGCCGCCACAGAGACAGTTTCTTCCCCCAGGCTGTTTCTCTGATGAACATTCAATAGAGTACAAAACAACAGCATGCAGATGTTACAAATGCACCTTTTTTATTAGATATGTGTATATTGTACATTGTAAATTGTAAATTTGTATATTCTGTAATGCAAAAACAGAACCAAAGAGCAAAGTGTACTGGAGGCAAATTCCTTGTTTGTATGTACGAACTTGGCAATAAAGCTGATTCTGATTCTGATTATAAGAGAGACAGTTTCCAGCATCAGCCATGTGTTGCTGAACTGAGCCAAACTGTTCTGCGATTAAAGGATACCACCTTCCTATATAAAACACATGTAGCCTGGCCCCCTAGGAAGACCAGTGGTGAGAATTAAATGAATTCCCACCCAGACGTCTCGACTCCTCTGTATTATGATGTTCCCTTTATCATATATTCTACATCAGGGGCTCCAGTAGGAGGGAGAAGGAAGGGAAGTGAAACACAGTGTCTACAACAGTGTCTCACTTCGATTAGCACAAAAGGCACTTTTTAAATTTTCCATCACAGTGACTACATGGTTGTTTGTGCACTTAAAGAGCTTTCTTTAATATAACCCCATTTGTACATTTAATTACAGTAGTTTGCTCACTGGTATTTTAACTGTACTTCCTAAACAGGCGTTAATTCAGCCTCTAAAGAAACCTGCTCTTGATCCTGATATTCTTAAAGATTACAGACCTATCTCCAAGCTGCCTTTTACCTCAAAAATTCTTAAAATGGTAGTTTACAAGCAATTAATGGCCTTTTTAGAAGAACATGGTATTTTAGATGTTTTTCAATCTGGTTTTGAACCTTTACACAGTACCCAGTCTGACCGTTCAGGAGTTTTTAATGATGGGTTTCGAACAACAGACTCAGGTGACTGTTGTCAATGTGCTTTTAGATTGAACAGCTGCCTGTGACATAGTGGATCATGCAATTTCAATTTCTTGTTTAGAGCAGGGGGTGGGTGTCAAGACTACAGCAATGCAGTTATAAAATCTTATTTGGCAGAGTGAACTTTCTGTGTCAAATTTTGTGATATACCCTCTGCTGCTTCTCTTCAATGAGCTCAGTTTTAGGCCCCTTTCTGTCTATGTATACTACTTGGCTCTATTTTCAGGAAACACTGGGTTTCTTTCCACTGTTATGCGGATGACTTCCAGATTTATGTCCCTCTTAAAAAGTCAAGGGGTTTCTCAGTAGGCTAACTGTTCAAATGTCCCGATAACATAAAGGCCTGGATGGCTTTGGACTTTTTACATTTTAACGAGCAAAAAACTGTAACATGCTTTACTTTGGGGTTAGTGGTGCGTCCATCAGGCGGGTTGTGCAGGTTGTGCAAATGCTGCATGGAGTCTTTTAACTGGCAAAAACAAGTCTGAGCACATTAGCCCAGTTTAACTTCACTTCACTGGATACCTGTACATTTTAGAATCCTTTTTTAAATCTCTTAATGGGATGGATGGATGGATGGTGCAAAGTTCTTCACCTGCTGAAGATTTAGGGCATCTTTAGGGCCTTTTAAAGAATTAGGTTTGTCTAACAAAGACTATAAATACCTCTATGACCCATCTGCTGAGATGTTGTGTTGTACAAAGACAGCAGATAAATCTGCAGAAACTGATTTTCCATTTGCAGGATTTGGAGTTTTGTCCTTGTCAAGCTGCTCTGCTTTCTATGTACCTGGCTCACAGCCATACCATGCTCACCTTTCTCCTGTGGTTTGGTATGTATCCAGTCAGCCTACTCACAATCTAGCAACGGAGTAGCCCAGAAAAGCTTTACATCTAGAATTTATACCTTCGATCTATCCATGCGCTGCTTCTGGCTGCTGGAACTGAGTGTCTTTATCTCTCTTCCCAGCCCAACTGCTGTCCATGCCCATCCCTCCTGCAGGCAGCCCTGAAGTGCGGGCAGCAGATAAGAGAAAGGCCCACAGGAGCTCTGGTTTGAAAGGGAAAGTGTGTAAGGACACAGCCAAAAATATAAATTTGTTTAGGAAACATTGTAGAAAATCTTATTTTCAGAATGCGTTACATCATGCTGTCTTATATTGCAAAATTAGTGGGCTCAATATAATCACCAGCTTAACCTCTTCGGAGGAAAAAGAAATAATTATTAAAATACTCCATGTCATGTCAAAGGTTTTCTATAGCTGTAAGGTCAGAGGTCTAGGATGGACATGAAAGATGGAAGATTTTGTCCTAGTGAAGCATTTTTGGATTGACACTGTAATATCTTTTGGATCATTAACATATTGAAAGACCCAATGAAAATCCATTTCAGTTTACTGGGAAATGCCGCTAGGTATTTGTCCAAAATGTCCTAGTATTTTAAATTGTTCTTGATGCCATGCACTCTAACAGGGTTCCAAGGAACTTTGGAAGAGATCTGGCACACAGTATCACAAATCCTCCACACTATTTCACAGTGGAAATCTGATGCTTTTCCACATTTTCATTCTTTGTTTCACACCCATCACACTTGATGTGTTTGTTGTCAAGAAGCTCAGTCTTTAATCTCACCTGACCAAAGCACACAGTCCCATTTGCTGTTTTTGTTTGTGTGGTAGGACAGAAAAGGCTATTCCCTGGCATCACTGCCAAACAACCTGTTGGTATGTAGACAGTCTCTGATGCTTGTTGACTCCAAGATGCCACATTTTTCTGGATGCGGTTCTCCAACAGTGAGATTGCATCAAGTCAGTGACTTGATGCAATCTGCTGGGTTTCCTTAGATAGAAAAACTTTTTATCCAATTTGAATAAATAACTGAATCTGACTGCACTGTTCAATGGTTAGGATTAATTGGAATGTATGCACCTGACTTGAAATCTATATGATTCGATTGAATTGACTTAGCCCATTTTAAAGTTACCCATCTTTCACACAATGCAACAGGAAACAACACTCTCCATTTATTTTTACCTCTGCCTTCCTCCCTCCCTGTTGGATTGAGTAAGGGGGAGTCAGGTTTAGCCTAAACCGGCTCAGTTATGGTTGAGGTGCAAACACACCCTTCATTTCTGCTACCTGTGCGACCCCTTCTCTTTTCCAATGGTTATAATCAGTCTGACAGAGACGGGTACCCTCAATCCTTGTGGGTTTTTGTATAACAATGGCCACCAGTGGGCTCTAGATGGAGAAACCTTATCAGTTTATTATTTTACTTAGTACCCCTACACATAGCCCATTCTAAAATGGCCAAACCAACACTCGGTAGTTTATTCTTACCTCCACAACAACCCTACACCATTCCAAACCCTTTATGAAGTGCTTTGAGACGACGTGTGTTGTGTGAATTGGCGCTATAAAATTAAACTGAACTGAACAGAAGATTTGATTTGATTTTTTTTTTACTTAATATCCGGTTCATTGTCCATTCTTAATGCCCAGAGGCTGATAGAAAATGGAACTTAGGAAAAGAGATAGCTTACTATAGAAGTTCCCAGAAACTCTGATCAGTTTCAAAAGGTAAAGTAGAAATTACAAAAATGTTTCAATTACATTTATTTTAAAGGGATTAGAGGTATCATCGAATATGCCATTAGTGATTATGTAAAAAAATGTATATATACAAGTCTTTCTCAAAATATTAGCATATTGTAATAAAGTTCATTATTTTCCATAATGTCATGATGAAAATTTAACATTCATATATTTTAGATTCATTGCACACTAACTGAAATATTTCAGGTCTTTTATTGTCTT
The DNA here is from genome assembly GCF_021462225.1 of Girardinichthys multiradiatus. Classification (NCBI taxonomy): domain Eukaryota; kingdom Metazoa; phylum Chordata; class Actinopteri; order Cyprinodontiformes; family Goodeidae; genus Girardinichthys; species Girardinichthys multiradiatus. Next base: position 22,545,937 of record NC_061795.1, on the reverse strand, counting down.
AATACGGATGATTTTGGCATACAGCTCATGAAAACCCAAAATTCCTATCTCACAAAATTAGCATATTTCATCCGACCAATAAAAGAAAAGTGTTTTTAATACAAAAAACGTCAACCTTCAAATAATCATGTACAGTTATGCACTCAATACTTGGTCGGGAATCCTTTTGCAGAAATGACTGCTTCAATGCGGCGTGGCATGGAGGCAATCAGCCTGTGGCACTGCTGAGGTCTTATGGAGGCCCAGGATGCTTCGATAGCGGCCTTTAGCTCATCCAGAGTGTTGGGTCTTGAGTCTCTCAACGTTCTCTTCACAATATCCCACAGATTCTCTATGGGGTTCAGGTCAGGAGAGTTGGCAGGCCAATTGAGCACAGTGATACCATGGTCAGTAAACCATTTACCAGTGGTTTTAGCACTGTGAGCAGGTGCCGGGTCGTGCTGAAAAATGAAATCTTCATTTCCATAAAGCTTTTCAGCAGATGGAAGCATGAAGTGCTCCAAAATCTCCTGATAGCTAGCTGCATTGACCCTGCCCTTGATAAAACACAGTGGACCAACACCAGCAGCTGACACGGCACCCCAGACCATCACTGACTGTGGGTACTTGACACTGGACTTCTGGCATTTTGGCATTTCCTTCTCCCCAGTCTTCCTCCAGACTCTGGCACCTTGATTTCCGAATGACATGCAGAATTTGCTTTCATCCGAAAAAAGTACTTTGGACCACTGAGCAACAGTCCAGTGCTGCTTCTCTGTAGCCCAGGTCAGGTGCTTCTGCTGCTGTTTCTGGTTCAAAAGTGGCTTGACCTGGGGAATGCGGCACCTGTAGCCCATTTCCTGCACACGCCTGTGCACGGTGGCTCTGGATGTTTCTACTACAGACTCAGTCCACTGCTTCCGCAGGTCCTCCAAGGTCTAGAATCGGCCCTTCTCCACAATCTTCCTCAGGGTCCGGTTACCTCTTCTCGTTGTGCAGCGTTTTCTGCCACACTTTTTCCTTCCCACAGACTTCCCACTGAGGTGCCTTGATACAGCACTCTGGGAACAGCCTATTTGTTCAGAAATTTCTTTCTGTGTCTTACCCTCTTGCTTGAGGGTGTCAATAGTGGCCTTCTGGACAGCAGTCAGGTCGGCAGTCTTACCCATGATTGGGGTTTTGAGTGATGAACCAGGCTGGGAGTTTTAAAGGCCTCAGGAATCTTTTGCAGGTGTTTAGAGTTAACTCGTTGATTCAGATGATTAGGTTCATAGCTCGTTTAGAGACCCTTTTAATGATATGCTAATTTTGTGAGATAGGAATTTTGGGTTTTCATGAGCTGTATGCCAAAATCATCCGTATTAAGACAATAAAAGACCTGAAATATTTCAGTTAGTGTGCAATGAATCTAAGATATATGAATGTTAAATTTTCATCATGACATTATGGAAAATAATGAACTTTATCACAATATGCTAATATTTTGAGAAGGACCTATATATATATGGTCACAAGATAAACTTGGGTCCTCGTCCAGGCTTGTTTCTCACAGCACCAGTTGCTCCAACTGTGTATATGAGCAAGTTTAGACCAATAGCCTTTTTCTTTTAGACGTGTCCTAATTTTATAAGATGACACATATCTACCATGCTTGAACTGCATGTTCTCTTGACTTTTGCATTTTGAAGAGTGGCTAAGAGAAACAAGGGTTCTGGCGCATGACCTGTTTATTAGGATAGCATAGTTTCATTTTAATTTGGAGATTGAAAACACCATAGAATCAAAACAAATCTCATAGAGAAAACAACTGGTGGTTTATAAAAGCTGTCACCACACCTACATTAAAAAAATACATGAGATTGGAACTCAGTTCCACACTTAAGAAATTAGACAAACGGTGAATCAGGCAAAGAAAAAAATCAAAAGGCAAATCTAAATAACGTATTTATAAATGTGTATACACTCAGATTATATAATAGACGCAAACAGCTACACACCAAAGACAAAAAACTGCAATAGTTTGATTTCACTCAAAAGACTTGGACTTTGATTATATTTACAAATTTTAAGAGAAATGAGCTGGAGTGCAACTGTTTTATAAACTTGAAAAAAGCTCCACCGATTTTGAAAAGGAATTGTTTAAATTAAACAATATCTAAACAAGCTAAGATTAATGAGTCAACTATTTTAGTGCGTGGTGTATCAATCAAATAATTAAGGTGAATTAAATGATCCAAATAGGAAGGCATCATATTTGGCAAGGAGAATTAAGGTATTTATGAAGAATAACTTTAAATTCTATAAATGCTGAAATTTCTTATGATGAAGAAGTAATAAAAAACTCAAACAGGCCTGTTTTATGCCACATCTAATTATCAAATTATAAATGTCAACCTTTAGTTAAATTATGATTCAACCTGGTTTTGTGACTCTAAACGGCTCTAACTACTCTTTTTAATTCATCTTGAGCCTGTTGTAGACTAATTATCAGGGAACACACACGAGTGTTGAGCTAATGATACCAACCCAGTCTTTATCTTCTGAGCGATCAGCTCCTCTGGAGGAGAACTTTCTAATGAACTCGTTAGTCTCAGTCACGACGCAGCTGCACGGCCGACGGAGCAGCCTGCCCTGCGCCGCTTTTAGCTGTCGCTTTAAGACCCATTTCCCCCCATTGTCAAAGCGGTCGTGAACAGGAAGAGGGAAACGAAAGCGGAGACCGAGGGGGGCGGGGGAGCGGGTCCGATCTTATTTAAACACGCCGTGCAATGAGGCATGCCAGGTGGCTACATGTGGAGGACAGAGCTGCGGTCAACACGGACGCGAGAGATCTGCAGGAGTGACCCGCTGATCGGATCCGATTCTCGGCGTCTTCTCCGTCCCTGAAGTCGCTGCAGGACATGAAAGGCACGGAGGTGTCAGCGCGAGTTATCGCCCCAGGAAATGATGACAGTGTACTCCATCATCGCTTTGCTGCTTAGAGGAAACATCTTTTGTGACTGTTTCATGCGGGATTTTGCTTTATGTTAATTTTAGACGAAAAACAAACAAAAAAAGGATCAAATTAACCGATATATTGCAGAGTAGGAGCAGGTGCAGTGCGCCAGCCTGTAGTCCCGCAGGTTGTGGACTCAGACACCCTCTTCTGAATCTGCTTCAAGAATGGCTTCTACTATAGAGAGGAAAACACTGGAGGCCAATGAGTGAGTATTTGTTTTATAAAATTAAAAATCATGTTATCTGTAACTCAAGGTAGATGTTCAACAATAACAACCAAACTACCCCACGTGGAAGAACCAAACATGGCTTTAGGCATGGGGACGCGGCTCTCTGTTACATAGTAATAGCAGATCAGAAGAATGTTATTTAGTGGGTATAAAAAAATCCATAAACCAATGCTGGAAGCAGTTTAACATTTCTAGTGTACACTTAGATCAATCAAAGCAAGTTAAATGTCTTATAATCTTGTATTTTCTCACTCAAAACCTGTACAGTAATAGTAAATATGAGCTAGGAGCAATTTTGAGGAGTGAAAATGGAAAAAGGCATTACTCTGAGTAACACCTGCCAGGGACCTATTGCCAGCCACATTTACCCCTGGTAAAGATTTGTAGGAAGCATTGAAATAAACTGATATTCTAAGGTTGTTGTATAATCTCTCTTAAAATTGTAGAGAAATCCAACCTTTACTTTGAAATTACATTTATTCCGTGATGGAAAAAAATTTCTCATTTTAGGAAATTACAGTCTTTAACACTTACAGATGGCACAATTATTTGTACCCCTAATAATCCCTTTAAGATAAATATAAGGAAATATTTCTTGGTATTTGAACTTCACTTTTTGATTGATCAAGGATGTGCAGATATTCAATTTCTTTTAACAACTGGCCATTAGGTTGAAAGAGGGCCCATATGTATCTAGCCACCATGCACAGAAGGCAGGATCGTAATCTCCAAGCTCACTGCTAGATAGTTGCAGCAAAGAGAAGCATCTAAGGGTCAGAAAGTCTTCATAACAACCATTAGTCAGTATCTACGTGACGTGTGTAAAGGTGAAGTTTGCTTATCTCTACCGAGACTTTACCTGGAACCACATGCTTTGCCAAGATCATACCAAGACTGAGCTTTTTAGCAACAACCTCTCCAAGCGGTGACAACCGTTAAGCATAGTAGCTGTGGGCCTGGTTCTCCTCCAAAGGCTCTGAGAATCTTCTTAGAGTGCATTACATCATGACACGTTTAAAGTACCAGGAGATTTTTTATTAAAATGTGGCGGACTCTACTAATAAACAGAAAACAGGTTATTATTGAGTCAAACATATGTCCAAATGAACACAGAAAGGGTTTAACAGACGCAAAATGATTTATTTTCCTTACTATTAATAAATGTACTCAAACTAAAGGTTGGATCTTTCTTAAAGCTTCAGTGTGAGATGAACCAACTGCAATGCAAGATGCATTTTAAGGCTTTTAACACATCTTTACCAGGGCTACCAATAAATGTAGCTGGTGGTGTATACAAAAAAAATCAGCAATTTTCTAACTTTTTGGTCCTTTGTGGTTCAGGGAGCCAGTGGATGAGGTCCTGCAGGTGCCGCCATCCCTGCTGACATGTGGTGGGTGTCAGCAGAGCATCGGTGACCGGTTCTTCCTGAAGGCCATCGAGCAGTACTGGCACGAGGACTGCCTAAGCTGCGATCTGTGTGGCTGTCGGCTCGGAGAGGTGGGCAGGAGGCTCTACTACAAGCTGGGAAGAAAATTATGTCGTCGAGATTATCTCAGGTGATGATGGTGGGATGTGCTGTTAGTTTCATAAGAAACATGTTAATACTTAGAGTGATGTTTCTCAAAACATCACTAGACGTTGGTAGGGTATAGGGAGAGATGTGACAGGTCAGATCAACCATTGGAAGTTGAAGACTTAATGAAAGCTCTCCACCTTCTTCTCTAACATGCTGATTCTGTGTCATCCACCCAGGCTCTTCGGTCAGGATGGTCTCTGTGCCTCCTGCGAAAAGAGAATCAGAGCATTTGAGATGACAATGCGCGTGCGGGACAAGGTTTATCATCTTGAGTGCTTCAAGTGTGCTGCCTGCCAGAAGCACTTCTGTGTGGGGGATCGCTACCTTCTCATTAACTCAGACATCGTGTGCGAGCAGGACATCTTTGAGTGGACCAAGCTTAACAGCATCGTGGTCTAGGGCGGTGTCTGTGGAACTTTCCTGGCGGTTTTGATGAACAGCTGTCCTCAAAGCCCATGCAGGTTTATTCATGCAATATGTCTGGATTTATAGGGGGAGAAAAGCTACATCTCAGTGTTTCTGCATGCAACCCTGCACTTTTAATTAAAATATTTCTAATCTGAATTTCATTCCTGAAAGCAAAAAAAAATAAAAAAAACTTTGACAATGAACGCTAGGATTTTTAAAAATGATATAAATAAACAATAAAGCAAAAATATCTTGGCTATGTTGAAATGTCTTTCAAGTTTCTTACAGTCAGACACTGTTGCAAAATTCTGCCTGTAATGCTGAATAAGAAGTGTAGTAAGCTTCCTTTTACTGGTTTTGTATTTTTAAATCATGTACAGTTAACATAATTATGCGGAAATGTGAAATTTTTTCATGTTTTTAATATTTTTTTTTTTGCCTATGAACAAATTTCTGTATAAATATACTGCTTTAACAAATTATAGGTAAAATCTTATTTAAAATTACATTGTGAAATTATTGTTTTCTAACTGGAACAGACCTGACAAAACGATTTTTCTGTTGCCAGGTTGAACTTGTGGCGCCCTCTTGTGGATAAGGGAACCAATGCAACACTTTTACTTCCCGATAGTCTTTTAAGAACATTGTGTAATTTCAGTAACCTGGACTTGCCTCAAACATTTTGGATATTCTCTGATCTGTATATTTAATAAATAACAATTTGAAGTAAAACCATTTTCTTAAATGTAAATTTGTGTCTGAAAAATATGGAGGTCCCTAAAATATCCCAATGCTTAAAACCAGATCTTCACCATACCTGAGGTAAATATGGAGATTTCATACAAGTTCAATAACAAAAGATGGAGCTTTGGGGTAGGATTTTATTAGGGTCGAAGTTGTGTCTAATAGGTTAATACACACATATGGAACATATTTATATATCCTTCCATTGTTGTAAAAACCACTGCATGCTGTTGTAGACCTAGTGACAATAATTACAAACGTTCCCAAAGACATTTGTGTGTCAAACATTAAATTAACTGAAAGGTTTGCATTTAAAACAATTACCCTTAGGAAATAAATTGAAAAAAATCTATAAGGTAAACATTATTACAGCCCATTTAGAGCCAAAAGTATTGTACATCTTATTGTTACATTACAAGAAAAAAATCATTCTTGGAAGTTAAGCTAAGTATTACTTTATAAAAGCTGGATTTCAGACCTACACTTAACAGGATCTGTTGAGGTGACATTTTGTGCAGGGACAACTCAGTTTAACATGTGAAAACAATTACAGGGCAAAATCAGGATCTAGCAACAAGAATACCTACGCTCAGGGAAGGGGTCACTTTAACAAACAAGTTCTATTTTTTATTTAGTGAACACATATCTATTGGTATAGTAGTTCTTGCAATAGCACGTGCATAATTATAAATTATCTTAAAGCTTTCATGGATTGCTTGCTCTGTTTGGAAAAAAACAACAACCCTGAAAATTATCGTAGCATCAAATTAAACAAAAAGGAAGCAGAGAAAAAAGAAAATCCAGCTCCTTTTAGAAATGTTTTCCACTATTTTTAAGTAAATGTCTTGAGATTAACCTAGGGTGGTTTGTTGAGCTCGCAAATAATGGCCAAGAAATAATCAAATAAGAAATTCCAAATTGTTATTAACATATCAGTTTTTTTACAGTTACGTTTATTGCACAGAATTATGTAGAATGATCAAATGAGCCAAGTCGGACACAGAAATAAAACTTTGTTTAGTTATCAAGCTCTATAGGTTTGAAAGATTAGCCTTTTGGAAATGCTGTCAGTTTATACTTACTCACACAGTCTGTGTTTTGAAAAGGACTGAAGCATTGATGATAAAATATTTATCACTGGAGAAAAAAAATCTAACCTGGAAACAACAAATACAGGAAACAAATATTCAGAAAACAAGACAAGATCTATTAAAAGTGAGGGTAAATCAAATCTTTAGCAGTTATCTGTTTAGATTTCAGCTCCTCATGAGGCCGTGAGGCTATCAGAGCATTTAAGAGATGCTTTTCACTCCCTATTTTAGTAAAATTACATGATCTACCTGTTTACCTGTCACGCTGAAATGGCAGAGATAGACTCTAGTTACAAAACTGAAAATATAGCATTAGTAAAAACAGTTTAAGCCACAAGAGGTCACTAAATGATTTAAAAGAAGCGGGGAAGCTGTTGGTAAGATGATTTCTGTAGATTCTTCCTTATACTGCAAAGTACAACAAAGTTTAACTTTAAAATCCTATCCACATGACTACCAAGAATCCCAGAGACAATATAATAAAACATAATTTTTATTTGTCTCATTGTCTCCTCTCAAGGATCCCCCACTGCTTTAGTTCTTTACTTCAGGACTCCCAGATGTCAGCTCTGAACCATCCAACCTCCTTCCTCCCCTTAGCTGCAAACAAGTGAAAGCTCTTGCATGTTGGGTTGAGAGAAACAGACACACACACCTCCAAATTGCACATTGCCTGATGAATGCCTTGTTTGCACAGAGCATTAACAAGAAACATTTAAAAGCATTTGAAAAGTTACTGGAGAAACAACTTGAGACAAAGACACAGAAGAAAAACACATGAAGAAGAAGCAGCACAGAAGCCCCCATCATTAGTTGGTTCAGACACAAGTCTATTCACTCACAAAGGAGGGAGTGAAGCAGCAGCAGACAAGACCCACCCAGGCTGTGAAAAAAGATACTTGTGTAACTAATGAGTTTTCCCACATTAGAGATGGAAATATACTGTGCAGGCTTACAGATGAATATTGTGCCGTTGCTCATTAGAAGGTCTGCACAACTGTCAGTTTGGTGTTAAGCAATGCTTGAGGAATGTTAGAGTAGAAGAGATTAATATGTGGTGGTCTCATAAAAGAGAGCTTAACATTGAATGGTTTGTTTAAAATATGTATGGAAAGTTATGGCAAACAGCAGAAGCAAATTGAATTTGACAGATTTTTAGCTGAAATTTGACAACAGAATTTGGCAATATGTGTTGAAATTATGACTGCAAAAACAGATACATTTTAGGAATGCACCATTTGAGAAATCTTTAGCTTTTAGTTGATAGCAGACAACAAACATAAATAATTTTTATCTTTCCCCCGTCCAGCCTTTAATAAGTAGAGCAATGACATATCTAAACTGCTTTAAGTAGTTCAGCTCTTAAATATAACATGTTCAAATTAGTAAAACATCCATTCTTGCTGTCTTATGACATAAATATCAGCCACTGCCATCAGGCTGATGTTATTAGATGGATGTTATCATTAATATCAGACAGTGCCAATGCTCAGTCAATGTATCCGTGCACTCTGTCCCTCTGACTTTGCAGAAATGAACATAAATCATGGTGAATAAAAAAAAACAACTCAACCTTTGACTCATATAAAACACTTTCCACACGTCTTGGCACCCTTATTAAAGACATGTAGAAAGCTGTAAAAAATGTATCTTTATACATATATTTTAAGTATAAAAGAAGAATAATTTGTTCCAGTTGTCTAAAGAAGAGCTTTGTAGATTTCTTTTTCCTCCCTTACCAATCTCTTTGATGGCACAATACATATACTTCAGTTGTTTAAACTTTTTTTATTTGTTCTGACTGTAGATATGTAGCAAGTTTAAGTAAGTAACAGTTTTCAGGTAGCCATGCCCTTACTTATCAAGATCAAAACATACAGGGGTTGGACAATGAAACTGAAACACCTGGTTTTAGACCACAATAATTTATTAGTATGGTGTAGGGCCTCCTTTTGCGGCCTATACAGCGTCAATTCGTCTTGGGAATGACATATACAAGTCCTGCACGGTGGTCAGAGGGATTTTAAGCCATTCTTCTTGCAGGATAGTGGCCAGGGCACTACGTGATACTGGTGGAGGAAAACGTTTCCTGACTCGCTCCTCCAAAACACCCCAAAGTGGCTCAATAATATTTAGATCTGGTGACTGTGCAGGCCATGGGAGATGTTCAACTTCACTTTCATGTTCATCAAACCAATCTTTAACCAGTCTTGCTGTGTGTATTGGTGCATTGTCATCCTGATACACAGCACCGCCTTCAGGATACAATGTTTGAACCATTGGATGCACATGGTCCTCAAGAATGGTTCGGTAGTCCTTGGCAGTGACGCGCCCATGTAGCACAAGTATTGTGCCAAGGGAATGCCATGATATGGCAGCCCAAACCATCACTGATCCACCCCCATGCTTCACTCTGGGCATGCAACAGTCTGGGTGATACACTTCTTTGGGGCTTCTCCACACCATAACTCTCCCGGATGTGGGGAAAACAGTAAAGGTGGACTCATCAGAGAACAATACATGTTTCACATTTTCCACAGCCCAAGATTTGCGCTCCTTGCAACACTGAAAACGACGTTTGGCATTGGCATGAGTGACCAAAGGTTTGGCTATAGCAGCTCGGCCGTGTATATTGATCCTGTGGAGCTCCTGACGGACAGTTGTGGTGGAAACAGGAGAGTTGAGGCGCACATTTAATTCTGCCGTGATTTGGGCAGCCGTGGTTTTATGTTTTTTGGATACAAAAAGCACCCGAACATCCCTTTCAGACAGCTTCCTCTTGCGTCCACAGTTAATCCTGTTGGATGTGGTTCGTCCTTCTTGGTGGTATGCTGACATTACCCTGGATACCGTGGCTCTTGATACATCACAAAGACTTGCTGTCTTGGTCACAGATGCGCCAGCAAGACGTGCACCAACAATTTGTCCTCTTTTGAACTCTGGTATGTCACCCCAATATTTTGAGCAAAACTGTGCTCTTACTCTGCTAATTGAACCTTCACACTCTGCTCTTACTGGTGCAATGTGCAATCAATGAAGACTGGCTACCAGGCTGGTCCAATTTAGCCATGAAACCTCCCACACTAAAATGACAGGTGTTTCAGTTTCATTATCCAACCCCTGTATATGCCTTTCTTTAATGGCATCTTCACTAGGCGTACCCATTTTTTTGTGGCTTAGGTGGTAGGGGTTTGTCGTGTAACTGGTCGGTTGCCGGTTCGAAACCCCATTCTGTCCGTCTCAGTCATCGTGTCCTTCATCCGCCTTGCATGCCGATGGTGGTCAAAGGGCCCAGTGGTACTGATTGCATGGCAGCCCCACTTCTGACAGTCTGGCCCAGGGCAGCTGTGGCTAAAGTGTAGCTTACCACTGTCAATGTGTGAATGGGTGGATGACTGATTGTGGTGTGAGTCCTCAGACTTGATGAAGTGCTATACAAATTTAGGTCATTTTTCAGAGTTGCTAAGAGAAAAGGTCCTCTTGTCTATTTGTTAAATAACTTTAGTTACATTTTTAATTTAAAGAAAACTGATACAAGTTGTTCTGTCAATCCTACATATAACAGGAAAAGGTCGATGAAATCCCCTCGATTTTAGACCTGAAGTGAACACAGAGTGACATTAAGGATAGTTTCCATCACCAAAGCGTCTTTTGCTCCAATAGATTTCATTTTGCAAAATTCAGAGGCAACAACTCAGTTTAGTCAGAGTGCTAATGGTAATTTTCAAATTTAATTCAATGCTCAACCTGACACAGAATTAGGGTTTTATTTTCCATATAAAGGTACAATTCTTCGAATTTGTTTACTTCGTGTTAATAGTTAAATGTAAGTTTTCTTCTTTAATTCAGTAATGGTTACATAATTTATTGGCTATTTGTGATGTGGTTTTATTGTTGCCTCACAGCAAAAATACTCTGATTCAAATCTATAAATGTGCCTTCTGTACCTGTTTTGGTTTTATCAAGCTCTGAGGTTTCCTCCCTCACATCAGAAACATCCTTGTTGGTTGGTTAGTAATTGTAAATTAACTATATGTGTGAGTGTAGAATAAGATGTTTGCTGCAAACAGGTATTATGGATATTAAAACACTCCAACTTTCAAGAAGGCCTATGTGCTTTTCCACTATAGCTGAAGGAAAATATGTTATTGTGTGGACCTCAAAGTTGTTTTTTATCACTTGTGCTTTTTCCATCCATCCATCCATCCATCCATCCATCCATCCATCCATCCATCCATCCATCCATCCATCCATCCATCCATCCATCCATCCATGCATCCATCCATCCATCCATCCATCCATCCATCCATCCATCCATCCATCCATCCATCCATCCATCCATCCTCTGACAGCAGGTTCTGGCACTTGTCTTCATTTCATCATCATTAGAACCACCTTAATGAACACTTTTTGATGCGAAGGAGCTGTTCACACTGGATGTTAAGTTCCTTACCCCCTTTGTGGAGCTGAATTTTTGTGACAAATTAGCTGAACCAAAATGGAATATTAGGCTTAAATAAAGATGTAGTGCTGTTTATGCTCTGTTCTACATGAAGTTCACTGAGTTTATTAAGACTAAATCGGAGAGAAGATAAGTTCTGGTCCGACAACAGTCACACACAACATACTGGCCTAAAGAGACCCCTTAGCATTGTACAGCGACCTGTGTTCAATCGGTCTCCTTTCTGCTGCCTTGTAGGCTGAGCTTTGCCAGATCACTGTGCTGATTTGCACACCACCCTCAGCAGGACTCAATAAAACCCTATGCTTTTTGTGTCATCCCCACAAGCTGTATACAACGCCAAGAGTGTAGTGCTGTTTTTGTGCACCAAAGGAGGCCTGTTTCATCTCTGGAGCCCGTGTCCAAGCCACCCCGTTTGGGTAAACGTAAAAACATCCAGCTGCGTGAGCATGGAAACCAAGGAGACTTTCTGGGGATGAAACCGCAGCGGCTTGCAGCTTGTTTTTATCAAACAGCTCGCCTGTTTGAAACAACCACCACATATGTGCATGCTCCCTCTGCTGTGTGCAGTGAGCAGTAGGTGGCAGTTCTTGCCCGAGTTGATGCGTGAGGAAATCTATATGAATGTTTTTGTGTGAAATAAGTGACTGGCAAATTGCGAGGGAACTGCATATGCCAGTTCATAAGATTAATTACAAATGAACAGAAAGTGACGAGCTAAATTCAAAGCTCTTCAAACATGATGGACTTCAGTGACACCTATAAAGGAAGATGTGGTCAGACAATTATCTGCAACACCACAGCGATTTATCACCCAGTGGCCTGTCAATGTCAAGCCCATCTAAAAAAAAAAAAAATGAGTCAAATGGTATTGATCATGACCGCCTTGGGTTTCACTTGCACCCACACTTTATCAGATGGAGCTAATTGGGAACATATTCAGCCTGAGGCCCTGAGAGATGTATCTGTCAGGAGTCACATTCCTGCTCCGATTCTCTGATATCCCACAGCGCCTGAAGTCTGGATGGAGGATAGGCTGTGGGAGTAGAGTTTGGGGGTGTGGAGGGTGTTAGGGTTTAGTATGGACAGGATCTTCACATTTTGATTGGTGAACAAGTCATCATCTCTGACTCCAGCTGAGCAGATGGCTTTACTACATTAAATATGTGCCAAGAATTTATTTGGCTGAAAATTCTGCTTTGAAAGCCCAAGATTGTCCTGCCTGCACCTTGATCTTCTTGTTAATTTACATCTTCTTCTTTTTTTGTCATAGTCAGGATTATTTTATAAAGATCTATGTAGGAAATATTTTTTTCTCGTTCATTGTCCTCAAAAGGTGTAGAAATAAGAGGCAAGACACGTTATTTCACTTTTATGATTTTTCCACACCTTTCTGTTCAATGATAAGGTTAGCTGCCTATAGCAATCAAGAAAAAATAGGTTCAAGAAAAATAAAAAGTACATGAAAAGTATAAACATGTGAATAATGAGCATAGCAATTTCAATTGAGAAGATTACATTAAATTCATAAATTGCTATTTTTTCGCTACCTAACCTTTAATGGAAAGGAAATGTAAATGCCAAAAAATGACAGTATCTTTAGTTTTCAGCCAAGTGACAGACATACGGATACCAACAATTGATTAACTGTCACTTAAAAAAAAGACATAACTTTTTCAGAAGCTGGCTCGGTTAGCTTAGCACAAATTCTACCACCTGGTATAAACTGGAATGGCAATCAAAAGTAAAGCTGAATAGGTTAATAAATGTTATAATAAAACTTCTAATAGCTATTCAGAAAGAGTTCCTGTTTTAGCTTATTTTGACCATTTGATACAAAAAAAAAAAAAAAAAAAACTTATTGTAAAGGGTGTTGCTTTTGTTTTAGCCAAACAACTACCATGTAACTACAATGGCTTTATTTAAATCCATGCCATCAGCTAAGCCCAGGTCAGCTGTCGGGAGTGAAGTAAATTTACAGGCTGTCATATGTGCAACAGCATCAAAGATAACAGGTTCCTCTACTCTTCCAGGTTTTGTAGTTGTTGGGACATTATCCCAGTGAACTCATGACTCATTGAACGAATTAACTGTTCTGGAGGATTTATGAAACTGGCAGCTTCTGCTAATAAACTTTAGTGCTATAACATGGCAGTTGTCCAGCTGAGAAAACAGCGACAAACAATGCTTTTTGAAAGTGTGGAAGTGTAAATGATTAATGACGACTATTATAGTGTTGCCTCTGACATTGAACATTTTCAGGTTAAGTTGTTTTAAATAGCTAAACTTAGCTTGTCAGAGTGTCTGTCTGTCTAGCTGTTAGCCTGCAAACACTGAGGAATATTTGACTTGTCTTATATTGCCTGCAACAGAACATTTTTCTACTATAAAGAACTATTACAAATAATATTTCCGGTTTTGTCATTTTTAAATGACAGTAAAATCATTTAACTTTACAGAGTTATCTGTTGTTCTTCTTGGAGTTTGCTTACGCTAGCTAGTTGCTGGCTAACCTGGGCAGGCAAACTAGTAAAGTAAGACATTCAACACTCACTTTTTAAACAATTTTAAAACTGAGGTTGTTCATCACATCTAACTGTGTACTGCAAATCATGATTTTCCTGCTTGGACATGATGGCGGTGGCAGGATTTGTTGGATGCGTTACTTTTAGATTCAAGCAATGGAAGATAGACACTACGAGTCCATTTTGGGTCAAACAATCTAACCATTTTGGATCAAACCATTTTGGGTCAAACAATCTACTCATACCATTGAACAAACAAATATGTTCATAGTATCGGTCAATTTCCATATCTCTTACCCTTCACACTGGTTGAAAACCTCATACACTTCCCACTACCTATTTATTAAATGTGGCTGGATTGCAGAAAATCAGACAACCTTTCTTCAGCATGAAGCAATGATGGATTTGACAAACTTTTCGAACTTGCCAAATACATTTTTTCTCTGCTGGCACGTGGTTGCAGCAACAGGGTAGATGACTAATCTAGGTTATTGACATTAATGCCACTGTCATTGCATCACCAGAGCATAAGGGCAGCAACAACCAAGCTGCACCAGTACATCATGTCATTGTTGTACTGCCACTGAAGTAAGGATCCACTTACACATAGCTACAGACATTTTATACAGGCTCAAAACCTTCTATTGTTTTGCACTCTATAAGGTGGAGACCACTTAATTTTTTTAGATGCCCCTGAGGACCTCTCCAAGAACCTGCAAGGACCAAATACCTTCAGTCTGATTTTAATGCAGCATTTCAGAGTCTTGATCCAGACAGTATTACAAAGCTAATATGTGAATTTCTAAAATGTCAGGACATCCCTTCAAGTATTGCATGTAATTAAATATATTCTGTTGAACTTTTGCTTTTTTTCCTCCTGCCTTTTTTAAACATATTCTTATTGACTGATTAAGATATCCTCCTGAGTCAAACTGAAGTTTAAGTTACGCAGGTTTTGGACAATTTTTAGATCTAAGATGCTGTGACAGTAAATGTTTCCAGGCAATCTATTGTGTGTTTTTATGGTTTCTTTGGTTATAACTCTTTTTTCCTTCTAAAATGATCCCCATATGTATAACAGTGTCCCTGGCTTAGGATGAACCAGCCATTCAGTGCACAAGCAGCTCTGTAATAGGAGCAATACTGTGGAATAATAAATGTAGCTGCACAATCAGAACAAATACTACATATTATAAACTACAATCACCGGAGCTATTCTCTTTATAACTCCAAAACCATAGACTTGTGTTTACATGGATGGATGGTCAAGGAAATGAAGGAATATGACACATCAAAAAGTACAACTATGATTTAGTGGATATTATGTTGCAGGTCAAAGGTAAACTTTTGTCTAGGATGCAAGTAGAAAGAGCTCATTATTACAAAAAGTAAAGCTGTCGAAAAAAGAAAAATGATTTTCATAACTGAGGAATATTGAGAGTTATGGCATTTTACTTCAGTAATCTCACTGTTATTAACACTTTGTAGCCGATATCTGTGATCTCTTCTCCACTATGTTCTACATTCTGATTAAACATAACAGCAGCATGCATATGTTATAAACACTTTAATCTTGTCACATTCAGTCTCCTCTTTCAGCATGCATCATTTGGCTCATATATGTTCGAATCTACATTTTCCAAAAGAGTGTAAAAAAAGACCTTCTGGTATGAATCTATATCCGACACATAACCCCTTTGTCTGATGAGAGGTGAGAAATAACTAAACAAAGGCCAAACCATTACCAGGAAGCAGACCGTGGCAGTGTTTTCATATTTTCAGGCAATCAGCAATGGAAACTCCAATTAAGGTGGTGTAAAAAGGCATCAACTGCTTTAAAAACATCAATGCAGATGTGCAGGTGAGTGACCATGTGGTAATCCTTGACTACACAGTGCAATTTTCATTTTTAATTTGACTTCCCACGCAATGCCTGCTTCCAATCACTACAAAGAACCAGCACAGTGAGACACACTGGTAGTATTGTAGAACATGGTCAGTTTTAATGGAAAAATGGTCTGGGCTTAAGTCTTAAGTTAGGGGTTTACTCAAGTAAACAGAATTGCCAACACTTTAAGATGTACCTATATGCAAGTATTTATATCTGCAGATTTTTATTGTGCAGCTGTTGTGATTATGAATATATTTAATATTAATATTTTAATATTTTATTAAATAATATTTCGGTCAGTGTTGTCCTGTGAATACCTGTGAATACCTGTGAATAGCAGCCCAATAAGGCGGTGGTATTAGGACAAAATTGAAAGGGATGAGTTTGCATGTTCTCCCCGTGCATGTGTGGGTTCTCACCGGGTACTCCGGCTTCCTCCTACAGTCCAAAGACATGCCTGTTAGGTTAATTGGTCTCTCTAAAATTGCCCTTAGGTGTATGAATGAGTGTGTGCATGGTTGTTTGTGTGTTGCCCTGCGATGGACTGGCAACTTGTCCAGGGTGTACCCTGCCTCTCGTCCGTAGACTGCTGGAGATAGGCACCAGCTCCCCCGCAACCCACTATGGAATAAGCGGTAGAAAATGACTGACTGACTGAAAGGGATGAGCCAAGTTCTGACATTATTGAACAGCAAAACTCTGTACACAAACAGAATGAATTCACATAATTTCTTAAAATATAAGAATTTATTAACAAAAATAAGTCGACTCAAAGTCAAACATATTTCAATCAACAAACTCTTTGCTATGCTAAAACAATCCAACTAAACTACCAAGCAGAATTAAAGAATAAAGAAGACTAATGGGCTATGTACAATATAAACAAGTTGATCAAAGATGATTGAAAATCATGACCAAAAGATTGATGCAACATTACCATGCAATGTTTATGTTTGAGAACCAAGGATTATGTTGAAGAATCTGGAAGTGAAGTTAAATTAGTCTTGGAACCAACTTAAGCAATAATTGGTATACCTTTAGACAACCATTCACAATGCAAGATCAGATAAAATATTATTTTGATAAAATAATATTTTAAAGAATGATTTGCTGAATAAAACCAACCTTCTGGATGACCAATTATCAACGGTGTTTAATTAGCTGCCTTTATTTATTAAAATAATATTTACAGAAATATTATTAGGGAAATAGTAATATAATTTTTAAGGAAATATTATTTTGAATAAGAACCAAATCTTTCTGGAGAAATGAGGCTTAATGGTGTTTATTTAGTTTTCAAGTTTAGTAAAATAATATTAATGTCACAGTGTGTGTTTTTGGTTTGGTATTGGTTTACGTTTAGTCAGGTGTTTTCTGTCACTAGTGTGAGTCATTTCTTCAGTCCTTGTTTCTGGTACCTTATTTGTTAGTTGTTCTAGGTTCTGTTCTATTAGTTTTATTCTCAGATCTGTGTTCTGGTTTCCTTGGGTTTGTTTACAGTTTGTCTTGTCTGGCTCCTCATGTTCTCATCCCTCCATAATAAGGTTCACCTGCCCCTCTGTCTCCTCGCACGCCTGATCCACACCTGTGTCTGTTTTCCCTGATTACCTGCCCTATTGTTTCATGTCCACCTTCGTCTGTATTTAAGTTCATCTTTGTCCTTTGTTCCATGCGGTGTCGTTATTCTTATTTAGTTTGTTTCGTTCTTGCTACATTGAAGTTTGTGCTGCGATCCAGAAACCAGGACTGTTATTCATAAACTTTGTTACCTGGATCTCCTGTTAAGCCTGGACCGAAATTTGTAAGTAGGCTCACTTCATCAAAAGAGTGATCATCTCACTAACTGATGCTGCACCTCTGGTTCACCATCAAATTGAAATTATGACAATTTTGGGAAATATTATTTCCTAGATTGAAAACTAACGACCTTTTTGGGTAAATGATCATAGCAGGCAAGCATGTGTTCTTAGATGTTAGCGGTTGAAGCTAACAAAAGAAGCTTATATCATCAGAATCAAACACATACCTTTAAAATACTACTAATGAAAAGGTTCAAATGCATAAGCGTGGGCGGGGTGTTCTGGCCGATCTTCTGTGTTTAAAATCACCCTTTAAATAAAGTTTGTCTTAACTTAAAAAAAACCCACAAACGCAGAACACATAAACTGAGTACATGTGCTGAGCAGATAATCTGCTAGCACTAAGATGGCTGAGTGTTCAACACAAACAAAACCAAACATCATAAAACGAAAAATGTTTAGATTATTTCATTTTAAACTACTTCTCTCTGCCCAAAACACAACCTCTTACGTGAACCGTGTTGAGGAATAGTTGTCCGGGGCGACGAAGTTGAAGGAAGCATCCACAGTGAACATAGGGTTAGCTTCAGCTAACCTCCGTAGCTGTTGGGGGTGGGGCAGCTAGCTCTGCCGGGCCGGCCAAACTGCACGTTACTGGTGTAACCACGGTGATGCGGTACCTTTGTCCTTCCTTCAGATCGGGAAAACTGCTTGACTTGGCGTTGTAGAGACAGGGTCTCTGCTGGGAACTCTCTGGAACACAGTTTGATTCTGTAGACCTCAGAGAGAAAAGTCAAACCACGCTTGTACCTTAATTACCCCGTTCATGAATGAATACCGGACACACAAACAGCAATTCATTAGTGCATATGATCGTGTGATCGTATGACACTCTTGGATCCAGTATGAAGAGTTATGTCTGTTTGCCAGCAAAGAGACATTAGCGCGCTGTGTCCCTCCATCCAGTTCCACTGGGGACCTGCGTGGAAGAGGTCAGTTTGTTGCAAAAACGGTGTTTTTATTTGGACAGTGACGTCACGGGAAGCCCGCTGTTATTCCCTGTTCCTGGCTGTGCTGGAAGTAGGTTAATGCGATTTATTTTGAAAGTTCCAGAAAAGTTCTTATCATGTTGTACCCATGGCTGTGGTCCCAACACAGCCAATCTACATTTGACAGTTATGCTAACTTTATCTAAGCAGATTTTGTAGCACAATGATCAATTAGCCATTTTGTCATGCTTTAATTATCATTTGTCAGTTACTTGATGCACTGAACTGTATTTTCTTAGATCTGAATGTGACTACCTTATTTGATTGCACTGGAATTAATTGTGTCTATCTCATTTTAATTGATTTTATATAATTGAATATGAATAGGACCAATTCGTGTTGTGGAGTGCCTTGAGATAACCTCTGCTGTGAATTGGGGCTATTTAAATGAATTAGTCCAGACCCAAACCCAAGCATCATATCTAGGTCAAAGCATTATGATCAGTATCAGATTCCTTAACTACATGTACTCATGGCACCTGTTGATGCTGTATTGTCTTCACTTGTATTTTAGCTACACCCTGAACCTGCAGCATAACACAATGCTTAGCACAGACCTTTTTTTAAGAAATCGTGGCCTATTTTCGTGTGCGCAGCTTGCATAACTGTATTATAAGCTGTGCACATTTGGTGATCTAAAAAAATCTGGGTTCCCCATGATTTTAAACCTTTACATTGACGATCACTACCTGTTAGTCTTGGTCATTTGATCTGCTTTGTGCATTGCGTCCAGACGGTAGCTGGTGCAAAGAAACTCACACAGAGATCAGCTAAAATGCAGGAGATTAAAATTGATGACATCCAAAGCAAAGGGCAACATTTTAGAAGCAAGAAGATAACTCTGTCTGTAGGTATTGTCTGCACATGGTTACCCAGAAATGCAATGAAATATGGAAAAAGCCAAACTATCAAGTATTATCAAGATAATGAGGAAACATGCTCACATTAGCATCACTCTTTAAGAAACTGCTCCATGAAAACATTAGCTATGTTTACATGCACAAAAGTTTATGATCGGATTCAAATAAATAAATCTGAATAAATAAATCTGACCGCAATATTAAATATGATGTGTATCATATCATGATGTGTGCTCACATGCACCACACTTTATTCAGAATAGAAGTGCTTTGTTAAGCGCAGAGTTGTTGTATTTCCCTAAACCAACCAAGAAGTTGTACTTCTGGCTGTGCTGTAAAAAAAACGCAATGTTCTGAGTGTCCAGAATGGATCCTGGCCAGGTTCTGAGACCGACTGAGGCATAATTAAGCTACGGGCTTAATTATTTATTCTGAATACTTACGTCCATGTAAACATGTCTATTGTCAACAGCAGCAAGAGGTGAGTTTCTGACATTAATTGTATGTGTTGAGAAACTAGAAAAACCGATACTGTAGCGTCTGAAACTGGTGAGTTTGTTAAATGAAATATAACAAATGCAATGCGTTATTTTACAGCACTTTTAAGCTATTGAGTTCTGAAGTATAAACATGGAATTGCTTTTAACAAAGTATTAAATTGGGACTTGGTATCGGCGAATAAATCTGATCTTTAAGAAAATGACATTATATTTTGCAACATAAGAGGACCATGAGGTTATTTAGGATCAAACAATCTTGTAAAATCTTCTGATCACAGTGCATTTTATATGAAGCACATACCGGTAGCTACAATTTCTCATACTACTAACTTTGACAACTGATCATTACAGTGGTGTCTGAAGTTTTAGTTATATCCAACTCGACAAAATTCTTCATACTGGATAGGAAAAAAGTTTCCACAACCTTTTTAATGTGACTGGATTGCAGAAGGTCTGTGAAACTTCCACCAGCATGAAGTGATTATTATGTTACAAATCTTTCAAAACTAGAAGTACAGAAATACAATTTTTTTTCCTGCTCGCTAGGGGTGATAAGCTAGGTTAGCTCGACATTACTGCCACTGGTGTCACGTGGCAATAATGTCACGTACCTAATATTCATGTTTAACATTTTCAACAGCCAAAGCACAATGGTACATGCTGGTATCATGTCATGTTTATGCCGTAAATCTTTACTGCAGTAATAATCTACTACGACCTCATGCTTACTACCCGCTATACTGTTACACTATAGTTGGTGAATATTATGCAAATCCAAACATCATTGATAGAAATTGTCCTGCAGTAGGCCTATACGGCATCATTTTGTATCCCAAGAAGTTGGGTATGAAAAGACCAAAACGTCAAACATACAAAAGGGTGAAGAAGTAAAAAAAACATCAGTCTGTGAAAATGTTAGACGTTTGAACCGTCTTTCTTTTATTTTACTACTAATATTTTACATTTCTGTAATTTTGGTGGTTTGGCTAAACTGGATGTGTACTCATGTCAATACATGAATGTCCTTTTTCTGAACAGAGAGTGTCACAGAGATGGCATAAGCCATACCAACAATTCATCAGTAGGCTGCACCTGCTGCTCTACATCTTGCTCTAATATATAAACTCTACTAATGTATCATCAGTTCAGAAGATCTCCATCCTTTTTGGATTTTGTAAATAGCTTCCCTCACCTGGTACCAATGGTACAACCAATGCGCTCTAACATGAAAACATCTGGTTCTTTTCTTTGATAGTGCATTTGCATCCACACTTGGTCACACTTTCTCTTCTCCTTGGTTGCACAAGCAGCCATGTCTGGAAAAAATTCAGCTTAAAATAGTCACAGTTAATGAT
The DNA here is from genome assembly GCF_021462225.1 of Girardinichthys multiradiatus. Classification (NCBI taxonomy): domain Eukaryota; kingdom Metazoa; phylum Chordata; class Actinopteri; order Cyprinodontiformes; family Goodeidae; genus Girardinichthys; species Girardinichthys multiradiatus. The sequence goes on along the minus strand of NC_061795.1, from coordinate 22,524,470 downwards.
TATGCAAATTCCCTTGAAACAATTCACTTGTGTTTTCTGCTTTTCTTGCTTTTGCAGAGAACACAACAGACCTTTTGTCTGAAATGTTGTGTGAGAAAGGGAAAGAAAAAATCCGGAATTTTGTTGCAAACTGAGATCACTGATGCAAATGGCTTTGGAAAGTTAAAGTGATAAAGTTAAGGTTAGGACCAAAATAACTTGGGATAGTCCTTCAAGTTTAGAGTTCTGTTGCAATTCAGTAATAGCACAAAGTAGCTAACTGTTAAACCTTTTATTGATTTTGAATAAATTAATGATAAAAAAAACTGTACTTTTTTATTTCTGTAGTCCTTTTTCTGTTTCTGGATTGCCCTCATCCATCTCAGACATTGATCACAGCTTTTGGATGAGTTGATACTGACAGTTCGCATGCTGCCTACTCATCATTCATCCTTCCCAACCTCAGAAAGTGTTCAGGATCACAGGGTTATTAAACTGTAATAGCAGCCTTTTTGAGAAGCCCAGGGGGATTTACTCCTGAGTCAACATGTCAGACCCCATTTCCTCCTCACTCACAAATGAGGAACTACATGAGGTATCTGTGAGTTCTCCAGCTCCCCCTCACAATCTTTTTCACTGGCACTTAAAGTGTAAGATTAAGCATGCATTGTTGTCCAGGGCAAACTGAATCGTCCTTTGAACGCTGGAGATAGGCAGTAGCAACTATCAAAGATAAAGCAGGTATAGGAAATGAATAAGTAAAAATAACTGACGTTAAAGCAAATGTCACTTGTTTAGTAATGTAGGTCAGGGCCGTCTTAAGGCGTTAGCAAACTTTGGAACTGCTTAGGACCCTCTGCTTGCCTTAGGGCCCAGGACATGTTGACAAATACACCAAATAGTATGTACACACACTTAGAAAAACATCTAGGGTTGGACAGTTAAATTGCTTAGTCATAATTTTGTCTGAATTGGAAAACCTTTCTACATGCAGTTGTTTATAAATATAATAAAATATGTAGAATTTTTGGATAATATTTAGTAAAATATATATTAATGTAATTAAACCAACAAAAAAACTGTGAATAGATCAGCGATTACTAGCCTGTTTTTAGAGGTTGCTTGGAAATTTAAAAAAAAGATGGCAATACAAAACCGGAGGTAAGAAGTACTGTGGTGGATAGTGGGCCCTCAATGAAATTCTGCTGAGGCCCTCATACAACCTAGGTCCAGCTCTGATCCAGGGTTATTATTTTGAACCCAATTCTTGGTCATCCTTACGCTTTAAATATTTTATTTTGGTTGAAAACCCAACCCAGGTAAACAAAGTCCTCAAAGCTGTGGATCTCTAACAGCTAGTCAGAGTGATTTTATTAACTTAAATTAACTCAAAATGAAATGTTCATGCCTGGGATACAGTGCTGTGTAACTATTGATAATAACTTCAGAGACCCTCAGCTTGAAAAATCTGAACTGTATCTTTAACTGAACCATACACCCTACGTAGTCTAATTTGACATCTCAGCCTGATTTTCGAGAGACAGTCAAGTCTGTGGAAAAACAAATTGTATGTCTGGAACTATCTAATAACTAGTCTGATTCAAAAAGATTATGTCAAGCACTTTTGAAGGACAACTTTTTGAAAAACCACCCAAAATTCAACCAGTGTCTCTCAATTTAAATGAACAAGAAAGACAAGATTATTTCAATTTACTGGAACTTTATTTTTAATCCACTGTGCTCAATATGGCTCTCACACCTCCTGTCAGAAGGCTGGAAGAGGTTGGCTCTATGAGCCATCCTTCTGATCTTCACATGTCACAGAAATATGGTTAGTTTAAATTAAATCATTTTAATGTTTTTTTGTTACAATTTACAAAAACTGCTGGTTTATCTCTTTGTGTTTTGCTGACATTGAACATGACCTTTTGCCACTTTTCCTGCAAATGTAAAATAAAAACATTTCCTGCAAACTCTGGTTAAAATAGTGACAATTCCTTCAGTGCAACATTCATCAGCATGCTTCTGTATGAATAGGATGGAGAAAAATGATGGTATTTGATCCAGCTTCATGATGGTGCTTTCCCAAGCTGAGCCTGAAGACTCAGGCGTCTGTCACAGTGCTAACATCTCAGACATCTTGTTTTGAAACTTCCCACGAGCAACAACACAACACCCGTTATCCAGCAACCAGTGGGTCGGTTCAGACAATGTGCATTCCTCTTCCATGTGACTTTAATTGAATGATTAGATGTAATTCAATAAGCTATCGAAGGGCAGTGCGCGTGAGTTTGAGGCGTAAAGCAAAAGAGCACTGGTGAGTGGACCTTTTGTCTCTGACCCTACATCATTTCTGCTGCCTATCAGCCTCAATCACACAAACTGATAGGCCTCCAGCCAGCCCCCCTATCTGGAACCCTCTGCTCTAATTTTCTTGGCCACCAATTTCAGTCACCACGGACTTTACAGGTTTACGGCTTAGGCTTGCAATGTCTTGTGTTTGCCATTTGAGTCACTATCTTTAGACAGGACTCAACTACTTAAAGCATTCCGATGTTTATCGTCTGTCAGCTGAACTTCTTTAAACCCTTTATGCAGTTTTAGGAGTATCTATAATCAGCTAAGTGGACGTCAAACTGTCAAGTTGTCATATGCTGTGCAGTTCTGGTCCTAGTGGTTTTACATCTACTTAACATGGGTTGAAGGATTATACAACATACAACTTCAAAGATATTTAAAAATTACAATTAGGTGTAGGGCTGCAACTAACAAGTATTTTGCTAATTGATTAATCTGTTGGCTATTTTTGCAATTAACCGATTACTAATCGGATAGCAAAAGGTGCTTAATAGGAGATTTTTTACACAATTTGAGCCAGGTGAAGCCAAAGCTGTGCCACTTGAGTTCTGGGTAGACCATATTCACAGACAAAGAAGGTGTTTCATCTTAAATGCTAAATGTATATATTTTTTGTACAGTTTCGGCTTAATTACTGCTCTGAGGGGGTTGTTCTTTCAGCAAATTACATGTTATCGAGTCTGTATACTCCATCGATGACTAAATTAGTTGATGATTATTTCAATAATTAATTAATCACCATTAGTCCAATTAATTTTTTCATCAATTAGGTGCCCATGTTTGAATTTGCCAATTGAGTGTGAATTAGCCAGAATGAGAGCAAGGAACGCTTTGGGTTTCCCCAGAATGAGCTGGAGGGTGTTGCCATGGAGATGTCTGGGTTTTCTGGCTAGACCCAAAACCCAATCTTGGATAAGTGGCAGACAATGGATGGATAGCAGTTAAAATATTTTTGTTAAGGACTACGAAAACCTTGAGGTTTCTGAGCAATTTGGAAAGGGGACCCTTGCAGACATATTAGTGGTGGTATAGTATGCCTTTGGGCATGAAAAGTTTTGACTACAGGTCCTTTTAAAAAAATTAGCATATTGTGATAAAGTTCATTATTTTCCATAATGTAATGATGAAAATTTAACATTCATATATTTTAGATTCATTGCACACTAACTGAAATATTTCAGGTCTTTTATTGTCTTAATACGGATGATTTTGGCATACAGCTCATGAAAACCCAAAATTCCTATCTCACAAAATTAGCATATTTCATCCGACCAATAAAAGAAAAGTGTTTTTAATACAAAAAACGTCAACCTTCAAATAATCATGTACAGTTATGCACTCAATACTTGGTCGGGAATCCTTTTGCAGAAATGACTGCTTCAATGCGGCGTGGCATGGAGGCAATCAGCCTGTGGCACTGCTGAGGTCTTATGGAGGCCCAGGATGCTTCGATAGCGGCCTTTAGCTCATCCAGAGTGTTGGGTCTTGAGTCTCTCAACGTTCTCTTCACAATATCCCACAGATTCTCTATGGGGTTCAGGTCAGGAGAGTTGGCAGGCCAATTGAGCACAGTGATACCATGGTCAGTAAACCATTTACCAGTGGTTTTGGCACTGTGAGCAGGTGCCAGGTCGTGCTGAAAAATGAAATCTTCATCTCCATAAAGCTTTTCAGCAGATGGAAGCATGAAGTGCTCCAAAATCTCCTGATAGCTAGCTGCATTGATCCTGCCCTTGATAAAACACAGTGGACCAACACCAGCAGCTGACACGGCACCCCAGACCATCACTGACTGTGGGTACTTGACACTGGACTTCTGGCATTTTGGCATTTCCTTCTCCCCAGTCTTCCTCCAGACTCTGGCACCTTGATTTCCGAATGACATGCAGAATTTGCTTTCATCCGAAAAAAGTACTTTGGACCACTGAGCAACAGTCCAGTGCTGCTTCTCTGTAGCCCAGGTCAGGCGCTTCTGCCGCTGTTTCTGGTTCAAAAGTGGCTTGACCTGGGGAATGCGGCACCTGTAGCCCATTTCCTGCACACGCCTGTGCACGGTGGCTCTGGATGTTTCTACTCCAGACTCAGTCCACTGCTTCCGCAGGTCCCCCAAGGTCTGGAATCGGCCCTTCTCCACAATCTTCCTCAGGGTCCGGTCACCTCTTCTTGTTGTGCAGCGTTTTCTGCCACACTTTTTCCTTCCCACAGACTTCCCACTGAGGTGCCTTGATACAGCACTCTGGGAACAGCCTATTCGTTCAGAAATTTCTTTCTGTGTCTTACCCTCTTGCTTGAGGGTGTCAATAGTGGCCTTCTGGACAGCAGTCAGGTCGGCAGTCTTACCGATGATTGGGGTTTTGAGTGATGAACCAGGCTGGGAGTTTTAAAGGCCTCAGGAATCTTTTGCAGGTGTTTAGAGTTAACTCGTTGATTCAGATGATTAGGTTCATAGCTCGTTTAGAGACCCTTTTAATGATTTGCTAATTTTGTGAGATAGGAATTTTGGGTTTTCATGAGCTGTATGCCAAAATCATCCGTATTAAGACAATAAAAGACCTGAAATATTTCAGTTAGTGTGCAATGAATCTAAAATATATGAATGTTAAATTTTCATCATGACATTATGGAAAATAATGAACTTTATCACAATATGCTAATTTTTTGAGAAGGACCTGTATGTGTCAATTAAAGATTATCCAAAATAAAAATAAAGTTGGTCACCAAATTTCAGTTTTTTTAAAAGCATTGAAACTGTTGTGTTTTCAGTTCATTACAAAACAGAACAGCTCAAGTATATCAATAAAAGTCCCTAAATAATATAACAGTCATGCCAATGATGAGTTGCTGTAAACTTCATGCAGTCTCAAATTGCATGGAGACATGGAGAATGTGTAGCACCATAAAAAAGAGAATTTGAGACTGGGTAAAAGCCATGAAATAAAAATTAATTTCTAAACACTTTTTTTCGATTATGCAAGTATCAAAGTTTGCTGGTCAGGTGTTAAAGTCATAGGGTGGGCTCTAGAAAAGTTTATGTGCAGCTGTAGTCACTGTACAATCTCACTGACTCAAAGTTTCTGCAAAAGTACAGAAAAAGCTTTGAATTTCCAAGGTATACAGTACTTGTTAGGATCTGGGTGTGTGTTTGTGTTTGTGTGGTTGCTACATGTGCTCATTCTCAGGTGGTGCTGGAGCGCTCAGGTGTGCTGGGTGACAGGTGCGACTTATTCCACTGATTGCCAGGAGGAGTACTTAAGCAGGAGGCTGCCAGCACTTCAATGCGAGAGTGTTTTGCCACAGTGGTACAAACTCAAGCCACACTCCAAGTTATGCGTCGTACTTCGACCTCGTTTAACTTTGTTTTTTGCTCCTCTGCAGATTTTGAAAACCTAAGCTTTGGATCTATATCACTGAGTTTTCTGGACTATGGTTCTGAAAGTTACTCTGGAGGATCAAGCCTGTCTTTGTTCTGAGGATTCCTATCCTGTGATCTACCTTCGTTTGGATTCGCATCAAGCTGGCAGCTTCCTGTCCTCTTTGTCTCCTGAGCCAAGACACAAGCGTACCCTGTCCACCCTCCAACGTAAGCCACCGCACATCAAACTTGTTTACGGTAACCTGAGCTCCACAGAACAGCACCAAGTGAACTCTCTACGGATATACCTGCTTAAGACCTGGATCCTGAATCTCATTCCCCCTGGCGACCTGACCATCATAACTCAGTAAGCCGATCTCAGTATCAAACTATTTGCTCTTAGTTTCGTTTTTCCCTCCGTTACCCGTACTAATCTATTCTCTTCACTTCTCTCCTTACAGTGAGATATTTCGTCCGTTCCGTTCCTGATTATATCTTCAATAAACAACCTTTATTTTACTTCTTCCCCCTGAGTGTTTTCTGTGTGTGGGTCCGAGCTATTTCGAACATAATGACAGTACTATGCAAACGTTTTAGGCAAAAAAAATGAAAATTAAATGGAAAAAAATGCTGTAAAAGAATGCTTTTGCAAATATAAATTGTTTATTTTTATCATTTTACAAAATGCTAAGTGAGCAAACCCAAACATGCAGCCAAAGTCATTAAGAACTATCTTCAGCGTAGAAAAACAAGACTTACTAGAAGTGATGGTCTGGCCCCCACAGGGCCCTGATCTCAACATCATGGAGTGTCTGGGATTACATGAAGAGACAGAAGGATGTTAGCCTACATCCACAGAAGATCTGTGGTTAGTTCTCCAAGATGTTTGGAGCCTAGTTCCTTCAAAAACTGTGCAAGGGTACCTAGAAGAATTGATGTTTTGAAGGCAAAGGGTTGTTAAACCAAATATTTGATTTACATTTCTCTTTTGTTCATTCATTGCATTTTGTGATGAATGAAACATTTCCATTATTGAAAGCATTCTTTGTTTACTGCTTTTTTTTCTTTTTCACACCTGCCTAAAACATTTGCACATACCACAAGGTCAGGAAATCTGATTCAAATGCTGCTCAGCTTATTCCAGCTCAAATTTATACTGTTGCATGTGCACGTTATTACCGCATTCAAATATGTGTTCACTGAAAATCTGCCTGAGCATAGGGAAATACAGGTGCTTCTCAAAATATTAGCATATTGTGATAAAGTTCATTATTTTCCATAATGTAATGATGAAAATTTAACATTCATATATTTTAGATTCATTGCACACTAACTGAAATATTTCAGGTCTTTTGTTGTCTTAATATGGATGATTTTGGCATACAGCTCATGAAAACCCAAAATTCCTATCTCACAAAATTAGCATATTTCATCCGACCAATAAAAGAAAAGTTTTTTTTAATACAAAAAACTTCAACCTTCAAATAATCATGTACAGTTATGCACTCAATACTTGGTCGGGAATCCTTTTGCAGAAATGACTGCTTCAATGCGGCGTGGCATGGAGGCAATCAGCCTGTGGCACTGCTGAGGTCTTATGGAGGCCCAGGATGCTTCGATAGCGGCCTTTAGCTCATCCAGAGGGTTGGGTCTTGAGTCTCTCAACGTTCTCTTCACAATATCCCACAGATTCTCTATGGGGTTCAGGTCAGGAGAGTTGGCAGGCCAATTGAGCACAGTGATACCATGGTCAGTAAACCATTTACCAGTGGTTTTGGCACTGTGAGCAGGTGCCAGGTCGTGCTGAAAAATGAAATCTTCATCTCCATAAAGCTTTTCAGCAGATGGAAGCATGAAGTGCTCCAAAATCTCCTGATAGCTAGCTGCATTGACCCTGCCCTTGATAAAACACAGTGGACCAACACCAGCAGCTGACACGGCACCCCAGACCATCACTGACTGTGGGTACTTGACACTGGACTTCTGGCATTTTGGCATTTCCTTCTCCCCATTCTTCCTCCAGACTCTGGCACCTTGATTTCCGAATGACATGCAGAATTTGCTTTCATCCGAAAAAAGTACTTTGGACCACTGAGCAACAGTCCAGTGCTGCTTCTCTGTAGCCCAGGTCAGGCGCTTCTGCCGCTGTTTCTGGTTCAAAAGTGGCTTGACCTGGGGAATGCGGCACCTGTAGCCCATTTCCTGCACACGCCTGTGCACGGTGGCTCTGGATGTTTCTACTCTAGACTCAGTCCACTGCTTCCGCAGGTCCCCCAAGGTCTGGAATCGGCCCTTCTCCACAATCTTCCTCAGGGTCCGGTCACCTCTTCTTGTTGTGCAGCGTTTTCTGCCACACTTTTTCCTTCCCACAGACTTCCCACTGAGGTGCCTTGATACAGCACTCTGGGAACAGCCTATTCGTTCAGAAATTTCTTTCTGTTTCTTACCCTCTTGCTTGAGGGTGTCAATAGTGGCCTTCTGGACAGCAGTCAGGTCGGCATTCTTACCCATGATTGGGGTTTTGAGTGATGAACCAGGCTGGGAGTTTTAAAGGCCTCAGGAATCTTTTGCAGGTGTTTAGAGTTAACTCGTTGATTCAGATGATTAGGTTCATAGCTCGTTTAGAGACCCTTTTAATGATATGCTAATTTTGTGAGATAGGAATTTTGGGTTTTCATGATCTGTATGCCAAAATCATCCGTATTAAGACAATAAAAGACCTGAAATATTTCAGTTAGTGCGCAATTAATCTAAAATATATGAATGTTAACTTTTCATCATGACATTATGGAAAATAAGGAACTTTATCACAATATGCTAATATTGTGAGAAGCACCTGTATGGCTGCAAATAATTGGCAGAATGATAGTCACATCTTCAAAAATGTTACTGTATAGTCATAGGATTGTTTCATAAATTAAGTCAGTTGAATTTTGAACTAATCAAAGTCTTTACAGGAACTCAAGTGTGTAAATCATGGGCCATTATAACATTTCAGAGAGAAATGCAGACAAAACTCATAAGAACACCAAGTGTGATCGTAACACGCTCAATAAAATGCTGAAATCCAGGATTGCGGAAATATAACTTTTATTTTCACCTTCAAGGCTTGTGGAAGCAATGTAAGCAAATGTGAGGGGAGACGAGTCCTTTTGACAACACGTGTCTTGAGTGCTTGATCAGTCCACATGCTCATTGTGTATTGTCAGAAACTCTTGGAAGCACTGAAAACTACTGCAATCTACTTAGCTACCATCTCAACCTGAAAATCCACATTGTCATTTATAACTATACAGATAATTGATAAGGTACTGGGAAATGTGTATTTCTTTGTTCATAATGCACAGATTGATTAACAAAATTAATTCTTCTGCTTATAAAGAAGAGAGCTCCAGCATTCCTCAACAACAATCTAAGAGACTAGTGAAGACTTGCAGAAAAGTACTATATAAAGTCATTGCCACTAAAAGTGGCTTTATAAACAAATGTTTTATGAGTGGGTGGGCTTGTGTATGTCAAAGTAAGTGCATTTGTGTTAAGTGGATGTGTGTGCGAACATCTGTCAACTGGAGGTGTAAAGTTGTTAAAGCCTGCAACACTAAGGGTAGGTACACTCGGCTCCTGAAGGCAGCAGCCGCCCCAGGCGGACAGACACAATGGATAACTTAAAGATCAGCCATACGCTCAACACAGTTTTAGGTCATCAGGAAAGCACAGGGACAGGCAGAGACTTAAGGTATCAACCCTCTGCCACCTCCACCTGTGTGGGCCAAGCCCGTAACGCAATCGCCACACAACCCCCCGACAGCAAGAACACCCAGCACCAAGCAGGGTATACCCCCGAGGGCCCCCAACAAGCTGGACAGGCACCAGTCTATCAGGTTGCCGGGGACTCCGAAGGAGAAATGGAGTGAGGGCACAGTGCCACCCTGCCTGGTGAGCTAGCCCCAGAGAGTGGAGGAGCTATTTTAGTTCTTTTATATGAATCAAGACTAACTTAATTCAGACCTCGTAGAGAGCTCTAATCTGGACAGATGAATACAAATACTCCAAAAATGTAAACCTTTTTAGCGTTTCCCAAATAGAATTAAGGTTTCTTGCTCTGAGTTTCAAAAAATGTGTATTCATCGTAGGATAATCCAATCTAGGTCTACTTTCTGAAAAGTTTAATTTCAAAATGTTTTTATTGTTTTTAAGAGATTTATTCTTGTCAAAATAAAGAAAAACTCTGAAACTTACTCAGATAGTACAAATCAGAACCTAGCCGCAATAAACAGTTGTAAACTGAGATTACGACAAGGTTTGGAAAGTCTACCAGGTGGATTGTTATAACAGTAATTCCTTTGTGCTGCAAAGCCAACTTGAACACAGTCCAAAAATGATTTAATAAACAAATTATCAAAACGGCCTGGTCTGAATAAACGTCTACTTTTTTAATATTACTCCAATGCTTTTGTTGTATTTTGGACTGCTATCGCTTAACCATGAGTGTCAGTGAGAACTGATAGTATTTCCAGCAGTAAGTATCCATCCATCCATCTGTCCGTCCATCCATCCATGAAGTAAAATACAACTTCATTAAAGAGTAAAAAATCCACAAAGGATTCTCTTCTCACAATATGTCCTTGGCTTCATCTCTAGCACAAACCAGATTACTATCACTACTCTGGCTGATCTATAATTTCTCTTAAATTTTCTTCACAGACCTGCAAGCCAGGAGCAAATAATCAAAGCAGCATGACAGACAATACTCAGACATTGTTTATGTGGCAGTGACCGGATGTATCATTACAGAGATGGTGACACAGGCCAGGCTGTGAACTAACATTGTGCTGTGTTGATACTGCAGGGGTGAGAGGAACTCCAAGTCTCTGCAGCTGTTTGAAAGAGGACAGGGCAACTGTTCAGCAAGTGTCCTCCGAAATTATGTGCATGGAGCATGACTCTGATTAGATGCCATGTGAAAGAGCCTCTTTCTCGTCTCAACAAGAACATTCCTGACAATTAGGAGGATGTGTACAGCTCTGTTTGTCTCCTGCAGGCGACCTTGACCATTGGTTTGCAGACTACCTGGGAGGTTGAAATTGACAACATCCATGCATTGCATGTGGTTAAACCACCACAGGTCACCATAGTGCAGATTTTAACTGTTAGCCTTTTTTTATTACCATTGCGAAGTAAAAAAATATAGGTGTTTTGTAATAAAATAAAAACCTTTTAATAATATTTGCCATTTCCATGGAAAAAAATGTTTACTAGGGAAATGTAGCTTGAAACATGATTGAAGCTGGGAGTCTCTGGCTCAGTTTGAGTTCTAGGTAAGAACACAGAAGGGAACATCATTACAGCAATGTCTTTTATAGTACCACCACGAAAACCTATTCTGGGTACAGCCTCCCAGGATGCTTGGCTTTCTAAAAACAGCAAAGTCTTTAACCATAAGCCCAGAAAAAAGTATGAACCATAAAATCTTTCAATTCAGTTTACTTTCCTTATATAGCGCCATTTAACAACACATCTTGTTTCAAGGGATTTTACAAAAAAAATCAAAAAACTATTTGATTCACTCATTCAGATTCCAAGTCAAGTACAGTACATACATTGCAACTGACCCTAGTTATCAAACAATGTAGTCAAGTTCAGTTTATTGTTCAAATTGGAGAAAAGGTTTTTAATCTATGAAAACTTCACACCATTCCTCCTCCTGGATGAGCATATTGCTACAGTGGACAGTCATTTGCATTGTGTCATTGACTTTGCAGCAATTCCTCATACTGAACATGCATGTAGTGACAGCGCAAAGGAAAACATCCCTTTAACAGGAAGAAACCTCCAGCAGAACCTAGCATAATGTGAACGGCCATCGGCCATGACCGACTTGGGGTTTAAGAAGACAGAGCATATTCACAAAAAACACACAAGCGAGATAATTTTCATTATCATTCTGATGTGACCCCTAAGGTGTATAGAAGGTTACTGAACGATACTGAAAGGAAACCTAGGATTATTCTTATTCTCATCTATTAATGATAAAAAAACACTGTTCTAGCTTGGTGAAGGGTCTTTTCACACAACAGTATACTATTTTTCCAGATTAAGTAGGACTTCTCTAGATGTGTAGAGCACCATTTTCCCTCCAATTTCCTAGCATTGTGCATTAAAGTATGCAGCTCTGAGTTAAACCAGGGAGCCAGCCTCCTATGAATAATTACTTTCTTTTTCAAGGGGGCTACCATGTCTAATGCCACACATAATGAGAAAGTACACTATGAACAAGAACATCAATTTGTGAAATGGTAGAAAGTAATTTGCTGCCTCTGCTGTGTTTTTCTGTGATATTGAGGAAATAGAACAGAGTCTTTTAAAGTTGTTATAGCACTGTTTGATAAAGATCTACTGTAATAAAATTTTCTTTCAGGGCAAAGTAATCGGTTAAATTAAACTCAAAGGTTATTAAAAAATAGTCAGACAGGACAGGGTTATGGGGAAATATTGTTATTTGTTCACGTTCAATGCCATATGTCAGCACAAGGTATGAAGACAGGAGTGAGTAGGACTGTGGATGTTTTGTACAAAGCTAATGCGATCTAAGACATTGTTAAAGGCGACATTTAGTCTATTATTATTATTATTAAGCGTCAACATGAATGTTAATATCCCCCACTGTAATCCTCCATTCGCAATTTAGATAAAGAAAACTAAGTGTTAGATATTTAAAAGAATTGTAGCTATTAATTGGCTTCTGATTAATCAATAAATCTGACTGAGAGATTGTTGCTACTCCTCCCCATCCAGTATTTCGAGGAATGTGAAAATTTGAATAATTAGAAGGAGTTGACTTATTTATACAAACATAAGCTTCTTGCTGCAGCCAGGTTTCTATGTGAAAAAAACACATCAATCAGATTTTCAAAATCAAGTCATTCAACAAAGTCCTTGTTAGTTAAACCAGAGGTGTTCTAAACTATGACTCTGATTCTTAATATGGACCTGGGTTGTCAGCGTTTTGAAGAACTAATACATTTGGGCAGATTCCTAGAAAGAAGAAGCCCACATCATTTTCAGGACACCACTTAGACAGGCAGCGTGTTACACAGCGGTTGAATGACAGCAAGCGGCTAAACATGTCATCAATGGTCATATCAGGGAGAGGACTAGAGAAAATTAAGGAGTCCAATATTATTTTGGCAAACTTACATACCGAAGCAACATTAAGTTTAGTGGCCTCCAATTGGCATAACTGGATGTCATTTCCACCAAAGAGTCAAAAAGGGTAGCCATCGTAGTGCTGAAGCTAACGCTAAACTACTGACCCTTTACTGCGCCAAGAAAAACCATGTGAGGGTTCTCAAACATAAAGTGCAGCAAACAAAATAGGTGTTTAATAGGCTGATGTGTTAGAACAATCAAATACAGTAAAGATAATTTAAACTAAATTGAGAAAGTCTGAAACTTCAAACAGACCCACCAAGCGCAACAACATAAACAAGAAGTGAAGCAGTATGCCTTACCCAATCCGCCAAAAGGTTTAAGGTTGTTCATAAGGTTTACCCACAGAGGGTACTGGTAATTTACACACTGGGAAACAATAGACAAATAAACTTGTCTGTAGAAATTCAAGTTAGCACATTTAAACAGCCAAGCTGCCAAAGTTTGTCACAAAAAGGCAGTTTACCCACTGATTCTAGTTACATTAACAAGTCATTTGTCCTTAACACTGATTTAGGCTAAAATAGCTCAATTCTTTTTTTCTTAAATGCAGGTCAAAGCGTTTTTCAGTAGGAAACGAATACAGGCAGTTGTCTAAGTTTGTTAAATCATATACCACTGACAAGAAAATATGGTTTGATACAATGATATTGATTATACTCTATATACCCAGTTATTTGACTCCATTAATGGTTTAAGACAACATTTTTATCTTGGCACCTAGAAAATCTTGTTTTTATTTCAGTCACAATGTTGAAGTGAGGCCCCAATATTCTTGCTGGTGGGTCTTAGGGCATCAAGAGCATGCTCTGCTTACTCATTGTATTTGACAGTGAGTAAACTACACTTAGCCAAAGTACAGATTCTTTTACGATTCTTTTACCAGATAATGGAATTGGTGGAACTGCAAAATTGAAAAAGAAAACAAAAAAAATAAATATATCCCCATGGTGTTTCTCATGACGACAGCTAAGGAGGAGTTGTGTTCTATGTATTTCATTCAGTACATCCGCAGGTGGGCCTACATTTAGCTTAAATGTTGTGAATTAACCTATCAGAGGCTTTTAAATCATGACAACAGTATTTGGGACTTTCCAAATTCTTAAAAGGTATAATAACCATTGTGTGTAAAAACTCTGAATTAAAAGAAAATGTTCTAAAATATTATTCTCATTATTTTGGTTTTTAGCAAATAGAAATAATTTAGGTAATTCTAACTGACCTAAAAGAGGAAAAAGTCAATAAAATTTTTATGTCAGTGAGTAAAAACAAACAAGTTGTCATTTTACTTAGTACCCCTACACAAAGCCCTTTCTAAAATGGCCAAACTCTAACACTCAGTAGTTTAATCTAACCTCCCCAACAACCCTATACCATTTCAAACCCTTTGTGAAGTGCCTTGAGACAACATGTGTTGTGAATTGGCGCTATATAAATAAAATTGAATTGAATTGAATTTTATACAGTGTATGTAAATATCTGGTTTTAACTGTAGGTAAAAAAATCTATCTCTAAAGAGCGATGTGGCTCCTTTTTAGTTTCTTCTCTGCAAAAAGAAACTGGGGTCACTATTTTTGCTTGGTTAAATCTACTTAACTTCTGTCCCAACAGCATAAAATATGTACTTTAAGAATCTACTGAGTAGTGTGCACACTCCTACTGCTCCTCCCCCAATGACAAAGAATCGAAACATCAACTTCACAAAGTTTTAAAAGAGAGTCCATAACAAGACTGTTGAAGTTGTTTGGTTATTGTTGCTGATAAGATCAGGTCAATGTTTGCTGATTTCTAGCGCTTCTTGAACATATAAGCTGGGGGAGGAAGCACATGGCAGTTCAGTTTGTCACTTAGTCCCCCACTTTGCCCTCCTGATCTACCCCGTTTTGAGCTAACTCTATTGGATTAAACATGGCCTGAGGGAGGGGATAGTGGGCAGCAGTAACCTGAACAGAGGGTAGAGAGGGGTCAACCAACTGTTTCAAGTGAAAGTGGAATTCGGGGCATCTGTGTTTGTTTGTAAGTGGGTATGTTTGGGACTGAATCCAACATCCTGAAGAGCCTAAGGGGTAGGGCAGAGGTTAGTCGTCGTAGACCCGGTGTTCACTCGGCTCAGGCTTATAAACTGCCGTTTTAGTTTTATAGATGCCATGAATTCTTGCACTACATGTGTTAGCCTTAGGATTTCACACTGAATATGATTTCTCCAGATTTCTTCTCCTGCAAGGTCCAAAGATGTGAGGGTACAACATGTGATTGTGCTTTCTGACGGACATCTTCTATTTTGCTTAGATATGCAGAACGTTTTAAATCATTGAAAGCAAAATATGGACATCCTGCTGCCTGTGCAGTTTGAAACACATTATAACAGTCATCCAGTAAGGCCACATGTAATCTTTCTGCTATTTTAAACTCTAAAAAGAGCTTTGAAATTAAATGCTGAAAGCAGATCTCGAGGTTTGGCCAAAATTTCAGAGTGCAGCAGATTGACACAGGATATCACAGCGCTCCAGGAGCTGCCCCCTGTGGTCCACTTCTGAAACTACGTGGGGTTGAAAGGTTACTGCTGTGACAGTGCCTGCTCATCTGAGGGACTCTCTTTTACCTCAAAAGCAAAACACCCGAGGGCAGAATGGTAGGCTTGTCTGGCCACCCTAACCTGAATCCCCAGGATCCCGGCAGGGAAGCGGAGAGCCCGGGATCAGGGCTCTCCCCCTGCACAAATACAGACGGGGTCGCGGGTCATCTGGGGAGCTCACACAAGGCTTTCATCCCATAGAAGCTCACTTCAGGGGAATGTGACTCTTTCTTCATCTAGATAGGAGTCCTCCCCAAGCCCTGTGTGGCAGCGATGAACCCCGGATTGACAGACTTGTTCTCTCAGACACGTTTGTTTTGTTTTGACCCTGCGCCTCTGTGCACTCTGCTTTGCCTGGACCAGACACTGCTGTGGGAAGATCAGCCTGGATCAAGCCACACATGGCATTTGGTTACAATACAAATATCCACCATAAGTGTGTCAAAGAGGCAGACTGCAGAAGTGCAGTGTGAAAATGTAATGTTGCAGCATTTTAGGCACTATCTTAGATTTTAGATGATGCAATTAGGACTGTAAATTGTAACATAGGGATATCTTGAAAAACAAATTACTAACAAGTGAACTAATGAGTGCAGAGGCTATTTTCTAGTGTATTTTATTGACGTTATAACCTTGTGTTTTAGGTAATTATGTAATTAGAGTGTTAAGATTAATAGTAACCTATTATACAACTGATAAAACAAACCTTCATTAAGATGGCAATGTGAAAGACCAAAAAAAATTGTGTATACGTTTGAAGTGAAAGGAAAATGCTATGTGTTTGTAATTTAATTTCTGTATAAATTAACTTTGTACTAAAAATTAAGTGAAGTGAACAAAGACAATCACCAAGACCAAAGAACATACCAGACAGGTCAGATAAAGCTGTGGAGTATTTGTAAGCAGCAAACATGTGGAAGAAGGTGCTCTGGTCAGAAGAGACGAAAACAGATTTTGTTGGACTACATGCAGAACCCAATGTGTGGTAGAAAAGATACGTTGCACATCTAGAACATGCCTTCCTCACCAAAGGGTGGTGGCAGTGTCATGCTGTGATGACGTGTTTCTTACAGCTGTGTTAAAATGGCCCAGTCAAAGTCCAGACCTAAATATACCACTAAGAACTAGTGACAACACTTGAAAAATGACATTCAAAGATGCCCTCCAGCAAATCTGACTGAGCTTGAGTTATCATGCAAAAAGAATGAGCAAATATTTCTGCCTCTAGATGTCCAACAGCTGGTGGGAACATTACCCATAACACTTGCAGCTGTAATTGCAACGAAGTATTGACTAAGGGAGACTAAACGCAAATGCACATAACATTTTTACAATATGATACAATAAAGAATGGAATTGTAATGATCCTCGCAGGTGAAAGCGCAAAAACTTAGCATGTTCAGTGCTGGAAGCACTTAACAAAACCACATGGAAATGCAATAAGTTCTATTTTCAGACTTAAAGCATTTGACTTGCATTAGACTGGTCTTGAATTTCAGTCCTTGTGCGAAATCGGTCAGGAGGTAAACTCTGCAGATATACACTAACATGTAATGTAAATGAAACATAGTTTTTAGACATATTTGACAAAAATAGCAAAACTATCATGCAGTAAACTTATTAATAGTAGGTTATTAACAGTTATTAACATGTGCTATGCTTTCTTTCTGGTTGCATGTGTAGCTTTCTCCACAGATGAAGTGGCTTGTAAAAGTATCCATACAGGTTCTTTTATAACCACAAACTTTAATATACTTTTCTGGGCTTTAATGCGACAGACTAACACAAAGTAGAAGACAAGCATGACCACATGATGTTGCCACCATCATGTTTCACTGTTGAAATTACTTTTTCAGTACATGCAATCTTAGTTTTTCACCTCGCATTGCATTTTACATGTAGGCCAAAAAAAGACAGGCGCACCTTCTTCCAATCACTTGCTTTGTCCCCTACATTGCTTGAGAGAAACTGTTACCGTTAACTTCTTATGACTTTCCCTTAACAACTGCTTTCTTCTGGGCACTCTTTTATAAAAGCCAGTTTTGTTTAGTTCAAAACTAACAGTTTTCGCCTTAGCATCTTCTCCTTTATTAGCTGTAGATCTTTGGAGCTCCTCCAAAGCCTCCAAAGCCAAGGTCTCCCTGCTGTTTGTCTGATTAATGCTCTACTTGCCCAACCTGACAGTCTGGGTGCTTGGTCATGTCTTGGTTGGTTTGAAGTTGTGTTATTCTCTTTCAGTTTCAGATGATGGGTTTAAACAGTGCTCTGTTTGATATTCAGAGCTTGGGCAATTTTTTCACAACCTAACACTGCTTTAAACACAACTCCAAACCTGACCTGTCTGCAGCGTTCCTTGGACGTCAAACCTCTGAGGCCTTCAGAATACCTCTGCATTTGTTCTGAAAATGAATTATATCACTTCTTAAAGCTAAACTCTAATGATGTACTTCTTTGACTGTAAAGTAAATTCCAATTAAATGCAGTTCAGTTTGTGGTTGCAATGTGAAAACATGGGAAAAGGTCAAACTGTATAAATACCTTTGTAAGATGGTGTAGAATAATGGGAAAAGTAATCAGTGGAATCTTTTCAGAATAACTGTAATCTTTCTGTTTGCAATTAAATCCTTAAACTTGTGATTATTGGACAGGCTCATATTATATACACTCATGCCAAAAATGGGCTTTTAGTCGTCATCAAAGAGTGACCAGGATAAAGACATATTGTATAATAAAAGTGAATTGAGGTGTCTTTATTTCTTCTTTGGAGATCTACTGCTTTTTCTGCATGTGTTCCACTTTTGGTATCACTTGCATGTCCTCAGTTACTCCACTTGATCATCTGAAGTCTTCCATATGTTTTGCATTTTCAGCAATCAACAAGCTGTTTCAGTTTCTTATTATTAAAGCGAGACACCTCCATGAGTAGTGGGTTTAGCAATTGCTTTAGCAACATGCTTGGATGATCTTAGAGTTTAAAAAGTACTTGGTCAATTAGGCTACTTAATGTTTTTTGAACAGCAGCATGTAATTTTACCATTAGCTGTAAATTGTGCATGATGTATCTCAGAGCTGACTGGAGTTCAGACTGTGATGACATTTGCTGTGATAAGTTAAGAAATGGGTCATACAAATGATGAAATTACAAAATGTAGCAAAAAAGAAAGAGATTAAATATGGACTTACAATGTAAAACAGGCCTGTAAATATGAACGATTACAAAAAAATGAATACCTTTGGATCTGCAAAGCAAGTCAAAAATGTTGAATCCTCCGTAACCAAGGCCCAAAAAGGGTTAAGATGCACAGTGGAATAGAAAACCTCAAATACAGAAAGGTCAGATTTGATGATAAAGGGAAAAAATGCAAACAGTCTCAAACAAAAGTACAGATTTACTGAAGAACTTGTAAAAGTAAAGCAGTAAAATGTCCTCAGTGGGGCTCAGTGTGTCACCTGATCTCAGTTCAATGCGGCTGCAGTCTAATTTAAAAGAGCATGCTCAAGACAGAAAAACCTTTAAGTAAAGCATTGCTGCTGAAAGCTTGAATCTAAAAAGAAGGAATACCATATTAAGAGTTTTATCTTTCACATCCATACTTTTTGCAATAAAATTGTCTACATTTCTCAAAAAGCTTTCTGCATGATTTTTAATCTCGACAATGAGAATGTCTTGCTGGAAGTTTAACTCCCTCTCCAATCTAAAATCTTTTCATGCCTCTAACAGCTTTTCTTTCAACACTGATCAACCTCTCTGTTCCTGATGAAGAAAAGCATTCCCACATAACGGCCAGATTTACAATGTACGACGAGTTGTGTTCTTCTCAAGAGACTCTTCCACCTGCACTCTCCATCTCCTCTTTATTAACCATGGGTCTTTTGGTGGTATGATCCTTGTGTCCTTTAACTATGTTTTGTTTTCTTTTCATTTCACATTTATGATCCACTTCATGTTGCTCTCACATAAAAACCAAATAAAATATGAGAAACTGAGAAATTCAAAGAGCAAGCATACTTTTGCATGGCACTCAATGTGAATAAAACTTTAGAAAAAAACATTGAGGCAGTTCATGGCGTAGCGGAAGAGCAGGCAACCCTTTTGCTGCATGCCTTAACCCTTCTCTCTCTGCTTGTTTTCTGTCTGAATACTGTTAATAAAGGCTTCTTTTGTCACAAGATAATAACATAGAAGCTGCTAAACCTATTGGTTTTCTTCTCTGTAAATGTATTAAACAGCTCTCTTTCATACTCTTGACTTGAAAACTGACTCAGAGCTCATCTGCTTTGCTGTCTTTCTCTCCTACATGAAGCCACTAAAGGAGCTAAAACCATTAATGTTTTACTTTTCTTTCCCATAGAAAGTACTCCTGAATCAGTGACTTTGTGTTCTTTTTTGTCTCTGCTCTGTTCTCTCATACTCCCAGTCAGTCCTGGGAGATGGCTGTTCACACTGAGCCTGGTTCAGCTGGAGGTTTCTTCCTGTTAAAAGGGAGTTTTTCCTCTCCATTGTCGCTACATGAATGCTCAGTATGAGGGATTGCTGCAAAGTCAACGCAAGTGACTGTCCACTGTCGCTACATGCTCATCCAGGAGAAGTGAATGGTGCAAGTCACTCACTCGGTGCAATCTGCTGGGTTTCCTTAGATAGAAACACTTTTTAACCAATTGGAGCAATAAACTGAATCTGACTGCAATGTTTGAAAGTTAGGATTTATTGGAATGTATGTACCTGACTTCAAATCTGTATGATTCATTTCAGTGCACTTTGTAAAGAGCCTTGAGACAACATGTGTTGTGAGTTGGTGATATGTAAATAAAACTGAATTAAATTGAATAACAAAATGGACTTTGAGGCAGTATAATAGAGAAAGAGTCATGATAACGGAAAAATCCAGCAGTGAGAAATGACAACCAGAGAGCTTATATGCTGAGGGAAGTCTGGACAGTGAGACATAATGCAGGTGTGAGTAATTAGGGTATAATGTGGAGCAGCTGAGGCAGAAGGAAGGCAGAAAAGCTGAGGAAAGGATACTAATTAACACAAAGAAGCTTAACAGAGATACAAAGAAATCCAAGAAAAATCTAACAGAAATATAACAGGAATACATTCCTAATGTACGAAAAACAGAACACAAGAATAACCTAGGAAACTAAATATAAAGAAATGAAGAAATAAAGTGAGAACTGACACTTATGAACATAGAAAAATAAAAAGAATATGGCAAGACCTTATAGAACATAAAAAACAACTGCCAAGGATCATGATGTTACCAAACTTGTGTCTGCCTGTATTTCCCCCAAAAAATAATTTATTAGTACATTTAGCATTAAAAAAGAATCAAAGATTTAGATATGTAAAAGTATTGCTAGAGGGTTATAAATAGTTTCCTTATGCTGCAAAAGAAGATCAGTTTCATATGTCTGTATTCTGCTGCATCAATGATGGATTGAACATTCGTGTGCATGTCTCTCTCATGGGTTAACCATCCAGATAAAGAGTTGAGAGATGACGGCTTTACACCACCCTCTTTGTCTGCTCCTCCTTGGTTCTGTTTATTGAATTAAACATCAGTACAACCAGTGCCTCTTTCCTTTTTTCCCTCCTCTCCCCTCATCTCTGTTTAATTTGATCAGGGAATCTGCTGATGCAGTGTGTGCCCCACTCATGTGAAACTCATTTAAACCTACGCATTAAAAAGAAAAAAATCTGTTGTCCCTTTTACTCTCAAACACGCAAATAGCACGATGTGCCTTTTTGTACACTGCTCTGTGATATAATGTACCTTCAGAAATCTCAGCGGGGCGCAGCAACTGTGGGCTCATCCAGGTTCTTTCTCCCTCAGCTGAGCAAAACAATTTGAACTTAATCATGAGTCGTGTTTACAAAATGTGAAACAAGGTGACGCGCTTACATGTAAATGAACAATGTGGCCACATCACCAACCAACATCTAATTAGAGGGAACATGTGACTTCCAGAATGCCAACTAGCCATGGCCTGGGAAAGTTTCTTAAAGATTACAGTTTCAAAATGGCTAAAATTGTCCATCCAACCATTCCTACGGTTTCAAGCTTTTTCGATGAGACTTGAAAGAAAGTATCTGAGTTTTCTTTGGTTTTAAGGAAAATTTAAGTGACGCTGTTGCTGCACACTGCTGATCAGCTTGCGGAAAGAAGGATCCTACACTTTTTTACTGAAATTACCAGAAAGCAAAATTAGACTGAGTGGAAAAAAACTTACAAAAAACACTGAGATTCATGTTTTGGAAACCAAAGGAGCACCACCGATCACTGCTTGTTAACTGAATCCTGTTTTGAACGGACAGGTGCTAACTTAGAAGTTTTTCGATGGATGTAGAAATGTTTTTATTGAATAAGGCCTTGAAGTCAGCTTTGAACACACTTGAACAAAATGGCATTTTCTGTAATTCATGTAATCCACAAAATAAAATAAAAAACTACACAGAGACAAGTGAGTGGATCAAGAGCTTATGTGTGCCTGAATTTGATTTATAATCCCAAACTAAATGAACATACACTATATTGGACTACAGAAGAAAAAAAGTGGTTCTGTTGGCATTTCAAAAGAAAGGTCTTGCTTTTTTATTGTTTAATTATTACAAAGGTAGGATCCAGATTTTTAAAGAACTTCAAAGCTCAAACATGATGCATTGTGGGGTTTAACTCAATAACTGTTTCATTCAAGAAACATCCCTATCTTTATTAGATAATTCAACAAATTATTATGAAGACGTGAGAAGATAGGGGAAGAATTGTGATACAGATAGCAGAAGAAGCCAGGAACAAGATTTTTCTCCTTATCTTATCCATAGTATAAAACCTTCACCTTTAATATTATGGTTTTGAAAAATGTTTGTAGATTCTGTGTTCATGGATTGTTAATCACTGACAATATTTACACAAGCAACAAACCATTTTAAGTATGATTTGAATTACTTTTCAAACCATAAAGTGCATCTTTATGTGGATCATCTTTGTGTAACATTAAAGATTTTAAATGTGGGGACTTTTCAAAAATGCTGCATTTAAAAAAAAAGCAGGTGAAGAGACGGTTAGTGCAGCTCTGAGACAGAGAAAAATCACCCCATATTTAGACTGCGGCTTCAGTCACAGTGGAGCAGATGTATTCTTCAGAAATGCCAGGCCTGTAAATGGATAGTCTCAGCTGGTTTATGAATTCCCCACATTTCTTCACTTTCTTTAAAATCTTTATCTTATAGGCCTCGCAGCAAGGACACATTTTCAGTTCCTGATTTCAGCTATAATCAAGTTTTTTGCTCAGTAGTTGTCCTCAGAAAATACAACAGCACATTGTGAGCAACATTTCTCCTTCCCAGTTTTTCTGGAGCCAAACTGAACATGGCGTTAGGACTCAGCAGTCCAACGTTTGGTGTTTACAGTACCAACATGAAGGCTCTCAGCTGCTGTAGTGCAGCCTCCCCCAGTTCCTTCAGCAATGAATACCTGCTCATGTTTCAAGACATGCAAAAATCATAAAAAACAAAACAAAAAAACACAATTCCCACAAAATGTATTTAATTATTTAGCGGTTGAAAAACAATTATTTTAGATTAAAAAATCCAAATGATTAACAAACATAAAGCAAACAGCTGGCAAATAAAACTTAAGTGCTTGTTATTCTAATATTGACATTTAATTATATGCTGATGGTAGGTGAAAGAGGTATTGCCCTGAGCTCTATTCAGGACTTTTGAAGGTAAACAATCATTTAAACAAATTATATAATGAAGCGCCGCTGAAGACAACTAATAAAGAGCATAAAAAGCCTAATTTTAGGTTTTTCAGGATACTAAAATAAAAAACGGTTTCTGTAAAAGTTGGAAACCTGAAGTCAAAACGAATAACGCCTTCTGGGAGAAAAGCGTTTCAAAAAATATCTACTAATTAACAATTAAAGGAGGCGGTCGAACTCTTTAATAAATACCAGCACAGGTAGACCGCTCAGGAAACAACAGAATGAGCCTTCCTTACGCTTGAATCACTAGTTTGAACTCCTTGAGAATCACAAAAGTATGTCACTTTTTAGAGACAGAGATAGAGAAGAGAAGATTGTTAGGAAGGCCTGTGGGTGAGAAAAGCAGTCAAAAAGAAACAAAAATAATAATAATATGGGGGAGACGTCACAAGCTGTGTGACTAAACAACCCGCTCTATAATTAATGAGCTAATTACAGAAATGTAATTCCGTTCAGCCTTCTTGGCAGAGTCGCGTCCATAAATACAGAAACAAGACAACCAGCACAACAGGAGTATAAATGATGATCAAAAATAATGAAGCTTGAATCTATTAGTATACTTAAAATATGAATAGAAAACACGATAAAAATGAATATTTTAGACAAAGACATTTAAACCATTGCACCCTGAATCTGGATGAGCAGCTGGAACAACTCATGGCAAGAGTGCAATAGGTAACAGCTCCTCGGTGCCTAAGGAGCTCTCAGTAGGCAAATCTCCTTATTTATACACATTTGGCTGGCACTCCCTCTCTGGCCATTTCCAGGAGCATTCTGAAGGAGTTTTTGGATGGGAGACCACAATAAAAAAATAAAAGAAAAAATAGAATTATTATTATTGTTGTTATTATTATTATTATTATTATTAACGCTTTCATCTTCCACATAAGATTCGCATTTGCCCTGCGGCAAAACTGCCTGACCACAGAAACGCCTGTCAGAGCTATACAGTACAGAAGTTATTTAAAGCAGCTTATCCAATTTGACAGTCAAAGAGGCCCATCTTGTTCCTTTAAATACTGCCTGTTAATGTCAAAAAATAAAAGCGCCAATGTGCTCCCACTGCGTCTTTTGACTGACTTGCAACAGCGCACGCTGTAAACATTTTCTGTTGTAACAAAACAATCACTGTATTTAGAACCGTTTTTTTTTTTGTTTGTTTTTTGACTATTTAAGCAACGCACAGGATACCACAGTAAAACTACTGCATTCTCAGCTGCTCTGTGCTGTATATTATGTTTACACCTAGTTACTGTAGATTTACAATGCATTCTGGGAGAATTCAGATATGAATTACAATCTGTTTTTCTAACCGGAAGAAGAAAAAAAAAAGCAGTCGGGAGTCCATCATGAGTGAAATAGGATATTGTTCCCAAATAAGTGGAATATTTCTGACTCACTATATTTCTTTGAGTTTAGCTTGATCTAAATCCCATTTTTGCGCATAAATGCACCAGGTTGTACCGCAGAAATGTGACGTGAATCACAGAACATTAATAGAGGTTTGTAGTATTTTATTCAACACAGGATCTTCAAAGTACTGTTGGGGTTTAAAACTGTTTCTGCTGTTATGCACTGAGGCTCCAACATACTTTAGTGTACCGTTAATTTTACTGAAGAAATATAATACAGCAGCTACTGGATAATTGTTGCCAGAGAGTTACAGTTATTTTAACAATAAACAATTTACAATGCAGGCGGTTTATGGGCGAGCTTTACAGACTTAATGACTTATTATTGATTCCATGTTGAGGAGCTCCCTGTTTTGAACTGGCAGGAGTTAAAGCTGTTTCAGGGGATGGGACTAACGCATTTCTCACTTCAGGTTCTAGTTAGATTTTTAATGTGAATAATTTTCTGTTCTGCAACCATTTTATTGCTCATTTTCCGTAATTGCAAGAGTTTGGTCTTATTTGCCAGCGATTGAAGATGAAAAGCTTTATTTCTTGCACATTTGTGATGGCGGTCTCCTTAAAATAAATTAGGTAAACGAGTTAATACTGTGACATATTTGTAGAATATTTAAGATGGATTTAGTGCTTGTTGTCGCTTCTTCAAATATCGGCATAAAAGTTCCAAAAAGTCAGAGGTTATAGAGGTCCTGAGCCGCGGCACAGTAGGAATCAAAGCCGTTATATTCATTCTCTAATTACATTAAAGTCATGTGTTGTGTCTCCCGCGTGTTTACGAAGATCCCCCCTTCAAACCTCCCACCTCCTGAGCCTGACCTCCCATTCCTAGTGGCTGCATAATAGCGCACCAGGCAAGCTGCAGGTCGGTTCGGGCCTCATTCAGACCCGCCTGCAGGTCGGAGCGCTGCGCTGAGCTGCTTCTGATCCACTGTGTGTACGGGGTACCGAGGCGGCATCAGCTTCAGCATCATCTTCAGTATTTCTCTTTCACCCCCGACAAACCTTCAGGGAGCTTTTAGCATTTGTTCGGTCTGAGGTCTCTGGAAAACATCTGATTCGCTTTTTTTCTAACCAGTCCCAGATGCGCCTTGCAGTGTGAGAGTGCGAGCGTCTGAGCGCGTCAGTGTGAGTTTGGTTAGCGCATGAGAATAAGGAGAGACTATTTGCAGTCCGCGGCAGGGGAGTGAAAGAGAAGAAGAAGAAGCGCCTGGAGTTTTTTTTTTTTTTCAAACTAACTTTTTCGGTATGAACGCAGATACGTGCGTCTCCTACTGCGACATGACATCCATGGACTCTTATTATAGCGCGTCTGCGCAGAGTAGAGACCACCAGACAAATCCTTTTAGGACTTTTCAGACCAACGAAACCAAATACAGCCCCACGTTCATTCCGGGTAAAGGATCCCGGAGTCCCTTCCAGACAGAGTGCCAGTCACTGGATGGAGCTGAGGAGAGCGGCTTTAATAAATACCAGCTCTTCATGCAGCGACCGACCTGCAAGACTCCGCCTGAAGGCGGCAAGCTGCACCCGGACAGCGGACACAACGGGACGCTCATCCCCTGCTATGGTGGGTGCACTTTAAACTAAGCAAAACTGGCGAGACTCACATTAGCGTTGATAGGAGGGGATTGTGTGATTCATGATGTAGTCTACGGAGATGACAAATACATCAGGGCTTCTTCCATTTCAGGCATTAGTTGGTCAGTCAAAAGTATTTAAAGATCCTAATTAGGCTATGGAGGAAAATAATTTGTTCTCTGATCATATGCACCTGATTTAAAATGCATGCTATTACATAAAATACATTTGCACACATGCGCATTTGATATTATGTTAAGCTAAACCATTCAAGGAAATTAATTACTCTCTCTATATTTTTTTAAATTTTATTTTATGTAGGCCATATTTATTATTTTTATGCGTTTGTACTTACTGACTTAATTATTTTTCATTAGAATCAGCGTTTTATCGTTTTTGGGTCTATTTTCCTCTTTCACGGAGCCGCAGCATCACTGGCACTGCATGCACCGGCCTGCAACAACAGCCAATGGTAAATTAAATAAAACAGGATAATATATATGTATATATGTATATATATATGTAGTAATAATTATTATTAAAATTATCCTTCACCACAGATTAAGAAACTGATGTAAAGATGTGTTTTTCTGTTATTTTTAGACTTTACTGACATTGTGTGGGTTACTTTTAACCAGCAACATAAATAAATAAAACAGAATAATTGCAGAATAATTGTACCAGATGGACAAATTCAGGCACGACCCCAGAGTACCAAACGGTACTATTGTGGTAAGAAATATTCTAAAAAATCGAATATGAACAGCGTGGATAAATTGCAATTGAGGTGAAACAGAAAAAAAAATATATTTTTGGGATTTATTACAAGGAGCTTCGCAAACCAAGAGAGAGGTCAATTTATGGGCCGTTAATGTCCCAGATGATTATATAAACTGGCCTCCAACTCACGGTACAATATTAGTTTCTGACTTTATATTCTAAGAAAATTACGTTTAAAATCAGCTCTAAACTCTGCTGATTCTTATGTGCAGCCCTTTCTTAGATGCATTATTTAAAAAATTACATCGATCTTATTTAGAGAAACACCAAATAAATGGTAAAAGCGCACGTTATAAGAGATGGCGCGCTTCATCTTAAGTTCGTCATTCATTGAGCATCAAGTCAGACTGGTTGGCGCCCTTAGATCTTAATTAAACTCCAGATGTTCATCCTGATGTTTGACTGGAGAACAAAGCAGCTGACATTATTAATTCTGAATTGAAATAATTATTATCAGAGCTTTTAAATATCTTTTTAGATAAAGAAACAAATTGGCAAACAATTTATAGGCAACCCGATAAGCTTTTTTATCTTGTGTAACTTTTTTAAAATTTTAAAACCTAATTAATTCTTACTCTGCAGCCGATCTAAGCCAGGGTTGCATTGAAACATTTTCTATACGTTATTAAGTGCAAACTGTTCCTCTCTCCTTTCCCATAAGAAACAACAATAAACAACTAGATTCTCCCTTCTTTGCAGCATGATCTGTCCCTTTCTCAGTCTGAGAACCGCTGCCTGCCCTGAAAGCGAGTAGATTTGGCAAGTGCATTGACAACCTCATTTAAACACCGCCATTAAAATCCAACACGCGTCCCTTGAGGACGAGCTGTGCAATGTTATTATTGAAAATGTTGCAGCCAGATGAAGGCGTCGTGGCTCTGGGGAGGATGCTTTGGGGTGACTGCCAAAGCCTCAGGCGTCAACAGGGTTGTGCTGTTATGTGTGGTCCTCGATGGGACATATATTGCTCAATGCTGATGATTTATCTCCGTTCTGGTGACAAAAGTCATCTCATGCGCGGGAGGAGTGTTTGCTGTGGCGACTTGAGCTACAACTGATATTGTTCGCATGGTAATCCAAACGGGTTGACTCCACGGTTTCACATCAAAAGGGCTTGATGCGAAGAAAAGAAAAAGAAATAACCATAAAGGCATTAACACCTAAAAGAAAGGACGTAACAAACATTGAACATGGAGTAACAAAACTGAAAATGAACATTTAAAGTCCCTTAAAATTGTTTATTAGAGCATTAAATAAATAGGTTACATTCTGAGTCTTTCCAAAAAGGATTTAAGCTTTAAAATATGTTGTTGCAGGAAAAAAATACACGGGTTTTCAAACATTTTTGGAAATAAAAATATGAAAAGTGTGATATGCATATGATTTCAGCCCCCTTGGATGCCCTTAGATAAGATCCACTGGAACCAACTGCATTCAGAAATTACCTAATGAGTTAATAGAGTCCACTTGCCCTAGAGAGCATTGATCAGAGAAGTGATCCAAAGGCCCATGGTAACTCTGGAGGAGCTGCAGAGATCCTCAGGTCAAGTGGGAGAATGTGTTGACAAGACAACTATTAATGGTGCACGCTGCAAATCTGGCTTTAATGGAAAAATATCAAGAAGAAAGCCATTGATGAAAGAAAGCTATACGAAGTCTCATGTGTAGTTTGCCACATGCCATCTAAAGGACACAGTGGATATTTGGAAAACTTTACTATGCTCAGATGCGATCAAATTTGAGCTGGCACTGCACATCACCCTCGACACTTCATGCCCACTGTGAAACATGGTGGCGGCAGCATCATGCTGTGGACAGGCAGACCACATGCTACATAGGCTATGCAACACAACACTGTTCAAATTCATCTTTTGTAAAAACAAATTTGAAAACCAGGTATCAATTTCCTTAAACTTCCAATTTATGTGCAACTTTGTTAGTCTATTACAAAAAATATCAATAAAATGTAATGGATTTAATGTGATTGAATGAGAAAACATTTATGGGATATGAATATTTTTGCAACACACTATTTCTGCACAGTCTAATTTTAGCTTGGTGGGTTGAGTTGATTTAAAAGCATGTTAATCCATCCAACCCTGTGTGAGCTAACAGTGTGGATAGAGACATGGCCTCTTTACCTGCTGGTAGAGCACTGAATGAAATAAATGCCCCTGGAGCTGATCGAGAGCTCAGGAATGCAGGTCAGCTCCACTGGAGAGGTCTGGATTAATGTAAGGCAGATGTGCATTACTAACTCCTTTCGGTTATTATTCATACTCCCCCAAAACATCAGATCTCCAAAGCTACAGAGTCCCCGAGATGGTAAAATGGGACTGGTTTACATAACCTTGTCTCAACAATACTTTGTACAAATAAGCAGAGAGTCAGAAATGGTCATGGAGATTGGGTAATGATTTGAGAGGCTCTGGAGAAATTAGTGTTTCTGGGAAAGCCTCACTTTGTGCTGGAGTGACTGTTTACATGCAAGTACTTCACTGAACTCACTGTTGAATCTCGGGTTTTACATTTAAGCCCCGACCGGCAATAATTACTGCAGTTTGGAAAATGTTACCTGTACGGAGAATATTCTAGCACCTTCATGATCCTGTAGTTCTGCATAAGGCTCAAATGTGCCCTTTTTATTTGACTTTCAAAATATAAAATGCAAATTCTACATTCAGAAAAACATCCTGTGATAGTAAAACATTTTCTCAGCATATGAAAACCAAAACACAACCTTGCAAAAGCTCCAGCGGTGCCTCAGAAAGGAATCTTGTCAAAATATAGTCCTCAGACTACATGTTTAAAAGGGCTCGTGGAAGTGATGTCACAGGATATGCATGTACTGATGGCTAACACATTGTGTGGTTAACAAAAGCAACGAGGTGACATAGTCTTGCCCATGTGTGTCTGTGCACCAGTATAAATTAGAATACGGAATAAAAGAACGCTGGAACGGGTTAATTTCTGACTTGTTACGTCTAAAGAAATATGTAATGTAGGAAGTAAAACAGTGTTTTCACATTAAGGTCAAAGTTTAAACTTCAAAATTATTCATACCACTGACAGATTTAGATTTTAAACAATTTTCATTCATCCAAAAGATTTGTTTTGGATAGAAAATAACACAGGCATCCTTCAAAAGATAAAAAAAAAAAAAAAAAAAAAAAAACAAACAACAATGTAAAATGAGTTTAAATTATATGTTTCTTTTTGAATTTTAATAAAAAATGAAAATTTGAACCTTTCTTAATAATTAATGAAAAATCAAAGCTGTACAGGGAGTAAACACTAAAAAGCACATCAAACACTAAAATCAATCCAGTTACAGTTACAAACAAAATAATAACAACAAACATTTTAAATGATCAGAATAAGAATAAAAACAACTGGAGTCAGAATTATTTAAAATGACTGTAGTAAAGAGCAAAAAAGGCAACTTGGTAAAAACCATTAACATGCAACATAAACAAGACAGTGAAATACTGACAATTCATAATTTATTTGCCAGATTAAGCAAATTGGTCTTTAGTTTTGACTTGCATGTTTCCACTGGAATTTTGATGATATTTTTACTGATGAGCTCCAGTTTGTTGTGGTTGGAAGGCCTCCTTACCATCACCCTAATCTTTACCTCTCTCCACAGATTCCTTATGAGTCATGTTAGAACACAGGCTGGGCCAGTCCAAAATGATAGTATTTCCAGTCAAAAGAAACATGTTGGTGAAATTCTGAAAACTACTTTAAACTTAAAACTGTGGGAGTATGAATGATTCGGGCTTGTATCAATCCAAGGCAGTCTTTACGACAAAAAGCATGGAAAATGAAGATCCCTTTTGTGCTTTAACAAAGAAAATTAAGATTTTGTAAATATCAAGGTATGATATTCATTTCAGATTTCACCAGTATAAGTATTTAACATTTTGAGCACGAGATAGTCAAATACAGTCCAAATAAGTTAAACATGGGATTGATCTTTCATTTATCACCAAACAGGAATCTTAAAACAGATTGCAATGTTGGTGACATTACTCAGCAACTGTCTTCAACAGAGAGGCACACACGCCATAGAAAACTAAATGGACACAACTGACATTAAACTTCATCTCCTCCCATGTGCTCATACTGGCCCCAAAACACATGGCTCCCAGACTGAACAGCCATACTGTCAAAATCAACAACTGCTACTGTTGGCACACAAAGCAGAATAACAACAAAAACTCAGTTGGCACAAATAATAATCAGTCCCTTTGGTGTTAATTTTGAGTGATAGACTCCTCACCAAGTTTATCAGGGAAGTGCTCTTGAGCTGTGCAGTCATGTGGCCACAAAGTACCACGTTTAGATTTAAAAGTGGTGCCGACATGTTAACTAAGGTACCATGATCACTTTGTGGACAATTAACAGATCTTTATGGCTTTCTTCTTGTGGAAGTCATTTTATGTTAGGCATCAGTAAACCTTTTAAAACCTTACTGTTCTCCATGCCTTACTTTGGCTGTTAATTATTCAGCAAGATTAAAAATTATCTTCATCGTGCAACTGCAAAGTTAAAACCTTTGAATGTGTACTATCTGTATGAATTCATTTTTGGAAGCAGAGAGAGGGGCACAAGATACTAGCAAATGTAGAGACCCCAAACCATCAGAGCATTAGAATATGACACACATATCAGGTTTAACATTGTCATTTGTTTCTCCAGGGAACCAACCTAGGGCTGGTAATTACCTCTTGCATCAATTTGCCGGTCCCTCAACCTATATGCATAAGGTGGTCCTATGTGCATAATGTTTTTTATGCATAAAAATAAAAAATGACACATTATAATGAATTGCAACATTTAGCTGTTTAATTGCTTTTTTTGTCCTTCATTTCCCAAATTTTTTGCAAATATGTCTGTAATATAGACCCCCTCTCTCAAAAGATACCAGAGACACATATTCAGGTCAGAAATCAGGAAAGTAACAGTATTT
This sequence comes from Girardinichthys multiradiatus, assembly GCF_021462225.1. NCBI lineage: Eukaryota > Metazoa > Chordata > Actinopteri > Cyprinodontiformes > Goodeidae > Girardinichthys > Girardinichthys multiradiatus. The sequence goes on along the minus strand of NC_061795.1, from coordinate 22,492,482 downwards.
TAAAATCACAGATTTTCAAGGCTAATAAAAGCATTCATCCAATCAATTGCTTTTTTTTTTTTTGTTACATGGCGCTTGAAATACCAAACTTGGACACTACTAGTTGTTTTTTCACAACATCCTTGGGAGGATCAATATATTTTTTGTTTTACAAACTTAAATGTCAACTTAGTTTATAGCAACATATCTAAATAAATCTCCTGTTCTGTTCTGTTCCAGTATGGGTGTTGGGTTTTCATCCACAGGTTATAGGTGGCCCCCCCATTTTGCCACCCCTCACTACATTTCTGTGACACATCACTTGCAATCCTGTATACAAAAACTTGTGATGCTTAAAATTAAAAAAGTCATATATACATTAGTATAATCATACAGAAAAGACGTTTTTCTAAGTGAAGTATTTTGTTGTTGCTTAGGTTAACATTTTAGAATTAGCCTGGCGGATTTTATACTCCTCTTGTTTATATGGAGATCTGTGGTGGTAGTTAGAGGGCCTTCAAATTAAATTCTGTTTATGGCCTCAACCCGTTGCGGATCAGGTCTGGCAGCATGATATTCTAACGACACTTATACAACAAGCTGTTACAATTTAGCCAATAACATTGGTGTGACAATTTGCAAACATTTTATTTGGCTATATTTTAATCAATAATTTTGTTTAACAGCTAAAAGACATTTGAATACATTAGTTAAATTCAAACACAATTTTCTGATGTATTTCCTCAATAATATATTTTTCAACATAATTTTGCCCATATTAATTAGATAAATTAGTTCGGTTGCAACTATTCTAGTCTGTGTTGACATAAATTCTTTGCACAACAGACAATATTTTTTTATTAATCAAATGAAAACTCAAAGCATAAGCTTAATCTATTAACCATTCAGGCCAACGAGCATCACTGGCAGGCTCCACCTTGGGTGAGGAGCTGTGGAGAGAGGGCCGTAGCACAGCAGAGATCAAGGGGGAGGGACCTGTAAGGTGTACTTGTTCAAATTTTCAGGCTAAGTCCACGGTTTTAAGCCTAGTTCGTACTGCAAAGCCTGTGTGATGTAAACTTTGTCATCTGTACCTGTCTACTAGGGTCCACTGGGGGTCACTGCAGATGTCAGTGTGCAGCCCAGAATTGTGTGTGCGTTGCTGTGCACGCTGGCCGGTGGTGCCAAAGACAGGTTGGATCATGAGCATAAGAAGTAAAAGAAAAATAGGGAAAAAAAGCATTTTTTTTAAGAACTACAATGAGGAGGGATCTGCTTTTTTCAGTATGGAAACTTTATCTCTCAGGAATAATGAGGATGTGCTTGTCTATGAGGTACAAGCGGCTCAACTACACAGACACAGGGTAAAAAAGCTCATCTTGCTAGCAAGTTGGACTTTAGTATAAGCGCTTTTGCTGATCCACTTAAAGCTGGAAGCAAACTTAAATCCCTGTACATCCCTGAACATCTATTCTTTCCCACCAACTACACGTATGACAGTTCTTAGCTTCTGCTACAAAGAAAGGTGACCTAACTTGAACTATTTTTTTTGTGTTGTACAATTTCAAGCAACAGTGGCCAATAGTATTGCGATGGTACCGAGGCCAGGATCATAGACATTTCTCAGGAGATGAGGCTTAGCAAAAAGATTCCTCTGTTTCTCAGGGAATCTGCATTCTTGCATGAGCCGCTGGCATAGATTTCTCCTCAGGAACATCTGGGAACCTCCCTTCCACTGAGGAAACAACGCTCAACATCAGGTTTTAGACTGAGAAGTGGAAGAAAACAATAATAATCCAGCCTGAAACATTTCTGCAGACATAAATTCATTGTTACCTGTTAACAACCAAACCTAATGGGATGGTTGCTTTTCATTTACTCCATATAAGGTGTGATACATGGAGAGCTATTGTGGCAAACAACAATCAACATTAACTGTTCAGAGGGAAAAATATTTCGAGCACTCTGTTTAAAAGCATTCCCCTTTTTGGTGTTTTGTCATTAACCCTTCCCCAGGTTACTAATTTATAGTGTTTCTTTTATTTGGCTTCACTTGACCCTCTCTGTCCCATTCCATAAAAACTAAGAGGGTGCCCTGTTGCTTTACAACCAGTTAAATTACACTTTGATGTTTTCTCTCTGTGTTCAGCAGTGATTAAATTGCTGACCCTAGTAAACATCTGACCCCGGCTAACTGAAGCGGTCTGCAGCCTGTCACAGAACAGGAACGGAGGCAGATTACGGGACAAGCTGGTGAAGTTCAGTACTTTTGCATATATATGTACATGGTATGCTGATGAGAACTGAAACGCGAACCGCTGTCAAAAACACATTCCTTCGAATGCCAAAAAAATTTAGAGCCAATGCAGAGGAATTTTGGCTCCCCAAAGAAAGCCCTGTCTGATGGCTGTGTTTTTCAGAAAAGACAGCTCAGCACACAGGGAAAAACTCAAAATTGCTTGTGGTAAATGCATCTGTGTGGTTATCGCGACAGAGACGAGATGGGTTTAGATAACAGAGAAAGAAAATATGTTGATTAGTGCAGAGTTTTGTGGAGATAAATGACAGAATAGATGAGGACTTAACACATATAAAACTAAAAGTGTTTTGTTCAAGTTAAAGATCAGTTAAACTTTAAAAAGTTAAAGTTTCCCAATGCAGTTGAACCTTCTGAAACACTTTAAAAGATGTACAGCCTCTTCATTATATCCATCTAACACATTTGCAAAGTGCTTGCTTGAAAGCCAGTTTGTTATCCTTCAAATGGTGTTTATTTCTTAGGAAGATTGCTAACTCAGTGAAGTGATCTTAAATTTCCTGACTTTTTTAAATTACTTTAGCATTGTATTTTTTCAGTAGGATTAGTCTAATAAAATAATATTTTCATTCATATTTTCAAATAATAAGATAAAAAAGTATGTGCTTTTAGTTAACTATACTATGCACGGCTGCTGTTTAATTTCTGCAGACCCAGCTAGCAAGTTTTCTTTTGTTCAGCATGATTTCTTCGTCTAATTCATATTTAAATGAGGTTGTCAGTGCTGATGAAAAATGGTCGAAAACTTGACGTTTGATGTCTTTGTTTAGGCTAAATTTGAACAGGATGTATTGGCTAAAAAAAGGGAAGTATCGGCATATTTTTGGGCAATATAAAGAGAAGGTCTGGCTGACATGAAAAAGCCATAGCAAGATGTCAACAAACCTCCTGTGTTTGGAAGATAGTAGCTTAGGATTTTTTGAGTAAGGTTATTTTAATATCATACCTGCAGTCAATAACTCTCCTGAGGGGTCGTCATTTAGTAAAAATCCAGTTTCTTTGGTCAATGAGGCTGAAACTAATGGCTAGTCTGAGAGTGGCCAAGATAGTAGACTTCTTCTGCCCTGAAAAACACCATAGTGGTTTATTTAAAATGCTTTAAACCATCATCATGTAGCATGCAGGTATTCGCACATGATTATTGATGATTATTGACACATAGGGTCAGATAGTGATGTGCCACCACTAATCCTCCTGCATGAAACATACTAAGAATGGAAAATTTAACAGCAGAGTTGTCCAAAGTCAGTCCTTATGAGTCTATTTCCTACATGTTGTTTCCCTGTATCAACACACCTGAAGGAAATCATTGGGTCATAAGCAGTATTAGCAGCAGACCAAAGAGCTAAGACATTTGAATCAGCTGTGTTGGTGCAGAGACATGTCTTAGATATGAAGGACACCAGCTCTTGAGGACCTGAGATGGTAACCCCTCATCTAAAGCATTTCTGGTCAGATTAACTTATATAAATGTAACAAAATCCTATACATTTTAGCAGTTTAGGTGAAAACAATTATGTTGTTTTTTCAGTGCATTACTTTTATATCAGACAGTTACTTTGACCAAAAACAGTTTGGATGTTCTGTGCTCAGTACATGTCTTTCTAGAAGATCATTGGTGGCGAAGCGCCTCCTAGGTAATTTTCACATGTAAATAATCACCAGCATCTGTGTAAGTAACCACCCAATGACGACAGTTTAAAGGCTTATTAAGTAGCCTTTGCATAAACCTATGACTATGACTGTTCAGACTGAAGTTGATTCAAGACGGCAGAAGTCGGCTTTTGTCTTGGCTCCTCTTGGACTAACTGTTAACTTTGGCCTCCGGGACCACTTAATCTGGTCCCAGAGACACCAAGAGAGTTATCATCTGCCGGTAAGATATAGACTGCTTATAATTATTTAAGAGAACCTCACTTTAGAAATCCCGAACTGTTGCTTTAATTTTGTTGAATTTGGTTGAGTGTTTGGCAATATCATCTTAAAGCAAGAATGCTCTCAGTTCGAGTCTTAACTGTTACCATTTTCAGGTTTGCATGTTGTTCCTCTGCCTATTTTATTAGCTTTTTCTAGGATTACCTATTCTAAGTGCAAAAATGAGTATGCTGAGTTGATCCTATGCCTAGAAATCAAACGCAAGGGCATATGTATGCTTTTTCATCTTAGTTGTCTTTGTGTATGATGCACTGGTGACCGGACTGGGCTCTTATTCTATGGCAACTTTAAACGGACACACAGAGAGAAGCCAGGACTCAATACCTAAGACCTCCTTGCTGTAAGGAAACAATGACTTAACTGATAGCATGTCATTGAGTCTCAAGTCTCTATACTGGAATGCAGTCCTAATCTGTCTTAAATAATCAAGCTAAAACATGACTTTACAAACTATTCTTATTAGCTGTGAAACTTTTCTTTGGAGCTCTACTCCATCTTTGCAAACTTGTTTCTCCAAAAACGATCGTTAGCAACAAGCTGCAATAACTTAAACTCTAAGAGGTATAGAAAACAGACATTTCCCGTTTCTCTGCCTCCTCTGACATACAACTGTTTTACAAGTAAGTAATATCTGCTTAGCATTTCAGTGACTTTGGAAGATTCTACCACAGCCGCTACCTAACAATGTAACAACAGTTTAAAGTTAAAATGTTATCACATTTGTGATGTTTCTTGTATTTTGACTTTTAAAGCAAGATTAAGCCGCTGACTTTTTATTGTATTACTATTTTTTAACAAACGTGAACTATTTTATGATGACAAAAGTAAACATGTGCATAACCCAAAATGGAGATTCTTGAATAAAAAGTATTGAGAATCCTAAATATTTCCGGACACCTTCCTGCTCCTATGCTCAGTGCAGTTATGTGCACCCTCAGACTGACAGGAAATGCGCCTTGCTCAAAGGGAATACTTGTACTTGTATTTTCCCTCACAGACACAAATGCCAGGCAGGAACTTGGACTTGACCTGTCTTACTTCACAAACATGGCAGCTATACGTCTTCCTCAAGGGAGAGGAACGAAAATATTGCACATTGCATGAGGAGAAGAGGCCAAATTTAAGGGGTTGGTGATGTCAGAACATCTGCTTGCGGGTAGACCGTAAAAAGGTCTGACAGGTAGGCCGTGATGATCTGAGGTCATGAACTTCAGCTGGGAGAGCAGTGCTATTCCATTAGTGTCTCAGCTGGGACAGGTTGGAGACAGAGTCCAGAGGAGGGCTGCTACAGCTTTTAGCCAATAGATATTGACATTTCATTGAGAGAGACTCTTGCCAAAAGAGATCTAATCTGTGAAAACAAACATGCATGTTGCTGACAGCCTCCACCTAGCTTCATCAGTTCAAAGATATTTAGTCATCAACAAATAAAAAACAAATGCCTAGATTCACAACTGCCAGAAATTATTAGCTTGCTTCCATTGACAGCTTTTAATGAGTGAAAATTAGAAGTACTATGATTGTTCCAAACAAAAATAAAAAGTAAAAACTAAATACAAGCACACAGGCAAATAAGATTAGTTGCATAAGACCCACAAATCTATGAAGAGAAGTGTAATGCTCAGCACATTTAGAAAGAGGTGCTCCCCGTTCCCATTGCAGGAAAGGCAAACAGAGGCAGACCGAGCTCAGTGTTCTTTCTGGTCTGCAACCACAGCCCCTTGGCTTATTTATCCACACAGTTGTTTGTTTATTGAAGCAGAAGGGACAGCTTTCTTCATCTCCTCGGAAGACACAAAAAAAGCCAGCTTTTACCGACGGGAACAGAGCGAGTTCTGTCCCATAATGGACGCTCGCGAAATTGAAGGCGACAAATACAATTTTGTTTACAACTGAGAGGGCAAGACTGGTTGTGGTAAGAGTTAGAGTGGTCCCCCCCCCTCTGCACCCTCCCTGTTTGTAAGGCCCGCCAAACATATCTCAAGATGGAGCAGATTTCACCTGGCTCGGATTTCAGGTAACATGATTGAGAGATGATAGGGAGGGGACTTTGTAGGTCATGTCACAGGTCACGACCAACATGTTGTGACAAACCTTTCAAACATGTAAAAAGCCTTCTTCTCAGCAAATGAAATTTAGACTAGATCTCTTTGGGAGTTGAAATGAAACATGACTAAGATGATATGCAGGGTTTCACAGGATTTCCCTTTAAAAATCCTTTCTTTTCTTTATTAATTTAAATTTTTTGAACAAACATTTTTTTGGGGGGGCATTTGAACAAATGGATCAGTAAATAATGAAAAAAAGTGGACTTGATCATCCTAGATCAAAGAATCAGTAATACCATTGTATAAAATTCCAAAAAATGGGAACTTCAGTGCTAAACCAGATCAAGTTCAAAAACCTTGGGTCAACTCTCAAATGTATAACTAAAACCATCTAGATGCCAAACCAAGCTGTGAAATGGCCTTTCTTTTTATTTTATTTTTTTATGTTTTTGTAATCTGTAACCCAAAAATATAAATAATTAAAAAGGTGGACAAAAACTCAAAAAAAGCTTGTCATCTAAATATAAATCAAAATATAATAAAATTCTGTTATTCAGAGCCATACAAAATTTTAATTTTTCCATACGTGTCCAGACTTGAAAAAATGTTATAATAATCAAAGTACATGTTTTCCAGCCTTTTAAAAATTCAAAGGAATTCTTGGTTGTAAGTTGAGTGTTACTTCTACTTCATGGGAAAGTTGTAATGTGATGATCAGTAGAAAAAACATCCTTTTGTGAATGTGAGGCATGACAGTTTTTGGACCACATTAAAAACTGCAACACTGACCCTCACAAGTAATCAGAATCGCAGCATTAAAGATGACATAATCTAGTTACGAATGTGTGAAATTAGTAACATCACAGAAAAAACATGATTATCCTTTTTAGTTAACAAAAAGCAAAAAGACTCACATGTCCACTGCAAAAAGCCTAGAGGTGCTAGACTGCAGCATGTATGAGTACAGCCACTGATTCCGATGTTTGTTACTGCTTCAGATAAAAACTGCATGTGTTTGTTCATATTTGCAGTATTATTTATGTACTGTTAACTCTCAGTATGTTTTAAAGTTTTGCCATCATTTCTGTGCAGTGCATTCTGTGCTATACTTACACCATTTGAGTAGGAGAACCCAGAAAAACCATAGTCCAAACACATAATGTATATAGTAGGCAGCTCTGAGTTATGCCCTTTAGTGTCTGCCAAATGTCAAACCCCCTCTTTGTAGCAGTTACAAGTACGCAGAGTAACAGACTACACACATTTTCCAGTGGCCACTCTTCAATTTGCAGTCCCAACTTCTTTTTGTTAAATATCTAAAGATCACATGATGATCATACTGAAATTCATGTAGCAGCTTCCGTTTAAATCTGTTGATAAAAGCCTCATACATTTCTCTTCTCTTATCCCTATACATACAGGAAAAGACAACACCAGCCTGACAGAGTCTGAACTGCCACCAAACGTTGATCCTCCTGGGATGGAAGGCAGCTACCTGAACCTAAAGGAGCCCGGCGTAAAGGGTCCAAGCGAGCGACCAGGGTCTGAACTTTCCAGCCCTCTGGAGAAAAGTGAGGCAGAGAGCAACAAAGGCAAGAAGAGACGCAACCGCACGACATTCACCAGCTATCAGCTAGAAGAGCTGGAGAAAGTTTTCCAGAAGACACACTACCCTGACGTTTATGCACGTGAGCAACTTGCGCTGAGGACCGACCTGACAGAGGCTCGGGTTCAGGTGAGGTTAAAAAAAACATTCTCTCCCTGATCCAGTCTACCTGGAATTGAAACACTATTTTGTGTTTCCAAGAGCATGCATTCCCAGAACTTGGAGATTACTTTCCTGAACTTGCTTCACACTTTACAGAACTTCCCATGTACTTTACCATACATTTCCTGGAACTTACTGGTTACCTTCCAGAAATGTACCAGCTACTTAACAACGAAATATCCAGAACTTACAGATTCTTCTTACCAGATTCTTACCAGATTTGTCTTAGAACTAACTAGGTTATTTTCTGAAACTTTTTTAGAGCTTACCAGGTATTGTAGCTGGCAACCATTAAGTTTAATGAAACTTCTTGACAGTACCTGGTTAGTTCAGCAAAATATGTGTTGAGTTCCACAAAAGTAACCAGAAAGCTTCTTGAAAGTTCCAGGAAAGAACGTCCTTTTTGGTAAGTTTTAAAAAGCAATCTCTAAGTTCCTGGAAAATAACATCTGATTTCTGAAAATAATACCATTGTTACCTGTAAGCAGCTGCCTTATTTAGAATTACAATGAGTTAAAATCTTGAAAAATCATGAAGCGTTTAAACTTTATTTGGGTACAATAACCTACAGACAAAAAAAATTATTTTAAGAAATTCTTAACGATATCACCAGCACCAAAGGTATTGGCATGCCTAGTAATTCCTCAAAAGTAAATGGAAATGAACCAATATGCTTTATACTTTTTTTAAGTTTATCAGACCGTTAGACACCTTTTATTGGCAACATATGATTTATCATTTCTTTACCAACTCTTCAAAACATTAAGTTGTTTTGTTGTCACATCTGATCACTTTTAAACAGATAAAACTAAACAAAAATGAGAGACAACACCTAAAATCAACCACACTGACATCATGCAGGACTCTAGAGCCTCAGATGAAGGTCCAATGACTAAAACAACCACCAGACCAGCAAACTTAAAATGTGCGCCTGTTTGCTAATTGACAATGTCAGGTTGGTTTCATGTAAAAAATAAAACAGACTAACCACTCTGCTTAGGTTTTATATACATCTGTTGTTTCTGGACAAAAGAGCAGCACTATTAGCAGGATAACTTGGTTTTGGCATGTTAATTTTATTTTACATGAAACAATGTTATACTTCTTGACACTAAGTTTAGATATGACTGTTTTTCATAGTAGGAACAATAATAAGAGCGGTAATTGAAGGTGGATCAAACCTTGAAAATGTTTGATGTTTTCTGCTTATATGCACTAGATAACTTTGTGCCTTCAACTCTGGTACAGAATACTGTTAAGGCGGACGGGCTCAAACGTCGCATCCTGTATAAGGACAGTTGTTCTCTTGGGGACCTGACAGATAAAGCTGGGAGAGTTAACTCTGGCAAGCTGACAGAGATTGTTCTGATCAGCAGAAAAGAGAGGCCTATTGTTTCGAATGTCTTTCTCCCCCTGCCAGTTTTAGATCAGAGTATAGGGTGGGTGGGACTAAGGGAATACTCTGCTCATTGCACTTACATGGTGCAAACTTCACATGATGGTCAGAGGCCAAGGGTTTCTCTGCAGCAACTACCATGTTCAAACCAATTCACTGCACAGCTCTGGAAAACACATGAAAAGTCATCAAAGCAATTTGGCATGGATATAAAAGACACTATGAGATGCCAGTTTCAATTTCCACACATGGCCTGAGACATAGTCAGGAACGGAGGAACCTGGCCTGGTCCTCGTGGTGGTACAGTAAAATAAGCACATTCATGTAGTGTTCACACAGGCCCGTCCATTCCCCCAGATGAATATGATTAAGTTTTTCATCCCGTGAGCGCACAACAGAGTCACTGTGAAGTTTGACCCAAACTTCTAAAATCCGGTCCCAGATATGCATGCAATCAAGAGTAAACCCCACAATTTCAAGTGAAGGTCCGTGGAGACAAAGTCCTTGAATATATCTAATTGTTGAGGTCTGTGGGGCACTCGGAGCTTGCCAAGCAATTGGAGAATCCGTTTCATCCCCAGTAGAACAGCTATTGAAATGCACACTACAGATGTTCTCTGCCTAAACGCCACCATTAGAGTCTTTAAGTTTCATCCTCAGTTTGGTGATGAATGTCTTCATAAAGTCTGGCTGCAGCTTTCTGTAATCACTCATGAGACTTTTGTTGCCACCAGTTTGGTACAATTAGCTCTGAGCCTCAGTCTTGGACTTCACCCCGCTGCCCGCGTTTTAATGGAGCAGGGGGGGGCTGTGCGTGTGTGAGTAAAGGAGTGAGGCACTCTATCAATTGCAGTGGACCTGGATGACAGAGATGAGGTGAGACGGCTGGACTTCAAAGCTGCTTTCGGAGCAGTGGACTCTGCCCTCCCTCTCTCCCTTTTCCTCTTTCTCTCTTTTTCTCTGCCTGCTGGCTCTGGCGCATAAATAAAAGCTCCATAATGGTTCTGTAAGCTGCATTTTGCTGTCAGCGTCTTTAGCAATTACTATATCACTGCCAAGCATTTTGAGCTCCAAGAGTACTGAGCCACCTTCCTTGCAGATGTCTGCTAAATAAAACAAACAAAAGTAGTAAGTGTTTGCAGTCAGTAGATTTCATTCTGGTGGGTATGCTTTTTAGGATGAGGGCACTGAAGGTCATCATGATAACTGACTAAAGTATGGTATAAAAATTAAAAAGCTGCATTAGATAAAGGTCTGGGATTTTGTAAGCGGGGTTACGTTAAAGAGTAATAAGCAGTTAATATCTTATCTGCAGTAGATGACTCGCTTGAGGTCTTCATTTAGTATAAATCCAGATTAGTATGTCCTGGAGCCCAAAACTAATTGTTAGTTGAAGAGGGGCAAGACTAAAGCAGACTTATATCTTAGTAAAACAAAACTAAACAGAAAAATGTCAGCAGTTTTGAGCAAATGTTTTTTTACTTGCCTTTGAACTGTCATCAAGTTTGCATTGAAAGGTTATTTATGTAAAAGGGGGAAACATGGGTAGGTGCATCACAAAATGATATTTTTATATCAGACACTCATAGTTTCACTCTGACTGGAAAGTCTTGTAATGGTGTCAAGCTGCGGTGCTGTGAAAAAGTGTAAGTTGATTTTGTTACACTGAAATGTTTCAGATTATCAAAAAAATCTTAACATCAGACAAAGATAACCTGAACAAATATGAAATGCTGTTTTCAAATGATGATTTTATTTATTAAGGGTAAAAATTATACAAGCCATCCTGGATTGTTGTGAAAACACAATTGTTCCGCTTAGAAAATCATGAAACAACAGTGATCAACAAACGTTTTAGGAAGCTAATGTCTGTTTCACTAGCCACATCCAAACCTATACAATCGAGAGATTGCTTAAATAGAAAATGTCTGACAACATGATGTTGGCTAAATGATTTCAGAAAGCACGACCTCATGCCAAAATTCAATGAACTTTAGAAAATGATTAGAACCAAAGCCACTGACATCTATTAAAGGGTTACAAAGTCATTTCTAAGGCTTTGAAATTCTAGTGAACCACAGTGAGAGCAAATTTTCACAAATGGAAAGAACATATAATGGGCCACTCCTTCCAAAATTACTCCAAGAGTACATTGATGACTCCTCCAAGAGGTCACTGAAGAACCCAGATCAACAGATAAAGCTCTGCAGACCTCACTTACCTGGGTTAAGGCCAGAGTTCATGATTCAACAATAGGAACAAAACTGAGCCAAAAATGGTATCCTGTGGAGAGTTTTAAGGTGAAAACCATTGATGGCCCAAAAAGAACAAAAAGGTCCATTGTCAAAAAAACGTCCTGATGATCCCTAACACTTATGATAAAACATAGGTAAAACATTTTGGAAGGTGTGGGTCCTGTTATATCTGTTGTAAAACTAACACAGCATTTCAGAAAAGAGCATAATACTGAAAGTGAAACATTGTGGCGTTCATGCAATTGTCTGGGGCAGCAATACTCCTTCAGGACCTGGACGACTTGCTGCAATTGATGAAATCACAGAGAATCATCCATCCGTCCGTCTGTCCGTCCATCCATTTTCTATACCCGCTTCTTTCGTACAGGGTCACGGGGGAGCTGGTGCCCATCTCCAGCAGTCTACGGGCGAAAGGCGGGATGGATACACCCTAGACAGGTGGCCAGTCCATCGCAGAACAACACAGAGACATACAGGATGAACAACCATCCAAACACCCATTCAGACCTAAGGGCAATTGGGACAGACCAGTTAACCTAACAGTCATATTTTTGGACTGTGGGAGGAAGCCGGAGTACCAGGAGAGAACTCACACATGCACAGGGAGAAAATGCAAACTCCATGCAGAAAGACCGCCCGCCAGGAATTGAACCCAGGACCTTCTTGCTGCAAGACGAGGGATTGGTTTATTTTTCTTTAAACTACTTATCAATGTTTTGATTAAGTAAAAATAGACACCAAAGCAAACAAATCTGAAGAACAACGATACTAACACCAATTTGTCATTCATAGTTAAGATTACCAGGGGGAAGTTTTATGGTGAGGGAACTAAAATTACAAATATCAATAAACTGATGTAAGTGTAAGATTTATCAGGGGTTAATTAATCTCCCAGGAGTTTAAAGAAAACATTTTCACTGCTTTATTCCCAAGCTCTTATACAAATGTTAATCTGAAGGGGAAAAAAAGAATTGTGAATGAAATTTGATTTATTAGCTTTAAATACCAGAACTGCTACAATCGAACAGGACAAAGGGTACCCTACTGTAGTCTAAAATCAGGCCCATTGCAAACCTGACATTTACTGTAAAGGTTTAGAAAAGAGCATTTGCATGAAAAGTTATAATGTTTTGGAGCTTGGAATTGTTTTGAAATGGTGGAAATCTGCTTAGCTTTAGCTTCTGGGACCTACTAATCTAGATTTATTATAAATGAAGACACAGAGGAATTTATCTGCTACAGGGATTATATTAACTGGTTATAACATTTTAATAAAATTTCCTTAAAAAATTGTGAACTATCCTTTAAAAAAGTGAAATTTTATTCTCAGAAATGCAAAAGACTAAATGCTCATAAATATAGAAGACGATGAGTAGCAAAGGAAACATCTGACTTCTGAAGATCGTGTCTTTTTTCAAAGTATTTGAAAACACTTTACTTTAGAATTAAAACAAGGGGGATAGTAGTTCCCAAAAATAGTTTGTACATTTTTTTTTTTTTTTTAATCCAGCTTAAAAATATTGGTTACTTGAATTAGGTATAAGGGGGATTTTGCTTTCTGTGTGTATGTGGACGCCCCTTGTCTGTCGCTCTCATCTGTACGCTTTCCAGAGGTTGAGAAGGTTAGGCGCGTAGAAGCCGAGGGCTTAGGCGTCAGGAAATTAAACATGAAATGAAAACAAGCCCCAGTTTGAACATTCTCCCATCTCACTTTCCAATATCCCCACTTCCCTTGGCCGAGTTAAAAGGGAGGTGGGAGGAAAGCGACATTTGGAGACAGGGAAGGGGTCAGTGTTATGGGGGCAGGGGTGTTGAGGGACAGAAGAGGATGAGCTTTGGCAGAGGAATGGGAGTTCTGCAAAGAGATTAGGAGGAAAAAAGGAGTGACTTTATCATGATTTGTTATAATTAAGATGACGGCTCAATAAACTGAAAATGGTCAATCTCTTAAGGAAAGTAGAGCATTTAAAAACATTTGACATTTCTGATATTAATCTTTGAATGATCCCATTTTTTACAGTGCTTAATGCATACAAATGAAATGTCTGCATGTTCAGACCCTAGGGATGCTGAATGAAATAATAACACTTAGGGTTAAAAAAACAGCTGGATAATTTTGAAAAAAGGCATTTTTCGTTTTTCTTTTTTATGTTTTTCTCCTATATCTCTAAATATAAATCCAGTGTGAGCAGACATCAGTCCAACCAGGACCCTGTTGTGGGTGAGGGCTTATTTATGGAAACCTGAGCTCATGTAATTTAAGTTCCACTAAAAGAAACCCATGGAAAACAATAATAGACCCCAAACCTTCAGAGGAGATGCAACATAGACTCAGAGCCCCATTTCAAACATATGACATAATACAAAGGGCAACGACCCTTCACTTTGACATCAGGGGTTCCAGAAACCAGCTCAGTTTTCTGCTTCCCTGAGAAGTCCTCTAATCTCAACAGTTGAACTGAGGAATGTTAGAATTTAATGTCATCAACATCTCTCATATATAAATAAAAACAAGATGTTTTGGTCTAATCTATTGAAAGTATCTAAAGAAAGGAGATATTTTGGTGCATATTGGGGTACTTCTGATCGATTAGTTTCGTCTAAGTGAATCCCAGTACTTACTGGAAAATCAAAATACAGCTATCCAACCATGCGCATCCTGCAAATTCACATTTGTGCGACACAGCTAAGTTCTGTCTCTAAACCTTGATGTGCAAGAGAAATGACAGTGAGAAAAACATGGGTGGTTGGGGTGGGGTTGGTGGCATATGAAGGAAATAACAGGGAAAATAGCATATCGGGGACTGTGAAAACCACAAGCTGATTGGGCTGGGAATCAACCCACAATACGGGTTCAAGCCCCCGCGCCGAGGCAGGATTGCTGTCTCTTGTCTCTTTGAAGATGTTTCCACTTTTCTCTCGAGAGAATTAGATTCAGACAACCAACAAATAGATGCAAACAAACATGTGGAGACTCCCACTATGCACTCCTCTTCAATTCAGTTGTTCTTCAATGAAATGGAAAAAAAGATAATCTCTGGGAGAAAAGTACTTTTTACAACATATTTATTTATTTTGTGATTATGTTTTTAAATAAAACATATAAACACATAGCCTGCATTCAACAAAACTTTGATCAAGGACCTTTAAAAATAAGTAACTTATTATTATTTTACATACACCAAAAATCCATCGTCTATACCCGCCTATCCTTACAGGAACTGGAGGGGGGCTATCTCCAGCGATCATTGAGTGAGAGGTGGGGTTGAACCTAGACAGGTCGCCAGTTAATCACAGCGCAACACAGAGACCCACAGGAAAAAACAACCATGGGCATACAGTTATTCCTAAGTGCAATTTATACAAAGGAACTAACCTAACAGACGTTCACCACATCATCAGGATATATACTCACCAGCCGCTTTACTAGATACATCAGGTCAAATGCTTGTCAACAGTCAAATGTCAAAACATATTGTCATCATTTCTGGAACATTTGAGAAACTCAGAAAGATTTTCTTTGAATGACTTTGAATGTGGCATGGTTGTCGGAGCCAGATGGGTAGGTGTGGGTACTTTAGAAACTGTTAATTTACTAGGACTTTAATGTACAACTATCCCTCAGGTATACGGACAGTTGTCCAAAAATAGAAAATATATAGTGAGCAGTCGTTGTATGGATGAATATGTCTTGGTAACATCAGAGCTCAGAGGAGAATTACCAGACTGGTGAGAGACGATTGAAAGGCAAAAGTATCTCAAATAACCACTCATTACAACCAATATGCCAGGAATATTTTTCCTGAATGCACAACAAGTCAAACTTAGAAGGTAAAGGGCTACATTACAGAAGGCCTAATTCATACCTCCTAGTCCCCTCTACTGTCCACTAGGCCACAAAGCCTGTGTAACATAAATGTTGCCATCTGGACATGCCCACTAGGGTCGCCAGGACTCTCATGGATGTTCACATGTTGGTCAGATTTTGGTGAGTAACTGTGTACACCAACAGTAATAGTAATACTGCCAGGCAGAGGGTGCCACCCACCACACAGCATACAAAGAAAAGTATACAGCAAATGTCATTGAAAGTGACGCTTACCTGAGCCTGGTATTCATGTTTTTAGACATGCATCTCTGATATCTTCTGTCACCGTAAATAAAGGAACAGAGCAGTGATTTATTATAGCAGCATGCAGGTTAACCTGTATAACACAGGAGACTGGAATCCCTTTCCATTGAAAGCAGCCTATATTCAAAAAAGCAGTAGAAAACTTACTCAGTGTCACGATCTGCATGTGTTTGAAGTTTTGATTTTGTTTTACTGTTTTTTTTACGCTGTCGTTTAGGTGCTTTCCTTATTAGTTTATTTTTTTGTGTGTGTTTCAATGTTCTAAATCCATTTAGAGTTAATTTTCTGTTAAATTTCTGTTACTCCCCTGGACTTCTCTGTGCTCCTGCTCATCTGTGTTATTAGCCGCCCTCCTTCAATTGCCTTGTATTCTCCCTACCACCAGCTGCTCCCCATTTCATCTGATTAGCTCTTCTGGTTGATTGGTCATTTCTCCATCCTCCACTGTATTTAAACTCTCTGGTTTTATTGTTATCTACTGGATTTTACTGTTGCCTGCCTTTTCATGTCCGTTGGTTTTGGCTGGTTCTCTGCCCATGTTCTGTGTGAGACTCACTATGCACCACTGTCGCATCAGTCTGCATTTTGGTCTTTTCTCCAACTCCACAACTTATGACACTAACGGCATCTTCAACAAAACGCCACCCTAGGTGGTGAGCCATATCAGTAACATCAAAACCTGCCACTGTGAATTACATTTAAAAATCTTCCTGAGGAATTCTCTCAGCCTGCAGATATCTTTATGCTTAGAGCACATATCATATTCAACCTTGACTCTTTAGTCATACTCTCTTACAATACTGCCATGCTGAGAAGCCAGCAGTCTGTCAGTGTGTTACTTAAAGCAGTCTTTTTTACATCTATTGATCCAGAAGACAAGGACAAATCGACCTGAAGCAATATAAACAACACCTCTACTCAGATACATTTAGTTAAGACATAATCCTGGTCGAATGTTCAGCACTTACTTCACGGACTGTACCACGGGATTCCCTGTGCTGACATATGGGAGAGAGCACACCTTTATGAGAGTGATTTATGAACAGCTGCAGTCCCAGATGTGGATCTGTCGACGCTGGCAGCATGAAGGGAGGCAGACGGCTTTGTATCAAAGGGAGGAGCTGAAACACACAGCACTGGGGGAGACTCACCATTTTGTCATCAATAGTTCAGGGAGGACACTTTAAAGACACGTCAAGTCTCAAAACGACTTTCATGTGAAGCACAATTTATTTTCTGGACTATATTCAATTAATATAGCTTTTTTTTTTTTACTGTGTCTAGATCAGCAAAAAATGCCCAGTTTCCCACAATATTAATTTGGTGTTTTAAATCATATAAAGACTTTAGTAGATATGTTTAAAAAAAGATGTAAACATTTGTTGTTCTTTTAAATTTTGACACCCCTTTGCAATATAAAGTGGTGGTTCTGATGGACTGCTTTCTTTGCAGGTGTGGTTTCAGAATCGCAGAGCCAAGTGGAGGAAGAGAGAGCGTTTTGGCCAGATGCAACAAGTGCGCACCCATTTTTCTACTGCTTACGAACTGCCACTTCTCACTCGACCTGAAAACTATGCACAGGTAAAGATTTCCACGGTCAAGTAGTAATCAATTACCTCCAACATTTATGAGTTCTGGAAAGGAACCATTTGAAATCATATCAACAATGTGAGCTTCAGTTTGTTTTAGCACTGTGTTATGCTCTCTATCGGGGCCAGAGAAAATATCTGGTGCACCAGTTTGTATTTAGCGTTTTCTGGATTTTATATAGTAATGAGCAAGTGAATTAGATGGTCTCATTTGAATTCAGCAGCATTTATTGGCTAAAAACATGGACATAAAGGAAAATAGCATCTTTCTGTTCCTGTGCAGGTTGCCCACACTCAAATCAGGCATTATGCATGCATTTGGGATGAATCCTGATCATATTTCTGTAAATTACAGACAGAGCAAATACATAAGCATTCATAAAGACCAAAGCTGTTTGTCTTATGAAAACTATGTTGAAAAATACCACCTGCTGAAAAGCTGGTGGTGATTTTGGTGCAAGAGAAGAAAAAGTAAAAAAAAAGCAACCAGCTATACTGCTAGTTTAACAAAAAAAGATATATAAAAAAACAGGTCAGGGGTGTCCAGAAGGAAAATTCATCCTCTGTTTGGTTGTAAGGCAGCTGATATTTTTACAAGTATTTTTTTTCTATTCAAGTAAACTGTATTGTGTTTAAATTGATGTTTTCAGTTTTTAAACACTGAATGGAAACCTTATGATTGATTAACGTTCCAACTGCTGCTTAAAAGCACAGGTTAATAAACAGCGAGCACACTGTCAGCACCTCATACTGGAAACCAGAGACCATTTTAAGTTCATATGTGATATTATCTTGATGTAATAGTGGGTTTTTTTACTTTGATATAATTCCAAGTTATGTTGGTATCTTTGTATTGACTACAAGAAATTATATAATCTGATACATTTTTAGTTTAAAGCAATGTCTTAGGAATGAATCCTTCCACTCACTTTTACACTCTACAGCATCACTTTCTAATTTTGAAGGGCCACTCTGACATCATTTTTTAAGTCAGATGTTATTCTTAAAGTTTTGAAGAACACATTGCCAGTTAAGACCTGGTGTTCTCTGTTAAATAAAATACTATTAATACAGAAAAACATTTTTCTCTGTC
This sequence comes from Girardinichthys multiradiatus, assembly GCF_021462225.1. Classification (NCBI taxonomy): domain Eukaryota; kingdom Metazoa; phylum Chordata; class Actinopteri; order Cyprinodontiformes; family Goodeidae; genus Girardinichthys; species Girardinichthys multiradiatus. The sequence continues at coordinate 22,473,970 of NC_061795.1, read as the reverse complement.
TCTTTGATCGCAACACCGCATCTGCTGTGTTTGTGCCTCAAGAGAGGACAACCTCTATCTCAACTGCTCCCGTCTGCTGGACTCGATGGCTGTTTGCTTCTGCATGTATTTGGTGCAATCTGTTTTGTGAATCCAGTACAGAAATAAGCAAATGGTGGAAGTCAAATTGTTGTAAAACATTTTGCAAAATTCTTAATCTATTTGGATTGGAAAAGCTTTGAAAAGTATCAACTTAATTAGTTTTCTTTCTGAAATTAAAGCTGTGTTGTGTGTTCAGTAGCATGCTTTTATTAGTTGGAGGTGATGAGTAATAGTTACACTAAGGTCTTGATTTATTTATGCATATTATTCCTAAACCAATCGTCTGAAGCCCAGTCTTCTGAATCATAGTTGAAAATTAAATATAGTTTAGTAGGTGATAGAAGCTTTGATAAACATGCACCCAGCTGTGTTTATCAGCATTCCTAGATACTAAAATTAAGCTACCAGTTTGGTTCCCATACATGAGCTCTATTACCACAATGAGTTTAAAAAGCTAAGCGAAGAAGCATATTCAATGATGTTCGTGCCATTACATTTTTTTTTTTCAGATTGTTGATCAAATTTATTACCTGTAATACCAAACCATAATTCCTACTCTTCTTCAGATCCAGAACCCTTCATGGATCGGGAGCAGCAGTGCAGCCTCCCCGGTGCCAGGCTGCGTTGTGCCATGCGATTCCGTCCCCTCCTGCATGACACCTCACCCTCATGCTCCCGGAGGTGTCTCTGACTTCCTGGGTGTCCCCAGTCCAGGGAGCAGCCACATGGGACAGACACACATGGGCAGCCTGTTTGGGGGCGCTGGGATCAGCGGGGGAATCAATGGCTATGATCTCAATATTGATCCAGACCGCAAGTCCTCCAGCATAGCTGCGCTGCGGATGAAGGCCAAGGAACACAGCGCGGCCATCTCCTGGGCTACATGATGTCCCAGCGCAGACCCACCCTGGTCCCCTCAATGGCCTAATCTCCGGAGCAGCCATCAGCGAGCACTGAGAAGCAGGAGAGGCTTTCTCCTGAGAGCACTATTGATAACACAGGTCAAACGAACAGGGGGAGACGGAGGAGATAAGAGGGGCCAAAACAGCAGCCAATGCAAGCCAGATAACTGTGACAATGATTATCAGCAGATGCTGTATTACAGCTGTGTGACTTTCAAAAAACATCACCCTCTGCACTTATTCACATTCCCGATAAAAGATGTGTAAAATGCCTTAAAATAAGATTTTTTTTTTTATTGTAGTAACATGGTCTCCAACCTTTAATTTACATCTTGAGAAATAACAGTTTTTAGTCAAATCACCAGTGGTGCCATTTTTGGTACCACTAACAATTCCTTTAAAATGCATTTAGTTGAACCATTATTGCAATTTATTTTTTTAAGTTGGTTAGAGTGTCTTGAAACTTATATTAGTTATCCATGGCTGGGCATTAATGTGGCATCACAGTAAAAGAAGAAATATCCAAAGCTCACCCTTAGAGTGCAATAAGTTGCTATCTGGGGTCCCCAAGTCTCCATAATAACGATAATAAGGTAATATTAGGAAGGATAAATAAATAATAGAAACAATAATTAATATCCATGAATGAAAAGTTTACAAAATTGTGATCAATATCGTACAGAATTATTTAAATATTCACAGAATGTGAAATGCTTTCAACAAATAATATATAGTATATATATATACTTAAATACACACTTAAATACACACAAGATATACACACAAGATAAAGTACAATAATCTAAGCAAATATAAATAGAAGGAAGATGTACATGAGGTGAATAAGTATTTGCTTTATTGTACATGATGATGTCAGCAGCCTAAGCCTAAATGGTCATCTACAACACTCCCCGTCTGTGGAGAAGTTCGCTGGTGTTCTGCAATCTCCTCTCTAGCTTCTGAATGCAGCAGGTACCAGCGCTGCACACATTTTAGGCTGGTGCTGAAAACAGAGGGAAAGACGCATTGATCTGCTCGGGAATGCCTGTTTGTTTGCACCATGATCCCAGAACCAAATCTACCTTTCAACACTCCTCTCTTCTCCTCCATCAGCAGGCTCTGCTCCTCTGTTCAGTTCAGTTTTCTCCACCTTTTATTCTCCATTTTGTTTTGGCCATTTTACCAAACTAAGCCTCATTATACAAGAAGCTAATCACAGTAAAATGCAAAATTTTAATATGAATATGAAATTAATTAATAGGAAATAGATGCAGTATGAAAACGACCAGCGTGGTGAGTAAACATAATGATAAGCAAATTAGAATAATTATGAGCATGTAAATAAGCTACGTTCCAACATGTTGATGCTGTGTGACGATTAATTTGATTTTGCTAGGTTTTATAATCATGATTTACACATTTCCGAATCCAGTCTAAATTCTGTCATCGGTTAGCTTCTCTCCATTGATTACTAGGAGTGTTTGTTTGTCTTGTTTCTTTTAACAACCAATCACAGCTCTTTGAAGACAGCATCACACTTAACAACAGGGTCAACCACACCTCCTTACTCAGATAGGAATCTCTGTCGTCTGTTCGCACAGTCGCTCTCATCGGCAAACTGAATCCCTGTTAAGATAGGAGTCCTAGCCAGACATTTTTAGGCAAAGTTAGGAGCTCGCTGAGAGGACTCTGAGAAGCTTTGTGAATACGGGCCCTGATGTACTCTACCGACCAAAACTAAAAGCTAAAATTGGGTTTTGATTGGGCTTTTCAACAGGATAATGATCCATAACAGGTGATGTGGCTATTTTCACAAAGAAATGGTTCACCATACACAGAATCAACCTTCATACATGGCGATCTCAGTCCCAGAACCTAAATCCAGAAGAAAAGCTGTAGGCTGAGCTGAAGAAAAGATCCAGTACTCTGAGGAATCTAGAGAGATTGTGTAAAAAGAAATTGTCAATTATCTCTTTCTGTTTGCTCCAGCTTTGTGAAGGTTTTAGAAGAATAAGTGCTTTCCTGTTTGGAAAAGGGGGTTGTACCAAGTATTAACATCAGAAGAGCCAATAACTGTCAAAGAGGGTTTTGTTAGAAGCAATTGTTTCCCAATATGTTATTTTTTCTTTAACTGAATGATTGGTACTCATTTAAAGATAGGATTTAAATGAGATTTATGAGATTATGTTACTGCAATAAAAGTTAATTCATTTTAAGGCTTTTCACACATCTTTACAGGACTGTTGCTCACATTCCTTAATCTCTCAGGTCTCATTGAGTTACTGGGTTTTACTACCTTTTAACATGGGTTACATTCAAAATGCTCACAGGTTTAAAAACATAATAATTAAAAAAGGTGTAAAACATCTACATTACAAAGTATGTAGAATCTGATAAAAAATTGGCCATATCATAAAGTACATTAATTTACAGCAATGAGCAGGATTCATGTCTCTTTCCTCCTTTATTATGTTTTCATTTCAACCATTCTGCTGCAATGGATATGGCTGCCACTTCAGATCTCTCCTCGGATTGCATAAACCTGTTTAAGTATGTTTCTAAACAAAGCTGGCATTTTGTAAGCTGTCTGGGAACAAGCCCGCTCACTGTGAACATTCCCAGATGCATACACAGGACAGACAGTTTATATCCTGTCACTTTCTATAGCAAACTACAATTATGACAGAAAACAATCATTTTGTCCGAGCCTGTTGTGGGGAGTTTTTTCCCCTGCAGAGAAGGCCAAAGGTTTAATGCAGTAAGGTGAAGCTAACTAAGCCAGAAAAAAAAATGGCGTTTCAATTTAGTCTGGCTTTGTAGGCTGGCAGTAATTTCAAACCGAGCTGTCATTTCCCTCTCCCAGGGTTGCCTCCACGGGGCTCAGGCCTTGAGTTTCAGGAAACAGAGTCCCCGCTGGCAGACACGCTGCAGCAACTTTCAACACCACCCTACCATGCCAGCTTCAATCAGCAACCAAAAGAAAGAGACAAACTTAATTAGTATCAACCCAAGTTGTCCTGTCCTGTAAACACCAGGTTGAATCACAGCCTGCAGGGCTGAAAACATTCTTAAATCCTCAATATTTTATTAAACATTGGTCGTTCAGAGTCTACCACAGACTGCATGGCTATCTACTGGCCCCCCTGAACAGTCTTCTGTAAAGCTTGGCTTACGGGATCGCGTTAGAGCCAGAGCGCAGTGTTAACAATGCCTGCAAAGGGTTCATCACCAGAGCTGGGCTCCAGGATGAACCTAATGACAGATCTCTCTCTGTGACACTGGCTAAGCCAAATGTATACTCATTACAATTACAAACGTCAGTGTATTTTACAAGGATTTTCTCTGATTGACCAACACAAAATAATGCATAATTGTGAGGTGGAAGGAAAATAATGCTAATAAAGTTTAGCATGCAGTTTGCAGAACCACCTTTAGGCGCACTTTTTGGGTATAATATGTGGCCAATCTAAATCCATGACTGACTTCACAACTAAGCAGATTCCTCATTAGTCATGTTGACAGTGTTCTTCCTCAGTGCTCCTCTCCTCTGCCGCATCATCTATGTTGATACTACTGAAATAATGCAATTAAGTTCAAGTTAAAGATGCCGTGTTGTTTGAATGTGAACAATATAACTAAGATTGTTCATTTATTTGTACATTTGAATTTGCTTCTCTTTCTAATATTGGACCTCCAGTTCTAAACCAATGAAGTATAACAGCAATAACGCTAAATATGTAAAGGTTTTTTGTTACTCTGAAAACCAATTGCTTTCTTTTTCATGGTTTTAAGCAGCTTTTTTTGTATATTAATCAAATATTTTTACTTTTGATGGTTTCCATTTATGCAATAAGTTATTGCACGTACTGTGCTTTTTTTTTTTTTAAAGACTGTTACTGGGGCAGTTGTCTCCACCCTCAAGTCAGAGGTTGAGCAGCTTGTGGTCCCAGTTTTGAAGAAATGTCTCCTAAGCCCGTCCATTTTTAGTACCAAGAACAGCATCAGAGTAGTTTCCTCGTGGTGCTGGAGTTTGTACACAATTATTTCTCTGTTTTTCTGTCATTGTTGGTTTTGAATTTTGAAATAAATTGTTCTCTAAAGAATTACAATGTGAAGAGATTGTTCTTTAAAGGGTTAATTTTTCACTATAAGTGCTACACTGATTCGATTAGTCCTAATTCTGTCAGAAGTGGAACAAAGCTGGAAAAAACCTTGGATCTGTTCAGAGAAGTTTGAGTAAAGGTCACCCTATTATCACAAACATTAGGGAATTTTGGACACAAATTCTCATTCAATGGTTTGTCTTTGTGTGTTTTACTACCTCTGGGAAATCATTCAAAACCATTTCAGATGAATAACCCATGAAGCTCATCAAGAAAATGCCAAGTGTGTGCAAAGCTGCAATCAAAGCAAAGGAAGGTTATTTTGAAGAATCTAAAACATAAAGGATGTTTTGAGTTATTTCACAATTTTCTTCATAATTTTGATGTTTTCAGTATGTGCCTACCATGTGAACTGAAATAAAATAAGGAAAAGCTGTTGAATGACAATGGGTCATCAAAACACTTTAGTGGTAGTGTGAAAACTCAATGCAGGTACAAGCATGAAAATAGTCCAAAACTTACTCGAGTATCACTGCAGAAACGTAGCAAAGGCTGAACTTAATCAGGGGTTGTGATCGGGTGTGAAATGAGGAACCAGCAAAGGACAATGAAACAAAACCAACTAATATACAGAGCGAGAACAAAGGCAGGTAATCAAGGAACTAAGAACGGGTGTGACAAGAAGGCAGGAAGGCAGAGAGGAACAGGTGAAAACAATACATAGATTAAAACATGACCAGGGACTAATAAACAATACCAAAACGAAGCAATAAACAAATAACCAAATGAAGCACGAGAGTAAAGAATAATCATGAACCAAGAAACTAGAGGGAACATAAGAAACATCATAACCTATGAACGAACAAGGAACCCATAAAACAAACCAGATTACAGAGTAATGAAACCTAACACCACACAGATTGAACTGACAGGAAGGGAAGCAGAGAACATGAGGACTAGGATGTAAACAAACAAAATGTAAACAATAAGTAAACACAACCTAACCTAACCAGAGGGGCTGGAGAAGATAAACAGAGCACAATAATAATAAACATAATAATAATAACAAAAATGACAACAAAGAGAAAACCATACTAAGTCATAACTAAGAAAGATAACACTAACTAAAGGAGCTATGAACGAGGAGGGAGAGAAACACAACCTAACACTCAAAATAACTGAGAAGAAAACAAAACACAAAGTCAACACAGAGTCCAAAAGGTGACACACCCTGACAACCTTAGTATTTTTTAAATCAAAAAATATATACAAAATAGTCATTTACTCTCAAATGACAAAAATAGGTTTCTGGGAATGGAAATCTCAGCGTTCATAGAAATTTAACATAACATACTGCTGTAAGGACAAGTTTTTGGTAATAAAAAAAATAGAACATGTACTATTGTCTACTTTATGAACTCTGTTGAACCATGTTGTTCTCGTGCACTGGTCTGTTTAAAAGAGTGGGACACAATAGATTGCTCATTAAAGAGACTTTACCCAAACCTTGTAACTCCTCTGTTTCACAGCTAAATGATAAATAAACACAAGTAAGAAGAGCAAACCACTGTGCCCTGAGAAAAACTCATTAAACCATTGGCACTCCTAATATAGGCCTGCATAGTTGAAGGACCATTAAGACCATTAGGGCACTTCAAAGTTCACCCTTCTACATTAGGGCCTGGCTGATATAGCAAAGAGGGGAAATATCCAATTCCTCATTCACTGTTTTATTTTCCTACCAGTTGACCCATCAGTCAGTCTGAGCTGCTCATTAAGGGCCATCGTTAGCAAGACCAACGCAGTAAATCTGCCCTTATTTCAGCTTTCTCTTCTAGGTCATATTTTAAAGGCTTGCACTTAGGTTTACAGTGTTAAAAGATCCTTCAGAGGAAGGGTGGTGCTTGCACTGTAAATCAGATTCCTCACTCCTAAAAACATTAAAGGACTGGAGCCAAAGTGTCGTTCCCTCATTCAAACAGTCTCCACTGAAGTGCTGTCCAATGAGACATCCAAAGGAGGAGCAGCCTCCTGGTGTGGTCATGGGCAAACACCACAGCCCTTCTGTTTGGCCACATGGAGAGGAATGGGTGGTTAAAGATGAAGGAACACATAGATCTTTGCCCAGTCAAAGGTTCCTCATTACAGGCCTAGACTTCCAGAAAACAATTCATATTTAGCTCTAACTTTTGACATGCATAAGAAATCAATCACACAGGACAATAATGACCGATCTTTGAACAGAGACGTGTTATGGAAAGGATTTGCACACAGGAAGAGGGGGGCAGCTTGAGAAAGACATACTGTGCCTTGCAGAAGTCTTCAGTGTGTTTTATTCAGATTTTATGTGATCAGGCAACACAAAGTGGTGCATAGTTGTCAAGCAGTGTTACCATGGGCCTCTTTGGTGCTTCTCTGATTAATGTTCTTCTTTCCTAATTTGTCAGTTTAGGTGGACAGCCATATCTTTAGTAGTTTTGCACCTTTCCACTTGTGCCATACTCTTTTCATTTTTAGATAATGGATTGAGCAGTGCTCCACAAGATCTCTAAAGCTTGGGATATTGTGTGATAACCCCTTCAAATTTCTCAAAACCTTGCATCTGCTGTGTTCCTTGATTGTTGTGATGCTTTTTGTTCCCTAACCTTTTCTAACGAACCTCTAAGGCCTTCAGGCAAACAGCTGGATTTATACTGAGATTGAATTACACAAGGGTTAACTGTTAACATGGTTGCACTGGATTTTATTTGGTGTTCTGTATACAAATCCATGACATTTTGTTTGTATTAAATTACTTTCACTTCACCATTATGTAGTGTTTTATGATGGTTTATTACATAAAATCTTAATAAAATACCCTATAATTTGTGGCTGTAACGTGACATAAATGTGGAAACGTTCAAGAGGTGTGAATACTTTTGCAGGGCACTGTAAATTTCTGCTGTCAGGGTTTCAAAGGAAATGACTATACTTTCTAGGAAACTCCAAAGGAAAGAAAAAAGTTGCTCCATATAGTTGAGCAGCGAGCTTAGAGATGAGATCAAAGAGGATATAAATGTTTAGTGATCCTATTTTAACACTATGTTTTCAAAACTCATAAAAAGATAGCTACAATAAAAGAAAAAAAAACTATGCACTTACACACTGTACTGTTCAATAAAAAAGAAAAAAAGTGTCATTTGTTTTGCTTGCAGTAACTAGTGTGGTCACTAAGAGCAACAGTTAGTATATGCTAATCCTGTTTATCTATCAGCTGGAAAACAGCTAAGGTGGGTGAAATGCCATTAAAAACATCTGACACATTATTTTTTTTTTTTTCCCAAACTGACACATATTCATGTGACGTTGATGACACATCTAGGGCATCGTTAGGTCAAAAATGCCCCCAAAATATAGTAGGTAATTCTAACTCTGTTTCCAACCTTAAATTTAATAATTTTGGCCCAGACTGTCATGAGCAATGCAGAGAACCTGCATAGACTGTAATAAAAGATGGTCTCCCTTTTCTCTTGCTGAGTTTGACTTAAAAAAAAAATGGGTTAACATTTTTATTTAATGCAAAACTGGTAGAGACATACTCAGAAAGACTTGCAGTCGTAAGGCGAAAGGTGCAGCAAATTATTTGGTAATATGTTTGGGAATACTTTCAGGAATACATTTATTTAATATCAAAGATTTAACCACACCATTTGTGGCCTATTTATGTAATCACCCTTTAAACATGCTAAAGCTGCTGTTAGCTTGTTTTGACAATAAGCCGTGAGGCTCTGGACTGTGCTCCCTTTTTTAAAATCAGTGGTTGCTAAACAGCTAAAGGTCTGTCAGCTGTCTGACAGCCATCCCTGTTCTGCCATAACCATAGAAACAGCCTTAAGGCTCAAATAATTCTTGGACTCCTGCTATGAAAAGTCTAGTTTATTACATTGTCAAAATGTTTAGTGTGGCTTTTTAAGATGCCAACATAAACAGACTATGAATGGATATAAAATGTCAAATGCACGTGGGAACAAAGTTGGTCAGACTAAACGAGATGAATAGAATTTATGCAAAAATCTTTTAAAATAAAGATGGAAAAGGTTGATTGGATTGTCACAGTCAATCTCAAAATTATAAATAAAACAGAAATTACAGGAGGAAAATGGATGCTTAAGGCTTTTTCTTTGGTAGTTACTGGTATGTATCCCTTGAACTGTTTTCTCATTTTGTCAGCAACAAACCTCAATGTATTTTATAGGATTTCTGAGAGATAAACAGCAATTTGTGCATAACTGTGAAGCAAAAAACAGTGGATGCAAAGTTTTTTTAATTTATGTTTATATTTTTTACAATTAAAAATGTGAAAATTGTGGGATGCATTTATTTTCAGCCAACCTGAGACAACACTTTGCAGAACAATCTTTTGCTGCAACTACAGCTGCAATTCCTTAGTGTTATGGATCTACCAGAGATCTTACATCTAGAGACTGAAGGTTTTGACCCTTTTCTTTGTAAAGTAGCCAAAGCTCATTTAGACTGGATTGTGAGCATCAGATTTTCAGACGTAGAATGAGTTTGGTTTTAGGCATTTTAACATATAAATAAAATTTTATCTAAACCATTCCAGTGGAGCTGCATGTTAAATGCCACACCATGTGTACACTATCATGACAGAACATGACAACCCAAACTGCTTCGAACTGAAGAAGCCGTCTGGATGAGAGCTGAGCCATCTTCAAGAAACAAGAGGAGTCCAGTTGCCTGCTACTTGAGCACTTAGGGTCACATTAAGGGTCATTGTTTTGATGGAGGGTAAACACCTCCCACAGTTTCAAGTCTTTTGCAGCTTCTAGCAGGTTTTCTTACAGGATTGCCCTTTCAGTTCCATTTATTAGCCCCATCAGCTCGGACCAGCTTTCTTGTCCCTGTAAAAGAAAAGCATCCCCACAGCTTGAGGCTGCCACCACCGTGTCTCACTGAGGGGGTGGTGTATTTAGCATGATTTGCAGTCATAGTTTTCTACTAAAATGTTTCTATGCAGACAAGAAAGTTACGTTTTGATCTCATCCTTGGTGTGTCCCCTAAATGGCTTGTGGAGCATTTTAAACAGGACTTTCTTTCACTATTGCCTTTTTTTCTACAGATTTGTAGAGAGCACAATAGTTGTTATGTCGACAGATTTTCCCACCTTGGGCTGTGGATCTCTGCAGGTCTTCCAGAGTTAGCATGGGCATCTTGGCTGTCTCTTTGATCAATGGTTTCCTTGCCTGGCCTGTTAGTTAGATAAGAATGGCCATGTCTTGGCAAGCTGGCAGTTGTGCCACTCTGTATTTTCCGATAATGGCTTGAACAGCGCTCACTTTTCCAATTTTTATTTGTAAAGTAAATACTTTATATACCGTATATCATTTTCCTTCCGTTTCACAATCTTGCACTACTTTGTGTTGGGATTTCATTAAAAATGTCATCAAAACACATTTAGGTTTGAGGTTGTAATGTGACAAAATGTGAAAAGGTTTAGACAGTGGATATTTTTGAAAGACACAGTACATGTGGTACTCATGAAGGCTCACATGACTACTGACCTTCTCTAAATAATAGTTTTTTTCTGCTAGTGAGCAGTCAGAGAACCATTAAAAGGCAAATTCTAGTGGTGAGTTCCATCCTAAACTCTTCAAGTTTATTCCGGTTGCGTTCTCAACCCCTCTACCTCTTTGCTTCAGAGAAACTTTTCATCCCTCTTCATTGACAATATGCTTCCAATCATGAATCTCGTGAAAATGTGGATGGTAGAGCACGTGTGTGATTTATTCCACATTCAAGTCCAGTCTTGTTCAGTGCAGTCGCACATGAAGGCATCCTGTGGCAGAGCACAAAGGTCAGACACACACTACAGTTGACCTCTGGTGGATGCCTCTGCACCATGTCACTCTGGAAGTGATTGACAGGCAAAGATGACGGCTCGAGTGCAAACACCACACTGTGAGAAAGGTTACTGCGCAAAGAGCGACTAAGCAGTGGGTCAGCCTCCAGCTGTGAAACTGAATCACAGATACAAAAAGAAGAAAAATTAAGCATACTCAAAAGCCATTATCACACGGGCGATCGTTTGTGTTATTTTTTCTTTTGCATAACTCCTCTTCATTGTAACCAAAGATTACTTTGTGGTCTATTCACATGGGACAGCTTCAGCTATTTAGTGATGTTCATCAGCTATACTCAAGTCCTGGGGACTGAAAACACATGCTCAGCAAGTGAGTCACCGGGCACAAGAGAACTTCTCAGACAGCCGTGCTGCTTGGCCTGAGAAACAACTAGTCCCTATAGAGCAGTTTCCTGGCCTGCTCAGCTCACTTCCTGCTTCACTTCAGACCACTACACTCTGAGTCACAGAAATTGTCTGGTTGAGTCAAAAACCACTTAATCTGTGGGACCCAGTACTCACAGGACATTTCATGATGTCCTATAGCACAACAAGATGCCATTTAAGGTCAGCTGCAAGAATATATAACTTGTTGCTGCAATTACAGAGCAGTCAAACTTTTTTTGTAAAGCACTTTTCATACAAAAGACTATAACACAAAGTGCTTTGCACAGACTAAAAACAGGCATAATGCTGTTAAAAGACACTCTAGAAATTATCCAAGTAAATCTAAGAGTAAAAAAAAAGTACATAAATTTAGGCTGAGGAACTAGAGAAAAACTATGTTGTGAAGAAACCAAAAATAATAATAACGATTGACACAGACAAAACTTCTGAAAAGTAAACCATAAATATTAACCCTAAATAAAGTAAAAAAAAAAATATCTGAGGAAAAATCTAAACTAATTGGAAGTACAACATAATTAGAAAAGAATTATACGATAAAGTATATTAATATTTCATTAAAGTTTAATTACGAGCAGCTCTGCTAAGTAGATAAGATAAGTTTATAAATTGCCTTTAACGCATCAACACTCTTAACTGCCCTCAGGTGGTAAGGGTGGCTGCTCTACAGGTGAGGGCCGCAATAACAACATGAAGTCTCTCTCGGAACTTCTGTTCTCAGTTTAGGCGCAAACAGAGGACCCTTTCCAGAAGATGCGAGGAGATGGAAGGGTCTGTAGGATAAAAGCAAATCTGCTATAGATGGGACAAAAACAATCATTAATTTCAAAAACAAAAAAAAAACTACTTAAAATCAATTTTAATAGGTGAAGTCAGTGCAGACTGTTAATAGGTTGATGTGAGCTCTCTTTCTTAACATTGCTAGCATTTTTGTAGCTCAATGTTTAAGTAGTGGTTTTCTCAGGAAGACAGGAAAATAGGACATACAGTGCCTTGCGAAAGTACTTGGCCCCCTTGAACTGGTCAACCTCTTGCCACATTTCAGGCTTCAAACATAAAGATATAAAATTCAAATTTTTTGTGAAGAATCAACAACAAGTGGGACACAATCATGAAGTGGAATGAAATTTATTGGATGTGTCAAACTTTTTTAACAAATAAAAAACTGAAAAGTGGGGCGAGCAATATTATTCGGCCCCCTTGCGTTAATACTTTGTAGCGCCAACCTTTGCTGCAATTACAGCTGCAAGTCGCTTGGGGTATGTCTCTATCAATTTTGCACATCGAGAGACCGAAATTCTTGCCCATTCTTCCTTGCAAAACAGCTTGAGCTCAGTGACGTTGGATGGAAAGCGTTCGTAAACAGCAGTCTTCAGCTCTTTCCACAGATTCTGGATTGGATTCAGGTCTGGACTTTGACTTGGCCATTCCAACACCTGGATACGTTTATTTGTGAACCATTCCATTGTAGATTTGGCTTTATGTTTTGAATCATTGTCTTGTTGGAAGATAAATCTCCGTCCCAGTCTCAGGTTTCTTGCAGACACCAACAGGTTTTCTTCCAGAATGGTCCTGTATTTGGACCCATACATCTTCCCATCAATTTTGACCATCTTCCCTGTCCCTGTTGATGAAAAGCAGGCCCAAACCATGATGCTGCCACCACCATTTTTGATAGTGGGGATGGTGTGTTCAGGGTGATGAGCTGTGTTGCTTTTACACCAAACATATCGTTTTGCATTGTGGCTAAACAGTTCAATTTTGGTTTCCTCTGACCAGAGCACCTTCTTCCACATGTTTGATGTGTCTCCCAGGTGGCTTGTGGCAAACTTTAAACGAGACTTTTTATGGATATCTTTGAGAAATGGCTTTCTTCTTGCCACTCTTCCATAAAGGCCAGATTTGTGCAGTGTACAACTGATTGTTGTCCTTTGGACAGACTCTGACACCTCAGCTGTAGATCTCTGCAGTTCACCCAGAGTGATCATGGGCCTCTTGGCTGCATCTCTGATCAGTCTTCTCCTTGTTCGAGATGAAGGTTTAGAGGGATGGCCGGGTCTTGGTAGATTTGCAGTGGTCTGATACTCCTTCCATTTCAATATGATTGCTTGCACAGTGCTCCTTGGGATGTTTAAAGCTTGGGAAATCTTTTTGTTTCCAAATCCGGCTTTAAACTTCTCCACAACAGTATCTCGGACCTGCCTGGTGTGTTCCTTGGCGTTCATGATGCTCTCTGCGCTTTGAACAGAACCCCGAGACTATCACAGAGCAGGTGCATTTATACGGAGACTTAATTACACATAGGTGGATTCTATTTATCATCATCAGTCATTTGGGACAACATTGGATCATTCAGAGATCCTCACTGAACTTCTGGAGTGAGTTTGCTGCACTGAAAGTAAAGGGGTCGAATAATATTGCCCGCCCCACTTTTCAGTTTTTTATTTGTTAAAAAGGTTTGACACATCCAATAAATTTCACTCCACTTCATGATTGTGTCCCACTTGTTTTTGATTCTTCACAAAAAATTTGAATTTTATATCTATAAAGCCTGAAATGTGGCAAGAGGTTGACCAGTTCAAGGGGGCCGAGTACTTTCGCAAGGCACTGTATAGAACTAAAAAGTGTGGGACCAAGACCTAAGCCTTGAGGTACTCCATTGTTTAGATCACAATATTCCAATTAACAATGTTCTAAATTCACCCTCATGAGGACTATACGATCGAGGGACGTGATGCGTGATGTAGCCCGGTATGGCGGAGCCGGGGTCACCACCCTGGAGCCAGGCCTGGGGTTGGGACCAGTCAGAGAGTGTCTTGTGGCTGGGTTGCTCCTCGTGGGACCCGGCCGGGCCAAGCGCAATGGAGAGACACGAGGCCATCCCCCAGTGGGCCCACTACCTGCAGGGGGAACCGTGAGGGACCGGTGCAAAGAGGATTGGGCGGCTCAGCTGTTCCCATGTTGGGGTTTACCCCAGTGGATGAGAGGGTCGTATCCCTGCACCTTCGGGTTGGAGACAGGTTTCTAACTGTTGTTCCGGCCTATGGGCCGGGCGGTAGTGCGGAGTACCCGGCCTTCTTGGCGTCCCTGTTGGGGGTGCTGGATAGTGCCCCTCCCGGGGACTCCATTATTCTGCTGGGGGACTTCAACGCCCACGTGGGAAACGACAGTGACACCTGGAGAGGCGTGATCGGGAGGAATGGCATCCCCGATCTGAATCAGAGTGGTGTTTCATTATTGGACTTCTGTGCTGGTCACGGATTGTCCATAATGAACACCATGTTCAAGCATAAGGGTGTCCATCAGTGCACTTGGCACCAGAACTAGGTAGAGGTCGATGATCGACTTTGTTGTTTGTCATGTCTTCAGACCTTCGGCCGCATGTTTTGGACACTCGGGTGAAGAGAGAGGCTGAGCTGTCCACTGATCACCACCTGGTGGTGAGTTGGATACGCTGGAAGAGGAGAAAGCCGGACAGACTTGGCAGGCCCAAGCGCATAGTGAGGGTCTGCTGGGAATGTCTGGCAGAGCCCTCGGCCAGGGAGGTATACAACTCCCACCTCCGGGAGAGCTTTGACCAGATTCTGGGGGATGTTGGCGACATAGAGTCCGAGTGGACCATGTTCTCCGCATCTATTGTCGATGCCACCGTCCGTAGCTGCGGCCGTAAGGTCTGCGGTGCCTGTCGCGGCGGCAATCCCTGAACCCGGTGGTGGACACCGGCAGTAAGGGACACTGTCAAGCTGAAGAAGGAGTCCTATCGGCTCTGGTTGGCTTGTGGGACTCCTGAGGTGGCTGATGGGTACCGTGAGGCCAAGCGTGCCGCGGCTCGGGCTGTGGCGGAGGCAAAAACCTGGTCCTGGGAGGAGTTTGGTGAGGTCATAGAGAAGGACTACTGGTTGGCCTCGAAGCGATTCTGGCAAACTGTCTATCACCTCAGGAGGGGGAAACAGCGCTTCACCAACACTGTTGACAGTGGGAGTGGGACATTATCGGGCGGTGGAAGGAGTACTTCAAGGATCTCCTCAATCCTGCCATCACGCATTCCCTGGTGGAAACAGAGGCTGGGGACTCGAGGTTAGACTCTTTCATCACCCAGGCTGAAGTCACTGAGGTGGTTAAAAAGCTCCGCGGTGGCAGGGCTTCGGGGGTGGATGAGATCCACCCTGAGTACCTCAGGTCTGTGGATGTTGTAGGGCTGTCATGGTTGACACGCCTCTTCAACACTGCGTGGCGGTCGGGGACAGTGCCTCTGGACTGGCAGACTGGGGGGCTGGTCCCCCTTCATAAGAAAGGTGAGCGGGGAGTGTGTTCTAACTACAGGGGGACCACACTCCTCAGCCTCCCTGGTAAGGTCTACACCAGGGTATTGGAGAGGAGAGTCCGGCCGATAGTCGAACCTCGGCTTCAGTGTGGTTTTCGTCCCGGCCGTGGAACACTGGACCAGCTCTATACCCTCTACAGGGTACTCGAGGGTTCATGGGAGTTTGCCCAACCGGTCCACATGTGTTTTGTGGACCTGGAGAAAGCATTCGACTTTGTCCCTCGTGGTGCCCTGTGGGGGGTTCTCCAAGAGTATGGAATAGGGGGCCCTTTATTAGGGGCCATCCGGTCTCTGTACAAGCGGAGCAGGGGTTTGGTTCGCATTGCCGGTGCATGTTGGACTCCGGCAGGACTGCCCTTTGTCATCGGTCCTGATCATAACTTTTACGGACAGGATTTCTAGGCGTTGCCAAGGGCCGGAGGGGGTCTGGTTTGGGGACCAAGGGATTTCGTCTCTTCTTTTTGCGGATGACATGGTCCTGCTGGCCCCCTCTAGCCAAGACCTACAGCATGTGCTGGGGTGGTTCGCAGCCGAGTCTGAAGTGGCCGGGATGAAGATCAGCTCCTCCAAGTCCGAGGCCATGGTTCTCGACCGGAAAAGGGTGGCTTGTCCTCTTCAGGTTGGAAGGGAGTTCCTGCCTCGAGTGGAGGAGTTCAACTATCTCAGGGTCTTATTCACGAGTGAGGGAAGAATGGAGCGGGAGACCGACAGACAGATCGATGCGGCTGCCGCAGTAATGGGGGCACTGTGCTGGTCCGTTGTGGTGAAGAGAGAGCTGCGCCAAAAAGTGAAGCTCTCGATCTACCGGTCGGTCTACATTCCTACCCTCACCTATGGCCATGAACTTTGGGTCATGACCAAAAGAACGAGATCCCGGATACAAGCGGCTGAAATAAGCTTCCTCCGTAGGGTTACCGGGCACTCCCTTAGAGATAGGGTGAGGAGCTCGGCCATCCGGGATGGGCTTGGAGTAGAGGCTGCTGCTCCTCCACATCGAGAGGAGCCAGTTGAGGTGGCTCGGGCATCAGTTTCGGATGCCTCCTGGACGCCTTCCTCGGGAGGTGTTCCAGGCACGTCCCACCGGGAGGAGGCTCAGGACACGCTGGAGGGACTATGTCTCTCGGCTGGCCGGGGAACGCCTTGGGCTCCCCCTGGAGGAGCTGAAGGAGGTGTCTGGGGAGAGGGACGTCTGGGCGTCTCTGCTGAGTCTGCTGCCCCCGCAACCTGGTCCAGAATAAAGCGGAAGACGACGAGTACGACGATGAATTTTCTAAATTTACAAAAAATCTCAGAGGACAGTTCCTGATATTTCAATCTGTTTGCCTCTGTCCAGTACAATGGTTCGTTCCACAGTTCAACAGTGGTGTTGGTGAGGAGGCGAAATGCACGAATACTAATATAGCGGTGCCTGTATTGCATGCTGTCTAGACCCAAATACTGCCAAAAACCGTTGGTTGGTTGGAAGCTGCACACAGTTGGCTCTAGTAACACCCGGAGCGCTAAATGCAGATTCGGAAAAGAATTAGTGTTACAAAAGGACTGGAGACATAACCGGGATGGCAGAGAGAAAACAGGGACAGCACCTACAGCACCAGAGTTGCTTGCAGGCTGGTGATCAGAGGTATCAGAGCTTGTGACATGAAAATAACTACTTCTGAGTGGAGAACAAGTAGGTGGATCTTCCTTTCAAAGCCAATCCCCATGGTCGACTAATCACTACCTGACAGAAGCTCTGCTTACGTCTTGCAATGACAGCATGTTTTGATCCATCCAAGGTCATTCAAAGTAGTGCAGTTTTTATACAATGGTTAGATTTAAAACCTCACAGTTCATCCTGTTCTTCAGGGTTTTTAATTTTTCTATGAATGTTAGCATCAGTTTCAGTCTGGTTTCAAATGTTTTTTTTTCACTTTTTCCTTTTTATTTATTTTAATAAAGATCAATCTGACCTAATGCAAGCAGGCTATGAATAAATTACAGTTTGTGGAAAACATTTCGCACTACTTTAGATTCTCACATGTTCACAGTAGTTTTTGGTTTTGCTGTAACAGATGTAAATCTAGCTCTACAAGTGCTCCAACGATTTGGATCATATAGAGAGCTTCTCTGTAGGCTACGGCTCACTGCTGGACCTCACACTTTTCATGATGGAGAAACATAACACAAAGGAGAAGACTAGGTTATGTTAGACGGTGGGTTACTGCAAGCTGAAAAAAGAACTCACTCTAATTCCCATGGGAGGCTGACCACTCATAAATCATTAAGCAATGAAAGTCTCCTCTCCAAACAGAGGCCTAAAACAAACTCAACACGGAACCCCTTCCCTGGGTCTCACATCTTCACCATCCATCACCACTCCTTCCTATTTTTCCTGGTAGGAATTTTTATGGGGAAAGAAACACTTGTCCAACACCACAAAAATGCAAGACTAAAAATAAGACCTTTAATCATTTGCAGTAAATATTTACTCAATAAATAAAAATACACCTGTATATATCCTCAAGCAGCAATGCAAAGACAACAAAGACAATCCAGGCAAGTCATATGAAAAACAGAGACTCATTCTAAAATGCACATCTTTTAGTATTTATTGGTGTATGCCATTTTAAGAGGAATCTACAAAGTTTTCCACAATCTCTCAAAGTACAAATAAGTATTGTAGAGTAAAATTATTTTTGAGTATTAATGTCTGACAGGTTTATTGTTTTTGTTAGGTTGATATTTACCTAACTGGATTACAGATTTTTTCCTTTTCTTTTTTAAATCCCGGTCACAGAATGGCCAAATATGCACTTTCAAAAATGGAAGGATCGGCTTCCAGATGATCCAGACTGTCCTTGGCTGTGAACAAGACATGGATCTTTTTTTGTTGTTGTTTGCTTGTTAGGGGGGGTTGTTTTATGATATTCATGAAACAACTGGGAACTAAGATTTAACGGAAATAACTAAAACCCAAATAGAGAATGAAGACACAATACAGTTCATACCACAGCTATGACAGACAGCTGTGACAGAGTTAACTGCCAGACCACCGAAGTGACTGCAGGTATATGTATCATGTTTTTCAGGTATGAAAATGTATTTTATTTCTAACTACTTTATTTTAAGTGATTTTTTTAGGGCCAAACGTTGTGTGAAAACAATGTGTAGGGAAACTAAGTGCAGGTGAGCTTATAGTTAAATGGCGTGGCAGACATGTGTCCTCAGAATAATCTTTAGACATCTAATAGATCATGTGGGGAGAAGTAAGACTTCCACAAACACTGTACAGCTCACTAATATAAAATATTCCAGTGACACAGTTGATTGAAGACAGTATAGTGCTGATGCACGTCAGAGTAACAATGCTGGTCAGAACTGGAGCAGAAATTACAAAGTTGACTGAGAATTTTGGAACAAGAGGCCATTCACCACTGGGGTAAATTACAGGCAAACTGGACCCATGGCAGAGCACTTTACTGCTCTCAGACAATATTTCTCCTAAATTCCTCTGCCTTACTTTATGATTTACAATATAAATCTTCACTTTTTTATACTGTGGGGCAATGGTGGCGTGGTAGAGGTTCGCCATGTAGCCAGTGGGTTGTTGCTTGTATGGCAGCCTCACTTCTGTCTGTCTGCCCCAGGGCAGCTGTGGCTACAATGTAACTCACCACTGTCAGTGTGTGATTGTGTATATGAATGGGTGTGCATAAATTGCTTTGGGGTCTCTGGGGACGTCATAAAGCGCTATATACAGGGGTTGGACAATGAAACTGAAACACCTGTCATTTTAGTGTGGGAGGTTTCATGGCTAAATTGGACCAACCTGGTAGCCAGTCTTCATTGATTGCACATTGCACCAGTAAGAGCAGAATATGAAGGTTCAATTAGCAGGGTAAGAGCACAGTTTTGCTCAAAATATTGAAATGCACACAACATTATGGGTGACATACCGGAGTTCAAAAGACGACAAATTGTTGGTGCATGTCTTGCTGGCGCATCTGTGACCAAGACAGCAAGTCTTTGTGATGTATCAAGAGCCACGGTATCCAGGGTAATGTCAGCGTATCACCAAGAAGGACGAATCACATCCAACAGGATTAACTGTGGATGCAAGAGGAAGCTGTCTGAAAGGGATGTTCGGGTGTTAACCCGGATTGTATCCAAAAAACATAAAACCACGGCTGCCCAAATCATGGCAGAATTAAATGTGCACCTCAACTCTCCTGTTTCCACCAGAACTGTCCGTCGGGAGCTCCACAGGGTCAATATACACGGCCGGGCTGCTATAGCCAAAAGCTTTGGTCACTCATGCCAATGCCAAACGTCGGTTTCAATGGTGCAAGGAGCACAAATCTTGGGCTGTGGACAATGTGAAACATGTATTGTTCTCTGATGAGTCCACCTTTACTGTTTTCCCCACATCTGGGAGAGTTACGGTGTGGAGAAGCCCCAAAGAAGCGTACCACCCAGACTGTTGCATGCCCAGAGTGAAGCATGGGGGTGGATCAGTGATGGTTTGGGCTGCCATATCTTGGCATTCCCTTGGCCCAATACATGTGCTAGATGGGCGCGTCACTGCCAAGGACTACCGAACCAATCTTGAGGACCATGTGCATCCAATGGTTCAAACATTGTATCCTGAAGGCGGTGCCGTGTATCAGGATGACAATGCACCAATACACACAGCAAGACTGGTGAAAGATTGGTTTGATGAACATGAAAGTGAAGTTGAACATCTCCCATGGCCTGCACAGTCACCAGATCTAAATATTATTGAGCCACTTTGGGGTGTTTTGGAGGAGAGAGTCAGGAAACGTTTTCCTCCACCAGTATCACGTAGTGACCTGGCCACTATCCTGCAAGAAGAATGGCTTAAAATCCCTCTGACCACTGTGCAGAACTTGTATATGTCATTCCCAAGACGAATTGATGCTGTATTGGCCGCAAAAGGAGGCCCTACACCATACTAATAAATTATTGTGGTCTAAAACCAGGTGTTTCAGTTTCATTGTCCAACCTCTGCAAGTGCAGGCCATTTACCATTTACTTCATGAACTCAAATTCAACTAGGAATCTACATTGAGTACCTTGTTCCAAAACATAACATCACTAATGTAACATTCTGCTGTGTTCTTGGGTGGCTTGTGCATGATCTTTTTCCTCACCTCATTTTCAAATTATAAATATTTTTTTCACTACACATTTATTGATTTTGGCCATTTCAATGAATATAACTACTGAAACAATTAACTACAAGTATTAAATAGGAAAGTTGTAAAACTTATGCCGTATGCCTTTTAATCCTTGCAGGGCTGCAGAAGGAATGCATTTCCATAGTAGCTAAAAGATAGCTTCTCTATATTAAAACAACATCTTCTACAATGACTCTAATGATCTAATGATGAATTAAATTACATGTCTACATTGTACAGCTTAAAAATTGTTAAAATGTCTTCCTGCTGCTAATTGAGGCAAAAAAAGCAAATTTACCTGCAGAAGCCCAAACATGCCTGGGATGCTACTGGCCTCTTGTGGAAAATAAAGAAAACGCAAAGCTGAATTGTTCAGCTTCTATTTGACGTACATTTCTAACATATTACATGACAATACGCAAAAAGTACAATGTCCTTATATGCTGTTTCTAAATGTACATGCAATGATATGCTAATATAATAATTAAAAAGAAGGCAAGATTAAATTTGGGTCACAATCGGAATACAAAAACAATAATACCATTGTGAGCTTTTACTTCTCTTAAACTTTTGACTGCATCCTTTGTGTATGATTCAGTAGAGGTACAGCTCACCCAACACCTCTGTTTATTGCTTTGCGGCCATTTCTCCATTGCTCTGTGTGTACATAATACCAGAAACAAAGCTGCACAGTTCCATCTTGCTCAAGGTGACTCTAATGAGCTCCAGTATATGGTAATGAGGCAGGAAAAACTAAAAGAAGTCAGCTGCCACATTGTTCACTTCACTTTGACCGCAACGACTATCCACACCAGCATGGAGGAGTGTTTCTGGAAAAGCTTGTTAAGGAAATTGTGATCACATGTTCTGCTGTGTCGGCTTTTCCTGCACTTTTTTTCCTCCCATCAAGGGGTGATCAAAAGGCCGAAACACAAACGTGTTCATATGATACAGGATAAAATAGGTCCAATAAAAGTACACTGTATAAACCTTTTATAGAATATTGAAGAAACAAATTAAGTTGGAACCATAAAGAATGTCCTATTGGAACAGTCATGTTTAGATGCAGCAAAAAAGCCAACACTTTATAAGGACTGGCATCTATATGCGAAATAAGCTGTTTGCTTTTGTCTAGGATAAAAAACCTTCAACATTTCTTGTGCATGACTTAAGATCACTGATGTATTTTTACCAGTCTGCCCAGTTTTGTCTGGTTAGGAAAAGTGTGCACATTCTTCTGCTATGGGAATATGTTTATACATCCTTTGCATTTTATCAAGTTTCATGACTGTAGGCAAAAGGAATTTAATGTATCAAGAGACATTCATAATCTAAAGACTAACTGATAATGTTTGCCAAATAAATAGGGAGGAAACACAATACAGTAACTCATTTAACCTTGCTTGGATGTCTCTGTTCAAAGACAAACTATAAGTATATAGCCTGTTGGTGCTTGCAAGATTTGTCACAGTTATCCCTGAAAAGTAGCAGTAAAGTATCAAGGATTTTTTTTTATCTTGAACATTTGTATAAGTTAAAACCACAAAATGTAATATATTTTTAGGAGATTTTAAAGTGACTGACCAACACATAATTAGTTAATCCATGATTTTCAAAATTCTCTTGTTCCCATCTTGGTACTGCCATATCTGCAGGGGTTGGACAATGAAACTGAAACACCTGGTTTTAGACCACAATAATTTATTAGTATGGTGTAAGGCCTCCTTTTGTGGCCAATACAGCGTCAATTCATGGTCCTCAAGAATGGTTCGGTAGTCCTTGGCAGTGACGCGCCCATCTAGCACACGTATTGGGCCATGGGAATGCCATGATATGGCAGCCCAAACCATCACTGATCCATGCTTCACTCTGGGCATGCAACAGTCTGGGTGGTACGCTTCTTTGGGGCTTCTCCACACCGTAACTCTCCTGGATGTGGGGAAAACAGTAAAGGTGGACTCATCAGAGAACAATACATGTTTCACATTGTCCACAGCCCAAGATTTGCGCTCCATGCACCATTGAAACCGACGTTTGGCATTGGCATGAGTGACCAAAGGTTTGGCTATAGCAGCCCGGCCGTGTATATTGACCCTGTGGAGCTCCCGACGGACAGTTCTGGTGGAAACAGGAGAGTTGAGGTGCACATTTAATTCTGCCGTGATTTGGGCAGCCGTGGTTTTATGTTTTTTGGATACAATCCGGGTTAGCACCCGAACATCCCTTTCAGACAGCTTCCTCTTGCATCCACAGTTAATCCTGTTGGATGTGATTCGTCCTTCTTGGTAGTATGCTGACATTACCCTGGATACCGTGGCTCTTGATACATCACAAAGACTTGCTATCTTGGTCACAAATACGCCATCAAGACATGTACCAACAATTTGTCCTCTTTTGAACTCTGGTATGTCACCCATAATGTTGTGTGCATTTCAATATTTTGAGCAAAACTGTGCTCTTACCCTGCTAATTGAACCTTCACACTCTGCTCTTACTGGTGCAATGTGCAATCAATGAAGACTGGCTACCAGGCTGGTCCAATTTAGCCATGAAACCTCCCACACTAAAATGACAGGTGTTTCAGTTTCATTGTCCAACCCCTGTATGTTTTACCATGGGGATGTGTTAAGGGTGGTGTGAAGTAGTGGTTTTTAACCAGACAAAAAGTTACATTGTTATCTCTATGGAAGAAAAAAACATAATCTTATTAGAATCAGGCATTTTTTTAGACATTCAATTTATGAAACTTAATTTTTATCCTGTCCTATGTATGTGATATTTTCTTTTTGTACTTAAAATTCGCCAGCATGAATTTATGGGCAGAAACCTGTGCAATCAGAAACTGAATCTGATTTACTCAGACTGAATCTGTATTTGTGTGATTTGAAATTAAATGCAATGGTTTGAAAATGAATTTCACTAAATTGAAACTGAATTGAAAGGTTTGAACCTGAATGGTTTGAAACTGAATTTCAAATTTCATTTTTCTTTGAAACTGTAGATCGGTCTATTGAAAATTCAGTTTGATTACTTTCACTTTAAGTTCTATTACTCAATTTCAGTTCCAAAATTGAGTTTTTGTGTCACACCCGGGTCATTGAAGCCACAGATTAAGCAAACACAGATTCACCGATTCACAGTGGCATCCTTTCAAGGTTGCATTTGTAAGCCAATTACGTCATGGTGAGGCGACGAAGGCTATCCAACTTCGAAGGCTCCTCCAAATGCGTTCCTCAGACCCTGTCCCTATACCCGCACTTCAACCCTTACATGCACTTGTACAAAGTAAACACTTCATAGAGGGGCGTAGGGTGTAGCAGCGCCGTAGAAATAGTCATATTTTCATACAGCTACATATTTTCCTCATTCATTTAAAAATTATTTAATTTTTAAATAACATTTTAATTCTGCTCATTTTCCATCTGTAATCTTTGGATATATTTTTTTTAAATACATAGGCAATAGATCTTTCCACGTAGTATAGGATGTAGATCCGAAGGTAAGTTTGATCAGAGCTCTTAACTGCTGGCACAGAATACAGTTATAGCATCCCATGCTAGCATGTGCTAGCATGCGGAGGAGATCAGAAAGAGCATTTATAATAGGTATTGTTACTTCTGTTTGGATTTTCCAATTATGATTTAGTAACCAGTAATCAGTTCATTATTATTTAATTACCAAAAGTCGCAGGAAAGAGTGAAAAAATTCGCTTTTTGCGTTATGTCACGCCTGAAGCCGTTCAACTTGACTGACACCACTGAGATGTTTGGAACTATTGAGAACTACATGAACCACGTGACCGCCTATCGGCGAGTTCAAAGAGTGTCGTAACTCTCTCTTTCTATGGCGCTGGGGTGTAGTGTGGGGGACAGGGTTGGAAGGATGGGTGCCCTGTCCCAATACCCGCACGGTGTGTATCCTCCCGCACGTAACCCGCACGGTGTGTATCCTCCGTGGCCCACCATGTCCCATGATTCATTGCGGGTTGAAGAAGATTGTTTAAACGGAAGTAGCATAGGCCCGAAGAGAGAAAAAAGCTGTAAATGAAATTGGTTTTATTGCACATTCTGTGACACAAAATGAATATTTTTATATGAGAATGTAAGCCTGAAATATCTGATTATGCACAAGTGCTCCGACGATTTGCCAACAGCAGCCGGGTCGCCTCGGCCGCTGTCAGCTGACCGGGCGGTTGAGGTGTGCTAAACCTCGAGAGAACAGCTGACCCCCGGCACATTGTTTTTAAACTCCCGCTAGGTTTCCCCATAGGGTGGAAGTTAAACACGGATACAATTCAGTCAGATGAAATCTAATGTCAATGTTTGCTTTATTCAATTAATTATAGAAATAAATGCAATTAAACATTGTCCCTAAAGTTAAAATATTAGCGTTTGAGTTTTACAAATTAAACAAACGTTATTTTTCACTACGGAGTTAGATTTTTATCTATGAACACAATAATTATTTTGAACATTTTAAATAGCTGAATAAACAAGATCATAAAATTCAATTCAATTCAGAAATACTTTATTCATCCCAATAGGAAATTAAATGTTTTTGTAGCTCATATTACGCAGGTTTCTTCAAAGCTGTTGTAGATGCTGATTGCTGTGGGCAGGAAGGATCTCCTGTAGCGGTCTCGCTTACAGCAGACCTGAAGAAGCCTCTGACTGAAGACACTGTTGTTGTACAATAGTCTCATGAAGAGGATGCTCAGGGTTCTCCATAATGTTCATTTTATGAAGAATCCTTTTTGCACACTGATCTCCAGAGGTTCTTGATGAGTCCCCAGAACAGAGCCAGCGTTCTATATTAGCTTGTTGAACGTTTTCAAATCTGTGATCTTCTTCATCCCTGACCACACATCTGATATTGTTTTGCTGGAGCTTGCTCTCCAGCTTCTTCTTGTACACCTTGCTGTCCTTTATCTTGACTTTAAGTTGCTTCTGTATACTCCTCAATAATTCCCTGGCTCCCTCTCTGAAGGCTCTTTTTTTCTTGTTTATCAAGTCCCTGGCTCTGATGCTGCTACCCCAGCAGATGATGGTAGAAGAGATCACACTCCACAATTGACTTATAGACGATATGCAGCATCTTGCTGCAAACACTGAAGGACCTAAGGTTCCTCAAGAAGTACAGTCTGCTCTGTCCCTTCTTGGAGACGGGTTCACAGTTGCATCTCCACTCTAGTCTGTTGTCCAGGTGAACACCGAGGTATTTATACTCCTCCACCACCTCCACGTCTTCTCCCATGATGGGAATAGTGTTTAGTGTATTCCTGTTTCTCTTAAAATCTACAATCATCTCCTTTGTTTTAATCACGTTCAAAATGAGATGATTGTTTCCCCACCATGCCCCAAAGCGGTCCACCACCTTCCTGTAATCAACTTCTTTTCCATCTCTGATCCACCCCACGACTGTAGAATAATCCGAGTATTTCTGCAGATGACAGGAGTCTGTCTTGTACTGGACGTCTGAGGTGTACAGAGTGAAAAGGAATGGTGAGAGTACAGTCCCCTGTGGTGCTCCTGTGCTGCTGACTAACTGGTTAGACTCACAACCCTTCAGTCTCACAAACTGTGGTCTGTTTGTCAGGTAGTCTTTGATCCAGGAGATTGTTGAGGCCTCCACCTGAGCCTTCTGGAGTTTCTGACAAAGCAGATCAGGTTGGATTGTATTAAATGCACTGGAAAAATCAAAGAACATGATCCTCACAGTGCTGCTGGCTTTGTCCAGATGACAGTGGGTTTGTTGAAGCAGGTGTATGATGGCATACACCTTGTTTATCAGGTCCTTATTGTCACTGGTTGTTATTGGGGAAGCAGCTCACCGTTCTGGTGGGGATGGTGTTATCCACACAGAAGTTTATATATTCGGTCATACACTCAGTCATGGCATTGATGTCCTCTCCATGTGGCTTGAACTGTGCGTCCAGGTCTGTAGCCTCAAAGCAACCTTGCAGGGCTTCTTCAGCTTCCTGTGACCATTTTCTCACAGTCCTCTTTGCCTCTGAACAAGGGGCCTATGTTTTGAGCAGAGAAAAACAGGATTGTGATCTGATTTGCCTAGAGGAGGTCTTCCTTTAGAGATGTATAAGTCCTTGACATTTGGATAAAACAAATCCAACGTTTTGTTTTTTCTGGTAGAGCAGCTGACAAACTGTTGAAACGTTGGAAGTGTAGCAGAGAGTGAAGCTTGGTTAAAATCACCAGACAGCTACTGCCGCAAATGCGTTGGAGTTAAGCAACACAACAAAATAGGATTATAAGCCATCAGGAATGTGTAAAGGGGTAAATAAAAACATGTTATTTACAGTGTAGACAGCGGTATTAACCCTCAGATTCCATTTGTTCAGCTTCACAGCTCTCTGCTTCACACTAACACTGTTGCTAGGCAACATAGGTTACGCTCAGGTAATGGCAAGATAAATGCAGATCGACATAACACCGGTGGCACACTATGCTATTCTGGTATGTTTAGCAAATAGCTACAGGTAGCATAAGTGTTACTGTTTGACCGATTCACATAACAAGCTGAAGTAGGCCTACACTGCATTGCTCCAGGTCAAAATGCGGTAAAGGAAGTTTAACTTGATGTGAGACGTAAATCGACGAATTTGTGTTTGAATAATCCATGGCTATCCTCAAGGACCCGCATGTGTGACAAAAAAACTGAATTTTGGGAACCTTTCGCCTGAAAGTTAAAGTAATCAAACTGAATTTTTAATACAACAAAATACATTTTCAAAGCAAATGAATTCAGCTTAAAATCAAATTTGGTGAAATAATTTTTCAAACCAATACATTTAATTTCAAATTACACAAATACAGATTCAGTCTGACCAATTCAAATTCAGTTTCTGATGGCACAAGTTTCTGTCCATAAGAATATACCGGAAAAAATACAACTGCAGAAATTCACCTGCAAAGACTTGCCTGCGAATGTCTGACCTTCTGGTGAAGTGCACCAAATTTAGCTGAGACAGGAAGTTTTAAAGTAATAAAGCTAACTCAATGATATAATCTAAATTGGGATATCATCATCAATAACTTTTCCAGCATCTAGTTACAGCGTTAAACAAAAGAAAGTAAAAGTTTACTAAAATGTCAAATGTGACCTTGTGTCATGTAAAATGAGGACGCTATAAAATTTGACATTTGTTTTAATCTAACTTAAAAAGTAACATTGAAAGGCTTTGATGTTTGCAGAACTTTAGGCAATAATATCACTGCTACTTTGCTGGTGCGAGTAATGCTTGTATTCGATCTGCTATACCACAATAAATTGAATTTGCTTTGGTTTCCACAGGGGTTTTAGAAACTATGTTGTTTCTCTGCTCTGTTGCCATCATGGCCTCATGTTCCATCTTTTCTCACATAAAAAAAAGAGGAGGAAAAAAAATCGATCCGCTAAGACAATCAAGGTGAAATTGATTTAGTTACAATGAAGCCAAGAGCAATTTGTGGACACCGCTGGGATTTTTTTTGTATTTGGCTCATCAACAAATATCACTACTCATCATTTGTGTTTCAATTCTTCAAATGTCAAGGGAGTTTGGCAGAGAGGAATGATTTGATGAGGAAAATGAACCAATCATCCATACAGGGAAAATAATATAACTGTCACGTTTGAAAAATGTCTCTTTTCATAGACTGGTGAGAAAATAGATTTTACAATTTAGTCTGAGGAAAAAAAAACACACTAGGACTTTTTCCTTTTTGTATTAAACATGATGGATACCAGAACATTTAAGCACAAGAGAAGGCAATAAATTAATATTTCCTGTTTAAATTATGCTGTAAAGCATCATCCTTTCCTTTTGGGATCATTATAGATCGGGTTCCCTGTGAGATTGTGGAAACAGAACAAGAAACACACAAAACCAATAATTTAAAATGCCATTTATATCACAGACCTTTCAACAATCTAATACAAATTCATACACAAACATGTCACCACCTAAAACCACATTTCTAATGCAATAAACAATCACCATATGAACAGAATTTTTTTTTGTTGGCTTGGCAGGGGTCATGGAGGGAGTTCACATGCTCGCAAACATCCAGCACACACACACACACACTGATATGAGAGCCTACATCATGATACAGCATTTGAGAGATGTAGCAGTAAAAAAAGGGCATGTGGAGGAAGGAGGTTACTTACAGTATACAGTAAGAAAATGGGACAGGTTACCATTCAGAGTGCACATGAAACACGGTTTATACAGTTAAGCCATCGCAACTCTTATATAAATATTCTTCATCCAAAAGTCAGTGCAGTGCCTTCTGCTCAGGCTCCACCTGGTGTTCCTCCTCGGCCTGCTTCACACCCAGTCTGTGCTAGACCTGGTCCACAAATTACTGATTTCACTTTACGGACAAACATTTTTTTTTTATCTTTGATTTTAAACTTTCTAAGTGGTTCCTGTGTCTGGTTTTCTTTTGCCACCCAGTACCTCAAGAGTCCAGCTGTGAAGTACAAGAGTTTGCTTTTTTTTTTTTTTTTTTTTTAACCAATAAGACAATAAAAAAAGGAGATCCACAAATTTACAAATGTCCACTTTGTTCTTTTCTCCTGAATTCCCTTTTTGTTCAAGAAAAAAAGAAGTCTGCAAATGACGTACTTCTACTGGATTCCCCGGAAGAGACACATCGCAAAGACCATGGCAAAAAGCTGGAGGAAAGAACAAAGAAAACGGTCAGATGATTTAATTATTTGAACCAAAATAGCTGAGGTAAATTTAATTTATGACTAAATAAATCTAATTACTCTAACTCACTGGAACATACTTTTAAATGTTACTTTATTATTTTACATATTTCTTTTTGTCGTTGGTCTTCATTGACAGAAAATGAATACAATTTCATCTGCATTTAGTGTCTCCTTTAACCGTGTTCACATGATCTTTAAAGATAAACTCTAGGTGCTTTTCAGGCAGATTTGTATGAATATACAGTCAGGTCCATTAATATTGGGACATCAACTCAATTCATATCTTCTTGGCTCTCTGAACCACCTCAATAGATTTGAAATGAAATAACCAAGATGTGCTTAAACTGCGGACTTTCAGCCTTAATTTGAGGGTATCTACATCCAAATCAGGTTAAGGGTGTAGGAATTACAACCGTTTGAATGTGCGCCTCCCACTTTTCAAGGGACCAAAAGTAATGGGCCAAAGTAACACTTAAAAATCAAAGTTTCCCTTTTCAATATTGGCCACAAATCCTCTGCAGTCAGTCACAGCCAAAAGTCTAGAAAGCACAAACGTCACCAGATGCTGGGTTTCATCCCTGGTGATGCTCTGCCAGGCCTCTACTGCAAATGGCTTTAGTTCCTGCTTGTTCTTGGCATTCAGCAGTGTAAATTCAATGTCTAAAAAATGTCTGATTTTAATGAGACCATTGTACTTCCATTTATCTCGTCTGATCAGAGCACTTTTTTCCGTGTGTCTGCTGCACTCCCTACATGGTTAATTGCAAACTGCAAATTGGAAGTCATATGGACGTTATTGGCCTGTCAATAAAGTCCAAATTTTCCCTTCAGTTTTGTTATCAGCAAGTGAAATGCATGCTCAGACGAATCCAGGTCAGGTGATTGACTTGGCCATTGAATAACGTTCCACTTCTTTGCCTTAAAAAGCTCTTTTGTGGCTTTCGCAGTATGCTTCAAGTTGTTGTCCATCTGCACTGTGAAGCAACGTCCGATGAGTTCGGAAACATCTGGCTGAATATGAGCAGATAATATTGGAACACTTCAGAATTCATCCTGCTGCTTTTGTCAGCAGTCACGTCATCAATAAATACAAGGGAACCAGTTCCATGGGTAGCCATACAAGCCCATGCCATGACGTTACCACCATGCTTCACTGATGAGGTGGCATGTTTTGATTCATGAGCAGTTCCTTTCTTTCTCCATACTCTTCTCCTCCCATCACTTTGGTACAAGTTGATCTTTGTCTCATCTATCTATAGGATGTTGTTCCAAAACTGTAAAGGTTTTTAGATGTTTTTTGGCAAACTCTAATCTGGCCTCCCTGTTTTTGAAGCTCACCAAAGATTTACATCTTGTGGTGAATCCTCTGTATTCTCTTTAATGATGTCTTCTCTTGATTGTTGACTTTGACACACATACGCCTACCTCATGGAGAGTGTTCTTGACCTGGTCTATTGTTGTGAAGGGGTTTTTCTTCACCAGGAAAATAATTCTTCCGCCATCCACCACATTTGTCTTCCGTTGTCTTCCGCATCTTTTGGTGTTGTTGAACTCACCGGTGTGTTCTTTGTTTTGATTTGGCCACACCTAATATTTTTGCTATCTCTCTGATGAGTTTGTTTTGATTTCACAGCCTAATGATGGCTTGCTTCACTGATGGTGATAGCTCTTTGAAACTCATTTTGAGAATTAACAGCAACAGCATGCAAAATGCAAATATCACTCTTGAAATGGACTCTGGACGTTTCATCTGCTCCTCATGAATGGAATAATGAGGGAAGAGCACACACCTGGCAATGGAACAGCTGAGCAGCCAATTGTCCCATTACTTTTGGTCCCTTGAAAATGGGAGGCCCCCATTATAACGGCTGCAATTCCTACACCTTTCACCTAACTTGGATGTAAATACCCTCAAATTAAAGCTGAAAGTTTGCAGTTTAAGCCCATCTTGGTTGTTTTATTTCAAATCTATTGTGGTGGTTTATAGAGCCAAAAACATGAGAATTGAGTCAATGTTCCAATATTTACTGACCTGACTGTACAGCGCCATGAAAAGGTAGTTGCACCCAAAAGTATTTTACATTTTGTCACTTTATGTCTAATGCAATTTTGGGGAGTTTATGTCCAGGATTCAGCAACCTTAACAAGCCAAAGAGTGATGTTTGCCTTCTGACCAGCTAAGTAAAATCTGTCCCCAAAGGCTACATGACCCATTTGAAAAAGATAACTTGTCATTTCTCATAAATATCTACTTGAGGAAAGTTCCATTGATTTTAAATTAAAGAACAGCTATTGTATTTCTCAGAAAGCTGGTAAACCAGCTGCTAAAGTTATGAAGAGGTGACTTGCAGTTCCAAACTTAGTGTTAAGTGACACTTTCAGTCCTATCAGCCTCAACTTGAGCTATCTTGCCCCAATAAAAAAAAAAAAAAAAACATCTCAAGATTTCCATGGTAGAGACATACCTACCTCAAAAGACTTTCATTCTAACTGTAACAAAAGGTACAAAGTATTGACTCAGGGGGTTGAATACAAATGCACAACACAGATTGCTGGGACTATGTTTCTATCCACCTTACATTTATGTGCTACTTAGTGTTGGTCACATGAAATCTCAGTAAAATACATTGAAGCTTGAAGGTTGTTACATTGTGGAAAATTCAAGAGTATGAATTCTTTCTAAGGCACTGCAAACCTAAGAGTATTAATCTGTTTTACTGTAATTAAGTATACACTTTAATGCTTTTTATAGCAACTGAATCTTGGCTTTAAAAAAAGAAAAATGTTATTTAAACAAAATATAAATAATCTTCATGTAATACCAAGCATCACCGCAAGATGGCGATCTGTCCACAGCCAGATTAGATTGCATTGACAAGTTAGTTGCCTCCAATTTATACACAATTCCAAATTTCTGAAACAGATATTCTGATCATTTGGGAGGCAGAAAAAATGCGGCACATTTTAAAAGTCCTTCCTACCTCAATGGTGAGCACTACAATAGCCATGGCTCCAGCAACGTAGATGTACAGCTCAAAGTAGTCGACCACGGCAGAGTAACAGCCCTGTGGACACACGTGGATGTCATATTCGGCAGTGAATCAATACGGTATAAATTTGCACAATTACAGAGATAGTTAAAGGAACATCACAGCTTCAACTGAGTGAGGCTGGGAACAAAGGCCCTGCTGAACGAGTGGGAAGCAGGGCCTGCAGCCTTTTAATGAGGGCTCTTTGTGTGAATAAGCAGTGCGAGCCACACACACTGAATATCTCTTCATTGTTCTGATGGCATGAAAAACAACAGGTGGAGGGAAAGGGCTGCTGTTAAAAATCTCCCTGTACCTGTTATCACTGTAATTACACTCAAGGCTCGCTTTGCACATATGAAATAACACATTCAGTGGGGAATTTTCAAATATTTCTATTCTCAATACGCTTTATTTTTATGTTCTTACCAGGCTTTATTTTTGAACTCATATATCCTCCATAAAAATCTCTATCATAAACATGTATGGACAGGCTCATCTATAAGCTGCCATCTGTGTGTTGCACATGACCTACCGTGACACCCAGACACAGAACAGCGCTAATAAGACATGGCAGAGTCAGACGGTCCCTGAATGCATTTATCTACTCTTTTCTGCTCTAATTAAGCCTGGAGGAGGTCTACCATGAGGCTGAGAGGGGAAAAGCGAAGAGGTTAACATAGATGATGCCAGAAGTTACCTTGTTATTGCGGAACATCATATTGCCTGTTAAGCACTGCTCCTGGCTGGAATAGACCCTCTCTCCGTTCTGAAGGATGCGCTGGCAGCAGGCTTCTGGCACCATGTGATTCTGGTTGATTAGCCTGAACAGGCTGTCCTTAAAATCCTCTGGGCTGTTCACTCCGCAGCAGTCAAACTGAAAAGGAGGAGAAGTTGTTATGCAGGGCACCTATTTGTGCAATGACCTGTGGTCAGCTGTGTGCAGGCGCTTACCGAGCATAAATATTGACCTAGACATAAAAGGTTTATCTTTAAAATAGCCAGTTAGCTCTGAGCCTGCATGCTTCTACAGACTGGCAGCACAGGGTGAGGTAAAAGCTACCGTGGTGTAAGCCCTTTGTTGCTCACCGTGGTCATGATGGCATTCCATGTGGAGGTGAAGACGTCGCTGTTGTTGTAGCCATAATAATGACTCTTCAGCTCCTTGGTGAAGTACTCTCGGGTCAGCTAAATCAGCAACCAGAAGAAACGGGTTAATAAAAGGGCCACTAAAGATGCATCAAACAAAGGTTCAATGAAGACAGACCAAACCAAACTTCTGTGGACACCATTGGCATCATGGATACTCATCTTCAACTGATACATGTGCAACAGGCAGGTCAGTTTACCTCAACATCTGATTGTACTATTTCATGTTATTGTAGTGTTCAAAGACAAATTCTATACAGATGTGGTCAGGTTATTGGTACTGGTAAAGGATATGCAGCTGACAGAGAGCTGCTGCAAAGAGTGGTATCTTGGAGTCAACAAGTCTCCATAACCATCAGACATCATGGTAAGTAGTTGTTTGGAAGAGATGCCTTTTTTGTCTTACCATCAGAAATGTAACAATGTGGAGTTTGCTACTATACTTTAACTAGAACTTTGTGCTTTGGTCAGATTAGGCTGTAGCCCCTTTCACAAAACTGGAGGGGGTCTACAATGAGGCTGTGTTTGTTAAAGGTCCAATGCTGCGAGGTGGCAGAAATAAACCTGCCTCTGTTACAGCCCTGATTTTGTGTGACCAGCCAGCGGCAGCAATGAAAAGCGAAAACAATATTTAGAAATCATTTCTTTAAGAAAAGTAAGAAGATAAGATATTTAATTTAAATATGAAGCATTTGCTCGGCCAACCACAGGATCGCTACACTGAAATCGTCCACCGTTACCACTTTGAAAAGAGTGGTAAATGGACTGAACTCATATAGCGCTTTTCCAGTCATACATACCGCTCAAAGCACTTTACACTAGAGCCACATTCACCCAATTGCACTCACTAACGCTCACACATTCATACACCGGTATGCAGATCGGTAGGCAACTTGAGGTTAAGTGCCTTGCCCAGGGGCACATCAACATATGGCAGGAGGAAGCTGGAATCGAACCCACAACCTTCTGACTGCAAGACGACTACTCTTCCTACGTCGCCAAACCTGTTGTCGTGCCAAACTGTTGGGATCATTTCTAAAAGTTTACAGCTGTGTGGTATATTGTTGTCTCCATGTGTAATTTCCGAGTGGTCAATAGGAGCTCAGAGGCAGCTTGTCTCCAGGTGAGACTAGTATAAAAAGAAAGGATGAATATGAGAGAAACACCTAATACCCACTGTAAAGAAAAGTGAAGCATATGTAATGCTGTGGGTCTGTTTTTCTTCTAAAGGTCCCAGAACCACGTTAGAGAGCATGACATGATGAACTCTTTCAAATACCATGTTTAAAAGAAATATTTGTCACCACTGGGTCTTTCAACAGGATAATAGTTCAAAACATAAGGCAAAATCAACATAGAAATATGCTTCAACAGAAATAAAATGAACCGTGTTTCCTGAGCTTCTCGGTTCTCCAACATATATCCTGTACCTAACCTGGGTGTTGAGCTTAAAGAATAGCACACGGAGAGAACCCAGGATAATCTAGAGAAATGGTGCAAAGGTCCATCTCTCTGTATGCTCCAACCACGTGAAATGTTATAGAAAAACACTAACTGCTGACACCAGGGCTACTAACTGGTAATTTTGTTAAAAAATCCTAACATGAATTTGTTTTGGCAACAGAGGAAAGCTAAATTAAAGCCTGGATTTTCCAAACATATCCAATGTGAGATTTTGTCATGGAAATAAAAAAATTTATTTCAAATTTTCTACCAGGGACAGCAATAAATTTGTTCAGAAAAAGGTCCTATTTTGGCCACTGTAGGAGTGGAAAACAATTAATACCTTTTCTGTTGACAACATGTATTTGAACTATAGTGGGGCCCTGGCTGTGAAAAGCCTCCCTAAGAACACCATGAGGAGTCTATGAGTCTAATACAATAGTAAAAATGATTCATGTTGATGCAACATCAGCTGGGAAAAGAACATTTTAGAGAGGAAAGTGAGTTCTTCAGAAAATCGCTACTCTGCTTTGGCCCAGAGAGTCGGTGAACACATTGTTGGCTGTCAGCCTGCATCAAAGGTTATGAAGGTATCTAGTTTAGAAAAGGAAAAAATCATGCAGGGATTTAAACTGCCATCTCTGGTGTTGTAGTAGTTATTGATGTATTTTCTGTACTTTGAATGTACTTTGAATACAGTGGGAATGCAAAAATAATGCCAAGAAAATTTGTAAGGTCAAAAAGTAGGATGTGTTTTGACTCCCAGCACCTTTGGACACTTCTTTAAAGAGAATTAATCCTTTTACTAATGCAA
This sequence comes from Girardinichthys multiradiatus, assembly GCF_021462225.1. Taxonomy (NCBI): domain Eukaryota; kingdom Metazoa; phylum Chordata; class Actinopteri; order Cyprinodontiformes; family Goodeidae; genus Girardinichthys; species Girardinichthys multiradiatus. Next base: position 22,437,929 of record NC_061795.1, on the reverse strand, counting down.
CTTACATGCTCCCGGAATATGAAGGCAAGGATGGCAGCCGCCAGCTCTGCTAAGAAGATGAGCAGAATGAGCATGAAGAACTGTAATAAGACAAAATAACACAAAAGCAGATGGCGGGTGAGTCAGAAGAATTGCACACAGGGTTCTTGGAAAAAAAAAAATCACACAAGATTTCAGGTACAAAGGTACCACTTCTCTTTTGGATGTTTCAAACTCCAAAAACTGACAGAGAAAATACCAAAGTACAAAAAAAAAACATAATAGGAAACATTTCTATGGACTCACAAAGAGGAGCAGACACTTGTTTTCACGAATGGCTCCACAGCAGCCCAGGAAGCCCAGGAGGAAGAGCATGCCTCCCATGCCCAAAATGATGTAGACACCAGTGAAAAGTAGCGGGTTGGCTGCTACGATTTCCCTGAACCCTGTGGGGTCCACCAGCACCCACACTCCCACTCCCAGGAGGAATGAGCCCCCCAGCTGAAGGAGACAAAAAAGAAAAAACTCAATATAGAAAAAACAAAATCCCACACAATATTCAACAATAAGTACTGCATTGGAAATATCTTTTTCATGACAATAGTCATGGGCAGCTTAGTGGTGTCAAGCATGGTTTGAAAAACCTGGTTTCAAAAAATGTTTAAAGCAAAGAAAAGGTAAGACAGAAATCCTTTCATTGAGATGTCAGAGAAAGCAAAATCAGAGTTTTTTCATTTTCTCTGTCTAAAATTGGCATACAACAACCCAGCGATGCCCCTCCTTCCCATGTTACTGCACACTCCCAGTCAGCTGGCTAAAAAGAAAGCAACTATACAGGTCCTTCTCAAAATATTAGCATATTGTGATAAAGTTCATTATTTTCCATAATGTCATGATGAAAATTTAACATTCATATATTTTAGATTCATTGCACACTAACTGAAATATTTCAGGTCTTTTATTGTCTTAATACGGATGATTTTGGCATACAGCTCATGAAAACCCAAAATTCCTATCTCACAAAATTAGCATATTTCATCCAACCAATAAAAGAAAAGTGTTTTTAATACAAAAAACGTCAACCTTCAAATAATCATGTACAGTTATGCACTCAATACTTGGTCGGGAATCCTTTTGCAGAAATGACTGCTTCAATGCGGCGTGGCATGGAGGCAATCAGCCTGTGGCACTGCTGAGGTCTTATGGAGGCCCAGGATGCTTCGATAGCGGCCTTTAGCTCATCCAGAGTGTTGGGTCTTGAGTCTCTCAACGTTCTCTTCACAATATCCCACAGATTCTCTATGGGGTTCAGGTCAGGAGAGTTGGCAGGCCAATTGAGCACAGTGATACCATGGTCAGTAAACCATTTACCAGTGGTTTTGGCACTGTGAGCAGGTGCCAGGTCATGCTGAAAAATGAAATCTTCATCTCCATAAAGCTTTTCAGCAGATGGAAGCATGAAGTGCTCCAAAATCTCCTGATAGCTAGCTGCATTGACCCTGCCCTTGATAAAACACAGTGGACCAACACCAGCAGCAGACACGGCACCCCAGACCATCACTGACTGTGGGTACTTGACTCTGGACTTCTGGCATTTTGGCATTTCCTTCTCCCCAGTCTTCCTCTAGACTCTGGCACCTTGATTTCTGAATTACATGCAGAATTTGCTTTCATCTGAAAAAAGTACTTTGGACCACTGAGCAACAGTCCAGTGCTGCTTCTCTGTAGCCCAGGTCAGGCGCTTCTGCCGCTGTTTCTGGTTCAAAAGTGGCTTGACCTGGGGAATGCGGCACCTGTAGCCCATTTCCTGCACACGCCTGTGCACGGTGGCTCTGGATGTTTCTACTCCAGACTCAGTCCACTGCTTCCGCAGGTCCCCCAAGGTCTGGAATCGGCCCTTCTCCACAATCTTCCTCAGGGTCCGGTCACCTCTTCTCGTTGTGCAGTGTTTTCTGCCACACTTTTCCCTTCCCACAGACTTCCCACTGAGGTGCCTTGATACAGCACTCTGAGAACAGCCTATTCGTTCAGAAATTTCTTTCTGTGTCTTACCCTCTTGCTTGAGGGTGTCAATAGTGGCCTTCTGGACAGCAGTCAGGTCGGCAGTCTTACCCATGATTGGGGTTTTGAGTGATGAACCAGGCTGGGAGTTTTAAAGGCCTCAGGAATCTTTTGCAGGTGTTTAGAGTTAACTCGTTGATTCAGATGATTAGGTTCATAGCTCGTTTAGAGACCCTTTTAATTATATGCTAATTTTGTGAGATAGGAATTTTGGATTTTCATGAGCTGTATGCCAAAATCATCCGTATTAAGACAATAAAAGACCTGAAATATTTCAGTTAGTGTGCAATGAATCTAAAATATGTGAATGTTAAATTTTCATCATGACATTATGAAAATAATGAACTTTATCACAATATGCTAATATTTTGAGAAGGACCTGTATTTTTTCCTTGCTTACAAATAAGATACTGGCTGTTTGGAAATGTTTCCAGTTGCTTAAAGCACAGACAGTTACGGTCTGGAAACTAAAGGAGCATCACCTGTCACTCTTATAAAGGTAAACTGGCATTAGAGATGCACCTTTCAGAATTATATGGCTGATTTCTTAGAGCTTAAAGCTTTGACCAGCTGGTAACAGTGTTGGGCCAAGAAGAGAAATGTCAATGAACTGCCGACATGTCCAGACATGTTTCCTTTCAAATAGCTTCTTCCTATACTTCCTCGGACTTCATTTTCTCAACATCGCACTTCAACCCCAAATCTTCTTCAGTAGCAGCATCCAAACTAAAGTGGAATGCTGTCACTGGGACCAGGTAGTACAGGTGGAGTTTACTGATGAAACAAATGTTAGATTTTTGAGCTTCCAAACACCAGATCACCAATCAGGGCCAATCAAGTTGAAAACATTTTGGTGAATGTCTAGTTGGCGATCTAGGAACAGCATGTCTGTTCTTTAATGCAAAGCCATGAGCACTTCCACTGAAATTTCTTTTTCCTCATCCTAATAATAAGGACATTCACACCCAAAGCCTGCTCTCCAATCATTTTCGGACTGATATCTCTGTCGAATCTGTCGTATATATTTTTGCTGCAGCAACAAATGATCAGTCTGGCATCATCCATTGTACTGTGTGACAGAAGTTACCGTCATCTCGAGTTCCACAGGCTGAGTTGCTCCATTCTCAGTGCTTTTGTAATGGTGAGTACCCTGCTTCAAAAACTCCCCAACCGGCTCAATGCACCATCCTCCCTCACTAAAATCCTATCTACCTCCGCCACGGAGTGACTCATGTGATTAAGAAAAGTAGATAATGAGGTAAGGGGGAGAAGATTGGAACCTCCAACATTTCTAGTGCAATCCTCTCCTTCCAGTAGTATAAAATACACAAATTCCTTAGCTCAAGGGAAATAGGGAATGATGAGTACTGGAAACCATTTTCAGAGCTTTGGAATTAAAAAAAAAAAAAAAAAAAAAAAGCTGTAAAAATAAATGGCGCTAGCTGCAGAGATCATTCTCTGCTCTACTGGTTACGTTATCACCCCAGCCTTGAACAACCACATGTGAGCAGAGTCTCTAAACGGTTTGGATGCGCCTAATAAAGCAGGAGAAGACGCAAACATACCCGCTCTGACCCTCCCCCACCACTGTTGGAGGGCTCAGACTAACGGGATTACCCTTGATTGTTTTATCAAAACTGATAAACTCAGGTGTCAGTCACAAACTCCATATGGCACAGTGTGCCTCAGATGTGTGTCAGCACACTAAAATTTAATCAAAAGAGAATTTGATAGAATCAAGATTGCTTCATCTAATGAAATGCAAATGTGGGTCCATTAAATCAGTTGGGCATAGAGCAGTTAGAAGCACATCTTAAATCATTAGACTGACACTAACTTCAGAGGTTGCCAGGTTGCCAGTTTATTTAAGAAAGAGATGAAAAGTACTTACAAAGATGAGAAAATTGAAGACAAACATGAGGTACTTGATGCAGCTGAGACAGTCCCCCTCCATGGTTGTCCCCCGAGCTGAAGCCTCTCCCTGCCCCTGAAAGAAAAAAGCAGAAATGGTGCCACATAAATCCTGCTGCATGCTGACAGTATTCCCATCTTCCTGCATATTGGATGGTTATTAGGTTCATGGTGAGCAATAATGCTCTACGTGGACCTGGTTACATTTTTATGAGTTCTACAAAACACAGAACACAAACTAATAAAGCACTATTAGCTGGTTTGCTTTAAATTCAAATCATAATTTTCCCTCCTAAAGTGTGCTTTGCCAGATTTAACCTCTAAACGGCCTCGAAAGAAATGAAACCCTTTGGCAACAGAGTTAACCAATATCATGATATCCATGTGCATTCTGGAGATATTTATCTCCTGAATGTAAAAATGAATTAAAATTAAGTCAGATAGCTGATTCTGTATCAGCAATCTGCGGCTGTTGACATATGGTGTGATTCGCCTATTTGATGCTGTTCAATCTCTTAGTCTTTTAAGGACCTAATTCCTGATTGAGTCTCCTTGTGCGATAACTGAAAGGGGATAGCCTTTACTTCAGAGCATCTTTTTGTTGATGTAATGAAGGGCAGGAGCTCCTGTGCACCCATCAGCTAACCCCCCCACCTGACATAAACACACTTTACTTGATGAAGGTCTGTCTTTAAAGCACTCGTAGATAATGAAGGACACATCTACTGCCTTAGGGGACAACATGGCAGTGTCTGTATCCCTGACCCTGCACACGTACATAAAGTCAGCTACAAACTTCCGACAAAGTCTGAGAAAAAGTTTGTTTTTAGTTGAGGTTTATATTTGACTTAAACTATTTCAGCAACAGCACTAGTGCTAAAATTAAACTTAATGCTAAAGGCAAACTAGCCTCTTAACCCTGAGTCTGTCGCAGGCATTGAATGGCACATTTTAGTTGTGGCTGTCAGGAAATAACCCTAAATGTCACATTATTTGAATAAATATCTGTTTCCAGACGTGGCTAATTTTGTGACAGAACTAATGCTAAAGTAAAAGTTGCTAGCAAGCCGAGCGCTTCAACCCTGAGGCAGTTCTCGTTAACAGCAAATCTTAACTGTGGTTTCCAGGGAAAAGGTTCACATTACACCTTGTTAGAATATATTGGAAATTGTTCATACAATTTCAGCAATGTTTTATGCTTTAATCAAAAAACAGTTTTTATTATTTTTTTGTAACATGGTAGGACCAACAAGAAGAGCAAAATGATCTTGATAATTAGTTAGAAATCAGCTTATTTAGTGAATTTAAAAAAAAATGTGTTTGTTTAGGTGTGTTTATGTTGTTAAACTTGCATCTTTTATAAACAGGAATACTGATTAAACTCACCAAGTTCAAATGGATGCAAATTGTTACACCATTTACAGGTCCTTCTCAAAAAATTAGCATATTGTGATAAAGTTCATTATTTTCCATAATGTCATGATGAAAATTTAACATTCATATATTTTAGATTCATTGCACACTAACTGAAATATTTCAGGTCTTTTATTGTCTTAATACGGATGATTTTGGCATACAGCTCATGAAAACCCAAAATTCCTGTCTCACAAAATTAGCATATCATTAAAAGGGTCTCTAAATGAGCTATGAACCTAATCATCTGAATCAACGAGTTAACTCTAAACACCTTCAAAAGATTCCTGACGCCTTTAAAACTCCCAGCCTGGTTCATCACTCAAAATCCCAATCATGGGTAAGACTGCCAACCTGACTGTTGTCCAGAAGGCCACTATTGACACCCTCAAGCAAGAGGGTAAGACACAGAAATAAATTTCTGAACGAATAGGCTGTTCCCAGAGTGCTGTATCAAGGCACCTCAGTGGGAAGTCTGTGGGAAGGAAAAAGTGTGGCAGAAAACGCTGCACAACGAGAAGAGGTGACCGGACCCTGAGGAAGATTGTGGAGAAGGGCCGATTCCAGACCTTGGGGGACCTGCGGAAGCAGTGGACTGAGTCTGGAGTAGAAACATCCAGAGCCACCGTGCACAGGCGTGTGCAGGAAATGGGCTACAGGTGCCGCATTCCCCAGACCTGGGCTACAGAGAAGCAGCACTGGACTGTTGCCCAGTCGTCCAAAGTACTTTTTTCGGATGAAACCAAATTCTGCATGTCATTCGGAAATCAAGGTGCCAGAGTCTGGAGGAAGACTGGGGAGAAGGAAATGCCAAAATGCCAGAAGTCCAGTGTCAAGTACCCACAGTCAGTGATGGTCCGGGGTGCCGTGTCAGCTGCTGGTGTTGGTCCACTGTGTTTTATCAAGGGCAGGGTCAATGCAGCTAGCTATCAGGAGATTTTGGAGCATTTCATGCTTCCATCTGCTGAAAAGCTTTATGGAGATGAAGATTTCATTTTTCAGCACGACCTGGCACCTGCTCACAGTGCCAAAACCACTGGTAAATGGTTTACTGACCATGGTATCACTGTGCTCAATTGGCCTGCCAACTCTCCTGACCTGAACCCCATAGAGAATCTGTGGGATATTGTGAAGAGAACGTTGAGAGACTCAAGACCCAACACTCTGGATGAGCTAAAGGCCGCTATCGAAGCATCCTGGGCCTCCATAAGACCTCAGCAGTGCCACAGGCTGATTGCCTCCATGCCACGCTGCATTGAAGCAGTCATTTCTGCAAAAGGATTCCTGACCAAGTATTGAGTGCATAACTGTACATGATTATTTGAAGGTTGACGTTTTTTGTATTAAAAACACTTTTCTTTTATTGGTCGGATGAAATATGCTAATTTTGTGAGATAGGAATTTTGGGTTTTCATGAGCTGTATGCCAAAATCATCCGTATTAAGACAATAAAGGACCTTAAATATTTCAGTTAATGTGCAATGAATCTAAAATATATGAATATTAAATTTTCATCATTACATTATAGAAAATAATGAACTTTATCACAATATGCTAATTTTTTGAGAAGAACCTGTATATTAGTAATATTCAAACAGTTTATTTTACCAGAGTAGTTTGAAACTCCTAAACCTATTTTCCCACAATTGATGTGAGTTTGTCTTGCTGAAATACAGAATTCTTAATTGAAGTGGTTGTTGTCCGTATGACAAAACAGTTTGCCCCAAACCCTGTATGCGTCAGTCAGCATTAATTGTGTTTTCACATCTGAGTGAGTTGCCCACGCCATGTGCACCAATGCCCCCATCCTCCCGCATCCCACCATCACAGATGCTACCTTTTGATGTGTGCACTCTTTTGATCTGTCCATCTCCAATTAAGCCTAAAGAATGCAGTATCCATGATTGTTTATACTCCTCCTTCAAATGGTAGAGGTGTAAATTAGCTTTCTGCAGACGAACTGATGAATATTGTTCACTGATAGCAATTTCAGAAGTCTTTTTAAGTGATGTATTGTTGTTCAAAGATTTGATCTTGTCACTGTTTCACACTGGCAAACATTATACAGGAACTGTTAAAGTATTTGCCAAGAACTTGCCAGATGAAGTTTTTCCAAACTCTTCTGATTTAGCCTTTCCTGTTTTCTTTGACTTGTCATCTTAACTGTTTTTCCATTTGCCTAATCAGGTTATTGACCTCAAATCTACAATTTCTGTGCATATACTTCTTGAAGAGCGCTAACGTAGTTTTTCACTGTCTTGCCCTCCTACAAACACTGTTAGCATTTAGTCAATACTGGAGACATCTTTATCATGGTTGCTATAAATCAAGCATTTTGAAGCAACATACTGATTAACACCAATATTTAAAAACTCCTGAACACTTTGAGTACAAAAATTCATAAAATTATCATAAGCAAACTTTTTCCCAAAAAATGGCTCATTGGAGTTTTAAACTTCAATGTTTCTTACCCAGTTCCAGCACTAATGTTTGGAATTAAATATATTGTGTGGAAACATTTAGTTGTTTTTTTTGTTAAGTTTGCATTTTAAATCACATTCAATCTATGGTGGAAATGTTTTTTTTTTAAGCTAACTTTTATCAATTAAATCAATCAATATTTTACCGTCGCCAGAGGCTAACCGACTCTGCTTTGTACGTATTACTTATCTGTTGTTTCACAGAGGTAGCAAGATCTGAGATTTTGTAACAAGCAGATCAAAAAGCGGCTTCTCAAAGGAGTTGTAATAGATTTAATAACTCTCCACTGGAAGCCTCTAAATAGAAGAAGAAAATAAAATGACTTCTTTTATTTTTTTTTGTCAGTACTTTTTCTGTGAGATGTTATCTTATAATGATCAGCCAGTCTTTCCACTTCTTAATGCACTCTGGGTAATCTCTCTGCCACTCTGCAGCAGCACTGACACCTGGGTTATGATCAATGCCCAGACTGATTCCTGTCCATTCCTGAAGCGGCTCTGCTGTTACTCAAATATGATCTCACTGTGACACATTCACTTTAATCCTACACACAGACATTTACTTTGGAGGTAAAAAAAACCAAAACAAAACATTTGTCAAACAGCTGCTTTCAATCTAGCAGTCCCTGGGTTTTCCTACAACAGAGAATTGAAATTGCCTAAATTATTAAGTAGAACAAAAGCCTCATCTTTGTCTGGTCTTTTCTTCTTTTAGTGTTGCATGCTTGCATTGGTTTTTAACTAACCGTCTAATCTCGATGTGTTTTAAGCTACAGAGAAAGCTTTTTTTTTTTTAATCTCATCTTGTTTAAGTTGCCATGGCAATCAAACTGATTCAATCTAAAGATACTAAGACTCTCTTTGTTTTGTTTTGGGCTGATTTAACATATAATGAGAACTATTACTTTCCGCAGCAACCAGAGGATTTATTATTTTTCCCATGCTACTTTTGTCCCATGACTAAGGAAACTGATTTAGAGTAATGGTTAAATGCTTTCTGTAAATCATAATGATATGCTTAGGTATTGATTACCCTCAGAGTGGTACTCTGAGAGCTACCAACCACCTCATTGACTGAGATGGGTTTTAATTAACTCCATCCTTTTCTAGATCCAGCTAAAAGACCTAATGAGGTCACAGTAGGTTTTAATTGAGATCTGCATAAATTACTGTCTCGCGGAAAAGCGGGTGAAATGGTCCGTTCTGTCAATCCCTGGGCCTTAAGAGAGTAAACTGTATTTTCCACAGCAGGGGATGAGAAGATGGGCTGCTGGAAAACCTCTCAAGGCATAGCTCAATTTTTATAACCACAAACAAAATGTCTGATCTCTTTTCCAGCTTCACCCATTCTCTCTGCACTTCCATCTCAGGGTCAGCCCAACAGTGAAATGTGGAGCCAATTCTCTTCTGTGCATTAAAATTCATTGCTTAAGATTGCTTTTACTGTATTTGCCTAGCAAGGCTCCCAGTACAAGGTGGAAACCAGCACCGTATAAATCAAACTGCCACAGTGAAAGTGCAGAATAAACAAACTGGCCTTTCCCATGTCTCCCATAAGACTGCAGGCCCTCATCGATCACAGTCAAGCCTTAGAGATCAGACAATTAAGTCTTGGAATATTCTGCAGATTCTGTTATCTGGAAAAGGTTTAGACTTTTTACACCTCAGGAACTGCAGCCTTGCAACAACACACAAAGGTTGCGAGTGTGCTGCTATGCAAAATGCATGTATTTGTGTTTCTATGGACTGACAAATTTTGGATATTATAATTAACCATCACACAGAGCAGCAGGAAATGCTGTGCTGATGACATTAGAGAAGTGTTTTCTTAGAGAGAAATTCTGCATGTCATTGATGTGACAATTTAACTGCAGTCATTGGCCTGAGGTACCCTGTAAAAGCCAACTCAATATGCATCAACTGCTTCTTCTGTTACTGACATCATTAAATGCTGTACGGCTCAAAGAATCCCTTTGTTCACTCTTAGAGATCCCTAGCAAGCTTGGGCTGTGGACCTCGGAATAGTGGTGTTTGATGGCGGATTAATGAAAACCGAGAAACCAAATCAACCTTACGATACCAACAGAAGCCAGTGCTTTGTAATGAGGACAAACCCATTCGACCTACATTCTTCCCAGTGGGAGCATTTTTGAAGCATTGCTCCGAGGATTTTTCCATTCCTGTCTTACACAGCAAGAACTGTGTTCTCTATGCATTCACCAGATCAACAGTTATGGTTGTGTCCTTTCATTCTAACAAAAAAGACATAACAAAGAAAACAACACTGACTACAGAAAACATGCATATTTAAAATATAGACCCTTACTTGGTTTATTCTGAAAATTCCCCTATGGAAGCAGTTAGAGATGCACCAAAAAATTGCATGGCTGGCTGAACATCGTCCAAATGGTTAATAGAGCTCTTATAACTGCATACTCTTATTTATATATACTTTATGGAAGAAATCAGAACGTCGCCTCCAGAAAGTGTCATGTTGTCAGTGTACAGCCTGTGCAGCTTAAATGTCAGATTGAAATATATGCTGTTTCCATCTTCCACTACAGAAGAATGTTTATAAGTATCACATCATATTAAGTCATTTCCAATCAGTTTTTAGCACTCAAATTACATATAATTTTTTTTCTGCACATTTATAAATATTACCACAATAATACAACTGCAAAAAATGATGATATTAGTTTATATTAATTCACATAAGGCTGTAAAGGAGTTTCAGTTTATTCTTTCTGACATCTTTTCACTTTTCAAAGGCTTTCTTGTGGTTATTATAAATTTTTAACTCTAAATCTAAAATTAGACCACACTTAGACCAGGCGCTTTTGGTTGATCTACATCATAATCATACATTTAAATTATGGCTACAAATACATCATTGACTCATGTCTACATGTACCTTCAACATTGAAATAAGGTGTACTGCTCAGTGAGCAGATGCTAGAAGGGCTGTGCGTATTACAGTAAAGTTGCTCCGTTTTATTTTGAGCTTTAAACCTTTGTCTGCCATGGAATATGGAGGATTTGGAAATGTCGGGACGCTTATAGGAATCTCTGAGTTTAGAAAAGGGTCTATATTCTGCAGGGGAATGTTTCTTAGAGTCTTTACATCAAGTACGACATGGTGTTGAGGTGTTTCCAAACACCATCATTCTGACCAACATTTTAAAACAGTAGTATAACAGTAATAAAAACTAGAAACTTTCGGAAGAAATTTAGACGGGGCCTGCCTCTTGGTGCGTTTTGCTCCGACCAGAGCTTGCTATTTTTTATTTATTTCATTGTCTATGCTATTATCAGCTTAAAATATTACTAGTGACTCTGGAAGACTGAGGCTTTTATTTTGAAATTTTCAGTAAGCCTTATTTTAAAAGGCCAACAATGGGTGAGCTCCAACATTAGTGTGAAGCCCAGTCCTGAAATGATCTATTGTTTAACATGCAACGGCTTTTATTTTGTAGAGCATGTTTTGTCTTATTTTGAAAGTCCAGCATGGTTGTCACTTCAGGTCTGGGTTAGTTCCATTAGTTATATAGATCCTGCTTGCTATTTAAAAATCATTAGGAATGCTATTATAAGCTTAAAAAATCATTAGTAAGTATGGAAGGTTGAGGCTTTTATTTTGAAAGTTTCAGTAAGCCTGTTTCAAAGGACCAGCATAGTCCCATTCCCATCACTGGGGGAGCTCCAACAGTAGTGTGAAGCCCACTCCTGCAATCATCTATTGTTTAAAGGCTTTTATTTTGTAGAGCATGTTTTGTCTTATTTTGAAAATCAAGCATGGTTGTCCTTTCAGGTCTGGGTTATATCTATTAGTTATATAGAACATGCTTCCTATTCTAAAACCATTGTGTATGTTATTATAAGCTTTAAATAATCATTAGTAAGCATGGAGGGTTGATGAAAGAAATTGCCCTTTAGGGTCAATCACTGTTGTGTGGATGTTGAAACAGCAGTACATGCACAAAATGGCCGCCATGTCGTTGCCTCCTATGAAGATGGACAAAGGGTTAGGGGTCGGGTCAGGTTTAAGCCATAGAAATGAATGAATATCAATGAAAGTCAATGCAAAGTCCTCAGAAAGATAGTAATCCATGCATGTGTGTGTGGGTGTGTGTCTGTGTGTGTGTGTGTGTGTGTGTGTGTGTGTGTGTGTGTGTGTGTGTGTGTGGGTGTGTGTCCCAGTGTGAGACACAGAGAGGCAGAAAGAAAGACAGAATCCCATCCAGACATATACAGTAGGAGATACACAGAGCTATAAATAGAACAGTGAGGAATGAATCAGCCAATCAGCAAAGAGCATCAGTGTAACTTGACACCTGCTGTTTCTCACTCACGCAGCACCTCTCTCTCTGTCTCCCCTGGTCTAGGCTTTATAACATGGAGGCGCATGCTCCCGAACAACTGGCCATAACTCTGAAACAGTAGGGGCGATCGATGTCATTCTTGGATCGTTTTTATCAGAACGGACAGGGGAACATTAATATTCATCCTTTATTTTTGAAAATATAATAATAAAGGCACAACACTAGGTGAAAAGAGATGGAAAATGGAGAAAAAGGCAAAAATTCCTGAACATGCTCCCGAACAAAGTCTAATATCTGGGAATCCGTACATGGTATTTGAAATTTTTGTAAACTGTGGGCGACAGCTATCCCACGTCCCCAATCAAGGAGATTTTCATAGCTCTATGTCATTCACAGTATAAAATATGATTATGGAAATAAATGGTGTCACTCATGGATTACAGGTCAATCTACTGAGTCTTGGCGATCGAGGTTGTTTTGACAGAAATCTATGAGACTTAGAACAATTTTGAAATTATTGTGTGAAAGCAGAGGCCCGGCACTACAATCTGACCGAAAATTGTGACTGTAGAGCGAAATATGTGGCCGTGAGTGCCAGTTGAAACTCATTTTTCCTGAAAAAATCCCCTCTTTCTACACTCTAGTAACTGCCATCTCCACTGTTAAGAGTGTGATTTTCTCTCAAACTTTGTGTCGCTTGGAGTCTAATTTTAGAGAAACCGTAGCAGTTATCAACAAACCGTTTTCATTTCTGAAGAGCCGGCGGATTTTCCTACAAACTGAAAGTCAAACTGTGTTTCTAGGTGAAAGTATGGCGATACAGTAGAGCCTCCAAAACAGTGAATTTTGAGGATTCCTTCGCCCCTGACTCCATTCATTCCTATGGGATTTTGGGGGTGGTTTTTCGTTAATTACGTCGCCATGGTAACTCGAAACGCCAATAAAAGTAATAGCACACCTCTCGGGACCGAGCCGGTCGTTTTGATGTATATATATTGTGGGGGTGCGCGCTGCGGTTCGGGCCGCATTAATCTGGACGGAAGAAAAATAATAATAAAGAGTCCAGTTTAGAGGTGAATAGTAATAGGTGCCTCCTATGCATTGCTATGGCAGGCCCCAAAAAGGCCCTTGTCCATTGGTACTGATTGGTTGAAGGAGGCATTGTAGTTATGCATTACATTGTTACTCAGAGGTAACAATTTAAAGATTGAAATTCATAAAAATCTATAATAGTGAGAAAGTCATAGGTTTCTCGTTAATGCTGACCTCAACATCCAATATGGGTGCTTTACTTCTAAAATTTAGGGATCCCTGAATTAAAAAAAACTGTTTATGAGCATTTCTGATAATTCGTATCTCATTAGATTTTTCAGAGTGTACTTCACCTCCTTTAGTATGTTGCTACAGTGTTTGATTGTACACATTGCAGATAAATACACAGTTAGTTACTGTATTGCTAAAAATAACTAGCGTTGTTACTGAGCTGGAACTCCCCCTAGCTGTTTCTGGTTCATCCACTACATAAGGCTATTTGTTCGTATTTACCTTGCGAATAATTAATGCCAAAATTTCTTCTGAGTACCATTAAATGCAGCCCAAGTACCATGAGTGGTACTTGGGCTGCATTTTGAGATCCATTGACCTAGGGAATAAACACAGAGAGTAAGATGTACTGTTAGTAATGCTAGCTGCAGTAATTGTGCTAATTGCCAACATAAGATGCTTCAGACACTTTAAAACTTAAAATTATTTTTGTCTTTATTTAAAAACAGTAAGTCTTTGTTTTACAGTGACTGTTCTCTCACCCACAGTGTGACGTCGCCTCTGGTACTAATATAATTTAATTACCACTCAGCAGAAAAGCTAGAAAAAAAAAACATTCTGAATGCTGTTAACACAACAAACCTCATTAGATATTTGCAAGTCAAAAAAGTGGAAATAAGGTAATGGTTACAAATCTCTGATCAGTGCAGTTCCTGGTACAATTAAGTAGATGAATCCATATGCCTCCGCTCCACAAGCCACTCCCTGGATAAATGGATTACATTGACAAGGACACCCTGTCTGCACCATCCACATGACCAGTCTACTTCATCTTGAGCACAGACGTGCATAACAGATAATCATTAACAATGAAACCCTCTTGAAATTGTAAGAGACAAAACTTGACCCGCTTTAATGTCATTGACCCTTTAAATGATCACCTGCAATTGAACCCTGGAGACATCCTACTGGTCCCAGGCTCCCTGATGTGGCTGGAGCAGGTGCAGGGCACTAATGCTCGATGTGCATGCGCTAATACCCTCAGACACTGATAGTGAGGGACCGCACACATGCCACATCACCCTTTATCTCAATTAAAAACCCATTTTCCTATTTCTCCACGACTTCCTAAATCAGCCACAGCAAGTAAACACCCAAAATCCTCTAGCAATGAACACAGTCCCCTTGAGGCATAGCATGTCCCTTAATGAACCTCCAATTAGGAGAGAATGAGCCCTGGGCTGTGCTGTCACTTTGAGGAGCTTTGAAGTGCACTGAATGTAAAGCAGCTATAGCTCTGTGTGCTTTCACGGGGCATACAACTTTTAGACAACAAGGAACAGCTGCAGAGAGAAAGTGAGCAAGAGCAGATCAAAGGCGACCAAGTCATAGTGTGTGCGTGGGTGAGAGCAGGCAACCAAATGGGTTAGGGCAATGGCTTCAATATCAGGAAATACAGAGCTTTCCAACTATATTGACACTGATTTTAAGTAGTAATACAAGACTGCGCTCTTATGTCAAGAGAACAAAATGAAACAAAATCATTATCTACTGACACTGCATGATTACCGGTTATGGCTCCAGGTGAATTTGCCAATTTGCCAATTATTTTCCCTATTTTCTACCTACAGGTTGCCATTTCACCACCTTCTTCTTTCATTTTGTACCTGTAAATAAAATCCTCAGTTACATTACAAAATTGTCAGTTTGAGGACTGAACTCTGGATCTCCCGTTTTAAAAGTAGACATCTTGACCCTCTATGCTACAGAGACCTCGAGAATTTTTAAACTGTGACAGGATTATCTTAACAGTAAAAAGAGCAGTATTGATGAAATCAAAATTATATATTTTTCCAAATTTGCTCCTCAATTATATAACATATTTGGATGCCCATGATTGCATACCACTAGTGGTACCTGCCCCACAGTTTAAGAACCTAGGGTTAGGGAGTTCAGGTATCTGCCAAGCTTTCTGGCAATTTCTAATGCAGGTCAAAAGCTAAGATGAAACCACAGGAAAAGGTTATTCTCAGGCAAAATTTCCCTAATGAGTCTTTTTACAGTATGCATAATATAGGAGTAATGAAACTAATTGGCTATAATGAATTTGCTCCAATTCACCAGGCCATCTATTATTTATTATCATTGCTCCTGTTAGAGCTGTGAAGCTAATGCAGCAACTCAATTGCATACTCCCCATCCATTCACTTGGGAATGCTGTTATATAAACCCTGAGGGCAGAAGTCCTCTGACCAGGCAGCTGACACACTCCTGAATAACAGGCTGATTAACCAGAGAGCACACTCAGAACGAACAAATGCACAGTCAGAAACAGAAGGGCCATGTGAAGTCAACATTACCGCAGGCCGCATTCCTGACATCCCAACTGGGCACACATCCAGCTGTTAGTTCAGGGCAAGCTGTTGTTAAAACTCCCATCAGTAAATCGATTCCCCAGCTCCTTAGATTAGAACGATGGGGTAAATAGGAAAGGGATTGATTGCTTCTTGATAATTAACACAAGTAGTTGATTTGTGAGGTAAACAAACTGACTTTTTTTCTGTACTGAACATGTGTTTGTGATCCTCACTTTGTCTTACCAGAGACATTTATTTAATTGCGTCACCGCCTCTATCTGGCTGAGTGAAGATACAAACAGGCCGTACGAGAGAAGGATCAATAACAGGTTCATACGCCTAGTCATTGATGCATTGATCCCCTGGTGTTGCAGTTTGACTGTTGGTCCTGCAGTGAAAGCATGTGGTAGCAGTACACAATGAACACATAAACACATAAACAAGTCTGCCACTTGTTAAGGCTTTTTCCATTTTGTTTTATTTTTCTTTGGAAGGATAACGCATGATCTTAGGGGATTTCCAAAAAACTGGTTTATAACTCATTTCAAAATGAAGTGCCTCATAATTACATATCATGGGAATTATTTATCTGCAGTTCTGCTTTTTTTGCCCAATTCTACTACCAGAGGCTTATTCTTCGAGTTCCTGTTATTATGCTTTTTTCTCCTAGCCTTCTCATATTAGCTTCTTGAAAATTCCACTTTACCACATATAAAACCTAATTTATAGGGTTTGATAATGAACTAAAGCCTTCTGTTTGTGGACATATTTTTGAAACATAACAATAGGTATGTTCATTAATTGCTAATGCAAATACTGAATCCACCGAACGTAGGGCAGCAACAACATGCGTTTAGGAATTTAGATGTGATCAAGACGACTTGCTGAGATTCAAACCGAGCTTCTAAATGCATTTGTGTGAACAAAAAAGTCTTGGTGATGTCAGAGGACAATGAGCAGACTAGTTTCTAGACCAAGGGTGTCCATAGTCAGTCCTTGAGGGCCGGGGTCCTGCGTGTTTTAGATAGTTCCCTGCTTCAGCGCACCTGATTTCCATTGATGGCTGATTTACTTTTGCTGAACTGCAATCACCTGAATAAGGTGTTGAAGCAGGGAAACATCTAAAACATGCAGGATACCGGCACTCGAGGACCGACTTTGGACACTCGTTCTAAACAATAGAAAAAAAACCATTCATTACAACCAAGTTATGCAGCATACCATCTTTGAATGCACAACACACCAAACTTTGAAGCAGATGGGCTACACCAGCAGAAGATCACAATGAGTTCCATTCCTGTCAGCTCACAACAGGAAACAGAGGCTAATATTCTTTCACCAAAACTGAACAATAACATGGGAAAAAACGTTACCTGATCTGATGAGTCCCAACTCAGCAGCAACATTAAGATGGTATCGTCAGATTTTCGCATTATTAAGTTGAAATCACGAATCCATCCTGTCTTGTAAAATTGGCTCAGGCTTGTTATGACACCTTGAATGCCAAGAAGAGTTAAGGCAGTCCTGAAGGCAAGATTGGGTCTAACACGATATCAGAAAAAAAGTGTCTGGTAAGCATATATCATCATAGCAGGCTGACTTTCTCACAGGCAAGCAGGGAAGGCTGTGTCTACCTTTGCAACTGCACTATACGTACTCTCATTATCTAGTGAATGGCAGTGGAAGACCTGTTTTTCAGTTTTTCCCAGCCTACCATTGAACTGGCAGAGTATGAATGATTGCTGGAGGAACACCACCCATATTAAAGCTGAACCCATATTGAAAACTACAGATCACCACCATTTAGAGAAATTCTTGAAATATGGTTAAATGGCAGCAGAAATAAATGAATGAATCACGAACAATTTGATGGCCTTTGAAGCATGAGAATTACATATTGCTACCTCTCTAATTTCTTGTAACAATTAGCTCTCTTAGTATGTTATTTACTAGAGGTGACTATGGCTCAGTGAGACGAGTGGTTGTCTTGAAATCCAAGCGTTGTGGGTTTGATTCCAGCTTCTTCCTGCCACATGTCAATTTGCCCCTGGGCAAGCACTTAACCTCAAGTTGCCTATCGCTCTGTGTATCGATGAATGAATGTGTGCGTGTTAGTTAGTGGGTCTGGGTGAATGTGTAAAGTTCTTTGAGTGGTCAGTGACTGGAAAGGCGCTGTATAAGTTTAGTCCATTTACCATTATTGCTTTTGTCGTCCTCTATAACTTTGCTAAATAAACAGCATTTTTGGTAATAGCTCATGACTGGCTAGTTCTTAGCAGCCTATTGTTCTCCAGGAAAGTAATTTATTTTGGGATTGATACATTATGAGTGGAGATGAAACAACAACTAATAATTCCAGGCAAGTGGCGCAGCAGTGCATGAACTGTCTATCCTGAATAATTTAACTCAGAGCAAAAGCCCCAGGTGGTAATGGAAGTTGAGGGACCACCACCACCCATCAGCCAGTACAACAGTTGGCTACCCTGGAGACTATGAAAAAATTAGACACTAGCTGGCAAAGGAGTTACACTGATTTCTAGAGCAAGTCCTCCTGCTGCTCCCTTCCCATGTACTGTTTGGTCCAACACCTGAATGAACACTGAAATTCTCCAGAAAAGAGAAATGCAGTTTCATTTCAAAATATAATTGTAATATGATAGAGATGACAAAAATCGACTTGTTACTGGTAAATCCGATGTTCTACGCAGCTGTTTTTGTAAAGTTGCTATATCATTCAACCACAGCAAAACCCCTTTAAAACCCTTAGCTAAGGCTTTTCCTAATAACATTTAGTCACCCCTCGAGTGCGTGCTTTCTCAACTTCCATGCTGTAGTCTTTCCCCCTCTCTATAAAAAGTGATCTCTAAGGCCACCCAGACATGCTGTGAGAGTGGCCTTTGTCTGCAGGAAAGTGTTTGGCATCTCCTTCAAACACTAGTTCCTGTTAGAAAACAAAAGGGAGCACTTTACAACAGTGGGGAGGCGCACAGTTTGGCCAGCCATTTGTCTAATGAACAATCAGTCACACTCTGGTACAAGGCCATATGTTAGTTTGGCTACAGCTTGCTCCCTTGTGTAGAGAGCCTGAAAACTGTTTCATCACTCGAAGATGGCTACATGCTGTGCACACATATCCAAAACCTTGAGAAAGTTAGTGAAGGTTTAACAAAATAAGAGAGAGGGGGGAAAGAGCAACTGCATAACCTACTTACTGGTACAAGTTGGAGTTTAAAGTGTAGTGCAAAAAGTGATCAAAACAAAGCCTTGAGGATGACGGTTATGAAGGTGGGCTTGGTGAAAGCTAAAAGAGAAAACCAAACATACACCAGTCGGTGTTGCAAATTGGTTCATAGAATAAGACAAAGTGGGTTAATGTCTCTGAACCAACAATGTAGAAGCATCTTGTACTGTCAGTACTTATTAATATAACCCTGAGACAGAGTGATAATAGAGCAACAAGTTGGGGTAATAATTACTTCCTGTATAACAGCATTTAATGAATAATTCAGTTTGTTAGTGTATGCATTTTATGTTCACAGTTTTATTCCTTATGTCTGGCCCAGTGGTCTGAAGCCTGGAGCATTAATATGTCTCTCAGCACTACATCAAACATTTCTCTGCCCTGTGTGATTACAGGTCCACATTGTTGCACTAGGCGGTTCTGCTACTGCTGATTAAGCCTCATAGAATATGGAAATGACAGGAGAGGTTTTTAAATATCTTCATAGTTACTCAGTTGTTTGATGTCTTCCTGCAACACAGCTGTAAAAGAGATGTGGATGTAGACAGCAATTTTCTTCATTAACCAATCAAATTTTTTTCAGAAAAACACCCGTAAATTGATCATAAGGGGAACATTAAGGCGTGGACAGTTTTTTGGTATGTTGTTCCAGGGGTCAGGGAATCCATTGGAGTCTAAATGGTGATAATCAAACAAATGACAAAATAATATGTTTGTTTTGTCACCAACCTTTAGGTTACTTATAGGTTCTAAGTATGCTCTCGTATTAAAGATGGTGAAAAATCCCGTCTAAAAAAACTTAAGCTGTAGCGATGTCCTTGAAACCTGCATTTTACCTTATGGCCAGTAGGGAGCAACTTCTGCAACTCCTCCAGTTTTGCTAGTAGATGATGAGTAAGAAAATTATGTCTTAATTGAACACCACCAAATGTATATTTTGTGCTGCCCTTGATTCTTTCATCCTTATAAAAATTTAGGTTTTGATGAAGAAGCACTTTTCAGATCAGAGATTTTTACAGACTTGGTAGCCGTGTATCCCTGTAGACTTCACAAACACATATTAATATAATCATCGAAGTAGCAACCTACCTTCTGCGTGCCTTCTTTCTGCATGAAATCACCACAACAGCAGAGCTGTCATTGTGATTTCCTTTCACATCTCTTTCGCTTTTTCCGCACTTTGATTACATTAAACTTCAAACGTGCCAAGAAACGCACTGACTGAGGGGAAATAGTGAACTGCATCAATGAGAAGTCAACCCCGACTGTTTTGTGCCTGACTTATCTAAGTTGTGAATTTTGAATGTTAATTTAGACTTTATTACCTGCAGTCGCGGCTTGAGTAAATCAGTGTTTCATTAGAATATCAGAGCAAGTATGGATGTATATATTTTAAAAGTATATCAAGATATTGTAATTGCTCAATTATTTTTAATGTTAAGTATTTACTGTACATTAGGGGTTTGTAGTGTGTGTGTTGTGTTTTTTATGTTTCAAAGCTCAATCAAAAGCCGAGCAGTGACATAAAACCTGATTCGCCACCTGAGACAGGAACCCTGAAGGTTCATCAAAAACTGATGGCTAAAACTTCAAAAACACAGTTTAATATGAATGAACCAAACAGTGACACCAAAGTGACATTTGTTAACATTTAACAGGAAAATACTGCTGTTTTAATCAAAAACATTTTGAAAATCCAATCTTCTGGAACATGGTTTTACAGTTTTAAAAATCTGCAATTTCAAAACCAATAAAATTTAGCACCATAGCATTTAAATGATTTCCCTTTATTGAGGCACTAGAACGTGAAGGAGTGAAGTCCTGCATTTGAAAATTCATGGGTGGGTTACTAGTATAAAGTTATACCAGGATGTAAAAATAAATAAAATGACGTCATTTCAGTTGTTGAGATGCAAAAGGAAGTGCTGGAGTGAGTTTTCTCCAACTGTATGGAGCGAAGAAAGGCACAGCGCTCCCCTCCCCCTACCTGTAGCTGTGCACTGCCACATAGCGGGCTGCAAGAAGGCTTTCCCTTGCTTTAACGAAAAACAAATTTGTCTTTTTAGAAATATTGCAGGTTAGGTGTAATATTGCTGCTATGATGAGATTATAGTCTACATTTTTAAGTTTTTGGGTTAATACTGTGGAAGCACAGAAGCAATAATTTTTTAACAAGCCAGTAAAAAATTGATTTTATTTTACCATTTCAAAGTAATGTTGGATATTAAGTAAAATAAATATTTTTTAAAGTCCTTTTAAAGGCTGAATGATAGAAACTCAGCAAAAACTCTTCAACAGACCTTTAAGACAGCGTTTCTGCAAAAATGTACGCACTCAAAGAAAGGCATCGTTTTAGTTCGTAGTTGCAAAACTATCAACAGTTAAATAATGCCAAAAACTTTTTATGCCTTTTATGCAAGCAACATTTGTCTGGTTTAGCGGCTATGTACCATGGCTGTTAACAGCTGATCAGTCTGGATCTAAACCCCCCTTTAACCTCTCAATCTTTACAAGTCTGCTGCCCAGCTATGCCTGGAATACTAATGTTGCAAATGTCAATGCAAATCAGAGCCTAACAATAAAGCAGCACAAGCCTGCTGTGATGGTTAAAGGATGAAAGTCTTTCTGCCTGTTTTGCAGCAGCAGCAGCTCTATACGGCGGCCCTCGTGCCAGCACTCAGCCTCCTGTCGATGGTAACAATGGCTTTTCGCTTGTGCTGTCAGCATCTTGCTGAAAAGAGTCTGTCAACAAGCTCTTTCTGCCGTGACTCACTGATTTTACACATGTATGCAGAGGCTGGAGTCCCTCGTGACAGCAGCTATGCATCGCTGAAGGGGACCAAAGGGCACAAGCATGTTTGAAACACAAATATATGTTGAAGATGATAATAGTGGATTATTTTTTTAACATCACATGCGCTGCATTTGAAGATGAAACACAAACCATACCATGCGGATCCCTTTGTTGTTCGTCTTTGTACAGGTAAAACAGATGATGACTTGACTTGCTTTTCTCCCCAGCTCCTGTTTTCATGGGCTGTTGGACACAAGCACAGAAAAAACACGAGAAACACAGGTTAAAATCGATCTTATGAGGTGAATAAATAGCAGAGGAGGGGGAAGCAGAAATAAATGTGGCACATTTTTTTTATAATTGATCTTAGCAAAATAAGGTTGGAAAGAAAACATGGAAAGGGAAATTCTGGGCTACTTAAAATGACAGAGTTTTTCATTTATTATGTACGAAGCACTTACTGTGAGCACTGCACTAATATAAGACCGCAAAAGTTTTTTATCTGTGTAAATATTTCACTTTTCAGCTGTAAGAGAATATTAATAGCAGAAGAAGAAAATAAGTCAACTTTAATAGTAGCAGTTTAGAATAATATTGCATCCAAATAAAAAACTATCAAAGGGTTCGAGGTCCTAAAATACGGTTAAGGTTAATTGTACATTATTAGTAAACCCAAAGCACCACACTCTCCTCCTATGGGTTTTGGCTTGACCTTGAGGAGTGTCTGAACTCATGCATTATTCACCCCCTCTTTCTTAGCGTTGCTGTCTTTAACTGTCAATGCATATGTCTCCAGCCTAGTGTGTCTAATGAGCATAAATGCTTTAAACTTTTTCCTGTCTTTAAATGGCTTTTTTTGCCACAACTGTCTCCCAGCTGAAAATAACGATACAGGAATGAGCGCCAATTAAACCGATGCTCCTCCAGCCTCTGTGTGCAAAAATAGTCAGCAGCGCAATTTTTGACTGACTGCACTTTGGAGCCGGTTTCAAAGCGCTGGCACTGACAACCCCGGTACCAAATAATGGAGAGAGCTGCCTGCCTTTTCGAAAGACACAAGCAACACGCAGTTAGCTGGTGCAATAAGCTGGCAGGGCATTTTTATCCTGACAAGAAAAAGGAAGGGAGAATATCCCTGGAGTATTCCCGCTGATAGAGCCAAGCAACATCATCCCGCCAACACACCATATTGCCAACTGACATCACATTCGGCAGGACACTAAACCCAAGTGACAGTGGCAGAATCACCCCCCCCTGCCTCATACAGAATATGGGACTTTGATTGCGTCTGGAAGAGGCAATCAAAGCCAGAGTGACGAAGAGGGACAAGTCTCAGAAGTGGGGAGATGCACTGGAATGATGCACTTTCCTATCATGGGAGCTTGAAAGCACCACGCTGAGAGAATCAATAACACCGGCTTCACTCGTGCAGGGAGCGTGAGGATGTACGCTGATGAAAGAGGCATTTACAAAAAAAAACTGAAAAAAATCACCATATGGCTCAGCTAACATATCCCCAGGTAGGGCAATGAAGTAATCCCAGTCCCAGTTTGTTTCAGAGTATTACAAACGCAGCAGATGAGTAATTATCATTATCTTGGTTTGTAATAGCACTCAGCCACTGAGTGATCAGATTTTACCCCTAAGCCTGTTGGAGCGGTAGTCTCTCTTGAACCCTCTTTTTAGAGGACTATTAGCGAGTGGAGAGCAACTGGAATACTGGGCCCTGCAATACTTTTCGGTTTCCATGGAAACCCTTTCATATGAAAGTGGAGCACCAACAGGATGCGGCAGCCACATTGAATCGGTTATGGGGGTGCGAACGGAGATCAGCGCAGACGGCTGAGAAAGCACAAGAATAGGACAAAGTCTCGAGGGGGACAAGAAAGGCCAGGCTGCTGGGGGTCCAACAAAGCGAGGGGCGAAAAGGTTTCATCTACATCCAACCAATGAGGTTCCTTCTGAAGAAATCACACTCGTCAATTTGACAATGACATTTAAACTCAGGAGTAATGTGCACAATTGAAACACCAAGGCAGGCAGTAATTGATTAGCGCCTGCTGATATTTCATGTTCTGACAATAGTTTTTATCTTGAAAAGCTGTATGTAGAAACATGCTTCCCCAATGAAAACAATGAAAATTAAATATTATTTTTGCCAACACCTCCACCAAACTACTACCAAAAATATGCACAGCACTCAAAATCCCATTCATTTTCAGCATACCAGAGTCTGCCTATAGAATACAGAACCCTATATTATAACATTTTTGGCAGCATGAAGACAATAAACTGTTTATAAGGCACAACCACCTGTTTGACATCTTGGAATTGATTACGAGACAGCAACTGTAATGTTTAGTTAAATTATTTTGTTTGTTTATGAAGTATCATGTTTGGCAGTCAATCTTCCTTAACAAGCATAAAAATTATGTAGACAGGCTGATGTGTGCAGTAAGTACGGGTTTTGATTATACACCCAGTTAACTGGAATAAGAGGAAACATTAGCAGTTATGGCGAGAAGACCAAAGATCTTTTTGTTTTCACAAATCTACCTCTTATAAAATCTGTGTAAATATCTTACCAGTAGATGTTGTGCCATTAACGTTATTGAGATTTTCCTTTTTGTACATGTTTGCTATAGCCAGTTTAGCCAGCTGAGAAGGCATTTCCTTGCTTAAAAGTAAAACAGATTTTTCCGTTTAGAAATATTTTAGGTCAGAGGCTCTGTCTGTTTTTCTTAACTAGTCAATAAAGAATAAATGTTAAATTAACGTTTCAGGGGAAAACTGAATAATAAATTAAATTAATTTTGTCCTTCCAAAGGCAGAATTTTGAAAATTCAGCAATAGCTCCTCAACATACCATTAGGTAAGTTTCTATGTTTTTATACTTGTCTAACTCTAAGTGGCCCTTACCTACAAGATGTTTTCAGGAAAAAAAAAACATTAAAATTGCCTAGTACAGCACCTCTGGCTTTAAGTGGTTTTATCTTTACGGTCAAACTTTTCTGTGCAGATACTGATGAGCAGTGTGTATTAGCCAACTCGGTCAGTGAAACAACTCTGGAACTACTTCATTATTTCAAAATAAAAGTCTCAAACATAGATGCAGGATTTCAAACTTATAGCACTCGCTTTAATAGCCGGGGCTCCATACTGATAGTTCAAAACAACAATTAGATAGTCCTTCATGCTTTTTGGTTAATAGGGAAAGGGATTGTAATGTTCCACAACAGCACATCTCCATGTTGGAGACTAAGTAAATGGACTGAACTTATATAGCGCTTTTCCAGTAAAACCGACCTCTCAAAGCGCTTTACACTAGAGCCACATATACCCAATCACACTCACATTCATAAACCGATATGAAGATCGGTAGGCAACTTTAGGTTAAGTGCCTTGCCCTGAGGCGCATCGCCATGTAGCATGAGGGAGCTGGAATCGAATACACAACTCTTAGATCGCAAGATGACTAATCTCCCAACTGAGCCACAGTTGCCTCAAAACTGAAGTAAAAATAAGCCAGCCGTGACTACTGTAAAGAATAATGTTAGATCCTGGCTTCAACAAAAAATAAAGTGCAAGACTTATATTTGCTGAGGTCAAGATTCCAGCAGGATATTGCCATTTGGAGTCCAGAGAAATGAAGGAAACACCAATAATTGCTCCTTTTTGAATTTATCTGAAGAGTTTGTCGGTAGCATTCATAACAAGAAAATGAAACCAACCTGTTTAAAACCCTCATTTTGTTATGACCTCTGGCCATATCCTCCTTTATGTTTTCTTTCCTTATTCCCTTTTTTCTAGATCTCTGTTTGTGTCTTTCTCTCCGACTGCTGCCTTTAGACGGCTGTTTAGCAGAGCCCCCAACAATCCAAGAATGCAACGTGTTGTGGCGTCTGTGCTCATTCCTTATATCAAGATCTCATGCTTATAGATGTTGACATACCCCTACTATATATGTATTATACAACCAAAAAATATTATCTTTTCTTGTGACTAAATAATAGATTTTTAATACAAAAGTAGCATAACTTTTCTATTGTAAAAATATTTTTGCTGCTTTTTTATTTTCGTGTTTGATATAATCTTTAATTTTCCTTAAGTATGAAAAAATTGGGTTTGCTGATGAATGTAGTAAGTTGCAAAATGTAACAAATATTGGCAATAATTTATCTGCATAATAGAAATCAGCGTATCAGCTTTTTATAGTGTTGTTTAATGCCATAGAGGGACGTTTTAACCACTTAGCCCTATGTCTTCAAATTAAGAGGCCAAGAGAGGACTTTCGAACTCAAGAACTAAGTAGAAGTTGGGATTGGACCTAAGACTTCATTATGTTACACGGACAGTGGTACTTTCAATCTTGAAAGTGGTCTTTCAATCTTGAAAGTGACAATAGCTTCATCACTAGAAATTAGTTCAAATAAATTCTTGAAGGCAAAAGGAGCAACACAGCATTGTAATCACTAAACAAGGCAGCTAGATCCTTGAAGAGATTAACAACACCATGACAAGGACAAAATCAATTCACCCAAAGAAGGAGCTTTTCATTTGTGGCCAGTCGTCATTAGTTTTAAACCATCCAGTATCCTAAAACTGTTAGCTGCAGGTATGACAACAGGTAATAAAAACAACTCCCAAAAAGGTTTACTTAAAAATGAAGCTATATTTATATTAAGAGAATGAATAAAATGGTTTACAGTTTACCCAATATCCTGCCGTCATATCTTCATAATACCTGGCACCTTACAGACCGTTTCCACAGAGCAATTCCGCAATGGCCATTTAGTGTTTCAGATTAGCAGTTTACTGCCTACTCTTCCAAGACACAATATTTTTCTTAAACAATATTCCAAAGAATACAACAGTTATCACATACTACAACATTGGTAGCCTAGCATAATTTGTAATGTCAGTCCTGTGCATCACTAATACCAAAAGTACGACAATGCCCTTTTCAGTGAAAAGCATTTCAACAAATTACGTAATTTTCTGTTTCGTCTATATGCACAATTATAGTGGCTATTTGTGATTTCTCTTGGTCTCAGCCTGAGCTGCTGATCTGACAGGAAACTTTGACATAAATGTCAGAGGTCAGACAACAGCAGGTAGTTTATTCAGCTCTCTTCCTCTGAGGACAGGAAGTGGAGAGGAAAACAAGCAGGAAGTGATGGGTCTTTGGTCTGAATGATGCACCTTGGACTGACATCAACTTCTCTCCAGCTGAAAACAAACCTCTTAACTTTTGACCAATTTGACCAATACTTGTCTTTATCTAGCCCATAAAAATATGTTGAGAATTTGACTTATTTTAGCCCAAATGTCCCACCCATATTTAGCCTAAACGCATTTTATCAACCTAAACCTGACATTGTTTAGACAGAAGGCAATGTAGTCCTTTCTACCTATGTTCAACTGACACTTGCCCTGGGATATAATGACACCGGAGGCCTCTTCCACCCTAAATAGAAGTTTATTAAATACCTCAAAAATGGAAAAAAAAGCTACACAACGGGATGTCATTTCTTTTTGGTCTGGTTTGACGGACCCCAAGCAGGTTATATTCATCTTACTGTTATATTATAGAAATGAGAAAAATGGTACATGCCGGCAGCTATATATCTCCTGAACGTCCGCTTTAATAAGGGCAATGCTGAGGCAGAGTTATCACCTAACTCCATTTGGATTTATTGATCTAACAGTGTAAGTCAGCCACAGGAGATAAAGATAAACTACCACAATGGAGAAACAATCCCCACACTGATCAGAGGGCACCACACTGATAATCACTCATTCTTTCCTCTCTGGCCATGGCTATCCCACTGTTTTCTTTGTTCTTTGCTCTACTATAGGCTCTGGGGGGTTTCACACCAGCCTACGCAAATAGTGTACAGAATTATTTTAGCTAAAAGATGAAAGTTGGACTTGTTCAGCAGTCCCCCCTGTTTTCTAGGCATTAATCATATTGGGCTGAATGGAACGTTGTTCTGAGTTAGCTATTGTGATGCAAATGAAAAATGTCACTGTGTCGACCTCTTTGTGGGAAACGTTTGCCAGACCTCTTGTCTGGCTGGCAGGTTATTCATGCAGCAGCTTGTGTGTCTCACCTCTGCAAAAGACAGCTTCATCAAAGCCCAGTCCTACTCAGAGCCTTGTAAATATGTGCAACCAGCTTCTAAAAGTACATCAACAGCTCTCTTGTGACATGAAGAACAGCAGCTAAGCAACTTTCTGGTAACGGGTGGCTAACTTAGGCTACGGCCTCATGTAGCATCACGCGTTCACCCAACTTCCCAGGCCCGCAAGATTCACCCCGTGTCTCTGAAGAGCTAGACACCCTGGGGTCATCACAATGCTGCTTTGAAGTCAAGCGATTAAAGAGGAAAGACCTGTCGAATTTGGATGCTGGGGTTAAGGTTGAGGGAGGAGAAGGATCAGCATGAGGGACAGGAAAGGCTGTGAATACTGAGTGCTCAGAACCCGAGGGACGCAATTAAGACCAAGGTCTTTTTAGTGAGGGTTATGAAAACACAGTGAGGATATCAGCGCCGTAGCCTTCCAAACCAAGGTAAGAGTTCATTAATACACACACAAAGGGGGCTGTTAAACCCGGATGGTTCAGCAGCTGCCCCTCCACATGCCCTGCATGCTATCAAACAGCCACACGATAACCATTTCCATCTCTGTCAAATCCCGAAGCCAGAAAAGCTTTAGAGCTGCGCAGCATACAGGTCTGGGAACTTCAACTGGTATAAAGATCCAAACCTACTGCATAGGAAACAGCAAAACAGTTTTTTGTGTTCACTAATAATAAGCAGAAAAGACAAGAGTGAAATAAGGTGATGCAGGTCTAAAATTAATAGAGCTACACCCGGTGACCTCGATCACTCATGTAGTGTCTTGAACTTTTCTACATGTCTGCATGTCACAATGTAATGTACTGAGTTGGAGTTTCATTCATTAGGGTAACATGAAGTAGAACATAAAGTGTAAGTAAAAGGCAAATAAGTTTTGTAAACATTAAAAAAATTATCTGAAAATTGTGGCATGCTTTTGTAACACTTTGTACAACCATATTTAATTGTCTTTTGGGGACCCCTACAACCTTTTTTCTTCTAAAGATTAAAGGTTTTGCCCATTCGTCTTTGCAACTTTGCTTAAGATTGCTTCGATTGGATGGAAAGCCTATGTGAATGACAATTTACAATTTCTAAACTGAATTTAGGTCTGGACTTTGACTAGGCCATTCTAACACATTAATATGCTTTAATATCAGACAGTGCTTTGACTCTGATTGTATGTGTGCTTCATTGTGAGGACTTTGGGGCAAAATGATCAATTATGGTCTCATATGAATACCTTCTTCCACATGTCACTAACTAATAGCTGTCTTGTCTCCAGATTCTCCCACCTGGATCTCTGCAGCTCCTCCACAGATCCCATGG
Organism: Girardinichthys multiradiatus; assembly: GCF_021462225.1. Lineage (NCBI taxonomy): Eukaryota > Metazoa > Chordata > Actinopteri > Cyprinodontiformes > Goodeidae > Girardinichthys > Girardinichthys multiradiatus. The sequence continues at coordinate 22,408,657 of NC_061795.1, read as the reverse complement.
GCCTCTTGCTGCTTCTCCGATCAATGCTATTCTTACTCGGTCTGTCAGTGTTGGTTGTTGGCCATGTCCTTTTAGGTTTGCTGTTGTTCTGAATCTTTCCATTTTTAGATGACGGCTTGAACAGCATTCACTGAGATGCTAAAGACTCCAGATGTTGTTTTCTAACCTAACCCAACCCTACTTTAAACTTCTAACAAATTTCTCCCTGACCTGTCTGCTGTATTTTTTGTTTTTTGGTCAACATGATGCTGCTTGTTCAGTAATGATCTCAAACCTCTGAAGAGTTGACAGAACAATTGGATTTATACTGAGATTAAATTACACAAACTTTATGTAATCTCTTAGTGACCTCTGAAGATAAATAGCTGTACTGGGCTTTATTTAGGGATATCAGAGTTTAAGGGGCTGAATATAAATTTCTCAGACTTACCTATTTATAAAATAAATAAGTGAAAATCAAAAACCATGTATAATTTTCCTTCTGCTTTATAACTAGGAGCTACTTTGCTTCGGTCTATCAAATAAAACAAAAATGTCAAAATGTGACAAAAATATTGAACGTTCAAGTGAGATGAATATCTGCAGGACACTACACAGTTGAATTTTTTCAGTATTGTCTGATTCAAGACATTTAGGTTTTGCATTGCTTGTTTCTATGGTGCTCAATATTTATATTTTGTTGATGATTTTTTTGGTTAATGTCAAAAGGATTTATTTCTGCAAAATAGTTGCTGGAATAATTGGTCATTTACAGCTTAAACAATATTAGTTTTTCAACTAGGGTATAAAAGAGCTTCCTGTTAATTTCAGTAAATCACTTCTAACACAAGCAATGATTATATCAATAACGTTTGCAAAAACCAGCAACCAATATATCCACAAATACTGACATGGCTTACAATGTGACATTTTTCCCAACAGATCAGATGTAGCGATATGGGGCCTGTGCTACTCTGTGAACCACTTAAACATGTGTCAAGAATACATATGGTAACAATTTCCAGGTCTTATTTAAATGTTGCTAAAATACCATAGGGCAGTTGGGTTTCCTGTATAGTTGCTGAAATCAGATTATACTCAAAAGAACACTGTAGCATTAAATATTAAGAAAAACATTTTGGGAGAAAATAAAGTGTTCTTTGTTCGCAACAAAAGCTGCAAAACTACTGTTCTGTTGCCCTACAACTTATGAAGCTGTTTAGTGTGCTGATAAATAAATCAAAAATATTAGTGTTGTACATAAGAAGTGGAAAAAGATAATTAGCTAAATGCCACCAGATTAAAGTAATTTTTTATGATACAAACTAGTAAAAGCCATTGAGACCGGGCTTCTCCATAAGCTTTCTCTGAAATGTTTATTGGTTTCACAACATGAGCCAAAGCTCTGATGTTTGTTTGCTGTTTTTATATTGCCTAGGCTCCAGGGCCACTTTCTAACAGACTGTATATTAAATAGCAGTGCATGAAGGAAATGAATGGGTATAAAATATAAATCCTGACACAAAGGATACAACATAAAAAAGGAAAATAAGACAACTGCCTGGTGGTTACAGCGTAGGTCCAGCCTAAATCTGAGGCCAATGTTCAAATGGTAATGGTTTACTTTCTGAATTTGCTGCTGAGCACATCCAGTGATACAACAATATTCACAAATTCCTCTGAAATATCTTGGTTGTGGTGAGTATCTACAACGGATAGCAACGGTATAAGACTGGAATCGGGTTCTAGTGTTAAACTTGTTTTTTAAATCTAAAAACAACCACAAGACAATAATTTTTACATGATACTCCATCTTAAATGCTCACAAGTAAAATAAATTAAAAACAGTGCTTGGTATACCAATTTGCTTTCATCTTTAATGGTCCTCCAGCTGGTTTTCAGAGCTGTGAGGAATCTTTGAAATTGTCTTAATGCATAAGTAGGGTAGGGTGACTGTTTAGTTATTATCCATTCATCTATATTCTGCTTCATGTCCAAGATCGGGTCATGGAGGAAACCAAAGAAAATGTCTCTCCTCAGTGATACTCTCCAACACTTCAGAATAGTAAATATAGTCCCTCCAATGGGACGGGCCTACAACACCTCTAACGGAAGGCCACAAAATGGGAGGAACCTGAACCACCTCAACTGACTTCTGTTGGGTGAGCGGCCCTACTCTAAAATTCCCCGGGATGGCGGAGTTTGGTCATGATGCATATCTCATTACAAAATCACGAGAGCCTGGCCAGTTCTCCAAACTGAATTTATCTTGACGAAACACAAACATTCAGAGAAGCGATGCACTCTTATGAAAATTCGGGCCAAAATCGATATCTGACATTAATATTCCTGTTATGGCCGATAATCAATTTTACCAATATTATTTACTGTATATTATATATATATATTTGCCTACCTTTTCGCCACCGTGAAAAAATGACCACACCACCGACATTGTTTCTCTGCTTCAGCAAAACAATCCACGATTCTGCACCGCATCACTATCACCATCACACACTTAGCAGACCAAAATTGACATTATCGGCCGATACCGATGTTAATGCCAAAAAGTTGTGCATCACTAATTTGGTTTTTTGAGAAGTCAAAAGAAACAACAAAAGATTTTTTGTTCTCCAGGTCTTTTAAATAGAGATAAAGATGATGGATATCTAGAACTACTTGTGTGTTCGTGTCTTGGCTTCCAAAACCTGCCATGGCAACAACATATTGGAACTTCCTGTCATTAAGCAGTAATTCTGTTTTACTGAAAATCTTCAGTCACTGCTAGAATAAAAGTTAGTACACAAACGCTAAAAGTGCTTCATAGAAAATCAAAGAGTACATAAGAACACCGCACTGACTGCAGCGAGGTGTCTGACTGTGGGGATTTTTCCTGCGGCTGCAGAAGAGCAGCAGGGCAGGTGTCCCACTGAGTTACAAGAGCCAGAAGCTTTGCATCTGGATCATTTCCTCAGCACAAAGACGCCACACTGCGACCTCCTCATAAAGTTACACATTTTCTGAAGAACCCAAAATCCCTCAGAATCTGCGGTCGCTGTCAGACAGTGCAGCACCTTGCAAACGTGCTCATAGATCTTGAACATTTTAACATTTTGCAACATTATTCAAAAACTTTGATGTATGTTGATGGCATACATTTGTACCAAGAACATAAATAATATAACACAGGCTTTTCAAACTTTTTCCAAATCCAAAATGTGTGGTGTGCATTTAGCTCTGCTGAGTGAATGCCAAAGACATCCAAAGATACAAATGTTTCCCAGTCTTAACAAGATAACAAGCAAAACAACAAGCAGATTCTGGTTGAATAGAGAGCATCTGCGAAGACCAATTCAAGTTTTGCTACTGATATTCAATTTGATTTAGGTCCAGACTTTGACTAGGTCATTCTAGTCCATGAATATACATTGATGTAAACCATACCATTGTAGCTCTTTATGTATGTTCAGATTTATTGTCATGCTGGATGGTCAACCATAGCTGTGTGGACTTAGTTAGATCGGGTGGAAAAAAAAAAAAAAAAAAACCGCCCTCATTTGGTTTGGTTCACTTTCATAAACTACTTTTTAAAGTAGAGAAGAATCAAAGGCAGCAGTATGGTTAAAGGTTGCAGAGAGAGAGAGTATCATGTACCCCATGATGATGTTTTCAGAGGAGATATACATATATATGTTCTTGTTGGGGTCATCCATTTTGGGGGGACAGACCGGATGGGCTGCACAGTTCGACATGCGTAGCTCAACAAACGTTGCAGCTCTGACGTCACCAGGGATTATAAAACACACGGTAAATAAACTTTCATTGCCATTTCCAGCGTGTCTCACAGGACGATGCAACGGAGGCGCATATCTGGAGTGACAGAAACTCACAGGCGAGTTACTTTTTCCCTCCACACGGCCATTCCCGGAAGAGCTTGAAAGCTGGAATTCTGTCTGATACAAGAAGGTCAGAAGATTAATATACCGATTGAAGATCCCGCCGACACTCCGGTGCAGGTGAAAACCCACAGAGGTCTGTTTCCAAGGAGACCCCGTGTTGATTCAGTCGACTGCAACTGTTCTTGATATTTTCCATTTTGAATGGATTAGAAGTTTACCATTTTTGAGTTGATCACGGACTCGTGTCACTCTGGTCCCCCCCCCCCCCTTGTTTTTCTTCTTCAGACCTGCGACCTATCCTCAAACCGGTGGAGAGAAGAAATCACGTCAAAGTAATTTTGTTCCTTTTTTTTAATATCAATTAATATAGAGGTCTGGGTGTAGTTAAGGTGATTTATCACCAGTAATTAATCCAAGGTATCAACTTGTTGCATGCAATACTGATTGAAGTGTTTTATGCTGAGCTGTTTTGATTTTCTGTGCAAGTGTGCTGAATCGCACAGTACGGATGCGATCAGCAAGGTGCATGCGTTTTGTCCAGCTGATCCCAAATCAGGCAAGAGTGATTCATCTGTCAAAATAAGGTCAAAGTTCCCCCACCTTCGGTGAAGCGGTTGAATAAACAGTGACATTTAGCGTGGTTTTGGGGATGAATTTATTAACTAATTGTAATTATTAAGGTCTTTGAGCGCATAATCACAACACCAGAGGACATCTCTGACTTCTATTTGTAAGTAATCATTTTTGGTTAAGAAATAATTTTTCTGAATTATGATTTTTTATTATAATTTTTGGTAAATATTAATTAATCAGTCATCATAATCCTTACATTCTTTAATCATAATTATAAGATATGTTGGTTACTCTCTTAGTTTGCTGTGCAGTCTGGTTGCATTCCCACTGTAAGTGAACCACAGAAGGAATCACTTGCAAGCAAACCAAGCCCCACATTTTTAGGTGGTCCATCGGTCTGATGTGCAACAGAGTTTGGATGGGCATCCACACCTACTCAAATGAAGCCGAATATCTGAGAACACAAACTCTGGTCTGTTTAAAACAGATGAAACAGTGGTGGCATAAAAGTGCCTTTATAAGTTTTTTTTTAGGATTGCCATGTATTTGGTCTCATTAGTGTTCCCATCAAATCTCACCCCCTGTCCTTGCTGAAGATATGGATCCACACAGCATGATGCTGCCACCAACATGATTCAATGTGGGCATGGTGTGTTCGGAGTGATGTGCAGCATGAGCTTTCTACATACACAGCATTTTACATGTAGGTCAAAAAAGTAAATTTTGGTCTGTTCTGAACAAAACCCCTTCTTCCATGTGTTTACTGCTTACTTGCTAATATTCTCTTGCAATCCTGGGCTTGGCCTTCACAAACAGCTGTAGTTATACTGTACCAAGATTCATCTGCACACAAGTGACTTCAGAAGGCAATTGATTGCCCTGGATTTTATTTATCTACACCAGATTGTAGGGGGAATAATTCAAAAGCATGCATATGTTTATGAAAAGCATGCATTCTTCTCCTTCAAATTTACAATTATGCACTGTTTTGTATTGGTTTATCACATAAAACCTAATAAAATTCGTGGTTGTAAGAAGACAAAATGTGAAAAATTCAAGGTGTTTGGACTGTTTTGCATCAACGCATGTAAGGGTTTGGGTAACAGGCTGCAGGTCACAAGCTGTCACTGAACATAACAGAAGAAGGAAGAACTAAAGCAGGTTCTGCTTTTTGACCCTTATCCTGAAATAATGGCAAAGAAGCTCAAAAATTTGCTTCTTTGCCACCATTATTGGATGTATGTGCAGGGTGTGAAAGGATGTGGAGAGGAAGGAAAATGAATTCTGGACAAAGAAGAACTCTAAACTATGTAAGCATGAACTCTACCCACTCCAAAACCTCAGGATACACTTCTTTCCTTTACCAGTAAGCTCTGTACGCTGCACTGGAGAAAGAGTTGAAAGATTTTCTTTGACGAGATATCCTCTAGTTAGTCCCAAGAGCTAGCTAGGTAGATGCTGAAATGTGGAAAAAAAAAAAAACTGAGGGGGTGGGGGTTTTAATCTTGTGAAAATGCAGGAGTACTTTAAGAAACATTTGTTCAAACAGCCAAGGGGCTATAAGCAAGGAGACGTCAGGAGAAATCAGGCTTGGCTCAACACAAAAAGCACTCAGAGAAATGAGATTTAATCTGCAGAGCTTAGAACGTATTAGCTGGATGTAAACAGTCAGTGCTGGCTGTGAGAAAGTTCACTTCCTCAGCTCTGCTGCTTGAAAAACACAATACATAAAACATCAGGGGTTAAATCGGGATCAGAAATGTTAGTGTGTGTGTGTGTGTGTGTGTGTGTTGTGGGGGGGTATTGGTTTTAAAATGGACAGGCTGTGTTTGTGTAGACACAAAAACATGATATCATCTGAACAACGTAAGAAAAGTAGTTTATAAAAAGGCGGTGGGTCACACATTGGCAAACTATAAATGAGTAAAACTAACCATATTCCATACTTTTTCCAGCAACATGCTCTAAATGTGGAGGCCATTTCTATGCTATGCAGGATAGTTTCATCTCTTTGCTTTGTCTTGTCACAATGAATGATGCTATAATAGGACTTGATTCCACATGATGGAAACTGCAATGATTTAAAACCTTGGTACACCTTGATACTAGTAGCAGCCCTCTCCTAGTGATAAGACAGTGATGCTAAGGCAACAAAGCTTAAACAGTCTACTAAAATGAAAATACCCTTCCAGTATACTGCAAAACACACAGACAGGCCCTGTATGGTGCTCATTGTCTCCCTGAACATTGTGCTTTGAAAACAGCAGGTCATCCATTTTTCTTTAATCGTTTAACTTAAATGTGCCTGAGAACTGGCTTCATAAAAAGGTGATCATGTTCACAATATTATTGTCAGACAGATTTACCTGATGGCTCCTGTGGCTGCTAGATCAAGTTGTAAACAGCTCATCCATTAATAACATGGCAAGTATCCTCTGCCCGTTGGAGATAAAAAAACATTTATGAATTAAAGATGTAGGAAATTGGTACACTTACCAGGAAAGCAAACGGATAATATTGGTTTATGGAAAACCTGTGGTTAAAGTGGAGATGAGTTGTCATGTCAGGATCATGTTGTCATAGAAACAAATAAAAAAAGCATCTTTCTGGTGAAATGCTGATAGGCAGCTGACAGAGCTTTCCTGTCAGAGAAGAGAGCTATTTGGACACACACCTGTATTTTTCCTCCAATACCCTCACACACACCTGTCACTCATCTGTCTGACTGTCAGCCTTGCAAAAAAAAGGAGATTGTCTGGTGGTGCACAGAGGTGTGGGAGTGTTTTTACTTGTTTAAGGGCACAAGCAAGGTTCATAAAAGTGGGCAAAAAATCATGTTCCTCTCGTTTACAGCTGCAAGACATTTCTCTAGTCATGCAGCTTAAAGCAACGTTGTGGGTACAGAAGATGTTGTGCAGCTGCTGAATTAGTTGGGGCGGTGGGACTGAAAAAATATTATCAAGGACACATGGTTTTCTAACAATTTTACATTTGAAAATCTAAAACGTGTGACATATATTTGTATTCAACCCACCTAAATAAATACTTTATAGACAACTTTCATATCTGGAAGTCTCTACAACGTTTCCACATCTACAGACTGCAGACTTTTTTTCTTTTCAAAATAGCTCAAACTCAGTCAAATTAGACAGAGAACAGCTAGACAGCTAGTTTAAAGTCTTGACAAAGGTTCACAATTAGATTTAGATGTGGACTTTGACTGGGCCACCACATGAATATGATTTGATCTTAGCCTTTTGATTGGCTGGAAGATGAACCTCAGCCCCAGAATCACTTTTTTTTTTTTGACTCTAACCCGATTGCTCCATCTATCTTTTAATTAGCTCTGATCAGTTTCCCTGTCCCTGCTAAAGAAAAGCATCCCCTCAGCATGATACTGCCACCAATATGTTTCACAATGGAGAGTGTTTTAAGGGTGATCTACAGTATTACATTTTCACCACACAGAGCTATTTTAATGTAGGCCAAAACACTCAATTTAACTCTCTTTTGAGCAAAGCTCCTTATTCCACATGTTTGCTCCCCTACATGGCAAGAGCCAAACTCCCAACTGGACTTTTTACAGCTTTCGGTTTAAAAAACAAAACATTTCTTTGGGCAGGTTTGTGGACTGCACAACTAGTAGATGTCACACCAACATATTTTCCCACCTGAGCGGAGCTGCACCTCCTCCAGAATCACCATAGGCATCTTGGCTGGTTTTGTAATGAATGGTCTCCTTGCCTAACCTGTCAGTTTAAGTAGATGACCAGCAGCTTTTTTATTCCAAGATCAAATTACATGTGGTTGTGATCTACAATATTTAGGTGACTTGTTAAAATATTTGGTTGCATTGGATTTTACTTAGGGGCATCAGAATAATTATGCTATACTTTGCGTTGGTTTATTTCATTCAATAAAATAAAAGCTTTAGGCTTTAAAGTGACAAAATGGGAAATGTTCAAGGAGTGTGAATACTTTGTACATGCATGCTTCAGCATCCCATGATGACATGGGGTACAGGCAGGGGGCTTGGCCCTTGAGACCCCCAGCCAAACTGAACAAATGTTGATCACTGCTGGAACAAATATACTTTTCAAACACAGATATTTAAAGAGCAGAATCTGTGCTTCACAAGACATGGACAACAACACTGTGGGAATCAACAGGCTGAGGTTAGAGGGTCAGGCTGAAACACTTTCTCCCTGAGAATGTTACGCCTCCAGTTCAGCGATGTGGGAAAAGGGAGTTTATACAATTACATCACATTGATTTATGGGGACAAGAGGAAAGATGGGGAGAGGATGAAAACTGAGCTGCTTGGAGAGGCTCCAAAACTAAGTCCCTAAAGAAACACAAGTCAACAGATTGAGACCACAAAACATGATGGATCTGAGGCCATTTGATGGTCAGAGAAACATCAGCAGTATGAGGAAGGTAAAATGGTATAAAAAGGTTGGATTTAGGGTTTAAAACAAGAGCAGCGAAAGACCTCCTCCATATAATGAGCTACAACAAATCTGGATCACCGCTTTTGATTTATTTTAAGTTGTCTCAGCACTGGGGAATGATGACAGTTGTTGTGCTTTAGCAGATCCTGTTGATGCCAACCTTAATAATTATTGGGCCGGTGATGAAACTGTAAGCAATGTTCCAAAAGGTTGCACTGCAGCTTTACTGGGGATGCATAATTCAACCAGCCTTACCACAAACATAAAGTTATAAATAAACAGCCCATGCAGTTCTCCTTGCCTATAAAACAGGCCCACGGGATGAGCAGAGCGGGGATATTCATGATGAAGCTCTTATTTAAAGATTTAATTTGTAAGATAAAAAAATCTGACCTGGTGTTTTGTTTAGAGGTGCTACTAAAGCTTGACCTCCAAAAGATTTACATCCAAAATGTACTATGAATTTATTGAAAACTTGACTAAGAGAACATTTTTAAAATGCAATGGGTGTATTATTGATGTCAGTGGAATGAAAAACAGCCAAATTACCATAAAGACAAACAAAAATGAAATTGATCCCCTGGAACTGTATTCACATACAAAGGGAACAAAATTGAACAAGACTTTTGGCATTTGAAATTTAATTGCTTTTCCATTTCGATAATCAGAGGAAAAAAAAATTCTTACTGTCAAACACTATTTACATTTTCCTAGAAGTGCATCCTTTTCATCTATTTTTCTTTTGATCCGAGAACCATTTAATCTAGATGTGACTACTATTTATCCATTGAAAAATCTGTCCATCGTAAAACCTTTTTGATAGTGCCTCAATGAAAATGATATTAGTAATATCTGATATTTATTGGTTATTCACAAACTATGTATTAACTATCCAACTATCTAACAATCAAATACATTGTTGCTTTACAGGACAATCTAAATAAATTAGAATACGGTCACGAAAAGGTCATTTATTTCAGCAGTTCACACAAGATGGGTAAGCAACAAAAAGCCATTGGAAACAGGGCCTGCTTTTCAAAGGGTGGTAGATCAAAGCATATCAAAGGAAAGTTAAGTGGAAGGAAAAAGTATAGTAGAAAAAGGATCACAAGCAACAGCAATAACCCCAGCCTGGAGAAGATTGTGAAGCAAAGCCCGTTTAAAGATTTGGGGGAGATTTGCAAAGCTTGAGTTAGTGCTTCAAGAGCCACCATACACAGATGTATCTAAAACATGAGCTATAACTGTCTCATCCTTGTGTTAGGGCGCTCCTGAAGCAAAACAAAATGTCAGATGCATCTTACCCTGGCTAAAAAGACAAATGACTGGACTGTTGCTCAGTGATCTAAGGCTCTCCTTTCAGAAAAGGCAAATTCTGCATTTCATTTAAAAATAAATGTCTGGAGTCTGGAGGAAGAGGGGAAAGTCACAGAATCCAAAGTCCTTGAGGTCAAGTGTAAAGTTTTCACATTCATTGATGATTTGGGGAGCCATGTCATCCCACAGAGCTGCTCTGCACCTCTGTGGGATTCTGCAGCACCTCTTCAACCTTAGCCTGGCCCAGAAGAAGGTTCCGGTGTTGTGGAAGACCTCCTGTCTTGTTCCGGTACCAAAGATAACTCACCCATCAGTCCTCAATGACTATAGACCTGTTGCCCTGACATCCCACATCATGAAGGTCCTAAAGAGACTCCTGTTGGCCCACCTGAGTAAGCAAACAGTAAACCATCAGGACCCCCTTCAGTTTGCTTATCGCTGTGGAGTTGGAGTTGAAGATGCCATCATACACCTGCTTCAACAAATCCAGTGTCATCTGGGCAAAGCCAGTAGCAATGTGAGGATCATGTTCTTTGATTTCTCCAGTGCATTTAATACAATCCAACCTGATTTGCTTTGTCAGAAACTCTAGAAGACTCAGGTGGAGGCCTCAACAATCTCCTGGATCAAAGACTACCTGACAAACAGACCACAGTTTGTGAGACTGAAGGGTTGCGAGTCTAACCAGGTAGTCAGCAGCACAGGAGCACCACAGGGGACTGTACTCTCACCATTCCTTTTCACTCTGTACACCTCAGACTTCCAGTACAAGACAGACTCCTGTCATCTGCAGAAATACTCGGATGATTCTGCAGTCGTTGGGTGGATCAGAGATGGACAAGAAGCTGAGTACAGGAAGGTGGTGGACCTCTTTGTGGCATGGTGTGGAAACAATCATCTCATTTTGAACGTGACTAAAACAAAGGAGATGATTGTAGATTTTAAGAGAAACAGGAATAAGTCAAAAACTATTTCTATCATGGGAGAAGAAGTGGAGGTGGTGGAGGAGTATAAATACCTCGGTGTTCACCTGGACAACAGACTAGAGTGGAGATGCAACTGTGAAGCCATCTGCAAGAAGAGACAGAGCAGACTGTACTTCTTGAGGAAGCTTAGGTCTTTTGGTGTTTGCAGCAAGATGCTGCATATCTTCTCTAAGTCTGTTGTTGAGAGTGTGATCTCTTCTGCCATCATCTGCTGGGGAAGCTGCATCAAAGCCAGGGACTTAAAAAAGCTCAAAGAGCTGATAAAGAAGGCTGGCTCTGTTCTGGGGACTCCTCTGGAACCTCTGGAGATCATTGTGCAAAGAAGGATTCTTCATAAAATGAAGAACATTATGGAGAACCCTGAGCATCCTCTTCATGAGACTGTCCTACAACAACAGAGTGTCTTCAGTCAGAGGCTTCTTCAGATCTGCTGTAAGACGGAGCGCTACAGGAGATCCTTCCTGCCCACAGCCATCAGCATCTACAACGGCTCTTTGAAGAAACCTGCATAAAATGAGCTATAATAACATTTAATTTCCCTTTGGGATTAAAAAAGTATTTTTGAATTGAATTGAATTAAAGAGGAAGATGTGAAACACCAGAGCCAACAATGCAGATGAGCAAAAGGCCATTATCAAAGCAACCTGGGCTTATATTGCACATCAGCAGAACCACAGGCTGATCAAGCCCACGCTACAGTAATGCAGTAATTTAAGTAAAAGGAACCCCAACCACACATTGAGTGCATATACTGTACAATGCATGGACATACTGTTCAAGAGGCTGGCATTTCTGCATTGAAACCCCATTTTTATTAGTCTTATGTAATATTACAGTTTTCAGAGAACCTGAATTAGGTTTTTTTATTAGTTTAATAATTATTATTTTATTAGTTTAATGACTAAAATCTACAGAAATATTCTTGAAAAACACTGTGCTTATTTATCTATTTATGAGTTTGGCAAAAAAATACTCATATAAATAAATGTTCTGATAATATTAAAAGTTTATGACATGCACCTTTATATTGTTGGGACATGAAATTACTGATTATTGTTATTCCTGGGGGATACATGTTTAAATAAAACAGGGAGATAGCAGTATGTATTCAGTACCACAGGCTGAAAACTGCAGTAGGAGATATGTCTTTCTTTCCTTGCTTTTAAAATCTCCAGCTGTCAGGAGCGTCTCCAGCTTCTTGGAAGAACAACCGACCAGCAGTTTGAGCCAAAAGCAACAGAATAAATGCACAGAATTGGAGAGCAGGCTGAATACTTGAAGTGGGTGTTTTAACAGGCCCACAGCACTGGAAGCATGGTTGCTCAGACATGGTGAATGTATCGAAGCTCTTCTAGATATAGCTTGAGAAAAGGAAATTGTAGACATCTGTTCTTTATTAAATAAATAGTAAGTTGTCCATTTTTCAAACTGCCAGCACGGAGTAAAACTGCATTTTAAAACTGCTCCAACTTAGATTTTTTTCCTATGTTATAGTTTCTGTTGTGCAAGATATTAGCTCCAGTCTTAGGAACTAAACACATCCATCTGAGTACATTTCTGTTTTGTCATTTATGTCATTAAAACAGCAGCTTGAAGCAAGTGTACGAGGTGGATGATTTTTTAATGTGTCTCTTCATACTTCACAGTACATCAACTCAGTCAGGCGGGTTTTCAAAAAACACCAACAAAATTACTTTGGCTTCAGCATCCGAGCATTTCATCTGGGACCTGCGTCCAGCCAAGTGTTATTGGGAAACATAATCTAAGCCCGTTTCTCACGGGCACACGTTCTTGGAGACCTTCCCAAACCAAGCGTTTGGTTGGGAAACACTTCCGAGCACCGAGACAGGTGGTCGACATAAAGCAGGACGACTAAGACACCTGGTGTGGGGCAGGTGAGAAATTAGCAGGAAGGTGGCCAAGATCACCTGATGTTCTGCAATTTTTTCCCTTCTATTTTGTTTTATTGATCACTTAAATCAATCAACAGTAGCCAATTTTATTTCAGAGAGCAGGGACACCTGCCGTGCTTGTGCAGCCTCTGATAAACACATGCTGCAGCAAATTTTGTGATAAAACCAAAACTCCTTTATTAAACCTCAAATGGTTTATTAAAAACTGTATGCGTTTCCAGTGCAGGGGATTCTATTTTCTCTGCGCTTCAAAGGAAAGAGCATCCAGAGAATTGTGGATTAAGTAACAAAGGGATTAGACTTCACAGTTTGAATGTGTTTACTCTAAAAGCTATTAGAGAAGAAAATGAACTGTATCTCTTCTTTGAGAAAGTTTCAAAGGTGGATCTGAAATGCTAAATGTGCTCCTTGTACAATTGTACACTAATGGCATGGTTTGCTTGTAGCTGTAACACTTCAGCTGGCATTGATCGACTGTTTGCCCAAAGGACAGAGGCCGTGTTTTAGTGCGCTGACCTGCGAATGCTGTCTGGAGTACCACGCTTTTAAAAAGAGCGGAAGGTTAAAAATTTCATAAGCCACCATCAAAAAAGCATGAAGCAGTGGGCCACTCCATCTTTCCGTCGAATTGTTCTCCCCTGTGAGAAGCAGGGGGGGGGGGGTATCCTGACATTTTTTGTTAAAAGCCAAAGGCTCTTATTTAATCAGATTATTCAGATAAAATAATTCCTGAACTTTTAAAGCATGTCCTTTTTTCCTAAATGTTCAGCGTAATCTGCACAAAAATATTTCTGCATCAACGGAGGATGCTGGGTACACATGGGTAACCCCATCTGACTTGATGACACTGTAACGCCTTCATCACAGGCAGTCTGAGAAAAAGCTTTGAATGTAAGCAGAAAACAGCTGAGACAAACACACACACTTCTTACCAGTTTATATCCATTAAAACTATTCAGTTCATGCTGTGTATAGGGACAGTTCAGGATTTTTGAAGTGAGGTTCTTTTTAAAGGTTATAGCCAGTTAATATCTCTCACAATTATGAGCTGGTCTATATTAACGCAATAAAATTCAATCAGTCTCAATCACTCAAAGTTTTAACTGAATGAGGTATTCGTCTAATCAGAGAGCTACATTTCCATTTTATATTTCAATTTTAAGAAAAGGGAGATTTTAAATTTCCACCTAAAATTAGATTTATCTCCAAGCTCCAATTTATTTATATATTTATAAGTATCAACATTAGTTGAAAGTTTGAAAGCAATAAAGAACCAGGATTCTGGGCACATCTGCTTCAAGCCCCAGAATTATAGAGAACACCAGAGATAAAACTGAGAACAATACTTTAATTTGGGTAAGAGGTTTGTTTTCTTGGAAACATGCTGTGTCTCTGCTCTTTGGTTGCAAGGGATAATTATGTGTCTTCAACAATCGTTCTGTTTGCCCAGAGGTCAATAGGAAAAGCCAGGTTGTTTGGTTCTGTTGGTGGTTTCTCATTTTGGTTTTGGAACTGAGATATTGCCAGGATAAAAAGGAAACTTGAAGCTAAAGTCTGTCTTCCCAGGAGGAAAATAAACAGTCCTGCAGGACCTCACATGGTAAGATGAATGTAGCAACATGAGATAAACCATTTATCACAGCCAAATCAGTCCTGGTATCCACCAGTTAGGCTTCTTGTGGTTCTGATTCATCTCGTGTCTGAGCCTTAGTTTCAGAACTCAGCTGTTCTTAGGTAGCCGGAGCTTCCAGGAGAGGAGACGTCATCACGGTTGATCAGCCAATCAGAGATGGAATTTGATGTTACACAGCTAATCAAAACACAGACTCTATTGAATCTATGGAATCTATTATTATTCAAAACCCACCTTTGGAGAAACAGGATGGATGGAATATAAATTGTAGCTAAAGCAGTCACACACATTACAGGTTTCCAACATGTAATCATTTTGTTGAATAAAGAGGCAAATGTGCATTTTAAAGTGTAACACTTTTAGTGTTATAATCATGAATTAATCATGGATTATTTCAAATGCTTTCTGAATTTCAAAATTATACAAGCCAATTAAATAAGTCTTTAAAACACCCATATCTTGAAGATTACTGGATGAAACCTGCTTGGAATAAGAAGTCATTTCGGGCCTAAAGAAATGGCAAAATCTAAACAGGCTTTTTTGTAAAAGGCCTAGTTAAAAGTGATCTTTTCCACACAAAACATGAACTGCTTATTACCCCAAAAATCCTTGAACAAACCAACGTGAAAGTGGTGGGATCATTAGCCACCTTCTCTCCCCCAGTGTCTCCAGGTGGAGGCTGTAACTATGATCTTTGCCTCTAATTCGGTGGAGGCTGACAAAGGAGCCCATATGTCTAATAGACCTGTGGCAAGTCTCACTTTGTGGGAGGGACCATAACTTTGCTGCTATCCCACAGGAGCTGCAGGGAGCCGTGCTGTGGACGAGGTGTGTGGGCTACAAAGGTAGCAGAAAAACAGGCCTAGAGGAAGGAAAATGCAGAGCCTTTTTATAGCTATTTACTTACTCTTACCCATACTGGCAACATAGGCAATTACAAATCCACATAAGTTAGCATAAAATTAGCCCAATTATATCTGTCGAGGTTTGAAATATTCCTTTTCAAGTAAAAACCATCTTTACCGAGCATGCCTTAAAAACATGTAGCATAGACTTGAGTTTTTAAGATAAAATCACACCAGTTTCAGCTGTGTTTTACCTGCTGCTGTATGGGGAGATCGGGAAGTATCATTATAACTGCCTAAGACATTAGTGGTTCTAACCAGGCAGGATGCACCTCGAGTCATGCTGTAAATACGTAAATCTCTCAGAAGCACTCAATAATTTAGCCACAGTGGACAAGTCAAAGCTGCATCATTTAGATAAGGCAACTGTCCTCAGTGTGTCTATAAATCCATTGCAGCCCCAACCTAACAGATTCATATCAAAACTAAACATTTGCAAAAGAAAAAGTTCATTAATAAACATCTAGGCACAACTTGCATTTTATTTGTACACAACAATAATGACCCTGCGTCACCATTAATAATCCCATCCCTACGATGTGTTCCCTCCAAATTACCCAATCAATTTGTGACAGGAGCAAGTTTGTATTTGTGAGGAACAATTATCTTTTCACATTAACCTGTGTAGTGAATATAAATCAACAGGATATTTTAAAGACTTTAGATCCCAAGTGGGCACAAAAGGTGAAACGTAATAAACTTGAACACTGTCGCTGATGACTAATAACAGCCCTTCTATAATGCTGTATCACATAGTGTTAATGTAAAAATGTGGATGGGAAAAAAAGCTCTCGAGGAGGAGAGTCTGGGCACAGAAAAAGGACAAACAGGAGAATTCGGACCCAGTTGTGGCTGACGCAACAGTGAAAAACCAGAAGCTTGGACAAAGTCCCAACTTTTCTGAAAAATGCTTGAGTCAGGAGATGAGAGAACCATTAGGTCCAGTGAGTCACAGTGAAAGTGGTAAAAATGGATCTGAAACAAGCACAGCTCACAGTGCCATGCCCCAAAAAAACAGCCAAATAACCAAAAGATGTGGTCCTGAACAGGATATGACGGTTTATATATCCAATTGCAAAACAGCTAATGCAAGTACATGCTATTTTTTCATAATTGTATCCACATAAATTGTCAGCAAATTTTCAAGAAAGCAGATCATGATGAGGCTGTATGGGGTAAGAACGCTGTCAAAAACAATGTGTATGTAAAGACGGAAATGAGTGCATATTAGTCAATAGTTGTAGATGACGGACCAAGAGCATATATTAACGACATTAAGACATATATAAACTTTTTCACATTACCTGACTTTGTACCGTAGTTTCTTGGTCCGTCATCTTAGCGCTAGTGCTGCTGCTTCTTCTTCTTCTTCTGCTGGCGGTGCGCAATAGATTCAGAGGTGCATACTGCCACCTACTGTACATCATTGTATAACTCCACCCACTATATTCTATGTTTTAGTTTTGTATTTAATAAAAATAAGAACAATGCTTTATTTATAATACTCTTGATTCCCCCTTATCTCCCCTCGGTTCCTAATATTCCTTTTAGACAGAATTACCTCCCATTCCGGCACTACGTTTACTGACGGTGAGGAGTGTGACAGCGCATGCGCAACGCTAATTGAACTATGCTCCACTAACCAGCCTGAGATCACGTGACACCAAGTCGCTGATGTAAATTCGTATTCTCAAAGAAAATACATTTTATTCACAAACTGTTATAGCATAAAGAATAAACCACAATTGTAAACTTGAACTTTGTGTTTGTAATTTCTTGAAGCTGTAACATTTTATTTTGTATTCTTATAGAGAAAATATACAATACCTCTTTTGGATTTTACTTATGCACAACTATTGACTAATATGCACACATTTCCGTCTTTACATACACATTGTTTTTGACAGCGTTCTTACCCCATAAGGCTGAATATTATGGACTTTGTTCGTCTTATAAACCCCTCCCATAATAAAAAAACGTATATCCCCATCATATTATTTTCTCTCTGGGATGCTTTGCAGTTCCATACAAAGATATGTGGCTTTATTGCTAGGCCAACGTCTCATTACACATCAAATACTGAAGCATACATAATATGATCTCCAGCTAGCCTTGGGGTCACATAAACATTGCAACTTATACAGCACATATGAAAAACCGCTGTTTAATTTAGTCAAGTGCTGCTGAAAAGTTGCTGTAATGACTCAATAACAATTTTATCTAATGTCATGCTGAGCTTTGCAGACGCTCTGTCTGCACTAATAAAAATTCATTTACAATGGCAAGCTGCATGCTGGGAATAGCTTCACCTGATGCCAATCCAACCTGTTTTCTGATTATTTCAGCTAATGATTATTTGACAACTTGGTACACAAACAATGAGCGTAACCATGGTGACAAATGTAGGAATATTTGACAAAGCAAGTATTTAGAACAGTTATTAAAAGGAAGGTAGGGTGATTTTCAAAGATTTGAAATTGAAACAATGGACTGAACCCACCAGATGCTAGGAAGCAAATGTAGTCAGAATGATGATTGCTTAGACTGCAGGACATTTCAAACATAAATATGGACAACTAATTGTTGATGTCAGCACACAACCAGTTTACATCTAGTTGGCAAGGGAAGAATTATTTGTTTTTATTTAACTAACAGGAAGCACCACCAGGCACTAGCTTTTAATTTGAAAATATATAACTCATCTATAAGCTACAGCGCAAGAAGGAGAAATTCAACATGTAGCGATAAAATGGACAGTAAGTGTATACGTTTTTCCACAATTATATGTATGGGCTGGGACATTACTTTCAAAACAGATGCCCTGCTCTTGTCTGTAAAATTATCAGTTTAGACCAAGATCTCTGGCCTAAGCACAGTTTTTAGTGATGTCCAAAAACCCATAAACCACCATTCCTCAACAATGAAATGGTACTTTGTCTCAAGAAAACATGAAAAAAGGAGAATTTTATGCCAGGACTGCCTAAAACTCTATTTATGTTGCTATGCTGGTTTAGGTAAAACACTCCAAACAGAATGTTTGTGTATACAGTGTTTAACAATAAAAGAGCTAAACCTAACTCTAACTCCTCTTTTAATCTCATTGGACAGAAATTTCCATGTAGGCATTCTTAGATCCAGAGGCCACTGAAATAACACTTAAGGTTTATCTGCTTTCATTGAGATAAGAACCTCATTCTTTAACCCCCCAAAAATCTGCCTGTAGTAATTCCAGAATTGCTCCAGAAGGATTTAGCTTATCCACATTTATTTAAAGAAGGAAGGGTGTTCAAACCAAAAATTTATCTACTGAGACTGTTTACTCAGAGAAATCCAGGAAACTACATCCTGCAAACAGATTTTCTCTTCTTAGTCAGTTCATAAGCAGCACACAAACCTCCATATAGGTTAATAAATAAATCATATGACAGTGGAAACCAGTTAATTTATGCAAAAACACAAGTAAGAAGCGAGTCTTGATAGAGACTTGAATATTGAAACCTTAGTGTTAAGCAGTGCAGAAAACAAATAAGAACAATGAAATGAGATGCTTTTCTATGGTGCTACTTTGATAGTACTACACATTTGTTTAAACTCTGAAATTAATAGGGCTCAGTGAAGTATTGAGATGCCAAAACATTAAAGTGATCGGGGGAAAATGTTTCATGCTACACTCTCTGTGGCATCAATGCACCCAAATTTCAGCATCATTCTGTGTATCAGAGCTCCACTCCAATCTTTCTGAAGCCAGGCAGGTAATTCCCCCCACACGTCAGACCTATGTCACATATCTCGACAGCTGGCCCAGTTTAAGCCCTTCTCAGAGCTTTGAATACATCTTGGGGATGGAAAGAGCATGAGGTGATGTAGAATCCTTGAGGCAAAAAGCCCTGAGATTTACTGAAAATGCTCACTCTCTGTAATGACCTCAGCCTTTAACAGATACCTGTGTAAACTAGTTTATTAGTTCTGGAAAAAATAAGTATAAGGAAAAGATGGCCACGAGGAAATTTCAAGATCATTTGTACCATCCTGAGATGAAGCTGAAAGTACCTCCCCCATCTAAGAGCCAAACTCTAAGCCTATTGGAGGATCCGCTATCTCCTGAGCACAGCTTGTCGAATACATACCTTTTACCTCATTACCTGCTCAGCACAGCCATTATTAAGGGAAAAAGGCGTGAACGTGAGATAAGCACAATGAATTCTTGGGTTGAGCACAAACAGCCATCCTGCTTCCTCCTGATAAAAGAGGAAGCAAGGCCCCTAAGCTTCCTGCTCTCTGTGAACTCTGGAGCTGCCCCATGTTTATTTCACTCACAACTTCCTGACCCTTATGGAGACACGAAACGGATAAGGAGCTGCATGGATGTGTGAATAACATGTGCTCTTGCAAAAGTATTTTTCTACAACAAAGCTTGTTAAACAGGAGCCCTGGTGAAAATAAGCAGAATGTAAAATGAGTTCAAGATTTTGGCATTTATCAAATTATGTTAAACAATTGCAAGTAGTTGCAAGTTGTTCTTAAAAAGTTTGTGGTTTGTTTCTTGCTACTACTACAATTTGTCCAAAATGCTACTTCAGTAACTGGATACTTTATACATCAATTAGGCATGGGCAGGAAAAAAAAAAAACATTTTTTAAAGCAATGATATGAAGGCTTGGTGATGGGCAACGGCCAAACATTTGTTGGCCTTAGGCCAAGCTTTAGTGTCTTTGCTGATGTTTTAAGATGCTGCAGTAGTATTCCCTCATAATTTTCTTTCTTCATAATGCTATCTATTTTGTGAAGTACATCAGTCCCTTCAGTGGCCACACACATACTATTTGATGCCTCCTATACTCATGTACTTTAAAGTTAAGATGGTGTTCTCAGGCTTGCAAGCTTCTTCCTTTTTCCTTCAATTTTAGTTTCATCAGAACACAAGACATGTCTCCAAAAATTCAGTCCTTTGTCTCTCAGTGCATTTACAAACTGTAACCTGATTGCCTTTCAACCCATGTTGGTACAAACTCTGACTGTGTATAATGGAATAATACTTTCATCTTGAACAGATGGACGGATAAAAATGGCACCTGCAGGTATCTGGAAATGGTACCCAATTATGACCTAGACTTGTGGAGGTCAATAATTCATTTTCTGATATCTTGGTTGATTTATTTACATTTTTCCATTGTGTCACACAAGGAAGTAGTGAGTGTGAGTTATTGCCTTAAAATTCAGTTTATCTGTATTAACAAAGCTTACAAAGAAATTAAATCAGCATCTAAGCTTTTTCAAACTTTTTAAAGGTATAGCAACCTAAGTCTAAGTAACATTTGGAATTCTGAGAGAAATAAAACAAAATCTTCCAAAATATTCTGGTATTTAGGAAGTAGAACTAATGTTGATTATTCTAAGTGATGTAAATAGGGATGGGTACCTTCCACAATTGAACCGATACGGTACCGATACTCAGTACCAGGGAATCAATACCGGTACTCAACGGTACCAGTTTTCGGTACTTTTGTGTGTGTTTATGTGGTAATAAATGTTAATTTGTTTAATAATAAAATCCCAAAAATGTTCAATCTAACATTTTGATTTTTCAATATATAAACAACATCCAACTGTTTGTATTGTATTATTTCAAACATTTCTTCTCCCTTGTTGCTGGCTGCAGACAACAAGTCGCTAACGGATGCAGGCGTGCTAACGGTGCCAAATCCAGGACTTGTAGCTGTAGATCTGAGACTGACAAAAATTGTGCACTCTTCAGCCTTGAGAAAAGTCTTGTGCTTAACCAAAATCTGTGTTTCCTCAGATTAGAAGTATTCCCGCCGCTGGCCTTGCACTTGACGTCACAAATATTGCAGTGAGCGTAATCTGCATCGCATTTTGAAAGCCAGACTTTCGAGAGTTTTCTATCAGCCATGCTTGCTGTGTTGACGATACCAGCGGCTACTGACGTCATTACACTCTTGTGTGTGCAATGCTGTGTTCATGTCCGGCATGGAAAATCGCGCACTCTTCCACTCCCTCAGTGTCACAATGATGCGTATAGGTACCAAAACATGGTACCGTATGATTTTACGTGAATCAGTACTCGGTAGTACCGATGGATTTCGGTCAGTACCTAATAATAAAACAAATTCGGTACTCATCCCTAGATGTAAAACAGGAAAAGTTTAGTCTGATTTAATGACAGACAGTAAGAAAAAATGGTTTTGGGTCTTTCTATACCATCTATGCAAACAACCGTTTTCAGCATTATTGTTTTGATTTTAAATAAATAATATAGACATAGAATGAACACACACCAAATTAAATAGTAGTTTTAAGGTTCTTATTGTGCAGAATATCATACAGTTTTTGTTGTTGTTCTTCTAATTGGGTAACACAAGTTTAACCAGTTGATTTTAGTTTTTATGTTTTCACCGCAGCCTGCCCTACTTGATGCCAGACTCCATGATACGTTGCTGCAGAAGATTCGCATCAGAAAGGCTCGAAAGAGATACTAATCCACCACTGACTGAACAGCAAGTTTTTATCCAAATGATCTTGTTATTGGAGATGGAAAGAGGAAGCAGAGGATGACGGAACAGAGAAAGTGGTAGAAACGTTCATGGCTGGTTAAAAGAAGACAAAAATCAGACGTCTGTATCTGTAGCAGTCATCCTGCATGATTCAACCAGAACATTTGCTTGATATTTATTGTAGGTCATCTTTGGTCGTGAGAGTGCTAAATTGCAGGTTGGTGAGCGTGTCATACTGAAATTTCTCAACAGCTTTACCCTAATAAAAGTGACGAGAGGGGGGGTGCTCCTTTGATTTAAAACCATGGAAAAATGTGTTTTCAAGAGTGGAATTATTTTCAGAAAGCCAAATTTGGCTTTTAATGTAAATGAGGGGAAAATGCAGTAGCCTTCTTTCAGCAAGGTGACAGGCAGTGCACAGCAACAGGAAGGGGAGTGTAAGCCATGCATTATCTTATGGGTCAAACAGCATGAGAAAACTCTGACACTCTCTCTGGCATCTCATCTCATCTCTCAACCTTAGCGTATGTTCATACGGGTTACTAGCCCATGCCTAATATTAAGAATGTACACGTCTTTTCAGCTATGCAATAATGTACATGTAATGAAACAATATTTTCATTACATTACTGCTTTGGTTTGAGAAACAGTTTAGCTCTCTGTTAATTATAGTAAACGTCTGAGTCGAATAACCAGTGAACCTCTAGGTACACAGACTTCATTCGGTTTACATTAGTCCTAATTCTTTGAATTAGTCAGTTTTCAATAATTACCCTAAAAGTTGAGACTGAAGTTTTTTGGAGAGAAAAGAAGGTATCCACAAAGCATCCTAAATCTTACGACAGCTCCTCATGGAGAAAAGCAGTAAAAACAGGAAGGAAGAGTTTAAAGAGGTTTTTGTGAACGGAAGATAAAACGGCCAACAGAGAAAAGGAGTCAGGAGAAACACTCTCCTAGCGCTGATAGTGAGTTAATGAAAAGCTTAGAGATAAGATGGTGCAGGGATAACGTTTGTGGTCGATCTCATTTGAGACGTGCTCACATTTCCACCCAACACAAAAAGGCTCTAACGGCAGCAATGGTAATAATCTCTGTGCAAATATATTTTCAGACTTGAT
The DNA here is from genome assembly GCF_021462225.1 of Girardinichthys multiradiatus. NCBI lineage: Eukaryota > Metazoa > Chordata > Actinopteri > Cyprinodontiformes > Goodeidae > Girardinichthys > Girardinichthys multiradiatus. The sequence goes on along the minus strand of NC_061795.1, from coordinate 22,385,371 downwards.
AAAGGGCCTGAATGAGACACTGGCAGCTTTTCTGTAAAACTATTATTTCAAGACTTGTCAGCTATTGAGGGTAATGGTGGAAGGCATACACACAGGCTGGTTTATAAAGGAGCGATCTTTGTAGTGCTGCACCGTTCAGAGTTAAGCGGACGTTTCTATAAGCTTTGTAGATTTGACCTGCTGATACTGATTTTAGGCAAGTTCAGTTCAGGCAAGTTTTTGGTTTCATGTATCATTAATCGTTTACAATAGAAGCAGAGGCAACATCACACCATGTGAGTGAGACAGCAGTTGTTCTGTAGTGATTACATGGAAGACATTTTAAACTGTTTTTTGAAGGTTCAAAAGGATTAAGTGGAGCAGTCAGTCATTCAACCTCTCTGCAATCAACTCAAAGTCTTGCTCTCTCACACTTGAAAACCTGAATGAACCACAATACAGTTTCCCTGTAAATAGCTTGTTACATCCCCGTGTTTCCTTATATTTTAAACATCTCACTGATACTAATTGAAGCATATTTCAGTCCTCTTCCCTCACCACAATGTGTTGTGACGTGACGTCACAGGGTTTAGGTATGGTATATTCTCTGATCTGCAAAATATTACGCTTGAGTTTTCAACCCATCGGTGAAGCTGAAAATCAGTTATTTCCAGTGACCAGATGACTCAGTGAAACTCTAATGCGTTGACAAACTGCATGTCAGCATTGTTTTACAGCTGCAATATGGCAGTTGTGGAGGCCCTGCAGTAGACAGTGATGGGAGCTGAAAAGCTCAGTGGAGTGTCTCTACCCTCTGTTTCTTTCTGAATTTTAAAAGCAGAACCAAAGAACTGCTGCACAGCTTTCTGCGTAAATGTGCTGAAATATTAAACCTGCTATTAAGATTATGCACTTTACATTTTTACTCTTATTTTATATGTTCTGTCTAATTAGATTTTTTAATTTTACTGTTTTATATGTTTAATCCTATCCTACAAAAGTCTGTTGAATGATTTTTTGTTTTGTTTTCTTGTAATGTATTTGTTTATTGATTAAATGACAGTAAACTGGTTTAATTTGATGGTAGATGCATGACAACATGTAACATAAAACAGGGTAAGACACATCATGCCCTAGTTTTTTTTAAATCAAGCCAGCAAAGTTTATTTCTTGAAAAATCTTCCATTGCACTATTTGAAACCCAGACCTTTCGTGTGTAACTCTGGGGTGTGCATGCTTTAGACACACATTTGAACTACAAAAGAACACTAAAATCAAATTTGTAGGCAGTTGCCAGACGAGCAACAAAGCTTAGATAAAAAATAAAACAGCTGCTGCATCGAACCGCTCAGGCTAGACCTTCAACACACTGCAGACATGTACTATAAAACCTTGCACATCTCATGGCTCCTAAACAGCTGATGAAAAATACACCTTTCAGAGAGTAAATTATTTCTGCCAGCTGAAAAGCAAATTTCATTTTCTCTTGTCTCCCGACAACAAAGATGGTGAACCCATTACAGGCCGTGGCGCGTGCGTGACGCACATTAAATGAAGGGTTCTCTAGCAATCGAGAAAAAAAAAGCTATTTTCTCATTGAGCCAATAGATACTCCATTTAGTTGTGGGCTCTCTGTGGACCACTGCTGGTGTAGAGTAGTGGGGCTGATGGAGGGAGAAAGCGAGCGTACAGCAATGACCCTTCCTAGTTCTCCCTATGCACTTTTGGTCTCCGAAGGCTTCGATATGAAAATAGACGTGCCCTGCAAGTTAGATGAGGGGGGCAAAACCTATACAGGGATGATGAAAAAGGAAAGGGACTGGAGGAAGAAATAACAGAGAAGATAAGAGGAACAGGGAGAATAAGGCTAAGAGAGGATATGGTGAAGCCGCGTCAAATGACCTGCCAAGTAGAGATCCACCTCATCTGCCAGCGTGCCAGCTGAGATTAAGAACAAGTGAAAGTGGGAAAAGGAGACAGAAAGGACAGACGACTGACTGATTATCGTCAGGTCATTAATGTTCTGCCAGGTCAGGGGGTGTCACATTTTTCAGCGGGAACTGCCAGGCTGCATGCAACAGCTCACACATTCCCATCTTTGCCAAGACCTGGATGAAACAGGAGCGTTAAACTCAACACTTTGCCACATCTTGTCGATTTGTGTTTGCGTTTTGTTTCATTGTAATGTAAACGTTACATCAAAAGCAGCATATTAATGGGGTTACTATTAACGCCTTAGGTGTTGTGTGTGGGCGGGTCAAAAGAAATATTCACTGGAATCAACTGAAACGTCAAACCATTTAATTACAGTGCTGTTTGTTGCTGTGCTCACCTTTACTCCACTTATACATTTCACTGTTAAAGGTTCACTAATCCAAGTGTTGATGTTTATCCTGAATTCATCATTGAAAATAAAAACTATTTCCACTTCCCAATATTCATGTAAAACAAGCGGAGGAGAGAAAGGCTGCAGGCGGAGTTTAGTCATCCGTGTTGGCAGCTGCTCCAAACACATCAATACAACTGTTTCTTTATCTTTTTTTTTCCTTTACTTGACAAGGCAACTGTTCCCCCGCAACATGGTGAACAAACAGATCTCTGTTTCCCTTCTGTCTCCACCAGCCTCCTTTCACTTGGTTAGGAATAATGATATTAGACTAAAGAAGAGCAGAGACTGAAATCTTCTCTCCATATAATGCAGCAGTATAGCAGCGCTGGCTCTTAGTCTGTGCACAGGCTTATCTGTCAGTGCGTCCAAACTGACTGGGTGTGATATGATTCTCCTCTCTTCTGACACGCCGTGCGAACCTCGGGGAGCTGGAGGGCTGGCTTCAACCTCTACTCCAGGCACACTCACATGGACACTGATGTGTGTTAATGAGTCCCTTGGAGACAATCTCCTGGGGCAAAATGTGATTAGATCCAGATTCCTAGCTGTTACTGTAACTAGACTAAATGTCTGAGTGGCATAAGAAAACTTTTTACACTGACAAAAAAAAAACTGTTAGAATTTAACCAATAAACATGGTGTAACAAATTTTATACATTTTAATTAAATACATTGCAATCAGGGGCTGCACGGTGGTGCAGTTGGTAGCACTGTTGCCTTGCAGCAAGAAGGTCCTGGGTTCAATTCCTGGCCTGGGGTCTTTCTGCATGGAGTTTGCATGTTCTCCCCATGCATGCGTGGGTTCTCACCGGGTACTCCGGCTTCCTCCCACAGTCCAAAGACATGCCTGTTAGGTTAATTGGTCTCTCTAAATTGCCCTTAGGTGTATGAATGAGTGTGTGCATGGTTGTTTGTGTGTTGCCCTGCGATGGACTGGCGACCTGTCCAGGGTGTACCCCGCCTCTCACCCATAGACTGCTGGAGATAGGCACCAGCTCCCCTGTGACCCACTATGGAATAAGCGGTAGAAAATGACTGACTGACTGACATTGCAATCAGCATTCCTTGAGGATGAATTATATAAAATGAACTGCTGAAATGTATTTCAACACATTACATTTCAACCAATTTTGAAAATGGATTTACTCAGCTAAATTTGTTAAATTCTAGCTAATTATTAAGATCATTATGCTCAGCTAAATTGTCTTCCCAGGTAAAAAAGAGAAAATAAGAATTGATTTGTGATTTGGCATCGGTGAAAGCTTTTAAATCATTTCCAACGTGCTTGCATATAAAGCTTGCTAGCGAGTTTAACTTTAGCATAAGTTAAAAACACTTTAAATCTATTTTAATAAGACGGCATGCAAACCTTTCCCCTGACAACTGCAGGTAAGATATTCTGTTCATTGGTAACCACTGCCTTAGAGTGAAGAACCTCAGCTTGCTAGAGACAGTGGTGCTGTCGCTAAACTAGTTCAAGCTGGATGCAAACTTTAAATCTATTCTTACAAGGTGGCTTGTTAGCGTTTCTCCTGACAACCAGATTTAAGCTGTGCCATTCATTGGTAGTGGCTGCCTGAGCCTTAAGAAGCTGATCTTGCTGGCAAATCTGACTGTAGCGTTAGCACTGTGGCTAAATTAGTTAAAGATAGAGACAAACTTAATCATTGCTCCAACACAAAAACTTTCTCAATTCAATGTCAACTTGTTGATATATTAATTCATACTCCAACCCATTTAAACATATCAGCCTTTTGTTCCCTGCTTGACACCACACACAAGAAACAGCCTATTGGTTGTTGACTGCACCAATATGTTCAGTTTAATTCTAATCAAAATGTTACTATAGGATTTTTAGAACGTTATATTACCATTATTGAGCATTAAATTTACATACTATAATACCAAATGTCAAATATCTTTACCATCCAAAATTTGTTTTGTAGTGTACTCTGAATCCGCACTTTGTCTTGATGTTGAGCAAAAAAGTTCTAATAATAATATCAGGTTCCTGTGCCCAGATACTTGGGAAAGTCACATGGCGGATGTTTAACAAGAAGTGACTGTTTCCTTAAAGTATTGACTTTTTCCCTCTTTGGATTCACTGGGCGCATTGTGCTCGCTTCAGCGGAGATCTGACAAGACAGAAGAAGAGAGGCTGAGGTGGGTTTCGGATGATGCATCCCTCTGATTAATGCAAACTGACAGTGAATTTCTGCCCTGTAGCAAAGGTAGCGCCTTCCGAGACATCCATCTGGTGACCCCCACATCTCTGCAGACAGCCTCTTCGGGCTGGGGGCTGATCCGCCGTGGGAAAGCTGCCAGCTTGGAGACTGACGCACGCCGCTCCGCAATGAGCGCCTCCTGGCCGGCTTCTCAACATGTAAAACCACCGTGTTTATAGGAAAATAAAAAATGCCTTGAAGAAGCGTTTCATTTACTCGAAAGGCTGTGTTTTTTAAGAATAAACAGAAGTGCAATATGAACTAAGTCTGCACGGACCTACGGCATAGTGCACGTCTGAAACATTAAGGTGGAGCTATTTTTATAAACTAAATGTCGATTTCTACTACTTTTTCTACTTTTTTCTGCAGATCATGTGATTGGAAAATGTGGCAACTTGCTCCAACAAAGTAGAAACCCAACACTGCGCACAGCACCCATAATTAACGAGTCCGTTCAATCAGAGCGATCCTTTAAGCAAGAACCCCCCCATTAATTCTGGTTATTTATGTCCCACTTTAAAATGAAACATTAAACTTTAAGACGCTATTACAAAACAGAAAGCGGCTTCGTACCTCAAGGCGCAGTCGATACCTCAGTTTGTCTGTGACGAGCAGCTTCTCCTTAGAAAATCTCAGTAAAGAACCAATCTGGAGCCAGGCGCTGGATGCTCTTATTCGCCAAACACAAAATGCTCATCAGGGAGGATGTCCACCGCAGAGAATCATGCCCCACGTTGTCCAGCTAATACAAAATCCACCGCTACGAGTCCTGCGAGCACAGTTTGGGGCAAACACGCAGCGTTGACGGGAGGCTGGTACGCAAACAGTTTGTTGAACTCTGTGGAAGCTGAGCGGCTGATCCAGGAGCAGCCTGTACGGCTCCGGAGGGCGGAGACTCTGCGGCGACAGGCACGCCTTCAGTTCATTGTTGCTACTGAACCACAGACTTTAGTTAGATCTGGCCTTTATTAAAATTAGTAAAAAATATCAGTTCTTTTGTTATTAATTCAATACAAGATACGAAACACATGCATTGTTTAAAATCAATACATGCAGAGATATATTTCAAGCTTGATTTTAGTTAATTTTGAGGATTATAGATTACAGCTCATGAAAACCCAAAGGTTCTCAAAACCTAGAACATTGAAATCACAAAAAATAAGTTTTAATACAGAAATCTTATGGCCTACACAGTCATGGGGTAAGACTGCTGACTCGAACTTTGTCCGTCTGACAATTATTCCACAAGGAGGGTAAACCACAAAAGGTTATTACTAAAGAAGCTAGGTGTTAGAGAGTGCAGAGTCCAAGCGTATAAATGAAAAGTCAACTGGAAGGAAAAAGTGTGGTAGAAGTAGGTGCACAATCAACAGGGAGAACAGGGATAAATGAGAGGTTTGTGAAGCAAGGCTGATTCAAGAGAGGGGAGAGCTTCAACAACCACCACAAACAGCTGCACCCAGAATTATTTGGAGAGCTGTGTCATTTGCTGGTGATGGTCTACTGAGTTTTTTCAAGTCCAGAGTCAGTGCAGCTGTCTACAAGGAAGTTTTAAAACACTTCATGCTTCCCTCTGCTGACAAGCTTTATGAAGATGCTGATATCCCATGAGAACGTGGGACATGTCCACACTGCCAACAGTACCAATACACACATTAAGGACCATGTTATCACTATGCTTGCCTGGCCAGTAAACTATCCTGACCCAACCCCCCCAGGCAGCTATGGGGTATTGTCAAGAGGAAGAAGAGAGAAATCAGACCCAACAATGCAGATAATCCGAAGGCCACTATTGAAGCAACTTGGGCCTCCATAACCTGTCAGAAGAGCCACAGGCTGATCTCCTCCATGCCACGGCGCATTGATGCAGCAATTCAAGCTAAAGGAGCCCTGGCCAAATACTGACTACATATTCTGTATAGGACATGAACATACATTTAAGTTTTTATTGATCTTTATTGGTCGTATGTCATATTGAAATGTTCTGCCAAATTCAGTGTGAGGCTTTCATTAGCTGTAATCCACAACCTTTAAAATTAACAGAAATAATTACTTGAAGTGAATTTATATAATACATGGGTTAACATTTTTGATATAAATAATTATATAATTACTCTTTCATATAATTATCTTCTTATTTACTGGGATGTACCAATAAAGAATGGAGAACTCAATTATATTCTAGCTTGGGAAACATGCGGGTGCAGGATGTGAAAGGTTAAATTATTCCATTAAAATGCTTTTAAACCTTCCCACCTTACCCAGATTGGACAATTTTACATCCGTTTGGGCTTCTTCCAGGAAACAGGGTCTGTTATATTGTATTATTTATACATATACACTATTATTTATACACGGATAAATAAATACGTAAAAGTATATATTTATAAAGAAAGACATTGACTTTTAAAATCTGTGGATATTCAAGGATGGCCTTACAGCAGAAGCATACAAAAAATAGCAATGGACATAATTTCCACATCCAAAAGTAACACACAATGCACAATGGTAGATAGCATCCAACCTCTTTAATACTCACCAGATGCATCCATGAATAGCAGAGCAATATAATCCAAAAACAGGCAAAGAAGTTTACAGAAGCCACATGTTCACTCACCTCGAGTGAGAAGATTTATTTCTAAACATCCAACTTTAAAGGACAATGTCAAATCAATAATGACACCTAAATACTACTGCCATTTCAATTTCAGTTCATTGAACAGTATTGAGTTTAAGAAGTTAAGGTAAGAAGTCGTTCCCATTTGAGAATATCATGGACTTTTATTTTTCTTGCATTTAACACCAACGTAAGTTGCATAATTAAACTAAAAAACATCAAAGGCATACAAAAAAAAACTAAGAGCTTGATTTACAAACAGAAAGGAACAAAATATAAATGTGTCATCTGCATAGAAATAGTATTCAGGACTTGGTAAACTATCAGAAGTATTATTTATTTACAAAGTGATGAGAAGGGCTCCTAATATAGAGCCCTGGGGAACTCCTGTAGATACTGAGAGAAAAGAAGAAAAATCCAAGTATGTCTGAGACACTGTGTTTAAGCTGGCCGTTAATTAAAAAACTGAGCCTACAGCAGCTGTGGACAAGCTGAGATTAAGTAGCCTCTTACAGTTTAATCAACTGCTTCAAAAGCGTTGAAGAATAAAGGAAAGGACAGCATATTATGGTTTTATTCCATTGCACCAATAATGTCATAGGGTAACAATATAGTACAAAAAGCGTGAAAAGAAAATGCAGACTGACAGTGAAAACATTACAAATGAAGCCTCTGTGGACCAAGTAAAGCACTTAGAAATCAGCTATTCATCTGCAGAGGGATAAACCGGAGCACATGAACTCCAGTGTCCTGATATTGGTCCTGGAACTAAAAGTAACCAGTAACAAATCATACACATCATAATGTTCACAGCGAGTCTTTGCAGGAACAGATATGGTGGATTTTAATAGCCAAATGCATAAACAATTTGCATATAGATAATACTCAATTTTTGTGAAAGTAATAAAAAACATGGTGCAATAATGAACAAATGAGGTTAGCAGTGCATCTGTTGACTATCAGCAAATAAGCAACAACTTTCTACCTCCTGATAGCTGTTGTTTGTCCCTGTTAATTATCCATGCAGTGTGCCCATCTCTCCAGCCAGAAAAACAGGAGAAGGGCTTTTGTTCCACTTTTGGAGTGGGCTTGAAGTGTTTTCTCTCCCTCTATGCTCCTTGTGTCACAAAATCTACTGCAGATGGAGAACAAGATAAGCGCTCAAGAGGCTGATCTTTTTGCCTTCTCCTCAGAGGTCGTGACACTAACATTCTCACTGGCATACGTGATACTTTCAACCCCCCATTTTCTTGTGTTTTCTCTTCATCTCTTTCGTATTTCCCCTTGGGAACCCTTTGATTCAAAATGCATTTCTGAAAATTCAACCAGTGGTATGAAATAAAAACTGGACAAAGCTTAGCTTGGAGAGGTTGAATTGAAAATTTTCAGGCGTGCAGGGCCTCTGTCTGAGTAAAGTGAGGTATCATAGGAATGACTTGGCAGCAGAAAGAACAGCTGCGAGGTGTTTTCTTTATGGCTTCTTGGGTATTTTCAGAGGACTTACAGAGTAAAGAAAGGCTAAGGTGACTAAAAAAGCCCCCTCTACCATCTGAGCACTCACATGGATCACTGGTTAGAGGAGGAGTCCTCTGTTGTAAAGAAACCATTTGTTGTTGTTGGCTAATCAGTGATTGATCAACAAATGCAGTTGTCCTGGGGATGCCGCGTAGCTGTTATTAAATAGCAATAAAGATTTGTTTGAATCAGTAATGCAACAAGCAAAAAACTAAATTAAAGTAACATAAAATGCTTTTTCAAGAGTTAACAACAAACAAAAATCTAATTCATCATAAAAACATTGAAGGTAAGAAAGTAAAAAATCAGAATGCAGAAAATGTGATTGAGGCTTTCCATTTTAAACCCAGCTACTTTTCTGCAAATAATAAACTAGTGGTTCTAATAGACAGGTTTATGGTGAGAAAGGAAATTTATTAAAATAAATTTATTGCATGAATTGCACCCATGGGAGAGGACGCCCCGCCCCCCTCCAACTAATCAAATTGCGGGAAATCATCTACATTAAAGTGCAGTCTCACAAGAAACTCATAAAATATTTTCCTTATTCTTAACAACAAGCAAAGGGCACAAACTGATTTGAAAGCAAAACACACCATGTGCAAGGACAATTATTTGTGAATTAAATGGTTGCTGTAAAGATTACAGTAACTGCTAGCCAGTTACTGTAATCTTTACAGTAACCTAACAGTGATTAAATTACAGTTTTACTGTAATTCTGTTACAATTTTACTGTGGTTTTATTACAATTTCACAGTAATTTGATTGCAATTTTACTGTAATTTTATTAAAAATAAAATCACCCTTAAGTCCTTAAAGGAAAGAGATTAAAAACACCCTGAGATAAAAATCTCCTGGAAGAAAAATTAGAGCACTTATAGCAGCTAAAACACTCACACACACACAAAAATCCTTAAAACAACAATAATAATAATTTATTATTATAATATAAAATACATACATGGAAATGTAGTTTGATGTATTTATATAAAGTGCCAGAGCAAGCTATGAAATGTAATGTTGGTCATTACGACCAGACTCATCAACTCTGGTTTCATCTGGTTTTCCAATGGTTATAAACAGTCTGACAGAGAGAGGTACTCCCAATCCTTGTGGTTTTTAGTATAACAATGGCCACCAGTGGGCTCCAGAAAGACAAACTTTATCAGTGTATTATTTTACTTAGTACCCCTACACATAGCCCATTCTAAAATGGCCAAACTCTAACACTCAGTAGTTTAATCTAACCTCCCCAACAACCCCGCATCATTCCAAACCCTTTGTGAAGTGCCTTGAGACAACATGTGTTGTGAATTGGTGCTACATAAATAAAACTTAATTGAATTGAATCAGATCATAGTACATAAATGTCTCTATTCCTGTGTCTATCTACAGTTTGTAATCTGGGTTTTTATTGGCTTATTTCACTGTGGATCACACCTTCTTAGCAGCTTTAACCAGCATCTTCATAAGGTCTTTTGCTGTTGTTCTGGGCTTGATTTTCACATAGTTGTTATAATTGTTATTCATATAATTGTTTAAACTGATGAATGTGGAACTTTCAGGCATCTGCAACACTTTTAGAGGTCCACAATTCTCTTTCTAATATCTGTCTGGATTTATTTAGTTTTTTCCATGTCCCACAAGTAATCAGTGTGTTTGAGATGTTGCCTTGAATTTATCCACAGATGTGCCTGCATTTATTTCAAATATTGTGATTCAACATATCAAAATTGTACAAATCTATGGAATCATCTTCTTTATTTAAAGATAGTTATCTTGGTGTGTGTAAACGTCTGACCTTGGTGAAAATTTCTTTAACGAATTGCTAAAAATATCTCTTTCATTATTCTGCAGTTTAGAAAATTATTTTAGGAACCAACCAAAAACAGAAAAGGTTTAGTCTAATTTAATGTTACCAAAAGGTTTTGTGTATTTTTTAAAGTGCCTGTAAGTATCTGCTTCCAGCTGTAAATGGAACACAGAAAGCAGGGATTTTTCAAAAGTTTAGGCTGTTGCCTTGTTTGCTTCCATCATTAATTGGACTAAATGACAATCAGTCTGTGTGTTGACTGACATTTATGTAGACTTTCAGAATTAAAGATAGAGAGGACTGAATTTCTCTGCAAAAGCTGTATTAGCTAATCAGTTTTAAAATCTGATTCCCAAATGCTATGAATTTTGGGATTGTTTAAAGATTATCTATGCTCAAAAAATGTCCCACAGTAACAATCAGCACCAATGGTATGAAATTGCAAAAGCCTTAAATTGTGCCGACTTCCGTTTTCAAAACCTGTATGCATCTACAGTCATATGCACCATCTCTCATCTCCAACGTTTTCATCTATCATCATCAGGAATTCAGGTCCTAAATTCAAGCAAATATAAAACTCATAAATTACATCTCAGGTAGGATGAACCCTGGTGCTGCAGCAGAGCAAAAGAATCCATGAACAAGATTTCTTTAAGAGTTAAAAGTGTCAGTGATCCAACAGTGTTAGTCCAACACACCTGATTAACTTACCATCAGCAAATGAGAGCTCCTCAAAAAAACTGTATAGTATTTAGCTGCTTTAGATAATTAAGTTATGTGTTAACAAACTATGGAGGATGAAATGCATGGACAAGGAATTTAGAAAAGTGGATGTTTCTACCTTTTAGACCAAGACAAAGTGAAATGCTCATACCCATAATTTTACAGTAAGAACCTTTTTCGAGATGACAGTACATGTAGCAAGTTTAAGACTGTTGCCTATTTTTTCCACTGTGGACATCTCCAGTTTTGATTTAGTTTTTTCCCTGAGATCAGATGCAAGAACCTAAAACATCTCACATTTAGGTGTGTCTTAGGATGTTAAAGTGTAAGACAGGACTGTTATAAAAACACTGAACTGGTATAGTTTGTAAAAGGATGCCAAATAAAGACTATTTCCACTAAAGACAAACGAAAACAACAATATATCACTGTAATGATCATGATAAAAAGAAATGATCTCCTTTGTCAGGTGTAGATTTTTTCATATAAATGACCAAGTCTCTACTAGACTCCAAGACTGCATAAATTCAACACCAAGTTTATAAAACCACAAACCAGTGATTCCACCATGTCTTTATTTATAAAGCACAGGTTTACTCAACACCAAGTTAAAAAGTTTTTGAAGCCAAGTATACCCCAGAAAAATACCTAGGAAATTCATGATACCAAAAATGAAAAGGAGGTGGGTTTTCTGAATGATTTGGGCCTGTTTTACAGCCACAGTGCATGTTGTAAACACCATGAATTCCTCTGAATACCAAAACATTTTGGAGCTAAATATGAGGCCATCTGTCTGACAGATGAACTTTGTAAGTGGTAAATGGCCTGCACTTTTATGGCGCTTTATCAAGTCCAAGGACTCCAAAGGCCTTTACACTACCATCAGTCATTTACCGTTTCATACACACATTCACACACTGACAGTGGTAGGCTACATTGAAGCAACTGTCAAAATGGCATATGTAACAGGACAAAGATGCGAATCACAACAAAAAATCTAAAACAGAAGGGCTGTAAAATAAATACAAAAAATTAAGGCGTTGCAATAGCCTAGTTAAAGTCTGGATCTGTAAAACGCTGAACATCACTAAAAAGCCCCAAACCGAAATGAAATGAACAAGCACAGAAAACAGAAACTTTTAATTAAAAATAAATAATATATGCTGTGTTGTTAAAAGGATTCTTATAATCTGCTACATAAGACTTGAAGGGGGTACACTTTTTACAGTAAAATAAATCTCCTTAATAAGTTTAAAATGTGCGCCCAAGGGGTCAATGTGATGCTGAAAACCCAGACAGGCATTCAACAAATTGACTTTTTTCCTTATTCATTATTTTATTTATAAAGTGGAACTTAGAGGAACTGCATTCTATGTGAAGCTGGATCAGCATTTCAAGTGTTTGGCTGCTGTGTGTTGAACTGGGCCATCCAAGCAGTGGTCAGTTATGATGTCCATTTTATTCTTTGTCCATGATAATCACATGATGCACACATGCAAACAATTACAGAGAGCCAAGGCTTTCTAGAACACTCTTCCTTCCTTATACTCACATTCTCCTGGCACACTAACCTACTTAATTTAACTTGCACTATCAGTGCTTTATTTTCACACACATAGCATTGTACCACATGCTGTCTCATTAAATAGGCCATGGTCATGCCTCACAAGTTTTCACACAGTATGCCTTGTTACTGTGTATACACACACACACACACACACACACACACACACACACACACACATAGAAATACAAATGGCCCTGATGATTTCCCCTGGCAGAAGCAGCAGAATATTTTAATACAAAGCATTCTTTGGAAATGAGATGGTGAACTGTTTTGTGTTTAAAAGCTGCTTTTGTAAAAGAATAAATGTGTGAATGTTTTATCCCTGCTGATATAAGATAAGTGATAAAGATTATAAAAATAAATATAAAAAGATAACATCTCACTGAACACCGTTCAATCCATCATCTAAAAATGGAGAGTATTGCACATCTGCAAACCGGGCAATACATGACCGTCCAACTAAACTGACACAAGGAGGGAATTGATAGCAGAAAAAAACAAGAGGCCAGTTTTAATTCTAGAAAAGCTGCAGAGATCCACAGCTCAGGTGGGAGAATATGTTCACAGGAAAACCATCAGTCATGTGCTCTACACATCTGGGAATTATGGAAGTGTCATGACCTTGTATTTTGAGTTCTGTTTACTTCTCCTCACTGCCATGTTCTTCACTTGCTTTATTTCAATTCATTAGATTCATTCTGTTACTTAGAGGTTTGTTACTTCCCTGGTTAAATGTGTTTATATGAGTTTATATTTCCCTTGCAGTTCTGGTTCCGCTTGTTAATGTTCTTTAGTTAGTCCCATTGTTTACTTGCTTCAGTTCATTTAGATGTTTTCTGCAACCTTCCTGCGCTCCCTGCTAATTTGTGTTAATTAATCACTCTCCCTCAGTATTCCTCAGTCTCCCTTCCACCAGCTGCTCCTTATTCTTTATTTGAACTCTCTGGTTTTCATTGTTTTCCACTGGCTCCTCCAAATTTCTACCTAGATGGCTACCCGGTTTTCTACCACTTTTGCTGCCTGCTCCATGCCCATTGTTTCTATGATCCTGTCTTGTGTCGAATTGTAAGTCTTATTCCATTATTAAATATCTTATCACTTACCTCGTGGCTCCCTTGTCGTTGTCTGCAGTTTGGTCCAGAATCCAATCCCTGACAGGAAGATGTTTACAGAGAAAGTCTTTGTCGAAAGAAAGTCCCAACTGCAGTTTACCACAAGCCATGTAGGGGACACAGCAAATATGTAGAAGAAGGTGATCTGGCCAGATGAGACCAACACTAAACCGTTTGGCATACATACAAAATGATTTATGGGGCTGAAAACTAACACTGTACATCATCCTGAACACACCATTTCCGTGATGAAACATAGTGGTGGCAACATCATGCTGTGAGGATGCTTTTCTTTAGCAGGAACAGGGAATCTTTGTTTATTGGACTCTACAAAACACTTGAGACTGGGGTGGAGGTTCAACTTCCAGCAGAACAACAGCCGTAAACATGCAGTCAGAGCTGCATATGAATCAATTATATAAAAACCTATTAACTTGTTAAACTGGCCAAGTCAGAGTCTAGAACTGCATCCAACCGAGAACCAGTGGCAAGACATGAATATTTGTTCACAGATACTCTTCCTTTATTCAGTCTGAGTATTTTGTCATATAGAATGAACAAACATTTCAGCCTCTAGATGACAGAGGATCATAGAGATAATCCCCAAAAGACTTTTGTAGTTGTAATTGCTGCAAAAGATGATTCTATTTGGTATTGACTCAAAGCTGAAATGCCTGCCACACTTTTAAGATTATTTGGGGTAAAGGAAATCTGATTTTGTTTCAATTTACTTCCACTATACAATTATGCAGCTTTGTGTTGGTATATCAGAGAAAATTCCATTAAAATACATTAAAGTTTCTGTTTGAAACTTGAAGGATGCGTAAAAGTCTTCGATCGCTATTAATACTGTTGCAAGGCATGAAGGCTCTGGCTACTATAAGAAAAATGATCATCTTTGTAAAAATGAATAACATCTCACAAAAGCATGATTAAAACCAAGCTGGTGGTGGATTTCTGCAGGAACAGACCCACCACACAGACGTCTGTGAACACCTAGGGAACTGACTGATAGTGGACTTGTATAGGTACCTGGGTGTTCACCTGAACAATAAACTGGACTGGTGTCACTACACTGATGCTCTCAGAAAGGATCAGAGCAGATTCTACCTGCTAAGGAGACAGAGATCTTTTGGATTGCTTTTTTAGTCTGTGGTGGCCTCTGCCATTTTCTATGGTTTAATATGTCTATTCTATTCTATTCTATTCTATTTTATTCTATTCTATTTTATTCTATTCGTAAACTACAGATGATTTGGTTTATATAACTAAATTGTTTGGCATTTTTCATTTGCTTTCTTAAACAAACAAATAAAGCTGAGGAGTGCTTGCTCCCAGCTGTGCAGTTAGCACGCCTATTATTTTGATTCTCATAAAGTCCTCAAATATGAAAACACAAATAGACGGTAAAGAGCAGCCTCAATCTGTCATAGGACATCATCTGGCGCCCAGAGGAGATGTGCCGTGCCCCCTCCATGACTCCAGAAATGGAAGACCAAACTGTAAAAGGGGTTGTAGTTTTGTAATAGACATTTCGAGATGCCTTGTAGGGGCTTGTAACACGCATGTAGTGATACTGCCTCTGAATAAGGCTTGCTGTTTTAATTTTCCATTGTAAGGCCTGAGTCATAATCCCATTTTCCAGACTTTACCTTCGCTATGTCATTGTCTCGAGGGGAAAACATTTGGGTGGATATTTTGGCAGAAGCTGTTTTCATGTAATCTCGGGTGAACCAACACCCCCAACTCTCAAAGACTTTGTTAAGACACCATTTAAAATCAGTGTGCTTTCACTGGAAATTAGGTGTGAATTCATGCAGCTCCATCTGGCTTACAGAGCGTGTTTGCATCTGTCACTTTAACCAAACTGGTAGAGAAGAGTTAGACAGAGGTAACACTACAGCTTACATGATCTTTGCACTCTTAAGCCAGAAGCTAAGAAGACATATTTACTCAAGAAACACCTTGACATAAACAGATTTATGGTACCCAAACCTGTCTTTAACCTAACTGTAAACCCCAAGCACTTTATAGAGGAATAATCTGACAAATCTGAAGGAACGGGAAAATAAAAACATAAATTTAACCTGGAATTTGAAATTTTTAGGATGCTTCCCTAAAGATTTATGTATTAAGGCAGCTCTGCATGGAGTTTGCTTTCTCCCTGTTTTTGTGTGCATTCCTCCGCATTAAAAAACACCTGCAGGCAATCCAGGGTGAGCCTTTCCTCCACCTTAATAATTACAGATGTCTACCTGCTGCAGCTCAGTGACAGGAGCCTTGGGATATGGGTACGAGTGTGGGAGCGCGAGCGGGAGGGAGAGCGGAGGAAGTGAACTGTGTGTCAATCTTTCCAGATATTTTTTACACCACCTCTGTCAGGAATCCACACAGCAGAAACATCTGCAAGGTCTAATCTTAACCAAGCACAAACACACACATACCCAGAGTCACACACAGTGCAGGGGGAGAGGAAGTAGAATACGAAGATGGAAACGAGGAATGACTGGACCCGGACCAGTTGTCATGTGCTGATTCTCCACCAATCCCCCCGACCCACCCTGAATGCAACCATTTCAGGGGATTGTCTTATGACGGCCGGCCAAGCATGGCTGAACTCCCTCTGCATACTGTACATCCCACTGTTCCCAGGAGGAAGAACTCGCTGACGAATGGAGGAAAGTAGGCCAGGAAATTCACTGCTACATCCCCTCCTCCTCCTCCTCTTTCTCCACCTCCTCCTGCTCCTCTTCTCCTTCACATCCAGAAATTTCATTCACTGGGAGGGAACAATCTATTTCCATGACATATAAAATATTGCCTTTACATTGTTTTGTTAAGGTTTGACAAATGCCACTAAAACAAGTGTATTTACAGATGCAGAAATGTTTGCTGGCTCCCATGTTAACTATAAGAAGCTTTAAAATAAATACATCTTTTACTGCACTAGCAGAATTTCACACAGAAAATTTTGGAAAAAGCAAGCCTTTAAATCAAGGACATTTATTCAGTGGGGAAAAATCCCGTGATAGAAAATGATTTTGAACAAAGTCGCTGTTTGCACAATTATTGACACCACTACTGTTAATGCTTTGAGCAACACCTCTTTGCTATAGGGGGACAGCATTCAGTCTTCTCCTATAACATGTCACAAGGTTGAAGCATACACCTCATCCCATGAATTTTCTAATGGATTAATGAAAGTGAGATGACCCTAAAACAAGATTGATTTTGTTGATTTCTGTGTGGTTTTAACTAAATATGACTCATTACAGCTTTCTTGTAGAGGCTGCCAGATTCTTATTTAAAGGTTTGAGTCAGTTATTGATGTTTGTACTCCAATGTTTCAAGGGCCTATAGAAACGAAACAGACCCACAGCATCACAGATCCTCCAAAACACTAATGTGATTTTCCATGTTTTATTTTACTTAACCAATGTTTATCCAGGATACCTTCAATGAGAGTCAAAATCTTCTTTCCGAAGGGGTTCGGGCCAAGACAGCAGCATGACAATTACGCAAATAAAAAACACAACAGGTAAAGCAACATGGAACAAATTGGGAAACAGGAAGTTGTGGATTACTAATTAGACGTTCTGTTAAACTTAAAAAAAAGTAAAGAATAAAAAAAATACTTTACATGTCTGATAAAGGTGTAGGGGTGATAAAAATTAAATGTCAGATTTTCTTAATTTTTCAGGGTCAAATTATGTCACTACACTCACTTTACCTTGCAAATAAATGTAATAATGTCTGTAGTTTACCATACCATCCAGTGCTAGGTAAGTTACCTAGCATTAGTATAAATCCACTGTTACTTTCCTGCTTCTCTGCAGTGCTTTGATGGTTGGTCATTCCTATGGGTCCCAATCAGTTGAGATTTTTTTTTTTCTTTGTTGTATCAACTTTGATTGACATGGAGCACTCACCTTTACCACAAATCTTTACTTGGATGTGAGAACTGTAGAAGGCAGGTGTAGTTGTCTATGGCAAGAAATGCTGAATAGTTGCATTAATGTCATAATGCTTGTATTTTTCACACACCCAAAATCAGAACAGTTTTGCATGCATGTATTCAGTCCCCATTATTAAGATACCCCTGAATAAAATCCAGTGCAATCAATTGTGTTCATTATTCTCCTGAATGATAAATAGGGTCCACTTGTGTGTAATTTAATATATTGCTGTGTAATTACAACTGTAAAGACCTCCAAGGTTTTATAGAGAACATTAGTGAACAAATCAGTATCCATTTTCAGTGGTCAGTGGGTATGATATTTAATTATTTCATGGTACATGTACATACTGTGGACATTTGATCAAAGTTATGTTTTCTGTTTGGGCCCTAAAATCTAGAGTGTGTCTTAACATCTCTAAAATATTTTTATAACTTGCCAACCTTCTGTTTATCACCACAGTCAATATAACATTGGAGGACTAGACTTGCTCATTTCTATCTTTTTTATATATATATACGGTACACATTAAGAGATTTGAGAAATGTCCACATGTGGCTAATTATATTAAATGTAATGCTGAGAATCACTGAAATGTTGGCACAAAATGCTTCCAGTGGAAGTAAATTAAAATGTCTTCTGGGAATCCATTTCAGTATATGTGAAGGCTTGCAGAGATGCACTATATTGCCAAAAGTATGTGTCTGTCTACTTTTATATGTACATGAACTTTGATGACATCTTATTCTTCTATAAGGTCCCACCGTAGTCAGCAATAGCAACTTTAACTATTCCGTAAACATCTTCCACAAGGCTCAGGAGTGTTTTCATAGTTAGATGAGAAAACCAGAATTGCAGCCTCTGCTCTAATTCCCCAAAGGTGTTCAAGAAGGTTAAAGTTCGGTACTCTGTGCAGTTTCTCCACACCAAACTTTATACACCTGCTACCATGGAAGTGATTGTAACGCTGGAATTCAATGATTTGGTGGTGTCAACCAATACATTTGGCAATATTTAATAATGCATATCTAAGTCAGGACCTTTACTACATCGTTGAATGTGAATCAGTTTTAAATAGCAAAAGGCTGCATGATGGCGGCACAGATGGTTTCTGCATATGATAAATTCCACCTGCAATGCTTTAGCCTTCAACTAAAATAAACTAACACCAGAAGTGAATTATGCTTTTTTTACACAGAAATTCAAGCCAGAAGTGAAGACATTTTTTGTAGATATTTACCCAAAAATTTATCTGAATAAAAACACCCAAAAAATAAATACATAAACAACTTACTCTAAGTAATAAAAAGCTTAACTTTGACTTAACATTTAAAGATACTATCCAGGGATGTAATGTTTCACTCACAAACATACAAGAACAGTGAAAGTACAGATAAGCAATGAAGAATCTCCACCTTAGGATTAGACAAAAAACAACATATTTAAAGGCACCAGGAAAAACAAAAATAATACTGCTTTGCATTTGAGCCAATGACATCACAACAGACACAATAATTTTTTCATTAGAAAAAAGAACACAGGTAAACATTTAAAGGGGGACGAAGAATAAACAAAAAAGAAAAAATTAATAGATGTATTCAAAGGAACCCTGATCTGTTACCTTTTGCTATATGAGACATCATCGGAGACATGCTTTCATCTTGATTAGACAGCAATATGAACCAAAATAGCTGACAAGTAGGAAAATTGATCATGACATGATCTATACAGGTCCTTCTCAAAATATTAGCATATTGTGATAAAGTTCATTATTTTCCATAATGTCATGATGAAAATTTAACATTCATATATTTTAGATTCATTGCACACTAACTGAAATATTTCAGGTCTTTTATTGTCTTAATACGGATGATTGTGGCATACAGCTCATGAAAACCCAAAATTCCTATCTCACAAAATTAGCATATTTCATCCGACCAATAAAAGAAAAGTGTTTTTAATACAAAAAATGTCAACCTTCAAATAATCATGTACAGTTATGCACTCAATACTTGGTCAGGAATCCTTTTGCAGAAATGACTGCTTCAATGCGGCGTGGCATGGAGGCAATCAGCCTGTGGCACTGCTGAGGTCTTATGGAGGCCCAGGATGCTTCGATAGCGGCCTTTAGCTCATCCAGAGTGTTGGGTCTTGAGTCTCTCAACGTTCTCTTCACAATATCCCACAGATTCTCTATGGGGTTCAGGTCAGGAGAGTTGGCAGGCCAATTGAGCACAGTGATACCATGGTCAGTAAACCATTTACCAGTGGTTTTGGCACTGTGAGCAGGTGCCAGGTCGTGCTGAAAAATGAAATCTTCATCTCCATAAAGCTTTTCAGCAGATGGAAGCATGAAGTGCTCCAAAATCTCCTGATAGCTAGCTACATTGACCCTGCCCTTGATAAAACACAGTGGACCAACACCAGCAGCTGACACGGCACCCCAGACCATCACTGACTGTGGGTACTTGACACTGGACTTCTGGCATTTTGGCATTTCCTTCTCCCCAGTCTTCCTCCAGACTCTGGCACCTTGATTTCCGAATGACATGCAGAATTTGCTTTCATCCGAAAAAAGTACTTTGGACCACTGAGCAACAGTCCAGTGCTGCTTCTCTGTAGCCCAGGTCTGGGGAATGCGGCACCTGTAGCCCATTTCCTGCACACGCCTGTGCACGGTGGCTCTGGATGTTTCTACTACAGACTCAGTCCACTGCTTCCGCAGGTCCCCCAAGGTCTGGAATCGGCCCTTCTCCACAATCTTCCTCAGGGTCCGGTCACCTCTTCTCGTTGTGCAGCGTTTTCTGCCACACTTTTTCCTTCCCACAGACTTCCCACTGAGGTGCCTTGATACAGCACTCTGGGAACAGCCTATTCGTTCAGAAATTTCTTTCTGTGTCTTACCCTCTTGCTTGAGGGTGTCAATGGTGGCCTTCTGGACAGCAGTCAGGTCGGCAGTCTTACCCATGATTGGGGTTTTGAGTGATGAACCAGGCTGGGAGTTTTAAAGGCCTCAGGAATCTTTTGCAGGTGTTTAGAGTTAACTCGTTGATTCAGATGATTAGGTTCATAGCTTGTTTAGAGACCCTTTTAATGATATGCTAATTTTGTGAGATAGGAATTTTGGGTTTTCATGAGCTGTATGCCAAAATCATCCGTATTAAGACAATAAAAGACCTGAAATATTTCAGTTAGTGTGCAATGAATCTAAAATATATGAATGTTAAATTTTCATCATGACATTATGGAAAATAATGAACTTTATCACAATATGCTAATATTTTGAGAAGGACCTGTATGTGAAAAACTGTCTAGTGAGTTTGACTGATTTTACTGAAAAATCTGGTTTGTACCTTTCAGATTATAAACTGCACTGTGATGATTTATTGTAGCTTCCAACACATGTTAGTTCTTCTGATATTATTAAAGAATCAACAATGACATAGCATACAAGAACAAATATATGTATAGCAATGCTCACAGCAGTATTGGTTTGTGGTGTTTGTCGGGTGTGAAAAGAAGAACCTTAGTTCAGACACAACAATGATCTGCTTTCTGGTTTTTCGCTTACTATGTAACCAGTTAAATTATTTATGAAATTAAAACAAAGACCATAACTCTCTTCTCCTGCTCTTCAGAACAACTACAATTCTTTACTTAAGTTCTGTGAACCATAAATGTAGTTCTCAGACTTCATTTGGATCTGCAACTTTCACCACTGCAGCATTTTTACAGACTCTGAGCTAGTTTCCCCACTCTTCTAAGAAAACTATTAGGGATAAATGAACTATGGATGTAGCCTGAAATCAACGTCAGTGGCATCCAATTCTTTGAATCAACTTCAGCGATGTTTGCCTGCCAACGTCTGCTTGGATACCATCATTTCCTTAGCAACTGCCATGCCAGCAGCTATATGTGTGCATTAAACGCTGACAGGAACAGCAGGGCTCAGCTGTTGATGGAACACGGTTATCCTTTTTCTCATTACTGCCTGCTCTATGTGAGATTTACCAGGGCACGGGGCAGCCATCAGAGAATTACGCATGTGTTTGCACAGTGTGGCCGAGAAGGAGAGGAGGCATGCAGCTTGGAAACACCTGTCGGGTCCTCTGAGCAGAAATTTGAGCTGACAAACACATTTTTTTTCCACAGTTAACACTCCAGATGTCATCAGATATTTCTGTAAACACACCTCCCTGAGAGAAACTGCTCAGACATGTTCAAAGCGCCAGAACTTGCATGCATAATTTTATTTGAGATCATAAAACACAAATTAGGCCCCCGTCTTATGATGGTTATGTTCGCTGCTCTGTTTCTACATGCAGAGAAACTGAAGGCATGCCTCTGTTGACAAATACCTATTAGACCTGATGTATATCTAAACTCACCCACTCTGTTTTTGTTTTGTTCCAGTGCATGCATAAATAAAATCAGCAAAACAGCATCAATTATTCTTGGTACACTTGCACACAGTTCTTGAAGGAACTCAGCTGGTAGGTTGATCCAAACATCTTGGAGAACTAACCACAGATCTTCTGTGGATGTAGGCTTTCTCACATCCTTCTGTCTCTTTATGTAATCCCAGACACACTCCATGATGTTGAGATCAGGGCTCTATGGGGCCCAACCATCACTTTCAGTAAGTCTTGTTCTTTACGCTGAAGATAGATCTTAATGACTTTGGCTGTATGTTTGGGTTCGCTCACTTAGCATTTTGTAAATTGACAAAAATAAACTATCATCATTTATATTTCTGAAAGTATTCTTTGTTCACAGCATTTTTTTCACACCTGCCTAAAACTTTTGCACTGCACTGTGTATCTGAAGGATGAATTGATTACCTATCCCACTAAGCAATTGGATCAGGGAACAATGTTTTTTATTGCAAACAGAATTATCATTATTATTAGAAATATTCTGTCCAGGAGTGACGCTGAAAAACTAGTCCATGCATCTGTTACTTCAAGGCTGGACTATTGTAATTCTTTACTATCAGGATGTCCACAAAATGCTGTTAAAAGCCTTCAGCTGATTCAAAATGTTGCAGCAAGAGTTCTGATGAAAATTAAAAAGAGAGATCATATTTCTCCTATTTTAGCTTCCCTTCATTGGCTCCCTGTTAAATTTAGAATAGAATTAAAAATTCTCCTCCTCACATATAAAGCTCTTAATGATCTAGCTCCATATGTTCCTAACAGAGCACTTCGTTCTCAGACTGCAGGTTTACTGGTGGTTCCTAGAGTCTCTAGAAGTAGAATGGGAGGCAGATCCTTTAGTTATCAGGCTCCTCTCCTGTGGAACCAGCACCCAACTTTAGTTCGTGAGGCAGACACCCTGTCTACTTTTAAGGCTAGGCTTAAAACTTTCCCTTTTGATAAAGCTTATAGTTAGAGTGCCTTAGGTTATCCTGAGCTATCTTCCTTATTTTTACCTCCGTCTTCTTCCCTTCCTGTTGGATGGAGTAAGGGGGAGTCAGGTTTAGCCTAAACCGGCTCAGTTATGGTTGAGGTGCAAACACACCCTCCATTTCTGCTACCTGTATGACCCCTTCTCTTTTCCAATGGTTATAATCAGTCAGACAGAGGGAGGTATCCCAATCCTTGTGGTTTTTAGTATAACAATGACCATCAGTGGGACCCTTTGTGAGGTTCCTTGAGACGACATTGTTGTAAATAAGTGCCGTTTAACTAAATAATCTGAACTGAAACTATCTCTGTAGTTATGCTGCTATAGGCTTAGGCTGCTGGAGGACATAATGACCACTTTCACCCTCTTCGCTACATTCTCACACTACTCTCCAATGTTGCATTATTTGCTGTTATTTCAGCTTTTAACTTTGTTCTCTCTTTTCTCTTCCTAGAAGCTACACCTGGCCTGGCTCTGTGTCTACCTGTGACACTTTTCTGGAGAGGGGCATCGTCCGAGCTTCTGCTGGCAACAACTTAATGCTCAACCTCTACCGATGATACACATGGCCCTGTCTTTTAGTGTTTAACCCATTCTCTCTCCTAGACATGGCGATTGACTGAGCTTAACTGTAACTAATTATATGTGCTCTCTTTCAGACTCTAACCTTGAAAACTGACTCAGAGTTTATCTGTTCTTTCTTTCTAGATGAAACGACTAAAGGAGCTACATCCATTAACATTTACTTTTCCTTCCCATAGAAAGTACTCCTGGATCAGTGCTTCTTTGTTGTCTTTGTGTCTCTGCTCTGTTCTGTCAAACCCCCAGTCGGTCGTGGCAGATGGCCGCTCACACTGAGTCTGGTTCTGCTGGAAGTTTCTTCCTGTTAAAACGGAGTTTTTCCTCTCCACTGTCGCTACATGCATGCTCAGTATGAGGGATTGCTGCAAAGTCAACGCCAGTGACGGTCCACTGTCTCTACATGCTCATCGAGGAGGAGTGAATGCTGCAAGTCACTGACTGGATGCAATCTGCTGGGTTTCCTTAGATAGAAAAACCTTTTATCCAATTTGAATAAATAACTAACTCTGACTGCAATGTTCAATGGTTAGGATTGATTGGAATGTATGAAGCTGACTTTTGTGAAGTGCCTTGAGACAACATGTGTTGTGAATTGGCGCTATATAAATAAAACTGAATTGAATTGAATTGAATCTATCATAACCAAATCTAGCAAGTTGTTTAGGCTTGATTTTCACTCAAGCTTGGTTCCTTCTTGTCGATTATGTGGTGCTGTTTATCTCTACTCAGTGCGGCTCCTTTATATTGCTCTTGGCCTCTTGGCAGCCACCCTGACCAGTTTCCATTTTATCTTTTTATTGTCTTTTAAAGTCTTGCTTTTGTGATCTTCTTTCTTCACATTGCCTTGGTACCCTGACTACTACCTTTGTCCAATGAGATCCAATGAGTTTCACTGTAATGGATGGCAGTTTTAAACGAAACTAGACTAAACAATGAAAATAAACCAAAGGTGCTTTAATAATGTATTCATTTAAGGATGTACACACTCATGTACACACTTATGCAGTGAGTTTCTTGCAGCTTTTTTATTTTTTCAATTTTTTCTACTGACTTATTTGTTTTCAGAATAACCATAAAGAATAAGTATTTTTATTTCAACACATCATATCTCTTTCATGCAACATTATTAGGAAATAATTTTTGTTTTACAAGTTCTTGCCTTAAAGATCGGACCTAATGAATGGCATGATAGTGACATAATCCCCTTAAAATTATTTTGAGGATTCAGAATAACAGAAAACCCAATCAAGACTGTGATAAAAGTCAGTCAGTCATTTTCTACCGCTTATTCCATTGTGGGTCGCAGGGGAGCTGCTGCCTATCTCAAGCAGTCTATGGGCAAGAGGCAGGGTACACCCTGGACAGGTCACCAGTCCATCGCAGGGCAACACACAAACAACCATGCACACACTCATTCATACACCTAAGGGCAATTTAGAGTGACCAGTTAACCTAACAGGCATGTCTTTGGACTGTGGGAGGAAGCCGGAGTACCCGGTGAGAACCCACACATGCACAGGGAGAACATGCAAACTCCATGCAGAAAGACCCCAGGCAAGGAATTGAACCCAGGACCTTCTTGCTGCAAGGCAACAGTGCTACCAACTGCACCACCGTGCAGCCAGTTTGGTTTGACAATGAAGTCAAATAACTGGCAGTGGTGACAAGGAAAATAAAAAGTTAATGATAGTGAGTTGTTTGTACAGCGGTGCAAAAATGAGAGATTTATTGATGCTGCAAGGATCATCTTGGTTATTGACTGGAACTGTCTATAGAGACAAGAGAATACAGCAACAAGACTGAAAAACCTGAGCATGTAACCTTGAAATGTCCTCTGTGGTTGTGACTCATCTGATGATTTCAGGTTCTCAGCTGGGAAATGGTTTTATACTGAAGCCCTACCTCATAACCCACATGTTGCAGCATCAAAGACTGAATGACAAACACATTACAGACAGTGGATGAGAGAAGGGGTTTTATGAAAAAGGAGAGTGGCGAGGGAATAAAAAAATGGAAAAGGTCGCTCATTTTTCTATTCTTGTCAGAAGTTAGCAGGTGGTTTCAGGGGATACATACGACTGCTGACGTTCTCATTTTTTAAATTACAAATCCATGAACTGTAGTCTATCAGGGGAGAATAGAGGCTTTCTTCAGTTGGCAGGGTAAATATCCTTCATGAAAAGGATCTGTTTCTTTGATGTGATATTCAAACTCCCTTTAGGATGAACGTTAAGTTTGCTTTGACAGAAACATGAAACTTTGACGCAAGATGTGGTTTCAGGAAACACTCTGCACATACTAAAAAACACACAAACCTACGTCAGCTTCCCCTGAACAAGAAGACTTGTTGGAGAATATATCCCAGCCACTCACCTCGCGTCAGGAGCTTCAGCTCAGCTGCTTTCCATCCGTTAAGTAAATTCTCATCCTGAAGAAAAGTGCCTTGTTAATTTCTGCTAACAATACAGACAGCTGGCGCCAAAGGGCCTTGTTTAATAATGAAAAAAATGTCCTGTCTCATGGAAGGGATGTGACAGAGTGCACACCACTGATAAATTGGGATAAATTATTGTATGTTTTCTTTTAACACATCTTCGCCTTAACATGACTTTTCATATGTCAAACCAAGATAAGTGACCCATATGTTTCTTTGTGTTAGATTATAAAACAATTGCTAAAGTCTGCAGCAGATAACAATTAACTCTATTGGATAGGAGAAATGGGTTTCGGAACATGTGATGTGACAGAAGCTAATTTATGTTTTTCAAACCACAAAAATTTGTCTACAATAGCAAAATAGGACACTGTTTCACATGAGGATATGTGCTAAAAAGGTAAACTTTGAACTCCTTTTTATCTCCTCAGCTCACCTGACAGGTTTTGATGTCAGGGTACTGAGATGGCCATGGCCAAGGCAAAAGGTGGATTTCTGCATTTGGTGAACCATTACTGTTTTGATGTGAAACATGGTTTAGATAATTTTTCTGGTGGAAGAACCGGTGATGTTTTCTGGCAGATGCACCAAATTATTAACCCTTATCATTTTGATAGGTATATTTCTGAGAGCATAATCTCTGTAACAAAGTCAGTACTTTCCTAAAAAAGAACTGAATTGTATCCTATATTTGTGTTCTACTATCTGCTGGAAGATCTAAGTCCAAGATGGTTAATTGCACCTTTGAAGAAGCACAAATGTAGTGGTCCTTTTGTGAAATGGCTACAGGAGATGGAATATTTAAAATAACATATCGGTAAATCGGTTTTGCAGATGACGTGGTCCTGCTGTCCCCCTCTAGCCAAGACCTACAGCACGCGCTGGGCCGGTTCGCAGCCGAGTGTAAAGCTGCTGGGATGAAGATCAGCTCCTCCAAGTCAGAAGCCATGGTTCTCGACCGGAAAAGAGTGGCTTGTCCTCTTCAAGTTGGAGGGGAGTTCCTGCCTCAAGTGGAGGAATTTAAGTATCTAGGGGTCTAGTTCACGAGTGAGGGAAGAATGGAGCGGGAGATCGACAGACGGATCGGTGCGGCTGCCGCAGTAATGGGGGCACTCTGCCAGTCTGTTGTGGTGAAGAGAGGGGCTCGGAGTAGAGCCGCTGCTGCTCCACATCGAGAGGGGCCAGTTGAGGTGGCTCGGGCATCTATCCCGGATGCCTCCTGGACGCTTTCCTCGGGAGGTGTTCCAGGCACGTCCCACCGTGTTTAAATACCTCAATATTTCAGATAGTTCATCATGCCATGCACTCTAACAAGGTTTCCAACCCCACATCATCACAGATCATCTACCATAGTTAACAATGGGCCTGCTTTTCTAAATGTTTACTGTTTCACATCAAATCCACTTGGAGTGTTTGTTGCAAAATAATTTAGTTTAAGTCTCATCCGACCAAAGAACATGGTTCAACTTCAATTCTTAGTCTTACATTAAATGACATAAAACCTATCGACCTATCCTTTGAACAATAAATTTGCTATTTACCTGCAAAGTTGCAAGCTAGCTTAAATTTTAGATTCCCTCCCACAAAAAGCTGGAGGTTCTTCTTGCATACGTTACAGGAAGCTACTTTAGGATTTGGTTCTCGTTTCAACTGTGTTTTGTATCTAGCGTTTTCAAGCCAGCGGCTTTTAAAATATGAGGGGTCAAAGTAACAAAAATTTACTTGTAATGAATTGAAGGTGTGAAATACTGAACATGGTAAAATTGAGTGCTGTAAACATGGAGTCACTAAAATCAAGGCAGTGAATGAAAACAAGCAACGTTAATTTTGATAACCTTAATATTTATAACATTAATATTTACCATGTTATCATTTTAATGACCTCCAAATTCATGGATTCTAATTTTCACAAAGGTGAAATTAATCACATGTTGGTTTTTACTGCACCCAATTTTACCACGTTCAGTATTTTACACCGTCAATTCATTTAAAATAATTTTTTGTTACTTTGATCCCTCATATTAAAATGGCAACCACCTAGCATGCTGTTTTCTCCCACTCACCACTGACACACACAAATAGCAATTTCTGTAAAACTTCCTTGACAACCTATTGGCTTTTAGATAAATGGATCACTAGTTTTTCTCTTTTTGAATAGAGTCTAAGACAAATTGGCCTTTGTGTCATGTAATTTTTATACTCCAGAGAAACAGGAAGTCGTGGACTACTAGTAAAATACTAGTATCTTTTATCCATTTAAAAACCTTAAAAATGTATTTAAATGTATTCTATTGGAATTATTATGAGCACCAATAACTGTGGTGCAATAAAGGATGAACCTGACTTAAAGCTTCTCACAGATCTTTACATAATGTGCTCCTGATTTTGGAGGGTGCTGTATTCTTTAGCATAAAAACAACAAAACTGTTGTTTCTGGCTGAAACCACGGCCAGAATGTGTACATTTTTTGCTTTGACTTGTTGTTGGAGGGACTAGTTAGACTTTGAGCTGGATTATACGTCAAATGTCAGAAATCGTGCGTTGTACGTGTTGCCTGTGGAGTTCCTATATAACCATATATGTTTTACAAAAGTCCTCAACTGGCAACTACTCCCACTACACTGCCCCTGATGGCGACCTTAGGCAAGTTTTCTGCTACTTCTACTTTCCGGCAATATATTTGTTCATACTTCTTAAAAAAATGCACTAACTATAGTTTAATCTTTTAAGTATTCTATATTTTTAATTGCAAATGTTCACATTAAAAAAGGGTGTAATAGCACTTTAATTCAGGTCTGAATAAGAAATTATGACTTAGATACTAACTTCAAACTCATTTGACTCTAGCCATCTATCTCAATATTTTTTGCAATGCCTACACTTTAACAACACAGGAGGGCACCAACCTTACGTTTACTCGACATGCAAGTAGCATTAAAAACTCATTCTTCGTGCCACCTTCTGATGGAATGAAGCCCTGGGTGGTGATCCATATCCTCCATATCAATAACCACCACCATCTGCGGTAGAGCCCATGTATAGAGAGGCTTTGGCCTTTGTTGAGGCCGTCCCCTGGTTCAGTGACCTGTGCTGCATGTCTTCCCCCTTCTTCACCTCATTTTCTGTAAGCCTACTTTCAAGGAAAAAATGCAAAATAAAAGGCACAAGTGCTGCAAAACAAATAGTAAAAAAATAAAAATAAAAAAAAACACCACTGCACCATCGACTGCCCTCACGGTTTTTATCTTTTTTTTTAAAAAGTGCCAGCTTAAAATGAATAAAAGTGAGTGAAAATAAACTCTGGCCATGCTTTTAGTTTTCCTTTAGTTCCTGTGAGCCATCTCACAGCTTTTTAATAACAGCACTAAAGGTTTATTCGAACCATTTACACCATCCAGTTTGGATAAAGTAGATCGTGAGACAGTGATGGGCGATTGATTAGACTTTAAACAAAAGCTATTAGGGGATTGAAAATGAAGAACACGGTTTATCTCCCATCCCTGCAGATTGAATGGGCTCTGCTCATAATTTAATTTACAATTGCTGTGCAAGTCCTTATGCTGCAGTTATACCAAAATGTGTTACAGATTTGATAGAAGAGAAAGAAGGTAGGCAAAAGGGGATGTGTGTTTTGGAGAACAAGGCTGCAGAGTAAAACTAGTCAACCCGACTATAAAGCTGGAAACACTAGAGCCAATAAAAAATAGATTTGAAACATTACACTGAGGTGACAAGGAGACCTTGCAGCTTGAGAAAAAATTAAGAAAAATTAAAAAAGGGACTAAAAATAAAAATTGGCATGTATTCAGTTAATTAAATACTACAATTTTTTTCTAGCTTTGCTTCTCCACATTAAGATGGTCAGAGAACAAGCCAGTTCTCTTATATTGCCAAAATAATTTGTCTATCTAATTTTACATGTACATAAACAACCTATTCCTAATCTATAAGGTCCATTTTGTTGATGGGCCCACCGTTCCCAGCAATAGCAGCTTTAACTATTTTGTAAAAATCTTCCAAAAGGTTTAGGAGCGTGTTTATAGTAAGATAACAAAACCAGAATTGCAGCCTTCGCTCTAATTCAGAGGTGCTGAATAAAGTTGAGATAAAGACTCTGAGGTCAGCTTTCTCTACTCCAAACTTTATACACCTTTATCCATGGAAATAATCAGAAAACTGTAATTCACTGATTTGGTGGTGGGACCCAACACTTTTGGCAATGTAGTGTATTTGCACACACATATTCCCTCAGAGAATTTGCTCAGTAGGGTCTCAGATCAGGAAGTTAAAGGGAAGCCAAAGAGATCCTAAGTTACCAAGAAAAGGATCACCAAGAGATGTTAAAGGACCACAAAAGCCACAGATACATGGCACAAAAATGAACAATAAAAACATCCACACACCAGTGTAAAGGTGTAACAAAGAGATAGACAAGTATTTAAAAAATAGAAGAAGGAAATTATAAAAAAAAAAAAAACATATGCTGAGTCACTACAGATGTGAAACAAATTGCTTATAGAGTGGTGTGGAATTTTTTTTTATCATATTTAAGCAACATCAGGAGAAATCCACCAGAAAGTTATAGTTTAACCACGAATCCGTATTCTAAGTGGACAATGACCCTAAGCATAACTACAGACTAATTACAAAGTGGCTTAGGGACAACAATGTCAATGTCAGTTTGGATTGGCAATCTAAACTGACATAAAACAGAAAAGGTTTACTTAAATTTAATGTTAGACAGTGAGAAAAAAAATATTTGACTCATTTCGTCCAGAGTATTTGAAAGTAAAAAATTCCAGGGTTTGTTCACATCACAGCAAACCTGAGTGGATATTTTTACCTGTTTGATTTGATTCCAAAACCAGAATCTTCACAGCCTGGAAAGAAAATGTCAAAGATGATAAAATTAAAATATTGTAGACCAGGAAAAATGGAGATTCTTGACTGAAATTTGATGCTCCACTGAAAACCAGAATTAGATTTAAATGCATGTAAAGCACGATAACAGCACAGTCTGGATCATGCAATAACTCCAGCATATTCATTCTCACACTGCATGGTGCCTGTGTATCCTTATCTGAGCACATGATCAGAAATGTCTGACAGAGACCACTTTATCAGCTCATGTCTCTGCTCACCACACGCCACTGGCTTCCCTCCACTGTGAAAATATCTTCCAAACCACATAAATATTTATGTCCATTAATAGTAAAGAGGCAGCACGAGTGGATGCATAATGCCTGGCGCTGGTCCTTATTTTCAGGGGGAGATGCACTCCAATTGCCACGACGTCTCTGTCGCCATGACAACAGAGTTGTGCTCTCCATCAGAGCAGGAGCCGGGGCCCTGTTGGTCTGCTTAGACAAAAGTAGCATGGGTTGTGATGTGGAATGGAAACAACGCGTGCATGGAGGGTGCTTGGTGCTGCAGCCACAGGAATATTAATGGTAATTTGCTGCAACTTCAGCGTCTCAAGGACATGTGTAACACACATGTGTAACACACTTCAGCACACCCTCGGTGAACAGGCTGATGTCAAAAAAGTGGATGTGCACATGATTAGATGATCTCTGACCTCCTCTAGAGGTTGTAACCAAGCAGCAAGAGCCCCACAGAATACTTTGACCATATAAAGAGCTGGACGTTATATGAGGAAAGCAGATGTGAGGAATTACAAGCTGAGGCATTTACATTCCACAGGCCAGTGTGTGTCTAACAACAAAATATTGTCTTAAGATGGATTTTCATTGTTCTGGAGGTCTCAGATGGGAGAATTCTGAAATAAATATTTGGGACTGCAAAGACATTAATATACACAAATATTTGCAGCTTTACTTCACTGCTGTCCATCACTCTTTAAGGCACAAACACACTGCTGCTGCTCTGGGCTTTATTCAGTGAAAGCATTGAAGTTTTACATCTGCAGACATGACTTCTGTTTGCTTTGACATCTCCTCTGGGAGCTCCAGCAGTTCTGGGATATAAGGAATGGATGAAAAACAAAGGTATGGTCCTTTCAGCTACAGATGGTGGATGATACACAAACAAAAAACAGGAAAACACCAATAAAGCTGAGGTGTGCCTCGGAAAACAGAGAAACAATGTTATTGGGCTGAGAGATTAGCAGCCCACCTGGCAGGAGATTTGTTTCTTCAGCTTACAGACTGAGTGCTGTCAAGGTAAATCAGCTTTTACTTTCAGGCTCAGCATGCCCACTTCAAGTTACTGCTAGAAGAACAATAAAATTTAATCACTGTATGAACAAAATTCGTGATATCTAGAAGAGTCTATTCCACACCAAAACACAAAGTGAAACTGCTCAAGATTTATTGCTCCACAGAACGAGAGGAAAAATTAATCCTTGGCTGTTCAATAATACCAGTGTCCACATTTTATTTTCCACAAACTCAAACATTTACTGTAAAAACTGAAAAATGCTGTTAAATAAATCTTGTAAATTGCTGAAGTAATATTTAGCTGTATGACAACTAAAGCTTTTTAACATGACAACTGTAAAGCAACTGCCTCACAGTTGTCATGTGAAAAAGTTGGTCAAACGAACAATTGGATCCCATGAGTGTGGGTTGTTTAGTAGAAGACATCAGTGGCCAGGACTCAAACCACCGGACAGCTGCGTCGATGCTGAAGCCTCTTCTATACATTGGTCCAACATCACTACTTAACCTTTTTAAACTTTAGCTTTTTTGTTTTCTACATAATTTCATTTACAAGAAACAACAGGCAACTCAGAACCTTTATCCCACAGGAACTACTCTGGACCCTCAAAATTCCCTGGTCTGTGTGTTAGGCGCTCATCAACTGCCAGTGCTGTTCATATAAATTAGTAATGCCAAGTAGGTGTGATTTTGTAGGGTGGGGGGTTGGGGTTAAAACTATAAAATGCAGACTTTCTCATTGCATCTTCACTCTGTAACAAATCACTCTTACCTCTGTAAAAAAGGTGTAAGTTGAAAGTTTCATCATGGATGGGAATAAATAGGATTATAAACTAATGTTCTACCCTAAAATATTACTTTGGCTTGATGATTTACTCACAGGTCTCCACTCACAGGTAGGAGGGGAAGTTTGATTTTAAATTCTTTAAAATTTAGGTTAACAGAAACTATTAACGGCAGAGGAGTTTAAAATGAGTTCACTGAAATATAATGCTTAACATATTTTTCCAGTCTAAATGCTTGAGCACCCTCTCTCCACCAAGCTCCACCCCGAAGGTTCAGGGTAACATCAAAGGTACAACCATCCTACCAGATGGTAGACATGTTTCTGGGGTACATTTCTACCCAGGTTGTCAGTTTGGTGTTTGTAAGAGCAATCAGACTTAATGCAAAAATAAAAGTACAAATCTAAATGTAGTGGCAAATTCAGAGACAAAAGACATGTGGGAATGAAAAGAGAACGAACCAGCAGAGACTGAATGACCCAGAGGGCAATACATACAGTGGAGAGCTGATCAGTGGAACGAGAGAAAGGTGAGACTAATTAAAACAGTGGGAGTAGCTGAATGTGACACCTGAGAACAGAGACAGAGGGAATATAATAAAATATATGGCAGAACACACAGAGATCAGATACTATAAAACAGAACACAACTTATATGAGAGAGATTAAAATACAAAAGCAAAATAAGAACAAGAAAAGATTTTCAGATACCAAAAAGAAACTTAACCAAAAATCAGCCTATCCCCAGGCAAGAGAATGGGGGGCTGAAACAAACAACAACAGTACAGGAGGCTGTCCTGGAGTCTGCTGGCGAAGAGACTCAGGAGAGGGACCTGTTGACATGGAAACTGTCACCTAATGAGGTGGGTCCCCCTTAACCCCTTCATGGAAGACAGGGGTGGCTGCAGCTGTGGTGGTTAGAAAAGTTTTAGATGAGTCACAGGCAGAGGCAGCGAAATGAGACAACATAGAGACCTAGTTAAATTGACGCTTATCGGACCCCCGAAGACAGTAAAGGCATCGCCACTGTGACCTCATGAGGCAGAGGTGGAGGTGTCGACCCAACACTCTGAGACAGGAGTGGAAGTACCAACCTGACCCCAAGAAGCAGAGTAGGAAGAAATCTGAGAGGGGCAAGTACACTGTTGGGACATGGATTGTGGTGGTGAAGGCTGAGGTAGAAGTCCAGAGTGAAGTTTAGAATTGCCAGGCAAATTCCCCAGAAAAGTGACTTCTACTCTTTTTTTTCCTCCTAAAGGTAAAAGATCTTAGCAGTCTTTCTTAAAAAAAGAGTAACCTGGGCTCCTGTCGCTGGGTCCATGACTAACTGTCAGTTTTCGTGTTTGGAGGACTCAAATGCAGGCAGACTGGAGGTAGACTTGAAGTAAAAGGACTAAAGAGAGGTGATCAGTGGAACGAAAAGAAAGGTGAGAGACTAATTAATGGTGGGGGGGAGGGTTAGCTGAACAAAAAACCTGAGAACAGAAATATATGGCAGAACAGAAACTAGACACAGAGAGACACATTTTTTAATCGTTTTTTTTCTTAAACAGAGATTCAATGCTAAATGATAATTACCACCGTTAAGTGTTGTTAAAGTGAATGATAAGCCTAATTTATCAAATATGACTGTATATAATACATGAATTTCACCTTTTGAACTGAATTACAAGAATAAATCTAATTTTCAGATATATGCTGTATTTCAACTTACTGCAGTCGACCTGTATGGTTTGTTTTAAGTTTCCGGTATAGCCTAATAACAAAATTATGTTTTATGTTCAGAGTGGCATCCCTTACACCCTCCGTCGCTCATCCACCATAATGTGAGTGGGGGCGTTTTAGTACTGAAGTCTGTGAATGATGACAAGCGGTCTCGTCTGAGCTTGAGGACAGTGAGACAGCAAAATCCAGGACAACACCCACAAATACATACACTGACATACACACAAACACGCATGCCAGATACAGGTCGTCAATTTGGCCTGACCCAGAAACGCGGTTTGCACGAAGGCTGCTCAACAAACTGAAACAGACTGATGAGTTCAAAACACGCCCCCCCCCCCCCCCCCCTCCCCCAGCTCCCCGTTTGAAAGCCTGGATTAACTGAAAAACAAGTATTAGAAAAAAATACACGGAGACAGAAATTCACAGTATTTCTTAGTTCTAAATGAAGGTACATGTCTCATGCTAAAACATAGAACAGATACGGGTGCAGTGCCATCGCTGATTCAAATTGAAGCTGCTGCGCATGAGGTTGTCAGCAGAAGAAATAATTAGCTCCAGCAAGTCTGTGACTTTTTCTCTGTTACTCTGTACAACACAGCAAAAAGAAAGCTGGCAAACAATGGAAACAACACATACCTGCAGAGAGCAATATGGAAACCCTCCCTTTCTTCCTTTTGTGTTTGCCTTTTCTTTTTCTGCAGTTACTGTCAGAGTCTTAGGGGCGATTTCGAATGCATTAGCAGAGGAAGAGGAGGAGGCCGGACGTTGATGCAGAAGGATGTTTTGAAGGTGAAAAGGGTGAAACATCCTCTTGCAGCGGGCCTGTTCGTGGTTTGCAGGCAAGGACGCGCCACGGGCAACCTGTCCTGCTTCACTTAGACCCTCTACTTTTGTTCATGGTCTCGCTTAAGAGGCTTTTTCCACATTTCATTGATGCACAAGGCTGCTCTATAGGGTTGATGCTGCTGACTTGTGCTGAGTGTTTGGAGAGACAGAGCCAAAGCTTATCACAGATTCTGAAACTCTTCCTGCTCGCTGTCTGTGTTATTGTTTTATACCCTCTCTCTGTCTGGTCTCCTCTCTCCTCACCTTCGGCATCTCCTAATGCCTCTATCTGCTCTTAACTCTTCAGTGTGACAGCGGAACACAGCCAAGCTCTAATCTAAGCCAGATGAGCTACAAAAACACAAGCTTCCACCGCCGGTTGCTTTCCCCATTAACCAAGAGGCCAGTTATTTCTGCCTCCGATCACAGAGCAGACTGCTGAGGTTTACCAGAGCGACTGCATATTTAACGGAGCGGACAAGCCAGTAAAACTCTTCTCAGAGTGATTTAGAGCGACATTCTGTGACGATGTTGCAGCAGTATTCTGCCATTTGGGATTATGAGCTGAAATTATGTTGGGAAAACACTGCCAAATCTTGTTTTCATGCTGCTCTCCTTTCAGGAAAATATTTAGCAAGTATTCCTTTTTAGCTTATATTTGTGGCCAACAACTGGAGCAAGTGACTTCTCTCCATTATGGTGAGTCGGGGCTGAAGCTTTCCCTAAGGACTGGCTTATACATGCTCGTTGGTGAGGCAGAAACACATTATATCTGAAGGGGGACGGTTCCTGTCCCACCTTGTCGCTTTTGCTCCAGCTTTTACAGACCACAAAGCAAATGGCAAACAGGCCCAGTTTGCTGTAAAGCAGAGGAGGCATTGGGACAGCAGTAAGGAGGTGAAATCAATACACAGGTGAGATAGCCAACTTTGAGAGATTGCATGACAAAACAACTGCTCTAAACCACAAATGCAATTTTTAGGTCTGCTGTTTTGAGAAGAATAAAAACAAGAATGTGAAGACCCATTCATGCACAGGGAGAACGTATAAACTCCACACAGAAAGGCTTTGACAGGGCTTTAAACCCAGAACCTTATAATATGTATACCATATACTACTAGCATTTTAAACAGGTTGTAATTGCTATATTATCTAGAGTTCACCTTGCCATTTGGGTTTAAGAGAAAAATAATCCTCTTGGCCATTTTGTCAAAAGCAGACAAGTTAAATGCAAATGATTGTAAGAAAGCAGAGTTAAATGGCTTCATTATAACTTGGAGAACATGTGTCAGTATATAGAAATCGGAGTGAAATTAGCACTGGTGGGTGTTAGCTTGGTTATTACGACTGATGAGTCTGTGGATGAGTGAATATCAGTGGGAATATTTTCTAAAATACCCTTTAAATAACAAAAAGGAAGCAAAATGTGAAGGAAAAACTGATTAATTGATCGTACACCTGTGATAGATATGTTGATACTTGGTTGTCTTTATAGCCCTAGAAAAGAATGTAAATATCCCTCACTGGTTGTCAGGTTTACTTAGACTCATTGGTATGAATTCCTGTTCTCTCTAATCATTTATTTGAATCCTTTTCCAGTTTGCAATGAGTTTTTTTGCATAAAGGCTCAAATATTGACAATACACCCCAACTGATGCTTACCTAAAGTCGCCTAGGGAGTTGTATCTTAACCACCCACTTTTTGCTGCAATTAACATGTCTACATCATAGTTCTGGCTTAGTATTCAATCACTACTCTTCAGAATTGATCAAGTAAATTTTTATTGGTGGGATTCCTGGAACAGATCTGGCTCCTATGGATTTTTTTTTTTTTTTTTACAAATTTACTGTTGGGTTGAAGTCTGGGATTTGAATAGGCTATTCCAGAAGCTTAAATTCAGTCTGTTTTATACACTTTAAAACCAGTTATGATCTCTGTCAGGGAATATTTTCCTGTTGAAACAACCAACTGTGTCCAAGTTTTAACCATCTTGATGTTTTTTGAGGTGAAGTTGAAGAATTTAGAGGTAGTCTTCCTCCATCCGTATTTCATTCAAAGCACGTGCAAAGCACGTGTACAGCTGGCAGTGAAACATCCATACAGCCTGATGCTGCTGTCACCATACTTTACATTTGGTACTTTATTTTTAAGTTCAAATGCTTTAACTGGATTCCCTCAAACATAGCTCTTCTCATTGTGGACAAATGACACAGTATTTGTCTTGTCTGACCATAATTCCTTTTCAAGAAGCCCTCCATGTGGGCAGCCACGAATTTAATGTCAGCCTAAAATTATGTGTTTGTAGAACATACAGTTATATGCAATATTTGAGTCAAATCAGACTTTAACGTCCAAATATTACTGAACAAATCTAAATGAAATGTCATTTTCTGCTCACCTTTCAACACTACAAGCAGTGAGTTAATCTTGAATTGTTCTGTCATGCGAAAGATGTTCATAAAGGAAAACTCAATTTTTCTTCTGTATTTCTGCAAGTACATTTTAATCTTTCCCAGGAGAAAGTTAGATAAATCCTGCAGCGGAGGCAGAGTGAAAGGTCATCCAGGCACATCCTAACAGATGTCATGTGGCAGAGCCAGCTGTAATAACTGCACCTTCTCATTCACATGCCTTCTTCAAAACTCTGTCTTCCCCGACCGTGTTTCTATCACCATCCACTCAGCTTCATCTCAGTGCAGAGGGTGCAAAAGACGAAGATGGCAAAAGTTCAATCAGCAGCGCGACGTAGGAGGTGAGGAAAAAACATTTAGAAAGTGCGAAAAAAAAGAAAAGGAAACCATCCTCTAAGTGTGAATCCTCATTTCTTCCAGGGCCTATCTAAGTTACCACCGGTAGGAGAGAAAGCTGCAGCAGGAGAACAGAGTTGGTATCGTACAATAACACATTCAGCAGTGAGCCGCACATGAATCAAAATGACAAAGGCAATCTAGTGACAAATTCTCTCATGCTGGATGTAAACGGCTCAGCTCTCTGGATGACCGGCTGGCAAAATGAGGGAGGAAAATGTAAGAAATAAAACTCAATTACTCAGGTGAACAGCCTCTACAACACCACTACTTACTCCCTCCAGTGGAGTTAATCAAATTCTGGTTTACTGGACTGGTCTACCTACCAGTAGTATGGGTGTTGGCTATATGTGGGGTTGAATGGGTTTTATAAAGGCATCTCAGAAGAGAGAGTGATCTGTCAGTAAAGGTCAGGTGTGTGCCATAATCCCTGCAGCTTCTTTTGAGTCAAGCCTGAGAGTTCACCTGAAAGCTGAATGTTTTACTATATCTCCAGATTAAGGCAGACAATAACAATTTAACTCACTGAAATAACTGCACTGGTCATCCAGGTATGCACATCTTGGTGTAGAATGGAGGATTTTCACAGGTTAAAAACAGGCACCCCCAGTTTTGATCTCATATTTCATTCCTGGCATTTACCTTTTGAACCTCCCCACCTGTAAAAGATAACAGTATACCATCAGATCAAAGGTAGCTGTCCATCGTGACCTTACATCTGTTGTTCCTAACAATTTACCTGTCAAGTCATCTGAAAAATTGACATTTGAAAACAAAACTGCAAATTCTCTTTTTTTTTACTGTTAAAGGTTGCGTTTGATTTACTAACCAGAGATGTTAGCAAACTGTGGGATGTTCATGGTTCCTTAAAACCTGTACATATTATCAGTAGCTTAATAATAATTCAAAATTCAAATTCAAAATTACTTTATTTAATCCCAAAGGGAAATTAAATGTTGTTGTAGCTCATTATGCAGGTTTCCTTACAGAGCCGTTGTAGATGCTGATGGCTGTGGGCAGGAAGAATTTCCTGTAGCGGTCTGTCTTACAGCAGATCCAAAGAAGCCTCTGACTGAAGACACTCAGAACAGAGCCAGCTTTCTTTATCAGCTTGTTGAGCTTTTTTAAGTCCTGGCTCTGATGCTGCTTCCCCAGCAGATGATGGCAGAAGAGATCACACTTTCCACAACAGACTTATAGAAGATATGCAGCATCTTGCTGCAAACACAGTAACCATGTTACTGTCTCTCAAACTCTGTTTTATTTGATTTAGTTTGTTCTTTGTGTCTTACCATGACATAGTGGAGGCTAGTTATTTTGCACATGACCATTTTGTAGCTTCGTAGTTTCTCTCTTTTCTGTTATCTGACTTTTTTAGGCACCACCCATGCACTATTCGTACATGTCAGAGGGATGTTTTGTACCCAACAATTGACCATTACCAAACTCCTGAATGAACAACTATTTCAAGGTGAACATGATGAGCACTGGCAGCAAGGCAGAGGTAAGAAAGGGGTTTAAGTTTTCGTAGAGGCTGATCCCAGGTGCTGCCTGCCATACCTACGGGCTGTGATAATCTCTTTGCTGAAAAGACCTTTTATAAGCTGAATGGAGACACATCATCCCTTAAAAAAGACAATAATAGTACCCCAGTCCCTCCGGTTACCCCCTGCCTGTCTGTCTGGTGCTGCCTCATAAAGGCCTTAACTGCTCTCACATGAATTTTCAGTCCAGTGGAGCAGTGATTGGCTGAATCCTTGGAAACAGGGGTTGTGACTTTAAAGGGTAAAGCGGTTTATTGCCTCACAGATGAGCTCATCCTTTCCAGCTGTGTGGTCAGTGTGAGGAGGCCTCTTCCTTCTCCAAGACAGCAAAAATTACCTGGGCCTGAGCCATTAGAAACAAAGGATGAAATATGGCCAAGATATGTCAAAACAGCCTAGGCTGTCAGGTAAAGAAGAATCAAGAAATGATCAAAACGTGAAGTGAAAATAAAGGCTCCATGATGACGTATTTCATATTTTTGAAGGGATGAGAGCAACAGAAGCTGGATTGGCTTTGTTAATACTTCAAGGACAATTTCTCCTAACAAAAACTTAAGAAACTGCTGCCCTTTTTCTCAGCTACTCAATGCATTTAGGTATCTGTATGAGGTGCAGACGACCTGATGACATTTAAATAACCAGAATGGTAAAGAATGGAGATATAAATGACTTTGAACATGGCATGGTTATTCATGCCAGAAGGGCTGGTCTGGAGTATTTCAGGTATTTTTAATGATGGAAAGGAAACAGTATCACAGATATCCACCCATTCTAACCAAGGTACGCAGAATACCATGTCTGAAAACAAATGTGTCGAACCTTGAAGCTGATGGGATACACTAGCAGAAGAACATACAGCTGCCAGTCCTGTGAGCTAGGAACAGGAAGCTAAGGCTCCAGTAGATCCATTGTAGTGTGATGCGAAACTTGAGAACTGAATGTAAAATGTCAAAATGATGACAAATACTAGGTTGGTAGAGAGCTATTCAGTACATCAATGCCTAGAAAACTATGGAAGCCTCATGATTACGCTCCTACTTGCTTTTTACTACAGGCATGTTTTAATTTTTTTTATCTTGATAACTTTGTTTGTATTAAGCTTCGTGCTACAGCAGTAACTAGTGTTGTAGTTAATGTTTTCTAATGTTCTCAATAGTAATTATTAGTCCATAGCTATAACTAGCCTCTATAGCCTTAGCTAGGTGGAGCTAACTTCACTTGTGGGTCAAGGCAATTGTTTAAGCTCATTTTGTCTTGACATGCATTAACAGGGAAAATTACTTTTCATGAACAAATGTCTTCTCTGATGTCTTTAAAATATACCATTTCAGCAATACAATATCAGTTTTTAATGCTTAAATTACAGTCCTCTCCTGGTTTGTGTCAAGCAATGCAGTGTACATGTGCAACAATTTGGAAATAAAACATTAACATGCAACAGGTTTAACCACTGACTTACCAAAGTTGAACAATAACACATTAGAAAATGTTTCCTGGTCCTATGAGTCCAGACTTTAGCTTTATCAGATGGTCGTTTTAAAAATATGCATAAGAAAATAAAAATATGAATTCATCCTTCCTTCCTTTCAATTTGTAAAGCTGGTGGTGAAATGGTGAGGAGGGGGATTTCCTGGCTCACATTAGGATCACTGGTACCAGTTAGGCATTAGGTATTGTTGTCAACCAGGCCTGTCCCTGTATGACCACTATGCACTGATCTATTTGCTACATCCAGCTGGATAATGCTCCATGTCACAAAACTAAAAACATCTCAAACTGGTTCCTCAAACATGGTAAGGACCTCACTGGATTCTTATGGCCTCCACAATCAATTGCTTGAAAGTGTGAGAAGAACTTTACTATGCACATTTTAGTCC
This sequence comes from Girardinichthys multiradiatus, assembly GCF_021462225.1. NCBI lineage: Eukaryota > Metazoa > Chordata > Actinopteri > Cyprinodontiformes > Goodeidae > Girardinichthys > Girardinichthys multiradiatus. The sequence continues at coordinate 22,343,308 of NC_061795.1, read as the reverse complement.
TGTTTATGGCTCCGAAGAATTTAACTGTGTGTAGGTCTGTGTGTGCAGTTCCTATCATTAACACTACTGTTGTTTAAAGCACTGCTTCCCCCATAAACTACACTGCATTCGTTTATAGGATTAACCTTTACAAAAATTTGTTATATCATTTAAACAGTAGCAGCTCTTCTGTGACTGCGTTGGAGTTTAATTTGTAAGATCTTGTCTGATTAGTTAATGAGTGGTCCCAGGTTCGACTTTCTTGCTTTGTTTTTATGCTTGCTCCGACTGTAACCTCAACATTTTTCACCAAAATATTCTTACTGTGCAAGTTTTATCCATCACAATAACATTATTTTGTCGGTGCAGTCCAACATTCTCTGTTTTATTTGTCTCAGAACAATAGAGACATATAAATGTAAACAGATCTGTAAAAGATAGCATTTGAGAATAAACCTCATAAACCTTATGCTCACAAACAACTGTGGTTGCCTTGGTATTCTTGATGTTGACTTCCTGCTCCAGCTATCTGTTGTCGCTGTAGTATGAACTGTGCTGAATTGTTCTTCTGTTTAATGCAAAGTTTTTGTTGAGTTAAATGTGTTTCCAAGAGAGATTTCTTAGTTTTTATTTTTTTGGATAAAGCGAAACCCGTCTTTCAAATTTTTTCTTCCTATGAGCTCACCCACATTTCCTGCATGGAAAACCTTTGTAGCAAAATGCTCACTATATCCTGCTAATGTGAAGCAAATTAGCTGCCACACATCCACTCAACATATTCCCGCTAAGAAGTCTGAGTCCTATGAACATTAAAACCCCATCAGACACACTCCAGATAACATTATCATCCATATATGGTTTTTGCTTCTTGTTTTAAGAGCAGCATAACTACAGACGTTTTTTGTTGTCAAAAAGCACTTTTAAAATGACTTATCATAACAATAGAAAAAGACATTTATAATTTCCTTTTATTTGATACCTTCATTAATTATAGGTTTAATGGCTTTAGGATATGAAGATATTAACCCTTTAAGTTACCTCGACATCTTGTTCTCTTGCTGGTACATTCTGAAAGAAATTCTTCATATGTATTTAGTCTATCACTGTATTGCATATTGCTTTTCATTTTGTAATTTATAATGTAAAGTGGAACATGTTTAGTAATTAGACTTGACAACAAAGTTACATGCATTGAGTAATAAAATGTTTATTTCAGTCAGTAGAAACTTGAAAACCAGGCTTGGATTTGAGATGAAAGACTTGCGATTTGGCTTGGACTTGGAAAAAAAAATGCCTTGTGAAGATCTCCGGTTAAAGGTGCAACCACTCTGCTGTGTTCTTCGCAGAACTAGCTTGAAAACAGACAGACTCCATGCTGTCTGAGTCCAAGGAAAACACGGTCCCCTCTGTGAGGAAAAGAGCAGCAACAAGATGGAAACTAAGGAAATTAGCAAAATATGAGAGGAGTGGTGGGGGGTGGGGTGGGGAGGACGACACAGACAGCCACAGCAGGGGGGCATGCTGTTCTCCGCATTAGACTGTCAATGAATCTCATTAACATGGCTTCTCTAATCAGCAGCTGTGAATGTTCCTCTGAAGGCCATCCACCCTGCTTCCCAGCTCCTTCCTTGCATTCTGATTACTCCGATGCGTAAATCTACCATTGCTTTTTCTCTTTATATCTAAAAGGGTTTGAATTAAACTCTTTGAGAGAGCTGTCTGCGTTGCTCTGTGTTTCCATTACGTCGTCTGGGCTGCCCTTTCATGTGAAAACACAGCAGGCTACCATGTTAAAGATATCCACCGTGCCATTGTCACATCATGACAGGCGCGTTTTTCCATCATTTCCATTCATTAGGCAGTGGAGAGAAATGAGCGTTTAAGCTGAAATGTTTTTCCACATAACAGCTTTTTGATAAAAAAGAACAAAAAAATCAAACAATTTAAAAATCACAGTGCTGAAAAAACTTTGTGCATTTGTTCTTGGTCCATTTTAGACTTCTGTATACTGATTAAAAAAGAAAAACGTGGGGAAGGATATCCAAAATACCTGCAGGTAAATTCTTGCTGCTAGGATTTTTTGTTGTTGTTGCATTTTCTTTATGTTGAAACTAATTTTAAGGTGTTTTATTGCACATAATCGTGATGTGAAGGAATAGGATGGATGGTTTTCTAAGTTTACAAACAGAAATCTGATAAGTTTGCATTTGTATTTAGCTTCCCTGAGTCTCCAACGTCTATTACCACCTTTCACTTAAGCCTAAAGACTTTTTAAGTTGGTTTTTAGCAGCTTTGCACATCTAGAGATTGACATTTCTGTCCTTTCTTACTCATAAAATAACTCAGTCAGACTGGCTGAGGTAGAGTAATTTGACAATTGTGAACATCCGTTTTCAAGTCTTGCCAGTTTTAAAAGGATTTAGGTCTACATTTTGACTGGGCCATTCCAACACATGAATATGCCTTGATCTAAACCATTTCATTGTAGCACTGTATTGTCTGTAGTATTGTCCAGTATTGTCTTATATTTAACTCTATCTGCCTTCCAACCAACACTGAGAAGCTTTCCTGTCCCTGTTGATGAAAAACACCTCCACAACATGATGCTGCCACCACACATGGCATTTTGCACCTGGGACAAAAAGTTCAAATTTAGTCTCATCTGACCAGAGCACCTTTTTGCTGTGGCCCCTACATGGCTTGTACCAAACCTCAAATGAGGATTCTCTTTGTCGTTTTTCAACAATGACTTTCTTTTTGCCCATCTTCCTTAAAAGACAGATGTGTGGAGTAAACAACTAGTTGTCCTGTTGAAAAATTCTCCCTTCTAATGTGTGGGTCTCTGCTGCTCCTCCAGAGATGCCATCGCTCTCTTGGCGACATCTTAATTATTTAATGCCTTTTTGACCAAGCCCCATCAGTTTACAGCCATGTTTAATGTGTCTGCAGACATGCTTATTTCCATTTTTGGATGATGGATTTCACGTTGCTCTGTGAGGTGGTCAAAACTTGCCTTTTTTGAAACTGCTTAAACCTGCAACTTTTTCCCTCACTTCTCAGCTGTGTTCCTTTGTCTTCATGGTGCTGTTTGTTCACTAATGTTCACTAACCCTCTGAGTCCTCTAGAGAACAGCTGGATTTATACAGAGATTAAATTAAACACAGGGGGACTCTATTTACTAATTAGATGGTATAAAGCAAATAGAGGCACTGGATTTTATTTATTAGTACCAGATTAAGGGGGTCTGAATATAACCGCGTATCCCATTTTCATTTAATAAAAATCTAAGTATAATTTCTCTTCCATTTCACCATTATCTGCTTCTTTATGAATTGAAAATTGGAATAAGGTGACAGAAGTTCACCCTTAAAGTAAACTCACCTAAAGATGTCAATGAGCAGATGTGTCACAGGAGTCCATCTGGATTTTGTTTGCTCATAAAACAGAAAGATCTGGTCCCAAATGGGAGCTTTTTGAAATTTTCACATGCCCAGTTGTTTTCCTTAATGAGAGTGCTTGGCCTCCAAGGGACACAAACCTTTGCCAGATAAACCTCAACAGTGAATGTGATATTTGACTGTCTTTTGAGAAATGTACGTGGCATAAGATAAAACAGGAGATTCAGAGGTTGGAGGCAAACAGACGTGCCAGACGCATTCCCAGGACCACACATGTTCATTCTTTATTCAGGATCAAGTTCTGCCAATATTGGGAAATCTGAGTTCCAAAGCATCAAAAGCAACCAAAGTTAATTCCTCCATTTTATCTCTGCAGGGTTGATAAAAATGAGCCACTGAAGTTCCTTGTCCTTCCAAAACCTCATATTTTAAAACTGAAAATTAATTCATAGACCTTAAAACTCTTCTGTGTTCTGATTTAACCCCTTTATATGCAACATCTCTGACTCACTTCTTCAGATCTATAATGATTTACTATCTACCCGCAAAATATTTTCACTTTACACTCCCCAGCAACTTTGTTCCAATTCCTGCAAAAGCTTGGGGTGTATTCTTACTGCAACATGCTCAGATAGGATAAATAAATCAGCCGCAGACCCTCCAGAGAGCAGGGAAAGCAACTGGAACGAGCAGCATGAAATAAAAAAAGACATCTGCTGAAGGAGCTGGAGATTTTCTGCTGCATGAGGGGAAGACTACTTATTGAGTGAGGTTATTATACAACATAGACTCCCAGATCTGATTGAGTCAGCTGTTCATGAGATGATGTTTTAGGTGGAATTTTACTGAGCAAATTCTTTCAGAGGTGTTCACAGCTTCGCCTGGCTCAGCCACAGCTGTGACTGCAGTAATGTAACTTTGCGTAGCAACATGGCCTCTTACTAAAGTGTAAATGTTATTACCTTCCACTGCTCTAAGGATTTATCAACTTTTCTACATGCTCACTGCAATATGACCACAGTGTTGAGAACTATTGTTGAAAATAAAATCACACAACATTAAAGCATCCAAACTGTGCCTTTAAGAAGCATTTTTATTTCATTTTTTGGAACCTTCTTGAAATATATTAATAACATAAAAATCTAAATTGGCATAAATTTTCAAGATGCAGGTAAACGTAGTATGACCTCATTTAATAAATGAAAAAATAACATTTACACAGTATTTACATGTTTTTGTTAATATGAAGTTCTATCCCTAGTTTTAGGCACCCGAATGGGACTTTTTTCGAATTCAAAGTGTTCATTTTTGCTGGTATAATTGCCTTTGATCCCGATGCTTCATTGGCTTAGTGTTATTAGTTGACTGACTGCTATTGATTGAATAATGTTTTACGTTTGTTTGAGGTCTTTAGATCATATGAAAGTTGTTAAGTCTGAGATATTAGACAGGATTTTTGGGTTTAATTTCTGATGCATTTACTCTTAGTGTTTTAGTCAGAGGAATGCTTTTCATTTTAGGTTACAACCTAAGCCACTGACCAGAGGGAGAGATTATGAATTTACCAGCCAACAAATGAAACCTCTCAAAAGGCTTATGTTGTCTAAAAGCTCATACATTTATGCACACTTGCCACCACATTTGTATTCCACACACAAACACAGCCATGAAAGCTGGAACAGTTGATCCTGTATCAACCCTGGTCCCAGTGGGTTAGCTGGAGGAAGATCCTATTAAACGGCGTAGCTGCTGCAACAGTGAGTAGAGAAGGGGGAATACAACCCTGACCTCCATCTGTTGTGGTCAGCTCTGCTGCACAGTCAGCAGAGTCGGAGCTTATTCTATGTCTGATGAAGCACGTGAGTTCAGAACATATTGAGAGAGAAGAGGGAAAAGTGGAGGTGGATGAATGCAGGGAGCAAAGTCAGGCAAAAGAGTGAGAACAGCCATCCACAACAAATGTGCTGTGAGGCTTTCTTATCAGGGTGACAGGTGCATTATCATAGGTTAATGAGAAGCCCAGTGCTGCCTGTAGCTGCAATCAGGGGAGCACTGCCTCCGCTGGCACCTCCATCAATCAGACCAGACAGAAACCCTCCCACAAGTGCACAGAGCCACAAACACAAAGGTGGAGACTGCCCGCCCAAACATACAGCGCAGGCCCACATAGGAGTGCAGCAGTGGCTCATTACAGCCTGTGGAGTACAGTGATGGAACAGTATTATGGCTTTAATTTGGTGCAGAAGATTGCAGGGTGATTATGAGGTATTTATGGACACAATGAGGGATAATTAGCACTTCAAGCACAGATCTCAGGTGTGATCATCAAACCATGTTAACTGTACCACAGTGTGAGATCTCGGCACATAATACACTGCCTGATGTATTCAGGTCTTTTACTTAGAGGCCTTGAAACCCATTTTATGTTTTCCTTTGGCTGGAGATCTTATTATGAATAACAATAACACAAAACATTGTCCTCAGCCAAATTATAGCTTTTCACTGCAGAGATTTTTGTTTTTTCTGGCTTGTTGGTCCTTTTTTGAAGTCTGGTTTGCTTTTACTTTTGTTGCCAGGGAGACAAAAAAACCTGATCAAACCACCCCCACATAATAATAAATGCTGAAATTGCAACGCTAGTTTGGTTAATGTAACAAATGATAAAATGATAAAGTCCAATCTGCTGAAAAAGGCTACAGTTCTGAATTTCTTCACAATAAACAACAATCAACATTTAAGTAGAAAACTTTGTTCAATATTTCAGTTTTAACTTCAGAATTATTAATTCAATATGACTTTAGGCTGATTAAAAAAGCCATAAAGACAAATGTTTCATCTGGTTGAAGCTAATTTGATTTCCTGGGCAGATAAACATTCTTTGGGGCCTAAGGGCAGTGATTTGTTGTTGCCCCCTCCCACACCCTCAGCCCCCCTGCTGACATCAAAATGAGTTTTGACCTACCAACCAGCAACCACCCATTGAAATGTTAAATTAATTTGGAGAGAGAAGAAATACAATATTATTAATAAAAAAGCAATCATTTAAATAAATTATGTGAATACCTTTTAAAACAAAGTCCCTTGGAAATATATTTATAGCTCTTGAATATTTTACATTTTGTGATGTTACAACTACAAACTTCAATCTAATTTATTGGGATTTCATGTGATATTTAAAAAAAGCTTCTTAAACCTGTGTCATTTGTGTTCAGACCTCCTGAGTCAATACATTGTCACAATGTGCTGCAATTGCAGCTGCAAGTTTTGGGGGGTACAAAATTGGTGGGCTCTGGACTTTGACTGGGCCATTCCATCACATGAATATGTTTTGAGCCAAACCCTTTCACTATAGCTCTGGCTGTATGTGTGGAAGATGAACTTCCACCCCGGTCTCAACTCTTTTCCAGAATGTAAGTCCATTGATCTTCCTATCAGCTGTGATCAACTTCACTCTTTATGCTGAAGTGTCCCCACACCATGATACTGTCAACACCATGTGTGTATCTAGGGTTTCTACCACACGCGTTTTTGATGTAGGCCAGAAAGTTCAGTTTTGGTGTCATCTGACCATAGAACTTACTCCCACATGTCTGTTGTGGATCCTACATGCCATGTGGCAATCTGAAAATGGGACTTCTTGGTGCTTTCTTCTATAAATGCCATATTTGTGGAGTGCTTCACTGGTTGTAGTTATTCATCACTTTTGGATGTTTATTTTTATGTAAGTACAGAAAAATATTCCACAGCTTAAAACATTGTTTTGTGTAAAAAAGTGCATCAGCTCATTTCTGACCTGATAAAATTAGAAATTAATATTCAATTTCTCAATGACTCAAATACATGAAAGAGAATGAACAACTCCTGTTTGTTTTGCAACTAACACCATCTTGAGTAGTGCAGCACGCTAGTGTTTTTAAACTTTTGAGTATTACAGGAACTATATTCATCAAACACTGGGTTCCTTATCCTTGTAATTTATATTATTGAGTGCTTAATAAAGTGTTGTTTTAGTCTGACCACTGGAATAACTCTTTTTACCTTCTGCCTAACTGAACAAATAAATTAACTGATTCATCCAGAATCACAATAGTACATAACGGCGCAGCTGGCAATTAAATCTATACAAAGATCTCAAAATATTTGTCATGAATGCAATCATTAATGAAAAAGGTATTTACTTTATAGTACAGTACAGTATATTTTCAGGGTTAGCACTAAGCTGTATCTATTGTGGCTTTTTTTTTGCCATTCTGGGGCATCTTTTTTGCTCTAACCCATCAAAACACAATCCTCTCCGACTTCCAGATCCCGCCAATTTATACAGGAAGCACAGAGTGTAAATACAAATAATAAATAAATAAAAATCAGTGTGCTTGCAAACAGACTGCTGAGGGCAGGGAGAGAAACTGCTTAATACACTGTTATTGTTGATTTCATGCATAATGTATGAAACAAAAACCATTTATTTTATCCATCAAAATCACAAAAATATTTTGAGAGGAGTTACTGTCTGGCTAAGAATAAATATTCAGTGAGGAGAGAAGGAAAAAAGTTTGCCCTACTACACATGTTTCAAATCAAAATTTTAATATCAAAGCAAACCTGAGTAAATTCAAAAACAGTTTTTAAATGATGATTTTAGCTTTTAAGATAAAAAGCAATCAAACTAACCTGATCCTATGTGAAAAACGTCATTGGAAAAGCATACTTCTTTACAGAATTGTTAGCCATTTTGTAGGGCTTAATTAAAACCCAAGCAAACCTTTAAAGGGTGAACTTGCTAATGTACGTTGGATTCTTGTGTTGCTGCATAATTCAAGTGGATTGGAGCTTAATATCACAACTAATGGTCAAACATTCTCCTGCAGGATGTTCTTCTAGAATGCTGAAGTCATTGTTCCATCAGTTGTGGCAAGTCATCCGGATCCTGAACAGCAAAGTAGGCCCAGCCAGTAACACCACCATGTTTGCATGTTTACTTTCTGAGATGCTGTGTTAGTTCGTTGTCATATTTTACAGGACGCAGATCAGCTATTGTCTCATCATTCAAAAGATGTTTTGTTTGGCAAATGTGGAACAGTTTTCTCTTTGGTTAGCTGTGCTTTTCATCTTGGATGGATGCCACATTTGTCCACTCTTTTCCTTATGGTTGGATCATGAACCTCTGCAGTGCCTCCGATGTTGTTCTGGGTTCCTCTGTGACCTCCTGGATGAGTTGTCGATGCGCTCTTGGAGTCATTAGGCCCGTCATGGGAAGGTTCACCCCTGTTCCATGTTGTCTTCACTTGTGAGTAATGGCTCTCACTGTGGTTCACGTAAGTCCTAAAGCCTTATGAGTGGCTTTGTGACCCTTTTAAAGATTTAAGTTATTTCTTGGTTCTGACAATAATCATTGGTATGACAATAATCGGGTCTTGGTGTGGCTTGTGAAATTATCACAAGCCACACCCTAAAATAACTAATCAAATGTATACATTTCTGTCTGTAAAGGTTCCATGGGTGTGCACAAGGCATGTGTTTTTTTTTTGTTCATCACTTGTCACTTTTTGGCATTTCTCTCCCCCTCTTTTCCTCCCTCCAAACTCCGTCTCACTGGACTTCAGTGGAAACCGTGTGTTTTCACAGACTCTGCTAATGCTCCCTGGTGTTTGTCGAGGCAGTGGAGCAGCGCCAGATTCATTTCAACAGCCTTTCTTCTGCGGAGGCCAAAGAGGCCACGTGGAAAAGAGAGCATGCCCTTATCGAGCGGGATTTACCCACAAGGGGAAGTACAGAGGTATAAAGAGCTGAGGACGGGGAAAGAAAGGAAGGAGGATCTGTCCATCATTCTTCTGGATCCTCCAAGCCACTGGGCAGGAAATGAGGCGGAGGACACCCACTGACCTGAAGCCACTTGCCGCCTCTCCGCCTATCTCCGAAACAATTTAAACTGCTAATGGAACTGGACTGATCCTCTTTCCATCGAACACAGGGGCGCTGTGACTCATACTGCTCGTTTCTGATTAGAGCTCTTCTGGCAGAGGATTAATCTGCACCAGACTCTGGATAGAGCCAGACGATTATGTTATTATACATATTTGTCAGACAGACTGAGTGCACTCTCTTTGTTACCATATGAGGGATAGGAACAGTTGTAAACAGGAAAGACAGGCACAGGAGGAAGGGAGAAACCAGAGAGAGGTCAGTCTGCAGGTGGAGGTTGTGGGTGCTGACTGAACACATATATGGAGCAGGGAGCAGGATGCTGGGGAGGGGTACTGCAGCTGCAGTAAGACCTCCATGGCCATCTGATGGCCACAACAGAAGCAGAACATACATTTTGGTTTGGGATAAAGAGCAGAATACCGTTGAAGCTATACTCTAGTAATAATTCATGTTATTTACAGTACCAGTAAAAAGTATTCATACTTCTTTCACATTTTGTCCCCTGTGATAAGTACAAAGAAGTTTACCATTGTGAAGTGGAAGTAAATTATTGCATATTTTTCATTGTCTTTTAAAAACAAAAACCTAAAAACGTCTAAGAAATCAAAAAAATTGAGTCAATACTTTTTAGAACCTTTTGTTGCAGGTCTTTCAGTGTATGTCTCTACCAGCTTTGCACATCTAGAAACTGACATTTCTACTCATTCTACTTTGCAAAATAGCTCAAGCTCAGTCACATTGGATGGAGAGCATCTGTGAACAGTAATTTTCAAGTTTTGTCAATGATTCATCAGTGATTCATCAGTTAAATTTAGGTTTGTACTTTGAATGGGCCATCCTCACACATGAGTTCCCATTGAAGCTCTGCCTGTACGTTTTGTCCTGGTGAAAGGTAACCTTCCGCCCCAGTCTCAGGTCTTTTGCAGCCTCTAGCAGCTTTTCTTCCAGTATTTTCCTGTATTTAGCTCCATCAATCTTCCCATCAACTTCCCCACATTTCTTCTGGCAAACTTCAAAAAGGTCTACTGATGGTTTTGGTACAACAATGACTACACTTACATAATAAGATTTGTCTAAAGCAGGACAACAGATTCTTCCACCTGTAGCCCATTTCCTGCACACGCCTGTGCACGGTGGCTCTGGATGTTTCTACTCCAGACTCAGTCCACTGCTTCCGCAGGTCCCCCAAGGTCTGGAATCGGCCCTTCTCCACAATCTTCCTCAGGGTCCGGTCACCTCTTCTCGTTGTGCAGCGTTTTCTGCCACACTTTTTCCTTCCCACAGACTTCCCACTGAGGTGCCTTGATACAGCACTCTGGGAACAGCCTATTCGTTCAGAAATGTCTTTCTGTGTCTTACCCTCTTGCTTGAGGGTGTCAATAGTGGCCTTCTGGACAGCAGTCAGGTCGGCAGTCTTACCCATGATTGGGGTTTTGAGTGATGAACCAGGCTGGGAGTTTTAAAGGCCTCAGGAATCTTTTGCAGGTGTTTAGAGTTAACTCGTTGATTCAGATGATTAGGTTCATAGCTCGTTTAGAGACCCTTTTAATGATATGCTAATTTTGTGAGATAGGAATTTTGGGTTTTCATGAGCTGTATGCCAAAATCATCCGTATTAAGACAATAAAAGACCTGAAATATTTCAGTTAGTGTGCAATGAATCTAAAATATATGAATGTTAAATTTTCATCATGACATTATGGAAAATAATTAACTTTATCACAATATGCTAATATTTTGAGAAGGACCTGTACATCTTTCTCCCTCACCTGCCTGCTGTGTGCCTTGGTCTTCATGATGCTGCTTGTTCACTAATGACGTTTTACAAACCTTTAAGGCCTTCACAGAACAGCTTATATTATACACACCTGTACTCTTTTTACAAATTAAGATACTTTAAAAGCCATTTGGTTATTTTGCCGTATGAAAGTACGCAGATAATTGCTTTTATTAAAAAAAGAAAACCATTTGCACTTTTTTTCAATTATACACCAAGGTTTGTAGCTGTAATGTGACAAAATGTGAAAATGTTCAAATGATATGCATACTTTTGCAAGGCAATGTGCATGACTAAGTCAAATGCTTAAATTTACACACCACACAAGAAAACTGTTGAAAAAAATCTTATCTTTTTCTCATCAAATCTTCTCAAGGCAAAGAAAAAAATGTTTTTGTCTCCTTTTCCTTTCCTTAAATCCTTCTCTGTTATTTGATCCCCAATGAACATTAACTTCTCATCTTCATCACTCATCTTTTTATTTCATTTGGCCTTAGTGGGACCATCATCCATCTCACTTCCCCTGCCTTGAACTCGCCACCGACAGATGTGTCCGAGAAGCATCCTTCCCCATATTATTCGACCGGAACAATTTATTTAAGTTTGCATGTGTCTGTCAGCTGTCAGTGTCTGCCAACACTGGCAGCAAAAAGAAAACTTCAAGAAGAGAACTGCTGTTGTATGAATCCGTTAGTTTTGCAGCTAATTATTAGATTAAAGCCTTTTCTCATTCGTTTTAATCTGGTCTTTGATCTCAGTCAAACAATGATGAAAAAGTAGCTGCTATTTCATTACAAAAAGGATTTTTAGATATTAGAATCCAGACAGATTCCCTTACTTGATCAAGCTCACCTCAAAACACATTTTCAATTAATCAAAAACATCAAAGAGAATTAAATTCACGAAGAGGCTGAAAGCAGCAACCAATTAACAGCTACACATTTGATAAGGATGTACCGACCCATTACTGATCAGAGTCATTTATGAATGGGCAGGCATGCCCCCCGATATCCCCCGATCCCCCCCGAAACAAAACAAAAGGAATCATTTTCAATACCCGTTGGCATTAGGACAACCGTAGACTGAGACAAGCTTGAAAACCTGAGCTAAATTATTCTATAATTCAACTCAATTTATTTCCGTTTCCATTAGATTGATGAAATTCACATATTTAAAAAAAAAAAAAAAAACAGCTTTGATTTGTGACCTATTTGTCAAAAACATAAAAAAATTGTATCTGTTGCAAATTCAAGTCCAGTACTCCATTAAAAATCAATGTCCTGTACATGCTTGAAAACTCAGTAGAATGAAAGTGTGGTAAATAACACATTTCATCAGTGTTATATTCTCTAAATTAGTATCGTAATTGTCTCCCTCTAAACATCCCAGACGATGCAGTTTCCTTTTTTCTTGACATCAACCGATATCTTGACACAAGACAGGTTTCTGCAGGACATGATTTTGTTTCTGAAGATTTAACTGACTGACTCAGCACGTGCTGCTGAAGTAGTACCAAAGTATTAGAAGGTTTTCTCACTGTTTTGATATTACTCAAGGATAATTTTGCTCACATCAGTAAATCATGGATGGACAAAAATTACGGAAGAAATTGTCCTTCTGTCTTGGGAGATTTGCATTTTGCTTTTAATGTCATAAAATATAATGAGCTAATTTTTGTTGGCTTTCTGCACAGCTCTCCTGGACAGACGAGGAAACTTAAGCACAATGGGGCAAGCAGGTCACATGACACAAACTGTCTTGTGTAGCAGCCAGTACAGTCTCTCTCCTGCCGAGTGTCATTTTATATGGTAAAAAACACAGAATAACCCAAGATCTGTTAGATCACATAATACAGTTTTGCAAGCAGTGAACAACAAAAAACAGTTCTTTCTTTAATAAACTGGTGTGTATTTACACATCTTTTTGGGTCTCCGGCTGACATAAAATCAAACACAAGTACACAACGGATATCGGACATTGAGTTGAGACTTGATTGGAACCCCAATTCCGATACTTTGGACTGGATCGGGATATCCCTACTATTTCAAACATTGTAAAAAAGTTTTGTTTTTTTATTTGATGCAAAACTGGGAGATATTTGAGAAGAAATGCTATTTCAGCTGTTTACTAGATAGTATACTATTTCAGAAGAGCTTATTTTAAATTAAAACAAAAACCCAATTTTCCTCTTTACTTGTTTATACCATTACTCATGCTAACTGATTTAAGCAGTAATTTAAAAATGTTGAATCCCTGTCTGTCTGTCTGTCTGTCTGTCTGTCTTATTCACAGCTGCTGCTGCTCAAGATCAGACTTAATCAGAAGTTGACATCTCTGAGCTCTGTTGCAACAGCTACTTCCTGCTACTATAGCTTCTAAACAGAATATTTAATTATTTGCATGGCATTTATCAAAATAGGCATGAAAAAGTGTTCTATGTAAATATCCAACTAAAAAACAGTCAAGATAGAGTAACACAATTAGCCGGAAAAAGCAAATACCAGGGAAGTAATTTAACACGTTCTCACAATACCACAGTGGATTTGAGTGCTAGGTTCAGTGGGGGTACCTGATGCAATGTGTTGTTTAGTTTAAGAGCAACCGTTTGCGCCGAGGAATTTGCTGCTGGCATGACACCGTGCGATTCCCAGTTTCCAATAAAAACAGTCATGCACTCAGGATCTTTGGAGAAAGGCTTTTCTATAATCCAGAGGAACAATCGTATTATACGAGGAGCTCTTTGTTCAGTTGAGCCAGAGGGGTAGTTAGTCTCAATTAACAGAACGCACCACTTAGGCATAAGGAACACAAACGGATCAGCTCAGATGCTGAAATGTACTGTAATAAACATCACTGCTTTCGTAGGTATATGCAGGATGATGCACATAATTTAAAAATGCAGATTTTACATACATTTTGTTTGTTTTGTTTTAACATGTTCTTTCATCTTACATTTAAATGAGTCATGGTAGAAATAGTAACAGGTGCATACTGCCATCTTCTGGATGTTTAAGTAAAGAGCTCACACAGAACTGCACAGAACTGTTTAAAGAAAAAAGTGTTTAATATGACGATTAAATTTAAAGCAACAAAACGAGAAAAAAAGAGATCAACAGATTCTTAATAGTTTAGTTTTATTCATAGTAATAAAAAGACATGGAAACTTTCTAATGGCTTTCAAATCCACTTTTTATTTCTACCAAACAAGATCCAGATCCAGAAAGATGTTTTATACAAAAAGCCTTCATTTTCCAATTCATCAGGTTTAATTCATGTGAATGTTTGGAGGGCTAACAGCAGGAAAGCTGACTGAAACTGTTATGTGCTAATGAGTTTCCTCAATAGCAGTAGATAAACAATAAATGCTCATGACGGAGGGGATTAAAAACACAACTGACATAAAAAGGCAGTCTGTTCACTCATGTACCCTAAAACACATCATGCTAATCTTCTGAGAAACAGAGCTCAGGTTTTCATGAACTGTAATCCATAACCATCAACGTTTAACTGAAATAAATGTTTGGAATATCTGAATTAACACAAGTTTCACTGATTTACTGAAAAAGAATCGTTTTTTAATATAATTTATTGAGATCTGTATAAACTTGCCCAGACGCTGTCTTAGACACTGAACAATGGAGTTTAGGGGAAATGGATTGTGGATGTTTTTTTAATTAAAAAGGAGTCATACAGAGGTTAAATTAAGACGCTCGGGGTATAGGCTACAGTAGGCTTTCTGTTCACCAAAACATTCCTTGTTAAAGAAATAACATGGCTTTATGAGTGATGACAGGTTCAGGGATTCGTATTTATCTGATTCAGACCAAAATAGTGCTGATGAGCTGCAATGGGAGCCTTAGTCTGCACATCATAAACAATAGAGAGGAAACAAAGAACAGTAGGACTCTAACAACTAGAGCATGTGGGTGAAAACTTTCTCGTATGAAATGCTGACCGAGCACCGAAATGCCTTTATCCCTTAGTGAACATATGTACAGTCAAAAATAACAGACGACATGAAAATATAAAAGAGAAAAAACGGATAAAAAAGGAACTCAACACATCACACATACATTTCATGTAGGGCTGTTTGCAGCCAACAGGAAGACAGAGATTCAGAGGATAATGAATGACAGCAGGAAGGGGGAGGAGGTGATGGGGGGGTCAGCGGAGGCTAATGCCAGGGTTACTGGGTTCAAAGAGCTGACTTTGAACCAAACCAAAAACCTCCACCGCAGCAGCCCTGGGCAGAGCCCTTGCTCAGCACCAGAAATGCCAGGTGCAGGATCACAGAGTGGCAGTAATCCTACAAATCCTACAAAGAGATCCTACAAACACATTCTCTGGACTCCCTCCCATCTGCCTGCCTAGAAATCTAAAGATCTTGCTCTCAGATCACCAAATGTCACTAAAGTGCTCGCTCTAACACCGTGCCGCGGTCTTCGCAGAGGTCGGCCGAGACAACAGCAAAACGAAGAAAATCTAAATGGACATTTGCATCGAATAAAATGATAAAATTCTTAAGCTTTAAAAAAATACAAAATACAAAACCCATCAAAGTATTAGACATTAAATATGAGTCCAACATGTGTGTCAAAGTTGACTGAGAGATGTGTGTACGTTTTCGAGAGTGGGACACGTTGGGTGAAGGTGTGAGAAATTTGCACAGCTGTCAGAGACACGAGAACCTTAAATGGTGAAGACAGGTGTCTTGATTTCCCTGTGCGTGCGTGTGTGTGTGTGTGTGTGTGTGTGTGTGTGTGTTTGTGGAGGAAAGAGAGGGAGAGATCGTCCATCTGTATTTAACCTGCAGCTGGTTTTGTGCTCAGCTCAGTACTTCGGTACTTTGGTGTAATCCTCCTGGACGACACTCTTGCACAGACACATGGAGAGGATCATCCCCAGGAGCTGCAGCAAATAGAGTCAGATTTATCATCAGAAATTAAACCCACCAACAAATTATCAAGAATTACTTTACAATGCATAGTTTTTCACTGAAAACCCGGGAATAATTCCTCCGACTTGAAAAAATTACATTTTCCCTTTTTTTCCCACAAATCATATACATTTTTTCACGTTTTATTTAAATTATGTCTCCTGTGCGTGTGCATTTTTCCAATATTAAAACCAAAGCAGCCTCCCTGTTTTGTTACGTTAACATATTGTGAATATGTCTCTACCAGCTTTGCACATCTGACAGAATTTTTTATCTCCTTTGCAAAATAACTAGATTAAATAAATAAATAAATTGAATGGGGAGCATTTGTGACTTGCACTTTTCAAGTATTGCCTCAGACTATCAAATGGATTTTGACTAGACAATTGTAACACTTGTTACATGTTTTGATCTAGCTGTATGTTTGGGGTCTTTGTCCTGCTGAAAGGAGAACTACAACCCTGTTTCAAGTCTGTTGCAGCTTGTGAAGGGGTTTCTTTCAGGATCGTCCTCTTATTTAACTCCATCCATCTCCCTGTCCATCCAGACCAGCTTTCCTGTCCCTGCTAAAGAAAAGTATCCCCACAGCATGATTCTGCTATGGCCACGTCTTGCAATGGAGATATACAGGGTGGTTATTTTACTGTCAGACAAGGTTCCCATTTGGTCTCATTTGATCAGAGGACTTTCTTTGACATGTCTACTGTGTCCCATACATGGCTAGCAGAAAAAGGTAAATGTAAATATAAATCCTTTTCATTTCCATCTCCAAATGATCCCAATGCAATTTCTAACAAAGTTTCTTTTCAATAAATATCAAGCAGAGCATTAAAGCGTTAGCCGTAGTGCTCCACTTGTGAAAGTAAATCTGTTGGGCTTTTTCTTGGCACTCAGACAACAATTCTGAGTGCTAGTCTGCCGGACAGGACACAGAAAAAAAATAAAAATGCAAATGGGACTTTTAATGGATTTCCTTAAACTCTGGCTTTCTTTTTGCCACTCTTTCAAAAGAATAAATAACCATTGTCCTGTCAGATTCCCCCACCTTAGCTTTGGGTTGTATGCAGCTCCTCCAGGAGTTACCATGGACCTCTTGGTTGCTTTTCTGATTAAAGCTCTCTTTGTTGCATGGCCATGTTTTACAGTTGTGCCGAACCCTTTCCATTTTGGGGAGACTGGGTTGAACAGAGCCCCGTCACATGTTCAAAGCTTGGGATTTTTTTTTTTTTTTTACTGTTCATCGGTGTTCATGTTGCTGTTTGTTCACTTATGTTCTCTAACAAACATCAGAGGCTGGATTTATATTGAGATTAAATTACACACAGGTGGACTCTGTTTACTAATTAAGTGACAGCAGAAAGCAAGTAGTTGCACTGGATTTTATTTAGGTGTATCAGAGTAAAGTGGGATCAATACAATTATGTGCTGCAATTTAAAGAGTTTTATTTGAAAACAAAATGAAAACAGTTTTTTTCCTATTTCTTTGTGTTGGTCTGCCCAATAAAATACATTAATGTTTGTTGTTGTGGGAACGTCCGAGGGGTATGAAAACTTTTACAAAGTATTGTTCATGATATAAAAAGTCTGAACCAGGAAGAAATGAATATCCTACCTCCAGAACCGCCACACCGACACAAATCCCCAGAATAATTCCACAGTTATCCAGCACCCATTTCTCCACGCTGGTCATACAACCCTGTGAGAGATAACCAAAAAGGTTAAAAAGTACACGAGGACAAGAGGGCGACATGCAGAGATGAATGGATGTACAATCGCAGCCGGACATGCTCAGAGGCTTCTGTGGGGGAAAGAAAAACAGGGGGCTAAGCTGAGCTCTGGCAGAAACAGAGACTGTAACCTTTCTGAAGCATGCAGACCAAACAACAGAACGGTGGAGGTTTCCTGGTGTTAAACAAATAGCGCAGAATAAACAGCTTGTCTCAGCGGTCAGTGATTCCCGTTCTGATTATGTTTTACTGAAGCGCCACACTGAACTGGCGGCTGGAGATAAACATCGTACAGCAAGCCAAGAAATGTCATGATATAAGGTGTGAGGTCTGTCAGTGCAGGAAAGAGAAAACCTCACTCAGCTGAAGAAACAGAAAAACTGAGAACGGAAAATACGTTAATAATCAGCTACAAACCTCTTTAACAAGAGTATTTATAGTGTTTAATAATTATTAAAATTCAAAATTAAGCAAATAGTTTTTTTACTACTGGTTACTTTTCAAATTGAGGTTTATTATAGTTCATTTCATCCAACTTTTTAAATGCATGTTGTGATCAAACCTCCAAAAGTAAACAAAAAGCCCATCAAAAACTCTCCTAGACCCTTTAGGTTTTACCCTAAAGAGCTGCTGCATCTCCAGATCCAGTCAGAACTTTTTCCAGATTGGAACAATAATCCAACATACAACTTTAGTGATTTTGAAAATGTGAAAATTAATAAGGGACATGTAAGCATATATTAGTGAGGGTATAGTACACCTAAAAGCCCGTATTAGAGCTGCAAAATATCCTGAATTGCAATTATGATCACAAAATCAATGATTGCCAATGTGCACTGTCTGGTAGGATTTAATGTTTCAGGTGCCAAACCTGAAAACGTTGCTCTTCAATAATACAGATCTTAGCAACTGAGGTCCTAAAGCTCAGCGTGCGTGGCCGGGCCATAGTGATGATGAGAGCTTAGAGGCAAATGTGGTTAATTATAGCAAAAAACATCTCAGTATTTGATTATAATATCACAATTCTATGTTTTCCTCATCTTGCAGGCCTTGACTGTATGTATAATTGTGACCCTGTAAATAACAGCCATAATAAGTACAGTAGTTCCTGCCAGGATCCAAAAACTCCTAAATGACTCAAGAAACAAAGTGTGGAATCTACCATCAGTGGGGATTTTCAGCAGTAGAGTAGAAACAGTTACGTACCGCTGCATAGACAGGTGGTTGTGCAGACAAGCTTTCACACAGGCCAAACTGTTTCACCTCAATCCCCGGGAGAGAATCATTACGACAGGAGCATGAGTAGAGATTCTGCGTGCTGTTCTTGATCAAAAGGTTTTCAGACCAGTTGCCTGGACCAGTCCACCCACAGCAATTCATCTGGTGACATGGAAGACAGGAAGGATGTGAGCACAGAGGAGATGGAGCAAAAAAAAAAAAAAAAACAATCATAAGAGAGAAGAGAAAGATAAGAAAATCAGACACAGGCCAAATCTTTTGAGGCAGTTTCTTCTTGATAGCTGTTTCCAGACGGATCAGAACCAAAGAGGATTCACAACAGAACAGTGACTACAGTATCTACCTTTAAAACCTCTGCTGTCCGTAGTGAACCATGACACGAGCATAATTTGCCTCAGCCACGAACACTGAGAATACTAGCAGTGTTTCACAATGCCTCAGTTGTTCAGAAAATCCACAAAACCAGAAAGCTGTTCCAGTGAAAACTGTTCAGAGTGATGTCTGTGGGTTTTTGCTAAGCTGATATTTCCCAAAGCCGTGAGAGTCCTTTGGCTCCCAATTTAGAGCAGCAAACAAAACCTGTACAGTCATATTCCATAAATTGAAATATGTGATCCGATGAGGCTTGTCTGTTGTCAGACCTAAAAGTACGTCTAAAATTAAGCAGGTATTAAGCAAGTATTAAATATACTTTTCATTCAAGGACACAATATTACAGCAAATATTCAAATCTTAAATGTCGGGTTTTGTTTGTTAAAAAGAATTTACAGTATTTAGGTTCGGTAAGAAATCGGTACCATAGTTTCATGTCTTTTCTATTTGTGGATAATTGCTCTTGCTGTGATTCTCTCGAAACCCAAAACCTTAGAGATGGCTTTGTAACCCTTTCCATTATAGATGTCAATGATTTCGTTTTTTTATCTGTCCTTGACTTTCTTTGGATTGAGGCATGATGTGCTGCTTGAGATCTTTTAGCTTACTTTATGTTGTCTGACCGCTTCTACTGAAGTTATTTTTGACTGTACCCGTAGAGGTAAATCGGATTGACCGTGGCTGGTGAAACTGAAGTCAGAATATCCAAAAAATGTGGTCAATGAAAATAAAATCACAATTTAACAAGGGGGGCATTATATTTTCACGCAGGGTCAAAAATGAAATCAGCATTTGAAAACTGCATTTTCTATTAACTCATATGAAGTCAAAATTTGTTTGATGATCTGAAATGTCTGATGTGATAAGAAAAGCAAAAAACAGGAGAACGCTGGGAGAGGGAAAATACGCATTTATAGCACTTTATGTGTTCACTGAAACATTTAGCAAAAACACATGAGCCTGTTTTCTTGTCCCGTGAGAAGGCACAACTGGAGGACCCCTTAACGTATGTTTTATTTCTTTTCCTCCAGCTGGATTCATTGACTCACCGTCCTCTGAATGAAGTCCCAGGCGTGCTCTGTGGTCTTGTTCTGACCGCTGTAGTTGGTTATCATTCTCTTAATGATGCTGGACATCTCATGTTTCAGCTTGAGAAAAACAGTAAATGACGGGCAGGGTTATATAAAACATGCGGCATGTTATCAGATGTAGCCACACTGGTCCATGATTATCATAACTAGCACTGAAATAATGAACCCATCCTCATTAACATGTTTAGATAACAATAAGTACACAAAAGGTCTCTCTGAGGTGTAGATTTATTGCTAACTTCAGGGAAAACGCAGCCAGATTTCAATAGAACGAAAGTGTCTGAACTCCACATCCAAATGATAAACATTTAAAGTATCGATAAACTGATTTAAGTCATCAATCTGATATGTTCTAAAAAAGCTTTTAACATAAAGTTTTATACCAGACTTTTGTCAAGTGTTAATTATTGAAAAACTGGATAGCGCATACCAGCAAAATGCTTCTAAACACAAGAGAACAAAAAACACCCACTCCCTTCCCATAGTTAATCATCAAGTTTCATGGCTCATGTTTCTCGGCAAAATGCTACAGTTCACACATGTTAAGCCCCATGTTGAGCTGAAGCTTTGCACAAACACAGCTAAAACTGGGAACAACGCTGTGTTTATGTGTGTAGGACCGCAGAGCGGTAGCTGCGATGCAGCTTCTGAGCTCTACGCATGACAAGAGAGAGCCTCACCCTTTTCTGAGAAAGCACACCACCCTGCCCTGTGGTCAGCCTTAAACACAGGGAGTGTGTCAAAGGTTGCAGGCTCACATGTGCTATGACCGACAAACGCATATATGTTCCAGAGCTCACAGCTGAAACCGTCTCCCCCTATCTTGCTGAGTGCAGAGGTTTATCAAGGCTGGTAGAGCTTTTTTCTGTCCTTGGAGAGAACACACGTCAGACACTGATGTGTTCAAATAAAACACTCCCCCAGAAACAAACACAAAGGCCTGGCTCACTAATTGATTTTCTATATAATCTGATAGGACCAGTTTAACATGAATAAACTCGCTCAGTTTTAAAGGCACCTGCAGTTATTATGTTCCAGAATACACAGGGGTGACAAAAATAAGTCAGAGGAGATTTTTATAATAAAGGGATGAGTTAACAAGGCTTCAGATTAGGTTTTTTACATTGGTTTGCTTAACGTCTGCAGTTAGATTATGCCACAACATCTGGATGCAGCAAAAATTTGCTAATCTCCTTTGTCACCTCAATATTACATCTTTAAAAGACAAATCTATGTCATTTTACATGCTCATTGATGGCAATATAAACAGAGATGCTGCCACTACTGATGATGATGATGATTATTATCATTATTAATATAAATGTTTTTATTATATTGTTAATAGCATTATTATTATTATTGTTATTTTTATTATTATCATAGTTTTGTTTAAGGATATGTAAAATTAAAAATGAAAATATTTATTGATTTTTCCACTTTATTTTTGCAGAATAACTTTTGTTGAAGTTATTTGTTTTTTATTTATTTCATATTTGTTGTGACTTTTACCAAAGATCCACTGTTTCAGTAAAACATGGTTATTTTGAGTTTTGGGGGCTTTTTCCATAGAACCTGTATTTTTTAATACAATTTACTGACAGTTCATAATAATCGTTCACCCTAAAGCACTTTACAGGTCCTTCTCAAAAAATTAGCATATTGTGATAAAGTTCATTATTTTCCATAATGTAATGATGAAAATTTAACATTCATATATTTTAGATTCATTGCACACTAACTGAAATATTTCAGGTCTTTTATTGTCTTAATACAGATGATTTTGGCATACAGCTCATGAAAACCCAAAATTCCTATCTCACAAAAACGAGCTATGAACCTAATCATCTGAATCAACGAGTTAACTCTAAACACCTGCAAAAGATTCCTGAGGCCTTTAAAACTCCCAGCCTGGTTCATCACTCAAAACCCCAATCATGGGTAAGACTGCCGACCTGACTGCTGTCCAGAAGGCCACTATTGACACCCTCAAGCAAGAGGGTAAGACACAGAAAGAAATTTCTGAACGAATAGGCTGTTCCCAGAGTGCTGTATCAAGGCACCTCAGTGGGAAGTCTGTGGGAAGGAAAAAGTGTGGCAGAAAACGCTGCACAACGAGAAGAGGTGACCGGACCCTGAGGAAGATTGTGGAGAAGGGCCGATTCCAGACCTTGGGGGACCTGCGGAAGCAGTGGACTGAGTCTGGAGTAGAAACATCCAGAGCCACCGTGCACAGGCGTGTGCAGGAAATGGGCTACAGGTGCCGCATTCCCCAGGTCAAGCCACTTTTGAACCAGAAACAGCAGCAGAAGCGCCTGACCTGGGCTACAGAGAAGCAGCACTGGACTGTTGCTCAGTGGTCCAAAGTACTTTTTTCGGATGAAAGCAAATTCTGCATGTCATTCAGAAATCAAGGTGCCAGAGTCTGGAGGAAGACTGGGGAGAAGGAAATGCCAGAAGTCCAGTGTCAAGTACCCACAGTCAGTGATGGTCTGGGGTGCCGTGTCAGCTGCTGGTGTTGGTCCACTGTGTTTTATCAAGGGCAGGGTCAATGCAGCTAGCTATCAGGAGATTTTGGAGCACTTCATGCTTCCATCTGCTGAAAAGCTTTATGGAGATGAAGATTTCATTTTTCAGCATGACCTGGCACCTGCTCACAGTGCCAAAACCACTGGTAAATGGTTTACTGACCATGGTATCACTGTGCTCAATTGGCCTGCCAACTCTCCTGACCTGAACCCCATAGAGAATCTGTGGGATATTGTGAAGAGAACGTTGAGAGACTCAAGACCCAACACTCTGGATGAGGTAAAGGCCGCTATCGAAGCATCCTGGGCCTCCATAAGACCTCAGCAGTGCCACAGGCTGATTGCCTCCATGCCACGCCGCATTGAAGCAGTCATTTCTGCAAAAGGATTCCCGACCAAGTATTGAGTGCATAACTGTACATGATTATTTGAAGGTTGACGTTTTTTGTATTAAAAACACTTTTCTTTTATTAGTCGGATGAAATATGCTAATTTTGTGAGATAGGAATTTTGGGTTTTCATGAGCTGTATGCCAAAATCATCCGTATTAAGACAATAAAAGACCTGAAATATTTCAGTTAGTGTGCAATGAATCTAAAATATATGAATGTTAAATTTTCATCATTACATTATAGAAAATAATTAACTTTATCACAATATGCTAATATTTTGAGAAGGACTTGTATACACTATTTTTCAGCCTCACATTAAGATGTGAGTAGTTATTTTTTTTTATTCTGTTCTTTTTTTTGCTACATTTGATGGGGTCTTCATTAATAAGATGGCACTTTAGTCCCCTTTTAACAAAAAAAAAACCCCACAAAAACATCACCTGAAAACTTTGCATATGTTGTTCTGACTTCTATTCAGGGCCTTTTAAAATGTTGTACTTTTTATTTCAACAGTATTCGTAATTTACCCCACCTATAGGGGGCGATGTATTATCAGGGACTTGAACGAAGGCTAATGTTTGTCACAAAAAACATTAGTAAGCAGAGATCTGTTGTCCTCACTCTGTCCCATATAAGAAAGATAAAAATATCCTGCAATGGGGAACTGAGAAGACAATAAAATCGTTCAACACAATCTGTTCACTACTTCCTGTATCTCCTTTCTCCATCCGGATCTGAAGTAATTTCAGTTGCAAACTGACATCCTGTAAGTTTCCATTTGATCATCTGAAAGTGTGTTTCATCACAGGATGCAGCAGGTTCCCTTACAGGTTTTAACTCAACTGGTCACAGCTGTGAGGGGAAACACAAACACCCCAGCAGGCAAAAAGCTGCGCCCGCGGAAGTAAACGTGGTGGGATAGAGTGTATGAGAAACAGGGGGGCAGGTAGGCACAGCAATAATCTACTACAATAGAATTATAACAAAAATTTAAACTTAAGGAAGCAGAGAAAAATTGCTAAAAAAAAAAAGCCTGTGTGTCTTACCAGATCCCTCTGGAAGTAAATGAGAACTCCAGCAGTGACCTGAGCAATGAGGATGAGCAGAAGGCAGGTAAAGTACTGTGGGAAATAAAGAAACATGACAGGAAACAATATTTAATATCTTAACCTCAAAAACAGAATATATTCAAATGATAACAGAGACAAAACATTATTGGGTGGATACTTTTAACAGGTACTGACATTTAAATTAGTAGTTCAGGTTTATTATCAATATTTTAACATAATACATGAATACACTGTTAGAAAAATAAAATAAGGAGCAGGACACCACAATTATGAAAATTTAAGGTAACTGTTTTTTACAGTATCTGTTTTCTAATTTACAGAGTAAATATGTACAAACAATGGTGTTTGGAGAACAATATGAACCCTGCCCTACACTTCTTCAACCAGCCTAATATTGTTCTAAGATTGACAGGTGTTGTAGTTTTCAATTGTAAATGGACTGGACTTCATTTAGAGCTTTTTTACACTAGAACCACATTCACCCAGAGGCGCTCACAAACTCGCATATCTTCAGATCGGCGGGCAACTTAAGGGTCAAGTGCCTCACCCAGGTGTACATGGACCTGCAGCAGGGGAGGAGGCTGGAATCGAACACCTAAACATTCCCATTGCAAGCTTCTTACTCGTCCCACTGTGCCACGGTCGGGCAAGAGAAAAAGCAGGAATTACAAGATTATCACCGTCTATGCTTCAAAGCTTTTATCTGGCTTTTGTTAAACTAAAACAAGCGCATTAAAGTAAAAAGTGATAGGTGATGTGTGTTTAGAATAAAAATGTGATGAATTTAATGAAAGAACTGACACTAAGCCCAGATCAGAGCCAATCAAAAGAAAATCATCTCATTCCGATCTCTGGCCCATTGACTGCTGCGTTTCTACTGACATTCAATGGCATCAAGCAGTCTGAGAAATTATATTTTTAAAAATGCAAAGGTTTTCCCATTTTTTTTTTTACATACTTACACCAAGATAATATTCTATGCTTTTCAGTGCGGTGCAGGAACCAGGCATGGGTGGGTATGAGATCCAAATGGTGTGATACAGTTTGAGTAAGTTTACTGCAGTAATAACAGAAAAATGTGTAGCACGATCTAACATTTTATTTCTAACAGAAAAGCAACATTATTCCCACTACTAACATATTATAACATATAAATTGTTAAGCGTAGCACTGTTGCCTTGCAGCAAGAAGGTCCTAGGTTCGACTCCCGGCCGGGGATCTTTCTGCATGCAGTTTGCATGTTCTCCCCGTGCATGTGTGTGCTCTCTCCGGGTACTCCAGCTTCCTTCCACAGTCCAAAAACTGACTGACTTTATTTGACTGACTGTTAGGTTAACTGGTTTCTCTAGATTGCTCTTAGGTGTGAATGAGTGTGAGCGTTGTTGTGTCCTGTGTGTCTCTTTGTTGCCCTGTGATGGACTGGCGACCAGTCCAGGGTGTACCTTGCCTCCTGCCCGTAGACTGCTAGAGATAGGTACCAGCTTCCCCGAGGCCTACTATGGAAGAAGCGGTAGAAAATGACTGACTCACTGTTTTAAGCGAGAAAAAAGTGTAGTAGCCCTTTTTTCAACAAGCTGACGTCAGTGCATACCAACAGCTGGAAAAGGGGGGAGAAAACTGCGACTTTAAAGAGTATAATGGAAAATATTTGTGGTTTTGAAACAGTTAACTTCTGAAACCTTGGCATACTGATTGCTCTTATTGCAGATTTACTCACAAAGATGGATTTATGAAATTAACATAAGTTTTTGAAATTTCAGAACCCTCCACAACCAACAATGTTTGTGTGTGATTGTAGGGGAGGGATGGTGGTGGTGGTGGTGGGGGGGGAGGGGGGGGGTTATAAGCAGCCAGCTGGTCTCTGTCACTCAGAGAAGTAGGTCACGTCAGCTCTTTAGTTAACCCCTAGCAGGTTTACCGCTGTTTAGGACAGACACCCATCCCCACTCTTGTTGAAGCCACCCCCCACATTCCCCTGGTTTTATCTCTGACACCTCTCTCCTCACAGCAGCACCGAGCACCCTGCCAGCACCCAGCCTAACACATTAGCAGGAGTGTTCAAGGGCTTTACTGTCAGCAGGGATCTATCACATGTTATTAACCATGCTCGAGTGGCCAGGCAGGTGGATTCATGCTAAAAACAAACGTTTCTTTTGTGGGGTTAAGTGACAAAACTTAACTCCACAAAAAATATTAAAATTGGCCGGCATGCAAAACACTTTGAGCGGCAGCAAAGTAATATCGGGATAGGTTTTAGTTAAATCATCTTGACACCCCTTTACCGATATAATTTATAAATTCACCACAGCTTGGCGTCCCGTTAATCTCAAAAGCTGTCAGGGTGATAAAACCTACATCAGTCCTCTGAAGAGTGAAATCCAACTATAGCATGAAGCGTCAGAGCTCCTTCTGCCTGTGTGTGTTTCTCCTCACCAGTCCCAGCAGACAACGGATTTCATAGATGGCTCCAATGCAGCCGAAGAAGCCCATGGCCATTGACAGAGAGCCCACTCCAATGAGGATATATGAGGCCACCTTCACTGTGTCAGAAGATTCTTCTGCAGAAGATAGAAAAAAAATGCAGAAAGTGATCAAAAGACAGAGAACATTAAGTAAATGGCAAAAAGCTAAATTTGTGTTACAATAAATGTCAGTTTTCTTCACTGAGTTAAGCCTTAATTTGATTCAGACAGTTACTCTAAGCCATACATTTTTCACAGACTAAACACTTTTTGTTCAAATTAAAGCATCTCTTTACGACAAAATATTTCTCCAAGAGTTTGCCACCAGAGGGAGTCGAACTGGGACCACTCAGTCTGTCGCTTGATTCAGTGATTTCACTCTTTGGTATGTGGATTGGGTGAGATCCAGGATGAAGAGGAGGAGGAAGAGGAGGGTCTGAGACTAAAAAGAGGGCTGCAAAGCTTGAGAAGAGATGAACGAGAGCCATTATGTGGCTCTGTGCTATCTGTGCTGGAGGAGCCCCAGAGATGGAGAGCTCCATGTCCAGATGGAGCCAGAATCTGAGCTTTGTGAAGATTCCAAGCTATAAAGATACCTGGCAAAGCAAACGGGGTGGACTCAATAATCTGAGCCATGAGGTGAAGCAGAAAACTGTCACAGAGTCTCCTCTACTGGTGCTAGACTTTAGAGATGCATCAATTAGACTTTTAATAGTCAATACCATTATCCAGCTTTCTGTAAGAGTCTGACATGCTGATTTTCTTTCTAAGGACTATAACATATATATTAATATGTGTGAACTTATATAATATTAACATCAAACATGACAAACATTGAAAACAAAGGACAATAATGTGCTGCAGGATAATCCATAGAAGTTATAGGTCTGAATCCAAGAGAAATCCTTAATCTGATTATTTTACTAAATTCAAAACAAAACAACAAAATACCTCCAAAGTAAAGTTTGTTAATGTGGTTACAGGCTTTCAGTTTTGATGCACTCAATAAAAAGGAAAGAAAAACAATTTCTTTCAGCATTTGTCCAAACATCTTATAAGGTTGTAATATGATAGGCCAGCCATGGGATGAAACAACATCTTAACTATACACAGAATAAAAGGGAAAACTTCTTCTGTCAGTAAAATCTCCAAATCCCAGAATGCACAGTTCAACCCATCCCCCTGCACAGAGCTCCCAGGAAGGAAGTTTTACAACTGGAATCCCTGTGACGTGAGAGATCAACAAACTCTGGTGTGCAGCACTGTTCGCCCTCTTTTAGCCGCAGGCATCAACTGGCCTCATTGGGGAGACATGCGCGTGAATGTCTGGACCTTGCTGGCTGAGTAAAAGACCACATCTTGGATCCAAAAGTTAAGTACAGTCTACTGTACTGATAACTGCGACTGTTAACCAGCAAAAAATAAGACTGTTGCCTTAACCTTTCTTTCTGAGCCTCAGAAAAGAATCTGAGCCACACATTCCCCAAGAAGAGACGGTGTCCCGAACTACGTCAAAGAAGTGGTGTCTCCTCCACTGCTCTGAGAGAAGATAGCATAGGAAGCGCAGCCCTGCACGCATTCCTGCATGTGCTAGTCTGAGCAGAAATTTCTTTCCCGGCCAATACTGAGAGCGGCAGCCACATAACTCACTGGCCCCTGGGACCTTCTGTCCTCCTGTTAATCAGAACCCTTCACAAAAGACGTCGTGTCTGGGCAGAGATAATTGGTTGAAGATAAAACTATTTAAATATTGTTTATTTCATTGTGTTTCATTTGTTTGTAGCTCTAAATATTTTTAGTGGTAGCAGGCTACCTAGACTTAATGCTTCAAATTTGTTTTGGGTTGAGTTTGAAAGTTAAGACAAACTTGATTTCATTGAGCGGTTTAAACACTAATTGGTCCGGTAACATGAGCTTTCTTAATTTTATCTGTGTTTCTAATCTCTTCTCAATAACCTGCATAAAATAGGTCAACAAAGTTCTCAAAACATGTTAAACCATGTTTCCGTTAGCTGGTAAAAACTAAAGTTCCAGTGCTAAGATGGTAGCAACAATTAGTTCAGTTGTGTGTATATGCGTCTTGACTGGCCATAATGCACTCCTACACACATTAAAGTTATTTTTAATGATATTTGAAGGTACATGTGGAACTTAAAGGGTTGCTATTATAGGCTATTTACTTTAACGTGGCTTTAAGATGCCATGTTAGTAGTCCACCACTTAATCATTTAATAATCGTTCACTTTGAAGGATAGTTGTCAACATTAGCAATCAATTGTCCCAAGGGTTATAGATTTCTAGCTCTGCAAATAATACTTTTAAAATGTTCTTTTATGAAAATAATATTTTATCTTCCCTTCTGATTTTTATTTTGAACTAATTGTTTGAACACATGGCAACTGTTTTTCTTAATACGTTTTAAAACTAACTTAACCTCATTTCAAATTCCCAAAATAAACCTTGGTTCTGAAGCAGACATATTCACACTGAAATGTGATATCGCTGCATCATTTTATTGCTTATCGATTATTCTTTGTAATATTTCTTACATAGGTTATTAGTTTTCCTCGTCCTTTTCATTGTTACTTAGTAGTTTAGTTGAATGTTCCAAGTCAAGTTAAAGAATTTGTTACCTGAAGTATTTTTAACTGGAAGTGTAAGTATTTTCTTAGGAAATTCCTTTATTTTGGGGAGAGGTTGTTTGTGTTTATTCTGTATATGTGTACAGGGCTTGCTGTTTGAGAATAGCATTCTGTGGATTTACTCCATCTTTTGTTTTATATTACCACACCTCACCAGGCAGGTATTCATAAAACAATAGCTGTTTGTCTATTGTTTCCTGATAATCAGGGGGTGACTTTGTAACTTTGATTAAAAGTACTAACTTTGTTAATGATTGTCTTTGGTACTAAATAATAATTCATAGCCAAACCAAATGTATTGTTGCACGACAGTTACATAAACACAAATAATCTCCTCAGTCTTTTTATGTTATCCTGCCTACTTGTCATCACAGGATGCGAGCTGCATTATCATTGGAAGGCAAATAAGTTATCTGTCATGCTCCAGGATATTTTCCTACCATGTTCCAGTTTTATTTAACCATTTTACCCTTTAGCATGGACATTTTCTGTATCAGACATCAAAACAGGGTAATCCTTAAAGAATGCAACCCCAAAGAAAAAGACAGTGTCAGCGTGCAAACTTTTGCAAAGACTGTAAATGTAAAACAGTGAAGAAAAACCTTTAAAAAATTTAATATGATGTTGCACTTTGCTCCAAAGAAGCGGCGACTTTACACGGGTTACCGCAGCAGCTCATGTTGTGGTGGTTTGGCATGTAATTTAAAGCTGAACACACTCGGGTGAACATAGGCTAAGCGTTCATGTGGCTCCAGGGTAGCATTCAAAAGAGGGGAGGCATTCTCTTTGAATGTTGTATATGAAACACACGACTGAAACATGCTATTTAAGGTCTCTAACACACACACAGCTTTCCAACACAACCAGCAACCAGCATCTGCAAAAGCAACAGATGTACTTAGGTTTCTTTAACACTATAATTACATGAAGAATTTAAGAATTTAGGGCGTGCAAAATAGAGGAAGTGTCAGAAGAGAATATTAATGAGACAGTAATGTGAGAATAATAAAGATCTAATGTAACAGTATATTAAGGAATAACCAGACATATACAAGATAAATTCTTAATCGCAGACTAACAGAGTCACTGAGACCTAATCATTGGGTCTTTTCTCTTTTTACTTATTGTTGTTTACATTCTTAAATAGGTCTGTCCTCACATCTCAGCCCATCTGCTGCTGAATGATGGTTACAGAGCACCAGCTACTTCTTACTGCTTTGTTGTGTACTTCTCTGTGGTAAAGCCAAAACAACTCATGCAATCATAATACAGGACTTTGCAAAATATTCAAACTAAAGTTACTTTTTAACATTGACTCACATTCCAACCATTTTATTTTGATTTTATGTGATAGACCAACACACAGTAGCGCATTATTGTGAAGTGGAAAGCTTTCAAAGTTTTCCATAAAATAAATGCTGTGCATTTGTTTTTAGCTTCTTTTATTTTGATACCACAAAATAAAATCCAGAGCCAAAGTAGTCCTCTGTTAACAGGAGCGAGCCGTATCCCTGGTTTAAAAAAAGAAATCACAACCTAAAATTTCAAAAGGGTTCCATGCATTTGTATTCAACTCTACCAACTTTGCACATCTAAAGACTGACATTTTTGCATCTGTTTTCAAGTCTTCCAGTGACAGATTCTCACTTGGATTCTGGTCTGGACATTGACTTGGACATTCTATCAAATGAGTCTGCTTTGAACTATGCCTATATTTTCTTCCATGCCTCTCCTGTATTTATCTCCATCCATGGTTCTATATATTCTGACCAGCTTCCATGTTCCTGCTGAAGAAAAGCATAGTGCTTTGCATATATGCCCAAACCGTCAATTCTGGTTTCATGTGACCATAGCATCTTCGTAAACGTGTTTGCTGTGCAGCACATATGGCCAATGGCAATCTGCAGGGACTTCCAATGGTTGCTCTGTCAACAGATTTTCCTTCCTGAGCTGTGGATCTCTGCAGTCCCTCTAGAGCTAACATAAGGCTCTTGACTGCTTCTCTGATTAATGCTCTGCTTGCCCAGCCTGTCCGTACAGGTGGACAGCCATGTCTTGGTAGGGTTGCAGTGAGGCCAGTCTCTTTCTGTTTCCAGATGATAAACAGAGCCCTGTGAGATGTTGTTTTATAGCCAAACCCTACTTTAACCCTGACCTGTATGCTGTGTTCCTTGGTCTTCTTAGCGTCGTTTGTTCACTAATGTTTTCAAGCAAACCTCTAAGGTCTTCACAGAACAGCTATGATAATAGTAAGATTAAATGACATACATGTTGACTCTATTTACTAATTAGGGGAATTTTGAAAACATATGTTTACACTGGATTTTTTGGAGGGATATGAGAGTAAAAGGGGGCTGAATAACAATGCTTGCCACAATTTTCACAAGATTTTGTAAAATACATTTTAAAACCATGTATCCTTTTTATTCCACTTCAAACACATGCACTACTTTGTGTTGATCTATTGCATAAAATCCCAATGAAATACTTTGACGTCTGTGGTTGTAACATGACACAATGTGAAAAAGCTGAAGGGGTGAAAATACTATTGCAAGGTACTGCATGCTTGCCTGGTTACTCTGCCTTTCTGCCATTTCTACCTGAGACAGTCATAGATACTTTATACCAGTACCTTGAGAGTTTCTATGGAACTTTCCATTTAAACTGGAAAACCTGATGTTGACTTTTAAGGAGAGGAAAGAGAGCTGCTTGGCATTGCCGACTTCCAGCGCCACATAAGCACGCAGGCTGTTTCAGCATATCCTACTCACCCCCAAGTTTTTCTCTCCTGAATTTCCCCACTGAGGGACAATAAATGATATTTATATTCTTCTATTTTAAACAGGACCAGAGCCACACGATTACCTTGCATACAGGTGGTATGAAACCACAGTATATTACAGTACATTATGACTAGATTTTAAAAAGTAAACACAAGTGGACCAGCTCTGGATTTCAAGTTTATACGGAGTTTAAACAGCCAAAGGTAAAGGGATTTCAGTATCGAGCTCCCTGCTGGTGTCTCTGTGCATGTCTTAAAATTAATGTCCAAACTGTACCTTGGCGCATTCCCTGGTACACATTCCTCCTTTCCAAGGCTGACGTCTGTTTAAGCACATGGCAAGCAGCAGTTTGGCAAGCTGCATTGACATAGACTTATATTACCCCGGCACTGGAGGAAAATATCGACATCTCCGTGTTAATTTAGAGGCCTACACTTGTACGAAAGGAAGTTTTTCTTACCTAAAAATAAAAGAGCTTCAAACCACAACATTCAAATAGTTTCTCTGCCTAAGGTCAATCAGACAGCGGCAGAAGGCTCTGCTGATAGAACTCATAAAGAATACCAAACTGAAAACACAGAGATCCTGTTTATGGTCGGGCAATGGTACAACTTTTGAGGGGAACATCTAGAGTCAATAAACATAGCTGACTTCAGCTTTTGTTCCTCCACGCAGTGGGAAAGAGACTTCCAGTGAAGTTAGCTGAGGTTGACCCCTGCAGGTATTAGGCCTAAAAATACATACTGGGGAGATGGTCATCAAGACCCTCCCAGGAGGAATATGCTGAGATTATCAGTGAGCTACGCAATCTGTGTACAAACTGTTATATATTACAACATGCACAGCAGGGATGATGGATACTGTATTTGTTTTCCAAAGATCTGACTAAAGATTAGCACACTCAACTAAATAACATAATGGTTGAGATTTTTCCGCTGTTTCTGACCTCGGGGCCTTAAATAGTAAGTCAGGATACACAATGGCTGCTGTAGGAGAGACAATATAAGCTCTGCATGACTTTGGCAAAACTCCAGCCTTTTTCCCGAGATTTTTGTAACAATAGCAAGAGGATTGATGGATGGATGGATGGATGGATGAATCCACATTACAAGGATCAGCTACAATGGTTTACATTCATCATTGTATCGTGGATTGTTTCTGACCCAAATGCACATCTCAGCTGGGAAAGGGTTAACAGTCCCACACTAAGCAATGCTCTATTTATTTCCAACACTCACCAAACAGACTAGCAATAAATTAATACATTTCTTTAGGGAAAACTCCACCCCTGCTCTTGGAAATGCTCCATGTGTGTTGAAAACACTGAGAGCATTTATAAAGACAATTTTTGGAAACAAATAGTTTCCATTTGAGGTTCGCTGTTTCAGGCAAGGCTGGACCTGGGTTTAATTAGGCTTCCCTGAAAAATATCCATGCATTTAAACGCTGATAATATGTCTTCCAGCATTATGCTTTTCGGAGGTTGTGTGTCTTTAATTAAAGATATTGAAACAAACTGTCAAAGTGGCAGCATCTGTTGCAGTGGGAAATTCCATCTGTGCCCCCTTGCCTAGTAGGCAGACCAATTCTGTGGAGACTATAGGGAAATTAAACTCAGATTTTCCAACCTGAGATGAAACCTTCAGAAAATGAAGCGCATCACCTCCCCCTGGCTAACCTCTCCCACACAGATGTGCCTCCTGTTGCATGTTTTTGTGTCTACGGGGCACCCTTTGCTTGTTTAATCAGTGAGTCACATTTTTAAAACAATGTGAACATCAAAATGGGTTTCCAAGGGAATATTTCCAATTGGACCTCCATAAAATGCAGAGTCGACAGAGACTTTTGGGATTTCACAAATTTTCCAGTTTCTGTTTCAGTGTATACTGTTCTAAAAGCCCTCGGATAAAGAAAAACTGAATATAAACTCATGTTGGGTTTTATAATAACTGGAGGTTGTGGGAAGACAGCAGGTCTGTTTGAGCTTGTCAGCACTTACGTAGAACAGCTATGAAGCTGTCCTTATCAAAGAGCACCCACAGTCCAAAGCCCATGATCAACGCTCCGAAGATCTGTGAAAGAGAAAGTGGAAATATTCAGGCACCAAATGTTATGAAAGCAAAACAGAATCAATGCTGGTACCCTTTAAAACATGAGACACTTGTTTTTGCTTTGTTACTTTCACATCTGGAAGTTATCATATCTTAACCCTCTTCTCTGTCTGCTTGTGTCTTTTTGTCATAGCTACACTGAAGAAAGTGCCTTTGACAGATTTTCTCATTATTACACAGAGTGTTGGGTAACAAATTCAGCATTGTTACTTTATGATTATTTCAAATTTAACTGTTACTAAGGTTTTAAAGCTCTGACTGCGAGTGTATTGAAGTAAGCCTTTATTTAGAAGTTGTGGGGTACTGTCGTGGGGACCAAACTCTTCAATATGAGGCTTTGTTGATTCTTCAGCTTCCTGCTTGTATTACTGCCCCCTCTGCAGCCCCACAAAAGTAATTAGTGTCCTGCTTAGGAGCTGTTCTATTAAAAATACTGCTGAGCACCCAGCTGCCATCATTAGCCCACCACTTCCTGGCTTCCCCTGGCCTCACCGTGCATAATTTGTCCACATGGACAAACACTTGACACAAACACACGCTTCCTATTAGACCCCAGTTGACTTCAAAAGGTCTGTGTCAGGTTTATAGATGCAGACTCATTGGAAAGGTCTGGGCATCCTCGCAGAGTCAGTTTTAGAAGCCAGTCACTGGACTTTAATGTTGGGGTGAGTGGAAGAGAAGAGGAAGCAAAACTGGAACCATCTGCTGTTATTCAGACCTGACTGGTCTGTAAAGTCTCTTTCTCCAGGCAACATTTCCTTATGTATCTCCTCTAATCTCCAGCAGAATTTGAATAAAGATAATTATTCAAATAAAAAGCTGAAAGGCAGCAAACAGCTCTAAAAGCAACGTGGTTTTCCAGGTTAGCTGAGATGCACCGATCAGGCTTTTACTGTCCAGTACCGAGGTTCTTTCTAAAGGCAAGAAAACACTAACCAGAGGTATTAAAGGTATCAGGTATTCAGATCAAAATACCAGTGGAAACATTTTTCTATTGGTGATTAAGAGGAGTGTAAATAACTTTTGACATGCCATTTTTAGTGAAATGGGAAGAAAAACAAATAAAACCCTTATTTCAAAAATACATACTCATTTTGCATTGTTTCATTATCTCCTGAGAGATGTCTGTCTCGTTTCCTTTTAGAAATAAACATTTTTATTTTACCCGCATGAGCCGGTCATAGCTTCAGGTCCCTGAATGCATCACTATAGGTTAGGAAAGGTAGCTCCTAGTCTTATGTGAGTCTCAGATCTGGGAATAATGTCACACATTAGTTCACTATGTTTTAGTTGCAATTTGGAAAACCAACGGGATTTGGTAAATGTTCTGCTCACTATTAGCAGGACAAGTTGATAAAACCATGCTCTCCACTGAACAAAGGAACATGCACAAATAGAGTTTGTACCTTATTACTTGTGCCACAAGTTTAATAAGGTACAACCTGTCACAAGTACAAATAAACAGTTGTTTACCAAAACTTTCAGAGTATTATCTGCGCAGAGGTTGTACTGATTCTATTTGTATTCTATTTGATTTTTCCAACTTGAAGCTTTAAAATTCGGACTTGTGTGTGCAGAGCGAAACAGAGCGAAGCCGTATTTCTCTTTATCTAAAGTAAACAAAGCTGCTAAAAGAGAAGGAAATCAAGCTACAGCTAATTAAATCATCCCAACTAAATGTTGGTAAGGAAATTGTCTTACTTACAAAAAAGAGGAGGTTGAAGAGGAACAAAAAGTACTTAGTGACTGTGATGCAACCTTTGCCCATGGCTGTGGTTCAGTTGAGTTGCCTTGCAGTAGGATGTGAGCCTGAGTTAAAAAGAGACAGAAACAAAAAAAACATCCGTTCAGTTTTATTTCTGGAGGAGAGCTGCAGAACCAGGTCAGAGCAAAATCTGCACAGTTGAATTTCTCATTAAAAGCAGCTATAATCTTCAAATCTAAAACACTGCCAGAGGTCACAGGGTTCGAGTTATGCCTGCGTCTGGAAAACCCAACCTTTTCCAGATTCAAACTTGACCTTTTTGGACATTTGAGCAAATATTCACCTTGAACTGATTAAATAGTAGTCATATTAATAGGTTTCACAAATCATGAAACAACATATGTGGTGCACTGCCATTTTGGGGCTTTTTTTGGCATCTGGACCATCTAGACCAGCTCTATTTTAAAATCTGAGTCTTGAATTTGACAAATGATTGAAGTTATGTAAAGTCTAAAAAGTAACAAAACTGAACTTTTTTACATTTTGGAATATGTGAATTCAGTCAAAAACCAGAATGTTAATGAATTAAGGTGAGACGTGGCCAAATCTGGAAAATAAAACATTTTTCCAGACTAAATTTCATTTTTTCCATACTTATCCAGACCTAAAAAATGGTCAAAAAATTTCCATACTTTTTAAGACTTTTCAAGACTCAGTAACAACCCAGATTTCATTTACAACAGCTTCTGAAAGTGCTCCTCCTCTCATTTACACTTTTACCAGCAGTCCGCTGTTCTATTACCTCAGAAGGTAAAAATAATCCTGTTCAGAATCATAACTGCACATTGGCCAAAGAAGGGAAGCAATGCTTCTCTGAAGTATTAAAAGGAAGACAGTAAAGTGAGAAGCCTGACATAACATTGGGGTAGGAGTATTTCTGTGTTTATGTGAGCAGCGAAACCGAGTAACTTCACCAGTGTTTACAAGCAACAACAGCCTTAGCTGCAAACTTTGTTTTAGGGGCTGTTTTAGGCTTAGTCACATTCAATGAGTTTATCTGGTGTCACAAGAAAACATAAACACAAACCACCATGTTGATGTAAATCTGATCCTGCATCTTAAACTGTTTAAGTTCCACTTTTGTTGTGTTCCTTTTTAAAGTGACTTAATTCAGGGACTTATCTGAAAGGGGCGAGAGAACATGTAAGCCACACAGTAAGGCATCAAGATTCAGTCTGAAATTCACAAGGAAAATATAAGATGTTATCCTACACTGGAAGGAGCAAAAATACACCCATCCATTGTGGTTATTTGAGGAGTCTCAAAATATCCAAAGAAGAAAACTCCCCGTGTATCAGATTACACGCTGCTTCCATCTCCCCCTTCAGTTCTACTCAAAATCTCTAGGTTTAGATTCTGTGCATATAGATCGTATGATTCATTCCACTGAAAGAAACAAGTACATGAGCAAAAAAAAGCATCAACACCAACAGACATCTAAGATACTTCTTTAAAAAGATTCAATACAAGCCTCCTGTAGTATGAAAATAGATAGAAGCCATTTTGATCTACTTTTAAGCTTTCTAAACAAACGCACCAAACATGCATAAAACTAGTCACATCTTACTGCTAGATTACATTTTCCTGTTCAGGTGTGCACAGCCATTTTGAAACTTTGTATCCATCCTCATTACAGCAGGAAACCACATTCCCTTGCAGAAATATTCACATCTCTTGAACCTTTTTTTTTTTATCATGTTGTTGGTTTACACAGAGTAACGCTAAATGTGAAGTGAAAGGGGAAATGATTCATGGGTTTCTAAATCTGATGTGTGGCTCTGATTCCCCTTAATAAAACCCAATGTGTAAAACTGCCTTTAGAATAGATAATTAGAAACATAGACTACACGTATGACATTTAATCTCTGCATAAATCTAGATGTTCTGTGAAGGCCTTAGAGGTTTGTTAGAGAACATCAGCAAACAAACAGCATCATGAAGACCAAGAACAGGGGCAGACAATTCAGAGATAAAAGTTGTGGAGATGTTTAAAAGCAAGGTTAGGTCATAAAACAATATCCTGAGCTTTGAACAAGGTTGAGGAAGGTGCTCTGGTCAGATGAGACCAAAATTACAAATTTTCTTCTATATGAAAAAACACCACGTGTAGCAGGACATGCATCAATCTGAACAAACAATGTCCAGAAGCACGCATGGTGGTGGCAACATCATGCTGTGGGAATGTTTTTTCTTCACCAGGAATAGGGAAGTTGGTCAGAACTGATGGGAAGATGGATGTAGCTAAATGCAATGTGATCAAGGAAGAAGATCTTTAGGAAGCTTTCTTACAGATTTCACACTGGGACAGAGGATTACAAATGCATGCCACACTTTAAAAAAATACACAAATCATTATACTTACAATTTACAATCATGCACTTATGTTTTGTAAAATCCCATTAAAATAAATTTCAGATTGTGGCCTTAATTTGACAAACTAAATAAGGGGCAAGAATACTTTGGCAAGGCAGTGTAAACCTTGATTTATGCATGAAGAATTGTAATTAAAAAGAAAGAGTAGCTGTTTGAAAAACTGACCTTTGGTCTAACTTCAGCTCTGTTTTATTTTACTGTATATCATCCCCCCTTTTCTGTTCCCTCATTTCCTGTGTGTCTGTGTTTCTTTACACAAATGTGATCAAAGGTCAGCACTGCAGTCATGATTTCTACTTCTTTGCACGTTTATTTCTCTTATAATAGCACTTTGAATAATTTTGAATTAGCATCCAGCTCTCTGTTTAATCTACTCTGCCATGTACAAGAGCACCAGTTGACTAAATAAATAAATACAATTTAAATACACTAAATACAAACACAGCCAGGTGTTCCAGCAAATGTTTCTGACCTATGATGTCTGATCGGCCTTATGGGCTGGGGAACACATATTCTGTAACCCAGCTGCATTATTACTAATATCGCTCATAAAATACTAAGACAACTTCCTGTTTACAAATCTGAACACAGTGCAACCCTCAAACCACTTAGCAGACACGCCTGCAAAGTAGATAATCCTCAAAGGAGATTTCTGTCTAGATGTTGAGTAGCAATGTGGATTAAAAAGGCTTAGTTATGATATTGTCTGCTGTCTAAGCTCTGTTCATATCAAAACAGTTTCAAGCCATACTTGAGCTCTACTTGTTGCATATTCCTCTTTCAGAAGATGCATAATTACCAACATGTTTGCAACATGTCCAACACAGACTAAGAATGACATGGCAAGTTAGGCGTAAAGAGGTTACACTCTTGCAATTTCTTCAGCAAACAAAGCATCAAAGTTTCCATCTTTATTCGAAGATCCTCACTAACAGTTCAGTTAGGAGAAGAAACCAAACAGTAACTCACATTGAGAAAAAAAAACCTGCATTGCAAGATATTCTGAGGGGAAGAAACTGTTTCTTATTAAAGTTGTTTCCATGATCTGGTGCCAGGGCACACAAGAGCATGCCAGGATAAAGACAAAACAGCTTAAGCTTTGACTTACTCATTTGCTGACTGTAACTTTTGCAGCCGTTTTGCAGTTGCCAATTATATTATATAGATAACTAGTAGGGGTGTAACGAGATCCCGCAAAAATAGAATCTCGCAGAGAACCGTCTAATTGCCTTTCAGCGCTTTACCCTGTCTTTACGTCTAAGCTATTGTTATGAATGATTTATCCTGCTGTGTTGACAAGTAGACTTTTTGCCAGGATGGGCAACAAAGCTTGGTTAGAAAAGCTTTGAAGAACCTTCTCCCACTGTTAAATTGTTTATCTGATGAAAAAAGAAATAGCAACTGAGTGACAAGATTTGAATGATTTTAGGCTCAGTGAGAATCCCTCAACTGGCTAATCTTTAGCTGTCACCAATGCTAAGGTTAGCATTTCGTTATCTGCATCATATCCACCCTCATAGTTTTGTATCCATGTTTGAGACTCTTATTTTGAAGGGAGAGGGCAAGTA
The DNA here is from genome assembly GCF_021462225.1 of Girardinichthys multiradiatus. Classification (NCBI taxonomy): domain Eukaryota; kingdom Metazoa; phylum Chordata; class Actinopteri; order Cyprinodontiformes; family Goodeidae; genus Girardinichthys; species Girardinichthys multiradiatus. Next base: position 22,303,172 of record NC_061795.1, on the reverse strand, counting down.
GTTCTTGAGCTAGTCCTATTATATTGATAGAGTTGACACATAGGCTTCTGATCAGGCTGACAACAACGTTTGGTTACAAAAATTAATAAAGAAGCCTCCACCACTCTCAAATCGTTTATGTGGCGTCATTTTGGGAAAACTGATGCAGAGAGACAGACATGATAAAAATGATTTTTAGGCCCTGTGAGAATCCTGTAAGGCCACCTGTTAGCTGCTAGCTATGCTAAAGCTAGCATCTGGTTTGTTGCTTTACCTACACCCTGTTGTATCTACTGCATGTGTGAGACTCTTATTTTGCAGTAAGAAAGGAAGTAGTTTTTAGGTTGCCCCGCTGAGCTTACAGAGATGACAGATATATTTTCTGGTGGGGTTGACAAACAACACTCAATTCGACAGAGGCGAAAAAGCCCTCGCCACTTCAAAATAGTTTGCAAAGCAGTAATTTTGGGTTCTCTTTAGGATGTTAGCACACCAGATACAAATGATTTAAAAGCATTATGAGAATACTGGTTAACAGCTGCTATTAAAGCTGAAATTGTTATCTGCTTCAGAGCTTCTTAGTATTGCTAAGCTAAAGGGCTATTTCACAGTTTTTTAAGGGCCTCGACTTCATTTGAGCACCTGTTGACTCTTTCATCAAACCTGAACTGGATAATTAAACACCGAATAAACTTTAAAACATATTTAGAGATTTCTGGAACCTTTATTTTGTTAATGAACACACAAAAAACACATTTCTAATGCCTTAAAGGCATTTGGACTATCTTAGAATTAGACACAGATAAAAAAATTAACAAAAATAAAAGAAAAACTTAAACCTGGACTGAATTATTCTACACTGATTCCAGATCAGTGTAGAATAATAGTGTTTTTTGTAAGAAAAAATAAAACAAAAAATAAAACAAAACGAGTATTCCTCTTTTGTTCTAAAAATATTTTTGTTAAAGCCTCGTCTCATAAATTGAAACCAGAGCTCCAGCTATTGACATGAAATGATGTCCTTTAAATTGACTGACAGGATCAGCCTGAAGCTTTAAAGACATCTTATATCAGACTTCTTCAAAGCACACAGTAAAAGTCCTCTGAAGTGAAATTGAAAGCAGAACCAAACTCCAATGCCAACAGAGATATTATAACTTGCACAACTACTGCTGTATAATACTGTTAAAATTAAAAAACTGTGGGGTAAATCTATCTTTAGATGAAATGGGACGGCACTGACTGTGTGTGCAGAACCAAAATTACTTACTATGTTAAAAAAAACTCTGGATGAGTTACCAGAACTTTCCAAAGTCAATGAAACTTACTGACTTAGATTTTTTCCTTCCGCAGCTTAAATGTCCCTTCTGTGTGGTTTAGTTTAGAGTGCTAGAGCCAAAACGTCGTGCCGGCTTTGGGAAATAATAACAGAACAGTAGTTCAGCTGAAACAGGCAGATAACCTGCCCTGAACCATGGTTAACAAAGATGAAGACAGCACCAGTGGCAGATGGCAGCAAATATGTCTGCAATAGAACCAGCATGGATTTACTGCAGTGCAGAGCAGCTAAATACTAAAACGCAAGCAAAGATGCAACCTCCCTCCACGGCCTTCTGCTAATATTAATGCTTGACCCATTTACACATCTGTGTGGTCACCGTGCAGAAGGAGAAAAATGCTGCATATATTATTCCAGTACCACTAAAGCCTTTAATGCTACTCCAGAGTCCTGCTTTAACATCTGCAATAATGTTGTTTAATCTTCTACACAAAAAGGCTGCTGCCTGCTGTTGGATTATTTACATTTCCAGGAATAGGTTTTGTTTTGCATTCTTTATAGGTAATGCTGCAACTTGCAAACAGGAGAATGTGGACTGTGATGATGCATCTCTGAAGGTTTTGGTTTGTCTAACCCTCGGGATGTCTTCTGGCTAGACGTTGTTTCAGTTGAGTAACCGGGTGATAAGGAGGGGACTTTCCCATTAAGCATCTATATGACATCAGCGTGACAAAAACGTGTGAAATCCCCTCCAGGATAAGGTAGCAGGTTGCTTCACTTTCTCTGTGGAAATTAGTTAGTAACATTCGCTACAACCTTTTTTTTTTTGCATAATATTTGGGCTTGTCAATCAGAATATGGCTCATAATGACTGTAAGACCAGTAGGAGGGCTGCTTTCAGTTAGGGCTGTTGTAGAGGGGGCCAGTGGAGATAACAGATAAAAGGAAACAAATTGTAAAACAAAAAGATGAATACCATTCAGGAATTTGGTCTATCGTTAGTTACCAGTTACTACCATGAACTGAACCCACTCAAGACTGTGGAAATGGTGGTGGACTTTTGGAGAACACCACCCCCATACACCCCCCTCACCATCCTCACCAACACTGTATCGGCCGTGGACCACTTCAGGTTCTTAGGAACCACCATCTCTGAGGACCTGAGATAGTCTTCACACATAGACACTGTTCGAAAGAAGGCCCAGCAGAGACTGTACTTCCTGAGGCAACTCAAGAAGTACAACCTTCCACAAGAGGTTGGTCATCTTCTACACTGCCATCATTCAGTCTGTCCTGTCTTCAACCATCTCAGTGTGGTTTGGCTCATCCACAAAACAGGACAGGTCCAGACTGCAACGAATAATCAGGACTGCAGAGAGAATAATCAGAGCTGACCTTCCCTCCATCCAGGTCTTATACAGGTCTAGGGTCAAGAAAAGAGCTGCTAAAATCTCTGCAGACCCCACACACCCTGCACATAAACTGTTAGTTTTACCTTCAGGCCGCCGCTACAGAGCACTGTTTACTAAAACCAGCCACCACAGAGACAGTTTCTTCCCCCAGGCTGTTTCTATGATGAACATTCAATAGAGTACAGAACAACAGCATACAGATGTTGCAAATGCACCTTTTTTATTAGATATGTGTATATTGTACATTGCAAATTGTAAATTTGTATATTCTGTAATGCAAAAACAGAACAAAAGAGCAAAGTGTACCGGAGTCAAATTCCTTGTTTGTATGCACGAACTTGGCAATAAAGCTGATTCTGATTGTTACATAAGGATAGGATCACCCGAATCCTCCATCAAAACACTGCTTTCTAATCTGTGTTTACGAGGAGCCTTGCTTCTCTGACATGTTTCAATTGTTTATTTGACTGCTACAGTGTTATGAATAAAAACGTTCTTCATCTGCAGCCACGTGTTGACACAACTAAAAAAAGTATCGCACGGAAGGCAGCCAAGGCGGAGTTGTTGTGAGGGTAGCCTAAAAGCAGGGTCTGGAAATCCATTCTCTAACAGAACGGAGGTAGAAACATTGACTTATTCATAACTTAAATGGCAAACATCACAGATTGAGCAGCAGCAGCTGGAGTTTGATGCAGAAGAAGGTTGATAAGAACCATCTGCTAATATTATTGTACATTTGTCACATTGGAGTTTTAAGCAGACCTCAATAATAATTAAAAACTTTGCAATTAAACCAGATTACCAATTTTTTTTTTAATTCAATAAAACTTTGTTTTGTTTAATACATAACTAATGTGTTTTTTATTTATCAAATCGACATATATGCTTCATGAATCATTCCAAGCGATAACTTACTGTTTTGTGCGTTTTAATCAATTAAAACGGTCATTTCATTGCTTCTCTCTTCCATTTTGTACCAGTAAAGTAAAAACCAGTTTGTACCTTTGAAATTATCCATGGTGTATTAGCTTATTTATTTTAGTACTTTGATACTATTTTGGAGACAAAGAATCATAAAAAAGCTAAAATTAAAGCCTTGCTTATGTTTTGAATAATGTGGTAGTACATTTACATTAGTACCTAAGATGGGCTGGTCTGAGTATTTCAGAAACTCCTGAACTACTTGGATTTTGACACACAAGCATTTCTCAGAATGATAAAAAAAAGAGAAACATATGCAGTGAGCAGCAGCTGTCAGTAAAAATGCCACATTGACGTTACAGAGTCAAAGGTTCAAAATAACAGAAAATAATGGCAGCTCAAAAAACCACTCATTAAAGTCAAGTTAAGCGGAATACCATTTCTGAATACACGGCACGTCAAACCTGCATGTAGACTCATCATGTGCTACTACTGTCAGCTAAGAACAGGAAACTAAAGCTACAATTCACTCAGGCTCACCAAAACTGAAAACATTGCCTGGTCTGATGCATCTTTATCTGCAACATTCATATGGTAGGGTGAGAATTTGGTGTTAACAACATCAAAGCATGGATCTATCCTACCTTATATAAATGGTTTAAACTGGTGGAGGTGGAGTAATGGTGTGGGGGATATTTCCATGAGGCCTCTTATTCCAGATGGTCAGCAGCAGCAACAATGCTCATGTCCATCCCTTAATAACCATAATATACCCATCATCTGATGCTTCTAGCAGGATAATGCGCCATGTCACAAAGTTTATGTGATCTCAGAACGGTGTCTTGAACATGGCAATAAGTTAACCCATACTCCAGTGGCATCCGCAGTTACCAGATGTTAGTCCAATCAAGCTCGTCTGGAATGTGGTGGAACGGGAGATTTAAATCACAGATGTACAGCTGACAAGTCTGCAGCAACTGAGTGATGCTATCATGTAAATATGAATCAAAAATTTTCAGTAATGTTCCAGACATCTTGCTGAATCTGTAGCATGAAGAATGAAGGCAGTGCAGTTCTAAAGGCTAGCAAGAGTGATTGTGTGTCTACATTTTCAGGAAAATAAATCCTGCACAAAATCCTTGCTACACAAAAAAATGTTTGTGTTTATTTTCCTTTTAAATGGGGAAGAACTACAAACAGGCCGCTAACCAGTAACAGGGAATCCCAAGGTTTTAAAAAGCTTTGGTTTCCAAAACAGCAACATTATTTCCTTATCCCATTCCTAGGGTTTAAAATCATTTCAACAGGATGGAGAGAATATGTCAGAGAAACCAGTTTTATTTGGTTGTATGGAGCTAAGAGTAAAAGCTCCCATATAGTCGGGCGTATTTGACTCCACGGACGTCTGCTTTGAGTCCACCTTGAGTACTTGCTGACATCCGTGCTAATTACAGGTCCTTCTCAAAATATTAGCATATTGTGATGAAGTTCATTATTTTCCATAATGCCATGATGAAAATTTAACATTTATATATTTTAGATTCATTGAACACTAACTGAAATATTTTAGGTCTTTTATTGTCTTAATATGGATGATTTTGGCATACAGCTCCTGAAAACCCAAAATTCCTATCTCACAAAATTAGCATATTTCATCCGACCAATAAGAAAAAAGTGTTTTTAATACAAAAAACGTCAACCTTCAAATAATCATGTACAGTTATGCACTCAATACTTGGTCGGGAATCCTTTGGCAGAAATGACTGCTTCAATGCGGCGTGGCATGGAGGCAATCAGCCTGTGGCACTGCTGAGGTCTAATGGAGGCCCAGGATGCTTCGTTAGCGGCCTTTAGCTCATCCAGAGTGTTGGGTCTTGAGTCTCTCAACGTTCTCTTCACAATATCCCACAGATTCTCTATGGGGTTCAGGTCAGGAGAGTTGGCAGGCCAATTGAGCACAGTGATACCATGGTCAGTAAACCATTTACCAGTGGTTTTGGCACTGTGAGCAGGTGCCAGGTTGTGCTGAAAAATGAAATCTTCATCTCCATAAAGCTTTTCAGCAGATGGAAGCATGAAGTGCTCCAAAATCTCCTGATAGCTAGCTGCATTGACCCTGCCCTTGATAAAACACAGTGGACCAACACCAGCAGCTGACACGGCACCCCAGACCATCACTGACTGTGGGTACTTGACACTGGACTTCTGGCATTTTGGCATTTCCTTCTCCCCAGTCTTTCTCCAGACTCTGGCACCTTGATTTCCGAATGACATGCAGAATTTGCTTTCATCCGAAAAAAGTACTTTGGACCACTGAGCAACAGTCCAGTGCTGCTTCTCTGTAGCCCAGGTCAGGCGCTTCTGCCGCTGTTTCTGGTTCAAAAGTGGCTTGACCTGGGGAATGCGGCACCTATAGCCCATTTCCTGCACACGCCTGTGCACGATGGCTCTGGATGTTTCTACTCCAGACTCAGTCCACTGCTTCCGCAGGCCCCCCAAGGTCTGGAATCGGCCCTTCTCCACAATCTTCCTCAGGGTCCGGTCACCTCTTCTCGTTGTGCAGCGTTTTCTGCCACACTTTTTCCTTCCCACAAACTTCCCACTGAGGTGCCTTGATACAGCACTCTGGGAACAGCCTATTCGTTCAGAAATTTATTTCTGTGTCTTACCCTCTTGCTTGAGGGTGTCAATAGTGGCCTTCTGGACAGCAGTCAAGTCTTACCCATGATTGGGGTTTTGAGTGATGAACCAGGCTGGGAGTTTTAAAGGCCTCAGGAATCTTTTGCAGGTGTTTAGAGTTAACTTGTTGATTCAGATGATTAGGTTCATAGCTCGTTTAGAGACCCTTTTAATGATATGCTAATTTTGTGAGATAGGAATTTTGGGTTTTCATGAGCTGTATGCCAAAATCATCCGTATTAAGACAATAAAAGACCTGAAATATTTCAGTTAGTGTGCAATGAATCTAAAATACATGAATGTTAAATTTTCATCATGACATTATGGAAAATAATGAACTTTATCACAATATGCTAATATTTTGAGAAGGACCTGTATATGTTTCGTGCAATCTTTACGGCCGAGTACTCTGTGTCACACAATACTAGGCTGGGCAAAAAAAGTCTTCAAATCAAACTGTTTTATATATACGACACAGTGCTTAGAGCAACCAGTTGAGAGGATGCAAAGTATCAAAGTCACTCTGCGGCGCACTGACAGGCGTATTCCCCTTCTGGTTTAATGGCCTTATGTACCACCGTTTTTTCTTTAGTTTTTCCAAATCTACGAAGCAAATTAGCTCCTCCTCCTCCTCCTCCGATGACGCCCTGGCAGAATGTATGGGAATTTTAGGAATATGTCACGAGAAATGTAGGAAATTGGCACGCTCAACTATGAAATCTCAAACTTTCGCGCACAATGCGAGCAGAGTCTGTGCTGCTCACAGTACACCCGACTAACTCAGCCCTGCCCCTCCTCAACTTGTTGTCGTGCACTGCCATTTAGCTGGCTGAAAAAAAAAACACTTATTCTGTGCTTACAAGGAATACAAACTTGGTTGTTTCTAAAATATCCGACACTGCGAAAAAAAGAACAACTACTAAGGTAATGCTGTCTTTAAACTGTTAAGCTAGCCACCAGCAAGTTGGCTACTATTATTCTATACAGAGCTACAAAGTAAAAACATATTATACTGTACAATAACAAATTAAATTTAGAATATAAGGTCTATATTTATGCTTAAATCTACGTATAACAATGGTAATGTATCAGATAAACTTACTACAGCTATAATAATTATATTCAATATTTCCCTTACTGTTATCCGGGGGGGTTATTAAATTTGTTTTCTAAATAAGACTGGAAATCAGGGAGCGGAGAGGAGAAAAGAAATCAACCGTGGTGTTTTAATCCTAGGGGAAACATCCATCCGTTTTTCCCTCATTAGTGAGGAAGACCCCAAGATACTTGAACTCCTCCACTTGAGGCAGGACTTCTACCCTGACCCGGAGAAGGCACTCTACCTGATATTATATTGTTATGGCAACAGTGGGAAAAAATATAGCTGTCAGTTGTAAATGGGTGATATTAAAAATTTTATTTTAATATTTTGTTGAAATGACTATAAAACATTGTCCATCAGTCATTATCTACCACTTCTTCCATTGTGGGTCGTGGGGAAGCGGGTGCCTATATCCAGCAGTCTACGGACAGGAGGAAGGGTAAACCCTGGACAGGTCCCAGTCCATCACAGGGATAAAACGTTATTTTAAAAAAAATAATGTATACATACTGGCCCCCTAGTAACAAATAAAGGGTTCATTAACACTGCTGGTGTGGTCCAGGGATCATTAAAAGTGAGAAAAATTCACACCTTCAGTTCGCCTGGTTTGCTTTAACACAGAGAGATTTTAGACCAGACCAAACAAAGCCATGCAGTCAGATTGTCTTGAGGCAGTATTGCACCAATCGAGAAGAAAAAATCATGAAGAAGAAAGTCTGTCTCTGCAGGTATTCTGTTGCTACTTTAATTTTTAAATGTAGTTGTGCGCTTGCACCTCTTCACCACTCCAAGTAGCCCCACGAGATGTTTTTAAATTCTTTCGTCTTCGGATTAGCGCTCTTACTTTGTTTTTCTTCTACTCAAATGTACTGCTCTTACGATACATCCTCTGTACCTGTTTTTGGTACACCTCTACGGCATGCATTCACACTGCAAGTGAGCCGTTCAAGGGTCCGGATAAACCGTGCCAGAGCACGCGTCTCTGGACAGTTTCAGGGTCAGAGACGGGTTCACACTGATGTGATCCACTCCAGAAACCAGACTCTGGCACAGTTCAAATCATTCTACAGGTTAGGTGTGTGTTTTCATGGGTTCAGAAGATAGATGCATCTATTTGTGACCAAACTGAAAAAAAAAAAAAAAAAATTCCTTCTGTGAACCAGGGCAGGGTACCTACAGTCCCCAAATTTTAGAATTACGCCCCTGCCACAACATTCAGCAAAATGTGAGCTGAAAGTGCCACACAGACATCTGAGAACTGGTTACCTAATGATAGTTCACATTTTCAATATTCAAGCAATAAAACTCAACCGAATATTCCTGATAATCTCAGCCATAACGTTAAAGATGCCGTTAAATGTTAAATACCAAACTATGTGTAGCATACTTAGTAACGCCAGCTGCGATGTCATGTGTTATAGATTTCTTATAAACGTGTAATGAGAGGCAGATTTTTGCGGTCCGTTGAACTGCAGACAGGCTGCTTCTCTACCGTTTCAGGTTTGGTCAGTTCTGAAAAAACGGAATCGTTTCGAACCGTCACACTGTTCAAAGATTTGTTTGAATGTTGCGAGGGTGAAATTTATACGTTTTATTTATTTCATTTCTAGGTCAAATTTAGTGAATCTGTTATTCGAACAAAACTGTGTCCGGGTATCTTCGACTTATTTACAAAGTAATGTCTCATATTCAAAGACGGAGTTTTCTAGCTTCACTTTAACTTAAACATGAACAGAACTTACTTTAAGTTGGTCTGCAGACGTCCTCAGTCGCTCGACGCGCTTTTTAACTAAAAGACCTAAAGACTCCGCGAGACAGAAAACTGGATGTTGTCTCTGCCTCTGCACGAGGTGTGTGTGTGTGTGTGTGTTCACACTCCCACCATGCGGCGGCAGACATTATTTATTAACCCTTACCTGTCAGGCAGCATTAGGTAACTTCTCTAGACTAAATCTTCTCTTAGAAAATATGTATACTAAAATGTATTGATATGTCTATGTATTAAAATTAAAGAAGGTTCCCCCTTTGTATGTTCATCTATTTTAGAAAATATATAAGGAGTAACAATAGTATTTGATGTGGGTTCTCCTGGGGTTCCTGCGCTCCTGGGGGCCTTTAGATGTCTATGGTTCGGATATCCTCCGTATCTGTCCCAGGTCCAGGGGGGCAGGTCTATGGCTCCATTGCATATTTTTATGGAGAAACCTTGTATACACAAGCACGCTCACAATCAGATCCACAGGTGTTTAGATTCAGGTGTTTACAGATACAAAATTTTTCTATATTTAGCCGCAGTTAACACTAATAACATCTGGCATTCATAAGTACTGCACACTTTTTGGTAAAAAAGCTGTTATTACATGTTTCTGCAGGTGTAGAAGCAAGCAGGGTGTTATCTTGTAATCAATTCATCCTTCTCTCTTCCATTCTTTTCTCCTTCCCTCCCTTTTTCCTTTTCGTCCCACATCTCTCTCTTTCTCTTTCATGCTTCTCATTTTTCCTTTTCGTTTCTGTCTCCGTGTCCGTTACAACTGAAATGATCCCAAAGCAGTTTCTAGTAAGTTTCTTTTATAAATATCAAGCAGAGCTTTAAAGCGTTAGCCATAATGCTCCACATGTGAAAGTAAATCTATTGGGCTTCTTTGTGGCACTCAGACAACATTTCTAAGTGCTACTCTGCCGGACAGGACAAGGTTAAAAAATAAATAAAAAATAAGGGTATTACACAAATATTAATATTGTAAATGTATTTTAAAATCATTAAATATGGCCATACACTCACCGGCCACTTTATTAGGTACACCTTGCTAGTAGTGGATTGGACCTCCCTTTTGCCTTTAGAACTGCCTTAGTCCTTCGTGGCATAGATTCAACAAGGTACTGGAAACATTCCTCAGAGAGTTTGGTCCATATTGACATGATAGCATCACACAGATGCTGCAGATTTGTCGGCTGTATCCATGATGTGAATCTCCCATTCCGCCACATCCCATAGGTGCTCTATTGGATTGAGATCTGGTGATTGTGGAGGCCATTTGAGTCCAGTGAACTCATTGTCATGTTCAAGAAACGAGTCTGAGATGATTAGTGCTTTATGACATGGCGCGTTATCCTGCTGGAAGTAACCATCAGAAGACGGGTACACTGTGGTCATAAAGGGATGGACATGGTCAGCAACAATACTCAGGTAGGCTGTGGCGTTGACACGATGCTCAATTGGTACTAAGGGGCCCAAAGTGTGCCAAGAAAATATCCCCCACATCATTACACCACCACCACCAGCCTGAACCGTTGATACAAGACAGGATGGATCCATGCTTTCATGTTGTTGATGCCAAATTCTGACCTTATCATCTGAATGTTGCAGCAGAAATTGAGACTCATCAGACCAGGCAACGTTTTTCCAATCTTCTATTGTCCAATTTTGGTGAGCCTGTGCGAATTGTAGTTTCCTGTTCTTAGCTGACAGGAGTGGCACCCGGTGTGGTCTTCTGCTGCTTTAGCCTCAGGGTTCGACGTGTTGTGCATTCAGAGATGCTCTTCTGCATGCCTGGGTTGTAACGACAGTACTGCCGCTCACAGGATATTTTCTCTTTTTCAGACCATTCTCTGTAAACCCTAGAGATGATAGTGCATGAAAATCTCAGTAGATCAGCAGTTTCTGAAATACTCAGACGAGCCCGTCTGCCACCAACAACCATGCCACGTTCAAAGTCACTTAAATCACCTTTCTTCCCCATTCTGATGCTCAATTTGAACTGCAGCAGATTGTCTTGACCATGTCTACATGTTTAAATGCATTGAGTTGCTGCCATGTGATTTGCTGATTAGAAATTTGCATTGACGAGCAGTTGGACAGTTGTACCTCATAAAGTGGCCGGTGAGTGTATAATTGCTGTAGGTACAGAAAATAACTGGAGATTCTGCTTAACAAAAATAACTGTAAACCTATAAATATATTTAAATTTAGGTAGGTATTTAGAAAATGTATATTAATTCAGTCAGTCAGTCAGTCAGTCATTTTCTACTGCTTATTCCATATTGGGTCGCGGGGGAGCTGGTGCCTATCTCCAGCAGTCTATGGGCGAGAGGCAGGGTACACCCTGGACAGGTCGCCATAGAAAATGTATATTAATTCAATTCAATTTAATTAAATTCAATTGAGTTTATTTATATAGCGCCAATTCACAACACATGTTGTCTAAAGGCACTTCACAAAAGTCAGGTACATACATTCCAATTAATCCTAACCACTGAACAGTGCAGTAAGATTCAGTTATTTATTTATTATTTAAAATATTTTTCTATCTAAGGAAACCCAGCAGATTGCATCCAGTCAGTGACTTGCAGCATTCCCTCCTCCTGGATGAGCATGTAGAGACAGTGGACCGTCACTGGCGTTGACTTTGCAGCAATCCCTCATACTGAGCATGCATGTAGCGACAGTGGAGAGGAAAAACTCCCTTTTAACAGGAAGAAACCTCCAGCAGAACCAGGCTTAGTGTGAGCGGCCATCTGCCACGACCGACTGGGGCTTAGAGAGAACAGAGCAGAGACACAAAGAGAACAAAGAAGCACTGATCCAGGAGTACTTTCTATGGGAAGGAAAAGTAAATGTTAATGGATGTAGCTCCTTTAGTCTCATCTAGTTTCATCTAGAAAGAAAGAACAGATAAACTCTGAGCCAGTTTTCAAGGTTAGAGTCTGAAAGAGAGCACATATAATTAGTTAAAGTAAAGGCTCAGTCAATTGCCATGTCTAGGAGAGAGAAAGGGACAGGGCCATGTGGATCATCGGTAGAGGGTGATCATTAAGTTTGTTGCCAGCAGAAGCTTGGACGATGGCCCCCTCCAGAAAGGTGTCACAGGTAGACACAGAGTCAGGCCAGGTGTAGCTTCTAGGAAGAGAGAGAAAAGAGGGAGAACATAAAGTTAAAAACTGAAATAACAGCCAATAATGCAAAATTGGAGAGTAGTTTGAGAATGTAGCAAAGAGGGTGAAAGTGGTCATTATATCCTCCAGCAACCTAAGCCTATAGCAGCATAACTACAGACATAGCTCAGGATAACCTAAGCCACTCTAACTATAAGCTTGATCAAAAAAAGAAAGTTTTAAGCCAAGCCTTAAAAGTAGACAGGGTGTCTGCCTCAGGGACTAAAACTGGGAGCTGGTTCCACAGGAGAGGAGCCTGATAACTAAAGGATCTGCCTCCCATTCTACTTCTAGAGAGACACTAGGAACCGCCTGTAAACCTGCAGTCTGAGAACGAAGTGCTCTGTTAGGAACATATGGAACAATCAGATCTCTGATGTATGATGGAGCTAGATCATTAAGGGCTTCATATGTGAGGAGGAGAATTTTAAATTCTATTCTGGATTTAACAAGGAGCCAATGAAGGGAAGCTAAAATAGGAGAAATATGATCTCTCTTTTTAATTTTCATCAGAACTCTTGCTGCAGCATTTTGAATCAGCTGAAGGCTTTTAACTGCATTTTGTGGACATCCTGATAGTAAAGAATTACAATAGTCCAGCCTTGAAGTAACAAATGCATGGACTAGTTTTTCAGCGTCACTCCTGGATAGGATATTTCTAATTTTGGCAATGTTCCGGAGATGAAAGAAGGAAATCCTAGAAACCTGTTTAATATGGGATTTAAATGACATGTCCTGGTCAAAAATAACACCAAGGTTTTTTACTTTATTATCGGAGGTCAATTTAATGCCATCCAGGTTAAGTGATTGACTAAGCAGTTTCTTTTTTAAAGACTCCGGTCCAAAGACGACAACGTCTGTCTTGTCTGAATTTAGAAGCAGAAAATTTAAAGTCATCCAAGTTTTTATGTCTTCAAGACATGCTTGTAGTCTATCTAACTGGTTGGGCTCATCAGGATTTATGGATAAGTAAAGCTGAGTGTCATCAGCGTAACAGTGAAAATTTATCCTATGCTGCCTGATAATTTGACATATTGGAAGCATATATATAGTAAAGAGAATTGGCCCAAGTACTGAACCCTGTGGTACTCCACAATTAACCCTGGAGTTTAAAGATGATTTATCATTTACATGAACAAACTGGAATCTGTCTGACAAATAAGATTTAAACCAGCCTAGCGCTGTTCCCCTGATCCCTACAGCATACTCCAGCCTTTTTAAGAGAATATTGTGATCGACTGTATCAAATGCAGCACTGAGATCTAACAGGACAAGTACAGGCACAAGTCCATTATCTGATGCCATAAGAATATCATTAGTGACTTTCAGCAGAGCTGTTTCAGTGCTATGATGAGCTCTGAAGCCTGACTGAAACTCTTCAAACAGGTCATTACTGTGTAAATGCTCACACATTTGATTAGCAACTATTTTCTCAAGAATTTTAGATAAGAACGGAAGATTGGATATAGGTCTGTAATTTTTCAAGTCATCTCGATCAAGCGAAGTTTTCTTAAGTAAAGGTTTAATCACAGCTACCTTAAAAACTTGTGGTACATATCCATTTACTAAGGATAGATTAATCATATCTAAAATGGGGCTGGTAATCAGAGGGAACACTTCCTTAAATAATTTGTTTGGGTTTGGGTCTAACATACAAGTTGAAGGTTTAGATGAAGCCAATATTTCTGATAACTCAGGAAGCTCCACAGGATCAAAACAGTCCAAACCCAGACCAAGTTCTACAGTTACTTCCAATGTTGTCTCACTTGCTGAGGATGAAGTAATCATCTTCGGGAGTATGTCAAAGATTTTATTTTTAATAGAATCAGTTTTTTTTAAGAAGAATCCCATAAAGTCATGACTGCTGAGAGCTAAGGGAATGGATGGCTCAACAGAGCTATGGCTCTGTGTAAGTTTAGCAACTGTACTAAAGAGATTATTCTTGTTCTCTACTATTAATGATGAGAAATAAGCTGTTCTAGCTTGGTGAAGTGTCTTTTTATACAACAGTAGGCTATTTTTCCAGATTAAGTAGGAATCCTCTAGGTATGTAGAGCGCCATTTTCCGTCCAATTTTCTAACATTGTGCTTTAAAGTACGCAGCTCTGAATTAAACCAGGGAGCTAGCCTCCTATGAATAATTACCTTCTTTTTCAAGGGGGCTGCATTGTCTAATGCACCATGCAATGATGAAGTAACACTATGAACAAGAGAATAAATTTGTGAAGTGGAAGAAACAAAATTATTGCCCTCCACTGTGCTTTTCTGCGATGAGGAAATTAAAAGTGGAACAGATTCTTTAAAGGTTGTTACAGCATCGTCTGATAATGATCTACAATAATGAAATTTTCTTTCAGGTGTGGAGTACTCGGTTAAATTAAACTCAAAGGTTATTAAAAAATGGTAAGACAGGACAGGGTTATGAGAAAATATTGTTATGTCTTTACACTCAACACCATATGTCAGCACAAGGTCCAGAGAATGAAGACAATGGTGGGTAGGTTTGTTAATGTTTTGAGCAAAGCCAATTGAGTCTAAGATAGCATTAAATGTTATATTTAGGCTATCACTTTCAGTGTCAACATGAATGTTAAAATCCCCCACTATAATAATCTTATCTGTATTTAACACTAAATCAGATAAAACGTCTGAAAACTGATCTAAAAATTGAGAGTAAGGGCCTGGTGGACGGTACAAAACAACAAACAGAAGTGGTTTTAGTGCTTTGCAATTTGGATGAGGAAAACTAAGGATTAAATATTCAAAAGAGTTGTAGCTATTGATTGGTCTGGGACTAGTCAAGAAATCGGACTGAAAGATGGTTGCTACTCCTCCTCCTCGCCCGGTATTTCGAGGAATGTGAAAATTTATATAATTAGTAGGAGTTGACTCATTTACATAATCCTCTTGCTGCAACCAGGATTCTGTGAGGCAAAATAAATCAATCTGATTGTCACAAATCAGGTCACTAACTAGCAAAGTCTTTGAAGAGAGAGATCTTATGTTCAGTAAGCCACATTTAATTGTTTTATTTTTCTTTTTAATCTGAGTTGTGTTTATTTCTGTGAGATTTTCCTGATTTCCTTGTTTTAGATTATTTTTTAATCTATTCAATTTTGGCTATGGGCGAGACACTGTCTTAATAGGGTAATGGGTGGGTAGCAGTACAGAAGCTGCAGAGAGGCACGCCTTCACAACACGCCCAGAGCAGAACTTTTTTCTTCACCAGTAGTTAATCCAAGGGATCAACTTGTTTGTTTGGTGCTCATTTGATTTATTTCAAAGTAATCATGTTTCTCGTGAACTATTTTTAGACAATTATGACTCAACGCTGTTTACCTACATGTCCTAATGAAATAAGCCAGGACACAGTTCACTTGGAAAGCTTGAAGAGAATGTGTACACACAGATACACAGAAGCTTTTAGGACATAAACAACCCTCACTACACACTCATTTCCTCAGCCACATGATGTCCCTTTTTACCCTGTGTGCCATGTGTTTGTTTGTGGAAGTGGAAAGCAGAGGGTTGTTATAGGTTTTAAGAAAGGTTGCAAGGTCTAGGTAGGTGGATATCCAAGTCTGAACATGTTTCACAGTCTCAAAACAGAAATAGGCACAGGAATAAGCCTAAGTTTGGCTAGTTTAAGGTGAGGTGTGGAAGATTTCAGATTTTTTCTTCTGGAGCATTTATCAACTTTCCAGGGTTTTTTTTTTTTTAGTTTGCATGTTTATTGGAAAAATGCCAAACTGCAGCATTGCTGAGCTCTGTGGAAGCATGGTGTGAGTACACGCACGTCTGATATGGTCCTTGCTTCAGAGAAAGTGCTGCAGATTTGTGCAAATGAAGCGTGAAGATTTTTTAAAAGTGCTACTTCCAATAGCGCGCAAAATGAAGACCTGCTAAAGATCATGAACACAGCAAATGCATCATTTATTTTTTGTCACGGCCTATTGATTTAGGTGGAAAATTGGCAGAGGGACATGTAGGTGTGTAGATATGTAGCTTAACAGTCGTGGGAAGTAAAGGCGCATAAATGTTAATTAACGTTCTCAGAGTCAGCACAGAGACACTAAAGATTTCAACTGTTAGAACTCCACTGCTAAAAAACACCAAACTGCTCGCTGCCAGCTGCTCCACAGAGATTAACTGTGAGTAGTCAGTGAAGATTGGATATAGGGCTGCAGAATTTTAAGAAAACACAATATTATAGGTGAATGTGGTATAACTTGTGATAAGTAAAGAAATATTTAATTAAACAGCATTGATGTCATTCTGCTTTGGTAAATAAATGGTAAATGGAATGAACTTATATAGCGCCTTTCCAGTCATACAGACCGCTCAAAGCGCTTTACACTAGAGCCACATTCACCCAATCGCACTCACTAACTCTCATACATTCATACACCGATACGCAGATCGGTAGGCAACTTGAGGTTGAGTGCCTTACCCAGGGGCACATCGACATATGGCAGGAGGAAGCTGGAATCAAACCCACAACCTTCTGATTGCAAGATGACTACTCTTCCTACTGAGCCACAGTTGCCTTTGGGTTCTTGAAAAAAAAATATGAACCACATCCAGCTATTGGAATAAAATAATGAATGTCATTTTACTTTCAGCAACTTCGTCTAATTAAAAAAGTTGCAGTTTTAGCAAGAAAATGGCTTATTTCTTAATGACTTTACCATAACATCCTAATGTCTTCCTAAAAGATTTCCTGCATCAGCAAATATGCTGCTGGCATGGTATTTATTTAATTAGATCATATTTATAGCAGTCCAAGCTGTTCTTCCCCATACTAATATTGGTTATGGCAATCCTGCGGTAATGATAAATTTGCGATGTATTGTGCGGCTCTAATTTGACATGCTGCAGAGAGACTGAAATAGGACATCATACAATACAGTGACCACAGAGAGTATATTGTGCACCAAATACAAGTAAAAACAAACTAAACACTTTAGAGGAAACACCTCACATCAATAAAACAGATTTTTTAATGGGACATCTTTTCATGAGGGAGAATTTCAATTAGTAGTTTATTAAAATGTTTAACCAGAACCAATATTAGGAATGCATTCTCAGATAGCTGCAACAGTATCTCATTTTAATAATGCTGTTCATTAAAGGTGTTTTTCTCCAATTTGGGTGATATTGGCTGCAAACCTGTTGAGCATCAATGTGATTGCATTTTATTCCCACTTTAACATGCATTTTACTTTTTACCTTTTCATTTTCATTGAACTGGTCGAAGCATTGTGTGATTTTTTGAGCTTGTGTTTTTTCTTAACTATATACCCCAGCAGGAATAAAGTCCATTTTACATGTAACATCTCCTTCAGAGTCACTTGCTTACCCTTGGTAGCATGAGCAATAATCCTTGGAGCTTTCTTTGGATTTATATCAGTTTTATCTTTTCTATTGCCTTTTTTCCCCCCCCACAAAACCTGTGCTTTATTGGGGTCAGAATCAGATTCTACAGGGATGCATAGTTGTTTCTAGGCTTGAGGTATAAAATAAGTTATTTCACTGCTGACATATGTTGAGACACGAGTGAATGTCTACCAGGCAAATAAATGATCTGACTTCTGACATTCTTCCTACCTTCAGTAAATCATCTGCTTCATATATTAGGCAGACAGGAAATGTAACAAAACTTCATTCATTTTCAGATGCACCAATAATAAACAAGTGTGCTATTTATTTCAAATAATAATCAGAATTCCAACACAATTCATTTACCATGTACAGTATCCCACATATATACATAAAATCACTTTGCTACAAGTTGAAAGAGTTAAACAAGATACGCTGTTCATGACACTATATGTTGAATGAGGGAATGAAGTGACTTGCAAAACATTTTTAACCTATTTTCAAACTTCAAGAAGACTAGTTTCAGGTTTGATTTCTCTAATTTACACCAGCAGGGATGATGAAAGAGTCCCTTGGCCTCCTCTCCTCTTCCCTGCTCAGCAAAATTGCTGTTCTCTCCAAAAATAAACCTGCCTTACAGACCTTTGAACATTTCACAGGGCTGATCATTTGAGGCCTACAGCACTGATGGAAATGGAACGACACTTATTTTACTCCATAATTATCATGCTAGTCAGAGCAGAGCAGTGCTGTGTAAGGCTGGAGCACACAATGTTATTCGGGAGAGCTGCTTCTAATTAAACACTGTAAGAAAAGATAATTGCTGCTCTTTATGGGTACAGGAGACCTCACCACCCAGAGGAAGGTGCACATTTTCCTTCCGTGCTGAATTTGCAGCTGCTGACCAAAAATTCCTCTGACCGCAGGACCTCTCCCATTTAGGGTAGGACTTAATGTGGTAACTGCAAACATAACAGACCACCTCTGGAGAACTTCTCGTTTCTTGTATCAATCTTTTTTATGTCTCAAGTTTCAATCTTACAATCTGATCAAACTATGTTTCTTATCCAGTGGATAAACTTCAGGCACTCAAATTGAGTTTGACAAATAAGCCCTGCCAGCACATTTCTAAAACTCAGCGATGTTCTCTTTCCAACAGACCTGTCAAGTATTCAGAGGTAGAAAAATTTACAAATATTTATATTTGATTTAGACATGCGTAATTAAACTCTCTCACCATTGTGCTGATCTGTTTCCTTTTTGGTTACTGTATCCATTTGCTGTCAATAAATCTGATAGGATGGCTGCCAAGGTCATGCCAAACGTGTTTGGGGGGATTTATAGCATATGTATTGGGATCCTTGGGAAAGATGCATAAAAGGCTAAAGCATAAATTCATCTCCAGCCAGAGATCTGACTTGACTCTGACAGAGAATCTGCCGAAGGAGCTAAAGATTAGTGTAATAAAATATAAATACATCTTTTTCAAATCAATACTCTTTTTACATTGTATAATTTTCCAAAAGAAACAAACTTCTTGGTTTAATGAAAATAATTTAAAATCTAAATCTGACAGCAATATGAATAATTTATGGCTTCGGTGTACATCTCCATTGAGAGGTTTTCTCTCCTATTTTACGGATATTTTGTGATCTTGATCATCAGTTTTATTGTATCTAGATAATCTGTTGATGGCTGGCAGCCACTCTGATTTTATCTAATGTTTTTATTATTAAGTTTAGGTTTAGTTATTATTGTGTTACTGTATTGAGATCTTTTGTTCACAATTGATACATGTTTGATTTCTTTAATATCAAACTTAATAAAAAAGGATAAGCTTTCATACTGATCTTTACCAGGTGTGCAAATAACTGTGTATTACAATGCAATAATAACAGAACATGTCCTTTAAATAGTCACAAAAATAAAACACATTAAGGGCTGGATTAACCTTTAATAATCATTGACTAATACTGAACAAGTTCCCTGTTTGGTTCACAAAAACACCATGTAATATTAAATACTTATTTACATATATACAAGGAGTAGAACGCAGTGCTGATGACTGTTCTTAAAAGTTGTTTTAAGGCAAGACTATGGATATGATGCATGACATAAAAAAATAAAAAAACTATGCTACATTACTAACAGATCAAAACAGGCTAAACTAAAGGTTTGATTTTCACGCAGGTCCCTCCTAATAGTGCACAGGCAGCAGAGACAACTGTATGGTTTCTCTTGTACGACTCACCTTACAGGTACACGTATCAACAAGACATTTCGTTAGTTGTGCTTTAAAAGGTTTAGGCTGAAACTCTGAGAAATTTCACAACTAATACAACAATTTTTAAACTAAAGACTAATAATATTAATGGTTTTGATTGAAAGCATCAACAGAGAGGAAGAGAAAGGCTTCCTCATGCTGCTGGACAGGAAGCCCATCAGCAGGTTCATTGTCAGCCATCCATCTTATCTTATCTGAATCAGACAGCTAATGATTATTCTAGTAGATTCAGAGGAAGGCATTCATAGACCTCTCATTTTCAGATATAAAAAAACGGGTTCACAGCCAAAAAAAACTAATCATAGCACTAACCCTGGGGCATGATAAAGGATTTAGATGAAAGGTAAAACACTAAATACTTCATCTGGACATCGTATAACTGTACAGAAATATCGTGAGGTGGTATAAAGCAGTCTGTCCTGTGCACTTCAAAATTATACATCTAGGTGACACACAATTACCAGCATACTGCTAAGGTCCTGCTTTTTAACACCAGCACTCAAAACTAAACAGCCCAGTTAATGATCAGCTCAATGTCACGATGAGGTTTCTTGTTCTTGCTGTAAGGATGTCGATGTGACGCTGTGCTCATCTGTTAAATATCACCTGGGTGGGGTTTATAGTAGGCTAGGTCCCACAGAAAGGAGTAATGAGGGCATTTACTTACAAAGTAATTAGACCCCCCCAACCCCAGTTATGATTTGTGCTCAAACACCCCCTCACTGAAGTGTCACACAGTCTGCTCAGATCTTCTTTGGCTTACGGCCCAGGTGGTAGTAGTAAGCGATGGTGACCACAAAGAAGAGAACTCGACTGAGGAGCAGCAGCATGGCGCCGTTGGGCAGGATGCCCATCTCCATCAGGGTGATGCACGTCACTGAAAACACAAAGGGACACCATTTCCTGAAGGGATGGGATAGATGAATGGGTCTCAAATACACAGTAATGAAAATTTACATTTCACAAATCAAGGATGCAACATCAACATTTGTAGGGTTTTTTTAGTACTATGTTCTTGCATGATGACTCAACTGACCTAAATAGGAGAACAAGTAACAGAAAAGAAAACACTTCTTTGTAACAAAGAAAATACAACAAACAGAATAGATTGGATTTGTTCACATCTTATTTTAAAACATTTAACATCTGTTTAAAATGATTAGCTAATCACTTTTGCTCTAAATTTGACAGAAAATGACAAACTAACAGTCATCGTGACACAATTGTGGCAATGTGATTTATTGTGGACAGATCAAATCTATATTAATCAAAAATGACAGACCAATCTTCTCCCAACATATCCCACATACGCCAGTAAAAATTAAACCACCATTAAAAGATGACTGTGTCTGAAAACAAAACTATTCCAACTTAATGGACAAAAGTGTATTTTTGATCTGTTGGAGAGTTTCCTGTGTGGAGCCTCTAGTATATCTTGAAATTTACATTTTGGTTTGTGATCCTTTACTTTTTATCTTTTTAGCAAAATCTGTGACTATGAATTTCCAGGTCTTATCACAACTTTCTAATTGAATCTAGGTCTTAACTTTGACTGGGTCACTGTAGCCCATGAATATGCTTTGATCTAAACCATTCTGTTGTAACTCTTGCTGCATGTTTAGGGTTTTCCTGCTGGTAGGTGAACTTCTTCCCAAGTCTCAGGTATTTTACACCCTCTAACAGGTTTCCTTCTCTCCGACATGGCTTGTGGCAAACTTTAAACTCTACACTTCAGTGGCTTTCTTCTTACCACTCATCCAGACAGGAGAGATTTATGGAGTGCACAACTAACAGACTTTTCCACCTGAGCTTTGCATCTCTGCTGCTCTTGCAGTGCAACAAGAGGCCTTTTAGCTGCTTCTTTGATTGATGCTCTCCTTAATAGACCTGTTTAGGGCAGGGATTTTCAAACCTTTTGTATTTAGCCAATTTTAACAATTACTTAAAAACAGTCTTCTTTTGAGTAAAAGTCGTTGGGTAGATATGGTCCTATTTACTATGAAATGAATAAGAATGTCAAAAGTGTGGTTATGAAAAGACGCATACTTTGTGATGTACCTAACATTTTTACTTGTAAGAAGATTTTAACTTGTCTGTAATAATTTTGCCCTAATCAAAAATAAAAAAGTCTCCATCTGCATCAACCACCTGTGCTGGTGGACCAAATCCTTCTTAAACTGCAATCGGAGGCCGTACAAAATCAGTCCAGGGCGGCACAACGGACACCCCTGGTTTAGGGGAAAGGTTGTGTCTTGGTAAGTTTGCAGTTGTTTTGTACATTTTCCATCTTTAATGATGAACTGAACAGTTCTTTCAGAGAAGTTTAAAGCTTCAGATGTTGTTTTAAACCTAACCCTGCTTTCAACTTCTCCACAACACTACTATTCTCAAACAAACCGTTAGAAAAGCTGGATTTATGCTGAGATGAAATTATGAGTATTGGGGGCTGAACACAAATGAATGCCCCACTTCTTGTTTTCTATCTATAAATGCTTTCAGAAATCATGTGTCATTTATCTTCAACTTCACATTAATACAGTACTTGTGTTAGTTTATCGCATCCCAATAAAACATCAAAGCGTTGGCTATAATATGACAAAATGAGGAAAGGTTCAGGGGTTGTGGATAATTTTGCAAGGCACTGTAGATAACTGTTGAAACCTTACAATGAATATGACAACAGGGCAAATAATAGTCATCTATGTGGGTATATATTCCTAGTAATTCAAAGCTGTAGTTTTCCAAGCTTAACACAAGAGGGTGCTGTCTACATGTCCATAACTGATAAAAACTGACACTATGGTTTGTACTGATTCCCTGTTTATCAAAG
Source organism: Girardinichthys multiradiatus (assembly GCF_021462225.1). Classification (NCBI taxonomy): domain Eukaryota; kingdom Metazoa; phylum Chordata; class Actinopteri; order Cyprinodontiformes; family Goodeidae; genus Girardinichthys; species Girardinichthys multiradiatus. The sequence goes on along the minus strand of NC_061795.1, from coordinate 22,280,375 downwards.
TAAGATATAAAAACAGAGGGTCTCTGAAGTAGCAGGTCTCACAGCAACAGAAACACTAGAAAGATGAAGCCATATATTACACCATGAGACTTGTTAATTACCTAGAAACTGGACAGCAAAGTAGCAAGCTTCACTGAGCAGAGTCCACTGGATGATGACCTTTTCTGCTGTGTAGAGACCATTCCACATAATGAGGGCCAGGCCTAGAAAAGGATATGATGAAAGAGAATTTATAGGTTAGGGGTTTAGGGGCTTGGGAATACAAACAGAGCAAAGAGAAAGCTCAAGGGAGCGATGCGTTTCATCTATGAGAAAAACGGTTCAGTTGAAGCTGCTCTGTAATCTTTAACGAAATGTACACAGGATAGCTCATCATTCATTAGATTCAAGTCTTCAAAATGTCTGTGCTATAAAATGTCATCTTGTATTCCTCAGGTCTACTTTCCTGTATTTCACTCCCACCGACAGACTAGTGAGGCTATGGGAAGAAGAAAGGGTGGGCAGCGAGGTGGGAGGGCTGATGGACTGTATCCTCTCCCTGCCAGGATCCATCTGTGTGGCAGATGAGACTCCATCCTTCACCCCCGCTGCTGCACCTTGTCTTGCAAGACATCCCCCCCTCCCTCTCTGCTAATCCCTGAAGCTCTGCTGACATTTATCATAATGAAGCCAGGCTCTTGCTGGCCTTATGGAGCTCAAAGCTGATTAATTCGCATGTTGCCTTGCAGTGCAGCATTTATGGTTTTATCTTACCAAAACAGTAATCGGAGATTTTTGATGTTTGTATTTTAGATTTCTAATAGAGATACTGAAAAACCTCATATTATATCAGTGAAAGCCTTATATCTAAGCGCTACCATGTTGCACTACACATCTAGATTATTCAATGTTCTCTTGTCTTTGGCATTTAGAAGCGTGGCTAACTGTTGTTAAAACCCATATTTTTTTTAATGTTTTTTTTCCCCTTTACTGAAAAATGTATTAAAATTAAAGGCTGGGGTCTTAATTGTCCCTGTGAGATTATGCTACTGCAATAAACATTCATTTATTTTTACAACTTTTTAAATACAATTTCCAGGGATCCCAATAACTGTGGAGGGCTCTGTCTTCCCACATGTATCATGTGTTAAGATGAATTTTTGATTAGTTTTACATTTGTTATGTCATGTTAATAAAGCACTAAAATCTAAGGAGCGATGTACTATTTTGCCAAGACTCTAAAAAGGATGTGTCTAAGCATGCTTCATACATGAAATGAACAAGTTCTACAGGTCAGGCTGACAACACTCTCTTTGGTGTGGAGATTGTTACAGAGTGAAGAACACTCAGTTAGCTATTTCCAGTATCCAGGAGGCATTTAAAATGCACTCAGAGGCACAGAGATGTAAGTAGCTATTTTAAAAGGACACTATATTTTCCATGTCATGTCGAGACATGTCAGTTCACTTGGGCAGCGAGAGAGAGCAAGACCTTCAGCAGATAACAAAAAGGCTGAATGGCGTACAGGAAAGTTTCTCCGTTTTATCCTTTGGAGCTTTCAGTCTCTCCTGAAATATACTGGTTTGAAAATGCATGCAGCCTTTTGGAAATCTTAGCTAAGCTAAGCTACACCCTCTAGAGGAATACTCATGGGGAAGTCACTTAGCTGAACAATATATCAAATCGCAATCCGCATTGCAATATCAGTGTTTGCAATACACATAATTAGTGTAAAGATCTACACTGTCTGGAAATAAACACGAAGAGGGCCATTTTCATAGCTGTAGGAGTGCTAATCGTGCTTATAAGCTGGTGAACTACATTATTATATGTCTGTTTTAGTATAATAAATCCCTTTTTACAGTTATCTCTCTCTCACAAAGCTGCATCACATCCCAATGCTGAAGTTATATACTAGAACTACAATTACAGTTACGATTAGCTTACATAAATCTTTCCTTTCGATGATGCCCGTGTGGTCTGCTATATTGAACAGCTTTAATAAATACATAATGGCTCTTCATGACAGGAAGAGCTGAAAAAATGTTTGAATGGTGTTCCAATATCTTTGTCTAATTTACTTCCTAAGGAGAAATTTACATCAGCTAAAATTGGTACCAGCAGGTCAGAGCTTTTTAAAAATTTGACTGGAAGCTCACCATAAAATTCTCACCAGTGCATCTCTTGTTTCTAATCAAAAACTGTTAGTATACAGTGGATGTCCCCTATTGGTTTTAGAGCAGAGGTAGGACAGTCATTAAAGTGCTGGTTCTCTGACAAATGCTGGGTCTCACTGTGAAGAAGAGAGAACTTAGCTGTAAGATATATTCACAGCCTTTGGTTACTCACATCTGTTCCTTTCTCCCTCTCGCGCTACCTGGCCTTTATTCATTGTGAGCCCCTCTTTACGGAGCCATCACAGCCTTTTAATCAACTGACAGACAGCCCCGTCTCAAATTAGGGTCATTAAAATGATTGCTGTCTATCTCTAAAATACACTCTGTCTAAGAGCAGAGCAAAGCACAAACAGCATAATTACCTGGCTTATTTATAATCAATGTCTGTTGCCTGTAAAGGACCTGGCACAAAAGACCCAGAATAAAAACTAAATAAACCTCAATTCACTGGGTTTAGAGTCAGCAAGCTGCAAAACTGAAACGGAGCATAGCACATTTTCTTCTGTCTGAGTTTCAAAACTATCCACAGAGACAGCCCTGGCATCTCTCACCAAGTTCCCCCAAGATTTAAACTTGACATATGAACCCGCAGAAAGAAGAGGCGACTGGAGCATTAGTTGTTAGTATTGTAGAGGACTGCTCTCCATGCCTCTAGCATGCCTTTATGGAGAACTGAACTGTATCAGATTAAAGCAGCATCTGTTTGGAGCCTGAAGGAGAGATTCTTGAAGCAGAAAGAGAACTCTTTATGTCATCTCTGAATGAAGAGTGTGTGTGTGTGTGTGTGTGAGTTCTAATGAATGCATTAGAAACCACTATGGCAAGAAAAAACATGCAGTGGTTGAGCAGTGTATATTTTTTGTATTTGTATAAATACATATTAAAACACTGTGTGTGTCAATATCGTGAAAGCATTCAGTACAGTCATTGCCTATGATGGGACCTTGGGTGCCTTTTGCATGTCTTCCTTGCAATTGAGAGCATTTTGATACTTACTAAGCAAGGCTGCCCCATAAAGGCGGACAGAGATGCTGGTTGTGAAAAGCTCCTCCTCAAAAACAAGCTCGTAGAGCTGGTTGGGAAACACCAGAGCCTGTTTGGGGAAAAGAAAAGCTTAACACAGCTCTGTCATATCAACACAGTAGCATTCTGTGCTTCCCAAAGTCTTTTGGTTTGTGAGTCAGTGTCATTGTTCATGCCAAGAACACTGGGGATATTGAGAATTTGATAGCGGTGCTGACAAAGAGGGAGTTGTGTGTGCAGATAACGCTCAGCAATACAGTGGACATGAATCTGCAGATAGCTGAGCGCCTGATTTAGCAAAATCCTACTTCCATTTTTTCCCCAAACCTGTGGTTTTTCCTGCATTCATCTGCACATTTTTTATTGATGTCAAATAAAATTGATTGACTTCTAGGTTATGATAAAACACTTACTGTTACAGCCATTACTGTGAAACCCACCGCAGAGATGAGTATCCACACCCTAAGAGGAGAGAAAACAAAGCATCCCCTTATGAATCAGTTCTAAAACAAATAGAAACAACACTGCGTTGAACTGGATGCTGCTCTGATGTCAAGTCAAAGAGCACTTTAAGTCTCACCTCAGCCCTATCGGCTCTCGCACCGCAAACTTCAATTCATTTCCGAGCATCTGACTAATCTGTGAGCAAACAGGGCAACAGAGGAGAAAACAAAAGGGAAATGAGTTATAAGAGGGGAAATGTTATCACAATCCTGCCATCTAACCAGATATTCATCATCTCCTAATCCTCAACAAGCAGGGATGGAAATGACTCTTTAGTTGTACTTAATGCTGTGCAGCTATTAAAAAGAGGCACTTTAAATCAACCTCGGGGAGGGGAAGAACAGATAATTATGTTAATTAGAGACTTTAAAAGTCCTCACCTCCTAATGACCTGTTTGTCATAACAGCATCTCACAACGCATTCTTAACGGATAATCAAGGGCTGTTGCTACGCCAAAAGAAAACATTATCGTTGTGAAATAAAATTAAACGTTGAAACAGAAACAACCACAAACTGGTATTTGTGGAAGTCTGTTGTGTGTAGAGTAAAAACTTTTAGAGAAACCAAATAACTGCAACACAAACTGAACTCTATTTTATCGGGATTTTGTGTGATGAACCAACACAAAGTGGTGCAGAACCTGTAAACTACAACAAAGAAGATACATAGCTTTCATTTTATACAGGTAGTTGTACAAAGTTTTGACCCTGGAAGCTGAACACATATGAATGCCACAGTTTGCAGATAGTTCGACAGACAGCCACCCCAGATAGCATCCCAATAAAATACATTAAAGTGTGTGCTTGTAATGCAACAGAATGAGCAAAAGGTTCAAGAGGTATGATACAAGATAAACACACAAATGTCAAACTGTTCCTGAAAGTCTGTAGCCGATCCAGAGAAACTGTAGGAGAAACCAAATAACTGCACCAGTGACGGCCATTATCTTACAAAGATTTGATCAACACCATTAATAAACATGTTGTTACATGATGCCACTTAAAACAAATGTCATGCACTAATACTGAGAAAGCCAAGTCAAAGGTTATCATGTTCAGGAAAAGCATTTCCTTTCATATCTTTTAGAAGACGCCAGAACACAAATTTCCTGAAACTATATTCAAACTCTGCCACATCAGATCCAAGGAGGAGTAGAGTGATCACTGCAGGCCCATTAACACAAATAATCCTGTTGGTTTCATTTTTCAGTTTATAAAATTAAGGAAGGTCGTGGTACTTAAAGCAGCTTAAGAAATACAGAAAATGTGCAAACACTAGAGCTAAAAAAAGAAATCGATCGGTTGATTTTACACTAGATCAACTATGATTGCTAACTGGTCCGTCGTAAAGTAAAAATCCAATCTTTTTTATCCATCACTGAATGCACCATACTGAGCCTAACAGGCTACGCTATAAACACTGTTGGTGTGGAAGTTGATAGTGAGGAAACAACTTGGTGTAGTGAGGTGTACATAATGAAGCTGGAACTAGCTTCCGGAAACCAAACTGTTTTGTACAGAGAGATGTCAGACGGTTATTAAGGCTCCTGCTTTTAAACAGGTGAGACTTCAGTATTTCAGACTTCAGTACTAAATAGGAAGCTGGATGTATTATAGCAAAGATGCTTTGTTTTATCTTTTTGAAGAGTCAAACTGTCACAGAGGATGTTGGATCAGGAAATGATGGCAGTCTTTTGGAATCTCAAAGTTAATGTAAGAGTTTACTTGCTCTACTGCAGGGCTGTCAACCTCCAGTCTTTGACGGCTGGTTTCCGGGAACTTATTGTCCCTCGTCCAAGGCGCCTGAATCAAATGGCTGAACGGTCTCCCCAGCATGCAGTCAAATACTAGAGAGTATTGCTAACATCCTAATTATTTAATTAAGGTGTGCTGAAGCTGAGCTGCATTTAAAAGTTGCAGCTCACTGGTCCCTAAGGACAGGAGTTTGACAACCTTGTTCTACAGGAAATACACACAGTGACTGCTGTTAGTTATGCTAAGTGTGATAATATGAGATGACATAGAGGGAAGTTTAAAATGTCAACCCTGAAGTCATTTAATTGTTCTAAAATAAAAGTGAAATCCTGTTCAACAGCAAAGCAGTGTAACCCTGAATGCTCTCACATACACACAGTGTGATGTCGCCTCTACTCCTAATATAAATAATTCATAATTACAGTAATCACAGAAAGGCTTCTTAAGGCTTTAATATAGTTATTATGTTAGTTATCTCACATAAGAGTAAGTCAGAGCTTTTTCCTCTTAATATAAAGTTGGACACAGCTGTAATCTGTTGTAAAGTTGAAGAGATATGCTACAATTATTATTTTTTTAATTAATTTGGTTGAGTTTCACTAATAGACACCTCTGTCCTTTAACCTGGAGGATTTTATTGTATTTATAGGATTTTAAACTTAACTTTGGGCTGTTTGATAAAGAAAATACAGTTTTATTTTACTGTAAACACTTTTGTATTAAATACAAGTAAAATATCAACCTATCTACCATATTGAAAGCAATATTTTCTCATAATAATTGTAAAAGAGAAATCAAAATGACCCAGAAATTGGTTCTACAGGTCAGAGTTTTACAAACTCGGGTCATCAGATATTGGTTAGGTCTCTAATAGATGCACTTCTGAACAACCCTGCATTTAATAAAACCAACTAAGATAATATCTGTGTATTGATTTGATGACTGAAACTGAAGCATGTGACAATTTACAAATGATTTCTTGTGGAAAGAGTAATACATTTATTCTTAAAAACAACAACTTACAGCCATCATGTAATGTCCATATAAGGACAGGATGCAGATGGACAAAATCAAATGAAAAAATAAAAACCAAAATATGTTTGATGGAGCACTGTGTCATTCGTTCAACATACATCTAAGATGTTCAATACTTTCTGTTCAATATTTAAATTTTTACTGTGTGTATAGCTGTATGTTAAGAAAAGTTAAGTGACAGCTAATTCTCATATGCAAAGAACACAAGCTCTGTCCTTATGTGGGAAAATGTTCTCAGAAATGCACTGACCCATTTAGATTTTCTTGTTCAGCCTAGGATAGAGAAGGGCAAGGGGTCAAGAAACTTCCTCACAAAAAAGCTGAGTAATAATACTAAAACACAGCCAGGTTTTACCCAAACAACTCTTCTTAAATTCCATTACCCTTTTTTTCTTTACTTTTATAATCTCTAGGAAAAAAAAAAAAAAATCACACATTACATCGAGAAATAAAACCAGACATTATCTCAAACATCACAAAACAAAACAGCTTTTACTGCGTCTCCAACATCAATCAGATTCCTTCATCCTGAAATGCCTCTTCTCTAATAGAAGTGCAGTGTTGGGAGTCAGACAGCGTTACCGAAACAAGAAAAACTTGGAGAACCCAATGGGAGAGAAAGGATGAATCATTTTCTGGCTTGCAGTTTACAGGGAATTCACCATCAATTGAAAAGTAATTTTCTGATTGACAACATTGTGAAATATCAGAGTGAATGAACAAAAAGTACTCTTATACTCAGACATAAGAAGATGGCATAGAAGGGTTTAGCCTTAAATGTATCGCTTTATTTCATCTTTTTAGATTCAGTGTTTAGATTTTCATTATTTATATACAAACATGCAATTTAAAACATTTATGTTAAACAATAGAGCCTTTATAGTTTATGTTTTATGTACAAGAAGCTGTCTTGAAAGGAGCAGCGAATAAGCAAGAACGCCAATAAACCTTCAGATTATTTCTAAAGATTTCCCCCCTGGGTGCTGCCGGCCTCTTTGAACACGTAGAGAAGACTCCCTTGAAGCCAAACCCTAAAAATTGCTGAAATGAAAAGTTGCACTCTGAAACCATCACATCCTTCCTTGCTCTGCAGCTGACGCATCCGTTTATGAGTCCCTGTGCACCAGCTGTGAACACACGACCAGGTGAATCAGCCTTCCTGCGCCACGGTTCCAGGGGCTGGTTTTGACAGGAACACATAAATATTCATGAACGCCATGACAAATACTGAAAGGGAACTGAGAGTTCACCAATGGCACTGGATTGGCTGGCAGTGTGGAAAAAAACAAAACAAAAACAGGAAAGAGATACAAACAGACCTAATTACAGCTCATGTTCACATTAGTCAGTCAGTGACGTCCAAAAAGGACTTGGCTTATTTTTTTAGCCACAGAGCATAAACATTATTCAAATATATTAGTCAGTTTTAAGGGGAAATTTCAAAAGTATTTACACTGTTTAAACTTTTTCACATTTTGTTACATCCCAGCTACACATCAGTGGGATTTCATGTGATATACCAAAAGAAAATAGGGTAAAAATTATTACATGGATGAACAATGATACATGGTATACATATCTTTTCTGAAATAATAATCTGAAAAGTGCGGTGTGCATTTGTATTTAGCCCTCTTTAGACAGAATTAAATAAAATCCAGTGCAATGATGACCTTCGAAAGTCACCTAAATTATACAAGGACTTAACCTCTGTGTAATTTAACCTTAGTATAAATACAGCGGTCCTAAAAAGCCAAGCAAAAAGAGCTTTAATCAAAATCAGTCCAGAAGCTCACAATTACTTTGGAAGAACTCTAGTCAGATGAGACTAAAGTGAACCTTTCTGGCCTACATGCAAAATGCTATGAGGAGTGGAAAACTAACACTGCATGTAACACTGAACACAACATCCCCACCACACATCAGAACATGGTGATGGCAGTATTATGTTGAGGGGATGATTTTCTTTAGCAGACACACCGAAGCTGAAAACAAAGTTGAGCGTTTTGGCTAGGGATGCTCCGATCAGGCTTTTTGCTGCGGATTCCGATACCGATCATCCATGAGTTCCGATCATTGCCGATCACATGGATTGGCAGTAAATTTTTCAATTTAGCTATAAGGACTACTGGCTACATGATGTGGAAAAAAGGAACCATAGAATCACCTTAATTTAGATGAAAAACTTGTTTTTAGTTACTTTTTCAAAATACAAAATGCAAAAAACTTGTAGGCACAATGCAGCAAATATTCAGCGAAAAGGACAACTGAAAAACCTGCTATCAGTAATGCAATCTTTAACAGAGTTAAATCATTAAGCCTCTAGGCGAATAATGCAGTAAGTCAAATAAATCTCACATTGCCTAAATCAAATTATGTCAAGTAAAAAAGGAATTGTTCAAAGGCAGGTTGCATTCAAATAAACTGTCATGAGTGTATGAGCAAACTGTTGTGGATTGTCAGAAAAAAACTAAATGTTTACCTTTCTTATAATTTACTAAACAAATCAATACAATGGGTCTGTTGCTTCATATATAAAATAAAATAGCCAATTTGCAACTTAAACAACATTAACATGGTCTTAAAGATCTTGAAACAGAAAAACAGCACAAGTAAAATTAAAGTGCATTAAAGAGATGGGTGGCTCTGAGAGGTAGATTATCATCTCTGATGGTGTTGGACTGTCGGTGTGAGCCTGTTGCGGGGTTTCTTCTGCCAGGATCTCACCGAATATTAAAGACAAAGATCCTGGTTGTGGCACTTTCTCTGCTGGCTCCCCTGTGCTGTTAGCTTCAGGTTCTTGGTTTGGATCCCTCTGAGCGGCTTCTGTCATCGGACCAAGAAGCAGTTTGTGTGTTTTGGTCTTGAGTACTTCAGAATAAAATCTGTCTTTGTACCTTTAGGGGAGGGGGTCACATTCATTTTCAGGCCAGTTGAGAATAAAAAATTTAACTATGTTGCTTTTATAATTTCTATAATGCTTTTTTTAATCCATCATTATTTGATGATGATTAGCTCACCTTGGGTCTATGACTGTTGCCAAACATCTTCAATGTCAGCAAATCTTTTGGTGACAGCTTCCTGCAACGTGTCCTTAGTTGTCTTCAAACCATGATCTGCTGCAGTCTCTTTGGTTAGAAGACGCTTTAAAACCATCACAGAGGGTATGACATCAGCAGCAGATGCGGTTGAAGAGCATATTTCCTTAGACAGCTCTTCAAAAGGTTCCAGCAGTGTTGTCATGTTTTCAATCAATTTCCACTGAGAAGATGTAAAGATTGCAGGTAGCTCAAAGTCAGCTGCATAAACGCCCAATACTTGTTTTGCTCAAGGAGACTGTGGAGCATATAATAAGTGCTATTCCACCTAGTGCTGACATCTTGCTGCAGTCTTTTGGTGGGCTGGCTGAGTTGTTTCTGTACACTCTGAAGTCTTGCATACGCTAATGGGGAGTGCCTGAAGTGCCCCACAATGCGTCTCCCTTTGGCAATAATGTCACTTACACTGCGCTGTGACAACACTGCCTCATGGATGGCCAGCTGCAGGGTGTGTGCCATACACCCCAAACTTGGTAAACCAGCATCTGTCATAGCTTTCACCATGTTTCTGGCATTATCTCTCATTATCACGTGTATCTTGTCTTTTGGAATATGCCATGTTTGAAACATTTTCTCAAATGTGGTGGCTAAAGCTACAGCAGTATGGGAAGCAGAAAACTCCTGGGCATGCAGAACAGCTTTATGAAGTTGAAAATCCGAATCAATCCAGTGAGCTGTTAAATTTAGCATCGACACAAGACTGACGTCCGAGCTCCATATATCACTCGTGAAACTTAAAGAGGATGAGATGCCTTCTTTAAGGAGATGTTGGACGTGAGAGTACACTGTCTGGTGGAGCTCGGGCAGGGCTACATCTCTGAAGTACTTACGTCCCGGTGACGCCCAGCGGGGTCCAAGCGTGAGAGCAGTCGGCGGAACCCAGCGTCTTCCACCACGGAGAAAGGCTGGTCATCTAGCCCGATGAATTCAACTATTTTTTGGGTTATTTCCTTAGCCTTCTCACTGTCACGCTCATACGAGCGAGTGTTGGCAATGGTGGGGTGCGTTAACTGCTGTCTGACTGCTCCGGTTGTCTTCTTTTCATTCTCTGCAGTGAGCCTCGAAAACTCACCATACTCTGCCAAGTGCTTGTTCTTTAACTGTCGTATTAAATTTGTTGTGTTGAAGCATTTTGACGTGCTTCCCCCTCGAGGTATTTTACCGTTGCGTGTGTTGCAGGACGCAAACTTCACATCACTCTCACAGACCGTATAAAAGCTCCATACAGCCGACATGTTTGTTTAGGATTTGCCGCCGCGCGCTTGCGCAGTTTGTAGGACATTGGGAGCTACACTACACTGCAAAGTATGAGGTACATGTGGTCGGGTTCTGTAATGAAAGACACTGATCGGCACACGTCGATTACATACTTTTTAACGGAAATCGGCAGATAATGATCGGTGGCCGATTGATCGGGACACCACTAGTTTTGGCCGACACTGCAAAGCCATGTGCCATCCTGGCAAACATGGTGGGATGCTTTTCTTTAGAAGCTGGTCAGAGTTGATGGAGAAGATGGCTGGAGCTAAATTAAGAGCAATCCTGAAGAAAACCTACTGGAGGCTGGAGGGGGTGTTAAACCTCGCACATAGAGAACAACCCTAAACAGTGTGTGCTACAATGACCTTGTCAAAGTTCACACCTAGATCCGACTTGAAAGTCAATGTTTACAGACACTCTCCATCCAATCTGACAGAGCTCAAGCTATTTTGCAAAGAATAGGCAAAAAGTTTAACATATAGATGTGTAAAGATGGTAGAAACTTACTTAGAAGGACCTGCAGCTGTACCTGCAGTGAGAGGTGTTTCTACAGTGTTGACTAAATACAAATGCTTGCCACACCTTTCCTTCCACATCATAATTATACGCTAGTTTATGGAAAACACCAATAAAACACAATGAAGTTTATGACTGCAGTGTGTTGCTGTAAGCTGTTTTGCATTACAGCAGATAAATGGCAGCAGCTATTTCATGTGTCCCAGTCAAGCCCCTGAGGCTGAAGAATATACTCAAAACATTTAAGGTATGGTGTGTTATGAGGGCTTGAGTCAAGGTTTGTTTGTTGCTACATCACCATAGCACTTGTTAGGAATAATCTTTATTAATATGCTTATAGCTGTTTTTCCCATTTATACCATAGTGAGGTAAAGTATAAGTTCTAATGTTTCCCTTTTGTTACAATAGGATAAGAAGCTCATAGACATACAGTACAAGGATAAATGGCCCAAGGTTTGTCATGAACAACTTGAGGCTGGGGCACTGGGTTTGATAGTGGAGCAGCCGGTATAACTGGGTTGATTAGAAAGCCACAGCACACTTCGATTAGGGATGGACACCCACTACTACACAATCTAACAGATAGACACCACAATGGTGACACATAGTCTACTGATAATCACGGAGGGAGGGCACATACATTGCATTGAAGTGCCAGATATGAAACTACATGTGACCTTCTATCGAGGCTCTTCGTCATCCTTTTACAAACTGCGACGGTCCGAGACGGGAGCCTCAGCGCTGATCTCTGTAATCATTCCTCTGCCTTAACTTAGATTAAAGGAGCTAAAAGTTAGAAACTGGTTGAGAGTCGTTCCTTTAAGAGTCTTTAGATAGAGTGGTGACTGTTTCCGGGCAGAACATTATTCGGGTCAATGAAGCCGTTAGTAACAATAGACAAGACAAACAACATCTCCTGGCATGTTTGCACCAACAGAAGACAGCACAGATTCAAATCCACAAATGTTCCTCAGTTCTCTTTGTTATAATCTTATCAGTGAAGGAGTCAGGAAGAGACCGTTGGCAGACTACACTTCCCTCCTTTGTTTATAGGACCCACATGGTTAAGTTCAACCTTTTCCTTTAGTGTTAAACTTAAGCAGACCAAGTTTACTTTTAGATTTAATCCCACGGGCCTTTTCTCCACACAATCCTGTGGCAAGGTTGAAGTGAAGAATAACAGTAACACAATAGTGAAGAAACATAATTTAAATCTAAATTTAGATCAATGTCACATCTAAAATACAGTAGCCTGCAGTTCCAACCACATACAAATACTGTTTTACTTTAATTCCTGCTGTTGCTGGTTTGCCCAGTCGTTACTGAAGAATCTGTCTCTAATCAAATAATTGTCAGTGGCAGATACAGAGAGATGCATAGCTGTTATAAGTGATTTCCTTTATATGCGTCTGTTTTCGTGACTACAATGACTGAAAGAGATTTATGTGACAGATGTCTGGGTTAGGGTCTGCGCTAAAACATTGAGAGAGAAAACAAACAGTCAGGAAGGCTGAGAAAAAGGGGGCTGACATCTCATCACAAGCCATCAGCCGCCACCGTATGCCTGCTCCCTTCTGTTCTGTTCTCTTTGCTCGCTTCCCTGATTAATGTTTCAGTGCAGTCTTGTGCTGCTATGCACATTGTGATGAAATCTTACATTAAAAAAAAAACCAGAAATTGTGATATTTTAGTCCTGTGGAAGGAGAGAAATTATTCAAAAGATGCAACTGTGGCATGAAATCAAGAGATTTGTTTTTTCTTTTTAAACAAACCAGCATGTGAGCCATTTTGCTTTGGTATGCATTGTCCATGCATATGGACACATACATGTGAGGAAGTAATCTGGTGGTCTCCCAGGGGAGCCAGTCATATCTCAGCGGAACTGCATCAGCTTAGTGCATAACGTGATCTACATTCCCTGAAGCATGAGAGACAAATGCCCACGACAGAGAGATGAGCCAATTAACGGCCGACTATGGCTTAAAATGCCTCTGTGGGTTAAAAACTGCATCTGGCATTGTTCTTTATGCACTATTGGATTGATGATAGTTTAACTAAACCGCTTTCATTTATAATAGAGTTGTTTGTTGCCCTAATGCCCTCGCTTTTGGTGTGAACTTCAGCAGAAAGGAGGCTTGATGCGAGGCATCCTGACCTTTGAGCGGTGCACTTCCCCATCATCGTCCTCACCACCAACTCCAAGGATCTTCCGGCTCTTTAGACGGCTTATCAGGTCTGTCTGACTGTGCTTCTTCATTAGGGGAGGATGAGTTTTAGATGCCATGGTGCACACCTGAAACACAAGAGGAAACAACAGACATGGTTGGTACTGTTGGTGGGGAAAAAAAAGGGAGAACCAATGGCCTAGTAAGGAACTAGAATCTACCAATCTACAAGTAATAGTAATACCCTTGTGGACTTGACTTACGTAACACAATTACATAATACAACTCTTATAAATACAAGCAAGTCTCCTAAATCAAGGAAGAAGCAGGGCAGACAGAATACGCGGTTGCAAATATGTGTGATACTGACACACACATAGAAATACACACAGAAGTATATGTATATATACTCTGCTTGGCCAAAAAAAAAGTCGCCACCAAAAAAAAGGTCACACACTCTATAATATTTTGTTGGACCGCCTTTAGCTTTGATTATATATATATATATATATATATATATATATATATATACACACACACACACGCTGCTCAAAAAAATAAAGGGAACACTCAAATAACACATCCTAGATCCAAATGAATGAAATATTCTCATTGAACACTTTGTTCTGTACAAAGTTGAATGTGTTGACAACAAAATCACACAAAAATCATCATTGGGAATCAAATTTATTAACCAATGGAGGCCTGGATTTGGAGTCACACGCAAAATTAAAGTGGAAAAACACACTAGAGGTTGATCCAACTTTGATGTAATGTCCTTAAAACAAGTCAAAATGAGGCTCAGTATTGTGTGTGGCCTCCATGTGTCTGTATGACCTCCCTACAACGCCTGGGCATGCTCCTGATGAGACGGTGGATGGTCTCCTGAGGGATCTCCTCCCAGACCTGGACTAAAGCATCTGGACAGTCTGTGGTGCAACATGACGTTAGTGGATGGAGCGAGACATGATGTCCTAGATGTGCTCAATCAGATTCAGGTCTGGGGAACGGGCGGGTCAGTCCATAGCTTCAACGTCTTCATCTTGCAGGAACTGCTGACACACTCCAGCCACATGAGGTCTAGCATTGTCCTGCATTAGGAGGAACCCAGGGCCAACCGTACCAGCATATGGTCTCACAAGGGGTCTGAGGATGTCATCTCAGTACCTAATGGCAGTCAGGCTTCCTCTGGTGAGCACATGGAGGGCCGCAATGACACCCCACACCATTACTGACCCACTGTCAAACAAGTCATGCTGAAGGATGTTGGAGGCAGCGGATCGCTCTCCACGGTGTCTCCAAACTCTGTCACGTCTGTCACATGTGCTCAGTGTGAACCTGCTTTCATCTGTGAAGAGCACAGGGCGCCAGTGGCGAATTTGCCAATCCTGGTGTTCTCTGGCAAATGCCAAGCGTCCTGCACAGTGTTGGGCTGTTAGCCCAACCCCCATTTGTGGACGTGGGGCCCTCATACCATCCTCATGGAGTCGGTTTCTAACCGTTTGTGCAGACACATGCACATTTGTGGCCTGTTGGAGGTCATTTTGCAGGGCTCTGGCAGTGCTCCTCCTGTTCCTACTAGCACAAAGGCCGAGGTAGCGGTCCTGCTGCTGGTTTGTCGCCTTCCTACGGCCTCTTCCACGTCTCCTGGTGTACTGGCCTGTCTCCTGGTGGCGCCTTCTTGCCACAGCTCGCATTGATGTGCCATCCTGGATGAGCTGCACTACCTGAGCCACTTGTGTGGGTTGTAGAGTCCGTCTCATGCTACCACGAGTGTGAAAGCACCACCAACATTCAAAAGTGACCGAAACATCAGCCAGAAAGCATAGGTACTGAGAAGTGGTCAGTGGTCCCTACCTGCAGAACCACTCCTTTATTGAGTGTGTCTTGCCCCAAGATTTCCCCCTGTTGTCTATTCTATTTGCACAACAACATGTGAAATTGATTGTCAATCAGTGTTGCTTTCTAAGTGGAATTAAACATTAAATCCCAGCTAAAAAGCTCCACTGCAAAAATAACAAGCGGTAGTTTCAACTGCTTATTCAGTCGGGTAAAAGTTTACAAGGAATTCCTTTGAGGCTTGCCTTACTGTTACTACAGTGACACTGTTGAGAAGCATAAACAGTGACTTTTGGATTCAGCAGGTACAAGCAATAGTTCCACTAAGAGAGAAACCATGCTGACTCAATAAGTTGCATCATAATTAAGGGGAGGCTAAAACGCATGTGCCAGCATGAGTGATCTCATGCACATGAAGGGACAGCCAAAAATTGATGGCTACACCACAGGATAGTGGTCTTGAGAAGAAAAACAAGGGCAGTTATTGAACTTTACTTCCAGGGACAAGGACAATGTTTTCACGTCAGGAAGGAAATAACTGTTAGCATTCAGATAAAACAGCTTAATGTGTTATAATTCACACAAAAACAACAAAAATACTTGAACATGTTTTATCAATACTAGTTGAAAATGCAAAACTTTCTATTGTTGCATGTGAGTGACAACTTGATGCCTTTAACTTTCATACCGCTATTAACTGCACACCACTGGAAATCTGGCCTGCATGCAAGATAAGAGCTCTTCACCATATCTACATTCAATTAAGAAGAACATAAGGAAAATACTGATGATGAGGAAAAAAGCTAAGAAATAATAAATTCCTGTAAGCAGACGGACATAATTAAGATTCATCAGAGACTTTGTTCTCCATCCCTGCTGGATGTGAATACATTCACAGGGAAAACTATTACAATCAAAGTGCTCTTCATTGTCATGTACATTTAGGGCATAATTATGCTGGTTGATAATGGACTCTAGAGATGGCTGTGAGGGTCTAATTCCTCAAATGAGCCTCAACAAAATCTGCCATTCCAAACTGAGTAGTAGTTCAAATTCCAAGATGATTTTTCTTACCCTGGGGAATCAGGAAAGCCACGATTGATTTAAGACAAAGCCATAAATCAGGGCCTCTCATAGTTCATGATCAAAGGTCTAAATCTGATTTCTAGATAAGGTCAGAGGTCCAGAACAACTAGTGATGAGCAAATTCCTTTTATTGAAATTGTTTACCATTTACAGGGAAATTTAATGGTGCTTTAGGCCCACAACTGTGTGTTGTTAGCCTAATTCACTCTAATTTCTGACAATAACACTTAATGGGCATTCTAAATTTATAGTGTCTCAGTCTAAATGTGATTAATTACTTATCATACCCTAATAAATTGTATTTGTTGAAACACAAGAATAAACAAAACAAATAACCAAACCTAAAATTTTTATATAAAAAAAACAAATTTTTTCAGATATAGGCTTAAACTTTCCACTCAATGTCAGCTGTATTACATGTTCTGCAATAGTATTGTGACTGTGCTCTTACAACCTCATTTCCTAAGAATGTAATTCAGGATGTTTGGTTGGATTTTTGTCTGGTAGGGGCAGATCTTTTGCACCCCCACTAGGCCTGCAAAATGTGTGTGTGTGCAATATGCAAGAACTGTCTTGACTGCAATAAGTGTCAGCTAATTATTTAAGTAACATGCATTCAGGTTCTTCTCTATGTTGTAATATATTTGGTGATACTAGTTGTTTAATGCAACATTAAAACATTTCTGAAGGTAAAAAGATGGTGAGGTGGTCAAGTCTTTAGGAAAAAACTAAGTTGTGTCAGGGTGTGACATTTTTGGACTTTGTTTAGATATTTTAGGTTTTGTAATCATGATTGTTTAGTTCTTTTGCTCTCTCTACCGCCTCCTAATGTTTTGTTGTTTTCTCTCCTTTTTCATTCTTAGTTTTCTTAATGGTTGCTTTCTTATTACATTGTGTGTCATTGTTATTGTTGATTATTATTATTATTATAGTTCTTTGTCTTCCTTGGATTCTCTAGTTTAGTTTCTCATTTAGTATCCCTGTGTTTATTTATGTTAGGTATTTGTTCTCTCTCCTAGTTTAGTTTCTATAGTTTCAGCCTCCCTTAAAGGTTAGCTTTAGTTATTGTTTACTTTTGTTTTGCACATATTCTTGTTCTCACATTCTGTTTCCTTTCCAGTTTCTTCAGTAAGTGTTTGGTTTAGGTTTTGTTTATTACGGTCGAGGTTTTTCTTTATGGGTTCTTTGTTAATTATTTAGGTTTTGGTGTTTCTTCTATTCCTTCTAGTTTCTCAGTTTAATTTAGTTAATCATTATTCTAGGTTCTTATGTTTCTTTTGGTTGTTTATCTTCATCCATAGTTTTGCTTAGATCTGTTTTCCCCGAGTTTGTTTTTTCAGTCCTTTACTTATAGTTTTGTAGTCAGGTTCCTTTTGGTTATGTTATTGTCTAGCTCCTCTCGTGTTCCCTTTGTTTTCTGTTCGGTCACCGTAGCAACTATTCACATCCCCTCAGTTCTCTACAACCTGGTCCACACCTGACTTCCATCTCCCCTGATTTCCTGCCTCTCAGTCTCATTGGTCCATAATCCACTTCCCTCTGTTTATAAGCTCACTGGTTTTGTTTGTTCTTCGCTGGCTCCTCCCGTTCATTACCCTCGACTATGTTCTTCGTATAACCATGTTCCTGCAGAGTATACTTTCGTAAGTTTTTGGATTTTCGACTTATTGTTTGTTTCTGCAGTGCTGTGCTTTGTTTTTCGAAATCCTTGGAATAAAGATTGAAGACTTTTACAACATGCTGCTGCCAAGCTCTTGTCTGCGCTTTGGTCAACCTGAATCTCAGAACACGACAAGTTGTTATGATGGCCAAGCAGCAACTTTATTAAAACCTTGTTGCAATGGATATCGAGCATTTTCTTTCATTTTTTGTATGGAGTAACTACTCATTATCAAGGGTCTATGCTTGCTATGAACCAAAAGCAGAACGTTTACTAACAGATTATCACAATATTCAATAATATTATTGCATATTGTGGAGGGCTAACCCCCAGTCAAGGATATTAGAGGCTGCAAAGCTGAGGACAAAATTAGTAGAACAAAAATGAAAAAAATATTCTTTTGTGAAAACACAGATTTGTAAAATTGCTTTGTGATTGCTAAAATGGAAGGCTCTAAGTGATTCTAAATGAAGAGATAATTGGAGCAGTTTTCTCCCAAACAAATGTCAGTCTGAAGCACAGATGACCTATCCCCCGATTGCTTTTATTATATTGCATTATGTTCTGGAAACTGATAATTCATTGTGAATCAATTGCCAAACCACTGCTAAATAAACAGGTTGTTGATTCTGTACTTTAAAACCTCTTTTGATATTGTAAACTCACCAGCTGTCCCCTTGTCACAGGTAAAAGGGGAAATAATCTCCTCTTTCATCACCATATCAAAGGGCTTATCTAGGGTTATGGGTTGTATGTGATCCCCAGAAATCATTCAAAATTCCAGCAAAGACTTTTCTGATTGTACATTCCCATTCAAAAATGCTGTTCACAATTGTCACTTTAAGTGGTAGAACCCAACATTGATTACACATTACAAATACCCTTGCATGCTGTCTCTCTCCATCAGTGTCCCCACCAGTGCTTCTTGACTTGCAAGAGTAATGCTGATACAGTTGCCTAGCAACTGCCAAAGGACCAATTGCCTCTTCTGAACTGAAAGCCCTTTCATGATTAAAACCACCTTTGACAAAGGTGTGTCCGTGTTAAGGGGCCACTACTGACCCCAGGGCATTTTAGCTGACATCCTTGAAAAGATCAAAAAAAACCAAAACAAACAAACTTCAGATTCTCAGAGAGATTTCGTGTGAGAACTGAAAACTTGAAAAGAGACTGAACCTCAAACATCTTAAGTGTGTTACAGACGTTATCGTCTAGAAAAAAGCAAGAACAATATGAGCAGCAGGCCATACTGCCTTGGTTCCTTTTTCAACATTTGTGACTGAGTATGTGCTGCAGAGAAGAGAATCTGTTAAACACATGAGGAAGATATTGTGGGAAAGGTGTGAACTCCCTGAGAGATTTTTGGCTAGCAACCATAAAGATGCTCTACAAAAATGATTGTATTTTAGGAACAAAGCTGTGTGTGGAAGAACAACTGTGATCAAACGTGCTACTCTAAATAAGAGGGAGGACTGAGAGACCTTGTTACGCTACACCTCCCCCCCCCCCAATAAACAACAGGACAAAGTCAGTAAATACTCCCACTACCAGGTCTGGGATATTAAACAGCACCTTATGGCAGAGAAACTAGCATGTCCATTTCTATTAAAGTGCCTATTTTTTACCAACTTAATTAGGTAATACTTCTTTCATGGATAATTATAATAATTATAACTTTTTAATCGCCCAGACAAATAGTTGTGTTCCAGCAGGGCAAACTGTAACCTTAAGGTTAAAGGATGTGGCCTGTCCTTGTAGAATCAGATCAGACATCACTGACCTTTATTCAATTCCAGATGCTGCATGAGTGTTTGTGTCAGAGACATAATTTCCTTGTGCCAAGATTACTAATCCTACCAACTGCTTTGATACTAAACTGGGTTACAATTTCCCATAAAATGCAAATGTTAACTCAACCTTTTAATGTACAGACCTTTTCACCAAATGCAACACTTTTTAAAGATCAAATTAGCATTTATTGCACAGGAAAAAAAAGGTCTTAAACCTCTGAATGGATTGCAAAGATAAGGTCTCGGGGGACATAATGATATGGTGACGTGCTTCCATCACAGGGTCAGTGTTTACCTTTGTCCACAACACTTCACTTCAGGCTAAATGCCAACTGTCAGGAAGAGGGGAAACTAACAATGATGTTTAAATGAGTGGTAACGGAACATAGTTTCTTTCAAGTAAACATGTTTTGCTGGCAAACAAAACCAAATAGAGAAAACTTATACAATTCCTGGCACTATTGCTGTGTGGCTTTCATAATACCTAAAAATATTTTTGTTGCTCTGCAAAATTATAAAAAAAAAAAATGCATTTAATTATAATTTTAGTTAAACGTTTCAGAACAAATATTTAGGTTACTTTGAAAGATAATTAGTAGTACGACCATCTTATTACTGCATATGTAACTTTTGTCTACATGTCTTATAATATAAATTCATATGTAATTTAGTAGTTTGCAGAAATAGCATCACCAAGCAGAGAGCCCAATGCTAAATAATTCAATCGAGTGCACCTTGCAACATACAACATAATGCATTGTGTCTGTTCTTAATTTAAAGACTTTATTATTAAAATGCCATGTTCTGAGCATTGAATTGAGTTTCTTTTTTTTACATGTATTGACATTTAGAATGCATTTAAAAATGTGCAATAAATGTTTTTTTGGGTTTTTTTAAGTTCATCACCCTTGTTTACTGATGTATGTTAATTTACTAAGAGTATTTCTTGATTGATTAATCGGAAAAGAAATTACTCCACTACTACAATAATTGATAGCTGCAGCCCTAGTCTGAACTGATGAAGATACATTCATTTCAGCTTGCTCAATGTTTAAAGTGGCTCGAAAAGCAGGGTAGTTGGATCTTTCTTTTGAATAATTCAGCTAGAAATTCTTGACCACTTGGAGACACAAAGACATTGTAGCAAGTTAAAAAAAACATTTTTTTTACCCACCACACATCTAACAAATATGAGAATTAGTTATTTTATAACCAATTCTCATAATGGGTATTGTGATATTAGCTTTGACATTTATCTCCATGGCTAATAACTATCTAGCAATCTAAGAGTTGGACTCCTTTTGTAAGGAGAAAAATATGGTAGTCATTAATAAAAGATAATAACTTTACGGGTATTAGGCTTCACCACAGCAGCTTCACAACAGACAAGTCAGCACTGTGAATACATGCGCATGAATACATTAATTCAGATGTACAGTTGAGGACAAAATCATACGCCCCCTATGAAAATTTTATAAGGGAGATGGAATTTTTAATCCAGCCTTTTCAAACATTCTAGATTTATGTTACTGGTCTTATTTTACTTTGCTCACAGGAAGGAAATTACTTCCCAAAAGAGACAAAATAAACAGCCCCCAAGAAAACTGAACATTTTATTGAACAGGAGCTAAAACCACTGTTGTTCAATAATGCTCAAAGCTTATTGCTCAAGTTAAAACAGAGATTCCTCCCAATTTACACAAAGTATGAGAACTCCAGGAAGGCTTTGAGCTATCACATGAGAAAGTATCAAGCCAGAAACAAAATAGATGAGTTGAGAAAGAAAGTGTATGCTCACAATTATCATCCAGAAATACAAAGAGAGTCACGAAGCACAGAGGAAATTCGGCAGGGGAAGACAGTGGAAATGCAAAACCCATTGATTCTTAATAATCATTGCAATATTACTGCATGCAATAACACAATGCCAAATGACTGCTTGGACGCAATATTGGGTAGGCTATAATATTTCAACAGCTGTGCATTGAAGCTCTGCTTTCCAAAAATATAAAAGGGCCACTAGGATGGACGTTTGGTGTACATTATACCTTTAAATGACATAGACAAGTATCCAAAATCAGAAAGCTCAGGGAGAGTGGAATTGGTGTTTAGAAAACACAATATTCAACAACAAAAATTGCTATGTCCAGTATTGTATTGTGCACCCCTAGTAGGAAGCAAATGTTTCCAAAGAAAACTAGCGAGCAATGTTTTAAAAGACCCCAGAGCAACTACCAAGACACTAATGAATTTCTCAGCACTTAGGAAATACTTTGGAAGGGGGTGTTGTGGTAGTGCCTAACTCCAGCATTCAAACGTAAACCAAGGTAGGCTTAAAGACAACTAATAGAACAACTCTGGCATGATGTAACCCTGACAAAAAACTGCCAGATTTAACTCATTGGCTGCAGTTTAAAGTTCAGTCTTTAACAAAAGCCTTTGCCACTGAATCTTATGCAAAAGAGAAGTAGAGACACACGAGCATGCAGAACCTTTAATAAAATAGATCCTCTTCTTCGCCCACCACCTCACATTTACCCGATTGTGACGTCAATGAAGCCAAGAAGCCAAGGAACTAAGTAGATCAGAGAGGGTCATTATATTGTGTGAATGGAAGGATTGATCTTGTCTACATCTATCGAGGGACGCTTCAACTCAGACTTCATCCAGTCA
This sequence comes from Girardinichthys multiradiatus, assembly GCF_021462225.1. Classification (NCBI taxonomy): domain Eukaryota; kingdom Metazoa; phylum Chordata; class Actinopteri; order Cyprinodontiformes; family Goodeidae; genus Girardinichthys; species Girardinichthys multiradiatus. The sequence goes on along the minus strand of NC_061795.1, from coordinate 22,257,818 downwards.
CCTGAGGCAAGAGTTTTCTGCATGACAGATGCTGAATCTGGTGTAGTGTGAATTATAGATGAGGGTTAGTTTGTAGCACAAGGTAAGAGAAAAACAGATGAATGTGGAAAGTAGTTCCTGGGATAGCTGGTGAAGGGAGAAAGTGAATTTCTATTCAAAGTCAAAGGAGGCCAACAAAGAATGTTATGGAGTCTGCATGGAACACAAAAAAGGCCTGTAAACAAAGCTGAGCTGAATGATATTGCTCCTCAGTACTATCAATAGATTACTGTGCAGAACCAAACACATAATACTGTTAGATCATCCGTGGACAGTTGCTGTGGAATGAACTGGCTGTAATGATCACTGGGATTTCCAGTTGGCTCTCTAATTTTCAGTTGTTACATCACAGTGAGGAAATTTACTCTTTTAGCACTCTTTTAGTAGACTAAAGCCAAAACAGTCATTAAAGGGGTTTCCTACACCTTTTAAAATACTCTTAGGAAGTTAAAATAACAAAAAGCTTGGTCTCTCACCAGTAACTAACAATAGTAAAACAAAGAACAATTCTCAGCAGTAATTCTGCTGAAAAGTTTCCAAATTATTGGCATCACAACTGTATACTTTTCCTCCACAACAACAATTTCAGGCACCGTCCTAGTATGATCTCAGCTGTCGGGATTGTGGATAATCAGTAAGATTACAGCGTTATTGTCCAGCTGGGTCTCTGCTGACTCCCAGCAGGTCTCCTATAGTGCAGACAGTCTTCCAGCCCTGCTCCACATATTAAAACACTGCTTTATTAAAACTGTGTAGAAACAGTTTAATGAAACTGAAAAATTTTCTGAAATATAATTTTCAGTGTTCCAAATTCCTTTTAAATACAACAAAAAGCCAAAAGTAAAGAAATACATATGATAAGGCTCGTAAAGTGAAGCGCATAAGATGAGGACAAAAGTAAACAAGAGTCTCAGCAGGAATTACTTCCCACAGCAGAAAACCTGTCTAAACAGACTATGACAGTCATGTAAACAGTCTTATTTTCAGTTCAGTTTATTATTCTGGCTGCAAGTGAAAAACCTCCATCTCGGCACACGAACAGCGAGGTACTTATAACTTACATATACCTTGAACTTCATCTGCCATTTTTAGCACAGTGTACAGAGAAATGGGAAAATCTGGGCAACCTCCAAGAAAATAACCATTCTCTGGAATTTTTAAGTGGTTTCAAGACAAAATGATCTATATAAAACTTCGTGAAAATGTGGAAAACCATTGTCCGAGAGAGTGTGTGTGTAGGATCTTTTACGAAGATTAAAGAGATTCTCAATTCGTCCAACAGATGTTAATGAGCGGCATCACTAGGACACACAAGAAACTTGATGTTTGAAGTTAAAAATACTACTTTCTGGTTGGTGCTGTGAGCAATGACATATTTGGAGAAGAAAGGGTGAACATCTCAAGAAATGAAAGACTTTCCAACTGTTATGCCTGGGGGTGGACTTATCATACCACTTATATACCATTCACAGTACAAACATCATCACAGTAAAAAGGGTCAAGCTACTCCACAATTTAATTTCAGTTTGGGGAGAGATTAATTTACTATAGTGTCTAATGTTGTTTTTAGCCCCAAGCCTCTTTAAAGTGCTGCTAGATAGATTATTTGGAAACAATAGCAGAATAATCATTATTGTAGTGTGTTATGTGCACTCTGGTTGCATTTGTATCTTTGTAAGTGCTTTGGCAAACAAAAGTCCATAAACAGACTGTAAACTGATTGTTTTTTTCTTGCTGAGAGGGATGTTTAATTTATAACTGGCCTTAACAGGAACATATTCAGACAAATAAATCAAGTTGACATTATTTCTAATATCAACCTGTTATACAAGATATACAGTAAAAATAAATAGGTTAGATATGCAAAAACTGGCTAATTAGTGGAATCTGATTATTTTCAACTTGACTAGCTCTCACTGGTAACTGGATAGTTAGAAACCTAAAAATATATAATACGTGAATGCACCATAACTAAGCCCTACAAGTCTGAGGTAACAAAACTCTTTAATGTTAAGTTGTTACTGTGAAACGAACACTCAAAGTCAACTCTTTGCATTATCAGTGGAGTATTTTAAAAAAAGCTAGAGAAAGCACAGAGTTGCAAGAAGCAGTTTGAAAGGAAACTGGTTTCCATGTTGGCATTGTCGACTGTTGATTAGGCTCCAAGAGAAAGAGCAAGACTTTTGTCAGACAACAGGAAGGATGTTGTACACCAAAGGTGTTATCCTTTTGAGCTTTCAAATTGTCCTTTATGGTTCCATGGTTGCTTGCTTTGTTAAAGTTGGCATATTGTAATGATAATTGTGATTTGATATATTATGTGAACTATAGTTGCACAATATTAAATCACAATTATCATTGCAATAGATAGAGAAAATTAAAATCAACCAAAATTGCAATTGACAAGTCAGACCTCCAAGAAAACCAGGTCTGTTGAGCATTATTGTAGATGAAACAAGTGCAACTAAACAAATCTAACAAGGTTCCAGTGACAGTCTCTCACATTCCAGACAACCTTCCAGCTTTTATGTTTACATTGTCCTTTTATTTGTGCCCAATTGTACTAAAAAACTTGGGCCACAATTGTGACACACATTTAAAGACAGGAAACACCACTTTGTTCTCTCTTATTGCCGAGTGAGGTATTTCTCATTTGCAAATTTTGTCAAAGCTTACATGAATAAAGCATAACAACTAAAGAATATAAATGAAGTAAATCTATAGATAGATAAACTGAAACCTTTCAATAGCTTTGCTTTAGAACATAATTAGAAAAAAGTTTGCAATAATTGGTGTCTAGTAGTTCTGAATGCTTGAGTTATTTTAGAAAGCACTTCTATCTCCCATCTCTATTTTACTGGCAGATTTTTGTTCAAAACAGAAGCGATATTGTTCAGAAAGCAGCTTTCCTTGTTTGTTCACCAGAAACAAGTTCTGAAACAAGATACCAATTTCCACCTGTAGTATTTACTGCATCTACACATCGAACTGTTTAATATGTACCACAATGCTCCAAGCAGCCGCTCACAAGTACGACAGTGATAGTGTAGCATACTTAGCCGGATAGTGAACACGTAAATGCTCATGCAAGTTCGTCGTGTTTGACTCCTTTCATCAAGTTTAAAGCCAAAGTAATCCTAAATAGATGACTTTGTATTTTTTTGATAAGTAGTTCCTCTGTTTGTGTTCTAAATTGGCAAATCAATCTGTGGCTGTTTACATTGCTCCGCCCACAAGAAAATCTAAATGTCACCTGTGTGAATATATTGTCCATCGCCATTTGTTGGACTGATTAATGGCGGTTGGAAAAATTTTACATATCACCCTTAGTTTGCAGGCCAGTCAAGCACAGTAATACCATTGTCACTGAACCAGCTTTTGGTATCTTTGGCTGCGTTGACTATGGACTACAGAAAATACTAATAATGGACGGCCCCAGCAGAAGACATGGCACCTGAAATCATCACTGACTGAGGAACTTCAAAGCAACATGGATTCTGTGGTTCTCCACTCTTCCTCCAGACTTTGGGAATAAATATAGAACATACAAATAAAAACAAAGAGCAGTATGAACAACTGTTCATAAAGGGAAGGCCGGTTGCTAATGAGCAGTATGCTTATTTGTTTCCAGCAGAGTAGCTGACTACCCTGGCTGTGAGGTGTTTGTTGTGTATGTTTGATTTGAAAGGACTTTGGACCACTGAGCTACATTCCAGTTCATTTTTTTCTCGACCCAGGATGCTTCTGACATTGTCTCTGGATCAGGAGTGGCGCAACACAAGGAATTCAACATTTGTAGCCCTATCTACTATTCATCTGTGTGTGGTGGCTTTAGAGGCACTGACTCCAGCCTCACTCCCCTCCTTTTGAATGGATATTGCTTGACAGTCCTCTTAAGGTTCCAACTATCTCTGTTGCTGGTGCACCTTTTCCTACCACATCTTTTCCTTACACTCAACTTGTTTTGAACATGCTTGGATACAGCTCTCTGTGAACAAACAGCTTCTTTGGCAATGACCTTTTGTGGTTACCCTCCTTGTTGTCAGTAACTCTCTGCTGGACATGGGTCAAGTCAGCAGTCTTCCCCATGACTGTGTAGCGTACTGACCCAGACAGAGAGACCATTTTTTATTTTAATAGCTGATAAGGGTGTGACACCATGAATTTCCAATATTTATCTTAATCACAGTATTCAAATTTTCTGAGACACCGAATTTGGGTTTTTTATTCATTATAGTCATATTCATCAAAATTAGAAGAAATAAACACTTGAAATATTTCACTCTTGTAATGAATCTATTTCATATATAAAAGTTTCACTTTGTCAAATCAGATATGAAAAATATTGAACTTGTTTATATGTTCAGGGTTGCACTTACTGATTTTAAAATGTGAAACAGGTAGTCACAAATAGTGTCAGGATCTAATAATATCTTAATATAGTAATAATTTAATATATTTATGTGCTGCACAATATATTGCAAACTTACAATATGCATATCGCGACAAACTTCCTGATGAAAGTACCATGCATGTCTAAAATGTAAATTGGGTGACTTGTTTTTTACAGCATTCATTTGTTACCCATCGTTGCTTAACATAACCTTAAGGGTAAACTTTTTAAAGAAAATGAGAAAGTTAAACTGAACACCCTGGGAACCTTCACAGGACATTTATGTCTAGCCTTTAACTTGATCCCTACTTTCTCAGGTTGCCTTGTGTACCGAAGCTCTCACCTGGTTGCTAAGCAGCCATGCTCGATAATGGAGAGTGCTCACATAGGGTTTGGCTCATGTCGCCGTTCTGCTGGAATTAATTGCTTGGCAGAATGTCAAAATGAAATCCTTAAAATAACTGATAGGTTGTTATTTGTTCTGTTTAGTCTGCCATTTGGGAACATGTAGTTCATTTCATAGAATGTCAACACTCGCGCGTGTGGCCTCTCATTTTCTCCTCCTGAAGGCGTGAGGAAGTTCTGCCATGCTTATAATTCCCAGCTAAGCGAAGAAAATGGACACATGCAAATGCAGGTTTGGAGAGCGATAATCCCACTTCTATTGTCTATAGAATTTAAATGAGCCAACAAGGGCTGTCGCAGCAACAGCTAACAGCATCATGTGCAAATGGGAGTCCAGGTCAGCGTTTCATTATTAGGTCTGAAGACCCACGGATGTAGCGTGCAGCTGCAGTGCTGTTGCTTCACACTTGGTTTCACAAATGAGGCAGTACATGACAATGTATGCATAACAAAGACCTGCATGCAGATTTTAGAGCAGGAGTTCATACTCTCACATTGCAGTATGCATACATTGCTAATCAAAAGTATGCATACCCCTTTCCTTTCATGTTTTCACTTTATTTTACATTACAGCCAAAAATGTCAATGGATTTTATTGCTTATTTACATGACAGATCAACACAGAGTAGTGCATAATTGTGAGCTGGATGGAAAAGAAGATATGGTTCACATGAGGTTGTACCAATGAAAATCTGAAATGTGTGGCATGCTTTTGCATTCATTCCCATCTACTCTGACATCAAATAAAACCCAATGCAACCAATTGACTTCAGAAGTCACCTTTTTGGCAAATACAGTCTGTGTTTGTGTAATCCATTTGAAGTATTAACACTGTGCAGGCCTTAGAGGTTTGGTGGACAACATTAGACCTACAACACTTGGCCGTCCACCTAAACTGAAAGAACTGCAAAGATCCACAGCTCTGTTGGAAGAATTTGTCAAAAGGACAATTATTAGTTGAACACTCCACAAATCTGGCCTTTGGAAGAGTGGCAAGAATACGTCATTGATGAAAGAAAGCCATTAGAAATCTATTTTCAGTTTGCTACAAGCCAAGGAGAGGACACTGCAAATGTGGTAAAAGGCGGTATGGTCTGATGAGAGCAAAGTGAAAGTTTTTGGACCACATGCAAACAAAAAACTGTGGGGCAGGAAAACCAATTCTTACTCAGAACGCACAGCGAAACATGGTAGAGGTAGCACCATGATGTGAGCATAGGTTTGTTCAGAAAGTGGGAAATCTGGTCAGAGTTGATCGGAAGATGGTTGAAGCTAGAGGCAGGATAATCCTGGAAGAAAACCTGTAAGACTCTACAAAACACATACAGCCAGAGCTACAATGGAATAGTTTGGTTATATGTTTCAAACAGGAAAATAAAAGATATTGCTCAAACATATGATGAAGTAGATGGACTCATTTACAACAAAAACTGAGGTTGTCAGCATAGCATTCACCTATCTTTTCCAAAATCAACATCTAGTTGAATGCACAACTCGAGTGTATAACAGCGTTTCAAGATACACCGAAAGCCACCAGAGAAAATGTGCTGCTGTCTACTCTGTCCTATCTGTTTGGGTTGACCTCTTTCCACGCTAGAATTTTATCAGTTATTCAGGTGTTTTACACAGTTCAAACTAAAATGTATGTGTGTGTGATGTCGGCATGTGATAATGGTCAACTACCAAGTATCTCAACCAGCAGAAGAGAGTTGGCTCCATTGTCACAACAGGCACATCATACTTACACCACCGATCAAAAAGTTTTAGACACACTTTCTCATTTAATGGTTTTTATTTATTTTCATGACTATTTACATTGTATGTAGATTCTCATTGAAGGCATCAAAACTGAATGAACACATATGGAATCATGTTGCAAACGACAAATTTTAGTAGAACTTTAGGTATATTTTTTATTTTAGATTCCTTAAAGTAGACGCCCTGTGCTGTAATGACTGAAATATTAACCGTTGGCTGTCTCTCCATGAATGTCTGGGAAGTTCTTTCAAGACTCTTTGAAAAACCAGTTCAGGTGAACCCCTCATGAAGCTCATGGAGAGAATGTTGAGAGAGCAAAGCAGTAATCAAAGCAAAGGGTGGCTATTTGAAAAATCTAAAATATAAAAGTGTTTAGAGTTATTTTGCACTTTTTAATTTCATGTGTGTTCATTCATTCATTCATTTTGTTACCTTTGGTTAGAATCTACAATTTGAATAGTCATAAAAATAAGGAGACCCATTAAGTGAGAAAGTGTATCTAAAACGTCTGACCGTGTAGTCTGAGTCGGTTCCTTTAAATGAAGGCCGTTTTACAAGCAAGCAAACATTAAGTACGCATGCTTACACGGTTGCTAAAACAGGCTCAGTAGAACATTCAACAACAATCCTACCTTTCACTAATTTAATGTTTATCTAAAGCTTAGCTTAGAAATCCATTTGAAAGGCAAGTGTGATAAACTGCCGAAGCATGTATATTTTATTGTGTAGTCTGAATGAACTCAAACAGTTGTCAAGGTATGCAGGGTATTTTCTTTTCCCTAACAAGTTGCTTTGGAGGACTGATAAGATTCTTAAAAACATGACCAGAGGGGACTACATTTGCACTACTTCTGCCATTGCCCAGGCAAGCAAAGATATAAAATCACATCAAAAAGGGAAAAATCTTAACTGGGTGCTAGACTGTAAACGGATACATGTTTCACAGTTTGTCACGTTAGGACCTCAGACTTCAATGTTTTTTAATCAGGATTTTATGTGATATGCAAATGCAAAATAACACATAATTGTCAAGTGGAAGGGAAGGCAGTGGAAATGATACATGTTAAAAAATGTCTAATCATGATTAAATGGAAAGTGTCTCAACCAAAATTTTTAAGTCCTCCCACAGACTGGATCATTGGATTTACATCTGGACTTTGACTAGGCCCTTATTACACATGAATATTATGGAAGGGGAACTTTTGCCCCCCTAACAGGTTTTCCTTCAGTAATGCCCTGCATTTAGCAGGAAGTTTTCTACCACGCATATAATTGTATGTAGGGAAAAAAGTTCTTCAGCATGTTCGCTGTGTCCCCTACACAGCTCTCCTTAAATCAGCAAGTCAGATTCAGCAGAAAGCCAAATCTTTGTTTGTAGACTCTCTTTACTAAATTGTTGACCTCTGAAGGCAATTGGTTGCAATGGGTTTACCTAGCAGTATCAGACTACTGAAGGGCAAATACAAATGCATGCTACACTTTTCATGACTTAATGCATAGAAAATTTTTTTGAACATTTTAAAATCCAACACATTGAAATTGCAGTTTGTGAAATGAAGAAAATTGGCATGTATAGTTGGATGTGCTTTGCTAAAATCCTTTTTCAGCATTGCATCCATTTGTACCTCAAAGTACTTTTTTTGCTGCACTGCAGGAATAACAGAAGAGCTCTGAATATGATTATAATAGCAATTCCCACGATAATGATCTTAAAATATCCTGATGTGTGTGTAATTCCTGCGTGGAGAGCAGAGAGTTCTGAGGTTGTTCCCTTGAGATACGTTACATTTACTTTTACAAACTGAATGACATTCATCATTACAGCAGGTAGTAACATATTTTTAATCTCTGGAATATTGTTAACCCAATGAAGCTACAATGGAGAAATGGTCTAATGTTGACTATATTTTAATCTATGTCAAGCAGGAACTGGTACTGATGGTTTCTTTTGTGAAAAACAGGCCTCACAGTGACAGGCTAGATGGCAGGCGGCAGGAGCACAGCTCGAGTCACAGCTGAGGCGCAACTAACAGAGCCAGCGTGGACGCTCTAATCTCTTAACATGAGGGCTGGAATGAAAATGACAATGTTCCACAAACACAATGCATGAACATGTCACACCATCAGAGTAGCATGGACAATGTTTGGTGGTAATGTACAATTATTCTTTTCTTTACTTTAAGGCACATTTTGACTATGTTTTCCCCAAAATGTGTCCAAAAAGTCTTTCCCTCAGAAATTGGATTTATTGGCATGGCATCTGAAAGGTGGCCACTTTAACAGATGACTGTTCTGCACCTCACAGCACAGGAACAGAAAATGTGGAACAAAACAGAAAGAAATGATTAGAAACGTCGCATTTTCTTCTGACTTTATCAGCGCTAAAATAAATACTCTGCAACTCTGGGAACAAAATAAATAAAAGGAAACCATAGCTGTGATTCATTTCGACACAGGACCCTGATAAAGTAATATGGATTTAAAAACTTTCAGTAAACATTCATTAAATGTGCCATCTAGTACATTTACTGTTCTCAGTGATTGACTGAAGTCCTATTTATTTCTGTAAACACGATTTTCAGGGTTTTTTCAATCTTTACTAGAAAACCAGGATTTAATGTGCAATATTTTTTGTTCCTTTTCCTACAATAGTAAAAAAAAATGTACGAGAATTTAAATTAAGAATAAAATGAAACAAATGCAAGCTAAAAAATTCAAACACCATACAGACATAAAGCATCTTTACACCACTGACGCAACGATGTGAAAACTGATGCATCTAGATATAATCCCCAAAACTGCACATTTTCACAGATGCTCTACAAGGGCATTAGCATCTTGCACATGATGCTCTACAGACCACAGTCTTGCAGACACTTTAGAACCGTCTTGTGCAGAAATCTGAGGTGCAGGTAGCTCTTGGTTGTGTTGGTGCCACTGGTGGTCCTGTTGCTTCACTATGCAATGCAAAAGACAAATTATTGTGGATATCTGCTTAAGATATTAAAACTACAGTGCATTTGATGCAAGCTTCTTCATTCTGTATTTTTTTAACACTTGTAATTTTTGGTGATGGAGCCAGTTGCTGTCAGCCCTTTTCTAATCACTAACTTGTACCAAATTAGAACAGATCAACAACTCATCAACTAGCCAAGAACTAATTAGGTCTGGTCAAGTCATTGCTGCAACTTCAAGAGGAAAGCCAATATAGTCACAATAGTGTTAACGTTCACTGCTAGAAGGAAGAAATTTAATTGGTTGTGTTGGACTTTCAAACTTTGAACAAAGACCTCATTTTACAAAAACAACTAAACTCTACAGACATGACTGTAGAAGAAAAGCTGGTTAAGGACAATTTATTAATAAAAATATTTTTACTGATCGCGTTCTGATTTTTCCACCCATTCTTTTTTTAAACAGTTTGTCCTACTAAATGTAAACAGCTTGTGTTAAAACAGTTGCATGAAAGTGGACTGTTATTTGGATCACCCCAGAATGGGGAAGTAGATGCTGTTCTATTCTCTTGTGCATCTATTTTCTTTTACTTTCACAGACTTTAACGTCACTAGACTGCTTCATACGTGAGTGGTGGTGTCATCGCTTAATTTTTAAGTTTATTTAAATGAAAGAATCTTTCTTGAGTTTGGATAAACATTCTGAGACCGGCTCTACTTCAAGTCATTCCTGTCTCATCATATTTAGTTGTGTTTAAAAATGTTCTCCATCCTAAATGCTTTCAGATGTTTTTCTTTCAAGGCTATGGAGGGAAATTGTGTTGATATTGTGAATAAATGTAACATTAATTCAATTCAGTTTTATTTATATAGCGCCAATTCACAACACATGTTGTCTCAAGGCACTTCACAACAGTCAGGTTCATACATTCCAATTAATCCTAACCATTGAACAGTGCAGAAGATTCAGTTATTTATTCAAATTGGATAAAAAGTTTTTCTATCTAAGGAAACCCAGCAGATTGCATCCAGTCAGTGACTTGCAGCATTCACTCCTCCCGGATGAGCATGTAGAGACAGTGGACCGTCACTGGCGTTGACTTTGCAGCATCCCTCATACTGAGCATGCATGTAGCGACAGTGGAGAGGAAAAACTCCCTTTTTAACAGGAAGAAACCTCCAGCAGAACCAGGCTCAGTGTGAGCGGCCATCTGCCACGACCGACTGGGGGTTTGAGAGAACAGAGCAGAGACACAAAGAGAACAAAGAAGCACTGATCCAGGAGTACTTTCTATGGGAAGGAAAAGTAAATGTTAATGGATGTAGCTCCTTTAGTCATTTCATCTAGAAAGAAAGAACAGATAAACTCTGAGGCAGTTTTCAAGGTTAGAGTCTGAAAGAGAGCACATAGAGTTTGTTACAGTAGAAGCTCAGTCAGTAGCCATGTCTAGGAGAGAATTGGTTAAACACTAAAAGACAGCCATGTGAATCATCGGTAGAGGGTGAGCATTAAGTTGTTGCCCGCAGAAGCTTGGATGATGCCCCTCTCCAGAAAGGTGTCACAGGTAGACACAGAGCCAGGCCAGGTGTAGCTTCTAGGAAGAGAATAGAGAGAACAAAGTTAAAAGCTGAAATAACAGCAAATAATGGAAAATTGGAGAGTAGTGTGAGAATGTAACAAAGAGGGTGAAAGTGGTCATTATGTCCTCCAGCAGCCTAAGCCTATAGCAGCATAACTACACAGATAGTTTCAGTTCAGATGATTTAGTTAAACGGCGCTAATTTACAACAATGTCGTCTCAAGGAACCTCACAAAGGGTCCCACTGATGGTCATTGTTATACTAAAAACCACAAGGATTGGGATACCTCCCTCTGTCAGACTGATTATAACCATTGGAAAAGAGAAGGGGTCACACAGGTAGCAGAAATGGAGGGTGTGTTTGCACCTCAACCATAACTGAGCCGGTTTAAGCTAAACCTGACTCCCCCTTACTCCATCCAACAGGAAGGGAGGAAGGCTCCCTCCCTGATAAACTAAGCCACTAACTATAAGCTTTATCAAAAAGGAAAGTTTTAAGCCTAGCCTTAAAAGTAGACAGGGTGTCTGCCTCACGGACTAAAGCTGGGAGCTGGTTCCACAGGAGAGGAGCCTGATAACTAAAATATCTGCCTCCCATTCTACTTCTAGAGACTCTAGGAACCACCAGTAAACCTGCAGTCTGAGAACGAAGTGCTCTGTTAGGAACATATGGACAAATCAGATCTCTGATGTAAACATTACATTACACATTAAATAAATGTGTAATATTTTTGCAATATCACCTACCCTTACTACATATACTCAAAAATGTAACAGCTTTTGAAGAATATGTTATTATTATTAATTAAGAAACAAATATTACATTGACAAACCTAACAGTATCATTTGAGTTAATTAGACTGAACACTTTTTTATTATTTATTATTTAATGTTGTGTTTAATACAGTTGGGAGAAAAAAAAAAGAATTATTTTTTTAATCTTATAGCCATGACTTACACTAAGGGCTATGGAAAATGCAATTGTCAACTGCTGGTAACTATATATTTGTTCAGTTGTACTCGTACTCGTCGTCTTCCGCTTATCCGGGACCGGGTTGCGGGGACAGCAGACTCAGCAGAGACGCCCAGACGTCCCTCTCCCCAGACATTTCCTCCAGCTTCTTCGGGGGGAGCCCAAGGCATTCCCTGGCGAGCCGAGAGACATAGTCCCTCCCGCATATCCTGGGCCGTCCCCTGAGCCTCCTCCTGGTGGGACGTGCCTGGAACACCTCCGGAGGAAGGCGTCCAGGAGGCATCCGGTATAGATGCCCGAGCCACCTCAACTGGCTCCTCTCAATGTGGAGGAGCAGCGGCTCTACTCCGAGCCCCTCCCGGATGGCCGAGCTCCTCACCCTATCTCTAAGGGAGTGCCCGGCCACCCTACGGAGGAAGCTCATTTCAGAAGCTTGTATCCGGGATCTCGTTCTTTCGGTCATGACCCAAAGTTCATGGCCATAGGTGAGGGTAGGAACGTAGACCGACCGGTAAATTGAGAGCTTTGCTTTTCGGCTCAGCTCTCTCTTCACCACAACGGACCGGCACAGCGCCCCCATTACTGTGGTAGCCGCACCGATCTGTCTGTCGATCTCCCGTTCCATTCTTCCCTGACTCGTGAACAAGACCCCGAGATACTTAAACTCCTCCACTTGAGGCAGGAACTCCCCTCCAACCTGAAGAGGACAAGCCACCCTTTTCCGGTCGAGTACCATGGCCTCGGACTTGGAGGAGCTGATCCTCATCCCAGCCGCTTCACACTCGGCTGCGAGCCGCCACAGCACATGCTGTAGGTCTTGGCTAGAGGGGGCCAGCAGGACCACGTCATCCACAAAAAGAAGAGACGAAATCCACTGGTCCCCAAACCAGACCCCCTCCGGCCCTTGGCTGCGTCTAGTAATCCTGTCCATAAAAGTTATGAACAGGACCGGTGACAAAGGGCAGCCCTGCCGGAGTCCAACATGCACCGGGAACAGGTCCGACTTAGTGCCGGCAATGCGGACCAAACTCCTGCTCCGCTCGTACAGGGACCGGATGGCCCCTAATAAAGGGCCCCCGATTCCATACTCCAGGAGTATGGAATCGGGGGCCCCCACAGGGCATCACGAGGGACACAGTTGAATGCCTTCTCCAGGTCCACAAAACACATGTGAACCGGTTGGGCAAATTCCCATGAACCCTCGAGCACCCTGTAGAGGGTATAGAGCTGGTCCAGTGTTCCACGGCCGGGACAAAAACCACACTGCTCCTCCTGAAGCCGAGGTTCGACTATCGGTCGGACTCTCCTCTCCAATACCCTGGCGTAGGCCTTACCAGGGAGGCTGAGGAGTGTGATCCCCCTGTAGTTGGAACACACCCTCCGGTCCTCCTTCTTATGAAGGGGGACCACCACCCCAGTCTGCCAGTCCAGAGGCATTGTCCCCGACCGCCACGCAATGTTGAAGAGGCGTGTCAACCATGACAGCCCTACAACATCCAGAGACTTGTTCAGTTGTCTTTCACCTAAATTTAAATTCTAACTAATAAAGTTTCCTCAATTTATTATAAAATTCAAAACAATTCCAGGATTTCATATTATGGTGGGGAATAGAGGCAGAGTCTCTTTTAACACTATTCATTTCATACGTCAGCTGAATTTTAACCAAAACGTTTAATTTCCCTCAGCCGACACAGCGCAGATGTACCATTATTTAACCTTGCACATTTAACACGCCGCAACCTCAGCTATGTAAAAAATGTTGTTGCCTCCCAAAAGGCATATTACCACATAAAACTGGGATTGGTTTTAGTACAGCCATTTGCAGTTCTAACCCTTGTCCGATGTCATTACTTAACCTGAGTGCACACTGAATTGACTCTTCATCTCTTCATTGGCTGAAAGCATGAACTGCTGCATGCCCAGCAGTTCTGTGGATCTCGCGGAGCAGAGCGAGTAAAAACAGAGGAAACTGGTACTTAAATCAGCAGATGCTCAGCAGATGAAAAGGAGACAAGCAGCATGTCTGTTTTAGTGTCTGTGATAATGTCAGAAACATGATTAAAGCAAAGGTTGATGGTGGATTCTTCATAGCAAAGACCACATCTGACGCCTTCCAGCTGGTTTGGCACAAGGCGTTTCTCTTATAGCGCAGGATCACAGACACTGTGGCTAGTTGAGGCCAACTCATTGGCACTGATTTTAATAACTTTTAATGTTCCGGCAGTTGTGCAATACAGAGCTTTTTCAAAAGTGTTCACAACTTCTAAACCTTTTCACATTTTGTCACATTACCACCTCAGACTTGATTATAAATGATATACACTGCCAATGTGTAAGAACATACTAGGGTCAGAAGACACCATAATTTACTTATTTTTGCTGTGGGAATGTGTTGAGCAGGAACAGGGAAGTCTCTAATATTTGATAGGAAGACTGATTCAGCTAAATATAGAACAGTCTTGAAAGAACGGTGGATTGAAAATGTTTTAGCTTAGGGGGAGCTATACATGAGCGTACCCCACATTTCTATTTCTAAAAGGTTTTTAAACACCATGTTTCATTATTCTTATACTTTACAATTGTGTGCTACTTTGTGTTGGTCTAACACATAAAATCCTAATGAAATACAATGAACTTTGGGACTGTAATGTCACAATATGCGAAAAATTTGAATATTTTTGCCAGTCACCGAGACTGTATTTGTGCAGCTACTTGATCCTGGATTACTCACACTGGCTAAACTTTTTTATCAGAAATTCCCTAAAGTGCTCTAAATTAATTAGATTCCTAAGTTTGTTTATTAAATAATTGTAATACTTCATGGAACAAAATTGTTTCCTTGTAATACAGCCCTGATCCAATATCAATAGTTTTTCAAGGCTGCTTCCATTAACTTAATACAAATACAGCAGCTCCATCCATGTTAGCATGCTCACCCACCCATCCTGTTGAAATTTAAAGTGATTGGTTGGTCATCCACTGCTCCACAGCCGACAGAGTGCAAACAAGAACAATTCTCTTTGACAGAAAATCAATACTTGGATCTGTGCTAGTTATAATCAGCTTAAAATTCTTCTGCCTTTCTCTGCTGAGTCTTTACCTATGACAAGCGCATGCCAGCATCATGCCATACGATGACAACCAAGCTTGTAGTTAGTGGCAACAATTAATTGTACATTTCTGTTGGTCCTGTATGTACACAGGAAATGGAACATAGCCTAGAGCTTTCCAGAGGTAGTGGAGACAAGCCGCTTTTCAAGTGAGCCGATGGGCATAAACGCAAGCTTTGTTCATCAAAGGGTACTTGAGTTGCCTAAAACTTGCAGCAAAAGACCCACCAGACTCCCAAACCTCACCAGCTTTTCAAAAAGGCTTGAGGACCTCATGTGAACTGAAGTTCGTACATGTGTGATGCCATTCAAGTAGGAATGTCATGGAGCATTCAAGCCCGAATAAAGGGCCAGAAAAGAACAGCCACTTAGTTTAATTGTGAAGAGACTTTGCTCAGCAGCCTATAACCCCAGCAGTGTGTGAAGACTGAAGCTAACTCAATCACTTTTCCTTTCACTTTGAGAGGAAAAAAATATTTAAAAAGCAGAAGATAATTGGGGTCAGAACAAAACATTTGAGTAGAAGTGATGTTTGCATTAATCTTATTGAGGACAGTAAAACCTTTACACTGAACATTAATTGGTAATGATAACCTAAAGGAGAGGAACCTATACGAGAACAAGGTGGAGGTTAACTGACAGATTGGCAGGTTGATTTTTGCCATTTCTAAAGCAAAGTTGTCACTGTGATGTCATTAGAAGAGGTTTGTTGACACATAAGCATATGGGATATGAGAGCTGTCAACACAGTAAGACAAATTTATTTAATTATTTATTTACAAACATAACTTTCAATATATCCTATAGGCCAAATTAAGCAAAAGGTCATAGTGCCATTGGTTTACAAAATAAAATAATATTATGACAGAGTTATTTATCAAAATACCTTTTTACTGCATCTATCAGGTACTATCAGGGTTTTTTTTTTTGCTTTCTTCAAAACATGGCACATCTACTGTGCAATAAAATAGGGATTAACCCTCTTACAGATTTCTTATAATAGGCATGAGCCGACACGCCCCGTGTAGCCCACCTCCTGCTGCATCCACAGCTCAGATACAGCAGCAGGTTAAGTACCAACATCTCAAGCGACAAGCTGGCAATAAAGTAAGATGAGTTTTGAAGGCTTTTGAGTTGCAAATATGTAGCAGCAGCTACAGGGGAAGAGCAGTCCCACTCTGAGCAACCAGAGAGCTACACAACTCCAGCATCTCCCGAGGTTGACATGGTAACATCCGCTTTTCAATCTCTATAATTATTTACGAGAGATTTAATATGTCTGCACGTTTAGATGTACGCTCCATAACATCGTCACCTTCCTAAAAATAACAGCCTAAGACACTGTTTGCAAAAAAAAATTTTGTTTTTGCCTAAATCATCTCATGATGCTAGCCACCTCTTGTAAAATTGTCTAAATCCTCAGTTAAGGAAGTTATGCAATTCCATGCCTGTTGTATAATGGCCTATGTGAAGATTGTGACTTAGACAGTTTTACAGGCTTTTCAAAATGGTGACCACTTCAGGAAAAACCAAAATCTACTCAGCCACCGAAGCCATTTCCATAATTCAGGGCTCATCACCTATTAGAAAGTGATGAGGATTACTGCAATATAGGCTAGGCATTAAATCTCATAGATATTTAGCATTAATAATTAATAATTCTGTCCTTCAGTCAGCACTTTTGTCCACAAAGTAGCTACATTCATAAAGCTAGCATTGAGCAAAGAGTGGAAGAGCTCCAGAACCTGTGGCTGTAACCAGTAATCGTTTCTTTTGTCAACTCTTTTCTTTCTTTTTAAAGATTACTTCATCAACTGTTTTTCTTTTAATTTTCCACATTATATTGTCTAATTGAGAAAGATATGTAGCTTAATAAAAAGGACCATAAGAAATGGCTATGTCAACACTCACCTCACTCACTTGTTATTACATTTTGGGGTGAAATTGTTAAAAAAAATATTACATATATATTTAGTGAAGTTTTTTTGTGTTAACTGAAAAACTTGAAAAAATTACTTAGGCCATTAGTTTAGGAAGGATAGTCCGACCAGAGAGGACAACATTCTGGATCACTGTTACACCACCATCAGAGACGCTTATCACGCCGTCCCACGTGCTGCACTGGGCCAATCCGACCACATCATGGTCCACCTGATTCCTGCATACAGGCAGAAACTAAAGCTCTGCAAACCTGTTGTGAGGACGACAAGGAAGTGGAGCAGTGAGGCTGTGGAGAATCTCCAGGCGTGTTTAGGCTGTACAGACTGGGATGTGTTCAGGACTACTACCAACAGTCTGGACGAGTACACAGAGGCTGTGACTTCCTACATCAGCTTCTGTGAGGACAGCTGTGTACCATCATGCACCAGGGTGAGTTACAACAACGACAAACCCTGGTTCACAGCTAAACTCAGAAGGTTAAGACTGGATAAGGAAGAGGCCATCAGGAGTGGGGACAAAGACATATACAGAGAGACGAAGTACAAGTTTGGCAAGGCAGTGAAAGAGGCCAAACGACTGTACTCTGAGAAGCTCCAAAACCAGTTCTCAGCCAACGACTCTGCGTCTGTCTGGAAAGGGCTCAAGCAAATCACCAACTACAAGCCGAAAGCCCCCCACTCCATCAACGACCGACGCCTCGCCAACGACTTGAACAAGTTCTACTGCCGCTTTGAAAGACAAAGGGACAGTCCTGCAACCATCCCCCACAACGCCCCCCAACAGCTGCAGCCACAATCCGCCACAATCCACCACCCCAACCTCAAGAGGGGCCTTGGCACCTCCAACCCCCACCCTGAAGTTCCCACCCACCAGCCCCCTACCCACGCCGAGGACGGCTCTTTCCATCCAGGAATCCAGGAGAGGGACGTCAACAAACTCTTCAGGAGACAGAACCCCCGGCTGCTGGTCCGGATTCTGTCTCACCAGCCAGCCTGAAGCACTGCGCTGATCAGCTGTCTCCAGTCTTCACAGACATATTTAACACCTCACTGGAGACATGTCATGTGCCAGCCTGCTTCAAGTCCTCCACCATCGTCCCTGTTCCCAAGAAGTCAAGGACCACAGGGCTTAATGACTTCAGACCCGTCGCCCTGACCTCATTGGTGATGAAGTCCTTTGAGCGCCTTGTGCTCTCACACCTAAAAGACATCACCGACCCCCTCCTGGACCCCCTGCAGTTTGCCTACAGAGCCAACAGGTCTGTAGATGATGCAGTCAACCTAGCCCTTCACTTCATCCTCCGGCACCCGGACTCCACAGGAACCTGTGCCAGGATCCTGTTTGTGGATTTCAGCTCTGCCTTCAACACCATCGTCCCAGTTCTGCTACAGGAGAAGCTCTCCCAGCTGAGTGTGCCCGACTCCACCTGCAGGTGGATCACTGACTTCCTGTCTGACAGGAAGCAGCGCGTGAGGCTGGGGAAGCACGTCTCTGACTCCCTGACCATCAGCACCGATTCCCCCCAAGGCTGTGTTCTCTCTCCTCTGCTCTTCTCCCTGTAACACCAACAGCTGCACCTCCAGTCACCAGTCTGTCAAGCTTCTGAAGTTTGCGGACGACACCACCCTCATCGGACTCATCTCTGATGGTGACGAGTCTGCGTACAGATGGGAGGTGGACCATCTGTTGGACTGGTGCAGCCAGAACAACCTTGAGCTCAACGCTCTAAAGACAGTGGAGATGGTTGTGGACTTCAGGCAGAACCCAGCCCCACCTGCCCCCATCAACCTCTGTGACTCCACAATTGACACTGTGGAATCTTTCCGCTTCCTGGGAACCATCATCTCCCAGGATCTCAAGTGGGAGCCTAACATCAGCTCCCTCATCAAGAAAGCCCACCAGAGGATGTTCTTCCTGCGGCAGCTGAAGAAATTCAACCTGCCAAAGACTATGATGGTGCACTTCTACACAGCCATCATTGAGTCCATCCTCACCTCCTCCATCACCATCTGGTACGCCGCTGCTACAGCCAAGGATAAGGGAAGGCTGCAGCGTGTCATTCGGTCTGCTGAGAAGGTGATTGGCTGCAGTCTACTGTCGCTCCAGGAACTGTACACCTCCAGGACCCTGAAGCGGGCAGGGAAGATTCTGGCTGATCCCTCCCACCCCGGTCACAGACTCTTTGAGACTCTCCCCTCTGGCAGGAGGCTGCGGTCCATCTGGACCAAAACCTCACGCCACAAGAACAGTTTTTTCCCATCTGCCACTAGCCTGGTTAACAAAGCCCGGAAACCACCCTGACATTCTCCCTTTCCCCCACACCCCCCCTTTTTTGCTGACAGGACACCTGTAACCTGTAACTCTATGCGTTACATTAATGCTCAGCTTGGACTCCTGCTTTACTTGCACTGCTTTACTTGCACTGCCATACTTGCACAATGATCACCTGCACTGTTGGATTGCTCTTGCATCTTATACTGCTCTATATTTACTCTCACTCACTTAAAACTGTGCACATATATTTATATTATATTGTAGATATGTTTATACTGTTTAATTTGTACTGTATTGCACCGACTACGCCAAAACAAATTCCTTGTATGTCCAAAAACGTACTTGGCAATAAAGCTTTTCTGATTCTGATTCTGATATATAGCAATCTGCTTTCAGTTAGAATGTATGAAAACATAAAATACTTTGGTCAAAATCTCTTGTTTTGTAACAACACATTGGCCCTTCTTTGCAGCCCATTTCCTACATGTTAAAGGATATTTCACACCGATGTACTTAAGCTATTGGATATCAGTTTAGCATTCTTAAAGTATTTTCATGAATTATAGAAATAAAGTCTTAAAAATGCTCAAATCTCACATATAATGTAATTGTATAATATGTGCTTTACCCCTATTTTCCATTAATTCTGACACATCTTCCCTGTAAGGACCGTTAAACAGTCTAATGAAATACGATAGTGTACTACTGGAAGGGAATTTGGTCAAAATCTGAGTGGAGTGCGAAATGTTTCTTGAAATCATCAGTTTTCAAAGCAGGTTTGACAAACCGCCCATGCAGATGACTGTGGCATGGTCGGTATGAAATGTCCGTAGTAGACAGTGCAAATTTGCCTTTAGGTTATTTCAGGTATAAATTCAACTAACTATGTACACTATGGAGCTGAATCAGCCAAGTATGACCAGTTAACAGATTTCAGAGAGAAAGTTTAAAGCTATGGTTTTTCTTTCGGTACATCTTAATTTTTATCTGTAATAGGCCTCTTCAAAAATTAAGTATGAATCATTAAACCACCACCGGTGTGACATTAGGCAAATAATCATGACCAACACAATAAGACCAACAGGCCCTGGCAAGCGCAAACAGTGCAAAGGAAATGATGCAGCTACCTCTTCTTGTTCTGATAGATTTGAGTCAGTTTCAGAAAGTTCTGCCAACATAAACATTTAAGTACTTGTAACAAGCTATAAAATGGTGAGTTGCAGCATCAATATAGTGAAGTTATTGTTTATACGCGTTTGTTACAGTTATCACAGTCCCTCCCTTTTTACAGCAGGTTTTGAAAGTAACAAAAAGCTGCTGCAGAGGAAGAGCTGTACAGGAAATACTACCTTCATACACACATGTATGTAAGTTTTAACTCATTTGCTAACAGCTGGATCTTAAAATTGCTGCAGAGATTTTAATGACGAATTCAGAACTATACTGTTGGTATTTGTGCACATTCCGAGGTACTGTACTATATTAATGCCCAGCCCTAACCAACACATAAATGCACACTCATTTAAGTTGGAAATGTAATCTTGCCTGGGTTATTGCTGAAAGGTAAACGTATGGCAGTTCTGTTATGTTCTGAATGTTCTGTCCTCAGATAACAAAAAAAAATCAATGTTCTCGGATCTCTCCTACGTCCCTGATCACAAATTATTTAGTGAACTTATCTTCGGACATTCCAGAGGCACTTCTTGGTAAATGAGAGCTTGCTAATCAGGTTTTTACCAAGCAGCACAAATGTCATGCAGAGTTTACACAGAAACAAATGAAGCAATCAACCTTAGCCAGTGGCATATCAATGCCTGAACAGGTTGGCTGGTGCAACAGCCCCAAGAAGCATACATTTAATCAGGAAAAAGGCTGCGGCTCATTTCAGCCTGAATGTATTTTCGTCCTCATTTAGTTCCTTTAGAGGCTTTGGCTCTAAAAACCTTGTGTCACGAGAAAGCACATACGACTTATATTACTGTCTGTTTATGTTTGGTTGAAAAAAAAAAAAAAAAAAACCCTCAGCATATTTACTGTGTGAATGACACAAAACAGGTTTACCAGAAAAAGCCAAGAATTTTTCTTTCATGCTTAAGAACTGCGTACTAACCTAATAAAGACTAAAGTATTCCACTTAATTATCTAAGATATTTATAGATAATAATGTAGAAGTGAATCTGTTAAACAAATCAACAGAAAAGGTTTCTAAAAATCACAGACAGAATTAATCTTTATCAACAGCCTAAAGCCGCAACACAGACAGCCTTCTGGAAATTGTACCGAGAGATCATATGATGAACTTCTAGGAGAGATTTACTATACACAGTGAGAATCACATTGGTCTAAACAAACTCATGTGATCACATGAATATTTGTGAAAATGGCAGCTTGGACACTCAACTGCAACCAAGTCTCAATTAAAGAGCCACGCCACCAAATGACAACTTCTTTGCTCCAAGAATTGTGGGTTGAAAACATTCACATAGCTTATTTTTGATTAAAACAGAAGACAGCTCTTGTAAGAGCTATTTAATACTAAGCAGGCCAGATGAGCACCACCTGACCAATATTCATTTAAACAAACACTTAATATTAGTAGAGACTTTTACCAGCGTAGCATCTAAAAAGTAAATAAATCATATTTGGAATATTGAATAAAAACGCAACAAACTACTGCTAAACGAGGGGAACAAGACAATGGCCCCAAAGCAGTAGTGAAGAGATGCAGTCATAGAATAGCTTTCTATCAGATAAATCAATACAAAAAACCAAGCAGCAGTCATATCAGTGGATTAAAGCACTGTAGCCAAAAAGAAGTTCAAGAAGTGAAACGCACCGTTTCTGTACATAGGAAAATAATCAAAGACACATCAACTATGAGATAGTCACAGCAGAACAGACTCACATTGCTTTATCATTGTTTGTTAAACAATGGTATTTCTGAAAAATACCTTCAATTATCTGAATATCAGGTTAGCTGCTTATTTATTAGAGCACATTTTGCACTGGTGTGAATTATGTGTATAATAGTCTGGATGTTGGATGAGAGACTGAATGAAAATGGGATCAGTAAAGTGTCAGAGTTTATGTGCTCATTACCCACTTTTCCTTAATTTACATTTAGTAGAGCTCATGTCTCAAGTATTCTTTACCTGATTGGACAGGACCAGGGAAAATTTAGCAAACAATGGCTTCACATGGCTACATACAAGAAGCTGACAGGCAGAAAAAAGAACTATATCCTTCCATCACGAGTTCAAAAGTGATCAGTTAACACCGACTAATAAACAGAACGTAATAATTAAAATAATATTATTACTCAAGAGTCCAAAATAATTATATCCAAAGAGCACTTTTTGGTGGATTTTTAACTATGAGCAACTTTGAGAATTTAGCATTGTCAAATTTGGTAAGTGTTTTTTTTATTATTATTCAGGTGTAATTTATATGCAAACTGACAGAATGTTTATATAATTAAATGTACCGCACATATTATGGAAGAACCAATCTTTTGACACTGAAAAGTCTGAGCCAAAAACGTTTGTCAAGGGTAATGATCTAGGAATAAGGAAGAGAAAACACATTACTCATTATTCTAAATCACATACTTTTCCTGCAGGTCCAATCGCAATGTACTAAAGGAAAAAATGAATGCATAAGAACACCACAAACAGGATCAGTGACGAGAAGCAGCACTGGTTGAGATCTTGCTAGAAACAAGATTGACTTTGTGCTAAGAATCCACATACAGCTCTTGCTTTATACAAGGGACTGGAGAGCAAGTAAAAGCGACTCCCGCACATTATACTCTCACAGTCCAACCCATTAAAACCCCCATGAACGTTTCCTCCTGGCAGTTCTGCAACCACAACAATAGTAACATTGACTCTACTGAATCTGATGTTCAACAATCCCCAAAGTTTTTATTTTAGGTAATTTCCATTATGAGGTAAACATCCTTTCTTGTAAAATGCTCTTTATAAATTATTTGGACTTTTTAAGTCTTAGAAGACAAGCTTTTAAACAAAAGGCAGTAGCCCACTCACCATTTAACAGCATGAAGCATAATTGTGTGTATCCAATGCTAATTTATAACTCATTTATTCTAAGAATAACTGATTTATAATCCACAGTAATCTTATGTTTTTGTTATCCTATGAGCCTCGCTCGTAACCCATTAACCTGTAACTATTCTGCAGCAACAAGCACTTAATTCTTAAAGTTAATTCACTAATTACAGATTTTCAGAGTCTCAGTTCCAGCTGGTCAGGTTAGCAACTGGTTCTATGTTGGATTGAAAAGCAATGACCTCCCCGAGCTCATCCTGTTGTCAGGGAACAAGCCCTTCTTGAAAATCTCTCTTAAACAAATTGTAATCTGGCACATCCAATTTCTGTGTAGACCAAGAGCAGATTAGTGCATGGTCACACATCACACACAAGAAACTGTGATTGATTTTTCCACTTTTCACTTTAAATATGCAGTCTTCTAGGTCAATCAGAAGGAAACTACTTAAGAGAAACATTTAATAAAATACAGATTTTAGGCAAACAGTCAAAGAGGAAACCAGTTAAAGTTGTGGGTTCAGTGGGAACTAAATGTTCTTAAACAAAAGACACTGAAAACATCAAGGTATTCCTTTTGAAAACTAAATCAGTGAAAAATAAAGATTTCAGCTACATGTGCAAGTACACACCGAGTAGACAGAGTGTACCTCACTGGGAGATGAAACTACTGTCTGAAGTTTCAACATTTAACAGCAGACATATTTCCTTCATATTTTGCGTCTGTCTGAAACTTTCTGTAAAATTTGCCCCGAAGTCAGCTAACCAAGTATGCAAGATAAATATTTAGAATGCTATGCCTTATTAAAGAGTAGTGCAGAAGAAACATATTTTATCCAAATGACACAAAGGAAAGGTGAAACTATTGACAACAAAATTATCACTGTTGAGGGCAGAGGTCGCATTAACCTCCATTTACCATATTGTTTCTTTATGTGGGCAAGTACAGCAAATTACAAAAGTATTAATACCCCTCTAACTTATATTCACTCAGTCTACACTTTGAGCACCCACCTTCCGTTGTAATTACATCTGCAAACATTTAATTCTTCTTTGCCAACTACCTCATCCGAAGTCAGATTGGATAGAGAGCAATTTTCAAGTCCTGCCACATATTCTCAGTCAGATTTAGGTCAAGGACGTTCCAGTCAATAACCCAGTCGATGGTAACTGTGGGGCGGAGGGTTAGGTTTGTTGTCCTGCTGGAATGAAACAGTCCACCCCAGTCAGTCAAGGCTTTTGCAGCATCTAACAGGTGTTCTCTCAGTATCACCCTCTGTTTCAACTATGACCAGCATCACTGATTTTACTAAAGAAAAGCAGCCCAACAGCATGCTTCATGGAGGGGTTGGTATGTTCAGAGTGTTTTCTGACGAGAGCCCCTTCTTCCCCCAAATAGACGCAGAGGGGACTAATCAATGGATCTCTGCAGCTCCTCCAACGTTACCTGGGGCTTATTGGTTCTTTCTCAGATCAGTTTTCTCCTCACACTGCCTAATAGTCTAGGTGGACTGCCATGTCTTGGTAGGTTTTCAGTTGTGTCATCATCTTTCCACTGTCCTTAACCTGATCAGTTTGTTCCTTGGTTTCTAGGTGGCTTTTGAAGGCAACTGACTACACTGGCCTTTATTTAGGGATATGAGACTAAAGAGTGTTGAATTCCATACTTTTTTCTATAAAGAACTTAGAAAACCATCTGTCATTTTATTCCACATCACTGCTATGCACTACTTTCAGTTAGTCAATTACTAAAAAGGCAAATAAATTATATTGAAATTTATAGTTTATTGATTAAGGTGTATTAATAAACTGCTGTGTAACGTCCTACGTTGTCAATGATCACTCATGTATATGTTTTAGACCTCCTCTCCTCTTGACGGCAAGTCTGCGTTAACGTCTACTTAATGTCTAGGTTTTGTTTTTTTTATTTGATGGTGGAAATTTCAATGTTCGGGGGTTTTGCAAAGACAGATATGGAGGTCATTTGTAATAAATTTGGGGACTGCATTGCAAGTGTTATAACAATATGTCAAGATATGGATCCTTCCAGAGCAAGTGCAAATTCACTGACCTTAATACCATTTTCTCTAATAATCTCCATATCCCATTGCTGACAGCGCTCTGAAGTGTTAGAAATTGTAGGTCTGTGATCACTATGCCGCTGTCTGAGACTCTGAGGGAGCGCATATAGTCGGATTTTCTCATAATGAGACAAATGCTTTCAAAATTCAGATTTTCTTTTAACCAGACTCTTGATCACGTCTTCACTGGGAGAAAGGTGCCCCGAGTACAAAACGATGGGCTTAGTGGTGCATAAGACCCCACTGTAGCAGCAGGGTGGGGGTTCCAGCCTTCAGAGGAACGTTTGAGCTCAGGTGAGGCTTTATGACATCAGCAAAGTTAATGATCTTCATGTAAATTGTTATTCAAGTTTAACTGTAATATTGCACTGTTTACATTCACCTGTATGGTTTTTTTAAACTGTGTTTTTAAATCATCCACCGTTGACCTATAAACTTCATCTACAGGGTTCCTACATATTTTACATGGATGGATGGATGGATGGATGGATGTAGACAAATGGATGGATTGACAAATAAACAAGCACATGAATGGTGGGTTGGATAGACAGCACCCTACTATTCATCTACAAATAGATGAATAGATGGATGGATAAATATATAGATTAATAGATTGTTGGATGAATGGAAATGTAAACAGATGGTGGGCTGGGTGGAAAAACTACTGCATAGAGGAAGGATGGATCAGGAATTAAATTTGTATTTTCTCTACACGATTTGTTTTTTCCATACTTATCCAAACCAAAACAATCAACTCCTATACCACTCCTGATCGGGTAGGAACTCTTATTTTTTGGTAAAATGATAAGAAACATTTAACAGTTTTGAAAAAAGATCTATAAAAAATCAAATCATTTGAGTGACAAATGAAAACACACAACAGAGTTTTTACAGGAACAAATCCAGCATGAGCTCTGGAAGAGGCAAACACAAGCCAGCAGCCAAAACAATGACAATATTCCTCCGTAAATAAGAAAACAAACCGACTGAAAACAGCCCCGGCACTCTCCAATACACAGCCATCCAATTCTGCCTGCATACTGCTCATTTTAAAATGGTTGTAAGCCTTTTAAAAAACTACTTTTAAATTGTTTCTTTATTTATTAAAATACATGTAAAACAAGAGGATGTGGGCAAAAAAAAAAAAAAAAAAGGAACCATGCTTTAAATGTTATGAATTAATGTCAAGAGCTCAAATATAATGAATCCAAAATGAGATTTTTAATTGTTAAATAAAAAGGACAGATGCACTGACAGATAATCTGCCACATGTATGCATTAAAAGCTTTTCTGCATCCTCATGCATTTTAAATGCAATAATTCAGCCAAGGCTAAAATGCAACATATGGACTCAACCTGTCAAACATTCTCTATGGGGAATAAACAGAGGTATGCCTGCTGGAGATTCACTACTTAGAACTATAGCTAACTCAGTGTCATAGCTGAGAGAGGGAAACTAAAAGCAGAGACCTCAGCAAGGCAGCCACCCTTATTCAAGCCACTTTTGAACCAGAATCAGCGGCAGAAGCGCCTGACCTGGGCTACAGAGAAGCAGCACTGGATTGTTGCTCAGTGGTCCAAAGTACTTTTTTCGGACTGAGAGACTCAAGACCCAACACTCTGGATGAGCTAAAGGCCGCTATCGAAGCATCCTGGGCCTCCATAAGACCTCAGCAGTGCCACAGGCTGATTGCCTCCATGCCACGCCGCATGGAAGCAGTCATTTCTGCCAAAGGATTCCCGACCAAGTATTGAGTGCATAACTGTACATGATTATTTGAAGGTTGACGTTTTTTGTATTAAAAACACTTTTCTTTTATTGGTCGGATGAAATATGCTAATTTTGTGAGATAGGAATTTTGGGTTTTCATGAGCTGTATGCCAAAATCATCCGTATTAAGACAATAAAAGACCTGAAATATTTCAGTTAGTGTGCAATGAATCTAAAATATATGAATGTTAAATTTTCATCATGACATTATGGAAAATAATGAACTTTATCACAATATGCTAATATTTTGAGAAGGACCTGTATTCAGTCAGAACCATGCAAGGACTTTGAAATGCCTTCAACAAGTGTCTGGATTATCAGAAACTTGTATATACCGTTCATGCCAATGGTGAGTGAATGTAAACCTCTGACTTGCAGTGTAAGTCCAAGAATAACACCTCATTCTGCATGAAGAATCTCTGCGTGCAAAGGCCTGCAAACGTATTTATGCTCATCTTTAGAGCGTGCATTAAAATTAAGACATAGTCGGTTTGCTGAGTTGTTAGTGGACTGTGATAATCTAAAAAGGGAGTTATATTTAAAAAGGGGATTATCATCAGCTTTAGTCATCCAACACATAGCAAACAAAGAGTGTGACGGACCCCTGAGACCCCCCCGACGCTGTATTCAGTCCTAAAGGCTGCCTCAATGGGTTCTGACAAAACTAAACAGACACACAACCATCATCTATGGGCTACTGTAACTCCCTGAGGAGTACTTCTGCCTCACAGCCCACCTCAATAGGCCTAACCCTCAATCTGGAGTGGTGCAATGCCCAGCTGCAATACTTTGTGCAGCAAATGTGAGGTCATGATACATTTCCATTTGTCTAGCACGCATAGGTAACACAGGCCTGTTCAACATTGGAGCCATTAGAGGGAAACTTGGAATAAAAGCTGAATGGTTCTTTGAAGGGTTTCCGAAGGTGACAAAACGTGTCTTTGATGACCCGAACCTCAGAGAGAAAAAGGTCAAAAATGTCATCACCAAGTCCAGTCTGATAACTTTACCAGACCTTTTAGTGTTCCCACCTTTGACAACACCGCTTTTTAAACAATGTAAACATAAAATGGTTTGGTGGTTAAAATAGCTAAAAGGACAGAGAGGCCTTTGAAATATCCAAGCCAAAGAAATGGCTGATGGCTAAGTCAACACATGAAGCACAATAATCAGCAGCTTGCTCTACAGCTACTTTTTGATGTTTTTAAAGAGCTCAGAACTTTGTTTCTGTTGGTAGAGAGAGCAGAGATGGAAGCTCCTGGTTCTTCTGCCAATTAGAAACTCCTGCTCACCCACACAACCTGGATCTTATGCTGATTCTTCACTGGAGGAACAAGGTGTTACTGCTACCATGAGAATAAGACATGAGAAATGAAGGAAATACAAACAGGGAACTGATGCTAAAATGTGAACTTATAAACTAAATTTTATCCTTCTTCATTTTAAACTGTTTTCAGCTTACTGGCTCAACTGGGCTTTAAAATCAATTGAACACATGTTGCTTGTCCTCTATAAAACAGAATTCAAATTTGCTTTGCAGTTTCGTTTTTGTTTTACTGGATAAACTACACTCTAACAGCAAACAGACTTCTACCTTCTGTGTACGTTGCCCAGAGACGACAGAGATGGCATTAGTGTACAGAACGGAGTACTGTTAGGTAGTACGCTAGTACGCCCAAAGTACAACGATTTAGTTTTTAACTGAAAATTGTTCTTTAATGGTGCTTACTCGTAATCTATACACCTACAACAACATCCCATGAGTGGTAAGTGGGAACATTATGTAGGTTTCCTGATAACCTGGCAACAAACCAGACATGGATGCAGTTTGTGAAGAGGGAGCAGGGCACACTGGAGCGCCGAGATTAGATTCTTAAGAACCAACTACATACACTGGTTGAACATA
The DNA here is from genome assembly GCF_021462225.1 of Girardinichthys multiradiatus. Taxonomy (NCBI): domain Eukaryota; kingdom Metazoa; phylum Chordata; class Actinopteri; order Cyprinodontiformes; family Goodeidae; genus Girardinichthys; species Girardinichthys multiradiatus. The sequence goes on along the minus strand of NC_061795.1, from coordinate 22,228,569 downwards.
TCCACCACAGCTCCCAAGAGGGATCTCTAAGACGACAGACTGACAGTGGGCTGGGTCAAACCAGTGAGCCCCACCATGCTTCCATCTGCAGTACAGCCTAAACCACTACCATCATTTCAGCCTGGGCCAGTAAGACGTCCATGTCTAAATGATAATAGTGATCCAAGGTACGTTATCAACAACCGCATAAAGAGGTGGGTGTGCTGTAACACCGAAACAAGGGAACATCTAGAACATAGCAACCAAATTCAGTTATGCAGAAGTCACAAAATAAAGTTCTCCGCTCTCTTTATGCACTAGCATGTACGGTATATTACTAGAGGTTACACCAATCAGGCCAATACTGATTTCTAGTGTTATTTCATGTCTGACCTAGTGACTGCTAATGTTTTCCTCTCAGAACTATGACACATGAAACAGAAACAAAAATTACAGCAGCTTCTCTGAGAGAATCCGATAGAAAATGAAGGAATTGTAAGTCTGTGTCCATTTTTTTTGGCATATGCTACTAAAAACTGGCTGCATAAGAAAAATATTTGTTTATGATACTGCTGCTGAAAATTGCACTGACAATATTTTTCATGATTAACCCATGTTTGAGCATCTCACCCACTAAATATATAAATCAGGTGTAGGCATTAAGAGCAGTTAGAGTTTATCAAACTGGCAAAAAATGCCAAGCGTTAATGTCTGACACTCAAAATGTTAATATCCTACCAAATATTGGATCCAAGCAGAAAACTGCTGAAAACTGTGATATTCCACAAACTGCTTTATTTGACGACTGCAATTGAATATATTATGCAACTCCATTTCTAATCCTTATCTAAATATTTACCCAAAAAGTCTGTCAAAGTACATGCTGTTAGTTGATGCGTTAGACACAATAAATTATGGGTGTTTTTAGTGTGGATGCATTTAATGAACTGGTAAAATAATACAAAAAAATCAGATTTTTCAGTGTTTGACCTGCTGATCTCCTTTCGGAGGGGATTAAGGGAAAATTGGCTGCTCCCCACCTTTTATCATTGTCATTTTATTTTTTTTTACTTTGGCTTTACTGAATGTGAAATCTTGCATTGCGTTTTTCTTTCCACATGCATTTCCCTTTAACCCTGCTTGGATCACCTTATCCACATGTGTCTGACCTAGACCGGCATCTCAGGTTAGGTTTCATTTATGGAAGCAAATTGTTACCATATTTCAAATGAAAACTCATTTTCAGAAATGCTTTTTCATTTTAAGAATTTGGCTGCATTATTTGACCCATAAATAAAATTTGCCACAAACTGAGCTCGGCCCTGCTGCAATTCAATCGTTTCAATGTAATGCAATGCAGACGTGCACAGCGCCCCCTACTGAACAAGATGGGTAGCTCGGTCAGCAGGGAGCTGAGGAAGAGCGGCTGCTGACGTCACTCTTCTGCGCCCGCAGCTCGGGATGCTTTTTCGTTTTCGAGTTCTGGGCAGTACTTTGCGGGCAGACCACGAAAACGAAAAAGCAATGTCTGCTTTGTTTTCTTTGTGATTATGGCATAAAATGTGCCGTCGTGAAGAAGAAAATGCAAATGGGATGATTGATTACTAATTTTATTTATGGGTCAAATAATGCAGCCACATTCTTAAAATGAAAAGGCATTTCAGCAAATGCGTTTTCATTTTCAAATTTTACATTTCAAATTGAATTGTGGTATCTGTTTGCTGGGGTACATTTTGAATAATAAATCTCAAATGTCTTTTTCATTTTAATTTAGTTAAAGAATGAGCAGTCTTGAAGAAGAAAATTAAAATGCAAATAGGATTATTGATTACTAATTTCATTTATGAGTCAAACAATGCACCCACATTCTTAAAATGAAAAAGCATTTCTGAAAATGCTTTTTCATTTGAAATATGGTAATAATATGGAAGATTTGCTTCCATATTCGTTATGTGATCAACTGCGGGCTGGCGCTACAAACATGGACATGTCAAAACACAAGCAGGTGCTAAAGAGTACACTGAGTGAAAGTAATACAAAACCGCCCATTCACTAAAACAAACAACAAATTCAGGAGGAAACACATAAAATACAACCCTCATAAGAGAGATCGCCCCATGAGAAACAGATCAGAGCTCGTCTTCCCTGACAACATGAGACAAAATGAGAACAAGTCTTGACAAACCGAAGGCTTGAGAAGAAACTGGTGCACACTCGCACAAACAGCCTGATCTACCTCTCTCAAACCCACAGCAGCATATATAGCCTTGGCTGATTTAATGATCATCTTAAGTTTAGGGGGGAGCGCAGCATGCGAAGTGGCAGGAATATACACACAGGTCATGTCATTTTAACACAAACACTGCAGCACACTGATAAGCACAGCTTCCCTCTTCCTGCTGGTGTGGCAGCATAAAAAAAAAAAATTTAAAAATAAAAATGCAGCCCCGCTAACTGGTTCAATGAATCAGATAAATATTTAAAAACTGATTTTTCTTTTGTTTTTTAGTTTTCACTGCACTAGCAAATCGAATAATTTACTTTCTAAGCAGGAAATGTTATTTTTTCCTTTCCAACTACTAATTTCTGAAAGAATCAAAGAATGTGTAAGAAATTAAGGAAACGACAGGAACCTTAACTTAGGCATAAAAATGAATAGTTCCTCGGTAACATTTTTGTCTCGGCTCTATTGCAACTTCACACTTGTTGGGTGGGGGTAGCGGCTCCGGCGTTTATTCGGAGCAAAGCTATAAAAATAGAACCGCAGAGAACACGCTTCGCGATGTGTTCACGGTACCGAGCGTTAATCTGCGCTCCTGATAGCCAGACAAACCAAACAGCCCTGCCGCTTTCGCTTAAGTTCTGTCACCCAGCTGTGTTACTCTGGGATACTTTCAAGAAAGAAAATTAACACAGATAAATAAATAAAGCCCTCTGAACAACTTCAGCACCTGATACAAATAAAGCCTCCTTTCAACGATTTCCTGGCCACGAATTAGTTACATTGTAAGCTAGCAGTTTAATATTTAACCCACCCCACGTACAAAGATGTGGACGGACACGAAAACAAAGCGTGAAGCATCATAAATTAAAAGTGCGGTTGGATGTATAGAGACCGACGAACACGGCGAAAACCGGCAGAGCGTGAAAAAGAAGTAACTTACAGCGGGGAGCGGAGCGGGATCCAGAGTTTGCTTGAGGGGACGTTAGCCGTGCTCGCTGGGAGTGCGGTGAGCGGTTTGTGGGGAAGCTCGTAGAGGCGCTCGGTGCTTTCACGGATGCCGTAGCGTAATACACCACAGCAACGAGGATGGAGAAGCACGCCTGCCTGCTGTTACCGTAATATCCGAGCGAGTTCGCACAGGAAAAAACGTGTAAAAAGGAGAAGTGCTCAAATCTATGAATAAAAAGAAATCACAAACTTTAATTTGTTGTATTGGACGCTTGTTAAAGAAGAAAAATAATAGTTTGCAATGTTTTCTTTTTTTTATTTCCAGATCTGAAAAGTGTGGTGAGCATTTGTATTCACCCATTTTTACTCTGTTGTTCTTAAATAAAATACAGTGCCTTCAGAATCCACCATATTAGTAAATAGACTCCACCTGTGTGTAATTTTATTTCATTATACAGCTGTACAAGTCCTTCTCAAAATATTAGCATATTGTGATAAAGTTAATTATTTTCCATAATGTAATGATGAAAATTTAACATTCATATATTTTAGATTCATTGCACAGTAACTGAAATATTTCAGGTCTTTTATTGTCTTAATACGGATGATTTTGGCATACAGCTCATGAAAACCCAAAATTCCTATCTCACAAAATTAGCATATTTCATCCGACCAATAAAAGAAAAGTGTTTTTAATACAAAAAACGTCAACCTTCAAATAATCATGTACAGTTATGCACTCAATACTTGGTCGGGAATCCTTTGGCAGAAATGACTGCTTCAATGCGGCGTGGCATGGAGGCAATCAGCCTGTGGCACTGCTGAGGTCTTATGGAGGCCCAGGATGCTTCAATAGCGGCCTTTAGCTCATCCAGAGTGTTGGGTCTTGAGTCTCTCAACGTTCTCTTCACAATATCCCACAGATTCTCTATGGGGTTCAGGTCAGGAGAGTTGGCAGGCCAATTGAGCACAGTGATACCATGGTCAGTAAACCATTTACCAGTGGTTTTGGCACCCAGCTGACACGGCACCCCAGACCATCACTGACTGTGGGTACTTGACACTGGACTTCTGGCATTTTGGCATTTCCTTCTCCCCAGTCTTCCTCCAGACTCTGGCACCTTGATTTCCGAATGACATGCAGAATTTGCTTTTATCCGAAAAAAGTACTTTGGACCACTGAGCAACAGTCCAGTGCTGCTTCTCTGTAGCCCAGGTCAGGCGCTTCTGCCGCTGTTTCTGGTTCAAAAGTGGCTTGACCTGGGGAATGCGGCACCTGTAGCCCATTTCCTGCACACGCCTGAGCACAGTGGCTCTGGATGTTTCTACTTCAGACTCAGTCCACTGCTTCCGCAGGTCCCCCAAGGTCTGGAATCGGCCCTTCTCCACAATCTTCCTCAGGGTCCGGTCACCTCTTCTCGTTGTGCAGCGTTTTCTGCCACACTTTTTCCTTCCCACAGACTTCCCACAGAGGTGCCTTGATACAGCACTCTGGGAACAGCCTATTCGTTCAGAAATTTCTTTCTGTGTCTTACCCTCTTGCTTGAGGGTGTCAATAGTGGCCTTCTGGACAGCAGTCAGGTCGGCAGTCTTACCCATGATTGGGGTTTTGAGTGATGAACCAGGCTGGGAGTTTTAAAGGCCTCAGGAATCTTTTGCAGGTGTTTAGAGTTAACTCGTTGATTCAGATGATTAGGTTCATAGCTCGTTTAGAGACCCTTTTAATGATATGCTAATTTTGTGAGATAGGAATTTTGGGTTTTCATGAGCTGTATGCCAAAATCATCCATATTAAGACAATAAAAGACCTGAAATATTTCAGTTAGTGTGCAATGAATCTAAAATATATGAATGTAAAATTTTCATCATGACATTATGGAAAATAATAAACTTTATCACAATATGCTAATATTTTGAGAAGGACCTGTAAAAGTCTTAGAAGTTTTTTTTAGACAATACTGGCAAAAAAACAGCTTCATGAAGACCAGCCAAGACACCAGAAAGATCAGGGGTAAAGTTATGAAGACGTTTAAAGCAGTGTTATTTTTTAAAACAAATTTTCCCAGCAGAGCAAATCTATAACTGAAACAAAGCCATAAGAAGAATCATCCATCCATCATCCACACCCACTTGTCCCCTCTGGATCACAGGGAGGCTGGTGCCTATCTCATGCAGTCATTGGGCAAAATGCAGGGTATGGCCTGGACAGGTCTCCAGTGCATCACATGACAACACAGAGGCAAACAGGACTGACAGCCATGCATGCAGACACTCATACTTCAATTTCAAGTAATCATCTGACTGAACACTCATGTTTTTCCACTATGGGAGGAAGCTGGAGTACCCATTAATGCACAGTGATAACCATCTCAGGCTGGGATTCATGCTGCAAGGCCACAGTGCTAGCAACTGTGAAACTGTGCAGCCCACCATGAAAAGTCACATTTGATTGCCAGGTAGCCACAACTTGGTGGCGCATAAAACATTCAGAAGAAGGTGCTCTGGTCAGATTGGGCCAAAAATAAACAGTTAATCTGCATATAAAACGCTACATGTGGCAGAAAAGGTACAGGGGTTGGACAATGAAACTGAAACACCTGTCATTTTAGTGTGGGAGGTTTCATGACTAAATTGGACCAGCCTGGTAGCCAGTCTTCATTGATTGCACATTGCACCAGTAAGAGCAGAGTGTGAAGGTTCAATTAGCAGGATAAGAGCACAGTTTTGCTCAAAATATTGAAATGCACACAACATTATGGGTGACATACCAGAGTTCAAAAGAGGACAAATTGTTGGTGCACGTCTTGCTGGCGCATCTGTGACCAAGACAGCAAGTCTTTGTGATGTATCAAGAGCCACGGTATCCAGGGTAATGTCAGCATACCACCAAGAAGGACGAACCACATCCAACAGGATTAACTGTGGACGCAAGAGGAAGCTGTCTGAAAGGGATGTTCAGGTGCTAACCCGGATTGTATCCAAAAAACATAAAACCACGGCTGCCCAAATTACGGCAGAATTAAATGTGCACCTCAACTCTCCTGTTTCCACCAGAACTGTCCGTCGGGAGCTCCACAGGATCAATATACACGGCCGGGCTGCTATAGCCAAACCTTTGGTCACTCATGCCAATGCCAAACGTTGGTTTCAATGGTGCAAGGAGCGCAAATCTTGGGCTGTGGACAATGTGAAACATGTATTGTTCTATGATGAGTCCACCTTTACTGTTTTCCCCACATCCAGGAGAGTTACGGTGTGGAGAAGCCCCAAAGAAGCGTACCACCCAGACTGTTGCATTCCCAGAGTGAAGCATGGGGGTGGATCAGTGATGGTTTGGGCTGCCATATAATGGCATTCCCTTGGCCCAATACTTGTGCTAGATGGGCGCGTCACTGCCAAGGACTACCGAACCATTCTTGAGGACCATGTGCATCCAATGGTTCAAACATTGTATCCTGAACGCGGTGCCGTGTATCAGGATGACAATGCACCAATACACACAGCAAGACTGGTGAAAGATTGGTTATATGATCATGAAAGTGAAGTTGAACATCTCCCATGGCCTGCACAGTCACCAGATCTAAATATTATTGAGCCACTTTGGGGTGTTTTGGAGGAGCGAGTCAGGAAACGTTTTCCTCCACCAGTATCATGTAGTGACCTGGCCACTATCCTGCAAGAAGAATGGCTTAAAATCCCTCTGACCACTGTGCAGGACTTGTATATGTCATTCCCAAGACGAACTGATGCTGTATTGGCCGCAAAAGGAGGCCCTACACCATACTAATAAATTATTGTAGTCTAAAACCAGGTGGTTCAGTTTCATTGTCCAACCCCTGTAGTTCTGCACACCGCCATATCACAGTGAGACTCTGAAGTGAATGTACAGCCACTGCTCCAATCCACAATGAACGAAATCACAGTATAAATATCTGCCGTAATGTTTGAAGTATAAAGGAGCGTCTGTATGCTGTCCAGGAAGGACTTGTGGGTCCACCTCAGATAATTGAACACGACAATATTTTTCGCTTGTTAATTATGTCACACGCCCTCCAGACTGATCTAAGGATCTTTGGTTCAAGGTGTTCTTGCAACTTTTATGAATTGAAGAAAAATCAACCTAGCAATAACTTAACTCTAGAAATGTTGGACAACCATATACTTTAACAGTTTACAAGGGATTTTCTGGGTTGTAACCTAAAAAATGTGAAAAAAGGGTGAAGGATATGTATACTTTTGTAAGGCATTGAAGCAACATTAAAAAGGAAAATAGGTTTTGCAACGAAACACGAAGGGTTATTTGTCTGTGATCTCCTGTGTTTGTAACCGCATCTAGAGTCCTCATCCAGGTGTTAATAAAACAAGCTTCCCCGCTTTACAAAGAGGTGCTGGTTTACTGTTGGAGAAAATACCACTGAGGATTTGCTGGATGTTGGCAGCAGGATGAAGTAGCTCACATTAAATAGAACAGCTCTATGGCAACATAAACAGATTTCTCTGGGCAAAACAATTCTAACATCTCTGTATATTTTTAATTGCAGGTGGAGGTGGGAAAAAATCTTGTTTTATTTTTTGCTCATGTATGTTTTCAGATCTTTTTTGATGCGATGACCCGAAGGAAATCACTTAGTATCCTAGTTTGCTCTCTGACGTCTTTCACTTGTTTGTCATTTATAATATATGGAGGCTGTTCTCAGATGAAGATGCAGGATCGTTTTTCTGAATTGTGGCTGAGTGGGCCGAACCTGAATGCTGCTCTAACAATATTACCATTTGTGCAATATTTCTAACAAACATTTTCAGTACAAGGACGAGCAGGAGCTGGTTCATTTTAGAATTTCTGCTGTAATGCAGGGAAAACTAGAAGGTGAGAAGATGGATAAATGTTTCATCTGATCGATGTGTTAAGATGATTAAAACCAGATTTAAATAACAATAAAAGTGAAATTGTAAAATGGGAATACCCTGAGTTGAACATTTTGCATTGCAAAATTAGCTTTGACACACAGCAGCTTTGATGGAATGATTTGTTTTGGTTAATATTTAACAGTATTCACGCTCTTTAACTTTATCGCATTTTGTCACATTACAATCTCAAACTTTAAAGTATTTTATTGTGATTTTATGTGAAAGACCAACACAAAGTCAAGATCTGTGAAGTGATAAGGGAAAGGATCCACGGTTTTTACATTTGTTGTACTAAAAATAAAAATGACAATAAAAAAGAGAAGGAGTGCATTTGTATCCAGCATAATTACACCTCATGGCATGTGACTATGAGCTTAGTAAGTCTACAAAACCTTTTTTTGCTCACTCTTCAGATCTAATTAAACTGGAGCTCAAAAAAAGCTCAAGATTAGTCAGATTGCATGAAGTGTGTCTCTGGACATTAGTATTCATATTTTGCCGCAGATTCTCAATTGGATTTAGGTCTGGACTTTGATTGGGCCATTCTAACAAAGAACATGCTAAACTACATTGCACTGTAGTGGTGTTCATCAGGATTGCCTTCTGTTTAGCTCCCTCCACCTTACCAACAGCCCTGACCAGTTTTCCTGTCCCTGTTAAACGGGAGGATCCCCAGAACATGATGCTGCCACTACCGTGTCTCTCTTGGGCAACTGTGTCCTGAGTGATGACCAGTCACTTTCTTCCACCTATTTGCTGTGTCTCCAACATAACTTGTGAAAAAATATGAAAAAATGCAAATGTTTTGTTTTCCTTGCTTCCTTTCAGCAATGGCTTTATTTTGCCATTTTTCTATGAATGCAGGATATGAGGAGTGCACAGCTAATAGTTGTCCTCTCGACATATTCTTCCTTCTGAGTTGATAGCAGGTTAATCTGTGATGATGGCCATTTCTTGGTATACTTAATGTCTAGACAAACTCTTTCCATTTTTGGCTGGATTGGCTGACCAGTGCTCCTTGAGATGTTCAAAGCTTTGGATACTGTTTTATAAGCTGCCTCAGCTGTAAACTTACTTACATGATCTGTCTGTTCTTTCTTCTTTCCTAGAGAAATAAACTGGTTTCTAGTGGTAATGTTACAAAATGTAAACATGTTCAAATGTTCAAAGACTTTTGCAAAGCACTGTCTATTATAATTTAGATTTAGGTTTTTGTGGGGGATTTAGACAGTTGGGATTTTTTCCAATTGATACATTTTGCACTGTTAGCACACTGTATTTGCAGCAGTCATAATAATGCACCCAAGTTTGTGCATTACCAGATTAGTCTTCTTTAAGGAATTGCTTAACATGTTGTCTGTAAGCATCTACTTGCACTTCTCACAAAAGCTCTTCTGTAATTTTGCTGTGGCAATACTGAGACCACTGAACATTAAAATGCATGACATGTTTCTTCACATGCATTATTATGACAGTCATCTCTCTGTTTGCCAGGTTACAGGCCACTCATGGGAAACTGTGACATTTAAGCTGAAGAAATGATGGAGGTAGGTAATGCTGTAAGATAATGGGGGTGTTTCAGGGCATAGGAAAAGCAGGACATTGTAGAGATTGCTGTTGGCTGGTGGACAGGTGTGAGTGGACAAAATAAGAATGAACAGAAGAAAGAAAAAGATGTGATGTTTTGAGCCACAGCATTTATTTATTTTTTTTTTGCAGGACTATCGTTGTGTGCGCATGCTTTGTGGAATTTGTGCAATAAATAAGTAGATGTGGGCTCTAAGAGAGGAGTGGTGGTGCTTGCATGTATGGGGGAGGCATGTGTGCTTTGTCTTCACTCAGACCTGTCAAATGAACGTCACTCTTCGTCCACCCCCATCACAATTCAACCAATCAGGTGTCAGCGTAACAAAATCCAATTTCTCCCATCTTCCCATCCCACTGGGACTGTCTGGAACAAGGTGTTTCTCTACTTTGTTTAAAGACAGGAATCTCTAAATCCCATTTTGTGTTTTGTCATTCATTTCTTTTATAAGTGAAGAAAGTGGCGATAATAGAAAATGATGCATGCCTCCTTTTCCTAAAAGAGCTTGTTATCACTTGTCATTTCCATACTATGGACGATTATTTACAGAAAGTCAGGGGAATCAAGGTACTGAACAGTCAATTAAATCTGAAAACAAAATGCTGCCTCTGTGAATGAATTCAAGCCAGTGTTATGCTGTTTGTTACTCAAAGACAGTAGGAACAAGACAGGAGGACTAAACACCCTACTCAGCAAAGCCTTTGGGAATGTCGTGGGTCACTAGTTACATAACTAAAACACCTCTCAGTGTCACCAAGGTCTTGTTATCAGCTCCCTTCCAGACATCCCGCCTCCTCAGCCAATCATAGTAAACAGCTTTCATGTCTTTTGTTAAAATTTTTTCCCCCGCTTCTTAATCTATTTAAAAATACAAGCGATTTCCTGCAAACCCTTTATAAGCTCTTAGCTCTAAAGAGGAGACCGCTTTATTTCCATCAAGACAGGAGGATAGAGCAGAACTACATGTGAGATTTCTTTCACTTTGAGGGCAGCAGTCTTCCTAACAGCCACACTGGGAAAAAGATCAATAACAACATGGAAAAGAGGAAGAATCAGCCAATACTATTCACAGCTGATAAACCCTGTTGAAATAGCCTGAAAGTTGTCCCCCACATTTTCAGTTGTCAAAGGAACATAAATTGTCTTGCATTAGTATTCCTGACCATCACTCTTTCATATTTGTGTCACATTACAACCTCACATTTCAGTGTAATTTATTAGGAGTGTTTTTGCCTGACCAACACAAAGAAGTGCATCATTGTGTAGTGGAAGAACAATCTAGAAAGTGTGGCATGAACATGTATTTAGTCCTGCTGACTCAATACTTGCTGCAATTAGAACTGAAAAGTATTGTGGGGTATGTCTCTAGCATCCTTGTGTCATAATCTACCCATGTTAGGTTTTGGGTTTGAGTTCTGTTTACATTCTTTGCACTGCCATGTTTTTCACTTGTTCCATTTCAGTTCATTCAGGTTTATTAGATTCATTCTGTTTGGTTTTTGTTATTTCCCTGGATTCCTGTTAGATGTGTTAGTTTATATTTCCTTATAGATCAGATTCCTCCCAGGTTATGTTTAGTTAGTCTTGTTGTTTGTTTACTTATTTCTGTTTATTCAGATGTTTCCTGTTACCTCCTTGCACTCCATACTCATTTGTGTTAATTAGTCCCTCTCATTCAGTTCTCTTCAGTTCCTCTTCCACCAGCTGTCCCCGATTCCCTCTCAATAACCCCCTTTGTTCTTTGGTTCATTCTTCTCCCTTCCTCAGTACTTACATATATTCCCCTATTTTCATTGTTTGCCACTGGTTCCTCCTGATGTCTACCCTATATAGTACCCTGCTTACCTCCTTGTTTCATGTTTCCATGTTCCTGCTTGTAACTCAGCTTATGTTCAGTTCTGTAAGTTCTTTGTTAAGTTATTATTAAATACTCTTTGACTCACCATGCGACTACCATCCTCTTGTCTTCACTTTGGTCCTACCAAACCTCAGCAATGCATGACACCTTGCATGTTTACAGACTGAATGTTTTATCCATCCTTTTGGCAAAATTGCCCAACCTTAGTCAAGTTGGATGGAGAGGTTGTGATACATTCAGTTTTTAAGACTTGTCACATAATTTCAATCGGATTTAGGTCTCGACTTTGAGTGGGCCATTTCAATACATAGATGTGTTTTGATCTGAACCATTCCACTGTAGCTCTGGTTGTATGTTTAGGGTTGTTGCCCTGCCGATTAACCTTTTCTCCACCAAGGCCTTTGCAGCCTCCAACAGTTTCTACAGAGAATGCACTGCAGCTAAGCTTGTTCCATCTTCCTATTACTCTAGCTTCTATATTCCTGCTGCTTCAAAAAAACATCCAACACCATAATGTTGCCACCACCGTTCCAGTGTCGGATGAGAGCTTAAGCAATGTTTTTTGTTGAAAAAGGTTTAAAGGTTTACAATGTATCATTTTCCTTCACATGACAATATGTGCTAATTTCAGGTGTGCTGATCGATCACTTAAAATCTCAATAGAATATATTGTCTGTAGTTGTAGCATTACAAAACTTGAAAAAGTTCAAGGAGGATGAGGATCTTTTCAAAGCACTTTGCTGTTATTTATATAGTTTACTGTGTTGGGAGAACAGTTGCCCTGGTGGCCTCAGTTCTTAGCAAATGTAAACACAAATGTGGGGGTTGGTGAGGAGAAAAGTGGGAGCTGGAGGGTGCACAACAAACAGTAGTCAGCAGTGCATCTCATTTGTCTGCTTGCTAGTTCCAATCTGCCATGAGGCTCCACAGTTGCTCAAAAGGCAAGGTTCAGTTATTAGTCAAAGGCAGATCTGAGCCAGGCCTCGTCTCTCCCCATCCCCTTTTTCTGTCTGCACCTCTATTGACCTGACTTCTACCAGCTTGGGGATTTGCATAGCCAGTAAATCAATTCCACAAATAATAATTTCCCTTTCAGAATAATTCTTTTTTTTTATCTGATCTTGCACTGATCTGTGGAACAAAGCATTAAATAACAATCCAGACTGTAAGGCTGTAAGAAATGCAAATGATGCTACTGAAAACAGATAAACAAAAGATTGATTCTGGTTTGAAATGGCAAGAGTTGCTGACTGTGCCATCAACTCAATAGGTGTACAAATACAGGGAGAGAAAAATGGTGCTCAAACCTTTTATACCAATAAAAGTAACTGTAATTGATCAAACAGAAACCTGGAGCATTTGTTGTGCATCACACAAGGTATCACTCAAAGGCAGGGAGGTATTTCTCACATTGATCAAGTCTCTACTTATGTTCTAAAATTAATATATATTCTTTTCCCACTTAGTTGCTTATACATTTTTGCTGAAGAAAGATGCCTGCTGTAAGGGTTGAATAATGTGCAGGCTACTTTCGCCCCATCCTTCACAAAGAAATGTGGAGAAGCACACACTCTGCAGTATGGAGTGAAATAAAGAAAATGTGTTTTGTTTGTATTACAACTGTTTTTGCAACTTATGATCATCTGAATTTGACTGTATTATATTGTATTGGGCTGAACAGTACTATGTGTGCAGTAAATTAATCTGAATCTGAAACTATGCTATAGTGGCCAAACTAACACTTAATCCAATTATTGTTGCAGGTTCATACTGTAAATAGTGAAATATATAGAAAAGATCTTTCTTTTCAATATATTTAGAAGAATTTAGAAGTACAGTGTCATGCAAACATGATCATACCTTCTGAACCCTTTCTTATTTTTTCACCTTACAAACAGAAACTCTAAAACATTTAAATGGTATTTAACAAATTGCTTTTAAACATAGCAAAATTTGCAAATAAAGTCAACCAAACCAAGAGGTACTTGGTAACTCTGGAGGAGCTGCAGAGATCCATAGTGTAGGTTGGAAAATCTGTTGACAGGATAACTCTTAGGTGTAGGCTCAACAAATCCTGCTTTTATGGGGAAATTCAGAAAAGATAGCCATGGTTAAAAAAAAGCCACAACCATTTTATTTTGCTGCTTGTCAGGTTATGTTAGGCTTGTCAGGGACACAGCAAGGTGCTCTGGCCAAAACTAAAAACTTTTTGGCCTACATGCAATAAGAAACACTGTGGTTGCAGCATGATGCTGTGGGAATTCTGTTATTCAACAGGGACAGGGAACCCAATCAAGAAATGTGCCCAGCTTCTATCCTTAAACACATTTTGTGAACTGTTGAACTAAAGAATGCAGTGTCGTTTAAAGAAGAACACCTTTGCAGAATATAATAATATGTTGCTGGCATGAAATCATAAAATGAATACCTTTCAGAAAAAAAGGATTAATCAGTTTCAGCATTGGATAAATTCCTCTTTTAAATTATAAAGCTTATCTCTGTGGATGAAAGTAGGAGAAGGCATCAAGAAATTCATCCCAGCACAGGAAGAACTTGCACATAAACTCTGCACATAAAGGTCAAGTCATATGGGATTGAGACCAGGAACCTTTTTTGCTGGGAAGCAAAAGCCACCAACCATTAAGCCACTACAGGCTATTATAAAACATATATATGGTTCTTCAAATAGTGATTCCCTTCTACTGCTTCCAGCAGGTTGAATTATTAAAGGAAAAATGTCAGCATTAGGAGTGCTATGGACCAAAAAACCCTTTTCTATAGAAATTCATGGTCTCAACAAGTTTTTGTCCCTTACCGGCTTTGATGATCCTCTGATATTGCTGGGTTGTTGTTTTAAAAGATTCTTTTGTTGGTTTATGTTTTACTTATAGTTTAATGTCAACATTATTATCTGTCTTTTATTAAATTTGTTAAAAGCCTAAACTGTCAACAACATTTTTTGAAATCTATTGTGTGCAGGAAGGAAAATAGAAAATGCTACTTTGCTAGCGTCAATTTATTGCTTGAAAAAGTAAAACTATATTTCTTTCTCCTTGAAGTGAAGTAAAATAAAAACTATTATGAGACCGTAAAAGTTTATAATATTGTTTATTCAATAAGTAATAGCCAGAGGAGGTGCAAGTGTGCAGCACAATGTAAGCTAAGTCTTGTAATGGGATGAAAGAAAGTTGTCAGAGTGAAAAATAACAGGTTTGAAGAGTTAGAGCTGAGTGGTGGGCAATGGAGCAGCATTATTTTATTGCAACTCTCAAAGAAAAAATACTCTCAGTTTTATTGGTCATAAACCAGTCTTGTTTCTGCACATGAACAAATTGCCAAGTTAATAAAAGTGCTGAGTGAGGAGTTGGATTTAGGCCATCTCCTCTACTGCTTCATATTTATCAGCTCCTCTCTTCATCAAAGACGTTCTCATGCAAAGGCCCACATTGATTTGTCCTGCATCCTGCTGAAAAAGGTCAGTTTCTGTATTTATGAGGACAGGTGAGTACTGGGGGTACTGTATTGTGCTTTTCCCCTTTATCAGCAGGGGATATGAATCCCAGGCTACCAATAAAACATAGCAGCTTTCAAAGGATGGAATGAGATATACAACTTCCCTGACACCCTGATACTTCACTCTTCTCTGTCCAGTTCTCCATTTGTGGGTCAGGCATCTCTCCTTTGAGGTAGCCAGTGTGACCAGCCCTTCAATGTTTGTATTTTAAAATAATACTCACTTAACTATTTCTCATTTTACAGCAAATGTTTTTTTTTGAAATCACTAGATTGTGAAAAGGAAGGAATTTTCCAAAAGATCTAAACCTGTTTGGTCACATTTCTATATTCTCACATACAGGACCCAGTAGCTTTGTGTTCACATTTCCATCAGTTAATCTAGGGAGAGGTGCATAAACCTAAGTTTGAGGAAATAGGCAAAAAACTCCTTTGGTCATGAAACAGAGATCAAAGCTCAGTCCCTCTGCTGGTAAGGGCTGATGGAGTGGGGTGCTGAATATCGGTATATATATTTGACGGTAGTCAGTCTCCTAAGCATTAATAACATGCCAGAAAGCTAAAGCAGGAGCAAACTGGTAAATACTAGAAAATTATGACTGATTGTTGAAGTCAAAGGAAAGATATGTTAGATTTCAACATTGTCAAAATAGAAGGGCGAGACGTTTGGATGAAGGCTGTCAGAGGCTAGGCGAGTCATTTCCTGACACCAGCTTAAACAGAACTTTCAGTAAACCTGCTTAATAAGACCTTTCAGGTTTGGGGAAGTCCGGACCCGTTGGATGGAGAGCTGGATTGAGCAATCCCTTTAGACATGGGGAAGTAGGTGGGAGGGGTTAGCTCATCGGACAACGAAAACATTTAACATCAAACATATGCCTTTGCGACTCGGTCACTCCAGTCATTGAAGGATTATCGCTACATTACACCACGCTGAGGACAATCTAGACTCTTTTTTATGTGTCGTTCAATGATGGTGGAATGACCTACCAATGTCATGCTCTGCCTTTTTTGGAGTTATGTTTTGTTTACCTTTTTCGTTGTTAGGTGTTTTGTTGTTTACTTCTGTTAGTTATTACTTTCTAGCTTCTTGTGTTCATTTTAGTTCTTTTAGATCTGTGTTCCCTGGGTTTGTCATTTTGTATTATTTCTTTAGTTCAGTCCTCATGTTTGTTTTCTCCCTCAGCAGCCCAATCTCATTTGTTGTAATTAGTCACTTGCCCTCAGTTCCCTGCTACTCGGTCCACACCTGTTGCCCATTTTCCTCTGATTACTCCTTCTCTCTCATTGGCTCACACTCCACTTCCCTCAGTATATATGTTTGGTTGTTGTCATTGTTCTTCGCTTGGTCCTCCTGTTTACTTCCCTGCTGTTTTTCCTGCTCCATGTAGTTGTCAAAGGTTTTTGGAGACCCGTGTAAGTTCTACTATTTTTGTAATTAAAAGAGAGATTCTAAAACTTACCATGCTGCTTCCAAGCATTTTTCTGCACTCCGGCTCCGTTCGACAACCCATTACGACAACCAAGGGCTACCAGTGCAGGAACATCCCTATCTATCTTAAGAAACCTTTAACGACCCAGCTCTACAGCGAGCATCTCCTACCCTAGCACCTACCAGGCCCTTCCTTCTATGCCTGCCCTTGATTTCTATCAAGTGCAGGCCATCAACCTCTCCTGCCATCCCTATGAGAGAGAGTCTGCTGCATGACCTGACCTGTGTCTGCAAAGTAACTCTGAGCTAAGACCTGAAGCTGTATTGAAAGAGCTAGTAACTATCACTACTACGGTAAGGCTAATATAGCAATTGGTTGCCATGGAGACTGTGGACATACAGGGTTGGACAATGAAACTGAAACACCTGGACAGACTCCTGTCATCTGCAGAAATACTCGGATGATTCTGCAGTCGTGGGGTGGATCAGAGATGGACAAGAAGCTGAGTACAGGAAGGTGGTGGACCGCTTTGGGGCATGGTGTGGAAACAATCATCTCATTTTGAACGTGACAAGAAGGGACAGAGCAGACTGTACTTCTTGAGGAAGCTTAGGTCTTTTGGTGTTTGCAGCAAGATGCTGCATATCTTCTATAAGTCTGTTGTGGAAAGTGTGATCTCTTCTGCCATCATCTGCTGGGGAAGCAGCATCAGAACCAGGGACTTAAAAAAGCTCAACAAGCTGATAAAGAAGGCTGGCTCTGTTCTGGGGACTCCTCTGGAACCTCTGGAGATCATTGTGGAAAGAAGGATTCTTCATAAAATGAAGAACATTATGGAGAACCCTGAGCATCCTCTTCATGAGACTGTCCTACAACAACAGTGTCTTTTTTTTTATTTTTTATCTTGCTCTCGGTGGAAGACACAAGCATTTTCTCTCCCTCTCTCCCTGCTGATCCCTGCTTCTGCTTTTGTCTGTATTTTTCTCAGAGCCTCGCTTTGCATATCCTCCAAACTTGTAAATTATGGATTTGGTCAGCTGGACTCTCAACGTAATTGGTCAATTATTTTTTTTTCCTACGGGAAGACAGGGTAAGACCCTCTTGTCCAGGCGGGCCGTTCTTCTCTAGAAACACAATGGATTCTTGGCAGCAGTGGAAGATTGTGTGCCTGACTACGATGTCAGTCAAGGACGTAGAAAATGTGTACATATTTGGATTTTTGATAACAGGATATCTGCTTTTTGGAGTTGGTCGTTACCTGGCTTATCGAGTGATTCGCAAAACGTAGGCGGCTGTTCAAAGCGTTCCAAAGCTGCCTGCGATGTTGGATGGAGTCTGTAGAGCGATCAACACTCAGACTGAAATATTAAGAGAGCAGAATTGCAAGCTGGACACGATTCTTGAACAGAATCGCAGCCCGACAGCATTTGGACTCAGAGGTTAAAGGATATAATCTTGGAGAAGTTGTACGCTCCAGATCTGCGGAAAATACCAGAAATATGGCTATTTGGATTCGCAATTGAGACATACCAGTAAAACTCTTAAGGTAGTTGGAAATTCACAACTGCCTGAACCACAACATTTATTGTTTTTCTAAATCCAGCGCCCCAATGTGGCCTTGGCAACTTCTACTAACTGACTATGGACAAAATATCTCCTGGATGTTATATAAACACAATGCTCTTCCCCAGCACTCCCCTACCAGCTGTGTGCTGATACTATGTGGCCGATTGACAAAACTTCCAACTCTCTTCCCAAGGACAATGGCGCTTCTACCCTTATTTCAGACTCTATTCTTAGCAGAACAGAGTCTGAAATATGATTTTTTTACCCTCCTATCTTACTTTACCTAAATGTGTGATTTCATTACTTTTCATAGATTTTACCAGCGAAAACCAAACATTATTAGTAACTTGGACTTTAGCTGCTCTTACACCAATGACCCAGCTTTCTTAATTAGATTACTTAGTTCAACTTCAGCACCAGTAAAAGCAATATATTATTAGCACCTGAAAATGTGGATTAAAGCTTTTTTGTACCAGTGACTCAACTTCACTAGTTAGAATTCAGTGGAATGATGAGACTTCTTAGCACAAGATGCTTTCCCCTACATAGAGGACTTAATGATATAAATACCTCTTTAGAAAGATTGGTTTAGAACCAGCTCTTACCAGTAAAACCCAAAGGATTATTAATGTTATCTGTATCATTGTAATATTGACCAGAGATTTTTATATTTCTCAGAAGGATTCATAGATTTTTAGATTTCTTAGCATTTGATTTGTTTTTCTGTGTTACCTTACCTTACCTTACCTTACCTTACCTTACCTTACCTTACCTCTTACCTTACCTTACCTTACTTTACCTTACCTTACCTTACCTTACCTTACCTTACCTTACCTCTTACCTTACCTTACCTTACCTTACCTTACCTTACCTTACCTTACCTCTTACCTTACCTTACCTTACCTTACCCCACCTTACCTTACCTCTTACCTTACCTCTTACCTTACCTTACCTTACCCCACCTTACCTTACCTTTTACCTTACCTTTTACCTTACCTTTTACCTTACCTTTTACCTTACCTTTTACCTTACCTTACCTTACCTTCACCTGGTTTTAGAGCACAATAATTTATTAGTATGGTGTAGGGCCTCCTTTTGCGGCCAATACAGCATCAATTCGTCTTGGGAATGACATATACAAGTCCTGCACAGTGGTCAGAGGGATTTTAAGCCATTCTTCTTGCAGGATAGTGGCCAGGTCACTACGTGATACTGGTGGAGGAAAATGTTTCCTGACTCGCTCCTCCAAAACACCCCAAAGTGGCTCAATAATATTTAGATCTGGTGACTGTGCAGGCCATGGGAGATGTTCAACTTCACTTTCATGTTCATCAAACCAATCTTTCACCAGTCTTGGTGTGTGTATTGGTGCATTGTGATCCTGATACACGGCACCGCCTTGAGGATACAATGTTTGAACCATTGGATGCACATGGTCCTCAAGAATGGTTCGGTAGTCCTTGGCAGTGACGCGCCCATCTAGCACAAGTATTGGACCAAGGGAATGCCATGATATGGCAGCCCAAACCATCACTGATCCACCCCCATGCTTCACTCTGGGCATGCAACAGTCTGGGTGGTACGCTTCTTTGGGACGTTTCCACACCGTAACTCTCCCAGATGTGGGGAAAACAGTAAAGGTGGACTCATCAGAGAACAATACATGTTTTACATTGACCACAGCCCAAGATGTGCGCTCCTTGCAACACTGAAACCGACGTTTGACATTGGCATGAGTGACCAAAGGTTTGGCTATAGCAGCCCGGCCGTGTATATTGATCCTGTGGAGCTCCTGACGGACAGTTCTGGTGGAAACAGGAGAGTTGAGGTGCACATTTAATTCTGCCGTGATTTGGGCAGCCGTGGTTTTATGTTTTTTGGATAAAATCCGGGTTAGCACCCGAACATCCCTTTCAGACAGCTTCCTCTTGCTTCCACAGTTAATCCTGTTGGATGTGGTTCATCCTTCTTGGTGGTATGCTGACATTACCATGGATACCGTGGCTCTTGATACATCACAAAGATTTGCTGTCTTGGTCACAGATGCGCCAGCAAGACGTGCACCAACAATTTGTCCTCTTTTGAACTCTCATAATGTTGTGTGCATTTCAATATTTTGAGCAAAACTGTGCTCTTACCCTGCTAATTGAACCTTCACACTCTGCTCTTACTGGTGCAATGTGCAATCAATGAAGACTGACTACCAGGCTGGTCCAATTTAGTCATGAAACCTCCCACACTAAAATGACAGGCGTTTCAGTTTCATTGTCCAACCCCTGTATGTTGGGGTTGAGACACTGCTAACTTTTAGGAGGCACACTGACTGCCTAGACAAGTTTCTCTGCTGTTTGGGCATCAAAACATATAACAAGTGCAGCTCCCTCCCTAAGTGCTGTGTGACAAACATGACATGTAGATTACTTTTTTGTCTATATTACTGTGTTACTGAAATCATTTTTCAAACTAACAACATGGCATGAATCACTCTGAGGACTCCTGGGTTCTCTTCTGGCATCAATAGAAACTTTTAATCAGCTGTTTGGCAATGATATATAAATGAAATGCTTCCATACAGCACTTCAAACTGAGGTGGTCTGCTGTAAATCTAACATAGCACATAAAAATGTCTCTGTTATCAGACTGACCCCTTAAAAAACACTGCCATCTACCTCCTCATAACTTTATGAATCCCTTATAAATGCCTTTCAGTCATGTACCTTAAGGTGTGATTCAATTCAGGTTTTGCTTTAAAATAGTATTATGAAATATATACTGTTTTTACATAATGCACTTAAGGAACTTCAGTGGCTAAAGGTTTGCTCAACATATGCCCGCAAAACCAGCATGGGTGAGATCTGGGTGTGATATGTAAGGCTGTCTAACATTAGTCAGGGCCCTACATATTCTTTGTGATCACTTTCAGTCATTTTAAAATGACAGGCAGGGACGGAAGAACGTGGGCTCAAAATGTATTCAGCTGTGAGAGGCCATTCACATTTCACCACCAAACTAAATTTGAGATGTGAACAAATCACCCAAGTCAGCAAAAGCTCCAAGGAGATAGATTACAGAGTGTGAGAGGAAGATGGAGAGCATGAATTGAGATAATTTATTATGGGCAAAAAGCATAACAGAGTTCAAGCAGCAAAGGGAATGAACTGTGAGGAGGGCAAGGATTTCAGTTTAATGAGGATGGTTCTGCTGGGAGGCAGGGGAAAAGAGAAAATAGCACAAACATATTTGACATTATTGCACATGCCACATATAATAGCCTACTCCTCACAGAGATGGGACAATTCGGCACATAATAAAGAAATGGCATCACTGAGATGGCTCGAATAAATAGGTCAACTACTGGTGTTATTGGCCTTCATAAAAAAAAACAAAAAAACGGCAGAATGTCTTGATGCATGCGTAACATTTCTGTAGCAAGGCGCACATTGCAGCATAACAATTACCTCCAAACTGGCAAACCCATCCCTCACCTCCATCAGCAAAGGAAAACTATTCAAGGTTTCCAACTCTTAAGGTAGATGGAAATTTACAACTGCCTGAACCACAACGTTTATTGTTTTTCTAAATCTGGCTCCCCAATGTGGCCTTGGCAACTTAGGACTATGAGGCCGATTGATAAAACTTCCACCTCTCTTCTCAAGGACAATGGCACTTCTATCAGCGTTGACAGTCTAATTCTTGCAAACACACTCAGACTTATATGTTCGCACCCTCAAGTTTCCACCGTACCCTTGCTAAATCTTTACTTATGTGTGTGCTGCTTACCCCCTGCTGAGGTTTTTTGTACTATTTCAGACTCTATTCTGCTAAGAATAGAGTCTGAAATATGATTTTTTTCCCTCCTATCTTTCCTCCTATCATTACTTTTTCATTGATTTTTAGTTTTATTAGAAGGATTACCAGTGAAAACCAAATATTATTAGTAATTTGGACTTTAGCTGCTCTTACACCAATGACCCAGCTTTCTTAATTAGACTACAATGGACTGTTATTACTTAGTTCAACTTCAGTACCAGTAAAAGCAATATAATATTAGCACCTGAAAATGTGGATTAAAACTGTTTTGTACCAGTGACTCAGCTTCCCTAGTAAGAATTCAGTGGAATGATGAGACTATTAGATTTCTCAGAAGGATTCATAGATTTTTAGATTTCTTAGCATTTGATTTGTTTTTCTGTGTTCTTTGTGATTGTATTGCAATTGTATGTACAGCGCTTTGAGTGTCTCGTTACTGAAAACGCTATATAAATGAACTTACCTTACCTTACCGTACCGTACCGTACCGTACCGTACCGTACCGTACCGTACCGTACCGTACCGTACCGTACCTTACCATACCTTACCTTACCTTACCTTACCTTCAAACAGCTGAAAATATACTTTCATATTGCAACTGGAAGATAACTGTGATGAAATATCTCCGAGATTCACCATTAGCTATTATTTTGTCATCTAATAAATGAGTTATTGTTTTGATTTACCATAGTTTACTTATTAACTGCAACAAATAAAGATCTTTCTAAGACTGTTCTTTATGGCTGCCTTTAATAAATGACTTCCACATACATTTAAAATTAAACTGCAGTTGCCTGCTAATGGTTGGCTGCGGATACAAGTACACTGTGTTGTTTACTAATAAACTGGACATCTGTGCCTATTATTGATCCAGTTTTTTATGCAGCTATAAAATTATTTTAAATCAGACATTTTGGGTAATACCTTATTACTTTTTATGCAAAACTAGGAGGGATTTGGAAAAAAAGTCTGCTGTTTAAAAGCAACATACTGTATTAACAGACAATTTGCATTTCATTATACTGATTAATGAGGTTTAAGTCCATCAGTCAGAGCCCTACACAACTTTCTGAAGCTTTTTCCTCTCTGCTTTGCTTTCATACTATTTTTTGAACATTTGTAATAATCACTGATTGCAGCCCTAAAAAGAAAGACTATCTGCAAACAAACTCATAAGTCTACTGTGGAGAGTGTGATATATTCTGCCATCATCTGCTGGGATAGCAGCATCAGAGCCAGGGACTTAAAAAAGCTCAACAAGCTGATAAAAAAGGCTGGAGATCATTGTGCAAAGAAGGATTCCTCATAAAATGAAGAACATTATGGAGAACCCTGAATATCCTCTTCATGAGGCTGTTGTACAACAACAGAGTGCCTTCAGTCAGAGGCTTCTTCAGATCTGCTGTAAGACAGACCTCTACAGGAGACCCTTCCTGCCCACAGCCATCAGCATCTACAACCGCTCTTTGAAGAAACCTGCATAATATGAGCTACAACAACAACAGCGCCTCAGGAGGGAGAAGCAGTGCATCGCCAACACTGTTGCCAGTGGGGGTGGGAGGCTGCTGACCTCGACTGGGACATTATCAGGCGGTGGAAGGAGTACTTCGAGGATCTCCTCAATCCTGCCATCACGCATTCCCTGGTGGAAACAGAGGCTGGGGACTCGGGGTTAGACTCTTTCATCACCCAGGCTGAAGTCACAGAGGTGGCTAAAAAGCCTCTGGAGTGGCAGACTGGGGTGGTGTGGTGGGAGGGTGTGTTCCAACTACAGGGGGATCACACTCCTCAGCCTCCCTGGTAAGGCCTACGCCAGGGTATTGGAGAGGAGAGTCCGACCGATAGTCGAACCTCGGCTTCAGGAGGAGCAGTGTGGTTTTTGTCCCGGCCGTGGAACACTGGACCAGCTCTATACCCTCTACAGGGTGCTTGAGGGTTCATGGGAATTTGCCCAACCGGTTCACATGTGTTTTGTGGACCTGGAGAAGGCATTTGACTGTGTCCCTCGTGATGCCCTGTGGGGGCCCCCGATTCCATACTCCAGGAGTATGGAATCGGGGGCCCTTTATTAGGGGCCATCCGGTCCCTGTACGAGCGGAGCAGGAGTTTGGTCCGCATTGCCGGCACTAAGTCGGACCTGTTCCCGGTGCATGTTGGACTCCGGCAGGGCTGCCCTTTGTCGCCGGTCCTGTTCATAACTTTTATGGACAGGATTTCTAGACGCGGCCAAGGGCCGAAGGGGATCTGATTTGGGGACCAGAGGATTTCGTCTATTCTTTTTGCAGATGACGTTGTCCTGCTGGCCCCCTCTAGCCAAGACCTACAGCATGCGCTGGGGCGGTTCACAGCCGAGTGTGAAGCGGCTGGGATGAAGATCAGCTCCTCTAAGTCCGAGGCCATGGTTCTTGACCGGAAAAGGGTGGCTTGTCCTCTTCAGGTTGGAGGGGAGTTCCTGCCTCAAGTGGAGGAGTTCAAGTATCTCGGGGTCTTGTTCACAAGTGAGGGAAGAATGGAGCGGGAGATCGACAGACAGATCGATGCGACTGCCGCAGTAATGGGGGCACTGTGCCGGTCCGTTGTGGTGAAGAGAGAGCTGAGCCGAAAAACCAAGCTCTCGATTTAACGGTCGGTCTACGTTCCTACCCTCACCTATGGCCATGAACTTTGGGTCATGACCGAAAGAACGAGATCCCGGATACAAGCGGCTGAAATGAGCTTCCTCCCTTAGAGATAGGGTGAGGAGCTTGGCCATCCGGGAGTAGAGCCGCTGCTCCTCCACATCGAGAGGAGCCAGTTGAGATGGCTCGGGCATCTCTATCGGATGCCTCCTGGACTCCTTCCTCAGGAGGTGTTCCAGGCACGTCCCACCAGGAGGAGGCTCAGGGGACGGCCCAGGACACGCGGAAGGGACTATGTCTCTCGGCTCGCCTGGGAACGCCTTGGGCTCCCCCCGAAGGAGTTGGAGGAAATGTCTGGGGAGAGGGACGTCTGGTCGTTTCTGCTGAATCTGCTGCCCCCGTGACCCGGTCCCGGATAAAACGGAAGACGACGAGTACAAGTACGAGTACGAGAACATGTTCACAAAGCAAAGTTGTAAGACTCAGCGGAGATAAAAACTTTGCAAAACAAAAAACTGTTTATATCCGCAACTTTCCCTCAGTGTGGCCAGCTTGGAAAATTTTTCGCTTTATTTAGCGAGTTTTCCCACCCCTTTCAAAAACTCTTTTTCGAAAAAATGACAAATTTAGGGGATTTTTTGTGGTTTTTTGAGAGCCTTTGGAAACTCTGATGTCAAAGAAGGTATCTTTCGTACTCTTCTCAATGAGCAGTGAGTAGTGTCGTAGACTCCTCGTGTGTCTGAAAACAGTCTCAGAAATATGGCCCATCTTAGTCGTTCAGACTGGCTATGTGTGAAGGACAAGTCATGGCTGAGGGGGTGTGGCTCTAAATGTTACATTTTCCAAAAAAAATCACTGCATTTCGGTTGTCTCTTTTTGATCCATTTAAATTGTTTATGTTGAGTGTGTGTGTACCATAAGGGTAACAAACCAACCCAGGTTTCTTTTTACTATTTTTTATCATATTGTCTCTTTTGGGCCAATTTTGCAGACAGGGAAATTAGAGAAAAAAAAGTTAATTTGTTGTTTTAAATATATTTTAAGCTCGTTTTTACTCACTTTTCCCTTTCCCACGGCCTTATTTCCTTCTCCTATATTGTATCTTTACAATGGGATTCATATGCTTAATTGTGCAAATTAGGTGCTTTCCTTAGAGAAGTTGCATTGCTGTTTTGCTGCAGTTTTCATGTATGGCATCCAAACTAGATGTAGCTCTAATCACTGTTTATGTGTAAAACCGACACTTTGAATTTTGGTTTGGATATGTGTGACATTTCTCGAAGAAAAATCCCCATGCAATAGATGTTTCAATCAGGATTTTATAAATTTTCCTTTTAAAAACGTAGGTTTATTAAACAACAGTAAACTAAATTTGACATACTCATGCGAGTTTTATGGATTATTCACTGGCTCTATCTGCTTCTGGGTCAGTCTGACTTGTTTTCGCACCTTAACTGGCAAATTCTCTGTCTGTGTGTGGCAAGTGTCGATGTGCTCAGCTGCAGAACTAGAGGCTGTTCTTTGGATCCAAAGTAAGACATCCGCAAGTTTATCTAATCCCAATAATCTGAATTTACACCAACTCCACTTTGCTAAACTATACTTATTGCATGTAAGAAAAACATTGGTCTAGTCAAAGCTTTTGGTTAATGTTTGTTTTCCATGATTCAGACAGTTTTCTCGTCATCTGCAGTCATGCTTGCCCTGACTCCATATCTCAGTGACTACTCTCCCAGCTGGGCTACATCAGTCATCAGCCTCCTGACAAGTTTTAGTTTTCAGTCAGAGCAAAACCCCTTACAATCAGCCTCAAGTCCTTCTGTCCTTCCTTTTGAGCCACCATGTTTTCTTGCTTTTGAACATCTGGATAGTATTGACATCAGAAATGTAATACATGTAAACACAGAGCTCTGCCATGTTAATAACTATTCTGTTTTTGTGTGATCAATAGTTTTATATTTCAGACACACATCTATAGGGACTCCTAAACAGACTGGAGAAAGACTGCTGCAATGTGAATAAGATGTAATAAAAAAAAAAAAACATTTCTGTCTTTTATTCATGAAACATGGCCTACAGCTCTTAATAAACAAAGAAAATGGGATTTCGTGTTAAAATCAAGTGCAATTGTAGATTTTCAAAGTAAATGTTCATAATGCCAACAACCTAAGCATTAAACACAATAGGTTAGATCAGGCTTTTCTAATGTGCTATAGATTTCTACCTTGAATGTTCTCCAAAGAATATGCGATAAAGAAATCAAAATGAGAAGCAAGTACACAGTATATGCAAGAATACTTTTAAACAAATACAATAATTATCCACACCCACTGACTGCTAGAATATAAATAGTCACAGCTACACAGCTCCCCATTTCAAGAAAGAAGTTTTAAACTTGGTAGGGCTTGTGTAAAAAAATAGGACACCCTTCAAAAGTGTGTGTCTCATTTGAAGTTTGGAGAGGAGCCAGATGTAAGCAGGAGAGCAGCAGGTGCGTGGTGGAGTAACAGGTTAAGGGTGACAACAGAGGAACCTACAGACACAGAGGAACCAGGAAACCAGGGCAGGCACAACCAGCTGTGAATGAGGGAGGCTGAAAGATTTAAATATCGGGGAGGGTGATTGTTAGAGTGAACACAAATGGGTCTAATTAGCAGAATGAATGTCTGCCATAAGGGCAACATGCAGATGGAGCTTAAAACGGACTATTTTCTCTGTATATTTGAAAAACAGAAGATACAGTGAACCGAAAAGAAAAGTTGAAACTGAATGTCAAATTTTGATCTTGAAGTCTGAAGTACAGAAATATATTTCAAATAAAAAGAATTAAAACAATTTTTTTTCCCAATTTGAATGAAGATTAAATTCAGCTAAATTTTTTTTATACAATTTCCTATTTAAAATGTTTTTTTATGTTTCAGTTTTAAGATTTTAAGTTTTCATATTAAAATTCGCTGTTTTCAAGTTAAAATCTTATTCTTCAGTTTCAGGTTTTGGACTCAACTGAGAGAAAATGACAAGGATAAAATACAGATACATAATACAGAAGGAAACTGAACAGAGCATGAAAAGATCGGCTCAAAGAAAGGCTAAAAATAATGGAAATTAGAGTCTGTATATAGAATACCACACCTGACAAAATCAAAAATAGTCAAAATATAGCAAATAAAAAACCAACATCCTAAAGATCATCACCGAGTGGTTTTACAATTTATCTGGGGATATGGATATTTAATATGATACTAAAAATGAATGTGATGTAAATAAGCTATAAAGACTGAAGAAAGACATTTCTATAAAGATTCATTACATGTAATAAAAAAAAGCTATTTGTTTACCAAAAAAAAGACTAAAGTTTGCCAGACACAACAAAAAGTCCAAGACTTCTGGAATTATGTTGTTTAGACAGATGAGGGTCCAAATGATGGTTAAATGGGTAAAATGATATATCAGGACACCGAAATAGAACACATTTGGTATTAACTAAATAAAAAAAATTTGATGCTAATGCAAAATTGAACCATAGGATATGACAATAACCCAAAACATACTGGCTGAAAACGTAGAAATGGAAAGGCCTGGCCTGAGTCCAAAGCCCATATCTCAGTCTTGTTAAGATGTTGTGGGGTGACTTGAAACAGGGTGTGCATGTAAGAAACCTCTCTACAGCTAAAGGTGAGAAGTGGCACAGACTTTCCACAGACATTAAAGATTGGTAGACAGCTACAACAAGTATCTCATTATTTCAGCCTTAAGGGGTAATACTAGTGATAAGACGGTAGGGTGTCCTTATTTCCTCCTCAAAATACACACTTTTGTTATTACCTTTTGTTTAGTGAGTAAAACAAAGTTAATCTTTTGGATGTTGGATCCAAAAGACTAAAAATAAGACTACACAATAAATTGTGAAACTCTTTTAATAAAGAAGGAAATATTTAATGAGGGTGCACAGTGGGACAGTTGGTAGCACTGTTGCCTTGCAGCAAGAAGATCCTGGTATCGACTCCTGGCCAGGGGTCTTTCTGCATGGAGTTTGCCTTTTCTCCCCGTGCATGCATGGGTTCCCTCCGGGTACTCCGGCTTCCTCACACACTCCAAAAACATGACTGTTAGGTAAATTAGTCTCTCTAAAATTGCCCTTAGATGTGACTGAGTCTGTACATGATTGTTTGTGCTGTGTGTCTCTGTGTTACCCTGCGATGGACTGGTGACCTGCCCAGGGTATACCCTGCCTCTCGCACGTAGACCGCTGGAGATAGATAGAGATACCCGCGGCCTTGTACGGAAGAAAATGAATGGATGGATGGATATTTAATAAGGTCTCCTAATGTTTTTCATATGACCCGTATCCATCTCAATTGTTGAGAAAAACAAAATGCAATAGAGCAGTAGTCCTGTTATCTACTTTTCCTTTAGCATTTAGCATTTCATAAATTAGATTAAAAAAACTAAAACTTAAATAAAATTAAATAACAAGAAACAGAATTTAGGAAAAAGTCCCATTGTAGGGTAAATTAAATATAGGTCTTTCATGAGAGCCGTAATTCTTTCAACACATTTTTGTCCCAGACAATGACTTCCCATCACATCTTGAGGTTTGTTTGACACTGACTTGCACTATAACCTCCCTGCAGAGATGCCAAGTAAAAAGAGCACAAGGACAGAAATATAAATACATAATGTTAAAGCTACCGCTGATTATCTGGGCAGTTATCAGGAGACTAGGAAAGTGTTTGGGAAAGAGAAGACAGACAGGCACCAAAGGTGACAGCAGAGATTGTGAAAAACAATTCCCTGAAAATATGCTGACATGTGAATGGTTGAAGGGCAATGCTGAGCTCAGGGTAGAAAGTCAACAGAGGATGGCAGAATAACAAACATGAACAAATTTGTTGGAATCTCTAGTAAAGATGCCTTAGGGAAGAAAAATCACCCTTAATTGAAATAGCATAACCCGATTAAAAGCATTTTTGAAAAAATCTGCATATAAGTTCAGAATATTTATTCAAGCATAAAATAAAAATAATCCTATGCTAAGAATGAATTGTTTAGAACAAAATCACAAGTAGAAGAACAGTTGGCATCCCAGAAGTCATTTCACAAACGTTCTAAATTATTCAAAAGCTTGGTCATTCTCTCTTCACTCCTCTCACCGTTATTCCAGCTCAGCCTACAGGTTTTCTACATGGTTTAGATCTAGAGGCTAAGGTAGCCATGGAACAAGGTTATTTTTTTTTTGTTTAATAAACCATTTCTGTTTAGATTTGGTTATCAGGACGTTAAGCTATTTTGTCATTCTTTAGCTGAGATTGCAAGTTTTTATTCAAAATCTTAGAGTACTTCAAAGAGCCCATGCACCTTAAGACCCTAGAACCTTTAGAAAAGAAACAGGCCCATGGCTTTACTTGGCCTCCACCATACTTAACAGGTAGAGGTGTCTTTCCACATATTTTTCCTTCATTTCACCCCAAACCCACCTGGAGCGTTTTCTGAAAAGCACAATCTTAGTTTTATGTAACCATAGCTCATGGTCCCAGCAGAACTCCACATGTTGGTGATGGAAGGACAGAAAGGGCTTTTTTCTCCCACTGCTCCCAAACAACCAGAAGGGATGCATTCAGTCTGTATTAGTTGTTATGAAGACTTGGTGACTCCAAACTACCCATTTTGTCTGCAGTTCTCTTACAGTGAGCTTTGGATATTCTCTATTTTCACCTCTCATATCATTCTCCTCACTGGGATATTTGGCAAATAAACTTGGGTCCACATCCTTCTTTGCTTGTAGTGTTTCCAGTTGACTGATTGATTGTCTGGTGATTTAGGAAAAAACTAAATTATTTTGTAATGTTGGACCTTTTCCTACTATATGAATGTAGTCAAACTAAAATTGCTTTTATAATTGTAAAATGTTCAGCATGAGATCAGTTATCTGCAATAAAAGATGAATTCATCATAGGCTCATGGAAGTACATGAAGAACTGTAAGCCCTTGATGGAAAACCTGCAGATGTGTGAAAAATGGTTTTTAATCAGCTCATATTTTATCCGTGCAACCACGACTCTTGGAGTACAGAGATAAGATGGAAATGATTTACTTCTGGAGAAACCGAAGCAAAAGAATGGGCACATAAGCCAACAAAAGGCTGATCTCTTATTGTGTCTCTGATTTCTCCTGGATGGTGCCAGGTCTGGCAGGTGACCGGGTCAGATATGTGAGACTCATAACTCACCTGAGCTCGCCAACTGTTGTCATGCCAACACATGACACGGCCATATAGGTGCATGTTGACACTGTGGCAGCCCCTAGGTACACATGCATAGAAAATAAGGTCTTGAAAGAAAGCGGTTTCCCACATTACAAAGTCCCTGAAAACACCCACTGCAGTGGTAAAATCAAGCTAATAGCTCAATGTTATATAGACTCTATTGTTTCAAAACATCTGAGAAGAAAACCTACCCACCCATCCTGCTCTACTGGCCTGTATTCTGCTCTTTTTGTATGAACTGCTTCAATTATTCTGGCGTCATTCAATCGAAAGTTTGAATTATATGACCTTGCAACACTATGTTTAAAACGTTTTGCTAAAATATTCAACTATATTGCTGGTTTTGCAGCAGTAATATGCGGCATATTAAACATAACTGTGTTCATGGCCATATTTAAACCATCCTCGTTTGACAAATAATGCAATCATTTGTTGCACTAATACCAAACTAAGTTGGCTGATAGTACTGCGAGAATAAGTGCTTAGGTTTCACTAGAAGTAAATCTGCTGCCACACCCCCAGTTAGTTACTTAGAGTTGGCCTGATTTACAAACATATGTTGGATGAACAGTTGAAATACAAAGTGACAGACTGGCATTGGCGGTTCTTGGATAAATAGCCCCCTGGGCGAGCCTCCCTTGTCCCCCTGCACCATTTGTTTTGTTCTGGATTGAATTTGAATGCCTTTAATTGAATGTAAATCTGTCTATCTGATTCATTTGATTATGTATGTCTGTATATCAACTGGATCTGTGTGTCTTTAAAGTGCCTTGAGATGACATATGTTTTGAATCGCCGCTGTATAAATAAACTGGAATGTTCCCTCACTATCAGGAAAGAGTTTCAGATCTTTGGAAATATTGTAGGTCACAAAAAGTACTGTCAGTCATGGTGACAGAACAAAAGGAGCTTCATTCTTCACTGGGCAGCACTAATTTAAAACTACAGTTGGCAAGGTATGAGGGGCTTGTCTGACTGCAAGATGGCTACCAGAGCAGATAGCCTAGCTAATATGGTGTTTTCACTAGTCCAGGATTTCATTCTAATTGACACTGGACATTATTAGAATCACTTAAGGTACAAATTAATTAGACTTTATTGGCTGGTGTCCAAACCTTAGACGTCGATTCAAAGTTATCTAACTTCAGATCAAATTAGCACAACATCCCCATCAAAGAGTCAGAGTGAAGCCGAAGTGACTTTCTGTGTCATTTGGAAGATGAAGCTTTGCTGTGAACCGTCTGATCCCTGCTAATTTCACACCATTCCACTTTCTTTCCTGTGATTAGAGGTAAAAGCACGTAATCTAAGAGAGAGCGCTTTACAAGAAAGTCCACTTTCAACCCACTCATTTAATCACTTCAGCCTGCTACCTGAAGACAAAAAACATTTCCATCTAGAGACAAAGGGGGGCTATTTTAATGGCTGTCTTAAATAAATATTATTATGAACAGCTAATATTTCCTCTTCTGGTCTGCTTCCTTTATATTAACAATTAGGAGCCATTTAAATCAACAACAACAACAGTGACTACATTAGCTTAGACATATGGTGAAAATGAATGCAGAGGACATTTAAATAATTTTAAATAATTTTAAATAATTGATTGCATGATTTGATTTCGCCACAGAAGTTAGACATATTACAGGGTAGTGGGAGGTTATGAGCCCTTATTGGAGATGAACAAGTCCTCTAATGAAGACCTTGTCCTTTCACTTAGTGATGCCTCACTGATTTACCGTGGAGCTGTCTAGAGCTTTTACTACATCATCTTTACACATCCACCTCCCCTTTCCATCACAGCTACCTGTCCAACTTTTTCCTCTGCCAGCACACTATGAGCAACAAGTCTAAAAAAAACTCCTTATGAGAGAGGGCCTGGCTGACTCAGAGAGCCACAGGATGAGAAGGAAAAGCAAAATTTAATTAACTTTCCGTTAAAGCCCTCCGACCCCCTTCCTCCTCCTCCTGCTTTCGTCTGCCAGCTGATGGGGGAGGTGGGGGAACAGAAAGCAAAAGGTTTGTGATTACCTGAGGATCGAGAGGCTCCATGTGTGAAATTATTGTTACAGTTGAATGGTGCACCTGTGTGCACGAAAGCCTGAATAACTGTTTGGAATTATGCCAAATACAAGGAGGAGGTAGTCATTTTGGGGTGATTAGTTACTGGTGGTTACAATTTACTAGGCTCCATTCCCATGAGACCTATTGTGCAGGCACAAAAGACTTTTCATGAAGTCCTTTTCAACTATATTACTGTAATAAGCTTGACTTCGCTGTGATCCAGGAACAGCTGGACACAAACAGGAGCCTTTCTGAATCTCAACTTAACATCCAGGGGTTCTGGTAAACACTCTTACCCTGCTTAATGACGTCAGCTGTGCGGACCCCCCCAGGTCAGAATAAATGAGCCAAATACTTCAAGGAAAAGGACAATTTCACATCTGTTTAGATCTGTGACACCATGACGAGTTTAAGCCAAAGGCGGCGTTTGTTTTCAGCAAGGCTGCGGGGGAAGCGGGGTTTCAAAGTTAGCACCTGCTCAAGGAAAAACATACCACCCACACCTGTGTTTTTATTTGAACTCAAAATGGGAAGAATCCCAGCAATGAAGGCTTGATTTTGGTCTTTGAAGCCGGCATTTTATTTCACAGAAGCACAGCAGGTTGAAGATGGAAAATAAGATGCAATTAAATACAAATTTGATTCCAAGTTTGTGCATGCATGGTCTGCCTTTTAGGTAAAATCTCAGACAAAAAGAAAATATTACAACTTGTCAAAAGTGTAGGTCACCTTGGTTCAGTTCCAGTGTTAACAAATCATTTAGAAATCACACCCAAGCATTTTTTGGGTTTAGCAAAATATAGAATCATCATCTTAACGATATTAAGAAGTGTCACATTTAAATGAGAATAAAAATATTCAAAGTTCTATAAAAAGGCACGAGCTATAACAAACGTTGTAGGACCTTCAACAGAGCGGAGATGCCACTGCTGCTTGATTTATGAATGGAACAGATCACAGATGGTCAGCTGGGTTTTAGACACAGAAAGAGCAGGGTAAAGAGGCTCAGAAAAATTGTGCTTGTAAGAATGCAATAAAGCAAGACTGCCCCCTAGTGTCACATTAAAAAATGACAAGCTGCCCTCTTCGAAGTCAAGGAACACTCCCACCCTTTGCAGCCCCTCTGCCCTTAAAGGAACCGTCTCCTTGTTGTGAACAGCCTCCAGCTTCCTCTTGTCGCAGGCCAGGCACCAGGAGTAGCTGTTGAAGCCCAGTCGAGAGCTGTCCTTTTGGCCCTTCCTTTCAATTTGACCCTCGCACAGACCCACCTTCCAGCGGCCGTCGTCCATGGACACAGACACCTCCCAGTACCAGCGGCCCTGCTCCAGGGCGAAAGACGCTAGGACTTGTGGGAAGGAGCTGAAGCGAGCCTCGTGCTCTGTGTAGGCCTGCGGGGATTCGCTGTAGGCCACCTTCCTGTTGTCATCAGTAAGCTGCAGCTTCAGATGAGCCGTATCTGCATCCATGGCTGGAATGGTGCCATCTGTACACAGAAGTGAAGATTGTTTTTTGTTTCAGGATGCTCTTTCTATCCTTAATTAATTAGCAGTCATTCCCTAGTGAGAAGTGCTTAAGCAACAGTTGTCTTTCTTACACAGCAGCCTGTAGAGATCTCTGTCTTTTCCTGGCATGGTGATGATGACGGAGTCCAGTCGTTTCTCTGTCCACTTCTGCAGGCAGCTCAAACGGTCATGGTCCACTTCTTCTGGGGGCTCAAACTGTTCAACACAGTTCCCCATGTCACTGGTGCTGGTGGGGAAGAGCAGTCAGTACAGAGGATTACAACAACTGGGCCAATAAAAAAAAAAACTACAACCAGAGGCTTTACAAACAGAGGTAAACCCAACAAAAAAGGACGGAAATGTACACATAAAAAAATAAGCTTCATAGTGCCAGCTTGAGTCCAGCATAAAATCCCAAATATCTTTAATTGTGATCATAATAAAGCTGAATAATTGCTTCATAATTTAAAAAGGAAAATCACAGTCTTGTGATGATTAACTATAAAGAAACAGCAGTCTTGTTAATGCATGTAATGACACACAGATAGCACTTATAGTTCCAG
The DNA here is from genome assembly GCF_021462225.1 of Girardinichthys multiradiatus. Taxonomy (NCBI): domain Eukaryota; kingdom Metazoa; phylum Chordata; class Actinopteri; order Cyprinodontiformes; family Goodeidae; genus Girardinichthys; species Girardinichthys multiradiatus. Next base: position 22,193,733 of record NC_061795.1, on the reverse strand, counting down.
ATGCAGTGCCTTAGGAAAGCATTCAAACCCCTTAAACTTCTTCAGCTTTTGTTTTGTTAAAGCAATCAAACTTCCATTTATTTGAGCGGGATTTTATGTGACAGGATAAGGACACGTATTTTTCAACACATTTTAAGTATAGAAAAACAAGCATTAGAATTCCTCCTCCTTTACTCTGATAAGAGTCCAGTGCAACCAGTTTCCCTTGGAAGTTAGCTAATTAGTAAACAGAGTCCACGTATGCCTAATTTTCTATTAGTACAAATGCAGTTGTTCTGTGAAGGCCTCAGAGGCGTGTTAGAGGACATGAGTGAACAAACAGCATCATGAAGACCAAGGAACACCGCAGACGGGTCAATGTAAAGACGTTTAGGGTGGGTTAGGTTGAACATCTCATAGAGCAAAGTGAGAACCACCGTCCAAAAATAGAGAGAATGTGACAACTGCAAACCTACCAAGCCATGGCGGTTCACCTAATATGACAGGCTGGGCAAAGGAGAGCATTAATCGGAGAAGAAGTCAAGTGGCCCACGGTGATTCTGGAAAAGCTGCAGAGATCCACAGCTCAGAAGGGAAAAATCTGTGGACACAACTATAAGTTGTGCTCTCCACAAATCTGGCGCTTATGGAAAAGTAGAAAACAGAAAGCCGTAGTTTAAATAAATCTCATTTAAAGTTTGCCACAAGCCATGTAAAGGCCTGATTAAACATGTAGAAGGCGCTCTTGTCAGATGAGACAAAAATTTTACTTGCTGCTCAAACAAGTTCGCTGTTGCAAAACGCCAAACACGCAGCCAAGGCCGTAATGGAGGAAAGAATAGTCACGTGTTAGACTGACCTAGTCAAAGTCCAATTGAGAATCTGTGGCAAGACTTGTAAACTGTAGCTCTCCATTCAAATGGACTGAGTTTAAGCTGTTTTGATAATGTTTGCTTGCTAAAACTTCAGTCTGTAGATGTACAAAGCTAGTAGATATATGCCCTGATAGACTTGCAGCAGTAATTGAAAAAAAAAAAAAAAAAATGCATGACAATCTTTTAAAGTATTTTACTTGTTAATGATTTTTAAAACACTGAATCAGTTTCCTTCCACTTCATAATTATGCGCCACTTTGATTTGGTCCGTCATGTAAAACCGTACTAAAACACACTGAAGTCTGTAGTTGAAAAATAAGGATACGAATACTTTCTTTGAGACGGTTGAGTCTCTGGAATATACAGGTCCTTCTCAAAATATTAGCATATTGTGATAAAGTTCATTATTTTCCATAATGTAATGAAAATTTAACATTCATATATTTTAGATTCATTGCACACTAACTGAAATATTTCAGGTCTTTTATTGTCTTAATATGGATGATTTTGGCATACAGCTCATGAAAACCCAAAATTCCCATCTCACAAAATTAGCATATTTCATCCGACCAATAAAAGAAAAGTGTTTTTAATACAAAAAACGTCAACCTTCAAATAATCATGTACAGTTATGCACTCAATACTTGGTCGGGAATCCTTTTGCAGAAATGACTGCTTCAATGCGGCGTGGCATGGAGGCAATCAGCCTGTGGCACTGCTGAGGTCTTATGGAGGCCCAGGATGCTTCGATAGCGGCCTTTAGCTCATCCAGAGTGTTGGATCTTGAGTCTCTCAACGTTCTCTTCACAATATCCCACAGATTCTCTATGGGGTTCAGGTCAGGAGAGTTGGCAGGCCAATTGAGCACAGTGATACCATGGTCAGTAAACCATTTACCAGTGGTTTTGGCACTGTGAGCAGGTGCCAGGTTGTGCTGAAAAATGAAATCTTCATCTCCATAAAGCTTTTCAGCAGATGGAAGCATGAAGTGCTCCAAAATCTCCTGATAGCTAGCTGCATTGACCCTGCCCTTGATAAAACACAGTGGACCAACACCAGCAGCTGACACGGCACCCCAGACCATCACTGACTGTGGGTACTTGACACTGGACTTCTGGCATTTTGGCATTTCCTTCTCCCCAGTCTTCCTCCAGACTCTGGCACCTTGATTTCCGAATGACATGCAGAATTTGCTTTCATCCGAAAAAAGTACTTTGGACCACTGAGCAACAGTCCAGTGCTGCTTCTCTGTAGCCCAGGTTAGGCGCTTCTGCTGCTGTTTCTGGTTCAAAAGTGGCTTGACCTGGGGAATGAGGCACCTGTAGCCCATTTCCTGCACACCCCTGTGCACGGTGGCTCTGGATGTTTCTACTCCAGACTCAGTCCACTGCTTCTGCAGGTCCCCCAAGGTCTGGAATCAGCCCTTCTCCACAATCTTCCTCAGGGTCCGGTCACCTCTTCTCGTTGTGCAGCGTTTTCTGCCACACTTTTCCCTTCCCACAGACTTCCCACTGAGGTGCCTTGATACAGCACTCTGGGAACAGCCTATTCGTTCAGAAATTTCTTTCTGTGTCTTACCCTCTTGCTTGAGGGTGTCAATAGTGGCCTTCTGGACAGCAGTCAGGTCGGCAGTCTTACCCATGATTGGGGTTTTGAGTGATGAACCAGGCTGGGAGTTTTAAAGGCCTCAGGAATCTTTTGCAGGTGTTTAGAGTTAACTCGTTGATTCAGATGATTAGGTTCATAGCTCGTTTAGAGACCCTTTTAATGATATGCTAATTTTGTGAGATAGGAATTTTGGGTTTTCATGAGCTGTATGCCAAAATCATCCGTATTAAGACAATAAAAGACCTGAAATATTTCAGTTAGTGTGCAATGAATCTAAAATATATGAATGTTAAATTTATGGAAAATAATGAACTTTATCACAATATGCTAATATTTTGAGAAGGACCTGTATACTGCGACAGGGTCACTGTGTAAAAGCACATGTCCTGATGAGATCTCCTAAACCTTTCGTATATCTAATGGAACTATTGCCATTCGCATGTTAAGCAAGATAACAATCACTTTCAAACACAAGAAAAAGCAGAAGTCAAATCACTTACAGCTGAGAAATCCGGCTGTACTCCTGCAAAGTCAAAGAGAATAAAACATTTCTTGTGTTATTCTAAATAAAAGTGGCAAGTATTTGGCATTCTAACACAGAGAATTTCAACTGACCATAATGAAGGCCTGGTCCTGAACACGTGTGTCCGCCCTGGCATCAGCCAGACCCTCCAGTGTGTGGAGGCCATTTTGGATGGATTGCAGTGAGCTCTGGAGGATGCAGAGTTTTTTCGCCAGACCCCCCAGTACCCTGCTTTCCTCCTTCATCACACAGCAAAGAGCTGATTGTTCCTCTTGTTCTAAAGCCTCTCTAATGGTTCTGTACTGCTGCTTTACTCCGTCTAGTGCCTCAGTTAAAACCACCTGGACAAGGAAACAAATACAGCAGCGTCATGTAATCGAGCAGTCCTGAGTTAAAGCTTGTCTGTGCAATGGAAAACTCCTCCAAGCCGGATGCAAAGGACTGACTGAGAATCAGGGAACTATTGAGCCGAGATCGTTTCATAAAGGACACCAGACACTGATGGTGAAGACTCGCATGTTTCTGCCAATGACATATCTGTTAAGTGTATTAAACTACAGGGGTTTAATAAACATTTAGTCAAAATTACATATAGCCAGAATTCTTAGCTCAGAAAGCAAGGAGACTGTAGACTGGTTCTAATGCCACAAGAATGATATATGACATTTATGCCTATGATAAATTATTAAAAGCAGAAGTTTCTTCTTACTCTGAAAGTCTCTTTCTTCTCTGTGAGTTCAGCCACTCTGTTCTTCACTTGCTGTTCAGCCTCCTGCAGATGTTTGATCTCTTCTTTCAGGCTTGCCTGGAAAACCACAGCCACCAGGGTTAAAAACTAATAAAGAATTTATTGCACCACCATGCAACTCTAAATACACATACACATAGATATACCCTGCTCAAACAAATGAAAGGAACACCTTTCATTCAGGGTATGAAATCTAATAAGGTAAACCTGAATATAGATCTAGTCAGTAAAAGTAGTAAAGGGGGTTAATCAGTGTTTTTGTTTTAACAGGTGCACTGACGAAGCAACAATCAGACGACCCTAGAAACAGGAATGGTTTTGCAAGTGGAGGCCCCAGATATTTTTCCCTTCTAATTTTTTTGACTGCATTTAGTAGTTTTTGCATTCAACCAGGGTCAGTGTCACTACTGGTAGCATGAGGCGATACCTTGACCTTACAAAGGTTGCAATGACAGAGGGTTAAGGTTGAGTACATTCCATTGGCTGAAGGTTTGCCGTGTCTCCCACCAGAGTCTACAGAACACGGAGGAGATACTAGGAGACTAGGAGAGCTGGACGGGGCCGTCGGAGGTCCTTAACTCATCAGCAGGACCAGTATCTGCTCCTTTGTGCAAGGAGGGACAGGATGAGAACTGTTGGAGCCTTACAAAGTGACGTGAATGTGTTGGACCAAACCATTAGAAATAGACTTCATGAGGGCGGCCTGACGTCCTCTAGTAGGCCCTGTGCTCACTGGCTGGCTTGACCAGCATTCACAAGAAAACAGGTTCGGCACTGGCAACCTGTTCTTTTGACAGATGAGAGCAGGTTCACTGTGAGCTCAGGTGACAGACGTGACGTCTGCAGGAGCTGCGGTGATAAATTCTGCCTGCAACATTGTTCATCATGATCGGTTTGGTGGTGTGTCACCGTTGGTCTGGGGAGGCACATCCATGGAAGGAAGCACAAATCTGCACAGGATAAATGATGGCACCCTGACTGCCAATAGATATCGGGATGAAATCCTTAGAGCCATTGTTAGATCCTTCGCTGGTGCACTGGGTCCTGGGTGCCTCCTGCCCCGCCTCATGTGGCAAGAGTATGCAGGTAGTTCCAGGAAGATGAAGGAATTGATATCACTGACTGGCCTCCATGCTCGTCAGACCTAAATCCAATAGAACATCTCTGGGATATCATGTTTAGATCTAGACTGTCCAGGAGGTCAGTGATGCCCTGGTCAGGATCTGGGAGGAGGTACCCCAGGACACCATCCATCATCTCATGAGGAGCATGCCCTGATGTTGTCAGGCATGCATACAAGCACGTGGGAGCCATACAAACTACTGAGTACCATTTAGGGTTGCTGCGCTGACATTTCAGCAGATTGGACTAACCTGCTCTGCATCATTTTCCTAAACAACTTCCTAACAACCGGTTAAACTAATTCTTAAATGTTCTTGAATGTCTCCAGTGTTGGGTATAAGGAGCTTTTTACTTTTAGCCGACTTCATGTTGTCAGACAGATTCTGTTTTAGTGATTGCTTGATTAAAATTTGTTTTAATGATCTGAAACATTGATGGGTGACAAAAAAAAAAAAAAAAAAAAAAAACAGAAAAGAAATTGTGATAGGGCCTCAACATGGTGATATTTGTTCAGGGCTTTAAGACAAATTGACATCATTATGTTCTTGAAGCCCTGGTTTGGGACAAATATAGTGCGACTGGTCAGAAATTTGAAGTAGGTCGGGTTACTACTCTGACAAATGATGCTGTGGGAGAGACCTTATGAGGACTTCCCAGGAGTTCTTGTGAGGCCAGACCAGAAAGAACATTGTTCTGGAGCAACCTTTTCTGTTCTTGCAGAGTACGTGCAGACCTCGACTCTGCGAAGAGTAGAACTGTAAAAAGGTAAAACATTCTGAGCAACAAGCACTTGAAACCTGACTAAACTTAGCATGTGTTTATTTCTAAATTTATGTTTAGGTCTATGCATCAAAATCATAAAAAAGACAAAACATAAAAGTACTTCAGGAGCCGTAGGAATAGTCGTTGTTTTCTGTTTTAAATAAAAGGAACTAAAACAGATTCTTTTTGTGTACATACTGTGATATTTTAAAACTGAGGTAGTTTTAGTCAAGTCCATCATACTGAGAGAATTTCATACCCGGCCCACACCTAGTTTTGGTCTCAGAAACTTTTTAGAACTCCAAGTAAACCTGCTGAACCGCACTCACCCTGAGCTCTCTCTCCGCCTCCCTGATGCTGATACACGCATGGTCGCGGTGGGAGCCAATCACCGTGCACACAGTACACACGCACGCCGCACACTGTTTGCAGTAGATGCGGTTTATCTCGTGGTGCTCTTGGCATCTCCAGAGGGAAATGTCTTCCACGGGAGAAACCAGGGTGTGGTTCTGGAACACCGGCGATTCCAGATGAGGACGAAGGTGCTCTTTACACATGGATGCCCCGCACACCAGGCAGGTCTTTACAGCCGGCTGGTACCCGGTTTTAGGGCAGTAATGACAGGGGACTGGGCTGGTGCTTGTCTTCTCTGGTTTGAAGAAGAGCCCGAAATGGTTTGAGGAACCCGAAGCAGGTGCAGGGCTTTTAGTGGCTATCAAAGGTGTCCTGTTGACAGGAGCTGATTCCTTCCCTGGATTTAAGCCCGCAGGACGGCTATCGGAGACTGCAGGTGAGGCAGGTTTCCTTGGCGAGATGTAAATTCCTGCCGTGCTTGCATCCCTCTTGGGAGTGGCAGTAATTGGAGCATAACAGAGATCCACTTCACTGGAGCTGTCAGAATCATCCGATGATTCTATTTTTTGCTGGTTCTGCTTCACCGGGACATCTTGAGGCACATCGTTTTCGGCTACTTTGCTGTCAGAGTTCTTGGGGGGGGATTTGCTATCACCCCTAGCAGACAGTGTGGATTCTGGGTCCACGTCATTTGTGGACATCCCCACAGTTGAATGCCCGGGCTCATCTGATAAGGAGGTGGTGGGAGTCTCAGTGGTTCTGGACCGGTCATATGGAGACTCCACAGCTGTTCGCTTTGTGACATGTTCCTCTGAAACAGGAGTGCTGGCCTTTCTCTTCCCAAGGAGCCGGCTGGTCAGTGAGGTTCTCTTCAAGCCGGAGGCAGATGTACTTTGTTCATTTTGACTAGATGATGTCCCTGTACCAAATACAATGCAAGCAAGACAACACTGTTTAGAAATAGGGCTGACTAAAGGAAACTTAAACAAAATATAAACGACTGCAGTCTGAGGAAAAACTGTTTCTGCTTACAAGTTTCTAATCCATGAAACACATTTCAATATCAGACACTTGAGTAAGCACAGAAAGCCGTTTTTAAATGATGAATTCTATTTTTAAGGGTCCAAACCAACATGGTCTTGTATGAAACAGTAGACAACCACCCTGTTCAATCGTGAAGTGTGACCTCCTGGATGAGTCATCGATGCACTCTTGGAGTATTTTTTGTCACCTAGCGCCCCTGGGAAGATTCACCACAGTGCCATGTTTTCTCCATTTGTGGTATACTGGCGCCCTCTGTGGTTCGCTGCAGTTCCAAAGCCTTGGAAATGACTTTTTCTTTGGATATTTTAGCCTACTTCAGTCAGTTATTTAACCAATTTCTTCATTATATGGGTCAGTAGTAAAGTAGCAGGGTGTGGCTAGAGAAATTAAACCCAGCTTTCTCATAAATGACAAATAATCAGTCAATTCAAGATTTAACAAGGAGGGCAACTGCTTTTTCACATGGGTCAGGTTGGTTTGGATAGCTTTTCTTTCCTTAATAAATCAAAGTATTATCGTATCTACTTTTATCTTTGTCTAATATAAAGATTTGTTTGATGATCAGTGTGACAAAAAAAGCAAAAACAGAAGACATATGCAATGGGACAAATTATTTTTCATAACACTGTTTCAACTCCTGTTCCTGTAGAGGGTTCAACTCAGTTAAATGGATTAAGGACCAAGGACACACACTTTGACTATTTAAACTATTTAATCTAGCTGTGCACATGTAGGTCAGCAGATCATGTGAACAACTTCAAAGCCAGCTCAAACAATTGCAATCGAGCAATTATTTTGAAATTATTTCAGGTCAAACTCATTTGCACTTAATGCTCTTTTGAACAAATAATCTTTACGTCCTTAGTTTTCTTGGCGCTTTAGAAAGGGACTGGTGATACTCACAGTTTATCTACACCAGAATCAGCAAAAGGCTTCATTGGCCAGGTTTGTGTGCACAAACATGTAATTTGACTTCTGTTGCCAGTGCTTACATCGTACTGACATTAATTATATAAATATAAACTTTAGATAAAACAAAAACAAGAATGAAAGAGCTGAATGTACATGTATGTGTAGGTAGTCATTTTTTTTTATTATATAAAGAGAAAAGAAAGGCCTGTCATGATGTATTTAGCTTTTAACGGGGAACAGACGACATTTCATGGAGCAACTATTGCAAAACAGGCTTTGGTTGTGGATAAGATTCGCTTTTGTCAGATAAGGACTTTTCAATGATTAATGAGTAATATTTAAAGAGCAGGAAAGCAGGTTGAGGTATATGTAAGGCTGTTTTCCAGTTGATTAGCTTCTCTCAGCCTGTCTGCTATTAATAAAATACGATAATTTGTGTATTATACTTTAGAAGTAGTCTTGGTTTAAGTACATTTGTCTTGTATCGAGTCTGCAGCATATTTACATTTAAATGAAATATATGTACAACATCCACAATACCTGCCACACCTGCTAAAGATAAAAAGCCTTAAAATAATGCAGTTTCTTCCTGCAGTATATCGTAGCATATCTGCAAAACTGACAACTCTTATAACCCCCCTTCCTGTCCTCCTGACTGTGTGATGACAACATGAACTTGGGTCCTTGTCCGGCCCTGTTTGTCACTGTTCCAGTTGTTTTAAGCTTTATAATCATTGCTCTGACTGTAGACACGGGCATGTTTACAGGCGCAGTTGGTAGCACTGTTGCCTTGCCGCAAGAAGGTCCAGGGTTCGACTCCTGGCCGTGGGTCTCGCTGCATGGAGTTTGCATGTTCTCCCCGTCCATGTGTGGGTTCTCTCCAGGTACTCCAGCTTCCTCCCACAGTCCAAAAAACATGTCTGTTAGGTTAATTAGTCTCTCTAAAATTGCCCTTAGGTGTGAACGAGTGCGCGTTCACACCTACACGAGACACGAGTCTGTGTTGCCCTGCTAGGCACCAGCTTCCCCGCGATGAAAGAAGCGGTAGAAAATGACTGACTGTCTGAGCTCAGCATGGGGAGTCAGCAGTAAACTCTTTATAACACAGCAGTAGAGAAGAGGTGGAGCGTTTAAACTAAACACAATATAGAGATGTTTTCAGTGCACAGCTGCTGTGCTACCTGCTGCCTTGTGGTAAAATCAACAACTTAACTCCTGCTATAATAATACAAACCAGAAGAGAAACAGCAAACAGAAACAACTGTGATGCATGATATGATCCAGAGAGCAGCGTGAAGGCTTGTGAATGAGCTCTGGTGTTACTTCGACTGGCTACATGAGCAGTTTGACAGCTAACCTGTCTCAACTGAACGAGAGTATGAGTCACAGCAGACCGCAATCAAAGCCTCTGCCGAGGAGGAGGTCGTCCCTCTCGCACTTTTCTCAGCACAGTGCAAAACAGATGCAGCGAGGTCCACAAAATGCAAAGTGCCAAATACAACGGGCATGCTCTCTGGTCTTTCCCATTTTGTAGACCTTTAAAATAAATTAGCTTTTGTGCTACATCATTTTGGACCCCGTAGGAACAAAAAAATCATCAACTGACTGAAAGTTACATTAACAATTTTTAAAGTTGCTTATTATTGTATTATTTATAGGTTGTTGCTAAAAACTGTTGTACTCATTATTATTATTATTTAACCAAAAACATTTTAAAACTGGATTTTATTTCCTACCAAATTACTCAAGTCAAAAGTTAGATTTTTCTAACATTTTCAATGTCAGATTATGTCATTGCAATAAAAGATTGATTTATGCCAAGGATTTCACGTATATTTAACAATGTAAATGAATTTGCTGTTTTCAGTAATCTCATTTCTCCCCAACATGTTTTCTGGTTAAAATCCAGATTTTATGTAATTTCTGTGTTTATATGTCTTCAACGCGTCTATGACAAAATCAGCTACAAACGTTTCACATAAAAAAACAACAACTGATAAGGTACTTTGAAAAAAAAACAAAAAAAAAACAAAACAATGCTAAGCATTAAAATAATGGTTAGATCAGTGATTAGCTTTTGTGCTTTATTGCTCCTTCAGTTTGCCTACCATTCTGCTGAAACTATCAATGAACTACGAAGAATGGTTTGTCTAAATTAATTTGTTGGTTTCTACCGCTAAGGAACTCAAGTCAACTCGTTTTAACACCAACAGCTCTACATTTAACTTTGTTTAATGTAGAGCTGCCCAGGAACGTTGTGTTACAAGCTGGTAATAAGAATGTCAAAGCAATCCCAACATGTTAACGAACAGCAGGATGTGAGCGGAAGACCTCGAACGTTAGCTAGGTTAGCTTCTTTTAGTTACCGGTAAAACACAGCAGACTAGCAATATTATGGGGTGTTGTCCGGTCACCGATCATACGTTTATCCAGTTTACCTGCAGCACTGCGTGGAGGCGGCTGTCGACTCGGGGTAGTCGGCCTTATGAAACTCTTATCGAACGGAAGGGTCTGGTATACAACTTTACACCTCGACTCAGGACAGTGGTACGGTCCGGACGGGCTAATGCTCCACAAGTCTCCAATGCATCTTTGGCAGAACCGGTGATTACATTTCAGGGTGACGGGATTAGCGGTCATAACATCGCAGAGACGACACTTCGCTGGAGTATCCAGAGCTGACCCCATTTTGTTTTGGCTAATGTTTAATTTCTGTTTCCGCGATGACAGAAGAGAAATGGGGGCGGAGTCAAGGTTTGAATCCCGCTCTCCGTGCGTACGAGTCTTAAAGGTACAGTCCACATGAGACGTCTCAGAATGAGCTCGTTCATTTTTTCGCATCCTGTTTACATTTTTCATTGGCTGGTTTGAATTATTTTTGTTGTTGTTGTTATCCTGAAGCAAAACAACAAAAATAACAATAATAATAATAATAATAAAAAACCAGAAAAAAAAAAAAAGAAAGAAAGAAAATTTCTGGTAAAACGTTTGAAATATGTCTCAAGAAGTACGGAAGAAGAAGCAGTAATACTTGTAGAAAATAAAATTTAAGCCTAATGCCCAGCAAGTTGTTTTAAAAGGAAGATTTATTTGGTGGCATCTGGTGGCCAAAAGTAGGAAGGGCAGCTTGATTCTACTGCTTCACTATGACTGCCTACTCTTCAATTAAATGGACAGCGTCTCATTAATTATTTTAAGACTAAAATTATGTCTAACATACTGCGCTGTCATTTGAACATGTAGTTGTGGTGGTGAAAAAAGTAACGTTTTGTACATTTGGTTGAAAATTATGTTGAAAATGTTCTGGTTTGAATATGTGTGTCTGCCACTGTTTGCAACTTCTTGATGTGTATAAACACAAATGTAAAAATAAACATTAAATACATAAAAGACAACATATTAATAGCTCAGGATCATGTGTTCTGAGGTCCCTACCTATTTGTGCATATATGGTAAGTATGTAATACTTATTTATGTTTATGGCCTTCGAGAAAAAGTGCTTATGAACTGGTAAAAAAAGACATACAACACAAATAAGGTTTTCTCCTGCCTTAAGGCGAAATAAGAAATAAGTAACACGTAGAGTTATGTGCAGAACATCGGGGGTGAAATAATAAGATTGGTTTGTTTGCTTCTTAAGCTGAACATAGATAAATATACTCTCAGGCTGATTTCAAAGAGATGGATGCACAGTTAAAAAGTTTGGGTTAAGCGGGCATTTCAGTTAATTGGAATAATATACTTCAGTAAATTAATTCAAAAAGTTTAACTTTTTTTAATGTACTAGAGATGAAGGATTTGCTCTATGTCATAATCTTCATGCAGGCTTTTCAATCCCATTCAGTGCTTTTAATACAAGCGAAGTTATTGTGCACCAGTCTCAACTTGTCTAAATCTGTTGAGCAATGATTTACTCAGATCAGAAGGACTCTGGAAGATCACGTGGCGCCTCTGGTTGAGAAGCTTTAAGGAAGATACAGATTTAATTTTCCAGCTGGGCTTGGCACCTACCCACTTTACTAAATGTAGTAACACCTGGTTTATGGAAATTGATGGTGCCACTCTGCTTGACTTGCCAGCAAACACGCCTGACAAAGACAGTCTATGGAGTATTCTCAGACGAGCTGAAGCTCGTTACTGGAGCAACTTGGCCCTCCTTAGGCCTAATTCATACCTCCTAATCCATTAGACAGAAAAGCCAGTGTGCCATCTGTACCTGCATTTTAGGGTCTGCCAGGACTTGGCAGAAGCCCACCTGCTGTGACTGTTTGTGCTGTCAGGAAAAATAGTATTCTCAGTCAGAGGGTCTCATCAAACAAACATCAGATAAAGAAAACGATCATTAGCAGAAGAAGAAAAACATAAACAACAGTTGTTGTTTTTAAGAAAGACAGTATGGCAAAATTTTTACCACTGAGGGTACAAAGAAGGATACAAAAGCTGAAATTCTGGAGAGAAATCAGTTTATTTTTTTTAAGTTGTCTTTTTCTCCTCCTCTGAGTAGACAGAGTATAAACCAGGGCATTATAATGGGGAAAACTGTATATTTCGGAGTGGAAAGCAATTTTCCGATGAGCAAAACAGTGTAGAGGTCTACTCATGAAAAATCTGCTAAGATGTGAGAATTTAGCAGTATCTCATTTAGAATGTGTAAAAACAACAATGAAACCCAAATAATCACTCGAAGTAGAAAATGTCGTTTTGGGTGAAAGGAAAGTTAATCTTCTATAAATCACTGGTCAGATCAGATCATATACACTATTATGAGAACATATCAGTGGATCTTTTTTAAGTTTAACTTAATGTTAATCACTTTAATTTTTAAAGCATCATAATGCATGGTATTCGTAAGAAGAGAGTTACATTGCCATTTAATTTGTCAGATTAAAGCAGTGTAGTGTGCAGGTTAAATGGTTTCTTGCATCAAGGGCCTGGTTTAAAGCCCGGCCTGCGGGCTCTTTTTGCATGAAGTTTGCATGCTCTCAGTCCAAAAGCATGACTTTTATGATAACTGGTTACTCTACATTGGACTTCACCTTTGTTTGGTTCCCTTTGGTTCTGTGTTCTGTCTCTCCATTACACACAGTTTCAAACATCCAGACAAGGAAATCATTGCTGATGAATGTTATTTTTGTTTTTCTTTTACTGTCTTCCATTTTTTCCATATTTTCCATATTGTACTAAACGTTTCCCAAAATAGAAAGATTGTCATCAGTCCTCATGCAATTCCTACACTGAATTAGGCTAAAACAAGCTTTTGTTGGCCTATGAACATGGAAAACTGCAAAACAATTCTTTGTAAAAACACACTAGGGGGGAATTCATCACTAATTAAATTGTGATTAAATTTATGGGGAAATTTTAAGCTCACAATGAAGTTCAAGCGTGTTTTCATATTATCAGTGTTAAGAATGAATTAAAATTAAATCAGGGCAAATGAATATATGCATTAACGCAGAATTCTACTGCATAGATTTTATTTATTTCGGGCTGATCATGTCCTGATGGAAAGTGATATCATCCTCCAGATGGCAGGAGATTAAAAAGCACGTGGAAGGAATTTCTAACATCATGGTGATGATGGTGTTCTTTCTGCTCATCATCACTATTAGGCAGAAATCTGAATTTTAGTCATTTTTGTTTTCTTGAGAGAATGATGTCTCTTGATCACCCTTCAGATGTCTCCATGGTTCTGTTAGTAATTACGTAGTGAGAACTATTAAAATAATTGTGTGAACAGGATGAATTTACATTAAGAAACATTAAGATGTGTTTTAAACATTTTCTCAAATTTACATTTTTTGCTATAAAAGGTTTATATTCAATAGCATCAATATCATCTTGAACTTTTTTCCAAAAAAGGTTGGTGAACCCTGAGGACTCTTTAAGCCATTGCAACCATGTTTTCCAGAGCCGTCTTGTTTGTCCAGCTGTTTTTATGATGGTGTAAGGTTTTGGTTTTCACTTGTGTTCTCACCATTTCTGTGTTATGTTCTATATAGTCCTGCCGTATTCAGTTAAATTGTCTGTGTTTATTTTTGTCAGTTAGGTGTTTAGTTTATCCCGTATTTAGTTTCTCGTATTCTGTTGCCTGTGTATTCCAGCTTATTCCTTTAGGTTTGTATTTATCTTTCCCCTTGGTGAAGTGTTTCCTTGTATATCGGTTCAATTAATGTTAAATAGTCTATCTTCCTCAGCTTCCCTGCTTTCATTCTGCCTCAGCTGCTCCACATTTCCTCTGATCAGTTCATTTGGTTCCTTTGTCATCTTCTGCTCTTACCTCTTTATTTAAGCGCCTGTTTTCTCATTGTTCACTGCCAGATTCTTCCATTTCACTGTATAAACAGTCTATTACTCAGTCCATGCTTAATATCCTGTTTCTCATTGTGCAATTTGCATACATTTTCTTTTTTATTGTTATTAAAATGTCACAATGCTTGTCCAAAGTTCCTATCTGCAGTTTGGTCGAACTCTCAACACTTAAAACCTGACAGGAAATATGTTTAGTGAGGGGGGGCTGCACGGTGGTGCAGTTGGTAGCACTGTTGCCTTGCAGCAAGAAGGTCCTGGGTTTGACTCCTGGCCAGGCGTCTTTCTGCATGGAGTTTGCATGTTCTCCCCGTGCATGTGTGGGTTCTCACCGGGCACTCTGGCTTGGTCTCCCTAAATTGCCCTTAGGTGTGTGAATGAGTGTGTGTCCGTGACCCAAAGTTTTTATAGGATTTAGATCTGGGGATTGTGATCACCAACAAATATGGTTTTGTGTCAGATAAAACATGTCTCACCTATGTTTTGATATGGCCATAACTTTTGGATCATTGTAGTGCTGCAAGACACAAAAGCATCCCCTTTTCTGGTAGAGTTAATCAGATATTTGTTTAAAATCCCCTCTTATTTCAAAACGTTATGTATACCGACAAGGCTCTCTGGGGGTTTGGAAGATAAATGGGACCACAGCATCACAGATCCTCCTCCATACTTTACAACATATTTATTCTTTGATTGACACAACAACCACATGGAATGTTTTTGCTAAAACGTTGAATCTTACTCTCAACACCCCAAAGCAGCTACTTAGCTTGTAGACATCAGATTATCCTGCTTGATTGGATCCTTGCTGAGGTTACTGGCTAAAAGGAATGGGCTTCTGTGTCACATCATATTTATACCTCATGCAGGGAAAGAAAGTCTTGAAATACCAATTGGAAATTTCTAGACTCCCTGATCAACTTAAAAATGTAACACTTTTTTTTGCATATCTTCAGCATTGGTTGCCATGCGTGTTTGCGGCACTATAATGTCTATTAAAATCAACAAAGCCGGTAGAATAACCCTCTTTTTGTTAAGATAAGCATAGAAGCACAGCTGAGACTTACAGTGAAAACCTTTATTAAGTGTACATATTCTTAAAGGAATCTCTTTAGTTGCTCTAATGTACTGACTTATCAATATCTACAGAATATCTATTTACACAATAACGTGTATGAGTGAGGCTGGGACAGGCTATAAAAGTTCATCTTCACTTGAGTTCAGATGTCAGACACGCCTGTTGCTCCATCAGGTTACCCTGTACGTCCCAAAGAAACAAAGAGAGCAAGGTCATCAAAGAAAGACCCACCTAGAGACAAAGACAGATATAAGATTCACAAGAGGACAGCTGTGTGAGGCTGGCAAACTATTACACACAACACACTTACAGCAATGCTGTGTGTGCATGCTCTCACTGGAACACACTTACATACAGAGTCAAACTCATGTAGCAGCTAAGAGTCCTGCAGCTGGCAGTTCTGATAGCCACCATCACAGTGTAGATACACTACAAAATATTAGGTCCCCTCTCAAACCTGAACACTGTGCAAAGTTGGGTAGTAAATAGGGTGTTTTAATGGGTTTAGTTAAAATCCTTATAGATCACTTTTAAATATTTCTATTTATTAAATATTCTCTGTACACAGTTTGTAATTTTAGTTGTCTCTGTTGCATACTATTATAACTATAAAACACTTTTAAATATATTTTTCGGGGAAAGAAAGTAGCATATGAGCAGAGAATAAAGTAAAACCTTAACTTTGTTTTACCTAAACACTACAGATTAATCCGATATAATGTTTTTTTCTTTTTCTTTTCACAAACAAAACAAGATACTCATTCTGACGGTGAAACACATTTTGGTGTTAACATAGGTTAATACATGTAGTTACACAACTTTATTTATAAGTCTTTCATCTGAATGTACTACTATTAGTGTAGACCTGTGTGATAGTTGGAAGATGTGTGGTTGCGTTGAAAGTGTGTCAGTGTCAACGTTTCTCAGGTAGTTAGATAAAGGATATTTCATACATATATCTGTTCTTCTCCACAGAATAACAGTCTCTGCCCTTGCCATGGTCTGTGCATTGCTGTGCAAGGGTTAGCTCCTTAGATGTACGGTAAGTCGAAGACGGTGCTCTGGGCTCCGTCTATGTGCTGGAAACAATGAAGGGAGGCTGTAGGAAGGATGGATGAACTTCAAAGATAGGTTACACTGGTGAAAAGGAAGTCTGACGGGTTCTACAGAGTCCCACTTCATCCTTGAGTCGGTCAGCTTTCCTCAAATAAGATGTTGAATGACTGGTACTTTATAGGAAAGGACAATCGGAACTTAGGGAACCTGCAAGAAACAAGAGAAAGAGCAAGATTTGTTTTACTGAGTTGGGGACATTATTTACTGAAGCGCTTTAATCCTACTTTTTATTTCTATTGATTTTATTTTATCGGGAATTGATGTGATAGATTCACACAAGGTACCTGAATTATGCCATTGTACCATAATTATGAAGTGGAAGTGTGTTATATGTATGCATTTAGTTCAGCCTTTGTGCTGATTCCTCTAAATAAAATCCAGCACACTAACTTGTGTTCAGATGTCACCTAAATAGTAAATGAAGTATAACTGTGTGTCATTTATTCTTAGTAGAAATCCAACTCTTATGGGTTTGTTAGAGAACTTTAATGAACAATCATTTTCAAAAAGACCAAGGAACACAGCAGATTTGTCAGGATGATGCCAAAATTAGAGTATGTATGGGGAGTGTGAGTGAGCGTACAACATCCATTGTTGTTTGTCTTTACATTGGATGTGTGGGTGTGAGTGTTTTTATGTTTATGCGTGAGGGTAGGAATGTGTGACTGTGATTTTTGTGATTTTGGGGGGGGGGGGGGGGGGTTGCGCGCTCACAATGGGTTGCAGCTCTGGCTATATTGTGTAATGGATCAAAACATGTTGCCCAGAAATGCCCAGTGAAAGTGCAGACCAAAATCTAATAAAAAATTTGTGGCAAGAATTTTTGGAAAAAATACTGGCCAAACATTTAAGTCTCGACAAGAACATCCCAAAGAATATTAGAATATCTTCAAAAAGTTCAGTATTTTATGTCACTCATTTCAAAAAGTGAAACTCATATACTATATGGAGTCATTACACACAGAGTGAAATATTTCAAGCCTTTATTTCTTGTAATTTTGATGATTATGGCTTACAGATAACAAAAAGCCAAAATTCAGTGTCACAGAAAAAATTAGAATACTGTGAAAAAGTGAAATATTGAAAACTCCTGGTGTCACATCCTAATCAGCTAATTAACTCAAAACACCTACCAGGGTTTCCTGAGCCTCTTAATGATCTCTCAGTCTGGGTCAGTGGGCTACACAACCATGGGTAAGACTGTCCAAAGGCAGATGTCCAAAGGACAGCCATTGACACCCTCTATGAGGAGGGTAAGTCACAAAATGTTATGGCTAAAGAAGGTGGTTGTACACAGAGTGCCGTCTCCAAGCATACTCATACATCACTAAGTGGAAGGAAAATGTGTTGTAGGAAAAGGTTGACCAGCAACAGGAATGACTTGGGAGGATTGTCAACCAAAATCCATTTAAACCGTGTCACTTCTGGTGTTGGTCCACTGTGTTTTCCACAGTCAACACAGCCATCTACTAGCAAATTTTAGAACACTTCGTGCTTTCTTCTGCTCACAAGCTCTAAGGAGATGTTGATTTCATTTTCCATTGGGGAGTGGTTTTCAAAACATCATTTTGGGGGACTAAATACAAATGGATGCAACACTACAGATTGTTATTTGTAAAAATATTTTGCAAACCACGTATTGTTCCCCTTCTGCCTCGTCATTATGCAAAGTTACAGATTTTGAAAACATGTTGCAATGCTCTGTATAATTTTCTCTCTGAGTTTTAAAAATATCTCTTTATACAATAGCTCAGAATGTTGCACCACATATTATTGTATGAGAAATAAATGGATGCGGTTGTAGGTGTTGCTCACATTGAACTGAAAAATGTCCTTAGTACTTTAGATGCCTAAATCTACCTATTTATGTGCACTAAACAGATTAAGAATACATGCTGTAACATGCTGTAACACATTTCTGTCTACCTGATAAATAACGTTACCCTTAAACTTACCTAAGCATCTGTTAGGCATTTCCTCCCTCTGTGAAAAAGCAGAAATACAGAGAAAATTAGAACAATAAGGGTTATTGCTAGATTTTGAGGGATACTTTCGATTCGATTTCGATGTAATTGTAAATGCAGCATTGAATTTGATTCATGAGAACTGTCTTAGGCAGAGATGGTCTTGTTTTAGGGGTAAATGAAAAAAAAAAACATGTACAAATTGTGTGTTTCCCTTAATTCGTTTTAAATGAAACTTTTAACCTTCTCTAAATTAAAATAGACTTTTTTAGAGGCTGCATGGTTTGCTTTGTAGCTCATAAAAACAAAATAGCACCATATATTTTATGGTTCAGCTCACTGAGTCTATTTGGCAGACTGCTTAATGTTTTATTTCTTTTCTGATTTGTATGTACTTTCCATTTTTAGTCTGATGAAAGCCGCATAAGTTTTAATAAATCAAAAGACTAGTCTTAATGCATGATTTGAAATATTCTTGCTTCCTCTGAGTGTATATGCTTTTGTCAGTCTTAACTTCTTGTATGTTAGCTACTTATAAACTCTCCTCTGATCAACACCAGTGTCGGTGACCGGAGCCGTTCTGTGTGGAGCTGAAATCAATACAAACAACACTGCTGTCTTTTTTCTCGCCTATTTATGTCCCTACACAAGCAGCAATTACAACCACATTTAAGATAAGGCTATGCTTTTGTCTTTGACTGGCTTCATATTACCTCACTGAATAGCACTCAGTGAACTCTCAACATCTAACCAAGGCTTTCAACTTATCTGGAAGTTGTGCTAATGAGTCCCTGACAAGCACAATTAGCAAGTGTTGAGTCAGTTGATATCCCAGCTAAGGAATGTTCACAATTTGCTGTGAAAAATGTTGTTTTTTAAAATATTTATCCTTGTCTAAACTTGTAGAAAATTTTAATATGTGTTCACTTTTTGAGGTTATGACTGTTTTTATTTGTTATTGGGTCAAAACATTCTGATTGCTATCACTTTTAAAGGGTATTTCAGATATTATGCAATTGGAATAAAAGTCCACTTTGAACTTAACAATACATTTTATTTAATAAAATTCTTAATCCTTTTTCCCTCCGAGTATACAGTTGTTATTTGTGGCTGAAACATTTTTTTGTTTTTTGCTTTTTTAATAAGTCCACAGCATTCATTTCTAAACTGCATCAGACTAGCTTAAACATTATACAAACATGTAATAGTGAAATTTACTTAAAAATGTTGTAGCTCAACATACTACAGCCCCTGGTGTCCAAGAACTTGGAGGTTACTTTCTTATAATGAAAGAAGGTTTCGGACATAACCTCTTGGTTCTGAGAAAGTATGGGTTGTACTGGATCCCCATAATTATTTTTTATCATTTATATCTATTGCATGTTTCAAACATAAATAAAATTGCTGCAAACCCACAACATAAAACCCACGACATAAAAAAGATGCTTGAAACTTTGGAGCATGTCAGTACCAAAGGATGGAGCTGATTCCAGAGAAAAGGGGCCTGAAAACTAAAAGATCTGCCTTCTACTCTAGCGTAGGACATTCAGGGAATGACAAATAAACCTGCATCTTGGAGCAGTAGGCAATAAGAAAGTCTTATGATGGCACTAAACCATGTAGGGGTTTGTATGTATTTAGAAGTATTTTGTACTACAAGAGTAGTGATGATACTTAAAGGAGACATTTGAAACATTACCTTTTTGCGGGTCGTGTAAGAACTCTCGCTGCAACACTGTATCAACTGAAGGACTTAAATGGAACCGTATGGACAACCACCAATAACTGCATTGCAGTAGTCAAGTCTGCAGGTCATAAATGCATGTGCCAGTTTTTCTGCTTCAGTTTGAGTCAAGATTCACCTAACTTTGACACATTATGTTTTGCAGATGAAGATGCTTTGATCTTTAGTGTCGAACGCAGGCATAAGATCTCAGAAGACAAACTCATTATCTGCTGAAGCAGGGAGGTCCTATATTTTCCTGATTATTGTAGTTTCAGTGCTGTTATGTGCTCTCCTTCCAGACTTGCTTATAAAATTGCTTAACGTATGTAATTTTTATACCTTTTGAAGATCACTTCTCCTTCTGTGATTTTGTCTTCAACAGAGTAACAGAAGCCAAATATTTTCCTACCACTAGATATCCTTTTCCTAAAAGAGATAAAGCATCAAATTTCATCACATCAGTCATATGCATCTTTACCCTTGCTTTCAGCCAGCAGCTCCTCCGTCATCAGTCCATCCTGACGGTTCCCCAAGACGAAGGCCAGGAAGGAGAGGATGAGGGCGTCCAGAATGCCCATGATTGCCAAGATGTAAGCCCAACGCATTGAACAAGCTCCCAGGCTGTATTTGTCTGTCTGCTCTCCGCACATCCGCCGAACCTCTTCGCTGTCCCAGCCATCGGGGTAGATCATACAACCCAGTACAAGACAGACACCTTACAGTGGAAGGCAGAGAGAAGATTGAGGTGATAACATTAGGGCATGAGGAGTAAAGAAAAAATAAGACAAATAAAACATGCTAACTAGTTAAATTACATGGATTGCCTGATAACTGATTTTATAGATAATATTTAGTTGGAAAACTGAGTAGCAGAAGAGGAAGGATTATCTCAAGTGTTTAGGAAATGTCTTCTGGGGTAATCTGCTCCATGGAGCTTCTACTTTCCTTGTGTTATATTGCATTTATCACACTGATTTTTGTTCCCACCTTTTGGCAGCGGGTGAAAAATTGGGAGAGCCAGTGAACAACAACACTCACACCAAAATACAAGAGCTGAGGGGTCATGGAGTAAACGTGTCTGAAACCCATGAAAACATGGATTTTGTTGTATTAGGTTATACAGGTCCTTCTCAAAATATTAGCATATTGTGATAAAGTTCATTATTTTCCATAATGTAATGATGAAAATGTAACATTCATATATTTTAGATTCATTGCACACTAACTGAAATATTTCAGGTCTTTTATTGTCTTAATACGGATGATTTTGGCATACAGCTCATGAAAACCCAAAACTCCTATCTCACAAAATTAGCATATTTCATCCGACCAATAAAAGAAAAGTGTTTTTAATACAAAAAACGTCAACCTTCAAATAATCATGTACAGTTATGCACTCAATACTTGGTCGGGAATCCTTTTGCAGAAATGACTGCTTCAATGCGGCGTGGCATGGAGGCAATCAGCCTGTGGCACTGCTGAGGTCTTATGGAGGCCCAGGATGCTTCGATAGCGGCCTTTAGCTCATCCAGAGTGTTGGGTCTTGAGTCTCTCAACGTTCTCTTCACAATATCCCACAGATTCTCTATGGGGTTCAGGTCAGGAGAGTTGGCAGGCCAATTGAGCACAGTGATACCATGGTCAGTAAACCATTTACCAGTGGTTTTGGCACTGTGAGCAGGTGCCAGGTCGTGCTGATAAATGAAATCTTCATCTCCATAAAGCTTTTCAGCAGATGGAAGCATGAAGTGCTCCAAAATCTCCTGATAGCTAGCTGCAATGACCCTGCCCTTGATAAAACACAGTGGACCAACACCAGCAGCTGACACGGCACCTCAGACCATCACTGACTGTGGGTACTTGACACTGGACTTCTGGCATTTTGTCATTTCCTTCTCCCCAGTCTTCCTCCAGACTCTGGCACCTTGATTTCTGAATGACATGCAGAATTTGCTTTCATCCGAAAAAAGTACTTTGGACCACTGAGCAACAGTCCAGTGCTGCTTCTCTGTAGCCCAGGTCAGGCGCTTCTGCCGCTGTTTCTGGTTCAAAAGTGGCTTGACCTGGGGAATGCGGCACCTGTAGCCCATTTCCTGCACACGCCTGTGCACGGTGGCTCTGGATGTTTCTACTCCAGACTCAGTCCACTGCTTCCGCAGGTCCCCCAATGTCTGGAATCGGCCCTTCTCCACAATCTTCCTCAGGGTCCGGTCACCTCTTCTCGTTGTGCAGCGTTTTCTGCCACACTTTTTCCTTCCCATATACTTCCCACTGAGGTGCCTTGATACAGCACTCTGGGAACAGCCTATTTGTTCAGAAATTTCTTTCTGTGTCTTACCCTCTTGCTTGAGGGTGTCAATAGTGGCCTTCTGGACAGCAGTCAGGTCGGCAGTCTTACCCATGATTGGGGTTTTGAGTGATGAACCAGGCTGGGAGTTTTAAAGGCCTCAGGAATCTTTTGCAGGTGTTTAGAGTTAACTCGTTGATTCAGATGATTAGGTTCATAGCTCGTTTAGAGACCCTTTTAATGATATGCTAATTTTGTGAGATAGGAATTTTGGGTTTTCATGAGCTGTATGCCAAAATCATCCGTATTAAGACAATAAAAGACCTGAAATATTTCAGTTAGTGTGCAATGAATCTAAAATATATGAATGTTACATTTTCATCATGACATTATGGAAAATAATGAACTTTATCACAATGCTAATTTATGCTAATATTTTGAGAAGGACCTGTATTTGTTACACTATTGCAGACTTGAATGACCTCTCTTGAACGTAGGTAGTGAAAAATGTGAGCCTTTAACTTTCTATACAGTGAGAAAAGATTTTCATTTAAAAGAGTTGCGTTTCCGAGGTGAAGCAGCGACACAAGAAATTTAAGAGCCTGCACATTTCTCTTTCAGTTTTGGCCAAAAGGGTAAAATTCCTCTCATCTTTTATTTGAATGCGGTTCTCCTCTGAGGTGGTGCTGCAGCATACCAGCAGAAGATTTATAAAAAGGAGCTGAGTGTACATTTATCCTGAGCACATTCTACATTAATAATAAAAAAAATCTGCTCTTTTTTTTAGCTCCCTAAACACCATAACTCTGTGTTTGTGTTTCAGGATTTGGACCTCTGAACAATATTCTTTTTTGAGACCTGACATACAATCGTACAAAGAAATGTGAGCACATCATAATTTCCATTTGGAACTTTCCTCATAAATGCCTCACAGCACACAGATGCTGCAGTTTGTGAGCTACATCAATTATTAACAGATATATCAGTGGGAGAAAGTGAGTAGTGCAGAAATTACAGTTTCTTTGCCTGAGATTATACAGCGTACTTCAGAGGAGTGAGAATTGTCTATTGTAGACTTTACTTCTTTATCCCACTGGTTTAAGCTGTCCTTACTAATTCATATTGGCACAGACTTCCAAAGAGCCAAACTAAACTGCTCAAAAAAATAAAGGGAACACTCAAATAACACATCCTAGATCTGAATGAATGAAATATTCTCATTGAATTCTTTGTTCTGTACGAAGTTGAATGTGCTGACAACAAAATCACACAAAAATCATCAATGGAAATCAAATTTATTAACCAATAGAGGCCTGGATTTGGAGTCACACACAAAATTAAAGTGGAAAAACCCACTACAGGCTGATCCAATTTTAATGTAATGTCCTTAAAACAAGTCAAAATGAGGCTCAGTATTGTGTGTGGCCTCCACGTGTCTGTATGACCTCCCTACAACGCCTGGGCATGCTCCTGATGAGACGGCAGATGGTCTCCTGAGGGATCTCCTCTCAGACCTGGACTAAAGCATCTCCTGGACAGTCTGTGGTGCAACGTGATGTTGGTGGATGGAGCGAGACATGATGTCCCAGATGTGCTCAATTGGATTCAGGTCT
Source organism: Girardinichthys multiradiatus (assembly GCF_021462225.1). Classification (NCBI taxonomy): domain Eukaryota; kingdom Metazoa; phylum Chordata; class Actinopteri; order Cyprinodontiformes; family Goodeidae; genus Girardinichthys; species Girardinichthys multiradiatus. The sequence continues at coordinate 22,169,713 of NC_061795.1, read as the reverse complement.
GGGGAACGGGCGGGTCAGTCCATAGCTTCAATGTCTTCATCTTGCAGGAACTGCTGACACACTCCAGCCACATGAGGTCTATCATTGTCCTGCATTAGGAGGAACCCAGGGCCAAACCGCACCAGCATATGGTCTCACAAGGGGTCTGAGGATCTCATCTCAGTACCTAATGGCAGTCAGGCTACCTCTGGTGAGCACATGGAGGGCCATGCGGCCCTCCAAAGAAATGCCACCCCACACCATTACTGACCCACTGCCAAACAAGTCATGCTGAAAGATGTTGCAGGCAGCAGATCGCTCTCCATGGTGTCTCCATACTCTGTCACGTCTGTCACATGTGCTCAGTGTGAACCTGCAGAGTAAATGAAGCATCATTCTTATTTTTATGAAATACAAAACTAAAACATAGAATATAGTGGGTGGAGTTATACAGTGATGTACAGTAGGTGGCAGTATGCACCTCTGAATTTGTTGCGCACTGCCAGCAGAAGAAGAAGAAGAAGCAGCAGCACTAGTGCTAAAATGATGGACCAAGAGCATATATTAACAACATTAAGACATATATAAACTTTTTAACATTATCTGGCTTTGTACCGTAGTTTTTTGGTTCGCAAACTGTTATAGCATATTGTATTCATAAAGAATAAACCACAAGTATAAACTTGAACTTTGAGTTTGTAATTTCTTGAAGCTGTAACATTTTATTTTGTATTTTTATAGAGAAAATATAGAATACCTCTTTGGGATTTTACTTATGCACAACTATTGACTAATATGCACAAATTCCGTCTTTACATGCACATTGTTTTTAACAGCGTTCTTACCCCATACTGGTGTTCTCTGCCAACTGTCCTGCACGGTGTTGGGCAGTGAGCACAACCCCCATTTGTGGACTTGGGGCCCTCATACCATCCTTATGGAGGTGGTTTCTAACCGTTTGTGCAGAAACATGCACATTTGTGGCTTGCTGGAGGTCATTTTGCAGGACTCTTGCAGTGCTCCTCCTGTTCCTCCTTGCACAAAGGCGGAGGTAGCGGTCCTGCTGCTGGGTTGTTGCCCTCCACATCTCCTGGTGTACTGGCCTGTCTCCTGGTAGCGCCTCCAGGCTCTGGACACTACGCTGACAGACACAGCAAACCTTCTTGCCACAGCTCGCATTGATGTGCCATCCTGGATGAGCTGCACTACCTGAGCCACTTGTGTGGGTTGTAGAGTCCGTCTCATGCTACCACGAGTGTGAAAGCACCACCAACATTCAAAAGTGACCAAAACATCAGACAGAAAGTAAAGGTACTGAGTTGTGGTCTGTGGTCCCCACCTGCAGAACCACTCCTTTATTGAGTGTGTCTTGCTCAAAGATTTCCCCCTGTTGTCTATTCCATTTGCACAACAACATGTGAAATTGATTGTCGATCAGTGTTGCTTCCCAAGTGGACAGTTTGATTTCACAGAAGTTTGATTTACTTGGAGTTATATTGTGTTGTTTAAGTGTTCCCTTTATTTTTTGAGCATTGTACTTAACCATATGAGAATGAGTTCTGCAGCAAGCTACTGATTTGGCTCAAAGGTTTGGATCATTTTACAGCTGTTTGTTTTCAGACATGCATTTAAGCCTTTAGTAACATTTTTATTGCCCCTACTTTGGATTACCAACCTGGTTCTGAATCCATAGGGAATTACTTTTCAAACATCCAAATCCAGAATAAAAGAGACCACTGCTCCTGTCCTTTTTAAAACTGATCTACGTAAGTCAGGGCAAGCCCATCGTAAGGGGGTAGCATAACTGTGTAGCTGCAGCCTGAAATGGCAGATTTTGGTAAGGGTGGTATCGGCCATTTCCCAGGGCAGCATTTCCAGGGGGTAGCGCAAGCTACAGATAAAAAAATACCTCACTGATTTTTAACTTCTTTGCATTTACAGGCAATAGGAAGTCCCCCACAACTCCTTTGTTGAGGAGGCACCAATTGCTTGCTGTTGTCATCATGGAGATCAGATTACAGAGCATATTTTCCCCGCCGCACAATCTGAGACGACTTTATTTGGTATTCAAGAGAAATGGCTGCGTTGGCTGTCAATAAACTGTGTCTACATGGACTAGAGCACAAGTTAAGTTCTCTGCCATTAGCTAGAGTGCCTTAGGACTACCTTTAGCAATGGCCAATCTGAAAATTTGAAGAACTTACATATTCACAAACTGGGACCAATTCTTTGCTCATTTATATCAAGGAAGCAGCCATGAAGAGGAGCAAACATAGCATCAATAGCAAAAAAAAGCATGGGCTAAGACACCTGCATGTTTAATACAGCTATGATAAATTCTACATCAGAAAAGGAACAGTGGGAAAACACACATGTAACTAGTACAAATAATGTTATTTAATGTAAGGTGACATTTGTATGGCTTTCAGTATGTTATATGATTCTATGGTGTTAGTTTTAAATGTCTGGTATGCACTGTTGGTTTTTTCTGTGGAACAGAAGGGATTTCTGCAGGTTTTGTTAAGCACAAAGCTTAAATCATTGTTACCTTTTTGTAATGACTACTTTGATTTGCATTTATTTGTTTTGTTGTCTAATACTTGTTTAAAGCCCAGTTAGATTTGGGTCAGAGTGTTTCAAATCAAATGCTTTTTCGATTGTTTTAGATGATCGGTTGATTCAATTATTGTGGTTTTAGGGGTGGTGGGTTAGGGCACCATTCATGCAGCTGATAGTGTGTGCAGTATTTGGCTGACCCAGTGTTCCTCAACCTTGTTTCGCAGGACCCACTGTCCTTTTATGTTTGAGGTGTTTCACTTCTGCCACATACCCGACTAAAATGACTGGGTGATTAACAGGCCTCCGCAGAACTTGAATGCATGCTGAGGAGGTAATGTTATCATTTGACTCTGGTGTGCTGGAGTAGAGACACATCTAGATCATGAAGGACAGTGGGACCTGAGGATCAGGACTATGAAACACTGAGATAAGCAAAACACTCGCTGATTGCAATACAGCACAGGGCAGACTCTGAAGAGGCACTGAGCAGATTTTATGGACTTCTGGCATTCTCTGGGATTCGTCACATTCAAAAATTTTTTTTTTTCTTGTGTCTCCTTTATATATTATATCTTCAGAATAAAAGAAGATCTTAAATCCCTAAATTAGACTATCAAGAACAATAGTTTTCTGGATATCTGAGTCAAACAGACTCGAGTGTCATTTATAATTACTTGGTTTGTTTGTTTATTGTTTGCTTTGTTTATGAGTATTAAGGCCTCCTTCCTGTAGCTTAGTTTATTCAATCAATAGTAAGTAGTAGACATTAGTACATTACTGTTAGAGGTGATATTTTTTAGTATAATCTCCAGTAAACTGTTGGATTTTCCTTTGTTATTCTGTCATTGAAAATTAGCCACAAAAATAAAAGTGAGCTCCTTCTTTTTAAGTTTAGTTTAAAACTCCTTGTAAAGTTAAAGCAAGTATCTTCAGATTAATTCAATTTATTAATAAAATTAGTGTAATTTGGTCTGTATCACCAGGGAGGTGGTTAAGTTATGGACATTACACTTATTTAAAGTATCTGAACTTTTTTTCAAATTACTGTAAAATACTTCATGATTACACAACAGAAATTGGTGTCAACCTCTGGGTTGTTGCAAGAACATTACTGCGGCTCTACAACTTCAGTTTTTATGAATGAATAGAGTTTACTCGGTTTTTCACATCTGCAGACAGCAGCGCCGATTCCCGCAACAAATCCATTTCACACAAGAGAGACTTAACATGGCCCTGACAGGCAGTGATACGGCCCCACAAGCACCTGAGACACTCATCTCCACCAGAGCGGTAGATGTTGTAGGATCACTGTCTGTCAAATGTGCCTCCAGAGTCTGCTTCAATAATCAGCTTCACAATGAATGTCACTGAGGCCAATATGTGCATTTAAATCTGAAAGGGAACTGTTGTTTTTTTGAAACAGGTCCTCTTGGTTACAGAGACTCAAATGTAGAGTTATTGAACTGCTGTTTTCATACAAATCTATTGATTTCCCATGGCTTCGTTTGCATTGCTTTGCAATTGAGAAACTCGGAGGAGGGTTTGAATGCTGTTAGTGCAAAAGAAGAGAGGAAAATCTGCTTTGAACATTAGAGTGAATTAACCACCCAGAGACAGAAACTGCTGCAGTTATCTGTCTTTAAAAAAAAAAAAAATTCTATTCAATTTACTCAGAAAGTTAAATATTTTCCAGTGCAATTAGTCACAACATTTCAAGCTACTCATTTTAAATGCCTACCGCCTACATGCTATATGTTTGATTTTTATACCCATTTCACACAACCTGTTTCATGGACAGTTTGATCACCACCTAAGCCAGGCTGCCACATATTTTTTGGACATGTCGGAAGTTTTTTTGGCATTAGCATGACTGCATAACGCACACATCTGCCACTGCTATGAAAGTGCTACAATTGCTACTCAAGTCAGTAAAGATTCACTTAACCTTCGGATTCTGTTTCTGATTGATTCAGCTATTAATTATTTGACCACTTGGGGGGACTCATACACTGTGTGTGGTGCGTTGGACTTCCTCCTGCAGATCACTGAGTGAGGAAAGAAAACCTGAGATGATGACAACACGGGCAAAATCAGAAACCACTTGCTGACACAGACAAACACTAAAGATTTTAAACTCTTTATCCAAATAGAAGCATTAAAAAAGCCACACATTCTTCAGAGAAGGGACAAGATAAAATACACTTCATTTCTTCATGCTTAAAGCAAAATAAGATGTGTTTTTAGACACAAAAACATACCTGACCAAATAGGACACACTATGACAGCTAGAAAATGTTCAAATATTTTTTTAAACTTTGCAAATTTCTTAAATGAAATTGGTTACTTTTGTAGCAGACTGCCAATTTCTGCAGCAGGACTATAGAAGCACTCAGCTAAAGTACGACTGCAGTCTATAGTGTATTGTTCCTATGGTTAGAGTTGGTCAGCTGTCAGTTAAAGCTGAGATGAGGCAGTAACTGACTACATTATCCTGCTCTATACCCTTGCCTTTCCCTCCAAATCCTTTTCTCAGGAGAGATGAAGTGGAGCAGGCAAGTGCAGAGTGGGGACACTGATCATGTGGTAGGATGAGGCAGAGACACCCAAAGTGAGTGTGTGTGTGTGTGTGTGTGTGTGTGTGTGTGTGTGTGTGTGTGTGTGTATTGGTTGGTTATAAGAGTTGTGAGGATTGGGTCTAAGCGATCTTTCTGTCCTGTGTGCAGCCACCAGGAAGTATCCAACACAATGCTAACGTCATCGGTACCATATGCTGGAGCCCCTTGGCAGACCTGTTCTCAGTCTTCTTTTTTACCTTTTCCCTGAGAAGCACGCACCTGCTTTGTTGTGTCTTTTCCACCTTCTGGGAACACTAGTGTAAAGCAGTTGGGTGAAAAAATGAAGTAAAAAAATGCTTGCTGGCACACCGGCAGCTTATATAAGCAATGGTAGGTAGGGCACATGAGGTGCGCAGAGCGCTGCAGGAAAGTCTGACGGCACACCAGCAGATGGCACAGGACAACATAATTGCCACATTGCCTCATTTTCCAGAAGAGACAAGTAAATCCCAGAGGCACTGAAAGAGTGATAAATTCTTCCATAATCCCTGCGTGTCATTTGTGAACAGGTGAGTGGAGGTCGCTGGTGACCTCCAAAGCAGCAGCTTGATTGGATTTTGGTGCCTGGTTTGCCAACAAAGAGAAACGTCCCTGTAATCTGTTTCGCTGTTACACTGTCAATGCAGCTGTGTGTCTGATTGTAACTTGTCACTGACTGAGCTGTCTTGGATGAAAATAAATATTTGTCAGCCTTTTCTTTCATCAGTCACACATCCACAGCAAGAATGGAAACCACAGTTTTCAGCACACATTTTTTTTATGACTGTCTTTGTTTTGTTCTTGCATTCAAAAAGCTGTGACTAACTTGATTTTGTTAAACAGTGCTGTCTTCCTTTGTGTAATAGATCTACATTAGTCACATATTCACAGTTCTGTGAAAATGTATTTGCCACTTTACAGACTCCTTCAGATTTTTTTTGTCTTACTTAAATGATTCAGATCCTCAAACTTATTTAAACGCCAAAGACAGGACTAAATACAAAAATTACAAATGATGAATTCTTTAATAAGGGAAAAAAGTTTTCCAAACCAACCAACGCCATGTGAAAAAAAAGAAGTGCCCCCTGGTAAATCATGACTTACCTGTGATTAACCAAATTTTTCAAAAGCTGAGTTTAGTTTCCCTAGCCACAATCAGATCTGATTACTCATTAACTTAAAAGGTCCAGTAATCAATTAAATAATACCTGTTTGACAACAGAAGTAGGCTAATAGATATTAACAGCTGAGATGAGAAACAGTCACTGACATCTATCAGTCTGGAAAGGGTTACAAAACCATTTCTAGGATTTCAGATATCTGCAGTGAGAGCCATTATGCACACATTAAAACGACATGGAACAGTCGTGAAACCTCCCAGCAGTGGTCGACCTACCAAAATTACTCCATGCGCTTTAACAACTCATCCAGGAGGTCATAGCACAACATTCGAAGCGATGCAAGCCTCATTTGCCTCAGTTAACATCAATGTTCAAGATTCAACATTATGAAAGCTACTATGAAAAAACTGCATCTATGGGAACGTTCTAAGTCTGAAACAACAGCTGACCGAAAAGAATACAAAGGCCCATCTCAGATTTGCCAAAAAACAACTTGATTATTGTCAAAACCCTTGAATAATTTTAAGTGAACTGAGACAAAATCAAAATAAGACAAAATCACAACTCTTTGGAAGATGTTTGCCCCATTACAACTGGCATGAAACTAACAAATCATTTCAGAAAAGAACATTATACTGAGAGTCAAACATGTTGGTCTTAGTGCAATGGTTATGTTCGTATGACATTAAAATTTGATTGACAATCTGAGACACTCGAGTGGGACAAAAAAAAGTGAAAACAGAAGAAATCTGTAAGGGACAAATATATTTTTACAGCACTGTGTATATTGCAACTGAATGTCCCTCAACCTTAAGCATCACTGGCCAATTATTTTTACCTCTGCCTTCCTCCCTCCCTGTTGGATGGAGTAAGGGGGAGTCAGGTTTAGCCTTAACAGGCTCAGTTATGGTTGAGGTGCAAACACACCCTCCATCTCTGCTACCTGTGCGACCCCTTCTCTTTTCAAATGGTTATAATCAGTCTGAGAGAGAGAGGTACCCCCAATCCTTGTGGTTTTTAGTATAACAATGGCCACCAGTAGGCTCTACATGGAGAAACCTTATCAGTTTATTATTTTACTTAGTACCCCTACACATAGCTCATTCTAAAATGGCCAAACTCTAACACTCAGTAGTTTATTGTAACCTCCCCAACAACCCTACATCATTCCAGACCCTTTATGAAGTGCCTTGAGACCACATGTGTTTTTGAATTGGCACTATATCAATAAAATGAATTGAATTGAATATTTGGTTCTATGGGTTTCAAACACGTTATGTTTTACCTAGTTAAAAAAATTCTGTCTTCTCAGCCAACCAAGAGGTTTGTTATAATCCTAAAACTGATTCAACACTAATGCTAGTCTAAATCAAACTCCCCCTTCAGTTCTTTAACTCTCTGAGCTATAGGCCAATAATGAGGGTGTAGAATGAGACTGATTACATCCATCTTTCTCACAGTCAAGTCCATCTTCACACTCAATAATTAAGAGTTCTCAGTGGCTGCAGTGATGACCAGATGCACTGAGAGATGGCCCAAGACCAAGACAATAATATACCCTAATCACTTATAGATAAACGGGGCAATTAAGAGCGTATTATGCATGCAGCGAGAATAAATGAGGTGTGAAAAAGTGTTGTGAAGTTGCATAAGCTTTATGAGGGGAAAAGCGGACAAAGAACATAACTATAACAAGAGCTTTGAAAGGCATACTCTAAAATTTTCCAAAATAATTTTCTGTCATGGTTATTAGGGACGTCAGGGGAATAAATATACTTTGAGACGGCAGGACCCCAATTTAAGACTGTGTCAAAGAAACGGCCTAAAGTAGAGCAAGATAAACTTTTAAAGTGACTCTGACAGTCTCTCCTGGAAGAAGAAGAATGTGTTTTTGAGATGAGCTGTCTCTAGTCCAAATCTATTTCTGCTCCAGCGACTGGCAAACACTTGATGGTTTGCTAGAGGGGAGCAAGAAGCTTCCAGGCATCCTTTTATACTCCACTCTATGAAATATTTCAGTGGTTTTCTGCACAACAAGCACATCATGCCTGGAACTTTCCTATCAGGTTAATTCAAAGGGTTTATTTCCCCAAATCATCTCTGTTCTATGTAGGGACTGAAATATCAAAACAAAACTTGAAGTGAAATTATATTCCCACAGGAGTGTATTGCTTGTTACAGTGTCACCTGAAGGCAGCAGGAGGTGCTTTACACTGCAAAGAATACAGCTCAGCATCATGGTCTTTAAAACCGACTCAAAAGACATCTAATCTATGACAATACAGTGTTATATGATACAATATATATGATGACCTTCACATTTTGTGGGTTTTAGATGCAGTGCCTTGCAAAAGTATTCACCCTCTTGTCATTTTTCATGTTTTGTTGCCTCACAACTTTGAAGATGTAATATATTTTTATTGTGAAGCAAACAACAAAAAGGACGAAATAACAGAACATTTCCGCTTGCATAATTGTTCCCCCCCTCTATTCCCCGTGACTGTTATGCATAACTGCTCCCCCATCCTCCATGTTGAATGGTTTCGCTTGTTAACTGCAATCTTCAAGTCTAACCACACTTTTTCAATTGAATGAGGTATGGACTTTGACTAGGCATTTCTAACACATTTAAATGTTTCCCCTTAAACCACTGGAGTGTTGCTTTAGCAGTACGCTTCGGGTCGTTGTCCTGCTGGAAGATGAACCTCCGTCCCAGTCTTATATCACAGGCAGACTGAAACAGGTTTTGCTCAAGAATATCCCTGTATTTAGAACCATCCATCTTTCCCTACTGGACCTGTTTCTCAGTCCCTTCAGCTGTAAAACATCTCCGTAGCATGATGCTGCCACTACTATGTTTCACTGTGGGAATGTGTTGGGGTCAGACATAGTGTTTTCCTTGGTGGCCAAAAAGTTCTATTTAAGTCTCATCTGACCAGAGAACCTTCCTTCATACATTTGGGGTGTTGCCCACATGGCTTTTGGCAAACTCACAGCCTTCTCACTAAGCAATTACTTTTTTCTGGCCATGCCACCATAAAGCCCAGCTCTATGGAGTGTACGGTTTATTGTGGTCCTATGGACAGATACTCCAGTCTCTGCTGAGAAATTCTGCAACTCTTTCAGTGTTACATTTGGTCTCTCTGCTGCCTCTCTGATTAATGCCCTCTTTGCCCAGTCTGAATTTTGGTGGGCAGCCGTCTCTTGGCAGGTTTGTTGTGGTACCATGTGATTCCATTTAAAGATAAGGGATTTTATAATGCTTCGAAGGAACATTAAAGTCTTGGATATTTTTTATAATCCCACCCTGACTTGTACTTCTCGAAAGCTTTGTCCCTGACTTGTTTAGAGGACTCCTTGGTCTTCATGATGTGATTTCTCTCGCTTAGTGGTGCCTCAGCCTCTGGGGTCTTTCACAAAAGGTGTGTTTATTGTGACAGATCCTTGCACACAGGTGGACTTCATTTTGTGTGATTGTGTGAATTATGTGATGTTTGAAGTTAATTTTATGTGCTTCATAGCAAGGGATGGATTCGCATGCACATGCCAATTTTCAGTTATTTCTTTTTTTTTTTCCAGTTTTTCTATGTGTTTTTCTAATTTCACTTCACGAACTTGGACTATTTTGTGCAAGTATATCACATAAAATAATATTAGGAAACATCTAAACTGCAGATTGAAAGATAGCAAAATAGGTAAAAAGCCAAGGGGGGGTGAACATTTTGTAAGGCACTATAAGTTGTTTTATGGCTTTGCGTCAGATTATTCTTATTCTATTATTAATTATCCGTCTTGCAGTACATTTAGTTATAAAAGTTGCTCAGCGCTGTAATCATCTAATCTCTTTGTTTTGGCTCTCCAATTAGCCAGCACATTGGGTTGATGACTGATATATCTAAGCACCCACAAGGTCAACAATATACATACAGACTACAATATAGGTTGTAAAACAGCACTCCCCACCTTTTTGCCCCTCAGACCAGCTTTACGATTGTATAAATTTTACAGACCAGTAGGCCTGGTAATAAAAACAAGAGTGGCAATAAAAAGATGGGTGGAAGGGAGGGTGGTGAACTGAGGGATACGAAAGAATGTCTCTAGCGCACCAACAGGAACCGAGGGAGCAGAGAGAAGGTTCCAGTTTTACAAGAAGCATCTCTCATACTCTGATTGTCAATAACATTTTTTAAAATTCTATCTGGTACTAAATGTTCTCTCAGTCCGACAAAGGAAGAAGCTCCTCCTCCAAAGCTGACAACCTTAAGCTCACCTTAGGTGTATTACAAGGTGGTATAGGTTTATTTTCTTTCTCTCTTTGTCACACTTTAATATTTCAGATCATCAACATAACCTTAGTATAGACCAAAATCACTTTTCAAAGAAAGATTTCATTCGGCATCCTGAGCACACATAGAAAGCTGCTTTATCATTTCAAACATAATGCCAACGATGCCAACATCTAGTACAGGTCCTTCTCAAAATATTAGCATATTGTGATAAAGTTCATTATTTTCCATAATGCCATGATGAAAATTTAACATTCATATATTTTAGATTCATTGCACACTAACTGAAATATTTCAGGTCTTTTATTGTCTTAATACGGATGATTTTGGCATACAGCTCATAAAAACCCAAAATTCCTATCTCACAAAATTTGCACATTTCATCCGACCAATAAAAGAAAAGTGTTGTTAATACAAAAAACGTCAATCTTCAAATAATCATGTACAGTTATGCACTCAATACTTGGTCGGGAATCCTTTTGCAGAAATGACTGCTTCAATGCGGCGTGGCATGGAGGCAATCAGCCTGTGGCACTGCTGAGGTCTTATGGAGGCCCAGGATGCTTCGATAGCGGCCTTTAGCTCATCCAGAGTGTTGGGTCTTGAGTCTCTCAACGTTCTCTTCACAATATCCCACAGATTCTCTATGGGGTTCAGGTCAGGGGAGTTGGCAGGCCAATTGAGCACAGTGACACCATGGTCAGTAAACCATTTACCAGTGGTTTTGGCACTGTGAGCAGGTGCCAGGTCGTGCTGAAAAATGAAATCTTCATCTCCATAAAGCTTTTCAGCAGATGGAAGCATGAAGTGCTCCAAAATCTCCTGATAGCTAGCTGCATTGACCCTGCCCTTGATAAAACACAGTGGACCAACACCAGCAGCTGACACGGCACCCCAGACCATCACTGACTGTGGGTACTTGACACTGGACTTCTGGCATTTCGGCATTTCCTTCTCCCCAGTCTTCCTCCAGACTCTGGCACCTTGATTTCCGAATGACATGCAGAATTTGCTTTCATCTGAAAAAAGTACTTTGGACCACTGAGCAACAGTCCAGTGCTGCTTCTCTGTAGCCCAGGTCAGGCGCTTCTGCCGCTGTTTCTGGTTCAAAAGTGGCTTGACCTGGGGAATGTGGCACCTGTAGCCCATTTCCTGCACACGCCTGTGCACGGTGGCTCTGGATGTTTCTACTCCAGACTCAGTCCACTGCTTCCGCAGGTCCCCCAAGGTCTGGAATCGGCCCTTCTCCACAATCTTCCTCAGGGTCCGATCACCTCTTCTTGTTGTGCAGCGTTTTCTGCCACACTTTTTTCCTTCCCACAGACTTCCCACTGAGGTGCCTTGATACAGCACTCTGGGAACAACCTATTCATTCAGAAATTTCTTTCTGTGTCTTACCCTCTTGCTTGAGGGTGTCAATAGTGGCCTTCTGGACAGCAGTCAGGTCGGCAGTCTTACCCATGATTGGGGTTTTGAGTGATGAACCAGGCTGGGAGTTTTAAAGGCCTCAGGAATCTTTTGCAGGTGTTTAGAGTTAACTCGTTGATTCAGATGATTAGGTTCATAGCTCGTTTAGAGACCCTTTAATGATATGCTAATTTTGTGAGATAGGAATTTTGGGTTTTCATGAGCTGTATGCCAAAATCATCCGTATTAAGACAATAAAAGACCTGAAATATTTCAGTTAGTGTGCAATGAATCTAAAATATATGAATGTTAAATTTTCATCATTACATTATGGAAAATAATTAACTTTATCACAATATGCTAATATTTTGAGAAGGACCTGTATATGTTGGCATCGTTTTTCAACAGGAAAAAATAAATAAAAAAATGATCCCACCACAACAAGTGCTTTAATAATGGATGGAAAAGGCTAACGTTGAGCTTCTGAAATTGTCAGCCCAAAGCCCTGTCCTCAATTTTGTTCGATATTTCCAGTATAAACTAAGAATCTAGGTCAGTTCCAGAAAACCAAAGAATTTGACAGAACTTTATTAATTCTGATGAGAAGAGTGGTCAAATATCCAGGAGGAAATATGCCAGAAGCTGTTTCATGGCCACAAAAAGCAAAAAGTGTATATATTTTAGCATGTATGGATTGGATAAAATAAAATCAAATAAAATCAAACTTACACATTTAGTCCAGAGTTATTGTAATCTTTTGACCAAAACTATAAGTCTATCAAGTCGCTATTTTTTATAATCTTAATTTCCCAGCAAAACTTTACTCTATTTATCCATCTACCGGTAGTTTAATGTTTGACTAAATGAAATTTAACCAGCAGTGACTTAAAATGAAAATATTATTTTTTTCTGCTGAATTTTGATCAATGTTATCTTCAGATAAACAATAAAAGTAACAAAAGTAAAATGTTACTCTCTTCATGAAAACTCCTGGTGTTGAATTTAGAAATCAGAAAGCAAAATTCTGCTAATGTCCTGCATATGTTAAGGCATGTTGATGTACTCTTAAATGATCAAATAGATCCACTAAGGTGATATAAGTCTTACTTAGATGCATCTAAAAGCAATATGGCAGGTTCAGGTTAAAGTAGAGTCGAGTGTGCAGTGTTACAGGGTGCACAGAAGGGAGGAGTTCAGTATAAAACCGCAATGAGTAGGGCAGGAGAGAGTCAGAGTGGAGTGGAGAGCTTATGTAACGGCTCCAGATGCAGTCTGTATTTCCACAGAGAATAAAAACTGGCAAGGGGAACAGGGATCAAAAGAGACCTTTGGGGTTCTAATGATAATAGATGTTAGACTGTCTTGTTATGGATGCTTTAGACAGGGCACTCTCTCTGTCAGCTGTTAGGCTGGATAAAATTGCACAGCCTTAAATCGTTTTTGTATGATATAAATCCTCTTTTTAAGATGACTGTGGACGACAATGAAGAGAGTAGGTGTATTTTTTTCTAGAACGATCTTTGAAGGGACTCAATCTATACAGCTTTGAAATGCTATTGACTCAAAGAAGAGAAAGTACCATCTGAGACCAGGGAAAGGGTGTTTAATACAAATTCTGAGGAAACTGTATGATGTTTTTAAAAAAAAAGGATAGAAAATCAGGGAGCAAACTTGAAGTGAAATCATCTGGGCAGGAACAATTTACTATAGAGGCAAGAAATGCTCAAAAAAGACAGAAAATAAAAGATCTATTGTATTTTTAGCAATTTTCTAAGTATGAAACTTCATTTGTAATTAGTAAAATATTTTCACAAAGTCTTGATTGTTTCATATTGTCATGATTGGTGCCTGTTTACCCTGCTATCAGTGTCATGCCTTGCAGTTGTTCTCAGCCAGATTTTTTAAACCTCTTTGTAAGTAGATATCCAGTGTTCTTTCCATGACCTTGCCCAAACTCCACGTTCTGACCTTGCTTCTGTACCCTGTATTCTCCTGCCTTGCCTTGCTTCACCTTGCCTTTGCCGGATTCTTGCTGAGCTTTGGATTTCTGGACAACAATCTTGTTTCTGTGCCCCTACCTCTGAGTATTGCGTAACACTGGATTCGTAAGCCTGCCTCAGCCTTCATGTGTATTACCCCTTTCTGTTTTTTGGGTTCTGGATTGTTCTCCGATGATCTGTCAGACATCGCTGCATTAATTAAAGCCAGTGCTCTCTCCTGTCTCATTGAGACCTGTTGTGGCTCATCATTGTCATTGGAGCATTCCTGTGGAGATTACAGGAGCATGTCATCAGGATCAAGCTCTTCAGTCTGATTCTAAAAAGGTTAGTGGCTTTTCCTTTGAGTCTTTCTTTGACTCTTGACTCTGGTTCAGCCACTAACCTGTCCTCTCCCCTTTCAGAGTTTCCTGTTTGCTCCTGCAGAAGATTCCTGACTCCCGCTGCTTATTTGACAAGATAAATCTTTGAAACACTCTGTGTCTGGTTGAAATTTCAGGTCCACAGTCTGTTGCATAAAACATAGGTAAAGTTGAATGATTTACAGGACAGGTTAGCAGAATACAGTACATAACCTATAAAGAAAATGTAATTGCACTTACCCTAGAAGAAGATGCAATCTGCCTAACCATAGCCCATTTACATGGAAACCCTTTAAGAATGAAACTTCCCACCTTTATATTATAGAAGGTTGATAAACAATGGGAACTCAATCAGAATCAGGCTTTCCAGATTTATAAATCAAAATCATTCACGACTGAATGAATGTAGATTTTCCAATTTTTTTTGGTAAACATATTTCATTATCTTTCATATGGAGATTTATTTCCACATTCGATGTCTTTATAGCAGCATCAATTTTTTAGCCATCTGTGGGCGGAGCATGTATGGAAATTTCCACTGCTGGTGGAAACTCCCAATTATTATTGCTCCAAATAAATCTGTTAGACGCTGAGAGCAAAGTCAGTAGCTGGAGAATTACATTAATAAACATTATTTGCCTTGCAAAACTATTCATACCCCTTGAGGTATTTCACGTTTTGTTATGCTACAGCCACAAACTAATGCAGAGTTAATGGTAAGGTGCTATGAAATATATTTTAAGTTGGCAATAGGAATGCAAATAAGGAAGAAAATTATTTAGTATTTTAAGATAAGAATAGAAAGCTTAGTTGAAAACAGAAACCCCATGTTGGAAACAAGATTAATATTAAGTTAATACTTCTCTCTACCTCATAAACATCAAGATTATTTACCCTACAAAGAGTATCACATTGAAAACTTGACTTGTTTGTTCTTAGGTCTGTTTAAAAGTTAAAGCTATTGACGTCTCAAACTGAAATAACAGCAGGCAGCATTCTTGTCCCATCATAGGCATTGACTGTTCCTATCAGTACAGCAAACTGCAGTCCCTCAGCTGTGTCAAGCTGCAGCATGATAACAACAAGGTCTCAGGGAAGATAACCTATAAGTGTGTGATGCCCTTACTTTAACATGTGATATTTTTGAACTTAACTTGATGATGACGATGACCACAAACCTTTAGTTTCATGTGTTGTTAGTGTATGATACACATAGCATTAAACTGCTATCTTTAGATTGTAAACAAAACAAAAATATGTACTAATTAATGATTAAATTAGCGTTAGGTCTTTATAGTTCCTATGTAATAATACTATATAAAAACAAGAAACATGTTTATCTGTCTGTACCACTCTACACACAGTGTCTCACAAAAGTAAAGTATTCACACCCTCTTGAAATTCCACATTTTGTCAAAGGAGGAACATTCTGTTGGGAGGGATTGATATAGACAAAGGTAGAGCAAAATAGTGAAGAGGAAGGAAAATAAAACATTAATTTCAGGACAATAAAAGAATTCTGCCCACCTCATACTTTGTTAAATACTTTCTTGAATCACCTTTTGCTGCAATTACATCTGACATCTGTAGGTGGTTGTACTCCATCAGCTTTGTACAGTTACAGATGGACATTTTTGCCCATTCTTATTTGCAAAGTAGCTCCAACTCAATCAGATTGAACGAAGAACATTTTTTGAAGCTCTGCCATAGGTTTTCAATTGGATTTAGGTGTAAACATTAAGCAGGCCATATTAAGACATCCACTGGCTGTATGTTTAAGTATATTCAAGTCTTTTGCAGATTCTACCAGGTTTTCTTCCTGTTTTTAGCTCCATCAATCTTCTGATAAACGTCTGACAAGCTTTTCTGGAGAAAGGCATCCCCATAGCATGATGTTGCCATTATACTTCACAGTGCGTGTGGATGGTATGTTTTAGGATATATGAGGTCAGACAGTTTAGCTTTGTTTCATTTGATCAAATCACATGTTTACTGTGTCCCCTACAAGGCTTGCTTCGCCCTCAAATGGGACTTCTTTGGTTTTTCTTTAAAACAACACCTTCTCTCTTAACACTCTTTCTACTGGACCACTACTGGACCACTGCTAGCACCATGGGGTTTATTGTGTTATGGCTAACTGCAAACAGTACTTCTTATGGCTTTCTTTTTCAAATTAGTTCTTGCCAATCTTTAATGAAGGTCAGATTTATAATAGTTCCATCTTCTTTGAAGTGAGCTGTTGTGCAATACTTCTTCCATTTTCAGATGATCAATTTAACAGTTTCTCTTTTTTTCAAAATATAGGATATTGTTAAGTAACTTAACCCTGGTTATAGAAAAAAGACTGATGAGGTATTAAGGGCAATGATGGCATAGCAAGGGTCACTTAATTATAAACAACTTTTAATATTTTTTTCTATGTGGACATCAAAAGAATCAAGTTGCTTATGATCAAAGCAATGTCAGACCCTGTATTCAGTTTTTTGTATTTCGTCATATTAATTGTCATCCTAGTGTAGAGTGGTTCGGTGTTCAAGAGGGTTTTTCTACAGAGTTGTCTGCAATCTAACAAGCAAGCCAAGTTCTCTGCAAGTCAGTTGTTCATGGTAATTACCAGTATCATTAGCGCTTGTAGAAATCAAAGCAAAAGACAAAATCCCTGAGAATCAGTTTCCTCTTGACAAAGGCAATAGTCAGTTTTAACAGCCTGAAAGGTATCCACCAAGAACTGTCTATTACCTGCATGCTCAGTAAAACTGAAGCAGCTTGGATCCCATAAAGCTGCAGCTTTATGACCGCTGCTCTCATGATGAATCCACCACTCTCCACCTCTACATTCAACAAGGCTTTAAAGCCCCTTTCAGAGAAAGCCTCTCAATAGAGCTAATGGATCATCACAGTAAAAGCCAGACACAGAGAAGGAGAGATGATAAGTGGTGGATGGACACATGCTCTTTGTTTTCCTGCATACTTTCTTCTATGTTTTCTTGTCATTTTTTAATCCCTCTTTTGTTTTTGTTAACTGTTTGTTGACAACTTCTTACTGTTATTGGTTGCTTAGCACTTTATATGGTTCTTCAGAATTAAATGACCATGAAACTGCTGAATGACAGTTGCTTTGTTGTCAAGTCTTCAGTACTTCAGTACCAGTTCACAGTCTGTAGCTTATATCTCATCTTCTCAGGTTGGCTTCACTGACTTGCAAAATAACTCAGTCCCCCATCATATTTTCTCTCCAAACCTTTTCATATTTCGACAAGTTTTCCATGAAAAGCAAAAATCTGTGGTGGGCATTTGCAATGAACCCCCGTAATGCTGATACTTCTAAATTAAATCTACACAAAAAATTGCTCTTGAAAGTTCCTTAATTCTTAAAAAGCGTCTACATGCACTACATGTGTGTAATTTAATTTCGGCATGAATACAGCTGTTCTGTTAAACCCTCAGAGGTTTGTTAGAGAGCACTATTGAACAAATGTCATCATAAAAACCAAGAAACAAAAGACAAGTCAGGAATATAGTTGTGGAGAACATTAACCAGAGAAGGAGACACAGGACCCATGTTAACTCTGCAGGAGTTACCATGAGATCCACAGCTCAGCTAGGAGAGTCTGTTGACATGGCAACTGTTAGTTGTAAACACATATCTGATGGTTATAGAAGAGTGGCCGTTATAGCTGAGAGTAATTGTTCAAAGAAAGCCATACGTTGGGGGATAAAGTGGACATGAGGTGATGGGAACATGGATGTAGCTAAATAAGGGGAATTCTGCAAGTAAACCTGTTAGTGGTTATACAAGATGAAGAGGTTCATCTTCCAGAGGGTAAGTCACCCTAAACATACAGCCAGAGCTACAAGGGAATGGTTTAGAATAATGTATATATGTGTATTAGAATGGTCCAGTCAAAGTCCAGATCTAAATCCAATTGAAAATCTGTGGAATTTGTAGAAAGAAAAAAATTGGTTTGTAGATTCTTTCAATCCAGTCTGACTGTGGTTCAGCTGTTTTGCAAAGAAAGGGAATATATTTTCAGTCTTCACATGTGTAAAGCTGGTAAACCCTAAAATATCTGCAGCTGTAATTGCAGCGAAAGGAGGTTTTACAAAGCATTGAGCGATACATGGATTTGGTACCAATTAGTAAATTATGAAAGTAAATAAGTAGTGAAACAGATTGGCAGCATTTATGTGGTTATTGTTAGATTTGTTAAAAAAAAAACTTAACAACAAGTCTGGTTCTTGTGGTTCTGGCTATAATCAAAGCAACAATGCAAATGGTGCACAAAGTGCTGCACTGTGCAAAATCTTATCTATACAGAAATAACTGATACTTTGTTATTACTGGAATTAGAGTTTAAAAGGTCATCGGTTACCACCCTGTATACTGTATACATTTGGGGTATAAAAAACAGACGTAATTATAACTGACCTCACAGTATTCTTGTTAATTGGTCTGCAGGCTCCAAAAGAACTGTGGTTAGAAGATGAAAAAAAGAACAGCACACACTGTGCAGATTTAAGAATAGAAAAGAAGAGGTGAATTGAGATGAGGTGCAAAGGGCAAATAGGTAATGTAATGGTAAGTGTGAATCGTGTGTTTTTAATGTGCTTAGCTCAGCAGAAACAAAACATACTCTTAAATCGGCATGGCGTGAACCTGCACAGATGCCAAGAAATAGCTCTAAAAGAAGGACCCGACTCGACTAGGGCTTAATAGATGCATCAAAGATTTCTGCACTCAGCTTTGGCTGTCGTATAGATGTTTTGAGGCTTCTAACAAGTCCTGGATGGTGGCCACTTCATTAAACATTCAGGATTTTCAGAAAAAAAAAACGATTTCAAATATAAGGTTAGAGATATGTGCAAGCTCTCATGTACCTGTACACTAGAGGGACATTCTGTGCAATGGTATAAATTCTTGACATGTTGGGGTTTATCTGCAACCATCTGAAGTAAGGTCAGGGGAATTATTGAAAGCCACTGCAATGCTGGCATCAGCAATACCTTGGAAAGTATTGAAACCCTTTGTACCTTTACAAATTTTGTCACATTACGACCACAAGCTTTAATGTGTTTTTTTAAACATCCCAACATTGACAGATTATAGATTCCAACACATTTTTTTTTCAGAACCACCTGAGTCAGTACTCTCTAGAATCATGTTTTGCTGCAAATACATTTGTTAAGCTTCTGGTGTATGCCACTCCCAGCTTTTCACATCTTGAGATTGACCATTTTTCATTCTCCTTGACAGAATAACTACCCCACCCCAGGATGATACTGCCACTATTGTGTTTAACTGTGGGGATGATGGGGTCAGGGTTATGTGACGTGTTAGCAGTGTTTTGGCCTGGATTTTTGGTCCAATCAACTTTCATGTCCTTCCTGAAGAAAAACATCCCCATACCATGATGCTACTTCCACCATGCTTCATGTTGGGGATGGTGTGTTCCGGGTGATGTGCACTGCGGGGATGCAAAATTTTAGAATGTCTAGAGAAGGCAATATTATAGGTTGGGATATATATATATGTGTGAATTGGTGCATTGTCATCCTGATACACGGCACCGCCTTCAGGATACAATGTTTGAACCATTGGATGCACATGGTCCTCAAGAATGGTTCTGTAGTCCTTGGCAGTGACGCGCCCATCTAGTACAAGTACTGGGCCAAGGGAATGCCATGATATGGCAGCCCAAACCATCACTGATCTACCCCCATGCTTCACTCTGGGCATGCAACAGTCTGGGTGGTATGCTTCTTTGGGACTTCTCCACACCGTAACTCTCCCAGATGTGGGGAAAACAGTAAAGGTGGACTCATCAGAGAACAATACATGTTTCACATTGTCCACAGCCCAAGATTTGCGCTCCTTGCACCATTGAAACCGACGTTTGGCATTGGCATGAGTGACCAAAGGTTAGGCTATAGCAGCCCGGCCGTGTATATTGACCCTGTGGAGCTCCCGATGGACAGTTCTGGTGGAAACAGGAGAGTTGAGGTGCACATTTAATTCTGCCGTGATTTGGGCAGCCGTGGTTTTATGTTTTTTGGATACAATCCGGGTTAGCACCCGAACATCCCTTTCAGACAGCTTCCTCTTGCGTCCACAGTTAATCCTGTTGGATGTGGTTCATCCTTCTTGGTGGTATGCTGACATTACCCTGGATACCGTGGCTCTTGATACATCACAAAGACTTGCTGTCTTGGTCACAGATGCGCCAGCAAGACGTGCACCAACAATTTGTCCTCTTTTGAACTCTGGTATGTCACCCATAATGTTGTGTGCATTTCAATATTTTGAGCAAAACTGTGCTCTTACCCTGCTAATTGAACCTTCACACTCTGCTCTTACTGGTGCAATGTGCAATCAATGAAGACTGGCTACCAGGCTGGTCCAATTTAGCCATGAAACCTCCCACACTAAAATGACAGGTGTTTCAGTTTCATTGTCCAACCCCTGTATATATATATATATATATATATATATATATAATACAGACCAAATGTTTGGACACACCTTCTCTTTCAAAGAGTTGTCTTTATTTTCATGACTATGAATATTGTAGCTTCACACTGAAGGCATCAAAACTATGATTTAACACATGTGGAATTATATACTGAACAAAAAAGTGTGAAACAAATGGTAAATGGACGGAACTTATATAGCGCTTTTCCAGTCATACAGACTGCTCAAAGCGCTTTACACTAGCGCCACATTCACCCAATTGCACTCACTAACGCTCACACATTCATACACCGATAGGCAACTTGAGGTTAAGTGCCTTGCCCAGGGGCACATCGACATATGGCAGGAGGAAGCTGGAATCAAACCCACAGCCTTCTGATTGCAAGACGACTAGTCTTCCTACTGAGCCACAGTCGCCACAACAACTGAAAGTATGTCTTATATTCTAGGTTCTTCAAAGTAGCCACCTTTTGCTTTGATTACTGCTCCGCACACTCTTGGCATTCTGTTGATGAGCTTCAAGAGGTAGTCACCTGAAATGGTTTTCCAACAGTCTTGAAGGAGTTCCCAGAGATGCTTAGCACTTGTTGGCCCTTTTGCCTTCACTCTGCGGTCCAGCTCACCCCAAACCATCTCGATTGGGTTCAGATCCGGTGACTGTGGAGGCCAGGTCATCTGGTGCAGCAACCCATCACTCTCCTTCTTGGTCAAATAGCCCTTACACAGCCTGGAGGTGTGTTTGGGGTCATTGTCCTGTTGAAAAATAAATGATGGTCCAACTAAACGCAAACCGGATGAAATAGCATGCCGCTGCAAGATGCTGTGGTAGCCATGCTGGTTCAGTATGCCTTCAATTTTGAATAAATCCCCAACCGTGTCACCAGCAAAGCACCCCACACCATCACACCTCCTCCTCCATGCTTCACGGTGGGAACCGGGCATGTAGAGTCCATCCGTTCACCTCTTCTGCGCCGCACAAAGACACGGTGGTTGGAACCAAAGATCTCAAACTTGGACTCATCAGACCAAAGCACAGATTTCCACTGGTCTAATGTCCATTCCTTGTGTTCTTTTGCCCAAACAAGTCTCTTCTGCTTGTTGCCTGTCCTCAGCAGTGGTTTCCTAGCAGCTATTTTACCATGAAGGCCTGATTCACAGAGTCTCCTCTTAACAGTTGTTCTAGAGATGTGTCTGCTGCTAGAACTCTGTGTGGCATTAACCTGTTCTCTAATCTGAGCTGCTGTTAACCTGCGATTTCTGAGGCTGGTGACTCGGATGAACTTATCGTTCGCAGCAGAGGTGACTCTTGGTCTTCCTTTCCTGGGGCGGTCCTCATGTGAGCCAGTTTCTTTGTAGCGCTTGATGATTTTTGCGACTGCACTTGGGGACACTTTCAAAGTTTTCCCAATTGTTCGGACTGACTGACCTTCATTTCTTAAAGTAATGATGGCCACTCGTTTTTCTTTACTTAGCCACTTTTTTCTTGCCATAATACAAATGCTAACAGTCTATTCAGTAGGACTATCAGCTGTGTACTGTATCCACCTCCTGCACAACACAACTGATGGTCCCAACCCCATTTATAAGGCTTGAAATCCCACTTATTAAACCTGACAGGGCACACCTGTGAAGTGAAAACCATTTCAGGTGACTACCTCTTGAAGCTCATCAACTGAATACCAAGAGTGTGTGGAGCAGTAATCAAAGCAAAAGGTGGCTACTTTGAAGAACCTAGAATATAAGACAAATTTTCAGTTGTTTCACACTTTTTTGTTCAGTATATAATTCCACATGTGTTGATTCATAGCTTTGATGCCTTCAGTGTGAAGCTACAATATTCATAGTCATGAAAATAAAGACAACTCTTTGAATGAGGTGTGCCAAACTTTTGGTCTGTACTGTATATATATATATATAAATTTTCCTCCCTCCTCTCTTTCTTGTCTGTGCTTTCAACTCTATGTGACCTTTAGCATCTTGTGCACTGTCATTTGTGTCAGGCGTAAGTATCTACTGCTGTGAGACTCTGTACGCCAGGCTAAATATTACCTTGGCATGCAAAATGTGAGTTCAAAACATATTATTATCATACCATTTTTGCACTTCAATCAGTTTTTTCTGATATTTACTGTATATTGACCACAGTATCAAGATGAAATTATATGATTAGATGATATATTCTAAATATACTTTGGATGTCAATGCAGTATTAGAGTTCCACCACACTTGATTATTTGCAAAAGGACAAAAGTACTTGTGAAAGGCTTTATTTTGAATACTATATTATAAAGGTCAAATTTGTGTTTAATAGTTGTCCTTTTGACAGATTCTCCAACCTCAGCCTTGGATCTCTACAAGCTACTCCAAAGTTTTTATGGATCCCATTTCCGCTTCCTTGATTATTACTCTAATCATAAAGGCAGTTGGTTGCACTGAATTTTCTTTAGAGATTTTAGAGTAAAGGGATCTAAATTTAAATGCTAACACTGTTTTTCAGATTTTTATTCACATAAAATCCCAACAAAATACAGTTTGTAGCTGTAAGATGAAAATGCCATGACATGAATGGTAAGGTACTTATTCACTTAAAATTACATATGCCTGGTACATTACAGTTTGGCCCTAATATAAAAAAAAATAACTCACCACAGAGCTAATTACCAACACCTATTATGTTTTCATACATACTATAGCCGATTATTTTAGGTTTATAAAAAAAACAATGCATGACTTTACTTCACCTCTATCGGTATATAATATAAAAATTACTTGTGGAAATTTACAACACTTCTAAAATCATTAGATTTTTATAATAGTATAATTAGTTGTTTGCATGGTAGCTCAAATTTGTACCATCAATCTCAAAAGATATGCATGTAAGTCTGTGAAATGACCCATGAGGATGCTTGCAGGAGAAGAAAGAAGATTGATGCCATGTAGCAGCGAGTAGTGCCCTGAATACTGACTGTGTCATTAATGTCCTCAAAGCCTTCCAGCAGTAGAATGGCAGAAAACAAGCTAAGGCTGACTCACAGTCACTTTTTATTTCAGTTTGTTTTCAATGGCACGAGGTCTGACATACACTGCACACTGTGCTCCAAAAATGTTTCAAGGTGACAAACTGTGAAAGGAAACAAAACAAATTTCTCCTTCCTTTGCACTCTTGTTGGCAGTCTGACATGCCATTTATCACTATCACGTTGATGATGTGTGGATGTTGATGGGCCACCTGTCCTCCCCGTGGGCTATTCAACTAAGGTGTGAGTTTAAACATCAGCTCAGTGTAATAATGTTTGACAGTGCTAATAAGCCAGGCCTCCTCATTAGGGCTCCGTGTGTCATACTGCCATGACCAGCGCCTCTTCTCGTAGCTTTCTCTTTGATCTCTTTGCAAATGGAACCACACAGCCCAGCAGTGTTCTCATTAGACAAGCTTATTGCCTTAATTCAGGCTAACATAACAACTCAATATGGAGCTGTTTCAAATAATTCCCCTCATTTGGGTCTGTGTTTGACCACTGACACAGCTGAGAGGACTTATGTTGGACAATGCCTGGACTCTTCAGATGATGGACAAAAAGACGGGTTATGACATTCATCCACAGTCACAACAACCAAAATGCTGTCACTAGCTCAATCACTGACCTCTACTTGAATTTGTTTTTAAAATCACTTTGGACTAAAAGAAAAACACATGCACACATTTAATGGCAGAAGATTAAACAGAAATCTGCTCGTGAAGATAGCTCAGATCGGACTACATACACAGTTTGTGTTATGTAAGTAACTTAAAGTAGGACACAGTTGTTCAATTTCAATTGTATTTTATATGCAGAGCTAAATGGCCATTTAGTAACAAAAATCTTTAACAAAAGCCAATGTTATTTTCCAGCAAAGTCTTTCTGTCACAAAGCTCTGAGGCCCTAGGAAGAGCTGTATTTAAACTGAGAATAAATTACATACTGGTGAACTCTTTAAACTAATGAGGCGATGTCTGAAGGCATCGGTTGAGCTAGATTTTATTAACAAAGTCAACATTTGCTTTTTTAAAGGTACTACCAATTATTGGATACATTTCATATATGCATGTAAATTGGTATCTAAGACAGCATGCACCAGTCAGGAAGTGACTGAGTCTGGCTGGAGATGCAGAACAAAATGTCTATTAAAAACATTTCAGCACCACAGCCAGCACTATATGCTTAAATAGAAGTTTAAACTGTCAGTTTTTTGTTTCTTTTTCATATAAATCTTTTTTTCTAAAGTTTATTTTAGAAATAGAGTTTTAGAAGATTGTATTTTTCTTTATTGTAAACCTGGATTAGAGTCATTGTATGATTATACTCCAACATAAAGATATCGTGTTAGAAAAAGATGGATAAGAGGGCCCCTATAGATCAAATTTATATGGAAACCCGCATCCAGCAACCCTTTTTATATACATGGTTAATCCTTGTAGGGTTGCTGTTGGGCTGACACCTACCTCTAGCAGTCAGTGGGTCAGAGGCAGGGTCCAAAGGTCACCAGTTAATCAAAGGACATTAATGAGACATACAGATGGAATAACCATACACACTCATAACTAAGGAACCATGACACTAAAATGCATGTTTTTTTTAATTGTAGGAGGAACCTGGAGTACCTGGAGAAAACCCATGCATGAACAGAGGGAACATGCAAACTCCACAAAGAAGAACCTTGATAAGGATTTGAATCCTGGGCCTTCATGCTGTTTGCCAACAGTAGTAACAACTGTATCCCATGCAGCCTTATATGGTACCATAAAATGATCAAATATTTTAAAAAATAGGTCATTTATGATCAGGCTTTTACTAACTAATACAAATTGTACAAAGAACTGTAACACATAGAAGAAATAATATACGGCGTGCTCTTTGATAGAGTAGTTTTGAATGCAACAAAAAAAAATGTAATTACAATACTATCCTTATTTATGTGTCAAAGCACATGTTCCTAAGCTTTTACTATTTTCTTTTATAAACTCAAAAAAGTACATCAATGTACATGATGTATAGATAGAAAATTGTAGGATTTCTTAGTTTTGATGAATTTAATGAACAGTAAAAATAGTCAACAATTATTCAGCATTAGACCGATCAGAGCCGATCAAGGGAAATCAGCCAATTCCGTTTTGTGGTGGATTGATAGGTGAAATTCTTTTAAAGATGAAATCTTACCTATTTTCAAGTCTTGGTGGTGCAATGCCGACAATAATTTATGTAATGCTCACTTCAGTGCTTCTGTGTTTAATATATTAATTAAACACATTGTATTGTAAACTGCCACTTATCAGTCCAAAACTGATCAAATCAGCTCATGAGTAAATATCAAACCAATGCCTCTTTCATGATCAAGGGTTTAAAAAGTTTCCCACATTTAACGTTAGAGACAAAAAAAAAAAAAAAAAAAACAACCAACTAAAGAAGAAAAAGACACTAAGCGCCAAAACATCTTGACTTTTGATTTAGGCTATTCACTTTGTAATTGCAGTGCCAAGTGTTCATATTTAATGGTACAGCAAGGGGATTGAGGTCTCGGAACCTACCTGATGCTGCTTGCATCCAGCCACAGATTTTATACACGGTGGAGGTGCTGAGGAGGAAGAAGAGGCTGAAGCAGCCGATGCAGGTCACCACCAACATCATTGACATTCCAATGAAGAAGGAGGCGGTCTTGAACGCACCGGAGGGGATAGCGGCGAACTCGGTGAAGCTGCCCTGGCAGTCCAGGTCCCTGGAGTGTCCGTCCCCGATGCAATAGTGAAACAGGCCGAAGTACCCGGCCTGCGGGGTGTCCACACCATCCCCGATCCAATAGGGCTGCGAGAAGATGGTCACGTTTACGATGCCAAACAGGATCGTGAAAATGGCCCACAAGAGTCCTATGACACGGGAGTTGCGGACGTAATTGGTCTGGTACAATTTCGCGGCTTCTGCAGACGGTAGCATTGATGCGGCAGATCCAGGTATCATCTTATGCAGAGCCGAAAAATAAACGAAGGTTTCGATCCGTCCTTGCACAAAGAAGGGGACCGAACATTTATCTCATAAGAAGCGTTTCTCCTCCTTTCCTCTTACAGAATCATCGTAAAAATAACAAGCGGGATCGGGCGATCTGTGCCTGTGCATCTGCAACACATCTGTCAGACGGGATCAGCACATGACGTCGCATCCCCTAAAAACCAGGCAGTGGACCAAAGGGAGGAGAGCTTGAACCCTGGATGTGACTCTGACAACTCAAACCGCCTCCCTCTGACTCGCTCGCAGCTCATCGCTGCCGCATTTTGGTGCCCTTGGAAAAATCCCACCGAGAATGAAGGGTTTTCATATGAGCCTCAGCTGCAGGCTACACCTAAAAGCAACAGCTTGTTACACGTAAATGTCTCCAAATGGGACCGCATTCACTAACACGGACCCATAAGCTCACGCATCAAAGCATCCCACCGCGAATTACGCATTCAGATATTACGTCTGCCTCTCTCTTTGCTCGTGAAGCGTAAATATATTCTTCACAGCAGCAGCATCCACAGGGCTCCCGGCGAAGCTGCGAGTCACAGAGGGAGGGGCGCACAGATGGTGGATGCAGAGCCAGTCCGCGACGCGCGTGTACGCCCGTGCAAACGGTGACACACACCTTCTGGAGAACGCTGCGTCAACATCCAACGAACTGACGACACATCGGTGCCAAACACATCAGCACATGCGCGTCTGTGTCAGTTTCAGCTGAATGACAATCTCCCCTTAGCCTTAATACGGAAGCAACACTCAGTACTAACGTGCTCCACAAGCTTCCAGGAGGTTATGCAACAATCCATAAAACTACACGCAATTCCCTGAAAAAAAAAAAGAGCAGACTAAATCCTCACATGTTTTTCTTTACCTATTGAATGCCAGACGAAAAAAACAAAAAACGTTATTGCATTTGAGGCACGGTGCCTTGCTAAATCAGCTGTTCACCCTGAGGACATGTTCTTATTTTGTCATACCACTTATGTAAATGTATCTTACTGGGATTTTATTTCAGAGACCTTTAGTATTACTGTGAAGTGGAAGCAGTGGCAGTTTTTGATATGGGAAATATGGCTCACCACCCAGGGCATTTTGATGTTTTTGTTATGGTCACACACACTGAAACCATTTTATAAAAAGCCAGAAGCCGCATTACTCAGAGATTCTGTCAAACTATTAGAAACAGTAGAGCTGGTTAAAGCTAAACTCCAGGCTCTGAAGGCTTGTGACGTCTGGGAAGAAAAAGAGGGGCTAGTTGAGGTGGGGAGAAATCCGAATAAGTTCAGACAGCTTATACCGAAGATGGCTTGTGGATTCTCAAAGCGTTTAAGAGTGGGCAGGAGGAGGAAAGGCAAGACAAATGAGCTGGAGATGACGACCGTGGATTTGGTAAGTTTCAAAGGTAAGCAGTTAGCAGAGGCAATCCAGGACCAAAGAAGAGACATCTACCTGGGAGTACAGAAAGACGAGGGAAGTAAGCAGAGCAGGGGAGAATCTCATAAAATTCTGATCTCAAAATGAAGCACAAAACAGAGAACTAGAGCTCAGGGGCTTGATTACCAACTACGTGGACCATCAAGAGGAGAGTGGTTGTCTGGGAGCTCCTTAAAAGCAGTGACTGATGAGAAGATTGCACCAAGGAGCTGCAGCAGCTACTTGGCCACACCCTCCTGCAGAGATCCTCAGTGGAAGAGAGAACTCACACAAACACACCAGGATCATAACACTGACATGTTTTCTGTGTTCCTTGGTCTTCATGATGCAGTTTGTTCACTAGTGTTCTCAAACAAACTTGTGAGGCCTTCACGGAACAACTGGATTCATAGATGAGAAAAAAATTCACATAGGTGTACATAGTTAATTAGGTTATTTCTAATGGCAATTTGCACTGGTATTTCAGAGTGGAAGGAAGTGAACACAAGTGGATGCAATATTTTCAGATCCCACCCCCTTCCAAAAAAAAGAAAAACCTTTCTATCGTTTACCTTTAACCTTACAATTTTGCACTACTTTGTGTTGGTCAATCACATGAAAATCCCCTCCGAAAACCCTGACATTTGTGGTTTTACAGAGGTATGGCAAAAATATTCAACGGGAAAGTTCAAAGGGTGTGAAGACTTTTGCAAGGCAGTGTATCTCATCTGTCATTTAGCAAGTTAAGAGGGGAAATTATTTATTTTCCAGCAGTGGCATGCCACACCCAAGGCAAAACAAAACCCTTTGCTTTGTTTCCTCATCATTATTTTGTAACTTTTTTATTAATCTAAACTTTTCTTCATTGTTGCTCATTACAACATAGGTCATATCTATCAAGTTATTCATAATTATGATCTTCTCAAAATCTCTTTAAGAACAAATAAAATGTTAAAATGAACATCCCTACCCGTAGCATTTTATTTGTATATCTACAACTGAGAATAAAGATTTAGAGCATTTGACCTTTTTAACTGAAAATGGCCTTTTTAAATTTTAATGGCTTTATTGGATACAAGTGAGAGGTTTAAACACACTCATGGGTATGAATGTCTTATCAAAGCTTTTGTAGAAAGCAGCCGTGTGACTAATGTTCACAATCAGTAATTATTAATTAACAAGAGGCACCGCGGAGGAAAAAGCAAACGATCGACCCGCAGGATACATAACTGGAATATCTGTTGATGACTGTGAAAAAACAGGGAACAGGTAAATGATTAACTTGTAGAACATCTGTGAAGCGGACAAGTGAAATGATGAGGCTGGAAAACACAATGGTAACTAAAACAGTTGCTTTAAGGAGAATGGTTGAACAAAAAAGTGATCAGAAAAACAAATCTCAAGAATTCAATGAAATAAACCCTAGAACTCAAAAGCCAGGTTAGATCTAAAGGTAAATCTAACAAATCATGACACACACCTGCATATGATGTTATCTATAATCCGGAAGGAAGGTAGGGGTTTGCTTTGCAGTCATTATACTTGTAGTGTTGAAATGCTTTGATTCAGAGAAGAACATCTGCTAAAATACATTTGGAGGAATATTAAAAAGTGATATTTCATCCAGAACAAATCCAACATGTCTACTAATTGTAAGGCTCCCTTTCTCTCTTGTTGTTCTTAATAATGAAAACATACCTGGTTTGACTACAATCTAAAATAAACTCAAAAAACATGCATTATTTGCTCTATATGTTATTCTATTTAAGGAAAACTAGAGTATTCCTGAATTGCTCTGCATATTGAACATATTTGAAAGAATATTTGGATATCAAAGAAACAAAGACCAATCATCCTTAAAACTACAGAATCCAGAGGAATAAAGATATGAAACTATCTTCTAATACTGGGTGGCAGGCAGCATTTTCTGTTGTATTCTTTGCACCTCTTTCTTAAAATAATTTTTCTTGCCATCCGTCTGATCAGCACAATCTTTGCCTCAAACGGTTGCTATGGCAACATGTTTTAATGAAAATTGTCCTTAGATGCTAAAACACAGGCATGAGTCTCCCCGTTAATGAAATGCTCTCCTGCAGTTTTATGATAAAATCTATTGACAGCTTAATTCATTTTTACCCATTTTGATCAAATGTTCAGATTTTATGTATTATTCTGCAATTAACATTAAACTTTGTGTTTGAAAAAATATAAAAAAGGCTTTTGCTGTTTGTGCTACGCTGATTCAGCTTTTTTTGTTGAAAAATCACATAAAAAAGAAATGAAATATATTTATTGTAGTACTTTATTTGACCACTGAAGGTCAGTACAGTCTAACATTAGACTGGAGGCAAAGAAAACTAGTGGAATATTTTATTTCATGAGAGGAGTGTTAATATAATCTTTATTGCAGCATTAAACATGTACTATTTCACAAATGCCCTCAATGTTTTCAGGTCCTACACTGAAAGACTAATTCTAGTAGCTTTTTTCAAACAAAACATCAACATTTGGAAATGACTGTAGAAATTCAATTATCTGATGCAGTATGTTGTTATATCGCAATGAGAGCCAATGTGGACAGTTTACTGCACATTTTCTTTAGAGGTTATAAATACTGAGGAACCACATGTAGAATCTTTGTC
This sequence comes from Girardinichthys multiradiatus, assembly GCF_021462225.1. Taxonomy (NCBI): domain Eukaryota; kingdom Metazoa; phylum Chordata; class Actinopteri; order Cyprinodontiformes; family Goodeidae; genus Girardinichthys; species Girardinichthys multiradiatus. The sequence continues at coordinate 22,138,855 of NC_061795.1, read as the reverse complement.
ATTTCTTTCTAATCGTACAAAAAATTTATTTCAGGCTCCATGAAAAAATAATGCATGGAATACATAAAACAAAACTTAATTATATTGTTTATGCATTGCATTACCAATACAAAAACTAGCAACTCTCACTGATATCTTTTAATTTTCATAGTATAAAATAATATAAAATCTATCTTCAAAGTTTGTCAGTTTGTAACATTAACTAGCTCAGAAAACAGATTGCTAAAACACATAACAGCTGTTTTTGCAAGTTTATGACAGACTTGTATCTTGGTAGTTTCTGAATAGTTTTGGTTTATTCTATTGAAATTTTATTTCATATGAGGATGAGAGTGTGGATCAAATGGGAAGGTTTGTCTAGGTTTTAAATTGGGGAAAGCGGGTTAATATAAAGCCTCAGGAAAGGAACTGGAATCAACTTCTGATAAGAAGAGTGATCAAATAACCAGCCCACCTTATGCCAGAAGCTTTTTGATGGCGTCAAACAATATGTTGATTCTTAGCAACTTAATCTAAATGATGCTTAACCAAATATATGTATGGGTGCATGGTACATTTGAGCCTTTGATAATTTAGAGGTTGTGTGAATTGTAGAAATTTCACGATAAATTCAAACGTCTGCACCCAATTATGGTGTTTTGAAATATTTGAACATGCAGCTCTTCAAAGGCATCATAAAAAGCCACAAATTATTAGGAAATTCATGCCCAGGATGGGTGTAAACATCTGAGTCGCACAGCAAGCTATATCCCTAACAGAATATGTTTGCATTCTCTGCAAAAAAGTTGAATTTTACCGGTTTAGAAACTTTGCAAATTACATTTATTTAAGGAAATAGCACTGGCCCTTACCCTAAACCCACAAGCCCTCTGAGCTGTGGTATCCCCCAGGAACTGTTTTCAGGTCCAGTGATGTTTGCTTCTGAGGTCTGTCTTTAAGAAGCACAATGTTTGTGTTTCATTTTTATGCTGATGGTACTCGGTTCTACCGCCAGTTAAATTAAACAGCAGAAGTCCAGCACACCCCAAACCATCTCGATTGGGTTCAGGTCCGGTGACTGTGGAGGCCAGGTCATCTGGCGCAGCACCCCATCACTGTCCTTCTTGGTCAAATAGCCCTTACACAGCCTGGAGGTGTGTTTGGGGTCATTGTCCTGTTGAAAAATAAATTATGGTCCAACTAAACTCAAACCGGATGGAATAGCATGCCGCTGTAAGAACTCTGTGTGGCATTGACCTGTTTTCTAATCTGAGCTGCTGTTAACCTGCGATTTCTGAGGCTGGTGACTCGGATTAATTTATCGTCCGCAGCAGAGGTGACTCTTGGTCTTCCTTTCCTGGGGCGGTCCTCATCTGAGCCAGTTTCTTTGTAGCGCTTGATGGTTTTTGTGACTGCACTTGGGGACACTTCCAAAGTTTTTCCAATTGTTCAGACTGACTGACCTTCATTTCTTAAAGTAATGATGGCCACTCATTTTTCTTTACTTAGCTGCTTTTTTCTTGCCATAATACAAATTCTAACAGTCTATTCAGTAGGACTATCAGCTGTGTACTGTATCCACCTCCTGCACAATACAACTGATGGTCCCAACCCCATTTATAAGGCTTGAAATCCCACTTATTAAACCTGACAGGGCACACCTGTGAAGTAAAAACCATTTCAGGTGACTACCTCTTGAAGCTCATCAACAGAATGCCAAGAGTGTGCGGAGCAGTAATCAAAGCAAAAGGTGGCTACTTTGAAGAACCTAGAATATAAGACATATTTTCAGTTGTTTCACACTTTTTTGTTCAGTATATAATTTCACATGTGTTAATTCATAGTTTTGATGCGTTCAGTGTGAAGCTACAATATTCAGTCATGAAAATAAAGACAACTCTTTGAATGAGAAGCTGTGTCCAAACTTTTGGTCTGTACTGTAAATGAAACGGGTAATTTGGTTTGGGAAATCTAATCCGCTTCTCAGTTCATTGAATGTTTATGGTTCCTTAGACTCACATTTACTCATATGTTGTACCAACATGCAGGGCTTTTACAAAATGCAACTTTTTGCAAGCCTTATCTTCACTTAAAATACATTAAGAAAGTTATTCATGTGTGAGCATATTTGTGGCAGCTCAAAAATTGTTGAATAGCTTTCCAATACATACCCATGCCACTCAGATCAAAGATTCAATTAAATCTCTGTTAGAAACACCTTAATTTTATTTGGTTTTTGACTTGAGTAGAGTATGAGACTCTAAATGTTTTTTTTATGATTGTTATGTATTTCATGGTTATTTTGACCGTGATATTGTGTTTTACTCCTTTCATTCTATATTTTTGTAATTGTTTCTTTGGATGTACTGTGAAGCATTATGGAAATTTTATTGTAATAAAATCATGCTGGGGATATTACAAAGACATGGTATAAGAAGGGTTGCACAGTCTTGGTTAAAAGTTGCTTGGAGAATAGAGTTGTGAACTTCATTTTAGCCATTTTTAACAAAGCTCAACAACAAAATGTCTTTTTAATTTCAAGTAGAACATAACATGCAGGATTTTCTTTGACTCTATGTGTCACTGCAGCAGGTTTTCCATCAGGTGTTGTAAGCCGCATTTGTGGGAAAATTATCCAATGCAGAAAGTAATTTATATAAGCCTATGGGGCAAACATAGTTTACTCTACATTATAAAGCATTTACCCTTCCTTTCTTGGAGTCACACTGATGTGACTTTAGCTCTGGTGCAGCAGAATGTAATGGTTTTTTCTGGTACCTGAGACAGTGCTGCACAAACAGTAATTGTTATAATAGTTGTTGTGCAATCAGGATGCTTGTGTTATTCAATATTTAATTAAATAATTATTCGGTCTGTCAAGTATTGCCCTGGGAATAGCAACCCTATATGGCAGTGGTATTAGGATAATAGATGAATAGGGGATTCGAGCACTGGTATTACTGAACAGCAAACTCTGCACAAACATGGAATAAATTCACAACTTCTCCTTAAAATAGAATAATTTATTAACATAAAATAATTCAACTCCAAGTTAAACATATTTTAGTAAACAAACTCTTTACTACTCTACAACAATTAAACTAAAACTACCAAGCAAAATGACGGAATAAAGAAACTAATGAAATATATACAAATGAGTGAACAAGAAAACCAACAAAAATGGTTGAAAACCATAACCAATAAAATGACTCAATATTAATATTCAGTGTTAAGAACCAAGGTTTATCTTGAAGAATTTGGAAATGAGAACTTAGGAGAGAAGGCTGAAAAGAATAGAGGAGAGAAAGAAGGGTGAAGAGAATACAAGATAACACCATAGAAGACTGCTTCTACACCTGCAGAAACATATATAACACCAGCATTGTTACCGAAAAGTACACGGTACTAATAAATGCAAGATATATTTAGTAGCAATGCGGCTCAATATATAACATCTCTGTATCTGTTAACACCTTTCTCCATAAAAATATGCAATAGCAAGTGTGAAGAGCCACAGACCTGCCCCCCTGGACCCGAGACAGACACGGAGTAGATCTTTTTTATTTTGTAGCTAGAACAACAGCCAGGATGTGTTTATGGCACAAAGAAGCTGTGACAGGAGGCTTATCAAACAACAGTTTACATTTTTTCTTTTTTTGACAGTTTATCTTACAATTATAGATCAATCTCCTTTTATATTGGTTTCTCTGGGTCCAACTCCTGTTTTTTTCCAGTGATAACCACTGACACAGTGCAAAGTGTGGATGCTAACTTTGTTTTTGTCCTTGTTGAAACTGATTCTGTATAAAATACTTCTCGCAAACTGAGAGATTGCTGACACAGAAACAGGAACAATGTCTATGAGAGTTGGACAGAAAAATGATTGGATGAGGTTAGAGATCTTTGCTTTCTTGAATTTGGGACTAAAATACATTGTTTGTGTATGTGCAAGTTTGGGAGAGAAAAATGAGTGAATGCCAGAGACAGAGAGCGAGCCTGGGTGTGTTGAGATAAGCCGGGTTGTTGGAAGGTTGTTGTTTTTCAGGCCATGCCGTGTACATGTGCATGTGCCTGTTTGTGTTACAGTCTTTGTATCTGCACACGATGGTGTTGACTAGCTGTTGATTAGTAGTTTGGAACTGCAAACAGCCATTTCTGAAATCTCAAACCCACAGCGGCACCACTGATGAGAAGCACACCCTTCTCTGTCTCAGTTTGCTGCTAATTTGTTCCCAGAGGTTGTCACTTTTCCCAGAATTTAGTGATTGTGTATGTGCTTGAAATATTTGTTGCTGTGTTTTACTTATTTTTTAATGCACAGTAGATTCAAGGGGATTGTTTTCATTGTCCTGCAGCCAACAATGAATGTTGACAATCTCCTGCTTACTTTCTGTAGTTGCTAATGAGAGGTCAGCATAAATGCATAAGCACATTGTATTTTCTATTGCGTACTTTCAGCTCTGCCATGAAGATGAGAGCAGTGTGTTTGGCCATCTATTGAGCTGTATCCAAACTGCTTGAAGAATCAATTTTCTGTACATATAGTTGCATGTTAGACCTCAAGTTAATTGAGGTGCTAATGTCAGTGTATTATAGTTCTTGGAGATAAAGTCATTGCTTGAATTTAATAAAATAGCTCAGAAACACCGGAAAAAGTGAGAGAATTTGTCTGTGAATGATTGTTACATGGAGGGGGGACAAAGCAGCCATGCACACAAGATATCATCTTAATGCAGGTCCATAACTGTGTTAATTTGACCTTTCAAACAGTCACTCCTAAAAGCAGACCAATTAATCTAACTAAATATTCTTGGATTATAGGAGGGAGCCTGAGAACAGGCAAACTCCATGCAGAAATACCTCAGGCTGGGATTTAAACCAAGGTCCTTCTTGCTGGAAGGCAACAAGAAGAATAATACCTGAGTTGCTAATGTTGCTCTTAAGCACAGTGGTATTAATCTTAAATCAACATTTGCACACAAGTGGCTACTTGCACAACACTAAATGAAAAGTTTTTTTTATTTTATTTGAATTTATGATCAGGTCAACTTTGGTTTTGTCAACGTTTGTTAGTCCATTCAGTTATACTCAGTGGTTTTCTATCTTTTGTGGAGGCAACATTATTACCAGCCTGCAGAGTGACGACCCACTGTTTCAAAGGCTAAAAAGGCTTTACTTTTTACTCCCGAGTTTTTGCTTCCCAGCTGAAACTCATGTATTGTAAAGGTGACCCCTACTAAGTGATACAAACACTGTCTGTCAGGCAGACTAACATCACAATGTAGCACTTTGTCCTCTCTATGAAGAAAACTCATTCGTACGTATTCCAAGTCATTACATGGGACTGTTTTTTCTATTTCCACTGTGCCCTTGTTTTCCCCCAGCTAGTGCTTTTCATCCACAACCTCAGATCAAACTGAGTTGCTGCCAACAATTTGCCTCGTAGAGCCAATGGGCATAAAACCCGCTAGCAAACAAAAGATAAACGCCCAAATGAAAGCTGGAGATAGAGCAAAATTAACACAATGAGGGGGTTTGTTGACTAGGAGTGATGGAGGGGTGATGGTGGTGAAAGGTGGTGTTGGAATTTGTGATTGTTAACATAATTTAAGCACTGGTCTCTGACAGGTTTTTATCCAGGACTGCCCTTCATTAAGCGTCATCCATCCTCACATCCTCTGTCACCAGCTTTTATGTCCCTGTTAAACACAAGCATTCCGACAGCATGATGCTGCCACCTTTATATTTCACAATAAGGATGCCATGTTTGGGGTGGTGTGCACTATTAGCTTTCTGCCATATATAGCATTTTGAATGTAGACCAGTTTAGTGTCATTTTACAAGAGGACACCCTTTTACATGTTAGCTGTGTTCCCTACACGGACTCAAACAAACCAAAGCAGAACTTCTCATAGCTCTTTTTCAACAAATTCTTCTTCCTGCCATTGTTTCATAAAGCCCAGAGACATGGAGTGAACACTAATTCTTGACCTGTCAACAATATTTTCAACCTCCGCTGTGGGTCTCTGCAGCCCCTCCAGACTCTTCATAGTCCCCTTGCTTTTCTGATTATTTCAATCCTTGTACAGCCTGTTAGTTTAGGTGGTCAGCCATGTCCTGCTAGGGTTGGAGCTGTAAGGTTCTCAGTGATGACCAAACCCTGCTGTAAAATCCTTTGCAACTTTATCTTTGACCTGTCTGCTGTTCCTTGGTCTTTATCATTCTGTTTCTTTACTGATGTTCTCTAAAAGACCTCTGAGGCCTTTACATAACAGCAGTTGTAGCAACCCAAATTGTAAAATTAGGCAGTAACATAAGAAAGCTAACATGGTAATAATGTGCCAATAAGGTAAAAACATATTTGAGTCAATAACATAACAAGTTATTATTGAATGGTTATCAAGTAATGGACTTTGCATTGGTACAAATCTTTTCAAAATGTAATAACTGCAGCTGATAATGTTGAAAAACATATTTAAGACTTCATTTCTGAGAAATAAAAAAATGTTTTGCAGATTTTGTGCAGTCAATAAAAAGGCAAAGTGGATGGGATAGTTGTTTCTTATTAAATGATATGCACTACACCGCACTCTATGCCCTGAACAACAGATTAAAGGTATAATTACTGTGTAGTGGGAATGCAACCTACTACACAGTAATCATATCTTCAAATGAGGTTTTTTAATGTAATTCCAGTATAGGAAAAAGTGACCAATAAAGTCCTAACATTTTAAACTTTTGGCAAAACGTTTTCATACAATTGGCTAAAAATCTTATTACATGATGGCAAGTTATTACTACATTGACTTTATTTGTCGAGATCCTGACTTGATAGGGTATGACTTTCATTTGTGCTCATATTTTTCAGCATGTTTCTTGTCATGTTCTACAGGTCATGCCATATTCTGTTATTTTTGACATTTGGGTGTTGCCGTATAGTTCATTTCCTCGTGCTTTAGTCTATTCTTTGAGTTTTTCGTGTGATCCTCTTACATTTACATTGTTTCCTGTGAGATCTCCGTGTTTGTCTTTTCTCTCCTTCTCTGCTTTGCTCTTTTCTTCTGTCTCAGGCAGCTGTTCCACATTTCCTCTGATTGCTCTGCCTTCTCCCTGCCTCAGCTTCAATTCATTCCCTCTGATTAGCTCTTCTGCTTTGCCTGTCATTTCTTTACCCCTGCCTTAGTATATAAACAAACTGGTTCTCTTTGTTCCATACTGGTTCCTTCCATCTATCTGCCATTTGGGCCGTTTTTCTGCTCCATGCTCGTTTTCGCCATGTCTCCAGTTGTTCCTGCTAGTTCTGCCTGAGTTCTGTTAGTTATTTTCATTTGTGTTGTTTTTCTATTAAATGTTCTCACTTTAGTTTGCTCTGCATATGAGTCATTTATCACCCAAACATGACATTATTAAACTAAAAATGGCCAAACTATATGGCGCTATTAGCAGGTGGTATGTTATTGGCACACAGGTGGAATATTTTCAATAATTTGTCAACTTCTGTGGGAACTTATCATGCTCTGTTTTATTTAGAGAAATCAAAGTAAGAGGACTGAGACAAATGCCACACTATTAATCTTTTTTGTGTAAAAACAGTTTGACAACCCTGTACCCCTTTCCATCATATTCTCAATGATGCACTATTTTGTATTGGTCACATAAAAACTCAAACTATATTTGAATTTGTTTTTGGATAATGAATGTTTTCAAAATATAGCAAAATATTAAAAGTTCATGAGGTATAAATGTTTTTTGCACAGCTCTTTAAATATTTCTACAGTTGTGTCTTCTGTGTTTTTGTTTCAGTTGGATGTAGGAATGCATTTACATGGCTGTCATCAGACAGATAAGACAAATTTTTACCAAGCTAATAGGCTGTACACGACAGCTGCCTCAGTGAGTGTATAATCTGGTTAAGGGGAAGACAAATCTATTTATGCTGATGTAAATTAAAATTAACATGAGTACCTTGAAACAATATTATGTCATTATTAAAAGACTAATTAATATGATTGCAGCTTCTTTGCAGTCTGAGGAGTCCATAAGAATAATGTGTGTGTGAACCTACGGTTGCTCTTAACTGGTATCGATAAACAATGACCTGGTCTATTTGCTTCAAATGTCACCAAAAATCAGCAACAACTGAGGAGAACAACATACTTTGGGAGAGAAAAAACATTGTGTAATATCCCCTTTAAACGCAACTGTATGTCTTGTTAAGTGCCACTAGATGGCAACCTGAGAAAACACTTGTCACCACCAGCCGTACTACTTTGTTGAGGGAAGGGATTTTGTTTCGGCATCTTTTCCATTTGCTCCCAAAACTTCTGGATGTTCACTAGGCCATTTATTAAACATCAATTTAACAAACAGGTCTAACATTACTTTTATCTTATGTTACCTCATCTTCTGCTCAGCCTGTATCTTTGTTTTAAGGTCAATCTGAGCACAAGTGACTGAATGTTGTTTACTTCCTGTTTACACCTGGATATATTAACATAAAAGGATGCCTTTTACAGATTTCTTCTTTAAAAATAAGTCATTTAGAGACACAAATATTTAAAAAAACTCTTTGATTGGTAATATGTTAAATCTGCTAAAATAATATAGAAAATATATTCAAGTAACTGGGCATTTTGTTACTTCTAATACGTTTCTCTGCACATGCATGAAATTATATGTGACTAATTTACTTAGCTAAAAGAAACACAACTGCATACTTTGTTTAGATAAATTTCTTCATCCTTTAGCTTATCTAACAAAGCTCTCTGAAGCACTATCTGTGTTTATCAGTCAGGAATGTTAAAAATGGGGAGAATCTGCTTCTGCATCATGTTTGCAACAAACAAGCTTTGGAGCAATGAATGACTTGCTGTAATGACAAATACTCCCACTGCAAGTAAGTAATGGCAGTCCTATGTGGTTTTTAAAACTTTTCTTGGATAGTTTTACCTAAATTATTGAAGCCAGGTATTTTTATTTCTGAAATGAGGCTGCTGCAATAAGATAGGCTTCTTACACATATTTGACAGGGGTGTCAGTGCATATGGCCATCACTATAGCATGTAGTTATATTATGTTGGACATGGTGAGTCGGGTCAAACTGTGTTTGCTGTGCGTGACTCACTGATAGAAGAGCATCTGGTGGAACCAGCTGTGTGTACAAACGTAGCATGTGGAAGACAAAGGTTTCACCACAGGTCATTTCATTCACAGACTCAGACAATCTGAGAAAAAACTCTGGTCAGCTTCTACTCCCCCCCCCCCCTCTACATCCTATCCCCTCTCACTTCCGCTCTCTTTCCCCCTCAGCTCAATCGCATCACGCTGGCTCTCTTTTCTTAGCAAACCTTTCTCTCATCCATTATTGAGACTTGTTTTTTTTTTTTTTCCTTGAGTCTCAGAATAAAGGAGAACAGATCTTTTCAATGTTTAATGCTCCAACATAAAAAATGCATCATTAGTCATTTCTCTACAATATGAACTAGTAAACTTTTAGAGGGACACAACGCCTGCTGTTACAAAGATGGCAAAAAGAAGCCTTTGGCTAGCATGTCAAACAATCGTAAGGCTTTTTATCTAATAAATCATTTCATTTTCACCAAACTGGGCCAACAACTAATAAAAAAATGCTTACCAATCAGAGCTTTAATGCATTTAACTGACAATAGATGAAGGAGAGTGAAAAGTAGACAGTAACAGTAAATGTTTATTATTTATTTGGGGCTGATGCATTTTTGACACTTACCCAGTTTAAATAAAAAACATACATACAATAAATAGAACAAATTATATCTAAAAATAAATACAGGTTATTTTAAATGTATGTTCATACTTTGTGTATTATCAATAAAGAGAAAAAGAATAGTCCGCAAACAACCAATGTATATTAGCTTGTTGAATCTGCCGTTGAAACAGCTCTTAAAACATGATTCAATTCTTCTAACTCTAGCCCTGCACCTGCTCTCACCTGATCCATATACAACACGCCACAGCTCCTCAAAAAGCAACAGTGAGCTCATCTGTCTGAAATGCAGACTGGTTTTGCAACAGAGACGCATTCATAGCTCAGTTCTGATCCACATGTTGTATCTTTGCAGCTTACAGGTATTATTGCATCTACCAGACATGTAGTGTTTTAGGAGAGAAGGGAGGCTATAGTTGGAGAACAACTGTGAATATGATGAGTAGAAAACTGTCTGCATTTCCTTGATGTGTGCAATATTATTTGCTTGTCTTGTTTACATGCTTGCAATTACTCGTAGAGGTTTTATTTAATCTGGTAAAGAAGGTTATTAGTTATATGGCAAAAGAAAAGTAAAGGGAACATATATTTGTAGTAGCTTCATGGAAAATGTTATTACATTTGCCAGCTGGAGGACATGCTACTTAGAGCAAAGAAAGTAGACATTATTCTCTAATACTGTAAGTATAATAACCCAATTCGTCCTTGTAAGAATATACCAGGTAGTCATTTAGATGTGACAGGTAGATGTCTTTTATCTAGTTTATATCTTAGATGAAACAATCTTGCCCTTATGATGGGAGAAAAAGCAGAAAAGTGCTCAGAGCCAAAGAGGATCATCTATTGTTCATACAAGCTTGAGGTTGTTTATCTATATTTATGCTCTCATTTAGCTGTCTTTATGTGCAGATTGGCAACAGCATGCAGTAGTCTATGAATACTCCTGGATGTCACACATAGCTGAAAAGACAACCTATTGTTTTTATATGAGAATCATGACCCTTGATAGGATAAAAAAAAAAGGATAATACTGATTTTTCACAAAAATCGACAAACAAATATATCTTAAACTATCTTATTTTCTTTCAGAGGACAAGTTTATTTAAATAGGGACATTTATATACAATGTGATTCAAATTGCTTTAAAGGGAAAACAAAGACACAAAGGTAAAGAAAATTAGAAAAAAAAATTTATTAAATGAGAAAAAGAAACACGGAGAGAAATGTTATGTTAAAACTAATGAACAGGACAAGATAAAAATTACTTGATAAAGTTGTCTTAGATCTTGATGGTAAAGCTGCAAGTAAAATGTTTGTAGTTCTGATTTAACAGAGCCAATACTTTCTGCATATTTCACTACTTTTCTTTCTTCCCTTGTATCAAGGCAATCTCAAGACAATATTTAACAGAAAAGGAGAAGGAAAATAGTTTGGTAATCACTGATAGTTGGAAGACAACACCACAGAGAGCCCAGGAGATAATATATGTCACTGTTGACATATCGGGCTAAAACTCAGAACCTGGTCTCACTAAAGGCAGAGGGATTTACCTATTTATTTGTATTGCTTTTGCAGCAAAAATCAAAGCTTAAAAATATTTAAAAAATGTATAAAGGTAACAAATAATTTCTTAGAAGGCCACTTTGGACATTGTGGCCTAAGGGGCAGGGACTTAAGCACCTGTAGGAACCCCCATATATACATGTATGTGTTGAAGTACTCTATAATCTGAGCTCAGAGGTATTAAGAGACCATTAGCCAATTTCAGAACGTCAGTCAATGAAAATGGGGTAAAATAAATAATTTATAGGTTAAATTAAATTTTCCATTGGATTTGTGTATTTTTATGAATATGTATTTCCATAATCCATCAAAAATACTTAAGCATTAAAAAAAATAAACTCACCCACTGGTTACATGAGGACAAAATGGTCTGTTCACAAAAAAGGAAAGTAAGACAGGTCTAATTGTAACCCTTGGGTATGAATTAAGGTATCAGTTGGTGAAAAGATGAACTGAACAGGAATTCTTTTCTTGCCTCATCAACATCATTGTTGACTGCCAGACCTCCGTCAGGGTAGAAGTGAGTTAATCCGGAGAACCATAACACAATTTGGACACAATGCTTCTACTTCTGGAATTTAACTTACTTGGGCTTGGTTGGTTCTGACAATCCGGACCATCTATTGAGGGACCTGACCTGAACTATATCACTGTGAACTGATTTTTACCAGCAACATCCCTGAAGGACATGAGGGATGTGTTGTTCATTGTGATTTACAAACTAATTGGGTAAAAAGGTGATCAGCTTATACAACAAATAGGCAAGGATTTCACTGTTTGTAGGTTACTTTATGAGTTTCATCAATTTACCAAGCCAAAATTATTTCAATTTATCAATTTGATGGCATTAGATGGTACATTCCTGTAAAAAAAAAAAAAAAAAAAAAACTCATGCTATGATATTTTACAGTGTGTGGAAGGCAGGTGTCTCATACGGAGCTATCCATACACACACAATATGCAGACTGTATAGCCTGTGGCAATGGACGGAAATAGAACCAACAGCCTGGCAATGAGGTGTCAAGAGACAAGGGAGGGGAAGAAGTTCAAATGAAGAGGAGGAGGAAAGCAGGCACAGCCAATGAAACAGGGAGTGAACCGATGAAATTCTTTCATAACAAGAGCAGAGAAACCAGAGAGCATCCATAGTCATATCTGATAAAGGTGAACATCTTCTGTCTTCATTTTAACACAATTTCATTCCTCCTCTGGTGGCCATGAAGTTCTAATAAGAAATTGATTTTTCACAGAGTGAGAGAGCAACAGAAAAGGTGACCCCCTGACCCCATCGTTCATCGAAGGCGTGGCAGGAGATGGTCCTCATTCCCAAGAATCAATGCAGCATGCTTCCTGACCAGTGGCTGCCGATTTCACAGGCACAAATGTGTCATCAGCCTGTCATCCAGCATACATCTTTGTCTGCAGTGACAAGACCTTCCCCACCTGCCCCCCTGTTGAATGAAAGGCAGAGAGAGGCATGTCTTCCAATTCTGTGAAACGGAGCATAAAACGGAAAAGAGAGACACACCCCTCTCCATCTCTATAACCCTGATTCTGAGCAGCTGACCCCCTGTGAAACTTCATCCAAAAGCCCTCATCTATCAGTCAGTGAATGGGAATAGAAGTAAAGGAGGGGGAGGTATCAGAGCCAGCAACCAGCCTCCACTCCCTTCTCAGATGCATAATTCAGTGTTTCTCTCACAACAGCCTGAGCTTTGCAGGGCTCAGTTCCCCCAGCCATGCGTCCACCAGTCTGCTAATATGAAAGAAGCTCAGAACCCACTCTGTTGTTCCTTCAGGCTTTCTGGCTCTACACACTTTCAGTCATACTCATATGATTTATTCATACTTGTTCATCCATGGCAAGAGACTCAGACCCCGGTGGACAACTTGGGGAAACATTTTTGTCCTTGGCAGAGGAAGTGTGTCGGCATCGCTGTGGGTTGTCAGAGTGACACAGGAGTAGTTTTAACCTCCCACTGGTGCTCCTTCTTAGAGGCCTGCTGCTGGACAAGCGCACTTCAACTGTACCTTGTCCTCGATTGCATCCTGGAGGACGGAAGAGTGTGATGCATTATTCTTTTACGTTTTTTTAACCCTAAAATAACTACCTATATTTTCCTAGAATAAAATATTTTTAAGTGTTTTGTTAATTTTTTACTTTAGAAAACTTTTTTTTTCTCCTGAAAGGCGAGCAAAACAAATAGTAATAAAATATGACCAATAAGCTTTTTCATTAAGTCTTTCCGACTATAAATAAATAGTTTTTCCCTCATTGCTGAATCAAGCATTTTTTTTCATCTTCCTTGAAAGGCAAATGAAAAAACATATTTGATGCTCATTTTTCTGTTTGTTCTTGTGAAAGTTTTATCTCCAACTATAGGCACTGCAGTAAAACAACAGGCCTTCGCTAACAGTTGTTTTGTTCAAATGAACTTTGAAAGGGGTGGTTTCCTTTCTGATTTCTTTTAACAACTTTTTATAAACATCTACTGACAGAAAGTTTAAGGTCATTTGCAATTTCCAATTTTGGTCCCAAAAGAGAGCAGTCATTTGGCAACCATTATCATTTTCTGCTGACCTTTCAGAAAAAATGTTACCTGGGGGGGTGGGGAAATAAATAAATAAATAAATAAAAAACTTAGAGCAAACTGCAAACATTAATGTATTTTCTTGAAACAGTGGATTGTTTTTGCCAATATTCCATAAAGACCTGACACATGGAGAGCACAAGTTAGAATTGTCCTACCAACTCCTTTCCTACCTGCCTCTCCTTTTAGGTGGAGAGCCATGTCTAGATAGGTTTCCTGTTGTGTCATACTCTGTCCATTTTTAGATGATGGATTGGACAGTTGTCCATGAGACATTCAAAGTTTGGGATATTGTTTTATAACCTAATTCTGCTTTAAAAATCTCCATAATGTTATCCCTGACCTCTCTGGTTCACAATGCTGTTTGTTCACTGATGTTCTCTAATAAACCTCACAGACCAGTTGTATTTATGCGTTAATTAAATTACAAACAGGTAGACTCTATTCAATATGTAAGTAAATTCTGAAAGCAACTGGGTGCACTTGATTTTAAATAGGGGTATCATAGAAAAGTGAGGCTGAGTAACACTACAAGCTGCACTTTAAAAATTTTAATTGTGAACATTTTAAAAACAACCGGTGAAGTTCTTTACTCGCATAACCTTATGCTGATCTTTTTTGATTAAGTGAGACCTTCAGTAGAGAGTTAAGTAAGAACGAAATGCTACATGAAGAGTGTCCTTTCTGATGCACTGCGCTTCTTTTTATCCCCTTGTATTATTGAAATTTGTCAACCATAGTACAGCAAAACATAAGCAGTGCAGATGACGTTGTCTTTTATACTGGGGCTGCGACAATATTTCCACCATCTTATTTTTGTGTGAGTAACAACCTGCGCCAATGTAACTTTACCAACACCCAAATTTTATGAGATTATACTTGCTGTTTTATTAAACTAGTTTACCTCTAACATGTCAGTCAGATATGATTTCTTATCCAATACTTAGGATGCAAAAGCTTTTTATTTCTACTATAAAAAGACCTCTGTTGGCCTTTAACCTCCCATTATGAGGTTGTTTCTCCTGTGTACATGAGGCATAATCTCTGCCTCTTGAAGGCTTCACTGTAATTAAGTGAACATGTTTTTGGTTCTTATCTCTCCTGCAACTAAATCCTCTCAACTTCAGGACTGCTTAAATCTTATTTGTCTTGTGCCTCAGAGTCCACCAATACTTCCAGTTCTCCAATATTTCTTCCTGACCCTTGTATCAATGGCCGGCTCAGCTTTGAGCCCCCTGCTGTGACGTCAAAAGTAATGACATGCTGTAATAGCTCATTGAAGGGCCTGGCACATTCACCGAGCTGCAATGGCAGGGTGGCAGCTGTGGTGAATGAACTTGGTCTGGCCTTGTGACAGCACCACTCCAAGCCCATGACCATAATCCATAAATGATGATGAGATCTGCTTTCCCAGTTCCTGATTGGAATTGCCATTTAACTGCATGGAAATCATCCACCTATGGTCTGAGGAAATGCATTTATTCTCCTCATCTCAGTTGTTTGACAAGAACAAATCTCTCTGTCCCGATTTCCTCTCTGAGATACAAAAGTGCAATGCCTTGGGAAAAGGATAATTATGTGCGAGCTCATTACTCAAGTTTAATTACTGAGATTAGATTTTGAGCAGATCACAATGTTTCTTCTTCTTCTCATTGACCTGAGGAAATTCTCATTGAAGGCTTTAACCCACTGGTTGTTCATTTCACTGAAACAAAACATTCTTTTGTTTTTACAAATTATCTCTCATCACAACTCTTAAAGAATCTCAAAAAACAGAAAAGAAAATGGACCTTTTTTTGAATATCTGATTTGAAATAAATGTACCTGTAACTAAAATGTAACACCGAGTAGAAAAATACTTTTTTCAGTCACAAAGCTGCCAGTGTTTAACTTAGTCATTAGCTTGAAGTCATTAGCTAGTTGCTTAATTGAACTCATTTAGAAGCTATCCTAATCTGCCGAGGTGACCTTGATCCAGCATCGGCGTAATGTTTATGCCAGTGAACATGAGGAAGTCTGTCTCTTTGTGCCATCATGAGCATAAAATGCAGTTAAGCTTGTGTTTGGCCATGAAAATCTGCCCTTCATTAGTCATAATCACCTTTTGCTGCTACTGAGAGAGGCAATGCGTTTTTGAGCCAGACTAATACCAGGAGAGCCAAACTCATCAACAGAGAAGCAGAGCAAAGAGAGAGCTAAAATCTCATTCCTTGCACCTTTTTTCTTTTACTGGTTACAGTATATCAGCCAAACCCCTGCCTGATGGGAGAAAGGTTGTAAATCTGAGGCGCTTGTGTAGGACATGCATTAGGTGGAGAAAAGGAGGGACGGTATGAGGAGGAGCATGTTTAGAGTGATGGATTAATGAGGCATGGCCTTGTCTGTGTGAAGTGTGGGTGTCTGTGTGGGGGGTGTGTAGTTGTAAGCTGTTGTATCCATTTTATGTTGCCGACGGTGCTCTTTGATTCATTGGTGTCTCCATCACTGTACTTTGAGTTTCTATTCTTAAAACAAGCAGCTGCAGTGCCTCGCAGAAGTATTCATATGCCTTGAACTTTTTTTACATGCTGACACATTACAACGACAAATCTCAGTATGTTTAATTGGGATTTTATGTGATAGACCAACATAAAGTAGTGCAGAATTGTGAACTGGAAGGGAAATGATGAATGTCTGTAAATTATTTTTACAAATATAAATCTAAAAAGTGTGG
The DNA here is from genome assembly GCF_021462225.1 of Girardinichthys multiradiatus. Taxonomy (NCBI): domain Eukaryota; kingdom Metazoa; phylum Chordata; class Actinopteri; order Cyprinodontiformes; family Goodeidae; genus Girardinichthys; species Girardinichthys multiradiatus. The sequence goes on along the minus strand of NC_061795.1, from coordinate 22,122,267 downwards.
CATGCATTTTTAGGTAGCTTCAATGAGTCAATACTCGTAGAACCCCCTGGGGTATGTCTCAACCATCTTTGGCCATCTAGAGACTGAAAATGTTGCTGTTTCTTCTTTGCAAAAAAGCTCAAGCTCAGTCAAACTCGATTTTGTGTGTGTGTGTGTGTGTGTGTTTGTGTGTCTGTGTGTGTGTGTGTGTGTGTGTGTGTGTGTGTGTGTGTGTGTGTGATCATTAAGTTTCAAGTCGTAGCACAGATTCTCCTTTGCATTTAGGTCTGAACTTTGATTGGACCATTGTAAAATATGAATAGGCTTTGATCTAAACATTACATAACAGCCCTGGATGTATGTTTGCTGTTATCCTTCTGCAGGGGTAGTCTTGTTTTTTGCAGCATCTATAATGTTTTCCTGCAGAATTGTACAGCACAGTATTTCATATGTAGGCCAAAAGGTCATTTTCACTTATACTGTATGATCTGAGCACCTTCTTTCATATCTTCAGTTTCTCTCATGTCACCTGTGGCAAACCGCAAAGGGGATGTCTTACGTCTGTCCTTCAAAAATGGATTTTTTATTTCTAGTGCTCTTAAAATGCTACAGATATAAGGTGCATGACTAGTTGTCTTGCAAAGAAATTCTCACACCTGAGCTGGGGATCACTGCAGCTCCTTCTTAACCATAGGCTTCTTTGGCTGTTTCTCTGATTAATACTCTCCTTGTTCAGCCAATCAGTTTGGCTGGACACCCATGCTTTCTTAGGTTGAGGCTGTGCCATTTTTGGATGAAGTATTGAACAGCGCTTTCTGAAATATACAAAGCTTGAGATATTTCTACTTTGTTTGGAATATAGTTTTATAACCAAACTCTGCTTTAAACCTCTCTGTTCCATGGTTCTCATGATGCTATTTTTCACTTATAATGTCTCACAAACATCTGAGGCCTTTCACAGAACAGCTATAATTATACTGAGAGTACATTACACACATAAAATTCCAATCAAAGAGGTTGTAGTTTGTGGTTGTAATCTGACAAAAAGTGAACAGTTCAACAGGTGTAAATACTTTTGTAAGGTACTGGAAAATCAGTAACTTGGGTAAAGAGTAATTTGTCCGCACATTACTGTACAAAGCCACCTTTTTAAATTGTACACAGTGACACAGTAACACAAATGTTACTACCGGACACACCACAGCTTGTTCCCAGAAACATACACAGTGCCTTGACAAAGTAAAAAATAGATTTTCCTTTTCACTTCGTCTAGTAGTCATGTTTCATAGGTTTGTTTGCAGGACCAACGTGCAAACAGGAACATGGAATGGACATTGGGAGGATTTATTAATGAAGAAAATATACAGGACATGAAACATGAAGAGAACAAGACATGAAGCATGGGCATCGGAGAAACAATGAAGTATAACGGGGAATAACAGGAGGGTCTAGTGGAGAACAATGATAACCAGTAAGCTTAAGTATTGGGGCAGGGGAGAAAATGACAAATGAACCAGAAGAGATAATCAGAGGAAATGTGAGGCAGTTGTGGCAAGGTGAAAGCAAGGAAGCTGAGGGAGACTAATAAACCTGAATGGAGCTGAACTGAGAAACACGAAACTACAAGCCAAGGAGGAAATGGCAATAGTAAACTGAGAGAAATAAAAATCCAAAAGTATAAAGAACAAAACACGAGAATAAACTAAACACAAAGCAATGAATTAATAAAGCAACACATTTTTAACAATGAAGATCACAGGGAAATAAACTGAATATGTCAAGACCTAAAGAACATAAACCACAAGGAAAAAGATCAAAACACAATGAATGAGTTAATTAATAATTAATGAGTGTCATAGAAGAGTCTTTGCTAGTTTTTTTCTTTGACATAGTTTACTATTCCATAAAAATAAAGCGTCTGTGTCACTTTAATTCAAACGACTCTTGGACTGGAATATTTGCACCTTTTTACAGCATGGGGACAAATTGTGTCCACATTAAAAAAAAAACTCATTATGCAAGTATTTTGACAAAAATCTGCCCTTACATATGTATATTCTCTACATTACAGTGTGAACAACAGGGTATCATCTAAAAAAAAAAAAAACAAACAAAAAAAACAATGGTATTTGTGACATGTATGAATTATTAACAAAAATGCTTTATTATAATTTTTATACAGAAGATGGAACAGTAAAGAAAGTGACTTTGCACCCTGCTTGTCTTACAGAAACATGGTAGGAATATCACAGAATGTAAAATGTATTCCTTTTTCCAGGAAAAATCACCTGACATTATTGCAAAAGATTTCTCTAGTCAACAAAAAATGTAAAATGTAAAACCTTGGTGTTACATTATCTTTTTAAGAATGTAGAATGTTATGATTAAAGAACAGCAACTGTTTCTAAATAAATATCACTTAATTAACTTTCTCCTCATCATGTAGACTGGCTTGGTTGCATCAAGGACAGTCTGTCCTTGCATTAGAAAGTCCTAATGTTCCCTCATGTTCCCAAGGTAGCAAGGACCCCTCCCCTAAAAAAACACAAGGGGCCTATTTTCATCTAATAAGTGAAAATAACATCATGCATGATGGCAATAAAAGCATAAATGAGTTATTTGTTATTTTGATAATACAAAAAAAATTACTACAATTGATACATTACCTATAATAATTTCACAATTTGGTGCATTCCTAACATGCTTTGTCTTTGAGTGAATTGTCTGAAGGGATTAATCTGTAAACTTTCTTTTACAATATGTTGCGGTGCATAGAAAATATACAGCCACTTTGAGAAATGCCATCCTTAGTACGTTTCCACGCTGAATTACTGAAATGTTTTTACAACTCTCATAAGTGCATCAATTCTTTATCCATCAGCACAATGAACATGTTTTTGCCTGCTGTGTTTGAGGTAAGGTTTTATTTAAAATGCGAAGCAGAAAGATTGTGATCAAACACAAAAATAATGCACACTGTTTACACCTGCTGAACTTAATGGCTGTGTAGGACCTTTGTTTTTTCTCCTCAAAAACGTTGTTCACATGTGGACAACAGAGGGTAACATTGATAGAAAAGTGTGTTTTGTAAAATATCTGTTCAAAATTTACCTCCTGCCAGATTACAGAAGTGTAGTTGGCTGTTTTCTGTTATAGAGCTTGTTCTGAGGGGAGGGTAAATATGCAAAGATGATAAGCCTGTGATTGGCAGACACATTTGTGCTGGAGAGAGACAAAGAATGAAAGCTCTGTGAGCATAGTCAATAGCCATTAAGAGGAGATGAAGTGAGAGATGACAGTTGAGCAGAGGGGTGTGAAGAGAGGAGGATAAATGAATGAGCAGTACACTGGGAGGATGGTGAGAAATGGGTGGGGGAGGTCGTCTACTATATTGTGGAGGGATGGGACTGTCTTGTGGCCTCTGACCTGTAATTGGATCAATACTGAAAAACCTACAGTGAGGGATTCAGAGGGCAGTTTTCTGCTGTGTTAAGGTGTGTCTGCATCTGCTCACTGTAATGTGCATTCACACCCTTCGATTAATTACTGTATCATGCCATTATGATCCTTTTAGAGCAGGTGTTTATGAAGCACTATGCTCTCTGTTATTGTAGAAGCTATTGTCCACAGCTGTTATGACTCAATATGCAAACATCAGTTTTACTCTGATTGCACAGATGAAACAGATATTTTTTTTCCCACTGTTGCTGCGTCCATTTTAATTTTAATCAACTGAAAACGTATAGTGATTACAGTTCGCTGTGTTTTATTTTTCAAGCCTAGCCTCTTCTTCGAGTCAATCCCCATTAGCCATCGCTCCGCCTATGTATGTCTATGCATTCATTTGACTTGTTGATTCCCTCAAAATGGTATCACTTGCTCCGGGTCTGCTGACCCATATAATCAAGGCCAAAGGTGTTCCTCCTTGAATTCATAGCCCACAAAGATTAAGGTCACATTATTATCTGTGTCATCTGTCTTACTTTAACGCCAGCAGGCTCTCCCGTCGTCCTTTCTGGGGTTGTAAAGTATGCACTCTTTTTTGCTTTATCATATCATGTTTGCATCATGATTTGGTTTGTGAAGGACCCAAATGCAGAGGTTGGTTGAGGTGGAAAAAAGAGTTCTTTATTAAGGGAAATAAAATTAGGACCTATAAGAGAACAGAACATCAAGCATGGGCAGAGTAATAGGAAGCAATAGGCATGGAGAGTAACCGAGAATGGAGCATGTAGGCAAACAGATAAATCCTGCAGTGAGAAATGGAAAAGAAACAGGAGCAGGCTTATGACAAAATGAGCTGGTTTAGGTGAGCAGAATCAATTTAATTGCAAGGTGCCTATGGCTGAGGGCATAACACTCTTTTTAACCAGGGCAGAGCAGAAACAGAAATACAAGAAAACCCAAGGAAAATATCTAACAGAGAATAACTCTAAATGTACCAAGAACACTAGAAGGAAGCACACACAGAAGAATTAACTAATAAGGAAGACACCTAACAATAACAAGCACAGGGAAATAAACTTAAAAAGCAAGACCTAAAGAACAAAGAAACAGCAAGAAATTGGTCAAAATACTCACACAAAAAAAATCAAAACCCAAACACCTCTGGATCATGACAGTTTGCTCCAGTTCATAGTGGCCTGCGGCTAGGCATGGACTGGTATGAGATTCTCACTGTATGATAACTGAGAAAGATTTGTTGAGTAACACTGAATAAAGTTCTTTTTACAGTTCAATAGTATTTACACAATAATTTTAATCAAAATGGAAAGATATAAAATGTTTACTCATTCTCTATAAAAATCAATGTGGAGTACAAATGTTTGACCTCTAGGGAGTGATCCTCATTACATACTGTATAAACAAGCATGATGAAATTCCTGTATTCCCTCATGATTAGAAGATATTCAAAGTCAAAACTTAAACTGAAACTATTAATAAATAGGAAATAGGAAAACTCAGAGAAACGGAAAATCAACGGAATCAAGAAATTATCGTTTTATTTTTCAACCCAATATCAAATATTTAAACAAAAAACTAAAATATACAAAGACAAAAACACGCATGCTACTCTATTTCTACTATACAGCTCAAGGTTAAAGGGATGTTTAAACTAAAGAACAAACAATTAAAATACCAGTTAAGTGATTAAAAACCTAAGAATTAACAGGATTTATGAGATTCTTTCAAAATCCTAAAAATGTTGAACTGATTAGACCTGAGCTCTAATACCTACTTTATTCTGAGAGAGGAAAGGAAAAGATCTGACACCAAGATCTGAAAACAGCCTTGTTCCACTAGCTTTTGATACCAAAACTAGCACAAAAACGCACCTTACGTGATGCAAAATCAAGGTGTTTGACTACTCTCAAAAGTAATAGATCTCTTCAACTTCCTTAGCTTGACTGATGGGTGAACCTTGGAAAACAACATTTTGAACCAGCTGAAAAGTCACTTAAAGGACAGCAAACTGTCAGATCTGGGCCAGGTCACTGGAATGTGCTGGACAATGCAAAAAACAGATTCTCACAACGGTGATCAGTCCCTTCTCTGACTTAGTCACAAAACCTTCTTTATGTACTTCAAGGTTTGGACTGAGTATCAGAACTCTGAGAAGGGGTTGTCACTGGAGGCTGCTCAATCAATCACAGCCATGTATGTCACACCAGTGAAAAATGTATGCTAATCACAAACCATGTGCTTTTGATTCACAGAGACGTCAAATTTTCCATATTTTTTTTTTTTTCATGTTGGAAGAATTGTCTTTTAAACTGTATGACTTGGGTCAAACATTTTGGGTTGCCCTAAACACATTTCTTTCAGTACTTTGCTGGAGGTTTGGCCCATTCCTCCTGATGGAACTGGTATAATTGAGTCAGGTTTGTTGGCCTCCTTCCTCAAACACACCTTTTCAGCTCATCTCACAAATTTTCTATGGGACTGAGATCAAGGCTTTGTGGTAGCCACTCCAAAACATTGACTTTGTTGTCCTTAAACAACTTTGTAACTAACAGTGACAAATTAAAGTTGTAACTCATTATGTAAATACCTGGTTTCAATATTTATAAGCATTCAGACAAAACCTTTGAATATAAAGTTTAACAAGTCACATGCTTTTTATATTTTCAAGACTTTATACCACCTGCAGTAACAATTTCTTCTGAAAGAGACCTGTAGTCTAACTAGGACATTTTGAAGTCGCCTGGAAAAAAGTAGTTCCTGTAGGTGAAAGATCAAATCTGTGTTCCTCTGTGCTACATTTAAAACAGAAATAAACATTTTTTCCCTACTGCTGCTATAATATAACATATTGATTATTACAACAATGAACACCATCTACATTTAGTAGAGCCTACAGTCAATGGTTTTAAACAGATCCCTATTAAAATGACTTTAAACCATTGGAACAGTGTTATAAAACATTTTTAATAGTTTTAAAGCTGTACCTTTTTTAAAGCTTTTTAAATCCTGACCCCTGCCTGGGGCAGTGCACGTCGTTCTTTCATCTGTGTGTGGTTTACATGCCCAAACAACTATGTTCTACTGCTGCACTTAATATTTGTCTCCTCTGGTTTACATTGTGTTCCTGGAGTACCTAAATTGCAGTTGCATTGACAGTTCAAACCTACCAGTGACAGCCCCAACTATTCCTAGTTTGCACCGTTTCTCCCACAAATTGAAATATGCACTAAGAAATGCAGGGCAGAGGAAGTTAGGTTTGGCATGAAAGATTTAAACAAATGGATTAATTTACAGTCAATTGCCACATCTGGGTGTGGTGTTTTCTAGTTATAATTCATCCCAAAGCACCCAGGGTAAAGCAATCAGGGTAACTTCCTCAACTATGTCTCTTGCTCCATAAGACGGGGAAGTTGGAAAGCGTTGAAGAGATGGATGCAGGTCTTTATACTTCTCCCAGAACAAAACCTTGATCTGGGATATGGGAAGATGGAGGAGGGAAAAGCATGAGAGCTGGGAGGAGATGGAATACACTCCAAGAGAGGGTGTGAAGCTGCTGATTTAAAATGAGATTTTCTCATATTTATTTATATATTTTGCTGAGCTGATAGCTCAAGGCTGTCTGCTTGCTTTTTGTTGTGTGTACTGTGGCCTTAGTGCCCCCACCCCCTTCCCCTCCCTCCTTCCTCTGTGTTTCTGAGCATCGGCAAGTGCAAATATGTGTGCTTATACACATTCACACCTCTACTAAAACTGGAAGGATTGTTTTAAAGCTTGTATGCATTACTAGTTTGTGAGTAAGAGTTTTTTAGTTCTCAAAAGCAGCCGCGAGTGTGTGTGTATATCTGCTACTCTCTTACTGCATATGTGTTTAAGCATCAGTGTAGTAAGAAGTAGAAGTCTGAGCTTGTGTCTGTGGATGAAAATGTTTTGGGATGGACCTGTTTTATTATGTGCGTGCCAGACATGCTGTGCATCTACTGCGCACACAAGAAAAGCGAGCTTTCCTTGGCTGCTGATGAACACAATGCCCAAAAGCAGCTCAGATTATGCAGCAGAGTGAGAACAGGAGCTGTTTTGTTTTTGCTGGTTGGGAGGAATACAGTGACATTTTCTCCAACCACACTAAAATCAGTATGGTATTCAGCTATAAGGAATTCTGAACACGGTAGACTTTTTGTTTGTTGTCCATGCAGAATTTATGATATGAGTAGATGTCTTTATTATTTCACTACTGATTTGCAGCACAAGTCACTGTATGTCAAAAGACATACAGTGACTGAAAAGCTAATGTCAGCAGGTCTGTAAATTGATTTAATTTTTCATCTAATAAGTTTGTCTGTGTCAGCATTGGCTGGAGGTATCACCCTTCATGAGCCCAAAACACCTGTGCACATATCAAAATAAGTTTTTTTTGTTTTTTCTTTTGACAACTAACTCAGCTTCCTCATTGCATCAGAATTATTCGTTTCGACTTTACTTTGTCCAATATAATGTCTCCCCCCAGTTCTTAATTGCCTGCATGCTGGATGTTAGAATAGGGAAATTACTGTCTGTGGTGTCACACCACTCTGCACTCACTCCGTCTGTCTCTGACACAATGTGGCCATGTGTCTGTCATCCTCCACGTCTCGTATTCCTCAGCTTGTTCTTTCACAGCTCTGTTACCATGACTGCAGAACAGGAGGGGGGAACCTGCAATGACTGAGCCAGGAGCTCAACAGAAAATGATGGGTTTCAAGAACAGATTTTGCGTTCAGAAAATGTAAAAGAGCTGTGAGTTCAACTGTGCTTCTGGACCAAATAAAAAACAGGGTCAAACTGTGTGCCGCTAGTGATAGAACTCAAAGATCCCTGTGCAAACACAATTTCTTCAAAAAGCAGTAATTTATTAGGAAAATTCTGAGAATGTTCAATTAACCTTAGTGTATTTCAGCATGTGCTTTTAGTTTTGTAAAACAGAGCACTCAGCAAATGCCAAAACCATAAAATTGCATCATCCAACTGTCCAGCGTACAGGTTTAACTGCTTTGATTTATTCTTTTTACTTACAAAAGTGCAATGCATTAATAAAGAATAGGATGTCAAAACCTACAGCAAAGGTTCCAAAATTGAAGGGCGTCACTAAACAATAAAAACAAATTTAATTACTTGTTACTGAGGCATACATTCCCTTACATACATTGTAGAATCCAGAAAACCCAGGACTCTCGGAATGAGATCCCTCTCTCTGTATGCTCCAACTTTGTGAAATACTATCCACATTATTTCTGCAACCCAAGATGATTTGCAAGAATATCTTCCTGAGCAGCATTTTTTCATGTAAACACATCTCTCAAATTGGAACATGTGGGAAAACAAACCTTTAAACTGTTAACTGGATAATATCATAGCTAGACCTTCATCTTCCAAAGCCTGGAGGATAACCTGAAGAAATAGCTACCAAGTATGTATATCAGTATTTCCAGCTGCTTTGTCAACTACAGGCAGATGACAGCAGCAAAAATATAATTTAATCTAATATTGATCATTTCTATGCTTTTAAATCACTTAGAACCCGTTAGTTTTGTATAGGTGATGATTTTCTTTTGAAGGTTGAGAAGGAAGTCAGGGGTTTTTACCCCATTTGAATAAATGTAATCCCATTCAAATCTGTATCTTTCTCTTTATCTTGAGAGCATGCAACTTCAGTAAAACATATTTTAAGGCTCTTTTGCATGAGGGGTGTTGTACTCTTGGGATTGTTTTACACTGAGTCTTGAAATTGTGGCCCAGTTTACTGATATTATTCTGCAATCAAAATATAGTGCCTATTGATGTTAAATGCTAACATTTAATTGGCTTATTCAAATGTTTGATTTGCTTCTCCTTTGTCTAACTTTTTTTTTCTAGAGGAAGTTTGTCTTAGTTTGTTTCATTATAGATCTTAAACCATCGCATTTATGTGGGTATTATTATTTTGCCTGCTGCTGGAACTCCAACAAAGCTTTATCTTGTGTGTTGGCCCAGTAGGAGAGATTTGGGGGTGAAGGTGCTGTTTTTGGCCCACCCCTCCTTGACTTCTTGAAGGGGACAAGCTTTTCATGGAGTTAATTGGAGTGTGCAAGCCATCACAGCTGAAGTGCTCCCGCGGGGTATCTCTTTCATTCTTCTCTTCTATTACTCCCCCCCTCGCCTTTAGTGGCCTTGCTTTTATTATCTTTAGCCATGTTAAGTAAACAACCTGTTGGTGTAAATTAGTCCGGTGAGTGATGAAGCGACACATCCGACTCTTCTGCCTCCACTGTCTCCGCTGCGCTCTCCATTTCTTACACACTCATGGCATCCCTTTTAGGTCTTTTCTCTTCTGTGCCCCCAACCTCTGTTCTGACTTGTTTGGCATGTAGGCCTTTCAAAGGCAGCTGTGGAGATATTGGTGGTGTGTGTATGCATGTTTGCAGGGGGCAAAAATGAAGATTGAAGCAGACAAAAAGTCCTGGTGCAACCTTGAGGTGGAAATTAATAATGATAAAAATAATTACTGACCCTCTCGGCTTGCCCGCCCCTCCCTGACCTAGTTTATATAATGGAGAATGATAGCCCCCAGTAGGACATTGTGTGTGAGTGTTGTGTCTATTAGTATGTTGAAAGGAATGACCATGGTGTAACAGAAATGGATGTAGGACATCATCTAGAACCAGAAAACAGAGGTCATCGAGTACAGTCGTGTTTTTCTTTTTTAAATTTGTTTACATATGCATCATTTTTCCATGCATTATGTCACACAAGTATTAGTGATAATTTTCTATGTGAAGTTTTCATTAATACCTCAATTGAAGATTTAAGCCATATAACCTGATTCTGAATGCTGATGTCAAACATTGATTGAAGAAATAAAATTAAACACTTCACCTCCTGTGACGTACAACCGCATGACACCTTAGGCAACTACATCAGCACTACACAAAATCTGCAAAGTCTCCATACCATTTGTTTTAAAACCATAACGGCAGACAAACTCAATATAGCGATACTGTTGGTGGCCGAAACAAATGTCCAAACACAAATGATGTCACCTTCTTACTCTTCTCATCAGAAATGATTTATGAGTCTTAATTATGCTTGTAAATTTTGCTGCTGGCAGGTTGTACACACCGCACATCATTACTACATCAGTTCCTCGACTTGAGAAGCCAGCTTGCCATGATAGAAGCTATATCATGTGGGTCTTTGATCAAATCGCTTGGCAAGTTGGGTAGTAAACAAATAACACCTAACTTCTTCCTATCCTCGCCATGTCGATCCTCTCACAAAATACATGGAGATGGCTTAATCCTACTTTGAAGTGTTTTCAGAAAGGGGCTTATAAGTGTCTCATAGGGATCAAGTAATTATTACCTAAGTGAATCAATAAATAGGTTATGCTGCCAAAATGAGAGAATCTTCATCCGTGCAGATAGAGCACCTGCATATTGGAGTATCTGATTGTAACGATGTCATTATTGCTTCATTAATGTGACATGGAGATGTGGTTGTGTAACTTCTCTTGTTAGTGGTGCCTATGTGCGTAAAGTATGGTGTTACCGATTTGTGACGCTGATGCCATGTCAGCCAGGGTTAGTTGAAGATCCAATTATGTACGCTACAGTATCAGATATGTAGAAAGGTGATGCTAGATACTAAAAGGGCTGTAAATTCTCAGTAGTAGTAGTAGAACATATAGATTTGTTTTTGCATCTAAATGGCTTTCAGTCTCTTTTGGCTAACATTAAATTTAGGGACACTGCATCTCTGTATATTGCCCCCAGAAAATAAGTTATTTTCTTTATGATTAATTTTCCGTACAACTTATCTTTAACAAAATTCGCTCATTAACTTAAAGAAAGCATTATACTGTATGTCTGATTCTAAGTCTTAAATTTAATTTCAAGAGACACTTTACATTTCTTTCACCTTTAGCTTAGAGCAGAAACTACATGGAGGATACCATAGGATTGGGATGCTAACAAGACACAAAATAACTTATGTTCCTTGAGAAATCTCTCTGGTGATTTAATGCATATAGTTTAATTAAAAGTGCTTAATTAAGTCATGTTGAAACAGCAGCCTTCCTGCGGACTGGGTGAGAAGAAGAGCAGAAAAGAAGACGTGATAACCTCAGATCTCCGTCTTCAGTCTCTGCAGACAGGACCACCAGTCTGGCCTCATAAAGCAGCAGGGGAGGGCTCAAAAAGTCTCTGCAAAGTTGGTGCCGTCAATTCACTGTTTCTTCATTGCTTTTCCATTGATGCTCTCATAGCAAATGTTCTTCCTGGCTGGCAGCCTTCAAATAGTATTGTAAAATATATATTCTTATATAGCAGGGTGCTTGATAATTAATAATATTTTGGTGTACAGAAACTGTCACTTTTTTAACACTGGTACTGCTTTGTATGTGGAAAGGCACTCAACAAATTGTTTCAAAGGATAAGAGCATATTTGCAGAATGTAATGGAAGAATGCATTGAAGCTAGAATAATCATATTTTTCTTTTTTTCTACCATTGTCAACTTTGATGTCCAGGCTGCACGACACAAATAAGATAGGTCATCTTTGTTAAAGCTGTACTTCTTCTTGACTCGTAACTATCCCTCCTCTCTCCCACTTATCTATGTGGATGGATGCAAGGTTTATGGATGTATGTATGTGGATATATTGTCTCTACTTAAGACGTGTTTAGCGGCATGAATGTATGTGTTGTATAATCATAAGCTTATTTTTTTACATTTTTGATATATCTATGAACATGCTTGCTTCAGTTACGATAAAGTTTTAATCTCTGACAATGAAAAAAACTTATCTGGATAGCCATGATGGCTTCCAAGACTACTGGTATGACAAGGAGATCCCACAGTAAATGTTTTCCACTTGGAGAATGCTCCATCACCATCTGAAGAGATTTTTGCTGATTGAAAAGAATTGGGAATGCATTGCAAGGGACTTTAGTTCCCTTACTGAAGAAATCTTCACCAAGTAGAGCTAATTTTCCACCTGGATACTGGAAACACCTACATCAAGCATGTCTAATATAATTTTATAAATGTTCAACAAGAGCTGTGAGGTTAGTCTGTACTGAATCTATTTTGACACGTTTAGTTCTGTTTCAGAGGGTTTAAATTACTTGTCAACAGATGAACACCATATTGGTTTAAATGTTGTTAACATAAATTGCCTAGTCGATTTGTTTTGTCTCTTGCTCCTCTATCCCTTTTTCATTTTGAAGGTCAACTTACAACCTGTTTACAAATCTACAGAGTGAGATATGAATACTTTTTGTCATATCCTCAGGGCTGTTTGCAGGTTTGTGTCTGTGTGCCTTACTTACCCCAGTTCCAGGTGCTTCCTCACAACTGGAGCTCATCAAGGTCCAATCAGGAGGTGCTTATAGAGGAAGGGATGTCCTGAGACCAATACATCCATTTTCACTGGCGCCAATAAACTGTTCAAAGTTCTAATTTTTAAAAGATCCTCCAAATAGAGCTGCTACTTCGCTAAACGGAAAATAATCAGCTGAGGTGGATTGGCAAATTGATTAGGATGCCTCCTGGGTTCCTTCCTTTGGGCTTTATTTCAGATCCGTCCCACTAGGAGCAGATTCCTGGGCAGATCTAGAACTTATTGGAAGGAGTACATATAATTTTATATCTCTTCTTGTCGGTGGTTGTATTTGATATAGGTGATAAGGCTCACAGGCCAGGGCAGTAAGAACTGGGGTCCGCCATGAGTACTTAGAAAATAGAGTTATCTATCACTTGAGCCCTAAACAAATGTATTTGTGGTGTCCCTTAATTTCTGGAACACCCCGCCTTTGAAAATTAATGGTGCTTAGAGAGCTGATCAATTCAAATCTCTGCAAAAAACACATTTCTTTTCATTAGCTTTAGAGTCTAGTTAAGCATGGCATGAGTGTTTGTCTTTTATTGGTTAATTCACTTCTTTTTGCATACGTTGCTGCACTTTGTTTTTAGATGTGCTATACAAATAAGTTTGTCTTAACTTGACTTCTGTTGCTGAGAATGCATTTAGACCTTAGAGCTTTGTGCAAGGCAGTATAGTAAAATGGAGCAGTAAGATAGGCTCACCCATGAGGCGAACCATTCAATAACTGCATCTTATTCTGGATTGGAAAGCTTTGTGATTCCCCAAAATAGGCAGGAGAGTGTCTTTAAACAGAGGGATGTCTGGGAATTTCTCCTAAGAAACCTTGGACAGGTTGACCACAATGAACGGTTGTATAAACTGCAACCACTTGTCCCTTTTACTCATCTTCAGAGACTAACAGCACTGTATGCTGCCAGTGCCAGAGTGGACTAGACTGAAAATGAGAAAAAAGCAGCTAAAGTCCAATGAAAAACCTTAAAAGACCTTTAGACAGCCAAAAGATATGTTGCTGATGAAAGCTTTGAAAAATCACAAGAAAATATACCAATTGAGGTTGTTTAAAACTTTTCCAGTTCTTAAAAGCAAACATACAGTAGGTACTAATCACCATAATAGGAATCTAAATTGGGTAGTTTTTACCTCTGCAGGGGGGTTTTCATCTGCCTTATTTTGGGAAGAATGTATGTGCTAAATGAAGACTCCAACAAAAGCTGCAAATGCAGGTGAATTACCTTGCATGGACTAGATAACAATCTCATTTAAACAAGAGAGAGAAACAAATTTATACATGGTGTGTGCGTTAGAGCAATGGAACGTGTCAATGGATTCGAACATGAGTTTGTTTGACCAGGACTCAGACAGTGGACGGATCTGTCCATGCAGACCTGGCTGTGTGCTCTTGCTGCGGGTTGTTCAGACTGTTTGGTTATGTAGTGGCCGTGAGTGTGTGTGTTTAGCTTTGTTGGTTTGGGAGTGTTTATGTCTGTGGCTGAACAGGCACGTTAACGTATAAACCCCTCGGACACTTAAAGAGAAATGCCAGAGTGCATGTTTTGCGGTTTTAATAGTAAGTTCTTTAAGCTCTTCATTTTAGCTGTGAAAGTTTATCATTTTAGCCGTGATAGTTTATTCAATGTTTCTCTTGTACCACTCGAAGGACTTGTACTGGAAACATTTCTTTAGTATTTGAGATGCACATGGAAAATAATTTTTTCATCCACAACGTCTGTGTAGAGAATACCAGTCAGAGGTGGGGTTAGGTGGAAGGAGAGTATCACTTACACTCAGCGCAAGAGACAGATGAGCAGAGAAAGAGAGCAGCTGATGAAAAAAGGAAGTATATGTTACTCAATTACTTATCCCCATCATTTGGTAGGCTGAGGAGAAACCTGCTTTAAGGCTAGTGTTGCACTCAGTAGGTTTGATTAATGTAGAGCAGAGCAGTGGCAGATGCTGCTTTGACAGGCGGGAAAAAGTTGGAGCATCTCGTGGAAAACAAGCTTCTGATGGAAAACCCAGGAAATGGCAACAGTGAAGGAGAAGAAAAACAAAACTGAACATTTCTGTGGAGAGAATGAAGCGTACAGGGTTTGGAAAAGAGTGAGACTGAAAGAAGGGAGGGGAGGCCATGTGTAAGAGCAGGAGAGAGAAAGAGAAGAGCTTAGAGGGAGGGAGGAAGGAGTTGTGATAGTGGGTGGAAGAGGAGGAGACAGTCTGGATGGGCAAAAAGACAAAGGAAGAAGAGGAGAGTGACAGGATCTGTCACAGGGCTGGTTAGGGATGAAGAAACTAACAGATGCATAGAGATAAGACACCCAAGCTCTCTTGAGAGGAGCAGCGTGGAGTAACTCAGTGTTTTACAGAGAGGTAAAAAGAATGAGATAAGAGGGCTAGCATAAGATTAAGGGAAAAAGAAGATTGATAAACTGGTAGGAAAGAGGGACGAAAAAAGAGCTGGATGAGAGAAAGAGAAAGAGAGAGACAGAGAGAGGGGAGGGAGGCCGTGTTGTACGGCGCAAACAGCACACGCGTGGAGCTTATGTTAGAACGAACAAGAGCCAGAGAGAGGAAGGGAGGGAGGGTGGGAGGAGAGAGGGTAACACAGGGAGGGGGGTGAGGTATTTAAACGCCGGAGCAGGACAGCACAGGCGAAGCTCCGAACTCCCTGAGAGTGAAGGCAGGACAGGGGAAAAAGAAGCTTAAGAACAGTTTTTCTGACACACCTAAATAACACTCACAGGAAAAACACACACACTCTCACACACCCACTTCTGGACTTCGACTCTGGACACCACAACCTGTCCTCTGGAGCTCAACCTGTGCCTTCCACGCTCCCAGTCATCACTTTAATCACCTCCAGCTCCTCCAGTCCCTCAGCCGCCCACTTGGTGAGGGGGCAAATGGCTGTGGTGCGGCCCTCTCTTGGGGGTGTTTTGGGATGTGTCTTGCTTTCCCTGGCGCTAGGGAGCAGCAATGTGGATTTCGGGGCACCCCCGGCAAGCTTCTACCCCCGTTTTAACCCATTTTTCTTCCTGTGCACCCATCACGCGGAGATGGAGGGAGCCGGAGTGGCGGAGGGAGGTGGAGAGGTGTTGCTGACCCTCCAAATCACAGGAAACCCCAGTACCTACGCCCCTGGACAGGAGTATCAAGGTGAGCAAACCTTCTTCCTCTTGTCTTATGTTTTTTTTTTTTTGCTTCATGCCAGCATGAATGTACAGATTAGAAACAGAAATCGATCTTACAAACCATCTTGGTAAATTCAATACTAATATTATTTCTACATCAGTCGACATTGTTTTGGTGTGAATTTTGCTACATGTTTGTCGTTAAGTTTTTATTCTGCTGCAAAACATCTAAAGATTTAAATTTGAGAAAAAAAATTATGAATCAATATGTCTTGGCTGTATTCCCTTCATTTTTACTTTACATGAAGAACAGGAAAAGTTTATGAGCAACAATTTAACACATTCATGCAGATGTTTTGCTTTGTGCGTGAGGTAAAGCTTTTCTGTATTCTGTTTATGCTGCTGATGATAACTAGCTTTTATATAACTGTAATCAGTAGTGAGGTTTATAGGACTCCTCTGATTCAGCTGCTCTATGAGAAGGTGGCTTCTCACAGGAATAAACAACGCGATACCTCCAACTGAATGAGAGCGTAAAAGTCGAGAGTGCAAATAGACAAAGTGAGCGCCGTACAGCAAAAAGAGTAGTGTAAAAAATGAAATGAAAAATATTAGTGAGGGTAGAGATAATTGTCACCTTTCCCACAGTGAAATATTTGCACTTGATTCTAGAAATAAAATCTGCTGTTTTTCTCCCAAACTGTGCACACTTTTTTCTTAACACCGCAGGCTGTGACCCTTGCAGGCCACCGCTTACCGACAAAGGTCACATTCCCATGTTTCTATCCTTCTTTACTGTGATGTATACATTTTAATAAAGTGATTATATCTCATAGAGAAAAACAGAGATATTTCATTATATTACAGTTTGGCGATATACCACAGAAAGAAAGGGGATGAATAAAAGTCAGAAAATCTGAACAGGAAAAGGGACTGTCTTTAACTGGCGCCAGGGCTTATAAGGAGCATGGGTGGGGAGAGATTTCAGTCAGAAGCTGGCGGATGAGAGGGATAAAATGCACCGAGTGAGGTTTAGGTAATTAGCATTAGAAATGTGTTGGACTGGGAGGAGGGAAAGATTTAAACAGGGCCACGGCTGGGATCGGATGGTGTAGGGGGAGATTTAAATGACGATGAGGGGATTGAGAAGATAAGATACCGACAGCGGGGCTTGAGCTGGAAAAAAATGAAACACTTGCGAGCTGCTCACTTTTTCCTCTTCCTCGTGTTGTGTGACATGATTACAGGTCATTATCATTTTTATATGGTTGTTAGTGAAAGGCAAATATGAAGTGAGTAGGTTGCTTGATGCACGTTTGCGAGTATGTTTGTGAAAGTGAATATAAGCATCAATGTTATGTCCATTCCTTCATTACTTCTTTGCGGCCAAGATTGAGAAGTTTGAAGTCCTCATACAATTAAAACCAGACATTATACACTATACAAAAAGGCACATTGCCTTTTTTCCTCACTGACTGACTTTAAACAAAATTTAACTTTCCTGTTTTAGGTCAGTTAAGAACAGCAAAATAATTTCTATTTACCCAAAGCCTGAATAACGAGTGAGATATTTTTTTTAACGATCTGAAAATTTAGCAATTTACACGACTGTCTTTAGTATTTGGTATAATTGGCTTTAAACTGTGTGACTTGGGTCAAAGTTGTTTTTTAGCCTCTCATAAGTATCTCACAATAATGTTTTTTGTTGTTTTTTAACCATTCCTCCTGACATAACTGCTGTAACAGATTCAAGTTTGCAGGTTGCCTTTCACACACACAACTGTTCTGCTCTGCCCACAAATTGTCCGTGGAACTAAGATCAGGAGTTTGTCACAGTCATTCCAAAACTTTGACTTTATTGTCCTGAAGTCACTTTGTTGTAATTTGTGGGTATGTTTAGGGTCATCGTCCATTTGGAAGTCCCATTTGTGACCAAGCTTTAATTTTCTGGGTTCATACTTGGGTTGGTGTTCTCAGGCTTGCAAGCTTCTTGGTTTTTCCTCCAAATGTAACAATGGTCATTCTGACCAGACATTTAAATTTTAGTTTTATCATACTTAACAGGTCCCCAACAATTGAGGGCATTGTCCCTGCAAGTGTTTGCAAATTGTAATCTGGTTAACATTTGCTTCCTTTTTGATGAGTGACTTTTCAGCCTGTGTTGATACCAGACTCGTTCAATGACCGGCTTCAGTCAGCATCAGTGCAAGCTCTTTTGCCTGTTTTCTGGGGTGATATACACACTTCACAACAAAACACTTTCATCTCTTGGACATAGCACCCATCTCCTTCCTGAACAGTATGATGGCTGTATATTCCCATTTGTGTTTATATGCGTGTGTTTGAAAAGATGAACGTTGCACTTTCAGACATCTGGAAATTGTACTCCAGAATGAACCAGGCTTGTGCAGGTCCACAATTTTCTTCGGGATATCTTGGCCCATTTATTTAGATTTTTCCACATCACACGAGGAAACTCATGTTTGAGGTGTTACCTTAAAATACATCCACAGGCGACTGTCCAGGTAACGGAAATGTTCGAAGCTACGATAAGATTTTCATCTGGACTTCCTCACGTTGTTTAAAGGCACATCAATCTTAGTTTTTGGTAACTCAACTAGCCAGAGGTACAAGGGTTGGACAATGAAACTGAAACACCTGTCATTTTAGTGTGGGAGGTTTCATGGCTAAATTGGACCAGCCTGGTAGCCAGTCTTCATTGATTGCACATTGCACCAGTAAGAGCAGAGTGTGAAGGTTCAATTAGCAGGGTAAGAGCACAGTTTTGCTCAAAATATTGAAATGCACACAACCTTATGGGTGACATACCAGAGTTCAAAAGAGGACAAATTGTTGGTGCACGTCTTGCTGGCGCATCTGTGAGCAAGACAGCATTTCTTTGTGATGTATTAAGAGCCACGGTATCCAGGGTAATGTCAGCATACCACCAAGAAGGATGAACCACATCCAACAAGATTAACTGTGGATGCAAGAGGAAGCTGTCTGAAAGGGATGTTCGGGTGCTAACCTGGAATGTATCCAAAAAACATAAAACCACAGCTGCCCAAATCACGGCAGAATGAAATGTGCACCTCAACTCTCCTGTTTCCACCAGAACTGTCCGTCGGGAGCTCCACAGGGTTAATATACACGGCCGGGCTGCTATAGCCAAACCTTTGGTCACTCATGCCAATGCCAAACGTCGGTTTCAATGGTGCAAGGAGCGCAAATCTTGGGCTGTGGACAATGTGAAACATGTATTGTTCTCTGATGAGTCCACCTTTACTGTTTTCCCCACATCCGGGAGAGTTACGGTGTGGAGAAGCCCCAAAGAAGCGTACCACCCACACTGTTGCATGCCCAGAGTGAAGCATGGGGGTGGATCAGTGATGGTTTGGGCTGCCATATCATGGCATTCCCTTGGTCCAATACTTGTGCTAGATGGGCGCATCCCTGCCAAGGACTACCGAACCATTCTTGAGGACCATGTGCATCCAATGTT
The DNA here is from genome assembly GCF_021462225.1 of Girardinichthys multiradiatus. Classification (NCBI taxonomy): domain Eukaryota; kingdom Metazoa; phylum Chordata; class Actinopteri; order Cyprinodontiformes; family Goodeidae; genus Girardinichthys; species Girardinichthys multiradiatus. The sequence continues at coordinate 22,102,797 of NC_061795.1, read as the reverse complement.
TCAAACATTGTATCCTGAAGGCGGTGCCGTGTATCAGGATCACAATGCACTAATACACACAGCAAGACTGGTGAAAGATTGGTTTGATGAACATGAAAGTGAAGTTGAACATCTCCCATGGCCTGCACAGTCACCAGATCTAAATATTATTGAGCCACTTTGGGGTGTTTTGGAGGAGCGAGTCAGGAAACGTTTTCCTCCACCAGTATCACGTAGTGACCTGGCCACTATCCTGCAAGAAGAATGGCTTAAAATCCCTCTGACCACTGTGCAGGACTTGTATATGTCATTCCCAAGATGAATTGACGCTGTATTGGCCGCAAAAGGAGGCCCTACACCATACTAATAAATTATTGTGGTCTAAAACCAGGTGTTTCAGTTTCATCGTCCAACCCCTGTACATTTTATTTTCTGCAACTGTAAAGTTGTAATAAAAATACAGTAGGATACAAACGTTATGCATTTATTCAAGAGAATTTTACAAATATACAATCAGAGCAAGCTTTTATCTATCTATCCATGTATACAGATGTACTAGCTAGAGTAATACGACTCAGGTTAAGTAGAATAGCTCAGACAGAGGTAGGGTTCCAGCTGCATTGGTTCACTTTTGTATATGTTTGAGCCAGAATATGACTATGATGATTCACAAGCCATGATATTTGATTGATATCTGCGTATGTTCCTAACCATGACCTGCTGGTATTACCTCAGTCAGTTGCCAGTACAGCAGTCATACAGATATCAGATTATAACGGAGCACTCTACAAAGTGCAAAAATATATTGAAGGACCTAATTTTCAGAATAAAGCATACCTGATTCGATTGCGGGTTTCTAAATGTTGTAGTGAGTATTGACATACATTGGATCATGTTTACTAATAAGATTTGTAAAAAGATTTCTTCTTACTTCTTTCCACTGGTCTTGCCAAAAATTATTTTTATGGCATGTAGTCTGTACTGCAGATGGAGGCATGGTTTGGCTAAATGCTTCGACTGGACCCACTCTTATTCTGTCTTTAGCCCCGGTCCTCTTTATCAGCCGTTTCTCTGTATTTTTTATTTTCATTTTTTCAGCTATAATGGGTATCACTCAAAGGAAAAACACTGACACAATCGGTTAATAGGTTTTGCTGCCACTGTGCAGAATACAAGTAAGTACCTAAAAGAACAAATGTGAATACAACCACTGACGACTATACAATTAGATAGATCATTAGCCATAGCATTTAATGCTTTGTTCTATGAATCAATGCCCTCTATGATGTCTTCAAATGAAGTACACAGAATTTGAATTGGAAGTTGGCTTGGGTAATGGATACATTTTATTCATTTAAATAATGATTTACAAAGAAAATACTAAGTAAAATTGTAGATGAAGTGACCATTTTTGTGGAGTCATTTCTTTACTTTTAAGCTTAACCCACATCTGTCTCACTTGAATGGCATGTTCCCTTTTCTTTCCCATTTTAAAGAGCAGCTAAGAGAAATGGTCCTTTGTGTCTTATCGCATTCACAAAAGCTCTGAGGCCAAAGCATTTGTAAATGTGCATTTGATTGAGTTAAAAGCAAAGTCTGGCCAGTCAGTTTAAAATTCGAAAAGCAACGGCTAAATTAAATGGTCTGGTCACGAGATAGATCAGGCACAATATTTAGAAAATGCACTGTTGTATTTCCACATTGCTATTTTATTCCAATATCAATTACGTAATGTGTTCTTTTCACCTTAGTTTTGGATTACGTTTGGGTCAGTGAGAGAGAGATAATCACTGAAATTGCTGCATGTGTAAAGAAAGGGATTGAAAACATCTGAGATTCTGTCCGTGGGGTTGTTGGAGAGCTTTAGAAAACAGAACTAAAGTAAAACTCTAAAGGAGGGAAGGAAAGACTTGAAAAGTAGAGAGACGGGTGACCCCTTAAACAACAGTCAGAAGGTCACTGTCTCTAAGAACCACCTCAGCATACTCTGTAAAGCAAAAAGAAGATCTGGTGCGGCTGCACAGTAATTGAGTTTCTGACCCGACCTCAGTGCCTCTTGCGTCTCTGTTGCTTTTGTGTGATAAGACCGTGTGTGGGCAGCATTGCTCTGTGTGTATGCTGCAGACGTGATTACTGTTAAGCTATCAGAATGAAATGACCAGGAGAGGCTGTGTTACTCACAGGGAAAAATTTGAGGAGGTGGGTGTATTGGCAGGGTCACAGTGGACAAAATGGAAATAGAAACACTGCGGAGAGAGGATGAACGACTGGGAAACAGAAGTGGGATAAATGAAAGGATTTATGATGGTTTTTGTGCTTGCATTCAGAGTCTAGGGCGAGACCATGTGTCAAACGCATGCCCGCCTCTCTTTAGGAGAAGAGGCAGAAGAAAAAAGAAACTAAGCCTGATGTCTAAATAATCAAACCTTTTTTACTATTCTTGCTTCACTCAGAACGCTGTAAACCTAAATATGATTTTCATTTAGTGTCTGACCTCTTTTTAACACTGATGTGGGAATGCAGGACAGCTCCCACAAAGGGACCATGTGTTTATAAGAAGCAATATCAGAATACAAAACCCAGAGCCTTGTATCTAAACACAGTTAATCACAGGGAGCTTGCTTTCATTTCGGTCGTCCTTTGTTCCTCTTCTGTGGATGTGTTCATTCTTGCATGTTCAGTTTCACAGGAAAACAACAGCGCCAAAAAGGGACAGTGACACAGCAGTGGGAAGAAACAGAAGGAGCTAACATTCCTGACTGTTTTAGTATGAGGAAACATGGCCTTTCATTTAGAGCGCAACAGATTTAAAACAAGGACATCTTTCCTATGTATAAAAGTATGAAATTCTTTGGGAGGAAGTGCAATGGAAAAGATAGGAGGGAAAATAGGATTGCAACAGAGTGTCCTCTGAAAGTCAGACAGGAGTTTCCAAAAAGAGTTCTGAGCAGAAATGGGACCAATGAGACTAACTGGGGACTTTTCTATGTGTAGTTTTTTTTTCTGGTTTTCTTATTCTTCATCCTTTAAAACCCATTTTTATTTGTGTTTATAATGTCAGTACTTGTGTGTATTGAGTTGTTTTTTTAGTCAATTAGCTGGCCTTAATTTACATCCGTGGTAGTTAAACCCCTTGAGAGAGTGTGTAAGTGATTATACACACAGCTTTGGTATTTGCACATTGTGCAGGCTTTTTTATTTACTTACTAATGTAGGGCTGTTGGTTACATTGTAAAAGCAATGAATGAGCCATTCACAAAAACCCCTGAGAGTTAATACAGGCTCATGTATACAATGCACCCATCATTACAGGAACAATATTCTACAGGATTTAGCTGTTTGTTTCACACTGAAACATACAGCAACCTCCACGTTGGCTCCTCCTGGTAAAGATTTGTACAAAAACCTTAAAATTAAAACTTTTTTTAGTTACAGCAGCATAATCTCATAGTGGAAAGATTTAGCAAAATCCAGCTTTTGTTTTTAATGCATTTATTGAGAGTGAGAAAAATGTGTTTTGTCTATTGCTCCTTTGTCTTTATTTTGCATTTTTAAGTTGCTCTTAAATCCAGGTTGGGTACAATCAGCATTAAATGTGAATCCTTTGTATTTCTATACTTATTTTAATATTTTGATCCGGAGTTTAGTGATTAGCTATTTTAGCATTACTTAAATCGCAGACAGTATCTCTGCAATTTTCTTGAAGAATGAAGACCCTTACCTTAAATCTGAGATTTCCAAAGGGTGCCAGTGGCTTTACAAGTCGGGATATTCACTTACAGACACTGGTTTAAAGTTAAAAATGATAAAACTGAGCAACTTGGCAGTACACCCTTCATTCTTTCTGCTGTCTACTGATATCAACATCGTTCGTGAGCAGTTTGAATAAAATGCAGACATAGAATGAAATCTTAGAAAATAATTTGCTTCTTACATCTCATTGTTTCCTCCTACTTAATTTTGAAACACCTGTTGTTACTACAAATAGGTAATATGTAATCAGATACAACTTCTAAACCAAAGAATGTTGATTGGGGTTACCTGCTAGGGTATGTTCACTTACCGTACTTGAAAAAGATCAGATTTTTGAGTTTCTGACTGACCAGTCACCAGGAACATGGATATGAATCTCGAAACACATACAGTTCATCTAGAGAAGACCAATAAGATTAAACATGGTGAATTTAAAGAAGTTAAATCATGTCAATAATAATGAAAATGTATGAGGTGGCGTTAAGAAAAGTTCAAGGCTTTAAACATTGTGTTTATAAAGACAGGTTTTATATGTCAGATATGGTCACATGAGATGTTCTGGAAACTCAGCACCCATCTTCAGTCCACACACAATGGAACCCTTGAAAGAAGCTATCTAGATGTCACTATTACCCTTTGCACTACTTACCCTCTAAAGTGGCTGTTGAGTGTCTGCTGTCTGACCTCTGACCATTTCTTGTCAAACATACATTGTTCAGAGTTCTGTTAATGATGAGTTGTTATTTAGTCAGTGAATCATTGCAGTTTCCTTAGCCCAGTTTGTATCTCTTGCATCGCTTTTTGGTGACATATTGCATTTGTGTACTTGAATGCATAGAAAAGTAAAGGAATCTCTTGTGGTGCATCAATCATTAGTTGGGTGAACCATCAAAGGACTGACCTAGTTTTCATGGAAGGACCCTGGAAACACAGAGGTGTAAGAGGAGCAAATTGAGGGCTAATGGTGACAAATGACCCTCATGTCAGCAAAAGAAACACTTGAATTTTCAAGAGCCCAAATCTGCACATGCATTTGCTTCCATGTCTTTCTGCCTCCCGCTGGTTCATCTGAATAGGTCACTTCACAGTGCACAGAGATGTGTGTCAAGCATAATTCTGTTTGGATGGCATTGCCGGAAGTGTTTGGGTGTTCTGTTTATGTGGACACTGAATGATGGACCATTTAAGGACCATTTTACTCTCAGAGATATGCCAGTTTCCTTTCTATCAAAGGAGCAGATGGGCGAGAAATGAAAATGGAAATTCAGTCGGTATCTTCCCTTTGTCACACATGCCTGCCTGGCCATGTACATAGCGCTCACTTCTTAGTGGGTGATCCATCATGACACGGAGACAGGTCAGATGTTCCACTGGCTAAACACAAGTGTCTTGATCAGCAGGCTGTTGCAATTATCAGTGTCAATGTAACGACAGGGAATGATATGCTAACACGAGGAGAAGGTTTGCACATTCTTCTTTTCATGTGTTAAATGATTGTCTGAAGACGGTTTTGTATTAATACTCATGGTTGAGATGTAGAATGCCACCACCTACATTTCTTCTTTTCTGAAAATTGATTTGCTGCATTAAAACATGTAGTTAGTGGTAAATCTGTTAGCACTTGCATGACTGCAGCTGAAATGAAGCCAGCAGGGTGCCAGGTGTGGTAAGAACAACTACAAAAACAAAGACAGTGAACGGATTGCTGCCAGGCAGAGGTGTTTGCCTCTGCCCGTCTTATCTGGGCAAGCAGCAATAAGCTGCTACATTTTTTATTTTCAGTTTCCTCAGTAGATTCGTCTCCCAGCCAAAACAGGAAAGCTCTTAACAAGCAAATGTGAGTTGTGATTTCATTTACTTTTATGAGTGGGCAGATGAGTGGCTGTAAGTACATTCAGGATGTTTGAGTGTGTGCTTGTCTGTTGGGGGTTTGCCTGATCTGGAGTGCCTCTTTGCTGATAATACAAGCTGTATCCTGCAGTAAAGCTCACACTGCCATTATGGACAGCTTGCAATGCCTTTTCCATTAATTTGCAAATATGTGAATCACATTGTTTGGTTAATTTTAAGAGTTTTCCAAAATCGCATCATGAAGCAAGTCTGGGGGTCTTTTCTTATATCAAACAAATGAAAGGAGTGTCAGACTGAGCATAATTTATTAGGACAATCTATTGCCAAGTGAAATAGAAATTACTGTAAAAATACTGTACAAATGTATTTTGGTGATGCACATTCATACTGCATAACTACCAATGCAGTTCAGCATGAGCAAAATAAAGAGATGCACAAACTACACAACCCATGTTGATTACGTCATAAAATCACTTGATTTATGTTTACCTTCAAAGGAGGTGGAGTTCAACGTGTTCTCCGCTATTTCTTCATTGCTTTGTGTGGTTCTCCTTAAAATCAAGAAATTTACCACTAAAATTTGAAAAACTATCTCGGGAAATTTGGTGCACAAATCGTCAAATGGGCAAACCAGACCTTCCTTTCTATTGTTCCCTTTACAACACCCCAGAAACATGGACTAAATGGTTTGGAGCGATCCAAAATAAAAATCTGAAGCCAGGTCATTACTCTAGAATTTATAGCTGCCATTTTGCAAAGGTATGTCTTTGATAAAATTGTTTATCATTTATGCTGATGTATTTGTATGAGTGAAAGCTTGCTAAAGTGGTAAGGCTAATTTTAGCTAATATATTTTCTGTTTATGTTTTTAATGTAATGGACAAGTAAACAAATGATGGCCTCTAAATAATACACATCTCATTTTGGACAAACATTTTAACAGGGCTCTTAGTGGGTTAAACCTAGTTTCAGGACACACAAACACATTTAACTCAAATTCAGACTAGAATACTCTTGGCTGGAACCTCTGAAATGGAAACGTTTTAACATCAGCTCATTGTATACCTCAAAAGACCTGACTTTTGAGTATCTCCTTTGGACAGGACAAGATTTGGTCAATTGTGTATTTGCTGTGGTCCAGGTAGGTGAAATCCAGGAAATCCCCCGGGCTCCAAAGCTGAATATTTTTGAAGAATTTGCTTTTCCAACAGAAATATCAACTCCTGACAATGTCTCCTAAATGTTTAGTGTATTTTGAAAGTTCTTTAGATGTATGTAGTAGATCCATACTGGTTTTTATCTCTGGTAATTTAAACAACAGGCAGGAGCAGCATGCTACTAAAACCACCTGGTGTTGAGATTGACATGAATATTAAGGCTATAATCCCCTTACTGTTCACATCTTTACCTTAAAAAAAAACTCACCAACATATGTTGAGTGTAGCTAGAAAAGCCCATACCAGTTTTTGCCGAAGAGAAACAATAGAATTGATTTTCCTAATACTACTTCCAACTGGGTGCTGCCACCTTCTGTCCATCTGTCCAGCATGGCAGCATTGAGATTGTATCCTATCTCATTTTGTAGGTACTGAAACTACACTCATCATTTCTTAAATAAACGTAACTTTAACTTTCACTGCACAGAAGCAAAGGATGCTATATATAGAGAGACCTTGATATGACTTTCTGAGTATCGACCCTTACATTGTAAAGAGAGATGTCACTGCTTCTTGCTACAGTATGGCATATGAAAATGTTTAGTGTGAGTGAACATATCATACAAAATTAATAAACGCCCAAGATTGTCTGCCCAGCTTTCATGTTAACCCTGCTCCCATGCTCTGGTAAACAGCATGCACTGAATGCCAAAATGCTCTGACTGCAGCAGATGCTTTAAAAGTACAAGAACACCAACTGCTAAGGGGTATTTCAGTCGTGGCACATCCAACAATATTGTGGGCATAGATCGTTTATTTGGAGAAAGCCAGTGGAAGATCTCCAAACACTGTAGTGCAAACACGGTAAGGTAGGGCGGGCGTGTCAAAGTCTTGGATGAATCAATGAAGGTTTACAAACAGTCATGGATCAGCCAGAAAAAGATCCAATTGCCAAGAGTGGAAGGTATTTGGTATTTGATAAAGGTATTTGAAACAGACATTGAAGAGGAGAAGATAAAGCTCTTCTTTATAGAATGGCACATATCTGACTATTCAAACATGTCAATGTAAGTGTTCAGTGATGCTTATTTTCAACTCATCATAATTCAAAGTAGCACTAAATGCATCTTAAAACTTTGAAAGGGACCCATCTGTTTGTTCACCAGTGATTAGCAGTTTTCCTTCCTCGTAACCTTTTTTGATATTTTTTTAACCTACCAATTAAGTGCAATTAAGTGTTGTGATAAAAACACTATGTTAAAATGAACTCACTTAGCTGTCTTCATGATATTCTATTAATAAAGCAGATTATATTCAACTCTACTACTGAATGGTTCTTGAGTACATTTTGACACTGATGTTTACTTTTTTTTAGATGGGTGTTACTTCTCTATAACTACAAATTGGTATGTTAGTTCACTTCTGTTCTCCAGCTCCTGCTGGAGGAAAGTGTGCCTCCTCCTCCTTCTTCTCCTCCTGCTGTTGTATCCTCCTCCTGGCAGTCTCCTTGAAAGAAACGTAATCCCTGCTTGGGGGGGCAGCGTGTCGTCTGTGCTGATAGCATTCAGAGGGACTTGTAGTGCCCCAGTGGGGCCACTACAGAGGAGGTGGCATGGTGACACTGGATGGGTGCTGGGCCCCCATCCCTTGGCACAGGCGGATTAGCTCAAGCCCTTCCCTGCCCCCATTCAGCACCAGCCTTCCTCTAACAGCCAGCCAGGCCCTCTTTGGCCAGAAAGCAAAAGAGCAGGATGACAGAGGCTGATTATTCATACATCAACAAACTTACACAGATTATTGCTCTGGAAGTTCCTAATTCTATTGTGACATTACCACATATTGAACCTGAAACAAGTCTGAAATTTGAACTTTGAGTCAGGATTGGGACCTCCACAGAGATTCTGTGTGATGATTATAATGAATTTTAGTCTATCATTCTTTTGATCACATGGTTTATGGAAGGTAAACATTTTTTAGATGTTAAGACTGCATGCATGAGATGAAGTGACTTTTTACCCTTGTTCTAATTTTGGACAATTCTGATGTTTCTTAAACATCTATAATTAACTCCAGTCTAAAAAAAATTTTATTTGTAATCATTTGAATAAAGATAAATATTTACAGTAAATATTTTTATAGAGAATCCAAATCCAAAACATACTGCAATTGAAAATGAATTAAATCTTATTTTTTTCGTGCATACCACAGACAATTCTTTTTCTTTCTTACAAGACCTCAGCTTAAATGAATCTGGTGTAGTGTTGAATGCAACTTAATAGCATAACATTTTTACTAGTAAATATGTCATGCTATTAAACACGGTCTTTAGTGAATCAGGAAAAACAGCGTTTAGGCTTGGTGCCCCCTCTGCATGATATAAACTACAAAAAAAATATTTCTCTTTTAGACCTTTTATGCTGATTTAGTCTTGATCTTCAATGTTTTTTATAATTGGAGTATTTTGCTTGTTTCATGTCAAATGCTTTACAACTAAAACTATTTTTGTGCTGCTGTCTGTCTGTCAGACATAAAAATTGGTTCGAAATACATACCTAAACAGGTATGTGAAACAAGATTATTTAATTATTTATTATCACACTGTATTCATTATTGCACAGTATAGGTGTGAGTATGTATGAGTGTATGTATGTTCCATGACGGATAGAATAAAAGTTGAACTGCCCAGTTATCTGTAAAGTCCGTCAAATTGAAAACTAATTAGTTCTTGTCATTCTTTGGTAAAATGTTGCTAAGAAGTTGCTTGTAGGTGACCTCTGCACCTCAAGTTTAGGTTTGCTTGTTATTAATTGTCCGAGAAACAGTATTGGGAGCTGAAAATTAAGGGAGAGACAAAGAGATAGACAGAATTTCCAGTAAGTGTTGTTCAAACCAAACCTGTTTATAGGCATGTTTCCATTATCTTACCTTAAACCTCTATCTTAATTACCCTGAACCCTTAATCTCCCCCTGGGGTATTTGTCGCTTGTGTTTAGACTGTGGTGCTGATTATGTAAATTACATAAGCTGACACTGGGAGAGTTGCTTGAATTGCTGCTCCTCAATAGCCTGATATAGCAGTGCAATTGGTCCTTTAAATTATTTTAGTTGTGTTACGGTCAGCAATCCTGGGGTATTTTTTAATAACGGTTTTAAATTTGATAAACAGGTCAAAGCAGTAGTTCAGTCTAACTTCTACCATCTGAGGTTGATGACTAAAATCATTTGTCTCTACCTCATAGTACCATTGAAAGACTGATTAACTATTTTGTTACTTCTAGACAACTGCAACTCTCTCTGTATTGGGATGGACAACGCTCTTTGTCATCTGCAGCTGGCCTAAAACGTTGCTGTCCGTCTGTTGACCGGTAAAAGCTGACATGACCATATTACTCCCATATTGTTCTTCCTGTAATGGATGCGTGTGCGTTTCAAGATTTTTTTTTTTTTAAGATTTCACTGTCACGTTCTGTGTTTGGGTCGGACCAAAGCGCAGACAAGAGCTTGGCAGCAGCATGTTGAATAAGCCTTCAGCTTTATTCAAACGTTTTTTCAAAAACGAAGCAAAAGCACTGCAGGTACAAAACATAGACGAAATCCAAAAAACTTACATAAGTTGACACTGCAGGCACAAGGTAAGCATAGCACTTAGACGAAGGTAGTAGACAGAGGAACCAACAAAGCACAATGGAACAAAAACAACTAATATACAGAGGGAGACAAAGGCAGGTAATCAAGGGAACTAAGAACAGGTGTGACAAGGAGGCAGGTGAAACAAATACAAAGACTGAGCAAGGGCAAAGTAACTAATAAACAGAAACACAGACCTAAGCCAAACTATAGACCAAGATGAAATAATCAAAGAAGCATAAGAAATCTATAATAACCAAGAACTAAAAGGTAACAGAGAAACTGGAGGAAACCCTGATTACAAAGTAAACAAACCTAAACCAACCCTAAAGAAACAAACTGAGAATGGAGCGGAGGAAACGAGGACTGGAATAAAATTAAACAATAATTAAAGCTAACCTATAAAAGGAGGGAGTAGAAAATAAAGATAAACAAAGCTAAGAGGGACAGAGAATGTAAAAGGAACCAATGTCGAGTAAGAACTAACGAGAAGAGGAAAGCTGATGACGAGGAGTAACAGAATAGAAATTAATAAAATAAGAGTGCAAAGGAACCAATACCAAATCATGAGTATAAGACGAGAGCAAAGCTAAGGAACCAGAGAACTATAATAATAATAATAATAATAATAATAATAATAATAATAATAATAATAATAATAATACCATACAAAGTAATAAGGAAACAACCATAAGGAAACTTAAGGGAGGAAAACAACAAAACACCAGGAGGCGGTAGAGGGAGCAAAACAAACCAAGAAACCTGATACAAAAACCAAAATAGAAACATCTAGACAAAATAAACCATCAAAAGAGACAAAGTCCAAAATGTTACACCGAGACATTTACTTTTGGTTTTTAAATGTTTAGACGGTCAGGCACCTTCTTAGTTTTCAGAACTCAGAGATCAGGTAACCTGCTGCCTTTTGATGTTGTAATGACTCGTTTCATGAGCCGACAAGACACATCTTTCTCCGTTGCGGTTGCAAAACTTTGAAATGGTCTTCCACTCACTGTAAGGATGGTCAACACCTTGAGTAATTTTAAATCATTCAAGGTGTTCATTCAAGGAAGAGACCAGGTCTTCTGTAGCCATAACTTCAGTTTTATTAACAGTGGTTACATTCTGAAACAAACTTAAAATCCCTTTAAACTTGAAGGAAATGTTTAACATTAGTAGATGTTTAATAAATTAAGCCAACACCATGTGTCCCAAAAGAGCACAGCAGTATAACATGACTAATTTATTTCAAACATAAAATCTCTTAACGATTAAAAATTTTAAACTGGCTGAGCATACTAAAAAAATTGGAAAGGAACCATCCCTCCTGAAAGCTCCACCTTGAAGGTTTAGGGTAATCTCTAAAGTATTTTCTGCTCACCCTATGCAGGAAATGGATATGGAGGGGATTAAAAATGGGCCCAGAAACTACCATGGTTCCAGAAAAGATTTGTGAAGCAGAACTTGGCCTACTTGGGTATAATATTTTCTCTCAATAGAAGCATTGCCTAATTTTTTTCAGACCCCTACATGCTGTTGTAGGTGCTACCATGTTCTCACAGCAGAAGATTATGACTTAAATTAGGATTGAGTGATCCCTACTTTTAATAAAGCAGATACTAGAGGTTGGTAGAGTAAAGGTTGGTAGACAGAGCTGGGATGGGGATAGGAAAAGAGGAAAAAACAATTTATGCAAGTATTAATGACAGCAATAAGAGCTTGCTTATCAAGCTGTGCTGGTCTGATTAAGACTGAATGCCCAAAAATGGTCCCCATTGATCTACTGCCAGCGGAGACTCTCTACTCTTTAATTATAGCAACCATCTTATAAATTAGAAATCAATCTTGCGTCCCTCTGTTATATTTGGTCCTTTTCTTTCCATAATGCTTTGCCACTCCCCATCCACTAGTCATTCATACCCAAAAGGCAACTGAGGTATGTAAGACTTTGACTAATTTCAATGCTCTTTTACTTAGCTGGCCATAATCTATAACTTTCAGACCAAGAAAAAGCAGGAACAGTGAAATATTTTCTATTCAGTTTCCAGTGCACCGTTTTTCTCAAAAGTTGGCGACACCTCTAATTTATCTGAATGCCAATGTTATTATTTACCTGTATATCACTTTATACACAATGCAATGTTGTTAGGATTGCAGAAATAACACATTTAATTAGTACTTGTTTCAGAATGCATCTTAGTGTCTCGTATTTTACATTTTCATTAGTGACTAGTGACTCCTTTTTTTCCCTAAAGAAATGAGTGACGTCAGCACTGTGAATACTGCTGTGATGTTTCTAGGTTTCCTGGCCCACATGCAGAACCACACTCGGGACTCTGAAAGTACCAGATAAAGGTTTATTTACATAGGTAAGATAACAAAACTAAACAACTAGGCTGGCTTTGGCGTTTGATGTTCAGCAGTGATTGGAGGAAGGGAGGAGAAGTTAGATGGAGCAGGGGATCAGAACAGGAATGAACCATGTAACCACGGAGTGAAAAATAATGGTTTACTGTTTCAGAGTAGGAAGAGGAAGTTGAGGGGAAGATGATTCAGGTGAAGAGTTGAGAGAGACATCACAGCAAGTATTAGAGTTCCAGAGGGGATTTCAATAAAGTGGAGTGGATGAAGATGTGTGATCCTGAAGGAAATCGGGCAAGCATGTGACAGCTAAAGAAGATGGAGTCGACTGTGCAGGGATTTTCCGAGAGAGATCTGCCATAGGGAATTTTGCTAAGGGGAATCTGGGATTGGCGTGGGAACCCACAAACTTCAACCTGGGAGACAGAGAATTTAAGAAGAGGGAAGCAGGGAGAGATGAATAACGTCCAAAGGACGGCAAAATACTCCAAAGAGTTTCTAACAAGGAAAATACTTGGGCTTGACTCTGCCAAGAAGACCGATCACTGGCTGAAGACTGGTCATCAAACAGCTCCTTAAATCCCCAGCAGCCAGATGAGGGGCTTTGTGATGGTCAATCCAAAACATCACCTTTGTTGTTCTTGATCCCCTTTGTAAATAATTTGGTGGTACACACACCAGTCCCTTCTGCAGTCAAACACCCACACAACATGATGCTGCCACCCCTGTACTTCACAGTTGGGATGGTGTTCTCAGGTTTGCCAGCTTTTACCCTTTTGCTTTAAATGTGATAATAGACACTGTGGCCAATCATTTTAACCTTAGTTTGATCAGATCACAGAACATGTCTGAAATTGTACCCAAGTTCCTAAAAGATTTAAAGTAGCACAGCAGTACAAATCTCATTGGTTCTGACATTGTATGTGGGAGAGTTTGAATTTTTGTTCTCGCTATTGTTGATTCCTCTATGTTTTGCTTTATTGACTCAGCATTTTTTCTAAAATTTTGAGTTAATTCTTTGCACTACAAACTAAGGTTACAGCAAGAGATGTTTTAATGCTTCAAAAACTAAGCACTTTTCTTTAAATGCCAAAGTTCTTAATTTCCAGTGTTATAGCAGTATGCTATTATTTGGTTAGGCCAGGTACTGGTCATTTCACCCTTTTTGGCATTTCATACTTTTGCGCAAACCTTTACGTAGTTTTTTTTGTTTGGTATGTAGTTTTTGGGTAATCAAACACAGTAATCTATCACAGGTTGTTTTCTATCTATTCGTATTAAATGTATATCTGCCTTGGTAATGTTTGGTACCAGCTTTTACAACCAATAACTTAAAATATACAGTACAGACCAAAACTTTGGACACACCTTCTCATTCAAAGAGTTTTCTTTATTTTCATGACTATGAATATTGTAGCTTCACACTGAAGGCATCAAAACTATGAATTAACACATGTGGAATTATATACTGAACAAAAAAGTGTGAAACAACTGAAAATATGTCCTATATTCTAGGTTCTTCAAAGTAGCCACCTTTTGCTTTGATTATTGCTCCGCACACTCTTGGTATTCTGTTGATGAGCTTCAAGAGGTAGTCACCTGAAATGGTTTTCCAACAGTCTTGAAGGAGTTCCCAGAGATGCTTAGCACTTGTTGGCCCTTTTGCCTTCACGCTGCGGTCCAGCACACCCCAAACCATCTCGATTGGGTTCAGGTCCATTGACTGTGGAGGCCAGGTCAACTGGCGCAGCATCCCATCACTCTCCGTCTTGGTCAAATAGCCCTTACACAGCCTGGAGGTGTGTTGGGGGTCATTGTCCTGTTGAAAAATAAATGATGGTCCAACTAAACGCAAACCGGATGGAATAGCATGCCGCTGCAAGATGCTGTGGTAGCCATGCTGGTTCAGTATGCCTTTAATTTTGAATAAATCCCCAACAGTGTCACCAGCAAAGCACCCCCACACCATCACACCTCCTCTTCCATGCTTCATGGTGGGAACCAGGCATGTAGAGTCCATCCGTTCACCTCTTCTGCGCCACACAAAGACATTGTGGTTGGAACCCAAGATCTCAAACTTGGACTCATCAGACCAAAGCACAGATTTCCAATGGTCTAATGTCCATTCCTTGTGTTCTTTTGCCCAAGCAGGTCTCTTCTGCTTGTTGCCTGTCCTCATCAGTGGTTTCCTAGCAGCTATTTTACCATGAAGGCCTGATTCACACAGTCTCCTCTTAACAGTTGTTCTAGAGATGTGTCTGCTGCTAGAACTCTGTGTGGCATTGACCTGTTCTCTAATCTGAGCTGCTGTTAACCTGCGATTTCTGAGGCTGGTGACTCGGATTAACTTATCGTCCGCAGCAGAGGTGACTCTTGGTCTTCCTTTCCTGGGGTGGTCCTTATGTGAGCCAGATTCTTTGTAGCGCTTGATGGTTTTTGCGACTGCACTTGGGGACACTTTCAAAGTTTTCCCAATTGTTCAGAATGACTGACCATCATTTCTTAAAGTAATGATGGCCACTCATTTTTCTTTACTTAGCTGCTTTTTTCTTGCCATAATACACATTCTAACAGTCTATTCAGTAGGACTATCAGCTGTGTACTGAATCCACCTCCTGCACAACACAACTGATGGTCCCAACCCCATTTATAAGGCTTGAAATCCCACTTATTAAACCTGACAGGGCACACCTGTGAAGTGAAAACCATTTCAGGTGACTACCTCTTGAAGCTCATCAACAGAATACCAAGAGTGTGCGGAGCAGTAATCAAAGCAAAAGGTGGCTACTTTGAAGAACCTAGAATATAAGACATATTTTCAGTTGTTTCACACTTTTTTGTTCAGTATATAATTCCACATGTATTAATTCGTAGTTTTGATGCCTTCATTGTGAAGCTACAATATTCATAGTCATGAAAATAAAGACAACTCTTTGAATGAGAAGGTGTGTCCAAACGTTTGGTCTGTACTGTATATTGTCCTTATAGCCTTCTGCAAGGCAATGTGATCATGTGACCTTTTTTTAATGTATTTTTGTTGTGGTACTAGAGGCCTTTATTTTCAACTTTTTTGACAGTAGGCAGACAGGAAGTAGGGGGAGAGAGAGGGGGAAGACATTCGGCAAAGGTCTCCAGGTCCAGGACTCAATCCCGGGACGGCCGCTTCGAGGACTGTAGCCTCTATATATAGGTTGCATGCTCAACCCCTACACCACCAGCGCCTAGCCCAGTGATCATGTGACTTTAATTAACATTATCTGTTAGCATGAAGTTACTCAGCATTGTTTTGTTTTTGATCACTGGTCCTAATCTGTCATATTTCAGAACCACAACAATGGAAAAAGGGATGTTTTTTTTAAATAATGTTTTCAGAAAATGCTAAACAGTTGGGTTATATGTGATACTGGAGTATTTTTATGATTTTTTTAATATTCATATTTCATCAGAAATACTTAGGTCTTAAGAGATATATACTGATGTGCTATGGTTTAGTAGATTGGAGTAGAATGGTTTGTTTATTGGTATGAAGTGGAAGTAAGGAAGGATGAACTGGAAATGCATTGTATGGCGTCACATTCCTGCCAAAAATGAGAGGAGCGTATTAAGCAATCACAACAGTGCATCTTTTAATCAAGAGAGCACATAGCTCTGATCGCGGGCGTGCACCTTTGAACGCAGCAAGGCGAGCAGTAAAACACAACCCCTGCACCCATCTGTTTGTTCTCGCAGAAGAATTACGCTCTCTCGCTCTGTTTAGTGGGTGTATTTGTCAGTTGGGGGCAGAAACTCTTCTGATTGATCTGATTGGCCGGATTTTCACCTCATATCCGGTCGCAGCCGGCACAGGACATTACCTTATAGGAGAAGAAGAAGAGCAGGGAATGTGGCATGGATTCAAAGCGTTGAAGAAAACGATTAATAAATAAGAAGGTAAGGAAAGGAAAAGTTGGTTGTTGATTGCAACACTTTTTTTTTACTAGTGACATTTATCCAAAAAGAAATCAAGATTCTTACAGATGTTAAGAGTGGTGTGAGACTCACTTCCTCTGACATCTCACAAAATGAACTCTAATGCTGTCTTCAACTATATCAAACAACAATGTCAATAAAACGGTTATTATAATCAGCATCCAGAGTTTAGAGGAAACCTCCTCTCAGAGACATACTGTTAGTGTTGAGATTTTAACATCTACAATTAGAAATTGTCTCAGGCTAATTAATTTAACATATCTATAGCTAACCGATTGCTAATAAAGTAATCAATAATCATTCAGGAATCTTTACTGTCATTATGAGACCATAATAAAATGTTGTTGAGACATCCGGCTCAGAATGCAACATAGGATACAGTCAGAGATTTAAAACACTTAGAAAACACATAGAAAATAAAGAAAAATAAGTATCCTTAGAGGACACCCTTAAAAAATATAAATAAAATAAATGTCACCAGCAAAAAAGTATTGCAATCAACAACCAACTTTTCCTTTCCTTACCTTCTTATTTATTCCTCGTTTTCTTCAACGCTTTGAATCCACGCCACATTCCCTGCTCTTCTTCTTCTCCTATAAGGCAATGTCCTGTGCCGGCTGTGACCGGATATGAGGTGAAAATACGGCCAATCAGATTAATCAGAAGAGTTTCTGCCCCCAACTGACAAATACGCCCACTAAACAGAGCGAGAGAGCGTAATTGTTCTGTGAGAATAAACAGATGGGTGCAGGGGGCGTGTTTTACCACTCCCAGTGCCACGTTCAAAGGCTCTCGAATAAAAGTGCACGCCCGCAACCAGAGCATTTCTTGATTAAAAGATGCGCTGTTGTGATTGCTTAATACGCTCCTCGGATTTTTGGCAGGAATGTGACGCCATACATATATGTACAAAGTCTGTCTGAGGGAAAGCTGGGCTTTGGCTGAGCAGTTCACATCTCACACACAGACAGGAAGCTACAGCGACTAACACAGAATTTATTTTACTGCCCTTTACTGTGAACTGTGATAACTGTAAATGTAATTTTCTGCATTCCATTTTGCTTGCTGAATTTTGAGATTATTTGCACATTTTCCCACCTCAGATATCATAATGTCCAAAGGGGCAATTAATGTGATAACAGAGGATAACCCAGTGGTTGTTGAACTGTAATCTGTATTTTGGTTTTGTGCATGTGAACATATTATAAAGTAACAATAACTATTCACTTTTTTAGTATCTTACTAATTCAGAATAAAAAGTGAAACCTCACTGATTTGCATTAGCATTATACTATTTTTGACTGTGGAATGAACATTTGGACCTCTGTGTGCCTGGAATGCTAAAGACATCTTTTGCCTGCATGTGTGAGTACTCTCTTGTGTGCTCATATAGTAATGTCTGCAAACAGGCAGAACAGCTGTCAGGCTGTGCCAAGCCAAGTGGTCAGATGTTTCACAGCAGTAGATATAGGTTAGTGTACTGATGCAGATGGACTCAATGTAAATAATTCTGTGTTTCAGATTTAAAACCATAAAGGTAATGTTATGTTTTTTCAGCAGACTGGTTCTAATAAATTGTTTTTTGTCACTTTTTGACACTTTTTGTACCATATATTCACAAGCTAAAAGAAAAGTTATAGTTTGTTTAAAATCTAAGCTGTAACAAAGTTGAGCGAAAACAATTTTACCCACTGTGATATTCTGTTAATGAGGCATTTTAAAAGTCCAGATTCATTAATTTTGTTTAAGTGTCAGCTTTTGTGGATGGCTAAGGTAATGCTGGTCCACCTGGTGCTAAATTATTCCCGTTTTATCTCAGAAAGCTTAGTAAATTTATGTTGCGCCATGTTGGAAACGTGTGACTGGTAATTCAGTCCAATGTAAACACAGCAAGATGTTTTTTCACAACATACTAACTTTATATAAGATATGAAAATATTTGCTGTTCAGGCAATTTCATCTCAGCTGGAAATAATTCAAAAGAAGCAGTGTGTGTTACTTTAATAAAACATGACTGAGTGGCCCCAAGACACTGACATTTATTGAGTTTGGTCCATTTCTCTTCTTGAAAGTGAGGATAGGGTTAGAGTTGTGATGTGTCCTGAACACACCCATTTTGCAGCTAAAACAGTGCTGGTTGTTGTGTTTTTACACGCGAGAAGTATTTGACACTTCGTTTGCAAGCACTGCATCATTTATCTGTGTTTTTGACAAAATTGGCTCTCAGCATTATTTACATGAGGATAGAAGAGAACACACAATTTAGACTGTTACTTTATGAGGGTTTCAGTCAAACCAAACCAGATTGTTACATACACAATATAAAAATGACAAAGTTATTTTCTGCTCTGTCTGACATTAAATTAGATTAAACTTTTTCTGTTTCAGATCAGTTAGGATTGTCAAAAATATTTCTATTAACTAAATGCCAGAAAAATGGAGAGTAAGAATTATTTTATATGATTTCTTTTTAACTTTCTTCAAATTTAGAAATTTGCCTGCATTTCTTTAATATTTGGTAGAATGCCCTATAAACCGTTAGACTTGGTAAAATCATTTTGGCCATCCTTTCACAATCACTTATTATAATAGTTTGTTTTAACTTTGACTCACGTCTCGTGACAGAATTGATGTGACCAAGTCAAACGAGTCAAGTTTGTTGACTCCTTTGCTTGCACGCATGAATTTTCTATGGAATTTAGCTCGGGGGTTTGCGATGGTCAATCCAAAACATCACCTTTGTTGTTCTTGATCCCCTTGGTAAATAATTTGGCAGTACGCACACCAGTCCCTTCTGCAGCCAAACACCCGCACAACATGATGCTGTACCCCTGTACTTCACAGTTGGGATGGTGTTCTCAGGCTTGCCAGCTTTTACCCTTTTCCTTTAAATTTAAAAATGGACACTGTGGCCAAACATTTTAACTATTGTTTCATCAGATCACAGAACATGTCTGAAATTGTACCTGAGTTCCTGAAAGATTTTGAAATAAGATTTTAAGTAGCACCAGACTACTGATAGTTTTAGTTAACATTATGTATCTCCTGGGTTACTGTATGATTCTTGTAACACAACAGCCTCGGGTTTAAAAAGGAAACTCTGCCTTGTTTTATTCAGCTGTTCGTTTTTTCACAAGTTCATTTATAGCTCTGTCATGCCTTGACTGTATTTCTTCTGATATGATCTTAGTCTGTCTCCTACTTTTATGTCAGGTATCTGTGAATTACCCTTGATTGGCCCTGCTTGAGACCATAAGACCTGTAATCTTTCGACTGACATTGATGTTTATACCAATAATTATTTTAGGCCTGAAAGAATATGTTTTGTGTGGCTTGCTGGGTTTACTGAAAATACAATATTTTGGTCTTTTGGTTTGGTTAATATAATTTAGTCAGGGTTGTGTAAATTAGAGAAGAATACGGGTTTGTAAGGTTGCCAGGTGTCTTAAGGGAGGATTCTTTCTAGTCTTTCTGACACAGACTGAAAAAAAAAAAAGGCTTTGATCTTGTACATATGGCTGACAGCATGTTTCTTATTACTCCTTTTCTGGTTTATATTAGATAAGCCATGTGGAGAAGGTGGGACAGAAGTACAGTTATTCAACAATGTTGTGGTCATACAGGGTCTTGGTTTGTCTTGTAGGTAGTTTCAAATCTGGCATACTATTGATTATTTGTGTTTATGAAGAGGTGCAAACATGTCTTTATGTAGGAATACATTTGTATAAAGTATTGTTTATGGCATGAGTAATTTATAAATGATTTTTCATTTCACAGTCCTTTGTGTAGGATTTGGGTTTTTTGACAAGTATTTCAGATTGACAGGGAATTGAGGTTGAGAGGAGGAATGTAGAACAATAGTGTAGTATTTATTCTACATGCTTTCTCTCCCAGGAATCCAGCTTTCTTCTGCAGCTTGCATTTAGATAATATTATGACTGCTAAGCTTTTATGTTTCAAAGTTCATATTTTAAACATCTCTAGTGTTTAAAACACAAGTATAAAAACTCCAGTTGATCAGAATGGAAAAAATTTTAGGATATAAGATATATGAGTGACAAGTGCTCCTAACAATCAAACAACAAACAAATGGTCAGGACAGCTTATTGGATTTCAGAAGTTACATCAGGTAAGGATGCTAGAAACACTCTTTCAAACTCACCTCACTTTTAAACCCAATATAACCACACATACAAGTAAGAAGAACGTCTAGGGCACTGTCAGCCTATTTCTTAATATAATGTCTTCAATCAAGAAATGAATCCATCTTCAAAACCATACCATTTTATTCAGTGCCTTCATAAAGGATGCATTATTTCACATTTAGTCACATTACAACCACAAACCTTACCACATTTAATAAAATCGTAAATGATATATCAATGCAGAGGCATTACACAACTAAAAACTAAACTAAATTTGGTGTTTGCTTAAACAAAACTCTTATGAGAGCATTCTCATGAGAGCAAATATCATTTTCAAGTTTGCTCCAACCAGACTCAAAAAACATGTAGGGATAGATGTCCCCGATGAGTACAACAACTGCAGACATGTTATACTGTTTCAAGACCAAAATAGGATAACCATTTTTTATCACTAGTGGCTAAAAGCTTTGCTCCAATACCACCCTTTTCCCAATTAACAGTCTTTTCAAACTTCCTGGAGCAGTTAAGGCAATGAGACATTTTTAAAAATTAGAAAATAGCCAAGAATAATCAAGTTCTGGTTATGTTAATTGGGAACATCAAACAAGATAGTATCATGGCCTGTAACTACAGCACTTATTAATTTATTAATTAATTGTTCTTCAATTTGAGCAATTATTTTATGCTCAAGCATGGTTAATGTTTAAGTAAATTCTTTCTATTACACAACACCCAGATTAAGAGATGCAATTTTGACACTTAGAGTCCAAAATGGCATGTATGTCTTACTTGTGCTAAGGGTCTCACACCCCTCTAAGATAGCTACAGGTTGTTATTCTCTGCATTAAAAAATTAATGTTTATTTTGTTTAGTGTGCTTGCTGAGCTTAAATACTTCCCTCAATAACTCTTTTCATTGTCCGATGAGCTAACTCCTCCCTCCTACTTCCCTATGTCTAAAGGGATTGCTCAAACCAGCTCTCCATCCAACGGGTCCGGACTTCCCCAAACCTGAAAGTTCTTACTAAGCAGGTTTACTGAAAGTTCTGTTTCAGCTGGTGTTGGGAAATGACTCGCCTAGCCTCTGACAGCCTTCATCCAAAAGTCTCGCCCTTCTTCAACTGTAGGTCTGGACGACTGAGTAGCCTCTCGCAGTCATCCACACCTTCGACAGTCACTTTTGTTCACGGCTGCTCATTCCCTAATTTACAACTGGCACTTGGTATATGAGCTAGGTTAATTTTAGTAGCTCAGCATGAGTCCCAAGGGCGCTGTTTTAACAAACTTGTCTAAGGCAACCTATAAAAACCTCCTAAAATGTCTTAGAACCAGGCAACAAGACTTTTTACCACCAATGAAAAACCAACAATACGGTGACTCAAATAATTGAATGTCGACGATTTAACTAGAATTTATATGCTTTCTTTAATTAGTAATGCTTTTGCAGGGGTCAGTAACAGCTTAAATTCGGCAACACAAAATAATTTCAATAATAGAAAGATTCTTCTGGTAACAACAAGTGGTTTCTTGAAGGGAATACGACTTAATCTTCAGTTTTCTTCCTTTAAGTGGCAGGCACTGATGCTCCAGGCTTCAATGGTTAAACAGGATCTTTGTTGTAATTTGTCTCCGAAGACAGTAGTTTCCAGAGGCTGAAGAGTTGAAGGAAACCCGGAGACATACATGAGATTGATTCAGGCCTTCCAGAAGCCTGAAACTTGGAGCAATCAGCTGTTCACCGATCAAGTTCACTTCTGTCATCTTGCAATAGCTTTTTCTTTCTTGATTTAATTCGGTGCATCTTTTCATGACGTTTGTTCTGTGATTATGCATTTTATTGATTAGTGGACATCCTTTCCCCTGTGGAGTTGTATATTTCTTCTAATTCTAATGTAAGCCTTTTGGCATAAGAAATAAAAAGAGAAGATATTACATTATGTGGAGAAAAATATGATTTTCAAATTACTTGCAGATGGAGATTGCAGTACTCCTTTGAAAGCCAATTAAAAAATAAAAACAAATTATCCCTTGGAGCAATGAAACATAAATCTTGGTTTGGAAAAGTAAGGCAACATGTGAAAAGATTTTTTTCTGTGGAAAATCACCTGCGCTTGCTCATGTTTAAGCATCGAGGATGGCCTGCATCATATGAGATCGGCACAATTAAGTGTTTGATTATGTGTGAGGAACAGGATGCTTGTGACAGAACTGTCTCTTCACTGCTGTTTTTCTACATGGCTGTTGCAGGTAAGAATCCAAGTCAACTCCCCTCTTTAATAAATGGGCAGAGTCTCGACAGTACCATCCTGACCAAGAAAAAGCCGTGCCCATGTAAATACTGGTAAAGTGCCCCTAATAGCTTTACTTCAACTTAAAAAAAACAAGATGCAGTTTAGCAGACCTGTAAAAGATCAGTATCTGATAGGTCATCTGTGATAGAGTTTCACAGCAGCAGATGGCAGTGCCAGCAGGCCAGGATGGTGCCAGGAGGTTACGCAATGGAATGATTCTTGTAAGACCTGACTGGAACGCTGCATGACACATGCATGTGCTGAAACACACCTCCCACACACTCTTCTGTCTGAAAGTGCATTCAACCCTAAGTAATTCTGATGGTCTGCTAAGTTGTTTAACTTGCCAATTTACTGAATCATTCTTTCCATTCTTATTTTCATAAATCACAGTATAACCTTCACAGTGTCATGGTCAGGTGACTGACAGTTCGAACCGTTTCAGGAAGCTCAGAGTGAAGTGGCACCCCTTCTCTGGCAAGGCAATGGAAACAGATGGATATATAGCTTCCCTATGGTCTGGTCTCCATTTCCTGGTCATCTCTGGGGCACGTGCGTCTGCCAGTAGGATGTGGGTCAGATGGACAGTTATCTTTATCTAGATTGTTGCCAGGAAAACCTCCTTACTTTATGACACAAAACAGTCATCCTCTGGTTTGCTGAGGAAAAAAAAAGAACATCATCTCTGATATTATGTCCTATACAAATTTCTATAGAAATTTATTTCTCTGTCTCTTACCATCTGGTAATTTTCACTCCACAAGATCAAACACTGTAACTATGATATTCTTAGCTGTGTTTCAGGTTTTTGGAGTTACAATCCAAGTCTGGTATCTAAATTAAAATTATACAATGGCTAATTACCAATGTCATGGTTCACACAGAACTGCAAAATTATTTGTCACACATTGCCAAAGCTCAAAGTCTTTCAATGGATGACAGGGAAGGTTCCTTTGTGACTGTAAGTCTTCCCAGGTGGTAAGGAGCATAAAGTAAAACAATGCTGCCCCTCCCCCTCCTGATGCTGTGTACTGCTGTTAAGCTGGCTGTAAGAAATTTACTACAACTGTCCCTCAAATACAAAAAACAAAAAACGTTACTGTTTGAAAATATTTTCAGTTGCAGAAAGACAAATATACATGGTGTGGAAGCCAAGGGATCACCACACAAGGTGGCTGGTTTAAAATTACAGTTGGCAAGCAGCATTTCTGTTAAGCAGCTGACTGCAGGCTTAATACCCAAGCAGAAAAACCCAACAAATTAACTATGATCATTTATACTCCCAATGTTACTCTATTAAGTGCAAAACTGCAAAAAAGTATAATGTTTTGCACAACACGCTTGAAAAGTACAGCTTAATTTAACAATTCTTCTTATAACTTTGGTTAAGTTTATGTGTCAAAATCATAAAATAAAATACTTAACTTATAAAATAACATTTTAAAAGTTCAGTATTTAATGTTAATAGAACTGCAACAATACAGGTCCTTCTCAAAATATTAGCATATTGTGATAAAGTTCATTATTTTCCATAATGTCATGATGAAAATTTAACATTCATATATTTTAGATTCATTGCACACTAACTGAAATATTTCAGGTCTTTTATTGTCTTAATACGGATGATTTTGGCATACAGCTCATGAAAACCCAAAATTCCTATCTCACAAAATTAGCATATCATTAAAAGGGTCTCTAAACAAGCTATGAACCTAATCATCTGAATCAACGAGTTAACTCTAAACACCTGCAAAAGATTCCTGGGGCCTTTAAAACTCCCAGCCTGGTTCATCACTCAAAACCCCAATCATGGGTAAGACTGCCGACCTGACTGCTGTCCAGAAGGCCACTATTGAGACCCTCAAGCAAGAGGGTAAGACACAGAAAGAAATTTCTGTACGAATAGGCTGTTTCCAGAGTGCTGTATCAAGGCACCTCAGTGGGAAGTCTGTGGGAAGGAAAAAGTGTGGCAGAAAACGCTGCACAACGAGAAGAGGTGACCGGACCCTGAGGAAGATTGTGGAGAAGGGCCGATTCCAGACCTTGGGGGACCTGCGGAAGCAGTGGACTGAGTCTGGAGTAGAAACATCCAGAGCCACCGTGCACAGGTGTGTGCAGGAAATGGGCTACAGGTGCCGCATTCCCCAGACCTGGGCTACAGAGAAGCAGCACTGGACTGTTGCTCAGTGGTCCAAAGTACTTTTTTCAGATGAAAGCAAATTCTGCATGTCATTCAGAAATCAAGGTGCCAGAGTCTGGAGGAAGACTGGGGAGAAGGAAATGCCAAAATGCCAGAAGTCCAGTGTCAAGTACCCACAGTCAGTGATGGTCTGGGGTGCCGTGTCAGCTGCTGGTGTTGGTCCACTGTGTTTTATCAAGGGCAGGGTCAATGCAGCTAGCTATCAGGAGATTTTGGAGCACTTCATGCTTCCATCTGCTGAAAAGCTTTATGGAGATGAAGATTTCATTTTTCAGCACGACCAGGCACCTGCTCACAGTGCCAAAACCACTGGTAAATGGTTTACTGACCATGGTATCACTGTGCTCAATTGGCCTGCCAACTCTCCTGACCTGAACCCCATAGAGAATCTGTGGGATATTGTGAAGAGAACGTTGAGAGACTCAAGACCCAACACTCTGGATGAGCTAAAGGCGCTATCGAAGCATCCTGGGCCTCCATAAGACCTCAGCAGTGCCACAGGCTGATTGCCTCCATGCCACGCCGCATTGAAGCAGTCACTTCTGCAAAAGGATTCCCAACCAAGTATTGAGTGCATAACTGTACATGATTATTTGAAGATTGACGTTTTTTGTATTAAAAACACTTTTCTTTTATTGGTCGGATGAAATATGCTAATTTTGTGAGATAGGAATTTTGGGTTTTCATGAGCTGTATGCCAACATCATCTGTATTAAGACAATAAAATACCTGAAATATTTCAGTTAGTGTGCAATGAATCTAAAATATATGAATGTTAAATTTTCATCATGACATTATGGAAAATAATGAACTTTATCACAATATGCTAATATTTTGAGAAGGACCTGTATTTTCATTCTAGGTTTTCATACCATTAGAACTTCATACTGATCCATGCCAACAGCCAATAACATTTGTTTTGTAGCTGAAATGCTTTTAATTAAACATTTAGCCTTTTTTGGTTACATTGTTGAAAAAGATATACTACTGTAATTTTCCATATAACTTCAGTTGTATATATTTTCAAAAGATTGATAATAAACCTCATAATTAAATCACACTGAAGTCACAAAAGTCTCAGAGTGACTGTTTCATGTTTATATTCACATTCTTGTCAGGCCTGCTACATCTGAGCAACATCTACCAATGAAATGATTTCCAAGTGTAATTTAACAAGCAGTGTTGCCAACTAAGAGACTTTATCATCATATTTAGTAGATATTCAGTATGCCCTGGCAGCAATAATGACAAATAATGCGACTTTTCCAGGTTTTAACTGACACTTTTGTAGAATATGATTTTAAAAAAATCATTCTTACTCTTCTAAGAAGGAAGTGCTGTTAATGGAAAATGTATACCAAAAAAAGTTTAAAGATTATCATTGTAAATTTTCATGTTAGACTGTGTCATGTTGCAGCCACCCTGAAAGGACCATACGTTTAAAGGCAAACCAGACCTGAGAAAACTACACTAAAATGATAATAATCAAAAACAAACAAACCAAGGTCCATATATGCTTTATGGCTGTTAGAGGTTGAAAGTTCAACAAAATAAATATAAAGAATAAAGCAACTTTGAGTAATCCGGGTAGCCTTCCTGTTGTCTGCAGGAGTTCCTGGTGGCTCCTCTGTATAGCTGCACAATATATTGAATTGCAGTCGTCATCACAATGTCAGTGTGTGCAATATTGTAATAGCCAAAGGCTGCTTGGATGCAATATTTGGCAGGATACTATGTTTAGTTTAGTTTAGTTTTGTTACACTTTATCTAAAGGGTGTAATTGTTTAATTAACATGAATGGCCATCTGCGTGTATTTCAATGTTATTGGAATGGAGGAGCAGCAATAAGTGAGTAAAAGCACCCTAAATATGTTTAGAGCTAAAAGATAATTGATATTATTTTGTATACAATCTAGACTGATAATCTAAATAAACCAAAAGGAGACAATGGAAATTAAGCGATTTATTTCTGTGAACTCATTTATTATAAACAAATAATTATATTATATAATTAAATTTACATCTCGCTATTATTGTGAGGGGATCAACAAGTGGCATTTTCCCGAATGAACAATTTATAAGCAATCTGGAGGTGAATGGCCTTGCTCCAGCCGAAGGGGACAACTGTTCGAGGACTCGGCATCTGTGAATACTTTGAGATGAGAGAGGGGAACATGGCAGGTCCCACTGCTCATTATAGTATCGAACAATGCATGTTTTCACAAGTCTCCAAAAGTCTTCAATAACAGGAGGAAATGTTGTTGGTAGTCACTTGATAGTGACAAGGATGCCAAGTTGGTTACAGTGGGCAATCTCTACAGCCTCTTACTATGTGTTTAAACTTTACAGTTATCTTTAAAGTTAAGTTAAACTTTTTAAAACATGACCTCCCTCTACCAATGCAACACTATGAATCTGTATCAGTAGACTGAGCCAAGCATCCAAGAATGACTATAGAATCGGGTCCGAATTCGATTTGCCATCATATCCATCCCATCTCTCTTTCCTGAGGCTATTTACAAATGTAATAAACATTTGAGTTTGACATGAGGGTGTGATGGGAACCACTGAAAGTGTTTGGTCATTGGAAAAATTACAGCTTTTCAGATCCTGCCAAACATAAAGGCACTTCAACTGAAGTACTCAGTGATGGTAATCAAGTCTTCTCTTCAAGTTCTGAATCGTCTGGTCAAGTTAATTTCCTGTCCCTTGTTATACTATTACTTTGTAAAAATGAGCTCATGGCTCCAGGTATTGCCAAGTACAGGACAGGTCATTTTTAGCCACACCTTAAGAAGGCATAGCCATTGCTTTTTATGATGCCACTGGGCCCTATTTGTTTGTAGAATTGCTGATGCAGGATATAGAGAGCCATTGGCATTAGTTTAATAGATTTATTTTCTCAAATATTTTGCCAAAACCATCCATTAAAAACAGCCTGTTTTTAAATAAAACGGAAAAATAGGCTGAGTGTCTTATAAAGGTGCATTCACATTGAAAGGCACAGTTCATTGGGACTTGTGTAAAACAGTACTCTGGTACTTTATCAAATTTTCAGTAGATATTCATTGTCTTTCTCTTGTACCTTGTTTCTCTGATGTTGAGGATGCTTTTAAAACAGACAGGAAACGTTAATGCAGCCCTGTTGTTTTTGATTATCAGGTGATTTCAACAACACAGGGGAGAATCATGCCTGAAATATTAATCAAACAAATTCAAAACACTAGCAGGTGAGATAAAAAGTAATGCTCTATACGTTGATAAGATTAAACTAATTTGCCTTTCAGCTTAATGATCAAACTTTTTTCTTCCATTTTATTTTGTTTATTTGGCAGAACACCCTTGCCGCTTTGTTCTTTTCCTCTCTGTTTTAAGCTCAGAGACACCTGCCAGAAACATCACTATTTGTGCTGGTGAATGTGTATTTTGTTGTGTTCTGTGGTGTGCAGGTACTTTGTGCCCTAATGTTACTCACAGTGGATCCAAAGAAGTGTAGAAAGCCCCGGGCCCATCAATAGTTGAGTAGTAGCATGGTTGTGTGTGTCTATAATGAGGCATACCACATCGCTTCATCAATATTACATGCTGGCTTTAGGCCAAGTGGTGAGCTCTGTGGTATGTTCTGGTATAAAGTATAAGAGCCTGTATGTGGGTATGAATGTTATGCATACAGTGTAATGAGAATTTTGCAGAACTTTAGTTCAGACCTCTTGCAGATGTGCAAATACACCACCATGCAGGAATTACGTCTCATCTTGATTGTTTGATCTTTGGCTTTTAGCATTTCTGACCTGATCGCTTCCCTTTTAGTTACTCTTCTTAAAATTAGATATTTATATATTCATAGTATTTAGAAAGATCAGACATTTAAAATACCATCTTTGGCCCTCTTTGTGCAGCTGAAATAGTAATAAAACTGTTAAAATAAGGAATTGTTCAGTTTTTTTCCACAAATAAAATTGCAGAATACACAAGAAAACAGATTGTGTGAATAAATACCGCAATATCAAAACATATTTCAGCTTATCAGAATTCATACAATTATTTATCTCAGAACTGATAGCAAATTTTTTGTGTGTTTGTGTATTTGTGTAGTTGATTTGCAAACCAGAGTTGCAGTACTATGCAGGAAATGTCTTAAATTCAGTCCAGATGTCTGCCTGAGCTGCTGAAAACCCCGACGCTTGTGTTGTTTACACACGAATAAAGAGTAAACTGTGTGAACAAAGACATTCTCTAAAACACTGAACCATAATGCTATCTGAATGAGACTGTTGGTAGTAAATTTCACCCCTATTCCTCCCTCGTGGCTCCTCATACCCTTCGGCCAAAGCGAACAGCTCTCAAAAAGGGAAGTATGGATGAGAATGTTAACGGCTAACATCAAAGGCCTTCTTCCAGTGTGTGTGTGTGTGAGAGAGAGAGAGAGAGAAAGTGTAAAGTACCCCCACAGGTGATTTGATCTGATCTTATCACATCTGATTGGCTCATCTATCTGATGCGTTACACAGGCAAGTGGGAAAGTGTGGTGGAGAGGGGGTAGGGATTGTTGGAGACCAGGCTAAATAATTTAGATCTTGGATTTGTATTGATCAGGTAGCACAGCTCCACAGGCCACTCCGCTACCTCGTCTCTCACCATCCCTTTTCAACCATGCTGTTGTTTTTCAATGGTAGCCTTGTGCCCCTAGCTTTACCATTTCCTTTTTTAATCCCCCACCCTTCCTCCCTCTCTCCAACCCCCATTTCTACAACTTGCTCGCCAGCACACCATCAGGTGCACCTCTGCAATGAAGCAGAGTTTGCAAGGGGAAATAATTCCTTCATTTACCTGTGGAAGAACATTATGAGCATGGGCTGAAGGGACACTTTTTTATTATTATTCACAGTATCTATTTAGAGTAATGGAGGGTGTGTAACCTTGATGACGCAGGTCAGTGGAATTGCAGAAATGAGCATTTTGAGTCTACTGTGGCTGCTGCAAGTTTAATGCATTACTCCATTAAATACTGTACAATGTCATGGCCTTGGATCAATACTGCAGAATGTAATTACTAATAAAACATGTCTCAACATAACATTTAATGGATTTGTTGAATATGTAATGTGCCTGGAGGGGAAAACTCCATAAATGAAAGCACATGTACGTGTAGTATAATATAAACATGAAAGTTACTCATGTTCTCGCAGTTTGTGGTTGATGCAGTGACACAGGTGCACTTACAAAGAAGTAATAAGATATTACTTTTGTTGTTTTTATTTAAGCTTCTTTATTACATTTTTCTATATTATATATTTTAAGCTTCTTTCAATATACAGTTTCTTTTTCAAGCTTCTCAGGGAGATATTATTTTAACAGACCTGCTCTTCCCATTTCTTTTGTATTTGTTCCATTTTTCCAGCATTGTATTTTACTTCCAAACACTGGGAGAACATGGTTGGGAAGTCTAATTTGCATGGATTTGCAAAGCAGCCATATCTCTATCAAATTTAGTTGTGTTACAACCACAAATATTAATGTGTTTCATTGGGATTTTATATGATAGACCAGCACAAAGCAGTGGATAGTTGTGAAATGGATGGAAAATGATACAAGGTTTAAATTTTGTGAATGAATATTACTGTACAACATAATGGTGCATAAGTCTTTTGGAGTATGTCTCTACCAGGTTTGAACATGTAGAGATTGAAATATGTTGTTTGTTTGGTGCTACTGTGAACATAAATTTTCAAGTTCACACATGCTTTTTTTGGTGTGAACTTTGACTGGGCCAGTCAAACATGAATATGCTTTCATTTAAACTATCCCATTGTAGCTCTGGTTGTATGATTAGGGCCATTGCTGGAAGAACACTCCGTGCTGCCAAAGTCTATTGCAGCTTCTGAAAATGTTTTCTTCCAACATGAGCCTGTATTTAGCTCAGTTCCAACTGGAATAGGCAAAATATGTCGGTCTCTTGATGTGCAAATCTGACAGAAACAATACTCCAAAAGACCGAATCAAAACGCTTTTTTAGATTCTGATTTGTAAAAATAATAATAAATAAAAACTATGCATCCTTTTCCATGCACTTCACAATTATGAACTTCTTTGTGTTGGTCTATCCCATAAAATCCTAATAAAATATGTTAATCTTCATGGTTGGTTCAAGGAATATAGTGCATACTTTGGCAAGGCATTATATACTTAAAATAAATTTGATGCTCAATAATTTGAATAGAAGATTGAGGTAGCACCCAACATAGATATGTTAGCTGCATGTTTAGGATCTAGTTGAGTTTAGGGTGTGTAAAGTAAATGTTGAGTTTTAAATCTGACTTATGTGTTTACGGTGGGGAGAGCAGAGCACAAAATGTCTGGATGGAAAAAGACTGTGATGTGAATTATTGAGGTTTTGATATGGCTGAGAGCCTGCGAGAGAGGGAGATGGCCTGAACTGTGCTCCTTAGACAGGGTGTAACACATCCAATGTACACAGAATCATGGAGAACACACATTCAAACACACACACACCTAAATGCTGGCCGTCTTGTATGAGGACATGTTCAAGGGAGACACCCAGTCAGACAAACAGGCTGTTGGAAGGGGCCACACAGGGTCGGCTCTGCCCAGATTCTCACCATGAAAACACACCAAGAACCAGAAGAATGAACGCCCTGGGACAAAACCGATTACGTTTCTATTCCTACGAAAAACACATTAACGCTGCAAAGTGTCTGCTAATTCTCTTCATTACTTTCCAGGGAACAAGGGGATTCCAGGGTCAGAAAATAACAAGTCCTCCATCTTTCATTGGAGCAAAGCGTTTTAGTCATCTGTGTGCAGAGCTGTTTTTTGGAGGTGGAGCTTCTTCTGCTATGAGCTGCAGACTTTTCCCCTGTGCTCTGTACTGTCTGACTGGAAACGGCCCAGACAGTACAGGGAAACAATCTTTTTCTGGTGTTAAAGCTGCCTCTGTGGGCTTGTCACTCTAGGCTGTTGTTTACCAGACAAATCAATAGTTAACTTACTGCTGGATACGCTAAGCAATAGATGCGTTCAGCTTGATAACAGAGATCTGGCACTTTTCATGGTCTTCCGCTCTCAGTTACAACCTGTGATGAGAGCAGGGCTAGAAAAGCTATCAGGGTTACATATGATTAGCCCATCACTTTTCTCTAAGGTGTA
Source organism: Girardinichthys multiradiatus (assembly GCF_021462225.1). NCBI lineage: Eukaryota > Metazoa > Chordata > Actinopteri > Cyprinodontiformes > Goodeidae > Girardinichthys > Girardinichthys multiradiatus. The sequence continues at coordinate 22,070,298 of NC_061795.1, read as the reverse complement.
AAAGGGTGTCAGTAGGAACAAGCCTTGTTAAAAGTGGGGTCATTTGTGCAGGTTGAGACTGTTGCAAGTGAGTCATTCAGACTACAAGTCTGTGCCAGTCAACCCAGATGCAGCAGTAAATTACTAGTTTTATTCTACAGTTTCATCTCAGTAAATTTGAAAATTATTGATAGTTATTTGGTAACTTAACAATCCAGTGATTTAACTATCCAGTAATTCAGTTCAAAAGTGGACATCATTAGTGATATATTAGCATTACTTTCTGTTAATTGTGATGCTTATAGCTTACAACTAAAGAAGACACAAAGGTCAGTATCTCAGAAAATTTCAATATTACACTAGACCAATAAGAACGTTTTATATAGAAATGTTACACGAAGTGATCTAAAATTTCCTGGTAGGCACCTGTACTGACTTTGGACTTGACAGACTAAAGTGGACCAACACCAGCAGATTTGGTGGCTGCTCAAAGTATTCCTGACTGTGAAAACTTCACACTCGACCTCAAGCAACTTGGATTCTTACCTCAACACTCTTCCTCTAGTTTCTTGGACCTGGTTTTTCCCAATTAAATGCCCAATTTTGCCTGAAAAAAGGACCACTGAGCACTGACTGTTCACAGAACATAAGCATATTATTCAAAAGTTGGGTGAAAGGAGAAAGTCTGGTAGAACAAGGTGCATAAGCAGCAAGGATTTTTCACTGTATCCTGTAGAAGACTGAAGCAATAAAAGACTTATTAAAATACGTTTTTAAGACAGAAATATTAGCATACTAAAAAAGTATATTCATTGACTGTGTGCTATATGATCTCCATACCTGGTCCAGGTTTCATTTGCATGAATTACCTCAACAATACAACATTGCATTTAGACTATCAGTCCAAGGCAATTCTGAGATTTTAAGAAAGCACAGACTGCTCTTACAACTGAGAACCAATCCTATCTTGTCCTTCTTTATTAACGTGCCTTGTCCAGCACTCAAAATTGTTGTCTGAGTCTGAGAAGATTGTAGAATTTCCTGTAACATGTTCTGCCACATCTGCACAATCTCCACACTTCTTGCAAAGTGTTTGGTGTTTATATAGTCCACTTTATATGGGCTGTGATTGTTGTGGTAATTAGTAACACAATCATATTATGCTCTGATCTGCATAAACAGCCAGACTTACTGTTGATGTTCATGTGCACATCACATTGACTAATTAGCTGCATAGCTGGTAAATGAGGCGTAAATGTGTGGCGTCTAACACTTAATCAACAGCTTACCTCTTTGTCCTTCTATGAGGTATCGAGGTGTGTTAATTACAAATGGACTGTTTAAAATATATTTAATTATTTACCATAAAAATCTTCTTCCTTTCTGTCTCCTCAGTCACCATCTCTACCAGTGTGCCCTTTGATGGTCTGCTGGTGACTGGGCTCTACACATCCACGCCAGTCCAGTCTGCTCCCATTCCTGCTCCGGCAGCTTTTGGCTTTGGTAAGTTACATCCACATTCATGGAAGAAGGCTCTTGTTGCTTATTGGAGAAAATAAAAATATAACACTTTAAATACAGAGAAAGAAGTTTCAAAATGAGCATGGTCCACATGCTTATTTTGTTTCTAGAATGGGCATTAAACCATATCCCCACTTTCTTAATGGCAGGGAGTGATCAATAGCGAGTGGGGATGATATAACCAAAAGATTTGCCAAATGCATTTGTTGTGCATGTTTTGAAGGAAATACTCAAACTGAATATGGGATAAATGTAAATGGAACATAAACAAGGGAGCCGAATAGAAAAGTCTCTCAGAGAAAAATTTAAAAGAAATTACGGTTATGTGAACTTGTCAGAAAATGTTTTCCGGCCAGTTGGGACTGAAATTGGTTTTCCACAAACGAAAAGCATAACACCTGTTTTCACAAGACAATTTAAAGGATATAAAGTATTGTCTCTGTGCAAACAATTTCCTGCATCCATTATTTCCTTCTTCTTCTATCAGTGGGTGCACCACTTCCTTTGGTCTTAGTTGTGCTTTTTCTTTACCTTTTATTCTCTGGGCAAAAAGAAAATAAAGCTTTCTCTTTAGATTATGTTTTGTAAATTCAGTCTAATTACATCAGGAAGGAGCTGAGTAAAATGTAATTTATTTCTAGGAACACATCAGCCTCTGTTGGAACAGTTTGGTCAAAAAGCTGCAAAGACAAGACACTTTTTTCATCACATGGTCCCTGAGCTTAACAAGGACTGGTGGTAGGTCTACTTCTCTACAAGTAATATCAAAATCAATAGTGGCAAAATTGCAGTGAGTTAGTCTTACTCTGATGCCAATCTAGCCTTTTATCAGTGCTGTAGCCTTCTGTTTTTACAGTTTAACTTGGGGAGATTAAAAAACAAAACTAATTCAGGACTTTTAAACATAATACCCACAATCTTTTGATTGATTCCAGCTGTTGACAAAAGTAGTTATTTCCTTTAGTCCTTGTTAGAGTTTTTGGTAAGAAAGTTCCAGTTATTATGTCAGAGCCAGACCTTGTAGTGGTGGAGAGACTAGAAATGGTGATAAGCACAGTAACACTGACTTGAGTTTAAATCTGCTACTGGTTTGGTGGAAAAAAAACATAAGCTGTTCATAAATCACTAATAAGGTTGGCAATGACCTGCACACGTGAGCTTTGAGAAGTTAAGCTGGCATCACAGAGCTAAAGGAGGTATGAAGGTGAATCAACAGAGTTGATATATAAAGATGAGTGTCAGATATTTCTTAAAATGTAAAACACCTAGGTGGTATGTGAGACCTTCTTGACTCTGTTTTATTTTCAAGACTCACTACTAAATAAACTACCCTAGGCTAAAGGCCAGGAATCTGCTCTGTATCTGCACACTTCAGAACAACCAGTCTAATGTGTGTTAATGGTAAGAAATGATTTGTGTCACACCAAACCTTGGCTGCCCTGATGCTTTTTGCATTAGAATTGTTAAATGCATTATTAAATAACCATTTTGGGGCTGTGACTCCCTCTCTTCGTGGCTCCGAAACATAACAGTGGAGGGTTGACTTCAGCCCTCCTCACCATAACTGCCCTTTTAGAAAACACAGAAACAGCAAGAGGCACCAAAGTCTTGCTTGAAATGTTTTGTAAAAGAGGCTACTTAAGATGGAGTGTGTCAGGATAGATCTGCTTAGACAAGGCTGGGGTCTTACTTGTGGAACTTAGATATCTCTACAGTACTCTTCAGAGAGCACTGGCTCAGAGCTGGTACCCAGTGTGTTCACTCAACCTGACTAACTCCAGTGTTCCTCAGACGCTGACATCACCCTGGCCCAGGCAGCCCTCCCTTCTTGGCAGTTCTGCTTACTGGGCTGGAATCCCAGCATAATTTGCATCGCCTTCGCTTTACTTTAATAACTTAAAGTTTTAAGAGTACAACTGCACAACCTTGCGCATTGAAACTTATCGAAGGGAGTTTTAGTTTTACTTTTTACTTTTATCAGTATTTGATCAAGGCCTGATAAACGTCTGTTTAGAGCCTCTGCAATCTATTAAACTGTGCATTCAGTTTTCTACACTTTGTTCATTTTCAAATTTTCTACCAGTTAAAAGTCTGCATTTGGCAATCAAAGACTCTTCCATCATGGGATTCCTTAAGAGGATGCTCACAAATTACACATACCCCATCAATGAGCTCATAAAATCCAATGATAATACTCTGCAGAACAAACTATGAATCAAATCAAAACACTATGAGAATAATAAAGTAGAACAATTTTAAAATAAGATGTAGCTTGGCATTCAATGTTGAACTCACCATGAAAGGGTGTTTTTTGGGATGAGGTTTGGAGTAAAGGAATTAAGACAGGGTGTGCCTTTAATCTGTCTGAATGGAGCCAGTTAACCCATGAACAGCAACAGAAATACTAATTCACTCCTTCTCAAAACACACACACACCTAATGTGTGTAGTTATTGAAGTAGTTTAGAAAGCATGTGGTTAACAGATGTATCAAAGCAAGGTTTGATGCACTCAAAACAGCTAAAATGAAAGCTCATTTCACTACTATCACAGGGAAAAAAATTAAACTAGCATTTATTCGATGTGCAAGAATGTTTCTGTTTTTTACACCACATTACCTTCACCTTTACCTTTGGAACAGATCCAAACCCTGGTGAGATCCACTCATGGACCACTACAGTTGTTGGTTATTTTTCAGTATAAATAACCAAATGACAATAAACCTCTAAAGCAAATGAAGATTTAAAAGGTTTTGAAAACAGCATTTACATGAATTTCTAGGATTTATGATTTGATTTAAAATGATAGAAATCAACTTGTGTTTCTGCTCTGAATAGCTTTGCATCTAAAATCAATATCTTTTACCATTGTAAAGACACTAAGAGAGTTGTCTACTAGAGGGAAATTAGTGGCGGGTCGTGACCTCCTAACAGAACATCACTTGTTTATTTAATGAATAGCAAGAGTAAAATAAAGGGAAATATGAGGAGAAAGTAGAGAACTAAGCAGGATATATGTTGTTTTACAAATACAAATTTGTGGAATGTATTTGCATTTAGCCCCCTTTAACCTTTGTCCTGTTTAATATTCCCTCAAGCCATGTAGGGGACACGGCCATAATGTGGAGTAGTGTTTTGATCAGATGTAACGTTCTAAATACCACATGTGACTATAAAACTAACACTCCACACACTTTGATCACACTGTCTCCATTCTGAAACATGGCGGTACCATCATGCAGTGGCGGTGCTTTTTACTTGCAGGATGAGGGAAGCCAGTTAGAGTTGATAGGAAGATGGATGGAGCTAAAGACAAAAGATCCTAGAAAAAAAAAACCTGTTGGAGGCAGCAAAATATTTGAGACTAGGACAAATGTTCACATTTAAGCAGGACAATTGTAACAAACATTTAGCCAGAGCTGCTATGCAATGGTTTAGATCAATGCATATACATGTGTTAGAATGGCCCAGTCAAAAGTCAAACCTAAATTCAATCAGGAAACTGTAGCAAGCTTTGAAAAGTGCTCTTCACAGTCACTCTCGATGCAATTTAATTTACCTCTCAGAATAATGAGCAAAACGTTCAGTCTCTGGATTTGCTAAAAGTTTATTGAAGACATACCTCAAAATACCTGCAGCTGTAATAACAGTGAATAGGGGTATGAAGTCTTTGCACTGCAATGTAAGAAGGCTGCACATAACCTCTAAAGAGAGAACTGCCATCATCTAGCTGTATTACCCTCCACCACTTATTGAAACAACATGTACATGGCCAGTTGTGTTTTCTGTGCTTAGATTTGTTTTGTATAATCTTTGTTTTTGCTGTTTTTCTCTTTGGGGGGTCACTTTTAAAAATGTAAATTTTTAAAAGTGACACTAATGTTTATTCTCAAAGAAACAATAACATGGAGACAGGGGACATCTGCTTAGTTTTTTTCCTTGTCCCTAAACATCCATGCATGTCTCAACACTTTGGAAATAAAAATGGTTTGGTTTGACTTTTACTACATTGTCAGAACTGACCATGCACTTTTTATTTATTAATTGATGTGTGACATCAAAACTGCTACAGTCAATAAAGTATCCAAAGGAATGCCATTTCTGTGGGCTTTGGTCTGAACTGTGGCTGCAGCTCATTCCTCCTCTGCCCACAGTCACACACTTGCTGCTGGGTGGCTAACTTCAAGACCTTTATGATACTGTAATTGCTCTGTTGCGGCTAGTGGAGACAAACTGGAACTAAAAACAATGTTCTTTTTTGGAGTCATGCCTACTTAAAAGAGGCACAGCACAGGAGTACAAATTGACTGTGGTTTTTATTGGGATGGAGTAGCAGTGAGGCTGAGGCATTCTGCAGTCTTCTGTCTGTGTCACGGTGCCAGGGGTTGAGTTTTATTTTAAAATTTATGTGATTATAACACACAGCTTTCAGCTAAAGTATGTTATGTGGTTACATTTGAGCCTATTGGGTGGTAGATTTTGACATTTCGCTTATTCTGTATGGACCAGTGCAAAATTCTTTTGACATGAAAGTTGTAAACTTCAGAAGTATGCATGGTCTGCTACATGCTTAAAAGGGATGTCTATATACGCTGCCAGAAAAGCAATATGAGTCTGAACTGATTCAGCAGCTGGAAAACTGCTCTGTGTTCTTGTTATTCCTCCAAAAACGTATTCCACTTAGAGGACTTTCTTTCCAGTTCCTCTAGGCTTTGGGGAACTTACAAAACCCTCAAACTGAGATCTGGAAATATTTCAAACTGAAAGCAATGTCTTCTTTTATGCTAATAATTGGTTCGGGATATTAAAACAAAAAGTTTGCTTTCATCTGCCACATGCAAATAATGAAGTGATGCATTAGGACTCACAGGCCAAAGTCTAAATGGAAAGAATTGTCACATTTTGCCTGATTTGTATTGCTCCATTAATGGCTAAATGTTTCCCTTCACATCATTATCTATTCCAACACAAAAACATAACTTCAGCTAAGTTATAATTACTTAATGATGTATAGGCACTTAAAGGAAGTAGGGAGCTCTGAAGAAAATATGGGATGAAAATGGATAAGCAAAAATGCCAACACAGAATTGACAAAGTGCGTGGGAGTAGAGAAATAAGTGTAGGATCAGAAAGTGAGGGGGAATAACCCAAAGCATGCCTGAAAAATGGCTAACGGACAAATGAAAGAACGACGGTCCTGGATGATATAGAGAAGAGGAGGAAGATGAGAGGATGGCGTTCCATCACTCCCTTTGACGGAGTGGCTGATTACCGTCGCCTCGCCAGTGCTGAGCTGCAGAGAAACTGGTCATTGATGGATAGCTCGTTTGCGGGGTGATGTTTATTTTGTCTTTAATTTGCATATTCGTATGTATTTGTTGAGCTGTTGGCTTCTGCAAGCGAGGTTCAGTCCCCCATCTCGTTAGGATGAATTTGGCCATCTGACAAAATGGACAGCTTATTGACAGGGACATCTAGCTGACACTCCGCTCCCATGACGGATGGGCTCATGCTAACACATTAGAGATGAAATTCTGCTGCACTTTGACCTTCTAAGGGTGGGGCTAGGGGATGTGCTGCCAAGAGCATAATTATACATATTTAACTCCCAAAGGAAGACCTTTATATGTTAACAGTATCTATGGTGCATTAAGAAGCTATTCATACCCTTTGAACCACAAACATTACTGTATTTTACTGGAAGCTTATGTCATAGACAAAAACAAGGAAGTTGAAATTTTTCAAGTAGAAGGAATAGGAGATATTTTTTTTACAAACCTGAAAAGTGTACATGCATTTATGTCCAACCCACCTATTCAATATAGGAGGGTGTAGGACAATTTCTGCTGCAATCACAGCTTAACATCTTTTGAGGTTTGTTTTTATGAGTTTTGCACATCTAGAGAATTGAAATGTTTTCCTGTTCTTCTTTGCAAAATACCTTAATCTCAGTCAGATAGGTTGAGAGCATTTTCTTTTGTTCCATTACATAAAATCCCAATAAAAATACATTGAAGTTTGCATTGCAAGGTGTTTGAAAACATTTGCAAGAGCGTATTCGTTCTTTTTTCATACAAGAAACATGTTCAACAAAGGTTTTAATAAGCAACGTTTACAGTAAACTCACAACTTACTATGACCATGGATATATTATCACAGAAATGGAAACGCCTCTAAGTTACACAGTATTTTGTTGCCCTGAATCTTTTTCCTCATTTATTTTGACAGCTATAATGTCATCAGCTCTGCAAACAGTGATGTACTTGAGGCTGCTCAGTGGACAAATTATTTTTTCTGCCAATCAAATCAATTTAGTTTGAAGCAGAACTGGAGCATGAACATGGAAATTGTATTTAGTAACCTTAACAGCCTTAATCTGCCACTCCTAAAGCTGCACAAGTAGTTTTCCACCTCGAGGACTGAACTTGGGAAGCAAGAATCTCTTAGAAACATGGTTTATCATGAAGACGTTGGCATTTAGAAGCTGTGAAAATTGATAGAGAAAAAAAAGTGATACATTGACTTCCGAAACCTATCATATGCTGTTCAAAGCCAAAAACTGGGAAGATATCTTAAAATGGTTGTTCCATTGTAATATGTGCAATTATACATTCCAAATATCTACACAATCATCCATCTCAAAGCTAAAGGTTAGCTGTCGTCACCTCCCCGCCACCAGGCTAGATTGAGTTTTTGATAAATGTCAGTATATGAGAAATGTCAGCTCATCATGTCAGTATTTACAGACAAGCTCTCATGTGTGTTTCTTGCTGAACGAAGCCTTGTTTTGAAATTCTACGTGTTTCCTCAAACAGTCCCAGGGGAGCACGAGTGTGCTTCTTCGCAGCCCTCCTCCTTCTCAGCTTGATGAGGACACAGAGTGAGGAGATATATTGTGTATGGAACGAGGGGAGAATAAAAAAGAATAATATAGAGAAAAGAGGTATTGCATAGAGCAAAGAAGGGGTGAGGAAAAATGGGCTCCCATGGGGAGAGAAGCTGTCAGTCCCTGGGAGACATCAAACACAGTGTAGCCCTGTGATCAACTTGCACCCTGGCTCTCCTCTGACAGCTCCCTGACTGTGCCGCTTATACTCCTTCATACTACCGCAAAGATACACACTCTTTCCTGCAGCCACGAGAGCTCTCACTCTTTCCGACTTATCCATTCATGCACCAGTACATTTGTATTCCGCACTCTCACTCACTTTAATTCATGGGATGCACATTTGTGAAGCCTTTACCTTGTCACAACATCATGAAGGACACCTGAGAGTCACAAACTGTTGCTGCGAAACTTTCGGCTCAGTGGCAGCCACAGTGATGTTGAAGATGAGGATGATAATTTATCTGATCCATCACTCCTTCTCTGCTAGGGGCGCATGCACCAAAGGCAGATCATTCCCCATGATGAATTCATTAGCACCTACGATGAAATGGGTTGTCAGCCCCAGGGTTATGTATGGGAGGTGATTTGTGTGCTCTTTGGCACGGTATTGGATAAGACTCTGAGATCTGTTGGGTCGACTTGTTGTAAATAACGGTTCTTTGCTGGCAGAGGACTTCCCCAGCCCTCTCGTCCAGATGAGCTGCTGTTCTGTCCTTCTTGTTGCTTAGCACCCTCGTCCCTGAGGCCTGTAGGCTGCTAACAGGTGGCTAAACATTTGTGCTGTCTCAGACTCCAGAGGACTGCTCAGATAATTATGCACCACTAATCAACTGTAGATTTTCTCAATGTGCAAAGCCTCATTAGAAGCAAAAAACAAGTCCAAACTCAAGTAATTAAAATGGCTTTTATTATAATTATTTTTAGGTCAAGCTGCAGTTTTTGATCAGACATCCTAACTGCTTGAGTTTTCTCTGTTATGTGATATTAAAGTGGACCTGCCTGAATCTGTTATTGGGCCTAATTGTTTTCTGCAAAGAATTCCTTTGCTTAAACTCCTTTACCTTCCATAAGTGTACCTCTATTCATATTTGTCAGTGACTTACCAAAGCATTCATACCTTAAACATTTTCACATTTTGTTAGATTACAACCAAAATTTCAAGTATTTTAATTTAGATTTTAGATAATGAAGCAAACAAAGTGGTGCATAACTGCGATGTAGAAAGAAATACATAATTTTGCACCTGTTTTAATTTATAAAAATCTGCAAAGTGTGATGTACCTTTATATCCAGTCCTGTTTACTTTAGTGCACCCAGTTGGTCAAAGAACAAAGGATGATTACTGAAGCTAATACGAATGCCTGTAATAGGCTGCAAACCTACCAAGACATGGCCGACCACCTAAACTGACATGCTGAGAAGCCAAGAGGCCTACGATAACTCTGGAAAAGCTGCAAAGATCCACAGCTTAAGCATTTGTTGACAGAACAACTGATAGTCATATAGAAGGTGCTCTGGTCAGATGAGGCCAAAATTACAAGTTTTTGGCCTGCATTCAGTCCACAAAAATCTGTGGCAGAACACTAACACTGCACATCAACGTGAAACACTAACCCCACAGTGAAACATGGTGGTTGCAACATCATGCTGTGGGGATGTGTTTCCTAGGCAGTGACAAGGAAGCTAGTCAGAGTTGGGAAGATAGATGTAGTTAAAGAAAAGGCAGTGGTGATAGAAAAACGTCCAGCAGGCCAAAAATTCCTACAGCCACAAGCTACTATAAAATAGTTTAATTCAATAATTGCCAAAGTCATATTTTGACAAATATGACTTTGGCAATTACCCTATGAGGCTATTCATTTGTTAAAACAACCAGGTAAAACTGTAGCCCTAACTTAAATAAAAATATGTGACAAAACTTAAAAACTGCTATTCACAGATGCTCTTTTGCAGTATGGCTGAGCCTGAGCTATTTTGCAACGCAGAATGGGAGACAATATCAGTCCTAAAATTTGCAAAGTTGGTAGAGACTTACCCCAAATGATTTGCATTTGTAATTACAGAGATTGGTGGTTCAACAAAGTACTGACTCCAGTGGGCTTAATAGAAATCCATGCCACACTTCTTCATTTTGTTTCATTTATAAAAGCTATATGTAATTTTCCTTCAGTATCGCAAGTATGGTTATAAAGTGACAAGAGGAAAAGAAAAATGCAAGGTATGACCTGCTCATCTTGTAGTAACTCTTAGCATCATAGTGTGTGTGTATGTGTGTGTTTTAATGTGTGTGTTTTATGCTTTTTTAAAGGTTTGACCCCACATGAATTTGTATGCTCATGCTGGGCTTTGTCCTTTCCTTGCTGTATTTTTTTGCATCTAAATATATGGTAAAGAGGTTCAGGGTAACTGAGAAAGCAGAAACAAGAAGGCGGGAGCCAAACTCACTGTGATAGAGATTTCAAAGCAGCATGTGAGCTGTTGGGCACTTTTTATTTTTATTTTTTATGCTGCAGGAGAGAGCATCAGGCGTAGGCTGTTTCTCCCATGTGTGGTCTCTTTTGAGCAGAGCTATGTTATTTTCTAACCATGCAGAGAGGCTGGATATATGTCAGAGAGAACAGGAGAGAAATATGGATGGAGGAAAGACGGTGAGAGCATCAACTTAAAACGCCGCCCGCTTCAATACATTTCTGTGAACACCAGTAGGTTTGCATCATTTCAACACTGAGGGAAGCTGACTTTGAAATGGATCTTTGTTGTTTGGTGATGTAAAACATTTTTAAATTCAGTGCTTCCCAGGCACCTTGCAAGTGTGTGGGTTCTTAGGTGCAAACTTAACGTGTGATTTTACAAATTCGTGCTTGCCAACTGAGCTGCACTCTTGGGTCTATTCATTTTTAAACTTTTCTCTCACAGTGCATTAGAAATAGTTTAAGTGCTCCCTGATTCTGTGAGCAGGATAATTTCTCCCTTTAGAACCTTGGTTGTAACACTTTCTAAAAGTCTGTGATGAATCTAGTCTATTATTTAGTTTCATGGCAAGCAAGTGCATATAAATAAATTGGAATGTCATCGAAAAGCTAATTTTACTACTTACGTGAAATGCTTTCAAATTCATACAGTTTATAGATTTATTATACACAGAGTGAAAATGACAGTGAAGACTGCAGACTTAGTTGTCTAGACAGTCCTTTTTCTGGACACAGTGAGGGTAAGCGACATAAAGTCATTGCTAAAGATGCTCACTGTCCATATAGGGCTAAAATTTAAGCATATTAATGGTAAGTTGTGTGGAAGGAAAAAGAGGGACAGAAAAAGGTGGTAAGGCAACAGGGGTAACCTACAGCATTTACCGGTATCCCGAAGCCAAGCCCATTCAAGAGTATGGGGAGAGTCACACAGGTTGGAGTGTGGCTGTTCAATGTTTCAACAACCAGCACACATAGGTGTATCCAAGGCATAGGATACACCTAATGCATTTCTTCCATTAAGCTACCCCTGAACCAGATGCAGCAGAAACATCTTAACTGGACTAAGAAGAAGAAAGACAAAGCATTGTTGAGTTATTAAAGAAACTTCAGCAACAGGCTGATCAGCTCCATGCCATGCTGCACTGATGCAGTAATTCATGCAAATGGAATCCTGACCAAGTATTAGGTACATATAATGTAGAGAACATGGACAAACTTTTCAGTTGGAGATCCTTTATGTGTTATCTTTTAGTTTTTTGTTGCCTCACATTTCTTTAAAGGTAGTGGTTATCAGGGATTGCTAGTATACCCTTTTTATCACACCTTTTCCTTCCTTTCAACTTTCCATTTTACTGGTTTGATACAGCTCTGGGTGCACAGTCAGCTGCCGTTGCACAAAGTTTTTGAGGCCTACACTTCTTGTGAAGGACATTAATAACTGGACAACTGTCAAGTAAGCAGTCTTTGCTGCAGTTGTGTAGAACATAGCATGTCAGTTCTGTGTTAAAAATATTTTTCATTATTACGTAATATTCTCAGAAACTGAATTTTGAATTTGCATTTGTTGTAAGCAATATTCTTCAAAAGTAACAATATAATTATTTTCCGGGTTTATAATTAATAAACCCATAAAATAAATCCCTATGTGAATTTAAATGATACCTGTGTTTCACATTTTCAATTGAACTGTAATAAATACAATTTTGGATGATATTCTAATATTTGAAGTTGCTCCTGTACAGCTCACAGAGTCAGAAACTCACCCAGATCTTCTGTGACCCATATTTTGGCAGAGGACAGTTACTGACCTTCTCCTTGTTTTTCCCTCCTTATGAGAGCCGGTCTGTCACTGTGATTATTCTACTGCCTCCCAGCGTCTCTCAGTCAGACCAGGCTGAACTCCAAGCGCCATCATGAACACATTCAGATAGGTGCACGATGTGTGTACACACCCTTCACAGGCATTGTATGATGCTTTCCCAGGGCTTTCCACTGAGTCCTCACCTGTCGCCCCAGGTCTCTATCTTTCATAGTCAACATGTGGGTCAGGACAGGGCCTGCGAGACCATCCCTTCCACAGTTTGTTTGTTTGTTGCATTGATGGGTGGAGAGCAGGGTCGCGGGTGGAAGAAATTAGCACAAGTCATATCAGATTAATTAATCCCCAACTCAAACTATTAGCCAAGGAGTCATGTTGAATTAAAAATCAAATTAGCCAAGGCGCTGTGGCTGTGTGCCTGCCAAGCTACAATGACAGACACCCACAGGATGCAGCTGCTCATGTGCTTTGCTCTTGGATGGATGTATGGATGGAAAATAAGAGGAAGAAACTGCTGCTCGAGCACTAGAGGATGTCCAAGCATGGGAAAGTTTTTTTTTTTTTTTCTTTATGACTTTGCCGCCCAATTTAGGAGGTTTTTCTTACAGCTCGAAGCTGACCATCCTCCCATGGGCCCTGCCTCACATCACTATCACTCAGCAGTTTTAGAGATGCAATGCTTCACCTTGAGGATTTACATAGTAAGAGCACTCTACTTGATCTCTTGGCTAATTCTTGACCTAAAACAAAAATTTACTTTTTAGTTTGTATGTCAAGGATCTGGCCACTGTGCCTCGTTGTATTTACACCCTGGGGTAACAGATGCTTGTGAATTACAATCTAAAATGTCCTTCTTTTTTTAATGGGAATTCACCATCCAGTAAACATTACTGAGTCCTTTAATGCCAGTTCTTTAATATGCCCCTTCCATTCATGTGGCAAAAAACCTTTCATTTTCCCACATAGTCTCTCACTCCACTCCACTTGGACCACTGGCATCTTTTGCCACCCATATTAACACACAGCTTCCTCCCGGCAGCGCTGTGCCAGACCCCTGCCATCAGCGCAAGGTTTCCAACCCGTCTCCATGGTAGTGTGATTGGCAACTCCTGAGATGGATCCCCTTTTTTGGCCAATGGTAGATCAGATCAGGGTTGTCATGTGCTCTGAGACCTCCGCAGTAGTCCAGCTGACCAGCTGCAGACGGTGCTGGATGAATGCAACGTTGATGTGGGGCACACAGCAACACACCATCGCATGGGATCATTCAGCTGCACAAAGCGTATGGGGGTCCCTACTCAGGCTGTCAGTACTATTGTGATGGGTCATTTATGTCCCCATTGTGTGGCTTTCTCTTGAAACATGTTGAAGGAGTCATTATTCTCGCCTTGACAGATTCCCATACATTCACTGGCTTTTAATAACACATGTTAATGCTCCAGTTGGTTTATGACAGGTATTAAGAATTGCTGCATGAAATATGACCCGATAATGGGCTTGTATGCCAAATTATTTAGAGTATTGTACAATGTACTGTCTGAGCTGAAAATTATGAATTGGGGCTGGTTATACGGCTATTATCTGACTGGGTGTGCAAATGTGCACAAACACAACACCCTTAGAGGAAAAAAGATGCCCTCCCTAAACATAAATCCCTTCTTTTTTTAAATAAGATCTATCTTTTTTTCTGTTAAATCCAATATGAATATTGCAATATTCGTATCTTCTTAGACCAGATTACACTGTATTGTAGCGTTTTGCTTCAAGTAAACTGCCTTGATAGCATATGCATTCTGATTGTGCTCCTTTCTTTGTTTGTGCCAACTTATCAGGATGTGAGTTTACAGTATTATTCTTCAGGAATGATGCCATTGCATTAAACTTGTATAATATCATCAATTACTTCAGCAGAGTAAAAGCCAAATAAGGTCAATAAAGATAGATATTATCACATGCTTTTCTGTCACACAGAGTTTTAACAATGAAGATATATTTTACAACGATCCTGGAAGCATTTTAAAACCATTTAGCAGGCATTGATAGAGTCCAGCCAAACACAGATGGTTCTCTCAGGCTGATGGCTTCCCATTGCCCATCAAGCCAGACAAAGTTAAAGGACATTTGTGGATTCAGAGGAAAATAAAGCAGCTATTTGCTGCTCAACAGATGTCAAATGGTGTGCATGGATTTGGTAAATGTGTGCATAAGTTTAAATAAGTTGCCTTTTGAATTCTCACACCATTGCCATAAAGGAGAAATGTTAGCTGTAATGCCAGTTAGAGCAGTCCGTGCTGGTCCTACAGTGCTAAGTTGCTGCCAGGCTGAGCCACCAAGTGCCCATCTGCTCCACTGAGGAGATTTCTCGCTCCATCTATTTGACTTGTTTTTAAGCAAGTCTCTACAAAGTCTATTAAATTGCAAATTGTTTAAGAAAGTGTATTTTTTGTTGTTGTTGATTTTTTGTTTTACAAAGACTGCATACTTTTGTAAAGTTTGAATTAAAAATATCCTGCAATAATATTAATTGTCTGCTTCTAGTAGGGTTGTTTTAGACATCAATGCTTAATATTTTGAGTCTTACCTAGAAACAATTGACAATTCAACAACAGTTATTTTTTATGGATACATAGTCAGAGTGCATAAAAATAAAAATAGGCAGTCATCTTCCCACTCTTAATTAGTCTGAATGACACTACTACATTCACTGTTGGACTCGTAATAATCGAACGCACCCATTTCCTGTGATTTTGAATGGGTTTGTTTATGGTCATACTTAGAAATGCTTGTGCATGTGGATATGTATGTGTGTGTGGGGGGGGGGGGGGGGGAGGTTCATAATAATAAGACAAGCTTGGCCGAGATATATGGTGGGAGTTAGCAGGCCATCTTCCCTTGTCATTAATCACTGCCGACATCTCATGAGTGCCCAATCTGCATGTGAAAGATTTGCATGTGTTTACATGTGTGAGTGTGCATGTATTTGCATGTGCATATTTGAGTGAGGCAAGATGCTCTGATTAAAGTAGAGGTGGTGGCATTTTTCTATGACTACAGGGTCTGCTGTTGACAATTCATTGGGGCAAATTTGGATGCACTTAAATGTTCAACACCAGCTCCCAATTCAGGCTACAAAATGTCAATTTGATGAAGTAAAGAAAGCACAAGACTATTAATATGTTCTCTCTCCCTTAGTGAGGCATCTCTAAGTCTCTTTGTTCTATGTTTTGGCATCTAGGCTGCTAAGTTATTATTAGTGCTTCCTTCGGAGTCTGTAATGGAAAGGATGACAATTTTAGACACTAAAATAATGTTTTTAAATGTAAACACTTTCAAAAATGTTAAATGCCTTGCACTTATATAGTGCTTCATCAAGTCCGAGGACTTCAAAGCGCTTTACACTACAATCAGCCATCCTCCCATTCATACACACATTCACACACTGATTGTGGTAGGCTACATTGTGGCCACAGCTGCCCTGGGGCACACTGACACAACTGCCATAAAACTGATGCCACTAGGCCATTGTATGCCACCTTGCCTGCTGATGGTGTTTCTTGCCCAAGCACACAACAACTGAGTCTTTCCTCTGCGGTTCAGCAAAAAGATACACAAAACATGTATGCTCTGGGATCCCAGTAAATTAGGACATAACTTTGATTAGTACTCACACCCCCAAACTGTGCAAAGGCTGATTCACTTAAGGAAGTTGGGAATTTTTATACTTCCGTTCACATGCAGATCATCTTGTCTAGTTGTCAAAGAGAGGCTTTGTCATTGTATTTAGTAATGAGGAGAGTGAAAAGGCAGAGGAAAAATGCAAGCTGTAGATCATTTAGGTTATAAAGCAATTTATATATATAATTTATGATAATCACAGTGAAACTAATGAAAAACAACTTTAGCCTTCGCACCCTTTGTGTGATCAGCTCACAGTGATGAATGAAAAAAGGATTTTATATCCCTAATTCCTTTCCACTGCACTTGCCAAACATATATAGAGGGCACTGTGGCAAATTGAAAACACATTCTGATGCATCTATCCATGCTGCTGATAAGCTAATGAAAGCCCTGATTGTATTTGCTACTCCAAAGTAATGCTGAAACTGATGGTGTGGAGGCATAAACCTCTGCATAGAAACATTTTAGTGCAAATTGGATTCCTGCAGTGACAGCATAGAGGTTGGATGGCAGGAAATGCATCAGAGAAAATCCTAAACAACACCAGGATTACCTTCAAAATGTTCATATTGTCCAGATTTGCTGCAATCCACCCAGGTTTAAATGGTCACGTAGGTCCCGCTTTCTCCAGTGTTTTCTTGGCTTTCATCACAAGACATGATGTGCCACTTATGCTGAAAACATCTCTGTTTTTTTTCCTTTAAATGTTATTTGAACCCCAAGTCAGAGACAATCTGTTACTGGTTTTTGAGATGCAGGTTGGATGCAGACTAAGTTTGTAAAATATTCTTAATAAGCTCAAGGGTTCTTCAGTTTTTGACCAAGAACTTTGTATGAATTATGTTTGTGTGTGAACAAAATCTGTCAAATTGACATAGATTTAAGGTTTGCTTGTTATTTGGTAATGCTTTAAAAGCAAAAATGTATCAAATGTTTTAGGTTTTATCTAATAATTGATAGATTTTAACCAGGTTGATTGCACTGTTTTGACAAAAGATAGCTATAGTGGCAAAAACAAAGACATCTCACCTACCAAATATGTTAAATTCTAACAAAACTTAAAAAACAAGGTTCAATAAGTAAAGAGCAGAATTTTTTCAGCTGATGTAGCCCAGGTGTTGATAGGCATAGAATGGGCATTGCAACAGATTTTATTTGACAGTTGCAAAACAGCTTATGCATTTCTCTTGCTTACTCCCCCGAGAGAACCAGGAATGTTGGAGGTTTTTCTTCAGTCCAAGTTCGCCAAACCTTGTTGCTCTTCTGGACAGTTGGGATTTGGATCACACTGAATAATAGGGATTTATTCCTCCTCTTCTTCTAAGGCTCCACACCCAGACATGAAAGAAATGGGGGACTGTTATTTGCATTTTTATGCCTTGGTATATATTTCACATGGGGATAGAAATTCTATGAGCAGTGTCAAGTCCCAGTGCTGCTGTGTCCTGAAGTGCATCAGACTGCCTTTTCATCTTCACCCAGCATAACTGCTCTCTGCTTCCCTTTAACCATACCTTTAGCTTCTCTGAAGAACTTCTTCTCTTGCATTTTGCTCTCTGTTTTATGTTTTTTTTTTTATAATTTCCATTTCTTTTCTAACATAGAACTCTTTCACTCAGTTGCAATATTGATTTTTGGTCATTTGAACATGACAAAAAATAGATAGTTCATCTCCCTTTTTCCTTCTGCAAAATTGGACAATTCGTTGCTTGGCAATAGTAAAAATGGGGCATTTAAACAGCTTTTTCAGATGTATTTACATCTGTTACATGGATGTATGACTTTCCCATCTATGTACAGTATAACACCCAAATTCAATACATTCCAGTGCAGTCATTAAACAAAGGTATTGTGAGATACCTTAAATTCAAAACTAAAACATAGCTTCATTTCATTCAAATAATGCAAGCAGGTTAACATTGGCCACATGACATGTTTTGAGCAGCACTTCTGTGTAGCTCATTCATAAGGTCCATGACTGTCTGTGTGGCATAAATGGAAAATCCAGCACTTTCAGTTCAGTTACTAAAACTGACTTCACTATAATAAAGTTGGTTCCTTTAACCCTTTTTTGAATGTTTATGTGTTGAGTTATGCTGCTTTCGATAAATTGTATCCAGTATGCCGAGAGGTTGAAGGCAAGGTGAATGGTTGAACAACATCACTATTAGTGGGTGATTACATCTTGTTCTGTCATTATGCGCCAGCACCTCGTTAGCATGGTTAAAGGCAGATTTTCCCACCACCTCATAAATCTGACACATTAGGACCACACTGCATGTACACGTCATGTGAAAAGGTTGCAAATTTTATTCCGCTGCTAATTTTTCATTTTGACATGCAGTTGAGGACATTTTTTTTTTTTTTTTACACAGTGAAAGAAAAAAAAAAACATTACAATTCAGTGCTTAAAGTAATTCAATGGAAATCCCAAGTAATGCATGGCGAGCAACGTAAAAACATGTTTGTTTTGCCAACAGCAATGATAACGAGGTTTGTTTGTATTATGGCACACAACCACAAGAACATAAATTTAAAGCAACAAAATAACAAGCACATACACAAACAAACACACAGCTGGTATAGTTGGATAATGCCAAATACAGAAACATTAGGAGCGTTTATAAATGTAAACTGAGAGGTCAGAGGGAAAAAATTATTTTCCTAGTTTTCAGAAACACACACTCACACAATCCCTGCATATTGATCCGTACAACAATTCTAAGGATATTAAAGCTTCAGTGTTATTAGTCACAGCTGATTATATCTTCAGTGAAGTGATTAAGGAGACAGGGAGGCTCTGCAGCTTTGAGCATACAATGCCTTGCAAAAGTGTTGCCACTGTTTGACCTTCTTTATATGTTTTCATGTTAAAACCACTAAATTTAATGTGGCCTATTAGGATTTTATGTGAAAAAAAAGCTACAATAAATCTAATTTGCAGTTTGCTACTTGCCACTTAGGGTGCACAGCAAACATGTTGAAGAAGGTGTTTTTTGGTTGACAATATGTGTAGTAGAAATACTAACACTGCACATCAGAAATAATAATCCTAATGTTAAAATGGAAAGTTAATCAAATAATGATTAATGAACAACTGGAAAATGAGGAATAATCAATGCTTTGGATCAAATTAGAGAGTGAGAAACCGTGATAAACATCCTTACCAAAAATAACACTTTAGCCTGACTAAGCTTGAAATATTGCAACAAAGAATCACCTAGAATTTCTAGATGTGCAAAGCTGATAGCAACATTCATCAAAATACTTGTGGCTATAATTGCAGTAAAATGTTCCCTTACAAAGTATTGTCTCAAGGGGACTGAATATAAATGCATGTCACACTATTCAGATTTTTATTTGTTGAAATGGTTTAAAAACTCTGTACTCTGTTCCTTATACTTAACTATTAGGCTCTACTTTGTGTTGCTGTATCAGATAAAATCCCAATAACCCGCATTGATGTTTGTGGTTGTAACCTAATGAAAATAGTTCAAGGGGTTTAGATATTTACCGTATCTTCCTGCAGAGGTGGAGCATCAGACACTGACTGTTAGACTAGAAAGAAAGCTTTTCTGTTTGAAAAATGCATACCTTGGTTGTTTTCACATTTGTTATTGCTGCTGCACAGCTTAGGCATCTGATTTAGTTACAGTAAATTATTCAACTATTCAGGATGTCTGCAGATTGATTGATGAGTTTGCTGGTGTCCTGGCCTTCCACTTTGCAATATAAAGGAAAGATTGTGTGACATGATGTCTTTCAAACGATGCAATTATAGCCAAACATGGACGCACATTAAGAAGAGCAGTGATACAGAGTGTCAGTTCATGGGGGAGTGTGTAAAGATGAAGGGTTTTGAGGAAAAAAGGTAATGAGATTGAGGGTACAAGCAAAGAACAGGAAGGGTGAATGTGAAAAAAACGAAAGATGAAAAAGCAAACAGATGAATACTTTTGAAAAATAACAGAGTAGTATTATCTCTGAGGGGTGGGGAAAAGTGAAAGTAAATACAAGGAAACTAAAACTGGGCTCACAAGTTATTTAGACTTACCCAAATATTATTGAAGCATTTAAATTTCAATCAAGTGTTTTTGTTTAGCTTGTGTTTAACTTTTTGTGTCTTCCAAATCTCTGAGTTGCTCTTTTTCTTAATCTGTCTTCTTCTTCTCCAGGTGTGATACCAGATCGCCAGTTTGCTGGAACCCAATTTGTCTGCAGTGTTGTGGCTTCTCATGTCAGCCATCAACCCTCCACCAGCTTCAGTTTTGTCTGGATTGCTCCACCACCTGGCACTGGCTGTGTCAATTTCCTGTAAGTCTCCAGTTAGATGCACGTGAAGGAATGTACATAACACAGAGAGAACCTGGCAGATCGGTGGGCTTGTTCATCTTGCTGGGATGTTTACAACTGCTGGTCCAGACATGGAAGTCATAAACTTATCTGTTAATGAGTTGTTGCTCTGTGCTGAACTAGAAAGGCTGAGAGAGGTTAATGAGCTATGTTAATATGTGGCATTTCCCCTATCTGAGCTGCAGAAAGTATGTTCAGTGGTTATCCTGTCTTCTACAAGTGTATGTGTGTGTGTGTGTGTGTGTGTGTGTGTGTGTGTGTGTGTATTTAACCTGCTGAGAATATTTATATCCTCTCATTCTGGACATCCTCATTTCACTGTAAAATGTGAGTGGTTAGTCAGATCCACTCATGCCCAATGGATCTCTGCAATACAAATAAACCTACAAAATTCTGACAAACATTAACCCAATGATCTTTTTCTGAAGTGCCTTGCAGATCTAACTATACCCCTACAACTTTCTCACTTTTTGTTACATTTCAACTTTAACGTATTTATTTGGAAAGACCAACACAAAGTAGCGTACATTTATATTTACAAATAAAGATCTTAAAAGTATGTGATGCATTTATATTCTGACCCTTTGAGTCAGTATTTTGTATAACCACATTTAGCTGCCATTGTTGCTGCAAGTCTTTTGGGAAAAGTGTAGTATCTACCAGCTTTGCAAACCAAGAGACGTTTGCTGTATCTTCTCAACAAAATAGCTGAAACTCAGTCAGGTAGGATAGAGAGCATCTGTGAACAGCAGTTTTCAAGTCCTGTCGTAGTTTCTCAATAGGATTTAGATGTGGGCTTTGACTGGGCAATTCTAATGCATGGATGTGCTTTGATGCAAATAATTCCGTGTTATGGGCAAGGTTTATTCTCTATGGATATCTAGTCAACTGCCTATCATCTCTGAACTGCTTCCCTGACCTTCTTAAGAAAATTTCCCCACAGCATAATGCTGCCACCACCATATTTGTTTTACAGTAGGGATTTTGTGTTCAGGGTGTTAGTTTTCCTCTAGTCATGATGTTTTTATATGTAGGCCAGAAAGGTCAGCTTTGGTTTCATCTGACTCGAAGACCTTCTTTCATAGTGTCCGTTACATTGCTTGTGGTAAACTGCAGAGCGTAATTCTTATGGCTTTCTTTAAACAGTACCATTGCCATTTTTCCTTAAACTGTAGAATTGTTGAGTCCAAAACGTTTTTCCCTTGCATTAATCCTTTTTGGTCTTCATCATTAGCTCAATCCTAGTCCACTGAAAACACAATGTAATTCTCTTTCTCTGTTATCTCAGCTGTAGATTTACAGCCACCTCCTCACAGTCTGCCAAAATGCAAGTGGCCACTGTGTTATGGGAAAGTGAGGATTGCAATAGCTCTGCTCCACCACATTACAAAAGATTTAAAGCAACTTTAAACATCCGTATTATGAAATGTGTAAATGTGACTAAAATATATTCACAAGAGGAATAACAAGTGTTTTAAATGAAAATTAAAGAAATAACCATCTCTATAGTGTTTTTTTTTTTTTATCAGTGCATGAAATTAAAACTAATCCCTAATTTATTATTTTGATCAGCGATATTGCACATTGTAACTCACTATTTCCCTGATACCATGACTGAATTAAACTTTTTTGCAATACTCAAAAAAACCTTTGGCCAAATTCTTGGAATGTCTCAGCAGTCTTTCAGACTGAGAATCGTATAGATGGACTGACAGAAAACAATTCAACACAACTCTGCTGAACTAAAGCTGTCATTTAGACGATATCTGCCACAATAAACAGATTTACTTGCTTTTCGTCTCCCAGCTAACACTGTTGAGTGTGTGTGTGTCATCTTACAAGGATTGTGTTTTTTCTGAGGCCTGTCTGCATGTATGTGAAAACCACAGAACATTGTTGTGCCACTACTGATGACAGTAGGATAGGTGGGGGCACACAACTGTATGACAATAAGAGCCCCTGAGATTGACCTTGTCAACGTCAGTCCTTCACACTTCAGCTGGCTGACGACCACTCCTCCCAAAGATATATACAGTCATATATGCAAACACGCTTACTAGATTCCGTACACGGCTGTCGTCTTCATCAAGCTTTCCAGAGTAACCCTCCTGTGTCTAACACGGGAATTCATCAGGCATGTGGCTGTCTAACCAAAGCTGGGGCCATGTTTGGTGCTATATATGATTTTCAAAGACTGAACTACCAGGCTACTTTAGAGGTTAGGATTTGGTCAGAGAAGTGTGACTCTAACTGTCAGTCATAGTTAATTTATGCATATTGGTTTACATGATTTGAAATTTTCTGGGAAACGTTTTGTCAAATCATTTTGCTGCATGTAATACTAAAAAAGTAATCAGTTCTAGCATCACTGCCTTTACTGATACAAAGAGTGTTTTCTGTAAGCCTTGCCCAGGAGTGTTTAAATTAAAGACATAGACATCCAATGTCCTTCAGAGGGCTGGAACTGGTCCACTGCTGCATTAATAGGGCCCTGTAAGCAGTTTTATGGCCGATATTCTGGGAGTGTCCCTGGTAACACATCACTTACAGCTGAGTGAGAGAGTGCAGTGATATGGGCATCCAAAAGAATTAATTTCCTGGATGGCTGTAAATTGCCACCAAAAGAGAAGGCAAGGCCTTGGAGGTATGGGGGAGATGAGAAGAAGAGGAGGAGATGGAGGAAGGTAGGGAACATATATATATAGACACAGCCAAAAGTTATTACTATGCTAAAAAGTGTTGACTTTTGTTTCTACTGACACTGCTGAGGCAGGCAAGGAAACAAACCAAAACGTGTTTTCACAAGGAGCTTCTGTGGTAGTTATATGATGTCAAAAATCAACACCATGTCCGAGCACAAGGTGATCAATATACTTGATGCCAGGGCACCTTAAACCAGGGGCTGATGGTCAATTTTGTATTTCCATCATCGGACCTGCAGTGTCTTGAATACTGGATGAGAGATGCAAAGCTGTAAAATGATTACTTCTTTTTCTTTCGGCCGTCAGGGGTCTCCACAGTGAGTTATCTGTCTCCAACTAACCCTATCGTCTGCATCTTCTTCTCTCAAGCCCTCTACCTTCATGTCCTCTTTCACTCAATCCATAGATCTACTCTTTGGTCTTCCTTTGGGCCTCCTGCCTGGGTGTTCTAACCTCAGCATCCTTCTACCTTACTCACTATTGCTCCTCTTTACATGTCCAAACAATCTCAGTCGGGCCTCTATGGCTTTATCTCCAACACATCAAACATGAGCTGTATTTCTATTGTACTCTTTCTTGATCTTATCCATACTTGTTACTACCCACGAGAACCTCAACATCTTCATCTCTGCTACCTCCAACTCTGCCTCCTGTCTCTTCCTCAGTGCCTCTGTCTCTAAACCATACATCTCTGGACCCACCACCGTTTTATACGCCTTTCCTTAGATTCTCGCTGATATTCTTTTATCACACAACACACCTGGCACTTTTCTCCTCTACATCATCTATTCAAGATGGAATCCTCCTGTGTGCTCCTACCACTGCTCTTGTAAGTCACCCTATGATCCGGCATCTTCTTGAATAAAGTATTCACTACAGCCATTTCCATGCTCTCTGCAAAGTCTACCGCCATCTGTCCTCCTGCATTCCTGTTCTGGATGTCAAACCTGCCCATAACTTTCTCATCACCTCTGTTCCCTGCTCCAACATGTCCATTGAGGTTTGCACCAATCACCACTGTTTCACCTCTGAGGATATTCTGCATCACTTCATCTAACTCGCTCTAGTTAGATAAAGTGAGTTGGGGTCAGATAGGGACTTTCAGTTCGCCTGGGGGACGTTTTTGCAAAACCAAATAAAAACAGGTACCATCCCAGTGTGCACGGGTTGTAGCTGCAGACCAAAACTATTGTTGAGTGATGGAAGAGCCACAGTCAGAAGATAGTGAGTCAATCACCATGGCAGAGCTTGTTGAAGTAGTTAAAAGACTCCCTAGCGATAGGCTGCCAGGGGTTTGCGTTCACTGTGAGTCTGTTATGGTTGACACCACCTGTGAAAAAGGCCACTTTCTGAAAAAATGGGTTAGGGTTAGATCACAAGAGAGTTCGTGTTTACAATTCACAAATTTTAAAATAGCGTTTTCTTGATTCTACATCTTTACAACATCGACAGATGGCTTATCTGCTCTTAGTAAAGATGAAAATGGGAAATCTCTTCATCTGGTTAAATAAAGAATCAGTAATGTGTTTCTTCTTTTTTTGCTTTTCCTTTAGCTGCTTCTGCATGTCTGTGTTTTATGTCTCATCACCCACCTGCAGTTACTGGGTTGGACATTACTTTAATGACAGCATGTAATTGTAGAAAGGTTTCTGCAGATCTAATGTTTTTTGTTTTTTGTTATTTTCCTGTCAAAGCACACTACTACATTGTATACGTCAGTTTATGAAATGCATTTCTATGCAATCACGATAGTAAGTTGTTCTCTATCTTTGCTACATAATTTTCTTGTAAGAACGTTTGGCACTGAGAAACAAAGGATCCTATTTTCTTCTAAACTGTATATTTTGTGGCTATTTTTTAAATGAATATTTTTTGTGTGTTTTTAATATAGTGTGTTGTGTGCTGATATCGTATTGTTAAAAAAGATGCCTTTGCATAAACATGATGTTTCTGAAGCATTTGTAGCCTTTGCTCTTCAATGTCATTTTTCCCTGGAATTTGTTGCTACTCAAACAACTTATCTTTGTGTACTTTGATAACAATGGCTGCCCTTTTTCTTATACTGAGCTGCAACTGAATTTCTGCCTTTAAGGCTGCTACCAAACATTTGGTCTTTGTAGAAAGGTTTCCTGGCATTGATGGTTTGACAAATCCGACAAATCATTCACTTAATAAAGTTGTCAAATCTTCTTTCACCCAGTTGAGTGATACCGACTAAATATTGGAGAGCTTTTTACATAAGCCAGGTTCACATTTCAGGCATGAGACTGAGACCTGACCTATTTTTCCCAGGGCTCCTAATTTACCCAGGTATTAGTCCGCTCCATTGATTTGTTTGCATTCAAGTCAATCAGTCGACTCAATGACTTAATGACCTTTTATCCTTAATAAAGATCCTCAAAAGCCTCTGGCCTCAGTGTGGATAAAAGTGTACTGAAAATGTCAAGCCAGGAAATATAAATAACTGGTTGAAAATAATAAAATATTTGTCATGGAGACAGACTTATGGGGAAGAAATATGAAAGACAAAACATAAATATGAAACACTGATGTTTCTTGAAAAAGCAAATGTCAAATTTTTTATTATATCTCAGGTCTAAATTTATTAAGTTAGGATTATTTTTCTTACCAAATTTACATCAGTCGTTTGTTTGAGAATGTATTACTTAATAATCCACTCTTGTATTCAAAGCCAGACCTAGTCTCTAATACATATTGGCAAATTTCTGAAGTTTGAAGTATTTTGCAAGTCTGGAAAATTATGGAAAAGGATTTGTATTATTTGATTTTATTAGTAGTCCTGTTTTCAACATGTTGTACCTAACTGCCGTCCGAATGGACAGACAACCAAACAAACAAAGAAACTGACAAAACATTGTATTTAACTGTTGTCCATCTCTCGGTCCACATGTTTGTTTGTTTGTTTATCTGTCCTTCCGTTCATCCAGCCGTCCGTCTGTCCATCCATTATGTTTTTGCAGATTTGGTATTCGAACCTTTATCTCTGTATAAATGTCAGCAGTAAATTTACAGCAAACTTTTATATTCATCGTGGTATAAAAGTGACCTGAAAGAATGACAGCTCTGGGAATTTATTCTGGAAAACAGTTGAATTTTGCCATGGAAAATGAGTCAAAACCCAAAAGTTTTCTGCTGTATTCATATTGGGTTATTTCCCAAAGGACAGGCCATGACCCCTGTAATTATGTGCATACCCCTGTGTGCACAAAGACCCAGGTGCACATAGTTAGCTGTCTAGGATACACCAGTGCTCAAATCAATAATGCTACATATTGTCCACATCACCAGCATCCCGCATCCTCATTATCAGAAGGTCACTGTCCCATCCCCTGGGTTGATGATCATTTTAACAGTCTGAGATCAAATAGAGCGTTAAGAAAAAAAAAAATCGAAGTCCACTCGAATTTAAATGTAGCATAATAAATCGCTGTTAAGGGAGCTGCTCCAGATGTACCGTTGTTTGGTTTCACATTATTCATCCGTGATCAGCCCTGCTCAGTTTTGATGAAAACCATACATGACCACTTGCTTGGCATCATCTCTCTGTTAAGTAAATGCAGTCAATTCTCCCTCTCTCCTTACCGATACCCCAGTCCAACCCATATGCTCTGTGACATACAGAGAAGAGTAAAAAAAAAAAATCAAGATTCCTTGAATTTCATGTATCAGAGCTGCTCTTTTGGGTTTTAAAATAAAATAGGTATTTCTTGTCAGCACATCAAACCACTGACAGCCCTAAATGCTTGTCTTAATCACATACTGTATTTACTCCAGCCTAAGTAGCTACAGTTGTTTTCTTAATCTTTCTCATTATTACCTACTAACAGTAGTCAAGGTCAATTGCCCTCATCTTTAAGCTCCATACTGAGAGCAGTAACTACATTTCTTCTGGCTGTATCTGGAGCAATAACTATCTATGACCCTATGCTAACAAGCCGGTAATTTGCCAAACAGCTCCCAAATCCCTCTTTTGTGCAGCTTCATTAAACTTGCATGTTTTCTAAGAGCCCGATTTCAAATAATTAATTCAAGGATCGAGGGAGTATTTGGGGGAGTAGCACAAATAAGTGATAGTAGCACCTTTGCACATAAGGATCAGGAAAACCTTTCTCCAACTATTTTGTGTGAATGTTGAAAATAACAAAGTTTTCCAGCTAAAATGTGCCTGTCATTATTTCTGCCCCTGTTTACTTCTCTATTGTCCAGGTCGAGAGGTTCAAAAACACAGCTGGAGTCCTCAACACTGCAAATAAATCAACCACTTAGGGCGTGTTATTTTAAAGGGAGAGGTCCAAATGCTCCAAACCAGCGCTGGCAACAGCAACCGCATACCTCTGAATCTCTTCGTATTTGTCATAATTACTAAACAGGTTTAATGGGATGGAAAAGAAGATGAGCTTTTAATTGGGGTTTCAAGAGAATAGTAGGTGCTTTCTCTAGTTAGGAAAGTGTGTGTTCTCTATTCTCAGATGTTATACACTGATCAGTATTTTTCTTAGTTATTGCTTGATAGTACAGGGTTAGAATCCATGTTTCCTTCAGAACTGCTTTTATTCAATTATGTTTGAGAAAATTCCCCAAAGATTTTGGTCCATATTGACATAAATTTAGCCAGGTTCTGCTGCTGATTGAGATCTGGTGACTATGAAGGCCTTTGGAATACAGTGCACTCATTAGATTATTTCAACTTCTGTGACATGGTGCAATATTCTGTTGAAAGTAGCCATCAAGAGATGTGATAATAGAGGACCCAGTCTGAACCATTGATGTAAGTTTGGCCTTGTTTTGCTTGCATGGTGTGTAATTTATTTATTTACTCTTGGTTTTAAGGATCAATTTATTAACATATATTTGTGGTTTAGGGTAAATCAGCAGTCTATATGTGCATATGTGTGTGTGTGTCTCTCTGTATGTGCGGTTAGCCGGGAGCTGTCAAGCTGGTTTCTGGGGGATACTCATGGCCAGCAGCAACATGTAATCTAAAATGGATGACATGGCTGGTAATTACCCACTCCCGTCCCTTTTGGGAGCTCTGTGAATGACAGCTTGTCCATCTGCATACATGTTACAGCTCCTATATAGCTTAGAGAGTCTGTGTGTGTCTGTTTTTACTGGCTTGCCTCACCACTCGACAGCAGATTGTGGTATTTGACTGACAAGGCCATGAACCATCCCCTTAAATGTATTTCCTCTGACCAAATCCAGACCCTGCTGCCTTCTCATCCAATTTATTTGCCATTCTCTCTCAGCTTTCTTTATACTCCTGAGTTTTTTGCTTACTCCAAATAAAAATGTTCTCCTCTAAACTAATGAAAGGGGCAAGCATGACTTTTATTTTCATAGGATAATTGAATTCCATTTGGAATCCAATGAGGTAGAGAAGAGGAAAAGAAAAGGCATATATTACTGCCCCTAATTGCCCCGGCCAATGAACACCTAAAAAAAATAAAACATCAAATTATAATTTAGCTGTTCTTTGTATGTTTGTGTGGGTTCCAGAGAGTGGATGGACTAATGAGAGAAACACGCTGAGGACCCACTGGTGTGTGACGGCAGACAGACACTGGTGTCATGCTGCGCAGATCAAACACTCTTCGCCTTAAATTAAATGCTCTCTCCTGGCTATTGTTTTAATAATAAACATCTTGCAGAAGCCTGAAAGACCACTCCTGCACTCAACATGTTAAATTAAGCAGCATATCCTTTCTCACAAATTTCATGTGTATTTTCATCCTTAGCAAAACAAGGCTTTACTGTTTGATCTGCATGCTATTTGTCATTTTTATTTCTTTCTGCAAGCTTCATACTGGGATTTAGTGTTTAACTTTGTGCAAGAAGTATGCTTTCTGAAGAGGGTCTATCTTTCCTGGCCACCAAACAAAATCCAGTTGGTGAGCTTGAGCTGTTTAGTAAATATTTAAGGGCCTTGTTCCTACATCCCCACCTGCTGTTCGTTACGCATCATCTTTTATTCATAAATACCAAATCTTAAATTAGTTTTCACCAATTCTGAAATATGAGTGTAATTAAGTATGTTTTCTCCCCAGCTATGCCCAGGCACAAGAGGTCTTTATCAATTAATGAACAGTCCATTCATTATTTATAGGATGAGACGACTGTGTAAATGCCTTGGCACCCGTAAAAAGGCATGAGTCGGCAGGGTGGGTAGAGTTTGGAAGTTGAGACTAGATTCATGTGGGCTGAGAAAGAAAAAAAAGGAAGAATGAATGAGGAAACGCAAAGACTGTCTTTTGGCCACACCGACACAAGCTGGAGGTATATTGTCTACACCTACTAAACTTCTTCAAGGCATATAAGCTGTCAGACTACAGGTAAACGTGTGCACTCAGAGACAGTTAATCTACAGAGTTTAGGTACACCTAAACTATGTAGCCATATACTCCGCAAATATACTATCTTACCTTGTCATTTCTTGTGTGTAATTCCAGTGTGCAGTCAAAAATTGGGCTGTTTACATAAATTGTGCCCACTGAAGCTGAGAAAGTGACTTCTGTGGCAGTGTGTTGTCTTGTTCAGCTGCTATGTAAAAAAGAGACAGAGGCTTTAATACTGTAAATAAATTGGTATGATTTGTGGCAATAACTTCATAAGCAATGATTATGCCACAGCAATTATACATTAGAACTTATGCAAAGTCACTCCATGTAATGGAACTTTTAAGGGATTTAAAGGGACACATGTCTGTGTTTAGTTGCTAAGACCATAAAGACAGTGGGTTTACAACTACATGTTCTCCAATCATAACTCCTGATTATTTTATGTTGGTTACACTCAGAAATATAGGTATAATCATTAAATTGTAAAATTCACATATTTTTTATGAATTACGCCTGTGTAGCATTTACATGTTTGCACATACACATCCATTACAGCAGCATGTATCCTTTCTTTAAAATTTGAAATGTGTTACTGATCTGGGATTTGTTTTTCCTCACAACCCAATTACTGTAAAACATTGTAGCATTACCAGTTTTGTTCCAATTACAGAGATGTTAAAAGTGAAAAATTACTGAAACATAAAGCTGGGAATATTAAACCAGTAAGATACATTTTGCACCCTCTCACCACAAAACTCTTTGATTCTACTTTCCTAGTTCTTAGAAAAACCTACTGCTCAAGAAACATGCCTTTTAATACTAATTTGATAACAGCAAGAGAGTTTTAACAAGGTTTTACCTGTAAAGTTTCATTTACAGAGGATGTATTTAACTTGTTCTATAAAATCGTCTAAGACGTTAAGAACTAGTTTGTTTTTCTGTAGCCAGTGTTACATTGGAACCACTAAAACATCTGTTCTTCTAAATGTGAATATGTCCTTATGGTGATAATAGTGTAGGGGGACAATTTATGTACATTTGCACAGGGTGCAAACAGCCCTGAAAAAACAGAAGTCATAAACTGTTTTAAACCCCATTTGATAAACTCCAGCATCCAACAGTGTTTATGAACAAGATTGACAATGGGATTTATGAATTAAGTTATGCATCTACTGTGTGCGTTACAGGAAGGGGCAAAACAATGGGCCTGTTATAGTGCCATTGCAAATTTGACTTATCAGAGTTGAAACTCAATGTGTTGAATGTTCAGTATTGAATTTTAACAGACAAAGTCACACACATTTTGAAAATTGCTCTCTCAAAACAATGGCTAATTTTTGGTCCCAATAAGCCTGTCACCAACACCTGATAAAATATTTGGTAATAGTATCTCTTGTTTTTCAGTCAAAGAGCCAGGGCATTGTTGGTTAATTGTGCAAATTTCTAATATAAGCAAGGCCTTGATGTTAAATAGCCCTTACATCTGTATAGAATGCATCCACAAACGTCCCCAACAGAACATTAATTTAGGATTCAGATCCCAACTCAAAACCAGAGGTGAATGAGCCTTCTTGTTGGTGGTACCAATCTGTGGAACAGCCAGTTAGACCGTCAGTCATTTTAAATCCCTGCTTCAAAATAATATGGTATTCACCCATGTGGTGTTCATTTTAGTGGAGGATAGCATTTTGACCTTTATTATGTAATTTTATGTTTTTTTTATTTGTTTTCTATGATATTTAATTATGTTTATTTTGCTTCTGTAGTTTTACATTTTAATCTTTGAAAGACGGTCATTTAAAAATATTTTTTGAAAATGCTACATGAATAGACTTTGAAGATCTAAGTTCCCTTTGATGTATGCAAGCAGCCTCTGCACATTACTTTGATTTCATGCCAAAAAATGATCCGTTTCTCAAACCAACATTTGAACACGTCTCAGAGTTCTGCAAACTGGTCGGAACCAACTAAATGTGATCATCTTCATTTTAAGTTCAGCTAAATTTGGCACACTATAAATCAATTACCAAATACAGGTCCTTCTCAAAATATTAGCATATTGTGATAAAGTTCATTGTTTTCCATAATGTCATGATGAAAATTTAACATTCATATATTTTAGATTCATTGCACACTAACTGAAATATTTCAGGTCTTTTATTGTCTTAATACAGATGATTTTGGCATACAGTTCATGAAAACCCAAAATTCCTATCTCACAATATTAGCATATTTCATCCGACCAATAAAAGAAAAGTGTTTTCAATACAAAAAACGTCAACCTTCAAATAATCATGTTCAGTTATGCACTCAATACTTGGTCGGGAATCAGCCTGTGGCACTGCTGAGGTCTTATGGAGGCCCAGGATGCTTCGATAGCGGCCTTTAGCTCATCCAGAGTGTTGGATCTTGAGTCTCTCAACGTTCTCTTCACAATATCCCACAGATTCTCTATGGGGTTCAGGTCAGGAGAGTTGGCAGGCCAATTGAGCACAGTGATACCATGGTCAGTAAACCATTTACCAGTGGTTTTGGCACTGTGAGCAGGTGTCAGGTCGTGCTGAAAAATGAAATCTTCATCTCCATAAAGCTTTTCAGCAGATGGAAGCATGAAGTGCTCCAAAATCTCCTGATAGCTAGCTGCATTGACCCTGACCTTGATAAAACACAGTGGACCAACACCAGCAGCTGACACGGCACCCCAGACCATCACTGACTGTGGGTACTTGACACTGGACTTCTGGCATTTTGGCATTTCCTTCTCCCCAGTCTTCCTCCAGACTCTGGCACCTTGATTTCCGAATGACATACAGAATTTTCTTTCATCCAAAAAAAGTACTTTGGACCACTGAGCAACAGTCCAGTGCTGCTTCTCTGTAGCCCAGGTCAGGCGCTTCTGCCGCTGTTTCTGGTTCAAAAGTGGCTTGACCTGGGGAATGCGGTACCTGTAGCCCATTTCCTGCACACGCCTGTGCACGATGGCTCTGGATGTTTCAACTCCAGACTCAGTCCACTGCTTCCGCAGGTCCCCCAAGGTCTGGAATCGGCCCTTCTCCACAATCTTCCTCAGGGTCCGGTCACCTCTTCTCGTTGTGCAGCGTTTTCTGCCACACTTTTTCCTTCCCACAGACTTCCCACTGAGGTGCCTTGATACAGCACTCTGGGAACAGCCTATTCGTTCAGAATTTCTTTCTGTGTCTTACCCTCTTGCTTGAGGGTGTCAATAGTGGCCTTCTGGACAGCAGTCAGGTCGGCAGTCTTACCCATGATTGGGGTTTTGAGTGATGAACCAGGCTGGGAGTTTTAAAGGCCTCAGGAATCTTTTGCAGGTGTTTAGAGTTAACTCGTTGATTCAGATGATTAGGTTCATAGCTCGTTTAGAGACCCTTTTAATGATATGCTAATTTTGTGAGATAGGAATTTTGGGTTTTCATGAGCTGTATGCCAAAATCATCCGTATTAAGACAATAAAAGATCTGAAATATTTCAGTTAGTGTGCAATGAATCTAAAATATATGAATGTTAAATTTTCATCATGACATTATGGAAAATAATGAACTTTATCACAATATGCTAATATTTTGAGAAGGACCTGTATGTCCCAGAACATCTTCACAATCATAATCTTGAAGAAAAGTCCCGATCCATTCCAGACCACCTACACTTGGTCTAAAATATCTGATCTCAATTAGCGTCTGATTAGCATCTGTATTGTCTGCTGTTCATTTGTGATAATATCAGTTTCAGTATCTTAAACATGTGTGTAATGTCTGGTGATTGATAGGCAATAGTCATCTTGGAAGAGCTCTTCACTCTCTTTGTGGGTGGCACACATACTGCAGTTGTGTGTCTGTTTGCTTTTTACTGGGAGGTTGCTCAGATTTATAAGCCACAAATGATTTAAATATTTAATGTGTAACCCTAATTGCCACATGTGAAAAATGCTTGCCTGTGTGCCAAATGATACAACTGCTCTATACTCCCCTTGATGGATGAGCAGTAAGCATGCACGTGGTCTGTGAAAAATATATCACAGCTGTTGTGTTGCTCTTCTTTATGCCTTTGACCTCAGCCCCACTGCAGTCATTTTCTCTCAGTCTCTTATGTTAGAAAAATGTCTTAGAAGCAGGGTATTGTAGTTTTTACAAGCCATCTAAAACTAGCGATGTTACACAAAGCTTCTATTCTGGTATCCCTTAACTGATTTTTTGTGCTGCCATCCATCCATCCATCCATCCATCCATCCAACGCACTTTTCTGTGCAGGGTCACAGTGGGCTGGTGGTCATCTCCAGTAGTCTCTGGACAAGAAGCAGCGTACACCTTGCATGTCTTTATCGGTCTAGTTATCTATATTTTCTTACCTTATTTTTACACTGTCAGTTACTTTGCATTTTTATTTAACCTATTGACAACAGTTATGACAAGCACAACAGCTGTTTTCATTATCATACTGGAACATACAGTCACCAGCATCTTTATAAGGTACACCTTGCTAGTATCGGGTTGGACCCACTTTTGCCTTCAGAACTGCCTTATTCCTGCCTTATTCCTGCCTTATTCCTTATTCCAACACATCCCAAAGGTGCTCTCTTGGATTGAGATCTGGTGACTGTGGAGGCCATTTGAGTCCAGTGAACTCATTGTCATGTTCAAGAAACCAGTCTGAGATGATTCGTGCGTTATGAAATGGCGCGTTATCCTGCTGGAAGTAACCATCAGAAGATGGGTACACTGTGGTCATAAAGGGATGGACATGAACAGCAACAATACTCAGGTAGGCTGTGGCGTTGACACGATGCTCAATTGGTACTAAGGCGCCCAAAGTGTGCCAAGAAAATATCCCCCCACACCATTACACCACCACCACCAGCCTGAACCGTTGATACAAGGCAGGATGGATCCATGCTTTCATGTTGCTGACGCCAAATTCTGACCCTACCATCCGAATGTCGCAGCAGAAATCAAGACTCATCAGACCAGGCAACGTTTTTCCAATCTTAAATTGTCCAATTTTGGTGACCCTTTGCGAATTGTAGCCTCAGTTTCCTGTTCTTAGCTGACAGGAGTGGCACCCGGTGTGGTCTTCTGCTGCTGTAGCCCATCCGCCTCAAGGTTCGACATGTTGTGCATTCAGAGATGCTCTTCTGCATGCCTTGGTTGTAACAAGTAGTTATTGGAGTTAATGTTGCCTTTCTATCAGATTGAACCTGTCTGGCCATTCTCCTCTGACCTCTGGCATCAACAAGACATTTGCGCCATCAGAACTGCCGCTCACTGGATATTTTCTCTTTTTCGGACCATTCTCTGTAAACCCTAGAGATGGTAGTGCATGAAAATCCCAGTAGATCAGCAGTTTCTGAAATACTCAGACCAGCCCGTCTGGCACCGACAACCATGCCACGTTCAAAGTCACTTAAATCACCTTTCTTCCCCATTCTGATGCTCGGTTTGAACTGCAGCAGATTGTCTTGACCATGTCTACATGCCTACATGCATTGAGTTGCTGCCATGTGATTGGCTGATTAGAAATTTGCATTAACGAGCAGCTGGACAGGTGTACCTAATAAAGTGGCCGGTGAGTGAATTTTATTTGCTCAAGCAGGCTCTTCAGTTAGTATATTTCTTTGAATCACTCTAATGTTGCAAATAATGAGAAATTGCTGTACTACACTCAGTCTTTTCTTGGGATTCATGTAAAAGATCCTCCTGTTTTCCAAAGTCACCCACTTTCTCCACTTTCAATAAATAATGCATTTTGTAATCACTAGAAGGATGTTAATATCACATTCGCTGCATTAAGTACAAGACATACTGTTAGATTTGCTCTAGTATAAGTAAATGCCATGAACATTAGCGACACAAAAAGAATAACCCGAAAATTGTCACGGTATACTTGGAATTGGACCCAGAATGCAGACGAGCAGGCAGCGTGATGGTAAGTGAAAAAGATTTAATAACAAAAACTCACTCACTACAGGAGGCAGGAACAAAACAAACGGGCAGGCAAGACAGGCATGGCATGATCAAAAAAACAAGACTTGGTTTTAGAACAAAACATGAGCATGAGAGTGAAAGATGTTTCCACGAAGACTAACAGAACAGGTGTGAATATATGGCGTGAAAACCAGGTAGAGTAAGGAGACAGATTAACTTGAAGCAGGTGAACTGAATAAACTTAATTAACAGAACAAAATGTGACTGGAGCAAAACAGAGACTCTTGAACACAAACTAGAAAATCATGAAGCAAAAGCATAACCAGATCCGAAAACCAAACTTGACAAAACATGAACAAGACGACAAAACAAAAGCATGACCAGGAAAATAAACAGAAACATGATTCAAAACTTGAACAGTGAAAAACATAAGGAAAAACCCCGAAACCAAAAACCAAACAACCCTACATCATGACAAAAATAACCTAGCCTGTGTCAGACAAATCTATTGAATTTAAATGTTTTGTCAATTTCAACATTCATATGTATTTATTAAAGTATAACCAGCAGGATTGGCTGAGACTATGATTATTTTCTTTCTCTCTGTACAAGAGTATCTGAAAATACCACTTCCACATCACTGCCGTGGTTATTTCATACCATTACCTGACCGATGTTGGTAATAATTTTCTGTACACTTAGGGGAACTCATTGAGCGTTGAAGTTTAATTTGGCCAGTTGATTCCTCAGCCTCTTATAGGGTTACAATGTTTGTCACCTGAATTCTCTAAACACAAGGAAAAATAACACGTGAAACAGAAAAGGGTAAGTTAAAGTCATTTTTCCAGATTTGTTTCACATTTGCCTATATTTTGTGTTTGGCCCCACTTTTTAAATAGGAGTTCTGCTGCCCTGTGCAGTCAAAAAATCTGGGCTGCTTGCAGATGTTTGAGACATGAATATGCCCTTATGTTGTTTTCAGACTGAAAGCAGAATATGACAAAAATGCTTAGTGCTGCACACACTATGGAAAACAGAGCAGAAGTAAACTTGCCTCAAAATTGTATGGAGCCTGCAGTCCATGGAAATCTAGTATGGTGGAATTCTAACACATTCTTTATCTATTTGGATGGCACCAACAAGCCTTAAGATCAAACCTTTACAACATTTCGTCTCATTCTATGAAGCAATACGAAATATGGCTGTATGTTGCATCCTTAATGTTATAACTTAATGTTAAAACTTTATTAGAAGTAATTGTCTACAATGGTATTGATTAATAAAACAACACAGCATGGTAATACCTTATACCTGGGTAGAATTGGCCTTGCCCAATACCTTTCAAGTGCAGTTTTAGACTCAGATGTGCTTGTTGAAATTAAAATGTTGCCTTTGTCAAGAAGTTTCTAGCTTTTAAGTCAAAGTCACATAATAAGGATTTTATAAAAAGCCTTCTTTCACGTAGAACACTGAAATACATTTTGGTAAAGTGGGAAATGATGCCATCTGTGCTAGATCGATCTTCAGACTGTATAACAAGGACAACCAGTTAACTTTCCCCATGGTGGTGTTTATTTTAATGAGCTTCCTCTCCTTCCTTTTCTTTTCTTTCTTTCTCCCTCCCAGAGCCACAGCAACACATCGAGGACAGATAATTTTTAAGGATGCACTGGCCCAGCAGCTCTGTGAGCAAGGAGGTAAGTAACAAGGACAACAAAGTGATATTTCGCTTTTCTGTCTGTGACATGACATGGGGATAATAAATCCTCATATTGCACTCGTGGGTGTATTATATTCACGTCTGTACAGTAACACAAACATGTGCACCAACAAATGCAGGCAAGATGTTGTATGGTTCCACCTCCTGTCAGTTTCCATCGTGTGTACCAGTATTTTGTCAGGATGTGGATGTCACAGAGCAGCTGATGTGCTGGGATGTTTAGGACTGTGCATTTGCAGCACTTCCAGGCTTTCCTTCTTCTTAATGATGTAGCCAGAGTTAGAGATATTCGGATGCCCTATATTGCCAGCTTAATTTCAGCTTATGCTAAACTCAGCTTTTTCCCCCATTCTTATTCTCTCCCTCTCTGTCAGAGATTTATACTGTATTGCCAAGACTTCTTACATCCACTTTCTGTGACAGTCCTAAGTAGCTATTGACAGACTGTGCAGTCCCACTCTGCATGCTGAGTGTGTATAATTGGTTGTTTACAGGCAAGAAGCCTCCCTCCTCCTCACTTAAGAACTCCCCATTTAAGATTAAAATTTGCCTTTAATGCTAAAGGAAGACAAACATAGTCTAAATGCTGCAGCTCATTTTCTAGATGTTTAATGAGCAGAATAGTGCAGTTTAATGAATATAATTTACTCACTTTTATGTATACTTATTGTGCATAGAAACTTGATTACAAAAAGGCTAATAAAGTTTGTCTCTACGTGTATATCCTTCAGCAGGTCATCAGAAACATTTTAAAATGAAGCAGATGCTGAACATTGCGTACTCAAATACCTACCTTCATGTCATTTGAAAGAGATAATGCTCAGAGCCCAGTTAGCCATTGACAAGCAACAGAGAGACAGAAAGATGAGAATGTTTTTCTCCTATCTCTCCTTGCCGGAGACCTCACCACCCCTGACACACTGCCCCAGTCTACCCTCCTCTGACATATCTGCAGCCAACAACAGTCACTTAGCAGTAAAGTGCCAAGGCCCTAAAGTATCAACGCTAACACACAGCTGCTGGCCACAGACAAGCTGGAAAGTAGAGATTTAGTCCTTACAAGACCTTGGAGGAGGCAAATTGTAAAGAGGGCAAAAGAGGTAGCTGAGCAGTAATGTAATACATAGATATAATAAGTACAGAGTGAGGGGAGGTGGGATAAAAGTGGTGACAGGGAAAAGGCATCAATAGAGGAAGATATCTGAGTACTGCAGACTATGAATTACAGAACCAACTAGAACAAGTCTGTCTCATTAAATAGAAAGGATAGAAGAACAAGAATTTTGGAATAAAGAGATAGTGCTGATGAGCAGTTTGACGGTCATAAATGTTACAAGATTTAAATTAGATATTTTCATTCATGATCATTAACCGCATTAACAGTAAGAGGAACAGTAGATGTTATTGGACATCAGTTTGCGGTGCCAAATTACTCCAGAATACCTGAGATTTAAAATGAATCTCAGATATTCATGTTAAAGTCTGCCAGTGACACCCAGACTTCCCCAGACACCTCCTCCAGCTCTTCTGGGGAAGCCCAAGGAGTTCCCAGGACAGCTGCCTGAGTCCAGGAGGCAGATCCAGCATTGTAACAGAGAGTCTAACATAATCCGGGAGGATGAATTCTTCCGCACCACTGGTCACAGAATCATACTTTCATAAATCCTGGAAAGCGCATCTGTTTTGACATTCTTGGTTCCAGGTCTTTAAGACAAGGAGAAGTTAAAACATCCAAAAAACAAAGTCCATGTGGCTTGTTTTGGGTTGAGTCTCTTAGCAGACTTGAGGTACTCCAAATTTTTGTGATCAGTCCACACTATGAATAGTTCCTTGGATCCCTCCAACCAGTGCCTCCACTCCTCCAATGTGAGCTTAACAACAAGCAGTTCTCGAACCCCTACATCGTAATTGCGTTTAGCTATGGACAGGGTCTTTAAAAAGAATGCACAGGGGTGAACACAACCATCAGCGGCTTTCTGATTGAGAATAGCACCTACCCCAGTGTTTAATGCTTCGACTTCTACTACGAATTGCTGTTCTGGGTTAAGGGTACGAAGAACAGGTGCAGTGGTGAAAAGAGACTTCAATGCTTCAATTGCTTTTTCGGCCTGATCCTTCCACTAAAAACGGAGCTTCGAAGAAGTGCATGCATGGAGGGGAAAAGCAACCTGACTGTAGTTTCGGATGAATCGACGATAAAAGTTAGTGAAGCCCAGAAATCTTTGGAGTTGGAGTGGGCCACTCTGAAACTGTTGTGGTCTGAGTGGGATCCATGGTGACCTGGTTAGGGGAGATCACAACTCCCAGAAAAAATTCAGAGGTTGTGTGAAATTCACACTTCTCAGCCTTCACAAAAAGGTGTTTCTGGAGAAGGTGAAAGAGGACCAAACGGACATGGAGCTTATGGGACTCTAAAGTGTGCGAGAACATCAAAATTTTTTCACGGTAAACATATACATAATGTCCCACCAAGTTTCCAAGAACATCATTGAACAATGCTTGGAACACTGCTGGGGCGTAGGTCAGACCTCAGTGCGGTGGTTAGGTGACAGCAGGATAACGTCACATGGGCTCTCAGGTTGGTAATCCCAGTGAACAGAAAGAGTGCAGTGGTCAGAGGGCCAGGTGAACAGGTGGAACGGCAGGGCAATTAGGGAGCTGGCTGGGAAGGAGCAGGTAAAAGCAATCACGATAATGGCTTCAGTGAAGAGATAAGCAGCAGTCAGACAGAGACGGTGCAGACAAACAGCCCAGAATCATGACATTTAAAAGCCATGATGACCATGTGCAAACTTCTGACAGGAACTGTAGCTGCCTTTTCACTTCCACAGCTATGACTATGTGCTTATAACTCAAAACCTGAACAGACAAAACAATACTTCAATGTACAAAGGTTAAGAATATGCAGTAAACATAATAAGTGTTTTAGGATTGTCAAAGATTTGTTGGTGCAGTATAATTGTGTAAAAAATCATGCTAAACCAAGTAAGAAAAAATCTTTTAAACTATTGATAAATTGTCTCAATCCTCTCTCACTTCCAAAGACTCACCAGTCGATGACGCATGGAAATTCTTCCTGCTTTGTCAGATCTACCTTCATAAAATCGGCTGCCAAGTAGTAAAGAGGATTCAGGCTAATTTAGGAATTAGCTTTGAAAGTTAACCAAAAGATATGAAGGTTCAAGCCATTTGTTAAGTTTAAATGCTTAAGACTCAAGCTTTTAACAGCGAAGTAATGGGAGTTATGTAAATCTAGGTTATGACCCATGAAGGAGAGGGAGAGAAGGTAAATAGGGAGCACAAAGGATTGAGACCTGGAAGGAGAGGGCAGTCAATCAGGACATGTGTGTGAAATATTCAGCAGCAGTTTTGGGGGCTGTCTGGTACCAGACATGCTGCTCCTCCCTTGCTCACAGCTTCTTTCTGCTGTGCTAGCACACTTCTTCACCTCTTCCCTTCAGTATGCCAGCAATACCTTCTGCCAACATCCCTTCTAGTGTGCTTAGACCTGCACCCTAATAACCCACCCTGAAATTTCCATATTGTGATTTCAAAAAAACAAAAGTACATGTACTATTTCTGTTAAATCGTATTAGGAAATGCTCCCAGTAATTTTTGGGTTAAGTTGTTTTACAGCTTGACATTACAGTTTCAAATAAGTATGAATGAGAAAAAGTTTAATCTTAGTTATTACGTTTCGGCAAAAACATAAATTCTGCCAAAAATTCTGCATAAAAACAAAAGTCTAGAGGGAACTAGTCAAGAGGATCAGGAAATATAGCATAGAGGAAAAAAGGGTGGAGCCATCGTGTTGAATTGCACTGTGTGCCGTCCATCACTTCTATCTCTTGTCGGGGGGGCAACAATCCAAGCTTTCTGCCCAGCATCGCCAGGTTCTCTCATTTCCAGTGAGAGTATAAATCAGATCTTTATGGGCCCGGTTGAGTGGTCTGCGGCCCAGATGGATTATTAAAGGGAGATATAACTCAAAGTGGCCACCGCTCCCTGAGGGACGCCTGATCACAGTGCAACAGAGAGGTGACGGGTGGCCTACCCCTCTCCCACTTCTTCACTACACACCCACCCAGTCTGCCAGCCAGCCTGCTCTCCTGGCTGAATGCCATCCCTCACTGTTGCCTAGCAAGAAATCTTAAGACCTTGGTGTCTGAATGTCTTCCCCTCTAGCGTCCAGGAATATCTCTGGCAGTATTTAAACTTTTTCAGATACCAAAACTTTTTCCTGACATCTGGCTTCTGATCTTTTGTCATTTTGATGTTTATAGATTGTTTCTATCACTGCAATCATTTCTAAAGTATTTATATATGATACAGAATTTTATTTGTGTAATATATTGCATGTCTGCCGAACCCAATTTATTTCATTGCAGAAAGCCTTTAGATAACAATTAGGAGGTTTTTGGTCTTGGTGTCATAATATACCTCATCAGCACTGTAAGCAAATCTCTTGCAATTATTCAAATGGATAAAAGGAAACAAAGTATCTGTGGAGTTGCACAACAAATTTCTTCCAAGGAGTATATGCAAAGAAAAAGTTTCAGTAATGTTTGCAGGATGACAAACACTTAATATGGACAAGAACAAAATGAAAGATTATCCAAATAGTCTTTCTAGGGTCATATGGCTGGACCTTATGTGTGGCACATCTTTTGGTTAAATTAAAGCTGCACACATCTCTGATGGGTAATTTAGGTGATCAGCATCAAATGTGTCTATCCATTCCAGACAAGGGAGGAGTTGCTCCAGTCATGAAGAGACACAGTAAAGTTGCTAGCCAGTAATATCAATTCATGCAATTCAGAAATGATGGGTTGGGAAAGCAAAAACCTTGAGTGCCTACCCTCAACTTTACCAAGGAAGAGAGGTTTACCAAACCAGCCTTTTAGGCCTTCAACCCTCCACACACTGAATGAAGACAGTACATTTTATTCACTCTAAAGTTGAAGAGTTTGTA
This sequence comes from Girardinichthys multiradiatus, assembly GCF_021462225.1. Taxonomy (NCBI): domain Eukaryota; kingdom Metazoa; phylum Chordata; class Actinopteri; order Cyprinodontiformes; family Goodeidae; genus Girardinichthys; species Girardinichthys multiradiatus. Next base: position 22,027,901 of record NC_061795.1, on the reverse strand, counting down.
GTGTTTTTGACTTCACTTCTTAACTTACATATAAAATGTAATCTGTGTCTTTGGGAGATACAGTAGCAGGGAGTCTTGCTCATTTCATTGCTATCACTGACTTCTGTTTGTTGTAATAATACCAGTGAAAGATCAGAGCCCTAATTTTCACTGTGGCAAAGCCTCGTTTCTGTTCAGTGGAATGAAGTGTTTACTATGTGACCACAGGGTGCTATTCTTTTAAGCCGCTGTAGACCAACTTCCTGAACCCTGGTGATTTAATAATTGCAACCACCAGTTGGACGAGAGCGATGCAACTTCAAATGCAGTTCACGACTTCAAGAATGGGAGTCAGACGAAGGGAAAAAGAGCAAACGAGTCTGCAAGAGAGGGTGCAATTTACAGCGTGCATAGAGAAGTGGAGGGGGAAGCGATTAGAGATGAATAGGGGGAGAAGATTTAAGTAGCCTTGTGGCCTGTGTTCTTTGTGCCAACATGTTTGAGTCTGTTAAAGCTTTTGCTCATTTGTCCTCAGTTGTCACACTCCAATCCTGCTCATCAGCACTCGTCTGATTTGAGCCATTGCATAGCTTAGTCAAGTGTCCCTTGTGTTTATTTAGCTGTTTTTTTTATATGTGCATTAATAAGTGCTTGTACAGAGAGGACTAGTTCAGCTGTGTAACCCAATGCTTTCCATGAATGTGTGCTTTCCCCATGCACACTTGCATGTATAAGCCCTGGCCAGAAAGATACAGGCATTAGCAGAGATGAGCTGCTAATAAACGCGGCGGTAATTGAAGTCTTTAAGAAAGTGAGAGGGGATTAATCCAAGCGAAATGAGCACCACTGTCTGCTCTTGATGCGCAGAGGGTGAGGTGGAGAAAGGTGGAATGGGTGCAATAGAGAGACAGCATGTAGAGTGATGAAGCATAGAAAAAGAAAACTGTAAATGAGGTCCTTTTTGGAAGCTTGAAGGGATTATCCCCTCCAAAAAAAATCTTCTGGGCCACTTTCCAGTCAAATGGTCTAGCTAGAAAGACCGCAAGCGATTTAAAAAGGCTTGTTTAAAGTCAAGCCAAAGAAGGCCATAGAGAGCAGAACTATCAAACAATTTGTACACTTTAATTTTTTTTTACTGCTGAGTAACGTTTGTTATGAACAAGAAATATTTGAGGAATACACATACTGGGACTAATGGCTACTGTCAACATATTTTAAATCAGCGCACACAGTTGGATTAGAGGGGTGAGGAATAAAGATTGTGACAAAGAACACAGGCTCTTTGACCTGCTTTTATTGGGCTTCATTGCTGAGCAGAGTTCCAGCAAGGGATCTGGGTTTATGGGCTGCTAGAGGAGCAGCCAGTGAACCAGCCAGTTCTGTCACACAGCCGCTAAAACTTTAGCATCCACAGTCAGCATGAAAACTTTTCCACCTCTGCAGAAATTATAAATCCATCCTAAAAGCATTTGCAGTGATGAGAAATTTAGGGCAGCTGACAAAAGTAAAGCTTCAGCTCAAGTAAGGACATTTGCAGGACCATTATGAAAGGAGAGCAGCATTTTAAATAATCCCTCCTGACTTTATTCAGGTTCGGTTGTCTAAAAGGGGTTTTAGGTAGGCTTTCCTAAAAATTGTAAAGGAGTCTTTAGTGACTGAGTTAAACTTTGAAATGAATACTTTCAGTGTTATCTGAGTGTGTCTAATTAGTCAGGCTCGAACATCTGGGGAAGCGAGTTTTGTGGCAGATTAATCTTTTCATAAACTGAGTAACTAGAGCAAGGTGAAGAAACTCAAGTGAATGGGAGACCAAAAGTTCAGTAAGACTGAGCAGCTTGTTTTATGTTAGAAAATATCAGTGGAACTCATCTCGTCATAAACCAGGTAATTAGCATCACAAGAAGTCATATTATATAACTTCTACAACATTTTTTTTACAGCAATAACTTCAAACAATTGTTCTATGTATTACACTCTAAAAGGAGCTCAGTTAAAAACATCCTAATTGGATCACATTACTAACCATATGTTCTGAGTCATTCTTGTGATGTATGTTTTATTCTGTACTTTGCCCTCTGTGTTTTATTAGTGCCAATTGTATTTAGTTAAGTTCTGTTCTGATATTGTTCCTCAAGTTATGTGGCATTAGTGTTATTGCTCACTTGTTTCCACTACACTTTTCACCTCTCCAGGATTTATACTCCTGATTTCTCTTCAGTCTTTGCCAGATCTTCTGTTGTTCATATGTCTAGTTCCTGTTGCTCCCAATCTCTTATATTGGGTGTCATTACTTCATTAAAATGTATTTCTTACAATGATCCTGCTGGCCTAATTCCATTTGGGTCATCCACCATATAAAGTGTTATATGTGTTATATATTGACTTTATGGCCAACTCTTTGGTCAAATTGTAAATGACGAATATAATGTAAAGTGCTTTGAGAGGAGGGTATGACTGGAAGAGTGTTATAAAGTCAGTCCATTTACTATTTATTACAGTATAATTAACGTATTTCACAGTAAAAGGCTACAGTATTAAGTTAACAACCAAATTCTCCAGTATTAATTAAAGTCTTTAGAACAAACTGTTAACAACAACTTTCTAAAACATAATTTTACCATCTTACCATTTCCAATTTCTTTCTGTGTAAGTTAGTGATGTCTGACCAGGTCATTGTAGATTACATGGCCTGCGATGAATGAGGAAGCTTTTCAATATTTTTGACCCCATGGGTGGTCCAAACTATTATTTTTGGGGAGCGCGGCGCTGGTGGTTAAGCGCACAACTATGTGCAAAGGCTATAGTCCTCGATGGGTCTGTCCCGGGATTGAGTTCCGGCAACCTTCACCGAATGTCTCGCCCTCTTTTTGCCCTCTTTCCCGTCTACCTTCTGTTGAAAAAATGAAAAATAAAGGCCTCTAGTGCCACAGAAAAAAATATATATATATTGAACTTCCCAATTATTTGGCCATGCACAACTCTTTGGGATTAGCATTGTTTAATTCAGACCTTTCTGTTGGGATTTTGCTGTTGTTGGATTACCCCATTATATGAACCAGTTTTGGCCAAATTTGAATTTAGAATATTTTGCTATGGAGATGAATTTCTGGTCAACTTTAATGACTGGAAGGTGCCCAGGTCCTGTGGCTGCTAAAAAAGACCAAATCATAGCTCTTAAGGCTGAAAATCATAATTTTGATCAAAGGATATTTTCTTGTGTTTTTCTAATGCAACTTTACAAATCTAAACTGTGCTATCCTGCTCCTTTTCTCTTGCAGAGATGTAGAAAATTAGTTTATTTTTTTCGATTCCTCTAAGCATGCAAGACATGTCTGAGTGTAGTGTAGTAGTGTCCAGTTTAGGTAAGACTGGCTAATGTTGTTTTTTCCACTTGGTGAATAGGTCTTTTTACAAGATGGTTCTGGGATATGACCACAAAGATGTTTCCCTCTTTGTGGAGGGATTTATTTTTATTGAACCGCCACCTCTTTACACCTACTTGCCAACTTTGTGACTGCCCAATATGGCTATATTTTGCAGTTATCCCCAATTATCGGCACCTCAGAAAATGTTTTGGTGTGTTGTATTCTTGTTTTAGAATTTGTTTATTTTTTTTTTACCACATTTCCAGAGACTGCATATGAGGTTAACCCTGCATGTCTACTCTGGCTGATTAATGTGCACTATCACCTGTAAAATATAAGATATTCTGCCAGTATTCTTCACTTTGGTTTCTTCAGTTTAAATCCTTTTTGTGGAGTACCCTATGCAAATTATTCAGCAAAAAAACTGGAATTAGATTTTTTTTTCTACCAAGTGTTCTCTGTATTTGAGTTAGAATGATTATTGTAACTTACAGCTGATTCATTAAGATCTAACACTCAGAGCCCCCACCCCTTCATCAACTTCCTACCTCCTGCGTCTTCTCAGAGCTGTCTGTCCCCTGGGAGAGATTGATGGCTGAGTGTTTGCTGGGCAGGGGCCACAGATCCCAGCGCACAGTCGCCTCTGGGGAGGATGGTGGTTAATTGCCATTGAACCATTAATCATAGCAGCCAAGCCTTTCATTACTGAAATGAATTAACATCAGTAGCTGGGAAACTTTGGGAACACACAGAGAAACTTTGTTTTACTCAGATATAATGTAAGATTGGCTACTTTTTCTTCTTCTCACATCCTAAAAGAGTACAGTTAAAGTTGCAAACTGTGCAAATATACATTGGTTGTGTGTGCTGGGACAAATATTAGCATGGACACATGTCTGTTTGTATATGTACTTTCCAGCTTTGTTTGTGTCCACATGCAACAACTATCTGCAAGTTATGCCTAGAAATGACATTTGGCTTTATCTGTTTGTGCATGGTGTTACGATGACCTACCTAACAGCTCTTATCTGTTTCAGCTCCAACCGAGTCCCCTCTGAGACCTAATCTCGGTGAGTCTGAATTTCACTACAGGATGTAATTTCAATTACAGCAATAATCCAGCAAATAATATTCTCTACAAAGTGTCATAGACAGTAGTTTTAACAGTGAGCATATTGTGTATTGTATGTTTATAGTGGAGCTCCATGCAAAACATGCTGTGCTACGAGACGACTTTGACTCCAACATTCAAGGAGATTTAGACCCTAACATATGGTAGGTGGAAAGGTTTCAGTTCTTCTTGCAGTCTGAGAGCCACTTGAGTTTTCCAGGTGCACTCAGCCATGTGTGGCAATGGTTTAGTCCTTTGTACCCTTTTTCAAGGGTCCTTAAGCTCATTTTTGTGACAAACTGTAAGCAGACCACAATTGTGTGGCTATATGTCCTGAGCATACTGAGAATGCCTTGCAAAAGTATCCATACATATTGGTCTTGACTCACATTTTGTCAAGTTGCAAACACAAACTTTAATGTATTACAATGGGATTTTGTGTGATATAATAATGCAAAGTAGCACACATTTTTGTAAGCAAAGAACATATGATTTAATTTATTTTACCTTTAAAAATGTTAACACAATATATTGGGTCCAATCCAAACTTTATTTACAGAGCTATAAAAACAAACAGCTAGACCAAAGCGCTGTACAAAATAACAGCAAGTATACATAGCCAAGATAATGACATTTTAGCTCTGCTCTTAATATGTTTCTGCTCTATCTTTTCTGAACCCTGATCTCTTCACAGGTCGGAGTGCAGTAACTGTGAGGTTGGAGAACAGTGTGGTGTGCTGATGCATGGTAGAGCAGTCACTTTCTGTGAGCACTTTGGAGAGCGAGAGCTGGTAACTACCATATTTGACCACATGTGCAACCACTGCATATTTTATGGCCCACTGACTATAGATCCAAACCACCCACCAAGTGGCCACAACCACATCCGCACTAAGTTACAACAAGCTAGATGTAACAACAGTAGAATTTTAAATTTAAATATCCTAGTGCTCTACTATTTCACTTAAAATCTCAAATTCAACATCAGTTTAAAAAAAAAATTAAGATGAACAATCAGATAAGAAGCGAAATTAATTAAATATGTAATTATTCATTAACTAAAAAAATGATAACATCATATAGTCATATGCTCTTTGCAAATATATTAACATGCATCTGCATTTGGTCTGTCTGAGTATATTAGGCCATAACAATCTGTAAAAAAAACTAGTTCTGCCCTTATTTATGGTTTAAATCCTGGTTACCAGTTTGAAATAAAAAAAAAAATTAAGTAGATGCATGACGTCAAATTGTTTTTCATTACTTTTTTGATCCATTTTAATTATTTGAAGCAAAATATTTTAATATCGCAACTTTACCTTAGCCTCTCATTTCTTTCATTGAATTACCATTTTCGGATTCACTCTCGATGGTGATTTTGACATTTAGTTTCCAAAGTTTCCAGTATGCTAAGGCCTAAAACAAAGGTTTTTAAATAGCATGTGCATTGTTCCATGTAAACATGCATGTTGGAGCTACAAGGCTGAAGATCATATGACAATATTAAAGTAGATTTATATAACACACAGAGTCATAAATGTTTATCCATCCTTTCTTTTTCGCTTTGTCTCTGCAAAGTGGATTTTAAACAGTTTGTTTTGCTGTGAGAGATTAATGCTTCCCACTTCAGAGAAGAGTTTAGTGCCTCATGATTCTGTTTACTTCTATGATAAGCAGCTGCTTTGTCTGTCACTGTTCCAGATGTTTTGAACAGCACCCTGGCAGCTCTTCTATCAACTGCAACAAAAATATTAATCCAGAAATACAAGCATTTTTAAGCAAAGACAAATAAGCAGTTTCAATGCAATCAAAAGCTAAAAGCACCACAACAGATTAAAACTTTTTTTTTACAATAAAAAAATAACAAAACATTTCTGTGACTGAATCTTTAACATTTAAAATTTCACAAATTACCCCAGAATTACATTTTACATCATAAACCCCAAACAGAAAAGATTTATTACATATATAAAAACTCAGCGATTTCAAGCACCGCAATTACACTGACAGCTTATTTCACTTAATATACATCCTTGAAATATAATATATATAGGCACATGTTTAGAAATGTGACTTATATTGGGAGATGGTTCTAATTTAAAGATACATTGTGTTTGTCCTGCTTAGACCACAGTCACTCTCAACACCAGCACAGCCTCAGTCCTCCAGTTTGCCTTGGGTGAGTATCAAATGTCAACAAGCTTCGCAAAAACACATTGCATATAGTCAGTTATTTTATAACACTGGTGTATACAGGGGATATTAAAATAGCTTTTGCAGTGTAAAAAAATGACACGATAGTAAAGTTGCATAAGCACATTTTGACTGACTTACAGCACTGAATTGCTTTGGTAGAAGTCTTTCAGCAAGTGGCACCTTGTCCTTGCATATTTGTTGGTTCTACTTTGAAAAAGGACTTTTTCAGATTGCAAGATTATTTCTTGTCCACAACCCTCTTCAGATCATCCCACAGGCTATATCTGGACTCTGGCTAGACTATTTCAGGACATACATTTTCTTCTGGTGATTTAACTGAGTTTAAGGTATCCTTGGACTCACTCTAAGACTGAAGAATGCAACCTACCTTCAGCTTTCTTGCAGACACCTGACAGTTTTGGCACAAAACTGACTGGCATTTGAAACTATTTATAATTTCATTCTTCTTTACAAAACCCCTGTTTATCTGACGAAAAGAAACCCCTGAACATGATGCTGCCACCACCATGTTTGGTTATGGGTATTGTTTTTTTTCTGTCAAATATTCTAGTTGTTCCCAAAAAAGGGACATTCTCTCATAAGGTTTGTGGTAATTTTAGTCAGGCCTGGATGTTTTCTTTGGAAGAAACACCTCCTCTCTTGCCCTTGCAAGAGGCTGCATGCAGAAGGCTGAGTTTGAAGTTGTTCTGTGAGTAGATGCTTTATGTTTGTGGTCTGAATGGACCCAGTGAGGCAAAGACTACATCCTGCTTCTCCTTTAATCAAAAATATTGGATTATGGGCTATTGCGCAGGAGGGCAGAGCTGTGACCAGCTCATCAGTGCGCACTTGGAGCAGTTGGTCTAGGTTGACGGCACCATAGGAGCGCACACAGACAAATATGTTTGTCAATGAATTTTTTAAAGGTTTGCCTCCCTTGAGCTTATTTTTTTTCAGAGACACATTGTGTTCTTTTTTGTTTTTAGAGTATATGTCTAAAGAGTTCAGAGTCTATCATAAACAGCCACAATAATCAAGCCTGAACGTACAAACAGCAACATAAAAATAGTTTGTTATAGGAGTTGGTATGTTATAGTTTTGTTCATTTTAAAACATAACTTCATCTCATTGTCCTGCAAAGGATTTAAATCAAACATTTTGTTTTGCCACTATTTTAACGATATACAACGTGTTTGATTGTTTAAATTGTTTTTTTTTTTTTTTGGTGATACAAATTCATTTTTCACTGTATAAACCCTCCCCTGGCATATGTTCCCATTCAAAGAACATAATCAAACTCTGCAATTTTACAATGTTACTGTCAATAATGCAATTTGTTTTGTTTAGTGACAAGGTCTTTCTCACCACATGGAAAAGCCGCCTTAAAATGGTGATTTTTCACCTGCTACGAAGTGATTTTAGCATCCATTTTGCAAATGAAGGATTTAATATGCCTTATAATGACTTTATTTCTTTCCTAATAAATATATTATCAACATCAAAGTACAGTGGGTCCATCACATGATGTGCAATTACAGCTGACAGGCTGTGAACGCTTGATTAGTTATGTGCACACATTTGCATGATCACATTTGTGCGTGTTCAGCAACAGATGATCTCACTGACAGCAATGGTGCTGGAATGATCCAGACCCGAGAATAAAAGTATGGCCAGGTATCATAGGATACATTTCTTGCTTTTTGTTTGTTTTTGGCTCGAAATCAGGCCTTAGATAGTCTTACATAAAATCCTCTATTCTCATCTATTTTTATTATTTTCATGTTTGACAACCCAAATCTGTTGACACATGTACAGATGATTCTCTCTCTCCATCATCTGTCATTCAATCTCTGCCTCCTTCTGGCCACAGTGACAGCAGATATTTTTGCATTCCAGTTAGTACCTGCATTTCCAACGTGCTAAATCTAGATGAAAAAATTGCACCCGCAATCCGTTTCAGATTTGATAAATTGCATTGCAGGTTATAAATGATTGCATTTGTATATCCCCCTCCTAAATTTGCGAGTTTGGGTTCTGAGCATATGTTTTGCATATTAATGAAGGCTGATTTTACACATGCAATACGATTAGCACCTCGTTCATAGATCAGCTTTGCAGATGTAAACAGGTTTGGTGTGGTTTTGTACACACAAACCTTTTGAAGATCAGGCTCTAAATGTAAGAGGTCTTTTGATTCTTATTTTCTTGCCCTTCACAGAGGTATTTTTAAAGCTAGAGCATTTTAAATGATATATTTTGGTCTTCCTTTTACATCTCAAAATTTTAATAGGTTTGCAACTTTTTATATCCACTTTGTGAGACCTTTGTAATTCTTTGTGTTGAAACTATCCATCCAGCAGGACAAAGTACCTCTTTGTCTACTTCACGGAGACAGTGTTCATTTACGTTGTTTCATGTCAGTAAATCTGCTGGTACAAACCATATTTCAGCATTTCTTTCTCCGGTTCACTGTCCTCGCTCCTGCTCCCCCCTGTAGCAGTAATGAATGATTTACAATTTCTAGAAAGACATTGAGAAGGCCATGGAAGAATTTTAGAGGCGTATTTTTCATGTCCATTACACCTGTTCTCAAAGGAGTATAGCAAGGAGAAAAAAATAAAAGTACATAAAGACTAGGCCTCAACCTCAACCCCTTGTCTATCAGGCTGCTATGTTCTTTGAAGGTAAGTAATATGGGTTGTGTTGTGAAACTATAGTTCTTTAAACTAAAAAGTGTAGTGGAGTTCTGCCATAAAATGGAGCTTGGTTAATTTTACACGTCACACGGTGTTGAACAAAAACGAGGATTAAAAGAAAGGATGGGAGGCAGTTGAGGACGTTGGGGTTTACTGTCTTAGTCCATTAGCAGTCTTTGACCCTTACTCCCAGAGCATGTAAAGGACTCCACATTTAAAAATAGTGCGTGTGAAGTCTAGGTTTATATACAAACACACACACACACACACACACATAGAGAGTCCAACTGTCAAACAGGATTCAGTCGTTTACCATCCTCATCACACATCATCTTCTCTAAATCCATATAAACTGCTGACTGACTTTTTGTCATGACACCATTTACAGTTTAACCTCCCAATTTGATACTGGAGTGAAGAGTGGGCAAATTCACCATGCTACCTTTTAGGTTTTTCCTCGATAGTAAACAGTTTTTTTTATCCAACCTGAGTGCCCTTTTTCTGTGTTTATCCTCCCTAGGCTCAGGTACCTGTCGGTTCAGTTACTCAGATCCCAGCATCACGGTGTCATACTGCCTGAGTGCCAACGCAAACACTTCTGATGACTGGATCACACTGGAAAAGATCAGGTAGGTTTCTTTCTCTTCTCTCCATCCTCCTGCCTCATCCATCTCACACATAGTCCTTCCATCTGTTATAAACACCGCCCTCCCTTTTCCCTATTCACACCTCCCCCTCTTAATTTGTCATTTCTCTCCTGTTTGTGTCTTGATGATCCACCTGTTTTTAATCCCTCTCTCCTGGCCTCTGTGTTTTGTCAGCTTTCAAACAGGCATCATAAAATGATTCTGTTTTGTCAGAGTACGATTTTAGGTTTAAACATTTACTCATGGACTTGTTTAGAAGTCTGAAATTTTATGGCATAAAAAAATCCGTCTGTTATTCATCATATTGTCACTCTATTTTAGAGCTCCTACCAATAGCAGCACTGTCATCCACCTGGTACCACTCCCACATTCCTGCAGAAGCGAAGCCATTCGTCTCCGCTGGTCTCAGGAGACCCCCCATGGGCCTGAAAGATATGAGTCCTGCTGGGGCCTAGACAATGTGCTGCTGGTAAATTCTGCTCACAGAGTACCTCTGATAGAGGACAACCTGGATCCCCTGGACACAGCAAACTGGCTCTTCTTCCCCGGAGCAACCATCAAGGTATGCTAATAAAATCTTATGCTATTGTGCCATAAAAATGTATTTTATTGGTTTTTAATTGATAGACCAACACAAAATAGTGCGGGAATTGTGATGTGAAAGAGAAAAGTATTCCTAGTTTTTAAATTTTTTTCCAAATAAATACAAATAAAGCATTCCCACAGCATGATGATTCCACCACCATGTTTGATGGTGGAGAGGTTGTGTTGAGGGTGATGTGCAGTTTTGTGTTTTGCATAGGCCAGAAAATTCAATATTGATCTCATTGACCAGAGAACCTTCTTCCACATTTGCTGTGTCTCCTATATTACTTGTGGCAAACTGCAATTGAGACTTGTCATGCCTGTCTTCCAACAATAACGTTTGTCTTGCCGCTCTTCCATAAATGCCAGATTTGTGAAGTGCACAACTAATAGTTGCTTGATCAATAGATTCTCCCACCTAAGCTGTAGATTTCCGCAGCTCCTCAAGAATCACAGTGCACCTTTTGACTGCTTCTTTGACTAGTCTTGTCCTTGTTTGGCAGGTCTTTTTTGGATGTCGAATCAAATGGAGCTCTTTGAGATGCTCAAACTAAGGAAATTATTTTAAAAACTAACCCTGCTTTAAACTTCTCCACAACTTTATGTCTGACCTGTCTGCTGTGTTCCTGTCTTCATGATCCTGTTCTCTAACAAACCTCCCAGGCCTTTACAGAATAACTGTATTTCACTGTTGAAGGTTATTGGTTGCAATGGATATATTTATGGGTAACAAAATAAAGGGGTGGAATACAAAAACCCCTGGCTCTTTAGATTCCTATTTGTAAAACAAATTGAAAGCGCTTTGTAATATGCTTTCCTCTTTACAATTAAATGTGTTGAGATATTACCTTAAATACTAATAAAATGCACTGCAGTGACGGTACTTTGGAAAAAATGCAAAAACGTGAATTCTTTTGCTAGGCACTGTAAATGTCTTTAGGTTCTGTTTATGTATTATTTGGAGGAATAAAAACTATAATGGTGCAAATGTTATTTTATGCATGTAATTTTATGCACTGCTATTGAGCAGCATGCCTGTCAGTCGGAGGGAAATGCTTTGTATTTCCACGGTGGTGAAGGAGCCGCCCACAGTTTGGCCTCCACCAGAGACATCGATTTGCACCGAGAAGAGGGAAGAAGCTACTGGGAGGAAGACTTTGAGACTCCACCTTTAAAGTAGGTCTAAATAAAAGCAAGGACCACAGTTTTTTTCATATAGTATTTTCCATGTTTTCCGTTTAAATAATAGGATATGTATAAGACTGATGCATGTAAAGAGAGGGAGCCAAAAAGACCTAGATAAGGTGTTAATTTCCAAAAAATATGATCAATAATGAATTGGTGGTCTGCTTATAAGGTTACCTTGCAGTGTGGGTTATATTTAACTGCTTGCAAGTGAAAAAGGATTATGTTGGCAGGATTACTCAGATATGCAAACATTCAAATGCTTCAACACCTGTCACTTGTCATATGTCGTGTGATGAAACATGCAGGGCTGCATAAGTCAAGCGTGGGAACTCACACAGGTGATTGGCATACCTCTGACTGCTACAGTGATGGCAGTCCATCTGTTTAGAGTGCACAACCATACAGGCAAACACACACTGGACAGCAGAGAGCAAGGAAGCACTGTCTGATGCACTGCATGAGTCACAGAGATAAAAAGAGAGGGGTGATGGATAGTGTTACTGCCAGGGAGTAATTAACAGGCTTCATGCATCAGCTCTGTCAGTATGTGTTTCCATTAATGAGAAGGACCACGCCCTCACACCTACTTTCCAACATGCTGCCCTGCATGAAGCTCTCACCCATCAGGAACCGTGAGCTGAACAAATGTATAAGGAGCCAAGGAAGTCTTTTTGTTAATGGTACACTTCAATGCTTCAAGTGTTATTTAACCCAACAGTGACTGTGACAGAGACAGAAAACAGATAGTAACAGCAGGAATGAGAACGGGAGAAAAATAGACACTGTGAGGGTAGTCAGATGAACTCTAGATAGCTGGGCTGGCACACTGAGCAAACTTCTGTCAGGGCTAATGAGAATCTATAAAGTCTACAGTACAGAAATATGTCCCGGCACATTTGTGCGTCCTGCATAGGTCGCTTTTCAGGTTTTTCATGCCAAAAACCCAGCATAGTCTGTTTGTTTAGCTAGTTTGTTTTAGCTTATATCCTTACTTTTTTAAAACTCCACAGTAGGGATGTCCAGATTAGCTGCTCTTACTGTATCTCTCCTGACCAAAATTACCAGGCTGAAAGTTCTTGAAGAACATTAAACAACAACAAAAATTTAAAATGGAAAAAAAGCAAAAATTATTTACGTAATCGTCAACTTTTTTGTTTTTACCTGCTCAATTAGATTAAACGGGTCAAGCACTTTTTACCTGTTAAACGAAAAGCAAAGTTTCTTGTTTTTTGGAGGTTTGATTGTTTTCTATTCTGTTGGTTTAGAAAAGTGTGTGTCACTCTTTAATAAATGGGTGTGACCAGGACTGTTTTTGTGTAAAACTTACTGGATGTTGGTGGTCCTACTTATGATGACCTTAAAGACAAAGTAATAAATATGATGAATAAACAACAAATACCTAATTTTTATACCAAACATTAAGTATTCGATTTGGCTTAAAATTATCATTTAGTTTAAAAGCTGTCTTTGTTCTCACATTTTTACTCAGCTGGGACATAGAGGGAGCTATGTACGGGACCAAGTGTGGAGAGATTGAGTCAGGCGCAGCACTGGTGTTTGAGAAAGAGGGTCGGAGGAGAGTGTGCACTCCGTACCTGGACACCACATCCTATGGAAACCTACGCTTCCACTTTACCATGGGTATATATTTCCTCCAGTTACTCATCACCTTTTTTTGTTGTGTGCTGCCAGGAGTAGTTTCATATAAAACCAAATTATGTGTGATGATCATGTTTTTTTTTAAAACATTGACTGGTATTTTGTGCAGGTGGTGGTGACTGTGATCCAGGGGAGTCACATGACAATGATGTGGTTCTGTTTGGAAGGTCAGAGGGCAGAAGAGAACGTGTGGTTCTTGACACTCTTCCATACTCATCTTACAGGGTGAGACACAGCTCTCAACTATAGGAAAACTGAAAAAGAAACCACTTCCCATTTTTTTCCATCACATTTAATGACCCTTTTCATAATATCTGAAAAAAATCTTCTTCACATCTTATTGAGGAAATGAAAATTGATTTGATTTTTTTTAATACCTAAACTAACAAAAAATAAAAACATTTTAATAGCTGATTTCTTTCTTTAAAGTTAAGCAAAGCAGGACATTGAGAGTACATTTAATTTTTTTATATAGAGCAGAGGTTCTAAATCATGGTCCTCAAGACCCTCTGTGATGCATGCTTAGGTGTTTCCCTGCTGACACACCTGATTTAAAGGAATGGGTCACCAGAGGCTTCTTCAGCACTTAATTGGCATGCTGACAAGGTAATGCCAATTAAGTGGTCATTCGAATCAGGAGTGTTGGAGCAGGAACACACCTATAACATTAGGGACAATGGGCCAAGATTAAATCCCCCATAAAACACAACCATAAAAAATGTAAACATAGCAGCTGGTATGACAACAAAACTCTGTATTTCTCATATTAGGGTGATTTTATGTAGCACCAATGTATAAGGAGAAGCATGGGAGCCGCGTAGTGACTTGAAAATTTAATAATAGAACTGAAATGGCTTAGAACGGAAAATACAGAAGACGGAACATGGGCGAGGAGACAGGCATGGCAACGTTGACATGGGGCAGGTAGTCAACAGTAGGCCCCAGTGGCGAGCAATGAAAATCAGAGAGTATAAATACAGAGGCAGGGTTGAGAAATGACCAATGAACAAGAGGAGCTAATCAGATAAGATGTGAAGCAGCTGGAGGAGGGAGGCTAGTTAACACAGATGAGTGAGAACACGGAGAAACCCAGAGAAGTAACAAATATCAAAACATAAAAATGAGCCAAGAAATTAATCCACCATAAATAAACTGAAATAACAGCAACTAGAGAACATAAACAGGGAGAAACCAACAAGGAACTCAAACATCTAACATTGGTGAATCCTGACAGTGTAATTTATCAAGCCTTGCAATATTTTCAAACTAGTCCAAGCCTACATACAAGTTTAGTATTTTCCAACTTTATCAGTAGTATCAAGTTATCAACATTTTCGTAGACTGATAGTCGAGAGCAATAATATATGGGAAAATATCTATTTTTGCCTTGTACTACTACATTGGCACAATCAATAAAGCCCTTATAACACAATGTTTTTCCAAATTAGTTTTCTTTATATTCCCCACACTTCACAACTATGTAGTATAACAGTTGCCACTGTAGTGTTCTGTACTATATTTCTGAGTGCAAACATTGCAAAATTTATTTGTTTATATAGCATCCCTTTCGTTTGTTTTTGCTGAACCGTTGAGGTTGAAATACTCAATATTTAAAACAACTGACTATCCTGATTCCTGTGAGCTGCAAGATAAAAAATCTTACCATCTTTTTTTCAACATCTAAATATTGTTACCTTAGTGGTACCACCATTAAATCAATTATTCACAACATTTAGCAAGGCAGTCAATTTTCTTTTGTAAATCTTTCTCTTTTAAGGCAGGTCATATATCACTGTCTGCATACAATCAAATTTTCAGCTGCACTCTGATCCTTTCCCTTATCCTCCTCAGACTCCTGCTGTAGTATCAGCAGCACTGCCATCTGAGCTGCAAACACCGGTCACACAGTTCTGCTTGGAGCAGCAATCCCATGGAGGCGCTAACCGTCATGTGTGGGCCGTGGATTTTATGCAACTGCTCCCTGTGTTGCCTGGCACGCACACGCATGTTGCTCAGTTCTCCATCAACCTTGGCTGTGGCTCCTACCAGCCTGCCAACAGGTATGATACACTTTCATCTCATCAGTCTAATGAAATATAGTAACCATAGAGGAACTTGATAAAGACAAAGCTGATCCTCATCCTATTAGTGTGAGTCTGGAGTTTTCTACCAATCTTGGTCGTTCCTGGTCTCTGCTTCACACCGAGTGTCTGCCAGAGCTCTGTGCTGGGCCACATCTACCTCATAGCACCATCTATTCCTCAGACAACTACAGCGGGTATACATTTGTGTTAATATGTTCTGAATTTTCATACATTCATGCATTTGATGAGTGTTATTACCAGAGTGTGTTTTGTTTGTTTAGGTGGACCAGAATCTCTATTCCTCTGCCCAATGCTGCCTTGACAGAGACGACCCGGTTTCGCTGGAAGCAGTCTGGCACTGGAACAGGCAATATGTGGGCCATAGACAACGGTTAGAATGCCACATACAATTCAAACAAATTCGGGGTTTGAAAGCAAGGACTTCTGCTCACTACCTCTAATCAAAGAATAAAACACTTTTTTTACAAGCTCCATCTTAAAGCCCTCAAATATGTACAAAATTAGTTGATGTGATTGGATAAACTGTAGATTTTTTGTGGCAGGCTTAAACATAAACATTTTGAATCTGCTGGGCAAAACTGAATTACAGTCAGAAGTTTAATTAATAAATGCAACATTATTTTGGGCTTTTATTGATGCATTTGAACAGTTCCTTTTCAGGATGTAGTAAAAAAGGCTCAAAGGTCAGAGGGTCATAATTATACTCAAAGGCTTAAAGATGTATGCATACACTCACTCACACTTTATTAGGTACACCTTGCTAGTACCGGGTTGGACCCCCTTTTGCCTTTAGAACTGCCTTATTCCTTTGTGGCATAGATTCAACAAGGTACTGAAAACATTCCTCAGAGAGTTTGGTCCATATTGACATGATAGCATCACACAGATGCTGCAGATTTGTCGACTCCACATCCATGATGCGAATCTCCCGTTCCACCACATCCCAAAGGTGCTCTACTGGATTGAGATCTGGTGACTGTGGAGGCCATTTGAGTCCAGTGAACTCATTGTCATGTTCAAGAAACCAGTCTGAGATGATTCGTGTTTCATGACATGGCGCGTTATCCTGCTGGAAGTAACCATCAGAAGATGGGTACACTGTGGTCATAAAGGGATGGACATGGTCAGCAACAATACTCAGGTAGGCTGTGGCGTTGACACAATGCTCATTTGGTACTAAGGGACCCAAACGGTGCCAAGAAAATATTCCCCACACCATTACACCACCGCCAGCCTGAACCGTTGATACAAGGCAAGATGGATCCATGCTTTCATGTTGCTGGCACCAAATTCTGACCCTACCATCCGAATGTCGCAGCAAAAATAGAGACTCATCAGACCAATCTTCTATTGTCCAATTTTGGTGAGCCTGTGCGAATTGTAGCCTCAGTTTCCTGTTTATAGTTGACAGGAGTAGCACCCAGTGTGGTCTTCTGCTGCTGTAGCCCATCCGCCTCAAGGTTCGACGTGTTGTGCGTTCAGAGATGCTCTTCTGCATGTCTTGGTTGTAACAAGTGGTTATTTGAGTCACTGTTGCCTTTCTATGAGCTCAAAACAGTTTGGCCATGCCACGTTCAAAGTCACTTAAATCACCTTTCTTCCCCATTCTGATGTTCGGTTTGAACTGCAGCAGATCCTCCTGACCATGTCTACATGCCTAAATGCATTGAGTTGCTGCCATGTGATTGGCTGATTGGAAATTTGCATTAACGAGCAGTTGGACAGGTGTACCTAATAAAGTGGCCGGTGAGTGTATACCCCCCTAATATTTGGTTTTAATGTTTAGCAAGTAGAATCTCAACCACACACTGGTGGCATGGACAGTGCAGAGCAACTGAAGGAGAAAGGCTGAACCAATAACCTAAATCTACAATGAATTAACTAAAATAACAGCAACTAAAGAACTTTACGTTCTTTAGTTGCTGTTATTTTAGTTCCTTATCAGGGAGGAAACAGATCCACAAAGAAACTCAAACACCTAACATAGGTGAATCATGACAATAGTGTCTTTCTTCAGAAGAATAATTTCAGGACCTTGCTGTTGGTTACAGAAGGCATGCAGTTGTTTTTCTTGGCGACTTGCTAAGGGACATTTTAACAAAAATTTGAAGAATTGTATATACATATATGAGCATCTATGTTTGATGTCGACCCTGCATGGATAAGATAAAATTTAGAGTAAATTCAAACCTGTGCACCTATTGTTTTTAAAAATCATCAAAGTTATAAGTTGAAGTATCAGTCCACTCTGAATAAGGAACATTTCAATTAAATCATTAAAAGCCCCAAATTATCATAAGATTTATGCAAAGTGCTTGACCAAATTCCTGACTTGACTTAAGGATAGCCACATTACCTCTCATTCTTTTCTTTGTATTTTCTTTTCTTTAAGCAATGCTTTCTTAATCCTCAGAGATTTTGTAAGCTATTTAAGCACTTGAGTCTGAAGGTCCGTTGTTTCTCTTCAGTGTATATTGGGCCAGCTTGTCTTCGTTTCTGCTCTGGAAGAGGACATTGCTCCCGCACAGGCTGCAAGTAAGACTCTACTTTTTTATTAAACTAAATAAATCCAAAATGACTGTGCTCTAACATCTAAAGCCTTTAGCTCTATTAAACATTTATCAGATTTTATTATCTTTATGTTTTATTAATGAATTTTAATTTTCTATCCTTTCTATTTCTCATTTCTGTCGTTAACTACCATTTTACTCAAATCTCTTTCTCTCTGGACAGATGTGACCCAGGCTTCAGTGGACCAGCTTGTGAGCTTGCATCCCAGACCTTTCCTGCTTTCCTGTCTGAAGGTTTCTCCAGTCCTCGTCTCTCCTCCTACCACAGCTTCTCATCGCTGCGTGGGGCTGAAGTCAGCTTTGGCTGCGGAGTGCTTGCCAGCGGAAAGGCTCTGGTCTTTAACAGGGACGGCAGGAGACACTTGGTCACTGCACCGCTTGACAGTTCCCAGGCCAGGTAGTGTTAGTGTGGATATAAAGTGAGCAGAAACTGTGTAAAATGTTTATCGTGCAGAGGAGCAGAACTGGAGTCTTAAGATGAAGTGCTCCAAAAAGCTGCCTTGTTCCAGTGATCCATCACTTCTCTGTCCTGTTTTAATGTCATACTTGTAGATGTATTGGGTTTGTGGCAAAGCTTTAGCTGAAAGAAGATGTTAAAGTGCTAGATGAAAATGTTTATGAGAGAGAGAGAGAGAGAGAGAGAGAGAGAAACATGAAGTTAAATATTGCATTATGTTAAACTGACTGCCTGTTGCAGATGCAGCTGTGCTCACTGGCGGACATATTTAATGCCAGTTTCCTGGCTGATAAAGTAAACAGCTGCCTGGAAGAGGAAACTGTGCTGCTAGTGAAAGCACGGTTAACCCAAGGAAAGAGAGCTGGAGGTGGTGATAAAGCTGGGAGCCAGGAGCAGATGACTGAAATGAGAATAAATAATATAGTGTGCTAGATTAGTAATTAACTGCAGAAACAATAATATTTATTAGAAGATGCAGTCACATGTTTTTTATAACTACAAGGTTTTAAACTCACTTAAAGAAAACATTTAGTGTCTACTTTTAATTTCTATCCCTCTTATGTAATTGGGCCTTGTTGTTTTAATCATTTTATCCATTGTGGTGCCTCGAAAACATTTTCTAATTTTGTCTTATTACAAGAAACTTCGATGTTTTTTATTGGGATTTTATGACAGGCTAACCCTAAAGTAGGGCATACTTGTTAATTGAACGGAAAATAAAACAGGGTTTTCATTTGTTTTTGTTTTTGTAATATCTGGTGTAAGAATTATGATTATTGATTAATTAATATTTATCAAGAATTATAATTTAAATTCATAATTTGAAAAAGATTAATTTCTTAAGCAAAAATCATTACTTACGAATCGAAATCAGAGATGTCCTCTGGTGTTGTAATTATGGCTCAAAGCCCTTGATAATTACAATTATTAAATTCTCAGTAATAATTGATAACTATTACTAGATGTCAATGTTTAATCAACCGCTTCACAGAAGGCGCGGGAACTTTGACCTTATTTTGACAGACAAATCACTCTTCCTCAAAACAAACACAAACACTTTCTCTTTATCTACGTGAATATTTATTAAAAATATGACAGACCATCAGCAGTCGACTGGAACAAAAACAAAGAGGAAAATTTCATCTCCTTGGAAAACCTCCATGGGTTTTTCTTGGGTTATGTGTTAAATCCACGCCTTCGATCGGTAAAGTAAAGTCTACTGGTCTTCTTATACCAGAAACTTTTTCTCATGAGTTTTAGCCAGTAGGGAGAATTAATGAAAACCCACGTGTGAGTTTCTTCTCCAGAAAGATGCGTGCCTCCGTTGCGTGGTAACCGCATCTCGGGTCCCAGCGGGAAAAAGTGTCCTTTTATAGCCCACTGTGACATCAGTGCTGCAACGCCCCTTCCCATCAGCTGCAATTCCTGCTGGGAGTTGTGGTTGCAGACCATCCTGGGGTATATAGTATCAGATGACACTGGGAGGTATAGTAGCAGAGAAATGGTCCAACACTGAAGTATGCCATGCTTTCGTTTTCAGCCTCAATAAATCAATGATTTGTTGAATCACCTTTTCTTAGAATTGCGGCTGCAGTTCTTTTGGGGTATGTCTATACTAGCTTTGGCCATGTAGAGATAAACCTTTTTGCTGGTTTATATATCGTCACAAAATAGCAAACTTTTAGTCAGATTGGAATGGAGAGCATCTATGAACATCAATTTCCATGTAAAAGATTTAGGTCTGGACCCATTCTGACACATTAATATGCTTTGATCTTAGATATTCTGAATTTTAAGTGTTGCTGTCTCTCTGAATGGTGAGCCTTCCCACCAGTCTAAAGTCTACCAGCTAAAAAAAAAAAAGGTTGGCCTTGTCTTTAACCTCATCCAATTCTTCCAACCAACTCTGAATGCCTTTCTTGTTGCTGCCGAAGAAAGCAATGCCCACAGCATGATGCTACCACCACCA
The DNA here is from genome assembly GCF_021462225.1 of Girardinichthys multiradiatus. Taxonomy (NCBI): domain Eukaryota; kingdom Metazoa; phylum Chordata; class Actinopteri; order Cyprinodontiformes; family Goodeidae; genus Girardinichthys; species Girardinichthys multiradiatus. The sequence continues at coordinate 22,007,374 of NC_061795.1, read as the reverse complement.
TGTCTCATTATATAGATGCTGCATTCAGAGTCCTCCCCACACAGCATTTTACAAGTAATCCAAAAAGTGTTTACACCAGAACACTTTTCAGATATTTAATACAAAAAAAAAAAATCTATCCAAGTATCCTTTTACTTCTACTTCCCAATTATGATCTACTTTGCTTTGTTCTGTCATCTAAAATCCCAAAAAATACATTGAAACTTGTGGTAGAAACCTGGCAAAAGATAAAGAAAATCAAAGAGCATGAATACTTTTGTTAAACAAAGTGTGCCTTACCTGCTTTACTTGAACTTCTACTTACACTAATTTCTAGTCACCTAAAACCAGTTCCTTTCAGTCTATCATCTTTTATATCATCTGAGTTTTAACTACTGGTACTATCAACTGTTTCTTCCAATTTTCCCTCTTATCATCTTTTTGGTTTGATCTTCTGCAGATACCTCCAGTTCACTCTGCGCCTTGGTAGTCGTAGCATCCTGAGCTCATGCCCTGCTCCTGATCAGCCGGGTGAAGGTGTTCTGTTGCATTATTCTTCAGACAATGGCATCACCTGGACCCTGCTGCGACACTACGCATACCAAGGCTTCCATGAGCCAAGGTAACTTCTGCATTCAGATTAACAGGTTCTTGTCACCAGTGTACGTTTATCATTTGATAAGAAGCCTTATGCAGACTTTAAAATGCCAGACACATTTGTTGGCATTAAAAATCTTAAATTTAACCTTTATTTCAGTAGCATAATGTCCTACTGAATATTTCAGAAAAATTCACCCTTTAATTTGAATTCATTTATTCAGGGGTGAGAGGGGTCATGTTGAAATTACTATTTTTAATTACCACAATTATTGATTCCCCTACCTTTTTTTTTATATTGAAGCAGGTACTGAATCGTTTATTATTTATACTTAACTTTTTAAGTTGATCAGTTTTCAGGAACTTCTACTTGATTATCCATCACTTTGTGCTTCTTTTGGGGTTTAAAGATGAACTTTTTCTTAGCAACTGGCCAATAGGCTAATGAGTTAAGAGGATGGTAAAGGAGATTGAAAAACTCACTATCAGAGAACTGCAACAAAGACTGTGGCATCTTCAGGGTCATCAAATCTCCATAAAAACCACGTTATCTACATGCCAACTGGTTAATTGCGAGTGATACCGAGTGTGGAAAAGACAAACATATTACCAACCTATGCCTGATTTAGTAAAAAAAAAAAAAAAAGGAACGTCTATATTTGCTCACAAACGCCATGGAAAGAAGCAGAAACGTCTCAGGCATAATGTCAGCAATAAGAATGGTGACTTAGCTGCCGTTTTCAAAACTCCTGGATGTCCTGTTTGTGAACTGTGTCAGAAACAGTTCAAAACATGTCTACATGTACATTACTTACAAACAACAGTATATGTTTGTGTACGTTTTCATTCCAAGTCGGTGCCTGACTCACTGTTCTGTCAGCCTGTATGATTAAACAAATTACATTATAAAGTGCATAGTTTTATGTCCCTTGTTCAGCTGTGATTATGACACATGTGCTGCTTAGGCATTGGCAAAACAAAGTAATCATATTGATCCAGTTTATAATGTCAAGGTCTTACTATTTCCCAAGAGTCATTTCATTTGTTATAACAGTTTTGTTTTGAAATCTTATCCACTGATAAAATATATGGGTCTTGTCAAAAATCTTTATCAATTATTGTACCTTAGAGTGCAACTTTTTTCATTTCTTCTTTTTCCACCAAATCTGTGGCTAAGCTGAGCAAAGTTTGTTAATGTAGTGCTCTTAGTTGAATGGCTAAGTTACAGTATTATCAAAGATTTAATTAATTTCAGTAATTCAATAAAAAAATGAAACTAATATAGATTAATTACACATAGAGTGATATATTGAAAGCTTTTACTGCTGTTAATTTAGATGATTGTGACTTATAGGTAATGAAAATGAATAATTCAGCATAGAGTTATGACAGCACATAAAACCCATAAAAAAATATCTAGGAAAGGAAGCAAGCAAGGAATGAGGGTTTGAACTGAGGAAACAAGGAATAAACACCATTGGATGACTTAGCTCCCTAAGTCATGATGGACTCCGGATCCTTTACACTCAACCAACATGGATGCCTCTTCTGTGTTTCTAGTTCAGGAAAGGATTAACATAAGGAATGTGAGAGTCAGACCATATCCTGGATACATCTCTGTGTGGTGCCTCCTAAAACATTGACTCAAGCTTCAGTTTTGCCTGTTGAACATTTGCCTAGCTCCTAAATAGGATTCACTTCACAATCATCTCATGGCTGAGGTTATCCCTGTTGCTTGTGCAGCTTTTTCTATCATACTTCTTTCTTGACTGTCTAATCAAAAGCAAATATTTATATAATGTAGAAGATGCTGAGACAGTGGAGTAGAGGATGGCGGGGCACAAGGGTGAAGATGATTACTGGGACCTTCTAGGAAACTGTATCCAAGCCTGGAACTGTGGTCTCTCCTCCTGCAGAGCAGCCTGCATAAAATGTTAAAGGTTTACATGAAAAGGCAGTCTTAGGAAAATGTACATGTTTTAAAGTATGTACAAAGAAAAGTGAAAGAGCTCGTTCTATCATTAAGGGGCACTGTATTCAAGTATTTTTCTTACTGAACTGTGGCAAAACAGTGTATAATTAATGCCTACATTAACTTAAAATGTCAAACATTTTGAGCAAAAGATATTACATTTTATATTCTGGTACGCTTTATATTCACTTTCAGTCGCCACAAACAGGTAACAGTTAGCGGAAAACCCCAGTGTGCCAGGCCTAAACCAGGCAGCGGTTAGTAGGGACGTCCCAGTCCTGCCACCTGGTTAGCTTAGCTTAGCAGCCAGACCGGTCTATAAGCGGAGCTCTGCTACTCCGAAAACTGCAAAAAAACATTTCAAAGTAGGCTCATTCTTGATAACCTGACTGCACAGATGAGATTTTAAGGTATACTTTCTAGCCTAAAAACCATTAATTTGTCACAATTTTTGTGACAAATTAATGGTATAAAAATTATACATTTGCACACTCATCTCCACAATTACCGCTGGTAGTGGTGCAATGCAATTGCTGCACATAACCCTGCCCCTTTAACAATCCCAAGGAAATCTGAAAAGACCTACCTCAAACCAGGACCTCTTACCTGTGAAAGTAAGGCCCCGGGACAGTGGCATTACCTGGGTAAATTTGCATCAAAATGCACCCTGGGCTTTTAAAAGCCCATAAGCAATGGAAAAGGGGCTATTCATGTTTTTGGATTGTGGAAGAACCCAGACTATCCACAGTGACCACTGACCTTGCAGCCCCACGACGCTGCCCGTCACAAGATAACACTTTTGTACTGAAAATCTACTTTTTATTGTTCATACATGTAATATTCAAATTTTCTGAGCCACTGATTTTTTTGTTTTCATCAGCCGTAAGTCATCACACCTGGCAGAAATAACATTTTTAGAAATATCTTTGTAAATGAATCTATATAATATACGAGTTACACATTTAGAACTGAATTATTGAACCTAACTTTTTGCTAAAAGTCTACTGTTACAGATATGATTTTCCTCTCTGCTTCAGGATTGTGTCAGTTGAGCTTCCATCTGGCGCTCGTAAGTTTGGCTTGCAGTTCCGCTGGTGGCAGCCATATCACTCGGGACGCGGCCACGATGTTTGGGCTTTGGATGAAATCAGCATGACCTCAGTGCTATTCAACACCATTAGTCTTGACTTCAGCAACGTGCTCGATGTCACCCAGAGTCTTGGCTTTTATCTTGGCAATGTTCAGCCATACTGCCAACATGACTGGACTCTCAGGTGTCTAAGAACCTCTTACCAATAATGGTTTTCTTAATATTTGGTAGTAGTGTTAAAAATTGTCTAAAAGTTGACACACAGTGTGATGTTCTCTGTTTGTTTATGTTATTTGTCAGTTTCTCTGGTGAGCCCAGTCCTGGCTTCAGTATCCGTTACGTGGAAACTCAGTCGATGCAAATCGGTGCCTCATACAGTCTGCAGTTCTCTCTGGTGATGGGTTGTGGGCGCGAGCCCTCCCCTCACATCGACACCCAGGTTCGCCTGGAGTTCTCCACCAATCATGGCCTCACCTGGCACCTGGTCAAAGAGGTGAATGCATGTATTCCATCACACCCTTCACTGTGGCAAAAACCTTTCACAGTCGTCCTGCAGAGAGACAAGGACACACATCATGATCATGAATATTGATTTAGCCCTTACAGCCCAGAGATAATATTTAAATAATGAGCCTAAATGTGGCACTTTGTTTTAAATGACAAATCATCACAATTAGTTTTAATCACTTTTCTATCAGCAAATACATGGCTGTACTTGAATAGGCTGGCAGATTAGCTTCCCAGGATTCAACAAGGATTTTCTATAATCATAACGGGCTCATAAATATTCAAAAGGCACCAAAGTATCTGCTGTGATTTTTTTTTTATTGCTTTTGGAACTTAATAGACCATAATGACTCTCTCTTCTTCATCAGTGACTTTTCTCTAATTCTCCTGTGTGCATGAAAATCTAGTCATCTTGCAAGTATAGATTGTAACTCACTGTGCTTTGTAGAGATAATCCATGCTGATCTTTCAGTGCTCAAGGTCAAATATACTGCAATTCAGCAAACTCCTTTTATGCATGTATAAAACAGGCAAAATGTTATCTGCAGGATGATATTTCTAAGAATATTTAATCAATTCTGAGTGAGCAATGTGCCATTATAACCCCTCTGGTAAATATATGAAAAAAAATTTATCTTTAAAAGTTTCCTTTCTTCTCATAGGCCTGTCTACCTGGCATGCCAAGCTGTTCTGAGTTTACAGCTCCCAGTGTTTACCATCCGTCTGAGTTCAAAGACTGGAGACGCGTTACACTCTTGTTGCCTCAGAAGACGTGGTAAGTACAATTCACAAAAAACAGAAGAAAAGACTAACCAAGTGCCCTTTGGTATTAAACGTTCTCTGATCTTGATTTTGCCTTGTTTGTTTGTGTTTTTATTGTTGTGGCTAGCACAGTGGGCTTTGAAAACAGTCAGGTCAATTACAGAAAGTGAAAAACAGAGAATAATAGGAAAGATCTGCATTTTCCGCTATCAGTGGCTGCGGGCCTTAATAGAAATGCATAATCATCCCAGACCTACCCCTAACACTAAATATTCATATCCATTGAACTTTTTAAACATTAAAATCACAAACCTGTGTTTCCAAAATGTATTTTTGGGGGTTTTAGGAATTTGAATCAACAACATACAAGAGGTGCATAACTGTGAACTGAAGAGAAAATAATACAGGGATTTCAAAAGTTTTTTACAGATGAAAAATTAAATGTGTGCCGTGCATATAGTATCTCACAAAAGTGAGTTCACTCCCTACAATAAAATGGTTTAGATCAAAACATATTCATGTGTTAGAATGACCCAGTCAAAGTCCAGACATTAATACAGCTAAAAAAGTTGCTGTTCACAGATATTTCCTGTCCAGTCTGACTGAGCTTGAGATATTTTGCAAAGAAAAATGGGCAAAAGTCACTAGATGTACAATGATTGTGGACACACACTGTTTAATACTTTCGCAAGACACTGTCCAAGATTTGGTCAGATAATGTATTATTGGGTTTTGGGTTAAATCGATCTTTAACTCTCATGCAGAGCCTGTCACTGAGCACCTAATGCTATAAATAATGTACTGTAACAGTCTCAGCTGGCACGTATATCAACTCAAATATTCACATAAATCTTCCCCTCCGAACATCGTGACCTCAACCACCATTTCGTTCCCCCACCCCAGCTCCTAAATAACGGTGGTCTAATCTCCTGCAGAACACAATGACAGGTCAGAGGGTCATGGCACTTAATGGTTATAAAACAGCTGTGTGCAGGTTGGATGAACATGAAACAATCTCATATGGATCTGTAAAGCAGCAAAGCAGGAGGCCTCTGTGGTTTATTATCTCTAACACACCATATTTATACCATCAAATTTCCCATATCTCTTCCATTTAAAGATTTAAAAGCAGGAAATATAACATATTATATTTGACTAGATAAGTTTAAACTTTGAAGCAACCATTGTACGTAAATTCTAATTTCAGGTCCAGTGCAACCCGGTTTAGATGGATTCAGAATTACTATGGAGAGCAGGATGAATGGGCCTTGGATGACATCTACATTGGCCAGCAGTGTCCTAACATGTGCCATGGACATGGCTGGTGTGACCATGGGCATTGCAGGCTAGTCCTCCCACATGAACTGTGACTGTATGTTAGATAGATTATAAATGGACAGCTGGATAAAAGTCCCTCTTGTCTTGCACAGGTGTGATGACGGGTTCTCTGGACAGGACTGCCAGCCGTCGTCTCCACTCTCCTCTAGCGTCCTCTCAGACTTTGAGTCCCAAGACGCACTACTGGCCACGTGGCAGGAGGTGATTGGTGGAGAGGTGGTGGCACCTGACATGGGCTGTGGGGTGGTCTCATCTGGATCATCCCTCTACTTTAGCAAGGTAAAACAATCAGAAAGATTTTGTTTAATGATTTGTTTTGTTCTGTCAGAGTGTTAAATGTGATTTTATTCATGCACAATCCAGACTGAGGGAGAGACACATGAACCTTGTTGCTGTCTTTGTGTGTTTTGGCAAGTAGATCCAGACCACACGTGGTCAATTTGTGATATTAAAGAAAACAGATTAGAGGGTGGATCAAGCTGATGCAGGAATGTCTAGCATTCATTGCCAAGACCATCTGCCCTCTGAACCCTTCCCTAAATATGTCATAAAAATAACCCTCTACAGAGTTGATAAGTCTGATTGGATTGGGGATATCCACCGCTTTCAAGCGATTGCACACCTGTGAACACATTTCTTAGCAGTTTTTAAATCAGTGTTCCCAACGGCAGTTGCATTCTTTTAATAGTGTCTCTTTATTCAAGATATTTTTAATTACATTGCTGATCAGAAGTTCACACTCATCATGGATTAGATGAATATCCTATTAATTTAGAGCTTTCAGTCGTGTACTTGAACCGTTTTTTTTGTTTTTTTTTTCAGATTGGTATGATCATGAGACCAACATTTGTCAAGGAATTTTGAAATGCAGGAGTTTAAACATATTGTAGATTGTTTCGATTTTGTTTGAAACAGGCCAAAATATATACATAAACCCCCAAGCAAAGATTAGTTTTTCTCTCAGCCTCTGGTGTTGCACAACTCACTTCACTGTGGTCAGTGTTACTGTTACTCCAACAGCCTACAGTTCATAGCTGAATAAGGCGTTGGTGGTTTCTGAGCTCTTCTTAAATATCGTAACCAATTTCATTTCATTGCAGGTGACAGTTCAGTAAAAATTGGAAACAGTTGGGTTTTCCAATGGCTGTTAGCTACAAAAGCCTGTTGTTTCTTCGCAGTTTGCCTCAGGACATTTATTTCAATATTAGTTGGGATGTGTGTAAATATTTAAGCCTGTATTTATTTGAATTCAATTTTAATGGTGGCACCTAATTATTGTTTTTAAATTAATTGAAATCAATTTAAAAAGAAAGACGGTTAAACCGCATCATTAAAGCTCCAAATTAATATGGCATTCATGCCCATGATGATGTACGTGAACTTTTGACTGGCATTGTATGTTTGCAACCAGCAAGTTTTAAGTTACAGTTTCTTCAATGTGCTCACAAGTGAACATAATGAAATCTTACCAAACATGTTACTGAATATCCTCTGCTCTGATTTTGTGTGACTGTATGTGCATGTTTTTGTCAGGCTGGGCTGAGGCAGCTTGTGAGCTGGGATCTGGACACAGAATGGGCAGAGTTTGTGCAGTTCTACCTACGAGTGGGAGGAGACTGGGCGGAGTGTAACCAGGCAGACAGCAGGGAGGAAGGAGTCCTGCTGCAGTACAGTAACGATGGAGGAATCAGCTGGGGTCTCATCGCTGAGATGTACTTCACAGACTTCATCAAGCCTCGGTGAGACAGAAATGGTCAAAGTATCTCTCCTCTTAAGTGTTAGATGTATATCCAAAATAATGAGGCGTCACTAACCACTCTTATTCCTTTCACAGCTTTGTCCATTATGAACTTCCTCTGGCTTCTAAAACTCCCTCCACACGGTTTCGTTGGTGGCAGCCTCTTCATTCTGGTGAAGGGTACGACCAGTGGGCGATTGATGACATCATAATTTTGTCAGAGAGGGAGAAACACATCATCCCAATGGCCAATCCGACTCTGCCGCAGGTCAGATTCTATCATCCGTTCGATCTATCTAGTTACTTGCGATCAAAGCTTGTTAGCAAGCTTTACTTTTTCCCTAAACAGTTTAAGATTCCCTTTTTATACAGTTTTCTTTTGTTTATTTTAAACATATTAGATCGAAAAAATATATAGTCTTATCTTTCATTAACTATTGTAGTTATACATATTGTTATACATTTATTTTTTATCACATTCGTCTATGAAGAGACCTACAGACATGAATCCATATGTGCACCCATGAATATATTCATACATAAACCCACTTTTTTTAAATCCACTTAATTTTCGAGGGCTTTTTTGAATGTGGTGCCCAACACAATAACCCAGATGCTGTACAATGAGTAAGGAATGCAGTGCCTGAAGTCAATTCAAATTCAAAGGGTTTGCTCATTTACTCTCTGTTAAATACTACTTACCCATGTAATTTAGTTTCCAGCTGGTATTGTGACATCATATCACACCTAACCAATTTTTATTTTCATAACATCATTAACCTAAATATTTCTCTGTGAGTTTCTGAATAAAATAAATGTTGTTTTGTTTCAGTTTTAAGTGAACCTGTTTCTTTTGAACTTACCAATCTTACCAATTAATTTATTTCCTATATGTAATCATCTCCAAATGCTGTTTTAAGTCTTTCCCAGAGCATACAATGTTTAAATAATGAGCAAATAAAACACATTTAGTATATTCTTAATGCATTTTATTCACATTCATTATTAATACAACAGATCCCAACACTCATCTCTGAGGTACGCCGTGTGTAATGTTCAAGATTTTTGCTTGACAGTCAACAATCTTAACAAATTTCTTCCCTTTTAGTTTATCTAGTTTACCACAGTCCTCTAACACCGTATCATTTTATGTTATAAAGAATAATTTTTTTGGTTAACTGTATAAAAAGCCTTTTTTAGATCCATGAAGATTTTGATATGTTTAGACTTCCAACAAACTGCTTTTTACTTCAAATGTGTCAATTTATTTAGGAAGAAATCCTTTCCTGACCCATATAAATATTACCAGAAGACACAACGGTGAACAGCTGATTTTTTTCTGCACAGAACTTTTACGAGAAGCCGGCTTTCGACTACCCTCTGAACCAGATGAGTGTTTGGCTGATGCTCGGCAATGAAGGCATGGAGAGGGACAACAACAATAGCTTCTGTGCTCCGACTCCCTCTGCGATGGTGTTTGGACGTTCTGAAGGAGACAGGGTAGCTGTTACTAGGGACCTGGCCCTCCGCCCTGGGTACACTCTTCAGTTTAAGGTTTGGGAGATTTCTTTTTTTTTTTTCAGATAATATAAAGCAAAATACACATTATGTATTTCTTTTGAATGAAAGTCTTTGACCTTCTTTGTTTTTCTTTGTAGCTGAACATAGGCTGTGAGTCAGAGTTCAGTGCCTCTGCACCGGTTCTGCTGCAGTACTCCCACGATGCTGGCAGAACATGGGCCCTGGTCCGAGAGGGCTGTTACCCAGGAACCCCAGGAACTGGCGTCTGTGAAGGCAGCGGTCGTGAGCTCAGAGAACCTACCGTCTACAACACTGGGGATTATGAACAGTGGACCAGGATCACAGTGGTCATACCTCGTAATGTTGCAGCTAGGTAGTTCTGGCAACCGGCACACAGTATAATTACATTTGCTCAGATGCTGCAGTGTGTTTGCAATGTTTTCTAATCTAATATCTTATTCAATGCTGAATACCTAATTTATTTTTATTGTCCAATTGTCTGACCCTTCCTCCTCTCAGTAAAACCAGGTTCCGTTGGTTCCAGGAGAGTAGCGTGTACCGAGATGCACCACCGTTTGCTTTGGATGGAGTGTACATTTCTGAGCCCTGCCCCAACCACTGTGGGGGACACGGGGACTGCATCTCTGGCGTCTGCTTCTGCGATATGGGATACACAGGTACTGTAAGGGAGCAGCGGATGAAAGAAAGCTAATATAACCAAATAAAATTGTTGTATTGTAACCTGTGACTCTTCTTTATTTTTTGTAGTGGAGCAAGATAGTTGTGTCCCATCTGTAGCTAGTCCCTCAGAGCTGACAGAGGGCTTTGAAGGAAAGCTGAGTCCTCTTTGGCAGAGCATAAGCGGGGGACAAATCGGAGGTGGCTGCGGCATCATCAGCGAGGGCAAGGCTCTTTACTTCAGCAGTGCTGGACGGAGAGAGGCTCGAACAGCCCCTCTAGACACTACCAACACACGGTGAGAGGAGCAAATGACTAGATTTCTCTATTTTAAAGCATTATGTTGATGTTGTTAAATATACAATTTAATTTTATTGTTGTTTGTACATAGGTTGGCTCAGTTCTACATCCGAATTGGCAGCAAGAGTTTAGGACCCACCTGCACCAGGCCACGCTCCCGCAATGAAGGTTGTTTTCAAATAATATGTGTTGACATAAGGTACCTGTTGTGTTGAGGCCCTCTGCTGGCTTTATGTGGGTGTTACCTTAGAGTTCATGAACGAGAGGTTAACCTGACCATTAACAGCCGTTAAGTGATCAGATCAGCCTGTGCTGCCATCCTGATATTTATTGTGGGTTTTTTTTTTCATTTAGTCACCAAATTGCTGACCTATAGCCAACTGCAGCGCTAAAGCTTTAAAGAAAATGTTTGTGATTTTTGCTTTCGATAGGTTATACTGAATTACCTGAATTAGATAACTGTCTTGTTGTCCTCATTTAGTAGAAATCTGAATTAGTCAGCCTCAGAGGCTTTTACCAAGAGTAAATTAAATGTGTATTGTCTTAAAACTCCTCCGATTTCTAAATCATGGAGGTAGAAGGGGGTTTACCACAACAAATCCTCCTGTGTGAATCATTTTCTAGGAACAGAACATTCAAAGCATTTCAGATCAGAATAACATGTCTAATATAAAAGTAAAGTTCTGTAAAAGGCAATATAATTACAGTGCTTTAAATGAACACTACTTTGTTGATCTTTAATCTTTTTACTTTTTTCTTAATCCAGTAGTTACTCTGATAAGAAATGCTTTACATGTTATGAATTTCACACACTAAGATTATTGGTTACACAAGTGGAAGTTGTCATCTGGGCAGTTGCTCCACGGTCTGCATTAGAAATGGGAATGTGCGCCCACCAGATAATAATATATCTTTATAATAAAATAAATATTTCTTGTCTGTCAGTTGTGCAACAAGTTTTTATTGCTTGTATACATGTGCAATCAGTGCAAACTTGGCATCCCTGTGTGATGAGTAAATATCAACTGCTTACTGTTGAGACATAGAGTAGGACTCGGCATCTTGCTTTCTGCAGGACTTCCCTGCATTTTTCCCACCTAAAAATTTCAGATTATTTCTTGCATTTTGAATGGTTAGGGGGGTCAGCAGCAGGAGCAGCCCCAACATCAATTTCCTGTCATCTTCTCTGCAAATAACTATCCAATGTAAAACGACAAGATTTAAAAGTTGACAAAAAGTGTATGAATGAACTGTTCTAAAGTTTATGAGATCAGAGTCAGCAAAAGTCAGTTTGGTAGTGGCCCTTGGATTAGATGTTAGGGTCAGCCTCCTAGACCAACTAATCTGGATTTATACAAAATGATAAAGCTAAGAGTTTAATAAACTCAACGTAAGTTATTAATTTGTTATAGCCTATTATCTTATTTCTACAATTATCACTTTAATGCAACACTTTCTGCAGTGTCTTTCAAAACTGCAAGCCTACCATTCAGTTTATCTGTTATTACATGTTGATGGAAAATATTCTCCCACATCTTGTAGAACAGTTTGTTTTTGTACTTTCAGGTGTGATTGTCCAATTTTCCACCAATAATGGCATTCAGTGGCAGTTCCTGAGAGAGCTGGACTTCAGCTCTTTCTTGGAACCTCAGGTAGTGACCATTGAGTTGCCACCTCCAGCAAAGACTCCGTACACCGTGTTTCGGTGGTGGCAGCCACAGCAAGGTGAGTAAACTAAGACTAAAAAACTCACTATGCAATAAAAGTTCCTTACTGTAGGCAAACAGTGTGAACTTTGTTTTTCATTTTAGCTTTTGTCCCTGTAGGTAAACACTCTGCCCAGTGGACTCTGGATGATGTTCTGATCGGTATGAACGACAGTTCCAGAACAGGTTTCCATGACAAGTTCGATGGCACCACGCCTCTGAGGCACAACTGGTACCGTATCCAGGGTGGGGAGGTGACGGTGGACTGTCTGTCGCTGGACACAGCTCTCACCTTCAACTCTGAAGCCATTGATAGTAAGTGAGACAAAAATGCAGTGCTCAAAAAAATAAATGGAACACTCAAATAACACATCCTAGATCTGAATGAATGAAATATTCTCATTGAATACTTTGTTCTGTACAAAGTTGAATGTGCTGACAACAAGATCACACAAAAATCATCAATGGAAATCAAAATTAAAGTGGAAAAACACACTACAGGCTGATCCAACTATGATGTAATGTCCTTAAAACAAGTCAAAATGAGGCTCAGTATTGTGTGTGGCCTCCATGTGTCTGTATGACCTCCCTACAACGCCTGGACATGCTCCTGATGAAACAGTGGATGGTCTCCTTAGGGATCTCCTCCCAGACCTGGACTAAAGCGAGACATGATGTCCCAGATGTGCTCAATCGGATTCAGGTCTGGGGAGCGGGCGGGTCAGTCCATAGCTTCAATGTCTTCATCTTGCAGGAACTGCTGACACACTCCAGCCACATGAGGTCTAGCATTGTCCTGCATTAGGAGGAACCCAGGGCCAACCGCACCAGCATATGGTCTCACAAGGGGTCTGAGGATGTCATCTTGGTACCTAATGGCAGTCAGGCTACCTCTGGCGAGCACACGGAGGGCCGTGCGGACCTTCAAAGAGATGCCACCCCACACCATTACTGACCCACTGCCAAACCGGTCATGCTGAAGGATGTTGCAGGCAGCAGATCACTCTCCACAGTGTCTCCAGACTCTGTCACGTCTGTCACATGTGCTCAGTGTGAACCTGCTTTCATCTGTGAAGAGCACAGGGCGCCAGTCGCGAATTTGCCAATCCTGGTGTTCTCTGGCAAATGCCAAGCGTCCTGCACAGTGTTGGGCTGTGAGCACAACCCCCATTTGTGGACGTCGGGCCCTCATACCAGCCTCATGGAGTCGGTTTCTAACCGTTTGTGCAGACACATGCACATTTGTGGCCTGCTGGAGGTCATTTTGCAGGGCTCTGGCAGTGCTCCTCCTGTTCCTACTAGCACAAAGGCAGAGGTAGCGGTCCTGCTGCTGGGTTGTTGCCCTCCTACGGCCTCCTCCACGTCTCCTGGTGTACTAGCCTGTCTCCTGGTGGGGCCTTCTTGCCACAGCTCGCATTGATGTGCCATCCTGGATGAGCTGCACTACCTGAGCCACTTGTGTGGGTTGTAGAGTCCGTCTCATGCTACCACGAGTGTGAAAGCATCACCAACATTCAAACGTGACCAAAACATCAGCCAGAAAGCATAGGTACTGAGAAGTGGTCTGTGGTCCCCACCTGCAGAACCACTCCTTTATTGAGTGTGTCTTGCTCAAAGATTTCCCCCTGTTGTCTATTCTATTTGCACAACATGTGAAATTGATTGTCAATCAGTGTTGCTTCCTAAGTGGACAGTTTGATTTCACAGAAGTTTGATTTACTTGGAGTTATATTGTGTTGTTTAAGTGTTCCCTTTATTTGTTTGAGAAGGATATTACAATCAAGGCACTATGAAGTGTGTTGTTTAAAGTTGCGGTGTCTGTAACATTTGAAGTAACATCTACAGCCTGAAAAAACATATGAGTCTTCTCAACACACAAACTGATGTTTATACTTGAGACAACATAAATAACTGAATTCCAGTGTATGTAAAGGTGATCTGTGTAAATTTTTTAAAAAGGTAAGAGTTTAAATGGTCACTTTCAGCTGCATGCTTTCTGTGTCATTTTTATGTTTTAGAAATATATCAGTACACTCCCTCTGCACAGATTTAAGACTTAAGCACACGAATATACCCAGACACTTAAAAAGCATTCAAACAAGTCACACATCGACCTTTACAGCACTACACTATTAACAAGCAACTGAAATACAGCCTCAGATTAACTGTGGTGTCATCCATCCTGCATTATTAATGTGAGCAGACCTCATTGAACGTCCTGCCTGTTATTTATGCCTGCATCAAGCTGTGAGTGGATTAGGTTTGTGCAAATAGCACATCACAAAGGGGCCATTCATTAGGTGTGCACAGCATGACCAATTTGGCAGCACATCTGTAAACACAGGACTCCTGTGTGAACAAATGAAACACTAATGGTCAGAAGGAAGATATATTTGAGCATGCATCACGATGTAAAACCCGAGATAAATTTTAAGTTTGATTGTTCACTTCTTTTCTTACTTGTGTAGAGTTTCCAAAAAGATGTACATTAAACATGGAGGAAGCTATTAGTTTCAGATTTGTTTGTGAATCTGATCAACTTTATTGCAGCTATAAAATGGCATATAAATAAGCTGCCTTATTGTGATTTGTTATACTTTATTGCATAGAATGTAATGCCAACCTATTTTCTTTATCTCTAAAGCTATGCTTACAGATTGGCTAAACGTTTTACTGTTATAACTTTCACAGAATGTAATTGCAGATTATGATGGCAACTCACAGCAAGGGTTCAAAAACCAGTGTTACTTTCTGCAAGTTGCCAAGAGACCTAAACACATATCCAATGCTATTGATTATTAGAGATAGTGCCTTGCAAAAGTATTCATAACCCTAAAACCTTCTCACATTTTGTCACCAACACAGTAGTGCATAATTGTGAAGTGGAAGGACAAAGGATAAATTGTTTACATCTTTTCACAAATCTGAAAAATGTGCCACTGTTTACACAAGGCAATCCATATTAATTTATAGGAAATCAAAGTTTCTGTGCATCTTAGAATTAGTAAATAGAATTTACCTGAGTAATTTACCCTCACTAAATACAGTTGAGGTACGTTACAGAAAATCAGAGTACAAAGTATGCCATGCAGAAAACCTTTGAAAGAAAGGCACAAGAAGTCCTGCTTACAGGTTGCCACAAACCATGTTGTAGGGCAGTGATTCGCAACTTGTACCCCTAGTGGTACATGAGCACATTGCAAGGGGTATGTGGAAACATTTAATATTTTACTTCCAAGATGGTGGGTAAATATCATCAGTTACTAGGGATAATTCTTGGATGTGTGATGCTTTATTAGGACCCAGGTTCAATACAGATAATAGATAATATTGATAATGCTTCATCAATTAAACAATAATTTAACACTAATTTAACAGCAGATTAAAAGGAACTAATAATGTTAGTACTAATAATAATATGTTGTCTTTCACTGTGCTTGCAGAGAAGCCTAGATATGCAGAAAGTTGGGACTTTGAGGTGACAGGCTCATCATTCCTCCAGTTTGAGCTGAGTATGGGCTGCAGTAAGTCCACGTCCTTCTCCCACGGAGTCCGACTGGAGTACTCGACAGACTGCGGTCGTCACTGGACTCTCATCACCCCGGAGTGTGTGCCTCCAGCCATTGGCTGTGCTGGTTATACACAGAGCTCTGTTTATACATCAACCCAACATAAACACTGGAGGAGAATCACGGTTTACCTGCCCAGTGCTGCTAAGTATGTGTTTTTGGAGCAACACATGTAGAGCAAATCTTTATGTTTTCTTAGAATTCATGCATAGTCATTAGTAAAAAGTCAGTACATCTTCTGTAAATTTTTAGGTTTTTGAAATGAAGTGATCTGGTCTTTGCCAGGTTGTGAAATTATGCAAATATAACATTAAATGTAGAAAATCATGCTCATAGATTACAATATGTCATTATTAATTAAACAAAGAATTTGTTTAATTATTTAATTGTGACTTTCTAAATACATTTTGTTGGATTGCTAAGTTCCCCCAGAACTCGCTTCCGTTGGATTCAGACCCACTTTACACCAGGGGCAGAAGGGTGGGCTCTTGATAATGTGTTACTTGCCCCTGGTTGCCCCTGGATGTGCTCTGGACATGGTCTGTGTGACAATGGACGCTGTGTGTACGTAAAACTGACTTTTTCTGCATTACTAATCAATTTCTGCCTTAACTCAGTTTAATTTCTAAATTTCTTATTTTATGTAAGTGGTTTCTCCTTTTGTTGTTCCATTCAATCTCACACAGATGTGATAAAGGGTATGGAGGAGCCCACTGTGTACCTTTGGCCCCACTGCCATCGGTACTGAGGGAAGACTTTAATGAGAATCTGCAACAGGAGACCTGGCCCGAAGTGTACGGAGCAGAGAGGGGGACACTTAGTGGAGAACCTCTTAAATCTGGCACTGCTCTTATTTTCAAAGGGGTAGGGAAGCTGAACATTTGCAGAAAGCATTCAGAGCAGCTTCTAAATTTAAATCACAATCACACTTTTTTCTGTTTGTTTTCAGGATGGACTGCGAATGATTGTGTCAAGGGATCTGGACTGCTCAAACACTCTCTACATCCAGTTCTCTTTCAAATTTATTACCAAAGGTACTTCTTCACTTGCTGTTCTCTTTGGTTAAGTGACATTTAACATGTGGCATGCTTTTTTTTTACTTAAATTGTGCTGTAAAAGTCAATTCTTTGGGTCTTCCTAGGAGTCCCAGAGCGTTCCCACTCAGTGCTTTTGCAGTACTCTGTGAATGGTGGAATCAGCTGGCTCCTCTTGGATGAGTTTTACTTCCCAGCTTCCACAGACACTATTTTCCTCCACCTGCCTCTGCCAGCCAGTGCTCAGACCAATGCCACCCGTTTCAGACTATGGCAGCCTTACAACAGTGGTGAGCAGAAAGCACAGTCAATTTCATTTTAGCTCATTTATGTAGCGTCGATTCACAACAAATGTCAGCTCAAGGCGGTTTACAACAAAAAGTATTGAATTTCTATACAGAAATATACAGTCAAGTCAGTCCAGTCATACAGACAGATTAAAAGTCAATTACATGCACTCCAATTAGAACCTAGTTATTAAGCAGTACAGTCAAGTTCAGTTTATTATTCAAATTGGTAAAATAAAATTTGATCTAAGGAAACGTGGTCGATCGCATCATGTCACTAACTTTGCAGCAATACCTACTTCTGAACAAGCATGCAGCGACAGTAGACAGTCAATTGTATTGAGTCAGTGACTTTGCAGCAATCCCTTATATTGAGCATGCGTGTAGTGAGAAGCGATAGATGAACTCCACTTTAAACAGGAAGCAACCTCCAGGCTCAGTGTGAGCCAGGTTGTCCCCTTGACATCTGTCACAAAACACAGAGGTGCTGGTCTAGGAGTACTTCCTATGTCAAGAACAAGTAAAAATACTTAGGGGCAGCTAAGTGGCTTAGGAGAGATGCATTTTTGTCTTTCAGTTTACTTTTTTGACGTTTTTACACAGCCACAACAATTTCAGACTAACCTCGCTTTTAAATAAAGTAGATGTTTTTTTATATGAGTGATATGGCTTTCCACCTACTGCTCCTCTGTGTCAGAGAGTCACACAATCCACTTGGGTGCATGGGGTATTTGTCAGTTGCCCTTCGAACAAATTTTGTATTATTATTGGCATGTCAATATAATGGGCAGTGGGTACCATAAACCATGTAGGTAGGTAGTGATGATGAAGTTGATGTCTGAATATTTCACTGTTTTTAGGGAATCTGAGCTGTATTTGATCATGCAGATTTATGAAGTCTATGTTCTGTTTGCGAAGGAGGGGCTCACTCAATGCACATTCATATGAGAGCCACCACTGGTTAACTAAATATGTAATTATTTTAACATTATTTTGCAATTTAGGTAAAAAGGAAGAGGTGTGGGTGATAGATGATCTCATCATTGACGGCAGCTCCCTACACAAACCACCAATGATAATCGACACTTTTGAGGAAGGCCCCAATGAGGAGAACTGGCTTTTCTACCCCAGTGGAAACACTGGTCTCTACTGCCCCTACCAGAAGGCGGGCCTGTGAGAAAAACTCAACTCAGTCTTAGAACCTGCTTTGTTCTCACTATGTCACTGTCACACAAAGTAATCTGTGAGAAAACCTGTAAAACCATGTTCTTTCTTTGACCTCTGATTAATCTTGGTGTTTGCGTGTGTGTGATTGATGTAGGGAAGAGGATGAGTCAGCCATGGTATTCATCTCCAGTGAGCTTGGAGAACACTCCATCACCACCAGGGACATTGACGTCAATGAAAACACCATCATCCAGTTTGAGGTACACAGACTCCTAAGAAACAATCACAGCATTCTTTCAACATAAACAATGCTTTATACAATCCATTTCTCTTGTGTATATTTTCTTTAGATCAATGTAGGCTGTACAACGGAGAGCTCCTCAGCAAATCCAGTGCGGCTTGAGTTTTCACGGGACTTTGGAGCTACATGGCACCTTTTGGTGCCGCTTTGTGCTGGTGGTCCTCAGCCCTCCTCGCTTTGCTCTACAGAACTTCACCCAGCCAGTATCTATTTCCCTGGTACTACACATGGCTGGAGGAGAGAGCTTATTCATGTTGGCAAGCTTCGCTTGTGTGGGTAAGGACAAAAATAACAATACCCTCATTCAGTTTTTAAAATTCTACTGATCATGATTTCATGAATTGTAAATTTCCTCTCCCTAAACGTAGGTCGATAAGGTTCCGCTGGTTTCAAGGTTTCTTCTCAACTGGCTCTGCTCCTCCAACATGGGCAGTAGATAACGTGTATATTGGCCCGCAGTGTCAGGACATGTGTAATGGTCATGGGGCATGCATGAGTGGCACCCACTGTCTGTGTGACCCCGGTTTCTCTGGGCCTGACTGCTCTCTGCCTGATACCCCCAATCCGGACTTCCTCAAAGAGGACTTTGAAGGTACAGTTTGTTGTTGCTATTTATTGACAAGGTAGTTTAAGACTTCCTCTTAGCAGGAAAATGTCAGTGAGGTAAAATCCCAATACAATATTCTGAGCTTGCAAGTCAGCGCATGTATATAGTAAATTTTAAGATTAAAATAATTTTTTTGCATTTGTGTATGGCTTCTGCCTCCTTTTGTATCAAGGAGGAGCTATGGATGCTGAGCATTTCACACTCCTGAGTGGAGGTAAACCGTCCAGGAAATGTGGCATCATGTCAAGTGGGAACCACTTGTTTTTCAGTGAGGATGGTCTGCGCATGTTGGTCACCAATGATATGGATCTGTCAAATGCAAGGTATAGCCACTTTAAATCAGCATATGAAAATGACTTGCTTTTTACTTACAAGATGTTTGTTATAGAGCAATTTGAATCTATGGTTCTGAGTAAAAACCCAACATGGTTTCTCCCTGCAGGTTTGTTCAGTTCTTCCTTCGTCTTGGCTGTGGCAAAGCAGCACCAGACCCTCGTTCTCAGCCTGTTTTGCTGCAGTTCTCTGTTGATGGAGGCCTAACTTGGGGGCTCCTGCAGGAGTTTCTTTTCAGTAATACAAGTAATCAGGCTCGGCTGGTGGCCCTGGAGATCCCACTGCGTGCCCGAACACCAGCTACTCGTCTGCGCTGGTGGCAGCCGTCAGAAAATGGGCACTTTTACAGTCCTTGGGTCATAGATCAGGTAGATGAAGTAAATTTATCCATAACATAAAAATAATTATTCCCCCTTTTTCATCTTAATGACATTTTATGGATCTTTAGAATCCACTCTCTTTGCAGTCTGCAACAACCTTTCTTTTATACCTTAGGTGGTGGTGGGTGGCAGTGCTAGTGGCTGGGGACCACTAGAAGATGATTTCTCCTCTATTGACGGACGCTCATGGCTCCTCCATCCTGGGGGAACCCGAATGCCTGTCTGTGGCTCTGACGGTCCTGCTTTTGCCTTCATTGAGAAGTCTAATACCCGATATGCTGTTACTACCGACATTAGTTTGGGCCAAGATGCATTCATCCAGTTTGACTTTTCTGCATCCTGCTCAGTCACCAATTCTTGCTACTGTAAGCAAAAGGAACTCATTAGCAAATATGTTATTCACATTAGTAAAAAACTTAAAATGTGTATGTTTTGATGGAAATGTAACCTGTTAGATAACTGAGAATTATACGATATAAGTAAACTATAAAGCACAATTAAGCCGATTGTGGATGAAGTGTTTAAGAGTCTATTCTTTTCTCTGCAGCTGTGGAGTTGGAATATTCATTGGATCTGGGTCTGACCTGGCAGCCTGTGGTCAGAGACTGTCTGCCTACAAGTCCTGACTGCTCTTCTTACACTTTGCAGCGGATTCTTGTTTCAGACACCTACAATAAATGGGGACGTGTCACTTTGTCTATCCCATCATATGCAAGGTTAGCAAAGCCCTGTAGTTTTTAGCTTTGTTGCTTTGTCAGCCTAGGCTGATTCTTATAAACTGTTAAAGGATATGGCAGGATTTCCTTGCTGCATTTTTACATCTTTTCATTTTCAATTTGTCATTATTTTCGTAATAGCTCTGACCCACATACAGAAGAACACTCTGGAGAAAATAGAATGAGTGAAATTATATTTCATTGTGCCACAAAATAATCAGGAATGTAAATGGGCAAAACTCCAACTGTAAGGGGAGAGGGGAAGAGAACCGGTGAAAACGGGGAACAAACGTAACTGAGCAAACGACAAGAATTTCAAATAGAGAAGTGAACGGCTTACTAAGTAGGTGCGGTCAGGTCGCCAGGGGTAGAGGGATTTGAGATCCAGGTTGTCGTAGCAGAGTTTGTTCTGTTGATTTCTTAGGTGCTTCTTAGGTGAGCTTGGAGATGATTGAGTTAGTTCGTTTGTGCAGATACTTGCTTTGGAGGGTGGACAGGGTACGCTTAAGCTTAGGTCCTGGAGATGGAGGAAGCAGGAAACTGCCAGCTTGGTCGGTAATCCAGACGGGAACAATAGTTAGGAAACGAAGTCCTCAGAACGTAGATAATCTTGGTCATCCAGAAAACTCCTGGACACAAAGTCAGTGTTCAGTTATATGAATCCAAAGTTCAGATTCTTAGTCTGCGAAGGGACATAAACAAAGTCATTCCAGATCGAAAGACAAAGCATAGACTTAGCATTGGCTGAGCTTGTTACCACAGAAGGCAAAACACTCTGGCGTTGAAGTGCTGGCAGCCTCCTGCTAAAGTACTCCTCCAAGCAATCAGCAGAATAAGTCGCATCTGAGACAATGTTGCAAGCACAATACAAACACACACACACACACACAACCCAGATCCCGACACAATTGTGTTTAGGCATTTACCTCACAATAGGCATATTTATCCCCATGTACAAAATTAAGAAATATGCAAACAAAATTAAAAAAAGCTGACTAACAGGTTTACTTGTTAAAAGTTATGTTACTGTGCAACAGGAACTTTAGAATATCTATGAATAACACAATGGTAACCCAGAACTAAAGTAAGGCAAGGCAAATTTATGTGTATGACAAATTTTAGCAAGGAGACAATTCAAGGTGCTTTACACGATGAAAACTTACAAAAATAAATCATTGGAAAGAGTGCATTGCAGTTGCATAATAAAGGAAAATAAAGAAAAGTTGGAAATAAGGCTAAAATTAATTAAGTTTCAGATGATACTTTAAATACAAAATAGAAAAGGAACTCTAAATAAATGGGTTTTTAACCTTTTATTTAAAGGAACTCAGGGTTTTATAATTTTTGCAGTTTTCTGGAAGTGTTTTCCAGATTAGTGGAGCATAAGAACTGAATGTTGCTTCTTCATGTTTGGTTCTGGTTCTGGAGATGCAGATAGACTTGAACCAGAAGACCTGACTGGTCTGGAAGGTTGGTACAGCAGCAATAAATCTTTAATGTATTTTGGTGCTAAACTATTCAGTGACTTATTAACTAACAGAAGTATTTGAAGGTCTATTCTCTGAGATACAAGGAGCCAGTGTAAGGACTTTAGCACTGGGGGGATGTGCTTTACTTTCTTAGTAATAGAAAGTATAAAGAAATAGTAATACTATTTTTACTTGACTTGTAAAATCTTTCTTTTTTTATTGTTTTCAGATCTCCTGCCACGAGGTTCCGCTGGTTCCAGCAGGCTCCATTTGATAAGCAGCAGACATGGGCTCTGGATAACCTCTACATTGGAGACGGCTGTCCTGATATGTGCTCTGGGCATGGACGCTGCCAACAGAGCTCCTGTGTGTAAGTGACATATCTACAACACATACATATAACTAGAAAAGAAAATGTTGGAAACATCTGAAATGTCAACATAGAAGTAAAATCTATCTATCTCTTTTTAAATTCACCATCCTTGATAGATGTGACCCTGAATGGGGAGGAGAGTACTGTGATGATCCAGTGCTTCCTTTGCCATCCCAGCTGAAAGACAGCTTCAGTCGAGCCCCTTCACTGAGTCACTGGCACATACTCACCGGTGGGAAGCTGAGCTCTGTGTGTGGAGCTGTGGCTTCTGGAGCTGCACTGCACTTCAGCGGGGTAGGCCTGCCAGTGGCTTTGAATCCATTGATTAAATTGGAATCAGATTCTGATATTGTTTTAATTTATCATTTTCTTCTTTACATAATATCACATTTACATCATAAGAGTTTAGTACAGAATAGACTATGTGAAATACATCTTTTGTTGCACATTGTCAGTCACACTTTTCTGCTGTGGTTTTTACAGAAATTAAAATTCTCCTTGCAAAGATGGAAATTTCTGCATTTAAACCTGCCACCAATCTAGTATTTATTTTACTGGAGAAAAAGCATGAGTCAAATGGTTTACCAAGTCAGTTCTTTGCAAACGTATTTATACTTCTTGATTTCAATGTATTTTAATTGGATATTATGCCATAACCCATAACATTAAGTTGTGCATAATTTTAAAGTGGGAACAATAAAGCCATTTTGCAAAGATAAACAAGTCGTGTTTAAAGTTTGCACCAAGCCAAATACGCAACACAGCAAACATGTCGAAGATGCCGCTCAGGACAGCTGAGACCAAAAGTGAACCTTTTGGCCTATACCCAAAATATTACGTGTGGCAGAAAACTAACACTGCATACCACCCTGGACACTTCACCCTTTTTATGAACATGGTGATGGCAGCATCATGCTATAATGACCTTCCAGCAGGGAAACAACCCTAAACGTACAGCATAAGCTACAAGAATTACTGCTTCATATCAGAGGACAGTCGTATGAAAATGGTCTAACCAAAGCACAGATGTAAATCTGTGGCAAGACTTAAAAACTGGTGTTTACAGGCGCTCTTCATTCAATCTGACTAAGTTTGAACTAATTTGCAGAGACGAAGCCTTAGTCTCTAACTGTGTAAAGCTGGTAGACACAACCCAAAAGATTGCTTCAAAAGGTGATTCTGTAATGCTATTTTCACTTCAGAATTATGTGCTACTTTGTGTTGATCTAACACATAAAATCCTAGTTAAATAAATTCAAGTTTGTAACTAAACAAAATGTGAAAAAGTTAAAGGGGTTTGAGGGACTACAAGGCAATGCCAGAAAAAGAATAATCTGCATTTATTCAAAAAACATAAATCACATTTCTTTACATCCTTCAAATTGTGTCCTAAAACACTTTACGTTTTCGAGATTAAAAATTACTTTAGAACGTTGGAATCTTACTTCAACATGTATTTTCTAAAAGTACTGTACGTTACTCCATTTTTTCCTTGCAGTCTTGTACCCGTCAGCTGGTGACAGTGGACCTGAACTTGACTAATGCAGAGTTCATCCAGTTCTACTTTATGTACGGCTGCATGATCCCTCCCAGCAACCGCAACCAGGGTGTCCTTCTAGAGTACAGCTTGAATGGGGGAATTAACTGGCATTTACTGACAGAGATCTTCTACGATATGTACACCAAACCTGGGTAAGTTTTATTCCTCCATTATGCCAAACAAGGACACCACTCCATCCCACAAAATCCAGCAGGTATGGCAAAACATCTGATGGTCTATTTGTCTTCATAGATTTGTAAATGTGCTGCTGCCCCCTGCTGCACGTCAGGAAGGTGTGCGGGTGCGCTGGTGGCAGCCGCAGCATGAAGGCGCAGACCGAAGTGACTGGGCCCTGGATAACGTCCTCATCGCAGGCTCAGACCCACGGGCCCAGATCTCTGACACATTCGGAGGGGTGGCTCTGCCTAACCATGAGAGAGCTCCTGCGGATGAAACTTCAGGAAGGGTTGGTCAGCTGAATGAACAGGAAGAAACACCAATAGGTATTTCATAATCTAGTGACTCTCTTTGTGAAACACAGCCATATTATTGTTTGGGTTTCTTATATTTGCTATGTGTGTGTTCTCAGTCAGTGATCACTGGCTTTTCTCCGAGGACTGCTCTGTGCAGCGCTTCTGCAGCTCTCCTGATGGTGTGATGGTGTGTGGAAATGCTGATGGGAGAGAGGTATATGCTGTCACACATGATATTGTTCCAGACAAAGGCTGGGTCATGCAGTTCAAGGTAATTATTTTTTTTAAATGTAATTTGTTTTGCATTCCTCTTGATTTGAAGGAGCTCTCTACGAGTGTAAATTAACTTTGTGATTGCCTGTCTCTTTTAGATTGCTGTGGGCTGCAGTGTTCCAGACCGTCCAGCAGATCGACAAGTCCACGTTCAGTATTCGGTGGATTTTGGCGTCACCTGGAAGTACCTGGTTCCCCAGTGCCTACCCGCCGACCCCCGCTGCAGCGGTCAGGTCTCCCAGCCTTCGGTCTTCTTCCCTGCTGAGAGCTGGAAAAGGGCAGTCTATCCACTGTCAGACAGCGTAGCTGAAACGTGAGTTGTGCCACACCTACTTCTGCATGGTTTTAGCCAGAGGCAATACATATGGACATTTTAAATGATAAATAATGATAATTCACTAAAACCTGTTCTTGTCCTTAGTGCCGTGCGATTCCGGTTTTACCAGCAGCACTCTGACTTTCAGTGGGGTGTGGAGAACCTCTATATAGGACCGCCCTGTGACAGCCACTGTGGAGGACACGGAGACTGTTTGGATCAACGCTGCATCTGTGATCCAGGATTCACCGGACCAAATTGTTATGCTAGTACTGCACTTAAGGTAGCTTTTAATGTAACTTTTATGGATTAGGTTTAGTTCAAGAATGAAGTTAAGAGATGATTTACATTGTCTTGCAAACGTATTCATACCCTTGAGCTTTAAAACCAAAAACTTTAAATTAAATTTGATAGATTTTATGAGATCACCAACACAAAGTTGTACACCATTGTGAAGGGGGAAGAAAATGATACATGGTCTTCAAAAGTGTACATATAAAAATCTGAACATCTGGAGAGGTTTGATAGAGAACATTAGTATCCAAACCAAATAATAGAGAAACACAGATTGATAAGAGATAAAGTTGTAGAGACAAGAAGGGCCATATAACAGTATCCCAGGCTTTGAACATGTCACAGAGGACTGTTCAATCCAGCATCCGAAAAAGGGAAAGACTATGGCACTACTGCAAACTAAAACTGACAGGCCAGGAAAGGGAAGCAGCCAAAAAAAAAAAACATTATTAGCAACAAGCCATGTAACAAATTGTGCGTCTCATGCAGATAAACAGTGCAAAACACTAACATTGCACTTCACCTTGAACACACTAACCCACTATGAAACATGATAGTGGCTGCATCATGCTAAGGTGATCTTTTTCCTCAGCAGGGATAGGGAATCTGGTCCGATAATGTGAAGATGGATGGAGCTAAATACAGGGCAACCTGGGAATAAAAGCTTTTAGAGAGCAAATAGTTTGTAACTGAGATAAAGAATTAACAACACACATTAATAACTAAAATGGCTTTGATCAAAATGTGTTCATGTGTTCAAATGCCCCCATTAAATTTCGAATGAGAATCCAAGGCACTACTTGAAAATTGAGGCTTACCAAATGTGCAAAGCATGTAAAGGCACACCTCAACAGTCCTCCAGATGTAATTGCAGTGCAGGTGGTTCTATTAAGTATTGACTCAGGATGGCTGAATACACATTTTTCAGTTTATTTTTAAACCATTTATCATTTTTAACTTCACAAAAATGCTTTGTAAATTTGCTTTTTGTTCGCCTATTACAAAACAATACAAGGAAGTTTGTGGTTGTATCAGGACACAACGAGAAAAAGTTATTCATGATTTGGCTTTCTTTAAATTATTGTTTTTCTGTAGGCATCTTTGAAGGAGCGCTTTGATTGGGAAGGAGGGGCAGGACCACAGTGGCAGGTGCTTGAGGGCGGGAAGCCCTGCACAGACTGTGGTGTGCTGGTAGAGGGCACCGCTCTGTACTTTGGAGGAGCTGATGCTAGGCAGGCCGTCACTGCTGATCTGGACCTCCGAGGGGCCAAGTTAGTGCTTCATTCCCATTACACGCAGAGAGATTTCTATTTAGTGTGACTCCTTAACTCCATTGCACGTTTTTTGCTTCTGCCCATAGGTTTGTTGAGTACTGGGCCAGGATTGGAAGTGAAGACAACATGACCATGTGCCACCGTCCCACCTGCCGTAAAGAAGGGGTACTGCTGGATTACTCCACTGATGGAGGTGAACTAACATGAACATAAGATTATAACTTTTTGTCTGTCTCTTTATTTTTCTTCAATGTTATTCTTTGAATAATCAGGCGTGTCCTGGACGCTACTGCATGAGATGGACTACCTGAAGTATGTGTCCGTGAGGAGAGACTATATTGTTCTCCCAGAGGGGGCTCTAACTAATGCTACACGCCTTCGATGGTGGCAGCCCTTTACTATCTCTTCAGGCTTGGCCACCCCGAGCCTTGAAAGAGCTCAGTGGGCCATAGACAACATTCTGGTTGGAGGATCCGACATCAACCCATCCACACTACTAGATACCTTTGATGATGGTGAGTTTGGATGTGCTGATGTAGTCATATCAGTGATGATAGTTCCTATTCCTGATAAATTGTTTGTCTTGTTTCACTAGAGGGTGTTTCTCATGAAGAAAGCTGGAGTTTCTATCCTAATGCTGTGCGCACTGCTGGCTTCTGTGGAAATCCCTCATTTCACCTCTACTGGCCGAACAAGAACCAAGACAGGACACACAACATTCTTGCTACTCGAGAGCTTATAGTGCAGCCCGGATATATTTTACAGTTCAAGGTAGAAAGCTAAAGCAGTACAATCTGACTGTCTTATGACGTTTAGGTCCTAACGGGTCTCATTTCTGCAGATTGTTGTTGGCTGTGAGGCAGACACATGTGGAGACCATCACTCTGTCCTGCTACAGTACAGAAAGGACGCACGGTAAGATAGACAAGGAGTAAGCCCAACATGGAACAACCAATTGCAATGAACCCAGCATTCGAAAATTTTAAATTTGTTGACAGGATCTGCTTTACATTGGATGTTTTAAAGGGATAACTCAAGTGTTCAAGTGAAATGATGATAATCTCTTACCAAAGCAGTGAACTCTCTTGGTGTCTTGCTTAGTCTAAATAAAGATTAGTTGGTCCCAGAGGCTAAGCTAAAGCTACAGACTGCTTGGAGTGGGGTCAAGTGTAGTAGGTGTAATTTATTGTTTTAAAACAACTCAACTCTCAAAACCTTTATAGTGGTTTATGCCAACATTCTTTAATGAACCTTTTTAATTGTCGTCATGTTTGCATCGGGAGGCAATTTAGAAAGACACACAGGTCAGATATATATAACATGCCATAACTTAAACTACAACCAACATGTTGTGTGCAGGCCACATCTGACCCATTTGAGCCTTGCTATGTCCGGAACTGAGCCAGATGTAGCATAGGTGGCCCAGATAAGGCCAAAATCTGTTTGAAGATTATTAACCAAGGAAATAGAGGTTGGAGGCAGTGTCACACCATTGATCCTCATCTGTGAAACAAAGGAAAAGAAAGGAAAATGAAATGCTTTTCTTTTCCAGAGTACTTGGAAGTACTATATGAAAAATTTTAAAAGCATGAAAAACCAATATCAAGTTCAAACTTCTGTAAAATGTTAGCTTGTATATATATATATATATAGATAGCACATCACCTATATATGAGACAATTACTCTGACACAAAATGTTTTACATGTTCTCAGTTTGTGTTTCACACGGAATATCGGTGGTGCAAATCTCCATTTATTGTGTAAATAATAATCAGATTCTGTGGAAATAACCACTCAATGTAGCAAATGCTAAAAGGTTCATAAAAATACTCATGTTTTCTGAGTCCAGAGTTTATTTATTTATGAGTCCAGAGTTTATTTATTTAAGGTTGGCATGGTCTGCTTTGGTCTTGGCCCTTCTCTGACTACCTGCATTCTGGACTATCTATATCTATATCTATATCTATAGATATAGATATAGATATACACTGCTTAAAGGGAACACTTAAACAACACAATATAACTCCAAGTAAATCAAACTTCTGTGAAATCAAACTGTCCACTTAGGAAGCAACACTGATTGACAATTAATTTCACATGTTGTGCAAATAGAATAGACATCAGGGGGAAATCTTTGAGCAAGACACACTCAATAAAAGGAGTGGTTCTGCAGGTGGGGACCACAGACCACTTCTCAGTACCTATGCTTTCTGGCTGATGTTTTGGTCACTTTTGAATATTGGTGGTGCTTTCACACTCGTGGTAGCATGAGACGGACTCTACAACCCACACAAGTGGCTCAGGTAGTGCAGCTCATCCAGGATGGCAGATCAATGCGAGCTGTGGCAAGAAGGTTTGCTGTGTGTGTCAGCGTAGTGTCCAGAGCCTGGAAGGCGCTACCAGGAGACAGGCCAGTACACCAGGAGACGTGGAGGAGGCCGTAGGAGGGCAACAACCCAGCAGCAGGACCGCTACCTCCACCTTTGTGGAAGGAGGAACAGGAGGAGCACTGCAAGAGCCCTGCAAAATGACCTCCAACAGGCCACAAATGTGCATGTGTCTGCACAAACGGTTAGAAACCGACTCCATGAGGCTGGTATGAGGGCCCCACGTCCACAAATGGGGGTTGTACTCACAGCCCAACACTGTGCAGGACGCTTGGCATTTGCCAGAGAACACCAGGATTGGAAAATTCGCGACTGGCGCCCTGTGCTCTTCACAGATGAAAGCAGGTTCACACTGAGCACGTGACAGACGTGACAGAGTCTGGAGACACCGTGGAGAGCAATCTGCTGCCTGCAACATCCTTCAGCATGACCGGTTTGGCAGTGGGTCAGTAATGGTGTGGGGTGTCATTTCTTTGGAGGGCCGCACGGCCCTCCATGTGCTCGCCAGAGGTAGCCTGACTGCCATTAGGTACCGAGATGAGATCCTCAGACCCCTTGTGAGACCATATTCTGGTGCGGTTGGCCCTGGGTTTCTCCTAATGCAGGACAATGCTAGACCTCATGTGGCTGGAGTGTGTCAGCAGTTCCTGCAAGATGAAGACATTGAAACTATGGACTGACCCGCCCGTTCCCCAGACCTGAATCCGATTGATCACATCTGGGACATCATGTCTCGCTCCATCCACCAACATCACGTTGCACCACAGACTGTCCAGGAGTTGGCGGATACTTTAGTCCAGGTCTGGGAGGAGATCCCTCAGGAGACCATCCGCCGTCTCATCAGGAGCATGCCCAGGCGTTGTAGGGAGGTCATACAGACACATGGAGGCCACACACAATACTGAGCCTCATTTTGACTTGTTTTAAGGACATTACATCAATGTTGGATCAGCCTGTAGTGTGTTTTTCCACTTTAACTTTGTGTATGACTCCAAATCCAGGCCTCCATTGGTTAATAAATTTGATTCCCATCGATGATTTTTGTGTGATTTTGTTGTCAGCACATTCAACCTTGTACAGAACAAAGTATTCAATGAGAATATTTCATTCATTCAGATTTAGGATGTGTTATTTGAGTGTTCCCTTTATTTTTTTGAGCAGTATATATATATATATATATAATATATTGCAAAAGTATATATATATATATATATATATATATATATATATATATATATGGTTCCCTTTAAGCTCATCATTTCTTCCCTCCAGGTCTGACTCATGGCAGCTGGTCCAATCAGAGTGTCTTCCTTCTTCTGTAAACAATGTGGGCTGCTCCCCCTTCCAGTTTCATGAATCCACCATCTACAGTCCAGTTAACAGCTCTACATGGACAAGGGTTACTGTTCAGCTGCCAGACCACGTCTCCTCAGGGTAAGGAAATGGGACGGTGTATTTCACGAGTTCACTGTTGAATTTACATTGCATCAGTGTAAAGGGTCTTTGTAAATTGTTTCATGTTGCAGAGCTACCCAGTTCCGCTGGATTCAAAAGGAGGGAACAGGAGAGAGGCTTAGCTGGGGAGTGGATAATGTTTACATTGGCGAGGCTTGCCCAGGGCTCTGCAGTGGCCATGGGTACTGTACAAGTGGAGTTGTCTGCATCTGTAATGAAGGATACCACGGTGAGTCAAAAACTGTTTATTGGAAGCACCACACATTGTTCAACAAAAGGGGAGCTTCAAGTTTGGTATGATGAATTCTTGTTTTCCCTCTCCTTCTGTTCCATCAACAGGCGATGACTGCTCCCTCTCAAGCAAAGACTTGCCTAGCTCCATCAAGGACAATTTTGAGTCCGGGGCAGTGTCTCCAGAGAGCTGGCAGCTGATCCACGGTGGTGGAGTTGGCAGCGGCTGTGGCCAGCTATCTCCACATGCTCACGGAGACTCGCTCTACTTCAGTGGCTGTAAGCTGAGGCAGGCAGTTACCAAACCGCTGGACCTCACTAGAGCCAGGTACAGGTACTACCAAAACATTCATAAGCATTCATCAAAAAGATATAGGTATTGGATATGTCTCCCTATGTCATCCCTAAAACAGACCAGGTATCTTCACGCCAACATTTCCTTTCTCTAATCCACTGTCTTTTTGTCTCCTTCCAGTAAGATCATGTTTGTGCTCCAGATCGGCAGCGTGGCACAGACAGACAGCTGTAACATAGCTCTGGATCAGGCTGACACAGTGGACCGGGCTGTGCTGCTACAGTACAGCGTCAATAATGGAGTCAGCTGGCACGTTATTGCCCAGCATCAGCCCAAAGACTTCATAAAGGCCCAGAGAGTTTCCTACAACATTCCACTGTGAGTAATTTACTAAGAACACTATAAATGTAAATCTGCAATAAAAGATGATGGGTTATGTTCTTTGAACAGCTTTTACCAATTAATATCATCATCTTTATTTATCAAAATCTTTGTTATTAATTTTACTCATCTGTATACAATGCCTTACAAATTATTCATACCTCTTGAACATTTCACATTACAACCACAAACTTCAATGTCTGCAAGTAGTGCATATTTGTTTAGTGGAAGGAAAAGTAGCTATGATTTTAAAATGCTTTTTTTTTTTTACATATAACAAACAAACAAACAGCACCATGAAGACCAAGGAACTCGGCAGACAGGTCAGAGGTTGTTGTGGACAAATTGAAAGCAGGGTTAAATTATAAAGCAATCTCCCAGGCATTTCATTCCACTTCCAGATTATGTATTACTTTGTTTTGCTCTATCAAATAAAAGCCCTTTTGTGGTTGTTATGTGACAAAATGCTATTGCAAGGCTTTGTATATGATACATTATGGTTCTTATATGGTATGTTTGAAATAATTTTTCAAATGTAATGTACTGTAGAGTTTTTTTTTGTTTTTTTTTTACAATTAACTTGCACATTTTTAATGGAATGTAATTAATTTAAATAATCTACTTCTGACTTAAAACAAATTTTTTTTTATTGTATCATTTAAAGGTTGTACAATGTTACACAGGTAAACTAGTGGTTTATTCTGATTCAGTGACTCACTCAATGTTTCTATAATCTCCCCAGTGAAGCGAGGGTTAAAGGGGTAATGCTGCGATGGTGGCAGCCAAGACACGATGGTGCAGGACATGACCAGTGGGCACTGGATCATGTGGAAGTAGTTCTGTGAGTACCCAATTCCCAGTCCAGCTGATGGTAACCTCCTACCCACCCAAAAACTGGCCCTGACAGAGCCCTGAGCCACCCCTGTCTCAACCTCTGCCTGACCTCAGTACAAATATTTCCTTCCACTCCACACAGCCTCAGGGATACAGATAGTTGCACATCCACACGTGTGCTGATCAACACTAACGACAAACCTCTGAGCTGTCAAATATTTCTCATGACTTCTGGTGTCAGCACAGCACAGCAGAGCAGAATATTCACTCCAGGGTGTTTTACTGGAAAGGGTGTTGTTAGTTGATTGCTGTTTGGTATAGCAGACCAACTCTTGCTGTTGGATCATGATATTTTCAGCTATGCATTTATCTATGCATTTTTTACACAAGCCGATTGATTAAAGGGATGTAATACTTCAATTGAATTGTCTAAAAACAATCTTATTTATCCTGTAGCTTCAGATGCGTTAGGTCATAACGGAATGAACACATTGTTTTCATGTTTACAGTCCTCAAATTTATTTTTAGCAATTAAATGTCTATTTGATGTAAACAAACCAGTCAGAGTTAACAGTAGTCAGTATGTTTGTTAACTTACCTGATTTTCATGGTCAGTTTAAGTAGAGATGCACTGATCAGAGATTTTGTGACCCATGTAAAGCTCCAACCTGCCAATCCCTGTTTCCCTTTCAAGGACTACAGGTCCTTCTCAAAATATTAGCATATTGTGATAAAGTTCATTATTTTTCATAATGTCATGATGAAAATTTAACATTCATATATTTTAGATTCATTGCACACTAACTGAAATATTTCAGATCTTTTATTGTCTTAATACAGATGATTTTGGCATACAGCTCATGAAAACCCAAAATTCCTATCTCACAAAATTAGCATATCATTAAAAGGGTCTCTAAACGAGCTATGAACCTAATCATCTGAATCAACGAGTTAACTCTAAACACCTGCAAAAGATTCCTGAGGCCTTTAAAACTTCCAGCCTGGTTCATCACTCAAAACCCCAATCATGGGTAAGACTGCCGACCTAACTGCTGTCCAGAAGGCCACTATTGACACCCTCAAGCAAGAGGGTAAGACACAGAAAGAAATTTCTGAACGAATAGGCTGTTCCCAGAGTGCTGTATCAAGGCACCTCAGTGGGAAGTCTGTGGGAAGGAAAGAGTGTGGCAGAAAACGCTGCACAACGAGAAGAGGTGACCGGACCCTGAGGAAGATTGTGGAGAAGGGCCGATTCCAGACCTTGGGGGACCTGCGGAAGCAGTGGACTGAGTCTGGAGTTGAAACATCCAGAGCCATCGTGCACAGGCGTGTGCAGGAAATGGGCTACAGGTGCCGCATTCCCCAGGTCAAGCCACTTTTGAACCAGAAACAGCGGCAGAAGCGCCTGACCTGGGCTACAGAGAAGCAGCACTGGACTGTTGCTCAGTGGTCCAAAGTACTTTTTTCGGATGAAAGCAAATTCTGCATGTCATTTGGAAATCAAGGTGCCAGAGTCTGGAGGAAGACTGGGGAGAAGGAAATGCCAAAATGCCAGAAGTCCAGTGTCAAGTACCCACAGTCAGTGATGGTCTGGGGTGCCGTGTCAGCTGCTGGTGTTGGTCCACTGTGTTTTATCAAGGGCAGGGTCAATGTAGCTAGCTATCAGGAGATTTTGGAGCACTTCATGCTTCCATCTGCTGAAAAGCTTTATGGAGATGAAGATTTCATTTTTCAGCACGACCTGGCACCTGCTCACAGTGCCAAAACCACTGGTAAATGGTTTACTGACCATGGTATCACTGTGCTCAATTGGCCTGCCAACTCTCCTGACCTGAACCCCATAGAGAATCTGTGGGATATTGTGAAGAGAACGTTGAGAGACTCAAGACCCAACACTCTGGATGAGCTAAAGGCCGCTATCGAAGCATCCTGGGCCTCCATAAGACCTCAGCAGTGCCACAGGCTGATTGCCTCCATGCCACGCCGCATTGAAGCAGTCATTTCTGCAAAAGGATTCCCGACCAAGTATTGAGTGCATAACTGTACATGATTATTTGAAAGTTGACGTTTTTTGTATTAAAAACACTTTTCTTTTATTGGTCGGATGAAATATGCTAATTTTGTGAGATAGGAATTTTGGGTTTTCATGAGCTGTATGCCAAAATCATCCGTATTAAGACAATAAAAGACCTGAAATATTTCAGTTAGTGTGCAATGAATCTAAAATATATGAATGTTAAATTTTCATCATGACATTATGGAAAATAATGAACTTTATCACAATATGCTAATATTTTGAGAAGGACCTGTATAACATCAAAAAATGTTTAAAGCTCAGGGCAAAGTAGAAGACTTAAATGGCTTCAAAATAAAAAAAAAATTGTTGTAAAATAAAACAAAGAATTTGTTAAAAAAAAAGGTTAATGTTATAGAGCTGTTTCGCTCTGCATTACTGGAAATCTAATGACGTAGATTTGCGCTACATTACAAGAAATTCTAATGCTTTTCTGTCAAATTCATTCACAATAACAAATTTAACATTTGTAAGGTAAAAAAGCTCTGATTTACCATCAGATGTGATGAATTGTTAAAGTATTAGTTTGATGTAACACTACAGTGGCCTTTTCTGTGATCAACATATTTTCTTATAGTAGAAGCAGAGGTGTTTTCATACCATGAGTGTACTGGAGTTGCACAGCTCTGCTGTTAGGCTTTCACTATTGTTGGAAAAACAGACAAAATTATAACGGAGGTGACAATTCAAACCTTCATCATTTTATATTCATGAGTAGCGTCACTAGAACAGTCTCTTTGCAGAGTAAGCAGATTCTCACTTTAACTAGGAAGTTTCTAAACAATTCCTGTGTTGTTCATTTGTTGAGTCTATGCTGGAACGATTAGTCGACGTAATCGACAATGTTGACAACAAATAATTGAAATAAAATTGTTCATTCATTGGACAGAACTACAGTACATCAGTGTTGTTTTTATAATTGCAATGCAAAGCTGTGGGGGACTGTTTCGTCTTCATTGTCCGCCTGGACTGTTGTCTGCTAGCAAGTTGAATGCAAATTGGTAAAAGCAGAGCTGTCCATTAACATTTACACAAGCAACAGGAGGCTGTGTGCAAACTCAAGTGAGTTCCATTGGGTTAAAATTCACTGGGATCACCGCGTGGTGCATAATTTTACACGAGTCAATACTTGGCATGGACACGTATCGCACATGCCGTGCTGAAGTGCAATAAGACACAGGAGATAAATTAACTTGAACTTTGGTTAGGCTAGTTTTATTTTCTGAATTGGCAAGCTTGCCATCTGATTCACTACTTGAGTAAAGGGGTCTTTCGCTGCTTTTAACAACTATAAACAATGTTTGGTTAACTCTTCTCCATAATCTGAAACACTTAAACTGGTGAAACCTGGATTGAATTGTTCTACAATATACTTACATTATTTAAAGCAGTTTGTAATTTCTGAAACCTTATGTTTGGTTTTAGCCTCAGTGTTTCTGCACCTTCCATGCTTGACTCGATCTAAGGTGATTTACATGCTAAATATAGCACTGAAACCTCATTTTAACAACTAGTATAAATGCTTAACAAATCACAAACTGTGTTTTAAAATCTCTGTAATCTGTGAAAAATAATCCAGTTCAGGCTGGATTCAAGTGTTTCCTTTTTTGAATTGGAGTGTTTAAAAAAATTACTTCCATGGTGACATGCTCATCCAATCACGTGTTTTGCTTTACTTAGGTTACATCTTCCTTTGTACTAAATTGGGAGAATATTAATGGATTTGTCAACTACAGTTGAGTCCCTGTGTCATGTGCTGAAAGTCTGACTCCATGCTGTAAGAGCCTAAATGAACAGCCGACGAGCCTATCTAGAAAATGGTTTCCTTTTTAAATAGTTTCTTACACCACTTGCTCTTCTGAAATTAAATAACTTTCAGTCTTCTTCCCTTGGTAACAACTTCCACATCAAAGAGTGTTGTTTTTAGCCCAACTTCTTAGTGCTTAAATATATAGTGTTCACTTATTCTAAAAAGATCAGCAATCAGGGTAAAACAAGTAAAAAGTCATCCAACTCCGGTCACCAGCCAATTTCTCAGTGCATCTCTAATTATAAGACTGGGTAGCTGATTTCAGAGGAATGAACCTCATTTGCCAAAATTGGTTCTTAGAAAATTACTTTTCTGTAATAATGTCCAAAGGTTTCTTGGATTTTAAGGTTATCTACTATGCTTTGTTAGCATTTTCAGCAGGCCAACTTTCAAACAGCCTAAAATAAAGGAAATAAAGATTCTGCATAAAACTGAAGATATCATGATCATCTTATGCTGGTTCATTTCTAACTTAGCACAAACATGAAGCATTTTAAATGCCTCATGTTGGTAGTGGATTTAGAGCAACATTTCATCATACAGATGTGTATTTCACATTCTGCATAACATTCATCTCAGTTCAAATTATGCAGAGTTGCTAACAAACACACTAAAATGCTGACTTTGCCTAACCTGAGCTGTCCCTGGCCGACATGGCCGTGACCTGTCCCACTCCTTCCCCCCACATTTGCTGTGTGTCTGCTGAAAAGAGTTACCGTGACCCTCACACTTTGCTATGTTGTTTGTTTCACTCCACCCACCACTCCTTCACACATTTTATTCCTCTAACTCCTTCTGCACAATCTTTTCTTTTCACCCAACCTGCCTTTGCCTCCTGTTGCCTAACATCACCGCTGATCACACATTTGTGCTTTCTCCTCCACTTGTGCCAAACCTTTCCTTACCGCCTTTTATCCTGCACCTCCTCCTCCAACTCCTTGTTGCACTCTCTTTTCTTCAATCTTCCTCTGTATCTTACCATTCTAGCATACAATGAATGGATTTCTTCTGTAAATCTTTCTCGCTCCTTATTTTCCTGAATTTTCATTACACATGTCTCTGCTCTCTCTTGCCTCATATTATCTTCCATATTCTCACTCTCCTCCCTTTTCGCTCTTCTGACTATCTCTCTGCCTTCCTCTCTCCCCCACTTTGGGCCTCTGCCTCCCCAGGCTGGGGCTTCTACCCCCCCAGACCTTTCTACAAGACAGCAGTCCCCACCTCCTGCCCATCCCCTCTCGCGCTCTAACCTCTGCTCTCTTCTGTATTCTGCTCCCTCTGGCATGGCTGTAGTGTCAGGTAAGTTATCCGCCTCTTCTTGAATGCATCCCCCTCCTCCTCACCTCAACTACCACCACACACAGACCCTCCTCCCACTCCTTTTTTGTCCCTTTTATACTGCAAACACCCTTCCATAACTTTAAGCAGCTCTTCTAATCACTACCAACTTCATCTTCATGCTCCCACGTAAATTACCTCACCAGACAGGTCAAAGGCCAGACCAGCTGTTCACAATGTTCAGGTGAAGGCTCAGCACGCAGCTATAGATTTTCAGCACAGAAAGGGAAAAAACATTCATCACAGCACAGTGGAAAAAAGGATAAATTATTACAGATTCATGAACAGAACATTGTTCACAAAGTTAATATCCTGGTTATTTGGTTTTTACTTGATCAGACAGACAGAAAGATCATCCAGACTTTTCTAATGGTATATTTTGTAATGTGATAAATTTGTGTAACGCATACAGAAATTTTAGTGGAGCTGTGTGCTTTTTAGGAGTTCGATCTTAGGATATAAAGACACCTCAATATTTCTCGTCAATGTGAAGTCTGTATCTAAAGCAATCTTTTTTTCAGTAAATATAAAATACGCCTTTTGTGTTGAAATCCACAACAGATGTCTGTAACAACCCAAGTAACCCATACAAATAAAGAAATCCATTGAAATTAGTCCATAAATTAAGATGTGTGTGAAAAAACGGAATGGTAAATCTGTGTAATCTGTCAAGAATAATAAACAATCCTACCTCCCATCAGTGCAAATGAATATCAAGTGATTCAGTCCTTATTAATAATCTATAAAAAGATTTTTCATTCCCATGGCATCACACAAGAAGCATGATGTGAAAACCAAAGACATTTGTCAAGGCTATTGCAACAGTATTGTTGCAAAAACACACTCATGGTGTTTTTTTGAGCTCATGAACGTTCCGGTGAGCACAACTTTAAGGTTCCTCACAGGATGTCTGACACAGGAGTCAAAAGAAAAATCTGAAGGGTTTTCTAAGAGCCAATGTGCACTCATGAGAGCTTTAGAAAGACTTGGTATTAGCATAAACAGTTTCTCTATGAAAATGATAAGTAATGCACTCAACCACAATAGTCTTTATGGGCACTCATTGTGCCCACTGCTAAAGAAAATGCATGTTGGGGCTGTTCAACGTTTACAGCAGAACATTAAGACAAGCCAATGAAATACTGGAGAATATAGTCTGATCAGATGAGACTAAAATGTAACTTTTTGATGAAAATGCACACACCATGTTTGGAGGAGCAAAGGCACAGCACATGTCAACAGTGAATACTGTATGGGAGAACATCATGGTCTCCAATCAGCTGGCATTTTTCAGCATATGGTACTGGCAGACTTCATATAACTGAGGATGAATGGAGAAATGTACTAGGACTTTTTTAAATATAGAACTGAGTGTAAAACGATGGCCTGTTTTTTAACAAGACAATGATCCTAAACACACACCCATGAAAACCCTCAGTTGGTTTCAGAAAACAAAAAGATATCTTCTAGGAAGGACAATCACCTGAATTCAATCCAATTGACAATAAGAGTGCATGGATGAGGCCCCCAGAACCTTAAAGATAGGAAGATACACTATATTGCCAAAAGTATTTGCCTGTCTACTTTTACACGTACATGAACTTTGATGACATCCTATTCCTAATCTTTGAGGTCCAATTTGCTGATGGAGCCCCCATTGCCAACAATAGCAACTGTAACTGTAAACATCTTCCACAAGGTTTAGGAGTGTGTTTATAGTTAGATGAGAAAACCAGAATTGCAGCTTCAACTTTAATTCATCCAAAAGGTGTTGAAGAAGGTTGAGGTCAGGATTCTGTGAAGGCCAGTCATGTTTCTCCACATCTGCAGCCATGGATGTGATTGGAACACCAGAATTCACTGACTAGGTGGCATGGCGCAATGCGTTTGGCAATTAGTGTAGTTTAAGTGAAAATCTAGATAAAAGATTACATCTCAGCAATAAATATCATGGTGCGTGTTAAGGTAGGACCCAAATGAAGAGTGTAGTGGATTTGATGAAAAGGATTTAATCAAGAGCAACTTACAGGTTGACCAGGTACAGGAGTTGAGGCAGGAGAACAACCAACAGAGGCATGACTTCAGGTGACAATCCAGGTAGCCGACGAGGCGACGACAAGGTGACAGACAGAACAGATAGGGATCAGGAGGAACAAGTAGCAAACAATGAAACACAGTTTAAATACTGAGGGAAGTGGAGTGTGAACCAATGAACTGGGAGAGGAGCTAATCAGGAGAATGTGAAACAGCTGGAGACCGGGGAACTTAAACAATACAGAGGGAGAGTGACTAATTCACATGAACATAGAGAGGATGCAGGAAAAAACAGGGACATGTCTACTGAACTAAAGGACATTAACATGGGGGAAACAAGATCTACGAGGAAAAATAAACTAAGAACCAGAGACAAAACCACAACCCGAACATGGCGGGCGGCGGGGGCCTCGGAAGGAGGGCAAGAACCAGAAAACAAAACAAAATAGAGTTCAGGTGGACGGCCGGGAGGTTGAAACCACAGTGGCCGTCAAAGACTAAGAAGGAGTCTAGGAGGCCTGCGACGAAGGAGCAGGTGGTCTGGAGCCCGACTGAGCAGTGTAGAGGACCCTCGGAGGAGCTCTGGAGAACGGCGTGGAAGTCAGTTGCACCCATGATGGGGTTCTAGAGAGCGGTGCAGGAACTGCTGGAGCCCTGAAGATCTGTGGCGGGGCCCTTGAGGTTCTAAAGATGGAGGCAGTTCGTCCTTGAACCCCCCCGGAACAGGAACCAGAAGTGTGGGCTGTTCATCCTCGAACTCCTCCGGAACAGGAAGTGGAGGTGGTTAGTCCTCCAACCCCTCCAGAACGAGAACAGGAAGTGAAGGCAGTTTGTTCTCAAACCCATCCAGGACAGGAACAGGAAGTGGAGGCGGTTCATCCTCGAACCGCTCCGGAACAGAGTCAGGAGAGTGAGCAGGTGCTGAAGTGTCCAGCTGACCTCCAGCCAGTGGAACCAGTAGAGAACAATAAAACCAGAGAGCTTAAGTACTGAGGGGAGTGAAGTGTAAGCCACTGAGCTGGGAGACAAGGTAATCAGAAGTGAATATGGCACTGGTGTGGACTAGAGCTGCAGGAAGACAGAGGGGTTGACTGATTAGTATGATAGCAACGGGAATTAACCAGGAAATGAGGAACTGAACAGAAGGTAAACACAGAAACTAGACTAGAATACAAAACCAAGTGAAAACAAATCTAAAGGTAAAAGAAACATAAACACATGAAACACCAGAATCAGAAAGTAACACAAACTAAACAAGAGATCCACTAAACCTAAATGAACAGAAAACACCTTGCTGAGAAAAGTAAACAAAAACACTATCTCAAAGCTCAAGCACAGGTAGGATATGACAATAAAAGTATCAAATACATTTAGTAAGTTGATTAATCTTTTTTCCCTTTGCTTTTCCACTATATTTCATATAACTTATTTGACAGACTGATTTGAATGGATTTCCTTGTGTACATGTGGATTATTCTGTGGTGAATTTCATTTCCTTAGGCCTATTAGAAATACAGTGCCTTGCGAAAGTATTCAGCCCCCTTGAACTGGTCAACCTCTTGCCACATTTCAGGCTTCAAACATAAAGATATAAAAGTCAAAATTTTGTGAAGAATCAACAACAAGTGGGACACAATTGTGAAGTGGAATGAAATTTATTGGATGTGTCAAACTTTTTTAACAAATAAAAAACTGAAAAGTGGGGCGTACAATATTATTCGGCCCCTTTACTTTCAGTGCAGCAAACTCACTCCAGAAGTTCAGTGAGGATCTCTGAATGATCCAATGTTGTGCCAAATGACTGATGATGATAAATAGACTCCACCTGTGTGTAATCAAGTCTCCGTATAAATGCACCTGCTCTGTGATAGTCTCAGGGTTCTGTTCAAAGCGTAGAGAGCATCATGAAGACCAAGGAACACACCAGGCAGGTCCGAGATACAGTTGTGGAGAAGTTTAAAGACGGATTTGGATACAAAAAGATTTCCCAAGCTTTAAACATCCCAAGGAGCACTGTGCAAGCAATCATATTGAAATGGAAGGAGTATCAGACCACTGCAAATCTACCAAGACCCGGCCGTCCCTCTAAACTTTCATCTTGAACAAGGAGAAGATGCAGCCAAGAGGCCCATGATCACTCTGGATGAACTGCAGAGATCTACAGCTGAGGTGGGAGAGTCTGTCCATAGGACAACAATCAGTCGTACACTGCACAAATCTGGCCTTTATGGAAGAGTGGCAAGAAGAAAGCCATTTCTCAAAGATATCCATAAAAAGTCTCGTTTAAAGTTTGCCACAAGCCACCTGGGAGACACACCAAACATGTGGAAGAAGGTGCTCTGGTCAGATGAAACCAAAATCGAACTGTTTGGCCACAATGCAAAATGATATGTTTGGCGTAAAAGCAACACAGCTCATCACCCTGAACACAACATCCCCACTGTCAAACATGGTGGTGGCAGCATCATGGTTTGGGCCTGCTATTTGTCAGCAGGGAAGATGGTCAAAATTGATGGGAAGATGGATGGGGCCAAATACAGGACCATTCTGGAAGAAAACCTGTTGGAGTCTACAAGAGACCTGAGACTGGGACGGAGATTTATCTTCCAACAAGACAATGATCCAAAACATAAAGCCAAATCTACATTGGAATGGTTCACAAATAAACGTATCCAGGTGTTGGAATGGCCAAGTCAAAGTCCAGACCTGAATCCAATTTAGAATCTGTGGAAAGAGCTGAAGACTGATGTTCACGAACGCTCTCCATCCAACCTCACTGAGCTCGAGCTGTTTGGCAAGGAAGAATGGGCAAGAATTTCCGTCTCTCGATGTGCAAAACTGATGTGCAAAACCCAAGCGACTTGCAGCTGTAATTCCAGCAAAGGGTGGCGCTACAAAATATTAACACAAGGGGGCCGAATAATATTGCACGCCCCACTTTTCAGTTTTTTATTTGTTAAAAAAGTTTGGCACATCCAATAAATTTCATTCCACTTCACAATTGTGTCCCACTTGTTGTTGATTCTTCACAAAAAATTAGAATTTTATATCTTTATGTTTGAAGCCTGAAATGTGGCAAGAGGTTGAAAAGTTCAAGGGGGCCGAGTACTTTTGCAAAGCACTGTATGCTTATTCAGAAACATTATGTTTGATACATATTTTCCACCTTGCATGTTTCTTACCTTGTATCTTATTTTGAAGAAAGGAACTAAAGTAGTTCTTGATTTGTCCTGTTGTATTGACAGTGTCATCAGGCTAATGGACTACACTGTTGGTGCGTTCTCTTTATCCTCAGGTTTCCAGTTAGAAATTCAACCAGCACACCTCGTTGAATCGGAATTGTGACTAGGAAAATCAAAAGCCCCAAGTTCAATATCCAATGTGGTTGCCTCACATAATAAAATAAACTGTATTACAACCCAATCAAAACTGAGAATTTCAGATATACACTATTTATCACATCAAACCTGAGACAAAGTACTATTTAACCTCTTTTTTCAATATGTTCGTCTAAGTTTTTAAGTTATTGACTTGTATTGGAAATAGTAGCTAGCCCCAAAGTCAAAATCAAATCACACAGGTTCTCTGACTTGCAACTAGAACATGTTCAACTTGGCTCTGATATTATTCACAGATGTGAACTCCAACCACTCATAAAAATCAAATACAGCATTTGACCCAGAAAGTCATTTCT
Source organism: Girardinichthys multiradiatus (assembly GCF_021462225.1). Classification (NCBI taxonomy): domain Eukaryota; kingdom Metazoa; phylum Chordata; class Actinopteri; order Cyprinodontiformes; family Goodeidae; genus Girardinichthys; species Girardinichthys multiradiatus. The sequence goes on along the minus strand of NC_061795.1, from coordinate 21,964,246 downwards.
TTTCTGTTTCCAGTTGGAAGTGCAACAAGAACGAGCCCTGAATTCGGAATTGTGACTGGAAAAGTCAGAGGTAGCAGGGCATCCCTAAGTTTAGCATCGAGTATCGGTGCCACAAATATAATAGTCAAAGTTGTGGGTATAAACTATTTATTAACATTTCTAACAGTTTGTATTATAATAAACAAGAAGCACCCGTAGTAATGTGCTGTCACTTTTTTCTAATATAATCCTCAGTTTGAATGCATAAAATGAAGAGAAATAAATTATTGGCCTGATAGTATCACCAAAGCAATTAGCAAATTGGGTTTGTTTACCAACTAAAGAAACTCACTAAAGTTGAGAGGTGTCATTCCCAGTCTGAGCTCAGACTTCTGAGTCGATTTGAAGGTTAGGTCAATTACAACAGCATTTATAAAGCCTTCACCACCTTTTAACAGTTTGTGTGGAAATTTTTGGAAAGAAAAAATAAAAAGTGCCAGAGAGAATCAGGATTTGTAACCAATGGGAGAATAGTGCAATTGGCTAAGCGTTAGACACTAACAAGGGTAAAGATAGCGTCTGCTTCGTAGCAACAGGAGTAAACTAAGATGCTTAGTTTTCCCTGAAATATAGCTAAAATGTTGTCCAGTTATCGTGAACATAATATCGTACCTGCTCTCGTCTCATGAGCCAGATGTTTCGTTACTCCCTAGTGCTTATATCTGTGATGTAATCCATCACTATATGTGTTTGTTGTGTTGTTGACACTGCCTCAGCTCCAAATCAGTTATTCTATATCTCTGCTATTTTAAATGCTGATGAGCACTGAATGTCTATCCAGCTTAAATATGGGCAGTCAGTGACCTCCTCACATTTATATGCCAGCCTCAGTTATAGCCAAAGATCTCACATCATTGCTTTGAAATGAACTCGCATTTCAGCTTTGAGTTTCCTGCATGGCTTTACAGATCAACAATTGCAACAACTCTCCAACCTTTTTCCCCAGTATGGCTGTTTGTGTGTCTGATGACAACAACAACCTGTATCTGGGCCAGGAGTTTCCACCTTACACCTCTTTGGTTTCTGATTAGATGTCAGAAATGCATAAAAATGCACAGATTTCATTGCTCCCCTAACACATGCAGTTCACCAGCCATTTCTAACACTACCACTGTCACAAGCATCAAGCATCATGCACACGCACACACCATCTCCCACCTTCCTTTGCCTTCCTTGCCCACCCACCCGCTTCACAGAGACCCCTGCCTGCCCTGGCTGTACTCCTGGCTCACTGGCACCACCCTGCTGGATGGAAGAGGCAATAAACAGGCTAAGCAAGAGTGATCTTTTGCAGCTTTTTTTTCTGTGATTTCCAGCGTCTTGCGAAAGTATTACTACTGCTTGAAGTTTGCCAGATTTTGTTACTTAACAGCCACAAATTTCAATGTATTTTATTGGGGTTTCATATGATAGACTAACACAATATAGTGCAAAATTGGTGAGTGAAAAAAATGGATCCTTGTTTATTTCTGTTTTACTAAAAAAACGTTTTGCATTTTTATTTGCTACATAGCTCAAGTTCAGTCAGATTAGTTGGAGAATGTCTGTGCACATCAGTTGTTAAGGCTTGCCATAATAACTCATGAATATATAGTGCTTTGAACTAACCCAGTTCATGGTAGCTATAGCAACATGTTTAGGGTCATTGACCTGATAGAAGATGAAACTCTACTGCAACTCTGTTCCTTAGAAACCTCTGAGATGTTTTCTTCCATCTTCTCATTAACTCTGACCAGGTTCCTTGTCACGGCTGAGCTCACCCCTACAGCATGATGCTGCCGCCACTATGTTTCACAGTGGGGATGGTGCGTTTAGTGTAATGTGCAGTCTTACTTTTCTGCCACACATAGTGTTTTGCATGCAGGTTACAAAGTTCAGTTTTGGTCTCATCTGACCAGAGCACCTTCTCCTACGTGAGGCGACTGTGGCTCAGTGGGGAAAGTAGTTATTTTGCAATTCGAAACGTGTGGGTTTCGATTCAAGCTATCTCCTGCTACATGTCAATATGCCCCTGGGCAAGGCACTTTACTTCAAGTTGCCTGCCGATCTGTGTGTCAGTGTATAAATGTGCGCACGTTTGTGAGTGTGATTGGGTTATGTGGCTCTAATATAAAGGGCTTTGAGTGGTCAGGATGACTGGAAAAGCGCTATATAAGTTCAGTCCATTTACCATGTTATGTTTGCTGCCCCCATATGGCTTTTAGCAAACTGCAAGTCTGTCTTCTTATGGCTTTATTTCAGCAATGCCTTTTTTTCTGACCACTTATCCATTAAGGCCAGATTGGTGGAGAACACACCTCATAGTCATGGTATCAGATTCTCCCACCTGAGCCCTGGATCGTTGCAGCTCCTCCAGAAATATAATCCACTTGGCTCCTGAGATTACCCACCTCATCAGCTTAACTATTATGTGATGTTTTGTGTTGATCTAATACTGAAAATCCCAATAAAATGTTGAAGTCTATGGTTATAATGTGTCAAGTTGTGAAAAACTTCAGGGCGTTTAATAGCTTTGCAAGCTACTATAGTTTTAAAATCTTTTCCTGCTCAAGACCCTGCACTCCTGTTTTTGTTTTTTTACTTTTTTTTTAACTCTAACCTCAAACACTTTGTGTCACAGTTAAGCTGTTGTATTTGTCTTAGAATATTTGTGGACCTTGTGTACTGTCTTGTCTTGACAACAGTTGTAGTTAGTTGTGTCGTCATTTTCACCTTGTAGCTGCCTTCCATTGGTGCAAAATGTAGAGAAATCCAAAGCAGCACAATCCATTCTCTGAGCCATGAGATCTATGCAGCTGTTCAGTGTTTGAGGTCATGGTTGATTGAAATGATAGCATGAACCTGGAGGTGAGAGGATGTTAAAGCTGCATTCCACCATCTGTGTGTTTGCATGCTTGGATATGTTAAATGTGAGTATGGGAAGTTGTGACCTGCTTCACTCTCTCACTAATCTTCACACCCTTCCCTCTCCCTCTCTTCTCTTTTTACTGACTTTGTCTCCCTGCAGCACGCGTAAACAAAACTACATGATGAACTTTGCCAGACAGACCGGGATGCGTCACTACTACAGCCGCAAGCGGCGGGCACTGCAGCAGCGTGCCTGAATTAACCCCGACAAGAAGGGATCTCTGAGCAGCCAATCACACATCACCCAGCCTCGCACATTCCTATCCTCCTGACAGCATATCACCCCGTTTTGACCCATCTGCTGGTGGATTCGAGTCAGCCTTGGACACCCTGCACCCATATCTGCCAATTCACCTACACAGAATCACCATGGCTTTCTCAACCAAACAGATCGGCGAGAATGATACTCATACAAATGAAGGACTATAGCGACCATTTGGTTTACTTTTGTGTTCCAGAAAAGATGGTCCAGGTTTCTAGTTCTTTTGTAACTGTTGCTGTCATTCCTTTAAATGCTATTGCCACATGCGGTACCCCTCCCTCAGGCCATTTACATTACCTTCTCCTTTCTTTTCCTACCACACTGTGAAATTCAAAGATAATATATCACTGTTGAACTGACCAGCTGTTTGGAGAGTAGCTTCCCAGTTCCATTGAGCCAACCAGGGAGAGGGAGGACCACTCCAAAGCTGCCAAACCAGTATGCCAGGAGAAGGACACACAATGACCATAATGAGGAATAACTATGATGAAGCTTAAAAAAAACAAAAAAAGACAAAAAAAAATAGAGTACTGTGTTCTTGGTGTTCTGTGTGTTTGTGGGTTAATTTGTGATAAGTTGATAAGTGGTGTTCTGTTTCTTTGTTCGTTTTCTACTAATTCATATGATATTATAGGGGAGGGACTGGGGGATACGCTAGGTTTTGTTTTCCTTCTCAGATTTTTTTGGGATCAAGTGTGAGCAAAAAGTCTCAACAACCAGAGAAAGAAGAAAATGATTTGCACGAAAACTAAAAAGAAATTATGGGAAAAAAAATTAAAGACTGATCAATAATTTTTTAATCATTTTTTATATATATGTTGGTTTCCGAAAATACAGATATTTATGGTAAATGGTTCTTCACGTAACCTATTTAAGATGCACTGTGCGTGAAATCTGTATGTTACTTTCCAGTGTTAAGTTATTAGACAGTCGAGTCAGGCTCTCAGACTGCAACATTCTTCTTTTCTTGTGCTGTTTCCTCCCCTTTTTCCTTCCACTCCCCCTCTCTCTCTCTCTGCTGATTTCTGATACCTGGAGGTGAGGTTCTATTAGTGTTGTTTTTGGAAGTCTGTGTAATATGGACCCTCTGCCCTCAGTGTAACTCCAGTATAGCAATCTCCTGTATATATATATGTATATCCACTATGGGGAGACCCAGCAGCCTTATACAAGGGAAATAAAGAACTGTCAAACCTCAAACGTAACATGTTCTGTCATCTTCTTTTACCTCCAACCCTTTAAGAAGTAGTCAGCTTATTTGAATTCTACCTTTAAGTATAGGTTGTAAGCTACAGAAGAATCAAATCACTGTTGCAAAAATATGCGAGTAATTGTTTTTGGACCAAGACAAAGAGGCCCATGGTGACTTTAGAGGAGCTGCAGAGAACCACAGCTGATGTGGGAGAATGTCTCAACAGGTCAGCTATTATTTGTGCTCTTCACAAAGCTGTGCTTTAGCGGTAGATTGGTAAGAAGAAAGCTTTTGTTGAAAGAAAAGCCATTGTGCAACAAGCTAAAGGGGACACAAAAATAATGTGAAAAAAAGGTGTTCTGGTCAGATGTGACATGAACAGAACTCTTTTGGTCTACGTGCAAAACCATGACCTGAAGCAAGCTAACAGTGCACATCACCCTGAACACACCATCTCTATGGCGATACATGGTAGTGGCAGGATTATGCTGTGGGATAGCTTTTATCTGCTAGAGACTGGTCTGGGGCAAAGAAACCTTTTGGAGGCTCAAAAAATTTGAAACTTGGGTGGAGGTTCAGCAGGATAATAACCCTAAGCATACTGTAAGGATTATGATTATTGATTAATTAATATTTATCAAGAATTATAATTTAAAATCATAATTTGAAAATAAAATTAATTTCTTAACCAAAAATCATTACGTACAAATAGAAATCAGAGATGTCCTCTGGTGTTGTGATTATGGGCTCAAAGCTCTTTAATAATTACAATTAGCTATTCATCATTAATAATTGATAAATTATTAACCATAACCACAAAATGTCACTGTTTATTCAACGGCTTCACCGAAGGTGGGGGAACTTCGACCTTGTTTTGACCGATAAATCATTCTTACACGAAATAAACACAAACGCTTGTCCTAATTATATGTATGAAGATTTATTGAAGCCAAATAATTCTGATATACCATTATTCTGGTCCAAAAACCTTCACCTAACTAACAAGCACTATTCTACACAAAGGGGACAAAAATGACTACCTAACAATAATAATAAAAGACACATTTAGTGTCTATGAAGATCAAACCAGTAGTTTTATGGACAAAATGTGTAATTTGGCTTCAATGGAAAGAGAAGTCCTCCTGTTGTGCTGATGTCAAGATTGCAGCGATCAGCTGGTAAACGCCCCTTTAGCCTCTAGCAGCTGATTGCTCCAAATCTCGGACAAAGAGTCATAAAACTCTGAGGCGGGAACTCAGTGGAAAAACTCCAGTAATAAAACTGGAACAAAGAGTGGTCATGCAAGGCCCAGACCACAGTTGCTTTGAATGAAACACTTTTAAAAGTCCAACTTCTAACTCCTGGCTGATTTGGGATCAGCCGGACAAAACATGAACACGCACGAATCAGCAGCGCTTGCGCAGCAAATCAAAACACAGCTCAGCATAAAACACTTCAATCAGTATTGCATGCAACAAGTTAATACCTTAGATTAACTACTGGTGATTCTAAAATCACCTTAACTATGCCTCATCCTCCCCAGACTTCTAAATGCACCTATCCGGTTTATTATGAAAAGAACAAAATTACTTTGATGTTGATTTCTTCTCTTCTCTGGTTGACAATGGGTCAGGTCTGAAGAAAAATGAGGGGGGGGGGGGGGGGGTGTCACGTGTCCGTGATCACCACAAGAGAAAAAAATTGTAAACTTCTCATCCGTCCAGGAAGGGAAAATATGAAGAACAGTTAGTCGACTGAATCAACAAGGAGGAAACTCATCTCCTTGGAAACTCTGTGGGTTTTCACCTGCGCCGGATCGATATACAGGTCCTTCTTAAAATATTAGCATATTGTGATAAAGTTCATTATTTTCCATAATGTCATGATGAAAATTTAACATTCATATATTTTAGATTCATTGCACACTAACTGAAATATTTCAGGTCTTTTATTGTCTTAATACGGATGATTTTGGCATACAGCTCATGAAAACCCAAAATTCCTATCTCACAAAATTAGCATATTTCATCCGACCAATAAAAGAAAAGTGTTTTTAATACAAAAAACATCAACCTTCAAATAATCATGTACAGTTATGCACTCAATACTTGGTTGAGAATCCTTTTGCAGAAATGACTGCTTCAATGCGGCGTGGCATGGAGGCAATCAGCCTGTGGCACTGCTGAGGTCTTATGGAGGCCCAGGATGCTTCGATAGCGGCCTTTAGCTCATCCAGAGTGTTGGGTCTTGAGTCTCTCAACGTTCTCTTCACAATATCCCACAGATTCTCAATGGGGTTCAGGTCAGGACAGTTGGCAGGCCAATTGAGCACAGGGATACCATGGTCAGTAAACCATTTACCAGTGGTTTTGGCACTGTGAGCAGGTGCCAGATCGTGCTGAAAAATGAAATCTTCATCTCCATAAAGCTTTTCAGCAGATGGAAGCATGAAGTGCTCCAAAATCTCCTGATAGCTAGCTGCATTGACCCTGCCCTTGATAAAACACAGTGGACCAACACCAGCAGCTGACACGGCACCCCAGACCATCACTGACTGTGGGTACTTGACACTGGACTTCTGGCATTTTGGCATTTCCTTCTCCCCAGTCTTCCTCCAGACTCTGGCACCTTGATTTCCGAATGACATGCAGAACTTGCTTTCATCCGAAAAAAGTACTTTGGACCACTGAGCAACAGTCCAGTGCTGCTTCTCTGTAGCCCAGGTCAGGCGCTTCTGCTGCTGTTTCTGGTTCAAAAGTGGCTTGACCTGGGGAATGCGGCACCTGTAGCCCATTTCCTGCACACACCTGTGCACGGTGGCTCTGGATGTTTCTACTCCAGACTCAGTCCACTGCTTCCGCAGGTCCCCCAAGGTCTGGAATCGGCCCTTCTCCACAATCTTCCTCAGGGTCTGGTCACCTCTTCTCGTTGTGCAGCGTTTTCTGCCACACTTTTTCCTTGCCACAGACTTCCCACTGAGGTGCCTTGATACAGCACTCTGGGAACAGCCTATTCGTTCAGAAATTTCTTTCTGTGTCTTACCCTCTTGCTTGAGGGTGTCAATAGTGGCCTTCTGGACAGCAGTCAGGTTGGCAGTCTTACCCATGACTGGGGTTTTGAGTGATGAACCAGGCTGGGAGTTTTAAAGGCCTCAAGAATCTTTTGCAAGTGTTTAGAGTTAACTCGTTGATTCAGATGATTAGGTTCATAGCTCGTTTAGAGACCCTTTTAATGATATGCTAATTTTGTGAGATAGGAATTTTGGGTTTTCATGAGCTGTATGCCAAAATCATCCGTATTAAGACAATAAAAGACCTGAAATATTTCAGTTAGTGTGCAATGAATCTAAAATATATGAATGTTAAATTTTTATCATGACATTATGGAAAATAATGAACTTTATCACAATATGCTAATATTTTGAGAAGGACCTGTATGAATCTTCTGACCTTCTTGTATCAGACAGATTTCCAGCTTTCAAACTCTTGCGGGAATGGCCGTGAGGAGGAAAAGTTGGCCTGCGAGCTTTTGTCTCTCCAGAGATGTGCCTCCGTTGCATCGTCCCATGAGACACGCAGGAAATGGCCACAAAATTTTATTTCCTGCGGGTTTTACAATCCCGGGAGACGTCCGAGCTGCTATGTCTGTTGAGCTGTGCATGTCAAAACGCACGACCAAAATGGATGACTCCAACAATACAGAGCTACACTGGAATGGTTTAGAATAAAGCCATTCATGTGTTAGAAATGTCAAATCATATTTCAGACCTAAATCCAACTGAAAATCAGTGGTAACTGGCAAGACTTGAAAGTTGCTGTAAGGATTTTATCCAACCAGTCTGATGGAGTTTTTTTTCATAATTTGCATAGACTTTTGTTTGGATGTGCAAAGCTTCACAGCTAACAGCAGAAAACGGTTGTACTGCAAAGTATTAGGACTGGCAAAATTTGAATACAGATTTCCTTTTTGTTATTAATACCTTGCATTATTTTCCATCAACTGCATTGTTTGGGTTTGTTTATCACATACAATTGTTGTAATTATGAATATTGTGAGGGACCAAGCCGGTCAAGCATGAGGACACAGTAATAATTTTCAAAGAACATGGGTTTTATTTCCCCAAAATAACAAAATTTAAATAACGGTTACAGTGCCCTTAAAAGAGGTCCAATAAAGAAACTAAACTCAAGACAAAAAAAAAAAGAAAATCAGGGTTAAACATAACAAAACCTCAAACTAACTGCTCAAACAAACAAACTGACCTCCTACACAACAAACAAAGGGGACCTAAATACTGGCTGATCAGACCAGACTAACACACTGAGGAAGAGGGAAGGAAAACATATACAGAAATTTAACTAACAAAAATAACTACACAGTTAGCTTAAAAATGTACTTGAATGACTAATAACTAAACAAAATAAGCAAATCACAAAAACAAAGAGAACCTGTGCAAAAATTAGAATAAAGACTCCATGGTCTTTCCCCATGGTGGAGCTCCAGATGGTTTCACCCAATCAGTCAATCTGGAATTTGAGTGTGCCAGCCAGAGTCCAATGCTTCTGTTCAAGGTACTCCCCCACAGCACCAGCAAAGAAAACACAACAAATTTTAAATATTTGACAAAATTAAATATACAAAAGTTAACCAAATGTGCGCACTACAATTAGAACTAATGTATTTCAATATTGTCAAATGAAAATATAAACAGAAACCCATGTATTTTTGCTGCAGTGAATGTGTATATGAAAACTCAAAATGAAAAAGTGTTTGTGTGTGGGGTTACCGACTGTGTGGCTGCAGGTGTGGCCATTACACACACCCCCTCTTTGAAACTGCCACTAGGACAGCGAGAGAGAAAGTCAGCTGTCACATTCTCTTTCCCAGGGATGTGCTGGACCTTAAACCGATAAGGTTGCATAGCCAGTTACCACCGCGTAATTCTTCCATTAGTGTCTTTCATGCAGCTCAGCCATTGAAGTGCCTTGTGGTCAGTCTGCAAGATAAACTCTCTCCCAAGAAGGTAGTATTTGAAGGAATCGAGCACCCATTTGATAACCAAAGCTTCCTTCTCCACTGCGGCATAGCGCTCTTCTCGGGGTAGTAGCTTGCGACTGATGTAGGCTATGGGATGCTGGTCCTCTAGTGAGCCCTGTAGAAGTACTGCTCCAACATCTGTTTACAATACAAAATCCTTTTCAAAATCTGGGCTATGGAGAACTGGATTTTTACTCAGAGATTGCTGGATGTCTCGAAAAGCTGCAACTGCTTCTTGGCTCCAATGAATCTGGTTTGGGCACCGCAAACCTGTCAAATCCGTCAAGGCAGCTGCTCTAGCTGAAAAGTTTGCAATAAAGCGATTGTAGAAGCTGGCCATCCCAAGGAAGGATCTCAGCTGCTTTTTTGTGTGTGGAAGCAGAGCAGATGCAATAGCTCTAACTTTATCAACTTGTGGCTTTATAACACCACCTCCAACTGTGAAACCAAGATACTGTGTCTCAATCTTGGCCAGGGAACACTTTGCTGGGTTGACCTGCCATCTTCAGTCGGTCCAAAACAGTCCTCAGATGTTTCAGGTGTTCTTCCCAGGTTCCACTGTAAATGACAATGTCATCAAGATATGTACAGGCATAATCAGCAAGACCATACAGTACCTGATCCATCAGTCTTTGAAAAGTGGCAGGTGCTCAATGTAGACCAAATGGCAGAACAGTGAACTCAAACAGCCCCCAGGATGTGCAGAAAGCTGTTAACTCCTGTGAGCCTTCACCAAGAACAACCTGCCAATAACCCTTAGAGAGGTCAATGGTGGATAAATATTTAGCTTTCCCCAGACGCTCTATGAGTTCATCCATTTGTGGTGTAGGGTATGAATCAAATTTTGAAACAGAGTTCAGATACTTGAAATCAATACAAAACCTTATGGTTCCATCTTTCTTGGGAACTAGAACAACTGGATTTCACCACTGAGGGCCGAATAATTCCCAAGGACAGCATGAGGTCCACTTCTTTCTTCAGTGCTCCCTGAAGACATTCAGGAACCCTGTAACTCATGTGTTTGACTAGCGCCTTCTCTTTTAAGACAATGTTATGTTCCACCAAATTTGTGTGACCTGGAAATTCTTGGAATACATCTGAAGTTATGAGAGTTTTTAACCACATGGCATTGGTCGTCAGTGAGGTGGCTCAGATCCACGTTGGAGGCAGACTGTGATGGCAAGTATTCATCAGTTTCTTCATCCTCTTCCACACGCCAGATGAACAAGACATCTGCTTCTTTCCCAGATCGTGGGACCCACTCTTTAAGCAGATTTACATGCAGCACTCTGGTAGATCGTTGGAGCCCCGGGGTGGCAACCTGGTAGGTTGTTGGACCTAACTTCTTCTGCACTTCAAAGGGACCCTGCCACTTTGCCAGAAGCTTACTATCATTTGTAGGCAACATTACCAGCACCTTTTGACCTGGTTCAAAACTTATTTCCCTTGCTGAACGATCATACCAAGCTTTTTGGGACATTTGTGCAACTGCCATATGTGTTTGAGCTAATGCACTCATTTTTTCCAGTTTCTCCCTCACCTGTAGGACATAGGAAATGACATTAACTGGCTTCTCTCCTTCTTGGGTCCCTTCCCACATCTCCTTTAACAGGGTAAAAGGGCCCCTGACCTCATAACCATATAGGAGTTCAGGAGTTCCTGGGGAACTTCCCTATAAGCAAAAAGGAGGTAGGGCAACCACTAATCCCAGTCAAAGCCCGTTTCATCCACAAACTTACGAAGCATTTGTTTCAGGGTCTGGTTAAACCGCTTTGTTAACCCATCTGTTTGGGGATGGTATGGGGTGGTCCTCACACTTCTAATCCCCAATAGTTTATATACCTGTTTTAATAAAACAGACATAAAATTAGTTCCTTGATCTGTGAGAATTTCACGAGGAAACCCCACTCTTGAAAATAACTATTAAAAGAGAAGGCTACAGCTTTTGCCTTTATTGTTTTCAATGGAAAGACTTCAGGGTATTTGGTTGCATAATCTGTGACTACCAACATATACCGATACCCTGTGTGGCTTTTTTCCAGGGGTCCAACAATGTCCATTCCGAGACGTTCAAATGGTGTGCCTATAACAGGCATAGGCTGAAGTGGAACTCTGGAGGGGCTTTTAATTGATGTCTTCTGACACTGGGGGCAGCTCTTACAGAATTTTGCAACATCTGAACATAGGCCAGGCCAGTGGAAGTAACGCTTAATACGACTAGTGGTCTTGTGTTTCCCTAGGTGGCCAGCCCAGGGAATGGAGTGGCCCAGATTAAGTACATCTCGGGCCTCTTGAAGGACCACTAGCCGCTTTGCCTGACCACACCTGTTAGGTATTATTTAGTCAACTCAGAGGTAAGAACGATACAGTCAGAGTTACTTGTGACAAGGGTAGCCCACTTTGCAGTGAAACTACAAAGTTTTGACACCCTATCTCTTTATTTATATGCACAGTTCAACAGACAGTTCAGACAGGGTGTGTGTGTGTGAGACGGAAAGGAGGCTGGTTCACACAGAGATAACAATGATCTCACACACACAGGGAGGAAGGCATAGTGCAGGTGCCTTGCAACCCAAGGTTTTTACATGAGTGATAAGTTTTTGCACCCATCCAACAGTCCCTCCTTTTATCACAAGTAAAAACATTTAATATAAAAACGAGTAAGAAAAATACTTTGTATGAGCGAAAACCCACGGACGGTAAACAGATTATATTTTGTGGGAAATACTCATACGGCCCCGCCGCCCTCGGCGACCATTAAAAGTTAAATGTTGATTAATACTTGAAATCATAAAAATAAAATAATGATACTTGAAATCATAAAAATAAAATAATGATACTTGAAATCATAAAAATAAAAGAATGATACTTGAAATCATAAAAATAAAAGAATAATACTTGAAATCATAAAAATAAAAGAATACTTGAAATCATAAAAATAAAAGAATTAAAAAATCTGCCCTGTTTATGTCATCATTGTACTTTTTCTCATTTCACTTAAGCAACAACTTCTTCCGATTTTCTGCTGTAAGGTTATTTTATGAAATACAATGTATGAGTACACTCAGGCTTTTGATGTGATTTATTTACAACATGTCATCATAATCGTCCCCTTCATTTTCGTGCATTTCTACCTGGTTCAGTGTTGCATATGCCACCATGAACAATACCAGAAATTCTGTAGGAATGGATGTGCGTCATGTTCTTCCGTCAGTGTTCTGAGATGGGTCCCGTCTGATGTCCATCTCTTCTGGTTCGGTATCACCTCCTGTGGATCCTGCTTTAGATAGAGAAAGAGTCCTGCTACCAGAATTAAGCTCAGGCTTATCAGTCCTGTCCACATGTTACAGAGAGCCATTTTATAATTGGGCGCAGATCAGCTGTTTTCTTCACCGGTTTGAGACGCTGGGCCATCTTTGAACCCGGACTTCCTCTGCTACCCCGTCGGTTGGTTTGGCTCCTGTAACGGCAAAACTGGCTTACAGTGGCTTTTATGGATCCAGGAAGGCCTCTCTGCTATTTTCAGAACTGTGGGCGTTGTCAGGAGTATTTGAAACGGCCCTTTCCACCAAGGAGTGCTCCAATCCTTCCGGTGGAGTGTCTTAATCAGGACCAGGTCTCCAGGCCTCATTCTGTGGGATAGGAGCAGAGATTATCGGCAGACCACTGGACATTTGTTCTTCTTTTGTCTGCAACATTTTATTCATCCACTCAGCTAATGAAGGTTCCTGTTGTGCTTTCTCTATTTCATTCATGTCAGAGGGCAGAGAAAACGGTCTGCCATGAACTATTTCTTTGAGAATACAAATTCACATCAGCAACTTGGTGTCACGTGATCTCAGGCTCAGAATATAGTGGGTGGAGTTATACAATGATGTACAGTAGGTGGCAAATGGAGTAAGACCAGTTTGATTTGGAGTTATTCTCATCCATAATTTAACCAGGGATAGGCATTCGGGCCATGGCCTCCCTGTTTCTTCCATTGTTTTCCTTAATCTTTAACTGAAACCCTAATGCTTTAGAACTTAGTTCTATTAATTTATTTACAAAATGAGTTCCATTATCTGACCTTATAATCTGTGGGATACCATATGTGGGGAAGAAATGTGTCACTAGGTTCATCTATTACAACTAGGCAATATTTATTCCCCCGTGTTTGCAACAAATTATGCATGATCTGCAAAAATGATTTGCATAGTCAGAAATATTTATAGTGTAGCATTAATGCTTCACCAGATGTGACAAATTCCCCCCTTGACACGTGGGTCTTCCCAATGTGTCACTGTAGCCGCTGTGTTGTATAAATTTTTTGGGAGGATTGGTTTATCTTCTATCTGATAGATGTCATCTTTTTTCTGTGCTCCTCTCTTTAGCCAGGCCTTTATTTCTATCTTGGTTGCTGACTGTTGGGCGTCTTTCAGCACGTCTGTGTCTATAAATAGCAGATCTGACATTTTCTCTTTAATAGGTTGAAATGAGTTAGTTCTGTCCCTGATGATGTTTTAAAACCTCTATTTTGCCAAATCTTAGCATGGTGATGTACTGATCCAAAAACGTATTGGCTGTCTGTGTATATAGTAAGTATTTGTCCCTCATGTAATTCACATGCTCTTACGACAGCATATAATTCTGCTGTTTGGGCTGAGCATGTATTGGGTAGAGATTTAGCTTCTATTATCCTATCGATGGTTGTTACTGCATAACCAACTCTATTCTTTCCATATTCATCTTTAGATGATGAGCCATCTACAAACAACACATGAATCTGGTATAAGAGTTTGAGAAATGTCTTGTCTGGGTTTGGTGTCTTCTTCAACTTTTGCTTTATAAGAATGTGGTTTTCCATCTTCTGCAGTAGGTATTAGAGTACTTGGATTTAAAGAGCACATCTTTTTAGAGTTATGTTTGGCTGTGATAATAATAGCGATGTCAGTGTGATATGCCTTGCATGTAGCGTCAGGTGCTTCTCTTAATATTCCTGACTTCAACATATCTTGTATTACTGGCTTAGTATCTTCTTCAGCTTCTGGCTTTAAGGGGTATTGACGGACTGATTGCCTTTTTTCAGATATTAGTTTAACCTTGTATGGTGGGAACCCCTTTATAAGCCCTACATCAGTTGATGATTGGGACCACAGTTCAGGTGGGACAGCAGCTAGGGCAGGATGCATGTTGCTCTCTTTGCTCTCAGCTAAGCCCTGTATTTGTCCCTCTGCCTCATCTAAATGTATCCTTGGATGAACTTTGACTGTCCACGCCAGAATGAGCTTCCAGATTCCTGTATTAGGATCCACTTTTGACAGTGTCAGTGCTGTTCCTGCAGAGGTTTAAAGCCTCTGTTTTTCCAAATTCTTATTATTCTTTTTTACCATATTTTATAAAGTAAGTCCTTATTACATTTAAAAATGAGATCACTATTTTTGGTAGTTGCTATTATAAATAATGCTTGGTTTAGTTCTTATTAAAAATAAAAACTCACTCACTGATGAACACAAAAAATGAAGGGCATATTATATCTTATAATCTTAGTTTATCTTACCCAGTTTTATAGATACAACATACAGTTTCAGTCAGCTTTGTATTTAGTTAAAGTAACTAAAGTTTGTTTCAATTAACTAAAGTTTTATCTATTTCAGTCCAGTCCAATAATTCTGTTAAGGTTAATTTCATCTTATGTTAAGTTTGAGTCTAATTCAATCATTTTGAACCTGACTGGAAAAAGTCTAAACGTCTGTTAAAATCTTTTTGTTTTACCATAGAGAACTGACCTAATATTATTATGGTATGTTGAGGACTCTAATTTTTACATAACATGAAACAGACATTTATTTCACAAAAACAGAAAGTCAAACACAGACATTTGGCCACATGAAAGTTTAAATAACCTGTTTGTAAAAGAATTGTGAAAAATTGAAGACAGATCTATGAACTTTCCTATGGTTATCAGTATTTTCAATACAGGTAGAACCTTTGCCATCTTTATATGATTTTTCGAAAAAGATTCTGGAAACCTTATTAAGATATAAATTTGGCAAAGATCATCAGAACATCAGACCTTTATTAGCGCTTTTAAGGTCCCTCAAAGATGCATTACAATGAAATCAGTCATTCCCATTCACACACATTCACACACTACTTACTTATTTCTCTGTCAGAGTCATTTTATTTGCAAAAATTTGAACATAATTTGACTTCTATTATTCTTAAAATGCACATTGTTTCCTCATAACCCCTTTTGTTTCCACTAGGTCTGTTTTGAACGCTTCAATTCTTTTTTTTTTTATTCACCAAGAATCAATAAGGTGGTCTTAGTGGGTCCACCTTAAAGGTATTGTCTGTTGGGTGTCATGTTATCATTGTCAGGTCAGTGAGGTTCATAAGTCAGTCAGAACCTTGGTCATTTGTTCTGTGCTCATAATGTTTCATAGATTCAGCCTATGATTAGTCAGCAAAACTTCCACCTATAGGAGAAAAATTGATTGTTAATGAATGAGCTGCATTTCCTAGGAACACTGTCTTCCTCCTGGATGAGCATCACCTGTTGAAAAACTTTCATCATTGTTTGTTTCACATATTCAATCAGATCTTTATATTATACCAGTAGGTGAAGTTGTTAGTATCTCATGTAGACTGACATATACTGTTGCATTTGGAGAAGATCTCAGATTAAATAAACTTAGTTAGAGCTTCAATCCAGGTTCATTTTGTGTCTGCAGACTTTAGCCAATTTTTCTTTTCTTTCTTTTTTTTTTATACATAAAGAGCAAGATTCAAAACATTTTCAAAAGGCAGATTGTGGCAGAATGTAGACAAAACTGCTTATTGATTGACAAAATAACATTCAAGCACACAATCACCATATTAAAAGGCTCTACTTCTAGAGAATCACTAAACTTTTGGGGTCCGGTTTTGGCCCGCGGACCTTGAGTTTGACACATGCAGGGTAGAGTTACAATTTTTTTTTTTTTTTTCAGACCTTTCAGCAGAGACAGACTTCTGCTGTTTGCAGAAGTTTTATCTTTGTTTTCAGGCAGCTGTATCTCTTTGTCAAGGTCGTTTCACAGAGCTGAAATTTAACTTCTCTCAAAGAGGAAAAATCAAGAATGCAAACAATCTGAGCCAAATATGGAATTATTTCCCTGTAAAATGAATCTTTTGCATTTTATCATGATATTGTTAGTAGTATAACACCATAGAATGATTTTTAAAGCACCTGTTTCTCACTAATGCTTGCCTACAAAATCTTTTACTCTCAGATTACGTCTTTAACAACTCTAGTCATTGTTCACTGGGTTGTCCAGTTGGACAGTTTCCATGTTGTCCACATTGTCACCTCCTCTTTTAACTTCTTTTACCACGTCCTCTAAAACCACCTCTTAGTCTTTATAATTTGGGGCTACCTTGGTATTCTAAACTGGGATGGGTGGCAGTCCGCCCCCCTTTATTTGTTTTCAGTTAAGCTGAAAGTTTTTTCCTGTGCTTTTCTTAAGGCCTCAGTATTATGGCTGTCAGTTAAAAGCTGCTCTTATTGTTGTTTTTTTAATTCATCTTTTTGTTTTAATCTGTTTATCAACTGTGAGCACTCAGGGACTGAAAAGTCCCCTTTGAAATTATAATCTGGCAAGGTTTTTTATTGTCTCTTGAATCTTTTGAATGCATAATCTCCAGTTTAAGATCCCCGTGTAGTTTTAGGATTTCAGTGATAATTAAGTTACCTGAAAATCCGTATTTTTATGCCATCGTGTACATATTTCTGTTAAATCAGAGCTTTTTCTCTGTTCTTCCCCATTGTTCTTTGTTATTTTTCTCTTTTTAGTTTTCATTATTGCTAATTTTAGATCCCCTTGTAATTTTAAGACATCCTTTGTATCTAATTTGCCCAAAAACCCATGTTTTTTATTTTTTATTCCATCTATGACAGATCATACCTGCTCCTTTTACATAGTTCTCCATAAACTTTACCTCCCCTTCTAAGTCAATTAGTTTACTTTGTTTCTTCCCCATTATGTTTTATGTTAGTTTAATTATAGTATAAATGTCCCAGATAAAAAGGTCACTGGCATGAGACTTTAAGGAGAGGACATTAACACGCCCTTCTACTGCGACTAATACGCAGCGGTGTTAATTTTCTGGAATGAAATCCGACCTGAATCTCCAAAGTCACCAGTACGTAGTTTTAATCTGGGCAAAAGAAAACACAGGACTAGCAGAATCCTGCTGATTCTATTAAAATGCTTAGTCCTCCATACACACACAACACAGTCACACAGTTAGTTTCAGGTACCTTGTAATTTTTTCTAAGTTAACTTGGTGTTATTTTATGAGCTCAATTTACTCCGTTCTTTTTACTTTTATAGCGCTTATGCTATTCCCTCGCAGGGGAATAACCCTTAGTCGTTTTATTTGGCCCCCTTCTTGGCGGGGCCCTACCTTAATTTGTCACTATTCCTTTCACGGTGGAATAAAACCATCCCAATGCAGCGTCCTTACCGGCGACGCACTACCAACGACTTTTAAGTACTTTTCTTCTTTTATTTATATAGCGCTTACTCTATTCCCTCTCAGGAGAATAATCCTCAGTCGTTTTCTTTAATCCCCTTCGCGGCGGAATTGTACCAAATTTGTCACTATCCCTTTCACGGTGGAATAAAACCATCCGAATGCAGCGTCCTTACCGGCGACGCACTACCAACGACTGTTAAGTACTTTTCCTATGAACTGTATTTTAAAACTGTCTCACCTCGGAGTTGACTTCTTGGTGACTCTCTGGACCCTGTGAGAGTCACCCCGCGCCGAGGAAGGCGATAACCCACTGGCCAGGTGTGAATTCACACACACCGGGACTTTCAGCCACTCCGGCTAAAGGAGGCTGTGCAGCGGTGCTTCGCTCGACGTCAGGCTTTCCCCACGGATCCCAGAGTCACTGTTAAAGCAAAGAGAAATAAGGTTATTGAATTAATCCGGCTTCGAAGGACCAATAAATGTTAGGTATTATTTAGTCAACTCAGAGGTAAGAACGATACAGTCAGAGTTACTTGTGACAAGGGTAGCCCACTTTGCAGTGAAACTACAAAGTTTTGACACCCTATCTCTTTATTTATATGCACAGTTCAACAGACAGTTCAGACAGGGTGTGTGTGTGTGAGACGGAAAGGAGGCTGGTTCACACAGAGATAACAATGATCTCACACACACAGGGAGGAAGGCATAGTGCAGGTGCCTTGCAACCCAAGGTTTTTACATGAGTGATAACAAGTTTTTGCACCCATCCAACAACACCGATGGTAAAGTATGCCGTTCTGTGAAAAATACCCCTCTTTGTTGTTGCCAAGCTCACCCTCAGAATCCTTCTGCTTAGCTCTCAAAAAAATGGCTGACAGCGCTGGGTTATTTTGTTGCACTTGAATGATGTTTATTGGCATTTGAAATCCCAATGGTTCATCAGGGGTAGCCTCATCTGGCAACTTTACAACAGTACCTCTAAACTTCTCTAGCTTTCTTTGACTTCTTGATTTCTTAGATCTCCCGGGTTTAGTTTCTAAGTCAGCCTCAAAGAAAGGTAAGGTACTCAAAGTTGGAAGATGCTCATTCACTTCTTTAGCTTTGGTCCTCGTAATAGCCACATTATAGTCTTTTGCTGGTTTTAACAAATCATAGAGCACTGGCAGGTCTTCACCCAAAACTACTGGGAATGGCAGGTTATCAGCCACACCTACATTCAATAAATACGGTTGTCCTTGTACTTCAATAAATATGTCAGCTGTAGGGTAAGGCTTCTCATCACCATGCACACAACAGATTGGGATGGTCTCATAAGTACACATTCTACTTGGTACAAGTTGTCTGTGAACCAAGGTCTGAGAACTGCCAGTATCAATCAAGGCTTTATGTCTTCTCCCATTGATTTTTACTGTGGTCATTCTCATTGGAAATCCCTTTTCTTGTTTTACATCCGAGTCTTGGCATGGCACAAACTGACATCTGGGTCAGTTTTAAAGGGTTTTGTGGACACATAGGTTTGATGTGCCCTTCCAGCCCACAAACTGGAATTCTTTTATTAAATTTATTATGAATATTTGCAGGCAGTTCATTTCTGGCAGGGATTTTACTCACACCTGTTGCTGAACCCTGTTGATGCCGAGATGGAGCTGGCCTGCAGGTGTCCTTGTCTTTAAAGGAAGTGTTACTCCATGTCTGGCCCTTCCTTCGAGCAGCCACAAACACATCAGCGAAGGTGGAGGCTTCTGCAGCTGATTTCGGATCATGCTCTTTTATCCACACCTGGAGCTCAGGGGACAACATTCTTAAATACTGTTCCAGGATTAATATTTCACCAATTTCTTCCACGGTTTTACCTCTGGGTAGAATCCATTTTCCAAACAACTCCTTTAGCCTCACATACAGCTCATTGGGGCTCTCAGCAGGATAAACATACAGAGAACGAAACCTTTGTCTATAGGTCTCTGGATTAATGTCATACTTCTTCATAATTTCCGTTTTCACATTATCATAATTTAGTGTCTCATCAACATCCATATGAACATAGGCACTTCTTGCCTTACCCGTAAGGAGAGGAATAAGCTGAAAAACCCAGTCTGCTTTTGGCCATCTACAGGCAGCTGCAATTCTTTCAAATGTAACAGGGAAATGTTCAATATCATCTTCACTTGTCAATTTCTGCAACTTTGGCTCGAGAGAAAATTGCGACTGACCTGAAGATATATTGACTGGTGCAGATATAGCCTGGGCCCGCTGAACAACTTCATAGTCATCCTCCCGTGTTTCTGGATTAGTTGAAGAGGGTTCAGGGAGTGGAGATGTGCGGGCCTGCACTTCCATTTGTAGTAGCTGAAACTGATGTTTTAAGGCTTTAAACCGCTGTTCCTGTATCTCACATTCTTGGTTTAATTTTACCTCCCGTGCCTCCTGCTGGCCCATGAATGCCTGCAAAATCCCAGTCAGGTCTCTCAGTGTTGGTTCTTTATCATCTTCACCCCCAGGGTCTGCTGCCATTGTAGAAGCTCCAGCCTCCATTTCCTCTTCTCCAGCACATGGTTCCTCTGTTAGTTGGGTCTCTGGTTTGTTTTTCCTGGCTCCACGGTGCATGATCAAAAAGAGAAAAACATGGAGAGTCAAAAAAGCAAAAAAAAAACAAAAACTGGGCATAAGAAAACTGCCAAAAACAAAAAAAACTGTCCTCAACTGGCAAATCCCACTCCTGACACCATGTGTGAGGGACAGAGCCGGTCAAGCATGAGGACACAGTAATAATTTTCAAAGAACATGGGTTTTATTTCCCCAAAATAACACAATTTAAATAACGGTTATAGTGCCCTTAAAAGAGGTCCAATAAAGAAACTAAACTCAAGACAAAAAAATCAGGGTTAAACATAACAAAACCTCAAACTAACTGCTCAAACAAACAAACTGACCTCCTACACAACAAACAAAGGGGACCTAAATACTGGCTGATCAGACCAGACTAACACACTGAGGAAGAGGGAAGGAAAACATATACAGAAATTTAACTAGCAAAAATAACTAAACACGGTTAGCTTAAAAATGTACTTGAATGACTAATAACTAAACAAAATAAGTAAATCACAAAAACAAAGAGAACTTATGCAAAAATTAGAATAAAGACTCCATGGTCTTCCTCCATGGTGGAACTCCAGATGGTTTCACCCAATCAGTCAATCTGGAATTTGAGTGTGCCAGCCAGAGTTCATTACTTCTGTTCAAGGTACTCCCCCACAGCACCAGCAAAGAAAACACAGAAAATGTTAAATATTTGACAAAATTAAATATACAAAAGTTAACCAAATGTGCGCACTACAATTAGAACTAATGTATTTCAATATTGTCAAATGAAAATATAAACAGAAACCCATGTATTTTTGCTGCAGTGAATGTGTATATGAAAACTCAAAATGAAAAAGTGTTTGTGTGTGGGGTTACCGACTGTGTGGCTGCAGGTGTGGCCATCACAATATATTATTTAATATTTATACTTTAATATTTTATTAAATAATATTTCGGTCTATTAAGGGTTGTCCTGTGAATACCAGCCCAATAAGGCGGTGGCATTAGGACAAAATTGAAAGCGTGAGCCAAGCTCTGACATTATTGAACAGCATAAACTCTGCACACACATGGAATGAATTCACACAATTTCTTAAAATACAAGAATTTATTAACAAAAATAAGTCAACTCAGAGTCAAACATATTTCAATCAATAAACTCTTTACTATGCTAAAACAATCCAACTAAACTACCAAGCAGAATTAAAGAATAGGGAAGACTAATGGGCTATGCACAATATAAACAAGTTGATCAAAGATGATTGAAAATCATGACCAAAATTCAGTTTATTTATTTAGCGCCAATTCACAACACATCTTGTCTAAAGGCACTTCACAAAGTCAGGTACATACATTCCAATTAATCCTAACCATTAAACAGTGCTGAACTGTACATTACAGCTGTAACCACGGTGATGCGGTTCCGTTGTCCTTCCTTCAGATCGGGAAAACTGCTCCACTCAGCGTTGTAGAGACAGGGTCTCTGCTGGGAACGCTCTGGAACACAGTTTGCTTCTGTAGACCTCAGAGAGAAAAGTCAAACCACGCTTGTACCTTAATTACCCCGTTCATGAATGAATACCGGATACACAAACAACTCATTCCTACTTAATTTAGTGCATATGATCGCGTGATTTTATGACACTCTTGGATCCAGTTTGAAGAGTTATGTCTGTTTGCCAGCAAAGAGACATTAGCGCGCTGTGTCCCTCTGTCCAGTTCCTCTGGGGACCTGTGTGGAAGAGGTCAGTTTGTTGCAAAAACGGGGTTTTTATTCAGACAGTGACATCACGGGAAGCCTGCTATTATTCCCTGTTCCTGGCTGTGCTGGAAGTAGGTTAATGCGATTTATTTTGAAAGGTCCAGAAAAGTTCGTACTGGCCTTTCATTTTAGTACCCATGGCTGAGTCCCAACAAAATCCTCATAAAATAAAACTGGTGATTGGCTGTATAGAGACAAATTGTGAAAAATTATTTCAGCGGCATGAATATTTACTACATTATTTGCAAGGTAGTGTGACTTACATGGAAACACATTGATCTTATTTTTTCCTTCCAATATTTTTAGGCAAAAACTATATTGCAGGTTTGATTGGATTTTTTCTGATTTACATTTTAGTGCTTTATAAAAATTCCACAGCATTGTTGATTTTTTTCAAATATTTATTTATAAATCTTGCCATAAAAAAAAACAAATACTCTTAAGAACAAATTATAGAATAAAAACCACTCTGACATTAGGATGGTGCACACTGCAGAGGTGTCAGACTGGGTGTTCACCACTCCACCTCCTGGGACCATTACTTATTTCACTCACTAACAGGCCATGATGCAGACAGCCATAAGTGTTGCAAGGACATAAAAAGGTTTGACTGTGACCCCCAAGTTACAGTATGGCCAGTCACAGCAGCTGTAGGTCATGACGTAGCCTGTCCCTTTGAGTCGGATGTTGCTTTGTTTTCCACAGCTCTTCTCCAGCAAGCACCCCCTGGCCGACAGGGCTGTGAAGTTTCCATAGCGACCCAGCACCTTGAAGCACACCTCATTAGGAGTACACTCTGTCACAATGAGTTCAAACTTCTTCTCCTTCTCCAGTATGGGACTGAAATAGCACAGCAGATTCTCACAGAGCAACAGGGGCAGAAGTTGAAGGCACAAGACAGCAACAGGCAGGAGCTGCAACATGTTCTGCCTGTAAAATAGAAATACAACTGAAGAGGAAACTGGACAAATACTTTTTATTGTACCACAAACATTAAGTGTTACACTTCACTGAAGCTAAAAGAATATATTGTTAAAGTATTGGTGAAGGCATTGGCACAAAATAGTCTTACAGTAATGAAACTTAAACCAAACCATGATGAAACTAATTTAGTAATTTTGATTACTACAACCCTTCCTCATGTGCTAAGTTTAAACTCACACTAAGGAAACAATTATTCGCTGTTTTATTTTATCCAGATTTAATTTTAGTTACTTTGCCAGTAATTTATTTTTTAGTAAGTTTGTCTGTTTAGTACTGCTGTATTTTTACTTTGAACTTAATGCCTTTAATGGTACTTTTCTTTTTGTCTAGTTTTTAACCATTTTAGATTTCTTTAAAAATTAAGTGTCCTTTTTTTTTATTTTTGTCTTTTGGTTAAAGCACATTTTTGTGATTTATCTGTGTATGGTGCTTCACACATCTGCAACTGATTGTATTTACATTTTGACAGAGCTCCTTAGCAATATTTCACAAACGTTTTGCATTTTTTGGTTCACAGGTTGTCAGATGTCTATTTGAGCTCTCGAAAAGAAGTTCATGTTAACTTAACAATTACATATAATTAAAGGTAACTGGTTGAGACAAACTTGTAATGCAGTTCAGAAAATATGAAACACTAATCGCATATAAATCTGTGCTTTAGAAAAACATTAAATAATCTGTTTTACTTACTGAAAATAAAAGCATTGGCATGTTTGAAAGTAAATCTCAATGTGCTTCTCAGAAATCCAACATATGCATTTAAGTTGTGAGTTAGATCAAGGGTAACACACCTAAGTAGTTAAAGTAAAATACTTGATTTTTTTTGCCTGAGACTATTATAGGTCAGTCCAAGTCTGTGCTCATTTAAAACAAATTCATGATTACAGATTGTTCAGTATATAAAAAAAAAACAAAAAAACATAGCAGCAGCATACAGGTCCTTCTCAAAATATTAGCATATTGTGATAAAGTTCATTATTTTCCATAATGTAATGATGAAAATTTAACATTCATATATTTTAGATTCATTGCACACTAACTGAAATATTTCAGGTCTTTTATTGTCTTAATACGGATGATTTTGGCATACAGCTCATGAAAACCCAAAATTCCTATCTCACAAAATTAGCATATTTCATCCGACCAATAAAAGAAAAGTGTTTTTAATACAAAAAGCGTCAACCTTCAAATAATCATGTACAGTTATGCACTCAATACTTGGTCGGGAAACCTTTTGCAGAAATGACTGCTTCAATGTGGCGTGGCATGGAGGCAATCAGCCTGTGGCACTGCTGAGGTCTTATGGAGGCCCAGGATGCTTCGATAGCGGCCTTTAACTCATCCAGAGTGTTGGGTCTTGAGTCTCTCAACGTTCTCTTCACAATATCCCACAGATTCTCTATGGGGTTCAGGTCAGGAGAGTTGGCAGGCCAATTGAGCACAGTGATACCATGGTCAGTAAACCATTTACCAGTGGTTTTGGCACTGTGAGCAGGTGCCTGGTCGTGCTGAAAAATGGAATCTTCATCTC
Source organism: Girardinichthys multiradiatus (assembly GCF_021462225.1). Taxonomy (NCBI): domain Eukaryota; kingdom Metazoa; phylum Chordata; class Actinopteri; order Cyprinodontiformes; family Goodeidae; genus Girardinichthys; species Girardinichthys multiradiatus. The sequence goes on along the minus strand of NC_061795.1, from coordinate 21,939,450 downwards.
CATAAAGCTTTTCAGCAGATGGAAGCATGAAGTGCTCCAAAATCTCCTGATAGCTAGCTGCATTGACCCTGCCCTTGATAAAACACAGTGGACCAACACCAGCAGCTGACACGGCACCCCAGACCATCACTGACTGTGGGTACTTGACACTGGACTTCTGGCATTTTGGCATTTCCTTCTCCCCAGTCTTCCTCCAGACTCTGGCACCTTGATTTCCGAATGACATGCAGAATTTGCTTTCATCCGAAAAAAGTACTTTGGACCACTGAGCAACAGTCCAGTGCTGCTTCTCTGTAGCCCAGGTCAGGCGCTTCTGCTGCTGTTTCTGGTTCAAAAGTGGCTTGACCTGGGGAATGCGGCACCTGTAGCCCATTTCCTGCACACGCCTGTGCACGGTGGCTCTGGATGTTTCTACTCCAGACTCAGTCCACTGCTTCCGCAGGTCCCCCAAGGTCTGGAATCGGCCCTTCTCCACAATCTTCCTCAGGGTCCGGTCACCTCTTCTCGTTGTGCAGCGTTTTCTGCCACATTTTTCCTTCCCACAGACTTCCCACTGAGGTGCCTTGATACAACACTCTGGGAACAGCCTATTCGTTCAGAAATGTATTTCTGTGTCTTACCCTCTTGCCTGAGGGTGTCAATAGTGGCCTTCTGGACAGCAGTCAGGTCGGCAGTCTTACCGATGATTGGGGTTTTGAGTGATGAACCAGGCTGGGAGTTTTAAAGGCCTCAGGAATCTTTTGCAGGTGTTTAGAGTTAACTCGTTGATTCAGATGATTAGGTTCATAGCTCGTTTAGAGACCCTTTTAATGATATGCTAATTTTGTGAGATGGGAATTTTGGGTTTTCATGAGCTGTATGCCAAAATCATCCATATTAAGACAATAAAAGACCTGAAATATTTCAGTTAGTGTGCAATGAATCTAAAATATATGAATGTTAAATTTTCATCATGACATTATGGAAAATAATTAACTTTATCACAATATGCTGATATTTTGAGAAGGACCTGTATGTCATGTCAAGATCTTAAAACACAGATTGTTGGTTATTGATTAGTTATTGAAAAGCAAGGGTCCTCATATTCACCCTATTCAAAGTATATAGAAAAGTCAGATTGCCAAATAGTATTTCTTGACAGTGATGGGTGACTATTTGTGACATTCAAGTAGAAGCACATCTAAGGGAAAACAGTAACAAAAAAACAGACTTGATGGCTTTCTCTGTGACTTTACCCTTACGTTTTGTCACTATTGTATAGTATGTTTGATTTCACATTTTACACATTAACCAACCATCAGAAGAAAGTTTGCAAATTCTGATACCATTTAGTAGGTGTTACCAATTTCAGTACTACTCAAAGTGTTAAAAATGTATAAGGTTAAAAAAAAAATAAAATGCAACATTAATTTTAGTGTACAACTTGAAGTGGAGAACTTACCCAGCAATTTTACAGAGTTTAAATCCAACCAGCAAAACTTTTCAGAGTTTTTCCAGTTGAACTCAAATCGTCTTACTTCGCGTCTTCACAAAGAGATCACATTTAAGCACACCTGCTTTTAATATACTACACTGCAATTGGGTTCAATCATGGTGCTTTTATTCACTAGCATTGAACAGTATACCAGAAGGATGCATGCAAGTCCAACCTCTTCTCTCTGGAGTATACATGTAATCACCAAGAACTGCAATAATACATTTTCTTCATATTTTCACATTAATGTAGAAGATTTAAAATCAAATTTCAAAGCATGCAAACATCTGACTAAATGTTAGTTGGCTGCTTGTGAAGGCTGAGGTAAGCGCCTGTGGCTGACAGGCCTCCCCTCAGTCTTTAACAACTAAATATTATTTTATGGCAGGTGATGGTGCTGTATAGTTTGCACTTGAATCCCAAGGCTCCTCCATCATCAGAGTGGTGGCAGTATAATCAAGATTATTTTTGATCATCCTAAGCAGGTCCATCAGGCTGGTGTTGGTCTGTGGCGCAATGTTGCAGACATCTCTGGAGCAGCAGGTGCGACTGATGTTGTACTTGACACCCCGATAAGAGACCATTTCATGGGAGTCGCAGAGTTCAGCATCCAGGCAGCCCTGAGAGGACAGGACGTGGACGGACCCATACCTGCCCCAGGAACTGAAGCAGCGCTGGTCAGGCAGACACTCGCTGGTGAAGTTTTTGCAGGACTTACTTTTGTGCTGCAGGGGACAGAAGTTACACAAAAGGCTGCCCACAGTGGAAGCCAAGAGGAGCAGAGCAGAAAGCAAAAGGGTAGAGGTCCAGTGCCAGCTACAAGAGGACAGAGGGATGTCCACTCTGATGGAAGGAAGGATGGATAGAGAAAATATTCAGTCAGAACATTAGTGTGTGTTTTTAGTCTGTTTGTATAAATGTGTTCTTCACCTGTTGTTTCTCTGGGACCCCATCCTTCTGTGAGTAGAAGCCACCCTCTATCAATCAATCTAAATAAGTGTCCACAGCATCAACTCCTCTGATTAACAATAACAAACAGGTGTGTCTTAAAGCAACAGCATGCATGTTGGGTGAGGAACACAACGAAAAGCTTTCAAATCAGATTTCACCCTTAGTTTATTCTTGTGAAGGCACATCTTAGTCACTACTTTCTTTTAAAAAACACCCTGTACAGTTTTGTAAGAAAGAAAGAAGAATAAAAACATTTGCATCAGGCAAAAGACAAGACAGCAGTGCCATCTGGTGGACAGTACCACGCAATCACTGCATTGTGTAACAACAGATCGGTCCAACAGCAGCAGGTTGGTTTTAATAGTTTGTTTCATCAATCAGTCCTTTGCACAATAGTTACTAAAATAAAAATTTCACTTCCTAATTAAATTCTTCATTCTTGTCTTCCTGCTCATGTTCTGTGGTCCGAGGTAAAGGAGAGCTGTGAGTCCTTGTACAAAGGTTCCTATAAAGAAAAAGAAAATTTGGAATTTATGTGTAAACTTTAGGTTTTTTTAATATCATGTGACTAAATTTCAACATTTGAAGCTAAGCAGTATTGTACAGTACCTGTCAGAATTTTACTTAATCATCTTCAGCATGATTTTGGGCTTTTTAATGATTCGCTTGAACATTTGTTTTTAGGTTTGACAGATAATACTGATAAGAACTTCAGTGATTTTTAAAATCAACATCTAGGTGCAGAAGTTTAAAGTTATTGTGGATGTCTTCTCTGATCCATTCAGGGTTAAAATACAGGCTGAAACATTTAATGACATACCTACAGTATACTGGATAAATATCCCAAGGCACGTTGCAGAGAGGTTACACACTTTTTGAAACCATCAACAAGGCCTTGACAGGAAGCCAAACAATTTAATTGAACTCTACCATTTCTAATCAAAACAGCGGTGAAATATCCAGACAGAATTAAACAGGTCCTTTTTAATGTCAACAAATAATATAGGGTCTCTGCAACTTGCTAAGGGACATGTAAGCAAATATTTTATGAGTTGTATGTGTAAATTTTTCAAAAGTATATCTGAGCTGTGTAATGTTGATGCATTGCTGATATGATAAAACCCACAATGAATTTAAACTTGTGCTCCAAATTCTAGTTTTTCAAATGTATTAAAGTTGTGTCTTGTATTAGTTAGTCCACCCTGAAAAAAGAACACTTCAAATGGATTAAATCATTAAAAGCCCAAAATGAATATTGCATTTATGCCATTGAAAAGTGTAAATACACTCCTAACTCTAATATCTGAACTGTTTAAGGGGATTGTATTACATAAAAACACAATCAGTAAAGTTCTAGTGCTTTGCTCACAGACAGCTCTTTCTCCTCATCGTCCTTGTCATAATCTCCCCAGTCTTCCTCTTCGTCGTAGTTGTACAGCGGAATCAGACGGTGGCGCAGCTCATCAAGTCTGTAGAAGAAGCAAAATGAATGAAACCAAACTAAAATGGAATAGAAAAGATGTCCAAACTGATTCCACTGAGCATTTAAACCACTTTTTAACTTCCCACAGATAGCTAGGCTAGGATTAGAGTGTAATGGGTCTGAAAAAAAAGTTTAGTAGACTTTAAAATCAAGTACACGTGGCCCAAATAAAATGTCTAATCATGAATAGGCAGTACATGAGATTAATGAGAACAATTAAAATCTTGCTTGCCTCTCGAGATGTAAACACCCATATTCTTTACTCACTGAGCTGCATAACATTTTGATTCACACCAAATTACTGTTATTTTTTTTAAAGCAATTTGGCATGTGACTGTGACTGTGAGTGAAGGTCAAAGTGCTGCCTGTTAAAGTTTGGTATTTGTGTTTTGTGAAAATTGTAATTAAAGCCATGGTCCAAGGATTATGTTAGATTGAATAAAAAATTCCTTCTGTTTATTGTACAAAGTTGACATTGTAACGGGCTACCAGTAAAACACGGGCTAGCACCCAAATTGTGGAATACTCTGCCATGCTCTGAATGCTGTTTAGACTGTGTCGATAGTTTTAAAAGCAGCTAAAGACTTTTTTTTAAACAGGCTTTTAGTTACTCGGGGTTTTACTACCTACTATTTACTATATTACTAGGTTTGCTCCCATGTTTTATGTATTCTTTTGTGTTTTGTATGTCACTTTGAAGCACTTTGTGACATTGAAATGTTTTTTGTTTTGCTTTTTTAAGAGCAGAAACACTAGAGCATGGCGGTCTTCAAGCAGTCACAGAGTTCGCCTATAACTCGGGCTGGCACTGCCGAGTGCGCGCGAGTGGTGAGCGCAATGCGACGTGCAAACGCAAGCGGATGTTTTGCGTTTCAAGTATGCTACATGCATGCTGCCTTTATGAACCCCAGGAAAGCCGCAATATGGGTCGGTTTTACTTTTAGGCAAACATTTCAACTTTTTTTTTTTACGATTCCAAACGTTAAACAGCTCAATATTTAATAGGGTTTTGTTTTTTGTTTTTTCATTCTGCGTTTAGATCTGGGTCTGTTTTTGGTAAACATCCGAAAGGTCCAGGCCTAAAGACACCGATGGCAGGAGATCTCAGTGAGTTTACTGTAATATTACACCGTTGCTGCTACAGTACTCGTCTGGCATGTCTACCAGAAACGAAAAATGTCGTCAGAACTTTCTGTGTCGCTTAAAGTTAGACGTTTACAAAGAGGAAAACGTAGCTTTTATTTTTACCAGTACAGTACAAATAAGTGAAAATGCCATAATCCTTACAACTAGTTTCTCGTGTTTCAATTCAAACTATAATTACAGGAGAGCTAAAACAGAACAAATCAGAGACATCCAGCTGAGTTTTAGTTTCAGTTTGAGCTTTCTTTCCTGCACGTCTGACTTTAGTTTTGCACCTTAGTTAGTAAAGAATCTTACCTTGATATTCTTCTCATATAAAACACCTAAAGAGAGATTTATACAACATTATTACAATTGTTTATTTTGTTATTTGTTTCAAAGTATATGAAGTAGACGCAGATTCTTACCACTGCCACTATACATGCACTCAGTGCAAGTACAAGTGGGATGAGAGCATAGTACTTAGGGAATTCCGATTTTATGTTTGAGGTTAATATAAAGGGAGTTGTGTGATTCAGATTCATTTTGCTTCTTCTCTGTTGGTCCTTTTGTGTTGTTTGTGGGGTCACTGATCTGTGCAGCTCTGAAGACACATTCAGATGAAAGCTGCTACCATAAATCCCAACATAAAAGGTTGTCAAGACATTCTAAACCCAGGATCCATAACTGGTTCTACAAAAGGACAAATAAATCACACTATACTACAAGATATATTATTAGCCAGAGTACAGATCTGTATGTGCTGCAGATCAGAATCAGAATCAGCTTTATTGCCAAGTTCGTACATACAAACAAGGAATTTGACTCTTGGTCACTTGAAGACAGTGATGACAGCAAAAAAACGAGCTGAGAAGAAAACTGAAGACTTCACTCACCATGTGTGTGTTAGCTGTAGAAAGCAACACCCGTCTTCCCCCTTTTCCTCGCTATTAGTGTCACTCTCAATCAGATCTCTCATTCTTCAACTTGTTCTCCAACATTCCTGAGTGAGGAGAAGTGGCCACCTGAACAGGGCACATTTTAATTTGATCTATAGGGCATGCAGTGTTTTTAGGCACTGAATGCAAACCAATAATGCAGAGTAAACACAGTTTCATCTGTAGTAATATGAAGTTTGTTTTGATTATTTTTAACTGCATCTCTGATGGAAGTGGGATAGTGTAGTGTTTAGTTTTCTCCAGGAGAGGGAGGGTTGCTGTTGTGTTGACCTGAGGGGGTGGTGCAGTGGGAGGGCTGGGGAAACTCAGCTAGGAGCGGCAGTACAGGTTGGACTCGCTCAGCATGGCTTCATTCAGGAATTCACAACGAATAAGAATGGCTGTTCTTATGTTAGAACTCTGATCGTAAGTTTTTCTGCCAAAACGTCTCTACTTTGTAAAAGAATAACTTTCAGATCTCTAAAACTACTAACAATAAACTGTGACCTGTACTTTTCTGTGTGATCTATGTTAGATCTTCTTTTTGAGATCTTTTTGCTGTTATCTCCATTTATGTTGACTGCGTAAGGTTGTATTACAATTTAGTAACATGTTTTAACTTGTTATTGAGCTTTTTAGGGTATTTCCATAGATCTAGTTGCACGCTCTGTTAAGGTTTGAAATTTTGTCAATGATTAGAGCAACATAAACCTTCAGGTTCATGTTTAAGCCGCTCATAAAACTGCTCACTCATCCTTCCTGCAATAATTTGCCAGCTGTAAATAACTCATTCAGATTTGTTTTGTCTTATCTCTTAGTTCTTCATTTTGTCTTGCGATGAAGTGAGGACCAGCAGAGAAGCTTAAACACCATCAACCAAACCAGGTTGTGGAATTTCCTGAGAAAAATCTTATGGATACTAAAAGAGAGCCTCTCTCGAGACAAGATGCAGTCACCACGGACAATCCAAGCTCTTTGAGAGACGATATAGAGAATTACTATGAGTCATTTTCTGCAAATAATAATCAGTATGAGCACACCCTGGCTGGGCTCATTCCTCAGCCTGAAACCCCACCTGAACCTCAGAGAAATGAGCCTCCTGGGAATCCCAACAATCAGATTAAGAATGGTCCACCACCACTTCCACCTAGATTAAGGCTCCCGAGTATACCTGGTGATGCCAGACGTGTACCCCCTCCTCTGCCCCCCCGGAATAATGTACTTTTCAATTGTAAAAAGCAGATTTCCTGTGAAACTGGCAAGCTTGATCATAAATTTGTGCGGTCCAACACAGAGGTGCACAGTAACGTGAGCATTTCTAATAGTGTCTTTCAGATATTTTTGAAAAAATTTATTGTGGGAAAGTGAAGGGAAGAAAAAAACCAAAATAACTGTGTTTCATATTTTTCACACTTAGGATCCATGGGCCATTAAACTAATAGACTCTCCAGAAGGCAGCACCAAGAATCAGGCTTCATTCAGCGATGCAACAACACAGTAAGAGAGTGAACTTTAAAACATGTTTGTCATCAGTGCAGCTTTTTGGTTGTCAAAGCATTTTCAGTTGGTTAATTTTTTTTCATTACTGTGTTTAACACTGATGACACGTGTTTTCTTTGGCTTCTCTGACAGGTTGATGTCACTATACAAGCACACTGACAGGGTTCACAACTCAGGTGTAGTATGGTGCCGACTGTTACATATCCACCCTGCGCTGCTGCAGCAGTTGGAGATAGATGTCACTGTGTCCACAGAGGAGGACAATCTCTTGTTTCCCATTCCTACCCTAGGTAAGATTCCTATGCTCCATCATAACCTTCAGTTCCTCAGAGCACCATAAATGGAAAATGACACTTTCCTGCAATATCATCTATCCAGTTCTTGACATACAGTAGATAACTTTGAAATGATTCATGTAAATATTTAAATCAGCCTGAATTTCTAGCTCTCTATAAAAGCACAATTAAACATAAATAGGCAAAAATGACTCATTTCAGCCCATGCACTTGTTTTAGAAGGGTGGCATTTACTAAAATGTGCAAGAATGGCTCTCCACCTGCAAAACTATACAGTCGGGTGGCGAGTCCTGATAGAAAATACTGCCATACACAGAGACTGACTAATGACTCTGATGTTTATATCTTATTTGCAGTTTTCTATTTAGAAGCTTAAAATCCAAAATATATAGACTGGGCAATTCTGGAGTGGCTTATTCTACACTGAACAGTTTTAGCTTCATAAAACCTTTTTTCCACTTTGTAAATAGAAAAGAATGATCATAAGTTTCCCATCCCCACCGCTGGTAACATAACACTCATCATTATGCTAGGTTTCACAGAGCACGGTCAACAGTAAATGACTATCGTGACGTTTCCATCTAGTCTTTCCTGTTCATGACATACTGTAGATGTCTTTAAAACAGTTCATGCAAATTCTTAAGCCAACTTAGAGACCACAATCAGAATTTTGAGAAACAACTCTCATTTGAGCCTATTAATTTCTATTGGAATTTTTGTTTGAATAAAATGTATTGGCATTTATTGATTTGGACAATGTGGGTCACAGCCCAGAGTGCCATTTGATCGAGGCCACGAGCACTTACAAAAATGGTCAGATGTGCCTCAAACTACGTTTCTAATTACTAATTAGCATGGCCATTCAGAAAGAATGTATGGCCATAAATCACTACTAGGCTATTTCCATTTTTCTTGTTTATCTGTTTTTGTTTTGTTTTTTGTTTTTTTTGAGGTATAAAAACTGTATTTGCCATTTCTAGTTCAAAATTTAAAATACTAATTTTGGTCAAAACCAAGCTGGATTATTTTAAACTAAACAGAGATTGTTTAAAACACAATCTGAGATTTCTGAAAATGTATTTTAATCTTGTGAAAAACAAACAAAAAATTTTGATTTTTGCTATTTTAATAGATAAAAGGGGTACTGCTTGAAAGACTATAGTACATACAGTATCCAGAGCTGGAATGTGTTGTTATATACTTTAAAACACAGTTTGAACATTGTGTAACCTTTATTTTTTATTTAGCAAACAAAAAGGTGAAGGATCTAATTGATGAATTTTTCAAGCTGCTTGACCGGACAGCTGACACAAGCAAGGATTATGTTTTAAAATTTTGTGACTCTGAAGAATACCTCAGAAAGTGAGTTTCTCGCTGTTTTTGTTCATGTCAATAATAGAGATGCTTCTGTTTTTGAACTGCAGTTTTGATTTTTTTTTCAACGATGTGTTGTTTAGTTTTGTTGTTCTGTAGAGTGATTTTTCTTTAATCTCTCTTTGTAGTGAAGACCTTTTTGGCTTGCACGAGAGAGTGCAGATGTATCACAAGTCAAAAATGGTGATTAATCTTCGACTGGTCCACATAAACCACCTGAAACGTCATCTGGCCAGAGATGTGAGTCAATTTAAAATTCCCTTCCTGATCCGGCTTACAATTCAAATTATTGACCATAAAGGGCCAGTCTTATCTTTAAACGTCAAATGCTGCTCTTGCAAATGCTGAGCAGGTTTAGTGCCATTATAAGATTAATTGTGGCTGTAAAAACCTCAACCCTGACGTTTTTACTTGGTTTTTTGTTTTGTTTACACACACACCTGGTATTTGAGAGCATGAATCTGAATAAAGGAGAACTGTTTGTGGCCATGGGGAAAACGTGGGGTTTTAATCTCTGTATACAACATTAACTGTTTAAAGCTGGTATTGTTTGCTCAGGCTGAGGATGATAAAATGGAGTACAAGCTGTGCCAGTTCCTGCGTACTGTCAGTTTCCACTGCACCGCCAAGTGAGATCACAAGATATTGTGCATATCTTGCCTGCTTTTGATAACGGTGTCAAGCATAGCTCAACTCAGCCACTGTGTTTGTAAAAAATAACTAGGCTGACATCTGTGTGTGTTTTTATCATTCCTCCCAGGTTGAGCATGGAGAATGTGCTCAGTACCTACAACAGACATGTGGCAGAACTTTTGAGCAGTCAGGTTAGTGGAAAGAACCAGTCTGGTCTATATTGCCTTCATGAGAAAGCTGGCTTTTTAATGTTTTTCCTCACCTGAGTCTTGTCTTGTCATGGCTTTAGTCTAATAAGAATATCCCTTTGGTTGCAACCAATGTTCGCATCATCAGTAATCTTCTAGCTGGGCTTACCTGTCAGGAGTTGGAGGATGCCATCGACAGGCTTAACAGAATCTGTCATGGACCTCTGGTAGGTGGTCTGCAGAGGTTTGTTACATTTTTTGCATGTTTAGCTTAGTTATCACTTTATTAAACTATAAGCACATCTGACAGTCCATGGTTTACCATTTTAACTTGTTAAACCTGTATTAGGTTAAATACAGCACCTTGCAAATTAAACATTCTCATTTTGGTGCAACCTGGAGATTTGGAACCAAAATCTCCAACGTATTTTATTAGAATTTTATGTGATAAGCCAACACAGAGTAGTGCACAAATGGTTATCTTTTGTTGTTTACCTTAGTTCTGTCTTTTGTTAGTCTATTTCATTTATATCTTAGCAATTTGGATCACCTATAAGAAAACAAGTGACCATTAAATGACACAAGAAGCTATTAGTTGAAACTGCTCTAAGCTAGTGACCAGGGGAGATGGAGCTTTTTTCTAGGCTCTGGGAGAGTCTCCTTCTTTCTGTGAGGTCCACTGGAACTTTAAATGATTTCAAACCTCTTTTAAAAATTCATCTTTTCAAACTGGCTTTTAAGTCCAGAGCACGCAACCATGACACCATTCCTTGCTTCTTCTATGCCTTTTATTGCTGATTTTATTGCTTATATTGTCATAATGGTATTTTATTGCTTATCGTTTTCGTTATCTTATTTTTATCTTCAGTATTTTTTTTTACCTGGTAGCCTTTTGGTTTGCAATGTGCTTTATAAAAAAATAAAATAATAATAATAAATAGACGTCATTATTATAGTAACGTGGCCTACCTACTTTAATCCTGGATGCAGTCTTGATTCAAAAAAGCCAATCACACAATTAGGACTCCGTCTTGAGAAATCATTTTTGTTACCAGACATCGATTGGTTGTACACTCCATAAAACTACCTTCTAGCAGAGGGGCAGGAAGGAAGAGATTCTTGAAAGAAAGTGTTTAGGAGTCCCATCTGCAGTTTGTGACAGCCTATGTAAGGGACTCAGGCAACATGTGGAAGCAGATTCTCTGGTCAAATCAGACTAGAATGAACTTTTGGCCTAGATGCAAAACAGCATGTGCGGTTGAAAAGAAACACTTCCCATCACACCGACACACACCATCCCCATGGTGAAAGATTTGATAACATGGATGATACACTTAAAAAAGAACTACGGGTGATTTACTTTCCCACTCAGTTATGTACTACTTTGTGTTGGTCTTTCACACAATAAAACATTAACCATAGAAGCTTATAGTTGCATTTTTATATAATGTGAAAAAGGTAAAGTATTATGAATACCTTTGCAATCACTGAATGCAAACTTGTCTTTAACCACACATACGAAATTACAATGCATATTTCTCTTTTACAGAGCTATGATAAAATAATGGAGCGTGAAGCTGGTGAGTTTCTATAGTGGCAGTGTTGTCTATGTATTTGGAAAGACATTTATAAAGCAGTATTCAAGGTCGATATTTGTAACTGAATAGCCGAATAAAACTTGACTTGATGTCTGCTTAACCCTGCTCATATTTGTCCCTTATTTTTAGTCTTTACAGTTATTTTTTCCACTTACTAGCTGTTTTGATTTTCTGTATGTAATGAAAAGGTACATTCATGAAATTATAGTCATAACAGTTTGTATAGTTCCTGCTAATATTAGAGCTAATACTAATATTACTACAAATAATAATACATTTAAAAAATGTAAAATAAAAAAAACATAGAAACATATGCTGAATAATTTACGTTATTTCGGTGAAGATTAATAGATAATATTACAAAGAAAAGTTAAAAGGGCAAAAAATAAAACAAAGATAGGGAAAAATAATAAAGTAATGGCCTAATTAAACAAAGATATTGACAGATGTAAATTAAAACAGCTAGACAAACAGAAACTTCAGTTTACGCCTCATATATCTATTGTTGGCATACTAATTATTATTTTTATCATCATCAAGTGCTACACACTACTTGGACCAGATGTAACAAAGGCCCAACATGAGTATGGTGTGAACCGAAGGATAAATACCTGGAAAAGCACCTCATGCTCACTGTTAAGCATGGTGGAGGATCTGAAATGCTGTGGGCCTGTTTCTCCTCCAGAGGCCCTGGGAATTTAGTCAGAGTCCATGATATCACAACGTTTTAAAATACCTGAAGTTTTTACTTAGAAATCTAGTTAAACCCTACCAGAAAACCTCTGTCATTATTGGGTCTAAGCAGAATAATTATCCAAATCAACACAGAATAAACACAGAAACGATTCATTAGTCACATAAAATAACTTTCTCCTATGGCCATCTTTTTCCCCAGACCTAAATCCTAAACAAAACTAGTGGGGTGAGCTGAAGAAAAGAGAGAACCTAGGATTCCGGATGATCCAGAGAGACTATGAAAAAAGGAATAGCCTGAGCCCCCTAACTTTCTATGCGCTACAAAAATGGCATATCATCTTCTGCCAAGATAATATCCCATCCTCTTTGCATTAGGGGTTGACCGAAGTATTGACAGCAGTGATAAAAATAAACGCAGCACCAGAGATTTTGTTTTTTAAAACAATTGTTTCTTATTTTTTTCTTTGATGGTAGAAGGTTGTTTTAATTCCCTAACATGATTCACTCTGAATGATTTAAAACACTGACTTGTATGACACAGGACCAAGTAAAGGGTCTTAAACTATTGATTTGTTCTGTTTCTGTACTGCAGCCATGGTCATGCTCAACGGGGCGCTGCTCAAAGTGCTCCAAATATATTTTGACAATTTCCAGTCAGAATTCAGATCGCACAGACTTATCGGCAGACCCCAAACCCTTGACGTTGATGGCAATCATGAGATCTTGCAGTTCAGTATAGCATCTATCTACAAACTAAATGCAAGCTGGAGGATGTATGTACACACACAAACTCATTGCTTTTCATGCATGCAAAACAGAAACTGATGATGCACAAATCTGTCTTTTGCCTCCTTTTTTTTCCACAATTATAGTTATGAAAGCTTTTCAGTTTCCTGTGACTTGACGTACGGAGAAACAAAGATCTGTGAGACCGGCGTTTCAGAAAACATCAACATAGCCTTGTCACAGGGAAACAACATCTGTTGTAATCGCCTGTAAGGGCAAAAATCTGTCTCTTCTATAAATGCAATGTTTTTCTCTGTGTCCCTAATACTTTGTGATTTTCAGATGCAGATTAAAATATGAACAATACTCAGAAGTCAGCTTTTTTTTCTATTTCAGGATGGTGTTTCCTGTTCGAGTAAATGGGTTGCCGTATGAGTGCATGCTGACATTTCGCCTCAAAGGCACAAAGCGAGGGAGAAACCCAGAACTTTTATGCTGGGCCGTGCTGCCCCTCTACAGCGACAGGTGGGTTTAAACTTCATGGAAAGTCCTGTAAGCTTTTGCTTACCTTACAAAATTTAAAGGCACTTTACTTAAAAAAAACTAAAATAATAAAAACAACTATCTGAATCCATGTTTAGACCAGGTTGAAAGCTTTATATTTTCTTTTCATATTATACAGGTCCTTCTCAAAATATTAGCATATTGTGATAAAGTTCATTATTTTCCATAATGTAATGATGAAAATTTAACATTCATATATTTTAGATTCATTGCACACTAACTGAAATATTTCAGGTCTTTTATTGTCTTAATACGGATGATTTTGGCATACAGCTCATGAAAACCCAAAATTCCTATCTCACAAAATTAGCATATTTCATCCGACCAATAAAAGAAAAGTGTTTTTAATACAAAAAACGTCAACCTTCAAATAATCATGTACAGTTATGCACTCAATACTTGGTCGGGAATCCTTTTGCAGAAGTGACTGCTTCAATGCGGCGTGGCATGGAGGCAATCAGCCTGTGGCACTGCTGAGGTCTTATGGAGGCCCAGGATGCTTCGATAGCGGCCTTTAGCTCATCCAGAGTGTTGGGTCTTGAGTCTCTCAACGTTCTCTTCACAATATCCCACAGATTCTCTATGGGGTTCAGGTCAGGAGAGTTGGCAGGCCAATTGAGCACAGTGATACCATGGTCAGTAAACCATTTACCAGTGGTTTTGGCACTGTGAGCAGGTGCCAGGTCGTGCTGAAAAATGAAATCTTCATCTCCATAAAGCTTTTCAGCAGATGGAAGCATGAAGTGCTCCAAAATCTCCTGATAGCTAGCTGCATTGACCCTGCCCTTGATAAAACACAGTGGACCAACACCAGCAGCTGACACGGCACCCCAGACCATCACTGACTGTGGGTACTTGACACTGGACTTCTGGCATTTTGGCATTTCGTTCTCCCCAGTCTTCCTCCAGACTCTGGCACCTTGATTTCCGAATGACATGCAGAATTTGCTTTCATCCGAAAAAAGTACTTTGGACCACTGAGCAACAGTCCAGTACTGCTTCTCTGTAGCCCAGGTCAGGCGCTTCTGCTGCCGTTTCTGGTTCAAAAGTGGCTTGACCTGGGGAATGCGGCACCTGTAGCCCATTTCCTGCACACGCCTGTGCACGGTGGCTCTGGATGTTTCTACTCCAGACTCAGTCCACTGCTTCCGCAGGTCCCCCAAGGTCTGGAATTGGCCCTTCTCCACAATCTTCCTCAGGGTCCGGTCACCTCTTCTCGTTGTGCAGCGTTTTCTGCCACACTTTTTCCTTCCCACAGACTTCCCACTGAGGTGCCTTGATACAGCACTCTGAGAACAGTCTATTCGTTCAGAAATTTCTTTCTGTGTCTTACCCTCTTGCTTGAGGGTGTCAATAGTGGCCTTCTGGACAGCAGTCAGGTCGGCAGTCTTACCCATGATTGGGGTTTTGAGTGATGAACCAGGCTGGGAGTTTTAAAGGCCTCAGGAATCTTTTGCAGGTGTTTAGAGTTAACTCGTTGATTCAGATGATTAGGTTCATAGCTCGTTTAGAGACCCTTTTAATGATATGCTAATTTTGTGAGATAGGAATTTTGGGTTTTCATGAGCTGTATGCCAAAATCATCCGTATTAAGACAATAAAAGACCTGAAATATTTCAGTTAGTGTGCAATGAATCTAAAATATATGAATGTTAAATTTTCATCATTACATTATGGAAAATAATTAACTTTATCACAATATGCTAATATTTTGAGAAGGACCTGTATAAACAAAATTATTATCAAAGCCCATTGTGGTGTAGAAACAACCAATTACGTCAAGAAGACACTTTTAAAGGTCTTCTCCCTTCAATACAATTTCTGTAATGCACCAGTACAAAGGAGCATTAAAACAGCCCCACAGCATGATGCTACCACAACTATGCTTGACTGTTGGTACACTTGGCTCCTACAAACATTTTTCTTGTCATTGTGTTCCAAATAGCCCAGTGTGTGTCTTGTTGGACCATACATTGTTTTTCCAGTGGAGCCTAAAGGTGCTGATTATGGAGCAGGGCCTTATTTTTGGCTTGGCACACACTCCACACATGGTAATGTAGCATTGGCTTCATTGTAGACAGCAACACCGCGTTCCAGCAGTATCTGGTCACTGGCAGAGTGAACCTTTATGGATTTCCAGTTGTTCCCAACAACCTAATTAATTTCCTTTCATGTGAGGGTGACAGTTTAGATCTTCCTCCAGATCTGGACAAAGTGGTGAAACTTGTAGTTACGTATAGTTATCTTATTGATGGTCTTAGAATGAGCACGTGTTTTGAAATGTCTTCAAAAGACTTTGACATTCTTGTTGGGATAGACAGTGATAAATTAAAAAAGTATGTAAGTAAAAATAGCAATTTCATAACACAAAAAAGTAATACCGATTAACATATTGTTTTAATTTCTAAACTAAGATATAAGTAACAATGTTTAAATGAACACCTGCTACATTTAGTGGTAGTTTTTAAGCGCTCATTGCAGAGAATATTACACCCCTTTTGCCATTCTGCTCTTTATAGAGAAACACAAGTATGACAAGCTGTTATTGGCTGGGTAATTAGTTGGGCTATCAGCTCAGGTAGAGCCTGCTGATCAGATATGCTGCTTGCATCTTGCCAGATGTAGTTTTGCCTCAATAGGTTAGTGTAATAGATTAATGCACTTTTCGTTTCCACACCCTGACTATCTGGATTTTTACCCACTGGAAATATTTTTAAACAGCTTTATTTGCTGTTGCATGAATGAGAAAATGTAGTAGTTTAGGTTTTTGCAGCTAGCTGACCAGCAGTGCTGAGTAACAGGTGGGGGAACACCGTGCCACTCTTTGCTCCATATAGCTGAAGAAATCGTCAAGAGCTCTGGTACTTTCTCTGACATACCATTAAAAGGTCTTTTAACTATTGTAACGGTGTGACATCAAATGTTAACGGCTTTAGAAAAGTAACTTTTTAAGACCTCAGGGTACTAAAATTGAGCCTGAGCATCACAGTGATTATTGTTAATAGGCCTTGGCCTTGACAAGTTAAAATACCTGCCAGAACCTTCAGCATTACTTCATAAAAGATTTAGGCAGATGTAGCACTATATAATAGCCTGGATGTGTAGTGACCCTGTATACATTAGAGAAAATCTACTTAGAATTTCAAGTTGTGCTCACAATTCTTGTCTTTGACTTTATATCATCTTAACTCTCTGAAAAACTTAACTGAAATTAAATTAAAGCTCAAAATGAGTATGACATCAATGCTTATGATGTATATACAGGATATAAACTGTATAATTTACTCTCTGTCTGTTCAGAACCCTTCTCAGAGGAACTGTCCTGCTCAGTATGTCCTCTCTTGCTGAACTGCCTTTTCCTCCATCCCCTGCACTGTCCGACAGCCACAGACAGCCCAAAGGAGTCATACTGCAGGTCAGTAGTACCGGACAACACGACCTCACTCTGACTATATGATCAAAATAGTTTCTCACATATTATTCTTTTCTATAGCTTGAATTTGAAGACCAGTTTGAGTGGGAATACCAGAGACCCATTGCTCTTCCGGAGTCAATCACCTTTACTCAGCCTTGTGATGAAGTGCAAAGAAAAATGTTGGAGATTTCCAAAAAGAATTGTGTCTGCTTGTAAGTAGTAAATTTCAGAATAACAGGGATTCAGATTATCTTTTTTATATAAACCCTTCGCTGACTTGTCTTTGTATTATCAGCCTGACAGAAAATGAGAAGTCTTTCCTGTGGAGCAAACACTATTGTAGTGACAAAAGAAGCACCTTCCTCCACCTGCTGCTCAGTGGAGTCCCCCGGTGGCAGCCTGAAGACTTGACGGAAATCTACACTGTGGTAGACAACTGGCTCATTCATCTGCCCGAGGAGGCTCTTTTCCTGCTTACTCCCAGGTAAACAGAGCTGTAGAGACTCAGGAAACATGATGTAGCTTGTTTCAACTGTTTTAGCTTTTTAGTAAATCTTTATCCTTGACTACAGCGGAGGCAAACCAGATATTTACATATACTTTATAACAAGACATCAAATCTATTTTTTTCACTGTGTGACAAAAGATTTCCTTTTTCAGCTCTGTTGATATTTACAAAATTTGGCCCTATGCTTAGGATGGTTGTCCATCTGGATGACCCATCTGTGCCCAACTTTAACCTCCTGGCTGATGTCTTGATATGATGCTTCAATATTTCCACCTGATAATCTTTCATCAAGATTTTGTGAAGTGCAACAGTCTCTATTACAGCAACACAACCTCTCTACATGATGCT
Source organism: Girardinichthys multiradiatus (assembly GCF_021462225.1). Lineage (NCBI taxonomy): Eukaryota > Metazoa > Chordata > Actinopteri > Cyprinodontiformes > Goodeidae > Girardinichthys > Girardinichthys multiradiatus. Next base: position 21,921,636 of record NC_061795.1, on the reverse strand, counting down.
GACAAACTAGTTTTTCCTGTTTAGATGATGTTCTCAATGTTCTATGTGTCCCTCTTTTTCCTACAATTGTAACAATAATTATTGTGACTGAACACTTCTTTAGCTGCACTGGCCACACTGTAATCTGGCTTTTATGTTGCTTTTAGAGTAAAGACCTTCTTATTGCCATGTAGTCTTTCAGCTCATGTTGGTACAGAAATTGTTTCACACTCTCTTTCTGGGTTCTTCACAAGGTCTGCTGCTTTTGTTCTGGGGTCGAAACAGAAATTGCTAATCAAAGAACACTCATTTTTGGGGCACAGAACCTGTCTCCACACTAAAGAGTTTGATGACTGGACGTTTCCATGGTGTTTATACTTGCATATAATTGTTTGAACAGATGAATGTGCCACCTTCTGGCATTTCAGAAATTGTTTTCCAGGATGAAATAGGACTTGTGGAGGTCCCCAAATTTCTTCCGGATATCGTTGTTGATTTTTTTATTTATTTATTTTTTGTGTCGTCAAACAACAATGAATGTTTTTGAGGTGTGGCCTTAAAATACACCTACAGGTGTTCCTTTGCTTAACTCAAATGATGTGAATTAAGCTTGAGGTTTATCAAGCCATGATACGTAATATCGGCGCTTCCAACAAATTGTTTGATTCCATAGTACTCTAAATGGAAACTTCTAACTTTGAAGAAAGAAACAAAACAAAATCTCTCTCTATATTCTGGCATTTAGCGAGTTGAAATCATTTTGGTAATCCTCAGTATTTTAAAACTGGAAAGGTTTAGTCTCATTAAATGTCAGGGACTGGAAAATAAGCCTATGGGTCTTTTTATAGAGTGGTGTATCTGGTTTTAGCTGCATGTCATTCTTTAGAAAGCAGTTACTGCCCTGGACTGGATTAATTGTTGTAGCATTTAGCCTTCAAGGCGATTGTGTGCATTTCATGAACGTATAGCTTGTACTGACACACTAACTGCTTTACTGTTCCTTTTAGCTAAGATGCTCATCGTCCCTTTGAAATATGTTTATTTCTTGCTTTTTTAAAACCTCTCTTTCAGTTTTCCAGATGAGACTGTTCGGAAAGCTGCTGTTGACTACTTTGGACAGATTCCAGATGGAGAGTTCGAGTTGTTTCTGCCACAGCTGGTCCAGGTAAGGAAAGTAACACAAAGCTTTTACAACGTTTACAGGAAGCTATCATATATTGATAAGTGGATGATCATTTCGTCTGTCCTGCAGGCTCTGAAGAACGAGTGGAAACTTGATGGACCTCTGGTGATGCTGCTGTTGGAGAGATCCCTTAAGAACATACGGATTGCTCAGCAACTATACTGGTGAGTCAGACTTTAATTTGGGAGCACATCGACTCTGATTATGCACCAATGCACAGTCTGAATCCAGCTTTCATTTAGAATAATAGAGAAATGTCAGCTGATAAACTAACAGTGTTTTGCATGCTGATATTTACACAAAATTTTGATGTTTGTCTGGGAAAAAAGATAAAATGATGACGGGATACAATAGTTTATGGAACCAACTTTAGTAGTCGTTTTATGGGTGGCCTTCATCATTGTGGTCCTCTTCTTTACGATGTAGTTTGACAATTAGACATTTAGCATTTCAGTCAAGATAAGGTCTTTTTACGTATATTTACCTCTTTATACGCATATTTACGTAGAAGACTAAACGTTTGACTCCAGAATACATTTGTACGGAGCAGGTCACTGTCGACTCCATGACTGCAGGTGCCAGGGAGTGAGAAATGACGCAAAATGTCCCCAAACCATGACCCCTCTACCTCCTTGCTTGATATTTGATAAGTTTGTGTTCGAAATGTCAGGTTATTTTGTCTCCATCAAGCATAGCACCTTCCGTTATTGTCATACACCTTTGGCCTAATCTGTCCTAAGGACAAGTCTTGCTGTTCGAGTTATACTGGTAAATCTGTTGACAGGGAAGGTACATTCTCCTTCAACACCTCCGAACAAGCCATATCTGTTCAGTTTCAATTATACTATCATAAACTTTTATATTTAATGTTATAAGTGAGGTTTGTAGAATCTGAGAAGGAGGTCTTCCATTTTTTGCAGTTCTCCAAGCAAAAATAATTATCCGATCTTACAGTGAAATTGGTGTGATGTCCATTTCTAAAAAGATTTCCAGCAGCCTGAAATGTTTTGTCTTGTAAACCTTCTCTCTGTAGTATGATGGATTTTAAATTATTTGAAAAATAACTTTTTACCCTTCCCAGATTGATAGGCAACAACAATTGCTTATCTACGATCATTGCTGATCTCTTTCCTGTGCAAATACTCACATGTATGGTCCAGACCAGTACGATGTCTAGACTACTGCTTTTATAGAGTGCTTTTAAACTGCAGGATCTGGGTGCTACCTTCCCTCTTAAACCATATGGAAGAAAATTCCTCATTTGTAATAATCCTAATTGTTTTTGGTATACAGACGTCTGTTCTAATGCAGTTTTTACAGATTTCTTTGTTAACATGTTTATTTATTTTTTTTAAATAACAGGCTGTTGGAGGACACCAACACCGACTGCTACTTCCAGAGCTGGTTTAATAAAGTTCAGGCTGCCTTGTTGCTCTGCTGTGGTCACGCCCTGAGGAAGGAGCTGGAACATGAAAGTCGTCTGGTGCAACTGCTCGTTCAGGTGGCCCAAAAAATTCACTCTGCTGACAAGTCTCAACGTAAGGTTTGTAAAAGGATCTCATGTGGCCTTTCATCTGAATACCCAAGTCCATAAGAGAATTGGTAAGCCATTTTCTTTGGTTATACATTTTGTAGCTTTGGATTCTTTTTGCAGAATGTTTTGAACAGAGAAAAGGCAGTTATCGATGAGTTATTCCGGGGTGGCATCACCTGCCGCCTACCTCTAGATCCTGCAGTCAGTGTGAAAGCAGTCGACTTGGATGTAAGCATGCTCTCCACTATATGATACTGCAAAAAATCTGGGTCGGTTTTGCCGAGGTGGTTACTCTTGGGTGCTCTTCTCGCAGGCCTGTAAATTCTACAGCTCCAACGCTGCTCCTCTGGGGGTCACGTTCATTTGTGATGACTCTCTGGCTAAAAACAACAGTGTCATTTGCAAGGTTAGTAAAGATTCAATTAAACTCTTCCTCACAACCACAAATGTTGCAACAATGCAAACATGTTTTTCTTGTCTGTTCATAGGAAAATGTGTTTATTTTCAATTTAAGTGTCTGACAGTGTTGTAGAAATTACAGTTTTCTGTCAAATCTCTCCAGAGCGCGAAGATGTCACTGGAATCTGCCCTTAGATGCTAATGTATTTTGTGATTGGCTCTTTGAAAAGAGCCATACAGAGATATGATTTGAAAACCATATCTTTTACGAAAAAACAAAGCAGAAATATAAAATTCACTGTGAGCAGGCACCAGACCTGCTGCTACACATGCTCAAAAATTTTATTTTCAGAAACAGCCTGTGGTTTTCAAAAGATTCCCATTTATTCAGACCTTTGCCTCTAGTGTGATTTACCTCTCTGTATGAGAGGAAGTAAAGTGTAAAGATTGTTCCTAACAGAAAATTTGACTTTTCAAAGGAAAGCTGCAGATACTCGTCAAAATAACAGTCTTGGGTTCTTCATTTTTAAGGAGAAATGACCACGTAAGACAGATCTATTCCCTCAGAATTTTTTATTTACAGGGTTGAAATTATTACAAGTGTAGGTTAAAAATTCAATTGTGCTTTTTTAGTCTTTCAGTTAGGTCCAGGCTCCTATTAGCCTTTAAAAGCCAAAGCTGATGTATGTTGTGCATAAAACAGGCATGACAGACTGCTCTGGGAAGCCCGAGGAATTTTCTTCTGGACCTTTGTAGTTGTTGGTTCTTGATTGGTACCCTAATGTAGAAAACAGCTCACATATACACATAATATGATGTTCAGACAGGGGATAACCTGCGTCAGGACATGCTGGTTCTTCAGATAGTCCGTGTGATGGACTGGGTGTGGCTCCAGGAGGGGCTGGACCTGCAGATGATTATGTACCGTTGTCTCTCTACGGGCAGGGATCAGGGTAAAGGATTCTTATTGGCTTATAATTTCAGGTTTTCTGAGACTGCCTTTAATTAAATTGCTTGTGGTCATCAGGTCTGGTGGAACTGGTGCCGGAGGCTGTGACCCTGGGAAAGATTCATCAGGAGTGGGGTCTGAGTGGGACACTTCGAGAAGACACTTTGGAGAAATGGTTCCACATGTTAAACAAAACTAAAGAGGGCTATGAAAAGGTTGAACTTTAAGGCAATGCAGATATTTGACAGTTATGTATATTTGGTCTTTTTTTGCATCCACCTTCTTCTGTGCATGTGCAGGCAGTGACAAACTTCATCCAATCATGCGCGGGGTGGTGTGTAGCCACCTTCATCCTGGGAATCTGTGATCGCCACAATGACAACATCATGCTGAAGCACAGTGGCCACATGTTCCACATTGACTTTGGCAAGATCATGGGAAACGCTCAGAAGTTTGTAAACTTTAAAAGGCAAGTTGGTGGATAAGGCGATTTTAGTTGGGGCAATGATTAGACAACAGAACAACACATGAAAGCCAGATAATAATAAATCAGCAAAAATCTTCTCTCACATAATACCAGGGACAGAAAACCCTTTGTTTTCACATCTGAGATGCAGCACTTCATCACAGGAGGTGGAGAGAAACCTCAGCGCTTGCATCGCTTTGTGGAGCTCTGCTGTGAAGCTTATAACATCATCAGAAGTCGCTCTGCACTGATTCTGAGCATGTTGGAGCTGGTAAGACTTTTTAAATCAAACACTTGAACATCCTGAACTTTTTCACATTTTGTCAAGTCACATCCTTACCCTCACATTATCATCACATTTGCTTCCTGCTGATGAGAAGCATCCCTAGAGCATGATTCCGCCTCTGCCATGTCTAACTGTGGGGATTGTGTGTCCAGGATGCTATGCACTGTAGCTTTCCACCACAAATAGCTTTTAGCATTTAGAATAATTTTACTTTCATCGGAACAGGGTACCATTCACATGATTGTTGGTTCTTCTACACAGTTTGTAGAAAATTGCAAACAGGACTTCTTTATGAGTTTCTTAGCTACTTCCAAAAAGGTCAGCGTTGTGGAGTGGATGCCTAATAGTTGTCCTGTTGTTAATTTCTCTGCACTGGGTTTTACTTAGCAATATCAAAGTAAAGAGGGACTGAATAGAAATAAATATTCAGATTTTTCAATAAAAATATAGAAAATATTGAAAGTCATGCATCATTTTCCCTCTAATTCACAATTAAGTGCTATATTTTATCACATAAAATCTCTCTAAATAACAATAAAGTTTTGGGTTGTAATGTGACAACATGTGAAAGAGTTCAGGGGGTATTAACCCCACTGCAAGGCACCGTAAATGCTAATGGTCCACCTGAGGACATGTGGATATTAATGATATGGATTTTCCAGATGCTTTCTGCAGGAATGCCAGAACTGAAGGACCTAAATGACTTGCAGTTTGTCCAGAACAACCTTAGACCTCATGACACCGACCTAGAAGCCACTTCCTACTTTACAAAGTAAATTAACGGGTCATCCATGATCATATAACACAGGTTCCTAGAGGACGTATATTTTGTCTCCATTTATACTCATCAGGTGATTTCCTCTGCTGTAGAAAAATCAAGGAGAGTATGGACTGTGTGGCTGTCAAGTTTAACTTCTTCACCCACGCCATGGCTCAGCCAAAGAAACAACAGACAATACCCCAGGACAACATTCCTGCTCCGAGTACCAACATCCAGGAAGCTGTCATCCAGGATTTCTCTGTCAAGGGACGAGTTGTGGTGAGGCAACCTGTTGGCTATTTGTGTGTTTAGCAATGAAATATCACCAAACACGTTCTGTAGATGATAATCCCACTGATAATCAACTGACTATTCTTTCCTGTGTGTTTGCTCTATCATATGGTCTTCTTAGAAACAGTGAAGTGTTCAGAAAGCATATTTCCCTACAGTCGAGTGGTGTGATATTTGTATTTGTTGGAGTTTTACTGCTCTTTGATGAGAAGAGGCTTTCTTATGACAGGTTTAGTCATTTGGAGGCACTGATTTTCTTTTCCCATAAGAACTTTTAACAAAAACAACCTAACAAAAATCAATTGGTAATATTTTAATCCCGTCAACCTGCCCGTCTGTTGCAACAGTCTGTGGCTTATGATAATTCTCTTTATTTCTTGTGCAGCTTCACATTTGTTCTTCTGTGTGTGAATTGCAGACCTACAACCTAAAGATAACCATTGATGATGGTTTTTTGACAAGTCAGAAGACCTTTGGGCAGTTTGAACTGATTCATAGACGGCTCCAGACATACTTCATTGAATCTAAGCTGCCGCAGTGGGTAGAACAAACACATTTTATGTTTTATGACTTGTTTATCTGTATTGGTAATCTTTTGACCAATATTTATAACCTGCACATCTTTTTTTCTCATTAAGGTTTCCGAGCTGGTATCAAATGTCATTTACCCCACAGAGGAGGCAGGCTCTGCTGAATACTTACTTAAAAGAGCTTTTTGAGGGACCGTGCAAAGGAGTTAGTGTCTAATCTCAGAGGACAGATTTTCATAATGCCATCAAATCCGAAAATTCTTACTTTGAAATGTCTCCTTGTGTCATGTGCAGGATGAATATGTCTGCAGCTTGTTCCTAGATGGTCCCGCAGCCAATAAAAATGTGACAATAGGTAATATTAAAGTACAAGTGAAGAATAATTGTACCATGACTTTGAGATTTGATGTACGCTCCGTGATGTGTTGCAGGAGGCGGTCCTCAGATCCAGCTGCATATTTCTTACTCTCACTGCAAGCTCTCTGTGTTGGTGAAACACCTGCAGAACATTGTTAGTTTCCATCATTCTCAGTACTAAGTTGTGAGTTTTGATGAAATAAAAAGAATAAAACAGACTCTAACTTGGTTCTCTCTTGTTGTGCTGTATGTTTTTTTTAACAGAAGTTGCCAAATGGCTCGAACCCTGATGCCTACGTGATTACACGGCTAAGACCAGACCCCCAACAGATCTCCAAGAAGAAGACGAAGGTGGTCAGTAACAATGACCACCCTACCTTCAACGAGCTGGTAAAGTCCACCATTCTTACCTCAAATTTTATTGCTGAGGTTCTTGAACTTTACATTTAAAAGTCCTAATCTGGTTTCTACAAAAATGAAAAGATATAGAACTTTAAGCCTACAACTGGTTGTTACCCCAAGCTGCTGACAGTAAAGAGTAATGTAATTTTATAAGTAAATTCAGCTTAAACGTGATTAACTTCATTGCTTTTTGTGGATCAGCAAAAAAAGCACCTTCTATTGAGCAAGGTTTATCATTTATTTCTAAGGAATGATCTGGCTCTACTTATACTGCTACGAAAGCGTGCATCTTTCTGTGCTGATGATTTATTGTTGAAGGAGGGCGGAGTTTCTAAAGATAGCAAGCTGCCATCAACTTGTGTGCATCATCTCTGTTTTGAAATGACTCATTGATAAGTTGGCTCATACCATGTTTACTTTACTGCTCCAGTTAATTGTACAGAATGAGTTGGTCTCCTGCTTCCTTAACTAAGAGCTTTGCTTTGAAAACACGGATGTTGATCTGAATCAGATATGAGCCTATGCTCTGCAGTTCACATCACAGATGAACAGTTTGCAGAAGCAACCGATAAGGTATCTTTGCTGCACTTTCACTATCGACATAAATGTAAAGAGGCCACCATCACCCCAGAAAAGGTCAGATTTGTTAGATCGCATCCACAAATGATTCCCTTTTATAGATATGTCCAATTTCATGATACCCTTTGCATTTCCTGCTTTGGATTGAAATACTAGGGCCCTATAAATAGGGATTAGGATGGGTCCGGATTGAATTGCAATTCCCTTCATCGCACATTTATGTCACCAACTGCCAATAACACAATAAACATAGATCATTCAACCAGGTCATCTGAGATTTTTAAAATGACACGTCATAGAGTAGGCCTTTTTCTATATTTGACAGCTAAGCTCCTCCCAGGTGCTTGTAATTATTTCTGAAAAGGTCATGCACTATCAGACCAGTGAGGACTAAACCCAGGGACCCAGTTTATTCTGCTTGAGTTACCAAAAACCAGTGCTAAGTCAAAATAAAAACAGAACATTTTTAATATTAAATCAGAAAGAAACCAAACAAATCTTCACCAGAAAAATGAGAGAAGATCAGCAGGAAGAACAGAAGGAAAATAGTTGTTACATAAAAAATAAGATGTATCCCAAACTAGAATACAGAATATCCATAAAAGGGCTGCCACTAACAAAATACAGCAAGCAGTAAATAAAAGAATTAAAACCAGAGAATTACAAAACATCCCGTGACACCTTTTAATAACCACATTATCAAATAAAAATACATCTTTAATCTTTTTTTTTTCCAGACAGTAAATCACCATATATTTTATTCAGACTTTATGTTTATCATAACTAATGTCAATAGTTTAGGTATTCAAGACCAAAAAAATCATAATTATCAGATGGGTATTCTGCAAGGAAAGCTAAACAAAAACTGGGTTTCTTTTGCATAACCAAGCTAAAAAAAAAAAAAAGCCAAAACTCCTCTCGGAGACATCAGCTACAATAACGAGTGGTAGAAGCTCTGTTCCTTTTCAAATGGAAAGGGGCTTCATTCCAGGCACCTTCTGCTCATAGGACATCGGTCTCACTAATAAACATTTCATTGCTATGACAAAGAGAAAAGAGGAATGCTGGAAGACTGTTACTTAAACAAATTGGCATGTTTAAAGTGCCTGTGACATCAAATTGTCATGATAAATCCAATTACATTTGTGTAAAGGAAACATTGATACAATATTTTAAAAAGGTAATTCATGCCACTGAAATGAACGATTGTTGAGATATATGGTCATAAATATCACTAAAAAGGCATTTCCAGACTACTCCTTAGAGATTTTGTTGCGCTCTTTTATGACGTCCGAGGGGAACCCCTGCAGGTAAACTGACTGCTGCTACAATGACCAGCAACACAGACAGCAGCGAAGAATCTGATATTTCTTTAGACATATTTCAGTCACGATCAGAGAGAGACGCAGCAGAGTCAGACGAACAAATTCAGCTTTAATCAGATGGCAAACCACAAGTGCTGCGGCCTGCGGACATCGACCAGAATCTATTTTTACCGGATGCCGGAGCACGGCCAGAGTCAATATGCATTAATCATAACGCACCTCCAGGAAACAGAACCAGCACAATATTCAGATTTTCAAAATAATTCACTAAAGACGGACTACATCTCGCTATATTGATAAATACACACATACATTTATACATACATGTGTATGTGTTAGCATTTGTCAACATTAGATCAGTTATTGGGTGAACTAAGGTATTATAAACCGACCAATTAAACATTAAATGCACCAAATTAAGCAACAAATGAACTCAGGGAACAAAACACATGAAAATATCTGGATTCATAAAACAAAAAATGAAGCAGTTTAACTTCCACAGAATGAGCTGTTTTGGACTTGCTACCTCATTTATCACTGGCTTTTATTGCACAATCTGTGTATGGTTCTTGAAGCTCCTCTGGGCTATACAGTGGACTGGACCGGAGCAGATACAGTGTAAATCCATGGATACAGTAAATATACGGCACTGAGTGAAACAACCGGAGGTAAAGTGAGCAGCAGCAGACACAAGGGATGATTCAAGGTCTGAAGACACTACCTGGTGTGTCATTTTTTTTTTACTTTATAGTAGAAACTTTAGAGAAACTAATTTAAATATGTCGTATGTGCCTGTAATTTCTTGTTTTAATAATAGTTGCAATAACTGCCAATATCTTAATGTACTTTTACAACAAGGAAGTATTCTTACCTGCTGAGCCTTGATCCATTTAGCAACAGCAGCAACATGCTTTTCTTTGGCGATCTTTTCACATCAGATGGTCTGAACAGCAAGGTTTTAGACTTTAGAACATTTAAGGATTGCTAAACAAGACTGCAGTAAAATAACAATTTTATTATTGATCATTTAGAAATATTGTCATATAAAATATTTGGTGTTTTGATCACCTTTTTTTAATACTAAGGTGACTTGGAAATCAGAAATGGCCACATTTAGAACTTTTTAAGCAAGGCTTCAATTCATTTTGTTGATAAGAATGAGTGTTTTTTAACTATGTGGTTCACGAGTGGTACTTAAATGCACCATCCTGGACCATCTGCTTGTTTTGCCACAGAAGGCCTTGTAGGTGCGCAAACAGGGAGAACCTGGTCTGAAACGGAGGGCTATGAAATAAAACTTAACCAGAAGACAAAACCACTGATTTTTAACCAATTATCACTAAATGAGCTCAAACACTAAGCTATTTCCTCAAGTAAACTTATCACAAGGACAAAATAACGGTTATTACCCCAACCAGAAAATTGTTCCATAATCATGAGATAAGGATTGAAAACTTTTTATAGCAGAGACAGCTGACCATTTTTTAAGCATTATATCTTTGAGATAAATGTCTTGTGTTGAGCTCATACAACTAAAAACGTGTCTTCTATAAATGACAGCTTATTAGCTACAATATAAGAATTTATTTAGTTTTTTTAATATCCATTATTCTTCAGTGTATGTGGTTCTTTCTCATTTTTGCGCTTGCTTTTGCAACAGCTCCAGGGGTCTGGTGGTTTTCTTGGTGCTGAACCAGTAGCTCCTTGCTCATTTAACAACATTCATCAGTCGTGTATGCATTGCCCTCGCTAATTCAAATGTATAAAACAAAACAAACACTGTTTGCATCCTCTTGAATTGAAAATGTTAGATAAGAGTGCTTCTGAAGACAAAACATGCCTCATGTTCACAGCTGGAGTACAATTCTGTCCCACTGCTGTATGGGATGGTGCTGGAGGTGACGGTGAAGAGCAAGAAGACCAAGAAGACATTTGTGGCTGCGACCAATATTAAACTGGAGGACGAACTGCTGGATAGGGAGCTGTGGTTTCCCCTGAGGAACTGTGTAATTTGACCCTGAGGTCTGCACTGTGAGCCTGCTGTCAGCAGGGGGTGCCAACACACTTATTGTATTTTGTCTTTTGTTTTGATGCTCAATGTTTTTTTGCCAAGGTAGAGAAATACAGTGAGGATATTCATGTCATTTATTCGTGTCTATAATAGGCATGTTAACCTCACTCCAGAGTTAAAAGCACTGGCAGGGTCTGGGATTTTTAGCCGAAGTTACAAAGTAAAAACAAAAACGACGTGTACAGTCAAATTGACCAAATGAACTTTTGTTATTTTTTTTGTTCAGATCAGATGAACATTAAAAAGATTTTATGAAGAAAAGGGCGTACTGCTCGTCACACTTTTGCTGTTAGTCCAGCTTTGTTTTCAGAGCTGTGACTCAAAATAGTATCTTTGTGTTGATGTGACAGATCAAGCAGGAAGGGATGTTTGGATCCGCCTGCTTCTTACCTGCACAGACATGTTTGTCCCTCCAAGCTGCATGTCCTTGACCAGTGGAATTGGAGGCGAGAGACGAGCGGGTGAGGGAAAGGGGATGAGACTGTGTGAGCTGGATGACAACTCAGCATCTCAGGCCTGAGGGTATTTAACAACCCCCCCACTCCCACTCCATCCACCGTCTTATCCATCAATAGCATTTAAATGCAGTCAACCACATGCGTGTATGGCAGACAAAACACAAACACTCCAGTTGACATGCGCACTCACTCTCTAGGCCAATCTGGGTCTTGATGTTATCTTGTTGCAACTCCTGTCCTGACAGGCCTGCTGACATAAACTTTCCTTTTACCTCATTTAAAGGATTTAGTGATGAGCAGAGATGGAAAAAGACTTCCGTGCACTGGATTCGGCTTAATAATATATACCTCGTTGGAGACTGTAATATTCTCCGACGAGTTCCTCTAAAGGAAATGGAACTGGGAGCAAATGCTGGTTGCTGTTTTGTGATGACTGTGGTCATGGAGCGTTATTAAAATTGGTATCACTAACCACTGTCAGCCCTGAAATTTGAAAGCAACAGAACAGACACATTTGTTGGCAACCCTGGAAAAGATGTGTTAAAAGCTCTAAAATAAATGTGTCTGTTGTTGCAGTGGTACTGTCTCACACTGAAAACATTATTTAAAGTCAACCTTTCATTTTATTACATTTACTCGATGGGGGAAAAAAAACATGTTAGGAAATTATTTTTTTCTTTTTTGCCAATAGGAGGGTGCTTTATTTTTTATAGCATTTCACAAGCCTGAAGTAGAAAAGGCACAATGTCCCTAGGTCGGTAGTGTCCAAACTTTTTGCCATGGGGGCCAAAAATTTCAAGTTGAAAGTAAATGGGGGGCACAAACTTTGGATTATTATTTTTTTAATTTAAACTGCAGAAACTACATTAAACTTTTTCTCTTTATCCTGCTCAACAATAAACTAAACACAAAATTGAATGAAACAGGCAAAATAGTCTGATTTCTGATTTGTGCTCCAAAACACAAAAAAGGGTCTCGCAGGTTTGCACGGTTAAAAAGACAAGAAAAAGAAACACCATCTAATGTTTGGGGCTGGTTACCGTGTACTAGATTTTTTTTTTTTTTTTTGCATATTTTCAGCAACAACAGGATTTCGCTCACTCTTGCTTTATAGCCACGTTTGAAATAAATGGTTGAGTCCAGGTTAGCTTTTCAGTAAAAGCCGCTGGATGTGTTCTAGTTACTTTTTTTTTTTTGTCTTTTCAAAAATCTGTTTATTGCTTTTTTGTTTTAAACACGGTACAAGACATGTATCACACATGCGTACATAACAGTACATAATAACAGCAACAAAAGATGACAAAAAAAGAAAGGCATTAACAGCCGAAAACCTCAAGGTGACAAACATATGCATTGAGTGCATTGAGACAGTATATTTTAAGTTTGTTGTATCAGGGCAGCGCACTGGAATTTAATCCAAACGTTCCGAGCATCGTACATTAGAGGCATCAAACAACTTGTTCACATTAAAAGTCCTCCCCCTTGTGTCACATCAGCCATTATCAGTGATTCAATTTCTAACACTTTTCATACAGCTAAATACACTTGAATTGTTTTTATTTAGCATAAGCATAACGGAAACTTTGCCCATATAACAAAAAGAACAAAATTAGCCCGATTACGTTCGCTCACTCATTCATCATTACAAACCTTCCACACTCCAAAAAGAGCAAGACATTTTTCCACATCTTTTTAAACATAGAGTAATTTACCCTTAATCATAAAAGTAAGTTTCTCTAGGGCAAGAGAACTAGATAGCGCAGATAGCCAGGTTTTCAGCTGAGGCCTAGCAATAGATTTCCAGGACCTGGCTATACTATATTCTGCCTGTAGCAAACAGTAGATTATGGGTTTTTTTTCAACATTGTTTAGTTGATTTTCAGTGGAAGAAATCCCTAAGATACATAGTTTAGGACAACAATCCAGTTTAACACCTGTGATATGTGAAACCTTGTCCAAAACTTCCTTCCAAAATTTTTGGATCTCAGGGCATTCCCATAAGCAATGGATCAAAGTGCCCTTGGCCCCACATTTGGCGGATATATCTGGAATATTAGAGTCAAATTTGTTTAATAATGTTGGGGTAACATATGTTCTCATTAGCCATTTATATTGGATCAATTTAGTGTTAATAGATTGTGTCTGTGCTTTCAGACAGGCCATCTGCCACTCATCCACTGATATATTACTTTTTAATGTAATATATCACACCATGCCAGTCTTTTGTTATCTGAGGAGGTTTGGGAACTGTCTTTGATGGTATTGTAGAAACAGGATATTAGACCCTTCTTCATATGGTGGTTTATTGCTAGGTCCTCTAATGAAGTGAGAGTGGGTAAGGTGAGAGATTTTTGTGTAGCTAACATAAAGCTTCTAATTTGAAGAAACTTTAAAAAAATGCTTAGTGGGAATATCAAATTTGCGTTTTAAGTCATTAAAACTCATCATAGTGCCTTTATCAAATAAATCTCCAATTTGACATAGGTCTTTATCATGCCATGTTTTGAAACCCATATCTTTTCTACCTGGTTCAAATGTCATATTGCCCCTAATGAGAGAAAATTGGGATAGTGTTGGTACTTCATCCTTGAACCTGTGTGCATCAACCAAACAAAATTCGAATGGTATTTTTTACCAGTGGGTTTAATGTTTTTTTTAACAAATCTATATATTTTCTTGAATATAAGTAAGAATTTAGGGGTAGGGTCGTAGTGTTAGTATTTTTTAAGTTTATCCAAGATAAACCTATCGCTGAGAACCAACAGGAGGCACTAGAGAGCTGAGCAGCCCAATAGTACCACTTAAGATTTGGTACCCCTAGTCCTCCTCTATCAAATGGAAGATATAGTAATAATAGGCTCAGTCTGGGCCGTCTGTTATTCCAAATGAAATTATTGAAGACTGTATCTTTGCAAAAAAAAAAACATTTGGTGGATTGAGGGGGATGGCCTTGAAGAGATACAGGAATCTTGGAAGTACGTTCATTTTGAGAATATTTATACAGCCGATCAAGGAGATGGGCAACGTGGACCATCTGTTAATTGATTGCACTACTGAGTTAAGTGTTGGTGTGTACTTTGTCAAAACCAGTTCATCTATGTTTGGAGTAATCTTTATACCCAAGTAAGTAAGGCTGTCTTTTGCTACTTGGAATGTAGTGTGAATTGGTGGATTGCTTCTTTCAGATTGTTTTAGAAATCGAATAGCAGATTTAGATTCATTAAGTTTATAACCGGAAATATTGCCAAATTCCTCAATAGTTCTAAGTAGCTGGGGAATTGAGTTTTTTAATTTGGACATCATAATAATTATGTCATCGACAAACAGTCCAATTTTAGATTCAATATTATTTATTCTAATGCCCACAATATTTTGATTATTCCTTATGGCAACAGCCAATGGCTCAATTCCCAGCACAAAAAGGAGAGGTGAGAGGGGGCAGCCTTGACGCGTACCTCTAGCTAGGCTGAAGGGTTTGGATACAATATTATTGGTTATAACTGATGCTGTAGATATATTGTAAATTATTTTAACCCAGGTTGTAAAATACTTGCCAAAACCAAAGAGAGAAAGGATTTTATAAAGGTAAGCATGCTCCACCCTATCAAATGCTTTTTCTGCGTCCAGGGATAGCAGAGCTATATCTGGATATTTATATTTTGGATAAATTATGTTCAGTACTCGACGGATTCCATGGTGAGCATGCCGTCCTTTTACAAATCCATTCTGGTCAAGGTCAGAGAGGGAGGGCAGAACTTTTTCAAGACTGATTGCTTGTACATTTCCTATTATCTTGGAATTGGAGTTTATAAGTGAAATTGGTCTGTAGGATTCACATTTTGTAGCTGACTTGCCAGGTTTTGGTAGTACCGTTATAATAGCATTTCGCATTGAGGGAGGTAATTCCTTTGTTGAGTAACTTTCCACTAACATATCGTAGAGGGGTTGTACCAATTTGTTTTTAGATATTTTATATAGGTCTAAAGGTATCCCGTCTGGTCCAGGTGATTTTCCTGATTTTAGTTTATCTATGGCATTTGAAAGTTCATTTATAGATATTGGTGCATCCAGCTCTGCCTTGGCTTCTTCCCCAAGTATGGGGGTAGTTATAGAATCAAAAAAGGAGTCTAACGAAACCTGTTATCTGTCCCTTAGAGGTATATAACTTTGAGTAATAATCTTTAAAAAGATAATTTATTCTTTGTGGATCTGTAATGTTTTCATCTGCTGTTGTAATTTGATTTATTACCCTCTCATTCTGTATAGCTTTTATGCACCATGCTAAGAGTTTTCCTACCCTCTCTCCCTGGTCATAGTAAGTCTGTTTCAGTCTGAATAGTTCTGCTGAGGCTTTATTAGTGGTGAGTTTATCATATTTTGCTCTCAGCAATAGCAGTTCTTGTTGTTTTTCTTTAGAATTATTTAAACTTATCTCAAGTTCAGCCTCTTTTATTTACCCTTCGAGGTCTCCTTACTCATTTTATTTGATTTGCTTTTTGTGTAACTTATCATCTGCCCCTGTATAAATGCCTTGAAGGCTTCCAATCTAATAGATGCTGTAGTCTCTGATTTATTGAAGATGAAGTAATCATCAATATTTCTTTCTACATATTTCAAGAAACTAGGAGTTTGCAACCAGTGAGATTTGAAGCGCCAGACAGGACTATGTCTAGAAGCATTCAAGGAGGAGAATTTAAGCATGCATAATGAGTGACCCGAGATCAATATAGTATTATACATACAACTGTTAATTCTGGGTACCAAAGAATTTGAAATCAGGAAATAATCTATACGGCTGTAGCTCTTGTGGGTAGTTGAATGACAGGAATATTCTCTCTTTGTTGGATTTATTACTCTCCATATATCTTATAGATTTAGTTCAGACATGAAATGTTGTATAGCTTGTTTACTCTTAGGGTGAGACGACTCCGAGCCAGTTGATCGGTCAAGCTTAGGATCTAGAGTACAGTTAAAGTCCCCGCCAATAATCACGTCACCACGGAGAGCAGCAATAGAGAGGAACAAATTATTGTAAAAGTCCAGGTCATCTATATTAGGGCCATACAGGTTAACCAATATTAAGTTTTTGTTCATCAATGAACCTTGAATTATATTGAATCTTCCGGCAGGATCTACCATAGATTTTTAAATACATATATGTAGGGATTTGTGAATAAGTATTGCCACTCCCCTAGCAAGTGAGGAAAAGGAGCTTGTTCTAGTTCCTATTTACTATGAAATTAAATTGAAAGCAAAAAACATGGTCAAAAACATGGTTACATTTTCCATTATAAGATTTTAATTTGTCTATATTTTTTTAAAGGACTCGCATTACCGAAATTTGAACCCTAACTTTATTTTATCATTTGTATCTGCATCAACCATCTGAGTGGGCAAACCAAATGCCGTTCTTCAAATCCAAGGACTGCAAATGGCCCCCAGGCCGCAGTTTGGACACCCCTTTCCTAGATGATCCTTCACTCCAACTCCCCCGCAGGTTTCCTATAGGATTTGTATCTGACGACTGAGATAACCATAGATTAAGGTTGATGTTGTGACTATTTTCTTGTTTGGCCAGAAAAAGCTTTTGAATTATTATCCTGTTAATAGACTCAGTGACCACCAGACCCAGTTCATTCGATCTTTTTTATTTTTTTCAGTTATTTATCTCTTGATCTTTTAAAGAGGTTGCGATGCCTTGCACACTGCCCAGGAATCTATGGAAGAGAAACAGGCCTACAGCATCACAGATCCTCCATATACCTCCACAAAAGTGCTTTCAATATATTAATTCCTTGTTTCATTTTAAAACCACCCTGCTTATTGCCAAAAAAAGCTCCTTCTTGGTCTCCTTTGACATAAACAGATTGTTTAATTTACAGTCACAGCTCAGTTTGTAAACTCTACATAGTTACTTTTTTGATAATAGGACAGCAACGTTTTTTGTTTTTTTTCTTTCTACATGCCAACATGTTGTTTTGCATGTAGACGGTGTCTAATGGTTGTCACGGAGATTTAGTGAAACCTCCGTCCAGCTTGGTGCCTTTAAGAAATGGACTTCTGTGCAATTTATTATTTAAACCATGGGGAAGAAGTTCCTTTCAGCTCTGATCCACTTAAAAAGTATAGTATAAGTAAAAATATGCGTTTCAATTACATTTATGTTAAAGGGCTTGATTGAGTTAAAAGTTATACCTTCTTAGCATAGGATTTTCTTCCTCTTGAATTAACATACTCAAATTAAACTCTGAATTTAATTAGGCTATTACAAGAAATTTGTCCATGTTTACATCTTCAAGGAGATGATCATTGAAGGAAAATACTTTGCTTTACATGTGTAAGATGTTTTAAGTTGCTGTATGATGTAATATATTTCTGTAGGGATTCGTGTTGATTACCAAAGAGATGCAAGCAGGAAGCTGTCAGTTTCTGCTCTTTTCTTGTGTAACTCAGTGAGCAGGCAGTTAAAATAAATGTTTACATATTTTGTCAATAAAATAAATCTCATATCTGAGGAAATCTATTTTATTTATTAATATTTGTTGCTGTTATGGCTGCTGGATAATCCATCAATCTTTGTTGAAACAGTGTACTTCATGTGTGAGAGAGACCACCTTGAATGGCTCCTTTTAGGAATGCCAAACCAAGACGAAGAGAGAAGCCGGATCAAGACTGCATCCATCTCGGGACTGGAGAGGCACCCAGCGGTAGCCTGGAGGTGGTGGTGGGGGTCAGGAAAATGAAATAACATCATACAGACAGACAGGATCATTTCCATTTAAAACAAAAAACATCCACATAGCAGAGAGAAGCCTTCAGCTGTGCTGACATTGTGAATGTCACAGCACAATGATGGACTACTGTGTTATCTGATATAATTTCTCCACCCCCACACCCATATAAAATCACCCTTTTTGCCCTGTGGCTCACCTTTTTTCAAGCTGGTGAAGGGCAGTGTGTACTGGCCCACAAACTCGCTCCTGAAAAGGGTGGTCTGGTCACGCACACAGAAGCGGACGAGGCAGAGCTCGGGGACGCTGATGCTAAAGTTCATGTCAGTATCCCAGTGAGGACTCAGGGCTGGAGTGGTAAAGTCACCAATATTGTTAGAACAACTGGTCCAGTGACTCTGGTAATGCATTTAGAACACTGTCAGTTTAAAGAGCCAGAAACAAGATAGGCAATGTCAAAGATTGTCCTTAACATCAAATGAACACTGTCTACGAGGATCTTTGTTGACTCTATTTCAAGTTACCACCCAGTGGTGTATTTATTTCATTAACAAATGTATACTAACAATAAAACAGAGTTGAGTAATGAAGTACCGTATTTTCCGCACTATAAGGCGCACTTAAAAACCATTAAGTTTCTCAAAAAATGACAGTGCGCCTTGTAATCCGGAGCGCCTTATATATGGATCAATTGGTTAATTGGTTGATCCATACTGGCTGTACACGGCGCTCTGTCAAAATGTTTCAGTACGACTGGTAAACTACAAAGCCGCACTGCTTGCAGCATTACGGCTACCGTACTCAGGGGTGTCGCCGAAGTAATAGCGGTAAACACCTGTACTGTGCTTACTCCTAGTCCAACACCACTTGTGTGTGTATAACGACCCCAAAATTGCACCTTTCAAGAGACACGCTTACGATGCTGAGTTCAAACTCAAGGCTTTCAGCTACGCAGTCGAACATGGGAATAGAGCAGCAGCAAGAGAATTCAACAGTTAACGCTACTATATTGTGAATGTACTAACGTTTGATTTAGTGCATCAAACTGTTTCTTTTACGTGTTTACTGAATCAGGGAAAAGTTCCCTTTCACGTTTTAACTAACGTTTGATTTCAACTTCAACTTCATAGACTCCAATGCATTCCTAACGTGCGGTTGGCTCTATTCAATAGATTTCTATGTAGAGGAGACCTTACCATGAGAGTGAATGGAGTTATCAGAACGCTGGTTTGTAGTGTATTAATAAAGTTTGACTGACTGACTTATCTGACTGTTTTGTTGACATTCTCTTTAGCACAGCTCCATCTAGTGGATGCATAATGCAACCCCAGTCAAACGTTTGACTGCAGTAGCTTCTATTCTATGCGCCTTATAATCCGGTGCGCCTTATATAGGAAAAAAGTTCTAAAATAGGCCATTCATTGAAGGTGTGCCTTATAATCCGGTGCGCCTTATAGTGCGGAAAATACGGTATGTATTTCCACTGCAAGATTTTACAATATACCAAGTTTTTTTCTCTCTTTTTTTTTTTTGAAGCACACAAAAAAAAAGACTGTATTTCACTGACATCACAACAGGTAAAAATTCAAGCAGATCACATAACTTGACAGGTAAGCAACTTTTTACAGATTTTGACAGAGATTCTGAAGAATTTATATTGTATTTGGGTTTTCAGGGTTTCAGTCTTGTGTGTTTGAGTCTGGTTTTAATCCAATAACCCACTAAGCCATGAATAATGCTGCCATGATTGGTGAAGCTGAGGCAAAAAGAGATAATTGTGTTCATAATACTGTTTGGATGTTTCACTCTGATTAGTTTCTGTGTATTCTGCTTGTATGACCTTAAATAGTTATGAGATTTGCCACTAACCACTGTTAGCCAAACAACTTCTCTCTTTCTGACTGCCGAACGATGGGATTTTTTTCTTTCTTTTTCATTCAGTAATGAACTGATGGCTATGGTACAAGATGTACTGTACAGCAGATGTATGCATGGCAGGTCTAACCATTGGGCTCATTATAGGTCCACCTCTGATACAGCAGTTCAGCAGAGAACATCTTGGGTGTTTGAAAATCATATAAATGGAACGCATCGACCAGACCATATCATTTTACATCAACTTCCAGTTCTCAAAAAGCACGTCCATGAGTGGAGCAAAATTTAATTGAGAACTTTGAAGTAAACGATCCTTCGTTTTACATTACAAACTTAAAGTGAGCACAGCTCCCACTGACGTAATTTAACGGGGCTCTATTTGTGGCTTAATGAAATATTTTCATTGTGTTTTTGGGGGTAAACTTTAAATATGTGATGCAAAAAGAACATCATGTTTTCCTCCAAAGCCAGCTGGCAGATTGCTAAAAAGGTCTGTGTTTGCGTTCTCTGCAGAGATGCAGTCCAGCTGTTGCGCGCATTAGGGCGGTTTTTGCAAGGATCCAATATTGACAATTTGTTTATGTCTCTTGCTTTAAACTTTACTGTGCCAAATCAGCATTGCTTTGTATGTAAGAATATTAACTAACAGCTCATAATCATCGATACCGACACATCAAAACCGTTTTTTTATACCCTGATTTTATTGTTTAAGGGGGGAGGGGTGCAATAAAGATGATTAGAGAAGCTACAGCTGAATTTTCCTGCACTTTTCACTCAAAACATCCTGCAAGTAAGTAGTAAAACCACATACGTCTTTAATTTACATGGCTGAAGATGTTCGTAAACAGAATAAAATATTTTATTAAAGAGGAATTTGGTGGTGTTCTAACCTCTTTTGACCAAAATTATAGCCATCTGCATTTTTCTGAATTCATGGCTAGAATACTTAAAATATGTGCACTAATAAATGAATGAGAATTAGTTTGTGTTGGAGCTGTGAACTTAGTTCAGGATGTTTAGCCAGGGAACATGAATTAATTAATTTTAATCAGGCTGAACTTAATGTAGAGCTAGTTCTCTTCAAGGGTGAACTGGCACTGTCAACATGGCTCGAAATGATTGATTAAGACCTTTCATAATGAATCTGGCCATTCCATTCCTTGGACACAACTGATACGTTTTGCTGCAGCCATAAAAAAATGCCATTAAACTTTGATGAAGGAGTTTGTTTAAAAAGATGCAATTGAGGTAAAAACACAACGAGAAGGAAGAACTCTAATCGGCTGCCTTACGTTATGGCATTATAACCAGGAAGCTTGTTGGCACAGGAGGATACATTTAAAAAAAAATCTAAATTCAATTTAATGGTTTCCACAGGAAAGACTGGCAGGTATTTTTAGCCTAATGCACTGCTTTGATCAGGCAGCACCTTAGTGAGCACTTTGTATTGATATAAATTTTCAGTGTATTTTAATAAATCTTTTTCAGCTACGATGACAAAAGTACAGACAAATCAGACTAAATACAACAGAGCCAGCCATGTTGAAATTCCATTAGGTACTCACAATTGTTTTTGACAGTATGAGTGTTTCTATTGTGGGAGTCAGATGGAATCCCATGAATCTCCACTCTGACAAATGGGTCCAGAGCTTTTCCAGACTTGGGGAGTGGAAGGTTCGATCCACTTATCACCTGTGAACAGAGAAGAGGGAATCAACTTAGATTTGGTTTGGTTTACCAGAGAATAACATTGAAAATAAATTTTAGTAGCTACATAAGAACAGAAGAAAGAGGGTTGTAATTACTACAGTCTGGCGAAAAAGCAAACTTATCTGCTATCCTGTCACATTGTGCCTTCCCTTTCACTGGCTCTGATTAAAGACAAACCTGCATACATCATTTGGCACTGAGCCTTACAGTTTCCGGTCTCAAATTACGGTCTGTACCTATCACCCACTGTCTTGCTTAATATACCTGTATATAAAACCTTCATGTTATATAAATATCTTCATGTTGGTGTTTAAATCTCAGATTGGATTTGTCTCACAGCTTTGTTATAAATAAACAGATCATCACATATTAGAGGCTAATCCTTCATGAAAGAGTTGAACTCAATCTTTGTTAGAATACATTCAATACTCAATGCACCTACAGGGTCTCAAGTGATCAAATAATATAATGGTTAAAGGACTATGTGCAGGCATTGCCTGATGTGCTTTTATTTAGTTATAATTTAAAATGTTGATTTAGAAACTGAATGATACGACAAAAATAAAGTACAACAAACCAAATCCAAGCTAAGTTGCTAACTCATGCCAACATGTTAACTGTGTTCTGGCCTACAGTAACAAAGCAACCTGCACTTTCTTAGCATCTCCACAGTGCAGCAGGCTGATCCCCTCCAGGCAATGCTGCATTGATGCAGTAATTCTTCGTAAAGGAACCCCAACCAAGTTTTTTTTATTTTATTTTTATTTAAGTATTGAGATAGATTTAGACGTATTGAATCTACAGTATATAATGTACAGTACCTACATTCTGCATTATGCATATAGTATACAAATATTTTTGTATAAAAAAATCTAGTTATTAGGTTTAGGGGGCAATTACTTTTTAAATAGGGCTAGGTGGTTTTGAATAGCTTTTTTACCACAATAGATGAAATCATTGTTTAAAAACTGCCTTTTGTATTAAAAGGGTTCTTTGATATTAACTAGTCTGATGATCTGAAGTATTTAAATGTGACACAAAAATCAAGTACTAAATGTAGAGTTCAGTATATTTCTTTAGGATGGTATGTGATGAAATTACAGGAAACAGCACTAAAGTCTAAAGCCAGTGTGAAGCAGAACTTGAAAGGGAATTTAATCAATATTTGGTATTGCTCTGAGTATTTGAAAAAAAATTATATTTATTTCCTCTAATAGTCCTCCAGAGTTAAAATCAAAGCTAAACTGTTAACATCATGCTAACATTGTCAACTTTGCTCTGAAGCAAGTGCAATTTTAATGGTAATATGTTGAACTCCTTTTATTTAGGATGCCACAAGGGATAACTTTATGGAACAACTGCAGGCGTATGTACCGCGTCTTCCACCCTTTGCTATAGGGCTTCCTTCTAAGACACTTGCAATAATGAAATACAATGATTTATTAATTGGGCTGTTGGTCTAATTAGATTCCATGTCCTGTGTTTCTTCTTTCCCCTTTAATTTCTGACGGAGATAATCTCATTAAACAGACACTCTCAGGAAGTTTTACATCATTGTTACTTCACAGCACCCAACAGGGGAGCATATATCTGGAAGCATAGGGTGAAATAAGCTCTGCTATAAAAACCTTAGATTGTGAGGTACAGACACACATATAAAGAGCGTTCGCCCACAGACAACGCAGTAACACTATACCTTAATCCATAATTCCAGCATGGGGGGATTAGCACGCATTCATTGCTCCATATCTCTACCTTGAGCAGCAAGTGTGTGGCTTTGAGGTGGTGATGTCTGGAGTTGGGATCAAAGCTCCTCTCGCTGGACATGAGTACTGCTGGCTTCAGGGTGTATCCACAGCCGCCATTGTCCCGGAAACGGCCATCATTAAGGTCCATTGGCAGGCCCAGAGATTGGAAATTAAGAGCCACTGCAAAAGGCCGTGGGACAGTCTGAATGAGAATCAACAACAACAAAGCAACACTGCATGTGCCCAAAGTCTGTTTGGAAAAAGAAGGCAGGATAAGAAGATCTCTGCATCCCTCCAAGTTTCTAAAGCTCATTTTCACTCAACAGAGCAGAGATAAATTATAGAACAACTTGAAATGTTTCTGCAGCAAAGATTGCATCAGGGAGACAGTCTGTGTCTGAATAGTGGGGGGATTTCTGTACTGCTAATCTTTTTGTAAGCATGCCCACTGCATGTACAGTGTTTGTATTCACACTTTTTGAAATTACTGTCACAAACAGTGTATTTTACTTGGACTTTATGTAAAAGACAAAAATTGTAAACTGCCAGGAAAATTGTTCATGTTTAGATAAAATTCTAAGTTAGCTGAACATATTGAGAGGCTGAAATTTTGACCCATCTTTCTTTGTAAAATATCTTGAGCCCAACCAGACTGGATGACAAGTGCCTGTGAACAGCAGATTTCAAGTCTTGCCACAGTTTTACATTTGAGTCTAGGCTTTAACAGGGCCATTCTAACACATGCTTAAATCTAAAGCAGTTTGTATTAACGCTGGCTGTATGTTTAATGTAATTGTACTGTTAGATAACGTCTGCTTAAGTTTTGAATCTTTTGAAACTTTTTAAGGGTCCTGGACAGCCCTATATATAGCTCCATCTATTTTCCAATCAGCCCTGATCAGCTTTTATGTACTTGCTGAGGGAAACCTTCCCAAAGCATGATGCCACCAGAATATTTGTTTGCTTATAGGCCTAAAAACATTAGTTTGTTGTGTTCCTCGGTCTTCATAATGCTGTTTTGTCACTTATGTTCTGCAACAAAAATCTGAGGCCTTCACAGAACAGCTAGCTTTACACTGTAGATTAAATTGCACACGGTGACACTCTGACATTTAAAGACAATCAGTTGACCTGGATTGTAATTAGAAGCATGCCACACTTTTCAGATTTCTATTTTAAAAAAGGTTTTAACACCATGTATTTTCATCCTTTCACTGCAAAATGATAAACTTCTTTGTGTTGGTCTATTAGGTAAAATCCCAATAAGTCTTACTGAAATTTGTTTTTGGAGCATGATTACATCTGGGTAAGTTCAAGAGGTGTAAAAAGTTTTGTAAAGCACTTTTTTCTTTGTATCCTTGACCACACATTTGACACAAACGAAAAAAACTGTCAAATAAAAGAAAAAACACATGTAAAGCTACCAAAATGTTTGTCTGAATTAACAACTTTCTCCACTATACAGTGTGAAGTTCTGCTAATCTTCCAGTGATTGATCTGTCTGAGCTACTGCTTTTTTCATCTGTCTCTGAGATCTGCAGCTGCTGAGCTGCCCCCACAACATGTACACCGTCTGCTCAGCGGGGCTCCTTTTCAGAGAAGGCAGCATTCTGACTGAGTGATGGAGACGGGTGTGTAAAGACCGACGGAGTGACAGGAAAGCGGGCCTACAAGATGCATTCATTCAGTGAGTCATGAAAACAAAATGAATAGCTGCAGAATTGTATATAAGGTTTAATATTTTCGCTGAAAGCATAATTTAACTGAGAGAAGTTTGTTGCTGTGGGTGTAGTCAAACTAACTTCAGACCATTCAGTTGAAGAGGAGTGAAAGGAAAATATAGGGAGCTCTGACAATGACACAGCTGCTGTGTAAAGGAAATAAAGAAATACATTTATACAGGTGCAAATGAATCCAGAGAAGATGTGAAAGGAGCCATGAGAGGAGATGCTGCAGGGAAAATGATGATGATGGGTTCAGGCTGTGATCCCAAATGAAAAACAGACACTTTTCTAAATCATTTTCTTTTAAGTTTGACAACTTAACTTCTGGACTGCAAGTTCTCTCTTTCTCAGCTTATAATGAATTGCAAGATTGTTCGGTGAATATTGAAACCTTTTTGATTCCCTGTGACACTGCAAACACAAGGGATCAAAAATATTCTTTCTGTATTATATTTATTTAAAATTTTGACAAAGACATCAATAGATAACACTCCACACATTGAACAGGATTAAAATATTTAAATGTCAGCATTTGATCCATAATTAATTAAAGTTACATGTTTCTGCTTAAATAAATATTCATTGTAGAGCTTTTCTGGCTCACCGATCTGCGCACCAACGTTCCAGAACTCCTGAGGGTTGTAGTTGGACGAGGATGTTCTTGAGCCTGCTGGATAAATTCTGCTGAGGAACTTTCGATTGTGCTGAACAAAATCTGGACCTGAAAGAGAGGATGTAGGACCCAGTAAGAGAGAAACATTAACTCAAACTTATAGCGCTGTAAAGTCGTTGATCAGAACATTCACAGTTACAGACTTCACACATGTGGTTCCTTGTGATATTCTAGCTTTTAATTTGATACAGCACAATGGATGTTATCATGCAGTGATCGAGGGAAGTAATGAGGTGCATCTGTAGGGACATGGTTACAAATATAATTTTCAGTTTGGCATCAGACTTGGATTTGGTACTGATTCTTGATGGGACTGCAAGATATCTGCAGCGTCAACACACAGTTCTTTCCAAAAGGTTAACACAAGTCCTCATTTCTTAACATTTTGCTCCCATGGAGTCAGACTTTCCTGTAGTCTCTTGAGTTGGCCTTGATTTATAGACATCTATTGAAGTTTGTATTTGGACCTTTGCTTCTTTATCATTAATTTTCTGTCCAGTTTTGGTACCTGGCCATGACAGCATATTGTACTCGTACTCGTACTCGTCGTCTTCCGCTTATCCGGGACCGGGTCGCAGGGGCAGCAGACTCAACAGAGACGCCCAGACGTCCCTCTCTCCAGACACCTCCTCGAGTTCCTCCAGGGGGAGCCCAAGGCGTTCCCAGGCCAGCCGAGACACATAGTCCCTCCAGCGTGTCCTGGGCCGTCCCCTGGGCCTCTTCCCGGTGGGACGTGCCTGGAACACCTCCCGAGGAAGGCGTCCGGGAGGCATCCGGTATAGATGCCCGAGCCACCTCAACTGGCTCCTCTCGATGTGGAGGAGCAGCGGCTCTACTCCGAGCCCCTCCCGGATGGCCGAGCTCCTCACCCTATCTCTAAGGGAGTGCCCGGCCACCCTACGGAGGAAGCTCATTTCAGCCGCTTGTATCCGGGATCTCGTTCTTTCGGTCATGACCCAAAGTTCATGGCCATAGGTGAGGGTAGGAACGTAGACCGACCAGTAAATTGAGAGCTTTGCTTTTGGGCTCAGCTCTCTCTTCACCACAACGGACCGGCACAGCGCCCCCATTACTGTGGCAGCTGCACCGATCCGTCTGTCGATCTCCCGCTCCATTCTTCCCTCACTCGTAAACAAGACCCCGAGATACTTAAACTCCTCCACTTGAGGAAGGAACTCCCCTCCAACCTGAAGAGGACAAGCCACCCTTTTCCGGTCAAGTACCATGGCCTCGGACTTGGAGGAGCTGATCCTCATCCCAGCCGCTTCACACTCGGCTGCGAACCGACACAGCGCATGCTGTAGGTCTTGGCTAGAGGGGGCCAGCAGGACCATGTCATCTGCAAAAAGAAGAGACGAAATCCACTGGTCCCCAAATCAGACCCCCTCCGGCCCTTGGCTGCGTCTAGAAATCCTGTCCATAAAAGTTATGAACAGGACCGGTGACAAAGGGCAGCCCTGCCGGAGTCCAACATGCACCGGGAACAGGTCCGACTTAGTGCCGGCAATGCGGACCAAACTCCTGCTCTGCTCGTACAGGGACCGGATGGCCCCTAGTAAAGGGCCCCCGATTCCATACTCCTGGAGCACCCCCCACAGGGCATCACGAGGGACACAGTCGAATGCCTTCTCCAGGTCCACAAAACACATGTGAACCGGTTGGGCAAACTCCCATGAACCCTCGAGCACACTGTAGAGGGTATAGAGCTGTTCCAGTGTTCCACGGCCGGGACGAAAACCACACTGCTCCTCCTGAAGCCGAGGTTCGACTATCGGTCGGACTCTCCTCTCCAATACCCTGGCATAGGCCTTACCAGGGAGGCTGAGGAGTGTGATCCCCCTGTAGTTGGAACACACCCTCCGGTCCCCCTTCTTATGAAGGGGGACCACCACCCCAGTCTGCCAGTCCAGAGGCACTGTCCCCGACCGCCACGCAATGTTGAAGAGACGTGTCAACCATGACAGCCCTACAACATCCAGAGACTTGAAATACTCAGGGCAGATCTCATCCACCCCCGAAGCCTTGCCACCACGGAGCTTTTTAACCACCTCGGTGACTTCAGCCTGGGTGATGAAAGAGTCCAACCCCGAGTCCCCAGCCTCTGTTTCCACCACGGAATGCGTGATGGCAGGATTGAGGAGATCCTCGAAGTACTCCTTCCACCGCCCGATAATGTCCTCAGTCGAGGTCAGCAGTCTCCCGCCCCCACTATAAACAGTGTTGGCGAAGCACTGCTTCCCCCTCCTGAGGCGACGGACGGTTTGCCAGAATTGCTTCGAGGCCAAACGGTAGTCCTTCTCCATGGCCTCACCGAACTTCTCCCAGGCCCGAGTTTTTGCCTCTGCCACAGCCCGTGCCACAGCACACTTGGCCTCACGGTACCCATCAGCCGCCTCAGGAGTCCCACAAGCCAACCACAGCCGATAGGACTCCTTCTTCAGCTTAACAGCATCCCTTACTGCCGGTGTCCACCACCGGGTTCTGGGATTGCCGCCGCGACAGGCACCGCAGACCTTACGGCCGCAGCTACGGGCAGCAGCATCGACAATAGATGCGGAGAACATGGTCCACTCGGACTCTATGTCTCCAACATCCCCCGGGATCTGGTCAAAGCTCTCCCGGAGGTGGGAGTTGAATACATCCCTGGCCGAGGGCTCTGCCAGGCGTTCCCAGCAGACCCTCACTATGCGCTTGGGCCTGCCAAGTCTGTCCGGCTTTCTCCTCCTCCAGCGGATCCAACTCACCACCAGGTGATGATCAGTGGACAGCTCAGCCCCTCTCTTCACCCGAGTGTCCAAAACATGCGGCCAAAGGTCTGATGATACGACAACAAAGTCGATCATCGACCTCCTGCCTAGGGTGTCCTGGTGCCAAGTCCACTGATGGACACCCTTATGTTTGAACATGGTGTTCGTTATGGACAATCCGTGACTAGCACAGAAGTCCAATAACAAAACACCACTCGGATTCAGATCGGGGAGGCCATTCCTCCCGATCACGCCTCTCCAGGTGTCACTGTCGTTCCCCATGTGGGCGTTGAAGTCCCCCAGCAGAATAATGGAGTCCCCAGGAGGGGCACTATCCAGCACCCCCGACAGGGACGCCAAGAAGGCCGGGTACTCTGCACTGCCACTCGGCCCGTAGGCTGAAATGATAGTCAGAGACCTCTCCCCAACCTGAAGGCGCAGGGATACGACCCTCTCATCCACTGGGGTAAACCCCAACACGAGACGGTTGAGCTGAGGGGCAACAAGCAAACCCACACCAGCCCGCCGCCTCTCCCCGTGGGCCACTCCAGAGTAGAACAGAGTCCAACCCGTCTCAAGGAGATGGGTTCCAGAGCCCACGCTGTGCGTGGAGGCAAGCCCGACTATTTCTAGTCGATATCTCTCGACCTCCCGCACAAGCTCAGGCTCCTTCCCCCCCAGCGAGGTGACATTCCACGTCCCTAGAGCCAGCCTAAGCATCCGGGGATCGGGCCGCTGAGGCCTCCACCTTCGTCCGCCACCCAATCCTCTTTGCACCGGTCCCTCACGGTTCCCCCTGCAGGTGGTGGGCCCACTGGGGGATGGCCTCGCGTCTCTCGTTCGGGCTTGGCCCGGCCGGGTCCCGCGAGGAGCAACCCGGCCACCAGGCGTTCTCCGACGAGTCCCGACCCCAGGCCTGGCTCCAGGGTGGGACCCCGGCTCCGCCGTACCAGGCGACGTCACGTGCCTCGATATTTTGTTCTTCATGAGGGATTCTTGAACCACTCTTTGCCTGACCCATCACCTAGAGCCTGTTTGCCATGGGAGACCCTACCAGGGGCATTTAGGCCCCAGACAACATAGCCTCTAGGATCATTTGAGCACTCAAACCCCTCCACCACGTTAAGGTGGTGGTTCAAGGAGGGGCCATGACAGCATATTGTTCAATGTTTAAATGAGGAAAGTGGACAGTTGCAGTTCTAAGGTTAATTGACACTTGAAAACCTTGAAAAAGAAAGTGATATCACATATAAACTTGAAGAAATTATCTTTTCATTTTTTGTGAATTTAACAAAAACGGCAATGAATTTGCCAGGACTAAGGAATTTTATTCTGCCTGAATGATTTACAGATCAGAGGTGTTTACCACATCAAAAATGAAAATGAAAATTGTCTGGTTCTGAACTATTAGAAATACTAATCAAGGCCACATTTAACTGAATGAAAGAAAGCCTGGGTCTTTGATAGCAAACTGGAAAGAATTGTGGGATGATGCACATATATTCCATACTTTTCCAGATTCATATTCCCATAGTTTGGGGAATGGATGGATGGATGGACGGACGGACGGACGGACGGACTTTTCTACATTGTAAAGACTTGGGACTTTAGCGCAAGCAATTTATTATCCTCTGTCCTTAAAAGTGACACCTTATATACATCAAGTTTGGTTTTCCAGTTGAGGAAGTTTCTGATCCTAACCACAATGTTGGAATCCTCAGCATGATATTAAACACTCAGTGCTTTAGGAAAATCAGTTTTTCTGTGTACCTGAGGCCTTTATCAGCTTGCGAGCCTTCTTTTCTGCAATGGATGTATTCTCATAGCAGTTTTGATTATCCTTGGAGTGGCTGAAGCTGATGAACTTGACAGACCTTGCATATATCACCAGATCCGATAAAGCCTGGGCCACCTTCACCTTCTTCTTCATCTAGTCATTGCAGTTCAGTAAGAGAGGATTAAACTTCAAAAGGGTTCTGTTGTTACATGCTGCTGACTAAGCTCTGTTTAAATCTGACTGAAAAAACCTAACTTACTTTCTTTTTTGACCCTGCTTTTCTTGGAGACCAGAACTTTGCTTTGCTTTGATGACCCTCATCTTCATCCTCCTCGTCCTCGTCATATTCCTCGTCCTCATCACCATCCTCACCCTCATCTGCACTCTCTTCTGCCTCTGTTTTGTTATCTGCCTTAATTTGAGACCTTAGCTTTTTGTTCTTGATCAGGATCTTATACTTCAAGTCCTAACAGCCCCACACAAACAGTATGAGCTAACACATAAAATTATGCACACGAGCCTGAATATCTTCAATATATAATATCCTCAATATCTTTAATTCATGGTGATCTTAAAACTATCAAGCATTTGCATCAGTGTAACAACTAAACATTACTTTCGTAGAAATCACTGTGGCACTGATTTATTGCTGAGTTCATTTCAGGTGATATTTCCTATAGTGCACATAGTTTAGGGGTTATAAAGACAGAGGGAGCTGCATTTAACCATGAAGTAATACATCTGCTCGCTACAATTTACTCTGTTCACTCCAAGGTTGTTGTGCCCTAAATCATGGTTTTCTGTCACAAAAAGCTGTAATATACAAGAGAAAATATGAGAATACTAACAGATTTATGCAAACAACGTTAGTCTATAAACTATACAAATACTATTTCCATTCTTAAAAAAATTGTACATGCAGTTGAGTCTTAAATGTGAATGATAATGTAAGGTAATATAATATAAGGTATTCTATGTAGTCATTCTAAAAAAAACTAATATTAGATAACTAAAGGCTCAATACTCTTTGTGTATTTAAATGTCTGACTTATTCTGGCATTTAGCAAATTCAAATAATTTAGTTAATTATTTTGTTTAATTGAAACATCTAATTGCAAATACACAGGGAACAACAAGGCAGTCTTCATCCAGTGTAAGGAGGCTTTGTAATGAGTGCAGATGAGCAGGATTTATGTGATTGATATGTGTCAAAATCAGCTTGTCACTTTCTGAAGGAGGCCTATGGAGACGACTGAGCAAATGTCGAATTTTCTTTTTTTCTCTCTTATGATAGTTGCTAATAATTTACATGGGTAGTCATACTGCCGCCACGCTCACACAGATTCTTCAGCTCTTGAACAAACATTCACTTTTCTTTGAGTCTTACATTTGGGCTTGGGAGGTCTCCAGAGGTTGGATGATCCAGGGGGCTTTTCAACAACTTGTCCCCCAGGATAGAGATGAGGTGCTGAGCCATGACCTCCTGCTGCTCCCGGCAGCAGTGGTTCTCCAGAGACAGAATAATCGGGAAGGCGGACACCTGTCAGTAAATAACCCACCAGTGAGAGAGGACGAAAGTCTCTAAATTTAACAAATGACATAAACGTAATTGCAACTGACTGCTCTCTCGTAGGCTCTAAAGATTTAACAATGCCTGAAACACTCTATCAAAGATTGTTAGCAGTCAAATTATTTCTGTCAGAGAGGCTATTAATTGGAAAGAATGGCATCTCAGTAAGGATCCCTTGTGCTTATATAAGTACGAGTTATAAACCTTTAGCACTATATAAACACAAGTAAAAAGTCTGAGCTGTTACCTCAAAGGCGTGTTGTGCCACAGTTGCGATGACATCCTTAAAAAGTATCTTGGTGGTGAGGGTGTAGCCGTGGTAAACTACAGGCTCCATATCTGGACCATCCCAGCAGTCAATCTCCAGACAGCGGCAGCCTTTCCTCAGAGCGCTGCGTCACACACATGCACATACACAATCAGCTATGATAATCACAAACTTGACTATTTTCCTCCCATACATAAAGTCTCACTCATCTAATTCTGCATTTGATACCATAGATATTTACTACTTCTGCTGAATATATTTGAAGTTTATGGAATATAGCTTTCTGCTTAAGCATAATAATGTTGTCACTTTAAATTGTTATGGATTTGATGTATTTTCTGGCACCCTGGTCCAGACTTATCTCTATTTCCCCAGACACTTTCCAGAGGGACTGCTTCTGCATCTCTGCCAATTTATTGCTTTCCCTTATATCACCAACAAAAGCCCAATCCTGTGCCCATAAAAAGCTGCCTATAAAAAAACTGCATCTATTTTTTTCAATCCTGGGATCCAGTTAATGCAAATACTATGGGGAATAAACAAAATGGAGTATTGCCCGAGGCAAATTCTCGAATTGGCTTCAATCAGTGATCAGATTTGTGCCCTAAGACAAAGCATAGATTTAACTGGTTTAGCAAATTAACATATTCAGTACAAAACATGTATGATGATGAATGTAAACCATAGCAATATGTGTCATACTATAGGGGATCCTAGATCAGTTGCATTCATTTGCATTTGCAAAATGCTTTGAGTTTGTATTCATCACTCCTGATTTATTTTGTTAACCCTGCAGGGATTAATTCCCTGTACTCCCCATGATAATAACCATAATTTTCATTGTTTCCACCAGTGTCCTTTCAGCCCTCGTTCAAATTTATGCTCCTGTGTTCTCTACCTTTTTGTAGTTTGTGTTTTCTTTCTGCTTGATGTGACCTTGTGGTTTATCCTAAAATATTCTAGAGCTTTGCAAGAGTTTCCCCTTGATTACGCTTTATTCAAGTCTTTGTTCTCTTCAGCTTCTTACATTGTTTCATTTATACTCTCACAGTCAATAGTGTATTTAGTTATTTATTTTTACAGTGCCTTGAAAAGTATTCATACCACTTAAACATTTTATCATTTTGTCATATTGCAACCATAAACGTAAATGTTATTTGACTTGGATTTTACCTGACAGACCAACACAAAGTTCACCTTATGTGGGAAGTGAAGGAAAAAGTATAAATGGTTTTCAAGTTTTTACCTAATACAAGTCTGAAAGTCATATATGCATTAGCCATCAGCCACATTGAGTCCACACTTTGTAAAACCACCTTTTGCTGCAATTACAGCTGTATGGTTTTGGGGGTATCTCTCTACAAACCTTTGTAACATATAATTATCCTTTGATCTAAACCATTCCATTGTACCTCTGACTGTATGTTTAGGGTCATTGCTCTATTGAAAGGTAAAACTCTTGTCCCTAGTCTCAAATATTTTGCAGTCTGTATTTGGCTCCATCCATCTTCCCTGTCCACACTGAACAAAAGCAACTCTCTGATGCTTCCACCACAATGTTACACCATGGAGATTGTATGTTCACTGGGAATTGCAGTGTCCATTTTATGCCACACACAGCCCAAAAAGTAATAAATGTTCTTTGTTGGTTACACCTAACCGAAGCACCTTGTTCCACATGTTTTTGGCATTGTATGACCACGGATTGAACTCAGGAGCATGATATTGGTGGGTTGACATTAAACCATACACCCCAACTGATTTGTGTTGGGACATTTTTATTAATCATAAAGCGTAAGGACCACCTGTTCCTTGTTCTTCGTGATGCTGCTTTTCCACTCTAACAGACCTCTGAGACCTTTAAAGAACAGTTGTATTTATACTGAGATCAAATTTCATATCAGTCAAATCTATTTACTGATCAGTTTACTTCTGTTGCATTAACTTTATTTAGGGGTGTCAAAGTAAAGGGGGCTGAATATAAAACATATCTAACAAAATTTGAAAACCCTGTTTTATTCTTATTTCACTTCACTTACAATTTCTTTACATTGCAGCACTGTTTGATCTATTACATAAAGTATAAATAAAATACATAGAATGGCTAATTTATAGATGAAATGTGTTCAATGTATATTGATTCTTTGGCAAGTTAATGCAACTATAAGATCAGGTACAATAAGTGAATTTATGTTTTTTACCAGCTGAATCTCTAATGATTGTCCTCCTGCAGCTGTAGTTCTGTTTTTCTGTCAGATAAACATGTACTTATCAAGCCTGACCAGAGCTTGAAGGCTGCTGGCTGTCAGCTGTTTTTTAATCGCTCTCATTGTGCACTGGGGTATCCACAGCAGATTTGCTGTCTGCCTCAGCACATCCATAGGTCAGAGAAATGAGAAGGACAGTTCTCAGTATCCAGATACCAAATGCATAGCTCTTCAGGGACAGGGTCATCTTACAAGATAAATACTGTAGACTTCAGTACTTCCAATGTGCTGCTTTTTAGGCACTTTTTGTTTTTCGATTCTAATTAATCAAATCTCTTAATACGATGACACATCACATCACAGTAAAACAAAACATAAAAAATCTTTTTAAACATTGTACACACTCCCTACCTAACATATGCATCAAGGTGGCTCCTGCCCACTAGCTGATCCCCTGTCAGGTAGGTGTTGTGAGAAGAGGAGATGAAGTAGCTGTTGAGAGGCTGGCCCATGTCCTGGTACACCGATGTATGAGTCTGTTGGAACAGGCAGCAGTCTTTGGACTCCATGTATCTGAGGAAGCCTTCAAACGTCATGGACCTGCTTTCTATGGCTGAAAGAGGAGGAAGACGCAGGCTGAACAGTGTGCCAGAAGAGGTTCTTTAGAAAATTGCAACAGCCAACCCAATTAGAAAAACTATTTACCATGTTTACATATAAGGATGGTGCCAGTTATGTATTTTGCCACAGAGTTTTATTGATTTAAAAAAAACACTTTGTCTTTCCTTCTAGATGGGATATCAGAGTTGAAAAGATTCATATTTTTAACAATACTGAAAGCTGCATGCATACTAAAGTACTCCTGGTTTGCTAACCTAGACATGTAACCGAGCTATCACAGATAGAAGTGTATATCTTCAGGGGTTTAGGGTTGTGAAAAGTTTCTGTTGCACAGGACGTTTTTTTTTTTTTTTTTGAAAAATTAACAAATATATATTTTTAATGCATTTATTTATTGGGGGACCAATACATTAAAAAATGTTTTTAACAAAATTCTCAGTTGTAAAAGTATTGATACCTAGTGCTTTCAATACAATTGGTTGGCAATTGGTTTCTGTCAACAGGGAATGGGATTGACATTGAACCACAGCATATTTCCCTTGGTTTCTACACTACTGTGTAGAACCAAGGCAGATCTTAGACATCAGATAAGATTTACATGTGCTCATGTAATTACCAAACGACATGGTCAGTTAGATGCCAGAGACATGAAGAACACATGGAAGATCACTCATTTTAAAGTTTACCTGGAGAGTTTATCGGCATTTGCAACAAGTGCACCTTGTTAGATGCTCAGCAATGTCCCATCCCTATATTGCTTCAGTGTAATGGTGAGGAAATGACATTCCTCCAAAAAATGTTTGCTTATGTCTGAGGTCTGGCCACCATATGTTCTGTAGGTGCTCTGTACTAATATAAATAATTATCCACTTTATCCTTCACTAAATCATTTATTTTGGTTTCTCATGCACATAAAGGTGTGCTATGTAACCAGGGATAAAACACAGATAACAACAAATAGCAGTATAGCAGAACAGCAGATGTTTTTTGAGTATTTGTAGACAACTGTAAAAATTTTAAGAATGTTAACAAAACTGTACCAACAGCCAGAGCAAGTTGGGATCTTTGTCCAGAATCTCATAGGATCCAATCAGTTTAAAAGTCTTATTCGGCAGTCTCTCACAATAAATCGACTACTCTTCTTTGCATTAACAGCATCACAGATCCTCCATCATATTTAATAGTGCATGTTTACATTTTTGATGGTAGGACAAAAAGTCTCTTTGTGGCAAACAACCAGTTAGACAACATCTGATGGTTGTTGTGGAGATTCGGTAGACAATGCAATACTTGCATGTGAGCTTTGAAAGTTTAAATGTCCTTGTCCCCCTGCTTACTGCACATAAGGCAAACTAAATATGTGACCTTGTCCAGCCTAGTGTCCAGTTAAGAGAAAACAGCCTACGTTTCATGTCAGATTTACAACCCTGGTTAAAAGAAAGTTGTGGATTACTAATAAGAAGTTCCTAGAAACTCTGATCAACATAAATAAGTAAAATATGAATAAGAAATATTCTGTTTTATTAATTTAAGGGGATTTTTAGATGTTCCACTAACTGTGCCGCCAGGGATTTTGATAAACAGTTTTTTTTTTTTTTTTTTTTAACCTTCAAGTGATTAAATGTACATAGATTAAAGATTGAATTTTGGAAGTTGTCTGATGCTGTCATTGCAAAATTTTGTTTTCAAGGGTAATATGTTTTTTTTAATATATATATTTATTTTAAAAAAGTTATTTTGTACCTGCAAAGCTGTAGACTCTCTGTGGAACAGAGTAGCTGTGAGACTTGTTTTTTTTTTTAATATATTTCCTGTTTTCTAATATATGAGATGCTGTGACTCACACTGCAGCACATGGAGCTTTTAACAATATCTGTTCTACTTTTCCAGTGATGAGTCCTTTTCTTATCATTTAGACCTGTCACTTTTAGTATTCAAGTCCTAATTTACATTCAAACTGAATTACTATCATTACAAGGCTGGATCACTGCTCCTCCAGAAACACTTTTTAACCTTTGTGACGCACTGAGGAAACAAGATCACCCCTCACTCACCTGCCTTTTCAATCTCATATTTGTCAATCAGACTCTCGGCTGTGTCTATGTTTGCTGCATGTTGCATTTGAGTCTTGTGGAGAAACTTCAGCAGGGCACTTGCAGGTAAAGTAGTGAGGCCCTCTGCGTACATTTGAAACAGGCCCATTATTTCAGCTCTCCTGGATTGTGGGACCTTGCTTTTCTTCAACATTGCCTGCACATAGTAAAATAAGTATTTAATACCCCAGTTGTTGGTAGATCAAAGACATGAAGCCACACCTTCTGTCTTGTATTTAGGACTTCAAAAAAGTCCTAAATTTAGGATTATTTGTGAGGTTAAAACTTTGATAATTACAGGTAAATCTCAATAAGTTAGAATGTCATCAACAGTTTTTTTATTGGCCGTTTTGATTCTAATTATCTGAGAAACTGAATTTTAGGTTTTCATTAAGTGTAAGCATCAAACTGAACAGAATTAAACATATAAAATAAATCACACTTGTATCATGAATATAAATAATACATGAATTAAAAATTTTGAATTAATTGAGGAAAATAAACTTTTTAATTACATTCTAATTTATTTATGGAGATGCAGCATTTTTGTGATATTTGTAAGACTGATCATTCAGTGACAGATTACCTTTTCACACAAAATATTCAGGAAACTGTGAACAGTGGTGTCAGCCATGAGGTGTATCTCAGTGTTTACCTTTACGCATCTTTAGAATACTTATTTTTAAGCTCAGCAAGAAAGAGAATAAAAGAGAAGCCTGGATTTTTGCCTCTGCAGATGACATCTATGGAGGGACAAATTCTGCCTCTCCTCTCTTTGTCATTCCTCTGAAGCAGGGCGACACCAAAGTCTGTGACTTATTTTTTTTTTCATTTTTCTTTATTTTTTTGGTGTGTCACTTTCCCTCCATACCTTTCAGATCTGGGTTTCTACAGCCCTTCAAAGTGCACACATATGCCTGTATGCCACTGTTGTTGGCTGGGTGTGTCCCTGTGGGCTATTCTCTCATCTCTGCTCATCTGTCTCCACATTGTGAGCAGCACAACAAACCCAGCTCTGCTCCTGTCTTTCATTGGCCTTTCATGCTACTCCACTAACTTTAACCAATTTATGAGATTAATAACCAGCCGAGAACAGCCATCAAACTAAATAAAGTGTTGATGAAATATGAATGATTATTACAGTGGCTTTTATAGTAACTGAGCTTTTGTCATCTAGCTTGGGTGCAACTTGGAATTTGATTTATTTCCCTAAAACTTTGTAAGAAAACATGAAGACAACAGCCTACCTTGGACAAGGATGGTCGCTGAGTTCCTGCTGTGAAAATATATAGAAATATTTATTTTTTTTAAATGTACTGTAACCCTGTGTATGGAAATAATGTACAGTTTCTCTGTAGGTACACAAAGTTGTTGCCATGGTGACAAAACATTCCTGTTCTTGTTCATTGTGTCTACCTCCAGTTGTGGTACAGGTGAGCAGCATGTAAGTTTATTAATTTTAAAAAAAAGTCTCTGTTTTCATGTTTCAGTGAAACCTCTTAGTTAGACTTTTATTGCTTAGTTTTCTTAAAATCTTTCTGGGGTTGGTAGGACATTCTTAAAGACAATCAATGTAACAGATTTGAGGTACTGATGTTTTGAAATAGTTATAGTTGAGAACCAGGTTCTCTGATCTCTAAAATGTTTTGAGTTAAAGAAAAACTGTCCAAAGTTTAAAGAAAATCAATTTTCTATTTATGTTTTAAATATATTCTCTGAGACAGAAAAAAATAAGAAATGCCTTGTCTTAATTGAACAGAGGCATTAGTATCTCTTTTGAAGGAGCTAAATGCTACTCCTGCCGAGCCCTCTAAAAATGTAACTAACTGATACAGCTGGACATAGATTTTTATCCTAAATTATTTCAGGGGGGCTGTTTGCACAGTTTAAAAGCTGTATATTTTTGGACTCTCGTACAACAACAGAGAGTCTTCAGTCAGAGGCTTCTTCAGGTCTGTTGTAAGACAGACCCCTACAGGAGATTCTTCTGCATCAGCATCTACAACTGCTCTTTGAAGAAACCTTTATAATATGAGCTACAACAATATTTAATTTCCCTTTGGGATTAATAAAGTATATTTGAATTTAGGTTTTCTGTCTATTATATCTGATGAAAACTCTTTATTGGAATGCTAGAAAGGGAACTTTAACCTACATCTGACAGGAAAAATTGTTTCTGAGACTGTGGATTTATGGTTTACTGTTCTAGAATTGACTGGCAGAAGTACAGGTAGAATCATCATCTCAAAGTCACCAGAAATAAAAACTTCTTGTCATGTCATGTACAGATACAACAAAAACATTTACAATATCAAGTCTAACATTTTTTGTTTCTCATGTCAGAAAGTAAAACTCATATTGTATAGATTCACAGAGTAAAATGTTTAAAGCCTTTATTTCTTGTAGTTTTTATGATTATCATTTGTAGATTAATACAAAACCTGAAATTCAGTGTCTCAGAAAGTTAAAATATTAAATACAAATGTCAGGTTCTTAAGTCTGCTCCTTTCTATGTACTTAATATGTTTCAATTTAAGTTTTTATTTTATTTATTGTTTTATTTTTTAACTTTCAATATTATGCTTACTTAAAATTGTAAATAATAGTAGGCATGATAAATTAAAGCACCGACATCTCCAGCATGATGCTACAGGCTGCACTCAGCTGTTGAATACATCATGCAAATAACAGTCGATATTATAAGGAGGTCCACAAATTATTTCTAGCAGTACTCATTTCATGCAATAAAGTCCAAACCCATAATAATGCCAAAAACACAGAGGATCAAAGTATTGATGCATCACATAGAAATATTCTGCGTGTGTCAATGAGGTTTCCAGAACATATCCACTGATGCTGTTCCTTTCTTCCTTGATTGTGTGATTTATCATTTGATGCATCACAGAGTAGCCATCGCCAAGTTGAAGCAGGCAGAGTTGTTTCTGTCTGCCCCAGCCTTTTAATTGTTAGGCCTTGGGCCTGTCAAAACAATCGGGAGTGCTAGTCTGATGTGATAATTCCTGGACTGTGAGCATGAAGCCCTCTGTATGGCCCCTGTCTCTGTATTGTTGTCCCTCTTTCCCCACAGACTGTTAACTTGACTAATTTAAGAGGCTCACCGTGCAAGTGTGCATGAATTTGTCTCCATTTATTTTGGTGTTTTCTGTGCAACTGTTAATATTGGAGTGTTGAAGAACAGATCAGCTGTACAGACTGCAAATTGGCTTATGTTGAGAAGTATGTGAGTGTGGGATATCTGTTATTCCACATGTGGATCTAAGGTATAGCAGCACCCCGCTGTCCTGATCACTTTGCTTCACATAATTTGATGTGGATATTATACGTCATGTTTATCATTGTAGCAAGGTAGTGTCGAAACCCTTCAGACATTTCTGATGAAAAGGTCTGAGATACAACTGGTTGTTTAAGATAGGGATTCCAATATCATCTGGCTCAGTTACTGAATCATTAAACTCTGGGAGTTCAATGATTTCAAATGATGTCAAACTAAATCTCGTACTCGTACTCGTCGTATCCGGGACCGGGTCGCGGGGGCAGCAGACTCAGCAGAGACGCCCAGACGTCCCTCTCCCCAGACACCTCCTCCAGCTCCTCCGGGGGGAGCCCAAGGCGTTCCCAGGCCAGCCGAGAGACATAGTCCGTCCAGCGTGTCCTGGGCCGTCCCCTGGGCCTCCTCCCGGTGGGACGTGCCTGGAACACCTCCCGAGGAAGGCGTCCAGGAGGCATCCGGTATAGATGCCCGAGCCACCTCAACTGGCTCCTCTCGATGTGGAGGAGTAGCGGCTCTACTCCGAGCCCCTCCCGGATGGCCGAGCTCCTCACCCTATTTCTAAGGGAGTGCCCGGCCACCCTACGGAGGAAGCTCATTTCCGCCGCTTGTATTCGGGATCTCGTTCTTTCGGTCATGACCCAAAGACCCCTCCTTGAACCACCAACTTAACGTGGTGGAGGGGTTTGAGTGCTCGAATGATCCTAGAGGCTATATTGTCTGGAGCCAGGCCTGGGGTCGGGATTCGTCGGAGAGCGCCTGGTGGCTGGGTTGCTCCTCGCGGGACCCGGCCGGGCAAAGCCCGAACGAGAGACACGAGACCATCCCCCAGTGGGCCCACCACCTGCAAGGGGAACCGTGAGGGACTGGTGCAAAGAGGATTGGGCGGCGGTCGAAGGTGGAGACCTCGGCGGCCCGATCCCCGGATGCTTAGGCTGGCTCTAGGGACGTGGAATGTCAAACTAAATCTGCTGTCACAATATTTTATCATGTTGACATATGAAAAATGTTTTAATGAAGTTTTGCCATTATTGACATGGCCCAGATTTGTATGATGGATTTTTTACCATACTTAATGATCCCCTGAACATCTGGTGATAAAGGTTTAGAACACTGTGCACAGTTCATGAGTGCCCCCCAGGTGATCAAATTGGTATAAGTTGAATTAAAAAGAAAATAGCTCAGACTGCCTTGCTGATGGAGCTACTTCAAGCATTTGGCATGTCAAGGTAAGTGAATCGTCATTAATGCAGACAGAACATCTGCAGAACGTAGTATGAGATTAAGTAACGTTACTCAAAATCTGCAGAGCGGACCAGACAGTAGCACTCAAGGAATTCTGTATTAATGATGCTCATGGGTGCTATTTGACATGTCTAAACTGCAACGCTAATGTCCTGTAAAATTGTTCAGTCGAAGAATTCCATGGAAGACTGAGATGGATTGTTGACAATGCTGAAGCGTTATTTACTCAAAACTTCATCAAATGCCATTCAAATACAACCCAGTCATGCAATAGCTTGATGGGAGTATAGCAACAGCAAATGTATAGCAAGTTTAAACAATCACAACTTGGGTATTTAGGATAGTCATGTTTCACTCAATGCAGTTCCATGACAAGAAACAAAGGGAAATAAACATTTTAAGTGCACATGATTTTCTAGTCCCAGTGGGCCATTCAGCAGGGGGAAATTTGACCTCCTGCATATAATACTCGGCTGATTTTCAGATGTGTATGCAGTAGGTGTAAGGCAGACAATCCTGATTTTTTAAACATGAAATGCTGCAGTTGGAGAGATTTACTGTGATGAAGTAAAAAATTTAAAAATACAGTACAAGGAAATCTATTCAATTTCACCTCATCCTTCAAAGTTTGTAGTGAAAAAATTTTAGACCTGAAAAGTAAAACAGGAATAGAATAAAATAAAATAGGGACGATTTATTTGACCCTCAGAGTGGAAATTGAATTGTGATACTCATAAAGAGATACAGAAAACCGAGAGGAATATAGATTTGTAAGTAGCAAGAACCTGCTGTTCCCTTTAAATACCTGAAATATTGAGAGTTTCTGTTGTCTTCTAACAACAATAAAAATAACAGGTCATTAAGGAAGCAACAGTAAGAGTAGTACTGATGCCAATAATGTAGCATTAGATGTGAAATGTGTTCCTTTCTTAGTCCACATAGCAGGTTTGGTACCTCACTGCCACCAGAAAATAAAGTTCTTGCTGGTTAGTATTCTTGTTATTTCCTGTAGTAGATATTGCTTTGGCCCTGAGCAAATGACCATCTGCCAGGGAAAAGCAACAGTGTGCATGCTTCTGAGGCACTGAAATCTGTACTCTTTGTCAGTGTCGGGGTTTGGAGTGACACCGGCAGCCAGTTTGTAACTGAAATCGGCAGGTCAATGCAGTGCACAGAAAAGATTTTCATCTGTAATCCAGCCCAGGATGGAGCCACTGATACTGATCTGGGCCCACCGGGGAATGCATAATTTCTAATACATGGATTCTGTAGGCAAGCCTGCATGCCGAGACAGGTCAGCCACACCTATATAATGCTTTAACAGAGAGTTGGTTAGACATAACTAACTTGAATTTTGAGTTTCATAAAAGCAATGATGATGGAATGCAGGTTTTGTCACAACACAGTTCAAATACAATAAGTAACCATGAAGTTCCTTGTGTTTACTTTTAAAGCATAGAATCTGAAACTGTCACATGGAGAGACTTGTATTTGAACTATGTTGTGACAAAACCTGAGTAAAACAATTTTCCTCAGTTTATAACTGTGTAATTGGTCAAGAAAAAATTATTTGACTAAAGCCACATGAACAGTGTTAAACATAATTGGTCCACTCTGTGGTGCAGCTCATGAGTACCAGAAAGCACTACAGCAAGAGTTCTAATTTAATTACATCTGTAACATATTATGGAATAATTGTCAAACTTTTGCTGACTGCTTAATTATAGCTGGTTCCAGCCAATGAGCAGTAATCCCCAGCAAATTACATATGCTCTCTCTGTCTCTATGTGCCTCCCCATCCATTTTCTGTGCCAGCTTGCCCAATAATAGACATGGGAGACTAATTGGTGTCTGTTAGTCTCGCTGGCTGCCAAGAGTTCTGCTGGAGGAGGCCATTCACGTGGCGGGGAAAATCGACCCACTTAGCACTCCATCATAGTTCATGCACCTTCTCCATTCAGGCAATTAGTTGCTGAACTGGGGCCTCGATGAAATTAGACATCAATGTATGTCTTCCACCGTCTTATGACTCTACAGCATGGAAACACTGATAATGCTAGATAAATAAATTATGTGTTTGTCTGTGGCTCGCCTCCCCTGTGGTTGTATTCTGGCAAGGAAACTAGTGCTACATTTGTCAGGGAAGGGTGTCTTAACCAACATTAATCATATTATAGAAAGATGGAGAATTCTGTCAAACACCCTTAGTGGAAGGACTGTCTGTATGTCCCATCAAATCTTAATGCTATGAAACAGTGAGCTGAATTTGGTATCTAAGAACCCTTTAGAGTAAAA
Organism: Girardinichthys multiradiatus; assembly: GCF_021462225.1. Classification (NCBI taxonomy): domain Eukaryota; kingdom Metazoa; phylum Chordata; class Actinopteri; order Cyprinodontiformes; family Goodeidae; genus Girardinichthys; species Girardinichthys multiradiatus. The sequence continues at coordinate 21,877,494 of NC_061795.1, read as the reverse complement.
GCTCTAAAAAATGTTCCCTGAAGTGTGCAAGTACAATAGCTTGAAAACATATTTACCCTCTTAACGATTTCTTTTGTTTTTGCCTGTGCTCTCACATTTAAAAAGATAATCTGAGTAAACACAAAAGTAGTTTTCAAATAATGATTTCATTTATTAAGGGAGAAAAGCTACTCAAACCAAACTTGTCATTTGTAAATAAAAAATAATTATGCCCTGTTAATGAATTAATCTTAACTAAGCGCTACAGGAGATCCTTCCTGCCCACAGCCATCAGCATCTACAACGGCTCTTTGAGGAAACCCTCATAATGAGCTACAACAACATTTAATTTCCCTTTCGGATTAATAAAGTATTTTTGAATTGAATTGAATTGAATTGAAATACCTTTTTTTTTTAAAGCTGACTTCAGTTTTGCAAGCTACACATAGACCTCGTCACTTAGAGGCCTGCCAGAAAATACACCCTTATAATTCCCCTAGTATGGCTGAAGGGCATTCTGATGCTGCTTGGAGTGCATCTACATTTACATCTACATCTACATCAAGGGTCAGTGATCGGTATGAAGAGTATATTCTTCCAAGAAGGTCATATTTCAAGGAGTCAATGGCCCAATTTATTGTCTGTTCTTTTTCCACTGTAGGAGTACCTTTTCTCCCATTCAAACAGCTGGGGCGTGGTGCTGGTGCAGTGGTAGAGTGTACGACCAATGTACATAGAGGCTTTGGCCCATGACACGGTGGTCCTCTGGTTCAAGTCCCAGCCACAATGACCAGTGCTGCATGTCTTCCCCACTCTTCACCTCTCTTCCTGTCAGCCTAATTTCAAAGAAATGTCACAAAATAAAAGCCAATAGTACTGCAAAAGAAATTGTTTACAAATAAAACAAACAAAAAACAAAGTTTCTTACTAAAAATGATTTATTTTTTCTTTACCAGTTTTTCTCTAAGCCGGTACAGTTCCAAGGCCAACATTTGAAGCATCCACTTGTAGAACAAATGGCTGGGAAACATCAAGACTTTGCAGAACAAGAACTTTACAAATCTATTTCTTAAAAGATTAATAGACATGTTCACAGTCTTAATCCCAAGTTACATCAGAGGTGATTTTTTTTGGTTTGTTTAGAGATAGGGACTGCCAAAGTTGAAAAATGGGCACTAAAGTTTCAACACCACCCATCTAAACCAAAAAATGACCTCACTTGTATCTTTATTCTGGGTCTAGCGATTTCTTGTATTATCATACACACCGAGCTGTGTGCAGGTTGGTATGTGTATAGCCCCTTTTCCGCCAGCCCCAGGATTTTTTTTACCCTGGTAAAAGGAATCTCGGGGAATTGTGTACGTTCTTTTTCTATTGCTCAGAGAGGCCAAGGACCATTTATTTAAATCAGCCTAATGACGTTTGGGGAAGTGGAGAAGAAATCTGCAAGACACCTTCAGAACAGCAGATGACATTACTCCTTTACTCCGTTCAAAAGACAGTTAGATAATAAATGCAGTGTCAATTGTGGAGTCACAGAGGGTGATGGGGGCAGGTGGGGCTGGGTTCTGCCTGAAGTCCACAACCATCTCCACTGTCTTTAGAGCGTTGAGCTCAAGGTTGTTCTGGCTGCAACAGTCCAACACATGGTCCACCTCCCATCTGTACGCGGACTCGTCACCATCAGAGATGAGTCCGATCAGAGTGGTGTCGTCCGCAAACTTCAGAAGCTTGACACACTGGTGACTGGAGGTGCAGCTGTTGGTGTTACAGGGAGAAGAGCAGAGGAGAGAGAACACAGCCTTGGGGGGAACCGGTGCTGATGGTCAGGGAGTCAGAGACGTGCTTCCCCAGCCTCACGCGCTGCTTCCTGTCAGACAGGAAGTCAGTTATCCACCTACAGGTGGAGTCGGGCACACTCAGCTGGGAGAGCTTCTCCTGGAGCAGAGCTGGGATGATGGTGTTGAAGGCAGAGCTGAAATCCACAAACAGGATCCTGGCGTAGGTTCTTGTGGAGTCCAGGTGTCGGAGGATGAAGTGAAGGGCTAGGTTGACTGCATCATCTACAGACCTGTTGGCTCTGTAGGCAAACTGCAGGGGGTCCAGGAGGGGGTCGGTGATGTCTTTTAGGTGTTTGAGCACAAGGCGCTCAAAGGACTTCATCACCACAGAGGTCAGGACGACGGGTCTGAAGTCATTAAGCCCTGTGGTCCTTGGCTTCTTGGGAACAGGGACGATGGTGGAGGACTTGAAGCAGGCTGGCACATGACATGTCTCTAATGAGGTGTTAAAAATGTCTGTGAAGACTGGAGACAGCTGATCAGCACAGTGCTTCAGGCTGGCTGGTGAGACAAAATCCGGTCCAGCAGCTTTCCGGGGGTTCTGTCTCCTGAAGAGTTTGTTGACGTCCCTCTCCTGGATGGAAAGAGCCGTCCCCGGCGTGGGTAGGGGGCTGATGGGGGGGAACTTCAGGGTGGGGGTTGGAGGTGCCAAGGCCCCTCTTGAGGTTGGGGAGGTGGGGGTGGTGGATTGTGGCTGCAGGTGTTGGGGGGTGTCGTGGGGGATGGTTGCAGGACTGTCCCTTTGTCTTTCAAAGCGGCAGTAGAACTCATTCAGGTCGTTGATGGAGTGGGGGGCTTTTGGCTTGTCGTTGGGGATCTGCCTGAGCCCTTTCCAGACAGACGCAGAGTCGTTGGCTGAGAATTGGTTTTGGAGCTTCTCAGAGTACAATCGTTAGGCCTCTTTCACTGCCTTGCCAAACTTGTACATCGTCTCTCTGTATATGTCTTTGTCCCCACTCCTGAAGGCCTCTTCCTTATCCAGTCTTAACCTTCTGAGTTTGGTTGTGAACCAGGGTTTGTCGTTGTTGTAACTCACCCTGGTGCATGATGGTACACAGCTGTCCTCACAGAAGCTGATGTAGGAAGTCACGGTCTCTGTGTACTCGTCCAGACTGTTGGTAGTAGTCCTGAACACATCCCAGTCTGTACAGCCTAAACACGCCTGGAGATTCTCCACAGCCTCACTGCTCCACTTCCTTGGCGTCCTCACAACAGGTTTGCAGAGCTTTAGTTTCTGCCTGTATGCAGGAATCAGGTGGACCATGATGTGGTCGGATTGGCCCAGTGCAGCACGTGGGACGGCGTGATAAGCGTCTCTGATGGTGGTGTAACAGTGATCCAGAATGTTGTCCTCTCTGGTCGGACATTTTATAAACTGTCTATATTTGGGGAGTTCGTGGGTCAGATTACCTTTGTTAAAGTCGCCAGCGACGATTACTAAGGAGTCCGGGTTGGTCCACTACACACTCAGTATCTGGTCGGCGAGCATGCGCTGTGCGACCTGCACGTTAGCTTGCGGCGGGATGTAAACACCGACCAGGATGAATGAAGCAAACTCACGGGGGGAATAGAAAGGCTTACAGTTTATGATGAAGGCTTCCAGGTCTGGAGAACAGTGCTGCTGAATCACTTTCACGTCGTTGCACCAACTGCTGTTGAGGTAAAAACAGATTCCTCCACCTTTCGCTTTGCTGGAGAGTTCCGTGTCTCTGTCCGCTCTGTAGAGCTGGAATCCTGCCAGCTGAAGAGCAGAGTCCGGTATTAATCCACGCAGCTACGTCTCCGTGAAGCACAAAATTGCCGATGAATAAAAGTCCCTGTTTTTCCCCAACAGCAGTTGTAGTTCCTCAATTTTGTTGGGAAGTGAGCGCACGTTAGAGAGAAATATTCCAGGTAACGGTATTCGTAGTCCACGCTGGCGAAGACGTACCAGCACCCCAGCCCGTTTCCCTCTCTTCCGGCGTTTCACTGCGTGAGCAAAGGTGAGCACACCTTTGACCAGGATGTCCAAAAATTCCAGAGGCAGAAAAGTTGGAAATAACTCCTCTGGTGTAGTAGCCCTGATGTTCATGAGTTCTTCTCTGGTGAGAGAGCTCCGGGTACCATCACAGAAGACCGTTTTAAAGCCAGTCAGTCAGTCATTTTCTACCGCTTATTCCATAGTGGGTTGCGGGGAAGCTGGTGCCTATCTCCAGCAGTCTATGGGCGAGAGACGGGTTACGCCCTGGACAGGTCGCCAATCCATTGCAGGGCAACACACAAACAACCAAGCACTCACTCACTCACCTAAGGGCAATGTAGAGAGACCAATTAACCTAACAGGCATGTCTTTGGACTGTGGGAGGAAGCCGGAGTACCCGGTGAGAACCCACACATGCACGGGGGAGAACATGCAAACTCCATGCAGAAAGACCCCCTGACGGAAATCGAACCCAGGACCTTCTTGCTACAAGGCAACAGTGCTACCAACTGCACCACCGTGCAGCCCACCGTTTTTTTGTTTGTTTTTTTTTTGTTTTTTTACCGTTTTAAAGCAGAAAACAAAATAAAACAAAACAATGCACACCAACATGCCGAGGCGACCATCTGTGGCGCCATCTTGAAGTATAACATAACATAAAGTTAATGATAAAATTGAATACATAAAAATAAACAAAATTAGGGCTGTAGAAAAAAGCAGACAGCACATGGCACCATGATCTGAAAGCTCGATTAGTTTGTTAGTCATTGACATCTAAGCGCCAAGTAGTTCTCCACCAGCTTTGTTTTAATTTTTTTTCTTCAGAAAAAAGAAATGCTTGACCTCTAAACTTTAGTGTGCATTTATCCACACAAGAACATTTTGGCTTCTGCTTTTTGTAATTAGTTGTCTGATTTTCTATGATTTTCACACAGTCCACATATGTAGTTTAACATTAGCAGTGGAGCTGTTTTCCCAACCACAGTTAAACTGAAGGGTGGAACTGGCGTTTGTGACGTCACGCTGTGATAAGTCTAGTAGCTTTCACAGCAAACCAACTGCTTTGTCACCTGTGTAGAAGTATGCTGGGGGATATCAGGACATCCATCTAGATTCAAAGACGTTCTTATGGAATCAGTCAAAAACAGAAACAGCAATTCCTTCCTTCTTGTGTGTACATGCTGCATGTGTAGCTTTTAATGATCCATTCTGTTGTCCAGGAAATGATTACTGGGAAAAAGCAGTGTTTTAGTTAACTTATGCAGATCAGCTCTACACTATCTCTCAGCTAATGGCTCTGCTGCCCAGCCTCCAACTTATAGCATACCATACTCTTTGTTTCTTCACTCAATCAGTTGGCTGTCTCCTCACCAGTTGGTCTTGTAACTTATCTTTCATGACAAGCAAATTATGTGCTAATTTTGCATTATAATCGAAATGAAAGGGTATGATCTGTTTTCTAACATTCATAAAAATATCACCATCAAGTCCCCAGAAACTGACAATTAACAAAACAAATAATTTATTTTGATCAATGTAGCTTACACTTTTAACTCCAGAAAAAGCTCATGCCTTTTTTCTGCAGAGCTGCATTGTTTTGCAGGGCATTACACCATAACATTGAGTGACAAATATATTCAATAGATAAAGATTAGAACAATAACAGGAATAGCATAGAAAGCAAAGAGCAGTTGCCCTAAAGATTACAGAGAGGGAAGACTAAAGAGGCAGCATTTTTCCTCAGCAATACTGAAGATTTTATTTCTGGGAGCATTTCAAACTGCATCTCTTTGTCAGTGCAGATAATGTTTTCTGTAACAAATATCCCTGCATCTGTTGCACTAAAGCTTTCTGCTATTTTATTCTGCTGTCTTGTTGTATAATCCTTGAACTGCATTTCTTCAAAGGTGTTATACGTGCAAAATAAACCTGCCTAGTAAAGGCTATGTAAGAAACAGAATAAGTTGATCTCTCCAGATTTTGAACAGACCTGAGTTTACTGAACTAAGTGGAGGTATCTTTCTCTGTCTTCACTCGTAGGCACATTCCCCATTGGCATTAAATGTCATTAAATATTGGTTTGCTAGTGTATAACTTGTGAAAATACTGTGTGACTCACTGAAACCACCTGAAAAGATTGCCAAATAACTTACTATTTCATTATGGCACTCACTAGCCACACCACAAAGTCCCTTTTTGTCCATTATAATTTATTTTTTGTAGAAATAAAGACCAGGTCTTACAATAATTTTTCAGTAACATTGTGGTAAAACAATTAAACTGAGTGAGTAAAAGTAGGAGGATTTCAATTCAAAGGCAAAAAAATTTGTGCAATAATTTAGCTGAATCAGTATTCTGTGCTTTACGTGTAAAGTTAAAACCTATTTGCACCCACAGTAGCAAGACATGCCTGAACATCTTCCTGCACCACCACTACACTTTACTTTAGGCCATTTCAAACTTCTATTCATACGTTCTGGAATCATAGCCAAGCTACAACTTTCAGATAACCCGAGGGTCCTAATCCTAATTAGTTGACATCTCTGTTGCCAGTTTTAATTCGTTCATTAAACATGTTAAGATTTATTATCAGCCTGGGAGATGACACCCAGGCTGAAATGTTACCATATAAATCAAATAAAGTCTTACAATTGGAAATTGTATTCATCGTTGATCCTGCCAATTCTATTGGGGGCAGTGAAGTGTAAGATGTGCATATATGTTTTAAGCTTTAATGTTTTGACTATTAAATTGTGTACTTTAAAATAAATGACTTTCTCTTTGGATATAACCACAATCAAAAAATGAAGTCCTCCATTTAAGTATGACAGAATGACTGAGTGGACTGAAATTAGGTCTCCTGTTCTGACCCAAGTTCTGAACTCTCAGGAGGCTTTGTAATTAATGGGCTGCTTGGAAACATCCAGGTGGGACGTAAAGTAAGGTAAAAAGTCTTCATTGGAACAGAAATAGGTGAACGTTTAGTGCTGTCATAGTGAAATTAGTGGGATCAATTTATCCTGATTTGAGAAGGTGACAAGAGCTGTGTTGGAGATGTTCAATAATTTATTTATTTATTTTAGCTTTATTTATTATATGAGTGTTCAAAGTTATGTGTTGCATAAATACACAATGTCAGAATGTACTGAAGTACTGTACATGTTTAAATGTGAGGTGATAAAAAGCTAAACTGGTTTGTTTCTGGTTGAGAACTATTTCTTATCATTTAGCATTGAAATACAACAATATGTTAAAGTTGTGCTTACCTGCTACACATTTTGTCATGTTTGTGCTGTTTTCACCTAGACAAGAATTGACTGCAGCACTAACTATATCAAAATTGTCAGTTAAAAAATTCTAAATGAATATTGTTATTACACATTTGAAAAAATATACTGTTTTCAATGTGGTTCACTTCTTTCATATGTGAGTAATATTTGATTTACAAGTTTTCAGTGGTTGCAAATATGGTTTTACTACAAATGTGTTATTTATTTATCAAATCATTAGCAAGAAGCAAGCCAATTTACACTTGATACCTCCAGAGGATTGCTTATCTTCTCGGTCAAGTGTGGGTATCAAGAGCAGTGAGACTCTATCTAAATGGTCAAATTAATCATTGGCATGCAGAGACTAACTGTATGCTACTGGAAAGATTCTAGCCAAATAATAAATCCAAGAAGTCAGTATTACAGATGTTTATATTGCAATGTCAAATGCGATTAAATATATTGTCCAGTTCTAATTGTAATGCACACCTTCTGTATGCTTAGTTTATGGTATCATTTGTTGATTAATCATCCATCCTTGCATCTGGAAGACATCTGAACATCACAGGCTCTTTACTTGGGTTGAGGTTTTGCCATCTGGTGTTATTTTGTATATATGGTTGACTCTTGTGTTTTATCTTTCATGCAACTCTGAGGTTTTACTACATTCTGTTTGGTTGCTGTTTTCCTAAACTCAGTGTTTCTCTGGTATTGACTGTGTTCTCCTCATGTCTTACTCCTCTCAACAGTCCATATAGCCCCTGTCTCTCTTGTTTGCTCTCTGCCAGTCCTCTTTGGGCTCCCTGTGTTCTCCTGAATTTATTTGGATACTTTATGTCCTACTTATCTAAGTCTATGGATTTTACTTACTCCAGAGCAGTTCTGGGAATGTTACTTTAAAAACGTAAGTAGTTATAGTTACTACTTACTTCTCCCAAAAAGTAACTGAGTTACTAACTCAGTTACTTTTTGGTAAATTACAAAAAATAACTGAATATTTAACTTCATAAATTACTTAATGACTTAATTTAGTTACATTTACGTATACAAAAATAATGAAATAAATAGCCATTTTAAAGCAAACATACACTATATTACCAAAATCATTTGTCTGTCACTTTTACATGTACCTGAACTTTGATGACATCCTATTCCTAATCTATAAAGTCCAATTTATTGATGGACCCACCACTGAGAGCAATAACAACTTTAACGATTCTGTAAACATCTTCCACAAGGTTTAGGAGTGTGTCCATAGTTAGGAAACCAGAATTTCCTCCAAACTTTATAAACCTGTAGCCATACAAGTGATTGGAACACCGGAATTTATTGACTTGGTGGTGTGACCCAATACGTTTGGCAATATAGCATAGATTGGGTCAGCTGCAGATGTTCATCAGTTTTAAACACATTAGGCATGGGTCACTTAAACAAGACAGGGGATCACTTGAAAGTAGAACTGCTATTGGCAAGTTTTTTTTTTTTGCCAAAATCCCTGTGTTCAAGTCAGATAACACATCAAGATCATTTTGATTTGATTTTCCTAAAACCACAGAATGCCAGTCTCTGGAGCATTAGTTTCTGAAGTCAGATTATCCAGACATTGTAATGTTTATACTATGTTTCCACATTGAATTCCAACAGCCAGAACCTAAACAAAGTATTCATTTTTGGGGACTTTTAGAAGAACCTCTGCAGAAACCCCTCAACTATCTCTACTATGCCTGCCAGTTACTTGATTCCTCTGTGTTTTGGTCTTCTTTAACAAGCAAAATCATGACAGAAGCCTTAAAAATCTCCAAAGGGGGGCATCCTGATCAGATGCCCAAATCACCTCAGCTAACTTATTTCTATGTGGAAGAGCAGAGGCTCAGCCGCTTGTATGTTGTTCTTTGGATAATGATCATAATGATCATTATCCATAGGTTAGAGTCATTACATGGATGTGGATGTAACAGTAATTAGAGAGCTTTGCTTTAAGGCTCAGCTGTTCTTTTATCATGACAAACAAAGCAGCATCTGGATTACAGAATCTGAGGCCTGAATCTATCTGTCAAAGAGCTGCTCCATCATCCTACCATCACTCATGAACACAACCCCAAAATGCTTGAACTCCTCCTTCTGAGGTTGAAACTCACACTGGACAGAGTAGGACATTATTCCAGTTTTGAACCATGGTCTCAGATTTAGACCAGCTAAACCTAACTCTTTGTTGATTATTGTTAAAATCTTAGGCACTATTACAAGATTGCTCATTCACTATATACTGGGTCATTGTATAGTGAAAATAGTTTGAACACAGCTTCGGTCCTCATGGTAGCAAAAGACTTGTTTAATTTGTAGTTTTTTTACTTCATTACCTAACATCCTACATACATAGGAAAGACATGTGTAATAATGTGTTATAATTTTGTCAGCACAGCTAAGAAATCAGAGGCTTTGTAGCTTTATAGCTGTACTTCTTGTATCCTCATTAAAAACGTCACATTCTAACAAATTTAACAACAAAGCATAAATCTCTAGAGTGCATCTTCAGTTATTACCGAGAAGCTTCATGGTTTCCCTCTACGTCTTCAAGGAGCTAGCTCTAACTTGCAGGGCAATGGCAGTCATCTGGAAAATCTTGGTGTTTTGCACTGCTGTCTCACATTTTTAAGTCTTTTCCCTCAACATCTACCTCTTTGAAAATGATTGGGTCCTCTGTGTGACACAAGTTGGCATTTCCAAACAGTCGGATTTTAGCAGGATTTTTTAAAAGACTTTAATAAACTAAAAGTGGCTTACTGCTAGAACTATCATGTGATAACTGCTTTTGTTCTATATTCATCTTGTATTTATTCACAGTTAATCTACTGTATTTTTTATGATTGCAGAAGCTGTTTCTACATCTAAATTTACATTTCTTTGAATGTGCTTTTCCTTTTATGCCTCCTTAAAAGCAGAACATCTTCACATTCTGACAGGGATTTTATGCTTAGCCTGGATAACGTGTGCACAGTGCAGTGTGACTCTGAGATCCTGGTAACTTGCTCATCGCAGCTCATTAAATAAACCAAAGATGCATTAATTACATTGCACTGCAGTCATGTTCTGTAAATTAGGAAGGTGTTGAAGGAAGGAGAACACACAGGACAATCATAATACAATGTCAGAGTCTTTGCAAGTGTGGTACAATGGGATTTAGTTTCCTCTTTTCAAAAAACAGACCCCAAAAGGGTTGAAAAACCTGTGGAGGGGAAAGGGGCGGTTAGGTTGTGCCAAATCAAATAAATAAATAAAACAAAACAGGGCCTAACTGTCACCTAAACTAAGCCAGAAGAAATAAAGGAAAAGAAAGCTCTGCTATTCTAGTCTAACAAACAAGCCAAAAACATTACATGGGTGGCACTAACCTACTTACCTAGTGTGTATAACAGAGAAAAAACTACGTGATGGAAATGTACAGGGTACCCCAAACTTACCTAGCCCACAAACTACCACCACAAACCTTCAAACAATGCTGGAGAACATGTACCAAAAAGCCAGCCAGGTGAAGCCACACCCCCAGCCCTACAGGTGAGCAGTTTATGTAGAGCTGCCTGATCGGCTCCCTCAAGCCAATCAAGGCATCAACCTGCACTCTGAACCTGTGAGAGACAGGAGACACAAGGGGGGGGGGACACACACAGTCCAGCAGACATGTAACAGAAGGCATGAGCTCATTTTGTGGTCATTGCTAGTCTAGTAGTTGCATGACCCATCATATTTCACCATCCAACATGATCAACATGAAAGGAATGTAAGAAAAAGTCATTTAAATGTCATTTACAAGGAATTATTCATTAATTCATTAATAACAACTAAAAGTAATTTTTCCCGGTTCTCTAGAGTACAAATGGAATTTGTAGCAGCACAAGTGATCTTCAAAGAACCTATTATTTTTTTATCACCGCTAAACTTATAAATCATGGTGTTTACTCGTACTTGTACTCGTACTTGTACTTGTCGTCTTCCGCTTTATCCGGGACCGGGTCGCGGGGGCAGCAGACTCAGCAGAGACGCCCAGACATCCCTCTCCCCAGACACCTCTTCCAGCTCCTCCGGGGGGAGCCCAAGGCGTTCCCAGGCCAGCCGAGAGACATAGTCCCTCCAGCGTGTCCTGGGCCGTCCCCTGGGCCTCCTCCCGGTGGGACGTGCCTGAAACACCTCCCGAGGAAGGCGTCCAGGAGGCATCCGGTATAGATGCCCGAGTCACCTCAACTGGCTCCTCTCGATGTGGAGAAGCAGCGGCTCTACTCCGAGCCCCTCCCGAATGGCCGAGCTCCCTACCCTATCTCTAAGGGAGGCCACCCTACGGAGGAAGCTAATTTCAGCTGCTTGTATCTGGGATCTCGTTCTTTCGGTCATGACCCAAAGTTCATGGCCATAGGTGAGGGTAGGAACGTAGACCGACCGGTAAATCGAGAGCTTCGCTTTTCGGCTCAGCTCTCTCTTCACCACAACGGATCGGCACAGCGCCCCCATTACTGTGGCAGCCGCACCGATCCGTCTGTCGATCTCCCGCTCCATTCTTCCCCCACTCGTGAACAAGACCCCGAGATACTTAAACTCTTCCACTTGAGGGACACAGTCGAATGCTTTCTCAAAACACATGTGGACCGGTTGGGCAAACTCCCATGAACTCTCGAGTACCCTGTAGAGGGTATAGAGCTGGTCCAGTGTCCCACGGCCGGGACGAAAGCCACACTGCTCCTCCTGAAGCCGCGGTTCGACTATTGGCCGGACTCTCCTCTCCAATACCCTGGCGTAGGCCTTACCAGGGAGGCTGAGGAGTGTGATCCCCCCTGTAGTTGGAACACACCCTCCGGTCACCCTCCGGTCGCCTCTTCAACGCAATGTTGAAGAGGCGTGTCAACCATGACAGCCCTACAACATCCAAAGACTTGAGGTACTCAGGGTGGATGTCATCCAACCCCGAAGCCTTGCCACCGCGGAGCTTTTTAACCACCTCGGTGACTTCAGCCTGGGTGATGAAAGAGTCCAACCCCGAGTCCCCAGCCTCTGTTTCCACCAGGGAATGCGTGATGGCAGGATTGAGGAGATCTTCGAAGTACTCCTTCCACCGGCCGATAATGTCCCCAGTCCAGGTCAGCAGCTCCCCACCTCCACTGTAAACAGTGTTGGTGAAGCACTGCTTCCCCCTCCTGAAGCGCCGGACGGTTTGCCAGAATCGCTTCGGGGCCAACCGGTAGTCCTTCTCCATGGCCTCACCGAACTCCTCCCAGGTCCGAGTTTTTGCCTCTGCCACCGCCCGGGCCGTGGCACGCTTGGCCCCACGGTACCCGTCAGCCGCCTCAGGAGTCCCACAAGCCAACCACAGCCGATAGGACTCCTTCTTCAGCTTGACAGCGTCCCTTACTGCTGGTTTCCACCACCGGGTTCGGGGATTGCCGCCTGCAAAGTCTGTCCGGCTTTCTCCTCCTCCCGTGGATCCAGCTCACCACCAGGTGATGATCAGTGGACAGCTCAGCCCCTCTCTTCACCCGAGTGTCCAAAATATGCGGCCGAAGGTCTGATGATTTGACAACAAATCGACCATTGACCTCCTGCCTAGGGTATCCTGGTGCCAAGTGCACTGATGGACACCCTTATGTTTGAACATGGTGTTCGTTATGGACAATCCATGACTAGCACAGAAGTCCAATAACAAAACACCACTCGGATTCAGATCGGGGAGGCCATTCCTCCCGATCACGCCTCTCCAGGTGTCACTGTCGTTCCCCACGTGGGCGTTGAAGTCCCCCAGCAGAATAATGGAGTCCCCAGGAGGGGCACTATCCAGCACCCCCGACAGGGACGCCAAGAAGGCCGGGTACTCCGCACTACCACTCGGCCCGTAGGCCGAAATGATAGTCAGAGACCTCTCCCCAACCTGAAGGCGCAGGGATGCGACCCTCTCATCCACTGGGGTAAACCCCAACACGAGACGGCTGAGCTGTGGGGCAACAAGCAAACCCACACCAGCCCGCCGTCTCACCCCGCGGGCCACTCCAGAGTAGAAGAGAGTCCAACCCCTCTCAAGGAGATGGGTTCCAGAGCCCACGCTGTGCGTGGAGGCGAGCCCGACTATTTCTAGTCAATATCTCTCAACCTCCCGCACCAGCTCAAGCTCCTTCTCCCCAGTGAGGTGACATTCCACGTCCCTAGAACCAGCCTAAGCATCCGGGGATCGGGCCACCGAGGTCTCCACCTTCGTCCGCCGCCCAATCCTCTTTGCACCGGTCCCTCACGGTTCCCCCTGCAGGTGGTGGGCCCATTGGGGGATGGTCTCGCGTCTCTCGTTCGGGCTTGGCCCGGCCAGGTCCCGCGAGGAGCAACCCGCCCACCAGGCGCTCTCCGACAAGTCCCGACCCCAGGCCTGGCTCCAGGGTGAGACCTCGGCTCCACCGTACCGGGCGACGTCACGTGCCTCGATTCTATAGTCATCACGAGGGATTCTCGAAACGCTCTTTGTCTGACCCGTCACCTAGAGCCTGTTTGCCATGGGAGACCCTACCAGGGGCATTTAAGCCCCAGACAACATAGCCTCTAGGATCATTCGAGCACTCAAACCCCTCCACCACGTTAAGGTGGCGATTCAAGGAGAGGTCATGGTGTTTAGAGACAGTAAACAACTAGACAGTTCTGTGAGTATATGCCCCCTGAAAATCAGACAAGAAAATGACAATTCACACAGAGTTTGATACAACTAAGTATTTGACATTAACAATATGTCACAATAACCTGATATGTTAATAAACCCAGAGACACAGTTTAGATCTTGCAGAACCCGCTTTAGACTAAACAAAGTAAATACAAATTGGTCTTGGTAAGCCCATATGATCCACTTTAACAGCTATTCATAAAAGTTTCATTACATATTTTTAGCAAACATTTGTTCGGAGGGCAGGTTGTTTATCTAGATATCACAATAGATTGAAAAAGCGACACAGTGGTTGATTAAAAAAGGGAAGGAGCAAATACTACTAACTTGAGAAGCTGACTTCATTCAAAGATGCAGCAAGATGTTGCTAGATATGTCTATAAGTTAAGCTATAATAGTTGTTCTCTAGATCTGTTTGGGTAACAACATTCAAAGATGGGAGCAAAAAGAGACGCAGGGGAATTACTGTCCATAAAAGCTTTGAACATGTCCTACCAGAGAAAGTGGCAGTATAACTGTGCATCATTTTTGTGAGCATATACATTTCAGTGGACAAAATCTTCATAGACATGACCTGTGTGCTCCTGTCATTTTATGAATCACTAGATGCACTCTGTGTTTGCTGAGTAAAAAGTATAGGTAAGCATGTGTTATATACCCATCTCCAATCTGCTCTCCAAGCAGGAGGTCAGATGTGTGGCATCTCATCTGCTAGGCTGTATTTGAGATAAGTGGGGAATCAATATTTATTGATTGTGGGAGCTGCCACCAGAAGCTCTTCACTTTCCCCCATGGCTTAGCAAGAGTGTTGTGCTATAGAAAGCAGATGGTCCTGGTATCCGATGGTGCTCGGCAAACAGGACTTGTTTAGTGGACCAGACACAACCTCTCAGCGAGACTCAGCCGTGTCTTGAATACTTTCCAACTGACTTATCAATTTAGATTCTTATGCAGCAGACACACATCCTCTGCAGCATTCTATTATGGATGTGGATATTAAGGTTTAAAATATGCCATTTATTTCAAGAAAATGGTATAATTCAGTTTTGTCACAGGACAAAACTACATTTAAAAAACACTTTTTATAAAACACTTTTTCTGTCTAGGCTAATGTCGCTATTTTCATTAGAGTGAGTGGCTGTAAATCATTGTAAACATCTCTGCGTGATGTGCAATAAACGCCTGAATGTCGATGGACCGCCCTTACGCTTACTGGACCTTAACCAGTGAGGAAATGAGCTCAGATTTCCCACAACTCTCCCAACACTCCCACTCATTGATTCAGCAACAATTTACTGTCCCAGTTCTTATACCGCTTCTGACACGGATCATTGTTAGAACTGATTAAAGTGAATGTAGTTATATTGTTTTTCAACCCATAGGGGGAATATGACATTCCAATAAATCACTACACCTGATCCGCTTCAGAGGAAATGGGTGGCTTTCTAGGTTTGAGGAAATCAGCCACATAATAATAATAAATAAAAAAAAACACAACAAAAGTATCACAAAAACCCATTAAAGATATTATCTTACACAAAGACTCAGGAAGAGACGTGTAGTTGTTTCAGGTATATTTAAAGAGAAACCAAATGGAAAAACTACCGATGATATAATGTTATTGCAATAAGTTACTGAAAACAATTCAGAACATGAAAGTGACTTTCCTATATAACTGCCGCCTGGTTTTAAGTGTACATTTACCATAGGATGCAGCATGTCTCATTTCAAACTTATTTTATCATGTTTTATCAAGTTCTAAAAGCAAGTCTTATATTTTTTTGTGTTATAGATTAAAAAGTTCTGGAAAAGGTCATTTCAAACTGGGAACTTCAGCCAAGGAAACAAAAACCTTTCTCAGACACAAAATATTAAACCAATTTTATTTATTAAAAAAATTATTTAAACCGGCTAGGGTTGTTAAAAAGGCTGCTTAAACAAATCTTAACAAACAAACAAAAACTATTACAAAAAAAATTATTAAATAAAAAAAATTAATATAACAGAATATTTAAAAAAAACTAGTAAAAATACTCAACAACACAATGCCAAATTATAATAATTATACCATTCATTGCAGGCAAAAGCCAGAGATTGTAAATGTGTCTTAAAAGGTGTCATGGAGTGTGTTTGGGTCAGACCAGCTTGCAGGGAGATACTCTGGAGCCATAAGGTAATGTTTTGATCCATTATTTATTTAGGTGGCTTGAACAGCGCAGGATTCTCAGCCAGGAGTTCAGGAAGCAGTAAACAAAACATACAGAACTTACAGGAGCAGTACAGGAACTATATTGACAGGGATTCTTGGAACAACGCAGGAGCATGACAGGTGAATAGTAGGTAACTAGCAGGCAACGGGGAACAAATGAAACCAGTGAGCTTATATACAGGGAAGGTGAATGGTGAAACAATGGGAAGGAGAGAGGCGGTTTGAGTGAAGACAGGTGTGATGGCCAGGTGTCGGGAACTGAGGGAAATTAGGTTACTATGGAAATGGAGCTGGGAAACACAGGGACAGGTGTAGAAACTAGACTAGAGGCAATTCTAAGGGAAACTATCTGGGAGGAGCAGGAATAAGAAAACCTAAACATAAGCTAACATGAAACTCTAGAAGGAACTAAATCCAAGGACGTGGAAGGAACTACATAAATGAACAGAATTACCGAATTACAGAATATAACTGAATGACAGAAACTAAAAAGAGTACATAAATAACAAAACAAAAAAAAAAAAAGAAATGTTTCAGGTCAGGTGATTAAAGCAAATACATGGGACCCCATTGTGAATGTAGTTCAAACAAAGCGAAATAACAAAAGAAAAAAATCTGACTCACACGGATGTGCAATAAAATATTAAAATAAACTAATAAAATAATTGTATATTTCATAAAAACTAACCGAGAGGGAAATATACTAAAAAGCAAGGCTGGGGAAGAACAACTAATCAAAACAACGACAAAAAGGGAATCTAGAGGCAAGGGGAGGGCCCTTACAAACTAGCGGGGCGGAAGAACAGAAAAACTAATAAACAAGAACACAGCAAGGACCTAAACAGTAAAACAAACATGAGAGTACCAGGCAAGAAACTACTAACCAAAGAAGGGAAATAAACTGAAGAGAACTGTGTAAATAATAAACCAGAGAAAGAGCAGTTCTAAGGAATAAACAACTGAGTAAAATAATAACCAAAGGGACCTAACAACGAGGGGAGAATGAACTACTAAGTAAGGGAAATAAACATAACTACTAAACAGAAGCACATGAAAAAAGGCCTAACTGGAAAAAGTAAACAAACACAAAATCAAAATGGCAAATCCTGATAAAAGGAAGCACTTGAATGATAGTGGGATGTTGTTCCACACTTATGGGGCCACTATAGCGAAGGCACAACTTCTCCTACTAACCTAACCTGATATCAAGGCCATATAAATCTGTGTATCAGCTTTTATAGAACGAACAAAATGTGGACCAAAGATTAATCCTTGAGGAACTCCCCAACTACCATGAGCTGTTGATGAGGAAGAGAAATGTCCTATTCCAACAAATAAAGATCCAATAAAGAATAAGAAGTGAACCACTAAATGTCAACCCCCTGAATCAAGAAAATACCAGGGGCAACATAGAAGAATAGATCAACTGTTTCGAAGCTGAACTGAGACACTTTGAATCCTGATTCTGTACAAATTGATCACAGTTTTGTTAGTGCCAATTCACATCTTTAAGTAAGTTTAGGTGAAGTAATATCTGTAATAGTTTTCTTACCTGTAGTAGAAAGATGGGTATATAATTCACATATCACTATGAGTGAATACTCTTTAAAAAAAACAGCAGTGGAAGCTATAGCAAGCTATTCAGCTGTTTCAAATTACTTTCAGTGTAAATCAACTCAAACTGAAAATGTTCATATCAGTGAGATATATCATGCTATGTTAGTCGATATTAACAGTTGACAGTTTCACAAGAGAGCACTGTTACTATGGTGTGCTATTAAGTCCAGTCAAACATTACCTGTCTTCCTCTGTGGAGTTACTTTGATTGATTGTATCAGTCTGTAGGATCAGCCGTTACTCGTCAGTCTGCTGTAGCTCCACCAAAAACGAAGGAAACGTTTGCCCCAGACCGTCAGTTGTGCAAAAACATCAAAGATGGTATGTTCCTGTGCTTTTTATGTCTGTACTTGTTTGAAATGAGCTGTTGAGCCTAGCTTGTTTGCCTTCCAAAACTCTGATGGCAAACTTATTTTTCCAACAAGCTCTCAAGGATATGACATCTTCCTACTGCAAGTAAGAAAACTACTCCTGATTACTTCACAGAACCTCACTTCAAAACAACAAGCCCTTTAAAATGTCTTAATAATCTGCAAAGTGTAATTATAAGCTAAAGTGAAATAGCTAAGAGTAGATTGGCAGAGTGTCTCAAGAATATCGGAGATTGTATCTTGGTGAGATTACCAGCAAATAAAGGTAAAATAAGTAAATATAGATCAATAAAAACAACAGAATAACCAAATATTTTTAAGAAATGGATGGTAAATCCAGTGAAACTAACATGGGACCAAAAGAAGAGATATGTGCAAATGATACTGCGCTGGATGGTAAATAATATAAAAAAAACTAAACAGATTGTCATAAGAATTGTAACCAAGTGTGATTTTAGTAGTCATTTAATTTCAAAACTGTAATACCAACCATCTGAAAGGTTATCATGGTTGTTATTAACGCCTGTAATCACATAATAAGCACATTTACTATTATCTAAGGACTGAAGCAGGTCATTGCAGTTTGAATAAAATAGATTCAGCTCTGTGATAGGTCCTGCTGGGAATTTTGATCTTCACAATGACATATAGAAAACCATTTTCGTTTCATGTTTTTTTTTCTGTGGGAGCATTAGGTCTAGCTGAGAAGCAGAGCTGATTGACATTGAAACCTGGTAAAGCTACATTTCAAAAGACAAGGTGAGCTCAGCTGCAGTCACAAAATCTGGCAATGAGCTACTGAGAAAGTATATCTCTCTTAGTATCTGGTTCCTGCAGTGGAAAACACAGGATGTTTGAATTTGAAACAACCCTACCGTTTCAGTTCCTAAACAATGTGGTTTTAGTGCACAATAGACAGTTTCGTTCGTTTAAGTTAGCAGATTCGGGTATATAATTTGCTGAATGCTCACAGATGTGGGTCAGGCAGTAATGTTTAAAATTAATTTATAAAAATTAAGATTGTTAGCGAAAGGTAATAGCTTTGGTTTAGGAGATGTAAGTCTGTGAGTCTTTCCATCTCTGAATGAATGTGGACATGTTGCATTAGGGAGTATAATTAATCCCAAAGAAACAAGAATCGCCATGAGCTTTATAAGCAGACAAAACAGCTGACTAATTTTATGTAGATTTCACAATCACTTCCATTGTCTGAGTAAAGGGCTCAAGCACAAATCTCTGAAAGGCAAAGGTGTGGACTAACGGATCACCCTTTCATCCAGAACATTAGCCAACTTTGTAAGGAAGTGATGACACTTTGATAACAAGAATAGTTGTGCGATTGTTGCAGTGCGAGCATGACCTTGAATTTTAAAAATTGCAGGCCCAAAATAGCCTCCACAGGAGCAGATGTCCATGCATAAATATATGTAAAACTGTGATGTCAAAAGCTAGATGATATGTCTTCGCCTTTTTCTGGAGCATCTCACTTTGACAACTGTTTTTTGAATAATTAAAGGGCATTTATCATCATATTTAGGGCCAGAAACCCTAAAACTTCTGTTGTTAATGTATATACAATAAATGAATAGCCACTTATTGCTGACTCAGAAAAGGAATTTAGTCAGTATTTTTGCTACAAAGATAATCTATACAAGAAATGTGGGAGAGCTCTGAGGAAGTTAACACAGGTAGAGAGAATAGTTGCTACCTCATCCAACAAAAGCAGTCTCTTTGTTGGAAACACTTCCAGGATTATGAAACAACTGGAATCTTGGATATAATGGAAGATACTACTCAAATTTCAGGGATAAGGACTTATTTTGGAAGACTTTTTTGACGATGAGGGACTTTATTCAGCCGGAGTCATTGGGTAACATCAGAGTTGTCCTTGAGGAGTGCCTACCATCTGCTTTGAAGCATTATTCCAAACCCGGAACGTTTCTCTGTGTCGCTCACATGACCCTCCTTGCCCTGAGAAGACGCTCATGACCTGCTTATCTCATTGCTATGCTTTCCCATCAGACACAGGATATGTGTGTCAACAGGGGACAACAGCACGCTGAGACATCGTAAATACTGCAAATCCAAACAGATGTTGTGGTTGCACTGTTATACTGTGCAAGCTGCATTAAGTTGTGTCATTAAAAATATAAATATATTTTTTTTCTTTTAGTAATAACACTGTAGGTTGCTCAGACATTTAAAATGCAGCCTCTTCTATATTTACACAGTCCCACATATATAATCATGCTTTCAAAACACTACTCTACGCCTGCACTTGAGGTAGTCTTCAAATTAAACTGATCTATAATCTGCTACTTAAGCATAAGCACACTGCAGGGTGAAGGTGCAGCAGTGCACTCATGGAGATGAAACCTGAAGGTGCTGCACTTCAGAAGTTGTCAGGTCAGCACTAGCAATGGGCTTTAAAGAGCAGTGCACGTTGAGGAATCACACCAGCGTCAGGTTATTTTCGCTTCGCCGCTAAGTACAGCTAAAGACCCTGATCAATGTTAAGTGGCCCTTTATCTCAAATAAAAATATTCTTCATTACTGAAATGGCACAGCAGGACCTTTAGAGTAATGATACCATCTGCGATCAGCAGAGGTTCCACTCCTGTTATGTGCAGATAATTTAGTGTCTGGAGTATTTACAGTAGTCTTTTTTAAGGCACTCTGTGAGCAGACAGCAATTAATAAAGCAGATTATGGAGAAGAGGAAGCTAGAATGGGGCAAGCTAATTATCGAATAACAAAGATCCTTGTCTAAAGCAATAATGCCTAAAGACAACATGTCTAAAAGACAATGATAACTATGTTGGTTTAGTTGTTCACCAGATAAGAATCTTGAGAGGGGTAGCATGGTTCTGTTGTTGCTCTGACTCCGTGGGATTCTGAGTCCCTGCAGATATGAACACAATCCATCTTTTCAGTATTAGTGCAATACACTGATACACTGAACAAAAGCCCAACAAAAAGTAGCATTTCCATTTTATAACGACCAAACATAACATTACGACCACTTACCTAAGAGCATGTTGGTTCCGCTTTTTCTGCAAGATCAACCCTGACCTGTCAAGAAATGAACCCCGCTGAGCCTCTAAAGTTTTGCTTTAGTGTCTGGTTCCGAAATGATAGCAGTGGATCCTTTAAGTTGCAAGGAGTCAGTTGGAGTGGTCCTGACATCTAATAAGTATGCATTCTTGGTTCATCCTCTGGGGAGAGAACTGGTAAGGCTATATATATGAATTCTGATAGCCAATCCCGATTGGAGAAAAAGAGCATTTATACAACTGAAAAAGGCCACAGCCATCAGAGCTGTTTCCATTATGATTTGCAACATTGCTTATGTAGGTGGTACTTTTCAAAGCAACATCAACATGGATGGTAAGACCAAGGTTTTGTGGTAGATCATTGCCCAATGCAGGCAACATGTAAGATCTATAAAAATTACACATAACATCACTTTTTACCAGCATGCTCAGAATATTCAATGGAGCTGGAGTTGAGCATGTTAATCGCAACAAGGTCCTTAAGGTACAATACAGCATAGAGACACAAAGGCCTTGCAGAGTGCATTTGAGTGTCCCTATCCTGTATCAAGGATTTGTTTTAGACCCACTACTGGAACAGGGCTCTGCAATTTATCAGATATTCCTAACACCGTCTCTACAAACCTTCTGATGGCCTCTGCTGCCAAAAGGCAAACCACAACATCAAAAGCAGAACCATCAGACTGCTCCAGGACTACCTGCAACAAGCCGATAAACTGCTGCTATTAAGGTTATGCTCTTTAAATCTGATGTGTTTTGTGTTTGTATCTATTTGTATTTTATGTTTTTTATCTATGTTACACACATTTGATGATTGACTCCAAGGTGTATATTGTATATATTGTTTGCTATACAATGAAATGAGAATAAACTGATTTGACTTGTTTCAAGTCTCATGAAATGTACAAGGAAAATATTTGGGTTAAAAGTTATCAGAACGTATAATGGATTTAGTCTGTGAGGTCATCATAATGGTAAACAGAGAGTTGTTAAAGGGATTGGTTATTTTTTCTATGACTAACAGTGATTCAGGGAGGTGTGTTTAATGATTCAGAGGTAAACTGTGAGAAAGGCAACCCATTTAGAGCCTTTTTTCTATAATCCTAAAACTTCTACAAATCTTTTTCCATTATACAAATAAATTAAGTGTTAAATGATTTTTCCAGAGTTGCCCATTAACCTGGTTTGCTGACTTGACTCGCCATAATAGCTGTCCCGGGTTGTGGTTTATGCATGCCGATCAAATGATACTATGTGTTGAGACTGTGGAGGCACAGATGACTTTAAACTATATAGAAATGAACTTAAACTAGAGTAGGAAGTGAGATTTTACAGTTGTTACAGTTGAAACTAGATATTTACACACACTGTATGACCTCAATTCTGACAGTCACATAATCAGACTATCAGACAATGTGATGGTGCTCTTAGGCCTGCAAGCTTTGCTTCTTCCTTCAGTTGTCACAATGGTCATTATGGTCAAACACTTCAAATCTAGTTTCATCAAACGACAACAGATACTAAGGTCTTTGTCCCTGAGTGTATTTGCAAACTGTAATCAGAACTAAACAGTTTGAAGGCTGGACATTGCCATACTGTTTATTCTTACAAATAATTGTTTAAACATGTGAACATGGCACATTCAGTCATTTAGAAATTTTACCCAAGGATGAACCAGACTTGTGGAGGTCCACAATTTTCTTCTTAATACCTTCGCTCATTTCTTTAGATTTTTCCATGATGTCACACAATGAAAGTTTTGAGGTTTTGCCTCAATATATATCCACATGTTTGGCTCCAGTTAACACCTTTTAGAAGCTTACAAAGCCAAGTCCTCATCTGGGCTTTCCCAGGTTGATTAAAGGCACAGTGATCTTTGTGTATGTAAATTCTGAATTTGAAGAAATTCCTAAAAACAATTTAAATAACGTTCTTGCTTACTATTCTGGTATTAAACAAATAGAAATATTTCTGTTCTTCATAAGGTCTCAACAGTATGCTCATTTAAACTGAGCTCAGTTTAATATTACAATTCAGTTCTCAGTCTGAAAGATAGCTAGACTGAAAAAAACTTGTGATGTTGAGAGATGTGCACAGATGTTAAAGTGCCTCCAGTGTAAAGAGGAGAGACCTCACTCTGCTCAGACAAGAGGTTGCTCCTGAGCTGGCACCAGAACAAAGCCCTCTAACAGCTGCCTCATAATGTGCAACTTCTCATTACACTTTACCTCATGTCTCAAGTCTGGCCTGTGTTGCAGAGTGGAGAACCCACGCTTTTCTTAGCATTGAGCAATTACATAAGAATGTATTGCACAATCCCAAATAGACACAAAGCTCTGTGGTTAGTAGTGATTATCCTTTGTGTTCATCATGTAAACCCTGGTTTTCCTACATAAAATAAAATTTAACATTTTTAATCTGAACTTTTTACGGGCTAGTTATATTAAATCATTCCGGTAAATGTGTTTTTTTCTCTTCTTCTTCCTTATTTATTGTTATCTTCTTTCCTATTTTATTTGTGGTCTAAACACAAAGCCATTTTCGGTGAGTCATTGGTATTGCATTTTAAACAGACATCCATCTAAACACAGTGAGACATTTATATCCCAGATGTAAGTTCTTGTTTCCCTTTCCTTTCAATTTAGTTTTATTCTCTATTACTCGACAATTTGCAGTTAAAACATTTAGTGACTTGTAGAAAATATTTTTACGGCTTGAAGCTCTTGTGTATTTTACTTGGATTTTAAGTGGTAGCCCAAAACACAGTAGTGCATAATTGTAAAATGGGCTGAAAGTGATATTATCTTTTCTAATCTTTTTTTCTCAGATTAAAGATGAAAAAAATGTTTTGTATTAAACGCTTTTTATTCTGACAAACCTAAATAAAATAATATATTCAAAAGTCACCTAATTAGTACATATAGCCCAAGGTAATGTTACTACAAATACAGCTGATCTCAGAAAGCCTAAGAGGTTTGTTAGAGCACCTTAGTGAACAAACAGCATCATAAATAGCAATGACCACAAGAGACACTTCAGGTGCACAGCTGTTTTAGAGAAATAACTCCAAAGACTTGCAGCTTTAATTGCAGCAAAATGTTGTCAAGGGTATGAAAACAAATGCACAACACATATTCCAATTTTGATTTGTGCATGAATGAAAACTACTGCGTACCACATTATGTTGGTCCATCACATAAAATTCTAAATGTTTGTGGTTGTAATGTGACAAAATGTGAAAAACGCCAGGCGGTATAAATACTTTACTGAAATATTTTAGTCCCAAATACAAGTTCTGTACCTATCCCTCCTCTAGAAGGTCGAACACAGCTTCCCACTTTCTTTCAGGCCCCTACTTTAGCTAAATGGTTTTAGGTTGTTTGAGAGGTAATGATAAGCTATGGCTCAGTGCGGCATTGTTCACCCTGGAAACTGTGAGCTGAGTTTAAGGAACATTTGTGTTCCAGCCCAACAGTATGTGTTTGGTTATGTCAGTACTGTGAGCCCTGGACATAGAATGTCTTAAAGACAGACTGGGATAACAGTGAAATCCCAAATCCTCCCTGTAACTTGTGATTCTACGAAAAAAAGATCAATACATTTTCAGTAAGAACTTGGTTTGGTCATACTTTTAGAAAATGTGTGTCATAGTTGGGACAGATTTGTTTCACTTCTCTTTTCTGCTGAAATTGTGCTCGGAGTAATTTGAGTTCAGTTTTTTTCATGTGGAAAAAATGTTCTGACATTGATCAGTTTGCAAACAAATTTTTTGGAGCACAACACTACCTCTGAATTTAATATAAGGTTAAGCTAATAGGAGGTCGGAGACTCAGTATTTTCTGTCCTCATGTGGATCATTGTCCAATTACCTGGAGAAAAAACAGGCAGTTTTTTTGTACGTCACATTAGAAAGCTGGGTTATCTGCTCCGGGTAAGCAGAATACAAAGAGTCCAGTGTTTGATGGTTGACCAGGCCGGGCGTCAGCTCCCAGACAGCTTCTGCTTTCTTCAAACATACTCACCAAATGGAGGACCGAAAGGTTGGCAGGTATGTCTGTCTCTGGCAACCACCCATCGTGCCTGCTTATAACATTAAATGTGTGCCCAAAGAACAATGCAAGGCAGTGCAACAACGGGCTGGGCACAGTGGTGTTGGATGACCTGCCTTTGTAATGCAGTGAAAGGCTGATGATGCAGTTTCAGTGTACATTAACAAAAGCAAAAAAACCTGAAGGTGGAGTTTGGTAGCATGGGTGTGTTTGTAAAGTTTGGGCATAAACACATTTCAGTGCACGCAGCAAAACAAACATATAACCAGGAGAATTTTTTAGAATTGTACTTAATTTAGGAGACTATAATGGTTTTTTTTTTTTTTTATCACTGTACAACTCAAAAAGTGTCATCTCACAAAAGATTCGACTTCCTGCACATTTTTTTAAGTTTTATTAATATATAAGTTAGTCTTTGGGGAGGCAGTATTGGTCAATTTTACATTGAACTGAATGAATGAATGAATGAATGAATAAATGAATGAATGAATGAATGAAACTGCCAGTCTGTACAAGGTTGAGTGTTTTATTGAGGCCAGAACTCCCCTGGAAAGACTTAAAATTTCCAGATTTTACAAACAATTTATTTAAATTTACACAAAATGCCCAAAGTGATCAGGCATCAAATATGTAAGCTTGACATTCAATTAAAATCCAAAAACTGGAAATAATGTGGACATTAACATTTATCTGCTGTTTCCCTGTAGAGTTTATAGTAAAAAAAACAGAGTTCACCCTATGTTTCCTCTTTTCCTTTACCTGAGTAACATCTCTTCCTGAAAAATATACATGTGCACTTACAGTATACAAGACAGCTCTGTCTAGAATGTTGAACAAGACTTAGGTAGAAGTGCTGCAAGACTTAGAAGACTTAGGTGGAAGTTGACATGTTACTCAATGAGTATGACCTGTTTGGACAATGCTCATTCAGGGAATTTCAAAAATTTTATTAAAAGGAAATATATCAGTCTTTTTACTATTTTCTGTTTCCATACAAGACCTAAAAAATAGTAAAAAGTAAAATTTACTTTTCAAGATTGAGGAACCCTGTCATTGTTTGGAATCTGTACTCTTAAAACCCCGTGCCTAACTATATGATGAGAGCCCCATGTGGCTCCAGTCATAAGGCACGAGCTCCTGCCAGAATAAAGGGGTCCATCTGTTGATGGCTAATTCTGGGATTTAAGCTTTCATTAAAAATGTCTCCTGTGAAAAAGAAAACCCCGATGGGATCCTGCAGATCAATTTTGTCCTGGGGCTCTGTAACAGGTTAACCCACCCCTGCCTTTCTGTTTGATGTATCTTTGTTAAGAGCATCTCCTTTATTTTAACTAAGATATAAAGAAATAAAATAACAAAACAAGCGTTTACCATAACTAGAACCTTGCCAAAAGTTTTTACACCTTGAACCTTGTCAAAATTCAATATAGCCAATGGATACATGGGTTTAAAAGGTTTTACAAATAAAAGTATTTGAAGTGTGGTGTGCATTTGTATTTTGGTGTCTTTTAATTGCAATTATGGTTTTTGCCATTTCTTTTTCACAAAATTGCTCAAGCTTAGTCAGATTGGATGGAGATCTGTGAATATCAAGTTTCCAGTCTTGTCAATGGTTCTCAATTGGATTCAGGTTAGTACTTTGACTAAGCCATTCTAATATATGAATATGCTTTCATCTAAGGGTTGTTGTCTTTAGGGTTGTTGTTCTTTTGGAAGGGGAACCCCTGGTCCTATCGCAAATCTTCTGGAGCCTCTGACAGATTTTCTTCCAGGACTTTCCAGGTATTTATCTTCCATCAACGGTGAGCAATTGCAGAAAAAAGCTATTCCAACAGTTTGATGCTCCTACTAACATGGTAGCTTCCTGCAATTTCCATTTTTACCCAAATATTCAACTTTGGTATTGTCTGACCAAAGGATCTGCTTCCACGTTTGCTGCATGTGTCCTCAACGTGTTTTTTCCTGAAAAATGTATTAGTTTTCAAATTATTTTACTGTCATTTTATTTCTTAGGCATTGATATATGGTCCCCTCTAATATCTCCCTGTTGTATTTTTTTTACTCAATGGATTTCCCTGAGCCCATCGTCCCACTAACCCGCCGGGGAAATCGCCGGTAGTCCCATATGCCAGTCCACCCCTGGTAGTATGTCTCCCCTGGTTAGATTGTGAAAACAGTCCGTCATTGAGTGATGCTTTTATCTTGAAAGCGTGTCCGTGAACGTGACATCCTCTTAGTACTTTGGCAAACTGAAGTATTCTGTCAGTTAGAGTCAACAGGAAACAGTACACTATCCCAACTAACAGCGCTATCTACCACCAAATCCACAACGCTCCTGACTTCTTTAGCATCATGACAGAAGTTAAGTTAGCCGTTTCTGCTAGCTCCTTTTCAGAACCAGGCAGCCATAATGGTCTCAACGCCTACTTCCTAGAGGCTTGACCCTTAGCCAATAGGAGAGAAGCTAAAGTGGTGACGTTGTTCCAAAGACCGTCCCCTCCCTCTCAGTCCCGCCCTGTTCATATTTACATTTCCAGCTGCATGTTGAGGAGGAAAAAAGAAAGAGGGATATAAATGGGCTCAGGTGTATCCGTTGGGTAAAAAAAAAAAACACTACAGTGATATATTTGAGGGAAAAACATATCTAGCTACTTTTTGGCTCAGTAATTATTTTATTGAGAGACTTATTTATTTATGTATTTATTTTTAGTTATGGCAGGATTTTTCCTCCATAACCGTTGGCCTCTTGGCTTCTCTGACTAATTGGTGGAATCTATAGTAATCGGTTGACTTCTGAAGGCAACTGGTTGTTCTTGATTTCATTTAGGGGTGTCACGGCAGAGGGGTCTGAATACAAATGGAGATCACACTTAATTTTAAAAATAATTTAAAAACATATGTCTTTCTGACTGTCTTATAACTTGACAGTTGTTGGTCTATCACTTAAGTGTGTAAAACTTGATTGGGTATGAACACTTTACAAAGCACTGTTTCAGTTTCCAACAAACAAAAATAAGCTTTCTGCTGAGTCCTCTCTCGTGAAACTGGAGCCTTTTACCTGGCGGCCCCATGAGGCCGAGGGTTGCTCCTGCCCCCCTCTCAGCTATCCGCCGTTGCCAAGGTTTCCGTGTACGCGCTGCCTGCACCAGCGGCGCCGCGCCGCTGTCATACATTAGTGCCAGACATGGCGGCGGAGCTACAGCTCGAGTGGATTTCTGCTCTCCCGTCTTCCTGGACTTATGGGGTTACTCGGGACGGACGCATCTTCTTCATTAAGTAATTATACACTTACCTATCCCAGCTTAAGTCCTTGAGCTCGCTTCTATTACGGAGAAAGTCCCGGCTCATTAATACACGCGTTATATTATCCCTCTCTGTCTCAACAGCGAAGAAGCCAATAGTACAACCTGGCTGCATCCAGTGAGCGGTGAAGCAGTCAGTACCGGACACAGGAAAACTCCAGGTAAGAAGGAGAAGAAGAAATGTCACTCAGCTGTCAAGTTTCTGTTAACCGCAGCGGCTGGCTGGCGCGTCCGCAGTCATGTGTTGTTATGTTGCCCCCCCAAAACCCCGACTCTACCCACGCTGAGGGGGTGAACGAGAGAGGGGAGCTCTGTCATCCGTGCTCTCTTTCTTAATGCATGAGTGGGCTTCTGGCGCTCGTGCTGTGAAAGTGAGCCCCACTCATCCCCACGGCTGGACGGAGCGCGAGCCACCTTCCCGCGAGCCTCCTGCTCAGGTTGGTTCGGTCACTGAAGTTGACGAGGTGACGCTAGCTAACGTAACTTGAGAACTTGTAAAGAGTCGGTGCCCACAAACAGCACCCTGTGTGTAAACTAGACTTGGAAGCTACGTTTGATTTTGTTGTCATTCTT
Organism: Girardinichthys multiradiatus; assembly: GCF_021462225.1. NCBI lineage: Eukaryota > Metazoa > Chordata > Actinopteri > Cyprinodontiformes > Goodeidae > Girardinichthys > Girardinichthys multiradiatus. Next base: position 21,848,589 of record NC_061795.1, on the reverse strand, counting down.
GGTGTTTTTTTCCTGAACGATTCATGAAGAAAACGAGCCCACCACTGAGGTCCTTCCTGTGGGATCAGTTCTGTTTACATGAACATCTACACCGCTCTAAAGCTGGCTGGTAGGTTGGTACATGTCAACAACGCCTCTAAGCAATATTTCAGAAAATCACTATGTGTTTGATGGTGAAATCTGTTCCTGCGGTGCTTTTGGCTGCGACACGATGGATTCATTAGCGGATGACTTTAAACTTCCCTTTGCAAGAATCCTAATTAGTTATTACAATGTAGCTGCTTTATACGTACGTCATGATATTGTAAAAACATACGTTTTGTTTTCCTCTAAATGTCAAAATTTTAATAACTAAGGGTAGAAATTTGGAATTATATTTCAGGAATGATTTAAGTGGTAAACGGTTTTGCAGGCATATTTAGACTAATTTTATGTCTTTAAGTTCTTCCTCTCAGAACTACTTGCACCCATAAGAGACTGTGTGGCTGATCTCCGATCACCAATTTTAACAGATCTAACAGCGATTTATGGTGGTTAGTTAAGGTATCTTTCATGTTTTTGAACTCTGGGAGGAAGCCAGGGTACCTAGAGAAAACATAGGTATGCGTAGGGAGAACATACAAAAAGGCCCATGGCCAGGATTTGAACTCAGGACCTACCTGCTAAAAAGCAAGACTGCTAACAACTTCATCACTATGCAGCTCTCTAATTGAACAGTACCATAAAATGTTTCTAGTAAACTAAGACTATAATACCTCAAAAGCAGCTCAAAGTTGTCGCTGTCTCATTAAAAATCAAAGAGGTACAGGAATGAAACCGAACTAAAAAAAATTACAGCGGATCTCCTTTACTGTATTAGAAGACAGATAATATGGCACTAACCTTTTTCCTATTTCTTTTTTTGCACACTTCAAAATGTAATGTGTGTTATATCACAAGGTAAGCATTTCTTTTCAACACCTTTTCAAAATAACAGCAGAGCTCAACTGAAAGTTTAAGAGGAAAAAACTGATTCGTTATGTTTTGGTTTGTTGAATCTTTAATTTATTGTAGCTTTACAGAAGTACATTTAATTAAAACAAAGACAACATGATTTGACATTTTAAATAGTCTTCTAACATCTTATGTTAGTAATTAGACAGGTTAGAGTGGTAAACATGGTTAGCATCAATAACAGCGGTCCTTGTGTGTTTTTGGGATTATGAATCTGAGAATATTATTTAATATTTAATATTTTAATATTTTATCAAATAATATTTCAGTCTGTTAAGGGTTGTCCTGTGAATACCAGCCCAGTAAGGCGATGGTATTAGGACAAAATAGAAAGGTGTGAGACGAGCTCTGACATTATTGAACAGCATAAACTCTGCACACACAAGGAATGAATTCACACAATTTCTTAAAATACAAGAATTTATTAACAAAAATTAATCAACTCAAAGTCAAACAAATTTCAATCAACAAACTCTTTACTATGCTAAAACAATCCAACTAACTACCAAGCAGAATTAAAGAATAACAAAGATTAATGGACTATGTACAATATAAACAGGTTGATCAAAGATGATTGAAAACCATGACCAACAGAGTGATGCAACATTACTATGCAATGTTTATGTTTGAGAACCAAGGATTATGTTGAAGAATCTGGAAGTGAAGTTAAGTTAGTCTTGGAACCAACTTAGACAATAATCAGCAAACGTTTAGACAACTATTCACAATGCAAGATCATAAAATATTATTTTAATAAAATAATGTTTTAAAATGATCTGATGAATAAATGATGACCATTTCTCAACGGTGTCTTATTAGCTGCCTTTGCTTATTCAAATGAGGAGCTGTTTGTTCGGTCTAAAAAGTCTTTGAGAGGTCCTGGTCTTCTGTTTGAGGGATTCTTGTGGACAAGGAGGTAATTAGACATTTCCCTGGAAGCACAGAAAACAGTAAATGGTGAGCAACAGGTGAAACCGGCAAAACATAGAACTAGATAAAACTATCAAGGAGCAAGGATCACTAGGAATCAGAGGCTTGAGTCCACCAGCAAGGTTGACCATCAGGCGAAGACTTATTGGCAAACAGCTCCTTGAATCTCCAGCAGCTTGGATTAGATGATTGACAACAGGTGTGCTGTCAGGCGCCTGCCATCGCTCTCACCAGCAAAGATCCTCTATTCAGAAGAGAACTCAAACTCCACACAAAAATCACTCACACACAAAAACCCACCAAGATCATAACAGCCATCCATTTACCTCAGAACTGGGAACTGGGAAGTCAGAGTGACATAATCTCCGAGGTGATAGCATTCCAGCTTCCCGCTTGTCTGGAAGTACGCTTGTACTCATTGTTCGTATATGGCCACCACTGCAAGAATAACAATGACAATAACACTGTTGTATGCAGTATATCATGCATATAAACAGCATTGAAGCATCTCGTCTTATAAACACTGAAAAGCAGTACGACTGGCTAAAGGTTTCATAAATAATAAAGATCTGCTAGAAATAATTAAAGTAAGAAAGTTTTGCTACTGTTGTATGTTGATGTGAGTAGAGGCCATCTTGAAGGCAGAAGTCGGGTATGGTCTTGTTGCCTTGACTTTCCGACTCGTATTTCCGACTTCTGGGGGCGTTCTAGTTGAAAGTCCGTTGTCTGAGTGCAAATGGAAGGCACTATACGTTTGAACAGATATCCTGCTGGTCTGAATGTATCTAGATGAAGAAATTAGGCAGTTTAATACCCTTGTATTACTCACTGGCATCATAGTTTTCTTACATCTCTTGTCTGTCTGCCCAGTGTAAGTACAGTAAGTGTTGCACGTTTAACGATAATAGCTTTCCTGTAAAAGTATTTACCTCTTGCTTTGCAGAAAACGCACTGTTAATTGTTTTTCCCTTTTACATTTTCCACAAATGAAATGCGTGTAATGGCTATCAGTGTCCATTTTAGCTGACATCATCCTTACTGTGGATATAATGATTTTTGTCTTTTATACAGCTGATAATGTTGGACTGTTTCCTTCTCACGTCAGTACAGGTCAAAAGAAAGTTTTAAATCGAAGCATCAAGAATCACCAAGTCTGAGCTAAAAATGTTGTATGTGACAGATTTCTTTCCAGATTAGGCATGTAAAAGGAGAAGTGATTATGCTTATGTAAGAAGCTACATCAGAAGTTGTGGCATGGTGTGAATTTTTACTTTGTTTGACATTGCACTTGTGGTGTGACTTTTTTTGCATTCAGCTTTAAACATTTAAAAAACACCAACCTAGTCTTCAGGGACTCTTAGCAGGCAACTATATTAATAACTAACTCTTAACAATTTTAGCAAGAAAAATATTCTAAGTCAAATGTTTTTCACTGTCATAGAGATATGCTTTCATTATCCTCTTCTAATAGTGAATAAATCTGGAGTTTTTCGACTGCAAGCAGAGTGAAAGAAAACTGAACTCAAATATTTGTGTTTTTGCTTTATTTGGTTTATATGTTTTTAGGCAAGAAAGTAAGAGACACATTGGCTGGTGATAAATATAATAGTAATTTATTTTTTTCAAGCTGCTTACCAAAACAAAATGCTAAATATTAAAAACAGCAAATTCTAAAACTGACGTGCTGCTAGATTTTAGCTTTTAATCGCTAAAGTGAATGAACCTTGGCATTAGGGATTTGGTTGGTATGAGATTCTCACAATATGATAACCTTGAGTAAAAACTAAATGGTTTGGCAGTCTTAACAGAAAAAAATCAAAACTGTACAACATGATCTCATTGTGTTTATTTAACACTGCTTGTCAGTCTGCTCGTGCCTGGTGTAATTTTAAACAGTGTTACCTTGATAGGGGTGATTAATGGGGCTCCTTTAGGGTCCACTCCATGGCTTTCAGTGTTTATTGCGACCAAAATGATTTCCAAACAGCTAATTTATCGTATGCAGCAACAAATGGGGGAGGGGCAGCTATGTTAGTCTATGCTCCATAGAGCCAGATGAACTCAGGCTCTATGGAGCCTGGCATCTCAGTCAAAGGACTTTAAACATTAGGACGGGGATTTTTAACAGTTTAGAAAGTGTAACTTTTTAAACCCTAATAGATACCTAACCAACAATAACTGGCCAACGTCTGCTTGCAATCAGTTTTCTACATATTGACCGATTTTTGATTTTCTTTAAAAAAAAAAAAGAAGCTTATTAAATGTCTGTATTTTATTGTTGTGAAAATGTAACCTGAGAATTCACATCCTTGTTCAGTGACACAAAAACATGAATTTTCTCCACAAGTGTGTGTTGACATGTTTTTTTTTATCCTTACTTCCTCATGTCACAGACCTACCCACTGGATGGGAGGAGGGATTTACCTTTGAAGGTGCAAGATGCTTTATCAAGTGAGTTCAACACTGTTCTGCAAGCCACACACCCATTGCACCTTCACCCAAACACTGTCCATGTCCACACAGAGTAAAGAAATTAAACCACTTCACTGTCGCCATGCAAGCGGGATACCTTGATTATTAAACAGAAAGGTATTTATTTCCTCTTCAGTGACTTCAGATGAATGAAACATTCAGTCACCTGCATGGTGCTTCTGGAAACCTGCTCTGTGCTGGCAGTAAACACTGAAAGGTTGTAAATGCTTGACCTTTACTCCCGATTTCTTTGTAGTAAGAGGCTATCACAAAGTTAATGATTGCACAGAAATATGGTGCAAGTATCAGACAGACCAGGGTGTGTTCCTATTTAAAGCTGTCTGTAGTCACCAGACTTAATGTCTTTAGCCCACTTGTCAGATTCAGCCAGATTGATATGTTTTCTCTTTTTTCATCATTTATCCTCACTGTTTGAGTTGACAACGTGTGCTGAGGTTTGAAATGATGTTTTAATGTGCCTACACACTGTGAGATTTCACAACTTTATAACTTGAAGCTTGGAGCAAGCAAACGTGTAAACATCATGTTGAGTGCATGCGTTCAGTACTGTTAAAGGGTAAATAACAGTACTAACAATACTTCTGATGTTGCATCTCAGCTGTCTTCTGTGGGGATCCAGTGTATTCATTTAAAAGTGGAAGCAGTGTTCTGTTCATGTGTGTCATTTTCTGCTGCATTTTGGTTATTTGGCTGTTCGGAGAAGGTTTTTGCAGTGGTGACTTTGCAGCACTGGAATCCTGATTTTTGGTTGGAATTGTGCTTAAAGGTCTGTTTTGTCCGTAGACCAATGAAAGAGCCTCTTTTTAGTCGATCTGACAGTTTGACCTGGGGCCACATTTTTGAAGCAAACAATCGACGTCTTTTCATAATGTTCCCCTTTCTTCTGGGGCAGCCCCAAAACACACTGTACAGTGTCAGAGGCTGTAAATCTTTCTGGAATATTTTCATACCATAAAAAAGTATATAAAGTCTCCCTACATTAATTCTGCTTGTGCATGTTCTTCTTGAACTAATGTAACATCCAGTCAACTAAGGGTCAGTTACACACACTCGTATGCATGAATATCCATGCATTTTGGACCTTTAATGATGCACTGGATGCGTTCTTTTTGTAGGGTGAAATTATGATACAACAAACAACTTGAATGAATCGCTGCAACGAAATCCTTTGTTGTGGCTTTAAAGCAGAGTCTGTAAATCATCGTTCCAGAAATTAAACAAAGGGCCAACCACTTATGCTAAGACCTTGTTGATGTATGTACAATTTTGACCCTGTTTGCATTAGAGAAAATCCAAAACTAATTCAGTCATTTGTTGGTTTTTTGGCTCCATTAAAGTTGTGTGTAATCATACCCCCATCCTCACCACAAAAAAAGTGTGATTTAAATATGTCATTACAAGCTCAAATTAAAATGATATTTCAACCTATAACAAGTGTATGTAAACCTGCATTAAACCACCGAGTTCAGTGGGTCCACATAATCTGCACTTAGCTGTGTAGTTCAGTTTATCTTTCAGCAAAGACATAATTTACATTCTACTCTCTCATTGACATTGTAGTCAGAATTATGCACTGAAAGGATCAAAAGTACCGTCTCACAGTCAGTGCTGATTCATTATCCGCCCTCCAGATCTACTGATATAGAAGAACCTACCCTTGCACTTCACAGGTAGATATTTAGCAGTCAAACCTGCCTGAATACCATAATTCCACTGCACCATGATATCAAAAATGAAGGGTATTATGCCTTATTATCCGCACCGAATCCCCTCTCCTTCTTTGACTTGCTCATGAAATTGAGAAGCTTTACGTGGCGGTTCGCCAGGCCATCTGACTAAAAGACAGTCATTCCATATTCCCCTATTTTATCACTGATTCTCTGTGCAAAACAGATTTAGGGAGCGCCGCATTCATTAGCTGATCAGTGTGATTCTGGCTCAGTCCAATGATGCATGCTCACTGCGTTTTGGCGAGTGAAAAACGATTTGTTTCAGGTATCGGGTGAATTTTAGTCTTAGGTCTAAAAGTTTGAGGGAAGCCTTTTACGCCAGCCTGGTGTGCACTGTTGGATTGGCTCACCTCAGACAATTACCAACAAAATTCTGCTTGATAATAAATTTCAGAAATACTAAAACAATTTCAACAATTCTTCTTTTAGCTGTCATAATAATGCTCATTGTGCATCATAATTTAGCAAGCAAACACATCAGAATCTTATTTTATTGTGATGGATCTCAGTGCCTTCTGATGACTTCCTCTCTTTATTTCTTCATTTGTGTTGCGGCTCATTAGTGATACAAGTCATTGTGGGTCTAATTTATTTCTGTATAGAGCATTTAAGGAAATAACCGAAGCCTAAATGAAAACATAACCATGGGCTCCCTGCACAGACATTTCAAAGGACAATATCACCTGATTCTCTGAACAATATCAGGATACATATGAGAAAAGCGTCCTGGTCTGGTAGTGAGTGTTTTATTTTTGACACTTTTCTCCAGCTTGTTAGCGTGGTTTCCCCCTCCAGTGTTTTACTTAACAGGAGCCTATAGAATTCCAGTCATGTAGTCGCTAGAGCCAGAGTCATAAAGATGGCTGCATGCACAGTCCAAGGCACAGCAACGTGCTGTGATTATAGTCTGTTTCTCGATGTGCTGAAGCGTTAAGGAATAAAATGGTGTCAAGACTATTAATTACAGTGTGACTCATTGTTTTGATAGGAGATTCGCTGACAGGTTTATGAGATAACTGTGACTTGGACAGTCTGTGGGACATTTCGAGGTTCAATGCAAGGCTGCCAATAAAAGCCTCTGAGAACTCTCCAACACTATTCTCCTGCTGACAGCTGGATAAGCCTTGGATGTGCCTTAGGTTTTTCAGTAGGTTATTACTTTGTCATCGATTTTGTGTTTCCCAGTGTTATAAAGTTAGGACTATATCTTGTTTTTATTATGTAAGGAAGGTAAAACTGGTTTAAATCTAGAGATGCTCTGGACAGAAAATTGTATCTGATTTCTGATCTCCAGACACAGGTTAAAAGCTCAGAAAAACAAAACGGAGCAACCTTACTCTAATACATGCAGCCATGTTGTTGCCCTATTACAGCCTGAATAAACAGCAAACAAAACCCACTCATCTGTTTTGTATGCGCTGCACAACAATGGCTTTGCTCCATGCAAACCACAAATGGATCACAGCACCTACCTGGTGGTACACGCAGAGGAGGCTAATCTTCACCACGGTTTGAAGTTAAAAAGCTAGTTGAACTTGGACACTGGTGCAGACCTCCTTCACCCTCTCCACAATGCTCTCTGGGTCAAATCATAAATGTCTATCCCTTGTTTTTCTCTTTCCTCTCTGTCTCACTATGGCAAGTTTGGTTCTGTTGTTGGTTTTGCCACGAGACAACTGCGAAGTCATAGCTGACAGCACTACAACTTTGCAGAAAAACCATAACCATTATTTGCTTTTTATTTTGAAGGTTCTCCCTCCTTTGCTTTGGATGAATGAGTGCTGTTTTTGGCCTGAAAACCCAAACACAGGGTTCACCATGGACCACCGCGGCGAGTTGAGTGCATGTGGCTTTTCCTTTTTTTTTCCAACTTCATACACCTCACTGATACTGAAAACTTGACTTTTGTTCTTCCCTCAGTCGATACTGAAGAGTGGTTTCAGATGGTCTCGGTAGCGTTTATGCATAGATTTTCCAGAAAAGAAAATGATTTTTGGGTTTCCTGCAGGGCTCATCAAACTGAAGCTCACTGGCTCACTGAAGAAAGCGACAGGTTTAAACCCATTTGTTTCTGTAACTTTTTGTGCTCTGCAAATGCTGCAGAAAAAGATCTGGCGTATTGTCATGCTGGCTCTGTGAGAGGGCTGTTACCATCAGGTTACACAGCGTGAGTATCAAGTAGCAGATTGTGCTGACGCAGACTGTCCTCTGATGCTCTGTGCTAGCACGGAAGAGTTACAGGTTGTTGGTGTGACAGTGCAAACTAGAAACATGGTCTCCCATAAGGTTTAACTGTAGCACAGGGAGGGTAAATGAAGTGGATGCAGCTTAAATAAGTCAGCTGAGACGTTCTGCTTTCCTAAGACAAAAGGTTTTTCTTGTTTCCTAGGTTGATTTTGACTGGCTCAAAGTGAATTGGGTAGAACTTACTATACTAGTAGGGTAACAAGGAGGTCACTGAAATTTACAGAGCTGGAAACTGTTAACATTTTCACCACGTTAAGCTGTGAAAATGTGCCCCTCTTCTGGTAGTACGCATCAGTACAAAATGTCAGATTTAATTTTGTTAAAGTGCCTGAGCATCCAAAAGTGATTACTGGCGTTTTAACCAGCTCCGTGTAGCTCCCTGAGGAGAGAGCAGTCGCAGTAGTTTGAGAAGTAGCTCAAAAGCCTCAATTCAAGCTTTTTAGCAGACATATTTAAACTTTCGCCACGACAAATAAACCTGTTGGTAAATCAGCGAGCCTCCATCCATTCTGCTGCTGTGGTTTTGAAGTAGCTGAAACAATAATCCACATAGCACAGTAACCGACATCCTCTTCTTTGGATTAACTCAGTTGTTACTGTAGATTGCAGGGCTCGCCGCCACAGTATGTTCATGTTCAACTTGTTTTTCATTGTATCAATAACAGCATTTTCATTTTTGCACTTACAGTTAGGCTTAAGTATTAGCCTGTAAAAATGTTGCAGATTTATTTTCCAGTGGAAAATAATAAGTTGGGACAGAAAAAAACAAAAAACGTAACATTATGTTGGCACAGTATTCATCCTAATTAGTTTTATGTTAATGCAGGAAGTGTTCACAGGAATTATGCTGAGAATAAGCAGGTGCATGTTAATGCCAATTCCCTCTGTTTTCTATTTTGGTCATATTAATTCTATATGGGAAATATAAGCAAAGAAAACTAACCACACTCTGTTACTTGCTTCAAGCAATGCATGAAATAGATGCTGGCTTGTTTTGAAGAAGGGGTTATTAATCAGTACGCCTGAACCTCATAGTGTTGTTGAGCTGAACCAATTTTGTTGCTGTCCGGGTCTTTCATATCAGTACCTTTTGGCGGCATGCTTTGAAGGTAGTTTACTGGTTCTGAGTGTTGGTAATAAGGATAAATTACCATATAAAACATAACTACTCTGTAGAACTTGTCTTTGCATAATTCAACACAGAACAGACGCCAACTGAAATCTGACCAAATGTGGCGGGAAATCTCAACAAGGGACCTCTGTTTTGTTGTTGGCTTATTTTCTGCTTTGAAGACCGACACTCGCTCACTACACATTTAAAAGCTGTTGTGTAGAGATGCTCTCTGATCATCGTTATTGCTTTCAAATGTGTCATTTAAAGCTTAAAACCCAGTTTTTGGAAACCGCTTCTCTTCTCAAGCAGCAGAAGGTCTGTGTCAACAGCACTATCTGATAACCACGGCTAACCTTTACGTTTTTATCAGAGGGAAACTCAAACATTAGCATTATTGTTTCCAACTCTTTCATTGAGGATATTAAGTATTGGATTGCCTGCTGATTTTGTAGGTTTGTGCACTTGCAAAGAATGAGTAAAGCTACAAAATCAGTCTGATGGTAGTTTTACACTAATGCAGAATATTTATCAAAAATCTGGGAAATACCTTGCATAAAAGGTATCTGTCAATGGATGAAAGTTGATGACCTACAAAATGCAATTTAAACTCCAGCAGAGTGTCTAGGTAACCATGAAGGTGTGAATCAATCAGTTAGTTAGTTGGCATCAGAATCAATCCTGTTTATTCCAGCATCTTCACCATAACGAGGGAGACCTAAGAGCTGCCAAAGGATCAGGGAAAGATAGTAGATCTGCAACAAGGCTGGAATAGCCGATACCATCACTAAAAAGTTGGGTGGTTAAGATGACTGCCGTTGGTGTGATTGTTTGGTCAAACAGTCGTTCTTGGACTGGAGCTTCACGTAAGATCTTGCCTCCTGGAGTGAGGATGATCATTAGAACACACGGATCCAGCCAACATCTAGATGGGAGGAGCTTGTTAATGATCTGAAGTCCATTGTTTCCATGGGTATCATGGTGTGCTTCTATGCATTCAAATCTCACCAATGAGTGTTTCAGTTAACTTCTGAATAATTATGAGAACGCTTGGAAGGATTAGTTTAGGATTAGAAGAAGAGCAAGGTTGAGTAAGACCTACACCATCTCCATAGTGAAGCATGGGGGTGTTTTACTGATGAGGGTACGGGATGATTATTCTGGTCCATGTACCATAAAATCCTGGACAAGAGCCTTCTTGCCTTTGTCAAAGCACTTCAAATGTGCTCTCCCCTGCTCTTCTCAGCAGAAGAAGGGGGGGGGGGGGGGGGGGGGGGGGTTGCGGTAGTCCCGGAAGTTCCGGTTCTCCTGGGGTTCCTGTGGTCTGGGGGCCCTTTAGATGTCTATTGCTCGGATCTCCTCCGTATCTATCCCAGGACCAGGGGGGCTGGTCTGTGGCCCCTCACACTCATGATTGCATATTTTTATGGAGAAACCTTGTATACACAAGCGCGCTCACACTCAGATCCACAGGTGTTTAAATTCAGATGTTAACAGATACACAAATGTTCTATACTGAGCCGCATTTACCACTAATTACATCTGGCATCCATAAGTACTGTGCACTTTGGTAAAAAAAACTGTTATTATGTATGTTTCTGCAGGTGTAGAAGCAAGCAGGGTGTTATCTTGTGATCTATTCATCCTTCTTTCTCTCCTCCATTCTTTTCTCCCTTTTTCCTTTTTGCCCCACCTCTCTCTCTTTCGTGCCTCTTATTTTTTCCTTTTCGTCTCTGTCTCCGTGTCCGTAACAATTGAAATAATCCCAAAGCAGTTTCTAATAAGGTTTCTTTTATAAATATCAAGCAGAGCATTAAAGCGTTAGTCGTAGTGCTCCACTTGTGAAAGTAAATCTGTTGGGCTTCTTCTTGGCACTCAGACAACAATTCTGAGCGCTACTCTGCCAGAGAGGACATGGTTAAAATAAACAAAGAAGAAAAAAGAAAAAAATGTCCTCTGGAAGGGTCTTTCATCATGCCTGTGAGCATAAACATATTACTATGGCAACAGGGGGTTGTTAAAGGAGAAGCACATTTAGATCATGAAGTGGCTAGATATCAGTCCTGCAGAAAAGCCGTGGATGAAACTTTGTGTAACCAAGGGGCTGCGAGAACAGTTACAGGAGTTAAAGAGTTTTAGCAGAGAGGAGTGGGCTAAAATCCCTCCTGAGATGTGTTTAAACCCTCTGACCCCCAACAGAAGCTATCTTAGTGATGTGCTTGCAAGTATGGGTTTCTCTAGTAAGTACTGGGTCATGTTCCACTGGGAGATCTTAAATGTATTTGACATTTATTCATTTTACTTTTGTCTAGAATTTTTTTTTTGTTAGCCTCTACATTAAAAGGAAACCACCAGAAATATTAGACACTGCTCATTTCCTTTTAATTGTGCAAACTATCAAAACAAGAGGTGCACTGATTGCAGATTTCTGGCTCCAATCTTTAAGAAGCCTGACCTGCCGATTCGGATTTTGGCTGATAACGATTTTTTTCATAACTGACACTGTCAGGTGGTATGAGTCAAAATACACCTTTAATGTTTCAATCTTATTTTATTGAAAAACATTGAACAATACTAGTGAAACAATACAAACTTGTTTTAACTTCACATGAGGTAGTGCTCTCAAATATGAATAACAAGTTTAGAGCATTGAAGTTCCTTCAGTCTTTCATTTTTCACATTTTATAAACAGACAAAACTTGCACAACAGGTTAGACAAGTAGATAAGATCGGTGGATGAGATAGGTTTTACAAGTAAGTATCGGTCGATTGCTGATCACCCAAAATTAGCAAAGTCGAGGCGGATTGATTGGCTGGCTGATCGATCTGTGCACCCCTAAAACAAGCAAAACCATCAGCACTTTAAATACTTATTTCCCTAAAAAAAAAGCCATAACCAGAAATAATGTTATTCTATAGTGTTCTTCCACAGTCAAATCTTTTTTTATTAGTGGCCAGGGCATCTAAAAACCTACAGCTGCCTCATCATAAATCCATTTTACTCATTGAGGAGAAAGGAGAAGCAGGAACTGAGCAGTTATTTTACGTGTTGCTTTAAAGCAACAATTCAAGTTGTTAAGATGGCAGCTTTAGATCCTGTCACAACTCATAAAATTCTTGGTAAATCACAGAATAATGAATCCTACCCATCCATTCTGCTGCTGCAGTTCTGAACAAGCTGAAACAATAAATCGCACATTACTGACATCCTCTTCTATGGATCAACTTTCCCTTTGCTGTAGATGATGCAGCATATGAAAAGTTTGGAGAAGGGACACCGATCTCATGTTGAACGTCTTTTCAGTCATCTCTAGTCATCTCATCGACTTGCAGTCATTGACAAAACAAATTGTCGACTCCTATTAGGCGTCTGTTACTGCATATATGCAGGAAGTGTTTGCAGCAGTTATGCTAAGAATAAACAGGTGCAGATTGATGCTATAGCTCAGTAATCGGTTTGCTTTTTTTGGTTTCATTAATTCTGTTTGGCAAATAAAATAAAATAAAAAAAGATAAATGACCACACTCTTTAAACCAAAGCTAACTACTTCAAGCTATGCAATAAGAAAGCAGTTGGCTTGTTCAAAGAATGAATGACAGAATAAAAGGTACACCTGATCCTCCTGGTGCTGCTGAGCTGAAGCCCATTTTTGTTGTTGCACAGTACAATTTGGTGTGTGTGAGTGCTCATCACAAGAATATATTACCATATAAAATATAAATATTTTACAAGTTTATTATGTGGACCATAGGTTTGCATAATTTATCTGTCAACAAAGAGACCTGGCCAATTATGACAGAAATATATCCAGGGCATATCTGTTTCGGTATTCGTTTATTTTCTGCTTTGAAGACCCACTCTCACTGATTGCACAGCTAAAGGTTTGGCACACTTTCCTCTCTGATCAATGTTAATGCTATGAAATATTTTATGGAATGATGTTTTAAAAAGCAAACGTATTTTCCTATCACTATGAAAAGGGTTAGGGTTACTTGGAAGTGAATAATATTGTCCCATATCCATACAAAGTGAATCTTGCGCCAAACGTGACACCTATGAGAGAGAACCAAATTTTGGAGCATACAGAGACAGTGATCGTTGACCATTACTTTTTGTACAGTCTCTCCAGATGCTCCGTCATCCAGGGTCCTCTCCTATGCTCTCTTCTCTTCAGCTGACCCCACAGATTTCCGATTGGATTTAGATCTGGTGAGTGAGACGGCCATGGAAGAAAGACCCACTGACGACCTATTTTCATTTTTGTCTGGCAGAAAACTTACATCTTTTGTATTTAAAAGACCTGGTCTTTTAATAGAGTTCATGATATCATGAACATCAACAAGGTTTCCAGGGACTATGGAAAAGAAGCAGTCCCACAGCATCACAGCTCCTCCACTATACTTAACAATGAGGATGAGGTACTTTTTCAAATATTCATCCCTTGTTTTAAGACAGTTTGATGAGGTTGGTCTTATCTGAATAAAGAACAGGGTTCCAATAAAATGTCTGTTGGCATGTAGATAACAAGATGCCTATCGAATGGTTGTTATGGAGACTCGGGGACCCCAAGATGACGCTACAGTTCTCTAACAATGACCTTTGGACATTTTTATTTACCTTTCTCATATCCTCCTCACTGTGGGTGGTGACAATACAAGCCCTGATCCTCCTTCAGTTTTGTTTTTCACAGTTCCAGTTGTTGCTTTTTAATGGTGGGTCACCGTACACATGGGTAAGATTAGGACCATAGCTATTTTCTTGTGGCGATTTCCTGGTTTTGGCATGTTCTCTTGACAAAGAGAAATTGGCCTCTGTGCCATTTTTATAACCTCTGGGAAACATGGAACCATGGATTACTGGAAAATAACAATTACAGTTCAACGTTTCTTGACAATCTGATCAACTTAAAAGAGTAAAGTCTAAATTATTATTCATATATATCTTTTCATGGAAGTTTTCTTTAATTTTCATTGTGAGCAATAAATGATTGCTGTATTTTAAGGATTTTTACACATCTTTGACAGGGACACGTATGGAAGGTATTTTGACTGTTGTACTTGCAGCTGATTCTTTAGACAGCTGAAAATACACTTAATGTCGAACTTTGATAATTGTGTTTCTGTTCTTAACTTCACAAATCTCTTTTACTCTGTAGTTTCATTTTCGAAACTTGAAACCTCAAGCTTCAATAAAATTGGAGATCTTATCGGAGTCTAAAGAATGCCTCACCATAGGGTTCTTGTTAGACAAAGTGAATAAAAATCAGTCACGACTGTGCTCGCATTGATCCTCATTCTGTCTGCCGGTTTGAACTGACTCTCTTTGTAGCTTTACCTGAAATCTAGGAATAGCTTGGAGCCTATGTCTTCATCCTTCAAACCTGAGATGATGAGTCCCTCTGAACCCTTCTTTGTTGCCAGACCGACTGTTACGACAGACGTGTAAGGCTCCCCTCTCCTCTGCAGGGAATGAGCTGAGTGCCTTTCTGTGAGCTGAGCCTTTTCAGACCTAATTATGTAACAAGAAAGCTCAGTTACATCGCTGAAAATGAGAGAAGAGACACAATTGATTGGACAGAAATTCAGAGAAAGCTGGAGACAACATTTCCATTTTAAATATATTTAAATACTGGGATACGTTTAGGATTCTACAGCTAGCTAATTTAAGTCATAACTAGCAAAGAAATACCAATAGTGGGCCCAGAATGGTTAAAATAAATAAATAAATAAAGGTTTTGGAGAATTCTATAGTCAAAATATGGATGTAAATGTGATGGAGAATCTGTGGCCTGACCTTAAACAGGCTGCTCATGCCCGAACACCATCCAATACGATGGAAATCTTCATTTAAAATCTGTGCATTGTTCTTACTCGGGTTATCTGAAATTTATTTGATGATATGAAACATTTGACAAAAATCCCAAAGCAGTTTCTAATAAGGTGACAAAAACAGCAGAAAGAGAAGACATCTGTTAGAAAGCAAATACTTCTCCTTAGAACTGTACGTTTTTATTTCAGATATGACATAACTTTGTATCTCACCAGGTAATAAAATGAAGTAAAATCTAAATTTATCCTATACGATGCAGATATCCTTTTTACTAAATCAGTAACAATACCCCTTTGCATGAGACTCACCCAACTCTCGGGCTCGTAGCATTGAAAAAGTACTTCAAGAAATAAATCACGACGGGAACAAGAACAGCAAGTTTCTCTTATTTTTGTTACTATGGCTACAACTTGTCCCAGCATGCATTTGATGAGAGGCAAATCACACTCTCGAAACTCTGTCACACTAAGATAAACAAAATCACTCACATGGATATTTTTGTTTTGTCATCCTGTCATCTTTGTCTTATTGGAGCGACTTTAACCACCTTTAAAAAGTATCAGGTGACAACGTAGTGGAAATCTACTCTGCTTCGGACCTGAGGATCTTCTGTCTGTCACTACAAACTACTTCCACTGTACTGACAGACAGGATCTGCTGGATGAAAATGGTAAATATGTGGGCGCTGCAAGTTAAACAAGGTATTGATTTTTTCTGGAGGGTAGGAGTCCCATTGTTACTTGTGTGTTGCTTGAGTCGGTGTGGGTTAATACATGAGAGAAGATAAGGGGTTTTCTCTCTGATTTTCTGTATATTATGTAAGAAAAACTATGGACTGACTTTTAAACAAACATTAAAATTATCGTGAAATTATCTTTCAATGATTGGACATGCAGTGCCTTGTAGTATTAACAGCCTTTAAACTTAGTTTTCACATTTTTTCACATTACAACCACAGATTTCTTTGTATTTCATTAGGATTTTATGTGACAGACCAACACAAAGTAACACATAGTTGTGAGGTAGATGGAAAATTATGGTTGTACATGGTTTTCCAATCTTTTCACAAACAAATATCTGAGAAATGTAGTGTGCATTTGTATTCAGCCCCCTTAGTAAGACCTTTTATAGAACCATCTTTTGCTGCAATCACTGCTGCAAGTCTATTGAGGGATCCCTCAAGCAGCTCTAGAGGTTAACAGTTATGTCCTTCTTTACAAAAAACAGCTCCAGCCTATGAACATCAGATTTATGGTCTTGTCACAGATTCTCAATTGAATAAAGTTCTGGACTTTGACTGGGCCATTTTGCCACATGAATATGCTTTGATCTACATTATTGCATTGTATCTCTGGCTGTATGTTTAGGGTTGTTATCTTGCTGGAAGTTGAACCTCCACCCAGTCCCAAGTCTTTTACAGCCACCAACAGGTTTTCTTCGACGATTGAGCTGCTTTGCCACCCCTGATAAAGAAAAGTGTCAAAAATTGTTTTGCAGGCAGGCCACAAAGCTCAGTTTTGGTCTCGCCTGACCAGAGCACCTTCTTCCACATGTTTCTGTGTCACTTACATGGCTTGTGGTAAACTGCAAAAAATAATATTTTTTAATAATGGCATTCTTCTTGCCCTTCTCCCATACAGGCCGGATTTGTGGAATGCACAACTAATTTTAGTCGTTGTGTCAGTGGATTTTCTCACCAGAGCTGTGCGTTTCTGCAGCTCACCAAGTCACCATGGGTCCTTTTTACTGCTTCTTCCTTTCTCTTATCTCGATTTAGCTCCATCCATCTCCATCCACCCTTCTAGAAACTCCGACCAGCTGCGCTGTCTTTTCTGAGGAAGCATCTCAACAGCATGATGCTGCCACCGCCATGTTTTACAGTGGGGGTGGTGTATCAAGGTGTCAATATGCCTGCGCTCTGATTTTATCCTTCCATTTGTGGATGATGGTTTGAACAATGCACCGTGAGATGTTCATTGCTGGGGATTTTGTTTCATAGCCTAATCCTGCTTTGAACGTCTCCTTGATTTCTATGGTACTTTTTGTTCTCTAATCTTCTCCAAGAAACCTCTGCTGCCTTCACAAAACGGCTGTATTTATTAAGGTGACTTCTGAAGGCAAGAAGCATCATTAGATTTTATTTTAGGTTATGAAAGGGTGCTAAATACAAATGTATGACTCGCTTTTTCGAAGTTTATATGTCAAACACATAAAAACCATAAATGTTTTTCTTCCACTTCAGTTATGTGCTGCTTTGTGTTGCTTTATTTACATTAAATCCCAGATAAATACACAGAATGTTACGGTTGTGAAGTGACAAGATGAAATAAAGGGTATGGATAGTTTTGCAAAGTACTGTAAGGCAATGTAGTTTCTGATCCTCTGATTCTCTGTTGTTTTAAATAATTTATTAAGAAAGAAATGTACTGTGATATGTTAATGCAGCTCTTAGACACTGTCAGTCACACACCAAACATTAACAAATATTACACCCTTGGGGTTGATCTGTAATTTAAACTGTGAAGCGCAGAGAGAATTTTTAATCACCCTCTCTGCAGAGGGATGTTCTGATTGCTGTCATTGCTGACTCTACAGATTCGTCAGTGCCTTGTAGTCTTGCCGCTCACTAATGTGCATAGTGTGATTTAAGAGGGAAACTCGGCAGATCTGGCTCTGCCGTGCAGCTTCCCTCTGTCTCTGGCTCCATAACTCTCTATTGTGAGGTTTGGTGCTGACTGGGAGGCAGGCGGCTTTGAGGTGCTCAGACTGCTCTCTCTTGCATCTCTGTCTCTGTGGGGCCTCTACCATCTGGCTCGCACAAGGAGAAAACAGTGTATGTGTCTGGTGTTTGGGCATTCATTTGTGAATATATGAGTGAAAAAGCCTCTGATGTACCTACCTGTCCAAGCTGCTGATTATGACAATTTGACTGTGAAAATCCATACAGGCACAAGTACAATATCTTGTTTACATATTTAGTAAGCAATCAATGTTCTTTATTGTTTATTTTATGGAATTTGTACTCATAATTTAAAATGAATGCCCCACTTTAATTTATTAGGGGTTAATATGTTTAGTTTCTGCTGTGTTGCATAGTAAACCAGATATTTACATACAGTTAAAAAAGACAGCCATTTTTCCTTTAAATCAGACTATATACTTATATTCTTACTATAGCAATAACTCCTGCACTTGGCAAGTTGCTCGCACTTCAAATATTTTTGTTCTCTTATTGCTGTCTATCTGTCTTGCTGCTGCCTTTCATAGCCAGGTCACCTTTGTGAAAAAGGTCTTGATCTTAATTGGTCTTTTATCTGATTTAATTATGGTTCAAAATGATTAAAAGATTCGGGAAACCCTAGATGGCAATGACATATCTTTGTAAGCTTCTGAAAATTTATTCACAGCATTTGTGTTAATTGGTGGCACACCTGTGCATATATTTTAAGGTAGCACCTCAAACAAACTGGTTCCTTGTGTGACATCATGGATAAATCAAAATAAATCAGCAAAGACGTCAGGAACTGTGGACTTCTAAAGTCTGGTTCATCCTTGGTTATAATTTTCAGTATAAGCCCAATGAGAACGTCGAAACATAGAACTTTTACTGAAGGATTATATGTCTCTGAGATGAACTGTCATGGTATGACATCTTTGGACTTGGTTTGTGTTTTTGTGTTAACTGTTGCTTAGGTCTATGTTTCCCTTTATTGTTAATTAGTTCCACCTGTCCCTTATGCCTCCATGTCTCCTTGCCACACCTGTTCTTAGTTCCTGTGATTACCTGCCTTTGTTTTCTCCCTGTATATTAGTTGGTCTGTGTTCTTTGTTCCCCACTGGTTCCTCTGTCACTATTCCTCATCACACCCTTGTTTAGTCTTGTGTTTTTCTACGTGCCTGCAGTAGTGAACTCTCATGTAAGTTTTTGTCTGGACTCTTGTGATACCTGAAGTGACTTTTTGCTTCACCTGGAAATCGCTTAATAAACCTCATAACTCATGCGGCTTCCAAGCTCTTGTCTGCGTATTGGTCCGATCCAAACTCAGAACGTGACATGAACATGTTGAAGCTGGAGCTGAAGCCGGTAAGAGAGTTTAATTATTCATATATAAAGCGATAAAACATTACCAAAAATACGGTGGCCGACAAGTGCAAACGTGCAACAAATGGTTAAACTCGCTGCAAACACATTAATGATGCAAACACACAAACACAAAAAACAACTGCAATTAGCAAACAATGCAAAAGAAGAATGATACAAATAGCAAAAACAGTTAAAGTTAAATTCAATCATAACACACGGGTTTCAATGAAGACTGCTAGATTGACTAACGTTACCTTAACAGATAATAGAGAAATGCAAACTATTATAAATCAAAGTCCCTAGAATGCTAATACTAAGGACGTAAATATGCTGCAGTTCTATAATATTGTAAAAGATTAAGTGTTTAAAAAGACAAGAAAGAAAACGTACCTGTTCTATCTTCTGTAACTTTCCTTAGGTTTCCTATGGGCATCCAGTTAATGTTTACTAAGGGTTCCATCTGGTCCCATTGGACTTGGTGGTCTACTCCCCCTAGTGGTCTGGCCCACTTCCATGTGGGTGTTTCACTGCTTTAGGGACGCTTCACAAAATAGATGCCATCATGAGGAAAGAACATTGCTTGGAAATACTGAAAAAACATTTCAGGAGTTCCTCAAACTGTACAAATGGCTCTTCCGAATAGACAAAGACCATAAGCATTATGCTAAATTAGTTACAAAGTCCTGACCTCAGTCCCACAGATAAGCTGTGGGCAGAGCTGAAGAGGTGTGTGTAAACAAGCCGGACTATAAACCTGACTCAGTTACACCAGTCCTGTTTGGAGGAATGGGCCTAAATTCCAGCAAACTATTGTGAGAAGCTTGTGGAAAAATATGTAAAACTTTTGACCCAAGTCATACAGTTAAAAAGGTAATTCTACCAAATTCTAAGGAAATGTTGGTAAACGTCTGAATTTAACAAAAGTAATGAATATTCTCTAATAAGATTCTCTTGCTTGTTATTCTGGCATTTAGTAAATAGTTTTAGTAATCTGACTGACCTAAAGCAGGAAAACGTCTGTCTGATTTATTGTCAGTGAGTGAAAAAGGTCATGTGTCTTTATAAAACATATGTTAATATATTATTTCAACTCATTTACTGCTTAGTAAGGAAGCACCACATTCATTCAGAATTTTCCCGCTAAAGGAATACCTTTATTTTCTTCCATCATATGCCTCCTCTGCACCTACACTTCTACATTTCCATTATAGCGCCTAAAAAGCTTGCCCTCTCTCTCCTCATCTCTGTTTCCCTCTCTTTGCCTCCTTTGGCTGTCAACTTCAGTTCAGTGGACACTGCATGGCCCAGTTGTTTTCCAGATGGTCTGTGATGATTAGGGAGCTCTTGGAAGACATCACTCAGCTGAAATGCTCTACAGCTGTGAGCTTGTGGGACACGATGTTTAAATGTCCATAGAGAATTTTGGACTAATGGACAGTTTCCTGTGAGAGATTGTGACAACTTCAATCTCTTAATTAGCCTTTATCCACATTTAAAGAGGCAACCAACTGGCTTTTCCCCCCTGTTCTCCATCTGTAGAAAGATGAACCAAATATCTGATTTCATTCACACCCTCATGAAACCAGTTTCTGGAAATATTACAGCCGTGTCTATTTTTCTCAGGTACAGTGCTATATTGATGTACTGGTTGTTGCCAAGTTTTCAATTTACCCGCAGCAGTCAAGGGATTAATATCATGCCCCCCTAGTGCTGAGGCTTTGGTTTGTTCACTCTCTGCTGTCTCCTTGCATCCCTTGCTCTGCCCCTTGCAGTCCTCCAATGTCCCAGAGCGGTTTCATGTTGTTTCTTTTCATAAGGGTTTAAATCTGCTTACAGTTCTCATCTAGATTTTATGAGCTTAGCGACAGTATTGGCTACCTACAGCCCCTGCTAGCACCACGAACTTTAGTGTACTTCATTGGGATTTTGTATTTTTAGGTGTTAAACCAACACAAAGAGGTGGAGAATTGTGGAGTTGAATGTAATTTAATCTCATCACCGACGCTGTTCTGTGAAAGCCTCAGAGTTTTGTTAGCAAATATTAATGAAAAATAAAAAACAATTAAAGCAAGGTTACATAAAATAAATTTTTTCCAAGCGTTAAACATCTCTTGGAGCACCAAGGTCCGTCATCTAAAAATGGAAAGAGTATGCCACAACTGCAGACCCACCCAGACATGGTCATCTACCTAAACTGAGAGGATACTCATGGAGAGGATTCATCTGAGAAGCAGGCATTCGAACTGGTGACGGGTGTTTCCACCAACGAAAAGAGGTTCCAAATCGCAAACTCTGGTTCACTTGGTTCTTCTGCGCAAACCGTAACATCACCTGGAGGTGGCGAAGACAAAGAACAGATCGTATAAACATTTATATGTTTGCAAAAACACATTAAACACACATTAACTACTTGTTTCCATTACACTTGCGGATGCTGAACATATGCAAATGAAAACATTGTACATACATTCCATTGTTTTCGCACGG
This sequence comes from Girardinichthys multiradiatus, assembly GCF_021462225.1. Classification (NCBI taxonomy): domain Eukaryota; kingdom Metazoa; phylum Chordata; class Actinopteri; order Cyprinodontiformes; family Goodeidae; genus Girardinichthys; species Girardinichthys multiradiatus. The sequence continues at coordinate 21,826,684 of NC_061795.1, read as the reverse complement.
AGTTGCCGTCTCATTTTCTATATTATCTGTTGTTTATGGATGCTCTCTTTTTGCAATAAATTACACACCGCTCAGCAAGCCCCGCTGCCTCGCTTTCCCCCCATGTTGTGTAACGCCCACTGTTACTGACTCATGCTTGGTTCCCAAAACTGGTGGAATGCATGTCGGTATTCAACAAAACACCAAAGTTCACAGGCAGATCGAACAGAATTGGTCCAAGAATAAAAGTTCCTTCGTTGGAAAAACGCTAAGAGGTTTACCATCCAGTTGGCTTGAGCTAAACTTCATCTATTTTTGCAAAGAAGAATCTGAAAACTTTTAGTATCTAGAAGTTCAAAGCTGGTAGTGATGGCTGTAATTGCAGAAAAAGATGCAAAAGTACAAAGTATTGACTTGCAGGCGTGGAATATTAATGCATATCACACATTTCAGATTTTCTTTTGCAAAAACCTGTCTTTGCATCTACTTCATAATTATATGCTACTTTGTGTTGGTCTGTCACATGAAACTTCAATAAAAGATGTCGATGTTTGTGGCTGTGACAAAATATGGGAAGGTTCAAAAGGTTCAGTTTATGATTAAGAGGTTAAACTGTAAAAATTCTTCTTTTAGTCTTACGTAAGAAAGATCCGCACTGATCTTCTGCTCAGTCCATCACAGTTGTTCAGGGACTTGAAGAAATCATTCATGTAACCATTTCAAGTGCCTTTTGAACCTCATCAAACCTGTTGCGTGCTGCACAGCCTATGGTACCTATAGCAAGTTGAGTGCTATGCTGTTGAAGAGGTACTTAGCAGATATAAATGGTAACCCAGGCCATGTTGACTTTGTCCAACAACACTAACTCTGAGTCTAGGTGCATCGCACTGATAGAGAGAAGGGGGCATTTAGAGCTTATTGGAATAAAGAAAAACACCGTCATGTTTTATTGTTTGTATGCATAATGGCTTGTTATTTTTTCTTAGGAAAGACAATATTGGCTGTAACAGCGATACCTAGCAAGTAGAGTTGTTGTTTCATAACTGACTTGAATAAAAGTCCTCTCCCACACTCTTGCTTAGACAAATATTTAAACTCAGTCTCTATTTAAGTTACTTTCTGTGATTGACTTTATTTAATGTCATCACTGGAGTTACCACAGGAATGCGCCATAGTTTAAGGTCAGGTTATTGCTTGGGATTGTACATAACCCTATCTTTATCTCTTGCCTCAGATCTTTCAATACTTAGCTTATTAGGGATCTGGGGGGGATATGGTCTTTTTGACCAGCATTGTTTACATTAAGTTAATTGTGGTCTTTTTTCTGCTTTATTTGAGTCAGTAGCACTGTCATTTGTTTACTGCATTTTATAAAAGGGCGTTAACTAACCTTTTGTATCCTGATTATCGAGGAGACCAAACTCAGGATGCAAGCAGTATTAGCTTTATTTCGACAAAACACCGTTCCAGTCTACCTTCAGACATTTGGTTCAGAGTAATCCATCTCTCCGTGCTTTCACACCAAATATTGGCTCAACAAGAACAGTTTTTTTTTTTTTTGGTTTCTCTTAGAGGCCATGTGTGAGATGAGACCAGAGTGGGTAGAACTGACAGAGGCTTCATAACTGTAGTGATGATCTCACCTCCCAGTGATCCATTAGTCTAATCAGCTGTCGGTCTACTGCAGCGTGTTCCTTCAGCAGAAGAAACGAGCATTGCTGGAAGTCAAGGGTCTGGTTTAAATATCAGCTCTGCTTGCTCGAGGATAAATACAGCCCTTCCCACGTTCGTGTTGTAATTCACAAATTGATGTGTGCGGGCAATCCCCCTCCTCGTCCCTCAATGAGAGGAAACCCACTGTTTCTTACAGTAATACCTTTGCTGGTGGCTTGGATAAATACACCCTCACTGTGGACCGTGACAGTGTAATTGATGTGTTTTTTGGCCTCTGTGCTGCTTGGGTGAGGTAGTGAGACTTTACGGCTACCTCTCACAAGTCCATTAACACTTCTAAGATTAAGAGTTCAAAGACGATGTTCTGAGAATTGGAAATATGTTCCTTATTAAGTGTGAAGTATGTTCATCTTGGTGTGGGAACTCAAAAGCATAACAGTCACAATTACAGAGAGATGTGTCATATAATTATATATTAGAGCTGCAATGGCTAGATGAATAATGGATTAGAGTATTGACAAACAAGTGAAAATGTGGGTATACAGTTTTCATGCAAAAATATTATCATGTTTTCCTTGTTCTGCTTTTGTCTAATGTAATTTAGCTTTATTTTTCTACATAATTTAGTGTTCATGTAGTACATTAAACAAATATTACACTGTGTTGCATTATTAAATAGTATTGAAAGTATGATTTGAAGCTACAGCTTGAATAAATGGGCTAAAACCTCATGCATTGCTGTAATGTTGGGGTGACTAAGTCGGATTTTTGATGACTGACTAGGGGGCGTCTTTTTGTGCTTTGTGATGCACGTCATCCCCTCAGATGTTTAGCCTACAATTGAAGTCATATTTTGTAGTGGGAATTAGTATATAAAGCCTCACGATTCACCGTTACCAACTCAATGTTTTAAGTCCAAATTAAGTCAGAATTTGTGTATTTCTTTCTAGAAATTATGAGCTGAGAAGTATTTCATAAATGTTATACATCGTCTGAAAAGCTGTAAGCTTTTATAAAAGGCACCTAGAGGTACTGATTTGGAACCATCCCGCAAATGAACTCTTGAGGTCTCCTAAGGTTTTTTTATGGCCCCTGTATGCTTATGTATTCATTGTTTATTTATGAAGGAGGGGGACTCATTAGTCATTCACTGTGACAGGGTAAATTTGTATACCAACCTTTGCTCTTTACCAGCAACTATTGCACTTTTAAATTTGCCTTGCTATCAAGATAAAATTCTATTTACCTCAAAGCAAAGGGTCCAATTTTTGAAAATATGTTCACTTATATTTTAAGACACAGGCTTCAGTGTCTGAAAGGAGTGTAATATATTGATATCGTTCTTAGCTTTTTATCCCAGCAGTGTTTTTAAAAGAATAGTAAATTGTCTAGATTTTATTTTCTCTTATAAAATAGATATATATTTATATTTGATAGTAAAATACAATCTAGTGGCAAGGCAAAATGTTGTGAATGTGTGAAACATTAATGCATCACTTTTAATTAGAGATGCACCGATTAGAATTTTGAGACCAACCTCTGATTGCCGATTTTTGTAAAGCTTCGACCTGCCGATACCAACTTTTGACAAATCCGGATTTCCTTTAGAGGGCTTTAATATAAGGAAATAGAATAACAGATTTTTATCAAGCCTCAATAATTATTTCTATTATGAGCGGGATCAATGTTGCCACAGTAAGATAGCAGTAGTAAAATAGGGTTTTACTATTATTTCAAAGCAAAGGCAAAATTATTCTGAGTTGACATTTTAAACTGCCATTAGCTTTTTACAGTTGAGATTAGCACAATAAGCACAGCTAGCATTACTGAAACAGTAGTCTCTATGTGTATTCACTGGACAATGTGGATCCTTTCATTAGCTCTGGGATTTCCAGGCGGCTGGTAATTTTTCTACATCCAAGATGTTTCATGACACGCAGAGGCTAAAAGCTCAAAATAAAACAACTGAGTAATTTTGTAAGATGCTCAGCCTTCTTGTTACCTGTTGAAAGTTTTTGCTCTCTCTGTTGCAGTGAATGTAAATGAGCAAACATGTCTCAACATGTTATAGAAAATGTGGTTTCTTTTTAAATACCTCATTACATCTGTCTGCTTCCTCTGCCTTCATTTTAGACACCGTCCAAGTTTAGAAAGAAACTTTTAGCTAGCAGAGACAGAAGACTTCAGGGTCTGTTCGACTGAGCGGACAATTGACCAATTCATCTGCAGGCCATGTCCACGTTTTTTTCCCAAGGACAGAAGACAGACTTGGGCAGTTTTAGGGGGTCCAATGGCCCTGAGTGGTCAAGACAATGATTCACAAATCCCCAGTTGAGTTAGGAAACGGCTACGATGTCTAAAAATGACCTACAAATTTGTTAACAATTTACTGAGATTGTTTAGATTCAAGAGTTCCGTATAACATTTGGAATAGCTTAAAACTTTTGCCAAGAATTCCAGAAAACTCAAGAATTGCAACAACTGACTAAGAATAAAATACGAATCAGTTACGAATTTAGGAACTTATTGTGATTCAACTAGGAATCCTAAAGTATTGACATTCTTGGCGATTTGTTCGTGTCTGTGTGGAATAGAGGCTGAACAGATTCCACTGAAGAGCTTTTAGCATTTTGCTTTCACTGATAGCAAAACGATCAGATTTATTAAATGTCGAGCTTAAAATCTGCTGATTCCGGTCATCATCCAATTTCTCAGTTCATCTCCTTTTAATGTTGCACAAATGTGAGCTTTATTTTCTCTAATGGATGGGTGTAAACATGAATACATTTTTAACAAATATTTTTAATGTTTGCCAACAAACTGGATGTGTTGCAGTTAGGTTTCGGATTAAATCTCGCTTTTCTTGTCATTATTAAAACCCTGACGTTTACTGAGCTATGTCTGAATGACAGATTACAGCTACTGTAGCTGATTGTTGACGCCAACGATGTTTCCTCCTATGTTTGAAAATAAATTCAATCTCAATATTGCTCTACGCTTGTAGTTGGAGAACATTGAGTTCCTCTTCTGCTTAATTAGGCATGAAACTCAGGCTGTTGGCCTGTGATTACGAGTGTCTGCCCACAGAAAAAAAGTTAAGGAGAAAGAGAGTCAACTGTGACTCCAAAGCAGCGTTTCGGTAAACAGCAAACAGCCGCTGAGCTCAGATTCTGTTATTTGTGTTGGTAGCAGTAAACAGCTGCTGCTTCCAGTCATGTCCACAGTGGCTTTGATTGGCTCGTTTGTTTCTTTTATGAAGCCAGAAATCTGCCAGAGTAGCTCTGGACATCTTTGTAGTGAAGACTAAATGAAAAGGGACTTTTGCACATTTAGTTTGCGTATGTTCTATTGCTTTGGTCCTCTTCTGAAACAACTGTGAACATTTTAGGAGGTGAATAACCTTATAAGCACACACTTTCATCTAAAACAACTATGAACATTTTAGGAGGTGAATAACCTTATAAGCACACACTTTCATCTAAAACAACTATGAACATTTTAGGAGGTGAATAACCTTATAAGCACACACTTTCATCTAAAGCAGTTTATTTTCTTATGAAAGCACCCGCCAGTCTTGCCCTATTTGTCTCAATGAGCTGTAATGGCCTCTGTTAAATAGCATTTTTAATCTTAAAAATCAGTTAATAGGTTTCGGGGGCTGCCATGTGCTGCTGTGCCTCAGTTGCTCTTGTTGTGCACGAATTACTGGCATCAGTGTAAAATGTCCAGTCTGTAAATTTAAAACCTATTTTTGTTTGCATAAAAACAACTTTAAGACAGCCCAAACCTATATTTTGCCCTCTATAAATCCTTGACATTTTGGCCTGATTCGGTGTATATAATAATATAATTTAGGATATTTTTAAGGGCTAGAATCCAGTGCTTTCCAAATGTCAGACAGACTGGAGTGTCTTTACCCAACCTGTTTGGTCCCTGATCATGTTTGATTGTGTTCATTTTTGTGTAATCTTTGACTCATACACCCAAGCTAAAGCCTCTGTCTGCATGAGGATATAAAATCTCAAAGTAAAGCTCAGTGGCACACCAGTTTAAACAGAATTGTAATATTGCTATTATATTGCAGTGCTGTGTACTCAGACTGATTGTTGAGATAATACTTGCAGCTCAGCCAGCAGTTTTTTAAGCTCATTCATCTGTTCTCTTGATTGCAGTGTGTTGGTTTGCAACACATTTGAATCAAAAGGCATTTGTATATTTATGTAACTCTGGCCTTCAAGATTTTCTCCTTGTTTTGTAATGTCACCTGAGAAGTCATGTCAGTGCTTTTTAACACTGTTTGTAGTGTTTTTAGCATTCTGCTTTCTTTGGTCCACCACTTATATTTTATGCAGTCTTGTACTCCTTCCTTATTTTTAAATTCAGTGTTTACCTTTTATCTATAAAACTAAGTATGTGCTTTTGTAAGGGCTTTTTATAGTATCTAATGGTACTGTTTACATATGTGTTGCATTTGGAAATATCTATTTTCTGCTCCTTCATTGGTTCACCTACCCTATAGTTTTTTTTTTTTTTTTTTTTTTTAATATACGCAGATAGGAAGAACTCAGGTCAGACTTCAAAGCAGGGGTCTGCAACTCCAGTCCTCATGTTCTACTGTCCTGTAACTTTTGGATGCATCGCTACTCCAACACACCTGCATCTTTAGGAGTTGCAGACCCCTGCTTTAGAGCAATTTAAAAATATTTCCTCCATTTTAAATTCTACAAACCTTTACCTTTCATTACAACGTTGCCAAACTGTCTTTCATATACTATTAAGCAACAGGGTTAAATATTAGCACAGAAAGTTCATTCTACGTTTTCTTCAGATCTGACTGACGTCATCAGATGCACTAAATTAAACAAAGTGACTAGTTAATTATTCCTGACTGGTAACCATTCAGTCTAACTGTAAGTTTACTGTCTTGTGTATCCGTTTCATTATAGTAAATGTGCCTTTTACCACTGCATTTTGGTTACATTATAATTGTGTTGTCTAAATATTTTTTTTTCTTCTTACATCTGCCTGTGAAGAAGTACAAAATAAATCTCTAATATCTAGAAATGCAGCAATCAGACTTTTCTTGGCCAATACTCATTTATGACTTCTTTTTTTTTAGATCTGACCTGCAGGATCTGATTTTGATTGATTAATATTTTTCCCTTTAAGGACGCACCTTTATATTTTTTTTACATTTAACCCTCTTAACAGATTCCCTTGATGTTCATGTTTAATTGTACAGAGTAAATGTTACATAATATGTGGAAAAAGATTAGAAATTATTTATCATGGACTCATTTCTATACATCTCAAAAAACTGGATTTTTAACAGAAGTGTTTCCACATTTGAGGGCAACTGTGTCTCCCAAATCTCTCAAATTTTTATTAAACACAAACAGGTACATCAAATGACAAGTTTATTGATGATGCATTTATAGACTATAAATGATGCATTCAAATTATGAAATGTATGCATTTAATGAATAGAAAAAAAAAACTAAAACGGCAATAAAGGGAAATTTGTCATTATTTTCCAACATTTGGTAATGCATCTCTATTTGCTGCTCATTTACGTCTGCTGAGTTCTACTCATGTTGTGGCGCTCACTCTGGGGGTCCTGAAGATGCAGTGCTTTTGTTTTTAAGCAGATAATTTATTTATTAATTTCAGTGAGTTTTAATAGTGGCATGTGACTCTTGGCCCAGTTTAACACCATACCAGTAGTAAAGAGAAGCTACCTGTCAGGAACCTGCAGAAAACCTTTATTGTGTAACAAAAAGGACAAGCAGCAATAAAAGGATTTTGTCAGAAATTCTACCCTCATGATGTGCTGAAAGGTGGAGGCGGCTCTACAGCTCACCGATGGATAAAGAAACACTAGACTTGATGGACAGCTTGGATTTTAAGGACAGAAAGCCCTAAAGTCCTAAAGCTGTTCGGTTTTAACTTGCTGGCAGCTTGGCAGTGGGTCCTTTATCTTGATACTTGTGCAAAATGACAGTTCAAAGTGTTCTTCTTATATTTATAGATAAGTGTATGGTGGCTTTGACTCCTTATTTATTTCTCCTTTATTTATATATGTGTATATTTGTATATTGTATATACAGGTCCTTCTCAAAAAATTAGCATATTGTGATAAAGTTCATTATTTTCTATAATGTAATGATGAAAATTTAACATTCACATATTTTAGATTCATTGCACACTAACTGAAATATTTCAGGTCTTTTATTGTCTTAATACGGATGATTTTGGCATACAGCTCATGAAAACCCAAAATTCCTATCTCACAAAATTAGCATATTTCATCCGACCAATAAAAGAAAAGTGTTTTTAATACAAAAAACGTCAACCTTCAAATAATCATGTACAGTTATGCACTCAATACTTGGTCGGGAATCCTTTTGCAGAAATGACTGCTTCAATGCGGCGTGGCATGGAGGCAATCAGCCTGTGGCACTGCTGAGGTCTTATGGAGGCCCAGGATGCTTCGATAGCGGCCTTTAGCTCATCCAGAGTGTTGGGTCTTGAGTCTCTCAACGTTCTCTTCACAATATCCCACAGATTCTCTATGGGGTTCAGGTCAGGAGAGTTGGCAGGCCAATTGAGCACAGTGATACCATGGTCAGTAAACCATTTACCAGTGGTTTTGGCACTGTGAGCAGGTGCCAGGTCGTGCTGAAAAATGAAATCTTCATCTCCATAAAGCTTTTCAGCAGATGGAAGCATGAAGTGCTCCAAAATCTCCTGATAGCTAGCTGCATTGACCCTGCCCTTGATAAAACACAGTGGACCAACACCAGCAGCTGACACGGCACCCCAGACCATCACTGACTGTGGGTACTTGACACTGGACTTCTGGCATTTTGGCATTTCCTTCTCCCCAGTCTTCCTCCAGACTCTGGCACCTTGATTTCCGAATGACATGCAGAATTTGCTTTCATCCGAAAAAAGTACTTTGGACCACTGAGCAACAGTCCAGTGCTGCTTCTCTGTAGCCCAGGTCAGGCGCTTCTGCTGCTGTTTCTGGTTCAAAAATGGCTTGACCTGGGGAATGCGGCACCTGTAGCCCATTTCCTGCACACTCCTGTGCACGGTGGCTCTGGATGTTTCTACTCCAGACTCAGTCCACTGCTTCCGCAGGTCCCCCAAGGTCTGGAATCGGCCCTTCTCCACAATCTTCCTCAGGGTCCGGTCACCTCTTCTCGTTGTGCAGCGTTTTCTGCCACACTTTTTCCTTCCCACAGACTTCCCACAGAGGTGCCTTGATACAGCACTCTGGGAACAGCCTATTCGTTCAGAAATTTCTTTCTGTGTCTTACCCTCTTGCTTGAGGGTGTCAATAGTGGCCTTCTGGACAGCAGTCAGGTCGGCAGTCTTACCCATGATTGGGGTTGTGAGTGATGAACCAGGCTGGGAGTTTTAAAGGCCTCAGGAATCTTTTGCAGGTGTTTAGAGTTAACTCGTTGATTCAGATGATTAGGTTCATAGCTCGTTTAGAGACCCTTTTAATGATATGCTAATTTTGTGAGATAGGAATTTTGGGTTTTCATGAGCTGTATGCTAAAATCATCCGTATTAAGACAATAAAAGACCTGAAATATTTCAGTTAGTGTGCAATGAATCTAAAATATATGAATGTTAAATTTTCATCATGACATTATGGAAAATAATGAACTTTATCACAATATGCTAATATTTTGAGAAGGACCTGTACATTACTGTAATGCAAAAAACAAAAACCAGAGAGCAAAGTGTACTAGAGTCAAATTCCTTGTTTGTATGTATGAACTCAGCAATAAAGCTGATTCTGATTCCTGTAATTGTTGTTATCCTTTCAAGATGTCCACAGTAAAAACAAAAATCCACCAATAATAAGTACGGTTGCATGTTGCACCCGGTTTTAATAGGTTGTCAATATTCTCCTTTGAACGTTGCACTCCTGCTGATTAACCTTTGCTCAGAAGTGATGTGAAGTGTTGGGAACAACCATCACTTGTCACCAAACGATGATACATTTAGTGATTCTGCTGGACTTTGGAGTAGAGCAGCTGGATAATATCAGTACTGAGTCAGGCATTTGAAAACAATCCTTCTCTGTGGTTCTTTTATTTTCCTCCAGTTCAATGAGTTGCACATCTCTGTGAAGAGATGAAAAGATGCTTTGATCTTTATTATTTTGAGGTTTTCCTTATTTGATTAAAGTTATTTTCAAAAATTACCCAGGGGTTGTTGTTTGATCAAGGTTTAGTCCTGATCGTTATCTAATTGAGATTTTAAAAGCTTTGTTTGGTTTTTGATCTGAATAATCCCATGCAGCGCTTCTGTGGGCTTTAAAATTACTTTTATATGTGATTATGCAAAGGAGAACCACCCCCCAAAAAAAAAAAAAGCTTTTCACAACTCTGAAGGGATTTGTTAGCAGTCTATACATTTGTTATAATACACTTTATTATTATGCTATTTATATTGTCATTTATTCTAAAAATACGTAAAACCTGCCTTTGACCAGCCCTGCTGTTATGCATTTCTTTCACTTTTCTAAACCTGGCCATAAATCACTGGATGTTCTTTGTATTTTCCTGACTTGGATTCACTCACATGAGTGGGAGAAGGCAAGTGCTGTGGATCTGTGCATGAGAGGGAACTGGTAGCTGATAAAAATAGGCCTATTTGCACTTCAGGGTTGTGTTTATTTGTTAGACTTCTTCTCTAAACAAAGATGCATCTTGAACTGAGAAACAGCTGTGCTAAAGAAGCACATTTCTTTGCTATCTGCACTGAAAGTTTTACAGATCTGCAATCATGTGGAGTTAATTGTGTGTGCCTGCAAGCACTTTGAGATTAGGTCCAGATGTCAGCATGCACGCCGTTCTGGGACTTTTGTAAGAGTTGTTGCACCTTTGACCCTACAGAGGGCGCCAAAGTTGCACAACCTGCTCCTTGGTTTGAACCCGTTTTGTGAGTTTCAGGTTTCTGCTGGATCTCTTTGCCACTTTGACTCTGTTTTTATATCCATCTAAATTATTATTTCACATTGTTTTTTAATCTTAGAGTAGAAGTTTTGCCAGCATTCACAGTAGTATTTTTATATCACAATAACTGAATCAGCAAAAAATTGTTTTGAAACTCAAAGAGGCTTTTTTCCTTTTTATTGGATTCAAGTTGTAATCAGATTGATTTGTCAGGGATTTTTTTCTGTCCCCGGTCAGAAAAATGTAGCAAACTATTGTTGCCAGTAGAGGGCAGTGTTGGATTGTGGCCACAACATAGAGGCTTTTTGTTCTCACTGAGTTATCACACTGTGTGGCAGTGAGATTTTAATCAATAAAAAGAGAAGAAACTCCACAACAACATTTTGCTGTTCTCTCTTGGGAATAACCTCAACCTTTTTCTCCACTCTGTGTCATCATCAATCCAGTTAAGTGGCTTTTAAGAACATGCATTACTTGGAAAATAAAAAGCATTCATCTGCCAAGATTAGGAGGCTTAATGGCACCGTTCTTGTTGTTCTAACAACAGAGGTGTTTAATAAGGATCACTTTATTGCATTCTGTTTTAATAAAATTATCTTGTTCACTTTTTATCTTTTGCATAACTTTGTGTCATTCCTCCTTCTCTTTGCTTAAAGATATGGATAGAACTTCCAAATAAATGTATATTTTACGTTCTCTCTTTTTCATTTCGCTTTTGAAATTTTTTACTTGTTAAGTTTTTGTGGTTGTCAGATATTGCCTTCATGACCCCATGCAGCTGTTGTTCAGAGAGCTATAAGCCAGAGGGTCCTGCAACCCACGGAGGTCCGTCTGGTTTACAGCTGATTGTCATGGAGCTTGTTTTAAGTTCAAGAAACAATACACTCCTTCTGTAGTTATTATGAATAGCTGGACAGGCCTTCTGAGTCGTAGGTGTGTTAAGTAGAAAATAAACAGAAATGGCTTATTATGCTTTTTCTCTAACGTTTTGAGTAATGCAACTGCACCTATAAAAATATATGTGGAGACACTCCCAGTATATCCCATCAGAATCTGCTTGCTCCCTTTGATTCACCTCTATTCCGACAAGTTAATAAAAACTTTGAAACATTATAAGCATTTACGAAGATATTTCAGTTTTGCTTACTTTAAATGTAACTCTAACCAACAAATGTACATGCAAATAAAAATAAAATAAAGAAGTAATGGGGAATTGTATCACCAGATTTACTAAAAAGCATTTAATTCAAATACAGATTTGCATTATTATCCTTATTTATTTATTGTTTTTTACTTCATTGTATGCTCTAATAATAATCTCTTACACTGCCATTCCTGTACATAATCAGGAATATAAACTAGAGCAGCTTACTGTCACATGGCAGCAACTCAATGCATTTAAGCATAGAGAACTTGTTAAAGTTCAAATCAAGCTTCAGAATGGAGAAAAAAAAATAGGATTTAAGTGACTTTGAACGTGGCCTAGTTGTTGGTGTCAGGCAGTCTATTCAGACTATCTCAGAAACTGTTGATCCACTGGATGTTTCAGGCCTACAGAGAATAATCCAAAAGAGGAAATATCCAGTGAGCAGCAGTTGTGTGGATGAATGTGAGGGTGAAAGGGGGATCCAACCAAGATATCCAACTTCATTGTAGCAAGGTGTACTTAATAAAGTGGCAGATGAGTGTATAACAGTTGTCCAAATCAAACTAACAGGCAGTTCATTCAACTGGCCAAAAACATTTCCTATTATGCAAGGTATGAAGTTAAACACATGGCAATTAAGCATAAACCTTCCAAATACTGCATCTGAGAAGCCCTTTGTTATTGCAAATAGCTCACATTGGTTTTGTGATGAGAATTGTGTTTCATTATATAGTGCATCTTTATCTGAGTCACAACTTTGGATGACAGTCCCACCCATCAGCTGCCCTCAGTTTGTTTACCCCGCCTTTAACTGGCCACACTGAGCTCCTGTTAAGAGTGGTATCGATTGCCCTCATTTCAGTTATGGATCAACTGGGGTTTGTCGAATCAATATGAAATCAGGAAGGGGTTTAAATGAGGTAACGTTTTGCAATGTTTCCAAAAACTGTGTGTAATAAAAGAGTAGGGCTAAAACAGGAAAACAAGAGCCTATAAAGTTAATTGATGAAGATAATAATTGCTGAAGGCTGGACTGTTCACACTGGTGAAAGGTAAACATGGATGTCTGCTCTTAAAGGCTGGCTCAAGTGTTGCCACCGGATGTTATGCAGAGTAGACAGACAGACAGACAGACAGACAGACAGACAGACAGACAGACAGACAGACAGACAGACAGACAGACAGACAGACAGACAGACAGACAGACAGACAGACAGACAGACAGACACACACACCGGATGATGCGGAACCTCCTGGCAGAGGCCAGCAGATTAAACTGTCCATGGTGATGGTGGGTTGGATCTATAATTATCCCTGAATTGTTTCCACTGTCCTCACAACTCTTTGGAGAGCGTTCCAGTCTGCAACATTGCGTCTGAGTGGATGAGTACTGATTAGTGTCAATATGTATAATTTTAAAACAAAACTGTAGCCTTATGCCACAGTGGTAACTGTGGTAATAACTAGCCAGAATTATGAGCATATCAATAAGCTACTTCTACTGCTTTTCAAATGTAAAACAAATTTGAGTTTGATGTCATTCCCAGATCCAAGTACTGACTGGTAACTGAACACAGCAAGTAGAAGCAAGCACGCCCTCCCAGTTCCATGTGGTTTTCTTCATCAAACTTCATTTACCTTTTAAATAATTCATATCAGAAATTCCTATGAGTACCACTAAAGATGAATCAACTACCACCAGTGGTAGTTTTACCACAGCTCAACAATCATGGTGTTTTATTACTGTTTTATTACTCTAACAGTAGCAATAACTGTGACTTTGTTTTAAATAAAGTAAATTAGACTGCTTTGTATGGTATTGTTTTAAATGTTTGTGTTAATTCCAAGATACAGTAAGTCTGTAGTACTTTTTTATTCAAGGTTATCATACCATGACTGTCCCATACTAACCCATACCTACCAGACTTTCCTAGAAGCTCTTAAAGTTGTGTTTCACTGCTGCTTTCTGAGGGTCTTTGGAGATTTTCATTCATTCATTTTCATTCATTTTTCATTCATTTCATTTTTCACTGCACACCTCTGAAAAGGAGCTGGAACCAAAACCTAATTGATGATGAGTCAAAAAATAAGAAATGCACAGAAATATAAAGAAATAACATTTACCTTCAGGTGAACATGTACAGAACTAATGCTAAAGACTCGTTTGAGGAAAAATATAAGAAAAAACTGCAGACTTTTGCACCCTTCTGTTTTTCTGTAATTATTTATGTATTTTAGAATATTTTATGAGGTCCACAGAATTACATGTAATGTAATATAAAGTCTATATGAGTTATACTGCAGTATCTTCATTAGCTAAAGCAATTTCAAGTGAAAGAAAACCTTAAAAAAGGATAGGGAAGATATTTGACTTTGTATTTTGTCCTAGAAAAAAGGTGGAAAAAAAGCGTATAAAGTACAACCAGTAAGCTAGTCCATCTAGTCATTTGAGAAAACATCTCAGATGCCATCACACAAATCTTGTTTTCATGGGTAACATGTCCAGGTGTGTTGGCTGAAAAACATAGCACACATGACTCCCTGTGTATGTGGAGCAATCGTATTCTGCATCAGCGTTCTTGTCAAGTTCTCTCCTGCTCGCCCAGTGCTCTGTATGCGCTGACTTGGATTAGGACTGCTGATGAGACAGCATTCGAGCTGACGTGTTCAAGCTGTAACCCATCTATTCTTTCGAGATCCAGCATGTAATGTCCCGTGACGTCTGATTTGTCTGTTGCCGTGTCTGCACACAGGTTTTTAATCTCTTCCTGGTTTAGTGCCCATTCAGAACTTCTGTCTTAACTGAAGCTTTATCATTCGCTGGTCTTTTGTTTGTCATAAAGGGGGACAACAAAAGCAACACTCATGTATGACGAGAAGTAAGCCTTCAGAACACATTCTCTAATCTTATTTGCTGTTATTTAAGAACGTTCTACTTTAACATGACAAGATTTGTCAACATAAATGGTGCAAGGCTTGAATTTTCCACCTTTTAAACTTCAGCGTATTGTATTGGGGTGTTTTCTTTTTGTTTTTACAAACACAAGGGAGAAAAGTGGGCCATTTATTTAAATTCAGCCTCCTGGAGTCAGACTTTTAGAACCAATGTTTCACTGCAAATACAGCTGCAGCTCTTTTAAGGGTGTGTCTTTACCAGCTGTACGCACCCAGAGACTGATATTTCTGCCCTTGTAGCTTAAACGAAGTAGCTTTAACTCAGTCAGATTTTATAGCGAGCATCTGTGAACACCAGTTTTCAAGTCTTGCCATAAATTACCAATTGGATTTCGGTCTGGACTTTGAACGCAACTTTTCTGACATCTAAAGGAATGAATGCATTGTAACTCTGGTTGCATATTTGGGGTCTGTGTCCTGTTGGAAGGAGAACCTACTTTGTGTTGGTCTGTCACATAAAATCCCAATAAATAAAATGAATGAATTTTGAGGTTGTAATGTAACTTGATGTAAAAAGGTTCAATGAATACTTTTGCAAGGCACATTTGCTTTGTTTTTTGTTCTTCCTAAATGTGTATTTAGACGTCTGCTGGTTGCTCTTCAGTAGTCCGAGGGTTATATTTGACAAGGGAACTTTGACATCTCATCTGAAACCTTTTGATTCTCGTCAAAAACTTTATGTGTAATTTAAAATGACCCTTCATGTAATAGTAACTCTAAAATTGTAAACAAATCGTTTATTTTCAAAGTTCTTTGCTGTTCTTCGTTCTACGTTTACATCAACTTCCATCCCCCTCTAACCTCTTTCTTTCTGTATGACAGTCTTGGCCTCTCACTCTTACAGCTGACCCACTTCGGTGGGTCATCTGCTCTGTAATCAGTTGTATCCAAGTGAGTGATGCTCTGCTGCCTCTTCTCTCCACTCAAGCTGGCAGCTATCTCTGACTGGAGACAAGAGTAACTGAAGCTAAGCACATCCTGCATTGCATTTCATTTGGTGGCCAGTTCCATTCTGCCAATATCTCCATCTTTTCTGCTGATTTAGGAAGACAATGAATGTTATTTATGCAGCATTTCCTGGAGATAACTTCACCGGTAATACATATCTGAGGTGATGTTTGTATCTGGCATGTCATGTTTGATATTTTTGTTCCTGTGAAGCTCCTCTCAATCACTCGTTGTCTGTCTTTAATTGCTACCTTCCTACTCCTTGTTTTGTAGATACATTAACCTTGGTTCTCAAACAATTATCTCAAACGGGTCATTTTGTTCTGTTGTTTACGTTTCAAAAACAGTTTCCTGTTTGAATTATATACAAGCAGCAATTTCTTTCTTTTTTCCTAACAGTATTGGATGCAAGTTGAATAAGGAGACCTGAAAAGTTGTACTTAAAGTTGTACTTTTCATTGTATGGCACCAGATATTCTAATAACATTGCATATCTTAGGTTTAAAGTAATAGTTTAATTTTACCAAAATGCTTCTTCCGACTGGAAGTATTATCAACGTTTTGGAGCAACTCAGGCAGAGTCCCGACCTAAATCTGACAGAGAATTTGTGGAGGTTGCTAGATTAGGGTGATGGCAAGGAGAGCTTTCAACCTTAAAGACCTGGAGCTCATCAGCAAAGATAAATCATCATAACTCCAGTGTAAACATGAAGAAAGCTGGTCAGCAATTATCAGAAAGGTCTGATTGCTGGAATACCGATAAAGATTTTTCTACTGATTATTGAAAATAATATAAATAATTTTTGACATATTTTGTGATAGAGTTCAAATAAAAAGAGATAAATTCTTGTTGTTTTTTTTTTACTTAAGTTTACTCTCTTTTACATGGTTTTGTCTTTTAAGATGAAAATAATTTTAAATATAAATCTGCCATAAAAATCTGAAACACACCTGGGGTAGTTTAAACTGTTACAGTGTTTGTCCATGGCAAACCAATAAATAAATAAAATACCAGTACACAGAATTGTTACACTTTCTAGTCAATAAAAGGGATGAAGCTCCCTTTTATTGTGCTCTTCTCCGCTCCTGTATTCCAAAAATTGACATTTGTTTAGCTAAATCTAGTACGGGATTGTAGATATCATCTTTTAATCTTCTCTGCTATGTAAACAGAATTGTTTTGGCTTGTTGTTGTGTACTGGGAGGCAGTCACTGGCTTTATCAAAGAGCTGGCATCATATGCCCCCAAGAGACTCATTGCACTGCAGCATAAGAGCTGATACAGGTATTAGGCTCATAATAAGCTGTGTTCATCACTTTTTATGGGTCTTCTGCAGAAACCAAGGTGAGCGAAGTCTGGCTTATCCCATTTCTTAGCCTTTACCTGGAGAGAGAACTGACATGTGTATTTTACAGTCCACTTGGGATGCATCCAAGGGATATTTGATCAAGTTTAAAGCTTTTCTGAGAGGCTTTCAGAATTTAAAACGAATCTTAATCTCCTTAACAGCCAAACAGTTTTTTGTCACTTCCTATAGATGTCCACTAGATACATGATCAGTCTATCTATGACACACTTAGGTATTTTATATTCAAGGGTGTGTTAATATTTTATTGTCCTATACAAACAAATACATTTATTAATTGTAGTTCATTTTCCAATCTCTGATAAAAAGGCATTTTTGGTAAAACTAATTTTACCTCCATGCTCTATTCAGTCCATAATGGCATATGTGTCGTCATCTGTTTGGTCTTTTTTTCTGAGCTTTTTTTTTTTTTTCCAACATTATCTTTATTGGTTTTTCAACAACGTTCCCAATAATATACAGGACTCAAGTGTGCTCTCACATCAAAGGAAATGTCCAGGGTAGTTAAATTTTTGTTCAGCATTCAACTTGTCTTTCCTTGCAAACCAGCTTGTTATGAGATATTTCAGAGCAGCACTTGTTACATACAGAATATATATGAGAAAAGAAAAATAATGCCCCCAAATCCCCCTGAGGAGAAACAACAATTACAACAACAACGGTTTCTCTATTTTCCAGGATTTAGCCCAAATTATTTTAGTATTGTACGTGGTTCAGAAAATACAAACTCGAAGGTATAATTCAAAGTAAAGTAGTCAAGTATATAAATACAGAAGATTATCTCAGGACACTGCAGGGGACCAACCGCAACTATAATTCATCACCGACAACCCTCATATCCATGTTTTCTATATATTCCATAAAAGGACCCCAAATATTTTGAAGAAAATGATAGTTTCCCTTTTATAATGAAAGTAATCTTTTCCATTGGTAATGTTGTGGATATTTCATTAATCCAGTTAATGAATTTTGGTTTACTGGCACTCTTCCATGTTAGTGCTTTGACTCTTTTTGCAAGTAGTAAACATAAATCCATGGCAGTAATATCCTTTCTGGACATACGATGTCTGTCAGAGTATAAACCTAGAATGAACAATTTGGGGTCAAAAACTAGTTTTATACCTAGTATGGGCTCTAGAGCTTGCTTAATCTCCCTCCAGAATAGTTTAACTTTCTTACATTTCCAGATACAATGGAAGAATGTTCCCTTCTCCTCTCCACATCTGATGCTCAGGTCTGGGATGGCACCGTTGTACTTATTAAGCTTTTCTGGCGTCACATATGTTCTCATTAACCAATTATATTGCAGTACTTTGAGGCGTGTATTGATAGTTTGTGTTTGTGCTTCAGCACACGCCCTCTCCCAGTCCTCTGAAGGCAAGTTCTCCTGTATATCCTCCCTCCAAGCATTGAGCTTCCATAGAGAACACTCAGAGGATCCCTCCACTTGCATGCTATATGGTTTGGTGATAATTCCTTTTCTAAAGCAATCATTTCGATTTCCAAGGTGGACAGCAGAGGGATGGATTCACATTGATTTTGAGATGATCTAATAAAATTTCTCACCTGTAGATATTTAAAATAATGTTTACTTGGGATATCATACCTGGCCTTCAACTCTTCAAATGACATCAAAACCCCATCCTCTTATTCCACAAGATCTCCTATTGTCTTTAAACCTTTTTCAGCCCATATCCTAAAGCCAGGGTCTGCCCTGCCCGGATGGAAAGACTGGTTACCCCATATCGGACTGAAGCGTGATAGGGAAGAGGAGTCACCTAAATATTTCTTAACCTGATACCAAACCAAGATCATATTTCTGACTATAGGGTTTTTTGTCATTTTTTTCAGCATTCTGATTTTTGCTGAGTAAATGTACTGGGGTAAAGGGAGAGGTACAGAACAATTTTCAATATTCACCCAAGGCAAGAGGCATTTATCTGTAAAATGATACTTCATAGTCCTCATGATGTATTGAAATCTGTTTTTTTTAAACATTTCCAGAATATTTATCATGCTGCAATATACATTCTTCTTCGTAAAGTTAGAAAGGAGTGAGTAATAAAACACGATGAGAATGAATAGCTGCTTCTCTTTGGTCAGAATAGACCTGAATCTTTGCAGGTGTCAAACTATGAAGTCTCACTATGACCAAAGTATTTCTAGAGATGCATCGATCAGAATTTCGTGGACCATTTCATATCTAAGTTTTTTGTAGAGCACGTGCAATGACAGAAAAAGGTTGAAAGCTCAGGAAAATAAAACAGAGCAACTTTGCTGTACTTCGTTTAACTTTCCCATTATCTGCTAAACGTTTTGCTCTTTCCTGCTGAACATAGCTAACTGTAAGTCTTCTTTACTCAGTAACAGAGACAACACTGAAGAGTGTTGTTGTTTGTGTGACCTGGTAGCATTTAGTATGGTGCATTCACTGGTCAGATTTTTACGTTTTCTGTTAACTGGTCTCCAGTAACATCTAATTAAGATGAAAATCATCTGATTCCAGTAACTGTCTGATTTCTTGGTGCATCTCTAATTGTTACCGTCCTATTTGATGGTGGGTTGGACACACTGTGTTATCAATCTCTCTCCTGTTTGTCTCCTCATATTCATCCATCTGTTAACAACTCTTGCTTTTAGCTGGGAATTAAAAATGCTCTGACGTTTGGATTCATTAAACACTTGTTTAGCCTTTTCTCCTCCTAAAAGGAGATTTACAGACAATATTTGTTCTCTGGGACCACAGTGTTCTTTTTGCAGGATCTTTAATGATTGAAGCTTTTGGTTCTTTAAGAAAGTCTTTGTTTTTGTGTTCCCTATTTGTTCATGAATAAACAGAGCTTGGTGTTTAATCCTCTGAATGCTCAGTTTTGCTCTGCTTGATCGTGCTTGAAATACTGTTGATCCAGTATGCACAAAGTGTTTTCGAGCCATGTGCAGTTCCCTTAGAAACCTCCAGTCTAGCCATGATTTGCTGCTGAGAAAGTCCCTCTTTGCCTAGAATCACAATCTGTCACAAAGCCTCCTACAATGTAAGAATTTGCCTCAAAACTGAGAAAGAATGGATGCAGGTCTTACAACTTGCCAAAACTTAAGACATAATATAAATTTAATTCAATGTTCCCAGTGCCTTGAACCTTTACACATTTTGTCTTGTTACAACAACAAACTTCGGGACTTTATGTGATGGCACGACACAGTAGTACAGAATTGTGAAATAGAATTGAAATGACATACTGTTTTCAAAGAAAGTGTAGTAAATTAGCAAATTGGGTCTGCCTGTGTGTAATTTAATCACAGTATGAATCCAGCTGTTCCATGAAGGCCTCAGAGGTTTGTTAGAGAACATTAGGGAAAAACAGCCTCATAAAGAACAAGCAACACAGCAAACAGGTCAGGCATAAAGCTGTGATTATTAGATTTGGACATTTCCCATTTAACGGGGCACTGTTTAACCCATCATCCAAAAATGAGAAGAGTATAATAAGAGTATGGAGAGGGACACTGCAAGCATGTGGAAGAAGGTGCTCTGGTCACTGAGATTGAATTAATGTTTTTGGCCTAAGACTGGGGCGGAGGTTCACCTTTTAGCAGAACAATGACCATAAACTTCCAGACCTGGAATGTTTTAGATGTAGACATATTTTAGAATGGCCCGGTCAAAGTTCCGACCTAAATCCAGCTGAGACTTGATGTTCACAGACTCTCTATCCAATGTGATTAAACATTGAATTTCTTGCAAAGAAGAGTTTCTAAAAAAACCCCAAAGGACCTGAAGTTGTAATTGCAGCAAAGCATGACTTCAAAATGTATAGAGGGCTGAATATGTAGCACAACACACTTCTCAGATCTTTAATTTTAAACAATTTTGAAAACCATGTTCTCCTTTCCTTCCGCTTGACAATCATGCACTACTTTGTGTTAATCAGTCACGTAAAATCCCAGTAAAATACATTAAAGTTTAAGGTTGTAGCGTGACAAGTGAAATAGTTCAAGGGGGCATTGAAAATGTATTATTTGTGTTTCTCAAGGCCCTATAGTCTTTATTTTCTATTGCTTTGTATGGTTTGGACCATAGCGTAGAAAATGTTCCAAGATAGCTGATGAGATTTATATACCTGAAAGTAATTCCAGTGTGTGTTCTGAATGAAAACCCTCCTGTTCAAGGTGTCACGTCATTCTTTATAGCTGAAGCCCCACAGGCTGAAGTGTCACTCCAGAAGTTGAATCTTAAAATATTCATATCCAAATCAGTACCTTTAAGTTGGGTTGCCTGAGTGCTGTATAGCTAAGCAGCTAATCTGACAGGTTTAAGCTGTCATCTGTGTGATGGTGGAGGTAAAGCATCATCATCATTAGAGCAAACTGCACGAGGCCCTTTACTGTTTTGCTGAAGCATCTGAATTTTCTTGATTAAGGAGTGAAGGCTGAGCCTGGTCAGCATGTAGTCACGGCTTGGTTGAGTTGCTGCTGCGTGTGGTTGGGGGGTTGGGGTGGGATGGGTGTGGCCTCATGCTAGAACGAGTCACTGTTGGTGTTTTGACTTGCAGTCTGTGGAATTTGTGAATCTCTGTGCTGCCAACAGTCACAAAGCCGCCTGAGCAGCGAAGCAAAGCTGTCCAACCTCTCTGTTTTCACAATGACCTTCTGAGATGGCACCAAGGCCATTGAGCTTGAGAAATATTGTAGGTTGACTGATCTGCTGACCTAATTCACTGTATTTACACATTTTTACCTCATTTCACCCTCACTCTGAAAGACGTCTAGAAAGAAGTGATAGATAAAACTGTGTTTTTGCAGCTGCTTCTACTGTAGTATTTTGTTCATTAGTATCCTAATTTTGTGGGTTAAAGCGATTGCATTCCTTTTTGTTAATTGGAAAGAAAAAAAAACCTTTTGGGTCTATAACAGAACTTCTTCCTTTGGTCCCTGCTGTCACGCAACATGATAAAACAAATATTTTGGTTGGATGTCTCAGTTCTTATCAGGTGTGTCTCCATCATACAGATGGAAGGATCTTCGGACATTTCTCTTTTGGTCTCATATCCTACAATCATATTGGATACCATCAGTCCAGGCGTTTATCTGCCAGGAGAATACCATGTTTTTCTCATAGTAACAAGAAATCCTTTGAGCTACAGTTAAGCACAGAATCATTCATACCGCTGGCAGATTTACATTTCAGCCAAGAAGTTTATTTCTGATAGGAAATAAGGCAGACGTCTTCTAAACAAGATGTCTGTCTTTAGGTATGTGCGGATCCATTATTCGGTATCAGTGTTATATCTAATTAAAAGTACCATCTAAACTAAATTAGCTTCTCTGAGATGTGATTTCACCAGGATTTCTGCTCTGTTATTCTACCCTCCACAAACACTTAAACACATAAAAAACAAAAAACATTGTAAAAATAGATAAGTTGGTATTTTATGCTGTATTATGTGAAATACGCCTCTATAGTTGATTTGTTTGTGTTTTAAGTGTGTGCTTTAAAAGGAAAAACTAAAAATGGCAACAAAGATGAAGGCAGTCAGCTTTGTGCTACTTACAGAATATCTGCTGAGATATGATAGATATAGGTGGAAAACAGAATAACCAAAACAAGTATGAAAAAATATTTTTAATTTCAAGTCAAAAAGATGCATATTATATTTGCAGATTTTTCTTTGCAAAGTAGCTCCAGCTCAGTTGGACTGGATGGAGAGAATCTGTGAAGATCCTATTCAAGTCTTTCAAGCCACATAGTCTGAATTGGATTTAGTTCTGGACTTTGACTGGACCATTCTAACACATGAATATGCTTTGATCTAAGCCATTCCATTGCCCCTGCTGAAGAAATGCATTCTCACACTATAATGCTACCACAACCATAGCTCGAAAATTTTCTCTTAGATTGGAGGTCTTCACAGAGACTACTGAGATTAAAGAACACACAAGTGGACTAGTAGGGGATTTTTGAGGCCAGTTTGTTTGCACTGGATTTTAATCAGTGGGTATCAAAGTAAAGAGGGATAAATACAAATGGATGCCACACGTTTCAGATTTTTTTGGTTTTCAATATGACACTTTATTGTGGATATAACGTGACGAAATGTACAAATATTTAGGGGGTATAAACACTTTTACATTGCACTGTAACAGGACTTTTTTGTCTTAGTCTTGTGTGTCCGGATGTGTCTGTTCAGGCAGCTGGTGCTTTTCCACCTCCATTTGACACATATTGCTAATTGCCAGAGCACAAAACACCCAAGTTCCCCATGCCCCTGCTCACTGGTGTGCATACGACTGGTCATCTCAGCCCCTCTTCTCAATGGCTCCCTGAGGAGAAGCAGGGAGTGGAACTGTTTATGCATGTGGTTTTCTTTCGCTACCGCCCAGTAGGAGCAGAAGCCCCTGCAGAGTGCATGGCAAACGGTCTGACTCTGGATGCCTCATTCACCGCCAACCTCCGGCAATGTACTGTGACTTGCACTCACTGTGCACGCAGCAGTTCAGAGCACCAGCAGGTAATATTTTGCACCTCGGTGACAAAAGGAGAAAGCGTGGGAGTGTAGGTGGAAGAGGACAGAGCCAAAGACAAGAGCGAGTGGGCAGATAGAAATGGCTCCTTTGAGAGCGGATAAACATGTGAACACTTAGTACTTCCTGTCTCTGTCCGATTCTGAGTGGGCAGTTAATGAGTGTAAAAGCTTCCTCCTTGGCACCTGTCAGCCAAGATAACGACAAAACATCTAGTTCAGGCTACAGTTGAAAAGAAACACTTTACTGCTCTTTAATAAATAATAGTTTATGGGCGTTTTAAATGTCTTTTTTTCTTTTCAGCTCCATCATTTTGATGTTGTATCTAACAAGCTGAACATGACAAACAGCTCAGACACTCAAGACTATTGGCAAGACAAAGATTAACCAAAAATACTTAAACTGGCTGCTTTTGATGCCTCTCGTTTCTAATAACTACTAGTGAAATCTTTGTAAAACGCTGATTGTTAAATAAGCCCCTCATCACCACCACCCAGCCTGCATGCTTCCCTGATTCTCATTCAGAAATAATTTATAATAAAATAACTCTAGATTACTACTCTAAGCTTGTTTGTACAAATAATTCAAATATATAAATATACAGTATAGATATAATTTAAATATATTGTTTAGATATACAGGATGTTTCCCTGGGATAAAACACGACATGACACAGAAGCCCGTTTCTCTTAGCCACTCCTTAAAATTGGGTAACATGCTAATTATGTAAGGCTGCAGAGGGTGGTATTGTGGGGTCACCAAGTCTTCATAGCAACATTTAGACACTATGTACTTGTTAAACTTTTGTTTTGGAAGTGATGCCAAGATGAAGCCTTTTTTCTATTCTATCATCACATATGAAAACCTGGGCTGTTTGCTAAAGTTTACTGGGACTTCAACTGGAGCCATGTGCTTTTGTCAGATACGACTATGATTGAGCTATTTAGCAACACTCCAGGTGGGTCTGGTGTAAAACACAGGGGGGATATGTTGAAAAGCAATTGGTGTCCACTGATAAGCATGAGCATTTGCAATGCTAAGGGCTCGTTTCACTTGCAAAGGTCCTGGGAACCTTTTTAATTTTAATGGCATTTGGAGCTCCTTGAGTTACAGATATGATTCCACCAGACCTAAAATCGACCTTTTTCCATGACCATCTCTGTCCCCAGACCTAAGTCCAACAGAAAACTTTTTTTAAGAGAGGACTCAGGACTTTGGATCTAGAGATATTGTACAAAGAGGAATGGTCAAAGATCCCTCTCTCTGCATGCTCCAGCATTGTGAAATGTCATGGTTTTAGGATGACACTGTGCTCTCTGTAGCTTTAATTGTAGTCATTTTGTTGTTCCTGTTCCTTTAAATGTAGCATAAATTAATATGTTTTAACTACTTTGATAGATGGTGTAGCTTCTTTAACTTACTTTGTTCCCCTTGCTCTTGTGATTTCAGCCTTTTAAAAGAGCGGCTTAGTCGAATCATTCTGCAGTGATAACATCAAGCGATTTGAGTCCACCAGGTTATGTTTGCTCTGTTAGAACGTCTGATGGTGCTGCAGTAAAGTACAGTAAAGTGTTTTTTTGTTTTTGTTTGAGAATAAACAGACTCTGCATGGACTTGATTTGACCGTACCCCCGACTTAAACAGATTCTTGGAACGGTAGGTAGTAACTCCCACTCACACTGATGTGGCTGATGAGCTGACTGCTTTAAAATGTTCTGCTGTGAAGGCTGACCCTGGCAATGCTTCCTGATTTATGAAAAGAAAACAGCATGAATGAATAGATCATTTAAGCAACAAATGATAAAGTAATTTTTTTGGTTGCCTCAGGGTACCTGAGTCAGCCTTCGTGGGTGTAATAGTGACGTTTTTACAGCTTGTTTGAAACACGGATAGATCCAATGCCCACTGGCATTTTTCGCGACTTTAAAATGGTTTAGCCTTGGTAAAAAAACAAACACTTTTTTAACACATTTAGATAATTGCCTTCTGTCTTAGATTCATTGAACAATTAGAAGTGCTTTCTTACAGTTAATGAAGTTGGCTTTTAAAGGCAATTTGCAGTAAATCTGTGAAATAATTTTCTGCTGAGAGTTGAAAAATCTTTCTCCAGATGACTAGAAACTGACAGCCAACACTGATGGAGCCACGAATTAAATAAAAGCTCTCTCACATGACATGGCAAATACACAGATGGTTCAACAGCTTGCTTTAACTTGTCTTTATTGCACATCTTCTCTATTTGCTTTGCTCTCATTTTCAGTGGATTAGGTCGTTAGATATTGCATCACATATCCTGCAGATAATCACTGTCCCTGTTCCCTTCTTCTCTCGGGGTATGGCTTCTTTTCTGTGCCCCTGCCTCCAAGCTCCTACAATGGAAGACCTCCCTGGAGGAGCAGGGAGGTACCAAGCCTCCTCCCCTCCTTGAAATGTAACCCCTTTTCCATTATTTATGTAAAAAGCCTGGTCAAAGTAGTTCTCAAATTACTAATGATCTATTACTGTAACTAAAATTGCACCTTTGGTAGGATGTTTTTGTTAAAACTCGTATAATAAGGAACACTGAAATTACTATGAAGAGCAGGAAAAGTAGCAGCTAAGAGAGCATTGCCTGTCTCTTTTTGCACCATTTGTTGCCCCTAGCAGGTTTATGAGCTGAAGAGCTGTTTGGCTTCTTGTTAGGGGTTGAGGTCATTGTCCGTACTTACACGTCCTCAATAGCTGCAGGTTCCCTGCTGGAACTACTTGATATTCATTTCTTCCTCAGCTTCAGCCTTTTTAATCTCTTCCAGTTAACACAGTTGCCAGAAACTAGGGAGGACCTAAATGGGATTTAGAGGTAAATGCATTGTTTTTATGTTCTTAGCTGTAGCCTTGATGTTTCTAACTAATCTACAACAGCTATAAGTCTTTCTGATTGTCTGGTGCAGCAGAGCCATCCTTAGTTCATTCTTCACCATGCACTGTCTCTGTCAGGACTTGCTAAAGAATGAGCTGGAGGAGGTGCACCTACACTCTAAAAACTGTTGAGATACAAAATACCTTTTCAGGCAACAAAGTCAGTATTTTGTGAGTATTGCAAGTTAACAATTAATTTCCCTGCATTTAGGTATTCAAGCATAAAAGGAACATATTAACAAATACAGGTGATACATGTATGCATGTCTGTGGAAAATTTTAAAAAGACACAAACTCAGTTTAAATCCATTTTGAGGCAAATATATGTTAAAAAAAATATCAATTATTTTACAATGCCTTGGGAAACATATTAGCAAGCGAGGTGTTAGTTTTTTTTATCAGAACTTTGAGTAAACTGGGTTAAAGAAACAACCAACCAGTTTTAGAGTGTACCTGCACTCAGAGTTAAGGCTCTAAATACCTTAAATAACATAACTCAGTGATATGATGATGCCCGGACGTGCCTGTTAGTCATAGCTTGGATGCACGTCCAAACAAAGGAAGAATTGATCATTTAAATTGTATATGTTGCTTCATGTTACATTGGTTGTTTGCGAAGTAAGTTTACAACAATTTCGTCTTTTTCCTTTTAGATTTTATTTGAATAAAAACAAAGATAACATAGCAACCCCTGCGCTCGTTTGACTGGGGCATGACTGTGTTGTGCACGGTGTGGGCCGAGCCTGGAGAGCCACTGACCGCTGGACCCGCTTTACATCCGGGCTGTGACATCATCGCTTCTCTGGATACATTGCGTCGTTTACTACTGGCGCACGCGGCGCAGCAGAGAGCAGTCGGCGCTATCTTCCCTGCCCCGCGAGCACAGCAGCAGCAGCTGCAGAGGACCGAGAGCGCTCTTTTTTTATTATTATAGCAAGGTCCCTTCAACTACATTATATCTGGAATACGACGCATTTGTTTTTTCTTCGCCTGTCTCTTATTGCTGCCCGGACAGCCTGGACATTCGTGGAGCATTTTTCTTTGTGAGTACTGACTCGGGGCTTGCCCCAACGCGACAACAACAGGGGGCGTTAATTGTATTGATTGGGATGGTTGTTGCTAGCAGAAAGCTATGGAGACGAGCCCCGTGATTGCTATCTGTGATGCGGTTATATTGAGCCCGGACCAGGCCCTGGTTAGCGTTTTGTTTCTGACATGGCTTTGTATGCAAACAGCTTTGTTTTACCGGACAGATTCTTGATCTTGTCCCGCGTTTGCCAGAAGCCCCTCGTTATTTTGCTGACAGCGCATCCTTCAGGCTTGCGTTATGGTATAAATGCTTTATCACATATTTGAACCTTTAGGCACGTCTTAATTGTTCCCCTACAGTTTTTTTTTCTCATTGTTATTATTTCTAGGCTAAAATAAATAATGTACATCACCCCGTTTGTTTATGTGATTTTATTCTAAACAGCATTTCTAACCTGCAGTGCCTAGAAAGAAACCAGAACTAAACAAATATATTATCTAACACATTTCAAACTGTAAAAATTATAATGTTTTAATGGCTCTCCACAGTAAAGGGATAGAATATTAAGGCTTTCAGTTTTTATTTTTTTTATTTTGCATGACTCATGTACGTTTTCATGTTAATTCACATCTGGTTTAAGTCTAAATCATTGGAATATAAATCATTGGAATATAAATCCTGATTTATTACAGTTTGCTGCTGTCAAAACAGCATTTCCATATTTCTGAAGTGTTTGCCATCCCCTAACTGCAAGCAGTGATGAAAACATTGCTGTTTTTTCCCCCCTATGACTCCATTTCAGTAATCTGCATCAGATCCCAGTTCCCTTTCCTCGCAGTACCAAACTGCACACTACACTGTGGTTTTTGGTAATCTTTAAAAGCCTGCATCTGTTAATCACAGTCAGTTAGGCTGTAATTATACTGCATTGAACTACCTTTCCTCGCACTAGATCAAACTGACCTCTTGTTAACCTGCCAACCACACATAGCATCCATGGCACAAAATTATCTGCCATGGATATATATATATACATTGTGTTTTCAACCAGAACTCCTGGAAAGAAGTAAACAAGTGATCAGCTGAACGTGTTCCTCGTGTTTTTGGAGGATGTTTGTATAGGCTACTGCTGTCATGTGTGAGCTGTGGTCATGTGTTCATCTGGAATCATCTGGAAAACACCCCTTTGTTTCTCACCACATGCAATACTAGTTTCATGAAGAATATTTAATTGGCATAATTTATCACTGGATGTTTTTGGAAAGCATTAAGATGATGTAGCCAGGCGGTTATTAAGCATTGCACACTGTACTGTAAAGATTTTCACACATGCATGACTCTTGTTTGAACCACACGTTTTCAGTTCTGCATGGTTTGAAATGTTAAATTTACTTAAGTATGAGGCAAAAAGAGGAATTATCACCAAAAAGAAATTCGTACATCCTGTTTGGTAAGGCAAGCTTAAAGGGAATGTTCTGGATTTTTGAACAGAAAAGAGATTCTTGAAAAATGTAATAAGCAGTTAGTAGATTGGCCCCAGCCCACTTTCCGATTTGTCCATTTCATACCTGTATACAAATTATTTCATGCCCTTGTACTTAAATAAAGGCAAATACTTTTTTGTTTTATAATTTTTTGTAGGTTTTTGTAAATATTTTCATGAATTATCAAGAAAAATCTTCAAAAATGTTTAGTTTTCTCAGATCATGCACATGCTCTGTTTCTCTAATGAGGAGAACTCAGTTAGGAGAGTATAACCTTGCATGCAACAATTGGCGCTTTTTTCTTCTCCTTCCAACAGCAGCAGACCTACCTGCAATATGTTGCTTTTCTTTAGAATAAATGTGATTTCACATTTGCTTTGACATTGCATTCTGTATGCAAGACTGTAGTTGACTTTAATGGGGCTTGAAATCAAACACTCAGTAGTCAAGAAGGGGAAGTTCAACAGGCACCGAAAGCGAAGATGGAAACTTGGATGGACATTTAAAGCCGGGAAGTTGGGTTGTGGTTCATTATTTAGATCTTTGAGGAACCCTCACTTTAGTCGCACGAGGAACAGCTGTAACAGGCGTCTGGTCAGCAGGGGTCACAGAACTTCTCGGTTCACATGCCTGAAAGTTTTGTCATGGTTGAAAAGTTTTGATAATAAATGATCTACTAACATTCAAAGCTTTAATTAGTGTGTGGGATTCTTACACAACCATTCATTAGTAAACTGACACACATTTCTAGTCTTTTGCGTAACTTGTTGCAGGTTTTTATTATCTGTTAATTGCACTTTTGGGGCCATTTTTCCAAATTTTTCAGAATCTTGTGTTGCTGTCAATGGTGCTTATTATAATTGCATGTTTTTATTTGCTAAGATAAAATGACAATAATTCCAGTAGTTCCTCTTTGTATGCAAACAGCTTTGTTTTACCGGACAGATTCTTGATCTTGTCCCGCATTGCCAGAAGGCCCTCGTTATTTTGCTGACAGCGCATCCTTCAGACTTGCGTTATTTGCTAAGACAAAATGACAATAATTCCAGTAGTTCCTCTTTTGAATGCTTATTAATTATTGTTAAATATCATGCTTACTTGCAGTTTGATCTTTCATTGTCTGTTTATGATTGTTGAGCTTAAGTCTTTAAAAGTTGGAATCATTCAGAGCAGCTTTCTAAATACAGCAAGGTCTGCCAGTTGTACCTCCAGAATCCCAGATGGTTGACTTCTGCTTTATTCTCCAGGGAGAAATCAGCCTGTTTCTATGGATTCACGGATTGCTTGATCGGCTGGGTCCCCTTGACCCACTTTGTACACAGTCGCAGCTGCTTTGAGGGAGATGCCAATTTAATTATATGAGGACAAAACAAAAACATTTGATTGGTTGCCCAAATTGCCAGCTTTAGTCTGTTGTTGAATATAAAGGTCTAAGTTGAAATCTTAATGGACAAGCAGCTGAAGCAACAATCTAATCAATGTTCTTCCCACTGACTGAGTCTTGGGTTAATAGAATATTCCCAAAGATGTGTTGCCAGATTCTTGAAATATTTCACAGTAGGTGATAAGGAGAACCCCAAAACTCTCCACATCATGACAATTTGAGTTCCTTTACTATGTTGACATGTTGAAGGTCGGTCCATTTCATAGAAAGATGCCCAAGTCAGGCAAGGGTACAGTGGCCAGTTCGTTTTATCGAGAAATGCACCGATCGGCATCCTTCTGTCTTTGAAACCTAACCTGCAAATTTAAACACTTCAATGTTGTTTTGAAGGTTAATAAAATAATATGCATAATAATATTAATAATCTGCATGTTCTTTGACAGAGAAGTAGTTCTGATTCTAACAAAAAATTACAAGGTCATCCTTATTTTCACATTACTTTGTCTGATTTCATTAAACTTAAAGAAAAGTGCATCAAAACATGTGTTGTTAAAGATTTACATACCCAAAAGGTAGTTCTTAGTTTTAATACATTTAATGACTAGAAAAAAATATTTGGAGTAAGATTTCTGGCTGTCCGATAGGTGCACTTTTTGTTTTATCGGACACATTTTCTTTGTAAGTCCGAACAGAAGCAATTCTAAAGGCTCTTTAAATACACTGCATGCTTGCAACTCTCTCCCCTGAGATATTACAGTAGATATTCCAGTTAATCCCACTTTGTGACAGCGCCATTGGTTTTTGTCATGTGGCCTCTTTGCGACTGCAAAGCCCCCCTAATGTCTTTTTTTGTCTTTTCACTCGGTGCGCCCCCGAATGCCCTCTCATAATCTGCCTATTCTGCCTATTCAGCTTAACCTTTCTGAGGACAGCTATTCATACTGCTGGTCAATGTCTGAGTGGTATTTTCTGTGACCCGTTGCAGCTCAACTCTTTCATGCTTATAAGGAATGCCTACCTGATAACATGAAAGCCTGAATCCGTTCTCGGCGCCTTTGTCAAAAGATATGTTCAGGTTTCTTTCTTTGTAATAGGATTAGATTTGTGAGCATTAACAAGGGTTGGACTAGGGTTACAATGCAGGCCATGTCTGCTGGGTTTCAGGTGGATTTGTTTAAGGGATCGTAAAGTTTTTCTGAGACACAACATAAACATGTATGTTTTGGGACAAAGATAAAGCTGGATTTTGTAGAGTTAAGTGTAACTTGTTTATAGGTGGGAAATGTGTTGGTGTAGAATCCTGATTTTGGGTTTATGAGTTTTAACAGGCGAAGAGGAGATATCATTTAAGTAGGCCCCTATGACATACAAATTCAGTTTTATACTTTCATAACTATCTATAGGGTTAATGTTTAAAATTTCAAGTTTAGTAAAAAACAAAAACAAACGTACTTTGATTAGATGGAATAAATAAATCTGTTTACAAAGCTCTGGCATAGTTCTTTATAAATATTTCTTGTAATATAAAAAGTAGCATATATGTTTAATATATATCAAAGAAAAGTCCCAAAACTAAAAGAGTTAAGGTATAAAATTTGAATTCATACTAGCTATATTTCAACATTATTTTACAACAGTATTTAAAAGGGAGATTAACTTTTGTTCCATACTAATTAGAAGGAGATGAAGCTTATGAACATGATCTATTTGACAAAGAGTAATTTGATCAAATAGAGCATCTGTAAATCAAGATATGGACAAAAATGAAACATTTGACCAAAATTATGATTTTGTTTCGTATAATATATATGTGAAATAAGACTCAATTGTGTAAGAAATTGCCATTTCCTAAAACTGTTCTTTGCTCTAAAGTCAAATATGGTTTAAAGGTAATAATTGTTCATTTACATGGGGTTCAAAGTTGCACTGTTAGTTTTAAAAGCAGTTTTTAATACATTCTCCATAAACAAATCAGCCTCGGCTCTTGAGCCTAAAGGAAACTTTGCTTCAGCTTTTACAATAAATCCTACTTTAGTTTTCAGATTTACCTAAATTTAAAATAATTTTAAAATAAACGTTTCTTCCACCAGCTGCTTGTTTGTTTCAAACACTCTTCTATTAAAATTTCCCTTGGTTAGAAAACAAAAGAAATTAAATTGAAAATAAAAAAGAACTAACTAAATATTGTTTGTTGAAAATCGTATTTTTATCTATTCCCGATTCCTGATAACTGTACTGTTAAAGAAATGTATCACTTGTTATCAAGCGGATGCTGGAGGGAGAGGGTTGACGACGGTTCAGGATCACTTCGTCCCTTCACCAAACTAATTTCTCTGCCATTTCATACCCATATGTTGCCTTTTGGTTCCAGCCTATTTCCATTTTGTTCCTGTAAACCAAAACATTTCCTTACCATGAAAGCCTTCTTAACCAACAGCATCGTAGTTCATATTTCTTAACAGTTAAATATTGTTAACGATTTTTGGAGGTAAATAATCATAATGTTGAAATCTCAAAAGTTTTCTGAATATGTACTACTACACAATTGTTCCATTCATTGTAATTCTGATCCCCATTTGGGTCGGCTGACCTTTTAAGCTAAATTTCCCCTGACAGATGTTGTTTGTTGGTGTCATTTAAGCACATACCCTTAAAGGAGACAATAGCAGATTATAGGAAATGACTTTTAAATCATAGGTTTTCAATATAGGTCCAAATCTGTAAATGAACAGAATGGCGACGTGGCGAAATGACCAGCAGACACTGGGAATGAAACATTCACTGCTGGTTCTCGTCCAAAACTAGCCAATTACATTAATCACTGATGTCAGTTGTTTTCAGCCTCTCATTGAAAAGCAGCTGTTTAACCTTAAGTTCATGGTTTGGTTTGGCTGAGCTTGAGGGAGTTTCTTGATTTTTACCAACTGCTTCACAGCGTAAACAGTATGCCACGTTACTGATGAGGGCATTTCCAGTAGTTCAGTGGTGGCCCAGGTACATTATTGCCCCCTACAGGTCAGTAGTAGAAACTGGTTTGAGTTGCAAACCCGCCACTGTGGCCTTTAGGTTGATTAAACTTATTTATGTGTCACTTTGTAGATTTTGCCTCATTCGGCCAGTGGGTTCTAATTTCCAACCCTGTTTGAATATTTGGAAAAGCATATTTCCAAATATTGTTTTTTTTTTACATGAGTTAAAATTTAATGCATTTGTGTTAAAGCTTTTAAAGATCTCTTCTGATTTTACTTCCCTTCTAACTTTGAGATCCCTAATTTACTCTTTAACCTGAGCAGCCAAACAGATCATGGTTTGTTTTTATTGAACACTGTGAAGTTGAATAAATATTAAATTTATATTATGATGTTCGTCCACACTCAGTTCTAGAGTCAAATCGCATGTTGCCAAAATTCATAAAGCCCATCCTTCCTTTCTGTTAATAATGGATCCGTCTTAGAGCCTCTCAAGTTTATTATGGTTATGCCGCAGCCTGAAGAGGTGTGAAGGATCAAAGACCCACTCAGAGTAATAAAAGCTTACCCTGTAGAGTGCTGAAGCGACCCCCAGACCTTAAGCTCTTTATTACTGCAGCTCATGACTAATTATTGTGGACAGCACCAGAAATCTGCCCCACCCCTCCACCTCTGCAAAGTGGTCGGCTATGGCTCGCCCTTCCTGTTACCACGTCTGTACTTTTGAAGTCAACAGAGAGGGAACCCCCTGGTTGACCTAACACATTTCCACCCCAAAAACAACCAACTTCTCCTGCAAACTGAAGAGTTTAAACCTAAACAAAGAAACAATGTTATTCCCCTCAGCAGCAGGAAAATAAAATAGCACCATGTTCTTCGGACTGGACAAATCTGGACTGCAGGCCAGACCACATCCTCCAGAGCATGTGTGACTATTATAAATTCTTTTGGAGCCTAAAATTAGCTGCAAATTATATAAAGGACTTAATGTGAGTTTTGGTTTTCAGCTGCTCAGTTTACTTGGTTGTAGCAATAAGTGTTGTCCAAAAGAGGATGATCTATGTTATTTAGTCAAGATGAGGCAACCGGTGTGGAAATGCTAATTACCTCAAAGGTTCTGCATTCGATTCAGAGCAAGTGAATGTCACTCCTGTATAAAACATAAATAAAAATGCAGACGAGCAGGAAGATTGGGTTCAGAGGACTTGAACTAGTTGTGGCTACTCTTGTATTTTGTCCCAAAAATTTTACAATTTTTTTAAAAGTAGGATTGACATCTATAATGTCTCACCCTGCAAATGTTAGCCCACATACAACCTGATCCGCCTTGTGAATTATACAGCCCCGTGTTTTCCTCTGAGGTTTAAGAACCTACCGCCCGGGTGCTGTTAGGACTGTATCGGACCCTCTAAAATAGCTTCTGTCTATAAAGATGTACTGTAAGGAGCTTGACCTTGGCTTGTCTGCATTTAGTTTTGAAAGGAGGGTCACCTTATTGCAGTGATTTAAGAGTCTTGGATGAGTTCAGTTCGAAGGCGACATTTTAACCATCTTTGAAGCTGTAATTTGACCAACGTGTGTTCTTAAGCACAGTGGGGCTTTTCCAGCTTCCCTGTTTTAAATATTTTTTCTTCAAACCTAAAGTTAGAAACCTTTATCTAAGACCAGTTTGTTGTAACTGTTGCGAGGTTAAATAAACCTGATCAGAATGTATAAGGTGGATTAATCAAGCACATTTGAACTACCAAAGAGAGTCCATGGAACAAAATATTGAACAGACTTCTGTAAATCAGAATCCTATCCTATTTTTTTTATTAGTCACAGGTATAACTAATGTGGTTGTCTCTTTGCCAGAGTCATTGTGTTTTTGTTTTGCTCAGCACCATGTTGTTTTTCCCTCATATCTGCCGGGCTGGGCGAGATATGTCTGACAACCTTTAGTTAAAAAACCAACAGCATTTACACAACAATTAATAATAAAAATGTTTCAAATTCAGTTGATTTTATTTGCAATTCATTTTCCCTATAATACTAAAATAATCTAGCACATTGATTTTTATGATTATGATAATATAATTTTTTTAATCTATTCATTGATTTAGAACAGAAACAAACTCCTTATTTATTAATAGTTTCAATGTACAGTGGTCCCTGTGTGAAATATTCCTTTTTGCTATTCTGGTCTTTATGGATCATTGTAAGTATGACAAGCTGGTTTTGATATGAGTCGTAACTTTCCCCCTATGGTTCCTTTAGTTTCCACATCATGTAAGCAAGAGGAACGTGTTTGATATCTTTCACCCATCTGCCTGGAAGTGCACAGCAACAGGTTTGTGTGTTGAGAGGGTTATTATACTCTCCAAACAACCAGAGAAAACTCTGGTTTTTCTGGCACCTTCTCTGGCGTAAAA
The DNA here is from genome assembly GCF_021462225.1 of Girardinichthys multiradiatus. Classification (NCBI taxonomy): domain Eukaryota; kingdom Metazoa; phylum Chordata; class Actinopteri; order Cyprinodontiformes; family Goodeidae; genus Girardinichthys; species Girardinichthys multiradiatus. The sequence goes on along the minus strand of NC_061795.1, from coordinate 21,790,944 downwards.
ATGTATAAACGCTGTGATGAAGAATTTCAGTGATTCTGGAACAGCGACTTTTTAAAACGTGATGCCTTGATTCCGGTATCTGGCCTACGTCTATGTCTTACTTGAATCTAACATAATACTCAGTATATTTTCTCCTTAAAAAGTAAGAGGATTTTTAGAGCTCACTTAACTTACTTTGATATAAGCCTATAAACCGAAGTGTGTTTACAAATGCAGATGAAACATATTTATAGCTTTTTGTCTCATTGCCTTCCATGTCAGCCTGGAATCGTTGTTTACATCGTTCATGGGGGTTTTCATCACACCGCGCAGCCCTTCAGAGCATGACAGACTTTACAGCTGATGATGTTGGAGCTTGCAGAGCAACATGTGCAGCATTTCAAACTGTTATAGCGTGTCACAAGCCATTGGAAATGATGCCATTCAGCTATACAAGAAAAACAGAGCGACATGGGCTAGAGCCCACAGTAGGGACCGCCACAAGTCAAAGCCTGAATAGTTCCCTTTCATCGGGTTGCTGTTTATTTGCCTTTAATAAGGTTGTATATTAAGAGAGAAACTGTACCATCATTCAGACCCTTTGGGATTTCATCCTGTAATGAGCCAAATCAAAACTATGGATTCATAGAAGCTACAACAGTCTGGTGATTTACAGTTGGCTTGGCAGTGCCACTGGTTTACTGTTCATTGTTTTTCCATTTGTATACAACAATTCTGCCTAACTAAACTATTGTGTATTAGTTAATGCGGTGCAACCTTATGGTAAATCTATTTTGTTATCCCTAAATTCCAAATCATTCGGTGAATAGAGGCCTTAGTTAATGTTTGGTGTTATAGTTGTTTGGTGAATGTATTAAGTTATTGTTCGTAGATCTATGAAATGTTTTAAAACTAAAAGAAATACATGGTTTGGATGCGTTCCTTGCTGGACATATTTTTGTATATAGTTGTATTTAACATCCCAGAGTCTGGTATGGAAATATGTTGTATATCCAGGCTTTCCCTTTCCCTTTCCCTTTCCCTATAAATCTTTACCCAGCACATGTGCAGGGTTGTATAGGCATGTGTAAAGGATACTGGAGAAGTATGGTGCCACTGGTCTGCCCCAAGACCGCACAGTTTGCTCTGCTGCCAACAGTGCCTCCAGTAATTATAGAGCAGAAGTTGGGAGACAGCCGCTATCCAGGCTAAACTGAAACTAAACCCCCATTTCATTTTTGGTATTTGCTCTTTTCAGTACACAAGAACCCCGTGTTTAAAATTTTTTATTTTTGGACGGCAGCTTGACTTGCTCTGAATATCGCTGAAAAAAGCATAGTAACTATGCAGCATGTTAAAAGAGAGGTAGTTCTAACATTAGCACCTACTGCAAGCATGTTAGCTTTGGACCATTGCCTTTATCTGCTGTATTTGTTGTGTTTAATTAAGCGTCATATACTATAACTTGCTTCCATCTGCTTATGAACCTGTGATTCTTCATCTGACTGATCACACATGTTTTTTTTATGAATGGGAAGCTGAGGAATGACTGGGAAGCTAAGTCACTATTCCTAAAAAATTAAATAAATTATATTCAGGATTAACTGATAAAAGTGAAAAAGCATATAGGTCCTGCTAGAAAAATCACTGCCATGAGCTGTCCACCGTTTGGGCATACACAGCAACATTTAAATCTTAGCAGCATTCATGCAAGAACCGCCACTTACGGGCAATCAGCTGTTGTTGAACCCTCCTTTCCATGCCCTGTAAGGTCTGTAGCAGTGTATATAATTTATGTCAAGGTGGAAATGACTGTGGACGGCTGTAATTGGCAGGATGGGTGGGTGGCAGCTTGACCTCAACACTTTGATCATTTGCATGTATTCCTGACCGTAGCTTGCAGGTTAGTGATGAGCTTGTTTTGCATTATGAAATAATTAATAGTCTGTTTTTCTTTCTATTTTCATTAGCCACAATGAGCGGAAGGTGACCTGCAAACATCCCGTCTCAGACTTACCCTCACAAGACAACTGCATCTTTGTGGTCAACGAACAGTGAGTGTTTTGTTTATTGCTGTCAGATTGCTGCTGGGTTACATTTTTTTAGCTCTACGGAATGCTGCTGAAGCTCTGAATTTGTCAGAAATGTCGCTCCAGAAGTTGCCTTGCTATTCGCTATTTGCAGTTCTGCCCTTTGTGATCTAAGCCCCCTTTAGTCAATGCATCCTCTGTTATATAACAAAATTATCAGATTTCTTAGAAATCTGTATGAAAAGATATCTTTCTAAGATGCTTGCTGTAAATCTCATATGGTGAAAGAGATTTTATATGTTGTCTAACTGGACATCTATTCTCTGCCAAGACAGAATCTTCCATCTCAAAACCAAGGGCAAACACTTTAACATCCTTTGTTTATCTGATGTTGGGAATACATTCATTCACATTTTTGGGCATTTTGAACGAAAAATCCTTTTTTGTTCATCTCTGTTACTCTTTTCTTGCACCCTTGCCACATGTCTGCACATAAGACATCATCACGATGCCAGTCATCCTGCACTTTCACACCACTCTATAAACATGTCAGACTAAACTTAGCACATGTCTACCTTAGGAATTATCAGTATTCCTGTTTGCTTATTTGTAACTATTTAACTAAGTGATCAATGGTCAAAGCCACGTTTTAGGATGTTCAGTAAAGAAAAATGTCCTGCAGCTTTCGCTCTGAGTTCCTGTCTACACACGCTTCTCTATCTGAGTTTGTAGGCATACTAACCGTACACATACTAAACTGTTGGCAGTTTAGTATGTGTCATTAATGACTGCTTTCATGGTGCACTCAAGCGTCTCAGTTATATGTTTTGCAACATGTATCAGCTTTGCACAGTTATAAGACAAAGTCAAACCTGGTGGTAGGCTATATCCCTACCAGCTAATTATCAGGTTTTTGTTCAGATTAGGGTTCAGAAAACAGGCTATAATGAATGTTTGGTGAATAATATCCACCAGAGAGCATTTTATTCATAAATCCTTCAGTAATTAACCGAAGGCTGAGTAGAAACTTGTAACATGCTGCACTTTCTCAACACATTCCTCTCCTCTCTGTGTTGGTCTCACAACTCTGCTGTTTTTCACACCAAGAAATACAACACATCAGTGAAGATGACATCTCATTTAGAAACTGGGGCACATCTTTAAATAGCCTACAAAACTGAGGATTCGTAAATTGTTTTAAGAGGTCAAACCTAATTACCTAATATTGATTTATTTATATGAATGATCTATTGTTTATCTTACATCTACTGTTTGTTTTTGAAAAATAAAAATAAATTAGACTTAAAAATAAACAAGACTTTGTCTTGGATGAATAATTAGAGCCAAAAACAGATTTGGGATGTCTCAGGGATAAAGAGGCCTGCCTTAAAATCTCTGCTTAATCTCCTCTTCTCTTTAAATACATCCCAAATACAAATCTTTGCCTCAGCTAGGATTCAAACTTGTCTAACTCAACATAGACGAGGACATCAACTCAGCCCACCTTAAGATATGTTCAACACTAAAAGCAGCAGTGTACAGCTAATGAGAAATGTGAATAATTCAGGCCAACCTAGATTAGTTTTAGCAACAGATTTGAGGGGTGAAATAGCTGCTACCATTTAAAATGTATAGAAGAGCAGGGTTTCCGCTACATGTAATTTATTTGAGGTGCACCGCCACGGCAAAATAAAAGCCCTATATTGGACCAATATGCGGGCAAGAACTGAAACTTGAAGTTTGCAGGTAAGACGACACTTTATTGCGCATGGCTGGACACGGACAGGGTACCAGGCGAGCACATAAACACAAACAACACATAACGGACCAGCGGGGAACAAAGGAAACAAATGGGCTTAAATACAAAACTGGAGAGCAGGGGAAACCAATGACACACGTGACCAGACAATCAGGGGAAAACACAGAACAAGTGTGGGCTTGGGGTGCAGGGAGACAAAACAAATGACAAGACCAGGTATAAAATAACAAAAAACTAACTCAAGAACTCAAAACACAAGCAGGTTTGACATATATATTTGAATGACAGTTATGTAGGTAATCAATATAACTCTTACCTTAATGTGTAATGTTTCAGATACGTTTTGAACAGCACAATGAAGAGTCAAAAGAACAAGAAGCAGAGTCTGTTTTCTATCGCATTATTACACCAAAAAAGTTTAGGTGAAATCAAAATTGACACTGGCAGCTTGGTAGAAACAAATGTACCAAGTTTTTAAAGTTTTGGAAATCTGTTGCACACTCATAGGTGTTCAAGAGCATGGCCAGATGTTGCTACTGTTATTGTTGTGAGATCAAATTAATTTAGTCTGTTATTCATGTGATATATACTTTAAAAAAAACTACATTATATACTTGCATCTTGCATATGCACCAATGTCATTTATGCTTGAGCTGTGTTCCGGTGTACTAGATAGTATCAGATTGTTATTTAATATGACTTCCCCCACTTCCGTTAATGCCCCTCGCAGCATTCTGCTGTCATTGTTGTATATGTCTTTGGCAATCTTTGGTGGTCAACAAGATCATGCGTCAACTAACAACTAATATTGATTTAAAGTAGGTGTAAAACTCATTTACTTTGAGATAATTTTAGAGTCTGTTCAGATCAAGTCCTCTCATGTCTTTAAAGTATGTGTGGTAGTTTTGATGTGCACCGGTTCTGAGCAGTGCAAGTGTGATTGGGTCGAGGGTGTGAAACATACTGTGTTTAACTGCGACAGTATGGGGTATGTTACCATCCCAATCTTATTTGTTTATATTCAGATTTAAGGTTCAACTGACCATCTGGGAATGAAAGTGCCCCCATGTGGTCAGATAATTATTAGCCAAATTAATCAGAAAGTCAGTCTTGCTGACTGTTTCAAGCATCTGGCATGCCGAAGTGAGTACGTCTTTATTGAGTTGTAGTCCCATAGTTCTGTAACACATGCGAGGAATACATGCCATGCGCAACCTGCGGCACTTGTGCAATAATATTTGGACATTTCCAAAAGCAATCTGTTGCAAACTGGCTTATCTCGTGACCAGATTACATATGCTGCTATATCAAATGTATAGCAAGACAATGCCAGATTGTTATTTTCCTTGGCCAAAATGTCCTCCAACACCATTTAAACAAAAGGCACATCTCTCATCGTTAAATAATTTACATTTATAAATTTACTTCGGAACAATATAGCTAATATTTTATTAACTTTATACACTAGATCAACTGAAAACAGATATTCCTATATTTGTCTTATAATCGTTATTATTGTTAAGAAACCATTTTTAGGGACAATTTCATTTAAATATCCAGTATACTAAAATATCTTCTGTGTTCTCCAAGTTTACTGGTAGAGTTGGTACAGATCTTTGAAAAAATAATTTATTTTTTATTGCTGTAGCATACTTTCATACTAAATATTTTAGAAAATACACATTTTAATCTGAGTACATTTAATCTCTGACAAAAATATCAGTTTAAAGAAATAAATTGTGTGCCACATCTTCTGGTAACCCTTCTGATAATATAAAATGAAAGTAACTGAATTAACTATGGATATTTTTGACAGAATGATTTGAGGGTGATTGTTTGTAGAGAATGTTTAAGAATATAAAAGAAGACAATATGTAGAGATGCACTTATTGTTTAATAAATATTGAAACATTAATCAGTTATCTACAAAGTGTGCAGCTTTGTTTTCTTTAAATCTCTTTTATCAGTGTTTCTCGTTGTAAAGATTGGACACAGTTTTTCATTTAACTGAATGAAAAATTGCGAGACATTCCAAGTCTTTGATTGATAGCTTAAATGTATTTACATACTTTCCGAGATCAGTTTTATACAGCCAGTGGGAGTATTTCTCCTCTGACAAGCAAATCCGGTCAAAACCTGTCTTCCGGTTATGTGCTAATTTGCGCTGCTCGTAAGAGGCGGGCCCTGAAGCATTTTGGCTGTTTTCTATAGTTGGATACGAAGTAGGAGAGTTGAGGTTGCTACTTGCAGGAGAGTGAGTGCTGCTGTCCTCACAATTCTGGGGGGTTTTAAAAAATGCAGATATTCTAACTCGTTTTACAGGCGGTTGCGACATCTTTTCCGCCGTGGTCTGCGTGTCCTGGTGGAACTCCGCCAGAGGTGATACAGAGAGCAGAACGTTGTAGAGGCATGTCCATGTAGAGGCAGAAATTAGTGATGTGAAAATAACATAAACACATTTGGCCGGTTTTGTAAAAGGGCAAAAATACCTGTTTTATATGGCAAATGTAACTTTAAATGACTTCTGTTGTGATCTATGTTATTCAGAAGGGGGGCTCCAATATAACAGCAGTTGAACCGCTGGTGTACCATTAGGTTGTCTGCTCTCTTGGTTCTATGTTTGAATCCCTTTCCACTCAGGAAGCTGGCATCCAGCGCACTGAAAATGGCCCTTTTGGCTCTGGATTTACCGTGTGAATTAACACATCCTCTCAATACAATATGTTTGAACCACTACCATCCATCAGCAGAAATGTTTATGCCTGTCTGTCAGCTGTTTTATTTTTCCTAATGTTATGTATTCAAATTTAAAAAACATACTAACAAACTCCTGTTTCAGACAATATTGGATCTCATCAAATATTTAGATACAGTACACCCTCGACACACAAGCTCCACTCTTTCTAATGTTATTCAATCTAGTCCTATAAACCGGTTCGTCTTTTGTCTGTCATTTAGTGTGAATTGTGGGAAGTTGTGTCATCCAGCGTTTAGCAGGTAAATTCACTGTTATGTGCACTGTAAGTGTACAACTATTCTCCTCATTTGTCTTCATGTAAAACATCTGTGTGTTTAAATCCATTGTTAACGCACACCGAAAGCAGACTGTGGGTGTTTTGATGATGATTTGCCTGATGCCCCTTGGTTGTATTTGCACTATAAAGTCTTGTGAGGTGTCCCTTACTGCCTGCACCAGTGTTTGTGTTACCCTAGTTTTTTTTTTTTGATCAACTAGGTACAGGAAGATCATTATTTAGTTTCCTGAAATGCCCGCATTTTAAATATGGACGACTTATTTTAATTAAAAGCGTCCAGTTCATCTTGTTGATTGTTTACACATTTCGCATAAATCAAAGAGACAAAATTGCTCTCCTATTTCATTAAGTTCAAACAAAGTTTTCAAATAAGATAAAAGACTTAAAAGATAATGAGCCTAAAGCACTCTGTGATACATATAGTTAAATAATAACTTTGTTTGACACACTGTCTGAAGCCTTGACCTTGTGAACTCCCTTTAAATCTTCTGTTCTTAATGAAGCTTCAAGCTGCACTGGCATCATCCTGAAAGCAGAATGTCAGAAACACCGTTATTATCATTTCAGAGCTCCTCCTCTGTCTGGAAAATTGGATATTAAGCATTTTCCAGGTCACAATAAGTAAAGATAAAGAAAATAGAATAAGGGAAATATTTGGGTTTCCACACATTATTCTCTGTTCTATTTTAATGGCGCGGCATTTTAACATGAAAAATGTGTTGAATTTCTCCACATTTATTAGTAATCATTAATAGGCTCAAAAGTCAATGTAGAACAAAAGGAGAATACTTGGTTTCCTAGTTTTTATTCAAACAATTTTCCTAACTTGCATCAAATTAGCTTGATTTACTCTAAACTGGTGAGTCTGTCTTACAGCTAAATAGATTCTGACACCAGGAAATCTATGCACTCACGGTCAGAGTGTGCCTGCCTTGCTTTCTTCATTAAAAAGATAAAAGTCCAGTTTTGCAACACACACACGTGCTTTAAAGCACCCCTTACCTGTGTGAAAGTGCTGTGTGGTCATTTTAAAATGCCCCCTCAGCCAGTCGGTTCACTGCCACCACCCCCCCCCCCCCCCCCCCCCCCCCCTCATATGGGCTCAGATCACTCAGCTTCAGCAGCAGCTTAATCTGTCCACTCAAATTTATGGACGAACAGACTCACACATTCACCAGGCAAAGATCTAACACTTCAATTTTTATGGGTTGGTTGGACTATTGCGATTTCATACACAGGCTTAGTGGGTTGTATGTATTCACAAAAAACATTTTATTTATTATTTTCTAAAAGATGAACATATATTTTCAAGTCTTATATTTTAAACATAAATTTTACATTTATTAATTTTATCATGGCATTAAATTCAGAATGAAAGCTCTTTTTTTTAACATTTAGTCTGAAAGAAATGGATAGAAAAAAAAATTAGAAATCTATTCATCAGAGTAAAATATGTAACAAATTTTGATAATGACTTGAAAGGTGGAAGAACAACTGGATGCATGAGCTTATTTATGAAGCAAGCCATTGTTGAGGGGGGAACTTTGCACGGCCTTTTCACTTTCACTTTAAGGTTCATTACCTTTGCTGCTGACATAGAGCCATGGTAAACAAATAAACATGACTGTTGCCCAAGGTATTTTGCTTCAACTCCTAATGCTTTCCTACACCGCAGCCATTTGCATTGTGGTTTTATGCTGTTAACAGGCAATCACTGGGCTAGACCAGAAAACTGTGATTAAAATCAGACAGAAGGCATGTTGGTGTTATATTTAGGTGCTAAGTCCTTGTTTAGGGTCATAATCTCATTTTGGGGGAAACTGGTTTCTTTGTGCATTTAATTATTGTTAGTGGTTTAGAAATCCATCCTGGGGAGATCCAAGACCGGTTCTGTAAGTTTACATCTGATAGTCTATGCTGTACTATTTACATCTAGTATCTGTTAGAAAAGGGCAGTCATAAGGATTAGAAATTGGGATTGTTTTATATGTTTAGTAATATAGACTAAACCATGCCACCATCTGTCTTAATCTATAAATATGATTGACACATTAATACATTAATTAGATATTACCTTGGTAGATTTATTTTTAAAGGGATTCTTCATCCAGAATTCCAGCAATGAGACACTTAGAACATCTCAGCAGCTCACATTTGCTTTTTCCTTTTGTGACAACTATGTGAATTAGAGTTGCTATAAAAAGAAGCCTGTATAATTGAACCCGATGACATACAGTGGTTCTGGTTTAGCTTTTTTGTTCCATTTAAATCTGTCCTTTTCTTGAAGAGCAGAGTTCATGGTTCCATCAATCATGGCAAGTCATCCAGGTCCTGAAGCAGCAAAGGAGCCTCAGGCCATCACACAACCACCGCCATGTTTGATTGTCAGGGTGTCAGTTTTAGACCGGATCCACACCTTCAAGAAAGTTTAGCTTTTGTCTCACAGAATATTTTAGCAGAATGTTCTTCCAGATGTTCTGATGTTCTGGGTTCTTTTGTGACCTCTTGGATCAGTCATCGATGCACTATTGAAGTAGGCCTGGCAGTAATCAGGCCTGGCTAATGGACACTGAATCAGTTAATTTTTGATTCATAATGCTTCATATCTGTTATCAGGTTATTTTTGATAATAAAATATATTGATCTGAAATATTTAAGTCTGACAAAAAAAAAACAAACGCAGAAGATATCTGTAAGGGGACACAGCACTGTGTGTTGTATTTGTGTTTTATTTTCCTTTATTTCACTTTTATATCAGTCTTAACATGCTAGAATAGTTTTCTTCAATGCAGGGAGACACTTTAACTCCACAAATCAAATTATTCAGGGTTTTGATACTTCTTACTGTTTTGGTCTTTAATTTAACAGATTTGAAGCAAAACTAACTAAAGATGTGCTACTTGCAACATTTGAAATACTCCTAACAAAAAGAGGTCCTTTTTTTCTGGCCCAGGTCAAAGTTGTACCCAAGCCAAAAATTGCAGGGCTGGGAACCTGCACTAAACAAGCACAAACACCAGTTTGGCACTGGAACTGCTCTGTGGAAAAAAAAAACCTAAATGATGCAGATTATGCAAATTGAAAGGATGGACTAAAAATGTTAAAACATTTATTTTTTAGCATGTCTTGTCACAATACAAAATGTGATGAAAACTCTGTATACCAGTTACTTTAGTAGTGCAGTTATGCTACCAATAAGGTACACAGTAAGTAATCTGTCATATTTTAAAACAATGAAGCAGCCAAATTGATGCTTTCATTTAACCAAGGGTGGAAAAATAGTTATCAAACTCTTAAAGTATCAAACCCAATCAGACAAAGAGTTGTTACTATGACACTTATTTCATAAAATACACAAACTATGCATTTTTTAAATTTATCCATAAGCATAAAAAGTTCTTTTTGATGTTGAATGTATGTATCGGATAATCCGTTTATTATATTAGATGTTTAAAGCTGCATACTAGCATTTTAATAATAATCATCGATCCCAGTCTGCCTGTTTTCATATGCCAGCTCATATACTAAAACCGCCAGTTTGACACACACTCTTTTTTTCAGCTTCACTGCATGAAGATTGATTTTCAGGGCCAAACTAATTATCTGCTGCTCACAGCTGAGTGGTGGCTTGGTGCCAAATAGAGCATCAAACAGAGGCAGATCTCAGAGGACAATAGACAGTCCACTCTCTGCATCCCTCCCCGAAGCTTAGTGTTTGATCGCGCGTCTACATATCATTGATTATGGTCCAGTTTGAGCTTCGTCCGTCACGGCAGTGTAGAAAATATTCAGAACTCATTCATTGCAGTGAGCTCATTAGATGGCAAAGAAGTCAAGATTCAGTCGCTCTTGTCTTTCTGCACAAGCATCTGAGTCGGAGCACTGATTGGAAATGTGTGCATTTCATCTCAAGAGAGCATTAGTCATACACTTGTCCAGACGGTGGCTTCTCTGATTATGTTTCCAGATGCGTTTTCTATGGACAGGTATTTTTATTCACTTTCACAGACGGAGAAGCGCAGGAACGAGAAAATTGTCTTCTGTGTTTGTAATAGTCAGATTTATGAGGCAACGATAAAATCTCAGGTATGTAGCAGTGTCAAGTAGCTGCTTCATTCAGTTATGCCTTAACTTGTAACACACTCTGTAACTCTTCATCCATGTTTTTATACCTGCTTTAATCGTCCTTAGGGTCAGGGTGGGACTGGTGCTGAAGTCTTGTGGTCAGCGGGCGAGATACCAGGCACACGGAGGAGAAAATATACAATAAACACACGTTAAAGCTGCCGTAGGAAGTTCTAAGAAAGCTGTGGACTTAGCACACCTTACAGGTCCCTCCCCCTTGCTCTCTGCTGTGCAACAGCACGAATGAATGTGCAGGTTAATAAGTAGGGCCACCGATGAAAGTGGATAAACATTCCCTGGTAGGGAAGAAACATCAACAATATGCTTTACATTGACTATAACCTGCCCATACCATTAGCACAGCTGCAGCATAACAGAAGTCTGGAGCTTGACTGACAGAGCAGCACGTACACAAGCGTGATTGACACTGGTAAGACATGCTAAGCCACTGGCTCTGATTGGTTGGTTCGGATTTTTTATCTGTCTCATATTTTACTGTCAGGACATAGTGACAGTTTTAACGATTAAGTAAAAAAAATTGCATTTTAACAAAAGTTACCTACTGAAGTTTTAAGTCAGGTAGTCGTTTCAAGTGCTTATCGCGTTAAATATTAACCCCTCTTTGCCGTTCTGCTCCTTATTAGTGACCACAACTCAAACAAGCTGGTATCTGTTTGGTAAATTAGTTTGACTAACTGCTCAGGTGCCAATTTTGTCATTCTTGTAAGGGAAGGTAAAGTGTAGAAACCCACTTTCAGCCAGCTGTCTAGCAGTGTGTAGCAGCACGTATACAAGGGGCAGTGCTGCCAGCTCTATCAAGCCAACAAAATCTGCATTCTTTCCAGCACTCTCATTAAAATAATTTTAAAGTGTAGGAATGGTTATAGTGGAAAATGTTAGTAGTTTTAAGGCAGTAGTTTTAAACCTTGGTATACCTTAATGCTGGCTAGCAGCCCATTCCTAGAACCTGCTGCCTAGAACTAGCTGAAAAAACTATTCTAGATTTGATGCTTCCTGCATTAGTGCAGCTTTTCTGCTCTAATCTGGTTCTCGACTTGGTCTTTTTCATCCTGTTCCCCTCATAAAGGATGTTGCTCGTCTAATTTAACACAACCTCCAATCCTAAGGCAAATTTACCTCATTTATGTATTTATTTGTTTCTATGCATTTTCATTCCTTGTTTCCTTTTTTTAAACCAGCAGTTCTGTCAGTCATTTGGACGGACCTCACAAACCATTTACTATAAAACTTTCAGGGAACTGGAAAAATGCTCTGCCCTGACATGGTGGGAGTAATTGGTTTGATTTATAAGCCCATGCTGGGATCTCATTATACAGAGGGCTTTGACTTCAGAGGAATGAGAGGGGAGCAGAGCATTAACCCCATGTCCTCCTAGTTTTTGTGTTTTCTGAAAGTGATTCAAGCTAGATACGTTAGAAACAGTACACACAGTATTTCTGACTGATGATTTGCTTCATTTTTGTTGCTTAGAACTGCCTCCAAAGTGCCAGCGAATGAGCAAAAGGAACGGCCTATAAGCACCATGAGCGAGGCCTACAACAACACACCAATTTCGGATTGTGCTGCAAACTCCAACAGTCCGGCAGGAAGAGTAAGTGACACAGACAGACACAGGATTATCATGCAGGCCTGTTGAGGTAATAATGGAAATTAACCGTGTCAGATACAGAGCCTTGCCAGCTTTTCACATTTGGCAAGTTACAACCACAAACTGTGATGTATTTTATTGGGATGTTTATGTTAGAAACCAAAACAAAGGACTGTATAATTGTGAAGTGGAAGGAATATGATACACAAAGAATAAAATGTTTTACAAACAGAAAGTGTTGCATGCATTTGTGTTATGCAACTTTACTTTGATGCCCTTAATAAAATCCAGGGGATCCAGTTGCCTTCAGAAGGTAACTACTTAGCAGAAATTCTGTTGTTGGGAGAATGCCTTAGAGGTTTGTTAGAGATCATTAGTGAACAAGCAGCATCGTGAAGACCAAGGAACGCATGAGGCAGGTCAGGAATAAACCTATGGTTTAAAGCAGCATTAGATTAATAAACAATATCCCACGCTTGAACCTCTCAAGAAAAATAGAAAGTATAGCACAACAGCAACCTTACTGGGAATCAGGGAAGCTCATGCTGACTTTGCGAGAGCAAGAGAGAAAACCATTGAAAACTATAAGTTCTGTTTGCAGTTTGCCGCAAGCCGTGCAGGAGACTCATCAAACCTGTGGAAGAGGTGATCTGGTCAGCAGAGACCAAAATGGGACGTTCCCTTTCAGTCGATTCACTTAGTACAACACCTGTTGTCATCACATCATTTGCCTAGGAGGCGTGATTAGAGGTGGCTTCAGCCAGGACACGCAGAGCGTGATATCCCATACTCATGTGTTGTACTTCGTTACTCTCCTTCAGGGAACAGTAGTTATATTCATAACTTTACGTTTTACCTCACAGGCAAAACGCTTTTGTAGAAAACAAACCCTTCACATCACCTGAAAAAAATCATCCTCACAGTGAAGCATAGTGGCAGCATAAAGCTGTGGGAATGCTTTTCTTGAGCAGGGAGATGTAAATTTGTTAGAGTTGATTGGAAGACGAATGGAGTAAAACCTGGAGTAAAAGACTTGAGAAATGACACCTTCCAGCAGAACAACTCTAAACATACATGCAGAGCTACAAAGGAATGGTTTAGGTAAAAACATGCTCATGTGTTAGAATGGTTTAAGGATTTCCAAACCTAACTCCTACTAAACCTGTAGCAAGACTTGTACATTTCTGTTCACAGACACTCACCATTCCTTCTGATTGAGACTGAGCAAAGAAGGAGTGAACATTTCCAGCTGCAGTTACAGTGAACCATTGGTTCTAAACCTAGGAGGGTTTAACACAAATACACAGTTTTCAGATTTTTATTTGTGAAAGAAATGAAAACCATGCGTATTTTTCTTCCTTCTGTTTGGATAATATAAAATCCAAATTAAATATATTGAAGTTTATGGTTGTAATGTAACAAAATGTGAAAAGGCTTCAGGGGTTTGAAGACTTCTGCAAGGCAACAATTAAAGGCATATAAAAATGTACTTAAAATAACCCGCAATTCTCTTTTAAACTTTTTTTATAGCCCTCAAGACCCTCTAAGAAGATTCATAACTTTGGGAAGCGATCCAACTCCATCAGGCGAAATCCCAGTGCCCCAGTAATCAAGAGAAACTGGCTTTACAAACAGGTGACAAAGACAGTATGAAGTCATGCTACATTTAAACTAATTTAACATAATCAGAAAGTAAAATGGTATTATTAGCAGCCATATCAGCTGCATAAATGCACAGATTTAAATTTGGTCTAAAAGAGCGTAACACAAACATAATTATGAAATCCAGCCTTCTACTTTATAACCACCAAATCATAAAGCAGCAACTGGGCAAAGAAGAGTTTTTTCATGTCTTGCACAAAATGAGCATTGTTGTGTCCAAGGCTTCTGCACAGCCAGCAGGGACCGTGTTTAAACACATTGCACCTGGTCTACACGCCTCAGGGTGAGAGGTGGCGTTTGAGACAGCTTACGCATAGACTGGACCCTCACGCTTCCCAGCAAGGAGACTCAATTAGTCGTGATTGCAGGACTCCTACTGCGGTTTGGGGACACGTGATGGTTTCTTTTGCAGTAGTTGCCAGCTGCTTTTCTTTGGAGACCTCATTTAGGGAGATGTAGATTGTGCAAAAGACTCACAAATTTGCTAGCCTGAATAAAAGCTGGATTTGCACTTTTATTTTCCGCCTCATTGAAACCTGAAAGCAATTGAACTCCGCAGCTGAGAGAAAGCCTGCAGTGGATCCACTGGGAAATCAACATGCCACAGTGATGGATGTGAAGGAGAACACCTCTGCAGATCCTGAGGAACCTTTAACAGATTTATCCCTGAGCCCATAGTAAAACAAAGGCTTAAGACTTCAGTTAAATTCAAAGTGTTTGGATAAATAGACACAACTTGTCCATCTGTATTTTGAATCTGCTTGAATGTTAATGTGTAAAACCTTCTGGTTGCTGGAAGAGAATTTTCATTTAAAGTAACCTGCAGCCCACATGCTGTTTGACCATAATGACAGAGTTGCCAAGGTCCCTCCTCCTACATTAGTCTCCAGATAAAAACTAAGATAAAGGACTCTCCTCAGGTTTCTATTAAAGGGTCAGCTAATACTTTTTACCCTTCATCCTTTTCACGCAGAAGACCTAAAAGCTCTGAGTTTATTCTAAAAGGCAGTGCTAGCAGAGAAAGATAACTTTGTTATGTTTTGCTGGCTTTTCTCTAAAAGTCAATTACTAAATAGTGCCAAGACAGAAATAAACAGGATGATGAAAACAGACTTTAGTCAAACTGTGCTGATTAAACATATATATAAGTTAAACCACAGCAGAGTTTATTATTAATGCTAACAAACCCTGTCTATTTAGCATATTCATGACTGCTTTAAAGAGTTCGGTAAGTTATATGAGCTGAATGGATTACAACAACTGCTGCTGAAATGTCTGCAGTAAAGGTTACCTGCTCCTCTGTTGTATTTACAGGACAGCACAGGCATGAAGCTGTGGAAAAAGAGGTGGTTTGTCCTGTCTGACCTGTGCCTGTTCTACTATAGAGGTAAGTCCAACACTGTGTGTACTACTACTAGAACCACAGCAACAACTAGAATAGTCTTCAATTAGTAATCTAAGTGTTGCTCCTGCCTTCAGAGCCTCACATTAGAGTTTTGCTTAGCTCTGATTTATGTTGTATATTTTCCCTATCGTAAACAGGCTTTCACGACGAGCTAAAAGGGCTTATAAAATGTAACGCTTCATTTGATCTAACTCATCAAAGCCAGGAAAACCGCCAAACTGTTTACAAATAGAAATAGCAGAAGCTAATACAGAATAACAATGAAAGTAAGAAGTAGCATAATTAAAAAAGTTTTTAAAAGTAGTTGAGTTAAACAAAATGAGGTTATCAGATGTCATTCTTATTCTGCATTATTAAGACCAGTGACATGTTATGACTGTCTTCATTTATTTAAAAAAAAGCTACTTATGTATCATTAACACACGACTAGTCAAGGTGATGAATGTGACAGATTCTTTTCGTCTTTTTCCTTCAGATCACTGTTTGTGTTTGTGGGGGCATGTATATATAACATTGTGTAGATCAATCCCTGAAAGGACACCAATATTGAGTTGACATTTTGTCTTATCCACACAAGAGGAAATGGGTTACATGGGTAATGGTTAGGTTTAGGGTAAGGGGTCAGGATTAGGCTATAGCAATGAATGGAAGTCAATGCAAGGTCCCTGTAAGGATAGGAGAACACTACGTGTGTGTGTGAGTGTGTATAGAGTCCCTTGGCTGCTGTCAGCAGTGCCAGCTATGTGTCTGTGCAGGTGTTTTGTTTGCCTCAAGCCTCTGATTGGCTCCCACTGAGATGTGGTCTCAAAAAATGGCAGCTAAAGTTTTCAAAGGCCAAAGTGGTCTAGAGAATGAGACAACCTCAAGTTAGGAGACGATAAACAGAGAGCTTGGAAGCTCTGTAAGGTTTTAACACCATAACTAAAACCACCACGAATGATGCAAAGACGAGATTGGTAACCTTTGAGCTCGCAGTGAAGTTAGACGGGTTGCTTGTCTGCTACGCTTTCCCCCGAATAAAAGTTTATGTAAACGTTTAGACGCATGTTTGATTAACGCTGTTTCTGCTTGTGTTAATCTGCAGGCTTGTTGTAGCCGACCAAATCAGTTTGACCTCATTCTATTCTAATCACATTTGATTGCGTAGAAAATGTTAATATTTAAATGAATTAAATATAAAACCAGATAAACTCATAAATAATGCATACAGCTAATAAATAAAACAAGTCATTTGTAAGTTACTACATTTAAAATGACATGTTTAATGGAAACAGATTGCTTCTCATCTGGAGTTGCACTCATAAGGGAACCTATCTGTTTATTTCCACTTCAGTCTAATCATATTTGACATCCTGGATACTTGGGATTTTTTATTAGTAAATACAGAAATAATGAGGGCTTATTTTATTTATATTCATCATATTGAAGAGGTTACTTTCTGAACTTCAAAGATAAAATCTTTGGTTACATTTTGTGGTATGCAATAAATGCAAAAATGCATCTAAAAATTTATTTTTGGGAGCAAAAGTTAGCAGTTTAGATAAATCAATGTCATTTGTATATTAAAAAAACAATTGTTAGTGGCCGCCCAACTATTACTAAAACGCTGTAAAATATTTATCTTTTTAACTCAAGTGAATTTGTCACAGTTGGGTTTTTATAGGGATTACAGGCAAATGTAATGTGCTGTTTGTTCTGCACACACCTCTGTGGTTGTGTGTGTGCTATTTTGTTTTAAGAAAAAGCAACTGAGAAAGAGTCTTGATGTATAACTAGATGATAAACCAGCATGTTGGAGGAACAGCTGACCCTGGCTTAGCTACAGGACAAAATCTGCATTCAGAAGTCCCACACTTCTTTAGGTAATTATGAGCATTTACCTGTAAATGGGGACAAATTTGTTGGCATGCCTGGTAAATTCATCAACTCATATTTTATTGCAGAATTAACTTTTTTAAGCAGGATCCAGCCTTTAACGTTAGGCATTTATTCAGTGAGGGAATGGCACATAAATAAATAATTGATTTTAACCAAATACCCATTCGCACAATATGATCTTACCCTTAAAAACGGTTGTGATCCAGAATGTTGTTTTAATTTATACTTTACTTTTTTAAATTGACCAGAGTTTTCAACAAACCTCTATAAAGTAATCAATGACTTTATGTTTCCCCGGGTATAAATACAGTCTTCCACAGCGGCCCATTTCTTTTAGCCACTGGCTGCCTCTCTGTAGGAGTTTTTCCTACCACCATGCACAGTGAAGAGAATGGTGAGGGAGGCAGTCAGACTCCAAAGCTCGTGGTTAGAAAACTGCAGCAAAGAATGCTATCTTAGGGTCACCAAGTCTCCATTACAGCCATTTGCCATTATTCCCAACCAGTTCTTTGGCAGGCAGGTCAGGAAAAAAATAAACATTTTCTGTGGCTCCCCTACTGGGATTTTAACTGGAACCTTGGGTTTTGATCCAATGAAACTGAGATTGGGCATTTTAGGAACAAACACTCCAAATGGATCTGGCGTGAAACAAGGGATAGATTAATAGAAAATAACCTCATGCCCAGTGATAAACATGGAGGAGGATATGTTATGCTGTGGGCCTGTTTCTATTCCAAAGGCTCAGGGAACCTTGTTCTGCATGACAGCTATTTAATATACCAGGGCATTTTTCATTAAGAATCAGTGGCCTCTGCCAAAAAAAAAAAAAAAAAGAGTCATCACTGAGTCCAAAATAATTGGCCAAATTAACAAAGAATAGTTCATCAAAATCCCCCATGGCTATCTCCGTCCCCAGACATAAATCCTACAGAAACCTGTGGAGTAAAATGAAGAGAAGATAACAAAAGAGAGGATCCAGGGCCCTTTAAAACCTTGAAATATCGTTTAAAGAATAATGGTCAAAGATTCCTCTAACTGTATGCTTCAAACAAGTGAAATATTTTTGGAGAGAGTAAATGCTGTCTTGTTTGCAAAAAGATGGTTGTACAAAGTTATCAACTGAAGGCAATTTGATTTGCTTGTGCCACCAATTGTTTTGGTAAAATCAATTATTCTTCACAGTCAGTTTTAATAAATGCACCCAAATTAAAGTTAGGGTTTTTCTGCATTTTTCTGTTTGAGATTATTATTTTAAGGCTTCTTTACACATCTTTAGCAAGCATGTCAAAAAACGAGTTTGTCTTTGTGGAACTCTAAATCAGTTCTCACCAACCGTTTTTGGAAATGACCTCTAACCTGTGTTTATTTAGTTACGGTTGTCTGTCTGTTTCTCTGCAGATGAGAAGGAGGAGGGAATCCTCGGCAGCATCCTCCTACCCAGCTTCCAGATATCCTTGTTGTCGGTGGACGATCACATTAATAGAAAATTTGCCTTCAAGGTTTGTCTGTGGTTTCATTACTTTCAAAGTTAGACTTTGAATTGTATAGTTAATACATTTAGAGCAAAAATGAAATAGAAAAATGAATTCTTTGTGCTTTCCTGTGAGAAAAGACAAAAAGCTTTAAAGTAATGTCGAAGGAGCTGAGTGTGCAAGTTTTTCCACTAGTATCACATTTATCATTAGTTTTTTTTTTAGACATTGTTGGAACTGTTTTATTTGACATTTTAAGCAATATATAATATTGCTTAAAATATATAATTTGCGAACCTTCCTTACAGTTACTCTATAACAGATTTTGAACTGATTAAAGGAGGAATGCAAAGAGTTGGGGTTTTTTTTTTTTTGCGGCACTACAGGCCTTTATTGTTCATTTTTTCAATAGCAGGTAGACAGGAAAGAGGGGCAAAGAAAGGGGGAGACATTCGGCAAAGGTTGCCAGGTCCGGGACTCGACCTGGGACAGCCGCACCGACGACTATAGTTTCTGTACATAGTCTGTACATAATACATCTTCCGCAAACTGTTTTTTTATGTTAAATATGTCGTATGACTTTGCTCAGTCCTGGCATGGGTGCAGTCCCATGATATTTTCAGGAAGTTGTTTGCAAAGGATGTATTTTCTAAAACTTGTAGTGAGGTATGTAGTAGTGGTGCATTCCTTATAAGCCCTTAGAGAGTCAACAAAGTCGCCATGGCCAAAAACAGCTGAACACAGACCCTCAGGAGTCTGTTGAAGGTCTCTCTAACCACAGTGTACTTCTTTCTTTTCCAACTTATACTCTGGCTAAAGCAGAGAGAGTTTAAGGAAACAGGAAAACCATAGTACACAGGGCACAACCTTCTCAATGCAGGAATGAGATGATTTGTTGATCACATTCTCTTATTCTTAGTTCGCTGTCTGTTGTGGCTCCTCGTTGACTGTGTCATTTTTAAAGCCTATTTGGAATGAATAAATGAAACAACAATGCTTTTCTTGTTTCTGAAACATTGGTAAACAGGATATTGAGGTTGTTGAGTAAATATTCTTTGTCTTTTCTTTTGGATTCTCACAATATCTTGGTTTGTTCACTGCGAGGGGACAGAAGAACAACATGTTGTCTACACAATGTGCTGCATGGTGAGTCCTACAGTATTGTACCTGGCAGATTTACTGCCCTAATCTGGTGGTATGCGTGAAACCTTGGTGACTCAAGGATTTAATTTATCTGCATGGCACAGATTGTCACAGTCAGTAGTGTTTCACAAACTTTGCTTGATGTATTATTTATTTAAGAAAACAACATGCATAACAGCTGCCGTCACTATTACCTTATTATTAAGCAGATCGTCTGCAGTCAAAGACGACAAGGCTAAAATGCTTAATGTTGGTCTATGTTTCAGGTAATACTCCTGTCCCTCATCCTCTCAGGCAACACATCCCAACATGCGGACATACTATTTTTGCACTGACACTGAAAAAGAGATGGAGTCATGGATGAAAGTTATGACGGATGCAGCAAACGTGCATTCAGGACCAACCAAAAGGTTTGTAAGAGCTTTGTTAATCGGCATTGTGCTGCAGTTTGGAACAGAGAACAAGGAGAAATTTGAAAAGGCATTTAAGGAGACATTTTAAGATATTCCCTAATGACTTCTCTTTCCTTAGTTTGTTTCTCCACCCTGATTTCGTCCCCTTTTCTGCAACTGTGCTGAAAGAGAGTACTTTTAAATCCCCTGTTTAATCCTGTTAAGATCTTTGGCAGCAGCTCAGCCCCACTTTGACATTTCTAGTCTCCTGGCTTGTTTAAGAAGCAGCCACTCTCTTACAATTTTCAGCTCGTTTTGTTGTTGTAGTTTATTACAAAACAACAAAGAGCACAAAGCCACATGCATATGGGCACGTTGGCTTTTGGGCCGTTGGTGCACTTTGCAGATGGTTAAGGAGACGCACGGTTGGCTGATTGTTCTCACTGACTTATTTGGGCAGCTTTTCTTTCATTTTTTTAAAAGTGTCTAATCATAGTAAAATGAATGATGCTGCTATAAGGTTTTATTTCATATTGTGGGTGCTTTCAACAACACTTTCAAACATAGTCATACCCCTCCCTTTACTCGTAATACCACTAAATAAAATCCAGTGTAGCCTAGTGCCTTAATAAGTTGCCTAACTAGGAAATGAGGTGTAATATAATCTCAGTATAAATCCAGCTGTTCTGTGAAGGCCTCAGAGATTTGTAAGAGAACAAACAGCATCATGAAGGACTGATCTGGTGATGAATGAAGTATTACTGAAGTAAGAGCAGACGATATCCCAAGTTACAGAGACCCTCAGATTAGGAGGGAAAATCTGTTGACAGGACAACTATTGGTCATGCACTACACAAATCTGGGATTTATGGAAGAGCTGCAAGAAGAAATTCCTGTTTGCTACAAGCCATGTAGGCTGCACCGCAAACATGTGGAAGAAGGTCAGAAATAATAAGACTAGAATTTAACTATCTAGCATAAATGCAAAACGCTAACTTTGAAGAAAAACCAACACTGCACATTACCCTGAATACATCGTCCCCATGGAAAATCATGGTGGTGGCATGCTGTGGGGATGCTTTGCTTGAGCAGGGACAGGAACGTTAGATGGAGCTGACTACAGGGCAGTCCTGGAAGAAATCCTGTTAGAGGCTGCAAAAATCTTGAGACCAGGGTGGAGGTTTACCTTCCAGCAGCACACGGACAAGCATACAGCCAGAGCTATGATATAATGATCCACATCAAAGCAAATGTATGTGGTAAATTGGCCCAGTCAAAGCCCAAACCTAATGTAATTGAGAATCTATAGCAATACCTGAAAAGCTGGCAGACATTAACCCCAAAAGACATTCAGCTGTGACTGCAGAAAAAGGTGGTTCTACAAAGGTTTGATTTCGGGGGTCTAAACGCAAAATGCTGACCCACTTATCAGATACGAATTGTTCTTTTGCTTGACAATAATGTACTACTTTCTGATTATTTTGTTTATGTATTTATTTGTCACATAAAATCTCAAACAGAATACTTTGGATTTTGTTGCAAAATGTGAAATGTTCTTAGGGTATAAATATGTTTGCAAGGCACCGCATGGCAGCTTCTTATTGGCCAAGAAATAAAAAGTTTTTTTAACCTGAACTGACCACTGTCTACAGTTTATACAGCACAAACCGAATAAATCCAGACACGTAAGGTCCAGTGTGTCTTCTGTGTAGTTAGCTGAGTCACAGGAAGCTGGAGAAGACATTATGTGACTAGTGTTACTATTTAAAAATGTCTGAGTGGAAACTCTGAAAGAATGTCTTTTCTTCTGCTCTCATATTGGTAACTTACTGAGCCATGCCACTCAAAAAAAGTGGTGAAACATTGAAGTTCTGACCTTGGGCAAGTCTAAGGCTGAGCAAGTTGGGGAGCCTGTTACTTCTGAATGTATCTCTAGGGAGCGTAGAGAGGTCAATATCTTTCAAGAAGAGAGGAAGAAGGGAGGTACAACAGGATAAGGGGTTTGGGCGTCAGCAGAGCCAGGGTTTTATTGGAGATATCTGATCTCTCTTTGAACGCCTGGCTCTCTCCCTGCAGCTGGAAGAAACATTGTGCACTCTACTAAGTTATAGTTTTGGCTTTGAAGTTGGATCTGTTAAAATAATTAGCAGAGGAAGTATTTTGTATGTTTTGTTGTTATTTAAAGGAAATGCTCAGATCTGACAGTCTACTCTTCTAAATTTGTCTTTCCATCACTGCGTGTATGATTCATTATTGCTTTCAGGTCAAAAGGTCTAAAAGAGTTTCCCCATTTAATATTTAAAAGCTTCCTGCATTTTCTTTTAGGCTGGAAAAGTTAAAAGGACAAGACTGCGGACCAAAAGAGATCAGTCAAGTTGCTAACCACAAGCTGCCACTCACACAGCCTGAAATCCAGAACAACGAACGTAACCTTCAAGTTGCTCGTGAGCGTTGCGCAGCAGAAACCCCCAACACACAGGATAACGAACGAAAGCTGCGTGACGCCGAGCGCTATGGCTTCCAGAAGGACGGGGCAGAGCGCGAACATCCCCTCACAAAGATCAACAGTATCAAACTACAGCCAGCCCAGGCAGCAGCCATTAAAGCTAATGTGACCTCGCCCCAGACTCCGAATGAGCCCGCGAGGACGCTCCATAGCCCCCAGGTGAATGGATCAGGAGAGCCGTGTAAAGCTAACGGGACTGGGGTCCCTGTCCAACAGAGTCCCACCAGTGAGCCTGAGCGCAACCTGAGTAGGACCAGCTCCATGCAGCAACTGGAGCAGTGGGTTCGCACACAGAGAGGACGAAGTCAGGATGATGATGCCAGGAGGTAGGTTCATTGAATTGATAGTTTGATGTGTTTAAAACATTTTAAAGTTAAACACCTACTTTGCAGCTTAGACTACTGCAGTAGCAGAGAGACCAATGAAAAGAGGCCAGTCGCAGAGAATTCATGAAGCAGTGCAATCTCTTCCTGGTTTTCCAGCTGTTTTGCTCCCTCTCTTTGCTTTATTTCTGCAGTGGATTAATGAAGCAGATTGCACCAAATGCATGCATACCTTTCAGGTCCAGCAAATGGGAATTATTTGCATTCATTGTTTTGTATCCGCTTGCAGTTACAGCTTGTGTTTAATATAGAGGTAAATATATACAGTATGGGTGTTTTTCCCATAAATGCATGTATTGAAATGAGGGCACACTGCATCGGTGAAGAGAGTTGCTATTTGATTAGTAGAGCTGCTTTTGGAGCAGATCTGCCTTTGCTTAATGGGTCAGAATTAGAAACACGGGCAAAATCAGGTTTTCACACATGTAGTACCAGGGCAGATTCCTTTGTGAATCTGCCCTTTGCCATATTCACATTAATCAGCATGCTTTTCTATTAGGATCTGAAAGCGCAAATTACCTATTACATCCAGCTTGTGATTTTTAATTGGGATCTAACTGTTTGTAACATCCTGTGGTTTGAATAACAACGATATTTATCTTCATTTGTTCAGTATAAACATGTTGACACTATACACTTGAGTCTGTCAGTTATTATCTGTGGGAATAAACAGTTTTCTCAGCCACTGCCTGCTTCTGGTCCAGCTGGGACAATCTCAGTTTTAATGAGTTAAAAATAAACTTCCTCTGTCCACTTATTGAGCAAACTGGCTGCCCCTATATGTCCTTGTTTACCATCATCAGGCTTGTACTCTAATTGACACGGCAATGACCTTTCTCACTTCTTAAATGTATTTCAAGGAGGGGATTAGCCACATTCAACTTGAGTACAGAAAAAAATAAAAATAGAATAACATTTAGTTTGAAACTGGTTCAAAGACTTCAGTGGTTAAGGTTCAATCTGAGGTTAAAGCAACTTATTCCAGCTCTAGAATTCATATTCATGTCATCTTTTTAAAAACCCTTGATTCACTTCTGTTTGATCAGACATACTGTCAGATATTTTTGCTACCTTACAATTTCCATGGACATTTTACCCACCAAATGTGTGCACCATTTGTTTTATTATTTTGTTTTGAAACTAAAAAAAGAAAAGCAGCAGAAGTGCCTTGGGCTTTATTTACTTTAGTGTGATAAGCATGGACTGTCGTCCAGTTCTCCCTCTGCTCTTCTCTTTCAGCACGTTTCATCTCCACACCGATGTTTAGTTTCCATGGAGTCACGTGCCATTTAAATGCTGCATGTTCATTAGTTTTACAGACCAGCGACCACTTCAGCCTGGATCTGTCAGGGAGCTTGCGTGAGGCTCTCTTCATGCAAACTGCTT
Source organism: Girardinichthys multiradiatus (assembly GCF_021462225.1). Taxonomy (NCBI): domain Eukaryota; kingdom Metazoa; phylum Chordata; class Actinopteri; order Cyprinodontiformes; family Goodeidae; genus Girardinichthys; species Girardinichthys multiradiatus. The sequence continues at coordinate 21,766,180 of NC_061795.1, read as the reverse complement.
TGACGTTAAACCCAATGAGGAAGTTGGGCTTTTTTTAAGCCATGTTGTTAACATGAACGTATAATTTGTCTGAATATGGTTTGAGCTTTTCCCCTTAATACTTATATAAACACAAGAAATGCTTAATGGGTTACATTTTCTCTGTTACATTTATATGTGAAAAAAACTGAAAGGGTAGTTTTATTTCACCATACTTTTCACTTCTACTTCATTTTATTTTCAAGTATTTGGAAATTAGTTTCTATTGCCCTTTTTGATTTTTTGGAGTGGTGTTATTATCTTTCACTCAATTTCATTTATTCTATTAAGAACATTGACATTATAACCAACCAGTTCCTCAGTATTTAAGTAGTCTTGAGTTATTTCTTTTGATGACTTCTTTATAAAACTAGAGTAAAATAATTTACTCTAGTTTTACCTTAGTAACATTTCTGGCTACTCAACCCTCCTCTGATGGTAACAAAGGTGGACCCCCCCCCCCCTTCCAAACGTGTTCTTACCCCTTGAACTTTTCCAACGTTTTTCAACCACAAGGTTCAGTGTATTTTACTGGAGGTAAATGTGATAGTACAACACAAAGTAAATGGCCCACACTTGTACAGTGCTTTTTCAAGCCAGAGGACTCCAAAGCGCTTCACGCTATAATCAGCCATCCACCCATTCATACACACATTGACAGTGGTAAGCTACATAGTAGCCACAGCTGCCCGGGGCAGACTGGCAGAAGTGGGGCTGCCATACAACACAACGTAGCACATACTGTATATTGGAAGAGAAACTAGTAAGCATTGGTGTGGTTTGCAGATTTACTGATGAAGCAGTGAATACATTTCCATGAAATTTAGATGTGGTTCTTTTGTCATGCCTCGCTGAATCTTAAATAAAACCTTTTTAAACTGCATTATACAGATGTTGTATAACATTATTATTTTTTTTTTTAATGTAAAATCAATCATATACAGGAAATCTCTTTATACTAATTAGATGAAATGTGAAGGCATTTGGTTGCACGATCGTTTATTTAGAGGGGTCAGAATAAAGGGGGCTGTGCACGCCACATTTAGTACAATCTTGAAAACCATGAATCATTTTACTTCCATGTGACGATCATTCCCTTTTTTTTCATGGTCTCTCACATAAAATCCCATTGCAATAATGTGAAGGTTCAGGAGTATGAATAATTTTGCAAATAAGATTAAAAAGGTTTTACAATTAGCCCATTATAAGGCTTTTTATTTGTGTTTATTCAAAAGAAGAAAATCAAGCCTTAAATCTTGTAATGTATAAAAGCAGTTGAATTTCTATTTTTAACATTGCCTCTGTGTGCATCATGTGAATAAGAATTTTTTCCCACCTTACATCCATGCATTTTCTTTTCTTTCTCCCCAGCATCACCTCATACCAGACTCTGCCTAGAAATATGCCAAGCCATCGGGTCCCCTACATGCCTCATTATGGAGAAAACTATCGCAGCATGCCCAGGAATAGCATGGCCCAGCGGGACAGCATCTGCAGCATGTCGCCGTCGCTTTATGATCAAACCCTGGGCCCCTCGACCACTGAGAAGCGACGCTCCATGAGAGATGACACCATGTGGCAGCTGTACGAGTGGCAGCAAAGACAGGCCTATAGCAGGCAGTCAGGCCTCTACAGCAACATGGCCAGCCCTAAAACCATGATAAACCTGTCAGAGCACGCTGCACTGAGCCGTTCCATCCCCCCTTCACCTTCTCACGGCTCCCTGTCCATGTACGGCGCCTACTCTCCCATGAGATCTTACAACATGGCCAATGCTCGTTCAGAGGTCGCCTCACCAATCTACAGAAGAGACTTGAGCATTGACAGACGGCAAAGACCACAAATCAACAAGGTCTCTTGAGCAGTGTTTGTCTCTTATTTATTATTTCTAGCTGTGGTTTTAGTTTTTGTGTTTTGAAAATAAATGTAAGCAAATGATTTCAAGCAGTTTTGTACATTGAAAATGTTGGTCTTGTGAAATTTACTGAAAAGGTTAGCTTAGAACAATTCTGGACAAACATGTAAGTGATGGCTTCTTTAATTGTTGCAAAATGATACTTTCCATTGTTTACTTGATTTCTTGTGGATTCATGTCGTTAAAGCTAACAGAGGTAAAAACAGAACACCATTGGAGATGCACCGATCACAGATTTGCTGCAGATTTCCGACCTTTGTTTGCTGTTAAGCTTTGGCCTGCTGAAACCTATTTTAGCTGATTCCCATTTCTCAATTTCCCTTTATTTATTTAAAAGAATGCAACACACATTAAATAACAAATAAACAAGTTCATTGTTACTGTCCCAGGGTAGGCTAACAGGCTACTTTTCATTGGTAGTACCTCGGCCTGATGTAACAAAAGGTTACCAGCTTATAACCAAAACAACAATATCAACACAACAAAGAAATGCTGAATAATACAGATTTAAATACATTATAACCAAACATACAAAACAGTTATTTGGTTATTCAAGTTGTGGTACTCAAAAAGTCATTTCTTTACATCGTCTTTATTTTAGTGTTTAGTACGGTTGGCACTGTTAGCATTACTTGCTGAACAAGCTTCTCTGTGTGTATTTCCCAAACATATGAAAACAACTACAACATGCTTTGTTATAGACAGATATTTAGAACAAAATAAATAAAGAAACTTTGCCAAAGTCGCCTCCAGGTCACTTCACTTAATTGCCATTTCTGAAAAATGACCCCAGGGCAGGTACGGACTGATGTCCTGTGGTAGATGATTCCTTTTTGTACTAGATAGCATCAGGTATAAAACAGTTTTATCTACAACAGTACAAAATGGCAAAGGAGTGGCATGGCCTGCATCTAATGAAGACAAGTTGTGGCAGCCTGAATAAACACTCGACATGTCTCTGTGTAAAAAAAAACATTTCGTTTGAAATAGCTTCTTGTAGCGTCTGTTCTTTCTCAGACTTTTTTCCAAACAGCCACTCAATAGCCAGTGCTGATGTTTCTGTGCGACTCTTGTAATTATTCTGTCACTGGCAGAAAAACACTAATATATGACTATCTTCTGCAGTACGCCTACCCGCCTGATAGGAGGTCCTTGCCTGCAGGGATCCCAGTCCAGACTATCACTGCCCAGTCTCTTCAAAGCAAAACTGTAAGTCATCATCTGTGTTGTCTCTTTCCTGTGTCAGTCTATAAATGTTTACATGTCTGTACAGCTTGGTTGAAATACTTTAAACTAAGGTTTCACAGTTTGGGTTTAACCTGACTTTGGTAAAGAACAGTGCTATTTCTGTCATATACCCTCCCCGGTCCCTCTCCCTGTTTCACATGACTTCTAGAGACAGCTTTAGGAAGAACTCCAAGTTGAAGGATTTAGAATCTGTCCTCTTCAGGAGCTCCTAAGGCTCGCCTCACATCAGAGGAGACTTAAAAACCCCATCACTCACAACGCTCTAAGCCAGATCGGGAGTTTATGTCAAAGCTGCACACAATGCTGTGTTTTTGATAGAGCTGGTGAAGTGTGACCTGGATTGTGCAGCAAATGCTTACTCTTCTGTTTTTAGCAGATGCACAGAGCTTGTGTTCTTCCAGCTGTACTAGCATGTTGAACAATCTCTTGGTCCTTAAGTGCATGAAAACCCAACACCAGGACATGCACACCTCTTCGAATCCAAATTCCTCTAAATCTCCTATCCTGGTCTACTCTTTCCTTTCTTCTCCCACTCCCTTACGGTGTGTCCATGTTTTATTGTGGCTGTGTCCCCCTCCCTCCTCCCCTCCCTGCAGCCTGAGGAACTGACTTTGCTGCTGATAAAGCTGCGGCGGCAGCAGGCAGAGCTAAACAGTATCCGGGACCACACTGTAGCACAGCTTATGCAACTAAACATGGATCACAACAACCCAAAGGTCAGGCCCAAGAGACATCTCTGCTGGCGTCTGTGTTAGTGTGTGGTGTATGTGCCATCCCCACCTACTTCCATAATCCATCTCAGTCCAGAAGATTTGGTTGGTCTTCATGCATGGCGGAGTTAGGACCAACACGCTATGGGCTAGAAAAACGTCTGTTTATGTGCTTGGTAATCATCTTTAAATAATAGGATGCCTTTAGCTAAATGTCAAATCATTTCACGTCTGGCTTCACTTCATTTTTCAGCTCATTACATTGGAAACAAGAGTTCAGATAGAGATGAAAGTTAAAGCCATTGGCGAGCTCTTACACTGACTAAATAAAGAAGTTAAGGCTGGTGGCATAACTATAAATTACAGACTTTTTAAGTTGCCAAGCTAAAGATTTGATCATAAATAGGTAAACTAGTCTTAACGTGGGGCAGTGGTGCATCTTTAGCGACTTTCTTTACCCTTTTATTAGAAATGCACCAATCAGAAATGCACATGTAAATGCACAAGTTTATCTAATTCATTTTCTCTAAGAACTATAAATAACAAAATACCTGTTTTCTGGTTTTTGGAAGAACGCGAAATTGAACTGTCTAAACAATAAAATATTTATAGTAAAATAAAATAGGTGTTTCTTAAAAACTACCCAAAGTTACAAAGTTGTCTCTCTTTGCGCCACTGAAAGCCTACACATATTTGAAAATCCACCAGATTATCAGACAAAGTTTATTTTACATACATGAAGATATAAAGTGTGCCATTTGTCTGCAAAATGTTTTCTATAACACATTTCAAAATGAAGAACAGCCATATCCATCTTAATATTCGACAGGAATGTACTGATTTATTGTTATTGGTTAGACTGTTAAACCGTTCACTTAGTGTAACCATAAAAGTGCCTTAACCCTCCCGCAGTCCTGGAGGGGTCCTGTGTGCGCTACTCGAGTTTTCCCCGTTCTCTTTCATGGTTTTCCCACAAGCCGGGCTGCAGGTACCTCTCCACATCACATTTCCAACCACTGCCCTAGATTTTTGGTCCTGTGGGGGTCAGAGCAACCCCGTGTGCAGTTCTTTCTGGCGCTTCCCATGACATCTGCCTTGCTCTGTGCGCTAGCGCTTAGCCAGGACTGTGGGAGGGTTAAGAAGAGTTTTTGTTATCCATCATTAATTATTTATATAAAGTCCTGAGGTGATGTCGTACTGTGATAAAGCAGTTGTTGTTACACATCTCTACAGATAAACAGGATGTAATTAATATATCAAAACAAAGACATGTTTACAGACCTTTTATTGGTGATTATTGCTAACTGTAAATAAAAGGCAGCGCGTTTTCCTTTAGGAAATTATGAGATTTCCTAAAGGCTGCCAACATTTCCTAATCCAACATGATCCATGACAGACAATACTGGACTGTCAAAGGCCACGCAGTTTTGTGATAATATCTGAAGCTTTGTATGATGTGGTAACATCTAATTCCTTCCTTTAGCTGCCTGAATGAAGGGTCGACTTGCCTACGCAGAAACTTTGTTTACCTTCTCAAAGCTTCTTACAGCTTTTGGGCATCTGACGTCATTTTAAAACCTCTCACTGGTACTAGCTTAGTCTTCTTCACTCAGCAACAAGGTCCGTCCTGAAGAGTGTTATTGACAGTGCGAACTGGAAGCACTTCTGCATGGTTTGCCCACTGGTTGGACAAAGATCAGACCTTTGGCTTTTGGTAAAATTTAATTACATAGCGTTTTTATTATCAAACAAAGTTGCATCAAAGCGACGTAAAACAAAAATGTAACATAGACCAAGAGTTGCAAAATACTCTATTTGAAAATAAAATATGAAATTCATGTAACAGTAGAGCACGAGAGCCTGTAGTTGTGCTTTGGTTATTCTCACTCTTCATTGTGTGATTCGTTCACATTTATCTTCCTGCGCTGTTAGGACTGCATGGGGCCATTTTGTGATAATGCACACATTCACATCCAACAGTAGTCTCATGTTGTCACATTCTACACTGCCTGACCTGCTTTCTCCATGTCGGCTTGTCCTGCTTCCTTTTCTGTGTGCCTATATTTAGATACATGACATGGTTATGTGATTCTTAACTAAAAGAGAGATGCACAGGAGAAACATCCTGGTAATAAAAGGACTTCTTTTTTCTCACTCTGTCATTCTGTTCCCTTCTCTCTCCACTACTTTGCTGCCGACTGTAGAATGACATTCTCTCCCATCACCTCCAGAGGAACCTCATGTATTTGGACAATCAGGTGGGGTAGTGTATGAATGCATAGCCTCTCTCCTATGGTGATCATCTTAACTAATTGAATGCTTTGTTGATGTGTTCATCAGTACCTTCTCTTCTGTTTTTAGCCTTATAGACTATATTATGACCAAATATCTACTTTTATGTAGTTTTATAGCTAAAGCCTTTTGTTTTTCCTTTCCTTTCCATCCTGGCTTCCTTCCTTCATACCTTTTACTCTAAAGACTTCTTTATGGAAACCCTCATTTTCTAACTTAAATACCATTTATGCTAAACACAAAACCACGTGACCTAAATCCTGTACCCATTTCCACACATGCAGGGCAGTCCTAATGCTCAAATGTTCTAGAGATGTTCAGGAAGGGTAGCATGTAAAAAATCTCCTTACGCCCCCAGTAAAATATCTGCAGAAAGACATGAACTATAGTGTCGTATATTTCCACAGGTTAGAGTCGGTACTTAAAAACATATCCCTGTTGATCTGTATATTGCTTTCAGATCACTCATCCTTATTGTTGAAATGTTTATTTTAAGGTAGTAGTCTAATCCATCTTTATCCGTATTTTCCAAAGAAAACAGCTGTTGTACAGGTTACACTGCAAGATGATTGCATGTATTACTCTTCTATCAATTTATTGTAAAATGCTATTATATGATTTTATACAACTTAAATGGCACCTAAATCTTAACCCAAGTCTTATGGAGTTTTGTGCTGACATTTAAAGGATCATAATAGTGGTTGTGTTATCTCAAAAATATGTTGTATCTTATCCTTTTCCTTTATCTAATATTGCACATCCTGTGATGTGGCTACTAGGGATGTGACTACGTGCCATGAGATTTCGCAACATAAAAATAGCATAATTCTCAAAGTGGAGGCTGCCTTGGGAAGAACCAGGACTGCATGATTTTGGAAAATATTGTGACGCTGAGATTATTGGTAAATATTGTAATACGGATATCAGCTTGGATAAATCCACATCTTAACCTCTCTTGTTCTCATATGTACTTCCAGCACTCTCTGTAACCTTTAATATCTTGCACACTGTAATCTGTGTCAGTTTTGAACATCTTCTGCAATGAGACTCCATCTAACAGGCTAAATATCTTATTGGCATGCCAAATATGCATGCCTGAATCTTTTTAATAATGCAGTCAAGATGAACTTGGTTAATAGGCTACATTGTCATTGTCACAGTTTGTTTGGGGAATGCTCTCCGACTTTGCATACGTCTTTGACGGCTTTGGATGAGAGCACCTCTCAACCACCATCGTCTTCTTTGCTAATGTCGTAGCATGGAGAGGAAAAGCAGGACAGAGCGCGACACACAGGAGACACAGTGTGCATGTGGCAGCAACATGTGGAGCCTACTGGTAAAATAAGGCCTGGGATGCGAGCGGCGTGCAGCAAGCTGGCTCATGCTCCTGCCACACCCATCCTGCTCATTCGTCTGCAGAGGAAGATTTGTGTTTTGGACGTTCATGTCTCACTTGCATTTGGAAACATTTGTATTCAGATGTTTTTCATATTTAGATTTTCCACTGTATCTGCTTTGGAGCTTCCTATTGGCCCTAAACTAAAGGGCTATTTAATTCCATTTTCAATGAGTCTGGGCCACATTTAATCACCTTTTGTTCAAATCTAAAGTACTTATACTGATTAGGCTTGAACCAGATAATTATACACTGAATAGAGATTTATTAAAACACAGTCTGAGATCTGTGGAATCCTTAATGTGTTTGATTATTTTTAGACATTAGGACTTCCTTAGAATTATACAAGCATAAAACCTGTAACTCGAGGAACAGTTTTAGTAAATTATTCTACACTGGTTGCAGATCCTTTAAATACATCTCGTGATTTGTGAAACATTTGCTCCACTTTTAAAGAAACAGAAGGAGATTCTTAGTTTTCCCAAAAATGTTGTTAAAACACCGCCCAGTATTTTGTATTGCCTTGTCTTGTGAGCTAGAATGCATCGCTACACCCCTTATCACTACTGTGTTTGCAGATATATTGTGCAGCTTTAGTTTTCACTACTTTCCTTGGATGGGCTTATGTATTCTTTTAATAAATAACAATCCTTTCGATAAAAGCGCACATGCTTTATTAATACTTTGTAAATGTTTGATTTTCTCCTCTTCTCTGAAGCATATTATTGGTTTTATGAAATGCAATGCATGGTGCACAAAGCAACTCTAATAAATCCATAATTATCATTACACAGCTTGACTCTGATTTATGTAGACAGAAAATAATTGAATGGCATTTTGTGCCACCAACAATTAAAGGCAGCAGAAGAGCTAGCTGCAATAGTAGTAATACAATAAGTTAAGATTTTAAGAGGAGCTTTTCACTGCTAAGACATAAAGCCTCTTAGTGCTGTGCACTACAGTTCTGTTTGTAAGTATGACTTACTGCTTCTTAGAGCTGTTTCCTTCCCTGTCATTTCTGGATGCAAATGTTTATGTCTGAGTCGCTTTCATTAGAGTTGTGTTGACACGCTGTGGCTTTTGTCTCAGAACTCAAGTGCACTACTGTACACTTTCTGACACTTTCTGTATCGCTCCTCTTCACACTGTACTAGATGAAGGAAATTGACCCTTTAATCGTCATGACTCACACTTTGATTGAGAACTCTGCCCCAAGGCCTCAAGTGTACCAACAAGTAAGGCCAGCCAAAGGCTTTGCTCCACCTCATCCTCACCAGTCGCTGCCGTTGTTTTGCAATGCTCCTCCTTTTCGATGTCCAAGTCCTCACGGCATCTTGAGAACGGTCTCCTTGTATCGTTTGTTATGCCAACACTTCCCCATCCATTGCTTTTGACTGTTCTCTTTATTAGGAGAAGTCATGTTCTCGTAGACATGACTTTTAAGACAAGTAAATCTGATGTATGTGTTCTCGCCACAGTTCAGTTTAATCCCCCCCCTCATTTTCAGGTTTGTGTGTTGGTGTTATACAGTAGCTGGATCCATATTACAGTTGCATTTCAATGAATTAGAATATCATCAAAAAGTTAATGTATTTCAGTAGGTCAATTCAAAAAGGTAAACTTATTTAGATTCCTTATACATACAGAGCAAAATATTCCAAGTGTTTTTTTGTTTGTTAATTTTGATGATTTTGCCTTACAATTAATGAAATCCCAAAATTCAGTTTCTCCTTTTGCATGAATGACTGCATCAATGCAACGTGACATTCTGCTGAGGTGTAATGGAAGACCTAACCCTAGTGGCCTTCAGCTTGTCTGCATTGTTACAGAAGTTAGCATCTCCATAAATCCTTTCAGCAGACTGAAGACCCACACTTTTTCCTTCCACCCAACTTTCCATTGATATGTTTGGATCCACATTCTGCGAACCGCTAGATTTTTTAGCAATGACCCTTTGTGGCTTACCCTCCTTGTGGAGCCTGTCAGTGACTGTCTGTGAGACAACTGTCAAGTCACCAGTCTTTGACTGATTGTGTCGGCCTCAAAATAACATTTCTGGATTAAAAAGCTCTTTTTATTAAACTTAAGTAATATTGTATTATCTGAAAAACTGTTTTCATTAGGAAAATTATATGCCTGTGGGCAATGAATCTACTGTATCTTTCACTTTTTGTAAAAAGTATTGCTAAAATAAATTAACTTTCTAATGATATTCTTATTTATTGAGATTTATATGGTCCCAAGTGCAGACCTTGGTCGGTATGCATTCAGTTCCCTAGCCAGTGTGCTGTTTTTAACACCCTGTACAGAAAGCCTTCACTTGAACTTTGCAGGAAGACCTGTTAGAGTAAAATTGTACACTGCTCAAAAAAATAAAGGGAACACTCAAATAACACATCCTAGATCTGAATGAATGAGATATTCTCATTGAATTCTTTGTTCTGTACAAAGTTGAATGTGCTGACAACAAAATCACACAAAAATCATCGATGGGAATCAAATTTATTAACCAATGGAGGCCTGGATTTGGAGTCACACACAAAATTAAAGTGGAAAAACACTACAGGCTGATCCAACTTTAGTGTAATGTCCTTAAAACAAGTCAAAATGAGGCTCAGTATTGTGTGTGGCCTCCATGTGTCTGTATGACCTCCCTACAACGCCTGGGCATGCTCCTGATGAGACGGTGGATGGTCTCCTGAGGGATCTCCTCCCAGACCTGGACTAAAGTATCCGCCAACTCCTGGACAGTCTGTGGTGCAACATGACGTTGGTGGATGGAGCGAGACATGATGTCCAAGATGTGCTCAATCGGATTCAGGTCTGGGGAGCGGGCGGGCCGGTCCATAGCTTCAATGTCTTCATCTTGCAGGAACTGCTGACACACTCCAGCCACATGAGGTCTAGCATTGTCCTGTATTAGGAGGAACCCAGGGTCAACCGCACCAGCATATGGTCTCACAAGGGGTCTGAGGATCTCATCTTGGTACCTAATGGCAGTCAGGCTACCTCTGGTGAGCACATAGAGGGCCGTGCAGCCCTCCAAAGAAATGCCACCCCACACCATTACTGATCCACTGCCAAACCAGTCATGCTGAAGGATGTGGCAGGCAGCAGATCATTCTCCACGGTGTCTCCAGACTCTGTCATGTCTGTCACATGTGCTCAGTGTGAACCTGCTTTCATCTGTGAAGAGCACAGGGCGCCAGTGGCGAATTTGCCAATCCTGGTGTTCTCTGGCAAATGCCAAGCGTCCTGCACGGTGTTGGGCTGTGAGCAGAACCCCCATTTGTGGACGTCGGGCCCTCATACCATCCTCATGGAGTCTGTTTCTAACCGTTTGTGCAGACACATGCACATTTGTGGCCTGCTGGAGGTCATTTTGCAGGGCTCTTGCAGTGCTTGCTAATCGCCAAAGATTTCCCCCTGTTGTTTATTCCATTTGCACAACAGCTGTGAAATTGATTGTCAATCAGTGTTGCTTCCTAAGTGGACAGTTTGATTTCACAGAAGTTTGATTTACTTGGAGTTATATTGTGTTGTTTAAGTGTTCCCTTTATTTGTTTGAGCACTGTATATTTTCAGACTTATTAGACAGTCCATGTCGTCACTTCTTTGTTTTCCCAAGTTAAAGCCTGCAGGATCATTCAGTTTGATATCATTTAAATGTACAGGAGTATGGTGTTATTTGTGCAGTAAAGATGCTTGATTATTCCAGTAAAGTCTGAGTCTAACACTTACATATAGTACTGCAAACTATATTACCCATCAGCACCAGATACCTACTGATTTAGATTATACTGGTATATTCTGGGTAAAGTTTCCTTTACCATTCTCCCCTTCACCTCCTCTTGTCATAAAGTGGCTACCCTGATATTGACTGTGACATCACTCTACCACCTTTTCGACCCCCACAGGGACCCCTTTCACTCTTTCATTGGCATATCAGCTCCACTTCAGCTGCATTCCTACCTGTTCCGCAGCTAGAAGTCCATCTCCCTCCTCCTCGTCCTTTCCATGTCACTGGTAGTCCACATGACACCACTGTGAAGCTCTCCGAGCTGTGGGAGAGTGTGCATGTTCTCTGTGGAATGCCATGTGGTTCCTGCTGCTTTAAATGTACCATGTGGTTGAACAGAGGGAACGCGTGTTCAGGAGCGTGTGTGAACCACTGCAGGTGTGAAAGAGGAATGTTACCATAGAGTCTGAAGGTATTTGGGCAGTGAGGTATTTAGTGTTGGTTTTTTTATTTCTCTCATATTGGATTTGAAATTAATTTGAGGGTAGATTAGCATTTTTTCCCTTAAGTCTTCAACCAAAGCAATCAAGATTATTAAGTATAAGTAAGATTTGTTATCGGATACTTTGACCGAAAATAATGCATTGAGGGAAAATGTATTACTCCTTTACCAGTGCCTCAATGAGTAAAGCTCCAGTATAGTTTGAAAAAGGGATCACAAGAAACTACATGTATATATTGTATTTAATGCTTCTCTAGACAGAAGGTGAATGGAGGTTTGTGTTTGATCATGTACTCATTCTGCTGTTTCATATCCAATGTGGGTAGAAACATAAAACAACTCAGAAATAAGTCACTGTCTCAATACTCGAGGACTGTATTGTTTTCAACTCTTTCAAAAGTTGGTAAATGTGTATGTTATGTGCAAATTCTGTTGGAAACAAGGGATCCAATGCAGCCAAATTCAAGTGTTTCTTTTATACTCCAACAATATGTCATAAATTACTACAGCACATATTTGTGTAGACCACATGTGCTTTGACAGTTTAACACATATAGACTTCAGGTGATGTTTTTTGTCTTCTAATGAATCGGTGATAGAGGCGAAACATAACATTGTCATTTCAAATCTCCAGCAGAGGAATAAAACCACATTACAGTCAGATTTTCTTCCTAAAGTTTTAGAGATTCATTAACCAGAATGTTATTGGCTGACAGATTTGTTCTGCCAAAACCAATTTATATCTGATTCTGATTTCTCTTTAGGAGCTACAATATAACAGGATAAAAGAACAGCAGGCAGTATATTTTTTTTAGCCTTCCTGTTAGGAGCGAACGTTAATTATTTCTGTTAGCGGCAGACATGACTTCACTCCTTGTGTGTGAGAGAGCAGTCGCTGCAAAACAAGTTTTAACTAATATTACCAAGCAAAGAGAAAGTGATTACCTGAGTTTAGCATCTTTTATTAGCAATTAACATGACTATCATTACTAAAATAGCAGTGTCTGTGTGTAATCACTAGAGAACGTCAATCCTTAACTTCTCCAAAAAGTTGCCAACACTTCCAAATCCAAAATACCCCATGACAGATAGAGGATGAAAGCTCAAAAGGATGAAACTAAGCAACGTCGCTGTTTTCTGCTCAGTCTTTCTGTTACCAGCTGAAAGTCTGATTGAACCACAGAGATGTCTTGGCATGTCGTATAAAACAGTTTCCTTCTAAATAGCTTCTCAGATCTCTGTGCTTCTTTTGACGTCATTGGTGAACACCTCACAGATGCTATAAAGAGATGACGTTTAGTCTACTTTACCCAACAATAGCATCCACCCTGAAAAGTTTGGTGGTCAGTGTGACCTTTTTGACCTTAGGTTTGGTCTTTTGACTGATCGGAAAAACATCTTTTGAATTTTTTACTAGTCAGGGACGCTCAAGCTGAATATCTCCAGACTTCTCAGTGCATTTCTTGTGTCTCAGCAACTCTATATATTTAGTATTAGTAGGGGGCAGGAATAAACTAGTATCATAAACCAATGTGGAAGTACTGTAGGACGTTTACATGTTGGATCACTTTACTGTAGCTAACATGTTTTCCAAATAAATTCTCAGCAGAACAGCCATGAACTTTAAAAGTGATCTCTGGTTAGTTTCTGCTAATAAAGTAGAAAACATTAACCGGACACAGCGATCGAGATTGTCTTACATGCCTTCTTTTTCCATTTCCAATATTACCAACCTGTCTCACTGATGGAGAAAAATGACTTAAGAAGAAACATGATTCAAAGCTCCAACTGCAGAGAGATTGTGTTTAGACTGACTGCTTTTCACTGCAGGTTTTGATAATGTAGCTTGTCTGATTCAGGGATTAATCCTCAGGCTCATTGAGAGAGCCTTGTAATGGCACTGCATTAGATCTCCAGATCCTAAAGTGTATGTGCAGATCTGTTACCTCTATCTAATGCTGTTCTGGTCTTCACAGATGAATCCAGAAGACTACAGGGAACAAGTCTACACATATATGCCAGAGGTGGAGGATATCGATGTAAGTTCAAGGTTTCACTCCTGCATGACTCATTTCTTCTCTCCACTGCAAGATATGTTTTTAAGTAGTTTTTTTTCTTCTGTATTCAGAGTATAATTAGCAGGCTGTGTGAGCAGGATAAAGTGGTGAAGATGCAGGAGGAGAAACTTCAGCAGCTATTAAGGGAGAAGGTGAAGAGAGAGCACATTTTTCATCTTTTCATCCTCAGACAAAACAGTGTTACAGTTGTTGACAAAAAGGTGGTAGCTTTTTAAATGGAATAAAGCTAAATTTATGTACAATTTAGTGTTTTTTGTATGAAATGGTAAAAATAAAATAATTTTCTGACACATTCATTTGGTTAGTCACAAAAGCAGGACAAACAACTTAAAACAGGCTAACAAGTTAGAAAAGTTAAGGAAGCTGAACTAGAAGCACCATTTACTAGAGTTATCTAGTATAAAATGTAATGGATCAGAAGTCTGCATACACTCCTCATTTGCATGAATGTCCTGAAAAATAAGCTAACATTTTTTTTTTAAATAACTTCAATGAATTAAAAAAAATTGGTCAAATAGGTTTGAATTTATTGTGCATTTTCTCTAATCCATACAAAATTATATTTACAAATTCAAATATATACATTCTCCTCACCAATATTTGGATACATGTTACACTCAAATTAAATTGGTTTGGATGTTCAAGAACCCGAAGACCAACAGGGTTACAGCCAGTCATAAAATTGAAGGTGCTGGAACATCAGTGACACTTTCAACAGCGAGGCAAGTTTAACATGAACACTGACTGTGACAGTGCCGACCAACAAACAAGCCTCTGCTCCAAAATGAACATCTTCAAGATCAAATTTAATGTGCAGCCGGATCAAAAATGCATTTTTGGGAAATTTATGAACAGAAATAACAAAGATTGAGCCATTTGGCCACAATGACAAGAAGTATATTTGGAGGAATCAAGATGAGACTTTTAAACCTTAGAACACAACTGGTAGGCATGGTGGTGGTAGCATCATGCAAAGGGTCTGTTTCATCCTCAGTGGTATTGGTCCTTTGCAATCAAGAGGACCGCTTCCAAATTCTTGAACTCACCTTAAATCAACTCCTTGACAGTAGAACATTGATCACAATTGGATGTTCAAACAGGACAATGATCCCAAACTGATCAAAACTGGTTTTGGAACAGATAGAACCTGAATCTTCTGGAATAGCCCAACCTCAGCCCTAATAAAAATGAATGGAGCAGCTAAAAGCCAGCCTGGGTCTGGAAACCCAACAATTAAAAAAAACTCTACCACTAAAAAGACATGGTCAGGTATCCAGACAGAATAATGACATAACTAAAGAATAATGAAAAGCGCAGTATTAAGCATGACATTCATGTTATTAATCGATGTATGTATGTTTCTAAATATACCTATAATCATGACAGTTGCCATTTTTAAGCATGTTTAATCATCTGCGTGGTTTTTTTAAGCACACGTTGGAGACAGCACTTCTGTCGGCCAGCCAGGAGATTGAGCTGGGCTCGGAAAACCCGGCTGCTTTGCAGGGCGTCATTCAGCAGAGAGACTTGCTGCAGAGCGGCCTTCTCAGCACCTGCAGAGAGTTGTCCAGAGTCACTGCTGTGAGTTAAAGCTATTCTCTCCCTACACACAGTGGACACTGAAGAACACCTTGAGTTCTTTAATTAAACATAAGAGATTTTACCTGATTGTTTTCTTTTATACCCCAACTAGGAGTTGGAGCGCTCAGGTAGGGAGTATGAAAGGCTAGAAGCAGAAGTGATTATAGCTAAGAACAATTTGCTGCAGCAGCTTGAAGCTCTTGGAAGCCCACAGGTAAGATCCTTCATCTTGCACGGATGACAAGTTAATGCAGTATTAACAATGAATACTGTATGGTAAATCTCAGTGCTCCAGAAAAAGCTCAGCTAATCTTTCTTATTGATACTTTCTTTTATCGTGGGAGAAGTGTTGAGATAAACAGCTTGACTGTTACTCTTATTAAGAGCAGAGAACTTAGATATCTGCATTGCATTTTGGGCAACCTTTGTTTCTCACAATCCTGCCATTAGCCCGGATGAATGATCACAAGGCTGTTTCTCTGTTATTCTTCCCATTCTCTTCCATCTTTATACTTAAGTTTCTAACTCAAACCTACCCTTTACTGTAGATTTTAGCTTTAGTATATGAATATATCTCCAAGGGATGTCTTGATTAAGGTGTTTTTGTCTTTTTTGTGTAATTTAAAAGGAATTTTACAATAAAAATCTACAACATTCTACAGCATATAAACTTAGTTAAAAAAAACTAAATAAATCAAATAGGGGCCTCGATAGGGCATGGGGGAATCTTACACCGCCACAACACCCTGCCACCTGCTCCTCATGCTGGTTGCCAGCTTGGTTACGCACTGCTGAGGGATTGAATCCCATTCTTTACCCAGCATTTCTCACAAGTCAACCAGTGTTGTTCTGCTGGTCACTCTGGCACTAACAGCATTGCCACGTTAATCCCACAAGTTTTTAATGGGGTTGAGGTCAGGACTGCTGGCCGATTAATAAATCCTGTTAACACCCCAAATTCTGGAGGTAGTCTCTGATAAACCTTGCTCTGTAGGGGTGAAAATCAACATCATGGAAGAGAGTTTGGTCCCTAAGAGTGAAGATATGGGATTTCTCCCAGTGCCAGAATCTCATTTCTATATCTCTTTGCCCTGAGATTGCCTCCAATGACGACCGACCTTGATGAAGCATTTTAACAACAAAGAAAAAAATGTACCAAACACAACCTCTCTTACTTTTTGTGCTAAGCTTGTTTTTAAGATACAAACTACTGTGCAAGTTCATTAAGCACTTTCCGGGTGCTAAATTTGAGCAAAGGTGAAATTAAGCACTACAGATGGTAGATCTGCCCCTAAAATTGCAATAACTTTTAAATTCTCAAAAGACCAGAGATATTTGCTTTATGCAGAGTGCATAAAAAATACCGTCTGCTGAGAGCTGGTGTTAATTTTAAAGCAGGAGAGAATAACGGAAAAAAAAAAAAACCTGCTGCATGCAATATGGCAATCTTAGAAGACGGCCTAAATGCAGACTTTGGTAGGGTGGTATTTTTAGGTACCATGCATTTTCTTATTACATGCCAACAATATATTTGGCCAGTTGGAAGTATTCCCCTTGACTACAACACTTAATATAGATTTCATTGACTGAGAACCTAAATCTCACAGAATGTTGTTGGGGGCATAAGAGTTTTAGAACAGAAAGAAAAAAGTTATGGAAAACTGAATTAAACACAACCTACATGTACACTGTCAATGCATTATTCAACAATAATATCGCAACTATAATATCTAGTAGCCTACTGCAAATCAATAACCTACTGGGGTTTTTTTTTTGTGGGTTTTTTTTTTTTCTACACACATTCAGACGGAGCCTCCCAGTCAGCAGCATGTCCGCATCCAGAAGGAGCTCTGGAGGATTCAAGATGTGATGGAGGCCCTCGATAAACAGAAAGCTCAGAGAATTGCTGCTGATGGGACGGGTTTCTATGGCTCCGATTCCAAGTTCAGTAAGCACATGAATGAGGTGAGGTGCCACAGAAACCAATGTTCCCCACCTCTAAAAATAGATATGTCACAGAAACAGAATAAATTGTTTTTGGTTGGATTTGGACTGATAACGAATTTGATCTAAATGAATTTTTTGGTCTGTCCTGTAGAATATAAATGTTGGTTCTCCTTTTTTGTCTTTTTTTTTTAAAGATTTCTTTGACAAGCAATTCAATAAAGACACTTTAATTCTCAGGCATATTTAATTTCTGTTAAAAAAACAAACACTTATCTCCTGCAGTAATATGGACAGAAACAGCCGGTTCTGCTTGCTTGCAGCATAAATGGGCCTTAAGAATTGCATCAGTCAAGCGATAACAATAAAGGCCCTATCTGGCTAATCAGATGGTCAGCACATACCATGGGCTAAAACTACTCGGTACCAGATGGCTGTTGCCCTGGTCCTGCATGGTGGCACCATGTGTCACTTTGCTTCCTGTCCTGTAATGCCCTATATAATCCCCAGGAGGAGGACTCGGCACCCCCGCGGCCACCTCTTCCCCACTCCTACGAGCCGAACTCCCCTGTTGTGCCCCCTCTGCCCACCACTCACTCTGGTCCACGGCCCTCGTCACTCCACAGGCCAGATGACAGGAAGGCCAATCAAAGGAATAGCTCACAGAGCGTAAGCTTGTTGACCTGTTGACCTCCTTGGTTGACCCCGCCATCAGCTGTTTCATCGCATTCTTTACTTCACTGGATGTTTTTGAATTATTTTTTGTTGGGTCATATCCATGTTTCTCACCATGTTTCCATCTTTTTTATTTAATTTCATTTGTTTAGCCAAAGCTTTGCTTATTGCTCTTTAATCAGTGGCTTATTTTCTATTTTCCTGTGTTATAACTTGATGTATCACCATATTCTGTTATGTTATACACCATGCCTAAGTTTGAATTAGTCGCCTTGCTTTCCAACTGAATGCAAACTGCAGTTACATATTGTGTTGCCTTTCTTCATGTATGTTAACCTCGTTTTCATTTGCAGGGCCCTGACTACAGGCTGTATAAGAGCGAACCAGAGCTGACCACAGTGGCCGAGGTGGATGAGAACAATGGGGAGGACCGATCTGAACATCCATCTGACAGAGAACATGCTGGAAACAAAGGTTGGTAGCAGTAGAAAGCCAGACATTCGACACATTTGAATATCATTGAAATATATTTTACCTGAGTAATTCATTTTAAACATGAAGCTCATATTATATAGATTTATTATACACACATATATATTATATGTGGTTATTTCAGTAAATGTATAGCCTACAGCTAATGCAAAATCCAAAAATTCAGTTTCTCAGACACAATTAATATCACTTAGAAGAAGAAAACAAATTGGCCTGGGGATCACTTTGTTTGAATTGTTGGATCAGTGAGGCACGACACCCTGATCACACTAGAAAAAGTCTGAGCAACCTCCCACTGACAGATGTTTGCTGGACTCACAAAGAACCCTAATCCTAAATGACCAACGCCCCAAAACATCCATGCAAATCACACAACACAACCCAGAAATCTACTTTTTTTTTTTTACTCAAGACAAATTGCTTGGATAAAGCAGATCTTTATTTGTTCTTTGTATTGCAGACATTTTGAAAGCTCAGTTTAGTGGAATGAAACTCACGACAGTTTTTTATGGTTAAATTCATTTGAGGCATCTTTTCCCATAAGCCTATTCCTGTTCAGTATCTCGCAACGTATGGCTACCATTATTTATTGCGCTAACAGGGCAGTTGCTGTTACTGCAGTGGCCTTTACACTCGCTCTAGTTTACATTGCATCGCCTGTAACGTTACCCTTCTTCAGCAACATTGACTTGAATGTCAGTTATTGTGTTTTAGTTGATTTTACTAAGACTTTAATTCGTAACACGTTCCTTTAAATTAGGACACTTATAAATTTTAAAAAGTGAGACCAATGAATCTGATGAAACCTGCTTTATCCTGAGTAGTTACAAATGCTTGTTTGATTATAATCTATGTTATAGATCTTCCATCTCATATTTCTAATACTCTTTTTTTTCTCTGTTTAGGCATGTCCTACCCTGTTGGGATCGTCCCACCTAGGACCAAATCCCCAGTGCCCGAGTCTTCCTCCATAGCATCCTACGTCACATTGAGAAAAAGCAAAAAGCCTGACCCCAGGACGGTTAGTCCTTAAATGTGAAGCAGTAACTGCATCTCAGTGTTTCAGCTGTTTGATCTGAAGAAGCTAAACAAAAATATTGCTTTTGATTTTATCATGTTGAGCTTTTCGTAAACCGCTGTGAAAACGACACCATCTAATTGTCTCAAATTGTATTAAGTCCTCTTTTAATTGATTACAAGTTGTGCAAAAGGGCAGTCAACACATTGCCAGCCTGTTACTCATACTGTCAAACCAGGTTTTCAAAAAATAGATGCCATGTGAGGTTTATACAGTTTCCATCCTCAAACACCACCATTTTACAAATACCAACCATATCATTAGTGCACCACGCTGACGGGTGTGTCCTCTTTCCAGTGTGTCTGCACGGGTTTCTGTTTAAAGAAAGATGAATAACCCTATGGAAACCCTATGGAAACGCTTGTTTGTTTATTGTTGATCCAAAGACCAATTGTTCTATGAGGCTGTTTCTGAAGCCAGTAAAGTTTAGCTTAGTCCAGAATGGAAGGTGGGGATTGTGTGCTAGGACTTAACACGAGGTCCACATCTGCAGGACCCTCAGCAAAGCATGAACCGGAAAATTAGCAACTTCACATCATCAGTCTCTTCTATTCAGGCATTAATAAGCCCCGAGCCCTCCGAGTGCAGCCATGTGTGTCTGCTGGAGTGTGCAAGCATACAGAAGTCAGCTTGGGCTTGAGATCAGTCCGGTTCACAGAAAGTTAAAACTAATAAACCGTGTAACAGTCAAAG
This sequence comes from Girardinichthys multiradiatus, assembly GCF_021462225.1. Taxonomy (NCBI): domain Eukaryota; kingdom Metazoa; phylum Chordata; class Actinopteri; order Cyprinodontiformes; family Goodeidae; genus Girardinichthys; species Girardinichthys multiradiatus. The sequence continues at coordinate 21,745,819 of NC_061795.1, read as the reverse complement.
AAGTCCCCTTTTCTGTATGTGCATCATTCTTGTTGGTTTAGAGTACATTCAACTATCTCTCCAGTTTTCGCAGTTAACGCTGCCTCATGAGATCTGACCTAACTAGAGCGTGACACCATTTGGTTTCACGCATTCTCCAAGCACAAGAGCTGTGCATGTAAAAAAAATAAAATAAACGGTTCCTACGGTGGCAATATTGTCGCAGTGCTGAATATCTGGACCATATTGTTGTACTGTTTAATTAGATTCACTGTGCATGTCAGTGGCTCTCTCCTTTGGGTTATTATGCATCCCAGTTGAAGCCCCTTCTGTTGTTTTTGTGCCTTGCCATGTACCATGTCTCTTGCTTAAAACTGTTTTTTTCTATTTGTTTTAAAGTTAGCTGCTCAATAAAAGATTTACTTTATTTTCATCTTTGGCTAGGAGCGTCCACGCAGTGCAGTGGAGCAGCAGCTGTGTGCTGTGGAGGGCAGCCGGCCCAGGATGAGCGTGGAGGAGCAGCTGGAGAGGATTCGCCGCCACCAGCAAGGCACCCTCAGGGAGAAGAAGAAATCCCTCAGCTTCCGGGGAGGCAGCTTGGACAACACGCCGTCCCGCAGTCACTCGTTTACTAGAGAAAATCATTTCCATAGCATGAAGGTATTTGTTAACTGACCCCCACCCCCCCAACAGCTCTTAAGTAGAGAATCTATCAGACATTTCTTAGTAGATACTGATTCTTGCTTTTATTCAAGGTCCGATCTCCTGATTCCAATTTTTACAGACTCCGATTATTTTATTAAGCGCTATAACATATAAAAGAAAAAAAACAAAACATGCATTGCAGGTTTTTTGATAGGGATAGTTGTCTTAATCAATTTGTGTGTTCCTAATCTTGATTTATTAAACTCAAGGAAGTGCATGAAAGTACATGCTGTTGGTTGATGTGTTTTCAGGCCAAAAACAGCAGGAGTTCATATTGTTGTTTCATTGAATGAATATTTAAACAAACAAAATCTGATATTTCATTATTTGACCTACTGACCCCTGATTAGAGCAGATACTGAGAAAACTGGCCGTCCCCATCTCTCATTTTCCCTCATAGATCACATTAAATGCTGTTTGGTCATTTTAATTTTGCAACTTTTTTCTTGTTTTCTCTTTAGTCCCAAATAAGACGAAGGGATGAGGTGATGAGCAGTGACATTCAGGATCTGGAAGCCTCACTCAGGCACCATGACTTGGTGAAGGAGCAGGAGACTCCCGCAGAGGAGATAGCCCGTCTTAAAGAATCCTCGCAGGATGATCATTTCAACCTGGATCGAGAGGTAACACATAGCAACGCACTGCCTTACTCGTCACTCTCCTGTTCTACCAGCCAAGTACTTCGTGAGAAAATCTAATGTTAATGCTTGTTATTAAATGAACTGTTATGTTACAAGGTGTAGAAGAACACACATTTGTCTACAGCATGTAGAAATTGTATTTGAAGGGAACAAATTGTGGAAGTAAAAAATGTGAAAAACAGCCCAAATATCAGATTGATACGTGATGTTAGCCATTCAAGGAATCCTCATTAGAAACCCAGCTTCATTTCTGGAACTGGGCAAAACCTTTCAGAAAATCTCAGAATTTCAAAAGATTTAGTAGCTCAAAATCTGCAGAATAAATTACATACTAACTATAAAGAGATCGAGCATTTAATTGATCTGCTATTTTTAAAAGTGCTGCAATAACTTTAACACTTTACCAAATTATTTTAAAATTTTGACACATAATTTTCTTGAGCCAAATGATATAAAGCATAGCGTGAATTTAACAGGAACTTCTTGAAGCTTGTTTGTAGACCCCTATACTTCTACAACTATATAAAATGACATTAATATATAATTATAACAGGGCAGCCATCAGACGGTTAGTTGTGTATTAATAACACATCAGATTATAGCATCTAGAAACTTTCCATCAGCATTCTGAGTCGACTCTTTTCCTGTGTGTATGATAGAAATCTGAATTTAAAACTTTTATCAAAACTTTATTTTTAGGATTTCAAGTTGTTACATATCATTGTTTTTTATCAGGTTTTTTTCTTCGTGATCTGCAAGGTAATTTATTGATCTGAAATCTATAATAGGTGCTTCTTTCGGTTTTTTAGCTTTCTGTGCCAGACAAAGTCCTGATTCCTGAGCGTTACATTGAATCGGACCCTGAGGAGCCTCTGAGTCCGGAACAGGAGGCCGATAAGCGGCGGAAAGTGGACCGTATTAAAGCCCTAATTGCAAAAAACAGGTAAATACACGTGTTGATGGACGTACATTTATGCAGCAGCGTGGACATTTCTGTTCAGGAATTGATAAGAAACATCCTGTACATAAAGAAGTCTGTTGCAGCTACAAAATCTGTCTAAGCAGATTCCATAATTAGGCTTTATGCCTAAACTTAGAGGACACAGACAAGTGACCATTTGCATTTAGAAAATTATTTGCTGTGAAAAGTATTAACATTGACATGGTCAGATCATCGAACAAAGCTTAAGATTTAACAAAGATAACCTGAGTAAATACAAAAAGCAGTTTTCATATTATGATTTCATTGATTAAAGTACAAAAACTATGAAAATGTGATTCCCACCTCATGTCTAACCATCAGGTCAACTGTAATTAACTTTAAAAAATGTGACAGATGACTGCTATTGTAGAAAGCAACACATGCCTTTATATGAAATAATCCAAAAACAGGTTAGAAACAAAGTCATTCACATCTATCTGTCTGTAAAGGGTTGCAAACCTATTTCTAAAGATTTGGGTCTCCAATGAACCACAGTGAGAGTTATGATAAGTCGAAGGAACATGCAGCAATGGTGAACCTTCCTAGGAGTGACCGGCCTATCAAAATGACTTTAAGAGCTGGCGCAGCGGTACAGCCCGGCCCATGTTTAGAGGCTTCAGTCCTCGATGCAGCTGTTCCCTGATTCGGGTCCCAGCCATGGTGGCCTGTGCTGCATGTCTTCCCCCTCTCTTCCTCCCGTTTCCTGTATGCCCACTTTTGAAAAATGACAAAATAAAGCACTCTAGGGCCACAAAACAAATCTTAAAATATATATATATATACTCCAAGAGCGTATCCGGCAGGACACAAAATAAAAAACAATATCTAAAGCACTGCAGGCCTCAGTTAAGGAGATTTCATAGGTGAAAACACAAGATCCATCTCACATTTCCCAATAAACATCTTGACGATCCCTGAGATTTTGGGTGAAAAGAGACAGAAGTGAAACTTTTTGAAAGGTTTGGAATAAAACTAGCAGAGCATTTTAGAAAGATGATCATACCAACAGTCAAACATGGTGGTGGCAGTGTCATGATCTTGGCCTGTTTTGCTACGTTAGGACCTAGACGACTTGCTGTAATTGATGGAACCATGAATTCTGCTCTTTACCTGAAAACACTGAAAGAGAATATCCAACCATCAGTTTGTGACCTCAAGTGCTCTGGCTACAGCAGGAAAATGATCCAAACCACATCACCAAGTCTACCTCTGATGGGCTCAAAGAAGAAACCCTCAAAATCTGTTTTTATATTTACTTAAGTTATATCTGTCTGATATTAAAATTAAGTTCAATGAGGACATGTGGCAGAGTGGTAGAGTGGTGCCCCATATATGTAGGCGATTCATCCTGGATGCAGCCACCTGGGGTTTTTCTTCCTAAACGTTCGCTGCATGTCTCATAACTGTGAATAATGGTCACTATTGCTGCAATATCTGTAAATAAAACTGATTATCTAAAATCCTTAGGTGTGACAGAACAAGCGCAAAAAAGAGAAATCTGTAATGAGGCAAATACTTTTTCACAGCACTATATATATATATATATATATATATATATATATAATATATATACTTATTAAAGTCATAGTGTGTATGACAAACCATTTGTGTGTGTGTTTTTGTGTTTTTCCTAGCATGGCGAATGTGCTACCTAGTTTAGCTTTAAGCCCAGAGGACGTGAATGAAGAGGAGGTTACTGTACAAGAGAAGGAGAAGATGATTAATATGTCCTACGAGTTGGCAGCAGAGGCCTCCAAACGCAGCAAGCTGGTAGCAGGTACATCTGCAGGGACAGCACAGAAGGATGGTGGGGGATTACATTAAAGAACTGCATGGTCTTGGTCAAAAACTGGTGGGAGGCTGTTCTTAGAGACAAACTTGCTGCTATGATCATTTTTTCCAACGCACTCTTTTAATTTTCTTATTAATTTCACTGACTTTAGTGTTTAATTCTGCTGTTCAGCCATTTAGTAATTGGTTACTGATCTCATTATTTTTTTGATCATTTGTCTGTGCCTGTGTGTTCAACGTGTTGCTTTTTTTAATTGCAGTGAAAAGCCTGTCGTCTTCTTCCCCACCCCCACAGTCTCCCAACACACCCCCTCAGCTCACTGATGGCTCTCACTTCATGTGTGTGTAGTGGCACCAGTAAGGTCCTTCATCATCCTGTTTTGTTCATAATCACATAGCTGTAAAATTATTATTTTTCTGTCTCTGAGGGCTTAAAACATGCTATGATGAAGGGATCATTTATCAAGTGCTGTTGTGTCTTTGTTGTTGGTGATATTTCACATCTTCTGCATCAGCATGGTTTGACTCTGTATTACTGTCCAGTGGTTCACATGTACCAGTGCCTTGCTAAAATAACAGAATTTTTCTAACATTTTGTCACGTTACAACCGCAAACATCGATGTCGCTTATTAAGATTTTCTTTGAAAGACCAAAGCAAATGTTTTGTTTTTAAAGAATAAAAATCTAAAAGTGTGCTATACATACTTCCAAAATTAATATTGCCCAACCAATGTTCCCAGAGAACATTAATGAATACCGAACATCATGAAGACCAAAGAGCAAACCAGACAGGTCAGGGTTATCCTTTTGGGGAGGTTTTATAGCAGGGTTAGGTTATATAACAATATCGCAGGCTTTGAACTTCTCAGAGAGTACTGTTAAAGCCATCATCTGAAAATGGATCTCGCATCTACAAACCAACCAAGACACGACCATCCACCTAAACTGACTGCCTGGGCAACGAGAACATTAATCAGGGAAGCAGCTCATGGTAACTTTGGAGGAGCTACACAGATGCACAGCTCAGGTGGGCAATACCTTTACAGGTCAACTACTAGTCATGCAATCCACAAAGCAAGCACTAACACTAAACCCTGAACACCCCATCCTCACCATGAGAGAGGTGAGAATCCACCTGATCTGACTGATCTTGAACTGTTTTTCTTGTTTTTAAATGATTATAAAGCCTTGCAGATGTAATAGCAATAAAAAGTGCTTTTACATAGTATTGACCCAGGAGGCTGAATACAAAGGCACACCAACCTTTGATTAAATTTTCTTTGTATAAAATTGTGAAAACTAAACTATATTTCTTCCACATTACACTGATGCACTACTTTGTGTTGGTCTGCTGCACAAAATCCAAAGAAAATCCATTGAAGTCTATAGTTGTCATGTGACAAAATGTAAAAGGTTCAAGGCGTAAGGGATTCTTTTGCAAAACATCGTATGTTTTAAAGTATTTCTTTCGTTATCAAGTGACTGGTACAATGCAGCTTTGAAACAAATTTTCACCTCCATGTCTTGCCCTCCAGCACAGGCTCTGGCTTCAGTAAAGACCTACACATGAAGGAAATAACAAGGAAGGCATAAACACCTCCTGAGGATCTTCTTCCTGGAGATCAGCACAAGGCCTTGACCTTACTGAACGTGAAACTGCCTACTTCAGCCCGGTGGGGTTCAGCCTCGGACTTCTGTATACTCACTGTGACATCTAAAGCTTCTATGCCAATCTTTGGTGACATTTCTGCTTCATTGTCCCACTTTGAGATGGAACTCTCTCCTCATTTTCCTTTTTCACTGTTACTGCTGCAGTTTCTATTTCAGATTTTACAAGATCTTTCAATTTGTTTTTACAATATTTACAGTTTTATTAAGTTGTTGCAATATGGGGCGATGTATATCTGTATATATGGGAGGCTACAGACTGAGCTCTGTTGTGACAGAATATTTTAGGCCACGTTTGCCACTCATGTTTCAACACGTTTTTGAGGTTTTAAGACGCTTCTGCATATTTTTTTAGTTAAATTTAATCTTTAATATTTAATTCAGATCACTTTTCAGATGTTGACACTTAGCTCAATAGTTATATTTATCAATTTATTGTAAAGAACACTTGTCTATACTGATGGGTTAATAACAGATCTATATTCCACATATATAATAATGGAGCAACTTTACTCTTGCAGACTAAAATTATTTGTACATTTCAATGTTTCCAGTCAGTGACACATTGCTGCCGATACATATACATATTTGAATGTTCTGACTTAAGTTGCTCTTTCTTCCCTGTGTCTGAGATATATATTTAAATTGAGACATGGACAGAAATTTCATAGTTTGGTACTATTTTAGGACATGTCAGTTTAAAGCCCTGCAGCTAAAACAAAATGCATGTGTAAAAAAAAAAAAAGCAATAAAAAAAGAAGCCTTTGTAAATTGAAGATATTTTTGCGTGTGTGTATAAAGTGTAACTATCAGAGGTTTACTGTGTATATAATGTACATGGTGCATCAGGATGGGAATATATACCCACTATATAGGTACGTACATACAGATTTGATTTGCAAATGTTCATATCCCATCTGTTTTATATCATGTTAAATAAACATTGGGGTTTTTAATACTTGTACACGTTTCTGTTTTCTTCATTATTAACTATTCTGGAGTTGCTAAAGGTACAGCTTGTACTCAGGAGGTACTGGGCTTTGACTTGGTCCAGGACTTTTCGTTTCTTAATTCTCTGCCAGTCCTTGGTGGATTTACTGGTATGTTTGGGTCGTTGTCATGTTGCAGGGTCCAGTCCTGCTGCAGCTTTAATATTTTAAAGATTTGGTTTTGGACTCGTCTGTCCAAAAGAACATTCAAGTAGTCCTCATCTGTTCTATGTTCTCTCTGGCAAACTTCAGTCTGGCCTTCTGGGTTTTTTTAGATGGCAAAGGTTCTGTCCTTGCATGCCTCCTTAGAAAGAAACTTGAGTAGTTTGAGTAGTGATTGTACAGGCATTCATGTTCACATCAGCAGTACCAAGAACCTGCTGGAGGTCTCGTCATGAGATTTTAGGATCTTCGTAGACTTCTTTTAACATCTTGTGGTCCGCTTTCAATGAGAACTCACCTGGAATGGCTGATTTTAAATGCTTTTAAGTTCTCTTAAAATCTATTTCCAGACTCATAAGCTGCAACAATCTCTTTTCTGAAGGCCTCAGACACTCTTTTAATCTTGCCACGATGTCCACTTTTTACTTCAGCAGTCAGGAGTACACCAAACTAAATGTTTGAGCTTTAAACAGGACAAACCTTCAACATGCTAATGTTCTAATCCAATACATCCTGTGCCATACTCCCGTTTGTAATTTTTGCTATTTAGGTATGCTAATTTCTTCCTCCCCAGAAAGTGAAATGTATTACATTTTTCATTGTTTGTTTATATTACAGAAAGTATTGTTAAAATTGGTCATAAATATCCATATGGCCAAATGTGCTTTAACTTTTTACAGGCCTGGATGTATGTGATACTGTCACGATTTTAATATATTTAATAGCTTATAATTTTCAACATATATTTTAATATAAATGCTTGAAAACGAATAAGCAACAGCTCATCATTTGTATGTATGTGATGCATAGTTGTTCCAAAATATTAGATCTCAGATTTAATAGTCCTGAGCTAATCTAGACATTACAATTTGTTTCTTCTTTTTTATCAACCAAAATCAGGTTGTATTCGGCAAACTACAGTTTTTAGAAGAGTTGTTGGGATGGTATGATTTTGAAATTGTTCAATTTTTTTTTTTTTGCTATAACAGTGATCAGCCTATATACCCGTATGGCCATACTGTTGAAATAACATTTGGATTCAGCATAAGGCTCCCTCTGGTGGTATTTAAGGTTGTTGCTTTTTTAGCTCAGTTTGGAGTCGTCAATTATTCCGTAATAATACCCTTTTGTCTATGTCTGTAATTTATTTGATACTGAAAACTTGTCAGTTTGACTCAAAAGTTATTTTCTTTTCCAGAACTTATTACAGCTTTACATATTACCACGCATACAGTATTCTGTGAATTGTTCGCCTAAAAAGAAGTGAAATGATTGCCTGATATAACTGAACTGTGACCAGTAAAATACGTCCAATGGGAAAACTTTAGCACAGTGTTCTGTAAAAAGTGAGAAAGAAAAGACATTAACAAATAAAAAAAACGTTAATATAACAAATTTAATTAAACATACTAGTGATGTTGATCATTATATTGAAGGGGCATCCTTATTTGCCAACCTAGTTACAAAATTCAAAAAGATGTGCAGCTTACAAAATAATGTGTTTTTGGGGGAAAGGGTCAGTTCGTAACCTCGTTTGATCGTACTTGACCACGAACACATTTCATATCAATACTATATCACTTTATTTCAAAAGTTAATTATTTTTGGAAAATATCGAGAAAAATCATAATGCTCAATATTAAAATTGCTCATTTGTTCTTTATCTCTATTTATAATGGTTATTGTTCGGTCGACAGTTATTAAACACCATTTCAAAACAAAGCCTTTTACAGCGAGCTCCTACTGATAGTATTTTTTAAAGTTACGTAAAACACATTTTCGTATAGTATACTGAGTATAATCATCTACAAAAAATACCTAAAATCATTGGTTGTCAAAGCGGGTATGAATCGTCCGAAAGGCAGCTAGAAATAGTTGAAGTACTGTTGCAAACGGCTCCTTTTCGTAGAAAGAGTTGTACGAAACAGCCAAAAACTGCTCAAGTTCGAAATGGCAAAGAAGATGAACGACTTGAAACCGATTAAAATGTCCAGTTAATTATGACACATGACTTATGTGTCTCGATCATGATACTCTACATACAATATTAAAATAGTTTAACACTGATAGCTACGTGGTTTAACCATCATTAAATGCCCGGATACACATGGAGAGTTTAAATGACGTCACCGTCTCTCCTCCCTGTTCTCTTAGCCAATCAGAAAGCAAACATTGTTGTCAGGCCCCGCCTTCCTCCTGTTGTTGTAGCGTGTGGTCGTGCCAGGATATTTTAATACCTAAAGTGTCTCCTTTTGTTATTCACGACCGTAATGGCCGCAGAGCGTACAGAGGAAACAACCGCCTTGAGCGGTGAGAGCTACGTTCCACCCAGCGAGTCAAACGAAGCTAACGGTGAGAAAAAGAAAAATGGCTCTACCGAACCGGAAACAGAACAAGCAGTCAGCGCAGCGGAGCCGAAAATGGAAGATGTGGACGCGGAGGCCGATGAAAAGAAACCCACTGCGCCAGAGAAGGCCGCGAAGGAGGCGGGCAACGAGGACGCTGCTCCAACGGTCACCCAGGAGATAATGTCTGCTCACGAAGAGCCGGAGCGAAGACCGCAGTCACGGCCAATTCTGGGAGACAGCAACAACTTACCGAACGGTGAAATCACAATGAAGGACCTTAAAGAGGAGCAGGACGACGATAGCCGGTCTTCGGGAATAGACTGTGATAAGAGCACATCTGCTAGTGAAGATGGTGAGAAAAGCAGCGGCGGTGATCTGGGGGACAAGAGGCGGTCAAGTCTGGAGGTATCGTCCTCTGATGGGGAACCGTTGAGCCGTTTGGACTCAGAGGACAGGTTGGTTTGATGGACAAGTTATGAAGGTGGAATTAATCTTCCTTCCTCGTCAGTTTAATAATTAGTTGTTTTTGTTCAAAAATCTGTTTAAAAAAATAATAAATCAACCCCGCACACATACATTTTCAGACTTGTTGAACGCATATCTAATTATGTAGCTAACTCTTAGTAGAGATATGTAAAAAAGCCTTAATTAATAAATTTTTTGTTGCTGTAACATATTTTCACACTGAAAGATCGTATCTGTAATTTGAGTACATTTAGTCAAGGGAAGAAATATTAAATACTGTTGAAAAAGTACTTATTTTGAATAAAATCACCACTTGCACAGGCACCCATAAGAATCATTCTAAAGTAAACGTAGCTAAAGCATTTGTTTTCTCATTAATTCTTAAGTTGATCAAAGTTTTTCTAAACTTATGTGCAATTCATGACTTTCTGTTTCCCTGGGACATGACATGACACATTTCTTTTAGAATGCACCGATCGCAGTTTTCTGGCCAATTACGATCTTTAAAAACCCTCGCTTGCCGATTTCGATTTTGTCCGTACTGTTGTTTTTTTTTTTTTTTTTATTACTGACACTGTCAGCTGTTATAAGGTCACAATACACCTTTAGAGTTCAAATCTTATTTTATTCAAAAACACTGAACAATACCCGTTAAAAAAGTATAAACGTGTTTTAACTCCACGAGGAAGTGCTCTCGGATATAAATGAAACGTTTAGAGCATTGTAGTTTCTTTAATCTTTCAGTTTTCACATTTGAAAAAGAAACAAAACCTGCACAATAGGCTAGACGAGTAGATAAAGTCAGTTTCACGTGTAAGTATCGGCCGGTCACGATCTCCCAAAATTAAGGAAATCGGGGCCGATGGCTCGGCACACCCCTAATTTCTTGTCATCCAGGCTGGGAAAAGAGCCATATTTAACTTGCCACCACACTTAGTAAGGGGGATAACCAGGAGAACAGCAGCAAAGAGTATTTTCTGTTCTACCATCACAAACAAAAACATGTGGACTCTGCTAAACTCTACCAGGACCTTAAGTGGCCCTGTGTGGTCACACGAGTCTAAGTTTAAATTGTTTAGCATCACACACTCCTGGTGGGTCTGGGTTTAAATAATGAATGAATTCAATTCAGTTTTATTTATATAGCGCCAATTCACAACACATGTTGTCTCAAGGCACTTCACAACAGTCAGGTACATACATTCCAATTAATCCTAACCATTGAACAGTGCAGTCAGATTCAGTTATTTATTCAAATTGGATAAAACGTTTTTCTGTCTAAGGAAACCCAGCAGATTGCATCCAGTCAGTGACTTGCAGCATTCACTCCTCCTCGATGAGCATGTAGAGACAGTGGACAGTCACTGGCGTTGACTTTGCAGCAATCCCTCATACTGAGCATGCATGTAGCGACAGTGGAGAGGAAAAACTCCGTCTGCCACGACCGACTGGGGGTTTGACAGAACAGAGCAGAGACACAAAGAGAACAAAGAAGCACTGATCCAGGAGTACTTTCTATGGGAAGGAAAAGTAAATGTTAATGGATGTAGCTCCTTTAGTCGTTTCACCTAGAAAGAAAGAACAGATAAACTCTGAGCCAGTTTTCAAGGTTAGTCTGAAATAGAGCACATATAATTAGTTACAGTAAAAGCTCAGTCAATCGCCATGTCTAGGAGAGAGAAAGGGTTAAACACTAAAAGACGGCCATGTGGATCATCGGTAGAGGGTGAGCATTAAGTTGTTGCCAGCAAAAGCTTGGATGATGCCCCTCTCCAGAAAGGTGTCACAGGTAGACACAGAGTCAGGCCAGGTGTAGCTTCTAGGAAGAGAAAAAATAGAGAACAAAGTTAAAAGCTGAAATAACAGCAAATAATGGAAAATTGGAGAGTAGTGTGAGAATGTAGCGAAGAGGGTGAAAGTGGTCGTTATGTCCTCCAGCAGCCTTAGACTATAGCAGCATAACTACACAGATAGTTTCAGTTCAGATTATTTAGTTAAACGGCGCTAATTTACAACAATGTCGTCTCAAGGAACCTCACAAAGGGTCCCACTTATTGTCATTGTTATACTAAAAACCACAAGGATTGGGATACCTCCCTCTGTCAGACTGATTATAACCATTTGAAGAGAAGGGGTCACACAGGTAGCAGAAATGGAGGGTGTGTTTGCACCTCAACCATAACTGAGCCGGTTTAGGCTAAACCTGACTCCCCCTTACTCCAACAAACAAGGAGGGAGGAAGACGAAGGTAAAAAATAAGGAAGATAGCTCAGGATAACCTAAGGCACTCTAACTATAAGCTTTATCAAAAAGGAAAGTTTTAAGCCTAGCCTTAAAAGTAGACAGGGTGTCTGCCTCACGGACTAAAACTGGGAGCTGGTTCCACAGGAGAGGAGCCTGATAACTAAAGGATCTGCCTCCCATTCTACTTCTAGAGACTCTAGGAACCACCAGTAGACCAGCAGTCTGAGAACGAAGTGCTCTGTTAGGAATATATGGAACAATCAGATCTCTGATGTATGATGGAGCTAGATCATTAAGGGCTTTATATGTGAGGAGGAAAATTTTAAATTCTATTCTGGATTTAACAGGGAGCCAATGAAGGGAAGCTAAAATAGGAGAAATATGATCTCTCTTTTTAATTTTCATCAGAACTCTTGCTGCAACATTTTGAATCAGCTGAAGGCTTTTAACAGCATTTTGTGGACATCCTGATAGTAAAGAATTACAATAGTCCAGCCATGAAGTTAAAATTGCATGGACTAGTTTTTCAGCGTCACTCCTGGATAGGATATTTCTAATTTTGGCAATGTTCTGGAGATGAAAGAAGGAAATCCTATAAACCTGTTTAATATGGGATTTAAATAACATGTCCTGGTCAAAAATAACACCAAGGTTTTTTACTTTATTACCGGAGGTCAATTTAATGCCATCCAGGTTAAGTGATTGACTTAGCAGTTTCTTTTTTAAAGACTCCGGTCCAAAGACGACAACTTCTGTCTTGTCTGAATTTAGAAGCAGAAAATTTAAAGTCATCCAAGTTTTTATATCTTCAAGACATGCTTGTAGTCTATCTAACTGGTAGGGTTCATCAGGATTTATGGATAAGTAAAGCTGAGTGTCATCAGCGTAACAGTGAAAATGTATCCCATGCTGCCTGATAATTTGACATATTGGAAGCATATATATAGTAAAGAGAATTGGCCCAAGTATTGAACCCTGTGGTACTCCACAATTAACTCTGGAGTTTAAAGATGATTTATCATTTACATGAACAAACTGGAATCTGTCAGACAAATAAGATTTAAACCAGCCTAGCGCTGTTCCCCTGATCCCTTCAGCATATTCCAGTCATTCTAAGATAATATTGTGATTGACTGGATCAAATGCAGCACTGAGATCTAACAGAACCAGTACAGGCACAAGTCCATTATCTGAGGCCATAAGAATATCATTAGTGACTTTCAGCAGAGCTGTTTCAGTGCTATAATGAGCTCTGAAGCCTGACTGAAACTCTTCAAACAGGTCATTACTGTGTAAATGCTCACACATTTGATTAGCAACAATTTTCTCAAGAATTTTAGATAAGAACGGAAGATTGGATATAGGTCTGTAATTTTTCAAGTCATCTCTATCAAGCGAAGGTTTCTTAAAGGTTTAATTACAGCTACCTTAAAAGCTTGTGGTACATATCCATTTACTAAAGATTAATCATATCTAAAATGGGGCTGGTAATCAGAGGGAACACTTCTTTAAATATGTTTAAGGAAGTGTTTTCAAAAGTACCTCATGTTCATTATGAAGTATGGGGGAGGATATGTGATGCTGTGGGCCTTTTTCTCTTTCAAAGGCCTTGGGAAGCTTGTTAAAATGTGTGGCACAATAACTTCTTTGAAATATGAGGACATTTTTAATAAAAGACTGGTGTATACTACTAGTAAAAGGGAAATAGGTCGCTGTTTGACTGTTCTGCTCGATAATGACCCAAATGTTGTCAAATCATCGCAGAAATGATTTGCCTGGATTCGGCTAGGTTTTTATTGAGATTATGCAACTGCAGTAAAAGATTGATTTATGTTGGGCTTTTTTATCGGCTGTGGCATTTGTAGAGGGGAAACAAACTTTAGTATAAAACTTCTATTCAATTATTCAGTGATTGTGACAGCCTTGAAACATGCATAGGACATCCTGGAGAACCTGTATGCTACACCTCCGCTGATTTCTGTCGAGATTTGTAGATTTGATGTGGCATGCAAGAAGTTCCAGCCTGAAGTAGCTTTTACCCATGCTGAATATGCAGCGCAGCAAGAAAACTCTGCACCTGCTCTTCATGTCTGTGATAAAAGCCGGATCCTTATTTGTTTATGACCATCAGACTACAGTTCTTAAGCGTCTCTTTACAAATCAGCCTGCTTTTTCCTCTCTTTCAGTGTCTGCAGTACCACCACAGAAATGGAAAGCATAGGATCCAGTGGGCGTTCCACTCCTGCGCTGTTGAATGGACAGAGCAGCACCAGGTCTTCTGCCACCAAGACATTGGCTTACACTTGCTGCTGGGACCACTGTCCACAGTTCTTTAACTCCAGCCCTGATCTGGCAGAGCATATCAGGGGAATTCACGTGGACAGCCAGAGAGGAGGGGTTGGTAGACTTTAAAGTTTTCATGGAGCTTTGTGTCGATCTTCTTCATTCACCTTGACAAACTTGACAGCTAGTGTGGTGACGGTGCAAACACCCAGCACAGCAGGAAAATGGCTTCAAGTTGATAATTTACATTCAGATTTGGGAGTACTAATGATTTTCTTCAACTTAAAAGTCACCAAAAAAAAAATCAGATGTATAAAACCGTGCGTACACATGTCACCGTACATCTTTCCTTCATACATCCCGCTTTGCGTGGAATTGGGCGCAGCTGCATGTGCATCTTAGACCACCTGGTCCCTGTCCCTAAATATGTTTGGAAATTAGTATAATTACCTAGAAGCCGGCCATCAAGCGCAGAGCCAGCTTGAGGTTTGTTCCCAACACAGCTAGTGTAATTATAAGATTTATATAGTATAAAGAAATCATGAGTTGAGGAGGCCCATGTGCCAGTGCATTTGTGAGACATTTGCACATCACAAATGGGTTGTACATATATTGAATGAAAATACTTTCTATTCAGAAAAGCATATTCACTTGCAGATGGGGCCGTAGCTCTGATTGCATTCGGAAATCGGTTCCTTGCTGCAAATGAAGGCCACAGTTTAGGGGAGCTTTAGATATCTGAACAACGTACGGATGAGGCCCATATGGCTGGCATGGCCCGGCTCAGGGATGACTGTTAAATACCCAACCTCTCAGTCGGCTCCCTCTGAACAGCTACGGTTGAAAGGACCGCAGCGTAGTGAGAAATTGAACTGGCACTGTCGACGCATGGCTCCTTCTAGGTTCCCCCTGTAACACTGGGCAATCTAAACCGGCTAATAAGCCACCCAGCATCGTGTACCAGCAGGTCCGTACAATCTCTGAACAAAACGCATCCACTGACTTGTTCCATTGGGGATGTCCTCCAGCTGTGCAAAGCTGCCGTCGTTCCACAACTAAGCACAACTTTACGCAGCAATTTATGGACATATGTGATTGTCTACAGCTTGTTCACCTTATGAATCATCACACCTGACTTGTTTTAAACTGCTGATCCGACACCGTTTTCTGTCCCCTCAGTGCACAGACCGATGCGCATTTACATCTACAGGCGAAAGAAACGGAGGAAAATGTATAGTTTACATCCAACTGAGGTTGTCTCCATCATTGTTTGAGATGTTATTGTTTTACGTTCATCACTTGGGTTTAAACCATAACAGCTGGAATTTATGAAAAAACATCGTGTTCGATGCTCCTTTAGTTAAATAAACTGAATGAGTCATAATTCAGTATATTTAGGTGACTTTTAGTTCTCTGTACTTTATTGTCGATTGAAGAAGTTTGCGTGGATTAACGCACTTTGAAACATTGCGACGGACGGTTTTTTGTGTGTAGGCACGGTTCGTACATGAGGCCCCAGGTCTCAGATCATGTGCACTAGTTTATGTCTGTGTCGACCTGCGTTGCAGCAGAGCAAATAAAGCTGTCAGAGAGTTTACAGTCAATAGTTATGTATGTTTAACAGTACGGGATTTGATTCGGTACCCATTCCTAGCCACAGGTTGCCTAAGGTTATCATGCTAACCTTAATATTGTTGAAACTTCAGGATAAAACTGTAAAACTCTGCATTTAATGTACCTATTTATTTGACTGCATGAAAGACATCAGCTGCTCTTCATTCTGGGGTTTATGGACAACAAAAACCTCCTTGGGGTGACTGGGAATGCTTGCATTCAGACATGCTGGAGCTCTACTTTGGAGGTAGTGAAAGGGAGATGGTTCTGCCTTGGATCAGATAGAGGGACCCTGTCTTACATTCTGGCCTGTGCAGTTCTGTGCAATATTGTGCTGAATGCTCTGGTTTAATTTGATCTTCAGCGTGATGTGCTGATATTATTGTGAAGGCTGTCAGATGGAGACAGTACCTCATCCCACACTTCTAAAATGCAATACTTATTTTTGCCGAGTAGGCGATTAAAATAACAAGACATTACATAATATTTGCAGAGACTTTATTTTTGTGAGGAACTGTGTTTCTTGTTTTTTGCTCCTTTTGTGATGCTGTCAGTCTAAAACCTGAGAGAAAAGGATCTTTTTTTTAAACCATCTTCTGTTTATCAATACCCCTAACTCTGTGGACAAGGCAGCTGGATAAATGGGTCAGGTGTGGTGTATATATACAGATCCTTCTCAAAATATTAGCATATTGTGATAAAGTGCATTATTTTCCATAATGTCATGATGAAAATTTAACATTCATATATTTTAGATTTATTGCACACTAACTGAAATATTTCAGGTCTTTTATTGTCTTAATACGGATGATTTTGGCATACAGCTCATGAAAACCCAAAATTCCTATCTCACAAAATTAGCATATCATTAAAAGGGTCTCTAAACGAGCTATGAACCTAATCATCTGAATCAACGAGTTAACTCTAAACACCTGCAAAAGATTCCTGAGGCCTTTAAAACTCCCAGCCTGGTTCATCACTCAAAACCCCAATCATGGGTAAGACTGCCGACCTGACTGCTGTCCAGAAGGCCACTATTGACACCCTCAAGCAAGAGGGTAAGACACAGAAAGAAATTTCTGAACGAATAGGCTGTTCCCAGAGTGCTGTATCAAGGCACCTCAGTGGGAAGTCTGTGGGAAGGAAAAAGTGTGGCAGAAAACGCTGCACAACGAGAAGAGGTGACCAGACCCTGAGGAAGATTGTGGAGAAGGGCCGATTCCAGACATTGGGGGACCTGCGGAAGCAGTGGACTGAGTCTGGAGTAGAAACATCCAGAGCCACCGTGCACAGGCGTGTGCAGGAAATGGGCTACAGGTGCCGCATTCCCCAGGTCAAGCCACTTTTGAACCAGAAACAGCGGCAGAAGCGCCTGACCTGGGCTACAGAGAAGCAGCACTGGACTGTTGCTCAGTGGTCCAAAGTACCTTTTTCGGATGAAAGCAAATTCTGCATGTCATTCGGAAATCAAGGTGCCAGAGTCTGGAGGAAGACTGGGGAGAAGGAAATGCCAAAATGCCAGAAGTCCAGTGTCAAGTACCCACAGTCAGTGATGGTCTGGGGTGCCGTGTCAGCTGCTGGTGTTGGTCCACTGTGTTTTATCAAGGGCAGGGTCAATGCAGCTAGCTATCAGGAGATTTTGGAGCACTTCATGCTTCCATCTGCTGAAAAGCTTTATGGAGATGAAGATTTCATTTTTCAGCACGACCTGGCACCTGCTCACAGTGCCAAAACCACTGGTAAATGGTTTACTGACCATGGTATCACTGTGCTCAATTGGCCTGCCAACTCTCCTAACCTGAACCCCATAGAGAATCTGTGGGATATTGTGAAGAGAACGTTGAGAGACTCAAGACCCAACACTCTGGATGAGCTAAAGGCCGCTATCGAAGCATCCTGGGCCTCCATAAGACCTCAGCAGTGCCACAGGCTGATTGCCTCCATGCCACGCTGCATTGAAGCAGTCATTTTTGCAAAAGGATTCCTGACCAAGTATTGAGTGCATAACTGTACATGATTATTTGAAGGTTGAAGTTTTTTTGTATTAAAAACACTTTTCTTTTATTGGTCGGATGAAATATGCTAATTTTGTGAGATAGGAATTTTGGGTTTTCATGAGCTGTATGCCACAATCATCCGTATTAAGACAATAAAAGACCTGAAATATTTCAGTTAGTGTGCAATGAATCTAAAATATATAAATGTTAAATTTTCATCATTACATTATGGAAAATAATGCACTTTATCACAATATGCTAATATTTTGAGAAGGACCTGTAGTGTGATTGCATCTTGGCCCCAGATTTACCAACCTTCAGTTGTTCTTATGCTGGGAATGTCCATTGTTTCATCAATCACATGTGAAACTTGTTCTAAGATCATTTCTGCACCCCAACCAAATGTGTAAGTTATGCACAAACATCCGGTCACCATTAATTTCTACTGGATTTTTAACCATTTTTATTTAAGTGAAATGCTTCCCTATCATGTATGATGTTGTTTTTCAGACTCTCAGTTGTTTCCACAAGTACGTTCAGTGGCCTTTTAATTGAAAAATGTCAAGACAAGGCATTACTAAAGGAGACGGTTGCAGTGGTTAAATGTTATGGTTTTCTTTGTCTCGAACAATATTAGGAATATCCCTAACCTCCAGGACATCCTCTACCTGCTGCCGTTTTCAGGAGAAATTAACAGACTACAAAGAATTAAGGTTAGTCCTTGCCTGAATACCATGACCGCTGGTCTAATTTTTTCCCTCTCTCTTTGTGTCTGTTTCTTAGGTATTTGTATGTCTCTGGAAGCGTTGCAAGGTGTATAACACGCCGTCCACAAGTCAGAGTTGGCTGCAGAGACACATGCTGACACACAGTGGAGATAAGCCCTTCAAGGTAAAAAAAAACAACAATGTGCTTGTGATGGTGTGTGGTAGAGCATTTCCCCCTTTTCAGAAAATCTTTCTTTTTTGTACTGTGACTTGCAAAAGTATTCACCCCCACTTGGCATTTTTCATTGTTCCCTCACAACCTGGAATTAAAATGGATTGTTTGAGAATTTACAGACGAGCCAAGATGTTTGAAGATCTATCAAGTTTTTTGTTTTTTTTTATTGTGAAGCAAACAACAAATTGGACAGAATAACAGAAAACGTCAGTGTGAATAACTGTTCATCCCCCTACAGTCTGTACTTTCTAGAGCCACCTTTTGCAGAAATTCTAGCTGCAAGTCTTTAATTTCCCTTTGGGATTAATAAAGTATTTTTGAATTGAATTGAATTGAAGTCACTTTAGTTGAGCCTTTATGAGCTTCCCACATCTTGTCACTGGGAGTTTTGCCCATTCCTTAATGCATAACTGCTCCAGCTCCTTCATGTTGGATGGGTTTTGCTTGTGAACAGCAATTTTCAGGTCTAGCCATGGATTCTCAATTGATTTGAGGTCTGGACTTTGACTAGGCCATTCCAAAATGTTTAGATGTTTCCCCTTGAACCACTGGAGTGTTGCTCTAGCAGTACGCTACGGGCAGTTGTCCTCCTGGAAGACGAACCTCCGTCCCTGTCTTACATCCCAGGCTGATTGACACAGGTTTTGTTCAAGAAAATCCCTGTATTTAGAACCATTCATCTTTCCCTCAACTCAGACCAGTTTTCCAGTCCTTGTTGGTGAAAACATCCCCACAGCACAATGCTGCCACTATCATGTTTCCCTGTGGGGGTGGTGTTCTTGGGATGATGGGATGTGTTGGGTTTGCGTCAGACATAGTGTTTTCCTTGGTGGCAGAAAAGTAAAATTTTAGTCTAATCTGACCAGAAACCTTTCCACCATACATTTTGGGAGTCGCCCACGTGCCTTTTGGTAAACTCAAAACGTGCCTTCTTATTTTTAACACTTTCAGGCCCTTGAATAAAGCCCATATGGACAGATACTCCAGTCTCTGCTGTGAAACTCTGCAGTTTTTTCAGGGTTACTTTGGTCTCTGTGCTGCCTGTCTGATTAATGCCCTCCTTGCCCAGTCTGTGAGTTTTGGTGGGCAGCCCTCTCTTGGCAGGTCTGTTGTGGTACCATGTGCTTTTCATCTAAATAGGATAGTTTTGATAATGCTTAGGAGAAACATCAAAGATTTGGACATTTTTTATAACCCCACCCTGCCTGGTTTGAGAGCTCCTTGGTCTTCATGGTGTGATGCCCCTCGTTTGGAGGTGCTGCAGTCTTTGGGGCCTTTCAGTAAAGGTGTGATTATTGTGACACTTAGACTGCACACAGGTAGTCTTTATTTCACTAGGAAGTAAATATGTGTGTTTTGAAGGAAATTGGTTGCACCAGAACATTTTAGGAGCTTCATATCAAAGGGGGTGGATACATATGCACATACCAACTTTCAGTTTGTTCTTTTTATGTTTTTCTCATTTCACTTCACCAGGTTGGAATGTAAGAAAATGGGTAAAAAGCCGAGGGGGATGAAGACTGTAAGAAGACACTGTATGATGTGGAAATCCGCTCATGATTCATCTGACCTAAATTAGGGTTAGGATTAGAAACCTAAAAACAGGTGCTGAAGCATTAAGACTTTTTATTTAGATTTTAGATTTTTTTAAAAATATTTATTTAGTTGTTTAGACTTTTGTTTAATCATCTATTGATGTTAAAGATAATAGACTATACTTTTTTAAAACCACAACCTCAGGCCCTGTGTTATTAGCCAATCATTTGTATATACGCAGGGACATGCACAGATAGACGCTAGGTGGTGCTAGAGCACCTGCCTTTTTATCCTGTGGAGAAAAAAGTGCCCTCCTGAAATTTATTCATTTATTTTTTACAGTGTATAGTGTGGGGTCCAAGGTAAAATTTCTTCATTTAAAGGCCTATAATACCAGTGCCCCACGTTTTGAAGTTTTGATCGACAACACACATCCGTGTCCCGCCTCGTGTGTCTCTCAACAGAAACAGGCTGCGTGCAGAGCGGAGAGTTGGACCTGCACTGGTGCAGCTTACCCGCTATGTCTTCTATGGCCGCCACCATGCGCCAGGAGAATCTCTACGATTTAACTCTTAGATTAAATTAGAAGAAATAAATTCAAATCTATCTCATAGATGTCGGTATTACATTTGCTATTATGGCCCATAATGACTTCTGTTTGACTCATGTTTTTTATTTTTTTATTGCAAATACGGCCAAATGAGCTGGTTAACATTACAATTCACTACTAAAATACCTTTAATAAAGTTCAGTAAATGTGGGGCATGTAGACTAAGTTGTATTTTCTACTTCTGTGTGTGTAAAAATGATGATGTGATCAGAGTATTTTATTTTCTAAATAGCAGACATCTTATCAGTTCTCAGGACTTGTAATCTCATTAATTTTTATTCTCTAAGAATAATTTCTGTCATATATCACGCTGGCTACATGCAGAAGTATAGATGATTCTTCTTATGATCATATTCTCTGGTGTTGGTTTCAGTTTGACTATAAAGATTTTATAACTCATTTTCTGGGTATAGTTGATTTACGCTGTAGAATGGTTACTGGTTACTGAACATAACTCATTTAGTGTGACCTACCTGGTAAATTTGGCAGTGTAACCTGCTTTGCTACAACATAAGGTTATTTAGTGCAGAAGACATTTTGTGATAAAAGTAATGATATAGTCAAGACAAAAACGTTGTGCTCAGTGTGTAAAAAGAAAAAAAATGAAGGATAACGTAAGTTTCAAATTTGACTCAGGAAGTTCAGGTTGTGAATCAGTAATCTAACTTTAAATCAGTCTATGATCATTTTGTTGCCTTATTAATTTAAAGAATTTTGTCAAATGCATTCTTGTTTTGAGTTTTTTTTTTCCTGAGTGGTCATTTCCCTTGAACCCACAGGACAGTTTGTTTTGGGGTTGCTTAGTAATACATATAAATTATGTTCATGTTGTGCCTGTAATAAATTTCACACTCCAAAGGCAACTGACAGCTCCATGTGCCGCACAAGGTGCCCTTTTTTTCCACTTGAGCACCTGCCCCACAAAATGTATATACATATGTCATTTTTTTCCCTGTTGGTGCTTATCTTTTTCAGTGTGTAGTTGGTGGTTGCAATGCCAGCTTTGCTTCTCAAGGAGGGCTGGCCCGCCACGTCCCCAGTCACTTCAGCCAGCAGAGCTCTTCCAAAATGTCTGGCCAGGCCAAACTGAAGGAGGACTCACCATCTAAGGCAGGAAACAACAAGAGGAAGAAGCTCAAGAACAAACGCAGGTGGTCCCTACGTATGTATCCAGCAAGCACACAAATTAACCCTGTTTCGAAATGTTTTTCTTAGTATTGTCTTTGCATTTTACTGTGGTTTAAATTTCCTTAAGCTTCTTTGTGTGTGTTAGAGAGCAGGTTTACATTAAAACTGCTTTACTGGAGAAGATCAGCGCTTCAGTCTGTTCACTTAGGTTGAATAATTGGCATCAGCGTGGTTTGGGACACTGCAAAGAAATGAGTGAGGGCATGAGGTAACTGGATCGTGGGTTTAATTTGGGCTGGTGTGTTTTATTCCGGACATTGTTTACTGTACATCCAGTATAAGGATGGAATAATTATTGGTTTTAATGGTTACCGTCATATTTCTTACAGTCAGTAGTGCCGCCTCAAAGTGAAATGACTATTGAAAGCATCCTCAACACCCGCGATAGTAAAAACCAAGTTTGGACGTAGAGGATTATGATAACATTTATGGTCTTGGGGCCTGATCTTTAAAAGGTTTAAGTGTACAAAACCACACGTGAACCTGTTTTCGTCCTCAAAGCTGACCTACAAACAAGGTGCTAATCAGATTGCGTGTGTAAAATCCCCAGAACAGCAGGCACAAACATTTTTAGCGAGTTTGCCTTTATGAATGTGCAAAACATATGATAATGACCCAAACATGCAAATGTCTTGGTTATGCAAATGTAATCCCTTACAGGATTGTTATGTTTTAAAATTAGGAAAGCTATACCATACAGAAAGCCAACACCTACAAAATAGCAATATTTTTAGGCTTGAATATTGTCGCTGTTTATGATAACCTCCGAACTCTTCAAACATCTAAAAACAAAAAGAACACGATATGTCTCTAAAAAGAAGTAAAAGTTCAAGAGACACAAACCTAACAAATTAATTGACAGACATATTTGTATTTTATATTGTTAATATTGATTGGCCAGTTTGCTGCAAGTTACGTCCAGCAACACAGTTAACAAGCTGTGAGCTAGGCTGACAGCTCCTATGGAGCTGTCAGCCTAGACCAGCTGCTCCATGTGTGCACCGATGGTGCAGGGCACATGCTACTTTGGACACAGCTCTGCCCTCCTGCGCATTATTTTGATTCAAGGAGAAGCAGGATGTAGTCTTTGCCTCACTATGTCCATTCAGACCACAAACATAAAGCATCTACTCACAGAACAACTTTAAACTCAGCTTTCTGGAGGCAGTAGCCTCTGGGGGCAGTAGCCTCTGGGGGCAGTAGCCTCTGGGGGCAGTAGCAGCCAGGCAGTAGCACATGCAATTTCCTCATTTAAACAGGACAGTCTGGACTGTTTTTTTGTTTTCCATTGCACTCCCACGTCATCCGTCAGAGATGCGGATCGAGTCAGATGATGGAGCACAAGCGTGCTGATTTAATTGGGGGTTAAATTCACGGCCGACTGAGCTGTTGAATGGATCCTAAACGAACAATCACATCCAGTAAGAATTGCCGCACGGCATAAATTCAACGGATGACAGAGCGGACACGGAACGTAGTCAGTGTGAACAAAGACCTAAACCTATAAAAATCTATTTAGTATATTTTTAACTCGAATTACAACCGTGATAATTTTGAGGAACGTGATCAGTTTAATCAATAATCATGACACTAAATTTCTATATCATGAACAGAACAGAAGAATCGAAGTTATACAAGCTTTAAATGAGAGCTGTATCAGCTCCACACCCCTCTTTATGTTATAAAGGCATATCAGTCTTTATGTACAAAGTTAGGTTTTTGTTTAACATATCGCTACTTAACATGTTTCGACCTGTTCTGATTTTTATAGTGTTATTTGTCTCTTCTTTAACTCGCCCCTCATTGAATTTTTCCTCCTAACTTTCAGCAAGGCCCCAGGATTTCTTTGATGTCCAAACTATGGACGCATTGCGTCAAAGGGCCATCTGTCTCAACCTCGCCACCCACATTGAAAGCGGGGGCAACGGTCACAGCGTTGTCTTCCACAGTACGGTACGTGTTTCACTTCCATATGTCTGATAAATGACATCTGTCGAATCCGGGTTTTTTTTTTTTTTGAAAAGCTTAAAAACACCAGAGCAGAATTGTTTAAATGAACGATGTATTTCTTTCAGGGGAGTAAATAACTCTAAAGGTCTTCATTTACATACCTGAGTTTCTCCTATAGTAATACTTTAGAAAAGTACTATAGCAGGATGTGAGTACTGAATACTACATATAGTTTTGCTTAAGCTGAAGTTATGTTTTATCTAGAGAAATTTTGAAAATGTGAAAATATTATTCTTAAATTGCTTACAAATATTTTTCATAAGCCACTTTTTAAATTTTTGCATTTGTACATTTTATTTTTATTTACTATTTACTTACTTTTATAGGAGGATTGTGCTACAGGGACTGAAATGACTTATTGGTGAAACTGAATAAAAGTAATCTGGTGTTCTGTTGAAATCCAGCCATTTGATACCTGTTCAATCTCCTAAACATAAATGGTGACCACAAAGTAAGACTGGTGTTCATCCACCTGCAAATCAGACCTCCCATCATAGATCTGTATTTTGTACTGTCGTATAAAAGGCACTGTATGCTTTCATTTTGCTCTGTATAGACCATCATGACGTGTATTTCTTCCACAAGACGTTATTTTTGTTCTCCAGCAGAGGGCGACAAAGAATCCCTTTGTGAAAGTTGTCTTCCTTTCACAGCGCTTTGTTGAGCACTTCAACTGAACCTGTGAAAAGCCCCTCTGACTGCATGCTATTGTTCTCTGAATCATAGCAAAGACCGTTGGGATTGGTTTTTTTTTTGTGAGCGTCTCTATGCGTTTCTTTTTATGTGCATAATTTTTTGGCTGTGAATGTTTCTTGCCCTTATTTCCAGTGGGTTGCATCCAAGCACTCATGCATGGAGGGAAAAAAAGCAATTGTCGTTTACAGATTGCGGTTTTAAAATCTGTTTAATTTGACTGTAGGTGAAGCGACTTGTAGAGACATCTCGATGTGAAAGGTGTGAAGAATACATCTTTCTGAACATTGTTTTTTGTAGATCTATTAAAGAGCAGTCAATCTTTGTTTAAACCCTTTGCTTTAAACGTGGGTCTAATTTTTGGTTGGCTAAAATTTGAAAATGTTCTGATTATTGAGCCGACATGTTCAGTTGTAAACAAATAACCTATTTTATGTTTATAGCATTTTTACACTTTTTAGCAACCCATAATTTAGAAATTATAGGAAAGTGAGGATAAAGTTCAGAAGGTTTTGAACAAAAATTAAATGGATCAAGACTGTGGGGAAAAAGTCAGTCAGGAGAGGGAAAGTAGCAAATGCAGAGAAACATGGACAAAGAGTAGAAAAACAGAGGTTAAGTGAGGGTCAGGGAAATCGGAAGGAGATCTGACTAGTTGGGCATACAAACTGTTTCTCTTCAACCTCTGGAGGATTGTGGTGAGTAGCAGCGGTGCTCCACCAGACCCCAGGCCCCAGTGGGCCTTCCCAAGCCTGGGGGGATGGAGCAAAGCTGTGGGGGTCCTGTGGAGCTTGGCTAGTGGACCTGTTGACCTGGCACACTAACTCAGTCATGTTTATGATGGGATATTTTTGTTATTTTACCAATTTGCGTCATCCACATCTTGACCCCCTGACTTTAGACAGGCACCCAGTTTTAGCAGGCCTGCCCCCCCTTCTCTCTGGCCCTCCACCTTTTTACTGCTTGTTTTGGAAACACAGTAATATCTACTGTTCACTCCCTGTGTACTCCTACTACCGCTGGCCCTCATTTTTTTTCTTTTACTACTCTTTCATGGGTTTATGGAGGATTAAAATCTGCCCCTTAAAGCTCCAACTGCCATCATCAGACCACTCAGCTCACAAATCACTTTTTCCTGCCAGAACACAAGTTCACTTCTTTTTCTTCAGCTTAAACAAACACTGTCATGTACCGTTTTTAATGTAGCCTTTGTTTGTAATTATTAACTTCATTCCAGAGAACTACATAATTCCAGTTTTGTATTTTACATAAACGTGCAGTAAAACACTTTCTTAGAATTCCATGTAAAGTACTGTTAACACTTCCAAGCAGACGGCAGCAGAGGTTGGACTAAAAACCCTGCATGGTTCAACTTGTTATACGTCCATTGCACAACAAAGTACTTAAAACAATGCACAGTAATTGTCTGCCATAATCACATGCAAGATTGGTCCATCTCAGTTTCATCATTCATGCTTTGCAGCTGTTTTATTCTCTGTATGTTCTCCCCTTCACCCTGAAGTGTTGCATGTGTGCACACATGCGCACATGGAGAATGTTGTAATAGTATTAATGGATGCCGGCGTCTCTGTGTTATTAAGTTGTTGAGCAGTCGGAGCTGAGAACATTATGACCACATCATAACAAGACAAAGAAAGGTAAGAAAAAAGAGAGCACAGCTATTAATAATGGCCTTTTGTGGAGCAGTGACTGCTGCCTCTGTAGAGAAGTCTGTGTCGCTGCGCAGTCGGAACCGTGAAATGACGTGAAAATCGGATAAAACCGTTCCGACTGTGAATGCTTTGAAAACGATCTCATACGTGTCCAACTTAATTCCACATATGAAAGTGACACAATTATGCGTTTTTTGGAGAGAAAAAGATCGGAATAGGGCCTTTCTGATTGCCATAAAAATGTCTGATATAGGTCGCATATGGGATAACGGTCAGATTTGGGCTGCATTTGCAGTGTGAACATAGCCGCAGTCAAACCTTGTCTTTAAGGCATTAAACTGTCAAAGTGACTTTGAACTTATGGTCTGGGTATTTCAGAAACTGCGGATCTTCAGGGATAATCATCTCTCTGGTTTCACTATCCAGCGAGCAGCAGTTGCATGGCCAAAAATGCCTCGTTTATGTTAGAGGTCAGAGATGAACGGCCAGATTATTTTGAGATAATAAAAACATAACAGTATGATGATAGTGTACCCATGAGGCCTGCTTCCAGAAGGTTAATTAAGCATCTCACCAATGCCCAAACCATCAAGAGATACAGTCAACAAATGACGCAACCATGTCAATATGGACCAAAATCTTTTAGAAATGTTTTTTTTACGATCTTGTTAAATCTATGTCATGAAGAATAAAGGTAGTTCTGTAGGCCATAGAGATCTGACATAGTGGCCAGTAAGTTTATATCTAAGCTTTCCTTCAGTGGTTCATATCTTACTTTTTGAACTGAAACACTTATGTGATAACTGGTGGTATTGACTCCTTCCTAGAACCCCTGGTCCATGGTGTACCACAGGGGTCAATATTTGGACCAGTCCTTTACTCAGTGTATATGCCTCCTTTAGGTCACCTCACACAAACATTTCAGTCTGTCTTATTAGTGCTATGCTGATGAGACACAGATCTACATATACCTGAAGTGATCCTACAAAACACACAGCTACACCAGTGCCTAGCAGAGACTAGCAATTACATGACTCTTGATTTTCAACGGAAAAACAGTTTGCTAGAAATGTATCCATCATAGTGGACAAAATTACAAACATTTCACATCTGTTGTACAGTCTAGCTATTTTCAGCTAAGAAATAGAATCAGTACTTTATGCTTTTGTTTAGTCGTGCCTAAACTACTATAACTCTCACTATTCCTGCCTAGACCAATGATTCAGTTTCCACTGACAGGTGGACTAGAACTACGGCTTCAAGAATGTTTACTGAGATAATAATCTATCACTTTGTTGCTCATATCGCCACACTTCTCATCTAGCTTCACTCGCTGCCAGTCCCAGGATTTAGTAG
Organism: Girardinichthys multiradiatus; assembly: GCF_021462225.1. Taxonomy (NCBI): domain Eukaryota; kingdom Metazoa; phylum Chordata; class Actinopteri; order Cyprinodontiformes; family Goodeidae; genus Girardinichthys; species Girardinichthys multiradiatus. The sequence continues at coordinate 21,717,942 of NC_061795.1, read as the reverse complement.
GAAATCCTCCTCCTGGTCCATAAAGTGATAAATAACTTGCCTCCCTTTTACATCAATGATCTGTTAAGTCCAAACACTCCCTCTGGAGCTGTTTGGTCTTTGGATCAAGGCACTTTATATTACCTCCGTCAGGACTGAAATATGTAAGATTGCTCTTTCTTTGTGCTGGGTTCACTGTTTGTTACTGTTTCATTCAGCTGTTTCTGCTTTGCTTTCTGTTTGCATTCTTTGAATGTTTGTTGTATTTTATCTTTGACTTTGTAAATGTAAAGCTTTACTTACCAGCTTTACTTGGCACTGTATTTTTACAGTTAAGTGTTTCAATTCCTTAAACTGATGAAGTATACTCTAAAAGAACGTTTTAACACAAAAATACAAATAGTAAAGCTTCATAAGTGGAGCAGTCTGGGTCTTCGTGACTGGTCTCAAATCAAGCCTCATTTATATCAATCCCAGGAGTAAAAATATATATATTTTAAGATCTTGTGCGTAAGAAAAGTTCTTCACATGTGAGCTCATTCACTAGCCTAAAAACAGCCACCCTGAAAGAGGGAAAAAAAAATCCAAATGATGCAAAAGATTATATCTGTGGCTATTTTTGACTATCCTGGTTGTTTTCCCAGCCTTTCTTTCACTCTTTAAAAATATTTGTAAAATCCTGACCACTTTTACTCTAAACAGCACAGCATGGTGGATGAGGTGCTGCACATTAAAGGGGCAAACGTTTTGAAAAGCAGGTGGGGTCTTAACTTTTTGTTTTAGGAGAAAAGCATCAAAGTTTAAAATTTGTGATTAGGTTTGGAGTTTCACAATTTAAGCCATTACTTTACACCAGTGAGTTGTGTAAAGTTGAGAGGAATTAAGTATTTAGTTCTGATATGATCTAAATCAAATATTCTCACTGGGAATCAGGTTGTTGGGCTTAAATTATTAATAAATACATGCATCCCTGCTTTTGTCTGCAAATGTATTTTATTGCACAGAAAATGGTGAGACGGGTTGAAGTCAAAACTTCAACTTCTTTATTAGGAAAGCTCGAGCACTTTGTCACTATGGAAACTGTTTGAAGATGTGCTCTTATTTTTGTATTGGACAGAATGGGTCAGGATCAGGATGTCTTAGAACCATGTTCCCAAAAGAGTAAACAGGAAGCTGAAACTATGACACTAATCTGAATCACATGCCAGAGATTAAATGCGACTTTATATTTTATGTTACATTTAGGTTAATGTTTTGTGCTTTGTTTAATTTTATTCATTCTCTCATGTTGTTTGAGTGACTCTCGCTGTTTTTCTTCACTGTTTCTGTGCAGGTGCTAGCTAAAAGGAAGGAGGGGACCGGCAAGATGAAAGTACTTTTACACTGGACACCTGAAGACATGTGAGTAAAACGTCTTTCAGCTGTATTGTAAAAATTCATAAATGAATACGGATTGAAAAATAGGTTAATAAATTAGAGATTCAGCGATTATGGTTTTGCTGCAAATTTCGGCAGAGGCATTGCCTCAACATGTGCGTTGGGAGTCCCTGCTGGTTATCAAAAGGAAAATGCAGAACCACTTTGCTGTAACAGGTTTGGACTTCTGGTTGTAAACTGAAGTCTCAGTGCATAAACAGGCAACACGCCTCTGTCTCAAAATGCCCAGGAAGAAAGGCATCATTGTGATGACTCTAAATAGCTTTTAAACTGTATCTGTTCTTTAACAATTTCATCCTCAACCAATTTAGGATTTGATTTCAGAGCAGTAACGCTCAGTGAGAGTTACTGCTCTGTCTCTAAGTAACGATACTGCTTGTATGCAGTGAATCCTTAAAGTTGTTTTTTTTTTCTTGCTACCTGACATTGTGTTTTTGACTCTTTCTTTACCAGTGGAATGATTTAAAGACATTGTTATTGAGTGTTTTTAAAAAAAAGGGTTTTGGGTGTGTGATATATTCCAATAAAACTGCCCTTGGGAAGCCTGAACCTATTGTAGCGTTTTCTACAAAGAAAACGCTACATAGAAGGTAACTAAACCTTTCTCTCTCTTATAAGAATGAAAAATAAATTTTTTAGGGAATTGGTGAGGAAATTAAAGGATTGCCACTGCATAAATGTTTGCATTTAGCTAACATTGCTTTAAAGCACCAGAGTATCACAATATTCTCTGATATATGCACTTAAAAACTAATTCTAAATTTAGCAAGTGTTTATTTCACAAGTTTCAGTGTCAGAATCAAAAATAACTAATGTTATAGCTAACATAACCGTAATAATGTGTATATTTGTTATTTGAAGCAGCAGAAGGAATACATATTTTTAGTTAAAGTGAGTAGATCGTAATCATGAGCTTTTAGCGTAAGCAACACAAAGCTGTGTTATTTTTACTCAACTTTATAGTTTGACTCCTGTTCTTTTATTTAAAATAGAAAAGCAATATTTATTCCTGCTGGTGCTAAATATAAATAGTTTTAGATATTATCACAGAGCATATCTTTTTTGCCATTCTGGTCTTTAGTATAGCATGCTAAAATCAGCTGGTTAATTAGTGGGGCTAGCTGTTCAGGTAACTAGCTTGCAGACATGCCATTTGTTGCTTGACAACTGTAATGGTCTTACCTTAATAGGAGTAAAGTGTATAGCTGAATTTGTTCTTCTTGTAAGGGAGAGAAAAGTGAAACTCTGCCAATGGAGCAACAGGTGGGGGAGGGGCAGCACTGCATTATTCCACGTTCTACACTGGAGTTTGCTCCTGCAGGGTGGAGCATTGTTCCGTTCTCCACACTGTAGAAGGAAACCTCACTGCCATCTTTTTCAAAAAAGCCTTAATATTGTGGAAACTGGAAAACCAAACTTCTTGTGATTTTGATCTTTTTAAACCCTGGGATGACCTGATGATCTGGGCTTGATATAAATCTTTTATCAGTTGAGTTTTTTTTCTTAGAGAGTTGATTTGTCATATTCTTTGACTGCTTAGAAGCTTATTTTTCCCCATATTGTATGTATTCAGACTAACAATTTAGGATAGAAGTCTGGTTAGTAATTTAAATGGTCTATAAACAAATTTAATGACAAATGCCGTACAAAGGAAAATATAGAAACATATTAAGGTAAGGTTATCATAGTTAGTGTTCTTTTCTCCATACATGTGCTGAATAAAGCAGCTGTACTTTAGCTGTAGTACCTCGATTATATTATAATGTGTTTTGTATCTTTTTATCTGTACTTTTCTATGTAACTGCTTTAAACGAGTTCCAGGGTTAAATGTTATTGTGTTTCATTCCTTTATCATCCATAAAAAAAAATCTTCTCATTTCTTCTCCAGCTCTCTTGACTGCTCCAGCCTTGTGTTTCACCAGCTGGTTGAACCGGCCTGAATCACAGAGTTTGAATTGTTTTGTTCACAATAAATCACAACCATTCGTTCCTGGTATACCTTCAACTTAATAGAAGAAGTGGCCTTATATGGTTAAACCTCAGAATGGTCTGATTCCTTTGAAGAGTGAATTAGCACTAATAGTCAATAATTTTCCTTGTACTTCCCTACATAAGAGGTTTTTGATAAGAAGTGTCTAGTTAAAGATTAAGTCCTTCTGTCAGACTGTATTTTATTCAGCCCAGTGTGACCACCCAATTATCATCCAATAGATTCTTATTCCCTTTTTAGCGCAGCTCCCTGGAGGTGAGCATAGGGACTACAGAAGCTCAGCTCAGTATATCAGTCGCGCAATAGAAGAGGCAGGTAGGGCACCATGCTCTCATAAGAAGGAGTCTGACATAACAGTGATTCTCTGCAGAGTTTTTGCCCAAGGGAAGATGCCAGCGTAAGCGCAGGCTTCTTACATTTCCATTAAAGGGTTTGACAGCACTGCCTCTGAAGATGATCAGAGAGAGACAGAAAGAAATACTTGGAAGATGACAAAGACGTTGAAATGAGAGGACAACAAGGGGAAAGGGAAATGATTACAATGTGAAGAGCTTTGGAAATTAAGTTTAAAAGAACATTAATGGCAGAGGGGAAAGAAAACAAACCTTTGGAGATATTGTGTCAAACCTTTTATGATATTTTTTGGGATGTAGCCAACTGTCGGAAGTTTTAATAATTTGGAGAGACTAACAGAGATTTGAGGTTAAAGAAAATGAAAGTTGAGGTTTGTTGATGAGAGAGAGAAACGTCTCAAATTAATATTAAAGGAGCAGTAAACATGTAGATTGGTGGTTGGACCCTACACAGAATCAGATATAGATCTCTGACGGCTATTGAAGGTAAGGGTAATAAAACACAACATTTAAGATTAAAATATCAGACCAAAAAAAAAGATCTTTATTACAGAAATACAAGCTTAATGAAAAATATGTTTCATCTGACAAGAAAGCCATCTTGGAAGGCCTATAATAATTTATTGAATATGGCTGCATTTGCCTCATAGCAAAATGATGCTCAGAAGAACTTAAACTGCAAGTGTTGATGTCCAGGATTTAGACATATACGTAATCAAAGGATTCAATTTTACAGTTTATTTGCCTAGAGTCACAGTTAACATCATATTTAAGGTTTATTTCTAAATTCATCAGTTCTTAATTATTAAGCTTACCACGAGCAAAGCGGTAAATGAGCAAACGTTTTAGTAATGAGCAAAATATGCATCAAAACTCTCCATGAAATTATGGATGTTCAATATTCCCTTTAAGAGGACTTCTTTTATACATTGTGTACAAGGCCATAAAGGATTGCAGTTTATTAAATCCGTTGTAAGCCAACATTTGTTTTACACAGAAAATTATATTTGAATTCGTTATAATAACAATTTTAGGACTTTAGCTTTCTTGTGCATCTGCTCTGCAGTTTGTTTCATAAATACATCATGCTGCAGCCTATTGGGTTCATTGGCAGGACTGTGGAACCATCTGGCTTCTGTTAGTCTTCGTTGTATTGGTGGTGCTGTTGGTGTTGTAGGTTTGTTGCACTCTGGGAACGACAGAAGCTCTAACAAAGTTCGGTTGTGTACTTAAAGCTCCACTTTGTTAGCACTCTGAAGTACTAGTTAGCTAGCTAGTACTTAAATTTATCTACAACCCAAAACATGTATAATAAAAGGGTTGATGCAGTATCTCCAAATGTTTGTTTTCTTTCATTTGGATGTGGGTAAAAGGGCACAATGTTAGTAGACTATACCCTGGACTCCTTCTGATAAGAAACATACAGCTGATTTAGTCGTCCTTCAGTGCTGCACTGAACTCAGCATTAATGGCTATACTTCATTTGGGTGAATTAGGGTGTAAGTGTGTTTTTGTTCAGTCACTGAGTCAATCAGTAACTGCATGAATGTGGGAAGTCATTTACAGTGCCTTGCGAAAGTATTCGGCCCCCTTGGACTTTTCAACCTCTTGCCACATTTCAGGCTTCAAACATAAAGATGTAAAATACTAATTTTTTGTGAAGAATCAACAACAAGTGGGACACAATCGTGAAGTGGAATGAAATTTATTGGATGCGTCAAACTTTTTTAACATATAAAAAACTGAAAAGTGGGGCGTGCAATATTATTCGGTCCCTTTACTTTCAGTGCAGCAAACTCACTCCAGAAGTTCAGTGAGGATCTCTGAATGATCCAATGTTGTCCCAAATGACTGATGATGATAAATAGAATCCACCTGTGTGTAATCAAGTCTCCGTATAAATGCACCTGCTCTGTGATAGTCTCAGGGTTCTGTTCAAAGCGCAGAGAGCATCATGAAGACCAAGGAACACACCAGGCAGGTCCGAGATACTGTTGTGGAGAAGTTTAAAGACGGATTTGGATACAAAAAGATTTCCCAAGCTTTAAACATCCCAAGGAGCACTGTGCAAGCAATCATATTGAAATGGAAGGAGTATCAGACCAGTGCGAATCTACCAAGACCCGGCCGTCCCTCTAAACTTTCATCTCGAACAAGGAGAAGACTGATCAGAGATGCGGCCAAGAGGCCCATGATCACTCTGGATGAACTGCAGAGATCTACAGCTGAGGTGGGAGAGTCTGTCCATAGGACAACAATCAGTCGTACACTGCACAAATCTGGCCTTTATGGAAGAGTGGCAAGAAGAAAGCCATTTCTCAAAGATATCCATAAAAAGTCTCGTTTAAAGTTTGCCACAAGCCACCTGGGAGACACACCAAACATGTGGAAGAAGTTGCTCTGGTCAGATGAAACCAAAATCGAACTGTTTGGCCACAATGCAAAACGATATGTTTGGCGTAAAAGCAACACAGCTCATCACCTTGAACACACCATCTCCAATGTCAAACATGGTGGTGGCAGCATCATGGTTTGGGCCTGCTATTTGTCAGCAGGGACAGGGAAGATGGTCAAAATTGATGGGAAGATGTATGGGTCCAAATACAGGACCATACTGGAAGAAAACCTGTTGGAGTCTACAAGAGACCTGAGACTGAGACGGAGATTTATCTTCCAACAAGACAATGATCCAAAACATAAAGCCAAATCTACAATGGAATGGTTCCCAAATAAACGTATCCAGGTGTTGGAATGGCCAAGTCAAAGTCCAGACCTGAATCCAATTTAGAATCTGTGGAAAGAGCTGAAGACTGCTGTTCACAAACGCTCTCCATCCAACCTCACTGAGCTCGAGCTGTTTTGCAAGGAAGAATGGGCAAGAATTTCAGTCTCTTGATGTGCAAAACTGATAGAGACATACCCCAAGCGACTTGCAGCTGTAATTGCAGGAAAGGGTTGTGCTACAAAGTATTAACGCAAGGGGGCCGAATAATATTGCACGCCCCACTTTTCAGATTTTTATTTGTTAAACAAGTTTGACACATCCAATAAATTTCATCCCACTTCACAATTGTGTCCCACTTGTTGTTAATTCTTCACAAAAAATTAGAATTTTATATCTTTATGTTGAAACCCTGAAATGTGGCAAGAGGTTGAAAAGTTCAAGGGGGCCGAATACTTTTGCAAGGCACTGTATATTAATGCTGGAGAAAACCATTCACATTCTGACTGGCACTCATTAACTCAGTTTAGATAAATGAGTTACTGATTAACATGAGCCAGCCTGAACCCAATTCACCCGTGCTTCATTGAGGAAGAAGAGTGGGGAAGCTGGGAGAGACGGAGAGCTGTAATTGCTGTCTAATCTGTGATGGATGAGTGAACGGTTTCCCCTGCATGCTGTTGATTGCTGCAGGAGAGCAAACACTGGCGCTGACCGTGAATGGCTCAAACCTCAATTAGAGCCATTCTTCAACACATCTCACTGTGTGTGTATTGTTTATTTTTGGCACACAAGAGAGTTTCATCTGTTGCATCTTTGTGTGCCAGTCTGTTTCTTTGTTTTTTAGGTCTTTTAATTGCTTGTTGGTATTTAGGGCTGTTGAGAATCACCAGCTAAATGCACATTTGTCCCACCATATTGGCCACTTTAAATATGTAGCACTATTTCTAGAATAATGCCAATGTATAAGTTCTGTTTTTCAACTAGAAAAAAGTTCTTAATTTTTGATTTCTTGTTGTGGGGATCTTTGATAAGAGGTACAACACTGTGCGACTAAGTGCTTTCTTGATCTCGTAGGGATAGTCAAGTTCAAACTCTCGGCAGTAATGTTAGTCATTTGTTTGCACCAGAATATTATGGTGTTAATTCATCTATTTTTTGGCGTGAACACACATAATCCAGTGAAATCATCGCTGTTCAGGGGAATGTTTACATCTACAGCAGATTTCTTCAATCTTCAGTCATTCTTGCTAATTTTTTATAAAGGAGTTTATCATTTTGATAAATTCATTTGCACTTAGGATGAAAATGTTGTTGGCACCTCCTCTGAAGAGTGAGACAAATTCACTTATTTCGGTTGTGTGACTGAAGGATTGTTTTTTTTTTTATAAATGTGGTTTTGTGTACATGAACGTGCGGAAGTGTAACCCGTTTTGCATATTGACCACAGACACCTAAACACCCTCCAGCTTCTCTGTGTGACTCTCACATCCGAGTGAAATCACTCATCGGTACCACAGCTCACTTCTGCAGTTAAGTCCACGGGGGAAACTGGAGTACATGTGAGAGTTCAGTTACATACAGAGATGTTTACTGGGTAGTTGCCGCTCTTCAGATCCTCCTCCTTCATACGGGGTCTGCTTTGGGCAAGGAGACTAACTCAAAGCTAATGTAAACTTTGAAAGGGACTGTTTCTTGTCTCGTCTTGACTTCTAGTTGAGAAGAAGCAAAGACAACAGAGGATGCAGGGAAACAAAACTTCCTCTTTTTTCTCTCTCCTCCATTAAAGGGAAGATGTAAGTTTTACCAGAGCTATTTATTTTAAAATATATCTTAATCCCTTAAGGAAAGAATCGCCATGTGTCCCTTTTGATTTATTACAGTAAGCCTTCAAATGTAAGATGTAGTTTGTGCCTCTTTTCTTTCAGTTTTTCTTCTTCACTCTTGGATCCACTAGTATAAATTCCCATTTATTGCAGTTGTATTAAAATTTAGACGCCACTGATTGGGATCAACCAGCATCTTTGTGCTAAATCTTCTTAAATCTTCTAATTTGTAGGTCTGCAAGTACATGTTGAAGGGGTTTCTGATTCAAGAGGTTTTTTTTTTTAGACAGTTTAAAAAAAACACCTTAATGTTTTTATTTTTTGTCTTAAAGCATTTTTACAGTTTTTTTTTATTTGTGTTAAATATGTTGGCATATCTGAACTGAGATTTTTGAGATCTAAATGTGGAAGAAAATAAACACATTTTCTGAAACTTCATGACCGGACTTTGTAACTGTAAACAAACCATTTTAAACCATGTACCTAAATCATCAATTTATTTCACGATTAGTTAAGTCTTTTCATGAATGTTGGAGGTAAATCATCATAAAAATCCTGAAATCTTAATCTTATTCAATTTGTAAATGAACTGAATCGCTGTTACATTGTGTTCCTATTGTTTGTGGTTCCGATGACCGCTTTTCCTGCTGACTCCTATGAAATGTGACCCCTCATCAAACTATAACAACTTAAGTCACTTCCTGTTGGCAGATATTATTAAATGCAAAATAGCAAAGTATAAATTGATGCATGGTTGATACAAAGTAATTGACAAGATTTTATACCCATGATACCGGAGCAAGAAACAACTAAAACGGCTGAGGGATGAAGTGGCAAAGGGGTGAAATAATCAGGTCCTGAACCAATTCCATATATTTTGCTTGTTTTAAAAATTCTGATGATTTGCAACTATTGTTTAACCACTATTGGTCAGTTGATTTTGATTTTTTTTTTTTTCCCCCACTGTTTCCTTTTGCATTTTTTCTCCAGCCCGTACAGTCTTTTGTCTTTCATGTCACAGTTTTGCTCTCACCTCTACCCTCCATTGTGTTAAACATGAAGCTCTGCCTGCACACCGGCCCACTAAAAGGGCTGACTAGCTGTGTGATTGATTCTGGGTGGGCGACTGCCTTACCCAACTTACTGCAGTGTGTGTGTGTGTGTGTGTGTGTGTGTGTGTGTGTGTGTGTGTGTCTCTGGGGGCTCCTGGGATGACGCACATTGTGACGGGGGAACGCTGGGGGTGGAGACGGGGAGGTTGGGGGCTAGAGGAAAGGGGGGAACTGCAGTGGACTTGCTGAGCTCTTTGTGTCTTTTTCTTTTTTTCTTCTGCACCTCAATTTGCCAAGACAGTTGCTCGCACACGCCAGTTTTTACAGAGGAGGCCATAATGTTGCAGGTACAGTCTTCTGCAACTGAGCAAGACACAGTGTGAATGAAGGAATCCTTGTCATTTTAGAGAAATGACATTTGGATTTCAAAATGTAAAATATGTTCCTTTATTGGTTTAAAAGCCTTGCATCTTACCTTGCTCCAACAATACTGACCCAAAAATGCTCACAGATGCACCGATCATTCAGTAACAAGGGTAGTAAGCATGTTGCTTTAAAACAGTCATCTGAGAAACACCTGAACATAATTGCCACATTTATTTATTTATTTTTTTTACCACAATCATACTGCTGAATACATCTAGACTGTTTTCTCTTTGTTTCCTATAAAATCTTTTTAGCTGCTTTTGTTTTGTTTTTTGTTGTTTTTGCAGTTTACCTGACGTGTGGGTGAACGAAACGGAGCGATCTCAGCTGAAGACAAAAGTAGTGCACTTATCCCAGTTACCACAGGATACGGCCATGCTGTTAGATCCCAACATCTATAGGTAAATGTGTGATACTTCTAGCATCATTAATCATTATTATCTAATATCACCAAATAGTGTTGTACTTTATCAGAGTGTTTAAACTACTGCATCAGCTCTCAACTCATTTTTTGTGAATTAATCTGCCAGAACTGCTGTTAGTTGCAGAATTTCTGTGAGCATACCCAGGTTCTTCCAGTAGGTGGCACCAGGTCTTGGTTTTAGGCAGTCAGCTTCAGAAAGCACCATGCAGGAATATCATATTCTCTCTACTTAACAGCTTTTTCTGTGGTCCAAGCTGACCGTAGAGTTCAGGAACAGGCCATGTTCATCATCAAAGGGCTGCTTTTATTTATTTACTTTGTTTATGTCTGAAACCATCAAAAACTAAATTAGAGACTAGAGTTATTGACTATTACATTTTGTCAGTTGGCAAGTATGAGGGCAAATCAACGATAATTCAAGAGTACAGTAGTTGTATTTCTTGTCAGCCTCTGTTTATGTTTCTTTAAAATCTTCCACTACACATCAGCCCAGATGTTGCGTTTGCAGCAGTTATATAAGCCTTGCAGTTTTCTTTATTGAGATGATAAAACAAGTTTTACTTTATGGCACCAAATGCCGTAAAAGGCCAAAATTGAATCCCAAAAGAGGAACAACAACTTAAAATAACAGAATGGTCATCTTACCAGAGATATATGGCTCAGTAGGCTGCTAATCCGCACCCAGGCTGAGTGATTCTAATTGGACCTGAAGGCTCAGTAAATGCAGGGGCTGCTGCTGGACTCTGGTTTCATAGCTGAATATAACTGTCAGCAACCAGACAATTTATGTCCAAGGTTGTACCAGTGCATACAATTTCAAAACAAATGTGTTTGGTCGGTACTTGTGGCCGTAAGTGCAGCCCTGCACATGGAGATGGGATGGATGGAAAGAGATCAGCGGCCAGATGCGGATTATGCGACTTCAACTGTGTTTGCATGATGAAGTCATATCAGAGTGAAATCTGCTGAAATACAGATTGCTTTTATGCAGTAATCTTTTTCTTGATTTTTTTTAGAGCTCTTCCTCAGAAGCGACTGAAGCGCAGGTAAGCCGAACTGCTTCAACAAATCCGTTAGCTTTAAGTGAACAAACAAGCAGTATTTTCAGTTTTTAGTTTTTGTAAATAAAGTAATACTTTATGGAAAGGTGTAAGCCATGCTGAACAGTAATTCGGCTACGTTCTACACATTGCACGTGTATATAGAATAAGACAGATGAATATAAAACAGATGCATGGAGATTTCACATACCAGATTCTCTTGAACTAAAAATGACCACCAAATACTTTCTTCTATTTTCCAGATAGATTTAAAATGTAACTCTCACCAGTGATATAACAAAAGAAAACTATTTCCTCAAAAAAGTCCAAAGCCAGACTTTTCTGTCTCTGCATTACGAGCAATCTACAGAAAGTACAATATTTTCCTCCAGCTAATGAGGCAGAGCTGTCAATAAATGAAATAAAACCCAAATAAAAGTGAGGGTTTCTCGTTTATTCGTTCACAAGTCAGATTAAAGCTCACTAAGATTTTATTTGTTGTTTTCCACTTCCAAAAAAAGTAATTAGCACCATATGACAAGATCGCCAATTTATTTCTAAGAACATTTTCAAAAGAATAATAACTAACACTAATGTACAACTTTGTAAAGAAAAAAAAGGCAGTGATTTGCCTTTGTGTTAAATAGTTAAATCATATATTTATTGATTGTAATTATACAGGAGCCTTAAGCAGCCTTACTGATGGAAGCATCATGAAGTGGAGTTAGCATTACTAACAGTAGCGATCTTGTTGATTCCCTGTCCTAAACAGATCTTTTATATTAACTGGGGTTTTTAAAATACTGCACACACTTCCAAACCCAGCATGTTTTCACATAGAATTTGACTCTTGAAAAGGATAAAATAGCAACTTTTCTGTAATTTTTTCAGCTCTCTGTTATTGTATCTTTACTAAATGAAAATTTCTGAAGCAGAAGTTGTCTCATAACTAATATACAGAAAGTTAAAGAACATGAATAAGATATGCGTGAAATGCTAATGCTGTTTCACATTTAAGCACATTTATTCACGGCAGGTTAGAATAAGTGTTACTAATATCTGTTTATCTTCCGTTCTGATTCTTCTTTTATTGGATTATAAATTCATTGTTTCTATGTGAATTATTTACCTGTCTTTGTGCTATAACTGAGGAATAGTCAGTATATAGCAGACGTTTCTGGTTTCCTTTAACTAAGCTAAACATTAGGTCATGTTATTTATAATTATTTTGACTGAACCCAGAGGTCCGGTGCAACATTAGCTCTAATAGTGTCCTGTGTGTTTAAATGGAGCCAGCTCAGTGTCAATAAATAAAGCGACTGTTATTTTCCAGTGACAAATGGCAGAGAACAGCTTATCCCATGGCTTGCTGCCTTTGTCTCCTGTCTTTGTGTTCAGCCTGTAAGACCTTCTCTGCAGAGTCCATACTTGAGGGAAGATCGCCACTGACCTGGAGGTTGATCTAAACAGGATCAGGCGCTCTTCTTCCGTCTCTGCTGAATGCAGGATGTGATGTGGCGACAATTTTGGTGGCTGCTTTCTGTCCTCCTCTGAAATGACTTTAGTTTCCTTATCAAAAACTTAAGTTGAGCTGGTTTTTTGTTGTTGTTTTTTTAAGCAAGCCTACAACCCAATAATGTGGTAAAGTCTGGTTTTGTGTAAGTCTGGCATGTAGCTCAGCACATTTTATTACAGTTTTGTGTAAGATATTTATCCAGATTTCTAACTTATTTTTATACCATGAAAATGCTGATGTAACGTGGATATCTGTTAAGGTTTTGATTAAAACTGTATTTGCTGTGCTAATGACATGGGAACTAAAGTGTATTTGAAGATTGCTAAGTGTAGTTGTGACATCAAACCGCAACCAACGGTCTTATTTATACTTCCTGATTTCAGTTCCATTACCTGTGCGAATGCCTTTTCCTTAAACACAGTTCAAACCAACACTTGAGCAATAATGTTTTGGGACGATCCTTCTATCTCTAAACTTCAGCCAGTCTGTTGACCAGGAAACCATAAAAGTGACCGACAATATCAGCAGACACCTGAAATGTTAAAGTCACCACCGCTGACCTTTACTTCCATGTGTATACTGTAGAATATATATATATATAGTCAGTTTAAAGTACCACTATTTAAGCTTTCAGCACTTGTTTGTTGTTGTCCCCTTCCGAACTGTATGTGTTTATAATACATTTACGTGTACAGTGGTATGTTAAGATGTAGAATGGTACAAAGTAACAGGCGACGTGAGCATATTTTAGAAGATTAGTTTCCTGTGTGTGCGTTGGAAGAGTTGGCTCACTTATTCGGCCTCCATTAGCTGAGCAGCTTTGGGAGCACGCTGTGGAAGAGCTAATAACTGGGCCAGGAGGGCAGAGCCCATGCCAGTCTCAGCTGTTGGTGAACATGCCTGCAAAGATAAAAACAGAAACGGAGTTCAGGGAGAGGTTTGCTCTTCAGCATATCATGAACTGGGTGTGCTCACACTCGCAGAATTCATTTAGGATTCCATTATGTGATATAATGACGCATTCAGGTGCCGTTCCACCGCTTCAGGGGAGTGAGCACTGAGGATTTGTCGGCACCCTGTTGTTCTTGTGTGCTTTTCTAATGGCTTCCTAATATCTGCAGTGGTCTGCAGGCAAAACTTTATGGTGCTAATTAAAATTGCTTGTAGGGCTCACTGTATACTGTGTTTTTCTTCTCTTTTGAATAAAAAAAAAACTGGTCTGTTTACCTCGTTTTTCTTTTAACTCAGTTTAAGTTGTATTTCAATCTTGGCCTTTTCTGTCTGTGGTGCTATGAGAACATGAATCATCCAGACTTTCAAAATAAATCAGTAGATTTTCTCTTTTTATTATTTCTAGGGAACATGGCTGTCTAGTCTAGGTTTCTTGATTCTTTCCAAAATTAGAATTCAGATCAGAAACATTTGAATTTATAATTAAACGTTTCTGTTTAATTTATGTAATTTATTATAATTCAGTTGAATTAAAAATGATATGAAATAAAGAACAGTTGCTTTTTCTTTAGCTTATAATAAGCTGTTTATCTGTAACATTGTGCAACAAGCTTTCTTTTGCACAGACGAGCCAGTAGAAACACTGTAGAACTTGACTTTGTGGTTGCTAATTTACACCCTGGCTGAAAGGATCCATATAATGGGATGTATCAGCTGTTTAGCTGGTGACTTCATTTAGGCCTTGCATTATTAGAAGCTATTATTGATGCCTATACCTACCGCCTTGCAAAAGTATTAATATCCTTTAAACTTTTTCTCGTCACAAATGTCAATGGATTTCAAATGGATTTCACATGAGAGCCCACCAAAGTGAATAGCATAATGGTGAATATTTCCATCTCAGCAAGGTTTTATTGAAAAGGTTGCTTCAGGCCAGTGTCTGATGTTATAGCAATGAATGAATTAGCTGCAGATTCTTAGTGATTTAAACCATCTTACCACGTCTTTACCTTCTAAAACATTTTATGCAGCATTTACCAATAAGTGTCACAAACATACACGGAGAGCCTGAATACATGATGCTTAAATAATTGGCTAACACTGATTGGTTACACATATGACATCGATACGTCGTGATATATTGTCCCTAAATGTCTCCATCAGTTTTGCTCTGTTTGCAAAATAGCTCAAGTTCAGTGAGATACACCACAGTTTGGATTTAGGTCTGGAATGTGACCATTTTAACACAAATAGGCTTTGATCTAAACTATTGTTATGAACCAACATTTAAGGTTTTTGTCCTGCTGGAAGGTGAACCTCCACTCCAGTCAAGCCTGGTTTTCTTCCAGGATTTACCAGTGTTTAACTTGAGTCACTTCCCATCAACTCTGCCTAGTTCCTTGTACCTGTTAAGGAAAACCATCTCCACAGGCTGCCACTAACCTCTGTCTCCATGGAGACACTGTGGGTTTTCCACCACATAGCATTTTGCCTGTTGGCCAGAAAAAGTTTAGCTTTGGTCCTCACATGTTTAATGTCTTCCCTGCATAGCTTTGGGCAAAACTGGAAACAGGACTATTTACGGCTTTCTTTCAACAACAGCTTCTTTCTTGCCGCTTCCCATATAGGCCGGATTAACTGGGTTTACAGTAGCTTTAATGATCTAACAGCACTTTCACCTAAAACTCGTATTGTTTTCAGTCTTCAGTATACAAGCGTCTTGCTCTCCTGAGGATCTTTACTGACCATGCTAACTTGTCCTCTTTGTGGTGTTTGCTGCCGATTAACTCAGTTTATGACTTGTTCTCCTTGCTAAATAAACTAAGCACTTGGCTTTGAAACTGGTCATTATTATTTATATTGGCATTATCAAAGAAACATACTGGGCTGTGCTCAGGGCTCTGCCACTCTACGTGAGAGCTGCCTCTGCTAGTGGGGCACATCTAACAAACAGACCGCACAAGCATCAAAGACCGTCGCTCTCTGCTTTTTAAAATTGTAAAGTTTACACTGTAACCTGGATTCTTATTATTTCCTAGATTTGTTAGATACACAATCATTCCTGCATTTTACGCATAGTGAACATGGTCTGAGTGGACATGCTGTTTTAGGTGGACAGTCATACGTCATTTCTATTCATCCTCTTTCCCCCTCTGGGTGATTTATTGAAAGTTGCTCAGTGAAATGTTCAACGCTTTGCTTTTATTTTATAACCTAACCCTCCTTTAAACTTTATTCCAGACCCGTCTGCTGTGTTCCTCGGTCTTCAGGAAGCCGTTTGTTCACCAGTGTTCCTTATTAACCTGTAATGCCTTCACATAACACCTGGTTTATGCTAAGATTCAATCTCAAACAGTTGGACACGAATTAAGATGAGGCCGATTGGTGGCACTAGATTTTATATATAGGGATATTCAAGAAAATGACTCTAAACAGACGCCACATTTTCAATTTTTAATTGGTAAACAATTTGAAAACGATCTATACTTTTCCTTTCAGTTAGGAAGAGTGGGCTACTTTTTAAAATCCTGATAGAAGATATTTGTGTTTGTGGGTGTAACATTACAAACTGAGAGAAAGATCAAGGGCTGGCAATACTTTTGCAAAACACTGCAGTTTTGCTCCCAATTACAAACCAAAATTCCTTGTTTGAAACCAATAAAAATGAGCCATTTTACAATTCGTTGGTTGTTTAAATATTTTGGTACTGAGGTAGACTGTTCATAATTCATACTCCTGGCAGATTTAGATTAAAGTCATTTTTATTCAACCCAGACGTTTGTTTCTAATAGGAAATAAGACAAATATCTCTCAAAAGATAAATAAAACAAAAAGAAGTAACAGTTTAGAAAGGGAATCTGGTTTTATTCATGTTTTAATTTAAAATTACATGTCAAGTTATTTACACCCTTTATCAATAATTAATGGGAAATAACTTAATGGGATTATAGTGATCTAACTCTTTGTATGGTTTCATGTTTTCACTGGAATTTTGATTATTTATCTTTGGTAATAAGCACCAAGTGTTTGAGTTCGTTAATCTTTATCTCTATACAAGACTTCACAATCAGATTCAAGTCGGGACTCCAAAACATTAATATTACTTTCAGTCAGATTAAACATGTTGGTAAAATTTAAAAATTACTTTAAATCAAAACCTGCCAGGGGTGTGAATAATTTGGGAATAACTGTTGCATTTAGTGTGTAAATCTGTGTTCAATGTATCTATCAAATAATGGTGATAAAATCTAATGTTTGCATTAACTTTACACATCAATCACTTCTGTTATTTTAAGACCTTATTGTAAATGGTGATGCAGAATTGGGATTATTATGGAGATTATAAAGCATTTTAAGCTCCATTGTTTGTTTTTTTTTCATTAGTGGTCAATGGTCCACAGTGGGATTGCTGCTCCTTTTTACTAGGAATTACAACTTCAGTGTTGCGTTTATCAGTTTGTAGATGTTAATATATTTGTTTACTTTATATATTTGTTTTTCTCCTTTTTGGAAACATTTAAAAATAAAGTATTTCCAGCCTCTGTCTGGATTATAACTGCAGGAATCCCGAGGATGGATTATGACTGTGTCTCTGGTTAACCCACAGGTAAAAACGCTGTTTTGTTTCAGCCTGTCTGTGAAAGAAACTCTGGGTTACTACCGTTAAGTGACGTCTGTTCACTCAACCCATCACTTTACGTTCTTTATCTCATCCTCTAAACAACTATTTTGTAATCCGTTGCCCTCTGCCTCTTTTTCTTTATTCAATAATCCCAGATAAACCCTATTTGTTTTGGATTTGTCATGACATGTTTGCAGATGCAGGTTTTCATGCCTGCAAGACTTCTAAAGGAAATTATTTTCTTTTTCTGAATTATCTCTACACACACTTACAGGAGTCACATGTCACATTTACAGTATTTTCAAACTAGAAATCTCTTGATTTTCTGTGGCGGGTCTCATCCCTCATATTGAATCACCTATTTCAGTTCTTGTTCACAAATTTGTCTTTTTAGAGACAAAACGAAGTGCTGCTAGAGCATTATAAAACGATGGCAACGAATCAATTTGGGAGAAGTTCTTGGACTGGTTGTAAAATAAAATCTATTCTGGATCTGGGGAAATGTAGAACTGCTGTTTAAATCTCAGTCGGTATTTTTTCCCCCATTGTTTATTTAAAGGAAGAGAGAACTGAAAGGAAATATTCCATGCTCATGTTCATTTTCTAGATCAAAACACAGATATGGAAGACATATTGGCTTTTCCCGAAGCCTGAAACCTCAACAACTTGTCATAAACATGATCCAGTGAAGCAAGGGAGCAAGAAGGAAAGTTATTTTCTGTCTTCCCAGCTACAACAAGAAGCTTTAATGCTCCTTTTTCTGAGCAACACTATTTTTGTGACCTACTTTCATCTTGTGACATAACTTTTCATTCTTACCACCATCGTTTTATTATTTATAGCATATGTTATTAATGTAGTTATGTCTTATGCACAAATAGACCCTGACAGCTTTGGACCTTTCTGTGGATACTGGGAGCATAAGCAGTACCTGACGTATGACTTCTCATGTTAACATAAAGACCTGATCCTGTCTGAACATCTTCCAGCTGAGGGAAACCAGTCCTTCCCCACTGGTGCTTCCTTCCCTTACAACTGTTGTGTTATAGTGCCGATTATCTTTTTACAGAGTCTAAATGTCTCAAACCTAGCCAATACAGACTTGGGGAAATGTCTAAATTAATCAAGTTGTTTTACACCCTTCCCTTACATTTCGCTGTTGCAAATGACACATTTTATATAAATCTTTTCTGTACAAATGTACAGTTTAAGCTTAGAGGGACCTCATCCTATTGATCTGTACAGAGAAACATTAACAACTGGATGTTGGTGGATCCACATAAGCTGCTCATTTTAGGTCCTTCCTCATTTCTGTTAATACCGGGACTTTACCTCCAGTTTTCTAAAATATCTTCAAAGTATCTGTATTCTTCATCAACTAACTTAAAGAGAAGCTGAAGTAATTAGGGTGAATGTCTTGCTGTGTGACCCCTTTTTTTTTTTTTTCTCTTGAAATCATTTCATCCTCTGACTTCCTGAAATTTTTGGTCAAATGTTCCTGTATGATACTAAGATGCCCCACCCCAGTTGGATACCCAGTCACAGTTTCTTCCCTCAGGCTGTCTCTGATGAACGCAATAAACATATAACAATCCCCAACTACTCTACTGGGAAACCATCATAGTCATATTTGCATTATTCTAACCAATCTTTATAAAACTGGTGTACACTACCAGTCAAACGGTTTAGATACACTTTCTCACTTAGTGGGTCTCTTTACTTTCATGACTATTTACATTGTAGATTCTCACCAAAGACAACATAGCTATGAATGAACATACTTGGAATTATATAGTAAACAAAAAGTTAAAAATAACTAAACATTTTTATATTTTAGGTTCTTCAAACTATCCACCCTTTGCTTTCATGACTGCTTTGCGCTCTCAGCATTCTCTCCATGAGCTTCATGAAGTGATCACCTGAAATGGTTTTCCAAAGAGTCTTGAAAGAACTTCCCAGAGGTTCATTGAGAGACGGCCAAAGGTTAATATTTCAGTCTTGACAGCAAAGGGCGGCTACTTTAAGGAATCTAAAATAAAACATATTTAACGTTCTTTTACAATTTGTTTGTTTGCTAAATAGTTCCATATGTGTTCATTCAGTTTTGATGCCTTCAGTGAGAATCTACGTACAGTATAAATGGTCATAAACACAGAGAAGACAATTAAATAAAAAAAGCATTCTAAAACTTGACCGGTAGTGTATAATGTCTTTATCTCCTCTACGGTTTTTATATTTAAATGTCTGGACGCTGAGAACATGTAGAACTGAAAGTCAAATTCCTTGCTTGTGTGCACAGATTTGACATTCTGATACTCAGTGCTGTTTTGTGCCAAACATGCCATACCTAATGAATATGTGGCCCGTATTTTCCAGTTTAATTTAAGTAGACCACAAGACATTTTCCCATACCATTTTGCTGCAGTTTTAAGAAAGCAATGGAAGATTTCTTTGGAAGAAAGAGCCTGTTGGGTGACAAAAATCTTAATTTAAAGATGGAAAATACTTGATATGATAAAATTACAGCAGGCATGTAGAGCTTTGAGAGCAACAGTATATGATGTTTTTATAACCATATATTGCTTCTGCGTGAAAATAGAGATTCATCTGACATCCATAGATAAAAATACAGCTCTAGGAAAAAAGAGCCTATGAATAAGTTGTTATCGATGACCTGTGAGCAATGACCGGGTCTGTATTAATGAATAAATATCTGTGGTTAGGATTGCTCATGTCCCATTCTGTGCTGTTTCCACCCAGAATCACTGCACCACCTTTCCATCAGACTGTGGACCGTGGCAGCAGCAAAGGGTTGTGGAAAAAGTGAAATTCAAATTTTTTTCTGCCCAGAGTTAAATAATCAATTTTTCCTTTCATGTTCATTGTCTGGTTTTGGTGGGAATTTTGGGAGGATCTGATGAGAAATAAAACCTCCGGCTTATAAAAAATCACCACCCGTATGAACAGAAGCTAATATGTTTTTAACCTCACAGTGATATGTTTGTTTTCTGATATTTAGCCATTAATATTTAACTAGATGGGGACGTGGTAATGTAAAAATTTTAGCCTATATTGCAACCTTGATGTGTGGGTGACTCCAGCACGTTTGACCTGAACCAGTGGTTAATGTCTTTCATCTTAACACCACCTCTCAAATGTGTCAGATTGGCAAGTTAATTTCTGATGGTCAATGGCAGTGAATGGGATAATTATAATTACAGAACAAGGTGGTGACAGAGGCAGAAATAAATGGTCAGGGCTGTTTTCTGGTCTCTGAACTCAGGCTCTTGGGAAGACTAATTAGTGAAGGTACATTAACCATGCCTTGTGTCAGCTTTTCTTCCACCTCATGTGAAATAAAAGAAGTCTGTCTCAGTATTTACAATGTCATGAACAAGATTTTTACCACACTTAAATCATTCAGGTCATCGACAAATTTAAATATCAGACAAAGATAACCTGAGTAAATATAAGACACAGTTTCCAAAAGACTATTTACTTTATTAAGAGAAAAAAAATATTAAAATCCACCTGTGCAAAAATAATATTCACCTACATTTTCACTGCATCCTGTACATTTCTCTGCAAGATGGAAGCTAGGAGAGATGTCATATGGGAATAATGTCCTGCTTCCACGTTGTCAGACTGCTGGGATCAGCTTCGAACTGAATAAAAACTAGTTTCTCCCTGACAAAAGTGGCACATGAGGAAGATGGAGCAACACTGTGCTGCTGTGCAGGGTAATGACAGGGTAATGAAGAAATTACACACACCACATCAAGTTGTGTACTAATTAATGCCGGGGCAGTTCCGCTCATCAGCATTATCTCCACATCAGTGACATTTTTCCTGCAGTATCTCTGTTGGTGCAAACAGAGCAACTGTAGCTTGCTGTTTTTTTTCACTGAGCTTGATCCATTTCTCTTTTGAAGATTTAATCTGTTTATGCTTGGACTATGATTTCTTGCCAGCCTCCTTTTTCCTAGCTTTAGTGATTTGTCAGAATTTCTACCCACTTTTCTGTTTGGTCTCTTTCTGTCTATGTCTTCAATCCTAATCCCTTCCCCCCTTTCTTTATAATCTTCTCATGATATCAAGCATTAGGCTCTGTTCCTCTTTTTCCTGTTAACACTGAGTAATATTTTAGAGTTTGATTAAAGTCCATCAATCCCTGTTAGACTGAGCAGGCGTATGAAAGGTGATAATGAAGGTGCTACTATCACGTATTTCAGCATTTCCTTCTTCTGCCAACTCCAACCAATCAAAATGCTGGAAATCATAAACATTTTCATAATTCCCATAAAATCCCATAAAGCATGTCTCCTTACTCTCAGTAGCGAGCATAAAAGCAATAAAAAACTTGTCAGAGGCGCAAACCAACAAATAAGCTATAATGTTTGTTTGGTGCTTGTGTCCCCATTTCCTAATGCTGCCCTGGGCAACTGCTCATATGGCCCATATCACAAACTGCCACTGCATCACAGATTGAAAAGTAAGACCGCTTTACAAGGAGCTACCATTTTGATCTGAAAAATACCATTGCATCCTTAAGACGGTTCTGCTTTGTCAACTGAACAAACATGTAACTCCAAGATCACCTGTTGCTGTAAATAAACCAACAATTCCTCTGTACTGGGAATAGCCAAGGAGCTTCTTTCGCACTCCTGTTTTGCTGTGTCCGATTCTGGCACAGAATTGTGTTTGTGTTGGGAAGGGCCTCCTGAAACTTGGACTCCGACACATCTCGTCGATACTCTTTCACATCAGAATCTGTATCATTTGGACTGCAAGTGAATACATTAGGTGGCTTGGTTTAACCCTTGAGCTTCCCTGTTGTTATTTGCGCAGTTTTTCACTTCCTGCAAACCATCAAACTAACTATTTGTGAATCATTTCATCACCGCTGTTGCCTGTATACCTTCACAGAAATGGCAGGAAGTTTTTTTAGCTGTCCAGCTTGCATTAAGGTCACAGAAATTCTTCACGTCTAGATAACATCATCAGATTCGGCTCTCGTGTTTTTAAAGTTTCTTTAAAGAAAACTTGAAAAGACAACAATTGTTTTTCTCTCCACTTTTAGCTGACACGTTACTGATACAAGCCCAGCATAAAGCTTTTAATGGCCCGCCACGGCTGGTAAATGTTGCTTCTCCTTTCTTAATCGGTTTTCCAGGGTTGTATATCATATTTATTAGTTGTTATTGGTCATACTGGGGCTGTAAATCACTTTTAGGGAAGCATAATTTCAGCCTGCAGACAGAAAAATGGAGATCTGAATACCAGATCAGAACTAATGTTGGACATTTATCTGTTATGTTTTGTTCTGTGCATTTTCATTCAAAGGGAGAATCTAACAACTTTAAACTTGTTTTTATATTTCAACTGGTAAATTTTTGTTCTTGAAGTAATGCAAGTGTTGTATTTCTTTATTCAGTTTTGTCTTTTTTTTTCATTTTGTATTTAACTATTTTGTTTGGTATTTAATTCATAATTGACTGGAACTGCACCTTAATCTCATTGTTATTCCTTCTCAATAATAATGACAATAAATATATCTTATCTGTTCTTAATATTGTAGTAAAATGACCTATTGTCATCACAGGTACTAAAATAATGGAGCATTTACTAAAGAATTAAATCTGTTCACCAAATGCTCCAGTTACAAGTTATTTATCTTTATCTTTGATATACACAAAATGTATTGCTTTTATAATTTATTATTAAAGTAAGAATTTGTATGATAAATAAAAGGGTATGAATGCCAAACTTTAGACCGTCTTGCTTTTGGGTTGAGGTGAACAAAGAAATCTGGATGTAGCCAGACTCCTTCATTATTCCATCCACTCTTTGCGATGCACCAGTGCCCCTGGCAGCAAAACAGCCCCACAGGATCAGGGACCACCACCATGCTTGACAGCTGGTACACTGCTCTATGATTTGAAAGCCTTAACTCCTCTAAACACACTTTTTGTCAAATAGACCAATCTTTGTCTAACCATATGTTTTTTCAGAAGACAGCTTAACACACCAAAATCAAATTGATGGCTCATTATCAGGCTCCTGCAGAACCACCTGCCATGCCATGGATCTAACTTGGCCTGTATGTACAGGTCCTTCTCAAAATATTATCATATTATGATAAAGTTAATTATTTTCCATAATGTCATGATGAAAATTTAACATTCATATATTTTAGATTCATTGCACACTAACTGAAATATTTCAGGTCTTTTATTGTCTTAATACGGATGATTTTGGCATACAGCTCATGAAAACCCAAAATTCCTATCTCACAAAATTAGCATATCATTAAAAGAGTCTCTAAACGAGCTATGAACCTAATCATCTGAATCAACGAGTTAACTCTAAACACCTGCAAAAGATTCCTGAGGCCTTTAAAACTCCCAGCCTGGTTCATCACTCAAAACCCCAATCATGGGTAAGACTGCCGACCTGACTGCTGTCCAGAAGGCCACTATTGACACCCTCAAGCAAGAGGGTAAGACACAGAAAGAAATTTCTGAACGAATAGGCTGTTCCCAGAGTGCTGTATCAAGGCACCTCAGTGGGAAGTCTGTGGGAAGGAAAAAGTGTGGCAGAAAACGCTGCACAACGAGAAGAGGTGACCGGACCTTGAGGAAGATTGTGGAGAAGGGCCGATTCCAGACCTTGGGGGACCTGCGGAAGCAGTGGACTGAGTCTGGAGTAGAAACATCCAGAGCCACCGTGCACAGGTGTGTGCAGGAAATGGGCTACAGGTGCCGCATTCCCCAGACCTGGGCTACAGAGAAGCAGCACTGGACTGTTGCTCAGTGGTCCAAAGTACTTTTTTCGGATGAAAGCAAATTCTGCATGTCATTCAGAAATCAAGGTGCCAGAGTCTGGAGGAAGACTGGGGAGAAGGAAATGCCAAAATGCCAGAAGTCCAGTGTCAAGTACCCACAGTCAGTGATGGTCTGGGGTGCCGTGTCAGCTGCTGGTGTTGGTCCACTGTGTTTTATCAAGGGCAGGGTCAATGCAGCTAGCTATCAGGAGATTTTGGAGCACTTCATGCTTCCATCTGCTGAAAAGCTTTATGGAGATGAAGATTTCATTTTTCAGCACGACCTGGCACCTGCTCACAGTGCCAAAACCACTGGTAAATGGTTTACTGACCATGGTATCACTGTGCTCAATTGGCCTGCCAACTCTCCTGACCTGAACCCCATAGAGAATCTGTGGGATATTGTGAAGAGAACGTTGAGAGACTCAAGACCCAACACTCTGGATGAGCTAAAGGCCGCTATCAAAGCATCCTGGGCCTCCATAAGACCTCAGCAGTGCCACAGGCTGATTGCCTCCATGCCACGCCGCATTGAAGCAGTCATTTCTGCCGAAGGATTCCCGACCAAGTATTGAGTGCATAACTGTACATGATTATTTGAAGGTTGACGTTTTTTGTATTAAAAACACTTTTCTTTTATTGGTCGGATGAAATATGCTAATTTTGTGAGATAGGAATTTTGGGTTTTCATGAGCTGTATGCCAAAATCATCCGTATTAAGACAATAAAAGACCTGAAATATTTCAGTTACTGTGCAATGAATCTAAAATATATGAATGTTAAATTTTCATCATGACATTATGGAAAATAATGAACTTTATCACAATATGCTAATATTTTGAGAAGGACCTGTATATTTAGACTTCTTTCACTTACTTTCTTTAGTCATTTCACCTTAAATGATTGCTGTTATGCATCCTGATAGGCTCAAAAATAGAATGACGTTTATGCCATTGCTGAGTATATGTAAGCTCATCACCTGAATCATCTTGCTGTGTCAAATAACCCAGTTTGTCTGGAGTACAGCATTTATTTCATTCTTCCTTCTTATTTTGCGTCCAACTGTTTATTCTTGGCCAGGGATATGAAATCTGTGCTACTCCATAAGGATTTACTTTGCTTTGGATTTATTCACTGCTTTATTTGTTTTGTCATGAAGACAGCATCAACCAGAAGCTCAGGATCTAAATATTAGAGGTTTCACCAAGGCTAGTGCTTAATGCAGAACTTTCAAACTTAATTAGGTAGATTTATAGCCCTGATAACTGTGTTTAAATGGTGGAAATGACAACAAAATTAAGTTTTCTTTGTCATTTGTTTAGATGCGTCACCTTTATTAAAGGAAGCTGTTGCAAACGAGACTGATTCTCTGTCTATGAGAAAACTTTCCATGGAATATACCTATGTGTGATCTAATCCTAAAGTCACACTGCAGCAGTTGTTGAAGACATAAAGACAGACTATCTCCAGCTCTCAGACATACAGCAGGACAGAAACCCGAGGTGGGAGCAGTGCGATGTGCTTTTGCACTGCAATTTAAAGCAAGCCGTGGAGAGGGGGGCCTTCACAGCCCTTGCCTCTCAGGGCTCCTTTGGTCTGTGTATAATTGATGAGTAAAGTGAATAAGAGATGAGTCTCTGACTGTCAGCCAGCCTGATGGGGACGGACAGAGCTTGAGTTTGGCTCCCCTTATCTGGACGATGTTGACAATGACGGTGATGCTTGCATTTCTTCCATAGCTCGTTGGACCACGCCCGGAGTCTTCGTCACCTCTTCTGGATGGCAACACAAAAGGCAGAGGCACGAGCAAGAAAAGGAGAAGAGCACATGGAAGAGATGAAGGCAGGGTAGTTGTGTGTGCATGGCAATGCAAGATAAATTTATTCTGTCATCCTCGGTCTTTTGAAATTCAAAAAAGGCCCCTGAGAATAAAACAGCTGTAGTTTCTGTCTTTATCTTGGTAATCAAAGGCAGTATCTTTAGGTCATATGTGGTGTGTTTAAAGGTAAATCTTCCTCCATAAATTCTTCAATCAATATGAAGATGATGAGAGTCATCAGGATTTAGATTTGGTATTAAAGGCTTATGCCTTTACAACCCACAGTTTGATAGGATTGTTGTTTCAGTGCAGTATGGGGGTCAGGAGCTTTTACCAGGCTGCCGTGCACTGCTGATCTCACCCTGAGATTGGGACACGAGTGAATGTGCATAGGTTAGGACTGGGGTAAGTTGGTGTGTGCTCCTCTCATGTATCAGCCGGTGTGTGAAACTGAGATATGACAGGCCTAACTCTTGCACAAGTCAGGATTTCCAGTCATTTAGGTTTTGACCTGCCAATGTTAATTTTAATTCAGATTTCTCTGAAGAACTATGAAATATGAGCATACAGTGGGTTACATAAGTATTAAACAGGTCAACATTTTACTCAGTTTCAATATTTCTAACAGGGACATTGTCATAAAATTCATATCAGCTGTCGGCAACAACCCAAGTAATCCACACATTCAGAGCAAATTAGTCCACAAATTACGGTATGTGTAATGCTGTGAAAATCGTACACGGAATAAATATGCAACACATGAAGAAAATGATGTGCATAAACTCATAAAGAGCCAAGAAACCAGATAAAATCTATCAGCATTTAGAAAGCATTTATGTTGGCATGTCGAAAACAGCTTCTTTCTAATTAACTAATTGCCTATGAGACCTTTAGAATAAAAGTCTTACTGTTGTAAAGTATCCTGTTGGCAAAGGTTACAGCTGCATTTCTAAACGTCTGATTATTCCAGAGTGAATGCAGTTGGAGCCATATTCCAGAAGAGGAGAGAACATAATTTCACCATTAACCTTCCAGGCCAGATGCCTCTCATAAGATTCCTGACAGAGGAGTCAAAATAATAACCGACTGTTGTCAGAGGATTATGGTGTACTTTTAAAATGTTTACAGATTTTTTTCTTTTTAATAACAGAATATTTGGACCAATTCAAAATACTAATGCATCAGTGGGTTTGTGTTATGTTTGCTTACACTCTTAGATGAACAATTTTAATGCTATTTTTGAGTTATGATTACAGAGATGCACCTGAATACAGTAACAACTACAAACATGCCCATGAAGACATGTTCCCATAACAATGTTTGGATTGTTGATTATTTAATGTTTTATTTTATCTATTTTTATAATAGATTGCTGTTGAGTTGTCCCTGAATCATTTTCAATCTGTTCTTCCTTTTAATAGTAAGTCTACCATTCTGAGACAACTATGTACGTATCACTGTGTTCCTTTAGGACTACCAACAAAACTTTTTATAGATTTGAGGGGAAAACCTGTTTCCTTGCCTGGATGCCAGTGGAGTGCGGTTACTGTAACGTCAACAGATAGCTGTCAAAAGTCAACGTCAAATTTATTTTATATTGCACATCTAACAAACATTTGACCAAGAGACCAAAGTGCTTTACAATTTCACCAAGCAACAATAACAGCAGATGGTCTACATTTATCACCTATTATAAATTAAATATATACTCTTAAGTGAAAAGCAAGCATTTACACATTTAAATTTGTAAAAAAAAGGAAACACGTTTCAGACTAGACAACATCTTGCAATATTTGGCATTTATTGATTTTAGTAGCATCCAATGGCCCATACACAATAAATAAAAACTATAACCCGAAAAAAGGGTTTATTTCCAAATTCGATTGATAATATATCAATAAAAACATAAAACATTTATCTCCTCTCTTTTTGCCCACATTTTTTTCTAGTAGGTACTGAACAGCTTTCCCACATTTAAGAGTGAAGAATGAATGCTGCTTATTAGAAACATGATATAATGTACATCTCTATAAAACACACCTTAAAAAATTGCCTCTCCAGTTACTTTTTGTGAAGCACCACAAAGCCTAAGAACATCAAAGGCAGTCATCTTTTTCAAATAATCAAACCAAACTTAAAAGCTTGAAGTTAGGCCCAAAAGCATTTGAGTCAGTTAAAATATTTGCCTTGTGACACACCACACAGAGGAGAAGCAATGAAGGAGGATAAACAAGGCTCTTTCTGTCAGATAAGAAGTAAACCACTTCACTGCAATGCCACGGTTACCAACAAAGTGGTTCCAGAACAACACATCCCTTACTGTCAACATGTGTCATTGTGTTTCTTTAACAGGACGGTCTCATTTCTATACCAGGATCTGAAGCCTGACTGAAATGTTTCATAAATGCCATTTAATTTAAAAAAAAGTTTGCAGTTGTAGAAAAAATTATTTTTACTAAAACTTCGGAAAGAAAAGGTAAATGACAGAGAGGTTTAAAATGAGAAAATTTGACGATACAAGGTGGGTTTCTTTGAGAAGAGGCCTAAAAACAACATCTTTAAAAGCAACTGGCTTCCTGATTGAGAAGTTCCTTACAACTGCTGAGCTAAGACAGAAGTTCATAAAAAGTGCAGCACCAAAAGTATTTAAAACCTATTTTATCAATTTTAAAGAAAGACGGTGAAGAGGGTACCTAGCAGGTCTCACATTATTAAATTATTTCATTCAGATAAGAAACAAAAACTGGTTCAAAAAGCTCAAACACAGCTGAAACGGGACCAACATATAGATCTACAATATTAGGTGTGCCAAATGCCTTTCTTATAGATGTCACTTTTTCAAAGTGCGCAAGAACTTCCGACGTTCCATAGTAGCATTAATTATGGTCAAAATACAGACATAACCCAAATTTCTTCCTGCTGAACTGTCTGATGTAAGGTTTTCATTGTGTTTTATAAACCTGGGATGTGAAATCTAAATGTGTAATGATGTTCTTTATTAGCATAATAATTTTTTATTCCAAAAAAACCGACCACATGGTCCTTCAAGAGCAGCAACTCCTGTACAGGAATTTTATGTTAAACAACAACCATTTGTGGCACCACAAAAGCAAACAAACCAACCAACCAAAAAAAAAAAAACATATATTAGCATCATTATTTATGTTTACGCTCCTTACAAACCTTTTTGATGTCTGACATTTTAATTTGCAAACTTAGATCCAACAAATTGTGGTTTCCTTAGGTCAAAGTGGTGCCTAGGGTTTTAGTAAGGTGGTCTACAGAGAATTATCCCTTCATATTATGTAAGACCCTCTTGACTTTTACAACCTCTGTAAAAGTTTTAACTGTCACACTCACTCTTTCCTTTCTTTAATGGAAACCTTCTAGTGCTCATGCTTTACCTTATTTTGCAGATCACTCTTTGGTGCCAGAAAGTAGCGGTACAACTTGAAGCAACAAGGATGGACACTGTTTTCCTTTTGGAATCTGTTGGTTTGTTTGTCTGTGACAGTGCAATCAGTACCTTGCAACAGTTTAGTTTAACATACAGTACAGACCAAAGGTCTGGACACACCTTCTTATTCAAAGAGTTTTCTTTATTTTCATGACTATGAATATTGTAGCTTCACACTGAAGGCATCAAAACTATGAATTAACACATGTGGAATTATATACTGAACAAAAAAGTGTGAAACAACTGAAAATATGTCTTATATTCTAGGTTCTTCAAAGTAGCCACCTTTTGCTTTGATTACTGCTCCACACACTCTTGGCATTTTGTTGATGAGCTTCAAGAGGTAGTCACCTGAAATGGTTTTCACTTCACAGGTGTGCCCTGTCAGGTTTAATAAGTGGGATTTCAAGCCTTATAAATGGGGTGGGGACCATCAGTTGTGTTGTGGATACAGTACACAGCTGATAGTCCTACTGAAAAGACTGTTAGAATTTGTATTATGGCAAGAAAAAAGCAACTAAGTAAAGAGAAACGAGTGGCCATCATTACTTTAAGAAATGAAGGTCAGTCAGTCTGAACAATTGGGAAAACTTTGAAAGTGTCCCCAAGTGCAGTCGCAAAAACCATCAAGCGCTACATAGAAACTGGCTCACATGAGGACCGCCCCAGGAAAGGAAGACCAAGAGTCACCTCTGCTGCGGACAATAAGTTCATCCGAGTCACCAGCCTCAGAAATCGCAGGTTAACAGCAGCTCAGATTAGAGAACAGGTCAATGCCACACAGAGTTCTAGCAGCAGACACATCTCTAGAACAACTGTTAAGAGGAGACTGTGTGAATCAGGCCTTCATGGTAAAATAGCTGCTAGGAAACCACTGCTGAGGACAGGCAACAAGCAGAAGAGACTTGTTTGGGCAAAAGAACACAAGGAATGGACATTAGACCAGTGGAAATCTGTGCTTTGGTCTGATGAGTCCAAGTTTGAGATCTTTGGTTCCAACCACCGTGTCTTTGTGCGGTGCAGAAGAGGTGAACGGATGGACTCTACATGCCTGGTTCCCACCGTGAAACATGGAGGAGGAGGTGTGATGGTGTGGGGGTGCTTTGCTGGTGACACGGTTGGGGATTTATTCAAAATTGAAGGCATACTGAACCAGCATGGCTACCACAGCATCTTGCAGCAGCATGCTATTCCATCCGGTTTGCATTTAGTTGGACCATCATTTATTTTTCAACAGGACAATGACCCCAAACACACCTCCAGGCTGTGTAAGGGCTATTTGACCAAGAAGGAGAGTGATGGGTTGCTGCACCAGATGACCTGGCCTCCACAGTCACCGGACCTGAACCCAATCGAGATGGTTTGGGGTGAGCTGGACCGCAGAGTGAAGGCAAAAGGGCCAACAAGTGCTAAGCATCTCTGAGAACTCCTTCAAGACTGTTGGAAAATTATTTCAGGTGACTACCTCTTGAAGCTCATCAACAGAATGCAAAGAGTGTGTGGAGCAGTAATCAAAGCAAAAGGTGGCTACTTTGAAGAACCTAGAATATAAGACATATTTTCAGTTGTTTCACACTTTTTTGTTCAGTATATAATTCCACATGTGTTAATTCATAGTTTTGATGCCT
Organism: Girardinichthys multiradiatus; assembly: GCF_021462225.1. Lineage (NCBI taxonomy): Eukaryota > Metazoa > Chordata > Actinopteri > Cyprinodontiformes > Goodeidae > Girardinichthys > Girardinichthys multiradiatus. Next base: position 21,686,877 of record NC_061795.1, on the reverse strand, counting down.
TCAGTGTGAAGCTACAATATTCATTGTCATGAAAATAAAGACAACTCTTTGAATGAGAAGGTGTGTCCAAACCTTTGGTTTGTACTGTATTACCAATGTTGCATGCAGGATTTCTATAGACAATAACTGATTTGCAAACCTCGTCAATATACAGTGGAACACTGATCTTAACACAACATCATTATGATTAAATAAATTATAATAAAAACAAAAGAACAAAAGTCTCAAGATGAAAATAATCATATACTATACACATTACAATACGTATAAAACTGCTTATCTGAATATTTATGTTTTACAAGAAACCTCAATGTGCAACATTGATGCAAACACGTGTTTAAACTGTTTTCTACCTTTCCGTAAATCTCTGTTTCTGGGTTGGATTTTCAGTCTTCTTAAAGACTGTTGTAGTGTCTTCAGTCAGAGGCTTCTTCAGATCAGTTAATTTCCCTTTGGGATTAATAAAGTATTTTTGAATTGAATTGAATTGAATTGAATTGTACACAGTCCCTCAAGATTCATACACCTTTAGAGCTGAAACAGTTTATCAGATTAATCATAATTAATTGATTATTGAAATATTCCTCAATTAATTTAGCAATCGAATAATCATAAACTGGAGTATACAAACTCTAAAACATGCCATTTGCTGAAAGGAAAACCCACTCAGAGCAGTAATTAAGCCAGAACTGTACACATTATATATACATTTTGCATGTAAGATGCAAAACTTTCTTTGTCTGTAAATATGCTCTATCCAGACCTCCTCAAGTGTCATAGCTTTAACTTCACCTGGTTCAAATTCTGTAAAAAATCTCCTATTAAGCACCTTTTGCTATTCGATTATTAATCGACAAAATAGTCGCCAGATTATTTAACTAGTTGCAGCCCTATACCCTTTTTACATTTTCACATTTTTTTACATTACAACCACAAACGTTAATGTATTTTACTATGATTTTACTGGATAGACCAACACAAAGTCACCCAAAACAGCAATGTGAACACAAAGGATAGAGGGTTTTCAGGTTTTTTTATTTGTTTTCAATCCCCTTTAATTTGATACCCAACAATAAAATCCAATGTAACCAACTGCCTTCAAAAATTACTTAATTAGTCCACCTGTTTGAAATTGAATTGCAGTACAAACACACCTGCCTTACCTGATCTTCAGAGGTCACCTCATGGGTTAGGTGACCTTTGAATCTTCAGAGGTCTTTAGCGGTCACCTTTTTTTAATGTAATTTCAGTCCAGATGTCCAGATGTTCTATGAACGTTGCAGAGGTTTGTTAGAGAACATTAGTGAACAAACAGCAACAAAATGACTAAGGAAAGCACCAGACAGTTCAGGGAGAAAGCTAAGGATTTGAAATAATATTCCAAGCTTTTAACATCTCGTGGGGCATTGTTTAACCTTAAAAAATGAGAAGAGCATGGCACAAATGCGAACCTACCAAAACGTGGGCGTCCACCAAAATTGAAAGGCTGATAAATAAGAGCTTGAATCCAAGAAGCAGCCAGGATGAGCTGCAGACACCCATATTTCTCTGAAAAACTATGAATCTGGCCTCAGAAAAGGCTCTGAGATGCCTAGTTTGTAGTTTGCTGCAGCCCATAATATGAACACAACAGATGTTTCAACGAAGGTGTTCTGGTCAGATAATACCAGAACGCCTAAATGCAAACTGTTGTGTGTCGTGGATTGCTATTAACATAATTTTCTTCAGCATGGACAGGTAAGATTGTCAGAGTCAATGAGAAGATGATCAAAACTAAATACAGGCCAAAACTTGAAGGAAAACCTGCTGGAGTTTCACCATGCAACCAGGCTAACGGACATTTCTGCTAACGCCATCACATGGTTCTGCACCTAGACGCCTCTGACCACAGAAATGTCCATATTTCTTTGTGTTTTCAAGTGAAAGACCACAGATGAAAATCCTCAAGGCATCCATAAACATGTAAAATATTTATTTTTTAATTAGATAGTTAATACTAATTATCACTTTTTGCTCCCTTTTCATCATATGTTTCACGTAACAGTCTGAGTTGCTTTCACAGCTGCTATAATGCAACTTTACATGAATCCCATCAGTTATCAACACATGCTCTCTTTGTGTAGTCTGAAAGAGTGAGAGCTTGTAGAGCTTAAGGACTCACTCAGCCCTCTGATGCACTGCACTCTCACTCTGCTTTGGGCCTTTTGAGGGAAGGTGTTAGCTGGATATGAAGCAAGCAAGAAGAAAGGCAGCGTAGTGAAGGAGGAGGGCAAGAGTTTCAGCTGAGCACAGCGTTTTTCTCTCGGCTCCCTGATGGTTCCCAGATGTTTTTTTTTCTTAAAGCTAGTGCTTTCTCTGCATTTGTTCCCCACATATACACTCCACATCTTTCAGGTTGTGTGTCTTTCCATCTTTCCTTCTCCTCAGGGATCGAAACCTTGAAGAAAGTGCTCCCTTCACCTTGTCTGATCGTAATCACCCTTCATCAAATAAACAGGTCGACTCTCCTCTCCTCTCCATTTGAACCTCTTGACGTCCTTTCTCATAGCTCAAAGAATCTTGATAAGGTTTATTTATCGAACCCAGTGATGTCTTACTCTAGAGCAGTTTGCATTCATAAGATGCATGGTATCTCTCTCTCTAGACAGCCATATTTCTCTCTGTGGTACAATATTGTGGTTCAAATTAGGAAGAAAGCAATGTGTTAGATTCTCTGGCCTGTAAAAGGATACGCAGAATAAGTTATCTTTAGGGTGTTTGCATCATTTGTTCATATTATGCAAACCTTTACTTTGGAATATAAAATTATTTTGGAAGTATACTTACAAATAAGAGATTATCTCACAAAGGGAAATTTCTATGTAAATGGAAATGCATTTTTGCAAATTCTGGATTGTCCCAACACCTTGCACAGAGCTGCCTCATTTTACAGAACATTTATTTGGTTTATGAAAAAATATCCATGAAAATTTGAGAATTGTTTGGCAGAAAGACCTGAGTTGTGACTTGAATAAAGAAGGGTGGCTAAATATCTTATCAAACACAGGAAAACACATAAGAGAAGCTAAAGGGTAATTTGTCCAACATAAGTTAATTTGCAGGTTTTATTTTACCCCTTCCAAATTGCACAGAATGGTTCTGATAGTCTGTGTAGGAATGTCAAACTGACATTCCTACACAGTCTGGGAATGTAAACTAGTGTATCCATTCTGGGAGAAGGTCCTGGATCATTTGGGTAAGTGGCTTGCTGTGGTAGTTCCTCTATCACCAAGACTGTGTATATTAGGAGATCAAACAGATTTACCAAGCTTGTCTAAATATAACCGCACGGTTACAGAAGTAGGAACAATCACAGCTGCCCAAGCAATCCTCAGATTAAAGAAGAGAAATGTGCCCCCAGACATTAAAACATGGCTGGGAATTCTGTCGGAGGTTGTGTCTTATGAACGAATGTTGGCGAGGATTGTTAATGAGGAGGAAGACTTCAGAAGGGCCTGGGACTACATTTTCCGATGTTTATTTATCCCACCACTATAGATGGCCTCTCTTTATTTAAATATATACATATATATACATTTGTTACTATGTATAAAAAAATTTCATGTTCTAAGATATGTTCTTTTTTTAATTGGCATTCCCTTTTATTTACTTGGGCCTCTTATAATTAAGCTTTTGTTTCGTTCAGAGTTTTTGTGTAAAAACAAAAATGAAAAAAGACTTTGATAACAAAAACTGCTGATAGACAACTGTCTGTAGAGAATGGTGCTTTGCAAAAGTATGCCCTTGGACTTTTCCACATGGTCACATTAAACCCACAAACTTCACTATATTTTATGTTATATTATGTAAAAGACCAACACAAAGCATCACTGAGAAAGAGAAGAAAACCATACATGATTTTCTTTTCTTATAGAAATCTGAAAAATTTGGTGTATGTTTTTATTGAACTCCCTGACGACCACATTGTGCTGCACTTACAGCTGCAAGTTTTGTGATCTCTACCAGCTTTGCATTTCTAGAGAGTTTTTTCCCCATTCTGCTTTGCAAAATATCTCAAGCTCAGTCAAGTTATGCAGGGAGCATCTGTGAACATCAGTTATAAAGACTTACTGCAAATTGATTTTCTACTGCATTTAGATCCGGACTGTACCATTTATCACATGAAATGCTTTGATCTAAACCAATCCGTTGTAGCTCTGGCTGAATGATAAAGAAAATGATCCCCACAGCATGATGCTGCCAACATCATATTTCACAGTGGTAATTTTGTGTTCAAGGTCATGTGGAATGCTGGTTTCCAATGACACACATTCTTTCGCATGAAGGAAAAATTGTTAACATATTTGCACGTTTTCCATGATTTCTATGTCCTCCACATGGCTTGTGGCTGGCTTTCTTTCATCAATGGATTTGTTTTTGCCTCTCTATTTAAGATTTGTGAATTGCACTACTGACAGTCTTATTTACAGATTCCCCACATGAGCTGTGGCTATTCCAAGCTCCTCCAGAGTTACCATGGCCTCCTGGCTGCTTGACTGATAAATGCTGTCTTTGTCCATTCAGTCCGTGTAGGTGGATGGTCAAACCTTTGAAGGCTTGCAGTTGCACCAAACCCCTTCCGTTTTCAGATGATGGCTTGAACAGAGCTCTGCAATATGTTCAAAGCTTGAGAATTAGTTTTACAACTTGACCCTGCCTTAATGTCTCCAAACCTACATCCATAACCTGTCTACTGTGTTCATTGGTCTTCATGATGCTGTTTGTTCTCGAATGTTGTCCAACAAACCTCTGAGATCTTCACAGAACAGCTGGATTTATACTGAGATCAAAATGCACAAAGATGGACTCTTCTGGAAAACGTATGCAGCACATTTTTTGGATTTTGTTTGTGAAACCGTGTTTAATTTTCCTTCCACTTCACAATAATGACTATGTTGTGTTTGTCTTTCACATAAAACCACAAATTTACGATTGCTGTGTGGTAAAATGAGAAAAGGTTCACTCTGTCTGACTTTTGCTAGGCACTGAAATCAGTCCACTCTAAGCACCCTTGTATTTTACTTAGTTACTGCTTTTGCTATCCTACAAATAGTCCCAAATATAATAGACATTGTATTCAAGTACTTGTGCAGAAATTACAGCAGCTGTGTTTGACCTTTGAGTGATTAATTCAAGCTCTTCATGCTTCCTGCTTAAAGAACAGCAAGATCTGGCCCTTGTTTAGCTGATTACTTTCTTTAGCCTATTTATGTTTCTTAAAAATGTCAGGCTTGGTATGGCGAAAGACCCCGGAATGAAGACGGACAGAAAACATCGGCGGTGAGTAATATGATTTAATCTTAGAAAAACAAAAACTCACTCACAAGAGGAGGCAGGGACAAAACAATAAACAGGCAGGCAAGACAGGCATAGCATGATCCGTAACTACCGGCTGAAAACAGGGTGATATGATCCAAAATGTTTCTGCGAGGAATGAACAGAGGTGTATATATGGACCAGGTGAAACGAGGAGACTGAATGCTAGGTGCAGGTGAACCGAATAAAGTTAATTGTCAGACAGGAGAGAACAAAATGTGGCTGGAGCAAAACAGAGACTCTTGAATACAAACTAATAGAAACACAACTAGTAAACCATGAAACTAAAGCATAACCAGATCCAAAAAACCTCACTTGACAAAACATGAACTAGAAGACAAAAACTAAAGCATGACCAGGAAAATAATAAACAGAAGCATGATTCAAAACCTATCAAGAATAATAATAATAATAAGAAGAACTCAAAAACACCCACAAATCATGACAAAAAATGGCCATCATAAATATTTTGCTGTGTGTACATCTTTAATATTGGTGAATCATGTCTGATCCCCCCCTGTATGCCCCTGTTTTATAAAAGTTAGCACACTTAAGCAACCTTTAGAACTGGAGATAAAAATTCTCAAAATCTTAATCCCTTTCATTTTCATTTTTAAAATTTTTACCATCTTTTCTGGGAATTCTGTTTCCGCAGCCCAGGGCCACTGCACCTTCTCTCATTCATGTTGACTGTTCACATAGTTGTGTAAACAGATTGCTGAAACAGTGTGACATGAGGGACATGAGTATAAAAGAGCTTTGTCTGTCCATGTGTCTCCGTACATATGTCACATGAGTGTTCGCTGGCGGAGCACAGAGTTGACTGTAAATAGAGCGATCTGTTTTGATGACGCACAACCCTCTGCTAGCTCATTGATATGGAGAGGGAAGTCAGGGCAGCGGCTGCCTCGCAAGCAAACCCATTCCTGTGATGCCGAGAGAAGCTCTCTGCTGTGTTAGACTTAATGCATTTACAGATCCATAAATGGGTAAAAGTTATTTCACATTCTGCATCATGTTGTATATTCCGTTTATGCTCTTTGTTTCCTTTCATTCCTGAAGCCGAAAACTTCCCTTGAATCTCATCTGTGCATGTAACCCTTAACCTCAGACTGTGCAAATTAAAAATGGAAAAACATCTGCTTGATGGAAGAAATCTACCGGGAGAGTCTTCATTTTCAAGAGAGCTGAATCCAATTATTGCACGAGATTGCCTAATTAGCAGCAATGTACGCAGCAGGACTTCAGAACAATCATGGACTTTCCTGCTTTGAATTAATTTGCTGTTTTTCTTTGGTAAAAATGCTGATTAGCATATGGCACAATGATGAACCTCCCTCCTTTGAATTTATTTAAAATGCTCATTTTCATTTGGTAAATGAAGGTCCTTTCTCTTTCTGTTCTCTCTTGTTCCAGTCCTTTCTTTATATATTTTATACTTTTTAAATAGATGTTTACTTTCATATTTTTGTCTGCTCACTCATTCTCTTATTAATAACCACTCACTGTAACGAGTCCCCTCCAATAACCCCACAATCCCTCCTGCCCTTTTTCTTTCCCTCCTTTTTAATATTAAAGTGTCTTTAGTGTCACAATGGCACAGCTCCCACTTTCCTTCTCTAAATGACCCATGGCATGCTGAGCTGCTCTAACTCCTTTCCATCCTCCTCCATCCTGCCCTACCTGTTTGTTTCCTGCTCTCCATCTCTCTGGCTCGACATGAAGCGAGTGACGCACAGCAATTCTGTTTGGGAGTGATGCTGCTTCAGCTGTGACGTCATACGACTATTCAAAGCTGTCCTTACGCACAACTTAAGTCTGCCTTACACAGACAGATTCTCAAATGCGTGCACCTGCTAGATGCAGACAAACAATACACAACATTCAAACATTTTTAACTTTTATTACAATACAGTGAGTTTCACTGGAGGTTTATGCGATGCTCCCCTCACTTTGATACCCCTAAATTAAATCCAGGGAGACAAATTGTCTTCAGAAGTCACCTTATTAGTAAATCTATGTCAGTATAAATCCAGCTGTTCTGTGAAGGTCTCAGAGGTTTGTTAGAGAACATTAGTAAACAAACGGCAACATGAAGACCAAGGGACACAGTAGACCGTTCAGGGAGAAACGTGTAAAAGTTTAATGCAGGGTTAGGTTATGATAAAAAATCCCACACCACAAATATCTTCTGGTGCAGTGTTCAATCTATCATCGGCCAGGCAACGAGAGGATTAATCAGAGAAGAAGCCACGATGACCATGGTAACTTTGGAGGAGCTGCAGAGATCCAGAGATAAGGTCAGATAATCTATCGACAGGATCAGTATTAGTAATGCTCTCTATAAATCTGACCTTTATGAAAGAGTTGCAAGAAGGAAGCAATTGTAGAAAAAAAGTCATAAGAAGTCCTGATTAAACTTTGCTACAAGTCATAAAGAGGAAATAATGAAGGTGCTCTGGTAAAATGAGACAATAACTGAATATTTTACCTTAAATGTGAAACTGGTGCGGCAGAATACTAACAATGCACATCACCTTGAAGACACCATGCTCACAATGAAACATGGTGGTGGCAGCATCATGCTGGGAGGATGGTTTTCTTCACCAGAGACAGAGAAGCTGTGACGAACTGATGGGAAGATCGATGGAGCTAAACACAGGGCAATCTTTAAAGAAAGCCTGTTAGAGGCTACACAAAGTTCGACATTGGAGCAAAGGTTTACCTTCCAGCAGGACAATGATCCTAATCATACAACCAGAGCTATAATGGGATGGTCTAGATCAAAGCATATGCATGTGTTACAATGATCCAGTCAATGTCAAAACCTGAACCCAATTGAGGAACTGGGGTACAACTCGGGGTTGCACAGTTGTTAGCACTATTGCCTTGCAGCATGAAGGTGCCAGGTTCAAATCCTAACCAGGGGTCTTTCTGCATGGAGTCTCCATGTTCTTAATCTGCATCCAGGGGTTCTCTCTGGGTACTCCAGCTACCTCCTACATTCCAAAAACACAAGTGTTAGGTTGTTTGTCTACTCTAATTAGCATTTAGGTATGAGTGTGTGCTTCTACAATCTCTATGTTGCCTGCATCTTGCCCAATGACCTTTGGAGCTAGGCACCAGGTCTTCTGCAACATTGCAAGGATAAACAGATATAAATGTGAATAAATGTATACAACAGGAAAATTGATGTCTACTGTATGATAAGAAACTTGTGCCATCAGAAACTGAATTTGAATTGTTCAGACTGAATTTGTATTGTGTGTAATTTGTCACACATACAGGTCCTTGAGGATGGCCACAGATTAATCAAACACAGATTCATTGATTTACGTTTCAAATCAGGTTAAACTTCCTTTACGACATGTTGAGCTGGAGTAGTGCAGCATTCATGAGCTTGGCGGATGTCAATCACCAAGTCAAATGAGCATCTACAAGAAGTATCATGTAAACAAATGATGGTCAAACAGTAACACGTATGCTACCTGTAGCTATTAGCTAAACATGCCAGATTAGCATAGTGTGCTGCCGTTGTTACGTCGATCTGCGTTTCTCTTGCCCTTACCTCAGTGTAACTTCTGTTGCCTAGCAACCGTGTTAGCATGAAGTGCAGAGCTGTGAAGCCGAACAAAAGAACCCTGAAGGTTAATAACGCTGTCTCTACTGTAAATAACTACATGGTTTTTATTTACCCTTTTACATATTGCTGATGGCTTATAATGCTGTTTTGTTTTAAAATGTAATTGTATTATGATCTTGTTCGTTATTCAGCCATTTAAAATGTTGAAAATATTGTTTGTGTTCATAGATATAAATCTAACACTAGATAAAATACATTGATGACAAATACCATTTGTTTAATTTATTGGTAAAGCTTTCAACAACTTAAACACTAACATATTAACTTTAGGAACAAAGTTTAAATCAGTTTATTTGCAGAGCATAATAATAATAATAATTATTATTATAATAAATAAACCAAACATTAAGATCAGATTTCATCTGACTGAATTATATCTGTTTAGCTTCCACCCATTGGTGAAACCCAGCAGGATTTTGAAAACATTGTGCCGTTAGTCAGCTCTTCTCTCGGGGTCGAATTGAGCTTGGTGTCTCTCGCCGACTGCTGGGGCAGCGCACGAACACATCGGCGCCTTTGTGCAATTAAGCGATATCTTGATAAACTGATCAGATATTTTAGGTTTACAAAACTACATTCTCGTCTAAAAACATTGTGAAAGTTCAGTTGTTTCACAGAATGCGCAATACATCCAATTTTATTCACAACTTTTTGTCGCCTCATCCAGGAAGGTTATTGGCCTACAAATGCGTCCTTCAAAGGATGTAGTCCTGAATTTGGACACAGCAATAGTGAATGACATCCTGAATAAGTAAATCTGTGTTTGATTAATCTGTGGCTTCAAGAACCCGGATGTGTGACACAAAAAACTGAATTTTGGAACTGAAATTGAATTTCAGACCTGAAAGTGAAAGTAATCAAACTGAATTTTCAATACAAAGCAAAGCAAATTTCAAAGCAAACAAATTCAGTTTTAAACCATTATATTCAGTTTCAGTTTAGTGAAATTCATTTTCAAACCACTGCATTTAATTTCAAATTACACAAATACAGATTCAGTCTGAGCAATTCAAATTCAGTTTCTGATGGCACAAGTTTCTTCCCATACTACTGAAACCTTCCATCTAATCTGACTGAATTTGAGCTGTTTTGCAATTGACAAAAATCCATGTTGTTCAATCTGCAAAGGTGGTAGAGACATACCCCCAAAGATTTAAAGCAGCAATTGCCGAAAAAGCTGATTCTATAAATGAATATTTAGGAGTCTTGAATGCAAATGTTAACTACACTTTTAACATTTTTATTTGTATTCTCTTCTGTCCACTTCACAGTTATGGGCAGTGGGTTGTTGGAATAATACATATAATACTAATTAAATACATTGCAGTCTGTGGTTGACGAGTACAGTAGCTTGTTATTGCTCTTGAAAACACTTTATAACGGTTCCACAAAAATGTTTTGAATGCAGTTCATGTCAGATTGTATTATTGTTTGCATAATAAGTGGGATCTAGCAGGCAGGAGAACATCATCTTATGAAAAGCATTAAAAGCAGGCAAAAAAATATTGACAAAAAATCAGAACATAAGCAAAACCTCCACTTCCTATAACCTGGCAAAGGTCAAAATTTATGTCTTAAAAACTCACAATCCAAAAAAAAAAAAAAAAAAATCAATAAAATAGGACAGTCATGAAGATAAAGAAATATAGATTTGCTCTAATAACACCTCAAAAGACCCTCACTGATCACAGTGCATATCCCTGTGTGTGCCTTACATGTTCTGCGTAAATTGCTTTCATGCTCAGCCTAAGCACAGATTTGTCAATTATTAACGTACCAAATTAATTCTTCTGTCATGTCTGCAGCTGCTCAGGGTTCTGTGGACATATTTTGATCTATTAAAATGGTAAGATGAGACCAGTTGCTTGTCCACAAGTAAACATGTATCTCATTTTTTCATTGCAGACAAGGCTTAGAAGCTTGGTTGTCATTATTACAGTGGTGTGAAGAAGTGTTTCCCCCATTCCTGATTTTTGTTTTAAGTGTTTTAAAGTGTTTTTTTTATGAAGTTTTTGTCACACTTAAATGTTTCAGATCATCAAAAACATTTTAATATTAGTCAAAGCCAGCACAAGTAGATACAAAATGCCGATTTTGAAGGTTTTATTATTAAGGAAGAAATAAATCCAAACCTACATGACCCTGTGTGAAAAAGTGATTTATCACACCTTTATCCACAAATGGTGAAAACATGTGGGTGGCTGACCCAAACTACCCTAAGAGTGCAGTGACGACTAATCAGAGAGGTCACAAAAGACCCTACAACAACATCCAAAGAATTGCAGGCCTCACTTGCTGCAGTTAAGGCTTGTGCCTTAGTCAATGTCTCCACCATGAGAAAAGACTAGAACAAATGGCCTGCATCCCGTTACATTTGGCGTAAAAGTAACACCGCATTTCAATTCAATTCAATTAAATTCAAAGATACTTTATTGATCCCCGAGGGGAAATTAGAATTCTAGTACAATCCATCCAAACATACAACATGACACAAGACAAGGGGGGGACGGGTCAGAGAGGCTTTGCTGCCCACTCACAGGCGCTGCCCTTGCTAGATGAGAAAAGAGGCCACATCGCCTCTGCTTTTTTATAACTGTAAAAATAATAATAAAAATAATTGATAACCGCTTACAGCAGGAAGGTTAGAGAAAACTTTAAACCAGCTAATACTGGTATTGGCAGGTCAAAGATTTACAAAAACTCTAAATGGGCCACAAAGCTCTGATTGGTGCTTATTGTGTGAATGCTGTAAAGCATTCACACAGTGGCATCATACTTCCCATGATGCCACTGTCTGTATAAAAGCACCCACTCTCCAAGGAATCACTCTCTTCCACCCGGACCCCGCTGCGGAGGTGGCAGGAGAGACACAGCGCACTAATGTCTCTTTGCTGGCAAACAGACATAACTCTTCAACTGGATCCAAGGGTGTAAGTTAAGTACAAATGAACTACTGTTCGTGTATCCGGTATATTCATTCACGTACGGGATAATTAAGGTACAAGCGTTGCTTGAGTTTCTCTCTGAGTTCTGCAAAGGCAAACTTTGTTTATAGAGAGTTCCCAGCAGAGACGCTGTCTCTACGACGCCGAGTGAAGCAGTTTCCTGGTCTATAAGGACGACAACAAGGGACCGCATCACCATGGTTACAGTAACTGTGCAGTTGGCTGGCCGACAGAACGAGCCGTCCTTCACCCACAGCTGTGGAGGTTGGCTGAAGCTAACCCTTTGTTCACAGAGCTTTCTTCAAACTTTGTATTCGCCTGGACAACTTTTCCTCAGCACGGTTCACATACGAGGTTAGGGTGCGGGCAGAGTGATAGAAGTGATTTAGGATGAAATGCTCTAAACGTTTTTCATTTTATGAAGTTTGGTTTTGTTTGTGAAACTCAGCTATCTTGGTGCTAGCAGGCTATCTGCTCACCACGTGCTCAGTTTTGCGTTCTGTGTTTGTGTGTTTTTAAAGTTAAGACAAACGTTACTTGAAGGGGGATTTTAAACACAGAAGATTGATCATAACGCGCCGTCCGCACTTATGCATGTTAACCCTTTTATTAATGGTATTTTATAGGTGTGTGTTTGATTCTGGTGCTAAGCTATCAGCTTCTTTTGTTAGCTTTAACTGCTAACAGCTAAGAACATGTGCTTGCCTGCTAAAGAATATTTACCCAGAAAGGTTGTTAGTTTTCAATCCTGTAAATAATATTTCCCTAAACATTATTTTACTAAACTTGATAACTAAGTAAACACCATTAAGCCCCATTTCTCCAGAAAGATTTGGCTCTTTTCCAAAATATTTCCTTAAATATTTTACCATTTCCTTAATAATATTTCTTTAAATATTATTTTAATAAATAAAGGCAGTTAATTAGACACCGTTGAGAAATGGTCATCCAGAAAGTTGGTTTTATTCAGCAAATCATTCTTTAAAATATTATTTTATTAAAATAATATTTTATCTGATCTTGCATTGTGAATGGTTGTCTAAACGCTTGCTGATTATTGCCTAAGTTAGTTCCAAGACTAACTTAACTTCATTTCCAGATTCTTCAAGATAATCCTTGGTTCTCAAATATAAACATTGCATGGTAATGTTGCATCACTCTTTTTGGTCATGGTTTTCAATCATCTTTGATCAACTTGTTTATATTGTGCATAGCCCATTAGTCTCCCCTATTCTTTAATTCTGCTTGGTAGTTTAGTTGGATTGTTTTAGCATAGTGAAGAGTTTGTTGATTGAAATATGTTTGACTTTGAGTTCACTTATTTTTGTTGATAAATTCTTGTATTTTAAGAAACTGTGTGAATTCATTCCATGTGTGTGCAGAGATAATGCTGTTCAATAATGTCAGAGCTTGGCTCATCCCTTTTCGATTTTGTTCTAATACCACCGTCTTACTGGGCTGGTATTCACAGGACAACCCTTAACAAAATATTATTTGATTAAATATTAAGGTATTAATTTTAAATATTAAATAATATATTCAGATTCATAGTCACAACAGCTATTTCTACTAATTTATCAGATTTCAGCTGATATGCTGCTGTCAACCTTAGCCACTTTCTGCCAGCTTTCAACAGGAGTTTAGCATTTCTGTTTTCTTCTAATTCATTAAATTTCAGCAGATTGTCTGCATTTTCAGCTTGTTTATGTCAGCTTTCAGCAAAAAAATTCAGCTTACAGCATTCACACTGCATTTTCACAGGAAATGCAAATTTTTCTAGTCTTAATTTTGTGTTTTGTATAATAATTTTTGCCCATAGAAAATTTAGTGTGATAAATGTTAAACAATTTATATCAAAGTAATAGTAAACAAGAAATAAGTTTAATGTCTTACAAAATGAATGTCATTGTGATATTTTTCTTTGTTATTTAAAAAAGAACTGAAGTAATGTTTCATCAGTTATCAATATGCTTTTGTCATTTTCTCTTGATTTCCTCTATTAACAATTGATTTTATGCTATCTCTGTTTAACAAATAAAATCAAAGTAATAAATGGAAAGACCAAATTCCCTATGATTTACTGTTACAAGTACAGATAATCAAGACATATTTCCGCTTTCAAACCATTAGTGAGGTTAATGGGAAAATAGTGAGCTGTGCTGCTGCTCCGTCCCCGGTGATGAAAGTAGACATCTGTGGAGTTGTGTTTATGTTAGCCCAGAAAATGTGAGATGAATGAAAAGAAAGGTCAGTTCTCAAGACCACCAGAGTGAAAACAAAATGCAGTTTTAAAATGATGATTCCATTTAGTAAGGGGAAATGTTATCCAAACCACCCTAGACCTATGTAAAAATATTATTCTCCCTTAATAAATCATAAATTAATTGTAATTAACGTATTGGTTTAGTTTCAATAGCCAAGCCTGATTACTACCATTAGATCTGCAGAATCAAGTTATTACTTTACAAAAACCTGACTGACAGGCTAAAACATCTCAAAAGCAACATATCTTGCCCCAGTCTCAAGAAATTCAGGAACAAATGAGAAACAAAGTTAATAACATCTTTCAGTCTGGAAAGACAAACAAAGCTATTTCTAAGGTTTTGGGACTCCAGCTAACCACACTGAGAGACATTATCCACAAATGGAAAAAACAAAGAACAATGGTGGGCCTTCCCAATTAATTCAGGAGCGGATAGAAAACTCATCCAGGACATCACAAAAGACCCCAAAACAACTTGCTGCTGCTTTGCTGCTTGGTGACCTTTTCAACTTGCAATTGATGGATCCATTAATTCTGCTCTCTACCAGAAAGGTACAGAGCAGAAAACACCAAAGGAGAACGTTTGGTGATCAGAACGTAAGCTGAAGCACAATTAGGTTTCGCAGCAGGACAATGATCCAAAGCAAAGCAACAATTCATCCTTTGAATGGCTAAAAATATTTGTTTTGGAGTGGCCAAGTGGCCTAAATCTGAGATGCTGTGGCATGACCTTAGAAAAGCGGTTCACACTGTTTAAAAATGCTTTATTGTGGCTTAATTAAAACAATTCTGCAAAGAAATGGTGGCCAACATTCCTCCGTGTTGTTTTAAAAGACCTATTGCCACTTATTGCAAATGCTTCATGGCAGCTATTGAAGCCAATAGTGGGGTAACCATTTATTAAGTTTATAAGGCAATATCAATTTCACATCGGGTCAGGTTGGTTTGGATAGCTTTTTTCCTTAATAGATGAAATCATCAAATGAGAAATGCTTTCTGCATTTACTCAGGTTTGATATATGGCCCGAAACATTTATGTTAGCAAAAAAAACAAAAACAGAAGAAACCTGTAAGAGGAAAATACGTTTTTATGGCACAGTACATTTCACACATTTATTTACCATCAAGCACAGAAAATGAGCAAAGCTTTCAAGGTTTCTTTTAATTCTAACCAAATTGTTGAGTTTAATAGATTAAAGGACCTGAATAAAGTTGGACAGCATCCCTCCTCTAAGTCTTGTTCAGTCAGTTGAGAAGTGGGCATTTTTCAGATGTAGAACAAGATTTCATATCCATTCTTTTGGTATAAATTGGCTGACTGAACAGCCCCTGACTTTATTAGAAGTAGAAAATATAATGTGTTTAGATCAACCAGATCTTTGTCCTTATTAACCTGATTTCTTTGAGAAACTAAAGGAGATCTTGTTGCTGTTCTGGACCTATAATCGTGCTAGAACTAGGTGAATGCTTCAAGCGGTGTGTGAGTGTTATCATGGACAACATCTGAGGAAGAGCAGAGACATCAGTACGGCCTCCACACAGTTTTGATATTGCATAAAGGAAGAGCGTAAATGAATGCAACTTATGTGATTTCCTTTGTGTTCACCAGCTTACATCAGCCAACCATGATGCAACATCACAAACTAGAAGAAGATCACAACAGATATTACAATATTGCAGACCAGCACTTTCAACATGAACTTTGTGTGAGCATTATGTGACATTTATATGATGTCAGGAGAGTTTTGGCTTCTTCAAATTCATGGCCAGGAGCCCAAGACTCCCTGGGTATTTGATCAGATGTTCAGTGCCAGCTTCTCTTACTTATGGTTAAATCTGTAAATGAAGGGATGTTTTATGTGAATGTATGACTGTGAGAATCAAAACAAATGTGTATAACATAATTTCTAATTATTTTTAAATGTAAAAAAAAAAAACATTTTACAGACTCAAATGCTTTATTTTAATGCCCCAAATGGACCTGAAATTTAGCCTATTTTATTTATTTAGTTTATTTTATTTTAGTCCGTGAGGCAGACACCCTGTCTACTTTTAAGACTACGCTTAAATCTTTTCGTTTTGATAAAGCTTGTAGTTAGAGTGGGTTCGGTTTTCCTGAGCTATCTCTGTAGTTATACAGTACCAGATTGGTTTGGATAGCTTTATTTTCCCTTAATAGAATAAATCATCCTTTGAAAAAGGGTATCTCTGTTATCTTTATTAACGTTATTTAAATTACAATTAAAAAACAAATCTGTAGGTTTAAATATTTTCTCACAGTAGATTTGTTGTACAGATTAATTTTTTTTTTGCTTTTATGTATTTTTTAAGTTCAGTAACACAGGCAAAGTTGTGTGACAATTAGCACTGACTGCTGTTAGTCCATGCAAGGAGAGAGCAAAGAAAAGGCCCACTGACCACAATTCCTCTGTGGACTTGGATGTGGCATTGCATCTGGAATTTCACCCTGTGTAAGTGAGAAATTATGGATTCAAGTTATTCTCCTGGGCTCAAGGCTATTAACCTAGCAGTTGGGAAAAAAAATGAAAGCTGTTTCTTCACAGGAATCAGATACATCTGGAGGCCTAGGTAAATCCAGAGGAATCTTCTCTTCATTTGGTTGACAAGAAGCCTCCTTCTGTCTACAAATGTTGCAACTGTAAAGCGAACATTAGACATTAGAGTTAGAGACTATCATGTTCCCACTTTGCTTTGGAAATATCAAATCCAAAGAAATGCTAATAGGAGTATATAGACAGTTTTGTCTGTCACCCTTTTCGTTGTCCGATGAGCTAACCCCTCCCACCTACTTCCCCATGTCTAAAGGGATTGCTCAATCCAGCTCTCCATACAACGGGTCCGGACTTCCCCAAACCTGAAAGTTCTTACTAAGCAGGTTTAATGAAAGTTCTGTTTCAGCTGGTGTTGGGAAATGACTCGCCTAGCCTCTGACAGCCTTCATCCAAAAGTCTCGCCCTTCTTCAACTGTAGGTCTGGACGATTGAGTAGCCTCTCGCAGTCATCCACACCTTCGACAGTCACTTTTGTTCACGGCTGCTCATTCCCTAATTTACAACTGGCACTTGGTATATGAGCTAGGTTAATTTTAGTAGCTCAGCATGAGTCCCAAGGGCGCTGTTTTAACAAACTTGTCTAAGGCAACCTATAAAAACCTCCTAAAATATCTTAGAACCAGGCAACAAGACTTTTTACCACCAATGAAAAACCAACAATACGGTGACTCAAATAATTGAATGTCGACGATTTAACTAGAATTTATATGCTTTCTTTAATTAGTAATGCTTTTGCAGGGGTCAGTAACAGCTTAAATTCGGCAACACAAAATAATTTCAATAATAGAAAGATTCTTCTGGTAACAAGTGGTTTCTTGAAGGGAATACGACTTAATCTTCAGTTTTCTTCCTTTAAGTGGCAGGCACTGATGCTCCAGGCTTCAATGGTTAAACAGGATCTTTGTTGTTATTTGTCTCCGAAGACAGTAGTTTCCAGAGGCTGAAGAGTTGAAGGAAACCCGGAGACATAAATGAAGTTGATTCAGGACTTCCAGAAGCCTGAAACTTAGAGCAATCAGCTGTTCACCGATTAAGTTCACTTCTGTTGTCTGGATAGAAAGGCTTTAGATGAAATCAGATTCTTAATTTTGAGGCACATTCCTTTCTGGGCTCACGGGTTGCTCCTCTTTCTTAATGCAGTCGATCAGTTGGGCTGTGTCTCTGTTCCTTTTCCATCCAAGCTTATTTTCTCCGTCCAAACTTGTTCGCTGGTCTTCTGCGAGGAAACAACCCTGTTTCTGCTCTCATCATTGTTTTTATAACGCTTGATGCTTGCACCGGTCAGGCCCTTATTAGGCTTCTTAGTTATTGCGCAACCTTTTCAGCTCAGCTTCTTGATTATTGCTCAATACTTTAGTCATGGTCATTGTGACCCACTGATTCTGCTTCTCAGCCTTGGAGATGCCAATAATAGCCACGCTGGTCTGTAGTCGCATCCTCCCGTTGCTGTCAGCATGCAACTGGCTCTCGTCACTCCTAGTCATCCTACAGTTCTTTCCCTAATCTGCTCAGTTTTAAACTTTACACAGTATTACACATTTCATTCTTCAGCTTTCAGCATTCACTTTAAAACACCGTTGCAAAACCATCACTTCATTCTTTTTATTCAAGCTTTACAAATGATTAATGTTATATTTATTTCATATATAGCTGATTGAGAATGTCAAACCTTAATGTTTTTTCCCTCTAATTCTCAGTTCTTAACCACATTTCTATCATACATCTTTTAACTTGTTAATCAAAGACTACTAATTTTATTCAATACATGGGAAAGAATATAAAATCATCATACATCATTTCTTTGGATATACTTGTTTATACTTCTGCAAAAGATAAGACAGATAACATGTGACAGATAATATGTGGCTCCACACAGGCCTCTCCAGTCTCTCAGCTCCAGAATATGAGAACATGCTTGTTTCACTTCCCACTGCTTCAACTGTGTGTTTTAATAATTATTGCATGGATTACACATAAGGATTTAAGGATATTTATCGTAACCTTTATGGAGTTAACTGTGAGCAGTTACTAAATGTTGCATGGATTACATGGAAAGATCTCACCTTATTTTGACAACCCCTTCTTGAGATCAGACTGTATCCATGCCTAAAGTCCAAAAAGTCAGAGAAAATCAAGGTCTGTATCATAAACACACAAGGAGAGGACCTCATCTTCCAAGTAGTCGGAGTAATGTGGTGATCAAGGCACCGGCGGCGGGGACCAGACGTCGAGAACCTCAAACTCGTCGATGAGGTCGGGATGCATCAAAAGGGGAGATGACACAAGCTCCTTCCGGAGGACAGGTGGTGAGGGAGACCCATCAGCGACGGATTCCCCTTGCCTATCATTTGAGGCGGTGTCAACAGGGCTATGGATAGGCGAGAGGAGTGGGGGTAAGGGCAAAGGGGGGGAGAAGGGTTGAGGAGGGATCATCGACATCACCTCGGCCAGACAACCAGCAGACAGCTGTGGAGGACCCGTCTCCTCACGCATGGAGTCACCTGTTGGAGAATTCTGGGAGACTAGCTCCTTCAGCGAGACCGGCTGGTGTTGCTCTTCATCATCATCTCCAGAAGTTTGACAGGTGATGCTCTTGGTGGTGACAGAGGTTTGAGTGCTGCTCTCTGCAGTAGTGGTTGACACCTGGCATCCCTGGACCTCGGTGCCCCGAGGAGGCGAATCAGGAGAGCCATGGGCGCCAATAGCAACAACCCTCCCGTCGAGTAGATGGAGGGTGGGCAACCAGAATCCATCTTTAGGATCTCTCCAGATGTAACTGATGATGAGGAGATACATTCCCCCTTGCTGTGTCTTTATCCTAAAAGTGTGTGCAGCAGCCCCGAAGGCCGATGTCCAGGTCACCTTGTATCTTGTCTGAAGATTTCGGCTCATGGTCATGGAGATATGGGGAAGATCTCCAAGACCCTCAATGCAGAAAACACTTGTCACTGTAGCATAGTTGACAGCGATAGAGAGACAGTGGTGACACCAGTGCGCCTCAGGCGTGACCCAGAGGTATCTGAGCACTGAGGCTGAAATTCCACATCTGGAACAGGAGACTATGTCCTGGAGAGATATATTGGAGGCCTGTAAGTGTTTTTTTCAGGAACATAATGTGAACCCTGGATTATCACCTCCAGGGTTAAAAACTAAACAAAGAGATTAACTAATTATAGAAGCATGCGTTCTAGAGGGCGAAAATCAGACTGTAGTGCCAGACTACTTCTGTGTTCCGTCTCTGGGGGGCCAGCCAAGGGGAGCGAAAAGGTGGAGGTTGAGTGTCACTCGACAAGTCATCGGGGGAAGCAGCTGAGTAATGGAGGAAAGCTGCATAGGTCATAAGCCAAGCCATAATGGCTAGATCAGAAGTGAGTTGCAGCCAATAAAGGAGAGAGAGTACTCCCCATCCTAAGCTCCAAGCCCCCAAGCTAGCCAATTTTGCGAGCCAAATCCATTTGCCTTGTTCTTTGAGAGAGAGAGTTAATTGCCCTAAATAGGCGATGACGCCAAAAGCTAAGAGTGCCTCCATTATTGCAGTAACTTTCTTAGCAGGTGCATGACGGGTGGCATGGGGTCCGCTCAGCAGTATCTCAAGCACTAAAGCAATGTTGTCGATACAAAGCCACAGCACTACCATCAGGCTTCTCTTCCAGTCAACACTTTCTTTGGGAGTGTCGGGCAAGTCCTCCAAGGGGAGGTCTGGATTTGCAACAACTTCTAATATTAACTGTCCCCAGGTTGTCAATTCCCAGGGCCCAAACCATCCACTTGGGTACGCCTGTTGTTCTTCATTGTCAGTTTGTTCCAGTGCAGTGCCGACACCCTCTGGACCCTGGTCTCTATACACTTGGAACACCAGGGGATACTGTGTGGTGGTTAAAGGTGGGTGGCTTACCTGGCCAGAGGCTGGATCATATGGCCAGGACTCCCTGACTGATGCTGTCAGCAGATCTGTTGGTCCCCCATCCAGGCCATCATTCAGGTGACCCCATCCTTCGGTTCAACATAACCCTTCATAAAGTGGAGGAGCTGATGGTTGAGCTATTAATACCACACTGTCTTGGTCCTGGGTGGCCTGTCTATACGGTGCAGGCCTTCCTTCAGCAGGATGCAGTTTAAAGGATCTGAGTGGATCATAAAATAGCTTTACTTGCCACCCTTCTGCCTGAACCACCTGCTTCAGCCTTCCTGATCTTGTCTGGGCTCCACATGAGTCACAGTACTTAAGAAATGAACCGTCCCACAGGCAGGTACATTCCCTTGGTTTTTCTTCACGCAGATCCCACTGGGTCACAAAAACCACTGTGGGGAGAGTGGTGATTCGGCATGCCCCACAAATGAAGATGTCTGTTAACTTGACGGGCCTGTATGGCAGTTTGTCTAACTCATCGCCACCTGTGTTATGATGTAGTGGTTTCTCTTGTCCTGGTCCTTCCCAGCAGACTTTGGGTTGACTTGCGCCCAAGCAGATTGCGCAACAGTTCTTGACCTCTTTCCACCACAGCATTTCATCTTCTGTTGACAGGAATCCTTTTTTAGCAAGTTCCAATTTCTTCAAGGCTCTTCCTGCCCAAAGCCCTGAAGTGGTTCTTCGAATGGCAACCACCCCATATACAGTGGCCAGTCTGATGTAGGGTGGCATGGTGCTTGGTTCACTGGCCTTCTCTCCGGTTTCTGGTTATCCTTAGCTGAGAATTGGTTTGAGCTGTTCAACTCCTTGGATCCCTCTCTTCTGTAACAACACTGTGTTACGATCTAATACTTGTTTCACAATGTCAGTGGTGTCGTACTTGGGTTTCACTGCTGTCGACACAGGGTGATCTCGTGCTCTCACCCACACTCGTTATCCCTCATGGAATGGCACCTTATGCGTTGGCTTCCCGGTTTTCTCATTGGAGCTCCGCCCCACTTCTTGTGAAGAAAACGGTCGTTGGTTGAGTTCTGCCGCAGGGGAGGGCCTACTGACTCGAAGTCTGTCATTCAGTGCTTGCCCTATTTCTACAGCTTTGGTGCTCCAGTCACGAGAATTAGCATTTTTGCTATCCAGTTTTTCACCAGACCTATGGTGCGTTCCACCACTCCATTTGCTTGGGGAGTGTATGGTGGAGAGTAAACTCTCATTACTCCATGTCTCTGGCACCAGTGGTCAACCTGTGCGTTGCGAAAATGAGTCCCATTGTCTGTTCGCAGTTCCTTAGGCACCCCAAGGGAACTACAGACTTGCTCCAGCATGGCAATGACACTTCTGCCGTTGGCTCTCCTTGCTGCTCTTACAGTTACATACCCTGACATTGAGTCTACTAGCACCAGGAGGTATTTCCCACCTTTCTTCCCTGTTATCCCTATGGGGCCCGTGACATCCATGCACACTGAGCCCCAGGGGATGGTGCTCTTGATGGTCAGACCTTCCAGCCTCTGTCCACGGCGTCCTGCATTGTATTGACCACATACTTCACAGTCCCGTAGTACGCAACGGATGTGTTTCATAGGGATCCAGAGGTCCTGCTCTTCCAATTCTTTATGGGAAGGCAGCACGCCTGCATGTCCTAAGGCCTCATGCACACTCCGTACCACCTCATCCATGTAGTCTTCAGGGACCGCCCGTCCTTGGGGTGTTCTGTCCCACTTCTCGATCCCGACAAAGACAACTTTTCTCTGTTGAACATAGCGATCCACCTCATCGTTTCCACGCGAGTGAGCCCCTTCTCGGGTATGAGCCTTCTGGTGCTCCACTTCAAGTTCCAGGCTCATTCTCAACTCGGCGATTTTCTTCCACAGGTCATGATGGGCCACTAACTTTCCTTTGGCGCTTTCAAATCCATTCTCTTCCCAAATGGATAAGTCTTCGTTCAAGGCTTGTGCACAGTAGTGGCTGTCTGTGATTATCTTTGCTCTCTTGATTCTTCTCTTTATCAACTCCAACATTCCTTCCAGCACTGCTGTCACTTCTCCCATCTGTGCACTACCGGGCGTTTTACCTTTTTGGCGGCACCTCTCTTGACCTTGCTGTTTGAGAATAAACCCCCAGTAGGCCATCTGATCCAGTCCTTTCTTTGACCCATCAGTGTATAGAACCCACTCACGCCTTTCTGTCACAGACGGCTCTAAAGGTGTTTTCTTGTTGGCTGGTTGTGCTGGGCCAATCTCAAGGTCGGGGTCTAGCAGGATGTCTTCCTATCTTCCCCACCTTGTAGTGGTTGCTTTTGTGCTTTCCACCGTCCCTTTTCTGAGATACTTGTGGACTTGGCTCTGAGTGATGACTTTAATCTGCTGTCCTTGTGCTAGGTCTTTTAAGGTGCTCCAGTATCTAGCAAGCACTGCCAACTCTTTTTCTTCTTGGGGGAATTTCTTCTCTACAGATGACAAAGTGTAACTCCACAATGTTACTAACCCCCCATTTTCATTGCTTACTTTCAGCATGGAGTCCTCATCTTCACAGCTGATCTCTGCCACCAACTTTTCAGTCAAGCTCCTCGGTTCCAACCTCACGGCTTCTTGGATTGCTCTTTTGAGCTTATCCAGGTCGTTCTGGTTTGATGCAGTCCATGTCCAGTTTTTGTTTGTCATTTTCTCTTCTCCTTCTCGCTTCTTTAGGCAGGCATATAATGGCTTAGCATATCTTTGATAATTAGGAACATGATCTCTCACATAATTGCAGAGTCCCAAAATCTTTTGTAGATCATTTTCAGATTCAGGTGGCTTGATTTGTGCCAGCTTCTCTCGATATCCGTCTGAGAGTCCCAAATCTGTTGTCACTTGGAACCCTAGGTAGGTCACCTGAAGCTGTCCAAACTGGCATTTCTTGAGATTCAGCTTCAAACATGCTGCTGTGATTCTCTCCATCACTGTTTGCAGTCTCTCTAGGTGCTCCTCTTTGGTGTCGTCTGCGATGAACACATCATCTATGTACACTGTTGCTCCTAGGTCACCCAAAACGTCCATCACAGCTGACTGGAACACATTAGGGGAGTTCTTGTACCCCTGAGGTAACCATTGCCACACATAACTCTTGCCTTTGTGTGTAAATGCTGTCTTGCCTTGTGATTGCTTTGCGAGTCTAAGGGAGAAAAATCCATTTGCTAAGTCAATGCAGGATTTATATTTCTTGACTCTTAGCGTCTTCAATGCTCCTTGGGGATTGATTAGGCTGGCTCGGTTTGCTATGGTTCTTCGATTGAGGGCCTTGAAGTTGATTACTGGCCTCCAACCTCCTCCTGCTGACTCTGGTTTCTTTACTGCTTGAATGGGACTGTTAGTGATGGGATTTAGCTCTTCTCTGATGATTCCTAGAGCGCTCAATTCTTTTACTATTTTATCCATTTCTTCAACAGCACCCGGCTTTAGCGGGTACTGTCAAACAGGTGGATGCACTCCCCCTTCTATGAGGTGTACATACTTCGGTCCCAGGTCTCCACAGTCGTTCTTGAACCGGGCCACATTAGCTGAGGGGATGATCTTCCGTAACTTCTCTTTCCCAGCCGGGGAGAAGTCGCTTTCTTTCAGCTTCTATTCAGTTACTTCTGGCACATCCACTGCTTTGTACCACTCTTGAGCCCTGGTTCCACTCTGAGTCGATCCTACTTTTACTAAGCTTGACCGTAGCTGGCTCAGCCTTTGAGATAGAGAGCTGCGCTTTCCCCATGGTTTGTTGAGTTATTTCAAATCTGTGACGTGATGAGGTTGTATGGACCCTTCACCCAAATGATTCCTTGCCAAGTTCCATACGGCATCTCTTTTACAGTCCCGTGGGCAAATTGGACCGTAAGGTATCCTGTCATCTTTAGGCCTTTGCGAGTCATGGATACCTCAGCCCCGGTGTCCACTAGATAGGGTTCTTCTCCCACTTCTGTGTAGATTTCGTCCCCCTTCCAGTAGGCATTTTCCAGGGTGACTCGCGGCCGTGCCATCATTACTTGGCAGGCCCTCCGGTCCCTGATCTGCGGGACTCAAAGAGGGCCTTCTTTTCTTCAGAGGACAGTTTGTCGTACTCTTCTCTAGGGAGAAAGGTGTTCTTCTTTTGTGGGCCTTGCGATGCTGGTGGTCCATAAAATCTTCTTTGCGGTTCTTCTCTTCTCTGAAGCGGTGGTCTGTTAGGAGGGTTGGCTGGAGCTTTCACACTGGCCTTAGTTGGTGGTTTGGCCCTTTATCCTGTCTCTTACTTTCTTCTTTCTTCATAAAACTGCTGCTCTAGATCATAAGACATTACTGTTTGATCCATCTGTGGAACTGTTGTACCCTGCATCGGCATTTTGGCAAAAGCTATCTCTCCTCTCCTCCCTTGGGTTACTTCTCGGAGGGCCTTCACATATCTAGCTGGTGAGATTGTTTGCTTAAGCACATGCCACACCGGTGCAAGGCGCTGACCTCCATCGATGCGTAGTCTAGCTCTTCTGATCTGGGAGTCTTCATTATCCATGTCTTCCAACACCAACCTCCTATAATGGCTTTGAGCTGTTCCTTGCTTGGCTAAGGGATGGGCTGTTACATGGCTCAGCCACAACTTTTTAGCTTCGTCACTTTCAATAGCATTGGCAATCATCGGCCACACATCTTTGATGTAATCTTCATTACTTTCTTCTGATCTTTTCTCTCTAACTAAGGTTTTGATCTTTTTGTACTCACGAAAAACATCAGCTTCAGGGCTGGATGCCGTGTGTTGTTCAGACATTTTCCTTATAGATGCCTTGCAGCTGACGTCACACGCTCGCCGAACTCTAGCCGCCGCCATATTGACTACCTTCTTTGGTGCCCCAGTCGTTGAAGATGCCATCCATGTGTTGTGCAGTTGGGTGTGATAATAAGAAAGGTGACCCAAATATTTCTTTTTATCGCTTACCAAAAGAGGAACAACGTCGTCAGAGATGGCTGTCAGCGATCAGGAGGGCTAACTGGATGCCGACTGCAAGTAGCCGTCTGTGCAGTGCACATTTTGTATCATGCGAGTTTCAAAGCCCGTCAGGAGAGCTAGCTCAAGCTACTGCCAACTGGATTTAATGTCTTGACGGAGCTCAGCATTCGGTACTCAACATGGCGGTAGCAAGGTAGCGTGCGTGATGACATCATCCACCTGAAACGCATCTATAGGCTTGCTTGTGGAGCGTGGTGCTGATGGCAGTGGAGGTTCTTCTTCTTCTTCCTCGGCTGACAGCTCATCAACCTGTTTCTCGGTCTCTTGTGCATACTTGTATGTGGCTTTCTCTAGTCTTCTTAACATCACATTATGCACATCTCCAACATAAGCAGATCTGAACTTGCTGGTCAGGGGCTGACAAGTTGCTAGGGTGTGGAAGGATGGCATCATTAGGATGTTGGCCCATTCTCCAACCGTTGCTTTTACCCTGAACTCGACATTGTCTTCCAGGAGGTCAGCCCATACAGCCGGGATGTGATAGTCTCTCTGTCCAGCTTCTGGTATGTACGCTCGACGGCCATCATTTGCTTGAACCGGCCCCCATGTCAGGTCTCTGGCAATTCTTTCTGAGAACCGGTAGATGTCAAACACTTCCACTGCTTTCTTTTCCCCTTTTCTCTGTCCTACTTTGAGTGGCTTGTGAGGGGTTGCTGGCTGCACTGGGATTGAAAACAGGCTTTCACTGTCATCACTCTCTGCCCCAGAGGTCTCCTGTTCTGATGGCTCTTCTTCTTCTGAGCCACTGATTTCACTATCTTCTCTTTCTGGGTTCAAGGGCTCCATTTTAAATGGACTCAGGAGCTCCTCTTGGTCTGGACCTTGTCTTATCTTCTTCTTTGCTTTTAAATCTTTTGTTGGAACCGGCTGTTTCATCTAGATCTTCCAGGCTGCAACTAGCAAGGCTACGTTCCACAGCCAGCACGGAGGTTGAAGGGGCAGCTGTGTCCCTCTTTGCTGATTTTGGTCTTTTCTCCAGGCGGGACACTTGGTTGGTCTCACGCTTATGCAGGTAGCGTTTTTCATCAGGGTGTGGTTTGATTTCACTCCCTTGTTTGATTCCTGATATCTCTAATTGAGGAGGATCTTTCGGCTTCTTCTCATCCATTCTTTCTACTAACGCCAGCTCTCTCTTCCTCCGACTCTCATGCTGGCTAAGGGAAGTGACGATGACTATTTCGGTCAGTGAGGCATCTGTCAGCAGATTCTTGACTACATGGTGTGCTGTTGCAACGGCTACTTTTTCTGCCGACTCCCATGGCAGGTTATGCGATCTCAGTCCATCTAGGCATATTGTTACCCTTCTGAGGCCGTGGTTGATGGCAGCATTCAGTCCTTCTTCCAGGGCTACCCACATTTTCTCTCTGTACTCTTTCAAGTTTTCTCCCTTTTTTTAAGCGGCAATGGGAGAGTGGATTACAGCATAATAAGCGAGGTCGGCCCCACTAGTCAGATGCACTTTGGTTGCTTTGTTCTGGCTCACTTGTTTCCTCAGCTCTCGAACCTCTTGTTTGTAATCTTCCCCTGCCTGGGCTCTTAACCTCTTTCTGAATTTGGTATTATGGATCTTGAAGTTATCATTTGTGAAAACTAACAATCCGTCTCCCTCTGTGTCCCAGGGGTCTCTGATAACTTGGTAGAGTCGAGTCCCGTTTTGCAGGGAAATTCGTCTTGCATCTGTGGGCATCGGCTCCAGGACTTTCCTCATCATGACTCTGTCTGACTTCTGACAAACCTTTCTTGGCTCTTTTCCTTCAAAATCCATCTTTCTTGTCATTTTGGGTTGGTTACTGGCACTGTTTTCTTTGGCTTCTTGTACATACTGGAAGGTAAGGTCTCTTACTTTACTTTGTGTGGGGTCATGTTCCCTGTGGCTTGAGGTGTTGGCCATACGTTGGAGGCTTCCCTTATGGCGCTCGAGGGCTGCTGATAAGTGGGCTCTCTCCCTGGCAGTCTCTTGCAGTTCTTGTCTGGCCAGAGCAATCTGTTGAAGTAGGTCATCCTTCGGCTTTGTGATGAATGGGGTAATAGTTGGTCCTTGGCTGGGTTCAGCTTTTCTTTGGTGTTGCTCTTGTTCTGACTCGATGCCCTCTTCTTCACTCTTTGTTTCTTCAGTTAAATCATAAGTTGGTATCTCTAAGTGAGCTCTGTGGTCTTTTCTTGGATCCAGTCCGCTAGACTCACTACACTCTTCAAATAGACTCACTTTGTCGCCATCTTGGATGGCTCGGAGCCTTTCTTTGAAGTGGCTCATCTTTCTGATCTCCTTTTCATACTCTTTCAAGCCTGCCGTGGCTCTGGTGTCGGGGTTTGTAGGGTACCCCGTTTGGTTCAGAGTCACTACACTCCTCAAGCAAACTCTCTTTGTCGTCATCTTGGATGGCTCGGAGCTTTTCTTTGAACTGGCTCATCCTTCTGATCTCCGTTTTATACTCTTTTAACCTTGCCGTGGCTCTGGTGTTGGGGCTGGTGAGGTACCCATTTAGTCCAGACTCACTAGAAACCATCTTTACGATCGGGTCATATTTTTCGGATGGACTGTACAGTGACATCAGTTTCCCCAGTCCCCATAGTTCAATGAACCCTGTCCACCACCGTAACCATCGACCAATTTCTTCCTTCCTGTGGACTGCCTTGGGGCATGGCACCACGACAAGTCTATATCCATATTTGATCTCTGAACAATAAAATACGTAATCTCTTTAGTGGTGATCTGTTAGCTCACTCTCTAGTGCTTCTTTCGATTGCTCTTTGTTGAAAATGAAGAACATTTTCTTTACCGATGAAACCCATGTTGAACATCCGTCCCCACCTAACAGCACCTCGGTAGGTATGCGGTGTAACTCTAACTGTGTTGATGTCGGTTGTTCTGTTGACGGGAGTGGTCCTTCAGCTACCCGCTCCATCCATTCCTGCGTTTCACTCTCTTCGTCCATCATTATGTCTTTGTCGTCTCGAGTTGTCCGTCTCCAAAGCCTCTTGAGGATCCTTCGAGTAGGGATGGATTAAGATTATTTGGCTACTAACTTTACTGTCTGGGTTTGGTCATTCTACCCTCAATAAAGCCCTATCCTCACCTGCACGCTTATGCAGTTACTGTGAGGGTTGTGACTGACGGCCTTATCAGTCACAGACAACCTTACTCCCTTTCAGGCTGCCGGTCCGGGGTACTCAGGCAGACACGTCTCTCTGCTGAGCATCCTTCTTCTGGGGCCCCTTTATCTCTGTCAGGGTCCCTGTTCGGGCGCCACCTTTCATTGTCCGGTGAGCTAACCCCTCCCTCCTACTTACCCATGTCTAAAGGGATTGCTCAATCCAGCTCTCCATCCAACGGGTCCAGTCTTCCCCAAACCTGAAAGGTCTTACTAAGCAGGTTTACTGAAAGTTCTGTTTAAGCTGGTGTCGGGAAATGACTTGCCTAGCCTCTGACAGCCTTCATCGAAAAGTCTCGCCCTTCTTCAACTGGAGGTCCGGGCCACCGAGTAGCCTCTCGCAGTCATCCACACCTTCGACAGTCACTTTTGTTCACGGCTGCTCATTCCCTAATTTACAACTGGCTCTTGGTATATGGGCTAGGTCAATTTTAGTAGCTCAGCATGAGCCCCAAGGGCGCTGTTTTAACAAACTTGACTAAGGCAACCTATAAAAACCTCCTAAAATATCTTAGAACCAGGCAACAAGACTTTTTACCACCAATGAAAAACCAACAATACGGTGACTCAAATAACTGAATGTCCACGATTTAACTAGAATTTTATATGCTTTCTTTAATTAGTAATGCTTTTGCAGGGGTCAGTAACAGCTTAAATTCGGCAACACAAAATAATTTCAATAATAGAAATGAATCAATCAACTCAACCTGTCTTTCCCTGATGCTGAAACTAGTGGGTTTGAAGAGGCTTTGAAGACGGAGGCTCATCCATGCACCTGATGGAGAAGATTCTTCTGGTAACGAGTGGTTTCTTGAAGGGAATACGACTTAATCTTCAGTTTTCTTCCTTTAAGTGGCAGGCACTGATGCTCCAGACTTCAATGGTTAAACAGGATCTTTGTTGTTATATATCTCCGAAGACAGTAGTTTCCAGAGGCTGAAGAGTTGAAGAAAACCCGGAGACATAAATGAGGTTGATTCAGGACTTCCAGAAGCCTGAAACTTAGAGCAATCAGCAGTTCACCAATCAAGTTAACTTCTGTTGTCTGGATAGAAAGGCTTTAGATAAAATCAGATTCTCAATTTTGAGGCACAGTCCTTTCTGGGCTCACGGGTTGCTCCTCTTTTTTAATGCAGTCGATCAGTGGGGCTGTGTCTCTGTTCCTTTTCCATCCAAGCTTATTTTCTCCATCCGAACTTGTTCGCTGGTCTTCTGCGAGGAAACAACCCCGTTTCTGCTCTCATTATTGTTTTTATAGCGCTTAATGCTTGCACCGGTCATCCACACCTTCGACAGTTATTGCGCAGTTATTGTTATTGCGCAACCTTTTCAGCTCAGCTTCTTGATTATTGCTCAATACTTTAGTCATGGTCATTGTGACCCACTGATTTTGCTTCTCAGCCTTGGAGATGCCAATAATAGCCACGCTGGTCTGTAGTCGCATCCTCCCGTTGCTGTCAGCATGCAGCTGGCTCTCATCACTCCTAGTCATCCTACAGTTCTTTCCCTAATCTGCTCAGTTTTAAACTTTACACAGTATTTCATTCTTCAGCTTTCAGCATTCACTTTAAAACACCGTTGCAAAACCATCACTTCATTCTTTTTATTCATGCTTTACAAATGATTAATGTTATATTTATTTCATATATAGCTGATTGAGAATGTCAAACCTTAATGTTTTTTGCCTCTAATTCTCAGTTCTTAACCACATTTCTATCATACATCTTTTAACTTGTTAATCAAAGACTACTAATTTTATTCAATACATGTGAAAGAATATAAAATCATCATACATCATTTCTTTGGATATACTTGTTTATACTTCTGCAAAAGATAAGACAGATAACATGTGGCAGATAATATGTGGCTCCACACAGGCCTCTCCAGTCTCTCAGCTCCAGAATATGAGAACATGCTTGTTTCACTTCCCACTGCTTCAACTGTGTGTTTTAATAATTATTGCATGGATTACACATAAGGATATAAGGATATTTATCGTAACCTTTATGGAGTTAACTGTGAGCAGTTACTAAATGTTGCATGGTTTACACATAAGGATATAAGGATATTTATTGTAACCTTTATGGAGTTAACTGTGAGCAGTTACTAAATGTTGCATGGATTACATGGAAAGATCTCACCTTATTTTGACACCCTTCACTAAGAGTAGATTAAATTAAATTAATTAACATTTATGTAATTCTAATGTTGTTCCCTTATCAATTAACACATTAGATTCACTCCTCTGATTTAAGTTTTTTTTTTTTTTATCATTACAGCTACACAAATGAAAAAACAGATATAAAGTTTTCAAAATTGTTGAAAAGGATTCTGATTTAATAGAAACCTTTTAAAGTTCAGGGTGTTAAGTGGAAAAATCACACATCTTCTCCAAAAGATGTCTGCTTTACAGTATATCTGGTGTTGGGACCCCAGCCAGGGGTTACAACATTAAAGGCCAGTAAGAACTTTTCGGGAACTTTCAAAATACATCGCATTAACCTACTTCCAGCACAGCCAGTAACAGAAACAAGAGGGGAGTAACAGCAGACTTCCCGTGACGTCACTGTTTGAATAAAAACCCGCTTTTGCAACAAACTGCCCTCTCCCACGCAGGTCCCCAGCGCGCTAATGTCTCTTTGCTGGCAAACAGACATAACTCTTCAAACTGGATCCAAGAGTGTCATACAATCACGCGATCATATGCACTAAGTTAAGTAGGAATGAGTTGATGTTTGTGTATCCAGTATTCATTCATGAAAGGGGTAATTAAGCTACAAGCGCGGCTTGACTTTTATTTCTGAGGTATACAGAAGCAAACTGTGTTCCAGAGAATTCCCAGCAGAGACCCTGTCTCCACAACGCTGAGGGGAGCAGTTTTTCCCGGTCTGAAGGAAGGACAACGGAACCGCATCACCTTGGTTACAGCAGTAACATGCAGTTCAGCTGGCCTGGCAGAACGAGCTGCCCCACCCCACATCTACAGAGGTTAGCTGCAAGTTAACCCTTTGTTCACTGTGGATGCTTTCCTCAACTTCGTTACCCTGGACAGCTTCTAAGCACATAAGAGGTTGTGTTTGGGCAGAGAAGGTTAGTTTAGAATGAAATAATCTAAACAATGTTTGTTTTATGATGTTTGGTTTTGTTGTGTTGAAAACGCAGCTATCTTAGTGCTAGCAAATTAGCTGCTCAGTGCATGTGCTCAGTTTATGTGTTCTGTGTTTGTGTTTTTAAAGTTAAGACAAACTTTATTTAAAGGGTGATTTTAAACACAGAAGATCGGCCATAACGTGCCGTCCACGTTTATGCATTTCAACCCTTTTATTAGTGGTATTTTAAAGGTATGTGTTTGATTCTGATGACAAATTACAAGCTTCTTTTGTTAGCTCCAACCGCTAACAGCTAAGAACACGTGCTTGCCTACTTTGAGTCAGCTGAAGATCATTTACCCAAAAAGGTTTAGTTTTAATCTAGGAAATACTATTTCCCTAAATGTTGTTTTACTAAACTTGATAACTAATTAAACACCATTAAGACCCATTTATCCAGAAAAATTTGGTTCTTATTCAAAATAATATTTCCTTAAATATCATTTTACTATTTCCTTAATAATATTTCTTTAAATATTATTTTAATAAATAAAGGCAGCTAATTAAACACCATTGAGAACTGGTCATCTAGAAGGTTGGTTTTATTCGGCAGATCATTCTTTAATATTTCTGATCTTGCATTGTGAATGGTTGTTTGAAGGTATACCAATTATTGCCTTAGTTGGTTCTAAGACTAACTTAACTTTATTTCCAGATTCTTCAAGATAATCCTTGGTTCTCAAACATAAACATTGTATGGTAATATTGCATCACTCTTTCGGTCATGGATTTCAACCATCTTTGATGAACTTGTTTATATTGTACATAGCCCATTAGTCTTCCCTATTCTTTCATTTTGCTTGGTAGTTTAGTTGGATTGCTTTAGCATAGTACAGAGTTTGTTGATTGAAATATGTTTAACCTTGAGTTGACTTATTTTTGTTAATAAATTCTTGTATTTAAGAAACTGTGTGAATTCATTCTGTGTGTGAGTTTTGCTGTTCAATAATGCCAGAGCTTGGCTCATCCCTTTCTATATTGTCCTAATAACATCGCCTTATTGGGCTGGTATTCACGGGACAACCCTTAACAGACCGAAATATTATTTAATAAAATATTAAGGTATTAATATTTAATATTAAATAATATATTCAGATTCATAATCACAACATTGGAAAACATTTATATGCACCTTGAATTCCATAAACAGAGATAATGCCTTAAAGCAGGGAAAAAATAATATAAGATGATATAAACAGACCACCATTTTCTCTCTGTAAATATATATTTTTAATGGTCAGTCTTCCTTTAATCTTCAGATTCTTTTGTGAGGAGCACCTGGTTTTGGCCAGTTTGTGGTAAAATTATGTTCTTTTCTCTTCCAGATCCAGCCCCATCAGGTCTCAGTGGAACATTCAGTAGATAAAAAATAAATTTGTAACAAAGCCAAAAGTATGTTTTTCAACAATAAGGCTGCAAAGATCTTGAAAGAGCTCTTTGCCTTTTTCCCATTATGATGCTTCTTCTGCAAATCCTTGGTAATGTAAAACCTTTTTAAAGGCCATTAAATATGATTTGATGAAAGAGTTTCTATATAATGTTTTTTTGCAGCCTCTTTTCTTCATGCACATAACTTAATTCATATACTAATTTGTTTCATTTTCTTTGCATGTGTGGATTACTTTGGTTTCTACTGATATATGGTGCTGATTTTATGTGTTTGATACTTATTTTCCCCACTATTCATTTCAATCAAAGCTTTGTTTACCATGTAAAGTACTCAGCTGAAGTGGTTTGGGCATCTGATCAGGATGCCCCCTGGGTGCCTCCCTTCTGAGGTTTTCCGGGCAAATCCCATTGGGAGGAGACCCCGGGGAAGACCCAGAACTCGCTGGAGGGACTATATACCCCGTCTGGCATGGGAACGCCTTGTGATCCCCCAGAATGAGCTAAAGGATGTTGCTGGGGAGAGGGATATCTGGGTTTTCCCTCTGGACCTGTATGGATCGATGTTTACCTGTGTAACGGGTACATAATGTGACAGTGCATGCATGATTATTTCAAACCAAGTACCAGTGTTACCCCCAGGATTTTAAAAGTGGGTGTTCAAATAGTAGTTAGTCTGACAAATGGAATAGTAAGTGTTTAAGGCATCGACTTGCTGCTCATTTTAAAGACAGAAAGAGGAGCAAATTAAGTTTTAACAGTTTGTCTACATCTAAGACTATTTTTCTACTCCACGTCTGTTTCATTGGTGTAAAGAAAGATCAGTTTTCAATTTAACATACATTTTACAAAAGGTGCTGTGCGAAATCTATGGCCTTTAATAATTCAGTTTTTATTAATATACGTTGTATTTGAATGTTAACACAAAAACATAAAAGGAGTTGTTTAATGCTTCATGGTGGTAAAATAAAATTTTGTCACATTTTTTATTTCACATTTGGATATTTAGGAAAGATAATAAAGCCGGTTCTGATTCTGCTGGGGGTTTCTTCCTGTTAAAAGGGAGTTTTCCTCTCCACTGTCGCTACATGCATGCTCAGTATGAGGGATTTCTGCAAAGTCAATGGAAGTGACTGTCTACTGTCGCTACATGCTCATCCAGGAGAAGTGAAGTCAATGACTCGATGCAATCTGTTGGGTTTCCTTCGATAGAAAAACTTTTAACCAATATGAATAATAAACTGTCTGACTGCACTGTTTGATAGTTAGGATTAATTGGAATGTATGCACCGTATTGTATGTATTAAAATAGAATACATTTTTCAGTCACACCAGTGACCACAAATTGTTGCAGTTAATGTTTTGTTTTGACCTATAATTAGATGCTAAAAGTACTCATACTACAAAAAACCATAGTATGTAGAGTCCTGTGAAGAACTATTTGCACCCTTACAGATTTCTTTTATAAATTCTCTAAATGGTTCAGATCATACAACTAAATTTTATTTCAGAGTTAGATAACCTGAGCATATACAAAACGTAGTTTTAAAATGTGGATTTTATTTATTAAGGGAAAAAGCTATCCAAACCAATTTGGCCGTCAGTGAAAAGGTAACCCTGAAAACCTAGTTCTCAGTGCCACCCTTGACAGGAGCAAAGGCATTACACCTTTCATTTAGAGAGCAGAAATAATGGTTCACTTAGTTCAATTTCCCCATGTCTTAAACCAACCACTTCTATTTGACTGTTGCTACAAGATTCTTTTTCTAAAATGCTATTTTAGTTTTACATCAGATGTATTTAGCCAGATTTTTTCTTATTGTGGACTCTTGAACACTGTTCCTAACTGAAGTAAGTGATGCCTTAAGTGCTTTAAATGAGGTTCTGGGTTCTTTTGTGACGTCCTGGTCGAGTTGTCATTGCACTCTTGGAGTAATGTTGGTTGGACAGTTACATCTGGGAAGATTCATCACTTGTTCATGTTTTTTTCCTTTTTTGGTTGTTGGATTTCTGTAGATGAGGGCATTATGTGCTGCTTTTTGAGATCTTTTAGACTACTGCATTTTTTAAACAGGTACTATTTGATTAATTTTTTGATTATTCAGTTCAAAGAGTAATCAGATCTAGGTGTGGCTCTATAAACAGAAAATAAAAGAAAATGAAAGATTAAATACGAGGGCAATTATTTTTTTTCCCCCAAGGGTCAGGTTTTTACCCTCATTAAATGATACTAACATTTGAATACTGCTTTTTGTACTTACTCAGGTTATATTAATTTGATATTGGAATTTGTTTGATGAAACATTTAAGTTTGACAGGCAACACTGAAAAAAAATCAACAAGGGGTAAATACATTTTCACTACACTCTGGCTCTTCTAAATCTGTGTTCTGAAATCACTTGAATAATAATAGGACTTGATTATTAGTTACATTTTGAGGTTCATGATAGATTTTCATTCATGCATTGATTTATTTAGTGCATGACAGCTGAAGGCAAAAACTCTACATTGACTTTAACAAACTTACTATGATTGCCTTAGTGATATTTATCAGACTCATTTCTTTTTACAGCCTGTGTCTGTGAAGTGCACAGTGGGTAAATACTAAAGATAAAGACCTATGGCAGTGGGCCCCACATTAAAACAGCCACTCAGCTGATTTATTAGCCTTCTGCAAAAACATGTGCTTCTCGGGGTAGCAGCTTAATGACGCCTGCTTTGCAACTTGTATCCCATGTTAAGTTGTATCTAATTACAACTCTGTAATCTGTGCCCTCCTGGTAAAAATGGTCAGATACATAATGTCTTTGTTATCATGCTTTGAAGTACAGAGCTACTCAGAAATGCATCTTTACAGGATGAATACAACTGCAATGTGAATGGGCTTTGCAGTTTGTTGTGCCAAATGTGATTGCATTGTTTTGCTTTTTCTTCATTATAATTGTTTACTGTAATGCAAAGACCAAGTTTCTTTTGTCAGTTCCAATGGTGGATCTGAAGCTGACGCCATGATAATTTTTAAACATATGTACCCAGCAGTTGCTTTCTTCTTTGACTGACATCCAGAGATAACAGTGGCTGGAAAAAAGGGTCTGGATTTCTCACAGTAAGGCAGAAGAAGGCCAGCAATCCAAGAAGGAGGAAAGCCACAAAGATTGACGCAGAGATAGAGAAACTGGGAGAACAGAGTCTTACATTATGATAACCTCAAGTGCTCCTCTGATGACATATGTTCTTCTCTCTGTCTGAGCAGACTGCGGTGACAGCATCATTTGCTCCTCTGAGTCCAGTCTCTGCATTTCATTACTATGATGAAGACTTTAGTGATGAGATTTGATGAAGATGTGTATTTCTTTTACTTCAGTCAAGGTTACAAGTTGGTGTATTTTATTTATAGAAAGACAAGGAAAATAGTAGAACAATGAAGTCCACCACAGTGATAAATAATGACTAAAAAATACCTGTGAAAAGAATCTGCAGCCAGAAGAGAAATCTTTGAAGCTTGTTGAGGGTTTTATGGCACAGAGGTGCACCATGAATTTAAGCTATTAATATTTTTAATAAACATTTCAAAAGTCAGATTTAATAATAAGAGACAGTCCTTATTAACAGGAGGTATGGTTAGGGTAATGAACGTGTTGCTCTAATGGTGACATGCTTGGCGTCCTTTGTCTGTAACTAAATTTTTAAGGCCAGGGGTTGATGAAATGAAGGGCTACTGTTAGAAACAGTGACTGGCTTCATGTTGACTGAGAATAGAGATAAGAGAAACATAATATTCAGTCATTTGGGTGAACGGGAGACTTTGACGTCAACTTCCAACATCTAACACTGTAGCAGATACATCAACAAGGATAAGTGAAGCTTCTGAGTGGAAACATCTTTAATGTTCTAGGATCATTAAGATAGTTTTTGTTTGTATTTGTTCATGGAAGAATCTAGAATCTAGAATTGAGACAACATAGTGGTGGAAGGGTTCTTCTGCTGTAGGGTCTCCGAAAATGATTTGTACTGCATTAAAACATGAGTATAAAATAATGCAAGATCCCTGTTTGCCATGTAAAACACATCAGGCTCTGGAGGAATACAAGTGCATGTAAAAATTCTGATATTTCAGTGGTCTGTTCGAACATTTTGACAGTCCTGTTAGCACCGTGACAGTGATGTTCCACACTGTCTGTCCATCTTTTTCCAGGCTATGACACTGGAAAGTGTCCTAAATGAGGATGTCATTCCAGGATGTCTTTATTAAATGTATGAGACTAAATATCAAATAATTTCTAGTGATTTCCGAGAGGCCTTTGCTGCTTTAAATGCCCATGCCTATACCAAAGCTTTGTTAGCCTGAGGCTCCCAGTTGGTGACTTGTACCAGCCAGTCAAGCAGAATGATGCTATGCTAAAGGACCTTTGGTAAAAGGTTGAGGAGGTGGTGTTTTGCTTACATTATTCATATCGGAGATGCAATTGCTGACTTCAGCTCAGGGTATAGCTGACCAGAGGATGAAGTACCTTAAAGAGTTTCTTGACTGTACCTGCTTTCTAAAATAAAAGCTAAAGCCATGAATCCAAAATGGGACTTGAGGTAGATGAACAACTCTGTGGCCTTCAAACCTGCGAGTTGGGCAAGATTGAACCCGTAGGTGTGTTCTAAATGCTGGGGGTCTATAAGGCTGAGACTAAGCCTCCTGGTAAAGGTCTTTTCTTTTGTTTTTGCATGAAAAGTGCAGGTTTGGTCATTCAGTCATGTTATCAAGATGCCTTCTGGGCACCACCTTTTGGAGGTTTTCCAGGCACTTCTTACTGGGAGCAGTCCAAATGGCCAATTCAGAACCCACTTAGGGATTTAAAGTGATCTTAACTGTGTCGCTAAGGAGATCAATGTCTGGATTTTCTTCCTGAACCTTTCAAGCCTTGCAACCCAATCTCAAATAAGCATAAGACAATAGATAGGTGGATTTTGAACATGTTTCAGGTAGTGCCTCAGTCTTGTTAGAACCAGGGATCTTTTAGGGGGGATATATTTTTTCTACCTCTTTGATTAGTCATGGATTATAAGTAAAATTGACCCAACACGTAAATAAATACAAATTTCCGCATCCGCTTGACTTGATGGATCTAGACTGGTTTGTGTCTGCATGTATTTATTACTTACTATCTGTTTTGCGAATTCAGTGCAGACATGAAGCACAAAGAACAACCAAAGCATGCGAAAAAACTGGAGCAACAGGTGCCGCCTTGTGAATTTACTCTACTGAATATTTCTGCTCAAACTGTTACCCTGAATGGATAGATGGATAATGGGCTTTTGTTCTTAGTGTTATGGTTTGCAAGATATTGGACCCCAGAATGCAGACGAGCAGGCAGCGTGATGGTAAGTGAAAAAAAAAAGGTTTAATTACGAAAACTCACACTCAGCAGGAGGCAGGAACAAAACAAATGGGCAGGCAAGACAGGCATGGCATGATCAAAAAGACAAGACTTGGTTTGAGAACTAGACATGAGCATGAGAAATATGTCCGCCACGACTAACAGAACATGTGTGAATATATGGCGTGAAAACCAGGTGGAGCAAGGAGACAGATTAACTTGAAGCTGGTGAACCAAATAAACTTAATTAACAGAACAAAACGTGACTGGAGCAAAACAGAGACTCTTGAACACAAACTAGAAAAACATGAAGCAAAAGCATAACCAGATCCAAAAACCAAACTTGACAAAACATGAACAAGATGACAAAACAAAAGCATGACCAGGAAAATAAACAGAAACATGATTCAAAACTTGAACAGTGAAAAACATAAGGAAAAAACCCGAAACCAAAAACCAAACAACCCCTAATCATGACACTTAGGCTGTTGTGCCTTAATTTTACACTGCACAATAAGAAAATCATAAAAATAAAACAAAATAGGCTATTTCCCTTGTAAAACTATATAGTGTCCTACACTCAGTATGGCACAATGAAAGAACTGCAATATCTGCATTGATCTAACATTTTCTTTGCTGCTTCTAACATCGCAATATTGCATATTTTTCTTGTATTTTATGGTGTAGTCTTATTTTTACCTTCTCTTGCACATTTACAGTATGTTGCAGGCAACACATCGTTGTATTTGATTAAAATTCTGCACACAAACCACAGCCACCATCATCTTCGTCACCACAACCAACATTTGTCTGAAAAATAGATCAGCCTCACATATGTGTTATGTAACATTTGAACAACTGCAAACGTCACTCTCTGCCTCCTTGAGACATATGGAACAGCAAGCAAGCTTGAGGCCAGATATTAATGATATGTCAGCTTAAGGACCAAGGCTATAGATTACTCTGTTGGAATGTCTATGCTTCTCACTTTCAGCTCTGACAGCATAGATTTATTCTACACAATGATTATTGGTTTCAAAAACAGCTATAAAATATGTAAAATCACACTGATCACTCTTTATGAAAGCTGTATTGTTGTATAGGTTGTCGCATCAGTTTAACATGAGATCTAAAGAAATCATTTTAAATAAGTATGATTTGTCACAAGACATGACCAACTTCATTCAGCTGTAAATGTCTAAAACTGTTTTTAGTGCTACATTTTGCAATAGGAACAGCTGAAAAGATTCTACTCAACCTGTGCCACGTCAGGAAGTAAAGACAGATAAAAAGACAATTTTCACTCCTCGCTCAATGTTCCACAAGATCTCTCCAAGGTATGCCCACCCCAAAACGCTTCAATGCCATTGACTCTGCTTCGACTGATTTAAGTTCCTCCTTCTTTGTCTTCTCAATCTCTCTCTCTTTCTCTCTCTCTCTCTTGCTGACCTTTTTTAGTGATGAAAGCACTGATATGGTGAAGCTTTCATGAAAGAAATATTTGGACGGATCACAAGCTGGAGCCTGTGCTTTGAAGCTCACAATGGTGTTGTTGACAGCAGCCACTGCACCAACTAATGAGGCAGCAGAGACAACACTTCTTATGAGTGCTTCCCTGATGCAACTTGGACGGCATTCATCTAATGCCTCCACAGCAACACTGCAAGGATAGAGCATTTAAATGAACTTATCAGCCTTCCTAGATTTGTCACATCTCGAGTTTGGACTTGTGCTCAAAGTGTAATTGTCAAACACCTTAATAAATAACTTGACTAGCCTGTTAAGTACTTTGTACAATGGTGAGAATTTCTGCATGAGTAGGCTTGGTAAATCCCTCATATTTGATTTACAACCTTGAGCATAAATCGTCCACCTTGGATTCCCTCTAAATAAAATATCTGAGGAAGGAAAGAAAAGTGACTGCTGCCTGTTGTTTCAGCTTCCTGTAAGGAGTCCTGCTCTGCTGCACTTGAATGAACTAAAATGGCCTACAGCCATTATAAATGCCAGGTAAGAAGTGCAAAGTAGGGATGTTGAAAAAAACAATGCAACCAGCAAAACCTATCCTGTCTGCTAACTCAGTGAAACTTCAATTTGATAATGTGTCAGCCACTATAAAACTGCAATGACCACTTAAAATCTGACATTTCAGTATAGCTAGCAGTATGGCTTTACATTCTGTTTGAGTCATGGAAGCGCAATGACAAATTGTTAAGTATTGAGTAGTTGGTCTTTCCTATTAGAGGTCCCAGATAGTAATGGTGGAAATGTATGGAGTTAAATTTGTCTCAATATTATTCTATCAAACAAAAAACTAATCTCAATCAAAAAAATAATATTCAATCAAAAAAAACTAATCTCAATCAAAAAATATTAAGTTGTGATCAACGAGTTTTTTCTCAAAAAGAGAAAAAAGTTATTTGCAAAACATAAACTTTTATTTGCGCATGTCAAAAATCTTTGGTTACGAGTCTCGCTTTTTTGGTTTTGACGCTCTCTGTTTTTGGTTGAACTCAACGAATTTTGAGTTCTGGAAACATGAACATCCTGGGCGGGGCCTAAAGACGAACGCTGTAAGACGTTTCCCTATTGGTTAGCGCTGACTAAAGCAGCAGACTCTGATCCCCTCCACCTCTGAACTTCTGCTCAAACTGCAGGGCTTGCAGCGTCGCTTCAGTGAGGAGACATCAACTGTACAGAAGAAAACTGCAGTCAAGTGAGCCGACAGTCAGAAATACGCGGTCATGCCAGCCGGCACCAGCTCTCTCTTAAAGATTAGCGTCACGCATACAAGGCGCATTACGGTAATGGAGCAGAAAGGACGCCGATCTTGGCAACGGTTGAGAAAATAAGAGGAAAACAGAAAAGTAACCTACAGAACATTTATATTAATTACATTTTTACAACTTTCACATTCATGTTTTATGTAAAAGAATAAATATTTTATATTTTACTGTACAGTTTTGGAGAAATATCTTGTCAAAATACCTCAAAATACTCAACCATTATATGCATTTGTCCCACTTTCAGGAATTTATTT
This sequence comes from Girardinichthys multiradiatus, assembly GCF_021462225.1. NCBI lineage: Eukaryota > Metazoa > Chordata > Actinopteri > Cyprinodontiformes > Goodeidae > Girardinichthys > Girardinichthys multiradiatus. The sequence goes on along the minus strand of NC_061795.1, from coordinate 21,645,094 downwards.
CTCCAAAACCAAGAGAGATGACAACACAATCTTTTCAGATTATATCAGAGGGTCATCTACGCTATAACCAGAATTAGTATTTCATAATTTTACTGTAAAGGTTTGGAGAAATACACAACTACCCCAAGTGTAGTATAAAACAGAGTCCATGTTGGGCAGACGGCATCCCATAATCCTGTGTGTTGTCCTCACAACCCGTGATACTTCCTCTTCTGTGCAGTTCCCTCACCACACTGTCATGCTGAGACACAGAGTGCTTTCCACCGTGGCCCTGCAGACATCTGTAAGCAGCTGAGGAGATGAAAAGGAGCTGTTGTTGTACCTTCTTCAACAGGCGAGGGGCGTTTCCGGTCCAGGAGAGGTCAGAGGAGATCTGGATGCTCTTGCACTTGAAGTTGTCCAGACCACTTCTCAGGATCTCATTGACCTCACCAAAAAGAAGCGTTTGTGGTACTTTGTTGGGGTAGTTGTGTATTTCTCCAGAAACCTACAGTGAAATTATGAAATACTAATTCTGGTTATAATATAGATGACCCTCTAATATAATCTGAAGAGATTGTGTTGTCACCTCTCATGGTTTTGGAGAAATAAATTCCTGAAGGTGGGACAAATGCATATAATGGTTGAGCATTTTGAGGTATTTTGACAAGATATTTCTCCAAAACTGTACAGTAAAATATTAAATATTTATTCTTTTACATAAAACATGAATGTGAAAGTTGTAAAAATGTAATTAATATAAATGTTCTGTAGGTTACTTTTCTGTTTTTCTCTTATTTTCTCAACCGTTGCCAGGATCGGCGTCCTTTCTGCTCCATTACCGTAAAGATTATGCGTGACGCTAATCTTTAAGAGAGAGCTGGTGTCGGCTGGCGTGACCGCAGTTTTCTTCTGTAGAGTTGATGTCTCCTCATTGAAGCGACGCTGCAAGCCCTGCAGTTCGAGCAGAAGTTCAGAGATGCGGGGGATCAGAGTCTGCTGCTTTAGTCAGCGCTAACCAATAGGGAAACGTCTTACAGCGTTCGTCTTTAGGTCCCGCCCAGGATGTTCATGTTTCCAGAACTCAAAATTCGTTGAGTTCAACCAAAAACAGAGAGCGTCAAAACCAAAAAAGCAAGACTCGTAACCAAAGATTTTTGACCTGCGCAAATAAAAGTTTATGTTTTGCAAATAACTTTTTTCTCTTTTTTTTTTTTTTTACCTATGTCTTACATTGTTTAGCCCAGCATAAATGACAAATCCGTGCTTTATCTGTCAGGTTTGTGTTTGTTTACTTTTGCTGAGCCAGGTGTTTTTCTGTTCATTCAGGTTTAATGAATCTCTTGATTAGTTTTTGTTACTTTCCAATTGATCTGGTTCTTGTTTAAGTTCGCAAGTCTATTCATTGTTTTCTTGTATTCTGGTCACCTCCCTGCTCTCCTTGCTTCTTTGTGCTAATTGGTCACTCTCCCTAAAGTTCTCTTGCATCCCTGATCACCAGCTGTCTCACATTCTCCAGATTAGCTCCTCTCCCAGTTCATTGGTTCACACTCCACTTCCCTTGGTATTTAAACTCTCTGTGTTTCATTGTTTGCAACTGGTTCCTCCTGCCTTTATCTAACCTGAGTTTTTGCCCTGGTCCAGTCCTGATTCTTGCCATGTCTATTGCCTGGATTTTCATGCACCTGCTAACAACCTGTTTATCTTTTTTTTCACCTGCCTGAGTTCCTGTACCTGGTCCATTGTAAGTTTATTTTTCTATTAAATCTTTTCATCAACTCCACTCAATCCTACCTCACAACTCATCTTGACATTATCTTGTTTTTTTCTGTAAAGACAAAACCCTGTGCTGTGAAAAAAATTTACACACTCTTGATAAATTGTGATCCAGTAATATAATGTTTAAGGTAATACATATCTTCAAAAATACCTGTAGAATTTACTAAGGGTCTCTCAGGATGCCATATCTTGATTTTCCATTTTAGATTTTTTATTTTTATTTTTGGCTTGGCCATTCCAAAACTTACCTTAATTTTCACTTTGACAAAATATACAGTTCCATCTGAAGAACAGTATCCCCATATCATGATGCTGCCAGCACAGTGGTTGTGATGTTTTTTTGGTGAAGCCCAGGGTTACATTTGTGCCAACATATGTTTTCAAACCATAGCTATATTCGAGCAAAATGTTCCACAAGATTTTGGGAAATTTAAAAAAGGTCGAGATGTTTCTTCAGAAAAAAACCCACTGCTGTTTCACATAGATATGTCTGATTGGATAAACTGTTGTGGATCTTTTGATGGATATCTTTGTACGGTGAGATACATTTTTAATCTCTCTGCAAACTATTTATGAAGTCTGAAATTCAATCAAATGCATAATGTGTGCACACATACATATGGAACCAGGTTGTACTGTAAGGTACATATTTCACATTAAGGTGGACATTTTTTTTTTCACATTACAAAAACCTGAGTGTGTTGGGGCCATCCATTTTGGTCGCACATTTTGACATGCGCAGCTCAACAGACGTCGCAGCTCTGACGTCACTGGGAGCATAAACCGACTGAGATGCAGAGTTTCGTTGCCATTTCCCGCCTGTCTCAAAGGACAGCGGAACAGAGGCGCATATCTGGAGAGACAAATGCTGGCAGGCGAACTTTTGCTCCACAAGGCCATTCCCGGAAGAGCTTGAAAGCTGGAAATCTGTCTGATATAAGAAGATCAGGAGATTTATTTACCGATCGAAGACCACGCCGACACCCGCCGCAGGTGGAAACCCACAGAAGTTCTATGTCCAAGGAGATGAGTTTTGCTCCTTGTGTAATGCAGTCAACTAACGGTTCATCTTTTCCCCTCCTGGACGGATGAGAAATTACCATTTTTCTTTTTTCTTTAATTTGATCACGGACGCGTGGTCCCCTTCCCCTCTTTTTTCTTCAGACCTGATCCATCCTCAACCGGTGGAGAGCAGAAATCAACATCAAAGTAATTCCGTTCTTTTCATATTAAACCGGATAGGTGCATTTAGAGGTCTGGGCAGGATAAGGCAGTTAAGGTGATGTAGGATCACCAGTAGTTAATCTCAGGTATTAACATGTTGCATGCAATACTGATTGAATTATGTTATGCTGAGCTGTGTTTTGATTTGCTGTGCAAGCGCTGCTGAATTGTGGTTAATGTTTGTCCGGCTGATCTCAAATCAGCCAGGAGTTAGAAGTTGGACTTTTAAAAGTTTTTCATTCAAAGCAGCTGTGGTCTGGGCCTCGCCTGACCACTCCTTTGTTCCAGTTTTATTGCTGGAGATTTTCCACTGAGTTCCCGCCTCAGAGTTTTATGACCCTTTGTCAAGATTTGGGGGGATCAGCTGATTGTGGCTAAAGGGGCGTGGCCTCACCGTTTCATCAGCTGATCGCTGCAATTGAGACATCAACACGACAGGAGGATTTCTCTTTCCATTTAACCCAAATTACACATTTTGTCCATAAACTACTGGTTTGATCTTCATAGACACTAATTGCGCATATATGTTTTTCTTTTATTACTATTGTTAGGTAGTCATTTTTTTATTCCTTTTGTGTAGAACGGTGCTTGTTAGTTAGGTGAAGGTTTTTGGACCAGAATAATGGTATATCAGGATTATATGGCTTCAATAAATCTTCATATATATAATTAAGAGAAGCGTTTGTGTTTATTTCATGCAAGAGTGATTTATCTGTCAAAACAAGGTCGAAGTTTCCCCACCTTCGGTGAAGTGGTTGAATAAACAGTGACAGTTTGTGGTTTAGTTATTAATTTGTAATTATTAAAGAGCTTTGAGCCCATAATCACAACACCAGAGGACATCTCTGACTTATATTCGTAAGTAATGATTTTTGGTTAAGAAATTAATTTTTTTTCAAATTATGATTTTAAATGATAATTCTTGATGAATATTAATTAATCAATAATCATAATCCTTACAAATGTGTATGAGTGTGTGCACTTTTTATATCCAGTAAAGTTAAAGAGGACATATACAGGTCCTTCTCAAAATATTAGCATATTGTGCTAAAGTTAATTATTTTCCATAATGTCATGATGAAAATTTAACATTCATATATTTTAGATTCATTGCACACTAACTGAAATATTTCAGGTCTTTTATTGTCTTAATATGGATGATTTTGGCATACAGCTCATGAAAACCCAAAATTCCTATCTCACAAAATTAGCATATCATTAAAAGGGTCTCTAAACGAGCTATGAACCTAATCATCTGAATCAACGAGTTAACTCTAAACACCTGCAAAAGATTCCTGAGGCCTTTAAAACTCCCAGCCTGGTTCATCACTCAAAACCCCAATCATGGGTAAGACTGCCGACCTGACTGCTGTCCAGAAGGCCACTATTGACACCCTCAAGCAAGAGGGTAAGACACAGAAAGAAATTTCTGAACGAATAGGCTGTTCCCAGAGTGCTGTATCAAGGCACCTCAGTGGGAAGTCTGTGGGAAGGAAAAAGTGTGGCAGAAAACGCTGCACAACGAGAAGAGGTGACCGGACCCTGAGGAAGATTGTGGAGAAGGGCCGATTCCAGACCTTGGGGGACCTGCGGAAGCAGTGGACTGAGTCTGGAGTAGAAACATCCAGAGCCACCGTGCACAGGCGTGTGCAGGAAATGGGCTACAGGTGCCGCATTCCCCAGGTCAAGCCACTTTTGAACCAGAAACAGCGGCAGAAGCGCCTGACCTGGGCTACAGAGAAGCAGCACTGGACTGTTGCTCAGTGGTCCAAAGTACTTTTTTCGGATGAAAGCAAATTCTGCATGTCATTCGGAAATCAAGGTGCCAGAGTCTGGAGGAAGACTGGGGAGGAGGAAATGCCAAAATGCCAGAAGTCCAGTGTCAAGTACCCACAGTCAGTGATGGTCTGGGGTGCCATGTCAGCTGCTGGTGTTGGTCCACTGTGTTTTATCAAGGGCAGGGTCAATGCAGCTAGCTATCAGGAGATTTTGGAGCACTTCATGCTTCCATCTGCTGAAAAGCTTTTTGGAGATGAAGATTTCATTTTTCAGCACGACCTGGCACCTGCTCACAGTGCCAAAACCACTGGTAAATGGTTTACGGACCATGGTATCACTGTGCTCAATTGGCCTGCCAACTCTCCTGACCTGAACCCCATAGAGAATCTGTGGGATATTGTGAAGAGAACGTTGAGAGACTCAAGACCCAACACTCTGGATGAGCTAAAGGCCGCTATCGAAGCATCCTGGGCCTCCATAAGACCTCAGCAGTGCCACAGGCTGATTGCCTCCATGCCACGCCGCATTGAAGCAGTCATTTCTGCAAAAGGATTCCCGACCAAGTATTGAGTGCATAACTGTACATGATTATTTGAAGGTTGACGTTTTTTGTATTAAAAACACTTTTCTTTTATTGGTCGGATGAAATATGCTAATTTTGTGAGATAGGAATTTTGGGTTTTCATGAACTGTATGCCAAAATCATCCGTATTAAGACAATAAAAGACCTGAAATATTTCAGTTAGTGTGCAATGAATCTAAAATATATGAATGTTAAATTTTCATCATGACATTATGGAAAATAATGAACTTTATCACAATATGCTAATATTTTGAGAAGGACCTGTAATGCTTTTAAATTCTTCCTTTTAACACTTAAATCATTCAGTTGTGGTCTATATAAAGTGGAACTGCAATGCTTTGGTCTATACTCCTTGTTATTGTAGCTTCAGGCTCTTCTTTTACCTGTTCTGAGGTGCGTCTGAGAGCAACTTGTTTTGGTGTGGTCTCTTTAAATGCTACTGAGGCACTTCACAACCCACCCCCTTACAGGTCAAAGAGCGTTCCACTCCACCCCATTCAGCTATTTTTGTAGTTTGATAACAGAGATCTATCTAGTGGTGCAAAAACAAGACAAAAACGGCAAAAACAATGCAAAACTGTTTGTTATAATATTATTCAAAATTTGCAGTACAGTTCTGTCATGAAGGAGCAAAAAGCAGCTCACAGCAGTAACATAAGCAGAAGGCACGATGCTACTGCTATCAAAACAATGGCCAGGATGTCATATCAACACACACAATAATCTGCTGCTTATCGCCTTGCTGCGTACATTGTTTCCATAGACAGAAAGAGCTGACGGCTTAATCAGAGGAAGTCTTTCGGCAAATCCTTCTTGATACTGACGGAGGTTGCTGTAGCACTCGTACTTCAAGTGAGAAAATAGGAATTTCCCCACTAATGTGGGTAGATTTCCATGAAAAATTAAATTTAACCAGACACTTTGAAGAGGTTCTGATGCTGGGGGACGGTGTAATGAATTGGGTGGGTTAATACACCCTACAACCAAGCATTTTGACTTATTCTCTTGCAGCTTCGGTGCATTTGAGCTTGGTCTACAAAATAGCAGCAAGAAAGAAAAATGGCAATTACAAGAAATTTGTAGCCTGAAGTCCATGACCTCATTTAGCACTTTTGCAGCAAATACTGTGATGTAACAGTTCAAGAAATGTAACAGAGAATGGAGAGAACTGAACGGATTGAAAAATATGACCCAAACAGAATATAAAGATTTCTATGCAGCATCTGAAGCGACTAAATTTTCTTTTCTGCACTCCTACAGACTATGTACACAATGTATTTAAGGGCTAAAAAGAGGATTTTGCATGATCTATCCCCCTTAGTACGTATTATTTATACTGTGCCTTTTTTTCTACTGATCAAACATTTAAGAGCTTCTAGCTTTAGTTTTAACCTCCCTAAAGGGGATTTATTATATTTCTGTCTCAATTTGACACAATATGCTGAAGCTTTAATAAAATGTCTGTAACTGGCTTTGGTTGAAATACCACAGGATTACTGGACCAGAGCCTTATTATATCACACTGGTGCTGGGTTGCCCAAATTACAAGGTGTCCACTTTTTTAACTAAAATGCTGACTTTGCTGACAACTAAAGAGTCACACTGACATGGATGGGTTTGTGGAAAAGCACTGACCTCTTTTTAGGCACAACCTTGTCAAAATTATGAGGTAAACATCTGTCTTGGTAAAAATGACTGAAATCAGCTGGTGCACACAAACTGATTAGTGTAAACTGTATTGGGGACACTAACCTTAAAATATATGCATTCACCTCTCTTATCTTGTGAGGTTAGGGGGTTATGTTATAATTTGCTGTGCTTCCTGCAGCTGACAGGAGAACACTTTGTGTTCCAAGCTTGCTTTATGGTTGTAGCTCAGCTGTGAGGTCAGACCAGACTGCCCATTTGAACACCTCAATGAGTCACACATTTTAACATCAAGACTGCTCAAACGAAGTCAGGGGTGTTATGTCACAGTTTTAAATTTTGTAGCTATCTCAGGTACCCAAACAGATGTATTCAAGCGCACACAAACACCTAACACCATTGCAGACATATCTTTAAAAAAAAAATCAGCCCCCACTTTTATATATTAATACTTAAAGGGTATTAATACTTTTACAAGACACTGGGAGTCCAATCGAAGAGGTCAGGATAGGGAACAAGGCTGTCATGATAATTCCCCAACTTCATTTGAGGCATTTTTAAAAACAAAAAGAAACGTGTAAAAAAAACTCTTTCATATCTTGTTTGAAAAATTTTCAATGTTCATGTCTTTCCATTTTTAGCATTTTCCAGCCATACATTTAGTTTTTTACAAAATGCTTAAACCATTTACTTGCTGACCAAAAGCATTCCAGTGTCGATTACTGCTCAGACACACAGGCCAGCTGGAAAGTTTCCCTGATATGTTGGATCAGAGCACAGATCAGTAGCCAAATAAAACATTGGTGGCATGGCAAGGTGAGGCCCAAAGAAACCATCCTCAGACTAAAGGATCAAAGATTGATCTGACTTGTTGACATAAAGCCCACAGGTGGCTGGCGTTTGATTTGGTTTGGGATTATTAACACCAGATCATTTGAAACCACAGGAGGGTATCAGCAGACTCCAGAAAGCAGAACACAGAAGATCTTGACATGGTTGGACAAATATATTTTATATTTTATTTTTTTTTGGCATTGTGTTTTCACTTTGTGGGTGTCCTGCAGTGTTAGTATGATGGACTCTCTTGGATTCACCCTGTCTTATAAACTGGATCTTCCAGAGTGGTGTAAAAGGTAAACAGGACCCAGGGGGGTCTGGGACCTCAGGTCTGCACTTACTCTTCACTGTCAAAGTTAAGTGTTGGCTAATGGAGCCTGTCAGAATCACTGCAGCCTAAAAACCACCTGCCTTGGGAGGCCTTGTGTTTTGATGTCAACCCACTGTTGTAATATCCCTTAGTCCTGCAGCGAGACTCAATACCTAGCTGTCACACTTGATTTATACAATAAACGGAGAGGAATAAATGCTACAATTAATCTTAATTAGGCCTGGGTAATCCTGACAGAGTTCTGCTAGCTGTGCTGAAACCGACCTCTGAAATGAAAATGCTGCTTTATTGAGATGGTCTCTATGGTAACAGGGCTGCAACAATTTGGACCTCTGGTATGCATGTAGAAGGAGTTCTTTGCTCAAGAAAAACAATAGGCCTTGTTTTCTATCTTCACAGTTGAGGCTGGCCTTTGAATGCTTTATAGGAGTTAAATAGTAACCATGTATTGTGAAAGATGTGTGATATTCTTGATGTGCTGGTTAAATTCCTTCCAAGATTTACCATACTTCATTTTACAGTCATGGCTAAAAGTTATGAAACCTAGAGACTTAAACTTTACAGCTTTAGCTATGGTATACTGAAGTTCAATGATAAATATTTAATAAGTTTTAAAGGCTTTCATTGAGAAAAAGATCAAGCTTAGACAAAGTGCGAATATTTGCACAATGAGCCTTTATTTTTCAAGACGTATGCTGGCTTCTGGGCCAAGTCCTGCTGGTTATGATCCATTCTTGCTGATGGCATAGTACAGGCCTGATGGTAGCCTTCACTTTTGTTTCTCGGTCTTTTCTGCACACACAAAAAAATATTGCAGCCCTCTGCAGTCTCATCCTGGTTTTCTCAGCTGTATTTGAAAACGTTCCTGTTATTTCTTTTAGAAATGGCTTCTTTGCTGTCCTTCTTGACAACGGCGTTTAAAGGTCTTCACACCTCTGTGCTTGCAGAAACATTCCAACTAACCTGCTTCCAATACTGAGCAAGCTCTGCACTGGTAGCATTCCAGTCTATTGGTTTAGGGGTGACCCACTCCAGTTCATGAATGGTTCATTAGCAGGCTTCTTCTAAACCTGATTACATGACGAGGAGGTCATTCGGGCATTTAAATAACCTGGGTTGGAAAAGGGACACATGTAAAGCATGCAGGCCACCACATCTTGAGCACTGGACTTGGACACCCCTGCATGAATCCTTTTTAAAGAGGTGGCCCTGGCACTAGTTGGACTTTACTGGGCATCTCAAAGTTCTTCTCATTAAACTAAGAGTGTGAATCACTTGTGATGCAATGCAGTGAAAATGTCATGCTTCACTCATATTTAAAACCACCATTCTGCTATTCCAATTCAATAAGAACAGAGTGATATCAGCTGCCCTGTACTTGTTAACACTGAGTAGGATCATTGAAATTATGCTAATTTATGGCCAACACAGGGTTTTTGTGATTTTATTAACTTTGCATTTAATTAAATTTGATCCTATATTTTATTCAAAATGCAGTGGGAATCTGACACTGACTGTAAAATAAGCCTGTGACAATATGCGTTTTGTGATGGACCCAAATGCAGACAGTATGCAGGCAGAAAAACAGTGATATCCAAGTTTATTTTAAACCTAACAGGCTTAATGTCATGATGTGCCACTGTCAGGTTTCTGCACTCTGTTAAGATATTTGTTACTTCCCTGGATTCCTCTGTTGAGTATTTTGGTATAGCTATCTCCCTGTTTATTATGTTTCTTAGTTGCTGTTATCTTAGTGCAGTCCATTGTTTACTTATTCCTGCTCTGTTAGATTTCCTAATGTTCTGTTCTGGGTTAATTGGCCTCCCTCCCTCAGTTGCTCTGCATATTTCCTGTCACCAGCTGCTTCAGATTTCTCCCAATTAGTTCCCTTGGTTCATTGGTCCATTTTCCTCCTTACCCTAGTATTTATGCTCTCTGGTTTCATTATTCTCCACCGGTTCCTCCTGTTTACTTGCCTGTGTTCAATGTCCTGCTGGTTTTGTAAAATTTCAATTTATTATCATCATTAAGGAAGCTCTACTACTCACTATGCAGCTCCAGCACTCCAAAACCACTACCAAACACCAGCCAGATATGCACTTAACTTCCAAAACCACAGGAGAACAATTACAACAACAGGCACAGTGACAAAAAAAGGCAGATATAAAAACCAAAAAGAAGTGGACAGAAATAAGAAGCAAAAATATCTAGGGGGATTATTGTAAAAAAGATTTAAATCTAACTCACTAAATGTGTTGCACATGTGAGGGGAACATAAAAACAGTTAAATGACACCAGGAAACAAGGAAACTAACTAAACGGAGGGCAAAAGAATCAACAAAATGTAAAACTCAAAATGTAAAACACACACAAGAAAACAAATGACACTTCAGTAATCAGAACACAAAACATAAGGTTACACTGAAAAATGCAAACCTGGAAAACATAACTGACAAAACAGGTCCCAAGCATCATGACGAGGTCTGTGCAGTTGGGCCACATGCATCATTCTAGTTAAGTTCTCAGTGATGTGCTTCAGTCAGCAAGACTGCAATACACACAACTTGTTAATTTACCAAAAACAAACCTGCAAGGAGTCTTTCAATCAAAAGTTCATCATATGTTTTCATTTGGGAGTGACATCCAAAATAAACATAAGATTTTGTTGGTCATGGTTAAAGGCTATCATTTATCCAAATTTATAATCAAAACTTTTTTCCATCCTGAACAAATATTTTATTAACAAATTTCAGACAAACTTTCAGTCTCATTGTTATTAAAAGAAAAGACTAACTGAACACTCAAGGAGATGCTGGGATTTGACTACACAGCTTATAAAAGGAAGTACTTTCCATTTTGTATACCAATGTATAATCTGTGTTTTCAGTTATTTCAAATTAAGGTTCAGAGTGCATGAATATACAACTGTTTTACTCCAAAAAGAAAAAAACAAAACAAACATAAACTGTCCTGGAAGTGTGGTTTTATAAAACAAATCCTGAACGGACTCTGGATTCTAGCTGTGGTTCGCAAGGTAAAGTTCGAGCTTTTAGGGGTGTAGTGACATTTGGTTCCCTAAATTGCAGATTCCTGCCAAATGTATATCCTGCATTACCCTCAATATAAAAGTGTCATAAATTATTGTTCATTTGGGTAAGAGAAAAGGATTTAGTATAACTAAATACCAAACACCACAGTGTTATTGGCATAAGCTAATTTACAATGGCCTTTACTAGATGTTAAAAATAAAAACTATGGTGCATGTGAAAAACACAAAAGAAAATACCTTTTCTAGTGTTTGGTGTGTGAATTCTCTTGCTTGTTATCATGTTCGTGAATGTCCAAAAAAACAGCGACACTGACCTTTCATTATTTAGACTAGGGTTCTCACTTTTATGACAGAGAATAGAATATTGAAAGAAAGCCAATGTTGTATGATCAGTGTTGTGCCAATTCACCCTCAACAATAACTAGTGGTATGTTCAGTTTAGAGAGGTTAGAATTTAATTAATTAATGTTCACATTTCACCACTAAAAAATTCTAAATTAAATTCACAATCTCACAATTAACTGAATCTCATTCATCAGTGTTTTTATGCAAAAAGTATTTACAAATATAGATCTTAATGTAACATGTCAGTCAGGATATTGATTGTGTCATCACATCTTTTTTACACACATCATTTAAATTCCATGTTCGTCTTCAGTGTCAACTGTAGGCTTGTAGCCAAAACATCTAACTGCACCTAGTTTCTGATGTTAATGCACTGCTGACTGATGAAGGCAAGGAGTGAGAGTCTGCAGGTACTTCAAAGAGAAAATGTTGAATGAAGTAGCTGTTTAATGCTTTCTTTACCTTCTAACTTTGCTCTCAGACCATTGCCAATGTGTGTGCAGCTGAAATATCAAACAAATGTTGTCTTTCAATAACGTGAGTGAAGATTTTGTCTGCTGACATGTTTTAACAGAATCAGTACTTTATCAAAGAGCAACCCAAACCTTGTAATGGTTTAAGGGTGGGCACAATTAAAATGGTATTCTCTATGTATAAATTGTTTATGAATAAATTACCATCTGATTTTGCTTTCTGACAACTAAAAGATAAAAAATATGCAAATGGGAGCAGCTCTTTTTGAGATCTCGGCTACATTTAAATATGGTCCATCTAAGCAAAGACAACAGGATGTAAACAGATGTAAGTAAGCTAGGTTGGCCAGATTGTAGTTGCCAGGTGATTACATAATCAGTATGCTAACTGAGACATGACAGGATGATCTATATATTATCAAAGACTTTGTGTCAAAAAGGTATAGATTAAATATCAACTAGTGTGTACTATATCAATTCATCTTTAATTATGTGTACTGAACCTTTGAATTTATTGATAAGGATAAACTAGTAAAACCTTGGCAGCCTTAATGTGCACACGTACCAAACTAACCAGCACTGTTTTATATTTGAACTCATGCAGAATGTTTATGTGCAGAAAGCAAAATGGAGAGGACTTCCAGCCATCACTAAACTCTGCTATTTGGGACAGAAAGGGACAGCAGAAAGGTATATAGCTTGCTCTGCACTTAATTGAATTAATAACCAGAAACAACAAGCTGAACGTAAACTTGGAATCCAAGTCTTCTAAGTCCATATCCAGGTGCCTGCAGAATTCAACCAGAACGTTGCACAGCATGTGATATGCGACAACATACTACTACTGCCGACCAGTCCCTTTAACCAGAGGGGATTTCCTAGCACCAGCAGTTTCAGGGTGCATCTGGAATGCATCTTGTACACTGGACTGTCTAAATATCAGTTCAATCCTGTAAAGACTCACAATAAAAACACAAAGATGCCGATTAGAGAAGTTAAATACCAGATGTTTATTTCTTTGGCGCTCGGAGCCCGGAGGAAGACATGAATGCTATGAATGACATGAGCTTAAATGAACGATTTAGGATTAGAGATGTCTTCCCGCCCTGGAATCCGATACTGGTGATGGAGTGGAGGCCCGAGGAAATAAGGGAGTTGTAAGGAGCTAGGAAGTCAGATGGTGGCAATGAGGTGCAGGAGGATCGAAGCTCGGCTGGAGAGCAGGGAGATCCATGGTTGGAGGTCCTTAAAAGCGAAGCCTTGAAGGGTGATTGGCTGAGAAGAAATGCAGACTTGACGCTGATTGGTTGGAGCGGAGATGCATGATGGAGTCATAATACGGAGCGGTGTAGGTGAGTCTTCCAGATTGAATTTTCATCAAATCACCATAACAACTCAAAGGGATTTAAACTTTTTTTATTCTCAAATTTCTGCACAGTCTTTAAAAATAGATAAATTCCTAAACAACAGCATTTATCATTTTAAATGTTTTTACTGGTGTTCCATCCATCCATTCATGTATGCATGCATCCATTGGCTAAACCTACTTATCCTTTATTAAATAAAAGAAAATCAGACCAAATCTCCAGTCAGTTCTAAAGTGGACACTTTTTATTTGTTACTCTTGATTGAAGCGAACCAAACCGCACTGTGATTATGTATACCACTACATCTCTGATAAATATTGATATTAGATGCAATTTCTGTTAAAAATTTAAATTTTGATCCTTTCTTTGCATGTCAACTTTCTGTGGCATAGTTTCATGATCATGTCGTCATGATCATGAAACTTTGGTCATTTCATTGTTGAAAAAAGAAAATTATGCCAGTTCCTCTGCAGAATACAGAACAATTCTCCTTCCACATGAAATCCAAACTTATTCTTCTGCCTTGCAACATGGGTCTGCCAAATGTTGTGTCAAGGAAAGTAAAACAATTGCTGCGCTCTTCCCAGATGGCACGCCTGCTGTTAAAGCCAAATATAATGCGTGCAAGATCTCAGTTGCGATGACAAACAAATATAAAATTCTCTCATGCACATGCAAATATAGCTGCAGGCTTGGCTCGTCACACACACTCAGCTGTGGTCACGTACTCATACATCCATCTGCAAGCGTACAATCCTTTAATAGACGTTATCTTTGGATTCCTGAGTGGTTAGTTAGTATGAAGGCTTATCTGCCCTCTGAGGGCAAAGCCAAAGTGCGTGTGCAAAGGAAAGAGCACTTTCCTCATCCCTCTGACTAATAACAAGCTCTGCTGAGTTTTCTTGTCCAGCACAGATTAGATCAAAAGCAGAGACTGATGGGTTGTGTTGCCTGAGAGGTCCCAAGGCTTCATCCTTTTTCTACTTGGACAATATGACAATGAGGCCCTCTTCTTGAAGCTGTGTCATGAGACCAAAGTGAGCAGAAGGGATACTGGGAATGTTCAAGTCACTGTCAGAGAGAAGCAGGAAACAACCCAGGCCTTTGCTAGCTATCAGCGGATACTGCTGTCTAGACACGCCATCCAGTGTATGTTTTATTTATTTTCATGAATTTCTAATTTTATTTCCTTTTTTTAGGTTTGATTTAATTTAGGAAGACAGCTGAGTTAAATTGTTATTGTGTAGCATGTGTTTGGAGTTGGACCCAAGTGCAGACAGGACCGTTCGGATACACATGACGAGACTTATTAAATAAGAATAGAGAAATTACAGAGGGGCACAAGGAAAACAGGACGAGGAACACAGGCAGAGTCAAAAGGCAGAACACCGGACAGAAAAACGGGAGATAATGAGCAGTGTGAGGGGAAATTATGTACATTGTAATGGGAGGATCCAACGGAGAACAATGAGAACCAGATAATCTATATGATGAGGGAGGTGTGGAGAATGACACCAAACGCTGGAGTGTGAATCAGGAGAAAATGTGGAGCAATTAAAGCAGAAGGTAAGGAGGGAGACTGAGGGAGGGATATTAATTACCACAGAGGAGTTGAACAGAGTTACAAAGTAACCCAATGAAAAAAATCTAACAGAGATCTAACGGGAATAATTCCAAATGTACAAACAACACAACAATAAACTCAGAACCTAAACCCAAAGGAAATAACTAATATAGCAACACCTAGAGGACAGACAACAGGGAAATTAAGAAAACAGAGACACACATAAAAAGTATCAAACCCAGGGATCATAACATAAATGTACTCAAACTTTATTTTTTAAAAACTTCAAGATAATACATTGTAATGGCAAAGGCAGATTATCATTTGCTATCATTTTATCATTTGGGGCAGATAGAACAAACAAAATGTGTGTCAAAATAAATTACACATTAACTGCAGTTTTCTTTATGCTTTTTATTCACATTTTTCAATTTCTTTAACCCTTTTTGTAATTTTTGTTTGCCTTCAGACCAGAAATGCTAGAAACATTATTTTGGTTGAAATACACTAATCAGTGTCAATGTGGTCAGACAATGAGAGCAGCAAAGTAGTCCACACGTCCTACAAAAAGGGGTGTTTAAATTTTTAAACAATTGCCATTTCAGCTTTTTAATTATTGAGCGGTCACGGTGAGTCATGAATAAGCTGTGCATAATGCAAACCCAAAGAAATGTTTCAGCAACATACTGGAGAACTTGGGGGATTTGGCTCCATATCTGAACTTAGAATAGTATGACAGTAATCATATGAACTCAAAGGAAATGTGAAGAGGGGTGCATGTTAAACTTGCAGATTTTTTTCCTAGACTTACATTTGAGTTAAAGTCAATAGATATGGACTACAGCAAAAATAAAATGCTCACACAATTAAAGTGCCTTGAACGTTTACACACTACAACCACAGGACAAATACATGTACTGCATAATTGTACAGTGGAAGGAAACTGGTTTGTGACCTTCAACTTATTTGCAAATCAAAATAAATAAAAAAATGGTTTGCATTCATATTCAGGCCCCTTTACTTTGATATCCTTAAATAAAATTACTAGTGTTTAGATCAAGCTCAGGACTATTCCTGCTGTTCTGTGAAGGCCTCAGATGTTTGTTCAAGACAATTACAGCACAAGCAGCATCATGAAGACCGAGGTGTTGCCCAAACATATCAGAGAAAATGCTATGGAGAAGTTTAAAGTAGTTTTACAAAATACATTTTCCACAGTTTGAGCAAACCTAACAAGTAATGGATACCCAACTAAACTAATAGGTGAGACAAGGAGAGCATTACTCAGACAAACAGCTAAGAGGTCAATAGTAACTCTGGTTACTCACATAGACAAGCATATGAACAAAGTTGGTCTGGTCAGATGGGACCAAAATCGAACCTTTTGTCTTATATGCAAAATACTATACATGGTAGAAAACTAATATTGTACATAACCCCCTAAACACACCATCTCTGTGCTGAAACACATTGGTGACAGCATCATGTTTTTTCAAGGCTTTTCTTCCCTAAGACCACTATAGGAAGACAGGTGGGGCTTAACACAGGGCAATCCTGGAAAATGTCTTACAGGCTGCAAAAGACTCTAGACCGGGGTGGAGATTCACCTTTCAGCATAACAGGGACCCTAAACATTCAGCCAGAGCAACAATGGAATAATTCTTACCACAGGAAATCCCTGTGTTAGAGTGGCCAAGGCAAATTCCAGACCTAAATCCAATTAACTATCTGTGACAACACTTGATGAATTCATGTTTACAGGCGCTTCATCTAATCTGGCTGAGCTTAAGCTATTTTGCAAAAAAAGTATGGGGAAAAATGTGTCTCTTGATGTTCAAAACTGGTAAAGACATCCCCCAACAGTCTTGAATGTGGTAAATTTCAACAATATGAATACTTTTTCAAGGCACTTTATATTTACCAAACCCAAAGAGAAGTTATAGCCATACATTAAGTTTTTAAGTCCTTTATCTTGTGACCCCATTACTTTGTGTGTGCGTTGGAACGAAGGGTGTATGATGTACAGAGTAACACTGTGTATGCAATGAGTACTTTACAATCAGGACGGAGCTCTCAGGCTTGCCAGTTTTCTCATTTTATTTCTCTAAATCTGTCAATGGCCGTTATGGCCAAACATTACAATTTTTACTTTATCAGTTCATAGGACAGGTCTTCAAACATTACGATTTGAGTCCCTGTGTGCTTGTTCAAACTAAAATCTGGCTTTATGTTACTTTTTGAGTCATGGCTTCTTCTGAGTGGGCTTTCAGCTCTTGTGATTCAGCCCATATTTACATGGCTTGTTTCATTGTGAATAATGACACTTTCTTATCAGCGTCACCCAGCATGTTCACAAAGTCTTTCCATTTTGTTCTGGGGTTAATAAGCACATTTCACACTAAAACATGTTAATCTTTCGGAAACAGAACCTGTTTTCCTTCTAAGATTATTTGATTGCTGAACAACTGTATGTATTTTTTAGGCAGATAAATGTGTCATCTACAGGTATGTCACGTAAGAAAGAAATGTGTTTTGAGGTATTGCCTTAAAAAACATCCATAGGTGTGCCTTGTGTATTTTGAATTGATCTACCAGAAACTTACGAAGTCATAACATAACAATTGTTTAAAGGTATGGTAATTGTAGTATATGTAAACTTCTGAATTTGGGGAAAGTAATAAAAAATTATCTTAATGATGAATACGTGTGGAAGATACACAAGAGCAAAGTTATTATAGTAACATGTAAAGTACAGCTGCTGCATGTGTATATCTTTCTTTCATTTTAAATCACTGAGACAGTCATGTTAACAAGCTTTTTTTATATTAATAATTTTTTTAAATTAATTTTCAGGCCAAGTTGTATGTTCTGTGTCAGTTCCTCTCATGCAAAACTACACACCTTGGAAAAGAACATTGCATTTAATATATTTAAACATGTCATAAAGGCATTAATTGTTTTAAGCTTAGGAACCTGGTGGAAACCATCATTTACTAGTTTAGTCTCCTAAAGGCAATAGCTAATGTTTCTGAGCTGCAGGTTGTGCCAATTGGACATCTGTATGATGTCCTGTTCAATGTATTTGAATGCGGGATTAAATTACAGAGTTATCACATGATGTGGGGTTAAAGAGTGGTTTATGCAGTAATTGGTCAAAACTTGATAGACTAAAAAGGCATCTACTGAAAAGTGATTTACATATGTAAAAACAATGTGTGACCATATTTTCCTGTTGCACAGTCTGCCTGCTATATGGAATGTAGTCTTTGAAGACTGAAGTTCTGACATTTTCCTCCTAACAGCTTTTGTTTTATTTCAGATATACTAATAATTTATTGCTATATTTGAGGCTGCTGTGATTCATACCACAACTTACAGTTAGTGCATTCTTCAACAATGACACATCTCAGCTCTCTTTGCCTTTATTGGGTATTGTGGATGTGTTGGTGCAGAGTGTCTGCGTATGTACCAGGCTCTTATAAACACTCCTGACACTGGCTAATGTTCAGTGTATCCTCGGGCACACATACCTGATTTAAAAAAACAGAAGAGAAAACTGGGATACGGTGATAAAAGAAGAGAACGGACATTAGATCTGTGAATACTAAAATTTAATTTGTTCAATTTCATGCTTTAAAACACAAGAAGGAAATCTAGGGTTTCATGGTAAATTAAACATGTGTCCTCAGTTTGATGCTGGTCTGTTTGAACAAAGGCAAAGAAATCCCTATTACCAACAAAGTGCTGCCTTTATGTCAGATTAATCCAGCCAAATGCTTCAGCTGAGCTGCTGCTAACTGATGATATTCTATTTGTGCCAATTTCTATGGCAATCAAGTAAACACTGTGTTTAACTTACTTGGGGAATGTAACTTTATACATGGACATGAAGAAAAGGAATTGAGGGAGAACATGAGGAGCAAGAAAAATGTTAAAAAAGTTGCTGGCATCAGTTTTACACTTTAGTTTCATAATTTTTTTCCTCTCTTAGGTGAAACACTGCATTTTGCGACTGGAATGGTTAGATTGCATAACTGTGGTATGGAAGCATTATAAGATGAGACCTAGGGTGCACTAGCGGAAAATGAGCTACTTTTGTGTACATACCAGTGGCTGCACAGTGGAATAGTGGTGAGCACAGTAAACTCAAAACAAAAAGGTCTCCATTGCTGTGCAGGAGTTTGCATGTCCTTCCACTGCATTTCTTTCACTCTGGCTTCCTCCTCAGTGTGGCAGACATTCCAGAGTGCAAGCATCCTTAGATGACATGTTGGACCTACAAGACTGGAAATGACAGTTTAAGTCTGCCAAGATGTATACACCTTTCTTCACATGAAAAAAGATATGCTGGTGATTCAAAATAAACATCTGTCATCAACTGTCTTATACCTTCTATTTCACAATATAAATTTTGAGTACTCAAATTACCGTATTTTCCGCACTATAAGGCGCACCTTCAATGAATGGCCTATTTTAGAACTTTTTTCATATATAGGGCGCACCGGATTATAAGGCGCATAGAATAGAAGCTACTGCAGTCAAACGTTTGACTGGGGTTGCATTATGCATCCACTAGATGGAGCTGTGCTAAAGAGAATGTCAACAAAACAGTCAGATAAGTCAGTCAGTCAAACTTTATTAATACACTACAAACCAGCGTTCTGATAACTCCATTCACTCTCATGGTAAGGTCTCCTCTACATAGAATTCTATTGAATAGAGCCAACCGCACGTTAGGAATGCATTGGAGTCTATGAAGTTGAAGTTGAAATCAAACGTTAGTTAAAACGTGAAAGGGAACTTTTCCCTGATTCAGTAAACACGTAAAAGAAACAGTTTGATGCACTAAATCAAACGTTAGTACATTCACAATATAGTAGCGTTAACTGTTGAATTCTCTTGCTGCTGCTCTATTCCCATGTTCGACTGCGTAGCTGACAGCCTTGAGTTTGAACTCAGCATCGTAAGCGTGTCTCTTGAAAGGTGCAATTTTGGGGTCGTTATACACACACAAGTGGTGTTGGACTAGGAGTAAGCACAGTACAGGTGTTTACCGCTATTACTTCGGCGACACCCCTGACTACGGTAGCCGTAATGCTGCAAGCGGTGCGGCTTTGTAGTTTACCAGTCGTACTGAAACATTTTGACAGAGCGCCGTGTACAACCAGTATGGATCAACCAATTAACCAATTGATCCATATATAAGGCGCTCCGGATTACAAGGCGCACTGTCATTTTTTGAGAAACTTAATGAGTTTAAGTGCGTCTTATAGTGCGGAAAATATGGTACTCACTATTAGCACCAAGTACATTTAACACATTTGTAAATAATGTTTTGAGTCACATGGGGAAAACAGTCTAAAAAACAGCGCAAAGTTTGCTTTCTTTATGTTTGTTGCAGATTGGCTAGTGTGAGCTGTTGTCCAGGTTGCTTCTAGGAAGAGGGAGATGATAATTTAAGCACTGGTAGAGGCTAAATGAAAGGTGAGTGGAGCAGCTGTGCTTCCTTGCAGGCAGCTGTGGTGACTATAGTCTGCTGATCCAGCATTGTTTCAAGTGGTGCAGGTGAGGGATGGATTTCAGATGTGCAAAGCAAAACTTGGGCGAGGGTGGAAGGTCAGATGAGTTATGTTCTTCATTGGAGGTCTAAAAAAACTTGCTGTTTTGGTTAAGCTATCCCAAGGTCAGTATTTCAGATCTTGTTGTGGTAAGGAGAAAAACAATCTCCATGAATTTGTCAATGACCATGCAAGTGGGCATTCGTGTAAACAGAAACACAGATACTAACAAGGTAACCATTTAGTGTCAGAAAGCATCAACTAGAAATAACCAAGTAGAAAGATTGTAAGACATGAATGACCTTTTCTCCAGACTCTTTATGCAGTGGTTAAGGAGGGTAATAGAACACAGCTTGGAAAATTAGTAGAGGACAAATTTGCCAAATGGTAATATTTTTTGTAAAGTACTGTGTAGGTACTTACAGTTAATGAAACAGAAAGTAGAACCCATCTCAATTTAATTTTAATTAGGGGTTTCCTGGGCCTATTCCAAATACCTACTTAGATTCTTGATCAAGGTGTTTTCTACATTAGATTTTAGGATTGGGAGTCTCTGATAACACCACACTCCTGATCTCCTTTTTGTTTGTCTGCTATACAGTCAATTTTCAATATTTCATGTTATTTTGCAAAACTGTATTATAAGCTTTGCACAATGTTTGATCTAATACATTTATGTTTTCCCTGAGTTTTCACCCTTCACAATGATGCTGGCAGTGAAAGAGAGACAGACGGACAGACGGACGTTGCTTCCACTCTTGTCTCGGAGGGTCCGGCCGACACCCCACCTCCACTCCTGTTCTGCCAGAGGGCCCGTTTGACGTCCCTGCCTTCCCCGTCACTACCTTACTCTGCAGATGACGCTGTTGCCACAAAACCGCCACCATCCTCCTGCGCTATCGGGGTCCGAGCTAGCTTCTATGTCTCCTTTATCTCAAGCCCCAGCCATTCCTACATGGGACTCTGAGGGTCCTTTGCTAGACCCCACATCCACTGAAACTCTGTTCCTCCTTTGAATGACCTCCTGGTGTTCTACCAGACGTTCAAGGACAATAAATACTTATCCAATGCACTATCCATTTTTTTATGCTTACAATGCTAAGGTTTAACCAAATGAAAAAGGAAGCTGTTGTTAAGGTGTATCATTCTTATCAGTTTACGTTAGACAACGTTTTCCAATTAAAATACGTCAGATAGCAACTGGAAAGATTAAGTAGGGCTTTAGTTGGGTGTCCATCTACACAACTATCTCCCCAATGATTCTATTCGGAAATTTTAATATCTTCCTTCTTAGTTGAACAAAATGGTTAAAGATGCTTTATATTCCCTATTATTGGCTTTCCTTAAAAGTGTCTGGATTTTAAACTGCATTGGTGTTTCCCATAAAATGTTTTTGATAGAGGAGGGAACAAGAGTCCAGAGTGAGAGTTTGTAAATGAAGGCCTAAATTTGCCCATGTCCTCTTGAGGGACCACACACTTTATGGATTACTTCCTCCTATTCTCTGATCCAAGAACAGCAGAACTTGTGCTGGCGCCATGATCTGTGATGGCAACCAGGATAAATGATACAAACACTGGGGGATGCATGGCAGCTTAAAAGCCTCTGTCCTAAATAAAAGTTACAAAGGAACTGGAAGAAAAAAGAGGCTGTCATAGTGAACAGATGAGGAGCAGCCATGTGAAATGTAAAATCATTAGACAGAGATGGATCCAGGCTGCAGACTTCACTGTCATCTCTCTGGAGTTATGTCTGGTTCTGTGCCAACATGCTTGTCTATCATTCTTTTTCTGCTGGCTTTTTTGTTTCCCTACTTTTCCATAGGTCAGCCAACCTGAAACTGCAATTTCCACGTTTTAAACTCAAAGAAAAAGTGTGTTTTTCAGTTAACTTCCTGTTGTGTGCTTAAGAAAAGCTGACTTTTATGCAGGTCTGCTGAAGCTTGTAGTTATTGGTCTGAGAAAAGGAAAGTTGACCGGCTGAAAGCCAACAGCTGCTGGCTGATATTGAATCCTACCCTAAATGTTCCCCCAGGATTTCAACTCATTAATTGTTTGTGTCTAGCATTTCAAAGGCCAACAGAGTGTACTTTATGGTCCTCAGTGTATGCAGTACTCCCTACACTCATAGCATATTTACACTCTTTTAGAAGAAAGTGGCCTGTCAACATACAAGGTTGTTATACCTTACACTTTGATCTTGTCTTTTAAAACGGATTGTAATTTACATTATAAAAAATTGTCCTGTTTTGCAGATAAGAAAATCATATTTAATCCTTTACAGAACTCTTTGAAGACTAAGTATAACTCAGATGTTATTCTTTTTTGAAACCCGGTCAGGTTATTATGTCTCTACTGAAACTTTATACCAGCTTCAGCATTTATTTATAATTACTTCTATATAATATTATAATTGCTTTGTATTTTGTTTCCTATTCATTTGTGTATTATTATTATCATTACTATTATTAAGACAAATACTATATTTTCAGGTCTACATGCAAAGTACAATGTGGATGTAAAACACACAATCCTAAAAGTAGCACATGGTGGTTACTGGGAGCTTTTCTTCAGTAGAGACCAGGAAGCTGGTTAGATTTGATACAACGATGGATGGAGCTAAATATTTTACAATTCTGGAAGAAACTGTGGAAGAGGCTGCAAATGACTTGGAACTTCCTAGCAGGATCATGACCTGCCTAAACATACTGCCAGAGGTACAGTGAAACTGTTTAAATCAGAGGACATTCAAGTCCACGGCACCCTTGCAAAACTCTACTCTTAAACATTGCTTTTCACATGTGCTTTTCATCCAGCCTGAACTCAAGGTATTTTGCAAAAAACAAATTCTGAAAAGGTTTTTATACTTTTTAATAAAACACGGCTTGTAAGAAATAATTTCTATCCTTCTCAATAAGTAATGGAAAAAATGTTTATTAGCATTACAGCAACCAGCCCCCTTATAATTGTTGAACAGCATTTTGCCTGTTTTCACTGGTATTCTTTAACATTCATGTTAAATTATGAGCTGTTGAAGTAGGAAGGTTTCCTCACCATTACTCTAATCTTAATGTCCTGTCGCAGATTCTTATATTTATGTTGACACCTGTTGTCTAAAGGGCTTTGTGATGTTTTACAGACTTTCTAAACATCAAGCCTTTTACAAATTGTTAGATATTCTTTTTAGATAACAATGAGAAAAATAATTTCCAGTCACTAATACATTGTTTGATTGCTACATGTTTTTAGGTGTTTCAAAAAGGTTGCCCAATTCCTAAATCCTTTTTTTTAATCTGGAAAATTGCTGTGTAGCAATTTACCCATGACCTCCTGTTTCCCTGACAAGTGTATAAAGTCTAAAGACGTGTTTCTGGGCCTCAACTCTCAACAGCATTCCTCTCATTTAGCAAAACACGTAAACTGACGGCGAAAAAATGTAAGTAAAATGTAAAAATAAGCTGTCAGGTCTCTTGGCTTTTTCTCATGTGGGCCACATGTCTGCATGAAAGCTAACGTTTGTTTGCTGGAACACTCTTACAAGGTGGACGGCATGTGTTTTTCCTGGTATGTGTTGAACAAACACAGACCAATTACACTGAGCTACCTGGTCCGTCAAGCTATGACCAGATATTTTCCTTAGGATGATTTCCAGAAGCTTTGGAGGAAAGTCTTCAAAAACAAACGGGGTCAGATAAATTATTTTCAGCTAATTTTTTGCAGTATATCATACCTTTTAGATTTTTTTTTTTTGTACCGTGTCCTGTCCGGCAGAGAAGCACTTAGAATTGTTGTCTGAGTGCCAGGAAAAAGCCCAACAGATTTTCTTTCACAAGTGGAGCATTACAGCTAACGCTTTAAAGCTCTGTGTGATATTAATAAAAAGATACTTTATTAGAAACTGCTTTGGGATTATTTCAGTTGTTACGGACACGGAGACAGAAATGGAAAGGAAAAAAAGCATGAAGCATGAAAGAGAGAAATGGGGAGCAAAAAGGAAAAGGGGAGAGAAGGAGAATAGAATGGAGGAAAGAAAGAAGGATGAAGAGAATCCAAGAAAACACCCTGCTTGCTTCTACACCTGCAGAAATATTCATATTACCAGCCTTTTTACCGAAAGGTGCACGGTCCTTATGAATGCAAAATGTATTTAGTGGTAAATGCTTGTCAATATAGAACATTTGTGTATCTGTTAACAACTGAATCTAAACACCTGTAGGTGTGAGTGTCTGAGTGTGAGCGCACATGTGCATACAAGGTTTCTCCATAAAAATATGCAATAGTGAGTGTGAGGAGCCACAGACCTGCCCCCTGGATCCGGGACAAATACGGAGGAGGTCCAAGCCACAGACATCCAAAGGCCCCCCAGAGCACAGGAACCCCAGGAGAACCACCACCGGGACTACTGCAACCCCCCCCAGAAAGGAGCAGGGGAAAATCCCAGGGGAACCACCCAGCAGCCACAGTGCAGAAGCCCCAGGGAGCTGCAGCCATCCAGGCCCCAGCAGATCCAGCCATGGACCCAGAGACCCGAGACCCCAGGACATATCACTCCCCAAGCAGAGCCCCGCCCGAGCCCAGGGGTCCTGGCCCGGGCAAGCAGCCACCAGGAGTAAGCCAGCACACACCAAAGCACCCAGCCCCAGATACCGAGAAACACAAGTACACCGGCGGGCAGAGATACCAACCACTGGCAGGTAGTGTGGCAGTTTAGGCCCCCACATTCGATGGAGGCCTAAACTGATCCAGGAGAGGGAGCAGCCCAAGAAAAAACAGGCACACACAATCACACATTCCCACCCTCATGCGTACACATAAAAACACTCAAACCCACGCACCCAATGTAAAGACAAACAACAATGGACGTCGTACACTCACTCACACTCCCCATACATACTCTATACTCCCAGGTCCAGGTGCCGATACCCCTTAGGGACAACCAGCCCCCGGACCCGAGGTGGTCCCCTTCCCTCCAGGGGTGGCGACAGGCAGACCGCCCCACCACCTGAACCTGGTCTGGGCTAGCCCGGTCTCATGCCTGAACCTGAGCGACCCCGGCCCAGACCCCGACCCACTGTCCTGACCGCAGTACCCAACCACCCCCCATCCTCTGCCGGGGAGAGGGCCATGTACAAAAGAGAGGTCTACATGGTCCAAACAAGTCCACCAACCAGAGCCGCCACAGAATTAAATGGTCCCAACCCCCAATGAGTTCCGATTCCAACCCCATGAGCACTCCACCCCCAATGAACCCGACATGAATTACCTCGCTGGGCCACCCCCAACCAGGATACAGATATTGAACACATGCCCCTGAACCTAAACACCATTAATCCCCCCACAGCACATGGGCACACTCCCACAGGAGAGCTTCATCCCCTAAAGGCCGACGAAGCAACACCCACACACAGCCCATTTGTTTTCTTTTTTTTTTCTTATGTGATGAGAATGAGATTATTTTACCTCTCATCACAGCTTTCCCTGCCTCCCCGAGAACAGAAGTTGATGTCCCTGAGAGGTCATTAAAATCCAAATATGAAGTCCACTCTTCTTTAAAATATTTGATAAATTCTTCATCCTTAAGCAATGATGTATTAAACCTCCAGTTTTTGCTTTGTGGGTTTTCTTTCTTATTTACTAGAGTTAAGGAGACAGGAGCATGATCGCTGACAGCTATAGGGT
Source organism: Girardinichthys multiradiatus (assembly GCF_021462225.1). Classification (NCBI taxonomy): domain Eukaryota; kingdom Metazoa; phylum Chordata; class Actinopteri; order Cyprinodontiformes; family Goodeidae; genus Girardinichthys; species Girardinichthys multiradiatus. Next base: position 21,618,901 of record NC_061795.1, on the reverse strand, counting down.
GTACAGGTCCTTCTCAAAATATTAGCATATTGTGATAAAGTTCATTATTTTCCATAATGTCATAATGAAAATTTAACATTCATATATTTTAGATTCATTGCACACTAACTGAAATATTTCAGGTCTTTTATTGTCTTAATATGGATGATTTTGGCATACAGCTCATGGAAACCCAAAATTCCTATCTCACAAAATTAGCATATCATTAAAAGGGTCTCTAAACGAGCTATGAACCTAATCATCTGAATCCATGAGTTAACTCTAAACACCTGCAAAAGATTCCTGAGGCCTTTAAAACTCCCAGCCTGGTTCGTCACTCAAAACCCCAATCATGGGTAAGACTGCCGACCTGACTGCTGTCCAGAAGGCCACTATTTACACCCTCAAGCAAGAGGGTAAGACACAGAAAGAAATTTCTGAACGAATAGGCTGTTCCCAGAGTGCTGTATCAAGGCACCTCAGTGGGAAGTCTGTGGGAAGGAAAAAGTGTGGCAGAAAACGCTGCACAACGAGAAGAGGTGACCGGACCCTGAGGAAGATTGTGGAGAAGGGCCGATTCCAGACCTTGGAGGACCTGCGGAAGCAGTGGACTGAGTCTGGAGTAGAAACATCCAGAGCCACCGTGCACAGGCGTGTGCAGGAAATGGGCTACAGGTGCCGCATTCCCCAGGTCAAGCCACTTTTGAACCAGAAACAGCGGCAGAAGCGCCTGACCTGGGCTACAGAGAAGCAGCACTGGACTGTTGCTCAGTGGTCCAAAGTACTTTTTTCGGATGAAAGCAAATTCTGCATGTCATTCGGAAATCAAGGTGCCAGAGTCTGGAGGAAGACTGGGGAGAAGGAAATGCCAAAATGCCAGAAGTCCAGTGTCAAGTACCCACAGTTAGCGATGGTCTGGGGTGCCGTGTCAGCTGCTGGTGTTGGTCCACTGTGTTTTATCAAGGGCAGGGTCAATGCAGCTAGCTATCAGGAGATTTTGGAGCACTTCATGCTTCCATCTGCTGAAAAGCTTTATGGAGATGAAGATTTCATTTTTCAGCACGACCTGGCACCTGCTCACAGTGCCAAAACCACTGGTAAATGGTTTACTGACCATGGTATCACTGTGCTCAATTGGCCTGCCAACTCTCCTGACCTGAACCCCATAGAGAATCTGTGGGATATTGTGAAGAGAACGTTGAGAGACTCAAGACCCAACACTCTGGATGAGCTAAAGGCCGCTATCGAAGCATCCTGGGCCTCCATAAGACCTCAGCAGTGCCACAGGCTGATTGCCTCCATGCCACGCTGCATTGAAGCAGTCATTTCTGCAAAAGGATTCCCGACCAAGTATTGAGTGCATAACTGTACATGATTATTTGAAGGTTGACGTTTTTTGTATTAAAAACACTTTTCTTTTATTGGTCGGATGAAATATGCTAATTTTGTGAGATAGGAATTTTGGGTTTTCATGAGCTGTATGCCAAAATCATCCGTATTAAGACAATAAAAGACCTGAAATATTTCAGTTAGTGTGCAATGGATGTAAAATATATGAATGTTAAATTTTCATCATGACATTATGGAAAATAATGAACTTCATCACAATATGCTAATTTTTTGAGAAGGACCTGTATATCAGTGTCTGAAATGTCAGTCAACAACGAGCTGCTGACTAAGAAATAATCCAAATGGGAGTAAGAGTGATGGACATGTGAGAAGAAAGTATATTCTCTGTAATTAGGGTGAAGAGATCGCCATGCATTGCAAAGTCCGTAATCACTCATGTACTGTTTAACCATATTTATTGATTGCCAACTGCGCTGAGTCCCTGTTGTGGTCAACCTGTCTAATTCTTCATTTAGACCAAAGTTGAGATCGCCCTCAAGAAGAAGTGAGCAATCCAAGTGTTTAGATAGTGCAGAAAAAAAAAGAATGGAAGAATGGGGGATCATCAACATTAGGGGCATATATACTGACAATACATATCTTTTGGTTATGTATAGATATTTTCATTATTATATATCCACCCTCTGGATCTGTACAGTGTCTAATACTGTAAAATTAACATTTTTGTGGATTAAGATTGCTACTTCAATTTGCCTAGAATTGTAGCAGGCAGAAAACCAATTGGGAAACTCATGTGATTTAAGATCATTTGCAGCTGTGGCAGATTTATGAATCTCTTGTAATAAGACGTGTGCCTGTAGTCTTTTAAGCTGATTAAATTTTTTTTTTTACTTTTCCTCTCTGGCACTGGGTCCATGCACATTCGATGTGACAAACCTTAGTGTACTCATAGTTGTGCATGTGTCGCTAAAGTTGGACAACGCATGTCACCACAGAAACGGATAGACCCAAGTAATCATAGTTACTGCTTTGGGTTGCCTGATATGAAGTCCAGAAGCAGAGACATAGCAGAGAAAATGACAGAAATTTAGGAAGGTGCTGGGGGTAAGAGGGGGTGAGAGACATAAGGCTAAATACCTTATATCTCTCATACCTTTTAGTTTTAAAGATGTGTGCTATGTCTCATTCCAGCTGACATGTGTTGTATGGAATAAAAGTGCAGCTCCAAGCTATTTGAACCTTATTTTTGTTCCTTTTCATCTGTGAATGTTCTGGAAACACTATATTTATGCCATGATAAATGAAGCAGATTAACATTAAACAAGCATGCCTTGTAAAAATATGAGTATAGTTGTGTGCTTTCAGTCAGTGTTAGACTAGTACTGCTTCTGTTTTATGTAAAATAAAAACATATTTCATAGACATTCCGGTAAGGAGAGTAAGTATCTTGACTCTCCAGAATATGCATGTCATACAATACAAACAAAAAAATAAATACACAAATAATACATCATAAATAGGAAAAGCATGTCCAAATCAGCATGAAAAAATTCACAAACTGCAAAGTAAAAGACAAAAAAAAAGATGTATCAAAATGTTTTTCTACAGTTTGAAACGTCCATTAATCCATTTTCTATACCAGGGTTAGGGTTAATCCTTAATAATGAATATAGGATTGGGGTGTTGCTGGAGCATCTCCTTGGATTCAGTAGGTGGAAGGCCAAGACATCCTGGACAGGCTACCAGGACACTGCAGGGCCAACACAGAGACACACATGACAAACAACCATGGACACAAACACTCAACTGCAATTTAGGGTTATACAGTAACATAACCTGGATTTTTCTGGACTGTTTGAGGAAACCAGGGGACCTGTTCATAACCTAAACCTTGAGCCCCACTCAAGATTTGAACCAGCAATCTACCAGCTCTAATCCAACCACCTGGTGCCCCATTTTTTTAAAGACTGGTTTCTGTGTACTACTCTTGAGCGATTAATATGCAACCTTTGGTAGACACCAGCAGTAGTGATATCAGCTACGTGCCTCAAAACACACACAAAAAACCCTCATACTAAAATAATCCCTTTGAGTAAATTCTGTTAAATATTTTTTCACGTTGCTGCTTTTAAATCAGTTCAGTGTTGTCATTATTTTCTTGCCTTTGTTTTCTCTAGCTGGTGCTTGCAGCTCCTCTGGTTTAATTCTACTAGTGACCAAACATTTTAAAGTTCATGAAACAGGAATTCTTAAAACCCAGACTGAGATTTATTAAACCATTAATCTACGTGATAACATTAAAAGAAACATCTTTGTTTCTCTTGTCTTGACTACCTTTGAATTCAAAAAGCACAATAAACGCAATTTGTGGACCAGTCAAACATCACATATTTTACTAACTGAAATATTTTGTACTGAATATATATTAATTAAAACATTGTTTGTATTTGTGACATTTTCACTTTTGTAAAAAAAAAAAAAGCAGAACAGGGACATTCTTTGTTTTTCCAAAAAATATTACTAACATTCAGGAAGTCAGGAAGCTGGTGATCCACTGACAAGTGGAGGTTGGCGCTGTGAGCTGGGTGACCTTCTGGTGGAGGGTGTTTGGATTAATGGTGTTAAAGGCCAAGCTGAAGTCCACAAACAGGATCCTGGATGAAGTGTAATCCCAAATAGAATACATCATCAGCCGATCTGTTTACCCGGTAGGGGGTCCAGCAGGGGGCCTATGATGTCTTTCAGATGCCTCAACACCAGTCGCTCAAAGGATTTCATGACCACAGCCGTCAGGGCAACACGTCCTGTAGTCATTTAAACCTGTTATGGTGTGTTTCCTGGGAACTGGGATGATGGTGTATAGCTTGAAGCAGGAACCTCACCTAGCTTCAGAGCCTTGTTGGATGGATGGATGGGTGGATGAGTGGATGGATCATAGTTAGAACTGTTTTGGTAAATTAGGACTCTAGGACTTTGCCTATCAGAAAGCCAGTGTTTGAAATATATTTTTGTCTAGTACTAAAGTTGCATGTCTGTGTGTTTGTTATAGTTTGCATAATAATTTACTATATTTGGACATGTGCCTTCATGCAGTGTCTTGTTCGGACACACTGCATTGCTGTCTGGCATTTCCGGAAAATCAAGGGTGTTATTTACCAACAAGCAAAGTGGAAAGGAAAAGGCTAAGCCGAGCTTCACCTTATTTATAATACTACTACCTGAGTGTTTCTTGTTTTACTCTATTTCATTAGGAATATTTGAAAAATCAGTAAAAAAAAAAATCAACAAAGAAACCTGCAGCCATGTAGAATACGTTTCCAGCTTTCACCTTGTTGACCAGTTCTCTTTACTTAACAACTAGCATGTGAAGAAAAAAGGATGTTTGTTGATTCCTCAGATACCATGCCTAGAAGGCTCATGCTCTGCAGGCTCACATTCAACTGTGTACGCATGTCTGTGTACATGATGGCAGTGTCTGTGTATGTGCAGGGATGGGTGTCCATCCATAGCACCTCAGTGGAAACGTGGCTGCAAGCCAAACACTGCCCATGAGGGCCAGTAAACACTCTGTGATGGATCTCCTTCTATGCACTCATGTCCCAAACACAATGTAAACTTGTTTCCGTCACTCCATTCAGTCACTCAGTCTCCTGTTTTTCCTTCTGTTGCACATGAATTCAACTCAGAGTCGCATCGCATTTGAGGTAGAGTACAGACATCTATCAGTTAATGACTGCGTACATCCTTTGCATCTCATAATAGTTTCTGCAAGGTTTCTGTTATTGTTGCATGTCTAAGATGCTCAAAAGTTATTGAAAGGCCCTGCTGGCTGGATTTTAAAACTAAGAGGAAACTTTTTCTTTTGATTATTCTTTAAATTATCCAACAATGAAGAGTAAAATACAATTGCAAACTCACCACTATATGGCCAATCACCTAAACTAACAGGCAAGGTGAGCATTTATCAGAGGAGCAGCCAAGAGAGGTAGGTGGATAATCTGATGACAGGACAACTTTAATCATGCACTTCACAAATCTGGTCTTTATGGAAAAGTGGCAAGAAGAAAGGAGCTATTGGAAAAATGCCAGACGTCCTTTTTGCATGTTGCCACAAGCCATGTAGGGCAGAGATTAAACAAGTAGAAGAAGGTGCTCTGGTCAGGTGAGACAAAATTTTTTTACCTTTAAGCCTATAAACATAATGTTTTATTTGACAAAAGAAAATACACACCAAAAACACACCATCACTACAGTGACAAAAAATGTGGTGGCAGCATCATGCTGTGGGTTTGATTTTTTAAGCAGGGACCGAGAAGCTGGTCAGACTTTATGAAATGTAGATGGAGCTAAATAAAGGGAAATCCTGGAAGAAAACCTGTTAAAAGGCTGCAGTACACTTAAGACTGGGGCAGAGCTTCAAGCTTCACCTTCCAGCAGGTCAATGGCCATAAACAGACAGCCAGAGAGCCAGGTTTAGATTAGTGGTTCTGATATGTTCAGGCAGACCTGTTAAAGACAAGCCATTACTCAAATTGTTAGACTTGATTAACTTCTCAAATGATAGTTTGAGATCCAGTTTAATCCTGAGATAGTAGAACAGAATATCGCAAGATGCACTAAAAAGGAATTTTGATGATGAACAAATACCACTAGAAGGCAAAGCAAAAGAGGGCATTTCCCATTTACACTAAAAGAGCTCCATTTTAATTAAAAACCGGAACACTTTGTCCTTTTGCAAACAGACTCAACAATGCCTTTAAAATAAAGAAGTCCAACTTCCAGGAAGGCTCAAAATTACTGGGCACTATCATTACCTATTGTTAGGGCTTGTGTGTAGACAGTCCATTTATTTGATTTTTTTCTTTACTACTATTTATTTTTGCCTAAGCAAATCCGCAACCAACTAAAAAGGTGATCTCTGGGGTTTCTGAACCGCTAGTTGAGAATAACTTGTTTAGATCAAAGCATAATAATGAGTCCAAACCTAAATCAAATAAAAAAAATTAATCTTTGGCAAACCTTGAAAGCTGAGATTTACAAACACTTTCAATCCGCTCTGACTGAGCTTGAACTACTTTTCCAAAGAAGACTGGGCAAAAGTTTCAGTCTCTACATGTGCAGAGCTTTCAGACACATACTACAAAAAACAAAAAGTTGGAAAAGTGAAAGGGATACAAATATATTTTCAAGGTAATGTAATAAATACAATGGGGAAATTGTTGAGGAGGCTAAGCGGTGAACAACTCTCAACGTGCCTTTGAACTGAGCATACAGGTCTGATCAGTCAGCAGCCGCCGCAGCCGCCAGCTGAGGTCTGAGCGAGGTCACATCTGACACTTGCCCTTCGCGCAACATCAAAACCAAATGTCTGATGAACTGCCCCTTATGAAAGATTCCTGTTTCAAAATGGACCACGACATTGCCTAATAGGGTAAGCCGGTAACATGTGCATTCCCCAGTTGTTAAAATTCCTTTGGGTAATTCCAAATAGCCTCTGGACCTGTTTTGTAGAGAGGCAGAAATTTTCACAATGAGCTTGTCTTAAGATGCCGGGTGCACAGTGAAGACTGTCATCATTCAGCTTCATCTGCTGCAAACTCAGAATGGAAGAATCGTAAAAATTGTTTATGACCATTGACAGTTTATGTGATAGAAAGGCTAGATTCAGCCTGTTCTGTTTAGTAAAGTCTGGTATTTTCATCCTATAACATAATGAAATTCACTTTGTGCATCACATCCACACAGAACAACCTTTTGACCCTTAGACAACAGATTTGATTCTCCTCTGCAAAAAAGGAACAACATTGTAGAAGCTTTAATGTTTTCTGGCTGGCTACAATGCATTATTTCTGTTGTTCTGCTCTTATCTTAAGTTTTTAAAGAGGAAATGTTTCTGTTCCTGTCACCTAGAAAATAAAACATTTTGATAAAGTGACATTGTTTTGGCTCGCCCGGAGGGGGACAAAGGGTTACCTCCAGGCTCTGATAAGGTAAAAGAAAAATGTTTGTGACAAAAATCAAGGTTTGGCTAGAAGCCGGCAGCTGTTCTTTTTTGATGCACTGCGCCGTGGGAGAAGTGTAGGTTGTGCGGTAAACATGCGCTGAAAAGTGATGGACGGGACCTGGTCTCCTCCTGTTCCTATTGCTCCCTGTTAGCACTTCCCCCCGCTTCTCTCTAATATCACAGCTGACAGGATATGCAGTGCCTTGTACAGGGGTTGGACAATGAAACTGAAACACCTGGTTTTAGACTACAATAATTTATTAGTATGGTGTAGGGCCTCCATTTGCGGCCAATACAGCGTCAATTCGTCTTGGGAATGACATATACAAGTCCTGCACAGTGGTCAGAGGGATTTTAAGCCATTCTTCTTGCAGGATAGTGGCGAGGTCACTACGTGATACTGGTGGAGGAAAGCGTTTCCTGACTCGCTCCACTAAAACACCCCAAAGTGGCTCAATAATATTTAGATCTGGTGACTGTGCAGGCCATGGGAGATGTTCAACTTCACTTTCATGTTCATCAAACCAATCTTTCACCAGTCTTGCTGTGTGTATTGGTGCATTGTCATCCTGATACACGGCACCACCTTCAGGATACAATGTTTGAACCATTGGATGCACATGGTCCTCAAGAATGGTTCAGTAGTCCTTGGCAGTGATGCGCCCATCTAGCACAAGTATTGGGCCAAGGGAATGCCATGATATGGCAGCCCAAACCATCACTGATCCACCCCCATGCTTCACTCTGGGCATGCAACAGTCTGGGTGGTATACTTCTTTGGGGCTTCTCCACACCATAACTCTCCCAGATGTGGGGAAAACAGTAAAGGTGGACTCATCAGAGAACAATACATGTTTCACATTATCCACAGCCCAAGATTTGCGCTCCTTGCAACACTGAAAACGATGTTTGGCATTGGCATGAGTGACCAAAGGTTTGGCTATAGCAGCCCGGCCGTGTATATTGACCCTGTGGAGCTCCCGACGGACAGTTCTGGTGGAAACAGGAGAGTTGAGGTGCACATTTAATTCTGCTGTGATTTGGGCAGCCGTGGTTTTATGTTTTTTGGATACAATCCGGGTTAGCACCCGAAGATCCCTTTCAGACAGCTTCCTCTTGCGTCCACAGTTAATCCTGTTGGATGTGGTTCGTCCTTCTTGGTGGTATGTTGACATTACCCTGGATACCGTGGCTCTTGATACATCACAAAGACTTGCTGTCTTGGTCACAGATGCACCAGCAAGACGTGCACCAACAATTTGTCCTCTTTTGAACTCTGGTATGTCACCTATAATGTTGTGTGCATTTCAATATTTTGAGCAAAACTGTGCTCTTACCCTGCTAATTGAACCTTCACACTCTGCTCTTACTGGTGCAATGTGCAATCAATGAAGACTGGCTACCAGGCTGGTCCAATTTACCCATGAAACCACCCACACTAAAATGACAGGTGTTTCATTTTCATTGTCCAACCCCTGTATATGCCACAGAGTCAGGCTGACCTGTGTCAGCAGTGTAGAATAAGAACAGGTAGAGAGAAGATTGAGGGAGAGAAAGAAGAAGAATGTATAGAGCTGTAGCAGCAAGACCACTGCACGAGACTCTTTAAATGCTTTAGCTTTGGATACAATTTTGGAAGCCCTGGTAAAGATGTGTAAAAAGCATCAAAATAAATTCACTGTTCATTGCAGCATTAAAACTTCACATAGAAAAAAATTAGATTAATATTTGGTCAGTAACGAATGGGGGGAATGTCAGAAAAAACACTTTTCTGTCCTACCATCACAACTGCAAACATCTGGAGTTCACTGAACCTCACTGAAATCTTAACTGTAACTTTTTGCTTTGGTCAGATGAAACTAAGATCGAGCTGTTTGACAAGAAACACTCAGGTGGATCTGGCCTGAAACAAAGGATGAATATCTCGTGCCTACTATTAGGTACGGTGGAAGATGTGAGCAGCTGTGGACCTTCTTCTTCTCCAAAGGTATTTGGAAGCTTGTTAGAGTATATGGCATCATGAACTCTTTAAAATATCCGCACATTTAAAATAAAAATCAGGTGCACTCTGAAAGGACACTTAAAGTGGGTGATCACTGGCTCTTTCAACATTTTAATGCTTCAATTGTGTAGAATTTTAGTCCTTCAAGACACGACAGTCATAAGTGTTTAAATATTGGAAACTGGACTCCTTTGCTGGTGTCTTGAAGACGTTTTCCCACTTATTTGAAAAGGCTTCTTTACTTCTGACCATGGGTTGGGAGTTCCTGGCTTAAGAGTTGTAGATTTAATGATCACATTAATTTGGTAGATCTTATAAGTCGCCCTGAGAATGATCCTAAACCTGAGGCCAAATTAATAGGTAACAAGTGGAAACCATATGGGCAGCACATGTGTCGCACAGTTTGAACTGATACCCATTTGAGAACCAGCTAAGAAACACGGAGTGTGCAACTGATTTTGGTGAAACAGGTTGGATGTTACCCATGGTCACAACAAGATGGCGCCGCAGATGGTCGCCTCGGCGTGTTGGTGCGCATTATTTTGTTTAGTTTTTTGCTTTAAAACGGTCTTCTGTGATGGTACCCGGAGCTCTCTCACCAGAGAAGAACTCATGAACATCAGGGCTACTACACCAGAGGAGTTATTTCCAACTTTTCTGCCTACTGCTCTGGAATTTTTGGACATTCTGGTCAAAGGTGCGCTCACCTTTGTTCACGCGGTGAAACGCCGGAAGAGAGGGAAACGGGCTGGGGTGCTGGTACGTCTTCGCCAGCGTGGACTACGAACACCGTTACCTGGAATATTTCTCTCTAACGTGCGCTCACTTCCCAACAAAATGGAGGAACTACAACTGTTGTTGGGGAAAAACAGGGACTTTTATTCATCGGCAGTTTTGTGCTTCACGGAGACGTGGCTGTGTGGATTAATACCGGACTCCGCGCTGCAGCTGGCAGGATTCCAGCTCTACAGAGCGGACAGAGACACGGAACTCTCCGGCAAAGCGAAAGGTGGAGGAATCTGTTTTTACCTCAACAGTGGTTGGTGCAACGACGTGACAGTGATTCAGCAGCACTGTTCTCCAGACCTGGAAACCTTCATCATAAACTGTAAGCCTTTCTATTCCCCCCGTGAGTTTGCTTCGTTCATCCTGGTCGGTGTTTACATCCCACCGCAAGCTAACGTGCAGGTCGCACAGCGCATGCTCGCCGACCAGATACTGAGTGTGGAGCGGACCAACCCGGACTCCTTAGTAATCGTCGCTGGTGACTTTAACAAAGGTAATCTGACCCACGAACTTCCCAAATACAGACAGTTTATAAAATGTCCGACCAGAGAGGACAACATTCTGGATCACTGTTACACCACCATCAGAGACGCTTATCACGCCGTCCCACGTGCTGCACTGGGCCAATCCGACCACATCATGGTCCACCTGATTCCTGCATACAGGCAGAAACTAAAGCTCTGCAAACCTGTTGTGAGGACGACAAGGAAGTGGAGCAGTGAGGCTGTGGAGAATCTCCAGGCGTGTTTAGGCTGTACAGACTGGGATGTGTTCAGGACTACTACCAACAGTCTGGACGAGTACACAGAGGCTGTGACTTCCTACATCAGCTTCTGTGAGGACAGCTGTGTACCATCATGCACCAGGGTGAGTTACAACAACGACAAACCCTGGTTCACAGCTAAACTCAGAAGGTTAAGACTGGATAAGGAAGAGGCCTTCAGGAGTGGGGACAAAGACATATACAGAGAGGCAAAGTACAAGTTTGGCAAGGCAGTGAAAGAGGCCAAACGACTGTACTCTGAGAAGCTCCAAAACCAGTTCTCAGCCAACGACTCTGCGTCTGTCTGGAAAGGGCTCAAGCAAATCACCAATTACAAGCCGAAAGCCCCCCACTCCATCAACGACCGACGCCTCGCCAACGACCTGAACGAGTTCTACTGCCGCTTTGAAAGACAAAGGGACAGTCCTGCAACCATCTCCCACGACGCCCCCCAACAGCTGCAGCCACAATCCACCACCCCCATCTCTCCAACCTCAAGAGGGGCCTTGGCACCTCCAACCCCCACCCTGAAGTTCCCCCCCACCAGCCCCCTACCCACGCCGAGGACGGCTCTTTCCATCCAGGAGAGGGACGTCAACAAACTCTTCAGGAGACAGAACCCCCGGAAAGCTGCTGGTCCGGATTCTGTCTCACCAGCCAGCCTGAAGCACTGCGCTGATCAGCTGTCTCCAGTCTTCACAGACATTTTTAACACCTCACTGGAGACATGTCATGTGCCAGCCTGCTTCAAGTCCTCCACCATCGTCCCTGTTCCCAAGAAGCCAAGGACCACAGGGCTTAATGACTTCAGACCCGTCGCCCTGACCTCTGTGGTGATGAAGTCCTTTGAGCGCCTTGTGCTCTCACACCTAAAAGACATCACCGACCCCCTCCTGGACCCCCTGCAGTTTGCCTACAGAGCCAACAGGTCTGTAGATGATGCAGTCAACCTAGCCCTTCACTTCATCCTCCGGCACCTGGACTCCACAGGAACCTATGCCAGGATGCTGTTTGTGGATTTCAGCTCTGCCTTCAACACCATCGTCCCAGCTCTGCTCCAGGAGAAGCTCTCCCAGCTGAGTGTGCCCGACTCCACCTGCAGGTGGATCACTGACTTCCTGTCTGACAGGAAGCAGCGCGTGAGGCTGGGGAAGCACGTCTCTGACTCCCTGACCATCAGCACCGGTTCCCCCCAAGGCTGTGTTCTCTCTCCTCTGCTCTTCTCCCTGTACACCAACAGCTGCACCTCCAGTCACCAGTCTGTCAAGCTTCTGAAGTTTGCGGACGACACCACCCTGATCGGACTCATCTCTGATGGTGACGAGTCCGCGTACAGATGGGAAGTGGACCATCTGTTGGACTGGTGCAGCCAGAACAGCCTTGAGCTCAACGCTCTAAAGACAGTGGAGATGGTTGTGGACTTCAGGCAGAACCCAGCCCCACCTGCCCCCATCACCCTCTGTGACTCCACAATTGACACTGTGGAATCTTTCCGCTTCCTGGGAACCATCATCTCCCAGGATCTCAAGTGGGAGCCAAACATCAGCTCCCTCATCAAGAAAGCCCAGCAGAGGATGTTCTTCCTGCGGCAGCTGAAGAAATTCAACCTGCCAAAGACTATGATGGTGCACTTCTACACAGCCATCATTGAGTCCATCCTCACCTCCTCCATCACCATCTGGTACGCCGCTGCTACAGCCAAGGATAAGGGCAGGCTGCAGCGTGTCATTCGGTCTGCTGAGAAGGTGATTGGCTGCAGTCTACTGTCGCTCCAGGAACTGTACACCTCCAGGACCCTGAAGCGGGCAGGGAAGATTCTGGCTGATCCCTCCCACCCTGGTCACAGACTCTTTGAGACTCTCCCCTCTGGCAGGAGGCTGCGGTCCATCCGGACCAAAACCTCACGCCACAAGAACAGTTTTTTCCCATCTGCCACCAGCCTGGTTAACAAAGCCCGGAAACCACCCTGACATTCCCCCTTTCCCCCACACCCCCCCTTTTTTTGCTGACAGGACACCTGTAACTCTATGCGTTACATTAACGCTCAGCTTGGACTCCTGCTTACTTGCACTGCTTTACTTGCACAACGATCACCTGCACTGTTGTATTGCTCTTGCATCTTATACTGCTCTATATTTACTCTCACTCACTTAAAACTGTGCACTTATATTTATATTATATTGTAGATATGTTTGTACTGTTTAACTTGTACTGTATTGCACCGACTATGCCAAAACAAATTCCTTGTATGTCCAAAAACGTACTTGGCAATAAAGCTTTTCTGATTCTGATTCTGATTCTGATGGTGAGTATCATGCAAGAAGCCCATTGGGAAGAAGCCCCGACCAGCTAATACTCATCCAACCTTAACGGAGTTAATTTTTCCAGCTCATTCTCCCATTCTTTTAAAAGGGTAGAGCTATGATTATATGATTATTTTTAAAGTGTAAAGGTGTATACTTCCAAATGCTTTTATCTCTATTTGAACTGCCAGAGACTGTTTAGAAATAGAAATATTTTTATTGTGAGGAAATTCAGGTTTACCAGCAGCAAAGTGAAAGGCACATGGAAGCATGCAGATATATACAAAGGTAATCAATCAATCAATCAATCAATATAAGAGACTGTACAGTAGAGGAACTTCTAGAACATAAGAAGAAAATATTTTGCATTTATTAAAAATTCTCAGATTAAAAGAAATGTGCAACTGAGTGGGGTGATTTAAAAAAATGTAAAAAACATGCATGTGCAGTATATATGTGCAGAAAAAATATCAGAATATAACATATGCACAATGAGTTTTGGGAATACATGTACTTGAAATTTAAGAGTGAAATGATATTTCTTCAGATGAAGATGCCTTTTGTAAAGGTTCGTATGGGTTCTTTACCAACTTGCAAAGAATTGTTTCCACATCTCTACAAAAAGACCAGATGTTGAACAGCCCTTTGTTTACATGTACAGTGCCTTGCGAAAGTACTCGCCCCCCTTGAACTGGTCAACCTCTTGCCACATTTCAGGCTTCAAACATAAAGATATAAAATACTAATTTTTTGTGAAGAATCAACAAGTGGGACACAATTGTGAAGTGGAATGAAATTTATTGGATGTGTCAAACGTTTTTAACAAATAAAAAACTGAAAAGTGGGGCGTGCAATATTATTCGGCCCCCTTGCGTTAATACTTTGTAGCACCACCCTTTGCTGCAATTACAGCTGCAAGTCGCTTGGCGTATGTCTCTATCAGTTTTGCACATCGAGAGACGGAAATTCTTGCTCATTCTTCCTTGCAAAACAGCTCGAGCTCAGTGAGGTTGGATGGAGAGCGTTCGTGAACAGCAGTCTTCAGCTCTTTCCACAGATTCTCAATTGGATTCAGGTCTGGACTTTGACTTGGCCATTCCAACACCTGGATACGTTTATTTGTGAACCATTCCATTGTAGATTTGGCTTTATGTTTTGGATCATTGTCTTGTTGGAAGATAAATCTCCGTCCCAGTCTCAGGTGTCTTGCAGACTCCAACAGGTTTTCTTCCAGAATGGTCCTGTATTTGGCCCCATCCATCTTCCCATCAATTTTGACCATCTTCCCTGTCCCTGCTGAGGAAAAGCAGACCCAAACTATGATGCTGCCACCACCATGTTTGACAGTGGGGATGGTGTGTTCAGGGTCATGAGCTGTGTTGCTTTTATGCCAAACATATCGTTTTGCATTGTGGCCAAACAGTTCGATTTTGGTTTCATCTGACCAGAGCACCTTCTTCCACATGTTTGGTGTGTCTCCCAGGTGGCTTGTGGCAAACTTTAAACGAGACCTTTTATGGATATCTTTGAGAAATGGCTTTCTTCTTGCCACTCTTCCATAAAGGCCAGATTTGTGCAGTGTACGACTGATTGTTGTCCTTTGGACAGACTCTCCCACCTCAGCTGTAGATCTCTGCAGTTCATCCAGAGTGATCACGGGCCTCTTGGCTGCATCTCTGATCATTCTTCTCCTTGTTCGAGATGAGAGTTTAGAGGGACGGCCGGGTCTTGGTAGATTTGCAGTGGTCTGATACTCCTTCCATTTCAATATGATTGCTTGCACAGTGCTCCTTGGGATGTTTAAAGCTTGGGAAATCTTTTTGTATCCAAATCTGGCTTTAAACTTCTCCACAACAGTTTCTCGGACCTGCCTTGTGTGTTCCTTGGTCTTCATGATGCTCTCTGCGCTTTGAACAGAACCCTGAGACTATGAAGGAGCAGGTGCATTTATACGGAGACTTGATTACATACAGGTGGATTCTATTTATCATCATCAGTCATTTGGGACAACATTGGATCATTCAGAGATCCTCACTGAACTTCTGGAGTGAGCTTGCTGCACTGAAAGTAAAGGGGCCGAATAATATTGCACGCCCCACTTTTCAGTTTTTTATTTGTTAAAAAAGTTTGACGCATCCAATAAATTTAATTCCACTTCATGATTGTGTCCCACTTGTTGTTGATTCTTCACAAAAAATTTGTATTTTACATCTTTATGTTTGAAGCCTGAAATGTGGCAAGAGGTTGACCAGTTCAAGTGGGCCGAGTACTTTCGCAAGGCACTGTACATGTAAACAAAGGGCTGTTCATGTGTACGTGTTCTTATATTTGTTTGTGCTGCAGTTAACATGATCAAGATTAAATCGGCTTACTTAACATAAGATGTCTGTTTGTATGTGGAGCATGAATCCACTTTCATTCAGAAGATATATTCCAAAATGAAAATCAATGTACATCTGAAAGTATGTGCTTCACTAATGCACCCACAAGATTATGCAGAGCTAAAACATTAATGTAAAGCTTACTTTCCACCATTGGTGACACCAAAGTGGGAGGATACGATGAATATTTCAATGACCGGGCAGAGAGAACACCTTTGGGGGTCACTTTAGGAGCAACCGAGGACTCCTCTGGGAGTTTCTAGTGAAAACCAAGTTTGCATGCAAAGCTGCTGTTTCTTACTGCATACTTCTTTTTATTGAACATGAATACATCTCAAAACATTTCAAAGTACCTTGCAAAAGTGTTCATACCCATAAAACCTGTTCACATTTTTTCACGTTACAAACGCAAACTTTGGGATCAGTGGCGTTTTTGCATTAGGGGCCCGTGGGGCACGGTCCCACCAGTGGGGCTGTTTTGTACAAGAAGATATATGTTTTTTTAATAAATCAGATATAAGATATACATTTTTATAATTTCTTTTATAAATCAGACACAATAATGTGATTGAGCTTAAGGTAATAGTGTGTGAATTTGTCTCTGTGCTTATGCTGCTCGCCAGTTTTCGCTCGGTGGGGCACAGCAGAGTTGGCCCTGTACGTGCACTGTTATGAGCTGGACAAACTGTTGCGCGTGCGCGTGCTCAACGTGCACTTTAATTTCGTAAGTAGGGCCAGGCAGCCAGGGCCCCTGAAGTGTTCCCATTGGTTGATACAAAAGGGCGGGCATTCCCTTTGCGATAGCTGTTCTTTAGCTAATGAGGGACTGATACGAAATATAAATACAGTAGGCTACTAATGATGAATCGTGTGGACTACTTAACGACCGTTCGATTTTGCACCTTGCCATTTGAGGAGAAATTGGAAATTAAACGTTTGGGACCACATCGACCAGATAACTTTACCATTTTTCAAGAAGGTAAAGATAAAACAAGATCCTTTAACCAGGAGTGGTTCAAAAGGAAAACATGGCTAACGGCTAGCATTTTGAAAAAATCCCTGTTCTGCTTTCCGTGTCTTCTCTTTGGAGGGGAAACTGTCTGGACGACAACCGGATTTAAAGATTTAAAACATCTGTCAGAAAGGCTGGTAAAACACGAAAGTGGTGCATCACATGTGGATAATGCTATCAAGTTAGCTTTACTAGGGAGAACAAATGTTGCATCGCAGCTTGACAGTGCATACCAGCGTGGTATTGAACAACATAACCGACAGACTGAAGAAAACAGGTATGTTCTCGGCCGAATTATAACCTGTATAAAACTTTGTGGAAAGTGTGAGATTGCCCTGCGTGGACATGACAAGTCTGCTGGTTCCTTAAATCCCGGCATTTTAGATGCATATTTGAGACGATGTGCGAGGGAGACTCCAGACTCAGGAGCCATTATGATGCTCAACCCTATTATAAGGGCACCTCAGCAGTCATTCAAAATGAACTTTTGGATTGCATGTACAGTGTTTACAAGGATGAGGTTTTTTGGCAGGTGACAAATGCACCTTTTGTTGCCGTGGAGGCAGATGAGACAACCGATGTGTCTTGTAAATCACAATTGGTCATCGTTCTGCGCTATATGGTAAACGGCACAGTGACAGAAAGGTTTTGGGAATTTATTGAGGCGAAAGACAAAACGTCTGCTGGTTTATCAAATGCCTTATTTTCATCTTGTGAGCCTCTGAACCTGACTGACAAGCTCATAGCGCAAACATAGGACGGGGCTGCAGTAATGAGTGGAGGTGTGCGTGGAGTTCAGACTCTTGTGAAGGAGCGATATCCAAACGCCCATTTTGTGCACTGTTACGCGCATCAGTTAAACTTAACACTTCAACAAATCTGCTCAGCAAGGATTTCTGAATTAAAAGTGTTTTTTGCTGATCTGTCAGCTTTCGCCACCTTTTTCTCTTGTTCACCCAAGAGAACAGCTGCTCTTGCCGAAACATCAGATAGGCGCATCCCCAGACCTCCAGAAACTGTTAATGCTGTGTGGGAATGCCGTGAAGAGATTAAGAAGTGTTTGGACCACATTCGCACAACAGAGGGATGGGACAGGGTGACCATCAGCGAGGCCTATGGTCTGTCTATGCACCTGCAGGAACCAAAGTTCCTTCACTTCTTGCAGTTCTTTTCCGAGCTCATGCCAGAAGTGGACATATTTTACAGTGTACTGCAAAAACGGGACATTGATGCAGCTGGCATCAACCACGCGATGAAAACCTTCAACAGAAATGTAGGACGTCTTAGGGATCGAGCTGATGTGATTGTGCAAGAAAGTAATCCAGAAGGAAGTAAGAGGAGGAAAACCAACACGGCTACAGTCATGAAAGAGGCCTGCGACACTGTGATGAGTCAAGTGGAGGAGAGGTTCTCTAGGAGTGACCATTTGATGGCAGCAAAACTCATTGATTGCACACTTTTCTCCAAGTTTGTGCAGTCATTTCCAGAAGCTGAACTGGAATGTGCCATTAAACTATGGCCAATAACAAATAAGGCAAAGCTGAAAACCGAGTTGATGTCCCTATACCAGCACAGTGAACTCAGCAACGACAACACCGTGCTTTCTTTATTGAAGTCCATTAATGAAAACAACCTCCAAGAGGCCTTATCTGAAACTGTGACACTTCTCCAAATCATCATCACAACACTAATGACAAGCACTGAATCTGAGAGAAACTTCTCCACTCTAAAAAGGATAAAAACATTTACACGGAATACAATGGGACAGCAAAGACTGAATGCCCTGGCAATGCTGGCCATTGAAAATGAATGTATCCATGGACTGTTTGACTTTAACAGCAAGGTCATAGAGAAGTTTGCACACATGAAGGACCGCTGGGCTTCCTTCCTCTTCAAGAAGTGAACCTCACTGGTGAGTCTAATATATTGTTATGCTTAATTATCAACTGTTGACTGCTGCAGGGGTTAAAGCGATTTTTCAGAATATATGATGTTTTTTCTATCAAGGTCCTAATGTATCTTTAAAATACACATTACTTTGTTGCTGCTGGGTTTATTGTTTAATTCAATTAATCAAATCTTCCAAATGATGCAGGTGATGCGTTCAGTTTCCGACAACACAATGGACAGCAGCATTGTTTGTTGTGTGTGCTGTCAGTGTTCATACGACCATTTCATATGGTTCTGATTGAACAATCTGCTTGTAGTTGTTAGTTAGTAAAAAACGTGGATTCTTAAACACTTTGGTACTGTTGATAGAATAAATTATGTCATCACATTATTGTGTGATTAAGCACTTTGTGCACAGCAAGTTGTATTTGTATTGAGGGTAAGGTTCAGTGTTATATGTTCATGTTTGGATTATATTATCAGATTTTCTGGTATGAATAGCCTGGGCCCCACCAGAATTTCCATACCAAAATCTCCACTGTTTGGGATACTTCAGAGGAATCTTCCACAAGTGGAATGAATATGATTCAAATTTCTTTAGATGTTAAAATCTGAAAAATGTGGCATGCATTTGTTTTCACTACCTCTGAGTAAATACTTTATGCAACAACCTTTCTCTGCAGTTTCAGCTGCAAGTTCTTTAGGTATGTGTCTACCAGTTTAGCCCATCTACAGACTAAAACCATTGCTCAGATGTAGAGTGTATGTAAACAACAGTTTTAAGTCTTGCCACAGAATCTCAACTGAATTTAGGTCTGAACCACTGAACTGCACTGGAGAACAAAAGAGACTGGTACAAACTGTAAATCCTAGAATGCACAGCATTAACCAGTTTGTATAACAACTCCCAGGAAGGTGTTTGATAGCAGGGATTCTAGTAACGTCATAGACCTACAAAACTCTGGCGCAGAGCAGAGTTCTTCATCTTTTCCACAGGGCTTGCTGTTTGAGAACGCCTGTTGGTGAATTCACTCCTTCATCTATTGTTTTATAATTCCACTCTTCACCAGGCAGATGTTCACAATACAATAGCTGACAAAGACAATGAGTTGCTTGGCTATTAATTTCTTATAAAATGGGGTGCCCCAACTTGGTAATTTCGATCAAAATTACTAACTTAATGAATAATAAATAATTGCTGTTGGGATTAATAGTTATTCATAGTTATTCATAGGCAAACCCAATCTATTGTTGCCCTACAGATATAAACCATTTCATTGTTGTTCAGGCTTCCTATTGGAAGTTGCATCTTCACCACAGTGTCAAGTCTTTTGCAATCTGGAGCAACTTCTTTTGCAAGATTTCCCAGTGTTTGATACATAAGCAACTTAAAACACATACTTTCTGTTGCTGCTTTTAATGTTTGGGGACTCTCCGTGTTTTACACGTTTTTTTCTAGTAGTGGTAAAGGGTCGCTAGCTTAGCTTAGCTTGGCTACCCGTTCTGCGGTTTCTCTCTCTGAGTCTCCTCCTCTCTCCTGCTCTCTCTGTCAGATGTTCAGTTACTCCTCTCCCTCCTTTAGTGACAATGGTACATGTAATAAATGTAGCATTTTTGTAGCTTTGGAGGCGAGGGTGTCGGAATTGGAGGCCCGGCTCTGCGCTGTTGAAAAACCAGCAGATAGCCGAGGCCCCTTAGCCAGCACGGAGCCACCGAGGGTAGCTCCCCGTAGCATTCCTTCAGAAGAGCCCACGCAGCCGGGGCCTCAGGCCGGCTGGGTAACGGTACGTAGAAAGCATAGTCCTAGATCCCAGCCCACAGGTCACCACCAACCCGTCTGCATTTCTAACAGATTTTCCCCGCTCAGCGACACACCCGCTGAGAAGCCAACTCTGGTAAATGGCAGCTCCATAGTCAGAAACGTGGCACTAGAGACACTAGCGACCATAGTAAAATGTCTGCCAGGGGCCAGAACAGGCAACATCAAATCCTACCTGAAACTGCTGGCTGAGGATAAACGTAAATACAGTAAGATTGTAATTCACGCTGGCAGTAATGACACCCGGTTACGTCAATCGGAGGTCACCAAAGTTAGTGTTGCTTCGGTGTGTAAGTTTGCCAAAACAATTGTCGGACTCCGTAATTTTCTCTGGTCCCCTCCCCGATCTGACCAGTGATGACATGTTTAGCCACATGCTGTCATTCAACAACTGGCTGTCTAGGTGGTGTCCAGAAAACAATGTGGGCTACATTGAGAATTTGCGAACATTTTGGGGAAAACCTGGTCTGATCTGGAGATACGGCATCCATCCCACTTTGGATGGAGCAGCTCTTCTTTCTAGGAATCTGGCCGCATTTATTAGTTCTCCAACCCTCTGACAACCCAGGGTTCAGACCAGGAAGCAGGGTCGTAGTTTAACACTCCTCTCTGCAGCTTCTGTACTGCTCCCAGCCATTACCCTATTAAGACAGTGTCTCGCCCACAGCCAAAATTGAATAAATTAAAAAATAATCTAAAACAAGGAAATCAGGAAAATCTAATAAAAATAAACACAACTCAGACTAAAAATAAAAATAAAACAATTAAATGTTGCTTACTGAACATAAGATCTCTCTCTTCAAAGACTTTGCTAGTTAGTGACCTGATTTGTGACAATCAGATTGATTTACTTTGCCTCACAGAAACCTGGCTGCAGCAAGAGGATTATGTTACTATAAATGAGTTAACTCCCACTAATTATTTAAATTTTCCCATTCCTCAAAATACTGGGCGAGGAGGAGGAGTAGCAACCATGTTTCGGTCCGATTTATTGACTAGTCACAGACCAGTCAATAGCTACAACTCTTGTGAATATTTAATCCTTAGTTTTCCTCATCCAAATTGCAAAGCACTAAAACCACTTCTGTTTGTTGTTTTGTACCGTCCACCAGGCCCTTACTCTCAATTTTTAGATCAGTTTTCAGACCTTTTATCGGATTTAGTGTTAAATACAGATAAGGTTATTATAGTGGGGGATTTTAACATTCATGTTGACACTGAAAGTGATAGCTTAAATATAGCCTTTAATGCTATCTTAGACTCATTTGGCTTTGCTCAGAACATTAACAAACCTACCCACCTTTGTCTTCATTCTCTGGACCTTGTGCTGACATATGGCATTGAGTGTAAAGACATAACAATATTTTCTCATAACCCTGTCATGTCTGACCATTTTTTAATAACCTTTGAGTTTAATTTAACAGAGTACCCCACACCTGAAATAAATTTCATTATAGTAGATCATTATCAGACAATGCTGTAACAACCTTTAAAGAATCTGTTACACTTTTGATTTCCTCATTATCACAGAAAAGCACAGTGGAGGGCAATAATTTTGTTTCTTCCCCTTCACAAATTGATTCTCTTGTTCATAGAGCTTCTTCATCATTGCGTAGTGCATTAGACAATGCACCCCCCTTGAAAAAGAAGGTAATTATTCATAGGAGGCTAGCTCCCTGGTTTAATTCAGAGCTGCGTACTTTAGAGCACAATGTTAGAAAATTGGAGAGAAAATGGCGCTGTACATACCTAGAGGATTCCTAGTTAATCTGGAAAAATAGCCTACTGTTGTATAAAAAGACACTTCACCAAGCTAGAACAGCTTATTTCTCATCATTAATAGAAGAGAACAAGAATAATTATAGGTTTCTCTTTAGTACCGTTGCTAAACTTACACAGAGTCATAGCTCTGTTGAGCCCTCCATTCCCTTAGGTCTCAGCAGTCAAGACTTTATGGGATTCTTCCAAAATAAAATTGATTCTATTAAAAATAAAATCTTTGACATACTCCCGAACATGATTACTTCATCCTCAGCAAGTGAGACAACATTGGAAATAACTGTAGAACCTGATTTGTGTTTGGACTGCTTTGATCCTGTGGAGCTTCCTGAGTTATCAGTAATATTAGCTTAATCTAAACCTTCAACTTGTATGTTAGACCCAATCCCAACCAAATTATTTAAGGAAGTGTTCCCTCTGATTTCCACCCCCATTTTAGGTATGATTAACCTATCCTTAGTAAATGGATATGTACCACAGGCTTTTAAGGTAGCTGTAATTAAACCTTTACTTAAGAAACCTTCACTTGATCGAGATGACTTGAAAAATTACAGACCTATATCCAATCTTCCATTCTTATCTAAAATTCCTGAGAAAATAGTTGCTAATCAAATATGTGAGCATTTACACAGTAATGACCTGTTTGAAGAGTTTCGGTCAGGCTTCAGAGCTCATCATAGCACTGAAACAGCTCTGCTGAAAGTCACTAATGATATTCTTATGGCCTCAGATAATGGACTTGTGTCTGTTCTGGTTCTGTTAGATCTCAGTGCTGCATTTGATACAGTCGATCACAATATTCTCTTAGAAAGGCTGGAATTTGCTGTAGGGATCAGGGGAACAGCGCTAGGCTGGTTTAAATCTTATTTGTCTGACAGATTCCAGTTTGTTCATGTAAATGATAAATCATCTTTAAACTCCAGGGTTAATTGTGGAGTACCACAGGGTTCAGTTTGGGCCGATTCTCTTTACTATATATATGCTTCCAATAGGTAAAATTATCAGGCAGCATAGAATAAATTTTCACTGTTACGCTGATGACACTCAGCTTTACTCATCCATGAATCCTGATGAGCCCAAACAGTTAGATAGACTACAAGCATGTCTTGAAGGTATAAAAACTTGGATGACTTAAAATTTTCTGCTTCTAAATTCAGACAAGACAGAAGTTGTCGTCTTTGGACTGGAGTCTTTAAAAAAAGAAACTGCTTAGTCAATCACTTAACCTGGATGGCATTAAATTGACCTCCGGTAATAAAGTAAAAAACCTTGGTGTTATTTTTGACCAGGACTAGTCCATGCATTTGTTACTTCAAGGCTGGACTATTGTAATTTGTTACTATCAGGATGTCCACAAAATGCTGTTAAAAGCCTTCAGCTGATTCCAAATGCTGCAGCAAGAGTTCTTATGAAAATTAAAAAGAGAGATCATATTTCCCCTTCTTTAGCTTCCCTTCATTGGCTCCCTGTTAAATCCAGAATAGAATTTAAAATTATCCTCCTCACATAAAAAGCCCTTAATGATTTATCTCCATCATACATCAGAGATCTGATTGGTCCATATGTTCCTAACAGAGCACTTCGTTCTCAGACTGCAGGTTTACTGGTGGTTCCTAGAGTCTCTAGAAGTAGAATGGGAGGCAGATATTTTAGTTATCAGGCTCCTCTCCTGTGGAACCAGCTCCCAGTTTTAGTCCGTGAGGCAGACACCCTGTCTACTTTTAAGGCTAGGCTTAAAACTTTCCTTTTTGATAAAGCTTATAGTTAGAGTGCCTTAGGTTATCCTGAGCTATCTTCCTTATTTTTTACCTCCATCTTCTTCCCTCCCTGTTGGTTGTAGTAAGGGGGAGTCAGGTTTAGCCTAAACCGGCTCAGTTATGGTTGAGGTGCAAACACACCCTCCATTTCTGCTACCTGTATGACCCCCTCTCTTTTCCACTGGTTATGGTCAATCTGACAGAGAGAGGAATCCCAATCGTTGAGGTTTTTAGTATAACAATGGCCATTAGTGGGCTCTAGATGGACAAACTGTCTACTTTTAAGGCTAGGATTAAAACTTTCCTTTTTGATTAAGCTTATAGTTAGAGTGGCTTAGGTTATCCTGAGCTATCTCTGTAGTTATGCTGCTATAGGCTTAGGCTGCTGGAGGACATAATGACCACTTTCACCCTCTTCACTACATTCTCACACGACTCTCCAATTTTGCATTATTTGCTGTTATTTCAGTTTTTAACTTTATGTTCTCCCTCTTTTCTCTTCCTAGAACCTACACCTGGCCTGACTCTGTGTCTACCTGTGACACCTTCCTGGAGAGGGGCATTGTCCAAGCTTCTGCTAGCAACAACTTAATGCTCACCTTCTACCAATGACCCTCATGGCCCTGTCTTTCAGTGTGTTGTGATTATTAATCTGAGAATATTATTTAATATTTAATATTAATATTTTATCAAATAATATTTCGGTCTGTTAAGGGTTGTCCTGTGAATACCAGCCCAGTAAGGCGATGGTATTAGGACAAAATAGAAAGGTGTGAGACGAGCTCTGACATTATTAAACAGCATAAACTCTGCACACACATGGAATGAATTCACACAATTTCTTAAAATACAAGAATTTATTAACAAAAATAAGTCAACTCAAAGTCAAACATATTTCAATTAACAAACTCTTTACTATGCTAAAACAATCCAACTAAACTACCAAGCAGAATTAAACACATTTAACAAATTTTTTGTCTTATTTGACCAGAACACCTTTCGTCCTCATGATTTAACTTTAAACAAAACTTCTTCTGGCTTTCTATTAACAAAGATTTTTTTCTTGCCATGACTGAGCAAAGGCCACATTTGTGATGTGTATAACTAACTGTGGTTCCAACAGATACTCCCACCTGAGGGTTAAATCTATGCAGGTCCTCCAGAGTAACCATGTGTCTCTTGGCTACTTGTCTGATTAATGTTCTCCTTGCTTGGCCTGTCTTGTCAAGTTTTTATTGTGCTATATAGGGATGCAAGATAATAGAAAACATGCCGTATTTAATAATATTGGTGAATGTTGCAATAACAATATCAATTGCTATTGATAAACAAATGATTGTTAATCACGTTCTGTTTTGGGATCTTAGCAAACATGGACCCCAGAAAAGGAATATTGAATATTTCCATCTCAATAACAGGGTTATATTTAAAAGGTTGCTTCTGGCAGGGCTCTCCTCTTTTGGCAATGAAACAACATAATTGTAGTTTTTAAATGACTTGAAGAGCTTACCACCTCTTTACTTTCTAAAACATTTTATGCTGCTTTAAAGAACAAGCGTAGCTAAACATATAACAGGTATAGAAAGCCTCAATGCATGGCACTTACATAATTAGCTAACACTTAATGCCATCCTAGGAGTTCATTGTGATGGCATAAAGATATTGCAATAACAGTACATTTGCAATATACTGATCAACCCTAATGCCACACTCTCTCCAGTTTCAGATGATGGACTAAACGGTGCTCCGTAAGATCTTCAAAGCTTAGGACATGGATTTCTAACCTAAACCTGCTTTAAACGTTGTCACAACCTGATCCCTGCCCAGTCTTATGTGTCCATTGGTCTCCATCATGCTGTTCTGTCACTGATGTTCTCTAACAAACCTCGATGGCCTTCACAGAACAATTATATTTATACTGACATTAACTTACACACTGGTGTATTTTGTTTACTAATGAGTAAACTTTGGAAGGCATTTGGTTACACTGGATTTTATTTAGGGACATCAGGGCAAAGAGGGCTGAATACCAATGCCCAACACACCTTTCCGATCTTTATTTTTTTTAAATGTTGAAAACCACATATCACTATACATTATGTGCTACTTTTTGTTAGTCTGTCTCATAAAACTCCAATAAAATACGCAGAACCTTGTGGAGTCATCTTACAAATTGTGAAAAAAAAGGATATAAGTACTTTTGCAAGGTACTGTTGGGCCGAATGGAAAATGTACCTTGGCAACCTTTCAGTACTATTACACCAAGGCCACAAATCCAAATGTGCCCACCAAGATGTCACACGGCCTAAAATGTAGCTGCTCCAGTATATTAGAATGCATTCGTAATAAAGAAAAGTCAAATGTGTCTTCACAGATTTCTTGGTATTAAATAAATATTAGCACATTTACAACCACATAGGCAATAAAAAAGATAGCAGATAAAATATCCAAAATAGGAGAAAAAAACAACTAAACCTCAGTCAGATGCTGAAATTCTCCTGCTGGGCTGGCACAGGGGGATTTGGGGGGGCTCACCGCTGTTCCCTGTGCAAAAAGTAGGAACTTGGGGTTGTGAATGAGCTGACACTCGCGGCTGGTTGGAGAGCTGGTGACAAAACGCTCCGGATTTGTCCGGTTAAACGCCGAGCGGACACTCATTCTTTGCTGCTTAAATCCCCCAAACGGCTTCATCCTCCGAAGTGCACCGGCGAGACTGTTTCGTTTCATTTCGGGACGAGGACAAACAGATCATTTTTAACCGGATGGTTACGGAACAGAGCTGGGGTTTTTCCGAGGGGCTGCTGCGGTTTCCTGAAATCTCAAAGCAAAGAGAATGACTGAAGATGTTAAAGAGAAGCCACAGAAGCGGGACGTGCGTGCACAGAGGAGCAATGCCCTAGATCTGTAAAGCTTCTGAGCTCTTCTGTCACTTGAGCTTCTTTTTTATGCAGCTCTGCATCCCGCACCTGAAAAACAAAGAGAAACGCAGCTCAGATCCATGCGTAAAAAGGGAGACGGGTGTGCGTTTTCGTCTTTCTTTTTCCATTTGCACAGGACATCATGCCTGTTTTTCAGATTTAACTCATGCCCTGGCCCCTGACCACACCTGTATAGATGCTTTATAGACTTCCTCATACTTCATATTGGTCCATGAGTGATGGCGATGTCTGCAGAGGCTTGCAGTACCTCCGGTGCGCAGAGCAACTCTTGTAAGAAAGGCTTCGGCGCACCGGATCGCAATGGGTATGTGAAAACACGCGTCATCCCGCGGGGCAGAGACCCGGACTGTAAAACGTGGCTCAGGTTGATGTTTAACAAACTCTGGAGTTCCCAGATTCTCCGGAGTGCTGTGTGTGTGGGGTCACTCTCTGTTTTCCTAGCCGCTCTGGTCAAATGCGCAGGCTGGGCAGCTGAGGCCAGAAGCAGCAGCAGCGCTGACAACACACTCTCGCACTCACAGTCCCCCCTCCACTTTGTTTCAGGCTGCACAGCCGAGCTGTTGCAAACTTGCTGGAGTGTGCTGTCGTTACTGTTCGCGCTCGTATGTGCCTTCTTTTGGATCGGCGTGTACTTGATCCACTGCGGGGTGCTGATCGAGACCTTCCTCTCCCTTCTGACCTTGTGCCACCTAGGCGAAGTCGCCGCGTGGTCTCTTCTGGATGGGACAGATGAACAGCTGCTTTCGTCCACCACAGCGGCCGGGGTTGTGCTCCTTTGCGCGGCCGCTGGCGCACTCATGGTAGCTCGGCATAATCAGGGCACATCGGTGATCGTTTTCATCAGCGTAGCCAGGACTATCTCGCTCCTCTCGCTGCACAAAGTGCGGGCCGCCTGGAGACCGTACGTGGCGTACCTGGTCGGAGTGCTGGGCATCCTGCTGGCGAGGTATGCTGACAGGCTCCTTCCCAAACAAGGGACACACAAGGAGGGCTGCACCCCCGTGACTGGAACCAGGGAAGAGATTCCTGTATTTAAAAGGCGCAGGAGGTCCAGTTCTGTTATAGCCTCAGACATGGCACACAGTCAGTCCAACAGTAAGTCACACCGACGGACCTCTCTGCCATGCATCCAAAGGGACCAGGTAAGACGTTTCTGTCCCATTCAGCTTTTCTGTTTCTGCTTTGGCTTTTCTTCATCCACAGCGAGTTTGGGATTTGTGGTGGAGACTAAAACAAAACAATAACATTAAAAAAGTTCGTATTATTATTCCATGTCATCATGTATGCTATCTACCTATGTTATGGATTTTTGTGAATTTTTAGCCACACAAAAGAAATAAAACATAATAATTTACCAATACTATAGTTTCATTATTATTATAAATTATAGTTCTTATAGTCATCTTTTAACATAAGGTGAGATTTAAACTCTTTATCTTTATTAGATTATAACATGTAGGGTTAAATCTATGCAGGTCCTCCAGAGTAACCATGTGTTTCTTGGCTACTTGTCTGATTAATGTTCTCCTTGCTTGGCCTGTCTTGTCAAGTTTTTATTGTGCTATATAGGGATGCAAGATAATAGAAAACATGCCGTATTTAATAATATTGGTGAATGTTGCAATAACAATATCAATTGCTATTGATAAACAAATGATTGTTAATCACGTTCTGTTTTGGGATCTTAGCAAACATGGACCCCAGAAAAGGAATATTGAATATTTCCATCTCCATAACAGGGTTATATTTAAAAGGTTGCTTCTGGCAGGGCTCTCCTCTTTTGGCAATGAAACAACATAGTTGTAGTTTTTAAATGACTTGAAGAGCTTACCACCTCTTTACTTTCTAAAACATTTTATGCTGCTTTAAAGAACAAGCGTAGCTAAACATATAACAGGTATAGAAAGCCTCAATGCATGGCACTTACATAAGGTGAGATTTAAACTCTTTATCTTTATTAGATTATAAAATGTAGCTCAGCATAACATTAGAAAAACACCACACTGTGATATTGTTTACCATGACAATGTCTATTACAATAATCCCATATTTTCCTCGCTACTCTTTTTCTTTTCAATCATCACTATGTCTGTCCTCTATTAATTACGCTTCCTAAGCCTACTGCTTGAATCTGTTTCAGATCGCCTGCCAAATATTGCATCTAAGCAGTCCTTTGCGGTTGCAACATTGCATGGGCTGATATTTTGATGATGATTGCGATTCGATATATTGTTCAACTCTAAAATAAACTCCTTTAAGTCACCTTCTGATACTTCCAAGACAAAATTAAAACCACTACAAGTCTCGTTTTAACATGCTTTTTCTACAAACTCCCCAATTTTGGGAAGCAACCTTTCAAAACTAATTTTCAAAACATGTGATTCAAAAGCTTGTTTGAAAACAATTTTTAAAAAGTAGAGACACACGAATCATTCTTTTGGCCAATACTGATTTCCAGTTTTCCTAGAGGTCTGACCTGCTGTTATTTTCTCCTCTAAGGACTATGAAACATGAAAGAAAAACGTGCTGCAGGCACTCTCATAAAAACAGAAAATGAAGGAATCAGAAGATTTATGCATTTATGTGTCAAAAAATATGTGCCTAACCTTTATCTGATTTTTTATTAAACAAAACAAATGCATCAAAAAACATGCTTTGGTTGATGTGTGTAGACCAATAATGATGGGAATTCTTAGTTTTGATGCATTTAATGAATAAGAAAAACTTTCTCTTTTTAGCATTTGATCTGCCGATCACCAATCAGAGCCAGACAATGAAAACTGATTATTATCTCTGATTGGCATATCTCTATAAAATAGTATTTTTAAGCTTCATGGAAACAAAATAAAATAGTTCATTGAGTTAAAATCCAACTCTTTTATATGACTGTAAACACACACATCCAGTCAAGTGTTTTGTTTCAATATGGATTTTAGTTTTTAAAACTTTGCTTTTGAGAAACAAAGCTGAGAACGTAGTGTTGTGCAATTTCCCTGCATCCACAGCTTTTTTCCTCATTGTAATTCCTCCTTCATGTCACTCATCATGGCTCACTGTCCTTAAATCCTGCAGGGATGTTGTAGCTCTGGCTTTCAAATCTCCTCTGACACTGGTTCACATACATACATGTGTTAGAAGGAAGTTGCTGTTGGTGATGATGTAGCAAAGAGGTTTCCTCAAAGCAAACTTGCAATCAATAAGTTGCTGAATCTGAAAGGCAAACAAGCATTCTGTGTGATGAAAGCTTTCGCTGTGATCTGCGAGTGTGTTAGTGTCAGGAGATATGAGAGGCTGCACTGTTAGTCTGTCCGCTTGGAGGATGCACTCACCTCCCAAGGCTTATTGGCGATTTGAAGGTTCTTGTTTGTTTCTTTTACAAGGTAAAAGCATAAATATCTGATGAGAAAAAAAATAATAATGTTAGACATTTAAAAGCTCAGAGTTTAATTATTATTTTTTAAATGTAGATTTGATATTGCAGCTGAGAAATATTAAAATGTCTGCATTCATTAATTTTCAGTGCTGTTGTTTTGCTGGAGTTGTGCTCTGAGGATGTTGTTTTTGTTGTTGTTTTTGAATATGTATCCAGCTGGAAATACTGCTGGAAAAGGTATAAGTTTGTACACCAGTTTGCTCATAAATGGCAGGTTATTTTACCTAAGAGTAACCCATGAAAAGGATGCGGTGTTCGGAGTGCAAGCAGTGTTACACACATAGTTTTTATTTATGCCTCTTTTGCGTTTTTTTTTTTTTCATGTTTCACATGTGATCTCAATGTTTAAACAGATACAGCTTCAAACCTCTCATATTTTCTATCATAGTGTTTTTGTGTTTTAAAGTCATAAGGTGCCAGAGAAAGTCTGAAAGAGTAACCAGAATTTTCTATGACTGGAGCATATAGTCAATCAGTGCATTTCAACTCAATGCTTTATCTCAAGATTTTGAATTTAATCTTAATTTAGTTTTTCAACTTTTTCTCAACATTTTGACTTTTTATATGTTAACAACTAAAGATACTTCCTTCTTTATAAAATTTTTATAAAATTGAAAGAGATCCTAATATTCTGTTTTAGTGTAATGAGATGACAACTGTAAATAAATTGTGGCGTTTAGGTCTCTGACTTACTCATTTGGTCTGGCAGTTTTGTTACTGATGACATTTTAATTCAAATTCAAAAGATTCAGAAAAGAGACTAACCATAAAAAATTGTCAAATAATCTAGATTATCTGGCAAACAGCAACGCTGTGCCTAAAATGTGTCTCCAGCACAGGCACAATAAGCACAAATGACTAAACTATACAGTAGGATCAAATTCTGACTGCTAACATATCTATCATTAAGATTTCCTTTGGATGATGTCAGTGTCCGGTTATTTCAAATGTAAAATACATTTACATGTAAAAGAATCTGAAATTAGTTTGATTATTAGTTTATTTGAATAGCACATATTTATAAAAGTTCCAAAGGAAATTCAAAGTAGGCTCTTGATTAACTTGATTATATTTTAAAGTTTTGAAATCCATCTTATGTGGGAGAACGTATGCTCTCTCTCTTCAAATAACAATCAATAAAAGTGAAAGATAGTGGAGCAACAGCAGTCAATGCTGCCAACATCTTGGTACAGGGGAGCCTTCTCACTTAAGCATGGCAGTCTGTTGTAGCAAAAAGCTGTCTGTCTACCGTTAAAATCACCTGCAGTCAGGCATGTGTTGCATTAATATAACCGTAATATTCTAAAAGTTACATGATTTTAGCAGCTGTATGGAAAAAAAATATGTACTTACCTGTTTGAAAAGTAGTGAGATATTGTGATATATTTTTGTTTAAAAACCTTGTGTAAATACCGTGATAGCATTAAAGCATGATATTTCTACTCAAAGGTGTCATACCGTGATATCTGATATGTGCACATGTCATCTGAACTCTTACATAAACATCTTTCTACTATTAAAACAATGCCAAATACATCCAACAAGGATGCATTCCATTACATTTAGTAACCTCAGGCTTGGAGACAGTCCTAAAATCATCACCCACAGTTGCAATGCACTCATTAACATATTTCCATCCATTTTTGTCGTTTTCCCTTCAACATTCTCTCATGTAAATTAGAACTAACACACAAATAAAGTTGATAATACTTTTAGAGGATTCTCTCTTTGCAATCCTGCCATGCTGGAACTTTTTACTGAAAGAGGATCTCAGCTTTTTCTTGTGGGACATAAACAGATAGCGGTGCTCAGATCATGCAGTGTGAAACAGGGAGGAATAAATTAGGGTTTCTACAACAAAGCCTGAGTGATCCACCATTCCCTTTTATCTCCGACTGCTGAGCGGCTGTCCAGCAATGGCCTCTCTGCAATTGAGACACACATGGTGTACATATGCTGTCTTGACCATGTCTTGTCTGTGTGGTCTAGAGAGTGTAAACAACCCCATGCTAATCCACTCTAGTCATCACCTCACTCACTCTGGTTTCCCCTAAAGGGGGTGTGGGGGAGTTAAGAGATGCTTTTTTTGGGGACCCAGTATGCAGCCACCTCCTGATGATGAGAAGAGGGGAGATGCCAGTCTAACTAACATTGCCAGAATAAAAAAAAAAATATACGATTTATCCTGCAACAGCTGAAAAGGTTAAAAAATATTCCAGAACTTGCTTGATGAATTAACTCGAGACTGTTTGTTACTTTAACCAGTCACATTTTGCTGCGTTCAAGAATAAAAATGTTTTAAAGAAGTATAGTAAAGGACCTGTGCTTTGTTTTGGATGTGCTGACATTAGTGCTGTGTGTCTGTTTGAAGGCTGGTATAAAATAGAATAAAGCTGAAAGGAGGATTACGATGAACCTTAACATTAGATACCCCAACAAAGAGGGTTGAATTCAGGTGTGTATGGGCCTCTGGGCTAGAGTTAGTTTTGGTGCCCTCCACACCAAAGTTTCTTTCATTAAGACAAAATACAACAGATTGAGAATTAGGTAATTATGTCAACCTTAAGAGTTTTATGCCTTGTCTGCATGGAAATACCGTTTTTATAAAATGATCTTTGTTTTTGCTTTGTACTTTTGAAAAACATCCGTACCATCATCTGTACACCATCATCCGTACACCAAAAAGTTGTAGTATCTTTGCCAGGCCTTTATGTGGCGATATAGAAATACACACAAAAGAAGTGTGGAGCATGCAGTTAAATTTTTCTGTACATTTCTCTACATCTGGTATGTTTGGGGTCAAGATTTATGTTTGTGTTGATGACATCATAACTTTCCAGTAACTGCATTTTTATTATCTACACAAACATTTAGCAAATCAATACGCCTCACAGCTGTCAAAATGTGTGCTAAACATTGATCCATTAAATGTTAAAAATGTTCTGGGACCCCCAAAATGTCAGTAACATCTTGCTAAGGTCCAGCCTTTCCAAAAGACTCTAAAAATGTGATTAACAAGGTCCCTAAAGGGATAGTTCAAGATATTTGAGGTCAGGTTTGATAAAAAGTTGTAAGTCGTTAAGGTTGGACCTTCTGTAGACAATATAAACTGAGATTAGTTGGTACCAGAAGCTGAAACTAATGGTTAGTCTGAGGCTGGCCAAGTTCATCTAAAAAATGTGTAAAAAAAAAACCCCAATCTCAAATAGATTTTAGCTGTTAATTCTAATGATATTTAGTAAACCTTAATTTCATAGCCATGTTTGCATAGATATTTATGGTAAATATTGACACAGAAGATAATTATTTACAGTGAAAATGGAAGTCAGAGGTGACACCAACAGTGTGAAACATATAAAACAATTAAAGCATTCCCGCCAGAGTTATCTGATTTAGAAATAAAGTGCTATAAAAAACAAAACTATTATAGTGAT
The DNA here is from genome assembly GCF_021462225.1 of Girardinichthys multiradiatus. Classification (NCBI taxonomy): domain Eukaryota; kingdom Metazoa; phylum Chordata; class Actinopteri; order Cyprinodontiformes; family Goodeidae; genus Girardinichthys; species Girardinichthys multiradiatus. Next base: position 21,585,270 of record NC_061795.1, on the reverse strand, counting down.
TGCATGTATGCTATTTTATTGGTTTTACACTGCCTCACTGCTTACCTTTTCACACAAGCAACTGCTTAGTTTGGAGGTTGCTAGGATAGCGTGTATGGGAGCAATTTAGCAACACACACCTTCATCCTGAATACTCGCTTTTATTAACCCAACCTGATGGGATATGATGCTTATTTGCTTTACTGATTTCATTGTTCACAAGTCCAAGTTAAAAGAGGTTCAGTTGAAAGCGTCTAAAATCTAAAAAATGGATTATCTTAAATCACTATTTTTGCTTTTTACACCCTTACTTTTATATCAGTTATTCTGTCCAGAAATAAGAGTAACTTTTTGTTAGCTTCAGTGTTATCTACATTGTTACATTTGTAAGTCACTTTGGATAAAACGTCTGCCAAATGCATAAATATAAACAGAAATACTTGTTTTGTTAACAGTACATATTTCACAGAGGGAGATCATTGTTGTTGCACTTCTTCCAACCTCCATTTCCTGTCCATATAATCATTCTCTTCTCGGTAAATGACTGCTCATTGCCCAAGTGACAGCAGTTTATACGTTTATAACATAGCATTTGTATGACATGTTTTGGATTAAAATTGTTGTAAGACTTTTCTCTTGGCAACTCTTACACTAAGATAGAAAAGGTAAGATAAGATGTTTCATTATTGGTCTCCACGGGGGGGGGGGGGGAATCCTTGCGTTAAAGTCACATAAACACAAATAAATTAATAAAATAGCATAAATAACAAAATTAGCTCTTTACAACAGACCACAGCAAGCCTAAATGAAGACTCCAAGACAATTATTTACTACAGGTAAGATATTAACCGCTTATAACCTTTTAACAGTGCTTTACTTGAAATATCCTGAACCTTCTCTTTCAGACAATTTCTTCTATATAAAAACATCTTAATTTGAATTAAATTGCACAAAGACAAAACTCTACTAAAGCCTGTTCTGAATTGCCACAATGTGGAAACTTCATATTTCATAAACTCATTTACAGTCCTGATTGCGTTTTGGCTGCCGGCATCCATCAGCTCTCTAAAGGGGTATATTTTGCGAAACTGCGGTCGTCATTACCATCACAAAAGTCATTACCAACTGATCTGATAGCGGTTAGTGAAGGCTTGTGTGGGATAGTTCTTCTTCTCAGGTTAAAACAAAATGACAAGCAGCAAGGCGATATTGAACTGGAGGATGAGGTGTGGAGAAGTCGTCTGGATCCCTTTTTGCAGTATGAAAGGAAATTTGATTCTTTCCTGCTGCAGACATCAGTGCTGTCGCAGAACTTTCTCCCCTGGCAGGCAGAGGAAAGCAGGCCACAATCTGGGAGTTTTTCACTAAACCTAGCTGAGCTGCAAAGTTGCAGCAGAACTGATTAGGCAGCAAGTGGGAGTTAGCTGCTCGTCAAGATTAGTAGTAGAAACTACCCCATCTACTCTCACGAACTCCGCCCCTTTTCCACAGCAATCCGCTCCCTGTCCTCACAGTGACACCAACACAAATATTATCCCAAATGTGGGAGGAAATTCTTTCTTAGCTCGGATGACAGAGATATTCCTAAAATCTATGATAATGACTTCCTGTGGAAGGAGATCCAAACGCAATTATCGTCACTGTTGTAAATGCTTCCTTGCAGTCTATTTTTGCTGCACCGTCTGTAATTGAATTGTGTTTGGGTTGGAGGTTGTTGAGAGCCTGTAGGGGAGTGATTTAGCAACGCACACTCATTCTGATTGCTTGTTTGTATTCTAAGCACACAGCCTCATGGGATATGAAGCTCAATTTTTTCTGTAGTTTTGACTCATATTCAGTTTAAAAAAGGGAAGGAAGAAGATACCGGTGTAGCTTTCTGTATATCAGGTAACTGGGTAATTAAATTCACACTTTAAATACCCTTCGAAGTCCCATGCAGTAGCTTATTGTGCATACTGAAAGAGGAGGATGAAATGGGGTAGGAATGAAAGGTCATTCAAGTTTTTGTTTAGCAGCCAAACAAAACAGCACTTTTAATCGTGTCCCCCTCAAAGTCGTGCCATGACTAATACAGCTTTGCAGCATACAGTGGGGAAAACAAGTATTTGATAGACGGCCGATTTTGTAGGTTTTCCCACTTGCAAAGCATGTAGAAGTCTTTAATTTTTATTATAGGTACTTTTAATCTGTGAGTGACGGAATCTAAAATACAAATCCACAAAATCACATAGTGTGAGTTTTAAGTAATTAATTTGCATTTTATTGCATGACATAAGTCAATACCTGTTCTACCCACTGTAAGATTTGGTCAATTTTGTGATGATAAGCTTTCAGATATCTTAGATCATTTAAAACTAAATGTAAATCCACAATTAGTCATACCTTTGATAGATTTATATTCAAAATTATTATCATTCAATCAGGAGCAGGAAGTTTGTTTATGATAGAAAACAACATAAAAGCAGTATCAATTTTGAAAAAAAAGTATTTATATGTCTAAAATTATTTGTACCTTTCCTATTGAGCAATAGAAAAAACTCTTCATTGGCATTGCAGCAGTTAAACCCATTTTATAATTGCTAACCAGCTTTTTGACGGTCTGGAGTTTTTTTCTTTCTTCACCTTTTATCTTTAGCTCCCTCAACAGATCTTCTTTCTGATTAACATTGGGACTCTGGCTTGTCCACTTCAAAATGTTAATGTTACTTCCAGTCAAAAGAAAAAGGTTGTTTGAATTAAAAGAAGACAGAAATATATGAATAATTTTGGGCTGTATTGTTTTCTGTTTCAGCTTGACAGAAAACGTTTTGAAAATCTGATTTGGCACATCATTTTTCAAACAAATGGGCTCGTCCTCCTGTTTGGTCAGATGCAAGCCGTCTGATTACGGGCAGCTGCTCTCTGCCTGCTCCCTCCTCCTGCAGACGCTAGTTCGCTAAAAGTCCATAAATAAAATTCTGAACCAAACATGTTGTTTCATGGTGGTTTTGTTTTGTGTGTTTTGGGGGAAATGTTTGTGCATCTGAACAGCTGATTTCATGTGTGATCAGCTGGTTTAGGAGGTCATTACATACAGCGCTCTGCCTGCTGTAATTCAGAAAGGTGATTTGTCCTTTTTCTTTTCTGTCAGCCTCCAGGCATGGTTTATGACCTGTAAATGGTAAAATTACATGTTTGACCTGCTCCGGCCACTGTGGTCCTTAATATTATTGTAGTTGCCCTTGAGTTTTATTAACTTTTCCCTGCACTGTCTCAATGAAAACCTTCTCATTTCTCCTCCTCCCAAGGCCAATCAGGGAAAAGCCGTCTGGTCACGTCACATGTAGTCCCTACTTAGCCCTGGTCATACCTACCCAGGAACAGGGATCAAAAAAGTAGGTACTGGTACGGAAAAAACTGTAATGGAAACGCTCACAAAGTGAGCCGAGTGGAGTCGAGTAGGGCCAAATCAAGCCAGTGGAAAAGGAGCATAAGTATACATGTAAAACTTTGTCTAAACAAATGCTGTAATAAATTGATAATTCCAATTTAACACTGGAAGTTCTTCAAATCTAAATGTTAAATTACTGCAGTAAGTCTATTCATGCATATATCCCAACATCTGTGTGCAACATAGAATCAATGATTTGAACTCTTTAAATAACTGGCAGGTTGATACCTGAAATGAACTAAATGTTGCACCCATGTTCATTTCAGTTTTATCCATGCTCTGAAAAACATTTTCAGTTACACCTTTAATACAGTCATCCTTTACAAAGGGCGGCATTCCAGCACTCGCCCCACTGCTGTGAACTGGAATGTGCGGGTTGAGCAAGAGTTTGAAGGACAGGCCTGTGGGCCCACTTATCCAACCCCCCTCCGCCGCTCCCCCTGGCTCGCTGTGACCTGAGCCAACACCACCATCCTGTGCTGTCACCAGGTGTGCAGCTGGTCTGTGCTGAATGAATGGACACTCACATCAGCTTGAGAAGCGTCCACTGAAGTATCTGTGTGCGCAAGCACAGGAGAGGAAGTTGGACGTCGAGAGGAAGGTAGTGCGTAATCCTCTTGGCTTTTATACCGGTATGGTACAATGTGTTAAAAGCAAATGGAAGTAAGCATTCTGAATTTTCACTCTTTGTGTGCACATGTGAGACAGCATGGTTTCAAAAATTGTTCTCATGACCTCTTGTCTGAGTGTGGGTTTGGAGAGAAGGTTTAACTGCTCCCTCAGATCATGCATGACCATTGTGTCTATGGTAGAAACTGAGCCAAGAGCAATTGCTACTGCTGTTATAATTCAGTTAATAAACAGGAACATTAAAAAAATTCTGGAGCTCTCTGACAAACTTTGTCTAATAAATCCAGGCACAGTATACTATTAATTTCTCATATATTTAAAGAGTGTGACACAGGATGAGGGTTTCAATGATAGATGAGAGTAGTTAGTCTTTCATTGCCTACATTCAGGATAAGTACCCCTTACTGTCTGCCCACAGGACTGCTCTATGTTCAGAATACCAACATATGTTCAAACAGTATCTAAATGTAACCTTATACATGTTTTATGTACAGTTTGTGGATGTTATTGAAATAAAAATGTGCTTGATTTAATTTGCAATCCTTTTCATTGTTTTTCAAAGCACACTTTGGACCAATGCCTCACTAAAATATAAATTAATTAACATACATGGATGAGGACCTGTCATCTCCCAAGTGTGATTGTCTTTTGTTTTTAATAGAAAATGGACTGTTTGACTTTTGAGGGACATTTGACACGCTCTTATAAGGTATAAGAATTGGTATATTGGTTCAGCATTTCCTCCTTGGGTGTAAAACTACTAACACATGTCTCGTGAAAATTGGCACTTCTAACTAACAATTTCTTCTTGGCACATCTTTGTATAAGAGTTATCTCAGTGGCTTACCAGCATACTGAAGCATGCTGTACTTTGGTGCAGGGGATCTTGAGTTCAACCCCAGATCAAAATGTTTTTGCCACTGTATGCTGATTTAAGTAGCCTGTTTAAATGGTCTATAATTCTGTTTAGTTAGGAAAAGCTCACTTAATTGCATACTGCATGACGCTTCTGTGTATTCATATGTTGTTGCTGCAGATTGGTTAGTCCAAGAAGCCTCCACCTGAATAGCGCAAGCTTGTTAACATTTTCTGTTGTATTTGACCTGATTTACGTTGAGTGAAGGAGCGAAATCACAAGTTTGCTCCCCCACATTTAAAACGGGAGAGCAGTTGCTCCACTTGCTCTATTGTTCATGGTGCCTTTTTGTAGAGCATTTAAATTCTAGCAAATATAGCAAAGTGTAATTTTGTGTGGAAAAGGTTCTGCTACTTTGTGTAGAAAACATTTTGCTACTTCCATTCTCTGCTGCAATGTTTTACAACAACCATTGAACAGTATTCTGGTGACAGAGTTGCTTGGAGAAAAGGGAGTCCTGATGCACATTATGTTTTAGAGCAATAATGCTGGTCAGAACTGATGCAAAGAATTGCATCTACTTGAATTCTGCCAGAACTGTAGTTTTTTTTTAATTACAGTTTTTGTAACAAGTGGTCATTCAACAACATGCTGAATTACAGTAAGACTGGATTCATCATAGAGCACTTTGCAATCCCTGGATAGGATGCCTAAGTTTCTGCTCTCAAACAACATTTCATCTGACTTCCTTCTCCTTACTGGACACATTGACATTTACATTTTCCCTAATGAGCTGAAGCTGACAATGTTGCAGTTACTACTTACATGGGTGTCCATTATATGATGTATGGTGCTTGAGCTTACTTTTCCATATGTGGCATCATCACTTTGGAAACTTTGAGCGCTCCTGGAAAGTGTGCTCTTTACACTCTTGTATAAGAAAAGATCTCTGTTATCTTTCAAAACAATTCCAGTTTATAAACATTTTGTATTTTTTGTTAGATTTTATATGAGACCAATTTTAGACTGTAGCATCAATTTTTTTCATATGAATTTAGTAATAAAGTCTAAACCATTTACATATTTTAATGGCACAATGTCACATGATGGGAATGTTTAGAGTGGAAAAAGTAACAAAACAGGAGTTTACCAAGCCCCTGTCCTAAAAGAATGAAAAAAAGCACTTTAGAAAGAGAGTTTTGATTGCAGAGATGCTTGGATTTGTTTTACAGCCCTCTTTTCATCATTTTGGGGCTTTTAGTCATTTGTTAAGTGTGTATCTGAGAAATTAGCGGCTCTGGAATTCTCTTCAGATAACACTTCCTGAAGACCAACCTTCTTCTGTAAGAGACATCATAAAGAGATAAATAAGTCATAACAAAAAGTTAAATGCAGACATTTTAGAAGTAATATGACGTACAAACCTTACAGATGCTCGTACTCATAGTACTCCGCTTCATCCAGGATCGGATGAAGCTTCGCTTTTCGGCTCAGCTCTCTCTTCAACACAACGGACCGGCACAGCGTCCTATTACTGCGGCAGCCACACAGATCCTGTCAATCTCCCGCTCTATTCTCCCCTCACTCGTGAACAAGACCCCAAGATACTTGAACTCCTCCACTTGAGGCAGGAACTCCCCTCCAACCTGAAGAGGACAAACCACCCTTTTCTGGTCGAGAACCATGGCCTCGAACTTGGAGGAGCTGATCCTCATCCCTTTACAGATGCATTTATTTTAATATTCTCCTGTAGTTTTTGTGGGATAATGGCATAAATATTTAACTTACAGATGCAAGCTTCAGTGTTTGGTATTATGAAATTATATGTTGTAAGTTACACAAAAAGCATATGGTATGTGGCAAAAAACGGCTGGTGGAGGTAAAATTGTATGTGGAACTCATGTAATATCTTTCATCTTAATTCTAACGCAATATTTAAAATCACATGCAAACTCCATGCAGAAATACCCCAGGCCGGGAATCGAACCCAGGACCTTCTTGCTGCAAGGCAACAGTGCTACCAACTGCGCCACCAAGTTTGCATGTTCTCCCTGTGCATGCGTGGGTTCTCACCGGGTACTCCGGCTTCCTCCCACAGTCCAAAGACATGCCTGTTAGGTTAATTGGTCACTCTAAATTGACCTTAGGTGTATGAATGAGTGTGTGCATGGTTGTTTGTGTGTTGCCCTGCGATGGACTGGCGACCTGTCCAGGGTGTACCCTGCCTCTCGCCCATAGACTGCTGGAGATAGGCACCAGCTCCCCCGCGACCCACTATGGAATAAGCGGTAGAAAATGACTGACTGACTGACTATTTAAAATCACATCTTTGTACATTCACTTTAATGACATTTGTAATATTTGCTAAGCGTTTTTGAATGAAAATGATCAGTCTTGAACTTTTTAAGTTTCATGGATTATGCTTGCAAAGGTATAATTTCTGTTATAAAACCCTTTATTGAAAAAAGGTTTTAAACGTTGTAAAATAAGAATAGCTCATTTAAACACATTTCAAGTAAATTTGAAATATTTATGGGGAGCCATTTTTGGCATATGAGATGATCAAAAGAAAATCTATCTGGAACAATATCTATTTTCCTAATTTTTATGTCTGTAACAGCACCACATTTAGGGAGAGGAAAACAACAAACCCAGATTTTTCCCTGCATACTCATCTGGAAAATTTCATAGCAAAGTAGGTTCATTAGCAGCATGGCAGTAATGTTGCTGGCCTAAAGTGCATTTCAAATACTTAATTGACTTCAAATGCTTTTTTAGTAAGAAAAATGCATTTAAGGAATGTATTATCTATGATACAAAGCATTCTTAGAAGAGAAGTAATCAGGACAACCAGAATCTTTCATATCTTTCTAACATATGCTATATCTATGTACATCTTGATCTGCAAAAAAGGCTACCTGGTAAAAGTTGAGGATCAAAAAGGGTTACTACTTTGATGAAATGTGGTCTTAAATAAACATCTGAATTCTAGGTCAAAACTATAAATACAGGTTATAAGTAACGATAAACCACAAGCAGTTTCAAAACATATCAGAAACATTTAAAGTTGCGTAGACAAACTTGTTTTACCTTTCTAAATATTGGAATGAAGCTTAAAGTTCACAACAGAATCACTTGAACCTTAACTATGTTAGCCAATTTACTCAACAAGCAGCTTCAATCTCCATCTCAGTGCTGTGATGCAGGGAAATGTGTTATTATAACTTCTGCCTGGTGAGCCCTTCCTTTCCCTCCAGCCCACTGCCTCTCTGGCTTTCCACGTCTGTCCCTGCAGCCAACAAGGCTTCTGCTGTTCCCCACTCATTGCTATGTTTTACTCTCCAAATATGTTAGAAGAGAAAAAAAAACTGTCTGTACATCTGTCTGTCAGTCAGGTCATTTCACCCCCTCGGAGTGGTGCGAGTCTCAGAATTTGGGTCAGGAGCTGCTTTTTCAGAGTCAGTTTCAATTATTGAATGTGCAATTTACATCCAGAGGTCTGCACTGAATTAGAATGATGGCAAGGAGTTTCTATGTAATAAACATTTCAGGGACACACAGTAAACAATTACAAGTGATGTAATGCATGCTACAAAGCTCACATCGAGCCATTTAAAACATTTTTCCATACTGTTTGTAAACAGAAATTGTACATAATCATAAAGGTATAAGATGTTTTATTGTGAATTGAAAGGCAAATGATACACAGTTTTCTTTTTGTTTTACAAATAAAATGTGAAAAGTGTGACAAGTATTTGTATTCAGGGGCCTTTACTGTTATGGCCTAAATTAAAATCCCAAACAACCAAATGCTTTTAGAAATAAACAGCTTCAAGAAACAGGCAGGTTTAAAAAGACCAAAGAACATACAAAACAGATAATGGATACAGTTATTGTGCACTCTGCAAATCTGGCCTCATGGAAGAAGTTGAAAAAAGGAAGACACTTTTAACAAAAAGAGATTTCAATAACACTCATTTGCTGGGATGGAGAATTTAATGAGTGGGAAAAAACTAATAGTGCAAATTAGAAACATGTTAGTGGCAGCATTACGCTGTGGGATAAAGGGCACACATGGAGGGAAACCTGTTAAAACTTCAAAACTGTGAGAAGGGGGTTGAGGATGAGTTGAAAATGTTTAACAATTAAAGAAAAACTTACAAGGTGAGGCATGAAGGAAGGCATGGACATAGCCTAGCAGTAAATGAACAGAATTCTCCAGCAAGGAGTAAACAGAACAGAAGAGTATATCTAGAGCATGGCACAGGAGAAAACAGTATGACTGACTGATGTGAAGCAGGTTGACTGAATGAAGCTGATTTTGGTGGCAGTGGCTGAGAACAGAAGCAAAACATTATAGGAACAGAACAACGAAACAAAGACAATGAAACCAAAGGATAAATCCTACAGAAGTAACAGACCTAAAATGCAACATAAACAGAACAAGAAGTAAAACTAAGGAAATAAATTAACAAAGGACCACCCAAAGAACAATAATGATCTTAGGCAAGACCTGAAAAGTAATAAAGAGATGCTAAAAACAATCTCAAAAGAAAAACATAACCCAAACATCTCTAAGTCATTACAGAACTAGTGATTAGAAATAGTGTATTATTTTTCTCACACATCACAATTATGCACTACAATGTGTTGGTGTATCACATAATTCAATTCAATTCAGTTTTATTTATATAGTGCCAATTCACAACACATGTTGTCTCAAGGCACTTCACAACAGTCAGGTTCCAATACATACATTCCAATTAATCCTAACAATTGAACAGTGCAGTCGGAGTTAGCTTTTTATTCAAATTGGATAAAACGTTTTTCTATCTAAGGAAACCCAGCAGATTACATCCAGTCAGTGACTTGCAGCATTCCCTCCTCCCGGATGAGCATGTAGAGACAGTGGACAGTCACTGGCGTTGACTTTGCAGCAATCCCTCATACTGAGCATTCATGTAGCGACAGTGGAGAGAAAAAACTCCCTTTTAACAGGAAGAAACCTCCAGCAGAACCAGGCTCAGTGTGAGCAGCCATCTGCCACGACCGACTGGGGGTTTGAGAGAACAGAGCAGAGACACAAAGAGAACAAAGAAGCACTGATCCAGGAGTACTTTCTATGGGAAGGAAAAGTATATGTTAATGGATGTAGCTCCTTTAGTTGTTTCACCAAGAAAGAAAGAACAGATAAACTCTGAGCCAGTTTTCAAGGTTAGAGTCTGAAAGAGAGCACACATAATTAGTTACAGTAAAAGCTCAGTCAATTTCCATGTCTAGGAGAGAGAAAGGGTTAAACACTAAAAGACAGGGCCATGTGGATCATCGGTAGAGGGTGAGCATTAAGTTGTTGCCAGCAGAAGCTCGGACGATTCCCCTCTCCAGAAAGATGTCACAGGCAGACACAGAGCCAGGCCAATTCCATTATTTATAAACTGAAGTTTCAGATTATATTGTGACAAAATGTAAAATTGTTAATCTGGTATGAATACTTTTGTAAGGTGCTGTATTAAGTTTGGCAGCACTGCTGTTTTTTCTTAACAATCATGACAAATATACCATTTTATGACAAAAACAGTTGTTTACATGTGTTCTTCTGCTTGCAATGAACTAAAAGTACATAAGGCAGGTTTGAAGTTGACCCACCTATACTGTTCCCGTTAACCTCGCATGGTAGTAACCAAACCTGCAATCACTAAAGACTGTTAGGGGCAACTTCTGATCGTGGAACCAGTGTGATATAGTGTATGATACAAAGGGAAGACAGCAGCAGCTGTCTGTGGGCTTCCACAGAGCAGAGCTACTGAATGACTCTCCAGTGCCCATCTGTAGTCATCGATAACCTGTTAAAAATGTCTTACAAGTTTGCTTGTTTTTAAAGCAATGCATGCAGTTGGACAACTTGCATGAGGAAAGCTCAACTAGTATAAGGAAAATCTCTTACGTTCCTTTAGGAGATATTCCTTGGGTAAATGGTGCAAGTTCTAGGCTGTGCCCTTTTTGTTCACCAATCCCAGCCGCATGCTCTGAAAGCACACATGGCCAATGAACTTGATGGATAAACGTGTATAAAAATTAAAGGAAAAATGTATCTGTAATGAGAGGTTTGTTTTTGCATGTTGTTCGTGTACCTTTTATCTGAAAAGAGCTTAAAAGGTTTTATGTAATATGAACCATCAACAACTGTTGAATCAGCTTCTTGTATCAGCTTCTTTACCCCATTTCAGCATCAAAAATTATTACCTTAACCCTCACGGCTTTAAGCTAAGGCCCAAGGTAGAGGGGGATTCAACCAAAGCTAAGGAATCACATAATTGTTGCCACTATGCACTGCATTGCCTTAAGACAGTAAAATAAGTTTAGACTATGGTGTTGCTATGTAAGTGCCATCCAATGAAATGTGAGTCTAACAGATAGGACAAATAGCCCTGTTCAAATTATTATTTACTGACTTTTAGAAGGTAAAAATATGGGTTCTACAGCTGGGGCAGATAGGTGTATTTTTATGGTTACGTCTAGTACTGCCTCAGAATTCCACACTCCCTCCATCTATAATTTTCCATTTTCATTCATACTCTCTCTGCTGACTGTGTCTAACCTGGGAGTGAATGAATTTATCACATCTGTTTCACCTAGTCGTCATTCTTTTTTCTTAATCTTTTTCTTGTCTTTGGAAAACGTTTAGTGTCAGGTCCAAAACAGTGTAGTAATATAGCTGCCTCAGTTAGAGCCAGACTAATCTCTCTGTAATTTTGTTATTCTCGTGTTTTAAAAAAACAAATCATTTTGGTGCTAAAAACATTTGAAATTGGCATCTCTTTTCTTACATGAATAATTTAACCCTGCAGCTTTTTTTTCTTGATGTCATGGCCAGATGTAGTTTAGTACTAACATTCAAAAGTTTAAATTTGGCTGGCAACTCACCAGGACTTCAGAGAAAGGATTTCCATTGTAGGCATGTGGTGGTGTTTGGCAGAGCTCCACGAACTGGAGAGGCAGAAGGACTGTTGACGTCATCAGGAAACGTGACCCACTTCTCAGGAGGAGAGAAGTCTTGGGTTGGTTGAGCAGATGTTGCACAGATGAGCCCCCATGTGCATACACACGCTCACACCTACTTTGTATGCACACTCAGTTCTGCCTTTTATTTTCCGTTAAAATGTCCTCAGAAAACGAGTCAATGACGCCAAAACCTTTAGAAGGGTCTCATTTGGGTTTGCGGTTGGATGCAGGCGTAAACTGATGTGACTGCCTGCCGTGCATTGGCAGAAGAGGTAGAGCATGATGAACGGGAGGCTCTTAGTGGGTCACTCAGGTCAGATCTTGCTAGTTTTCTCATAACAGGTCTCATAGGGGTAGAGAGAGGCCTGAAGCAGTTCTACATTATGTCTCTGTTACAGTGCTCTTGTTATGTAGCATTGTTGCTCCATCAATCTCAGCCCCATTTCAATAATTCTGAGTGAAGTATTTCCTTCTGCTGTGTCAGTCACAGTAAGACCCTCAGTTGTGTCTGTTTACCTTTTTTTTGTATACCAATTATTAAAAATAGCAGTGTTTGCTTGTTCCAGATGTCTGATAGGAAGCTCATATTCCTGCTAGAGCGCCCCATGTTTCTTTCATTCCTTCAATCTGTAATCAATACATTAATTATTTTCAACAATGGATCACGTGACTACGTACAGGCGTTGCTTTTAACCACAGTAAGAAGCCACAGAGAATTATTCCCTGAGTCTGCAGTCCTTCTCAGTTTTTGGGGCGCTTTAGCATAAATTAACTCATAGTTTTGGTTTTCTGGCTTGTATCTTTACTGTTTTTTTGGCTTCAACCAGCATTAGGCAGCTGTTATGAGTAAAAAAAAAAAGATTTTGTAATACCACGGCATGCTACATGGCCATCATCAAACAGGAAAACAAGTTATAAAACAAGCAACAGACTAGGTGACGCAGTCTTTGTAGAGATTATAATGTCTCAGGAACATAATTAAACAGAATGAAAACCTAAATCGTGGTTATTAACCTACCTGCAAATAAACCAATCCAAATATTGCTATGCAGAGAAAGTTGCAAGTACATTTGCATAAATGCTGTGACCCATTCAGATTGAGTGTGTCAGCTAGTATGCTGAAAGCACTGAAGAGAAGCAAAAATACTTCTTGAAGTGTCCAAATCAGCAGAAATATTAGAAGAGCAAATTTTTTAAAAGCAATTTTTTGAGGAAGTGCAGTACAAGCATACCGAATAGTAGAAACACAAATGTTAGATGTAGTCTAATGGCAAGGCATAGCAATGCCATTAATATATCTGGCAATCCAAAGTGTTTTATAGGACATCAAAGAATAGACAGAAGTAAATAACAAAGCATAAGCAGGAAAAAAGGGTGAAGTCTGAGCAGAAGAGCTTTACAAACAGTAGCTACAGATTTCTAGTTTCAAATGATGTGAAAGTATGTGCAAAATGTTGAAATCTTAATGCAGTTTTGTCTCTATAATATTGCTGGAAGTGAATACGTCTCTAGAAATTTAACTTTAAACAGATGTTTACCTCAACCAAGAGCTGCAATACTGCAGGAATGTCATACTCAAAACACTGACCCACTTAAGCCCGACTGGCCCGCTATGCCATGCCCCTTTTTGGCGGTCTAAAACTAGGTAAAATGCTACCAATTTTTTGTTTACTTAAATATATCACAAGAGGAGGCTTTAATTTTCAAAAAAAAAAAAATCCCCAAATGAGTTTTGCACAAATACCTTTTAGTTTTAAAGCAACTTAAACACATGCGATGACATTTTAAGGTCCTTCTGGTTGCTGTCTGCCGGCTGCCAGCTTCCATGCTACTCCGTTAGCTTCCAGTAATGTTTGCAACTGTACATTTTGATGATACACAGGATAAATGTCATTACCAAAGGCTATGTCATATGCAGAAGGACTCCTACAATGGAAATCAGCACTTTTATTTGAGCAAATCCCCTTTTATTTTCTTTTTATGAGGTAAAAAACACATTTGGGAAAGTTTTGGCACCCTTTGTCTAACTGCCATTTTTGCCTGGCACATTGCCCTCTAAAACCTTTGTGGAACATATATGCTTCAACTTATTCAGTCCGAATTTGCTTCAGTTATAGTGAAGATGTAGATGAATGCAACCTGGGGGTTCTCCTAGGAATTCCAAAGGATTTCCATAGTGTTTTGCAATGTTCATGTAGAAAAGACTTTTGGCGAGGGTCAAAAAGTTTTATTTTTTCTTTGTTTAATCACAAATAAATCAGACATAGTAACAGTTACAACAGTTACAATAGTGGTTCCACTAGAAAAATATTGTTTTATGTCTTACTTTTTCACAGGTACCAAAGGCATTATAACTGTGGAGCTATATTTGATTTATTTATGGTATGTAATTTCAGACGGAAATTACTCTAAAACCCCTTAGGGCTTAACAGGTTAAAAAAGCTGAAGCATATGGAAATATCCCAATGTCAATACATTTCAAACACGCTGCTTCATTGTGGTATTGTTTTGTGTGTTTTGGGGGAAAGGTTTGTGCATCTGAACTGCTGATTGTATGTGTGATCAGCTGATTTAGGATGTTATTGAATACAGCGCCACGCCTGCGTATAATTCAGAAAGCTGATGTGTCCTTTTTCTTTTCTTTCAGCCTGCAGGCATAGTTTATGATTTGTAAACATTAAAATTATATTTCGGTTTGACCTGCCCCGGCCACTGTGGTCCTTAATATTGAAGTAGCTCTTGAGTTTAATTAACTTTTCCCTGCAGTACCTCAGCAAGAACCTTCTCATTTCTCCTTGTCCAATGGCAAATCAGTGAACAGCAGTCTGTTCACGTCACATGTAGTCCCTACTTAGCTCCGACTGTACCTGCTTAGGAGCAGGGACCAAAAAAGTAGGTACTGGTACAGAAAAAAACAGTAATGGAAACGTTCACAAAGCGGGCCAAGTGGAGTGGAGCCGGGCTAAAAAGAGCCAATGGAAAAGGGGCATAAATGTTCCTAACAGGGCCAAATATTCTATTTACAATAGAAATTTATATCATAGCTATGAAATTCAAACATCATTATCTTATCTGTAGATTAGACAGCATCTGAGTCCTGTCTATTTATAATTTTCCCTAAAAGTTGGAGTTTATCATTTTGTGAAGTTATTGGTCAGACTACATTTTCACCTTGAGTTGAGGATTCAACTTCCAATTCAGAAGATATTGACACGTTTGTAGCTCATTCATACTGTTACTAATTAGTACATTACTTTTCAAATGTCAACAAAAGTTGTGATTCATACCATTCATGCTCATTACGGTTCCTGATCCTTGTGTCATTCACATGCGTACATACAGCACACACACACGTAAAAAAAAAAAAAGGCTTAGATCTGTGATGCTTGTGAAATGTAATAAGCACCTATTCATATCTACCCAGGCAGAATGTTAGGACTAACTTAAAAGCTACTGTGGGGAAAGGATCTGTGAGCATGCTATGAGTGAGTGTAAGATTTCCATCATCACACTGCATGCTCCAGAAAGCCCAGTCCAAACAACGCAAAAAGTGTATCTGAAGCCCATTGACAGCCTTGAATATGCCATTAAGTCAATAATCGTTCCTTGCTCTCTCCCTTCGCAACTGACCTGCTGTTAGTTTATGTACTTCCCTTTTTACTTACCCTCAACAAGTCTTATCCAAACAGTGGCAGAATTTTTCTCATGTCTTTCCTAGACTCCCACTATAAAGTTTTCCACAGTCCTGTTCACTTTCTGTCCCTCCCCATGTCTTAACCAGTGCCTTTTGTTGTTTCCAGACAGTGGTGAAACATATTGAAAGTAGTGTGTTGAATGTCAAGCTTGGTTTGCATGGAAAGAGGCACACACACACACACCCACACACACACACACACACACACACACACACACACACAGAAGGAATTGTTCAAAAAATATGGGATCTTTGAAGCACATTAGATAGGGATTCAGTGGACCAAATTAGGCCTTTTACATATGGTGGTCATATGCTAGAAGAAAACTGGAAACAGGGGTCAAAGTTTAGAGAAGCAAAGATGACACATGTCAAAGCGCTATTGTGTCCTTCCCTAATGCTCAGTGCACTGGCTAGCTTATTCATTTCTGCAGGGGCTAGCTGCTGGTTATATACAGTATTTTTGTAATATCTCACTTTGCAAGTGCAGGGTGAAAGTGAACCACACCTAATGATGTTGGAAAATGTTTTAGAATTTCCTACCTAAAGTAACCAATTCTCTGTGCCGCAACAGGTACATCTCAAAAAATGTAAATAAATAGAGACACTATATTTCTATATCTATATAGATATATAGATATAGAAATATTTATTTTAATTTTATATACAGTATATATATAATCTTTCATGATTTTGTTTGTACTATTCTAATCCAGAAGATATACCAAGCTTATCAGCTGATCTTAAGGTGATGTTCAATAGATATCTTACAACATAGGTAGTTTGTGGACGTTTTAGTTTGTCTGACTTGCTTTTATTTGCGTGATCAGCTAGATTGATGTCCTTGTTTGGCATTGCAAAAACTGCACATAAGAAAGTTAGAAACTGATTTTATCACAACTATGTGAACATTTACTTTTTAATAGAAGCTCACTTCAAGCAACTTGACATTTTTTTTAACTAAAAGTCTTATTGATTTTAGTAATGATACTAATTATATCTTTTTGAAGAATTTTTGTTTTGTTAAATATTTTTATGTTTTATGACACACAAATCATCTGGGTGTGACTCATGGTGTGGTGTCAGAGCACCTGGTTAGAGCCTCGGGCAGAAAATGTTGCTGGGTACGCTACGTGAATACAAAACTCATTGAGTTCATGTTGAGTAGCTTCAGCACACACACATGAACACACACACATGAACACACACACATGGGGTATATATGCTCACACTGTAGAGCATGAATGTACCCATGTGTGCGTGCTAATCAGTCCACAAATAAGGGCACAATTACAGCAACTTAAAGAGGCAAGGCTAGCTACTGGGCTTATAAACCTCTAATCAGATCATCTCAGATATGGTATCACTGTAACCAAATTAGTGATGATGCAGAGCATACTATATCAGATTTTCGCCAGACCTCAGTCACACTTGTGCCAGAGCAGTGACACGGAGTACATTGTCCAAAATGCAATAACTGAAACTGCGTCACGGACATTGAGCACAGTTAAAAATAAAAATTTGGTCTTAGGTTCAATGATGCTCATAAATGTAACGTCATATTCACAAGGAAAGAGACAAAGTTGCAGATTTACATTTAACTAAAGTTTGTGTCTTTCAGCTGCAACAAAAATATTTTTCATGCAAATTGCAATTTTTAAAACCCAAGAAGTTTGAACTACATTTGGTACAATAAATAAAGTACACCCATATGATGTTGATTTACAAGATAATGTTTACTATTAGTGCCCTGCGATGGACTGTCCAGGGTGTACCCTGCCTCTCGCCCATAGACTGCTGGAGATAGGCACCAGCTCCTTCGCGACCCACTATGGAATAAGCGGTAGAAAATGTCTGACTGACTGTTTACTATTAGTGCCCTGCGATTGACTGGCGACCTGTCCAGGGTGTACCCTGCCTCTTGCCCATAGACTGCTGGAGATAGGCACCAGCTCCCCCGCGACCCACTATGGAATAAGCGGTAGAAAATGACTGACTGTTTACTATTAGCAAATGCGTGATTAAATGGGTGCAGCATTTGTAGTAAAGTAGTAGAAGTTTAAAGTAATCTTTTACTTTTACCAACATGTTTTTTGAAGTTGTTCTACTTTAGTATTAGCATTTTAGATAGTATTGTGGTTAAAAATATGTAGAGCGAGAGAGAGATTAGGGTGATGGAAAGGAGGCCTTCAAAAGTAAGATTGAGAGCTCATCACCAAAGATAAATTGTCAAAATACCAGTGAAAACATAAAAAAAGCTGGTCAGCAATTCAAGAATGATTTGATTGTTGTATTGCCAAAAAAATATTTTTTACCTACATGGTTTACAATCTGAACAGGTCACCAGTTCATCACAGGGCACCACAGAGACACACAGAACAAACAACCATGCACACACACACACACACACGCACACACACACACTCTTGTTTTGCTATATGTAGTGAGGACCATGTGTTGACTCCCATTGACTTCCATTGATTTTCAGTCATTTTCAACCCTTTCTATGCCCTAACCCTGACAATAACCCTAAACCTAACTATTACCAGTGCATGCCTCACCCTAACCTTAACCTAAAGTCAATTCACACCTTAGTCCTAAACCTAACCGTTAGCAAAATAGGTCGTGAGGACCAGCAAAATGTCCTCACTTTGGTACAAATGGTCCTCAATTTGATGGTGAAATCGGGAAAATGGTTCTCACTGTGATGCCAAGACAGGAACACACACACACACACACACACACACACTCTTACTTAAGGGCAATTTGGAGAAACCAATTAACCTCACAGCTATTTGGACAGTGCGAGTACCCAGAAAGAACCCACTAACTCCCGAAAAACACATGCAGATAGACCCAAGCCAGGGATTTGAACCCAGGACCTTCTTGCTGCAAGTTGCTTGTTAGCCAGTGACTGTCATTTTTGTCTTAACTGATCAGTCTCGTTGGTAGGTTTAGGGTAGTGTTTGCTTTTTGTCTAATATACAGTATGTGAGTAGCTCTATTGGGGGTATTATGTTAACAGAATGCTAAGTAGGTGACATGATCATATTGATAAAAACAGTTAAACAATCAATATAAAAACAAGTGAGATAACCTAGTTTAAAAGCCACTCCATGATAAAGTCTGTGTATGAATACATACTGATGGAGCATGTTTAAACAATACTTCAGACTGTAAAACATTGGAAATGACCAAAAAATTTAAGAATTCACTAAATGTACTAGCAGTTTAAATTATTAGTACTATTAGCAGCTTCTGAAGCTGATTTGTTGGTTCCTCTCTCAGTTCAAGATAAAGGGGGTCCTCCCTCTCTGGATGTTGCAGTTCTTGCTGTCTGTATGCACTCACCTAATGGTCTCCGTGGTGGGAATGTACATGGCCTTTGTAATGGAGTCTGGATCGCATATTTCTCTGTGCACACTCTACTCTGATTGGTCAGTGTTTCTTAATTACCAGAATGTCTGTTTATACACTCTGTTTGCCTGGATCCTTATCAGCCCTAACAGTGTTTTAACTCCCAGAGGAGAATGTGTGGGAGAAGGCTAAAGGAAATGTGCATGAGTGTGTCTGTGTGGTGCAGCACACACATGTACATGCCAGTGTTTGATGTGTTTTGTCAGACATGGGTCAGGGTGTGTGGAATGCAGAACATGCAGATTTTGTCAGTGATATCATGCTGGTGGCTGTGCTGATGAGGAAGTCTTTGTGGATGGTTTGGATTCATGGTCTGCAGCCTTAAATTTGACATGTTTGATGCTCAGTATGGTTATAGCCTCATAACTTACTCCTGAAATAAATAAATAAAATCAGGAATAAGCATCTTTTTGTTCATAATCAGTAGTATATTTTTTATAAAAATCACTAGAACTGAGAAGACGCTGTATGAGTGTGTGTTTGTGTTTAAGTGTGTGTGTGTAGGGAAGTATATGTGTAACCTGAGCTCCAGCCATCTCTCTTTCTCTGTGAGAGTAATGGTCCCTTGTTTTATTGGCTCCTTAACAGACTCTATGAGTAATCACATAATGCATGCTCTGACGTCAGGCCTGTTTCCATGGTAACCCAGTGCTCCCCACTCTGGGGATAGTGTTCCTTTTTATTTTTTTCCTCCTTCTCCCACATCTCTTCCTAAAGTCTTCAAAGCTCTGCTTGGAACAGAGAACTGGTCCAGCTCACAATCACCTCGTTTCATATAGATTCACAAAGTTCTCTTCAGGTTAGCACCACAAATGTTCCTCACTTGTACTTCAATCTCTTGTTTTTTTTTTATTTTCTTTCTAAAACATGTCACCATGGTCTTTTTACTTTATCATCCCAAATTTATTTGTTTTCATGGGTCTTGCTTTCCTGCTTTGTGTCTTTTATAATTAACTCCATTTTTCCCCAGTCCTCTTCTTCTCCACTACTCTTATTTTCTCCTTTTCAAACTGTGTAAATCCTCAACCAACCACCTCTAGTATTTCCATGTCAAATATATTCATTTTCTCTCTGCCTTTCATGCACTGTTGAATTCCACTGAACAGCTGGCCCCTTTCCTTAAACTGTCTCTTTCTTGTTACACTTTTGCCTCTTCCTTTTCTCTATCTTTTTTCTCTGGTGAGAGGATGGGTCAACATGAAAAGGAAACTTCCTTGTGTATTTCTTTTAGCCAAAGTTTAAGACATTGTCAGCAACCTCTAGGATGACATAGAATGATAAAGAAAACACAGGTATAAATTGTTACAGAAATTATTTTCTGATAAATTATACCTCATACAGTTTCAAAAATATGAAAACCATTCTTTTAAATAATTTCACTATCATGCTTATAAGCATTGCTTAAAAATTAGAAGCAAACATTGCCTTTCACTGTAAACACTTAACTTTATGAAGTAAACAACCTTGTTCATTTGTAGCTGATTTGTTTTAGCTCACAGCTGAACCACACAGCAAAAAACTGATAACTTAGAACACAATTTGACCCAAACAATTTACTGTTTGCCTTATTTAAGCAAATGTCACCAAAACACACACAGCAGCATAGCTGCATAGCAGACCAGGTCAAAAGATTGATTTTGCTACTTCTTTGTATGACAGAAACTCAGAAAATATGCAAGGAAACACATAGTAAAAAACAAACACAATTCAATTCGGTTTGTTAGCAAGTTAGCACTGTATGAATTGAATTTAAAATTGCCCTGCTGTCAGCCCAGTCACTATCTTATTTGACCTCTTATGACAAAAATTGCAATCACAAATTAATCAATTTAGCAGCTTTCGTATTGTCATGGTATGACATCCTTGGACTTGGTTTGTGTTTTTGTATTAACCGTTCTTAGGTCTATGGTTTCCTTTATTGTTAATTAGTTCCACCTGTCCCTTATGCCTCCATGTCTCCTTGCCACACCTGTTCTTAGTTCCTGTGATTACCTGCCTTTGTTTTCTCCCTGTATATTAGTTGGTCTGTGTTCTTTGTTCCCCGCTGGTTCCTCCGTCACTATTCCTCGTTCACTACCCTTGTTTATGCTCAGTTTTGCTACGTTACAGAACTATGTACACATGTAAATTTTTGGCTCGACTCATGTCTGTACTTGTTGGATTATGTTATGTTTTGGAGACCTTTAATTAAAGAAAAGTCTTCCTCTCATCATGCGGCTGCCAAGCTCTTATCTGCACTTTGGTCCGATCCAAACCCAGAACGTGATACTTATAGATGTTGACATTTCTGTTTTTTTCTGAACAGCATTGTCACTCTGGTTTGCACATGCAGAAGTCAGTATGTTCCTCCCAACAACTCACCAGAATAGCCTACTTTATAATATTTGCAACTCAGTGGTTGTAGAAATGTCACTTTTCTACTCTAATTGATTTATTTTGCTCGTGAAGCTGTCAAAACCTTAGTCCGAGGACACTGTGTCAGGCCGCTCGAATGCTATCAGTCCATTTACAATTACGTTTGTTGTTTTTGTTGGCGCTAAAATGTTAATAAGCTAACGATGCACCAGTGGTTGAGAGAAACTTAAATACTGATATACAATCAGACCGCAGCTGCTGTCAAATACTTTTTTATTGGGCTCAGACCGAAGTAAACAATCAGTCATGGGTGAAACTAATTGTGGCTAAACAGGCAAGATAATTTTTTGGAAAGGACAGGTGTTGATTTTGTTGAATATACAACTTCAAAAGATGTTTTGTAGTGACAGAAGACAGATAAAAGCAAAAACACTGTAAAAAAGAAAAAAAAAACTTTTTTATTTGATACACTTGATGCTCAGAAACAACAGTTTCAGCTGCCTAAATGATCTAGCTGTTGACTTCCTTTTCCAGCTATCAGCTATTTAGGTAGTTTATTAGTTTAACACTGAAGGTACAAAGAAGAATTTCTCCCAGTGGACACACTGCACAATGACACCTAGAATTACCCAATGGCTTGCCATTGAAAAAAAAAAAACTTTTATAAGCCTGGAATAACCAAAATGTCAGTTATCAGCCCAGTCTGATTTTGTAGCTTGCAGCCTGTCTGACTAGCCAAACACTCAGAGTTGAGCCGCTAATGACTCTGTATTATGTTTGTTGTCAGTGCTCCGAGGGGACAGGGCTGAAAGCATTACCCTGACCATTTCCAACCCATTTCCTCCTCTTATTGCTAGTCGGCTATTGTTGATAACAAAAAAGAAAAGGACTCACCACTGCTTTTGTGTTGTAGTAATGTTCGAATCCACCACTCTACCAGTCAGGAGTGTAATTGGTGATTAACAATGAGGACTGTCTGGGTGACATTTGGGGTATGGAAAGGATTGACTCTTTATCTCTTGCTCATTCAGACGTCCGTCCTCATTTCATAATCCATCAGACCTTCATCGCTCACAGCCTCACAGGTACATTTTTTCTCAGATTCTCTTTGCATGTGTGGGCAACATTGCAGAAAGGGTTGAAAAGAAGACAATGTGGCAATTTGTGAGCATGTGTAACTGTTAGGGGTTTATCAGAGACACAACCCTGCCAAATGACTATTGTAAAAACAAAAGAAAAACTGGTCAGCCTCGTGTCGCAAATGGGTTTATGGCTGACTTGACCTTGACTTTTAGAGGCTGGGACAGTCAGTCTCCTACCCATTAGTGTATTGTTGCATGTGAGTAGAGTTTTGACCTGAATCCCTGGGAGCGCTATTGAGCCATAAACCACTGAGTCACAGTTTAGGGCAAAAGAGCCTGAGGCAAAAGCAATTTAACCAACCCCCTGGTTGCCCAGAATTTAGTGTAGAACTCTTAACTCAGCAAAAGAGAGATCAACCTCAGTGAAAGGCATAAGGAGTGTGTCCACAAGAGTGATACACAATGCATTTACTCCCTGCAAAAACAAGGACCTAGAGAAAATAGAAATAAAGAAATACTTTAATGATTTCTGTATAAATGAGTTGTGTGAAGGGGTGGGTCTAGAAAAAATGGTCTATGTATGGGCTGGCAAAAAGGCGGCAGGAGATTTTGTGAGTTGGCAGTGTATGGCCAGTCCAAAAACACTGTCCAAAAACATAGCTGTGAGGTTAATTGGTTTCTCCAAATTGCCCTTAAGTAAGAGTGTGTGTGTGTGTGTGTGTGTGTTCCTGTTTTGGCATCACAGTGAGAACCATTTTCCCGATTTCACCATCAAATTGAGGACCATTTGTACCAAAGTGAGGACATTTTGCTGGTCCTCACGACCTATTTTGCTAACGGTTAGGTTTAGGACTAAGGTGTGCATTGAGTTTAGGTTAAGGTTAGGGTTAGGCATGCACTGGTAATAGTTAGGTTTAGGGTTATTGTCAGGGTTAGGGCATAGAAAGGGTTGAAAATGACTGAAAATCAATGGAAGTCAATGGGAGTCAACAGATGGTCCTCACTACATATAGCAAAACAAGAGTGTGTGTGTGTGCGTGTATATGTACTTAAATGATTACAGTAGATCACAGAACTGTCCATCAAAAGAAACTGGAAAGGCCCCAAATTGAAATACTCACTAATGCTTTCACACTTTACAAAGTCCTCTATGACAAAGTCATAGCAGAGCACACTGCACTAAGAAGGTATGTTCAGCTACTTTTATTACCATGTGGAGACCTGAATGAGCCATGCTGAGCTCTGCTATGCTGTTATAGCCCTGGTCAGCTCAGCTTGTTAAGGAAGCATATGAGTTGTTAAAAACAAGCAAACTAAGAACAAAAAAAAAAAATGAAACATCTTTATCAGTGAGTGTGTTGGGTAGAGCCCAGTCACAAGTTTAATCTCAATTTCATAAGGTTTGTTTTCAGATTATATAAATGCCCATTTTACCTACCTAGTAGGCGTACACCACATTTTCTATTACAAAAAAATCAACAACTTTTCAAGGACTTTAAAAAAAGAAAGTATTTTTAAATTAAAGCCATTAAATTTCATTTATTTTTTTAACCTAAGTGTGTACATGTTATACATGACCCATGTGATTGAGATAAATAATGTGTTTACTTTGTAAAACATCAGATTCAGGCACAACAAAAACTGAATTTCAGAAAATATTTAACAGATTCCATGGGCCTCTGTGTGATGTCAAATTCCTATTGCTTTCTATTAAATTATATATATCTTTAGACGAAAGCCAAATATTTATTTCATATAAGGCTAAATAGTGTTTGCTAAAAATTACCATTTGGCAACATGTTTTTTATGCTGATATGTCCTTTTAATCCACATGTAACACAGCATGCAGTTTTATTGTACATATCTTGTGGCCCAAGTTGACTGGAGGTAACCAGTGATGGACCCGGATCTTCTCCTTTCCATTTCACTGTCTGAGCTCTACAATTTGTCTGCTTTGTCTGGCAATTTGTTCTCTTTCTCTTGTACCTCATCTGTGTAATGTTCTGCATCTTAAATCTCTTCGGCCACTTCTGTAACTTTTCTGATTTTCCTACCACATTGGGTACCTGGTCTTCTCTGCCTGCTTACTTGCCTTTCTCCAACGGCTCACCTTCTGTTTGCCTCACCTTAGACATTGGTTAGAAAAACTGAATATGTCAGCCTTCCTCTTCATTTCTGTAAAATTCAAACTAACATTTCTCTGATTTCTTTTCATAAAGCTATAAACAATGCATACTGATGTTTTGCAATGCTATTTTTCTAAATACGTTGTTAAATATGTATTGTCTTCTGAAACCGGCAGCCAACAGCAACATGTGCTTGATACCATTGAAATTGGAGGTAACTTCTGAAATAAGTTTACGTGGGTTTCTTTATTATGTCAATAAACTCTTTTTAAGTGTTCAGTCATTATATTACGCATTCTTTAGGTTTTATTTTCTGGCATGATTAACAATATAACATTTGAGCATAAATCTTAGTTTGTCATGATCACAAGATTTTATTGTAAATAAGAATTTTCATATAACCCAGACCAACCATCAAAACTACTGAAGCTAATGTTTGATTTGCATCATTAGAAAAATCCTAATTTCAGCTTCATTAGATTTGTACTTTTCTTAGAGAACATGTTTTGGCTTTACATCTGTCTTTTTGTTACATTTACACTACTTGGCTCTGACTGCTCCCTTGCTTCATGTCATTTTTGTTCATATGAGACAGACCTGACAAAGGGCAGGATGGACTGAGTAGCTGAGTTTGCAAGATGTTATTTTAGGTGGCAGTTGGTAGCCCTCTAAATTCAGCTCAGGATGATTGTAAAATCTTGAAACAAAATCACAGTAGAAGAGCTCCAAACCAACCTATGGTTTAATATTAATGTAACTAAACTATTCCGGAAAGAAGGTTTATTTGTTTTGTAAACAAAAGGTTTAGTCAAAAACTCATCCAGATGCCAATAGGAGACAGATTTAGCATAATTTAGTGGCAACTTTGTGTGCAACACCTCCAGTCTGAAGTTTACATTTATGGATTATAAGCATGAATGTCATGTTAAACTTTGGCTTGTTTTCTTGTGACCAAAGTATCAATACCCAATAATGTAGAGATAAAAGTCCTGTAATGTAGAGATAAACCGTCCTGTCTCTGTTTCACTCTGTTCCAGAGGAGGAGCGGACATGTTTATGGCAGTTAAATTATTTTGAAAATGAATTGCATTTTGGATTTTACTGTCCTTTTTAACATGATTTGAGAAGGCAATTATTTTGTAAATTGTCAAATGTTGCAGTACAGTTATTTACACTGTCAGATGAGGATAAGCTCGAGTATTTGTTTAAGTATAAGCCATTTTATTTGGCTCAGTTTTAGTTGAGCGCTTGGCTTCAACGTAAGAGGACATATTTTGTTTGATATATTGTATGTAGATGTCTGCCTAATGTTTATTTTCTTTTTTTGTGTCTTGTAAGCCCGTGTGGGCTGGGCACTTTTAATTTTGCATGACACCTAATAGGTAAATAAATAAATAAAAAAATAAAAAAAGATAATGAGACATGGAAAACAAGAATCTGCCAACAAGTTTGATTGAACCCAGTTATCAAGCATTGTACCAACAATTTTAGTCGTGACAAGTTTGTTTCATTTTTAATTTGTCCATTTTGGTGCAGGACTACTTTCTTGGTCGGAACCCTCTCATTCCTTATGGTTGTTAAATTCATTTCACCATAGACACACCAGTGTTCAACTTTTTCCAGTTTGTCATAGGTTTGGTGGGTCTTGGTTGGTTCCTTAACCTCTCAGCCAATTATCTTTCATCTGAAAGTGACATATTGGGTCTGGTGGTTGGAACTTGGACACAACTGGATCTTCCATAAAGATACAATACCACAGTGTTTAGAATGGATAAAGTAAATAAATTTGTATTTATATAGCACATTTCAAGATATAAATCACAAAGGGCATCACAGCAAAATAATGTAAAAGACACAAGAGAAAATATATTTGGTAAAAATAAAATAAAAATAATAAAATGTAGGCTGATGTCAACCTTTTGGAAAGGTCTTCACAAAGCCCCAAACTCAGCCTTATTTAAAATAGCTTTGCTTCTATAAGGGCTGAGTCAGTGTTAGGAGCCAACCAGTATAAATGAGCTTTACCATTTGTAATAAAAAGAGCAGTCAGGTGTTCAGCCAGAATCATGTTAATCACTACAGAGCATTTGATAGGAATACATTTGAGCCTGTATTTCATACATTTAAACCTTATGAACTAAAAAAACCCATAATGGATTAAAACGTTTTCACCTCATTGTTGTTCACACTGTTTGTTGTAGGATCAGTCCACTATTCAAAAAAATGGTTCAATATCTAGAATAATTAAACTTCCTTTACACTTCCTATTGCCTGTTTTTATTATTATACGTGGTAAAACAAGATTGTAGTAAAAATAACGTCTGTAAATCCGCAACATTACTCATACCCTTATAAACAGCAATCTTAATCGTCTGACTTCAAA
This sequence comes from Girardinichthys multiradiatus, assembly GCF_021462225.1. Taxonomy (NCBI): domain Eukaryota; kingdom Metazoa; phylum Chordata; class Actinopteri; order Cyprinodontiformes; family Goodeidae; genus Girardinichthys; species Girardinichthys multiradiatus. The sequence goes on along the minus strand of NC_061795.1, from coordinate 21,558,316 downwards.
CTAAGCCCATAATGATGTAATTGTTTAAAGTCATGTTTATTGACAGGAAGATGCAGATAAAGACTCTTTATTTTACATTTGCCCTGTCCTTTAGAGAATAATCATGTGGCAGAGAAGGTAAAAGCTCAGTCTGGAACCCACACACCCCTCCTTTTTAACCTCATTGATCATCTGGCCTAGATCTATTTTTGGTTAGTCTGGTGCAGCTGAACTAATCAGGTTATAGGAGTCATTTATTTCAGATCTGTTTTTCATAACTCTAATGGCCAAATGAGCATAATAAACATGTATATTTTTAAGGTGGAAGATAATGTACACACTTTTAAAGATCAGGGTGGCCATTTTGGTGTAAGTACAACACGGTAGCTTGCAGCTTCTCAGCTGTGCAATTGGACTTGTTTATGGCTTTGTTTAATGATGCCTCTGCTTTATTCTGTCTTGCTAATTTATTAAACTACTTTCTATTAAAGTGGATTGCTCTCTCAAATCTTTGATGCCACTTTGGAGTTGGAGTTGTTTTCACAATGGTTTTCATTTATCAGGGGCAGCAACAGACGTTTCTTTCTACTTTTTACATGATCCATGGAAAGTGCAATTTGGGCATTTACACATGAGAAGTCGCACTAGGTTCAGGCTACAGGCCCAGTTTGCTGAACTTGCACAGAATGTGAACCTTAACTGAATAAAAAGTAAAAATTTGAAATAAGTCTTTCATTTTACTCTGTAATTTATTATCCTGTCACTGCAACTGATTTGCCAATTAGGCGAATAGGAAACCGATGTTTTGGAGATGCACTGACTGAAAGGTTAAAAACATCCACTCTCACGTCTCCCTTCAGATGGTAGCAAGCTGAGCCTGCTGTTGTGTTGTGTCTGTGGAGCATAGCGTGGGGAGCAGAATGTAAGAGACAAAGGTCTCAGCCATTGTTTCTTCAGCTGCGCTGCACAGTGGACTGTTTATTAAGAGTTTAGAAGCCCAGGAAAAGTTTTTGTTGTTTTAAACGTTCTTTGTTACTAGAGCTTTTATTGGTTTATCAACACATTGCACAGTGTGTCCCACTGTGATGCTAAGAAGGAAGGACGTTTTTCCAAAGAACAAATGAATGACACAAATGGGCTGCATGGTGGCACAGTTGGTAGCACTGTTGCCTTGCAGCAAGAAGGTCCTGGGTTCATCTCCTGTCTGGGGGTCTTTCTGCATGGAGTTTGCATGTTCTCCCAATGCATGTGTGGGTTCTCACCAGATACTCTGGCTTCCTCCCACAGTCCAGAGACATGCCTGTTAGGTTAATTGGTCTCTCTAAATTGCCCTCAGGTGTGTGAATGAGTGTGTGCTTGGTTGTTAGTGTGTTGCCCTGCAATGGACTGGCGACCTGTCCCGGATGTACCCTGCTGGAGATAGGCACCAGCTTCCCTGTGACCCACAATGGAAGAAGCAGTAGAAAATGACTGACTGGGAAATGAATATCATGTTTCTGTTAACATACATATTAATAGAGGAAAAATCTGATTTTGTTACTTGGTTTTGACAAGCTGTTGTAATGGCTATTTTAAAGTAGGTGTGATAATCATTGGAGCAGCCTGTGTTGGTTTGCTTTGCACCGGTTCTGAATTGATCATTACGTATAAAGATAAAGGTTTGCAAAGAAACTTTAAAAACCATTTAACCTGAAAATACCTGGAATGGCTTCAAACCACACTCTGAAGCCTAAACAGGGTAAGCATGTCTAAAGTGAGTATGCTATGTTAAGCTATCTTAAGGTTATCTCAGATCAATCAAAATTAGTTTAAAGGATGAATTATTTTCCTTTTGCAGTGTGAATTTTTTCATTAGCATAAACCAAAACAGTTTTTTGTTTGCTTGCTTGTCTTTCTTTTATTTTTTTAAATCGTAAATATGAAAAAAACATTGTGCTGCCAAGTGGTGTGAAAAGTTGATTATAAAGTCTAAAGGATTGAGTGAGTATAAATGGATCAAGCAGCATCTGTCGCATCTCCTGACCCAAGAGAAGCACCCCTCTGCTTTTATTGCAGATACTATTATTTAGCACAGAGATCAAAATCCATGTCACAATGATAAACATAAGGCCAGCATACTAACAATCTGCTTTGTTATCCTCAAAATTAAAACTCTTTTAATGGGGGTTTTCCTCAAAACAAAGTTTAGATTTTTCTGATTATTTTTAAATTATGAGGTAATAGTACTGCAGTTAGAATATAATTTCTTTTAAGGCTTTTATCACATCTTTACCAGGGATGCCACTAAGAATGGAGAACATTGCAACTAAAAAGATGTTCAGAATTTAATTCAGTTTAATTTAGTTCTGTACCTTTCATCCAATCCAAAGTAATAATTTTCCATGTTCTGTTTTATCGTAACAAACACAATTGCCATAACGAATATGTTGCTGTTTGATGCTTTGCTGTTTTTAACACACACTTTCAAAGCACAAAGCAAAAAATACTCGTTTAAAATTCATTCATATTTATGTAGGGATTTATTTGTTCCAAGAAGCCATATCTTGACAGCAATTTACTTATGGATTCCTCATTTAAAGTGGAAAAGGAGGACTACTTAAGACAATATGTCTTCATGAGTGCTCAACTGTTTATGAAAACAAATGGCAAAGTAGAGGTTATTTATTTTATCAGGAGAAGATAAATATAGCAAACACAGGCCCAGTGAATTATTGCAGCTTTTATATTGTGTGATCTTTGCTCCCTCTTTCTCGGAGTATCAGAGATGGTATCAGTGAGAACTGAGTTTGATGAATGTAAGGAATGTAAGCTGACGTCAGAGGACGTACCGTGACTTCAGTCGCATGGCTACGTAGACAAGGAGCCATTTGAATGGATGTGGTGGAAAGCACCCAAAGCTTGGATCCAGATGTTTCAGTTTTCTTGAGGTTTCCCTTTAAGAAAGTTTTTTTGCATGTTGAGTGTGAAAAAAACACAAATGTTTTTGTGTATTTGTACTAGCATTCCTTCCATGTTTAAACAGCAGACTAGTTTTTTTTCAACCAATGTTTTCATAGCTTGTGGTTTGCCTTTATGCTGATCCTCAGCTCACATGCGCACAAGGTCACTCTTACACATCTGTGTTCACACATATCTCAGAAATATTCGTGCACAGTGCATACTGTACATATGCAGTCATACTGTTTGTTTGCTGTGTGCACCAATGAACTAAAAGGCTCTTAATACATTCACACACACAAACAAATATGCAGCATAAAAAAAGGGGTGCAATGTTATAAACAAACTTTTATCTAAGCAAACACTGGTTGTAGAATAAATTAAATTAAAAGCAAATCTATCAACAGAGCACATTTAAAATGAAACAGCGTTAACTAGCGTGCTCAGCAAAAACATAACTCAACAAAATGTTAACATCGAGTAAAAATAGAACATGGTAGAAAAAGTAATAGTTACTAACAGTTTGGGAGAATTAATATTCCTTTAGATGTGTTTTAAATGTCTCTCTGAAGGGGGCCATATTTATTTTGAAGTAGACAACTGATTCCTTGTCACTACAAAAGCACAATCTGATTTACGAATAACACAGCCTGGGTCTTCGAAGAGCTAAAAGCAGTAGTTAGGGAGATTTAAAAGATCTGGAATTAAAATAAGTATATAAAAGTACAACATTTGATTTTGGTGTATAATTGTACAATTCTACATTTAACAGCTAGCCAGCACATAGATGCTTCAACTGATTAATGCGATCTATTTTTCTGGTTCTAATTAAAATTCTGGCTGCTGAGCTTTGTACCAGACTGAATGATGCCAAACCTAAGAGAGTTGTAATAAATTGTCATCAGGGCTGGGGGCATTGTTTCATATCATAACCAGAAAGGATTATTTCAGTTGGCAGTTTTTCGTATTAATTAATAAGGAACTCTTTATCATGTCTTTTTTTCAAATCACAGTAGAAATTGGCCTCCATATTTCTTCCACGGGCTTTGAAATATTCAAAAACCCTTGTGGAGTTACTGATCCTTATTTAGCATTCTAAATTGTGTCTAATTATAATTTAAGATAAATATAATTAGCGTCAGGTTATCTGGAAAGTGGATTTAAGTACAGGTCCTTCTCAAAATATTAGCATATTGTGATAAAGTTAATTATTTTCCATAATGTAATGATGAAAATTTAACATTCATATATTTGAGATTCATTGCACACTAACTGAAATATTTCAGGTCTTTTGTTGTCTTAATACGGATGATTTTGGCATACAGCTCATGAAAACCCAAAATTCCTATCTCACAAAATTAGCATATTTCATCCGACCAATAAAAGAAAAGTGTTTTTTATACAAAAAACGTCAACCTTCAAATAATCATGTGCAGTTATGCACTCAATACTTGGTCGGGAATCCTTTTGCAGAAATGACTGCTTCAATGCGGCGTGGCATGGAGGCAATCAGCCTGTGGCACTGCTGAGGTCTTATGGAGGCCCAGGATGCTTCGATAGCGGCCTTTAGCTCATCCAGAGTGTTGGGTCTTGAGTCTCTCAACGTTCTCTTCACAATATCCCACAGATTCTCTATGGGGTTCAGGTCAGGAGAGTTGGCAGGCCAATTGAGCACAGTGATACCAAGGTCAGTAAACCATTGACCTGTGGTTTTGGCACTGTGAGCAGGTGCCAGGTTGTGCTGAAAAATGAAATCTTCATCTCCATAAAGCTTTTCAGCAGATGGAAGCATGAAGTGCTCCAAAATCTCCTGATAGCTAGCTGCATTGACCCTGCCCTTGATAAAACACAGTGGACCAACACCAGCAGCTGACACGGCACCCCAGACCATCACTGACTGTGGGTACTTGACACTGGACTTCTGGCATTTCCTTCTCCCCAGTCTTCCTCCAGACTCTGGCACCTTGATTTCCGAATGACATGCAGAATTTGCTTTCATCCAAAAAAAGTACTTTGGACCACTGAGCAACAGTCCAGTACTGCTTCTCTGTAGCCCAGGTCAGGCGTTCTGCCGCTGTTTCTGGTTCAAAAGTGGCTTGACCTGGGGAATGCGGCACCTGTAGCCCATTTCCTGCACACGCCTGTGCACGGTGGCTCTGGATGTTTCTACTCCAGACTCAGTCCACTGCTTCCGCAGGTCCCCCAAGGTCTGGAATCGGCCCTTCTCCACAATCTTCCTCAGGGTCCGGTCACCTCTTCTCATTGTGCAGCGTTTTCTGCCACAAGTCCTTCCCACAAACTTCCCACTGAGGTGCCTTGATACAGCACTCTGGGAACAGCCTATTCATTCAGAAATGTCTTTCTGTGTCTTACCCTCTTGCTTGAGGGTGTCAATAGTGGCCTTCTGGACAGCAGTCAGGTCGGCAGTCTTACCCATGATTTGGGTTTTGAGTGATAAACCAGGCTGGGAGTTTAAAGGCCTCAGGAATCTTTTGCAGGTGTTTAGAATTAACTCGTTGATTCAGATGATTAGGTTCAAAGCTCGTTTAGAGACCCTTTTAATGATATGCTAATTTTGTGAGATAGGAATTTTGGGTTTTCATGAGCTGTATGCCAAAATCATCCATATTAAGACAATAAAAGACCTGAAATATTTCAGTTAGTGTGCAATGAATCTAAAATATATGAATGTTAAATTTTCATCATGACATTATGGAAAATAATGAACTTTATCACAATATGCTAATATTTTGAGAAGGACCTGTATTTGTGTGCATATTGGTAATAGTCCAACAAAAGCATGCTTAAAGAGAGTAGAATTAGCCATAGGGTGGATCTCTGGGTAACTCCAGGATGAACAGGGGCTGATAAAGAGGAGATAATAAGTACTTTAACAAAAGAACATTCGTACTTTCAGCGGCGAGTACCCCGAATCCCAACCGGGCCCAGAGGAGGCTTTAGAAGAAAAGGTTGATCAATCATGTCAAAGACTGTGCTAAGGCCCAATCATCTAAAGCAAATGTAGCACTATTTGACAACAAGATAGGCTATAGCAAACTTTAACAGAGCTGATTCAGCACTATCACTGCTCTAAAGGCTGACTAAAATAAATAAAAATAAAAAAAACATAAAAGCTTAGCATGAACCACTTTTTCTAAAAGTTGAGAAATAAATTATATTGTGGAAACTGGTCAATAACATAAAATGTTTAGGAAAGCCAGGCGTGTTTGAGTCATATGCTTAAAACAGGATGAAACTACTGGTCTTTCTGGACCAAAGTGATATTTAAATTACTGTCTTTTGGTGGTTGACTTCTCATATAATATTTAATAGATTGTCTTAAAGTGGTAAAGTTCTTTCTTTTACCAGTGCTGTCAGTTGAGGATTTCCCCTAGAATGTCTGACTGCTGTTTTATTCTTCCACATTTCTCTTCACTTTATTCCTGATTTTGCTACTGCAGAACAAAAAGCTGCAATAAACCAACCTTTTATTACCTGTGCAGCATGAAAAGGCAGACAGCAGAAGTTGGCCACAAGGTGATGAAACATTTTATGGTGGTCAAACTCCGGCGAGATTAGTAGGCTGTTCGGCTTGAGGCTTTCATCTTGTGAAGGTCTGTGATCACGAATTATACAACAATTTTAAATAAACTAATTAAAAAACATAAAGAATACAAATTCAACCAATGAATGCATCACCATGCATATAAAGGTTTGGGTAATTATTGGCTAGAATGCTCAGTAACAGGTAATTATTAAGACCTGAAGAACATAACAAAGATCAAATTGAAATGTGGGACTACCCGCCATATAGCACCACTATGTTTCTAAAGATGTCCTGAGTGAACATGGAGAGGAAAGCATTATGATGCAAGGTTGCTTTTTATTAGCAAGAACCGAAAAGCTGGTCTGAGTTATGGACCCATGGATGGAGGGATAAAGCATAAAAACTGTTATAGCCTGTAAAAGCCTGGGAAGGAAATTCACCTTCCAGCAAGGCAATAACTCAAACAGCACTATCAGGGCTACAATGAAATTATTAAGATCTAAGTGGTTAGAACAAATAAAGTGTGATAGAAAATCCAGACCTAAATTCAAATGAGCATGAAAATTGATGTTTATAAAAGCTCTCCATTCAGTCTGACTGAACATGAGCTATTTTGTAAACAAGCAGAAATTTCAGACTTTAGATGTGCAAAACTAGTAGAGACATACACCAAAAAGGCTTGCAGCTGTAATTGCTGCAAACAATGGTTCCACAAAGTATTGATTCAAGGCCACTGAATACAAATGTATGTCACATTTGTAATTTTTTGTCAGTAAAACATTTAGAAAGATATTATTTTCCTTTCACTTACAATTATGCACTACTTTGTGTTGGTCTATCGCATAAAATTATAAAAGTTTCCAGAAGAAATGTTAAAAACCCGGCATGAATACTTTTGAAAGGCAAGTTTTGCTGAAGAACTCATGCCAGGCCAGTAGGTGGCAATAACACCCAAAATAATCCATCCATTGACTGGTGCCTATCTTCAGCAATCTTTGGGCAAAAGGCGGGGTACACCCTGGACAGGTCGCCATTCACAGAGACATACGTACACACTCCTAAGGGCAATTTACAGTATTTCCTTGCAGAAATGTCTCAGATCCGGATTGGAACCCAGGACCTTCTTGATGTACGCAACAGTGCCACCAACAGCTCTACTATGCAGCCCATGCAAAAAATGACTTATCAAAATACATTTATTTTTCATTTTACAGCATTAGACATCTGAGTCTGGAAAAGCTTTGACAGATGAAGAGAAACGGGAATATTGTGTCACTGTTTGCAAAAATATATGTGTTGCCTTACCTTGCCTTAATATGTACAGGATCTAAGACCATGCATTAACAACATTGGGGCTTTGAGACACAGTGATAAGACATTATTGCTAAAGTGAGCTATCTCTGGTTATTATGACAGGCATCATGTAGGAGTGTGAGGCAGAAAGCTTTGAGGTAGTATACTTTGTGTATTACTTACTAAGCCCCTGCGATCCCCAGTAGGGGTGGGTGAGAATAGGATGACTTTCTGTTGCTCAGCTTGCAGCCTATTTCCCCTGTGAACAGCCATCATCCCCCATATTTTATCCTTGTGTTTGCTTTATTTTAAGACAGGTTTCCAGCATGCTGGGTCCCTTCTCATCGGTCCTTTGCTTTGTATTATGCCAAGAAGCCATCGAGAGCACTCCAGTGAAGATTATATCCTCCTCCTCTTCATCTCAGTAGTTCCCATACGAACCTTCTTTTCCTTTATTGGGAAACCATTTTGCAATCTCGCATTGGAGAGCTCCCTCCTTGGGGTTGACCTGAGTCTCTTTCAGGGGATCAGGCTCTGTAGTAATATAAATCTTTCTACCTGCAAAAAGAGGAAGCAAGGATTTATGGCCTCACACGGATACGCATGCTGTTTATTTGAGCCTTCACAGCACGTTTATGTTTGCATGTCAGTGATTTATAAAAGATGAAGTCACATGATTTAATGGTACATGCTTGAGCGGGCAATTCCTGTCAGTTTGTTTACTGGAGTCCTGTGGGAATCTTGATAGGATTGTATTGGCTGAAATGTTGGGGGTAGATATGCGCATGTACGAATGTGCGGTCTCTCTGAAAAGCTTAAAAAAAAAGAACACACGTTTTTGAGTCAGTTCAATTCATAAAAGATGAAATGTGGAGGCAGCATCTGTGCACAAATTCCCATACTGCTCTCAAAACATTGCCTTCAACTGAAATCTTTGTTGTCAGTCTCTGGGTGTTAGGGCAGTGCTCCAACTTAATTATTCTGCCAAAATTAACTATCCAGCAGTTTGGTTCAGTGCATTTTACTGTGTTTTGATGAATTAGTTTAACCCTGCATTGCTTTGCCATTCAACTGCTCATGAACTTCAAAAGTCATGTTTGACGTACTTTGCCTCTTCTGGAAGAGATACCTCCCCTTCGTGGAATCAGACTCATTGCTTCATAAAAATCTTTTACTGGCTGACTATAACACATATCTGTGTTAAAGTCTATACCCTTCTCTTTGCTATGCTAAAGCCATTTTTCATTGCTTAAAAATGAGCAAAAAACTGTAGACATTAGCTTTTTTATAATCATATGTCTTTTAGTAATCTGATTCATACAACAGAAAATCTTAAAAGGTTAGATACACTAATAACCACTGTGCCCAACAATGCGTTGGTCTCCCCTTTTCTGCCCAGACAGCCTTGATCCATTGAGGCATACACTGCACTAAACCCCTGAAGGTATCCTGTGGTATCTGGCACTAAGATACTGGCACCAGATCTATTAAGTCATATAAGGTGGACTTGTTTGCCCTACAGTTGGAGTCAATTAGATTGGTATCTGGGGAGGGAGGCCAAATCAGCACCTCAAGCTCTTTGTTGTGCTTCTCAAACTAGTCCTGGTGTAATTTTGCTTTGTGGCATGGTGTGTTATCCTGCTGAAAGAGGGAACAGCAATAATAGAATATTGCTTCAATGAAAGGGTGTACATGGTCTGTGACAATGCTAAGGTAGTTGATACATGTTAAGTAACATCTACATGGATATCAGCAGCAAGGTGTCCCAGCAGAATATTGCCAAAAGCATCAGACTGACCCTGCCGGCTTGCCTTCAACCCAATAGACATAAGGGTGGATCCTGTAAAAGAAAACGTGATTGATCAGACCAGGCCACCTCCTTCCATTTCTGTATGGTCCGGTTCTCTTGCTTATGTGTCCACTGCAGGAATGTCTGGTGATAGGCAAGGGTCAGCATGGACCCCCTGGGTGTCCTGCAGATGTAAAGTCCCATGTGCATAAAAATGCAGGGCACTGTCTATTCATACACCTTTTTATCAGAACCACCCTTAATTCGAGCTACAGTACACCATCTGTTAGATGGGACAACCAGTCTTCAGTTCCTGAATGCAGTAATGCCTATGACACAGTCACCGATCACTACTGTTCCTGCCCTAGAACACATTTGATAGATGCTGACCACTGCAGACTAGGAACACCCCATAAGAGCTGCAGATTTAGAGATGCCCTGACTCAGTCATACAGCCACCACAATTTACCCTCATCACTCACTCAAGTTCCTTACACTTGCCCAATTTGCCTCCTTTTAACACATCAGCTTTGAAGACTGTGGAAATGTTGGTGGACTTTTGGAGAACACCACCCCCATACACCCCCTCACCATCCTCAACAACACCGTAGCAGCTGTGGACCACTTCAGGTTATTAGGGACCACCATCTCGGAGGACCTGAGATGGTCTTCACACATAGACACTGTTCGAAAGAAGGCCCAGCAGAGACTGTACTTCCTGAGGCAACTCAAGAAGTACAACCTTCCACAGGAGCTGCTGGTCATCTTATACACTGCCATCATTCAGTCTGTCCTGTCTTCATCCATCTCAGTGTGGTTTGGCTCAAAACAGGACAGGTGCAGACTGCAACGAATAATCAGGACTGCAGAGAGAATCATCAGGGCTGACCTTCCCTCCATCCAGGACTTATACAGGTCTAGGGTCAGAAAAAGAACTGCAAACATCTCTGCAGACCCCACACACCCTGCACAAAAACTGTTTAGAGTTTTACCTTCAGGCCGCCACTACAGAGCACTGTTCACTAAAACCAGCCGCCACAGAGACACTTTCTTCCCCCAGGCTGTTTCTCTGTTGAACATTCAATAGAGTACAAAACAACAGCATACAGATGTTGCAAATGCACCTTTTTATTTATATATGTGTATATTTGTACATTGTATATATGTATATTCTGTAATACAAAAACAAAAACCAGAGAGCAAAGTGTACCGGAGTCAAATTCCTTGTTTGTATGTACGGACTTGACAATAAAGCTGATTCTGATTCTGATTGAAGAACACTGTTCACTTGTTGCCTAATAACATGATTTTAAAACTGTTGTGCAAATACCAGCTATGATACTTAGACTTAGTCTTTAGTGGTTCTCAAATTAAATTTAGGTGTTCATTATTTACAAGGTTAATACAAAGGTATTAACTGTGAAGTAGAGTCTGAAAGCAAACAAGGGACCAGTGCTAATGGTTACTTAAATATCTCTGAAGTACAAACTTAGATCTGCCATCTGGGTTAAAGTTTGAAAACCAGATTAATTTGATTATGGATATGTTCTGTGATCTGGCTAATGCAAGCTAAAAAACAATGTATTTCTCCTAATTTCTTTAAACATCATATCAACTTGTTTACTACAGGAGGTTGTATGTATGATTGATCTAATGAGATAGACTTTGACAGAAGTGCATTTGAACAGTTTTTTACTGTGGCAATCACTAAGCTTTAATGCAAGACCTTCATATACAGGGTGGCCCATTTATATGGATACACCTAAATAAAATGGGAATGGTTGGTCATATTAACCTCCTGTTTGTGGCACATTAGTATATGTGAGGGGGGAAACTTTTCAAGAAGGGTGGTGGCCATGGCGGCCATTTTGAAGTCGGCCATTTTGAATCCAACTTTTGTTTTTTCAATAGGAAGAGGGTCATGTGACACATCAAACCTATTAGGAATTTCACAAGAAAAACAATGGTGTGCTTGGTTTTAACATAACTTTATTCTTTCATGAGTTATTTACAAGTTTCTCTATGTTTACAGCCATTGACATGTCGCCGGGGTTAACAAAGATAGTGGGGCCGTTCTTCATCAACGGAAACCTCAAGGCCACTGGATATGCGAAATTGCTACATGATGATGTGTTTCCCTCTTTATGCACTGAAGCTGGCACGTTCCCTGAGTTTTTCCAGCAAGATGGTGCACCACCACATTATGGGTGTCAGGTCCGAGCACTGGATGAACAGTTTCCTGGAAAGTGGATTGGTTGTCATGGGCTAGTTGAATGGCCCACAAGGTCTCCCGATCTGACCACCTTAGACTTTTATCTTTGGGGTCATCTGAAGGCAATTGTCTATGCTGTGAAGATACGAGATGTGCAGCACCTGAGACTACGGATACTGGAAGCCTGTGCTAGCATTTCTCCTGCGGTGTTGCTATCAGTGTGTGAAGAGTGGGAGAAGAGGGTTGCATTGACAATCCAACACAATGGGCAGCACATTGAACACATTTTATAAGTGGTCAGAAACTTGTAAATAACTAATGAAAGAATAATGTTATGTTAAAACCAAGCACACCATTGTTTTTCTTGTGAAATTCCTAATAGGTTTGATGTGTCACATGACCTCTTCCTATTGAAAAAACAAAGGTTGGATTCAAAATGTCCAATTTCAAAATGGCCACCATGGCCACCACCCATCTTGAAACGTTTCCCCCCTCACATATACTAATGTGCCTCAAACAGGAAGTTAATATGACCAACCATTCCCATTTTATTAAGGTGTATCCATATAAATGGCCCACCCTGTAGATCTTAAGCCCAGGATTGGTTAGAAGCAGCTGACTTTCTTATTATTAATTCTGGCTTGTATGGGTATTTCTGTTTGTCTTTTCAACATCAAACCTGGAAATTTCAACTTCGGAAAAGAAATGGATCACATATTTACATTTTTTTGTATTAAGAATAAAAAAAAAAGTTTTTTGTTTTGCTACTTATTTACAAAGTCTGTCAGAATATTGACACAATTTTTTTTATCCTTTCTTAGGTGGTAGTTGCTGTTAAAGGTTTAGCATAATATAGTTCACCCACTAACAAATGTAATCATGAAGAGATATACAGGGTTATGCATTTCAACTTTCAGTGCACATAATGTCGTCCTAATTGGTATATATTTGGCGTGTAATGGGAGATAGAAAGGAAAAAGAGAATGTTGAAGCTCACAAAAGATACATTTTTGACCTCTGAGAACAGAAAATAAAAATTTTTGAAAAGTTAAAAGTTGCAGTTCCTGAAATAGCAACTTGAGGCTTGCTCCAAAAGGAAGTGAATTCCCCCTGGACCTTTTTGGTAAAATCCCCGAATTTACAGAATAAATAAACATGTTTACAATTTTAATAAAAGAGGCAAAAACATTTTGTCTCTGAACAAAATAGAATTGAATTTATAAATAACTTAACTGTTTAAACAACATTACCCCTTGGAATTCCTTTGTAATAAAATCTATGAATGCTTTCAGTTACATAACTACTGTTTTATAAGGGGTTCTCAGCCAGATCAAGCAATCGTTGCTTCAAATCAAAGAGAATGCAAATTAACAACACAAAATGTAAAACTCATTTGAGGTGGTGCCTGAAACGTTTTATGATACACAGGTCAAACAGGTAAACATATAGTTGGAACCAGATGCAGATGAAATCAGATATTTACATACAATGTATAAAAATACACATACCCTTTCCTGTCTAAGACTAAAGGATATTAAATCTTTACTACTTTAGGCAGGTTGGGATTATAGAACTATTTCTATTTGTTAAATGCCAGAAAAGTGAAAGATATATTTTTTTAAAGAATTATTACTTTCTTTAAAATCAGAAGTTCCTTCCATTCCTCCTGATACAACTGGTGTAACAGAGTGAAGTTTATAGGCCACCTTGTATGGTGGCATATCACTGCCAAACATCCGCGCGAGCAGAATTGCGATCTGTGTGCGAGCGAGCAGGGCTCTTCATGAGCGAGCTTGAATAGAAAAGCCCTGCTCGCTTACAGGATTTCGATCCATGTAAGTGAGGAGAAAAATCCTGCTCACTTGCAGGTCAGAGTTTATGTCATGTCCAAGTTGTAGCGATCCAGTTTCCTGCTTGTTTTTGTTTGTATTGCTAGCAACTGTAACAGCAGTATTACAACAATAACATTGACAACACTGTTCTACGTGGTATTTTGTGCATATAAACAGCGTCTCGTCTTATAAACACTAAAAAGTAGAATAAAAAATTCAGACTTCCAATTCCTAATGGAAAGCACCATTGTTCTTTCTCTTCTGATGGCCAGTCACAGAGGATAGGAACTTTAACCAATCATGTGTAGTGATATGATGCCAACTGGATCTGCCCATTCACTACCAAAAAGCAACATCTGCTCGCGCACAAGTGAGCAGCATTTTTCTCTTGGACGGATCAAATTCCTGCTCACTCGTGCGCTAGAAAAAAACCCTGCTCGCTCACACAGGCAGATTGAAATCCTGCTCTCGCAGATCTCTTTTTTGCTCGCAGATTTTTGGCAGTGATATGCCACCATAGCTTTGCACATTAACATTTCAGCTCTGCCCACAAATTTTCAGTGGGACTGAGATCAAGCTTTTCTGATGGCCATTCAAAAACACTGTTACCTAAGCCACTTAATTTGTGCACAAGCCTTATCCTACTGTCCTGAGGTGTTGTTCTAGTGTTTCCTCATGTTCTTTACTTCCAAAGCTATCTATTTTGTGAAGTGCAACAGTTCCACCTGCAGCAACATTCTGCCACTCCCATACAGTTGGGATGTAAAGACAATAAACCCCATTAGTCACACATTAGGAAATAAAAATGTCTGAATCAGACTGTAAACAGTTGATCAGATAGTAAATGAGCAAATGTAGATCTTCTGCGAGATCATGGGATTGTTTTCAGTGTGTGGCTTTGTTCATTAGCTCTATGCTTTTAAAAGCGTGAGAAACTGAGTATCTGTGGATGCTTTTAACTGTGCATTTGCAAATCTTTCAATACACACACACACAAGCGTGTTTCTCATTACCTGCACACAGCCCCCCTCCCCTGGTCTTGGCAGCCCACCTCAATAGTTCCCTTCCCTCCAGTGATGACGCAAATGGCTCCCAATTACTGACCCCCACAGTAAAACCTGTAAAACATTAGCCAGCATGATTAGGAACAGCTCACCATATTCCTCCCCACCAGGCAGGAGACAGTCAGGGGGAGGATTTATAACATCTTTTGATAGCCCCTGCAAAGTGGATGAATGCTACAAAGGAGAAGATGTATAGGTTTGTCTGGAAAAGTGGAAACAAGTTTTCTGAATGTCATACATTAACTCAGCTTTCAGTTTCACTATGTACTGTTCACATATCTGTTAAGCTTTCCTTTCCCTAAATACCTTAGTCTAGTCAATAATCTAAAGATGTTTTAAGGAGGATTATTTATTGAGCAGAGCACAAAAGATGGTGAATGAGTATCTAAATGCAGCATGGTCAGAAAAATATTTGTGCATTTACAAGTATCTTGAAAAAATAGTCACACGCTTTGAACTTTTAAACATTTTCTCACTTTACAACCACAATCGTTAATGTATTTTATTGCCATTTTGTGGGATCGAACATGTCCAAGCTACATGTTTTTTAAAAATGTTGTACAAATAGAAATCTGAAATGTCTGGCTTGCATTTGTATTCTGTACCCCTGAGAAATACTTGTCAAAATCACAATTAGCTGTAGTTCTTTAGTGGCTTGTCTGTACCAGTTTTTACACACCCATTCTTCCATCAAAATAGCTCAAACTCAGATTGTGTGGAGAGTGTCTGTGAACATCAATTCTTAAGTCATTCTTAAGTAATTGTAACTAATAAACATGCTTCAATTGAAAGCCTTAGGCTTGTAGCTTTGGCTGTATGTTTAGAGTAATCTTGCTGAAAGGCAAACTTCTTCACCAGTTTCAAGTGTTTTGCAGCCTATAACAGGTTTTCTCCATGGATTGCCCTGTATTTATCTCTATCCATCTTCTCATAACTCTGACTGGGTGTCCTGCCTCTGCAGAAGGATAGAATCCCCACAGCCTGATGCTACTACTACAATGTTTGACTGTGGAGTTGGCGTGTCTCGGTGAGGTTCAGTTTTGAGCCACACATTTTGTGTGATGGGCAAAAATGTCAGTTTGCTCTCATCTATCCAGAGCAGCTTCTGCAAGTAGGCCAAAAGGGTTTCATTTTGGCCCTGTCTGAACAGACTATCTTCATCCCCTACATGACTTGTTGGACTTCTGTGCCACGCACAGAATATCTATAACAAACACCATGTTCAAACATAAGGGTTTCTATCAGTTTACTTGTTACAGCTAAAAGATATAATCCCTTCATCTTTTGCTGGAACGTCCCCTGGGTCTTCTCTCAGAGGGACATGAAACAGCCCTCCAAGGAAGGCATTCAGGGGCCATCCGGAATATAAGCTCAAGCCACCTCAGCTGACTCCTCGTGATCTAAAGGAGCAGCGACTCAGATGGCCGAGCTTGTCATCCTATCTATAAGGAAGTGCCCACCACCCTATGGAGAAAGTTTATTGAAGCTACTTGGATTCGGGATCTCGTTCCTTCCTTCATGACCGTAAGTGAATGTACAAAAAAAGTACAGAAAAGTCAACAACCAGTAAATCTAGAGTCTCGCCTTTAGACTCAGCTCTCTCTTTGCCACAATCGACAGGCGCAGCATCAGCAGCCGCATCGTTCTGTATGTCGATATTCAGCTCCATTCTTCCCTCACTCGTGAACAAGAACCTAAGAGACTTAAACTTCTTCACTTGAGACAAGGACTCCCCTCCCCGTTGGAGAGGGCAAGCCACCTTTTCCTGCACGAGAACCATAGTCTTGGACTTGAAGGAGCTGATCCTCTTCCTTGCTTCTTTACAGCCAAGGCTGCAAACTGCCTCAGCACATCCTTTAGGTTCTGGCCAGAACGAGCCAGCAGAACCATATCATCTGCAAAAAGTATAGACGAATCCACTGGTCCCCAAACCAGACCCGCTCCAGCCTCTTGCTGCACCTAGAAATCCTGTCCAAAAAAAATTATGAACAGGACTGGTGACAAAGGGCAGCCCTGCCGGAGTCCAACGTGTACTTGGAACACTTCCAACTTAACGATGGCAATGGGAACCAGACTCCTGCTCTGCTTGTACGGAGACTGAATGGAAGCTAGTAAAAGGGCCCCAGATTCTGTACTCCTGGAGCACTCCTCACAGGGCACCATGAGGGACACAGTCAAATGTCATCTCCAGGTCCGCTTAACACAAACTCCCATGAACTCTCAAGCACCCTGTGGAGGGTATAGAGCTGATCCAGTGTTCCACGGCGGAGATGAAAACTGCACTGCTCCTTCTAAGGCCAAGGTCTGACCATCGGCCGAACTCTCGTCTCCAGCAACCTGGCATGGGTATTCCCAGGGAGGCTGAGGAGTGTTTAACCCCTGTTATTGGAACACACCCTCCAGCCCCCTTTCTTGTGATGGTGAAGCACCACCCCGGTTTGCTAGTCCAGGGGCACTATCCTCCATTGCCACGCAATATTTAAGAGGCGTGTAAGCCAAGACAGTCCCACAGCATCCAGAGACTTAAGGTTTTCATCGACCTCCATTGCCTTGCCACCATGAAGCATTCCCACTACCTCGGTGACTTCAGCCTGGGTGATAAACGAGTGCAACTGTGAGTCCCCAGCCACTGCTTCCTCCAGGGAAGATGCAACAGCGGCATTGAGGGACAGAATCTGGGAAAAGCTGTTCTGGAGGTGGGAGTTGAATATGTCCCTGAGGGCTCTGTCAAGCATTGCCAGCAGACCCTCACTAGATGCTTGGGTCTGCCAAGTCTGTCCAGCTTCCTCCCCTACCAGATTCAACTCACCACGAGGTGGTGATCAGTGGACAGCTCAGCCCTCTCTTCACATGTGTGTCCAAGACATACAGTCAGAGGTTAGAAGACATGACTACAATCAAGCATCGACCTCTGGCCTAGGGTGTCCTGGTGCCAAGTAAACTGATAGACACCCTTATGTTTGAACATTTTGTTTGTTAAGTCTCATAATGAAACACCAGTCGGGTTGGTGGCTATTCCTATTGGCTACACCTCCCAATCATGCTCTGCTAGATGTCACTGTCGCAACTCATGTCGGCATTTGAAGTCTCCCAGCAGAATGATGGAGACACCATAAGAGCTGAAGAAAGTCTAGGTTCAAATTTCATTATGTATTTGTGGCAAGGCTTTTAATTCAATTCAAATTTAAAAAAACTTTTTTAATCCCAAAGAGAAATTAAATGTTGTTGTAGCTCATATTATGCAGGTTTCTTGAAAGAGCCATTGTAGATGCTGATGGCTGTGGGCAGGAAGGATCTCCTGTAGAGGTCTGTCTTACAGCAGACTGAAGAAGCCTCCAACTGAAGACATTCTGTCGTTGTACAACAGTCTCATGAAGAGGATGCTCAGGGTTCTTCATAATGTTCTTCATTTTATGAAGAATCCTTCTTTGCACAGTGATCTCCAGAGGTTCCAGGGGAGTTTCCAGAACAGAGCCAGCCTTCTGTATTAGCTTGTTGAGATTTTTTAAGTTCCTGGCTTAGTAGATACTCACACACCACTAAGCGAAAGGTTGAGTCTCTTGTCTAAATCTAGAGGAAGTATTGACTTAGAGGAGCTGAATACATATGCGTGCCACACTTTTCTTATTTTCATTTGTAAACATTTAAAAACCATGTATCATTTTCCTTTCACTTCACAGCAATGTGCTATTCTGTGTTGCTCTATCGCAAGAAAATTAATTGAATGAATGTGACAAGTGTGTAAAAAGTTGAAAAAGTCTGGTGTGTATCAACACTTTTTCAAACCACTGCAATAGAAAGCATGCTTCCATGTAGGTTTAGATGTTTCCCTGCTTCAAGGATGATTGGTCCAGGATTGGAGAATAACTGAAACAAAGGACTCTAAATTTTTTATTCTTGTACAGAAAAATATGTATGTAAGAACATAATTTAAGAACATTCTCAAACCCTCTGATCAAAACAGCTGGCCAAAGATATGGATATGTTAAAAAATTCTTCCACATGAGTGCTGCAGCTCACAATTGTCTTGTTGACTGCACATATGCGTCGCTGCTACAAACCAACATTTGCTTGACTCCAAAAGGAGTTAGTTTACATTAATTGTTAAGTAAATAGTACATTAATTTTGGACCAAAGGTTATTTCTCTGACTTACGTATTTGGTATGCAGTCTGGTGTTCAACTGAGTGTTCATGTTTTATTACCACAGCACAAACATAAGCAAAAGTAATTGATAAATTAGTTGAAATAAATTATTATTATCAATTAAGCTATAAAGATTTACCACTGTATGGTTATTGTATTACATTTGTCAATCTTATTGATTGGATTTAATCAAACAGTTTAAAAAAATGTTTTCAGTCTGATATTCAATTCAATTCAGTTTATTTATATAGCGCCAATTCACAACACATGTCGTCTCAAGGCACTTCACAAAAGTCAGGTACATACATTCCAATTAATCATAACCATTGAACAGGGCAGTCAGATTCAGTTATTTATTCAAATTGGATAAAACGTTTTTTTGTCTAAGGAAACCCAGCAGATTGCATCAAGTCAGGGACTCGCAGCATTCACTTCTCCTGGATGAGCATGTAGAGACAGTGAACAGTCACTGGCGTTGACTCAGCAGCAATCCCTCATGCTGAGCATGCATGTAGCGACAGTGGGGAGGAAAAACTCCCTTTTAACAAAAAGAAACCTCCAGCAGAACCAGGCTCAGTGTCAGAATCAGAATCAGCTTTATTGCCAAGTTTGTACATACAAACAAGGAATTTGACTCCGGTACACTTGCTGTTTGGTTTTGTTTTTGCATTACAGAATATACATATTTACAATGTACAATATACACATATATAAATAAAAAGGTGCAATGGCAACATCTATATACAGTTCACACGAGTTGTATGCGTGTGAGCGGCCATCTGCCACGACCGACTGGGGGTTTGAGAGAACAGAGCAGAGACACAAAGAGAACAAAGAAGCACTGATCCAGGAGTCCTTTCTATGGGAAGGAAAAGTAAATGTTAATGGATGGAGCTCCTGTAGTCATTTCACCTAGAAAGAATGAGCAGATAAACTCTGAGCCAGTTTTCAAGGTTAGAGTCTGAAAGAGAGCACATAGAGTTAGCCACAGTAAAAGCTCAGTCAATTGCCATGTCTAGGAGAGAGAAAGGGTTAAACACTGAAAGACAGGCCCATGTGGGTCATTGGTAGAAGGTGAGCATTAAGTTGTTGCCAGCAGAAGCTTGGACGATGCCCCTCTCTAGAAAGGTGTTACAGGTAGACAAAGCGTCAGGCCAGTTGTAGCTTCTAGGAAGAGAAAAGAGGGAGAACATAAAGTTAAAAACGGAAATAACGGCAAATAATGCAGAATTAGAGAGTAGTGTGAGAATGTAGCGAAGCGGGTGAAAGTGGTCATTATGCCCTCCAGCAGCCTAAGCCTATAGCAGCATAACTACAGAGATTGCTCAGGATAACCTAAGCCACTCTAACTATAAGCTTAATCAAAAAGGAAAGTTTAAACCAACCTAGTGCTGTTCCCCTGATCCCTACAGCATATTCCAGCCTTTCTAAGAGAATATTGTGATCGACTGTAAATGCGTACTGAGATCTAACAGGACAAGTACAGACACAAGTCCATTATCTGAGGCCATGAGAATATCATTAGTGACTTTCAGCAGAGCTGTTTCAGTGCTATGATGAGCTCTGAAGCCTGACTGAAACTCTTCAAACAGGTCATTGCTGTGTAAATGCTCACATATTTGATTAGCAACTATTTTCTCAAGAATTTTGGAAAAGAATGGAAGATTGGATATAGGTCTGTAATTTTTCAAGTCATCTCGATCAAGCGAAGGTTTCTTAAGTAAAGGTTTAATTACAGCTACCTTAAAAGCCGGTGGTACATATCCATTTACTAAGGATATGTTAATCATACCTAAAATGGGGCTGGTAATCAGAGGGAACACTTCCTTAAATAATTTGGTTGGGATTGGGTCTAACATACAAGTTGAAGGTTTAGATTAAGCTAATATTACTGATAACTCAGGAAGCTCCACAGGATCAAAGCAGTCCAAACACAAATCAGGTTCTACAGTTATTTCCAATGTTGTCTCACTTGCTGAGGATGAAGTAATCATGTTCGGGAGTATTTCAAAGATTTTCTTTTTAATAGAATCAATTTATTTTGGAAGAATCCCATAAAGTCATGACTGCTGAGAGCTAAGGGAATAGATGGCTCAACAGAGCTATGACTCTGTGTAAGTTTAGCAACTGTACTAAAGAGAAACCTATAATTATTCTTGTTCTCTTCTATTTATGATGAGAAATAAGCTGTTCTAGCTTGGTGAAGTGTCTTTTTATACAACAGTAAGCTTTTTTTCCAGATTAAGTAGGAATCCTCTAGATGTGTAGAGCGCCATTTTCTCTCCAATTTTCTAACATTGTGCTTTAAAGTACGCAGTTTTGAATTAAACCAGGGAGCTATCCTCCTATGAATAATTACCTTCTTTTTCAAGGGAGCTGTATTGTCTAATGCATCACGCAATGATGAAGTAACACTATGAACAAGTCCATTTGTGAAGGGGCAGAAACAAAATTATTGCCCTCCATTGTGCTTTTCTGTGATAATGAGGAAATCAAAAGTGTAACAGATTCTTTAAAGGTTGTTACAGCATTGTCTGATAATGATCTACTATAATGAAATTTTCTTTCAGGTGTGGAGTACTCGGACTACTGTGGAGTACTGTGAAAATTTAAATAATTAGTAGGAGTTGACTCATTTATAGTAACATATTTTTATTAGATTTTCCTGATTTCGTCGTTTTAGATTATTTTTTAATCTATTCAATTTTGGCCGTGGGCGAGATACTGTCTTAATAGGGTCATGGGTGGGTAGCAGTACAGAAGCTGCAGAGAGGAGTGTTAAACTACGACCCTGCTTCCTGGTCTGAACCCTGGGTTGTCAGAGGTTTGGAGAACTAATAAATTCGGCCAGATTCCTAGAAAGAAGAACTGCTCCATCCAAAGTAGGGTGGATAACGTCAGACCAGGTTTTCCCCAAAATGCTCGCCAATTATCAATGAAGCCCACATTGTTTTCTGGACCCCACCTCGACAGCCAGCAGTTGAATGACAGCATGCGACTAAACATGTCGTCACCGGTCAGATCAGGGAGTGGAACAGAGAAAATTACGGAGTCCGACATTGTTTTGGCAAACTTACACACCAAAGCAACACTAACTTTGGTGACCTCCAATTGACGTAGCCGGGTGTTATTACCGTCAGCGTGAATTACAATCTTACTGTATTTACGCTTATCCTTAGCCAACAGTTTCAGGTAGGATTTGATGTTGTCCGTTCTGGTCCCTGGCAGACAATTGACTATGGTCGCTGGTATCTCTAGTGCCACGTTTCTAAATATGGAGTTGCCAATTACAGAGTTGGCTTCTCAGTGGGTGTGTCGCTGAGCGGGGAAAATCTGTTAGAAACGCAGACCTGTGGGCTGGGATCTAGGACTATGCTTTCTACATACCGTCACCCAGCTGGCCTGAGGCCCCGGCTGTGTGGGCCCCTGCTGGAGGATTGCTACGGGGAGCTACCCTCGGTGGCTCCGCGCTGGCTAAGGGGCCTTGGCTATCTGCTGATTTTTCAACAGCGCGGAGCCGGGCCTCCAATTCCGACACCCTTGCCTCCAAGGCTACAAAAATACTATATTTATTACACGTACCATTATTACTAAAGGAGGCAGAGGAGTAACTGAACATCTGACAGAGAGAGCTGGAGAGAGGAGGAGACTCCGAGAGAGAAACAGCAGAACGGGTAGCCATTGTGGTGCTAAAGCTAAAGCTAACGCTAAGCTAACGACCCTTTACCACTACTAGAAAAAACTGTGTAAAACACGGAGAGTCCCCAAACGTTAAATGCAGCAACAGAAAGTATGTGTTTTAACATGCTTATGTATTAGAACAAGCAAGAGATATTACAGTAGAGAGAAATCAGATCAAACGAGAGAGCCTTCACACACCAAACAATCCACCAAGTGCAACAGCGAAAACAGGAAGTGATGAATACGCCTTACCACACCTGTCCAGCAGGACAGAAATTCAGATATTTTCAGAGCAAATTGTAAACTAGGCAAACACATCACAGGACTTGATCTTCCACTAAATACCCTTTATTTTCTCACATTTATTCCCACGCAATATGGGATTTTTCAAAAAGCCAGCATACATGGCATAATAGAAACATGGTCACACCAGCTTAACACAGGGTGAATTAAAGGCCACTACTTTGATCAAGTCCTTTTAATTTTCCCACTAGTTGTTCTAGAGCTGTTGGTGAAACTGTTAGTCATTGTATGTTAGAAAAAGAAGACATCTCACAAATCACGTCTTAATATATAGCATCGGCTTTAAGCTTTTAAGAATTATTGTAATATTCTCCTCTATTAAATACAGCTTGAATTGCTTCTTTTTCTTATAAAGATTAAGTGGAATAATAATGCATAACCTTGCAATATGCTTTACCTACAGTGATGTGCACACAAACATTTCAGCTACTCTGGAAAACATCTCATAGTGACCTTTAGAGTCACTCTTTGCAGGGACGCTATGTACAGTGCTCACATTTTGTGCACAGCTTGGATGTTTTTTTTTTCTTTTTTTTGACACATCAAACGACACATGGAGACTTCAGTGTAGTCTTGGTTTTTCTTTCAGAGCACAGAGATGAAAGGTTGAGTTACATAAGACCATCAGAACACACAAATGCTGTTTATATGTGTATGCGATCAGGGTACCACACTGTTATTGCCATCTTCTAATGGAGCAGTGCTTTGCTGCAACTTTGAAAGCAGTATGCCTCATACTGTTAAGGCAAAACCAAAGCAATAAAAGGTTGGACAAACAGCAACTGGCAAATATTATCATCTACAGTTATATCATCATTATGCATAACTTGTTACAAGTTTTAAAATATTGCTGATAATCAGAGCATATTCCCCCTTTATAACTGTAGTGCCAAGGCAAGAAAAGTCAATCTTAAGAGGATGGAAATACTGGTTGAGAAAGCACTTATGTTTCTTTTTTTACTTCCATAATGCCACATTATGGAAAGACTTTTGCAGAGCCAATGTCTTTTATGACGGATGTGTACAACATTGTTTTCTCACTGTCAGGGTCACTAATTCTTGTGCTGCTTTTCCTATTGTTTATAAAACCTTGACCAAAGGACAAGGTATATAGTGTCTTCCTTATAAAGATTCAAACAGTGTAGATTTCCTGCTAAGATAAAAATGGGGTTGTTTATCAAACTTTAATGAATACTGTAATAAATAATTATAGACCACTTGATCTACAGAAAATGCCACTGCTATGCTGGTAATGAAATATGGCCTTTCCAGTCTACTCAGACCCTCTTCAAAAACCACTTCATTGTGTTTTATTGTTCCCAAATTATGCTAAAATCTATGCAGTGTTCTCAAATAAATATTGTTCAATAAAGAGAAAAAAAGCAACCAGAAAGCTTCCCTTATGTCTTTTGTGATGTCACCAGATGTATGGGCACATAGAAGCTTGTTTTTGAGTGGGCAGATTTTGTCTTCATAACAAAATATCCAGAGAAATACTGAAACTGCTGTGATGGCGTCCTGTCCAGAGTGTACTCTGCCTCTTGTCCAGTTACTGCTGGAGATAGGCACCATCCCACCCACAACCCTGCCAGAATAAGCAGCTACAGACAATTGATGGATGGATGGGTGGATGGGTGGATGGATGGATGGAGAAACTGACCATGAAATATTGTTCTATAGATGACAAACTACATCTAATGTGAGTTTGATTTATTTTAAAGAAGTCTACCTTATTTCTTTAATGAAATATTCAGAACAATGCTGCTGCAATTTTTTATACTTTTTTTCATAGCTTATTACAGTATTACTGCCAAACCCCATTATGAGTAACATGTGTGCTGACAGCTGACTTTAGCTAGTTAAATCCTGCTCACAAAGAACAGAATGTGAAGCTTTCAAAAATTCAAATTCGTACAGATAATTCTTAAAGGCTTTGGAGTGGATGGCTATGGGGAATATATCAAAACAGCAAATGAGTTTTGCTTTCATGAGAGATAACTGGAATATTTTCCAGTAATTTATCATATTTATTCAGCAAAAAAAAACCTATACATATCTAGTGTGAGAGTTCTAGCTTAATTACATTGGACAAATTTTGACCAGGGAGTGATGAAGATAACTTTGGCCAATGGATTTAACTGAAGTTAATTGACATTGTTATTAGGTATGAGGGTTTTTAGCTTTTGTCTTTGTTTAGCAAAGTGGCACTGTGGGGAACTCAAAATAACACTGTTGCCCAGACTGGCATAATTTTTCCACTTACAGCGTAACACAACTCAGTGACCTCCACTGACACAGTAAATTACACCTGAATTATCAAATTGGCTTTTATACTGAGCCTTTTTCTTTGCAGCTTTCAGCAGCAATTTGGCAACATGCTGGGCTCGCTTTTCGTTATGGTGGTCGGTCTGACAAAAATAAGCACGTGTTTAATGTTGACCTCTCAAGCAACATGTTCAGCAAAAAAAGAAACAATGGCAGAACCGCATTTATGCATGTGGAGAAACACAAGAGAGTGGAAAATGGGTTTACAAGGCCCGTGGGAGGACGCAGAGGCTGGTAATTAGAATAAATAAAAAATCCTCAACCTCCATATGCTCCTGAGGCAGTAAATAAGAGCAAAAGTAAATTAAACCTGACTGTGAAATTACATTAGAGCCGTGTGCATACTGAAAAGTACTAAAAAGTAAAAACAGACTTTTTCTTCTTTTAGAGCTTTTGCATCCATGTCCCCCCCACCCCCGTTCCTAAAAAGCACAGATTATTTACAGTTTTCTTTGTGCCTCTGATGCAAGAAGTTATCAGATACAGGATGTGAAGTGCTGTGCTTTGAACATGTTTCTGTCTTTGTTTCCCACAGATGCTTTCACGTTCAGAATGGGACCACAAGAGAGGCTCCCGAGGATCACAGGTTAGCATAATAATCTAATAGACATACAGTACCAGACACATGTATTGGAAGGCCTGCTAAAGATGTGTAAAAGCCATAAAATAAGTATAACAATAATTCTACATTTGAACATTTATTAAATCCAATCTTCATTTGAGTGGAAAACAATCTGAAGAAACACTTGCACTTATTGTTTCAAAAGATTTCACAAGGTTGAAGCATATATAGATCTCTGTCATTTTCGATACAGATTAGACTCACATACAGAGAATACTCAGAAGGAAAGGTTTTATGGTTTTTATTGTCAAAAACGTAGTCTAGGACGGGAACTGGAAACACCAACTGTAAGGGAATGAAGCAAAATGGATTGGTGAACAAACGAAATGATATGAAGCAACTGATTACTAAGATCTGAGAAATGGCTTACTAAATTGTTGGAGCAAAAACTGCCAGGGGTAGAGAGATTCAGAGTCTTAACTTGTGAAGGAGGATTGTTCAATTGTCTTCTCTGTGGTGAGCTTGGTGCCAGCCAAAAGGAGCTCAGGTGCCGATGTTCAAGATGGAGGAAGAAGCAGGGTGTGCTGATGCTTGGGTCCTGGAGTCGAGGGAAACGGGAAGCCGCCAGCTTGGTCCATGTCCGAAAGGTACAGACGGAAGTGAGAGAAATCCACAAGAAGGTAGTTCCTTAACTCAGTAGCTGATAACCCAGATGCACAGAGATACACTGGAACGAAGTCGGAACTCAGCAAGGTAAACAAAGCCTCAGGTAGAAACCTGCGTAGGAACACAATGCAAGATTACTTGAGTTAAAAAACAAAGCATAAAAATCAGTAGTGGCTGAGCTAGTTACCACTAAGGCAAACACTCTGGCATCGAAGTGCTGGCAACCTCCCTCTTAAATACTCCTCCAAGCAATCAGCAGATGGAAAACACCTGTCATCCAGCGCACCTGAGAACTCCAGCACCAACTGGAAACTGAATGGTTAGAAAAACAAGTACACAATACACATGCAACACACACACACACACACACAGACTCAGACAATCTCTTCCTTCTTTGATCAATCTATCTTGATCATACAATCCTTGTTTCTCTCTGATGTTTTCTTGTCCTCAGGTAACCCCATAGGTTTTCTGTAGGATTTAGGTTTGGTGACTGAGATGGCCATGGGAGAAGGTTGATTTTGTGTCTGATTAACCATTTCTAAGTTGATTTGGCTACATGTTTTGGATTATTATCCTGTTTAAAGACTATATGAAGTCATAAATTCAGTTTGTTTATTAAAAATCTCCTGGTATTTCCAAGAATTCATGATGCCATGCACTTTAGCAAGGTTCCTAGTCTTTGGATGAGAAAAAGGCCTGCAGCCGTATACACCCTCCACTATACTTAACTGTGGGCATAAGTAGCTTTTCTACAGATACAGGTACTGTTTTACCTTTTACAAAGTGATCTGTTCCAGTAAAGTCCTAATTCAGTTTAGCACACACCAGATTTACATTTGTCATGGTTGTACAAAAAGTGTATTTCTTTGTCTGGAATCTCTTCCATACCACCCTCTTGAGACTTAGTGACTTTAAGATACCTTTCTTTTGCCCAATTCTCTACCATTGTGCTTTGGAAAGTTTACCCCCTCTTTACCATCTTGCTTGATGTGTGTTGTGTCAAGATAAGTGTGAGTCCTGGTCTGGTCTTGTGGCCAGTGGCTAAATGAAAGACCTCTGAAATGAAAGACCACTGTGTCATGTTATATTTATACCTCAAGGCCACATAAAGTCACTGACGACTAATTAAACGTTCATAGAAACTCCAATCAACTTAAAGTAAGACTAAGTAATTTACAGGTCAAAAATACGTAAAAGCATTATTAGGGGTACCATTAACTTTGGCACCTATGATTTTGTTAATAAAGGAATTACTCTCAACATTGATTTTTTTTCCTCCACCGAGTAAATGAATCTATATTAAGGGTTGGATTGTTCAGACATTTTCAGTGTGAGATTATGCTACAACAAGATAAATTGTCTTTAAGGCTTTTACCACATTTTTACTCTCAATAAATGTGCCCAATGTTGTACATCTGATGTTTAACAGGAGATATCAAGGTCCATGAGCAAAGGTCTATTGGTCACATACACATGTACATTTAAATAATTCTACGGGAAAGGTTTACCATACCTGATTACCCACTCATTTTACATGTACATGAACACCATGTTGAGAGGTGTCACTCTCTCCAACAAAATCCTTGTTTTAGTGTTAGTTCAAAAGACAGAATGATTTGGCTCTAAGGTGCCGTAAGCGATTGAAGGCCAAGGGAATGGGAAAAGACTAAGAAGGGGCCAGGGGAATTGACTACAGACATCCAGCTACATCCTTCAGATAACCTTCCCTATCTTTTATGGGCATGGAAATTTGTGGATGTGTCTGTGCTTGGAAATTGATGTATTGAGCTGCTATGGAGGTTCAAGGCAGGCCTCCAGAGTAAGAATAAACAATGCCCTTGGCGCCGGCCTTACCACGTGCAGCATGAATATCTCTTGTACCGCATGTTCTCCTATCAGGGGGTCATCCTTCAGAAATAAATTGACAGCAAGCCTGTGCTGGCAGTGTACACTTTATTTTTAAAGCAATAAATGCTGCAAAGATGCACACCTAAAAACTAATCATACAAAATAAAAGTTTTAACTTACTTTAATAGTATTGGAAAAAGCCTTTTTTTGTAATAATGTATTCTTCTATAAAATAAAGGATCAAATTAGCTGGGAAGGGTGATGTGAAGCAGAGATACTTAGGGTGTTCATTTGTAAAAATTAGCAAAAACATTTAGATAGTCCAAATCCTGCTAGAAATCTGCTAAGAAGGTGTAAGTCTTAGCAGAAGTAATAGACCAAACTGCTGTGTCAGATGTTCAAAAGGCAAAGTTAAAATAAGCTGACATTGTAAATGCATACTACTGTTAAATTTACTTAAAATTAATAAAACCTAATAAATGTTTTAAAACATCATCACATTGATATGGGTAAAAAGTTTAAGGATCACAGATTCATAGATTTGTTTTGTCCTAGTGAAAAAACTTTCAAACAGCTGTGAGTTAAAAGTATCTTCCTTACTCGAATACCTTACATAAGGGTTTAAGGCAAATTGGTTAGGATTTCATTTCTTCTGAAGCATATAGTTCAAATTCCTTAAGAAACTGTTATTAAAAGTCCAACTATGTGAAAGAGGAGAAAGATTCATATATTTGGTCTATAAAATCTTGATGTAATGCTAAAGGTATTGCAGAAGGAATAGGTTTAAAAAAATAAAAATACAAATTCATAGTGTTTGATCAAAAACATAATAGGTCCTAAAATGTAATTATACGAAATACTAGACAATGTAATAAAAAGCTTTAGCACTTGATAATAGCCCAATGTCTTCTGACCAGTTTAAAATTTGAATGGTGTTTCGAGCTGAAATTAAGGGGAGATTTTAAAGGCTTCAACAGCACAATGTGTTTGAATGATTCTAAAGTTTTTCCTATTCGTTTCTATTGGAATTTATTGCTTAAAAAAACATATAAAAAAAAAAAAAACTTTTAAATAAATGTCATGGCTATCATGTTCTTAAGGAGCTGAATGTTTTGAAATATGCTTAAAATACCACTAAAATTGCAGAAATAGTATGGAAATGTGAGGAAAAAGCCTCACCAGCAGCAGGATCCCAAATCCGCCTTACTCCAGCATCTCACTACCTTCAGACATAAGAAATCTTTCAATACCATCCCATGCTTTATTCCCTGGGATCTGTGTCTTGGTGCTTTGTGTGAAGTTGGTAGATGACATTTCATGATGGATGCATAACCTAAGCTGCCATTTAGATTCAATGGTCACTTCATGCTGCACATTCCTCACTGGACACTTGTAGAGGTCCAGAGACTGACTAGATGTGTATGTTGGCATCTCTCTCCATCTTGTGGCAGTTTTCCCTCAACTCTTGGACCAAATTGCTGGTCAGAGGAGCACACTGTGCCTCTCTGCCCTAGCAACTCGTAGCATACTGAAATCACAGAAGGAGACTAGCACACTTGATTGATCTTCTCTGTGCTGTATTTGCCAACATGCACACATTAGTGGGCTCATTTTCCTAACCACATCTTTTTTCCACCTCTAAAGTGTGCGATGGATGTTTTAGGTTAAGAACTGACAGTAGCGTTATGTATGGAAAGAGCTATTAAAATATTTGTATTCAATTCGAAAGTTGTTGGTTTTAGATGGAGCTGAGAGGAATTAGAAAAGACTGTTTTTAATGCTCAATTGATTTTTTGACTGTTATTCTAAATTGATGAAAGGTTGAAAGAGTGTGAAGCACACGATTAATTACATTGCTGTCACACCTTGCCATGTACTTGGTTGTTTATTTTCCACCATATAAAGGGCTGTGCATCCCTTGCTACCATGGAATGAATATAAGTCATTTAGTTTGCTTTGAGACCAGTTGCTTTTTCCCATGCATTTAGGAAAAGTGACTGCTGTGCAAGAGCAGTATATGTGGCAAAAAACCATATGTGTTTTCAATGTTTGCAAATATGTACTAATTCTTTAGACCTTCTGAACTTCTTTCTATGTTTTTCTATCTGCATCCCTTTTGTTCAGTCCTTGTACATTTTGTGCAGTGTTTAGAGTTAAGTTGATAAGGTCAGGGTGAAAAAATAATCAGGCCATTGACTGTGAATGTTTCTGGAAAGCTTATTTATTCAAGAAAACAAGTGATGTAGAGTCCATCGTGAAAAAGGCTGCTAAATATCTATCCGCTTCCCTTCCCAGCAATTCAAAGTCACCTCTTGTAAACCTACCAGAAGGGATGAGAGGTCCGACTTGAACTTGAGCTTAAGTCACAAAAGCCAAAACTTTACATTTCCCTTTGAGCCCAGCTACAGTACTCTAGATGTGTTTTGTGAATTAATATTTTTCCCCGGATTCAGAAAAAGAATGGCAATATTGTTTGTTGGGTTCTCATCAAAAGCATTGTAATATGGTTCCTCTACCAGCAAGTAGTGATAGCATCCCTTAACTACTCCTATGTATGGCTAAAGCAGTGCAAAGCTAAAGATTTTCACAAAACAGTTGTTGCCCCAGGTAAAGTTTTCCAACATTGAACGTAGTTAGGAGTGAAAGTATTTAAGCCATAGAGCGCATTCATGACAGATGATTCATATATTTTACTGTGAAATGTTGTGTTTGATTTATAAACCAGGGATGTTTGTGGGCTGCAAGCTATTAATGGCTGATAACATAGATGATGAAAATAGTTTTGGTTATTTTAGACCAAAACAAATCTTTCTCCAACATCTTATTCTTTTGCTTTTAAGGTAGTGTCAATTCTGCCTTAAAAATGAATGCAGTCCCTTTTATTTACCGTACAGTCACCATTCTCCTTCATTTACTTCTATATTCCTCCTCACTCTTAATTTTGTGATTCATTGTGTATCTTGAAAGATGTGCACCCGATTATATAAATGGGGGGCAAATCAGTTTTTAATAAGCTGATTTAATCATTTTACAGCTAGATTTTGTTAGAAAACAGTTCCTAGGCCTACACCTGGAAACTTTTCCATTGGATTTGATCTAATTTAAAAAGCTGGTTTAGATACATTTCATTTTACTGGTTTTGTCTATGGCTAAAAAATGTCTAACAAAAGAGATCACGTTGAGACAAAACAACTGTTATTCCCAAATTACACTGTAGTGTGGGGGTGAGTTAAATCGTGCCATCTCAAATGTGGAGGTTGGGACTAAATGTAAAATTTATTTCTAATATAATTTTTCTCTGTATTTTAAAACAAAACAAAATGAAAAATAAAAAAGACTCTGCTAATTTGTCAGAGTAGAGGGAGTGATTAGATTTTGCTGGCTCAAAAAGTGTGGGAGCAAAATCATGTTTCCCAACCTTTAAAAAATGGGCTTTGCCTTGGAAAAACTTACTTTTGAACATCTCCGTACACCAGTTCTGCTCATTTCATGAAGTGATGAAAATGTGCGTATGTACACTACTGGTTAAACGTTTGTCATTTATTGGTTTTCTTTATGTTCATGACTATTTACAGTGTACGTAGATTCTCATAGAAGGCATCAAAACTGTGAATGAACACATATGGAATTATGCAGCAAACAAAGAATTGTAAAATAATTTTAAACATGTTTTATATTTTAGATTCCTTTAAGTAGCTGCCCTTTGCTGTAATAACTGAAATATTAACCTTTGGGCTTCTCTCAACGAACCTCTGGGAAGCCTCTCAGAAACCACTTCAGGTGACCACCTTATGAAGCTCATGAGAGAATGCAAAGAGAGCAAAGCAGTAATTAAAGAAAAGGGTGGCTAGTTTGAAGATTCTAAAACATATGAATTTAAAAATGGTAAATGGCCTGAACATGTATAGCGCTTTATCAAGTCCCAGAGACCCCAAAGTGCTTTGCACTACAATCAGTCATCCACCCATTCATAAACACATTCACACGCTGACAGTAGTGAGCTAAAATGTAACCACAGCTGCTCTGAGGCAGACTGACAGAAGTGAGGCTGCTTATATAGATAGATAGATAGATGATTGATTGATTGATTTATCTTTGTAGGTGTATGTCTATATATTTTCTCCTTATGTGTATACTTTAGACCTAATGGATATCGTATGTAGCGTATGTACCTTTTTTAAAGCCTGTGTGGCACCTATTCTGGAATGAAACAAGACTTTTAAATGGTTGAATAAGAGTCATTTTTCTTAACCTTTCTTTCCTAGTAAATCTTTAACAAAGCAATTATGCTTTTTTCTTTCATTTTGAACCTCCTCAACATCCCCCAACAGCCGCCTCTTTGTCATAAAAAATACAATAGCATGTAATTGTCTCCTGGCTGCAGTTGAGGGCCTGGCTCAGCATTTGAGCTGACTGAGGGTTTGTGAGGGGAGTTGGGTAACAGTCGGGGTGAGGGTTTGTTGTGAGCTTGGAAGTGGAATGCTTTTGTGTAGTACTGGCAGTGGTGTCTTTGTGGATATGTCACATGAGTCTTTTGTTGACCATCTCCAAGGCGTTTTTTTAAAATAATACAAGTGGTAAAATGTAATTGCTCAGTGACTGAAATTGAAGACCTCAGGATGATATTTATCAGCTTTTTTTTCTTACAAGGGTTTTTTTCCAGAATATTTTTTTTTTTATTTCTACGTTGATTTCAACACAGTGAAAAAATATTTAAAGTTAATATATGGCCCTAACATTTTTAATAGTTATGGCAGTCAAAAATGGACCTCCTGCCTAGTAAGCTCTTTTTCTTAACCATGTTTCAAAAGTTTATGTATAAGTTAAGGATAAGTAAAAAACAACCGTGTTGCAATACAATCTTAAACTACAGCTACTGAAACAAATATTACAATAAGACAATTATTCAACATATAAAGTGCAATGAGTCATTTGACATCCAGCTCATGATACAAGACAATTAATCAAGACAAAAGGGCAACAACTCATCTACATCGTTTCATATTTCGAAACATATTTACAGTCTTCTTTATTTGGTGTACTTTTCAATTGCTTGTTATTACCAAAAGCAAATTAGCCTATCAAGTCATCTAGATGTAACATTTAAAGTTACTTCAATCCCCATCCTTATTGGTTGGTTTGAGACACAGCAAGTTGTCTTCACTGCATTAGATTTCCCAATGAGACTGGATGGCAGGCATGTATTGGCTCTGTGGCTACTTATGTTAAAATAAATAAATAAATATATATATATACATCTATATAGAGTATAGGTGAGTATATGTGAGTGAGTGAGTTAGAGAATCAAAGATGACTTAAAAGTATAAATCAGCCAAACAGATGGCAGCATCTCTCTCTCTCACTCCCTCTCTCTCTCTCTCTCTCTCTCTCTCTCTCTATATATATATATATATATATATATATATATATATATATATATATATATATATATATATATATTCAATTCAATTCAATTCAAAAATACTTTATTAATCCCAAAGGGAAATTAAATGTTGTTGTAGCTCATATTATGAAGGTTTCCTCAAAGAACCGTTGTAGATGCTGATGGCTGTGGGCAGGAAGGATCTCCTGTAGCGCTCCGTCTTACAGCAGATCTGAAGAAGCCTCTGACTGAAGACACTCTGTTGTTGTAGGACAGTCTCATGAAGAGGATGCTCAGGGTTCTAAATAATGTTATTCATTTTATCAAGAATCCGTCTTTCCACAATGATCTCCAGAGGTTCCAGAGGAGTCCCCAGAACAGAGCCAGCCTTCTTTATCAGCTTGTTGAGCTTTTTAAGTCCCTGGCTCTGATGCTGCTTCCCCAGCAGATGATGGTAGAAGAGATCACACTTTCCACAACAGACTTATAGAAGATATGCAGCATCTTGCTGCAAACACCAAAGGACCTAAGCTTCCTCAAGAAGTACAGTCTGCTCTGTCCCTTCATGTAGATGGCTTCACAGTTGCATCTCCACTCCAGTCTGTTGTCCAGGTGAACACCGAGGTATTTATACTCCTCCACCACCTCCACTTCTTCTCCCATGATATAAATAGTTTTTGACTTATTCCTGTTTCTCTTAAAATCTACAATCATCTCCTTTGTTTTAGTCACGTTCAAAATGAGATGATTGTTTCCACACCATGCCACAAAGCGTCCATCACCTTCCTGTACTCAGCTTCTTGTCCATCTCTGATCCACCCCACGACTGCAGAATCATCCGAGTATTTCTGCAGATGACAGGAGTCTGTCTTGTACTGGAAGTCTGAGGTGTACAGAGTGAAAAGGAATGGTGAGAGTACAGTCCCCTGTGGTGCTCCTGTGCTGCTGACTACCTGGTTAGACTCACAACCCTTCAGTCTCACAAACTGTGGTCTGTTTGTCAGGTAGTCTTTGATCCAGGAGATTGTTGAGGCCTCCACCTGAGTCTTCTGGAGTTTCTGACCAAGCAAATCAGGTTGGATTGTATTAAATGCACTGGAGAAATCAAAGAACATGATCCTCACAGTGCTACTGGCTTTGTCCAGATGACAGTGGGTTTATTGAAGCAGGTGTATGATGGCATCTTCAACTCCAACTCCACAGCGATAAGCAAACTGAAAGGGGTCCTGATGGTTTACTGTTTGCTTACTCAGGTGGGCCAACAGGAGTCTCTCTAGGACCTTCATGATGTGAGATGTCAGGGCAACAGGTCTATAGTCATTGAGGACTGATGGGTGAGTTTTCTTTGGTACCGGAACAAGACAGGAGGTCTTCCACAACACCGGAACCTTCTTCTGGGCCAGGCTAAGGTTGAAGAGGTGCTGCAGAATCCCACAGAGCTGCTCTGCACAGGTCTTCAGGACTCTAGGGCTGACATGATCTGGACCTGCAGTCTTATTCCTATTCAGTCTCTCCAGTTGTCTCTTCACCTGACTTCTTGAGACACACAGGTGGAAGGGGGAAGCAAAGGAAGCATCAGCATATTCTGATATGGTTGAAGGCAAACATGTAGAAGCAGAAGGGTCTAGGGCTGAGGTGGAAGATAAAAAGTGTGAGGTGTTACTGGACAGCTGTGGGTCCTGTGGACCTATACAGGTCCTTCTCAAAATATTAGCATATTGTGATAAAGTTAATTATTTTCCATAATGTCACGATGAAAATTTAACATTCATATATTTTAGATTCATTGCACACTAACTGAAATATTTCAGGTCTTTTATTGTCTTAATACGGATGATTTTGGCATACAGCTCATGAAAACCCAAAATTCCTATCTCACAAAATTAGCATATCATTAAAAGGGTCTCTAAACAAGCTATGAACCTAATCATCTGAATCAACGAGTTAACTCTAAACACCTGCAAAAGATTCCTGAGGCCTTTAAAACTCCCAGCCTGGTTCATCACTCAAAACCCCAATCATGGGTAAGACTGCCGACCTGACTGCTGTCCAGAAGGCCACTATTGACACCCTCAAGCAAGAGGGTAAGACACAGAAAGAAATTTCTGAACGAATAGGCTGTTCCCAGAGTGCTGTATCAAGGCACCTCAGTGGGAAGTCTGTGGGAAGGAAAAAGTGTGGCAGAAAACGTTGCACAACGAGAAGAGATGACCGGACCCTGAGGAAGATTGTGGAGAAGGTCTGATTCCAGACCTTGGGGGACCTGCGGAAGCAGTGGACTGAGTCTGGAGTAGAAACATCAAGAGCCACCGTGCACAGGCGTGTGCAGGAAATGGGCTACAGGTGCCGCATTCCCCAGGTCAAGCCACTTTTGAACCAGAAACAGCGGCAGAAGCGCCTGACCTGGGCTACAGAGAAGCAGCACTGGACTGTTGCTCAGTGGTCCAAAGTACTTTTTTCGGATGAAAGCAAATTCTGCATGTCATTCGGAAATCAAGGTGCCAGAGTCTGGAGGAAGACTGGGGAGAAGGAAATGCCAAAATGCCAGAAGTCCAGTGTCAAGTACCCACAGTCAGTGATGGTCTGGGGTGCCGTGTCAGCTGCTGGTGTTGGTCCACTGTGTTTTATCAAGGGCAGGGTCAATGCAGCTAGCTATCAGGAGATTTTGGAGCACTTCATGCTTCCATCTGCTGAAAAGCTTTATGGAGATGAAGATTTCATTTTTCAGCATGACCTGGCACCTGCTCACAGTGCCAAAACCACTGGTAAATGGTTTACTGACCATGGTATCACTGTGCTCAATTGGCCTGCCAACTCTCCTGACCTGAACCCCATAGAGAATCTGTGGGATATTGTGAAGAGAACGTTGAGAGACTCAAGACCCAACACTCTGGATGAGCTAAAGGCCGCTATCGAAGCATCCTGGGCCTCCATAAGACCTCAGCAGTGCCACAGGCTGATTGCCTCCATGCCACGCCGCATTGAAGCAGTCATTTCCGCAAAATAATTCCCGACCAAGTATTGAGTGCATAACTGTACATGATTATTTGAAGGTTGACGTTTTTTGTATTAAAAACACTTTTCTTTTATTGGTCGGATGAAATATGCTAATTTTGTGAGATAGGAATTTTGGGTTTTCATGAGCTGTATGCCAAAATCATCCGTATTAAGACAATAAAAGACCTGAAATATTTCAGTTAGTGTGCAATGAATCTAAAATATATGAATGTTAAATTTTCATCATGACATTATGGAAAATAATTAACTTTATCACAATATGCTAATATTTTGAGAAGGACCAGTATATATAAGGTGGTCATCTATATATATATATATAGATGACCAGGGTAAATGCTATCAGTTGTTGAAGTCAGTCACACTGTTTTTCTCAGCATATTGTACTTTCTGTGGCAAACTTGTTCAAAAACAGAAGTTATACAGTGCTGTGCGCTGACTGCTTTAATAAGATACAAACCACCAAATGAAGAGTTTGCTAAAATACTCCAGCTTTTGCTAGATTCCAAATGGGTGGTAGCCATGCTTAATTTTAAACTCAAGAGGATCCAAATTCCAGAGATGTTTCAGTTGATCGAATCTGGACATTCTGACCTCTACATACAAATGTAATGTACCTTCAAACACATCATATACAGCCAGCAAGAAAGATGCTGGTGATTGCTACAACACAGCCTGGCATTAGCATGGTCTGGCATTTGAGCAATTGTTGTTAATGACACCTGAATTTGAAAATGCTAAATGTTATCAGCGTTGCTTCCTTCAGATCATTTTAACTTGTAAGAGTACTTCTTAAGCAGAATGGTTTGTGTATCTGTACCTTAGAAAAATACAAATTTCCTGTATTGTAACTAAGAAGATAAAATACCACTGTTGCTCAAGCAGCACTCAAAGCGGCTGTCCAGTTTCTTTTTCTCTTTTGGGGAGACATTATTTTCCTATCGTTGCACAATTTCAGAGATCCTGGCTTTTTACTACAACCTTTGAAGACTGAGTGTTTAGATCAGTAACAGGCTGAAAGTGTATCAAATGGACATCTCAGAAATTACAAATATGCAACCCCTGTGTGTATGGGTTAATGAATCGTCATTAATCAGAGGCCTCAGCATTTTGTTTTGTTGCACCAAATGGGTTTTGTCTGTCCTCTGCATTTTGCAGTTACTGGAAAAAATACATGTGGACACAGCAGGAACGTCAGCAGTCATATTTCCCTGAGTCAGTTTTGTTGCAGAGGTCAAGTCAATACTGTTGTTTGTAAAACCTAATGTGAGAACTGTAAAAAGATTTACGTTTGTAACAGACACCTGAAAACGTGGTTCATAAGCTATTAATTATTAATGTAATTTATAACAGGAAATAATATAACAGCAGCCATAAGTTCAGAGAATGATTGCTGATTTCTTTTCACTGCTTCTCAGTTCATTTTACATGACTTTCTTTGCTGGTGTCGATCTGCAGTGTGTCTATACATATACTTTTTCAAGCAGCCTTCACACACACAAGTAAAGCCACTGATCAGGAACGCAGCCGTTAGTCTAGTACTAAAATGTCATAACAGGGTATTAATGCATGGTTTGGTATATTACTTAGCCTGTTGAAGAGTCATAAAAATGGATGCTGATAGTCATTTTTACCTAATGTAGCATGTCAAACAAAGCTGGGGGCCTGTTGGAGCATATAACACAGATCTGTGATAAAACTTTGACCAGAGGGCCTTACATTGG
Organism: Girardinichthys multiradiatus; assembly: GCF_021462225.1. Taxonomy (NCBI): domain Eukaryota; kingdom Metazoa; phylum Chordata; class Actinopteri; order Cyprinodontiformes; family Goodeidae; genus Girardinichthys; species Girardinichthys multiradiatus. The sequence continues at coordinate 21,520,008 of NC_061795.1, read as the reverse complement.
GGACATGAGGCACATCTGGAATTTTCCTGGCTCTGATAAGCATAGCGCTCCATGCCAGTTATACAGAAACCTGAAAATGTGAAATGACCGCAAGCAATGAATGACTTTACCTTCTATAAAAAATACTACTTGGATGGCACAAGATCACTACAGTTTGTGCACAATAGGACAAAAAAGTCCCTTCTCTCATGTCAATTAATTTTTAAGAGGTAGCTAAGATCTGACAAAATAAACCTGTTTAGAAACCTTAAAACCAGTATCAGGTTTGCGTAGGATGACAAATTACATTAAGGTCTGTGGTTATTTAGAGAGAAGGCTGTCAGTTTGTATCCCCCATGGGTAACAGTAAATCTTAATAAAATAGAATGTCACAAAAAACCACATTCGTTTCAGTACTTAGATTCACCCTGGACAGGTTGCCAGTCCATCACAGGGCAATACACATGCAACCATGAATTCATACACCTAAGGGCAATTTAGAGTGACCAATTAACCTAACAGGCATGTCTTTGGACTGTGGGAGGATGCCGGATTACCCGGTGAGAACCCACGCATGCACGGGGAGAACATGCAAACTCCATGCAGAAAGTATGGAGTACCCGGGACCTTCTTGCTGCAAGGCAACAGTGCTACCAACTGCGCCACCGTGCAGCCCTATATTATATTATATTATATTATATTATATTATATTATATTATATCATATTATATTATATTATATTATATTATATTATATTATATTATATTATATTATATTATATTATATTATATTATATTATTCAATTCAAAAAATACTTTATTAATCCCAAAGGGAAATTAAATGTTGTTGTAGCTCATTATTCTAGAATTGCACCGCTCAAGGTGGCAGCAGGTTGGAGTAGCTTTGTTACTTTTGATTCTGATTTATTCTTTTTTGGGAAGTATTCCTCTTGTGGTGGATACAGTTGATTTTTTTTTGGATGACTGTCCACTCCAGTGTCGGATACTGTGCAGCTTGGAGGATATTTCCTAATACTTTCTATTTTTGGACATTTGTTATGATGCATTGCCATGGCAACGGGGTTGTTTCTTACAACCGGGAGCAGCTGATTAATATCTCAAAAGCTCAAATAATACTTCCGCTACAACCCCAAATCCCTGATGAGTTGAAAAGGAGACGCCGAGGATGCAGAGCAGGAGCTAAGAGAAAAGAGAGAAGGAGGAAGTTCAAACCATCTCTTCCGTCGATTATGATGGGCAATGTGAGATCGTTGGGAAACAAGTTGGATGAACTCCAAGCCCTACAAAGGACCCAGCCAGAGTACCGGGCATGCAGTATCATGTGTTTTACTGAGACATGGCTACAGGATCATATCCCCGACTCCAGCGTCTCTCTGCCAGGCTTTTTAACCATACGAGCAGACAGAGATTTAAGGAGGAGCGGCAAATGTAAAGGAGGCGGACTGGCAGTACTTGTGAACAACAAATGGTGTAATCCAGGGCATGTTACTGTGAAGTGTCATCTCTGCAGTCCAGATATTGAACTGTTGGCAGTAAGTTTTCATCCATATTATTTACCCAGAGAGTTCACCAGTGTTATTTTGGCAACAGTTTACGTTCCACCTTCCGCTGTTGCCGACACTGCATGTGATGCCATCAGCTCAGTTGTTGCTAAGCTACAGACACAAAACCCCAATGCTTTTGTGGCAATTTCTGGTGATTTTAACCATGCTTCACTCTCTGCTACACTTCCAACGTTTCAACAGTTTGTCAGCTGCTCTACCAGAGAAAACAAAACATTGGATTTGTTTTATGCAAATGTCAAGGACTCATACATCTCTACAGCAAGACCTCCTCTTGGCAAATCAGATCACAATCTTGTTTTTCTCTGCTCGAAATATAAGCCCCTTGTTCAGAGGCAACCTGTAATAAAGAGGACTGTGAGAAAATGGTCACAGGAAGCTGAAGAAGTTCTGCAAGGTTGCTTTGAGGCTACAGACTGGGATGCACTGTGCCAGCCACATGGAGAGGACATCAATGCCATGACTGAGTGTGTAACCGGCTATATAAACTTCTGTGTGGATAACATCATCCCCACCAGAACCGTGAGATGCTTCCCCAATAACAAACCTTGGATCACCAGTGACCTGAAGGACCTGCTTAACAAGAAAAAAAGAGCCTTCAGAGAGAGAGACAGAGAATTATTGAGGAGTTTACAGAAGCAACTTAAAGTCAAAATAAGAGACAGCAAGGAGGTGTACAAGAAGAAGCTGGAGAGCAAGCTCCAGCAAACAATATCAGAGATGTGTGGTCAGGGATGAAGAAGATCACAGGCTTCAAGCAGAAGGATGATCAAACCGATGGAGGTCTGGACAGAGCCAATGAACTGAACAAATTCTTCAATAGGTTCAGTTCAGAAACAAGCTTCGCATCCTCCTCTCCTGCTCACAGCCAAACAGACATTCCACCTTCCTTTGACCCACAGGACCCACAGCTGTCCAGTAACACCTCACATTTTTTATCTTCCACCTCAGCCCTAGACCCTTCTGCTTCTACATGTTTGCCTTCAACCATATCAGAAGATGCTGATACTTCCTTTGCTCCCCCTTTCCACCTGTGTGTCTCAAGAAGTCAGGTGAAGAGACAACTGGAGTGACTGAATAGGAATAAGGCTGCAGGTCCAGATCATGTCAGCCCTAGATTCCTGAAGGCCTGTGCAGAGCAGCTCTGTGGGATTCTGCAGCACCTCTTCAACCTTAGCCTGGCCCAGAAGAAGGTTCCGGTGATGTGGAAGACCTCCTGTCTTGTTCCAGTACCAAAGAAAACTCACCCATCAGTCCTCAATGACTATAGACCTGTTGCACTGACATCTCGCATCATGAAGGTCCTAGAGAGACTCCTGTTGGCCCACCTGAGTAAGCAAACAGTAAACCAAAGGAGATGATTGTAGATTTTAAGAGAAACAGGAATAAGTCAAAAACTATTTCTATCATGGGAGAAGAAGTGGAGGTGGTGCAGGAGTATAAATACTTCGGTGTTCACCTGAACAACAGACTAGAGTGGAGATGCAACTGTGAAGCCATCTACAAGAAGGGACAGAGCAGACTGTACTTCTTGAGGAAGCTTAGGTCCTTTGGTGTTTGCAGCAAGATGCTGCATATCTTCTATAAGTCTGTTGTGGAAAGTGTGATCTCTTCTACCATCATCTGCTGGGGAAGCAGCATCAGAGCCAGGGACTTAAAAAAGCTCAACAAGCTGATAAAAAAGGCTGGCTCTGTTCTGGGGACTCCTCTGGAACCTCTGGAGATCATTGCGGAAAGACGGATTCTTCATAAAATGAAGAACATTATGGAGAACCCTGAGCATCCTCTTCATGAGACTGTCCTACAACAACAGAGTGTCTTCAGTCAGAGGCTTCTTCAGATCTGCTGTAAGACGGAGCGCTACAGGAGATCCTTCCTGCCCACAGCCATCAGCATCTACAACGGCTCTTTGAGGAAACCTTCATAATATGAGCTATAACAACATTTAATTTCCCTTTGGGATTAATAAAGTATTTTTGAATTGAATTGAATTGAATTATGAAGGTTTCTTCAAAGAGCCGTTGTAGATGCTGATGGTTGTGGGCAGGAAGGATCTCCTGTAGCGCTCCATCTTACAGCAGATCTGAAGAAGCCTCTGACTGAAGACACTCTGTTGGTGTAGGACAGTCTCATGAAGAGGAGGCTCAGGGTTCTAAATAATGTTATTCATTTTATCAAGAATCCGTCTTTCCACAATGATCTCCAGAGGTTCCAGAGGAGTCCCCAGAACAAAGCCGGCCTTCTTTATCAGCTTGTTGAGCTTTTTTAAGTCCCTGGCTCTGAAACTGCTTCCCCAGCAGATGATGGCAGAAGAGATCACACTTTCCACAACAGACTTATAGAAGATATGCAGCATCTTGCTGCAAACACCAAAGGACCTAAGCTTCCTCAAGAAGTACAGTCTGCTCTGTCCCTTCTTGTAGATGGCTTCACAGATGCATCTCCAGTCTAGTCTGTTATCCAGGTGAACACCAAAGTATTTATACTCCTCCACCACCTCCACTGCTCCTCCCATGATAGAAATAGTTTTTGACTTATTCCTGTTTCTCTTAAAATCTACAATCATCTCCTTTGTTTTAGTCACGTTCAAAATGAGATGATTGTTTCCACACCATGCCACAAAGCGGTCCATCACCTTCCTGTACTCAGCTTCTTGTCCATCTCTGATCCACCCCACGACTGCAGAATCATCCGAGTATTTCTGCAGATGACAGGAGTCTGTCTTGTACTGGAAGTCTGAGGTGTACAGAGTGGTACCCTGTGGTGCTCCTGTGCTGCTGACTACCTGGTTAGACTCGCAACCCTTCAGTCTCACAAACTGTGGTCTGTTTGTCAGGTAGTCTTTGATCCAGGAGATTGTTGAGGCCTCCACCTGAGTCTTCTGGAGTTTCTGACAAAGCAAATCAGGTTGGATTGTATTAAATGCACTCGAGAAATCAAAGAACATGATCCTCACAGTGCTACTGGCTTTGTCCAGATGACAGTGGGTTTGTTGAAGCAGGTGTATGATGGCATCTTCAACTGCAACTCCACAGCGATAAGCAAACTGAAAGGGGTTCTGATGATTTACTGTTTGCTTACTCAGGTGGGCCAACAGGAGTCTCTCTAGAACCTTCATGGTGTGGGATGTCAGGGCAACAGGTCTATAGTCTTTGAGGACTGATGGGTGAGTTTTCTTTTGTACCAGAACAAGACAGGAGGTCTTCCACAACACCGGAACCTTCTTCTGGGCCAGGCTAAGGTTGAATTTAATAAGGTTGAATAAGGTTTAATTTCCCTTTGGGGTTAATAAAGTATTTTTGAATTGAATTGAATTGAATTGAAGAGGTGCTGCAGAATCCCACAGAGCTGCTCTGCACAGGCCTTCAGGAATCTAGGGCTGACATGATCTGGACCTGCAGCCTTATTCCGATTCAGTCTCCCAGTCTCTCCAGTTGCATCTTCACCTGACTTCTTGAGACACACAGGTGGAATGGGGAAGCAAAGGAAGCATCAGCATCTTCTGATATGGTTGAAGGCAAACATGTAGAAGCAGAAGGGTCTAGGGCTGAGGTGGAAGATAAAAAATTTGAGGTGTTACTGGACAGCTGTGGGTCCTGTGGGTCAAAGGAGGGTGGGATGTCTGTTTGGCTGTGAGCAGGAGAGCAGGATGCGACGCTTGTTCCTGAACTGAACCTATTGAAGAATGTGTTCAGTTCATTGGCTCTGTCCAGACCTCCATCGGTCCGATCATCCCTCTGCCTGAAGCCTGTGATCTTCTTCATCCCTGTCCACATATCTCTGATATTGTTTTGCTGGAGCTTGCTCTCCAGCTTCTTCTTGTACACCTCCTTGCTGTCTTTTATCTCGACTTTAAGTTTCTTCTGTAAACTCCTCAATAATTCTCTGTCCCCCTCTCTGAAGGTTCTTTTTTTTCTTGTTAAGCAGGTCTTTCAGGTCACTGGTGATCCAAGGTTTGTTATTGGGGAAGCATCTCACGGTTCTGGTGGGGATGATGTTATCCACACAGAAGTTTATATAGTCGGTTACACACTCAGTCATGGCATTGATGTCCTCTCCATGTGGCTGGCACAGTGCATCCCAGTCTGTAGCCTCAAAGCAACCTTGCAGAGCTTCTTCAGCTTCCTGTGACAATTTTCTCACAGTCCTCGTTATTACAGGTTGCCTCTGAACAAGGGGCTTATATTTCGAGCAGAGAAAAACAAGATTGTGATGTGATTTGCTTAGAGGAGGTCTTGCTGTAGAGATGTATGAGTCCTTGACATTTGCATAAAACAAATCCAATGTTTTGTTTTCTCTGGTAGAGCAGCTGACAAACTGTTGAAACGTTGGAAGTGTAGCAGAGAGTGAAGCATGGTTAAAATCACCAGAAATTGCCACAAAAGCATTGGGGTTTTGTGTCTGTAGCTTAGCAACAACTGAGCTGATGGCATCACATGCAGTGTCGGCAACAGCTTACGGTGGAACGTAAACTGTTACCAAAATAACACTGGTGAACTCTCTGGGTAAATAATATGGATGAAAACTTACTGCCAACAGTTTAATATCTGGACTGCAGAGATGACACTTCACAGTTACATGTCCTGGATTACACCATTTGTTGTTCACAAGTACTGCCAGTCCACCTCCTTTACATTTGCCGATCCTCTTTAAATCTCTGTCTGCTCGTATGGTTAAAAAGCCCGGTAGAGAGACGCTGGAATCAGGGATATGATCCTGCAGCCATGTTTCAGTAAAACACATAATACTGCATTCCCGGTACTCTGGCTGGGTCCTTTGTAGGGCTTGAAGTTCATCCAACTTGTTTCCCAACGATCTCACATTGCCCATCATAATCGATGGAAGAGATGGTTTGAACTTCCTCTGTCTTCTCTTTGCTCCTGCTCTGTATCCACGGCATCTCCTTTTCAACTCATCAGGGATTTGGGGTTGTAGTTGAAGTATTATTTGAGCTTTTGAGATATTAATCAACTGCTCCCGGTTGTAAGAAACAACCACGTTGCAATGGCAATGCATCATAACAAATGTCAAAAAATAGAAAGTATTAGGAAAAATCCTCCAAGCTGCACAGCATCTGACACCGGAGAGGACAGTTGTCCAAAAAAAAAAAATAATCAACTGTATCCACCACAAGAGGAATAGTTCCCAAAAAAGAACAAATCAGAATCAAAAGTAACAGAGCTACTCCAACCTGCTGCCATCTTGAGCGGCGCAATTCTAGAAGTTATATTACATGATATTATATTATATTATATATTATATATGATATGATATGATATGATATGATACGATATTATATTATATTATATTCAGACAAACAGTGGCAGTTGGTCTGGTCATGACATCTGAAAAGATCCCCCTCTTTTAAAAATCTAAAATGTCCCTAAATGTGCTAATGTGCTTTTTTTTAATTTTTGGTTGACATTTGGTTGACACTTTGTTTAGACAAAGCAGATGTTAAGTTAAGTTTATCCTTTATGAAACTATTATGTTTCATTATGAAATAAAATTTGGGTGAATACATGTTAAATGTTATTGTATTTTTAATACAAGCTTACATACAACCAATAAAAATAACTCAAACAGCATCCCTAAAAGTCTTGCTGAGTCAGGACATTGGCATTGAGTTTTTTCCACTACTAAAATCTGTATAGTTTGTTTTCCCTAAAATCAGACAATGTTTTCCTTTTAGTCTATATTTTTAATCGCTTGCCACCATATCTGTTCCACATAGCTCTCAAAGCGTTTGATTGCTGAGTGACTCTGAAGGGTATTTTTATTGCAATGTCTCAACAGAGAGGACTGTGAGCCAGTGGCTCACTGTTGTGGATAGTTTCCAGATGTTCATGTGTTTTGCTATGAACGTTGTGTAAGGCAGAATGTTAAAAATGCAAAATGACACAAGGTATTTCACTAAGCCCTTAGGAAGTATGGTTTTTAATCAAGGAAGACTTTCCCTGAAAAAAAAAACATTTATTGTGCTGCTTTTACTTTACACTTTTTTGTAGGAACATCCACCTCCTTGCTGGAAAAACACACCAAACGTACAAAGGAGGTACTTCTTTTCTAGCATTTGTCCTGTGTGGGTTTGTATTACATCTATTCAATGAAAAAGTTATAACTTGAGAGGAAAAGCTTATGTAACCCTGAGGCGTTATGTAACTCACTCACATTATATGTTCCAGGATGTTCAATGATGATTTTTTTTTTAGATTTAAGTTGCAGATGATTGGAACATTAGGGACATTATGCATCGTTTTCATGGCAAAATTATAGTTTAGGAGAAATATTAAACATTCCACAAAGGATATAATAATGCATAATAGCTCCATAAAATAAGCTCTGTTTATAATGTTGAGAATTTCAAGTAGTTCTTGAATTATTAATATGAAACAGTTAATGAGAAGGTGTGGCTTTTATATTGCTGCAAACAGGAAACACAAAACAAGCAGTATTGTTAAAAAACTCCTAAAATAAGCAGTATACAGATCGCCACTGTGCCCTAAGAGGAATTCCCCAAAAGGCTGGGTTAATGTCACAACCCTCATGCATGCATTTCCAATCTATTCAGTTGTTTAAATACAGGAAAGGTTGTTGTGTATACCTTTTCAAAAGTAATCTGCATCAGAATCTGCTGAGCAACATTATTATCAGCTCAGATGGACTCCGGACGATCATGTAGTACTGCTCTCACTGCACACTGCAATCCCATATTACCCCTTAAAATTCACACTGGTTGCAGGTTGGTAATTACCTCCGGATGTGAAACAGGGCCGTAATTTGGGTTGACTTCAACTTTTTCATGTCAGGCCCTTTTTAATTAATGGCAAGGCATAAAGAACATGTTTAGATCATGACATGTAAGGATAATCTAAAAGGAGTCATTGTTTTTCTTGCTGCTTTGACCCACATGCAGAAATACACTCAGGAAAACAGGAAAAGTTTTAACAAGTTTATTATGAAATATTTTTGATTGCTGGAGAAACAGGAACTTGCCGAGTGGGTGATTAGGAGATCCGCCAGGAGGGGAGGAGAAGTGAGATGATGGAAAACTCCAGGAGCGTGTCGGGTAAGTGAAAGGTCCAGGTAATTCTGTTTTACTTGCACTTGAGGTGGAGGTGGCACCAGGTGGATGATCTTGGAGGGGAGCACGGTGGAGGGTGAGCCAGGTTCGTTCACAGGTAGCGAGAGGAGACTTGAAACCCGAATGCAGCCAACTGAGAAGATAATCCGTGAAGATCTCTTGCGGAGAGAGAGTCTGGATTTTCTGCATACGCAGACTAGATAAGAATCTCGGAACTGGAGGCAACCTGGGAAGGAGGACACGAGAAGGTAAGTACTCAGAAAATAATCACAAGGAGATTTGTCTTGGCCAGCTAGAGTTACCACTGCAGGTTATCACTCAGGCACCGGAGTGTTGGCAACGCTGGGTACTTAAGCTCCTCTCCTGATGAGGCTGATGGAGAACACCTGTGGACTCAGCTCCTACCGTGCATCTGGTGCCATCTAGAGGTTGAATGAGGTTAGTAGCAGGTAAAAAAGGTGAACAGAAAAAAGCTCCCAGAACTCCGACAGTACTCCCCCCTCAACTGTCGCCTGGCGGCCTAGAAGAAATGGAAGGAAGGGAGGAGAGCTAGTCAGAGATGAGAGATGGGTCGCAGATAAAAGACTGGGGCACCCAGGTGCGGTCCTCAGGACCATAGCCCTCCCAGTCGATGAGATACTGCCAACCGCAACCCCGCCGACGGGAGTCCACAATCCGTCGGACCGCATAGACTGGGTGCCCCAATCCATCCCGGGTGGGTGGAGGGGGTTCGGCCAGAGGGAAAGAAGGACTTGTGATGACAGGTTTGATCTAAGAACATGGAACGTTGGATGAATGCGGAGACTCGAAGGAAGCTTCAGGCGGACAGCTGAAGGACTGATAACTGCCTCAATCTCATACGGGCCAATTAAGCTGGGGGCGAGTTTCTTGGACATAGATTTTAGAGGGATGTCACGTGACGAGAGCCAAACCTTCTGACCAGGCTGGTACTGGGGAGCTGGAACCCTTTTCCTGTCTGCATACCTTTTTTTTCTGCTCTGCGGTGCGTTGAAGGGCTTGTGTGGTGGCTGTCCAGATGTGTTTGCATCTACAGATGTGATGACGTACAGAGGTGACAAAGATCTCTTTCCTGTCAGTGGAAAACAATGGTGGTTGGTAGTCCAGAGAAGCTTCGAAAGGGGAGAAACCTGTGGCGGCAGAAGTGTGAGAATTATGAGCGTACATGACCCATGGCAGGAATTGGCTCCAGTCTGTGGGGTTGGTTGATGTTAAACAATGAAGGATGGATTCCAGCTCTTGATTCATCCTCTCTGTTTGGCCATTGGACTGTGGGTGATATCCTGAGGTTAGAGAAACTTTAGCTCCCAATGCTAAGCAGAATTGTTTCCAAACCTTAGTGATGAACTGAGGTCCACAGTCTGAGAGGATCTCCAGAGGTATTCCATGGAGTCCAAAAGCATGCTTCACCAGAAGTTGAGGTGTCTGAAGGGCAGAGGGTAGTTTTCTTAGGGGAATGAGATGACAGGTCTTAGAGAAACGGTCAATAATAGTGAGTATGGTGGTCATACCTCTTGAAGTGGGAAGTCCTGTGACGAAGTCGAAGGCTATATGTGACCATGACCGCTTAGGAACACAAAGGGGTTGCAACAGTCCTGCTGGTGGTTGGTTAGAGGACTTATTTCTAGCACAGATAGTACAGCTTGTACATATTCTTTAACGTCCCTATGAAGGGACAGCCACCAAAACCTTCTGGAGATGGTTCGACTAGAACCAGGATGGGCCGAGAACTTGGATGAATGGAACCGGTGGATCATGCGGGAACGTACAGTTGATGGGACGTAAGTCCGATTTGGGGGTCCAATTCCGGGATCTGGTTCATTTCTGAGGGCCTGGGATACCAAATTCTCCACATCCCACGTGAGGGCTCCAACAACACAACTTTGCGGTAGGATGGGAGCAGGCGCCTTGTCAGAGTCCTCCGGGGAGAACTGTTGAGAGAGGGCGTCGGGCTTGATATTCTTCGAACCATTGCTCCAATGTCAGATGCATCAACTTCTAGTGTGAATTGTTTTGACGGGTTTGGATGAATGAGAATGGGGGCTTGAGAGAAACTGTCCTTGAGCTTATGAAAAGCAGCATCTGCCTGTGGAGTCCACTCAAAAGGGTGTTTAGTGGAAGTCAGAGCGGTTAATGGGGCTGCAGTTTGACTGTAGCTTCTGTTGAATCTTCTATAAATATTGGCAAAGCCCAAAAACCGTTGAAGCTGTTTACGTGAGTCAGGAGTGGGCCATTCGAGTACAGCCTTAATCTTGTCTAAATACGCAAAAACGAAACGATCAATGAAGTCCCTCAGGACATAATTTAGTAGGGCCTGAAACACGGCCGGGGCGTTACAGAGGCCGAGAGGCATAAACAGATAGTCAAAGTGTCTTAAAGGGGTCTTAAAAGCTGTTTTCCATTCTGTCAGGTTTAAACAACCTAAAATACTTATAACATCACAAAAAGGAGACAAAGACAAATAATTAGTTATTTTACTCGCTGCGCGGAGAACGGACAGGGATGTGCTTTCAGTTACAAATCTCCTACCGCTCTGAAAACCATCTGTCCGCACCTCTCTTCTTATTACCTTTGGGGGTTCCCTAGTTACAATGAATGTCGCTCTCTAAGGATAGGAAAAACAGCTGCGTCGTATACAGGTCATAAATACCATTATCTTGTAACAACACACTTCCACAGTCTCCCCCCATCTTAAGATCAGTGTCTCTTCTGTTCAGCACAATCAGCCACCCTCTTTATGACACCCTCATCTGTGACTGCTTCCTTCTCAGCTCCACCTTTGATCCTTGCCTGCAGACAAACTCATCACATCCTTACTCACACATACATCATGAAAGGTTATAAAGATCAAATAGTCAAGTTAAAGAAAAGGAAAATATATAAGATAAATCTATATTCAATTATTCCAACATTTCCCCCCTGTTTATCTTATATTTGCTCATATTCTCATATCACTTAAACAGCCACTTCTTTTGGATTTTTAACTATAAGATTATTGTTCATGAGCACAAACATAATTACACTCAGAGGCACTTACTGATATTTAAACCACAGAATCATATAGAGATGGATCTGGATACAGGCCAGAAAAGTGGTCAGTCGCATCCTCATCATCGTCATCATCCTGCTGTTTAAATAACGGATAGAGTTGGGTAACTCTGTCTGCCATAGGAGAAATAGCTGTGGTGATGAGACAGTTAAGAAGAGAATGAAGGCAGGGAATACAACAACATCCACACAATGTCAAAATTGCAGCAAACACTGCAAAGGAAATTATTACTGATGATACTAAAACTTTATACTTCCCAAACACATCCAGCCAGGAGTCCCACATTGAGGTGTTTACTCCAGAATGCTCCTTAATTTTGCCATTTAGAGATCTCAAACCTTCTATGGCTTTAGTTAGGCTGCCATCAGCAGCAGTGTTGTTAGGTATGAATGTGCAACATTTTTCCCCAAAAATAGCACAAACTCCTCCTTTTTCAGCTAACAACATGTCCAAAGCAATTCTATTCTGGAATGCCATCAGGGAAGTTGAAGCCAATTGGTCATGGACAGCTTCAAACCTGCTTTGTGTCCAATTTCCTAGTTTTTGCACATTGTAGTGGATATAGTTGATCCTGTCTACGTTTTTGTTCATCGTACACCACTAACAGATACTTGATTCAAATTTTGAAGGTAATCGATCAAAACAACCTGTCGTCACCACACCCCCACCAAATGTCTCCTCTAGAGACTGGTTTAAAATACTTATTGGGGCCTGCCATAGCAATGCATAGGAGAGCATTGCATTGCAATGCAATGCAATGCAATGCAATGCAATGCCTCCATGCAATGCATGGCAGGCACCTATTACTATGCACCTCTAAATTGGACTCTTTATTTATTTTTCTTCCGTCAAAATTAATGCGGCCCGAACCGCAGCGTGCACCCCCACAATATATACATCAAAACGACCGGCTCGGTCCCGTGAGGTGTGCTATTACTTTTATTGGCGTTTCGAGTTACCATGGCGACGTAATTAACGAAAAACCGGGCCCAAAAATCCCATAGAAATGAATGGAGTCAGGGGCGAAGGAATCCTCAAAATTCACTGTTTTTGAGGCTCTACTGTATCGCCATACTTTCACCTAGAAACACAGTTTGACTTTCAGTTTGTAGAAAAATCCGCCAGCTTTTCAGAAATGAAAACGGTTTGTTGATAACTGCTACGGTTTCTCTAAAATTAGACTCCAAGCAACACAAAGTTTGAAAGAAAATCACACTCTTAACAGTGGAGATGGCAGTTACTAGAGTGTAGAAAGAGGGGATTTTTTCAGGAAAAATGATATTTAACAGGCACTCACGGCCACAGATTTCGCTCTAAAGTCACAATTTTCGGTCAGATTGTAGTGCCGGGCCTCTGCTTTCACACAATAACTTCAAAATTGTTCCAAGTCTCATAGTTTTCTGTCAAACACCCCTCGATCGCCAAGAGTCAGTAGATTTCTGTAGGCCTTCTCCCATGTATTTTCAATGAGAGCTTGACCTGTAATCCATGAGTGACACCATTTATTTCCATAATCAAATTTTATACTGTGAATGACATAGAGCTATGAAAATCTCCATGATTGGGGACGATGGATAGCTGTCGCCCACAGTTTAAAAACATTTCAAATACCATGTACGGATTCCGAGATATTAGACTTTATTCGGGAGCATGTTCAGGAGTTTTTGCCTTTTTCTCCATTTTCACTCTCTTTTCACCCAGCGTTATGTCTTTATTATTATATTTTCACTAATAAAGGATGAATATTAATGTTCCCCTGTCCGTTCTGATAAAAACGGTCCAAGAATGACATCGATCGCCCCTACGGTTTCAGAGTTATGGCCAGTTGTTCGGGAGCATGCGCCTCCATGTTATAAAGCCTAGACCAGGGGAGACAGAGAGAGAGGTGCTGCGTGAGTGACAAACAGCAGGTGTCAAGTTACACTGACGCTCTTTGCTGATTGGCTGATTCATTCCTCACTGTTCTATTTATAGCTCTGTGTATCTCCTACTGTATATGTCTGGATGTGATTCTGTCTTTCTTTCTGCCTCTCTGTGTCTCACACTGGGACACACACACCCACACACACACACACACACACACCCACACACAGACACACTCCCACACACACATGCATGGATTACTATCTTTCTGAGGACTTTGCATTGACTTTCATTGATATTCATTCATTTCTATGGCTTAAACCTGACCCGACCCCTAACCCTTTGACCATCTTCATAGGAGGCAACTACATGGCGGCCATTTTGTGCATGTACTGCAGTTCCAACATCCACACAACTGTGATTAACCCTAAAGGGCAATTTCTTTAATCAACCCTCCATGCTTATTAATGATTATTTAAAGCTTATAATAACATACACAATGGTTTTAGAATAGGAAGCATGTTCTATATAACTAATAGAAATAACCCAGACCTGAAAGGACAACCATGCTTGATTTTCAAAATAAGACAAAACATGATCTACAAAATAAAAGCCTTTAAACAATAGATGATTGCAGGAGTGGGCTTCACACTACTCTTGGAGCTCAACCAGTGTTGCCCATTTAAAGTAAGGCTTACTGAAAATTTCAAAATAAAAGCCTCAGTCTTCCAGAGTTACTAGTAATTTTTTAAGGTGGTTATTGCATACATAATGATTTTTAAATAACGGCCAGAGAAACTTTGTGGTCCCAGAAGCACGCACCAAGAGGCAGGCCCTGTCTAAATTTCTTCCGAAATGTTCTAGTTTACTTGTACAATTGCAGTACGCCATGCTGCAGTGAGATTTTCCAATGTATTGCCTCTCTCTGTCATATTTATACATGTATAGTTTTCAGTGGTGACCCGTTTATGGAATACTGATTTATCCTTATCTGCTGTAATTACAGGAATAACAGAATCCCAGTGCTGACATGTTTCATTAGGATTAGTTTGATTCATTACTTCCATCACACAGGGTTGTGGTATCACAGCTGGAATTATTTATAACAAAGGCCTGGGACCCATACACACAACACAATCTCTTTTAGTCATGTTAGCCGCTTACTCTACCATCAATAACCAGTTATTATTTGTTCCTGATACTCCAGTAATAACCTGGAACCAGTCATCTGTGGTTAAGTTTCCTAACATAATGTTTACTCTCTTCGCTGTAGTCTTAGGGGAGAGAGTCGTTTCAGTTTTTAATTCATAAAAAAAAAAGGTTAAAGTTTGGGTCTGACCCTGAAACCCAGACCCACAGGAGAAAACCCCAACATTTTCCTCCTGTTGCAACGTAGTCGGAAGGAAATAGAGAGTTATGCGTGAGGTTAATTGTTACCTGGATTGCATTATCAGCTTTATGGAGCTTAAACAATTTCTGCTGACTAGCATAAGCAGTGGTGCCCCACTCTGGTGTCCAATTATTTCCTTCATCAGCTACCATCGTGGACCATGAGGTGTCTCTTCTGTCATTAGTTAAGTACCATTTATAACTTCTATAATCCTGCCCATTCCTTCCTCGTTTGGTCAAGTTAATGAGTGGGATCAGCACCACAGCTATGGTTTTAGATTTCATACACACTTGAATACCATAAGTATAAGAAGTTTGTGTAGTGCACATAGTTAGGTTATCTTGCCTTCCTTGATTTAGCGCTACTTGATTCATATGACTCATAGCAGGTGTTATTACATTCTTATTTATCTTGACTGGTTCCCAGAAGTACCAGAAAAATAAGAAAATCAATATGAGAAAAAATATATAAATACCTAGCTATGGAATGCATTGCTCATCCATCTAAAAGTCATTTTGGCTGAAATTTTGACTCCTCTAAGTGGTTCCAGTGTCTTAATTTTCTTCACTGACTTTTGTGTCTCTCCAGCCTCTAAATGTCTGGGTCCACCCTATTATCAGTCTGTAAATCACTTCCCCTGGCGGAGCTCTAAACCAAAATGACCTTTTTACAATCTATAAGGTGAATCCAGGTTGATCTCTCAGCTATTTTTACTGCCGTGGGAGTGGTTAGTAATACCTAATATGGGTCCTCCCACTTAGGTGAAATACCAATGTTTCTTTTTTACACTCCTTATTAACACCCAGTCTCCTGGTTCCACTAGTTGGTTTTCCTGCTGGGAAATAGAACATTCCTCATTATTTTGAATTTGTTTCTGTTGCTTTTCTAACATACTCCTCATATAATTAGCTAGGTTGGCTTCTTCATCTAATTCCCACTGATTTTTGAACTGTGGTAATCTGTATGGTCTTCCAAATAACATTTCATAGGGTGTTAGCCCTGAGGTGCTTGTAATGTTTAGTTGGAAATAGTTCTATCCATTTAGAAAATGCATCTATAATGACTAAACAGAACTTTTTCCCTTCACTGTGGTTTAACTCAATAAAATCCATATGAACTGTTTGAAAGGGGTATCTTGGTTTTGGAAATTGTTCCCTTCGTGGTCTTAAATTCCCTTGTGGATTATGTTTTGCACATGCTAAACATGTTTTACAAAAATTATTATTATTTTTTTTATAAGAATTAAATCCATATGTTATATAATATTTATGTATCTGTCCTACCATTCCTCCCTGTTGAGACATGTGAAACACGATGGCTCAATATTGCCGCCCATTTATATAGGTTGTTTGGTAGGACAGGTTTATTATCTGGTCAAATATAGATTTCATCTTTTAATGCAGCTCCATGTTTTTTTTTTCCACATTTCTATCTCCTGTGGTGGGCCTTGTTGTTGCACTTCTTTTAACACTGTATCTTTTGTCACCAATGCATATCCTGTTTGTGTCTTCCCTCTCTCATCTTTTCTGGAGGAATCATTCACGTAAACTATTTCGCCCCGTGCCAGAGGTTGATCCTGTTAATTCTTGATAATCATGTTGAATTCCATCTTTAGGCGTGGGTAACAATGTTGCTGAGTTTAAAGCGGTGCACCTTTCTATAGTTAAGTATGGTTGTCACAGTAAGGTTGACATGCAGGACAAATGTCTGGCAGGTGATAGAAAGGTCATATTTGTTTGCAGTAATAATGCTGAAACTGTATGGGGAACTCTTAAAGTTAAAGGGTGAAACAAAACTATTGTGGCACTGACTTCAACTGCCATTGAGGCTGCAATTACAGCTCTCACACAATATGGTTGCGCACACGCAACACTATCTAGTTTTGAAGAGAAATAGGCTATTGGTTTCATTTTATCTCCATGTTGTTGAACCAGAACTGAAGTCATAAAATGTCCCTTGCAATCTACGATCTGAACAAACGGTTTACTATAATCTGGTAATGCTAAAGCAGTACTGGAAACTAGAACTTGTTTTATGTTGGTAAATGCTTCTTCAGCTTCTACACTCCATGTCAGTTCAGACGTCATTTTCAGCTCTTCCTCATACATTAGTTTGTTTAATGGAGCTACTATTTCTGCATAATTTGGCACCCAGTTTCTACAATAATTAGTTAGTCCAAGGAAGGACATCATTTGCTTTTTTGTTACTGGTTTTGGAACTTGTAATTTTGCAGTCTTTCTTTCTTCTACAATTGTGCGTCCCCCTGCGCTCAGATTGTGGCCAAGGTATTCAACCTCATTTTTGCACAACTGAAGTTTCTTTTACTGATTTGTGTCCCTCTTCTGCTAAATGTTTTAATAATGCTATTGTGTAATTTCTACAGGTCTCCTCATCAGGAGAGGCTAATAGCACATCATCAACATATAGTAAAACCTGACTACCTACTGGAGGATCAAATGGCCATACTTGCACTCATTACCTGAGAATATATAGTTGGACTTTCACAGTAGCCTTGAGGTAGTCTGGTATAAGTATATCTTTGTCCCTCAAAGGTGAATGCAAACCAGAACTGACTATCTTTATCTATAGGTACAGAGAAAAATTTATTGCTTATATCAACTACAGTAAATATTCTAGCATATGGTCTTAGGGAATTTAATAATGTATAAGGATCAGGAACACATGGTGCTCTCTGAACAACTGCATCATTAACTGCGTGTAGGTCTTGTACCATGCGCCATCCTGTTGATGGAGCTTGTTTTTTTAACTGGAAAAATGGGGGTGTTTCATGGTGAGTCATCGCATTTTATTATCACCCCTGCAGTTATTAACTCCTTTATTACTGGTTTTATTCCTTCATGTGCATCATGTTTCAAAGGGTATTGTTTTACACTGGGTCTGTATTCTGTTTTTGCCCTGATTTGGACAGGTAACGCTCCTTTTACTAAGCCTATGTCAGTAGGGTCTTTTGACCATAACTTATTAGGGACTTCACTCAAGAACTGTTCCTCCTGTTCAATAAGGAATATTTCTCATTGTTGTTTTGTATGTAAATGTATCCCTTCCTGCACTGTCACTGTCCAGAATAATGGCTTCCAAGTTAATCCTGTGGATGCACTGATTTCTGTATTCATTGTTGTTGCAAACCAGTCTGTGGTATCTTTTCCCCTCTGTACTATTCTTCCCATGTCCTGCCACTTGAGTTCTTTATCCTTGAATAAAGATATGTGTGGAGGTGTCCACATTTTGCAGAGCTTCCTAGTGTCTTCCGATAACACTACTTCAGCAACTGACGTACTGTTCCCATCTGCATAAACATAAGTTACCATGACTTTGTTAGGGGTTACTTTAGTTAATGCTTCTCCATAAGTTTTATCTGGTCCAGGAGTATTTTTATGCCACATGGTAATATGTAGGTCATCTGGTGTCATCTGATCTTGTAGTCGAGTAATGACATTTCTTCCTTCTGTTAATAAAGCTGTCCCTATGTCTAGGGCTGGTTTGTTTGGAACATTAGAATAGATAGCTGACATGACTGTCCATTGGGATCTCTTATCCAAACTGATTCAGACTCACCGACTCATGTCAATTTCCCACTAGCTGACCTTACTGTTATTTGCTGATCACTAAGTCTGGAATTTGGGATTGTTTCTCTACAGGTCGTCCTGCATGCTCCGTTATGACAAAGAAAAGTAATTGATTTTCCATTCAACAGTAAGGTAACTTCAGATTTAATGCTATCTAGGGAGAGAAGGTCCTAGAAATTTAGGAGGACATCCTGCCCCTGTGTTTTTGTTTTTTTGTTTTTATCGGCGTCTGAGGTACTAGGAACAATTTCACTTGTTTTCTGTCCTAGTCTTGCTGAATCATTATTTCTCCGTTCAGGACAGTCTCTGGCCAGATGTCCTTCTTTACCACAACACCAGCACCCTGAGGTGTATTGTCTGTAGTTTCCTCTGCCTACTCCTCCTCTCTGACCCCTGCGATTTTGTCCTCTGCCTCTAAATCCTCCTCTTCCTCTGTTGTTCTGATAATAAATCTGTTCTTCTTCTTCTTGCTAAAAAAGGTGTTGGCTATCTTTTTCTGTTTTGTTTTTTTATCCTTCATTACTTTTCTCTGCATGGAGGGCATGATTAACATAGTCTTCTAGATTTGCTGTGGGGAACCCTATAAAATGTCTCCTTACCCAGGAATTAATTGCATCCCTGGAACCAGCATGTAGTGCATTTTTTAACTGCTGTTGATAAGCTCCTCGCTCGTTTTCATTTTCTTGTAGACCACTGTGTATTTTAAACACGTTTGTCAGTCTAATCCTATATTCTTCAAAATGCTCTTCCTCTTTTTGTTTCACTCTGGCTATTTCTGCGTAGTCAGCTCTGCATCTGTATCTAACTGTAATCCCCTCACTCTGTTTGTTCTGCTGTTAAAAAGAGTAAAATATTTTCTAGGGTTACAAAAAAAAAAAAACGTGTCATGCCATGAACCTCCGTGACACACTGTATCAACAGCCTTCAGCGTCTCAAAACAATAATAAAAAATAAACACACATAAAACATACATGAGGTACAGCCATGGTGGGTATGGATTTATTCACCAAAGGGACTCATTTTAGCCCATCCAATCCTGTCAAACCTCATCAGATCTTTGGTACAAAACAAAAACTTTCCACCTACTCTTTTTACTCCCTTTCTTTTGTCCTGCTGTTCTACTTTGCAAGTCCATCAAAAATTACTACTTAGCACTCTGACCTTTTCTGCTTTCCACAAAAACGTCCATTCTTATCTCCTACATCACATCTCTCTCTTTTTAGTTACTTTTAACCAATAATCTACAACCTTATAACCTTCTTTGTCCGTTTTTCTTAAATCACGTGTACTTTTAATGTACTTTTAATTATTGCATCCTACAGATTAACAAATTTTTTAGAGTTTAACCGACCATCATAATGATATGTGGATATCCATTTATCTAAATATTTTAATATTTTAATTTGGTCCTGTGCTTCTATAAATTTCCAATCTTTGCATTGTAATTCATTTCTAGTTTATTTTTACTCGCCCCTTTTCCCATTTTTTTTTTTTATTTGGTCCAGTATCTCAATACCTAGGGTATTCTAAATGCTGGATTATTCTGCTCAGTAGGGTGACAGAAAAATCTCCTTTTGTGGTAATTCTCACTTCAACTCTTTTGAGTGGAGAATTCTTGCCTTTGCATCCACAAAAGTTAGTCACTTACAATCCTACTGCTTTGGTATGAGGCAAAACCTAGTGGTTTAAAACCTACATTCATTTCTCACATTCACACATTTTTAAACGCGGAATTTTCTTAGTATTTATTACCAACCCGCTGGAATCCTCAGGCGTAATTGGAATCCGGCTCTCGAAGGACCAAATTAATATCAGGTTTAAACAACCTAAAATACTTATAACATCACAAAATGAAGAGAAAGACAAAGAATTAGTTATTTTACTTGCTGCGAGGAGAACGGACAGGGATGTGCTTTCAGTTACAAATCTCCTACTCCTCTGAAAACCATCTGTCTGCACCTCTCTTCTTATTATCTTTGGGGGTTCCCTAGTTACAACGAATGTCACTCTCTAAGGATGGGAAAAACAGCTGCATCGTATACAGGTCATAAACACCATTATCTTGTAACAACACACTTCCACAGTCTCCCCCCATCTTAAGATCAGTGTCTCTTCTGTTCAGCACAATCAGCCACCCTCTTTATGACACCCTCATCTGTGACTGCTTCCTTCTCAGCTCCACCTTTGATCCTTGCCTGCAGACAAACTCATCACATCCTTACTCACACATACATCATGAAAGGTTATAAAGATCAACTAGTCAAGTTAAGAAAAGGAAAATATATAAGATAAATCTATATTCAATTATTCCAACACATTCGTCCCCCTGGCAGATTCGGACGAGATGGTAAGAGTTTGGAAAATATGGTAGCATTTTGTACGGGTTCGAATGCGGAGGAGATGAGTGGAAGAGGATATTTGTTCTTTATTGTGATAAGATTGAGTCCCTTGTAGTCAATGCATGGACGAAGGGATCAATTTTCTTTCCCCACAAAGAAAAATCCCACCGCTAGTGGAGACGATGGGGGACGAATGATGCCTGCAACTAGAGGCTCAGTGACATATTTTTTGAGGGTCTGTCGTTTTGGGTGTGGGACATTATAAAGTCGACTGGAGGGCAGTGGTGCCCCAGGGAGAAGGTCAGTGGTGCAGTCGTATGGCCTGTGAGGGGGTAAGGACAGAGCCTTAGTCTTACTGAAGACCTGTTTTAGATCCATATACTCCTCGGGAACTGAAGTTAAGTCAGGATACTCGATTAATGGTCGATTAAATTTTGCTCACTTCCAGAGTCAATGAGAGCTGATAAATGGAGTGAGTCTTGGGAGAACAAGATGATAGCTGGTATGGTGAATTGGTTATTGGTAGGGGTGAAATGGTGGTCCGTCAGGTTCCCCTTTACAACTGGCGGACACTCTCTTTTGGTCAAACTGGGCATGAGGTGATGAAGTGTCCGTGTGTGCTACAGTATAAACACTGTTTGGATTCCATTCTTCGTTGACATTCCTCTGGGGAGAGCCGAGTCCCACCAATTTGCATGGGTTCTGGAGAAGGTGTAAGTGGTTCAGGGCGAGGTGCTGCAGCTGAGCTCAGAGGTGTCTGGGATCTCACAGCAAACCTTTCAAACGGTGACTTTCTTCTATCTCTCAATCTATAATCAACTCCAGTAGTTAAAGCTATAAATTCATTTAGAGTCTTGGGCTCATTTATCAAAACTAACTCATCCTTGAAAGATTCGTCAAGGGACTGGAAAAAGGCGGCTTTAAGAGCGCAGGTATCCCAACCTGAAGTAGCTGTTAGGGTACGAAACTCTATAGAAAACTCTGAAATTGGTTTATTTCTTTCTTTTGATGCCCACAGATGGCTGGCTGTATTGGTCTGATCTAATTCGGTGTAAGAAATCTGCTTGAATTCACTTATAAAATCATTACAAGTGCAGCCGAACTGGTTTTGATCGTTAAAGCGAGCCTCAGCCCATCTTAGTGCCTTTCCAGAAAGGAGTCCTAAAATAAAAGAGATTTTAACATCATCATGGGGAAAAGATCGTGGAGAGCGATTAAACACTAGGGAGCACTGTAGAAGGAAACCTCCACACCTACCAACCTCACCGGAAAACTTCTCCGGATTGGGGGAAATGTCGTCACGGGAATGAGAAAGTTGCTGTGAGACGGTCGACTCAGCAGCGCCCTCTGGTGCAGCGGGGCTTAGGCTGTTCATTGCATGCTGGAGTAAAGAGGACATCTGTTCAATCTGTTGGTTTGTGTGGCGTTGTTGTTCCAGAAGTGATTGAAGTGAGTTTCCGTGGGACTCGATCTGGAGGCTATGATCTGAAAGAGTCCTCCTGAGTGTGTCTGCTGGGTCAGATTGGCCTGAGAGTTCTGTCATCGTTTTCTAGCTGCTTTGACCCACATGCAGAAATACACTCAGGAAAACAGGAAAAGTTTAACAAGTTTTTTAAGAAATATATTTGATTGCTGGAAAAACAGGAACTCGCCAAGTGGATGATTAGGAGATTTGCCAGGGGGGGAGGAGAAGTGAGATGATGGAAAACTCCGGGAGCGTGTCGGGTAAGTGAAAGGTCCAGGTAATTCTGTTTTACTTGCACTTGAGGTGGAGGTGGCACCAGGTGGATGATCTTGGAGGGGAGCACTGTGGAGGGTGAGCCAGGTTTGTTCACAGGTAGCGAGAGGAGATTTGAAACCCGAACGCAGCCAACTGAGAAGATAATCCGTGAAGATCTCTTGTGGAGAGAGAGTCTGGATTTTCTGCATATGCAGACTGGATAAGGAGCTTGGAACTGGAGGAAACCTGGGAAGGAGGACACGAGAAGGTAAGTACTCAGAAAATAATCACAAGGAGATGTGTCTTGGCCAGCTAGAGTTACCACTGCAAGTTATCACTCAGGCACCGGGGTGTTGGCAATGCTGGGTACTTAAGCTCCTCTCCTGATGAGGCTGATGGAGAACACCTGTGGACTCAGCTCCTACTGTGCGTCTGGTGCCATCTAGAGGTTGAATGGGGTTAGTAGCAGGTAAAAAAGGTAAACAGAAAAAAGTTCCCAGAACTCTGACAAAAGGAGGTTGTAGCTTAACAAAATAAGTTAAGAATTTAGAATAAACTCTTAAGCCAGAAAGACTATTTTCCCAAAAATGCATATTTTACAAGGCATTTCTTAACTTGTACAATGCCTAAACTGCTAATCTTTGTATCAACTAACAGAAAGGTCCTGGAGGATGATGTGGATCTGAAAATTTGAGAGTAAATTATTCTGGACCAGAGTAAATGAGGTTTAAATGCCCAAAAAATAATTTCCGCCTAAAAAAACCCAGATGTTTACAAACAAAACCTCTTACTCTTGCTTTAAAGAACAAAATAAACACAATATATCGAAACTACAACATCTGAGTGACATCTGTAGCCAGTCTGGTGTCAACACAACAAGCAATTGAAAAGTTATACATGTTTACACTAAAACAAATCCTGGCGTACCCCTACTGTGCCATTTTGGTACACCTTGGCACAGTTTAGCACAATGATTGAAATTTTGAATTTGTTCTTGAAATGGAAAATGTGGTTTGCCACTATATATTTGGTCATAAATCTACAGTTCCCCCCCCCCCCCCCCCCCCCCCCCCAAACAAAAAGCAGTTTTTATTATATCTGCACTCTTTATTTTCACACTCTAATTCCAAACTATATATACAAACAAACTATAATGAAAAAGGGTGAATAGAGAAAATGAAAAACAGTTCACTTTGAATCATGCCACACTGCGAAACAGTTCTTGGTCATAAGTTGCATTTTGGCTATCTGCGTGCTTTTTTGCATGGCGTTTGAGCTGTGGTCAGTGGATACAAGAATGTATTAGACACTTTTGTAGAGGAGTCTCAGATGAAGACAAATGACAAGTGTGTGTCAGTCTCAGAGTTAATCAGCTACAAGTTAAAGAGGCCAAGTCCCCTTGTAAGGGGACCCTTGGGCTTAAGAGGTTAAAATAAGTAGGTTTTAAAAGGAAATGACAGGCACCAGCCTAAAGATGATGAGACAATATACAAGGGTATTCTTTTTGAAAAAGAAATTCTTTTTATGGGTATTTTATCAACAATATCGTGAAAAATTATTCACTGCCTTCACAATGAATAATGTTCACTATTGACATATCAGCAATGAAACAGGTCTTTCAACAAGCTTTTTGCATGTTTTCACTGGTAGTTTGATGATTCATCTCTTGTGATGAGCTCCAACTCTTTTGAAATTGGAAGGCCTATCGGCCATTACCCTAATCTTTAACCGCCTCGACAGATTCTCCATCAGATTCAATCAGGACTCTAGCTGGGTCACTCCAAAATGGTAATATAACCTCCAGTC
The DNA here is from genome assembly GCF_021462225.1 of Girardinichthys multiradiatus. Taxonomy (NCBI): domain Eukaryota; kingdom Metazoa; phylum Chordata; class Actinopteri; order Cyprinodontiformes; family Goodeidae; genus Girardinichthys; species Girardinichthys multiradiatus. The sequence goes on along the minus strand of NC_061795.1, from coordinate 21,495,591 downwards.
ACAAGAAACATATTAGTAAAATCAAAAAATTAATTCAAATCAAAATCAGCCTAGGGTATGAATAATTTGGGACTTAACTGTAACTGTGATTCATTATGACTGTAAAGATGTTCCTGCAGTTGTTTGTCCAGCCATAAAAAGAATAGGAAGATCGCTAAGCCTTCTCACGTGTGTAATCAATCTATATGATGTGTTTAGTGAACTGAGCTACTGAAATAAATGCTTTGCAATACTTTCAATAATATTCTTATTCATTGAAAATGGTTGTAAATTAATTTACTTGCTTAAGTTTTATTTTTATTTTATACACTCGACTACCATTACACAGAAAGGAATAATGTCTTAAATTCATTTTTGTCAACCACATTATTTTTAAAAGTTAGATTTATCTCAGAAACAAGGTGGTTGCATCTTCCTGAAATCATGCAGTAATGCAGAAGACAGGGACAACGAAGGAGGGTGAGAATAAGAAGATGTGTGTATGGGATGAATAAATAGCTATATACAATAATTAGCCATTCAAAAAATGTTTAATCTATCTATGATGGGAATCTTTCTTAAATTCAGATACCAGTACTGCTTTTGATTTCAATATAAATCACACATGCAGTGAAGACAGGGTTTTTATTGCTGACCACTAGAATGTTTTTTTTTCACCAATTGTAAAACCTACTCATGTGATAGTATTCTGGGAAAATCGTAAACCTTTTCCGATCCCACAAATGAAGACAAATGGATGTTGTTCAAACTGACGTTCAGGTTAGCCGCTTGTTTCTTCGCCAGTGTAAATAGAATAACTCTAGGTGTCCAATGGCTTTTGCAAGAACCAATAGGACATATGGAGAGAAAAATCTGATAGTATTCTTTAAAAGGAATGGGGAATATGTGGTCTTGGATAAATTAGCCAGAGGCCAAGACTGACTTCCTCATACTTGTGGTTACTCGACACAAATTAGTTGTGGATTTTTCCTTCAACCTGCTAAAATAAATGTAGCTCACACTGGGCTGTACCGGTGGAGAGAAGCAGCTGATGGTTTTTGGTTCTCATTGAGGTCAGGTCAAAGCGGAGAGGTTGTTAATGAGTCCATTCATTAAGTATCTGCTCAGCAGTAATTCTCAGCTGTGCTAAATATGTTTGAGACTGATGTTGTAAAGATATTTAACAGGCTACCAGCATGACACCAATATTTACTGTTAGTTACCACTCTGCTCCTCCTTTTTTGTTGCTTTTGTGAGCAACAAAGTGCCATATAAGGTATAAAATAACGTCTTTATGTCTAAGGAGATGTCAGAATGTTTGTATGTAGAATATGTTGCCTAGTGCGAGGCAGAAGCTATTAAACATTTTACAAAGCTTCATAGTCTCCTGTTGTAAATATGAATCTGAGAATATTATTTAATATTTAATATTAATATTTTAATATTAATATTTTATCAAATAATATTTCGGTCTGTTAAGGATTGTCCTGTGAATACCAGCCCCATTAAGGCGATGGTATTAGGACAGAATAGAAAGGTGTGAGACGAGCTCTGGCATTATTGAACAGCATAAACTCTGCACACATATGGAATGAATTCACACAATTTCTTAAAATACAAGAATTTATTAACAAAAATAAGTCAACTCAAAGTCAAACATATTTCAATCAACAAACTCTTTACTATGCTAAAACAATCCAACTAAACTACCAAGCAGAATTAAAGAATAATCAAGACTAATGGGCTATGTACAATATAAACAAGTTGATTAAAGATGATTGGAAATCATGACCAAAAAGAGTGATACAACATTACCATGCAATGTTTATGTTTGAGAACCAAGGATTATCTTGAAGAATCTGGAAGTGAAGTTAAGTTAGTTTTGGAACTAACTTAGAAAATAATCAGCAATGTTTAGACAACCCTTCACAATGCAAGATCAGGTCAAATATTATTTTAATAAAATAATGTTTTAAATAATGATCTGCCGAATAAAACCAACCTCCTGGATGACGGTGTCTAATTAACTGCCTTTATTTATTGAAATAATATTTGAAGAGTATTGAGTATTTTGGAAAAGAGCCAAATCTTTCAGGAGAAATGGGGCTAAATGGTGTTTACTTAGTTATCAACTCTAGTAAATGATGTTCAGGGACTATTATCCACTAGCTTGAAAACCAACAACCTTTCTGTTGACTAGCCTTAATGCTAGCACCCACGTGTTCTTACCGTTAGCAGTTAAGCTAGCAAGAAGCGGATAGCTTAGCACCAGAATCAACACATACCTTTAACATACCAGGTTAATAAAAGGGTTAGAATGCATAAGCGCGGACGGCGCGTTATGAGCAATGTTCTGGTTATAACCACCCTTTAAATAAGGTTTATCTTAGCTTTAAAACATACAAAGAAACAGAAACGGCGCGTGCCGTAGCTAGCCTACTAGCGCTAAAGGTAGCCAGGTTCCACAAAACAAAACTTCATGGCATGAAAACGTTTAGATCATTTCATCCTAAACCTATCTGTTAATCTGCCCAAACCTAACCGCTGACCATGGTGAGCAAACGTTGTCCAAGGGCGATGAAGTTTGGATAAACGTCCACAGTCAACAAGCGGTTGGCTTTCAGCTAACCTCTGCGTTCGCTCTGTGAACGATAGTGTTAGCTCTGGAGGGCTGGGCGGCTGTTCGTTTCCGTAACACGGTGGTGCAAGCCGTAGTCACTTCCTCCAGACTCAGGTGTAGAAACAGCTTCTCCACCGGGGATCACTTCGACACAGCTTTGCTTCTGTGGGGCCTCGAAGAGAAAATGTAAGCAACTCTTACACCTTAATTTCCCCGTTCATGAATGAAAATACCGGATACACAGACAGTATTTCATTCTACTTAACTTTGCATATGATCGATGATCGTATGGTTTTTGATCCAGTTGAATTTATGTCTTTTTGCCAGCAAAAGACATCAGCGCGCTTTGTTCCCTCCTATCCGGTCCCTCTGGAAGGCCGCGTGGAAGAGAAAGATTTGTGGAAAGGTGGGGGCTTTTATGTGGGTAATGGCGCCGCAGGAAGTCCGCAGTTATCCCCTTTCTGGCTTTGCCGGAAGAAGGTTAATGCACTTTATTTTGAAGTTCCAGAAAAGTATGTACCGGAGTTTTGGTGTCGAAATCCATGGCTGTATGGTCCCAACACTCCATAGGAATATTGACATCTGATTGTGTTCTCTATAATTGGGTTGTTTCAGTTTTAAATTGTAATTTCGTTGGTTTATTTGTCTAATTTTTGTGTGCCGTATTGTGTTTTTCTGTTTCGGACTCATGCTCATGTGTTTGTGAGCTGGAAATACAATAATGAAATGGCAGAAATCTGCTAACAACAGTTATTCTGTGTCCGTTTGGCTGCAGTTAATATCATGCTTTTATTTTGAAGGAAATTGTAATAGCTGCCTTTTTTTATTGAGAAAAGTGGAAAAAAATAATAGTCATTGGTAAAATTTTGTATTACAGGCATTTATTATTCAAAACTTGGATGAACTTAGAGAGACATTCTGTTCTTTTACATGGTAGCTCACACAACCGAAATAGCTTGCTGGTCTCAGACTAATCAAATGGCTAGCGTTACCCCCTTTGGCTGGTATATCTTTAATGGGAGGATTCTTGCAGCCAACTAGCAGTCTGTGCCTTCAACATGAGGAAGGTTTGTACCACTCCTCACTTTCTGCTGTAAAACATTTGAGGGGTTCCCTGCATGTAAAACTCGTTTCAAGTCACCTCACAGCATCTAAATGAGCTAAAATAGCTCTGAGACTGGACTTTTTTTCATGTTGCAGGGCCAGGTGCTATGAATCAGAAAAAGGCGGACCCAAGATTCAGCCAGACACAGTGCTGAAAGTTTAAAAGGTTTATTCAGCCACAGGAAAACCTCACACAGGTAACACTCCTCACAGCTTTCAGGAATCACTGAGGCAGAAAGAGGGATTAGTGACTTGTAGTCTCTCCAGATTTTGCAGGGATCAGAAAAGCCACTAACCTGCTTTTGTCTTGCGTGGAACTTGAAGCCCAGAGAGGAAACCTCAGTGGGCGGCAGGCGGTAATCTCCACAGCACAGGCTGAATAATCCGAGGTTTAGGCTGGCTCAATAATCCATGGACAGAAACAGGGTCAACGATCGGAACAGGAGGATTCAGGCAAGGGGCAGGCAGAGACATAAACCAGATGCAGGAAACAAGGTCGACAACCAAAATCCAAATAGTCCGACAGGGAGCAGGCAGAGGCATAAATCCAAAAGGCAAGGCAAGGTCAAGAACAATGATCAGACAGGAAGGAACGCTGGATATCTACTCACACGATGGCTTTCAAAAATCTGGCACCGTCTGCTTGTCAGAGTCAGTATATATCAGGGAAGACACAGGTGCTTGGCATTCCACAGATTGCACTATACTGCAGCAGCCACCAGGTGCATCTAATTTGCTGATTGCAGCCAGGAAGACAGGGTAGAGCAGACATGCCAGAATCATAACACCAGGTTCTGCTTCAGCCCAACTTATTTATACAGATGGGTTCAGATTTTCCTCAAATACCCTGTGATATACAGTAGAATTCATGTTTTATTCTTTGATGGAGAGCTGGTCAGGTCCTGCTGCAAAATAGCCAAGTCGGGGCTCCACGAAGGGCTTGACCTGAGAAACGTGGAACGTGGGGTGAATCCTCATGGAGTTGGGTAATCTCAGTCATACAGCGACAGGGTTGATGATCTTGGAGATTGGGAAAGGTCCAACAAATCGGGGTGCCAATTTCCGGGATTCTACCCTTAATGAGAGGTCCTTGGCAGAGAGCCAAACTTTCTGCCCCACCTGGTACTTAGGGGCAGGGATCCGTCTCCGGTTGGCCATTCTTAACTGAACCAGTGACATTCTGATCATCGACCTCCTGGCCTTTGTCCATATTCTTTGGCACCTTAGGGCAGCCGCTTGGGCGGAAGGAACATTAGCTTCTCTCTCCTGAACTGAAAACATGGGTGGCTGGAAACCAAACACAACATGAAAAGGAGACAAACCAGTGGCACTTGATTGCACAGAGCTCATGGCATATTCAACCCAGGGCAAATTTTGTGACCACTTGGTCGGGTCAGACTCACATAATATACGAAGTTTGGTTTCAGCTTCTTGGTTGGCTCTCTCGGTTTGGCCATCACCCTGAGAATGAAACCCTGAAGAAAGACTAACAAAAATTCCCAACAACGAACAAAACTCCTTCCAGAAACGTGACACAAATTAGGGACCTCTATCGGAAACAATGTCATTATGGATTCCATGGAGCCTGAAAACTTCTCGGGTCAATATCTCACCCATCTCCTTTGCAGATGGGAGCTTCTCCAAGGGCACCAGATGAACCATCTTACAAAATCTGTCAATTATGGTTAGTAGTACAGAGTGACCATTAGAAACCGGTAGACCTGTCACAAAATCCATCGCAATATGTGACCATGGGCGAGGGAGAATGGGCAAAGAGTACAACAACCCCACAGGGGGGCGACGAGAAGGCTTGGCTTGACAACATTGAGTGCATTCAGCAACAACGTTTTTGACATCCGTGACCAGCGATAGCCACCAAAACTGAGTTCGAACTGTCTGAATGGTTCTGCTGATTCCTGGATGACAAACTAAACGAGAGCAATGACAAGACTCCAGTACCTTAGGCACAAGGCGTTCAGGGACAAAACAGCGGTCAGGTGGACATGATGATGGGATAGGCAGATCTCTAATGGCTTCCTGGACCTCCCTTTCCACCTCCACTCGGGACACAGACAACCTGACGGTTTCAGGAAGGATAAACTCCTCTTCACCTGCAGACTGAGATTCTTCAGGCTCTTGAATTCAGGATAGGGTGTAAGATTTGCCATTTTTACTGCCTGGCCTGTAAGACAGGGAGAAATTAAATCGACCGAAAAACAGAGCCCACCTAGCCTGTCTGGGGTTTAGCCGTTTTGCTAATTTCAGGTACTCCAAGTTCTTATGGTCAGTCCACACCATAAATGGCTCCTTAGTCCCCTCCAGCCAATGTCTCCACTCTGTCAACGCCAACTTGATAGCCAATAACTCTCTGTCTCCCACGTCGTAATTCCGCTCAGCCTGACAGAGTCCTTGAAAAGAAGGTACATGGGTGAAGACGATCATCCTCACCTCCGACCCCAGTGCTTGAGGCATCCACCTCCACGATAAACTGTCTCTCTGGGTCAGGAGACCGTAACACTGGATTTGACGTGAAGAGTTCCTTTAACCTATTGAAGGCCTTCTCTGCATCCTTATTCCACACAAATTTCACCTTGGAAGAGTTAAGAGCGTTTAGGGGAGTAGCAACCAGGCTGTAATTTCTAATAAACCTCCTATAGAAGTTTGTGAATCCCAGAAATCTTTGAAGCTGCTTACGATCAGTTGGAACAGGCCATTCTAATACGGCCTTAATCTTGGAGAGGTCGACAAGCACTTGATCTGGGGAAATGATGAAGCCCAAAAAGGAAGTGGTAGTTATGTGGAACTCACATTTCTCTGCCTTGACGAACAACTGGTTTTGGAGAAGACGCAGGAGAACAGCTCTGACATGTTTCCTGTGGGTTTCCAGATCTTGAGAATAAATCAGTATGTCATCAAGATAAACAAATACGAATTGACCCACCATGTCTCTTAGAACGTCATTGACCAATGACTGAAAAACTGCAGGAGCGTTAGTAAGTCCAAATGGCATGACCTTGTATTCATAATGGCCCGTAGGCGTGTTGAAAGCCGTTTTCTACTCATCTCCTTCTCTGATTCGAACCAGATGATATGCATTCCTTAGATAAAGCTTAGAAAATATCTTGGCTCCCTGGATCTGATCAAAAGCTGTGTTCATGAGTGGTAAGGGATATCTATTTTTAACTGTTATCTCATTAAGGCATCTATAATCAATGCATGGTCTCAATGAACCATCCTTCTTCCCAACAAAAAAGAAACCAGCACCTGCAGGAGAGGAAGAGGGTTGAATGTGCCCTGCCTTGAATGCCTCATAAACATAACTCTTCATGGCCCTGTGCTCTGGACCAGACAATGAATAGGTTCTGCCTTTAGGTGGTGATGTGCCAGGAAGCAAATCAATAGCACAATCATAAGGTCTATGGGGTGGCAGAGCTGTGGCCTTGATTTTATTAAAAACCTCCTTTAAATCATGGTATTCTTGCAGTACCTTGGATAAATCCGGATAGGTCTCCTCAACCTCATTCTCCACACTGACCTCCGTAGCAGCAGACAAAAGACAGTCAGCGGAACATGACTCAGACCAACCCAGAACTTTTTTCTTCCAGTTGATGTGAGAGTTGTGTTTCTGCAACCAGGAGGCCCCTAGGACTACAGGAAGTTCAGGTGAATTAATGATGAAAGTTACTTTTTCTTGATGATTACCTCCAACTATTAAGGTAATCTCCTCCATCCTGAGATGTGAATTGTTCATGCTGTGACCATCCAAAGCTAGCACGTTTCTTGTGTCAGCTGACGGAATAAGTTTTATGTCATTCTTATTTGCAAATGTTTTGTCCATGAATTCAGTATCTGCTCCTGAATCAATAAACACGGCCCCCTGGACAGACAAAGAAGAGGTTTGAAAATGAGCAGGAAACAAGAAGGAGGAGGCAGATAGTTGACTTCAGCTCAGTAGAGACCTCCCTTCTTCTGCTGAGCCTGTCCTTTTAGTGGACACCTGAGTGCTAAATGTCCCTTCTCTCCACAATAAAAACAGAGCTTGAATCTTCTCCAACGATCTTTCTCCTCAGGGGTAATCTTGGTTCTGCCCAATTGCATGGGCTCACAATTATCATTTTCCTCAGTGAGAGGTGACCGACTCCTTCTCTCATACCGGTGTGCAGAAACCTGAGTTAATGATGAGCGACCCTTCTCAAGGCGCTTTTCCTTCCTTCTCTCTGCCAGCCGAATATCAATGCGAGCAGCCAAATCCTCGAGTTGTTTCAGGGAAGAAGGATAATCACAGGTCGGTAGCTCATCCTTGATGTCTTCGTTTAATCCTTTCATGAATGCATCCATTTGTGCTGCCTCATTCCAACAGCTCTCTGCAGCCAACAAATGAAAGTCAATTATATAGGTCGAGACAGGTTGATCACCCTGTTTGAGGGACAATAATCCTCTTGCAGCCTCACGACTTGGAATGACCGGGTCAAAAACTCGAATGAGTTCCTTGGAAAAAGTTTCATAAAGATCACAAGATGCAGACCTGTTATGCCACTCAGCAGTTCCCTACTGTTTTGCCTTTCCTGCCAGCAGAGATATAACTAACGCCACCTTGGAACGTTCAGTGGGAAAGGATGACGGCTGAAGCTCAAAATGAATTTCACACTGAGTTAGAAAAGCTCGACATTGGTCTGAGTCTCCCCTGAACATTTCAGGCAGAGAGAGGCGTGGCCCCCTTACCTCTGCTGTTTTCCGTGTTACTTGGGCGTGGTTTCTTTGTGACGGTGGCGGCTCGGAGACAATATTGCCAGAACGTAATGTGGAAATTATTTCCTCCATGCCGGAACCCAACCAGGAAAGAGTCTCATCAACGTGGGTACGCCACTGTTGTGCTGGCGATGGGTCCATTTTTGGCCAGATTTTTCTGCCATGAATTAGAAAAAGGCAGACCCAAGATTCAGCCAGACACAGTACTGAAAGTTTAAAAGGTTTATTCAGCCACAGGAAAACGTCACACAGGTAACACTCCTCACAGCTTCTAGGAATCACTGAGGCAAAAAGAGGGATTAGTGACTTGTAGTCTCTCCAGATTTTGCAGGGATCAGAAAAGCCACTAACCTGCTTTTGTCTTGCGTGGAACTTGAAGCCCAGAGGGGAAACCTCAATGGGCGGCAGGCGGTGATCTCCACAGCACAGGTAAGAAGTGACTCCAGGCTGAATAATCCGAGGGCTAGGCTGGCTCAATAATACATAGACAGAAACAGGGTCAACGATCAGAACAAGAGGCGTCAGGCAAGGGGCAGGCAGAGGCATAAACCAGATGCAGGAAACAAGGTCGACAACCAAAATCCAAATAGTCCGACAGGGAGCAGGCAGAGGCATAAATCCAAAAGGCAAGGCAAGGTCAAGAACAATGATCAGACAGGAAGGAACGCTGGATATCTACTCACACGATGGCTTTCAAAAATCTGGCACCGTCTGCTTGTCAAAGTCAGTATATATCAGGGAAGACACAGGTGCTTGGCATTCCACAGATTGCACTATACTGCAGCAGCCACCAGGTGCATCTAATTTGCTGATTGCAGCCAGGAAGACAGGGTAGAGCAGACGTGCCAGAATCATAACACCAGGTTCTGCTTCAGCCCAACTTATTTATACAGATGGGTTCAGATTTTCCTCAAATACCCTGTGATATACAGTAGAATTCACGTTTTATTCTTTGATGGAGAGCTGGTCAGGTCCTGCTGCAAAATAGCCCCCTGTCTCATATGGTCGCATGTTCTGGGTTCCAATGTCCAAATATTTCCATTTTAGACAATTGAAAAGTAATCAGGACTTATTCTAGAAGTCCTGTTTCATTGTCTACGTTCTCTGTGGTGAACTTTAATCTGGGCTTCATGTTTGCAAAGGTTCCTCTTTGCACACCAATGAAACATCAACTTGTGGAATCTCTTTCAAGTGTTACAGGCATGCACATGTAATGTATACCAACAGTAGCAAGATCCTCCTTTATGTCCATTATTCAATTTTAAGGTATTTGGAGACTGCTTTTAGAAACTTGCAGTCTGTTTTCAAGGTCAAAGTGCTTGGGCAACCAGTTATGGGAATGGCTGTATTCTTTTAAGAGTTCCTAAAATCACTTTCAAGACTTATGAACGTCTACACAATGAAAACCTCAGATAAGGTCTTTCAATTTTGCCATCCGTCTTAAATAGGCCAAATTCCTTTAAACTGCTGAGTAACAATGTTCCAAACATGTGCACATGATGTGAATTGTCTGTGTGTAATTTCAGCCATTTAAGAGGGAATAACTGTAGGGGTTTTCTGCTCTATTCCTCACACAAAAAATGCATTGTTTTATTACATCAGTTTTTATTGTTTAATTATATTACACAGATATTTTAAGTATTATAACATTGATGATAACATACACATATCAACATTTGTGAGAAATGCATACAGGCTGTTGTGTTTTTTTTTTTCTTAAACCCCACATCAGTAAGCAGACTAGGGGTATTGTGGTTTTACCTCTCCTGGTTTGGATACATACCATTTAGACCTTGGCATTTAAGGACTACCACTCTACTCTCTGATCCACAAACACACACTTTAGCTTTACTTTTGTAGGAATAACATCAAAGGTGTGTTCATGTCACAGTTAATTATATTATGTCCTCTTAGGGGAGCTGGTGACATAGTTTAAGCACCTGCTCTTCATGCTGCCACCCTGCAGCAGCTTCATGCAGCTACTATCAGACCCTGCCTCTAATTGGTACCAGCTTCAATTACCTGTTGTATCCTGATGTTTGTTTCTCACTTATGTCTCCTTGTCAATGAGCAGTCCTCAGGCACGACTGTGATGGTGGATATTGCAGTGATGGGAGAGGCCCACGGACTGATCACAGACCTTTTGGCTGACCCTTCTTTGCCGTCCCACACCTGCGCATCACTGCGGGCCGTCAGCAGCCTCCTAACCACCCAGCTAACCTTCCAGCCATTACACAGACCGCGACCCGCCCCCCTGCTCAACCCCAGCGATGCCTACACCTGCTCTGACTCAGAGGAAGGGCCCGAGAAAGGAGAGAAGACATCCATACAAAAGGTGGGAGAATCTGTAAAGATTAATCATCCTCATATTAGACTTCACTGGCAAGAACAGCAGTGCCCTGAAGCCATGATGAAAGCAAACACAATTTATCTGACTATGGAAAGGTCAAGACTGTTAATCAAGAGTACTCCAAACTGTTTTGTTTGCAAACAGCTGAAATAATCCAAAGATGGCAATGTGGTCCACCTCATTAATGTCAAACATACCATGATACACTCCCCACACATGTTAATCTTTTAGTCCAACTCTCAACTGATGGGGTTCTTGCTCTCTGAGCTTCTAACATCAAATGAAAAGACTGTATTTCTTAAACCGTTGAGTGAAGAAAAAATAGTGTGTCTACTGCTCGGAGCAGCGTTCTCCCTTTCATTGCCACAGCTGTGTCAACAAGACAGATGTGCCGAGCCAGACAGTGTGTTTTAGTGAGTGTATGTGAAGGGAGTAGCGCAAGGGAGGCAACACGCAGCTGGATGCATTTCTCAGAAGCTTTTGAAGAGGGATGGGTATGTGTCAACAGAACTTAACTCCCACTGCAATTATGCATCTGACTCCTTATCTGGCGAAAGATACCCTCTTTGGCTGTCTTTGAGGCTGGGTTGTGGGTGGTGTTTGACTTGACGCCAGGCACGTTCAGTTCTGACAGATGTCATTTTATGTCTTCCGGATTGTGTAAAAGAAGCAAAGTCAAACTGCACCTGGAAAGACATTTCTTCTCATAAATGTCCAGCAATAAAAACTAGGGGAAAAAATGACGCGAGGAGGGAAGGGAGTTTGCGAAGAATTTAATTTAATTTTTTCTTTGGTTTGTTTGACATTCAATTGTAACACAAGTTAATGCCTTTTACACTTGCTTTCAAACTCCTTTTCTCTTTCTATCTGCTACATAAAAGCAACAAAAGTAAAAAAAGCAAAGAGTGGATTAGAAATTCAAAAATAACCTGAAGAATAATGTACCTGAGAATTCTTGATATTTTTTTAATTTTATTACTGTTTACTTTACAGTTGCAGAGATGAGTCCATTTATAGATCCACCGTCAGCAGGCATCAGATTGTATGGTGTTGTTTTGCTGCACTTTTGCCTGATGGCAATTTGTGTGTGCATCTGTGCTCTGTATGTCTACAAAAACATAAAACCATCATTTCCTTTTAAAATTGGGATAAAGTAGATTATTCTGTAATGGGTATCTTGCCACTCCTTCAAGGAACAGTGGCTTCCAAAATTATGTATAACCTTTAAACATTTTCGCAATTTCTTATTTTTGCAAAATACAAACGTCGATGCATTTTAAAGAGACAAAAACAAAGTGGCGCAGAATTGTAAAGAGAAGGAAAACAATGAATGGTTTTCAAAATCGTGTACAAGTAAAAGCAAAAAAAAAATAGCCTTTCATGTATATACAGCTCCCCTGACTCAACACTTTGTAGAACCCCATTTTCTTTGGAGATTTGTCTCAACCAACTTCACTCATGTATAGACTGACTTTTTTACCCTTTCTTCTAGCTGAAGTTCCGATTGCTACCGGCCATCTGTGATCAGCAATTTTCAAGTCTTGCCACAGATTCTCAATCAGATTTAGGTCTGAGACTGGGCCAGTGTAACACATGAATAAACAATGATCTATGCCATTGAGTTGTAGCTTTTTAAATATATGTTTTGGGATATAAAGTCTAGAAATGGAGGACCTCCATCCTACTCTCAATCTTGCAGTCTCAGAATGTTTCTTCCTTGTCTCATAGCTTTCCTGTCCTAGCTGAACAAAAGTAACCCCATAGCATGAAGCTAACCATCACCATGTTTCACCTTGAAGATGTTTTCCTTAGGGTTATGTGCAGTGTTAACTTTCTGCTGTTCATAACATTTTGTATTAATCCCCAAAAGTAAAATTATGGTTCCCTCTGACCTGAGCATCTTCTGCATGTATGCAGTGGCGCCTACAGGGCTTGTGGCAATCTGTACAAGGGATTACAAATGGATTCCTTTCAGCAGGTTTCTTCTTGGTGGCCTTTCATAAAGGTCAGATTTGTGAAGTGCACTAAGAAACTGTAGCTCCTTCAGAGTTACCATGGGCTCCTTGTCAATATCAGTTTAGGTGGACAGCCTTATCTTGGTAGGTTCACAGTTGTGACATACGTTTGTAATTTTTGATAAATGATTGAGCAGTGCCCTGTGATGGACTGGCGACCTGTCCAGGGTGTACCCTGCCTCTCGCCCATAGACTGCTGGAGATAGGCACCAACTTCCCCGCGACCCACTATGGAATAAGCGGTAGAAAATGACTAACTGACTGACTGATTGAGCAGTGCTCTGTGAGATGTTCAACGGTTCAAAACACTTCTTTAAACATCTCCCCAACTGTATCCCTGATGTGTCTGGTTTGTTCCTTGGGGATAGTACTGATACTGTGAATGGACTCATTCAGAATTTAGAGGTGATATTTACTAGGCCACCCTGCAGAAGAGTAAGTGTAGAGCCAGCCATGTTTGGTGGTGTTCCGCCAAACTGCTGCAGCACAGCGCCAAAACAGATGAAGGCCTCACAAGGGCACACACCTCTTTAAATCTGAGGAAACAGCAAGACTATCATGAAAAAGAGACAGAGAGAATGAGGAGCAGACTGACACAGTCTATATGATGAAATTAAACAATGTGTAATGCAATACTGACATTTTATTTAATAATGAACCTCCGGGAGATTTACTGCGACAGCCGTCTGTAAATATTTCCCTGTTCCTTCTTGACCACAGTTTCTATGTTCTTTGGATGTGGGGAATTTTATTATATGTTTTTTTAACTTTGGATTCGTATTTCACCATGATTCCAATGGCAAAATTACTTCTAGCTTATCACCTGCTCCATTTGCTCCACCTGCTCCATTTAGATGATATAGTCAGTGTTAATTTTTCCTTACACTTGTCCTGGGAGCACTTTTAGAACTTTTTTCAAAATACAAATTCCATTCCAGTCAGGTTTTAGCTGTTCTTTCAGTCATCCCATGCTCCAGCTTACATGTATAAAGTTAACTTGTGGGTTTTACGTTGGATTTGCGTTGTTAAATGTACCTGTAAATGTTGTCCTGTGTGTGTATTTGTGTGCAGCGTCTCAGGCGGAGTTTCCACCCTGGCCTTCTAAGGAGGATTTCTTCCACATGGACGACAACCACCTCTGCCACAGGACTGCCCACCATTGAGCCTGGACCTGTTCGAAGGGACCGCAGCTCCAGCATCAAACCATACCATGAAACACTCACATGCAGGTATCTAAAACAAAACAGAAAGCTCATACTGCTGTTTTTTTCTGTTTTCATGAATCTGATACACCTGCCATAATATTTTGTGTCTGCCTTAGTGCTCAATGCCATTTCAAAGTATGCTGCTTTGAGTAAATAATGCTTAAGCATTTTTTAGTATAGTTAATTTGATCTCCAGCTAAGTCAGGTTCATCCAGATTTCTTCAACATGTTGAAACATTATGTGGCATCAGCTTTGCCGCTCGGAGACTGCAATCACCACTGCTAATAAATTTAACCAAGCACCACTCAAGTGTCACAGCAATAATTTCACTTTGGTTGATGTATTCTGTCTTTACTCTGGAACCTTGTTTCTTTTTTATTCCACATTCAGATTTATGTACTGGTTCCCATGCAACACCTGCTTTTAAGTAAGAAAAAAAAAAGGTTATCAAATAACGATTTGATTTAATAAATGAAAAAGCAATCCAAACCAACCTGGCCCTAAGTGAAAGCAATTGCAAATTAGTTTTCAAGCATAAACAGCCCTTGTAAGATCATATTACAGAACCTCAATCAGATTTAAGTCCAGAGTTTCACTTGACCAAAGCTTAATTTTGCTTTTTGACCCCTTCAGAGGTGGACTTGCTGGTCTGCTTTGTCTTACTGCATAACCCAAACATGCTTGAGCTTAAGGTCACAAACTGACGGCCAGACATCCTCCTTCAAGATTTTCTGAGCGGGAGCAGAATTCTGGGCTTAATCAATTAGTTCAAATTGTTAAACAGTACAACAGCTACAGACCATCAGACTATCACCACCGTGTTTAAAAGTCAGTATGAAGTTTTTTGTTATTTATGTGCTACTTTTATACCAGATGTAACAGGATGCGTGGCTTCCAAAACATTTTACTTTTGTCTCGCCAGTCCAGAGAATATTTTTCTCAAAGGTCAAAGATGTTATTAAAATATAAGATGGACCTTGTAGTCCCTTGTAGTCCCTTTTGGTCAGTAGAGAGTATTGTCTTACAACTCTCTATAAATGCCATTTTTTCCCAGCTTTAAGTCGGACTGTAAAAAGTCACAGAGGTTCTCCAGAAAAATCTTGTTACTTGTAGATCTGTTTCTCCTGGATTTTTCCTGATGTTTGAAACCCATGTCCATTCAGTTTATCTACCAATCCCAGCTGCTGTTTTGTGTTGGTAATGTGTTTAAAATAGACATGAATCTATAATATTCATTCCTAGTTCTTTAAAAATTATTGACAGAAAAACGATCTCAATCTAGAGTCAGTCATGATCATTCTTTGGTATTTTGTGGGCCAAATTGAAAGACTGTCACGATCCACTGGTCCTATGTTTTAGTTTTTATCTGTATTCATTTTGGTCATTTTATGTTAAACGCTTTTCTGTTTATTTGTTGTTGTTTTACCTCCTGGTTTACTTTAGTGTTTGTGTACATTTTTGTATTACTATTCTGTTAGATATACTTCCTGGTGTGTTTCTCTGCTCTCATTCTGCTCATTAATCTTCTCTCCCTCAGTTCCTCAGCCTTCATTGGTCTCAGCTGTTTCTCAAATTTACCTAATTACCCTCACCTGCTTGCCCTGCCTTTCTCTTTACTCTCTCCCTGTATAAATGCTGTTTGGTTGTTATTGTTCTTTACTGGATTTTACTCTTTGCCGCCTTTCCCCCATTTGCCACTCTGTTCTATGCCATATGCTACGTGTCATTGTCTGGTTGTGTGCCTATGCTCCGTCTCGTAGTCTCCCTGTAAGTTCCTTTAATCATTAAAATCTTTAATCACTCCTGCTACGTTCTGCATTTTGCTTCTTCCTCTACCTCCATTATGACAACTTTAGGTGCATATTAATATGGACATATTTAATTATAAATGCATTTTGTTTATTTGCACAAAAGGAACCAGTAAAAGAAATCTACAAAAGGGTTAATCTACAAAGATGTTGCAGTATGTCCTACTGTGTCTGCCAGACAATAGCTACCACAGTTTGATTCATGTTTATAAAGGTTATTAGGTTTATCCAGCAGGGTGGCCACATTTATATCAAAGGAAATCAGTGTTAGTGAACAATGATGGCACAGCAGTCTGGAAAAAAGATGTGTATGCAGTTAAAGCCAGAATGGAAATATGCCCCACAGGCAAACGCATTAACCTGAATAACCAAGATGCACATCAACTGTGAGCGCATTAATGCTGAAGACAGCATGGGACTCGGGTTACGCAGGACTATAATGGTTCAGGATGCAAGCGATATAATGGACAGGGGTTCTGTTTATGTAGGAGTTTTGGCCATTTTTGTACAATTTTAGCAAGTTGTAATATGCATCAGAAAAAAGCTGGGGGTTAAATGAGTGCTCACATTAAATTGTTTAAATTTGTAGCTGCATCTTGCTTTGCATCACATTGATTCTTTGTCAAATGAATGCAGGTCTACATTAAATATGGGAATATTGAATACTATTAAAGAGCAATTTGCTATACAAAATAATCCACATTGCATGTCTTACTTTCTATTTACTTATGTTTGAACTATGCCTAAAAAGAAGATGCTGGAATGCCAAGGTGTCACAAAATGGAGTTTCATAAAGACCATTTTCAGCAATGTATGTTTCTAAGTGACAGAATATGATTGGTTGTGCATTGAATAGGCAGATCCTTCATAAGGGACATAACTGGACTCTTGTTTTTTAATATTAATAAAGCTGTAAAAAGATATATATTCTTTGTTTTTCATTCAAAGCATCTTGTTCAGTTTCTCCCTTATCACGTTTTTGTCACACACCCAAAGTCTTCCAACATAGATCTACTTTTGTCAACAAATATGGTCACATGTGCTATAAAGTAGCATTGTATTTTTTTGTGTTGTGCTGAGCAAGTAGGACAGTTTTTACATCATGCTTCTGTGTCTGATTTTCAAATGCTACATGGGAACTTTTGTTGAATAGCTAATCTGAATCTACACCTCAATTATTAATGCGCAGAAGAACTCCAGTAAGACACGTCTGATGTCTGCCTCAAAGAGGAAGAGAAAAGCCTGCTGGGATCCAAACAATGTGGCTCCAGCTGATAATAACCTATATATTGTAATAGTCTGCAAGAGTCTGCATGCATGTGTCAAGTTACACTCCTGTGTGTTTTGGAATTACAGTTTAAAACCTTCAAATTTGCCAAAAAAACGTTAGCACTGCACACTTACTGTGAGTCTTCTAAGAAGATTTGAATCAGCCCATGCACCTTCTGCTCCAATCACCAAACCTTTAGATGTAAACTAATTTACGGCTGGTGACACTTTTCTATTGTTAAAACCTGGAGTAGTACATGTTAAATGAGGCGTGACTCTGACACTGCATGGCCTAGTTTAGAAACAAATTTTGGGTGGATAAATGTTAAGAAAGAAAATATCTTTAACTAGGCCTTTTCTTTTGGATGTGGAAATTACAAGGAAATACCTTCCTCGGGGCATGCTGATTTGGCTGTATAAGGAGAGGAAAAATAAAAGAGGGCAACATTTTACAGTAATAAATGCAGATGATACATTAAGTTTGGTGAAACTTACTCAACATAATGAATATCTTAAAATAATTCATCCATGCTGATGCTGGCCAGTCTGTAGCTGTTTGTTCTACAATAGTTTTTCTGTGGAAATAGTTCTTTCATTAAGTTAGGAAATGATTACTGCCTTGTTCTAACACTGAATTGTTCATTTAAAAGCATGGCTGTTTTTCTCTAATTACCTATAAACCATTTTGTTTTACTAAACAGACCAATTAACCTTGAGGACAAAGCCCTGGTAGGTCATGATGGACTAACCTTTTAGTTTTATCGACTAATCATGTGGTTTTCATTATATGAGCTCAAATAAGCCCATTTGAAGGTCTGCAAACATATTTTGGGATCTACTGGAAAGTTCTGCTTGCTTAAATAAATCACACTTCACACTGCGGCAGGCTTTGAATAAGAATTTCTTTGAATAAGAAACGTACATGTGGTGATACAAGAGGAATCAGAGCTGTTTGGCAGGTTGGGCAACTGAGGGTTTTATGTTTGTGTCTCATTTGGGGGAAAAAACCCTTTTACTTCTAAGAAAAGAGGTTCAATGTGGTAACTGAAAACATGTTTTTATGTTACAGACTGTTATATTTTGGTAATATTACCCAACTTTTTTAGATCATAAGGGCGGTAGAGTGGTGTTTATGCCAAAAAGAGACTACTGCTGAGTAGTTTTCACATACTGAGATTGGTAGTAATCATTCGACTGTTCACTGCTGCCATGCCGGGCACATAAAACATTATTTTGGCTGAGATTGCCTTTTTTTATGAGCCCATTGCTTTATACTCTGTTCTGTGTCTGTGTTTTAAATTTCTTTGAATGCCTCATTTTTTTTAGGATACTAAAAGTTCCAAATGGGAACATGCCAGTTCAATCATAACTTATTTTGTTCATCTTAGTGGGTTAATCAATCAAATTATCACTCTTCATTTATGGGGCACTTTTCGTACAGTCAGTTCAAGACAAAGTAGTTTACACAAGACAGAAGCAAGGAAGGAATGTGGAAGGGAAAATAGAGAAATGTAACAGAGGTGACATTAACATTGATGAGGTGGAGGAAACAACAGAGGAAAACAAAAAGAAAAAGTATAAATTCTTAAATCCTGAAATAACAGTGATTAAACCAAGAACCAAGAATAATGCAAAGAAGTATTCATTACAACATGTAATTCCATTAACTGAAACAAAGGTTTAGCAATCACTGCAATATCAAAAGAATGAGTAGCAAAAAATGTTTTAATATCAATTTAAAATCATACTAAAAGTTCAATAAAACTACAAATGGCATGTACTTAAATTTAAGATTTGACAGTTTTTCCTGAAAGTATGTGAAAATCTGAACCAAAATCAAAAGTCTTAGGTTTGCTTTTAAAAATGTCAGTGGTCTCTACTGCCCTTAGGTCTTCAGGAGGGCTGTTACCCAGGAAAGGGCCATGATGAAGCCTAGATGGTTTGTATATTGATAATAAATCTGAGAAATATGTGGGACTATTATTATTATAAAGTCATTAAAGGAGTTCTAAAAATCTATTCAAAGATGTATAGATGTAAATTAAAGAAACTTTAGAATGTGAACTCTCTTCATCAGCATTTGGTCTGGACCTTTAGGACATTCTAACACAATAGAATGTTCCAGTCACAGTAATATACTTTAAACAAAACTATTCCATTGTAGCTTATGCTGTATCTTTAGGGTCATTTTCCTGCTGGAAGGTGAGCCTTTTTCCCAGGCCTGAGTCGTTTCTAGCCTTTAACAGGTTTTCTTCCAGGAATGCCTTGTTTTTAGTTCTATTCACCTTCTTATCAGCTCTGACCAGCTCCCCTGACCCTTTGTCATCAGTCACTGTATGGATGCACAATTTTGGGCATTTGGGCAAAAAGGTATTTTTTGCTCTGATCGGACAACTAATAGCTGCTCTCTCAATAGATATTCTCACCAGCACTGTGGATCTCTGCACCTCCTACAGCGTTACCATGGCCTCTTGGCTATCAACTAAAGTAAACTGGTCTTCCATTTAGGAGGAAAGTCATGTCTTGTGAAAAAAAGTGAAAACAGAACAAGGGAAGCTAATACTTTTGCCATGGACATTAAGCAAATAATACACAATATATCTGTCTTAGCATTTGTCAAAATAAAAGAAATGAATGTAAAACCAACAGATGTTTCTTTTAAATCTAGACATCTCCATAACTTACTATAGAACACTGAAACGATGGCTACAAAAGCTGTGGTTTTGGGGACAATACTGGGTTGCAAAAACAGGCAGGGTAGATTTAGGACAATGTAAAAGAATTTGAATTCAATGTAAAAATTAATTAAAGTACTTTGTCAGAATTATAGCTAGGGATACACACAACGATCATAAAAAGATAAAGACAGTAACAGTAGTTGCTGAGGACATTCCCAAATATTCCTTGTTTAAGTGACATACTGCCAATGTTTACATGCGTCATGGCGGCAAGTCTATGCCAGTTTTATTTTATGGGTTAGAAATAGAAAAATCTTAAAGCCATACATTCATTCATTGTCTATACTCGCTTATCATTGAAGATTGCTGGTACCTTCTTGTCACTCACTCACTCACTCACTCACTCACTCACTCACTCACTCACTCACTCACTCACTCACTCACTCACTCACTCACTCACTCACTCACTCCACCATAACAGAATCAAACCCAGGACCTTCTTGTTGCTAGGCAACAGTCATAACAACTCCTCCAAATGTTCAGGAATCATTTCTCTAAAATATAGTTTGCTCACTTTTGTGGTGTTTGTTTTTGTGGTTTTTTTTGTTGTTGTTTTTGTTTTACAATTTATTTGAAGATTTCTCTTCACCCTGTCAGTGAGTAAATGGCCTCCAACATTTGGAATTGGTAGAATGAAAATATAACTTGTGCGCCAACAGATTGTACATGTAGTGTTATTATTTTGATATCTTTTTCCAGCAACTTTAAAGTCTGAGGTTATCATAATTCTTTGCATTTATGGCTGGTAAAAAAATTACTGAGACAAAATAACATTGTTAACACAGCCTCAATTTTAGCTTGTCTCTATTGCACCACTAACATCTTCTGGAGGGATCTATGGGCTTTGGTTCTACAACATTTCATTTACTGCGCTGTTTTCCACACTCCCCCTTTTCTCAGTGTTTTCAGCCCTCCAAAGAACTGTTTGGGCTGCATCTGTCAGTGACTTGTTTGGTGCTGTTTGCGCACTGACAGCGTGATACTTGAGCAAGATCTGTAAATGTAAGCACACCGAGCACACTCTGTACACAAAGCCCTGTCCCTTGGAAACAAACAGTCACTCAGCCCAGCAGAGGGCCTCAGCTATACCCACTTATGGTGGTGAGAGTGTAAACAAACACCTGGGCTTTTCCCCAGTCACCTCAACCAGCACACCAGCGCACACACATGTGCCTGGACACACTGCCGCAGCTGCTACTTCTGGCGCAGGTTATGGAGAAGCATTTCAAGTGTACCGAGAGCTTTTTGGTTTAGTTTACTGAAGTCTCTTGTCAGTTGTACTTTAGTTGAATTTCAGCCTTCTGGATCTTCTTCAGGTGCCCAAACTAAAAACAGAGGACTTGGTATAAAAATAAACTACAGTTAAACATGTCAATGCCTGCTAAAAACAACAACATCCCCTGATTTCTGATTCGGCAACCTGAAAACACACAAATTCTCCAGCTAAACCTTAACAAGACAATGTTTTTTTGTCATTCATGTACAGCCATTTTGTCTTTTTTGCTTTACAGTTTGTCTGGCCAAGAAATTTGTAATATACAGTATAAATCTCTTTAGACATCAAACAAAGCAAATAAATAATCTGTCCTCATGTGTCCTCAGAGAGAAAGTTAGAAAACATGGACGAGGAGAACACAAGAAGTGGAGGTTTGGAAGAAAATGAACACATGGTTTCAATTCCCCCATTTTCTACTCCTCATCAAATCTGTGCAATCTTAATTAGGACATTAAGCATCTCTTTCCCTGCACACTTTTTTCCATCATGTCAGCCTTTAGTGACGTTCAGGAACAACACCAACTTCAAAGCTGCAGTGTTAGCTTGTTATCGGACAGTCCTTGTTAAAAAGGGAGCAACTGATACCTTCCATTTGCCTCAGTCTGGGCAGCTGTGCTGTTATCTTCTTCACGTCATCTAGCTCAAGAATAGGTAGATTACTGGAAGCAGAAATAATGGCTGCTGTGTTTATTGTGGCTTGGACAATGTCCGTTTGGGCTCTGAACCAAAGATAATCTGTCAACCTGCTGCGAGGAAGGCAGTCTGAAATCTGGGAGTAAAATGCAACAGAAGACAGAGCAAACAGAGGCCAGCTGGAGTTTACAATTGGAGTCTGCTGCCAAAACAGCAATTTTATGTCTAAAAAATTCCAAATAGAGAAAATAACAAATGAATGAATAGTTTAGTTAGTAATAGAAAATAATAAAGCTCTAAAATGTCTCTATCTCATTTACAGTTGAATCCAGATATGTACTTACACTGTAAAAAAGAAACACAACCTTTTTTTCACTGCCTGGCTCGGACAATGTTCCTACTAAACCTTTCCTGTTTTAGGCCAATTAGGATTGTCATTTTTTATTATTTCCTTTTGCTGAATGCCAGAATAATCAGAGACAGATTTTTGCTTATACATTTGTACTATTCTCTTTAATTGGGGCGAGGAAGACAACGTTAATGATGTGAGGAAACAAACGGATCAATATTCTATTTTTGCTACTTTTATTTTGAGTGGTAAATGTTTGACTTTACTGAGAGCATCAAGTCATTTCAAGTAAAGACGATCAAGTCCAAGTCAATTCACAAGTCACCAGTATTCTGACTTCAAGTCAGACTTGGTTTTTAAGTCCACACCTCTGTGACTTTGTAAGCGTCTAATGAGCTAGTTCACAAAGAATTATTTTAAGGCAACACCTCATTGCTTCCTTTTATGGTTTCAAATAAAAGCAAAAATAAATCAGTCATGATATCAGGAGGAGAATTGTTAATGTCTGGTTCATTTTAGGGTACTATTACCGGATGCCTACAGGTACTGTGTTTATCTATTCAAACAACTATATGCAAGTGTTAACAGCATGGGAATTTCCAGCCATGATAATGTTCAGAAACGGATGGGTTCTGCATCAAAGAGATGTTCTGTTCTGGCACAAAATGTGCAAAGCTATAACTGATCAAAACCAAAAGCTACTGTGGAAGTGCTCACTGATGCTGGTAAGAAAGTAACATTATCTACAGTGAAATGACCCATGTACCAACATAGGCTGAAAAACCACTCAGTAACCAAGAAGCCATTACATCAAAAAGTCAGATTGTAGGTTATAGATGCACTCAGTGACAACAATCTTATTTTTTTGGAGATATGTACTCTGTCTGATAAAACTAAAATTTGAGTGTTTGGCCATAATGACCATAGCTATATGTGGAGGAAAAAACAGGACGCTTGCAAGTCTGAGAACAACATCCGAGCTGTTAAGTACAGGGGTGGTAGCATCATGTTGTGGGATGCAGGAGAGACAGTTCAAAAAAATAGATGGCCTATTGTGCAAGAATATCATATATATTGATGGAACATCTGAAAACAGGATCAAGAAAGTTAACACTTGGGCACAAATTGGGCACAAACCTATTCCTGATCAAAACCAAAATTCCCTGTGAAAATGCTTACTGATGCTGGTAAGAAAAAGTCAACTTCCTTGTTTCTACTCACAAACTTGGCCCTTAAAGTTGATACTGATTCTGACAAAGACTCTAAGCATACCATCAAATTGGTTATAAAGTGGCTTAAGAAGGAACAGGGCAATGTTTCGGAGTGGTTTCACTAACATTAAAAATGTGTGGGCCAAGCTGAAGAGGTGTGTGTGAAAAGGCAGCCTACAAATCTGACTTACATTGAATTACAGTCCTGGCATTTAACTAATAGAAATTAATTTGGTATCATAACTGATGTAAAAAAGTAATTGTTTAATTTTATTTAATGTTAGACAGTGAAAGAAATGTTTTGTGTCACTTTATAGAGTGTATATTAATTTACAGGTGAATGTCTACTTGTAGAGAGTGTGCTTAGAAGCTTTCAGTATAAATATCCCGGTCAGCATTTCCCCGCACTCTAATTTAGGAACCAACACTTTCCTTCATACATTTACATTCTTCCCATAGAAATAAGGCACAACACATTATTATCCAGTAGATAAATGTTATTTCTAGCAGACGGATTTCAGCTTATGCATACTTGAATGTGTATTATGTTTTTTTAATGTATGCAGACGTCCCACTGAGACAGTTAAATTACTGTAACTACAGTGCTAACCACTGCAACTGCTCTACTTTTTCAGTGATAAAGGGGAATGAACTGACACTTGACTGACAGACTGTGCGAGTGAAAACAACTAGCCTCCTTATTTACATTTTGTGCTGGAGGTTCAGTGTCAGTACTCAAGGTTATAGTACTGCATGAGCAGAACAGCAAAAGTGTCTGACAATTCTTCATCTTTCATTAAAGCTAAACCTTTTAGGCCAAACACTCTGCTCCCTTGACAATAATGTTCTAACTGTTCACCCGCAAAACTATTTTATATTCCACACCTGCTAAGCATTAGACACAGTGGTCCAACCTGGCCACGCAAACACAACAGTACACTCTTTGTTAGGGGCTCAGGACCATTATAGTGGGTGGGTATGGCCCAAAAGTGTTCCAGAAACACTTTATCAGAAGGAGATAGACACACTGCAGGCCTTTGTGCTCCCTGTGACACAACATGTTAACGGCAGGAATTTCCTGCGCTTGGGAGGAAGGTTTTACAACATTTAGGGTGAGGTATTTTAATTGAAACCACCTACAGCCTGACAGTGGCCTCAGCAGAGACACAAGGAAAAACTATTGAGAGCAGCTCGGGAAGCTCCCCGTGGTGTCAAACAGCTCAACGTCCCTCTTCTGAAACACACGACACTCGATTGATTTTAATTTATAGTTGAGTCAACGATTGTGACGGTTTTCATCTGTCTTTAAGTTCATGTCTTGCAGTAGTTTGTTCATGTGGCTGATGCTGCTCTGCCATAAATCACTAATAGGGTGGGCTTGTTTGCTAATGAGTCATTCATGACACAGCCAGCACTGGCAACTGCTTCAGATTTGTTTTGTTGTTTATTCTCATGTTAATGACTGCATTAATTACACTAATTAATGAGTATTTTCTTGCAACATCTGTAAACTTTCAGTTGGACAACAGAGTTGGAATCCCAGTTAGTTTTCCTGACAGCTTCTGCAGTCAGTTAGGAAAGCCTGTCTACTGAGTGCCATTATTTCTGCTCTTTTGACCCAACTACAGACAACCAAATGTAACACATTATCTTTTCCTACAAAAATGCACATGCTTCATTTTATCACAGCTCCGTCTTTGTTTTGTTGTTGTTTCGGTATTTCAGCATGTTCATCAAAATTTATTTTTTATGTAGTTCATTAAATCAAGTTTAACTTTTATTATTTAATTTATTCAGTGAAATTTCTAACATTCCACATTCACGGTGCATTGTAAATGTATTCATAGTCCTTGATCTTTATAATATTTGTCATCTTAAACCACAAACTTGAATTTATTTCATCAGGATTTTATGCGATAGAACAACACAAAAAATGGGCACTATTGTAAAGTAGAAGAAAAAAGATACATGGCTAAACATGTAGGGTGTGTTCAGCCCTCTTTGCTCTGATACCACTAAATTAAATCCATTCCAGTCAACTGCAACCAACCATTTGTGTGTAAATAAATCTCAGTATAAATGCAGCTGTTCTGTCCATGCCATTCTTGTTAAACACAGGTGGACAGCATTTTGAACACCAAGGAACACACCAGACATTTCAGGGATACATTTGTGGAGAATATTAAAGCAAAGTTAAGTTTTAAAATGATATCCCAAGCTTTGAAAAGCTCACTAAAATTGAGACAACTGCAAACATTCCTGTCCACATAAACTGACAGGCTGGACAATGACCTCAAACATTAATCAGAGAAACAAGCAAGTGGCCAATGGTACCTCTGGAGGAGCTGCAGAGATCCACAGCTCAGGTGGGAGAATATGTAAATACAACAACTATTTGGTGTGCACCCCACAACAATCTGGCCTTTATGGAGGAGTGGCAAGACAAATGCAATTGCTGACAGAATGCAATAAGAGATTCTTGCAGCATGCCACAAAACATTTAGAGGACTCTGCAAACATGTAAAAGAAAATGCTTTGGTTAGATGGGAAAAAAACAAATAAGCATTTTTGTCTGTTTGGAAAAACACGTGTATGGCAGAAAACTAACAGCAAAGAACTCTGAACACTGCAACATAGGGGAGGCTGCATCCTTCACTGGGGATGATTTTATTCAGCATGAATGAGAGAAAACAATTCAGGCTGCAAAAAACTTTAGACTTTGGCTGATGTTCACCATCCAGCAGAATGATAACCTTAAATATACAGCCAGAACTAAAATGGAAATGTTTAAATACAAGCATATCTGTAACGATGATGCAACTCAACCAGAACCCAAAACGCAGCCAGACAAGAGAATGGTTAACAAAAAGTTTTAATATAAAAAATAATAATAATAATTGGGTAGAAGAGGTTCCACTGAAGCGGTCAGACAGGAAGGACAGGAATGGAGGTTTATCAGGGAATTGAAATCCAGCCGGGGAGGAAGGGGAAGTGGACAACAGGAGGTCTTGGGGGTTCCAGGAACAAACAGGAGACAGAGAATATTTCCACCAACCAGATGCAGAAGCGGGAGACAATCCAAGGTAAAGCACTGGAGGGTTTCAGGCAGGGATAGTCCAGTAATCCAGAGACAAAGTCAGAGACAGGCAGGTTTCAGCAACGTGAGGTCAGGACTTTTCCGAACAGCAGAAGGACAAGGCAGAAATCTGTGGTCAAAAAACAGGCAGGATCAAATAACCAGAAAAAACTCTTGAAACATGAATCAAGGCTTGAAAGCTGTGACAGAGGCAACAGACGATCTCGCACTGAGCTGGTGACGAGCAGCTGATTAAATAGGAGCAGCCCAGTGCAGGTGAAGGCAATGAGTAATCAGCACAGTCAAGGTGAGCTGAAGGGCTGGAATCATGACATCACCCCCTCCTCAAGGGGCGGCCCTTGACGCCCCTCTGGGCTGGTCCGGATGTCGGCGATGAAAATTGCGGATAAGGCCCTTATCCAGGATCAGGCGAGAAGGTATCCAAGACCTCTCCTCAGGACCATAGCCCTTCCAGTCCACCAGGTATTGGATGCCACGGCCCCAACGTCGGGAACGTAGCAAGCGTTTTACAGTGAAGACAGGGGCTCCATCTATGAGTCGGGGGGGTGGAGGGGGTCTGGAAGGAGGGCAAAACCTGGATGACCTTACAGGTTTGACCTTGGAGACATGGAAAGTGGGGTGCACACGTAATGAAGAAGGTAGACTGAGACGCAGCTAGTGGGTTAATGACCTTGGCAATAGGAAAAGGACCCACAAAACGGGGTGCCAACTTGCGATTCTCTACCTTGATGGGTAAATCCTTAGTGGATAACCAGACCTTCTGACCCACCAGGTATCTTGGAGCTTGGGATCTGTGACGGTTGGCATTACGGGCATAGACAGCTGAGGTCTTGCAGAGAGATGCTCTGGCCTTTCTCCAGACTCTGAGACAACGACGTGCTGTTAAATGGGCAGCAGGAACCTGGGTAACCCCTTCCTGAACAGAGAGAATAGGCGGTTGATAGCCATAAACAACATGAAATGGTGACAGACCTGTGGCACTTGATGGCAATCCATTGATGGCGTACTCCACCCATGGTAAATTCTGTGACCAGCGACTGGGAGCATCCATGCATAGGATGCGTAATTTGGTCTCAACTTCCTGATTCATCCTTTCTGTCTGGCCGTCCGTCTGAGGATGGAAACCTGAAGAAAGGCTGACGTCAATGCCAAGAAGGGTGCAAAACTCACCCTAGAAACGGGAAATGAACTGAGGTCCTCTATCTGAAACGATGTTACGGGGAATGCCATGAAGTCTAAACACCTCTCGGGTTATTACATCAGCGAGTACAGGAGCTGAGGGTAACTTGCGGAGAGGAATGAGGTGGGTCATCTTGGAAAATCTGTCAACCACAGTGAGGAGTACAGTGTTACCATGAGAAGGAGGTAGGCCGGTGACAAAATCCATAGAGATGTGGGACCATGGTCGGTGTGGAATAGGAAGAGGCCTTAGTAGACCGGCTGGAGGGCGTCTTGAGGGCTTAACTCTGGAGCAGGTGGTACATGCTGACACAAACTCTCGCGTGTCCTTTCTGAGTGTGGGCCACCAGAAACCTGACTGGACCACTGCCAGGGTCCTAGTAATACCTGGGTGACAGAAAAGTTTAGAGCCATGACAGAACTGAAGGACTTTAGACACCATTTCCTCAGGAACATACAGAAGTCCCTTAGGACACTGAACAGGAGGTGGTTCTCTCTGATGACTCCTCTTGAGCAGGCTTTCGATACTGGTAAGAGCTAGCCTGGTCTTGGGGGAAAGGATGTAGTCGTGATCAACAGAATCAGAAGGACAGACAGAAAACTGATGAAGTCTAGAAAGTGAATCAGGCTTGATGTTCTTGCTGCCAGGTCGATAGGCTAGGGTGAAGTTAAATCTACTAAAAAATAGTGACCATCTAGCCTGGCGTGGGTTAAGTCTCTTGGCAGATTTGAGATATTCCAGGTTCTTATGGTTTGTCCACACAGTAAAAGGATGTGTGGATCCCTCAAGCCAGTGCCTCCATTCCTCTAACGCTAGTTTGATAGCCAATAGTTCTCTGTTCCCAACATCATAGTTTCTCTCGGAGGTCGAAAGCCGGCGAGAAAAAAAGCACAAGGATGTAACCTAGCATCGTCTGAAAACCTTTGCGACAGGACAGCGCCAACCCCAGTCTCCGAGGCATCAACCTCCACAACAAAAGGGTTCGATGAATCTGGAAAACGCAGAATAGGAGCTGAGGTAAAGAGACGTTTTAGTTTGTCAAAGGCCTGTTTGGCTTCTGAGGACCATTTGAACTGAGTCTTTATAGAAGTGAGTTGATAAAGAGGGGCGGCCACAGAACTATAACCCTTGATAAAACGGCGGTAAAAATTGGCAAACCCAAGAAAACGTTGAAGTTCCTTCGAACTGGATGGGTCAGGCCACTCCAGGACTGCAGCCACCTTTGAGGGGTCCATGTGAATTCTGCCAGGAGCTATGACAAAGCCCAGAAAGGATACAGATGATTGATGGAATGAACATTTCTCGGCCTTAACAAATAGTTTATTTTGGAGAAGCCTGAGAAGAATCTCACGAACATGTTTGATATGGGTAGAAAGATCCTTTGAAAAAATTAAGATGTCATCAAGGTAAACAAAAACAAATCTGTTTAGCATGTCCCTTAAAACATCATTAATCAATGCCTGGAAGACGGCTGGGGCATTGGTGAGCCCGAAAGGCATGACCAAGTATTCATAATGACCTGAAGGGGTGTTAAAAGCTGTCTTCCATTCGTCTCCTTCTCTTATGCGGACCAGATGGTAGGCATTACGCAGATCCAGTTTGGTGAAGACAGTACTACCTTGAAGGAGCTCAAAAGCAGAAGTCATGAGAGGTAGAGGGTATCTGTTCTTAACTGTAATTTCCTTTAGACCTCGATAATCGATGCATGGTCTAAGTGAACCATCCTTCTTGCCAACAAAGAAGAATCCTGCACCTGCAGGAGAAGAAGACTTTCTGATAAGTCCTGCCTTGAGGGCGTCAGAAATGTATTCCTCCATTACCTCTCTCTCAGGACCTGTAATGGAATAGATTCTGCCTCGAGGAGGGGTAGTACCAGGGAGAAGGTCAATGGCACAGTCGTACTCTCTATGGGGTGGTAGAGAAGTGGCCTTAGATATGTTAAATACCTCACACAAATCATGATAAATCTTAGGGACCTTAGACAAGTCTGGATAAACAAGGTTGATCTCACAGGGAGATGTCATGATAGGGGCTTCCCTCAAACAATTAGTAGAGCATGATGGCCCCCAAGACTGAACCTCACCAGTGAGCCAGTTGATGACTGGACTGTGTTTGATGAGCCAGGGGCGTCCCAGAATCACAGGAATCTCTGGAGACCTGGTTAGCAGAAACATGATCCTGTCGTGGTGGTTTCCTGAAATGAGTACAGAAACAGGCTTAGTGCAGCGAGTTACTTGATCAATGAGATGCCCATCAATAGTAAAAATCTCACGTGGTCTCTCTAGAAGTTCCAACTCCAGTGCAAGCTTATGAGCTAGGCTGACATCAATAAAGTTAGCATCAGCCCCAGAGTCAATGAAAACAGGTACCTCCTTATTTTCAGGAGAGTCGGGAAATCTGATGGTGCACCGATTATGGGGAGGGTTCTGAGACCTGAGGATAGGGCTCAGCAAAGACCTCCTGAACTTTACTGAGCCTGCCCTTTTAACGGACAGTTAAAGGCCCGATGATTCCTCTCTCCACAATAAAAACATAGTTGATTCCTGAATCTCCTATCCCTCTCTTCAGTGGAGAGTCTGGTCCTGCCCAGTTGCATGGGCTCCTCAGTGTTAACAGGAGGAGGAGTGAAGACTTGGGGCATAGTGCTTGAACTGACCTGGACGGTTGAGACTTGTCTTTGATAGTTAGATGATGACCTCTCCCTCTTACGTTCACGAAGGCGTTGGTCAATCCGTGTGGCCAGCCTTTCTAAGGCCTCGAGGGTCTTGGGAGGGTCACGAGTAGCAATTTCATCCTTGATATCATCTGACAGACCCTGGTAAAAAACGTCAAACAGGGCTTCATTATTCCAAAAACAACTAGACTTCAAGGCATGGAAATTGATAATGTAGTCACTAACAGGTCGAGAGCCCTGTCTGAGAGAGAACAGTCTCCTGGCAGCCTCTCTCTCAGGTCGAATAGGGTCAAAAACCCCCTTCATCTCATCAGAAAACTCTATAAATGAGTCACAGCAGTCAGCATCATTCTCCCACTCAGAAGTTCCCCAAAGCTTAGCTTTACCAGACAGTAGAGAGATTGTATAGGCCACCTTGGCCCGTTCCGAAGGAAAGGCAGTGGGCTGGAGTTCAAATAGCAGGGAACACTGGGTAGAAAAAGGTCGGCATTGTTCGGAATCCCCATTAAAATGCTCAGGGGGGGGAAGCTTAGGCTCGTTGTTTGCGTTAGCCGTCGGAGTAACAGTAGAGGGGAGTGGTTGAGCAACTGAGGAACTAGCTTGGACCTGGGTGATTTTAAGAGAAGAAAGTCCCCGTAAAAGCTCCTGGACATTTCTTTCTAGGCCAGTAATAGCCCCCTCTACTTTAGAACACCAATCGGGATTCGGCTGTGGGTTCATACTGGCGAGATTGTACTGTAACGATGATGCAACTCAACCAGAACCCAAAACGCAGCCAGACAAGAGAATGGTTAACAAAAAGTTTTAATATAAAAAATAATAATAATAATTGGGTAGAAGAGGTTCCACTGAAGCGGTCAGACAGGAAGGACAGGAATGGAGGTTTATCAGGGAATTGAAATCCAGCCGGGGAGGAAGGGGAAGTGTACAACAGGAGGTTTGAGGGTTCCAGGAACAAACAGGAGACAGAGAATATTTCCGCAGACGCGGGAGACAATCCAAGGTAAAGCACTGGAGGGTTTCAGGCAGGGATAGTCCAGTAATCCAGAGACAAAGTCAGAGACAGGCAGGTTTCAGCAACGTGAGGTCAGGACTTTTCCGAACAGCAGAAGGACAAGGCAGAAATCTGTGGTCAAAAAACAGGCAGGATCAGATAACCAGAAAAAACTCTTGAAACATGAATCAAGGCTTGAAAGCTGTGACAGAGGCAACAGACGATCTCGCACTGAGCTGGTGACGAGCAGCTGATTAAATAGGAGCAGCCCAGTGCAGGTGAAGGCAATGAGTAATCAGCACAGTCAAGGTGAGCTGAAGGGCTGGAATCATGACAATATCCTTGTGAATGACCCAGTCAAAATACACTCCTAATTCCAATTTAGACTCTGTTGCAAAACCTGAAAACGGAATTGTGTGATGGAGCTTTGACTGATTTGCAAAGACGAATGTGCAAAGCTGGTTGTGGCATACACCAAAAGACTAGCAATTACGAAAGCAGGCAACGCTGATTCTAGATAGCAGTGACTCGTGGGGTTTAAATTCAAATACATCAGTTTTAATATTTTAGTTTGAAAAAACTTTGAAAAATAATAATTATTTTCTTTCTACTTCACCCTAGTGCACTACCAAAGCTCACAAGTAGTGGTTAAATCTCTGTTGTACTGGATATAAATGTGTGATAAAACTATAGACTGAATAATGCCTTATTTGATGTATTTATATAACCCTGTTTTCTGCAGTTGTGGGAGGCCATACATCAGACTGACTCATGGGGAGGGATCTATAGACAAGGCAGACAGGATACCCCGAACAGGTAGGGGCATATTTTTCCTTTTGTATTTAGCATCTTTGCAGTATCTGGTAAAAGGAGCCGTAAACATTGTCACAACTCTCACGGAAAACCCAAGCAAATTCCTTTTGTTGTTATTTGTTTTTTTGCTGAGAAAGCTAAAGATTAATAAAAGTATTAATAAAATGTATGTCACTGAATTAATTATTTTCTTTTACTTTTATTATTTTTTCATTCGTACAAAAAAGAATCTAACATATCTGAAGTGTGCCAATTGGAGTTCTTTAAGTGATTTTAAATAAAGGGACTGCATGCTTAACCAGTATGCTGTAAAAACTGCAAAAGATGCCATTTGCCACTCACTAACTTCAATATAAACACTAACACTACCAGGAACAGTGGTCAATAGAAAATGTATTTGAGTATGGACAGTGTCTGTTTAAAGTAAATTTCCTGTTAAAAATAAATCAGTAGTAAATGCTGTGGATATATTAGATAAATCCTATGATTTTATTAAATTAACAGTTCTTCTTTACTAGACAACAGTCTAGTGTGGATATAATACAGCTCAGTTCAGTTTATTTATATAGCTCCAGTTCACCACAAGTGTTGTGAACATGAGCTATATAACATGTTATCTCAAGGTGCTTTACAAGATAATCAGGTTGAATTTATCTCCAATCACATAGTACCAAGTTAAATTTAAATCAATCCCATTCATTCAAATCCAACTGAATAATGTAGTTTAAATTCAGATTACATACACTCTCATTTAGTCCCATTTATAACAGAATACAGTCCAATCCAGCTGATTATGTAATGCCAGGTGATGAACAGGGATCTCTGTGGGGAAGGCGAGTTGATTACAATACGTCATTGATTTTGCAGCAACCCCACATATCTTTCTTTGTCTTTATTAACAGAAGACCAGGTGGTTGTGTCATCAGACTATGACAGCACCCATGAAGCCAACCATAGTGACAGCAGTGATGTAGCACACACAGAGGAGGACACAGAGGAAGGGAAAAAAGCCTCCCAGAATGTCATCCTCCATGCACTAATACCTCCCGAGGTGAGTTAAGGCATACTCATTTAGAAACATGTCTTTAATCAAAGTATAAGAAATTGTACATTGTAAGTCTGACATCAGGCAGAAACACAATATACAGTGAATATAAAAAGTCTACACACCCTGGTAAAAATGGCAGGTTTTTGTAAGAAATGAGAACATGGAGTAAAGAGTCATATGGAATAAATTATAATATGCGTTCCGATGAGCCTTATTTGTCAGATTAAGAGTACCCTTTAGAAAACATAGCCTTTAAGCAGGTATTCAAAATGCTTTTCATTAAACCCACATTTCTGCAGAAAAAAGTTTTTTAGATGTTATGTATTTTTTGTTTATCTCAAATCATCATATTTAACATAAATAAATGCTTGAAAACATCAGTCAATGTGTGATTAATCTATATATTGTGTTTCACTTAGTTAATTGAATTACTAAAATTAATTACCTTAATAGTATTATTTTAACTTATTGAATATGACTACATATGAAAATGAGTAAACTAAACTGAACTGACACTTTTGTTGAAGAACCTTCTAAATCCAATTTCAGACCAGCTTTCTGTGGTAAAAGTCTATCTGGATCCCACAGCTTACTTTTGCAATATTTGTCCACTAAGCCTCGCAAAAGTTCTCCAAATCTATTGGATTGTGAGGATATGTCTTGTCCATAGCCCTCTTCATATGATATCACAGATGTGAGCCTTCAAACCCTGTCATGTTTAGTTCTGGACTCTGGCTTGGCTATTCCAAACATTTTATTTTCTTCTGGTGATTAGTCATTCCTTTGTTTATTTTAGATGTATGTTTAGACTCACTGTGATGCTGAAAATAAAATCTCTCTTCACCTTCAGCTTTCGAGCAAACCTATAGGTTTTGGGTCAGAACTGACTGATATTTAAAACCTCTTAGGATTTCATCCACTTTGACAAAGGTCTAGTTCCATCTGAAGGAAAGCTACCCCAGAGCATGATGCAGCCACCGCCATCTTTTACGGTGGACATGGTGAACCTGCGGTTATGTGCCGTGGCCAGATGTTCCAGGTTGGTTTTATCTGACTATAAGATGTTCTTCTGCAAGATTTGGGGACATTTTTTTTTTTTTACCAGATCTATATGTTTTCCTTGGAAAAAAGACATTCTGTCCTTCAACATTACTTCTGAGTCCAAACATATGGAGAATACAGAAGACTGTTGTTACTTGCAGAAACAGTACAAACCACAAAATCCCACAGCTTCTTCCATGCTCCTGTCAGGGTCTTGGGAGCCTCCCAGAGCAGTTCATTTTAAGTCTTTTTTACAAATGATGGAGAAGACTCCAGTTATAGTAATGTAACTGTTTCAATTACTGATGGCAGCCTTTACTGTGCCATGGTAGATATAAAATGATGTGGACTTTTGCTTTTTATCCTAACTGATACTTTGTACAATGAAATCATTTTTGTGCAGTCTTATACAAATAGGTTATTTAAGCTTACTTTTTTCTTTTTCATTTTTAACAGATGTTTGTTACATGATATATGTTACATTAAAGTTGAAAAGGAATTTAAATTGTTCTCATTCTTAACATCACAAAAATTATTTTACCACGGGTGTATATACTTTTTTATATCCACTCTAAATGTGCTATTAGCTTGTATCAGGGAGCAATTTATTATTTTAAACATTTTTATTCTGTACTGTTTGTTCAGGACAAACCCGCTCTGGCACCAGAACCATTAGTAATGGAAGACTTGGAGCCTTTGATGAGTCAGTTAAACAATTGGAACTTTCCTATTTTCACCCTAATGGAGAAGACAAATGGAAAAAGTGGAAGGATCCTTAGTCAGGTGAGAACATTAAAGAACATGAAGGGTTAAGATCAGAGATGAATCACTGCAGTCCACACTTTTTATTGAGGATTTTGACAAAAGTTCTACACATTTAAAGAGTTTTAAATCACAAACACAATGTGAAATGTTTGTTAATGTGGTCCATGCAACATAGTTTACTCCTTGAGAGTTTCTAAAGCGCAATCAAAAAGAATAACATTTATTTCAATTGAAAAATAGAGGCCCATTAATAAACATGAACATGTTTATAGGATATCAGATGAAGACTAAGTCTTCTAGAGCCACGGTTGTTGTTCTCTTATGATATACGAGCAGAGATCTTCTTTCTCCAAACGAACAACTGTCAGGTGCTTCAGACTTGGCTTGGGACTTGTCATTAAAAAACAGTGTCTGGGATGCCTCTGAAGGAGTCTGCATAATGTAAAGGTCTCTGAATAAATTGTTAAAAAGAGAAAAACAATCTTCTTCTTAAGGAATCTTTGCCAAGAAATATTGTAGGAGAAGCTATGAATTTTTGACATGTGCAAATCTGGTTGGTGCACTGCAGTTCATGTATATTCCTCTTAGCAATCCACAACGGAGGAAGAGTGTAGATATATTTGACTGCTTTTGACCCATAGATTCTTAGGAGCACCAAATCACTGCAAGATAATGACCCAAAGCACATTAGCAAAACCTCACAGGGAAAAAAGAACCATTTCAGATGATTAGCTTGTAGAGAACAATAGAATAGAATAGAATAGAATAGAATGAAGCACAAACAAGCAAGAATGTAAAGTTAAAAAATCAAGACAAATAAGTATAAAGTGAAGCCATATAGTAGTTCATCACTATTTAGCTGTATTTAATATGAATGGGTGACACAATTAACAATGATGTCATTTTTTAATGAACTTCAGTTGTCTAATCTTATAAAATCGTGGTGGTTTTCACAGATGATTTTGTGTTGCAGGTATCTTATAGGCTCTTTGAGGACACCGGCCTGTTTGAAACCTTTAAGATTCCTGTTAAAGAATTCATGAACTACTTTCATGCTCTCGAGAGCGGCTACAGAGACATACCATGTAAGTTTACATGTATCTCAGCTGCTCGTGTTTTTCCTCGCACAGTTGTCTGGTCAGTTTTGTTGCAGTTGTAAAAAATAAAAGCAGCCACTAGATGGAAGTACCATACCATACACTTCATCCAGTTTTAGTCATACTACAGTGTACAGTACAGCACAATTAGCTGTCTTTATGTTGCCATGAAAACACTAAACAGCTCAACAGTGCACCCTAGTGGAGAGCATTTTAATTAGGAAAAACATGTTTTTTCCCCTGGACCAGATCACAACAGGATCCATGCCACAGATGTCCTTCATGCGGTCTGGTACCTCACCACGCAGCCTGTTCCTGGTTTACCCAGCCTTATTAACGATCATGGCTCTGCCAGTGACTCAGGTATGACCCATTGTACCAGTTTCTCAAACTGCTTCAAACTATGGGAAAAATAAGGAAATTAGCTTTTTTATTTATAAATATGTTCAATGTTTGGGAAATCTTTCCATATGCCTTCCATTTTTCCAGTGAGCCATCTCACCAATGTGAGAACAACCAACTTTAATCATGCTTCTGGCACAAGCATTTTCATGTAAAAACTATTTTGAAGTCTAGGACAGCATGAAATTGCTGTCAAATTAGGAGTTCACTGTCACCAATATTGCTATAACCTTGTATGCCTAATCAGGCCCATCCCTTTGATCTAAACATAAGTGGACTAGAATATTCTTGTGTGTATGTGTGTGTGTGTGTGTGTGTGTGTGTGTGTGTGTGTGTGTGCGGGTGTGTGTGTGTGTGTGTGTGTAAACGCTCGAGAGTGCATTACTGGCACATATAGGGGAACCTGAAGTATGTGTGTTGTGTAAATTTTGCCACCCTGACCCTGAATCTCCTCTATGTCTCTACCCTGCGGTTAGACTCTGACAGTGGAATAACACACAGTCATATGGGCTTCCTGGTTTCAAAGACCTGCACTGTGTCAGAAGATGGATATGGCTGTCTGTCTGGCCTCATACCTGCTCTGGAGCTGATGGCACTTTATGTGGCTGCTGCAATGCATGACTACGATCATCCTGGGAGAACAAATGCTTTCCTCGTGGCCACCAGCGCCCCGCAGGTACTTTGTTCATAAGGTCCACTGGACATTAGAGACATGCAGAGTGATTTGGCTCACAAAATGTAGACATTTGTTTGATTTATCTGATGTCCTACAAGTATAGATGTCCCACCTTTTCTTGCCATTTCACTGCTGAACTGCATAGAAAAGCTGATTTGAACCACCAGCTCCTTATACTATTATCTGTACTGCTTGCTACAAGCAAAAGTATAACTGGCCTGGGGAATCTGTCTGACTCTGTCAGAAAGTAAATTTTCAGAGCTGACGACATGGCATCAGAATAATGGAATTAATATCTAAATATATATCTATAAGTATACATATCTATAAATATATATATATATATATATATATATATATATATATATATATATATATACATATAATATTAAATTGATAATAAATTAACAATTTATATCCTTGCACATTATGTGACTTTCAAATAAATGTGTCTTCATTGATTTCAACTCCTTCAATTGAAGTTGAATTTCATCCATTTGCCTGTACCTAAAATCTGATCAGGTTTTCCAAGAACTACAGACCAAATCAATTAACTAACTTCTGCATCCACGTTCTGGATAGTAGGACAATCTAAATAGTTACATCAAAACATAGATCAAGCTTAGTAGATGTTTATATACTGATAATTTTATATCTTTATTGTATCTTTAAGTATTGGTTTGCCACCAGTTGTTTCATTTTCCAGGGTTTTTGCAGGTTTTTAAAAAAGTGTTAAAAAGTCATGTGAAATAAAAAATATCTTAAACAGCCCAAACTTTCCTGTACAATGTTGAAATAACCTTGAGTTAAGTTTTACATTTGTGCATTTCTTCATTAATTCTTTCTTCCCACAAAAGCTTTTCTTTATTTTTGAGAAATACTTCATTCAGTTCATGTGCCTCAGTTCTTGCTGAAGATACACATTATAGACAAGGCTCTCGATGTTGTGCAGTAAATAGCCCTGTTGGAATGAATTTAAAGACACACATTCTGCCTCCTCATGAAAATAAAAATAAAAATGCTCACTCTAAAACTGGCTCAGTATAGATTATTTTGATAAATCAAATAAATATGTAAAATTGCAGATGGCATTCATGCAGGGAGTTTGGCTGTTTGCAGGCAGTGCTCTACAATGATCGTTCGGTCCTGGAAAACCACCATGCCGCCTCTGCCTGGAACCTCTTCATGTCACACCCAGAGTACAACTTCCTCGTCAACCTGGACCATGTGGAGTTCAAACGCTTCCGGTTCCTGGTCATCGAGGCCATCCTGGCAACTGACCTCAAGAAGCACTTTGACTTCCTGGCTGAGTTTAATGCCAAGGTATTGCAAAAAAAATGAAGCTGTTATATGCTTTACATTATTTACATGAGTTGGAGTTATAGTGTTGTATCTGGAAAATTTTAATACAGCTAATATGAACCATTTTCCAATATCTGTTTCTAAATATAACAAAAAAAACGGGAATATACAATATTTTAGGTCATTTATTACAAAGAACAGTTCTATTGGACTTTAAACTGCTGTTATCTTAGCCACATAAATGGTTCTTTGTTTCTAAGCTCTTTAAATACTGGAAAAAAGTGGTGAGGAAAGGAAACTGTTCTAGGTATTTTACGGGAACAGTTATGTTTTTACATAGCAATGTGGGAGTTTCAAGAAGTTCAATTTAAGTCAAAAGTACAAAACACCCAGCAGCAATTCAGAATTTAATTCAGTGGAGACCAAATGTTGGTTTTGAGCAGTAGGGTGTTGGACATTGGTACAGTGAAGCTGCTCACTGGGTGGGCAACAAAAGAACCAGCATTTTTCATATCTGCACTTCTCAAAGTATCGCTCATTCCTCTTCATGAAGGCAAATTAAGTCTTCCATTAAGAGCCAGTCAGTTTTGAACTCGAGCTGCTTTACTTTCTTAAAATCTAAGCAAGAAATTATGATTTTATTTGGACAAATCTAGATTAAAATTTTGCATTTAAAATAGTAACAATGATTAAATATTTAATGCCTTTTTATATGTCCTCCTCAACTTATTTTTGTCATTGCTGCAAAACCAGAAATTACCATGATGCACAATCTTTAAACCTCGGATCAATGTCAAATGAATGTCTTTAGAAATCTTATCGTATAGCCTGTTCGATTTTCTGACATATTTGGGCAGATGAGTGTTTAATATGTTTACAACACTGAAACATACAAGGTGTTATTAAGCTAAAATAAGATACGTTATGGCTTATTTTCACTGTATGTACCTTACAATGAAATACACCTGGTGGCTCCCCACATTAGCAGCATACAAATAAACACAGTTACATAGAAATTATTATGAAGAGCAATAAGAAAAAGGCAACCAATAAAAGTAATTAAGCATCAAACTTATTTAGTAAACTAATAAAAGAGAAGTACAACATTAATGGTGAACTATATGCAGTATACACATTACTCATATGTAAATGGTGTTGCACAGTTGTAACTAGTATTGCACAGTTATATTAAGCACAGGGTGAACATTATTATTGAAGCTATACAAAAACTGTGTTTATTTTGGCTTTGGGGCTTTCGTTTACAGTAGTTTGTTACTTTCAGGGGTGGCAGCTCTAGGATAGAAGCTGTTTTGCTTAAACAACATAAACATACTATACCCACTTAAAAAGACACATGCAAACTAGAAATGATCAAACAACGTAAAAAGAAAATACAACACAAATGAAACAAATAACAGAAATAAGAAGAAATAAAAGAGATAGGTAAATGAATCAAATACGGGAGACAAAGAAGTGGGGAAACGCTAGCATGTAGATTAGCAAGGAAGCTGGTGATAAATATATATGAAAAAACATAAAATTTGCAGAATTACTAAAATTACAGCATGTCATAGTTTTTATTGCTGCTTTGACCCACATGCAGAAGCACACCCAGGAGGCAGAAGAAGGTTTAAAAGGTTTATTGTGAGGATTTGTTTACTGGAATCTGGAACCGGGAACTGAGGAGGACAGGATGGTTAGAATGAGTCTGAGAATTTCGGTGAAGATATTGCTGAATATTGAGCTTACAGTTGATTGAGAGGATTGCCGCCGGGGGGAAACGATGTGGGTCTGAGAGTGGAGAGTTTGATGGGTTTGATCTTGATCCGGAACTGCCAACTGCTGTGGTGGAGGTGAATGGATTCCAGGAGGGTAACAGAGGAGCACAGGATGGAGGTTGATGCGAGCACGGTGGAGGGCGTGCAGGGTTCACTACTTAGTCCAGGAGTAAGATGAGCCAGGATGCTGTCAGCTGGAGTCCTGTCTGGGTGGTGTCAGAAT
This sequence comes from Girardinichthys multiradiatus, assembly GCF_021462225.1. NCBI lineage: Eukaryota > Metazoa > Chordata > Actinopteri > Cyprinodontiformes > Goodeidae > Girardinichthys > Girardinichthys multiradiatus. Next base: position 21,455,194 of record NC_061795.1, on the reverse strand, counting down.
CAGAGAAGGAGGCTTGGGATCAAACGGTGAACTGGAGGAGCCTCCAATGCACACGAGCAACCACGTTGGTTAACACTCAGGCGTCAAAGTACTGACAGCAGGCTCTTCTTATACTGCTCAGGAGATGAGGCTTAATGGGCAACAGCTGTCACACCTCCAGTACCTGTGCTCATGCGCCATCTAAAGGAGAATATTAGTAAGTATTTTTGATACTAATAAATAATAATAATTTAAAAAACATATTAGAGTATATGCAAAAACTATTAATATAAAAAATAGATCATGTAGAACTTTCTAAAAATATTAATAACTAAAATTGAAATAAAATAATAAACCACAAAAAAGATGCTCAAAACATTGACTTTAAGGCAGACTGAACTAAAACCATCCAACCTCTCAGCTGCGTTCAGGTCTTCAGGATGGCAGTCCCACAGCGGAGGGCCATAGTAGGAACCCCTCACCATGTGTTTTACTTCTTATTTTAGGTATCAACAGAAGACCGATCAGTGTGATATGAGCTCACTCTCTGGTCTTTGTCATCATTCTTTCAGCTGAAGTTGAAGCTGTAGCTCTTTAAAGAAAACCAGAATGCAGAACTTTACAATAATCAATGGCAATGATTTTCACATGACAAAATGCAGGTTTTGTAACATATTGCATATTGCTTGTTTTATGCATTCACTTTTAGATATGAGAAAAGCTGACCTCTGCTGTTGTTTGATTTTTCAGGTGGGCGATGATCCGTCAACAGGTATTGACTGGTCTAATGAGAATGACAGGTTGCTTGTGTGCCAGATGTGCATTAAACTGGCAGACATCAACGGGCCTCTAAAGTGTAAGGATCTACACCTGCAGTGGACCAAGGGCATTGTCAATGAGTTCTATGAACAGGTGAGTAAACTCTCAGTTGGACTATGATGTTTGTGGCCATGAAGCAATGAAAACACTGCTAGAGCACCACAATATTGTAAAACGTTCTACAAATATAACTTACAGTGTGTTGAAAAATAAATTATACTCCTTGAAATTTTAGCCATGTTTTAGACATATTTTAGCTGCAAAAGACTTGACACTGGGGCAGAGGTTTAGCCTCCAGCAGGATAACAACCATAAATATACAGTCAAAGCTACAATAGAATGGTTTAGATTAATACATTTTCATGTATAAGAATGGCTCACTTAATGGCTTACTTAAAGACCAGACCTAAAGCTAAATGAAAATCTGTAGCAAGACCAATCTGACTGAGCTTTAGCTGATGTTTACTTATGAAAACATGTAAAAACTATGTATTATTTAGTTTCAGAGTCACAATTAGGTGCTTCTTTGTGTTGGTCAGTCACATAAAATCCCATTAATATACATTTAAGTATTTCATTATAATGTGTCAAATTATAAATAGTAATACTTAACAGTAATGATCTTCTTGCAAAGCACTGTAAATGAGATATTGTTTAGAAGTTTGACTCACTAAAGCTTTGTTTTTGAGTTATGAACATGAACTAAAATAGAGCTAAAATTAGAGATCTGGAGTCTATTCTTGGTAAATTATTTCCAAATTATTAACTGCTTTTTGTTTTTAAAAATGAACCAACAAAATGATGTTTTGACAGCTTCAGAATAGACAAAAACGTGTTTGCAACCGATGCAAGTCAATATAGGCAGTTCAAACATTAAAAAATGTATAAAGATGACTAAAATAGATGTTAAAACTGGTCAGTAAGTAAGAGGCATAAAGTAAGTAAATGTGTAAGTAAAAGTTCTGAACATTCCTTTATTTAGATACAAAATATATTGTTGCTCCTATGAGCAATTATTTTCACCTTTTTTGTCAGTTCTTTTTTTTTAGATTTTAGCTGTAAGAATGATGATTCAAACTGTGTGAGTGTGGCATAATTTTGTGTGCAGCAACTGTGGCTTTATTTTGAAGCAGTGTTGCAATGGCGAACATAAGCTAGTTATGGCTGCAGCTTATTTCCACCCACGTTGATTGTTGGGATTATATGCCCTCTTGGCACCGAATTTCTCCTTTCTCGGTTAATTGCTCCGGCACTGCTACTTTATAATGATGGTGCAGCCTGCCTAGTTCTGACAAGGCAGCCACAGAGAGCAAAGTCCAAACTGGAGAAACACTCTTCTGTGACTGAGGTTTGAATGTTTCCAGAGGAAGTGACGTAATGAAGTGTCATTCAGTTGGTCTCTGAGGACACTTGACAGAGAGGGCAACTCCACCTGAGTGCACTTGACAGTTTCCACCATCGATGTAAACAGATTTTAATTCACTTCCTTCCAAAAAATGCGAAACTAACCTTACCAGCTGATGAGGTACAGGGCTGAAGTTTAAGCTTTTATTTTTCTTGTCTATTCAGTGTCCAAAGAGGCTTACCTTATTAAACGTGTTGAAAGTGGCATTAACAAGGTTTATCTTAGCTTTATGAAGATATTTAAAGGTTTCTCTCTAAATTTTGGTTGTTCTTTCTCATATATGCCGTCCAAACATTGGCCTCAGGACTTTTGCTGCATTCCTTCCCCCTTCAATCTTTGCCCCCTTTTCTATCTAATTACTATAAATTGAAGGCCACTAGTGGCACAAAAAGACAAGATACAAGACCTGAGAGATTCTACATTTTTTAGCCAATCATCTATAACAGGTCATGTCTACAGCTGATACATCTTTGTAAATCACATTATTAGTTATAAAATACAATGTTGTATCGCCAAGCTGTATATCTTTGTTTTTTTTAATGGATTTCAAAAATAAAATAAAGGAATCACATTTAAAATAGTTTCTTTGCTAAAAACAAAACTGGTTCATTCCTTAAGAATTCACCCTGTTTTTCTGCTGAAAAACAAAACATTTTGGTATGAAACAGTCATACAATGAATCTCCTTCTACTACACCATGCATGAACTAATCCTAGAAGTGACTCGACAAGGAAACCCGTACCCCGCTACAGACTTGCTTTATTGAAAACACACATTTTCTTTATTCAATTCAAATTCAATTCAAAAATACTTTATTAATCCCAAAGGGAAATTAAATGTTATTATAGCTCATATTATGAAGGTTTCCTCAAAGAGCCGTTGTAGATGCTGATGGCTGTGGGCAGGAAGGATCTCCTGTAGCGCTCCGTCTTACAGCAGATCTGAAGAAGCCTCTGACTGAAGACACTCTGTTGTTGTAGGACAGTCTCATGAAGAGGATGCTCAGGGTTCTCCATAATGTTCTTCATTTTATGAAGAATCCTTCTTTCCACAATGATCTCCAGAGGTTCCAGAGGAGTCCCCAGAACAGAGCCAGCCTTTTTTATCAGCTTGTTGAGCTTTTGTAAGTCCCTGGCTCTGATGCTGCTTCCCCAGCAGATGATGGTAGAAGAGATCACACTTTCCACAACAGACGTATAGAAGATATGCAGCATCTTGCTGCGAACACCAAAGGACCTAATCTTCCTCAAGAAGTACAGTCTGCTCTGTCCCTTCTTGTAGATGGCTTCACAGTTGCATCTCCACTCTAGTCTGTTGTCCAGGTGAACACCGAGGTATTTATACTCCTGCACCACCTCCACTTCTTCTCCCATGATAGAAATAGTTTTTGACTTATTCCTGTTTCTCTTAAAATCTGCAATCATCTCCTTTGTTTTAGTCACTTTCAAAATGAGATAATTGTTTCCACACCATGCCACAAAGCGGTCCACCACCTTCCTGTACTCAGCTTCTTGTCCATCTCTGATCCACCCCACGACTGCAGAATCATCCGAGTATTTCTGCAGATGACAGGAGTCTGTCTTGTACTGGAAGTCTGAGGTGTACAGAGTGAAGAGGAATGGTGAGAGTACAGTCCCCTGTGGTGCTCCTGTGCTGCTGACTACCTGGTTAGACTCGCAACCCTTCAGTCTCACAAACTGTGGTCTGTTTGTCAGGTAGTCTATGATCCAGGAGATTGTTGAGGCCTCCACCTGAGTCTGGAGTTTCTGACAAAGCAAATCAGGTTGGATTGTATTAAATGCACTTGAGAAATCAAAGAACATGATCCTCACAGTGCTACTGGCTTTGTCCAGATGACAGTGGGTTTGTTGAAGCAGGTGTATGATGGCATCTTCAACTCCAACTCCACAGCGATAAGCAAACTGAAGGAGGTCCTGATGGTTTACTGTTTGCTTACTCAGGTGGGCCAACAGGAGTCTCTCTAGGACCTTCATGATGTGAGATGTCAGGGCAACAGGTCTATAGTCACTGAGGACTGATGGGTGAGTTTTCTTTGGTACCGGAACAAGACAGGAGGTCTTCCACAACACCGGAACCTTCTTCTGGGCCAGGCTAAGGTTGAAGAGGTGCTGCAGAATCCCACAGAGCTGCTCTGCACAGGCCTTCAGGACTCTAGGCCTGACATGATCTGGACCTGCAGCCTTATTCCTATTCAGTCTCTCCAGTTGTCTCTTGACCTGACTTCTTGAGACACACAGGTGGAAGTGGGAAGCAAAGGAAGCATCAGCATCATCTGATATGGTTGAAGGCAAACATGTAGAAGCAGAAGGGTCTAGGGCTGAGGTGGAATATAAAAAATGTGAGGTGTTACTGGACAGCTGTGGGTCCTGTGGGTCAAAGGAAGATGGAATGTCTGTTTGGCTGTGAGCAGGAGAGCAGGATGCGAAGCTTGTTTCTGAACTGAACCTATTGAAGAATGTGTTCAGTTCATTGGCTCTGTCCAGACCTTCATTGGTCTGATCATCCTTCTGCTTGAAGCATGTGATCTTCTTCATCCCTGTCCACACATCTCTGATATTGTTTTGCTGGAGCTTGCTCTCCAGCTTCTTCTTGTACACCTCCTTGCTGTCTCTTATCTTGACTTTAAGTTGCTTCTGTATAATCCTCAATAATCCCCTGTCTTCCTCTCTGAAGGCTCTTTTTTTCTTGTTAAGCAGGTCCTTCAGGTCACTGGTGATCCAACGTTTGTTATTGGGGAAGCATCTCACGGTTCTGGTGGGGATGATGTTATCCACACAGAAGTTTATAGAGTCGGTTACACACTCAGTCATGGCATTGATGTCCTCTCCATGTAGCTGGCACAGTGCGTCCCTGTCTGTAGCCTCAAAGCAACCTTGCAGAGCTTCTTCAGCTTCCTGTGACCATTTTCTCAAAGTCCTCTTTATTACAGGTTGCCTCTGAACAAGGGGCTTATATTTCAAGCAGAGAAAAACAAGATTGTGATCTGATTTGCCTAGAGGAGGTCTTGCTGTAGAGATGTATGAGTCCTTGACATTTGCATAAAACAAATCCAACGTGTTGTTTTCTCTGGTAGAGCAGCTGACAAATTGTTGAAACGTTGGAAGTGTAGCAGAGAGTGAAGCATGGTTAAAATCACCAGAAATTGCCACAAAAGCATTGGGGTTTTGTGTCTGTAGCTTAGCAACAACTGAGCTGATGGCATCACATGCAGTGTCGGCAACAGCGGAAGGTGGAACGTAAACTGTTGCCAAAATAACACTGGTGAACTCTCTGGGTAAATAATATGGATGAAAACTTACTGCCAACAGTTCAATATCTGGACTGCAGAGATGACACTTCACAGTAACATGTCCTGGATTACACCATCTGTTGTTCACAAGTACTGCCAGTCCGCCTCCTTTACATTTGCCGCTCCTCCTTAAATCTCTGTCTGCTCGTATGGTTAAAAAGCCCGGCAGAGAGACGCTGGAGTCGGGGATATGATCCTGCAGCCATGTCTCAGTAAAACACATGATACTGCATGCCCGGTACTCTGGCTGGGTCCTTTGTAGGGCTTGGAGTTCATCCAACTTGCTTCCCAACGATCTCACATTGCCCATCAAAATCGACGGAAGAGATGGTTTGAACTTCCTTCTTCTCTCTCTTATCTTAGCTCCTGCTCTGCATCCATGGCATCTCCTTTTCAACTCATCAGGGATTTTGGGGTTGTAGTTGAAGTATTATTTGAACTTTTGAGATATTAATCAGCTGCTCCCGGTTGTAAGAAACAACCCCGTTGCCATGACAATGCATCATAACAAATGCCCAAAAATAGAAAGTATTAAGAAAACTCCTCCAAGCTGCACAGCATCCGACACTGGAGTGGACAGTCATCCAAAAAAAAATCAACTGTATCCACCACAAGAGGAATAGTTCACAAAAAAAAATAAATCAGAATCAAAAGTAACAGAGCTACTCCAACCTGCTGCCACCTTGAGTGGCGCAATTCTAGAAATTAAGGCTTTAAATTAATTTCAGACATTTAAATTGTAGAAGTACACTTGTTTGGTGAGCCCTGATAGTGTTATTATCCTGTATGGATACATAACATATAGAAGTACTTATGCAATGACTTCAGCAAATATCTATGAAATCAAACATCTAATGTATGATATAGATGATCTGCACGTCCCTTTCATTCTGGCCTCATTTCTTTTAGAATGAGGTAGGGTGAGAATTTTATCAAACATTAGTTTTTGTTTAGCTTATATTGTTTTATATTAATGGCTCATGCTGTATGTAGGGCGATGAGGAGTCCAGCCTGGGTCTTCCTGTCAGTCCCTTCATGGATCGAGCAGCGCCACAGCTGGCCAAACTTCAGGAATCCTTCATTACGCACATCGTTGGACCGCTCTGTAACTCCTACGACTCGGCTGGCCTCATACCTGGACGATGGGTGGAGCCCGAGTTCGAGGAAGAAGAGCAAGAGATCGCAGAAAGTGAGGAGGCAGATGACGATGGATCTACTTGCTCTGATGCATCACGTAAGCATTCTTTCATTCTGTTAAGATTTAATGAACTCAATAGTATTACTATCGGTTGATAATATTAATTCCCAAAAGATGCCTGTTATTGGTAACAAGCAGAAAACACAGAAGGCCTTTTTTGACTAATAAGCATCAGGTAGTTAAGTGTAGTTTGCTAGATATAAAATTACTCCTTCATACATTACACAGTGTTTGGATTTTCATTTGTTACTAGAGATATATCTGATAGGGCCCAAGCTGCAACATTAAACTTCAGTATACTCCCATCCTGCTCCTGCTGAGCAGGTTTTCATATTTTATCTCATGTCTTTGTTATTTTTAGAGATAAAGTAAACAGCATAAAGAAATTAGAAAATGTATCCTTATAACAAAATAAAAGTAAAACAATGCCTAAAGATCAAACTAACAACTCCTTCTATGCTAAGATTTCTCTTGTATGCAGATACAAGATTGGTACCTTTCTTACAAAAAAGGGACTTTTTTCCTAAATGATGTATAGGTTATGTGACATAAACGAAAAGGACTTTCATTTGAGTCTTTCAGTAAATCTCATCTCATTCGGCTTCACTGAATAATGGCTAACATTAGAGATTATTTACTAAAGAAACCAAGAAACCTTACAATAGATGATTTTCGCTTTGATCTACGAAGACATTACGGACATCACACATGCTCTGCTTCTCTATAGGTCTTTAAATGAATTTCAGATCTAACTTCTAAGAGATTTCTCTGTTAAGACACAGATATGTTAATGGCTTAACAAGCAAACACATGTCTCACAGAAAATCATTACATTTTAGACTAAATTGAGTAACAAAACAGTCAAAGTTCATGAAAAAGACTCACAGCATAACTCCTCCAGAAAGCCTTAAGAACTATTGCTCAAGACCATTTTGGAAGATTAGAGGAAAGCAAAGTATAAAGAAGAAAGGGATAACTTTAGTCTTTTGTACTGTATTCTGTTAGGAAATAACTGATTTTTTAAAAATCTGTAGCACATTTACAGTAAGAGCAGACAAGGGCTGCATAGTAAATCCTCACTGCAGTATCAGTGCCTTGGAAAGATATTCATAGTATCAGAGGGTTATTCACCATTTATAATCTCATGTTTCAATATGTTTTAGTGAAGATTTATGACATTTATGACACCTCCTAACCGATAAGTCAGAGAAGAACCTTTTTCTGCATTTGCTGCTGCAAAACTTGGTGCTGTGTTTAGTTTTGTTTAGGGTCATCGTCCTGATGAAAGATGAACCTGTGCCACAATATTTTGCACCCTCCAACAGGTTTGCCCTGTATTTAGCTCCATCCCTCTTCCATCACCGCATACCAGTTTTCTTGTCCCTGCTGAAGAAAAGCATCCCCACAGCATGATACTGCCACCATCATATTTCCCACTTAGAATAGTGAGTTTATATATATATTGTTTTCCACGTAGGCCAAAAATTTTAATTTGGGCTCTTCTACCAGAAGTTTACTGTTTTCCCTGTATTTTTTAACAAACTAGGAATGGAACGTTTTAAGCCTTTCTTATTGCTTAATGATTTGTTTACTCATAACACATAAACATGCAACACTTTTCAGATTTTTATTTGTACAAAATATTGAAAGCCAAACTTCCTTTTACTTTGCAAATATGTGTCACTGTGTTTGATCTATTACTTAAAAGACCAGTAGAACAGTTGAAGGTTGTGGTTGCAACATGAGAAAACGTGAAAAAGTTCAAAAGGTATTCATAGCTTTGTAAGGGACAGCATGAATGTCCGTGCCAGTAATCTATTCAGCTTGTTGGATAAGGTCTTGCTACTGTCATATTGCGTGAAGGTGTAAGCAGGAGGACAGGAGTCGCATGGTGAGTCAAAGTGTTTTAATAATAACTTAAACTGAGAACTAAACTAACACAGCGGGGAACACAGGCAGGGTACCAGGTAAGAATACAGAGACATGGAAACAGTGATGTCAGCAGTACGAACCAGTGATGAAACAGCAAACCAGAGAGTATAAATACATAGGTAGGTTGGGGAATGGACCAATGAACGAAGGAAGCTAATCAGGGGGGAGAATCAGGAACAGCTGGTGGAAAAGAGGGATAGGAGTTGACTAATGAGCAGGGGCTGCAGGGAGGTAACAGGAAATATCTAATTAAACAAAAGCAAGAAGACAATGAGACTTATTAAAGAATATTAACAGTGGGGAACTATATCTATAAGGAAAATATAAACTAACACCTCTAACACAAGAATCCAGAAAGTATTCTAAACACAAAAATTAATCATGAACCTAATCCAATTTGAACAGTAACTTGAAGAACACAGACAGGGAAGTGCAGAGAAACCAACAAAGAACCAAAACCTAACAGACAGATCCTGACAGCTACTGTAGATGGCCACACATGAAGCTGATAATCGGACCCGTGATGCAAAATTTCACAGAGTGTCTTAATTACAAATGAGAGAGGGTAGAAGGAAAATGTATTTTTTATTAAAACTGAAATTGTCATCATAATATTCGACTATAATATCGCAATTACAGAATTCCCTAATATCAGACAGCCCTAGAACAAAACATGTCCTTTAAATAGGATTGTTCGTTATTATAAAAAGAAAGGAAAAATAACATTAAAGCCACTATAAAGAGTTGATTTGTCTTGTTTTTTTGTCTTCCAGAGAAAGCAGCTCCTGAGAAAAGGAGAAAAGTATTTTGCCAGATCACACAGCATCTGCTGGAAAATCACAAGATGTGGAAAAAAGTGATAGAAGACGAATCCACGAATGAGAATCAAGGAGCAGAGCCAGTCCATTTAAACAAAACTGCTGAACCAATTCTTGCTATAGATGAAGAAGAAGAAGAATCAGGCAGTAGGGAGGAGCACGTGGAAGAAGAGCATTATGAGGAGGAAACAGAGGAACCACAGTGGCCCAGGTTTGTTAGGGAAGACTCTCAGACTCCAGAGGAGCGAGAAGACAGTGAACCACAGTGAAAGCTCCAAACTCTGCTCAACCCCCTCAGTTAGAGACACAGCATCAGTCAGGATAAGGATGTAAAGAAATATTCCTTTTACCTAATCCTACTGACTCCTGTTTTTGTCAGCACATTACTTAGACACAACACTGTAGATGTTTGGGAAACGTGTGCCTACACAGAAAAAAACACAGGGTGGGAAATTTTGTGCTTTACATGTTTAATCTGAATATGTGGTTTTACCAAACATTTATATGGGTTTTTTCCATATTGCAATAAGGGATTATTCACTGACTTTGGGATACAGACTATTTTGCTACTGTCAGGAGTTAAAGAAAAGCAGTTGCATCGGTATTAACTCAGTGTGGTAACACAGGACTGCAGAAATGTGCTGCCAATTTATACAAACTTATTTCCCGAATGTGATTATATATAAATATCACCCTTGCTTGTGCTTGTGTTTCGATTGAAGCTCATCTTTTTCAGTTTGAACTGTGCTACAGTATGTTTTTTTTTTATCTTCACATGGAGGGAGTGATTCACATGAGAAATAATCTTCTTCCTTTCAAATCATGGCAGAAATAATCCCTCATTTGTGGGCTTTAGCATACAAAATCAAATATTTATGCATATTATGTTTGATGTGTATTGCCAAATGAAGTACTTAACACCATCATGTGAGATTTGTTTGAAAAACATAGAGCTTTGCACTTTCCCTATGTGTGTGCATTTGTGTGGTCCTCAGTTTTTATTTCAATGTACACATTTGTTCTCCAGAAGACAAAGGAAAAAAAATCAGATTATCATATTTTTAAATTACAGTAAACCTGGTGTCAAAGTCATAAATATCTTACAGTATGGCATTGCACAAGTATCCATTCCCGTTTATCCGTTTCATACCATAATGACATGCTTCCTCTGGTCAGACTAAAGTAAAGCTTTAAAGTAAAACTTTAAATGTGCAGAACACTACTTGTAAGGGAAAACCGACATTGCACATCAGCCTGAACACACAATCCACACAGTGACAAATGGTGATGGCAGCATCATGCTGTGAGGATTTTTTTTTCCTTTATTATAGACAGGGAAGCTAGTCAGAGATGATGGGAAGATGGATTGAGAAAGCAATAGTCTTGAAATTGGGGCTAAACATACAGCCAGAACTAGATTCTAATGGTTTAGATCAAAACATATTAATGTGCTAGAATGGTCCAATCAAAGTCCAGACAAAAATTTAAATGCAGCATATGTGTCAAGACTTAAAAATTGATGATCACAGATGTTCTCCATTTAATGTGACTGAGCATGAGTTTGCAAAGGAGAATTGGAAAAAAGTCTGTCTTTAGATGTAGCTGCAACAAAAGGTACTTGATTGAGGGTGGATAAATTCAAATTAACTTACCAATACCTCTGTATACCAATACAGAAAAAAATATAATGACTGGCCAACAATCTCAATGAAATTAGTTATTATAAACAAGATTTATATTCAGTCATGCTAACACCATGTTGTAGCCAGGAATTAAAAATTAAAAAAGGGATTTTCCACCAAAGTGGTCCTAGAGCTTGAAAAGGGCTAGCACCACCTTTGACATGCTGCCCTGCAAATGTGAATTACTCAGTTTTTATCAACAGAGTTTGAAACAGTGTTTTCAGCTGCAAATAGCGGTGATCAGCACAACTCTATCCATTGTATTGACCCTATATATAACTCAATAACAAGTGACAGCAAAACAAAATGCTGACACCTGAGAAACAATGACAAGTGCTGTTCTAATGCTAATCCAACCTTGGATTCATGTCATAATTTAGAGGTTTCATCTTAAATTAAATCTTAACTTATCGAAGTTTTAACTTCGCACTACGTTCACATTGCAGGCAAATACAGCTCAAATCTGATGTTGTTTTTGGCCCATTTGTGACTCATATCCGAATTGTCTTGTTATGATGTGGTCATAATATTGTCAGCTCCCATTGCTCAACAACGTCAAAAATGATACACAGACACCGACATCCATTTTTACTTTTGTAAATAGCGTGCTGCTGTGTAACATCAATATTCTCATTTTGCAAATGTGGTTTGCTTTTGGGTCGTGAACCATTTACACTGAAGTCTGATGCTGGTCGCAGTTACTGTGAACCAACAAAAATATCGGATTTTAGCAAAAAATTTGAATTGAATATCAAGACCTGCTGTGTGAACGTAGTGGTGGTTTGCTCAGATAGCATTAGTTTTTTAGTGCGTGAAACAAAAACAGTTGTTGCCGAGCAAGTCCCCGACCCGTTGTGGAGAAAAAAAAAGCTAGAATTTAATTTTCTATAAGAATTGGACTTAGCTACTATGGCCGTTCCTTTTTTAACATGGTGTTTAGAAATCTATGATTCAGCATTTGTGGGGAGTCATTTAGTGACCAAATTTAAACAGGAGGAAAAAAAAGTTCACACTTAAATCTCATGGGAAAACATTCACTTTTGTGGGGTTTAATTAATTTTAAATATAAGGACCAACACATGTACAAACAATGAAACAATTTAATTGGGGCCTGCCATAGCAATGCAAGGAGACACCTATTACTCTCCACCTCTAAACTGGACTCTTTATATCTTTATTATTATTCTTCTCTGCTGATCATTGCAGCTTGAACCGTAGCGCGCACCCCCACAATATATATATCAAAACATCCATCTCGGTCTCAAGATGTATGCTATTACTTTTATTGGCATTTTGAGTTACAGTCAGTCATTTTCTACCGCTTATTCCATAGTGGGTCACAGGGGAGCTGGTGCCTATCTCCAGCAGTCTATGGGCGAGAGGCAGGGTACACCCTGGACATGTCGCCAGTCCATCGCAGGGCAACACACAAACAACCATGCACACACTCATTTATACACCTAAGGGCAATTTAGAGTTACCAATTAACCTAACAGGCATGTCTTTGGACTGTGGGAGGAAGCCGGAGTACCCGGTGAGAACCCACGCATGCACAGGGAGAACATGCAAACTCCATGCAGAAAGACCCCCGGCCAGGCATCGAACCCAGGACCTTCTTGCTGCAAGGCAACAGTGCTACCAACTGCGCCACCGTGCAGTTTTGAGTTACAATGGTGAAGTAATTTGTGAAAAACCACGCCCAAAAACCTTATAGAAATGAATGGATTCAGGGGAGGAAAAAATCCTCAAAATTTCCTATTTTTGAGGCTCTGCTGTGTGGGCATACTTTGACCTAGAAACAAAGTTTAACTTTCAGTTTGTAGAGAAATCCGTCCTCTTTTTAGAAGTGAAAACGATTTGTTGATACCTGTTACTGTCTCTAAATTTAGACTTCAAGCACCACAAAGTTTGCGAGAAGATCAATCTCCTAGAGTGGAGATGGCAGTTAACTAGAGTGTGGGAACCGGGTTTTTTTTTTCAGGAAAAATCATTTTTAACTCGGCCTCACATTCACAAATTTCACTCTAAAGTCATTATTTTCAGTCAGTGTGTAGGACCGTGCCTCTACTTTCACACAATTTCTTTAAATTGTTCTAGGTCTCACGGTTTTCCGTCAAACCCCCCTCGATCGCCAAGAGTCAAAGAATTCCGCAGGCCTTTTCCCATGTATTTTCCCTGATAGTTTGACTGGTAACCCATCGTCTTATCTTATACTGTAAGTGACTTAGAGCTATGAAAATCTCCGTCATCAGGGAAGAGGGACAGCTGTCACCCATGGATCAAGCATTTTTCAAATACCATGCACGGTTTCTGAGTTATGGGCAGTAGTACAGGAGCATGCGCCACCATGTTAAAAAGCCAGGCCAGGATGAGACACAAGGTTAGTGAGAAACAGCAGGTGTCTAGTTACACTGACAGTCGTTGCTGATTGACTGATTCATTCCTCAATGTTCTATCTATATCTCTGTGTATCTTCCACTGAATATGTCGATCTGTGGCCCTGTCCCAATACCCACACTACACCCTACGCACCTTTATGAAGTGTGTACTTTGTAAAAGTGCAAGTATGGGTTGAAGTGTGCAGATTACAAGCGTGCAAAAAAAAAAGCATGCAAAAGCGTGCAAAAAAAAGCATGATAGATGGACTTAATGTTAGCCAACATGCTAGTGATAGCCCACATGCTAATGTTAGCATTTAAGCTAACATTTGCATTTAAGCTAATTTTCAATTATTGGGCAAAATTAACATATTGAATGGAGTGAGTTAATGATAGCCAACATGCTAGTGTTAGCCAACGTGCTAATGTTAGCATTTAGGCTATCATTAGCATTTAGGCTAATTTTCACTTATAAGGCTAAATTAATATATTGAATTGAGTGAGTTTCTGTTAGCCATCATGCTAGTGTTAGCCAACATGCTAATATTAGCATTTAAGCTAACATTAGCATTTTGGCTAATTTTAACTTATGAGGCTAAATTAACATATTGAATAGATTAAGATAATGTTAGCCAAGATGCTAGTGTTAGCCAAAATGCTAACATTGTCATTTAAGGTAACGTTGGCATTTAGGCTAAAATTCACATATGACACTATATTAACATATGAAAAGGAGTGAGATAATGTTAGCCAACATGCTGGTGTTAGCCCACATGCTAACATTAACATTTAAGCTAACGTTAGCATTTATGGTAAATTTCACTCATAAGGCTAAATTAACATATTGAATAGAGTGAACCAACATGCTCTTCAAGATTCTACCCTCACACCTGACACAAGCAGAGCCTACCTCAACCACAGAGCCTTTGGCTCTGGTTGTAGAAGCGGGCACCAAGAGGCAGGCCCCATCTAAATTTCTTCAGAAATGTTCTAGTTCTATCATTTTCTAGTATTTTCTACAATATAAAAACCATATTGGAATTGTTCATCATTTGTTATTTGATTAGAGATGTTACATTTTTCAATGGGAGATTTTCGGAGTCTGTCAGATTTTCCTTACAGGTACTTTTTTCTTAGCTTTGTCCATCTTTCAGAATTATTACGTAATTGGACTCAAGGTGCTGAGTTTGTATTAAAAAAAAATGAGAATCCCAAACCGTTCTGACACTGGCTGTTACCCTCAGGAAAACTGAACCTGTTAAGATTTAAGTATAGCTACACGTATATCGCATTTGAAGACAAAAATAGTTTCTGAGACATGTCTGTGAAAGGCAAAAGACAACTAAGGACACATACCATTGCTTTTTCTGTGATCTTTGCGCTGTAAAACTGTTTGATTCTACTGACACCTCAGGGACTTATTCATTCCCTTATAGTTCACAGCAGACAGGACGGTGCCAAACACAAGCTAGTCAGAAGGTCAGCAGCAAACATGCACAACAATGTTTAACTATACTCAAATTTAATGAAATCTATTCTGACATCCTATTCAGAAAAACACGTGATGTTTCAGATGACCTGAGTTTAGACAAACCATATTCTATATAAATCCTGCCCAAAATCTCTCATAAAATATGTGTACTCTTTTAAAATAGGCATAAAACTCCATTAGAAGACACCATTCCACCCTCTATGGAGATGTTTTAACAACATGTGTGGTTTATTATTAGTTTTAGTAATTTCTACCACCAATGTAGTTACTCTGACTCGTGTCAGGTGTTTGCGTTGTGATGATAATCATGGCTGCATCTCCTGTCTCTTTTAACATACACATGTACTGGGAGAACTTGCTTCCCACAGCCAGTTTTAAGGGGATGCAATTTTTGAATTGAGGTTCTCTTAAAAGGTTATGTCTGACCATTCTTGACATAAATCCAAATAATTTGAATCTGAAGCTAACAGCTAATTCAAAATCAAAATGGATTTCTACCTTCTTAAAATAACTTCAATCTCATAAACATTTCGATTTTAGTTACATGAAATAAGCCCATGATTATAACAGTTTAATTGAACGGCCTTTTAATGATTTTTACACCAAGTTAATTTTGTATTAGCTGATAATCCAGATTTATATTGAATGAACACGCTACGAGAGTTTTCTAAAGCAGGTAACATATTAACTGCTTACAAACCTTTAACAGGAACTTAAAATTTGTATCTTTACTTTTTCAAATTTCAGATTTGAAAACATTTCACTCAATGATTTTTACATAGAATGACACACAACTATTCTGCTCTCAGCTTATTGTTTAAATAAATCAATCAAAGAAAAGTGAGCAAAATAGGTCTGTTTTCATTAAGCTGGTTTAGGGATCAAACTAAGTTTTATTGCGGCTTTACATTGTGTGGGACAGAAAGAGCAGTAGTTGCATACAGGCTGCTTACAATTTGGGTGTAATACATTTGAAAGATAAAGGGGAAAAGATCTGTAGAATGACTGTAATCTTTGACTTTAGGAATGTTTCCTCTCTGTAAGTATCCAGACACAATCAGCCACATAATAAGGTTCATAAAATGGTTGATTACAGCTGAACAATCTGCTGCTGAATGCATTTGCTCTTTTTCAGGGGTAAAACATAAGCATCATCTTATGCAGGTTTGAAAGTCTTAATACTACAAATGGCAACCTTTTGTTGTGCTTCAAAATGCCTGTTAATTTTTTGCATTCCATAGTCCTTTATGGTCACACAATGAGAGCTGTGTGTACGTGTCTAGATGTAAGGCCTGAGGGCAGACCATTAAGTGTTTCAGAGGGGAAGTTCAACTTTTAGAGCTTGAAAATCCTTTTTGAGAAATTGATGCAAAGTTTTCACGCATTCTCTTAAAGTATCTTCAGGAATTATAATAGCACACAGAAGCATCATGTCCTTGCATCCTAGTAGATTGCACACTAATATTTTTCACCACAAAATAGTCCTATAGCTGTGTTGAATATGGCAGTCCATGAACAATGGCCTCTTTGCTACTGTCCTGACTCTGCCACAGTGGGTGCTACTTAGGTTGGAGGCCACACACATGCTTGGTAATTAGCTGACCTGCTGATTAGTCTGGCATCACACATGTTTGCCCTCAAACCCTTTATCAGATCGGAATTGCTTAAATCCACTGAAGCTTCCGGTATTTGCTTAACCCTCTGCATTGTCTGGCTGTGGGATTTAATTTCTTGTTTTTAAGTAGTTTTTTCCAATGTTGACCTGTTTTATTCGAAATGAGCTGCAACCATCATTAAACGGACAAAGGACACATTTCTTTTAACCTTTAATTTTGATATTCCAAATGAATATTTGCTTTAAGTTCATATTCCAATCTTCCGTAATTTCCTAACCTGAAACACTCCAAAACTTTCCATAATGTGTGTTTGCTGTTTTATCTTTTTCATTTCATCCACTGGCCCTTCTAATGTGACTGTCCCATGTTGTACTGCTGTGGTGAGGGATTTTAATAGGAATAGATGAGGTAATAAAGGTCAAAGGCAGTGAGGCAGTAAGCAATTTTAAATTCCTTGCACATGCTCAGCTTAAATTGTTATCCTACAAATCTTCCACAACATATTGCTCCTAGTGCTTCCTCTTTGATCTGCATACTTCCTTTTCCTCACTGAGAAAAGCAGCACAGCTTTCATTGCACAGCATCATAAGCTCAAACATGAAGGCATTCAGACTCTGTCCATAGTGTTTATTTGTTCATGATCACACTTTCGTTTTAAAGAACAATATATGCATTTTTGCCTCTCAGAATACTTGCATCTGAGTTGAAACATTATTATATCTGTTTATAGTGTTATTTTATTCAATAAATGTTTTGCTTGATTGCCATGATTATTCACAAGTGTAAGATAATTGTAACCGTTTGAACCAAACAAGCTTTACAATGATGTAAACAAAATGAAATGAGTATTTTTATATAGCTGACACGTAATAAAATAATGACTCCTCACAAGTACTCTTCACTTACCAAACGTACTAAAGGAATACTATGTCCAAATTCACAATCTTTGTAGAAGAAAATTAATGACTTTCCTTGCAGGTTCATACTCTGTTTTGTACAATATATGAATTACAGGTAAAGAAATTTTAAAACTACAAAAACTCTTTTAGATATACATTATTTATTTTTACCATTTTGTAATGTAGACACTATACTGTAGCTTCAATATTGCCGGACTTACTGGAAGTGCCTATATTGGTATTATGTATCATACAGTGAATATATTTCGAGATCATAGACAATGTCACAGACTGAACCAGTGTGAATGTTGTAATGTGAATACATTGAGTTACAAAATTACAGTTTCTGTGTTTATTTTTGTGTTGGTGTTCTGTTGGTTTTTTGTACGTTCCCTTTTACACTTACTGACACCTTTAGCAAGATATTTAAAGACCTTGAAACATATTCATTTCAGTCCTGTAAGACTCACAATGAGAAGACACATAGGTGGCGATTAAAGATGTTTATTTACAGATATTTATTTCTTTGGCATTCGGACCCCGGAGGAAGACACAAATGCTGAGAATGACGTGAGCTTGAATGAACAACTTATGAATAGAATTAGAGATGTCTTCCCCCCTGGGATCCGACTGGTGGTGGAGTGAAGGCCTGAGGAGGTAGGGAAATCAGGAGGAGCTAGGAAGCCAGATGGTGGAGATGGGGAGGAGGAGGGTCGCAGCTCAGCACGAAGAGTGAAGAAGTCCATGAGTGAAGATCTTTAATGCGAAGTCTTGGACGGTGATTGGCTGAAGAGGAAATGCGGACTCGATGCTGATTGGCTGGAGCAAGGATGCATGGTGGAGTCATTGGATGGAGCAGAGGAGGGGGTGAGTCTTCCAGATTTAATTTTTGTCAAAACCCCATTAGTTGGGAAAAACACAATAATTGTTTTTAACAAAATCACTGGTTTTTGTCACCCCATCCATTACTGCTTTGCACAAACCCATTTTGCCAAACGTTTGGACACACCTTCTCATTCAAAGAGTTGTCTTTATTTTCATTACTATGAATATTGTAGCTTCACACTGAAGGCATCAAAACTATGAATTAACACATGTGGAATTATATACTGAACAAAAAAGTGTGAAACAACTGAAAGTATGTCTTATATTCTAGGTTCTTCAAAGTTGCCACCTTTTGCTTTGATTACTGCTCCACACACTCTTGGCATTCTGTTGATGAGCTTCAAGAGGTAGTCACCTGAAATGATTTTCCAACAGTCTTGAAGGAGTTCCCAGAGATGCTTAGCACTTGTTGGCCCTTTTGCCTTCACTCTGTGGTCCAGCTCACCCCAAACCATCTCGATTGGGTTCAGGTCCGGTGACTGTGGAGGCCAGGTCATCTAGCGCAGCACCCCATCACTCTCGTTCTTGGTCAAATAGCCCTTACACAGCCTGGAGGTGTGCTTGGGGTCATTGTCCTGTTGAAAAATAAATGATGGTCCAACAAAACGCAAACCGGATGGAATAGCATGCCGCTGCAAGATGCTGTGGTAGCCATGCTGGTTCAGTATGCCTTCAATTTCTCTAATCTGAGCTGCTGTTAACCTGCGATTTCTGAGGCTGGTGACTCGGATGAACTTATCGTCCGCAGCAGAGGTGACTCTTGGTCTTAATTTGCTGGGGCGGACCTCATGTGAGCCATTTTCTTTGTAGCGCTTGATGGTTTTTGCGACTGCACTTGGGGACACTTTCAAAGTTTTTCCAATTGTTCGGACTGACCGGCCTTCATTTCTTAAAGTAATGATAGCCTCTCGTTTTTCTTTACTTAGCTGCTTTTTTCTTGCCATAATACAAATTCTAACAGTCTATTCAGTAGGACTATCAACTGTGTACTGAATCCACCTCCTGCACAACACAACTGATGGTCCCAACCCCATTTATAAGGCTTGAAATCCCACTTATTAAACCTGACAGGGCACACCTGTGAAGTGAAAACCATTTCAGGTGACTACCTCTTGAAGCTCATCAACAGAATGCCAAGAGCATGTGGAGTAGCAATCAAAGCAAAAGGTGGCTACTTTGAAGAACCTAGAATATAAGACATATTTTCAGTTGTTTCACACTTTTTTGTTCAGTATATAATTCCACATGTGTTAATTCATAGTTTTGATGCCTTCAGTGTGAAGCTACAATATTCATAGTAATGAAAATAAAGACAACTCTTTGAATGAGAAGGTGTGTCCAAACTTTTGGTGTGTACTGTATATATATATCTTCAGAGCCAGAGCAAAGTGTACTAGAGTCAAATTCCTCTGTCAATAAAGCTGATTCTGATACTTTGTTCTGGTCTGGCACACAAAATCCCATAGAAATATACACAAGTTTTTAGGTTGACTCAATCAAAATAAAATTAAAATATAAATTGAAAAAAAAATGCTCTGAGATATAGGAGAGAAGGCATCATCACATTTAACATGGCTTTACTTACATTAATATTTGGCAACATTTTAATGTATTATATTATAAGAGCTTTATATTCATAGCATTTGTGATCGTCTGAAGAGCACAGTCTGTTTAATTCAAATTTAATAATTTAGTTTAATGTAATGTACCATAAATGTAGTTTTCAGTAATATTCTGAATTCACTGCAACAGAAAGTTTTATAATGTAAAACGCGATTAGTTCAGAAACGTCAGGCAAGGGTAGTTTTAAACAAATATCCACTTAATGGGTTGGTATAGACCACTGAAAGCAACCAGTGAATGTTCTTTAAGAGAAATGACGCATAGAGCAGGGCTCAAGTCTTTTTCATTCACGTCACAACAGACTACATGTCTCATCAACGGGAAACCTACGCCTCCCTGCTGGGAGTTACACACTGACGATGTTTACAATTGTGCAACTCATTCGGAGCTAATTAGAGCGCTGTTAAACCCTGGCATACGTTATCACAATTAGACTTTTTTCAGCCCTTGGGACAGTTATTGTGGTTCGCCGTGCAGAAGGTGTTCAGTCCCCCATTCACTGCGCACTCTCTCTACGCGCTCCGGCCCCAGCTGCCGTGGATCTGGCACTGTAGCAGCAGGTGATTTAACAAGGAGTGGGGTACGACCGGAGGTTTTATGTCATAAAAATGCTTTGTTTTTTTTCTTTTCTCTTTTCATTTTTGCGCTTTCTTATTTGTGCCGTTGTAACTCGACAGATTAGGCGTGGGGGTTGGGTAAGTACCTAGTCTTGTCTCTGATTCATACTCATCAAAAATAAAAATAGGTTCCTCACACTGATGCGATTTTTCTTCAACATGTTCAGTCTTTCATGTAGGCTAATTATGTAAGTGACAGAAATCGCCCCTGTCAGTGAAGCATATCCGTCTAACACTTTGCTGGTGCAGTGCAGACAGCATGTTTATCTGTAAATTTATCAGGATTTGCAAAATCATAAAGTTTTTATTGGTTATAGAGAATCACAAGAAGATCACAAGTTGGTTCTTTAGCCTGTTGAAAAGATTTTTTGAATTTTGAATTTGTTTATTTTTTGTGGATACATACATTTAATTCAAAACGAATAAGTCAATTATGCCAAACAAAAGGAATGGGCTAAGGCAATGCTTATATCACCCATCCTTCTTTAAACTACATATCTAATAGTGAAAATAGTGTTCTGTTTTTTTAACACCTTGAGAGCTATGGTTAAGATTTAATGAGTTGAATTAAAAAAATATATAGTTTAATATTTAGAGTTTTTATTCTATTTATTGATTTATTTCAATTTAATATTTTTTCTCAGATTTTAAAGGTAATAAAGGTTATGCACTTTGTTAACCTTTTATTTCTAATGGTTTGGAGCAAACTTTTTCAACCAAACTTGATAAAGTTAGAGTGCCACAAGTGCCACATTTCTTACATTCCTTCATCTTCTATATCGCTTATTACATAGTGGGTCACGGGGGAGCTGGTGCCTATTTCCAGCAGTCCACGGGTGAGAGGCAGGGTACGCGCTGGACAGGTCGCCAATCCATCGCAGGGTAACACAGAGACATATAGGACAAACAACCATGCACACACTCATTCACACTTAAGGGCAATTTAGAGAGACCAATTAACATAACAGTCATGCTTTTGGACTGTGGGAGGAAGCCGAAGTACCCGGCGAGAATCAACACATGCACGGGGAGAACATGCAAACTACATGCAGAAAGATCCCTGGCCGGTAGTCAAACCCAGCACCTTT
The DNA here is from genome assembly GCF_021462225.1 of Girardinichthys multiradiatus. Taxonomy (NCBI): domain Eukaryota; kingdom Metazoa; phylum Chordata; class Actinopteri; order Cyprinodontiformes; family Goodeidae; genus Girardinichthys; species Girardinichthys multiradiatus. The sequence continues at coordinate 21,433,453 of NC_061795.1, read as the reverse complement.
TTGTTGTATGGCGACAGTGCTACCTACTGAGCCACCTTGCACCCCATTTCTTACATAAATATGTAATTAAAAACATAAATTAGCTAAATGTATCAATAATTAGCGTGGTGGTTGGTGGACAATGTTGTGTATTGTTGACAAGCAGCAGTGAATTAAAATAATGTTATAATTTATTGGAGCACAAAGAACATCAAATAACAGTCAGGGCACAAATGCATTTTCAGAACTGAACCTACAGAAAATTAAATATGTCCACTTATTATTTCCCAAGTCAAGTCTTCATTGAGTGGTATAAAAATCATGTCCTTTTTTTTTGTTAGGTCCATTTTAATGCATAACTATTTTCAGTTATCTTTTTATAAACATTTAATTCAGCACAAAAGAAACTGCTGTAAAATATTTAAAAAATTGATAAGACACTATATTCACCTCATTATAAATATAGTTTTATGTTCAAAGAAAAATAGCAGACGTGGTTGCCACTTGGTTATGATGAATTTTGGAATGTTTAGGGTTTAGATTTTTTTTTTTCTGCTCAAAATTGGCTGCTAGAATTGGCTAGATTATTCAGAAACCATGTTCCAAATCCACATATAGAACCTTTGTTGGAAGGTTTAAACAGTAAACATGTTCCGAGGTAGTACGGTTGGGTGTAGTAAGTGAAAGAGTGAATAAAGATTTCTAATTAAGAGCAAAAGGAAATGTTTTTTGTTTTTTTTTTATCCTTGATGTATCTATGTCTGTATTTATGTCTATGTCTAATGGTTTAGGAAATATTTAGTCACTTTGATTGGAATTTGCAATTGCTGCTATCAAGCGTTTGTGATAACTTGCAGTGAGTATTTTACATCCCTATGGAGGAAGTTTGGTCAGCTCTTTCTTGCAGAATTGTTTTAATTTAGCCATATTTGTAGGTTATCAAGCATGAACAGTCTGTTTAAGGTTACACCACAGCATATCAAACAGATTTAAATCTAGACTTTTACTTATCAACTCCAAAACCATTTTTGAGCCATTAAGAGGTGGAGTTTGTGGCGTGCTTGAGATCATTGTCCTGCTGTATAACTCAAATACACTTGAGCCTAAGGTCACAAACTAATGGTTTTATGCCACATGTAATGGCACACAGTAGCTTTTTTATGCATCTGTACCATTGATGATGCTTCTAGAAAGGTTCACCACTGTTTTCTCCTATAGAGTCTTAATGCCTTGATTAAAGATGTGATAAAAGACAATTGTGACACAAAATAAGCATATTTCGATGCTAAATTTTGTAAGTCCAAAGTCCCCTGTCTGCTACTGCTGCTCCATGCTGCTCACTTCGCCTCTGGTTGTTTCACTCAGTGTCGTGTATATACTGTAACCCTGGATTTACACTGTATCTGCTCCGCTCCAGTCCGGTTCGCTGCAAAGACCGGAGGAGCTCCAAGAACCATATGCAGGTCACGCAAATAAAGGCCAGTGATAAATGAGGTAGCAAGTCCAAAACAACTCAGTGTGGAAGTTAAACCAGTCAGTTAAACTGCTTCATTTTTTGTTTTATGCATCCAGATATTTTCATGTGTTGTGTTCTACAATGGGTGACTTCACTGAGTGTAGCAAAGCTATATGTTACTTAGTGTGGTTCATTTAATGTTGCTCGGTTTAAAATACCTTAGTTAACCCAGTAACTGATGTAACTGATCTCATGTAAACAACTGCTAATATATACATGTGTGTATATATATATATATATATATATATATATATATATATATATATATAAATATATATGTGTATTTATTATTATAGCAAGATCTAGTTTGTCTTAATGAATTATTTTGAAAATCCAGATGTTGTGCTGGTTCTGTTTCCTGGTTGTGCAGCACAATTCATGCATATTGACTGCAGCCGTACCTCGGCATCCGGTAAAAATAGACTGGTTGAATTGGATGGCCGTCCGCACGTCGCAACACTTGTGCTCTGCCTCTGATGACAGCTTACTTTCTTCTCCTGACTCTGTTGCATCACTGGAATATATTTAAAGAGATATCAGATTCTTCGCTGCTGTCTGTGTTGCTGGTCATTGTAGCAACAGTCAGTTTACATGCGTGGGTTCCCCTGTGATGTCATAAAAGAGCAAAACATAATCTCAGTAGTCTGGAAATGCCTTTATAGTGAAATTTATGACCATATATCTCAACAACTGTTCATTTCAGTGGCATGAATTGACATTTAAAAATACTTAAACAAGTTTCCTTTCCATAAATGTAATTGGATTTATCTTGAAAATTCGATGTCACAGGCACTCTGAAACACTCTGAAATAATAGTTGCACTGGCATTCCCAAACAGCAAATCCTGCACACATATACAGAATAAATTACTTTTCTCCAAAATATAAGAAAGTGTAAATAGTTCACTTAACAAACTCTTTAACTAGGCTAGTAACATTCAACTAACTGCAAAGTAAAATTTAAAGAAAAAGGAAAATAAAAAAATACAGGAAAAGTAGTAATAAAATGAAAATGAAACATCAATGACCAATAAAATTCTTAATTAATTTTTACGTTTGTTGTGACAAATTGGGAGTGAGGTCAAATCAGTTTTGAAAGCTTACAGAGAACAGCAGGTGCTATGTGTTTAAACAACTAATACACAATGCAATGCAGAAGGGAAAATAAAACACTGTTTTGCAAAAATCATATTTCAAAGCACATTTGCTGAGTTAGAAATCAATAACATTTTGGACAATTGCTTCTAAATGTTAACTAGCCAACATGGGGACTGATTGAATAAAGTGATGGACTACCAAAATGGCGGCCAAAAATGTTTATGGACTCTCAAGATGGTGAACAAATGCGGCGACATCATATCTGGAATTAGCGATTTTGTTGACAGCAAAGAAAATAGCGACTGTGCTGCTATTTAACAACCCCTCTAAGTCCCACATGTACCTTTTAGTACCACTAATACAAATACTAATGTGTACATGAGCTCTGGCAGCGTGCCACGGCCTATTGTGTTACAAATAGAATGAGCTGCTCTCAATACAGTCTTATTTAGGCAGTGGAGGGGGAACTGTTTCATCGACATGATTAGGGACACCGTCTCTTCATGGGAAATCTAAAATTCTTTCAGATTCTTTGCTGCAGGAGCTTAGACAGGGAGCTTTAGGCGGCTAGTCTTATTTTCTGCCAGGGTACAGTCACCAAATACACAGCAGACAGTACTTTACTTTGGATCCAAGGTTTCTTCAAAGATGCAGTTTTTGGCAGTCTCTTTTGTTCTCCATGTGTAGTTCAGTCCTTGTTCCCTTCCATGGCTGGAACCAAGGTGTTTTGAATGGACAGCTTATTCGATAATGGCACTATTTTATGAATCACTGCTCATGTTTTTAAATACTGTTAATCCAGTTTGTTTTGAAATTTTGTAACATCTGAACTATTATTTACTTCTTACCACAGGTGTGAGGAACAAACCTGTAAAAAGACCTGAGGCCTGGGTGTGAAGCAAAGAGAGGACAGGAAGAAAATGGACAAAACAGGCACAGGAAGCTGCATTCTTGAGGACAACCCTCCCACTTGTACAGTAAAGAACTGTCACCCAAATCTAAAGGTACCTTGTAGGAAGAAATTACAAGTTACTTGACATTTAACTAAATGAAAAATGTTAAAAACTTTAAATGCAGTCTGAATGGTAATGTACAGTCCCTTATAGAGTATTCAAATCCCTTTCACATTTTGTTCCAATACAATATCAAATGTCAATGCATGTTATTGGGATTCTATTTTATAGACCAACACAGTAATAGTGTATAAATGTGAAGTGAAAATTATAAATGGTTTTATATAAGTTTTTTGGCAAACATACTGTAGATTTGACAGGTGCCCAACTGAGTCAATATTTTGTAGAACTACTTAAAACAGCAATTAATGCAGCAGTTCTTTCCACCAGCTTTGCACATCTAGAGACTGACATTTTGGACATTTCTCATTGCAAAATACCTCAAACTCTGTTGAATCAGAAGTCAACAAGTATTTAATGTCTTGCCCTGATTACCATTTAGATTTAGGTCTGGACTTTGACTTGACCTTTCTAATTAATAAGCTCTGATCTAAACCATTCTATCATAGCTCTGGCTGTATGTTTAGCGAGATCAAGACGTTCACACGCGGTTCCCAACTATGCAGCGATTTCTGCGGATAAAGAAAAAAAACTGCTGCTGTGCATACCGTGTTATATCTTTATGACATTTATGGGGAATCCAGCTTTGAAACTCCTTCCTGGGAGCTATCCATAAAAATGAGTTAATACTATGCATTCTGGGATCAACTATTTTCTTTTGTTCTCTATGTAGTTCAGTCCTTTTTGTTCCTCCCATGGCTGGGTCCAGTAATTGTTATTGATACAGTGTCATTTGGTTTATTAAGATTATGTGATCAAATCCATATGTTTTCATGTAGACCACAAAGATATAATTTAGATAATGTTTCAGAGACTAAAAAATAAAAACACAACTGGATGTGCAGTTATTGTTATATCAGGTCTTGCAGCAAGCAAAGCTGCACATGCCCATTAAAACAGCCATGTACTAGAGGAGATCACGTGTTAAAAGTAGAGAGAGACAGAGCACGTGTAGCAAATTCACCCTCCTACGTGTACTTGCAGAGTTTAGACAGTATAGTTGTGCCTTAAAGTATTGGACTCTGTATATGTAAAATTATTGATTTACAACACTATATGCGGCATTCCTCTCATCTTATCTAAAACATCCCCACTTCTATCGGAGGAACATTATGGTCTTCATTCATGCTTCGTATAATAGAAATACCCAGGCAGGGACTATATAATGTTTTCTTTGCACCCTATGACTGGTAGTGCCAGCATGGATTAGTATAGTTTAAAAAGTTTCCCTCTGAACAGGTTCCTATTCTATTTCTGAATGCCAACTAAACAATTAATTTGTTGGTTTTGTAAATATTATTCTGTATTTCTATTGACACACCTACTGAAAGTTTTAATTCAGAATGAGGCCTAATATTTATGAAGGCTGTTCATTGGCCTGGTAAATTGCTGAGTGCAGCTGATCTCAGTGTTCTTTGGCCCTTCCGTTTAATCTCGATGAAAACTTTGTTAGGTTTGTATAGAGTTCTTATACCTCTTGAATAGATTAGAGTGCACATTTACCAGCCTCTACAAAGCTGCTTAGTAAAAACAATAAAGGAATTTCAGACATGCTGCATTTTTATCTGGTTTTCTCCCCACTGCGAGAAATACCCCTGGAGTTAACCGTTTGAATTAAATTAATACATGCAACACTGGCATGTATTTTTTGTTACAGGGGGGTTTGTGTGATTGTAGAGGTAAATGTTGGTCCGAAAAGTTTAATTGTTTTATATTTATTGATTTTGTTAATGTTGTAACATTGTAAAGGGATGAATTAGCTGTGTAACGGTTGATAAGCAACATCAATCTCTATCAATGTAGATAAATTAATACAATCAGTCTAATAATCCAACAAATTTCTGTGAGAGCTCTTGAAGGAATAATATGCATTTCATATCAATAATATTAACTACATGTAATCAAGCAATATATTTGTTAATATATCATTACTCCAAGAGACCCCAAGAGACAAAATATCCTTAAGACTCACCCCCAACCTGAATTATATTTTCCACCCTTGAGAAGGCGACTTTCATCCTGATACATTTTACTGTAAACCACTCCAGTGTATTTTGGGGGTCATGAATATTCCAACTAAACTAGATGATGTGCAAAATATGCAAAGATAAGACCATAATACTCACAAACCAAATATACTCCTCTCAATGACTAGGCCTTTCCAATCTTCTCTATAAAGAACACAAATGAGATTGACAAAAAGGGAAACACTGCACTTTGTGCTAAGGATGGAGCATTGATCTTGCTTGGTTATGTGCAGACCTTATTTCCTGAAACATTGATCTTGGCCTCTGATGCCCCTACGGCATTCCCAGCAAAATCCCCTTGAGGGGCAAAGGTGTAAGCCTTCTCGTGGTACGTAAAAAATGTGAACTTAACACCCAAACGTCCATGACCTTAGCAACTGCAAATGGCATGTCAGGACTTTTTAAGGCCAAGCAAAAATTCCTGCTTCTAGAAGTCTTTTTTTCTGCAAACATAAAACCTTACCACCGGTGAACTCTTTGGCAGCAGGTCTTCATAAAAATAACTGGTAGTATTATATAAGAAGTAATGAAGTTTTATATGGGACATCAAAGGACAATGACTTAGTCCTTTGACTCGTCCTTTTGTCATGCAGGTTTAAACTGTTAGGATGCTGATCCTGTAGGTCTCAAAGCTATTACTTCTCCAACAACATTTCTCCTGATTATCCCCTCTTCACAGAACAAATCATCTTAGAAATATTTATCCTACTTTCTTACATTTGAACTAGAGACTTCAGTATTACTGCCTTATTCTCAAGTGGCCATTGTACTATGCATATGCAGTTTATTGTTCCCTATAGAATGATATTACTCTTTTTTGCATCTTTTTTTACACATTTTTGACTACAGTGGATGTGACTAAGCCTTCCTGTTACTGGGTTCTCTAACCCTTCTTGTGTTACTGTCTGTCAGTGTGTGCATGTGATAAGCAAAAGACATGGAGAACATGATATACTCTGGCCCAAAACTTATGCCAGGTTCCTTCTAACAGAGATGCAGCTACACCGTTCATTCATGTCACACATATCTGTATTTTGGTCATTTTAAAGTTAATGCTGAGGTAAAATTGTGCATTTTATGGTTTTGTTCGATATCTTTAAAATTATTTTACTATTTTTGTCCAGCATTCAACATTGTACTTTGACTTCTATCTAAAAGGATGCTCAGGCACCTTGTAGTTGGAAGATCTATTAGGAATTATCTTAGATTATACAGTTATATCAATTCTGTAAATAAATCAAATATCTCTTGAGATTAAATTTTGGATGCACCTGTGAAAAACATTTTTTTACATCCCTGGAAGAGAAAGCTATTTAATTGCACTTAACAAAAATACTCAGACACAGATCAACAGCAGAAAAAGCCTTCTATAGGTCCTCTGGTAACATTTTAGAGTTTTTGAGACTTCTTTTAGCATTTACGGTCTGCTCTTTGGGTGAATTAGATTGGATGGCTAGCCCTAGGCATGTTAACAGTTGTTTTGAATGTCCGCCACTTTCTGACTATTTTCCATTTTCCATACAGTCTAATAACTGATTTCAAATACTTTTTAGACCGCTTTAACTCGTTAGCTGGCACAACCGTCTGTCTGCAGGTCTTTCAATCTCACCCTGTTAATCACTCTCAGTTCAACAGTAAGGAGGACACCATACTAAATGTCAGAGGTGTAAAAAGGGCAAACCTCCTTCAAGTGTTGATTAGCAATTTTGTAATCATGTGAAACTGATGTGATATGCCTGTGTGTAATTGTAGTCATTGTAGGTGGTAATAATTACGGGGGTGTACTCATTTATTCTTGAAAAAGGAATTTACATCAGAAACTGCATTTGTTTAAGTTAATTTTGCAAAAACGTTTCAAGTAAGAAGTATTTTCTTTGGTTGTTATTGTTCAGTTGTATTACTTGAATTTCTCAGTATTGTTAAAATGTATATTAAATAATCATTTATTAAATTACATTAGAAGAACATAATATATAATATATAAAAGGGTGTCCTACTTTCTTCACAGTGCTGTATTTACAATATTTTTTACTATGTTTTCTCTCTACAGATGTTCCTTGCAGCCTTATCCAATGCCTACTTTGCCAAGGCCTTATCCGGCAGCTACATGAAAAGTACAATCACACAACTAGAGAGGCGATTTGACATTCCCAGCTATTTAATCGGCATCATAGATGGCAGCTTTGAAATGGGTGGGTTTTTCAGTTGTCTCAGTTCCTTGTATATGTTTACAGTTAAATTAGGTTTAATCTGGACCAGAGATTGGTTAAAGAGCAAGAGGAGATTTTTTGGCTCTTTGTTCAGGTGTCGCCACAGTAAATAAGTACAACTTGCACAGAGACTTGGCAAAGGTTTTTACAACGGGTGCCATTTGTGACGCAACAAAGAATTGAACTCGGGTCCACATAGAACATTAAAAACGGCAACTTGAAGACTAATGAACACTCTCAACACACAGTAAAATCATGGTTAAAGCTGTGCAGAGGTTTAAAGCTGGGTTAGATTATAAAACAATACCCTATTATAAAACAATACCCTAAGCCTTGAACTTATCTGAGTTAATTAATTTTTCAAAAATAGACTGATTGTGACATATTGAGACATGGCCGTCCATATGCCTGACGGTGCAGAAAGCAATAACCAGCCAAGAGGCCTGCAATAACTCTGGATGAGCTGTGGAGTTTTGCAGCTCATGTAGGGTTGGTGTTTTAAGGGTGATCTGCAGGGTAGGTGTTCCTCCACACAATACATGTTGCATGTAGGCCAAGATGGGTAATTTTGGTGTTGTCTGATACCTTATGTCATTTTTTCATATTATCTGCAGGGAATTTGTTAGTGATTGCTTTTGTCAGTTATTTTGGTGCCAAGCTCCACCGACCCAAAATCATAGCAATTGGATGCATCTTGATGTCTTTAGGAACCTTCTTGATTGCCATGCCTCATTTCATCATTGGCCAGTAGGTGAACTTGATCAAAATGCCTTTTTGCATCTAAAATTTTTGAATATATGCATGTTTCTTTTATCGTAGAAATGTGACAATTTTTTTTTACCATATTATGACTTTGCTTCATGTAGCCACTGTGTGGATTTAAATTGTGAATATCTAACTGTACCTGATGCTTTCTCCCTCCCCTTGTTTAACAGTATTGGCATTGGTATTTTATACGCAGTTATAAGATTGAAACAACCATCAGAGCTTCAGAGAACTCAACCAGCCAGCTCTCTCCATGTCCAGTAAGGTCTTCGGAGTCATCCAGGGCAGGTGATGGATCCTCTTCACTGTTCTCTAAAGGTAAAATTTTAAAGTTCAGCTGTGATGTCACATCTTGCATTTGAACTACACTGCTAAAAAAAAATAAAGGAAACACTTAAACAACACAATATAACTCCAAGTAAATCAAACTTCTGTGAAATCAAACTGTCCACTTAGGAAGCAACACTAATTGACAATCAATTTCACATGTTGTGCAAATGGAATAGACAACAGGGGGAAAACTTTGGCGATTAGCAAAACACTCAATAAAGGAGTGGTTCTGGAGGTGGGGACCACAGACCACTTCTAAGTACCTATGCTTTCTGGCTGATGTTTTGGTCACTTTTGAATGTTGGTGGTGCTTTCACATTCGTGGTAGCATGAGACGGACTCTACAACTCACACAAGTGGTTCAGGTAGTGCAGCTCATCCAGGATGGCACATCAATGCGAGCTGTGGCAAGAAGGTTTGTTGTGTCTGTCAGCGTAGTGTCCAGAGCCTGGAGGCGCTACCAGGAGACAGGCCAGCACACCAGGAGGACCGCACGGCCCTCCATGTGCTCACCAGAGGTAGCCTGACTGCCATTAGGTATCGAGATGAGATCCTCAGACCCCTTGTGAGACCATATGCTGGTGCGGTTGGCCCTGGGTTCCTCCTAATGCAGGACAATGATAGACCTCATGTGGCTGGAGTGTGTCAGCAGTTCTTGCAAGATGAAGACATTGAAGCTATGGACTGACCCGCCCGTTCCCCAGACCTGAATCTGATTGAGCACATCTTGGACATCATGTCTCGCTCCATCCACCAACATCACGTTGCACCACAGACTGTCCAGGAGTTGGCGGATGCTTTAGTCCAGGTCTGGGAGGAGATCCCTCAGGAGACCATCCGCCGTCTCATCAGGAGCATGCCCAGGCGTTGTAGGGAGGTCATACAGGCACGTGGAGGCCACACACAATACTGAGCCTCATTTTGACATGTTTTAAGGACATTACATCAAAGTTGGATCAGCCTGTAGTGTGTTTCCACTTTAATTTTGTGTGTGACTCCAAATCCAGGCCTCCATTGGTTAATAAATTTGATTTCCATTGATGATTTTTGTGTGATTTTGTTGTCAGCACATTCAACTTTATACAGAACAAAGTATTCAATGAGAATATTTCATTCATTCAGATCTAGGATGTGTTATTTGAGTGTTCCCTTTATTTTTTTGAGCCGTGTATATTTGACCATAAACCACTAAATGGTAAAATGGTTAATTAACTGAACTTATATAGCGCCTTTCCAGTCATACAGACCACTCAAAGTGCTTTACACTATATCCACATTCACCCAATCGCACTCACTAACACTCACACATTCATACATATGTGTGAGCGTCCATATGTATGACAGTGACCATATGTATGACAGTGACTACTGTCCACTTTAGTTTTTTAATCGTTGCAGTCAGAAAAATTAACATTGGTAGCTCTGGATTAGCCACAACAGTATGATTGGAAAGTATATCCGTAAAGTGTACAGTGTATGCAGTCAGTACTTATGTGCACTCTTGTCTTCCTCCTGACGATACTCTGTTGATTCACTATGGGGTTCAGCTCACTCTGATACAACAGAGTGAGCTGTCCTAACAACTCTGAGACCCGTCTGTCCTTCGGTGGGTTTTTAATGACTTGGAGCAACTCCTGAATCCTGGCTTCACATTGCTCAATGCCATAATCATTGAGGCCTTTACACTCCTCGGGGGACAACAGAATCAATGACCCAATCACCTCTTGTGCCTGCATTCCTATGGGGTCCTCCACCATACACACATCTCCAGCTGCAGTCTGGGATGTTCCCTCCATCTTTGGCCCAAAATGCATAATGCACACACACTAACTGTTTATTTATGAACCACCGCTAAAGAAATTAGCAGAAATTCAACAGGCTATGCTATTAAGTGATTAACGATTGCTAAATTAATTAACTGCACACAAACAGGCTAAGCTGTTCAGTGATTAAGGATTGCTAAACGTAATTAGCTGCACACAACAGGCTAAGCTGTTCAGTGATTAAGGATTGCTAAACTTAATTAGCTGCACACAACAGGCTAAGCTATTCAGCTAGCTATCTGATTCATACCTGTATCTTCCAGGTGTATGGGTTTGCTTAAAATGGGCACACAGGTTTGACCGTTCAAACTGTGGCTTACCCAAGTCTATGCTTTAATGGGGTTAATCAAGCAAACACGCAAAAAAGGGGAAGAAGGGAAATAATTTTGAAATGACCCAGAAACCAAGTTCAAAATAAAATTTTAAAAATGGGAAAACGAACTAAACATTCAATGCTGTTCTTAGCTTCAATTAAGTGTTAGTGTTCTCTAATATGAATCACCTACCTTCCTGTTAGACAACTAAGTTAGTTTTATGAGTCAGATCAAAACATGCTTCACACAATAAAACCCAGCAAAAATGCTTAAATTTTATCCAAAAGTGGTAATGAATGATCTGTAACTTCAACTTTCAACTTTAAGTTATGCCCTTTTGATCATAGGTGATGGAATTATCTGCCTGTGTTAATGAATTGAGTGATTAAAAAAATATATCAAAGTAGGAAATGCAATTCGCACTAGTGACCACCAGATGGTACTGAGTGCAGGTCTGCGGCTTGGAAAATCCAGCTGCAATCTGTAATCTATTAAATGGCCACCAGATGTAGGTGTTGTTCTCTAACTGACTGGGAGAATGTTGGTCACAACTGTAATTACGCCCAGCGGACACTGGGGGCAGGTCTGCTGCTTATCAGTGCTGGTTTTTACAACTGCAGCAGCAGGCTGGCGACTGGAAATTAACTTTAACTTTTCCACAAGTTAAACCAACTTTCACCTTGCATCCACAACAAACACCTCTGAAAGATAATGTTATCCTTTGCAGTAGAACTGAGCACAACCTAATCGAAATCCCCTAATTCACAAACGTTCTGTGCGAAACTCAAGTCTCCCAATAACGTCTAGTTAACGGAGATCACAACTGTTCATTCTGTGCAACAGTGATTTGATGTCTGTCTTTTTAAGGCCCGTCAAAGGGACGCCATATGTTAGATTTATGATTATTGATTGATTAATCTTGATCAATAATTATAATTACAAATCATAATCTGACAAAATCAATTTCGTTCGTTCGTTCGTCGTCTTCCGCTTATCCAGGACCGGGTCGCGGGGGCAGCAGACTCAGCAGAGACGCCCAGACGTCCCTCTCTCCAGGCACCTCCTCCAGCTCCTCCAGGGGGAGCCCAAGGCGTTCCCAGGCCAGCCGAGAGACATAGTCCCTCCAGCGTGTCCTGGGCCGTCCCCTGGGCCTCCTCCCGGTGGGACGTGCCTGGAACACTTCCCGAGGAAGGCGTCCAGGAGGCATCCGGTATAGATGCCCGAGCCACCTCAACTGGCTCCTCTCAATGTGGAGGAGCAGCGGCTCTACTCCGAGCTCCTCCCGGATGGCCGAGCTCCTCACCCTATCTCTAAGGGAGTGCCCGGCCACCCTACGGAGGAAGCTCATTTCAGCCGCTTGTATCCGTGATCTCGTTCTTTCGGTCATGACCCAAAGTTCATGGCCATAGGTGAGGGTAGGAACGTAGACCGACCAGTAAATTGAGAGCTTTGCTTTTCGGCTCAGCTCTCTCTTCACCACAATGGACCGGCACAGCGCCCCCATTACTGTGGCAGCTGCACCGATCCGTCTGTCGATCTCCCGCTCCAATCAATTTCTTAACCAAAAATCCTCATTTATGAATCGAGACCAGAGATGTTTCTGGTGTTGTAATTGTGGCTCAACGCCTCTGACAATTACAACCGTTAAATACTCCGTAATAATTAATAACTATTGCCGGAGATGTCACTGTTTAATCGACAGTATTTAATTCTGCCGAAACGTGTGGAACTTGAACCTTATTTTGACTGACACATCACTTTTTGCACACAATGAAACACCAAACGCTCTCTCTTTATCTATGTGAATATTTATTAATTTTCACCTACTCAACATGCAAAATTCTACAAACACAGGGGTAACACATCTAAATAAGCAAAATCAACAAACAGTAGTGGTTATGTATTGAGTCAGCCAGCAGTTTATGGCACTACAGACGAAAGAAAATGAGGATGTGAAAGGGGTGTGGTGGCGAGTGGTGGGGGTTGGAGCGCAGCTCCGACTGTCCTTATGGTCTTCTGATCATAAAACCTCCCCCTAACTCCTGAGCACAAAGGATTCTGACTTTTGGCGGCAAGCTAGCACAGTGAGATTGAAGACAAAGGGAAATGGAGGATTTTACCATGAGGTCGTTTTAACAGTCCAGTCTTGCAACGCACCCGCGTTCAGATCCGCAGCTCTGGGAACGCGGCGGATCCCGATATCAACATAACATATCAAAGTTCAATAAGCAAGGTTACATGCACATATTATTCAGAACACATGAGATCCTAACCAGCTATTCTGATCACTTCTACAACCTCTGACCCTGCCCAGGCCTTCTAATAAAGAAATAAAAGATAAAATAAAAAGATTGGTTTTACCTGGTGTCGTCTTCTTCCTGAGTGAGGGAATTCGAGCGAGGAAAAGTGGGGTTAAGTTAATTGTGCGTCCACAATCAACTTCAGGGGAGCGGTCAGTCTTCGTCCTTTGGTCTTCTTGACAAAAAGGAAAAATATGATCTGACCATCAAAGTCGACTTGAAAATGAAACACAATAGCGGTTCGTCTCTCCGAAACTCCGTGTCCTCAGTTACGTGTTAACTCACGTCTTCGATCGGCAAAGTGAGATCTCTGGCCTTCTTAGTCCAAAAACCTCAGTTATGAATTGTTTGTTGTCCAACGAGAGAGAATGAATGAAACTCTGCAAAGAGCTCTTCTCTGAAAGTGGTGCGCTTCAGTCACTAGACCGGTTTCTAGCAGAAGGCAAGTTTTCAAACATGAGCGCTTCCTATATAGTGCCCTGTGATGTCAGACTTGGGACGCCCAGTCATATCAGTCGCAATGCTCAATGGGATATGTAGGAGCGGGCTGTCCTGGGTACAAAATGGCCGATGCCATTGGAGGGGCACAGTGACGTCCAACAACGTGCAGATAATCCAATACTCAGCAAACAAGTGGTCCAACACAATTTTTGGGAGTTTTGGAGGGTGCCAATTCGTATCTCCAAAAAGAAACTTCACACTCATGCAGCTTGCATTCTGTCTTTCTCCACTCTTCCTTTAGACTCTGGGAATTTGATTTCCCAAATAAAAGCTAATTTTGCTTTAATCTGAAAAGAGGACTTTGAACCATGAAGCAACACCCTAGTCCGTTTTCTCCTTAGTCCACATAAGATGCTTCTTATGCTGTCTCCAGTTCAGGTGTGCCCTAACACAAAGAAGGTGACAGATGTAGGCCAAGTCCTCAATACTTCTATGAGGTGGCTCCTAAAGCTCTGACTCCAGCCACGACCCATGCCTTGTGAATCTAAACTCTTGAACGGGTTTTTCTTCACAATCCACTCAAGGCCAGTTGTTGCTATTGCCTTTTCTAACAGTTTTCCTTCTTCTAAATGTTTCAATAATCTGGTTTGATACAGCACTCAGTGGACAGCAATGATCTTATGTCACTTACCTTCTTGTGAAGGGTGTAAAGTCAGCAGTCTTCCCTATGATTGTGTTGGCCATAACATAGCATTTTTTTATTGATTTGTCACTGATTACTGATTTAAAATTCTCATATTCTGAGAAACTGAATATAGGGTTTTCAGTATCTGTATGCCATCTGTAATTCTCAAAATTACCAGAAAAAAATGCTTGGAACATGTCGCTCTGTGTGTAATTATCTAATAACATATGAGTTTCACATTTTGAATTGAATTACAGAAATAAGTTTACTTTTCACAAGTATTCTATAATTTACAAAATATGTATCACTTTTTGTGATGCTTATGAAAATATGTGGACTCGGTAGGATCGCAGGAATCAAGATATAACAGATTGAAGTGAATTGTCCATAGTTTATATTCTTTCTAACAATTGTGCTTTCTTTATAAAAAAAAAAAAAAAAAATTTTTTTTGTTTCCTTGTGAACTACAGGATGTGAGCAAGAATCCAGCATTTTAATGTGGATGTTTGTGTTGCTGGGAAATGTCCTACGTGGAATTGGAGAAACTCCTGTGCAGCCTTTAGGAATTTCCTATATTGATGATTTTGCAGAATCAGAAAATGCTGCCCTGTATATAGGTATTTAACATTAATTCACAACTCATTAGAATAGAAAGCATTTATATCGAGATATCTCAAATGTAAATTACTGACTGCTATTCATTTGGTATTTGGTACCTGTTATCGAAGCCTCCTGTTCTTAAGTTACTTTTTGTAGACATTTTTATGTACATTCTAATACACACTGCTAACATGAAATGGACTTTAAATGCTCATACAATACATCCTTAATTTTGCCTCTTATATCAGATATCATACCTAATGTGTTTCTCTCGGGATAACTATTTAGAGTCCAAACCTGCTCTTCTTATTGCTCCTCACAAAAAACATAATCAGTTTTAGTACTGGTTGATCAAGCTTTATCACATCACTACATATTTAAGACATGAACGGATAAAAATAGGGCAGAAAAAGACCAACTATAGCAACATTGTAATGTGAGGAACTTGTAGGTGTTACATGAGACTAAACTGTTTCTCCCTTGTTGTGTATCACAGGCTGTGTTCAGACCATTTCAATAATTGGTCCTGTATTTGGCTTCTTACTGGGGTCTCTGTGTGCCAAGATTTATGTTGATGTCGGCTATGTAGATATGGGTGAGTAAAACTGAACTATAACTGGTGATTCAGACACAGAGTTGGGTAAATTGCAGCTTTTAGATTTTCTGATGGCTTAGCTTCAGAAAGATTAAGTTAGATTCAGAAAGTACTTGTTGTCCATTAGTTTCTTCATGCATTCTGACATTAGAAAATAGTGTGTGTGCATACTTTATGTATTTAGCTTCCTTTAATCTCATACTCTAAATTAAAGTCAAGTGCAACAAACTAAATTCAGAAGTTATTCAATTAAAAAAGAAAGTCCACCTTTGTGCCATTTAATCTCAGCATAAATTCAGCTGTTCTGTTTATGCCTCAGAGGTTGGTTACAGAACATTAATGAACAAACGGCATCATGAAGAGCAAGGGACACAGCACACAGGACAGAAATAAATCTCTGTTCTGTCTGCTGTGTCCCTTGGTCTTCATGTGTGTAGGTGTTTAAAGCAGGGTTACAATTGAGACCATAACCCAAAAGTTAAAATCTGTATAGATAAATCAACATTACATTTAGTGATAGAAAGGCAGATTATTAAATCTACTTCTGAAAGTCCAATGTAAGTTTTTCAGAGTAACTTTGGGGATTGAAGTTAAAGGAAGCTATTTATTACAAGAGGTAGTTCTATGTTTATGTTTTAATCTTAAAATTGGACTGTATAATAGATTTATGTTGGGGACATTTAAAAACATATTTTTCCTGCTTCTAAAACATGAAAGGGTATCTTCCCCATCCAAATATGTCCTCTGTATGATTTACTCCGTCACTGCTTCATGCTGAAAAGTTAAAGGACCTTTTATTTTGCAGGATGTCTGGGTTGTTCCAGGTGGGTGTTTGTCTGCATGGGAGAATTAAAAACCTATTCATTTTGAGATATTCCCACCAGGCTGTCAGAGATATACTGATATTAATACTTAGTGGATTCTATTAGCTGTTTGGATTCCATAAACATTTTTGCTTTGTCAAATTGCAGCTGACAGGGGTTCAATGAATATAGGCATTAGGCATACTGTGTGCTTCTCTTTTCACAGAGACGATCACCATTACCCCTGAAGATGCCCGCTGGGTAGGAGCATGGTGGCTGGGTTACCTAATTGCTGGCACTGTCACCCTCCTGTCTGCCGTTCCTTTCTGGTTTCTGCCCAAGTCTTTGCCAATGCCTGTGGACAAACATGATAGCAGCTGTACTCCAGAACAGACAAGGTTTATCAAAGATGCAGATTCTCCAACCCTGGATCATAAGATCAGACTCGAGGAACCAGCCAATTTACATGTTATGGCCAATGGTACAACACCCCTCATGGTGTTATACATTGTCATGCAAAGGTTTTCATGCTTCTAGACTGTTTACATGTTTTGTCACCTTACAACCAGAATCATAATCATTTTTATTGGCCAGGTTTGTGTGTATGAACAAGGTATTTGACTTGGGTTTCCACTGCTTGTCGTACTATTAACTATAAATATATCAACTTTAGACAAAAAAATAAAATAAAAACTAGAGGAGTGTATGGCAGCCAACCAATTGTTTTTAAATAAAGAAAACAATAGGCTGGTTGTGATAGTGCAGATATGCTTATTCTGTTTTACAGCAGAGTAGCTGACTACTCGTGCTGTAAGGTTTTCATTGTGTTTATCAGAGAGACAGCCTGGGGGAAGAAACGGTCTCTGTGGCAGCTGGCTTTTGCAAATAGCACTCTGTAGCAATGACCTGAAGGTAAAAGTCTAAATAGATTGGGACCATGATATGTGGGGTTTGCAGAGATGTTAGCTGCCCTTTTTCTCACTCTAGACCTGTACTGTCACAATCCTGGAGTGTGCATGTGTTTTTGAGTGTGAGTGGGATGAGTGTTCTCTCTAATAGAGAATGCATTTTGGACGGCATTCCGCTGACTGCAGCTGCAAAAAATCTGTTGGCAATTTGCCTTATCAGCTGCTGAGAATTTATGCTGCCGCTGGAGGACCTGTCGTTGCCTAATGCTCAGCCTCCTCAGTAGACTTAGGCCAGCCTGTATCTCTTTGAGAAACTTTTTGAAACTAGATTTGTGTTTTTGATCCTGTCTCCGTCAAGCTCAAGTCCTGTTTTTGTTTCTCTCAAGTTTTACCTCCATGCAGTTATTTCCAATCTACGCCATTTCCACAAGCTGTTTCTTGACAGATTGCACTAGGGAATTAACCACAACCTCTCCTAAGTGGCAGCATCCTCAGCCATTACCTGCCTGCCCACTCTCCAACCAACTCACTCGGATTACAAACCTCCATCAGTTACCTTCGCACTGGAGCTCACTAGCATTACTTAATTTCAACCAGGATCACAACTACCTCCCAAACCATTCACCTTCGATCAAATCAGAAAGCCGTTTTTTGCAATCAAAGATCCACAATTACCACATCACCATGTACCGTCTAACAGCTCCTCTCTCTTTCCAGGCACATTATTGAAGCACAGCTTCTGTGGAAGGTTGTACTTCTTGAGTTACTGTAGGAAGTACAGTCTATCCTGGGCCTTCTTCTGTACAGCGTCTATGTGTGAGGACCATCTCAGGTCCCGAGAAAGGGCGGTTCCTAGGAAGCGGAAGTGACCTACAGAAAACACAATGTCGTTTGGGATGGTGAGGGGAGGAAGTGTAGGTGGAGTTCTCCGGAAGTCGACGGTCATCTCCACATTCTTGAGTGGGTTAAGCTCTAGGTGGTTCTGACTGCAACAGTGGACCAGCTGATCCACCTCCTGTCTCTATTCAATTCAATTCAGTTGAAAAATATTTTATTAATCCCCAAGGGAAATTAAATATTGTTGTAGCTCATATTATGAAGGTTTCTTCAAAGAGCCATTGTAGATGCTGATGGCTGTGGGCAGGAAGGATCTCCTGTAGAGGTCTGTCTTACAGCAGCTTGTTGAGCGTTTTCAAGTCCTTGGCTCTGATGCTGCTACCATAGCAGATGATGGCAGAAGAGATCACACTCTCACAACAGCCTTTTAGGAGATTTGCAGCATCTTGCTGCAAACACCAAAGGACCTAAGCTTCCTCAAGAAGTACAGTCTGCTCTGTCCCTTCTTGTAGACGGCTTCACAGTTGCATCTCCACTCCAGTCTGCCGTCCAGGTGACCACCAAGGTATTTAAACTCCTCCATCACCTCCATTTCTTTTCCCATAATGGAAATAATGTTTAGCATATTCCTGTTTCTCTTAAATTCTATAATCATCTCCTTTGTTTTATTCACGTTCAAGATGAGATGATTGTTTCCACACCATGCCACAAAGCGGTCCATCACCTTCCTGTACTCAGCTTCTTGTCCATCTCTGATCCACCCCATGACTGCAGAATCATCCGAGTATTTCTGCAAGTAACAGGAGTCTGTCTTGTACTGGAAGTCTGAGGTGTTCAGAGTGAAGAGGAATGGTGAGAGTACAGTCCCCTGTGGTGCTCCTGTGCTGCTGACTACCTGGTTAGACTCACAACCCTTCAGTCTCACAAACTGTGGTCTGTTTGTCAAGTAGTCTTTGATCCAGGAGACTGTTAAGGCCTCTTCTGGAATTTCTGATCCTCACAGTACTGCTGGCTTTATCCAGATGACAGTGGGTTTGTTGAAGCAGGTGTATGTTGGCATCTTGAACTCCAACTCCACAGCAATAAGCAAACTGAAGAGGTTCTTAATAATTACTTTTTTTTGCTTATTCAAGTCAGCCAACAGAAATCTCTCTAGAACCTTCATGGTGTGGGATGTCAGGGCAAGTCTATTGTCATTGAGGACTGATGGGTGAGTTTTATTTGGTACCAGAACAAGACAGGAGGTCTTCCACAGCACTAGAACCTTCATCTGGGCCAGGCAAAGATTGAAGAGGTGCTGCAGAATCCCAAAGGGCTGCTCTGCACAGGCCTTAAGGACTCTAGGGCTGACACAATCTGGACCTGCAGCCTTAGTCTTTCTAGTTGTCTCTTCACCTGGCTTCTTGAGACACACAGGTGTAAGGGGGAGGCAAATCGAGCATCAGCATCTTCTGATTTGGTTGAAGGCAAACATGTAGAAGCAGAAGGGTACATGGCTGAGGGGGAAGATAAAACATTTGAGGTGTGACAGGAAAGCTGCAGGTCAAAGGAAGGTGGGATGTCTGTTTGGCTGTGAGCAGGAGAGGAGGATGCTGAGCTTGTTTCTCAACTGAACCTATCGAATGATGTGTTCAGTTCATTGGCTCTGTCCAGACATCCATTTTCTTCCTGCTTGAAGCCTGTGATCTTCTTCATCCCTGACCACACATCTGATATTGTTTTGCTGGAGTTGCTCTCCAGCTTCTTCTTGTACACCTCCTTGCTGTGTCTTGTCTTGATTTTAAGTTGCTTCTGTATACTCCAATAATTTCCCGTCTCCCTCTCTGAAGGCTCTTTTTTTTCTTGTTAAGCAGGTCCTTCAGGTAACCGGTGATCCAGGGTTTGTTATTGGGGAAGCATCTCACAGTTCTGGTGGGGATGGTGTTATCCACACAGAAGTTTATATAGTTGATACACACACAGTCACAGCATTGATGTCCTCTCCATGTGGCTTGCACAGGGATCCCAGTCTGTAGTCTCAAAGCAACCTCGCAGGGCTTCTTCAGCTTCCTGTGACCATTTTCTCACAGTCCTCTTTATGACATGTTGTCTCTGAACAAGAGGCTTATATTTCGAGCAGAGAAAAACAAGATTGTGATCTGATTTGCCTAGAGGAGGTCTTGCTGCAGAGATGTATGAGTCCTTGACATTTACATAAAACAAATCCAACGTGTTGTTTTCTCTGGTAGAGCAACTGACAAACTGTTGATACGTTGGAAGTGTAGCAGAGTGGAGCATGGTTAAAATCACCAGATTTTGCCACAAACGCATTGGGGTGTTGTGTCTGTAGCTTAGCAACAACTGAGCTGATGGCATCACATGCAGTGTCGGCAACAGCGGAAGGTGGAACGTAAACTGTTGCCAAAATAACACTGGTGAACTCTGGGTAAATAATATGGATGAAAACTTACTGCTAACAGTTCAACATCTGGACTGCAGAGACGACGCTTCACAGTAACATGTCCTAGATTACACCATCTGTTGTTCACTGCCAGTGCTGCCAGTCCACCTCCTTTACGTTTGCCACTCCTCTTTATCTCTGTCTGCTCGTATGGTCGAAAAGCCTGGCAGAGAGACGCTGGAGTCAGGGATATGATCCTGCAGCCATGTCTCAGTGAAACACATAATATTGCATTCCCGATACTCTGGCTGGGTCCTTTGTAGGCCTTGGAGTTCATCCAACTTGTTTTCCATCGATCTCACATTGCCCATCAAAATCGACGGAAGAGATGGTGTGAACTTCCTCCTTCTCTCTCTTCTCTTTGCTCCTGCTCTGCATCCACAGCGTCTCCTTTTCAACTCATCAGGGATTTGGGTTTGTAGTTGACGTATAATTTGAGCTTTTGAGATATTAATCAGCTGCTCCCAGCTGTAAAAAAACAACCACTTTGCCATGGTGACGCATCATAACAAATGTGCAAAAGTAAAAAAGTATCAGCAAAAATCCCTCCAGCCACACATCATCCAACACCGGAGAGGATAACCGTCCAAAAAACACCGATCCCATTCACCACAAGAAGAACCTGTGTTGTCAAAAAGAAATAGTCAGAATAAAAAGTAACAGAGCCACTCCAACCTGCAACCACTTTGAGCAGTGCAATTCTAGAAATTGCAGACTCGGTACTGTCCTAGATTAGACCAATAAAAATGGTGTCTTAAGCAAACCTGAGGAGATTCACAGACAGGTCCGCTGATGTGCAATGGTTTGTGTTCAGGGTGAAGAGGAGTGGGGAGAGAACACACCTCTGGGCGGTGCTAATGGCTCTTGTGTGGGAGAAGATGCTTCCCAGCCTCACCTGCTGGGGTCTTTCAGGAAGCTGGTGATCAACTGAAAGGTAGAGGCCAGCACTGTGAGCTGGTGTTAAAGGTAGCGCTGACGTCCACAAACAGGATCCTGGCGTACGTCCCTGGGTGGTCAAGGTGGTGCAGGATGAAGTGTAGTCCCAGGTTGACTGCATTATCTGCTGACCAGTTTGCCCAGTAAGTAAATTGCAGGGGGTCAGGCAGGAGGCCTGTGACGTCCTTCAGTTGCTTTAATGGCAGTCGCTCAAAAGATTTCATGGCTACAGACGTCAGGTAGACAGGTCTGTAGTCATAGAACCCTATGATGGTGCATTTCTTAGGGATCACAATGATGGTAAAGCGGTTGAAGCACGCAGAAACTTCATATAGCTGCAGAGACTTGTTCAAGAACTGAGTAAAGATGGGGTCTAGTTGGCCAGCACAAGTTTTCAGGCAGAAGGGGTAGGAGCTTTCCCGGACACGGTAAGAGCCTATTAACATGGTAAATGGTAAATGGCCTGCACTTGTATAGCACTTTTATCAAGTTTGAGGACTCCAAACGCTTTACACTACAATCAGTCAGCCACCCATTCACACACTGACAGTTTAGCCACAGCTGCCCTGAGGCAAGCTGACAGAAGTGGGGGCTGCCATACAATCAGCACCACCAGGGCCTCTGACCACTATTAGCAGGCAAGGTGGGTGAAGTGTCTTACCAAAGGACACAACAACTGAGGCGAACGGACCCCTACCACCTGAGCCACCGTCGCACAGATGTCATCACCGTTTCATCTTCGTCAGTGATATTTAGTACAGTCAGAGGGGGGAAAGGAGAGGAGGTTGTGGACTTGTTGGTGGGGGGTTTGGGTTGTCCTTTTGTGTGGGAGTGAGGTGTGAATGACTGTTTTTTAAACCAACAAAAGAAGCTGTTGAGGTCTTCAGCCAGTCGCAGAGGGTAATCACAATGTGGGGGGACAGGCTTCTGTAGCTAGTAATGACATTTAAGCTCTTCCAAAGTAACTTTGGGCTCCCTCAGCTTGCATGTAGGCCAGTATCTTCTTAATAGAGCACATTCTTCTATATGTTTGTGGTGACTCCTACATGACCATCTCTGGGCTTCGCAGATCAGAGCAGATGCAGTGTAAATCCAGGGTTACAGTGAACAAACTTTGAAAGGGATTTCTTATAGCCTTTTTCAAAAATGGCAGTCCTGTCAAGTGGTCTTCCATCTGAACTGTGTTGCTCCGGAGCTCCTCCAAAATTACCATGTCTCTTGGTTACTTCTCTGATTACTTATCTCCTTGCCTGGCCAGTCAGTAGAGCTGAATGAGCATCTCTTGGCAGGTTTGCACAAAGAAAAGTTTTCTTTCCATTTTCAGATGACGGATATAACAGCAGTCTATGTTCAAAGGTTAAGATATAATTTGATAACCTAACCCTCTCCTATACTCTTTCACACCTTTTCCCAACCTGCCTAGTGTGTTCCTTGGTCTTCATGATGCTGTTTGTTCACTAACATTCTCTAACCAACATTTGAGCCCTTGACAAAAAAGTTGTATTGGTACTTAAGTTAAATCCTAAGAAAATCTAACTACTGTATTCACAGTAGTTAGCAGGTACAGGAGTACTTTGACTATATACATTTGGACAGAATTGGTACAATATATCAAAGTTTGTTGTTGTAGTGTAACAACATTTCAAATGTTTCAATGTGTATCAATACTTTTAAAAGGCACTTTTTTTTTACACTATCTTATGAATGTACACAGATTCGTATCTTTATGCACTCAGTGAAGTATTTAGAGTTGTTTTACCTCTTTAAAAAGAGACTTTCTCTTCTGCCTTCCTGGGTAAATCCAAACTGTTAACAAGAGAAAGTCATTGGAATATTCAGGCAGTTGGTAGTCTGAGTTCCTTTTGCTGCATTTTGAGACTTAATGATCTATTTTTTTATGTTTTGTATGACATGCAAGAAGTAAGATTTGTTTGCTTAAACCTTCCTACACAGAATTTGTGCCAACATTGAAGACTCTTCTTGGAAACCCTGTATACATCCTGTATCTGGGTGTAACAGTCATTCAGTTTAACTCACTCATTGGTATGGTAACCTACAAACCCAAATACATAGAGCAGCACTATGGCCAGTCAGCATCAAAAGCCAATTTTTTTATGGGTAAGTAAAATATTTAGACATTTTTATAATTATTTTTGCTTGTCTTTTTTATAGAGTTAAAGGCTTGTTTAGATGCTGTGTTGCAAGACTCAGCTGCGTTTTTTTGTTTTTTTCAATTAATGCAGCCTTTTATATATTGTGTAGAACCTAAGCTCCACCTTCTTTCCAAGTAGGTTCTGCGGCTTCACAATCCCGCAGTTACCATTATGCTTTGGCATTCTGTTGTTAATATTAAATCACACAAGGACATTTAAACTAACATAAAATTGCTAAAAAAATGTAAAAGCACAGATCTCATTTGTCACCACTGAGTTCATGGGTAGGTTAGTCATATGCGGGATGTGAAATACATAAATCTTTTTAACCATCAGAAGTCAACTTTAGTTTTATATATGACTTCATTGCTATTTAAATAAATAAAATATGGATGGGACTAGTCTGGAATTTTTGAACGTTCTTACTTTGACTCCTTTTTGGATGTGATGTTTCTGCTTATATGTTGCTTATGTTATCTCTTCTCTAACTCTCTCTCCCTTTTTAAAATGAGTTGTATTCTTTGATTGACTAGGCATGATCAACATCCCAGCTGTGGCCCTTGGGATGTTCTCTGGAGGCGTGGTCATAAAGAAGTACAAACTGGGTGTCATGGGAGCAGCTAAATTAGCCTTTGGGACTTCCCTGTTGGGGTTCTTTCTGTCATTCCTATTCTTAGCCATGGGCTGTGAGAACTCCAAGGTGGCAGGCATTACAGTTTCATACACTGGGTATGTAATAATTCTGTTCATTTCACTTAAGACCTAGTATCAGTAAGAAGAATACAAACTAAGTGGTTTTAAATAAACTTGTTAAACTGTCCATACACCCTGAGAAAGTTATTCAAAACATCATAGTCAATAATTCAGCTCTTCTGGCAAGGCCCACTCGCTTCCAGGGAAAAGTGCTAAGAGTAAAGCAAGGTCATGCTCATGGTCTTGTTTACTATTGTCGTAGAGGCAGGTGGGAACATTGTTTGTTCACATTTTCACCGGTTTTGAATTACCAAAAGCAGGGTTAAAATGACTTTAAGGACCATGTTTTGTCCGTTTCTTGTTTGTTTGCACTGTTTTTGTTTTTGAGGCAGAAGATTTATCCCTGAAATTCTTGAAAAGCTTTAGCAAATCCAATGTGAGACTTTACAAAAATCTGTTTAAAGAGATTTGGTTAGTATTTAGAGGAAGTCACACACTAAAAACATCTTCTTATGTGTTTATAGACTTTATTTCTGTAATTGTTTTTTTTTTTTTTGAGTTTCTTGCTGTATTTGCTGCAATCAGTCTCAGCTACAGAATTAACAGGTTGTTGGGGTTAAAGGAACCATGGTAGATTGGTTTTAATCAGACAGCTTGATGGACTCTGAGTTTTTTGTTGTCAATTTTCATGTGTGAATTTCATGATAAATCCAATTACATTTATGTAAAGGAAACATTGATTAAATATTTTTAAAGTAAATTCATGCCACTGAAATGAACAGTTGTTGAGATATATGGTGATGAATTTCACCATAAAGGCATTTCCAGACTACTCCTTTGCGATTTTGTTGCGTTCTTTTATGATGTCAGAAGGGAACTCCTGCACGTAAACTGACTGCTGCTACAATGGCCAGCAACTAATATTTATTTGGTATATTTCAGTCACTATCAAGAGAACAAGCGCAACATCCAGTTTTCAAAAATAATTCACTAAAGACAGACTAGATCTCCTTGTATTAATAAATGCACACATACAAGGGTTGGACAATGAAACTGAAACACCTGGTTTTAGACCACAATAATTTATTAGTATGGTGTAGGGCCTCCTTTTGCGGCCAATACAGCGTCAATTCGTCTTGGGAATGACATATACAAGTCCTCCACAGTGGTCAGAGGGATTTTAAGCCATTCTTCTTGCGGGATAGTGGCCAGGTCACTACGTGATACTGGTGGAGGAGAACGTTTCCTGACTTGCTCCTCCAAAACACCCCAAAGTGGCTCAATAATATTTAGATCTGGTGACTGTGCAGGCCATGGGAGATGTTCAACTTCACTTTCATGTTCATCAAACCAATCTTTCACCAGTCTTGCTGTGTGTATTGGTGCATTGTCATCCTGATACATGGCACCGCCTTCAGGATACAATGTTTGAACCATTGGATGCACATGGTCCTCAAGAATGGTTCGGTAGTCCTTGGTAGTGACATGCCCATCTAGCACAAGTATTGGGCCAAGGGAATGCCATGATATGGCAGCCCAAACCATCACTGATCCACCCCCATGCTTCACTCTGGGAATACAACAGTCTGGGTGGTACGCTTCTTTGGGGCTTCTCCACACCGTAACTCTCCTGGATGTGGGGAAAACATTAAAGGTGGACTCATCAGAGAACAATACTTGTTTCACATTGTCCACAGCCCAAGATTTGCGCTCCTTGCACCATTGAAACTGACGTTTGGCATTGGCATGAGTGACCAAAGGTTTGGCTATAGCAGCCCGGCCGTGTATATTGACCCAGTGGAGCTCCCAATGGACAGTTCTGGTGGAAACAGGAGAGTTGAGGTGCACATTTAATTCTGTCGTGATTTGGGCAGCCGTGGTTTTATGTTTTTTGGATACAATCCGGGTTAGCACCCGAACATCCCTTTCAGACAGCTTCCTCTTGCGTCCACAGTTAATCCTGTTGGATGTGTTTCGTCCTTCTTGGTGGTATGTTGACATTACCCTGGATACCGTGGCTCTTGATACATCACAAAGACTTGCTGTCTCGGTCACAGATGCGCTAGCAAGACGTGCACCAACAATTTGTCCTCTTTTGAACTCTGGTATGTCACCCATAATGTTGTGTGCATTTCAATATTTTGAGCAAAACTGTGCTCTTACCCTGCTAATTGAACCTTCACACTCTGCTCTTACTGGTGCAATGTGCAATCAATGAAGACTCGCTACCAGGCTGGTCCAATTTAGCCATGAAATCTCCCACAATAAAATGACAGGTGTTTCAGTTTCATTGTCCAACCCCTGTATATTTATATATCCTTGTGTATTTATTAGCAGTTGTTTACATTAGAGCAATTAAACATTAAATGCACCAAATTAAGGAACAAACATAGCTTCACTGAACTCAGTGAACTCACCCATTGTAGAGCAAAACACATGAAAATATATGGATGCATAAAACGAAAAATGACGCAGTTTAACTGATTTATCTTCCACAGAATGAGTTGTTTTGGACTTGCTACCTCATTTATCACTGGCCTTTATTGTCCGATCTGCGTATGGTTCTTGGAGCACCTCCGGGCAGCAGTAGCAGCAGACACAAGGGATGATTCAAGGTCTGAAGACACTAACTGGTGTCATTTTTCAGAATCTTTAGAGAAACATTTATTTAAATATATCACATGCGCGTGTAATTTATCTTATTTTAATAATAATACTCGTACTCGTCGTCTTCCGCTTATCCGGGACCGGGTCGCGGGGGCAGCTCCTCCAGCTCCTCCAGGGGGAGCCCAAGGCGTTCCCAGGCCAGCCGAGAGACATAGTCACTCCAGCGTGTCCTGGGCCGTCCCCTGGGCCTCCTCCCGGTGGAACGTGCCTGGAACACCTCCCGAGGAAGGCGTCCAGGAGGCATCCGGTATAGATGCCCGAGCCACCTAAACTGGCTCCTCTCGATGTGGAGGAGCAGCGGCTCTACTCCGAGCCCCTCCCGGATGGCCGAGCTCCTCACCCTATCTCTAAGGGAGTGCCCGGCCACCCTACGGAGGAAGCTCATTTCAGCCGCTTGTATCCGGGATCTCGTTCTTTCGGTCATGACCCAAAGTTCATGGCCATAGGTGAGGGTAGGAACGTAGACCGACCGGTAAATTGAGAGCTTTGCTTTCGACTCAGCTCTCTCTTCACCACAATGGACCAGCACAGTGCCCCCATTACTGTGGCAGCTGCACCAATCCATCTGTCGATCTCCTGCTCCATTCTTCCCTCACTCGTGAACAAGACCCCGAGATACTTAAACTCCTCCACTTGAGGCAGGAACTCCCCTCCAACCTGAAGAGGACAAGCCACCCTTTTCCAGTCGAGTACCATGGCTTCGGACTTGGAGGAGCTGATCCTCATCCCAGCCGCTTCACACTCGGCTGCGAGCCGCCACAGCGCATGCTGTAGGTCTTGGCTAGAGGGGGCCAGCAGAACCACGTCATCCGCAAAAAGAAGAGACGAAATCCACTGGTACCCAAACCAGACCCCCTCCGGCCCTTGGCTGCGTCTAGAAATCCTGTCCATAAAAGTTATGAACAGGACCGGTGACAAAGGGCAGCCCTGCCGGAGTCCAACATGCACCGGGAACAGGTCCGACTTCATGCCGGCAATGCGGACCAAGCTCCTGCTCCGCTCGTACAGGGACCGGATGGCCCTTAATAAAGGGCCCCCGATTCCATACTCCTGGAGCACCCCCCACAGGGCATCACGAGGGACACAGTCGAATGCCTTCTCCAGGTCCACAAAACACATGTGAACCGGCTGGGCAAACTCCCATGAACCCTCGAGCACCCTGTAGAGGGTATAGAGCTGGTCCAGCGTTCCACGGCCGGGACGAAACGTAGTGGAGACTAACGACTGCTGTTGTAGTAGTGCCGTCACCACCAGCAATGGACCATTTTACCATTTTAGCGCTGTTTTTAACATAACTTGGCTTCTACCTGAACCGTTTATTATTGACCGGAGACTTCCCCTTTGATGTCATTTCTGGGCGACTTTGCACGAATTCAACATCGAAATATACTTATTCAGTGTCACAATTGTCTTTAAGCAGGTATTTAATCCTAATAAAATATAAATTACCGCCCAATTCCTTCAATATATAAATGTTTTCTTTCTATTTCTGCATTTGTGGGAAAAGCGTGTCACAGACACTACTTTACTTAGGAGCTCTTCAGGGTTCTAAATGTAAAAACATATTCTTTGCTTTATCAGTCATTCAATTAACAATAAAATTAGTAAGGAACTCAGAAGAAAATTACATTGTAACGCACATGATTAACAGCTAAGTTTATTCATAAAGTCTAAATAATTTAAATATTATGTTTGACCACAAACGTGTCTTAAATACATAAAGACCTAGATGGCTATTAATTTTAACTTAATTTAAGACAATGCAGGAGTATTTCTTGTTGAACCCTAATTGTTTTGACACTTTTAATTTTATCAATTTGTATCAGTAGTATTGTGAGGAAGCTTGGGGTCACATTTATCCTTATAAAGCAAGTTTGTATAATTAATGGATGAATCATGGCAATAAAACTGAAAACAATAAGAAAGAACATGCATGATTATACATCATGTCTTGTGCCAGAACACTTGTGTGTCCTTCTGTCAGAGCTGGAAGAGGTCGGTAGGGAGTGGAGCATTAGAAACTAGATGCAAGGGGTTGACCTTTGTGTTGCAAGGAGTTGACCCTAGTGTTGTGCCTCAGTTCTCAATCAATGGCTCTGATATGTTTATTCTTTTGTATTCACTTGTAAGCCACTTAAAATTAGAGTAGCTGCTAAACTAAGAACATGTTTTCCTGTCTTTATTCTTAAATGATATACACAATGATTAATTTTCACAGGACTGTTAGCAATTAACCTTTTCTTTGTTGTTGTCATACACAGAGAGGAAGACTTGCCTTATCAGGAACAGTCTTTGTTTTCTGACTGTAATTCTGGTTGCTTGTGCTCCACAAAGGAGTGGGATCCAGTGTGTGGAGAGAATGGGATCACCTACGTATCTCCTTGTTTAGCTGGATGCACTTCGTCCAGAGGCTCTGGAAGGAACATGGTTGGACACATACCACAGACCTCACAGTATTTTCATAATTGTTGTATAACCTACAACTAACAAAGCGTGACATTTAAACCTAAATTATCTAAAGTTACAGCATGATAACTTATATTTGTATGTGACATTTTCACATGTGCAATGTGCTTTGCTGCCTCTCACCTTTCACTCTCGTTAACTGATGTTTTCCTCTACTGTTAGGTTTTTGACCATTGCAGGTGTGTAGCAGTGACTAATATCCTACCAGTAAACCTAACAGCTAGATTAGGCCAATGTTTACCCAGATACAACTGCGACAGAGTATTTCCATACTTCCTGGCTCTGTCTGTCCTCAGTTCCTTCATCATCTCTCTCGGGGGAACACCTGGACTGATGCTGCTTGTCAGGCACGTAATAAAAAAAGATCTTAAGGAAAATAGTTTAGATATGACTAAATCAAGAAAATAAAGGATTTATTGATTTAATGTTTAAGATTTAGTGAGTGTTCACCACCCTGGCCTTGTGCTTACAGGTGCATTAAGCCTGAGCTGAAATCCTTAGCTCTTGGAATCCACACCCTGGCAACGCGCACCCTGGGTAAGCACTTGTTATAAACGGATGCCCACACAACTAATGAACATAAAATTTACAGGTAGGATTATCTTGGAGCTTAGTTAATGACAATGTCTATGACAATTTATATTGTACGTTCTGGGGCATTTTACTACTTTTACAACTATTGTCTATATCAAACATGAGTAATAGCTAGTTTAGTCTGGGACAGTGGCCGGCACTTGTTAACATCTGTTAAGATTAACTGAAAATGTGTCAACTATATCAATAAATCCACTAATAGCAGAACGTGCTATGAATCAGAAAAAGGCGGACCCAAGATTCAGCCAGACACAGTACTGAAAGTTTAAAAGGTTTATTCAGCCACAGAAAAACGTCACACAGGTAACACTCCTCACAGCTTCCAGGAATCACTGAGGCAGAAAGAGGGATTATTGACTTGCAGTCTCTCCAGATTTTGCAGGGATCAGAAAAGTCACTAACCTGCTTTTGTCTTGAGTGGAACTTGAAACCCAGAGGGGAAACCTCAGTGGGTGGCAGGCGGTGATCTCCACACCACAGGTAAGAAGTGACTCCAGGAACACGAGGCGTCAGGCAAGGGGCAGGCAGAGGCATAAACCAGATGCAGGAAACAAGGTCGACAACCAAAATCCAAATAGTCCGACAGGGAGCAGGCAAAGGCATAAATCCAAAAGGCAAGGCAAGGTCAAGAACAATGATCAGACAGGAAGAAACGCTGGATATCTACTCACACGAATGGCTTTCAAAAATCTGGCACCGTCTGCTTGTCAGAGTCGGTATATATCAGAGAAGACACAGGTGTATGGCATGCCATAGATTGCACTGCACAGCAGCAGCCACCAGGTGCATCTAATCTGCTGATTGCAGCCAGGAAGACAGGGTAGAGCAGACGTGCCAGAATCATAACAGTACCCCCGCTCTAAGGTCCGGCTCCTGACGGACTACGAGGCTGATCAGGATGGAGACGATGAAACTCACGAATTAGGTCCTTATCAATGATGAACCTCGAAGGAATCCAAGTCCGTTCCTCGGGCCCATAGCCCTCCAGTCAACCAAGTATTGCATTCCACGTCCTCTTCGCCTGGACCTGAGAATGCGCCGGACCGAGAACACTGGACCACCATCAATGACCCGGGTGGGTGGAGGGGACCCGGAGGTGGGCCCAATTCGGGGCTCCACGAAGGGCTTGACCTGAGAAACGTGGAACGTGGGGTGAATCCTCATGGAGTTGGGTAATCTCAGTCATACAGCGACAGGGTTGATGATCTTGGAGAATGGGAAAGGTCCAACAAATCGGGGTGCCAATTTCCGGGATTCTACCCTTATTGAAAGGTCCTTGGCGGAGAGCCAAACTTTCTGCCCCACCTGGTACTTAGGGGCAGGGATCCGTCTCCGGTTGGCCATTCTTGACTGAACCAGTGACATTCTGATCATCGACCTCCTGGCCTTTCTCCATATTCTTTGGCACCTTAAAAACAGAGCTTGAATCTTCTCCGACGATCTTTATCCTCAGGGGTAATCTTGGTTCTGCCCGATTGCATGGGCTCACAATTATCAATTTCCTCAGTGAGAGGTGACAGACTACTTCTCTCATACCAGTGTGCAGAAACCTGAGTTAATGATGGGCGACCCCCCTCATGGCGCTTCTCCTTCCTTCTCTCTGCCAGCCGCATATCAATGTGAGCAGCCAAATCCTCGAGTTGTTTCAGGGAAGAAGGATAATCACGGGTCGCTAGCTCATCCTTGATGTCTTCGTTTAATCCTTTCATGAATGCATCCATTTGTGCTGCCTCATTCCAACGGCTCTCTGCAGCCAACAAATGAAAGTCAATTATATAGGTCGAGACAGGTTGATCACCCTGTTTGAGGGACAATAATCCTCTTGCGGCCTCAAGACTTGGAATGACCGGGTCAAAAACTCGAATGAGTTCCTTGGAAAAAGTTTCATAAAGATTACAAGATGCAGACCTATTATGCCATTCAGCAGTTCCCCACTGTTTTGCCTTTCCTGCCAGCAGAGATATAACAAACGCCACCTTGGAATGTTCAGTGGGAAAGGATGACGGCTGAAGCTCAAAATGAATTTCACACTGAGTTAGAAAAGCTCGACATTGGTCTGAGTCTCCCCTGAACATCTCAGGCGGAGAGAGGCGTGGCTCCCTTACCTCTGCTGTTGTCCGTGTTACTTGGGCGTGGTTTCTTTGTGACGGTGGCGGCTCGGAGACAAGATTGCCAGATCGTAATATGGAAATTATTTCCTCCATGCCGGAACCCAACCAGGAAAGGGACTCATCAACGTGGGTGCGCCACTGTTGTGCTGGCGATGGGTCC
Source organism: Girardinichthys multiradiatus (assembly GCF_021462225.1). NCBI lineage: Eukaryota > Metazoa > Chordata > Actinopteri > Cyprinodontiformes > Goodeidae > Girardinichthys > Girardinichthys multiradiatus. The sequence continues at coordinate 21,400,930 of NC_061795.1, read as the reverse complement.
ATTTTTGGCCAGATTTGTTTTGCTATAAATCAGAAAAAGGCGGACCCAAGATTCAGCCAGACACAGTACTGAAAGTTTAAAAGGTTTATTCAGCCACAGGAAAACGTCACACAGGTAACACTTCTCACAGTTTCCAGGAATCACTGAGGCAGAAAGAGGGATTATTGACTTGTAGTCTCTCCAGATTTTGCAGGGATAAGAAAAGCCACTAACCTGCTTTTGTCTTGAGTGGAACTTGAAACCCAGAGGGGAAACCTCAGTGGGCGCAGGCAGTGATCTCCACACCACAGGTAAGAAGTGACTCCAGGCTGAATAATCCGAGGGCTAGGCTGGCTCAATAATCCAAGGACAGAAACAGGGTCAACGATCGGAACAAGAGACGTCGGGTAAGGGGCAGGCAGAGGCATAAATCCAAAAGGCAAGGCAAGGTCAAGAACAATGATCAGACAGGAAGGAACGCTGGATATCTACTCACACGAATGGCTTTCAAAAATCTGGCACCGTCTGCTTGTCAGAGTCGGTATATATCAGGGAAGACACAGGTGTGTATGGCATGCCACAGATTGCACTACACTGCAGCAGCCACCAGGTGCATCTAATCTGCTGATTGCAGCCAGGGAGACAGGGTAGAGCAGACGTGCCAGAATCATAACAGAACGTAAAATACCAAATCTCAATGCTAATTTAATGTGGATGTGGTGAGACATACTGTAGTCATGTATTTAAGAAGTAAAATGTTTGAACAATAAGAACACAGATTGCAGTTGAATTCAAAAATGCATCTGATAATATTTTCTGCGATTTTGTGGCATGAAAAAGTATGTTTCCCTTTTTTGTCACACTTAAATGTCTCAGATCATCAAACTAATTCTAATATCAGACAAAAATAACCTGAGTAATATAAATTTCATTTTTAAGGGATGATTTGATTTATTAAGTGAACCAAACCATGCAAACTAACCTGGTCCTATTGTAAGTAAGTGCTTCCTAAACTGGTTTTGCCCCCTTTGGCTTCAGTAACTGCCGTCAAGTGATAACTTGATTTGTGATAACTGGAAATCAGTATTTACCTCACTGTAGAGGAAATTTGACCCACTCTTCTTTACATAATTATTTTAGTTCAGTTCATAACTGAGGGTTTTCGGCATGAACAGTCTAAATAAGGTCATCCACCACAATAAGATTAATGCTATTCAGAGGGGGGCTTCCTAATGTGCTTTTTATTTATTTGATTTTTTTATTTTTTGCGCCACTAGTGTCCTTTGTTTTTACAGTAATTTTTCAAAGTAGGCAAATAGGAAATGGGGGCAGAGAGGGAGTTAGACATGCGGAAAATGTCGCCAACTCCTACACTATCAGTGCTGTGCCCCACCTTGTGTGCTTTTTAACATTGTCCTGCTGCATAACCCAAGTGTGCTTGAGCTTGAGGTCACAAACTGAGAGCCAAACATTATCTTTACAGATCTGTGGAGCAGAATTCATGGTTCCATCAGTAATTGGAAATTGGCCAGGTTCTGAAGCAGTAAAAGCAGCCTCATTACACTACCACCACCAGGTCTGACTGTAATACATTTTCTAAAATGCTGTTTCAGTGTATTGCCAGATGTAACAGGATGCACAGGTTTGGACAAGGTTCCACTTTTGTCTCATCAGTCCAAAGAAGATTTTCCTCAAAAGTCTTTAAGATCTTAAGGTTTCTTTTTGGGCAATGTTTGATGGATTTTGTGTTGTTTTTGGTAAGCTGTGCTTTTGGGCCTGGAAATTTACCATGGAAGTATGATTATTTCTTCTTGTTGGTGTGTGCTTTAGATGTTTTAGGCTCTTTCGTGACCTCCTGAAAGAGTTGTAGATGCGCTCTTGGAGTTATTTCGTTAGGATGACACTATTGAGAAGCTTCAACACTGTTTCGTGTTTTCTCATTTTGTGAATCATGGTTCTCAGTTTGGTTTAGGAATAATAACGTTTTAAACCTTTCTAGACTGCTAGATGTCAAAGACTGTTTGTCATCTGCATTTCTTAAGATGCCTGATGTCAGGCATAAAGTATGTCTTGATTGTAACAGTCTAGAAGTAGTGTTGTGCACAAATGCAATAAAATGAATGCGTTCATGAGTTTTGAGGTGATTTTTGAGGACTTTGAAATGAACGATTCTTATTTTTAAGTGAGCAAAGTCAGGAGAACTCATTTTGAAGTAATTTAAAGGCACTCTGTTTAAAGCTGATCGAAATACAGTTACAGTTTTTTTAGGGGCAAGTAAGGCCAAACTTAGGGGCAAATATTTAATGGTAAAAAGGCCACAGTATTCAACCTCAAGGTAAGCGCTTAGCTTCTGCTGAGTGTCTATGTGTGCATGCATGGTTAGTAGAAACACAGACCAGTTTGGTGAGTCCCTATATTGGTAATTTAGGCCTATATAGCTCCCCTCGCATTATACTTGACTATGCCGCTTTCGAAGTTGCTTCACACATAAGGATATTAACTGAAGGCTCAAGACCCAGTCAGGTTACACTGAGGGGTTTTTTGCTACCCCATTTTTCTTTTTTTCTTTTTTTATGGACGGGACATTAAGCAAAAAGAAGCTGCAGCTTTGAACTCCTCTCTCTGACCTTCCTGCAGGTAAGTAACTGAAAGAACAACAGAGATGTGTTTATTTTAGATGATTGAAAATTTTGTTTGTGCTTAGAGTCAAGATTTTATTAAAGAGGAAGATCAAGGTAGGTTAACTAACTCATTAACCAAAACATATACCTGAACGTAACTTGAATTTATTTTGACTTTATAGCTGAAGACTTATCAAAAAATATGCAGAACTTCAACTTTCAGTTTTTGGACATTTTCACTATTACTGTAGGTTTCCAACTGCAATAACAATTTAGAGAGGGATCAAAAACTCAAAAAAAGAATTCTTACTGCATGATTTGATTGTAACGAGAGTTAAAAGTGATTGCAGTTACAAACGTGGTCTAAATTGACACCTTTCAAACAAAGCTTTCTTTTCTGGTCAAGAAACTATTAAATAATGTGAATGAGAGCAGCTCTTGAAAACTCAGCCATCATAAAGTACAGTTTATGTAAGACAACAGAAGTGAATAAAATGGAAGTTAGACAATAGTATATTCCATATGCTAATTTGTGAATGAAGTTATGACCTATTTTTTATGTAATTATTATACAAATTATGATACATAAACAAGACCTACTTCAAGTTAAAGCTGTGAACTAAGTTTAAGATATTAAGGTAGTAAACTATAAACACGAATCAATTAATTTTACCCTGGCTGAACTGAGTTTAAAACCACTTTTTGTTAAGAATGAATTGGCATTGTCTTGAGTGGCTGAGGTTGTGCCAGGCCGGTGTGTGGCACAAGAGCTGCATGGTGAGTTGATTAGGTGTTTAAATTAGAAAAGGAAAACTTATAAGGAGGCAGGACACAGAACACGAGTAAGGGTACAGGCAGGGCAGTAGTCAACAGTATGGTCCAGTGACAAGAACAGAACACCGGAGTGTCTAAATACTGAGGAAGAGTGGAGAATGGACCAATGAACATAGGGAGCTAATCAGAAAAGAAACAACCGGTGGAAAACAGAATGCAGGCAACTGAAGGTAATGGTAAAAAAACACTAATGATCAAGGAATCCATTGGAATAACAATACATCAAGTGGACAGACATAAGTAAACAACGGAACCAACTGCAGAACATTAACAGGGAGAAACAGATCTACAAGGAAATACAAACTAAAACATCTAACTCAGGAATCCCAGAATGTAATCTAAACACAAGAATGAAATCTAATAAATCTGAATGAACTGAAACAAAGCAAGTGAGAACATGGCAGTGCAGAGAAAGTAAACAGAACTCAAACTCAAAACCAACGATCATCTAGGAGTAATCAGGCTTGATTAGTGAAAATGAATCAAATAAAATAGTTTATCACAGTTTTTTTCAGGATTTAACAAGTGGGGCAATTCGTTTTTTCTGGTACACAATGGTCTGGATAGCTTTTTTCTCTCAATGAAATCATATACTACATTTTGCATTTACTCAGGTTTTTAAATTCCAAATTAACATTAGTTTGAGTGTGACAAAAAACATATCAAAAACCAAAGAAATCTTTAACGGGCAAATACTTTTCACAGCACTGTAGCTGGTTACTAGGAAAACATTCTTCCTTCTTTTACTTTGGTATAAAACAATTAACCCCTCAGCTTAATGAATAAATTCCATCCATCTGTTTTGGGTTGTCGATACAAGTACCTGCTTAGTCAAGTTTTTAAAATGTGTTTGTCAAACAAATCAAGAAGATCACTATTTATTGGCCCTTAGCAAAGGCATGGACTCACTACAGGCATCTAGGTTATGCAGGCTGGCTACCAGAGTAGACGGCTAACCAGCCAATATTAAGACTGCTGATTATAATCTATGATATATATATTTAGCAGATGTTAATTCCATATTTATAGCTCAGGTCAGAATAAATTATTAAACAAATGATTGTTATAATGCCATATAACTACAACAATCAATATATTATCTTAACAACAGAACAGGTATGTGTTACTTTTCTGTTTAAAATTATTGTGTAAACACTGTGGTATATTTTTCCATCAAGTTTATCATGCAATGAAAATGAACATCTATATGAGCACACCTGGACTGTTAATTTGAGTATTTCACGATTATTATTTTAGATAAATGTTTTTTTAAAGAAATCCCACACATTTTAGGTAACAACACTAACTTTGCTTTTTGTATGACTTATTAAGTTTTCTTCATCTTCCACAACAGCAGGAATACCCGCTCCCATCTACTTTGGGGCCATAATAGATACAACCTGCCTCAAATGGGCCTACAACACATGTGGAGGCAGAGGTGCTTGCAGAATATACAACACTTCATCTTATAGGTAATGTGGACAAGATTTATATTTCCTTGAAACACAGAATCAACATCTGCACAGAAAACTGTCACTTTAAATCGTTAGGGACCCCATCACACTCGACTAGGACTGCTCAGCAGTCTCCAGCATCTGGAAGACAGTTTGAACGTTGGAAATTTATGGCTAATTTAGGTAACTTTATATTAATGTTAAGACAAGCATGACGTTCATGTGGGGTCTGAAGGGGTCATGTCCACACAATTCTAAAACTTATTTGGTTTTTAATGATCACTTTGAACTAATTACAACAAGGCTCTTTAGCCATAAGTTGTTTTTTTGAGTTGCACTGTGGCTAATGTAAAATTATAAAATAAACCATATCAGCCACTGTTTATGCTTTTTCCTCCTTCTACCGTATTGCTTAAGATGATACCAAGGCTGCTGTTTTACATTGGGACAAAGAAATTTTGCAGTTAGACAGCAGTCTGTAATACTCATAATTTCCATCAGTCCCCCAGAAGCCATTTTATATACAGTTGCTCTCCAAAGTCTATAGACTGCTTTTAAAAATGTCAGGTCTTTGTGATGTAAAAAAGTAGACCATAATAAATTATAAAAAAAAAATTTCCACTTTTAATGTGACATATATCCTGCATAACTCAACTGAGAAAAGAAAGTAATTTGATCCAATTCTAACATTTTGTCTTATTTGGTATGCACCTACCATAGTGATTCTGATAAACATAAAATAAGGTCCAGCTGTCCGAGTAGGACTTTTGGACATTTGCCCGTTTGCATCCTTTAGTTAGAGCCATAGCTCGCAAATAAGTTACAAAGGATGATCTGTCAGTAGTGTTATAAGATGGTGGAAGCGATTGGGAACGATAGCAACTCAGCCACGAAGTGGTATGTTTTTTACAATAATACACAATTTTATATAATATTACCATTTAATGTAGTAACTTATTTTCCGCCCTGTGTTTAAAGGAAACTTACTTTAACAAAGAGTGAACTCTGATTAGTGTGGTAAGGAGGGGCAAAGACAGATAGGACAGGATTTCTTTTAATCGCCACACTCTCTAAGCTCCACATGGATTTTAATTACTGACCAAACTGTTTGTTGCTGATGAAGAAAATACTGAAAGGGGGAGGACAAAGCGTGAGCCTTTAATTAAAATGCACTGGAGTGAAAGCTTCTTGAAAATAGGAAAACACAAGTGTGAATTTTAACAATGACCTTCCCCTTAAGGATTTGTAGCCTGACATAGACATGCTCCAAAGACCACAGAGTAATCCATGCTCTAACAAAATTGTTTCTTATACAGGATAGTGTACCTGGGCCTCACACTTGGTCTGAGGGCGGTCTCCTTCTTCCTTTGCATTTGGGGATTTGACCTTCTCAGAAAACATATTAAAAGAGAGAAGAAGGCTCTGAGCAACGACAGTGGTGAGCTGGAGTTTTTGAGAAAAGAGAACGGCTCTGCAACCGGGGGGCAATTTTTACTGAGCCCTGACTGCAATCCTGAAAGAGAGACTCGTTTGTAACACATCATCTCTCTTCTGACTCAATTTTTGAAGCACCTTACATATGCTGAGATATATCTCAGAGCAGGCAGATATATATTTGTACACAATTTGTGCAAAAATATATAATCTGAAACATGTTATTAAAAAAAAGTTGTCTTTAATTTTATGTTTTGTCCTTGATGTAGTTGTACTGTATTTTTTTGGAGAAATCCTAGTTTTTATTTTTGAACCTGTATAATAAGAAAACACTTTTAAATGTTTGTAGGCAAATCTTAAACGCAAAACAATACTGAAATAAGTTCTCTTTAAGGGAAAATAATCAATCTGTGTCCTGAAAATGTTGTTTTTAAAACAACAGATTACGTTTTTTAACTCAAATTTTGCTTTTATACAATTAATGCAATGATAAAGAGGCTCTTTGTATATAAATCTACCTCATCTTTCTGATTGTGTATAACTGCACCCAGCCACCGCTGTGCCTCAGTTTGTTTTAAATTTCAGTTTCATCCTACTCATCTTTTATTGCTATTCTCTTTTTGGTTCATGTTTGGGATTTATCAACACATTCAGGTTAAACCTTATCAGCCTAATAGATTGGGGGAAATAGGTATGAATGGATAATTTTTCGATAAATACATTGTGCCGAGGCACAATTGACATGAAATTCACACCAGATATGAGTTACTATCCCACTATTCCTCCAATACAAAAACATCAACACAAACAGATCTATAAATTAAGTTATGTGTATTATAGTGGAATGACACAGGCATAAGAATTGAACACGCTTAATAAATTTGCTTAGTACTTAGAAGTCTTTTTTGGTAATGGCGGCTTCAAGGTGCTTCTGTATTAAGAAAGTAGTCCTATGCTTTACACAGGTGTGATTTTGACCCAGTCTTCAGAACTTGAAAGTTCTGGGGGCCTCTTCTAAGCACTCTGATCACGGGTTCTTTACATTAAAGGGGACAAATCAGGTTTTTAAATCCTTCCATTTCACACTTAAATCATTCAGTTGTGGTCTATATAAAGTGGAACTGCAATGCTTTGGTCTGAACTCCTTGTTATTGTAGCTCCAAAGGCTCCTCTTTGACCTGTTCTGAGCTGCGTCTGAGAGCAACTCGTGTGGTCTCTTTAAATGCTATTGAGGCCCTTCACACACCACCCCTCTCCAGGTCAAAGAGCATTCCACTTTAACCCGTTTGGGCATTTTTGTAGTATGATAACATGGATACAATTATCTTGCAGCGCAAAAACAAGACAAAAATGGCATAAACAATGCAAAACTGTTTAAATAATAATGCTTTTCAAAACACGCAGTACAGTTCTGTTCATAGGCATACCTGAGCTTGGACTAAAAAATAGCAGCGAGAAATAAAAATGCTGGTTACGCTGGATCTCTCTGTGCTGGATCAGCCCGAAGTCCATGATCTTTTTTTTAGCAAATACTGTTAAATAACAGTCAAAAAAACGAAAAATAGATGATATAGAAAACTAAACAGACTGAGAAATATGACTCAAACGGAGTATAAAGATATCTCAGCAGCATCTGGAGAAACTAAATTCCATCGTGGAAGAAGAAGTGGAGGTGGTGGAGGAGTATAAATACCTCGGTGTTCACCTGGACAACAGACTGGAGTGGAGATGCAACTGTAAAGCCATCTGCAAGAAGAGACAGAGCAGACTGTACTTCTTGAGGAAGCTTAGGTCTTTTGGTGTTTGCAGCAAGATGCTGCATATCTTCTATAAGTCTGTTGTGGAAAGTGTCATCTCTTCTACCATCATCTGCTGGGGAAGCAGCATCAGAGACAGGGACTTAAAAAAGCTCAACTAGCTGATAAAGAAGGCTGGCTCTGTTCTGGGGACTCCTCTGGAACCTCTGGAGATCAATGTGTAAATAGGATTCTTCATAAAATGAAGAACATTATGAAGAACATCCTCTTCATGAGACTGTCCTATAACAACAGAGTGTCTTCAGTCAGAGGCTTCTTCAGATCTGCTGTAAGACGGAGCGCTACAGGAGATCCTTCCTGCCCACAACCATCAGAATCTACAACGGCTTTTTGATGTAACCTGTATGGTAAATGGTAAATGGACTGAACTTATAAAGCGCTTTTCAAGTCATACAGACCGCTCAAAGCGCTTTACACTAGAGCCACATTCACCCAATTGCACTCACTAACGCTCACACATTCATACACCGATACGCAGATTGGTAGGCAACTTGAGGTTAAGTGCCTTGCCCAGGGGCACATCAACCTATGGCAGGAGGAAGCTGGAATCGAACCCACAACCTTCTGATTGCAAGACGACTTCCTACTGAGCCACAGTCGCCTGTATAATATGAGCTACAACAACATTTAATTTCCCTTTGGGAGTACATTTGAATTTTGAATTGCAATTCAACTTTTCACAACAAATTTTATTTAAAGCCTAAAAAAGTATATTTTGCATATGTCACTTTTAACTTTACGATGTCTTACCAAAAGAAATCCACTCATTTAATCTTCGTATTCTCTTCAAAAAAGCCTCCGTACATTTCTCCGTTAATTCTTCATATGATTGTAGGATGTCTGTCATTGTCTCCTGAAGAAAATTCCAAACCAATGTTCCCACCTTCAGTCACTGTTGGCAGGTGTATTTAAGTTAATAAAAACAATATGTATGATAATTAGCCTCAGATTTTACAATGAATGAGATTTATACAGCAACAATACACTCCAGATTTAATTTTTAAAGTAAATGATTTACTTTTTAAAAACAGGAAGTAGTTTGAAATTCCTTTAAAAATAACAGAAGGATAGTTCTCTCTGTAGAGGGGAAATGTTATAATGTTTTAACTGAGCAATCTTTCACAAAATTAACTTGGTTTATGAGATTCTTGTAAAGTCAAAATATCTGTTGTGAAGTCTTTTCTCCTTTTTCTTTTTGTATTAGTAGAAATTGTGTTGTGTTGTACATCTTTCAGTAATACGCCTTGAATTTGTGGACCTGAGGTGTTTTTAAAAATCATGTTCAGCATAAAAATCTCAAAACATTGTTCGGACAATTTCTAGGTTCTAAAATTCTTGTTCTTGTGCATTTATTGAATTGTTATTACTTACAATGGTTATCATGAAATAACAACAAAACACAAAAGTTTTTTTTAAGAAATTGTATGCAAATTGGTATATATATATATTTTTTTTTTTTTATAAAAAAGGGCCAGATAAAACAACAGAAGAAATTAAACTTGAAGAGATGGCTGGTGAACGTATATGTCATCTGATGTTGCTGCATTATCTCCATGTTTCTTCTAGAGAGGTGGAAGTAAACACAGGTGTCACCACAACCAAGTGATTACTTATCTTTTTTGTCTTCAGCACTCTGGAGATTCTGTGGATTAAGCACAGTACTAATAAGAAAGTCCAGCTGGTGTGACTGAGGTGAATATGTTCTCTTATTTGCATTTGTGTGGTGTACCTGGATCAGACTGTGCTCCCTTAATAGTCTGTCATACTCCTGTGCCAGACCTTTGGCCTGCCTTCTTATCGCTTCAACTTCAGCATTAGACCTTCGCACAGCTTGACACAAAAATAGTCAATTGTTTCTGAACAATCTCAAAAATATCTGTCACAATTATTAGAGATGACCTAGACATAAGCAAACTAAAGCACTGCTCAGGGCCTCCAGGCCAGCTGGGGGCCCTCTAACGGCCCTTGACTTTTCACACTTCTTACTAATGATTCCTGAAGTTGATCTCTGTAGTCTTGTTTGGGAGCAATACGCCTAGTTTTAAATTTGCTCTGACATTTTTAGAAAAACATTTTTGGAAAGTTAACATTTCTTAAAAATGTAGGAATGCATTATTTCTAATCATACAAAATGTAATCATGTTTGCAATCATTGTTATGCTTTGTCACTCTGCTGGGGTCACATTCATGCACACTGTGAACATTTGCAAATAAATCTCCATTGGTAATTACCAAATACACAAAAACTGACTGCCGTATCAGCGTAAATGATCCTTTGGCCACTATTTATTTGAAATATTCCCCTTCTAAAACACATTGTCCCAAGGGCTATTTATTTAAAAAATAATGCAAACCGACTAATGTGATTGATGACTGACAATTTAAATAACACATTCTTGGCTCACAAAGTAACAATAAAACATGCTTTAAATGACAACCATTTGCAGTGGTACTACAGTATCTTCTAAATCACCATCTTCTAAATAAAATTCTGCTTAGGGCCTCATACAACCTTTGGTCAGAACCTGCAGTAGAGGTGAAATGTACTCTGTTTTCTTTTTACTTTTCACAAAATTAAAGTAATGATGTGCTTTTAGAATAGAAATCGAAATAAAAAAGCAGGAAGTAACAATTACTCACCTTCCTTTGTAATATTTAGTTGACTTTGAAGCTTTTCGATCACCATCTTTAGTTGATTTTCTGTTATCGACATAGATTGTTCTCTTTCCAGGAGAGCCTAAGCAGACATGAAAATCCTACATTAGATAAGAGAACTTTCAGGTTTTACAACCGGCAATTGTGTAGTCTGGCACTGAATTGACGTGGACTCTGTCAATGGCATGTTGATGTTGTTTATGAAATGCCGTCTGAATGTATTTTTAACCATTATATAGTGTTTAATTATTGTGATGAACAGATAAACTGAAACTGAATTGCCCATTGGGATTAATAAAGTATTCTACATCTGAATCTGAATCTGAAGAACGCATAACACTATAAAACAAAACCAAAAAAACATCAGGCTAGGAAGCTTAGCATGTCGTAATTTCCACATTCTGTTAAAAAGTAAAGGTGACTTTAAAACACTAACAAATCAACTTTATCTCAAATTAGCTACAGAACTGAGGGAAATTGATAATATTTTTAAATATGTATTTATTTATTTTAAATTATTACACATCTATAATAATCCAGCTTTATTTGTAAAGCACTTTAAATTATCATAAGGACCTAAGTCCTGTACAGAAAACCTAAGGCATTAAAATTACATTTTAAAATTACAAAAGGCATTTACACAGACACAAAAACAAATATAAATTGAAAATAAAAATAGTAAGATACTACAAACAGTACAGAAAATAATACAAAGCATAAAATACTCAAGACAAAACAAAATTTCAAATATTGACAAGAAAAACACAAAATACTAAATTCACATACTAAAGAAAACCACTCAGGATAAAGTCCATATCTCACGTGGCATCAAAACAGACAGAGATGTAGCCTGTCTAATAGTCATTCCACATTTTAGGAGCTGCTACAGCAAAGGCGCGATCCCCCCTAAGCTTACGTTTTGTTTTGGGCACAGTAAGGAGCAACTGATCGGCTGACATGAGAGAACAGGAGATTGCACGATGGTGCAGCAGCTTAGAACAATAGGAAGGAGCAAGGCCAAGAAGAGCCTTAAAAACAAGTAAAATAACTTCAAAATGGATCCTGAAATGCACAGGGAGCCAGTGGAGTAAGGCTAATGGGGAAAATGTGCTCATGTTTGGGAGGGCCAGATAAGAGGCATTTTGCACTCTGAAGCTGGGCAGTAACAACTGACCCCCACATAAAGTGCATTACAGTAATCCAGCCAAGTAGTAATGAGTAATAAGATACATTTTTTATTTGATCAATCTAAAATCTTGTTAATAATCAACCTAAATAGTAAAAAAAGTTTTCTTAATCATTGAGCTCTACCTTTGTGCTCATACAGAAAGAAATGCCAGTTGTTTAATGTAAATAAATAAAAAATTAAGAATCAGTTTTACAGTGGTACACTTTAATTGAATAATTAATTATAATGGAAATATTCACTCATGTACAATTACTAAGTAAAGGGGTACGAGTTTAAATGCAGGTTTTCCACATAATTAGTATTTTTAGCCGGCTTAGTTTTAAGAAAGGATTTTGGAAGAGAAATCAACTCCAAGTGAGCCACCTTTGGTCCATCAGCTTAGGCACCAAAGAACCAGTCAGTCATTTTTTATAGCACTTCTTCCATAGTGGGTCGCTGGGAAGCTGGTGCCTATCTCCAGCAGTCTATGGGTGGGAGGCAGGGTACATCCTGGACAGGTCGCCAGTCCGTCACAAGGCAATACACAAACAACCATGCACACACCTAAGGGCAATTTAGAAAGATCTAACAAGCATGACTTTGGAAAGCCGGAGAACCCGGAGAGAACCCACGCATGCACGGGGAGAACATGCCAACTCCATGCAGAAAGAGCCCCAACCAGGAGTCGAACACAGGACCTTCTTGCTGCAAGGCATCTGCTACCAATTGCGCCAACGGGCAGCCACACCAAAGAACCAGCAAAATAAAACTCAAAACAGACTGAGGTGTCACGTCTCCCAGGAAACTACAGCAGGTGCAGTTCCTACACCCGTTTTCATATATGGCTGACAATCAAAATCTCAACACACAGCTGTTATCCAGATGGGAAGGTCACCTTTACCCTGCCTAGTGGCCTTTTTCCTAGTGGCATTTCTCCTGGAAGTGACCTCTGAATATCTCAGTGAGGTTATCACTTGAAAGAAGTAATCTTGCTGCATAAAGAGGGTTTAGTCTTTGGCTTACAGGAGCATTTAGGATTTGACTGTGAACAAAACAACAACAGAGCCAAATCTTACAACAATGTAATCATGCTTGTCTGGTAAATCGGCTTCTACCTGGTTCTCTGTTTATTAGCCTGTCTGATCTCTACTTTGACTCAGCATTAGGCAGCCTCTCGTTGCCTCTTGTGATGTCATCAGGCAGGGAACACCCAACCACAATAGGAACTTAAAGAAAAGTTAGCTTGACATTAATATTTTAATTAGAAGGAACCCAAGAATGCATTAATTTTGAATTTCTACTGAGCTCATAACTAGCAAAAGACCATTCACCTTATGAAAAACTTTGATATGTTTTCACAGGATTTAGAGTTTCTTGAACACAGCACTAAAAAATATTGCATGTTTTAAAGATCTTAGAAACACAGAGGTTGATAGTAACTAGTTGCAAATAACTACATACAGTAACGTTTTGAATAAACTGCACTTCCATGAGTAGTTTTACTGCACCCTACTTTTTATTTTATTTTTACTTGAGTAATATAATATTACTTTGCTTGAGTAAAATCTCTGGTACTCCACCAACCTCTAGTTACTTCATTGGATAAAAAAAAACCCATATTTTAACCAAAAGTGCACTAAACACAGAAAACGCAGAAAACATTTAAAGTCAGACTTCCTGTTTGTACACAAGCTTAATTTTTCTGCTGTGCAATTTGGAGGTCAAGTGAAAATACAGTAAACAGTTTTCATTGTTTTATTTTACACTGTTCTAACATATATACATTAATTACTATAAGTATTAGCAACAAAAGCTTAATGTTTATACAAATTATTAATTAAAATATTATTTGGAAATATGTGTCTCTTCTGCCTGAATGTATTATATTGAAATGATAGTTATGTTTTAATCATTTTTCCATTTTTTTAAGACAATAATTTGCAAGTACTTTTATATTTTTATGTATTATTATTGTTTTCTAATTAAATTAGATCCTGTATTCAGACAGTCTCTTAGTACTTGTAGCCTTTTTAACAAATACTTTTTAACTTGTGATTATAACTATTAAATTAAACTTAAACTTCTATTTAAGTGAAAAATGTATTGAAGCAGTGCTACTCTTACTTGAGTACAAATTTTGGCTACTCTACTCACCTCTGGCGAAAATCATCATCCACAATATTAAAGATTATTTCAGCTTAATCGAACATGATGAAGGCTTTCTGCAAAGGACTTGGTCAAACAATGAAATGTCTAAAAAACTTGAATTCCTGAGGGTTCATATCAGTACAGAAAGATATAAAACTCTAATTCTCACTTTTTGTAGGCTCTGACTGTTCTCCTGGTGCTTCTCAGCTGCTTTAAATGCATTATCCATCTGCGCCTGAAGACCTGCATTGTTTTCTGAAGCCACTGCAATCTCGTTTAGCAGAGTGACAACCCGGCGCATGACACTGCAGGACAGAAAAACAGACAAAATAACTTTATGTTATGTAAAGTATGAAATAAAACAGGATCTCAGAATGGTATCTGTAAAGGATACATGAGTGCAGATTTTTCTTCAGAGTGAGCAAGAATTTCACTAACAGCCAGAGAAACAAAGAGAAACCACATATGTAAAGGTTTCTCTGGGCCCTGAAAAGCTTCATGTGGACGTGGTCATACAGGTTTGGGTTGGTCTGAGCATCTTGCATGGGTTCAGGACCTGAGTACTTCTGCACTTCTCGGATGGCATCTGAGGTCAGGGTTCGAAAATAAACATGACAGAATGAGCATGAGGTTATTCGGATATCTCTTAGTCATGCAATGCATTGCAAAAGTATACCCTTTGAACTTTTTCAGATTTTGTCATATTACAACTTCAAACTTTAAAGTATGATATTGAGGTTTTATGTGATAGAGCAACACAAAGTATCCTGTTTAGGTTATTGTCCAGCTGGCAGGTGAGCCTCTGCCCTCTAATAGGTTTTCTTCCAGGATTACTCTGTAATTAGCTCCATCTGTCTTCACACCAACTGTAAACCAGTCCCACCACCATGTTTGACTACAAGGATGATGTGTTCAGGGTGATTTGGAGTTCGTTTTCTCCCACACATAACATTTTGCATGCAGGTAAAAAAATCTCTATTATCTCTCTAAACAGAGCGTGTTATTCCCAGTTTGCTATCCCATCTACATGGTTTGTGGGAAACGTTTTTTGTTTTTTTTTTTACTTTAAATGGGAGCAAATGAGGGCAATGTCTTGTTAGGTTTGCAGTTGTGGCTTACCCTTTGTTATTTTTACTTAATGGATACAACTACGTTTAAAGGGGTCATATCATGCAAAATCCACTTTTTTAGCCCTTAAAAACCTTTATTGTACTTGGAGTTTTTGTTTTGTACTGTAGGAGTGCAGAAAAGTGCAATTTACTACTACTACTACTACTACTTTATTTATAACACACTTTAAAGCAACCACAGCTGCAACAAAGTGCCTCACAGATAAATCAAATTAACATTTAAAACATAAAAAAAAGTCAAATGACATAGTTAAAAACAACAACAGTAAGATCAAAGCAATAGAAACAGAAGTAAAAGCAATAAAAGAAAGAAGTCTCAGGCTGTCAAAAGCCAAGGAATAAAAGTGCCTTTTCAAATGAGTTTTAAAAATGGGCCATGAGGGGGACATGTCTAATGTGCAGTAGGAGATCATTCCATAAGGTGGGAGCAGCAACACTAAAGGCTCTGTCCCCTCTGAGTTTCCGTTTAGACCTATATAAGTGAAGCAGCTCAGAAAGGTAAGAAGGGGCAAAACTGTGTTAACATTTTAAAACAAATAAAAGGATTTTAAAATGTAGTCTAAAGTGCACAGGTAGCTCGCGGAGAGAAGCCAGGATCCATTTTACCAACCCCAGTTAAAAGCATTGCAGCAGCATTCTGGACCAACTGGAGATGTTTCAGGGAAGACTGGCTTAGTCCAAGGTAAAGACTATAACAGTAATCAAGCTGTGATGTAATTAGGGCATGAACATCTGTTTCAAGGTTTTGCTTTGAGAGAATTGGCTTTACCTTTGCCAGCTGCCAGAGATAAAAACTGGACTTGACCACTGCTCCAACCAGGGAATCTAATTTAAAATCACTGTCCATTTTAAAACCAAGATTAGAAACTGTTTGCTTTAAATATAGTGCTAAGGAGCTATATTTCTTTCTGCTCTCGGTGGAGGAGGACGCTTTTTCTCTGTCTCCCACCCCCTCCCATATCTGCCCTGCTTCAGCTCTGTGTCTTGTCTTTGGAGCCTCTTTTTGCAAATCTTCCAAATTTATAGTTATGGATTTGGTCAGCTGGTCACTCAATGCAATTGATAAAATTTTCTCGAGGAGAAGACAGGGTGAAGGAGAGCCCAACTTGTCCGGACTGGACGTTTTTCTCTGGATACACAATGGACTCCTGGCAGAAGTGGAGGATTGTGTGTTTGTCGATAATGTCAGTCGAGGATGTTGAAGATATGTATATAATTGGATGTTTGATATCAGGATTTCTGCTTTTTGGAGTCAGCGGTTACCTGGCATATCGAGAAATTCGGAGTGCCAGCAGCTGTTCTGGCCATTGTAAGGCTGCCTGGCATGTGTGATGGGATCTTCAGGGCGATCAGCACTCAGACTGAGATGTTACGTGAGCTGAATCCAAGACTGGATGTGATCCTTAGGATCGCAGGCAGGTTGTGGTTCCTGGACTCGGGTGAAATGGGATAAATCTTGGAGAAAGTTGTTCGCTCGGATCTGGCAGAAAGACCAGGAATTTGTCTGTTTTGATTCGCCTTTGAGAAGCACCAGCGAGACTCTCAAGGCTGACGGAAAATTAAGAGTCAGCCTAACCCAAATAATTAGTGTTTTTCTGAATCTGGCTCCGCTGCATGGCTTTGATGGCTGGCTATCTTCAACTTCTCCTGGAAGTTATGTAAACATGACGCTCTGCTCCCTCCCTTCCCTGAGGACATCTGTGGACCTGCTCAGAACTTTGTGGCCGGTTGATGAACATTCCAACAAACCATCAAGGATAATGGCCTCTGTGACAGTGCTTCATGGACTTACTTGCACACAATCACTTGCACACACACACATGCTCAAGATAAACATATGCACCCCCTCACACCACCTTCACCGTTCCCGGCATGATGTTGTTTTGTCAACTTGTTGCTTCTTTGTTCTGAGGTTTTTTGCAATCTCAAACTGTATCCTGCTAAGGATAAAGTGTGAAATATGATTTTTTTCCTCTACTTACCTAATGTGGCCTCTTTTCTCATCTAGCAAGGGCAGCGCCTGTGAGTGGGCAGCAAAGCCTCGGTGACCTGTACCCCCTTGTCTTGTGTCATGATGTATGTTTGGATGGGTTGTACTGGAATTCTAATTTCCCCTCGGGGATCAATAAAGTATCTTTGAATTGAATTTGAATTGAATTGAATTGAAATCAATAGAGGGACATTTACAAGAGCCACTTGGACCAAAGACCATCACTTCTGTTTTTTATCATTAAAATTAAGAAATGTATGGATGTCTCTCAAGGTGCTGTTAGATATCTTTATATTCTGTTTGGGTCATATTTTTCAGTCCGTTCAGTTTTCTCTACTCTCAATTACATTTTTTGAACTGTTTCGTCACAGTATTTGCCACATAACAGCTAAATGATGTAATGGATTTCCAGCTGATCAATTACACGTATCCACCATTTTTATTTATCGCTGCAATTTTGTAGTCAAACTTAAGTATGCCGACACCACATGTGAATAAGTCTAAATGTTTGGTTGTTGGTTGTGTTAACCCCCACAATTTATCACACCGTCCCCCAACATCAGAACCTCTGAAGCCTTCATAGAACAGCTGTACAGTGCTTTACAGTTTTGTTCTGCTTTGTTTTGGCATATCAGACATATCTTAATGAAATGCAATGAAGTTGTCATAAGATGACGGAATATGAGAAAATTCAAAGGGTCATGACTACTTTTTCAAGGTACTTTCTCCCAGCAGAGTGCTTACCAAAAAAAAGAACAACAAGGGCCATGATCATTGCAAAGAAAAACTTGTTCCAGTATGGAGATAACCAGCTCCATATTCTCCAGTTGAAAACTAAATGCCATCTGCAAAAAAGATGCCATAAGTGTTACTTTGATAGTAGACATTAGACATATTTATTTCAACAACATGGATGCACTCAGCTGGGGATTTACCAGCTGCCTTCTTTTCACTACGACTGAAATGTAGACCAGTCAAATATGATCTGTTCAGAAATAGGGCAGCTACACAGGACTACAACTAAGTTTAACATGTTGGTTTTGTGTAAAAAAAACCACAAAAAAAAAAACATGTTACTGTACCTCTTTGCAGATATAAAAGGTATGCAAAGGATGAGGTTGACCACCATCTCTGCATACAAAAAGAAAGCCACAGCTGTCCACTGGAGAGTCATCACCACTTTTCTGTGGAAACAAAATGGTTAAAAAATGTTTTGTAAAATCAAACCAAAACAAATAAGTACCATCTAAGTATATTTATATATATATAACTATATCAGTGTGTTACCGGTAATTATCATCACTGTTAGCTTTGTTTTGTTATCAATGTCTCAAATCAAGAAATTACTTGTAGATGATCATACCTGTCACTTTGTCCTGTAACAGTAAATCTCTGGTTTTGAAGTTTGCTGAAAAATGGGAGTAAACACAGCTGTTAACTCACCAGGCAAGAGTTTAAGATGGAAAGTACTGGAGAGTCCCCACACGTAGACAGTTGTTCCACATGCGCTCACACAGATTCACAACAGTTGCTGAGGAACATCAGAACACCCAGAGCCCAAAATAAAAATTCTGTAGTTGACCTCCTTAGGCATTCCCCCTGGATTTAGTGAAAGATCAAAGCATTAAAACCTGTCTGAAAGACTTGTTGTCATTGTAGGCTGCAGAAAGACTAAGATTTGCCTTTTGGTTTGAGACTGTTCTTTCCCCAGCATGTGTGTGAAAGAGAAGGTGTTTGCCGGGTGTGATCTCACATTACATGTCACATTACAAAAATAGATCAGTGTGGATAGGTGGTTCTAAATAGGTTAAACTGGTTATTATCTTAATATTCTAATCAAGTTTAGATTATTTGCAGAAATGCACTGCTTGCAGAACTTAGAACCCTAGTCCAAATGTGTTAGATACGTCCACAACCCCTGAACTTTTATACTCCTTGTTGCAATACAACTACAAACATCATTGTATTATATGTGATGGCCAACCCAAAAGCCCAGTTTACTCCCTTGATTTACTTTAAGAAGCCACTTGATTTATAAATAAAGTCCACCTGTGTGTAATTTAATCTTAGAACAAATTCAGCTTCTCTGTGAAGGCCTCGGAGGTTTGTTAGAGAACATTTTTGAAAAATTACCATAATTAAGACCGAACAACACAGAAGATAAATCAGGGGTTAAGCTGTGGGGAGGTTTTAAGCAAGGTAACGCTATAAAACCATATCTCTAGCTTTAAACATCCCACATTGGACTGTTCAACCCATCACTCAAAAACGGAAAGAGTATGGCACAGACTGTATGGCTAGACTGACAGCTTGTTTATTTAGTATTAATCAAAGAAGCAGCCAAGAGGCCCATGGTACCTCTGGAGGAGCCACAGAGATCCACAGCTAAGGTGGGAGAATCTGTTGAGTCTTCACCCCACATATCGTGCTTTTTTAGAAGGGTGGCAAAATTAGCTGTTGTTACACCAAAGCCATGAGAAGTCCTGTTTACACTGTGGCGTTAGCCGTATAGATGACACAGAAAACATACAGGCAAAGGTTCCCTGGAAAGGTGAGACCAACTTACTGGCTTATATGCAAAATGCCATTTGAGTTCATTGCACATGTACCTGAAAACACTGCCACAAAACATTATGGTGACACCATAATTTTTTTGTGGTATTGTTTTTCTTCAGCAGGGGCTGACAGACATCAGAAACATGAAAAAATAGCCTAAATGACCTAAAACGGACCAGTTAGAGGAAGCAAAAAAATAAAATGCAAATCACTTACTTAAAAATCACACAATGTGATTTTCTGTATTTTTGTTTTAGATTCCGCATAAGATAAAAATTAAAGATTGCTAGTGGGAAAATCTGCATAGTTGGCAATGTATCAAATACTTGTTCCCCCCACTGTAGCTGCTTAGATGGGATTGATGCTGCTGATGGATAGAGCAACGAGTGTAGAAAGGCTTAAAAAGCTAACTGAAGTGTAATTACATGCTTGCTTTGGGTTATTTTTATGTACAACCTATTACTTCGTTCTCATTTCCTATGTAATCTCCAAAGAAGATAAATATTAAAACATTACTGCTAGATTATTGTAGTGTTTTGGTTTTGTTTGAACTTTTTTCATTCAAGAGGTCTACTAATATATTTTTTTTCCACACAAACTTTTACATCTCTTCATTAGGTTTTTTATGTGGACTTCAGCTATTCCCCCAAAGCTCCGGAAGGGGGCAATGTTGCTTCATGCAAAAATAAAATTACACTGGGACATATTTAGAAATTAAATCGAATAGTCATTTTCAAATAATCACTGTCAATTAACAGTGATGTTTAATTGCTTCATTTAAATACTATGAGAATTTAATTTACTCTTTAGTCAAAAAAAGCACTAAATAAAAATTCATTCCAGAAACATATTACCAGTCTAAAATAATTCCACTTATTATTTAGCACACTTTTGTTAAATATTTTTGATGGATATTGCTTTTTCCTGGCATTTAGCTCCAAAAATATTTCTTTATATCTTCTCCTCTCTGACCTATTCAGCTCACCAAGTGTAATCACATAGGCGATAGCTGCTATCTTCTTTGACTGCTGACTGAGGAGCACTCAGCTGCAAACTGTTTACAGCTGCACCCTGTCACAGCATTTTAGGATCGGATAAGCGTCTCTGACACAAATTAAGATGCTGTGCTCGTCTTTTTGCTGTTTTAGATGCCACCCCTAACTGGTTCTGTCAGAGTACTCTGCATCGTGGGGCAGCCATGATGGGTTTTACCAAGAAGCACCTGTACATGTGCATAACATTTACTTAGCTAGTTAGGTATAGTAGTTAGAGAATGTACAAAAATAAGACCACAATAAAGCTAGGAGCACCTACTTCATAATCATATACGGTAATTTTTTTTTTTTTTTTCTTTTTTTGGGGTGGGTTGGGGTTATGCTACAGTACCCTAGGTTATATCAGCATAGTCAGAACCAGAGAAGAAAACTACTGGTTTTATTTTTATTCCTATAGAGAGTATAAAGAATGACTTCTATGACAAACCTACTTTCTGTCTCGGTTTTAGTAACAAAGGTTTGGTTTAAAGTTTAGTTTTTCATTGACCCAAATATCCATTGTCTGGCAGTCTTTCAATTATACTGTGTTCAACAGAAACCGTTACTCTCTTTTTTTCTGTAGTTTTTGGAAATCATCCATTTAGTCTTTGAGAAATTTAAACAGTTTTTAATTATGAAGCTGTTTTTAAAGGCATTAAATTATTTTTAAGTGTGAAACAGGTAGAATTTGCTGAGTGTACAAGAATGTGTCATCAGCATAAAGATATAATTTACAAATGTATTATGAAGATGTAAGAATATTGATAGAAAGTAGGAACAGAATTGGCTGGAGGACAGAACCCTGGGGAGCATCCTTTGAAATATGTACAAAATATATTATTTCAACACTGTAAGGTATTTTTTTATTTATTTTGAACCATAGGTAGGTATTTTTGTCCAATCCCAAAGATGACAAGAGACATACGAGTGGTGAGTGGTAAAGGTGTCAAAGTTTGTTTTGGTTTTCTTGTTAGTTTTTTTTTTTTGTGAAAAAGTATATCCCCCCTTACAGATTTATTATGTTTTGGATTTTTGGATTTTATGTCTAAATATTTCGGATCAAGAAACAAATGTTTAAATTAGACACGTATAATGTCAGAAAATAAAAAATACTGTTTTAAATCACAATTTCATTTAGAGAGGAAAAATGGGCATCCAAACCAATCTGGTTAAAATTGGTGGTGTAACCTTTGTGGTAGTAGCTTCCCTATATGGCAGGCTGTTTTAACATACAATTGGCTTTGTGTGACTGCAATTACGTTCTAGATATCTTAAAATGAGTTGCAACTACATTTTGAGTATCCAGAATGGCAATTCAAGATATCTGCAACATTAAAAATCATTAAAAACACGCCAGTTTGAATTGGACTGCCCAGACAGACAGAACAATTATTTAAGATATCAGTAAAATCGTTCTGACTAGTCAGAATGATATCTTAAATATAAAGACTGTCTAGATAAAATTTTCAAGATATCTCTAATTTATTTGGAGATATCTTTAGAGGAATTTTGAATAGTCAAAAATACAGTTCTACATATCTCTTACTTAGTTTTGCCTAGTTATTATGTGCTTTCAAGATAACTGCATTTAATTTGCACAAGTCAACTATTTCAGATCTTTAAATATTTTAGAAATCTTTCAGATATCTAAAAATACATTTAGGATATTCTTAATAATTAGGTCATATTTTCAGTTGGAATTTAGATTAGGCAGAACAAAAAGTGAGATAACTCAAATTTACTCTATGACTAGTCATAATTTAATTGTTGAAAATTTAAATATACATTTTAAATAGTAATTTATTGCAGATGTCTTCAATTGGAGCCTCTATACAACATAATGGCAAATCTGTTATTTATACTAGTCAGAATGTAATTTAAGATATCTCAAATTAATAGTTAGCCTAGTCAAAATATATTTAGAGATATCTTAATTAACTAATATGCCTCATTATAAATCAATTTCAGATATCTGGAATGGAAGTGTGGTGAAGCTGTTTTTATGTTAAAATGGGCTGCCATATTCTGTCTGGATTTAAAAAATGTTCAAGATATCTCTAGATTACTTGGAGATATTTTAAAAGGAATTTTGACCTGTCAAAATACAGTTATAGATGTCTCTTACTTTCTCTCTCACTTAAGTGTAGTGAAGCTGATTTTATGTCAAATGACCTGCCTCGTCCAACAAGCTTTTGCAATAACCGGTAATCAGTCATTTATCAGTGTGAATTAATTTTGGCTTACTCTACTTTGCAAGACGTGTTTTTTTCATTGGATTTAAGTCCTGACTTTGACTAGGCTCCTAAACCTTCATTTTTTATTTATTTTTTTACTTTTCCGATGAGGACTTACAGATATGCTTTACATCACCTTTATGTTGCATAAGTGAAGTACCAATGAGCTTGAGGTTATAAATTGATGGCTGGAAATTCTTCAGGATTTTCTGGTAAAGAGCTGAATTAATGGTTATGAGTCCTGAAGCAGCAAAGCAGACTGGGACCATCCCATTTCTTTCACCATGTTTGACTCTCAGTATTATGTTCTTTTTCTGAGATGCTGTTCTAATTTTACAACAGAAGTCTAACATTTAGTTCATCCATCCACAGAATTATTTTTCCAAAGGTCTTGGAATCATCAATGTTTTTTTCGAAATTTGAGACAGGCCTTTGTCTTCTTTTTTGGGCAGCAGTGGTTTTCACCTTAGAACTCTGCTATGGACGCCCTTTGTGCCCAACCTCTTTCTTATTGTTGTGTCAGGAACACTGAAGGTAACTGAGGCAAGAGAGGTCTGCAGTGCTTGATATATTGTGCTGTTCTTGTAAATTTGGAATCCCGATCCAATCCTAGGAAAGACTTACAAATGCTCGATGTTCTCTCCATTTCTGCTTACTGGCTCTCACTGTGTTTCACTTGAGACCCAAAGCCTTAGAAATGTCTGTGTAACCCCTTTCAGATTGATGAATGTTACTGACTTTGTTTCTCAGCTATTCTTGAACTTCTTTAGATTGATGTGTGCTGCTTTTTGAGATATTTTAACCTACTTCATGTAATAGACAGGTTCTATTGAAGTGATGTCTTGATTACAGGTCAGGTCCTAAACAGACCTGGGTATGGCTAGTGAACTGAATCCAAAATAATATAGTTATTTACAGTTAATTCGTGATTTTACAAGAGGGGGCAATCACATTCACACATAGGACCAGATTAAATTATGAATTGAAATTAGTTTTTTTTTGTTGTTGTTGTTTTTACTCAAGGTTTTTTTTTCTGATTTTAGAATTTGTTTGATGTTCTAAAACATTTAGGCACGAAAAAAGAAAACACTGAAGAAATCTTTAAGGGAGAATTACGTTTTTACTGCATTGTATAAACAAAGCAGCAGAGTGTTGTTTATTATCTAAAACTAAGGCTATATCATTTAAAACTAGGATGCCCATAGAATTTGTACTAAAGCCAAACTGGAATGGAGGTAGTTTAAATGATTTCTAAAACGGCCAATATTATCGGATTTTCATGCCCAACAATCTCGTTTTGTTCAGAAAAAAATAGCTTAAAGCTAGAATTCTTCAGGGGAAACCTCCATGCAGATGATTGTGGTCTATAGGGAATATACAAATTGCTTATCCTAACATCTGGGTGAGAGTAAAAAACCCGTCTGAAAGAAGACTAAGCTGAGCAGAACAACATCTGAGGAACAACGTGTTCGTCCTTGAACCAGACAGGTTACCCCAGCTCAGAAACATGTCAAGAGCTGCATAGCATAATTGTTCAACTGCAAGGTCTGTAGGAATTATGTGATGCAATCATGGCAACATGTTCCCTGAAGGTTTGTGGTAGAATCTATAAAAAATGCACTTTTTGGAGAGCAAAGGGAGATCCCAGCCAGTAACAGTTTGACATGCCTGATAAAGTGCTCAATGAACACATAAACGACCTCGTTTCTGTTTCCCTTCGGGGTAGCAAAGGAAAACTCATTTCAGTTGCTTGTGTCCTTGATCTCACAATTTCAGCGACTACATAAGGTCCTGCCTGTGGCTGATAGTAGGAATACAGAATCGCTTGTAAATTCAGTGCATTTAGACACGGTTCTAATCTGATGTATCCCTGTCTTAACCCAAGCACTCTAAATGTTTTATTTTCTGTTCTGAGTGAGATGATAGTTGTTAGTCACCAGTTATTGTCAAAGGAAAGACCTAAAATCCTTTGCAATGAATAGGCTGTAGAACTTTTACAGCTGACTATTCATGCAAGTCAGTAAACGCTTCATATCACTTCATCTTTCTTGACTTGCTCATTTATGACAAAACTTCTCTTAAGCACATAAATCCAATGTTTGTATATCTAATTTATATAGCATACCATTCTTAATTAAAATGCTGTAATTTGAATGCATATATTCAATACCAAAAGTACCTTTTAAAAATTATAACCTTTAAGCATTTATTTCTGTATTAATGTGTTTTAATACAGTAATATCTGTAATATTCTAATCTTAAAACTGTAAGCGGAAAATCAGCATAATTTACATAAATAAGTGTTGACAACATCAGTCTGTGTGTAATTAATCTATGTGTGTTTCACTTAATGAATTGAGTTACTGAAATAAATTCACTTTTCAATATTATTCTAATTTATAGAATTGGTCTGTATATATATAATCTCTATTTTACATTGTACTGTAATAAATTCATTTTATTATTATTATTATTATTATTATTATTATTATTATTATTATTACACCTTATTACCTTATTACAGACTTAATATTATCATCTTTCCCTTGACTACGTTATAATGTGAGAAAAAGGTTGTTTCCTTTGATACAGTGCATATAAATATCTGGTTTTGACTATATGTGATTTCTGCTAAGTCTGAGAAAATTGTGTTAAAAGGTTTTACCAAATGATAATCCATCCTTCTGAAATAAAGATGCATCACAAAAAATAAAGTTTAAATTATTCTCAATGGCAGTATTGCTAAAAACCTACAAAACAGTTCACTGAGAGTGATCACTGTAGAGCGATCATACTTTTAATTCTTTTTAAAGATTGGTAACTTCTCTGCTTCAAATGACCTTTAGAGAGAACTCTTTTACTTGTGGTTTAACATTCTCTTTGGCACCATGCTGGCAATTGCTGTATGACATTTCATTGTTATTACCAGATCCAGAATCCTTTCTTTCTACACAGATGTATGTCATTTTTCCCTGTTCTAAATGGTTTTTACAGCTATGTGAAAGGATGACGTAAAATATTGCACACTTCCTTTACAACAAAGGGGACAAACAAGCAGATGATATTTTTCCCTCACATACTAAGGACACATGTACTGAATTGAAGGTGTGCAGTAGCATGTGTGCCACTGGTTTAATTTGACACAAATGGTTAAGCAGAGGAAATAAACAATTAATTCTTGCCAATTTGACAATGTTTTACAAACACAGCAGATATATTGGATATTGAGCTTGAGTTATCTATATGACTTTCCAAGTCTAATCTGCATCCTAATTAATATTGTAAAATGAAATTTAGTTTTCCTGCATAAGAGTACAAAGAAAGCAAACCAAAACTACCATTAATAATAGATAATTCCTACAATATTTGAATAGCATTTACATACATTTCATAGCTGTGAGTTTGCAATTTGCAATTTGCAACGCCTGTGCCATATAACTTTTCAAGATATCCCAAAAATCTGTGGCAGCTGGTTGGCTGGAGATCACATAATAATATATATGTATAGTAAATACATGCTCGACTAGTATTTATCTTATCATGTGACATAAGAGGAAGAGAGATATACAATACCCGTAAGCAAGGTGTGAGGATCACACAAATTCTACTCAGGACAGAAAAACCCACTTCTATGCTTTTTGTGCTTCAAAGATTAACAATCTGTTTTCATACAATGGTGTGGAAACAAAACAAAAATTACAAAAGCATGTTACCTGAAAGTTCTGGGTCTGGTTGTTTTAAAAAGGAGCATAACTCTGGGAAATTATGCTTTGTGCAGCCACATACTCTATACTCGTTGGGAATTGAAGATTAAGCTAGCACTCAGAAGAAGAGAACATCTTTTTTATTTTGCAACTTTATTGCTACTTATTAAATGGCTAGGGATAGTTAAAACATAAAAGGCTTTTTTGAATATGAATGCTCACCATGTCATATTAGATTCAAACTGCAAGGCTGTGTTAATAAGCTGTTATGGCGGCCCTATTCATATCTCTTCGTGTTGAGAAATGATTGCTGGTGTAATCACAAGATAGCATTTAATTCACTGGGAGGAAAACTAGAGAGAAGCAGTTTTGTTTCTGCTGTCTATCCTCTCTCAACCATAGTAGTTGACATTCTGTCATTGCCTGGCATAAAAATAGGACAGAATGTGCACATACAATGGGCAAAGCTGCAGGTGTTGGAGAGGAGACTATGGAAATGGGCATAGAAAGTGCTGGATGGCTGCACAGTGAAAGACAAGTGCGCAGAGGCCAGGTACCAAGTCATGTCATATACTTCCAGTTTTTGTTCTGCTGGATAAGAATATGCCAGTGAGACTACTTTTCTGATTCTTATTAAAACGAATTAGTGAGATTTTGCCTTATAATGGCAAACACTGACAAAAACATATTTGTGAATATCCATATCCTTGTTTACCCCTGAGGGGTTCTCTGTCAAACACCCCCTAAAAAATTGAGAATGCTTGTGTTACTAAGTGTCTGCTTTCTGCTGATAACAACATAGAACACTAACCTAAACAGAACTGATTCAAGAACAGACTTTGTGTTATTCTTCACTACCACACGCTAATTCCTCTACCAGCTTTGACCTCTACCAGTCAAAGCTGGTAGAGGTCATGCTCTATTCTCTGGTTGCCTGCGATTCCTGTTTTCTATCTCTGAATAGGCTTTTCTTGACCAAAGATTACAGGTTTGCCTTTTATCAATGTCGTATATCTTCCAACTCTGTAAAATGTCCTACCATCTCTATAAATGTGGCTTGGCGAGAGTAACATTTGGAAAATGACCACAAGCAACAATTTGTCAAGCCGTGCCGGGCCGGTGTGTTCAATTCACTTGCTTTTTCTCTACAGTAGCAAAATAACAGTTGAGTGTTTGCTGACCTAATGTAATAGAGGCTCCATACGAACAGAGTAATGTGATTTCCCAGGCTTTTATTCTGTGTCTGTAGCAAGATAGAGAGTGGCCCTGAAGAGATGGCATCTAAATTGGGGCTGGCTGTCTGAGAAAGGTAGCCATTGACCGGGAGATAGAAGGACAGAATGCATGTGATACGGACAGAAGCAAATAGCAGCCTTGATGTGGACTACACAGGAGTAGGACAGGGGGAAAGAAATGGCCCACTTGAACATTGGAGGAGGCTTCATTGAATCGTATAAGGGTCTAGTGGCTCCAATAAATCCCACTGAAGCACTGCAAAGACCTTTAATACTGACTGAGACAATGCATTGCCCTGTTACATGCACAGACAGGAATATCAGATCATTTTGGGGCTTTTAATGATGCATTTAAACCATCTAATGAACTTTGCTTAAATACCATGTTCAACATTATGACCAAGAAGACTTCTCAGAACTATACTAGAAGCTTGTTGATGTCTACAAAATGTGTCTGAGGTCAGTAATCCTCTTAAGGATATTTAACCAAATGGGTCTATGCATGTACAGCCTTAGACTCTGTGTTGATAAGTGCATACTTAAACATGTGCAAGTAGCTCTTTTTTTATATTGATTGAAGTTGTTTGTTTTATCCTCATTAAAAGCCTGAAGTTGATATCAAATTCATGCCCCCTCTAGCCAAGACCTACAGCATGCGCAGGGGCAGTTTGCAGCCGAGTGTGAAGCGGCTGTGATGAGGATCAGTTCCTCCAAGTCCGAGGCCATGGTTCTCGACCGGAAAAGGGTGGCTTGTCCTCTTCAGGTTGGAGGGGAGTTCCTGCCTCAAGTGAAGGAGTTTAAGTATCTCGGGGTCTTGTTCACAAGTGAGCGAAGAATGGAGCGGGAGATCGACAGACTGATCGGTGCGGCTGCTGCAGTAATGGGGGCTCTGTGCCGGTCTGTTGTGGTGAAGAGAGAGCTGAGCCAGAAAACAAAGCTCTCGATTTAGCCGTCGGTCTACGTTCCTACCCTCACCTATGGCCATGAACTTTGGGTCATGACCGAAAGAACGAGATTCCGGATACAAGCGGCTGAAATGAGCTTCCTCCGTAGGGTGGCCGGGCACTCCCTTAGAGATAGGGTGAGGAGCTCGGCCATCCGGGAGGGTCTCAGAGTAGAGCCGCTGCTCCTCCACATCGAGAGGAGCCAGTTGAGGTGGCTTGGGTATCTATACCGGATGCCTCTTGGACGCCTTCCTCGGGAGGTGCACGTCCCACCGGGAGGAGGCCCAGGGGACGGCCCAGGACATGCTGGAGGGACTATGTCTCTCAGCTGGCCTGGGAACGCCTTGGTCTCCCCCCAGAGGAGCTGGAGGAGGTGCCTGGGGAGAGGGACGTCTGGGCGTCTCTGCTGAGTCTGCTGCCCCTGCGACCCGGTCCCGGATAAAGCGGAAGACGACGTGTATGAGTATGCCCAATATGAGTGTATGTAAGCCTGCGACTGGCACTGTAAGGAACATTCTGTGAGTATCTTGTAGGTGTTTGATGGTATCCATAGTATGCAAAGGTGCACAAAAGCATTTAGAAGAGTTAAATGTGACCATCAAGAATAAGTATTCTTGATAATATAGTATTCTAGAGGCAGGACAATCCCAGACCGTATTCTTCATGACTTCATGACTGTGTTAATTTGCTCCTCTGGCTGATATGCAGTAAAGATACACTGCAAAAAACCATGCACTCTGGATTTGGCCACCTTTAGCTTGGATTAATGTATGCATTCATAGTGGCATCACTTTGATAAGCTTCTGCAATGTTGGAGTATTTAAATCCAGCCAGAATTGCATTATTCTTTTGCCATAATCTTGTAGAGATAATAAGAGAATCATACCAATGTGCAAGTTCCTCTCCAGCACATCCCAGATATTCTCAATTTGATTAAGGTCTGCACTCTGTGGTGGCCAATTCATGGGTAAAGATGATATCCCATGTTCCTTGAAACACTCACAATTTGAGCCAGATAAAGCCTGGCATTGTCATCTTGTAATGTGGCCATTCCATTAGAAAAAGAAATTCACTGATGGAAAAACCTGCTCATTCAGCATGTCAGCTGACCTCATTCTTTGGCCACATATCATTGCTGAACCTAGACCTGACCAACTGCATCAATGCCAAATTACAGCACTGCACCCAAATGCTTGTAAAGTAGGAACTAGGCATGAGGCAGGCATCACTTAAATTAATCTGTTGTCTTACCCTGTAGCACCCATCCCATACATAAACAGCGTAAATCTGAACTCATTAGACCACATGACCTTCCATTGCTCCGGAGTTCAATTTTTATATTTTCTACCTAAACTGAAGTCTTTTTTTTCCAATTAGCCACATGGATGAAATGTTTTTTTAAGGCTGCACAGCTGTTTAGCCCCTATCCCTTGAGTTTCCCCAAATCTGTGCAATTGAAAATGCTCTTACTTCCACTAGTAAAAATAGCTATTACAAGATATGGGTTCCCCCTACCCTTCTAATTTATAATAGTAAGTTAGACAGTTCATAACCCAATTTTAGTAGTGTTAGCAATCTCCTTAGATGCTTTCTTTGATTGACATAATCCAATAATGTGACCTTTCTGAAAAAGAAGAACATCTTTTCTACAACCACAGGTTGAGAAACTGTTCATTGCACTTAGGGTTAAATAACTTTTTGACATCATCCATGCAGGAATTATTCAATGGGGGGCTCTTTCCTATGTGCTTTGTTAAATCCAGGTGGTAACTTTTTTGGACAGGCAGTATATGTTGGACAATGAAACTGAAACACCTGTCATTTTAGTGTGGGAGGTTTCATGACTAAATTGGACCAGCCTGGTAGCCAGTCTTCATTGATTGCACATTGCACCAGTAAGAACACAGTGTGAAGGTTCAATTAACAGGATAAGAGCACAGTTTTGCTCAAAATATTGAAATGCACACAACATTATGGGTGACATACCAGAGTTCAAAAGAGGACAAATTGTTGGTGCACGTCTTGCTGGCGCATCTGTGACGAAGACAGCAAGTTTTTGTGATGTATCAAGAGCCACGGTATCCAGGGTAATGTCAGCATACCACCAAGAAGGACGAACCACATCCAACAGGATTAACTGTGGATGCAAGAGGAAGCTGTCTGAAAGGGATGTTTGGGTGCTAACCCGGATTGTATCCAAAAAACATAAAACCACGGCTGCCCAAATCACGGCAGAATTAAATGTGCACCTCAACTCTCCTGTTTCCACCAGAACTGTCCGTCGGGAGCTCCACAGGGTCAATATACACGGCCGGGCTGCTATAGCCAAACCTTTGGTCACTCATGCCAATGCCAAACATCGGTTTCAATGGTGCAAGGAGCGCAAATCTTGGGCTGTGGACAATGTGAAACATGTATTGTTCTTTGATGAGTCCACCTTTACTGTTTTCCCCACATCCGGGAGAGTTACGGTGTGGAGAAGCCCCAAAGAAGCGTACCACCCAGACTGTTGCATGCCCAGAGTGAAGCATGGGGGTGGATCAGTGATGGTTTGGGCTGCCATATCATGGCATTCCCTTGGCCCAATACTTGTGCTAGATGGGCGCGTCACTGCCAAGGACTACCGAACCATTCTTGAGGACCATGTGCATCCAGTGGTTCAAACATTGTATCCTGAAGGCGGTGCCGTGTATCAGGATGACAATGCACCAATACACACAGCAAGACTGGTGAAAGATTGGTTTGATGAACATGAAAGTGAAGTTGAACATCTCCCATGGCCTGCACAGTCACCAGATCTAAATATTATTGAGCCACTTTGGGGTGTTTTGGAGGAGCGAGTCAGGAAACGTTTTCCTCCACCAGTATCACGTAGTGACCTGGCCACTATCCTGCAAGAAGAATGGCTTAAAATCCCTCCGACCACTGTGCAGGACTTGTATATGTCCTTCCCAAGACGAATTGATGCTGTATTGGCCGCAAAAGGAGCCCCTACATACTAATAAATTATTGTGGTCTAAAACCAGGTGTTTCAGTTTCATTGTCCAACCCCTGTATGTCTCCTTGTAAAAATAAAAAAAGAGCTTTCCGTCTTGACAGTGATGTATCTTTTCTATATATAAACGTAAGACAAAGAACAACTAGAAATATGTTCTTTCAGGAAAACTTTGCACATTTCCCCTATAACTATATCAATATCTTCAAGATACATACCTTCCAGAAACAATAGGATCTGCTGATTCACTGCAAACATAACATAAAAGATAAAAAAAGAATGGCAATGCTTTGGAAAAACTGTTATATTAACATGCAACTGTTTATTATATTAATTCAAATATTGTCTTTACAGGTTGTCTGAGACTCAAGGAATAAACAATGATACATTCTTTAGGTTGTCTAATCTATTTTTCAGGAAATCACTAAGGACATCTGTTATTTTATGACTTTAATATGAAACAATAAAACAAGTTGTATTAACCTGGACATAAATTTGGAAATCCAAACACTAAAAGCTTTTATGGGAGTAGGCTTAAGAAGACTTGATAACAAATAGATGGTTTCCCAACCTGCAAAAGCACAACATTGTTTCTTTAGATTTTATTTAACGGTTTAGTGATTTATAAAAAGAACCCAAAAATATAGTAAACTGTTTTATAAACAATGTTTTTAATATGATTAATGCAAAATGCAATGTGATAAAAAGTGTGTTGCAGGTAATTTTTTCAGATGTGAAAATCATATACTGATTTTATATTGTCAGGTTAAATACAAAACACAAGTATTGATTATTGCTTTTTTGTTTGATTTTCAGTAAAAAAAAAAAAAAAAAAACTTTATATGAAAAGAATTGTGTTTGAATTTTGTTAGAAAAGTCTTTAGTGTTTATTGTGTCATGGGAAGACACTGAAAACCGATACTACTAATAATACTACCAATAATAATAATAGTAGTAACTATTCTTTCAGGGCTTCCATACTTTGCTAATGATGTGGATTATGTGTCACTGGAAATAATTCGTAAAAATTATTTTATTCAAGTCTTGCAAGCCAAGCTGCTGTTAGGAAGCCAGTCAGGTTAAAACACTGTAGTTCAACTGCATATGTACTGCTTACACCTGTCAGGATGAATTCAAAAGGGCAAAACCATAAGTAGTGCACACAAAAAATGACCCAACTGCATAAGGTCAGTGTTTGCCCTGAGGCATTATACTGCTGTTTAATTTTAGCTGCAAACTAAAATCATTTTCATGTCATCTAAAGAATTTTACTAGTTTTCTTTTGTTGCATTTTGTGAATGAAAGCTATTATTTGAAAAAGTTAATGATTTATTGTTGCTGTAACAATTTTATACATAAAAAAATCAAGATCTGTACATATACCTTACTTATTGTACTTTACTGTTGTATTTGAATAGCTAATTTGTTACTCATGCCATGGCTGTCTCCACCACTTAATGCATAAGAATGAGTAGAAATGTAAAAAAAGCTAAATGAAAAACCACCTCTTGATGAAATAACCCTAAAATAATGGGTGTATCATACTGCCTATAGGAAACAAGTTAAAAATATATTCCAAGCATATGTGTCTTTGGCTGCACTGCAATGCCTAGATTTCGTTTTAAACATGGTAAGCTCAAAGTTTACTTTCTAATAATTATTTTTTTATTTCAGAAATATCTTCAGAAGATTTATAATAAAACTTTGAAATAGTCCCTAGCATTTGAATTGAGATCTAAATTTTTTAGAGCTATATTATTATCAGTAATTAAGTATAATTTACACTTTAGAGTGTGTTTATTTAATTATACTCAGTGGCAGATCTTGCATTAATGGTGTATTTAATTAGTACCTCCATTTTGCAACCCTGGCATGCCATTTATCACATTATACTTCCATTACGTACCCATAAACAAAACATTATATTCCTTTTTACCCTGTTTATATTTCTTTATTGTTAAGAAGCTATACTTTTTATGCTTTATGGAGATAAGTAGTCATTAAAAACATTCAAATCTCATGTTTAATCTACACTACATCACTGTCTGAAAACTTTGAATTGATACCTTATTTCAGTTTATTTTGGTTTTGATGCTTGCCTTCATGGACCTGTTAACTCTCCTGAAATATGAAATTACCCCTCACCAAACCAGAATAACTCTAAGTGACCACCTGTCGGCAGATATTATTTACTGGAGTCACATAACCACAACGGACATGAGTAGATTATAGAAAATCACTTTAAAACATCGGTTGTCAAAGCGGCTATGAAATGTCCCCCAGCTGGGTTTGAATCGATGCATGTCGCAGATGCCTTCCCCTTTTTTAGAGGCTACTTCTAGGGCATGCCGCCCTGGTTCGAAAGCATAATTACAAAATTTCAAAAGTTGCGATAGGAAACACTCCACCGTCCAAGCCATGATCTAAAATATCCTCAATAATGTATAAATATTCATGTTAAACATACTGTTTTTATAGGTCAGTTTCCTTCTTCTACCGGCAACTCTGTTGCTGGATCTGATCCCATCTTCAGTCTCAACCAGATGTGCCCTTGAGGCACCATAACATCTTGGCTGCTGGTTTAAAGCAGGCCCATAAGGAACCCTGACTGCCTCAATATTCCCACATCAATTTTCTCTGCTGTGCCACTAAGCAGATGGTGACAGCCAGACATGAATTTCATTCAGGCTGTGCAATTAGCTTGGTAGCCAACAACTTCATGCTTAGTGGATTCGAAAAGGCTCCGTGGTTTTCTATCAAATGTGAGACACATGTAATAGTTTCATTATGGAGACGAAGAGGGGAGGGAGCTTGCATGAGGATTTGTGTGTAGCTTTTTGTATGCATGAGAATGACTGTTGACCTGAGGGTCAATCAAAGGATGCAGAGGTAGTATGACTTTATATGATAATATAAAATGTGAAATTGCGACTCTGTGAATCTAGATTTACTGTTGCAGCGTACACTGAATGGTTTTAGCCGGCTGTTTCTTTTTCTCTATTCAGAAACTCTTCTGCAGCAGTATGAATAAAATATTTCCTCCTATTTAGGGCAAACTGGTTTCTCAGACTAAAATACAAAGCTACAGTAATTTGGGGGATATAATTTTACCGGCTCTTTCATTGACAGATAATAAAAAGCATTCATCATTAGTAATGTACAGGCTGTGAAGCACTTTATTATATGATAAGGTAAATACTAAACATTTTTATGTTCTGTCATTTTCCACCTTGTTTTATACTTAAACCATTGTCTTAAAATTTCCAGTGAGTAAAAATGGCAGAAGAAAAAAGGAGAAGAGGCAGACCCGAATCAGATTACATCTGGTTTATGTCAGCCGGGTTGATGAGAAGCATGGTGTTCTGTTGTGTATGTGGAATGTGTGTGTGATTGTTGAACTCTAAACAGTACTTCCTGAGCCTTTTTTTTTCTTCAAAATCAACATCTCTTACTCTCCTCTGTATACAATACCGGTGAGAAGTTCACATATACCATCATGGTCATGAATATCACATTAATTTAGTGCTTTTAATGACATGTTTGAACTGGTTTATTCTTTGCAGCAAGCTGCTTCTGTCACTTTTGAAAACATTAACTGGTTTCACAGTTTGAAATAATTAGACATTATCTCTTATCCATGGAGGATCAAATTATACATTGAGGCTAAAATATATACATTAACCCACAGTGTTTAGTTTAATTCTTTTTAGCAAGCTGCAAAAAAAAACACACCTTTTTTGTCCCTATAAACAAGTTCTGGCATAATTCTGGATATACTGTATGACCAGTACTCTTAATAGGACTGCAAGAGCTTATTCAGATGGGTTGGCATTATAGTGTAGACCCAGCTTGTTAGCATAATCCACAAGTTTTCCATAAGTTTGAGGCCGTGACTATTCCAGAAGATTGCTTTATCCATTGCAAAACCAGTTTTATTATGAAACTGGGATTGTTGTTCTGTTAGACACACCATTGTGGGTCGAACAGTGTGTCCTATTGTGTCCAGTTTTCAGCCATCTAGCTTCTAACTTGAGGGGAAGACGAAGAATATGGAGGTAGTCTCTTTTTTGCTTTACAGCATTAAGTTATGGCATGTCTGTTTTACCACTGACAGCAAAACAGACTCTTAGCATAATTCTACAACCACCATGCTTGACAGCTTGTATACTGTTCTCATGTTTTGATAAACCTCACTATCACCCTTCCAAAAATACTTGTCATTGTAGCCAAATAGCATGATCTTTGACTCATCTCATTGCACTGTATGTTACAGTGGGCATATGGATAGTCTGTGTTGGCAGCTCTAAATCTGATTTGAGCTTAAAGGTGCTCATTTTAGAGCAGAGGCTTTTATCTTGGTCAGCACTCTCTCAGTCAATGTTGAAATTAATCTTTCCTCTCGCTGGACAGGAACACAGCATCTTCCTGTTTATATTTGGCTTGAGGCAAGACGGTTCCTGGATTGTTTCTGATCTGTCTAACCATTTTAAATGAGGTCTTTCAATGCTGATAAAATGAGTGGTCAAATATTCAGCCAGAATTTAACCAGGACCATGTTTATGGCTTCAAAAAGTACGTGTTTTTTCCTGAAACTTGCAAAAAGAAATGTACACAAAACTATGTTAAGGGAGTATGTAAAATTTTTTCTCTTCTATATAATTTTTCTGCATTAGAGAAAATCTACTATAAATTTAAACTTCTTCTCCCAAATCTAGTCTTTAAAAGTACTTTAGCTTGTTTGTTGCCTTATCATTCCACCATTAAAACATAATGATTAATATGCATCTCTAATACATTTATGCTCATGACGAACGTATGTGAACTTCTCACCTGCACTGTAAATGACCTCCCTTTGTCACTGTCTTGTATTTATTGTCAAATTTCGATGTAAGGGCCTTCTTCTCGAAGGCTCCTTAGCAATCAGGTTAGTGGTCAGTGGAGACTGCTGGGACTGGTGTCAAGGAAAAGTGGCAACATGATAAATGTGTGTAATCTAAAAGCTGTTACTGATTCACAAACATTTTACCCGAGGGAGTAGAGAATAGGAAGTTACATTGGATGTGAACACAAAATTTATTATAAATATACGTTTACATAACAATTCCTACTTCTCTCTCTATTTAAATATCTTGTTTAACCTATTATGTACATGTAATTCAATGTACATAATGTATTGTTGCCGCTGTTACAAAAGACATGCATTATCTACAGTACAATAATACATCTATGAAATGTATTTCAATTCTCAATAAATAGTAATAAATTATCCACCTTCTACATTTGTATATTTTATTGCACATATTATTTTACATTACTGCTTTGGAATTCAATTTTCCCTTTTTCATGATGACTTGAAGTCAGTTTTAGCTGCTTTGACTGTGTTTCCCCTTAAGATAAGTTTATTTACTCCACATCCTCAGAAGAAAGACATTTCAACCGTGCATCTTTGTCCTCAAACGTCACCTTTTTGTTCCTCTTTGGGTCGATCCAGGAGTTGTGAATGATAGCGTTATTAGGTGTAGGATCAGTCTCAATGATTGACACCACTCGCTTTTTCATCTTGCTTTTTAAGACTTTTTGGAACTTCTGCCTTGTAAAGGCATAGAGCAGGGGGTGAAAGATGGTGGTCCCATAAGCCATCACCAGAAAGCCCAGTCTCAACCTGACCATGAGGTTACTGGGGCCCACACTTAGGATGACCGTGTTGAGAACTGTGATCGGTGTCCAGCACAACAGGAAGGTGGACACAATCAACAAGGACATCCTGAAAACCCTCTTTTGGCGTTCTCGCCTCTCTCTGTGTCGCTTGACAGCCCTACGCAGGGCGATGATGACTGAGACAGACGTGCGCATGCCTAGTGTGGGATTGCGACTGGTGCTGCTCTGGGATCCATCTGTGGCCTCTTGTTGTGTTGACATTGCTGTCATGGATGGACTCTTTTTCCTGCGAGTTCTTTTCTTCTGTGATGCGTGGAAACGTGTACCTATGCGAATGTTGAGCGCCTGCAGGATTTTTGAGTAGGTGATGAGCATAACAATGACTGTAAAGAAGAAAATAGGAATCTGAGCAAGCAAATGATAATAGAGGCCAGGTTCAGTGTAGTACTCGTTACTGAGGACCCCATTCTCCACCACTGTGTAGTTCAGCTCAGCGTGGTCATGAGCAAAGAAGCCCACCTCGATAAAGGGAACAAGAAAACTAACAAATGACAGCACCCAAATAAAAGCCAGCAGCGCCAATGCACGGCCCATGGTCAGCACCCTGTTGGCTGGTTTTACAGAGATGTCATAGCGATCAAGGGTGATGGCAAGCACGTTGGCAGCAGTTGCAACACTTGCGAAGGAGACACAGGCTTCATGGAAACAGCAGATGAGGGCCATGTCTCTTTCCAGGGAGAGAAGCACTACCACAATTGTTAGGGGAATACAGCACACACAGATCAATACATCCAGCACATGGAGGTTCATGGTGACGATGTTACTGACAGAACTAATGAGGTTTGACTTCATACAGTAGAGGGCAAGCACTGTGAGGTTGGAGCTCAGACCTAGCAGGATTTCCAGCATCAGGAAGCCTGTCAGGGAGATCTGAAAGCTAACAGGATAGGGGTATGGGTCGGGGGTCGCCAGACTCATGGCGCTGCTGATGGGCTCAGTGTTGTCGGTGACCGTGACGTTGCTCATGGTGGCTTCTTTATGACGGCAGGGAAAAATATGCATTATCCTGCATGTAGGGAGAAGAAAATAGAACTTATGATAAAACAGAAGTTTGTACTAGTTATTTTCTAGACAGTTACAATAAAACAAAACATCAGTTGTAATGCTAACATTTTGACATTATTGTATAACTCAACATTCTAGGCATATGTCTTGGCAAATGTTCTGAAATGCCTTACAGATTAGTTTTTCACTGTATACATTACAGTATAGAGATGCATCTTTTGGACTTTAGTGGCCCAATTTCGATCTATGATGTGCTAATAATCTAGGTGATTTCAAGTGGACTTTAAGAATCAAAAGTAACAAAATATGTAACAAAATTCAAATAAGTAACAAAATTCAAAATATGTTTTGAGCAGTCTATGAGCAGTCTTCAGTCATTTATCAGCACCTCTAACACCAGGTGCGTTAACAAGGTGTTACAGATATAGGGGATGTTATCAACATTTTAAATGATGACCAAATGATAATGGATGTGTCATTTAAAGCTGTTTTTTAGTATCTTATTAGCACCCTGCCTTTGTAATTAGCTTTTTTAGCATAATTTTCTGTAAATATCAGTCTCTGTGCCAGCTGATCACAGCTCAGACAAGCACTCGGTGCATTTTTAGCATGTATGCTGTTTCTAACTAGAAACACATTCAAGACATGTCACATCGCATGAATGCTTTTTATTGCTAAAATAGCTAAGTATGGTTTGGTTATGGGCTTGTAGTAATGGAAATTATATTACTTTCATTGTATTTTTACTTTCTTATTTACAAATATTTGTGATTTATGGAAACAACTCCATCCTGACTAAATATGCTCACATACCTGCAAGTCTAAGAGATACACATTAAATCGTATGTGTTTCTTTGAAATAAATACACAAAGAAAGTTAGTCATTTTAAAACAATGTCTTAGATTTTATGTGATGATGGTAAAGCTTTAAAAGCACATCTGAAGACACTTCAATAACTGCTTAGCATATGTGATGTTAGAATTGTTCACCAACATTGTTCTGGATAAGATGGGAAAAAACAAAAGCAGTTTACCTTTTACCTTTAGCTCCAGAACTATCTGAATACCAGGACTGTGTAATCAGGGCAGGCAGTCTATGCTGGATTCACAGAGAGATGCATCATATCCAAACATAGCCAGTGGAAGTGTTTCCGCTCCCGCAGAGCCCCCCCAGCAAGGCTATTCCTTTCACTGCCAGGCCATCCCAGAGGTGCACAAAAGCACCTGCGTGTTCCGCCAAAAATTCCAGCCTTTTTTTTCTGAGCTCCACAGCCACAAACCAGGAGCTTAACTCAGTGAATACTTGCTTTGAGGAAGAAGTAAGCATTGACAGATCAGTTGGAAAATGGGTACGATTTCAGAGGTTTCCTCTATTTGAAATATCATGATATTCCCAACTAGAAGCGATTCGGCCAACCAAGACGCCATAATAAGTCTTCTTTAGCACATTACTGGAATATGCTGTTCATAATACACTCAAACATGTGCTATTTGCCCTTTTCTGTTTTTATTCCGGCTAGAAGATAATGAGATGTGTCTCAGATGTGTAAATATGGAAAACAGTTTTTATCCATTAGCATGTATTCCAAAAGAAAAAGCTGTCAGTTCTCAGTGTTATCTTCAACAAGGTGATGTCCAGAATGTGCTAGAAATAGGTCAGTTCGTTCGGATTTTGTCCAGGCCTTTCCCTCCCTAGGGAACACTAATGGAAAGGGCCTTCACTCTCCAGCTTTCACGTCAGTATTTGTACATCTGGCTCCAGCCAACATCGACTTCTAAACCAAGCACAGGCTTCCAGTAGTCCCCTCACAAGCCATACCCTAAATCATCGGAGATGTTGCCGCCGCATGGATGTCTAATCACCATGACACATGTGATCACCGGTAAGTGGATGAGTTGTGGTTTGATTCAGCAGTCTTTCAGAAGGTCATTATCATGAAGTAATAGAAGTCGCTTCTTCAGCCAGAGAGCAGGAATCTCTGACATCAATTTGAAATCAGGAAGCAGAACCTCATCTGTTATCCTTCATCTGCATGTCTTTGGATTACAGTAACCTGAAGTGAGAAAGAAAAAAGGAGAGTAAGTGATAAAGGGATTGAGATGGGGAGGAAGAAACAGCAGGAGCAGGAGGTTGGGGAGTGTGGGGATGTGTGAGTGAATATAAACATATTCTCAGCAAAGAAGGAATAAGAACATTCTCAGTAAAATAGAAACCAGCCTTTGGTGTCCTGTTTTGTTGTTGCATGACACTACATGGACTTCACATCAAAGTTGTATTAACATAACAGTAATACAACTACATCTTATCCTCCCGTCTCCAGAAGCAAGACTTATTTGCACTGGCATTTTGCTATTTATAAAGCCACACCGCTGATGATATGGTCATTCAGTTTTCATGACCGAACAGACTCACTAGAAGCTTTTAGTACAGATTGATCCCTTAGGGGGGATGTATCATAAAGACGGGGTTACTTTGTGTGTCACAACAATCTATGCAATCTCTTCAAGGAAACGTTTAGTCCTTTTTTCAAGGTTGTTGCAGCCAAAGATTTATTTACTAAACTCGCACTAAAATATCGGGGGAAATGGTCAGTGAGTACAATGCATCTGTACCATGCAGAAGATAGGATTGTGCAAACCATTAAATTATATTGCTTGGTTGAAGTTCTACTACTGCAGAGTCTAACAGCTGTGCAAGTGTTTATGCAGCTTTATGGCACAAATGTCCCTATAGGACACACACACATGCAAATATATAAGTCAAGATACAAAAAACCTTTAGTTTATTGAATAATGTTTCGTAAAATACAATGGAACTTAAAGCATTTAGGCAAATGTGCTGGATCTAAGACTGTGCCCTTTCGGATTTTCTTTGTTCTCTTGCACACATTATTCATATTCTGGTTTTAAATATAGCCTACAAGTGAGAAGTTTACGATCAAAACACAGCAAAGCTCACCATACAGAGTACACACAGAAGCTCCAGAGCAGGTCCGGTCACTCTCCATCCATTGCTGCAACACTGCAGGCTGACTGGTGATGATTCTTGTTGATTTCAAGGAGCTATTAAGGAATCACACCTGAATCTTTTTGAACAGGCAACAGTCTTCAGTGTTCTCTTCATGAGCACCAGTCCGAAGAAGTCTGTCAAAGAGTTGTCCTTCATGAATATATGTGACACGATTGTTTTTTCCTCTGGTCTTCATTTTTTCATCAGTTTAGATCATTAGATGAGTGATCTACATCAGACTAACTCTGTTATGCTTCCTCTGTGCCTAACTGACTGGATTAGAGTGCAAACCATCACACTCACGGTATCTCTCCATCTCCCACTCTCTCGCTCTCCTCTGCCTTCCTCACTCCCTTGT
Organism: Girardinichthys multiradiatus; assembly: GCF_021462225.1. NCBI lineage: Eukaryota > Metazoa > Chordata > Actinopteri > Cyprinodontiformes > Goodeidae > Girardinichthys > Girardinichthys multiradiatus. The sequence goes on along the minus strand of NC_061795.1, from coordinate 21,358,907 downwards.
TCCCCCTCTCTCTCTTACTGCGGAGGTTTGCAGTGCTCCCCCAGTCCTGATTGGTCTGCAGTAATAGGCTTAACCCTTTTCTCACCAGCAAGGGGAGGTGTTTCTTGTAGTTCTGCCTCTGTCCTCGCTTCCCCATCGCTGACTGTGTGAGGCTGTAATGATCTGTTCAAAATGTTCCAAACATATATTTGCATAAAGACTTTTGATTTCAGTGTGCCAAATGTGCAACCTGTGCAGAGAGGCAGACTTTTCAAAGAAAAAGGAGATGTAAATGCTGCAATGATTTAATTTTTAGCTCTGTCACAATTTAATGATGGAATAATGTGTTTGTGAACTGTGAAGGGAATGATTAGGAGGCAGTAAAGCGACGTAAAATTTGTTTTGTATTGATTTCTTTTGCACTTATATAAGTCTTTGCATGGGCATGAAAGACAACAGGGCTGTCAGAGGAGAGATCAATTCTGGCAGCTTTGAGTGGGAGAAATGGATGGATGATGCAAGAAGGACTGAAGTCAGAAAACAAGAGATGGAGTCCTGCAGTTCTGACTGATTGCAATTGCAATTTAGTAGCTTGATCCAATTAGTAGGTGGTAGATCATACTCTGTTCCGTTGTGAGGTACAACCAAGACCAGAGGTTGTCCTAGTACCTGACGTTCCTCCTTTAAAGACAATGAGGGAAACCTTTTTACCTTGTCAAAAAGCAAAAGTTGTTGTCAAACCTTTTATTAACAACCCAGTAAATACCGAATTATCCAAGTGCCACCATCTTCACACTTAAAAAGTTACACAACAAAACCGTAGACTTTTTCAATTTTAACAATTTATTGCATTAAGTGACAAACAAACTGTTTTGGCACTGCTTGGTTAACAGACACACATTAATTATGCTTTCCATTTATAATATTCAAAAGTTAAATGTTCCAAATTTAAAGTAGGAAAAATCAACAGACAGTAACTTTAAATTTTAACACAGTCATAATGTATTTGATGTAAGGGTGTGTGAAATATATTGTTTTCAGTAATATCAACATTTCCATGCTAAGAGTGAGGCAGCTGGTATCATCAAGTATTGCACTCATTTAGTAAACAGTGGAAAAACAATTGAAAAAAAGCAAAAGCTGTACAAAGGCACATATATACTCTAGGTCACACATGTTAAGTTCAAGGAACATGTCAGTTGTATCAGGCCAAGTATTGATGACTGTTTTGTCTGTGCCCTGGTATACATATAATGCTGAGGAAAATGTTTGCACCCTTCACCTGATTGACACCTTTGTAGAATGAGATCATATTGTTCATTTGTAATTTCTTTGCCATTATTGCCTTTTTCTAAATGATGGCAAAAGCACAAATGTAAGGAAAATCCTTCCACAGTTGAACTTTAGTTCTGGTTAATCAGGTTCACTATAATGGATGCTAGGCTTGTACCCAAGAAGACTAAATATTGAAGTTTTATTAAAGGGTTCATAAAACAAAGTATTTGTATAAGAGTGTGCACACTTTTGAAACCAAATCATTGCAGCATTTCATAGTTTTTTTAATTTATTTTATTTGTTTATATTTTAGTTTAACTATAAAGGATGGACTTCACATTAAAAGTGGGAAAACGTTTTAAAGTGTTTTTTGTGGTGTTTGATGCACTTTACCAGATTTTGAGAGCCAGTGTGTGCCTTCCATAAATACACAAAGAAGAGAAATGGCATCCTGTGTTGTGTTGAAAAGGCTCACCTAAATAAACAAGGGATGGGCATAGGGGTTTGAGCATATCTGACCCCTTTTATGTTCTGTGATATATAACAAACAATAAATGATAAAAACAATTTCTAATAATAATAATAAAGATATTGTCTAGTTCAATATACAGTATATTCATTGCTATGCATTGAGTCATGTCAACAAAACCATGCTGTTCTTATGCAGGATGATCGTGCATCTTTCACAAAAATGGTAATAGCATCTTTATTTCTTATACAATTTTTACAAAATATGGCCATAAATGTGACTTTAAAATTACAGCTGAGAAAACTGCCAATGTCATGATACATAGAAATATGTACTGTCCATAAACATAAATCTATAAGCAGTGGGGGAACTGGGCATTATAGGGTTGACTGGTAAACTGTGTTACAAATATCGTCATGCTGTCAATTGATTTTTAACAGCTTGAGCTGCAGGAGTTGTTATTATTGTATCACAGTTTGTTGCTTTCTGGCCTTGATGCTGGAATTTCTAAACCAATATATTAAAAGTGGGTTAATGTGACTCCTGTCTCCTAGGCCCTTTCAAGTTAAACTTTCAAAGCAATATGTCATGCTATGCTGCTTTTGCCTCTGAAGCAGTTGTGACTCCAAGCAATGGAACATGCCTGTCAGGCTGTAGTCACATGATGTCCAGTCCAGTAATATATATCAATAATAATGTACAGTCATATTCAATAAATTACAATATGCATTCAGATGATGCTCGTTTGCCAATTTAAAGTGCCTTTAATACCTATTAGCATGTATTAAACATACTTTTCATTAAGCCCATATCTCTGTATAAAAAATTTATTTTTTATTGGTCTGATGTAATATTCTAAAATTCCTTGTTTTCATTAGCTTTACTCATCATAATTAACACAAATAAATTATTAAAAATATCAGTCCGTGTGTAATTAATCTACACAATGTGTTTAACTTAGTGAATTGAGATATTGAAATAAATTAACTTTTCAATTGTATTCTAATTTAATGACTATGACTGTAATTTCATCACTAGAGATTATCTGAAACCCTCCTCTTGGTTTGTCATGACACACAGCAGTGTAGGAAGTTCTCAGAATGTGGTAAGGTGCAATCCTTCATTGGAGTAATCTTTCAATGGTAACAAAATTATTTTAGAAATTTGATTTTGAAAAACCCTTTTTCCAGGGTAGCCCTGCTTTTTAAAGTGTTTTCTCGTGCAAAAATAGATTTACATTGGATTTGTTGTAAGATAAATAAAACATTTTGTAGGGTAAAATGTGAAAGGCTGGAACATACTTATTCAAAATGCTGACAGAAATCTATTAATGCTAAAACGATCAGGATGTAACATTTCCTATTTATGTTTGAATGTCACAAAAACAGCAATTTCCAGGAGATGTCACAAAACAACATTTAGTTGCTGAATGCCAATGTGAAACATCCACTTTCCATGTCCCACTTAGAATATGGGCTTTAATTGATGCATATTGGAGGTGGTGTAATGAGCTTTAGAGACAGTCAGTCTGAGAGTCCTGATGGAGTCCATTATTGACACCAATGTCAACCCTTTTAATGTGGGAGTAGAGGAAAAACCTTTATTGCAATTTGGTACAATCAAGGACACTGGCTCACCCTGAGACATCTGAAGGGAAGAGAGTTTTTATCCTTAGATGCATTAATCTGTAGATGTACATCAATGTGTATCCATCATCAATCATAATCTAAACAGCATCTGTCTGTTGGCCATTTGGCCAAAATCCCTCAGGACACAAAGGCCTCCATATATGATGTATCTTTATACTTTAAATATATATATATATATATATATATTCAAATTTATTGCTGAGAGTACAACCAGGAGCGAGCCCCACCAGCAGTAGTCCGATAAACAAAGATAATATTAAAAAATAAAGACTGTACTGTAAATGAAATAATTATTATTTATCACACTGTTTTTTCAAAACAAGTTAAAATCATTATAGCAAAGCTTTATTATTAAATTCTTGTCAGCGGTCACTAGGCAGAGTGCATCTACTTCGTTGACAGTGGTGCAGACAGAGAGAGGGCAGGGGATTTGGTTTTGGGTGTTAGCCAGGTAGATAAGGGCCAATGATGAGAGGCATGACTCACCACTGCCACACACAGATAGGTGAAAACTGTTACCTTTGAGAAAGAAGCACATACTGTCAAAAGCAAACTGTGGTACGGTGCCCAAAACACTCCTCTCATATCAAGTTCCTAAATTTAAAGGGAAATATGTTAAAAACACAGGAATATATACATTCTGTGGTAAATCCAGTGGCATTTCCAAAATTGTTTGGTCTAGCACAAAATAACTACTAATCAGAAAACACAAAACCACTGTCAGAATTGATTTGGGGATTTTAGGACAATAAAAACAGCACAAGGGTGCTTGCTGTTTGATGACAGATTAAGCTGATGGTAAGGACATGAGATGACACTTGTCTTGGTTTTTTAATCCACTGAAAAAGTATTCTGTTCTGTCAGGTTTTTCCTGCACCGAAGGACATCTCCATAAGCCTCAACTGTCATGGGCTCAGAGCTGTTTCCTTACTGTGAAAGTAACATAGATGTGGACTTGAATCATGCGACTTGGAATCGAGGACTCGAGACTCGAGTCACATAATAAATGACTTTAGATTTGACATGATAAAGTCACCATGACTTTGGATTTGACTTGAACCTTCACACCAATGACACATGACTTTGTTGGACTTTAGCTGTTTGACTTCAAAACACTTAATATCTTACACCAAACATAAAGTGTGTTTCAATGGAACTGTGCCATTTTTTTTATTTCATCAACAGGTAATATACAGATTGCAATAATTTTAGTTTTGTATGGAAATCTGGCTATTTATATGTATTTTTTTACTATCATGGGTCTGTCTACTCATTATTTTCTTTATTAGTTCCTATTGGTGGTTGCCCTGGCAAACGAAAACAGCTTTTAAAAGAATTAACAAATCTCAAGACAATTAATTATTGCTCTGTAATTAAATTGCATGTTTGTTCAAATAATTTGTTTAAGACTCAAAATTAAAAGTCTAGGATTTTGACTTACTTGTGACTTGCAAAACATTAACTTGGTTCTACCTCTAGTAAGTAACACAGGCAGCTCTCTGTAACTAACAGGTTCCCATGGCGATGATCTGGCTTAAACTGACATCAGAAATAAAATCTTTCACCACCAAAACCCCTCCAAACTAAAAAAGATGACACCATAAAAACAGGGCATTATCCAATGATGCATTTTGTACAAGAGCCGGAAAATCTCCCAAAAATATTTTTTTCTGCTTAAAAATATCTTTAGTGGCGACTGTTCTTTTAGTCTGAAAATCCAACTTTGCATTAATACTTAATATTAAGAAAGGTATGGCAAGCCAGTTTGCTGTAACATCTTTCCTAATGTACCTAATGTCTCCAAACACGGCAGCTAGAAGACTCTAAGGTTCTAAGTGAAGACCGCCAACTTAACGATGAAAACATACAGGCTCAATTTGGATGACTGATTAGTGGTCCCTAGAGTAGGAGGAGCTTGCCATAAAATGATGATTACAAAATGGTTAGGATTAGAGATTTTCAAAGACAAAAGTACACCGTTACAAAAATTTCTAGTTTGTTTTTTATGTGAAAAGGCATTGTTTTACTCTGTGGTTTAAAATAAACTTTATTAAGCAACTGCACAATCAAACAAGGAGAAATTACTGTTATTTAATCAAAAAATTTTATTTATTAAAAAATTACCAACAATTGAACACTACATCACTGGGTGATTTAAAACATAGAAGTTGTACCACAGAAGAAAAAAAATGAGAGAAAGAGGGAATTACATTTATGTGAACATAAATTATAACCTGAATAGTTTTGATTTGATTTGAAGGACTTACTAAACAGCTAAAATCATTCCACAAGTATAATAAATCTAACTTAATTCTGAAAAAGTTGCTATTTTGAATAAAAGGAGGCAAGCATGTTGGGAAAAACTGCAGGAAAGTCCAAAGGTTTGATTTAAATATTAAGCAGTAACTGGGTTTGGGATTTTTCTAACAAACAAATGTGTAAAATCAAGGTTTTTATGAAAACACGAAATAAAAATAGTTTACCAACACAAAAGTAGTATCAAAAGTAGTTTCTAACACAAGGCTCCGAGTGATACTAAAAGAAGAGCCATTTGGCAGCTGGAAGAGCTGGCTCGATGGACTTTTATCATGACATGGCGGCATTGGCACATGGTGGAATGATTGATTCTGGTCACCAGACAATATTTTTGGTGCATCTTTAGAGGTAGCATATTGATTCTGTAATGTTAATGTAATTAGTTTTTATGTTTTATTTATTACTTGCACAAATCACTTCTGCCATTCAGTGGAAATGAAAAAAATAATTATGTTGCGTCTGCTATGAATCAGAAAAAGGATTCCAGGAATCACTGAGGCAGAAAGAGGGATTAGTAACTTGTAGTCTCTCCAGATTTTGCAGGGATCAGAAAAGCCACTAACCTGCTTTTGTCTTGCGTGGAAGTCAGGGCTTGACCTGAGAAACGTGGAACGTGGGGTGAATCCTCATGGAGTTGGGTAATCTCAGTCGTACAGCGACAGGGTTGATGATCTTGGAGATTGGGAAAGGTCCAACAAATCGGGGTGCCAATTTCCGGGAGTCTACCCTTAATGGGAGGTCCTTGGCGGAGAGCCAAACTTTCTGCCCCACCTAGTACTTAGGGGCAGGGATCCGTCTCCGGTTGGCCGTTCTTGACTGAACCAGTGACATTCTGATCATCGACCTCCTGGCCTTTCTCCATATTTTTGGCACCTTAGGGCAGCCGCTTGGGCGGACGGAACATTAGCTTCTCTCTCCTGAACTGAAAACAGGGGTGGCTAGAAACCAAACACAACATGAAAAGGCGACAAACCAGTGGCACTTGATTACATAGAGTTCATGTCGTATTCAACCCAGGGCAAATTTTGTGACCACTTGGTCGGGTCAGACTCACATAAGATACGAAGTTTGGTTTCATCTTCTTGGTTGGCTCTCTCGGTTTGGACATCAGACTGAGGATGAAACCCTGAGGAAAGACTAACAGAAATTCCCAACAAAGAACAAAACTCCTTCCAGAAACATGACACAAATTGGGGTCCTCTATTGGAAACAATGTCATTTGGGATTCCATGGAGCCTGAAAACTTCTCGGGTCAATATCTCACCCATCTCCTTAGCAGATGGAAGCTTCTCCAACGGCACCAGATGAACCATCTTTGAAAATCTGTCAATTATGGTTAGTAGTACAGAGTGACCATTAGAAACCGGTAGACCTGTCACAAAATCCATCGCAATATGTGACCATGGGCGAGGGAGAATGGGCAAAGAGTACAACAACCCCACAGGGGGGCGACGAGAAGGCTTGGCTTGACAACATTGAGTGCATTCAGCAACAACATTTTTGACATCCATGACCAGCGATGGCCACCAAAACTGAGTTCGAACTGTCTGAATGGTTCTGCTGATTCCTGGATGACAAGCTAAATGAGAGCAATGACAAGACTCCAGTACCTTAGGCACAAGGCATTCAGGGACAAAACAGTGGTCAGGTGGACATGATGGTGGGATAGGCAGACCCCTAATGGCTTCCTGGACCTCCCTTTCCACCTCCACTCGGGACACAGACAACCTGACGGTTTCAGGAAGGATAAACTCCTCTTCACCCGCAGACTGAGATTCTTCAGGCTCTTGAATCCGGGATAGGGCGTAAGGTTTGCCATTTTTACTCCCTGGCCTGTAAGACAGGGAGAAATTAAAACAACCGAAAAACAGAGCCCACCTAGCCTGTCCGGGGTTTAGCCGTTTTGCTGATTTCAGGTACTCCAAGTTCTTATGGTCAGTCCACACCATAAATGGCTCCTTAATCCCCTCCAGCCAATGTCTCCACTCTGTCAATGCCAACTTGACAGCCAATAACTCTCTGTCTCCCACGTCGTAATTCCGCTCAGCCTGTGACAGAGTCCTTGAAAAGAAGGCACATGGGTGAACACGATCATCCTCACCTCTTTGGCTTAATACAGCTCCAACCCCAGTGCTTGAGGCATCCACCTCCACAATAAACTGTCTCTCTGGGTCAGGAGACCGTAACACTGGAGCTGATGTGAAGAGTTCCTTTAACCTATTGAAGGCCTTCTCTGCATCCTTATTCCACACAAATTTCACCTTGGAAGAGGTAAGAGCGTTTAGGGGAGTAGCAACCAGGCTGTCATTTCTAATAAACCTCCTATAGAAGTTTGTGAAGCCCAGAAATCTTTGAAGCTGCTTGCGATCAGTTGGAACAGGCCATTCCAATACGGCCTTAACTTTGGAGGGGTCGACAAGCACTTGATCTGGGGAAATGATGAAGCCCAAAAAGGAAGTGGTAGTTATGTGGAACTCACATTTCTCTGCCTTGACGAACAACTGGTTTTGGAGAACACGCATGAGAAAAGCTCTGACATGTTTCCTGTGGGTTTCCAGATCTTGAGAATAAATTAGTATGTCATCAAGATAAACAAATACGAATTGACCCACCATGTCTCTTAGAACGTCATTGGCCAATGACTGAAAAACTGCAGGAGCGTTAGTAAATCCGAATGGCATGACCTTGTATTCATAATGGCCCGTAGGCGTGTTGAAAGCCGTTTTCCACTCATCTCCTTCTCTGATTCGGATCAGATGATATGCATTCCTTAGATCCAGCTTAAAAAATATCTTGGCTCCCTGGATCTGATCAAAAGCTGTGTTCATGAGTGGTAAGGGATATCTATTTTTAACTGTTATCTCATTAAGGCCTCTATACATGCATGCTCAGTATGAGGGATTGCGGCAAAGTCAACGCCAGTGACTGTCCACTGTCTCTACATGCTCATCCGGGAGGAGGGAATGCTGCAAGTCACTGACTGGATGCAATCTGCTGGGTTTCCTTAGATAGAAAAACTTTGTATCCAATTAGATTAAAAAGCTAACTCCGACTGCACTGTTCAATTGTTAGGATTAATAGGAATGTATGTACCTGACTGTTGTGAAGTGCCTTGAGACAACATGTGTTGTGAATTAGCGCTATATAAATAAAATGGAATTGAATTGAATTATAATCAATGCATGGTCTCAATGAACCATCCTTCCCAACGAAAAAGAAACCAGCACCTGCAGGAGAGGAAGAGGGTTGAATGTGCCCTGCCTTTAATGCCTCATCAACATAACTCTCCATGGCCCTGTGCTCTGGACCGGACAATGAATAGGTTCTACCTTTAGGGGGTGATGTGCCAGGAAGCAAATCAATAGCACAATCATAAGGTCTATGGGGTGGCAGAGCTGTGGCCTTGATTTTATTAAAAAGCTCCTTTAAATCATGGTATTCTTGCGGTACCTTGGATAAATCCAGATAGGTCTCCTCAACCTCATTCTCCACACTGACCTCCATAGCAGCAGACAAAAGACAGTCAGCCGAACATGACTCAGACCAACCCAAAACTTCTTTTTTCTTCCAGTCGATGTGAGGGTTGTGTTTCTGCAACCAGGAGGCCCCTAGGACTACAGGAAGTTCCGGTGAATTAATGATCATGAAAGTTACTTTTTCTTGATGATTACCTCCAACTGTTAAGATAATCTCCTCTGTCCTGAGATGTGAATTGTTCATGCTGTGACCATCCAAAGCCAGCACGTGTCTTGTGTCAGCTGACGGAATAGGTTTTATGCCGTTCTTATTTGCAAATGTTTCGTCCATGAATTCAGTATCTGCTCCTGAATCAATAAACACGGCCCCCTGGAGAGACAAAGAGGTTTGAAAATGGGCAGGAAACAAGAAGGAGGAGGCAGATAGTTGACTTCTGCTCAGTAGAGACCTCCCTTCCTCTGCTGAGCCTGTCCTTTTAGTGGACACCTGAGTGCTAATGTCCCTTCTCTCCACAATAAAAACAGAACTTGAATCTTCTCCGACGATCTTTCTCCTCAGGGGTAATCTTGGTTCTGCCCAATTGCATGGGCTCACAATTATCATTTTCCTCAGTGAGAGCTGACCGACTCCTTCTCTCATACTGGTGTGCAAAAACCTGAGTTAATGATGAGCGACCCTTCTCATGGCGCTTCTCCTTCCTTCTCTCTGCCAGCCAAATATCAATGCGAGCAGCCAAATCCTCAAGTTGTTTCAGGGAAGAAGGATAATCACGGGTCGCTAGCTCATCCTTGATGTCTTCGTTTAATCCTTTTATGAATGCATCCATTTGTGCTGCCTCATTCCAACAGCTCTCTGCAGCCAACAAATGAAAGTCAATTACAGGTCCTTGTAATGATGAAAATTTAACATTCATATATTTTAGATTCATTGCACACTAACTGAAATATTTAAGGTATTTTATTGTCTTAATACAGATGATTTTGGCATACAGCTCATGAAAACCCAAAATTCCTATCTCACAAAATTAGCATATCATTAAAAGGGTCTCTAAACGAGCTATGAACCTAATCATCTGAATCAACGAGTTAACTCTAAACACCTGCAAAAGATTCCTGAGGCCTTTAAAACTCCCAGCCTGGTTCATCACTCAAAACCCCAATCAAGTAAGACTGCCGACCTGACTGCTGTCCAGAAGGCCACTATTGACACCCTCAAGCAAGAGGGTAAGACACAGAAAGACATTTCTGAATGAATAGGCTGTTCCCAGAGTGCTGTAACAAGGCACCTCAGTGGGAACTCTGTGGGAAGGAAAAAGTGTTGCAGAAAACGCTGCACAACGAGAAGAGGTGACCGGACCCTGAGGAAGATTGTGGAGAAGGGCCGATTCCAGACCTTGGAGGACCTGCGGAAGCAGTGGACTGAGTCTGGAGTAGAAACCTCCAGAGCCACCGTGCACAGGCGTGTGCAGGAAATGGGCTACAGGTGCCGCATTCCCCAGGTCAAGCCACTTTTGAACCAGAAACAGCGGCAGAAGCGCCTGACCTGGGCTACAGAGAAGCAGCACTGGACTGTTGCTCAGTGGTCCAAAGTACTTTTTTCGGATGAAAGCAAATTCTGCATGTCATTCGGAAATCAAGGTGCCAGAGTCTGGAAGAAGACTGGGGAGAAGGAAATGCCAAAATGCCAGAAGTCCAGTGTCAAGTACCCACAGTCAGTGATGGTCTGGGGTGCCGTGTCAGCTGCTGGTGTTGGTCCACTGTGTTTTATCAAGGGCAGGGTCAATGCAGCTAGCTATCAGGAGATTTTGGAGCACTTCATGCTTCCATCTGCTGAAAAGCTTTATGGAGATGAAGATTTCATTTTTCAGCACGACCTGGCACCTGCTCACAGTGCCAAAACCACTGGTAAATGGTTTACTGACCATGGTATCACTGTGCTCAATTGGCCTGCCAACTCTCCTGACCTGAACCCCATAGAGAATCTGTGGGATATTGTGAAGAGAACATTGAGAGACTCAAGACCCAACACTCTGGATGAGCTAAAGGCCGCTATCGAAGCATCCTGGGCCTCCATAAGACCTCAGCAGTGCCACAGGCTGATTGCCTCCATGCCACGCCGCATTGAAGCAGTCATTTCTGCAAAAGGATTCCCTACCAAGTATTGAGTGCATAACTGTACATGATTATTTGAAGGTTGACGTTTTTTGTATTAAAAACACTTTTTATTTTATTGGTCGGATGAAATATGCTAATTTTGTGAGATAGGAATTTTGGGTTTTTCATGAGCTGTATGCCACAATCATCCATATTATCCATATTATCCACAATAAAAGACCTGAAATATTTCAGTTAGTGTGCAATGCATCTAAAATATATGAATGTTAAATTTTCATCATTACATTATGGAAAATAATGAAGTTTTTCACAATATGCTAATATTTTGAGAAGGACCTGTATATAGGTCGAGACAGGTTGATCACCCTGTTTGAGGGACAATAATCCTCTTGCGGCCTCACGACTTGGAATGACCGGGTCAAAAACTCGAATGAGTTCCTTGGGAAAAGTTTCATAAAGATCACAAGATGCAGACCTGTTATGCCATTCAGCAGTTCCCCACTGTTTTGCCTTTCCTGCCATCTGAGATATATCTAACGCCACCTTGGAACGTTCAGTGGGAAAGGATGACGGCTGAAGCTCAAAACGAATTTCACACTGAGTTAGAAAAGCTCGACATTGGTCTGAGTCTCCCCTGAACATCTCAGGCAGAGAGAGGCGTGGCTCCCTTACCTCTGCTGTTGTCCGTGTAACTTGGGCGTGGTTTCTTTGTGACGGTGGCGGCTCGGAGACAAGATTGCCAGAATGTAATGTGGAAATTATTTCCTCCATGTCGGAACCCAACCAGGAAAGGGTCTCATCAACGTGGGTCTGCCACTGTTGTGCTGGCGATGGGTCAATTTTTGGCCAGATTTTTCTGCTATGAATCAGAAAAAGGCAGACCCAAGATTCAGCCAGACACAGTACTGGAAGTTTAAAAGGTTTATTCAGCCACAGGAAAACGTCACACAGGTAACACTCCTCACAGCTTCCAGGAATCACTGAGGCAGAAAGAGGGATTAGTGACTTGTCGTCCCTCCTGATTTTGCAGGGATCAGAAAAGTCACTAACCTGCTTTTGTCTTGAGTGGAACTTGAAACCCAGAGGGGAAACCTCAGTGGGCGGCAGGCGGTGATCTGTACAGCACAGGTAAGAAGTGACTCCAGGCTGAATAATCCAAGGGCTAGGCTGGCTCAATAATACATAGACAGAAACAGGGTCAACGATCGGAACAAGAGGCGTCAGGCAAGGGGCAGGCAGAGGCATAAACCAGATGCAGGAAACAAGGTCAACAACCAAAATCCAAATAGTCTGACAGGGAGCAGGCAGAGGCATAAATCCAAAAGGCAAGGCAAGGTCAAGAACAATGATCAGACAGGAAGGAAAGCTGGATATCTACTCACACAATGGCTTTCAAAAATCTGGCACCGTCTGCTTGTCAGAGTCAGTATATATCAGGGAAGACACAGGTGCTTGGCATGCCATAGATTGCACTGCACTGCAGCAGCCACCAGGTGCATCTCATCAGCTGATAGCAGCCCGGGAGACAGGTTAGAGCAGACGTGCCAGAATCATAACAGTATCATTCATCGAAGAAAGTAGTTATAAGATATAAGAAACCTTCAAAATGACCTATATTACATGCAGTACTAATATACTATCACACACATTCTTGGGCAGACAATATACATAAGGTGTTTTAAAGATTCTGCAGTAAAAACACAGCACCTCCCAAACTTCAAAGTTCAGTAGAAGAATGAAGTTAATATTTAATCTCTATTAATATTTTATGTGAACTTTTTCCTTTCACTTTAATGTCTTATTTCAACTACATACTTTTTTTTGCTCCTCTCACCCTTAAGTGCCTTTAGATGTTCATGAATCTGGTATGTTTATTTGCCTGCTGATACTCAAAATGTCAGAATAACTTCCCACACCCTCCCTTGTTGCATACTTGTGGTGAATCTGTGAGAAGTAGACTCTCTTTCTTGGTCTGTGGAATTAAGTAAATGCACAGGTGCTGTCACTTACTGGCCCAAACATCCACACTGTGCAAGCAAACATCAGTAGATAACCATGTAGCAGTGAGACAGGAGCCAGCAGGACAGGAGTACCCTGATCTCAGACTTTTTATCTCCTCTATGCAGCAGGCATCGGATACCCATTTGGTGCCACTGTGATTTGCCCCAGAACTGAAGCATTAATGGAGAGGCTGGTCTGCTGTCACAAGAGCTATAGAAAGTGCCCTCTTCAAAAACCCCGAGCTTTTGGTCCAACCTCTCGTGGGCATGTGGGATCTGATAACAATGGAGAAAACAAATATTGTTTCCTGTGCTGCTCTGACTCAGGTTTGTGTGTGTAATTCTAATCTGACCAGCAGCACATCCTATTTCCCTCATTATTCACCTAACACTCCTCAGTCGATGCAGGAACAAGAGACTCAGACAAAAGGCAAATAAAAGTAAATATTAAATTCAGTAGGTGGATAAATGATGTTGATATCGCAGTTATATTAAATGCTGTGTTTTTAGTGTTTCCGACTACAAAAATATTTATACCCTTAGAACTTTTCGACATTTTCAATCCATAACGACCAACAACTTTAATGTATTTTATTGAGATTTAAATCATATGTCAACACAAACAAGTGTATAATTGTGAAGTTCAAGGAAAATATACTATGTTGAACAAAAGCATTTACAGCTGGTATATCTCCACTGGCTTTGCGCATCTGAAGAGAGAAATTTTCATCCATCATTGAACAACAGTTTCAAAGTCCTGAGCAGGGGTTCCAACAGGCAAACCCACCATTTCTAGCTTTGTTTCCATTGAGGGATGACTAATAATTGTTCTGTTACAAACATTTGTACTCTGTTTACTATTTAGGCCACATTTTGAAGTCAAATGATTGCAGCCATTTTACTTGTCATATGTTTGGAAAACCATATTGTGTTAGTATATCTAATGAAACCCCCCAAAATAGAAATAGATATTTGTTTTTAATGTGACAAAATGTGAATAGAATCAATGAGCATTAAGGTGCCTGTAACATGCTTTTACCACAAATGCAGAAATTGAAAGAAAACATCTTAATATTGAAGAAATTGGGCAGTAATTGGCATGATATTAGGATTAAAGATATCATAAAAGACAATTATGACACAAAATAGGCATATTTCATAGGTCATTTTGCAAAGTCCAAAGTCGCCCGAAAATGATGCGAAAGGGGATGTCTCCGGTCATTCATTGTGTGAGCATCAATGATAAGCTGTTCAGGTAGAAGCCAAGTTACGTTAAAAACAGCATTAATATGGTAAAACGGTGCATTGCTGGTGGTGGCCGCAATACTATGACACCAGCCGTTAGTCTGCACTACTTTCCTGAAGCGAAGAGGATCAGAGCTGCCTGGATCAGAGCTAGAAAACTGACGAGGAACAGATAGCTGGTCCCGCCAAGCACAGCCAGTTGTGATTGGAGGACTTCTTGGAAAACTGCTACGAAGAAGAAACCTCTGAGATCATGTCAGAGGTCGGGATATCTTCCAGATGAAGGAGAATGTTGAAGCAGATGCTATAGCCTTGCTGTTTAGAGCATCTGCTGTGAAAAGATCACCAAAGAAAATGTTGTTGCTGCTGTTGCTAAATGGATCAGGGCTCAGCAGGTAAGAACACTTCCTTGTTGCAAAGGAACATTTAGATATCGGCAGTTATTGTTAATATTTAAACAACCAAAATTAGTATATTATAAATAATAATAATACAAAAGTATTATTATAAAAAATAAGAGAAATTATGCATACATTCTGGTATAAAGTTAAAAAGAATTACACCAGGTAGTGTCTTCAGATCTTGAATTATCCCTTGTGTCTGCTGCTGCTCCATGCTGCTCACTTCGCCTCCGGTTGTTTCACTCAGCAACGTATTTACTGTAACCCTAGATTTACACTGCATCTGCTCTGATCCTGTACGGATCCCGTCCGTTGCGAAGCCTGAAGGTGCTCCAAGAACCATACGCAGATCACACAATAAAAGCCAGTAATAAATGCGGTAGGAAGTCTTTTGTTTTATGCATCTAGATATTTTCATGTGTTTTATTCTACACTGGGTGAGTTCACTGAGTGCAGCGAAGCTACATTTGTTGCTTAGTTTGGTGCATTTAATGTTTAATTGCTCGGTTTAGAATACCTTATGCATATAGCCCAGTAACTGAACTAATGCAAACAACTGCTAACATATACACATGTATATATAGATATATGTGTGTATATTTATTAATATAGAGAGATTTAGTCTGTTTTTAGTGAATTATTTTGAAAATCCTGGTGTTGTGCTCGTTCTTTTTGCTGGTGGTGTGGTACGATTCATGCAGCTTGACCTCAGCTGTGCTCTGGCATCTGGGAAAAATAGAGAAATGGCTGGCCGGCCGCACCACTTGTGCTCTGCCATCTAATGACAGCTGACTTTTTCTCCTGACTCTGCTGCATCTCTCTCCGATAGTGACTGAAACATATTTAAAGAAATATCAGACTCTTCGATGCCATCTGTGTTGCTGGCCATTGTAGTAACAGTCAGTTTATGTGCGTGGGTTCCCCTCTGACGTCATAAAACAGCGCAAAGGAGTAGTCTGGAAATGCCTTTGAAATTTATGATCGTATATCTCAACAACTGTTCATTTCAGCAGTACAAATTTACTTTTGAAATATTTTATTTGTCGTCAGTTTAATAGTTTTGACCCACATGCGGAGAGACACTCAGGAGGCAGGAGAAAAGATTAACAAGTTTATTTTCTTTTAGTAGTGAATAATGGAACTGGAACCGAGGCTGGAGACACCAAACTGTACAAGAGAAATGAAAGGGGTAAGTAACTTTGAAATGCGGTTGGGAAGCAATAGAAAATTAATTTAAGTTGTTGCTTACTGGAGATGAAGAGGAGTTTATTTGAGGGAGAATGATGTGGAGCCTGGGAGAACAGTAATGCAGCTGTTGAGTCTGCGAGTCAGTCCAAGGAGGTGGTGAGTTCTCAAGGGAAAGTTCAGGTGAGGTCTTGACAGTTTCGGAAGCTGCATGTGAAGGTAATAGTTGAAGGGTGAGCAGGGTGAGCTTACTAAAGGAGGTAGGCTTGAGCTGTCAGCTAGTACTTGAGCCAGGTAAGTTTCTTGAAGGATTTGAAGCTCTGACTGAGGCAGGATCCAAAGCTGAGATTTTGAGCCAAGGCTGAAGGTTGCAGGAGCTTTGAGGCTTGGACTTGGAAGTCACCTAGGAAGGAGCACACAAAGAGGTAAACAACTATGAACTTTGCCATGAACACAGAACTTAGCTTGGCCAGATGACGTTACCACAAAGGCTAAGAGGCACTGGAGTGCTGACAGCTCCACCTTCTTATACTCCTCCAGATGGTTGAAGATGAGGAACACCTGCTACCCTCCACAACAGAGGATCCTGGCGGCATCTAGTGGTGAGTAAGTGTAAGCAGCAGGCACAACCAATACATGACAAAAACTCCCAGACTCCGACATTATTAGTGTTTCCGTTCCATAAATGTAATTGGATTTATCATACAAATTTGATGTCACAGGCATTTTAAGCTGAGCTAATCACAGTGCAAAGGTTTGTCCAGTTTGTATTTTTTTTTCCAGGAGCAGGACTTTCTTGTAGTCTTTTTTCAGTTTGTCAGAAGGTCTTTCAAAGTTAAATGGTGTGAATATTTTTGCTAAGCACTGTATAACTGTCACTTGGTTATCATTTCTCTACTGGTAGCCTGCTGTTTTTGGCATTTTCAGTTTGAAAAAAAGGCAATATATTGATTTATGTTTTACCCACAAATTTGATCAAACTTAAATAAATTTTGTATTATTTTCTTTTAAAGTCAGAAGTTTACATATGTTGAGATTACTAGCTTTTTAAAGTTATTTTAAGGTAACCCTTCAAATACATTGCCTCTGTTTGTGACACCATGCATATCAAAACAAATCAGCCAAGAAATCAGGAAGCTAACTTTGAATCTCCACAAGACTGGTTCATCCTTGGGTTCCAGATGCCTGACGTGGCCACATTCATCTGTTCAAACTATTTTACACAACTATAAACACCATGGAAATGGCCGGCCATCATATTTTTCAGGAATGACACTGGTCCTGTGTCTCAGAGAACAACTTGTTTCGGTGGGAAATGTGTCGATCAACAATAGAATAAAAGCAAAAGACCTTGTAAATTTAAGAGAGTATCATTATCCTCAGTGAAACAAGTCCTGTACCAACACAGGCAGAAAGGTCACTCAGAGAGAAAGAAGCCGTTACTCCAAAAGCAACACAGAAGCCCAGATTACATTTTGCAAAAACAAAGATCTTAATATTGGAGACATCTCCTGTGTTTGGCTACAATGCCCATTAAGTCATTAAATGAAATATTTAGCTTAATTTAATGAGAAAAAATATGCAATGCAAGTAAATATGAATATAAATATAATGAAGTCCTAAACACACCAACACACCTCTAAGTTCCCTAAAAGGAATAGTTATTCCTTCAGTGCACTGATATAATCCCATGCACATGAGTAACAAATGCAAGAGCAGTTTTATAAACTGATGACATAGATTTATGTGTGTCCCTTTAATATAACATATTACTGTTCAGTCACTGAACATGTGCAGACTTCTGTGTTACCTTTAGAGATATGCATAATGCAGATTTCTTTTTTTGTGAAGAAAATTGTTTATAAATTGTTCTTTTCATTTTGCCAAAGGCTGGTGCTGTGCAAGCATAATTGCATGCTGCATCATAAATCAGATGGTAAGATCCTCAGCTTTTTTTTTTGTAGCAAAACATTTTTCAATACGGAGAACAAATGCATGCAATTTGTTATTTAACCCTGTAAAATCTTGTTTAACTTACTCATTAAAAATGAAACTCTTCATTCATTCTGGGCTACACTTTATCTTTATTCTGTTTTATGTTTTTGCTTGTTCTAGTGTTATCCACTGTTATTCAATGAACAGTTCATGGCAGTGTGATTTTTCACCCTTTTTCCTCCTTGTCCAAATCACTTATTTTTGCATCTTAGTTGCTGCAAGGTTAGAACAACAAGGTGAAGTCAACTAATTAACCTTCAACATTTGATTGGAAATTTTCGATATGGCTTTCAATCCTAAATACCCCCCACAAACACTTGCGTGGGAGAGACTGTCCAGCTCTTTCCAGCTGTACAGTGACCTCTTCACTGTTCTCTGTCATAGAGACGAACAACCTCTTTTGCATCAGGCCCTCAGAAGCTGGCCACTTCCTGTTTCAACACAACATCTGTTTACGTTTGCCGTGTCAAAGATTGTCCAGAGAGGCGTGGGAACCCGAGACATTGCATGGCAGTCCCTGCTCCTTCAAGGAATGGGACAAGTGCAGCGAAAGGGTGGCTCTCAGGGGGGAAGCACGTATCGCTAAAACTTTGCAGACGCACACATGCACACGTTCTGGATTCTCCCCATAGACACTCACTCATCACAGCGTTCTCTGTTTATCCTCTCATTTCTTCCAAATATTCAGCTTTTGCTGGGAATTTATCTTACTGGAGGTGCAATGTTTTCTTCATCTGTAACTGGTTTCGGAAGTTTTAGTAACAGATTTGTAACTCAGACCAATGCAAGGATCAAACATTTAGTTGATTCTTTTTTGAATAACATTTTGAATGCATACAAGGAATCTTATTTTGCAAATAAATATTTTTACTGTTTGTTAGACTACTAATGTTTGTGTGACTTTGAATAATCTAATCTTGTCATTGACTTTGGTTTTCTTAACTGACTGTCCATTGATACAATGCCTTATCCCAGTTCTCAGAAGCCATCAGGGTACCAACAGATAGGGAATTTAATTTTTTTAAAGAAATGGTCTGCCAAAGAGCGCAAATGCCATTGGTCTCTGAAAACTGCAGCAGCAAAGACAAATGACTTTGTGATGAACACTGACTTTAGTGCCTTTAGTCACTTTAGAAAACAAGCCTGCATTGGACTTCATATGTAAACTACCCATAATTTTAAAAATATAGGAAAAAACACAAAGATGGGTGGAGAAATTTTCTGCAGCAAGCTTGCTTGTTTACAGACTGTTGCCTTTATTAAGCCCAGGAATGAGACGGATGCCATAAGAGATGTTAAATGACAGTAAATATTTCATTTTGAGTGTTGCAACCCTCAGTTTCAGTGTATTCTGACTAAAGTCTTTCCAAAGAATACTTTTGAACTTATGGTTAGAAAACTGCGTAGACAGCATCCGGTTCTTATGCTCCACTAATCTGGAACAAACTTCCAGAAAACTGTAAAAATGCTGTATTATGGGTTTGTTGTTGAGTTACTTTGACAGTTCTATTTAAACTATTAACTGAAACATCATTAATGTTTGCCTGTAGTTCAACTTTTCTTTACTTTCCTTTATCACGCCACTGCAATGTACTTTTTTTCATCATGCAAAGCACTTTGAATTGTCTTGTTGCCGAAATGTGCTTCACAAATACACTTGCCTTGCATACCTTTAGTAAGTGATAGAGTAAACAAATAAAATGGTAAAAAGAATATTTCTTATCTTACAAATATATGCTAATTGGTATGCATGGATTTGTTGGTATCTCTAAAGAGACAATTTATTTGTTGTATAATAGTCATGTTTCTGAGCATTTAATGTCATAGGTATTGCAGTCATTTAGAATGTTCATAGAGAACAAACCTGCTACTGGTCAAGCCAAGCTTTTTTATTTTACATTGTTTCTCTAATGAATGAGTTTATTCATAGGATTTGCACAATACATGTTAAATTACAGTTATAGTCTAATTACGTCAGAAAAACCTGACATTTGAGCAGGAGTGTGGATACTTTTGAGAGCCACTCTATGTTTCAGCTGCTCTGCTAACTGTTGCAGCAAACAACAAAAAGATCACAAAAAGAGAAAAACATGTTTTTGTATAGAACAAACTGGATAAGCAGAGACATATGTATCTAGAAAATTAATCTCTAATACTACAGAGACACAGAGTTAAATGGAGTACATGCTGATGATGCCGAAATGCAATGTGCAAAGAATGCTTTTTAGTTTATGAACTTTGAAATTGTGGTTATTGGCCCGGACGTTGTTTTAGTTTTATTCTATGTTATTCCTTCAAGTTGTAGACTCATTGGACATGCAGAGAATAGCTTGTAAATAACTCACTGAAAGACCCACTGAGTAGTTTTATCGTTTGTTGAGAATTTAATTTGAGTTGTATTTTCATGAATGCATCACCACAAGTTGTAGACTTGACAATGAGAACAATCTACCGTTAAGAAAACCTTTAAAGTTGCTCAAGTGAAAAAGCTAAAAGATATTTCATTTTCAGATGAGAGCAGCTCTCCACTTTTAGCTATTTGGGTCATCTGCCGTATTTGAAATGAAGTGTAAAGTCTATAAGGAAATCTTTCAATATTGTGCCTTGTAGACACAGACAGCATGGTACAAACCTATTGCTCTCTCATATTACCCATTTCATTTTTTTGCCCCCCCAGTTCCTCTGCATTCTTATATTCCATCTTGCTTTTCTTTCTAGCACCTTGCAATAATAGGCCAGGGCCAGTGCTACATTTCTTCATATGCATGTCCCAGTCAGTTCTCATCAGTGATGTTGTTGCTGTCACTTTACCACTAATGGCCTGCTGCCGATGCTCTGACAGGGAAGATAGGTTTATCTACCACAGCTGCTACCTTTTCATTAAGATTCACTTCTAGCTAATGAGCACAAAGATCAGCAGCTTTGTCTTTGCGTCTGTCATGCCAGTTGGGTGGCTTTACAGCATCTGAACTGTTCCTACAACAGAGGTCAGCATCCACCTCCTGATCCAAGCACCGCCCCAACACTCCAAGACCTTAGTGGGGAGGTTGAAAGCAATCTGCTTACAACCTGTTCTGTTCAACGCCACAGGATGAAACAGTCCCAACACCCCCAAATTCCAATCCTGACCCCATGAGCCCCCCACCCCCAATGAACCCCAACATGAATTTCCCCACAGGGCCACCCCCAACCAGGACACAGATATCGAACACATGCCCCCGAACCCAAACACCACGAATCCTCTATAGCACAGGGGTACAGCCCCACAGGTGAGCTCCATTCCCAAAAAGCACCCCCACCGCAACCTGCCCCCACCACACAGTGCGCCGCGACGGCAAGGCAAGGGCCCCGCGCAACACTAGCCCAGCCCCCGGCCACAGGCGCCACAGGGCAGACACCACCAAGCACCACGACCACAACGGAACCCCCAACCCCACACCAAGATGGGACAAACTCACCTGGCAAGAGGTCCCCAGCCAGCAGCAAGTACCTGGGACCGACGTTGTGTTGGGACCCACAGCCATGGATTTCAACATTAAACTCCGGTACGGAAATTTCTGGAACTTTCAAAATAAAGTGCATTAACCTTCTTCAGGCACAGCCAGGAAACGTAAAAACTGCGGACTTCCTGTGATGCCACTACCCGAATAAAAACACAGCTGTTGCTACATCCTCCCTCTTCCACACCGGTGTTCATCGGGATAGGAGGGGAACAAAGCGCGCTGATGTCTCTTTGCTGGCAAACAGACATAAACTCTTCAAACTGGATCCAAGAGTGTCATACAATCATCGATAATATGCACAAGATAAGTATGAGTGGAGAACTGTTTGTGTACCCGGTGATTTCATTCATGAACGGGGAAATTAAGGTGTAAGAGTTGCTTACCTTTTCTCTCCGAAGCCCCCCGCAGAAGTAAAACTGTATCGCAGAAAAATCCCCAGTAGAGAAGCTGTTTCTACAAGCCGAGTCTGAAGGAAGGACAACGGCCTGCACCACCGTGTTTACGGTAATGCACAGCTGGTTGATGGACAGAACGAGCCGCCTAGCTACAGCACCGGAGCTAACCCTTTTGTTCACAGAGCGAACGCACCTTCAACCCCCGAGAGGTTAGCTGAAAGCTAACCGCTTGTTGACTGTGGACGTTACTTCAAGCTTCGCCCCTTGGACAACGTTTCCTCACCATGGTTCATGAGGTTAGGTGTTTTGGGCAGAGACAGATTTAGGTTGAAATGATCTAAACGTTTTTCCTTTTATGAAGTTTGTGTGAAACTTGGCTATCTTAGTGCTAGCAGGTTATCTGTAGCACACGTGCCGGTTTGTGTTCTTTGTATGTTTTAAGGTTAAGATAAACTTTATTTAAAGGGTGATTTTAAACAGAACATTGCTCATAACGCGCCGTCCGCGCTTATGCATTTCAACCCTTTTATTAACCCTGGTATTTTAAAGGTATGTGTTGATTCTGGTGCTAAGCTATCCGCTTCTTTGTTAGCTTAACTGCTAACCGGTAAGAACACGTGCTTGCTACTAAAGAGTATTCAACAGAAAGGTTGTTAGTTTTCAAGCTAGTGAATAATAGTTCCTAAACATCATTTACTAGATTTGATAACTACGTAAACACCATTAAGCCCCATTTCTCCAGAAAGATTTGTCTCTTTTCCAAAATACTCCCTTAATAATATTTCTTCGAATATTATTTCAATAACTAAAGGCAGCTAATTAGACACCGTTGAGAAATGGTCATCCAGAAGGTTGGTTTTATTCAGCAGATCATTATTTAAAACATTATTTTATTAAAATTATATTTTATCTGATCTTGCATTGTGAATAGTTGTCTAAACATTTGCTGATTATTGCCTAAGTTGGTTCCAAGACTAACTTAACTTCACTTCCAGATTCTTCAAGATAATCCTTGGTTCTCAAACATAAACATTGCATGGTAATGTATCATCACTCTTTTTGGTCATGATTTCCAATCATCTTTAATCAACTTGTTTATATTGTTCATTAGTCTTCGTTATTCCTTAATTCTGCTTGGTAGTTTAGTTGGATTGTTTTAGCATAGTCAAGAGTTTGTTGATTGAAATTTGTTTGACTTTGAGTTGACTTATTTTTGTTAATAAATTCTTGTATTTTAAGAAATTGTGTGAATTCGTTCCATGTATGTGCAGAGTTTATGCTGTTCAATAATGTCAGAGCTCGTCTCACACCTTTCTATTTTGTCCCAATACCATCGCCTTACTGGGCTGGTATTCACAGGACAATCCTTAACAGACCGAAATATTATTTGATAAAATATTAAATAATATTCTCAGATTCATAATCACAACAGTTGCAATACAACATTTTTTTGCATTTGTTTGCTGCAGATGCCAAAAACATTGTTTCAAAGTGTGAAGTCTACATCAGTTTGCAGAAAGCTAACCTCTAATTCATAGGTAGAATTTTAGAATAAATTTATATTACTCCACTTCCACAGAATGTATGTAAAGAATGAAGTTTATGTTTCAAAAGAAGGGCAGTTTGTACATACATCAATGTTCTATCCAATGACAAACATGCATACAGTCAGTAGCAATACATACTACCATTGAAATATCATTCTTCAGTAACACAGATTTGACTCAGAAATGTTTGTTTCATGTTTCCTGTCTTTCATGTTTTCAGTAAACCAGACATGCGTATATTTAAAAGCATGGTCCCTCTGTGTAAATTAGGTTACTGAAATGTTTTTGTTCTTCCTAATTTTGACACAAATGTTTCAGACAAAGATAACCACCTGAGTACAGAAAAGTACAAAAAAGAGTTTTTAAATGATGATTTCACTTATTGAGGGAAAAAATATCCATGCCCACGTGGTTTTATGTAAAAATATAATTGAGCCTCTTGTTAAATCATGAATTAACTCTGAGTAACATATTTTCTACTTTTCTAGCCACATTCTGGCCTGGCATCACTCAAATAGAACCTGTTTGACAACATGAAGTAAACCGAAAAATGTTAAAAAGCAAAACTCCATCCTTGGATTTAAATAAATTAAAGAATAGATGTCACTGGTGTCATTGACATTTGCAAAGTCATTATCCACAAATAGACAAAATGTAAAACAGAAGCAAAACTCCTTACAAGTTGCCAGCCTACCAACATAACTCGAAGAATACATCAAGCACTTTTCACAGAATAACCCCAAAAACATCAAAAGCAATGCAGACATCTCTTATGCCATAGTTAAAGTCAGGGTTCATGATTCAACTACAATGCCCATTCTCCACTGGCTCGATTTGGCCCGGCTCAACTCCACTCGGCTCACTTTGTAAGCATTTCCATTACTCTGTTTTTTCCATAACCTACTTTTTTACCTACTTTTTTGGTCCCTGCTCCTGAATACGTGCGATTGGGGCTGAATAGGGACTACATGTGACGTGAACAGACTGCTGTTCCAAGATCGGCTGTGGGACAAGGAGAAATTAGAAGGTTTCTCTAAGGTAGTGCAGGGAAAAGTTAATAAAACACAAGAGGGACAACAATAATAATATTAAGGGTCACAATGGCTGGAGCAGGTCACACCAAAGTATAATTTTACTATTTACGAATCATAAACCATGCCTGGAGGCTGAAAGAAAGAAAAAAGGAAACTTCAGCGTTCTGAATCACACGCAGGTGGTGAGATGTATTTAAAAACATCCTAAATCAGCTGTTCAGACGCACTAACATTTCCCCCAAAACACACAAAACAATACCACCATGAAACATTGTGTTTGGTTAGGACATTTACTGACTGTCCTCAAGCGAACCAGCATCTGCAGGAGGAGGGAGCAGGCAGAGAGCAGCCGCCCCTAATCAGACTGCCTTCAAATGGAAAGTCCTGCTGAATCTGTGCAGCACAAATATCCAATATCCAACCTAAAACTAACTTCACCGTGGTCAAAAGTCAAGTGCTTGCCCTCATTATTGCCATGGCTGAAAAAAGAACTTCCGCATAAAGCTCAAAATTGTAACTTCAAGCAAACTTTGGAGCTTTACCAGTCCAGACATCAATGTGTGTCCTCAGCCCCCCACCCACCAACACCCACCCCCCATGGCCCTTCATGTACAGGCCCTGGCCTGTTGCCCTTGACTGCACAGCACAGGGTCAAGATACACCAACAATGAGCTCTGTGTAAATCATAGGAACTCCTAGGTGAGGGCCTTTTACATTGTTAATAGTCATGCTTAACTAAGCTGCCAAAATACAGAGTTGCCGATTTACCCACAACCTTGTAGCATGTATCCTGTCCCTAATTGTCATTTGTGATCAAACACTCCTATCCGGTGGCATCGCAGGAAATTGTGCACAAGTTAATTCAAAAGTAGGAAGAACTAAGAATATCACTCAAATGACATCTAGCTATTTAGAGATAATTTTCCATTAAGATGTTTGCTTTCAGTGTGAATTCATCTTGCTGTCAGCATGGAGGAAGCTGCATCTCTTGGGCTCTTACTCATCACTGCAAAATGCGAATTGATCACACTCCATCCAGGCAGAAATCCAAACAGGGAGACTTAGAAATTAAACCGAGTCGGGGAAAAATCAAATCAACTTTCACTGTCTATTGAAATATTAAACATCTTTAATAATCTGTTTTATGTGTCATATTTTGCAGCTTGTAAAAGGTGTATTAGTCAGATTTATTTCTACATGATAAGGAGCATATAACAAAAGATGCGTTGAATGTTAAATCCCATCAAACATCTAAGTTGCTCAGCCATTCACTGTAATAAATTAAGTAAGATGTGAAAATAATGGGAAAACAGCATAAAAGAAGCCAAACCAATTAAGGATGAAGCACCTATAAGAATTTTGTGACCAATTTTCTGCTTTTTTAAAGTTTTGACCCGCTGATATCTGAAGTTGGGCTAATTGTGACAAAAAAAATCCTCTGAGGTGTAATGTGTTGTCATCTTTTGCAGGAAAATAAAACCAAGCACGTTGACCCCCTCTTTTAAACTTGACTGATTTATTTGACTACTTTAATCAACCCATTGAGGAATAAACACATCCTACATTAAAGTCAGACTTTGTCAGCATTGTTTAGTTGATGTCACATGCAATATTTTTCATTCTTCACATTCTAAGAAGAAAACAAAAATGATGGTATACATTTTTTCATCCAGAAGCCATTTAGCAGCAATTTCAAGGAAAGGAACTGCATAGTTGTTTGGTAGACACTAGCTATATTTCTAATGTGAACTTAAAGAGATGTCCTTGCTTGGTTTTTAAATATTTGATATGATAAGCCACAAAGACTCAGAGGCTTGCAAGCAGGGTTCTTGAGAGCCCCTGTGGAAAAGGAGCCTTTTTATGAAGATAGAGACAGATTATATTTTGGGTCCACTTTAGTAATTTAAGTGAACTATTTTTTGCCTGATGGCTCTGTGGTATTGATTGGATTCTGTTGGGCTCTGCGAGAAAATCCAAAGGCAGCCTGAACAAAAGATGAAACAACTGCTCATCTTGATTCAAACACAGATAACAACAAGCCCTTACTGCATAAATCAAAAGAAGCTGTTTTGTTGCAATTTTTCTTTACAAATTTAAACATCATGAGTTACTTTACTCTAAAAGTCAGAATGTATAGCCAGTAGTAGCCAGTGGCAATATGAATAAAAGACTTAACTGATTACATGTGAGGTGAGAAATCATTTTATGACAAGAGAGCATCAAAGTGGGATGAATGGACATCACAAGCAGGAAATACATGTTCGAATACCAAACGTGGCAAGCAGATGGCAAACAACAGGGCTCTGTCAGTAAAATGAAGAAGTGGGTATGTGGAAGAAAATGTAGGGGAAAAACAGGCAGGATGGGTAATATCAGGCCATCTGTCTGTGTTATAGAAAAGTGTCATTTTGAAGAGGGTGGAAAGCTCGCTGTGAATGTTGCCTCAGATCAAGTCTGGACAGTAGATAGCATGTTGAGAATGTGCTTTTGCCTGCCCTATCTTTTCTTTCATGTATTTTTGGGCCGAAACACTATTAGAATGTGGTGAGATATGTTGGAGACCAAAAAGAAGGGCTGCCATGCAGCAAGATGACAACAACAGAGACACATACTTAGTTTTCATCATTATAGACATATGTCTTCCTTTGTAAAAGTGGAAAACCAGTGTTTTAGGTTAATTATTGGTAGGTTTTACACATCAATCATGAGTTGGTTGTTACTAAAAACTTAATTTCGCGGCTGTATTTGTCATAGAGGCAACTGCACAATTTGGTTTAAATTTATCAAAGGCATAGTGTTGGTAACGTAAACATTATGTGAATTAATTACTAGTGAAAGTTTTTGTTTCTACCACCTAGCTTGGTAGGATGTCCACTCGACCACAAAGCCTAAATGACACAAATTTTGTCATGTGTACCTGTCTACTAGGTGCCACTAGGGGTCTCTGTGGGTATCTGCGAGCAGCCGAGATGTTTGTGAATGTGCTAGCTGCACATGGTGGCAAAGAGCCTAGACAAATCATAAGCAGAAGAAGAAAAACAGCAAAGCTTGTTTTAAAGAAATTCATTGAGAAGAGAGCTTCCGTTTTTAGTGTGGATGATCAATCTCAGAAGGGGAACATTATACAAAACAACAGTGATATTCTGCTCAGAAATATCTTTATCCTTTTCTTTTCCATTCTTTTCTTCTTCCCCAATGAGTAGATGGTCTTTAAACCAAGTCATTATTGCCCCATGAGAGGCTGTAGTGAAAACTGCATATCTTTTTGCGTAGCATGATTGTTCAGTTGATCTATAAACGATATGAATAGGGGGAGATGCTTTTCCATCAGGTAAAGGTGGCTCACCAATACAGACATGTAGAGGTAAATACACAGTTAGTGTATTAAAATGTGGTTAGCACAGCTAGCACCACTAAACAGCAGTCTCCATTTTTAATCCCAGAGAATTTAGCTCCTTACCTTAACTCTGACATTTTCAAAGGGCTGTAACATTTCCAAATCCAGAATGGATCCTGTCTTTCTCCCTCTCACTCTCACTGTCTAAATTAACTGCTAACATCTTGTAGATACTACAGTTTATGTTCAGATACGCTCTTAGATCTCTGTGTATCCACTTGGTGGTGCTTACATATGGTATGTTCACTGATCAGGAAAAAAAAAAAATTCTGGACATGTCAATTCCGACTGGCTGGTCACCAATCAGGGTTGATCACTTTTAGTAAAGATAATAAATATAACCAAAATTTCAATTTTAAGGCATTTTTCATGGACATTTGTTTGTCTTTTGCAGTGAATGTGTAGTTCACATATGAATATTGTTGTTCTGCTACCTGTATGACCCCTTCTCTTTTCCAATGGTTATAATCAGTCTGACAGAGGGAGGTATCCCAATCCTTGTGGTTTTTAGTATAACAATGACAATCAGTGGGACCCTTTGTGAGGTGCCTTGAGACGACATTGTTGTAAATAAGCGCCGTTTAACTAAATAATCTGAACTGAAACTATTTGTGTAGTTATGCTGCTATAGGCTTGGCTGCTGGAGGACATAACGACCACTTTCACCCTCTTCGCTACATTCTCACACTACTCTCCAATTTTCCATTATTTGCTGTTATTTCAGCTTTTAACTTTGTTCTCTATTTTTTCTCTTCCTAGAAGCTACACCTGGCCTGGCTCTGTGTCTACCTGTGACACCTTTCTGGAGAGGGGAATTGTCCGAGCTTCTGCTGGTAACAACTTAATGCTCACCCTCTACCGATGATCCACATGGCCCTGTCTTTTAGTGTTTAACCCTTTCTCTCTCCTAGACATGGAAATTGACTGAGCTTTTACTGTAACTAATTATATGTGCTCTATTTCAGACTAACCTTGAAAACTGGCTCAGAGTTTATCTGTTCTTTCTTTCTAGGTGAAACGACTAAAGGAGCTACATCCATTAACATATACTTTTCCTTCCCATAGAAAGTACTCCTGGATCAGTGCTTCTGTGTTCTTTTTGTGTCTCTGCTCTGTTCTCTCAAACCCCCAGTCGGTCGTGGCAGATGGCCGCTCACACTGAGCCTGGTTCTGCTGGAGGTTTCTTCCTGTTAAAAGGGAGTTTTTCCTCTCCACTGTCGCTACATGCATGCTCAGTATGAGGGATTGCTGCAAAGTCAACGCCAGTGACTGTCCACTGTCTCTACATGCTCATCCAGGAGGAGGGAATGCTGCAAGTCACTGACTGGATGCAATCTGCTGGGTTTCCTTAGATAGAAAAACGTTTTATCCAATTTGAATAAATAACTAACTCCGACTGCACTGTTCAATTGTTAGGACAGATTGGAATGTATGTACCTGACTGTTGTGAAGTGCCTTGAGACAAAATGTGTTGTGAATTGGCGCTATATAAATAAACTGAATTGAATTGAATTGAATTCGTTTTTGAGTCAAATTGATGGAATACCACAAATTGCTAAACAGATTTTTCTAATTGTATAACTCCTGACAGTAGAGGAAACCAAAAGAGACAGAGAACCAATCATAAAACTGATTAAAAATAGATGATACAAATGTGTAATAGGTTTATTTTACCTTCTTTTGGGGTTGCCAATTCTTTCAGTAAAGTACTTGTTTTGAAAAAATATATTTCAAATGACCAAAGTAAAACAAGACTGTATCTATATTATTGTTGTTAGTACCGATCCTGCCAAGAGAGATTTAAAGGCACAGAAACTCACAGAAACTGATGTATGATGTCACCACATCAGTGAGTTGGTTTAAGTCAGTGGCTGAGGTTTCAAAAACAGTCCAGTCTGTGCATTCAAAGCAGGCCTGTAGCATCTGCTTTGATTCCTTAGTCCACTTCTTAACAGTGTGAACCGTGGGTTTGGAAGCTCTTAATTTCTGCCTGTAGGTTGGGTGAGGTGGATAAGACAATGATCCGAAAAACCTACAGCAGCCCTGGTGACAGCATGATATGAGTCCTTTAAAGCTGTGTAACAATGGTACAGTGTGTTTTGGTCTCTGGTGGGACACTTAATATGCTGTCTGTATTTGGGGAATTCATTGGAGAGGTTTGCTCTGTTAAAATCTCCCAGTATTATGATGAAAGAGTCCGTGTATTTTTTCTCCATGTCTGTAATCAGCTCAGCAAGATGTTTTTCAGTAGCAGAAGTGCAGCCATGCGGTGGAAAATATGAGCCAATTATTATAAATGAGGAAAACTCTCTCAGCGAATAAAACAGTTCACAGTTTGTGTAAAATGCCTCCAGATCAAGACTACATATTTTCCCCAGCACTTTTATGTCTCTGCACCAACCTTCATTTATATAAAAGCAGATTCCGCCTCCTCGCTTCTTCCCCGATAGCTCCGCGCTGCGATCCGCTCTGAACAGCTGGAAACCCGGCATCAGCAGTGCCGGTCCGGGATGTTTTCACTCAGCCGTGTCTCGGTGAAGCAGAGAACCGCTGATCTGCAGAGGTCCGTGTTTTTACCGGTGAGGAGAAGCAGCTCATCCATATTGTTGTTGAGAGAGCGGACATTTGCCAGGTGGATTGAAGGCAGTGGTGTGCGAAGTCCTCTTTTGCGGAGTTTTACCAGCGCGCCAGCACGCTTTCCCTCTCCGACGTCTCCGTCCACGAATCCCATAGAGGGCTGCAGCTCCGCTTGCCAGAAGCTCAGTGAACCTCGGATCGATGAAAGATGGTGAAAAAATCCCAAGAGAGGACTCTCTGATGTTGAGAAGTTCCTCTCTACTGAACGAGACCACAGAATTGTGGCCCGAGACCACAGTACTGTGGCTTAAAAAACATAAAAACACACAAAATACAAAAACAAAGAGAGCGAAGCTCCAAGGCGGCCATCGTCGGCGCCATCTTGGTGGCCTTTTTGTGATGTTGCATACATTGATTGATGTGGAGCCATAGCAAGAACCAAATAGAAATCCTAAAAATGCCTTAAATTATCTGCAGTATTTACAGTATACAACATCAACAGCCTCTCTAGGTAGATAGGCAGAGGTCACAGTAGGGGCATTTTTTTAAGAAACATTAAAGCAATGAAAAAAACTGAGATTGCTCATCGCTGCAGTGAAAAAAACCCAAATTATTTAAGAATTCAAATTTATAATTTTAAAATTGCAGAAAAAATATCCCATTTTCAGTAAAAACGCTGGGTTCATATGTCCAAATTGAGGTTTCTATGAATAAGTAAACATGTTTTAATGCATTTGCTTATGCTACTGGGCCCTCATAACGCCCTAAAATATTAGCAGTGACTCAGTTACTTGAAACACATACCAACAATTAATGCTTGTATTGGCTTTATCAAAAGATGACAAAGAGGCATGCATGAGAAAGATGCTCTCTGTAGAAAACAGCAACGAAATTCACACATATGTAAGGGGACATTCAGGCTCTTAGCAAGTGAAAAGGAGTTTGTCCGCCCCCACACACTGAGAGGACCAGGAGATATGTGTCTGGGCCTGGTTTAGATGCTGCTGGCTTGCTCCACAGCACCAGGTGGTGTGCGTTTTCATTTACAAGAAAATACTTAGTGTAGGCAGCAAAGAGGAGGTGCTGTAATCTATTCCTGCAATGAACATGGCCCATCTGAGCCACTTTGTGGCAACATTCCGGAGGCAGTCATATTCTCAGAGTACACAATAGAAAATAGAGGTGAGGAAAAGGTATTAATTATACGGTATAATACAGCTAAATGAAAGTAAAATAAGATTAACACTTTTAACAATTTTATAGTACAAGCCTGTTCATCGATTTACTCATTCACACACATTTCGGAACTGCAGAATTGGCTGACTTTTATCCATCTATAATAACTACTGTTTATGGCATACAAAATATATATTTTTTTCAGTTTAAAACATGAAATATTAAGCAAACAAATGCTCTAATATTCACTTTTATATTTTTTTCAAAATGCAGCATGTTTCAAGGCACTCTGTTTGATGCTCAAAGGGTCCTACTTGAAAGCTCCTGTAGAAGTACAATAAATGTGTGTAGGAATTGTAGTGAGAAATCAAATTACAGTGTGATCACCAGGAGATTGGCTTGTTCTCTGTGCAGCTTTTTTGGCCTTGATAAACTGCTTCAGTCATTACGAATATAAGCTAATTTGTAGATCAGCAAAAACTTGTGGTTATTGCCTGCAGAACAGGATATTCTCACATTGTATTTTTGAACTGCAACAAGAGATCAGGAACACTGTTTTTTCTAATAGCATTGAGTTGCAACTTGAGTTTCTCATTTGTAAAGAGAAGGTAAAATAAGGAAATACACACTATTTTACAGTAAACCAGTAGTCACTGATGTTTTTACTGTATGAACAGAAAGGCAACATGATTTCAAAACGTTTTGATGTCTGCTGTCTTCTTGAAATACATCTTCCTCACACAGTCCAAAACAGGCATTTTGAAGTTTATCAAGGACTTCTAAGTAGTTTCAGAAACAACACAATGACTGTCGAGCTCAGTGAATGTTCCCAGGTTAGAGGTATGGGTTTGACTAAGCAAAATGGCTTTGGTTTTCAACAGTAAGAATGTGGTAAAGAGATGAGTGCGATAAAAACAAATTACAATTTGGATTTCTGAACAAGCAATATTTGGGTTTAAATTAATGATCCAACTATTTTCTATACCCACTAAATATTTACAGGGTTCCAGATGGACCGGTGACAACGTTCATTGTTCAATTAGTAAACCTAGAGGCAGGTCACCAGTTCATCACAGTATAACACTGAGACACATAACCATGCATCCACACCTGAGGGCAGTCAGGAGTGGCCAATTAACATGAGGTTCCTGTTTCTAGGCAGTGTTTGGTGAAAACTGCCCAATCTCTGTCACAATGGTATAAACCCAGAAACTGGTGAAAGAGAGAAACACAGCAGTTTGTAGTCATTTTAAATTAGTGTCAAGTGTTGTATTTCAGAATTTCTTCTATTGTCAAACTTTGTGAGACTTTAAATAAGCAAGCATTTTTCAGAGATAGGGTTAAGAAGTTATAAGAAAGATAAATTTACATCCAATAAATTCTTATTGGCTCTTGTCATAATGACCCAGGAAAGTTAGCGAGACCACAGGGGTGATTTTGCCCTGCTTCTGTCAAATTAAAAAAAAGGAGGGATTGAGGTAAAGTGAAAAATGATGGATAACAAAAATTGATGAAAATTTTCCCTGCAGGAGAGTTATTTAAGGAAATTGTTGAGATTATAAAGACAAAAACTGGTTTCTAAACTTGAAATAGAAGTGGGACTTTGCAGGATTCACAGGTGCGCTGTCCTTTATGGGTTCTTGACATTCTAAGTGGTTGACAGAATAATCTAAAGGTATAAACCGTGATTAAGGCATTGTTTTCCTGTGTTTGTAGTGTCCTGGGCCATGCGGTATGAAGAAAGTTATTTTTACTATGAGGAACAAGGAACAATCAAAGTCTGGGTCACTGCCCTTTTCAGGTCTATTCATTTTCTTAATGTAATGAAGAATATTATGTCTAATCTGTCAGAGTAATGCAGTAGGTGTTGTTCATAAGCTGATTGCTTTCTGAACACTGAATACAAAAATTTAGATCACAAGGAAGATTCATTCTACTAAAGCTTAGCATCTTAAAACTGTGGGTTGAAATTACAGTCAACATTTAATGTATGTAGCTCCATTTTGGAGATTCATATGAGGTATCATCAGAAAAACAGAAGTGTTTTTAATTGGTGCCTTAATTGTTTTTACAGTATATACACAACCCTGAAACACACACTGATGTTTGATGATGCACCAAACTTTTTCAGTTGCTAGATTGTGCTGTACTTCAGTGGTTTTGGCCATTACATTATCATCTGTTAGAAGATGGGTTCTCGAAGTTTAATTGACTTTGTGTTAATTTGTAATATGAACATATAAAGAAGGGCTGGACAAATAAAAACATTAAATATACACAAAGTAAACTGTCCATAAATCACTTTTTACTGTGCTGTTAAATTTAATTGGTTCACAAAAAGCTGACAGTTTTTCATAGGATCAGTAAAAGAAACACTATAACAAAGAAACACATCATCAATTTAATAATAATAATAATCAATGAATTCCCCATTTTATTCATTGGTCAATGGCTGTGGCTGAGAGTGAATTGTAGCTTTGTAGAGGTTTAAACTTGTGAGATTGATTTCAGTTTCCCCTGCCACATGCTGAAATATCCTGGGGAAAGCCAATTAACCCAATGTTGCATCTTATGGGGTTTGTGAATGTGTGATGCTTTGTGAGTGTGAATGAGACTGTTCATATTAAAGCCTTTTGAATATTTAATTTGTTTAGAAATGTTGTGTTTAATTTCATTCCAATTCCTTTTCATAGTGTTTAGTTTGAAATTATTGGAAACAGTAAGGATATTTTTCGTTCTGACAAAGCACCTCAAATTACCCACACACTGTAGGATGTAGAAGTAGAAGCGAATCAGTTTTTACTGCACTCCTCACAAAAGCTTCTTCTTCACAAGGTAATATATATCTTTTTAACAGTCTTCCTACACAGCTACCTTTACCCGTGTAGAAGTTTGTCTACCACTGTAAATCTAAATGAAACTCCCAACCAACAGGTTATAAATCACTGAATATCATGACCGTACCAAATGTGAGTAGCTGCAAAAAGGGAGACTTGCATGCACAGAATCTGAATTGCCATCTAAAAACATATATACTATTCAGTTATAAAAACAAATGACCTTTGGTTATAAATGAATTATAAATGAAGAAATTATACGTTCATCTAGACTAAGCCACCTTTGTCCATTTTTTAATCATCATTTTACACAATGTATTAATAACAGTTATACAAACAGTTATACAAATTCCTGAAACATCACCTCCTGTACTGCAGAGGAATTTGCATCTTCCTTTAAGGGTACTCCCCTGTATTCTACAGCTGGCCTCTACCCTGGGTCCACGTGACTTCATCTCATCTTCCAACTCCATGTGCTTTGGGATCCTAGATTCTGTTGCATCTTTTAAGTGTAGGTCCACCAAAACTAAACCAGATCCCTGGCTCAATGATACCACCCACACCTTCTTGCAGTGCTGTAGACAGGCTGAACACAGGTGGAAAAAGGACAGGCTTCAGGTGTCTTTGGAAATGTTGGGAGCCAGCTTAAAAGAACATCAAAATTCTGTGAAAGAGGCTAAATCTAATAATCTCTCAAACATCATCTTCAGCAGCTCTAACTGTCCTGGGAGTTATTTGACACAATTAACTTGCTCATAAACTCTCCCACTGTGATGGTTGATGTTTTTAACACTACCTGAGAACAGTTTCTTCAGTTTTACATTGGTAAGGTGGTTTCTGTTCACCGAACATTGTGACCTGTAGCACTGTGTCTGACAGCCTCGACATCCCTCCTGAACCATCTGCAGTTTTTGAGAGTGTCAAGCAGGTTTCTCTGTCACTGCTCTTTGAGGTTCTGCAGAGCATTAAATTCAGTTTCTGTTTATTGGACATTAAGGAGTTTTAAAGTTTTTTTTATACCTTAGGGAATGCTTACTCTCTTTTATCAACAGCTGCCTCAGTTCTGGGACAGTTCCTATTCCTTTTAAACATGCTGTCATCAAACCTCTACTTAATAAACTCAACCTGGATCCTTCTGTTTTATCATATTTTAGTTTCTAACTTATCACTTTTATTTAAAGTTATTTTTACATGGTTGCAATTATTTTTTAGAACACAACTGTTCAGTACAGTTTTAGATTTCGATGCAGTCTGCTGAGTAAAAAGTACAAAATGATATTTTATTTATCACTGGACTCTAAAAAGGTTATTTTTACTTGTCATTAATAAAAGTCTGTGCTTGCCTTGCTTTCACCCTAACTAGCCTTTATGTGAAAAACCTTTTTTTTTTATTCTTCAAAGTGGATGCTAGAAGAGAGTTGTTACAATGGGTATATGAACTGATCCTAATATGCTCACAAAACATCACTTAAAACATCTACACAACTCTTAAGTATATATATACTTGTAAACAGAGTAGATACAGGGGAAGACATTAAAAAAATTGAAAAAGAAAAGCTAGAGATCAGGCCGAATGGAAATCAGAAAGCTGTGATAAAAAGCCTTGACACAATAACCTAAACAAAAAAAACAAGAGGGCATATATTTCAAGATTTTGACCTATTCATTCAAGATCATTGTCGCAGTTCCACTACTTTGGCTACTTGGTTGGCCCCAGTGTCTTTTAGTCATGTACTTGTTAAAATCGTAAGGTATTTGAGCTTTTGGGTTTCTTTTGTGCCTCTGTTTTCTCCAGTTCCCTGTTGTTTATGATCTATAAGTGTTACCAATTTAGTTGATTCATTTGTGTATCATTTCATTCTTGTGTTCTTTGTTTATTTAGAATTATTTCTGTTCGATCTTCACCTGGGTTTCTTTTCATCTCTGTTCTGCTTCTTTTGATCAATTAGTCTCCTCCCCTCAGCTTCGCTGCCTTTCTCTTTGCCCCAGTTGCACCTCATTGCTCTTACCTGCATTATAGGCCTTTCTCCTCATTTAAACTCATACTCCTCTTTGTACACTGCTGAATTATTTCCGTGTCCCCACCTGATCTGCCTTTTTCCCTGCTCCTGCTCTGCGTCCAGTTTTCCTTGTTATTAAAGTATTCTGCTGCCAGATTATTTCTGCTATATAAGTGCTATTTTCTGCTATTTGTCTTAGCTCATTCTCTACCTGCAGACTTTGTTTTTCTTTAATACAGTTATTTATATCTTTATCTATTGCCTCCTTCAACGGCTCTGTTTAGGTTCTCTTTAACATGAAACCTAAAAAACTGTGGCTTATAGGTATGTATTAACTTCAGCATGTCTTTGTTTTTTGTTCAGTTTTCTATCGCTCTCATTTTGCCTTTTTGTGTCTAGTACAGCTCACACCATCTCTGTTCCCCATTTGGCAATAAGAGCTGAGCAGTCATGAGATATAGAGGACATTATTTTAAATTGTAACATGTTTTCAAGCAAGTTGATCCATTATAATTAATACATTATTAGCCAGGACTGTCTTTGGGAACTGTTTATAGAACTGATTGCTGTTTTGACAAGGAACAGGAATTATGTGGGCTTCTTTTCTCCCCCTTTCTCAATGAAGATTAAAACATCTTCTGCTTTAAAGAGAAACATTTTTGTTTTATCTTTTAAAACTTTTGACTGTTGTTTAATTTTGCAAATGTATAATGTGATGTAACATGTGTAAAGCTTTAGGGGAATTTAGACATTGTATCCATATTCTTATATCTTCTTTACTGGCAGCAAGAGATCATAACTCCATCTTTCATCTGACAATCGATCTTGAACTTAAGTCAAAAATCAATACAAGGCATTGAGACATTTCCATTGTATCAGAATATACAGGAACCTGGCAAATAGCCTACAAACACAGGATCCACAAACAAATTGTTCATTCTAACCACAACATTTGTCACTCCATCAGATCCATCTTTAAAAGTGCAAAACATCAGACATTTTTAAGCAAATTTGAAGGAGCAAAGAGAAGTATGAGTTTAGCCATGTTGAGGATAATAGGAACAAAAAGAATATTACTTGAAAGTGTTACAGTGGCTTGCAAAAATACTCATATCCCTTTAACTTTTTCAAAATTTGTAACATTACAACAACACATTTCTATGTATTTATCTTAAGCTGTCCTGTAAAGGCTTCAGAGGCTAGTTAGAGAACATTAATAAACAAACAGCATCATGAAGACCAAGGACTTGTCCATAATGTAGAGCTGTTGCAGCAGCAAGAAGACCCTAAACATACAGCCAGGGATCCAACAGCATGATTTAGACCATTCATGACTTCTATTCATGACTTAGAAGTCAAAGTCCAGACCTAATTCCAACTGAGAATCTGTGTCAATACTTTAAAACTGCTGTCCACTGATGCTCTCCATCCATTCTGACTCAGAACCAGCTATTTTGCAAAGAAGAATGGGAAAAACAAACATTCCCCAGATATGAAAAGCTGGTAGAAAACATATCGTGTAAAACAAAAAAAACATTGTATTATTTTTTTTAACTTCAAAAAATAAAAAAATGGTTCTAGGAGCATGAATACATTTGCAAGGTACTGCACATAAAAAGCTGAACAGATGAAGAGCATTAGAAATTAGAAGTTGTGGAGAAACATTGGGTAAATTTAGCTCAACCTTTACACTCGGGAGATACATTTTAAGATGGAGGTTATGGCTAAAAATGGAGCAGTAAGTGATATATTTCTTTTGGAAAGCAGACGGAATTAATGGCCAGCAGTTTCAAGTGCTGGCTTGATTATCATTAGGCTCTAATGAATTAGTATATAGGGTTACAATATGTGAAATATGTGAAAATGTGGGTTAGACCTTGGCTCATCTACATAATTTAGAACACAAGTTAAGAGTGTCACGTGTACCGAACAGATCACGCTCCAGCACCTCATAAAGTCCTTCATCTCTACAGCAGCGTGACAGCATAAAAAGATGGCTGGAATGCAAGATGACAAGTCTGTGTGGTAAAAAAAAAAAAAAACAAACACTGTGGACTGTCATTTGTATGCAGTGTGGGCCTTACTTGTCTAGCTGGACTTTTGCAAAAACTCTCTTTCCCAGAACAGCAGATAAATTGTCTGTAATAAAAAGAGCAGCTGAAGCAAATCTGTGCTCTTTTCTGAGTTGGGCTCCACATTCCGATGTTACAATAGTGCAAAATACAAAAGTTGTACAAGGGAAGTCGGTTGAATTTTATACTCCCTGTAATACCGCTATGACAAAGGGAAGCTGAGAGACAGATAGAGAACCTTATTAAGTCCTGCTCTCCAGCAGCTTAGTTCTCAAGACTTGAGTGACTTTTATCGGCAAGCCCCTTCAAGCATGACCGCAGTTATAAACCAATTAGCCATGAAATTGACTTTTCAGATAAATAGTGAACAGCTGAGAACATTAAAGTCATTTTGTTTGCAAATCATAATTGTGTTTGGCTCATTCAATTTTATTTATTTATTTAAAACCGGATCTGCACATGTGCACGCAAAAATGTGTGTGCACATCTTTATGCCAGAGAAAGTCTTTATTTTGTGGGGTTTCTGTATAATAACAATAACCATTTTTTTTCCCTATCCAGCCTGTCCTGTTTTCTTAAAAAAGGAGAGGAAGAAACAAGAAAGAGAATAGTGACAAATTTCAATTTAGTAAATTTTCACTTTAGTAAACACCTCTCATATTTTACCTAACCTAATCCTAACCCTAACCCTTTTACTTTGGACTGATCTTTTAAACCAGGTAGTTATGTTAGCACAGTCTCCAGCATGGCGGCAATTATCAGTTGTTCCTATTCTTCTATTGTAGTTTTACAGCATAAATTTCCATGGATGCTTAGAAATCTTTCGGGTGTGGCAATAGCTGCAGCCAGTCTTTGTTGTCCTTCCTCAGCTGGCAGAAAAATTGTCCTTTTGTTTTGCTGCATCTCCCTCTATTCTCCATGTCCAGTCTTTCATTCCATTTGGCTGCTTGTCAGATACCTCTATAGCCATCAAACTGAAATCATCTGCAACCACGCTCAAGACTTGCTTTTCTTTTTCTTTTCTTTTGTGTTTGTTGCATTTACAGTTTGTTGCCCTTTCAATCAGGTCATTTGTCTTTTCTCTCGTTCAGACATTAAGAACGTGCATTGTGAAAATATAAGATTGTGTTTAGATGATGTACATAGTCACTTACACTGCAAAATTTTTACATGCCTTTAAAAATACAATAACATTGACTTATGTTCACTAAAGTCTGGCTTTAAAATATCTCTGGCTCTGATATACTATAGTATAAGGGCATCCATTCTCTTTGAGAAGTATTACTTCAATATTGTTTTCCAAATATTTTTAAATAATAAATAATTCATATTTATTTTCAGTATACTGTCTGAGAAAATGGAGCATTTGCAATGAGAAAGTCAAGTCATTCATCTTGTCAGTATGCACCACATTGTTTCTTATGAGGTAATTTAAGTGTTCATCTGCTCTGCCTCCTTAGTCTTCACCTTCACTGCCAGAGGTTGTCCTCTTCATATTGTCTAACTTCTTTAAGCTGTAACTTGCTGTGGGCACACACATGTCATGTTTTGACTTTGTCAATCCGGTTTAAATAGTTTACGCAAAGTTGTGTTTTTACGTTTGATCTGTGTGCTGCATTAATTCATATTGTCTTAAAAACTAGAATAAGCTCACTAGCGGTCTCAGTGTACGTCACTTGTATGCTGCTTTGTTAGATTTTCCACAATCTTTTTGTGTTTAACTGCAGAGAATCAGAATACTGCATGTACTCTGATTCTCATCCCATAGATTGTACTACTAGCTCAGAGCTTGTATGTTAAGCTGTGTTTCTCTTCTAGATGAAGCTACTAATGAAACTACTCCTGCCATTAACTCTTTGCTTTTTCTTTAACATAGAAAGTGCTTCTGTGTTTTTTGTGTGTCTGCTCTGTCTTCTCAAACCCCCAGTCAATTGCAGCAGATGGCTGCCCACACTGTTCTGCTAGAGGTTTCTTCCTATTAAAAGGGAGTCATTCCTTTCTACTGTCACCACATGCATGATCAATATGACATTTCGGCGAATGCAACAATTTAATTCAATCAACTGTCGACTGTCACTACGACCTCGTTCAAGAGGAGCAAGAAAAATTATTTGACACAGAGCGAAAAAATAGGGACTCCTCAAAATGGGAAAGACAAGAGAGCAGTCAAGTAAATTAGTTTTGTGTTGATCTTTATAGGTCAGAAAAAGACTAAGATAATAATTCCCCATCTGACCAAGCCCATATTTTTAGTCAGAAGAACAAAAAGTTTTAAACAACTTTAAGTGTGAGGCTGGACTACGACCACAATTTATCTTGCCGTCACACACAGTGAATAGGATGTTAAGGAAAAATATCTCTTATGCCCACGGTTAAAAAACTGTAGTAAAGAGTGGCAAATTACCAAGTCCCCAGAATAACCATTACTACCTTCATGCTAACTGGATGGAGGCATGTCAGGAAACAAGCATCTTGTACTACTATCACAGACAAACGTGGACTTTGCTAATTCCCTTCTGGTTTTTTACTTTTACTTTTATCTGGTGCTTTTGGTCAGATGAAACTGATATTGAGTTTTTAGCAGCAAACACCCCAAGTGGGTTTGGCTTGAAACAAAGTGTGTGAATAAGTAGAAATCTCCACCGGTAAGTATGGTGAAGGATGGGCCTGTTTCCTATCCAAAAGCCCAATGACCTTGTTAGAATTAGTGGCATCATGAACGTTAATACTAAGACATTTTAAATAGAAGAAAACCTTGTTGCCTCAGCCAGAACATTTAAAATTGGTTAATATTTAGTCTTTCAGCAGGATAATCCAAAACATTTTTACAAATTAACAGAAAAACTGACTCAAATTTACCTTTGGCCATCCCAGCTAAATCATATAAAAAACCTGTGGGGTCAGCTGAACACTTGGCTCTTGTTGAAATAATATTTCCCGCAAAAGGAGGCCCTACACCATACTAATAAATTATTGTGGTCTAAAACCAGGTGTTTCAGTTTCATTGTCCAACCCGTGTATATGGGCTAGGTTAATTTTAGTGGCTCGGCACGAGCCCCAAGGGCGTTGTTTTAACAAACTTGTCTAAGGCAACCTATGAAAACCTCCTAAAATATCTTAGAACTAGGCAACAAGACTTTTTTACCACCAATGAAAGACCAAAAATACGGTGACTCAAATAATTGAATGTCCACGATTTAACTAGAATTTTAAATGCTTTCTTTAATTAGTAATGCTTTTGCAGGGGTCAGTAACAGCTTAAATTCGGCAGCACAAAATAATTTCAATAATAGAAATGAATCAATCAACTCAACCTGTCTTTCCCTGATGCTGAAACTAGTGAGTTTGGAGAGGCTTTGAAGACGGAGGCTCATCCATGCACCTGATGGAGAAGATTCTTCTGGTAACAACGAGTGGTTTCTTGAAGGGAATACAACTCAATCTTCAGTTTTCTTCCTTTAGGTGGCAGGCACTGATGCTCCAGGCTGCGATGGTTAAACAAGATCTTTGTTGTCATATATCTCCGAAGACAGTAGTTT
Source organism: Girardinichthys multiradiatus (assembly GCF_021462225.1). Classification (NCBI taxonomy): domain Eukaryota; kingdom Metazoa; phylum Chordata; class Actinopteri; order Cyprinodontiformes; family Goodeidae; genus Girardinichthys; species Girardinichthys multiradiatus. The sequence goes on along the minus strand of NC_061795.1, from coordinate 21,316,725 downwards.
CCAGAGGCTGAAGAGTTGAAGGAAACCCGGAGACATAAAAGAGGTTGACTCAGGACTTCCAGAAGCCTGAAACTTAGAGCAATCAGCTGTTCACTGATCAAGTTCACTTCTGTTGTCTGGATAAAAAGGCTTTAGATGAAATCAGATTCTTAATCTTGAGGCACAGTCCTTTCTGGGCTCACGGGTTGGTCCTCTTTTTAATGCAGTCGATCAGTTGGGCTGTGTCTCTGTTCCTTTTCCATCCAAGCTTCTTTTCTCCGTCCGATCTTGTTCGCTAGTCTTCTGCGAGGAAACAACCAACTAGTTCCTCTTTTCTTGCCCATTTTATAGAGCATTTCCACCAAACTCTTTATGCTCATTGGCCAGTGGTTGCTCCCATTGGTCACCCATGACATAAGGTGATCTTTTTTTTCTGGAATTTCCCGAGTCGTGTCCATATCAGACATGCCATCATCACCTCAGTCCTGAACTGTCTGCTGGCCTCTTCTTTGACCTGCGCCCCCGCCTCAGTCATCAGCCTTGTGCTGTAAGCTACAGCTCTCACTTCCCCAATTCATGAACATCTGCTCTATTCCTGTCTCACTCAACGTTACACTTCCTCTTAAACAGAGGCTTTAATTCTTACATTGGTGCTGCTCAAACTTTTAGTTACAGCGTTTACTTCATTTACAGTTTAAAACCATTACTTAAACTTCATCCTTTTTATTCATACACCACACAACATTATCTCTTTCATATATAGCTGATTGAGAATTTCTAAACCTTAATGTTTTCTATTTTAATTATCAGTTCTCAATCATATTTCAATCATATGTGTTTTAACTTGAAAATCAAAGATTACTTGTTTCATTTAATACTTGTTTAACTTGATAATCAAAGATTACTAATTTCATGTAATACTTGTAGAAAATGGAAAATCATCATACATTATTCCTTTGGTTACACTTCTTGGTTATACTTCTGCAAAAGATAAGGCAGTTAATATGTGACGCCACACACGGTCCTCTCCAGTCTCTCAGTTCTAGAATATGAGAATATGCTTGTTTCACTCTCTACTGCTTCAACTGTGTATTTTAATAAGTATTGCATGGATTACACAAAAGGATATTTATTGTGATTTTTATGGATTTAACTGTGAGCAGTTAATGAATGTTGCATGGATTACATGGAAAGATCTCACCTTATTTTGACACACTTTAAAAGTTGTTGGCTCAACAGTTGTCCAAATCGTAGTGTGTATATGAAATGCCCTGCCACAACACAGATATATTGTGCTATCCAATCAGCATATCCCATTGTGCTGAGTGTCAAACTCTGGTTAATTGATTGGAGTTCTGCTTTGCACTTCTCTGCTCAGAGTTCAGCTGTGCAATGACAGAGAGGACACAAATGAATAATGCATGTCTATGACAACCCATCTTGCAAGCACAATGCAAAGAGAGACAAAGATGGATAAACAGAGAGAGGGACAGATGGTCAGGGAAAATTAGCAATTAACCAATTTGACATAGGTCTCAGATAACAAAGTCACCAAACTCAAGAAATGAAACAAACCCATAACTATATTTTTGTTGCACAAATTTGAGGTTTTTAAGTTTCTCTGGAAACTTACTTTCAGACTTGAAATAACTTGGCCTACCACCAGTTTGATTAAATAAAGTTCTGTGCTAAATTCCTGATGTTATTCTCAAGATTTGTATATTGCAGGCCAAATCACTTCCATGCCATTTGTTCTTCCAGACGGGGGGCTGAATCAGAAAACATGTACTACAATGTAGCTTTCTTGGAACAAGTTAAAGCTGTTCTCTGAGTAAATCAGCTGTACAAATGGAACATCTTATGAAATATCTTATTTTGGAAAGGAGCTTAATGGTTAACAGTCCAGGGCCAGAGTATCCCAGTGGTTATTTTGGAAGTTATTTTATCTCTCCTTGAAGCAGTATTTTGTTAAACTCATGGTTAAAAACAGGTATATATCAACCCCTCTCCTTGTATTACACAGCATAAAATAATGCTGTTACTCATCCACATAAATGTCTCGCTGTGATATTGATGCAATTTGTAGAAACGCTAAAAGTGACAATAATGCAGATCTGTTGTAATTCAAGTTAAATATTTTTCTTGAAAGAAGACTATTTGTGTATTACAAACCTCACAGCAGCTTCAAACTTTTATGAAATGTCAAAAAAGCCTGTTTCATTTAGGAAATTACTCAAAACAAGATGTTTTCAAGACAATTTCACTTATCAAGATTTTCAAGATGCATTGTCTAAAAACAAGTTGTTATATCTCACTTAAATTTATCTCTGTAGATGGTTTTGACTTAAGTGATATTAAGTGTGATGAGAGGTTTTGACTAGAAGTTAGAAAACTATACTTGGGAAGATTATCCTTTTTTGCAGTGTTGTAATGAGTTTTGTTCTTCATTGTTGGTAAAACAAGAGTTAATAAACCATACTAGTGGCCAGTAAACATCTCTGTAAGCAGTGGGCAACAATTTAAATACTGTGGGATTTTCCGTGCTGACTACCCACCTACTCACACATGGTGTCATGCTGTTCCTTGTTCCTGCAAATTGGTGGCAAATACAGTAAGGATTACATTCCTTTTTGTATCTTACATAAAGTAAATAGTACAAAACTGCAGACTGTAAAATGGACTAAACTGTTGTATTTCATTTTTTTTAATATGAACACATTTCAATCCTATAAATGTCTCATAAATATAAATTATTATTTGTAAATTCCTGGTTATTGAAGACTGAACAATTTAATGAGCTTATTGTGAACATTAATGGCACTGCCATATGGCTTTGTTATTTTTAAATGGCAAGATTCGGGTATTACAAAACTCCATAACCACTTCATAAAAGAGCTTGACATAATTTTTGATTTCTACTATATAATGTCTACATTTTACAATTTGCAATTACAATTAATTATATTTGTCATATTTTGAAAATAACCAGCTGACCTCTGTGTCTGTGTAGAAACTCCTACAACTGCTACCAACATTTAGAAATATATTTTAGACAAACAAAGCCCACATAGAAATTACTTTTAATGCAACAAATGTTCTCACTTATAGTGAAATGTTTAAGTTTAACCCAGTCTTTAGAAGATTACTTGCATTTTTCTGATATCACCATTTTATTGATGTTTGCTGTTTTTCTGTACACCATGCATTGCTTTGATCTTTAGGTGAGTGATGTCTACTGTGATCGTAATTCCAGCAACAGTATATTGTCTTGAACAACTTTATTCCTCTACAAACTGGTTTTAGCCTGTGGGCTTGATCAGGATATAGATAAAAGCATCCCCAGCCCTATTCAATGCCACAGGCTGAAAACCTTTGATCTAAAAATATAGTAGCAAGGGATCCTGGGAATTTGAGCTGCTCAGTTCATTTTTGTGTAAAGGTTAAACTGAACCAAAATACCTTTAATACCTTTAACAAAAGTTTTCAGTGATTTTAATGAGCTTTTTTCTGTGATATGTGTTGATTATCCATCCATCCATTGTCTTCCACTTATCCGGGATCAGGTCGCAAGGGCAGCAGCCTAAGCAGAGAGACCCAGACTTCCCTTTCCCCAGCCACGTGGGCCAGCTCGTCTGGGGGAATCCCAAGGCGTACCCAGGCAGCCAAGAAACATAGTGCCTCCAGCATGTCCTGGGTCTTCCTCTGGGCCTCCTCCTGATGGGACATGCCCAGAACGCCTCACCCGGGAGGCGTCCAGGAAGCATCCTAACCAGATGTCCGAGCCACCTCAACTGGCTCCTCTCGACATGGAGAAGCAGCAGTTCTACTCTTGAGTTCCTCCCGGATGACCGAGCTTCTCACCCTATCTGTAAGGGAGAGCACAGACACCCTTCAGAGGAAACTTATTTGGGCCGCTTGTATCCATGATCTCATTCTTTCGGTCACGACCCAAAGCTCATGACCATAGATGAGGGTAGGAAAGTAGATGTGTTGATTATGACTGTTTAATTATTGAAGACAGAAGTGCAATAGATCTATGTGACACTCTTAGAAATTTTGGTTTGACTCAACATGTTAAACAGTAAACGCACAAACAGGGATATATTTTGGACTTGATCATCACCAAGGGTCTAAACATTTCCAAGGTGTCTGCAACTGATGTTGCTCTATCTGACCACTTTTCTATTATTTTTGAAAGCATCATCTGCAATGACTCAGTTTGGCAAAGAGACATCATAAGAAAATGTATCTTTAAGAATGGTGCTGCCAAAACCTTTAACCATATTTACTCTGCTACTGACACTTTGCGCTGTAACACTGCAGAGGAGCTGGTAGATAACTTTCATTCAAAAATCTCAGACATCATTGATTCAATTGCGCCAATTAATGTGAAGGTCATTTCTGGGAAGAAAATGTCTCCGTGGAGAAGTGCTCGACCAGTCATAAGTGAAAAAAGGGAGTGTCGAAAAGCTGAACACAGGTGGCGAAAGACTGGACTCCAGGTTCACTATAACATCTATAAAGAGAGACTCCACAGATATAACTTACAACTGTAATGTACTTTTTCTATTATGTCTCTCTTTTTTTCATGTACAGCACTTTGAATTGTCTTACTACTAAAATGTGCTATATAAATAAACTTGCCTTGCCTTGCCTTTACTCTGCCACTGACACAATTATTCATGAGGGAATCAAGTCATTAATGTTGATTGCATAATTGCAGTCAACAGGAATGGCAGTAATGCAACAAGTGATCAGGGCTGACTGAAGCAAATAATGAAGAACTTTTAATTTAAAAAATAAAGTTGTTTTTGCTTTACCGCCACTGACCATATGATAATATCCGATAATCTCATAATACGCTAAGCAAACACTCAATCTGCGCTAATGAAAATTCACTCGTGTTGAGACCCAGCCATGGATTTCAACATTAAAACTCGGGTACACACTTTTCTGGAACTTTCAAAATAAATTGCATTTAACTGACTTCCAGCAACTGAGGAAAAGGGGGTAGCAGCAGACTTCCCATGATGCCCCTGTCTGAATAAGAGCACCCCCTCTTCAACAAGCCGATCTCCTCCACACGGCCTTCGAAAGGGATCAGATAGGGGAGACAAGCGCGCTGATGTCTCTTTGCTGGCAAACAGACATAAACTCTTCAACTGGATCCAAGGATGTCATACGATCATCAATCATATGCAAAGTTAAGTACGAATAAAATACTGTGTGTGTATCTGGTATTTTCATTCATGAACGGGGAAATTAAGGTGTAAGAATTGCTTACTTTCTCTCTGAGGCCTGCAGAAGCAAACTGTCCCAAAGAAGTTCGATACAGAGAAGCGGTCTCTATGAAGCCGAGCGGAGCGGTCTCCCAGTCTGGAAGGAAGACAGCAGAGACCCCATCACCATGGTAACAGTAACGTGCAGTGTGGTTAGCGGACAGAACGGGCCGTCTTTCATCCACAGCCACGGAGGTTAGCTGGAAGCTAACCCTTTGTTCACAGGGCTCTCTTCAAACTACATCGTCACTTGGACGACGGTTAAGTGTTTGGGCAGAAAAACATAGAAGTGATTTAGGTTGAAACGATCTAAACGTTTTTCATTTTATGAAGTTTGGTTTTGTTTGTGTTGAACTCAGATATCTTGGTGCCAGCAGACTATCTGCAGCACACGTGCTCAGGTTGTGTTCTTTGTGTGTTTTTAAAGTTAAGACAAACTTTATTAAAGGGTGGTTTTAAACAGAAGATTGATGATAACGTGCCGTCCGCGCTTATGCATTTTAACCCTTTTATTAACGGTATTTTTTAAAGGTGTGTGTTTGAATCTGGTGCTAAGCTAGCAGCTTCTGTGTTAGCTTAACTGCTATCAGCTAAGGACATGTGCTTGCTGCTAAATAATATTTACCCAAAAAGGTTTACTTTTCAGTCCAGTAAATAATGTGTCCCTAACATCATTTTACTAAATTTGATAACAAAGTAAACACCATTAAGCCCCATTTCTCCAGAAAAATGTGGCTCTTTCCAAAATATTCCCTTAATAATATTTCTTCAAATATTATTTTAATAAATAAAGGCAGCTATTTAGACACCATTGAGAAATGGTCATCCAGAAGGTTGGTTTTATTCAGCAGATCATTTTTAAAACATTATTTTATTAAAATAATATTTTATCTGATCTTGCAATGTGAATGGTTGTCTAAATTTTGCTGATCATTTTCTAAGTTAGTTCCAAGACTAACTTAACTTCATTTCCAGATTCTTCAAGATAATCCTTGGTTCTCAAACATAAACATTGCATGGTAATGTTGCATCACTCTTTTGGTCATGGTTCTCAATCATCTTTGATCAACTTGTTTATATTGTACATAGCCCATTAGTCTTCGTTATTCCTTAATTCTGCTTGGTAGTTTAGTTGGATTGTTTTAGCATAGTAAAGAGTTTGTTGATTGAAATTTGTTTGACTTTGAGTTGACTTATTTTTGTTAATAAATTCTTGTATTTTAAGAAATTGTGTGAATTCAATCAAAGGTCGTGGAGATCATCACAATGATTTTCTGCCAATGTGAGGTGGATCTTTGTGTTCTCCCTTGGATGCAGTTTTTTGCTCAGCCTCTTCCAGTCTTTAATTTTTTTTTCTCTTGCTATCTGTGGAAGACACAAGCATTTTCTCTCCCTTCCTCCCTGCTGATATTTTTCTCAGAGCCTCGCTTTGCATATCCTCCAAACTTTTAAATTATGGATTTGGTCAGCTGGACTCTCAACGTAATTGATCAATTTTGTTTTTTTTTTTTTTCAACGGGAAGACAGGGTAAAGGAGACCCTCTTGTCCAGACGGGACGTTCTTCTCTGGATACACAATGGCTTCTTGGCAACAGTGGAAGATTGTGTGCCTGACTACAATGTCGGTCGAGTACGTAGAAGATGTGTACATATTTGGACTTTTGATAACAGGATTTCTGTTTTTTGGAGTTGGTCGTTACCTGGCTTATCGAGTGATTCGCAAAATGTGGGCGGCTGTTCAAAGCGTTCCAAAACTGCCTGCGATGTTGGATGGAGTCTGTAGCACGATCAACACTACGACTGAAATGTTAAGAGAGCAGAATCGCAAGCTGGACACAATTCTTGAACAGAATTGCAGCCTGGCAGCGGTTGGACTCAGAGGTTAAAGGATATAATCTTGGAGAAGTTGTACGCTCGAGATCTGCGGAAAGTACCAGAAATGTGGCTATTTGGATTCGCAATTGAGACATTCCAATTCAATTCAATTCAGTTTATTTGTATAGCGCCAATTCACAACACATTTTGTCTCAAGGCACTTCACAACAGTCAGGTACATACATTCCAATTAATCCTAACCATTGAACAGTGCAGTCAGATTCAGTTATTTATTCAAATTGGATAAACTGTTTTTCTGTCTAAGGAAACCCAGCAGATTGCATCCAGTCAGTGACTTGCAGCATTCACTCCTCCCGGATGAGCATGTAGAGACAGTGGACCGTCACTGGCGTTGACTTTGCAGCAATCCCTCATACTGAACATGCATATAGCGACAGTGGAGAGGAAAAACTCCCTTTTAACAGGAAGAAACCTCCAGCAGAACCAGGCTCAGTGTGAGCGGCCATCTGCCACAACCGACTGGGGCTTAGAGAGAACAGAGCAGAGACACAAAGAGAACAAAGAAGCACTGATCCAGGAGTACTTTCTATGGGAAGGAAAAGTAAATGTTAATGGATGTAGCTCCTTTAGTCGTTTCACCTAGAAAGAAAGAACAGATAAACTCTGAGCCAGTTTTCAAGGTTAGTCTGAAATAGAGCACATATAATTAGTAACAGTAAAAGCTCAGTCAATTTCCATGTCTAGGAGAGAGAAAGGGTTAAACACTAAAAGACAGGGCCATGTGGATCATCGGTAGAGGGTGAGCATTAAGTTGTTACCAGCAGAAGCTCGGACAATTCCCCTCTCCAGAAAGGTGTCACAGGTAGACACAGAACCAGGCCAGGTGTAGCTTCTAGGAAGAGAAAAGAGAGAACAAAGTTAAAAGCTGAAATAACAGCAAACAATGCAAAATTGGAGAGTAGTGTGAGAATGTAGCGAAGAGGGTGAAAGTGGTCGTTATGTCCTCCAGCAGCCTAAGCCTATAGCAGCATAACTACACAGATAGTTTCAGTTCAGATTATTTAATTAAACGGCGCTTATTTACAACAATGTCGTCTCAAGGAACCTCACAAAGGGTCCCTCTGTTGGTCATTGTTATACTAAAAACCACAAGGATTGGGATACCTCGCTCTGTCAGACTGATTATAAATATAACTCTTAAGGTAGTTGGAAATTCACAACTGCCTGAACCACAACATTTATTGTTTTTCTAAATCTGGCTCCCCAATGTGGCCTTGGCAAATTCTGCTAACTGGCTATCGACAAAATATCTCCTGGATGTTATATAAACACAACGCTCTTTCCAAGCACTCCCCTACCAGCTGTGTGCTGATAGGACTATGAGGCCGATTGATAAAACTTCCACCTCTCTTCTCAAGGACAATGGCGCTTCTATCAGTGTTGACAGTCTAATTCTTGCAAACACACTCAGACTTATATATTCGCACCCTCAAGATTCCACCATACCCTTGCTGAATATTTACTTATGTGTGTGTGCTGCTTACCCCCTGCTGAGGTTTTTTTGTACTATTTCAGACTCTATTCTGCTAAGAATAGAGTCTGAAATATGATTTTTTTTTCCTCGTATCTTACTTTACCTGAATGTGTGATTTCATCACTTTTCATAGATTTTCAGATTTTTCAGAAGGATTACCAGCAAAAGCCAATTATTACTAGTATTTCATTACATTTTCATTGATTTTTTATTTTATTAGAAGGATCACCAGCGAAAACCAAATATTATTAGTAATTTAGACTTTAGCTGCTCTTACACCAATGACCCAGCTTTCTTAATTAGACTACAATGGACTGTTATTACTTAGTTCAACTTCAGTACCAGTAAAAGCAATATATTATTAGCACCTGAAAATGTGGATTGAAACTGTTTTGTACCAGTGACTCAGCTTCCCTAGTTAGAATTCAGTTGAATAATGAGACTATCAATATTATCATCTTCTTTTAGCATAAGATGCTTTATTATTAAGAGTGGCTTGGAACCAATTTCTACCAGTAAACTTGGAAGGATTATTAATTATTATTACTCCCAAGGATTATATGTGTCACTTAATTTGTTTTTCTGTGTCTGCATCTGTGTTTATTTTCTTTAAGATTGTATTGTAAGTGTTCTTCCTCATGTACAGCGCTTTGAATGTCTTGTTACTGAAAAGCGCTATATAAATAAACTTACCTTACCTTACCTTCCTTGTGTTTAAATCTTGAACAAAGAACCAAAAAGAGCCAGGTGAGGCCTTTGTTACTTTCTTTTATGAGCTTCTGGATAAATTGATGATATGCTCTTGGAGTAATCTTAGTAGTCCAACCATTACTGGATTGGTTAACCACTGTTTCATGTTTTTTCTATTTGTGGGTTATGGTTCTCATTGTTGTTTGTGGGAGATCCAAAGCCTTAGACATAGATTTGTAACTCTTTCCAGAATGATACAGTCAATGTTTGACAGTTGTTCCTCATCAGTCAGTCAGTCATTTTCTACCACTTATTCCATAGTGGGTCACAGGGTAGCTGGTGCCTATCTCCAGCAGTCTATGGGCAAGAAGAAGGGTACACCCTGGACAGGTCGCCAGTCCATCGCAGGGCAACACACAAACAACCATGCACACACTCATACACCTAAGGGCAATTTAGAGCTACCAATTAACCTAACAGGCATGTCTTTGGACTGTGGGAGGAAGCCGGAGTACCCGGTGAGAACCCACGCATGCACGGGGAGAACATGCAAACTCCATGCAGAAAGACCCCCGGTTGGGAATTGAACCCAGGACCTTCTTGCTGCAAGGCAACAGTGCTACCAACTGTGCCACCGTGCAGCCCTCATCTGTTCCTTAATTTTTTTTGATTGGGGCATGATGTGATTTTTTAGTTCTTTACGCATATGTTATGAGACAGGTTCTATCTAATGTCTGGTTTACATGGCACAATTTTAAAATTCTCAGTTGATTTTCAAAACCTGAGAGAGGTTTGGTCCTACAGTCCAACACACACAAACAGATTTCACTAATGAACATTCAGGTGTCAGACGGGAGATCTCGCAAAACCTCTTGAGATCACATGTGTGTTCAGAGTTAATAAACATGGCCAACGAGGAAGACTCAATGGTGATAGTTTGTGGACTAATTTTAAGAGAGAAAAAATATAACAAAAAGAAAAGTTGTTGATTAAAGGAGTGAATACCAGGGATGATATGGAGGTGAGTTGTTGTGTTTTTTGGGGGGGGGGGGGTTTCTGGGGAAACGTCATTACACACTGTGTGTCAATTTTTCTCTGTTCTGATATTTCATTTAACTTTCCTGGTTAATTACAGTTAAAATAAACCTACATAGATTTCTGGTAGCTATTTTGTCTTCTGTATTTTGGATTGTGTTTCTGTAATCTGGCTTTCTGATTGACTACACATCACATTCAACAGGCTGTGTGTTCGTTTGTCCTCCGGGAACAGCCCACATGCTAGGATACCGGGCCAAGCCAATGCAACATGTTGAATATCCCCGATTTAAGGTCAGTGCAGTCCCGACATCCTTCCAAGCAGACCAGATCACTCTTAAGACACCACACACAACAGGAATATCTCATAATATTATCTTTAGCACCATCACCATATATGGGGCGTCCTTCAGATTGTCAGATGCGGAAGATCGGGCCAAAAATCGACATAATTTTCTTGCAGTGTGAACCAGGCATAAGTGATCCCTTTATTCTACAGGTCTGGGAGTAATAAATGAAGTAAATGTACATATTATATTTTCAGATACAGCCATCATTGATTTGAATAACTTTTCTCCCTTAATAATTGTTTCACAGCACTATTTCTTTGGATACTTTGTAAAACAAAAAAAACTAGCTCAGTTGAAATGGAAGTAGTGGAGTGGCCTCAAGTATATTAATAAAGTTATATTCTAAAGGCCTTTTTACAACTGATAATATACAAAAGATATCTCCTTTGTGAAACTTAAGACAGACTCTTCTTTATCCGGTTCATGGATTTCATTCTGTTCTTGTCCTTGTACACTAAATCCTTTCAGTTTCCCACTCCCCTGTGGCAGCAATTACCCCCCACTCTGTCAGGGGCTAATGGCTTTCCAATTGAGTCACCACAGGTAGTACACCTGTTTCAGGAAGTTAAGCAGAGGTAGGACCTACATCTCACCAAACTGGTCGTCCTTTGTGTTTGTTATTTAGTGCATTAGTATATGTGATTTTTTTTTCTTTTCTATAAACTTAAAGTAGAAGAGACATCATGTTTTTAAGGTCATCCCCTTGCAAGAGTTTTCACCCTACTGTTCATAACCTGATCTCATCTCCTTCTGTTTTACTCCATTTGTCTCCAGTAAGCATCAAACATTTATTATCACACAATCTATACTCATGCTTTCATATTTTCATATAGTGGATTCCAAGTGGCATGAGACAGCCATTTGCCTATGTTTCAGGGTTAAATATTAACATTTGACCATAATATTCAGACTATACGTATGTGTGACTTTTTCTTGCCCTGATATATAGGTACATTTCACTCAACAAAACAACAATGGTGTATTAACACATCCATGTGCCCTTTTTTATTTTTTAAACATCACATTCCTCCTCACCCATCACTCTGTCTAGCATTTTACCCAACTTCAATCTTCTTTCCAATACCCCTTTCAGACCTCCATTTTCCACTTTCCATTATCATTCCCACACAGCACTCTCTTTTAGGAGCCCACGTGCCATCTCTAAATCTTTCTGTGAGCTTCTTTTCAAAAGCCTTTCTGTCTCTGATCTGACTGAAGGACAACATCATCACTGATATCACCCACTGCCTTTTTGTTAATGAGTCAAACATTTATGCTCATCAATATTAATATGTAGGTAAGTGCTCAGTGTTTGTCTTGCCAAAATTAACGGAAGTCCCAAAAATAATATATTTAAAGTTCTCTGATCTCTTCCTCCAAATAAAATGATCAGTACTGTTTGGATCAGAGCAATAAGTGCATTTCAGCCTAAAATGGACTCCTCAACGATGAAGAACTATTTATAATTTCGTTCATCCAATTAATCTCTATTTTGTATGTGCATATAGATTTTTCACCACCGTGCAGCCTACAAAGAAATGCATAATTCTAAAATTCATTGGATAAGGATATTTTATTTTTGGGGGGTTTTTTCTGACAAATAAACACATAAAATATATGAGTCATTCTAGAACTACCTTTATCTGCAATTAAAACAACGATTTTGTTGAGCTAGAGACAAAAATGTCTGTAAATTCTTTTTTACGAACTAGCTCCAACTGGGTCAAATTGGATGGAGAGTGTCTGCGAACATCAGGTTTTGGAACATAATCTTACAACAGATTTTCTATTAGGTTTAGGCATGGGATTTGATTGAGTCATTCTAACACATCGTTGGTTTTTGATCTTAACCATTCAGTTGTATTTCTGACTGTGGCAGGTTGTTGTCCTGCTGCACATGTGAACCTCTGTTCCAGTCTCAAGTCTTTTGCAGCCTCTAACAAGATTTCTTCCAGGATTAACCTGTATTTAGCTCTACCCATCTTCCAATTAGTTTTAATAACCTTCTCTGTCCCTGTTGAAGAAAAGCGTCCCCATAGCATAATGCTAGTATGTTCATTTTGATATGTAGTGTTATTCCATACATAGTGTTTTGCCTTTAGCCTAAAAAGTTTATTTTTGGTCTTATCTGACCGTACCACCTTCTTCCCGTTGTTCTCTCTGTCGCGTACATGGCATTCAGCAATCTTTAAATGGAACACTCTCATGGCTTTGTGTCAACAATGGCTTTCTTTTTACCAGTCTTCGTGACAGATTTGTAGAGTTCTGAATAATAGATATCCTGTCAACAAATTCTACTACTTACCATGGCCCTTTTTGCAGGTTCTCAGATCAATGCTCTCCTTTAGTCTAGGTGGAGAACCATCTCTAAATAGGTCCTCAGTGAAGCTATACCTTAGCTATATTTGGATGATGGATTGAGCCTAAGCCTGCTTTAAACATATCCACAACTTTCTCCCTGACAAGTCTGCTGTGTTCCTTGGTCTTTATGATGCAGACTAATGTTCTCTAACAAACCTCTGAGGTCTTTAATCACAATATCTATTTATACTGAGATTAGCTTCTCAGGGCTACTGATTATGTTGGATTTTATGTAGGGGAATAAGTGTTAGGACTTGCGAGATATAGGACCCCAGAATGCAGACTAGAAGGCAGCATGTCGGTAAGTAAAAAGGTTTTATAACAAAAATTCCCTCACAGCAGGAGGAAGAAACAAAACAACAAGACTTTGTTTGAGAACTAGATTTGAGCATCATTTGAAAGACAAGACATGGTTTGAAAAATGTTTCCGCGATGACTAACTGAACAGGTGTGTATATATGGAGTGAAAACCAGGTGGAGCAAGGAGACAGATTAACTTGGAGCAGGTGAACCGAATAAACTTAATTGACAGACAGAACAAAACGTGGCTGCGGCAAAAACAGAGTCTCTAATATACAAACAAAACCAAACTTGACAAGACTAAAACATGACCAGAAAAATAATAAACAGAAGCATGATTCAAAACTTGAGCAGTGAAAAACATATAAGGAAAAAACACGAAACCAAAAACCAAACAACCCCAAACCATAACAATAAGCTCAGCTAAGTACATATGCAATCCACCCTTTTTATTTCTGTCACTTCTTAGTTACTTTTAAGCTCAAAAATATTGATACCCCTGGCAGATATAGAATTACAATTATTTTCATTCAACCAATAAGTTTATTTCTGATATGGAATTAAATAGGAATCTCTCAAATGATAAAACAATGTAACAGGAGTGTCAGATTTTGAAAAAAAGTATCTGGGGGCACAGCTTCAGTCCTTGACAAAGCTTGTCACGAGTTTCACTCCTGACCCAGGCAACTTTTGCTGCATGTTGTGACCCTCTCTCCACCCCTTTCCTGTCAGTTTACTGTAAAAAACTAAATAAAAAAAGGCCACTATTGCTGTAAAAACATAAAATTAAGATATATATATATATTTATCTTTTTATATTTACATTTTCATAAAAATTCTATATCGACAATTATTTATACCCCTCTAATAATCTCAAAACTCTTTTTTGGCATTACTGAAATCAAAGCTTTCTTGTAATTGCTGACCTTTTTGCATGTTTCTAGTAGTATTTTTGACAAGTTATCTCCGGTGATGATCTGCAAGTCTTTAAGGTTGGAAGGCCTGTTCACCATCAACCTAAACCACAATAAAACACACCATAGCTTTTGGTTGTAATGCAACAAAAAGTGCTATGTTGCTTCAAATTCCCCCCTGCTAGTTGTAAGTGCACTACATTACCTTTCATGGTAATATTTAATGAAGTACTTCCTCCACACATTGATTCTTGTAATAGCAGAGGTGCACTAATGCAGTACCATATCTTATAAGCCAGCAGTGGTGTTATGTTATACATCGGCTCCTAGCAACAGTGACCCTAGACAAACCTGAGTGTAGGACACAAAGTACCACTGTGTAAATTTAACACACATTTTCAACCAAATTGACTTACAAGTGAAAATACATTAAGGCAACGTAGGTATTGACATCCGGCTTAAGGGCACCTTGACTTGTGAACTGGATAAATTGGGGATTAAACAATCATCTTATTACAAGAGTAACCGTGAACATTAGATGAAAACATCAGTATCTTTAGATTTGGAATTCCCATTCACCTTGGGAAACACCTCAGTCCACAGGAAAAACACTCACATGTGAGACTGAAAGCTTTTATGCTCCAATCACAGTAATGCTTTGCTCATTGCAGCATGACCGCAATCTAGGCAGGGGGCCAGTTAACCTCTTCTATTTGTACTATGAGTATAAAAGTCATAGCTTCAAACCCATGAAAAAGCCTGTGCTGTACCATTTAAGTGAAATGAAGTGTGGTTAATAGTAATCAAAGCATAAAATGCAGGAGCCCCCTGAAGTCATGTCCACAGCTAAGTCATTCAGTCAGCTGCAGAGGATGACTCCTGAACTCTTACCCCCCTCTTTTGATACAAAGAAACTGGATGTTTTTTTATTCTTTTGAGTAGCGTTGTATAATAAAGCCAGTGACATACAGCATACTTTCTAGGATTTTGTTTTTCTTTTTTTGAAAAATACTGTCTAATTGACTCTTTCGTTAAGTAATACCTGGTTGTGCTTTGATAAGTACAGCATAACAGATGTCTGGAGAATATTACTAAATAAAATGAAACAAAAGTGGTAAGTAGATTGGATGTTATGAGTAGTTATGAAATGCAAAGTCACCTGTTAGGTTTAGTGTTTTTAAATTTTAAATAATCTTTTTTTTTTACATTAGCATTTTCTACTAAAATAAATAAGTAGGAAGTGAATAGGATGGTCTATATCTGCCTAAAATCATTAATTGTAAAGATTTCCTTTTTTACATTAATTTAGTTTGACAGTTGATATGCTTGGACAAGCACAGAGTTTAGTTATCAACAATGCTGTTTAAACTCAGATGAGCTCTTGCTCCTTCTGTACCGCTGGATGTCCCTCTGGAACACTTTCTGGTCCCTGCGCCCAGGCAGTCTCAGACCAGATTGTTTCCATATGTAGCCCCACTGTAAGATTTAGCCAAGCATTAGAGGGAGGCCTCACAGAATGTATGCCTCCGCTGGTACTTATTTATTATTTTTTCTCCAGAAAGTAAAGGTGTTTTGTGCAGAGAATAGATTGTAGAGAAAAATATTTACAAAAACAAACATTTGAGGGAAAAGAAATCCCAAAACCAGGGATTGGGTTTCTGTTACCTCTTTGCCTTCAATATTGTTGATAAATATAGTCTGAATGACAGCGACGCAGCACCTACTGCATGCTGCCATCTTGACTTGTCTGGGTCAGAATTATGTGTCAAACAAGTATTCGCCTCACTGTAGTTATGACTCCTGAAACTGGGAACCTGATCAGTAAGAACCTCAGTGGGAAGAACTATTTGACTGAAAAACCTTTGCATGGCTGAAGTTACGTACTTGCTTAGCTGTCACTTCTCTAATGTGACCAGTTCTATGTAACTCAACCTTTGAAATGTCAGGAAGGACAAGCTGTTTTTCATATTCAGACTGTCTGTAGGGTAACCCGTTTTCAAATACAAACTGCTCAGAAAGTGACTCAGAAGATGTTTCCGCCTTTTTGAGACACTGTTAATGCTACATTAGTTCTCTGTTAAAAAACAAGGTTTTTAGAAAACAAAACATCCTCTTCAGCTAACGCTGGAGCCTTATCATCCTGCTCTTGCTGTTCAGCTGACTCTTGTAACCATGCTATAACTAGCTCTATGCATGT
This sequence comes from Girardinichthys multiradiatus, assembly GCF_021462225.1. Classification (NCBI taxonomy): domain Eukaryota; kingdom Metazoa; phylum Chordata; class Actinopteri; order Cyprinodontiformes; family Goodeidae; genus Girardinichthys; species Girardinichthys multiradiatus. The sequence goes on along the minus strand of NC_061795.1, from coordinate 21,300,250 downwards.
GTCCAACCATCTTGTTGTCAGAGAATGGCATAAGCTGCAAAGTGTCAGTAACTACAATTGGAACAGGAGAACCTGACATATCCTCAATAAAATAACATTGGCTTTAGTAATATCTTGGAACCTTTATTGATTGCACTCTATGTTTTTCAGTCAATGTAGTTTACATTTCTAAAAAGGCTATGCAGCATGTATATTTAATTAGGAAATTTAATATGTACAATTTAAGCAAATGAGAAATTGTTTATGAGAATTTTATTGGCAGTATTTTAACCTGGTACAGACTCTTGGGAGTAAAGGACCAAAACAGGCTGTCCAGAATTGTCAGCATGGGCAACATGAGCATCAGCACAAAGCAAAAAATGCTGGGAGATTTGTACAAAAGGCAACAAAACAAATTTAGGTAATTTGTTAAGCTCCCCTTCCAAAGAATATATAAAGCAGCAAGAGCAACCAAGAGCATTAATAAGAAATCATTCATATTCAACACAATAATTATTCTTATTTAAATATTTAAAACTATTCAGACTTAAGGTGTGCTTGTTGTTTGTTTGTGACCTTGTTGTGCTTTGCATCATTTATCGTGAGTGCTTTTATATTTTTACCACCATATGAAGCCTAAAGAAAATTTCCACATATGTAGGTGGACAATAAGGATTATTATTATTATTATTATTAGTAGTAGTAGTAGTAGTAGTAGTAATAGTTGAATTAATACCTTGTCTTGCAACAGACAGTTCCTCTGGAGCTGAACACACTGCATCTGGTGGTGGAGATATCTCAGCAGGTGAGACTGCATCAGGTGTTGCTGACTGCAACACTGCAGGATCTGACTGCACCATTGTTGGTCTCTTCCTCATCAGTGGGCCTGAGGTTTCACTGCCTGTGCTCTGGTTACAACTCCGCACAGCCTACTCCAGCTTTGTTGAATTAAATCCCAATAAATTGGAAAATCTGCTCCCAGCAACACAGGATATGATAAGTCTGGAACAACCCTACATTCAGAGGGTAAGGTTTGTCATGCACTTCAACATAAATCTCAGCAAGAATAATGCTAAACTATGACAATGCACGCACACAACTGGTATTGCCTCTTCTACATGCCACAGGTCCCTCTGTACAAACTCAGCCTGAACAAGAGATTGTGAACAACCTGTGTCTAATAGAGCTGAAAGTGGTCCACAATTTATAAGAACCGAAGCTGTCATCAGCTCGGCTAATTTTGGGCAGAGTGAAAAATCAGGCCTTGGAATTCAGCACACGTTTGTAGAGTTGGGCCTTTTAAATAGACAGAAAGGACAGGTGTGACCTACTTCACCAAAGTTATATAATACTACCTCATTTTTGTAACCTAATCGAACTGTTGGGTTATTTGAATGTACTAGTAAAGATTTATTAAAGCTGGCTTGACCTTGTGCGCCATTCCCTGACCCACCATCTTCCCCAAACACACCAAACTTACCGCCTTGGGCTTTAGGCTGTCCTGCTGGCGATAGACTGGTCCTGGTCCTTTATGAACTGTCGCATAGACATCCACCGACATCTACTCTCCATATATTCACTCCTGTTCAGTTGTTCATCGCGGAAACATTATTCAGATAATCCTCTTGTCCTGTAGTCACGCCACGCCTGTCTCCCCAGCCTGGTCATGTCTGTTTTTGCCTCAGCCCCTGCCCACGCCAATGAGGGTCTCAGCGACGCCTCAGCCCCTGCCCACGCCAATGAGGGTCTCGGCGACGACTCAGCTTCTGCCCACGCCACTGAGGGTCTCGGCGACACCTCAGCTTCTGCCCACGCCACTGAGGGTCTCGGCGACACCTCAGCTTCTGCCCACGCCACTGAGGGTCTCGGCGACGCCTCAGCTTCTGCCCACACCACTGAGGGTCTCGGTGACACCTCAGCCCCTGCCCACGCCACTGAGGGTCTCGGCGACACCTCAGCTTCTGCCCACGCCACTGAGGGTCTCGGCGACACCTCTGCTTCGGCCTCCGAGAGTTCGCCTGGCTCTGCTTCAGCCTCTGAGGGTTCGCCTGGCTCTGCTTCAGCCTCCGAGGGTTCGCCAGGCTCTGCTTCAGCCTCCGATGGTCCGCCAGGCTCCACGCCTCCAGAGTTCCACAGAGTTTTTGGGGGGTCTTATGCTCTGCTCGGTCGGCCTCATGACCAACCTGCAGGTTCTCGTCGCAGGCCGCCACGGTCTCTACGCTTCTGTCAGCCTCCACATCTTTGTCGTAGGTCTCCACGCCTTCGCCATCGACCGCCCAGAACTCTGTGGTGCAGGTCCTGTCGCCCGCCTGAACTCTGTGCCTGCTAGGGACAACCTCCTGGTCGCACGCCTGAACTCTGTGCCTGCTCGGCACAACCCCCTGGTCGCCCGCCTGAACTCTGTGCCTGCTCGGGACGACCTCCTGGTCACCCGCCTGAACTTTGTGCCTGCTCAGGACGACCTCCTGCCTGAACCTTGTGCCTGCTCGGGACGACCTCCTGAACTTTTGTTTTTGTTTTCTCTCACAGTTTTTGAATCATGCTTCTGTTTATTATTTTTCTGGTCATGTTTTAGTCTTGTTCATGTTTTGTCAAGTTTGGTTTTTTGTTCTGGCCTTGCTTTAGTTTTTGTTTGTATTCAAGAGTCTCTGTTCTTGCTCCAGCCACGTTCTGTTCTGTCTGTTAATTATCTTTATCCGGTTCACCTGCTCCAAACTAATCTGTCTCCTAGCTTCACCTGGTTTACTCTCCATATATTCACTCCTGTTGAGTTGTTCATCGCGGAAACATTATTCAGATAATACTCTTGTCCTGTAGTCACGCCACGCCTGTCTCGCCAGCCTGGTCATGTCTGTTTTTGCCTGTTCTGCCTGCCCGTTCGTTGTTTTGTTCCTGCCTCTCTTGAGAGTGAATTTTTGTTATTTAAATTTTTTTCACTTACCATCACGCTGCCTGCTCGTCTGCATTCTGGGGTCCTATATCTCGCAAACTATAACAGTCCACCGTTTCTTCTGTAATAAGATTAATGTCTAATCCCTATTTAACCCAAATCACATGTCAATGTGTCCTTGAGCCTGATGTCAATCCCTGCATTGCCTCAGTTTGTTTTCACTTATAAGGCAATTTGGATAAAATGTCTGCGAAATGAATGCAATGGTACTGCATGTCCTCTACTCAGAGAGCAGGTGTACCACTGAGAGTTTCTGAGATATGCTACTGCATTAGTGCAAATTAAATGCTACAAGAATCAATTTCTGAATAAAGTACTTTATTTAATTTTAGCATGAAAAGCAATGTAGTCCATTTGCAACAAGGTGAATTAATGTTTTGCCTTAAGAAAGTATTCAAAGCCCTTGGACTTTCAAATGGTAGACCATCACAAAGTAGCACAAAACTGTTAAACAAATCTAAATTTTTCCTTGTATTTTTTTTAGTCAGATACCCCTAAATTTAATTTAGCATAATCATTTGCCATTAAAACCTTGTGCATTAGTAAATAGAGTCCTCCTTTGTCATTTATTCTCAGTTTAAATGCAGCTGTTCTATGGTCATGAAGACCAAGAAACAGACCAGAAAGGTGAGGGATAAAGACATGCAAGTTTAAAGCAGGGTTAGATAATAAAACAGTATTCCAGGCTTTGAACATCTCACAGAGCACTGTTCAATCCATCATCCACAAATGAGAGGAGTATGGCACAATTACCAAGACATGGATGTTCAACCAATATTGTCATGCCAGGAGAGGAGACCACTGAATGGAGAAGTTTGTCATGAGAAAAAAACGTAATATTGTTAGGACTGCATACAATTCACTCCACACTTTTTAGATTTTGACTTCAGAAATATTGAAAACTAAGCTAATTTTGTGGGTCTAATGTTCAAATAGAATATATAAAGACAAGTTGCAAATGTCAAAATGTGGAACAGTTCAAGAGTTATGACTGAATTTCTTTGCAAGGCAATGTATGTTACATTTCTAAAATTAATTTGAACACAATCTGTGCCTATTATAATGTGTTAAACATTTTCAGTGTATTTGTTTTGTTTTCTTTATGTGGACTTATAAAAAATATTTTCAACACAATTGTATATGTATCAACCAAGACACATTGTTTGAACCTAACAAGATTTGAACAGAAGCACATCTACTTTTTTCTTCTAGTTATATTAACCAACAGTTCTCCAGGCTTTCAAAAGTTCTTTCAACTTTTGTACTTAAAATAAGGAAAGTTATAAATGGAAAGAAACAGAAAAACAAGGGAAAAACCACGGCGGATTAAGCAGTATCAGGAGCTTAAAAATGCATAATCTAACACCTGAGCCTAAGTTCCTGAAGATCTATTGAAAAACTGGCTTTTTGGCAAACTTGTCTCTTATGTGTCCATGCTTGAATGATTCATATGTTTGAATTTAATGACTAAACAAAACAAAACAAAGCAAAACAACAACATAAAACAGGCAAGAGATTAACTTTAAAAAGGCCTTTTAAAACCCTAAAGAAATATTGCTCAGATCTACTTCAAATGATTAAAACGAAAGTCTCACTGAAGATTAAAATATTAAGTTATTGCTTCTTGGTCATAAAACATGACAGCTAATTTGGCTGATTGCCTGCCAATTAGCCTAGAATATTAGCATTTCTCTATGACAAACAGCAAGTTTCCATAGTCTCATATTGTATTCCTTATCACTCCACTCTCTCCTTTGGTCTGTCGGCACCATTTTCTTCTAAAAAATAAAAAAAATACTTTCTTTTCAGAGTTTCTGAAAATGTAATCTTTCTACATAACCATTATATAATTTTTTTTTTCCTGTTTTTCCTGAAGTGTTTCTTTATTTTACCTCAAATTCATGAATGCAACTGTATACTTCTGTACTGCTTTCCCACTCATTTTGCCCAGAGTGGTGGAGCAAAAAGTGGCAGTGTGCTGCGCTGGACTGCGTTTCCATGCGTGTGTGTCTGTGTGGGTGCACATACTTGTGCTTTTTTGGAGTGGGTGTTGCTAAAAAGATATGTTCGATGATGTGCATGTGAGCCGTGCAGTGTTTTCTTGCATAGTTCAGGGAGGCATCTTCATTTATCTGTGGTAGGAAGTCTAATTACACGAATTAAACAATGTCATGCCTTTTAGGTTGAGTGACATTTAAATTTTATGGACTATGTCAGACAGATTTTACTAATGATGCGGCTGTGTGTGTATGTGTGTTTGTGTGTGTGTGTGTGTGTGTGTGTGTATGTGTGTGTGAGCGTGAATGCATGTTTAGAGGAGAGGGAGGGGGCATACAAGCAGGGATAAATGTGTGTGTATGTGTGTGCAGGGAGGCGATAGTGAAGGAGGAGGGATGTGAATCCATGATTAATGCAGCATTGCCCTTGTATGTTTCAAAGAGGAGAGAGGACGGAGGTGAGCGTTACAGCATTAGCATTCTGTTTCTGCTCCTGGAGGAGTCTTCTGTGCCCCTGTAAAGATGGTTTACTTCTTCTCAGATTACTGAACAGATACTTTAAAAACTTCAGTACGAAGGAACAGGTGTTTCCTACTACTATGCATTTATGGAGCCACTTTACATGGTATAATTAAACTGCTGTCTTTTTGCTCATATTCGATAGCAGTCAAATATATGACTAGTTTCCTCATTTTCCTCACATTTCTAATTTGGAATAACTGTAATTGTGCCAATGGAGAAAAACGGTACTGTCTCTCAATGACAACATAGTATAAAACCCTAATTTCAAATTCATATATTTTTGGGATTTGTTTAACGACCTTCATTTCTTTAGGAACTTGCTGTCTGGAGTAGCAACAGCAGGCACTGGCAGGTTACTGGTATGCAGAGCGAGGCTGTCGAACATGTGGAAGAGCTGCTGGCCTGACTGACAGAGCAACTTTTGACATTTCTGTTGCCGCACTGCATTTTAATTTGAAATAAGAGCCAGATCCAAACAGAACAACTGTCACAACTTGCTGTGCTCCAGATTTTGGTTCAATGCCTTTCTGAACAGCAACACATCTCTTCAGACTGTGAAAACAGGAAACAGAATGCAGTCTTTTCCTCTTATGTCTGGTATGGGTTTCAGTGGTAGCAAAAAGGACATTGTATTTAAAACTTCCAATACAGCTAATCAAGTTAAGCAAATTTAACTTTGGATTAACCAACATTTGGACGGGTTTTTCAAAGCCTATGTTTTTAAACTATTTTAATGTTTTTCTATATTTAACTTCTTAGCTTTTTAACACCAAGTGTGTCTCTTTGATACAAGTATTTTTTAGACTTATTGTATCAAGTAAATATGTTGCTGAGTATATTAATTTTGTTAAATGCTAAATGCTGTTTATGAGTACAATGTCATTTTATATAATACATACATGTGATGGAGATTAGGGGCTCCATCCCTATATGTGATTATTGATATTATATTTATTTATAGAACAAATGCTGTTTGTTTAGTTTTATTTCAGTTATAGCGATATTTAGTTAAAACATTCTTTCAGGCAGAAGGACTGGCCATCCTTTGACAGGGGGAATGTGGGGAAATGTCAGGTTAGTTGTTGAGTCTTACCTTTGGGTGTGTCTCCTTGGTAGGGTGGAGCATACCATTCTCAACTAAGAGGGGAGGTGCTCTGCAGAGTTAGATTGAGTTAAATTTAATTTTTGATTGATTGTAGATTAGTTTAGTCTAATGATTTGCATGCATGTAAACGTGTTTTGATACCATTTATTGTTTGTGTTAGGTGGGGTGAATTATTGCGGTATATTATTTCTTGTTTTATTTTGTCACCCCTTCAGCTTGTATGAGTGTTGGAACTACCTTAAGGTAGAAAGCCAGCTTCTTTGCTCAAGGTGTGGGTAGAAAAATGTGACCTGCAGTTTCAAATAAAAAGCCATCTCAACTGCATTCTGTTGCCTCGCCTCTTTCCCGCACGCAGAATGATCCGCCGGTCGATGATGACAATACAACATCTCAATTTTTGATTATGGTAATTACATAATTGTTAAAGCCAATTGAATCCATTATGATACAAAAATTACTTGAAAAATCAAACACAAAGACTTTTAGATCTGAGTGGTGTAAATTTGCTTTCAGGTCTTCATCAGCATTTGTGCAACTGAAAGCTTGTATTAAAAACTTGTATTAAAATCTCTGCAGTTGACTAAAAGAGAAACAGTCAAACTCAGGCAGTGTTCCTCAAATGAAAAATTACGTTCTTAGTAACCTTTTTTAATATGAGCTATAAAACAAATTTTGTAGTCAAATACGGCACAAAAATATTCAGTTTTGTCTTCAATGAGCTGAAAAAACGTCTTTGACATCCATGCCATAATATCTAAAATACAGTTAGGTGCTATAATTGATGGTGGTTCATTAAGAGCCGATGCAATGTACAAAAATGTGTGTTAGAAATTAAATAAAATACTCTTCCTCCAAATGAAAAATTATATTAAATAAAAGATTGAAGTATTTTAGATGTGACAAGTTGCATAACTGGATATGTTTTATACTTTATCTTCTCTGTTTCAACTCTAAATATTGGACCATATTTTGCTCCCATAGAGTTTGGGATTTCAAAACCTGTGCTGCTGCCCCAACTTCATTAGATCAGATTTTCTGTGTGCTCACTAAAAATATACACGTTTGATTCAAACAGCCTTTCAGTTTATTTATCTACTGGTATGTCTGGCAGTCTTTCTACACATTCTTTGTAGTGGCCTTCCTTTTGTTGTCTTCTGGTTCCCTGCTTTGTGGGAATAGATGACAGTTCCTTGATAAAAAAAAAAGCACTGCAGTTATGCCCCACAGATTCAAGACTTAAAGATGTCAGGGCTTTTTTTGTTTTGTTTTGTTTTGTTTTGCTTTAGCTTTAAATATCTTTATGAAGAATCTTTATCAATTAGTCTCCTTGATTGCAAATCCATTACCTTCACTGGGTTCTCTATCCAACGGCTTATCCCCAGCTTGTGTGGAAGCTCAAAATATCCTTTTTTAAAAGTCTTGCTTTTATATGAAAAAAGTGTGAAGAGTATTTCATACATTTTTAAAAATGTCATCTAGGTCAACCATCACTAAATAAAATGATTTAAAGAACAGACTTGTTGGTTCATGCAAAGGTATGAAGCTTTTAAGTCATGCCCTCAAAACCTTTTATGTACTTCCATAAATGGATGATGACATGGCATATGTAACCATGCCTTATTAAAGCCTGTCACTGTTTATGTAAGCAAAAAATATTTTCTTAACAAAAAAATAACTTTTAACAGAAATAAGTACAATGCAGTGGTGGTTTTTGATGTGGGGTATATGAGAAGTTGCCCCAGGGTGGCAATAGATGGGGGAGCGTGCAAGCACCGTATTGAAATATCTATCACTCTTGCCCTGAAAACGCTTTCTATGTGGAGTCAATTGAGAGTTGGTGACCCTGCCTACTGCTGCAAATAGGGAGATCAGGATGATCAGCATGTGTCAAATAAAAAAAAAAAACATCTTCACCAATTGGGACCATTTCCATAGATATTTTGTATCATGGAAGCAGAAACAAACGAGAGCAAATAGTAGTGTGTTGTGGAATTTTCTTATCAAAGTGGGTAGAAGTTGACTCATAACAAGGGAAAATCCGGACTTTGTCTTTATAAGTTTTATTCAAAGGCATTCAGCGTTTGAAGACCCTGACACTGAGGTTAGTCAGTGAAACAGAGCCCCGATCAACATTTACACACAGTATTTATACCAGAACATGACAGTGTTATCTCAACTTCAAAGAGTCTCTGTTTGATGACCCAAACCCTTCTTGAGTTCAAAGGTGACAAGGTTATCTAGGAACAGACCTAACTGCCCTTCCTGACATCATCCTAAAAGATGGGTCTGAACCATTAAACTTCTGATAATGGCTTTTACAGCTTCTTCCTCTAACGCAGATGCTCAGAGGAGTGAGGTAACAAAAAGGTCACACACTTTGGAACATTTACTACAAGAATTTCCATCACACTCCCCCCTTGTGATTACAAGATAATCACAACTAAAGGAAAATTCTTCAAAATCATCACCCCTCTCAGCTAACAGATAACCCAAAGCCATTCTATTTGCAAACTCATCGTTCTAATAGCCTGCTGTTCTGTAGTCAGAACAGCAAAACCTTCCTCAGATAAAGCAGTAAGATTAAGAGTTAACACAAAGGGATCTGGGACCAAAGATCCTGAAATAGTATAAGGATCAGTTCTGATAGGACATGACTCAAATTTATGTCTGTTGATTAAAGCACATAAAACAAATATAATAGCTTCACAACCTACTGTCTTCCCAAGGAAATAAGGTCTACTTTCCTCCTGTGTAATACAAATATCTGGATCTTTAATCGGATTTCTAATACCCCAAATTCTATAAAGAGTTCCCGTAGACGCATATGTTAAATTAGTCTCACTAGAAAATCTACTAACATTTCTGCTTTCCCTTACAGTATAATTCCTCACCCAAGGAAAAATTACCTCTACCAACCTGTTATCTGGAAAGAAAGTAGCTAGGGTATAAGCAGTATCAATAGGATCAGGTACCAAAAATGGTTGATCATTAATAGCATGTGGAATCAAACAACAAACATAGCAACTATCATTTCTTATCTTCCTCACGGTTTGATGCATCAGTTGCCACCAGACATTATCAGCATGATCATAGTAGTCAGAAAACTGATGAATCTCTCTTCAAATCCGCTGATGAGTATTATTAGCATAATTCCTCAGATTAGCCACACATTGTCTTTGCTGCACCTTTTCCCAAATGAACACAAGAATTATAAAAAGACTTCATCATCAGACAATCATTAGCATCAGAACAGACCATCTTCCATATAGCTGAATCGTGACCTTGAAGTGGAATGTCCTTTCTTCTGGTACAGAAAGCAAACAGTTTTTTCTCAAAGAAAACAAATTATAAACAACTTTAAAAAAAAAATAATCCTGCTGCCTCTCCTGAGTGGCTTAAAGCTGCCCTGTTACCAGTCTGGTACAGGTGGGTGGTCGTTGGAAGCTCCTCTAGAAATATATTTAGAAACAGGAACTCTAACCTGCTGGAAGTTAGGCTTCCATAGTCCAACTAAACAACGGTGGAAATGAACACATTCAAATTTGTAATAATACCATAATGATAGATATCAAGCAATAAACATGAAAGTTAGATAAAAGCATCCGAGATTTCCTCCTCAGAGTCAGTCTCGCTGTCAAAGTGGGAGAAAAGAATTTGGCTGACCCTCGCTGTCCAGGCAAAGGAGCCTAGTAGCCACCAAATATTAAGAAATTAAGGAGAATAAGCATCATGGCGCATATTTGACTGTCTCTCTGTTGCAGACGTCGCCAGTCCATCATCCAGAGAAAGGTTATGTGCAAATGTGTAGAGGTCTTCCCTGTATGTTTCCTATGTGTCTCTCACTGTGGTGTGTGTGCAGTGAGGCAAATGACCTTATGATTTCTAACTTTCAGGCAATGCGATGGCCTTAAGTAGATTCTGAAATAACGTTGTACTGCCCAAGGGATTATTGTGCCCTTGTAAGAACAGTGTTCTTCAACCACCTCTTCAATCACTCGCCAGTGATCAGCTTACAGTTCTTTGTCTTGTGGTGGTCCGCTGTCCTCACACCTTTCAGGCCGTGGATGATCCAGTTGGAAAATGACTTGTGTCCTGGAAGCCAGATGAAGCTGGAGGAGCTTTCCTGCAGCTTTCCTGGGTGTCTAGTAGGATCTGATATGGGCCATTCCAGCCCTGGACTTCCTGTGTTTTCTCCTAAATTCTCTGAGCAGAATCCAGTCGCCAGGAATAAAGGACTGGAGGGTGGAAGTGGCTGTTTCTGGTAATGCAGCCTTCACCGTCTGTGAAACTTGAGAAAACACAGTGGACAGGTTTTGACAGTAAAACAACATCCTATCTTCACACAAAGATGTGGAAGAAAATTATCTTGGCAATATCCCCATGTCCAAATTAGGAGACCTGCCACACAGCACTTCAAAAGGACTGAGATTTGCCTGTGTCCGTTGTCTCAATCTCATATAAGTGAGAACAGGGCCTTCACAACGCTTGGCTAATTTTCAATTCACAGTCCCATTCTCAAACCTAAGTGCTTAACTACATGAACTTCATCAAAACATCCAACAAAATAAAAAGAATTGATCTTCAGACTTCACCTGATATACTAGCAGTGACCATTAGCTAAATATTCTGAATATCAAAAATGTGACATGATGTTTGAGGAAGGTCTGATTACAGGTCAATATTTCCATAGTTTCAGAATACCCAAAAATAATTTCAAAAATGGTCTAATCTGTGGAGATGTAAAATTTCACAAAAGAATCAACAGCATAATTTCAGAGAGGTTTTCAGAATGTGGTCTTAGGGAGCTATGCACCATTTATATAAACAAAGTACAACGTCTCTCTCGCATTGTCACTAAGTCTTCACTGGAAGTATGAGCTACCCTTTTTCCCATGAGTGCTAAAACTTTTGGAACCCCATGTTGCTTTATTCTGACATTCCCCTCTTCTGGCGCAGGGTCCAACCCATGCAACAATCCAGCAAAAAGTTTGTACAAAAATGTTCTAGTAACCAAGATCACATAACCTAGAACCAAAGAAATGAATTCTGACATAACTATGTGTCACTATGAATTTAACAAAAGCAACATAAAGAAAATCCAGTTATTTTTAACTGCAATTCAGTTCCATTAACAACAAAACACAAACTTTAATTATTCAGTTCATCAATGTCTCACTTAGAAATTAGTCACATATCATCCTAATTTGTCTTGTATGAAGATGAGTATTAGATTAATGGACATCTAATGTAATTCAGATGCATAAACCCTACAAATTAGAATCTAATAAATAATTCCCACCAAGTATAAAGTCATAACTCAGATTCTTTATCAAAAATATATTCCTTACTTTTGCATATCTTGAACTGTCAGCTAGTTTAATGGTACCAGGGAAACTTTCAATCTAATAAATCACCAATGATTCTGCTTGCAAAACTAATTCTTCAAACTAGTTTAAACTATTTCATTAACCTTTTAATAGTAAAACACATAAATCTCAAAGTCATGCTACATCCAAAAAAAAAACATGTTATTAAGGTAACAATCACTACAAGCATTTTGATTCTATTGTCTCTTAAACAGTGTTAAAACTCAGGAAGGGAGGTACTGAGCGTTACCATGGGAGCAAAGGTGTGAACCAACCTGGTAGGTGGGCGGAGTCAGGCAGAACTAACCTCTGATGGGCATTATGGGCGGACCCACAGTTTCTTCATTCAAACCCATCTTAGTGTAACTTAAACTGCAAAGCTGTTAACATGCACCTACCTCATAAACAAGCTGCTTCTTAACTCTCCTGAAAACTCAAAGTTTTAATCAATCTGGGATTTAGAAACATTATTCTAAACATGGATTATTGTTTCATGCAACATATAATCAAACATTCAGTCCAACAAAACAAAGACAAAACATCAGAGACAGACAAATGACCAAATTTGAAGCTTCAAGAATTCAAAGAAATTTTTAACAATCTCTTTTCAGAATATGTTTTCTCAGCCACATCTTTTAATGCTATAATTGATCAATGTTGTTATGACAATCTTAAGGATCCTTTTTTTAAAAATGAGTGCACATAGTCCAAAAAATCTCAAAGTATTTAGAAGCACAGCAACAGTTTTCTCTTAAATGAATCCAAATTTACTGATGCTGAAACCTTTTGCTAATTCTTTGTACTGTAACTCTATAATAATAACTACAATCCTGAGAGTTATTGTTATAATTCTCTTTTTGTTTGGCTCAATTTGATTGCAGCTGTATTGCAGAATTTCAGGTTAAATGCAAAGAAGTATTTTAATTCAATTAAATTCAAATTCAAAGATGCTTTATTGATCCCCGAGGGGAAATTAGAAAAGTCGGCATTGACATTTTTATGGTATACCCAAACTAAACAAAACTGCAGTGTTTGACTTAATCAGAAATTAAGATAAGAAGCTTGACTCCAAAATGGACTTTTTTCCCACATAGTGTTTCAAAAAGAACAAACATCATTTTCTTTAATTTGGCCTATTTACATTTTGAGAGTTGGGGAGAAACATTAGAAAAATTACTAGAACCCCTCTTTAATAATCCAAATGCTGATAAATGTTCCAATATTTTATCTCTTAGTAATCTGAAATCACCTTGTGTACCTTTGTACTCATATGTATTCTTTTAATCTTTAAACCCTAATAAATCAAACAAGGAGACTGGAGTTTGAGCCGACCATCCTCTTACTGTTAAGAGGGCCTTTATTTCTTTTCTTTTCCTAAAATGAAGGATTTTACTTGTCTTGATTCTGTTATAAAAATCCTAACCTTGGTTCCAAAACAAAACTCTTCAACCCCAATCTGTGTTCCCCAGAGTAGAAATTTTGAGTATTATTGCATTTCAAAGCCACCAAATGACTGGAACTCATCATTGGCTTAGATCTATTTTAATAGGTAATCGGTCTACCTTTAATTAAATATTATAATTTTATGGACCCAAAATCTATGGCTCACGGGCTTCAGGAGTCCAGGAACCACAAGTTGAGTACTACTGCATTGAACAATGGTGTTAACTTTCTGCAGAGATTGAAGGATTGGCTAAATATATTATTTCTGCTTGGACAATAATCAGATTTAAAATTATTAGTTCACAGCTCCTAATTTACCTCAGATCATATTTGCTTCTAACACAGTTCATAAGAAGCTTCAGACAAACATTATGCTAAAAAGCCAAAAACAAAACAGAACAAAAACCAGATCTGTTTTAAAATAAAGAAAAGCATGCTTAAAAAACTTGGTACTGTGGTGGAAAATAACTCCACGGTTCTGAAGGCCTTTTCATGCAGTCTTTTAGGAAACATGAGATTAGTTTAATTTTTGTGTGGTACCACTGTCCAATCAGATTCTTACCTTCTAAAAGAACCCAATTTTTTCCATTCTCATTTTAAATGTTTGTTTTACCAAGGAAAATGTGTTTAACAAAACCAATTACTCTCAAAAGTTTTAAAAAGTTTTAGCTGGTGATGTCTTAGAAAACAACAAGTGTTTTAATATTTCTGTGCAGCACAGAACTGATTAGGTGTCCTTTCCTTCTCCAAAGGGAGAAAAAAGGAAACTGCAGAACCAAGCCTTTCATAGTTTTTGTCAGGACCTGATATAAGGTACAGTGTAAATCAACATGCTGCATGAATCAGAAGAGGGAAGAAAAAACCTAATATAACCTCTTCCCAGCAGCTGCTGTGAAAAACAATGAATTTGTACTTTCCATAAGCGTCAGTTAGCACTTGCAGACAAAACTTCACCAAACTGTAAGTACTGTGTCAGAAACTGTATGAAGACCATCTGCAGTAAAACTACGCCTGTTTTAATGAGGTCTCTAACCATTAGATTTATGGGATACAAACTCTGACAACAGAAAATAATACCTGAAGGAGAAACCCATCAGGTTTTACGCATGCGCTGGGTTTTAAAAATGCTCCTTCATGAGATCTGTCCTGAGAATAACATAGAAACACTTGGTTACTGCTGAGTTTTGGAGATGTTGTAACTTCCTCTGCTTTTTAATAACTTTTAATAACTATAATAATTGACCCTGAATATTCCACGACAAAAGAGAACTTGCTTCTTTGAAAGAATTAACCGGGAAGTATCAAATGAGTTAAGTTATCACCCTTTTGAAGATACTTTTCTATCCCTAAAATAATATTTTAACCCGCTATATCTGTCAACGTCAAGTAAGCGTCACATGAGCAGCGGTTAATAAGCGTTCTTCGTTGCAGAAAATAGGAAAAGATTTATGCAAATGTGTGTGTGTTTGTACGATACCCCCATCAGTTTCTTAATCGCTCCAGAGTCAGACTGTCATGGCACACAGTCCTCTATCAATCCAAAAAACCAGGCCCTTCCCAGGTCTGTTGGTGAGACATTCAATCATTCTTTGTCCACTTTAACTTCTTTCAGGAGGGAGAAAGAAGAAACTTTGCTCCGGCCTGTTTCTCTTCTGCCCGCATAAGATGCGTTCAATATAAATCCAGTGCATTCACTCTTCTGGCTCTTGCAAACAGCATGGATCGTTGTCCATCTCAGTGGGGACAGACTTCTTCTGAGTTTCGTTTTGGTGGAAACTCACACTGTGATTTGCAACAAGCAGGCAGACAGGAAGGCAGATCTCTCTCTTTCAGGCCGTGCTGGAGAAGCGTCTCTGTGTAGTAGCCATGGAGAAGGGCAGGTTTCTAAAATCCAGACTCAAAAACGCAGATGTTGAACTCAAATCCCATATATGTGTGCATTTGTGTGTGAGAGAGGCAAAAGAAAAAGTTTAGTATAGGTTCAGATTTTGCACAAAGAAATATTATCAGTCAGTCAGTCAGTTGTCCACCTGCCTGTCACTTCCTTCCACAACATGCATTATACTCCTTTCTAAAACGACTTTCTTTTCGACTCTCTAATGTCCCTTTTCACTTTTATCTTCTTTCCCGACTGATCGCAATATTTAAGACAAACGAAACTTCCTTCAGAAAAGTTTTAACTTCTTTTTTTTTTTTTTTTACTTATTTACACTTAAACTTCCACACTGTGAAAAACCAATGTTATCTTCCAAATTAAAGCACATTTAACACAATCATCCCCACTTTTTCCTTTCATTATTTTATAAATCAGAGTCTGAAGAAGGAGGCACCCCTGATGCCTCAAGGTTCCGGAACCATTTTTTTTCCTTTTAACCCGTTCAGCGGCACGTCTGCCGTCTGGCTTTTCTCCTTTATGAGGTGTAGAAAATTGCTAAAAACCACCCGCAAAACCCTGTGTTCTGCTTTATCCTATTGTTACCAATGAGAACCTCCCTGTCATTCCTTAACAGGGTAACCGGGCCCTCAGCTGATGTCCTCCCTCTCGCAACTCTGGAACCTAATTAATTAGTTAGGAGACGATGGTTAATGTGTAATAAAAATAATAATATATATTATATCATACAGAGCAACTTCTCACCCAGATATATTTGAAGACAAATAGTTCGGATCCAATCGGCCAGAAGCCGCAGGCGGGCACCCGGACTCCCCTCCCGTAATATGGAGGTGGACTGAGGACAACGTCTCCAGGCTGGCCAGGCGTCCATGTCCCCCTCCTGCGGTCTCCTCTGGCACGTCAGATCCTGTTCGTGATGCTAAAATTGTTGTGGAATTTTCTTATCAAAGTGGGTAGAAGTTGACTCATAACAAGAGAAAATCCAGACTTTGTCTTTATAAGTTTTATTCAAAGGCATTCAGCGTTTGAAGACCCTGACACTGAGGTTAGTCAGTGAAACAGAGCCCCGATCAACATTTACACAGTATTTATACCAGAACATGACAGTGTTATCTCAACTTCAAAGAGTCTGTGTTTTATGACCCAAACCCTTCTTGAGTTCAAAGGTGACAAGGTTATCTAGGAACAGACCTAACTGCCCTTCCTGACATCATCCTAAAAGATGGGTCTGAACCATTAAACTTCTGATAATGGCTTTTACAGCTTCCTCCTCTAACACAGATGCTCGGAGGAGTGAGGTAATGAAAAGGTCACTTTGGAACATTTACTACAAGAATTTCCATCCCAAGTGGGTGTGGGTGGCAGCAGAAGTAAGGGCTCCTCCAGGCTGCCATTTAATCAAGGATCATTAGCGACTTGAATGAATGTGTCCTCTTATTTGCAACACACAACTAATAGGTAGTGAGAATTTGTTCTACAAAGATAATTTATTGAGAAAACAGGTGTGTTTAATCGAAGTAAACTGGGGAAGAAGATGTATTTCTCCTCAACAACCAGAATCCAATGCTCTTTTAGAAACAACCCAAACATTAAAGAAGAGAACATAACACATTTCATACCATCGCTAGGACAGGTAGCTTAAACAGGGAGTAAACAGCCAGACCATAGAGGCGATAGCTTTTTCGTCCTTCTTTTTTTGTTCTAAGTCAGAAAAAGACAGACTAAATGCAACATCATCATTCTTTGGCAACTTTCAGCTATGTGTCTAACTGCATTGTACCTACAGGGGTTGGACAATGAAACTGCAACACCTGTCATTTTAGTGTGGGAGGTTTCATGGCTAAATTGGACCAGCCTGGTAGCCAGTCTTCATTGATTGCACATTGCACCAGTAAGAGCAGAGTGTGAAGGTTCAATTAGCAGGGTAAGAGCACAGTTTTGCTCAAAATATTGAAATGCACACAACATTATGGGTGGCATACCAGAGTTCAAAAGAGGAGAAATTGTTGGTGCACGTCTTGCTGGCGCATCTGTGACCAAGACAGCAAATCTTTGTGATGTATCAAGAGCCACGGTATCCAGGGTAATGTCAGCATACCACCAAGAAGGATGAACCACATCCAACAGGATTAACTGTGGACGCAAGAGGAAGCTGTCTGAAAGGGATGTTCGGGTGCTAACCCGAATTGTATCCAAAAAACATAAAACTACGGCTGCCCAAATCACGGCAGAATTAAATGTGCACCTCAACTCTCCTGTTTCCACCAGAACTGTCTGTCAGGAGCTCCACAGGGTCAATATACACGGCTGGGCTGCTATAGCCAAACCTTTGGTCACTCATGCCAATGCCAAACATCGGTTTCAATGGTGCAAGGAGCGCAAATCTTGGGCTGTGGACAATGTGAAACATGTATTGTTCTCTGATGAGTCCACCTTTACTGTTTTCCCCACATCCAGGAGAGTTACGGTGTGGAGAAGCCCCAAAGAAGCGTACCACCCAGACTGTTGCATGCCCATAGTGAAGCATGGGGGTGGATCAGTGATGGTTTGGGCTGCCATATCATGGCATTCCCTTGGCCCAATACTTGTGCTAGATGGGCGCGTCACAGCCAAGGACTACCGAACCATTCTTGAGGACCATGTGCATCCAATGGTTCAAACATTGTATCCTGAAGGTGGTGCCGTGTATCAGGATGACAATGCACCAATACACACAGCAAGACTGGTGCAAGATTGGTTTGATGAACATGAAAGTGAAGTTGAACATCTACCATGGCCTGCACAGTCACCAGATCTAAATATTATTGAGCCACTTTGGGGTGTTTTGGAGGAGCGAGTCAGGAAACGTTTTCCTCCACCAGTATCAGGTAGTGACCTGGCCACTATCCTGCAAGAAGAATGGCTTAAAATCCCTCTGACCACTGTGCAGGACTTGTATATGTCATTCCCAAGACGAATTGACACTGTATTGGCCGCAAAAGGAGGCCCTACACCATACTAATAAATTATTGTGGTCTAAAACTAGGTGTTTCAGTTTCATTGTCCAACCCCTGTATATATTTTTTTTATTCTTTTTGCACTTATTTACATATTTACCTGTTTCAGACAAGGACATGAATATAACTAGTGTGATTTACAAACCCAAACACAAAGATAAAGACAAAGTTGGAAAACTGATTGCATTCCCCTGTAAAGTTTGCCATTATATATAACAGTATATCAGTAATAAATCCAGGTGTTTTATTCTGGTGAAGCCGGTGGGCTATTAATCATATCACACAGCGTCAAACAAACTACTGTATGGTAGCGAAGATGTTGGACAGTAAATCAAGAGAGGAGAGATATGACAAAGTGATACATTAGAAAAGGTCTTCTTCACACAGTTTATTGATTCAGAAAAATTACTGTTTTTACCTGCCCAGGCTGGAAAGTACACTGCATTAGGTCAGGAAAAGTTTACTCTAAATCAGAAAGGTGATATGTTGCACAATGCAGCAAATACTGAAACAAAATTTACAGGAATAAAAATGTAAACAGCTTTATCACAGCTAAAGAAGAAAAATATTATCACCAATACTCATAGTATAGAAAGTGCAGAGGCAGAAACACTCAACCATGTTGCATAATAGGAAAAGTTGGTGGAAAACACATTGATTTTAGAAGCACTGTTCCGAGTACCTTTTTCTCCTGAATTTCTGAATTTGAAATAATTCCCAATAGTGTAATACACATACTCTGTGAATAGCACTGCATGCACGTTGCTCATTAAACTCCTGAATGCCTGAATATAAGCTGAATGAACAGAAAGATGATGCTGAGATATGAATCTTTGCTGTTTTGATAGAAAGGATTCACTATGTGCTCAAAATGAACTAGAGGCTGGATGTTTTTATTAGAGAGTTAGCAACTCTTATTTGTACAATACAGTGCCTTACAAAAGCAATCATGCCCCTTGAGCCTTTTCACATTATGTCACTTTACAACCACTAAAGTTAATGTTTCATGTAAGGAATGCATAATTGTGAAACGGAAGGGAATAATTCATGGTTTTCAAAATGTTTTACTAAACCTTAACAAAAAATCTGAAATGTATGATGTGTTTTTTTTGTCAGCCCCCGAGTAATACTTTTAAAACTACCTTTTATAGCAACCTATGGTGGTGTGTCTCTACTTTCTGTCTATTAAAGTTTACAAAATAGCTCAAGTTCAGTTAAGTTTGATGGAGAGTGTGGGTGAAGAACACATTTCAAGCCTTGCCAATACTCTCAAACATATTTAGGTGTGTGCTTTGACTGGGCTATTCTAACACATTTAATTTTTCTAAAGCCACACTATTCCATTGTAGCTCTGGCTGTATGTTTAGGGTTGTTGCTCTGCTAGAAGGTGAAACTCAACCGACGTCTCAGGTCTTTTGCAACCTGTAACTGGTGTTCGTCCAGGATTGTCCTATATTTAACTCCATTCATATTTCCATCAACTCTGACCAGCTTACATGTCTTTGCTGCTTACATTTCTACAGTATGCTGTTGACAACACCATGTTTAACAGTGGGATGGTGTGTCCAGTTTAATGTGCAGAGATAATTCTCCACCACATGTAGCTTTTAGCATGGAGGCAAAAAGCTTGATTTCAATTGTCCCTTTTCTATTCTCTTTCTATTTTTGAAAGGTGAATTGAGAAGTGTTCCCTGAGATGTTAAAACTTTCATTGAAATACATTGAAGTGGACTCTTATTTACAGTGACTTATAAATGCTGTTGGTTTCACTAGATTTTATTTGAAGGTATCAAAAGTAAAGGGGACTAAATGCAAATGCACACCACACCTTTCAGATTTTTATGTGTGAAGAAACAAAACCCAGATCCTTGCCTTCTCACTTTAAAATTATGTGGTACTTTGTGTTGTTCTATGACAGAAAATGTGGGAGCAGAAGGCAGGCAGACAGGCAGGAGCATTGCATGCAATGCAGAGTGCAGCTGGATGTTCTGCACCTTAAATAAGCTGCCCAATTCATTATTTTATGCTTGATATATTCTGCCGAATGTGAGAAAGCTCAGGTGTGAAGCAGCAGCACAGTTCAAGTTGACTGTCTGAAAGAGCTCGGAGGTGTCACCTTTTTTGTGGAATTTCAGTCAACTGTTAGAGGTATTATAGCAAATCAGATACAAAGTGGTAAGCCATGTAAAATTATAGAGCGGGGTCAGCAGTTGCTGAGGCACCTAGTGCACAGAGGTCACACATTTTTTGCAGAGTCATTGGCTACAGACTTTATGTGGCCATCAAATTAACTTAATAACAGTACAAAGAGAGATTTGTGGAATTGTTTTTCATGGCAAAGCCGCTGCATCCAAGCCTTACATCTTCAAGTGCGAGGCAAAACATTGAAGGCAATGGTGTAAAGCTCATCACTACTAGACTTTAGAGCACTGGAGAACAGTTCTTTGGAGTCAGGAATTCTACCTCTGACTGGCAATCCAAGTCACGAGTCTCGGTATAAAGGCATGGGTGAGCAACTTCGGAGGGAGAACTTGATGGGCCTCCACAGAGTCCTGACCTCAACCTGATACAACACTTTTGCGGTGAATTAGAGTGGAGACTATGTGTCAGGCCTTATCATCCAACATCAGTGTCTGATTTCATTGTGTTTCTGTAAGAACAGTCAGAAAATCCCATGTTACATTCTAGTGAAAATGGTTGGGCGGCCATGGAGATGGGACCCAATTTGGCAGCAATAAACAAGGCCAGAAATTATATCAGTGGAAGCTTCTTTTTATTTTGTGGCCAAATGTGTTACAAACCAAACAAAACCACCAACAACAAAACATTGGATGACAGACTGCTTAAATACCAATGGGTCTTCAATGTCTGATACCATTGAATATTGATAATACTATGGCAATATTTACATTTAATAAGGAGCAAACAAAAAAATACATTTACAACTAAAAATACTAACTGAAAATACTTGCATTTCATTGCAAAAATTGTTCTTAGATCAATATGTAAAGCATCATCTTGCTAAATCACCCCCTCTTAATTCACTTCCTAATTTGTACCATCCCAGAACCAATACATTGTGTGCAAACCCCCTGGGTAATGATTTTGTCTGCGCACACCTGCTGGTAGACAGAAATTGGCAGAGGTAAGCATTTACCAAAAAGTGTCATAATGTTACGTATGGCTCTGAGCCACATGCAGAATCACGCTCAAGAGAAACGGGTACAAGTTTGAAAAAGGTTTATTTAAGGAGAATGGATCGGTATGGTGTGCAGGAACAACTGTAAGGAAAAACGACAGGTAAGTGGCACAGTAAACGAAACGGGAACTTAAATGTGAAATGTCTCTTAGTAGGAGGGAGTAGGCAATCTGCCAGGAGGAGAGGGATTCGGACTGGAGGAGAAGTGAATATGGGGACAATGGTAAGTCCGATGATTTCTTAGTTACTTGGGTTAGAGCTTGGAGTGCAGGCGAAGCGTCAGCGGAGAGGTGGAGGGTGGACAGATTAGGTTGAATGGTCTCTGGAGAATCCGGGTCCGGAAGCAGCCAGCCGGGAAAGTTCCAGAGTTCGGCGTCGGGTAGGTGTGTGTGGAAAATCCTTCCTGGGGAGGTCCTAGGAGCAAGGCTAATGCGAAACGAAGCCACCGGGGCCAGCCTGGGCAACCTCCAGGTAGTCGCCGGTTCAGTTCACTAAGTAGAACAAAGAACAAGTTAAACGTTGTCGAAGGCAAAGTATACATAAACTTAATTAATACGAGGCTGGCTGAGTAGCTACCACAGAGGCTAATACTTGGGCGAGGAGATGCTGGCTGCTTCCTGCTTAAGTACTCCAGGACTCAATCACCGAGATGGAAAACACCTGTCTCCACCACTGCTGAGCACTAGCGCCTACTAGGAGTCAAAGAACACAGACAAAAACATACAACAGAAACTCCAGCCCCGACAAAAAAATAAACTTAACGCTATTGTCTGTTCACCTTTTTCAGAGGGAATGCCAAGATAAGGCCCTCCAACTCAGTGAAGGACACGCACAGACACACACACACACACACACAATAAGCAAACAATTGAAAAACCAGTTGCTGCATTATTTAACTGTGCTATACATATGTGATTTTACTAACGTAAACAATTAAGGATCCGCAATACAAATGTCACAGTGGCTCATTGTTAAATCCCATAAAACATTCTAAACCTTGTGGAAATACTTCCCAGAGAACTTTTACGTCTTTTACCTCTTACTTTTTACTGAAAACCTTTCTTCATCTCTGTTAACTCTGCCCACACAATTTTATATTTCTGTGGGTGATTACTGGTTACGTTAATAGTTTTTTAAACGTTTTTTTCAACTATGATAATAAGTATGGAAATGCACTACATTCTCCAGATTTTATTTCTTCAGAAGTTTGAAGTGTAGAACCTGAAGGCAGCTCCCTCATGCTCTATTTTTCATGGAGCTAACATTATGGTCATACCTTGCCTCAGGTTTGAAGTTGCTGTCATCATTAATTCTAGGTACAGCATTGTGTTGCTATGAGTCACTGGAAGCATACACACCTCTGTCTTAATACAGTGGTCTACATCTCGTATTACCAGCCCCAGCTACACATAAAGGGAAGACTGTGTATTACAAACAGCTAAACCACCTACAGTCTCAGAAAGAGGGTGAGAAAACCTGAACTGCTTTAGATTTTTTGCAGAGTGGTGCCAAGCAGCTCATTTTATTCATTCTGAACAACAGTGTCAGGGAACAATGAAACAAAGAGGGAAAAAAAGAGGGATATGCTGATGCAGTACATCCAGCCCAAGAGATGAGAAGATGCACACTAATGAGTTCACAAAACCTAGACAAGATGAGATTAGTAATATTCTTGGGAAACAAAATATCCCCAGCTTTGTAGTTTTCACTAAAAGGGTAAAAATCATAAACTGTGTTTTTAGGAATCTGTTATTGCTTTAGAACATTTCCACCCAGGTTTGACTAGTAGATATACTGGTCCTTCTCAAAATATTAGCATATTGTGATAAAGTTCATTATTTTCCATAATGTCATGATGAAAATTTAACATTCATATATTTTAGATTCATTGCACACTAACTGAAATATTTCAGGTCTTTTATTGTCTTAATACGGATGATTTTGGCATACAGCTCATGAAAACCCAAAATTCCTATCTCACAAAATTAGCATATTTCATCCGACCAATAAAATAAAAGTGTTTTTAATACAAAAAACGTCAACCTTCAAATAATCATGTACAGTTATGCACTCAATACTTAGTCGGGAATCATTTTGCAGAAATGACTGCTTCAATGCGGCGTGGCATGGAGGCAATCAGCCTGTGGCACTGCTGAGGTCTTATGGAGGCCCAGGGTGCTTCGATAGCGGCCTTTAGCTCATCCAGAGTGTTGGGTCTTGAGTCTCTCAACGTTCTCTTCACAATATCCCACAGATTCTCTATGGGGTTCAGGTCAGGAGAGTTGGCAGGCCAATTGAGCACAGTGATACCATGGTCCGTAAACCATTTACCAGTGGTTTTGGCACTGTGAGCAGGTGCCAGGTCGTGCTGAAAAATGAAATCTTCATGTCCATAAAGCTTTTCAGCAGATGGAAGCATGAAGTGCTCCAAAATCTCCTGATAGCTAGCTGCATTGACCCTGCCCTTGATAAAACACAGTGGACCAACACCAGCAGCTGACACGGCACCCCAGACCATCACTGACTGTGGGTACTTGACACTGGACTTCTGGCATTTTGGCATTTCCTTCTCCCCAGTCTTCCTCCAGACTCTGGCACCTTGATTTCCGAATGACATACAGAATTTGCTTTCATCCGAAAAAAGTACTTTGGACCACTGAGCAACAGTCCAGTGCTGCTTCTCTGTAGCCCGGGTCAGGTGCTTCTGCCGCTGTTTCTGGTTCAAAAATGGCTTAACCTGGGGAATGCGGCACCTGTAGCCCATTTCCTGCACACGCCTGTGCTCGGTGGCTCTGGATGTTTCTACTCCAGACTCAGTCCACTGCTTCCGCAGGTCCCCCAAGGTCTGGAATCGGCCCTTCTCCACAATCTTCCTCAGGGTCCGGTCACCTCTTCTCGTTGTGCAGCGTTTTCTGCCACACTTTTTCCTTCCCACAGACTTCCCACTGAGGTGCCTTGATACAGCACTCTGGGAACAGCCTATTCGTTCAGAAATTTCTTTCTGTGTCTTACCCTCTTGCTTGAGGGTGTCAATAGTGGCCTTCTGGACAGCAGTTAGGTCAGCAGTCTTACCCTTGATTGGGGTTTTGAGGGATGAACCAGGCTGGGAGTTTTAAAGGCCTCAGGAATGTTTTGCAGGTGTTTAGAGTTAACTCGTTGATTCAGATGATTAGGTTCATAGCTCGTTTAGAGACCCTTTTAATGATATGCTAATTTTGTGAGATAGGAATTTTGGGTTTTCATGAGCTGTATGCCAAAATCATCCGTATTAAGACAATAAAAGACCTGAAATATTTAAGTTAGTGTGCAATGAATCTAAAATATATGAATGTAAAATTTTCATCATGACATTATGGAAAATAATGAACTTTATCACAATATGCTAATATTTTGAGAAGGACCTGTATGGTGGTTCTTGTTGATGATCCCAATGCCAATAAAACACAAATACAGTAACAGTTTCATAAATGTTAATCTTTGTTTTAAAAATACACTGTTCAATGTAGAATTATCCGGCTCAAGTTCATGTATTATTTGATTTTAAACTAGAGAGGATCAAATCAGTTAAGATCTTAAAATGGTGAAATAGCCCTTTAATTTAGCAATAATAGAAACCTCAGAAGGAAATCATATTAGCAGCATTAACAGCTAACAACCAATCATGGATTTGTCACAGCTCCTAATTGTTTCTTGTCTGTCATAATTATGTTCTTTGCTTTCTTCTATCAGGTACCAAAACAGCTGCCGCACAAACAATTTTAAATGCTTTTGTAACCTAGTGTTTTTGCCCAGTCTGACAACATGTTTTCAATTGCTGAATCTGTCAACACAAAAGGGCAACAACTCAAGAACTAATTCCACAGCAACTGGAAATGCTACAAGAGTGAAATTGTACTATAATAGGAAATATTCTGGAGTTTTTGCATTGATTTATCCATTGCTCAGGGTTGAGGCTTGGGGGAGAGGTTGCAGGTGCTCTATCTCTGATTCTATCTCAGGCCATCTATGCTTCACTTAAACTGGTTTTATGACATTTATTTAAAGAAATTACAATATTCAGTCAAAAAAAAAAACAAAGATTTGTAAAAAGCACAGCATTTGTCTTTATTACATATGCTTGGCAAATTTGACAGCAAACAGTGACAGTGACTAGACACAATGAATATCAGACACTTGCAGATTAATAATTGTTTTTGGTTTGTTATTTTGATTTTGTTGTTTGTTTTGTTAAATGCAATTCATACACTCAAGCTAGATTTTCACCTCTTCTTCTTTAGTTCATGCCCATAAGTACCTGTCTTTTATGTGCTCACTGCTAAAGTTAGCTATAATAACCATAATATTAGCTACAAATGTTTATAGGCCAAAGAGCTACACTATATAGAACATTATTGTTGTTGTGCAGTTTATGGAAAGCAAATCTATTACCCTTATATATGGTGTCATTATATTTTGTTGTTTTGATTTCATAGTTTATGATGGCAAAAGCTTCTGACTTTACATTCTCAGTGGTTATAAGTGGTAACAAGCTATTGACCTATGCTAGGAGAAAACCATGTACTATATTATAATGATAATTTTATTATAATAAGTTTAAAACAGTTGAGCTTCAAAGCAAATAAGGCATTAGGTCTGGGCATTGACTGGGCATTCTGTAAAGTTATATTAAACAGACCTCACCAACAGTTCTGTCTAACATTTTCAAGCATACACAATAATTTATTCAGTCATTTGGTGAACCTCAAACACACTTTATTTGTATGCATGACATACACGGGTTGGACAATGAAACTGAAACACCTGGTTTTAGACCACAATAATTTATTAGTATGGTGTAGGGCCTTCTTTTGCGGCCAATAGTGTAAATTCGTCTTGGGAATGACATATACAAGTCCTGCACAGTGGTCAGAGGGATTTTAAGCCATTCTTCTTGCAGGATAGTGGCCAGGTCACTATGTGATACTGCTGGAGGAAAACGTTTCCTGACTCGTTCCTCCAAAACATCCCAAAGTGGCTCAATAATATTTAAATCTGGTGACTGTGCAGGCCATGGGAGATGTTCAACTTCACTTTCATGTTCATCAAACCAATCTTTCACCAGTCTTGCTGTGTGTATTGGTGCACCGCCTTCAGGATACAATGTTTGAGACATTGGATGCACATGGTCCTAAAGAATGGTTTGGTAGTCCTTGGCAGTGACGCGCCCATCTAGCACAAGTATTGGGCAAAGGGAATGCCATTATATGGCAGCCCAAACCATCACTGATCCACCCCCATGCTTCACTATGGGCATGCAACAGTCTGGGTGGTATGCTTCTTTGGGGCTTCTCCACATCGTAACTCTCCTGGATGTGGGGAAAACAGTAAAGGTGGACTCATCAGAGAACAATACATGTTTCACATTGTCCACAGCCCAGGATTTGCGGTCCTTGCACCATTGAAACCGACGTTTGGCATTGGCATGAGTGACCAAAGGTTTGGCTATAGCAGCCTGGCCGTGTATATTGACCCTGTGGAGCTCCCGACGGACAGTTCTGGTGGAAACAGGAGAGTTGAGGTGCACATTTAATTCTGCCGTGATTTGGGCAGCCGTGGTTTTATGTTTTTTGGATGCAATCTGGGTTAGCACCCGAACATCCCTTTCAGACAGCTTCCTCTTGCGTCCACAGTTAATCCTGTTGGATGTGGTTCATCCTTCTTGGTGGTATGCTGACATTACCCTGGATATCGTGGCTCTTGATACGTCACAAAGACTTGCTGTCTTGGTCACAGATGCGCCAGCAAGACGTGCACCAACAATTTCTCCTCTTTTGAACTCTGGTATGTCACCCATAATGTTGTGCGCATTTCAATATTTTGAGCAAAACTGTGCTCTTACTCTGCTAATTGAACCTTCACACTCTGCTCTTACTGGTGCAATGTGCAATCAATGAAGACTGGCTACCAGGCTGGTCCAACTTAGCCATGAAACCTCCCACACTAAAATGACAGGTGTTTCAGTTTCATTGTCCAACCCCTGTATATTTATTGATTATTTTATGTTTTTGGCACTAATCTGTTTTAGTAAAAGCTCTGTTGCCTTCCTTCATTGCAGAGATGAACTGGATCAGTTAGAAAAAAATCCTTCAGTCCAAATTTATTCAGCAGCAAGGCATTCAACCCAAATCACAAATGTTGTCCTTGGCACAGATTTTCTGTTCTGCAAAAATTTGCAGGGGATAAATGTGTCATGTACATGCCATAATCAGTTACTCTCACGCATACCAGTGATTAATTATTGTTACAGAAACAATGAGCAAAACAAAGACGATGATCTGTGTGGTAGTCAGAGAGTGAGGTAAAGATTACAAAATGCTGCTTGTAGAAAATTTATGAAAACTGTAAGCTTCCTGTAAAACTGTATATATTTATGTTTATGCATTGCTTGTTCCTCTATACTGAGGGCTCCAGTTTGTCTTTCTTTTATCCTTAACCGTGTATTTGCTGAGTTCTGATAGCAATCTGAATGAAGCTGATGGTTGTCTTTTTGCTAATCAAATGCATGTGCCCCACCCCCCACCCCACCTCCACCTCCACCAGGGTGATTAGAAACCTTGGCAACAAAGCAATTTGGCACACCACAACCTTCACAATTAACAGTATGTTGAGTCCCACTGACAGGACTCCTTGGTGTATTCTTTACATTTTCACATGATGGGTGCTCAGGAAAATTTTTATTAATTTAGTTTATTGGAATGTGGCCAGCATTGCTGTATTTTTAAAAATGTAAACCTATGTACATGGAAAAGTTTGCCTCCTTACACATTTCTATTGTTTCGCTTTTTTCTGTTACACTTAAATGCTTCAGATCATCTAACATATTTTACTATCAGACAAAGATAAATACAGCAAATACAAATTATGATTTTAGTTTATTAAGCTGCTCAAAGCAAGCTGATCCCAATGTGAAAAGTAATTGTCCACTAAACCTTAAATGGCCTTGAACTGCAGCTTTTTAATTGCACTTAAGATTTTGATGAGGCCACTCCAAAACACCAATGTATTGCTGTGTACCCCAAGAATGCTTGAGCTTAAAGTCACAAACTTTCTTTCTTCTTCAAGATTTTCTGATGGAGAGCAGAATCCATTGTTCCATCAGTTTTAACAAGCCACCCGGGTCCTGAAGCAGCAAAGTGGCCTTAGATCATCCCACTACCACTACCATGTTTCACTGTATGTATGACGCTCTTTTTCTGAAACACTGAGTTAGCTTTAGGCCACCTTCCAAAAGGTTTCACTTGGATTGCCAGTCTACAAAATATATTTTTTAAAGATTTTGTGGGTTTTCAATATGTTCTTTGGCAAATGTGAGATGGGCCTTTTTGTTCTTTTGGATGTTGATCTGACTTCTTTTGTGACCTTCTGGGTGAGTTATTGATGAGCTCTTGAAGTAATTTTGGTAGGCCCACCATTCCTGGGAAGGTTCATCACTGTTCCAGGTTTTCTCTATTTGTGGATAATGACTCTCACTTTGGTTTGCTAGAGTCCCACAACCTCAGATATGACTTTGGAACTCTTTCCATACTGATGGAAGTCAGTGACTTTGTTTGTCATCTGTTGTCAGGCAGGTTCCCTTCAAGCGGTTTCTTAATTCTACTGGTTTAATAGTAATCATGCCTGGTTGTGCCTAGTTAAATATAACTCAGTTTTCCATATAGGTGCAGGTTGGTTTGGACAGCTGTTTTCCCTTAATAAATGAAATCATCAATTGAAATCTGCCTCTTGTATTTACTCAGGTGATTTTTACTTTAGAATTAACATTTGTCTGACCGTCTGAAACAATAAGGTGCAAGAAAAAAGTGAAAACTGATAGAATATGCAAGGGGCAATTACTCTTTCATGGCAATAGATGCTTGAAACTGCTGAATAGGTTCACTTTAGGTCAGGTTGCCTTTAATGACGGCACAGTTTCTGACATTTCCTGTCAGTTGAGTGAATTTCAAAGCAGTTTTAATATTACAGCAAAGCACTAGTAATTGTTGTATTTATTGCAATCAAACTTGTATGCAAAAAACAGACAAAGATATGTTTGAGTTATTTCATTACTGAAAACATCTGTATTCAGGCAACCTTTACATTGTCTATTTTAGACTGATTTGGATACAGTTTTAGAGCTTCCAGCTCTTATGGAGTTTTAAGTGCCTGGAAGAACATAGCAGCTCCTGAAACTGTGGAGCAAAATTGGGGCCATAAAGTTTGTTCAAATGAAAAAAATTTGAAGCTGAAAAATAAGTTTGTTCAAACAAAAAAAAATGTGAACCTGAAAAATTATTTTGAACATCCCCCAAAAAAATTTGAAAACTGGAAAAAAAAAGTTTTACAACTGAAAAAAAAAACAGATGTGAAATTTACAGTGGCCGGGGGGTGCAAACCAACATTACAAAATCTAAAACACTTTTACAAACCTAAAGACAAATTAACATTTCAAAAAACAATTTAACAAGATGCGAAACAATTTTACAAGTACTGAAACAAATTTACATTTCATAAAACAAATTTACATTTCAGAAAACAAATTTACATTTCAGAAAACAATTTAACAAGATGCGAAACAAATTTACATTTCAGAAAACAAATTTACATTTCAGAAAACAAATTTACATTTCAGAAAACAATTTAACAAGATGCGAAACAAATTTACATTTCAGAAAACAAATTTACATTTCAGAAAACAAATTAACATTTCAGAAAACAAATTTACATTTCAGAAAACAATTTAACAAGATGCAAAACACTTTTACAAGTACTGAAACAAATTTACATTTGACAAAATCAATCGGAAAGGGAATGTACCAACGGCGAGGCTGACCCAGAAGTCAGCCTCAGGGCTGCATCCTTCGAAGGCCATATTTGTTGGCCGATTACGTTACAGCGCGGCGATGAAGGCTGTCCCAATTCATGAATCATTCCGAGACTCCCTCAAATGCGGCCGACAAATGTGTCTTTCTTTTGCCCGATTTGAAAGATGGGTCGTGAGTATCCTTCGCGGCCCATCATTTCCCATGATTCATTGCGGGTCGAAACGGATTGGTCAAGCAGGGGAAGCCATGGCGGACCATAGCGGCAAAAGCTGTGAGTAAATTGTGGAAAATTACACTTTCTGTGACACAAATTAACTTCTACAATGTTTTCAGTGCGGGAATATAACTATGTAGTTGTGAAATATCTGCTTGATTTATCTAGACATCGCTTGATTTCAAACGTGCTCCGACGTGTTCGGAGTTTTCCGTTCCCGGCGTAGTAACTGGCTCACCTCGCCAGCCTTCCTGGCGGTGAGGTGATCTAGCCCGGTAGAGATCTGACCGGACTATCGGCACTAAGCTCCCGCTGGCAGTCATCACAGTGAACGTTTAACACAAGTGATTTCTAACAGTTTATGTTATTATTTTAATTGTTACTGAAAATCGATTTAACATTTCAGGTGATATTAAGATTAACCAGAATAAATGGACAGTTTTATGTAATCCAATTGTATTGCTGGACAGTGTGATTGAGAATAAAAAAGCTTTTCAATATTAATTTTTTATGAAGAAATGTGCTATATGTTTTAAAGGTTTATTTATAATTCAACTAGCATTATAATTTCTGATTCCAGGTAAACCCGACGAGGAATACACCTCCAAATGTAAGTGAATCTCAGTAAAGAAGTTAAAAGTTTGAAAGAGCTTGTTTTAGACATTTGCATAGAAATATTTTAATATTTTCTTCAAATCAAGACAAATGTAAAATTAAAAAAGGCTTTATTTTTGCTCTAATATTAAGCAAGATGTTTTTTTTTGGTATTTTCATATTTTTTTTTAGGTACAAAGGAGCAGACGGGCCAGTTTATGAAGCTCAGGAGTGAGAACCACCACCTTTTTACTGGAGCTAAAAACTCAGCCACCGTGGCTTGGAGGTACAATAACAACATTCTTTGCAGTCAGTTTCTGTCCAGTTTCAATAACTCCTATCTTTCTAACTTTCATAAATATCCATCCAGTGATTAACATACTTCTTTCAGTTTAGGACAATTCTGGAGAAGATGGACCAACAGGGGAAGGTCACCGCCTTTGCAGGACAAAACAATGTGGGACAATTTGAAAAAAAAAAAAGAATATAAAGTATGTTCAGAAGTTCTCATGTCACACACAAATAAAAAAATATTTCTAAAAGTCTTGTTGGTTTCTCTGTTTAGTCCATTTTTTTTTCCATCTAACTTTAGGATTGTAAGTATCCAGGGTCAGGAGAGGGAGTCAGTGAAAAGCCCACTGCTGCTACTTGGCCCTGGTTTGTCCTGATGGATGAGGTGTTGGGACAGAGGTCTTCCACAACACCTCCTAATTGCCTCCATCCCTGAGGACACTCCAGGGCCAAGCGGAGCGGTGGTCAACCTTTGGTTGAGCTGGTGAGAATTAAATGGCTTGTTTATTTGCCTTATTTCATGGTTCACCTCTTAGTAAGTGATGCCTAGAACAGCATGAGCATCTTTGACTTGTTCTTAGATTAATTTCTTTCTTCTAGTTTAAAGTTTCATTATAGTTGCACTGACTCCCATAATTACCGAACGTGTCTTTTCATGGGAATACTTGCGTTCTATGTCTTTAGCTCATTAGAAGGAAGACAGTGAGCCAGCAGGAAGGGGTCAGAAAAGAAAGAGGGACAGAGATGAGGAGATGATGGAGTTGATCAAGGAGGACATGAGGGTACAGAGAATGGACAGACTGTTTTCCAAAGAATGGCACCAAAATAAGATGCTACATAAGAAATATTAAGTTTTGTTCAGATTGTTTCTTAAAGTTTTAAGGTGTTCTAATAAATTTCAAAATTGTTTTTGTCACTAATGTTATTTACATTTGATCTAACAATACATCAACTTCATTTAAAGTTATAAACAGAATTTATTATGAAAAATACAAACAGCATTTTAAACAGAATGGGGGAAGAAAACATTCAAACAGATCAAGATTACAAGACAAAAGGCATAAAATAAAACTATGTACAAGTATTTACAACGGCGACAGCAGGATCAACCTGAGTGACCGGTTCCTGGAAAAACCTCTTCAACAGAACAAAGAGGCAGATGTCTTTCTGAACAGAAAGTTTCTGGAGGTGTGGCTAAATCTTTCACAAGGTCAGAGACTTGGATGGGATGCTGCAACTGAGACCTGTGGTTTGTCTTTCTGGATGGTGAGCGAAGCATCACACAGGTGGTCTGCAGATGTTTGTGATGCCTCTTTCCGCTGTCCACGGTATCGTCCATCAAGTGGGTTTAAAGGGCTGGCTGAATTGACGGCTGCCACATCACTAAGATGTAATCGGAAAAATGCAGAATTAGAAGATGGTGCTCACAAAATATTACAATTAGTTATACCCCTCAAACATTTACCACATCTATAATATTATACTTGGCTGACACAGTAGTCATATTCTGGTGGTACCTCCTCCAGGGCGGACACCTCAGCTGAAAGCTGGTCCCGCCAGAGAGCAACGCTGACTGCCTCAGTCCAAACCTCACTCTCGTCCTCTTCTACAGCCTCCTTTGGGTCATCCTCTGGGGCCATGACATCCCCAGCACCAAGGCAGATGTTGTGGAGGATGGCGCATGCTGTTATGACCTGAAAACAATTTAAAAGAGGGTGCATATATGTGTATGTGTATATATTATGTATTAGGGATGGGAAATCGCCCTATTTTCTAATTGTAAGATCGAGGTCACTGGCTATCGCCGATAGACGATCCAATCGGCTGATGGGGCGGGCGCAATTATGTCATCAAAAAAAAAAATCTTGGTGCCGAAAACATGGCGGAGTCAGACAGCAATTTGGTGCCCAAAAAGAATGCTAAGTCGGTTATTTGGGCATATTTTAGGTTCTATCCAAATGCTAACGGTGAGCCTCAAGACCTAACACAGCCTATTTGCACATTATGCAAATTATGTGTGCCTGCGAAGGATAGGCAAACCACAAATTTATTCGCGCACATTCGAGTCCATCACCCCGCCGAGGCCGCAAAACTGCCTCCAACCAGCAGCGCTGCAGGTGCTTCTGGGGGACAGCCACGGGGGCAGCCCACAATATCAGCAGCTTTTGCTAAATCAACTAAATGCAGGCCAAGCAGCGAAAGATGGACCAAGTGTACAACAGCTGTTGCAAGAGTTCTGGCGAAGGAGTGCGTCCCATTTCAGGCGGTTGAAAGAGAAAGTTTCAAAAAAATGTTGACTACACTGGATGCGCAGTATGAACCGCCTGGGAGGAAATATTTCTCGGAGACTGCTGTGCCAAAACTGTATGAACAGCTGAGAGGGGAAATAGTTAATGAATTAAAAGAGGCCAACTTCATTGCTTTGACTACGGATATGTGGTCAAGCATTAACATGTCTTCTTATATGTCCATAACTGCGCACTATGTCTCAAAAGACTGGACATTAAAATCCAAATGTCTCGAGACAGCTTTTACCCCAGAGAGTCACACCGCGGCGGTGCTAGCTGAAGCACTCCATGATGGGTTGCAAGCATGGGGAATAGGAGAAGAGAAAGTCGTCTGCATTACAAGCGACAACGGAGCCAACATCGTTGCAGCTGTTCGTGATCTTAAGTGGCCGTGGATCAGTTGTTTCGGGCATAATTTGAACTTAGCCGTCAACAATGCCTTGAATAAAGAAAAAAACAAAACGGACCGGGCTTTCGGAGTGTGTCGCCAAATAAATGGAGCCTTTTCACACAGTTGGCAAAGGCGACAGCAACTCAGGAAAGAGCAAGAGCAACAGGGGATAAAGAAACCGCTTTCTTTAATAACTGTAAGTATTAACATATTACGGAAGAGTATTAGGGCCACTAAAAAAATAAAATAAAATTCTGACTTTAATCTCAGAATTCTGACTTTAATGTCAGAATTCTGACTTTAATCTCAGAATTCTGACTTTTTTCTCAGAATTCTGACTTTAATCTCAGAATTCTGACTTTAATCTCAGAATTTTGACTTTAATGCAGGTGAGCACCTGGAAGCATCTGGGTGCAACCAGCTTCATCGCCTGAGATGTGAGTCGTGCAGGGGAACGTCCAGCAATCTTGGGGAACATGTCAGATTTAAGTGACTTTTTACGTGGCCGAGGGCTTCCTGAAGATGCCATTTCATTATTGGAAGAGCAGAAGGTGAGTAAAACAACAGAGTTAGTTTAGTGTCCAAAACGGAACGAGCTGTTAGCATGTTTGTTAGCTTACATCGTTAGGAGGAATAAACGTGTTCCACAATGTTACATCACACGCATTGAATATAGGGTTATTAGCTGCTGATTGCTGGAATTATCCTAAAAGTGTTGGTTGTGTTTTATTTGATTGTTCTTTGTGTTGAATGTTTTCCAAGGAAATTAACCAGTAGTTGAATTATAGACGCTAACCACCTGCCAACATGAAAAATGTATTTGATGCGTTCAATTGAGTAACTTTTCGTACAGCAGAGGAGAGAAACTTGAATGAAATTGAAGGTGAAATACATGTTTATATATATTAATCAGGAAAATGGATGGCTTGCATAAACAGCTGCCGATCCCCGATTGTTGTTCTGATTGTGGTTGACTAAAGATCCTCTCAAACCATTCGCTAGCACCAACTAATGTTGTGCAAATAACTATATACAGGCTATGTTAGTGGTACAATGTCGGAAAAATATACAAACTTGTTAAAATGTCAGAATCAAAAAATAATTTTCCTGCTCTGTGTTTTATGTGCCAGCTCAAGACTTAAATTACATTTTATACTCTGAGCTACCCTCATTGTTGTCAGTGCAGTTATCGCCAAGGTGCGGAAATGGTGGGCTACAGTTCACTAAATCAAACTTAATACACTCATTAATGTTTCTTATAAAACAGTAAAACTAAAATTGCTGGTTGGGGAGCACAGCCGCCTTGAACTTTGACCACAGGGTGATGTTGTTCGCACAACCAATGGAAATGCAAAATTATGTGATGGATGGATGGATGGATGATCCAATTGCTGTTCCAAATAATGATATACAATGTTTCATTGTGTGTTCTCTGTGTAATACCCTTTATTAGACTGTATATTAATGAATCGGTGTTATTGTACCGACATGATAATCAATCCAATCCTTTCATTTTAAAATAAAGTAGAGGATGGTCCATTTACTGAAAGGCTATGCTTTAGCTCCTTCTTTCACCATTGTATGTCTCCCTAAAACAGTATATAGCTTTTATGCTATTTAAAGTCAGTATTTTCCTATTGGCATAAGGGTGATCTTAACACTGATTTGCAGGGAAGACTTTGAAAAAAAGTAATTGTGTTTTCTGTCTGTTTTTGTGCAGATTGATTGGGATGTCATAGCGCTGATGGATGACGCAACTCTGGCAAATTACATCCCTTCCTATGGAGACCGAATTGCCCTCTTCAATTTCTGCAAAAGCAAACAACCACTCTCAAAAAGAAAACAGGGTCTTCCGCAGAAGCTTCGTGAGAAAATGAAAACCAAAAAGGAAAGTCCAAAGGAAAACACCTCTCAAGAAAGAACAAGACAGACAAAGAAGCAAAAAGCAACACGAAATATTGAGATAGGATGGATACATACTGATGGAAAAATAACCAAACAGGTGAGAGCGAAACAGGGAGGTGGGACTAGAAAAATTCAAATGGCCACCGATTCTGAATTAAAAGATATTCTTCATGAAGGAAAGAAACTTTCTTTTCCTGATGGCATGTCTCCTAAGGGTCCTGAGACAGATTTTGAGTTTGAGGTTTGGGACTTTAAACAGAACCACCTTACTGATGACACCTGCCTGACGATTGGCAATATGTATGAAGCAGCGAGGCTGACAATGTTACGCTTCTACATTGCAACAAAGCCAAAAGTTCCTGAAGAAGATGACAGCGAGACATCTGAAGTCATATTTGTCTTGGAAAGCAGTAGCAGTGAAATTAATCCATTGCAAACGTGGGAAGTCAGGAGTTCTTCTGTTGATGCCCACCCTGGTTTAGAACCTTCAGATGATTCAGAAATTACTTTTGGTCCCATTCTTAATGCTGAGGAAGATACAGAAGACACATTAATCTATGAGGGTTTTCTTGTACCCCTCAGTCCAGCTAATCCAGATGATGCAATAACAATCACTGTACATCATACTAACACTTTACATGACATTATTACTGCTTTCTCTGATTCAGATATTATGAGAAAAACACTGAATGTGAAGCGCATACTTCCAGACAACACAGAAGAAGCAGGC
Source organism: Girardinichthys multiradiatus (assembly GCF_021462225.1). NCBI lineage: Eukaryota > Metazoa > Chordata > Actinopteri > Cyprinodontiformes > Goodeidae > Girardinichthys > Girardinichthys multiradiatus. Next base: position 21,263,546 of record NC_061795.1, on the reverse strand, counting down.
AGTGGCTCAGGGATACTAAGAGATGTTCTCGCCTGCTTCTGGAATGAATTCTATGAGCGATGCACCCTCGGTACAACAGTTAAGGTGCCCTTCATTCGCCATGATTTTCCTGCTGAAAAATGGAAGGCAGTTGGACGAATACTTTTGAAAGGTTACCAAGACTGTCAGTATTTTCCAAATAAACTTGCAATCCCTTTTCTTGAACAAGTGCTTTTCAGTAGCGTTTACAGCGATCTTAAAGCACATTTTCTACAGTTTGTCAGCAGCCAAGAATGTGAGGTTTTGAGCGAAGCAGTCAAGAATTTTTCTGCTGTTGACCAAGATGATCTTGTGGAGGTTCTTGACAGTTATGGCTGTAGAAAAAGAATAACTGCCGAGTCTCTTCCTACAATCCTTGATGAAATAGCACACAAAGAGCTTGTCCAAAAACCAATGTTCGTCATTGACTGCTGGAGAGAGATCATCTATCCACATATTTCCCTCAGTCCAGAGGCAATGATCAAGTTGTTCTCAGACCTGCAACCAACATCAAAAAAAGTCTGCCAACTGCTGAAATTTGTTGAGGATTTGTCTCCAAAGCAAAAAGATGTGGGAAATCATCTCAAAAGATTCATCAGAGAGCTGGATGACATTAAACTTCAGAAATTTATGCGATTCTGCACTGGATCTGATCTTATAGTAACAAACAGTATTTTTGTGGAATTTCAAGATATGACGGCATTCACAAGAAGACCAGTGGGTCACACATGTGGAAGTATTCTGCAAATAGCTGACAACTATGAAAATTTCCCAGACTTCCGTTCTGAATTTAATGCCGTTCTTGAAAGTAATGTCTGGGTAATGGACATTGTTTAGACAGCTACTGCAATCCACTACATTTGAATGGTTCATGCAGACTAGAGCAGAGCTGCAAAGAGACATAAAGAATATGTATTTTGAACTTATGAAAATTACGCTTGTTTAAAACAAATTGTAATTGTCCATTTATGTCAGAAGACCAGTTTTGACTGCAATTATTCCAGTTTCTTTTATCATTCCTAGTTTCACACGATACAATGAAGTGGTAAAAAAAAAAAAATGAGTACACTGTTTATTACTATATCCAGAGCTGTCTTCACCAGATCTGAGTTCTCCTGCTGCATGAAAGAAACCTGTAGCAGCAACAGGAAAAATTATTTCAAGAGATCTAAAGAAAATGTAATGAAGCTTCTTTTTTAAGCTTCTTTAGTGCCTCATGTTTTGTAGCAGTTTAGCTAAATCAAATACTCTTGTAAGTAAGGAGTCAGACTTAATTAATCCAGATATTTTATTATTGGGTCTGGATAAAACTCAAACATTGTTACATTGTAAATGTTATCTGTACAATTTTACATATTTGAATTAGTCATGTCTGACAGTATGTTTCTTTACAGTTTATGCAATTGTTAGCTAAGTTAAGCTGAGGTTTCAATTTTTAGTATTTGCTGTTAAAGTACAATTGAAAGTTACAGAAAATATATTTATATATTTTCCAGTATTTTCTAAATGTCATATTGATTCTAAGCATGTGTGTTTCTCATACACCAATAATCCACTGCATAATGGATTCAGTCTGTTTTGAAGAAATGTACTGGTTTCTAATGTTATAAATAGAAAGTATACAATGCAGTGCAGTGCTCGGTGAACAGAAGATATCCAATTTTTGTTTCTGCATTTCCTCAACAATTAGCACTTGTTTTATCTCTACACCCTAGATGACTTGTTATTTTTGATACCACAAGAGCAATAGTGTTAATGTTTTACACTGTCACTGATGTATAACACAGGGTTGTATTAGATCTAGTTTCTGTTTTTAAAGGTTGGCTCATTCTAATGGCCATGTTGTTGGGATTAGCAAGAAAATGTTTCTTGTAAAATTTTGCTAATAAATGTTACTTTAAAATAAAATTCTATCATGGTTTTTAATATGTTGATCTAGCTCCTTATCCATTTGAACAGGCGTCAAATCTATCCCCTTACCTCCAGCTTTTAATATGTGTTAACTGTAAATGAAAGAAAAATTTAACATGTGGCTTGACTTTCATCGACCAAATTAAAGACTGTGATCAGCTAATTTAATTGAGAAATATTTAACTTTACAGGATAATGAATAACCCTAAGGTAAATCATGTATTGTGAGAAAATGAAGAGAATGGAATCAGAATTCAAAAGAACTCAGTAACAGTGCTGAATGCCATTTATTTGTCTTTAACATGTCATTAGAAAAAGTTAGATACACATTTGATAATTGCAAATGGTTTCAGACTTAATGGGACAATAACTTGGAACTTCTTTTGGGCACTGTTTTGTCACATAGGTGCAGGGATGCCCTGAAGAGGCTTGATAACAAGCTATTCATTTTATTCAGGTATGATGGAGAAGGGATCCACCTAAAAGATGAAGGACAGTAGCTCTCGAGGGCTGAACTTGCCCCTCCTCCCCGAGTTAATGCATGGGTAATTTGCTGATACACACAAGGCTTACAAATATCGATCTGGATTGCCAGTCATGAATAGTAAGAAAAAAAGTTGGCAACAGAATGCAACGGATAGCTAGTGAGTTTATACTTCACAAATGCCTGGCAACAAAACAGTGATGTTTATATTTAATGGAAGGCAGGTTTACAAATTTTATAATATCCTTTTTGCTGTACTCGTACTGCCATTTAATTCACATTTCACACACACATTGTCATTGGATTTTATTTAACAATACAGAATTGTGTTAGAAGAAAAAATACATTTGTTTATGCAGCTGAAAGCATAGCTAGTTAGAAGAATTTGTTACATAACTGATGATCACATCACACTATCTATATTTGACAAGAAATGAGCATTGCTACTTCTAATGACTGAGTGTAAAAGTAAAAAAAAAACTATATATTGGGACAAGATGTCAACCAAACATTTTTTTACTTTGATCAGTAAAATGGTAGCTGAAAGACTAAACTCATATCAAAACACTGCATTTACATTATACCAGTAATAACCATTAATATTCTGACAGAATGACGTAAAAAATGACATGTTTGCTTGCCCCCAAAATGTCTTTCATTTGATACAAAGCAAGAATACCTGCATATAGGGTACCTGTAAGACATGACAACTACTCACATAATCAAGATAAACAGAAACACTGTTTTTTCTCTTTTTGACTACAGAAATTTCTTTAACACTTTGGAGTATTTTTTCTCTTAACCTTATATACAGATCAGCAGCAACAAGTGGATCTCTTGGGGCATTCCATTCATTTTCTACCATAAGCAGACAACAAAGTTCAAACACTGTTTCATCGCAGGGATATTGGCCTTTTGGTGTACACTCTTCCATGCACACATTGATCTCATCCATGAAAACAGGTTTCAGTCTATCCTCAGCCCTGTGCAGCTCTGGAAAAGAGTACATCACTACTGGTTGACCCGATGATGCACCACCACTTGGCCTGATTTTGTGTGAGTTCCATGTGTGCACAACGTCATCAAGTTCATCCTGCATAAAAACAGCACAGTGTAAATGTATAAAACAGATAATGGAACAATAACTTTTCCCAAGGTTGGGGCTTATTAAGTAATTCATACAAAAAGAAAGTGACCTCTAATGACAAGCACAACAACAATATAGCACTTTCAGCAAACAGCACATGCACACAGAGAGGTGCAACACTTTAAACTGTATGATCCCTAATTTCATATGTAGCATTAACTTACTGATAAAAATGCTTTCTGAAACCAGACCCAAGGGAGCACTGGGGAACAGACTCCCTACTAATTTAAAACATTTGGCAATAAAAACAAATTTGCTCCATGCACATGTGCTGAGAAAGGTGTAGTTATGTCTAATGATAAAATAAATTCCATCAAATTATTAAAATGAAAATAAACTCATTTTATTCACAAAAGACCTTTTGATATTTCTAAAAACACTACCAGAACATTTACATGTTCAACTTTTGAAACAGACATTACAGAACATGTGTACACCCTTTTACCTGAATAAGATTAAGAAAGCAGAATTGGATAAGATTTTTGTCCAAAAAGTCTCCGGTGAAGTGACCATCATCCTGAAAGGTTTGAAATAAGCTCATCCAAAACTGTGCACTTTGTTTGCGGAGGGTAGCCCACCACCCTTCTATGCGTTGGTTGGCTGTACTTCTTCCATAAACGAAACTTTTATCCCCTGCAAAACTGTCTGTGTGGTTTCTCCGCAGAAACATCTGCATTTGTTCGACACATCTATTTTCTGTGCCTCTGTCAGCACGTATCCTCTCTGGACATCCATTGATGCATGAAACTGTTTTCAGAAAATAACTTGCAATCAATTTAGGGTCATTGTTTGTGACATAAGCCTCCATCCATAAAACATAGCGGCTAAAACCGTCTATGCAGCCACTAATAGCAATGCCATATAGTTTTAGTTTATCATAGCCATCCATGTGCCAAAGTGCATTTGGTCCTTTGCAGTTGTACTGACGTCTTTTCAATTGTCGAGCTCGTCTTAGTTCCACACCTTGTGGGTCAACCAATTTAATTATGCGTCTTACAGTATCTTGTGACACCACAATTCCACATTGAACTGCACGAAGATGTAGCCAACGATAACCTTGCATCTGACCACTGGTCATGATTTCTTGTTGGACAAAGACCATCACTTCTTCCAGGTCTGACTGATTCTTCCTTCTGAACAGCCCAAGTCTTTTACAAATTCTCTTTAGAGTTCGAACACTTATTATAGTCTGATGACTGTGTGCTAAAATTGCAAGTATTTCTTTGTTACTGAAAGAAAGTCTGAAGTACAGTCTGACTAGGTCATCCAAATCTGACATTTCAGGAACTGTGTCTCTCACTCTGAGAGGGGAACTCTTGCCAGAAGACCCTGTTTTCTTTTTGAGAGTGGTTGTTTGCTTTTGCAGAAATTGAAGAGGACAATTCGGTCTCCATAGGAAGGGATGTAATTTGCCAGAGTTGCGTCATCCATCAGCCCTATGACATCCCAATCAATCTGCACAAAAACAGACAGAAAACACAATTACTTTTTTTCAAAGTCTTCCCTGCAAATCAGTGTTAAGATCACCCTTATGCCAATAGGAAAATACTGACTTTAAATAGCATAAAAGCTATATACTGTTTTAGGGAGACATACAATGGTGAAAGAAGGAGCTAAAGCATAGCCTTTCAGTAAATGGACCATCCTCTACTTTATTTTAAAATGAAAGGATTGGATTGATTATCATGTCGGTACAATAACACCGATTCATTAATATACAGTCTAATAAAGGGTATTACACAGAGAACACACAATGAAACATTGTATATCATTATTTGGAACAGCAATTGGATCATCCATCCATCCATCCATCCATCACATAATTTTGCATTTCCATTGGTTGTGCGAACAACATCACCCTGTGGTCAAAGTTCAAGGCGGCTGTGCTCCCCAACCAGCAATTTTAGTTTTACTGTTTTATAAGAAACATTAATGAGTGTATTAAGTTTGATTTAGTGAACTGTAGCCCACCATTTCCGCACCTTGGCGATAACTGCACTGACAACAATGAGGGTAGCTCAGAGTATAAAATGTAATTTAAGTCTTGAGCTGGCACATAAAACACAGAGCAGGAAAATTATTTTGTGATTCTGACATTTTAACAAGTTTGTATATTTTTCCGACATTGTACCACTAACATAGCCTATATATAGTTATTTGCACAACATTAGTTGGTGCTAGCGAATGGTTTGAGAGGATCTTTAGTCAACCACAATCAGAACAACAATCGGGGATCGGCAGCTGTTTATGCAAGCCATCCATTTTCCTGATTAATATATATAAACATGTATTTCACCTTCAATTTCATTCAAGTTTCTCTCCTCTGCTGTACGAAAAGTTACTCAATTGAACGCATCAAATACATTTTTCATGTTGGCAGGTGGTTAGCGTCTATAATTCAACTACTGGTTAATTTCCTTGGAAAACATTCAACACAAAGAACAATCAAATAAAACACAACCAACACTTTTAGGATAATTCCAGCAATCAGCAGCTAATAACCCTATATTCAATGCGTGTGATGTAACATTGTGGAACACGTTTATTCCTCCTAACGATGTAAGCTAACAAACATGCTAACAGCTCGTTCCGTTTTGGACACTAAACTAACTCTGTTGTTTTACTCACCTTCTGCTCTTCCAATAATGAAATGGCATCTTCAGGAAGCCCTCGGCCACGTAAAAAGTCACTTAAATCTGACATGTTCCCCAAGATTGCTGGACGTTCCCCTGCACGACTCACATCTCAGGCGATGAAGCTGGTTGCACCCAGATGCTTCCAGGTGCTCACCTGCATTAAAGTCAAAATTCTGAGATTAAAGTCAGAATTCTGAGATTAAAGTCAGAATTCTGAGAAAAAAGTCAGAATTCTGAGAAAAAAGTCAGAATTCTGAGATTAAAGTCAGAATTCTGAGAAAAAAAGTCAGAATTCTGAGAAAAAAGTCAGAATTCTGAGATTAAAGTCAGAATTCTGAGAAAAAAGTCAGAATTCTGAGAAAAAAGTCAGAATTCTGAGAAAAAAGTCAGAATTCTGAGAAAAAAGTCAGAATTCTGAGATTAAAGTCAGAATTCTGAGAAAAAATTCAGACTTCTGAGATTAAAGTCAGAATTCTGAGATTAATTAAAGTCAGAATTCTGAGATTAAAGTCAGAATTCTGAGAAAAAAGTCAGAATTCTGAGAAAAAAGTCAGAATTCTGAGATTAAAGTCAGAATTCTGACATTAAAGTCAGAATTCTGAGAAAAAAGTCAGAATTCTGAGATTAAAGTCAGAATTCTGAGAAAAAAGTCAGAATTCTGAGATTAAAGTCAGAATTCTGAGATTAATTAAAGTCAGAATTCTGAGAAAAAAGTCAGAATTCTGAGATTAAAGTCAGAATTCTGAGAAAAAAGTCAGAATTCTGAGATTAAAGTCAGAATTTTATTTTATTTTTTTAGTGGCCCTAATACTCTTCCGTAACATATAGCCGTTATCCCACCAAGCAATAACAAACTCAGTTTCAATCATATGTTTTCTGTTAAAAATTTACAATTTCATCACTAGCTTAGTGTTGCCACTGTATTATTACCAATAATAACATAACATAGATTGGAGGATAGTTTTATCGGTGTCTGCATACAAACATACACACAGAAGACAGCGCATTTAGAAAGTAACAATACGCACATTGCTTTTACTCAACCTATAACTGCCCTTTGCCCATTATATTTTCTCTTATAAAACAGGATTGTGCAACGCGCTGGGGCAGCAAATATGCCATGACAGAGAGGACCCACACCCTGCTGCCTCACATCAGAAGGGTTTTTGCTGATGACAGGAGTCGGCGCACACTACCAACCATTAGCTGGCAAGATGTAAGCGTGCTGGAGGCTGTCACAGAAGGCCTGAAGTCTGTATCTGAATTTACAGACATCTTGTCAAGTGAGCGTGACGTCACCATCTCATCGCTGCTGCCTCTGCTTCATTTGATTAAAGATACTCTCAAGGAAAAAGAGAGCGATGCCAAACTGACTGCAGCCATTAAACAAACGATCCTGGAGCAACTTGACAGTAGAAATGACAACGACAAGATCATCCAGTTAATGCGCACAGCTGCCCTCCTTGACCCGCGGTACAAAGCTACTCACATGGGCAGTATTGACCTGGACTACATCAGAACCCAGCTGGAGGATGAGATGGTGCTGTTCTGGAAGCAGACTACTTCCGGACCACCTGTGACTGTGCGGGACTCTACGGATGATGACGATGCACCTCCTTTCTCCCAGTCTCAGCCAAGCAAAAAGAAGAAAACACTTGGCAGTCTCCTTGGCACAATAAGACCTGCTTCTGTTGCAACTCCTGAGCAGCAAGCGCAGGCGGAAATGGCGAATTACCTCCAAGAAGAGGTAGTTGATGGAGAAACCAACGCTCTTGAATGGTGGAAAAGGAACGAAAGCCACTTACCCTTAATGGCAAAAATTGCACAGAAATATTTGTGCATTCCTGCGACCAGCACGCCATCGGAGCGCATATTCAGTAAAGCAGGGAATGTTGTAACCCGGTACCGCAGTCTGCTAAAGCCAGATAAAGTTAACATGCTTGTTTTTTTGTCAAATAATTTGTAAAAGTAGGTCATATATTTATTTTCATTTGTTTATCATACGCAGGCTGCAATGTTCTATTGTTTAATGTTTTAAGCTTTAAGTTCATTCGAAATAATTTCTTATGAAAGGCAAACCTAAGTAGGCGTCATATTTGAAGTGATTTTATTTTGTGGTAACATTCACATTTTCTAAGAAATTCTACCGTTTAAGCTTTTTTGTTTGTACACATTATTTATTAAAGCCAGTTTATTTCACACTGTAACTCTCGATTTGTAATAAAGTTACTTGTTCAAATGTATGCCTGTCATGGTTTATTCGTTTTGTGACTATATGTGTATACAGCACTATCGGCACCACTTGTGGCGCACAGAGTATAGCGCAAGAAGATGACGAGCGGAGATACGAAGAGGCGCTTACTCCGAGAAAAGTGAAAGGAAAAAAGAGAAAGACGCATTTTATTCCCTCTATTGCACAGATCACGGGGATGTTGATTAAAACATTTTAAATTACAGAGAAGCGCGCAAATAAAATTGATTTTACATCCCCAGCACGGCATTAAATTAATTAATAAAGATCGCCTTTTGAAAAAATAAATCATGATCCAACCCTTCAATCGCCGATAGACGATCCAATCGATAATCACGCCATCCCTATTATGTATAATGTATATATAAAATGGATCTAGGTCAAAACTTACGTGAGGTACAAAGGTGTCGTGCACCTCCAGCGCTTGCAGGAAGATGGCCCTGAATCTGGTTTTCATCATTCCAAAAACACGCTCTATTATAGAGCGTGTTTTTGGAATGATGGCTGTTAAAGCGCTGGGCTCCCACACCTTGTCTTGTCCTCTTGTAGGGAGTGATGAGGGGGAGTGGATATTGGAGGCATGGGTACCCTCCATCAGCAAGGATAAAATGCCCTGGAGGAGGATAAACTGTACAGTGGACTGTGGCGGAGCACCGTGGAGTCATGCACTGACCCAGGCCAGCCCACATACGTGTCAATAAAATGGCTCTCAGAAACTGCTTGCAGGATTATGGAAGGGAAGAGTTTCCTTTTCCTGTAGCACTGACCATCAGGGCTCCTTGGACACCTGAAGCAGATATGGCAGCCGTCAATTGCACCCACAGCTTTAAGAAAAGCTCTGTGGCGTGCCAGCCCTGCAAACTCACGGGACACTGCCTTAAGTCCTCAGGGGTCTTTAGAAGGTAGATGACCTGGTGACGAATAGCCACGATCTCCTCTGTAACTCTGTGGACGATGCAATGGACAGTAGAGCGAGGCATCCCAAACACTCTGCAGATCACTCTGTAGGATGTGCCACTTGCCAGCCAGAAAAGAAAAACCAAGGTCTCAATAGTAGCACCCCATCCATGTCGCCGATCCTGGTGCAAAAGATTAAGCAGCACTGCCAGAGACTCCCTGCTCAGCTGAAAATCAGGCCTGGTGTCCTCCTGGTTGAAGAAGCGTTTCAGGATTGGGACATTCAGGTTGATCCTGCATTAAAGGGGTCTGGTCTAGAAAAGGGAAGAATGGAGATGGAAAAACACATTATTTTTAAGGCATGCTTCTGGATATTTTAAGTGATCAAAGCAAGTAGATACCAATACACCAAAAACGCTGCATTATTATAAGAACAGCCAGAGGGGATGAAATACCTTATAATTCCCATCTATCTTAAACTTGAAAGTTATTTATATATATATATATATATATATATATATATATATAATATGTTGACATACATTAGCCATAAAGTTGCTATCTCTTTGTTTATTGGCTAGTTAAATCAAACATCTTTTTTACCTGAACATGATTGTCTCACAGCCGGAGATAAAATAAAGGAGATGTCTGTGAATTAAAAATAAAACTACCAGAAGTTCGACTCCATTCTGTTTTAACTGCTTTTTTCTCCTCGCAGCTACGGTTGCTAGGCGACAGCTGTTACGCTGAGGTGAGGGCCGGAACAGCTGGTAAAGGCTAGACCGTCCCAATCTGCAGCTGCTCACTTCCGGCCTCCGTGGTTTTAGCCAGCGCCATAGAAAGACCCTTTCTCTTTCTATGGCGCTGGTTTTAGCGGTCGACAAAGGACCCAGCCCACGTAGACCGGGTCCTTCGAAAGATGCAGCCCCTGAGGCTGACTTCCGGGTCAGCCTCGGCGTTGGTACATTCCCTTTCCGGTTGATTTTGTCAAATGTAAATTTGTTTCAGTACTTGTAAAAGTGTTTTGCATCTTGTTAAATTGTTTTCTGAAATGTAAATTTGTTTTCTGAAATGTAAATTTGTTTTCTGAAATGTAAATTTGTTTTCTGAAATGTAAATTTGTTTCACATCTTGTTAAATTGTTTTCTGAAATGTAAATTTGTTTTCTGAAATGTAAATTTGTTTCACATCTTGTTAAATTGTTTTCTGAAATGTAAATTTGTTTTCTGAAATGTAAATTTGTTTTCTGAAATGTAAATTTGTTTTCTGAAATGTAAATTTGTTTCACATCTTGTTAAATTGTTTTCTGAAATGTGAATTTGTTTCACATCTTGTTAAATTGTTTTCTGAAATGTAAATTTTTTTCTGAAATGTAAATTTTTTTCTGAAATGTAAATTTGTTTTCTGAAATGTAAATTGGTTTTCTGAAATGTAAATTTGTTTTCTGAAATGTAAATTGGTTTTATGTAATGTAAATCAGTTTCAGTACTTGTAAAATTGTTTCGCATCTTGTTAAATAGTTTTTTGAAATGTTAATTTGTCTTTAGGTTGTAAAAGCGTTTTAGATTTTGTAATGTTGGTTTGCAACCCTGGCCACCGTAGAAACTGGAAAAAAACAAATTCAAAACTACTTTTCAGATTCAAGTTTTTTTTTCGAACTTGCAGATTTTTTTTTCGGCTTCAAACTTTTGGCCTTGTTTTGCATAATTAAGCCTGGACTTGTTTTCACATGGACTGGACTCGTGTTTCAATTTCTGGTGCATTTTTGATTAAAACGTGTTTGGTCAGTGCGCAGCAGAGCTGATCTGCCTGACTGGAGCAGAGGAGAGGTTTGTCCGAGCTACTGCAACCTGTTGGCGGTCAGACCTCTCGGAGTTTCTCCGGTCCTTAGTCCCCAGAAGCGATACCACTCTATCTAACACTGACTCTTAAAGGAACAACTCTCAAACAGTTTCTAACTTTCAGTTCCTTTAATCTAAATTAGGCAGAGGAATGATTACAGAGATCAGTGCTGAGGCTCGTCTAGGACCATCGCGTCTGTGAAAGGATGACGAAGAGCCCCGATAGAAGGTCACACGTAGTTTTTATATCTGGCTCTCCGATGCAATGGATGTTCCCTCCCTCAGTGTTTATCAGCAGACTGGTGTCATCATTGCGGTGTCTATCTGGTATGTTGTGTAGTAGCGGGTGTCCATCCTTAATCTAAGTGTGCTGCATTCTAATCAAACCAGTTACAGCATGCTCCACCATCGAACCCAGTGCCCCAGCCACAGGTCATTCATGACAAACCTTGGGCCATTTATCCTTATTATCCTATTCTAAGAAAAAGGAAACATTAGAACTTATGCTTTATATCATTATGGTATAAATGGGAAAAACTGCTATGAGTCATATAAATAAAGGTTATCCCTAACAGGTTGATATGGCATAGTTTAGGGCACAATGGTCCAGCAAAATATCAGCGCCCCAGAAACTGTCGCCTCTTGCATACTTGATGTCGCGCTCGCCCTGCGTCTGTGCAAGGCGGTGAGCCGGTGATTCAGCTCGTGGGCTGGTGGTTCACAGGCTGAAGTGAACCACCGGCCCAGCGCCCTGCATCTGTGAAAGGCAGTTATTAACAACTAAACATTCACAAAATAAGAAATGTCTAAGCCAGCGGTCCACCGGGGATTTCCTCGGTTGCCCCGTATGCCAGTTTGCCCCTGGCTGTGAGTCACTTCACTAAATGAAGACCAAACACGTTTTAATCAAAAATGCACCAGAAACCGAAACCCGTGAAAACAAGTCCAGGCTGAATTATGCAAGGATATTCGGAAAATACCAGCTTGTTTTGCATTTGGTTTCATACCGCCGCTTAGTCTGGCGGTTCTTTTGCTTTGTGTTGAGAGCATGGGAAATCTCCAACACGGACTTAAAATGCTGTGCAAATCTGTCAAGATCATATTTTCTCCTCTGAGATGCGCGTCGTGTATTCACGTAAGCTGCTTCTATCGGTGAAGCATGTTATCTTTCAAAACCAATCACATATATATAGAATATCGATGATGTATTACAGATATTTCCAGTTCCCACGGTCCCTGAATGCAACAGCTGGCAAGATGTTGTTCAGCTGCTGTGTTGAGCTGTCAGTCATGATTCCGCACCCCCGTGATCTGAGGCCCCGCCCCCCACGCAAAACCGGGCCAAAAGTTTGAAGCGAGAAAAAAAATCTGCAAGTTCGGAAAAAAAAACTTGAATCTGAAAAGTAGTTTTTAACTTTTTTTTCCAGTTTCACATCAGTTTTTTTTTTTCAGTTGCAAAACTTTTTTTATCAGTTTTCAAATTATTTTGGGGGGAGGTTCAAAATTATTTTTCAAGTTCAAATGGTTTCTTTTGAACAAGCTTTTTTTTTCAGGTTCAAATTTTTTTCTTTTGAACAAACTTTTATTTTTCAGCTTTAAATTTTTTTCTTTTGATCAAACTTTTATTTTTCAGGTTCAAATTTTTTTCGTTTGAACAAACGTTATGGCCCCAATTTAGCTCCACATAAAACACTACAAAATTATTTGGCCAAGGAGATTGGAGTCTGTGGATTTGACTTCAAATCATGTGTAGCCCAGCCTATAATATTCTTTTCAGACTAATAAGGCTAAAATTTAAATGCTATCACTGGAATTTGTAATTCTACATATGTTGCAAATATATTAAATCTGAATTAAAATGCAGTAACTATAGTTAAAAACACAATAAAATCTAGTTCATTTATCTGTTAGAAGTGTTCATAAATAGGTAAAAACTGTTTTAAACAACAAAAGGTTTTGCTGTTTAGTTTCGGTAACATACTGTTTGTGTTTGCTGAAAGCTTGATTAAAATATATATATTTTAAATGCTGCACGGTGGCGCAGTTGGTAGCACTGTTGCCTTGCAGCAAGAAGGTCCTGGGTTCAATTCCTGGCCTGGGATCTTTCTGCATGGAGTTTGCATGTTCTCCCTGTGCATGTGTGGGTTCTCACTGGGTACTCTGGCTTCCTCCCACAGTCCAAAGACATGCCTGTTTAATTGGTCACTCTAAATTGCCCTTAGGTGTATGAATGAGTGTGTGCATGGTTGTTTGTGTGTTGCCCTGTGATGGACTGGCGACCTGTCCAGGGTGTATCCTGCCTCTCGCCCATAGACTGCTGGAGATAGGCACCAGCTCCCCCGTGACCTACTATGGAATAAGCGGTAGAAAATGACTGACTATTTTAAATGCATGGTCTGTCCACAACCTAACAAGTTGTGCTGTCAGTCTTGTATTTTATTTTAGTTTATGAGTTGATGTAAACCTAATGTCCAATCACATGTGTGAGGGTGGGACTTAATTGAGGCAAGAGTAAAAATCATCCAGGTGTACGGGATTCGGCTGCTACGTTTTGCCAGAAGGAAGCTGAGAAATGAAGATAAGTTGAAAACGGTCATAAAGTACTCGTGGATGCAGAGTCTACGTTCCTGTTTTGGACTGTCTAACCTTGTAATGAGTGAGTACTTGATGTATATGATTTTTGTGCTTAAAGTTATATGTTGTGTAGAATATAAACTATCTATGTGTGTAACTGGAAGATGCAGATATAGGGGAGTGAGAAGCATAGAAAGTGCAAAGTCATAAATTAGTCAATGACAAGGGAGAAAGGGTAGAGAGAGAGCAAGGTCGTAAATAGATGGAGGATGGGGATGAAAGAGACAGGGGAGGATGAGTTTGCCAGAAGAAAGTAACCAGAAGCACTCCTTATTTGGGCCTAAGGAAATGTTATGCTACATACATGAGTGACATAATATATGTATATGTTGAACACACCCCTAAGACTGAATAAAACTAGCTGGAAACAAGAGGACAGCAGAGTTGGGCTCACAGGTTTTGACTGGAGCACCTTTCTCTCACTCTGCAGAGGCGAACATAAGTTGACTGTACTTGTGTTTATTTCACTCTTTTGAAACCTGTACCCAAATCAACAGACCGGGGGAAGCAGAGACGGCTTCGGCAATTCAAGGCTCATCCGGGATATGGAAGAATAGGTAAAAAATTGGGATCACTGATGAAGACCAACAGACATCGGACACGGGCTAGCCAAAAACTACAGAAAAGGTAAGCAGAACCTGTTTAATCAAACTCTGCTTTTGGATTTTCGATAGGCTAAATTAATATTGTGTCCGATGTCTAAGTAAGTCTGAAGACTGCCAAAACTTAAGAAAAAGAGTGTTATAAATGTTGACTAGGATTTACACTGGTGAATAGGATGTTGTTTTAATAGAATTACAAGACTTAGTGGTGGTGTTGTGTGGAAAAATATAGTAATTTATCGAACGTGGCGATTCAGAGTAATCCTCGACGGAGGACCACTGTTAGCTGGGTTGGAGGCCCGGGGAGAGTGAGAAACCCCAAATTCTACAGAAAAGTAAATACACTGAGATCAGGTATAAACACTTGGGTGTGAATGCCGTGTTTGACGTGAGTTCTGCCTCAGTAAAACCGGATTACAGACGTAATAAAAGCACAAGCACATAGTCTGAGAATAAGTCCTGTGAAGTGATAAACTGTGAGTTGGAAAAATAATCCAACAAGACCAGGTTTGTGATAAAATAAATGAACTATAAGCTGAAATACAGGAATTCAGCAAAACCAGGCTTTTTGGTAAAAAAAACTCATGAGCTGTGCGCAGAGGAAATAATCTGTGTTACAGACATTATTAGGCGGAGTGAGTGAAAATTTGTGTGACTGGAGAGCAGCGCTGTGCAGAGCGACTCTCATAGCAGGTGACTGAATGCAGCTTTATGTCCAGAAACCTCACGGTGACAACAGAAAGACAGACTGCTGATTGCTGCTTTTGATGAGTAACGGAAATATTTCTTTGTGAAAACTCAGATTACAGACGTCTGTACAAACACAGAAGGAACAATATAAGCGGTGGAGATAACACCGTAAGATATCAAAATGAATGAGCTGTGAGTTGGGTAAAACCAACACCAGACAGAAATAAAAGTTAAAAGAATGAGCTGTTAGTTGGATAAATAACCGACAACAGACTTGTTAGGATTAAAAATTAATGAGCTGTAAAGTTGGAGATAAATAACCAACAACAGACATTGTTAGAGTGAATGAGCTGGACACAAAACACACCAGCAAAAATTAGACAAGATTTATAGTTTAAGTCCATGAGCTGTGAGACACACACACACTGGCCAGTAAAAACAGGCTTCTGGGGGTTGAATGTGTTCTGGTGTCTTGGAGGTTGGTCAGAACTGAATGAGTGAGTGACTGAGATAACGCATTAAAAATATATCTTTTAGAAAAAAGGATAGTAGTTGTCATAACAATGGAAGGTGAATTTGATAATAGTGCAAAAGAACAGCATGATTCATGGAAGACCATAGAGAATCAGCTGTTAATAATGAAGACTGCTACTAAAAAATCACTTGAATGCAGAGAAGGACAAAAGCTGGTTAAATGGATGGACTCTAAAATAAATGAAGAAATGTCAAAAGATGGAAAGAGCAAGACAGATAGAGAGAATCTTGGCAAGTGGTTTTGGTTCAAGGTGAATAAATTAAAACAGGAGAGAGACTTGACTGACAAACAGTGTAGAGACAGCAGATGGTTGGGGAGAGGGAAATGGAAGCGACTTGAACAAAGAACAGAAAGTGATGAGAAATTTTGGTCACAAATGGGTTTGTTATGGCAAAGTAGCGACCATGCCATGACTGACAAGAAAAGCAGACAGATTAAAGATAATAGTGCAGTTGAAATGCCACCACAATATGAACATTTTGCATATCAGCCCACTACATCCCCCACTTTTCCTCTTACTGGTTTATATCCCACGCTGCAAGTTACTGGGGGGAAAGTGAGCGTGTGTGATTTACTGCCAGTAACTGCCCGGCCCCCTCATGGCCCATCACCACCTGACCCTTCCCCCTTGGCCCCCACCTCTGTCTGCTCACATTCCACTGCTGTGTCTGTACTCTCCTCCTCCTCATCCGGAGGCTCATTCATTTCACAGGATCCACTAACTGACCCATTTGCTGACCGGGTATTACGGGACAAATTGCAGCCAGTTTCTGGCCCAATGAAGTGTTCCACCCCGTATATTTCCCATTCACCTAGCGATATGGAATTGGTCACACCTCTGAAACCAGATGTAACTGAGGGCTCAGTTAATATGACAGTGTCAGGAAAATGGATAAAAGAAGAACCACTGACTGAGGTAACTTATTATGACGCTGCTATGCAGGCACCACCCATTACAGTACAGAATCAGTTACCAATTGAAATTGAGGAAGTTATGTCATCTCCCTCAAACCCAATGCCACTAGAACCTGAAGCTACTCCTCCTCCTGCTGGACATGACTATAACCTGAGACCCCGAACCCAGCCCAAACCTTCTTATATGGGCCCACTGTTCCAACAACCATTTGGGGAAAACAGATACAAGCCATTCACACTGGGAGATCTCACCACTTTGTGTGATAAATTTCCCCCAATCACAGAAGGGGCAGCTATATGGTTACAGACTCTAGACTCCCTGACAGCAGGCACCACGTTAGCTCTAGGTGATTATAGGGCCATTGCTGGACGATGCATGAAGCCACACACCTGTAGGGACATAGAGCTTCTTGCGGGTACAACAGCAGAACCAAATGGGGTCCCATTTACTTTATATTCCACTCTTATAGGCATGGCTCTTAGACACATGTATCCAGTAACCAGAGGACGTACCATTCCAAAATTTGAGTGGAACGCAAACACAAATCCTAGAGAATATATAGATCAGTGCAAATCCGTGTGGCAAACACAGACAGGAACCAATCCAGACAGAGAAGGTCCCCAAAGGGACTGGTTCCGGGATGCTATTTTAAGAGGGTTACCCTTGCAGGTTAAAAGTAATATGGAGGATAATCCCGACCTCCCTGGATCAGAGCCTGGAGTATGGGAACGCCATTTGACGCATCATTTAACTAAACTCAAAGAGGCAAAACAAGATGAGGAGAGTGAATTAAAAATGTTACAAACACAGCTCCTGAAAATGCAATTAGCAGAAGCTAAACAGAAGGTCGGGGAAAAGAAAAAGGAGGGTAAAACACCTAAGATTATGTATGAAAGTGCAGTGTCTCAACCCCCTCAGGCTCCTCCATTTCCTGGAAATAGAGAAACAGCAGGACAGTGGCATCAGGCCCCGGTCCCATATCAGGGACATGCTGGTTGTTTTGGGGGACAGGCAAGGCCAAGAGCAAGGGGATTCCAGAGAGGACCACAGAGGAGGCTGGGTAATGCTGATGTGTGTTATTACTGCAATGAGCCTGGACATTGGGCCCAAGATTGCCCCCATAAGAATGGTCCACCCGGAGGGTATGGGTGTTACGGTCCCTCCATGGCCCGTCCATACAGAGGCAGAGGTGGCCCAGCACGCGGTGCTCACAGACCACAACTCCAATTGCCGGCCTGGGACGAGCCTCTCTGGCCTGAGCACTACTGAAGGTCCCCACCGACCCCAGAAGACAGCACTGACTGCTGACCCCTGCTGTCTGTGACTGTGTCCGGAAATAGCCTTCCTTTTCTGGTGGACACTGGGGCCACATGTTCAACCATCAAACAGGCTCCTCTAGAATCAGAATCAGAATCAGAAAAGCTTTATTGCCAAGTACGTTTTTGGACATACAAGGAATTTGTTTTGGCGTAGTCGGTGCAATACAATACAAATTAAACAGTATAAACATATCTACAATATAATATAAATATATGTGCACAGTTTTAAGTGAGTGAGAGTAAGAATAGAGTAGTATAAGATGCAAGAGCACACTCTCCACCAGGACTACAACTGTCATGGGGTTCTCAGGGGCAAAACAGGTCCTATCATATACCAAGCCTTTAAAGACTGAAATTGGTGGACAGACACTGAATCACAGTTATCTAGTCTCCACTGACACACCAGTAAATTTACTGGGTAGAGACATGTTAATAAAACTAGGAGCAACCATTTTATGTGGGACTGATGGACTGCAGGTTTACCTGCCCAATGGCATCCAGTTATTTTGTGGCAATAACACTTCTTTTTCACATGGACAGTACCTCCTCCAGCCACTGCAGGACTCAATGGCTGACATATACTGGGTTTTGCTCCAACCTGAAACCACCGTGCACAGAGCCATTCTCTCGGCTTTACATCGGTGGAAATCCTGGGTCTCCACTCTGGCACCCTATGTACCTCCTCCTGACCCCCCGCATGTCACCTTGTTTTATGATAGAAATAATTGTGAATGCTACCAGGAAAGCTTTGCTGACGAGTTAGAGGGTACATACTGGGACATTGCCACCGCAGACATTTATGTAGCACCAGAAGGAGTGGTGGCCGAGGTTCACTTGACTGAAGAGCAGGAAGTGTGGTTTAGGATGTGGTCTGATGGCGTGCCTCATGTCTCTTTGGCTCTGCACCAGGTCATGAAGCACGTGAACTTGGAGGTGTGTTAAAACACTCCCTGAACCTACAGGATTGGCAGCCTTTGGCAACCCCCAACCTTTTTTATTCGCCCTCAGGGAACACTTATTGCATATTCAACCACTCCACGGATGTGGGCACACTGGAGCATGTTCAGTTAGACAGACACCATGGCAGGGAAAAAACAGACCATCCACTGGCAGCTGCTTTTGTGGAAAAAATGCCCTCCACCCTTTGGGCAGAGGGGGCCACAGATGTAGGCCTGATTAAATGTTCCCCCATTACCTTTCAGTTAACCACCGACCAACCAATATGGAAGCCCCAATACCCTCACAAACCAGC
The DNA here is from genome assembly GCF_021462225.1 of Girardinichthys multiradiatus. Taxonomy (NCBI): domain Eukaryota; kingdom Metazoa; phylum Chordata; class Actinopteri; order Cyprinodontiformes; family Goodeidae; genus Girardinichthys; species Girardinichthys multiradiatus. Next base: position 21,244,413 of record NC_061795.1, on the reverse strand, counting down.
AGCAGAATTAGGCATTGAAGATACAGTGGAAGGCCTCTGGAACTCAGGTGTTTTAGCATCCGCACATTCCTCTTCATGGAACACACCCATTTTGCCAGTGGAGAAAAGAAGGACAGGTAAATGGCGCATGGCACATGATTTACGGGCCATAAATGCAGCTTTGGCCACCCCTACCGTTCCCGTGCCCAATCCCTATGTGGCTCTGACTAATCTTAACCCTGACCATTGCTGGTTTACCTGCATCGATCTGGCCAACACATTTTTCTGCCTTCCTTTAGCTGAGGAATGCAGGGACATTTTTGCATTTACCTATAAATCTCATAGGTATAGATACACTCGTTTGCCGCAGGGATTCGCGCTTTCTCCAGGAATCTTCAATCAGGTTCTAAAAGACTCTCTCCAAGATTGCCTATTACCACCAAACACCACTCTGATTCAGTACGTGGATGACATTCTCCTCGCAACACCCACTGTGGATGAATGCTTAGAGGCAACAGCAATTGTCCTGTCACATTTGGCTAAAAAAGGCTACAAGGTTAGCAAAGCCAAACTCCAGATCTGCAGACGCCAGGTTGACTTTTTGGGCAGAGTTGTTGCCCAACCTGGCACGGGATGTCCCCAGCTCACCAATCTGCAGTTTTGTCCCACCCAAAACCGCTCCTGGTTAAGGACATGTTGTCTTTCCTAGGGCTCACAGGGTATAGTAGATCTTTTGTGCCCGGCTACACCGATCTCACTGCACCCCTTAGAGATCTTGTCAAAAAACAGGGCATGAGAAACCTCACTTCCCCGCTTGAATGGACCAGAGAAGCTGAAGAAGCATTCATTAACTTAAAAACCAGCCTCTCGCAAGCTGCACATTTGGCACACCCAGATTACACGTTGCCATTTCAGCTGGATGTTTCTGTAACAGCACACACAGCAAATGGTGTGCTGTTCCAGAAAAAAGGGGGGGTTAGGACAGTCCTCATGTACATAAGTGTAATGCTGGACAACATGGAACAAAGACATCATGAGTGCACCCGACACGCAGCAGGGATGGCTAAAATAATTCAAAAAACAGCTCATGTAGTGATGGGACGCCGTCTTAATATATTGACATCACATGGTGTGGTGGCCTTCACACTCTCACCACTGAGACAACAGAGGCTGAGTAAGGTGCTAGAGGCCCCAAACATCACATACACACATGAAGGGATAAACATGGCAGATAGAATAACTACCGGTACACCACATGTCTGCGCAGAAAAAGTGGAGTTTAATGAAAAAATCAGACCAGATCTACAAAGTACATTCCTAACAGACGCCTGAAACCTGTACACAGACGGGTGCTGCTTCAGACATGACACAGAAGGACTTAAGGCAGCATACGCGGTGGTGGAAGACACAGGGACAGATTTTGTCACAGTACAAGCAGAGGAACTGACAGATGCACAATCAGCGCAGAGAGCAGAAGTTTTGGCAGTGATAGCTGCTCTGGAACTAGGAGCAGGGCAGAAGGTTAACATTTACACAGACTCCGCATACGCTACAGGAGCAGTACATGTAGAACTTAAACAGTGGCTCAGGACAGGATTCAGAACTGCAGGACAGAAACCCATTAAACATGAACAGGAAATGAGAAAGTTGGCTGAAGCTTTGTTGCTCCCTCAAGAAGTAGCCATCATTAAATGCAGAGGACATGACAGCAGTAAAACCAGAGTAGCACAAGGGAATCAGGCAGCTGACCAGGCTGCTAAACAGTGTGCAGGATATCAGCCCAGGCACATAATGCTGTGTTCAGAAGCAGGGTGGACACCAGAACCCACCCTGGAAGAAGTAATGAAACTACAAAAGGGGGCCTCTCCTGAGGAAAAATCAGTTTGGAAGGCCCGAGGGGGCTCAGAGGATCAGAGTGGTCTCTGGAGAAGCCCAGACGGATGTCCCATCTTGCCACCAGGTCTTACCAAAGTAGCCCTAGAAGAAACACACGGAGTAGGACATGTGGGAACAATGCAAATGTTGAAAAATCTTGAACACTGGTGGCACCCTTTTTTGAAACCAATGGCAGTGCATTGGATTAATTCATGTGAGATGTGCAGGCAGTTCAATGTTAGACCAACCTTGAAGCCAGCACCTGGAAAGTTCTCAGTAGACCCAGTAGGAAAAGAGGTTATCATTGATTATACAGACATGACTGAGAGAGTAAATGGGTTCAGATATCTGTTGGTGTGTGTGGATGCATTTACTGGATGGCCGGAGGCATGGCCTACAAAAAAGGAAGACAGCAAATCTGTGGTGAAGTGTTTGATAAATCATTATATTCCTAGACACGGTTTTCCAGCTAAAATAAGGTCTGACAACGGAACACATTTCAAAAATGAGAAACTCAAAGAAGTGGAAAGATTTCTGGGACTGAAACACTCATTTGGCACTGTGTACCAGTCACAGGGAAAGGTTGAAAGAACAAATCAAACCCTTAAAACCAAATTGGCTAAGATCTGTGCACAGTCCAAAATGAATTGGGTTACGGCCATGCCATTAGCTCTGATGTCTGTACGGAGTTCTGTAAATCAGAAACGTGGTTTAGCTCCACATGAGATGCAAACAGGGAGGCCATTTCCAGGCCCACAAACAAGGTTACCATTTCTCATTGAGTGTGAACAATCTATGTCTCATCGTGATTATTACAGATCTCTCCACAGTCTTGTTACAGCTTTCTCCAAACAGATCCCAGCAGAACCAGAGACCAGGGTTGGAACCACCACATCGGAAGCCGAGTGGGTCCTCCTGAAAGTCATCAAAAGAAAGTGGTCAGAGCCAAGGTAGACCGGTCCATTTCAGGTCACAGAGAGGACAACCCATGCAGTCAGGCTGAAGGGCAAAGGCGCTACTTGGTATCACTGGAGCCAGTGTGCAGGAGCAGAACCACCTCAACGATCCCTTTCTCAGGTCCAGGAAGATCTGAGCGAAAACACAGGAGAAGATAATCTCACTTCTCTCACCCAAGAAGGGGCAGAATAATCCCCGGGTGAGAGTAATTAGCCCAGGGTCAGTCTGCCCTGAGAGCTGAAGACAGAAGAAGAACAGCAGAAGAAGAGGCGGTAGTGATTGAGTTTCTCTCTCACTGGGAGTGGTAGAGCTTCCCTCCCACCCCAGAAGACACTGTTCGGCGAACAATTTATATTTTATATTACATTTTGATTTTTTTTATCTTTTTTCAGGTTATGATTTAACTGTATATGTTTATGTTTTAAGTTTCATAAGTTTAAAAAAAAAATGAGTGCCCAAAGTAAGGGAACTAGAATCTCTAGGAGTTTCATCATAGGTGGAGTGTTACTCTCAATATTCATTGTTACGTTTATTTTATGGTATTTTTGTGAACTTCCATTCCAGACATGTTCTGAAAACCACTCCGGGAAGGTGTCCAAAAGGTCTAGGGTAACTCCATCCAAGGACGTATGCCTTAAGCGTTATGGGGGATTAGAACTAAATTACACGTTAGGAGCAACTACCACTTTTCGGTTTGACCTCTGTGATGTCATGAAGTGTGGGAAGAATACAACTGCCTGGTTGGGGTATAATGTGTATTTGTGTGCCAATCTCAACATGTCCACCCAATGCGCTACAGGCAGGACCATGAGTTTATATGGGGGAAATGAGCTTTGCGGAAACTGGGGTCACGCAGTGGGGTATACGGTTAGGTGGACACCCACCCTGACATATATAAATTCACGGAATCGAGAAAAAGCCAAACAAATCAGCCTGGTACGAGCGTTGACACATAACACACTTGGGGGTGTCAATCCACTATTTTTGTCCATAAAATCGTTACAAGAAGGTTTGCATTGCACCTCTCACAAGTGGGATGAAGTGATGTATTTCACTGTAGGGGTAGAGGTAACAGGGACCGACCCCCAGGTACTAATCAAAGTCAATTTAAATAAACCAACTCCTCAGGTACAGGTCGCCAGCACTTCTACAGTCCCAGAACCAGAAGACCAACTAGAAGGGGTGATGAAAGTAAATTACTCCACCCTGAAGCCTCTAGAAATAATCCAGATGGCCACAGGTTACACAGATGATAATCTTTGGTTGCAATGGATGACCCAAACTGCAAAGGAACAAAGTAGGTCTGACTGCATTGCATGTGCATCTGCAAGGTGACACTTAACCACTGACCCAGCTCCTTTATATCTGGAAGATGCTTGGGGGTACAGTTGCATGTTACAACTAACTAAAGAAGCCATCCCAGCCAACTGTACCACGCTAGCTAGCATCTTTCCACCCATCCCAAACAATACCAAGACAGGACCATTCACTCCCCAGAGGCTGAATGGGACATATTCTTGTTTCAAGTTCACCTCAAACACCCCAAAGGTGAATGTAGGACAAATTCCCTCGGACTGGTGTAATACCACCACGTCTGGAAAAGTGATAGGATTTTGGGCACGATCAGGATTATATTACTACTGTGGAGGATATAGACTTCTCACTAATATACCGAATAACACCATAGGAGTATGTGCAATGATCAGATTGCAGGCCCCGTTGATTTTAATTGGTCCTAATATTACCTCTGTGACATATCAACAAGATAAGGCACTGGCACTCACTCGTAGGAGGAGAAGACATATTATGAAAAGAAGCACTTCAACCACTTTTGACTTGAGTCAGGGTTCCCCCACCTGTATATGTATATGCAATTGGAGTTCCGCAAGGAGTCCCAAATGAGTATAAACTTGCAGACCAAATATCAGCTGGATTTGAAAACATCCCTATTATAGCTGCCTTATTCCCAGTAACGCCCAACAAAAATGTAGACCGCATTAATTATATTCATTATAATGTTTTGCGTCTGGCCAATCTAACTCGAGATGCTGTAGAAGGTTTATCTGAACAATTGGCCCCAACTTCCCTCATGGCAGTTCAAAATAGGATGGCATTGGATTTGTTGTTAGCTGAAAAAGGTGGCATGTGTGCCATGTTTGGAGATATGTGTTGTACTTTCATTCCTAATAACACTGCACCGGACGGTTCAGTGTCAAAGGCTTTAGAGGGACTTAAGACCCTTTCCGCCACCATGCATGAACATTCTGGAATTTATAATCCCCTGGAGGGGTGGATGACAGGCATATTTGGACACTGGAAAGGTTTGATAATGTCTTTGATGATTTCTATTGCAGTATTTGTAGCTATAATGGTGACCTGTGGATGTTGTTGTGTGCCATGCATTCGTTCTCTGATGGTGCGCCTCATCACCTCTGCAATTGAGCAGAGGGATCCAAAGATAACGATGCCACTGTTGCAAATTGACTATAACCAGGATGAGGACTCAGAGTGTGAATTCATGGACGTAGACTAAGATGGATGCATGTTTTCTTAATGATTTTCTCTTTTACAGGTGGTACAGTAATATTTTTACTTATTTTTACTCATTCTTAGAAGTACTTAGTTAAAGGACATTTTAGATTGTTAACTCTTTTTAAAGTGTTCAAAAGGGGAATTGTAGAATATAAACTATCTATGTGTGTAACTGGAAGATGCAGATATAGGGGAGTGAGAAGCATAGAAAGTGCAAAGTCATAAATTAGTCAATGACAAGGGGGAAAGGGTAGAGAGAGGGCAAGGTTGTAAATAGATGGAGGATGGGGATGAAAGAGACAGGGGAGGATGAGTTTGCCAGAAGAAAGTAACCAGAAGCACTCCTTATTTGGGCCTAAGGAAATGTTATGCTACATATATGAGTGACATGATATATGTATATGTTGAACACACCCCTAAGACTGAATAAAACTAGCTGGAAACAGAGGACAGCAGAGTTGGGCTCACAGATTTTGACTGGAGCACCTTTCTCTCACTCTGCAGAGGCGAACATAAGTTGATTGTACTTGTGTTTATTTCACTCTTTTGAAACCTGTACCCAAATCAACGGACCCGGGGAAGCAGAGACGGCTTCGACAGTTGAAGTGCATAGAAGTGTGATGCTAATCGTGAGTTAGCATGGTAGCATTTTAGCGCGAGCTAATGGTAACTTTGTATGTAGAGTATATGAGTTTAAGCCGAATATATGAACTAAATAGAGACTTATTGAAGATATTATTAAATATCATATTTTGTGATACTGTTGAGTGGTGGAGGCTGAATAGTATTCTGTGTATAGGAACACACCTCATTCTTACTGTGTTTTGTTTTATATGTCTTAATAATTTTTTTTCACTAAAATCTTCTTTTTATAGTAGATTTTGAGTTGCGTCATAATTTATTTACTGCAGATTTAAACAGATATTAAACCTGAAGAGCATTGTTTTGCGAGGTTAAGACAAAGTGTCTCAGATATTTTTTTGTTAATTGGAGGCACCGCCATAGTTGGAAAGCATAAATAAGTTTAGAGGGTAAAACCTGATTATTGTTTCTCCTGTTTACCATTTTTTGTTCATTAGTAGATGACTTAACGTTCCCAGGGCCCCGCCTATAGTACTATCTCAACATTAACGAAGGCTTAATACTTAGATACTTGCAAAGATGGAATTTTTTTGCCCTCTTTCAATGTCTAAAATAAAAATATATAAAACTCATTCCAAATGCTCTTTTTGTTGTCTATAGAAATTAACTTCTGAAGTAGACACATCTGGGTAGACTTCCTCTGCAGTTCTGATGGGAGCTGCTTGCTTTTGACTCTGCTTACAGAGCAAACACTTGGAAGAGCCAGAGTTTGTGAAGTGCCACTTCTCCAAATCGTCACCTTTTCTAAGTGCGAAAGTCAAGACATGCTGCGCCATCTGTCAGCAGGGAACAGTGATTATTTGCTTGTTTTACAGATCTCATCAGCAATACAGTAGAGCTGGCCAGAAGGTCATGTCTGTTCAGTGCTGAACTTTCCAGCTGGAAAAATGTATCAGGCTTTAAACTGGAAGAACTCAGAGTACTGAAGTTTGAAAAACAGTGATCTAATCTCCAGACAAAACATTTCCTCTACAAATAACCACTGCCTTCTTTGTTTAATAGGGATATTATTAATGGTAAGACTCAGATAACATACACAGGCGCCAAGACAGAATTGTCAACTGTTTCTGATCCTTCTATCTTTCCAATATTTCTCATCCCGGGAGTATAATTGCTGTTCATGGAGCAAGCTCAGTTTAGCTTTGAGGATCTTCTTTCCCCTAAATAAAGTTTGTACTGATGGTTCATCTTACTTTCCCCATCAGTGCAGTTCTGATCTAGACCTTTCAAAGGCTAAATACCTGTATGAGTTACACATTGGCATAATTATTGTGATATGTACAGATGAAGTTGCAGTAACAGTATTCTTTAAATCCAACTTTTAATCTTTTTTGGGAGGTGGGGGTATCTAGTTATTAAATTACTTAAAGAATGCTTTAATCACGCTGTTACATTGGGGTTTATTGCCATTGGCTTAAAGTTTTTTAGAAGTCAGTTTTTTCTGTTTTCCAATCTTGTTTTTTTTTTTTTTCATGGAGATCTTCCAGTTATTATTTATTCGTTTCATTTTTTTTTCTACTGCTGGCTGAAATGATTAGAACAGTCCAACTGACTTGGCCATAACACCCTCCCTCATTTGCATAAAATAAAAAATGCATCAGAAAAATGAGAAAACTGAAGCGCACTGAGACATTTGTATCTATAAATGGAGTACATTTTCCACCACTACATTCTTATTTAAAGCAAAAAATATATATTTTCACTATGACATTACATGTAGAATAAATGTTACACATTTTTAATGTGACCTGATAGGGAAACAAACATCTAAAATTCAGAATTTAAAAGCAGAATTCATTTTCCCCAGAAGCGAGCATCGAAGAGTTTATTCTGACCTCAGAATTGAGTAACCCTAGTTGCATAAATAATGTGACAAATTCACTGTGGCTTTATTTCTACTTTGTGATGAGCTGCATTCCTGTATTTACATTCCAGACGTCTCTCCTTTTCCAAGAGTGTACTACAATGCTGATGACCTGTTAACACCAGAGCAAAAACAAATATATATTGTTTTAAACAAAACTGAATTACACTTTATGTTTTGCTACTTTGAAATAGAAAACTAATAACGTAAACCAAATCCTGGCCTGTCTGCATTTTAACACTTTTTTTTTTTTTCTGTGGAGGTGTGTGAAGGAGTTAGGAGAAATCATAATCTTACCTGCAGCAGATAGCAGAATAATCACAATTTGGAGAATCAGGGGTGAGAGGGACACCAGAAAACACAGAGGATGTGTGAGACTTTATTTGCAAAAAAACTGTGAAATTGCTTTTGCACAAATGAAAAGAATTGCACACTTAAGGATGAACTAAAGTCTAATTTAAAACGTAATTGCATCAAACACTACATTTACACATATGACAGCTTTTTCCAAATGTGTTTATGGAAGTGAAATGATATTAAGAGGTCATCTGCATAGTGTAGCTTGCCATTAAGTCATGATATTGAATTATTGTTAGGAATGCACACTGTACCACACATTTATCATTATCACTCTACGCAATATTAGTATCACATAGAACTGCTTGGACTGCAATTAAACTTAGATATTTATACCATGGATTTAGACTCTCTGTAAGTAAATTATTTGGTGACCCTTGTTGATTAATGCAAGAGAAAGCTATTTTTGGAGGGCATTAGGATTTTCATCAAGAAACTACAACCAGGCTGTTTTTCTGTCAAAACTGCAGATTTAGGCCAGAAGCACATTTTTTTTTAATTAAAACTTGTTCACATTTTATGTAATCTGAACAAGGTTTCATTTAAAAAACAAAAACTTCCCCTCCTTGATCCACCACCTTAATGTGGTGGAGGGGTGTCAGTGCTCAGATGACCCCAGAGGGCATGTTGTAGAGGGCCACCTACCCCTGGTAGGGTGTCCCATGGCAAACAGGCTCCGGGAGACGGGCCAGACAAAGAGCAGTTTGGAAGCCTTCATAAAGACAACAAGAATGAGGCATGAGATGACACCCAATACAGCGGAGCCAGGGCCCCACCCTGGAGCCAGGCCTAGGACTGGGGCTGGTCCGCAAGTACCTGGTGGCTGGGTCACTCCTTGCGTGACCCTGCCGGGCCAAGCTGGAACGACTGACATGAGGCCATTCCCCCAGTGGGCCGACCACCTACAGGGAAAGCCATGAGGGACCGGTGATATAAAGATCAGGCGGCAGTTGAAGGCAGAGGACTTGACGAATATTGAGGGCTTGTGGATCATTCTGGTGAAGAATTCTCACAAGAACTCCAATAAAAGCCTGTCAAATATCAAAATAGTTTTGGGGAGATTAAAGGCAGACAGGAAATTTTATTCTTTAAATATTGATAAATGAAGCAAGAAATTCGGGCATTTTTCTCATCCAGGGCTAAAGGGCAGGTGCTTGAGCACCACCAGGGGTATAGCTGTGCCCGTGCCGGCTAAACAGTGATAATAGCACAACCAGCAGACCTCATGTCAGGCTGTATGTCTAACTGAACAGCAGATCTCAAGGTATTTACTTCACACATATTACATTTTCCCCATACATTCCTGCTGCAAAAAAAAGAAAGTAGTAGCAGAGAAAAAAGAAACGAGGGTAGTCTCTTGACACATTGCGTGCCCTCTAGAAATACCTGCAGTTGATGACTAGACAAGGTTTTGATACCTGTGGGTGGAGGTGGTAATTACCTGTTATTTTGCCATTTTTAGAATGTTACCATGACAGCCCTGCGTCTCTCTTCTTTCTCACCTTTATTTTCTCAATAACCACCACCTGTCTGCCTTTTCCTACATTCTAGCTATGTGTGGCACATTTTTTTCTCTCTCTTTCTCTATTTGTTATAGTCTCTGCAGGTTTAAGTTCCTCTAGTTTCTCTCTGTCCATCCATTCTCTTTGTCTAATTCACAGAAACATCAATGAACATTTTAATTAAATGTTTGATTTATTACTAAAACAACAGTTCGATAATTTCTTAACATAGAAGATCTACGAAGTCTACAATGCTGCAAACATTTATGTAACCAAGTTATTGCAGCATTTTAGTTTTTATAGATAGATAGATCAACAGTTGAACCTGGCATTTTAACAGGGCTGTGTAGACTCGGGTTTCTCTGTAAGAAGGCGCACTGGGAAAAAACACCACTGATATGGTAAGAAAAGCACACTGGGATGGCCACAATGTGAGATAATGCTCTATTTATAACAATAATTACTGATTTAATATTTGATGTCAGGTTTTATTTAAACACATTCACTCATCAATTGTACTATTTTTAGACATTATGGCATTTGAGTATCTAATGGCCTCAATGGTGCTCTGAACTTTCCAGTCTTAGTAAATATTGCCCAGCATTCCTAAAGTGCAGATGATAAAGAATATTCTCATCTTACGTACAGACGTATGACAAATTAAAAACCTTTTTTAAGTGCTTTTTTTCATGTTTTCCTTTCATGTGTTAGGAGGCAGGTGGTCTTGCCAAGTGGACACCATCATCTATCATGGTCAAATCATGTTACAGACTCTGTTTAGTGGGCTGTGGCCTGCAGGTAAAGCCAGCTGCTGCAGAGTCTCAGCTGTCATTCATTTCCAGGATGTCTGTGTGACAGGTCCTGTCCAAAACAGTCTGCTGCAACTCACATGAATGCACATAAAATTTCCATTCTACTTCTGTTCTCAGTGTGACCCCAAAAGCCAGTTCAAAGTTTACACATTAGCTTGTGTCTTCAGTATGTATGTTGTCCACTTTTTGGTTTTATACCTGAGTGTTTTTTATGTTTCACATCAATTATTTTATTATGTTTATGGAATTTACCATGTTAGTATTTTGAACTTTCATGTTGGAATACCATCTCCTGGTCAATACAGACAGTCCTGGTCATGGTTTAAGCTCTGTTCAGGGGTACACCACAAAGGTATTTTGCTGGATCGTGCTATATATGGGCTGCATGGATGTTGAGTTGTTCGTACTATTGTATTGCAGCAAATTGGTCCTGGGCTCAGACATTGGCTATCTATCTATTCTTCATCCAGACTCTGGGACCTTAATGTCCAAATGAAATGCAAAATGTATTTTATTTTATTTTATTTTTTTTAAACAGGGCTTACTTTAGCCCAGGTAAGACCCCTCTGACATTGTGGCTGGTTCAAGATTGATTTATCCCAAGGAAATGCAACAGTAGCAGCCCATGTCCTTCATATGTCTGTATGTTGTGGCCTCTGAAGCATTCACTCCAACTATAGTCTAACACCTTGGGATTCTGCCCCAAGTTCTTGAAGAGGCTTTGCCTTACAATCCTTCCGAACCTGCGGTTATCCCTTGTTTCCTTTGCCTCTTTTCTTACAAATTTCCCCCTCCACTCAACTTTTCTTTCATATGCTCAAAAGCAGCACTCAGTGAACAACTAGCTTCTTTAATCTTTTGTGACCTTTTCTCCATGTGGAGGGTGTCAATGACTGCTAGACAACTGTGAAGGCAATGGTCCAACAAGTTTTTTGATCACTTATAACAATGCACCTGTATGTACACAGAAAAATATACAATGCATGTATTTTTTGTTGTTTATATGAAGTAGAAACATTTGCAGTCCTACCCTTATTTTCCAGTATATTTCAACACAGAGGCACATATACACTGTACGATTATCCATATGCCTTCAATGTAAAGTGCTCTTTCATCCACAACCATGCTGTAAAATTTAAAATGTGTTATACTGTCATTGAAATGTAAGGGCTACCTCAACCCCATATACCTCACTATAGTTCAGTCAGAATAGTTTTTGAAACTGGAAGTTGTCAAAACATTGTTGTGATTCAACTGATGGTGGATTCAGTCACAAAATCCTGTCAATAAAAAGGTTACAGATGAAAACAATGACAATTTCAATTCACTTCTCTGAGAAGTCCTCCTGTGACAGTTGTTAAATTTGTTGGTGTTTATTATTATCCATACACTGCAGTTCCAGGCTGGAAATATATTGCTCCTGAGCAGGAATGGTGTATCAGAAGAGTTAACCATTTTAAAAACAAATTAGGAAGACTTTGATTTCTTTCATTCATAGTCCAGTGGAGGGCCAGGTTTGTTATTGCTTGGGAAAATTGTATAGGTATGAAAAAAGTCAAGAACAACTAACAAGAAATGTGTTATGATGGATTATGAGAAAGAGCCTTTATTATTTAGGTGTGGTCTGCATTAGCAGAAAATGTAAATTTTACATCAAAGACCAAGTCTAAGTCACTCCCACTGCAACCTCATATCTCAGTATAAAAGCTTCTCATTCCACAGCTTCCACATATAGAATCTTCATGCCCTCCTCTCTTTTCACATCCAAATATTCTTGTCTTTTCCACCCTTTCAGAGGGGTTCAGATATGTCCTACTTGGAAAACCATGCTGACCTCCAGCCAAATATCCTTAGAGTTCTCTCGCTTTTCTTTTTCTATGTTGAACTTACCGTACTATTTATGCGTAGTCCCCATTAGCAAACAGAAGCTATTTGAACAATCTTTCTCAATCTGTGACACTGTGCCACATTGAAGGTAATGATTGCCATTCCTCTTTCTCTGTGTCGCTGCTCATAATACATGCAGTAATAAAATCCAAATACAGTTTGAAAGGAATATTTAACATGTAATGACCAACGATAGCAGCTATGAATGTTTTAGAGTGGAAGTACGTCAGAATCATAAGGCGATTGCTTAAGGAGGAGATGACATCTGAGTGATGATGTCTGAGGTCTACAAAATCACCAACTGTGTCTGTTAATACAGTCTAGATGAAGTGCAGAGAGAGAGAGTAGGCCAGACAGGTTAACATTAACAGACTTCTGTAAGTCTTGTGTCCACCTCCCTAATTGATGACTAGCTATAACTGTTTTTTTTAAGTAACTAAGTTTTAAGTAACTTGATAGTATCGTGTCGCTGAAACACCATCTTCAAATTAACTCAGAAGAGTGCTATGTCAGCAAACTCAGTCTATACAGAGATAAATCTTCCAGAAAGCATTGTAGTTCAAATGTATCATGAGGTTTTAGGTTTTAATATGCAATTATTTATTTAAATGTTGCACACAAAGATAATCTAAAAGAACGACAAAGCTAGAATAGCCAGCTTTCTTCATGTGAACACCAGCAAAAGTATTTACACTGCTTGACCTTTCATATTTTTGTTATGCTAGAACCAAAATCCTTTAAGGTATTTTATTGGGATTTTATATGGTCCCAACATCGGTTGAAGGAAATGAGTAAACTGTTTTATTTTTATTTATTGTTTTTACAAATAAAAATCTAGACTGCAGCCTATTTTAAATACAGGTCCTTCTCAAAATATTAGCATATTGTGATAAAGTTCATTATTTTCCATAATGTCATGATGAAAATTTAACATTCATATATTTTAGATTCATTGCACACTAACTGAAATATTTCAGGTCTTTTATTGTCTTAATATGGATGATTTTGGCATACAGCTCATGAAAACCCAAAATTCCTATCTCACAAAATTAGCATATCATTAAAAGGGTCTCTAAACGAGCTATGAACCTAATCATTTGAATCAACGAGTTAACTCTAAACACCTGCAAAAGATTCCTGAGGCCTTTAAAACTCCCAGCCTGGTTCATCACTCAAAACCCCAATCATGGGTAAGACTGCCGACCTGACTGCTGTCCAGAAGGCCACTATTGACACCCTCAAGCAAGAAGGTAAGACACAGAAAGAAATTTCTGAACGAATAGGCTGTTCCCAGAGTGCTGTATCAAGGCACCTCAGTGGGAAGTCTGTGGGAAGGAAAAAGTGTGGCAGAAAATGCTGCACAACGAGTAGAGGTGACCGGACCCTGAGGAAGATTGTGGAGAAGGGCCGATTCCAGACCTTGGCGGACCTGCGGAAGCAGTGGACTGAGTATGGAGTAGAAACATCCAGAGCCACCGTGCACAGGCGTGTGCAGGAAATGGGCTACAGGTGCCGCATTCCCCAGGTCAAGCCACTTTTGAACCAGAAACAGCGGCAGAAGCGCCTGACCTGGGCTACAGAGAAGCAGCACTGGACTGTTGCTCAGTGGTCCAAAGTACTTTTTTCGGATGAAAGCAAATTCTGCATGTCATTCGGAAATCAAGGTGCCAGAGTCTGGAGGAAGACTGGGGAGAAGGAAATGCCAAAATGCCAGAAGTCCAGTGTCAAGTACCCACAGTCAGTGATGGTCTGGGGTGCCGTGTCAGCTGCTGGTGTTGGTCCACTGTGTTTTATCAAGGGCAGGGTCAATGCAGCTAGCTATCAGGAGATTTTGGAGCACTTCATGCTTCCATCTGCTGAAAAGCTTTATGGAGATGAAGATTTCATTTTTCAGCACGACCTGGCACCTGCTCACAGTGCCAAAACCACTGGTAAATGGTTTACTGACCATGGTATCACTGTGCTCAATTGGCCTGCCAACTCTCCTGACCTGAACCCCATAGAGAATCTGTGGGATATTGTGAAGAGAACGTTGAGAGACTCAAGACCCAACACTCTGGATGAGCTAAAGGCCGCTATCGAAACATCCTGGGCCTCCATAAGACCTCAGCAGTGCCACAGGCTGATTGCCTCCATGCCACGCCGCATTGAAGCAGTCATTTCTGCAAAAGGATTCCCGACCAAGTATTGAGTGCATAACTGTACATGATTATTTGAAGGTTGACGTTTTTTGTATAAAAAACACTTTTCTTTTATTGGTCGGATGAAATATGCTAATTTTGTGAGATAGGAATTTTGGGTTTTCATGAGCTGTATGCCAAAATCATCCGTATTAAGACAATAAAATACCTGAAATATTTCAGTTAGTGTGCAATGAATCTAAAATATATGAATATAAAATTTTCATCATGACATTATGGAAAATAATTAACTTTATCACAATATGCTAATATTTTGAGAAGGACCTGTACATCCCCTTTTCAGAAGGCTGCTAATTAGAAAACTCCAATCTATCTATTGAATCCCTTTTGAAGGTAATATTGTAATTTAACCTCTGTATAAATAAAGCTCTTTTGTGAAGGCCTCTGAGGTTTGTTAGAGAACATTGATGGACAAACATCACAGAAACCAAGCAACACAACAGACAGATCAATGAGAAAGTTGTGGAGAAGTTTAAAGCAGCTTTAGGTTGTAAAACAATATCATATGCTTTGAACATATCACATTTTATATATATATATATATTTTCATTGTCTGATGAGCTAACCCCTCCCTCCTACTTCCCCATGTCTAAAGGGATTGCTCAATCCAGCTCTCCATCCAACGGGTCCGGACTTCCCTAAACCTGAAAGTTCTTACTAAGCAGGTTTACTGAAAGTTCTGTTTAAGCTCGTGTCGGGAAATGACTCGCCTAGCCTCTGACAGCCTTCATACAAAAGTCTCGCCCTTCTTCAACTGTAGGTCTGGACGACTGAGTAGCCTCTCGCAGTCATCCAGACTTTCAACAGTCACTTTTGTTCACGGCTGCTCATTCCCTATTTTTACAAATGGCTCTTGGTATATGAGCTAGGTTAATTTTAGTGGCTCAGCATGAGTCCCAAGGGCGCTGTTTTAACAAACTTGGCTAAGGCAACCTATAAAAACCTCCCAAAATCTCTTAGAACCAGGCAACAAGACTTTTTACCACCAATGAAAAACCAAAAATAAAGTAACTCAATTAATTGAATGTCCACGATTTACTAGAATTTTATATGCTTTCTTTAATTAGCAACGCTTATGCAGGGGTCAGTAACAGCTTCAATTTGGCAACACGTAATAATTTCAATAATAGAAATAAATCAATCAATTCAGCCTGTCTTACCCTGATGCTGAAACTAATGAGTTTGGAGAGGCTTTGAAGACGGAGGCTCATCCATGCACCTGATGGAGAAGAATTCGTCTGGTAACAACGAGTGGTTTCTTGAAGGGAATACGACTTAATCTTCAGTTTTCTTCAGTATATATATATTTATATATATATATATATATATATATATATATATATATATGTGTGTGTCTGTACTTTAGGGTTAGACCACTTTAGATACATTTTTCTATTTGATTACACATTAACAGCTCTCTGCATTACATCTTACCTAAAAATATTATTAAAATGTTCATCTAAGCTCTCTAATATATTATTTACCTGAGAACAAACTGTGACTTGTAGGGTCAATCAATATTGGTTGTAGTACATGTCATGGAACAGCAGATATACTAAGGTATTAGGTTAGAAGTCTCCATAGATTCAAGAAAAGATAAAGCGACCAAATACAAAGCAGCATTTGCCTCATTTTATCTTTGTCCTTGGAACAGAATCTGGTGGTGCCGAATTCATTCTCTGAAGCACAGGTAGACTGCCAAGTTACTGTGCTTACCTGTCACACTGAGTGTTTATCTGTACTTCATTCAGCCTCTGCTTTAAATAAATGAGCAGGTCTATTTTATGCTAGTATGCTGCATGGTTTTAAGCCTGTCAAAATGGTTTGGTCAGTGGTTTTTGAAAATATAGTACAGTTGAGGTTTAACAATACATTGATTTTATAACACAAAACACAATATTGGATTCACAAGAACAAGATGGGATGAGATTTTTTCCAGGTTTTTTGGAAAAACTAAGAAGCCCGCTTTTTGTTTTGTTTTCACAAATACAATAAGGGATTAAAATATCATAAACTGTGTTTTAAAGAACATGTAATCAGCACTGGGTCTGAACTGGTAGCCAGCAGGTTCAGAAAATACAAGTCCCGTTGTCCCATAGGGAAAGCAACAGCCTCTTTGGCACTTAGAGGCATTGAATTTTGGGCAATTTAATTTTCCCAGTGAATTACATAAAACCTGATAAATGCCATTCTATAACAGCAGTAATGTTCAATGAAACAATCTTTCGCCGTCCGCATACAGCAGAGCAAGCCACTCTCTTGCTAAGTCATGGCGTTATTCACTAATTAGCATATTAATTAGCATTTGCCTAGCATTTGCAACCTAAGCTTTGTCAGTTTATTTATGTATTATTGTGTCTTGTTCTTTTTCCTCACATGAAATATATAGTATTTTATTATGGCCAAATTCCCAACACACCTGGTCTCATCTCATATTCTTATGCTTTTGTCGTCAGAAAACAATGAGCCTGAACTTTTGACAATATTGTAACCGACATTAATTAAAAACATCTGTGCTGTCATTTCAGCTATACTTACCTGTAGGATGTTCCGAGAGAAAAGTCTGAAGTGACTGAATGCTTAAAGGCTGCAGCATCATTCCTCTTCCTGGTAACAACAAAATCATGATGCAAAAAGACTCATTAGTTTGTTGGTTTTGATGGTAAGGGGGTAAACGTTCAGTTTATATTATCAAGTTTAAAGGAGGCATAATAGTCAAGTTTAACACATGGAGAAAGAAATACATGAACAATATCAACACAACTTCTGGCCATGGAGATAAAATGGATAACATTTTGTCTCTTTTCTGCATAAAGTACCAAAAGATTGCCCCCGAAAAAGACAATGTGCATCTATGTTGCCTCCTGAAACTAGACAAAATAGCTAAATCATTAACAAACCATAAACCATAGCATACATGCTCAGTTGAAATGTGGCAGGATTCCAAACAGCTGCAAAGATTAACAAAACTTTTTTAGAAAACTAAGAAACAGTTTGTTAGATGGCTTTGTCGGTTTACAGTTATGCCATAAAAGTGCTCAGGGAGACGTTCAAAGCTTAACACCCTACTTTAAATTGTTTTACAACCTAAACCTGCTTTAAACTTCTCCATAACTGTCTCCTTGCCCTGTCTGCTGTTTTCATTGGTCCTCACGATGCTGTTTGTTCACTAATGTTCTCTAACAAATGTCTAAGGCTTTCACAGATCAGCTGAATTTATACTGAGATACAATTTCACACAGGGGAGCGCATTTGCTCTTGGTAACTTTTACAGGCAGTTGGTTACTGTATACTTTTTTTAGGTCTATTAGAGCAAAGGAGGGTGAATACATATGAATGCCACGGTTTTTTGAAGAATACATTGATGTTTGTGATTTAGCCTAACAAGTGTTAAAAGTTGGAAAGCACCATATTATCAGTTAATTTGAATCATACATACTGCTTAAATGTTCATTTCCTGTGACTGACATCGCACAAGCTATTTGATGGAATTAATAAATGTACGCTTTATAGGCGCCAAATCCTGCGGCCAGAATTTCACTTGTCCAGAAAATATTGCAACATCCACAGTAACTCGGAGTCTAAAACTGTGGGAACAGCCACTGTATTTTTCATTTCCATCAGGCTGAATTGTAGAATCATCATCTTCAGATTTTCTTTCTACCCATTTCCGGGTCAAATTTACATTTTTCCATTGAAATGTATGTTTTTTTTAAGCACAAATATTATTAAGCCAAATTATATGCTGTATGTTGATATTTAACAGGGAATATAACGAAGGATATTGCTCACACTGTTCATGTTTTTAAAATCAGTCACTGGTTCCCTTCAAAAGTATGCAAATGTGAGCTGTCACTGCTTTCACTCCACAACCACTGACATTATCCTTTTTAATTCATATGTAAATTACATGAATAAGGTCAGGATTAAAATAATGAAATTAAAGAGGTGAACATTCAGAGATGATAATGAGATTTTTTCTCGAGTGTGTGCAGCACTTTTGGGAGTAGAAAGCAGAGGTGTCAAAGAAACAGTATCATTAAACCACATTATTTCTTCATCTTCATTGACTGCTGTTGTAAATAACATATGCACCACCTTCTTTTTTGTTCATTAGAACAAAAATTATTTTAAGGTTTATTAAATGTTAACCATGAACTCTCTCTGCTTCTAGTTCTATTCTTGTTGTCCGTAGGAAGCTCGTTAACTGGATTGTCCACCTGTGAAAGGGGCTTTGCAAAACTATCGATCCCGCATGAACTTTTCTCCCATTTTGTCATGTAACAGCCACAAATTTTAATATACTTTTATATACATTTGCATATTTATTTGGAATTTTACTTGACAGGCCAACACAAAATGGAAGGAAAAACAATTCCAAACTTTTTTCTAAATAAAAACAATGAAAAGTGTGGTGTAGATTGGTATTCAATGTCCTCTAATCTGATAACTCTAATTAAAACTGAGTGCAACCAATTGCCATTAGGAGTCACTTTATTAGTAAGTACATTTGGCCCTGTCTTTCAGTGTTTAACACTGTCTCTCTCTGAGACCTAGCTTTTACTGTGACTAACTCTATGTGCTCTCTTTCATACTCTTGACTTGAAAACTGGCTCAGAGTTCATCTGTTTAGCTGTCTTTCTCTCCTAGATGAAGCCACTGAAGGAGCTACTACTGCCTTTAAGGTTTTACATTTGATTCACATAGAAAGTACCCCTGGATCAGTGCTTCTGTGTAATTTTGTGTGTCTACTTCTGTTTTCTCAGACCCACAGTCGGTTGTGGCTGATGACCACATACACTAAGCGTCATTCTGCTGAAGATTTCTTCCTGTTAAAGTGGAGTTTTCCTTTCCAATGTCGGTATATGCATGCCCGGTATGAGGGACTGTTGCAAAGTCACAAAGACACAATGCAAGCAACTGCCTAATGTAGCTACATGCTCATCCAGGAGTGAATGCTGCAAGTCAGCAACAGAGATAAAATCTGCTGGGTTTCCTTAGATAGAAAACTCTTTAATCGCAATTTGCATAATAAACTGCACTTGATTGCACTGTTACATTCTAATTGATCCTAATTATCTATGTTCTTGACTTGGAATCTATTATTCCACTGAACTGACTTTGTAAAGTGTCTTGAGGCAACATGTTTTGTGAATAGGCACTACATAAACAAACTGAATTAAATTTAATTAAAATAGCACCCACAGAGGTTCTTTGTTTTTTCTAATTAACTTTCTTCATAATGTCATCTGTCTTCAATAGTCTGGTGACATCAGTGCATTTCGGTTCAGGAAATCCGCCTCGAACTACAGTCATGGTGAAAACATTTGCTGAGTGTGCTGCAGAATCATCTTGTCACCTCAAGCCTTGACATGCACAGTGAAGAAAATAATGAAGGACAACAGGGTTGTGAAAGTCTGCAATGAAGTTACTTATGTTCTGTTCTGGAAGTACAAGTACAGACAGCAGAGGACTGGTGCAAAGCTACTTTTTTCTGATAAATCCACCTTCAGATGTTGGGGACATCTGGAAACTTATTTTCTTGGGAAGAAAAGGTGTGTCAACAGTGAAGCATGCTATACAAACCATGTGTGGGGGTTGCTTCTCATTCAAGAAAGTGGGCTTACCAACAATTCTCAAGATCTATGCAATGAACAAAGACTAGTGTGTTAATGTCTTTAATGACAACCATCCAGACAACATTTTAGCATGGTGGAACACAGTTGATTACAGACTGGGTCAAAAATCCTAGTACTGGAATTATAGACCAATAACCTCTGTTGTGAGTTCTGGAAAAGCAGGTTGGATAACCAGAACCCAACATATTGAGTTAGATTCTCACTAAGAATGGGTCACCATCACTCAGAAATGTTTTGACTGTTGTTTAGCATACCATAGACACGTGGAAAAAGAACCCACCATTGTTGTCATGGGCAATATTTTTAGGGTCAATAAACTGACCCTAAAAACTGGAGAACAATCAACATTAACTTCCAGCAAGCACTTATTTCTTAAATCCTGAAAGAAACAAATATAGAGAACTCCGGTTGACTCAAAGCAGATCATAGGAACATATGAAGAAAGAAATCAAATGAATCCATTTGTCTCAGTTTTTCTCTATCTGCCATGTCTTGATGTCTAATTATCTGTGAGCTCTGGGGCTATTGATCTCCAGGAGACGCTAATTGTGTTATCGGTGCATGACTTGTATCCTTCGACATAGAAAACACAGGAAATGAGGATGTGAGGCTGGTTGTGTTTACTGTTTTCAGTAAATGGCAAACTCATGTGACTCTGAGCTTTGAGTCTAATTCCAGAGAAAATATTAATCAGTTACTGAATGCACAGTAAGGCTCAGGGGATTTTATTTTGTGAATGTTTTCTCAAAGTGGACTGCATTAGCTTTCTAACTCCTTTTTAAATCTATTAAGACTATAAAGAGTTTGGCCAACTGTTCAATTTACAGCAACTATTTTCTATCAGAGCAAAAAAATCTGTTTTCTAAAATGATGAAAAGGTTGATCCTGATCCTATTTTCATCTATGTGTTGCTTCATTTAAACTGATCAGTCTTTCTTCTCCTAAAATGTTTCATTGGACACTACAGAGAAATTGTCCATAATATTTTCAGAGCTGTATGTCAGAGTACGAGCTTCATGTATATAGGATCATGTAAAGCCACAAATCTAAAAAAGGATAGAAGAACATTTTACCAGTCCAGATTTGACATTTGAAGCCATTTATTGTAAAATGGGAAAACGTTTCTGCAAACTTTCTAGATCAGGCCGCAATGAATCCAGAGATCCTTTGTAGAAGCTGATAAATTATTAATTTCTTTGAGTTTTACAGTGATTCACATTCTTAACACCTTCTTAACATTGGCTAAAATTGAGTGGGTTTCCTGGAAATTTCTGTGGTATTTTGGACATTCAGAAAAAGAGACAGATGATCATTCTTAATGAACATAATGCTCTTAAACTTTGCATTTTGGTAGCTGACTTCTTTTAATGTTTTGTAAACAACTTCAGTGATCACTGATTATCCGAACTGTTGCTAATGTATTGGTGTACCCTAACATTTTCTACAATTTTCACATTACAAACACAAATTTTAATGTATTTTATTGAGTTGTAATGTGATTGAATAACACAAAGTGGAGTATACTTTGTAGGAACACCTGATGCTGCGTGGGAAACGCAGGTGCGTTTCTACCAGCCCTACAAACCCCATTTTCTGGAACTGTTTTGCTCCTGCAATTTTCTGTATTTCTGCACCTAAATCACAAAGCAGACTCCACAAAATACATGCAGGAACAAACATGCTCATTAACTATTGTTGGATCAGTTGTCCTCTCTTCAGCCACAAACAAAAATGATGGACAAGAGATCAAAGAGATAGGGAAGATGTTTTACTTTTTCAATTTTAATTAATGGAGAACTGCAGGCCCTGTCCTCATTATGCATTCATCAAAACTTTTAAATATCTAAGTGGAGAAACAATGTAACAGTGTTTCTAAATAAAGAAGTAATGCTGTGGATTGGAAGACAGTGGAAAGTCATAAATGTATCAGATTGTGAAATTATTGTGTGTAGTCCAAAGAAATATTCTACTAATGCAATAACATACAATTACAATTACATCAGAATAAAAAGAAACACTTGTGTCCAATTATATCCTGTTAATTTCATTTTTGCTATACATCAATTTTAAAAAATAATAAAAACGTTCTTTGATTTCTATTGCAAGGTGAAGCCTGTGTCACCTAACTGCCAGTCGTTTGCACTGGATTTCATTAGGATGTATGAAACAAAGGAGGGTGAACACAAATGCAGGCTGCACTTTTCAGACTTATTTGTAAAAAAAAAAAAAAAAGTACAAATCTGTGATCATTTTCCACTTCACACTTATGCTCTACTTTGTGTTGATCTATCATAAAAACATAAAATCCGGTTGCGGTTGAAACATGACAAAATGTGAAAAACTTCCAGAACCATGAGTACTTTCGCAAGGCAATGTAACCTGGCTGTGAGTCATTAATATACCTTAAGAACTGTTGCATGTAATCCAAAGCAGCAGCATTTGTCTGGAGCTCTGCTTGACTCTCACGTGATTTCTGTCCTTTCAGCCGTTCTGTTGTTGGGCTGTTGTATCAGCAAGAGTAAATTCAGGTCCACTTCTCCCTCCACTGAAACCTGTGAACCGAGATAATAAAATGATTTTCCCCCATTTCACTGTTTTCACACACCAACCAATTAGAGGGAGACTCGGGGAAGTGCATGCTGGCAGAGCTGTGGATATTATAAAAGGACAAAAGACTAGGAGCAGGAACGTGTAGAATGAAAAGGACAAAAATTAAGCAGAGCATGTTGTCTTTTAATATTATATTTGCTGATATCTGCAAAATCATTCTCTGGACCTTGTGCTGACATATGGCGTTGAGTGCAAAGACATAACAATATTCTCTTATAACCCTGTCCTGTCTGACCATTTCTTAATAACCTTTGAGTTTAATTTAACCGAGTACTCCACACCTGAAAGAAAATTTTATTATAGTAGATCATTATCAGACGATGCTGTAACAACCTTTAAAGAATCTGTTCCACTTTTAATTTCCTCATTATCACTGAAAAGCACAATGGAAGGCAATAATTCTGTTTCTTCCCCTTCACAAATTGATTCTTTTGTTCATAGTGTTACTTCATCATTGTGTGATGCATTAGACAATACAGCCCCCTTGAAAAAGAAGGTAATCACTAATAGGAGGCTAACTCCCTGGTTTAATTCAGAGCTGCATACTTTAAAGCACAATGTTAGAAAATTGGAGAGAAAATGGCGCTCTACACACCTAGAGGATTCCTACTTAATCTGGAAAAATAGCCTACTGTTGTATTAGAAGACACTTCGCCAAGCTAGAACAGCTTATTTCTCATCATTAATAGAAGAGAACAAGAATAATCCTAAGTTTCTCTTTATTACAGTTGCTAAACTTACACAGAGTCATAGCTCTGTTGAGTCATCCATTCACTTAGGTCTCAGCAGTCATGACTTTTTGGGATTCTTCTTAATAAAATTGATTCTATTAAAAAGAAAATCTTTGAAATACTCCCGAAGATGATTACTTCATCCTCAGCAAGTGAGACAACATTGGAAATAACTGCAGAACCTGATTTGTGTTTGGACTGCTTTGATCCTGTGGAGCTTCCTGAGTTATCAGAAATATTAGCTTCATCTAAACCTTCAACTTGTATGTTAGACCCAATCCCAACCAAATTATTTAAGGAAGTGTTTCCTCTGATTACCAGCCCCATTTTAGATATGATTAATCTTTAGTAAATGGATATGTACCACAGGCTTTTAAGGTAGCTGTAATTAAACCTTTACTTAAGAAACCTTCGCTTGATCGAGATGACTTGAAAAATTACAGGCCTATATCCAATCTTCCAGTCAGGTTTCAGAGCCCATCATAGCACTGAAACAGCTCTGCTGAAAGTCACTAATGATATTCTTATAGCCTCAGATAATGGACTTGTGTCTGTACTGGTTCTGTTAGATCTCAGTGCTGCATTTGACCATAATATTCTCTTAAAAAGGCTGGAATATGTTGTAGGGATCAGGGGAACAGCGCTAGGCTGATTTAAATCTTATTTGTCTGACAGATTCCAGTTTGTTCATGTAAATGATAAATCATCTTTAAACTCCAGAGTTAATTGTGGAGTACCACAGGGTTCAATACTTGGGCCAATTCTCTTTACTATATATATATGCTTCCAATATGTCAAATTATCAGGCAGCATGGGATAAATGTTCACTGTTACGCTGATGACACTCAGCTTTACTCATCCATAAATCCTGATGAGTCCAACCAGTTAGATAGACTACAAGCATGTCTTGAAGATATAAAAACTTGGATGACGTTAAATTTTTTGCTTCTAAATTCAGACAAGACAGAAGTTGTCGTCTTTGGACCGGAGTCTTTAAAAAAGAAACTGCTAAGTCAATCACTTAACCTGGATGGCATTAAATTGACCTCTGATAATAAAGTAAAAAACCATGGTGTTATTTTTGACCAGTACATGTCATTTAAATCCCATATTAAACAGGTTTCTAGGATTTCCTTCTTTCACCTCCAGAACATTGCCAAAATTAGAAATATCCTATCCAGGAGTGACACTGAAAAACTAGTCCATGCATTTGTTACTTCAAGGCTGGACTATTCTAATTCTTTACTATCAGGATGTCCACAAAATGCTGTTAAAAGCCTTCAGCTGATTCAAAATGTTGCAGCAAGAGTTCTGATGAAAATTAAAAAGAGAGATCATATTTCTCCTATTTTATCTTCCCTTCATTGGCTCCCTGTTAAAACCAGAATAGAATTTAAAATTCTCCTCCTCACATATAAAGCCCTTAATGATCTAGCTCCATCATACATCAGAGATCTGATTGTTCCATATGTTCCTAACAGAGCACTTCGTTCTCAGACTGCAGGTTTACTGGTGGTTCCTAGAGTCTCTAGAAGTAGAATGGGAGGCAGATCCTTTAGTTATCAGGCTCCTCTCCTGTGGAACCAGTTCCCAGTTTTAGTCCGTGAGGCAGACACCCTGTCTACTTTTAAGGCTAGGCTTAAAACTTTCCTTTTTGATAAAGCTTATAGTTTGAGTGGCTTAGTTTACCAGGGAGGGAGCCTTCCTCCCTCCCTGTTGGATGGAGTGAGGGGGAGTCAGGTTTAGCCTAAACCAACTCAGTTATGGTTGAGGTGCAAACACACCCTTCATTTCTGCTACCTGTATGACCCCTTCTCTTCAAATGGTTATAATCAGTCTGACAGAGGGAGGTATCCCAATCCTTGTGGTTTTTAGTATAACAATGACAATAAGTGGGACCCTATGTGGGGTGCCTTGTGACAACATTGTTGTAAATAAGCGCCGTTTAACTAAATAATCTGAACTGAAACTATCCGTGTAGTTATGCTGCTATAGGCTTAGGCTGCTGGAGGACATAACGACCACTTTCACCCTCTTCGCTACATTCTCACACTACTCTCCAATTTTGCATTATTTGCTGTTATTTCAACTTTTAACTTTGTTCTCCCTCTATTCTCTTCCTAGAAGCTACACCTGGCCTGACTCTGTGTCTACCTGTGACACCTTTCTGGAGAGGGGCATCATCCAAGCTTCTGCTGGCAACAACTTAATGCTCACCCTCTACCGATGATCCACATAGCCCTGTCTTTTAGTGTTTAACCCTTTCTCTCTCCTAGACATGGCGATTGACTGAGCTTTTACTGTAACT
Organism: Girardinichthys multiradiatus; assembly: GCF_021462225.1. Taxonomy (NCBI): domain Eukaryota; kingdom Metazoa; phylum Chordata; class Actinopteri; order Cyprinodontiformes; family Goodeidae; genus Girardinichthys; species Girardinichthys multiradiatus. Next base: position 21,218,517 of record NC_061795.1, on the reverse strand, counting down.
AATTATATGTGCTCTATTTCAGACTAACCTTGAAAACTGGCTCAGAGTTTATCTGTTCTTTCTTTCTAGGTAAAACGACTAAAGGAGCTACATCCATTAACATTTACTTTTCCTTCCCATAGAAAGTACTCCTGGATCAGTGCTTCTTTGTTCTCTTTGTGTCTCTGCTCTGTTCTCTCAAACCCCCAGTCGGTCGTGGCAGATGGCCGCTCACACTGAGCCTGGTTCTGCTGGAGGTTTCTTCCTGTTAAAACGGAGTTTTTCCTCTCCACTGTCACTACATGCATGCTCAGTATGAGGGATTGCTGCAAAGTCAACGCCAGTGACTGTCCACTGTCTCTACATGCTCATCCAGGAGGAGTGAATGCTGCAAGTCACTGACTGGATGCAATCTGCTGGGTTTCCTTAGATAGAAAAACTTTTTATCCAATTTGAATAAATAACTAACTCTGACTGCACTGTTCAATGATTAGGATTAATTGGAATGTATGAACCTGACTGTTGTGAAGTGCCTTGAGACGACATGTGTTGTGAATTGGTGCTATATAAATAAACTGAATTGAATTGAATATAAAGCCCTTAAAATGCTAAGATAAATTTATGCTCTGTAACCAAGTATATGTTTATTTTCTGTTACATGTTTTACAGGAATTTGTGAAACTGAGTACAAATAATTACTCGAAACATGTTATGAGATGCTGTTACAACTTTCCACTCTGTCACTATGGCAAAAAAAAAATCACCTGTGCTTTTGTGGCTCTTAAGTCGGTTTAAAATCACTAGCTAATAAAAACAAAGTAGTGGTCACTTGGTTTTTGCTGGCCTCTTAAAAGGGGGAACTGAAGTATTAGGTGTTTTTCAGGTTAGGTATTAACCTGTCCATAATTTTTTCTACTGCTGTTATCATAAAACTCTAAACAGTAGAATTTTGGATGAAGTCAGAAACTGTGGCATTGCTTTTTGTCCTCTGACTCTAAAATCGTTATACAGATTTTAAAAAGCAGCATTGCTGAACTCCATAAAAAAAAAGGCTGCCATCGGTTATAATAGATGAAAAATAAGTAGCACAGTCAAAGACATGAATGTATCGCAACAAAAAATGTAAAATGTGATCAGTATTGCAAATCTTTCAGAAGGAAAGCTGTATATATTATTCTCCACATCCATTTCCAACAGTTCTGGTCACAAGTTTACATACAGTCTTTATGACCATGAATGCATTGTTAATTTTGCAACAAATGATGCACTCAAAGGTCGAAATGATGTTTACAGCCTCATATCTGTGCATTACATGCACTATTATTTGGTTCCTAAAGTAGTGGTGCATTCATTTTGTACTTGGAGGTTGGAATTTTCGACTTACAGGTATGACATTTCAACCGGAACACCCTCAAAAGTCGGAATTTCAAGTCGGAAAGTCACGGCAAAATCACTATAAGCAACTTCAGCATTCAAGATGGCTGCTACTCGCTTTAATAGTAGTAAAACGTTCATACTTTGACTGTTTTTAGCAGTTCTTTTTTTATATATAACATCATATAAAATTTGTAAATAACGCTAAAGTTGGTGCTTTTGAGAGGCAATTCAGGAGGTTTGGCCTTCCAAAATTAATCTATGATGTATGCTTGGGATCATTGTCCTGCTTGAACACCCTATTGTGTCCTAATGTCAACAATCTGATGCAAACTGGCAAACTGAGATGAAAACTGATTACAATGTTCAGGAATGACCCAAAACCTACAAGGCTAAAGTGTGTTTGAACAAGAAAATGCTAGAGCACCAGTGTCCCTGTCAGACGTGAAGCCAGTTTTAGATCACTTTGAACCAACTAAAAATGAGCCCCTGCTCCAAAAATCGAATGGTCCACAAGAACAAGCCAAATGCCTTCTGGAGAATGATTTATTGTCATAGATTAAGCTTTTTAGCATCAATGACTAAAATTATGTTTGGAGGAGACAAGGTGAGGCATGGTGTTGCTAGCCTCATGATTAGGGTTTGTTTTGCCACTAGTGCTACTGATGACTTGCACAACTGAACTCTACAATTCCAACCAGAATCAGAGGGACTTGTTGATGGGTGCAAAAAATGTTGTGGCTTCTTTACAACTTGCTACGATACATTTATCCAAATGTTAATGTGGGTCTTTATATTAAAACCCCTGCAAAATAATGTTTTTGAAGTCATTGAAGTTGTATGTTTTATTAACATTCCACATCCAAGCCCCAAATCAATATGGCAGGATGACTGTATGTAAACTTCTGACTGGCTCTTCTTCCCACCATAGAAAGAGTTAAGTATGTGGATAATTAGGACAGAAGATGGATAGAAAAGGCTAAGAGCAAACCCTGTCCCTCCCTTCTTAGTTTCATGCCTCGTCTCTGTCGTCACTGACAATATTATAAGCCAGCAGAAATACTAGGCTCTTGTGAAAAACCGAGATGGCTGAGAAAGTAAGATAGAAATCCACTTATGTTCTTGACCTGTCTTTTCTCTCTGGTGTCAGCTCCTTTTTGTCTAAACTGTCCTTGTGTCTTGCACAGTCATTTAAAGCAAGAGACAAATGGGCACGGTACATTCATCAAAGTGATTTATAATGTGCCGACATTGAAGTAAAGGCAAGAGCTGTATCTTTTGCACATTTTTTATGCGAGTGATTGGGCAGATTATAATACCTAGTGCCTAAGAAAGATAAGATTATATATCTACATCAAAATACCTTTCAGACATTCCTTTCAGACAAAAGCACTTGCTCTAACAAAGACACTGGATGTCTGCTTTCTCAGTGAATTACTTAAGCTAATTGCCCTTAATTAGACAGCCATGATTGAGGTGCAGCCTCTGATTTATGAGGAAGCCAGCAGCGTTGATGTCTGTCGCATTTTCTGCCATTCAAGTGGTTCATTTTTAGCATTAACATCTTCTTTAAATGATCTGTCACAGGACTTCATGCATATATGCAACCAGTTTGCCTCCTCACTTATCCTGGATCACTTCCTGTGTGGATTCATTTGCAACCCAGTGACCCCAAATGAATTAATTTGCACATTTTGAATCCTTAATACATGTTGCTATTCTATTCTGGCCACAGCTCAGTCCAATCTGAATAATGTTGTTTGGGGTGAAAACAAACTTTCTACCCGCCTGTTGAACAACATCAAATGTGTTTTTGCTGCAACATACCACATTTCTTCAGTGTCCACACAGTCAGGTTCATAAATAATAAAACTTTGCTTTCATTTTGTGCGTTCTGACAGTGACACATTGTTTTAATTTTTAAAAGTGTGACAAGATTAGAAAAATGCCTTTAATTTCCAACCACAGTAATGATATTCTTTAGTCCTTGTAAATTTGAAGCGATGTGCAGCCAGAAGCATATCAGACTCAGCTTCTCAACTACATCAGAGTTAGACTTGTATTCCTGTTGGAGCAGCTTGTTATGGATGGGTTTTAATTAGATCCCTGTGCAGAAGAGTAAGTTGGTTCTTGTTCAGTGTTATTTAACAAGTACAGCTAAGGCAACGATCTCTCATCGGTTTATGCTGAATATATTACTCACAGTCGAACAGGGAGCTCAACATTTTCACAAACATGAAGATGAATATCCCTGTCCAATCCATTAATTCACTGAGAGATTTCCCTTTTCATAAAAAGATTTTTTTAAACATACATAATCTGACATATTTCAAGAGTTTATTTTTGACTGATTATGAGATGCTAAATAGTTCTTAGAAGTCTCAACTCTTGTCTTTTATTTATTTTAAATAAATTTGACTCTTGACATTGACATGCTGTTGACTTTGACCAGTAAATAATGAAAACTCAGTTTCCTCTTGGAATATTATGTAAAAACAATAAAAAAAATAAAAGTTTTAAATACATTAATATTATGTAATGTAGTCATGTGCTTGTGAGCACAGTCTCTGCAACTGCTGGCTTGGTAGCTGTTCAGCAGTCACTGGCACATCCAAGCATTACACAATAAAGTTCAGTGGAAGGAAAGTGTAGCAGAAAATGGTGCACAGACAGCAGGGAAAACTGCAGCCTTGAGAAGATTGTTAAACAGTCCATTTGAGAGTTTAGGGGAGATTCACAAGGTGTGGATTACAACTGTAGCCAGATCTTCATGAGACACCACATACAGATGTTTCCAGGATGTGCTACAGTTGATGTATTTGTTATGTTGAGCCATTCCTGAACCAGAGACAGCTTTAGAAATGTCGTACTGGGGTTAGGGAGAAAAAAAAACTACACTCCTGATCAGTGATCCAAAGTACAATTTTCATATTAAGTAAAGTTTGTATTTCATTTGGGAATTGAAGTCCCAGAATACAAGTTGCTTGAGAGAGATGTTTTTAGAGAGACAGCGTAGACAAGTTGATGCCTCCATACCACGCTCCATTGATTAAGTTATTCATGCATAAGCAACCACCAATCCATTTTCTGAACACCATAATCATCAAAATTTACCAGAAAATACATCCTTCAAATAAATCACTGTATGTGATGCATCTACATGCGTTTCGAGCTTTGATGTTCTAATTTATTGAGATGTGCCTAAATTATGTGCAGGCGTTTGTAGTCCATCTTTTACAGGGAGAAAGTCAGATCTCATTAAAAGGAAAGTGGAGTAATAGCGCCCTCTGGTGAAAACAGTACATAGACACTGGTACCCTCAACTCGTTGAAACAAACAAAAAAGTGATATAATTGGGTGACAGAATAAACGAATAAGACTGATGAAAGAAATAATTTGATGTTTATTTTACGAAGATGTGCTAAAAATGGTATAGATTTATGGGTACCCCTAAAGAGAACTTTTTTTACCTAACAAAGTGCTTAACCTTAGGATTACAGGTCCTTCTCAAAAAATTAGCATATTGTGATAAAGTTCATTATTTTCTATAATGTAATGATGAAAATTTAATATTCATATATTTTAGATTCATTGCACACTAACTGAAATATTTCAGGTCTTTTATTGTCTTAATACGGATGATTTTGGCATACAGCTCATGAAAACTCAACATTCCTATCTCACAAAATTAGCATATTTCATCCGACCAATAAAAGAAAAGTGTTTTTAATACAAAAAACGTCAACCTTCAAATAATCATGTACAGTTATGCACTCAATACTTGGTCGGGAAGCCTTTGGCAGAAATGACTGCTTCAATGCGGCGTGGCATGGAGGCAATCAGCCTGTGGCACTGCTGAGGTCTTATGGAGGCCCAGGATGCTTCGATAGCGGCCTTTAGCTCATCCAGAGTGTTGGGTCTTGAGTCTCTCAACGTTCTCTTCACAATATCCCACAGATTCTCTATGGGGTTCAGGTCAGGAGAGTTGGCAGGCCAATTGAGCACAGTGATACCATGGTCAGTAAACCATTTACCAGTGGTTTTGGCACTGTGAGCAGGTGCCAGGTCGTGCTGAAAAATGAAATCTTCATCTCCATAAAGCTTTTCAGCAGATGGAAGCATGAAGTGCTCCAAAATCTCCTGATAGCTAGCTGCATTGACCCTGCCCTTGATAAAACACAGTGGACCAACACCAGCAGCTGACACGGCACCCCAGACCATCACTGACTGTGGGTACTTGACACTGGACTTCTGGCATTTTGGCATTTCCTTCTCCCCAGTCTTCCTCCAGACTCTGGCACCTTGATTTCCGAATGACATGCAGAATTTGTTTTCATCCGAAAAAAGTACTTTGGACCACTGAGCAACAGTCCAGTGCTGCTTCTCTGTAGCCCAGGTCTGGGGAATGCGGCACCTGTAGCCCATTTCCTGCACACTCCTGTGCACGGTGGCTCTGGATGTTTCTACTCCAGACTCAGTCCACTGCTTCCGCAGGTCCCCCAAGGTCTGGAATCGGCCCTTCTCCACAATCTTTCTCAGGGTCCGGTCACCTTTTCTCGTTGTGCAGCGTTTTCTGCCACACTTTTTCCTTCCCACAGACTTCCCACTGAGGTGCCTTGATACAGCACTCTGGGAACAGCCTATTCGTTCAGAAATTTCTTTCTGTGTCTTACCCTCTTGCTTGAGGGTTGTCAATAGTGGCCTTCTGGACAGCAGTCAGGTCGGCAGTCTTACCCATGATTGGGGTTTTGAGTGATGAACCAGGCTGGGAGTTTTAAAGGCCTCAGGAATCTTTTGCAGGTGTTTAGAGTTAACTCGTTGATTCAGATGATTAGGTTCATAGCTCGTTTAGAGACCCTTTTAATGATATGCTAATTTTGTGAGATAGGAATTTTGGGTTTTCATGAGCTGTATGCCAAAATCATCCGTATTAAGACAATAAAAGACCTGAAATATTTCAGTTAGTGTGCAATGAATCTAAAATATATGAATGTTAAATTTTCAACATGACATTATGGAAAATAATGAACTTTATCACAATATGCTAATATTTTGAGAAGGACCTGTACATCTGCCCTATGTCATAATGGATAGTTTTAAGACTGATAAACACAATCACGAGGAAACCAGGACACTGTTTAAACAGTTTATTTTTTTTTACAAAAGGTAAGTTCGTTCTGAAATCCGGACTGGGTCAGTGGACAGGATTGGGATCTCACTGGAGGGAGAAGAAAAGAGACTAAGTTTGAGAAAAGGTGGATCAACAATACTAAAGTCCGTCAGGGTTAAACTTACAGCAACTAAGCCCTTAGCCAGGTCAGTGAGGAATAAGTTTTTACCATGATGGTTGAGGTTGACAAGAGGGTGCAGCAGCGGAGAAAGGTTCTTCTCGTTCTTCTGACTTGTGGTTTACTCCATTCAGCGAGCCCCATGGGGAAACGATGGTGGATGGTTCTCAGAAGTTTGATAAAAAGTTGTTTTCAGAAGCCTGGGTCCAGGAGGGAGGCAGAAAGGAGACTTACAGTCAAAGTCCTTTGAGGCTTGACTTTCTACATTCATATGAACATGGCAGGAGACGTTAAGCCCACAGAAACTCTGGTTGAAACATTTCCTAGAGGCACAGGAGAAAAAACAAGATGATCAGAGAAAAAGTAGAAAACAGGGCTGCAGCAGCAGAGGCCAAGCTGTTTACCACGCAAGTGAGAAAACGAGCTGACGCCTCCTTCTGGATCTCCACTCCTTTTGAGCCCAGGTTGATTGTTCGCTGATGAGCAACAGCTGTGCCGCAGCATCTGCCGGTCACACCCTGAGCATACCTGTCAAGTTTTGGATTTGAAAATAACCTCTTGTCAACTACTTACAGACTACAATAAGGTAATTAGAATCTGATAGGCTTACCTTTGTTGACACTGAAATGCTGTGGACATTCCTATGTTATAACAGAGTCTAAATGAAACACAAAAGGGGATTCAAGCACATTTATTTATTTCACACATTTTCAGTTTATATATACATTGCTTGTCTTTAGGTTAAACATTTACATGTTATTGTCATTACACGTTTTATTTTCTCATGTTCACTCAGGTGGTTCTGTGGCATTTACTAAAGACTTATTATACAGATTTGTTACAGACTTTGCATCCTTTAAGACTTGTTTGGCTGGAGTGTATTTGTGGCCTGGGCCAGAGTTGCATGACAGTAAAGCACAAACAGTGTTGTTGTTGTCTAATGACATCCTCTTCTCTGTAGCAATCTTTCTTACCATACTAAACACTCTTTCAGAAATGGCATTGCTGTGGGGAATGCATAGTAAAGCCTTCATTAATCTTGGCAGCTCAATGAACCTCACATCTTTCCCTACCAGTCCCCAGAATCTGTCAGTTCTGTCTTCTTGTAGGAAATCCTTGCTATCTGTCACCTGGTAGTCAATGAGTTCCTCTCTCAGCCTATCCTCACTCAAGATCAACTGAGGGAAAAAGGGCCCCTAGCCTTGCCACTGTAATGTAAAACAAGTGTTTGACTGAACATTGCAGATCTAAACCATGCAATATTCATTTATTCATTTAATCAATGAGAAACTGACTCTAACATCTACCTGTCCCCGGAGTAATGTCAAGGCGAGCAGCAGGGTCCAGCACTTTCATGAAGTGGATGGTCAAGAGGAAAGGAGGAGAACATCTTCTGAAGCACTGCTTCATAGAATATTCTCACAGATCTACAACAGCATAAGAGTAAACAAAAAACACTACAGCCTATAATCTCATACTGTGAAAAGATGATATAATTATATAACTGCTGGGTAATATACTCACTGAAAGATTTTCTTCTCAGCTGATACAGGGAGCTCCGTCCTTGCCATGAATGCCCTTTGTTTCTGCTCCTATAAAGACTGATGTCCTTCTCCATACTCCACCTCCATGAGAGGTACACCCACGATGGCCCTGGCTGGTACGAGGAACCCCAGGATCCTCTTGATCAGCCTGCACATCTCCTCTTCAAGTCTGTGAATCTGTACTCCCTCTGACTGTAGAAAATATAATTGGCCACACAGTGTAATAAGAAGACCACAATAAGCACAATCATATTTAATTATAAATGACTATTATTCACTAATTCATCCAATATGATTGACACCCACCTGGAAGACAATATTAAATTCATATAAAGGCTTAAGGGCAGCACTCAGGAACATGAAGTAAGCCTTCACGATTGGATCACGCAGAGGGCTTGCCAAATCGCACACTTTGGCACTCCTTTTCACCTCCTCATGACTGTTAAAGTAGGCCTACAGTACACATGGACACAAAGTGGCAATTCATAGTTAAAATGGAAATCTAGCATAGTTAACTGTGTATATATCTGCTGGAGTTACCATCCCTATCTGTAGTGCATCCCACTGGTTCAACACTCTCTGGATGCAGGTTAGCAGACTCAGCCATCTGGTGCTGCAGTACCTGAGGAGCTTCAGGTTACATCAGTGAAATCTACAAACCCTTTGTAGAGTTCACATCTTTTTGCACTGAAAGATAAAAAAAAATGTTAATAAGAATATTAGCTGCAGACCTAGAAAAAATTGAAGTGCTATTTAATTTATTTGCATCTACCTTTTATCAAAGTGGGTGTATATCCCCACCAGGATGTCTTCCACCGGTACCTGGGCTGCTCTGATGCCACAGCCAGTGGCCAGCTGTGCCAGGTGGCAGATGCAGCCGAGGTCCTGGACGTGGGGCTGGCTCTGTTTCAGTCTGCTGATAACAGAGTTGTGTCTGCCTTTCATGACGCTCGCATTATCCGAGTTAAAGGCTATCAGGTTCTCCCATGGGATGTCTCTTTTTCTCTGGATAACAGAAAAAAATGCCATAAAACCTATTAGACAAAACGTATGGTTATAATTACAAGCAAACTATTACACACGTCAACAACACAGTGCAGTTCCCTCACCTTAGTGCTTCACTCAGGTTTTCATACAGATTTTCTGCATTTCCCACGTTGCATACAGACATCTCCATGAATCTTACGACCTGCAGAGTGGCCTCATCGTAGAGTCTAGTTAGGATGACAAATTCTTTATATGCTTTTCTGTTGTTCGATTCGTCGCACATCACAGAAAATGGCTGAGATCAGCATGTTTTGGTCAACTCGTCATCTAGCTCTGTTGCTATGGCACCTGTTGAGAGAGCCCAGTAATTAAAATTAGCTAATCATTACCCTACAATATGCATACGGGACATTATTAAGTAGGCATATGCATAAACACTTTGACTCAGCTTACCTTTGGTGAGTTGGTAGCCTTGGTTTTACCCGCCGAGACTTTTCGTGCGACAGCAGAGTCCGGGAACATTTCAGCTACACATTTATTGAAGTCATCACAGAAGTTGAAAGCAACATTGTTTTTGGCACACAGCATTGGATATTTTAACCTCCACATTTATGACCTGGTAGGCCTCGGTGGTATTTCTAGTCACAAATGTTGACATCACCTGGGCATGTTTCTGTGCCTCTAGCCAGCGCTTGTGCTTGGACGATTTTTCATGCTGACTGATGTCGTTCCTCCCCCCCGTGTGAGACACTAAAGTTACAAATCTTACAAAACGCGTGACTGTGCCCCATCTTGCTCCTCTTTAGAAAAGAAAATTCACTGTCCCATTTTTCAAGATATTTGCACGATGTCCTTCTTTTTCTGGCAGGAATGCCTTCCCTTTCGTCACATCGATCCCTCTCTATCCTTCGTTGCTCCAGGTTTGTTCCCGCCGTCTGCACTAATCTCGCGACAACTGCCACCCAGGCTACTGCAGGTGGCAATTCTCGCGAGGCTAGTGACAGAATTCAGAAAAAGAAGCAGAGGAATGTTTTTTATTATTATTATATTATAATGCAGGAGATTTACAGGAGAATACTAAAACGGGAGGATGACGGGAAAGAGGGGTAAAATACGGTAGTTTCCTGGCCAAAACGGGAGACTTGACAGCTATGACCCTGAGTAGGAGGAAAAAACACCGCACAAACGCACAGACTGCACCCAGCCTGCACACAACCACCGTGGATATGACACCCTAAGGCGGTTTGATGGAACAAACATTCTACTGTGTAGTTATTTTTCTGTTGTGTGTGCCACAGTAAATATGGAACAAAGAAGCCAAACGAAAGAGCACTCTAAAGAGCTCAGAAATAGGATTATTGTTATCCGCAATAAAGGTAAAGGCTGTAAGTCCATCTGCAAGTAGCTTCATGTTCTTGTGAAAGTGCTTTCCAACACTATTTAAAAGTATACAGTTTATGAGGCTGTACTCCCAGAATGTAGAAAGCAACCCCAGGTTGATTCAACGGATAGTGCAGATGGTAGAAAAAGTGCCAAGAAGACTATCCAAAGCCATTCAAGCTGAGCTCCAAGGTCAAGGTACAGCACCTAATTCTACCCACACCATCTGTCAAATTTTGAATCATCATTGGCATCATGGAAGAAGACTCAGGAGGGCTTGAATATTGACAGAAAAGAAACAAGCCAGACTGGAGCCTTGCCAAAATGAATATTCACAAGTTTCAAGGAGAAAATCTTTTAGACTAATTAGACAAAACAGAGCTTTTTGGACAGTCATATCAATTCTGCATTTACAGAAGGAAAATGAAGCGTTTAGAGAAAGGAACAGCTTTCTGATTATGTTGGCAATTTCCAGTATGATAGTAGCAGCTGCAGCTAAGCAGGTTGTTCTGTTATACAGTGAGCTGTATTTCTGAATTATCAGGTTAGCAAAATATCTTCTTTTTTGACTGTTAGTAAAAACACACACCTACTGACACGTCCTTTCGAACCTGGGACATGTCCCAGCATGCCTGCTTGTTGCTCTGTTTGCAGCTGCACCTTTAGTCACACCGAGCTTGACCTGTGGCTTCAGCTGGTGTTTGTTAAAAATTACTGTGATCTGGTACATGAAGAGGGACAAAGATCTAGTGAGGTGAAGACTCAAGCAACATTTAAAGTAATGATAAACCAACTTTAACAAACAAGCTGAAATGTGCTGGTCTGTTAAAGTTTGTTTTTCACTACTTCAAGTGTCACTGGAGTTTTCACCTTATCATTGGGCCATTTTCCAACAGTTACCACGAGATGAGGAATCAAGACAAATGTGACTGTAGTGTCTACATTTAAAGCAGTCACCAAAAGCCACGCAGGTGTGCTGTATCCTGCGGAGGACCAAAAATCCTTACCCCTCTGCCTGGGCTACGACTGACCCCCAAAGATGAAACATTGGTTTCTGAAATGGATTTTAGGTTTCAGAAATAGCAAAGTTTCATTCTTTTATGATCGGTAACAATTAATTAGTGCATGACATCCCAATATTTCCCACCTTAACCACTCTCTTCACCTTCAACAAAATAAATCTCACTTAAAAAGTAGTCAGTCACTTATTTAATGTGCTCCCTGTGATTAGAAAGTGTAAATAACACCATATAAATACTGCATTAAAATATATTTTAATCTTAATTTTTGTCTGTAGCAGTGGAGTTAACAAGGTAGATATATATATGCTGGTGTACATAGTTAGAGTCCATTTCTTTAGGTAATCTCCATCTTTAAATGATGAATGGACTGGTATGATGATATCCCATTTAAGAATAATAGGTGATTTTCCCACCTTTTTATATTCATATTTGTGCTACAGAAGGTTGCTTGTGTTTATGCAACAATTTGCTGCATCTAGCACAGGGATCCTTGAATCTATGAGGGACACAATAAAGTCTCAACACTACCAAGGTGCCAAGGCTGCCATGTGTCAGAAAGCTCAGCGTCAATCACAGGTCATGGGTCCTCTAACAGTATAATATACAGCTGAAAGCATTTCAGAAAAGCCAGGGGAAAAAATATCCTTTTCTTAAACGGGTTCCTCCATGAGCCCAGATCTTAATCCTACTGAGCATCTACTGAAAGCTGGGATAACTGCAGTATAGAAACACTCTCTGCAAAATTGAGACAAAAGCTGAAGAGCTTAAGCAGTTTGCTGGGTAAGACAAGACCAAACTACCTGTCGGCAAATGCAGACGTCTCATAATTTAACTCTTTAATTAATAATTAATTAACTAGCAATAACATGAGGTTTAGGGTTAAACGCTTTATCCTGATCTAAAAAGATCAGGATAAAGCGTCTTAGAATTGAGCAATTTGTGACAATTAGCAGTTTTCAAAAAGAAACAATATTCACAATCTGTAAGAAGAGAATTAGAACTGAAGTTGTGTGCTAGTTATGGAAATAGAAGTTCAGTCTGCAGGTCTTCTGATCAGCTTATTACATCAAGGGTATACAGTGCTGTTGAAAGGTATTTGCCTCTTACAGATTTTCTTGTTTTTTCTCTTTTGTCATATTTAAGTGTTTCAGAAAATAAATGATCAAATAAGTTAAATATCAAAGATAACATGAGTAAATACACACACACACCCTGGTAAATCATGAACTGTCTGGGATGAACCATACCCAGGCCTGATTTGTTCCTAGGAGCCACCATTTCTCCAAACCTGAGATGGTCCTTACACATAGACAATGTTTGGGAGAAGGCCCAGCAGAGACTGTACTTCCTGAGGCAACTCAAGAAGTACAACCTTCCACAGGAGCTGCTGGTCATCTTCTACACTGCCATCATTCAGTCTGTCCTGTCTTCATCCATCTCAGTGGGGTTTGGCTCATCCACAAAACAGGACATGTACAGACTGCAACAAACAATCAGGGCGGCAGAGAGAATCATCAGGGCTGACCTTCCCTCCATCCAGGACTTATACAAGCCTGGGGTCAGGAAAGGGGCAGCTAAAATCTCTGCACACCCCACACACCCTGCACATAAAGTGTTTAGACCTTAACCTTCAGGTCGGCGCTACAGAGCACTGTCTGCTAAAACCAGCCGCCACAGAAGCAGTTTTTTCCCCCCGGCTGTTTCTTCGATGAACACTTGACAGTCCGGAACAACACCATGCATACTTGGACTGATCTCACATTATATCTATTCTTTAAAGTCACTTGTGTATATATGTACATTTAAAAAAAAAAAAATTATTTCCATTTATTATTTAAAAAAAATATTCACTGAGGGCAAAGTGTACTGGAGTCAAATTCCTTGTTTGTGTGCACAAACTTGACTGATAGATTGGCATCTATCAGTCTGGGAATGGTTACAAAACCTTCGGACGCCAGTAAGCCACAGTTTGAGCCATTACCCTCAAATAGAGAAAACATGGAACCTCCCCGGGAGTTACCAGCCAACTAGAATTGTCCCAAAGGCACATCAACTGTAGGAAGTCACCAAAAAACCTAGAACAACCTTTAAACCACACTATTTAGTGGTTTGACAAACGTAAAACATATTGACAAGTGTGGGTCCCGTTACCTCTGGTATAGAACTAACACATTTCAGAAATGGAGTTTTGACAAAAATTCAACTTGGAAGACTCACCTCCACTTCCGGCTCCGTCTAATTACTCCACCACGTTCTCCGCTCCAACCAATGAGCTCCTGATCCACATTCATCTTCAGCCAATCACAGGACAGACTGAATGATGGCAGTGTAGAAGATGCCCAGCAGCTCCTGTGGAAGGTTGTACTTCTTGAGTTGCCTCAGGAAGTACAGTCTCTGCTGGGCCTTCTCCCGAACATTGTCTATGTGTAAGGACCATCTCAGGTTTGGAGAAATGGTGGCTCCTAGGAACAAATCAGGCCTGGGTATGGTTCATCCCAGACAGTTCATGATTTACCAGGGTGTGTGTGTGTATTTACTCATGTTATCTTTGATATTTAACTTATTTGATCATTTGTTTTCTGAAACACTTAAATATGACAAAAGAGCAAAAACAAGAAAATCTGTAAGAGGCAAATACCTTTCAACAGCACTGTATACCCTTGATGTAATAAGCTGATCAGAAGACCTGCAGACTGAACTTCTATTTCCATAACTAGCACACAACTTCAGTTCTAATTCTCTTCTTACAGATTGTGAATATTGTTTCTTTTTGAAAACTGCTAATTGTCACAAATTGCTCAATTCTAAGACGCTTTATCCTGATCTAAAAAGATCAGGATAAAGCGTTTAACCCTAAACCTCATGTTATTGCTAGTTAATTAATTATTAATTAAAGAGTTAAATCATGAGACGTCTGCATTTGCCGACAGGTAGTTTGGTCTTGTCTTACCCAGCAAACTGCTTAAGCTCTTCAGCTTTTGTCTCAATTTTGCAGAGAGTGTTTCTATACTGCAGTTTTCCCAGCTTTCAGTAGATGCTCAGTAGGATTAAGATCTGGGCTCATGGAGGAGCCCGTTTAAGAATCTCCTGCTCTTCAGCTGAGCTTCGACCCTCCTCCACCCCATCTCCACCATCAGGCTTCAAGCTCCTTCCGACTCTCTTATCTCCTCAGGCCTCCACTCCACCACCAGTATCAGGATCCCGGGGAAAGACTTCTCTAATTCTAACCCTAAGATGTTTATTCAAGCTCATGTCATCATCAACATCCATGTCTTCCACCAGGGTCCGAGCGCCAAAAGAAATCAAACATCAGCTAATGAACTCCTCTAATTGCCATCTCTGTGTTTCTCTCATTTGTGAGTCTTTCCAGGTTGAAAAAAAACATTATACCAACAGTAAAACATGGTGGTCCTAGTGTGATGTCTGGTTCTGTTTTGCCGCATCAGGACCTCAAGCACTTGTCATAAATAAGGTAACCATAAATTCTACTCTTTACCAGAAAATCCCGAAAGAGGTCTGCAGAAAAAGAGTGGGATAAAGTCCTCAAAAGTAATGGAAAAGATTTATTGCCAGTTGTCTTGAAGCTTGAAAGCAGTTACTGCTGCCAATGGTGGCACTACTTACTAGATTTAGGGTGCAATTATTTTTACATAGGGTCAGGTTGGGTTGGACAGTTTTTTTTTCTCTTTAATATAGGAAATCAATCATTGAAAACTGTTTTGTATTTACTTTTAATCTTTGTCTGATGTTAATTTGCTTGGTAATCTGAAATATTTTGGTGTGACAAATAAGCATAAAGACGGAGAAAACATGTTTCGCGGCGCTGTGGTTTGACTTATTTTCAAATAGTCTTAATCTAAAATTTCTATTTAACTTTTAGTAAATTCTAATGTAAAAATATGCTCCTAAACAAAGCTTCATTTTAAATTGTCTCTAAATTGTTGATAATACTGCCTTAAATTGTTCATGTCTACTTTATATTGCTTTGTTTATTAGATGTTTTAAATATATTATGGAACAAGTCAGATGAGATGTGATTACTTCTTTTTGTTGTTTTCCTCTCACAAACTTGTCTGCGCCTTTATTTTCGAGACTTTTGTCCCGCTGCGACCTCTTGTCTTCTGGTCTTTAAGGCTTGGGAAGCAACATTTAGAGATTTGCAATTTTACACATCAAAGGAGACTTTTTCCCAGGAAAAACACAATTTTGCCTTGAAAACATTGTCTGCAATTAAAACATTTTCTCTCATTTACATTTCCTTTGAGATTCCCCACGGTTCCGGCGGGTATATGATTCAGTTGAAACCTTTGATGTTTTCCTACACTCAGCCCACAGAGTTCGGGTCAAAATTTTCCAATTTACTTCCAGTTTACAAGCATTGCAGTGGAAATCTAAGGAGTTAAATGTACATCTAAAATAAGAGACCGACACATGGCTGAGAAGTTTAAAAAAAATTATTTATAATATAATACAAGAATATTCTGTGCTTAATCTGCAGTGAAACATCTACATTATGAACAAAGCACTCAAAATTCAACCTGAAAGCAGATCATGGCTGCTGGGCCATGACTGTGTCAAATGGTTAACTATTAAGAT
The DNA here is from genome assembly GCF_021462225.1 of Girardinichthys multiradiatus. NCBI lineage: Eukaryota > Metazoa > Chordata > Actinopteri > Cyprinodontiformes > Goodeidae > Girardinichthys > Girardinichthys multiradiatus. The sequence continues at coordinate 21,202,347 of NC_061795.1, read as the reverse complement.
ACTAGTTTTGTTTTTACCTGTATACAATGGCTGTATAGATTCAGATTACATTATTTATATAAAGTGCAGAAACTTGAATGGTGGCATGATAGGGATTCATATAAACTGTTAACCATCATTATGCAGTAGAATATACACTGTGATACAAACTGAATTACCAATCTGTGCATATGCTTTACAAAAATGAATACAAACAGTTATAAAAGATTTCTAAAATTGCCCTTTTTTACAGTTTTACCAGATGCTTGTGGCTTTTTCTGTACAAATGTTTTTTTGTTTGTTTGTTTTTCTCAACTGAATAAGAAGTGACCTGAAGCAGGTGAGAAGTTTCACACTTTTTTCAAGGGAATAAGACATCTTTAAAAAGTATACATGTATGAAAATATATATCAGCTGTTAGTGACTAGATTACATGTTTTGTATACATTTCATAATTCTATTTTGTCACTATAATGTGTTGAGGTTACAAAAGCGTATGACTCCAGCATCACAGTTGAGTCTCAAGGATGCAGGAGAGCTAAGAGGCATAGGTGCCGTCTGTCGGACTAAACATGTCTCCAAGCTAAAACACCAGCAGCCGGTGAGTCTGGAGGATTTTCTAGGTTTGCTGAGAACCCTGAAAGAGGAGAACGAGAGATGCAGGTGAATTCTGTGTGTAGGTCGTTTTGAAACGCTGCCAGACTTTAATGACCTTTCGCTGTGTTTCTTACTGAGTTGGTTCGTTTCCGTTTCCAGCAGTCTGGATTGAGTCTTTTCTGCTCCTCAGCCAAAGCCTTGGCCTCCATGGTGTACATCCTCCTCTCCTCACTCTTCATCTTCTTCCATTTGTCACCCAAGATGACACTGATGGCTCTGGGGTTTAGAGGTTGAAACAGAAGGAGAAGGATATAATATAAAAACAACAGGATCTAAAACCAAAGCCCTTGTAAATAATTTTACATGGTGCCTGAATTGAAGCAGAAACAGTAAAGGCAAAATTGAGCAAAGGAATTGGCCAGTATTTTGTTTCAGAAATGCAAAAATAATGAAGAGGCTAAATACAAATAAAGCAACATTCTTTGGTTTTGTCAAAAGATTTAAACCTAATGCTGATATATTAGTTAAATCGGTCAGTCTACAGCTGACATTAATAAAGCTGTAAAAGGGTCAATACAAAAACACTTCAGTACACTTTAAAATATCTCTAAAACAAAAAGCCATTATTTTGCATGTAAGAAAAACAAGAACAGATTTCTCTCCATTAACAATTCACTGTTTTTCTGTCACGTTTTAACGGTACAACTCAAGAGTGTCTACGTCATTAATCTCCAACTTCAGTCTTTGAGCAAATTTGTGTTGCATTCCTTGCTCCAACACTCCCACAGAGTTTCTTCAAACTCTGCAGAGGCTGGTAATACCCAATCATTTGATCTAGGTGTGTTGGAAAAGGGATGCATCGGAAAGTTGAGGGACAAGAGCTCTCGGGGTTAGGAATCTGGGCAGCAAAATCGGAACACAGAAACATTGTTCTCTTTCTTTTAGAGCCAATTAAAAGATTTGAAAATATATAAATAATAAAAATACTAGTGGTATGAATCATTACCAACAAAACAATGGCTCCTAATGGTCAGAAAACTTAACTGATTTTTTCAGTGTAATAAGTCAGCACCAATATTAGGTCAACTGGAAAATTACTGGTGCAAATTGCATTGATATTAGTTGGCATTAACCCAGATTTCCTTCTTCTTTTCATGCCATCACAATGTCCTCATCACTCTCCATGAGCTTTAGCATCTCAGCCACTAAATTGTAAATCAGGTGAGGGCATCGAGAGCCCTCAAAATCCATTCAACAGACCTGATATGATACTGGCATGAATAAAGTGAATCCATCCCACTCGAAATATAATAACCAACCAAATACTGAATCAAAGCCATATGCGAATGTGATACTGCAATACAATAACTTAGTTCAGATATAAAGTTGTTCTCTAATTGCTTGTTTAATTTTTTCTACGAAAAAAAAAAAGAAATAATTAGACCAGATTGGCTATAGTTCACCTGTTGTCCTTTCCAGGATACATCTGTGTGTACTCCACTCTGTACTTCTTGGCAAAGAGCATGAAGGCATTCATTGGCCGCTTGCATTTTGTAGGCGTGGCACCGCTGGGTATCCCTGAGTGGTGGCTCCGGTGGGATTTGCCACTGGAGGATTGTGGGGAGCAGGAGCGCTCCAGCTTATCGCAGTCTGGACTGACAGCGCCCCCGCTGGATAAGGAGGCTCTGCGCTGACGGGCCATGCTGCTAAGAACATAGACTGCTGAGGAATCTAGTGGGGTAAAGTCATAGCTGCAACAGAAAAGGCCATGGGAGACAATTTAGCATTGTGTGTATTTAATTTAAAACTATAATACAATTGTTCCAGTGTACAAAACAGTTTTTGCAGTTTAAGTACCTTTAAATTTAGTTATTTAAAAAAATAAAACCTAGGTTGAATTCAATAGAAATAAAAATAAAACCCTATTAAGTTCATTCCCCAAGCTTGGAATTCTATATAATGGTGCTGGTCATAAAATTAGAATATCATGAACATTTTTTTATCTATTTCAGTAATTCCATTCAAAAAGTGAAACTTGTATATTATATTCATTCAATACACACAGACTGATACATTTGAAGAATTTCAAATGTACATTCTTTTAATTTTGATGATTATAACTGACAACTAATGAAAATCCCAAATTCAGTATCTCGGAAAGTTTGAATATTGTGAAAAGGTTCAATATTGAAGACTCCCGGTGCCACATTCTAATCAGCTAATTAACTCAAAACACCTGCAAAGGCCTTTAAATGGTCTCTCAGTCTAGCTCTGTAGGCTGCACAATCATGGGGAAGACGACCATTGACACCTTGCACAAGGAGGGAAAACCACAAAAGGTAATTGCTAAACAGGCTGGCTGTTCACAGAGCTCTGTTTCCAAGCACATTAATAGAGAGGTGGAGGGAAGGAAAAGATGTGGTAGAAAAACGTGTACAAGCAATAGGGATAACCGCACCCTGGAAAGAATTTTGAAACAAACCCTATTTAAAAAATGTGGGGGAGATTCACAAAGAGTGGACTGCAGCTGGAGTCAGTGCTTCCAGAACCACCACGCACAGACGTATGCAAGACATGGGGTTCAGCTGTCGCATTCCTTGTGTCAAGCCACTCTTGAACAAGAGACGGCGTCAGAAGCGCCTTGCCCGGGCTAAAGACAAAAAGGACTGGGCTGCTGCTGAGTGGTCCAAAGTTATGTTCTCTGATGAGAATAAATTTAGCATTTCGTTTAGAAATCAAGGTCCCAGAGTCTGGAGGGAGAGAGGAGAGGCACAGAATCCATGTTGCTTGAGGTCCAGTGTAAAGTTTCCACAGTCAGTGATGGTTTGTGGTGCCATGTCATCTGCTGGTGTTGGTCCACTGTGTTTTCTGAGGTCCAAGGTCAACGCAGCTGTCTACCAGGACGTTTTAGAGCACTTCATGCTTCTTGCTGCTGACCAACTTTATGGAGAAGCAGATTTTATTTTCCTACCGGAATGGGGCCTGCACACAGTGCCAAAGCTACCAGTACCTGGTTTAAGGACCATGGTATCCCTCTTCTTAATTGGCCAGCAAACTGGCCTGACCTTAACCCCATAAAAAATCTATGGGATATTGTGAAGAGGAAGATGCAATACGTCAGACCCAACAATTCAGAAGAGCTGAAGGTGACTATCAGAGCAACCTGGGCAGTTGCTGCAGTAATCCAGGCAAACGGAGCCCCAACTAAGTATTGAGTGCTGTTGTTGGACCATTTGTTCGCTACTATATCTCCCAGTGTCATCTACTACTATATACCCCAGTATGGTCTGCTACCACAACTCCCAGCAGGAATTGCAGCTGATAGGAAGGGGCGTCGCAGCTCTGATGTCACAGTGGACTATATAAGGACATCGGAGGCGCCCCACCTTTGCTTTTCTCCCACTGGAAACCGAGACGCGGTTACCACGCAACGGAGGCACATCCTTCTGGAGAAGAAACTCAGATAGGTTTTCATTAATTTTCCCCACTGGCCAAAACTCATGAGTAACTCAACGAGTTAAGCTTGCAAGGATAGGAAGACTTGCAAGTTTTACTTTACCGATCGAAGACGTGGATTGAACATGTAACCCAAGAAAAACCCACGGAGGTTTTCCAAGGAGACAAAATTTTCCTCTTTGTTTTTGTTCCAGTCGACTGCTGACGGTCCGTCATATTTTTCCCATTTTGCCAAGGGAGGAAGGCCGGCCGTCTTTGAGTTCGTTATGGACGCGTAACAACCCCCCCTCCCCCAGAGAAGACGACGCCAAGTAGTCCAGTTTTGTTTTTATTTCTATTAGAAATAGCTTGGGCAGGATAGAGTAGGATTTTAGAGCGATTTAGAATCGCCACTTATAGTCTAATGTGTTCTGAGTTGTATGTGCATGAAATGTCTTAGTGAAACTTTGATTGCTGTTGGACTCTGAAAGCTGCCGTGCTTTGAAGCTGTGCTTGTCTCACTGTGTTTGAACACCTGAGCACAGACTCAGGTGAACTTAAAGTTGGACTACTAGAACCTCATGGTGGAATACTCACTATTCCTTTGTCTTCACTCTTAGTGTTTTTCCACTGATTGCCGCCTAAACGTTTTATGACCCTTTGTGTTTCACTGAGCTCCAACTTTGGGGGTTTTATGACTGCAGCCTGGTGGATGCCGCTCCCTAAGCATATTTTCTCTTTTTTTGCCATAACTGCTGGTTTGACTTTCATACACACTCAATGTTGTTTTACCTTGTTTAGTTCGTTATTTTACCCCCTTTTTGTGTAGAATGTTTGCATGCTTGATTAGGTGAGGATTATTGAATAGGAAAAGCGAGGTGTATCAGGGCTGTTGATTTAATAAATATTAATGTAGATAAAGAGAAAGTGTTTGTGTATGTTTTGAGGAAGAGTGATTTGTCTGTCAAAAAAAGGTCAAAGTTTCCCCACCTTCGGTGAAGCGGTTGATTAAACAGTGACTAGTAAGAGTTATCAATTATTACTAAGAATTTAATAATTGTAATTATCAAGAGCTTTGAGCCATAATTACAACACCAGAGAACATCTCTGATTTTGATTCGTAAGTAATGATTTTTTTTGTTAAGAAATAAAAAAAAATCAAATTATGATTTTAAATTATAATTCTTGATAAATATTAATGAATCAATAATCATAATTCTTACACTGTACATGCTCATACTTTTCATGTTGATATTTTTCAGAGACCAACATTTCTAAAAATCCTTTTTTTATTATTGGTCTTAATTAATATTCCAATTTTCTGAGATTTTGAATTTGGGCTTTTCATTAGCTCTCCAGTTATATTAATCAAAAGTAAAAGAAATAAACCTTTGGATTATATCAGTCTCTGTGTAAAGAATAAATATAATATACAAGTCTCGCTTTTTGAATGGAATTACTGAAATAAATCAATTTTTTTTTCATGATATTCTAATTTTATGACCAGCACCTGTATTTATGTCCAGAAATACATCAGGGCTATATTTAATGATAAGACTTCCTCTGACCGATGTATCACAGCTCACCCTCTGGATTGCAGAGATGGAAACAAGAATATAAACAGTGTGTGTACCTTCTGAAGGTGTCAAAGACCACTGAGTCGTCACAGTTAATAGCATTTGGGTGGTTTGGTGGCAGGCACACATCTCCCAGCTGCATCTCATAGCAAGGAATCCCATGATGCACCACAGTAAGGCTGGGATAAAAGGAAGACCACCCTGACAGAAAAAGATGACATCTTACAAATAGGCAGAAACTTAAAGCCCTTTCAAAAAGCAAAACCCACACAAGTCAGCAGTCTGCAGTAAGCAAATGGTGATTGGTCAGATATCATTGCAATGTAATAGCACTCATATCACTTTAACTTTAAATACTTTTTTTGAAGTTACAACCATAAACTTTAACATATTCTATGTTATACACAAACAGAAGGAAGTGTATTACTGTGTAGGGCAAAGCATACGTGTTTACATGTATGTTTTTTTTAACAAATACAAATCTGAAAAGTGTGGTGTGCATATGTATGCAGTCCCCCCGGTACAGTACTCTCACTGCAGCTTCAGCTGCAAATTCTTACAATGGTATATTTCTAGCAGCTTTGCAAATCTAGAGCCTAAGGGCCATTCTTCTTTGTCAAACAGCTCAAGCTGAATCAGAATCAATAGAGAGTATCTGTGAACAGAAATTATCAAGTCTTGCCACAGATTCTCTAATAGCTGTAGGTCTAGACTTTGAAGGGGCTTTGATTTAAGCTAGAGATGCAGAATTGTTGAATATTGTGATGATAATACTGAGTTAGGTTAACTCACAGTTTCCTCATTTTTATCTTTCATTTCCAATATCAGAATGTTCCCACCACTACTTGTGCTTTAGCATCACAGCTACTAAAATCTCTATCAGGTATAGTTATAAAAGCCAAAGAAAGTTAATTTATATGCCCAAATATATTACCGGCAAGAACAGCTTAACTGCATGATATCTGAAATAGCAAAACCTACCAAATATTCCCGCAGACATTTGGCTGAACTGGATTTTATTTAAGTGTATCGGAGTAAACTGGGCTGAAAACAAATGGACACCACTCTTTTTCAGAATTTGAAATTTAAAAAGATTGCTGTTTTGTGTTGATGTTTTACATGAAATCCCAATGAAATACACAGACGTCTGTGACAAAATGTGAAACTATTAAAGGTGTATTAATACGTCTGCAATGTGATAAAGACAATGGATTATGCATGACTGGAATTAAAATTCACCTTTATTGCCTACTAACAAATATATCCACACTGCTTGAAAGAAAAAATTCAATGGTACCTTTGTTCTTGACGAAAAACGGGTGATCCAATCTGCACTCTGCTGTGAGGAGGCCTTTTTCTGGGGAGCCGGGATCAAAGGTCAGTTTGAGAGCAGCCTGACCAAAGGATATTGTATCTTCATGGTTTACTAGTTTAAGTCCATCTGAACCAAATCTCTGTAAATGAAGCAAAAAGTCAATAGGACTGTTATTTACCAACAAAATGGGCAAACTGAAATCACAGTCTGTGTGCAGCTGGTCTAGAAACAGCTTGGTGTCTTATTTCCTGAACCATCTGTTTCTGTTTTATGTCAAGGGACCATCAATGCAAATCATTTACGTTTCATTTACTGGACTGTTGCAATTTTCCTGGCAACCTCTCTGCCACCTTGTGGCTAGTTCAGGAAAAGTTAGAAAACTCAACTATTTCTCAAGTCTCGAGATCTGCAAATTCTTACTTTGGTTGAGAATGAGGACTGTGATATGTTTTCATCATCAGAGTCATCATCTGAATCCCCCAGTTCATCAGCTTCCTGCCATTCTACGTTAGGACCTCGATGGAAGCGCAGGCGAGTTCCTGAATTATCAGCACAACAATGCAACAAGATGAATAGGCTGGTGAGTAAAACACAGCAAACACGATGCATGAAAAAGGATGCAGTACAGCTGGTTGACCACCAGAGGTTAGAACTGCTTTACAAATCTGCTCCTTCTCAAAACACTCCAGAACCCTGGCTGTTGTTAAATCAGAGTGCAAAGCTTTGCCTCAGTGGTGGTTTTTATACATTCTTTAATTACACATCTATTAAAATAAAGTGTCAGACATAATTGTGATCAAACCGTGTGTTTTCTTGAATGAAATGACTTGTTTAAGTTTATTATGGTGATTTTTAAGTTTATTATAGTGCACACAAATGCTTTATAGCTCATACTTTGTCACGTTATAACCTCAACCTTCAGTGTGCTGTATTTTCATTTTAAAATTACAATACTTTCCACAAATTAAAAATCAAAAACTTCTGCCATCCATTTGTATTTGAACACCATATTTTTCTGATTTTTATTTGTAAATCAACTGTTATACTATGTATTAAATGTACTACATATTTTCTTCCACTCCAGAAATATATGCTTATTTGTGTTGGTCTACCAAAGGAAGTCCCAATAAAATTCATTGGAGTTTGTGGTTGTAACATGATATAATGTTAAAACAAAACGAGTACGAATATTTGTGTAAGGCATTTACCTTTTAGGAAGCAGTGCCAGGCTGTGGATGGCCAAGAATGAGACCATGCCATGTCTTCATCATCAGAAAACGACGAGGACATGGAGAAAACCCCAGACTCTGATTCACTGCTGGCCTGTTGTAGGTAAGAAGTATTTTTCTGTTATTGACAGGAATAAATAAACAGCCTGATAATACAGTTTAACAGGAAATGATCCTGTAGAGGTTTAGTTGGAGAGTGAAGGTTACCCTCACACGCCTGCGCTCCCTGAGGTGGCCTCTGAAAGGGCTGGGTGCGCTACTGGCTAATGGAGGCCGGGCATAGGAATGTAAACTGTTACTGTTCCCAAAGATGTGAACTGGAGATGATCTGGAAGGGATATTGCAATAAAGGTAAATGTTTTTCATGGTCAATATACAGTTGCAGTGCCATTTTAAACACGATACCAAAATTAAGTTGGGCATGCACATGCTGTGCAAGTGACACTGTATAGTTTTAAAGTGGTACTTTAATCTGGAAACAGCTAAAACTAAATATCTTTATTTTTTGCAGCTCTAGATATTGATGATCTCAACAGAACGGCAGCTAAAATTAATACAGATACATGGATATTTCCCATGAACTCCTCTTAGCAACACTAGTAACTTGCCAATCCTGCTTTGTGAAAACCTCCCCACAGGTGTACTAGAGTATTGTTACTAGTGTCAGTCTGATAGTAGCTTAAGTAGTCTTAATGTATTCCTTTCCCTTGGCTGAGTTTCAAGTCAGTGCAAATTTTGATGAACCTCTTGTGTGGCACGTCCTTTAGCAGGGGGCTCTGGGGACTGGTTGCGATGTTGGCTAACTGGGTGAGCCAATTGGTGTTGGGGGAGCAGCTGAGCTCCTGGTGGGACACGGCTCCAACCTGAAATAAGCCCTGAGACCTCTGGTCTTCCTCCACTTCCTGCAGTTCAGGCATGTCATCTGAAGAAACATTACAATACAATTCAGCCCAAATATGGCATAAAGAATATAGCAAATAACAAACATCTTGCTGGGTTAGCATTTCACCATATTCCATGTTGCAGCCAGGTGAGGAAGGCAGGTCCTCGTTACACTTGAGTGGATCAAAGGACTCGTCCATTCTCAATATGTGTATTTTGCTCTTTTTTTTTTTTTCCAACATAGATTGTGAAGTAGCTTACTTAGCTTCCATCTTTAGCAACATCAGCTGGTTTAGAAAAAAAACAACAACATATAATTAAAATCAATGGATGTAATCAGCTGGATTTCCGTCGCAAAAAATGTTTTAATAATTGTCAAGAAATAATCAGCTGAAACTGAGTGTATTTTATTATAATTTTAAATGAATTAAAATCAAAGTTCTGAATTTTACAAATATTAGGTTTCTTTGAACTGAATTTGGGCCAGTTTGTATTCCGTGTAACGAGATATGAAATTAGCTGGTCCCTTGAATTAGAATTACTGGTCTGGAAGGGTAAGTAGTCGGTCGGAAAGTCAGAAATCAGATTTTCATCAGTGAGGCCGCATTCAGATGAAGGGTAGAAGAAGTATAGAGATGTAAGTTTTCTTTTACGAATTGTATTTTTTTGCATGTGTTTTATTCAGGCTGTGAGAGCGCAAGAGAGAGCAAGCCTATTAGCTGATAACAGAAAAGCTAAACAGAGTACAGCAAACTTGTTCAGTTTGAACAGTTTGAGAACTGGATTTGAAAATATTAGGAACATTAGGAATATTAGGAACTTTTGGAAAAGCTCAATATTAAAGTAAGGATCTAGATTCTGAAGGGAATACACATGCAGAATGTGGTTTCGTTGATACTAACACGCTGTTTAAAATGTCAACTCTACAACTATTTTGTTGTAGTTTGTTAAAACTTTGTTTTAAAAATCTCATTAAAACTAAAATAGTTGGTCATGACAGGAAGGCTAGAGGGAACATTTCAAATACTATTGTTATATATTGTTCCATTGGAAATTGGCCACAAAATTCTCATTGTGGCATCTCTATCAAATATAATCAAATGCAGGACACTTGTAACTTGCAACTCTATGCGTTACATTAACGCTCAGCTTGGACTCCTACTTTACTCGCACTGCCATACTTACACACTGATCATCTGCACTGTTGTACCGCTCTCGCACCCAATACTGCTCTATATTTACTCTTATTCCTTTAAAACTGGGCACATATATTTATATTATATTGTAGATATGTTTATACTGTTTAATTTGTATTGTATTGCACCGACTATGCCAAAACAAATTCCTTGTATGTCCAAAAACGTACTTGGCAATAAAGCTTTTCTGATTCTGAGTTTATAATTGTATCCAAGTGTGTTTTTCTGTGAGAAATATGTTTTACATTTATACATTACAAAGTACACATCAGATATCAAGGATGTTTGGGTTTGGCAAGAAAAACAAATCTCCACTGTCTGAAGCCACGAATGTCATTTTATTCATGAATATCAAGGAAAGTGTGGGCATTCTTTGTCTCTATCTGGTCATGTGACTCGCTGCGTGGAGGCCTTGTTTATAAACTTAGAGGGGGTTTGACGCATGCGCATCAGAGCTCATTCATTCATGACTACGCAGCATAAGAGTTAAATAACAGAATGTCGTCTTAAAAACGGTTAAACAAAACTTTGAAGCTCGAAAGCAGAACAAAGACAACGCTACTGGTGACAATGTGCGATGTTTTATAAGCTATAAACAAGGAGGCTTCTTTATTAGCATGGAGCTAAAATAAAATCGCCTTTAATACAAAAAATGCCGTTTACGCTAAAATGAATCAGCTCTCAAAGAAGTAAAGGACGAGCTTTTTTGCTCCCCGTAGAGGAAAACCCGAGGCTTCGCTTTCATAACCGCGGACTCATTGATAGCATGCTGTTAATTAAACGCTTCAGACGTGTTAAAATGTTGAAAATGACGAGGTGAACGAGAGGCCTGCAGGGTCCTCTTTATATAAAGGCAGAAGTAATGCACATCTGCTGAGACCCGGAGCCTGTCGGGTCTCAGCTGTAAACAAAAGAATGTCAACAAGTTGAGACATGACGCAACCTCTGCTGCGTTCAAAATGAATGACACGAAACCATCGACAAATATCCACATCACATTTTCACTCGGGTTACGAAAACTTTTGTCAATTAAATTGTTTGCTTTATTTGGCAAAACAGCTGTCGGATGGGTTTCTTATTATCAACGAGCGTCGCAACGAAAGGAAAAAACATTGTCGATCTCAAGCTGTCATTTTACGTCAAATTTAACTGTGACAACCCCGCTGAAACACTGTGTTAGGGCTGCAAAGACACAGATGGCACACAAATCAGGTGAAAGCTTAGTTTGAACCATTATTTCTTCGAAAATATGTTCTCAACTTCCCACTTACCATTTCTTTCTATCGCCATCAAGAAACTCTGTGGCTTTCAGTCGAGGGGCAGGAATGAAGGCTTCCAGAGGACGCCTCCTATTGGTCCTTCTGAATATCAGTCTCACGAAAGAAGCTATTCTATTGGTTGATATAACTGTGCAAAGTAAAGAAGGAGGTGTTGAGATTGTTGATCATGTTCTAATTGGATGAAAGTATATGCTCGTGACTGCCCACTAATAGCTGATTGGCAATAACATGAACAAAACATTGTTAGGGTTCTTCTGCAATGTTGCATATTGCATTTTTTCCCTACAATGCAACATGTTTCTATAGTCTTCTTACTACAAGATCTAGGAAATACATGTGCAATTTAATAAATTAGAATGTCATGAAAAGAACGATATTATTTTAGCTAGTCATTCAAAACAGTCATTACATAGTTTCTGGAGTTTATTTTTTAATTTTGATTATCATGGCTTACAGACAGTGAAAACCAGAAGTTCATATAAGACCTATAAAAATTGATTTTTCATAAAGAAATATAATCCAATACTCTGTGCAGAATATGCACAAAGTATTGACATAGTTTATATGCACTCAATCCTTGGTCAGGATTCCTTTACTCTGTTAGTGTTCTGCCTGTGGCACTGCTGAGGTGTAAGGGCATCCCAGGTTGGTAAGATGGCTCTGGTGTCTCTCATCTTCATGTTGACAATACTCTATAGATTCTCTATAGGGTTTAGGTCAGGAGATTTTGCTGGGCAGTAAATCACAGTGATACCATGGTCATTAAAGCAGGTATTAGTACTTTTGGAAGTATGGGCAGGTGCCAGGTGCTGTTGGATTATAAAATCTGTATCTGAAAAAGGATTGACAGCAGCAGGACGAATGAGATTGTCTAAGATTTCCTGGTACATGACTGCAATGACTTTGGACTTTACAAAACACAGTTGACCAACACCAGCAGATGGCACGGCTCCCAAAATCATCACTTCACTAACTGAAGAAATTTCGAACTGGACCTCAGGCAACATAGATTCTGTGCTGCACCACTCTTCCTACAGACTCTACAATTTTCTTCCAAATTAAATGTAAAAGTTCATTTTATTTTACAAGAGGATTTTGGACCACTGAGCAAAAGTCCAGTTATTTTCCTCCTCTTATTTTCCTCAGATGCTGTATCTAACCCCAGTCCATACCTTACAAATCTCTCTGATTGTTGCTTTTGTATCTTCTCACACACATTTTCCTTCCATTTGACTTTCCATTTATATTCTTGGATACAACATTTCTCTTTGGCAAATACCTTTTATGGCTTGCACTGTTTATGAAAGTTATCAATGACTGTCTGCTAGACAACTGTCAGCAGTCTTCCATATCAGTGGGACATAACATGTTGGTTGGTTTAAACAAACACCTGAAACAAGCGACACTGACTCGATGCAATCTGCTGGGTGTCCTTAGAAAACTTTTTAACCCATTTAAACAATAAATGGAATTTGACTGCACTGTTTAATAAATAGGATAAGTTGGAATGTATGTACGTGACTTGAAATCTGAATGTTTCAATAAAATTTACTTTGTAATAAATAAACCTTTTGATAATGACTTAATTTACTGAGATGCACCACTGCTTTAATCTATTTAAACTGCATTTAGATTAGATCTTTAAACTATATTTATATATATAATATAAAGAAATATAAATATATAATATAAAGAAATAAGAACCTGTTGAACTGAAAATAATACACATTGGTACACATCAAACTAAACATCTGGTGAGAAGTTATGATAAAATATTATACATTTAGAAATGTTTTACTTGTGCTATTTTTTTAACATTTATTTCCAATCATAAGGGCTTTTGTAAGTGCAACATTTCCACTTTTTCATCCAAATGTGCTGCCAGAAAATCTTAGAATTTTTAAGGGCTGAAAAACAATGACCCTTGAGTCCCCCCTACACTACAGAACAACTGGGACATCCTATCCCTCAGAAACTGTAGTGTTGAAGAATGAGGACCTAGGGGTGAAATTTTATGGCCAACAACAAATAATCTCATGTCACACATAAATATAAAATGTTCTTTAATGACATGAAAAGTGAAACATATGATTGTTTTTCTCGCTAAAGTTGGGGTTTTGCCTTATAAAGTAAAAGTGCTACTAAAACGGGGGGTGTCAGCATTTTTAAATGTAAACTCTGTTGCAGACAAAAAAACAAGAGAACTTTGTTACAGAGAAAACAGGAGAGATTGGTTGGGGGAAGAAGAAGATGACCCACTTTAGAGTCCTGTTCAGCAGGTATCTGTAAAAGTTGTTGGCAGAGGTAGACAGCGATAAAGTATATTTTCTACCTACACAAAAAGTATGAGCTAAAACTTACATTGAAACACAGCAAAATAAGCTGTCTCAAGACACTGCCTACATAACTACAATCCAGTGGAGAAACGCATTAAATTAAAAGTGGGCCTATACCGTATAATAACTCAGTTTCAAAATAGTACAGCAATGTGTTGTATATTCTTACAAAACTATCAGCTATCTCTCCCTCTGATGTTAGCTTTGTTGTAAAAGCAGAGTATTTAGGCAAAGAGCCACTAACACTTATCAACAATAAAATACTGTTTATCAGACTAAAGAGTTATAACCTGCTGATAAACAGAGATGTATTTGTGTATAAATGTGAACTCAGTTCTGCTGTTAACATAGTATGAAAGATTTGGAAATACGGTACTGTGAAAAATGTATTCATCCCCTTGCAGATCTCTTTTGCTGTTGGTTTACTGTCACCCCTTAACTCCTTCAGATTACCAAACAAAATTTAGGTTTAGCCAAAGATACCCTGATTAAATACAAATAGCAGTTTTCAAATGCTAGATTTCATAAAATAAGAAAAAACGCTATTAAAACTAACTTGGCCTTGTGCTAAAAAGTAATTTCCCCCATAATTTAATAAACTGCTTGTTCCACCATTTGGTGCAACAACCGCCACCAAGCCATTTCTGTGGAACAATTTTGGTTGACTGTTTGGTGCAAAATCTTTTTAATTCAACCACATTGGAGGGTTTTCAGCATCAACTGCCTGTTCAAGGTCAAGCTACAGCAGTTCATTTAGATCTGAAATCCAGACTTCAGATCTAGTTCACTCCACAACCTTTGGGCCATCCAGAGATGGATTTAATTGTGTACTTCAAATTATTGCCCTGCTGCATTATACAAGTGTGCTTAAGCTTAAAGTCAGGAACTAATGTTCTGACATTCTTCTTCAGGATTTTAGAGGAGAGAGCATAATTCGGGTTTCCATTAATTGGGGCACGTCATTTAGGTCCTGAAGCAGGAAAGCAGCCCCAGACCTTCATGCTTCTAACACCATGTTTGACTGCAGGTATGATGTTCTTTCTAAAATGCTGTGTTAGCTTAATGCCATATGTAACAGGACACACACACTCTGAATTGTTCTGCTCTTTTTTCTCATCAGTCCTTAGAATATTTTCTCAGAGGTCTTGAGGCTCATCCAGATATTTTTGGCAAATGTGAGATGCAGCTCTGCATTCTTTATGGGTAAGCAGGGGCTTTGGCCTTGGAACCCTCCAAAAGATGACATTATTGCCCTGTCTGATTTTTATAGTTGAATGATAAACACAGACCTTAACTGAGGCAAAGGAGGCCTGTAGTGCTTTAGATGTTGTTCTGGGTTCTTTTGTGAGTTCCTGGAGTTTTAGAACAATTTTAGAACAATTTTGGCAGACATGCCACTTCTGTGAAGGTTCACCACTGCTCCATGTCACTGCAGTTCACTGGAGCCTTAAAGCCATAGATATTGACTTTGTTTTATTGTCTGTTCTTGAATTTCTTTAGATTGCGACATGATGTATTGCTTTTTGAGATCTTCTAGCCTACTTCTTAAGGTCAGATAGTAATCAAGTCTCGGTTCGGTAAGTGAAATTTAACTCAGCTCTCAAAAAAATGTTGTTAAACATAGTTAATGCTTGATTAACAAGGGGAGCAATTACTTTTTTTATATATAAGAACAGGTTGGTTTGAATAGTTTCCTCTAAGTAAATGAAATCTGTATTTTGTATTTACTTGTATGAATATCTGACAAAAAAAAAAAAAAGAGCAAAAACAAGAAATCTGTCAGGAGCCAAATACTTTTTCGCACCACTGTAGTTCACGTGTATTTCTCCTACTGAGAAAGGTAAATGTGGCAAATCTGCTCATGATTATCCAAACATAAGTCAGCTTTGACATCCTACAACTGATAAGGTTTAGAAATTTACAAGCAATAATACACTTTTCTTTTTAGAATACCATTGTCAAAAAATTGGGGTTAAGCTTAACAAAGTGTTTCGGTTTACAAAAAAAGTGAAGCACTTGACACCGACAAGTAAAATGCACGCATATTCTTTACAGTGAAAGTCATGGTTAATGTACTAAAACAAGCTTTAAGCAACCCTGCTTTGGCGTGTTGAAGTTGCAACTTTCTGTCGTACACTCTACTAAAACGGGCCGTATCTTAGTCTTAATTGTAACACACTCAAATGTAGTGTAGTGGGTATTCACATTTCTTCTCCTGTTTTGAATAGTATTGTGGAAAAGATCCACAGTGAGCCTGTCTGTTTCCATTGGCTCCACCATGGTTCATTGGAGTTGCTTTATGCACTCTGTTGCTCAATCTCAGCGCTACTTCCAAACAAGGCCGCCAGTTGCTCCTCGTAATTAGCGATGTTTCTCTTCATGATGTCCATGCACGGGCCAAGCAGTCTCTCAAAGGCTTTAACATCCATGACTTAAAAGAAAGACAAAAAGGCTTTGATTTTTATGAGAATTTAAAAAAGGCCATGTAAAACACAAAGTATTTATAGAGTCAAATGAAAAAAAATATGTTTTTATTGGGGTCAAGGCTAAGTCAAGATGCTAATTAAGTGCTTGACAACGCTCATCCAAAAGGTTGCAACAGTTTATGTTTTGTGAACAGAAACTGTTACCAGAATATTCAATTTGTGGATGTTTGTATATATCGAAAATATGAGGAAAGGGCTGTTCCTTATATGGGTAAAATTACTTTGATTAATCACTTACACAGCACCTTGCAAAAATGTATGCTCCTTGAACTTGTCCACAAACTTCAGTGTATTTTATGAAATAAACCAACACATAGTAGTGCATATATTTCAAATGGAAAAAAAATTATAAATGTTTTTTTTTAATTTAAAACAACACCCCTTACTTAAATACACCAAAAAAATTACTGTGAGTAGGATCAACTTGTGGGTAATTTACAGTATAAATACAGCTCTAAGGTTTGTTAGACAACATTAAAGAACAGACATAACGTTCATGGAATACATAATTTCCATTGTGAACTATGGTGGTACAGTATCATGCAGTATAATTTGTTTGACAGAGACAGAAAAGGTGGTCAATTAATGGAAAGATAGTTGATGAAACGGGGTTGGAGGATTGCCTTCCAACATGACAAGGGCTTACAGCCAATAGAATCGTTTAGATCAAAGCCTGGTTAGAATGGCCCAGTCAAAGTTTAGACCTAAATCAAATTAAGAATCTATGGTAAGATATGTAAATTGCTTTTTTGCTTCACAGACCCTATCCATCCAATCTGACTTAGCTTGAGGTATTTTTCAGAGAAGCCAATGGAGACACACCCTAAAAGACTTGCCGTAGAAACTGCAGTGAAAAGTGGTTTTACAAAATATTCACTCAGGAGGGCTGAATACATATGCATGTCACACTTTTTAGATTGTTATTTACAAAAAATATTAAAAACCGTGTATCATTTTCATTCTGCTTCTCAATTTTGCAATGCGTCGTGTTGATCAATATTATAAAATCCACATGAAATACATAGAAGTTCGTGGTTGTAACTTGACAAATGTAAAGTTCAAAGGGTTTAAATACTTCTACAAGACACTGTGGCTGCAGAAACTCACATTTTGAGCTCTAAGTAACATTGTCTCCTGTCTTATGAGAAATTCTGCACTTTTGAAGAGAAAAAAGGCATAGCAAAAAGGCTGCCTAGACCCCTAATATAGTACATCAAAGAAGTGTACAAAATGTACCCAAACATTTGACACTCCCCACAGCATATGCCGATGCAGCTCTGGGCTTGTTTGTGACAAGAGCCAACTCCCCAAAATACTGGCCCCTCGTGCATGTGGCAATATCCACCTCCTCTTCCTCCTCCTCGTCTTTTTTTGTCTTTTGAGAAACAAAAAAATATAAAAATAAGAAATCAAAACTGAAAACACACTTCCAGTATGCACTCTGAGCTTACTCTTGGAGTTGTTGGGTTGAAAAATGAAGTGGATACAGAAAAGTATGAAATGTCCAAAATTACCCGGCTTCTTTTCATGGTGATTCTAACTTGGCCACTCTCAACGATGTAAAAGCAATCTGCTAAATCACCCTGTTATAACACAGCAATGCAGGTAAGTGAACTCAGGCTTTGCAAGTGCAAAGCAGAGGACAAAAACCCTGAAATTATCAACGCAGAGACGAATTACCTGAGCAATAATGTGCTGTGAGTCATTATACACCCTCGTGGATATCACGTCTACAACCTTCATTCTCTCCGACACCTGCAAACATATTAGGTTATCAGCACTTTTCTGTGACTTCATGATGTACTTCGTTAAACACTGCGATGCACAGCAGACCTCTAAAGACGTGAGTAGGGGTAGAGTTTCAATGAATGCTTCGTACATCTTCCTCTTCTTGGCGTTGTTCTTCACTATAATCCTCCTGAACGTCAGACGATCCTGAAACAGTTTTAAATAAAAATGATCACTATTATTTATCTTTACAGATAAAGGTGGTGTTTCCTCTCCAGGTACTCCACCTTCCCACATTCTAAAAACATGCATGTTAGGTTAACTGGTCACTCTAAATTGCTTTTATGGGTGTGGGCATGCCTGGTTTTATCCTGTGCATCTCTGTGTTGTCCTTGGATGGACTGGCGACCTGTCCAAGGTGTAACCTGCTTCTTGTCTGATGACTTCTGGAAATATCCCCTACCCCCCATTATTACAATAATGTAATAATGGGGGTGTAAAACGGCATAATTCATTTTAAACGTGAAGTCTGTCTCACAAAGCACTATCAGTTGCTGTTAGCATGAGACTTTGCTTTCTTAGGTAAATAAAATAAATTTTAATGGTGTGTGTTTTTATCTTGAAACCTGTGTCAGACATTTATTTTGAAATAAGAAAGAGGTAGTTCTACAGTTGCCCTATTAGGTTTATCAAGTCTTCTAGTAAAGGCAGGACATCTGGCTGGCTAGCAACACTAGGTTGAAAAAGAATTGAAAAAGCCTCCGCCACTTTTAAATCAGTATTGTGTCAAACGTTTTGGTACCTGGTAGACTAGATAAAAACAATTTATAAACACTAAAAATTACTCCAAGTAGCTAACCATAAGCAGCTTACGATGCTAAAGTTAGCTTCTGCTCCAGAGCTACAGGTCCTTCTCAAAATATTAGCATATTGTGATAAAGTTCATTATTTTCCATAATGTCATGATGAAAATTTAACATTCACATATTTTAGATTCATTGCACACTAACTGAAATATTTCAGGTCTTTTATTGTCTTAATACGGATGATTTTGGCATACAGCTCATGAAAACCCAAAATTCCTATCTCACAAAATTAGCATATTTCATCCGACCAATAAAAGAAAAGTGTTTTTAATACAAAAAACGTCAACCTTCAAATAATCATGTACAGTTATGCACTCAATACTTGGTTGGGAATCCTTTTGCAGAAATGACTGCTTCAATGCGGCGTGGCATGGAGGCAATCAGCCTGTGGCACTGCTGAGGTCTTATGGAGGCCCAGGATGCTTCGATAGCGGCCTTTAGCTCATCCAGAGTGTTGGGTCTTGAGTCTCTCAACGTTCTCTTCACAATATCCCACAGATTCTCTATGGGGTTCAGGTCAGGAGAGTTGGCAGGCCAATTGAGCACAGTGATACCATGGTCAGTAAACCATTTACCAGTGGTTTTGGCACTGTGAGCAGGTGCCAGGTCGTGCTGAAAAATGAAATCTTCATCTCCATAAAGCTTTTCAGCAGATGGAAGCATGAAGTGCTCCAAAATCTCCTGATAGCTAGCTGCATTGACCCTGCACTTGATAAAACACAGTGGACCAACACCAGCAGCTGACACGGCACCCCAGACCATCACTGACTGTGGGTACTTGACACTGGACTTCTGGCATTTTGGCATTTCCTTCTCCCCAGTCTTCCTCCAGACTCTGGCACCTTGATTTCCGAATGACATGCAGAATTTGCTTTCATCCGAAAAAAGTACTTTGGACCACTGAGCAACAGTCCAGTGCTGCTTCTCTGTAGCCCAGGTCAGGCGCTTCTGCCGCTGTTTCTGGTTCAAAAGTGGCTTGACCTGGGGAATGCGGCACCTGTAGCCCATTTCCTGCACACGCCTGTGCACGGTGGCTCTGGATGTTTCTACTCCAGACTCAGTCCACTGCTTCCGCAGGTCCCCCAAGGTCTGGAATCGGCCCTTCTCCACAATCTTTCTCAGGGTCCGGTCACCTCTTCTCGTTGTGCAGCGTTTTCTGCCACACTTTTTCCTTCCCACAGACTTCCCACTGAGGTGCCTTGATACAGCACTCTGGGAACAGCCTATTCGTTCAGAAATTTCTTTCTGTGTCTTACCCTCTAGCTTGAGGGTGTCAATAGTGGCCTTCTGGACAGCAGTCAGGTCGGCAGTCTTACCCATGATTGGGGTTTTGAGTGATGAACCAGGCTGGGAGTTTTAAAGGCCTCAGGAATCTTTTGCAGGTGTTTAGAGTTAACTCGTTGATTCAGATGATTAGGTTCATAGCTCGTTTAGAGACCCTTTTAATGATATGCTAATTTTGTGAGATAGGAATTTTGGGTTTTCATGAGCTGTATGCCAAAATCATCCGTATTAAGACAATAAAAGACCTGAAATATTTCAGTTAGTGTGCAATGAATCTAAAATATATGAATGTTAAATTTTCATCATTACATTATGGAAAATAATGAACTTTATCACAATATGCTAATATTTTGAGAAGGACCTGTATTGTCTGGGCTGCATTTGATCATCTCTAGATCAAATCTCAAATTAGGGTTTTATTCTATTTATAAAAACAGAAAGGGGACATTTTCAATGCTAAATTGGCATTAGGATGACCATGGGTGAAGATAACCACGAAAACAAAATGTGGACAAGTCAAACCTACAATGGTGCTATCCTACACTAATTACAGAGTTTAAAACAGATTTTAATTTGAAATGCCTTTGATGTTTTTTGTGAAAAAAAAAATTTTCACAAAAAAATCTTGTCTTGTTTTAATGAATTAAATGCATTGGGTGTCACAATGAGCCTGTTTATTGCAAGAAAAGCATTTACTCAAATAGTAAAAAGAAAGAAGGCACTCAAACGTTCCTCATGCCATCCACCTGCAAAAAGGTTCCAGTGGTTTAAGTTAAAAATTGGTCATAGAACAAGGTGTCAACCTGCAATGATGTAAACCACAATGTAGAAAGTATCATTAGCTGTAGAGGGCACCCTCTAGCCAAGGCTGGCCATGACAATATTGTGATCCACATTACTTAATAAAACGGTTAGTACTACTGCAGGTCAGACACCAAATAACATGTCTACGGTAATCTTCTGTTAGCTCAGAGACTCTCTGGCACCACTGCTCCTCCTCAGACTAAGGAGCTCCTGCTTGTTCACAGATTACGCTGCACAATCTAAGACTCTCAGGTTGGCAGAGGGTTCAGCACCGACGTCCCTCGTCTCCCATAGATGACACAACAGAGCTGCTAGCTGGTTTTTGAAGGACACAAATCTTGCTGAGTCATGAATAACTGGGTTGTTTTACATGAAGGGCCAACTTGCTACTGAACTGTCAAACAGCTCATTTGGCCACAGGAAACTTTTCTGCTGTTTAAAAAAATATCTTTAAAAACTGACCTTCAAACCATAATAAATCCTTTTTACAATATATACAATATACATTAGCTTTATAATTAGCGTCCATGATAATGTAAACTCATATCAACCAGTACGATTACTGCTCTCCCCACTGGATTCAATACTGATGAAACCAGATATTTACATAGGTTGTGTGTGTTTTTAAAAAGGCTTTCTTTTTCTCACATGCATTAAATCACTCCTCTTTTAGGTTAATTAGGATTTTTGCAAGAATAAAAAGCAAATAGGTTTTTAGAGAATTTTTTGTTTCTTCATTGACATTCAAGCGTTTACATACACTAAAAATACTTTGCCTTTAAACAATGTGGGAAAACCCAGATGATATTGCCATGGCTTTGTAAACTTCTAATAGGTTGATTCACAGCATTTGAGTTAAACGGAGGGAAACCTGTGGATGCATATTAAGGCAATTCCCCAAACACACGGCTTACTTGTGTGAACTCATGGAAAATAGAAGGAAATCAGGCATAATATCAGGTAGAAAATGATGAACCTCCTCAAATCTGATTTCCATGTGTACAATTCCAGATGGTGCCACGTTTAACTACAAGAATAAACACCATGGGATATTCAAACCGTCATAATCCTCAAAAAGAAGACAGAGATTAACATTTTCTGGTGTGAAATGTGAGTTTTAAGCCAAGAAGAAAACTTTGCTAAGATGCTGGCTGAAGCTGGTAACACAGTGTCACTATCCATAGTGAACTGAGTCCTGAACCAACATGGGCTGAAAAGCTATTCAGACAGGAAGAAGCCATTACTTCTAAAGTACATCAAAAGCCATATTACATTTTACAATTGCACTCAGGAGCCTTAATTTTTGGAGAGGAAAATGGTGCAGGAGGAGGCATCACAAGGAAAGAACAGATGGATATATTAAAGCAACATCTCAAGATATCACCCAGGAAGTTAAAGCCCAAATGGGTCTTCTAGATGGCCATAGGCATGCCGCCAAAAACTTTTTTGGACAGGGAACCACAAAGTCCTGATCTAAGTCCCACAGAAATATGTGGCCAAAGCTGAAAACGTGTGTGTGAGCAAGGCAGCCTACAAACCTCATTCAGGTACACTTGTTCTGTCAGGAGGAATGGGCCTAAGATCCAGCAAACTATTTTGAAAAGGTTATGGAAATATAGGCAAAATGTTTGACCTAAGTTACAGACTTTTTATACAGTTTAGGTAAATGTATGCTTTCAGCTATACATTACATTATCCAATCTGTGCCATCTCCCTCTGTTGCGCCATGCTGCAACACAACCACAAACAGCCTGGGTATTTACTTAATCTGTGCCAGCTGACTGCACACTGTTTGAAAAACCTGAGCAAGCAGCCAGATGTGCTCCTGCGCGGGTATGTAATGTTTGACTTACCAGGCACCAAAGGGCTCCAGGCGAGGTTGCAATTATCGTGGCCGCCCTAGGGGTGTTGTACATCAGCGCCAGTTCTCCAAAGCTGCCTTTGTTGTCGTAGGAGCCCACCAGCTTCTCCATGCCCTCGAGCTTCACGAAAATGTTGAATGTCCCACTGAATTAAAAAAAAAAACACAATTATTTGTTAAAAAAATATATAGACAAAACATTATTTGGGAAATCCTTTAAAAGTAACTGCTTAAAGCACCTTTCAATTACATAGAAGTTGTCCCCGTCATCATCTTGATCAATGATGTGCTCTCCTTCTGTGCAAAACTTTTCAAACATGGCGTCCAAAACCTGAGACATCTGCTCCTGAGAGGGAGAGAAACATAAGCCATTGAATTATTTGTGTTTAAACAAATCTATCTTTCAACATAAACTGACCACGGTTTGAAATTATGCACAGAGGTTAAAATAAAAGAAACTTAAAGCTGCTGACTTCAGGTCATGTACTCACTGGATCTAAATTCTTGAACAGAAGAATGTCCCTGCAAGCTTCCTGTAGTCTCTGTCTCTGCTCATCAGTTTTGGGGTGGGTTACCTGTGAGACAAAATGTGTTTCTGTTGGACTGCCTAACAGTGGTCCATGATTATGTTAAAATAGTCAAATTCTTCATGTCTTCTGATTCTAAGCTAAAATATAAATGTGTTTGGTTGTGGTGTGGATTGCAGTTTACCCATGGCTCTTTATCTTCTTCATCATCGTCAGGGTTGAACGCTTCTGCACAAACTGTATTACAGATAGCAACAAAGGTGAATAATGTTACATTGGTACTTGCTTTGATTTTAAAGAACATGTACTATAGACCAAGCTGCGTTACGTCATATTTGTACAGCACCTTTTAGGCATATAAAGACAAATACCGTTGTTTCCCATCCCTTTATCAAGCCATTTAAACAGTAAGTGGGGCTCACAATACAGTAACTTGTAAAGGTTACACAGCCCTTGAACATTTTCATATTTTGTCCCATTACACTCACAAACATCATTGTATTTTATTGACATTTTATTTTACAGACAAACACATACATGTAGGATTGCATAATTATGAAGTGGAAGGAAAATGATGCATGGTTTTCATAATCTTGTTTCATAAAAAACTGAAAAGTGTGGCATACATTTGTAAGAAGGCCCCTAGTCAAACTTAGTAGTACAACTTTTTGCTGTGATTGCAGTTGTAAGTCTTTGGGGGGAATGTCTCTACCAGCTGTTTAAAGGCATAATTTTGAACTTGTTTGTCCTCGGGTGTTCCCGCTTAATGTGACGTATAGCCAATCAGAAAGCGATGTGACAGAAACACGGAGGATTACTCAGATCTTACGTTTGTTCTCGAGAGGGTTTGCAAGATTTCCCGTCTGACATCTGAATGTTCATGAGTGAAATCTGTTCGTGTGGTGTGTTGTGCTTGCCGTGTGGCTGGACACAACACACTGTAGGATCAAATCTACAATTTTCTGTCGTCACATGTGGGGTCTCTCAAGTTTTGGAAATCAGCCGACAAATTTTAAATCTTGCCATGTGAACCAGGCATAACAGGTTTG
The DNA here is from genome assembly GCF_021462225.1 of Girardinichthys multiradiatus. Classification (NCBI taxonomy): domain Eukaryota; kingdom Metazoa; phylum Chordata; class Actinopteri; order Cyprinodontiformes; family Goodeidae; genus Girardinichthys; species Girardinichthys multiradiatus. The sequence goes on along the minus strand of NC_061795.1, from coordinate 21,177,916 downwards.
CTTCCAAGATCGTTATGTGTGTAGCTCCATCCATCTTCCCTTCAACTTCCCTGTCTTTGAATCCCAAGCAGCCTCACACCACAATGATGCCATAACTATGTTTTACAGTGGCAGTCTTAGTTTTATTATCAGACATTGTGCTTTTCATCAACTTCTCATCTGACCAGAGAATCTTCTTAAGGATCTTTGCTGTCCCCTACATGGCCTACATGGGACAGCCGAACTGAACAGTGATTTAAAAACTTTGAGATACTTAAAACCAAACCCTCCTTTAAACCTCTCCACAACTATATGCCCGACCTGTCTGCCATGTTCCATGGTGTTCATTAATGTTCTCTAACAAACCTCTAAGGCCTTCATAGAACAGCTGTATTTATACTGAGAGTCTGTCTTTTTATACTTAATACTGGAGTTTATACTGGAGTAATGGGGGCTGAATACAATGCATACCACTGTTTTTGTCTAATGTATAAATCCCGAAGTAATATTTTGAAGTTTGTGCTCGTCACAGGACAAATGTTCAAGGGGTGTGAATACTTTTGCAAAGCGCTGCATGTGTGTGGGGTGGGGGGTACTGTGCTATGTTACAATTGTAAACTTTTAACAGCAACATTTTGTAAAATGTGTTTGTATAAGTAGTCCTGTAATAAAACTTTCAAACAAAACTCTGGTTTCAATGAAGAATGTTTTATTTTCGCATCCAATAACACACGCTTTTCACTTCTGTCTTTTACATTAGCCAATCTATATACATATAATTTGCCTAAATACTAGTTAAATGTTCCATATCAGCAAAAGTGGAGTCATCTTTCTACCAGGGCTACAACCTTTACCTCTGTTGTGAGCGAGAGATAAGTATCACTTGTCCTGATTTCCTCCCCCACATCACTCACTGACATAATAAATCAGGTTCAAGACTGAGCAGCCTCACAGGCTCTTATAAATCAACCTTATTATAATAAGAGGAGGATGAAAAAAGACAGATGGAAAGAAATATTTTCATTTGTCGGAGAAGCTTTTCATTCTCCCTGAAATGATACAGACCGGAGCTACAGGAAGTTAAAAACCAACTTTAACAAGCAGCAAACTGGAACTCACCTGATGCTCTTCTGATGAATCTGTTTATCACTGGTGCTGTAAACAATGAAAAGCCACATGTTCAATTTCATCATAAGCCCAATTGCTCTGAAAGCTATTATTAAAAAGAGGTCTCGGTAGCTGCGATTTCACAGCTAATACCCCTGTGGAGGCTAACTCACTAAGGGATCCATATTCATCATGGTAAAACCTGAATGAGGACAGCTGCTTTAGAGTGGATTTAGCTCTTTGAATAATTTCAATGAGGACAAAAAAAGCATTCAAATGTAACCCACAGCCATGCAGTGGCCAAGTTATCAATAACCATGACCCCAAAACATGCTGATTTAACTCATGAATGTGGTGCACCTGCCTGTATGTAAGCCTTACAGCCAGTCAGACTTGGCCAAAGCCACGAGTAAACTAGGCTGCAGCTTAGAGCCCCCAGGCCAGCAGGGGGGGCCCCAGAAGACCATAAATTCTCGCACAGCACAAATCTTGAAAGTAGTTTTGTTCGTGTTTATAAGCCAACTGGGTCAAGAATGACCAAACTTTGAAATGTGCACCATCCATCCATTTCCTATACCTGCTTCTTCCATACAGGGTCACAGGGGAGTTGGTGCTTATCTCCAGCAGTCTACAGGTGAGAGGTGGAGTACACCCTGGACAGGTCTCCAGTCCATTGCAGGGGACCACAGAGAAACAACCATGCACAAGTAAGGGCAGCTGAGCGAGACATAACCTAATGGTTATGTTTTTGGACTGTGGGGAAGCCAGAGTACCCAGATGGAACCTACACATGCGCGGGGAGAACATACAAACTCCATGCAGAAAGGCCCTGGCCAGGAGTTGAACCCAGGACCTTCATGCTGTAAGAAAACAGAGCTACTATCTGCGCCACCAAGCAGCCCTATAATGTGCAACATTATACCCAAAACAGAATATTATTATATTCTCGATATTAATTATTTGATTAACAATTTAAAATTGTTTAGGATTTTCAAGTGGTGTCAGCAGAGTCATAATTTTACCTCTAGTGTAGTCAATAATTTTTTTTGCTTAAGCCTGACTTGGGACAATTTGCCTGCACACCATGTCTTTATATCCATCCCAGTCCTGGCCCCACCCTCAACTGATACCACAAAGAAAAAGAGCTACAGTGTCTTAAAATTAAGGACAAAAAATTTAAAAGAGCAAGAAAAGGGATCAAATCACCCGATTTTATGGCATACAGGTACTTGAGAAAATTAACTACTGGACTGTAAAGTTATCTAAAGAATCATAAGCCTAAATTTCACGTTCTAGCATGGGAACATACCTAAATAAAACTCCTGAAATTCTGTTATGGTGTTTGATTTTGGTGGCTGCACAGGGGAGCTGCATGGCTGTGTGTTGCCTTGCAACAAGAAGGTCCTGGATTCGAATAGCAACAAGTTTGTCCATGTTTGGTTGTTTGTCCTGTGTGTCTATCTGTTGCCCTGTGACGGACTGGCGACTTGTCCAGGGTGTACTGACCCCACCACTTTCCCAATGACCGCTGGAGATAGGCACCATTACCCCTGCAACCCTGCAAGGATATAGAAAATGGATGGATGTATGATTAGTTTTTGTATGCCACCCTAAGTTTAGGCGTTTAGGCGTTTTGTTTGTAGTTGTACTTTTTACTTGTACTGATTTTGAATGTTCTAATTCCCAGTCAAAACTACAACAAGAATGTCCTCAGGGACAGTAGTTTCAGACAGTTTTGGAAAGTTGGAGATCTCTGAGCAGCCACGAGTCAAGTAACCAATATTGGCGCCATGGGTGTAAAATGTAATGATAGCTTAGGTAAAACTATTAATAAGCACTATAGATGGTCTTTGTGTACCTTTGGTTTAATAAACCAAGCACTGTAAAATCTCTATTTATGAACATGTTACTTCAGTTTGTGAATATGAATTTAATAAGATAGAGCACAATATATTCTTATCACCTTGTACTGCACCAGCACCAAAACAATGAGTAAATCCCACTTCTTTTCCAGCTGTTTTATCTGCAAGTGTGATCCCAAATCAAATTCTGCCTAGGGCCCTATTAAATCTCGGACCGGCCCTGCAGCCAGCCTTTGAAAGCCCACTACTCATTGGGATGCTGTGTCAGATCTGTTTTGCAACTGCTTGCAAGCTCTGCAGACGATTGGGACACTTCAGGAAAGACAAGATCGTATGTTTTTTCCATATTTTTTCCTATTGGCTAATAAGGGTAAATAGGCCCGCTGTATCGTGGCCTGTAAATGAAGCACAAAATATGAAAGCGAGCCTCCGATGCAACAAAAATGAAAAAGATCTCTTGATTCTGCATGTCTTATGGAAAAGCATTTTAACCTAAATAAAAAACTGGTACATAGACGCAGAGCAGGACACATATAGCCCGTCTTTCAGTCTCCGTGACCATATATGGCAAATGACAGCGCGGTTGTGGATGCAAGAAGGCGAGCATCTCTGCGCCTTGTTCCTATTATATCCCAGCGAGCAGCAGCCGTGCACACTGCCATGCATGCACATGCTTCAGCATGCATTAAGATCATCTACATTCATATATTTCAAGAACACATCGGCTCACCTATGAATTCCTCGTCATCGTCGTCGTCCTCCTCCCCGTTCTCCGAATCGATCTGCATGGCCTCGTCAATGAAATTGACCGCTTTCCCAGATCTCGGGGCCGAATTTTGGTCATTGCCAAAAGAGGCCTCTTTGGTCTCGCTGTCCTTCAGCCGGGTGAAGTACTGTAACGCAAACTCGAGCAGATCCCTGGGCTGATTCCTCAACACTTCCACGGTAAAGCTCTGTAACAGCTCCGTCAGTCCCTCAGGAATTTCTATACTCATTCCTGTTTTCAGTCTATGGATGTGGACAAAACCGGTTTGCTGCGAATTCTAGAAAATATTACAAAAAAAAAAAAAGATAAAAAGCAGCTCACAGCTGGAAATAAGAATAACCGGGTGTAGTCTGGCCACCCCCCAGTCAGTCAGCAAGCCGTCCACAGCGGATCCTCTCTTTTTCTTGAATGAAAATGGCTGTGGATTTTGGTCCAAGCATCTTCTGCTGCTTCTGGCTATAGGAAACCCACGCATGTGACCCAGGAATCCATGGCAACCACCTATCCAGGGATTGCGTACATGAGCCGTAGCGGCGCAGAAACTGCAGTCAGTCGCAAAATACAAATTATGGGAAAGAGAAGCAGACTGTTTGTCAGACATGGATTTTTTACTGGAAGAGGTCAGATCCATGACAGCAGAACTAGACGTCGCATCATGCTTATTTTCTGTCTATTGACATTGATAATTAAGCTGTTATATTGATTTAAAATGTGGTCAATAAATAGGAGAGAAAAACCGATAAAATGTGCGGATGATTCCTAAAAGGTGTCACATTTTAACGTTATGTTCAGTGCTATACTTGCTACGAGTAAAATACATTACTGTTGTTTTTTTGTTTTTGTTTTTTGTTTGTTTATTTGTTTTATTTGAACTTGAGCTCTTGGTTTTTGAGGGTGAAATGATGGAACCACAGACATCTTCAAAGACTATGGAAAAAACTATTATTTGGCATTACATTTTCTAGTAATGTGTTTTCTCTAATCTATACATACATACTCCCCCCAATACACAGACCTTGGGAAGGTGCTCCTGGACCACCTGCCTTTTGATGGATATAAGACCCTTGTTCTTAGCAAAAATGCAGGGAGCTGGTTTATCTCCGCTGGTTTCTGTGGGAGGACCTGGCCTTCCCTAAAGTAAGGTGGAAGTAGTCCTCTTTAATGCAAATTAACTCTACCAAGAATAAAGGTCAGATGGCTACACAAGAGGAACCTGCTAAAGTACATTTATTCAAATATTAGTGAGGGCGTATGTATATATCTAAGCTTGTACATATTACTTTGATCCTGTATCTAAGAAAATCATAAAATATAAGTTTAAACTTGATAGAACTTACCAGTTGTCTTCTGCCTTGAGAAAATAATTTTAATAAATCCTTAAAAGCCTCCCCAAAAAATCTGACCATCACTGTAAATGTTGCAGCTTGATTGGTATAGGGCCTATATTTGGTGTATACGATCAAACGGGTAAACAATAAACCATTAGTGTGTGGGATGATTAACACAAAACAATTTAGAATGAACATGTTGCCCCTATTTACATTAGTGTTATTAACTAAGGTACTGAGGCGAATCTTATTATGAAGCCATATGGCCTTTAATTGTTTAATAACAGAGAGTTTGGGGCCCATCTCTTGGAGAAAAAAAATACAATAAATCTGCTGCGCATTGGAAGATTTCAGAACATTCTGACTGTGTGGCAGATTTTAGATGCCATCGTGGTGTTTTATCATAAAACAAAAAGCCTGAATAGACCTTAGCCACATGTGCTGAAGATATCCAGCAAAATCTTTTGAAAATCAGCTGACTTTAGGGCTTGAATGCAGTTAATTAAAACCTTAGGTGTGCACAAATTACACACACAACACAAACTCAGTGTTGAACATGGTATTTTTCACAGTAGTTTATGTAAACTTACTCATACTTAAACTTTACTGACCAAAAGTGACACAAATGGTATGTCTTCAGACTTTGCTTCATCAATTTAAGTGCTGACAGATCATTTTTCAGATTATTGTACAATGTGATAAGGTGCATATTTTTCCCCTGAAAAGGGCTTATTCAGTTAAAAAAAAACTTGAAATACCAGAAAGCTTAGTTCATTTTAGTATAGTCATATGATAAGGTTAAGCTGTGAAAGTACAGCTAATATAACGTAATCTACAGTTTGCTTTATCAGTATACCATGGCTCTCTTTCCTTTTTGGCCCTCAGGCTCCCAAAAAGGACCTTCCCCTGCTTTGGCCTATATCTGTCACCTTTTATTTAGAAGGCACAACATGTTCTCACTCTGGTGAGTACATGCAAGCACTGCTGGTAATTTTCTGACTCTTCACAGGAAACCACTACATGTGTGCCTTTTCTAGTAGGATATTAAGCAAATATCAAGGTACATCTACTCTGTCTAGAGTGCATCAGGACTCAACTCTGAGTTAATAATCCTCAAAAGATTCTTAAAAACAACGGAAAAATATAAAGAACTTCTAAATTATACTGGGCTGATGATCCGACATCTGCAAATAATTACAGCATTAGGACAGAGAGAACAGGTTAAGTAAATGTGCATATACATAAGTGAGATCATGTATGAAAAACCCCAAAGAAATTCTCTTAAGTATTGAAAGGTAGATGTAAACTGTCAGATTTAAAGATATTTCAACCTAAAATCAGCATAACACTGTACTAGATCCTACAGCACCTGCTGAGTTACAGTAGTTTGAGTCTACTAGTTTCTGACACAGACCTATCTAGGTTATACTGCCACCTACAGGACAGAAGTTTATAAGAAAAACGTACACGTTTGATTTATAAGACATATTTTCCCTTCACATTTGTCAATGGTCTTTAAAGGAGCTAAATGTGACAAAGAAAAATCCTAAATCACCAAGATATGATTTTAAAATGTATGAATGCTAATGTCAAAAGATTGTCATTGTATTTAGATAAAATACATCTTTAAAAAAAAAAAAAAAGTATTCATGTGGACTTGCCTCTTTTTACATTTCTAGATTTTTACCAAACCCAATAGGATCCCCACAGCTTTCCTTTACAGGTCGTATTTATGTCTGATAAATTGGTTACTCCCTACTTATTACTGTAAAATTTCACCCAAACTATGATTACCGTCACTTGGTATAAAAACAAATGTTTGGCACCTCAAAACATTCGCAGGGTGTCACAAGTTTCAGTTTCACACATTTTCTCTAACCTGCTCTGCTACTTTACCATTACACAAGTTGGAAAAAAAAAATATGCTTCGCAATTCAGTAATATTAAACTAGAGCAGTCTTATTGGGCAAATCCCCTTCTAAAAGGTAACGAATCATCTCAGTAAAGACAAAAATGCTTTAATTTACCACCAGAAAATACAATTAAAACCATTTTTATGCTAACCCTTACATATAATCTGCTTCACACTCTGCTAATTCAAGTGAGTAAACCGAGCCAATTGCAGCATAAAGCCATAGGCCAAATAAAAAAAACAAATGCACATTTAAGGTGCAAACAGTTAAAAATAGTTTTCTATTACAAGTTTAACAACTATTGCTGATAAAATGATTAAACCCCTCCCACTCTTCAAAAGTTCAAGTCTATGGAAATACCCTACTGCGCCACGTTTAGATTTGTCTGACACTACAGGTCCTTCTCAAAATATTAGCATATTGTGATAAAGTTCATTATTTTCCATAATGTCATGATGAAAATTTAACATTCACATATTTTAGATTCATTGCACACTAACTGAAATATTTCAGGTCTTTTATTGTCTTAATACGGATGATTTTGGCATGCAGCTCATGAAAACCCAAAATTCCTATCTCACAAAATTAGCATATTTCATCCGACCAATAAAAGAAAAGTGTTTTTAATACAAAAAACGTCAACCTTCAAATAATCATGTACAGTTATGCACTCAATACTTGGTCGGGAATCCTTTTGCAGAAATGACTGCTTCAATGCGGCGTGGCATGGAGGCAATCAGCCTGTGGCACTGCTGAGGTCTTATGGAGGCCCAGGATGCTTCGATAGCGGCCTTTAGCTCATCCAGAGTGTTGGGTCTTGAGTCTCTCAACGTTCTCTTCACAATATCCCACAGATTCTCTATGGGGTTCAGGTCAGGAGAGTTGGCAGGCCAATTGAGCACAGTGATACCATGGTCAGTAAACCATTTACCAGTGGTTTTGGCACTGTGAGCAGGTGCCAGGTCGTGCTGAAAAATGAAATCTTCATCTCCATAAAGCTTTTCAGCAGATGGAAGCATGAAGTGCTCCAAAATCTCCTGATAGCTAGCTGCATTGACCCTGCCCTTGATAAAACACAGTGGACCAACACCAGCAGCTGACAAGGCACCCCAGACCATCACTGACTGTGGGTACTTGACACTGGACTTCTGGCATTTTGGCATTTCCTTCTCCCCAGTCTTCCTCCAGACTCTGGCACCTTGATTTCCGAATGACATGCAGAATTTGCTTTCATCCGAAAAAAGTACTTTGGACCACTGAGCAACAGTCCAGTGCTGCTTCTCTGTAGCCCAGGTCAGGCGCTTCTGCCGCTGTTTCTGGTTCAAAAGTGGCTTGACCTGGGGAATGCGGCATCTGTAGCCCATTTCCTGCACACGCTTGAGCACGGTGGCTCTGGATGTTTCTACTCCAGACTCAGTCCACTGCTTCCACAGGTCCCCTAAGGTCTGGAATCGGCCCTTCTCCACAATCTTCCTCAGGGTCCGGTCACCTCTTCTCGTTGTGCAGCGTTTTCTGCCACACTTTTTCCTTCCCACTGAGGTGCCTTGATACAGCACTCTGGGAACAGCCTATTCGTTCAGAAATTTCTTTCTGTGTCTTACCCTCTTGCTTGAGGGTGTCAATAGTGGCCTTCTGGACAGCAGTCAGGTCGGCAGTCTTACCCATGATTGGGGTTTTGAGTGATGAACCAGGCTAGGAGTTTTAAAGGCCTCAGGAATCTTTTGCAGGTGTTTAGTTAACTCGTTGATTCAGATGATTAGGTTCATAGCTTGTTTAGAGACCCTTTTAATGATATGCTAATTTTGTGAGATAGGAATTTTGGGTTTTCATGAGCTGTATGCCAAAATCATCCGTATTAAGACAATAAAAGACCTGAAATATTTCAGTTAGTGTGCAATGAACCTAAAATATATGAATGTTAAATTTTCATCATGACATTATGGAAAATAATGAACTTTATCACAATATGCTAATATTTTGAGAAGGACCTGTATGTATGCAAAGTAGTGGTTTGGCAGTACTTTACCACCTGCAAAACCCTTTCACTTCTGCATTATAACAAACTTTTAGTTTTTGACAACACAGAACAGACCCCATTAGATTTGTGGTAACATTTATTTGATCAATAGACAGAATTGTATCTTTCCATAAACAGTTCAGTTAAATATTAACAAATTTACAGTCATGGGGAATGTAAAAAAAAAAACACAAAAAAAAAAAAACACAAAAAACAAACAATGGTCTCCGTAAAAAAAAAAATCCAGGACCCCACCCAGGACAACATTAACCACAGTGGCACTGGAACAAGAAATGAGTCCAATTTCCAGTTCCATTGTCACACATGTTCAGGGCTTCACAGTTCATCCTTGGTCTCTGCCTGCATGGTAAAAAAAAAAAAAAATAGTGAAACAACCAAAACTTTGACATTCTGCTTATTTAGGGTATATTGAGGATGTGAAGAGTATTCACCGTTTCGTCGTCTTCATCTACAAAGTCTTCTTTATCTTCAGATTCTTCCTCTGCTGGTTCCTCTGGCTCTTCAGATTCTTCCTCTGCTGGTTCCTCTGGCTCTTCTTCCACCTACAGAAGAGACAATTGTTTTTGTTTTTTTATTGAAATCATTAAAATTCTTGTGAAAAAAAAAAACAAAACAAAAAAAGCACACAAAACAGAACAGTGAAACAAGCAGCATGAACTTGCCTGTTCATCCAGGGGAACATTCATGCTGAGTCGGAGCATGCGCTCTATTCTGTCTCCATAAGCCTTTGTGTCAGCCAGCTGGTATCCTGAGCGCAGTGTAGCAGTCTCAAACAGAACCATTGCGAGATCCGATGCGGTCTGGTCCTCAGCATCAGCCTGAAGACATTAAAACATATGGAAACCATTCAAATTGTGTGCCAAAAGATTCACCAATGCATCTATTAAGATGTTGAAGAAGCTTACGCCGACTTTGCTGAGCATCTGCTTGACGAGGGGATGTTTGGGGTTGATTTCTAGAGTTTTCTTCTGACTGGCGTAATAACTGAGGGACCGAAGAGAATACATGTGGGCTTCACATAGCAGTCATAACAAGAATTATGCAGGAGATGACAGGTTTACAGGCGCATAGTGATAAAATAAACTGAAAAATGTGTTTAAATAAAAGCATACACAGAATCACTAAACACTGAATGATTCATTTCAAACATTAATTTGATGATGACTTAAAACTGACTTAAGGAACTCCAGTTGCCATCCATACCTTGTGAATTTCCAAAATTATCAATGCTTACAGGGATGCAAAATTCCCAGTAGCTTGTGTTATTTTCCTTCCACTCAACTTTTCATTAATATCTTTGGATACGGCATTTGGAACGGCCAAATTCTTTAGTAAAGACCATGTGTTTTTAACTCCTTGTGGAGGCTGTCAGTCTGCTGAGCAACTCCCATGTCAGCACTCATACCCCATGATTGTATAAAGGCACAACATAACATTTTGGTATTCACAACTTTCTGTATTTGTAGTCATGTAAAATTTTAATTTTCTCAGTCAGTCAATTGAGGATTTTCCCTTGCTGTAAGCCATATTATTAAAGTAGTAGATAAACACAAATGTCCGTCTGTGCGTAATGCATCTCAAAGTTTCACTTTGTGTTCAGTTATTGAGACAAATTAACCTGATATTCCCCCTCATCCCATGCAGCTTGTATTAATACTCACTTTGTTGAAATGTCTTTTCCTGTCTGATAAGCCTGTGCCTTCATGATCCTCTCCATGTTTCCTGACCAGCCGTACTGACTGGCAACCAGAGCACAGGGTGAGTTGGTTAGCCTCTGAGAGAGAACGGCCTTTTCAATCTATTGAGAGAAGACATATTTAGATGATGAAGATTAAAGACAGAAGCCAGATTCATGATTTCTGTTCATCTCCTGTGAAATGACTAACACAGCAGGATCCCAACCTTGTCCTTCAGGGCCTTGTCCTTTAACCAAGTAGTGAGAGGCTCAAACTCCTTCTCCAGGGCCTCCCTCTTCTCTTTGGCCTTCTCACTTTCCTCAAACTTGACACCCTCTTTGGCCACATTTTGGAAGCGTTTTCCATCAAACTCGGGCAGCGCCTGAATGCAGTACTCGTCCACAGGCTCCGTCAGGTAAACGACCTCGTAGCCCTTCTTCAGAAGCCTCTCAACAAAGGGAGAAGACTCCGCCTGTACACAATAGTACCACAAATTATGTCAATGCATCTTCTAACCCTTTAACATTCCAAACCACCACTCCATCTCTGCTAACCTCCTTCCTGCTGGTACCAGCCATGAAGTAGATCTTGTCCTGCTTCTCCTTCATGCGCTCCACATACTGCTCCAGGCTGGACAAGACTGTTTCGCTGTTGGAGGTCTGGAAGCGGAGCAGTTTGGCCAGACGAGTCCTGTTGGAGTGATCCTCAATGACACCCAGTTTGATGTTGGTTCCAAACTCCTTCCAGAACTTTTCGTTGTACTGATCATCTGCAATCTTCTTAATCATGTCCAGAGTCTTACGGACCAGCTTCTTGCGGATGACCTACAAAGAGGAGAAAGGGCTTCTTACAAAGGGTTCTTTCAATTTTGAAATAATGAACTCTGATTACAATATAAACGACTACTTGGAAAAGGGGTTCAAAACCAGAAGAAACCCTTGGTATTGAGATTGTGTCGGCCTCTGAGGTTACCTTGAGCAGCTTGTGCTGCTGCAGAGTTTCTCTGGACACATTCAGAGGAAGGTCATCAGAGTCAACCTGGCAAAGTAAACCACAGTCTCAGACCCTGACATTAAGCAGAAACTGAAGAGGTCATAAACAAACCAGCCATTAATAACTCACCACTCCCTTGATGAAGTTTAGGTACTTGGGCATCATGTCGTTGAAATCGTCTGTGATGAAAACTCTCCTGACAAACAGCTGTGACAAAGTTTCAACGTGAATCTCAAACTCCTGCACATGTTTTCACTTTCATTTGTTGAAACTGAACACCGTCTTTGGCCACAAACCTTGATATAGTCGTTCTTCTTTGAGCCATACTCGTCAAAGAGGCCACGTGGAGCCGATGTGGGGACAAACAGGATGGACTTGAAGGTAACTTCACCCTCAGCTGTGAAGTGAATGTGAGCCAGGGGGTCATCGTTGTCCTGGTGGAGGGGAAAACATTACTGTAATTCAACCAGGTCTTTCCATTAAAAGGCTACACCATGCTCTGACAAACGTAGGCTGTTCATACCTTTGAGAAGGTCTTGTAGAAAGCCTTGTATTCATCCTCCTCAACCTCCTTAGCAGGCCTCTGCCAGACTGGCTTTATGTCATTCATCAGTTCCCAGTCCCAAACCGTCTTCTCAACCTACAATGTGAATGAGTTTAAAAACAATAATAATAAAACTGGCCCATACGGACTTTACCAATAGTAACACTACTTATAAACTCGGCAGCAAAGACATTAGAGCTGAAATTTGAAAAATAATTGGTTCAGGTTGGTGACCAGCTGGTACGAAACTAAAAACCCATTCAGCCTCCACACCATACCAAGTGTCTTTAGTTATTAAGGTGTGAGAAACACTCAAGGTTATTTTGAGTATTTAATAGACCGCTGATTTTGCAAGTTTTCACATTTACAAATAATGGATAGGTCCGTTTCAACTGGGAGAGACAGAATTTAATAATATTAAAAAAATATATTAAAAAATCCAGCAAATCCTATTGTATAAAGTTGAACTAATTAGCATTTTAGTGTAGGATATACATATGCGATCATCTAGCAACCAGCAAACATTTTGGCTCTCACAAACCTGCTAGTTCCTCTTTAAGAAGCCCTTCTATCCTCTACTTATTACCTGTATTAATTGCACCTGTTTGAACTCATTGCCGTCTAAAAAAAAAAAAAAAAAAACCTGTCCTCACAATCAGTCTCCAACCTCCCCACCATGGGCAAGACCAAAGATCTGTCTAAGGACACCAGGGACAAAAGTTGTGGACCAATATAAGGCTGGGATAGGCTACAGGACAGTAGGCAAGCATATTGATAAGAAGGCAACAACAACTGCAGAATTATTAGAAAATGGATTTAAAAAAAAATCTAAATGACTCGAAGTCTCCTTGGGACTGTATCTCCCTGCAAGATCTCACCTCATGGAGTATCAATGATCATGAGAAAGGTGAGGGATCAGCTCAGAACTACACAGGAGGGTGTGGTCAATGACCTGAAGAGAGCTGGGACCACAGTAACACCACGCCACCACACATTAAAATTATGTAGCACACGCAAGGTCCCCTTTCTCAAGCCAGCACACGTCCAGACCCATCTGAAGTTTGCCTATGGACATCTGGATGATCCATAAGAAGCATGGGAGAAGATCATATGTTTGAAGAAAGGAGGATGAGTACAATCCCAAAAGCACCATCCCAATTGTGAAGCATGATGGTGGAACCATCATGCTTTCGGTGTGCTTTTCTACAAAGACCAGAGGAATGAATTGTGCTAAGGCAAGGATGAATGGGGCCATGTATCGATTTTGGACAACAACTTCCTTCTCTCAGAGCATTGAAGATGGGTCATGGCTGGGTTGGTCCAGCATGACAATGTACCCAAACACACAGCCAAGGCAACTAAAGAGTGGCTATGTAAGAAACACTTCAAGGTCCTGGAGTGGCCTAGCCAGTATCCGGGCCTGAAGCCAATAAAAGTCTTTGGCCGGAGCAAAAACTCTGTATTGGGAAGTAGCCTTGAGTCCCTGCTGTAGTGTGCGCAAACCTGGTAGAGAACTGCAGGAAACATCTGGCCTTTGTAACTGTAAACAGTTTCTGTGCAAATATAAAAAAAAAGTGGATTTTTTTCTATTGTATCAAATACTTTTATGCAATAAAAAAAGGCAAATTTAAATATACAATGTGATTTTCGAGGTTTTTCTAGATTCTGTCTCCCAGTTAAAGTTACAGACTTCTCCATTGTTTGAAAGTGGGAAAACTTCTGGTGAAATAAAATCTGGCGAGTGAACTACTTATTTCCCCACTGTAAGCAGGGTGTTCCAAACTTACATTCAGAGGAAGCCTAAAAAGGGTCAAAATAGCTAGAAAGCAGGACATTTTCTACAGAGGGATGCAGGGTGTTTATTTAGGCTGCTACGAGGTAAAGCTAGATAGAAATCAGCAGATAACAAGAAGCTGAACTTGTTAAAGCAATGTAAGTTATAACAGATATAGTAAAGATGTTTTTTAGTTAACCTGGAGGGTTTTACTGCATTTGTAATTTTCAGTGATGCAAAGAAACACTGCCCTGAAACTTCAGGTTGTTTGGGAAAACTACTGTTTTTAACTATCAAAACTTTACAGTTCAATTTATCTAGAAGGTGGAAAAATGGTAACAGATTAGCGCTTTAAACAAATGTTTGTGCATCTCTAAAAATATAAAGAGTTCTAACTAAACCATTATCTAATTCTATGTTAAGTCTTACCTTCTTTGTCTTTGGCTTGTCTTTATCCTCCTCCTCTTCCTCTACTTCAGCCTCATCTTCAGAAGTCTCCTTCTCTGGTTCCTCTGCGTCGTCCTCAATGGGCTCTTCAACCGTCTCGGTCTTGCATATTAAGAACAATAAAATAAACCATTTGCTCTCGTATTTTCTGCTAGCGTGGCAATATGGCATATATCTGAGTTAGACCTGAATAATCACCTTGCTAGCCCAAACGTAGATGGGAAAGTTGATGAACTGAGAATATTTCTTCACAAGATTCTTGATGGTCTCCAGCTCAAGGAAGTCCGAGGCCTCCTCCTTCAGGACCAATCTGAGATCGGAGAAAGAACGCTCAAGTTCAAAGTCAATGCAATACTAGAGCCTAAGTAGTAACAGCTAGCTATCTAATAAAATGCTTACAGGTTATACAATAGCCACTATAGTCAATTAAACCTACGTGATGGTTGTTCCCCTTCCCAGGGTGTCCCCGCGGGGGTCTTCGATGACTGAGAACTGGTTTGAGTCCGACTCCCAGATGTGCTGGGTGTCGTTATTGTGCTTGGATGTCACAATGACCTTGTCAGCAACAAGGAAAGCAGAATAGAAACCCACGCCGAACTGGCCAATCAGCTCTGATGTAGACTGTCCCTCAGACTGCATCTCTGTCATCTTGTTGAGGAACTCGCTGGTGCCCGACTTGGCAATGGTTCCCAAGTTCTTCACCAACTCCTCTTTGGTCATTCCAATACCGGTGTCAGTGATTTGGAGCATGTTCTTCTCCTTATCAGACTGCAAAGCAGGAATAATGCAATTAAATACAAAGGCTTATTTTCCCAGTGTCACAGATAATCAAGCCAAAAATACTCAAGTTTATTAATCAAGAGGTTTATAATGAAACAATTATTTTAAAATCAACTAGATTAAGCAAGAAACAATTTCCAAGTCCTGTTTTTAAACCAGTGGTATAGGAGCAGCAAAACTCAGCTTCAAACAATCTACAGGAAAAAAAAAAAAAAAAAGCCATAAAATAACTCCCTCGCTGCCATCTCATTTAAGGTGTTTAAAAGGAAATTTTTTTAGCCATTTTAATACCACCTTTTTTAAAAATACATATTTTTAATCCCAACAGGAGTTATCTTATCTGCTTACTTTTATTTTGATGGTCAGCTCCTCATTGGCTGCCAAAGCTGCCTCATTGGTAAGCGACAACAGCCGGATCTTATCCAGAGCATCTGAGGCATTAGAGATCAACTCCCTGAGGAAGATCTGGAAGACATGAACAACAGGTGAGCTTTCCCCAGACAATAATACGAACAGTACATCCACCTTTAAGTGCTTTTTTTCCCTACTGACCTCCTTGTTCTTGTAAAGAGAGTTGATAATGAGCTTCATCATACGGTTGACTTCTGCCTGAAATACATGTTTTTCAGACTTTTCCCTGAGTTCCTTAATCTGAGCAGCATTCAAACCATCCAGCTGGATAGCCTCCTCCTCCCTGAAGGCAGACAAATACAGAAACGCAAGTGAAACAAACAGAGCACATAGATTTCAAACATTAATACCAAGTGCTTAATCAGAAAGCAACTTGATTCCTTGTTTCAGTTACTTAGGATGGTCATGTTCTCAATGACTGAGAATCTACAGCAACAAACGCTTTAGAAGTGTTAATCATGAGGACACTTTTGCTGATCTATCAGTTGTGCCCCCAGCTACAGTCATGCTTAACCTGACGATCTGTGTACATAAGCTTGGTCACGCTGACCTCAAGGATGTTTGACTGTCAGTGTTACAAAAAAGTACAGTTCAATCTTAGGGCTGCACAATATCAAGGAAATACACAAAAAAAAATTTTGTTGAAAGTCACGATCATGTCCTATGCTAATCAAGTATATACTTTTATTATATTGATGCTTTAGCTTCACAGCACATATAATCCACAGATTGCAAGTAGCCCAACCATATAAGAGGGAGTAACCCTAAAAGCATAATTTCCTTTTAAACTATTTTATTGGAGAACTTTCAGCTACAGCTCTTGAAATGGCAATAAAAAGTACTTTGCAAGGCCATCCTACTTCTTTATGGCCATAAAAGGCTTTTTCTGTAATGCTAAAGTATGGAACATAATATCAGTACACCAAGCATTCATGAATGTGATTACAATAATCTAACATATTGCTGTTCAAATAAATCTTCGCAATGTTGATATTGAATGATGATACATTTAAAACATATTATAAACCTATTTGTAATCTCTTTAGCAAGTAAGCTACACCTACCTCTGCACCACCTCATCATCTGTTTTGGAGCCATCCCTGCTCTTTCCCAGGTCTTCTTCAACTGTGCCTTCCACGTCCACTTCATCTTCAGCCCTTACAGCAGCTGCCATGAAAGAGATGGTTGCATATTCACATCATATATAGTAGCATGTTTCTGCGTGTGTGGCAACGTTTGACAAGGATCATTCAAAGGATGAATTTAGCTTTAGAGTCAGATTGACTGATAGGATGCATTTTTGGACCCAATCTGGACATGCACGAGTCCCATAGAAAGACGTCCAGAAGTAATATAAGTTGCTTTGTTAATGGAAACTTACAAGTAAAACTACAACGAATCACGAGGGACTTTCAAAGACAAAGGAATAAAAATTAAAAGGGTATTTGCGCTGGAATTCCCCCATCTCCATAGGAGTCAACGTGCGTTTTTTTTTTCCTCCCCAACAAGAAACTTCTGGAAAGGCAGTAAGCAATAACGAAAATTGAAGATGCTCTTAGCAACACAGTAAACCGCGCAAAGCTTAATTATCAAATGTATATTTATAGAAAATAAAAGCGTTGATATGAATGAGCTGAAGGAAAAAAAGCACAAAGACAAATTCCCATTAGCTTTGCTGTAGCTAAAAATGATGGACAACACCAAGTGAGCCTCAATGACAAAATATTTTCCCGCTACTCACCGAAGGCTATAAGTGCAAAAAGAAGCCCTACCACCCAGACTCGTTTCATTTTGAGATACTGCTCGACTGATGCTGTGAGTCTTCAACTCCTGAAACAAAAGGCAGAAGGAACAGCTCAGGTAGCTCTGTCGTTACAGCAGGGTCTGTGCGGCTACTTCTGCCACTAAGCGTGCCCCATCCGTTAAACCAACCTCCGCCGACCAATGCCTGCGCACCACGCACAACATTGGACCAATCACTGCCGAGCATATGGCACATGCCGCCCAATCAGATACTTCAACATAAGTCGATGACCGAAAATCGTGGCTAGACACCATTGGCCAAGAGTGAATATTCAGTTGATCACTTCCTTAAATTAAGCGTTTATTTTAGATGAAAATCTAAGTTAGTTAACGATTGATTTATTGTGTAATGTCATAGTGACAAAATGATGCTTAATGACACTGAAAAAAACTACGAACTTTTTCGTTTATGGCTCAACTGCCATACTTGCTCCCAGTATATCATTGTAATAATATATATGTGTGAAGCATGATGCAATCAGATGATATACATATACAAATATAAAATATGCATTATGAGTTCTTTATAAAGATGGAAGCTTATAGGATCTGCACTTAATGCATTGTCTTCTATAAGGTTTAGTAAAGCTCAGCGACTGACGTAGAACTGATCTAGGATTTAATTATTAGGTTCCGGGCTCTATATTCTTAGTCACAATTTTGGAGCATACAATAAGTAAATGCATGAATGAATCGGGATTAATTTTATTTTAAGTGCACTACTTATTTTATTCCACCAGATGGCAATATTCAGTTAGTAGATTTTTTTGTTTTTGTTTTTTACTTTTGACGAACGAAATGATTGCGTTAAACAAATGTTCTGTTTACTTGTCTCAAGGGTGTATCTGATTGTATGTGCATCACACTAGGCTGCACTTGTAAAATAACATATTTGTCTATGTGTGGTCCCAAAATGCATATCATAAAAAATATCCAAATTTTTAATAAAGTAATCTTATTTGTAACTATCAGTTCTGATTTAAGAGAATACTGATTTTCAGAACTCATGGCACACTGTTCTAAAGTCGCTATCTATAATTATTTCCCAGTTTTCGCAAATGTAAAACTCATTGCGACACGGAAAACAACCATGTATGAAAATAAATATTTTCTCTTTTCCCAATTAAACATTACATAGGGGACTTTTTCAGAACGAAATAAACTAAAAACGGCAGGGTTAAAAATAACCCAATATGGGTTATTTTTGCCTACCCAGTTTGGGATCAAATATGGACCAATCCAGCCCTGGGTTGATTTAACACAGCAGGGTTGGGAAATGGATTTGACCCAACATATCGGGATAAAAAATTTATTAGAGTAACCATTATGGCTCTCAGATAGAGAGTGGAAAATAATAACCCATACCTAGATTTCTAAACAAGTAATGTTTGGTTGAAGATGAATGATTTTTGTCAATTAAAGAATTTTTCATACCTGCAACTGTTGCATATACACTGGTGATCCACAGATAAGAGGTGGGGTATACCGTAAACAGGTGGCCAATCCATCACTGGATATTTCTGCAAAAAAACAAGTACGCACACACTTATATCTAAGGGGTCACTTAGATTGGCATTCATGATTTAGATGGAGGGAGGAGGCCGCAGTATCGAGAAGAACAAATATATTGCACAGGGAGAGCATATCACCTACCCACAGAAAGACTGCAGCCGATACTGACAGATAGTTAAATATGGATGGCAAAAATTTATTTATAGCCTGACTATATTGACTTTATTCTTTGGTCAGAGATTCAATGTTGAACATAGCTAGCACTAGCTTGACAAGCAGCATAGCAAAAAAAAAAGCTAATGTTATCTGTTTTATCAATGTTAACTGTGGACAAATGTATTCTGTTGTGAACTAAAGTCATTAGCGCAACTCATTGACATAAACAATATCAAACAACATATTTTTAACATTTTATTGGGAAATATTTTATCCAGTGAAATTCAGTGAGGTCTGATCAGGTCATGGTTCAGTAAAAATAGCACTCTCCTTGTAGCCTTCTCTCTAACCCATGAAGCTGACTCACAATTTCTGAGTCACTGTTCAGTTAAAACTACTGAACTTCTGTACCAACAGCCTTATTCTAGTATTTTGGGTTAAAGAAATAACCTGGCAGTTTTTGGTGTTTTCTGGGTGCGTTGTGGCAATAATCTGTGGCCTATCAAAGAGGTAATGCAAAAGGTAAAAGTTGCATATATACACCTACACAATATGTGCAGTTACTTGTCAATGTAACTGTTGGAGGAACGTTGAGGAATAAAAACAAAGCAAACCCCTCAAAAATGGCAAGCTGATAAAAAGGGCAAGTCTGATCTTTGAGCCTATGTGTTTCGACTCAACACTGTAAGCCACTCTACTAGCCACTCAAAAAAGCAAACACAATAACAAAAAACATTCAGTAGTCAAAATCTTAACAGGAAACTTTGCTTTTTCCAGTAAAAATCACAAACATTATATGAATTACTCATTATTTTCACTTTTACTTTTCTGCTTTTAACTTTTTTGCATTGCCAACAAACTGCAGGAGATGGGCATCCCGTTCCCTAGTGTTTTCATACGTTCTGACATAATAAAAATGAAAGGATGGATATTTTCTTTTTCAATTTCACATACACATTAATATTGATAATCTTTGTCTCTATTTTATAGTCACAGCAGGTGGCAGCTCATCCTAAGTCGGGTACTGCTGGAGGTTTCTACTTGTTCATAGGGAGTGGTTCTCCTCTGTCACAACACTCTTGCTCAGGAGGAGGGATTACTGGAAAGTCAATGACTCATTACCATAACCTTGGATAAATATTTGCCAATTGACATACAGGGGTTGGACAATGAAACTGAAACACCTGGTTTTAGACCACAATAATTTATTAGTATGGTGTGGGGCCTCCTTTTGCGGCCAATACAGCATCAATTCGTCTTGGGAATGACGTCCTGCACAGTGGTCAGAGGGATTTTAAGCCATTCTTCTTGCAGGATGGTGGCCAGGTCACTACATGATACTGGTGGAGGAAAACGTTTCCTGACTCGCTCCTCCAAAACACCCCAAAGTGGCTCAATAATATTTAGATCTGGTGACTGTGCAGGCCATGGGAGATGTTCAACTTCACTTTCATGTTCATCAAACCAATCTTTCACCAGTCTTGCTGTGTGTATTGGTGCATTGTCATCCTGATACACGGCACCGCCTTCAGGATACAATGTTTGAACCATTGGATGCACATGGTCCTCAAGAATGGTTCGGTAGTCCTTGGCTGTGACGCGCCCATCTAGCACAAGTATTGGGCCAAGGGAATGCCATGATATGGCAGTGCAAACCATCCCTGATCTACCCCCATGTTTCACTCTGGGCATGCAACAGTCTGGGTGGTACGCTTCTTTGGGGCTTCTCCACACCGTAACTCTCCCGGATGTGGGGAAAACAGTAAAGGTGGACTCATCAGAGAACAATACATGTTTCACATTGTCCACAGTCCAAGATTTGCACTCCTTGCACCATTGAAACCGACGTTTGGCATTGGCATGAGTGACCAAAGGTTTGGCTATAGCAGCCCAGCCATGTATATTGACCCTGTGGAGCTCCCGACGGACAGTTCTGGTGGAAACAGGAGAGTTGAGGTGCACATTTAATTCTGCCGTGATTTGGGCAGCCGTGGTTTTATGTTTTTTGGATACAATTTGGGTTAGCACCCGAACATCCCTTTCAGACAGCTTCCTCTTGCATCCACAGTTAATCCTGTTGGATGTGGTTCGTCCTTCTTGGTGGTATGCTGACATTACCCTGGATACCGTGGCTCTTGATACATCACAAAGACTTGCTGTCTTGGTGACAGATGCGCCAGCAAGACGTGCACCAACAATTTGTCTTCTTTTGAACTCTGGTATGTTACCCATAATGTTGTGTGCATTTCAATATTTTGAGCAAAACTGTGCTCTTACCCTGCTAATTGAACCTTCACACTCTGCTCTTACTGGTGCAATGTGCAATCAATGAAGACTGGCTACCAGGCTGGTCCAATTTAGCCATGAAACCTCCCACACTAAAATGACAGGTGTTTCAGTTTCATTGTCCAACCCCTGTAATATGATCAACTGATTTTATTGTACTGTGCTATCATTAGGACTGTAAGCACTTAAATCTGCTACATGATTAAATTGATTTGAAGTAAATTTGGACCTGTCCTGATATGAATTGCGGCTGTTTCTCTTGTAAAGTGCCTTGAGATGACGTCTTCTGCAATTTGCCATGATACAATAGCATCTGAATTGAACTGACTGCTTTTTATCCTAAATGTTCGTCTATCTTAAGAGATCCTTAGGGCTTTCACTGACCTTAATGACAAAAAAGGCATTCATATTGCTTAAGAAGAAAGTCACTGGAGGGCAATAATGTGCCAAATTCAGATAAAGGTGGACACAGAGAATGTGGAATGGGGTTTTCACTGTAAGATAATATGAATGCCAGAAATGGCAGTAAAGTACAGAAACATTTCTGTGTTCATGTATTTTTTAATCTGAATAATTTAAAAATATTTTTTATGTATTGTTTGACTTATTTGTTTTTATCTTTATTCTTAAGTGTTTTGTTATTGTTCTTTTAATGTGTGTATCTTGATATGTTATTTTAACTTGATACACTGTGGAAAGAAAGAATTATTCTATTCTATTCAATACCTTTTTAAAATGGGCTGCACGGTGGTGCAGTTGGTAGCACTGTTGCCTTGCAGCAAGAAGGTCCTGGGTTCAATTCCTGGCTGGGGGTCTTTCTGCATGGAGTTTGCATGTTCTCCCTGTGCATGTGTGGGTCTCACCAGGTACTCCAGCTTCCTCCCACAGTCCAAAGACATGCCTGTTAGGTTAACTGATCACTCTAAATTGCCCTTAGGTGTATGAATGAGTGTGTGCTTGGTGGTTTGTGTGTTGCCCTGCGATGGACTGGCGACCTGTCCAGGACGTACCCTGCCTCTCGCCCATAGACTGCTGGAGATAGGCACCAGCTTCCCCCTGACCCACTATGGAATAAGTGGTAGAAAATGACTGACTGACCTTTTTAAAATAACAGAGCCAACACATCTCAAACAGATTTATTCAGGATTTTGTTTTAATTTGTCGTCCATCTTTTTTATAAAGGCAGAGCAGGATCTATTCTAAATGTTTTCCTTAGTCATGACTTCAGTTGTCAAAATGAAAACTCGAAAGGTAGTTGTTTTACGGTCATAAAAAGAGTGGGTTGTCCATTATCGATTTTTATTACCTATTTATTTTTTATTTATTATTTAAATAAGTGCAAATAAGTGCAAATAATTATCTAAAAATGTAAATTTTCTGCATCACGCATATCTTTTTCTGTAGGTCTCCCAGGGCTGGCAGAATGCCAGACGCATAGGCCTCTCATTGGCTGTGACCGTTAGAAACACGGAAGTAACGTCAGAGCAACCACACAGGGACCGTTTTGGTATTTACAAAGGAGCTTTTCTCGCATGCGGTCGACAGGGAGTCCGAAGCGACCTCCGCACCGCTCGTCTCGCAGAAAACACTGCTATGGCGCCCTTGTCGCGGTCCCTTTCGTGTCTGATGAAACACACGGGGTGTCTGTGGAGAGTGGGTAATTTCCGTAGCTCTCAACAGGGGCTACCCAACCACCCGTTCAGGTCTGGCTGGATGAAGAAGAATTTCAGGGCAGTTTCCTGCGTAGGAGCCGGCGTCCAGGCGCTGTTACAGCAGCCAGGAGCCAAAAACGGCGCAGCATCTGTGCGCAGCAGCTCCTCAGAGGGTCAGGACGCTACGGAGAGGCTGTGGTCTCTTTACAAAGAGACTAAAAGACAGACAGAGGGTATGCTGTTCTAACATTAATATGTTAAATACAACAATACTGTAGCTTTATGAGGCTGCTGCAATGATGTTGACTAATGCCCTGCTTTTTTTACAGCTTTGCTTTGGAAGCTCTTGGAATATTATGGCCTACAGAAGAATAGCTGCATTATAGCTATTATTATGAGGACAAAATATCACAAATCCTGAAGCAAAGATTAATTTTGTTAACCCAAATATTTTTATATTCTGTAGGTTCTGTACTGTATATTAACTAAGACACTGGTAAACTGAGTTAAAATCCAACTGACATAAGATTGTCCATACCTGAATAATACAAAATGTCGACAAATGAAATTCGGTGTAAAGATGGACATTCCCCCATTTATCGGTATCATACTACAACCTTGTTGTAGTATGATACCGATAAATGGGGTTTCATCCAACAGTTTCTGTAATAATATAGGAATATTTATTCCTTATAATAACACAGAACTGCCCCTCCTCCAGCTATTGTTGAGCACTGCCGGTCAGCTGACTGAAAAAATGCTGTCGCACTTTTCCCTCGATCTCAAAAAGACACATTTGGCTGTATGGAGGTATTTTTGAATGTCGAAAATAGAGGAGGGCCACCCATTTTTATAGTGTCAATGTCTGCTTAGCAGCTGACTACAGGTTCACTACCGGAGCAGATAGCCCAACTAAGTCACCTGCTAATATTGTGTTAGATTCCCACTGTTACTTTATAAAGAGCAGATCAGCAAAAGTATAATACTGTGTGCAATTAGAAAATGTACTTTAAAAAATACAAAATTTAACAAGTATTTTAAATTTTTTGCTTGAGTCTATTTGAATACATTGATTAATATTTTGTATAACATTACAGTTTTACTGTACTAGGGGGTTCTGGGGGAACCGGAAACCAGTCAGTATCTGGCGTGTCAACCATTTGAATCACGCCGCCGAGTGTGGTTCAGGTTGTTGATTGTGGCCTGTGAAATGTTAGCCCTCTCGTCTTTAATGGCTAGAACAAGTTGCTGGATATTAGCAGGAACTGGAACATGCTGTTTTTGCAACCCGAACATGATCCTTTGGGTGACATGTTCGGTGAGTCTGCTGGCCATGCAAGAACTGGGATGTTTTCAGCTTCCAGGAGTTGTGTACAGATCCTTGCAACATGGGGCCGTGCATTATCATGCTGCAACATGAGGTGATGGTCATGGATGTACGGCACAACAATGGGCCCCAGGATCTTGTCACGGTATCTCTGTGCATTCAAAATGCTATCAATAGAAATGACCTGTGTTCCTTGTCTATAACATAAGCCCGCCCATATCGTAACCACACGGCCACATGGGCCACTCGATCCACAATGTTGACATCAGCAAACCGCTCACCCACATGATGCCATACACACTGACTGCTATCTGACCTGTACAGTGGCATTTGCCCACTCAAGTCGGTTACGACGACGAACTGTAGTCAGGTCGAGACCCCGATGAGGATGACGAGCATACAGATGTGCAGAAGTTCTTTGGTTATGCAAACCTATGGTTGCTGCAGCTGTACTTGTGGCTGGTTTTAGACAATCTTGCAGGTGAAGATGCTGGATCCGGAGGTCCTGGGCTGCTGCTTAAACACGACCTGCGGTTGTGAGGCCAGTTGAATGTACTGCCATATTCTCTGAAATGCCCTTGGAGGCAACTTGTGGTAGAGAAATGAACATTCAAGTCATAGGCAACAGCTCTGCAGTCAGCATGCTGATTGCATGCTCCCTCAAAACTTGCAACAGCTCATTTTAGAGTGGCCTTTTATTGTGGCCAGCCTAAGACACACCTTTGCAATAATCATGCTGTTAATCAGCATCTTGATATGCCACACCTGTGAGGTGGATGTATTATCTCGGCAAAGGAGAAGTGCTCACTAACAGATTTACTTAATATTTGAGAGAAAGAGGCCTTTTGCGCACATAGAAAAAGTCTTAGATCTGCAGGTTCAGCTTATGAAAAATGGGAGCAACAAGAAAAGTTGCATTTATGTGTTTGTTCAGTATAAATTTAATTGTTACCTTAATTAAACCTGTGCTTCAGAGGTTATCTTGTATTTAGGGGCTTTGTGGTGGCAATTTATTAAATAAAATTTAACTTCCGGTGTTTTTCCTCTTATCTTAAAATTTTCTCTTAGTAATATGCACCAGCTCTGTCGATCCGGACACCATTTTTGCAAACAATGAGATGAGCCTACGAGACATCGAGATCTACGGCTTCGACTATGACTACACCCTGGCGTTCTACTCCAACCACCTCCACACGCTCATCTTTAACATAGCGCGAGACATCCTCATCAACAACCACCGGGTGAGGCGCCGTGTGTGGCTGTTTTAAAAACGGCCCCAAAGAATGATTTTTTATTTTTTTTGATGTTTTGACGTTAAATGAAATCTAAAATTATGTGTTGCCTGGGATTGATTCAAGTATTTTTCAGATCTGGATAAGTGTGTAGGGAAAAAAGATAATAGAATCTAGAAACATTATTCCCTGTGGCATTGTATGGATAATACATCCCAGACTTTCCATTGTTTACATAGAAGATGACTACAACTGACTACCGCTGTGTATTTACAGTGAGCTTTTGTGTTTATGCATTCAATATGGGCTCAAAATTGGCATAAACATTTCTGAAATTTTGAGTTTAAAAAGAACTGACTTTATAAATATAAAATGTTCTGTTTGTTGATTCCGTATATTAATCTTATTTCAGGGTTTAACCTAGGGCAATATCAGGAAAACATCTTATTTAAATGCTGTTGCTAAATATTTGATATTGACTAAGAATAACCCACATGTCCCTACCACTTTTTGCATCTTAGCCAATAAAATCATTCATCAAGTTTGGGCTTGGGGGGAAGTGAAAGACTATCCAGCAGGCTAGATATATTATTGCCATGCATCATTTGCATGTATAACACTTGAAAAATAATATTCTATTAAATATTGCATCTTAGAAGTCCTTTGTGATTGCAATATTGCACACATTGCTACTCCAATTTGAAATATTGTGCAGCTCTAGATTACACTAGGCTATGACCCCATCTGTTAACTGTATTAGCCTTGTGTTAAGCAGATTTAATATTATCTGATGTTTTTAGTATTCTGTTTATCAAAACTGCCGTCTCTTCAAATTTTGTTTGTTTGTCATTAGTATCCGGAGGGTTTGCGGAAGTATGAATATATTCCAGATTTTGCTGTAAGAGGGCTTCACTATGATGTCCAGAAGGTGAGAGAAATTTCTTTTCTGCAAAGCTGTGCAGACAGAATCTCACACCGGTTGCCATGTTAAATAATTTTTCCGATTTTGCAACAGGCACTCCTGATGAAGATCGATGCTTTTCACTATATCCAGCTGGGAACAGTTTACAGGTGTTTTGCTTCTGCTCATCATTGTAGAAGGAAATTTTAACTATTATTTGCTTTTAGAATAATAAGCTTTTCTAATGTCACAAAGACTTTTAACCTAATTATATCTGGATAGGAAGTAAAATAGCTATTATTTAATTAGCCAAAGATGTTAAATATTTTCTAATTTTTTATGCAGAGGTCTTCATCCAGTTCCTGATGAGGAAGTCATTGCCATGTATGAAGGCTCCCATGTTCCTCTAGAGATAATGAGTGACTTCTATGGAAAGGTGACACACATTCTAGCTCTACCTTAGATGCTAAAGATTCAGATGTACACAGTAATGATGCCTGCTGTCCTGCAGAGTACACATGGCCACACCATGAAACAGTTCATGGACATATTCTCCCTGCCGGAGATGACCCTCCTCTCTTGTGTCAATGACTTCTTCATGAGGCACAACATCGACTACGAGCCCGTCCATCTTTACAAAGACGTTAAGGTAAAGATGCCTTGTCTTCATCGCATCATTCATCATTCTTTCTATCCATGGTTCATCTGCCAATGCCAGTGTGTGTCAGTACTTCAACTGCTCCTCCTTAGTACTCCTACCATGCAGTGCTTTTCAAAAGTATATCAACGTTTTCACATTTTTTTTACATTACAATCATAACATTTAATGTATTTAATTAGGATTTTTTGTAATAGACCAGCATAAAGCAGTGTATGTTTGTGAAGTGAAATTAAAATGATGATGATCACTGTTTTCGACTTTATTCACATATACATATCTGTGAAAGGTTGTTTACATTGGTATTCCGCATAGTAGAACCACCTTTCCCGTCGACTAAAGCTGCAAATAATGAGGGTTATGTCTCTACCAGGTTTGCACATTTTTTGTTCTTGTTGAATAACAAAATTCACTCAGATCGGATGGATTGCATCTGTGAAAATCTGTTTTTAAAGTCTTGCTACAGACTGTCAGCTGGATTTAGATCTGGTGCTCGACTAGGACATTCAAATACGTCATTATGTTTTGATCTGAACCGTCACATTGCAGCCTGGACTGTTTGTTTGGGGTTTTTGCGCTGCATTAAGGTGAAACTCCAGCCAGTTTTTAGTGCCTCTAACAGGTTTTCTTCCCTGTATTTCACTCCCTTCATCTTTCCATCTACTCTGACCAGCATCTAAGCCTCTGCTGACGGGAAGCAACCCGCAGCATAATGCTGCCACTGCCATTTTCACGGTGGGGGATGGTGTGTTCAGGGTGATGTACAGTGTCAGTTTTCCACCACGGATACTGTTTACATGACTCGCCACAAACTGAAATTTGTAACCGAGTATCCATTATAACACTACTTTGTGTTGGTCTATAAATATATAAAATACTATTAAAATGCATTAAGGTTTGAGATTATAATAAAATGAAAAAAAAAAAAGTTTATGAGTGTAAGTAGCTTCCTAAGACTAATTATGCAAGAGTGTTGCTGTATTTACACGTTGCAGTGCGCTGCAACACTCCAGTCATATAATGCCATCTTAATTTTAGCACTAAAAAGCAGCGTCTAATTTTAGTCGAGCAGTTTTGCCACCAGCCATGTGGCTCAACTACTTCACAGGAAGGGCGATGAGAAATCAGCGCTGTGTTCTCCCTCTGAGGCCTGCTGTCATGCTGCTCCTGTCTGTTCTCTGTGATGCTCTGTGACGTATTTTTTTGACAGATAGGTGTCATTAGAATCCCTTTCATCTTTTCAAGGACACGCTCCTTAATCTTTCCCCCCCCTCGCTTTATGATTCAGTTTTGACCTCTACGTTTTTGAAACTTTTTGCTCTTTCAAGTTTTTTATTGCGTCAGCTAGTCTTTGAATAGGATGAAGGTTTTAGGTTTCCCCCTTAAGTTTGTGGTTTTTACAGATTCATTTGTTCATAAGTTTTCTCATTGTGGCAACAAAGCATCTAAAGTCCTGCTGTCTTCCTATTTCAATCGTATTCAAGAATGAGCTTGCTTGTGCTTCAGACTGTTTATTTACAGAGTGAAGTTGCTGTCAGAGCTGAATACTAATTGTGTGTCACTGACTTTCTGGCTAAGTGCTGTTTGCTTTTCTTCCTCGCAGGAAGCTATCAGAGATGTCCATGTCAAGGGCATTATGTATCGAGCTGTGGAGGCAGATATTGGTAACATTCTTTGAAACATATCTTTTTGTTTGAGAAAATGGGGAAAAATAAATGGTATGGCCTTATCTTAGAAGGTGCAAACACAGTTTCAACATTGACAGGTCATGATATTTAAATAAAAGCACAATAGATTGGTACTATTGACCCTTCTTTATTTATTTTTTTGCTCATTCAAGAGAAATACATTTGGTACGGTGAGCAAAGCCACGCTGTGTTAAAGAAGCTGTCTGCACATGGGAAGAAGATGTTTCTCATCACCAATAGCCCGTTTGATTTTGTGTGAGTAGGCTGCAGCCTTGTTTGTTCACTGCAATAATTGAAGATGTTTTTCAGTCCTAATGTTGAATTTATGGAACTGTATTACAGTGCTTAGCAAAAGTGTTCGTACCCCCCGAACATTAAACTACATTACAAACACTACCTTTAGTGTATTTTATTGTAATTTTATGCAACAGACCACCTCAAAGTTGTGAATATTTGTTAAGTACAATTAAAAGCATGATTGCAATTCATCTTTTACACAGAAAATCTGAAAACTGTAACGTTCATTTGTACGCCTGAAGAAAATTTGGTTAAAACAGTTACCTTCAGAAGTTACCTATTTATTAAATAGATGTGTGTTATTTAAGTATAAATACAGATGTTTTGTGATATGGAGAGCCGTTTCATTCAAAATGAAATAAATAAATATATACTGCTATTGATAAATTATTAATAAATATTTCATGAAATAAATAAATATTCCCATGAAATAAAACAAAATAATCATATTAAAAGTAATGTTCATCTTATTTTATTTAATTCATTTAAAGATTTATATAATTTACTTAAAGATTTATTTAATTTATTTAAAGATTTATTTATTTATTTCATAATGCAGTTTTATTTTGTGACACTTTTATTTTGTAAAGCTACTTTATGTATTTCAGTGACTTTTACTTTTTAACCCCGTTTTTCATTTTAAGCTCTTTTTATTTCATGTTCTTATATTCAAATGAGGGGGCGGAGTTTTATCTGTGGGTCGGCGCTGGGACAGCAGGGCCGAGCTCAATTTGTGGCTGTGGCCGGCAGAAGACAGCATGCCGGAGCTGCTACCTGGAGGGAACCAAGGGGTTCTGCGAGGAATCCCCTGGTTCCCCTGGTGCCAGACTGGATGTAAAGCCTTTAACATGCTGCCACAGCGGTTGCTGCTATTTTTGTGGAAACCAAGGCTGATTATCGGCAAACGGGATGTCATTATTGCTATAGCCTGTTACTTTTAAATAATGTCTTTATTGGTTTTTATTTAATAAACAGTGTTAGACCCATAACATAAGGTGGCTGTATTTACTTGAGATGGGAAATAAATAGCACTATGTGTGTGTATGACGTGATGAAAGGAAGACAAAGACCTATTGCACAAACAGCTTCCACAAAAACAGTGGTAACCGCCGTGGCAGGTTTTTACGGCCGGTCTGGCACCTTCTGGCATCCTGGCAGAATCCCCTGGCTCCCTCCGGCATGCTGTCTTCTGGCAGGCAGCGGCATGCTTCTGCCGGCCACAGCCACGAATGGACCGCGGCCCTGCTCTCCCAGCGCCACCCAGCAGATAAAACTCCGCCCCCTCATTTGGATATAAGAACATGAAATAAAAAGAGCTTAAAGTTAAAAAGTAAAAGTAACTGAAATACATAAAGTAGCTTTACAAAATAAAAGTGTCACAAAATAAAACTGCATTATGAAATAAACAAATCTTTAAGTAAATTAAATAAATCTTGAAATGAATTAAATAAAACAAGATAAAAATTTCATTTAACATGATTATTTAGTTTTATTTCATGGCGATATTTATTTATTTCATGGAATATTTATTAATAATTTATCAATAGCAGTATTTATTTATTTATTTAATTTTGAATGAAATGGCTCTCCATATTGTGAACGCCTCAGAGGTTTGTTAGCAAACACTAGTGAATAAACAGCATCATGAAGACAAAGGAACAGAAGTAGAAACGGTCAGGATTAGAGTGGTGGAGACACACATCTAAACTGAGCTTAGTTGGGTCTAAACATCCTGCATCTCCGGGGGTGACGAGGTAGAGTATGCACGTTTGAGTCAAGAGCTCCCTCATGCCAACTTCAATAACTCCACGAAAGGGCTTTGAAGCCAACTTTGCACTGCAGGAGTTATTGGAGAAACATAGGGACGTTTGGATAAGCTGGACAACCTGAAGGCAGGAACCAGGAGAAGCAACTTAAGGGTTTATGGCGTAAAAGAAGACTCTGCTGTGTAGTGGCACAGTTTATGGTGACGGAAAGAACTCGCATTAAACTTAAACCTGCAGATTCAAAGAGCTGAGAGAGCATTGACACCGAAACTGAAGGCAGGTCAACCACCGCGATCATCATCCAGCAAAATGCGATGAAAGAAACTGTCTTAAAAAGAGCGTAGGAGAAAATAACACTGATGTTTGGAGCCGAAAGAGTTTACTTCAACCACCATTACACAGAAGACACTTAAACAATGAAAACCTTTGGCACCTATAAAGAAAGTATTGAAAGAAGAGAAGATACGATTCCAAACTCCTCTCCACAAGATGCGAGTACTAGGGATGGATACCTTTCACATTTGAACCGATACGTTGCCGATAGTATGGCTTTAAATGTTTATGGACTTGGAGACCCAGTCAAAAAAGCAAAGATAATAGTTAACAGCGAAAACAACCTGATCAGCTTCCTACAAGAAACACTTAACACGAATACAACATGAGAAGTTAAAGACGTTTGGATTTAGCAATACATATTATAGTTCAAACTGAGGCGTTGCTATTCCTATAGCTAACTCTTTAAAATTTCAGCGTCAATAAGAGATAAGACGGGACGATATATTATCATTAAGGGGAGGATACAACAGTCACTTTGGTACCATCCGAGAGTGATAAGCAATTCTTTATTTCATTACTGGACACTATAGCAGTAGAAATGGGGGGCATATGATTGAAACTCGATATTGGATAATGAATTAGACACAAGCACTAAAAGACATAAAAAATCAGTGACAAAGATGATAACAACTATAACAAAAGGAATGGGATTAGTAGATGTTTGGTGGGACTTGAATCCACTCCGAAGAGACTACAGACACTATCCATCTACCCACAGAGTTTATTTAAGAATTAACTACTTTTTAACTGCTTTGTGTTGGTCTGTCACATAAAAGCCCAATATAATACATTGAGGTTTTTGGTTGTAGTTTGACAAAAAAGGAAAAAAGTTCATTGGGTATGAATACTTTTGAAAGGCACTGTATGTCCCAGTTTTTATAGATGGGCCTCACCCATCAGAGCTCAAATATTTACTATTCTGTACACTTTCACATTGACCCTGAAGTCCTTTGAAGTCAGAGCTGTTTGCACAAAATGAGCAGTAAGGAGTTTTGGCTTCAAAGATTATGTAGAGCCCAAAAGCAATAAGGCGATGTCCTTGTTTTAATAGTCTGCAATATTAAGTCATCAAAGCAATAAGAAGGGAGATGTGTACACACACTGAAATAAGCTGATCCTTCAGTTTTTTTATGGAGTATTTTAAATTGCTATGTCAATCCAGTTTGGATGATGTTAAGAATGCATGCTGAAAATATTTCAATGAGGTAGATTTGCTGATAGCTGAATCTGAGGTTCCTCAGGAGGTACAGTCGTTGGTTCGAGCTCTGCTTTTCCAGCATGCATCTCCAAGTGTCTATGAAAAATTAGCTCAAACTGTAATTTTCTTCCAGTGCATCAACAATGTGTGAATTTGTTTGAAAAGCACAACATTTAAGTCACAGAAAAACTGCTGCAACGATGGCTAAATGGGACTGTAAAGTACCCCATTTGGATGAGAATACCAGAAAAGGGCAATATAACTACAGTCATTTTTAAAATTTATGTAGTTTGTATCTAACTGCTGCATGTTCTCTGGGTTTTGCACAAACTGATAAAATACCAGTGTAGACTTCCTGTTGCTGATGTGCCGTAGCCCAGGAAAAGCTATTTTGTTACCCCTCCATGCTCTGCCACAAAGCTGGGCTGGTCCTAAATATTGATATTTAAATTAATAAACTATGCTCCTGTAAAACCAGTGACAGAAAATACAGTGCTCTTCATTCTAATACCCATGAATGAAATCTGTGTTTTCACTTGATCAGTACTGTGACCGACAGGTGCAAACGCACATCAAACGGTTAAACGAGCTGCAAACACATAAATGATACAAACACAAAAATCAACTGCAAGTTAGAAAACAAATGCAAAGGAAAAATACTGCAAAAGCAACCAAAGTTAAATTCAATCATAACACACGGGTTTCAATGAAGATAGCTACAGTGACTAACGTTACCTTTACAGATAATAGAGAAATGCACACTATTGTAAATCAAAGTCCCTAGAATGCTAATACTAAGGACGTAAATATGCTGCTGTTCTTTAATAATGTAAAATAATAAGTGTTTAAAAAGACTCAAAAGAAAATGTACCTTTTGTATCTTCTGTCCAAGTGTCCTATGAACATCCAGTTAACATCCAGTTTACTAAGGCTCTGGTCCCATTGGACTTGGTGGTCCACTCCCCCTAGTGGTCTGGCGCACTTCCGTTTTGTGGAGCTAGTTTGCAGCTTTTCTTAACTTGCAATTGTTTTGTTATTGCAGCATTTTTCTTTTGCATTTGTTTTGTAACTTGCAGTTGTTTTTTGTGTTTGTGTGTTTGCATCATTTATGAGTTTGCAGCTCGTTTAATTGTTAGCTGCACATTTCCACCTGTCAGCCATTGTAGATTAGTGTCATAATCTGTCATATTTCACGAGGGTCCACTTTTCTAAATGGTAATCGGGACCAAAATAATAAGGGAAATAAAGTCTACCACAAAGTTTACATTAACCAATATACAGTTAAATTGTGAGATTTGAGCATTTTTGTGACTTTTTTTTTTTCCATAAAATGAAAATAATTTACTGAAAACAAAAATAAACTGACGAGCAATAGTAAAGGTACATGGGTCTGAAATTGTTTACATGTATGAAAAAGTAGGAAAGGGCCAAATGGCAATGCATGGGTCTGTTAATTGTTCTTGTTCATTCATTCCTCTCAAAGTTGCATGTCTTTGTATTGTGAATACAGCCTGTAAGATAAGTGGTGATTTTCTTTTTCCAAAATTTGGTAAAGACAATCCAGGAGAATGGGAAGCTCAATTTTAGCCAGCAGCAACTGTCTTTTACACAATAAATTTGTTCTTCTCTGGTTGGACGAAAGACTAAATAGGGCAAAATGCAAGAGATATGGTGTCTTTTTTGTTTTAGGTGCAGTAAATTAACTTAAACAACCAAATTCTCCTACTGATGTTGAGAAGCACTGAATATTATAGCCTGATTTTACTGATTTTCAACTAGATTTTTTTGTTTGCTTTATTTTTGCCAATTTTTGCGGCTAAACTTGGTCATGTTGCTTCCAATATCGTTTGATCTGTCTAATGTCTGTATATACTGTCTTCTAAACTTTAGAAACTACTGCTGCAGACCAGGTTTTCCTCTGAGACACAATAAAGGTGTAAACTGAACTGAACTGAATTAACATATTTTCTACTTCAAACCTGTTTATAGTAGATTCAGTTTGGAGTTGGGATCACTATGTGCTTTAATCGTTCATCTTTTTGGTTATCTCTGCTTATTAGCTATCACATTTTTCAATTATTGGCTTTCAAACAGATGGGTCGAAATAGACTTCTTTTGTCTTGAAGTGTCACTTATTAAAGTTAACTACCATCATGGTGCCAATAGAAACGTAATAACAGGTTTGTAGCAGATGGCAGTGAAAATACAGTGTCTGCTGCTAGATTCCAATCAATCCAAACAAGGCAACTATTTCCTGTTGTTTGGTTTTCATACATCGACACACACTGGGATGTATTATATTTAGATTTCCCAAGTATTTTGTAGAAAATGTCAGTGTAGCAGCATCATCAGGTATGTGCGCTGTATCACAGGTTGAGGTATCCATTGACCATGATCCCTAGTTATGAATAATGTCTTTGTTCTCATCAGGGACCATGGAATGAGCTACATTGTAGGAAAAGACTGGAGAGACTTGTTTGATGTGGTTATTGTCAAGGCTGATAAACCTAGTTTCTTCAACGACAGAAGAAAGTAAGTATTTTATGTGAGTAACTTCTACTGTGTTCTAATAAATATGACTGTACTGCTTGCAGTTACCTGTAGATCGTTAGTAGTTAAACTTTTAACAATTTACCATTTTGTCTTGTCATAGACCTTTCAGGCGAGTGACAAACAAAGGTGCGTTACTGTGGGACAGAATTCACAGGCTCGAGAAAGGGCAGATCTACAAGCAGGTACTGTCAGAAAATTTATATTTCATACACTAAAAACTGCTGGGTTAAATCAGATTTTGGGTCATTTTGCTCACCCAGTCCTTAGTCAAATACGGACCGATCCATGCCTGGGTTAATTTATCACCTGGTACTCACAAGGCCCCAAATAAACAATAGAAGGGTTTAAGAGTATGATATTTAACGTTAAGGCTACCAAAGGGTAGGTTGAAAGGAATAACCTGGTAAACTCCTAATTCATTTTTATTTTCAGTTTAATTTTGCATTAAAAATGATAAGATTAAAAATTCCAAATCATGTCCAATTTAATGAAACCCTTTCTTGGAGCTCTTAGGTGCGACCAATAAAACAATAAAAGTTAATCCTTGGAAAATTTCCCTGGGCTGGGTAGAGAATTCATCATTCAGAGAGAATTTTAATTTAATACCCGATAGATTACGAGATTAATTATTTATGTGCATTAAAACAATTAACACAGCACACCGATCCACTGCACTCTATCAGCGATTCTTTGGTCAACGTGTGATCATAGCTAGCACTAGCTAGCTAACTACTTAGCAGCTAAAATGGTAATGTTTTCTTATGTGAAGAATATCGTCTTCTGATGTGAACACAACCTACAGACATTAGTACGATTTTTCAGCATAATTTTACCATGTGTGCATTACGTATTTGATGATTAAAACTGCCCAACTTCAGTCAAAAAACCATAAACGCAGCATTTAGCTTAAAGAAATATCCCAGCAGTTTTCTGTGTATTGCCCACTGTGACCACATTTATTGATGCAACAGTTTTATTGTTTTATATGATGCATTTTTTTGCTCTGCAGGGAAACCTTTATGAGTTCCTCAGACTCACTGGCTGGAGGGGATCGAAAGTACTTTACTTTGGAGATCACATTTACAGTGACCTGGCAGTAAGCAGCGTCCCCACATATTTACAACAAATACCTCATTTTAACTGCGCAAAGTGTTGTTTGGAGTTTGAACAAAGAGGAGTCTTGTTTTACCACACAGAAGCATGTCTTCCTCTCAGCTAAAAAAACTGATCATGTTTTATCTTCACAGTAGTGGGCCATGTGGGCTACAGTAACCGCCCTATGGGAGTGTCGGCTTATCAGATTAGACTCAAAAACTTTGCTGACACAAATACAGAAGAAATCTGCTTGTTATTAGTGAAGCCCAAAGCAGTTTATGAGGAACAGAACACATTAACGTAGCCATAACAATATGGACCTGTAACCACTAGCTCATAAATAACCAACGACGTGCACATTATGTTTGTTGTGTGCTGTTGCTGCCAAAACTGCAAGAAAAGGCCCACAGCATCACAGGTGCTCCACTGTACTTAAGAGTGTGCATAAAGTGTTTTTCCATACTTTTATTTGATTAATTCCTGTCCCACCTGGAGACCATTGCCTCTTTTGGCTGGAGTTATGGCTTCTAGCATTCTACTTTAAGCAGCAAGTGAAGTGTGACTTCACTCAGTCTCACCCACATGGTTTGCTGCAATATTATTGTAATTGCTCTTGCGTTTTTTGAGCTTCTCCCGGCATTGTGAAGTGCTGTAAAATCCTCGGTTTGTTATTCTCTCCCATGTTGTTGGA
The DNA here is from genome assembly GCF_021462225.1 of Girardinichthys multiradiatus. Taxonomy (NCBI): domain Eukaryota; kingdom Metazoa; phylum Chordata; class Actinopteri; order Cyprinodontiformes; family Goodeidae; genus Girardinichthys; species Girardinichthys multiradiatus. Next base: position 21,141,147 of record NC_061795.1, on the reverse strand, counting down.
GAATTGATGACGTTAAGATGTTTGATTTGATCTCAACCTAAATTTCAGACGGCACACCAGTAACAAAAACAACTGCTATGTCAGTATGGCGTCACATTCCTGCCAAAAATCCGAGGAGCGTATTAAGCAATCACAACAGCGCATCTTTTAATCAAGAGAGCGCATAGCTCTGATTGCGGGCGTGCACCTTTGAACGCAGCACGGCGAGCAGTAAAACACAACCCCTGCACCCATCTGTTTGTTCTCGCAGAAGAATTACGCTCTCTCGCTCTGTTTAGTGGGTGTATTTGTCAGTTGGGGGCAGAAACTCTTCTGATTGATCTGATTGGCCGGATTTTCACCTCATATCCGGTCGCAGCCGACACAGGACATTGCCTTATAGGAGAAGAAGAAGAACAGGGAATGTGGCGTGGATTCAAAGCGTTGAAGAAAACGAGGAATAAATAAGAAGGTAAGGAAAGGAAAAGTTGGTTGTTGATTGCAATACTTTTTTTTACTAGTGACATTTATCCAAAAAGAAATCAAGATTCTTACTGATGTTAATAGTGGTGTGAGACTCACTTCCTCTGACATCTCACAAAATGAACTCTAATGCTGTCTTCAACAATATCAAACAACAATGTTAATAAAACGGTTATTATAATCAGCATCCAGAGTTTAGAGGAAACCTCCTCTCAGAGACATACTGTTAGTGTTGAGATTTTAACATCTACAATTAGAAATTGTCTCAGGCTAATTAATTTAACATATCCATAGCTAACCGATTGCTAATAAAGTAATCAATAATCATTCAGGAATCTTTACTGTCATTATGAGACCATAATAAAATGTTGTTGAGACATCCGGCTCAGAATGCAACATAGGATACAGTCAGAGATTTAAAACACTTAGAAAACACATAGAAAATAAAGAAAAATAAGTATCCTTAGAGGACACCCTTAAAAAAATATAAATAAAATAAATGCCACGTGTAAAAAAGTGTTCCAATCAACAACCAACTTTTCCTTTCCTTACCTTCTTATTTATTCCTCATTTTCTTCAACAATTTGAATCTACGTCACGTTCCCTGCTCTTCTTCTTCTCCTATAAGGCAATGTTTTTTTTTTTTTTTTTTCAACTTTATTGAAGTATATAATGCAAAGCAGTACAAGAGTACATTATACACACTAACAGCCTCCAGGGGGTTACAGATGGAGACAATGTTTTATAGTCGCATATTACACAAATATATTGAAAATGGTACATAAGGTGCAAGTTTTAATCGCTTTAACATTGGAGAAATTTCAGATAGTTTCAATGTATTGTTTGAACTCATTTTCAAAAATGAAAACAAGTGGTTTTTGGTTGGTATTACGACACTTATGAATATGCCATTTAGCTAATTATATAATAAGGTTGATGATATAGAATTGGATTTTTTTGGCTATTGAAAAGTCAGTGAATCCAAACAATACATGTTAAAAGCAAAAAGAAAGAATCGGCTGTGTAGAAATCAAAATGCAAATTGTTTTCCAAAATTGAGTAGAGATGGGGCAAGACCAGAATAAATGATATAAGTCTTCTGGGTTTTCTTCACAGAATGAGCAAACAATATCTATATTTTTGTTAAAGCGTTGTAAAAAAAAGTTTGGATGGGTAAATTTTGAATGAAACTTCTTTTACTTTGTTACTTTTCATAAATTTGGATGGCAAAGTCCAAATCCTTTTCTAGTTAAGGTTATTTATTGAAGCGCGCCAGTAAGAAATCACATAAGGAATTTCATGCAACATCTTTCTGAAATAAGAAACGTATATGACGGTGGCAACTACGGAATGAGGAAAAACAAATTTGACCAATTTGGAGTTTAGTTGGATCAAAAGGCAACAGAGTGAGATTCTGTCCTGCAGTACTTTTAAGTAAAATGACTACTCCAGTAAGGATTGCATTTATTATAATATTGAATTCTTTAAACGTTATAATGATACCGTATTTCATGACAAAATCTTGATATGTCATTAATAAACCATTACAGTTGAGCAATTAATGAACTAAAAGTATATTGTGAGTAAACCAATTAGGGTAGAATAAGGATTTGTTTTTATATAATATGTCTTTATTGTTCCATAAATAGTATCTATGGGGGGGAGAAATTATGCTTCTAGATCAGTGACCAAGAAAGAAGCATCTACTTATGGAAACCAGATAATTTGCACGGATTTTTTCAACATTATAGTTGCAAAATAAGAGGAAGTTAAGTCCTCCTAATTTAGAGAAAATAAGGTTTGGTATGAAATTCCAAATTAAATATGGGTTCCTGATGAATTGTTTTTTAAGAATGTCCTGTGCTGGCTGCGACCGGATATGAGGTGAAAATCCGGCCAATCAGATCAATCAGAGTTTCTGCCCCCAACTGACAAATAGGCCCACTAAACACAACGAGAGAACGTAATTTTTCTGCGAGAGTGAACACATGGGTGCTGGGGGCGTTTTACTGCTCGCCATGCTGCGTTGAAAGGCTCTCGAAGAAAGGTGCACGGCCGCGATCACAGCTATGCGCTCTCTCGATTAGAAGATGCGCTGTTGTGATTGCTTAATACGCTCCTCGGATTTGTGACGCCATATGTCAGTGCCACAGCATGTCTTTGCCATGCCATGTTTCCTATGTGATTATAATAGATTACCGTGTGTCTGGTGGAAAACAAAAAACAAACAGACACACAAAAAAAAGCTAATTTATCAGGGTTCTTCTCTCGATGGTTAAGTATTTTGATGAATAATAGAGATAAATAATAGTGACAATGGCCAAATCTCAGCAGACCATTTTTTCCCAGGAGTTTGTACCCAACTTTTTTTCAAGCCTGAAAGAGAGAGTCTGGATGATTTATGATTTTCTTAGAAAAAGAAGATAAGAACAGTTAACTTCTGATAACATCTTCTTTGGTATTCCATATTTATACTTCTGGAAAAGAAAGGAATATGGATTCACTCTTGGAGAATGTTTAGTTGTTTGCTTAATAACAAAATAAATTATAGATATGATACAAAAACTTTATTTTGCTAACAGTGTAGTCTTGTAAATATCTGCTCAAAAGATGACTATGTTGTTATTAATGTTCTCCACCAATAGAGAATTTGATCCTTTTATAAGCCTTTTACCTCCTGTTTTTAGCCCTCACATTTTCCTCAGTTTCGTCCCGACTTGCAGTCATGTTAAGACATCCTTTTTTCTAGCTGGTACAATATGCATAATTCATATAATATGTAGCTCTTGCACTCTTAATTAAAAACTGAAATACAAATTTGTTCAACTGAGCCATGTCCATCCATAACTTCCTAACATTTATCTGCATATTTAAACAATAAATATTAAGGTTTGAACAAAACTCATTGGAAAAGGAGATTGTGTATCTCAATGGGGCCATCCTGGCTAAATTAAGGGTTTATTGTTATTTTGTTATTATAGTTGCAAAGCTTTAGTAATTCTGATCCTGATTCTTTCTGCTTTTATTAGATGCACAAACTGAGACTCAACGTTTGAAATTGATTAATGGGCACTAAAATGTATTATGCAGATTGTTTAGTGTCAGTACACCAGGATCACGTCGCATTATTAAATTTTTATCTCTAAAAGCAGCTCATTTATTACTGCCAAACTGACTTCTGCCAATATGTTATTTTAAATCACACAGTTTAAGTGCTTTGGAGATGTGTTTATAAATATGCATGATCAGCTGTTAAGAGTGATACTGAAAGATGCAATTTACATCTCTGGCACAAGGCCGGCTCACTGGCCAGCAGCCATGGGTCAATTATGTTGTCGAGCTTGTTTAGAGCGATGGAACTTGACATTTGTTGAGTATACTGACCACATTTAATGTCAGACACCCTGGTTGGAGAATGAGATTAAGGCTGTGAATGGGCACACTGTCTTTAGGTTACTGAGCAGTAGATTCAATTCAATTCAGTTTATTTATATAGCGCCAATTCACAACACATGTTGTCTCAAGGCACTTCACAACAGTCAGGTACATACATTCCAATTAATCCTAACCATTGAACAGTGCAGTCAAAGTTACTTATTTATTCAAATTGGATAAAAAGTTTTTCTGTCTAAGGAAACCCAGCAGATTGCATCCAGTCAGTGACTTGCAGCATTCACTCCTCCTGCATGAGCATGTAGAGACAGTGGACAGTCACTGGCGTTGACTTTGCCGCAATCCCTCATACTGAGCATGCATGTAGCGACAGTGGAGAGGAAAAACTCCCTTTTAACAGGAAGAAACCTCCAGCAGAACCAGGCTCAGTGTGAGCGGCCATCTGCCACGACCGACTGGAGGTTTGAGAGAACAGAGCAGAGACACAAAGAGAACAAAGAAGCACTGATCCAGGAGTCCTTTCTATGGGAAGGAGAAGTAAATGTTAATGGATGTAGCTCCTTTAGTCGTTTCACCTAGAAAGAAAGAACAGATAAACTCTGAGCCAGTTTTCAAGGTTAGAGTCTGAAAGAGAGCACATATAATTAGTTACAGTAAAAGCTCAGTCAATCGCCATGTCTAGGAGAGAGAAAGGGTTAAACACTAAAAGACAGGGCTATGTGGATCATCGATAGAGGTGAGCATTAAGTTGTTGCCAGCAGAAGCTCGGACGATTCCCCTCTCCAGAAAGGTGTCACAGGTAGACACAGAGCCAGGCCAGGTGTAGCTTCTAGGAAGAGAAAAGAGAGAACAAAGTTAAAAGCTGAAATAACAGCAAATAATGCAAAATTGGAGAGTAGTGTGAGAATGTAGCGAAGAGGGTGAAAGTGGTAATTATGTCCTCCAGCAGCCTAAGCCTATAGCAGTATAACTACACAGATAGTTTCAGTTCAGATTATTTAGTTAAACGGCGCTTATTTACAACAATGTCGTCTCAAGGAACCCCACAAAGGGTCCCTCTGTTGGTCATTGTTATACTAAAAACCACAAGGATTGGGATACCTCCCTCTGTCAGACTGATTATAACCATTGGAAAAGAGAAGGGGTCATACAGGTAGCAGAAATGGAGGGTGTGTTTGCACCTCAACCATAACTGAGCCGGTTTAGGCTAAACCTGACTCCCCCTTACTCCATCCAACAGGGAGGGAGAAAGGCTCCCTCCCTGATAAACTAAGCAACTCTAACTATAAGCCTTATCAAAAAGGAAAGTTTTAAGCCTAGCCTTAAAAGTAGACAGGGTGTCTGCCTCACGAACTAAAGTTGGGAGCTGGTTCCACAAGGGAGGAGCCTGATAACTAAAGGATCTGCCTCCCATTCTACTTCTAGAGACTCTAGGAACCACCAGTAAACCTGCAGTCTGAGAATGAAGTGCTCTGTTAGGAACATATGGAACAATCAGATCTCTGATGTATTATGGAGCTAGATCATTAAGGGCTTTATATGTGAGGAGGAGAATTTTAAATTCTATTCTGGATTTAACAGGGAGTCAATGAAGGGAAGCTAAAATAGGAGAAATAGTTTAATTTTCATCAGAACTCTTGCTGCAGCATTTTGAATCAGCTGAAGGCCTTTAACTGCATTTTGTGGACATCCTGGTAGTAAAGAATTACAATAGTCCAGCCTTGAAGTAACAAATGCATGGACTAGTTTTTCAGTGTCACTCCTGAATAGAATATTTCTAATTTTGGCAATGTTCCGGAGATGAAAGAAGGAAATCCTAGAAACATGTTTAATATGGGATTTAAATGACATGTCCTGGTCAAAAGTAACACCAAGGTTTTTTACTTTATTATCAGAGGTCAATTTAATGCCATCCAGGTTAAGTGATTGACTTAGCAGTTTCTTTTTTAAAGACTCCGGTCCAAAGACGACAACTTCTGTCTTATCTGAATTTAGAAGCAAACAATTTAAAGTCATCCAAGTTTTTATATCTGCAGGACATGCTTGTAGTCTATCTAACTGGTAGGGTTCATCAGGATTTATGGATAAGTAAAGCTGAGTATCATCAGCGTAACAGTGAAAATTTATCCTATGCTGCCTGATAATTTGACCTATTGGAAGCATATACAGGGGTTGGACAATGAAACTGAAACACCCGTCATTTTAGTGTGGGAGGTTTTATGGCTAAATTGGACCAGCCTGGTAGCCAGTCTTCATTGATTGCACATTGCACCAGTAAGAGCAGAGTGTGAAGATTCAATTAGCAGGGTAAGAGCACAATTTTCCTCAAAATATTGAAATGCACACAACATTATGGGTGACATACCAGAGTTCAAAAGAGGACAAATTGTTGGTGCACGTCTTGCTGACACATCTGTGACCAAGACAGCAAGTCTTTGTGATGTATCAAGAGCCACGGTATCCAGGGTAATGTCAGCATACCACCAAGAAGGACGAACCACATCCAACAGGATTAACTGTGGACGCAAGAGGAAGCTGTCTGAAAGGGATGTTCGGGTGCTAACTCGGATTGTATCCAAAAAACATAAAACCATGGCTGCCCAAATCACAGCAGAATTAAATGTGCACCTCAACTCTCCTGTTTCCACCAGAACTGTCCATCGGGAGCTCCACAGGGTCAATATACACGGCCGGGCTGCTATAGCCAAACCTTTGGTCACTCATGCCAATGCCAAACATCGGTTTCAATGGTGCAAGGAGTGCAAATCTTGGGCTGTGGACAATGTGAAACATGTATTGTTCTCTGATGAGTCCACCTTTACTGTTTTCCCCACATCCGGGAGAGTTACGGTGTGGAGAAGCCCCAAAGAAGCGTACCACCCAGACTGTTGTATGCCCAGAGTGAAGCATGGGGGTGGATCAGTGATGGTTTGGGCTGCCATATCATGGCATTCTCTTGGTCCAGTACTTGTGCTAGATGGGTGCGTCACTGCCAAGGACTACCGAACCATTCTTGAGGACCATGTGCATCCATTGGTTCAAACATTGTATCCTGAAGGCAATGCACCAATACACACAGCAAGACTGGTTAAAGATTGGTTTGATGAACATGAAAGTGAAGTTGAACATCTCCCATGGCCTGCACAGTCACCAGATTTAAATATTATTGAGCCACTTTGGGGTGTTTTGGAGGAGCGAGTCAGGAAACGTTTTCCTCCACCAGTATCACGTAGTGACCTGGCCACTATCCTGCAAGAAGAATGGCTTAAAATCCCTCTGATCACTGTGCAGGACTTGTATATGTAATTCCCAAAACGAATTGACGCTGTATTGGCCGCAAAAGGAGACCCTACACCATACTAATAAATTATTGTGGTCTAAAACCAGGTGTTTCAGTTTTATTGTCCAACCCCTGTATATAGTAAAGAGAATTGGCCCAAGTACTGAACCCTGTGGTACTCCACAATTAACCCTGGAGTTTAAAGATGATTTATCATTTACATGAACAAACTGGAATCTGTCAAACAGATAAGATTTAAACCAGCCTAGCTATGTTCCCCTGATCCCTACAGCATATTCCAGCCTTTTTAAGAGAATATTATGGTCGAGTGTATCAAATGCAGCACTGAGATTTATCAGAACCAGTACAGACACAAGTTCATTATCTGAGGCCATAAGAATATAATTAGTGACTTTCAGCAGAGCTGTTTCAGTGCTATGATGAGCTCTGAAGCCTGACTGAAACTCTTCAAGCAGGTCATTACTGTGTAAATGCTCACACATTTGATTAGCAACAATTTTCTCAAGAATTTTAGATAAGAATGGAAGATTGGATATAGGTCTGTAATTTTTCAAGTCATCTCGATCAAGCGAAGGTTTCTTAAGTAAAGGTTTAATTACAGCTAACTTAAAAGCCGGTGGTACATATCCATTTACTAAGGATATGTTAATCATACCTAAAATTGGGCTGGTAATCAGAGGGAACACTTCCTTAAATAATTTGGTTGGGATTGGGTCTAACATACAAGTTGAAGGTTTAGATTAAGCTAATATTTCTGATAACTTAGGAAGCTCCACAGGATCAAAACAGTCCAAACACATATCAGGTTCTGCAGTTCTTTTCAATGTTGTCTCACTTGCTGAGGATGAAGTAATCATCCTCGGGAGTATTTCAAAGATTTTATTTTTAATAGAATCAATTTTATTTAAGAAGAATCCCATAAAGATATGACTGCTAAGAGCTAAGGGAATTGATGGCTCAACAGAGCTATGACTCTGTGTAAGTTTAGCAACTGTACTAAAGAGAAACCTAGGATTATTCTTGTTCTCTTCTATTAATGATGAGAAATAAGCTGTTCTGGCTTGGCGAAGTGTCTTTTTATACAACAGTAGGCTATTTTTCCAGTTTAAGTAGGAATCCTCTAGGTGTGTAGAGTGCCATTTTCTCTCCAATTTTCTAACATTGTACCTTAAAGTACACAGATCTAACCAAGGAGCCTGCCTCCTATGAATGATTACCTTCTTTTTCAATGGGGCTGTATTGTCTAATGCATCACGCAATGATGAAGAAACACTATGAACAAGAGAATCCATTTGTGAAGGGGGAGAAACAAAATTATTGCCCTCCACTTTGCTTTTCAGTGATAATGAGGAAATTAAAAGTGGAACAGATTCTTTAAAGGTTGTTACAGCATCGTCTGATAATGATCTACTATAATGAAATTTTCTTTCAGGTGTGGAGTACTCGGTTAAATTAAACTCAAAGGTTATTAAGAAATGGTCAGACAGGACAGGGTTATGAGAAAATATTGTTATGTCTTTACACTCAATGCCATATGTCAGCACAAGGTCCAGAGAATGAAGACAAAGGTGGGTAGGTTTGTTAATGTTTTGAGCAAAGCCAAGTGAGTCTAAGATAGCATTAAATGCTATATTTAGGCTATCACTTTCAGTGTCAACATGAATGTTAAAATCCCCCACTATAATAACTTTATCTGTATTTAACACTAAATCAGATCAGGTCTGAAAACTGAAAATTTAAACCATTCTGAGCGCCATCCATTATATAGCGCTCGGGATGATTTTGTGCGGCTCTTGACCACAACTCAAGAATGCCTGCCAGCACAGATACCAGATGCTTATAGACACCTTTAAAAAAAAAAAAAAAATGTCATTGTAAAATGTTTACTCACGCGAGGACTTTTGAAACTTCGAGACCTAAGAAACAACACAAGTGTTTGTCTTTTATTTCTTTCTCTTTTTTTTGTTTTTGTTTTAATTTGAAAGTAAATAGAATGAAACCATCCAGTGTGTTTTACTCAAAAGCAGACTTGGGCACAGCATCATTTGTTATACTTGACTAAATAATTCACACATTTTTGAAAGAAGTTGGCTGTATGCAGTTCTGGTTGGTGAGGAAAAATATTCTAGATGAAGAAAATTAAGACCTTGTATGCCTTTTAAAATAGGGAAACCATGCAAAACCCTTATCAAGTTTTGGATATACAATAATTTACAGATCAGTCTTCTGAAACAAAATACTACTTTATTTGTTTCATTGAAATATTGAATGTTTATTGTTGGGCAGGTAAAAAGGTAAAAAATTTCACATTAAAATTGTTTTTTATTTTTGACAACTGTATTTACACTTTGGACTGCTTTAGAAGATGCTAAATATTACAAAGGCAAAAATGATCAAGAAAATAAAGCAGCATTTCTTAAAACACAACATTGTACAAAATGGAGGAAAATGAGCAAATCTATGAACCATGAAAATCAAAAATCATTACAAAGGCTGACATTTCATGTAGAATTTAATGTTTATTACTATCTGAAGATTATATGTTAGAACAAAGTTTTATTGAATGTGATTCTGACCCTATTTGGGCCAGTTAATGTTTATGAATTAAGGCGATATATGACCACTAATCAAACCAACATAAACCTAATCAACCTCCTGCTGGTAGATATTATTTATGCAAGTCACATAACCACATTTCTTAACAGTAGACAACATGAAGATTTAAAAAAAATTACTTTAAACTGCCAGATTGTGTCAAAACAAGTACAAATTAATGCTAGTTGGTATGAAATGTCCTGCGGCAAGCAGCTCCTTTTTGTTCCGTATAAAGTTGGCTACGATGCCAATATAACTGCAAAAGTGCGTAATGGCAAAGGTGCCTGATGAGCAACAATAAAAAAAAAACAACAGATAATACCAGAGTTTAGAAAATACAACATTTTGATAGTGTTCTTCGTCAAAGAAAAGCAAGATATTTTAGGAACAACAAAAACAAAGCAACTTAACATTTCTCAAAACAGAATGAAACAATAATGCAACGAAACCAAAATCGACATAAAGAAAAGCACAACAAAAACATACCAGACAAAATTGCTTTTAGTTCAATTTGGCTCTCTGTGCGGTTTTCCTTTGGTCTTTTAAATGTAATTAGAGCTTTACAGTGTAAAGCTTCAGGTGTAGTTTTCTTTCAACATCATTTTTTTTGTGCAGCAGCACTGCATTTATATTGGGTTGTTAAATATTTATTTCTAGCCATCCTACCTTGAGTGGTCATTAGTTATTTATATCAGGACATCACACTACCTGTTGTTACAAAGTTTTACTAATATCTTAAACCAAATACAAAATGATTATGGTGTTGACATTTTAAACTCTCTCAAGAATCTTATATGAGGGGTCGTTAGGGACATTATTCTGAATTTACTCTCACACACACTACTGAAATGTTACATGCTCTTACACACACTACTGAAATGCTTTTCAACTTTTTTAACTGCAGGTATGCAGGCATTGCAAGACTTCCAGGAATCGTCTCATGTGTCCTTATTCTGAACTGTGATATTCCGCCGCTTTGTTTACTCCTGGTTGCTGAGCGGCCATAAGTGCATCGTGACCTCCGTTACCCGGAAGCACAATTTGTCCCATCAGCACATGTACGCATGCGCTAAAAGAAATACTTCCCGCAGGGGATTGTTTTGGTTTTATTTTAGTGTTTCATTGTAGTTGTATAATTTTCAAAACTAAATTATAAATATTATTATTCATTAAGGGAATTATAATATTGTCTAGGAAAATTGGTTGTTTTATTACAACAAATATTTTAATATCATAAATAAATAATACATTTTATAGTTTTACATTTTAATGATATTAAAACAATGTTATATATATATATATATATATATATATATATATATATATATATATATATATATTATATAATATAATATAACCATTTTACAGGGCTGCATGGTGGCGCAGTTGGTAGCACTGTTGCCTTGCAGCAAGAAGGTCCTGGGTTTGATTCCTGGCCTGGGGTCTTTCTGCATGGAGTTTGCATGTTCTCCCCGTGCATGCGTGGGTTCTCACCGGGTACTTCGGCTTCCTCCCACAGTCCAAAGACATGCCTGTTAGGTTAATTGGTCACTCTAAATTGACCTTAGGTGTATGAATGAGTGTGTGCTTGGTTGTTTGTGTGTTGCCCTGCGATGGACTGGCGATCTGTCCAGGGTGTACCCTGCCTCTCGCCCATAGACTGCTGGAGATAGGCACCAGCTCCCCCGCAACCCACTATGGAATAAGTGGTAGAAAATGACTGACTGACTGACCATTTTACAAGATATTATTTAGCACACCTTTATAATTAAGGATGGAAATAATTCGCACAGAGCTGTGAAGCTGTGAAATAGAGCCCGAGGGTTAAACCCGCTGTCTCCACTGTCAGTAACTGCACATGGTCTTTATTATCCCTTTTACATATTCCCGATGGCTTATAAGCTTGCTTTCCTCAAAATGTTCTTGTTTTATTATCTTTTCATATTATTTTTGTTTATAAATCATCCATTTAAAATGTTCAAAATATATGACTTGACTAGAAATAGCGAACACTGAGACTTGGTATCAGCATCCATACTCTTTAGTATGGTGCATTCACTGATTGGAAAAATATCAGGTTTTTTGAGGTTCTGGCCAGCCACCCATCAGAGCCCATCAAGCTGAAAATAATTGTTATATGATTATGTACATTTCTTTTAATCCATAATGTTCACCTAAGCCTAAAATTGTCATTTTACTAGTTTATTATTTATTTATTAATTATTTCCTGCAAATTAACCCTTGACACAAACGTAAATCTGTAGAAAAACGTCTCCATTGTAAAATGGTGCAGCACACATACTTTTTGACTCAACCCTGACTTTTTGTTTTTCCTCACTTGACCATCAGGATTTAACTCTAAAACACGGCTGGAGAACAGGTGCCATCATCCCTGAGCTCCGAGAGGAGATAAAGATCATGAACACGCCGCAGTACGTCCACATGATGACCTGGTTACAGGCTCTGACGGTACTGATCGAACAGATGCAGGTCAGAAGATCACTGCACACATTTAATTTAATATTCTTACATCCCTCCATCTTGACATCTTTGTGATTAACATGCGTTGGTTTCCTTTAAACAGGCGCACCGGGATCCAGCAACCCAAGCTGTTGTCGAGGAGTGGATCAAAGAAAGAGAAGCCATGAAGTAATTTAAGATGGATTTGATCTGAAAATCTATAGTTAGAAACAAACTCGTGGTTTACTCAGCTGTGGTTCAACTGTCCCCATCTTGATTACATTTTTTTTCTTGGCAGGCCGCAGACGAAGGACACCTTCAACTCTCAGTTTGGCAGCCTCTTCCGCACCTACCACAACCCCACCTACTTTTCCCGCCGGCTGTCGCGCTTCGCGGACATCTACATGGCCTCCATCAGCTGCATGCTCAACTACAGCCTCCAGCACACGTTCTTCCCCCGTCGCACCCCGCTGCAGCACGAGTCCCCGTTCTGGCCTGAACAAAATTCTTCTGGACTGGGGGTCTCTTCTCCTTCTCCTCTGGCTCCACAGGACCAAAGCAGAGTCTGATCAGGCAGGACATTAAAATGGAACAATCACCACTGCTCAGTTACTTAACTTTATACTCTAAGAAGTGTACTTTAATAGAGTTAGTTTGTATTTTAAAGGGCATAAAGCATAATTTTAAAACGTTTCCTTCTCAACTTTGTTCAGACTTGGAGATCATGAGAGTTACATTAATTGTCCAAAGTACAGAATCGTGCAAAAAAATGCAAAAGAAACAAATCAAGCACAAGGCAACTGAGAACTCAGCTGAAAGTTGAGAACAATGACGTTGAGTCTAGAAAACTGAAGTTGCGGCATTATGGCATAAAACAACGGCCATCCAAGACAACGGTAGTGGAAGAAATTCTGACTTCCACAAAAATAATCATTTGTTTTTTTTGTTAAAAAAAACTTTCCATGAGTTCCTTGAGAGATCTCCAGACACTGCAGTTATAAATTACATTTAGGTGTATTCCTGTTTAAGGTAGCATGACTATAAAGGCTCTTTTTGTTTCAGAAAATCTGTTTTCAAACTACCTATCTGCTTTGACAAACGACTGAAAAGTCAATTGTTATTTATTTAAGGTTCACATTTTCATTTTGGCTCTAAAATACTATTTGCCCTTTTACAGTGTAACAGAGATGAAAATTGTGTTTTGATTTTTTAAATATGGTATTTATTTCAGTCCTTTTAGATAATTATGTCTTAAGGAGCTCTGAATGTATTACTTTTGTAAGTCAAAACCCTGCGTGCTTATATCTGCATGCGTAACAGTGAGAGTGGGTTAGATTTATTTAACAGAATAGATGCACTTTAGGTAGCTTAAACAGTAGGGGGCAGTCACACATCAAGTTTAACATGCATTTGTGTTTTTGCCTTATTGTCTTTTTCCTCCCCTTGTGAAATGGGGACATTATATTCTCCATTGCCTTAATCTGTTCACATTACTGCAGGATGTGTGTTTTTATAACAAGGTGATATGTAGTATTTTGGTTCATTTGATTTTATGCAGTACATTGAAACATATTGCACAATGATGTTTGTTTTTATTATTGGTTTAGCCATTTTACACCAAAGTCAGCCTGTATGTCTCATTTCAGAAGATTGATAATTGGCTATTGTTGTGGATGCTGCAGTTTCATCAATGAACAAAGAATCTAAGGTTATGAGGATTTTACAGGAATAGGGGAAGTGTTTTCCTTTACACATTCTGACATGAAATCATGTGAAGCACTGACACATCATGTAAAAGGGATTCATTAAATAAAGTTTTGATGGTAATAACCTTCACATCCTGTTTTGTTTCTATTTGTTTGTAATTTTATTTTTAAATTTATCATTGAAATGTATCCTCTCCAGCATTAGAGGGCATTCTTCAAGAGTCTTTACTGCAGTAATCACATTTAACATTAATTGTGTTTAATGAATATTTGTTCAGCAGCACTCAATTATTTTACTGTACGTATTGGTTCATATACATCAGAAGCTTTTAAGTTTTCAGGAAAATAAATGTTGATGGCTGAGTGCTGTTTATCAGGCTCAACATTCCAATTCCAATTACAGCCCCGGGTTGAGTAGGTTTAAACCATGCAAATCTTGTTAAGAGCCAATTTCCCATATTGCTTTTTTTTTTTGGCTTTCTCAATCAGACAGGTGCACGATCTGAGCTCTCTAATGAAACCAAAAGCCAGCAGGAATCAGAAATGACAAACAACTTACAATCTGCAGGATCACTTTAGGGCCTGACAGAAACATTTGAACAGCATGGAGAGAAACAGCACTCCACTTACATCCATCCCCTCAGAGATGATGGTGACTGATGCACCTATTTTTCCAGCGGTGGGCTACAGTATTCTTTCCTTTTTGATGTTCATCAACACAGTGTTTTCAGTTTTTAACAATGGACTGGTGATAATTGTGATGTTGAGAAACATGTCTCTTCTCCAGCCCATGAACATTTTGATCCTCAGCCTGGCGGTTTCTGACCTTATGATCGCCCTGTGCGGCTCGCTGGTGGCCACCATCACAAACTACCGGCGCTCCTTCTTTATCGGCCACACAGCCTGCGTTTTTCAGGGATTTTCTGTGAATTACTTTGGTAAGTGACGCTGTATGGGTGGGGATGCTACGTGATAATTCAGGCTCAGTGATCTACTCATAGACATATAACATGTCTATGAGTAGACCTCCAGTTTATCTCTAATACCTTTCTTTATGAATGTATAAGAGATATATGCAAACGTATTCATCCCCTTTGAGTTGTTTTACATGTTGACATGCTACAGCAACATACTTTAATGTATTAAATGAATTGTATGTGATAAACCAAGACAATGTAGTGTATTATTGTGAACAAGGCAATGAGACATTGTTTTTTTTGCAGATTATCTCTATATCAGTCAAATTTGATGGACATCAGTTTTACTCCTGGCACAGACTACTGTTCCATTGTAGCTCTGGCTATATAGTTAGTAATGTGAAAAAGTTGTGTGAATAGTTTTGCATCCATACTTCTCACAATTTGTATCCCACTCAAGCAGATTTTTCCAAATTTCTCCAAATTTGAAGCTCAAAGCTCATAATTATTTGTCTCTCTTAGGTCTGGTGTCACTCTGCACTCTAACACTTCTCGCCTTTGAGCGTTACAATGTAGTGTGCCACCCAAAAGATGCATCTGGGGTGAGCATGCGGAGAAGCAAGCAGGGCCTGCTGTTTGTCTGGATCTTCTGTTTGTTTTGGGCTGTTACTCCATTATTTGGCTGGAGCTCCTACAGTCCCGAAGGGGTCCAGACGTCTTGCTCTCTGGCGTGGGAAGAGAGGTCGTGGAGCAACTACAGCTATCTCATTCTGTACACACTACTCTGTTTCATCATTCCTGTTGCAATCATCATCTACTGCTACTTCCATGTGCTGAAAACCCTGAGAAAGGTGCACACATTTTATACCACAATATTCATTCTTAAATTACTACTTGTTTGCACTCTTCTAAAATTTAGATTTTAATGGGGGCTAAAATGTACCTTTCATCAGTTGAACAGGAGCCTTGAGCTGCAAGGCGGCCGTTCCAGGAAGAGTGAGAATGATCACGCCATCAGCATGGTCGTGGCAATGATTATAACCTTCTTTGTATGCTGGCTTCCCTACACGGCCTTGTCAGTGGTGGTAGTGGTGAATCCAGAGCTGCACATCCCTCCACTAGTTGCAACTCTGCCGATGTACTTTGCAAAGACCAGCCCTGTCTACAATCCCATCATCTACTTCTTTTCCAACAAAAAGGTAAACAGGCACAGTGTGCATCTGAGACAGAAGGAAAACATTTTTTAATGGTCTATGCATTTCCTGACAGCAAGGCTGTGTGTGTTTACATCCACCAGTTTCGTGACTGTGCTCTGGAGGTGTTGTCGTGTGGGCAGTACGTCCCCAGAGGGCCCACCAGCGTCAGCATCCCTCTGTACTCCTTGAATGTGGGGAGCTGTCTGTCTTCCATAAGCAGGAGTGCCAGCATGCACAGCAAGGTGTTGCCTCTGTGACTTTTCACCAGCCAAAACAAACAGGGTGCTGTTGTTGACAGCAGTTGTCGGTGCCTCGTCATAGACACAGAGCTCAGAATGGAGAGGGAAAATTACTGGTAGCATTAGCACATTTCCAAAATGTGGCAATGCTTTGCAGCTTCAGCTCACTAAATTTGAATATTTTCCAAAAAGTTTGTTTATTTTAGTAATTCAATTTCAAAAGTGACACTTATATGTTACACAGATTCACAGTGATATAACTCAAGGGTCTATTTCGTTAATTTGAATGAATATGGCTTACATCTAATGAAACTTAAAACTCAGTTTCTCCGAAAATTAATATAAGGTTTTTTTATACAGAAATGTTTGTGTACTGAAACGTTAGTGTGTGCACTGTTCCTTTTATGCGCTCGGTGTGTCACAGTGTGTGTTTTTGGTTTGGTATTTGTTTACGTTTAGTTTGGTATTTTGCTGTTTTAAGTATGGTTAGTTTTGAGTCCTTGTTTCTGGTGTTTTATTTTCTAGGTTCTGCTTTTGTCTGTGTTTATGGGTTTGGTGATTGTCTTTAGTTATGAAGTTTATTTCCTGCCCTGTCCTTCTTGTCTCTGTTCTCTCCCATGTGTTCTGGTTCCCTGGGTGTGTTCACAGTTTGTTCCTCGTCAAGCTCCTCCATGTCCTCGTTTATCCCTATCTGGTTCACCTGCTCCCTCTGCCTCCATGTCACACCAGTTCCCTGTTTCCCTGATTACCTGCCCTATTGTTTAATGTCCACCTTTGTCTGTATTTAAGTTCGTCTTTGTCCTTTGTTCCACGCGGTGTTGTTATGTCTCTTTTGATGTCTCTCTGGATTTTTGTCCTTACATTGGATCCTGTTTTCAAACACCCTGTAAACTGGATTGTCTTGTCGCCCTGCACTTTGCCTTCATGTGAGTGAACTCTTTAAATTAAAGTAGGAGTTTTGATCCCCACTCTGCTTTCTCCGTGCTTGTCTGCCTTTTGGTCCACCACACAAACCTCAACTATGACACGGTGCTTGGGTGGGTAAAGGCTGCTGATGTTAGAGATGCTTTGATGCTCACCCTCTACACGTTCTGTAAGCTATAAAACATCATTTTCAAAAAGTGGTCTGTCCACAAAGTGATGTATCTACTCAAATTAGTGGAAAATTGAATGTAAGGAAAAAGTGTTGAAAGATGTAGCGAAGCCTACTTAAGAGCCTTCATACAGATGTATCCAGGATACAACTGTTGCATTCCTTGTTTTAAGCCTTTCCTAAACCTGAGACATCAGATGTGTCTGACCTGGGTTAAGGAGAAAAAGATAGGACAGTTCAGTGGTCCAAACTCCTGTTTTCAGGTGAAAATATTTTAATTTTTTTTAATTTTAGAATCAACAGATGATTTGGGGAACAATGTCATCTGCTGGTGTTGGTCCACTATTTTACTAAGACCAAAGCCAGAACAGCCGTCTACAAAGAAATTATAGAGCACTGCATGCTTCCCTCTGCTGACAAGCGTCAAGGAGATGCAGATTTCATTTTCTAAGAGGACTCGGCACCTGCCCACACTGCCAAAAGTATCAGTATCTGCTTTAGTCAAGTCAAGTCAAGTCAATTCAAGTTTGTTTATATAGCGTTTTCAGCAACAAGGCACTCAAAGCGCTTTAATGACAATAGTATCAATGTGCTTGACTGGTCAGCAGACTCATTCGGCCAAAACCCAAAGCAAATTCTACAGAGTATTGTCAAGAAGTCAGCAATGCAGATAAGATGAAGGCTGGTAATAAAGCAACGTGGGTTCTTAACCCCTCAACAGAACTGATTCCTCCGATTGCCCAATCAGTCAGGTATTAATGGTGCATACTCTTCTTTACCTAAACATACTCTTCAGTTGGATCCCATTTCTTAATAAAAATTATTTTTTATGGTCTTATGGAATATCCAGTTTACTTAGAAACTGACTTTTGGGTTTTCATTAGCTTTAAGGCATAATCATCAAAATTAACAAAAATAAACACTTGGGATATGGCCCTCTGTATGTAATCAGTTTAAATTATATCAGTTTAAGTTTTTTAATTAAATGATGCTGGTGATATGCCTATTTATCAAGCTGTACCTGTAACTGGAAACAGTTTCGTCTTAATTTTTGTTTAGACCTTGTTTGTGAAATTAGTTTTTTCTTTGGCATTTATATAAATGACATCATACTGACGGGTGCCCTCATTCTCTCTAACTATTTCATTCAGTGGCAGTAAGATACTCAGTGAGACAATTTAATTTCTCAGATTTGTTTCAGATTTGCTTCGACAGATGCTGTGTTGAAAGACGACAAAATATTGCTGAACCAAAGATTGTTTGGTGAGAACTGTAGCTGCCGTCTGTAATTTTCCATTTGTATGCCTATTTAACAAGACCAGACAAAGCAATCACAGCCAGACAGTGCAGAAAAACAGGAGGGAAGTGAAACCTCCTTTAAAAGGTACCTGGTTTAATGCGCTGTGAGAGGGTATCTCATCTAAGAAAGTTTTCCAGTTTCAGGTTGTCTTGCATTTGAATATCATTAAAACACATGAAAACATTTTCTCTCAGAGCAATTTATATAAGAATAACAAACAAAAACTAACAAAGCAAAATGGATTAAATTCAGCAGACGTCAGCCTGGTCCTCTGATCAGAACTTACAATAAGGTCCAGCAATGTATTAATGGTGGATTACAAAATAAGTATACCTAGATAGTAGCAACACTAAAACTTGCAGCTGTATGTACAGTTATAATTTCATCCATATGCTGTCAGTATAACTACAATCTTGCTAACCCCTGATAAAGATGTTTAAAAAGCCTTAAAATAAATCCTTTTTAACTGCAGTAGCATAATCGTAATCCTAAAAATGTTTGAAAAACCCAACCTAAATATACTTAATTAAAGTCTATTTGTTAAATGGGGAAAATTGGGAAATATTTTTCTCTAAGTAAATAAATGCCGCTGAGGCCTTATTATAATTTCTACTTTAATTCTTTAACATGATCAAAGTGGCCGGGACTTTTCAATCAGTGACTTCTCAACTCCTTACTGAGCTCTTCCCAGGGTGGGAATACCTGTGACACAGAGGTTCATTTCTCTTAATCACTCTTTAAAATCGGAAAACAAAAGAACATGCAATTTGAGTAAGGCAGATGTATTTTTATTTTTACAAGTAAGTAAATGGCTACAAGAAGAGGGCTACTCCCTTAAACTTGCTTGTTTCTGCTTTCGGGGTGATATTTAAAAAGCTTAAACAGCTGGAGCTGTGATAAAAGAGGCTGAATGAGGACCCATGTTTGCCTTGGCATTATAGACAATAAGCAGGATTGTGTAAAAAACAAAAAAAAAGAAACTCCAAAGCTCACTCTCAGATAACTGCTGTAGTGAACGCCATCCTGGGGTAACCACGTCACTATAACACTAACGGGACTAAACTAAAAGCTTATTGACAAGAAATAAGGAACCCATTTATCTCACGTACATGAGCATTATTCCCTGCTGTCTACATGCCAAAATGGTACTTTGGGAATGAGGCCATTAGGAGTGAATTTAATTGTAATGGTGACTGTTGATATTTAGAAGTTAAATGTTTTAAGTGAAGTGTTTTTGCCAATAAAACGAAAAAACTGCAGTGCTTGTTTCTGGACATATAATTTATAAAGAAACTAAATTTAAAAAAGTTAGTTTAGCTCTGTTTTTGCCTAAATCTTTCTTCTTGTAGAAGAAAGATTTGGACAGTTTTAGAGTTTTAAACAAGTGCCTCTGATGGGTTTACTGTGGAACAAAGTATGACTGTGTGGGAAAGCAGAGAAAGAGATTTAGGTTAAACAGCCTGACTAACGTCTTTTAGCCAGAGAAAATTAGTTGTGTTTGTCCTTCAGATCAACAGATTTTTGATGCGACTTTTCATTTCTGAACAGCAGATCCCTCTACTAAATTCCATTGTGATATTTTGTTAAAAGGTAAAATATTCAAATCCCATTTCTTTTTATGGGCACGTCAGCATTTTCTATTGGTTTGTGAAGTGTTGGTTCAATGTTGTTCCTTCCACCACTTTCTGCAGATAGTGTGGAAGTGAAATTCTAAAGAAATTGTAAGTCTTTTTACTTTGGGCTGCATATCTTGTCTCAGTTGATGTTGTCCAGATATGACAGTTAGGGAAAAACAAAATGAATAGCAGGTTAAATCCAACAGTTTTAGTTTTTGTCCATACATTTCCCAGAGATTTGGGATACATGACTGTATCTCATTGTACTAATCTAATCCCACATTTCCCATGACCCATAAGCTTCTGTATTTGAAGCAAAGAGCATTTCACACTTATCTCCAAACAGGATTACACAATATCCAACCATAATCCTGCAGCATTTCCCCCATCATTCCCAGAGCTACTAAACTGAACTCCTAACTTATCCATCTGGCATCAACATAGCCAGGAGTTCAACCTTTCCAAATCTCTGAGTCAAATTGAATGGACAGCTGTTTGTGTGCTCATCATAGTGCTTCAGCACCTTGCAAAGCTACTTAAACCCCTTGAAATGTTTCACATTTACATTATTACCCCAATCTTTAATTTCCTCTGGTCACATGAGAGCAAAGCAGAACCTTCTGACTTATATACAAAATAATTTGGGTGGCCGAAAACTAACACTATTCATTACCCTGAATATGCCATCCTCATGGAGAAACATGGTGGTGGCTGCATGATGCAACGGGGAAGCCGTTATTCACAAGGGACAGGGAAGCTGGTCAAAGTTAATGGGAAAATAACTGGAGATAAACAGGAAGAGGCTGAAAAAGACTTAAGAGTGGGGCATCGGCTTACATTCCAACAGGGCATCAACATAGAGCCGGGGCTACAATAAAATTGTTTAAATCAACAAAGTCAAGTGTTAAAAAGATCCAGTTAAATTCCAGACATAAATTAAATCAAACATGTGGTACTAATTGAAAGTTCCTTATTACAGATGCTCTCCATCAAATCTATCTTTGAGCTATTCAGCAAGGAAGAATAAACAAAAAT
Organism: Girardinichthys multiradiatus; assembly: GCF_021462225.1. Taxonomy (NCBI): domain Eukaryota; kingdom Metazoa; phylum Chordata; class Actinopteri; order Cyprinodontiformes; family Goodeidae; genus Girardinichthys; species Girardinichthys multiradiatus. The sequence continues at coordinate 21,119,834 of NC_061795.1, read as the reverse complement.
GTCAGTGTCTAGATGGCAGAGAAATACCCCTGAAAAACCCACAACTGTAACTGCAGCACAAGGTTTTTCTACAAAGTATTCAATCAGGCAGGTGGTATAAAAATGCATAGCACACTTTTAATATATACTCTATATATTTGTAAAGAAAATTGAAAAGAATGTTCAGTTTCCATTTCAATTGTGCATTACTTTGTGTTGGCCTATCACACACAATCCCAAGCAAATACACTTACGTTTGTGATTGTTATGTAACAAAATATGGTACTCTTCAATGGGCTACGAATCCTTTTGCAAGGACGTGCATCCCATTCTTATTATGCACTTTCAAACCTGAATGCTTGACTGGTTTTATGAAGTCATATATGTCACAGACGAGACAAAAGTGGCATAACTGCTCTTCAATTAGCAGCCGTCCCTGATTGCGCCCCAGTTGTCTAAGCTGTGAATACACTGAAGAGTTTTTAATGAATGTGAACAGCAAGGACTCCCAGGTGACCCGCTGGTGCTGCGGAGTGATAATGAAAAGGGTGGGTACCTTTTCTAGGCCGTAGCTTTTCCCATTATTCATTCATCAGAGAGGGTGTGCGACTGCAGAAGCATGCTTGATGTTTGCTCAGTCAGCGTGCACAGCCAGCCGAGCATGTTGAGTCTCTGAACTAGGACATGAGTGGGGCACCCACACCTGCAGAGGGCTCTGGGAATGTCACTGTTTGGGAGGCGTACATCGACTTTGCCCTTGTAGTGGCAAACAGCTTTGTTCTGCTAATCACCTGCGCCATGGGAACAGCGGCGAATGTTTTTGTAATCCTGGCAGTTTGTCACCAAAAGTCGCTGCAAACATCCGTCAATGCGCTGGTGGTGAATCTCTCTGTCGTAGACCTCCTGCGGTGCACGATCGACTGCCCTGTTCTTCTACACATTATCGTGACTATGTACCTAGGAGGGCATGTGAACCATCTGATCTGTGACACACAAATGGCCTCCTTCTCCTTCACCAGCTGCATCCAGTTGTCCACGCTGGGGTGCATAAGTGCAGAGAGATACCAGGCGATTGCGAATCCCTTCATAACAAGTCAACGAAAAATACGGATCAAGGTGCTGATAACTCTTACGTGGATCCTGGGAATTTCTGTGGCTGCTGTTTGTCAGATGTTCTTGAAAGACTCACCTGTGTATGTAAGATGCCAAGAAGGCCAAAGAGGAACATCATTCTCCTATGACAACGTTGGTCTCTATGTGCTGCTCCCTCTGTGGGTGTTTTGTTTTTGGATAATCACTGGCTTCTATGCTCGCATATTTGCTCTACTGAGGTCACACAATCGCAAAATATTTGATGAAGGCATTTCTGTTCCAACAAAGGACATTAAGGAAGATAAGCAAAGCACAGCAGTGGAAAATGGACAAAAGAAATGTCAGAACAAGCAGACTCTGAGTCTCAGTGTTGCTGAACCAAGTCGATTTGAGAAAAATTTCCTGCTGACCTCCGAGGGAGCCCCACAAAGCATCTCCATGAGTTCTGTTAGGACTGGGTTTAAAATTACAGTAGAGATGGAACAACCCCACCCTCTTGAAGCGAAGGACGCATTGCAGACTGTGGAGAAATCGTTAAAAATGGAGCAATGCAGTGCTCAGAAAACAGAAGCAAAAGCCTCAAATCAAGATGTGGCTGCTGACAGAATGATGCAGGAAAGGCCAAGCAGTCCTAACCACGAAAATCAGTCCAGACAAAGCCTGAAACCTGAAAGTCCACTCAAAGAAAGCTGCTCCCCGAATGTATCATCTACACAATTAGATCATCCTCAATCTACCTCGGTCTTATTGACTGATCTGAAACAAGAAAACAACAGCACTGGGGGAGAAACACAAGCAGCGCCTACGCTAGATCAAGAGTCTTCTATGCCTCCTGTCCTGAGTAATGAAACTGTAAAACAACACATACAAGTAGAAGGTGCTGTCTGCATCATGCCTTCGAAGGCCAGCAAGGAGAGAGCAAGAAAAAAAAAGGAGAGTAAAATGGCCAAACGCGCCGGCTACATCATCATAACCTTCCTCTTATTCTGGCTGCCGCTAATCACAACCATCCTGGTTAATTTTCTTGTTCACAAAAACAGGAATACACAGGTGAGTCTCTGTGCCAGCTTCTACTGCATGCTCTGAAGACATTACCATGCAAATATGAGAGTGACAGGCACGTTTGGATCATTCCATCTGTGCAGCAAACAGATCTATGCGTGTGTGAAACCCAGCTGAGCTCTAAAATGTTGTACCCATTTGCTTTTTTCAGATGTCAGTCATTCAAGACATGGAGATCCTGTCGGTGTCTGTCTCCTGCATCACATCACTGAGCAACCCGATAATATACGCTGCGGTGAACCCGCAGTTTCGCTCAGAGTTTTATAAGCTGAAAAGCTGGGTTAAATCCAGATTCTATAAGAAATGAGAACATCTCATCTGACCTTTACACACTGATAATACATTTAGACTTATGATGCCTTGAAAAGGCATAAACGTTTTCCTATTATGAAATGTTTTATTGCAGTTTTTTTTAGTTCAATAAAAATCAGGTAAAGAGTAAGGACATGTGCTTTAATGCATCAATCATAAAAATCATAAAAAAATTGTATAAATGTCAAAACGGAAAGCAGACCAGCAGACCTTAAAGATCAGTATTGGTCTGGGGAAGCCTGATCAGTGCATCTCCAGATGTAATGTGAAAAGGTTAAAGGTGTATCAACAGTTTTCAAAGTTATGTTATGCATCTGATTTAATATAGTAAATACAGCATAATAAAAAAAAAATAAAAAACTGTCAGAATCCCTCTATTAAAGGGATTTTTTTTATTTGGTCATAGGAAGTTTTACATGCTGCCATGCTTTCTTCCATTTTCCACTTGCTGGCTTCTCAGCAGTTGCTAAACACCACAGAGCAGAGACATCGCATGCTGTGAGGACCTGGTTGAACCAACATTCAGCTCAGCAGGAGGACGCTGTAGAGCTCCGCCTCAAACAAGCACTGAGGTCAGCTTATCTGTCTTCAGAGACCTGCTGACAGGACCCACCGCTGGGCCAGTCAGGTCCTAACATGTTCGATAGCAGCTTCTTCATATCATCCAGTCTTTATACAACAGACAGACTTTGAGTAAACAGGAAAAGGAAATTATAAAACCTTGGTGATTGTATTATAGGTTTTAGTCCTCTCGTGGATGAGGTATGAAAATCTCACTCAGGAATTTCTACGTAAGTGCTTTCGATAACATTCATTTAGATGTTAAAATACAACATACTTCACAATATTCCAAAATTGTTCAATGTAATGAAAAAAGAAACTGCAGTCTGTTAATGATTTCTTTTCTTCTCTCTGCATGTTCCTCATCCATCCCTCATTCAGCTCTTCATTCTTGCCCCCCCCCCACCGCGCTGAACAATATGTTTAAACAAGAAAACAAAACAAAAAACTATTGTCCTTGGCAGTAAACAAAAAGGAAATGAGAATTACAATAAAACTTAATTACAACAATGTACCAGTACAAGGAAGTACCAAAAAAACAAGGCTCCCACACTGACATATATTATTTTTTTAAAATCTACATCTTCAGCATCCTCACCTACACCGTCACTACATCTAGCACATCTCAACCCTTATTTTTCTGAGAGACATTAATGGGAACTGACACTAGCATCTTCCTCATTCAACTTCAATATTAGTTCCACTTGTCATAGGTCCTTCTGTCATATGCTAAACTGTACTGATTAAATGGACAATATAACTCAGAAGATTGCATGAATCAGCTAGTAAGTTATTGTTTTGGTTACAAAAACTACAAGTTACAGCCTAATAACAAAGAAATGTTTATTTATACATCTAAACTTGGAATTTCCTCCCAACATAAAAATGGAACTTGAAAAATTTTGCAACTACTTTAGGTGTTATTGATATTACCAATATCAAACTACAGAAGGGCTGGGAAGATATTCCCATTGTGCTTGGAATCCCTGGCTGAGAACCTGAGCTTCCATGTATCTGATATTTTCCTTTGTTTATCCCTGAACTCTGTCAGGTAGAAAATCTTCATCTTCTTCACCTTTTTCAGCATCCTTAGCTCTCTCAGTATCCTCAGCTCCAACACAGCTAGATCTAAAATATTACTTTCCTTACTTTTCTGAGACATCCATAGACGCTGTCAAAAACATCATACTCCTTAGACACGTTAGCATTATGTTAGGTCCAAGGCTTTAGGTGTAGGTCTTTATAACCTGTACTGCACTTCAGTTTAAAAAGCTAGAAACACATTCAAATTTCACTTTCATGATTGAACTAGGCTGCAAAAATATTATTTTGGTTACAAAAACTGTAAAACTGTTACTGTCTAATAAAAAATATTTTTTGTAGTTTGCCGTTGAAGTACTTTCAAGAACAATATTTTCCCTCTCATGGTATGAATTGCTGTTAAAGGGATAGTTTGGAGTTACCGAAGTGAAGAGCAGTACAATTTGATCAGTAGTAGTTCCCTTACCTGTAGCAAGTGAGGTGCAGAAAACTGAAGAAATCCTCAGAGTTCAGGTAGGCTAACAGCCAATCAAAATTTTGGTTGAATTTAGCAGTTTAGGACAAGTTAAACAAAAAAATTTTCTATTAACAGGAAACATTCTATATATTTATTACGTCTAAAGGTTTGTTGTCTCGTTTTTTTGTTGCTGTTTCAACAGCTTTGGTGCTACTACACTAAGTTACGTTGGTGAATGCTATCATTGGCTGCATGAGTTTGTTGCACAAACAATAGCCTGTTGTGAAATCCACTTTGGATGAGTCGCAGCTGTTGAGGCAGATTGATACAGCTGGCAGCCTCAACCAACCTAACTTTAAAACAGCAACACAGAAGCTGTTCGGCTGAGAAAACAACAACAAACTTAAGAACAGGCCCTTCTGGAAGTGACAAAGTGCATTATCCGCAAACATAGCATTGTATCCCATGGCAGTTTTAAATGGTTAAAAATCAGCTAAATAAGGGGATTCTCTTGACTTGTAGTTAGCCTATATTCTACTAGAATGGACATTAATTGTACATTACTCTCAATAAAAGATCAATACACTTCAACAAGATATTTTTCCTAAATTGCTAGTTAATATTAATGTAACCAACATATCTATTTTGTACCTGCGAGTGTGCCAAACTATATAACAGGACTGGCAAGATGTTCCTGATGATGTCTTGGTGGCCAAGTAGAGGTTTCTTGTGCACTTAATAGTTAACCAGTAGGTGGCACCGTATGGAGCACTCCACAAGAGTTCAATAACATATATCAACAACACTCACACATAGAAGAAAACTGCATTTGAAGAGCTGCCAGCTGCAAGTGACCACTAATACAGTTGAAAACAGATATATACATACATGGCCTAAAAAGACACAAAACCTATTTTTCCTCTCTGTCTTACTTTAAATCAGACTAAACATGTATTGTTTTAGGTCAGAATTACCTAAGTTAATTCTATTTTCGAAAAGACAGGAGAGATAGTTTTTATTGGGGATTTTTTCTTTTTCTTTTAACTTTCTTCAAATTTAGAAGTATATATACGTTTCCTTGATATTTGATTGAATTGCCGTTTAAGCTGAATGACTTGGGTCAAATCCCTCCACAACCCTCTCACCATTGTTTGCTGTAATTTTGGCCCATTCGTCCTGACAGGAGTGGTGTAACTGAATCAGGTTTGTAGGCCACATTGTTTACATACACCTTTTCAGCTCTGTCCACAAATTCTCTATGGGACTCAGATCAGGGCTTTCAAAGCATTGTCTCTGCTGTCCTTTAGCACCTGTATAACTAATTTGGTGGGATGATTAGGACCCCCTTTGAGCCCAAGCTTTAACTTGCAGATGTCTTAAGATGCTGCTTTAATATTTTCACATAATGTTAATGTGACCTGCTCCAATTCCTCCTGCAGCAATAAAACAAACAAAATAAAATCACAGAACATGATGCTGCCATTCCCGTACATCACAGTTGGAGGTGAAGGCATTGGAGTGCTCAAACCTGAAGGCTTTTTCCTTTAGCCTCCAAATGTAACGATGGTCATTATAACCAAACACTTAGATTTTTGTCTCATCAGATCTCAGTACAAATTTCAAAAAATTAAGGTATTTTTTGCTGTGTGCATTTACAAACACCAATCTTAATGTAAACTTCTGAAGTTGAAAAAAGTAAGGAAAAACGATCGTAAAACACCCTCCCTCTCATTATTCTGCCATTTAGCAAATAAATAATATTTTTGGCCTCAAACAGAGGAAGTTGTTTTTTATTATTTAATGTGAGAGAGTGAGGAAAAAAATGTTACGTGTCTTTTTATTACACTTACAGTGTAAATATCTGGTTTCAGCTGTGTATGAAGCTATACCATCAACATCCACATGCATACAGAAGAAAACTGCTGTAGTGACCACTATGCATGGAAGGGTGAAAGAATGACATGGGCCATTTTATAGATGCTTCAGCAGAGCTGCGCTGTTTATTCTACCCACTGCACCAAATGCACAATGTGCGATCAAATTTGTCCCTTTTCTTTACCCTTACACACCCAGTCCATTATTTGCACTTCATTAAAAGCAGACTTCAAAAGTCCGGACACACGCCAGCTTTATTGTGCTCCAATCCATTGATTTTCCCATCACTGACAAACCTCCCAACAAGAAGCAGAGACACACTTTAATTAAAACATAATTCTGCAATGACAGCATGCAAATCATTAAATTCAACCAGGTAACAGACAGAAAGAGTTTTGGCCAACAACTGTTCGAACTAAATCTAGAAATGAGAGGAGCCAACTTCAGATGCATTTGATAAAGTCCTAACCGAGAAATATTTACAGTATGAAAAATATACAAAATGGTGCTTTGACGCAATGGAGTCAACAAAGTCATTGTGAGGAAGTCATTCACTGTACTCTCCTAAGGTGTTGAAGGCCGATGCTACCATTCTGTATGTGTCCACATTAAGGTTAGTCAAGTGTTGCCAAGGACATCTCCCTATTCACTTGTGCCCTAACTAACGTATACCCTGTATAGTTATCAGTAACAACTTTTAACTACCGACAGCGGCTTTCATACTGAGCCAGCATGGCAAATATAGAAGCTAACACAGATTTGGTCGTTTAACTTTCACTTGCACATTTCACAAACATGTCCGGATGAGTCGGGTGATTTTGTTCATCGGGCGATTAAACCAGCCAGTTAATGAGTCAAGTTCATGATTATTCACAACATCGATCTCTTCCAGTGGATGTATGTTTTTTGGACTCTACAACAGTGAAGGGGGAAGATAAGAAAGCATTTAATCGAAGAGAGTTTTAAATGGAACAGGGTGGAGAGTGATTTCATATTCACAAAGATGGCCCATTTAGGCAATGAATATGTGTGCTTTATCATCAGAGGCCGTCGAGAATGATCTCGAGACTTTTCCGCCTTTGAATCAGAGACAACAAATACGTCTAAGTCACATACTGAAAAATAAGGTTTTTCTCTCAGTATGTTTAGGCAACGATGACGATCACTCCAAACGCTTTCTCGCTTTGATGTGCTTAATGGAGCAAGATCTGCTGGTTCAACATCAAACTTCTCAGGCGGCTGTCCACACAGTTTTTTTTTTTTTTAACTCCATGCAAAGTCTGACATCAGATGAAATCACAACTTCAAATAAAAATCTCAACCACTGTTAAGTTTATAATCCCTCTTGGTTATGGCAGGTTGATGCTCGGTGGTCCCTCTCCTCAGCACCTGGTGCTTTCTGAGACCAGTTAGCTGATCAGATCAGATAGGCGTGACATCTACAAGGCAGATACTCGGACAATGTTGCTGTGCAAGTATGTGGTGGTGGAGGTGGAGGTGTTGTCTGACGAGGTCACCACCGGGGCGGACAGCCGGACCATGGTCGGGGAGATGTAAGCTTCGTCGCACTTCAAGGGTACAGTCTCATTGAGTTTGGCGTTCAGGCTGGAGCGGCTGAGGAGGAGAATCAGGAGAGTGAGACAGCTGACCTTGAAGAAATTATTAGTGCAAGAGTTAATTTTTGGAATATTTTACAGGTAAAACGTTTAGTGAAGAAAGATTTAGTGAAGAAATTTAGTGAAGAAATGTTCAAAAAGATGTGTTTTTTGTGCATTGTTTGACAGAGCCTGTAAAAAATACAATAAAAGAAACTTGAGGAACTTGATCAATATTTTTTCAGGCTTTCTAAAGGTCTTTTAAAGTTTTTTCTTTAGCTACTTTTTTACACATTTTCTATCCAGCCTTTGTACCTGACCATTACAGCATATTGTGTGGTGTGTGATTTAAAAACTTGTGACAAACCAAAAAACGTATGAACAGCGTCTGAAATTCAGTTCACATCTATTATGTAGAAATCCAGCAGAGATCTACAACTTTGCCTTAAAAATGCATCTTTATGGGAATCATCTTATTGGTGCAAAAATCAAGTGTTCTTTTTGTTTGCAAAGATGTCATCATTGTTTTTTTGATGATTCAGCTAATTAAATTGCAACACACAGGTCTCTGTCACAGGTTGCTGGTAAGTGTCTAAAGATCCAGTTGAAAGCTGGTTGTTTGACACTCCCTCGCAAAAGAATCCATACCCATTAAACTTTTACAGATTTTGTCATGTTTTAACCACAAACTTGTATTTCATTAGATTTTATTTAATAGACCAACACAAAGTAGTTTATTTTTAAATTATCTTTAGGTTACTTTGACTGGGCCATTCTAAAACATCAATATGCATTGATCTATACCACTTGTTTGTAGCTCTGGCTGTAGGTTTAGGGTGATTATCCTGTGGGAAGGTGACCCCAGTCTCTGATGTCTCCACTAACAGGTTTTCTTTCAGGACTGCTTTGTATTTAGCAAAATAAATGCCTCCCCTCATCCTCATCCTGCCACCACAACGGTGAAGCTGTTTTCAAGGTGACATACAATATCAGTTTTCTGCCACATATAGCATTTTGTAGGCCAGAACAGTCCAATTTTGGTCTGTTTGACCAGAGCAACTGTTTCCACATGTTAGCTGTGTCCGCTGCATTGCTTGTGGCAAACTGTAAGGGGGACTTCTTTCAAAAAAAGATTTTCAAAAATGGCTCTCCTTATGCCGCTTTTCTATGAAAGCAAATTTGTGGAAAATCTGAGGAATAATTGTCCTGTTGAAAGATTCTCCCACCTGAGTTACCATGGGCCATTTTTGGTATTGATTGATGGATTGATTGATGGATTGATTGATTGATTGATGGATTCCTTGGACTTCCCTGTTCCTCTTGCTCACTAGTCTGTTTACTAATTGGCAGATATCTGAATGTCATTACACTGGATTTTATTACGGGATGTCAGAACTACTTTGAGTGGGTGTACCAAATAAAACCCCAATAAAATCTGTTAAAGTTCATGATTGTAATGTGAAAAGGGTAAAGGCTTTTTCCAGAGCACCGTAAGTTGCCTTTTATGTGTACACACAACACTGATTCACATGCAACAATTACAAAAAAAAAGAGTTTTTTTTTCTAAATAGTTTAGAGTTGATATTTAGTGCCTACTGCAAAAACACTGGTGTCAAAAAGGACAACATATCAAAAGTTATCACTGAAAGTTTCATTTTTAATTCATGCTTGGTTTGACTTTGACTCCATCAATAGTTTTCAAACTGGGAAAGGAAGATGTTTACCCCTGTATTACATCAGCTGTTTTAAAACTGCTATGGAAACTGTAGGGATCAGTGGCTGTAGTGTTCCTATTCTTCTTGCATGACAGAGTTTTTGAGATGTTTAACAAAATGGGAAATGTTTTCCTTGGTTATTATCCTCAAATATTTTCATTGAGTGAAAAGTCCAACTTTAAGCCAAATTTGCTTAAGAGATTTATTAGCACACAGCCATACTGTTATAACATGGAGTAAGAAGGTTGAAAAAGGATGAAGTTTGTGCCGACGGCGCCACGTGATGCTTCAATTCCTGACAAATGTGAATACATTTTTTATGCTTTCTTGTTTTAAGAGTCTGAATTGCATCTCTCAAAAGAAAACCTTTAGATGTTTCAAACCATGCAGGGATTTCCACTACAAAGCCACTGCCCGAGTGCCTGAAGGATTCACTATAAAGCACTATTTTGTTTGTGTGCATGGCTATCTAGGTCCTAATATTGTATGTTGCACATTGTAACCTCTTCTGTAATTGTCTGTATTTATACTGAGAAATGTTGATCAGAAATATTTGTGTTTATTTGCATAATGATACTAACATCAAATTCCAAAACAGTTAAGTGTTTATTGCTGAAAGTAGATTGATCTAAACATCTCTTGCAGTTCATTGCAAAAGTTTTCTTGCCCCCATGTTTTTTTGATTTATGTTCCAGCCAGAGAATTTCAATGCTTTTTATTTGGATTTTATGTGACAGACAGAAGCAATGAAGTGCATAATTGTGAAGTGGATGAAAAAGGATTCCCTCACTTGTTACTTTGTAGAAACACATTTTGCCACTAAAGTCTTTTGGGATATGCCCTCTAGCTTTGCACATGTAGAGAATGACACTTTTGCCATTTTTTATCCTTCAAACTAGCCCCAGCTTAGTCAGATTGGAATGGAGAACCTATTTGAATTCTAGCACATTGAATAGGCTTTGATGTAATCTTCATTGGAGCACTGGTTTCTACTATGTTCCTGCTGAAAAAAGCCATCCCACAGAGTGATATTACCACTACAATGCTTTATAGCAGGGAAGTTGTGTTCAGGGTTATTGGTACTGTTAGTGTTCCTTTACATGTAGTAGAGCACCTTCTTCCAAATGTTTGCTGTGTCCCCTAGATGGCTTGAAGCAAACTTTAAACAAGACTTATTCATTATGTCTTTCAGCGGTTTTCTTATTGGCGCTCTTCTATAAAGCCTGTTAGATTTGTCAACCTGAGCTATGAATCTCAACAGCTCCTCAAGAGCTACTATAGGTCTCAAGGATACTTTCTGATTAATGCTCTCCTTGCCCCACAAGATCTTGGACTGAACAGTTCTCTGTGAGATGTTCAAACCTTGGGATTTTGTATAACCCTGCACTAAACGTCTCCATAACTGTATTCCTGACCTGTCTGCTGTGTTACTTGGTCTCCATGGTGCTGTTTGTACACTGGTGCTCTCCAACAAACCTCTGAGGTCTTCACAGAAAGGCTGCATTTATACTGAGATTAAATTACACACAGCTGGAATATGTTTACTAATCAGATGACTTCTAAAAGTGATTTTGTGTTAGAGGATCACAGTAGAGAGCATTGAAAACAAAGACACAGCACACTTTTTAGATTTTTTGTTAAAGAATTTGAAAACTGTATCATTTCACGTCTACTCTTTGTTGGTCTATCACTAAAAAGGGGTTTTGAGGTGACCAAATGAGAAAAAGTTCAAGGGGTATGAATACTTTTTGTATTTACATCCTGTCATTGGTGCATACTTGAGATGTGTAATAATTAATTAAATTAACTGGAAAATCTTTGCATTCTGTTTTCAGTGCACATTGGAAGTAGATTTTGCCCAACATTTTTGACCTGTTGGACACGGGCCTCTCTCTGATTTGTATGGTGCTGAGCTCCTGGTTGTTGGTGCTCGGCAGGCTGAAGCTGCTCTTCTTCCTGTGGCGTCGAGAGCAGCACGAGCTAAGGCCGTGCGGAGACGAGGACATTGAGGAAGTGCAGGAGCCCGACTTGTTCACCACTGAGATCTCCATGCAGTTGGCCTGGAAGGTCTGCTCGTCCACAAACTCGTGATTCTGGTGGAGGAGGAAAGCAGAGGTTTAAATTCAGTAGGGTATTTTTTTACATCAGCGTTAGGTGTATGAATGAGTGTGTGCATGGTTGTCTGTGTGTTGCCCTGCGATGGACTGGCGACCTGTCCAGGACGTACCCCGCCTCTCGCCCATAGACTGCTGAAGATAGGCACCAGCTTCCCCATGACCCACTATGGAATAAGCGGTAGAAAATGGCTGACTGACTGACGTTTGAATGTGCTAAATAATGAGTAAAGATGTTTTAGAGCAGACTGAAGAGGAAAACTATTCGATAGATAAAAAATGAATTATCAAAGGAGTACGATTATATTGGGCCAGATGTCCATATTAAGTGCCATCTGTGTGAACACAACTGTTATCCCTGTGACAAATGAGCAGAACTCGAAGGTCAGTATGGAGATATGCTGCAGCTCCCACCAGCAGGTGGCAGGGAAACACCGTGAAGGATCGGATGCTGTACCCTGAATCACGCCTCTGTTCTCCTACCTCCTGCTCATCTCTCCATTATCTATAATACACATCAAGAGAGGCCTAATGTAAACATTTGCGCGGCAGTCTGAATGCTATGTAACCTTTACGTAGTGCTTCCCAAACAAGCTGCAGGTCTTTTACCAACAGGAGAATCCTCCACTGAGTCACTGCTTTTGCATGTCTCTGCACCAACTCTAAAGCTGCACATGAAAAAAACCTTACCTCAGTATGTAACATGCATTAAAGAGTCTCTTTCTTCTCTGAATTATAGATAACGTAAACAAAGCAGGCTGCTTTGTTTGGAAGAAAATAAGGTAACTGGCAGGAACAGTCATGTTATCTTGGACCCGTTTCTAAAAAAAGCGACTCCACATTCACCAACGCCATTTATGGCTATTTTTAACTAGTGCTGCATATAAAATAGATTCTACAGTTTGAACATGGATGGAAAACTCACTTTGTTTCTATTCTTATCTCACTGTAACAAGTTGGCACTACTGAAGATGCAGCACAGACTGCAAGAGTAATGCGATGTTACATGAAAGGACTTTTATTCTACAGAGAGAAACGTGAAAAGTCTGTGTGTTAATTTCATAGGAAAAATGGGAGATGCAAACGTTTTTGCTTTCCACTGGACACAGGTTTTAAAGCTAATAGCCAAACTTTTCTATAAAATCATTCAAACTCTCTTTTAGATATAATTAGTCCCAGTTTGTTTAACAGTTTTATTGTAAATATTTGTTTAATCATGTTGAAATCTCCCCTCACACACCAGCTTCGAAGCTCACATGCCTCCAGTGACATCACATAAGGCATGTGGCAACTGTTCAGCGTTCTCTTCAGTACATCTATTTGTGTTTTTCATGATTTTATTTAAATTTCTTCCTTCATAGGTTTTAACTTCTGTCTGACAGCGGCAGAACATTTAAGGGATATGTGAGAACACTATAGATATGTGAAGAGGATCGGGGTAGACTGGGATGACCAGATTTCATTATCAAAGGTCTTCAAGAATAATTTCAAGTCAAGATGTTATTGAAACCATAGGTTCTGGTGGATACATTCCATTAAGATGATTTTCTATACATAATGTTGTTTCCTGCAGATCTGCTGCAAAATTAAAAATACAATACATGAACCACTGAATAATAGCTTTAATTAAGAAAATTATTTTTACCGTGGTCTTCTCCAAGCAGTGCAGCAAATGATGATGTTGGCTCTCGAAAGGAGGGCTAGCGGCCTTTCCAACCAGGGCTTGTCCTGCTTTCTTAGAGGCCTTGGAAAACACAAAGTTAAAACAGACAAAGACAAGAAGAAGAAGAAAAAGAAGCTGCAGTATGGATGAGCAGGCTCAGACTCAGAAATAAACAACCAGTTGCAGTGATGCGGTAAAACAAAGACGGCAAAGCACTGAAGTTAAAATGCTGATCTGTAGCTTGGCAGCCAATCTACTGCATTAGATGCTTGGAAACTTGGGTTGACTGCAGAGATGCACGAAGAGATCCGCTGGTAACTGTAATGATTTTCAGTCTGATTAGCACGGAACGGTGACCTGGCAGTCTGAAACTCAAAACGTCATCTTTTTCCGATCAGTGATAATACCTTGGCCCTGTGATGGACTGGCGACCTGTCGAGGGTGTACCCTGCCTCTCGCCCATAGACTGCTGGAGATAGGCACCAGCTTCCCCGTGACCCACTATGGAATAAGCGGTAGAAAATGACTGACTGACTGATAATACCTTGTGCCTGGTTGACACTTTTCGGTGTGGAAATTGTTACTGAGTGTATTATAACACCAAGGTAGCTATTTCCAGCATAAAGGAAGTCGAGGCACAAGATGTAATTTACGGCTTTTAGGCTTAATCTGACTCATTTCCTTTTTTTTAATGACTGATTTCTTTAAAAGAAAACTGGAGTTTTTTTAATGAAGGCAAGTTCATTCAGGCTGCTACAAGTGAGAACTGGACTTCAGCGGGTACTGGTGGCTTCCTTGACATTTGTAAATTTGAAATTCTGGTTATCTGGTGATGTTTACAGTTACCAGGCATGGCCCAATTACCAGCACCAAGGTAAAGGTAAACCAAGGTTTGAAATGTTTTATACTTTAAAACTGCCAAAAACCTCTGTCATACCATTTTTTTGATTCAAAGCCCTTTTATTAAGATGCAAGAGAAATAGACTCCACACCCTGCGCCTCGACACTGCCGCTCAGCTGGCTGAAAGATGGCTATTACAGTTATTCCTTGTCTATATGAAAGACAAATTCAGCTGTTCGGAAACATTTTCAGTCGCAAAGAACATGTAAAGCCACAGGAAGGAAACAAAATGAAAAGCACCTATCAGTCTTATGAGGGTTACGCTGTCTTAACTCAAATTAATTTGACTGTAAAAGCAATAAGATTATGTTATTCATTTTTTTGCTGCAAGTGATACCATAGAACCGTGTTATTTTTACTTAAGGTTTTCAAATTATGATAATATCATACCAAAGTCTAACAATAACTAGCGCAAACAATGCTAATCACGGCCATCATTAACATAAGATGCTAAATACAGTTGGAAATGTCAACTCCGTATTCATTCTGTCTTTGTTTTGGAATAATAAAACCCAGTTTTACATTGAGTGCTCTCTAACACACCCAGTGTGTTGTTGCCTCTGGTCATTATATAACTAATTAATGATTGCTCATGGCAGGAAGGCTAGAAAAAACTATTTTTATTTATACAGTTAAACCCACAAGTATTCTCACCCCTGTCAGATTTAGGTTTAAGTAATCTTTTAATAATTTAATAATACAATTTTTATTATTTTTATCAGCATGTGTCTTCTGACTTGAAGCTTGGGGTGCCCCGGCCAAGGCTGAATCTGATAGAGAATTTATGGAGGAAGCTAAGGATTAGAAGTAGGGCAATGAGAATGTTCATCACGGAAGATAAATCGTTAAAAGTACCAGTACAGCCACTGTAAGAAGGGTTTTACTTTTTTCCATTAATTACAAAAATTATTATCACCTGTTTTTTTTAACATATGTTTTTAAATAACATATGAATAAAACAGGGGCTGCATGGTGGTAGCACTGTTGCCTTGCAGCTTGAAGGTCCTGGGTCCGATTCCCGGCTGGGGGTCTTTCTGCATGGAGTTTGCATGTTCTCCCCGTGCATGCGTGGGTTCTCTCCAGGTACTCTGTGTGCATGGTTGCTTGTCCTGTCCGTGTCTGTGTTGCCCTGTGATGGACTGGCAATCTGTCCAGGGTGTACCCTGCCCATAGACTGCTGGAGATATGCACCAGCTTCCCCGTGACCCACTATGGAAGAAGCAGTTTAGAAAATGACTGAATAAAACAGTAAAATGGATCCTGCTGTTACATTGTTTTATTATCTTTTGAAAGGTACCTTTCTCATTTTCTATCAGAAACAAACAAGCTGGCTGAATGAAAATAACTTGAAATTTAAATCTTTAAATTTAAATCGGAATTTTTGAAGTTAACTGTTGTTCTTAACCGAAAGCAGAATTGGCCACAAATCTCAGGTGCATCTCTTGCTGACATGCAAGATCATTTCCTTTGGTACAAAAGGACTGTTATAGTCAAATTCAAGGTAAGCTCATTTCAGATCAACAGTAGTGGCGCACCTTGACACAGATCAAACAGACTGCACCAAACAAAGCACAAATTTCACACTATAACAACACCACACACTTATAAAACACACACACAATTGATGATGCTCCGCGCGGCTCTGGGATGGACGGCTTGTTGCATTAGTCTACACTACAACCTGGATGCCCAAAAATTCACACACACATCAAACACAGAGTTTAGAGGAGATGCAGGCTGAGCAGACAGCTTCCATGGCCCGACACACTCTCCGATAAGTTGTTTTTGGGTTCCCTCCTTCCCCTCCAAACCCTGTTGGACAAACATGCAGAGCTTGTTTATGAGTCAATGTGACTGTAATGGCTGTGTTCCACCAAAAGGAAAGAGTCCCCTCCCAGAGAGAGATAGTGTTCACGAAACATGTCAATGCTGCAGCCGAAAGGTGCGATGCAAGAGAGAGGACGATCACGCTGAAGCACTGGAATGACATCGGATCCTACGTTACTGCATGAGAAGCCCCCCACGGCCCCCCCAACCTCCAAAAAAGTGTTAGGTGGCATGCCCCAACCACCCCAACCCAACTCCGTCCTCGAGCAAAAGCGGCATGCAAGCGTCAGCGAGGCCCAGGTCGGTCAGACCCCATGCTGCTGCTTGGCGCCGTTACCTCCTCAAAGGCGTCGATCAGGGGCCCGTTTTGTTTGTAGCGCAAAAAGGCATTAGTGCCCCGAATCTTCGCAGCACGGATTCTAGCGAGGCGAGTTTTCTGTTTGAACAAACAGACCTCTGTTTTAGCCCCTGACGGTTTGTCTGCCACACTAATTGGTTCTATCTCTGTCTGACAGCAACAGTATTTGGCAGGAAGAAGTTCAGCTTAAATCTACTATTAGGAAAACTCTGACTAGGCAAACACTTTTAGCGGACAGTTTTTTCTTTTAAAAAGCTGCTGACACGATAATCTGCAGACAGATGATTTGTTTAGCCTTTGTCATTCCCTTCTGTTATTTCTGACTCACTGAAATACACTCGAGCAAGTTCAGCCCATCCCGATGCGCACATCGACACAAGCACAATAAAAGATTAATATTCTGGAAGATAGTGTTTGCCCTGTCATTCTGTTACAGGCGGATAAGACGGGGACAGAGGAAAAAGGGCAGAGAGAAGCAAAATAAATACTAAAAAAAGAGGGAAGAGAAAGGAGAGGGGTGGAGGTTTGGGGTGGGTCAGTACCCTCTGGGCTCGTCGTTTCTCTGCCCGCTGGCTTTGGTGGTAGATACGGCTGAAGTTTGACACTATGACAGGGACAGGCAAGGCGATGACCAGCACCCCGCTCAGAGAGCATATGGACCCAAACACCTTCCCCACAATCGTCTTTGGCACCATGTCACCGTACCTGAAAGACAGAAAAAAACAAAGATCACTGTAAGCAGACTCAACAGAAAAACAGGAAGATGATATTAATATCTATACTATTATATTATATTATCTAATTGAATCCAATTTGTTTCTTTTAAAACACTTTTACTTTATAAACACAAACTCAGTGTATTTTGCTGCGATTTTATATGATAGACCAACACAAAGTAGTAAATAACTGAAATGGAAGAAAAAGAACAATTTCTTTTAACCGTTTTTACAAATCTAAAGTGGATCACATTTGTTTGTAAAATACTAATACCATATAAAACAACCTTTTGCTGCAAAATTCAGCTGCAGGTCTTTTAGAGTACTACCTTTGCACATCTGTGCTAACATTTTACCCATTATTCTTTGCAAATAATAGCTTAGGCACCTCAGATTGGTTGGAGATTATCTGTGAATTTTCACAGTCTTGCCACCATTTTTCAAATTGATTTAGCTCTGGACTTTGACTGGGCATTTCTAACATTTGGATATGCTTTGATCTAAACCAGGAGTTTTCAAACAACAGCCTGGGGGACATTTGCTGCCCATTCAGTGATTCTGTGTGCTGCCCCTGACCACATTTCAAGAATGGTACAAATGTGGTGCAGCTGGTGGTGGCAGATGAACACTTTTTCTGTAATTTGTTAAGGTGAGATTTTTTAAGGTGGGCAGTTCATTCTTGTTCCTTAGAATATTCAATGATTGACATAAATTAGTCTTTGTTTGTATCATTAAAATATTGAATGTGATGTTTATTTTTTTAAATAAAAATTGCACACAACAAAGATTTATTTACCTTTTTATCTTTAAAACAAATCATATTCTCATCAACTCTGACCAGCTTCCCTGACTCTGCTAAAGAAATGTATCCCCAGAGCTTGGTACTGCCACCACCATGTTTCATAGCGGTGATGGCATTTTATTTAGCGGCATCAGTGTAAAGGGGAATGAACACAAATGCAGGCCACTTTGTTTATATTTTTATATGCAAATGATTTTGAAAACCATGTATGATTTCACAACTAATCACTGCTTTGTGCTGTTCTGGTTAAAATACCAAGAAAATACTTTTAAGTTTTTGGTTGTACCCTCACAAGATATTGGGGGGGTGGGGGGGGTGGGGGTGGGTCACTGTAGCTGTCATGTGTTTCATGTTATTTTTATGAGTCCTGAAATAGTTACACTGACCTTGGATTATTTCACAACTTCAAATAAGAAGTCACACATTTGAAGCGGTGAGGAATAAATAGGACTTCTCTGAAGATTACTCGTCTTGGCCTACTTTCTTTCCATGCCACCCTGCTTTAAAAAGCCTGTTTAATATATAATTACACACCTGCTGGCAGCGACTAATGCCTTCACGTCGTGACCAAATGCGCTACACATCCTCTTTGACCTCTGTTAGCCAAACAGCTTGTGAAAGATACGGGGAGCAGTTTCACATCGAGCGCAAGCAAAGAGGGGAGATGCTGAATCCTGGGGAGATTTGTTTAAGATTGTGCTCCTCGGCAACAACTACTGTGGTGTTTTGTTCTTTATTCCCATATTAAAACAGGTCGTAAATTATGAAATGTAGATATGAAGTGAAAACAAGCACAGGAATAAAAAAATATCAAGAGCATACATCGGCATACTGTACCTATTTTCAATCCCATCTCTTCACTTAAAGTGCTGTGAAATGTTTTTGCCCCTTTAGAGATTTATTCCATTTTTGCTTTTCGGTTGCACCTAAGTGTTTCAAATCAAAGGTAAAAAAGCTTTCCAAACCAAACTGACCCTATGTAAAAGAGTAATTGCCCATTTAAACCTAATAACTGGTCTTTCACATTGCTGTGGAGAGTTTTTACTCCACCCTTCTTATAAAAATTGCTTTAATTCAACCACATTGGAGGGTAGGTCCAAGACTTTGACTAGGCCACTCCAGAACCATTTAGTTTGTTTTCTTTTGTTTTTGGAGTCATTTAGGGGGGGGCTTGCTAGTGTGGTTTGGATTATTGTCCTGCTGCAATATCCAAGTGTGCTTGAGCTTAAGGTCATGAACCGATGGCCGAACATTATACTTCAGGATTTGGTGGTAGAAAGCAGAATTGATGATTCCATCAAATAGAACAGGTTGTTCAAGTCCCAGCAGTATTTTCTGCCTTAGAACTGTTATTGTAATATGTCTTATTGTTGAATCATGAACTTTGACCTTAAGTGAGGCATGTGAGGACTGCGAGGCTTTAGACATTGTTCTTCTGTGACCTCCTGGATGAGTTGTGGATGCTGGAGTCATTTTGGTTGACTGGCCACCCCTGGAAGGTTCACTATTGTTCTACGTTTTCTCTGTTTGTGGACAATGACTCACTGTGGTTTGCTAGAGTTCCATAGCCTTAAAATGGCTTTGGAACCTTTCCAGACTGATAGGTATTAAGGACGTTGTTTCACATCTGTTCTTAAATATCAGCCTGCTTCATGTTGTCAGACAGGTTCTATTTAAGTGATTAAACATGCCCATCCAAAAAAATGTGGTAAATTAAAGTTAATTCATGATTTAAGACGGGCATTTACATTACATTATAACATAATGGCCAGTTGGTTTGCATAGCTCTTAATGATTTTATTCTCTCAATAAATTCATTTAAAAATCATTTTTCCATATTTAGTCAGGATATCTTAGTCTGATTTTAACATTTTTCTGATGTTCTGAAACATTTAGATATTTGACATAAAGGCAAAACTATAAAGAGAAACAATTCTGTAAGGAGGTAGTTTTTCACCGCACTGTATTTCCACTGTTTGTGGTTCTGTTCTCTGTTTGAGCCTGGTAACTCCATAGAATTTTCTTGTTTATGACCCATAATCAAGCTTAAATAACTATTAGTGACTTTCTTTTGTGGTCACATAACCCATTCATCTTACAATAGAGTATGAGTATTCTAGAAACTAACCTAGATAGTTATACAGCATGTACTCCAACAAAACCATATTGCATCTGTGTGCATAACAGGAATGGGCAACATCTAACGGTGTACCATCTTGATGGAGCATCTGACTTTGAAGAAAAATGTCTAATTGCTATACCTCATTGTCTTTAAAGATAATCACATTTCTTAGTGTTGCCCTTATCCTATGGCCCTTAATTCAGTGTAGAGGTGCTATGAAATGGGAGCCATTTAGGGAGGTGAGATGTCACAATTTATGATTGATTTTATCTAAGCAAACCAAAATGCCCATAAAAGCTGTGTATCTAGTTCTTGACCTTGCATACGTCATTTTTCTAATGTTTATTAAGGAAAATCAATAATGATGACAAACCTAATTAGAGATGTAGCAATAAGGCTTTTATAGGCCAGTGCATATTGCCTATAATTCAACAGGAAATTAGCTTATTGGCCAAAATAGGGCTATAATGCATATGTCTTTAACCTTCACCTGAGTTTAATTAAACTTGAAACAAAATGTATCAAATGATGTCTCCTTTTGTGTGAGCAGACCAAATAAGTCAGAATTTTTAATTTTGGTGCATTTAAATAGAAAAAAAATGATTTTTCAGTATTTGATCTTGATGAGAGTTTTGATCATTTGACCAGTGACTGGTGCATCACTCAACATAAAAAAGTCAGGAGCAGTTTAAATCCAACCATCCGCAATATAAAAATGTGCAATACCTGAAATTAGACAAAACATTGGGTTTTGTTGCAGGAAAATACTCTTACGGGTGAAAGTACTGGTGTTTGTTAGTGCATTTGCCATTATAGATCATACAGGTTTATTTGAAACGTGCCTAAAAAATCTTCAATTGATGGGCTAGACAAATCTACAAGTGTCACGCTCCTCCTCCATTGCAAAAAAAAAAAAAATTGCCTCAGCTCTAACTCTAACATTCAACTTGAATTCAGACAAAATGAGGGGCCAAGAGAATACTTGAAACCTAGGAATAGGTGTAGGCGTAACAAAGAAAAACAAGATTCAGCCTTAAGGTGACAAGTGCCAACAGGAATATAAGAAAAAATATTTACTTGGAAAGAGAAGGACATGTTATTACCACATCGGTTGGCAGTTATTTGCAGAAAATAAACAAATGAGACGTAAAACAACAAATTCTTTGCAGAAAGCATTGAGATGGGTATAGCCCTCTGTTGACATGGTAGGCCATAGGCAATGCTGAGATTCACATCCAATGCACATGAATGATTCAGAGAGTGTATGTTTTCCTTGTTTTCGAAGCCTTCCTCCCCATAACCAGCAGTTTGCAGGATTGCAGGTGGGTGTGATGAATGATCGAGACCCTAATGTGCAAATGACCTGAGAAGACCATTACCTCCCGAGAGGAAGATAAATGCAGGTAGGAAGGGACATCAGCACTGCTCAGTGTCTGTGACAGCAGCGCGTCTCTCAACTGAGGCGGCGTAATGTGAATGTATCACTACACGGGAGGTTGACTATTTCATAAATGAAGTTGTCTAATGCCCACAGCCGTATGCCTGAGTCATTAGGCTTTTGGGTTTCCATCACGTTGGACCCAGCGGCCTGGACTTCAATGGAAAAAAAAGATGTAAAGTGGACATTTTAATATCACGCTTGACGAGGCTTCGTGTACAGCCGGTTTGCTTTCAAGTCCACCCATTTCATAAAGATGTCATTAGTTTTACAGATCATTACGAGTCGAATCATTTTCTTATGCAATCACAGACGCAGCCTGACAGCAGGTGTCAAATTATTGATTCTGGATGTTGTGTTGAAAGTTAGCTTTCTGCTACACGAGTCCCCTCGCTGGTATGGGCCAGTTATTGGTATCAAGGCATACCAAGCTTTTAACCCCTCACTGCCACTACATTCTGTGCTGGGTCCCTTTGAAACAAAAAAGTGCTGTTTTTAAAAAACTTTATCAGAAATATATTGTAATAAGACATTTTTGCTATTTCTTTATTTTTTATGGGTGCCCTTGTAAGCTTCTATTCTATGATATTCTGTTGTTATTCTTGTGTTATTCTATTCTTCAACACTTGATGAATTTTTAAAAAATGCAGTACTGTATCAGATCAATTTTTATTTTCTGTGCAGCCATAAAACGCTCCCAAAAAGAAATTTGTTTTACATCCAGTATATGGAGATTGGTAGATTTACAGTAGATGAAAAATATCTCCACTGAGTGGAAACCAGTAATTTATTAAATTTTGAAAGGATTTCAACTCCAGAGAAATTAAAACTAAATATAAATCAAATTGCAATAGCAGTGTAATAAATATGCACTTTGAATGGATGTCAGTGGCACTGCTGGTAATGCTGAAGGGACACAGAATTCTCTATCTAGTTCAAAATACACAACCTGGCCAAACGTTTATGCCATTTACACCTACACATCCAAAGCTGTGCAAAGCTAACGTGCAAAAACAAATGCAGGGTTAAAAAATTACAATATCAAAACCACTCAAATTCACCCATCATACCATTCCTAAGGCTTAAAGTCCTTTCAATTAAAATGCAAGAGGAAGTTTTGCAGTGAAGTTGTTTTCCGGCTGTTCAAAGCAAAGTTTCATCCCTGTTTTGACGTAATTTGCTCCTGCACATTTTGTCTTGATTGCAGAAAAGATAGTTGGCTGTTGGGTAAGTCATAGTGTTAAAACCTAAAGAGCACTGCCAATCATTGCTATTAAGGTTGTGCATTTTGGAACGTACTGTTGTCATGCTAAGAAGCTAAAGCAGCTTACCCTAACCTTGCTACATGGAAAGATAGCCAAGTTAAATAATCAGCAAATATTGGCTAAGACTCTCAGTGTTGCTCTATACAGAAAAAAACAACAAAAAGGGTTAATATTCTGTGCTACAAGCATATTTCCCTGAAACCCTCTACTATCTATTGGGTGTTATTTCTACATCTGTCTTAAGTTCTCCACCACTGTGTACATCCTTCAAATAGTAACAATACTAATAATAATAATAATAATTCTATACTGATGAGCTATACTCTGGATGACTTCTGGCCAATGTATGTCAGCTGCTAACAGGGTGAGTAACCATGTGGAAATTCCAAGTTGCCTCACTATAATCTGGCAATGATAAAGAACCCTTAAAAAAATCCAGGATACAGATGGTGGATGGCATCACCAACAAAATCTAATCATATATTCTTTGTCCTAATACGCGCCTTGTCTGAAAATTTGAGACAAAAAACATAATCTCCTTGGGGGTAACAAATGTTTCTTTCCTTTTCAAATAAAATCAATACAATCATGTCATTAATTACGTTTAAAAATTTTTAAGTAATTCAATGATATCATAAAGTTGTTGTATTTTTACTGAAGGGTATCATACTGGGAAAATCTCATACCATATGTCTTACTTAAACGGACAAGGAAGATGATACTACATCGAGGGTTTAATGCAATATTTTCCTGAATCAACGTGTGATGGCCAAGCATGGTGGTGAGTGGGGAGGGTGTTTGGTGGGTAGGAGCAAGCGCACTCAGGAGAGAAGCACTAACAGTGATGGATTGTTCATGAGGGGGAGGCTGAGACACACCAAGCTGCTACTCCTGCTTTGTTCTTGTTTTCTCTGACTGCCAGGTATCCACGTTTGCCACCGCGAGCTGACATGGCCGAGACGCAAAGATGGATGGCCAGATTTTTATCCTCACTGCAGCGGAGGAAGAGGAATGTCGGAATGACTGAGTATCAATTCCCCACTTACACCCACCTGAAACTGTGTTGTGCTCATGCCGTCGTGAAACAACACAGCAGTTTCTCTAACAATCGTCTTGCAGATTACAGCACTGCAGATGGAGGTCAGGCACCGTGCGAATGGGTAAAATTTGGGGTGCTTTGAGGGAGAAATGTCAGACTTAAAGGAATATTTGAAGTCTGAAAGCGGATGGATGAATGGACTCCGCCTAGGCGGGATAATAGACCAATCAAACATTCATGAATCTCTGTATCAACCTAGGTGGCAGCATTTGTGTGGCTGACCTCCATCAGAGAGGCCTTGAGACAGATTTCTGCACATGACCTCATCGCCTCACAGCGAGCACCGCCGGTACCCAAAAACACGGACACGCCCAGGAACATACATAGGCAGTCACGAGAACATGCACCTGTTTGCATGTGTGTGTGTGTCTGGGTGTGTGTGTATCAGAGTGTATGTGAAAAAGCCTGTAATTTGACATCTAGTTAAACCAATCCCCCTTCCTAAAAAAGCAATCTTGCTTCTTGATTGTCTTCCAGAACCCTGCGTCTGAAATCTGACCGCCATCTGGTTTGTGGGAAGTGCAGAAAAAAAAGATCTGGATGGCTTTACACTAATGTTATTTTTTATTCCTTTTCTTCAAGTCACTGTATTTGCCCTCCTTCTAAAATTAAACTAAACAAAACCAGGTAATTTTAACTTGTATCCCTTTCTGATATTTTGTGCTGCTGGCTGAGTCTGCTGCACACAAGCGGTTGGTGATTGCAAAGAAAATAGTAAGTCTTACTGACTGTTACTGTTTCTGATTAAAGCACTGAGGGTTAAAGTAAGTCTTGCCTCCCCACCAACTCACATTCCAGTTGTGATCATTGCAGCAGCTTAGCAATGCTGACAAAAGGATTGTGGCTGATCTTTCAGCTGAGAGGGTTTTGTCAGGAGCATTAAAATCCAATCATCCTCTGGCACCTCTGTCATACCTCCAGCTTCCACCTCCTGGATTTTCCTGTGTAACCCACTCACCTTCAGCAGAGGAGACTGCAAAGTGCATTAATGCAGAGGGTAGGGAACGGCTAACGCTCACAGGTGCAGGAGGTAAAATGAAAAACATTCTGAATAACATAATGGTACAACTGTAAATGCAACATTTCAAAAGGCTGGAAGGAAATTTCATGTAATTGGACAGGAAGACCAATCTGTTGCAGTACATATAGTGGGAGGTAAAAAGGGTCAATTTAGATATTTGTGCAATAGGGCTGCAATGTATTTAGACTGAAAATATTTAGTATGAGCCTATATATTTATATCAGTATATATATATATATATATATATATATATATATATATATATATATATATATATATATATATATATATATATATATATATATATATATAACACGTTTAACATGCAGCTAACTCTTACAGATCACATATCACATGAGTCACAAACAAATTCAAAATTTTTGGTGGAGATGCTCAGTCATTCCAGACATGCGAATGACATGTGACCAAAAATAACCAAAAATTTTTAAATTATGCGTGTAGGCAGCGTGTTTGGTGACGACAACCCAAACTTTGAGCCGCATGGAGGGTAGAGCCCGTGGCTTGTTTGCCCCATTTGTAACCATTATGGCCCTATTAGTGTGATAGTTCTGACTACAAATTATGGACAAAGCCATTACAAATAACAGACCAGCACCCTGGTCATTTTTTTTTGCCACCATTTCATTTCATACTGAACTTTTTAAGATAAAAGACATCTAAATGGTGAAGCCCACCCTAGGATGCTTCATGCTGACCATGTGTCAATACGAACCTGCCAGGTTTGACAACCAAGAATTAAAAGTAATTTTCAATATTCTACTTAAAGTCTATTGTAAGAAAATATGGTTATATATGGTTATAATATCTACTGTGCTGTGATCACAGACATTTTTTGTCATATTTTATAAGTCAACTTGCCCAAACTCTGTCAAAACCGAAAGAAATGGGAATATTGTGTAAAACAAAACTCTTCTGAAAATATTTTACCTTTGCATGAAATTACATGATAGATTTGAGGAATGTTGCGGTCATTTAAAATCATAAATAATGAAATTATTTACAACAAAAAAAAAAACATATACACCAAGGTTTAGCTATTTGGGCATGACATGTTTTGTTTGCAGGTATAAAATGGAAGTAGAAAGAGATAAATGGCAATGTGTTGGTACAATATGGGGTTGCAAAATGGCAAAAGGGCACAGTGAAAAATGCTTTTATTTATAGTTTTATTATCAAATGTCACAACAGTCATGTCCAAAATCTTCTACAACCATCATTCTTGACAATTTAAAAAAGGTATCATATTAATGCTATTATGTTTTAATTCGTAAACCTCTATGGTCAGCTTTAACTGATTAGTTTGTGACTGGTACAGCATATCAAAACTGAATTTTTATCAAACATTTTAAACATACTTTGATTCATGACTGAGCAAAATACAAAATAATATATTATATTATATTATATTTGTTCACCTTGATATGAGCCTATAGAAAACTTACCAAAATGTGACACCCCTAAACTGTTCACACTCATATTGAACAATGCTATTCCCAATTACTTTGGTCTTTCTTTTACCAAACCATGACAAAAACTGTCCTTTGAATGCATGTTTAAAGAAATTATAGCACATTTCAAAACAAATTATATCTGGGATTTTCCACCCGTTCCTGTGATTTACTGGCGACCAGTCTGGGGCACCTCTCACTCAATGACTGGTGGAGATAGGCACCAGCCCCACTTTTGATCTACACCACTTTTATATTTTAATGAGATGCAAGCTAGTTTAATTATTACATGAACTACATAGATTAATCAGCCGATTAGAGTGAATATGAATAAGACCCAGTGTCACATCTAATGCACTCTTTAAGCATGTTGTTTCATGGCAGGAATTATGCAGGGGACCGCAGTCATCTGATTCTCAAATTAATTTCACTCTCACCATCTCACTCAAGCTGATTTAACATCTGTTCTACTTCAATGGAAGAAGATAAATATATTTAGAATGTATTCATACAGAACTGTCACGGTACAGACATCATTTTACAGAGTGTGTAATCACAGAAGAGTACATCAGTCACAGGCGATCATCGCTCTCATTCAGAAGAGGATGTTCTCACTTGTTTTTGTTACCTTGTTTTTGTCTTGAGGGGCCATAACAGAAAATAAGTTAAACAAACTATTTAAAGCCCTCCACACCAAAGCAATACAAGATTGACAAGCAATCATAACACGAAGGAACTAAAAGGCCTGCTAGCTTGTGCAAAAAAACAGGTGGGGGATCAATGGAAATAATTCATTCACCGAAGAACACCTACTGGTATATAATAAGCACAAGTAAACACATCACAACAAATGCCAAGATTCCAATAATCTCTCAAACTGCAAGAGGGAATCCTTTTGACATTTTGTAATCAGAACAAGTGTTGACCAGGAAAAAAAAAACGGAAATAAATACATCACAAAAAAGAAATCTTGCTGGTAAATTATTTTCACCAAGAAATACAGTAATTGTATGCAAAAATATAAATGAGAGATTAGATTACAGATAATTACTTTAAAAAAGGCAAAAAAATAAAATAAAATCCTTAGTTGATATTTTATTTAATCTTTAAAAGTAAAGTCATAGGTGGTTATGCTATGCCTTAAGCCTCTGTACCACACAGATTTCACTGAAACTAAAAAACCCATATTGTAAGTTTGAGTTTTGACTTCTTAAGAAGCCCCCCCACCGATCCCCCCACCGCGGTCCAGTACAGAGTTGGGTTAATTGGGAGTGTGCACATTATGTGCTACATTTGTGGGTTTATGTTTATCACACGATGGCAGCCTCGGAGCTTCGCTCTCTCTTTATTTTTGTATTTTCTGTGTTTTTATGTTTTTCGAGCCACAATCCTGTGGTCTCGTTCAGTAGAGAGGAACTTAACATCAGAGAGTTCTCTCTTGGGTTTTTTTCACCATCTTTCATCGATCCGAGGTTCACTGAGCTCCTGGCAAGCGGAGCTGCGGCTCTATACGGGATACTGCGCCGAAAACGGCGGAAGGGAAAGCGTGCTGGCGCGCTGGTAAAGCTCCGCAAAAGAGGACTTCGCACACCACTGCCTTCAATCCACCTGGCAAATGTCCGCTCTCTCAACAACAAGATGGACGAGCTGCTTCTTCTCACCGGTAAAAACACGGACCTCCGCGGATCAGCGGTTCTCTGCTTCACCGAGACATGGCTGAGTGAAAACATCCCGGACCGCGCACTGCTGATGCCGGGTTTCCAGCTGTTCAGAGCGGATCGCAGCGCGGAGCTATCGGGGAAGAAGCGAGGAGGCGGAATCTGCTTTTATATAAATGAAGGTTGGTGCAGAGACATAAAAGTGCTGGGGAAAATATGTAGACTTGATCTGGAGGCATTTTACACAAACTGTGAACTGTTTTATTCGCTGAGAGAGTTTTCCTCATTTATAATAATTGGCTCATATTTTCCACCGCATGGCTGCACTTCTGCTACTGAAAAACATCTTGCTGAGCTGATTACAGACATGGAGAAAAAATACACGGACTCTTTCATCATAATACTGGGAGATTTTAACAGAGCAAACCTCTCCAATGAATTCCCCAAATACAGACAGCATATGAAGTGTCCCACCAGAGACCAAAACACACTGGACCATTGTTACACAGCTTTAAAGGACTCATATGCTGTTACCAGGGCTGCTCTGGGTTTTTCGGATCATTATCTAATCCACCTCATCCCAACCTACAGACAGAGACTAAGAGCTTCCAAACCCACGATTCACACTGTTAAGAAGTGGACTGAGGAACCAAAGCAGATGCTACAGGCCTGCTTTGAATGCACAGACTGGACTGTTTTTGAAACTTCAGCCACTGACTTAAACCAACTAACTGATGTGGTGACATCATACATCAGTTTCTGTGAGGGCATGTGTGTGCAGACCAAGACCTTCTGCACTTTTGGGAACAATAAGCCACGGTTTACTCCACACCTCAGGAATCTGCGCAGGGAAAAGGAAGAAGCTCACAGCAGTGGAGATTGGGCGCGGTACAGGCAGGCCAGGAACAAACTAACAAAGGAGATCAAAGCAGCTAAGAGAAGCTATAGTGAGAAGCTGAAGAACAGCCTTTCTACTGGTGACACTTCAGCTGTATGGACTGGTCTGAGAAACCTGACTGCCTACAAGAGCCACTCCACCCATCCTGAACAGAGTTGTCTCCTGGCCAACCGTCTGAATGGCTTCTACTGCAGACATGACAAGAAGCCATTCACACCTCAAATCATCTCCTCTACATCCCATTCAGGAACAAATTCCTCCCATAAAGCAACCAACCCCCCACCATCAGATCCTCTGCCTGCACTAAAGATCTCCGACGAAGATGTCAACAGGCTCTTTCAGCGCATGAAAACAAAGAAAGCTGGAGGACCTGATAACGTCTCCCCATCATGCCTGAAAGCCTGTGCACATCAACTCGCTCCGATCTTCACAAGGATCTTCAACAAGTCAATGGAGAAATGTGAGGTCCCCTCCTGCCTCAAACGATCCACCATCATCCCGGTTCCCAAGAAACCCACCATCATAGGATTAAATGACACAGGCCTGTAGCCCTGACGTCTGTGATCATGAAGTCCTTTGAGCGGCTGGTGTTGAAGCACCTGAAAGACATCACAGGCCCCCGCAGTTTGCTTACCGAGCAAACAGGTCGGCAGATGATGCTGTTAACTTAGGTCTACACTTCATCCTGCAACACCTCGACCGTCCAGGGACGTACGCCAGGATCCTGTTTGTAGACTTCAGCTCGGCCTTCAACACTATCATACCAGAAATCCTCCACCAGAAGCTCACCCAGCTCAACGTCCCAGCCTCCACCTGTGAGTGGATCAACAGCTTCCTGACAGACCGACAGCAGCAGGTGAGACTGGGGAGCATCTTCTCCCGATCCAGATCAATAAGTACTGGTGCCCCCCAGGGGTGTGTTCCATCCCCACTCCTCTTCTCTCTGTACACAAGTGACTGCAGCTCATCGGACTCGTCCGTGAAACTCCTTAAGTTTGCAGATGACACCACTGTCATTGGACTGATCCAGGACGGTGATGAGTCTGCATACAGACAGCAGGTGGATCGGCTGGTACACTGGTGCGGTCAGAACTACCTTGAACTGAACCCACTCAAGACTGTGGAAATGGTGGTGGACTTTCGGAGAACACCACCCCCATACACCCCCCTCACCATCCTCAAAAACACTGCATCGGCCGTGGACCACTTCAGGTTTTTAGGAACCACCATCTCTGAGGACCTGAGATGGTCTTCACACATAGACACTGTTTGAATGAAGGCCCAGCAGAGACTGTACTTCCTGAGGCAACTCAAGAAGTACACAGGAGCTGTTGGTCCACAGGAGTTGTTGGTCATCTTCTACACTGCCATCATTCAGTCTGTCCTGTCTTCATCCATCTCAGTGTGGTTTGGCTCATCCACAAAACAGGACAGGTCCAGACTGCAACGAATAATCAGGAATGCAGAGAGAATAATCAGAGCTGACCTTCCCTCCATCCCTCCATCCAGGACAGGTCTAGGGTCAAGAAAAGAGCTGCCAAAATCTCTGCAGACCCCACACACCCTGCACATAAACTGTTCAGAGCTTTACCTTCAGGCCGCCGCTACAGAGCACTGTTCACTAAAACCAGCTGCCACAGAGATAGTTTCTTCCCCCAGGCTGTTTCTCTGATGAACATTCAATAGAGTACAGAACAACAGCATACAGATGTTGCAAATGCACCTTTTTTAATAGATATGTGTATATTGTACATTGTAAATTGTACATTGTAAATTGTAAATTTGTATATCCTGTAATGCAAAAACAGAACAAAAGAGCAAAGTGTACCGGAGGCAAATTCCTTGTTTGTATGTACGAACTTGGCAATAAAGCTGATTCTGATTCTGATGTTCTGTGAGTATGCTGTATTAATTTATCGGCTTATCACATTTTAGGACGGTTTTTATTGAGCTGAAGATTTACTCGTACGATTATCTGCAGGGCAGGAATATATAATACTGCAACCAGCAAACAGGTCACTTCTGGTTTCTGTGTATCAATTAGATTTAACTTCCTGACTTTAACTTTGCCATTTTAACACATCTGATCTTAATCATTCCACTGTAGCTGTGGCTGTACATTTAGGGGCATCCTGCTGTAAGGTGAACCTCTGCCCAGTCTCAAATCTTTTGCAACATCTGACAGTTTTTTTTCCTAATATTGTCCTCTATTTAGCTCGAATTCATTTTCCTATAAATTATAACCAGATTCTCTGTTCCTGCTGAAGAAAAACATCCCCACAGTATTCTGCTGCTACCACCATTTGTTTCTGTGGGTATGGTGTAATCTGTGTTCTCCACGCTCTAAAGTTAAATTTGGGTCTCATTAGAACACCTTCTGCAACTGCAAATGGGACATCTGGAGGTTTTCTTCCAACAATGGTTTTCTTATTGCCACTCCTTCACAAAGGTCATGTTTGGGAATCTCTGCAGCTCCTCCAGTTTCCATGCCCCTGTTAGCTGCTTCTCTATATAAAGGTCTCCTTGCCTGGCCTGTCCATCTAAATTAACAGCCATGTCTCGGTAGGCTTAACGTTGTGCCATACTCTTCATTTACAGATGGTGAATTGAACATTTCGAATTAGATTTTCAGAGCTTTGTATATTGTTCCATTATCTAACCCTGCTTTGAACTTCTCCACAAGTTTATCCCTGACTTGTCTGCTGAGTTCCTTGGTCTTCATGTTGCTGTTTGGTCACTAATGTTCTCTAACAAACCTCTGGGACCTTCACAGAACAAGTAGATTCATACAAAGCTGTAGATTATCTTTACTGATGAGGTAAATTCGGAATGCAATTGGTACTACTAGATTTGATTCAGTGGTATCAGAGTAAAGAGGGATGGACACAGATGAATAACACACTTCAGATTTTAGTCTGAGACAAATATATGAAAATCCTTTAGCATTTTTCTTCCACTTCAAAATGATCTGCTACTTTCTGGTGGTATATTCATAAAATCATAAAAATAAATTCATTACGTCTGTGGTTGTCATGTGGAAAACTGAAAAACTCTCCAGGGTATGAATGCTTTCGCAAGGCACCATACTTAACCTGCTACCATAGACCAAACTCACTAACCAAGGCTGGTATGTATTTCTCCTGTTTCTGTGTTTTTAGGGTTATTTTCTGTGAAAATAAGAACCAAGGTTTATTGTTACCATTACAATGACAATTTAGACAATTTGTTACACTGGTTAAGTTAAAGGAATCTTTCAGCGAAAGCAAGATATTTCTTTTTAAAAATACTATTTCATAAATGTTTAGGATAACTACTTTTACACTTGAGGTGCCTTTTTAATTTCAGAAAGTTGAGAGCTGTTAATTGCTCTCTGTTTCTGTCCTCAGTCTGTCATTGATATCTCCATGAATGCATAATTTTTGTCTGACCTTCACCAGCCATCTGATTGCACACGCCTCCCTATCGTGCTTCCTGAGGTAATTCTCTACCCCAGTTTCACAGCTCAGTAGCTTCAGCAGCACAGGCAAGCACTCCAAACCTCTGAGACCAAAACCTGTCAATTATTCTGAAACTCTGATACTGTCACTGACCATGCCAAAAGTAGATAACGACAGAGACAGGCATTAAAAGTGTGCATGGATAACAAGATAGCAGAAAGGCCGGCAAGTGTTACATACTGTACCCCCATGGTGACGCCATGTGGAGCTGCTGCAGTAGATCAAAAGGTGCCAGAGTGGACATGCTCTTAACATTTCTTTTTGCGACAGACTTCCCTAGACATTGCCCTGACCAAAAAGGAAAGGCTCCATGTGTCATGACAAGGAGCAAATATTGCATTGCTGCGCAACAATCCGATTTTCTGTACCTTCTCCACAAAGCTGAAAGAGCACAATTTTCATCCTTGGTGACAGTTAAATAATAGATGTAGAAAAAAATGTAATTTTCCCTTTGAACTCCATCATGGCATGAAGTATGAATTTAGAGTTTGAGGGAAATAGATTATACTGCCGGGGTGCCACAGAGGCATACAAACATGAGTGACAAGATGATATAAATTCTTTCTTCGGTTGTACTTGTGAGGACTCCAAGATTTATGGAGTGCTACCAGAAAGGTTGTGAAGGTGGTTTTGTCATATTAAGAGCACTCATAAAATATTTAGCTTGATAAAAAACAACCCCACACCCACAAAATTGGGAATTTTATTGGGAATTTTTGTGACAAACCAATACTAAGAAGCATATTTCTGTGGGGTTAAATGAAAATAAAAAAATTCAAAATCATTCACAAAAACTTAACCGAAAAAGTCTGTCATTCATATGTATTCAGTCGCCTTAATCTGATACCCCTATATAAAATCCAGAACTTTGACTTCTTCACAGGGCATTGTTCAATCCATCAACCAGGAATAAACAAATAAAGTATGCACATCTGCAAACCTACCAACACATGGACATCAACCCAAACTGGCAGGCTGGTCAAGGAGAGTATTAATCAGAGGAGCAGCCAACTATGTAACTATGAGGGGGCTGCGTCTCAGTTAGAAAAATCTGTTGGCAGAAACAGATCTTTAAGAAGTCCTATTTAGGGTTTGCCACAAGCCATATAGAGGGCTTGGTAAACATGTGGAAGAAGGTGCTGTTGTCAGATGTGACCAAAGTTTAACTTTCTGGTTTACATTGAAAATAAGCAAAATTAGCTTTGCAAATCATCCTGGACGCATCATCCCCACATTGAACATGGTGGTGGCACAGTCATGCTGAGTGCTTTTCATCAGCAGAGACAGGGAAGTTGGTCAAAGTTGATGTGAAAATTGATGGAGTGAAATACAGGGCAATACAGCAAGAAAACCTGTTAGACACTTCACATTTTAGACTGAGGCAAATGTTCAACTTTCAATGGACTCTAAACATGCAGTCAGAGGCACAATGGGATGTTTTAGAACAAAGAATATTTGTGTGTTAGAATGGTCCAATCAAAGTCCAGACATTATGTAACTGAGAATTGTTAGCAAGACTTGAAAATTGCTGTTTACAGACGCTCCACAATTTGGAAAAGAAGGAACAGAGAGAAACCCCAAAGGACTTGGAGCAAATTGTTCCACAAAGCAATACATTTTTCTTTGAAAAAAATTTTAAGAAGCATACATCATTTCCTTTTTCTTTACAATTATTCATATACCTTTTGTTGGGTTCTATACATATTGTGATGAAATGATGTGAAAAATGATCAACAGATATGAATATTTTTGCAAAGCACTTTACACAGGTTGACTATTATTCCAAAAAGCAGCACAGATGAAGAAATGTGTTTAAAAAAACATCTGTCTTGTATTATTTACATTTAAAATTAATGTTCTAAATCTGCGTTGTAACATCAGCAGCATGTTAAAATATTAAATACATTCTGTATTTACCATGTCTACTGTGAGCTGACTGTCAAAGAGATGCACGTAGATATAAGCAATGCTAAACAGACTGGCAGCATCACTGGGAGAAAACACCCTGCAAGAATTTTTGAGTGCAGCAGCAATGCTACAGCATGTTCCACTGCGGTTAGGCTGGGAGATATACCACAAGGTTTCCAGAATCTGAAACACAATAAATGATCATGATCTCCAGCGTGAACCCGTAACGCAATGCATCATCCCCATTGCTCCGCGCTGCATCTCGAGCTGCAGGCCGGGTGCACAACATCCAAAACGCTGGCTCTCTCAGGTTTGGACACCAAAGACTGATGGGATTAAGAGTGTGTGGGCTGATAGGACGCTGCTCTGATGCTATCCTCCAGATATACATCATTATAGAGAGGGGAATCCCACAGGCACTGGGATTAGCCCGCTAGATTTTCACTGCAGGTGATAAGGTGGAAGAGAGGCAGGCAGAGCAACACATCATAATGGGGAGATGGGAGACAAAAGATAGAGGGGAGCCAGAGGGCCCCGCTGCCTGTTGTACGGCATGCAGCAGGAAAAAACAGATTGCTCGAGTGTTACGAACTGTGAACAATAGCTGCAGAGATAGACATACTTGAGATAAGGTAAGGTAAGGTAAGGTATGGTAAGTTTATTTATATAGCGCTTTTCAGAAACGAGACACTCAAAGCGCTGTACATACAATTACAATACAATCATAAAGAAAAGAAACACAGATACAGCCATAGAAAAACAAATCAAATAATACTACAATCCTTCTAAGAAATCTAACAATCTATGAATCCTTCTGAGAAATCTAAAAATCTCTGGCCAACATTACAATGATACAGATAACATTAATAGTCCTTTGGGTTTTACTGGTAAGAGCTGGTTCTAAACCAATCTTTCTAAAGAGATAATTATATCATTAAGTCCTCTATGTAGGGGAAAGCATCTTGTGCTAAGCTTTTACTGGTACTGAAGTTGAACTACGTAATAACAGTCCATTGTAGTCTAATTAAGAAAGCTGGGTCATTGGTGTAAGAGCAGCTAAAGTCCAAATTACTAATAATATTTGGTTTTCACTGGTAATTCTTCTGATAAAACAAAAAAATCAATGAAAAAGTAATGAAATACTAATAACAATTGGCTTTTGCTGGTAGTCCTTCTGAGAAATCTGAAAATCTATGGAAAGTAATGAAATCACACATTTAGGTAAAGTAAGACAGGAGGTAAAAAAAATCATATTTCACACTCTATTCTGAGCAGAATAGAGTCTGAAATAGTACAAAAAACCTCAGCAGGGGTAAGCAACACACACATAGGTAAAGATTTAGCAAGGGTACGGTGGAAACTTGAGTGTGTGAATATATATAAGTCTGAGTGTGTTTGCAAGAATTAGACTGTCAACACTGATAGAAGCGCCATTGTCCTTGAGAAGAGAGGTGGAAGTTTTATCAATCGGCCTCATAGTCCTATCAGCACACAGCTGGTAGGGGAGTGCTGGGGAAGAGTTTCGTGTTTATATAACATCCAGGAGATATTTTGTCGATAGCCAGTTAGCAGAAGTTGCCAAGGCCACATTGGGGAGCCAGATTTAGAAAAACAATAAATGTTGTGGTTCAGGCAGTTGTAAATTTCCAACTACCTTAAGAGTTTTACTGGAATGTCTCAATTGCGAATCCAAATAGCCAAATTTCTGGTACTTTCCGCAGATCTCGAGCGTACAACTTCTCCAAGATTATATCCTGTAACCTCTGAGTCCAACCGCTGCCAGGCTGCGATTCTGTTCAAGAATCGTGTCCAGTTTGCTATTCTGCTCTCTTAACATTTCAGTCTGAGTGTTGATCGCTCTACAGACTCCATCCAACATCGCAGGCAGCTGATAGATAAATGTCAGTGTTGTTCTGACTGGATTTTCAACTGCAGTAAAATGAAGTATGCAGTAGATATGAGAGATAGAGCTCGGAAAACAATAAAAAAAATAAGTGCTGAACACATTTGTCTCTGCAGAAATATTTCTACTGAAAGCATAGAAATAAAATTTACACCTGGTGTCAGTATTATCCCCTTCAATCCATACATACAAATAAATAAACAAATAAATAATTAGTCCACAAATTAAGTTTGTGTAATAGAGTAAATAAAGTTGAACATATAAAACAAATAAGCTACAAAACAGCATGAAAGGCCAAGATCAATAAAACCTGCCAGCATTTAGAAAGTAATCTTGCTCTCTATCAGCGCTAATTAATATCAGATGGTTTGATCCTAAATGATGGCCCATAAAAAGGTTAGTTATGCCCAAGGCATTGCACAAGAACCAAGTCATGATGAGTAACAGCAAAGAGCGCTCTGAAGACCTTCATATCAATATAGTTAAATTATCGTACAACATTACTTTCCCATAAGCCCGTCATGACCAGGTACCACTCACAAGAGTCAAAAGAATAATCAAAAGAGTTGTCCAAGAGCCAAGGACCACTCGAAAAGTGACCTGGTACAGTTTTTTTTCCATTGACATAATAAGTAACCTCAACAGCCATGGCTTCTATGCACATTCACAGCACAAGACTCCACTGCTGAACAAAGAAATCTTTTTAAAAAATTCCCGCAGAACAGTTGGACAAACCAGTGAAATACTGGGAGGGTATAGACTGATCAGATGAGAACGAAACCTATCTCAGTAGACTTCACTGCACACACAATGTTTGGATGTGGGAACCTCATGGTGTGGAACTATATTTCAGCGCATGGTGCTGCCAGACTTCATATAAGGTGAGGACGAATGAAGGAATTGACTGAGGTACTCTGGATGAGAATCTGAAGATGTAACAGGTGTGGACTTCTCAACGACACAGCAATCCCAAATACACAGCCAAGGAAGTTATCACTTGGTTTCAAAGAAAAAAAATAAACCTTCTACAATGGCTGACCTGAATTTAACTGAAAATATGTGGAAAGAACTGTGGATCAAAGTGCATACAAGAGGCAGTCAGAACCAAGATTTGAAGAATAATAGTGTTAATTCACAAAGGTGCATTGCAGTTGTTTTTCCTTACAAGAGATCTCTTGAAGTAGTCAATAGCAAAAGACTTATTGAGAAAATAAAGGTTTCCTCTGTCATCCCACTTCATTACACATAATTTAATGAGTAATTTTGTAAATTCATTTGTATATGTGTTGCTTGGTAACTCAGATTTAGTAAAAATTACATATCATTAATCCCATTCATTCCCGTCCATTACTTATTTTCTCCCCTGAATTTTTTCTTATTTTGTTCATATTCACCATTAGCAATCCAGTCATTCTCTAGAGCTGCAGGTTAGCCCGTGAGAGCTTCAAAGAAACAGCCATGAAGTGCACGCCTTCCAACAGTAGTGCATTATAAATGAAAAGTAAATGACGACTTTATGGCGCAGTGCTGCCAATAAAGCTTTGATCTTCGAGCTTCACTGTAGAGTCTTATGAGCCATACAAACTCAATAAAGAAGAGTAAAATTACTCTCCTTTAGCCACGCAGATACAGATAAACCCAACAGAGTAATCCTCCACGTGTATTTTTGGCAAAGGCACCTCAGCTCTCGCTTACATATCAAACATGTATTCCCTCAACCCCTCCAAATCCCAGCTTAACCCTAACCATTCAAAAAAAAACTAGACGGCTAGTTATCAACATGGCTTTGACATTAGCATGCGCACCCTCCCTCATTTGGGAGATCTTCTTAAGAGCCAGGAATGATAAAAAGCCTTTCCTCTCAGGCACTCTTCCGTTCCTGACTTTGACTCACCCTTCATCTGCCCGGACCTACCTGCCTCTAACTACGAGCTGGAGATGAAACGCTCCCCCCCACCCCCCAACGCCTCCTTTTCCCTACATCTCTTTTTCTATTATCATGCAGCAGTAGCACAGCCCTGCTTTGACATTTTTCTTCTCTTCTGGTGTTCTCCAGTCTCTCAGGCTACACTCGCTGACACTTGGGAAACAACTGCTGTCCTATGCAAAAATAATTTAAAAAAAACCCCAAACCTATTACCTTGCTATTATATGCCAAGTCACCTTTTCTTGAGCTTGTTGTCATCATAATTGCAAGCAATTCCTTGTGGCGCTTTATTTTAATTACAGGATGAATTGCTATTCTGTATTGTTGGAAGTTTTACAAGCCCTGAATGCACCCATTAAAATACATGTTACTTTGAGAACGTGCTAATGTGAGAGTAATTAGTTTGAAATGGAATGTCAAACTGAAGTATTCGAAACCAGAATGAGTGGACTCAAGTATTCAGATGTCGGTCCATCTTTCTCACATAAATTTAGGTCTAAAAGTACATTTCAACAACACAGTCATAAAGCTCTGATAATAAAATTACTTTGGTTTGTGGCTGAAGGGGTTGGGTAAAGCCACATTAAAGAGTGGCTGGAGGCGCTGTGAGTTGCCACAGCTATGGATAAAAAAAAAAAAAAGAGAATAAATCAAAATCAATAGAACACCCAGCGATTATGCTAATGAGCTCATTATGTAGTCACTGTAGGTTAATCGGCATGCAGATGAGAGATCAGTGGCATTTACTTGAACACAGAAAGCTGTGATTTTGCATTACTTGCATTACCTTTAATGCCTGCAACATGGTTAAAGGTGAAAACTTTATTTATAGAATTTACTAACTACAAGAAAATGTGCAATAACCACCGCAGAGAAAGGTACAACAGGGGATTGTACTCTCACTGTTCCTTTTTACTCTGTACACCTCAGTCAGAGTCGGGTCATCTGCAGAAATACTCAGATGACTTTGCAGTCCTTCATCTTGAATGTGAACATAACAAAGGAGATATGGGCCATCTCCATAGATTGGACTTATTTTCAAACCATTCCTGAACCATTTTTGCTTTGTGGCAGGGCACATTATCCTGCTGAAAGAGGCCAGAGCCATCATGGTATACAGGTTCCAGAAGAGCAAGAGCGCCTACCTAGGCAACAATGCTTAGGTAGGTGGTAGATGTAAAAGTAACATCCCCATGAAGAGAAAGATCAAAGGTTTCCCAGCAGAACAATGCTCAATATGTTACACTGCTTGTTCTAACTTTCTTTCCATGTTGGTGCTATGTGTCATCCACAAAAGCAACATACGCGCACCCACCCTTCTTTGTTATGTAAAGAAAACATGAATTTTTAGAACCCACCACCTTCATCCATTGCTCTGTGGTCCAGTTCTGATGCTCAGGTGCCTGTTTTTGGCAGTGGAAGGGGGTCACTAAAGGTTTCTTGATTCGTATGCATCTATGCAGCCCCATACACAAAAAACTGCTATGCACTTTGTATTCTGACATCTTTCTCTCAGAACCAACATTCAGTTCTGAGCTGCAGTAGCTAGACTGTTGGATCGGACAACACCGGCCACCGGTCATAATGTTATACTTGGTCAGTGTACATAGATCATTCTATATCTGTATATCTATCTATTGACAATCCCAGTTTTAAACCACATGAGCTAACATCAAACAGATCAATATGGCTCAGTGGTTCTGATATGCATTTAGGGGGGTTCAGCTAAATGAAAAAAAGCAACATAAAATGCAAAAAACAGAGTCTGCGCTTAGCTATTTCTGGCCAAATAAATATTCAAGGTCGGACCTGCGACTGCTGTTGTCTGGAAAAAAAAGAAAGGTCTTTGGGATTAGTGGCTCTGTGCTGGAAAGGAGAACTGGTCCAGGAGCCTCATCACACTGACAGCAGATTAGTGCTCTGCAGTGCCAGAGCAGACGGTGCAAGATTAACTTTGATGTGCGATTCCACACGGAGCAGCCGCTGGATATCAGCTTCCTCAACCAAATGGCCCCTTAACTCAGAGTTTGCAGTGTGTGCATTCAGGGTGTGCAGTATCTAGAAATCAGCCTTTTTTAGCAGCAGGTTACAGCCTGACCAGATTTACAGCACACAGTCTCTGGAATATTTTACCTTCCATAAAAAAAAATTTACAAGGTTTTAAAACATGCCACTATTTTTCTTATGGCTGTTAGTCATTTAGGCCTCAGTTTAATTATTGTTCTCATTCCACTGGGTTTATGGATGAAGAGAAATTTCCTCATGAAGCGAAGCACTTCCTTATAAGTAACTCATAAAGATGGTTACACAATGCCTGCAGTGGATCTTGAGGAGCTTTTATAAAGTACAACTCCAGATTATGTCACCGTGTTGTCATCTGGGTTATCTACGCTCAGGCTCTGAGACTTCACACTTTTCCGATAAAGCCTGGGAATAAGAGTTTGAAAGCAGCATGAATTTTCCAGTCAGTGAGGGATTAAGGAAAGAGGCTTTCAAGTTTTTTATTATTTATTTTTTCTAGACTTGTAAATCAGAAAAAAAAATTTATCATTTCTTTTTCTTCCCCCCAACCTGGGAAAAAAGAATGATCAAACACTTAGCGCAATCACCCCTTGATTTATCAATTGTTCAAACACTTAAACCTAAATGTCAGAAAATAATTGAAAATGCCCATCACCATTTAGCAGTTCTGAAGATGATGTCTTGACCTTCACAGCTATACGATACCTCAATTTCCCGCTGCAGAAGACAGAAAGTCTACAGTTTTATACATCAACTGTAAAAATGAAGGACATAAAACAGTGGACAGTTCGTGAAAATGTCGAGCTATTTTTTTTTTACATGACATCTATTATATTCCAGAAACAGTCGCGCAGTATTTTGATGAAACTGTATTCAAAAGAGAAAAGTCTAGTGAGAGTCTGAGATGTTTCTCTCATTTGGTGTAGTTATTTGGAGCACAGGACTTTACATTGTTGTTTTTTACTCCTGTTTCCACCTGTTTTCTGGTTTGGTCTAAGATACTAAATTATCCAATCATGTTTGGCTATAATACGGTATTAATTTAATAATAAGGTATACCCGGGTCTCCTATAATAGCAACAGTGCTGCTTTGAATATCGTCATTAAAAACTGCAGCAAATGTGAAGTGTGTAGACTTTTACAGTTAAAAACTGATATTTTTCTTTTAATACAAACGTATTAAAACACACATAACTATTTTTCTCAGTGTCTTAAATCTTTTGTTTTAGGTCAGTTAGGATTCCCACAGATTTTATTTTTTACTTTTTTCTGTTTCAGTAGTTTACATACACTAAAATTACTTTTAAACAGACCAGATGATGGTGTCATGATATTGTAACCTGCTTAATTCTTAACATTTGAGTGTGCTGGAGGTGAAATCAGCCAAGAAATCGGGACGATAACTGTGGACCTCCTGTAACTCAGAGATTAATATACGTCTGTGCAAAATGTGCCTATCAACTCCAGAACAAAAGCAAAAGACCTCAAGAAGACGCTGACCCAAGCTGGTAAGAGAGTGTCATTATCCACTTGGAAACTAGTTCTGTTCTGACATGGGCTCAAAGACCACTCAGAGAGAAGGAAGCCATTACTCCAAAGCAGCATAAAGAGCCAATGCACTCATGGACAAAGTCCTTAATTCTTGGAGTGATGTTCTCTTGCCTGATGAAGATAAAACTGATGTTGGGTTTTTACATGATTCTGTTGTGTCACTGGAACATTGGGATTTGTTTTGTAGTTACAGTGCCTTGCGAAGGTATTCGGCCCCCTTGAACTGGTCAACCTCTTGCCACATTTCAGGCTTCAAACATAAAGATATAAAATTCTAATTTTTTGTGAAGAATCAACAAGTGGGACACAATCGTGAAGTGGAATGAAATGTATTGGATGTGTCAAACTATTTTAACAAATAAAAAACTTAAAAGTGGGGTGTGCAATATTATTCGGCCCCCTTGCGTTAATACTTTGTAGCGCAACCCTTTCCTGCAATTACAGCTGCAAGTCGCTTGGGGTATGTTTCTATCAGTTTTGCACATCGAGAGACTGAAATTCTTGCCCATTCTTCCTTGCAAAACAGCTCGAGCTCAGTGAGGTTGGATGGAGAGCGTTTGTGAACAGCAGTCTTCAGCTCTTTCCACAGATTCTCGATTGGATTCAGGTCTGGACTTTGACTTGGCCATTCCAACACTTGGATACGTTTATTTGTGAACCATTCCATTGTAGATTTGGCTTTATGTTTTGGATCATTGTCTTATTGGAAGATAAATCTCCATCCCAGTCTCAGGTCTCTTGCAGACTCCAACAGGTTTTCTTCCAGAATGGTCCTGTATTTGGACCCATACATCTTTCCATCAATTTTGACCATCTTCCCTGTCCCTGCTGACAAAAAGCAGACCCAAACCATGATGCTGCCACCACCATGTTTGACATTGTAGATGGTGTGTTCAAGGTGATGAGCTGTGTTGCTTTAACACCAAACATATCGTTTTGCAGTGTGGCCAAACAGTTCAATTTTGGTTTCATCTGACCAGAGCACCTTCTTCTACATGTCCCAGGTGGCTTGTGGCAAACTTTAAACGAGACTTTTTATGGATATCTTTGAGAAATGGCTTTCTTCTTGCCACTCTTCCATAAAGGCCAGATTTGTGCAGTGTACGACTGATTGTTGTCCTATGGACAGACTCTCCCACCTCAGCTGTAGATCTCTGCAGTTCATCCAGAGTGATCATGGGCCTCTTGGCTGCATCTCTGATCAGTCTTCTCCTTGTTCGAGATGAAAGTTTAGAGGGACGGCCGGGTCTTGGTAGATTTGCAGTGGTCTGATACTCCTTCCATTTCAATATGATTGCTTGCACAGTGCTCCTTGGGATGTTTAAAGCTTGGGAAATCTTTTTGTATCCAAATCCGGCTTTAAACTTCTACACAACAGTATCTCGGACCTGCCTGGTGTGTTCCTTGGTCTTCATGATGCTCTCTGCGCTTTGAACAGAACCCTGAGACTATCACAGAGCAGGTGCATTTATACGGAGACTTAATTACACACAGGTGGATTCTATTTATCATCATCAGTCATTTGGGACAACATTGGATCATTCAGAGATTCTCACTGAACTTCTGGAGTGAGTTTGCTGCACTGAAAGTAAAGAGGCCGAATAATATTGCACGACCCACTTTTCAGTTTTTTATATGTTAAAAAAGTTTGACACATCCAATAAATCTTATTTTATATCTTTATGTTTGAAGCCTGAAATGTGACAAAAGGTTGAATAGTTCAAGGGGGCCGAATACTTTCGCAAGGCACTGTATCTATCATTAGATGTGTTGCATCTTACATCTAAGGAAATGATATTAGGAATCTTTGAAAGCACTGGAATCCCCTGTATTACCTGGAGTAATTATGCATCATCACAAGGCTGTAGGCAGATGGTAATACCATAATATCTTAGTATATTTTCTTACAAAGGCCTAACAGTATGGTATTTAAAAAATGCATAGAGCCAAGCCCTACCATTTAAAGGTTAGGTATCACCACACATAAACACCCAACCCAAAGGGTCCTAATACAATGACTCCCACATCCATCCCTGCACAGAAACACTATTTACTGATTAATATTTAATTAGCATTTTCAACATAAGTCCACCTTTTATTATTCAGGATTGTGTTGTGTTAGAATTTTGTTGGTTTTCCTCATTTTTTGTTAATATATTCATTTTTGTTCTATGGTAACTGAATCAATTTGAGGTGGTTTTTAAGCTTTTTCTTTGTATGGAAAGGTTTTCTCTTGAGTAAAGTGATCTTACAGGTCATGCCGTGGAAAGTGTTAGGTAAATTCACTGAATGTTTTCAGAAGGAAATTCAGTTATTCTTTTCTTTAACTCTTTGAGAACAAAAAAAAAAAAAAAAAACAGGATCTTCCTTGTGTTCTTAAAATTCAAAGCAGTGTTAGTTTTATACACCATTTCAAACTGGGACTCATACTGATAAAGCTGAGGAAAGGTCATCGTGATTCATAAAGAGACAAGAGCACATTTTCACTTCAGCGGCCTGAAATGACCAACGTGGGTAATGATGTGATATTTTCACTGCATTTACCCAGACAGGGAGAAGCCAGAGGCCAAAAAAAAATAATCTTGAGAAGTTTTTGTGACCCAACTTTGCAACAGTTTCATCAAAGCAGAGACCTATCAGAACAAAGTCTAATAGCCCATTCAGCTTTTCCTAGCAATGTGTTGTTTTTTTTTTTCTTCCTCATGATTCTTTTTCCTTTACCCCCTTGATTTCCAATCACAAAGGGAAATCTGCCAGTGCTCGAATAAAAGAAGTAATCCTGAATGGTGTTTCAGACCCAAAGAAGATGCACAATGTAGATGTTATGCAAGAGCAAAGACTGTTCATAATTGTTGCTTTTACCAACTATTGCAAATTTCTGGTGAGTTTAAACACCCAAATTATTCGTCTTTCCTGAACTCAGCAATTTTCTCTTTGTTGCAAGGTTTTGTTTTTGTTTTTTTCCATCTGCACATAAATCTTATTAATAAAGAAGAGGAAAATAGCTCCACACTCAAAATAAACTCCCAACTTCTTTAAATTATATACTAAAGGTCAGTTTGAGACTAAACTGACCTTTA
Source organism: Girardinichthys multiradiatus (assembly GCF_021462225.1). NCBI lineage: Eukaryota > Metazoa > Chordata > Actinopteri > Cyprinodontiformes > Goodeidae > Girardinichthys > Girardinichthys multiradiatus. The sequence continues at coordinate 21,074,906 of NC_061795.1, read as the reverse complement.
TGGCCTGCTATGTGTGAAAGACAGCTACACACACTCTGAACACACCAACCCCACTGTAAAACGTGGTGGTGGTAGCATCCTGCTATGGGGGTGTTTTTTTTTTTAACAGGGACATGGAAGTTGATTTAAGGCTGCAAAAAACTTGAGACAGGGCAGATGGTGATGACCTTCTGGCGACCAGACCACTTCTCACTTCTCACTTCTCTGCATTTCATTACGGTAGCTTCATAGCATAATTGACAAAGTCATATTTTGGCTTACTGTTACAAAAACAATAAAAAACATAATGTGCTTGCTGAAAAATGTGTTTTATTGTTTTCCAAAAAATTTCAACTATGAACACTGTGCAATTATGCTCTGATGGTAACTATTTGTAAAAAAAAATCTGTATATCATACTTTGCTTTTTTTTATCTATCACATAAATTAAAATAAATGACAATGATTTTTGTGAAGGTAATGTGACAAAATATGAGAAACAGGGGGTATTAATACATTTGCAAAGCACTGAATACTAAGAAGCAAAAATGTCATTGCACCAACAGTTGCCCTTGTTTGAACTGCACATAAGGTTTGTGTAGCAAACATCAAACATTAAACCTATAAACATCATATCTTACATATTAGAACCTCACAGTACAAGTGAGATTATGTTTACTTGGAATGAGACATAAGGAGCAGCAACATGTAAAAAGGCACTCAGCACTCTCTCAGCGAGCGTGGACAGCAGTGACAGAGGCAACAGAAGCGATCCCAGATGACAGCGAGGATTGGGAGCCAGTGAGAATCTGAGGAGGTAATAGGAGAGAGTTGTATTTCCTTTAACAGCTGTTGAATGGCCCCCAGGGGCAGAGCTGCAGCCACGTCCAGCCTACCTGCAACACGTCACTTCTTGTGTTTGGAGACAGGGTTATTTTCCCACTCTTGCTCCACAAGGCTTCCACTGACAAACAATGAGAAAAGTGACATGAAAAATAATAACTTAAGGCCAGAACAACAACAACAAAGCAACCTAAAGGTCATTTTCCCGATGAAAATTGGTCTTACATGAACACAATCTATCAGCCATTAGAGGTATTATTACTGTCCGCTTTCATGGCAGAAGAAGCGGAAGCCTGAATTAAACTGACCTAGGGTCAATGTACATAATGACACAATTGCCATTATTTATAACTCCCATATCTTTGTCACTGTGGAGGACAAGCTTCCCAATGAATACCAATGTTAAAAGTTTAAGGACAGGCACCTTTTAGGGCCCCATACCTACCCCCATAACCACTAGATGCACGTTTGAATGCACCATCAACAATCTTGACTGAATGAAGGTTATTCATTTTAATCACACGGCAGTGTAGCCTTCCTTCCACTATCCCACGGGGTTGCTATATTTAAGCACTTTTCATTTCTTCTCCTTTTTTGTTTTGGTCCTGGCTGATGGTAAGGCAATTGCTTTGTGGGATGTCTGCCCTTGAAGATTCAGACAACAGAAGGAAATATTTATACATACAGGTCCTTCTCAAAATATTAGCATATTGTGATAAAGTTCATTATTTTCCATAATGTCATGATGAAAATTTAACATTCATATATTTTAGATTCATTGCACACTAACTGAAATATTTCAGTTATATATGAATATTAAATTTTCATCATGACATTATGGAAAATAATGAACTTTATCACAATATGCTAATATTTTGAGAAGGACCTGTAATGTAGATGCGGAGTGAGTGGAATCTATTAAATTTGGTGCCATATTTTTCAGAGAACACAACATTAAGAAACGACAATTTTTTTGCTATTTAGTTAAGTTTCCTTTTATTTTTTTCATGTACTCTCAAATTTGCTGTGTGTCCTTAGGGAAGAACAAGGAGTTGGAACATTTGTCTCCCATCTTTTCAATTTCTAATTGGACTTCTCCATCTGTTGAGGTCCATAAATTGTCTTGTGGGGATGATAGAGCTAAATATCCAATCAAACACACAAGTACATCAGGGACATCCGTACTGGAGTTGTACCAGAATAGTCTCTGCATGTGTCTGTTTGTTTGGATTTGGTTTATTCTGGTGCTGCTGGGACTGTTTGCACTGTAATATTATGATGATCTGTTCTCAGGAGTTACATGTAGATTTAACACAAATTGTTATTTTACCTACAAGTAGCGATCAAAATGTTGTTGTTTCCAAGGAGTTATACACTCACCAGCTACTTTATTCGGCATACCTATTCAATTGCTTAACACTAATGACAAATCAGCCAATCAAGTGGCAGAAACTCAATGCATTAAGCATGGTTTGGCGAAGACAGATAGCTGATGTTCAAACAGAACATCACAATGAGGAAAAAAGGGATTTAGGAGACTTTGAACGTGACTCGGCAGTTGGTGGCTGGTCTGACTGTTCCAAAAACTGCTGATTTGTTGAGATTTTCTCTTGCAACCATCTTTCAGGGCTACAGAGAATGTTTTCATAAAGAGAAAATGTCCAGCATGAGGAAGTGAGGACAAAAATGCTTTGTTGCTATGAGAGGTCAAAGGAGAATGAGCTGAATGGACTGAGATGAAAGAAAGGCAACAGCAGCTTAAATAGCCAGTCGTTAAAACTGACTTATGCAGAATACCTTCTCCAAACCCACAACACATTGAATTTTGTCTGAGGCTGCAAAATTTTAATTGTACAGTGGTAGTATTGTAAGTGGGTGGGCATAATATTTATTGGCACACTTCGGGCCCCTTAGTACCAATTGAGAATCATGTAAATACCACATTATTGAGTATAGTATTGTTGTTGACCATGTCCATCCCTTAATGACCGCATTGTACACATCTTCTGATAGCTACTTCCAGAAGGACAATGGACCACATAACTAAGCTCAGATCATTTCAAACTGGTTTGTTAAATATGACAGTAAGTTCTCTGAATTCCAGTGAACTCTACAGACACCAGATCCCAATCCAGTAGAGCATCTTTAGGATGTGGTTGAGTTGGAGTTTCACAGATGACAAATACCCAGGAGCTCTTTGATTCTATCATGTCAGTGGACCAACCTATCTGATTAATGTGTCAGACACATTGTTGAATCTGTGCAATGCAGGATTAAGGCAGTTCTGAAGGCAAAAGAATGGGTGTTTTATTGGTATATTAAGATTGGAACAAAAGAAAACCACAAACCACTCTAACCTACCATTATTTTGATGCTAGTCATTTTGCCCCATTGCAATTTTGTACCTTTTTAGTTTTGTTTATTTTGTACTCTATGTTTTAGGTTTCCACTTGAAGCACTGCAGATACTTCAATTCAATCCCGTATTGAGGTACCCCTCCAATAAATAATGACTCCAATAAATAATATGAACCTCTTTAACCCAACCCCCAGTACTGGGTGCAGAATTTAACGTTTGTTTTCTTCCACTTTCTTTACTGCAAGTTCCATTAGTTAAACATAAACATATGAGGTGTCCACAGAAATAGTAGAATCTTGGCTAAAAGCTGACATGAACCATTCTTACAAACACCAAAAACAGTTAAAACTGAAGGCAGTTAAATCAGAAAATAAACTCCAAATCATTACCTAACTGCAAAATCCAGTCTCAGCTGTTCACCACACAGCTTCTACACACACAACCAGCATGTCTTCTGTAAGCAGAGAGCTCACAGATTCCAAAAAATAGGGTTGTAGCAATCCACCCAGGTTTTAGTCAACCAGCAGCAAAGGAAGGCCAAATTTATCACTTCCATTTGAAAAACATAATTATTAACAGAATGTTTAGATAGAGTATGTCAATTCTGGGAAACATCCAGTTAGATTTGCGCATATTATTTTGAGCTCAAACTTCACAAAACCTCATTGGGCTTAAGAGGTTAACAAGCAATGAATTTACACCAGGGGGGTTACTTTGGTTTGTTCAGAGTCAGCTGGCTCAAAAGGGGTCAGAACTAGAGTCAATGGAAAGAGGGTATAAAACAGTCTTCTGAAAGATAGATTTGAGCATTTTTCTTATTATATCTCACAGTCATTCATCAAAACAATCTAACTACTGTTGGGACCACACAGCCATGGGTGTTCAACACTAAAACTCCGGTACATACTTTCCTGGAACCTTTCAAAATAAAGTGCATTAACCTTCTTCCAGCACAGCCAGGAAATGGGGTAACTGCAGACTTCCTGTGGCGCCAATACCCAAATAAAAGCCCCACCTTTCCACAAGTCTTTCTCTTCCACACCGATGACCATCGGGTCAGGAGGGAACACAGCTGAATGTTTTTTGCTGGCAAAAGGACATAAATTCAACTGGATCCAAGAACCGATCATTTGCAAAAGTTAAGTAGAATGAAATACTGTCTGTGTATCCGGTATTTTCATTCATGAACGGAGAAATTAAGGTGTAAGAGTTGCTTACATTTTCTCTTCGAGGCCCAACAGAAGCAAACGGTGTTCCGAGAGAAGCTGTTTCGACAAGCCGAGTCTGGAGGAAAGACGACGGCCGCAACCGTGTTTACGGTAACGAACAGCTGGTCACCTTCTGATCGGGAGAAACTGAGGAAGTTAGCGGGAAGCTAACTCTTTGTTCACGACGGATATCTTCTTCAAACTTCGCCTTGGGACGACATTCCCTCAACAGCTTCAGAGGTTGGGGTTTGGGCAGATTAACAGATTGGTTTAGGATGAAATGATCTAAACGTTTTCATGTTATGAAGTTTGTTTTGTGGAACTCGGCTATCTTGGTGCTAGCATGCTACCTGTAGCACCGAGGCCGGTTCAGGTTCTTTGTATGTGTTAAAGCTAAGATAAACTTTATTTAAAGGGTGGTTTTAACCAGAACATTGCTCATAACGCGCCGTCAGCGCTTATGCATTTTAACCCTGGTATTTTAAAGGTATGTGTTGATTCTGGCGCTAAGCTATCTCTAGCTTAGCACTTTAGCTAGCTTCTTTGTTAGCCCAACGGCCAGCCGGTAAGAACACGTGTGCTAGCATTAAGGCTAGTCAACAGAAAGGTTGTTAGTTTTCAAGCTAGTGAATAATAGTCCCCGAACATCATTTACTAAAGTTGATAACTAAGTAAACACCATTAAGCCCCATTTCTCCAGAAAGATTTGGCTCTTTTCCAAAATACTCAATAATATTTCTTCAAATATTATTTTAATAAATGAAGGCAGCTAATTAGACACCGTTGAGAATTAGTCATCCAGGAGGTTGGTTTTATTCACCAGATCATTATTTAAAACATTATTTTATTAAAATAATATTTAATCTGATCTTGCATTGTGAAGGGTTGTCTAAAGGTTGCTGATTATTTTCTAAGTTAGTTCCAAAACTAACTTAACTTCACTTCCAGATTCTTCAAGATAATCCTTGGTTCTCAAACATAAACATTGCATGGTAATGTTGCATCACTCTTTTTGGTCATGATTTCTAATCATCTTTAATCAACTTGTTTATATTGTACATAGTCCATTAGTTGTCATTATTCTTTAATTCTGCTTGGTAGTTTAGTTGGATTGTTTTAGCATAGTAAAGAGTTTGTTGATGGAAATATGTTGGACTTTGAGTTGACTTATTTTTGTTAATAAATTCTTGTATTTTAAGAAATTGTGTGAATTCATTCCATATGTGTGCAGAGTTTATGCTGTTCAATAATGCCTGAGCTCGTCTCACACCTTTCTATTCTGTCCTAATACCATCGCCTTAATGGGGCTGGTATTCACAGGACAATCCTTAACAGACTGGAATATTATTTGGTAAAATATTAATATTAAATAATATTCTCAGATTCATATTTACAACACTACAAAGAAAAATAAACAGATACAGTATGCACAAACATAGGTGGGAACTAAAGGTAGGGATGACATGGAAACAGATGAACTGGTTAAAGGTCAAACTGATCTGGAGCTCTTATCTCTTATGAATTAGGGCCTAGGTACCAGGACAAGCTCAGCATAGTCACATAAGAATCCATTCCCTATTGGCTAATCATTTATAAATGTCTACCTCAGGATCTGATCCTATCTTAAGTATCCATACCTTTCAGTAAACATTAAGACTTTAGAGCCATCACTTTCCTAATCAGTGTGCAGAAAGGTTTTCTTTAGCCATGTTTCTGGATGATGGAGACAAAGAAATCTGATTGCAACACTATCAGGGCTTGTTTACAAAAATGCCTCCAAAAACACAGTGTGCATTTATGTTTCAAGCATAGAGTTTTGGTTCTCTTGTTTAAATCTCTCATCTACACTGTAATGAAATCAATGGACATTGATCCATGCAATCTGAATCTGCCATGGTTATTACCAACCGCTCATTGGGAGACAGGTAGACAAGAATACATTTGAGGAAAACTCGATACAATTTCTCTCTGGAACTAAAAAAAAGGCTCTGACGTCACAACAATATCAGTACTCAAAAAGAGAAGCTTAAGATGAGAACACATGTGCAGCTAAGTTAATGTAGCAGGCGTGTGGGAATCAGTTCCATTAAACAAAGCACCTTCGGCCCACCATGATATTTATGTGATCAAGACATAATTTAGCTCCATATTTAGCCCAGTACCCATCACGTAGGCTGCGTAATTACCTTTAATCTCCATTCATGACAAATTAATTGCTAGCTAGCTAGCTTCTGCACAGCTGCACTACTTAGGAATAGCTCTGGCTCAGTGCTAGAGTGGTCGTCATGCAGTCGGACGATTCTTTGCTTGAATGGGTCGATAAAAGATGCTGTAAAGCAGTTTGTGGAACCATGATAAAGGTTAAAAAGAGTTAAATAAAATACAATGTGAGATATATACTATTGTTATTTATTTGGGTGGTGAAGCTGAAAAATCTGAGTTTTTGTTCTTTGCAAGACTCTGAGTAGGATTTAAGTTTTCCAAAGTTGAATTTAGAGCATTCTTTAGACAAATATCTTAACTGGATTTTTTTCCAGAGTAAATTAAGCACTGTTATATACAATATAAGCAGCATGCATTGTCTGCATGGGGTTATGACAGTCGTTTAAGGTTGGGTCATAGGTTTGATGATTATTCCTTTTACCTTTTTCAAATTTTGTCACATTGCATTCACAAACTTTAACGTATTTATTGAAAAAGCCAACACAAGTTAGCACATGAAGGTAAAGTGGAAGGAAAATAAAACATTTTATAAATAACAATCTGAAAAGTGTGGCATGCATATAACTTCAGCTGCTTTTAATCTGATACCCCTGAATAAAATCCAGTCCAAACCCTTGCCCTTATAGGTCACTTTATTAGTATAATAAAGTCCACCTGTGTGTAATTTAATATCAGTTCAAATACAAATGTTTTTGAAGGTCTCAGAGGTTTGGTAAAGAACATTAGTAAACAAAAATCACCGAGACCAAGGAACACATCAGAGAGGCACATAGTTGTAAAGTAGCTTAAAGTATGATTAGATTATGGAACTATATTCCAAGTTTTGAAAATATAATGGAGCACTTATCAATCCATCATCCAAAAGTGGACAGTCTATGGCACAACTGAAACCTAAGAAGATATGGCCATCCATCTAAACTGACAGGGCAAGCAAGGAGAGCCTTAATCAGAGAAGCAGCCTAGAGGTAGGTGGGAACTCTGGAAGTGTTGCAGAGACCCACAGCTGAGGTGGGAGAATTTGTTGACAGAACAACTGTAAGTGTTTCTCTCTACAAATCTGGCCTGTATGGACAAGCAGCAAGAAAGAAGAACGCCATTGTTGAAAGAGAGCCAGAAGAAGTCCTGTTTGTAGTTTGCCACAGGTCATGTGGGTGACATAGCAAACATGTGGAAGAAGGTGCTCTGGTCAGATGAGATTAAATTTGACCTTTCGGTCCAACCTTGGTAGAAAACTAACAAAGCACATCACCCTGAACTCAACAATCTCATACTGAAATCTGGTGGTGGCATTATCATGGTGCAGGGATGTTTTTTCTTCAACACAGGACAATTCTGGAGGAAACCTTTTAGAAATGGCAAATGACTTGAGATTATGGCAAAGGTTCACCCTCCAGCAGGACAATAATCCTAAACACACAGCCAGAGTTACGACTAAAAGGGAGAACAAGAGCACTAATTTGCAAAAATGGCCAGACCTAAATCTATTTCAGAATATTTGGCAGGACTTAAAATTGTTGTTTAGAAAATCTCTCTATCCAGTGACTTGCAGTCAATGCAGGAAAAGGCTGTTCTACAAAGTATTGACTCATACTCTTATTTGTGTTGGTCTATCACAAAAAATGCTAATAAAAGAGGTGTATGTTATTGGTAGTAATGTAGAAGCATTTGTGATACTTTTGCAAGGCTCTGTAATTTATGGCGACAGGCTAGTGGAAAGCAGTGGGAAAAAAGTCAGTGTAATGTCTTCTGACATTGTAGATACAGGACTCTGTGGGTGCATGTGTGTGTTTCCACCTGTGCAATGTCTAATTAGAAGTCCAGCCGCAGCAGTGTACAGGCTTGAGATAAGCAGACATACAGGATGGTGTGAGATGTGATTTGAAGCTGGTAGAATTGGCTGCTTGTGGATTTAATCCATCATCGCAGCAGATCTGTCGTTAGACAATGGTATGCTTTAATAAGAATCATTTCACAGGGTGACAGCAACAAAGGGTGCCTGAAACACAGTGTTGCTAGTATTGACTGGACGTCAAATGTTTATCTAAAATATGTTTCTTCTTTGTGGTCTCCAAAGATAATTGGTGAACAAAAAAAAAAGCCAAACTTTTTAGATTCTCTTCAAATTCTCACTCCTCGCTGTTAATGATATGGGAAACTGTGTTCCTCAGGCTTGTCACTCTTCACATCCCATTGACTAGGAGTTGAATACTCCAGAGCGAGCAGTGGGACGTATGACACAGTATTTGTGGTGATGATTACAGCCCATTAACTTTGATGGATGCCGTTTCGTGGGGAAGACGATGGGAGTTGGAACAACGGCTGCGTAGCTTGTTTTCTGTCACCAACATTTGTATACAGAATTATTGAGAAATTTACTTTAATAAATTCCACGCAAGATTGATTTTTTGTAATGCTCCACCAGCCTTGATACTTTAAGGTAATTGAATGTCACATTAGAACTTGGGCAGACATTTCTTTAAACACCCACAGATGATCCTGTGGCCCCGTCCCAGAAGACAGAAAGGACCACTGTTTCTAATATGGCGACATGGCAATTAGTAGATGCATCAGGGATGTCTATTGTGAGTGTTTCCATTGATTTAAAAGTGAGTCTGCAAGTGAAAGTAAATGGGACCAGCCTTGAACTGAAACTTGTCTGGACAACGTTTTATCTGCCTAACTCACTTGTGTTTCTTGCCTGTTAGTGGAAGTCAAAACGAGGCGAATTCAATTTTTTATTGACCACCGTGTAAAGATGAGGCAAACTCTTAAGCTTCTTAACTGAGATTACACACAATTGGCTGAGAGAGTAAAGTACCAAAACTGTTTACGGTTTTCCCGCTAATACCTTGGAAAGAAAAAAAAACAAAAAATCCGCTTGTGGAAATGTAAGTCTTAAGCACTTGAGTTACCCTTGTGTAGGACACCTGCAATGAGCCACACCATAAGGAAATCAACAAGATGTGAGCTGAAGCTGCACCAAAATAACATGAAGGCAAATACATACATCTTTAGTGTCAACGATCTATTCCATTTGAAATAATGTTAAATAAGATTTCAATACAGAATGCTAAGGAGAAGAGTACCTCGACTTTTATTTCTTTTTACTTTCAACTTTGAAACCTTACCTAGACCTGCCTTGTTTGTCGTGCACCCTATCTACCCCAGGAAATGTACTAGGATTGACTTAAAAACTTAAACTTCATCAGAACAAAAACTAAATTGGCATTTCCACTACAGGAACCTTTTCCCGGAACCAGGGTACTTCATTGGTACTTTTATCCCCACTTGCTTCCCCTGTAGGAACCTGAGTCATATCAGATTAACAGAGCATATATCGACCCCAGAAAACATCCCTGGTGGGGAGGTAGTACTATTTTAAGTGCCCTCAACCAAGGGTACTGTTGTGTGGTAGGTGCTTACTAAACATTTCTTATTGGTTGAGTATTCCCAGGATTTTCTTTCAGTCAACTCCCCGTTTAACTCCTCTCAATTTAATATTTTCTGTTAAATTTAAATTGAGTGACAGAAGTAATATTGTATTGTAATGTATTTTTGTTTGCAAATACAACATGTTACCCTGTTACATATGTTCAATATAAAATAAATTTACGATGTTTACATTCAAATGTAACAGTAGTTAAGTTGTACAATTCCACTATACTTGAATAAAAGCAGTAAATCCTAAAAGAAATATAACCTAAATGAACCATCAGAAGCAAGGACTTTCACGTTCATTTGTTTATAAAGACTGTGACTAATGCTCTAATCAGCCCCAGTTTTTTGGGTCAGTCAGTCAGTCATTTTCTTCCGCTTATTCCATAGTGGGGGAGCTGTTGCCCTGCGATGGACTGGCGACCTTCAATGTCTTCATCTTGCAGGAACTGCTGACACACTCCAGCCACATGAGGTCTATCATTGTCCTGCATCAGGAGGAACCCAGGGGCAACCGCACCAGCATATGGTCTCACAAGGGGTCTGAGGATCTCATCTCGGTACCTAATGGCAGTCAGGCTACCTCTGGTGAGCACATGGAAGGCCATGCGGCCCTCCAAAGAAATGCCACACCACACCAATACTGACCCACTGCCAAACCAGTCATGCTGAAGGATGTTGCAGGCAGCAGATCACTCTCCTTGGTGTCTCCAGACTCTGTCACGTCTGTCACATGTGCTCAGTGTGAACCTGCTTTCATTTGTGAAGAGCACAGGGCGCCAGTGGCGAATTTGCCAATCCTGGTGTTCTCTGGCAAATGCCAAGCGTCCTGCACAGTGTTGGGCTGTGAGCACAACCCCCATTTGTGGATGTCAGGCCCTCATACCATCCTCATGGAGTCGGTTTCTAACCGTTTGTGCAGACGCATGCACATTTGTGGCCTGCTGGAGGTCATTTTGCAGGGCTCTGTCAGTGCTCCTCCTGTTCCTCCTTGCACAAAGGCGGAGGTAGCGGTCCTGCTGCTGGGTTGTTGCACTCCTACGGCCTCCTCCACGTCTCCTGGTGTACTGGCCTGTCTGCTGGTAGCGCCTCCAGGCTCTGGACACTACGCTGAGACACAGCAAACCTTCCTGCCACAGCTCGCATTGATGTGCCATCCTGGATGAGCTGCACTACCTGAGCCACTTGTGTGGGTTGTAGAGTCCGTCTCATGCTACCACGAGTGTGAAAGCACCACCAACATTCAAAAGCGATCAAAACATCAGCCAGAAAGCATAGGTACTGAGAAGTGGTCTGTGGTCCCCACCTGCAGAACCACTCCTTTATTGAATGTGTCTTGCTAATTGCCAAAGATTTCCCCCTGTTGTCTATTCCATTTGCACAACAGAATGTGAAATTGATTGTCAATCAGTGTTGCTTCCTAAGTGGACAGTTTGATTTCACAGAAGTTTGATTTACTTGGAGTTATATTGTGTTGTTTAAGTGTTCCCTTTATTTTTTTGAGCAGTGTATAATCAGCATCTCCATCCGGCTTGTCAGCAGTTATAAGCAGGAAGTGTTTTAAAATTCCCCAATAAAAGGCGATTCTCACCTTGGACTTGATAAAACACAGCAGACTAACATCAGCAAATGACAAGGCTCCCCATATCATCATTGACTGTGGACATTTCACCTTAGATCTTAAAAAACTTGGATTCTGTGCCTTCTCACTCTTCCTCCAGACTCAGAGACCAAATAAAACACAATACTTACTTTAATCTGAAAAGAGGACTGGACCACTGAGAAATAATCCAATATTTCTTTCTACTTAGCGCAGGTAAGATGCTTCTATCATTGTCTCTGGTTCAGGAGTAGCTCAAACAAGAAATATGACATTTGTAGCCCAAGTCCTAGATATGTCTGTTTGCTGGCTTTTCAAGCACTGATACCCTTTCCACTCAACTTTCCATTAATATGCTTGGATACAGCACTCTGTGAAAAACCAGCTTCTTTATCACTGAGCTTTTGTGGCTTACTCTCCAGAGGGTCAGCTGCGGGACAACTGTCATGTCAGCAGTCTTCCCCACAACTGTGTAGGCCATAACATAGCCATAGTATAACATTTCTGTATTATTAAAATTTTCAGAGAAAAATTATTTTATGTTTTTATTAGCTGTATGCCATAATCATCAAATTAAATGAACAGTTGAACTATATTTTGCTGTGCCTATTTAATCTATATTGGATGAGCTTCATTTTTGTATTGAATCACTGAAATAAATAAACTTTTTTGGAATGTATTGGTCCTATTATCTAAACAAACATTCTGCATTTGCTTAAAGATGACATAAAATAATGCCTCTATATAAGATTAATCAGTCTATAAGAACTGCCAGACTCCTTATAATGCATCAATACACAAGGAATCAGTTTGAGGTGAAAGAGAGAGATATAGCCCAGAGAAGATGTCCTGTTTAGTCTCTGTTTGACCAAATGGCCTACATTAGGTGATATATTTTGCTATTTATAGAAGCTGGGGCAGGCAGGAAACAGCTGCCATGTATCAGGGTGACAGGCTGACATCCCTCATCTCAGCAGGACCTCCCTGCCAGGCAGACATGAGGAAGCTCTTTATACCTAAACTGAAATGGGACACGGGCTCTTATCACTCACACCACATACAGAAAACTAATGATATATGGAGCCTGTGGCAAAGACTCAACAATAAAACTGGGTTAACAGGGGCTTGTATGGGCGGCTCAATTCAGAGTCCAAACCTTTTCAGTTCTGGAAGCCTGTCTATTTTCTACACAAAATATTCCTTATACAAAAGGGTCTCGAAATGATCAGGAGAGGCCTGGTAGCTGTATAAACTTGCATGAAATTTCTCTCCTTCAATAACAAATAAAAAAGAGAAAACTTAAATTAGGGATTATGTTTGCAAAAGGGATGAATCAATATTTATGAGTCTGCTTGTGTTCAGGTAAAATGAATGGCTGTAAACAAAGTTTTAGTTAATGAAGCTGGCATTATCGTTCCTCATGAAATTGATGACAAGCCCTGTGCTGTGTTTTTGCTTCCACAACATGAAAGTTTGTATTGATTTCAACACTCTCAGAAGATGCAAGATGGCAATTAAGTGACCGTTACAAAATGAACATCATTTGCAACGCTAATCTATTACTGCTTGGGTGAAGCGTTTGAGAGAAACGTTGCAGAAGTCTCTTGATTTTGTTTTTGTATGTCTGCTACATTCACACAGCAGACTGATGATTGCTGTTCGCTGTAATCTCCAAATCTCTGCTGATCACAGATGTTGCTGCGCTGGCTGAGGGCTGTTTTTGATAAAGAGACAAATGTCAGGGGAAGTGATATTCTCACTACAAAAGCTGGCACTGTTTCAAGAGATTGTGTTTGCCATGCTGCCCAATGCCCCTCAGAGAAATAATCGGTGCACACAACAGTGAAAAAAAAAGAGAGTGAGAGAGAAAAACTTAATGGAGGAGGGGAAATTCTAAGTCTTTAAAATAAATCACACATTTTTCCTAACAAAAAGCAAACAAATTTGCATTTGTTTTATTTTTGCTTTGTTGTAATGCGGTTTTTGGCAATAAATCTAATACCAATGAACAGCCTGTTTATTTCTCACTTAAATGTGCCAGATTTATTAGGAAAATACATTTGTGAGTTGAGTATGTGGGTTGTGCCAATGAAAAACTTGCCAGCCCCTCTCTCCTAATGCCAAACAGCCTGGTGGAGGTAGTGTCATGTAATGTGGGGTGGCATCTCCCTGCCTGGAAAAACAAGGCTTGTCATCATTGAAGGCAATCTCACTGAAGTCCTTTGTGATTGCCTTTGTGTGACCAGACCAAACATTGACAGTGAGGACGTTACACTCTACATAGACATGGCTACAGTGAGATGGGCGTTCAAGAAAGTTAACCCTTGTAAGTCACCAGGGCCTGACGGCATCCCAGGACGGGTGCTGAGGGTGCGCGCTGACCATCTCGCCGAGGTGTTTACTAACATCTTTAACCTGTCTTTGAGCCTGTCTATTGTTCCCACCACCCTGAAGACCTCCACTGTTGTCCCCATTCTGAAGATCCCTGCAGCTACCTGTCCTGATTGCATTCGGCCCCATAGCACTTACATCTGTCATCATGAAGTGCTTTGAGCATATCATCAAGAACCGTATGTTCCTGACACCCTGGACCCACTACAGTTTGCATATAGAGCAAACAGGTCCACAGACAACACCATTGCTCTAGCAGTCCACCCATCCCTTAACCACCTAAAGAGGGGAAACACCTATGTGAGAATGCTCTTTATTGACTGCAGCTCAGCATTCAATACCATAATCCCCTCCGAACTGGTCAATAAGCTCACCGCCCTGGGCCTGGAAAAGACCATCCGCTGCCAGATTTTTGACTTCCTTACCAACAGCCCATGGGGTGAGAATCGGCAGACACCTCTCCTTCACACTAGTCCTCAGCACCGGTGCACCTCAGGGCTGTGTTCTCAGCCCACTCCTCTACTGTAGACTGTACCGCCAGGCACAGCTCAAATGTTATCCTCAAGTTTGCGGACGACACCACCATCTTGGGCCTTATTTTTTATTGTACGCTATTAGTACTTTTTTGTTTTTATGGCGAGTTGAACGGTTCCTCTTATCTCAAGCATTTCATTGCATTATTGACTGTGTGTTAACCTACATATGACAAATAAACCAAACTTAAACTGAATTGGAAGAGATCAGGATGAGATTCTGCAGCCAGTAGCAGTCCCATATCTCCACAGTTAGAAACTTAACTCTTTCCTCAAAGATGTTAATGCTCGTCCCCAACAGGTTGAGTTTTAGTTGAAACTACCTCCAGAGTTTAGATGGAATCCAAGATGGAATGATCTGCCCACAGTCATAACCTGAATGCCACTGAACACGTGGGATCAGCTTTGGCGTGCTGCCAGAGTGATAGACACAACCACATTAGCTGACTTGCAAAAAATGCTGGGTATACAGTTCTCCTACATCCTGCTGAGGAAACTGTTTAAATTTTTAAATTGCCAATTTATCATCTTTCGTCAAACTTTGAACCACAAATCTAATAAATGACACAAAGCATTGGTAGAGAGGATTAAGTAAGTATTTTATGGGTGCAACCTACATACTCAACTCTGCTGTTTAGCCCAAAAATGCATCTCCAAATGTGGCACCATTTATAAGGAAAAATAGCAGGCTTTCTAATGGTATAAGATTTATTGTCAAGAAACTTTTTTACAACAATAAAGAAATAAACAAAACAAAAATTCCTTTACTTTTTGTGCTAAGTTTGTATGGTACCCTGAGTGGCACTGCTTGTAAAGATTTGTGAAAAGCCTTGAAAATAAAGAATTTGTTTTTTGCAGGTACCATCCCTCACTGAAAAGACTAGAAGTCCAAACTTTATTTTGATTACATTAAGAAATAATGTTACATTGTTTATTTATTTATATATATATATTTTTTTTTTACAAATTCAACAACGACACAGTTACTAGCACCTGTTTGCAACCCCCTTTGCCAATAGGGCAACATATCTTTTCTCCTATAATATTTTACAAGGCAGGAGGGTACAGAAAGCAGAATATTTGACCTTTCCTCTTCAAACAATCTTTCTAGATCATCCAGAGTCCTTTCTTATTCTCTTCTCTTCAATTTACTCCACAAACATTCTGTAGGATCTGATATGGCCAAGGGAGAAGGTTCAGTGTGTGTCTTGTTAAGCAATTCTGTGTTGACCTGTCCAAATGTTTTTATTCATTATCATGCACACAACACACAACCGTAACCCACTTACACTTTTCTTGCAAAGGTCATCATCACATTTTGTTATGTCGTGGTATTTCTAAGAGTAAACAATGTTCACAGGCCTTTTGCTAGGGAAAAAAGCCCATAACATCACCGGTTCTCCATTGTTATTATTAGTTTATTATTATTATTATTAGTTTTGTTTTTGTTTTGGGTTTCTTTACAGCATCTCTTTCTTACTCTTCAGGTCTTGCCTATGATCATTATTGTTTTTATTCCCAAGGTAGTGCTTTATTAGTTTATTCTGCTAGGTTTAGTTTCTTATTTATTCTTCAATTCTGTTCATGGTTCACTTTTAGTTTTGTTATGTCTGTAAGAAATTTCCTTTGGTTAGATTGTGTCCTTGTGTTTCTGTTTTGTTTCCAGTCGTGTTTTGGTTCCACTCTAAGCCTTTGCCACCATAATCAACTTCATAATTAGTCTCCCTATCACACCTGTGGGTGGCACGATATATACCCTTCAGTTCCTTTGCTTCTCAATAGTATTTGCTTCAGCCATGTCTACCCAAGTCAATTCTGCAACGTCTTGTTAATGTAAGTTTTTGCTTATTATTTATCATGTCTTTTAACTCACTGTGCTGGCTCTGCCTGCCTGTCTGCATATTGGGTCCAATTCCAGGAACATTTATTGACAGGAAGGGAGATTTTATATATCTAAGTCATTTGGCATGTTCTCTTTTCTTTCTCGTTTTGAAAAATGGCTAGCAGAGATGGTCCGCTGAGTTGTTTCATGTTTACACTCCAGGGAAACAAGCATTGCTAATTGAAGGTTTGTGAACATATATCTAATGTATAGTAGAAATAAATAAAATGCTTCGATAACATTTTGCTTTGTACAGATTGTTTGGTATTAATGTGGCACCAGCTTTTTTGTTAACAAAACTTACTTTTAACATGACTGTTTTTTGCCAACTGATTAAATGATTAAATGTAATTTTCCACATATTTAATTTTTTCTGTCTTTGGCAACATGATACAATTTTAAAACAAAACCTATTAATATGCTAAGTAAATTAATAAATTCAGCTGAGTACTAATAAGCCATAGTTTTATTCTTAGCATTCAGCATCCTGAATTAGCGTGTCAGGGAGATTTCCGAAATCAAAGTTTATTGACCTCAATTGAAATAGCATGATCTGTATATTTTACAGGATTACTCTATATCGTTCCATTAAGTGCACAGTTGCTCTATTCAGCTGCACGTTAGATCAAAAACGCCTTGACACTATAGTGGGAAGATGGATTTATGAACATCCCTACGTTTGTAGGATTTTGCAGTGATATTATCTCTGTATCATTATCAGAGGAGCTGTGAGCTACAGCTTTAAAACCATTTAAAACCTGATTTCCTTTAGGAAATGTCAGATATTACTGTTTTTACAGCACTTAAGTCATTGTTGGGAAAGGTACTATAGTGCTGTAAGGTGACCCAATCTCGAATTAATGTTTTTAATACATGGAAATTTGTTATGTAATAAGAACCAGAAATTGCTAAACCAATTTCTTAAAATTAAATTCAGATAAACAGAGTTAAAGCCATTGCTTTGACATATAAGAAAATTATATTAAATAAACGCAAAAAAAGTGCCAAATACTTGGCTGAAAACCTTCATGTCAGTTACAGTACTTTTAAGCGTCTTAAACTCATGGTTGAGATTAACTTCTTGCACATATATTTGTGCTGCAAAGCTGCCCTTTGAAGTACTGAAGCAGACAAGGGAGCTCAGAAAAGTGCAGTTTAATGATCGCTAGTTCAGGGTAATGACACTGACATCTAAAAATAAAAGAGCAACTGTTTCCCCTTCATCCAGCGCTCATTACGTACCATTGTGGGGGCAGTGTAATGCTCACAAGGGCATGGCATGCGTTAAAAATGTTACAGCTTGAGCTTTGTGAGTTGATTAGCATGAAACAAAAGCAACAAGTGCATGACCGCAGGAACTATATGGAGCTGCTAATTATGTTGCTGATGATGCAGTGAAACTCGGAGCATAATAGTTTAAACAAGTGAGTGGTAATGCCTATTTTTCTTCCACGGAAACCTTTAGAGGCTGCTGCTATAATGAAAAGGGTTTGTCAAAGTCACACAATGGAATGTAAAAAAACAATAGAGTCTTTCAGATTAGGATGGCAGGACTGCGGCTTGTGTAATCACAACAGCTTAGCACAAAAAAACTGTATCTACATTTAGTTTTATAAATGTTTTTCTTAACAAATGTGATAGAGGACATACAGGTGGCTGATGTCAATTTTGGGACTAATTTTCAGCACATCTAATCTCAGCATTAAATGCTTCCTATACATATGGTTCTTGCAGAGTTCATTAACTTTGGTTTCTGCAGCTTTACTCTCCTATGAACAGAGACAGCATATCTGGACGAACCTTTTATTATGATGGTTGTTAATGGTCATTACATTCTTTACCGGATACAAGTTGCTATGAATGGGTTGGACCAACTTTTCCCTTAATTCATCATGTCATTCATTTAACAAAGAGTCAGAAACGTTCCTCAGAGATTTTGTTTTAATTGACACGATAGAACCATGTAGTTGTGGCAGACTTCTTGAATGCACAATCATAATGCGAATCTCCTGTTCCACTGCCTCCCAAAGGAGCTCTATTAGATTGGGATCTTGTAACTGTGGAGGGGAATGAAGCGCCGTAAACTTACTGTCATGTTCAAGAAATCAGGTTCCACCTAATTAAGTACGATACATTCAGGCTCTCTGTGCTTGTAATATACAGTATTTGGTTACACTTGTTTAATGCATTAAAGCTCTAGAAGGTAAAGAGGAAGTGAGGTGTTCAAGTCATTGAGAAACTACAACAAAGTTATTTCTTTGCCAAAACAGCAGATGCTGGTCAGAAGCATTTTCTTTAATAAAACCTTGTTGTTAACATGGAAATACTCGTACTCGTACTCATCGTCTTCCGCTTTATCCGGGACCGGGTCGTGGGGGCAGCAGACTCAGCAGAGACGCCCAGACGTCCCTCTCCCCAGAAACCTCTTCCAGCTCCTCCGGGGGGAGCCCAAGGCGTTCCCAGGCCAGCCGAGAGATATAGTCACTCCAGCGTGTCCTGGGCCGTCCCCTGGACCTCCTCCCGGTGGGACATGCCTGGAACACCTCCCGAGGAAGGCGTCCAGGAGGCATCCGGTATAGATGCCCGAGCCACCTCAACTGGCTCCTCTCAATGTGGAGAAGCAGCGGCTCTACTCCGAGCCGCTCCCGGATGGCCAAGCTCCTCACCCTATCTCTAAGGGAGTGCCCGGCCACCCTACGGAGGAAGCTCATTTCAGCTGCTTGTATCCGGGATCTCGTTCTTTCGGTCATGACCCAAAGTTCATGGCCATAGGTGAGGGTAGGAACGTAGACCGACCGGTAAATCGAGAGCTTCGCTTTTCGGCTCAGCTCTCTCTTCACCACAACGGACCGGCACAGTGCCCCCATTACTGTGGCAGCCGCACCGATCCATCTGTCGATCTCCCGCTCCATTCTTCCCTCACTCGTGAACAAGACCTCGAGATACTTAAACTCCTCCACTTGAGGCAGGAACTCCCCTCCAACCTGAAGAGGACAAGCCACCCTTTTCCGGTTGAGAACCATGGCCTCGGACTTGGAGGAGCTGATCTTCATCCCAGCCGCTTCACACTTGGCTGTGAACCACCCCAGTGCATGCTGTAGGTCTTGGCTAGATGGGGCCAGCAGGACCACGTCATCTGCAAAAAGAAGAGACGAAATCCTCTGGTCCCCAAACCCGACCCCCTCTGGCCCTTGGCTGTGCCTAGTAATCCTGTCCATAAAAGTTATGAACAGGACCGGTGACAAAGGGCAGCCCTGCCGGAGTTCAACATGCACCGGAAACAGGTCCGACTTAGTGCCGGCAATGCGAACCAAACTCCTGCTCCGCTTGTACAGAGACCGGATGGCCCCTAGTAAAGAGCCACCGATTCCATACTCCTGGAGCACCCCCCACAGGGCATCACGAGGGACACAGTCGAATGCTTTCTCCAGGTCCACAAAACACATGTTGACCGGTTGGGCAAACTCCCATGAACCCTCGAGTACCCTGTAGAGGGTATAGAGCTGGTCCAGTGTCCCACGGCCGGGACGAAAACCACACTGCTCCTCCTGAAGCCGGGGTTCGACTATCGGACGGACTCTCCTCTCCAAAACGCTGGCGTAGGCCTTACCAGGGAGGCTGAGGAGTGTGATCCCCCTGTAGTTGGAAGGGGTTTGAGTGCTCAAATGATCCTAGAGGCTATGTTGTCTGGGGCTTAAATGCCCCTGGTAGGGTCTTCCATGGCAAACAGGCTCTAGGTGACGGGTCAGGCAAAGAGCGGTTCGAGAATCCTTCATGATGACTACAGAATCGAGGCACGTGACGTCGCCCGGTACGGCGGAGCCGGGGTTCCCACCCTGGAGCCAGGCCTGGGGTTGGGACTCGTCGGAGAGCGCCTAGTGGCCGGGTTGCTCCTCGCGGGACGCGGCCGGGCCAAGCCCGAACGAGAGACGCGAGACCATCCCCCAGTGGGCCCACCACCTGCAGGGGGAACCGTGAGGGACCGGTGCAAAGAGGATTGGGCGGCGGACGAAGGTGGAGACCTCGGTGGCCCGATCCCCGGATGCTTAGGCTGGCTCTAGGGATGTGGAATGTCACCTCGCTGGGGGGGAAGGAGCCTGAGCTGGTGCGGGAGGTCGAGAGATATCGACTAGAAATAGTCGGACTCTGGAACCCATCTCCTTGAGAGGGGCTGGACTCTCTTCTACTCTGGAGTGGCCCGCGGGGAGAGGCGGCAGGCTGGTGTGGGTTTGCTTGTTGCCCCCCAGCTCAGCCGTCTCGTGTTGGTGTTTACCCCAGTGGATGAGAGGGTCGCATCTCTGCGCCTTCGGGTTGGAGGGAGGTCTCTGACTATCATTTCGGCCTACGGGCCGAGTGGTATTGCGGAGTACCCGGCCTTCTTGGCGTCCCTGTCGGGGGTGCTGGATAGTGCCCCTCCTGGGGACTCCATTATTCTGCTGGGGGACTTCAACGCCCACGTGGGAAACGACAGTGACAACATGGAAATAGTTAATGTTATAGTTTTTCAGCTTTTGGATAGACTACTCATTCTCTGTGGTTTATATTTGCTATGAATTCAAAGCAGAAAGACATGAACACGTTTTATTTATTATTTATTTATCCCACGCCAGCCACATCCTTATTGCAATGTCCTCCGCTATATCGCATATTGCATGTTTTCTTAATCGTGCAGCAGTTCTTCAATATTATTTATTGGAGTAACCACGTTTCTTCTGACAGAAGTATCAAAATAATGTGGAAAACTTCCTGTAAAGGTGCTGGGGAGCAGTGGTCACCCCACACACAATGGTTATGGAGATGAAAAATTAAATGGTTATAAAACAAAACAGTTTTACAAACTACAGTAAAGCAACTAAGTGCTTTGTAAATGATTTTTTAGGGTTTGTTAAGATAAGTAAGTTTAGTGATTTGTTAGAATCACCCTCTTGAAACCTTCTGTGATCTCAGACGTGTTATTAATCAGAGGTACGTCAGAAGAAAGCTTAAAAAAACAAAAACAAAACAGAGATATTTGTAAAATATGTGATTTTGCAATCTGTTAGGAGCCGAGGAGACAGGCAACTGTTAGTAAAGGGGGTGTATTTTCCTTCTTGTTTGATAAAGGACTTTAGCTCACTTCAATTCAATTCAATTCAGTTTTATTTATATAGCGCCAATTCACAATACATGTTGTCTCAAGGCACTTCACAACAGTCAGGTACATACATTCCAATTAATCCTAACCATTGAACAGTGCAGTCAAAGTTAGTTATTTATTCAAATTGGATAAACGTTTTTCTGTCTAAGGAAACCCAGCAGATTGCATCCAGTCAGTGACTTGCAGCATTCACTCCTCCTGGATGAGCATGTAGAGACAGTGGACAGTCACTGGCGTTGACTTTGCAGCAATCCCTCATACTGAGCATACATGTAGCGACAGTGGAGAGGAAAAACTCCCTTTTAACAGGAAGAAACCTCCAGCAGAACCAGGCTCAGTGTGAGCGGCCATCTGCCACGACCGACTGGGGGTTTGAGAGAACAGAGCAGAGACACAAAGAGAACAAAGAAGCACTGATCCAGGAGTCCTTTCTATGGGAAGGAAAAGTAAACGTTAATGGATGTAGCTCTTTTAGTCGTTTCACCTAGAAAGAAAGAACAGAAAAACTCTGAGCCAGTTTTCAAGGTTAGAGTCTGAAAGAGAGCACATATAATTAGTTACAGTTAAGCTCAGTCCATCGCTATGTCTAGGAGAGAGAAAGGGTTAAACACTAAAAGACAGGGCTATGTGGATCATCGGTAGAGGGTGAGCATTAAGTTGTTGCCAGCAGAAGCTCGGACAATTCCCCTCTCCAGAAAGGTGTCACAGGTAGACACAGAGTCAGGCCAGGTGTAGCTTCTAGGAAGAGAAAAAAGAGAACAAAGTTAAAAGCTGAAATAACAGCAAATAATGCAAAATTGGAGAGTAGTGTGAGAATGTAGCGAAGAGGGTGAAAGTGGTCATTATGTCCTCCAACAGCCTAAGCCTATAGCAGCATAACTACACAGAAAGTTTCAGTTCAGATTATTTAGTGAAACGGCGCTTATTTACAACAATGTCGTCACAAGGCACCCCATGAAGGGTCCCACTGATGGTCATTGTTATACTAAAAACCACAAGGATTGCGATACCTCCCTCTGTCAGACTGATTATAACCATTGGAAATTAAAGTTAAAGTTAATTTAAATTTTGAAATACATTCTTTTAAAGAAATATTTCCCTTGCCAATGCTCTTAATGACAGAGGCAATAGATTTTCCTCTAACCGTTCAGAAAACACTATCATGTTTTTCATGTTACAGTGCAGCAAACATTCTCAGTGGTATGAAGGTCTGTACTTTAGTACGGCTAGGTTAGCACTTCCACTTTGGTCCCAAAGAATTGTGCTGTTTTAATGTTATTGAATGTGTTAAGGTACTGTTCACCAATATATAAATAAACTTCCTCTAAAAAAGGCTTTGTATATAGTAAAGCAAGTGTTTGTTGCTTTCTGTGTGTGAAGTGAAATTTCTAATTTTCTCCATTTTCTCTTAATATTTAAAGAAAATGGTGTACTCTAAATTATAAATGCCCTAAACTCATTGTAGTATGATATTGAGACACATTATACTTTAAGTGTTAAATTATTAACATATTTTATTTTTACCCCTGAATTTCTCTGTGATGCTCTACTTTTCTTGTTACTAACTTTGTTTGCGACTTCAGTTAGTTCTATGATGGCTTATTGTTTTTTAAAAATGTATCTTTCCTGTTACAGTATTATTTTAATCTCTCCCAACCGATCTGAAATTTGTGACATCAAATTGTTTAAAAATTATTGTTTTCTGTGTCCGTTTACAGGAAGAGTGATGTTCTCTTTAATTTAGAGGCAACCATTTCATGCTTACATGGATTTACGTTATTATTGTTAAAATATTTAAACAAAGTAGTGATCATGTGCAGACAGATGTTTGCCAACTGATTTTTGAAAAAATTTAAATAATTACAAGCAATTTATCTATTATTATTATTTTACATATTTTAAATGCTCACTGTCTGTCTGTCTGTCTGTCTGTCTGTCTGTCTGTCTGTCTGTCTATTCTTTCCTCTATTCCTTTTGTTGGTGCGTCTTTTAATTCTATTCTCCCCTTTTTCCATCCTTCCTTCCTTTGTTCATTCTTCTTTCAGTTCTTCCTTCATTTAGAGCTGTTCTTTCATTCTTTCATTGGTTCCTGTCATATTTTTAGATAACAATTTGACCCACGTGCATAACCACACTCAGGAGACTAAAGCAGTTTAATAGTTTTATTTAGGCTGGCCAGGTTTTTAGGAATACTCCGCAGTCAGTGTAGCTCAGGTTGGTGACAAGGTTCTCAGGAAGAAGGTTCTGGGAAGAAGAGTGCAGGCAGATTAACTCCGACCTCAAGCTGAATTCCTTACTTTGTTTCAAGCTTGCTTACATGTCTCGTGATGATCCAAAGTAGGGAAGGTTTCAGTTAGAGCCTTGGAAGTGGGAATCCCCTTACAGCCCTCCCTACAGCCCTCCCCCAATCCACGTAATGGCGGTTTTGTTCCACGGTCCATTGCAGGGCAGATACAGTGTTGGAGCAGACCCTCCGACAGCGGCGAATGTGGTGCTGGACAGATGTGACCGAGATGTCTTCTTCATCGGCCGGAAACAGCGGAGGCTGGTAACCCAGAGACACTTCAATAGGAGACAACCCAGTGGTAGCAGAGACCTGTGCATAATGAGCATACTCGATCCATGGTAGGTACTCACTCCAGGCAGAGGAGTTGGTAGAAGTCAGACGAAGCATGAATTCCAATTCTTGGTTCATTCTTTCAGTCTGGCCATTGGACTGGTGGTGGTATCCTGAAGTGAGAGAGACTTTAGCATGAAGTGCTAGACAAAACTGCTTCCATACCTGTGAGGTAAATTGTGGGCCTCGGTCAGACAAAATCTCCTGTGGGATCCCATGAAGACAAAAAACATGTTTGATCATGAGCTGAGTGGTCTGAAAGGCAGAAGGAAGCTTCTTGAGAGCTATTAAGTGACAGGCCTTGGAAAATCTGTCCACAATAGTGAGGATGGTTGTCATACCTTGGGATAAAGGCAGTGACGAAATCCAGAGCCACATGCGACAAGGGACGGTTGGGTATGGCTAGAGGTTGCAACAACCCGGCAGGTGGACGATGGGAAGGCTTATTTCGTGCAGAGCTGACACATGCCCCCACAAACTCTTTGACGTCCTTATGAAGTGATGGTCACCAAAATCGGTGAGAAATCAGGGCAATGGTACGCGTAGACCCAGGATGAGCTGGGAATTGAGGTGTGGAACCAGTGTATAAGGCGAGAACGAACAGAAACTGGGACATAGGTCTTATTTTGGGGGCCATTACCAGGTCCAGGGTCTGTGCGCAGTGCCTGATGGACCATGTTCTCGACCTCCCATGTCAGTGCCCCGATCTCACAGCTAGGTGGTAGGATGAGGGCTGGTGAGTCAGTAGACTCCTCGGGTGAGAACAGATGGGACAAGGCATCGGGCTTAATGTTTTTAGAGCCGGGGCGATAAGAGATGGTGAGGTTGAAACGGGAGAAGAACAATGACCAGCAGGATTGACGGGAGTTTAGGCTCTTGGCCAACTGTAGGTAGGTCAGGTTTTTATGGTCCGTCCAGACCAGGACTGGATGTCCCGCACCCTCTAGCCAGTGATGCCACTCCTCCAAGGTTAGTTTAATGGCCAGCAGCTTTTGGTCCCCCACATCATAATTTTTCTCTGTGGGCGTCAATTTGTGGAAGAAGTAAGCACAAGGGTGAAGTCTGCTGTCCTCAGCGGAGCGCTAAGACGGGACTACACCCACCCCAGAGTCAGAAGCGTCCACCTCCAAGATGAATTGTCTGGATGGGTCGGGTTGGAGAAGGATGGGTGCGAGTGCAAACTTTTCTTTTAAGGCCACAAAGGCTTTATTGGCCTCAGGAGTCCAGGAGAGGGTGACCCTTGTAGAGGTGAGGCTGGTGAGGGGAGCTGCAGTTTGGCTAAAGTCCTTAATAAAGCAACGGTAAACGTTGGCAAAACCTAAGAATCGCTGAAGCTGCTTTCGAGAGTCTGGTACAGGCTTTTATCTTTGCTGGGTCGGAACACAACTGTCCCCCCCGAGAATAAATCCCAGGAAGGAGACGGATGATGTGCGGAACTCGCACTTCTCTGCTTTGATAAATAACCTGTTTTCTAGTAGCCGCTGTAAAACCTAACGGACATGTTTTTGGTGTTCAGCTAAATCTTTAGAATAGATGAGAATATCGTCAAGGTAGACAAAAACATAGATGGAGATGAGTGGCAGCAGCGGGTACTTGTTCTTGATGGTTATTAAGTTTAGCCCTCTGTAGTGAATGCAGAGTCGTAATGAACCATCCTTTTTGCTAACAAAGAAAATCCAGTCCCCAAGGGTGACAAGGAGTGTCCGATAAGGCCAGCAGCTAGAGATTTTGTAATATAATCTTCCATAACATGACGTTCTGGGCGGGATATGTGATACAACCTACTAACGGGCAGAGGAGCTCAAGGAAGTAAGTCAATAGCGCAGTCATAGGGGCAATGAGGTGGAAGAGACAGGGTATGTTGTTTACTAAACACTAGCTTCAGATCATGATATTCAGCCGGCACACCTGATAGTTCCTTGGGGTCCGCCTCTTCGGGATTGGCGGGCGCAGCGCCGGGAGGTACAGCCGACTGCAGACAAGAGGAGAGACAGTTAGAGGACCAAGATTGGATGTTAGCCTTAGTCCAATTGAGATGAGAGTTGTGTAGCCTCAACCAGCTGTAACCTAGCACAATTGAGGTGTGGGAAATGGGAAAACCATATAAGGATATCGTTTCACGGTGGTTACCTGAAATGACAAGCTGGATAGGTTTGGTTCGGTGAGTGATCCTAAGCAGCTCCCCTCCATCTAAGGCTGTAGCCTTCAAAGGCGTAGATAATTCCTCGGTTAGAAGTCCCTGGTCAATTAAATCCCGTTCACAACCTGAATCTATGAGGGCAGTCAGGCTGAAAGAGGAGTTCTGAAACCGAATCTTGGCTGGGAGAGTCAAACGAGGATGTGAGTAAACAGAAGACCGGTCCGTCAGACTCCCCGTTGCTACTGACGGACCTGGTCTTTTGGCCATACTGGACAGGAAGCTAGGAAATGTTCAGGTGACCCACAGTAAAGGCAGAGGTTCGCCGCCCTTCTTCTTTGTCTTTCTTCAGGTGTGAGATGGGCCCAACGCATCTGCATGGGTTCGGGTTCTGAAGCTGAAACAGCAGCAGCAGGAAGTGGGTCAGGAGATCTCATGACTGAGGTGCTAACGCTCCTCCCAGCAGTTAGTCTGTCCATTCGAAGATGCCTTCTGTCCTTAGCCGGTTATCCATTCTAACGGCCAATGCAATAAAATCATTGAGTGAGTCAGGCTCGTCCAGAGTGGCCAACTCATTCTTTAGGGACTCATTCGGGGCTTGGAAGAACGCAGCCTTTAATTCGCTGCAGCAAGGGTACGGAACTCTATAGAGAACTCCGAGACTAATTTCGAACCTATTTTCAAATTCCACAAGCGACGTGATAGCCCTGTTCAGTCCAATTCTTCAGAAAAGGTTAATCTGAACTTGTCAATAAAGTCTATGTATGTGCAACCAAAACGGGATGGATCTTGAAATCTAGCTTCCACCCACTGCAAGGCCTTCCCCGTTAACAAACCCAGAATGTAAGAAATCTTAGAATCCTCATGAGAAAAAGAATGAGGTGAACGATTGAACACTAAAAATCACTGCAGCAGAAAGCCTCCACAACCCACATCTCCAGAGAACTTTTCCGGGTTGGGGGTAGTGACATCACGGAGAGTCGAAAACTGAGTAGTTAGAGTTGTTGCAGCACCCTCTGTTGGCGGGGAGCCCTGACCAGGCTGTAGATTCTGCAGGAGCCCTGCCATATGTTCTAAGCACTGATTTGAAGTGGTGAGTTGTTCATGGAGGGATCTGAGCATGAGAGTCATATGACTGAATCAATCGGTGCTGGTCGGCCAATTCCCTCCTGACTGGGTCTGCAGGGTCAATTTGGCCTGAGTGTTCTGTCATATTTTTAGATAACTGTTTGATCAACATGCATAACCACACTCAGGAGACTAAAGCAGTTTAACAGTTTTATTTAGGCTGGCCAGGTTTTTAGAAATACACCGCAGTCAGGGTAGCTCAGGTTGGTGACAAGGTTCTCAAGAACTTCTGGGAAGAAGAGTGCAGGCAGGTTAACTCAAATCTCACGCTGAATTCCTTACTTTGTTTCAAGCTTGCTTACATGTCTCGTGATGATCCAAAGCAGGGAAGGTTTCAGTTAGAGCCTTGGAAGTGGGAATCCAGGCAGTGTCTGGTATCTGGTAGGAACAGTGCTTAAACAAAGGCAGACATGCCTCACTCGCAGGAAGCCAGGTTTCAGAGATCAGGAGCCAAGCCGCACCAGAGAACGTGGAACCAGAGAGTCCGAGCTGTCAGTTTGTATGTCTTGGGATTTAGGTTGGGGCTCTGCCCACACCTCACAGGTATTAGAATCTGAAGCAGAAAAAAAACACAAGGTAAGTCTTCCTTAACAAAGGTGTCAAGCAAACTTGAGGCTTGGAGTTTACCGCATTGGCAAAACACTCAGGCATCGAAGGACTGGCAGCAGGCTCCTATATACTCCTCCCCAGGCAGGCACAAGGCTGTAGATCTGAAACACCTGCCACAGGATCCACTGCTCCATACTCCCCGGCAACATCTGGTGGTCCACAGAGGAAAGACAGCACCCATACTCCCAAGCCATAACAGTTCCTTTTTTCTGGTCTTTCCTTCTTTCACTCTTGCTTTTTCCCTTATTTGCCCTACGTTTGCCCTCCTTCTGCTCTGCATTCCTTTGTTTCTTCCTTCCTTTTATGCTCCTTGAATTTCTTTCTTATTTCCTTTGGTTTAGCAGTTTCTAATGTCACATTAAACCTTTGTATTTATACTTTATAACGGTGCAACAATGGCCTAAGAACTCTGCTAACTTGAGTTTGGAAGAGTCTGAAGTTTGAATATGAAATATATGGAAGAACCCTGTTTTGTTAATTCACAGACTGGGTTTCTATGTCGTGCTTGTGTTAAAATAAATAGGAACAACTTGTGTGATTTATAGCATTCACACAATGCACCTCATTATATTTAATAATCTACCTTTCAACGTATATTTGACATGAATATGTATGCGTTTCACAGACAAGTTGAAAATATTTTCTAAATACTGCAAATATATTCAGAAAGATATTCAACCCATAAATCACAGCTCACAGAGCCTGCTGTGTTATATTTACTCTTTAACTATCAACACGTTTGTAATAAAAGCTCTGAAATGATGAATCACGGCCCTGTTCTAATTTGGTGTCAGATGGAAACTCAAATTCATGATGCAGAATGCCCTGAGTGCATCTCTTGGTCACTTAACATATCTTTGAAGAGCACATATTTATTGATCCTGATGCGATAACTCGATTGAGTGCTAAGTAGACTCTGAATGTAAAGAGAATCCATTTAGAAACACTCTTGCACATTTGAACAAAGTGATGATGAGGCATTATGTGAGTCTGCATACCAATCTTCATGACCAGACGAGCCATTTTCATCTGTATGTAAATGATGAGTATGTAAATAAGGCCAAGGTGCACTGGAGGAACCGATAGCTGTTGGGCTTGGATTTATCACTCGCACAGTGTTTGATCCACTGATCTTGTGCCATACACTTTGCATCGGATTTCTTTTTACAACACATCAGCTTTGAAGACATGACACAGTCACATAATGGGCAATATTTCCCCCTTTTCATTCATTCAGCCCGGCTGGGTCAGGGTTTCCAGGCTGTGAGATTGGATGAAAGTGGAGCCAGGCAGAGCAAATGGTTTCTAACAACAATGAAATTGAGGTGATGTGTTTTCTCACATATCTCCTCATTCCCTAATGCAGTGATGCTGCATTCATTTGGAGTAACTTTAATCTTGTTCTGGAAAATTCCATTAATCTTCAGCATTGCTTGCAATACAAAGAAGATAAAAAAAAATGCTGAGCGCTGGAAAAACCACTGATGCCATATTTCACATCCCCACACCATTTCCCTGCATAATAACAAAGTCAATTAATGAAAATTCCCCCATGTGTGTGAAATGTGTGTTACTGGTACTGCCTTTAAGACGGGTTGTCAAAGAAATCGAATCAAACGGCAGGACAGCCATTTTGTCCTTGCCGTATATAGATTATTTATCAATCTGCCCGTACAGAGTGATGCCTGGCTGCTTTTAGAGTCAGTTCACATTCACAGTAACCTCACATCAACCTACCAGCTGGCCATTATCTGTTTTTCAGCTCAGAGGTGACTGACCACAAAAACACACACTAGCTGACATCTGTCAAACAGAAAAAAGAAAAAAAATATATACATATATATATCCCATCTATATATAGATAGATATATGCCATTAATACTGAAATTTGGGTGAAAAATGTCATAATAATAATGATGAGCCATGATTTTTTTAGCCCTTCTGTATAGTGTGGTTGCAAACATCTGTATGGTTATTACAGATTTAATACGTTAACTGGGATTTTTATTCTCCCTTCTGCTGCATCTGTGTGTGTTTGCCTACTCATACTGCATGTGTTTTGATGAACAATCAAAGCTGTTTTATTATTTATGCAAGATGTGTATTAAACATCATGAAATGCTTGTGTAGCTTATTTCAGATTAAGCTTTTCATTGCATTCGTCTCACTTTTGAAGCCTCAAGCTTACATGCTACCAAAAAACATCTCTTTTGTGAACTGTTATAATGAAAGCACCTGATTACAGTGTCAGATCGAAGCAATATCTGTATATATCAGGTATGTTCCAGGTATGCTTAGATGTACGCCTGGGTGCTAAGAATTAGCCCAGCTGCTAACTCTGTCTTTTTTTAAATACTTATAGTTTGAGACCCAAATTCCCCAGCCAGAACTACAACATATGGAACAAACACTTACCGACAGAGGTTGTTCCTTCACTTGTGAAACAAACTTGTATTTTTGCTCCTCCATGTTTTGAATCCAAAAAATCTGATCATTCCCTTCACTATGACAAATATATAGTAAGTAGTGGTTAATTTGTGTTATACTTCCTTAAACTAACAAACAAAAAATAGATATCATAAATAATTGCTGAAGTCTAAGTTGGTTCTGTCTACTAACTCTGTTCATCATGGTCTAATTTGAAGTTGCTTCTTCTTAATGTGATCTTGCCAATCGGACAGCCACGGGGAACAAAGATCAGATCTGAAATCAGCTTTTCAAGTGTTATATCAGTGATGCATCTCACATCACCATTAATCAGGAAAAATACAACAGAGAACTTAGCTCTGCACTATTAAGGTAAAACTCAAACTTACCAGTCTAAGATAGCAACTTGCAAACAATTGCAAGTGTCATGCAGTCTGTGTGTCTCAATGTTGGTCCCCACCAATCGTACAAACACCATCCCAGTGACTATTTTCAAATTAAATCTATCTGTAAACTCTTTAAGTTGGTTTTAAAATCAGCATATAGAAGCTTTTCAAATAAGCGTGTGACAGGAATCTATTAATACTAATAAAGGTTGACTTTCTTTTATGACCTGTTGGTTGGAGGTTTTTCCACATTTTGCACTGATGTAATCAGGGAATTGGTTGTGGGATTCAATCAGGCATCCATGCGCACCAATTTCTTTTTTAAAAAGGTTGTCAGTGAAAGAAGAAATAAATAACAGATGCACAAATTAAATAGTCTATACATGAATTTAGGACCATGTGTGGGTAATCTGGACATAATACAATTTTTTTTAAGGCCTTAGATCGAAATAGTTAAATTCAAGACTATTTCTGAGCCTGCAGAAACCGGTTTTAGCATTTTGAAGCATTAAAAGGGGTAATAAATTACCATAAATTCCATGAAAGAAAGTCCAAAAGTAGATGATGAATTCCATGGTGGTATTTTGCAATAACTACATGAAAGTATTATCAGTCTTTCATCCTAAAATTGCAAAAATAAAGGTTCTGTCTCTAAAGCCAATTAGCTAGCTGAATCATTGTGCTCTAAAAAGATGGTTTAAATGGAATAAATGCTTACAACTGGGGACTGCAGGAGGACTATACAATGGAGCTTATGTAGCCCCAAAACAGGAATTCAAATCCAGTACCTTCACAATAAAAACTGGAATTTTGGGGAAAAAAAGTAGTATATTCAGAGCATTTAATCCAT
Organism: Girardinichthys multiradiatus; assembly: GCF_021462225.1. NCBI lineage: Eukaryota > Metazoa > Chordata > Actinopteri > Cyprinodontiformes > Goodeidae > Girardinichthys > Girardinichthys multiradiatus. The sequence goes on along the minus strand of NC_061795.1, from coordinate 21,043,164 downwards.
ATTTGATTCGGGCTGGTTTAGTACATCTTGCGGGTCAGATGTGGCCCCTGGGCTGTACAATACCAAGTTCTGATGTAGGGGTTACACCACTGCTGTGCATCTAGGACCCCTTATTAAGACACACCCCTAAGCACTCCTACCTTGACCCGAAGCCCTTTGCGCTCTCCTTCAGGAATACAGTGGTTGGGGATTTTTTAAGATTCTGCATAAAAATAGGTAATAATATATGTAATAAAACTGTAACATATAGTTGTCAATAAAATGTTAATAATTTTGCTCACACACCCATAACTACCCTTTAAATCCCTGACTGCTTGTGTGAAACTGTTATTGCTAACAAAGTAATAGAATACATGCGGGGGCTCTCTGTTTTCAATTTAGCAAAAAAACATAAGATCTGTGTCTTTCCCTGATTCCATCTTTAACAACGATCTTAATCTTCTCTGAGGACGGTTCCCTGTTTCCGCCCCTCGCTCTCGCTCTTCCATTTTGCAGTCATTTGCACTGGCAGAAAAGGAGCGTGCGCAAAACACATTTTCAATGGTTCCTCTCATTAAGTCACCTGTCACTTCAGGACCATTATACCAGCCCCACATTAGCATTCCCTCTTTCCCCCCAATAAAGCACGTGGTTCGGAAGGGAAAGAGGGGCGGGTTGGTGTGTGTGAGCCTAAAGGCGAACGACAGCCTACACATCTCACATTAACCACTTGTGTTTTACACAGCGGTTTGTCGCATCTCTCATAATGGTTTGCTGATTTTCATAATGTGCATAATACACACAATGCCAACTGGTATAATGTATTCCTCTGAACATGAAAAAAAAAACCATTTCACTCCATAATCAAGCGCACCAAATGTTCTCACCGACTGTTCTCTGCGCAAGAATAAAAAAAAAAGAGTGAAAATTCTGTGCTTCGTCTGCCAGAGGCATGCTAACTTATCCAGTCACACGAGGACTAAATCAAGAGTGTATTTGTTATCTCTTGGGTACAGAAACCATGAAAGGCCCTCAAGATTGTTCCTGTACATTTCAATTAGATTTGACATGTGGTGAAGAGTTTGGATTTCAAAAAGCACCACTCTGCACCGCGCCAAACCACCACGTCAGGGCTTTGCATTGTGTGCTTGCTGTCAATGCCGCAAGGCTGACGTGTCAAAACTGGCAAGCATGATAATGGTTATACTTCTGGTGGTTTATGGGCACTACAGTGACCCTTGTGTGTGTTAACCTTGCTTCCTGTGCCTCATAAATCCTTTCCTGAGAGGCTTATGGGGTGCCACTTGTCAAGCCTTTCGAGTTGCATTCGGTGGGTGGGGCTGCAGCGCTGACGACTTGACAATAAATTTGGCTTCTGATGAATACAATGTGCAAGCATTTTTGTTGCGACACAGGACAATGCGCTTACTCTGTGTCACAACAAGTGATCGTTCCTTTTTACATTATCTCTATACTGTGCGATTTGTATGTTAATTAAAAGCGCCACTGGAACAGCACTCCACTTTTTTACTGTCCCTTTATAAACAGTAACGCACTGTGGGAGGTATGATAAATATGGTGCCAAGACCTGGAATTCAAAGTAAATGGAAATAAGTAGTAGGTGTAGAAGAAAAATGCGGGGATTCAGAATTAAAACCCAATTAGAACCTCTCTAATTTCTTGCAAGTTTGATTACGTTACTTCCTATTGATTTTAACATCAGACTAGGCTTAGTATGCGGTTTCAAGGTATATGGTTTAAAATGACCCTCAAAAAAGAATACTGTGATGCTGTTCCTGCAGGTTTGAGCTGTTTTTAATTACTTGTCAGAGACAGTGGAGGAATCACAGAGGTCTAAAAGAGAAGCACATAGCTTGGCAATCAAAAACAGCAGACTTGTGCTTTTAAAGGTAAAGCTGCCTTCAAATGAATGTTTGAGAGGTAAAGTGTCTAATGGTAAAACTATTTTCATAGAGTTAATATTCAAGATTCTTAAATGGACCTTGTTCTGGGCATGGAATTGCCTATTCTAACACGTGATTAAGCTTTGAACTAAACCATTTTGGCTTGTTGTACTGGAGGAAGGTAATAATTCACTCCAGTCTCTAATCATTTGCAGTCTCTAGCAGGTTTTCTTTTAAGATTTACCTCTATTGAGGTCCAATCATGTTCGCTTCGGCTCTGACCAGCTTCCTTGCCTGTGCTGAAGAAAAGCACTCCCACAGCATGATGCTGCCACCATTTTTTACCATGGCTTTGATGTGTTCAAGGTGATGCATGATCATTTTTTCTCATACATTAACTTTCATTTTTGTCTTATCTGATCAGAGCATCTTCTTCTAGATATGTTTTGCCCCCTACATGGCTTGTGGCAAACTTTAAATGGAACTTCCTATAGCTTTCTTTTAATAATGGCGTTCTTCCTTGTACTACTCCACAACAGTCCAGTATGTTGAGTGCATAACTAAAAGTTATTCTGTTAACAGGTGGTACCACCTAAGGTGTGGATTTTCTGCAGCTACTCCAGTGTTACCATCCCCTTGGCTTCTTCTCTGATTAATGTGCTTCTTTTTTTATACCTAAACCTGCTTGAAATGTTTCTGCAACTTTTTCCCCGATCTGTCTGCTGTGCTCCTTGATCTTCATTTTGTTCACTATTGTTCTCTAACAAACCTCTTAGGCCTTCACAGAATGGTTGAATATATACTGACATCAATTTATGTATGGGAAGTTCTTATAAGATCTGCTTTGGAGATGGCCCCTGTCTGTCCAGCAGCCAATTTAACTCTCATGTAAGAAAATCAAACTGCTGTTTTCTGCACATAAGACTGATTGATCAAACTACTGCATGTAAACATGCATACAAAAAATACCTTCTCATTCTGATATCTGTCTAATCTCATATAGCAGTGTGCTGGTGCTCTGGTTATCACTGTAGCACCAAAGCCAACCAGAAGGTTGGGAATCACGGTCTGAGTGGAATTTGAATGCTTTCCCGGTGACTGGCTTTTTGGTAAATAATCCAACATTTTCCACAGTTCAATGCAATTCATCTTTGGTTAATTTCTACAATGTACTTATAAGTGACTTGTAATATTTATGTTTTGGTGCACAGTATATTGTCTAGACACAGCTGGATTTGGGCCCTGCCCTCAGATGTTTACATAAATTCCTCATCAGCATGAATGTCACAATAATTTAGGAGTTTTGATGATTTATTTAAAGTTTTTCAAACAAATTATACAACAAATACATTCAATTAATTCTAAAAACAAGAATTTAGATGCAGATGTTTGAGTTTATTTGGGGGTTTTCTCTAATCCTGACAGGGTTAAAACAATAAAAGGTCAGATATATGCATGCAGTAATGTTTGGTTTAATGTCTTTTAACAAGATGCAGAGCAACCAACACGCTTTCTGTAAGGATCTGGCATAATTCTGATTGGATATTTTCCCTCTCTTCTAATCAAGATTGTTCAACCTTGATTGGTGTGCATGCACAAACATGCCTTTTAAAAGTCCAGAATATCTCCATATGGTTGAGATCCAGGCCATTACATAAGTTGAAACACCCAGTGGTGTTTAAATTTCATCCATCTCACTTAGATTTGAGGTAAAATATAAGAATTAAGAGGTTATCCTACTTCATTATTCCTTTCATCTTCTGTGATGTACCAGCACCTCTGGCAGCAATACACACCCAAAAACTAGCTTGGATGTATGTTTGGGACCATTCTCCTGCTGAAACACCCAACTGTGTCCAGGTTGCAGTCATCTATCCCAAAGTGCCACTATAATATAAAAGGAAATTGGTTCAGGTATTAAAGAAAACTAACCCAGGAACACAAGGACACTGGTGCTCCAGCACTGTCCACAGTGGTGCTAGTTTGACATCGCCAAGGACTGAAAGGCTGTCAACAAAATGAAAAAGTTGCTGCTCCTAAAACAAAACTTTTAGGACCAGTCTAATGTTTTCTAGAGAAAGTTTTGTTGTGTGATAAGACACAGATTTGGCTACATTAACAGCAAATGTCAAGGAGTCAAGGTAAGGCAGTCAGAACTAAGAATACTGTACTGAATGCCAAGCATGGTGGCGGTTCCATGATGCTCAGGGTCTGTTTTACTCTTTTGCACAAAACGGGAGAAATTAAAAAGGACTATCCACTTCAAATGAACAGTTAGATGGTTCAAAGTTTGGCACAATTGGTGTCCCAATGGGCCAATAGTCCCAAATCTCAGCCCCCCCTTGTTGATGTCTGCAAAAGGTGTGTTGTGTCTCTGCAACCTGCAAAGGGACATTTATCCAAATATGTGTGGGGGTGTATGTTCATATGCATGGATTAGAGACAATCTACAAAACATTTAAAGCTGAGCACAGAGATGTTGTCTTTAACATTCATTGAAGTAGTTTGTTATATCATCATCCCATAGTGCAAAAAGAACAGTTCGAATGCATTATTAAAAGGTCAAAATTATTATGACATTGAATTCCATTAGGGGAAGATGTGAACTTCTGACAGACATTGTAGATCCAGTAGTAGTGATGTGGTAGCATGGTAGCTGTGGAACCCTCTGCCCCCACATCTGAAGGCTCCACAGACAGTAACATTTTTTTTTAAAACTAGCTTGAAGACCATTTTTCACCGAATGTTTTTAATTCTCTCTTTAAATGTTGCACTCACTACTTTTACTTGTGTATTTTGTCTGCATTTTAATGCCCCTGATTTTATATTGATTGTTTTATTGACTGTAGCAATTTGAGATTTTCTGTAAATGTAAAGTGTGCTATAAATAGAATCTATTATTATTATTTATAGATTTCATGCTCTACTTTTACATAAACAGAAATAAAAAAATGTTTAACAGTGATGAACTGCAGTTTTAAAAAGGACAAAATAATCAGCGCATTGTCGATGTCTGCTACTGAAGATTTCCCTTTTTATCCAGAGTAAACAGATGTGAGACGGAGAGAAGTAGATAAACGGTGTGTGTGTGTTTGTGTGTGTTTCTGTGTTTGAAACAAACATGTTCTTGTCAGAAGCTGAGACCTCTTGTGTCTATCAGCAGTGATGTTTGTGTGGTTCCAGAGGAACGAGCATGCCGATGTTCCAGAATAAACCCTGTCCTCCCAGTCCTCCTCCCTAGTGGGTTGCGCTTGACTTCCACCGTTTTCACAGCTGCTCTCAGCAGTGCACTCCATTACACCTTAAATCACTTAAAAAGATCTGAAGCACCAAAAACTCCCTTTGCAGCTAATTCACCCTGACCACGTGGATCATCCAGAGAAAATAAGAGCATGAAAACACCGCAACATCTGATCCCAGCCTAATAAACTCTGATATCTTTAGATTCGAATCCAAACAGCCAGAGTCAAGCCACGTCACGATGATGATGCTTTAGCACAGCTTTTCAAATAAGCTGCAATGCAAAACACCACAGAAATCTGTTCTGCACCCATTGAAGCATTGCTTCAAAATTTCCGCAGATCCGTTTCAACAGAGGCACATTTCTCTTTGTTGGGTAACCAAAAGCGGCCGCAGAGATTAGGCTCGATAAATAGGGTGGGGTAAGTGGATCTTGTCCTGTGTTTGGTGGCATCGAGCAGAAGACACACAGAGGCATGACACGCAGCTGCACATAGCTATTGATTCTCCACTGGTCTCCAGGCACCCTTCCCTTTTCATTCAGGCTGCCTGCCAAGTGCCTCAGAACAGGAGCCCTCCGCTCTCCTCTCCCAATGTCTGCACGTCTGCTTAAGCACAATCAATGGGCCATCAGCGGGGAAGAGAATGCCCACAACTGTCTTTGCTTCCATGGGGTGGGAGAAAAGGGAAATTGAAAATATACATAATGGGAAATGCATCATGATAACCATGCCGGCATGAAGAGTTGTCAGAAAAAAATCAATGGCTTTGCCTTCGAGTGCAGGTTTCAGTCACTGGTGCCTCTGATAGTCTTTAGAAAGCTTACTTGCAGCTAAATGAAAAGACCAACTCATTCGTATCAGCCTAAATAGCTATTTGTTAGATGTTTTTCTGCATCTTCGACTCTAAAACAAATCACCAACACACTTCATTTCCTTTGCTTATTGGAGCAGAGTGCGGCATATACTATCAATCTAGTTTTTATACAGACAATTAATTCAGCTCTACAAGTTGTATGACACAGGTGCATCTCAATAAATCACAAACGATATCATTGAAAAGTAATTTTATTTCTGTAATTTAATTTAAAAATTAAAAGTCATATTATAGATTCATTATACACTGTTAAATATTTATATTAATAATTGTTGATAACAGTTAATGAAAACACAAAATTCAGTTTCTCAGGAAACTAGAATGTTACATAAGACCAATTTAAAAAAATGAATAAATTAATGTTAATGTTATTACCTACACACTCATAGGGAAGACTGCAGACTTGGCACTGGTCCAGTAGCATATTCCCGAAGGAGGGTAAGACACCAAAGGACAATGCTAAGAAAGCTGGCTTAGCAAATTAATGGAAAGTTGAGTGGAAGGAAAAAGTGTAGTAAGAAAAAGGTGCACAAGCAACGTGGATAAGCCGGGAAATAACTATAAAGCAAAGCGCATTCAGTCCTCTTTTTAGACGAATGAAGAGGTGACCATGGTATCACTGTAACATACAGCACAAAGAGAATATATGGAGCAATGTCAAAAGAAAGATAAAGGACACGTGTACCAGCAATGCAGATGAACTGAAGGCTGCACATCACATACATCTCAGCAGAGCCACAGGATGATCACCTCCATCCCACACTGCACGGATGCAGTAATCTGTGGGAAAAGAGCCCCATCCAGGTACCAAGTAAATACTAAAAATGCATGTACATACTGTTCAGCAGGCTGATGTTTTATTGGTCTTATGTATGTAAGAATTTTAATTTCCTGGCAAACTGAATTTTGAGTTTTCCTCTACATTTACACAAAAAACACATATAAATCAATGTGCATAATTCTAAGTCTATATAGTATATGACATTCACCTCTTGAATTGAATTATTGAAATATATTAACTGGTTGATAATACTCTAATATATTGAAAAATAACTGAATATGTTTTGTTATCTGAAAGCAGATCTTAGGAAATAGCAGATAGAGAGGAAAGGGCCACTTTATTTCTCAGCAATGGTTATTCAGCCTGCTCCAGCGGTGGTCCACTATGCAGCATTCTGCACCACTGGAGAGCTTGAGTTCATGTTGCAGATCTGTCAGCCAGCTGTCACGGCTCATAATGGAGTGACAGAGATGTCCCCATTACCAAGGACATCTTTGTTTTGTTCTCTCACACAAAACATCTTTTTCAAATCTATCTCGAGCAGCACAAAAAGAGAATTCAGAGAAGAACCCCAGTGAATATCTTTGCCACTTCCCCATAAGATAAATAATGTAGCTTCTTGCACAACTCATCTTTCATCTGTGCTTTGAATCTAAATGGAGGGCATGTCCGGCACAACACTGAGCCGGAGACGGCAGACCGTGCATATTACTAATTATGTGCTCACTGGTCATTTAGGAGGGTGAGTTGTAGTTCGGCTGGTATTGAATGAGCGCAGGAGGAAGATTTGTATGTGCCATTAAGAGGACAGTACATCCACTAACTCAGTGTCACCCACATAATAGGTACAGATAGGAAGAGGCCAGTGAGACAGAGAACACCTTGAATAATAGCAGTTATATTTAAAACTATACAGGCTTCCTGCAGAACTGAAAGAGGGGCGAAGCTGCGTCAATGCAGGTGTGAAGACAGGAAAATCAGAAAAGGTTTAGGGATTTGTATTAAACTGAAAAATAAAAGCAAAACCATTCACATTCAGGATATTTTTCACTTCTCGGACAGACATTTGTTCACACCTCAACACAGTCTTAAAGGTAAATGTGTGAAGATAAATGCACATAACTGCTAGCGACTTGTTTTGCATTTTTGATTCGTGATGAGAGGACTTTAAAATGAACACATCCTTTCAACAGGACCTCTATTTGTGTCGTCAGTAGCAGCAGAAGTGAGATGAAGTGGGGGGGTGGTGCTTAGTTCCGCAGCAGTGAGTGAAAAGACAACCAATAGCCTATATTTCCAACATCTGCAATGGTCTCATCAGGATTTTTAGTCGATTTAGTGAAAAGAAAAAGGCAACTGTTGAATGTTTTGAGCGTCTTGGAGAACATATTTCGCTTATGCGGTGCTTGATGAAGATAATAGGCCAATAGAAGTAATATTAATACAAATTCCAGCACTGAAAATCTGAGCACTTGAATGCTCTCATCAATACAAATTAATGTGATGTAATCATCTTAATGGTGTTTAATTATTTTATGCTACATCAGCATACAGCAGCCGCTGACGTTGTGCATAGGCATGAAATTAGCATTCAAATATTTACTGTACCTTGCTGGAAGAAAAATGGGCTGAGAAGCAGGGTGCGAGGAGAGGAGGGGAGAGGAGAGGAGAGGAGAGGAGAGGAGAGGAGAGGAGAGGAGAGGAGAGATCTGAATGTGCTTTATAACCAACAAGTTTGCATTCAATTTAATCCCTTACTGTGTCTTTTTCATTTAGATCTGTGAATTCAGCTTTGTTCATTTGTCAGTTAGGCTATAAGGTGTCCATTTCTGGTTTCATGTGTCCTTTTTTTATTGATTTATTGAGACCCTAAACCGTTCAATGCTGTAAACTTTACAAGCAATCCAGAGAAGACCCTTGGAAACGGGCAGGGACAACGCTTGACCTTCAGCACAATGAAGGGTTTGGCCTCATTCAGGGTTTGCAGCAGACTTGCCAGCAGCAGGACTTTTTAATATGCCCCATACACCTGCGGCAACATTTGCATTCAGCAGGGGTGCCTCCAGAAAATTTTGAAATAGGCAGCCTGTCATATTGCACTTTATAGAAAAACTACTATAACAAACAGATTGTGGTTGTTTAATTAGTACTATTATCTGCAGGGGCAGCCATCCTGTAGGACGCTGCTCAACAGACATGTCTCTTGTAGCTTACCAGGGTTATTATAAGAGAGTTACCGTAGTAAGAGTGATAGACAGTGCTCCTTTAATTTCTGTTTTTCACTTTATATGCCAATTACAGGATGGGTAAACCTAGACTATAAGTTCTATACACCGATTGCAGACAAAGATTGTGATTTATGTAATCTCTATGTGGAAAAAGAGGAATGCTCTGTTTTCTCATGAAAAAGTTTAAAATCTATATCTATCTGTCTATACATACACATGTGTAGCCTACAGTATAATTCATATCAATGTTTTTTGTTTATTTATGTTTCTAGAAAGTTTCTGGATGGGCTTATAGGCCTCTGTATGGTTGTGTTTGGGGTGGCAGAATGATTCGTGGGTTTGTCCTGGGGGGTATTCATGCAAGGGGCTTTTAGAAACTTGTGCATACACCTACCCCAGTGTTGTCATGGTGACGATGGTGTACCAAAAGGCTGCGGGGATGCTGGTGAACTTGGTTGCTGTGGAGCCTTTCTCCGCATAAAACATGACTGTGGCGAATATAATGATGGCCATGGTGAGGGAGAAGAGGAGGAAGCCCAGCTCGGAGGCGCAGCTCTTCAGGGTGTAGCCAAGGATGCGTAGCCCCGCAGAGTGCCGGGAAAACTTGAAAATCCGAAAGACGCGGAAGACCCTCAGCGTGACGAACGCCCCGCTCACCTGGTCGTTGTCGGTCATGACCAAGCCGATGTAGTACGGCATGATCGCCACCACGTCGATGACGCTCATAACACTCTTCATAAACTTGCAGCGGCTGGGAGCAGCGATCAGGCGGAGCAGGTACTCGACCGTAAATATCATGACGCACGCAGTGTCCAAGCAGAAGAAGGCCAGCGCGTAGCGCACCCCGCAGGAGACCTCCTTGGACCTGTTGGGCAGAGTCCCGCACGGAACCGTCTCCGCCACGTTGGCCATCACCGATATGGCGATGAAGAACCCCGTGACATAGTAGAAAACCAGCGCCAGGGTGCTGGTGTGTGGGTTTTCAAAAGCCCGCCACAGGTACTCCCGGAACGTCAGATTCACCGGCGTGACGTCGTTGCTCATGTCCATCTCCTCGTCATCCTGGAGCCGCTCCGCGTTTTCGCGCCTCCGGTCCTTGTACTCCTCGTAGCAGCAGTCTCCGATGATCTCGGGAATGATGCCGAAGAAGGCGAGCTCCTCGTCGTACGCGGATATGCACTCTTGGCGCGGGTAGTGCAGCTTGCCCGTTCGGTAGAAATTGAGGATGTGCCTGAAGATATCGGGGTCGCGGTCAAAAAAGTACTCGTTGGTCTCCTCGTGGAAGAAGAAGTCCCTCTCGGTGCTCCCCAGCAAGGTGTCCGGGTACCGCTCCAGCGTGGTCCGCCACGTCTGGAACTTGGTACCGCTCACGTTGAGGATGATGAACCCGTCCTGGGCTTTCCTCTTGTCTTGGGGAGGGATAGGCATCGGGGTGCTCGCCACGGGCATCCACCCGATGGCCGCCGCTCTGGCGAAGGGAAGCCATGCCGCTACACCCGCTGCCATGCTGACCTGTAGTGTTTAAAAGGACCCTACTCCGCTTGTCACAGTGCTACGGCTCAGAGATAGATTGCATCTGCAAGAGGAAGAGTAAATAGAGAGAAGCTCAGTGTAACAGAATAATAAAAAACAGAAAACAATTACTTAATTTATTCTACTGAGCCCATCAGTCTTCTCTAACTGTTCTGTTAAGAAAGCCCACTCTTTGCGGCAGAATATCAATTAGATTCCCAAATCTTCATCCAACAATAACCAGGATTTATTTCTCTCTTTGGAAATAGATCCAAGTAGAAGTAAAAGACCCACCACAGAGAAGCTCCATCATTAATCTGCATCCTCGATGAGTTCAATAAAACACTAATCCTCGGAAAAGAATATTAGCAATCCCGCCAGCCATCTATTACTCACTGCAGCCAGACGATAGAACAGAGAGGAAAAAAGGAAAACTGTGTTGTAACGTTGCATCAACAAGTTAAACAACTGAAGCGGCGGACTCCGTGCAGAGTGGTCATTTGTCCCTCTTTTATCAATCCGCAGGGCTCATGTGCAAAGGTTTTTCCCTCTCGTTGCAGCTACTCCTCAGCAAACTCATGTTCATTTTCTCTCGTCGACTGCAAGACCACCTTCATCCCCCCTCACCTCCCCCTTTTCTCAGCACAGAGCAGTGGAGAGATGAGAGGAAAATCGGATGCAGAGAGAACGACAGAGAGAGAGGGAGAGAGAGAGAGAGGAGGGGTCCTTCCTGCACCCAGAAATTCCTCTGCTTGCCTTGCTTCAGCGTGTGCATGGGGAGCTGTTCAATGCGTAACTGTAGTCCAAGTAGGCGGTATCTCCTGAAGCTTGACTTAATATTTGTGTTTGGACTGTTTTCGGCAGCGTGGATCAACAGTGTCTGCAATTTTCCTGAAATATCACGACGTCCATCGATGGAACAAGAACTTCTTTTAAGTTTCCAGTATATTTTCGCTACAGAATTTCCTTATATTTAATCCTCACCCTGACGAGAAGTTTTTTTTTTTTTATAGGAATATACATGTAATATGTTTCCTACAGGGATCTCACACAGTTTGGAAAAGTGGAATTTAATTTAAATATTTGCTGATCAGGATTAATATGTTAAAAGGAAAAAGAAAACTTCAAACACCTGCCCACAAATCTCTCTGTCACTCCCTCAATAATCCATCCATCCATCCATCCATCCATCCATCCATCCATCCATCCAACCAACTAGCCACTGTTGATGAAAATTAATGGGAAACATGTATGTTTGTACTTTAAAAAAGGGCTTAAGCGAACTGGGAACTCTGGAAATATGAGTCTGGAAAGGTATGGCATTTTCAAATGAAAAATGTACAGGAGCCCTATTCCAATATCAGCAACAAATGATGATCAATATTGTCTTATGAACAGCATTGTTCTGCAATACTGTTGAGCAGCTTCAAAGGTCAACATCATTGGGCTACACCAATCTGCTGACATTTTCCAAAATAACTATAATCAATGAAGCACACAATCCCACACGCAACAGCAAGGCAGTCTCTCATAGGCCTGAAGACAGCTGTGACCTCTGGGGAGCCACATTGTCTGGCCTCAGCTTTAAATATTAGTGTTCACACTGAGCGCTAGGCCCCTCTATGTGTTTTGCCTATACTTCAGCACCATGGACAGCACCCATGCTTTCAACACTGTCACAGGTTGATCTGCTCTGCAAGAAGTGCTTAGGAATCATGCCAGTTAGTCCACTGAAAATGGATTGCCAGTCAGGATGAGGTGTTTGCCCATGCTTTGCCCTGGGACAGTTTGACAGTTTAACTGTTTGGCTGATGGACACATTAGATGCTGCAGCAGTCACACCTTTGGTCTTCTGCACTCCAGATCTTTAGTCAGCTTACACAACATTCACACTCAGCTTCTGGTCCCCTTTGGCACAGTCCAGCATGTTGCTTTTTGTTTAAATTTTTTTTTTTTTTTTTTTGAAGACTGAATGCACTGAACTGTCAGAGGTCCCATTAGTGTATGCTGCGCATGTCAGCGCACATTCAGTGTTCAGTTTGAGCAGTCACGCCCAGGGGCTATGTAGTCATCAGGGCATTTAAGTGTTCCAGAGCTTGGCACCAAATGGAGAGATGCCTGCTGAGTTTGATAGCACAGGATCAAGCTTTTCAGGCCACAGATAGCCACAGTTTCTGTTCTTTCAAAAGTATGTTTGAAACTAGGCATTGGCTGGTATCGAGGTACGTATACCAACATTTCAAAAAAGTTAAAGGAGAAATCTGGTAAAAAAAAAAAAAAAAAAATATATATATATATATATATATATATATATATATAGATATATATATATATATCTATATATACACACACCTGATACTATGATTTTTAAGTCCGTTTAAATCCTTTTAAGAAGATTTCAGAAAAAGTGTTGAGGTGAGTTTTCTCTGACTTTGTGAAACTTATACAGGTCCTTCTCAAAATATTAGCATATTGTGATAAAGTTCATTATTTTCCATAATGTCATGAAAATTTAACATTTATATATTTTAGATTCATTGCACACTAACTGAAATATTTCAGGTCTTTTATTGTCTTAATACGGATGATTTTGGCATACAGCTCATGAAAACCCAAAATTCCTATCTCACAAAATTAGCATATTTCATCCGACCAATAAAAGAAAAGTGTTTTTAATACAAAAAACGTCAACCTTCAAATAATCATGTACAGTTATGCACTCAATACTTGGTCGGGAATCCTTTTGCAGAAATGACTGCTTCAATGCGGCGTGGCATGGAGGCAATCAGCCTGTGGCACTGCTGAGGTCTTATGGAGGCCCAGGATGCTTCGATAGCGGCCTTTAGCTCATCCAGAGTGTTGGGTCTTGAGTCTCTCAACGTTCTCTTCACAATATCCCACAGATTCTCTATGGGGTTCAGGTCAGGAGAGTTGGCAGGCCAATTGAGCACAGTGATACCATGGTCAGTAAACCATTTACCAGTGGTTTTGGCACTGTGAGCAGGTGCCAGGTCGTGCTGAAAAATGAAATCTTCATCTCCATAAAGCTTTTCAGCAGATGGAAGCATGAAGTGCTCCAAAATCTCCTGATAGCTAGCTGCATTGACCCTGCCCTTGATAAAACACAGTGGACCAACACCAGCAGCTGACACGGCAACCCAGACCATCACTGACTGTGGGTACTTGACACTGGACTTCTGGCATTTTGGCATTTCCTTCTCCCCAGTCTTCCTCCAGACTCTGGCACCTTGATTTCCGAATGACATGCAGAATTTGCTTTCATCCGAAAAAAGTACTTTGGACCACTGAGCAACAGTCCAGTGCTGCTTCTCTGTAGCCCAGGTCAGGCGCTTCTGCCGCTGTTTCTGGTTCAAAAGTGGCTTGACCTGGGGAATGCGGCACCTGTAGCCCATTTCCTGCACATGCCTGTGCACGGTGGCTCTGGATGTTTCTACTCCAGACTCAGTCCACTGCTTCCGCAGGTCCCCCAAGGTCTGGAATCGGCCCTTCTCCACAATCTTCCTCAGGGTCCGGTCACCTCTTCTCGTTGTGCAGCGTTTTCTGCCACACTTTTTCCTTCCCACAGACTTCCCACTGAGGTGCCTTGATACAGCACTCTGGGAACAGCCTATTCGTTCAGAAATGTCTTTCTGTGTCTTACCCTCTTGCTTGAGGGTGTCAATAGTGGCCTTCTGGACAGCAGTCAGGTCGGCAGTCTTACCCATGATTGGGGTTTTGAGTGATGAACCAGGCTGGGAGTTTTAAAGGCCTCAGGAATCTTTTGCAGGTGTTTAGAGTTAACTCGTTGATTCAGATGATTAGGTTCATAGCTTGTTTAGAGACCCTTTTAATGATATGCTAATTTTGTGAGATAGGAATTTTGGGTTTTCATGAGCTGTATGCCAAAATCATCCATATTAAGACAATAAAAGACCTGAAATATTTCAGTTAGTGTGCAATGAATCTAAAATATATGAATGTTAAATTTTCATCATTACATTATGGAAAATAATGAACTTTATCACAATATGCTAATATTTTGAGAAGGACCTGTAGTACCTGAGGCTTGCCTGTCCACCACCTGATGCTGGAAACTGCTTGTCAATTGTCTTAAAACAAGTCTTCTACTTTTTTTTTCATGCATCTGAAAATAAGAACTTTTGTCATTTGGAAATATTTCCATCAGAGGAAAACACTGACAGTCAAGGGGGTTAGGGGACTTAAGGAGTTTCACTCATGACACTTATTAAGGTAACGCTGTTTTAAACCTACAGTTTCTACGCAACCATCTGGTTGACTAGCTGCGTTAAAAAAAAATAATAATAAAATCATGTTTTGCATACATATGCACTGATCTGGCTTTTCTTGGCAGACACCAATGTTGTACTTTTATAGACATCAGACCTGGTGTTTCTGATTTTAACCAAATCCATTTTATTTTAAGGACAATAATACATAAAAGGTCTGCTGCAGGTTTAAAATCTAACAGAAAACAAGACTATCCACATTTATGCATCAAAGCTTAGCCCTCTAACTTTATGAATTTCAAAATTATTAATCAGACACATGTTGGTTCATATGTTTATAGAAGGAACATTTGTGTCTGTTCACAGCTATGATGCATTATTGAGTAGGAAAAAAGAACAGTAATGTTTTCAGTATTTGACCTACCAAAATATGCAGATTTCTTGGCCAATTTCATAGCAGTTTGTTAATAAAACAATTAAAACCAAGCTATAAAATGTAGTATTTTGCTCCTTGTTAAGTTATTGTATTCATTTTGTGGAATTTCTATCTCAACACTATAACTGCAGCTCCAACCTGTGCTCCTTCATAAAACAAACACTGTGCTGCTCTGTGATCTGATGAATGACACAATGCGAGGCACTGACACACTTCATGAAAGCGCAAATTTCCAAGGTTGAGCTCCAAGGTGATTTCAGATGAATAGCAGCACAGATGATTCCATTACATCGTTTGTGTGTTTATGGATTAGGTTCGTGCATCAGGTAATTAGTGCACGTGTCCTCAACAAGGTTGAACACCTTCTGTTGCTTCTTCTTTCTTTCTTTTTTTTTGCCAGGAAATCTGTTCGTTTTTATGCGTTGATGTTTGGGGCTATGGTAGTCACTGCTAGATTCTGAAACAACAACAAAAAGCAAACTAGTCACAGTAGCTAAAACAAAAAAGTAAAAACAATATTACATTCAAATCCTCGATCTGTCCGTCCAAATAATGATTGCTTTCATGTTAAACTTGACCGACTCTGAAGCTTTTGGGATTTGATGGGTTGTGTAACAGAATGAATTTTGTAAACATGTTCTTAAGGGTGTTCTTTGCCGTAACGCAGAGGCAAGCACCCAAAACAAACCCAAACATACACGCACTGTCTGATAAGGCTTTAGACATATCGTGTGGGCTCACACACACAGCCATATATTTCTGCACTTGATGCTCTGACAGTAACAGACTGTCCACTGTGTACACTAATGCAGCCCACACTGCTGCTTGTTTTCTGTTTTCTATATTTAGTCGGGCCCCACTCAGTGATTGAGATGATTAAATAAATGAGTCTTCCTTCACTGGAGATGAGCCAAGGCTTGTTAGGAAAAGAAGCAAAGGGACAGTCACGGTTTTATTCGGGTCATATGAAGAATAATTCTGTATTTCTAAAGTGATTGAGGCTATCTTTTGAGTTGAAGACAAAAATAATATGACTCATCTACAGTGCGAATACTTGATTTAATGCATAAATTGCAATTAAAGTCAGTTCAGTAGGACAATGCTCTGCAGAAATCAGTTTAAACCTTAAAGTAACCTCAATATGGAGCACTTCTACATGATGCAAGTTCATGACAGGCAATATAAGGGCACTACATACAGAACGGATAGGGTGAGAAGTAGTGATTACAAAACGGCAGGGAAAAAATCCTAAAAAGAGAATAAAAGCAGGCCAATTCCAATTAATATCTAGTCTAAGACTCGGAAACACCCCTGGAGTGTTTTATGAAATGCTGCTAATGAAGTCATGAATTGTCCTGGTGACCTCACAATGACACGCTGATATCTGCAGGTGAACACACTGCCAGGCAGCCAACCTCCCACCACGTCATCTCCCTCAGCTGCCTCTGCCTCCTCTTGGCTCTAATGAGTTATTGACCCCCTGCGGATGTGTAAAATAGAGTAGGTCCTCATGGTTGGTTATTGCATACGACAGCTGGTGTGGTTGTTTCTACATGCGTGTGGGAGCGTGTACTAAAGCGTGCACTGAAGTGTAAAGACAAGTGTTCATGTGTACCGTGCTGCAAAGAAGGGAGTTGGCCTGAGTAGCAGGACATTGACTGAGAACTTTGTGGATAATGTGTAATTTATGCACTGCTGGTAGTCAGATAACTGCAAGTATGCAATATTGATATTTTTGGCTTCCGACACTTGTAGTGCTCTCCATATAATTTGTCATTATAAGCATAATTATAGTATCATAGATCTTTGTTGGCTCTAGGTAAATCTCAGTATGTCCAACCATATGCATCTGTCAGTATTAAACAGCAGTTTAGCAGCTAAATACTCTGCTTGGCCAAAAAAAAAGTCGCCACCAAAAAAAAAAGGTCACACACTTTAATATTTTGTTGGACCACCTTTAGCTTTGATTACAGCACGCATTCACTGTGGCATTATTTCGATAAGCTTCTGCAATGTCACAAGATTTATTTCCACCCAGTGTTGCATTAATTTTTCACCAAGATCTTGCATTGATGATGGTAGAGTCTGGCCGCTGCGCAAAGCCTTCTCCAGCACATCCCATAGATTCTCAATGGGGTTAAGGTCTGGACTCTGTGGTGGCCTATCCATGTGTGGGAATGGTGTCTCATGCTCCCTGAACCACTCTGATGAATCCTTGCTTTGTCATCTTGGAATATGCCCGTGTCATCAGGGAAGAAAAAAATCTATTGATAGAATAACCTGGTCATTCAGTACATTCAGGTAGTCAGCTGACCTCATTCTTTGAACACATACTGTTGCTGAACACCAGATCTGACCAACTGCAGCAACCCCAGATCATAGCACTGGACCCACAGGCTTGTACATTAGGTACTAGGCATGATGGGTGCATCACTTCACCTGCCTCTCTTCTTACCCTGATGAGCCCATCACTCTGAAACAGGGTAAATCTGGACTCATCAGACCATATGACCTTATTCCATTGCTCCAGAGTCCAATCTTTATGCTCCCTAGCAAATTGAAGCCTCACTGATTAGTGGTTTTCTTGAGGCTACACAGCTGTTCAGTCCTAATCCCTTGAGTTCCCTTCACATTGTGCGTGTGGAAATCCTCTTACTTTCACTATTAAACATAGCCCGGAGTTCTACTGTTGTTTTTCTTCGATTTGATTTCACCAAACGTTTAAGTGATCGTCGATCACAATCATTCAGGATTTTTTTCCGGACACATTTCTTCCTCGAAAACAATGGGTCCCCAATATCCTTCCAGTTTTTAATAATACGTTGGACAGTTCTTAACCCAATTTTGGTAGTTTCTGCAATGTGTCTTTTAACATGGTTGTTTGAGAAATGAGAAGCAACTCATTACACCAGTTGGGATTAAGTAACTTGTTGCCAGCTGAAACATAATTGCCCATGCAGTAATTATCCAATGGGATGCTTGTACCTATTTGCTTAGTCAAATCCAGGTAGCGACTTTTTTTTGGCCAGGCAGTGTATTTCCATTTGCTGAATTTAAGTGCTGTTTATTCTGCCCTCTAGAAGGAGCGAAAAATTAGATGGGGAAGGGGATAAGTATACAACTTACAACTATTTTCCTAGGTTTTATGAAAGACACTTCTGGCCCAGTGTGTCAGTGTTTAGGTGTGTCTCTTTCTTAGGCAGAGCCACTGAAAGTACTATTGCTGCCATTACCTTGGTGCACTCTTTTTTAGTGTTTCTTCACATTAATTTTACTCAAGGCTCTGTGGTTCTCTGCTTAGCTCTGTTGCTTTCTTGAACTGAGCCACTTACAGAACTTTGTGTTCTCTCTTTATTTTGTTTGTCATAGAAAGTACATTTGACGCAGTGCTTCTGTGTTTACCTGTGTCTCTGTTTTGGATGGAGTCATTCATTAAGCTGCCATTAACTTTGTATGCTTCCTTTATTTTTTTTTCCTACAGAAGGTTCACCTGGTACAGAGCTTTGGTATTCAGCTATGTTTCTTTCCTGGAAAGAGCCTTAGATGTGTTGCTGTGTTTAACTTTAAATGCTTTCTTAGAATTTATTTCCCATAGAGGAGTACGTCTGGCTCAGTGCATCTTCATTTAGCTGTATATGTTTCCTGGATGAAGCCTTTGACTGATCTATTCCTATCAAGCAATTTGTATGATCTTTATTTTGCTTTTCCATAAAAGTGACTCCTGTTCCACTGCTTTCTTTATTTTTATGGCTCTTTCATGCTCGTCAGAATGAGGGATTGCTGAATCAGTTAAATCCAATTGATATGAAACGAATTTCTTTCCTATCTCACACCATCTCTATGTATCTATACGTCAATGTAGCTCCTGTCATCAGTTCAAGAGCTGTAGATGGTAAAATTAGGTGTCTATAGTGTGATTATCTGCGTTCCTTGCACATACGCTGCAGGATGTGGGGCTTTGAGACATCTTGAAAAATATACATTGACTGCTACAACTGCACAAGGGCAGCCGGAAATAAATCTAAAGCGTGGCTGTTAAACCAAACTGAACTTTTCCCCCTCGGCTGTTTTATTTTCAATGGCCTTGCTGCAGTGCAGGAAAAAAATTCAGTATGTGAGCTTGGTGCATAATGTGTAATTAAAAGCTAAAGTCCCCCACTTAGCAAACGCTTGCTGCAATGGTAATTCTTTGCAAGGACATTGCATTGTTTGAATGTGTTGAACTCATTAGCTGTGGCATTGCTGGGAGAGCAGATGCTATGTAAGCATCTAAAACTGATGCTTTTAACAGGTTCAAAATGTCTCCATGTCCTAAGCCTCAAATTCAAATAAAACTTTCTCTGGTTTATTCTGGGCTGGCAAGTGTTAAAACCTTTACATTTCGGCTGCTTCTGTGCACCAAAGTGATGGCTAAGATAAAGACAGAAATTAGCCTCGGAGTTCTGCTCAGAATCAGATCTGGCAGTTGCCAGCTTATTCAGGATTCATTGTTCATCATCAGTGCACATGAGTTTATAAGACGAACATGCTGGAGCACAAGGGATGTCAAGATATAAGATCTAAAAAATGTTATCTGTTCTTACTGTTCAAATAATATATGTTTGGCAGATGTGAGGTTTCATTTCACTTGATCATGTTAGCATTTTATTGCCATTTCAGCTGACTGACTCTTAGATGTCACTGGATTTACTACTGCTGGCTCACATGTCCAGGAGTTATTCAATCTGGGTTTTAAATCTGCAGTTAGATGCCTTTAAAGCTAATCTGACTGCAGCTGTCTTTAAATCTTCACAATCTCTAACTATACATTCTTGTATCTTCTTTTTTATGCAATTTAGCTCATTTCCGCAGTGATTTATGTCCTCAAGGCCCTGTAGTATAAGCTTTAATTCCTAGATTACTGTCACCATCATTACAAGTAACCAACAATAAGGTAAGGGAAGGGTCACAGAGGGATTGAAGCATGGGGTTGTTTATTCGGGCAATGACAGTGTGGGCCTCTCCTGATGTCATTTGTCAGGACTTGGCATTGGCTGGCCTGACTGGTGACATTTGCTTTCCCACTATGTGGCCCCCGTGTTTTGAAGCCAGATGGCAGATGATGCTTCAGAAGCAGAAGACACACAAAAAAACTCATGCACACTCACCGTCAAGTTTCTCATCTCTCAGTAGAGCAGGTTGCGGCCTAAGCAGCAGAATGATTTATCGCCCAAAATGATTAATAAAGTCCTGATTGAATGTCAGTAAGCAAACTTGGGGGTGGGGGGGGTGGAGGTAGTCGTATGATCGGTGCCAGCTAAATCGATACTTTCTTCACTCTCTGAGCCTCATCTTGTTTGTGCAGGGTAAAATATCATCTCGAAGGCACAATGCAGAGTTTTTACACCTCCTTCCTTTACGTGGACTGCAACATTTTTTTCTTATTAACTCACTTTTCCATTCCTATTCCACCTTTGCTTGGTATCTTTCACCAGCATGAAGGGAGGATTTGTCACCTATTAGTAGTAACAGCCAGTGAGTAAGGGTTTGTCACTGATGCAAGTGCGGTGTGATTAAACCAATAAAAATTAACGTTGAAAGGCAAACAGTTCAGTGTGGCTGCCCAATGTATATAACAGGGCTACTATGCAGTCTGGAAACATCTGGAATTCGATTTGAGTTTTTTCCAGATAAACATGGAAAACTGAAACAGAGCATAGAAAAACATTAACCTTCCTACAATTTTTCTATCCCTTCCTTCCTTCCTTCCTTCTTTCCTTCCTTCCTTCCTTCCTAAAAACCATCAGTCATAAATTCATAAAAACACAGAATGCTGCACATTTGGGTCTGGAAACCCTGGAAAGAATTTTGCCACAAAAGCAGTGAAGATACAATGCAAAAAGCATTTGTTATCAATCTTACTGGAGCAAGCAACCGCATTGTGAAGGAAAGTGAATAGTGATAAATCCTCTGGCTCTTTGTCTTTGCAAATTTCATTACTTCTTCATTCTTTTCCCTCTGCTTCTTGTGCAGCTCCCTGGACTGTAAATTAAAGCATTATTTTCCATGAGGAGGTGAGTCAAAGTATTTCAAAATTTGATAAAATTCATGCAGCAGCTCCACATATTGAGCTGATATTCTTAGAAGGAACAGTTTGAAGGGGGAGTAGACATTTTGGAAAATACACACATGGAAAATTATGAAACCATTTATCAATACAATCAGGTTGCATTGAGTTAGTTTAGGTTAATATGAATGCTGTTTGAATTTGATTAGTTGGAGAAAGGAAACCGCTACCCAAAAGTATTAAAACTGATAAACTCAGCTGTCTTAAGGTTGAACTTTAAATATTGTAAACTTCTAGACTGAGAAGTCCTAAAGTATTGAGTCATCCTTCATTTCTTTACATTTTGCTTTAAGCAGAAAGACCTGCTTGTAATCCTTTAATGTGGTCTTGATCAATACTTCAGCTACATTTTACAAAGGTTATTTTTTTACTATGGCAACATCTTTCATTTTTAGTCCAGTGCTCGATCATTTTCAGAAAAATGTTTTTGTTTGTTAAGCTACTTAACTCTGACCATTGAATTATTCAAGCATAAAAAGGCTCTCAAGTGATGAACCTGTGTAGTGTCAGCCTAGCAAAGAAGTATTTTTAACTTGGATCTTTGGGACCTTTGTTAGCAGCAGCCTGTCACAAAGATGCGGGTTGTTCCCATTTATTTTGCTGAGTCTACTAAAAAAGCTATCAACTGTAGCACAGAACAGGCATGAAATGGTCTTTAGCAGCACTGAAAGCAATTCACAGATGGATGGTGCATCTTTAAGGTTCTGTGTCCGTTCTCTAAGATATTACTTAGATGTTAATGTGATGTGGATAGTTTTTAGGAAATAATATCTTAAAACAAAATAATAAAAAAAAAAACAGAAGGTCTTTTTGAAGATTGATCTAGACCACTTCCAAGACCAAGAATAGAGTCAAGCTTAACCCAGTGGAAGGAATATGCTGGTGTAGATTCTTAGTCATCCAGGACATGATAATCCTGAGTGCTTAAGTACAGGGTAACTGGACATCTCTAAGGAGCTAAATTGGGGCCATAAAGTTTGTTCAAAAGAAAAAAAAAAATGTAACCTGAAAAATAAAAGTTTGTTCAAAACCTGAAAAATTATTTTGAACCTCCCCCAAAAAAACTTGAAAACTGGAAAAAAGTTTCGCAACTGGAAAAAAAAAAAAAGTTAAAAAAACATGTGAAACTGGAAAAAAAAAAAAGTTCAAAACTCCTTTTCAGATTCAAGTTTTTTTTTTCGCACTTGCAGATTTTATCTTTCGGCTTCAAACTTATGGCCCTGTTTTGGTGTGGGGGGCGGGGCCTCAGATCACAGGGGATGTGGAATCATGACTGACAGCTCAACACAGCAGCTGAACAACAGCTGTTGCATTCAGGGACCGTGGGAACTGGAATTATCTGTAACACATCATCGATATTCTATATGTATGAGTGAAAGATAACATGCTTCACCGATAGAAGCAGCTTACGTGAATACAGGATGTGAATCTCAGAGGAGAAAATATGATCTTGACAGATTTGCACAGCATTTTAAGTCCATTTTGGAGATTTCCCACGCTCTCATCGTAAAGCAGATGAACCGCCAGACTGAGCAGTGAGAGTATTCAACCGGAGCTTTAGTCGCCATGGCCACGTCTTTATCTGCGGGCGCTAGCAGTGATCAGGTAATAATAAAAAGGCTGGTTGTCATTTTATGGCACAGGGAAACATATATATATATATATGTTTCAAAACAGGGCCAGAGGTTTGAGGCCGATATAAAATCTGCAAGTGTGAAAAAAAAACGTGAATCTGAAAAGTAGTTTTGAATTATTTTTTTTTTCCAGTTTCACATCTTTTTCTTCATTTGGAAAACCTTTTTCCAGTTTTCCAAATTTTTTGGGGGGAGGTTCAAAATAATTTTTCAGGTTCAAATTTTTTTCTTTTGAACAAACTTGATCAAACAGATGGCCCAACACAAGAAGAGCAAACTCATCAGGTCAAGAATCAGCTGTTCACTTACATCTCAAGGGACACTCATTTGAAGACAGCAATGTGCACAGTTTGGACAGGGAAGACAGGTCCTTTGAGACAGTAGTGAAAGAAGCCATCTATGTTAAACATAAAAAACAAACATTAAACAGAAGAGGTGGCCTCCGGTTTCATATTTCTAACGCCTTCTCGACAGCCCTGACTAATCTCCACAGGTTTTTTTTCAACAATTCGCACCTTGGGGCATGTGACCACAACTCACATGGTATCATTAGGGATATGTTTGGATCGTCAAGAAACAACAACCCAAACATTGAGCTGAATAAAGGGTGGACCCAGTGACTCATGTGTCCTAATTGCCCTATCAGTAACTTCGGTGGCCCTATTAGTATGAAGCCTGTTACTTCCAACTATGTTCAGAACTGATGAAGCCTTTGGGATGAGAAATGATGAGAAACACGGCATGTCCAGTTGCTTTCTAATTAAGCACTTAGGGTCAATGGAAGACAATAAATATAAAGTAAAAAATAAAAAAATTATGATGGTTTAAAAGATTCAGTGTAAATGTGCTGTTACTATCCTTACTCAATGAAGTCTCAAGGCACATCCTAAAAAGTAAATAGAGCCTGAACAAAAAGTGAGACATTTTTTGGTGTATGTGCTTAAATTCGTTTCTCTTTTCTATGTTTACAATTCTGTTCATATTTTAGTTTAGTACATTTACAAGTACATCTATGAAAGTATCCATACCCCTTGACGTTTTTCACATTTTGTCACACTGCAAACCCCAAACTTCAGTGTATTTCAGTGCAATTTTATATAGCAGACCTACACAAAGTAACAATAATTGTGTAAATATGAACATCTTGGCAAGGTTTTGTAACTGTAACTACAAATGATTAACTGGAGTTTTTTTCTTTTATCTTATGCACTTATCTTGAGTTTTCTACTTTTACAACTTCTGATTATGTTGTCACCTTTTACATACACACATATAGTCAGTCATTTTCTACCACTTATTCCATAGTGGGTTGCGGGGGAGCTGGTGCCTATCTCCAGCAGTCTATGGGTGAGAGGCAGGGTACACCCTGGACAGGTCACCAGTCCATCACAGGGCAACACACAAACTCATTCATACACCTAAGGTCAATTTAGAGAGACCAATTAACCTAACAGGCATGTCTTTGGACTGTGGGAGGAAGCCTGAGTACCCGGTGAGAACCCACGCATGCACGGTGAGAACATGCAAACTCCATGCAGAAAGACCCCAGGCCGGGAATTGAACCAAGGACCTTCTTGCTGCAAGGCAACAGTGCTACCAACTGCGCCACTGTGCAGCCCACACACATATAATTGTTACAAAATAAAAATATCTTTTAATGTCATTGTACAGTATATGATTCTAAAAAAAAAACCTATTTAAACCCAACATCAATTTATGTGACAAAGTTATTCTTGTTCTGAGCCTAAGTTTAACAATGTGCTCACTGAACAGGTGTGAGAACTGTATTGATCCCTTCATTTATCCCTTAGCTGGACAATCAGCATTTCCACTTGAATGCAATCATATATTTATCTTTAAATATATCTTATTTTAGTGTTGATGTATTATCATGATGTTAACAGATATGTTCCGGTAATAAATCCCAGAGGGAGCCATATAATCACCACTTTTAGCAATAAAAATGTACACAGTCAAAGTTAAAACACAACTGCAGGCATGAGTCATTAACTCAATAGAGAGTCCATGGAGGATGCGACTGCCTAAAAAAATCTTTACATGGAACAGCTTGAGACAAATATAATGACAGATTTGAGTCTTGCACAAAGAGCAGCGACGCAAATGAATGGCTGAGCTTCGGCGACTAATGAGATAACCTGCCTGTTGAAGATAAAGCTGAGGTGTTGGGGTCATCAGCGGCAGAGCTGCTCCACTTGGATGGTGGCTCAGCGCGTAAGAGAGGGGGTGTGCTGTCCTTTGAGAGTTTTGTAATTAATCAAAGTCCCTCCTTTTAAACTCAACTATTTCACATTTAACTTTATCTGCTCGTCTCCCACATGCAAAGCCCCCGCGTGTGATGTGAGCCCATATCTTAATTACTCTCAGATCACTGATACCCCCCGCACACATACTCTCACAAAGTCTCCTGAAGAGACAGAAAATCATTTTACAGCTGAGGAGATAAGTCCCTGCGCTCTCTTTAACACCCACATCACCACCAGCTCCTCGCCCAAAAGCACATCACATGGTAGTGCAATGACAGACAGCTGGCGAAGGGCCTTGTACTGATAATTCATCTGTTACACATGAGTAATGAGCCCCCCAACCAAATACATCGTTATTACATTATTAATGATGGTGGCTGCTGTATGTGGCCTACTGCAGGAGATGTTTTTTTTAAGCTGAGCAAAAGATGTTTACTGCATGTGTGTTTTTAGCATCAGAATGCAGGAACGTGAGCTCTGTTGATGCATCTTACTTCATTGTTAACCTTTGGGGTAGCAAATCTCTAGGTTATATCCTGGGTCACACATCAGACACAGGCTGCATCAAAACCTGAAAACACAGCTCCTCTTCAGCTGCTGTGATGCTCTCAGCCTTACTTACTTTAAATATCACACATCCTGGGAACCCTGTTAAAAGTTTGTCGATAAATGTTTAATGTATGCCGTTACAGGCAATTAAGTATTTGTACACCCACAGGAGTGACTGCAGCTGCTGTAAAAGTGGCTGCACAGGGATGTAAGCTTCGCTCATAAATATCCAAATAGAACAAGATTGGAACAAAGAGCGTGATGAAATCTCACCAAAAACGTCCAGCACTGTTCAGTGGCTTGAGCTTTATGTCAGTTCTTATGATGCCAGGTTGGACGTATGCGCCTGCAAAACGACAGACAGAAAGGTCTTTGTATGCCCTTACTTTGGAGCTTTTAATTATGCATTTCAACCATTCTTTTTGTAGTCTGGAACTACCAATAAGACCATCAATCACGGTGGTGGTAGCATCACCTGAGGGTCTATTTTGCTGCCAATGGCACCACTGGTGCTGGTGGATCGCACAAAGTGGGTGGAGAAATGAAGAGGGAGGAGAACTTCCAAATTCTTCACCTCCACAGCAAATCAACAATGACAGCAGATGGAAACTCTGACACAATGGGATGTTGGAACTCAAAGATTGTCCTGAACATATCAATATGAGTTCCAGAATGGATGAATTAGGTTACCATCAAGTTCTTGAAACTGCTCTGAGCTTGCCTAAAAGCAGGCTTCCTGTCAGGAAATCAACATGTTTAAATAAGCTCTACTATTCCTGATAAGAAGAGCCATCAAATATCCAGATAGAATGCTGGCAGGACCTTGCTGATGGCAACAAAAAGTGTCTGTTCCCTTGCTAAGGGACATTGTCTAAATATTAGTAAGGGTGTATGTGTATTTTTGAGTCTTTATGTATAATTTTGACCCTGTGAGGATTGGAAAATTAACCCACAATAAATTCAAACTTGTGCAGCCAGTTCTGTGCCAGTGTCAGTCTGAAGTGCACGTAAACTTCTGACTGGAGCAAATCTGTAGCATTTGAAAGTGCAACATTTTGATATGCAAAGCCTTGCGGTTCTTTATCTGCAAAAGGAGAGGAAAGTGCCAGAGGGCAATCCTGGGGCTTTGGAGAGTAGCTCGGGGGCTTTGCTGACAACATAAGCATGTGGTTAAATTAAATGTGAGGCTGAAATAAACACTAGTGAGCAACCTTAACTCAACCCATGTTATTAAATGTTGTAGATCTCCACTTTCTGATCTGCCTGAGTAAACATAATATCATTAAAACCCCGCCATGTCTCCATGCCTTTGTGTACCCTCTGCAGAAATTACAATAGTGAAACCCCTTTTTAATAAAATATGGGACTCTCATTAAGGCTGGCCTCACCACCATGAGAATAAACATCAG
This sequence comes from Girardinichthys multiradiatus, assembly GCF_021462225.1. Taxonomy (NCBI): domain Eukaryota; kingdom Metazoa; phylum Chordata; class Actinopteri; order Cyprinodontiformes; family Goodeidae; genus Girardinichthys; species Girardinichthys multiradiatus. The sequence goes on along the minus strand of NC_061795.1, from coordinate 21,015,999 downwards.
AAAAGCAACTGTTACTGTGGAAAAGCAGCACAAATACTCACCTGCTTGTTTCCCCACTGGCAGATGAATCGGCCAGCAGTTGTCTAATCATCTCCTTTCACTCCTCCAGCTTGTTACGGGCTAATCACGCTCATTTGAATGGCTCACATGTGTAATTACTGCTGTCAAGCAGTACCGGCCCTAACAGGTCAGCTTGTTTAGAGGGCTGAGCCCATTATGAAGACGCTAACTTATGATCATAGCTATAGGCCGGGTGCAGTATTACAGCCCAGGGGCGCAAATGTCAGCCCGTCTCATTGGGGAAAATGAAGTGTTTGTTTAACATGGAATAAGGCTGGCGTCTCTTTGATTAGCATAAATGGCCATAACTCATTTAGGGCTCATCAGAGGCTGCTGTTTTCCAATCAGCAGGTTTTACTGAAAATCATGAGGCTCTCATGATGTAGGTGTAGGACAAACACATACCTCAGATTTGGTTTTTAACCTACAACAGCTCACTTTGTCCAAAACACTTCAAATGGCTCCACCAAATTTTAGATTTAATAAAAAAAAATAATTCCCAAAGTTAGTGAGCCTGTGTTACTAGCTATGACCTTCCTAGCTGTTGTTGGCCTGTCTGTGTACATGAAAGATGCCAAAACAAATAGTTCTTCTTAGGATGACATTCTATTAAGGTTAATAGTCTGATTTTATTCAATTTATATTTCCAGAAAGCTTTAGATTCAGTCAGTCAGTCAGTCAGTCATTTTCTACCGCTTATTCCATAGTGGGTCACGGGGGAGCTGGTGCCTATCTCCAGCAGCCTATGGGCGAGAGGCAGGGTACATTAAGGCTTTAGATTCAATTAACCATAAATTCCAGTATTGATTGTTAATGTGTCAGATTTTTTTGTTTATCTTATTCAACTGAAAGGTTGATTTTTTCAAATAATTAAAAAAAAGCCTTAATATTAAGGTATTTAGTATGATTAAAGTGATGGATAGTTCATGTTTTTGAAACTGGTCTCTAATGTCTGAAGGATGTGTTTTAGAAAAACGGTAGATTTTTGCATTATATAGCCTTCAAATTACCCTAAGTTTGCTTCCGATTGATTGACCACTCCTACATACTTTAGAAACCATCAAGGACAAGCCTCACCCACCCTTGGCTTTGTTCACACAAACTTAGAGATTTAGCAAAACATGGATTTTTTTTTTCAGCATTTGCACCTAGCAGACAGATATTTAATATCAGTTTCCAAAGAGGAGTTTATAAAAACTGTGTTTGTGTTGTACATGTATGAACTGAAGATAAATGAAGATTATTAAAAACACTGTAATAGTTGTCCACTTTGCACATTGAAAGATTGAGGTTGTTTTCATGATTTCTTTTTCCATCTGTCTCATTTTGTCTTGACTATTTGCATTAAACTTGAAAAAGTTAATGACCGAAAGGGTAAAATGTGTCTGCAAAAATGCAAGCTACAAGCAGTGGCGTACAGTCAGGGTAGGCAAGGGAGGAGCTGCTCACCATTGGCTATTAAAAAAAAATTATTGCATCTTTACTTATTTTATATGAGATATCTTTTAATAATTGAATCACTTGAAAGCAGCATGGAAACCCTGCGGTCATACATACATAGCTTAACAGAAATAACATCTCTCTGTTCTGGTCAGCCAGGCAGGTGGCTTCAGGAGTGAATCAGGCTGGTAGTTTTGATGCCATCACGGCGCAGGCAGGCAGCAGTCTGTTGTGCCTTTGCACACAGATTGAGCATGCCGCATTGTGTTGAAGTACAAATAAAATGTACACACAAAGCCTGCTACTCTGTCTTTTAAATTGGCTTCAATTGGTTAAATAGATACATTTTATTGTATATGTATGGTCATAATAAAATGTTACCTGCATGGCTTTATGTATTGATTTGAATTCCCTGGTCATGAAAGATATCAAGAGGATAAATATGGCAGTAATTAAGAGTATTTAAATTAAAAAAAACATTAACATTGAGCTCTGCAGGCAATAATTTTGTTGCAACATAGGTTTGAAAGTGTTTTTGGTTAGAATCTCATAGACAGTGTGTATGCATTTATACAATTTCTTTTTTAATCATTATCTTGAGTAGTGTAGTTGGGCCTCTTGTCAGAGAGGACTGATCTCTCTATGAAATTTGGTTGCAGTAAATGGTTCTCTGCTTTTTAAACTGTGTTTAAAAAGATCTGTTTTGTAACTTTTTTTTTTTTTATGCAAGATTATAGTCTTTATTCACAGACTGTGGAAATATATTTAGCCGTCTTTGAATTGTATTCGCCCACGTATACAGCCCGTATCCATAGCGATCCAGAGTAGGGAAGCCACCAAAACATCCAAACCCAAGTGCCACTAGACACCAGTACCACCTGCCAGTGCCAGTATGACTTCCTATCCGACTGAATCAGCTGTTTGTTCTGTTACCCAGATCATCCTCTTCTCCAAGAGACGTGAGAGAGAACTGAATGTCCATAGAGGTCAAAGGGAGTTCAAAGAAACAACAGCATGTGTCGGTCCTAAGTAAGACACTTTTTTAAAATTTTGCTGTAGTGGTTCTGGTGTTGGCAAAACTGATGGATCAAAGCTGGTTCCAAATCTTGTTTCTATATCCCCTTTTTTATTCCCCTCTTAGATTAAAGTAAATATAAGCCCTAGTTCTAAGCCTTAATTTAGAACGAGGCAGTGAAATATCTGTTATAATTATAGGCTCCTGAGAGAAAAACTCTCCAAAAATAACTCTTAGTATTTTAATCAGTCTTAACTGTCATAGTTTAAGTGTCTTTTTCTCAGTTACTAAACCCTTCTTGAATATGTTGGATTTAGAGTAAAATGATCATGGGAAATAAAAGGAGTCTTACTTCAGGTTTTTGGATGCGTTGTAAGACTGATTTTTGAACATGAATGTAATTTCATGTAACTAAAAAACACAGACAATGCAGCAGTTCTTTTATTTTTCCTGACTTGAAAAAAGTCAAAGCTAAGAATTTTTGTGATTTTGCTGGAAATGGGAATGAGCGAGGAGATAATGTAAATAGGCTGTTTTTTACTTAGGCTGCAAAAAGTGACACCCAGAGGATCAGCTGCACTCTCAGGACACCTTCTAGTCGTTTTTCCACTTTCCCTTTAACTCCCTGTTTCCTCCTCACGCTCCTCTTTTACTCCATCACCACGTTCCCAAGAGGTGAAAAGAACTGAGGTCTGAACTGCAGGGAAAAAAGAGGAGGAGGAGGAAGTGAGAACAGGGCGAGCTGAAATTCACAAGTTGCTTGACTAAGGTGTGTGTGTGTGTGTGTGTGTGTGTGTGTGTGTGTGTGTGTGTGTGTGCGTGTGCGTGTGTGTGCGTGTGTGTGTGTGTGTGTGTGTGTGTGTGTGTGTGTGTGTGTGTGTGTGTGCGTGTGTGTGTGTGTGTGTGTGTGTGTGAAATAGCTACATGTGTGGGTAAAATGTTTCACAGACAGACATCTGGGGATGCTCTGCAGCCAGGGGGGGGTCGTAAGCCACCGTTGAATTGAGAAGCGGTGCATATCTGCTGCTGAACTGCACCAGCGTTACGGCTGGTTTATGGACTAAGCCCGGCCAATCAGAGCTCTAATTAAACCAGAGCAGTGAAGGAACGGTGAGAGAGTGTTGTTTACTGGAGCCAAAAGACTGCAGTGTGAATGTGTGCTGCAGTACCATGTTGACATGGCTGTTTTATTATGAGCAAATAGTTGTTTTTTTTCCTTCTTCTTTCCTGCATCTTCTCGGCTTAAAAGAATCTCGCTAAAGCAGACCCAGGAGGCTGCACATTCTATTTCATTCCATTTGAATAACAGCGCAGAGGAAATGACAAATCCGTGAGGCCTGCCGAGAAGCCTTCGGGGCAGTAATGTAAATAACAGAAATTAATCATCTTCTCCAAAGAGGGAGGGACACGCCTCACAGTCACAACAAAGGTCACAAATCCAAACCAAGCTTTCACGTCCTCCAAACAAGAAATGACATAGTTCCGACACTCTGCTAATGTTTAACTGTGTGGTCTGTGAGTTTTAGCATGTACATGTTTGCACACTGATTTATCGTTTTATTTTAGCATTTTTGTAGCTTCATAGTAACTTAAACTTCAGTATGCTTGGCCACTCAGAAGTAATCATACCACCTTCCAACCACAAACTTTAATGCATTTTATTTGGATTCTATGTGATAGCCTACCACATAGTGCCGAATTGTAAAGTGAAAGCAAAATGATACGTTCTACAAATAAAAATATGATAAGTATGGCATGCATTTCCATTTATTCTCCTTTACTCTGATACCTCTAAGACCCCTAAATAAAATAAAATCAAGCAAAGAGTCTTCAGAAGTTATAAAATTAGCAAAAATGAATGGACCAATCAAAGTCTAGACCTAGATCCAGCTGAGAAGAGGGGCAAAAAATGTCCAAGCTGACAGACATATCCCAAAATATTTACCACGGACAAAATACGTGCATGCTTTATGTTGGTCTGTTACATAAAACCCCAGTAAAATACAGTTAAGAGAAAATAAGAAACAAAATAGTCCAAGGAGCATGAATACTTTTGCAGAGCAATGTATTTGTACATCTGCATCTTTATGCATCTATTCCATAATGACTGTTGTTAGCCTTAGTGTCTGTTTGGCCACAGAGTACCTTTTTGCTTTGAAGCTGAACCGTTCACTTTTACCTGACAGCAAATAGTTGAGCAGAACCAATTTAATCTTGTTTTGCAGCCCAGGATGACACCAAAGACACAGCAAAGAAAAGCAGTGAGGCTTGTCCCAGCTCCTTGTGGAGGTAGTCACTAAAGGCACCCATGCATTGAGCAAAAAGATGGTAATTGCAATGTGTTTATTTGAACTTTATAGTCATCATGGGAAGCCATAGCAACACAGTGTGGAATTACCATACCCAGGCCACAGACACGTTGCAGCTCTCTCCGACTTAGTCCAACAGCTTCCAGGGAAACTAATTTGCAGCTTGGGAAAATACCACCTGACAGATCGATTCACCGGTTATACTCACAATTAATGGACAACTTGCTCTCATGGAACAAAACGAATCCCCCGGCTGCCCAGATTTGGCACAGAGGAAATGGAGAACAAATGTTGCTCTCTTATATCTCATAAATGTCACAATTACAAGTAACCACAAGCGTTGTGTACATTACAATTCCTCTCAGAGGACAGGTTGACATTTGGACGATCCTGTGGGGTTTCTCATTGCTAGGAAAACCTATCATTTTTTTAAAGAGATTGTGCATTGCAGCACTACTGAATCTCATTTGCAGACAAAGAAACCATTTGCATAAGGCATAAAGCATGGCAGAGTGTTGCATGTGTATTCTTAGCCTGCAGGAGGTGCTAAAATAGTTGTTTTCAATGAGAGTGATCTATACATAGACCTGGTCTGAGCTAAAGTGTTGTTGGTGGAGAGCAATAGCTTTCATCATGTAGAGGGGAGGCAACCGCTCGGTCATAGAGAGGCAGACACTGAATCAGTCATAGATCTTCAAATAAATTCACGAGGCTGGATCCAAAATCAGCCGGAGAGATTATCAGTAGCGGTTCTTGCATGAATAGCAATCCTTTCACCATATCCTATGCTGCATGTTAAACTGTGCCGAAGTTGTGGTTTTCTTTTACAAGCAAAACAGCTGTTAACCCTGCTCTATTTCTCAATTACGCCTATATCTTCTGCTCTTCATGTCTGCTTCCATGATACAAATATCCACAGAAATGCTTCCAGTTAAATCATGTTCAGAAAGTCCAGCAAAGAGGACAGAAGATGTCATAGGATAAATTGAAGCTGAACCCATGTGGCCACTGTGTGATTGACAGCCTGCTCTCTGTTTTCTCAGCAGCAAGCAGGGGACCCCTCCTCGATGAACTCCTCACTGACTGTACATCCATAAATGCAATAGATAACTTGTTCAGGGTGCAACCAACCAATGCATAAGTTATAATTTTTATATGGTGCTCACACAACGCCCTTTCTAATGCCACCCTGCGAAACAGCCGATACAGGCCATGTTAACAACAGGGAGATCCAGAATATGTAATTTAACTAAACTGGTCATCATCCCAGGAGAATGTGCAGATGAGCAAAGTAAAGTTACAACAACAAATCCGTGCTTTTCCTAGAAATCTCCACAGTCTAAATCAAATGAACTATGGCTTCTCACCAAAAAGTTAAAGACCTCTGGATGGTTTTACATGACATCTGTCTAGATGCAACCTCACTGCTCTTGACTTTCCTCCCCCTTCTGAATACGTGAAACTGGATGCTCTATCATTGCCCTGTTGCTTGTTTTTTTGTTGATGGACAAAATTATGGGATTTGACTAAGAGGATTAAAATGACACCCCTTAATGAGACACAGCTGGGACTGGATCACAACAGTCGAAACCGAATTGCAGCGCCACAAATGCACAGACAGCATGTGCTCACAAGAGCATACGGATTAGCACCCATGTGATCGCCATCGCACTTTCTTCCCCTTTCTAATGCTCACCTACAGGCTACAAGACTAGCTGCCAATCACCTCTTTGTAAAGCGTATTACACAGGGTTTATTATCCCATTCAAGTGAACCGGATTAATTATGCCTTCTCTGATGGATTTGAAATCTTTAGCCTAACAGGACACACTGGGAATAATAGCATAATTGTAAGCTCTCCCTAGCCCCTCCCATGTTGTGTAAAAAGTTATTTATTATAGACGTTACAAACCTGAAGCATGTTGTGTGTCATCTAACTCATCTGACTCGATAAAAGGGAAAACTGAGATCTTTCAAACAAAATGACATTTGCTGAATCTGTACTATTGTTAAAACCAAACCAATGATCAGCAAAACATTTAAAAAAATAAAGTTTACGCCCTTCTCAATGGCAGCAGGAATGTCTTGGAGCGGATCAGATACTAATTGGTAGCTTAATTTCTAACTTGTATACTTTAGAAACTGAAAGCTAGGGCAACTGAATGGATCTTATCTTTGATTACAGCTGTGGAGTGATGTCTAGATGGGTAAAGTCAAATACTCATGGGCTAAATCTCAGTCTTACAAATGTAGTAATACTCCTTGAAATTTTCCACATTAAGTCATATTATAAACCAACACAGACAACGCAAAACAGTAGTTTTCATGGTTTTCAAGCGTTTTGCAGAAATACAAATCTAAAAAACAGTGACATGCATTTGTATTCATCCTACATGGGTCAATAGGTCGGCTACATTTACAGCTGCAAGTGTCTCTCAGCATTGCACATATGCAGACTGAAATATATTCCCTTTCCCCTTTGCAAAATAGCTTAAACTTGGTCAGATTGGATAGAGAGTGTTTATGAACACCAGTTTTCAAATATTTTCATAGATTCTAAAGGATTTAGGTTTTGATTTTGACTGGGCCATTCTAATACATGACTATGCTTTGATCTAAATCATTCAATTATGGCTCTGGCTGTATGTTCAGGGTAGTTTTTCTGCCAAAAGGCGAACTTCTACCCCAGTCTGAATAATTTCACTGCCTCTAATAGGTTTTGTTCCAGTATTGTCCTGGTTTTAGGTCCATCCATCTTTCCATGAACTCTGACCAGTTTTCCTGACCCTGCATAAGAAAAGCATCCTCACAGCATGATGCTGCCACCACCGCATTCCACTGTAAAAATGGTAGATTTACAGTAAAGTCCCACACACGTTTAATGTTGATCAGCATACCTTCTTACACCTAATTGCTTTGTACCCTGTATGACTTCTAGCAAGCTGCGAAAATGTGCCCCTTGGTCTTAATGGTGCTGTATACTAATGTTTTTAAAGGTAATTGGTCAGACTGGATTTTATTTAAAAGTATCTGAGTAAAAGGGACTGAATGCATATGCACACCATACTATTCAGATTTTAGTCTTAAAAAGAAATGTTTGTCGCATTTATTTCCTTCCACTTCAGAACTATGAACTATTATGTGTTGGTGTATCACACAATGTCCCCAAAAAGCATTGAAGTACGAGGTTGTAACGTGAGGAAATCTGAAAAAAACGTATTCAAATTTGCTTCAGATTAAGCTTTTGCACGGTGGTTTATAAAATTGGTCCAAGGGGGACAACAGGTGAATCTGTACCTGCATCTTGGCCATGTGGGGAAGAGAGACCGCCCTGTGTGGTCCAGTTTCACAAAGCCTCGCTTTAGGCATATATTGCATCTGTGACGGAAATGTGTCAGGACACTAGTGTGCTGCTGCTGCCCGATGTGTGTCTGGCTGCTGCTGTAGACTAAAGGAGAACAAATCTCAACCACTAGACAAAAGAAATTAATGAAAGTTACTTTTCCTCTGATTAAGAGAGGTAGATGTGGATGGGTTTTTCTGAAAAAGAGATTCAAGGCATTGGGCAGACAGGCACTTTTTCATTTGTTTTTGTAATAGTTTTGAACAAACATGAAAAACTATCAAATTACCTGTGATGCTTTTCTGTTTTTCCCCTAGGAAACAACAGCCAATATTTCTGAGCTTCAGGCAATGCCAAAAGATAGCTATAGCATGGATAAAGAAGGATGGTTTCTGGCAGGTGTTTTCTGAATGTCACAGAAATGTATAATATGCAACTAAAAAGCTCAGCTGAGGGTTGAAGGACTTTTTTTTTCAATTCATGCCTTAAAGGAAAAGGCTCCTGCTTACAAAGAGCTTCTCTTCTTCCTATATATATTGTACCACTCCTACCTATAGCTGACCAATACCCCACACAGTCCAGTTTCTATTGGTGGTATCTGCTTTACTACACTGCAGCAGTGAGTTTTGGAACATGACAGAATTTAAGTGGAATCCAAAATACCAAGACCTCCATCTCATCAGCAACTCGTGAGATTAAAAAAGATGGATTCTCAAAGAGAATCTTAAAATATTTCCTATTCAGATTTTACAGGTCACCTTGAAATGTCTGCTGGAGTCAATTTCAAGATAGGTTAGAGCTCTTTTTTCAGAAAACTGGAAGCCATCTATTTATTGTTAGGTTGTAGTTTTTCCAAAGCCATTTGTTTAGATATAGCAATATAGTTTTTTTCAGCTACCTTTAGTTGTTCATTTGAACTAATTTCTTGATCGGCTTAAACAGAAATAGTATTTTGCACGTGTACAGCTAATGGAGTCTGTGAATGGGTCCACATAGTCACAGCAAATCATCTTTTTAGCCTGTTAAGAATTTTCTCACTGAGTGAATTGATCTAAAACTTTCTAAATTATATTGTAGAAGTTTTTAAGACTATCACAAAGCGAGTCAATGGCTCATTAATTTATTCCTAAACCTTGAAACAGCCTGGACCCTTTATTAAAAGCTAGAAGGTTATTAGATTCAACCGTTCCTATCTTTCAAAGCAATGCTGGTGTAGTTTTACTTATCAGAAATGTAAAGCCCTGCAAAAGTATTGACACCCCACAAAACTTCAACTTTGATGCAGGTTTTTTGGGATGTAATGTGATAGGCTAGCACAATGTAATGCAAAATTGGAATGAAATTACATTCACAGATAAAACAATGAAAAATGTGGCATTTATGTGCATTCAGCCCCCCGAATAAATACTTTTCAGGACTACTTTCGCTGCAATTACATCTGCAAGTCTTCATGGGTACCTGTCCACTGGGGTAGCTCTGCCCGTATGTTTAGGGTTGTTGTGCTGCTGGAAGGTGAACCTCTGCCCCAGTCCAGTAGCAGATATGGGCCATATGAGTAGTTGCCAAGGTCAGCATTAGAAATTGAAGCGCATAACCACCAGATAAAAAAAAAGAAATGTCTGTCAGTGGTGGCCTGAACATGCATGAGAATAGTGTTTCATGCTTTACCCAGAACTGAACTGCCCAACGATCCTGTCCCAAAATTAATTTACCTGCATCAATCGGCTGGGGAAGCAGCAGAAGAAGGTGCTCACCCAGGGTGCCATTCATGCAAAAACTCTCAGTCTCAAGTCTTTTGAAGCCTCTGAAACATTATCTCCCAGTATTTTGCTGCATTTAGCTACATCCATCTTCCCTGTTCATGCTAGAGAAAAACAAGCCCACATTATACAGGTCCTTCTCAAAATATTAGCATATTGTGATAAAGTTCATTATTTTCCATAATGTTATGATGAAAATTAAACATTCATATATTTTAGATTCATTGCACACTAACTGAAATATTTCAGGTCTTTTATTGTCTTAATACGGATGATTTTGGCATACAGCTCATGAAAACCCAAAATTCCTATCTCACAAAATTAGCATATCATTAAAAGGGTCTCTAAACGAGCTATGAACCTAATCATCTGAATCAACGAGTTAACTCTAAACACCTGCAAAAGATTCCTGAGGCCTTTAAAACTCCCAGCCTGGTTCATCACTCAAAATCCCAATCATGGGTAAGACTGCCGACCTGACTGCTGTCCAGAAGGCCACTATTGACACCCTCAAGCAAGAGGGTAAGACACAGAAAGAAATTTCTGAACGAATAGGCTGTTCCCAGAGTGCTGTATCAAGGCACCTCAGGCTACAGGTGCCGCATTCCCCAGGTCAAGCCACTTTTGAACCAGAAACAGCGGCAGAAGCGCCTGACCTGGGCTACAGAGAAGCAGCACTGGACTGTTGCTCAGTGGTCCAAAGTACTTTTTTCGGATGAAAGCAAATTCTGCATGTCATTCGGAAATCAAGGTGCCAGAGTCTGGAGGAAGACTGGGGAGAAGGAAATGCCAGACGTCCAGTGTCAAGTACCCACAGTCAGTGATGGTCTGGGGTGCCGTGTCAGCTGCTGGTGTTGGTCCACTGTGTTTTATCAAGGGCAGGGTCAATGCAGCTAGCTATCAGTTTTTTGTATTAAAAACACTTTTCTTTTATTGGTCGGATGAAATATGCTAATTTTGTGAGATAGGAATTTTGGGTTTTCATGAGCTGTATGCCAAAATCATCCGTATTAAGACAATAAAAGACCTGAAATACTTCACTTAGTGTGCAATGAATCTAAAATATATGAATGTTAAATTTTCATCCTGACATTATGGAAAATAATTAACTTAATCACAATATGCTAATATTTTGAGAAGAACCTGTAATTCTGCCATCACCATATTCCAATGTAGGTAGAATACATTCATGTGTAATAATAGTTTTCCACCACAGATAGCATTGTGTATGTAGACCACAAATTTTAATCTCGGTCTCATCTGACCAGGGCAACATTTTTCACTGTTTACTGAGTCCCCTACATGGCTTGTGGCAAGCTTTAAAAGGGACTTATGGTGTTTATTGCTCTGATAATGAGTTTTTGTCACTCCTCCACAAAAACCAGGTTTGTACACTATACAACTAATAATTGTATTTAGAGATTGTGTCTCCTGAATTGGTTTACTTATCCTTCTGAATATGCACTTCTTTGTCATGGTGTATTACATAAAGTCTAAACGTATATATAAGTATGTGGCTGTAATATAAATGGTAAAAGGCTTAAAGGACTTCAGTACTTTAGCAAGGCGCTCTGTCAGTTAAGAATGGACTTTTTGTTATTAAGCTGTAAATATGGTCCTCATGTTATCCTTATCCTGGATATGCTGATGCTTTTGAAAAAGATGATAAAAGAAGCACTCAGGAAAAACTAACAAAAGATAATCGTCTTGACTATTCAACCATACTCTTTGTCCGACTATCTTGTGAGCCATAGGACATCACCTTGTCAGATGACATTAAAGCCTCGTGGGACTGAGGTGACGGCCGTTCAGCCAGACATGATGTGCTGGGAGAGAGTGGGGAGAATGTCCACCGAATCCAGAATAATTATATTTATAATAACTGTGCTTGTCCACTGCCAATTTTAAGACAAAACATACTGTACAAAGAACACAACTTGTTAAAAGTCCACAATTAACTGCTTGGTTTTAAAGACAACTGTAAAATCAGTATTTTCAGTGGTTCCCTCTAGATTCAAACCTGGACTGAGCATTAAATACACATCAACGTTAATAATGTTTGTAAACACGGCAAATAAAGAAGTTTCATGTAAAATTGTTTAAAATCATGTTATTAAAGTGTGGAAAAATGTATTTAACATGCTTGTAAGGCCTTCCTCTCCTTTTATCGTCTCGTACAAGTACAGCATCATCTCATATCTGTTGTGTAAACGACACTGTGTTATTTAGCGCAGCGATTATAGTATTCCAGATATGGCATAGAGCTTAGTTTCATTAAAAAGATTAGCAACAGACGGAGATGAGAGCTTCTGTAGCCAGATTTGTCCTCCAATCTTTAGCTCAACGGTCTTTATACTTCTCAGTAATGACGTCTCGATTTTGGATCTGAAAAAAATGCGTGATGTCCATTGAATATTAAACATTGATGAAATGTTCCTGCATTAGGGAAAACCTGCAAGGTACATACTTATATCTGTTTAATTTAATTCCCAGAGACTGTGATGGGCTTACTTGTGGCCTGGATACACACAATAATGTGATATTCATCCAGAGGTGTCTAGTTTAGATATTCTATATAATATAAGCAGAACATTACTAACCATGGCTGAAATCGTGCTGAGGACACAGCGTCTGCAATGCATGCATTTAATGTGATCAACGTGAAATCATTTGTGTCTGCATGTTCTTCGGCGTCATTATTTTAGTCTATACCCACCTTGTGTCTCGCAGAGACAGACAGCAAAGAAGTTTATGTTACATATTCTCATGCAGCACCCAATAATGACATCAGTTTCCAGGGGCCCATTTACTGTGATTTCCTTCACAGCCTCAGTGCTTACTTGGTGAAGTTGAAACTGATAAAAACACGTGTGGCTCAGTGTCATGTTCTGCTTATATGGATGGGACTTGACTGCAAGAAGGACAGAGGAAATCAAAGTAAAAGTTTGAACAGTTTGTTGTAAATCTTGCTAAATAAATGCGTTTTGAGTTCCAGCAGGATTGTACAGGAGAATCTTTTGAAAGAGAGAGAGTTGGAATACTGACACTCGGGTTGGACTTTTTGGCAGATGTAATTGCTGTACAGAGTTTTACTGGTTAGTTGCAAGGTTTTGTTCAGGAGTCCATCCAGGTTGGTTGGTGCAGTAGGTGTCAGAGTCTGAGTGTGTGTGTGTGTGTGTGTGTGTGTGTGTGTGTGTGTGTGTGTGTGTGTGTACTTGTTTAACTAACCATTCAGTGTTCCAGTTGGTGCTGGAGTTGTCAGGTGCGCTGGACGACAGGTGTTTCCTATTCTGCTGATTGCTTGGAGGAGTACTTAAGCGGAAGGCTGCCAGCACTTTGATGCCAGAGTGTTTGCCTTAGTGGTAACAAGCTCAGCCACTTCTAATTTTGTGCTTCGTTTTTGAACTCAAGTAATCTTGCATTTTTGTTCCCTCGCAGGTTTCTACCTGAGGCTTTGTTTACCTTGATGAGTTCTGGCTTCGTTTCCAGAGTATCTCTGAGCTTCTGGATTATCAACTACTGAGTTAAGGAACTACCTTCTTGTGGATTTCTCTCACTTCCATCTGAACCTTTCGGACACGGACCAAGCTGGCGGCTTCCCGTTTCCTTCGACTCCAAGACCCAGGCATCAGCACACCCTGCTTCTTCCTCCTTCTCGAACATCGGCACCTGAGCTCCCTTTTGCTGGCACCATGCTCACAACAGAAAAGACAACTGGACAATTCCCCCTCGCAAGTTAAGACTCTGAATCTCTCTATCCCTGGCGGTTCTTGCTACAACAATATAGTAAGTCATTTCTCAGATCTAAGTAATCAGTTGCCTCATATCATTCGCTTGTTCACCAATCAATTCTGCTTCCTTCCCTTAAAGTTGGTGTTCCCAGTTCCTGTCCTAGATTACTTTATTGACTATAAAAACCATAAACCTTTCCTTCTGAGTGTTCTTTGTATGTGGGTCAAATCTATACCGAAAATGACAGAACACTCTAGCCAATAAGACCCTGCAGAATCACTCAGAATAACTATTTCAGAACATGCAAATCAGCTTCATTCTCATGACTCTTCTCTCCATCTTCTTACAGAGCAGCAGCATCAAACCAACCAGCAGTTAGTGCAGATTACCTCCATGCTACAACAAACCCTCCATGCCCAGTCCAACCCACAGGTAGAGGGCGCTGCTGCATCCCCGGTAACTCCACAACTGTCCCACTCTCGTGATGTAATTTCCCCTAACCCAGATAAGTATTCTGGAGAAGTAAGAAATTGTATAGGATTTTTACTCCAATGTGCCTTAGTTTTCAACTGCTCTCCAAGTTCCTTCCTACATGATGATGTTAATATTTCATCTATCATTGGTTTATTGACCGGCAAGGCTTTGCGATGGGCCATGGCCCGATTTTCTGTTTGAAGCCCCTAGACTCAGCTTACCAGCAACTATCATGGTTAACCAACAAACCTTGACTATGTCCGCTTTGGTCGACTCTGGAAGTGAACAGAATTTAATTGATTCAGGGTTAGTAAGCGAAGCAGGAATTGAGGTTGAAACACTTCCTTCCGTGGTCTGTATTAGCCCTTGATAGTCAGGCTTTACAGCAACTTACACATCGGACCAAACCCATTGATCTTTTGTTATCAGGGAATCATAGAGAAAATATTTCTTTCTTTGTATTTCCAGTATTCCAGGGTTCTTTGGTCTTAGGTTACCCCTGGTTACGAAAACACAATCCTCATCTTGATTGGTCGAAGGGTCATGTTGAATCTTGGTTCATTAGTTGCCACCCATCTTGCCTTCAGTCAGCATTTTCCCCAAGTTTTCTGAACCGAGTAGTGAGGAGAATGAGGAGATAGATCTCTCACATGTACCCTTAGAATACCATGACCTCAAGCGAGTCTTTAGTAAAAACAAGGCTTTTTCCTTACCACCCCATAGGGCTTACAACTGCACTATCGACCTTCTCCCTGGCCCCCCCTTACTATCTAGTAGACTATAAAATATCTCCCAAGGAGAAAAGAAATCCAGATTCATTGCACACTAACTGAAATATTTCAGGTCTCTTATTGTCTTAATACGGATGATTTTGGCATACAGCTCATAAAAACCTAAAATTCCTATCTCACAAAATTAGCATATCATTAAAAGGGTCTCTAAACGAGCTATGAACCTAATCATCTGAATCAACGAGTTAACTCTAAACACCTGCAAAAGATTCCTGAGGCCTTTAAAACTCCCAGCCTGGTTCATCACTCAAAATCCCAATCATGGGTAAGACTGCCGACCTGACTGCTGTCCAGAAGGCCACTATTGACACCCTCAAGCAAGAGGGTAAGACACAGAAAGAAATTTCTGAACGAATAGGCTGTTCCCAGAGTGCTGTATCAAGACACCTCAGTGGGAAGTCTGTGGGAAGGAAAAAGTGGCAGAAAACGCTGCACAACGAGAAGAGGTGACCGGACCCTGAGGAAGATTGTGGAGAAGGGCCGATTCCAGACCTTGGGGGACCTGCGGAAGCAGTGGACTGAGTCTGGAGTAGAAACATCCAGAGCCACCGTGCACAGGCGTGTGCAGGAAATGGGCTACAGGTGCCGCATTCCCCAGGTCAAGCCACTTTTGAACCAGAAACAGCAGCAGAAGCGCCTGACCAGGGCTACAGAGAAGCAGCACTGGACTGTTGCTCAGTGGTCCAAAGTACTTTTTTCGGATGAAAGCAAATTCTGCATGTCATTCTTAAATCAAGGTGCCAGAGTCTGGAGGAAGACTGGGGAGAAGGAAATGCCAAAATGCCAGAAGTCCAATGTCAAGTACCAACAGTCAGTGATGGTCTGGGGTGCCGTGTCAGCTGCTGATGTTGGTCCACTGTGATTTATCAAGGGCAGGGTCAATGCAGCTAGCTATCAGGAGATTTTGGAGCACTTCATGCTTCCATCTGCTGAAAAGCTTTATGGAGATGAAGATTTCATTTTTCAGCATGACCTGGCACCTGCTCACAGTGCCAAAACCACTGGTAAATGGTTTACTGACCATGGTATCACTGTGATCAATTGGCCTGCCAACTCTTCTGACCTGAACCCCATAGAGAATCTGTGGGATATTGTGAAGAGAACGTTGAGAGACTCAAGACCCAACACTCTGGATGAGCTAAAGGCCGCTATCGAAGCATCCCGGGCCTCCATAAGACCTCAGCAGTGCCACAGGCTGATTGCCTCCATGCCACGCCGCATTGAAGCAGTCATTTCTGCCAAAGGATTCCCGACCAAGTATTGAGTGCATAACTGTACATGATTATTTGAAGGTTGACGTTTTTTGTATTAAACACTTTTCTTTTATTGGTCGGATGAAATATGCTAATTTTGTGAGATAGGAATTTTGGGTTTTCATGAGCTGTATGCCAAAATCATCCGTATTAAGACAATAAAAGACCTGAAATATTTCAGTTAGTGTGCAATGAATCTAAAATATATGAATGTTAAATTTTCATCATGACATTATGGAAAATAATGAACTTTATTACAATATGCTAATATTTTGAGAAGGACCTGTATTCTCGAGAGTGGACAGGTTCGATCTGATCCCGAGAAGATTAAGGCGGTCCTGGAGTGGCCTGTACCAAACACCCGCAAAGCACTACAAAGATTCCTCGGGATTCATTGATTGGTTACACATAGCTAAGTTTTCAGCCCATCCCGGAGTTAGCAGGACAATGGCACTAATACAGCGAAGGTTTTGGTGGCCTTCAATCCATAAAGATTTTAAAGACTTTGTTCAGGCTTGTTCCACATGTGCCAGAAACAAGACCAGCAATCAACCCCCCGCTGGTTCCTCCAACCGCTCAGTATACCTGGTCGTCCCTGGTCACATATTGCTTTGGACTTTGTTACCGGTTTACACTCATCTTCAGGTATGACCACAATTCTCACAATTGTTGACCGATTCTCTAAGACATGCCATCAAATTCCACTCAGGAGACTCCCCTCTGCTCTGCAAACCACCAAACTTCTCACCAAACATGGTTTTCGTTTACATGGCATACCACATGACATCCTGTCTGACCGAGGTCCACAATTCATCTCTCAGGTGGGAAAGCAATTTTGTTTAACTTTGGGAGCTAGAGTTTCACTAACCTCCGGCTACCACCCCCAATCCAACGGACAAACTGAAAGACTCAATCAACAACTTGAATCCACCTTACGCTGTCTCACTTCTACTAATCCTACAAACTGGTGCTCATACCTACCATGGGTCGAATATGCTCTGAACTCTCACGTTTCCTCTGCTACAGGACGTTCCCCTTTTGAAGCATCGCTAGGTTTCCAGCCACCTTTGTTTTCTGCGAATGAGACAAACATCACGGTCCCTTCAGTCCACCTACACATCTGTCGCTGCAAGACCATATGGAACTCCACCATTCAAACCCTCCAACGAACTGCAGAACAGAATAAACGGTTCGCCGATCGTCAACGCCGACCTGCGCCGGACTATCAGCCAGGCCAAAAGGTTTGGTTATCTGCACCATTGAAGTCCATGTCCCGAAATCTTTCACCTCGTTTCATCGGACCCTATGAGATTGAGACAGTGATCAGCCCCTCAGCAGTCCGTCTCTGTCTACCTCCAAGCCTTCGCATACACCCTACATTTCATGTTTCACAAATAAAGCCTTGGATCCCCAGTGCTTATTATCAAATACAATACAAAGTGTCAGATGCACTGCTGTATAGTAGGTCACCCCTGGACTCCAGCGCAGTAGAGTATGTTTTCTGGAGTGACGTGTCATGCCTCTCTGTATGGGAATCCGATACACAAGTCTGGGTTTGGGAGTTGCCAGGAGAACTGGCCATACCTGACTGCATGGTGTCAAGTGTACAATAATTTTCAATAAATTAGAATATGCATTCCAATGAGGCTTGTTTGTCAGATTTTAAAAGTACCTTTTGCAAACAACCTTTAAGTAGGTATTAAGCATACCTGTTAAGCCCACATTTCTATATTAAAAATGTTTTTTGTTGGTCTGATGTAATATTCTAATCTTAAAAGTCATGTTTTTATAAGCTATAAATGAATAATCATCAGTATTAACAGTAATAAAAGGCTTGAAAACATCAGTCTGTGTGTAATTAGTCCATTTAGTCCACTAAGTAATTTGTGTTATTGAAATAAATGAACTTTTCAGTAATATAATTTATTGAAAATGACTGAGGTTTGATGCAGAAGAGATTATGGTGTGTGTGACTGTTTTTCGGTTGTTTATTCATGGTGATGACCCTTCTGTTCCAACATCGCAGTGCACAATCTATGGTCCATAAAGTGCTAACAAACCCTTTGCATCTAATCTAATTGAGGTTTAGCTATGCTGCAAAGAAAAATGTGCAAACAATTTAGTTTGTAGATGTGTAAAGGTAAAAGAGAAATTTCCCAAAAGCTGCAGCTTTAATTGCAGAGAAAGCAACTGTTATCCCTCAGTTAGAGAGGATGAAATTCAAAAAGGATCGAATATCACAACAAAACTGACTGTGAGCTTTTGTTGCACGATGTGTATGTGGGCAGGTGAGTGTCCCTGTAAGATCAGACCACTGAACTGTTGTTTTATACCTCTACTTTGGTCAAGCCTTTATGATAGACACAGTCTCCCCACGCGTGCCTTCATTAACATTCAGCAATTACACCTGACACTTGTTCAGGCTGTACACTGGCAATCTGCTGTAATATTTGGAATTGCATTGCCTTTTCAAAGCTCAAGGGCCGCAGCATTATTTAGCCTGGCCTGACGCTGTGATGAATTAGTGAGTTTTTGCGAGTGTGCTCTGAATTCCATTATGCTAATATTAACAGACGGCACATTTGCAAGGTGCATCAAATGGGCTTGTATTCCTTTTAATGTAAGCTATTTTTGCTGGCTGGATGTTGCTGCAGACTTAACCACCTGTGCACATGATCTAACACAACATTTTACATGAGCTCTGTGGCTATGACTACATTAATATTCTCTAATAGGAATTGGCTTACTCAGTGAAATGTAAAAATGCAGTGCAGGTGGTACCCAATGACCCACAGGTCCCCCGTATCATCTCTTGGGTTAAAAGTCGACGCAGCGACTTTGAGTCTTACAGCAGGAGGGAACAAAAAAAAAAGGAGTTATGCCTCCATTTGAAATCGGCTTGAGTTTCCTGCCCACACACAGGTCATGCTTCAGTGGTCTGAAAAATTACAGGATACCACCCTTTTCCAATTTCACCAGCACTGGACCAAACTGTTGCGGGCTCCTGAAACAATTACCCCAAGGGCTGCAGAAGCAACCTTGTTTATAGCTCATTGAGTACCTACAGTTCCGATTTAGCGCCGGTAATTACAACGTCGTTATCTCCCCCTAAATCTTCTCCAAAGGTGTTACCACAAAGTAGCTGCCTTTGGCTCGGATGTTTGCCATTCGATCATTGATCAAAACAAACACAGCATCAGTATGCCCGGGCATCGCTTGAATGGCCTAATGATCCCTTTTCCAGGTGTCTATGACCCAGTGGTACCTACTCACCCAGAACACATCAGTCACACTAACACACATCTGTCGCCCTCCATCACAAAAATATGGCCCCTCTGTCTCTCTCTCTCCTTGAATGCCCTGCCCTGCTTGAAGAGGACAAACAAATCTTCTGATTTGCCTCTAATCTGTAGTCTGGTCCTCAGCGTGGGCTGCCATCAGCCCAACACATCCAGGAGAAACATTCCACAGGAGGGCCATACATTAGCACAGCATCCTGCCTCCACCATGGTGTGATAGAGACAGGGAAGAGGGACACGCTCCAATTAGAGACGGAGATGTGGGACTTTGCCCCTGACACGTCCCTGCTGTTCCACAAAGGAAGTGCAAGCACACTTTCTCTTGTACAGGAGGACAGCTTTCTCTTCTGCCGCAGGCTGTTGCTAGTCACAAACCTCATGAAGGCAAACCATTTTACATCATGCTGTTTCTTTTCACGCGTCTGCCTAGGTCCAGATTATATGTGTGAGTTTGTGTGTGTCTGTGGGGGGAGAAAAGTGTCCAGTCCAGTGTATATGTGCACACTTATTGCTGCTAGTGTGAAAAATGGTGTGCAGGAGGAGGCATGAGGGTCTTTGGCATGCAACTCATGTTCGAGTCTTCCATCAACTGAAATCCGTCCCTCTCTATAGTGCAGCGTGTTTAGCAAATGGGTCTGAGGTGCACTGAATCGGCTTCACGCCTCATGCATCTGCATGCTGCATGAACACAATCTGCCGGAGCTTGATGGGAGTCCCCTTTTCATCCGTTTGCATTGTTTTTGCACCTCCTCATGAAGGGAGCCAATTTGCAGCTACAGTCAATTCGATTTTTAATCAAGATTGTGTGCAAGAGAGGTAAGAGACACAGAAGAAAGCATAATGCAACAATGCTGTAATGAATATTTCATCGTTGTTCTGTATGAATAAAACAAAACATGGTCCCGTTTCAAACACGGTACTGAGTGTCCTTACTTATCCAGTGTGTCTGCTTGTTCATCATCAATAATCAGACGTAAAAATGCTTCTCCCAAATGGGACACTAACAGTGCCTTGCGATAACAATCCTTTTTTACATTTTGTCTCATTACAACCACAAGTTT